>NC_088390.1:46060000-56060000 GCF_037993035.2 Macaca fascicularis
CCCTATATCTATCCACAAAACTGAAGCTGTAAAAAAAATTTCATAATGAAAACTCCAGTGCAAATACTACTTAACACTTAAGGAAGAAATAATATCAATTCTATACATACTCCTTCAGGAAAGTGAAGAGTGGGAATATTTCCCAACTCATTCTATGAAGCTAGTGTTACCTTGATATGAAAACCATCAAAGAATCACAAGAAAACTACAGATCAATATTCCTCATGAACAAAGTTGTAAAAATTCTAAACAAAGTATTAGGAAGTCAAGTCCATCAATGTAAGAAGAATACATCACAATAAAGTTGGGTTTATCCCAGCAATGCAAGAATGGTTCAATATTAAAAAATAAATCGATGTGAATCATCATATTAACAAACTGAAAAAGAACCATAGATCATCTCATAGACACAGAAAAAGCAATTGACAAAATCCAACACACATTCCTGCTTTAAAAACAAAACAAAACAAAAAAAACTCTCAGCAAATGAGAATAGAAGAAAATTTCTTCAATTTGGTAAGAGGCATTTACAAAAAATATCCCTCTAACATCATACTTAATGAGGAATGATGGAATGCTTTCTCCCTAGAATTAAAAACCAGACAAGTTTGTCTCCTCTCACCATGCCTATTTAACATTTGTACTAGTGGTTTTAGCTAGTGCAATAAACAAGAAAAGGAAATAAAAAGCATCCAGTTAGAAAGGAAGTTCACAGATGATATGACCATCCATGTAGAATATCCAATGCAATATACACAGCTTTACTGGAACTAACGTGAGTCTAGAAAGGTGACAGGACACAAAAGCAATATACAAAAATCCGTATTTCTATATACTAATAACAATCAGAAATTGTGATGAAAAACAACATATTTGTAACACAAATACAGCATATTTATAAAAATATGGAACATTTAAGAATAAATGTGACAAAAGGTGTACAAAAATGTACAAGGCCTATACTATTAAAAGTATAAAATATTACTGAGAGGGCTGGGTGCAGTGGCTCACACCTGTAATCCCAGCACTTTGGGAGGCTAAGCTGGGAGGATTGCTTGAGCCCAGAAACTCAAGACCAGCTTGGACAACATAGCAAGACCTCGTCTCTACTAAGAATTAAAAAAAAAAAAAAAAAAAAACTAGCCAGGTGTGGTGTGCATACCCGTAGTCCCAGCTACTTGGGAGGCTGAAGTGGGAGGATTGCTTGAGCCTGGGAGATGGAGGCTGCAGTGAGCCGTGTTCATGCCACTGCACTCCAGCCTGGGCAACAGAGTGAGCCCCTGTCTCAAAAAAATAAAAATAAAAATAAACGTTGCTGACAGAAATTAAGACCCAAATAATGGAGAGATATACTTTGTTCATACATTGGATGACCCAATATTTTAAAGATATCAATCTTCCCAACGTTATCTTACTCAAAATTACCATGAGCGTTTTAGTATTAATAGATAAACAAATTCTAAAATTCATAAGGAAATGTCAAGGACCTAGAATGGTCAATGCAATTTTTATAAAGAAGAACAAAGTTGGAGGATTAACACTTATCTGATTTCAAGACTTAAAAAGATATAATAGTCAAGATAGTGCGGTATTGTAAGTACAGACAAGTAAGTGGAATAGCATATAGAGTCAGAAATAGACCCACACATATATGGACAACCTTTTTTTTAATCTTGAGACAGGGTCTCACTCTGCAGCCTTGACCTCCTGAGCTCAGGTAATTGTCCCACCTCAGCTTACCGAGTAGCTAGGACTACAGGCACACACCACCATACCTGGCTAACTTTTTGTACTTTTTGTAGAGACAGAGTTTCACCATGTTGCTCAGGCTGTTCTCAAACTCCTAGGCTCAAGCGATGCTCCCGCCTCAGCCTCCCAAAGTGCTGGGATTAAAGGCATGAGCCACCATGCCTAGCCTGGACAACTTATTCTTGACAAAGGCACAAAAGCAATCCAGTGGAGAAAAGATACTAATTTCAACAAATGTTGCTGGAATAATTGGATTCAAAAATAAAATAAAATTGGACTCATACCTCATATATCACATGCAAAAATTACCCCAAAGTGCATCACAGACTTTAAATTACATTTAATTTAAAGGAAATTACAGGAGAAAAATACAGGAGAAAAATCTCTGTAACCTAGAGTGAAGGAAAAATGTCTTAGATATGATACCAAAAGTATGATCCATATTGACAAATTTGATTCATCAAACTTAAAAGCTTCTGTTCTTTGAAAGCCGTTGTTAATAGAATGAAAGGTCACAAACTGGAAGGAAATACGTGCAAGGCATATATCTGATAAAGAACTTGAATCCAGAATATATAAAGAACTCTTAAAACTCAACAACAAACAAACCAGTTTTTTAAATGAGCACAAGATTTGAACAGACTCACCAAATAAGATCTATGGATGACCTATAAACACATGAAAAGATGCTCGATATCATTAGTCATTAGAGAAATGCAAATTAAAATGACAATAAAATGTTACTGCATACCCACTAGAATGGCTAAAATCAAAAAGACTCTGCATACCAAGTGTCGACAAAAATGTGGAGGAACTTAAACTTTTATATCTTGCTGACAGGAATGTAAAATGGTACAATCACTTTGGAAAACAGTTTGACAGTTTCTAAAAGGGTCAAACGTACGCCTACCATATGATTCAGCCATTTCACTCCTAGGTATTTACCCAAGGGAAATGAAAGGATCCATCCATGCAAAGATTTGTACATGATCGTTCATAGCAGCTTTATTTGTTATAACAAATAACTGGAAATTGCCCAAATGTCCATGAACATGTGAACAAATAAACAAATTTTGCATATCCGTACAATGGAATGGTACTGAGCAATAAAAGAAACTATTGTTATGTGCAACATGAAATTTCAAAATAATTATGCTGAGTGAAAGAAGCCAGACAAAAAAGAATACATACTGTATGCCTGTATGACTCCATTCATACAAAATCCTAGAATATGCAAGCTAATCTATGGTGACAGAAAGCTGATCAGTGGTTGTTTGGGGACCGAGGGGTAAGGGGTTGCAGAAAAAGAGTTGGGAGGGGGATCTATGAAGAGGCATGAGACAACTTTTTGAGATGATGAATGGCCTCATGGGTTACAAATACGTCAAAACTTGTCAAATTATATAGTTTAAATATGTACAATTTAATGTATGTTAGTTATATATCAGGCTGGGTGCAGTGGCTCATGCCTGTAATCCCAGCACTTTGGGAGGCCGAGATGGGCAGATCACTTGAGGCCAGGAGTTCAAGACCAGCCTGGCCAACACGGTGAAACCCCATATCTACTAAAAATACAAAATTTAACCGGGCATGGTGGTGTGCACCTATAGTCCCAGCTACTCAGGAGGCTGAAGCAGGAGAATCGCTTGAACCCAGGAGGTAGAGATTGCAGCGAGCCGAGATCATGCCACTACACTCCAGCCTGGGCAACAGAGCAAGACTCTGTCTCAAAAAAAATTTTTTTAATTATTTATCAATTAAAATGATATAAAAAATAAATGGAACAAAACTATTGAAGCACTAGAAGAAAATAAAAGATGGCTGGGTGCAGTGGCTCGGGCCTGTAATCCCAGCACTTTGGGAGGCCGAGGCGGGCAGATCACGAGGTCAGGAGATCGAGACCATCCTGGCTAACATGGTGAAACCCCGTCTCTACTAAAAATACAAAAAAAAAAAAAAAAAATTAGCTGGGTGTGGTGGCAGCCACCTGTAGTCCCAGCTACTAGGGAGGCTGAGGCAGGAGAATGGTGTGAACTAGGGAGGCAGAGCTTGCAGTGAGCTGAGATCACGCCACTGCACTCCAGCCTGGGTGACAGAGCGAGACTCCCTCTCAAAAAAAAAAAAAGAAAAAAAGAAAAGAAAAGATATTATTTCATATTCTTGGGTGAAGATGACCTTTCTTAGCACTCACTAAAGCTAGAAACTCAGTAAAAAGGCTAATATAATTCACCACATAATTGACCACAAATCTACCACATAACATAAACTAAGTTAAAAGATAAACTTCAAGGCCAGAACTTTGAGAGGCCAAGGCGGGCAGATCACTTGAGGTCAGGAGATAGAGACCAGCCTGGCCAACATGATGAGACCCCGTCTGTATTAAAAATACAAAAATTAGCCAGGCTTGGTGGGACACATCTGTAATCCCAGCCACTCTGGAGGCTGAGGCAGAAGAATCACTTGAACCCAGGAGGCGAAGGTTGCAGTGAGCTGAGATTGCGCCACTGAACTCCAACCTGGGAGACAGAGTGAGTGAGACTCCATCTTAAAAAAAAAAAAAGAATAAACTTCAACATATGATATGCAAAAGGCTAATATCTTCACTATATAAAGGGCTCTTACAAATTAATTTTTAAAAGATGAATACTTAAATAGAAAAACAGGGAAAAGGCATACATTTCCTAGTAATTCACAAATGAAGAAAATTACAGTTGTCACTAAATGTATAAGATGTGTTACTCCATCAGTAATAGAAGTTTGTTTGTTTGTTTGTTTGTTTGGACAGAGTCTCGCTCTGTCACCCAGGCTGGAGTGCAGTGGCACGATCTCAACTCACTGCAACCTCCACCCCCTGGGTTCAAGCAATTCTCCTGCCTCAGCCTCCCAAGTAGCTGGGATTACAGGCGCTCACCACCACACCCGGCTAATTTTTGTTATTTTTAGTAGAGATGGGGTCTCACCATATTGGTCAGGCTAGTCTCAAACTCCTAACCTCAGGTGATCCACCCATCTCGTCTTCCCAAACTGCTGGAATTACGGGCATGAGCCACCACACCTGGCATAAGATATTTAACTTACAACAATAAAATAGAATTTGTATTTTATCTAACTGGCAAATATTGGAAACAGATTGTCCACAGAGCAGGTGAAAGTGTGGAGGACTCTTGCACACTGTTGGTAGCCATGGAAATTTGCATACTGATTCGTATTACTCTCACAGCAATTTGGCAAGATACATAAAATTATCAAATATCTCAACACTTAAATCCAATAATTTCAATTTTTAGGAATTTACTCCAAAAAAAAATCACCAAACATTTTGTTTATAATCACTCCAAATTGGAAACAACTATCATGTTTACTTCTGTGTTGTTTCACTATGACCAGAATGCCATGTCATCATTAAAAATTATGAAGAGAGGCCGGGCGCGGTGGCTCAAGCCTGTAATCCCAGCACTCTGGGAGGCCGAGGCGGGCGGATCACGAGGTCAGGAGATCGAGACCATCCTGGCTAACACGGTGAAACCCCGTCTCTACTAAAAAAAATACAAAAAACTAGCCGGGCGAGGTGGCGGGCGCCTGTAGTCCCAGCTATTCGGGAGGCTGAGGCAGGAGAATGGCGTAAACCCGGGAGGCGGAGCTTGCAGTTAGCTGAGATCCGGCCACTGCACTCCAGCCCGGGCGACAGAGCGAGACTCCGTCTCAAAAAAAAAAAAAAAAAAATTATGAAGAGCTGTATTATTGACCTGGAAAGATATCTATTAAGTGAAAAAAGGTGGTTTGCAAAGTACTATGGGTAAGTATAACTAAATTTAAAAAGTAGTTTGTAAAAAATATCCTGGAAGGATGTACCACAGAGTGTTATTAATAACAATGGTTTTCTCCGGGTCTGGTGGCTCATGCCTATAATCCCAGCACTTTGGGAGGCCAAGGCGGGCGGATCACTTGAGCTTAGGAGTTTGAGACCAGCCTGGCCAACGTGGCAAAACCCCATCTTTACTAAAAATTAGCTGAGTGTGGTCCAGCCACCTGTAATCCCAGCTACTTAGGAGGCTGAGGCAGGAGAATCTCTTGAACCCAGGAGGAGGAGGTTGCAGTAAGCCCAAAGCCTAGATCACTCCACTGTACTCCAGCCTGGGCGACAGAAGGAGACCACATCTCAAAAAAAAAAAAAAAAAAAATAGTCTGCATAGTAACAGATCCCCATTTTAGAGAAAAAAAAAATCTGATCTAAAATTATTCAATAAGAATTTTATGGCCAGGCGTGGTGGCTCACAACTGTAATCCCAGCACTTTGGGAGGCCGAGGCAGGTCAATCACCTGAGGTGAGGAGTTTGAGAATAGCCTGACCAACGTGGTGAAACCCTGTCTCTACTAGAAATACAAAAATTAGCCAGGTGTGGTGGCGCATGCCTGTACTCCCAGCTACTTGGGAGGCTAAGGCAGGAGAATTGCTTGAACTCAGGAGAAGGAGGATGCAGTGAGCCGAGATCGCACCACTGCACTCCAGACTGGGCAACAAGAGTGAAACTTCATCTCAAAAAAAAAAGAATTTTGTAATAAAATTCATTTCTACCTGGGTTTTTTAATGTTCTAATTTGTTCATTAAAGCTTTTAGAAAGTGCTGCTTCTATTGAAAGGTCAGGAATAATTTTCCTGAATGGTGATTTTTTTCCCCGCTTTCTAGGCAATGGTTCCTAACCAAACAGTTTTGAGCATGAAAAGTACAAGAGCTTCTATAACCAGCTCTGAGTAAAATACATCTATCATCACTTCGTGAGATGACTTCCCACTAAACAAACACCTGGGCTAAGAAAATTAATGGATAAACCAATATTGCAAGCCTGGGCTACATTCATATATATTGGATTAGTTTATATTCACATCATTATTTCTTGTTGAAAAGTATTCCATTTAAATAGTTTAAAAATTTGTTTTCATGAGATATTGTCATATTTAAATATACACCGAACATACTCTGGATAATGTTACACAAAAGTTGTGAAACTGTAATCATTTTTGAAAGGATACTGTATAATAATTGTGCTGTATGTTTACACATGAAAACAAAGCACTCTTAGGAATGCTAGTTGTTAGAGTGATGTGTCTCAAGGTGAATCATCTTCAAATTGTAAAAATTCACACTGGGGAATGTTGGCAAGATCAAGGCATTATTAAAGATAATAATAAGTTACATATCAAATGTGAACGGCATCATTTCTCTGCACCAACTTTTACCACACAGCTGCCTATGACAATTTAAACAAAAAACCCAAACACATTATAAATCATGCACCCCCCTACACACCCTCTTAAGCAAAAACATCTACCAAGTATACAATCAAATTAAAACTGTAGGAGAGATTTATTAGCTTGTAGATGTTCCTAATTATTCGAAAAACTTGTCTGACGTTCAATAGCAACATCATTCAAGAGCACAGTTCAATCTTAGGAAAGGGAATCCAGTCATGAAACTGATCATAGAGAATGTTTATTAAGTCTATGTTCCAGGGCAAAGCAAACTTTTGGGAAGTAGGCTGGGTTTTGTTATATAATGCACACAATAGGTCTCAGTCTTTGCCGCTATCTAGAAGACTTGCTACACACAGGAGATACAGTCAGTCATACAGCAGGTATACCAGGAAAGGGGCAACAAGGAGGGAAAGGGGGTAAGATTTATTACCTTCAATTATTTTTGTTCAAAACTTTCCTCAGGGCACAGGCACATAATATATCGTACTTTCCATTACTTAGTACAAATGTAAAACATATCTAAAAAACACATTTCATCTTCATAACATATTAAAATAACAAGTGGGATGTCATGACGTTAATTTGACAGATGGACTGTCATTTAGCAATGTTGTACAACATTAGTTAACAGCAAATTAATATCATCATATCCAGTTTTTCCTAACAGAAGCTATCAAATTGGAAAAAAATTAGTAAACAAATCTTTGATTTGTTTTGGGGGCAAAATAACTAGCTAAAATATGCAAATGCAATTCACATATAATTTTAAAATAGCTACCTTTTACAAACTTAAATGGTAAATAGTCTAAAAACTCTGATCTCACAATACCCCCCCCGACTTTATTGTTCACCAAGGTATTGATTTTTTCTGACAAGTTCGCATGTACGTTATGAATTGACTCATAAAAATTTTCAGCATATTGTACTGGGTTTATTATAGCCATCCTTACTATATATTAAGACCAGTATCTTTTCATCAACACCAGCTGTTAAGCAAACTCAAGTGACACAGTAGATTCATGATTAGTTCACAGAAAAGAAAGCAAAAATAGAGTGACATAAATTTAATTTCATTACACTTTGGCATTTAAAGCCATATTTTATACCCCACTGACCACAAAGGACTTCTCTATTGTAAAAAAAATCTTGCTCTACACAATGCTAGTAACAACACCATTTACCAAATGGAGGTTCATTTTAGTTGAAATTCTTTATCAAATTTTGATGAAATAATTTTAATAGTATTGAAATAACATGAGAAAATTATGTCTTGCAAATTTATCCTCACTGATAAGTTAAGGGATTCTGTAGGTCATTTCTGTTAATATTTTTTTCTTTACATAGTGCATAAAGGGTAGGAACAAAAGAAGAAAGAAAACTTCCAGCCTGATATCAGGGTTTGAGTCAAAACAGCAGCTTAACTTTATCTGGCTCTTAGAGCAGTAACTGGAAGGGTCACAAAATTGTGGCTTTAAATCTTTAGTAGCTACATTCTAGAAAAAAATAAAACAGTGATGTTATAACATTACATTGACCTGCTTCTTATATACTTTTTAGCAAATAAGTTACAATTTCCTAGTGGAAACACAAAAGACCTGATTTCAGGAATGATTGTATGAAACTTTAGGAAGGAATTTACATGCTTTTTGTTTAAAACCTGTGAATTCTACTTCCTTTGAAGAGCAAACTCATTCCACACCAAAACCATATAACTTATTTCTCCAGGTTTTTTATGTATGTTAATTTGGTCATCCCAACTGGATTTTATATTCCTTGAAACCAGGGGCCATAGCTTAAACTTCCTCTTTATTCCCTTATTAGCATAATGCTAAGCAAATAGTGTGTACTCAGTAAATACCTGATTGTGAAATTCTAGCAATGTTTATCTGTTTTTAAAAATCTAGCTGTATTGGGCTGGTCATGGTGGCTCACGCCCATAATCCCAGCACTTTGGGAGGCCGAGGCAGGTGGATCACCTGAGGTTCGGAGTTCGAGACCAGCCTGGCCAACATGGTGAAACCCCGTCTCTACTGAAAATACAAAAATTAGTTGGGCATGGTGGCAGGAGAGTGTGGTCCCAGCTACTTGGAAGGCTGAGGCAGGAGAATCGCTTGAACCCGAGAGGCAGAGGTCGCAGTGAGTCAAGATCATGCCATTGCACTCCAACCTGGAGGACAAGAGCAAATATTCCATCTCAAAAAGAAAAAAAAAAATCTAGCAAAATCTAGCTGTATTTGTTTTACCCTCATAGTCCAATTTTATTAGCTGTCTGTCTGCCTTTTCTGTTTATGACTTATTGTGAGTCTCATTTTTCCTTCGTTTTATCTGTTACTCACCCCACCACCCTGAACTTCTCTTTTTCTCTCTTCCCACTCCCAGGAGATACTATCTGTCCAAGTACATATATATATACACACACACATATGCACACACACACACGCGCGCACACATACACATACGTATATCCAAGTACATATATATACACACACACACATATGCACACACACACGTGCGCACACATACACATATGTATATCCAAGTACATGTATTTTTCCAAGTACATATATATGAGTACATATATATGTACACACACAATCGTAAATATGCAACGTACTTTAAAAAATTATGTAATATAATTTTATATATTAATAATTTAGAGTTTTATATATAAACGATAAGTATACTTTGTTCCTATCTTATTGGTTTAAAAGAAAGCTAGAAAACAGGCTGGGTGCAGTGGCTCACGCCTGTAATCCCATCTCTTTGGGAGGCCGAGGAGGGTGGATCATTTGAGGTCAGGAGTTAGAAACCAGCCTGGCCAACATGGTGAAATCCTGTCTCTACTAAAAATATAAAAATTAGTCTGTGGGCGGTGGTGCACACCTATAATCCCAGCTACTCAGGAGGCTGAGGTGGGAGGATTGCTTGAACCCAGGAAGTCGAGGGTGCAGTAAGCCAAGATCGCGCAACTGTACTCCAACCTGGGCAACAGGGTGAGACCCTGTCTCAAAAAAAAGAAAGAAAAAAAAAGAATACTAGAAAACTAAATAAAGATTTTTTAGGTTATCTTAAATTGATTTTTCTCCCTAAAATAACTGATCCTTTCTTCTAATGCTTTGTCTACATTATCCCAAAATACAGCAATAATTTCAATCAAGTATCACATTCTCTACTTAAAATATTTAATTTTACTAATTTCTTGAAAACTGTATTTTGCAGCATTTGCCAGTTCCGTTGGAAGAAAGTGGTTGTTACTGACAAAAGAGGATTTTTAAAAATCATTCTTGATTTCTTATAGTGGCGTTAGCAATCCTATCTCCACTCAATGCTCAGCCATTCCTAGGTTATAAAGCTTTGAGATTTCTGATTATTTTGGGAGAAATACATCTACTATAATAATTGATACACAGAGAAGTACATCTAGGATAGTAATTGATACTACGTATAGAACTTAGTAGGAAACCTAAATTCAATTCCTACCCTCATAATAAAAACAGAATGGTGGTTCAGTTTCCATATCTGTAAGATTTGAACTGTGTCATTCATTCATTATTCATAAAGAAATTTATTGTGCCAGTTAGAGTTATATTAACAAAAGGTAAATAAAATATAGTAATATGATATATGTAATGCAATTATTATACTACCATTTGAACATCAAATATTTCAGAGAAAATTTTATTCTGTAATTTGAACTATACTATGGATAGGTACTTTGAGCAAAGGCTTATGGAAAGTCAATATTCAAATTTGAGATTTTGGCATTAACAATGTGTGGCTGAAGAAATAAATTAATCTGTGTGTTAGTAAATTGCAGTAACATAGGTATTTTAAATACAAGTTGGTTAATGGTAATAGTTTTCTATGGGTAAAAACTGCCTATGTCAAGTACCCTGAATGGTGTTTATTGCCTTTGTGAAATACAAGGTTTTAAAAAAATCTAAACTGGAATCAGAATATTATTACTATTATTATTATTATTTATTACTTTTGAGACAGGGTCTCGCTCTGTCACCCAGGCTGAAGTGCAGTGGTGTGATCACAGCTCACTGCAGCCTCAACCTCCTGGGCTCCAGAGATTCTCCCACCTCAGCCTCCCGAGTAGCTGGCACCACAGGCACGCACCATCACACCAGGCGAATTTTTGTGTTTTTTCTAGAGACAGGGTTTCACCATGCTGCCCAGGCTGGTCCCAAACTCCTGAAGTCAAGCCGTCCTCCTGCCTCAGCCTCCCAAAGTAGTGGTAATACAGGTGTGAGCCACCATGCTGGGCCCAGAACATTATCTTTTATTGTTTTTTTTGTTTTTTTGGTTTTTTTTTTTTTTAACTGCTCCTTGCGGAGTAGGACTACCCTGTAGGCAGTGTGCCCAGAATAGCCCAGAACATTCTTTCCATGATTCTGTATCAAATAAGTAACTAGTTATTATGAATCTTTAAACTTACCTTAAAGGTAGGTGCAGAAAGAAAAAAAAAAAGTAACTCCCCGATGAGATTTATCCAGAGTGACTGTCATTAATCTACTGATTACCACTGTGTGTGAAATTCCATCAGAATTGTCTATCTCTTTGGTTTTTTTCCCCAATGACAAGTATTTGTCACTGTAACCATTATAACAGGCAACTGTGATATAATAAAAAATGTATATCTGACCTTTGTCCTGGATTCCTGGCACAGACAAAAACCCATGGAATTTCCTGAGTGATAGGAGTGTCTTTATTATGCTAATGAAATGACTGGGCAAAGCGCCTAGTTTCAAGATGAGGGCTGGTCATCAGAAGGAATAACATCATGATTAAAAGATTGGAGCATTGGACCAGCCCAACTTTCAGAGAGGGGAGGAGGCTGGAGAGTTCAATTGGGTGACTGATTTAATCAGTCTTGCCTATGTAAGGACACCACGGCTCAGGGGAGCTTCCTGGCTGGTGAACATATCCATATACTAGTGGCACACCCTGACTCCACCGAGACAGAGGCTCCTGTGCCTGGGATCCTTCCATACCTTATTCTAGGTATCTCTTCATCTAACTGTTCATTTAGATCCTTTATAATAAAACAATTATTTCAAATACAGTGATCTCCTGAGTTCTGTGAGTCATTCTGGCAAACCACAAAACACAAGGGAGCTGTGGAAAGCCTCAGCTGGGCAGAAGTGTGGGAGTTTTGGTAACACCCAAAACTTATGACTGGAACCTGAAGTGGAGGCGGTGAAGGACTTTGTCCTTAGCCTGTGGTGTCTGATGGTGACTCTGGGTAGTTGGTGTTAGAATTGAATTGAACTGGAGGACACCTGGTTGACAACAGGTAACTGGGTGTGGAAACACAGCAACAAACACTTTTATTTCAAGAATTGTAAGCTTTTGGATTTATTTCTACTCTGCTTCCTGTAATGTGTAACTAAATAATTTAAATAGTTTTTTTTTTTTTTGAGACGGAGTCTCGCTCTGCCGCCCAGGCTGGAGTGCAGTGGCCGGATCTCAGCTCACTGCAGGCTCCGCCTCCCGGGTTCACGCAATTCTCCTGCCTCAGCCTCCCCAGTAGCTGGGACTACAGGCGCCCGCCACCTCGCCCGGCTAGTTTTTTGTATTTTTTAGTAGAGACGGGGTTTCACCATGTCAGCCAGGATGGTCTCAATCTCCTGACCTCGTGATCCGCCCGCCTCGGCCTCCCAAAGTGCTGGGATTACAGGCTTGAGCCACCGCGCCCGGCCCAATAATTTAAATAGTTTTTAAAGAAAAGATGTCAGTGATGTCACAGCCATTATGCCAACTGCTTTTTCTAAAGTTACTTTCATTTTAACAAAACAAATGTTTAAAAACCCAAATTATTACCTACTAATAATACATATGCAGAATGCACAGGGCATGAAAATAAAAGCCATCGTGTACCTATTCAAAGGTCTTTATTACAATAATTTTTATAGAGGTCAAAAGTGAAACCAAACAGACTATGATTTAATGGGAAAGCAAGAGCTAAAATGCGAAAAACTCAAAACACTAGAAATTTTAGAATATGAACTTTCTGTTTCATGAATGTCTTTATAAAATCGTCTTTGTCAACTATACAATGTGAATTCTGCTATTTAAAATAGAATTTACATGACACCTAGATAAAAAACCTTCTGCTAATTTTTGTTTTTTCAATAAAAGATGCAGTGCCAGCATGAAAAAGTTCGGATTACGAATTAAGAGAGCCCTTGAGCATAAGACTGTACTGAGAGTTAAAAATCATCATAAACATTGGTGAATTCCACGTGTCTCAAATAATTATCAATTTTAAAGATGGATGAGAAACAGATGAAATGTACAGTAAAGTTGCCACAAGGACTAAGTAAAAGTCCTCACCACTATTTTTACTAACACTTAATAGTCAGCAGTTCTAAAACATTTGCTAAATGCACTTACTAGAAACTGAGGGATGTGAAAGTTACTTATAAAGAAGAAATGCTGAAGATTCAGGAAAAAATAAAGGTCAGTTCCTTTCTGATACAATGCATTTCACAATTCAAATAATTCATCTGGTGGTAAAATCTGAAAAATATATTTTCCAGCACACCTTATCCACTTATCATAGTATAGGAAAATAAGTGGATTTCAATTTGGTGATTTAACCTATAGCTTTAAATCTTTAATAAACAAACTTGAAATTCCAAACTTTAATAATGAAAAGGCCATAACTGAAATGATGTCAACCCTGGATATGAATCTCTTACCAACATGATGAAAGCCCCACTTGTAGAGCTGCACTTCTGGTCAGCAGCTGCATTTTTGTTTTAATAAAAGGAGAAAGGGTGCCAGCACACCAGTGCGATCCAAGACATGGTTACTACATAAGCAGTAGGATTAATTGCTTTTCCAGAAAGCCAGAGTAAGCTCTCCTTCCACTGTCCCATCAAGATCAGCTTCCATAAAATGAGTGTAATAAGATAATGTATTACATACGCCAGTAACTCCTACCAGCAGTATTCAGCTGCACAAAGCCATACATATTTATATCAATCAATAAAAACTTCATTGCTACATATATTTCAGACACCACGTTTTAGCTCTGTCTTTAACGTGCAGATAAGATAGGCTATAAAGAAGCAAAAGTGCATTTTCTTACCTACCCCTCAAAGAATCTGTCCACCATTCGTTTAATATCTTCTTGCTAGCGAGATAAAGAGAAATAAATGTATATTAGAGATTTTGGAAAAACAGCTCTACCAATATGAAGGATCTGGTTTATGAAAGCTACAAATATTTTAATTAGCACCCAGATGGTTAATGTATGATTTTATGATTGATGAAATTTGGAAAGATCATTTTATTATCCCACGTATAGGCAAGAGAAGGTACATTTAGGTTGTGTTGTACCATGATGATTTCATAGGCTCACCTTTTGAGGTGAACATGGAGTAGAAAGTTATTTCTAAACTTAAGAATAACACAGAAAGGAGTATGACAAAGGTTACCCTCCAATCAGAAAAAGAAATATTTTCTTCTAGTTCTACAGTCTGGAGCTTACTAAATCATTTGGGTTTCTAGACAACAACCTAAACGTATCTTCTCATGGCTATCTATGGCATAATCAAATGATCCTTCCAAAACCTATCAATCATTTTAGAAACTATTAGAGAGCCTAAAAACCATATATTCAGATTTATTTCGTAAGTACAGCAGTTCTGAGATTCATTTTGAAATTCTGGCCCACTTAGGAATATGACACAATGTACTACTATTTTAGAAACTGAAGATTTCTCTTGGAGATTTTTTTTAAGATAGGTCTTTCTATTTAGAGAAATAGATTATTGTCCAGCGAAGTATAAACCAAACCCAAGACAACCTCTTTACTCAAACAACTGCTGTTTGTTGAAATGATATAAAGAATCATTTAGGTCTCTGCTTCAAATTTGGAGAAAAACAAAAAAGCAAAATTATGATGTTAAGCTAAAAATGTTTAACCTGCATATACCTTCTTAATCTCTCTCTCTCTCTCTCTCTGGCTCGCTCTCTCTTTCTGTGTGTGTCTGTAGCACTGAAAATAGGTAAAAGGAAGAAATTACTACCTTTACTCAGAAATATGCCATAGTAGCTTTAGGAAAATTAATATGTACAATATTATTTTGAAAGCAAGCTATTAGATGCTTAAAATATTTTAACAATATCAACCTAGCATTTTCTAAATTCTTAATAAAATTATTTTTTTCTTGTAGCCTTTACCTATCCTGAGAAAAAACATACAATGCTATTCATCCTCTATTATAATGTCCCTGATGATTTCCAAATGTTTCTTTGCTATGCAGCAGAAGTATATGATTTCTGATCCAGATGCTTTAAAAAGCAATTCTAACAAAGAAACTTAATCTGAACTGAACTTGGCACAGATTCCAGAAACCTATAGGATGATGTTTTGGAAGCTGCTCAAACAAAAGTTGAAACAGAAATATGCATCCACAACCATATATCTCTGGCTGTTAGTAATAAATGAAGGATACAGACTTTTTCCATAAGTGTGGGTGAATGGAAGTTAATGCTTATAAAATACAGTTTAAGTACCAAAACAGTATTTGAGATTGATGCTTTTTCTTTTAAAGCAAAAGCATTTGTTTAATTCACAAGAAGGTAAAAATCAAATAAAGAAATGTTATACTTGTTCTTTGAAAGCTATTCAGAAACTTTAGTGCCCAACCTCAAGAAAGGAGTTATTTTCTTTATGATATATAGCACATTTATGGCATAAAGGTCTACAAAATATTAATATAGAGAGATAAGGGTATTTGGAGTCAGTTTCTTCCAGTGAACAAGAATAAGTCAGGTACACAGATTTGCAGACTCATTTTGGAGTCCCAGAAGGAGAGGAGAAGAAGAATGGGCCTAAACAATGTTTGAAGAAACAATGCCTGAGAATTTTAGAAACTCAGAAAATATATCAAGCCACATAATCAGGAACTGCTACATACCCCAGGAACAATAAACATAAAAAATGATACTCTAGTAAAATCATAGTAAAGTGTTAAAAATCAAAGACAAAGAGAAAATCCTAAAAGTAGTCAGAAGAAAGGACACATGACATTTCAATGTAAACAATGGAAGTCAGAAGACAATAGATTGTTATTTTCAAAGTGCTTAACGATAACTCCAACCTAGAATTCTATCCTCAGTGAAAATATATTTCAAAAATGAATGTGAAAGAATATTTTCAGACAATTAAACACTGGAAGAATTGATTACCAGCAGTCCAACACTAAAATAAATACTATATAAAAAACATAATTTATTTTTGTACATTGACTGTGTATCATGAACCCTTCTTAAACCCACTGATTAGTTCTAGTAGCTTTTTGGCAGATTCCTTAGGATTTTTGACCTAGGTGATCATGTTGTCTATGAATAAAAACAGTTTTACTTACTGCTTTCCAATCTGTATGACTTTTTTTCCCTTCCTTTGTTGCACTGGCTATGGTTTCCACTACAATGTTAAATAGAAGTGATGATGGCAGATATCTTACTTTGTTTCTGATATAAGGGGAAAGCATTTAATCTTTCACCATAATTAAGCATGCTAGTGGCTATAGGATTTTCATAAATCCCTTTTTCAGCTCGTTTATTGCAAGTAAATGGATGGTGAATTTTCCAAGTGCTTTTTTTTTCTTTCTTTTTTTCTTTTTTTTGAGACAGAGTCTCGCTCTGTTGCCCAGGCTGGAGTGCAGTGGTGTGATCTCAGATCACTGCAAGCTCCGCCTCCCAGGTTCATGCCATTCTCCTGCCTCAGCCTCCTGAGTAGCTGGGACTACAGGTACCTGCCACCACGCCTGGCTAATTTTTTGTATTTTTAGTAGAGATGGGGTTTCACTGTGTTAACCAGGTTGGTCTTGATCTCCTGACCTCATGATCTGCCTGCCTCGGCCTCCCAAAGTGCTGGGATTACGGGCGTGAGCCACTGCACCTGGCCTGAGTGCTTTTTCTGCATCTATTGAGATAGATGCATGATTTTTCTTTTTTAGACTATTTAATGGGATGATTACATTGATTAGTTTTTAAATAATCATAGATTATTTTTTAAAACTGATAGATTCACAGAAAGTTGCAAAGATAATACACAGAGGTCTTGTACATCCCACATTCCTCTATTACAGTTTCATCTGTAATATGAAATGTGGAAAACCACAGAAATCTGATAAAAGAAATCAAAGTTCTAAATAAATGGAGAGATAGTCCATGTTCATGGATTGAACAAGTCATACTCTTAAGATGTCAGATCTTCCTAGCATAATCTATAGATTAAGATGAAATACCAGTCAGTATCTCAGCAGCTATTTTGTGGTTACCAACAAACTGATTCCCAGTTACATCTTATGTAATTATAGTAAAATACCCAAACCAGAACACTGACATCGACATGAAGTGTATGTATAGTTCTATGCCATTTTATAACATATGTAGATTCATGTAACCACCACTGCAATAAAGATACAGAATGATTCCAATTCCATCACTATAAAGATCTTCCTCATGCTACCTCTTTATATGCATTTCCCTCCCTGCCACCATTTCTCACCTCTGGAGACCACTGATTGTTTTTCATCTTTATAATTTTGTCATTTGAAGAGTGTTATATAATGGCATCACATAGTATGTGTTCTCCAGAGAGAGAGAAGTGATAGGATATAAAGAGAGGGAGATGAAAAGAAATTTATTAAGGGTATTGGCTTGCTTGACTATGGAGGCAGAGAAATCCCACAATACGCTCTTTGCAAGCTGAAGAAGCAGGAAAGCTAGTAGTACAGCTCAGCCCAGGTCTAAAAGCCTCAGAACAAAATAAGCCAATAGTGTAACTCTCGGTCCAAGGCCAAAGGCCCAAGAGCCTGGGGGAGGCACTGGTGTGAATCTCAGAGTCCAACAGCCAGACAACCTGGAGTTCTGATGTCCAAGTGCAGGAGAAAAAGGGAATCTTGGCTCCAGAAGAGAGAGAGGAAATTTGCTGAAATCCTCCACCTTTTTGTTCCATCTCGGCCTCCAGCTGATTGAATTATGCCCGCCCACAGTAAGGGCAGATCTTTCTCAGTCAGTTCATCAGCTCACATGCCAGTCTCTTTTGGAAACATCTCACACACACACTTGGATAAGCCCAATCATTCTAATTAAAAGCGAAACCACCTAGTTTCCCTTTCTGCAGAAGAGAGATGGGCTCAGTGCCTACTGAAGCACTGAGAATAAATAATGCTTTACCAGCTATCTGGGTATCCCTTAATCCAGTTAAGTTGACACTCAAAATTAATCATCAAAGTATGTAACCTTTTGACATTGGCTTTTTTTTCACTCAGCATATGCCATTGAGATCCATCCAAATTGGGTATGTATCAATAGTTCATTCCTTTTTATTGTTGAGTAGTATTCCATGGTATGTAGGTAGCACACATTGTTTAACCATTTACCTATTGTAGAACATTTTGGCTGCTTCTAGTTTCTGGCTATTACAAACAAAGCTGTTATGGACAATCGTGTATACGTTTTTGTGTGGACATAGGTTATCATTTTTCTGAGATAAGTCTCAGGAGTGCAATTGTTGGGCTGCATGGTAAGTACATGTTTGCTTTATTAAGAAATTGCCAAAATATTTGCCAAAGTAGCTGTAACATTTTACATCCTCTCCATCAATGTATAATAGATTCAGTTTCCCTGCATTCTTGCTAGCATTTGATATTGTCATTATTTTTTACTGTAGTCATTTTGATGGGTGTGTAGTGATATCTCATTGTGGTTTAATTTGCATTTCCCTAATTCCTCATGATGGTGAACAGCTTTTCATGTGCTTATTTGCCATCTGTATATCTTCTTTGGGGACATGTCTCTTCATGTCTTTTTCACATTTTTTAATTGGGTTGTTCAATTTTTTTTAACTGTTGAGTTTTGAGAATTCTTTATTTATTCTAGATACCTGTCCTCTAAAAGACACATGGTTTGCAAATATCCCCCAACCCCGTATGCTGTAGCTAATTCTTCCATCCTCTTCATGTGAGCTTTCAAAGAACAAAAGTCTTATTTTAATTGAAATCAAATTTAGAGAAACAATTTATTGATTTTTTAATTATGGATTTTGCTTTTGGTGTCCAATAATTCTTTGTCTAGCTCTAGATCCCAAGTTTTCTCCTATGTTTTTTCATTAAAGTTTTGTAGCTTTTTATTTTACATTTAAGTTCATGATTCACTCTGAGTTAATTTTGTACAATTTTTGTATGAGATTTAGGTCAAGGTTTATATTTTTACCTAAAGATGTTCAATTGCTCCAGCATCGTTTGTTGAAGAGATTATCTTTCCTCCATTGAATTGCTCTAACACTTTTGTCAAAAATCAGTTAAATGTATTTCTGTGGATATATTTTTGAATTCTCCATTCCATTTTATTGATCTATGTGTCTATCCCTCCAGCAATATCTCTCTGTCTTGCTGAGAGATATTGTCTTGTCTTATTATTGTTAATATAATAGGTCTTAATGTATGGTAAAGTGATTCTTCCCATTTTATTCTCTTGTCAAGCTACTAGTCTGTTGCCTTTTTGAAGAATTTTGTCTATATCTATGACAACTCTTGCTGGATTCACAGTAAATTTATATATCAATTTGAGGAGAACTGACGTCTTTACTATGGTTAGTCTTCCTATCTTGTGAACATGTGTCTCACCATTTATGTAGATCTTCTTTGATTTATTTCATCAGTATTTTGTAGTTTTTGACATACAAGTCCTATACATGTTTTATTAAATTTGCATCTAGGTATTTCATTGTTAAAGTGATTTTAAATGGTATTGTATTTTCCACACAAACTGTAGAATCAGTTTGTTGGTTACCACAAAATACCTGCTGAGATATTGACCGGGATTTCATCTTAATCTATAGATTATGCTGGGAAGATCTGACATCTTAACAGTATGACTCTTTCAATCCATGAACATGGACTAACTCTCTATTTATTTAGATTTTTAATTTCTTTTATCAGAGTTCTGTTGTTTTCCACATTTAGATTTTATACATACTTTGTTAGACTTATCCTTGTGTAATTCATTATATTGACACAATTATAAATGGTTTTTAAAATTTCAAATTCCAATTGTACATTGCTAGCATATAGGAAAGCAATCAACTATTGTACATTAACTTTGAATCCTTCAACTTTGCTATATTCACTTATCAGTTCCAGCAGATGTTTTTCAATTCTTGGGATTTTCTACATAGCTATACATTCATGTCATTAGCTAATAAAGACAGTTTTGTTTTTTCCTTTCTAATAAAAGGTATGCAGGTTGATTTTATTTCCTTTTCTTATCTTATTATAGAGCTAGAATGTCCAGTATGAACTTGAATAAAATGGCAAGAGAAGATGTCCTTACCTTTCTTCCAGTCTTCAGAGAAAAAGTATCTAGTTTCTCATTATGAGGTATGATATTAGCTGAAGAGTTTTTTTCTAGATGTTCTTTATCAAGTTTAGGAGTTTACAGAGAGTTTTTATCATGGAATGTGCATAAAATTTTATCAAATCTTTTTTATGCACCAGTTAACATGACTCTATGATTTTTCTTCTTTAGATTGTTGATATTGTGGATTACACTGATTTTCAAATGTTGAACCGGGCTTGCATAGTTATGGTGTTAACACTTTTTACATATTGTTAGATTTGACTTACTGATATTTTGTTGAGTATTTTTGCATCTATATTTATAAGAGATATTGATGTGTCATTTTCTGGGTTTTTTTTTATGGACTTTGTGTGGTTTTGGTAGTGGGTATATTAACTCTATAAAATGAATTGAGAAGTGTTCATTTCTCTTTTATTTTATGGAAAAGATTATGTAGAATTGATGTTAGTTCTTGAAACATTTGGCAAAACTCTCCAGTGAAACCATCTGGGCCTGAAGATTTCTTTTTCTGGAGTCTTATAATTGTAAATTCCATTTCCTTAATATTTACAAAGCTATTCAAATTATTTATTCCATATTAGATGAGTTGCAGTAATTTGTGCCTTTCAAAGAATTGGTCCCTTCAATCTGTCAAATTTATATGTAGAGTTGTTTTTAGTATTCTCTTATTTTCACCTGCAGGCTCTGTAGTGGTATCTCTGTTTCATTATTGACATTCGTAACCTGTGTCTTCTCTTTCTCTGTCAGTCGTGCCAGAGTTTTGTCAGTTTTATTGATCTTTCTTTAAAAACTTTCCTTCATTGATTTTTTTTCTTTTTTCTTTTTTTTTTTTTTTCTTCTTTTTTTTTGAGACAGAGTCTCGCTCTGTTGTGCAGGCTGGAGTGCAATTGAGGAATTTCAACCTTGGAGGTTGAAATTCCTCAACCTCCCAGGTAGCAGGAATTTCAGGTGCATGCCACTACACCCAGCTAATTTTTAATTCTTTTGTAGAGAGGCAGGCTTACTATATTGCCTAGGCTGGTCTTGAACTCCTTGGCTCAAGCAATTCTCCCATCTCGGACTCCCGAAGTGCTGGGATCATAGGCATGAGCCATGGTAATATCCACCCAGCTATTTTTTAAAATTTCATTGATTTCTTGTGTTTATTATACATTTTCTTATGCTTGCTTTTGGTTTATTTTTTTCCTCCTTTTATAGTTTCCTGAGGTGGGAAGTTTGATTACTGATTTGAGACTTCTTTTCTGATGTAAACATTAAATGCTATAAATTTCCCTTTCAGAGCTGCTTTAGTTGAGTCCTATAAATTATGTTATATTGTATTTTAATTTTCATCATGTTCATTCAGTATTTCCATTGAGCCTTCCTCATTGACCCACAGATTATAGTATTTAGAGTCTGTTGCTTAGTTTCCAGTGCTTAAAGATTACCCTGTTATTTTCTTTCTCTTTCTGCTATTTGTTGCTATTGGTTTCTAGTTTGATTCCATTTTGGTCAGTCATCATGTGGTTTCAATTCTTTTAAATTTATTGACTTTTAAAAATAGTCCAGGATATAGTCTATCTTGGTATATGGTCTGTGGCTGCTTGAAAAGAATGTATAGGCCAGGCACGGTGGCTCACACCTGTAATGCCAGCACTTTGGGAGGCCGAGGCAGGTGGATCATCTGAGGTCAGGCATTCGAGACCAGCCTGGCCAACATGGTGAAACCCCAACTCTACTAAAAATACAAAAAAATTAGCCAGACCTGGTGGCAGGTGCCTGTAATCCCAGCTAGTTGGGAGGCTGAGGCAGGAGAATCGCTTGAACCCAGGAGGCAGAGGTTGCAGTGAGCCAAGATCACACCACTGCACTCCAGCCTGGGCAACAAGAGTGAAACTCCATCTCAAAAAAATTTTTTTTAATTAAAAAAAAAAAAAAAAAAGAAAGAGTAGGCTCTTCCTGTTAATCTCCACTGCTACTTCTTGGCTCTGGGAGGCCCAGGTGGCTCTGCAGCAGCCTCTGCCACCCTGTGACCTGTGGGTATTGGGACATCCCTAGCTGACGCCAGGACACCCGGGAAGCCGAGGAACGGACTCCGTGGCTTTTGAGGATGTGGCTGTGAACTTTACCCAGGAGGAATGGGCTTTGCTAGATTCTTCTCAGAAGAATCTCTACGGAGAAGTGATGCAGGAAACCTGCAGGAACCTGGCTTCTGTAGAAATCATATGGTACAGAGACTGTGTGAAAGCAAAGAAGGTAGTCAGTATGGACAAGTTGTCAGCCAAATTCTAAATCTTGATCTGAACGAGGACATTTCTACTGGATTAAAACAATGGGAATGCAGTATTTGTGGAAAAGTCTTTGTACGTCATTCCCTCCTTAATAGGCACATCCTAGCTCACTCAGGATACAAACCATATGGAGAGAAGCAATATAAATGTGAACAGTGTGGGAAATTCTTCATTTCTGTTCCAGGTGTTAGAAGACACATGATAATGCACAGTGGAAATCCAGCTTATAAATGTACAATATGTGGGAAAGCTTTTTATTTTCTCAATTCAGTTGAAAGACATCAGAGAACTCACACAGGAGAAAAACCCTATAAATGTAAACAATGTGGTAAAGTGTTCACTGTTTCCGGTTCTTGTCTAATACACGAACAAACTCACACTGGAGAGAAACCCTACGAATGTAAGAAATGTGGGAAAACATTCAGATTTTCTTGTTCTTTTAAGATGCATGAAAGGACTCACACTGGAGAAAGACCCTATAAATGTACCAAATGTGATAAAGCCTTCAGCTGTTCCACTTCCCTTCATTGTCATGGAAGCATTCATACTGGAGAGAGACCCTATGAATGTAAACAATGTGGCAAAGCCTTGAGTCGTTTGAGTTCCCTTTGTAACCATACAAGTACTCATACTGGAGAGAAACCCTATGAATGTAAACAATGTGACCACACCTTCAGTCGCCTCAGTTCCCTTCAACTCCATGAAAGAATTCATACTGGAGAAAAACCCTATGAATGTAAGAGATGCGGTAAAGCCTACACTCATTCCAGTCACCTTACTCGCCATGAAAGAAGTCATGATATAGAGGCTGGGTGTAGTGACTCAGCCTGTGGTCCCAGCACTTTGGGAGGCCAAGGTGTGTGTATTGCTTGAGCCCAGGAGTTCATAGCCAGCCTGGATTAAAACAATGTGAAACAACCTGGGCAACATGGTGAAACCCTGTCTCTA
The DNA here is from genome assembly GCF_037993035.2 of Macaca fascicularis. NCBI lineage: Eukaryota > Metazoa > Chordata > Mammalia > Primates > Cercopithecidae > Macaca > Macaca fascicularis. Next base: position 46,083,613 of record NC_088390.1, read on the forward strand.
CAAAAAATAAAATAATGCCAGGCGCGGTGGCTCACGCCAGCTGCTCAGGAGGCTGAGGTAGGGGAATGGTGTGAACCCAGGAGGCGGAGCTTGCAGTGAGCTGAGATCGCACCACTGCACTCCAGCCTGGGTGACAGAGCGAGACTCCGTCTCAAAAAAAAAAAAGAAAATAATTAGCTGGGCATGGTGGCACATTTCAGTTGTCTTAGTTCTTTTTCAAGGACATAAAAAGCCACGGGGGGTTGGGGGGAAGCCCTGTGCATGCGGATCACGAGGTCAGGAGATTGAGACCAATCTGGCCAACATGGTGAAGCTTTGTCTCTGCTAAAAATACAGAAATTAGCTGGGTGTGGTGGCACATGCTTGTGGTCCTGGCTGCTCGGGAGGCTGGGACGGGAGGGTCGCTTGAACCCAGGAGGTGGAGGTTGCAGTGGGCCGAGATTGTGCCACTGCACTCCAGCCTGGCGACAGAGTGAGACTCCATCTCAAAAAAATAAATAAATAAATAAAGCCCCTTGAATGTGAGAAATGTGGTAAAACATTTACTCTTTCCCATTCCTTCATAAACATGAAAGAGCTCACACTGCAGAGAAACTTTAAGAATGCAGGAAAGGTGATCAAGCCTTCAGATTTTCCTGTTTTTGAAGATTTGGGAGGACTCAGAGTAGAGAAAAGCCTTTTGAATTTAAATTTGTGGTTAAGGCCTTCAGTTGTGTTAGTTCCATTTGAAGACATCAGCTCATTCCTGAGAAAAACCCTATGAATGTCCAGAATGTGGAATGTTTCATTTCTCTCGTACCCACTCAAGTACATATGAAAATGCACACTGTAGCTGGCTGGACCTTGTAAATACGAGAACGTACACAGGATTAAAACTCTAATGGTTTAGAAACTGCAAGGATATTTTCAGTTTTAACATTTACTTGAAAAGTCACGAAAACTCCCACTGGAAAGAAGTTGTATCAGTGAAACTTTTCTAATTTGGAAAGCCTGATGCAAATTAATTATCCTGCAGTGCTTGAAAAAAATGTATGAAATGTTACACAAGTTACAAGTATATTGTTTTTATCAGTGGCTCATTCTTAAAGAGTCTTGAGTATGCATTTCACCTTGTTTTGCAGGGAAACCTTGAGGTGAGAGTTCTGTAAATGCTCTTTAAGCAGTAGTACTTGAATTTCATAGATAATGATATTTTCTTAAGTTTGTTGGTAGAATTTTTGTCTATTCATTTGATAATGTGCTGGATTTATGGTTGAATTTTGATGTTTTTCTAATATGTAGGTAATATTTTTATTTCATTATTTTTTTTTTTTTGAGATGGAGTCTCGCTCTGTTGCCCGGGCTGGAGTGCAGTGGTGCAGTCTCGGCTCACTGCGGCCTCCACCTCCTGGGTTTAGGCGGTTCTCCTGCCTCAGCCTCCCAAGTGGCTGGGACTGCAGGCACCCGCCACTACGTCCAGCTGATTCTTTGTGTTTTTGGTAGAGACAGGGTTTTGCCATGTTGGCTAGGCTGGTCTTGAACTCCTGACCTCATGATTTGCCCGCCTCGGCCTCCCAAAGTGCTGGGATTACAGGCATGAGCCACTGCGCCTGGCCAGGTAAGTTTCATTTGTATGTATTGTCCTGTGATTAATGGACCAGTGAATAATGATTGTGAATTGTTGGGATTGTCTGACTAGTCTCATTTGGCAAATTTTGATTATCCCTTGTCCATTATACACATTGCACCTTTTTTTATTAAAGGAAAAACTACTCGATGTAAAGATGTTTATTTTTTGCTAATAATGAGTTGGTATTAATTCCTAAGTACATAAAGTTTACCATAGAGTATCATCTCATGAAAAAAAAAAAAAAAAGAAAAAGAAAATGCATTCTCTGCCGCAAATGCTTATCCTGCTGGTTCATGTTTTTTTTAGCTTTTCTATATCCTTGCTGATTTTCTGTCTAGGTATTCTGTCAACTGCTGAGTGTAATGTTGAAATCACCAATAACTGTGAGTCTGTTTTTCCTTTTAGTTCTATCAGTTTTGTCTTCACATATTTTGCCCTTCTATAGCTTTGTGCATACACATTTAGAATTGCTCTGTCTTCTTGGTGGGCTGACCCTTTTATTATTGTGTAATTTCCCTCTTTTTTCCTGGTAATTTCATTTACTCTAAAGTCTACTTTGTCTGATAGCACATTGCTATATTTTTTCTGCTATCCTTCTTTTCTGAATAATATTGTCCTGGATATAGAATTCTGAATCAACAGTTCTTTTCTTTCAGTACTTGAAAAATATTGTTCCGCTTTCTTCTAGCCTCTGTAATTTCTGATGAGAAATCTGTTCTCACTTGAATTGCTTTTCTTATGGAGTAAGCATAATTTCTTACACATTTCATTCTTTTTTTTTTTCTTTAGTTTTCAGAAGTTTTACCATGACATCTTCATGCATCTTTGGTTTATCCTGCTTGAGGGTTACTGTTTCTTGAATATGAATGTGTATGTCTTTTGCTAAATTTGGAAATTCTTCAGCCATTATTTTTTAGAATACATTTTCAGTAAGGTGTTTCATCTGGTAATTATAAAAGTATCTTTTAAAATAATTTCTAATAGAATTCCATTATAGTCAAAGCACAAACTTATTACTTGAAATCTTAAATTTATTGAGATTTGTTTATGGCCCAGAATATGGTCTAGACTGTGGTGAATATTCCATGTGAAATTGAAAAAGAAAAAAAAAAAGTGTATCCTGCTGTTGCTTGGTGAGTGTTTTTTTAAAATACCTTTATTAAGGTATAGTCATAAACAATAGAAATCACACATTTAGAGTCTAATGTTTATATTCACAGAGTTGTGTAACCATCACCACAATTTAATTTTTAGAATATTTTCATTCCCGTCTAAACAACATCCCATACCCATTATCATCCAATTCCCTTGGCTATCCCAGTCCTAAGCAACCACTATTTTAACTTCTGTTTCTGCAGTTTAAAAATTGACATATAATTCACATATTATGCAAAAACAAAATTTACCCATTGAAAGTGTACAATTTGGTGGTTTTTAGTATATTCATAAGGTGGTGCAACTGTCACCACTATCTAATTTCAGAATATTTTCATCACCCCAAAGAAACCCCATAGCCACTTGCCACCACTTCCCATTTCCTTCTCATCCTCCCAGCCCTGGGCAATCACTACTTTTTGTTTTTATGGATTTGCCTATTTCGGACATTTCATATAAATGAAATACAATGTGTGGTCTTTTGTAACTGGCTTTTTCACTTAGCATAATGTTTTTAAGGAACATCTGTGTTGTAGCACGTATCAATACTTTATTTCCTTTTATTGCTGAGTAATATTCCATTACTTTGATATACATTTTATTTATATATTATTTAGTTGATGGAGATTTAAGTTGTTTCCATTTTTGCTATTATGCATAATATTGCTACAAACATTTATGTACAAGTTTTTGTGTGGACATGTTTTTATGTCTTCTGAGTATTGACCTAGGAATAGAATTGCTGAGTCATATAGGGACTCTGTGTTTAACTTTTTTGAGAACTGCCGAACTGTGTCCACAGCAGCTGCACCGTTTACATTCCCACCAACAATGTAGGAGGTTTCCAATCACTCTGCGTCCTCACCAACACTTGCTTGTCTTTTTAGTTACAGCCATCCCAGTGGTTGTGAAGTGTTATCTCATTGTGGTTTTGCATTTCCCTAATAAATAGTAATGTTAGTATCTTCCCATGTGCTTATTGGCTACTTTTACATTTCCTCTGGAGAACTGTCCATTTGGATCATGTAACCCATTTAAAATTGGGTTGTTGTTTTTTTATTATTACATTGTAAGAATTCTTTATACATTCAGAATATGAATTTCTTAATAGATAGATATTAGCAAATATTTGATTGTATTCTGTGGGTTGCCTTTTAAAATTTCATGATAATACCGTATGCAGCACAAAAGTTTGGATTTGTTTTTTGTTTTTGAGATGGAGTCTCGCTCTGTCACCCAGGCTGGAGTGTAGCGGTGTGATCTTGGCTCACTGCAGCCTCTGCTTCCCAAGCTCAAGTGATTCTTCTGCCTCGACCTCCCAAGTAGCTGGGATTATAGGCATGTGCCACCACGCCTGGCTAAGTTTTATATTTTTAGTAGAGACAAGATTTCATCATGTTGGACAGGCTGGTCTCAAACTCCTGACCTCAAGTGATCCGCCTGCCTTGGCCTCTTAAAGTGCTGAGATTACAGTTGTGAGCCACTGTGCCCAGCCATTTGTAGCACAAAAGTGGGTTGTGTTTTTATTTCTTTTTCTTTTCTTTTTTCTTTTTTGTTTTTTGTTTGTTTGTTTTTCCGAGACGGATTCGCGCTTTGTTGCCCAGGCTGCAGTGCCGTAGTGCGATTTCAGCTCACTGCAGCCTCCACCTCCCGGATTTAAGCAATTCTCTGCCTCAACCTCCTGAGTAGCTGGGATTACAGGCGCCCACCACCACGCCCAGCTAATTTTTGTATTTTTAGTAGAGATGGGGTTTCACCATCTTGTCCAGGCTGGTCTTGACCTCCTGACCTTGTGATCTACCCACCTCGGCCTCCCAAAGTGCTGGGATTACAGGCATGAGCCACTGCACCCAGCCTGTTCAAGTAATTCTCCTGCCTCAGCTTCCCACATAGCTGAGATTATAGGCGCACACCCACACCCAGCTAATTTTTGTATTTTTAGTAGAGACGGGGTTTCACCATGTTGACCAGGCTGGTCTCAAACTCCTGACCTCATGTGATCCACCTGCCTTGGCCTCCCAAAGTGCTGGAATTACAGGCGTGAGTCACCGTGCCCGGCCAGCACCAAAGTTTTTCATTGTGGTGTAGACCAACTTACTTTTCTCATGTTGCTTATGCTTTTGGTGTTGTACTTACGAAGTTGTTGCCTAATCCAAAGCTATGAAAATTAACTCCATAACTTTATTCTAAGAGTTTTATAATTTAATCTTTTATATTTAGGTGTACAAACCATTTTGAATTATGTTTTCCACACAGTATGAAGTAGGGGTCCAACCAAAATTCAGAAACTCAGTTGTCATGGCACCACTTGTTGAAAATACTGTTCTTTTCCAATTAATTGTTGTGCGCCTTTGTCTAAAGCTTAGAGTTTTTAAAATAAATTAAACTAGGTCAAGTTGGCTGATAGTATTAGTCAAGTCTTCTAAAATCTTGCTTGTTTTTTTGTCCAGTTGTTCTAGAAATCAATGAAAATGAGGTATTGAAATTTTCAAATATAATTGTGAACTTGTCCATTTCTGCTTGAAGTTCTTTCAGTTTCTGCTTTATGTATTTTGAAACCTTTGTTACTAGGAGTAGAAACATTTAGCATTATTACATCTTCTTGATGAATTGATCCCTCTATTATTATGAAAATACCATATTTATCAATGGTAATATCCTTTGCTCTGATATCTACTTCATTTAGAATTAATATAACATTTCAGGTTTGGTTATTATTAGCAAGTTTTATATTGTGATTTATAAGAAGAAAATACATATTTTCATATTTGTCCCTAGTTCCTGACACAGAGTTCCTAGAACTCTTGTCATTGCCCAGATGACAGGAGCATCTTTTGTTCTAATGAGGCGACTCTTGGTGGGCTGCTGGATGGGGGCAGATGCCTAAAAGACCAAGCCATGATTAGAAGCTTGGAACTTTCAGCCCCCATTCCCTAGGATAGGAGAAAGGCTGGAGATTGAGTTAATAATCAGTCATGTCTACATGATGAAGCCACCATAAAAATCCCTGAACTACAGGGTTCAAGGGGCTTCCCAGTTGTGAACAAATCCATGCACCAGGAGGGGTGGGGCACCCCAACTCCATGGGGACAGAAGCTCCTGCACTAGGAACCCTTCTAGAATTTTCCCTATATATCTCTTCATCTGGCTGTTCATCTGTATCCTTTATCATATCTCTTAGTAATAAAATAAACTGGTAAATGTGTTTTTCTGAGGTCTGTGAGCCATTTTAGCAAATTAATCAGATCTGAGGAGGGAGTTTTGGGAACTGCAGCTTATAGCTAGTCAGTCAGAAGTATAGATGACAACCGACTACTTGCAATTGCTATTTGAAGTGAGGAGCAGGCTTGTGGAACTGAACCATGAGCCTGTTGGGTCTGACTCTAACTGCAGGTAGATGGTGTCAGAAGTAAATTGAATTGTGGGGCACCCAGTTAATGTCTGCTGAAGAATTGTTTGCTGTGGGGAGAAATCCCCACATATTTTGATCACAGAAATTTTCTGTATTGTGAGGAGGGTAAGATTTTAAAAAATGGGTTTTTCTTATCTCAAGCAAAACATGGTATATTTTTCTACCTCCTACTTATTTTTTTACAATTTTTAATAGCTACATAATAGTTGTATGTATTTTAGTAATACATGTGGTATTGTGATTCATGCATATAATTGTAAAGATCAAATCAGAGCTATTGGGATATCTATCACCGCAAACATTCACCGCTTCTTTATGTTGGGAACATTCCAGTTCCTCTCCTCCAGCTATTTGGAACTATAAAACAAATTATTGTGAACTATAGTCAACCTACTGTGCTACCAAACACTAGATCTTATTGCTTCTAGCTGTTTATTGTACACACCGACCACCCTCTCTTTACGTCCCACCTCCTCCAACATTTTCCAGTTTCTGGTAACCACCAGTCATCTCTCTACCTCCATGAGATCCGCCATTTTAGCTCCCACATATGAGTGAGAGCATGGACTATTTGTGTTTCTGTACCTGGTTTATTTCACTTAATATAATGACCTCCGGTTCCATCTGTGTTACTACAGATGACAGGATTTCATTTTTATGGCCAAATAATATTCCATTGTATATTTGCATCACATTTTCTTTATCCATTCATCCATTGATAGACACTTAAGTTGATTATATATCTTGGCTATTGTGAATAGTGTTGAAATAAAAATGGGAGTGCAGCTATCTCTTCAACATACTAATTCTCTTTCTTTTGCATGTATACCCAGCAGTGGGATTGCTGGATCATATAGTATTTCTAGTTTTAGTTTTTGAGGAACCTCCATACTGTCTTGCATGGCTATACTAATTTACATTCCCACCAACATTGTACAAGTGTTCAGCTTTCTCTTTATGCTCACCAGCATTTGTTATTTTTAATCTTTCTGATAAAAGTCTTTTTAACTGGAGTGAGACAATATCTCAATGTGGCTTTGATTCACATTTTCCTGATGATCAGTGCTGTTGAGCATTTTTTCTATACCTATAGGCCATTTGTATGCCTTCTTTTGAAAAATGTCTACCCAGATCTTTTCCCCATTTTTTAATTGGATTATTTGGGAGTTTTAGAGTTTTTTCCAATTTTGTTTTGTTCTTGCTGTTGAGTTCCTTATATATTGTCCCTTGTCAACTGGATAGTTTGCAAATATTTTCTCCATTCTGCAGGTCATCTCTTCACTTTGCTGATTGTTTCCTTGGCTGTGCAGAAGTTTTTAGCTTGATGTAATGCCGTTTGTCTATTTTTGCTTTTGTTGCATGTGTTTTTGCTGTCCTAAACAAAAAAATCTTTGCCAGACCAATGTCCTGAAGCTTTTCCTCCATGTTTTTCTTCTACTAGTTTCATAGTTTCAGGTCTTAGATTTAAGTCTTTGGTGCATTTTGATTTGACTTTGTATGTGCTGAGAGACAGCGATCTAGTTTAATTTTTCTGCATATGATTATCCAGTTTTTCCAGCACCATTTATTGAAGAGATACCTTTTCCCAATGTCTGCTCTTAGTGCCTCAATTGAAAATGGATTGGCCATAAATGCACAATTTTATTTCTGGGTTCTTTACTCTGTTCCGTTGACTCATGTGTTTATTTTACACTTGTACCAAGCTGTTTTGGTTACTATGGCTTTGTAGTATATTTTAAAGTTTGTTAGTGTGATGCCTCCAGCTTTATTCTTTTTGCTCAAGATTGCTTTGGCTACTTGAAGTCTTTTATGGTTTCATACATATTTTAGGGTTCTTTTTTCTTTCTGTGAAGAATGCTGTTGGTATTTTGATAGAGATTACATTGAATCTGTAGATTAGTTTGGGGAATATTGACATTTTACCAATATTGATTCTTCCAACTCATAAGCATGGGGTATCTTTCCATTTTTTGTGTCCTGTTCAGTTTCTTTCAACAGTGTTTTTTATTTGTTTGTTTTTAAGATGGGATCCTGTTCTGTCACCCAAGCTGGAATGTAGTGGCATGATGATAGGTCACTGCAGCCTCAAACACCTGGGCTCAAGTGATCCTCCTTCTTAAGCCTCCCAAGTTGCTGGGACTACAGGCATGAACCACCATGCTTGGTTAATTTATTTTTGTTGTTATTATTATTATTTGTAGAGACAGTATCTAACCATGTTGATCAGGCTGGTCTTGAACTCTTGGCTGTAAGCAATCCTTGGCCTCCCAAAGTGCTGGGATTATAGGCATGAGCCACCATGCATGGCCTCATCAATGTTTTATAGTTTTCCTTATGGAGATTTTTTTTTCTTTAGTTAAATAATAGATTTTTTTTTGTAGTTATTGTAAATGGGATTGTTTTGTTGACTTCTTTTTCATATTGTTCTTTGTTGGCATACATAAATGCTACTAATTTTTGTATGTTGATTTCCTATCCAGTAACTTTATTGAATTCATTTATCAAATCTAAACTTTTTTTTGTATGGAGTCTTTAGGGTTTTCCAAATGTACTATTATGTAATCTGCAAACAAGAAATTTGACTTCTTCCTTTCCAACGGAATGTTCTTTACTTCTTTCATTTTTTTTTTTTTTTTTTTTTTGAGACAGAGTCTCACTCTGTAGCCCAGGCTGGAGTGCAGTGGTATGATCTCGGCTCACTGCAAGCTCCGCCTCCCGGGTTCACGCCATTCTCCTGCCTCAGCCTACTGAGTAGCTGGGACTACAGACACCCGCCACCACGCCCAGCTTATTTTTTGTATTTTTAGTAGAGATGGGGTTTCACCATGTTAGCCAGGATGGTCTCCATCTCCTGACCTCGTGATCTGCCTGCCTCGGCCTCCCAAAGTGCTAGGATTACAGGCGTGAGCCACTGCACCCGGCTCTTCTTTCTCTTGCTAATTTCTCAGGCTAGGACTTCCAGCACTGTGTTGAATAAAAGTGGTGAAAGTGGGCTTTCTTGTCTTGTTCCATATCTTAAAGGACTTTCCATTTTTCTTCATTTAGCACAATGTTAGCTGTGGCTTTGTCATGTGTGGCCTTTATTGTTTTGAGGTATAATCCTTCTAAATCCAGTTTGTTGAGAGTTTTTTTTTTTTTTTTAATCATAAAGGGATGTTGAATTTTGCTGCTTGTTTTTTCAGCATCTATTTAAATGATCATATGGTTTTTGTTCTTTATCCTCTTAATGTGATGTATCGCATTTATTGATTGACATATGTTGAACCATCCTTGCAATCCTGGGATGAACCTCACTTGATCATGGTGGATGATCTTTTTAAATTGCTGTTGTATTCTGTTATTTTGTTGAGGATTTTTGCATCTATTTTTATCAGGGATATTGGCCTGCAGATTTCTTTTTTTAGTTTTGCTCTTACCTATCTAGTTTTGGTATCAGTGTAACACTGGCTTCATAGAATGAGTTTGGAAGTACTCCCTCCTCTTTAATGTTTTGGAATAGTTGGAGCAGAATTAGTATTGGTTCTTCTTTAAATGTTAGGTAGAATTCAGCAGTGAAGCTATCTGGGCCCAGGCTTTTCTCTGATGGGAAAATTGTTCTTACTGCTTTGATCTTGTTACTCATTATTGGTCTATTTAGGTTTTCTATTTCTTCATAGTTCAATCTTGGTTGTTTGTAGGTGTCCAGTAATTTATCCATTTCTTCTGAGTTTTTCAATTTGTTGGCATAGTCATTCATGATTGTCTCTAATGATTCTTTGTATTTCCGTGGCATCAATTTTTATGTCTTTCTTGTTTCTGATTTTATTTATTTGTATTTTCTCTTTTTTCTATTTAGCAAAGGCTTTGTCTATTTTATCTTTTTCAAAAAAACAGCTTCTTGTTTTGTTGAGTTTTTGTAATATTTTTTAGTCTCAATTTTATTTCTACTCTGATTTTTAATATTTTCTTCCTTCTACTAATTTTGTGTTTGGTTTGTTCTTGCTTTTCTTGTTTCTTGAGGTGCATCATTCAGCTGTTTATTTGAAAGCTTTCTACCCTTTTGATGCAGGTGTTTGTTGCTGTAAACTTTCCTCTTAGTACTGCATTTGTTGTATCCCATAGATTTTGATATGTTGCATTTCCATTTGCATTTGTTTCAAGAAATTTTTAAATTTCCTTCTTAATTTCTTCATGAAATCATGTTGGTTAATTTCCATGTGTTTGTATATTTTCCACAGTTCCTCTTGTTACTGAGTTCTAGTTTTATTCCACTGGGGTCAGAAAAAATACTTGATATGATTTTAATTCTTTTGAATTTGTTAAGACTTGTTTTGTGGCCTCATAGATGGCCTATTCTAGAGAATATTCCATGTGCTGATGAGAAGAATGTGTATTCTGTAGCAGTTAGATTAAATGTTCTGTAAATGTCAGTTAGGTCTATTTAGTCTAGAATGTAGAAACTCCAGTGTTTCTTTTTTGATATTCTGTATGGATGATCTGTTCGTTCCTGAGAGTGAGGTGTTGAAGTCCCCTACTATTACTGTATTATAGTTTTATCTCTCCCTTTAGATCTATTAATGTTTGTTTTATATATTTGGGTGCTCCTGTGTTGGGTACATATATTTTACTGAATCCTCTTGCTGAACTGATCCTTTTACCATTATATATACCCTGTTTATTTTACTGTCTTTGACTTGAAATCTATTTTAACTAATATAAGTATAGCTACTTCTGCTTAGCTACTTCTGCTCTTTTATGGTTTCCATTTGCATAGCATATCTTTTTTTCAGCTCTTTCAACTCTAACAATATTAGAGTATCCCAAATTTGTCTATATACTGACTTTTACCAGTGAATTTTATACCTTTAAATGTTTTCTTTTTGCATATTAGCATCACTTTCTGTTATATTGAAAACTCCTTTGAGCACTTCTTGTAAGATAGGTCTAGTGGTGATAAATTCCCTCAGCTTTTGCTTATCTAGGAAAGACTTTCATCTTTATGTTTGAAGGAAAGCTTTGTGGGGTACAGTGCTCTCAGTTGATGGGTTTTTTTCTTTAGCACATTGAATATGTCATCCACTCCCTCCTGACTTGTAAGGTTTCCACTGAGAAATCTGCTGCTAGATGAATCAGAGCTCCTTTGTGTGTTATTTGCTTCTTTTCTCTTGCTGCTTTTAGGATCTTCTCTTTGTCCTTGATCTTTGAGAGTTTGATTGTTATATGCCTTGGGATAGTCTTATTTGGATTGAATCTGTTTGGTGATCGCTGAACTTCTTGTACCTGGATATTTGTATCCTTATCTAGGTTTGGAAAGTTTTCTGTTATTATTATTACTTTGAATATGCTTTTTACACCTTGCTTTTTCTCAACTCCCTCTTGAACACCAACAACTCCTAGATTTGCTCTTTTGAGGTTATTCTGTATATCCTGTAGGTATTCATCATTCTTTTTTACTCTTTTTTCTTTTTTCTCCTCTGACTGTGTATTTTCAAATAGTCTATCTTTAAGCTTACTGACACTTTTTTTTTGGCTCAATTCATTCTGCTGTTGAGAGCCTCTATTGTATTTTTTCAACTCAGCAAATGTATTTATCAGTTCCAGGATCTCCATTTGATTGTTTTTATTAGTTCAATCTCTGTTATATTTTTCTGATAAATTTCTGAATTGCTTTTTCATGTTACCCTGCAGTTTTCTGAGTTTCTTTAAAACTGCTATTTTTAATGCTTGACTTGGGAGCTCACACACTGCCATTATGATAGGGTTGATCACTGGCTCCTTGCTTTGTTCACTTGGGGAGGTCACAGTTCTGTTTGCTGTTGTTTCTTGTCGATGTACATCTATGGCTTCATAGGATTAGTTACTATGCTTTGAGGATTAGTTACTTATACCAATCTTCACTGGATCTCTTGTTTTGGTCTTTCTAGGTTATGTTTCCTAAGAAGTTCTTTACAGTTTGTTGAATCCCTTTACTCCTAGATTGCTGCCTCATTTTCAGCACTAGATGGCGCCTTAAGCCCAGGGTTGTCTTGACTGTCACAAACGTTCATTATTCTAATTTTGTTTTTCCACACGTCGAAATACAACTTTTCCAGCATCAATTATTGAAGGGACTGTCTTTTCCTCATTTTATATTACTGGCATCTTTGCCCAAAGTCTGTTAACCATAAATGCATTGATATATATATATATATTTTTTGCTCTCTTTTCTGTTCCATTAGTAGATGTGTTTTTAATGCCATTTCATAATGTTTGAATTACTATAGCTTTGTAATATAGTTTAAAAATCAGGGGATGTGATGTCTTCAGTTTGTTCTCCTTTTTCAAAATTGCTTTGGCCATTATGGGTCTTCTGTGGTCCCAAAGTTTAGTATTGTTTTTTTCTAGTCCTGTGAAAAAAGTCATTGAATTTTTAATAGGGATTGCATTGAATCTGTAGATTCGTTGGCTAGTATGAATGTTTTAACAATATTAATTCTTCCAATCCATGAACATAAGATTTCTTTTCATTTATTTGTGGCTTCTTCAGTTTCTTTCATCAATGTTTAATAGTTTTCAATGTACAGATATTTCATTTCCTTGATTACATTTATTACTTATTTAATTAACCATTTGCATAATTTAAAAATTTGTCTGCTCCTTTCATTGGACTATGATCTTTAGTATCTGGCTTTGTTCTCCCTTGTATTTCCAGGACCCAGTACAGCCCTTGCTATAGAATGTATACTTAAAAACTATTTGTTGAATTAATTAATTTAAAAATTAGCAAGTTGCACAAATGGAAATGAAAACACAACATACCAAAACCTATAGGATACAACAAAAGTAGTAATAAGAGGAAAGTTTATAGCAATAAGCTCCTATATCAAAGAAGTATAAAAACTTCAAATAAACAGCATAACAATGCGTCTTAAAGAACCAGAAAAGCAAGAACAAACAAGCCAAAATTAGTAGAAGAAATAAAATAATAAAAATCAGAGCATAAATAAAATCTACATGAAAAAAATACAAAAGACCAATGAAACAAAAATTTGTTTTTCTAAAAAGATAAGCAAAATAGAAAGACCTTTAGCCTAAGAAAAAAAGAGAGCAGATCCAAGTAAATAAATCAAGAGACGAAAAAGGAAACACTACAACTGATACTGCAGAAATTCAAAGGGTCATTAAAGACTACTATGAGAAACTATATGCTAATAAATTGGAAAACTCAGAAGAAACGGATAAATTCCTAGACACGTACAGCCTACTAAGATTCAACCATAAAGAAATCCAAAACCTGAACCGACCCATAACAAGTAATGAGATCAGGCCAGGTACGGTGACTCACACCTGTATTCCCAGCACTTTGAGAGGCCAAGCGGGTGGATCACTTGAGGTCAGGAGTCTGAGACCAGCCTGGCCAACATGGTGAAACCCCACTTCTACTAAAAATACCAAAATCAGCCTGGTGTGGTAGCACATGCCTGTAGTCCCAGCTACTTGGGAGGCTGAGGCACAAGAATTGCTTGAATCCAGGAGGTGGAGTTTGAAGTGAGCTGAGATCACGCCACTGCACTCCAGCCTGAGTGACAGGGTGAGACTCTGTCTCAAAAACAAACAAACTGAAAAACAAGTAATGAGATCAAAGCTGTATTAAAAAGTCTCCCAGCAAAGAAAAGCTCAGGGCCCAATGGCTTCACTGCTGAATTTTACCAAACATTTAAAGAAGAACTAATATCAATCCTACTGAAACTATTCCAAAAAACAGAGGAAGAGAGAATACTTTCAAACTTATTCTATGAGGCCAGTATTACTCTGATACCAAAACTAGACAAAGGCAAATTTAAAAAAAGAGAACTATAGGCCAATATCCCGGATGAACATTGATGCAAAACTCCTCAACAAAATATCGGCAAACCAAATTCAAAAACAGACTAAAAAGATCATTAGCCATGATCAAGGGGAATTCATTCAAAAGATGCACAGATAGTTCAACAGACGCAAATCAGTCAGTGTGATACATCATATTAACAGAATGAAGGACAAAAATCATATGGTCATTTCAATTGATGGTGAAAAAGCACTTGACAAAATTCAACATCCCTTCATAATAGAAACCCTCAAAAAACTGGGTATAGAAGGAAGATACTTCAACACAATAAAAGCCATATATGGCTGATCTACAACTAGTATCATACTGAATGGGGAAAAACTGAAAGCCTTTTCTCTAAGATCTGAAACAAGACAAGGATACCCAGGTTTACCACTGTTGTTCAACATAGTACTGGAAATCCTAGCCAGAGAAATCAGACAAGAGAGAGAAAAAGGGGAAAGAGGCTGGGCACGGTGGCTCAAGCCTGCAATCCCAGCACTTTGGGAGGCCGAGATGGGTGGATCACGAGGTCAGGAGATCGAGACCATCCTGGCTAACATGGTGAAACCCCATCTCTACTAAAAAATACAAAAAACTAGCCGGGCGAGGTGGCGGGCACCTGTAGTCCCAGCTACTTGGGAGGCTGAGGCAGGAGAATGGCGTGAACCCAGGAGGCGGAGCTTGCAGTGAGCTGAGATCCGGCCACTGCACTCCAGCCTGGGCGACAGAGCGAGACTCCGTCTCAAAAAAAAAAGGGGGGGGGGGAGAAAGAAAGGGAAGGGAAGGGAAGGGAAGAAGGGAAGAAGGAAAGAAGGAAGGAAGGAAATCCCTGTTTGCAGATGATGATATGATCTTATATTTGGAAAAGCATAAAGACTCCACAAAAAAGCTATTAGAACTAATAAATGTAGTACAGTTTCAGGATACAAAATCAATGTAAAAATCTGTATGCCAACAATAAACAATCTAAAAAAGAAATCAGGAAAGTAATACCATTTATAATAGCTACAAATAAAATCAAATACCTAGGAATAAACTTAACCAAAAATGTGAAAAATCTTTACAATGAAAACTGTAAAACATTGATGAAAGAAATTGAGGAGGGCACATAAAAAATGGAAAGATAAGCCGGGTGCGGTTGTGGGCACCTGTAGTCCCAGCTACTCAGGAGGCTGAGCCAGGAGAATGGCGGGAACCCAGGAGGCGGAGCTTGCAGTGAGCCGAGATCGCGCTACTGCACTCCAGCTGGGTGACAAAGCGAGACTCCAACTCAAAAAAAAAAAAAAGGAAAGATATTCCAGGTTCATGGATTGGAAGAATCAATATTGTTAAAATGTTTGTATTACCCAAAGCAATCTACAGATTCAGTGCAATCTTTATAAAAATACCAATGACATTCTTCACAGAAACAGAAAAAACAATCCTAAAATTTATTTGGAACCACAAAATATCCAGGATAGCCCAACCTATCCTGAGCAAAATGAACAAACTGGAGGAATCACATTACTTGACTTCAAATTATACTACAGAACTATAGTAACCAAAACAGCATGGTACTGACATAAAAATGGACACATAGACCAATGGAACAGAACAGAGAACCCAGAAATAAATCCATACACCTACAGTGAACTCATATTTGACAAAAGTGCTAAGAATATATACTGGGGAAAGGATAGTTTCTTCAATAAGTGATGCTGGGAAAACTGGATATCCATATGCTTAAGAATGAAACTAGACTTTTATCTCTTGCCATATAGAAAAATCAAATCAAAAGGCATCAAAGACTTTAATCTATGACCTCAAACTATGAAACTACTACAATAAAACATTGGGGAAACTCTGTAGGACATTGGACTGGGCAAAGATTTCCTGAGTAATATTGCACAAGCACAGGCAACCAAAGCAAAAATGGACTAATGGGATCATACCGAGTTAAAAACTTTCTGCACAGCAAAGAAAACAGTCAGCAAAGTGAAGAGACAACCCGCAGAATGGAGAAAATATTTGCAGACTACCCATCTGACATGGGATTAGAAACCAGAATATATAAGCAGCTCAAACAACTCAATAGGAAAAATATCTAATAATTGAATTTAAAAATAGGCAAAAGACCTGAATAGACATTTTTTAAAAGAAGACATACAAATGGCAAACAGGTATATGAAAAGGGGCTCAACATCACTGATCATCAGATAAATACAAATCAAAACTACAATGAGGTATCATCTTACCCCAGTTAAAATGACATATCCAAAAGACAGGCAGTAACAAATCCTGGTAAGGATGTGGAGAAAAGGGAACACTCATACACTGTTGGTGGGAATGTAAATTAGTACAACCACTATAAGGAACAGTTTGGAGGTTCCTCAACAAACTAAAAATAGAACTGCCATATGATCCAGCAACCCTACTGCTAAATATATACCCAAAAGAAAGGTAATTAATATACCAAAGAGACATCTGCAGTGCCATGTTTATTGCAGCACTATTCACTGGAGCCAAGATTTGGAAGCAACCTAAGTGTCCAACAACAGACTAATGGATCAAGAAAATGTGGTACATATACACAATGGAGTACTATTCAGTTATAAAAAAGCATGAGATCTTGTCATTTGCGACAACATGGATGGAACTGGAGGTCTTTATGTTAGGTGAAAATAAGTCAAACAGAGAAAGACAAACGTCTCATGTTCTATTTATGAGAGCTAAAAAAAAAAAATTAAACAATTGAAGTCATAGAGATAGAGAGTAGATGATTACCAGAGGCTGGGAAGGGTAGAGGGGGTTGGAGGGGAGGGCAGAGGGGAGTTAGGATGGTCTAATGGGTACAAAAATATAATTAGATAGAATGAATAAAGTGTAGTATTTGATCGTTACAACAGGGTGACTGCAGTCAACAATAATTTATTTTACATTTAAAATGAGTGTAATTAGATTGTTTGTAACACAAAGGATAAATGCTTAAGGTGACGGATACCCCATTTACCCTGATGTGGTTATTATGCAGTGTATGCCTGTAGCAGAATATCTCATGTACCCTGTAAATACATGCATCTAATGGCTGGGTGCGGTGGCTCACACCTGTAATCCCAGTACTTTGGGAGGCTGAGACGGGTGGATCACCTGAGGTCAGGAGTTCGTGATCAGCCTGGCCAACACGGTGAAACCCCATCTCTACTAAAAATACAAAAATTAGCTAGGAGTAGTGGTGCACACCTGTAATCCCAGCTACTCAGGAGGCTGAGGCAGGAGAATCGCTTGAACCCGGGAGGCACAGGTTACAGTGAGCCAAGATCATGTTATTCCACTCCAGCCTGGGCGACAAGAGTGAGACTCCATCTCAAAAACATTTATCTATCTATCTATCTATCTATCTATCTATCTATCTATCTATCTATCTGTCTGTCTGTCTGTCTGTCTGTCTGTCTATCTATCTATCTATCTATCTATCTATCTATCCATCCATCCATCCATCCATCCATCCATCCATCCATACACACACACACACACACACATACATACATATATATACATCTACTATGTACCCACAGAAAAACATTTTTTAAAGATACAGGTTTGAAAAAAGAATAAAAGCTCTAAATCCACAGATACGGTTTGGATCTGTGTTCCCATCCAAATCTCATGTTCGTTTGTGATCCCCAATGTTGGAGGTGGGGCCTGGTGGGAGATGATTGGATCATGGGGGTGGATTTCTCATGAGTGGTTTAGTGCTGTCTGCTTGGTACTGTCCTTAAGTTTGTAAGTGAGTTCTCATGAGATGTGGTTGTTTAAAAGCGTGTGGCATCTCCCCGCACCTCTCGCTCTTGTTCATGTGATGTGCGCCAGCTCCCCCTTCGCCTTTTACCATGATCGTCAGTTTCCTGAGGCCTTTCTAGAAGCCAAGCAGATGCCAGCATCGTGCTTCCTGTACAGCCTACAGAACTGTGAGCCAATTAGACCTCTTTTCTTTATAAATTACTCAGCCTCAGGTATTTCTTTATAGCAATGCAAGAACAAACTAATACACTCTCCTTTAAAGGAGATAAAATGATGATGTGCTCATATACAACTACTTAGAAAATGCTCAGCCCACCTTAAAGGAGGAACTTAAAAGTCATTATTTTAAAGTTTTAAAAAGTCAGCAAGTTTCATATAACTTTATAATTTTCTTAATATATTATTATATGTTTACACATTGAGTTTTATTTAGTAAATCAAATTATTGTTAAAGCTATTCATTTATCTGATATACTCTATAACTAACATTCTTGGGACAAATCTATCTGCAACTTAAAAATTTCTAAAAGCTTATTTAATGCCACTGATATTTGAAAAACTGATCACAGAGAAATCAAACAACTAAATTATATCATTTGTAAAAGTTGTACAATATTGTACAATAAAGATTATTGTACAATAATCTTTTCTCTTTTTTGATTGATGTTTTGAATTCACTCCTATAAAGTCAAATAACATGCCAGTAACAAAGAAGTGATTTATGTTTGGTGACTCCTAAAAGAAGGGTCAGTGGCAGCACAATCAGCATAAAATACAATCCTACTTTAATGACTCTATTACAATATGCAACATCCAATCTTTAATTCCTATTTTTACTGTTCAAGCTGTTCTTGCTGTCTTCTGATTTCCTGCGTAGGACTATACAACCTTAAAGTTTCAATTCAGGAAGGCAGAGACACATTCATTTACAAAATGACAGTATGCAGAAAAAACTTTTAGGGCACTCTTGCAGTATGCATGCAACCTTCAAATCTCACGTGACAAATTTTCAAAACTAAATGAGTTTTTTCCTTAAAAATTGCATCATACCTTAACTAAAGTAGGTATAGCCAGGCACGGTGGTGCATGTCTGTAGTGCTAGCTAACTTGGGAGGCTGAGGCAAGAGGACCACGTGAGCCCAGGAGTTTGAGGCTGCAGTGAGCTATGATCATGCCACTGCACTCCAGCCTGGGCAGCAGAGCAAGACCCCACCTCCAAAAATTAAAAAAAAAAAAAACAATTAAAAAATATTATTATATGGCAAAATTTATCATCTTTATTTTCATACAGTTTACAGAAAATTTATTTATAAATGAATTTATGATGGCTGAAGCCCACCAGTAGCACAAAATACAACTATGTATCAATTAGCTAATAAAAAATATATGCACACTCTTGTAAATTTCTTAAGTCAGAATATAACCAAAGAAAAATTGCACATACATTCATGTTTGTAAAATTTAATGCTCACCTGCTTACCTACAAATCTCAAACAAATTGGTAACATATCATCAGAATTGATTTAATATTAAAAAACCTTGTTAGAATTTAGAATGTTGATTAAAATATACCATTGATGTTTGGAATGTACGATGTATATCATTCATGATTGTAAGCATTTGCTGTATCAATGATTTCCAATCCTTTAAGTTTCTGTTGATGTTACCTATATAGTGAGAGACATCCTTCTCTAAATCTGGAAAAGCTTTGAGCTTCCTAAAAGGCAAAACAAAAATATAGACCATTTCAAAGAGTGTACATGTAGTAACTGAAATTCATCAGTAAGACGTAATGAAAAACAAACAAACAGGTCCACAGGCTTTGTAAGCAATTAGACTTGGATTTGAATCCTAGCTCTCCTACTCAATAACTATTTGACAGTGGCAAATTACTTGGCATTTCTGTGTCTCAGTTTCTTCACATGTCTTAATTTTGTAATAACTTTGGTAATGATTATTCACTATTGTCAGGAATAAATTCAATAATGTATAGAGTAAGCATATATCCTTTCCAATTGAAATTCAGTGTTACTTACACCATACTTTCTCCCACATGATTGCTCTTAAATGTGCATCAAACTTTACAGTTCACATAACACTTTATGTGTGTGTCTGTGTGTGTGTAGGTAGGTAGATAGATAGATAGATAGATAGATAGATAGATAGATAGTTATTACTTTGAGCCACAGGAAGAGCAGAGAGAACACCTCCAATTACAGATGACAAAATTAAGGTTTAGAGAGTATCAGCAGTTTGCCTAAATTCATCCTGTTGTAGCAAAATCATTGTCTTTACTGTTATCAGAAGAATTTATTTTCTTTTTTTTTTTTTTTTTTTTTTTTGAGACGGAGTCTCGCTCTGTCACCCAGGCTGGAGTGCAGTGGCCGGATCTCAGCTCACTGCAAGCTCCGCCTCCCGGGTTTACGCCATTCTCCTGCCTCAGCCTCCTGAGTAGCTGGGACTACAGGCGCCCGCCACCTCGCCCGGCTAGTTTTTTGTATTTCTTAATAGAGACGGGGTTTCACCGTGTTAGCCAGGATGGTCTCGATCTCCTGACCTCGTGATCCGCCCGTCTCGGCCTCCCAAAGTGCTGGGATTACAGGCTTGAGCCACCGCGCCCGGCCAGAAGAATTTATTTTCTATTAGGGAGGTAACAGAAACATATTTTGCTTAGAAAAACACTTTGATGTGGCCCGGGGGTATAAAAAGTGAGATTCTGAGAACATGGACACCTGGAGACAGGAAATAAGAGCTAGGTAAACTGCTCCACATTCGAAATGAGTGGGAATTGGGGCATTAGCATAGTGTAGAATTAAAAATAGAACAGAGTGAGGAAGGAAAAGGATGGTTAGCAATCTTTGGGGTCACCGAAGTACCTTTAAAGAATGGGAGGAGTATTTGGCTAGGTGTAGTGGCTCATGCCTGTAATCCCAGCACTTTGAGAGGCCAAGGCGGGAGGATCCCTTGAGCCCAGGAGTTTGAGACCAGCCTATGTAACATGGCAAAATTTCATCTCTGCACAAAAATAAAAGATAAGCTGGACGTGGTAGCACATTCCTGTGGTCCCAGCTACTCAGCACACTAAGGTGGGAGAATCGCTTGAGACTGGGAGGTTGAGGCTATAGTAAACTGAGATCATGCCACTGCACTCCAGCCTGGGTAACAGAGCGAGACCCTGTCTCAAAAAAAAAAAAAAAAAAAAAAAAAAAAAAAAAAAAAGAATAGGAGGGCCGGGCGCGGTGGCTCACGCCTGTAATCCCTGCACTTTGGGAGGCCGAGGCGGGCGGATCACGAGGTCAGGAGATCGAGACCATCCTGGCTAACACGGTGAAAACCTGTCTCTACTAAAATACAAAAAATTAGCCAGGCACGGTGGCGGGCGCCTGTAGTCCCAGCTACTCGGGAGGCTGAGGCAGGAGAATGGCGTGAACCCGGGAGGCGGAGCTTGCAGTGAGCCGAGATGGTGCCACTGCATTCCAGCCTGGGCGACAGAGTGAAGACTCCGCCTCAAAAAAAAAAAAAAAAAAAAAAAAAAAGAATAGGAGTAGGTAATATACACTGTGATGTGTAATTCTTCCCATTTAAATCTCCCTCTTTCCAAATGTGCAGTCAACCTTGTAGTTTATATATTTACAGACATAAATTCAAGTAAGTTTCTATCTTTTTATTCATTCTTTTTCTTCTCCTTCTTCCTTCCTTTTCCTTTTTCTCTCTCTTTCTCCTTCTCTTTTTTTAAGAAAGAATATTTATTCAATTCCATATCTGGGTTAGCACAGTGTGAGACAGGGACAGCATATGGAGAAAGAAGAAATAATTTGTATCTGAATAAAATCAACAAAAGCATAAGCTTGAACTTCTTGGTAAAGAAGAAAACATACCAATCCCACCATCCAGATCCACAGAAATCTTGGGTAAAGGAATTAATCTTTCACATGCTGTTCTTATTTGGATTTTAAGAGAATTACAGAGGTAAAGCTAAGACTAGTACTCAGGTTTTAAAATTCCTAATCCAGTATTCTTTCTAATGCCCAAACGGAGTATTAACTCAGCCGTACAAGTACATACAGGCCAGGAGTTAAGATCCACTGAGTTCTAAGAAGATTTAGATGATGAGGTAAAAAATAATCACTACACCAATGATGAAAATAACATGATGGGCTGATATCCTGTCTGCACCAAAAAAAGAAAAAAAAAAAATCGGACTCTCTTAACACCTACCAATTGTCTGCTAAATGTTATATAAGGAGTCTTTGCCTTTTGACAAAATTACACTATTGTTAGGACCAATTCAAATTGTATGAATATACTGTATACATAGTATATACACATTCCCATCTACACCTGATATGTATTTATAATTAGACAAATTATTTTAAAAAGCAGAAAAAAGTAGTAAGACCAGGAATGAGAGGAATGACTAGAAGTGTAACTAACTTAGAGATGTTGAAGAAAAATATTGTTCACTTTGACAAACATTTACTGAGCATCTTTTTTTCCCTGTCTCTCTCTCTTTTCCTTCCTTTCTTCCTTTTCTCTTTCTTTTCCTTTCCTTTCCTTTCTTTCCCCTCCCTTCCTCCTCCCTCCCTCCCTCCCTTCCTCCCTTCCTCCCTCCCTCCCTCCCTTCCTCCCTTCCTCCCTCCCTTCCCTCCTTGCTTCCTGGTTAGAGTTGCTGTTTGTGAAGAACACGTCTCAAGGGGAATAGAAGATCTACACTAGTCAGACGTCAAAAGCTATTTATGATTCAGTTGTTAAATGTGTACAAGAGACAGGAAGCATTATCAGAAAAGTGAGGGATTCCTGTGGCCACAAGGTTAAGGGAAGGCTTCACAATGGAGATGAGTCCTAAATAGGAAAGGCAAGATAGTCAAAATGATGGAAAGAAGTGTTTTAGGATCAAGGAACAACTTCTGCAAAAAAATCTAACATCGAAACAAAACTGACCAACTGATCATCTTTATTAAAGCAGTGTTTTACTTAAGCTATATTGACTAATATTTGCTGTCTTTTATAAATGAATGATATTTCATTAAATTTATATTGTGCCATTTGTCAACTCATAAGAATTATTTTGGCACTATAGTAACTAAGTCCACTTAGACTATCACTCACCTATATCACTCACCTAAACAGCCAGTCTGTTTTATAGTGCTGTATAAAAATTTGGTTCAGATACCATAAATATTTCCATTAAAGGGCAAATATTTTCCCACTTAAATAGATACTATAGAAATAGTTTTTACAATCTATTATAAGCATTTATAAAATGCTTAACAATAACTTATCCCTAAATTAATGTGTAATGTATGAATTTGAGAGGCTCCAGTTCCTAATAAAATGTAAAATCATAAATATCCTTCTCTAAAACTCACTGGTCAGGAAATATGAAAGGTAACCATCTAAATATATCTACTCAAAACTTTTCAACCTTAGATTACAAAGCTAAGTCCACCTGAACCCTTAATGGGTGAGGATTTCATTCTAAGGCTGCAATAACTTCATTTGTGGCCAAGTCTCAGGTCCAAGAGCAGACAGATTACCAAAGACATTCTGGAGATCAGTATGAAGCACATCCTGCTTAAACCAATTATGCTGAAATTGTCAGATTGCAGCTGACAGCCAATTTCATGCATTTCGTTTCCATCAAGTTCACCTAATCATAACAATAATAGTAGAACATGAAAGATGTTATTACATATCATTCCTTTGGAATATTTAAACGTAGATGGATATTTTACAAATAACATTCTGTGAGTCACATACCGAGAAGTTCAACAAATGTGAGTTTAAGAAAAAATATGTTGTAGTAAAAATGTGGATGTAATATATATATTGCTTAAAAATTATACTTTCACGATTATTTTCTGTTTATGTCATTGATTCATTTTTTTTAAAACTAACATGCAAGTTTAAATAGTGTATTTAGTCTTTATTTCCTCTGCACCATTTTATTAACAAGAGTGGATGATAAAATAAATCAAGGTAGAAGAGCAATTCTTAATTTATAATTTTCTCACTTTTGTACTAGTTTTAAGTCACAGCTTCTGAATGGTGCTCTATAATAGACACCCAAAAAACAGCTTAATAAACCTGATTGGCAATCATTTCACGCTTACTTCAGGCATAAAAGCCTGTTATGAATTAAGAGAAATTCATGAGCTTTTTCTAAGACTGTTTTTTACAGTGTGTTTGCATAATAATAAGGCCCAATCTGTTGGAAAACAAGTAAAGGGCAAATTAATAAGGTCATCATTTTGGTCTAATGATGCTTAATGCAGTTTTAGCAATCTGCTCAAGACAAAAGGTAGCCACTCAGACATAGCCAATTATGCATTTGTGTGGCAGATGAAATCTTTAATGATGAATCTGATTAACATTCAATAATAAACATACAGGCTGAGAAAATGACCAAGCTACCTCCTGCAAACATCATCAACTAAGGCTTTGTTCAGATTGAGGTCAGACTGGTATTCCAGAAAGGCGCATTAAGATAAAAGTTTATCAAATGTGTTAACATGAATCCCCCTAAAAAACCCACAAAATCCCTATTATACAAAGGCTACCTTTGCAACAGCTGACTTGTCTGATCAGTTATGAAAAAATAGACTAAACTTTTTCATGGGTTGCATGTGTTTAATTTTTTAGAATGGTTTTAAATTAATTTGCTTTGATCTCCAAACACTGGGAATATGATAAAATTGGGCCACAGGAGACTTAGGAGTTCGGTTCCATTGCTTTTCTACCAATGATCCAATGTGAACAACTCAAAAGGAATCTGTTTCACTCATGTTCCTAAAATACCTTGGATCCATTGGAGTTCAAGAATTGTTACTTATATAAATAAGCATTTCTTCATAAAGCATGGAAGCAGTTAGACAAGGATATCACGTATCATATCATATGTTATTTTATTTTATTTTATTTTATTTTATTTGAGACAGAGTCTTGCTCTGTTGCCCAGGCTGGAGTGCAGAGGCACGATCTCGGCTCACTGAAAACTCCGCCTCCCAGATTCAAGCGATTCTCCTGCCTCAGCCTCCTTAGTAACTGGGATTACAGACGCCCGGCACCATACCTGGCTACTTTTTGTATTTTTAAGTGGAGATGGGGTTTCACCATGTTGACCATGCTGGTCTTGAACTCCTGACCTCAAGTGATCACCCTCCTCGGCTTCCCAAAGTGCTGGGATTACAGGCATGAGCCACCACGCCAAACCCACATATTGTATATTTAAGACATTTTATTGGAGTATAGCAAACATACAGAGAAGTACACAAATAGTAACTTAAAAGCTCAATAGATTTTCACTAAGTGAACATACCCATTAATCTGTAGCCAGACTGAAAAAAACTGAACATCAAGAAATAGCATCCCAGACGTGCAGTCACTAGATCCCTCCCTACCAGCTCACTAACTTGACTATAAAGACCAAACATTGATTTTGCTAGTTTTTTTGTTTTTGTTTGTTTGTTTGTTTTTTATGGAGTCTTGCTCTGTCGCTCAGGCTGGAGTACAGTGGTGTGATGTTGGCTCACTGCAACCTCTGTCTCCCAGGTTCAAACAATTCTCCTGCCTCAGCTTCCTGAATAGTTGGGATTATAGGCTCGTGCCACCACACCTGACTAATTTTTGTATTTTTAGTAGAGACGGGGTTTCACCATGTTGGCCAGACTGGTCTCGAACTCCTGACCTCATGATCCACCTCCTTGGCCTCCCAAAGTGCTGGGATTACAGGCGTGAGCCACCGCATCCAGCCTTTTGCTAGTTTTTGAACTTGTGCCTACTTTTTTCTTTCAACATGTTTGTGAGATTCTTCAATATTTTTTAGTGTAGTTGGAGTTCATTTTCATTCATGGCTGTGGGGGATGTATCATTTACTTGACAAACATTTATTGAGTATCTCTGTCTATATAAAATTCATATTATAGAAATAGTTTTTATAACCTATAATAAGTATTTATAAAATGTTTGACAATAGCTCATCCCTAGTATTACGTTAAATGTATGACTTTGAGAAGATCCAGTACCTTGAAAAAATATAAAATCACACATACCCTTCCCTTCAGGAAATATGAAAGGTAACCATCTAAGTCTATCTACTCAAAACTCAATTACTGCTAGTGGTAGATTTGGGATTATTTATCCTTTCTATGACTGTTTCTATTTTATAGCTACTATGAATTGTGCTGCCACAAACAATTTGTATGTCTTCTGGTGAACATGTGCATTTCTGTTGGGTATATACCCAGGAATATTGCTGGGGCATAGGACACATATATGTTCAATTTTAGTAGCTACTATGAAACGGTATTTCAAAATGGTTATACCAACCCATATTCCCATTAACAGTGTAATGAGAATTCTGGCTGTTCTACGTTCTTGTGAATCTTTAGGATTTTCTGTTTTCATTTTAGCCATTCTGGTGGTTGTATAGTGGTGTGGTACTATGGTTTTTTTTTTTTTTTTTTTTGAGATGGAGTCTCGCTCTGTCGCCCAGGCTGGAGTGCAGTGGCGCAATCTCGGCTCACTGCAAGCTCCGCCTCCCGGGTTCACGCCATTCTCCTGCCTCAGCCTCCCGAGTAGCTGGGACTACAGGCGCCCACAACCGCGCCCGGCTAATTTTTTGTATTTTTAGTAGAGACGGGGTTTCACCGTGGTCTCGATCTCCTGACCTTGTGATCCGCCCGCCTCGGCCTCCCAAAGTGCTGGGATTACAGGCGTGAGCCACCGCGCCCGGCCTGGTACTATGGTTTTAATTTGCACTTTCCTGATGACTACTGAGGTTGAGTGTCTGTTCACACATTTACTGGCCATTTGAACACCTTTCCGTGTGAAGTTCTATTCATGCCTTTGGTCCACATTTTGTATTCCATGCCAAACTGTAATGTCTTCTGAATGTGGTTATATTAACCAGCAAGTAAATAAAATCTGAGCTTTTATTCTATTTTTAGAAATCTGACATAAACTGAAATAGATGGTCCCTGACTTACGGTAGTTTGACTTACAAATTTTCAACTTTATGACGGTGTGAAAGTGATACACATTCAGTAGAAACTGTACTTGGAGTGCCCATACACCATTCTGTTTTTCACTTTCAGTACTGTATTTAATAAATTGCATTAGATAGTCAACACTTTACTCTAAAATAGGCTTTGTGTTAGATGATTTTGCCCAACTACAGGCTAATGTAAGTGTTCTGAGCTTACGGTAAGCTAGGCTAAGCTATGGTGTTTTGTAGGTTAGGTGTATTAAATGAATTCTCTATTTATGATATTTTCAACTTATGATGGGTTTATCAGAATGTAACTCCATCATAAGTTGAGGAGCATCTGTACATCTAAACGTTTAAGTTTCTGAGCTTTTTTGCAAACTAGTGAAGAAACTCGTGATAATAATTAGGTTAAAGGATGGTATCAAGAATTTATCCTGACTTTCCTATTTAAACTGTACCTCTGAGGAACTGAATAGTAGATAAGGGAAAATCTCTTCTAGGAGTACTCTATATAACTACATAAGGGATGACAGAATTAAAATATCACTATTTTGCAACTCTGATGAATTAATGGCCATAGGTTTTGAGAATCAATGGCTGTTAACATCATGAAAAAAGAGATACTCTTTAATGCTTCTTGATGGAAGAACACACCTATGAAGTAGTCTTGCCAAAGTCAACCTGAATCTAGACGACCCTCTAGATGCAACTATCAATTTATGGAAAATACAGGTCAGAGGAGTATGTTAAACTATACCATAGGACAACAAACAGCCCAGTCCAGATTCTGGAAAACTCTATAGTACAAATACCTTGATTTGCTTTTTATCAAATAAATTGCAAAAAAAAAAAAAAAAAAGAGAATAAAACAGATGATGGAGGGGGAATCTATAGATTAAAAGAGACTTAAAAGACACATCAAGGCCAGGCATGGTGGCTCACACCTGTAATCCCAGCACTTTAGGAGGCGAAGGTGGGCAGATCACCTGAGGTCAGGAGTTCGAGACCAGCCTGGCCAACATGGTGAAACCCTGTCTCTAATAAAAATACAAAAAAATTAGCTGGGTGTTGTGGCAGGCATTTGTAATTCCAGCTACTCGGGAGGCTGAGGCAGAAGAATTGCTTGAACCCAGGAGGTAGAGGTTGCAGTGGGCCAGGATTGCACCATTGTACTCCAGCCTGGGCAACAAAAGTGAGATTCCGTCTCAAAAAAAAGACACACCAGCAAATCTCAATGTAGGTACCTTATTAGAATCCTAATTCAAAATTTTTTAAAACCTTAAAGATTTCATACTATCTATGAAAAGACAATTTCTGGTAATGGTGAAGTAGCTTCTATTAGATCACTCCTCCTACCAGTAACGATTATAAATTTTGAATTTTTTTAATAAAACCAGTTTTGAAGTACTAGAGAGCGACCAAAACCAGAAACTTCAGGAGACACAATCCTTGAAAGATGTGAAACACATTTGGGGAGATCTTTCTTTAATTATTTTTCCCTTCAGTGAATGCCCCAGTTTAATGTGTCAGGGAATAAAGCTCAAGCAGAAAGTTGCAGTCTTACTAGAATGAGGAAACACAGGTTGAATTTGAGACTGCTAGAATGACTAGAAATAAAGGGAAGAAATCTTGGGCATGATTGTGCCACAAAGAAGGGAATCCCAAAATGTAAGTATAAATATCCTTCCAATCCTTGGTTGACTCTTGAACTACTGTACATGGGTAAGGCATGTCTCCAGCTGCCCAGTGGAAAGCTGTAGCTGTAAGGTAGAAAGAGCTGAGAAGACTTCAGCAGCTGCCTATTGCTGGGAAAATAGAGTTTGGAGTTCAAGTTCTACTAAGTTAGAGGAACACTATGGCTTTCCTATTAAACCCCAGGAAGGCTACTCTACACATAAGGACTCTGTCACAGGACTAAGAGGAAAATCAAAATAAACCCATTCTAACAAAGTTGAAAATCAAGCCTTCACAAGATTAGAGCTATTTTCCAGTAATTTAACTGCCTTCCAGAATAAAATTCAAAATTCTTCAGAGGAATGTAACAGAATCTAGAACATGTTATTCACAATTTTCAGTATATAATAAAAACGAGATGTATAAAAAAACATAAAAATAAGACTTAAAGAGAAAAAACAGCCAATTGAAAGAGATCCTGAGACAACCAAATGTGGAATTGGGCAAGAACATTAAATACACTATTATAAACATGTTACAGATGTTACAGGAAACGATAAATATAATGGGTAAAGAGATGGGAGAATTTTAAGAGATATTTGAAAACTGCAACAAAACCAGAACTCTTAGAGCTGAATAATATAATACTTGAAATAAAATGTTTACTGGATGAGCTTGACAGCAGATTAAAAACAGCAATCAATAAATTGGAAGATACAATAATGGAAACTATATGAACTAAAGTACAAAGAAAAAAATCATTGAGGAGAAATGAGTAGAACCTCAGTGACCTGTGAAACAATATCAGGTGGTCGAACATATATGTAACTGGGGGGTCAACTGGAGAGAGAGAAAATAGGGCAAAGTTTGAAGAAGTATTGGCTAAAATGGTTTCCATTTTATTTAAAAGATCTACCGTCAGACCTAAGAAGCTCAGCCAAAACCAAGAAAAATAACCACAAAGAAAATCATACCTAGGAACATCATAGTTAAGCTGATAAAAACTAGAGGTAAAGAGAAAGTCTTAACAGCAGTAAGAGCAAAAAGTTATACACAGGGGAATGGTAAGAATGATGGCAGACCTTTATTTAATAACAACAGATGCCAGAAGACAACATCTTCAAAGTTCTTGGGGGGAAAATCTTGCCAGTCTAGTATTTTATATCCAGTGAAAATTTCATTCAAAAATGAAAGTGAGATCTGGTGTCCAAAGAGACAGCAGATCTTCTGTCTCCAAAGATCTTGGAAGTCATCTTTCCCATCCTGACAACAAGGAATGCTGACAGAGAATTGAGATCATAATGCAAACTGTTGCCCCCAAAAGTGGAGAGAGAGAGATGGGCAGATATAGAGAATCACAACTTACAACAGCAGAAATCTCTGTGGGAACCAAATTGGGGTAAGAAAACTTAAACTGTTATTGATAAATTGCCAGAGGCACAGGATAGATGATTTGAGAGTTAAAGACTTCACAGGGAGCCAGTTGGAGGAGGATCCCCACACTTGTGTGAGTTTTACCTCCAAGAGCTCTACTAGGTTATCATTGTTAAAATCACAAAAATATCCCCTTGTGCTTCCAGGTGATGGAGCGGGAAAGTAGCCAATTTAAAATACGTCCAGAACATTCTGTTCTTAACAAGGCCTGCCCTCAAGAGAAACTACTTTATCAAAGCCCAGCCAACTGGGATTTTATTAGAGCCCAACCAATTTGTGGGAAGGGGAAGTACCTAAATTCAGCTCCCTCTAGCCTTTCACATGGGGGAAGGGAAATGTCCAACCATATCCCCTCAATCCTTCCTGGTTCACCTAACAGGGGAGACAAAACAAAATAAAACTGAGAAGAATTTGAGAAGCCATATACATAGGCTTACTAAAAAATTGAGACCAAATTGTAAGACCATAGAATGCTTTCCCTCCCACTAAACCTTACCACATCACCTACATAATAACAGGGGAATATAACTTAAAGAACTGCACATCTCAGACATTATTTAAGAAAAAGTCTGTAGGGAAACCCAAAAATAGCAGAGGAGGCAAAAGCAAGGATGCCAGAGGAAACTGTGGCCTCCGACACCTGCAGGTACAGCAAATAGTAAACACAAACTAACCTCTAGACAGATAAACATAAAACCTCACAATAAAGCTATTTATTCAGTTCCTTTTACCAAGTACATCATGTCCAACTTTTAACAGAAAATTATAAGGCATATTAAAAGACAAAATGAAATGTGATAACATAGAGCGAGCATCAGCAGAGGATTCAAATATGGCAGAGATATTAGAATTATCAGACTGGGAACTTAAGACATTCATACACCCAACAGACACATGAAAAAGTGCTCATCATCACTGGCCACCAGAGAAATGCAAATCAAAAACCACAATGAGATACCATCTCACACCAGTTAGAATGGCAATCATTAAAAAGTCAGGAAACAACAGATGCTGGAGAGGATGTGGAGAAATAGGAACACTTTAACACTGTTGGTGGGATTGTAAACTAGTTCAACCATTATGGAAAACAGTGTGGCGATTCCTCAAGGATCTAGAACTAGAAGTACCATATGACCCAGCCATCCCATTACTGGGGATATACCCAAGGGATTATAAATCATGCTGCTATAAAGACACATGCACACGTATGTTTATTGCGGCACTATTCACAATAGCAAAGACTTGGAATCAACCCAAATGTCCATCAGTGACAGACTGGATTAAGAAAATGTGGCACATATACACCATGGAATACTATGCATAAAAAAGGATGAGTTTGTGTCCTTTGTAGGGACATGGATGCAGCTGGAAACCATCATTCTCAGCAAACTATCGCAAGAACAGAAAACCAAACACCGCATGTTCTCACCCATAGGTGGGAACTGAACAATGAGATCACCTGGACTCAGGAAGGGGAACATCACACACGGGGGCCTATCATGGGGAGGGGGGAGGGGGGAGGGGGGAGGGGGGAGGGATTGCATTAGGAGTTATAGCTGATGTAAATGACGAGTTGATGGGTGCTGATGAGTTGATGGGTGCAGCACGCCAAAATGGCACAGGTATACATATGTAACAAACCTGCACGTTATCCACATGTACCCTAGAACTTAAAGTATAATTAAAAAATAAAATAAAATAAAACAACTATAATTAATATGCTAAAGGATCTGGTAGAAAAAGTGTACAATGTGCAAGAATAGGTGAACAATGTAAACAGAGATGGAAACCCTAAGAAAGAATGGAAAGGAAGTGCTAGAAATCAAGAACACTGTATCAGAAATGAAAAATGCCTTTGTTAAACTCATTAATATACTGGACAAACAGCTGAAGAAAGAATCAGTGGACTTGAAGAAATGTCAATTGAAATCTCCAAAACTGAAATGCAAAGAAAAAAATTACAAAAAGAGACAGAACATAATATCCAAGAACTGTGGGGCAATTACAAAAGGTGTCACATATGTGTAATGGGGAATACCAGGAGAAGAGAGAAAGAACCAGAAGAAATACTTGAAGCAATAATGACTGATAATTTCCCAAAATTAATGATAGACAACAAACCACAGATCCAGAAAACTCAGAGAACACCAAGCAGAATATATACCAAAAGATCTATACCTAGGGCTTGGCTAGATCTATACCTAGGGCTTTTGGTCTAAAAAATTCTACATGCCTGTAATCCTAGCACTTTGGGAGGCTGAGGCAGGTGGATTGCCTAAGCTCAGGAATTAGAGACCAGCTTGAGCAACATGGTGAAACCCCATCTCTACTAAAATACAATAAATTAGCTAGGCATGGTGGTGCATGCCTGCAATCCCAGCTACTCAGGAGGCTGAGGCACAAGAATTGCTTGAACCCAGGGGGCGGAGGTTGCAGTGAGCCAGAATCATGCCACTGCACTCCAGCCTGAGAAGATCTACACCTAGGCATACCTACCATATTCAAATTTCAGAAAATCAAAGACAAAGAGAAAATCTTGAAAGTCAGAGAAAAAAATCATGTTACCTATAGAGAAGCATGGATAAGAATTACACTGCACTTCTCAGAAAACATGCAAGCAAAAAGACAGTGAAGTGAAATATTTAAAGTATTGAAAGAAAAAAACCACTAACCCAGAATTCTGTATCCAGCTAAATTACACTTCTTGTGAAGGAGAAATAAAGACTTTCTCAGATTAACAAAAATTGAGGGAATTTGTCACTAGTAGACCTACCTTCTAAGAAATATTGGCCAGGCATGGTGGCTCACGCCTATAATCTCAGCACTTTGGGAGGCCGAGGCGGGTGGATCACTTGAGGTCAGGAGTTTGAGACCAGCCTGGCCAACATGGTGAAAACCTGTCTCTACTAAAATACAAAAATTAGCTGGGCATGGTGGTGTGTGCCTGTAATCCCAGCTACTCGGGAGACTGAGGCAGGAGAATTGCTTGAATCCATGAGGCGGAGGTTGCAGTGAGCCAAGATCATGCCACTGCACTCCAGCCTGGGTGACAGTTAGATTTCGTCTCAAAAAAAAAAAAAAAAATTGGAAGAAATTCTTCAGAAAATTATATAGATCGGTGTTGTGGGCTAACCTGGGTTTTTTTTTAAAATTCAAAATTCATCGTAGAGCCTTTAAAGTGGTAATGAAGTTAAAATTGGGTCATTAGTGTGGACCCTAATGGATTGTGACAAGTAGTCTTATAATAAGAAGAAATTAAGGTACAGACAGACAGAGACCCCAAGCACATGCACACTTAAATCAAGGGATGACCATGTAAGGACACAGGGAGAAAGCTACCATCTACAAGCCAAGGAGAGAGAAATCAAACCTGCTAACACTCTGATCATGGACCTTTAGCTCCCAGAAGTGTGAGAAAATAAATTCTGGTTGTTTAAGCCATTCAGTATGTGGTATTTTGTTTTAACAGCCCTAGCAAACTGTCAGAAACTCAGATCTACATAAAGAAAGGAAAAGCATTAGAGAAGGAATAAATGAAGGTAAAACAAAATCTTTTATCTTTATTTTTCTTAATTGATCCAACATATACTTGTTCAAAATAATAATAGCAGCAATATATTTAGTGATTATAGCTTGTGCATAAGTGAAATGAATGACAGCAATATTATAAGTGGTGGGAGGGACAAATTGGGAATACTCTGTTGCTATACATGCACTACCCATGAAGTGGTATAGTGATTTTTGAAAGAGGATGTACACTAGTCATAAATATAAGGGAAGGAGGTACAAATAGGTGGAGCATAGAGGATTTTTAGGACAGTAAAACTATTCTACATGATTCTATAATGATGGATATATGCAACTATATATTTGTCCAAACTCAGAACATACAACATCTAGAGTGAACCATAATGGAAACTATAGACTTTGGTTGATAACGATGTCAATGTTGATTTATTGATTGTAACAATGTACCACCCTGGTGTGGGATGTTGATGGTGAAGGAGACTGCATGTGTATGGGAGGGAGTATATGAGAACTGTCTGTACTTTCCTCTCAATTTTGCTGTGAACATAAAACTGCTCTAAAAAAAATAAAGTCTGTATTTTAAAAACCATTGCCTAATCCAAAGTCAAGAAGATTTACCTCTATTTTCTTCAAAGAGTTTTAACTGCTAAATTCAGTCTCGAATGCATTTTGAGTTAACTTTTATATATAAGGTAGGAGTCTAACCTTCCTCATTTTGCATGTATCTTTTTGTCCCAGTACCATGTGTTGAACTATTTCCCCCAGTGAATTGTCATTCACTCTTGTCAAAAATCAAATGACCATAAATGTATGGGTTTATTTCTGGACTCTTGACTCTATTCCATTGTCTATATATCTATCCTTATGGCAGTACAATACTGTCTTGATTACTGTAGTTGTGTAATAAGTTTAGAAATGGAAAGTGCGATAGTTGTGTTGAATCTGTAAATCAATTTGAGGAGTGCTGCCATCTTAATATTATTAAATCTAGGCTGGGTGCAGTGGCTTACACCTGTAATCCCAGCACTTTGGGAGGCCGAGGCGGGTGGATCATCTGAGGTCAGGAGTTCATGACCAGCCTAACCAACATGTAGAAACCCCGTCTCTACTAAAAATACAAAATTTGCTGGGCATGGTGGCACATGCCTGTAATCCCAACTACTTGGGAAGCTGAGACAGGAGAATCGCTTGAACCCAGGAGGCAGAGGTTGCGGTGAGCCGAGATTGCGTCTTTGCACTCCAGCCTGGGCAGCAAGAGCAAAGCTGTCTCAAAAATAATAATAATAAATAATAATAATAATAATAAATCTTTTGATCCATAAACGTGAGATGTTTTTGTTAAATTCTTTTCTAGGTATTTTTATACTTTTTGATGCTTTGCAAATTAAACTGTTTTCTCAATTTCATTTTTGAATTGTTCATTGGTACTCTACAGAAATACAACTGAATTTTGTATATTGATCTTGTATATTCCATATTGATGTATTTATTGATTTTAAATTTTTAGTGGATTCTTTAAGATTTTCTACATATAAGATCATGTCACCTGCAAGTTTTACTTCTTTTATTTATTTATTTATTTATTTATTTATTATTTTTAGAGATGCTCTCTTGCCCAGGCTGGAGTGCAGTGGCATGATCATCACTCACTGCAGCCTTGAACTCCTGGACTCAAGTAATCCTTCTGCTTCAGCCTCCCAAGTAGCTGGGACTATGGGCCACATCAGCATGCTTGGCCATTTAAAGAAAATTTATTTGGTTTTGTCCATTTCTAAAACATTTTTTTTTTTAGAGATGAGGATCTCACTATGTTGCCCAGGCTGGTCTCTAACTCCTGGCCTCAAGCAATCCTCTCTCCTCAGCCTCCCAAAATGCTAAGATTGCAGGCACTAACCACCAAGCTTGGCTCGTTTCTTCTTTTCTAATCTCAATGATTTATTTGTCTTGCTTAACTGCCTTGATTAGAATCCCCAGTAACGTTGAATACAAGTTTCAAGAGCAGACATCCTTATCTTGTTCCTGATATTTGGGGGGAAAGCATTCAGTTTTCTCCATTAAGTATGATGTAAACTGTGTGGTTTTCATAGATGCATTTTATCAGCTTGAGGAAGTTTCCTTTTGGTTCTAGTTTATTGTTTTTTCGTGAAAAGATACCAGATTTTGTCAAATGCTTATTCTGCATCTATGGAAATAATCATGTAGTTTTAATTTTTATTCTATTGATGTGGTGTATTACATTAATTGATTACCGAATTAAATGATTGCAAGCTTGCATTCCTGGAATAAATCTCACTTGGTCATAGGATATAATCTTTTTTATGTTGCTGGATTCAATTTCCTAGTATTTATGGAAGATTTTTGTGTCTAAATTTATAAGGGCTATTGGTCTATAGTTTTCTTGTGTTATCTTTGCCTGATTTTGAAATCAGAGTAATACTGTCCTCTTAGAATGAGTCAGGAAATGTTTCCTTCTTTTATGTGTTTTGGCAGAGTTTGAGAGGGATTGATATTAATTATTCTTTAACTATATGTAGAATTCACCAGTGAAACCATCTGATCCTGGGCTTTTCTTTGAGGGAAGGTTCTAAATTCTTAATTCAATCTCTTCACTAGTTGTAGGCCTATTCTGATTATTTCTTCTTGAGTCAGTTTCAGTAGTTTGTGTCTTTCAAGGAATTTATCCACCTCATCTATGTTATCTATTTTTTTGTCATATAGTTGTTCACAGTAATAATCATTTTTATGTCTTTAAGGATGGTAATAATTTGACTCTTTGTTTTAATCAAGATAGCTAAATGTCAACTTTTGTTGAAGTTTTGAAAGAACTCTTTTGATTACTGATTGCATAGCTTACCTTTTCCATACTCTTACTTTCAATCTATTTGTGTTTTTGAATCTAAACTGTGTCTCTTGTAGAAGGCATATGTGATTGTTTTGTAAAAATCTTTTCTGCTAATATCTGTTTCTTGATTGGCATATTTAGCCCATTTACATTTTATGTGGTTACTGATAAAGTAGGATTTATGTGTCTCATTTTGCTATTTATATTCTAAGACTTAAGTATCTTTTGTTCTTCTATTTATCAATTATGATCTTTCTTCATCCTAGTTATTTTCTAGTGTACCATGCAAATTCCTTTGTTGTTTCTTTTACCATACTTTTAAATTTTTTAATGGTTGCTCTGGAGATTAAAATTAGCATCTGTTTTTGTTTCCCCCAATGTAATATCTTGCAAAACTGTAGTATGATATCACAACCAGGCTGTTAACAGTGAAACAGCAAAAAGCTGAACATTTCCATCACCCCATATATCTCTCATGTTGCCCTTTTATAGCTACACCTTCTTCCCTTCTACCTGTATGCCCTCCTTAATCCCTGAAAATCACTGTGTTCTATTAAATAAAAAATCTGGGCCCACTCATAGACATTTTCTTTGGCTGCTTTTTACCCTGTGTATTTTGCACACTTTGCTGTTTATTTACATATCTAGTCATTTTTTGTTGTTGTTGAAAATTGGATATTTTAGATAATACGTTGTAACAACTCCAGTATTTGGTCCATCTCTCCCCAAGGTTTTCTTGAACTAATTGTTTAGATTCTCTATTCCCTGCCACTGAGTTCTCCTGAATGTGTGTGTGTGTGTGTGTGTGTGTGTGTGTGTGTGTGTGTGTTTTATTCTTGTTTTTGGTTTTAAGCATGGGTTTCTAGTGGTCCCTTCTGGGTCACTATAACTTAGTGATCAGCTAAGGACCATTAGATTACCTAAAATGCTCTACTATTATTTTTCAAGGATATCCTTTGAAGGTCCACCTTCAAACTTTAAGCAGTTCATAAGACAGCCTTACCTTTTTCTTTTTACTTGTGTAGGACCTCAAAGTCAGCCGGAGAGATTGGCTGGGGCCTTCTCCCTTCCCTATCTTCTGTGAGCATGATTAGCAACTTATTCATACAACCTTTTAGATTCCCCAGGAGTATATGAGAGCTTTTCAAAGTTCCCTATGCCTTTCTACTTCTCCAGGGTTTCCCGTTAAGTTCCTAGCCGGACTCTTGTTTGCCCCATCTGAAAGCACAGCCTTAGGTGGCTGTGATGTTGACGGAAGAAGACCGTTAGTGCTTCAATAGGGTTCTGGAGGCCCACTGCCCCTGCCGCACCCCTCAACTCTCAGTTAAATCAAATAGCTACAACACCCTGGGAACAGAGATTTCCCAGGTAGCTGCAGGTTGGAATAAAGTATTGACTCTGCTGTGGGATGTTGATTACTCAGGTACAAGTGATGTATCTGGATTAAAAATATCTCTGGAACATATCTCATTTTCATCAATAAGACTGCCAACAATAGTTATAAAAACCACCTTCAGTAAATCCAGAAACATCAGAAACAATCCGTTTGGCACACAGCACATTTGCACGTACACGTACAATCATTTCGGACTTCAGATTCTCAAACATCTTCATAGTTTAAGAGAATCATTTCATTTAATAAGTTTAAAAATAATATCTGATTTTTGGTATGCTATATAAGAATGAACAAAAGAATCAAAGTGAGCTATTTTTGAGGAATGTAGGTGATGGTTATATTCAATTAACACATATAATAAGTGACGAGGTAATTTCCTAACTTACTAATATAAGAGTGTAATATGAATGGATATGATAGGGCATAACCATAAAAGAGAAAACCATATTTGAAAAATAATTCAAATCATCTGGTCTCCACTACCAAAATAAGATTATGCTTACTCTCTTGTCTAAATTTCTTATCAGTCAAGACAATGGAACAAAACCTTGTTACAAAATATTTATTACGTTTCCAATTGGGAAAAGTAAATTTTAAATAATAAAATACATATCCCTGCCAGAACTTTTCAGTGTTCCCATACTGCCAATTTTACCTTCCTTGGAAGAAAGATAAGCTCGATTTTTTTTCCCGTAGAGAAGTATTAATTGTAAGGTGTAATTCATCAGCCCACAAAGAAATAGTACTTAACTACGTTCTTCCTGTGAGCACTCCATTAACTGTATGCTTATAAATGGCATTTCCTCTGAATGTATATTGAAACTCACCTTATAAAATCCATAGCAGTGCAGCATTTCTTGTTGCTAAGGGACTATGATACCACAGTATTTCATGATGTTAAAATAGGAATATTATAGTTTAAATTTCATATGCCTAGCTATCATCGGACAATTTAAACAATGAAGTGGGAAAATGTTCAACATCTAATTACATTATTTAATGCTGGAATAATGCACGATCCTGCACTTTCTTATAACGGACTAATTTTAAAGTAGTATCTACATTAATAATATTTCCTTATCATCATTATGATTATTGTTGTTAGTTAATACTTAAGGAGCTACTACATCATGCCAGGCACTATTTTAAGTGGTTGATATGAATTAACTCATTTAACCCACTAACCCCTAACCCCATGAGTTAGGTCTCATTTCCCCGTTTTGCACAAAAATAAACTAAAGCACAGAGAAGTTAAGTAACTTTCTCAAAATCACAGAATTTACAAAAAGGCAGAAGTTGAATTTGATATCCGAATGATCTCATTGCATCATTTACATTCTTAACCACTGCACTCTATTACACTGAGAAAACATTTTTAAAAATCTTAACTACATTTGGTTATCTGAGATTTGTTTTTTAAAGTGGTGATATTCACAGCACTTGAAGAACATACCTCGTCTTACCCATAGAATGAATATCTACTGAAAGTACTACCATCCTCTGATGGAACTGTATTTATAACCAAATTGTTTACATTACTACTATAACTTTGAATCTACTTGGTTTAGGGATGTGCAATAGGAGTTTACATTGAGTTGGAAATCCGATCCTTATTTTACAAGACTAATCTTTGGGTCATGTCTTTGTCTCCAATGTATATTCAATCCTGATTAGGCTTAAATGAGCAGATTAAAAACACACAAAGAGATAAGACTGGCTTACTTTAACAATGCAAGTTTTAACGTATAATGTGGAAGCATAATGTGTCCAAATTTTTATGCTGCCATACTAAATGCCTTTTCAGTTTTGGCTTTGATACTTATGGTTTAATGTCAAGTGTACAAAAATACTACATTTGGGAATAGTTCATCTTTAATAGCATATCATACTATTTTTTAATCAATAAGAGAAATGGGCCTTATTAATCAC
This sequence comes from Macaca fascicularis, assembly GCF_037993035.2. Classification (NCBI taxonomy): domain Eukaryota; kingdom Metazoa; phylum Chordata; class Mammalia; order Primates; family Cercopithecidae; genus Macaca; species Macaca fascicularis. The sequence goes on from NC_088390.1 coordinate 46,123,189, forward strand.
ATTTATCTATAGCATAGCAATACTTCATATATCTTCATTATTACATGAGCATGGTTATGCATGCACAGCCTTATCTGAAACTTCAGAACAAGCATAAACTTACCCTTGATTCAGCAGTGTCTCCAGTCAGTTATTTCCGCCCCTATTAAAGAGAATGGTTGATCGATTCTATACTGTAAGTAGCTGAAAGAACATTATTTCATATTGTAGATGGTATTTAAAGATAAACTTATCTCCATGCTTACAAAAATTTTTAAAAGCCTTTCATAAACCCTGAACTACCAGGTTTAACATCTCAATTTCACTTGTAAAGGTCTGATAGAAAGTGGATTGGATATTAAGACTGGATCGTGTTTTTAAAAACATTAGCTTAACATATTCAAAGGGAAAATGTAAGAATCTTTAGTCTAACATAGTATAGAGGAGCATAGACAATAAGTTAAAAAATAAAAAAACAGAGTAACAGCTTACATTTGCAAATGCTTATGATGTAAATTTGTTATTTAATTTTATCCTCATAGACCTCTGTGAGGTATTACTGTCCTCATTGTCTGGATGAAGAAACTTTTAGGGAGCATAAGTGAAAGTTAGAAAGCAGTAGGCTGGGGTTTAAAATGTTCAAATTCAAATCTCAGGCTCAGATCCCTTTGGTTTAACGCCTCCTTAAGAATCAAAACATTTTCAAAAGAAAACATAATTCCTTGTTTTCAAATAAAACTATGTATAACTGGGAGCGCTATTAACAAATCTCCACATTCTAAAATTCTGTGGGTTATTTTCCACTCATATTAATTAAATGTGAAATGATGCCTTTCAAAATGTTAACACCAGTTCATCTTAAAACAGAACTTCAATTATCCTATAAAATATGAGAATGCAATCTTTCCCATGATAGAGGCTATAACAGAAAAAACATAGATCCTGAAGCTTCCTATTCTACGAGAAGGCTATTTTAAAAGAAACTTTAAAAATGCAAATATTTCCTCAGCATGTGGAAAGAACAAAGTAATTTTTCCCAGGCCTCCACATCTGTGGGAGTAGCATTGTTCCTTTGACAGTACATTCACAATGCTAATAGGTGTCACTGCTGTACATCTGGTTTCAAGACAAAAGGTTTCTCTATATTCTTCAGTTGAACAATCGACCAAACAATCCAAATTTTAAAATACCAAGGACAACCTCCTCTATGTTGGACTGCCATTTGAATAAAGTGAGCAAAACTACAAGTTTTCCTGGAGGCACTGAGAGCCCCAGGTGTTGAATGATTTATAGTGATTCATAAATGAGCATTTGCTACTTTTGGTAGAAATTAATGGTGCTGTACAACAGAGGTACTCATGGCAGAGGGAAGACAACAGAGCAAGAGGGAAGCTCTCTTACACACCCCCACTCGCCCAGTCTTATTTGGGCTGGAATTACATTTGGGCATGGAAATCACTGTCCATTGAGTAGACAGAGGAGTGGAAACTCAGAATGGAGGAGATATTGGATGAGGTAGCTCAGAAAAATAGTAACAACATGACCTTCCACTTCAAATCATGGGTGTACATTGAAAACAGGAAGCATTTGTGTAATAATATGATTATCAATCTATGTAACGCTGTAGTTCTCAGAAAAACTTCTTAGAGTCTTCCACATTGCAATAAGCCAAAAAATTCTTCACAACCACATATTCATTTTTTGATGAATGAGTACATTACCACAAGAAAGAATTTCCAATTCCAGAAAAAATATTGAAATTGGTCAAAGCTACAAAGTACTAAAGGGAACATTATTAGAACCATATGATCTGACCATATGTTTCTGCAAACATTTGTAGCCAAAGCATGAATGGTCCACCTTTGAGTGGGGAGCGGCAGGGAAAATCCCAAGTTATAGTTTTAAGTGTCTTTTATACTTAAGTGTTGAATGAATAGATATTATCATAGAACTTCTTACCCACAGGTTTTAAACAGCCAGAAAAGAGATTTTAAATGAATCCACTGATTTCAAAAATGGGGAAATAACAGATGTGGGTGATTTGAAGTCAGTATTCTGGAATAAAAGTAAAATATGCTTCTCCTTGGCCATATCACTTTTAGGAATGAGTGGAGTTTGTTATAGGATTATTTTTGGATGAGTGCAGGGCTTGGGATAAATCATAATGTATAGCTTAGTCCATTCTATTCAATGTTGGAAACAGGTATTAGCATGACAAAAATGAACATGATGAACAGAGTTGAAAGTGATTGGGAAACTGTAGAAGGGCATGAGGCAACCTGAGACATTTATGCAAAGGAAAAAGGACTTGGGGTTATGGGCCATTTGTTTGTATGTAAACACCCGTCTCACTGTTTTTTAGGAATAGCTGGTGGAATCTAGTTTCTTTTACCCTGCAAGTTGCCTGCATGTGTTGCTGCTCATCCTATTCAAGGCTGAGCCTGCCAAAGCATGAATCTGGACTTGTACACCATAGAAATGTTTTTTGGGGAGTCCATTATCAGAAACAGATGAAGTAATGCCTCATGTATCTAATGTGATGTTTGTTATTTGTACATTTCTTTGTTTTGTACAAGTTAAGTTTGAGGTTTTTTTCCTTTGCGATTCTTTTGGGGAACATATTTTTTTAAAGTGATTTATAAGTTACTTTTCATTTCCAAACTCATTTAAAAATAGAAAGATACCTTATATACATTTGAAGACTTTAGAAAGTGACAAGGAGGCAATGTAGCCATTCAATACATTTACCTTCATTCTTCACTGAAGTCTGACAAACCATTAATGTGGTTTTTAAATGGTTAAGGGCAACATTAAACGGCATTGCCAGTGGTAACATAAAATAACTGTTCTTCTTAGGATCTATACTCTGACTCATTTAAGTAATGGCCAAAGGATTTTGTGCAATTTAACATTCAGGAAGAGTTTTTGGATTTTTATCAGCCCTGTAGTCTTGGAAAAAGCTTTATAAATACTTCTAAGAATAAAATAAAGAGAAAAATACTTTAAAAAGGCATATTACCCATGCCTATGTCCTGAATAGTATTGCCTACGTTTCTTCTAGGGTTTTTATGGTTTTAGGTTTTACGCTTAATACTTTAATTCGTCTTAATTTTTGTATAAGGTATAAGGAAGGGGTCCAGTTTCCGTTTTCTGCATATGGCTAGCCAGTTTTCCCAACACCATTTGTTAAATAAGGAATTCTTTCCTCATTGCTTGTTTTTGTCAGGTTTGTCAAAGATCACATGGTTGTAGATGTGTGGTGTTATTTCTGAGGCCTCTGTTCTGTTCCATTGGTCTATATATGTTTTGGTACCAGTACCATGCTGTTTTGGTTACTGTGGCCTTGTAGTATAGTTTGAAGTCAGGTAGGGTGATGCCTCCATCTTTGTTCTTTTTGTTTAGGATTGTCTTGGCTATACAGGCTCTTTTTTGGTTGCATATGAAATTTAAAGTAGTTTTTTCTAATTCTGTGAAGAAAGTCAATGGTAGCTTGATGGGGATAACATTGAATCTATAAATTACCTTGGGCAGTATGGCCATTTTCATGATATTGATTCTTCCTATCCATGAGCATGGAATGTTTTTCCATTTGTTTGTGTCCTCTGTTATTTCCTTGAGCAGTGGTTTGTAGTTCTCCTTGAAGAGGTCCTTCACATCCCTTGTAAGTTGGATTCCTAGGCATTTTATTCTCTTTGTAGCAATTGTGAATGGGAGTTCACTCATGATTTGGCTCTGTTTGTCTATTATTGGTGTATAGGAATGCTTGTGATTTTTGCACATTGATTTCGTATCCTGGGACTTTGCTGAAGTTGCTTATCAGCTGAAGGAGATTTTGGGCTGAGAGGATGGGGTTTTCTAAATATATAATCATGTCATCTGCAAACAGAAAAAATTTGACTTCCTCTCTTCCTATTTGAATACTCTTTATTTCTTTCTCTTGCCTGATTGTCCTGACCAGAACTTCCCATACTATGTTGAATAGGAGTGGTGAGAGAGGGCATACTTATCTTGTGCCAGTTTTCAAAGGGAATGCTTCCAGCTTTTGCCCTTTCAGTATGATACCAGCTGTGGGTTTGTTGCAAATAGCTGTTATTATTTTGAGATACGTCCCATCAGTACCTAGTTTACTGAGAGTTTTTAGCATGAAGGGGTGTTGAATTGTATTGAAGGCCTTTTCTGCATCTATTGAGATAATCGTGGTTTTGGTCATTGGTTCTGTTTATGTGATGGATTATGTTTACTGATTTGCATATGTTGAACCAGCCTTGCTTCCCAGGGATGAAGCCGACTTGATCGTGGTGGATATGCTTTTTGATATGTTTCTGGATTCGGTTTGCCGGTATTCTATAGAGGATTTTTACATCGATGTTCATCAGGGATATTGGCCTGCAATTTTCTTCTTTCGATTTTGGTATCAGGATGATGCTGGCCTCGTAAAATGAGTTATGGAGGAGTCCCTCTTTTCCCAGTGTTTGGAATAGTTTCAGAAGGAATGGTACCAGCTCCTCTTCATGACGAAAACACTAAAAGTAATGGCAACAAGAGCCAAAATTGACAAATGGGATCTAATTAAACTAAAGAGCTTCTGCACAGCAAAAGAAACTCACCAGAGTGAACAGGCGACCTACAGAATGGGAGAAAATTTTTGCAGTCTATCCATCAGACAAAGGGCTAATATCCAGAATCTACAAGAAACTTAAACAAATTTACAAGAAAAAAACAACCCCAACAAAAAGTGGGCAAAGGATGTGAACAGACACTTCTCAAAAGAAGACATTTATGTGGCCAACAAACATATGAAAAAAAGCTCATCATCATTGGTTGTTAGAGAAATGCAAATCAGGCCGGGTGCGGTGGCTCATGGCTATAATCCCAGCACTTTGGGAGGCTGAGGCGGGCAGATCACGAGGTCAGGAGATCGAGACCATCCTGGCTAACATGGTGAAACCCCATCTCTACTAAAAATACAAAAAATTAGCCGGGCATGGTGGTGGGTCCCTGTAGTCCCAGCTACTTGGGAGGCTGAGGCAGGAGAATGGCATGAACCCGGGAAGGGGAGCTTGCAGTGAGCCAAGATCACACCAGTGCACTCCAGCTTGGGTGATGGAGCGAGACTCCATCAAACAACAACAACAACAACAACAAAATCAAAACCACAATGAGATACCATCTCACACCAGATAGAATAGCTATCATTAAAAAGTCAGGAAATAACAGATGCTGGGGAGGATATGGAGAAATAGGAATACTTTTACACTGTTGATGGGAGTATAAATTAGTTCAATCATTGTGGAAGACAGTGTAGTGATTCCTCAAGGAGGAACCAGAAATACCATTGGACCCAGCAATCCCATTACTGGGTATACACCCAAAGGATTATAAATCATTCTACTATAAAGACACATGCACATGTATGTTTACTGCAGCACTATTCACAGTAGCAAAGACTTGGAACCAACCCAAATGCCCATCAATGATAGACTGGATAAAGAAAATGTGGCACATATACACCATGGAATACTCTGCAACCATAAAAAAGGATGAGTTCATGTCCTTTGCAGGGACATGGATGAAGCTGGAAACCATCATTCTCAGCAAACTAAGAGAGGAACAGAAAACCAAACACCGCATGTTCTCACTCATAAGTGGGTGTTGAACAATAAGAATACATGGACACAGGGAGGGGAACATCACACGCTGGGGCCTGTCATGGGGTGAGGGACTAGGGGAGGGATAGCATTAGGAGAAATACCTAATGTAGATGATGGGTTGATGGGAGCAGCAAACCACCATGGCATGTGTATACCTGTGGAACAAAGCTGCACGTTCTGCATGTGTATCCCAGAACTTCAAGTATAATTTTAAAAAAAGAGAAAAAAAAGGCATATCACACCAACAATTATATTAATTTCCTTTAAAAATGCTGCCAATTGCATAAATTTGTTAAGGTGTGTTTGTGGATGTATGTTAGCCAATCAGAAGGCAACTCTATGGAGAATTATTGCACATAGTGGTAACAGTAAAACAAGTAAAGGTATTATCATTAAATTCTATTACCACTACCAAGTACTGCTTCTCATTTTAAATTCTGTGGTTACATGCAGGCACAAAGAATGTGACTGAGTGGCTTTTTTTTTTTGAGAGAGTCTTGCTCTGTTGCCCAGGGTGGAGTGAATGGTACAATCTTGACTCACTGCAACCTCTGCCTCCTGGTTCCAAGCAATTTTCATGCCTCAGCCTCCCAACTGGCTGAGATTACAGATGTGTGCCACCACACCCGGCTATTTTTTGAATTTTTAGTAGAGATGGGGTTTCATCATGTTGGCTAGGCTGGTCTCGAACTCCTGACTTCAAGTGATTCACCCATCTCAGTCTCCCAAAGTGCAGGGATTACAGGTGTGAGCCACCGCCCCCGGCCTGAGTGACTTATTAATTAGTATTTTAATTTGTTTAACTTTTTAGTTATCTACAATTGTACCTTTCCCTAAGAATACCTTGAGAAAGTTGAGTTAATAAGAACTAAACCACATTAGAAACCATATGCTGTTTTGCCATCAATATGTTGGTCTCAGTTCTAAATCTCTGTGGGTCTTAGTTACTTTATGTTTAAGGAAAGTAGATGACTTGTAAAGTATTCTAAAATATTAAAACAGCAATAAAAAATATAACAAATTGAAGCAGTCCCAAAACAAAAGCAGGCAGTTTCAACATAGTGTGGTTGGCCGGGCACGGTGGCTCATGCCTGTAATCCCAGCACTTTGGGAGGCCAAGGCGGGCAAATCACCTGAGGTCAGAGTTTGAGACCAGCCTGGCCAACATAGTGAAACCCCATCTCTACTAAAAATATAAAAATTAGCCAGGTGTGGTGGTGCATGCCTGTAGTCCCAGCTACTCAGGAGGCTACAACAGAAGAATTGCTTGAACCCGAGAGGTGGAGGTTGCAGTGAGCCAAGATTGTACCACTGCATTCCAGCCTGGGCAACAGAGCAAGACTCCATCTAAAAAATAAAAAAAAAAGTATGATTTAGTTTATTTGTGGAACTGAATAGCGCTATAAATTGGGCACTTACTATTTTAAGGCATGTGTCAGATGCAAGAGTGACAAACATAGTCTTACCTTGTACAAACTTATAATTCTGGTACAGAAAACAAGCAAAAATAGACAACTTTAATATAGCGTTGAAAATTCTATGTTGAAGTTACATCCTGGGGGTCAAGGTAGGTGAGGTACACTTAATCCAAGCTTACCATGTCAGGAAGACATGGCAAGCTTGCAGAGGAATAATGTCTCAACTGAATTTCTCAGGATGCGTAGTAGTTTGCTAGGTAAAGAGGAAGGGAACTCTGCACAGGTGGAAGAGCGTTAGCAAAGGTGATTGATATGAAACAGCATGGTCTGTTTTTGTATTTTAGAGAACAGGGTCCTGCTCTGCCACCCAGGCTGGAGAGCAGTGGCATGATCATCGCTCATTGCAACCTCAAACCCCTAGCCTCAAGGGATTCTCCCACCTCAGCCTCTCGAGTAACCAAGGCTATAGGTGTGCACCACCACACCCAACATTTTTTAAATTAAAAAAATTTGTGTGTGTGTGTGTGTGTACAGATTAAGGTCTCACTATATTGTCCAGGCTGGTCTGAAACTACTGGCTTCAAGAGATCCTCCTGCCTGAGGCTCTTAAAGCACTAGGATTACAGATGTGAGCCACTGTGCTTGGCCAACATGGTCTGTTTTTAAAATAATTCTTAGGAATAAAGTTAACAAAGGGTGACTAGGAGATGAGGCTGGAGATGTTGGGTAGGAACAGATTACAAAAAGCCTGGTATATCTTCCTATGGAGTTTTGACTTCATTTTGAAGACTGCAAGAGGCCGATAGTCTGGCAGACAATGGAGGGAACAGGTATAAAATGAGTGCTGAAAGGACGCAGGATGGTGATCAGAGAGAGGTATATTAGTGCTCATGGTTATGTGAGTGAGGAAGTTTAAGGTATAGTCAATGTGGGTGGATGAAATGGAGGTCAAATCACAAGAGCTGAAGTCAAGAAACTGAGGATTGGTAATTAGGTAGTTGTTAAGGTATTAAGAATCTGGAATTGGAAGTTATGACACCAGGGCACTAGTTCTGACTCTAATGTCACTAATTATCTATGCTACTTGAAACAAATGCGTTATTCTTATTTTTAGATTTCTTCTTCCAATAAAAAAATTACTAAGCACCTACTGTGTCCAGAAGTATATCATGCTCTAGGACTGTATCTGCCCTCAAAGAGCTCATACTCCTTAATGCAAGTTAATGTGTCTTCATTTAGTATTATTAAAATATTATAAGATGATTCTGAAAAGTAAGATAATGAGGCTTGCTTTCAGATTCCAAGACTATGCCTTTTGTAAAGAGATTCTGGAGAACAAAGGTAGATGAACATCAATATGAAAGTACAAACATGTATCAACAACACACTGTGGCATTATGGACTAGTGGAAAGAGCAGTATAACCTTGATTGTAGTCTCATTATGTCTCATTTTCCTCCTTTGTAAAATGAGGATAATACCGCCTGTGCCGTTGACTTTGGCAGGCTGTGTTGAGAATCAGGTGAGCTAATGGTTGTGAAACCTCTATGCGTTTTTAGTAGACAAGGTCTCACCATGTTGGCCAGGCTGGTCTCGAACTCCTGACCTCCCAAAGTGCTGGGATTACAGGCGTGAGTCACCACGCCTGGCCCCCCAGGTGGATTAGTTGAACTCAGGAGTTCAAGACCAGCCAGGGCAACATGGTGAAACCCTGTCTCTACACAAAATACAAAAATTAGACAGGCACATGGTGGTATGCGCCTATAGTCCTAGCTTCTTGAGAAGCTGAGGCATGAGAATTGCTTGAACTCAGGAGGTGGAGGTTGCAGTAAGCCAAGATTGCACCACTGCACTCCAGCCTGGGTGACAGATACACAGATATATATATATATAGATATATAGATATAGATATATAGAAATATATATATAAATCGCAAGCATTTTTTTCATTAAAAAATTAATGCAAGTCTGCCAGGATGTTTCCTGTGTTAAATGACTTCCGCTGTTAACTTACAGACCCTCTACCACAACTATAATTTGTACCTACCAGAATGTGTATACCCAACAAAGCTCTGTTGGGTGCCTTTCTTTTATTACAGCCCTCATCATACTGTACCACACTGCACAAGCATTTACTTGTATGCAAATTCAGCTATGAATTCCTGATGAATATGATCCCTTTCTTACTCAACTTTGGTATCCCTAGAACATAGCACAGTTCTTGATGCAAAGCAGACTCTCAAAGTATGTCAGATGAATGAATGGATTAATGAATACCAGCTAATATGGAAAGCTGTTCTTATCCTTAGGAGGTCACAGTGTGCAGGAGAGACAGACTTGTACACAATTAATTGCAATATCATACAATACATATTATGTTGGGACATAGGCAGGAAAAATTAATTTTGTCCCAGGGTGATAATAGGACTAAAAGGCTTTTACAAGTAGGCTGACATTTAGGCTAATTAATTAGCTGATGTGAAGTCCAATTCATATTTTAGAATACAATTGTGTTACAATAATTATATTCATGATAATCTCAAACAAAATTGCAAAAGTCCAACATTGTTTTTGTAGGTAAAGTTGGCAAAGTTGGTAAAGTTATTTACCTTGTAGAATAAAAGGAAGAGAAAAGAGAATCTCTGGCCCACAATTGAAGGGTTAAAGGTTTAGTAAACAGGAATGGAGAAAGGATGGGGGATTTAATGCGGTTCAGGTAATAAGAATAAAAAGTTATAGAGAAAGGTTGCTAGAGTCTAGAAATTGGTCAAATGAAATAGGTATATGGGAGGGTTGAGAAGTAAACACATTAATAAAATGCTCAATTTAATTCATTTGGTCAGCAAATATAGTGTTGGGAGTACAACAAATGCAGACAAAAAAAAAAAAATCCTTGCCATTATAGATCTTACATAGACTTGTTCTAATTGGAATCCATGGATTTCAATGTTCCCTTGATATTTTCTTGTTTGCCATATGTACAACTTTTAAGATATAAAATATGAGATGTAAAAATAGAAAGTAGTCATAATATTTGTCTTACTAATAAAGGAATAGTTAGATTTTTTTTTCTTTTTTTGAGACGGACTCTTGCTGTGCCACCCAGGCTGGAGTGCAGTAGTGCAATCTCAGTTCACTGCAACCTCTGCCTCCCAGGTTCAAGCGATTTTCCTGCCTCAGCCTCTTGAGTAGCTGGGATTACAGGCACCCGCCACCACATCCAGCTAATTTTTTTGTCTTTTTTTAGTAGAGACGGGGTTTCACCATGTTGGCCAGGCTAGTCTTGAACTCCTGGTCTCAAGTGATCCGCGCACCTTGGCCTCCCAAAGTGCTGAGATTACAGGTGTGAGCCACCGCGTCTGACTTAGATTTTTAAAAATAAAAAGCTCAAAGTGTTTTTCAGCACATGGACCAAATTCTAACAGGTTTATTAGCCCTTTGAAGGTGCAATTGCGGGATACCAAGATATCAATTATACTGTTGTTTCAGGTTCCTAACAATTAATATTTGAACAGTGCTTCAGAATTTTTAAAGCACTTTTACATATTGAATGTTATCCCATTTAATCCTCAATAACAATCTTTTTATTTATTTATGTATTTATTTTTGCACACTTTTTTGGTAGAAAACAAAGCTGAGGCTCAATGAGGTAAAGTAAAATGATCAAGTTTTGCAGGGCAAAATTCAAACTCATTCCCTTGACTATCTAGTCCAAAAGCGCTTCCATATACTCTTCTGCACTTGATTCTCATGTTTGATCTACTTCTTATTATCCCTATTTTAAGGTGAAAAAACAGAAGTTCAGAGAGATTAAATAACTTGCCCAAAGTAAGTTGGCAGGTAGATTTGGAACATATTTCCACGTCTAATGGTAACAAAATTCATGTATATTTCCAATCAACTTTAAAGACTGAAATATAGAAATATTAATATATCAACTTACTTTATTGTAATTTTTATTTTAAAAATGTTTTAAAGAGATGGGATCTCGCTATGTTGCCCAGATAGTGCACTGCACCCTCGATCTCCTGAACTCAGGTGATCCTCATGCCTCAGCCTCCTAAGTAACTGGGACTACAGGTGTGTGCCACTGTGCCCAGCTTTACTTTATTGTAATTTATATTAGGTGAGCTTATAATCTAAATGCCTATCTCCAACAATGATACTAAAAAATTGTACAAAATAAGCTTTTATAGTTCCTACTTCCTCCTGCTTTAGGTAATAATTCAACTCCATAAGCAATACCATAAAGTCCTGACTAGCAAGGCAGGTTCATAGGTCCTTTCACAACAGATAAAAAAGATTAACATTTTGAAAGGATAGTTAACTTTAAATATGAATACCATAACATCAGTTAAACAGGGAAGAGGAAAAGCTCCAGTCTGCAGCTCCCAGCGTAATCGACAGAGAAAATGGATGATTTTTGCATTTCCAACTGAGGTACCCGGTTCATCTCATTTGGACTGGTTGGACGGTGGATGCAGCCCATGGAGGGCGAGTGGAAGCAGGGTGGGGCATTGCCTCACCCAGGAAGCAAAAGGGGTCAGGAGATTTCCTTTCCTAGCCAAGGGAAGCCATGACAGACTGTACCTGGAAAAACGGGACACTCCTGCCCAAATACTGCACTTTTCCCACGGTCTTAGCAACCAGCAGACTAGGAGATTCTCTCCCATGCCTGGCTTGGCAGGTCCCACGCCCACGGAGCCTTGCTCACTGCTAGCACAGCAGTCTGAGATCTACCTGTGAGGCTGCAGCCTGGCAGGCGAAGGGGCGTCTGCCATTGCTGAGGCTTGCGTAGGTAAACAAAGTGGCCAGGAAGCTCAGACTGGGTGGAGCCCACTGCAGTCCAGCAAGGCATACTGCCTCTATAGACTCCATATCTGTGAGCAGGCATAAGCTGAACAAAAGGCAGCAGAAACTTCTGCAGACTTAAACATCCCTGTCTGACAGCTCTGAAGAGAGCAGTGGTTCTCCCAGCATGGTATTTGAGCTCTGAGAATGGACAGACTGCCTCCTCAAGTGGGTCCCTGACCCTTGTGTAGCCTAACTGGGAGACACCTCCCAGCAAGGGCCAACAGACACCTCATACAGGCAGGTGCCCCTCTGGGATGAAGCTTCCAGAGGAAGGATCAGACAGCAATATTTGCTGTTCTGCAATATTTGCTGTTCTGCAGCCTCCTCTGGTGATACCCGGGAAAACAGGGTCTGGAGTGGACTTCCAGCAAACTCCAACAGACCTGCAGCTGAGGGACCTGACTGTTAGAAGGAAGACTAACAAACAGAAAGGAATAGCATCAACATAAACAAAAAGGACATCCACACCAAAAGCCCATCTGTAGGTCACCATCATCAAAGACCAAAGGTAGATAAAACCACAAAGATGGGGAGAAACCAGAGCAGAAAAGCTGAAAATTCTAAAAACCAGAGCACTTCTCCTCCTCCAAAGGATTGCAGCTCTTCACCAGCAATGGAACAAAGCTGGATGGAGAATGACTTTGATGAGTTGACAGAAGTAGGCTTCAGAAGGTTGGTAAGAACAAACTTCTCTGAGCTAAAGAAGCATGTTCTAACCCATCACAAGAAAACTAAAAACCTTGAAAAAGGGTTAGATGAATGGCTAACTAGAATAAACAGTGTAGAGAAGAACTTAAATGACCTGATGGAGCTGAAAACCATGGCATGAGAACTTTGTGACTCATGCACAAGCTTCATTAGCCTATATGATCAGGTGGAAGAAAGGGTATCAGTGATTGAAGATCAAATTAATGAAATAAAGTAAGAAGACAAGATTAGAGAAAAAAGAGTAAAAAGAAACGAAAAAACCTCCAAGAAATATGGGACTATGTGAAAATACCAAATCTATGTTTGAATGGTGTACATGAAAGTGATGGGAAAAATGGAACCAAGTTGGAAAACACACTTCAGGATATTATCCAGGAGAACTTCCCCAGCATAGCAAGGCAGGCCAACATTCAAATTCAGGAAATACAGAGAATGCCACAAAGATACTCCTCAAGAAGAGCAACCCCAAGACACATAATTGTCAGATTCACCAAGGTTGAAATGAAGGAAAAAATGTTAAGGGCAGCCAGAGAGAAAGGTTGGGTTACCCACAAAGGGAAACCCATCAGACTAACAGTGGGTCTCTCGGCAGAAACCCTACAAGTCAGAGGAGAGTGGAAGCCAATATTCTCATTCTTAAAGAAAATAATTTTCAACCCAGAATTTCATATCTAGTCAAACTAAGCTTCATAAGTGAAGGAGAAATAAAATCCTTTACAGATAAGCAAATGCTAGCTTTTGTCACCACCAGGCTTGCCTTACAAGAGCTCCTGAAGGAAGCACTAAACATGGTACAACCAGTACCAGCCACTGCAAAAACATGCCAAATTGTAAAGACCATGGATGCTACGAAGAAACTGCAATAATTAATGGGTAAAATAACCAGCTAACATCATAATGACAGGATAAAATTCACACATAACAATATTAACCTTAAATGTAAATGGGCTAAATGCCCAATTAAAAGACACAGACTGGCAAATTGGATAAAGAGTCAAGACCCATCAGTGTGCTGTATTCAGGAGACCCATCTCACGTGCACATATAGGCTCAAAATAAAGGGATGGAGGAAGATCTACCAAGCAAATGGAAAGTTAAAAAAAAAAAAAAAAAAAAAAAAAAGCAGGGGTTGCAATCCTAGTCTCTGATAAAACAGACTTTAAACCAACAAAGATCAAAAGAGACAAAGAAGTTCATTACATAATAGTAAAGGGATCAATTCAACAAGAAGAGCTAACTATCCTAAATATATATGCACCCAATACAGGAGCACCAGATTCACAAAGCAAGTCCTTAGAGACTTATAAAGAGACTTAGATTCCAACACAATAATAATAACGGGAGACTTTAACACCTCACTGTCAATATTAGACAGATCAACAAGACAGAAGATTAACAAGGATATCCAGGACTTGAACTCAGCTCTGCACCAAGCAGACCTAGTAGACATCTACAGAACTCTCCACCCTAAATCAACAGAATATACATTCTTCTCAGCACCACATCGCATTTATTCTAAAATTGACCAGATAATTGGAAGTAAAGCACGCCTCAGCAAATGTAAAAGACCAGAAATCACAACAAACTGTCTCTCAGACTACGCTGCAATGAAATTAAAATCAATTTAAAAAATTAGAAGTCAGAATTAAGAAACTCACTCAAAACTACTCAACTACATGGAAACTGAACAACCTGCTCCTGAATGACTACTGGGTAAATAATGAAATGAAGGTAGAAATAAAGATGTTCTTTGAAATCAATGAGAACAAAGACACAACGTACCAGAATCTCCCAGTGTGTAGAAGGAAATTTATACCACTAAATGCCCATAAGAGAAAGCAGGAAAGATCTAAAATCGATACCCTAACATCACAATTAAAATAACTAGAGAAGAAAGAGCAAACAAATTCAAAAGCTAGCAGAAGGCAAGAAATAACTAAGATCAGAGCAGAACTAAAGGAGATAGAGACACAAAAAACCCTTCAAAAAAATCAGTGAATCCAGAGCTAGTTTTTTTTTAAAGATCAACAAAATTGATAGACCGCCAGCAAGACTAATAAAGAAGAAAAGAAAGAAGAATCAAATAGACTCCATAAAAAATGATAAAGGAGATTTCACCACTGATCCCACAGAAATACAAACTACCATCAGAGAATACTATAAATACCTCTATGCAAATAAACTAGAAAATCTAGAAGAAATGGATAAATTCCTGGACACATACACCCTTTCAAGACTAAACCAGGAAGAAGGTGAATCTCTGAATAGAACAATAAGGGTTCTGAAATTGAGGCAATAATTAATAGCCTACCAACCAAAAAAAGTCCAGGACCAGAGAGATTCACAGCCGAATTATACCAGAGGTACAAAGAGGAGCTGGTACCATTTCTTCTGAAACTATTCCAATCAACAGAAAAAGAGAGAATCCTCCCTAACTCATTTTATGAGGCCAGCATCATCCTGATACCAAAGCCTGACAGAAACACACAAAAAAAGAGAATTTTAGACCAATATCCCTGATGAACATCAATGCAAAAATCCTCAATAAAATACTGGCAAACCAAATCCAGCAGCACAGGAAAAAGCTTATCCACCATGATCAAGTTGGCTTCATCCCTGGGAAGCAAGGCTGGTTCAACATACTAAATGTAATCCATCACATAAACAGAACCAATGACAAAAACCACATGATTATCTCAAGTGCAGAAAAGACTTTCGACAAAATTCAACAGCGCTTCATGCTAAAAACTCTCAATAAACTAGGTACTGATGGAACATATCTCAAAATAATAAGAGCTATTTATGGCAAACCCACAGACAATATCATACTGAATGGGGAAAAACTGGAAGCATTCCCTTTGAAAACCGGCACAAGACAAGGATGCCCTATCTCACCACTCCTATTCAACATAGTGTTGGAAGTTCTGGCCAGGGCAGTTAGGGAACAGAAAGAAATAAAGGGTATTCAATTAGGAAAACAGGAAGTCAATTTTTTTTTGTTTGCAGATGACATGGTTGTATATTTAGAAAACCCCATCCTCTCAGCCCAAAATCTCCTTAAGCTGATAAGCAACTTCGGCAAAGTCTCAGGATACACAATCAGTGTGCAAAAATCACAAGCATTCCTATACACCAATAATAGCCAAATCATGAGTGAACTCCCATTCACAATTGCTACAAAGACAATAAAATACCTAGGAATCCAACTTACAAGGGATGTGAAGGACCTCTTCAAGGAGAACTACAAACCACTGCTCAAGGAAATAACAGAGGACACAAAAAAATGGAAGAACATTCCACGCTCATGGATAGGAAGAATCAATATCGTGAAAATGGCCATACTGCCCAAGGTAATTTATAGATTCAGTGCCATCCCCATCAAGCTACCAATGACTTTCTTCACAGAATTGGAAAAAACTACTTTAAAGTTCATATGGAACCAAAAAAGAGCCTGCATTGCCAAGACAATCCTAAGCCAAAAGAACAAAGCTGGAGGCATCACGCTACCTGACTTCAAACTATACTACAAGGCTATAGTAACTAGAACAGATATATAGACCAGAACAGAACAGAGGCCTCAGAAATAACACCACACATCTACAACCATATGATCTTTGACAAACCTGACAAAAAAAAGAAATGGGGAAGGGAAGTTTCCCTATTTAATAAATGGTGCTGGGAAAGCTGGCTAGCCATATGTAGAAAGCTGAAACTGGATCCCTTCCTTATACCTTATACCAAAATTAATTCAAGATGGATTAAAGACTTAAATATTAGACCTATAACCTTAAAAAGCCTAGAAGAAAACCTAGGCAATACCATTCAGGACATAGGCATGGGCAAAGACTTCAGGACTAAAACACCAAAAGCAATGGCAACAAAAGCCAAAATAGATAAATGGGATCTAATTAAACTAAACAGCTTCAGAACAGCAAAAGAAACTACCATCAGAGTGAACAGGCAACCTACAGAATGGGAGAAAATTTTTGCAATCTACCCATCTGACAAAGGGCTAATATCTAGAATCTACAAAGAACTTAAACAAATTTACAAGAAAAAAAACCCCATCAAAAAGTGGGCAAAGGATATGAACAGACACTTCTCAAAAGAAGGCATTTATGCAGCCAACAGATACATGAAAAAATGCTCATCATCACTGGTCATCAGAAAAATGTAAATCGAAACCACCATGAGATACCATCTCACACCAGTTAGAATGGTGATCATTAAAAAGTCAGGAAACAACAGATGCTGGAGAGGATGTGGAGAAATAGGAACGCTTTTACACTGTCGGGAGTATAAATTAGTTCAACCATTGTGGAAGACAGTGTGGTGATTCCTCAAGGATCTAGAAAACTACAAATACCATTTGGCCCAGCGATCCCATTACTGGGTATATACCTAAAAGATTATAAATCATGCTACTATAAAGACACATGCACACATATGTTTATTGCGGCACTATTCACAATAGCAAAGACTTGGAACCAACCCAAATGCCCATCAATGATAGACTGGATTAAGAAAATGTGGCACATTTACACCATGGAATAGTATGCAGCCATAAAAAAGGATGAGTTCATGTCCTTTGCAGGGACATGGATGAAACTGGAAACCATCACTCTGAGCAAACTATCACAAGGACAGAAAACCAAACACCACGTTCTCACTCATAGGTGGGAACTGAAAAATGAGAACACTTGGATGCAGGGTGGGGAACATCACACACTGGGGCCTGTCTCGGGGTGGGGGCCTGGGGAAGGGATAGCATTAGGAGTAATACCTAATGTAAATGATGAGTTGATGGGTGCAGCAAACCAACATGGCACATGTATACCTATGTAACAAACCTGCATGTTGTGCACATATACCCTAGAACTTAAAGTATAATAAAAGTAAATAAATCAAAAAAATAAAAATACAGGAAAAAAAAGAAAAACAGGGAAAATATACCAAGACAATACTGCATCTAAAATAATAACAAACCAGTACTAAATACTTTTAAAACTTTTCAACTATATATGAATCATATATAAAAGATGATGGCACCTAGTTTACAGAAATGGTATGCCACTTGTACAATTTTGTATTTTATAATAGCAAAGAGCCAAATCAAACTTTAATATTGAATTCTATAAATATTAATGTAAAATATTTTCATGTGAAATGAAATTTTCAGGAAAGCATTAAGATAATCAAAATAATATAAATTCCCGAAAAAAAGGAAGACTGAGCCAAGAAAATACAGTTACTAGAAAATGTACTAAAATGTCTACCTACCTAATTATGCCTTGTTACACATTCCTTTTAATCAGTATTTACCATTGGGTTTTCGAAGGTTAATTTCTGGGAACAGTAAATTTCATATAGCTTTTGTTTTCTTTGCAATACATTGAAGCTTGTTTATTACAGAGTGGAATTTGGTGTAAGATGGGTTGTTTTGGACTTGGTCCAAGAGGGTTTAGTTACTGAAAGCACCTCATTATAAGGTGGTCTTACCAATAAGGTGATCCACTGGCTCAGATCCCATGCATATTATAACAAGGCTCCATTATGGAGTACAGGAAGCTAGGCAGCTAATGGTTCTATCAAATGAAACTTAAGAAACAATTTTTTTTTTTTTAAAAAGACATGAAAATCGTTTAAGGCTAGAGGATCATATGCCTTGGTCACTTTTCCAAATTTCTATTTCCTGAAGTGATGTTCTTTATTGTATGTTTCATAGCTCTGCAGTTATTTTACATTAGGTTTTAGCTTTCTTACATTCATTGTTTGATCTGGTCTTAAAATTTTTTTTTTTTTTGGATTATCAAAATTTTCATCAATACTATCTATTTAACTGCATTTGCCTACGGAAATAGATAATAAACCGCCAAGAATTCATAAAGGTTAAATTCTTTTGTAACTCATTGAGAAATCTGAGGTTTAAAAGAGGCATATGCAAGAATAATTGTGTGGTAATCAAATACAAAAAGAATGCCATCACTTAGAGATGACCATGATAACCAGTCTTTGAAGTGAATATACAACAGGTGCTTTGATTTCATGAAATTTTATTTATTTATTTATTTATTTATTTATTTTTGAGACGGAGTCTCGCTCTGTCGCCCAGGCTGGAGTGCAGTGGCGCGATCTCGGCTCACTGCAAGCTCCGCCTCCCGGGTTCACACCATTCTCCTGCCTCAGCCTCCCGAGTAGCTGGGACTACAGGCGCCCACAACCGCACCCGGCTAATTTTTTTTTTTTGTATTTTTAGTAGAGACGGGGTTTCACCGTGGTCTCGATCTCCTGACCTTGTGATCCGCCCGCCTCGGCCTCCCAAAGTGCTGGGATTACAGGCGTGAGCCACCGCGCCCGGCCTGATTTCATGAAATTTTATAAGCAGCCCTAAAGAATTAAATATTCTAAATGTGTTTTAATATAGGAAAGTAATACAAAAAATTCCAGTTGCAGAAAAATAACGGGGGAAAGCTTTTTGTTAAAATTAATGTTTTGAATTGAAAGATCTTAAGAATAACAACAAAGCCTTATAGAAACTTAGAAACAGTGCCAAATTTAAAACCATGTAATAAGTAAGTGCATAGAAACACAGTAATAGTTTTATAACACAATTCTAGAAAGTTTTAAATAATCTAATCAAGTCATGAAACATCTACTCTTTACATTGTACCTTTCTTCCATGAATAAAGCCCTTTCTCTAACTAGTAGTTTTCCTGGTTTTCAGCCTGTGTGCTCTATATACTTTCAATCCTTGAATAAATTCAGTATTAGATAACTATTTCATATGCATTGAATGTGTCACATAAATTATTTGATAAACAATCTCTACCTTATATATCTCAAAAGCTTTTAAAAAAGCCAGCCAAATAATTTTTCTTTCCTCAAATAATTATTTATTATCAGTCTATCACCTATATATCTATAGTTAGTGTACACTTCATATAGAGCAATGGTGCACTCCAGGTATATGATTTACCTACTAATTAATAATGAATAACTCGCAATGTGCCAGGTGCTGTTTTAAAAGCATTTATGTGTTTTAACTTATTTAACTCTGTAAACATTTCTTTTAAAAGTATGTTATCAGTAATGACAATGGCCTACATCCTACACTATAAAGGCCAGTTTACTTCTTGGAATATCATCTTGGTCCAAGTCATGATCTGAGGGGAATATACACCTGTTTCAACAGTGATTATCATTGTGTAAAATTTTTGAAACACCTTTTGGAATTACTAAAGGCTTGTGACACATCTCTATGTACATTCTTAGTAATGAAAATTTTTAGCTTCAGGGAGAATTAAATTTTGGAAAGAATGAAAAATATCTAGGCCAGGAATGGTGTCTCATGACTCTAATCCCAGCACTATGGGAGGAGGAGGTGGGCAGATTACTTAAGGTCAGGAGTTTGAGACCAGCCTGGCCAACATGGTGAATCCCTGTCTGTACTAAAAAAACAAAAAACAAACAAACAAACAAAAATTAGCCAGGTGCAGTGGTGTGCACCTGTAATCCCAGCTACTCAGGAGGCTGAGACACGGGAACCGCTTGAACCTGGGAGGCAGAGGTTGCAGTGAGCCAAGATCGTGCCATTGCACTCTGGCCTGGGCGACGGAGCAAGACTATCTAAACCAAACAAACAAAAACATATCTAGCTAGGGAAAGGGAAAAGTATCTGAGATGAAGTTGGGTAATAACACTACGATATGACCATAAAATAATATGCTTAACTTTCTCATGTAGTTTCCCAATTCCAAAGGTAATTTCAAAAGTCCTCAAAATGTTTTAATTGTGGCATTGTGAAAATAAATATCTAGCTTTCCAAGTTATTTTGCACATATTCATACCATCTGTGTCAGTCTGTTCTCATGCTGCTAATAAAGTCATATCCAAGACTGGGTAATTTATAAAGGAAAGGTTTAATTGACTCACGGTTCCGCATGACGGGGGAGGCCTCAGGAAACTTACAATCATGGTGGAAGGCACCTTTTCACAGGCAGCAGGAGAGAGGAATGAGAGTGAAGCAGGGAAAACCTCCTTATAAAATCATCAGGTCTCATAAGAACTCACTCACTATCATGAGAACGGCTTGAGGGTAACCGCCCCCCTGATTCAATTACCTCCCACTGGGTCCCTCCCACAACACGTGGGGATTATGGGAACTACAATTCAAGATGAGATCTGGGTGGGGACACAGCCAAACCACATCACCATCGTTCCCTAAATGTAAATGAGTAAGAGCCACTTTACCTTTTTTATGAAATAATATGCTTTATTTTAGGCATTCTGGAACAAAAGCAAATGAAAATCAACTCAGAATATCAACAGACATTCCTTTGTAGATTCTTAAAGCACAAAGAAATCTGTATGATTTTATAGTACTAACCTCTGCATTTTACAGATGAAACTAATTCCCTGAAGGGTGTGGTGATTGCCAATATGACTTAGCAAATTAGTGGCAGAGCCAGGTGTAGAGCCCAAGTCTCTTGTCTTCTACCAGGTATTTATTCGTTTCACTACCCTACTATCTCTATCTGTGGTTTAATAATAATACCAGAGGAGAAAAATTGTTTCACCCTTTCAAAACAAGATAAAAATTACCTTCTAATCTAGTATTTGGTACTTACTGCTCAATAATCAACTAGAAAAAATATATAATACTAGATGGGATCTAATATATTCTAAATTCTTTAACTGGTAAATTGTCACCTGGCTAATTTTAAATGTCTTTGAACTATGCTTAGAGTTGTAACATCAAATGCTATAAAAACAAGCTGTAAAAATCTAAATATCTCAAAATGAAAGCAAACACATGCCTATATAATAATTCATTTATCCAAATGAAATGTAAAATAAATCCTTACTGGAAATTATGACTTGAAAATAATAGACCATACAAAATTCTTGGATAGCTCATAAAATTTCAATTCAGATTACTCACAAAAAGTCCTAATGCCCAGTGAATAACACACGTTTCTTAAAAAAAGATCAATGAATGTATTTCTGGAATGATGTCAGAGATGAGCATCTTTTATAATCATTTTTGATTAGACACAGCTTCATTCATAAAAACACAAACAAGATCAAAATTCACAGAAAGGATTACTGTGCTCTAAGGAAACATATTTTGGCTACAGCTATAAATGTGGGTTTGCTTATCAAATTTATATATAGAGTTTTCTTAGTCATTGCATAACTAAAGCTTATGCTAGAACAATACCAGAGGGGAGAAATTGTTTCACCCTTTCCAAACAATGTAGAAATTACCTTCTAATCTAGTGTTTGGTACTCACTGATCCACTAGGAAAAATATATAATACTCAGCAGGATCTAGTATTTTTTTCCACAATTAGGATGAAGCTAAATAATTAGAACAGAAAATTTAGAATACTTCATTTGGCATTTTATATCTTTACATCAATTTGTTTATGATATGTTTGATTTTAGGCTTATTATACAAATAATGTAAAACAATTTCAATTAAAAATGCATACCACTTTCTTAATTTCTCTTCATTACTTATAAGTAGGCAGTTTAATAACGAAATAAACCTTTCAAGACAAATGGTGATCTCTAAAAATGTCTCGGACTGATCTGAGGTAAAATCTATAGTGAAATATGACTGAGGTGTGACTAGACTGCTATTAATCTTTATGTATCAGTATGAAAACAAATGGATGAAGAGAACCACCTAATATGAATATTTACGTGAAACTAGAAATGCCCTAGGAAACTCTATAAATATCTTTGAATAATTTTAAATTGCATTTAGCTAAGGAAGACTTATTTGAGGACAACATTTTGTATGAATTACTTTGTAAAAACTCAAGAATAGGCCAGGCACAGTGGCTCATGCCTGTAATCCCAGCACTTCGGGAGGCAGAGAAGGGCAGATCACTAGGTCAAGAATTTGAGACCAGCCTGACCAACTTGGTGAAACCCCATCTCTACTAAAAATACAAAAACTAGCCGGGCATGGTGGTGCACACCTGTAGTTCCAGCTACTCAGGAGACTGAGGCGGGAGAACTGCTTGAACCTGGAGGTGGAGGTTGCAGTGAGCCGAGAGCACGCCACTGCATTCCAGCCTGGGAAACAGACCAAGACTTCATCTCAAAAAAAAAAAAAAAAAAAAAAAAAAAAACCCCAAAACTCAAGAATAATAAAATTTACATTTCTGAACATAAAACAGTTTTTTAAAAAGTATGCCACTTATTCAATGTACAAATTACTTACAACAGAGTTTAACATAAGCATGATGACATATTTTTACTTTGCTTGAGAGTTAAGTATTATTACTTAAAACCAGGAAACACGCCTTTAGTTTTGGAAGGAGACGGTTTAAAGTTCTTTATTTCTATTTCATGAGTTTTTCCCAGTTCCAGTTCATTTATCAAAGTTGTTTTTACCATCACTGTCATCAATTTTACTTTCTTCAATATGCAGAATTCCATTCAACTTTGTATCTGTGCAATCCTCAGCTTTCACTTCTCTGGCTGAATCTCCTTCTTGCATAGTCCTAATTCCAAAAAGGTCTTTAGCTAAACTGCAATCTGAATTGTTAGCCAATCTATTTCCTCCATCAGTTTCGGCTAGGTCATTTTTTTCTTCATCTGTATCTTCAGGATCATAAAGTTCAGGTGTAAAATAGATAGATTCATCTTCTGCTTCTGTTTCAAGATCTCTATTTGAAGTGGACTGTTTATCTTCCTTACTTACTAGAGACAATTCAATGTCTGGATCCAGGGCTTCTTCAGAACAGAGCGGATGTTCAGAATGATTTTTTCTAGTAAGGGTGGCATCAATCTTTAATGATGAAATAATGGTTTCTGATTGAGAGCATGATCCAAACGATGTGTTTACTGTCAGATTTGAGGATTCACATTTATCAGTGATTGGCAAAACAGTTTTACTTTCCATCTTTTCTGTTTTGAAACGGGGAGGACTAGAGACACTATTCTCTGATGACCTGAGCTCAGGTGTTGCCTTCGATATTTTACCAGTAAAATACTGTTCCAAAGAATTAAAGCTTGACCAGCTAACTCTCTTTGTTTGTTTGTTGAAAGTTGGGCTTGTAGATCTGGAAATCACAATTTTTTCTGCTTTCACTGCTTCTTCCAGCAATACTGGATCATCTAAGAATACAAGAATTTAAAGCTTTAACTTTCTGCTCCTAGCTGACATAATTGTTACGTTAAAATGATTATTTATTAGCAATGCCTAAATAACTGTATAGGATACGTAACTTAGAACCCCCAATGAATACTAGTGGATTTTTATCTTGGAACAGAATATTAACTCTGAAAGAAATCTTAGGTCTCTAGTGTTTCCTAGCTCAAGTTATAATGCTGTCTGGTAAACTATCAAATTCCACACCAGGGAGCCCAAGAATGAATGAGGAAAGAAGGGGTAAAAGGGAAGAGGAAGGGAGCTGAGCATAGGAGGGAACGGCTGTAAACATTTGCCTTGAAAATCCACTAACCAGTGACTGAGAAAAACTTACCTAGACTAATTCTTTTATTTAATAAATAAGGAATGTGACATAAGGCTAAGTTATTTGCTCAAAGTTATAAAACTGGTTAGTAAGAAGACTGAGACTAGAACCTAGGTTTCCTGATTATCAGGTTAATCAGCTTGAATTCACTATTTATAGTGAATTTTGTACTGCTATTTTGTAGTATTTATATACTACAAAATAAATGTTTAAAAATTGATTTTTTTCTTTTTTTTTGAGACCGAGTTTCGCTTTTGTTGTCCAGGCTGGAGTGCAATGGCGCAATCCCGGCTCACTGCAATCTCCGCCTCCCGGTTCAAGTGATTCTCCTGCCTCAGCCTCCTGAGTAGCTGGGATTACAGGTGGCTGCCTCCACGCCCAGCTAATTTTTGTATTTTTTAAGTAGAGATGGTGTTTCACCACACTGGTCAGGCTGGTCTCGAACTCCTGACCTCAGATGATCCACCTGCCTTGGATATATGAATTAAAACAACTGAAATTATATCCAATGGTATAGACCAGAGTTTGGCAAACCTTTTCTGTTACAGGCCAGATAGGAAATATTTAGGGTTTGTGAGGCATTATGTATCTGTTGCGACTACTCAATTACGCTGTTCTAGTGCAATACACACAAATACTCAACTCTGCTGTTGTTTGCAATATGTAAATAAATGGACATGACTACATTTCATTAAACTTACAAAAACAGGCAGCAGGCCAAATTTGGCCCACGGGCCACAGTTTGCCAATCTGATACAGATGATTATTTCTAAAATATTTTAAAATATTATTTTTCGCCGGGTGTGGTGGCTCACGCCTGTAATCCCAGCACTTTGGGAGGCCAAGACGGGCGGATCACAAGTTCAGGAGATCGAGACCATCATGGCTAACACGGTGAAACCCGGTCTCTACTAAAAATACAAAAAATTAGCCGGGCGTGGTGGTGGGCGCCTATAGTCCCAGCAACTCGGGAGGCTGAGGCAGGAGAATGGCGTGAACCCAGGAGGCGGAGCTTGCAGTGAGCAGAGATTGCGCCATTGCACTCCAGCCTGGGTGACAGAGCAAGACTCTGTCTCAAAAAAAAAAAAAAAAATTACTTTTCATCACTTAAAATAAATGTCTCTCACCTCCTAAAATAAATAAGTTCACAAGAACTATCTATATAGGAAAAGAAGTTCACATAGAAGTATCTATATAAAAAATTAGGCCAAATTTTTATATAGCCATTAGAATAACATCTCCTACTTATATGGTACTTTACAATGCTGTGATATTTATAATTTTGACCTTTACAACCCAACCTGAAGGGACAGCTAGGCAAGCATTTTTTCCCCCCAATTATGACTCAAAAAGGTCAAATGACTTGCTCATGATCACAAAGCTAGTAAGTGGCAAAGCCAGTTAGTGGAAAACCAGAAAATATGCTCTGGTCTCCTGACAAAAGTTTGTTCCCATTACAATACACCATACTGTTTCACTACTTTATGATAACACCTTATATTACAAACCACCATATTTAAGGAAATTAATCTATACCCAAATAAATATCATTTCACTAAATATAATGAAAGACTTCTCTATCAAAGGTAAATGGGAAGAACTTTTCATACTTTTCTCCTTTCTGGAGATAATGCCACTTGGCAGAGGTGAATTTTTAGTAATAATTTTAGGACACTGCAGTTCCTGGACACACATCTTTGCTTCATCTTCCACAGAATTTTCTGGTGATAGATGACATGCTGCTTCCAATAAATAAGGTGGGGTACTGTACTTTAAAGAGGTCACTTCAAGTGTGGACTCGGTGTCCTGTACATTTGTTCTGTCCTTTATGGATACATTAAGAACTTTTTGATGCTTTTTGGAAAATTCAGCCAAGGACTCCAGTGCACTTTCAAAGGTTGAATGGTGCTGAATCTGCTGCCGTACCCATTTAGAAAGTCCTAAAGAAAGAGGTAAACCCAGGGGAAAATTTGGTTACTTAGTTATTAAAATATTACATGCTAAGATAATACACTTGCTTTTTCTAGTGAAGTAATCTAATTTGTATTTTGAATATACAGAATGGTTCTCTGTATGTTTTTTCTGCAATTCAGCAATTTTACTACATATGTATCAGTAACATATAAAGTAACATTCATATATCAGTAACATATGAGTAACATTCTGTTTATATACAGTAATTGTCAAATGGAGAGAGAAAAGAGGCAGTGGAAGTAGGGCAGAGATGGGAAAACATATCATCTGGTTAAGAATAACTGGTGAATATGGCAAATTTAATTTCATCATAATTCCCCACACAAACTGCTTATTTTTTTGTAGGGAAACTAGAAGTTGTAAACAATACAACTTTCCATTCTAATATTCTAAATTTTACTCCTTTTGCAAAAATAATTTCAATATTCTAGTCTCAAGTTTTTTTGTTCCCTTCCTCCACCAATTCCAAATACATCTTAAATTAAAATTATTCTGGAGGTGAAATAATAACACTGTCTTATGGGCAAATCATATCCCATCTGAATTTTTCTTATATAATTATTTTTAATATATATATATAATCAAGTTATAAAGGATATGATTTGACCTGTGACATATGAAAACTGCATAAAAATGAAACCTAAGAGTTTGAGGTGTTTTCTAGTATGGCGTACTTCCAAATGAAATGCAAAATCAGATATTTGGACTTTTACAAAATAAATATTCCCTGCTAACACTACTAAAACTAGCATCATCTTTTGGAGGAATTAGTTTTAAAAGTCACTATAGGGTAAAACTTTAAGTTCTAGATTTTAAAACTAAAAAAATTTTAAATAAGCCATTTCCCTTGAAGTTTTTTATTTTGTTCGTTTGGGGAATATAATTAGACCATAAAAATATGTGAAATTCTCTAAAACTGAAAATTTTTAGGCTGAGTGTGGTGGCTCACACGTATAATCCCAGCATTTTGGGAGGCTGAGGTGGGAAGATTGCTTGAGGCCAGGAGTTCGAGGTTGCAGTGAACTATGATGACATCACTGCACTCCAGCCTGGGCAACAGAGTAAGACCTGTCTCTAAAAAAGATATAAGAAAATAAAAATAAGAATTTTAGTACTATGTACCTTTTCATTTCAACCTTTTTATAATCAAAGAAAGCCTTTTCAATGTAAAATATCATTGTCTGCTTTTGAAAACTTGAAAGAATCTGAGCTCCACCTGCTGACTAGACACCAGCACATAGCATTTTTGCCTTTAGTTACCGTTTGACCTATGCTACTGCACACTTCACGTGGAAAGGGAAGATAAAACAAACGAAGCAATGTTTTCTGCTTTATGTTTTAATATCAAACCAAATGCAGTAATTAAGCTCTGAAATTGAAAAAGTAGAGTCCACACCCACACATAGCTAATCCAAAACAAAATTTAACATCTCTTTATCATAATAAAATGAACTTTTTTTAGCTAAAAGGTAATAATAAAGATACACATGTATCCCATGGCTCTTTAATAATAACTCCTGGTATTGACTCTGAAAACTGTTTACTGTTGGATGAAACCATCGAGTGAGAAAAAAATGATACTACTGGCTGCATCAAAGCGGGGAGGAAAATTTGTGGCACCCTCTCGTCATGGTCCCCACTTCAGAATAGTACCATGGGATTGGGAGTTAGCTCCTAGTTTCTTCTCCCTGGGGAGAGAAGAGAAAACTGAACCTTATGTCTTTTTCTGGGAGGCTGCCCGAGGGACTGGCTTCTATCTTACCTGTGTCGAAGAGCTGACATGAGCTGCCATACCCTACATGCCCAGGGACCACTAAGAACAAAAGCGTTGTGCAGCAAGTTTCTGCTCCACAGAAACCACAGTGCAACAGAGGCCCATACAGTTTGATGGCCGCCCCCTCAGGGGTACAGAAAAGCCTGGAGTGTGCATCCAACATCTTGGCTTTTCAAGGAGCTGTCTAGGGACTGGTTTCTGTCTTGCTTGTCATAGAGCACTGACTGGACCTAGCATACTCTATATGCCTGGAATCTACTAAGAACAAAAGAGAGTTGGGCGTGATGGCTCATGCCTGTAATCCCAGCACTTTGAGAGGCCGAGGCAGGCAGATGACTTGGGCCCAGGAGTTTGAGACCAGCGTGGACAACGTGATGAAACCCCATGTCTACAAAAAATACAAGAATTAGCTGGATATAGTGGTGTACACCTGTGGTCCCAGTTACTTGGGAGACTGAGGTGGGAGGATCCCTTGAACCCAGGAGGCCGAGGTTGCTGTGAGCTGAGATTGTACCACTGCACTCCAACATGGGTGACAGAGTGAGACCCTGACCAAAAAAACAAAAACAAAACAAAACAAAAACAAAAAACCAGCAAATATTTCTAATAAGGAATTTACAGACAAGTCCAAAGAAGATAGATCCACGGAAAAGGTTTAAGAGGCTCCCAGAATGCCTGCCTGGGCTGATGAGTGAAGGTCTTTCCCTGTACAAAACCAGTCAGTAAACACTCTTTTTTCAAATGCGTGGATACCATACAAGGTTACAAGAAACATAAAGAAACAGGAAAAAATAACCCTATCAAAGGAACAAAATAAATCTCCAGAAACCAACCCCCCAAAAAAAGAGGTATATGAATTACCTGGCAAGGAATTTAAAATAACTGTCAAAATGATGCTCACAAGTTCAAGAAAATAATATAGAAAAAAAGGAGAATTTCAACAAAGATAAAGAATACAAAAAAGAACTAAACAGATTTTAGAGCTAAAAATACAATAACTGAACTGAAAAATTCACTAGAGGAGTTCATCAGCAGACTTGATCAAGCAGAAGGAAGAATCAGGAAATTTGTTTATTTTATTTTCTTTTCTTTTATTTGTTTTATTTTTTGAGACAGTCTTGCTCTGTTGCCCAGGCTGGAGTACAGTGGCACAATCTCGGCTCACTGAAACCTCCGCCTCCCGGATTCAAGCAATTCTCTTGCCTCAGCCTCTCAAGTAGCTGGGACTACAGGTATGTACCACCATACCCGGCTAATTTTCCTATTTTTAGTAGAGAAGGGGTTTCACCATGTTGGCCAGGCTGGTCTCTAACTGCTGACCTCAAGTGATCCACCAGCCTCAGTCTCTCAAAGTGCTCAGAATCAGGAAATTTGAAGGCAAGTCATTTGAAATCAACCAGTCAGGGAAGCAAAAAGGAAAAAGCAAAATGGAAAAAAAGTGAAGCCTTATGACTTCACTTATGGGACACCATCAAAGCTGACCAATATACACATTCTGGGAGTCCTAGAAAGAGAAAGAGGGAAAGGAGAAGAAAACTTATTTATAGAAATAATGACCAAAAACTTAATAAATCTGGGGGGAGGAAAATGATATCCAAATACATGAATCTCAGAGAACCCGAACAGAACGAACCCAAAAGTCTGTACCAAGACACTTTATAATCAAAGTGTCAAAAGTCAAAGAAAAAAATAGAAACTTGAAAACAGCAAGAGAAAAGCAACTTGTCATATACAAATGAAGTCACATAAGACAGTCAACAGGCTGGGCATGCAGGCTTATGCCTGTAATCCCAACACTTTGGGAGTCAGAGGTAGGAGAATTGCTTGAGCCAAAGAATTTGAGATTAGTCTGGGCAACATAGTGAGACCCCATCTCTACAAAAAAAATTTTTTTAATTAGCCAGGTCTGGTGGTACAAGACTGTAGTCCCAGCTACTCAGGAGGCTGAGGTGGGAGGATCACTTGAGCCTGGGAGGCTGAGGCTGCAGTGAGTCATGATCATGCCACTGCACTCCTGCCTGGGTGGCAGAGTAACATTCTGTCTCCAAAAAAAGAGAAAGATTTCTCAGGTGACATCTTGCATGCCATAAGGAAGTGGGATGACATGTTTAAAGTGCTGAAAGAAAAAAAACCTGCCAGTGAAGGATATTATATCTGGTAAAGCCATCTATCAAAATGACTAAGAGGTAAAAACTTTTCCAGATAAGCAAAAGCTGAGGGACTTCACCACTAAACTTGCCTTGCAAGATATGCTAACGGAAGCCTGCTAAACAGCAACACAAAAGCATAAAGTTTGCTCGTGAAGTTAAAAGTGTACACAAATACAGAATACTTTAATATAACAACAGTGATACATAAATAATGTTTAATTCTATACAGAAGTTAAAAGACAAAGTATGAAAATAACTATAATAGTATGTTAGTGGATACACTATATAAAAGGGTATAATCTGTGACTTTAATAATAAAATGTGATGGGGAAAAGGGAAAGTGTAGAGTTTTTTATACAACTGAAATTAAGTTGTTAGCTGAAAATATTGTTATGACTATGTTTTATGTAAGACCCATGTAACCACAAAGGAAATATCTATAGAAGGTATGCAAAAGAAAAATGGGAAAGGAATTAAAGCATGTTTCTTCAAAAAGTTTAAAAAAGAAAAGCTTTTAAGACCAGGAACAAAGCAAGGATGTTCATTCTCACTACTTCTATTTAGCTTTGTACTAAGAGTCCTAGCCAGACTATTAAGCAAGAAAATGAAATAAAAGGAATCCAAATTGAAAAAGAATAAAGTAAAATGATCTCTCCGTGCAGATGACATGATCTTTTATGTAGAAAATCCTAAAGATTGAAAAAAAACCTGTTAGGACTAATAAACAAATCAGTAAAGCTGCAGAATACAAAAATCAATATACAAAAATCACTTGCAATTCTATACACTAAAAACAATCAAAAGAGGAATTTAAGAAAACAATCCCATTTATGATAGCATCAAAAATAATAAAATACCTAGGAATAAACAACTAAGGAGGCAAAAAACCTGTACACTGAAAATTATAAAACATTGCTAAAAAACAATAAAGATAACACAAATAAATGGAAAGACATTCCATGTTCACAGATTGGAACACCTAATATTGTCAGAATGTCCATACTACTGAAAGCAACCCCCTTTTTTTTTTTTTTTTTGAGACAGAGGCTTGCTCTGTCACCCAGGCTAGAGTGCAATAGCATGGTCTTGGCAACCTCCGCCTCACAGGTTCAAGCCATTCTCCTGCCTCAGCTTCCCGAATATTTGGGATTACAGGTACCCACCACTGTACCCAGCTAATTTTTGTATTTTTAGTAGAGATGGGGTTTCACCATGTTGGCCAGGCTGGTCTCGAACTCCTGACCTCGTGATCCACCTGCCTTGGCTTCTCAAAGTGCTGGGATTACAGGCATGAGCCACCATGCCCGGCCGCAATCTAAATTCATATGGAACAACAAAGGACCACAAATAGGCAAAAGAATCTTGAGAAAAAAGATAAAAGCTGCAGCCATCATACTTCCTGATTCTATAAAATACATTACACAGCTGTAGTAGTCAAAAAAGTATGGTACTGGCATAAAGAAAACCATATAAACCAATGGAACATAATAGAGAGCCCAGAAGCAGATCCACACGTATATGGTCAACGAATCTTCAAGAGGCTGTCAATGGGGATTGACATGCTTTGGTTATTTGTTTCCTCCAAAGCTCATGTTGAAATGTGTTTCCCAGTGTCATAGGTGGGGCCTACTGGGAGGTGTGTGGGTAATGGGGACAGAGCCCTCATGAAAGGCTTGGTGCCCTCTCCGTGGTAATGAGTGAGCTCTTACTGTAATTAGTTCACATGAGATCTGATTGTTAAAAAGAGCCTCGCACTTCCTCTCCTCTCTCTTGCTCCCTCTCTCACCATGTGATGCATCTGCTTTCCCTTCACCTTCTGCTATGATTGTAGACTTTCTGAGGCCCTCATTAGAAGTAGATGCTGGTGCCAGGATTCTTGTACAGCCTGCAGAACCATAAGCCAAATAAACCTCTTATCTTTATAAGTTATCCAGTCTTGGTGTTGGCAACGATTGTTTGGATATGACACCAAAAACACAGGCAATAAAAGCAAAATTCGACAAGGAGGACCATGTTAAACTAAAAAACTTCTGTGCAGCAAAGTAAATAATCAGCAGAGTCAAAAGGCAACCTACAGAATGGGAGAAAATATTTGCAAGGAATATATCTGATAAGGAGTTAATCTCCAAAATATATAAGAAACTCCTGTATCTCAATAACAAACAAACAAAAAAACACACCAAGCCCGGGCACGGTGGCTCACGCCTGTAATCCCAGCACTTTGGGAGGCCAAGGCGGGCAGATCACGAGGTCAGGAGATCGAGACCATCCTGGCGAACATGGTGAAACCCTGTCTCTACTAAAAATACAAAAAAATTAGCCAGGCGTGGTGGCGGGCACCTGTAGTTCCAGCTTCTCGGGAGGCTGAGGCAGGAGAATGGCATGGACCCAGGAGGTGACGGAGCTTGCAGTGAGCAGAGATCACGCCACTGCACTCCAGCCTGGCCAACAGAGTGAGACTCCGTCTCAAAAACAAAAACAAACAAACAAACAAAAAAACCACACACCAAAAACCAAACCAAAAAAACAGATATGCAAAGAAATCCAAATAACTCAATTAAAAAATGAGCAAACGAAAAGATGTTTCTCCAAAGAAGACATATGATTCGGCCAACAGGTATAGAAAAGATGCTTAACATCCCTAATCATCAGAGAAATGCAAATCAAATCCACAACGTGCTATCACATCATACCTGGTAGGATAGCCATTATGAAATTTAAAAAAGAGAAAGAAGAAAAAAGGAAATAAGCATTAGGGAGGATATGGAGAAACTGGAACCCTTGAGTGCTATTGGTGGGAATGTTAAATGGTGCAGCTGCTGTGAAGAACAGTATCAAATCAAAAAATTAAACTCAGAACTGTGATGATTCGCCAATCCTACGCTTGGTATTTATTCAAAAAAACTGAAATCAGGATCTTGAAGAGGTATCTGCATTCCCATGTCCATTGCAGCACTGTTCCCAATATCCATAAGGTGGAAATAACCTAAATGTCTACTGACAGATGAATGGATAAAGAAAATATGGTATAATGTATACATAAAATAAAATATTAGACAGTCATTGAAAAGAAGGAAATCCTGTCAGATACTATAACATAGAACATGAACATATTCTATGTTATATTCAGATAATATAACATAGAACATGAACCTTGAGGACATTATGCTAACTGAAATGAGCCAGTTACAGAAGGACAAATACGGCATAATTCAATTTATATGAAGTATCTAAAGTAGTCAAACTAATAGAAGCAGAAAGTGTAGCAGCGGTTGCCAGGGGATGGGGGGAGAGGGAAACGGGGCATTGCTGTTCAGTCAGTGTTAAGTTTCAGTTATGTAAGATTTAAAAGTTCTAGATATCTGCTGTGAAATACTGTGCTTATAGTTAATAATATTGTACTGTGCACTTAATAAGATGGTAGAGCTCATTATGTGTTTTTTACCACAATAAAAATATGAAGATTGTTACTAGTTTTTACTCTAAGCCCAGTTGAGATCTTACCAGATATATAGCGACTTGGGTTATTCCTAAAGCGATCATCCACTAGAATAAGAGCTCCCCAATCATTTTGGTGTCGAATACATCTAGAAAAAAATAGGGAGAAAATCAAATAATTATAACATCGGAAATAAATCCAGTTTTCCAGTGGGACAGACAGAAAATTGAAAAAAAATCAATTTTATAGATTATTTTAAACAATTTGTTATTAGGAGAAAAGTTATAGAAGCTATCCAATACAATGTAACAAAGAAGATGTATTAAAAATTCCCTACTTTTGCCAAATACGGATAACTTAGATACAAAATGCTATATTTTATTTTACACTCAACAAAATTATAGAAAATATTTTCTAAGATCTTTCTTTCTTTTTTTTTTTTTGAGGCGGAGTCTCGCTCTGTTGCCCAGGCTGGAGTGCAGTGGCCGGATCTCAGCTCACTGCAAGCTCCGCCTCCCGGGTTTACGCCATTCTCCTGCCTCAGCCCCCCGAGTAGCTGAGACTACAGGCGCCCGCCACCTCGCCCAGCTAGTTTTTTTGTATTTCTTAGTAGAGACGGGGTTTCACAGTGTTAGCCCGCATGGTCTCGATCTCCTGACCTCGTGATCCGCCCGTCTCGGCCTCCCAAAGTGCTGGGATTACAGGCTTGAGCCACCGCGCCCGGCCTCTAAGATCTTTCTTAACCACATAGACCCTTTGGGTTTTTTTTACCTTAAGTATTATAAATAATTGTAGGTTTTATGTAGAGGTCATTTTTACTAGTTTGATGAGTTTTTAATCATGAATAAACATTTAATTTTGTCAAAAATATTCTAAAATTCAATTGACATAACATGTAGTTTTTCTTCTTTTGACTGTTAATATGGTAGATTACACTGGTTCATTTTCAAACACTGAATCATCCTTGCATTCCTAGTCATGGTGTATTATTCTTCTTATAGATTTTTGGATTCAATTTGCTAGTTTTAAAAAATACATTAAAAAAAACATACTTTTTAATAATTATTAAACAATTTTAAAGTGTACATAACAATGCAATGGTTTTTGGTATATTTACAAGGCTGTATAACCTATACCACTT
Source organism: Macaca fascicularis (assembly GCF_037993035.2). NCBI lineage: Eukaryota > Metazoa > Chordata > Mammalia > Primates > Cercopithecidae > Macaca > Macaca fascicularis. The sequence goes on from NC_088390.1 coordinate 46,157,768, forward strand.
ATCTATCCCAGAACATTTTCACCACCCCAAAAAGAAACCCGGTGCCCATTAGCTGTTACTTCATATTATCCCAATTATTCCCCATTACCTCTGGCAACCACTAATCTTTCTATCCTTAGAGATTTGCCGATTCTGGACATTTCATTTAAGTGGAATTGTACAATATGTAGTATTTCGTATCTGGCATATTTCACTGAACGTGATGTTTTCAAGATTCATATTGTATCATTTCTCAGTACTTTATAAGTTAATATTTCCACTTTTTGGCTACTATGAATAATGCTGCTAGAAACATTCGGGTACAAGTTTTTATTTGAATACATGTTTTTTATTCTCTTGGGCATATACCTAGAAGTGGAACTGGTGAGTCATATGGTAATTCTATGTTTAACTTTTTCAAACACTGCCCTACTGTCTTCCAAAGCAGCTGCACATTTTACATTCCCACCTCCTATGTATGAGGGTTCCAAAATCTCCACATCCTCACCATCACTTGTTATTGTATACCCTTCTAAAATTAAATCTATCCTAGGAAGTGTGAAATGATATTTCATTATGGTTTTGATTTGCATTTCCCTAATGACCAATGATGTTGAACATCATTTTTATGTGCTTACTGGCCATTTGTGTATCCTTTTTTGGAGAAGTCTGTTCAAATTATTGGTCCATTTTTAATGGCCCATTTTGTCTTTTTATTATTAAGTTGTAAGAGTTCTTTATATAATCTGGATACTAGATCCTGCTACACATGATTTGCAAAAATTTTCTCCATATGTGAGTTGTCTTTTCCATTTCTTGATACTGTCCATTGAAGAATAAAAATTTGAACTATAACAAAGTCCAATTTATCTACTTTTTCTTTGGTTGCTTGTGCTTCTGATAGCAGATCTAAGAAACTATTGCCTAATACAAGGTCAAGAAAATTTATACCTGTTTTCACCTTTTTCTGTCTTTGATCCACTTTGAGTTAACTTTTGTATGTGGTATGAGGTAGGAGTCTAATTTCATTATTTGCACATATCCAGTTGTCCCAACACCATCTGGTGAAAAGACTATTCTTTCTTTGAGTTGTCTTGCCACTCTTGTCAAAAACCAATTCACTATAGATGTATGAATCTGTTTATGGACCCTCAATTCTACCCATTGATCTATACATCTGTCTTGATGCCAGTACAACATAGTCTTGATTAGTGTGGCTTTGTAATAAGTTTGAAATAGAAAACTGTTTGTTCTCCTAGTATGTTCTTCTTTTTCAAGATTGTTTTGACTGTTCTGGGTTCCTTGCCTTTCCATAATAATTTTAGAATCAGCTTCTCAATTTCTGCCAGAAAGTCAGCTGGGATTTTGATTAGTATTGTATTTAACCTCTATATCAATATAGGGGAGTGCTGATATCTTAACAATAAGTCTTCTAATCCATGAACATGGAATTCTTTCCATTTATTTAGAATTTTCATTCAATAATGTTTTGCAGTTTTCCGTATATAGATCTTTCATCTCCTTAGTTAAGTATATTTCTAAGTATTTTATTCTTTCTGATGTTATTTTAAATGGAATTTTGTTAAGTTCATTTTTAGATTTTTGGCTGTAGTGAATAAAAATGTCATTGATTTTTTAAAATATTGGTCTTGTAACATGAAACCTTGCTGAACCTATCAGTTCTGCTATTTTAAAAATGGATTTCCTAGAATTTTCTGTGTGTAATATATCATTCGCAAATAAAAATAGTTCTGCTTCTTCCTTTCCAATCTGTATACCTTTCTTTCTTTTCCTTGTCTCACTGCCCTGGTTAGAATCTCCAATACAATATTGAACAGAAGTGGTAAGAGTGAAAATCACTGTTGTGATCTTGAACTTAGGAAAAACATTTCAGTCTTTACGATTAAGTGTGATGTTAGCTGTGAGTTTTTCATAGATGACCTCATTAAAGCTAAGTAAGTAACCTTATATTCCCACTTTGTTGAGTATTTTCATCATGAAAATGTGTTGAATACTGTTTTATGCTTTTTTTTTTTTTTTCATCTTGAGAAGATCATGTGGTTTTGGTCTTCTGTTAATATGGTGTATTACATTAACTGATTTTATAAAGCATGTTGAACCAAACTTGGATTGCTGGGATGAATCTTACTTGGTCATAGTGTATAATCCTTTTAGTATGTTGCTGATTCTGTCAATGGCTTTTATTTCTATAGTCATATGAAATATTGCTGTACAATCTTCTTTTCTTGTAATGTATTTTACTTGTTTTAGTATCAGATAATACTGGCCACATAGAATGAATTGGTAAAAATTCTCTTCCATTTTTTGCTAGAGTTAATGAAAGATTAATGCTAATTCTTCTGTAAATTTTTGGTAGAATTCACCAGTGAAGCCATTTGATCATGAGGCTGAGGCAGGAGAATCACTTGAACCTAGGAGGTAGGGGTTGCAGTGAGCTGAGATCGCATCATTGCATTCCAGCCTGAGCAAGAGTGAGACTTTGTCTCAAAAAAAAAAAAAAAAAAAAGTGGGGGAAGTGTTTTGATGACAAATTCTATCTTTACTTGTTATACATCTATTCAGATATTCTATTTCAGCTAGTCGCAGTGGCTCATGCCTGTAATCCCAGCAGTTTGGGAGGCCGAGGCAGGCTGATCACGAGGTCAGGAGTTCGATACCAGCCTGGCCAACATGGTGAAACACCATCTCTACTAAAAATACAGTCAGGCATGGTGGCAGGCACCTGTAATCCCAGCTACTCAGGAGGCTGAGGCAGGAGAACTGCTTGAACCTGGGAGGCGGAGGTTGCAGTGAGCCGAGATAATGCCACTGCACTCCAGCCCAGGTGACAGTGTGAGACTCCATCTCAAAAAAAAAGAGAAAAAAAAAAAGATATTCTATTTCTTCTTGATATATTCTCAGTATTTTGTGTCTATCTATGAATTTGTCCATTTAATTTAAGTTATTTAATTTCTCATCACACAATTTTTTTTTTTTTTTCCCCGAGACGGAGTCTCACTCTGTAGCCCAGGCTGGAGTGCAGTGGTGCGATCTCGGCTCACTGCAAGCCCCGCCTCCCGGGTTCACGCCATTCTCCTGCCTCAGTCTCCCGAGTAACTGGGACTACAGGTGCCCACCACCACGCCCGGCTAATTTTTTGTATTTTTAGTAGAGATGGGGTTTCACCGCATCACACAATTTTTGAGGGTATTCTTTTATAACCCTTTGTATTTCTGTAAGGTAGTAACATCTCCTCTTTCATTTCTAATTTTAGTAAATTAGAAGTTCTCTGTATTCTCACGCCTGTAATCCCAGCACTTTGGGAGGCTGAGATGGGCGGATCACGAGGTCAGGAGATCAAGACCATCCTGGCTAACAAGATGCTTTTTGCTAGATGTGTTTTGGGGCCTTTTATGTTAATTACATATGTTTATAATTGCACATGTTTCGACTTGTTATACATTCTTCAGAGAATGGCTGTTTTTTGTTGTTGTTGTTGTTGTTGTTGTTTTTGAGACAGAGTCTCACTCCTGTTGCCCAGGCTAGAGTGCAGTAGTGAGATCATGGCTCACTGCAGCCTCAACTTCCTGGACTCAGGTGATTCTCCCACCTCAGTCTCCTGAATAGCTGGGATTATAGGTACATGCTACTACACCCGGCTAATTTTTTTGTACTTTTAGTAGAGACAGGGTTTCATCATGTTGCCTAGGCTAGACTTGAGGGCTCAAGCAATCTGCCCACCTCAGCCTCCCAAAGTGCTAGGATTGCAGGCAGAATGGCATTTTTATCATTATAAAATGTTAATTGTTTCTATTAACATTTATTTTGTCTTAAGGGTCTATTTTATCTATTAGTATAACCAAACCAGCTCTCTTTTGTTTACTATTTGCATGCTATGTCTTTTCCCATCATTTTATTTTCAACCTATTTGTGTTTTTTAAACTAGTGTTTCTCTTGCAGACAGATATATCACATTATTTTCAATCCATTCAGCCAAACTTTGCCTTTAGATTGGAGTGTTTAATCCATTTATATTTAATGTAATTACTGTTAAGGTAGGATTTACTTAGCTATTTTGTGAAATACCCACTTTGCTATTTGCTTTCTATATGCCTTATGTATTTTGTTCTTCTGTCTTTCCATTACTTTCCATTTTCTCCAATAGACACTTACCAGTATATAATTTTAATTCTCTTATCATTTACATTACTATATTTTCTAAATTATTTTTATTAGTGGTTGAAGAGTATAATAAACACATCAACAAGTAATAACCTAGTCAGTATAATTACCAACTTGATTTCAATAGTACACAAAAATGGTCCTTCTGTTCCCTCACCTATTACCTTTGGGTTGTTATTGTCATATAAATTATATCTTTAAACATTGTATGCTGGTGCAGAAGAATTAACATTGTAGGTTGGATTATTTATCCCTAGAAAGGTCTGTTTAAAGGTGGCCCTGGGCTGATGAATGAAAACTTAGATTCAGGAGGGTTCCTGTGATTGACTGATAAGAGAGTCTCACTGTGCCTAAACTGTTTGAGTAAACAATATATTAATGCTGAATACTTATTCTCCTTTTGAGAGTCTAGTCTTCTGGAAACTGCTAGGCAGACCAGCCCCAATAAAATCCCTGGGTGCTAATGAGTTCCTCTGATTGGAAATATTTCATGCATGTTGCCACAACTCATTGCTTGGGGAAGTGTGTTCTGTGTAACTGCACTGGGAGAGGACACTTGGAAGCTTAAGACTGGCTCCCTGGACTTTGTCCCATGCACATGTTCTGTTCTCTTTGCTGATTGTGCTTGCTATCATTTCACCGTAATAAATCCTAGCCATGTATACAGTTATATCCTGAGGCTATCTAACTGTTCCAAGTGAATTACTGAACTTGAAGGTGGTCTTGGCAACCCACGAGACAATCACCACAGATTTACAATTATTGTTTTATGCAGTTGCTCTTTTTAAAAAATCAGGAGAAAAAGAATTATAAGCAAGAAATACATTTATATTAACTTTTATATTTACCTATGTCGTTATCTTTGAGGGTATTCTTTATTTCATCATGTGCATTTGACTTACTTCCTAATATCCTTGCATTTCAGCCTGGAAGACTCCTTTTAGTAATTCTTGTAGGACAAGTTTGCTACAGAGTAATTCTCTTGGTTTTTGTTTATTTGGGAATATCTTAATTTTTACCTTATTTCTGAAGGACAGTTTTGTTAGATATAGTATTCTTGGTTGACAGTCATTTTCTTTCAGCACTTTGACCATGTCAATTAACTGCTTCCTGGTCTGGAGGATGTTTTGTACATGATGAGTTATTTCTCTCTTGCCACTTTCTAGATTCTGTCTTCTGGCTGTTTGATTTCAACCATCTAGATAGGAATCTCCCTGAGTTCATCCTACTTGGAGTTCGCTTATCTTCTTGGATGTATAATGTTTTTAATCAAATTCAGAACATTTTCAGCCATAATTTCTTCAAATATTCTTTCTGTTATTTTTTCTCTCCTCTCCTTTTGGGACTCCACATATGCATATGTTGGTACACTTGATGAGGTTCTACAGGTCTCTGAGATTATGCTAGTTGTTCTTCATTCTTTTTCTTTCTGTTCCTCAGAGTGAATAACCTCAATTGATGTTTAAGTAAATCAATTCTTTCTTCTGCCTGCTTAAATCTGCTGTTGGGCCCCTGTAATGAATATTTCATATTAGCTATTATACTTTCCAACTCCAGAATTTCAATTAGGTTTTTGTTAAGCAAATTTTATCTCTTTATTGATATTCCCTATTTAGTGAGGTGAGACATCATTCTCATAGTTTTTGATACAGTTGGTTAGTTATTGAACATATTTGAACTAGCTGTCTCTCCTAACACATAACTTTGTCTACTAAGACAAATGTCTGGGTTTCCTCAGGGATAGTTTCTATTATTTTTTTCTCTTAGTGTACAGTTACACTTTGTTATGTGTCATGATTTTTGTTTAAAACAGTACATTTTAAATAATATAATGTGGCAAATACAGAAATCAGATTATTCTCCCTCTTCAAGGTTTTTCGTTCTTGTAATTTTTCTAAAATAATCCTGTAAAGTCTGTATTCTCTCACATGTGGTCATTGAAGACTGCTTGGTTAACTTAGTAGTCAGCTAATAATTAGACAAAGATTTCCTTAAATGTCTAGAATCATCATGTCTCCCATTCTTTGCCAAGAGTCTCTGCATGTATTGGGACATAATTTCAATCCTCAGCAAGGTAGGTAAATAACTCTGATCTTGATTTCACTTCCTGCTTCAGCAGAGTACCAAGGTGATAGCTTAAGGCCTTTTCAGGTCTTTTCTTGGCATGTCCATATCACTGGTCACATGCACAGTCCTACACATATGCGTGGCCCACTAGAATCCCAGGAATATGTCAGAACTTTAAAAGCTCTCTATGGACATCGCATTCCTCAGCTTTTCTCTTTACATTTTTTGGCTAGCCTCTCACTTGCCCCAAATGTCATTCATTGTCTCAGGCAGCTGTGAAGTTAAACAGCTGGCTGGGTGAGCTCTGAGTCAGGTCAAATAAAGATAGCCTTGTGAGTGGGGTCTTCCAGGAAACTCCCAGGTAGGTCACATAATTCTCTGGAAGTGTTCTCCAGCCCTGTTTTGCTCCTTCCAATGACTGTCAGGTTGTTGGCTTTCCTCATGATTTTAGGCTGTTGGTTTTTAAGGCTATTGTGAACTTGGAGAGAGGTGAGAACAGAGCAAGTTAAAATACCACAAAGCTTACTATTCTTACTGCAGTTCAGCTATTTTTAAGGAGTAAATGCTTCCTAGAATGCTGTAACTTTTGATTAATACCCAGAGTTTTGATAAAGTTGATTCTAACTTATTTTTGCCTATTTTCTCATTGCTTTTAGAAATTTCAAAGGTCTTTGTTCTGCCATTTTTGAGGACCTTACCCAATTTGCTGGCACTCTGTAAAGGACATCTTCATCTGTGTTTCAGGGGGATACTGATCTATAGTTGTTGTTTTTTTTAACTTTTATTTTAGTTTCAGGAATACATGTGCAGGTTTGTTTCAGAGGCAAATTGCATGTCACGGGGATTTGTTGTGACAAATTGGGACAGATTATTTTGTCACCCAGGTAAAAAGCAGCATAGTATCCAACAGGTAGTTTTCCTCACTCTCCTCCTACTCTCCACCCTCAAGTAGGCCCTGGTGTCTATTGTTCCCTTCTCTGTCCACATATACTTAATGTTTAGCTCCCGTGTATAAGTGAGAACATGTGGTATTTGGTTTTCTGTTCCTGCATTAGTTCATTTAGAATGGCCTCCAGCTCCATCCATGTTGCTGCAAAGGACATGATCTTATTCTTTTTTATGGTTGCATAGTATTCCATTGTGTATATGTAGCACATTTTCTTAATCCAGTCTACTATCAATAGGCATTTAGGTTGATTCCACATCTTTGCTACTGTGAACAGTGCTGTGATGAACATACAGATACATATGTCTTTATGGGAGAATGATTTACATTCCTTTGGGTATATACCCAACAATGGAATTGTTGGGTTGAACAGTACTTCTGCTTTAACTTCTTTCAGAAATCAACAAACTGCTTTCCACAGTGGCTGAACTAATTTACGTCCCCAACAGCAGTATATATGTGGTCCCTATTCTCTATAACCTTGCCAGCATCTGTTTTTTTTTTATTTTTTTATTTTTTAACTTTTTAACAATAGCCACTCTGAGTGGTATGAGATGTTATCTCGTGTGTCTGTGTGTGTGTGTGTGTTTTGGAGACAGAGTCTCACTCTGTTGCCCAGGCTGAAGTGCAGTGGCACAATCCCAGCTCACTGCAACCTCCACCTCCTCTTTTCAAACAATTCTCCTGCCTTAGCCTCTCAAGTAGCTGGAATTACAGTTGTGTGCCACAATGCCCTGCTAATTTTTGTATTTTTAGTAGAGATGGGGTTTCACCATGTTAGGCAAAGTGGTCTTGAACTCCTGACCTCAAGTGACCCGCCCGCCTTGCCTTCCCAGTGTTGAGATTACAGGCGTGAGCCACTGCGCCCAGCCGCATTGTGGTTTTGATTTGCATTTCTCTAATGATTAGCATGTTGAACATCTTTTCATATGCTTCTTGGCCACATGCATGTCTCCTTTTGAGAAATGTCTGTTCATGTCCTTTGGACACTTTTTTTTTGAGACGGAGTCTCGCTGTGTCTCCCAGGCTGGAGTGCAGTGGCATGATCTCGGCTCACTGCAAGCTCCGCCTCCCGGGTTCACGCCATTCTCCCGCCTCAGCCTCCCAAGTAGCTGAGACTACAGGCGCCCACCACCACGCCCGGCTAGTTTTTTGTATTTTTAGTAGAGACGGGGTTTCACCATGTTAGCCAGGATAGTCTCGATCTCCTGACCTCGTGATCCACCCGCCTCGGCCTCCCAAAGTGCTGGGATTACAGGCTTGAGCCACCGCGCCCGGCCAATCTTTGGCCACTTTTTAATGGGGTTGTTTTTTGCTTGTCAATTTAAGTTCCTTATGGATTCTGGATATTAGATGTTTGTAAGATACATAGTTTGCAAACATTTTCTCCCATTCTCTGGGTTGTCTTTACTCTGTTGATATTTTGCTGTGCAGAAGCTCTGTAGTTTAATTAAGTCCCATTTGTCGATTTTGTTTTTGTTGCAATTGCTTTTGGTGTCTTCATCATGAAATCTTTATAGGGCCTATGTCCAGAATGGTATTTCTAAGGTTTTCCTCAAGGGTTTTTAGTTTAAGGTGTTACATTTAAGTCTTTAATTCACCCTGAGTTAGTTGTATACAGTATAAGGAAGGGGGTCCAGTTTCAATCTTCTGCATATGGCTAGCCAGTTAGGTCCCACTTGTCAATTTTTGTTTTGTTGCAGTTGCTTTTGAGGATTTAGTCACAAATTCTTTCCCAAGTCGGATGTTTAGAACAGTATTTCCTAGGTTTTCTTCTAGGATTTTTATAGTTTGAGGTCTTACACTTAAATCTTTAATCCACATTGAGTTCATTTTAATCCGTCTTGAGTTGATTTTTGTATATGGTAAAAGGGAGGGGGTCCAGTTTCATTCTTCTGCATATAGCAAGCCAATTACTCCAGCACCATTTATTGAACAAGGAGTCCTTTCCCCATTGCTTATTTTTGCTAACTTTGTCAAAGATCAGATGGTTGTAGGTGTGCAGTTTTATTTTTAGGCTCTTACAGTTTTATTCCTCGCTCCTCCTTTTTCTTTTGTTTTTGTAGTCCTCATCTGGTTTTGATTGCTGGTTAATTCTGGTCTCATAAAATAAATTGGAAAGGATTGCATCTATTTTTCAGAAGAGATTATATAAAATTTGTGTTATTTCTTCTTTAAATGTTTGGTAATATTTGCTAGTGAACACATCTGGGTGGAGAATGTTTTAGAAGGTTTTTAACTATGGATTCTATTTCTTTGCTATATAGCTATACATGTTATCAATTCCATCTTGGCCTCATAAAATAAACTGAGAAGGATTACATCTTCTATTTTTTAGAAGACATCATGTAAAATTTGTGTTATTTCTTCTTTAAAATGTTTGGTAATATTTGTTAGTGAACACATCTGGGTGGATAATTTTTTAGACGGCTTTTAACTATGAATTCTGTTTCTTTGCTGGATAGCTATTCATGTTATCTGTTTCATCTTGGATGAATTTTGGTATTTTGTGGGTTTTGTGGAATTAATCTACTTCATCTAAGTTATCAAATGTATATGTATAGAGTTGTTCATAGTATTCCCATATTATTCTTTTAATGTCTATGGAGTCTGTAGTTATACTATTAATACCTCTTTTATTCTTGATATTAGTAATTGTGGCTTCTCTTTTTTTCTTTGCTAATTTTGCTAGAGGTTTATCAATTTTGTTGATCTTTTCAAAGAGTCTGTTTTTTTTTTCTTTTTCAACTTGTATTTTATTTTAGATTCTGGGAGTACATGTGCAGGTTTGTTACAAGGTTATATTGCATGATGTTGGAGTTTGGAGTATAGTTGAAGCTATTACCCAGAAAGTAAGCATAGAACACAATAGGTCGTTTTTCAGCCCTTGCTTCCCTCCTTCTCTGCCTCCTCTTACATTCGCTAGTGTCTGTGTTCCCATCTTTATGTACATGTGTACCCATTGTTTATCTCCCATTTATAAGTGGGAACATATGGTATTTGGTTTTCTGTTTCTGTGTTAGTTTGCTGAGCATAATGGCCTCCAGTTGCATCCATGTCGCTGCAAGGACATGATTTCGTTCCTTTTTAATAGCTGTGCAGTATTCCATGGTGTATATGTACCATATTTTCTTTATCCAGTCCACCGTTGATAGGTATTTGAGTTGCTTCTATGTCTTTGCTTTTGTGAATTGTGCTGTGATGAACACACAGCTGCATGTGTCTATTTGGCAGAATGATTTATTTTCCTTTGGGCATATAATCAATAATGGAATTGCTGAGTTGAATGGTAGCTCAACTCTTAGTTCAAACAGCTTAATTTTAATTTCTCTGATTTTTTGTTACAATTCATCAATTTATACTTTTTATTATTCCTTTTTTTCCTGTTTGCCTCACATTTATTTAGCTTTTGTTTTTCTAGCTTCGTAAGGTAGAAACTAAGATCACTGATTGGAGGATTTTTTTCCTAAAATAAGCATTTAATGATATAAATATCCATTTGAGCACTGCTTTAGCTGCAGTCCTTACATTTTGATATGCTGTATTTTCATTTTTGATCAGTTCAAAATATTTTCTAATTTTACTTGAAACTTGCTGTTTTGTCTATGGATTATTTAGAAATATGCTGCTTAATTTCCAAGTATTTGGACATTTTTCTGTTATTGATTTCTAGTTTAAACTAGATTAGTAGTTTAATTCCATTACTGTCAGAGAACATACTGGACTTGAGTTGGCTAATAATGTTGCTCAAGTCATCTATATCTATTAGTTTGTCTACTAGTTCTGTTACTGAGAGGAATTTCGAAGTTTCCAACTATAATTGTATATTTGTCTATTTTTCTCTTCAGATCTGTCAGTTTTGCTTCATGTATTTTGAAACCCTGTTTTGGGGTGCATACACATTTATGATTCTTATGTCTTCTTGGTGAATTCACCCTGTTATCATTATGTAATGTTCTCTTTTATCCCTAATTTTATTTGCTTGGAATTCTACTTTATCTGGTATTAAACAGTTACTTGAGTTAGATCATTGGTATTTTGAATTCTGGTCTCCTTTCTTAATCTACCTACTAGTGCTTACTTTTCAGAGTTCTCAAACAGCTATTCCACATATTCTGTCTAGGTTTTTTAGACTATTAAATATGCTTACTTCATCTTATCTAGGACTGAAACACTTGAACTATTTTTTAAAGTTAATTTAATTTTAGCTTTGTAAATTTTAACTTTTATCAAAGAAACACAAACACATAGTTTTATGTTTTCAGTGAAAAACATAACTGTCCTTTCCCCACCCACCTCCTGTTTACAATTCCCATTCCTCGGAAACAATTACTTTCAATTTTTTAGGTAGCTCTTCTGGTTTTTATCTCCATATTTCTAAGGAACATTCATCCTACTACTACTTCTTGGTTTTTGAACTTGAGAACTTATGTACTGATTCTCTCCTGTGGAAGATGTTTATTTCTCTTATACCACTGATACTTCACCATCCCTTCCTGGGAATATTAACAACTGAGTCACATAGTGCACTATAATTACATTTCCTTTATTGTACAAGACTTCTTGCCTTCCCTGGAGTTAATAACTGCCTCTTCTTTTTATGGATTAATTTTTTAATGTTTTCTATCATTAATTAATCCCTAAACCATGCCACAGCTGTAAAAATTCTTCCCAGTATGGTCAAACCTTCTATCCTCTGAACTCAATTTGGACTACTTGCCGCACTGCTATCATCCCAGAGTTTTCCTTCCTGGTTGTTTTAGGAATTATCTTTGCCTCTATTCTGGATTATAACCCTAGTTTCCTGCATCCTTGATATTCCTTTTTGAATTTTTTTTATTTTGATGGAGCACATCTTCCAGTAACATCTTGAGAAAGTGTCCATTTGAAGCAAATGTTTTAGGTCCTTGTATGTTGAAGGTTTTATTTTGTCTTATAGTTTGTTAGTTTGGCTTGAATAGAACTTAAGTTAGAAATCCAAAATTTCCCTAAAATATTTGAAGACAATTTTTTCTATTTTTTTGGTTTCAGTGTGGCTTTTCAGAAGTCTGTTGTGATTCTGATTCTGTATCTTTTGTGAGATAGAGACTTGTCTTTTTGTCTTGGAAGATTTTAAGACTTTTTCTTTATCCCCTGGTACTTGGAAAGGACACAGTGAAGTGCTTTGTAGCTTTTCCTCCTTTACCTGTGCCTTAGTGAGCCCCTTCAATCAGGAAATCATGTTATTCAATTCTGAGAAATTTTCTTGAGTTATTTCTCTGAGATGTTTCTTTCCTTTATTTTTTCTGTTCTCATGATCTGGGCCTCCTATTTATCAGAAGTTGGTTATTGCATACTGATCCTCTAATTTTCTAGTTCTTCTTTCCCGCTTTCTCTTTTCAATCTGGAAAATTTCAATTTTATGTATCATGTTAATTTCTAAGAACTTCTTCTTATTCTTTTGTTCTTGTTTCATGGAGGAAATATGGTACATCTCTATGCATATTAATTTTTTTTGAAGATTTCTCCTATCTGGGGTTGGCAAACTATAGCCTGTAGTGTCCACAAAAATAACCCATGTCTTGTTTTTGTACAGCCTCCAATGTGTAGGAATGGTCTTCACTTTTTTTTTTTTTTTTTTTTTTTTTGAGAAAGAGTCTCATTCTGTCGCCCAGGCTGAAGTGCAGTGGTGCAACGTCGGCTCACTGCAACCTCCACCTCCCAGGTTCAAGTGATTCTCTTCCCCCAGCCTCCTGAGTAGCTGGCATTACAGGTGTGTACCACCATACCTAGCTAATTTTTGTATTTTTAGTAGAAATGGGGTTTCACCATGTTGGCCAGGCTGGTCTCAAACTGTTGACTCAAGTGATCATTTTTAAGAGGATTAAGGAAAAAACAAAAAATATGTGACAGACTGTATGTAGCCTGCAAAGCCTAAATTATACACAGTAGTCCCCCACAGCTGCAATCTTGCCTATGGTCAAAGTGACTCATGGTCAAATGTCCAAAAATATTAAATGGAAAATTCCAGAAATAATTCATACATTTTAAAATGCATGCCTTTCTGAGCTGCATGATAAAAATCTCATGCTGTCCCACTCAGGATGTTAATCATCCCTTTGTCCACCATGTCCATGCTGTATACTCTTTTTGCCTGTTAGTCATTTAGTAGCCATCTTGGTTATCAGATAGAAAAAACACAGTATACACAGAGGTTGGTACTACCCATAGTTTCAGGCATTTAGTGGAAGTTGTGGAATTTATCTTCTCTGGTTAAGGAGAGACTACTGTACTGTCTGGCCCTTTATAGAAAGCACTGGCCAATCCTTGTTTTAGTCTGTTGTGCTGTTTCTATTTTCTCAGAGTTCTTCTCCTCTGTTTTTGTTTGCTTTGTTGTACTTGTTTTGTTGTTGTTGTTGTTTTGGTCTGTTTTTCATGTTAGAGACTTTCTTTGGCAATCTGGTGAAGACTCTGCGCTTACTTAAGAGTAAGGCACTAAAACAATGATTGGCAGCTCTGAATGTATGGGTAGAGCTTATACGCTGGGAAGTTTGCTATAGGGTAATTTGGTAGGAACCGGGCCAATTTGTAGATACTTTTTCATGGGGTGGTCAGTTTCCCTAAAGAGGAATTCTACACCCTTGGGAGATGTAAGACTGATTGTCAGCCTACTCAGAGCTAAAAAGAAAGGGGCATGGAGTTCTCACATTCAGTATGTAGAATCCCCATATATAATATTAACCTCCATCTTTAATACATACTCAGCTGTGCCTGGTGTTGAAGAATACAGAGACTCTGTTGTTCAACCTTTCCAGAAGTAAACTTGGGTGAGAGAGGGGGCTAATTGCTTCTTATACTCTCTTGCAACAAAGCCACCTGTTTTTAAACCTCACTTTCATTGACATTTTAGATTGCTCCAAATCCTAGGCTTTTTCATGCATGAATCTGAAAGTTCTTGTTAACTATCATCAGTGTAAATTTAAATTTCAGCTTTGTCTTGCCTGCTAAGTCACTCAGTCATTCATCTGTTTTCCAGTGTTCAAAATTTGTTGATACTGCTTGTCTGTCACTGTCTCCTCTCTCTCTTTGTAACATTGCAGGTTTGACATTTTCATTCCTTTATTATCATAGGATTTTGAGGGGGTGAAGAGTAACATAAATGTTCAATTTTTCTACAAAGACTAAAAAAATCTAAATTTTATAGGGCATTATTTTTTGATATTATTTTAAAGTAATCTATAGGCTCCAAGGCAACAGACCATAATAACACTGGGAAGGATAGGAAGATGACTATTGTCAACACTACAGAAGAATATTGAAAGTCAATGGAAAGTCAATGTGCCACTGTATTTTGGTTCCAGTTTGATTTACATTTAAAGCATTCTGTGGTATGGTAGAAAGGTACTTCTGTTAATGAAACAATTTAAAGAAATAAGATTTCACCTTTTCTTTTTACCATTGTTTTCGAACTGCCTTGCTTAAATGAATTATGCCCACTTGAGACAAAGATTATGCTTTCAGTAAAGCAACAAAGACTAGTTAGGAAACTCATAGTGCAGTTGTAACCTGGTTGCAAAACCATCTGGTATGTTTCCAAAGGCTGTTCTTGTATTTCATAGACTTATATTACTTCAAATACTCCTAACAGTCCCATGTGTGCTTAAAAAAATTAACATTAAAAAGAATCCATTGGTTTCTGCTTACTTTAGATCTTCTGTATCCCTTACAAGAAGAGTGACTCAGAGTATAAGCACCTTTTCTGTCAATCAATATATATTATGAGTTTTATTAAATAACATAAAACATTTGCTTGATCTTTATTTTTTTAATTTTAAAAATTTTACTTATTGATTGGTTTTAAAAGGATAAGCTCCTTTGTAACAAATTATTAATTATTGGCATTATTCTCTGAAAATCAGTAAAATGATAGCTGGGCTCTCCATTTAAAAAAATTAATAAAATACTAAGGTACAGTATTATATATCAATACTATAAATACATGATTTTTATGATATTCCAGGAAAGCATGTTTTGAAGCTCTAAAAGCTCTCTGGGCAATGTTGTATGGTGGGAAAAAGCACTGAACCTCACATGTTTCATTAAACAAGCATTTGAGACTTGGTTGCTGAGAATGTAAAAATATGTAACACATGTTCAAGGAAGAAAACAGGCTATTACAATACAATGAGATATGTGCTATAATACAGATAGCAACCAAAATGCTATAGGTTTACTAAGGTATAAATAACTCTAGTTGGAGAAGTTTTAAAGGTCCTCATAAAGGACATGACTTTCAATGAGGTTTTGATTGCTAAATTTGCCAAATGAATTGTGTGGTAACTTATAAGCCAAGGCAAAGCATAATGAAAGAATATAGTATGTTTGATAGTTTAATAGTGACATGTTTATGTTTAATAGTGAAAAATTCGGTGGCTAGAGGTAGAGCATAAAAATGAAAAATCAGGTATTACAGTTTTAGAAGTGGATGGGACCAAGATGTAAAGGGCCATTTAGTAGCCATATGGCCTTAGAAAAATTATTTAATTTCTCATAACCAGTTTAAAAACAACTCAGGCTGAGGCAGGTGGATCATCTGAGGTCAGGAGTTTGAAACCAGCCTGGTCATCATGATGAACCCCATCTCTACTATAAATATAAAAATTAGCTGGGCATGGTAGTGCGTGCCTGTAGTCCCAGCTACTCAAGAGGCTGAGGCAGGAGAATCGCTTGAACCTGGGTGGAGGAGGTTGCAGGGAGCCAAGATTGCGCCATTGCACTGGGTGACAGAGTGAGACTCCATCTCAAAAAAAAAAAAAAAGCAAATCAAATAAAACATCAAGTAGCAACATGCATTGCTACTGGAAGTGATTGGTAGAAGAATCAAGTGAGATATGTGGAAAAGGTTTGTAAACGAGAAAACCGCATACAAACATAACTTTTGTTTCACATGGTTTCTTGAAATTCAAGGCATTGCTTATACTAAAAGGAAGAAAAATCAACTGAGATAAGTATATTTATTTTCCTAAAATTGAGTATAATGACTAAAAGTAAACAATTTCAAAAATAAATTCAAGTTCCCCTAGAAACTATTAGCTGAATATTAAAATTCAAACAAACAAACAAACAAAAAAACACAGGTCAATCAACACAGGGAGGCACAAAGTAAGCAGATGTGATGCTTCAATAACCTGCAGTGCAACTTGATTCCAAGTAAAATGGGATTTCTAGGAAGAAAAGGGGAGCAGGATCTCTGTAGCTTAACCGTAGACCTGAATCACTCAGTTTGAAGAAAAACATTTGCAGAATACCATTCTAAAATGATGGGGAGTGGCTGGGTGTGGTGGCTCACGCATGTAATCCTAACACTTTGGGAGCCTGAAGCGGGAAGATCACTTGAGGCCAGGAGTTCAAGACCAGCCTGGCCAACACAGCAAAACCCTGTCTCTACTAAAAATACAAAAATTAGCCAGGCGTGGTGGCATGTGCCTGTAATCCCAGCTACTCAGGAGGTTGAGGCAGGAGAATCACTTGAACCCAGGAGGTGGAGGTTGCAGTGAACCGAGATTGCGCCACTGCACTCCAGCCTGGGCAACAGAGCAAGACTCTCTCTATCTCAAAATAATAATAATAATAATAATAATAATAATAATAATAAATAAATAAAATGATGGGGAGCACAGTGGGTGACGTGTTCTAGGGCTTAAATCTAGTTGTTGTAGTCTTATGTTTAAGCTATACACAAATACATATAGCTTACGTATATGCATACATATACATATAGCTATGTCTAAGCTACACACAAATCTGAACTCACATGCAATCTGGTTTACAAATGGGCTAATGTAAGTACGCAAGACACCAGAAAAATCGAAATTTTTAATTTCACTGGATAAGATCATGATTAGTTGTGGGACTTCTGGTTGAAGTGCAAATATGTCAACTGGTCATGTTTTCATTTTACTCTTATCCTATTTCTTTTTTTTAGATGGAGTCTCCGTCGCCCAGGCTGGAGTGCAGTGGCGCGACCTCAGCTCAGTGCAACCTCCACCTACCAGGTTCAAGCAATTCTCCTGCCTCAGCCTCCCCAGTAGCTGGGACTATAGGCGCCCGCCACCACACCCAGCTAATTTTTGTATTTTTAGTACAGATGGGGTTTCACCATGTTGACCAGGCTGATCTCAAACTCCTGACCTCAGGTGATCCGCCTGCCTCTGCCTCCCAAAGGGCTGGAATTACAGGCATGAGCCACCTCACCTAGCCCAGCCTGTTTCTATGAATTATCCAAATGCCTTACAGCTTCACTAAGAAGTAAATAATTACATAGCTAAGCTAATTACAATTTCACAGAGAAGATAAAATTTTAATTTGCAGGCCAAACGCAGTGGCTCACGCCTGTAAGTCCAGCACTTTGGGAGGCCAATGCAGGTGGATCACGAGGTCAAGAAATCGAGACCATCCTGTCCAACATGGTGAAAACCCATCTCTATTAAATATACAAAAATTTGCCAGGTGTGGTGGTGCGAGCCTGTAGTGCCAGCTACTTGGGAGGCTGAGGCAGAAGAACCGCTTGAATGCAGGAGACAGAGGCTGCAGTGAGCTGAGATTGTGCTACTGCACTCCAGCCCAGCCTGGCTACAGAGAGAGACTTCATCTCAAAAAAAAAAAAAAAAATTTATTTTGCACAAAATCTAATTATAGCATTTATAAATTAGATGTTGATGCCCTACAATATGAAATTAAGGGATAGTAATGCACCACATAATGATGTTTCTGTCAATGTGTAGTGCATATATGATAGTGGTCCCATAAGATTACAATGGAGCTGAAAAATTCCTATCACCTAGTGATGTCACCATTGTAACATTATAGCACAATGCATTACAAGTGCTTGTGGTGATGCTGGTGTAAACAAACCTACTGTGCTGCTAGTCTTATAAAAGTATAGCACATACAATTATGTATAGTATATAATACTTGATAATGATAATAACTATGTTACTGGTTTGTGTATTTACTATATTGTACTTCTTATCATTATTTTAGAGTGTACTCCTTTCACTTATATTTTTAAAAAAGTTAACTATAAAACAGCTTCAGGCAGATCCCTCAGGCAGAATTCCAGAAGAAGGCATTGCTATCATAGGAGATGACAGCTCCATGCATGTTATTTATTGGTTCTGAAGACCTTCCAGTGATTCAAGACATGGCGGTAGAAGACAGGGATATTGATGCTCCTGATCCTGTGTAGGCCTAGGCTACTACCTGAGTGTTCATGTCTTCATTTTTTTTTTTTTTTTTGAGATGGAGTCTCACTTTGTCGCCCAGGCTGGAGTACAGTAGGGCAATCTCAGCTCAATGCAGCCTCCATCTCCCGGGTTCAAGTAATTCTCCTGCCCCAGCCTCCCAAGTAGCTGGGATTATAGGCACCTGCTACCACACCCAACTAATTTTTGTATTTTTAGTACAGACGGGGTTTCACCATGTTGGCCAGACTGGTATCGAACTCCTGACCCCAAGTGATCTGCCCACATTGGCCTCCCAAAGTGCTGGGATTACAGGCATCAACCATTGAGCTCCCCATGTCTTCATTTTTAACAGAAAAGTTTACGAAGTAAAAAAAAAAAAACACAAAAATTTCAAAAATAGAAAAAGCTTATAGAATAAGGATATGAAAATTATTTTTGTAAAGCTGAATAATTTGTGTTTTAAGCTAAGTGTTGTAAAAGAGTCAAAAAGGTAAAAAAAAAGATAAAAAGTTTATAAAGTAAAAAAATTACAGTAAGCTGGGCACAGTGGCGTGTGCCTGGAGTTCCAGCTATTTGGGAGGCCAAGGTGAGAGGACTGCTTGAGCCCAGGTGTTCGAGACCAGACTGGGCAACACAGTGACACCTCATCTCTCAAAAAGAAAAGTTAGAGTAAGCTCACAGTAATTTATTATTGAAAAAATAAAAATAAATTTACTATAGACTAAGTGTACAGTGTTTACAAAGCCTACAGTTAGTGTACAGTAATGTCCTAGGTCTTCACATTCACTCACTACTCGGTCGACTCACTTGGAGCAGCTTATAGCCCTGTAAGCTCTATTCCTGGTAAGTGCCATGTACATTTGTACCATTTTTAATATACTGTATTTGTATATAATATTTTTACTGTACCTTTTCTACATTTATATACTCAATTACTTACCCTTGTGTTACAATTGTCTACAGTACAGTAACATGCTATACAGGTTTGTGATCTAGGAGCAATAGGCTATACTATATAGCCTAGATGTGTAGTAGACTATACTATCTAGGTTTCTCTAAGTACATTTTATAATGTTCCCACAACAGTACAATTGCCTAACAACTCACTTCTCAGAATATATCCTTGTCATTAAGTGATACATGACTGTATAAAATGATGATTTAAAAATGAGTTTCACAAAGCACAAATCTTAATGGGCAAGAATATTTAGAAATAGGAGTATCATGATTAAATGTTTAGTAGGCGTTAATTCTTTAGGACCATGATTATGGCTTGTTTTAACCCTTCTTCAATTATTTTTTTTTTTTTTCAAGACAGGGTCTGGCTCTGTTGCCCAGGCTGGAGTGCAGTGGCATGATTTCGGCTCACTGCAACCCCCACCTCCCAGGCTCAAGCAATCCTCCTACTTCAGCCTCCCAAGTAGCTCACACCTATAATCCCAGCACTTTGGGAGGTTGAGGTGGGTGGATCACTTAAGGCCAGGAGTTTCAGACCCAGCCAACATGGTGAAACCTCATCTCTACTAAAAACACAAAAATTAGCTGGGCATGGTGGCACATGCCTGTAATCCCAGCTACTTGGGAGGCTGGGGCAGGAGAATTGCTTCAACCCGGGCGGTGGAGGATGCAGTGAACCGAGATCACGCCACTGCACTCCAGCCTGGGCGACAGAGTGAGACTGTCTAAAACAATAGCAAATTGTGAGTTTTGTTTTGGGAATAACTTATTTACTCTTTTCAAATTCTACTTGCGACAGCTATTATTGAAAACATACCTGTTCCTATGGTTCCAGTTAAATAAAATTTTACCAAATTAATTATAAAGAGTAAAGTAGCAAAACTAGGTTAATATATATAGCCCTGTCACAGATAATATTATATTATATTAAATTTCACTCCACTTACCTACCAAGGGCCTGGTTTAAGGCCCTGTATGCTTGAATTTCATACCACTGACGGCCAGGTAAAAGACCTCTCAATTTTGAATGGTGGTCATTGTATCGTCG
Source organism: Macaca fascicularis (assembly GCF_037993035.2). Taxonomy (NCBI): domain Eukaryota; kingdom Metazoa; phylum Chordata; class Mammalia; order Primates; family Cercopithecidae; genus Macaca; species Macaca fascicularis. Next base: position 46,178,172 of record NC_088390.1, read on the forward strand.
TTTTAGTTCAACCTAATAATTTTAAAATTATATTTTAAAATGTAGTAGATAATTAAAGCTCATTTTAAACATCATACTAACTTCTAACAGTTTGAATATACACATTTTTAGGGTAGAGATTTTATTTTGTTTTTCAGTACTGATTTTTTTCATTTCATTAAAACAGTTTTATTTAGCTTTACATTCCTTAAATTATGTAATGCATATAAATAATCAGCTGTGTGATCTCAAAGTTTTATTGAACTTACATTCATTAAATCCATACATTTTCAGTGTACAAGTAGATGAGTTTTGACATATATAGCAATGTAACCACCATCATATTATAGAACATTTTCATTACCCTCAAAAGTTCCTTCTTATCCCTTTATAGTAAATTTCTTTCCTCCATTGCTGGCCCTGGCAACCACTGATCTGCTTTCTGTTTTGCCCTTTATAGAATTTCATAGAAATATTATCATATATTATGTAATGACTTGTGACTTTTTTCATTTAGTATACTTTTAGAATTCATTCATGTTGAAAGGTTTATGAGTAGTTCATTCTTTCATGCTTATCCAGTCTGGTAATCTCTGCTTTTTAATTGCAATGTTTAGACCATTTACATTTAATGTAATTATTGTTATGATTGGGTTTAAGACTACCACCTTGCTTTTTTTTCCCCCCTATCTGTCCCATTTTCTTTTTATCTTTTGGATCAATCAAGTTTTTTTTCCCCCCACTAATGCTTCCATATTATTCCCACTACTGGATTCTTAGCTATGTCTTTGTGTGTATGTGATTCCTCTAGGGTTTATGATATACATCCTTATTAGTCTACCTTAAAATAATATTATACCACTTCACATATGATGTAAAAATATCACAATATACTTCCATTTCCTTTTATTGTCCTTTATGTGATTGCTGCCATGTATTTAAGTTTGATACATGCTATAAACTCATAAAACATTTTATTATGCTTTAAACAGTACATTATCTTTTAATTTTAAATAAGTTTACAATTTTGAAATAAGTTTAGATTTACAGAAAAGTTCCAAAGATAGTACAGAGATTCCTTATACCCTTTACCCAATTTCCCCTAATTTTAACATCTTATATTACTATAGCTTATGTCAAATTAAGAAATTAACATTAATACATTAGTATTAAATAATCTACGTATTTTATTCAGATTTCCATTTTGTCCCAAAAGATTATCTTTTAAGAGATACTGATTTACCCACAGATTTACCATTTCTGGCACTCTTCATTTTCTTATGTAGATTTAAATTTCCATCTGGTATCATTTTCCTTCTACCTGAAGAACTTTCTTTAATATTAGTAGTGCAGGTTTGCTGGCAATGAGTTCTTTCAGCTTTTGTTTTTTTTCTGAAAAGCCTTCACTATCTTCATTTTTGAGAGATTGTCCCTCTTGATCAAGAATTCTAAATTGACAGGTTTTTTCTTTTGTTAAAAACGGCTTCTCATTATTTTCTGATTTGCATAGTTCTGAAGAAAAAATATGCTATTGTCCTATCTCTGTAATGTTCCCCTTTTAGCGACTTTGGATTGGATTATAATGTGCTGTTGTGTGTATTTTGCTTGAGTTTTATTAAGCTTCTTGGACCTGTAGGCTTACAGTTTCTATCAAACTTGAAAATTTTTCAGCCATTATTTCTCTAAATATATATATTCTTCTGCCTCCAAACACTTCTTCTTCTTCTTGGACTCCAATTACAACTTTATTAGACTACTTTATGTTACTCCACATATCACTGACACTCTTTTTTTTCACTCTACACTTCATTTTGGATAATTTTTATTTCTAAGATTTTAAGTTCACCAACTTTTCCTTCTGCAGTGTCTAATCCATCCAGTGTATTTTTTGTTTCATATTGAGATATTTCACATAGGTATTTAAAAAATAGCTTCTGTTTCTCTTTTCAGTATGCTTATGTTTTCTTCTATCTTCTTTGAACTTACAGAACATAAAACATAAGGTATTTTAAAAATCCTTGTCTGCCAGCCAGTTCTAACATCTCTGTCATTTCTGGTTTTGTTTCTATTGATTGATTTTCCTCTGTATTAGAGGTTAAATTCTCTTCTTTGCATGCCTGCTAATTTTTGATTTGATACTAGACATAGTGAGCATTAAGTCAGTGGTTACTGGATTTTGTTGTGAATGCAGTTAGGGTACTTGGAACCAGTTCATTATTTTGAGGCTGACCCTTGTTAGGGAAAGTCAAGAGCAGCCTTTAATCTAGGGCTGTTTTATCCCCCATACAAAGGTGAAACTCTACTGATTATTGTATCAAGTACCCCATGTGTTATGAAGTCTTTTCCCTTCTGGCTGCTGGGAACTCAAACTATTCCCAGATATTTGTGAACTCTAGGAATTCTTCTGCCTACTTATTGGTCATATGTAGCTTCCTCTCATGTATATGCCTATCAGTACTGAACCAAAAACTCAAGGGGACGCCAATGCAGATACCTGGAGCTTCCTCTCTATGCAGCTCCATCCTCTCTAGTACTCTGCCTTGCAAATTCTAGCTGCCACGGACTTTCCCTAAACTTTATCACTTTAGCTCAGTGTGACCACTGAGCTCTGTTGGAGTTTATTCTCCCTGCACTGTGGCCTAGTAATTGTCTTCAGGCAATAATCTGGTGCAACTGTAGTATTCCAGGACAAGTATATCAAATGGTACAGTTGTCCTTTGGTATCCATGGGTGATTGCTTTCAGAACTTCCCTCAGATACCAAAATCCATGGATGCTCAAGTCCTTGATATAAAATGGCTTAGTATTTGCATAACCTATGTATATCCTCCTTTATACTTTAAATAATCTCTGGATTACTTTAGTAGCTAATATGATGCAAAGCTATGCAAATAGTTGTTACATTGTAATGTTTAGGGAATAACGACAAGAAAAAATCTGCACATGTTGAGTACAGAAGCAATTTTTTTCAAATATTTTCGATTAACACTTGGGTGAATCCACAGATGCAGAACCCATAAATACAGAGGGCCAACTGTGTATTTTTGTAGTAGAAGCCTAAATAAAGATATGTGGAGTTACTTTCTTGAAGAAAATCATTATATTGAAGAGACATCAGGCACCCCTGTGTTTATTGCAGCACTATTCTCAATAACCAAGATATGGAATCAACCAAGGTATCCAACAACAGATGACTGGATAAAGAAAATGTGGTACATATACACAATGGAATACTAAACAGCCATAAAAAAGAATGAAATCCTGTTATTCACAGCAACATGGATGGAACTGAGGACACTACCTTAAGTGAAATAAATAAAAAACATAGTTAAACACCACATGTTCTTGCTCATATGTGGAAGCTTAAAAAAGTTAATCTCATAAAAATAAAAAGTAGAACAGAGGATACTAGCAGATGGGAAGGGGAGAAAGAAGGGAGGAATAGGGAGATATTTGTTTTTTGTCTTGTTTTTTTGAGAGACAGGACCTCAGTCTGTCACCCAGACTGGAGGGCAGTGGTGCGATCATGGCTTACTTCAGCCTTGACCTCCTGGGCTCAAGTGATTCCCCCACCTCAGGCTCCCAAGCAACTTATACAGTAGTTCCCTCTTATAACAAAACTTATACAGTAGTTCCCTCTTATCTGCAGTGGTTTAAGTTAACTGTGGTCAACTGTGGTCCAAAAATATTAAATAAAAAATTCCAGAAATAATTTGTTTTAAATTGCCACTGTTCTGAGTAGCATGATGACATCTCATGCTATCCTGCTGCATCCCACCCAGATGTGAATCATCCCTTTGTCCATTGTATCCATGCTGTACATACTACCCACCAGCAGTTAGTAGTCACTAGTCACTTAGTAGCTGTCTAGGTCTAATTGAGTGTCATGGTGTTGCAGTGTTTAGGTTCAAGTGACCTCTATTTTACTTAATAATACTTTACTAAATTGTAAACCTACTCAAGAAAAAACAAAGTAGTTTCAGTGTAGTCTATAACACTATTAACTTTTTTTTTTTTTTTTTTTTGGAGACAGAGTCTCGCTCCATCGCCCAGGCTGGAGTGCAGTGGCACGATCTCAGCTCACTGCAACCTCCGCCTCCCAGGTTCAAGCAATTCTCCTGTCTCAGCCTCCCGAGTAGCTGGGACTACAGGCACCTGCCACCATGCCCAGCTAATTTTTGTATTTTTAGTAGAGTCGGGATTTCACATTGTTGGTCAGGCTGGTCTCGAACTCCTGACCTCAGGTAATCCACCCACATTGGCCTCCCAAAATGCTGAGATTACAGGCATGAGCCACTGCGCCCAGCCACTATTAACCTTTTTAAATAAAAGAATATGCTTTAGGAAAGAAAAGAGAACAGTATACTTCTGAAAAGCAGCTTTCAAATTGGGGGAGGTAAAAATTTTTATCTTACTATAAGAGTAAAATCTAAGCTTTTTTCTTTCTTTCTTTTTTTTTCTTTTTAAAAGACGGAGTCTCGCTCTGTCGCCAGGCTGGAGTACAGTGGCGTGATCTTGGCTTACTGCAACCTCTGCCTCCCAGGTTCAAGAGATTCTCCTGCCTCAGCCTCCTGAGTAGCTGAGAGTACAGGCGTGTGCCACCACGCCCAGCTAATTTTTTGTATGTTTAGTAGAAACAAGTTTTCACCATGTTGACCAGGATGGTCTCGATCTCTTGACCTTGTGATCCACCTGCCTCGGCCTCCCAAAGTGCTGGGATTACGGGCGTAAGCCACTGTGCCCAGCCAAAAATCTAAAAACTCAAAACCTCACCCTTTTTATGTTACACTCCCTCAAAAGAATCTATCAAATTTCTAAAATGAAACTTTACAACTAGAATATAAAGGACATAGACTTTGCTTTTTTTTTTTTTTTTTTTTTTGACAGAGTATCCCTCTGTCACCCAGGCTGGAGTGCAGTGGTGCGATCTCAGCTCACTGCAACCTCCATCTCCTGGGTTGAAGCGATTCTCCTGCCTCAGCCTCCCAAGTAGCTGGGATTACAGGCACACACCACCATGCCTGGCTAATTTTTGTATATATATATATTTTTGTTTTGTTTTGTTTTGTTTTAGTAGAGGCAGGGTTTCACCATGTTGGCTAGGTTGGTCTCGAACTCCTGACCTCAGGTGATCCACCCACCTCAGCCTCCCAAAGTGCTGAGATTGCAGGTGTGAGCCACCACACCCAGCCAACTTTGCCTTTTTTCCTTTTTTTTCTGAGACAGAGTCTCATTCTACCGCCCAGGCTGGAGTACAATGGCATGATCTCAGCTCACTGCAACTTCTGCCTCTTGGGTTCAAGTGATTCTCCTGCCTCAGCCTCCCGAGTAGCTGGGACTACAGGTGTGTGCCACCATGCCCGGCTAAGTTTTTATATTTTTAGTAGAGAGGGGGTTTCACTGTGTTAGCCAGGATGATCTCGATCTCCAGACCTGGTGATCCCACCACCTTGGCCTCCCAAAGTGCTGAGATTACAGGCGTGAGCCACTGTACCCGGCCCAACTTTGCTTTTTAGGACAACATAAGTAGTAAATGATAATATAACACCATAGTAAATATTAGATGATATGTAAATACCCTTCCTGGAAATTCAGCAATAAAGCATATGATAATTTAGAGGAAAAAATACTTTAAAAATTCTGTCCAGCTGGGAAAAATATATGTATTTCCTACCTATCTCTCAAAAATGTAACTAAAGCATCTTCTCTTCTTCAACAATATTTTCCTCAAAGAAAGTTGACAGCTACTTTGTCAGACATAATAGCTTATGTGTTTTCAAAATTTCCTACACCATGGACAGACTGATACATTATAATGGTCACTGTTCCTAAGACAACAGTTGCTCTAGGAAGTACTAGTTATAAATGGAATATTTAGAGCTAATGTAGCAACTATTAGATTAAATAAAATTATATCTCCTTGGTCTTTTATTTTTCATTAACATAATTCAAATTTTCTCTATGACTACATTATTTTAATTTATTGCAAATTTTCACACACCTTTTACACTCCAAATGGCCTGTAATATACTGCCAATATTTTACCCAGGGGAATTTATTTTAGATAAGAAGTTTAAAAACCTACAAAAAACACAAAAAACTCCCAAACAAAAAACAGAACCCTGAAATGAAGTATGTAAAGGTTAACTTGGAAATATTTATTATATAAACAGATTTTTAAAATTAATCAATAATAAAAATTACTTTGTGAGATCACAGTTAATTGGAAAAAGCAAAACTAAGGGTTAAGAAAAGGTAGAAAGTGAGTACACTTTATTTTAATGACATCAGAATCTATTTCACTGTACACTTAGGGATTATCAAGCATGAAAATCAATGCCCAATTTAAAATGACATACAGCATATGTGAAAAAGCCAGTTTCTCCTGCCAGCAAATAGCCTAAATGTTAAGTAAACCAAAGGCTGGAAGGGATTAGTTGAAATGTCAAAAGACAACCTTTTACTTTTACCTGCTCATCCTTATAAACACATTCTTATCCCTCAGGCATGCTTTCCAAACAAATAGTTTCAATGTGCACCAGCAAAAGGCCCAAGGCAAGCTCTGCCATCTTGTAACTGTCAAAGAGATTAGTCTTTGATCTATTTGGGAGGTCATGCCCACATTCACATTAGCCTTATAATCTAACAACATTATACCTGTTGACCAATGCTTCCTTAATGCCTAATGAGACAGACATTTTACATGATGGAAGTTAACTGTGAATATTTTTTCTAAGTTTTGACAGAAAGTAAACACCATAAACTGAGCTCAAGTGTGGTTTGGGAAGATGATCTTTTAGATCAGTTAACATTACTTTTCAAATACATTTTACAAGCCTTTCCCAAAATAGAAAGCTACACTTAATTGTACTTTCTGGAAACAGTTTAAACCACTTGCTCCCTATCCCCAATAAATTAGTGTATGTGTAATTTTGGAGGGGTGTGAAGAGCAGGAAAAAGACAAACTATTTTATTAAAGGTTGCAAACTTAAGGCCCATAGTTGTGTTTTGTGTGGCCCTTACTGTGGCTTAAAATAATTAAAATTTATTTGCTACCATCTAAAAATCTGGCTATCTCACCACTGCCCTCAACTAACCCACTCATTTAAGTAACCTGTTTAACTCATGTAGCTGCTTGAGTTTGCAACCCATTGGTTCAGATGCTGCATAGATTCACAAAAATTTATCATTTCATAATTGAAGGTCAAGTTTGTACCAAATGTAAAGCACCCTTACTATTATAGTTTTTAGACAAATAAATATATATCTGCATCAAAATCTAACCTGACATAAGTAGAGGTAAGATCCTCAGCAGCAAAGGCATTGATAATTAAGACTGAGGCAGTTTAGAACCGGGTAAAAATACCCAATACACAGATGGCATTCAAGCAGAAGTTATATGATTTGGATTCTGAGTTTTACCATTATATCATAATGTACTTGAGATCGAACAGCAAGTTTCTTAAGTTCTCCATGCCTTGGTTTTATTGGAAACAGTATAAGTAGCAGAGCACTTATAGCAGCAATAGACAATATGAAATAATCAAAAGGATTATACTGCATATGTCAACAAGAAATTAAGGTCACAATTATTAACATTAGACTTTTTCAACTTTCAGTGAAACGCAACAATGTTGGTCTTAAATAGCTTTGTACAAGAGTAGCCTTTTTTAAGTTTATCAGTAGCTTCTGAAAAAATAAATGGTGTGATAAATATGAGCTGGAACTATAAATTCATCTCTTCACTTTACTGCTGCTTCACATGAAAGATGGTGGATTTTATCCCAACTCATACCAATACATATTATATTTCAGTAATAAATGCCTTCCTGAAAGCAATCAATAGAAGAATATAATATTTTTTCTTGTATATAAGCTTGAAGACAAAAGTTCAAGCCTCCAAATGAGACTAAGGACAAATAATCAGCTAAACTATATAATTAAAAATATTAAGAAAACTTTGCTTCAGAAAAATAAACACATTTGTCTAGCAAACACTCGAGTAGAACAGTTTTATCTTTAGCCAAGGTGCAGGGCCTAAAGCCTAAACATTTACAGCAAACCCAATCTGGAAGACAGAGACTGTGCATTAGAGACATTTGCTGCTCCATATCATCATAGTGTAAACACTTCTATCAGGGTATCGCAATATAAATTCCAATGGTTAGAATTATAAACTCAGCATAAGATCTTGTATGTGATATAATTTAGCTAGATTAAAAAGAATATAGCTGGTTTTATTTCATCTGGCATATTTTCAAGATTTTTGACACAGTTAACCAAATAGTGTGTGTGTATAGATACACTTTTTTTAAATGGGGAAAATGAGTTAATTTCTGCCAAGAGTTAAGAAGCCAGGCTCCCTTTTAAGTAAGAATAATAATGATAAAAGCACATTAGAAATGGTTTTTAGTTGTTACTTACTTTCCCTGTTATGTTACAACTTGACCACAATAATCTATCAAGACATAGTAACAGCAATATATTTCACATATGCTTTAAGACTGTTTTGGATAAGGTGCTTTTTTTGTAGAGAAATCTGTATTAAACTTAGTATCACTAATTGTCAGTGTTGACAAAAATAACCTGGATATTTCAAATTTAAGAAACAGAACAAACTATATCCCTCTGAAATCAGGTATCTCCTCTTCTCAACATATTCATCCTCAACTAGTTATAAAAATATGACCAGTTTTTCCTATTAAAAAGTTAATACTCTATGACATGCAAGAAATCTTAGTATGCTTCTTCTGTGAAGGGCGAAGTTAAATTTTTTATTTTTATTTTTTAGAGACAAGGTCTTGCTCTGTCATCCAGAATGGAGTGCAGTGGCATGGTCAAAGCTCACTGCAACCTCCAGCTCCTGGGTTCAAGCAATCCTCCTGCTTCAGCCTCCTCAGTAGCTTAGGACTTACAGACACATGCCACCACACCTGGCTAATTAAAAAAAAATTATTTTAGAGACACAGTCTCACCACCTTGCCCAGGCTGGTCTTGAACTCCTGGCCTCAAGCAATCCTCCTGTCTTGCCCTCCCAAAACTCTGGGATTAAGGTGTGATCCACCATGCCTAGCCTAAAAAATTCTTTTTAAGAGTAATGACCTTTGTGTCAATTTAGTTAGGTTATCCATGTTAAAATATTACTCAAACCTGCAAATGTTTAAATTATCATCTCTAGAACATGCCACCATTCATGTTATAGTTTATTTTGAGGAAGAAGGTATAATGGAAAAAAAGAAAAAGCACATGGCTTGGAGTCAAGGCTTTGACACTTAGGTTGTTTGACCTTGGGCAAGTCACAGTACCCCTTTATAATTTCCTTTCTCAATTTCTTCTTCTGTAAGAAGAGGCCTGGAATTAGATGTCTCTTAGCTTTATTGAAGTTGGAGACTGTGTGCCAACCTTACCTTATAGAATTAGTTGAAGAAATAAATGACAATATGCATGAAACAGTAAAGCATCAGATACTAGAGGTAAGTGGACAGGAAAGTCATTACTTACCCCATATTTCTGAAACCCAGTGTAGGTTTTGGTGGACTTTAAATGCTATCATAATATATTGTTGCATGGTATGTGAAAGAAGCCATAAGGCTGTGGAGGCCATATAGTCATTACCTTAGTCTGTTCACCCCAAATCATTTTACCACCTGGACCAATTCCTTCTGAAAGAGCTTTGACTACATTATTCAATGTTTGGCACATAACTTTAGGTGACTTAAAAAGTAAGTTTCTTGGGTTCTTGGAGTGGCTACTTTTTCATCAGGTATCAATGAAAATATATACATTGGCAGAATACATACAGAACAGTGTTCAAACACTTTTGAAACAAATCTTTTAAAAAATAACTTCTACAATTGATCTTAAATTTTCTAAGAAATTGTAGCTAACATTAGCACTCTTTAATATCCTCCATAATACTTTTTGGTCACTTTTCAACCTATGAGGTGTTTTTGAAAGCATAACTATATAAAATATGTTAGTGGTATAATCTATGAGAATGAGTGCATGATTGGTACCATATTAGTCTAAATATTATTTTATTCAAATATCTTACAATCTAGAGTTTTTCTTGTTAAAGTCACATATGAGAGCCCAATAACTATGAATAAACTCTTGCTAGCAATAACAAGTAACAAAATAAAATATTATCTTACGTAAGAAAGCAGTAAATAGAACCAGAGGTTCTTAAAGGAATGAGTCAATATTAAGAGGATTTAATAAGGGGAATGAGTAGTGGTGCATTCAGCAGGTGACAGAGACCTACATCTACCTTATATAACATTGGAAAAAGGCAAGATCGCTCATGGAAGAGGCTTTTGGATGCCAGAAGATGTAATATGAAGCATAATGGCTCTCAGGGAATTATATAAAGGTTCCTGGCAATGGTAGCGTAAAAAGTAAAAGCTAATCCCAGTGAGAGGAGGCTCAGACTCAGCTTTCATTATGATTAAACCCTAACATCTAAAAACAAACCTAAGCAAGAGTAAGCATGTACATAAGAAAAAAGATTAAATGAGTACTGGAAAATACTGAAAATATACTTAAAACTTTAAAACTTCATTACCACCACAGTCCAAAAGATGAAGTATAACACTTTTGCTATCTAGATTTTTATTATTACATCCAAATTATATTTCAGGGCCAAGTGTGGTGGCTCACGTTTATAATCCTTGCACTTTGGGAGGATGAGGCAGGAGGATCACTTGAGGCCAGGAGTTCAGGACCAGCTGGGACAACATAGCAAGACCCTGTCTCTCACATGAAAAAATGCTCATCATCACTGGCCATCAGAGAAATGCAAATCAAAACCATAATGAGATACTATCTCACACCAGTTAGAATGGCGATCATTAAAAAGTCAGGAAACAACAGGTGCTGGAGAGGATGTGGAGAAATAGGAACACTTTTACACTGTTGGTGGGACTGTAAACTAGTTCAACCATTGTGGAAGACATTGTGGCGATTCCTCAACAATCTAGAACTAGAAATACCATTTGACCCAGTCATCCCATTACTGGGTATATACCCAAAGGATTATAAATCATGCTGCTATGAAGACACATGCACACGTATGTTTATTGCGGCACTATTCACAATAGCAAAGACTTGGAACCAACCCAAATGTCCATCAGTGACAGACTGGATTAAGAAAATGTGGCACATATACACCATGGAATACTATGCAGCCATCAAAAAGGATGAGTTCGTGTCCTTTGTAGGGACATGGATGCAGCTGGAAACCATCATTCTCAGCAAACTATCGCAAGAACAGAAAACCAAATACTGCATGTTCTCACTCATAGGTGGGAATTGAACAATGAGAACACTTGGACACAGGAAGAGCAATATCACACACCGGGACCTGTTGTGGGCTGGGGGGAGGGATAGCATTAGGAGATATACCTAATGTAAATGACGAGTTAATGGGTGCAGCAGACCAACATGGCACATGTATGCATATGTAACAAACCTGCACGTTGTGCACATGTACCCTAGAACATAAAATATTAAAAAAAAAAAAATGACCCTGTCTCTGCAAAACAAAAATTAGCTGGGCACGGTGGTGGGAATCTGTGGCCCTAACTACTTAGGAGGCTAAGGCAGGGGGATCATTTGAGCCCAGGAGTTTGAGGCTGCAGTGAGCCATGATCACGCCACTGCATTTCATCATGGGTAACAGAGACTTTGTCTCTACATATATATATATAATCTTTCAAACATAAGCAAAGGTTTGATTTTTTTTTTTTTTTTTGAGACAGAGTCTTGCTGTGTTGCCCAGGCTGGAGTACAGTGGCATGATCTTGGCCAGTGCAACCTCTGCCCCCTCAGTTCAAGCAATTCTTGTGCCTCAGCCTCCCTAGTAGCTGGGATTACAGGTGTGTGCTATGACACCTGGCTAATTTTTGTATTTTTAGTAGACACAGGGTTTCACCATGTTGGTCAGGCTGGTCTCGAACTCCTGACCTCAAGTGATCCGCCTGCCTCAGCCGCTGAAAGTGCTGGGATTATAGGCGTGAGCCACCATGCCTGGTCACAAAGGTTTGGTTTTTAAAATATATGATCACTTTCTACCTTTGAGATATTATTGCCAAGAATATTTGATTCAGAGCTTTTCAAATGTGAATGTGAGTTTTGGAATAAGACATATGGAATCATAGCACTTTGATAACTCACGTTTTATCTTAGAAAGTAATGCAGACTTCTGATTTCAGTAAGTTGAAAAACAAAACAAAACAAAACCCAGACATTTCTTTTTCCCTTGCCTGTCAGAGAAACTGCCTTCAAATTAAAAGATAAATAGGAAAGAGAAACACAGTCTCCAACTTCAATAAAGCTAAGAGCCATCTGATTCCAAGCCCCAGTATATGAACATAAAAGGTAGATGGACAAATGTTAAATGACTAAGCAGAAAAGAGAAAGTTCAAACCAACGTACCTACAGAGCTACTGCTAGGACATATGCCAGTCTGACCTGCAGCAGTTCAGAAAGTCTCAGGAAATGGAGGTATAAGGAAACTGTTGGGAGGATGTGTACCACAAAGATGAATGAAACAGTAAGCAAGAAACAAGAGGAAGATCTGAGACCCAGGAAACTGGCAATCCATCACAGTAGATCAACGAATCAAATTCCTAGGATGATAGCAGTTATTGGATGATAGCAGGATATTGGCAGTTATCTGGGCTTGATGAGCAACTTAGTCCTGACTGAAGTAGAAGATCAGGAGGCTCCAGAAGTGATGTCTCCAGGGGAAAAAAGGAACTGGCCTGTTATCTGAGAGGTCTGATAGAAAAACTGTATTGAGAGGCATCGCATACAACTATTGGAAGGTGACAAATTTATTTAGATAAAGATCTTTTAAAAAGAGAAAAAAAAGGGAGTGGAAGAGAGGAGGGTTCTATCAACCCTAAAGTTCAAAACAGAAAGGAGGCCAAGCGCCTGTAACCCCAACACTTTGGGAGGCCGAGGTGGGCGGATCATCTGAGGTCAGGAGTTTGAGACCAGCCTGATCAACATGGAGAAACCCCATCTCTACCAAAAATACAAATTAGTTGGGCATAGTGGTGCATGCCTGTAATCCCAGCTACTTGGGAGACTGAGACAGAATCACTTGAACCCTGGAGGTGGAGGTTGTGGTCAGCCAAGATCGTGCCATTGCACTCCAGCCTGGGCAACAAGATTGTTGCTTGCGGTCTGTCTCAAAAACAAAAACAGGAAGGAAGGAAGGAAGGAAAGGAAGGAAAGGAAGGGAGGAAGGAAGGAAAAGAGAGAGAGAGAGAAAGAAAGGAAGGAAGGAAGGAAGGAAGGAAGGAAGGAAGGAAGGAAGGAAGGAGGGAAGGAGGGAAGGAGGGAAGGAAATCATTTGATTACAGTGAACAGTATGTTCATAGTCATGATAATGTACATCATAACTATAAATTTAATTAAAAATTGTAATATAACTATATTGGGAGGCTATAAGAAGGAAAAAGCAGAGTAAGTGAGGTAAAATCCTGTCTCAAATAGGAATTTAATAGTTCATGTCTAAAACTGATTAAATAAAGATAAAATATGGAGGTAAATACCAGATAAAATAGCTGAAGAAGTGAAAGTCACCGTCTGTCAGAAGCAGGGGCTAGGAGTGGGGTGCAGGCCAAAAGACTGTTATAAGAAAAAGCTATCTACTGTATTTAGTGTACATTAGGTTCTTGGTAAGTGCTTTACTGGATGTTTTTCAACTTGATAAATCATAATTTAAAAACAAATGCAGATTATTAATTTTAATTCATTGCATACATTTGTATGCCTCACTATGTACAACAGTGGTGCTCAACCAAAAGCAATTTTGCCTACCAGAAGATAATGGCAATGTCTAGAGATATTTTGGGTTGTCACAGCTGGTGGCAGGGTGACAGTGGGGGGTGTCTAGATCCCACTACTAGCATCTAGTGGGTAAATGCTAGAGATGCTGTTAAACATCCTGGAATGCACAAGATACCCCTCAGAACAAAGAATTACCCAGTCCAAAATGTCAGTAGTGCCAAGTTTGAGAAACACAGCTTGAAAATAATTTCAGGCCACAAATCTGGTATACTTGATGCAGTAGGAAAATACACTAGAGTTATTTGTATAGCTTACTATAGTCACTGACGTACTGACTACAGTTAGAAAGTTTAAACTGAACACATTCCCAAGCTTTCAAGCCTTTAATCCTAGGGAAAAACAGGAAAGAGTGATGTTGTAAACATGGAACAGCAGTATCTACTACAGCTTATGTTATCTGAGACCTTAAAGCTTTACAGTTAGAAAAAAAGTGTCACCTGAAGCCCATCTACATGTCTACACTCTGTAGCCATTGGGAGAATTTGACTGAATAAACAGATTAAAATTCACAACTAAAATTCTCCTCTAAAGAAAAAAATTAGTTATTTTCAGAGAAGCTAAAAAACAATCCCACCACTGCCCTTAAGGTAGAGCTGCTGATTATGCTCTGTGCCAACATAAGTAGGTAAACGTCAATCAACCTTACAAGTCCTCAGGATAATTTCACTTTTAAATCCTCCAACCTAGTTTGAGGCAAAATTAATATGTAAAGGTCAAAGTTCCTCGTCTCACCAAAAATAAGATGAACACAAGAAAATAACTTCAGAATTGTTCAGAAATCAAAACCAGAAGTTTTTATTTATTATCCAGAGAAATTTCCAGCAACATTTTCAGGCATGGCTTTTTTTTTTGCTAAGGAAATACAACAACATGAATATTAGGAGAAAAAGATTATCAACCGAACTTGCTTAAAATTTTGTGATTTTAAATATTTCTATCCTTGATCCCAAAATATCTTGTAAAAATATGGAGAATTTAAAAAATTAACCTCAGCAATTCATCCATTTGTTTTGTGTTTTTTTGTTTGTTCATTTGTTTTTCAGAAGGGACGGAAACAGGGGTTTCATTAACCCATTTTTCACAGGCCAAAGTAAATATACAATTTGTTAACCTAGACAGCTTACTTAGATTTAGACTAGGTTTTAATTTTGGAATTTCAAGATATACTTAGAAACTGCTTTTAAAATACTTTTGGCCAAACTATCTTTAAAAAAAAAAATGCTGGGGGAAAAAAAGTACTCTGAGGAGGCAAAAAAGGTTTAAGTAATTGAGGATATACTCACTCTAGACTTTTAGAGGTGACAAGGTTTTTTCTTCTGTATCTGTGATGGAACCTAAGTATGTCCAAAAATTCCAAGAGCAAGTTGCTGAACTCCTAAATGTTAAAGAGTTAAGTATTACAGCACTTTAAGTTTATATTCACATCCATTTCCCCTGGGTAACCATGTATTATTATCAGAGCTATATCCAGGTGGGTCTCTGTATCAGATGCTACACTATAACCAGAACTCCACTCCACTCTGACCTCAGGCTGTGTTCCTGGATCTGGTTTCCCGTAAGTTAGAATGTCCCAAATCCTGAAAATGGCATACAGAGTCCTAAGTGATTTGGCTCCTAAATACCTCTCCCGGCCTCTATTCACATGCCATTCTCCCAACTCACCACTTCAGCTTCTTTCAGTTCTTGGAAACTGCTATCCTCTTTCCACCTTAGAACCTTAGCACATGCTGTTCTCTCTGTTGAGAATACTCTTATCCATTCTGTACACATTCATAACTCCTAGTTTTCTTTCCAGTGTCAGGTTAAATATCACTTCCTCAGGAAGCCTTTCTTGATCCCCAAAGACCTGCTATAACATTCTCAGGGTTCCTGTGACTTTTTCTTATAGCCTTCATCACAACTGTGATTGTTTCTTCATTACGTTAATGTCAATATTCCTTGCTAGACTATAAGCAACATGAGAAGGGGGAACATAAACTGTGTTGCGTATCACTGTGTCCCCTGAGTCTATTATAATAGTGCTCTAGCCAGATACTTTAAAAAAAAAAAAAAAAAAAAAGGTTGCTTTATATTCTGAATAGTTGCTTTTTTCTTTTCTTTCTTTTTCTTTTTTTTTTTCTTTTTGAGACAGAGTCTCTCTCTGTCACCCAGGCTGGAGTGCAGTGGAGCGATCTTGGCTCACTGCAACCTCCACCTCCCAAGTTCAAGCAATCTAGTGTCTAGTGTCTCAGCCTCCCAAGTAGCTGGGATTGTGCCATCACACCCAGCTAATGTGTGTATTTTTAGTAGAGAGAGAGTTTCATCATGTTGCCCAGGTTGTTCTCCAACTCCTGACCTCAAGTGATCTGCCCACCACAGCCTCCCAGTGATGGGATTACAGGTATGTGTGTGAGCCACTGCGCCCAGCCTATTCTGAAGTTTTATAATCTGAATAGTTTTGTTGTAATCTAACCTCTGATGAGGCCATTCCGCTTTATCAAATGTTTGTATATTTGAATCTCGCTGTAGAGAAGATTCAAATCTTATCTCTCTGTCTCCTCCATCCCTTTTAGGCAAGTTAGTCAAAGTAAATTGATACCTGCAAGGGAGGCGAAACGTGTTGGTCAACTTCAGCTTCCTAAGCATCTGAGCACTTGGTTTCTATTCCACCAAAGCATCTTGTTATATGTTCCTGTTCTTTCATAAATTATTGATATTGCTAGTGTAGAGACAGCATCTTGTTCATTTTTACACCTACTGCATTTTGTACAAATTAAGCTCTTAAAAAAGTTTGTAAAATGAATGAATAAATGCATGAAAAAAATTCAATATCATTAACATAACTTTTTTTTTTTTTTTGAGACAGTGTCTCGCTCTGTTGCCCAAACTGGAGTGCAGTGGCGCAATTTCGGCTCACTGCAACCTTCGCCCCCTAGGTTCAAGTGATTCTCCTGCCTCAGCCTCTGGAGTAGCTGGATTACAGATGCATGCCACTACATCGGAGCTAATTTTTTATGTTTTTAGTAGAGACAGGGTTTCACCATGTTAGCCAGGCTGGTCTTGAACTCCTGACCTCAAATGATCTGTCCACCTTGGGCTCCCAAAGTGCTGGGATAACAGGCATTGGCCGTCATTAACACAATTTTGATAGAAAAGTAATTCAAAAGGGATGTATAAATATACTCAAAAGGAACAGATGAATCTACTCAAAACGTTTCTGAAATCAAGTTCCTCTTGATATACTACAGTACTTTACATTCCCTCCCTCATTCATTTTGTCGTGAATATACACAATGCTGTCAAAGCAAAAGAATAATAATGGAACAATATCATTCTCCTTAAAAAGAAATGTGTTGGATTTAATAATTCTAACATAGCCAGGTGCAATTGGTGCGGTCTGTAATCCCAGCTGCTCGGGAGCTGAGGCAGGAGGATCACTTGAGCCCAGAACCTGCCTGGGCAACATAATGAGACTCTGTCTCAAAAAAAATTTTTTTAATTCCAATACTACCATCATCTGATAATATTTCGACAGTTGAAAGCACTGGTTTAACATGGTTTAATGTGCACTCTACTTTATTAATGCTGTTATTCTTTAGGGAAAGCACCCTGTCTTTTTCTGTGGTTTATAAAATGCCAACAATGCATGGAAGCTATCAATTTATTTAAGTGTCTGCTTGTTATAAAGTCAATAACTAATATAAGTAAAATAGATGACTGAATTTTTCAGTCATAAATGTAATTTTTAAAAATTGATTAAAATAATATATACCCGGGCCGGATGCAGTGGCTCACGCCTGTAATCCCAGCACTCCGGGAGGTCAAGGTGGGCGGATCACGAGGTCAGGAGATGGAGACCATCTTGGCTAACACGGTGAAACCCTGTCTCTACTAAAAAATACAAAAAAATTAGCTGGGCGTAGTGGCAGATGCCTGTAGTCCCAGCTACTCGGGAGGCTGAGGCAGGAGAATGGTGTGAACCCAGGAGGCGGAGCTTGCAGTGAGCCAAGACTGTGCCACTGTACTCCAGCCTGGGCAACAGAGCAAGACTCCATCTCAAAATAATAATAATAATAATATATACCCAAATAGTTTGGTACATTCAGAGCTAAGAGAAATTTCCTAAACAAAAAAAGGAACTCATAATGGTTATTGTATGTTAATAGTAAGATAGACATTCAGATCACTATGTGAATTTTAAATACTTTCCAAATAAAATCTAGTTTGGTAACTCAACATACTATGTTACCAAAAAACCCCACAAATATAAAATTTATTAGCATGATAAATTATTTTAATCATTGTAAGGGCACTTCTGACAATGAAAATTACCATCAAATTTTATTAAACCAATTATAAAAATCTAACATACCACTTCAACATTTTAAAAATATAAACATTTTTAGCCACATGCCATGGTTTTATAAATTTTTCTTCAGAGAAGTAAAGGAACAATACCTACAAAGGAGAACTTTTCTATATACTATTATAATAAACTATGCTGGCAATACAAATAAAATGCAATTTTAAAACCTAAATATATTTGTACCTTATCATGTCTCACAAACTACATCCATGTCACCAATCGGAGAGGTGGATGCCTCAGTTATAAAGCTGAATACTCCCGTGGTTGTTAGATCATAGTAATTGCCCAGAGGATTTGCTTTAGATATCCATTAAAAAGGCAGCCTTGTTATACTGTGACTTAATTACATGAAAAAGAAAACAACTTTTATTTTAGTTATACTTTTCCATTGACATCTAGTCATATAAAAGCCTTGGTTCATTCTCATGCCCCTCAAATGCTTTGGTTTAGTCCACAGAAAGTTTTCTTTTTAACTATTATACGATTAAATATATCCTTATGAATGATCAGAAGCATCTGGGAAAGGTGGAAGTGAAAAAAAATCCTCACTGGGAAAGTTAGCTTAATGCTTACCTTCAGAGTAGCCCATTATCAACATTTCATAGTGGGTTTCTTTATTTTCAGGTCCCTCAGGTATGTGCAATAAATTATGACTTGAACTAAACAAGTCACACTTGGCTCCAAAATGAAATTTTCCTACCTCTACTTTCTAGTCCCTAAGGTGGGAAGAGGAAATCCTGGTCACAGCCAAAGGAGTCATATTTTTGGCTCTAACATACATTTTCCTTCTTCTCAAAAAGCCAAACCCTGCTATTGAGACTGCAAAGTCTTATGTTAGTATTTTAAACTGTATTTTAACTTTTACTTCCATAATCTTTCTCAAATTTAAGAAAAAATTTTAGTATCATAAAAGTAATGTCACTGCCTTCTTTTTCCCACTCAAATCACTTTTCTGACTGAATGATCTTAACCTTTTTAAATGTGAATTCAAATGAAATAGACAAAATAATGCAGAAATAGGCTGTTTCATTTCTATAAGGTAGAATATTTAAATTTGTATTTAATAAATAACCTTTACTTATTTCATGATAGACTGTTAATGTAAAAGAAAACTATAAAATTCTAATTTAAGGTCCTATAACTTGAAGCATAGTTTTAGTTTTGGAAGAGCCATCTATGGAGATCATTTAGATCATCATCTCTTTTTATAGGGAATAGGAGTATGGCAGACACACTCTAAGGTGATACACAGAGAGTCACATCTTTGTAATCCTCTCCCCTTAAGTGAAGGCAGAACCAGTGATTTGCATCTAGCCGACAGAATATGGAAAGGGTTCTGGGATAGTCACTCTTAATTAGGTTATATTATATAGCAAAAATGATGGGAAGTTATTCCCATGATTTTTTAATTTTATTTTTTTCTCCATAATTTTATTAAGTTGTGTAAGACTCTGTCTTGGCTGACTGGAGCTAGACAGCTTCCTATTGGCCTCTGGAGGTAAACTGTCTTGATACGAGGGGGCCTGTGAAAAAGTCACATGGTAATGAACTGTGAATAGCTTCTTGAAGCCAAGAGTGCCCCTTAGGGCTAGGCACAGTGGCTAACACTTCTAATCCCAGCACTTTGGGAGGCTGAGGCAGGTGGATTGCTTGAGCTCAGGAGTTCGAAACCAGCCTGGGCAACATGGCAAGATCCTGTCTCTAAAAGAAACAAACAAACAACCGTTTAAAAATTAGCCAGGTGTGGTGGCGTGTGCCTGTAGTGCCAGCTACCCAGGAAGCTGAGGTGGGAGGATCACCTGAGCCCAGGAGGCCAAGGCTGCAGTGAGCCATGATTGCACCACTGCACTCCAGCCTGGGCAATGGAGTGAGACCCTGTTTTCAAAAAAATTTTAAAAAGACTGCCTCCTGGATGGATTAGGAAGAACCTCAGTCCTACAACCACAGAAGGACCCCAAGTGCCAGATAGAACACAGCCTGGCCAACACACTGATTGCAGCAGTTTTGTGGAACCCTGACCCAGCTAAGCCATGCCCACACTTGTGACCAATGGAAACTGAGATAATAAATGTTTGTTAAGCCACTATGTGACAATTTGTTGCACAGCAATAAAAAACTAATACAGGCTGGGCATGATGCCTCACACCTGGCATTATATCCCAGCACTTTGGGAGGCTGAGGTGTGAGCATCCCTTAAGGCCAGAAGTTCAAGGCCAGCTTGCACAACATAGCAAGACCTCACCTCACCTCTCCAAAAAAAAAAAAAAAAAAAAAAAATTAGCCAGGTGTTGTGGCACATGCCTATAGTCCTAGCTACTCAGGAGACTGAAACAGGAGGATCAATTGAGCCCATGAGCTCAAGGCTGCAGTGAGCTATGATTATACCACTGTACTCCAGCCTGGGCAACAGAACAAGACCTTGTCTATGAAATAAAATAAAAATATTTAAATAGGCCGGGCGCGGTGGCTCAAGCCTGTAATCCCAGCACTTTGGGAGGCCGAGATGGGCGGATCACAAGGCCAGGAGATCGAGACCATCCTGGCTAACATGGTGAAACCCCGTCTCTACTAAAAATACAAAAAACTAGCCAGGCGAGGTGGCGGGCGCCTGTAGTCCCAGCTACTCGGGAGGCTGAGGCAGGAGAATGGCGTAAACCCGGGAAGCGGAGCTTGCAGTGAGCTGAGATCCAGCCACTGCACTCCAGCCTGGGCGACAGAGCGAGACTCCGTCTCAAAAAAAAAAAAAAAAAAAAAAAAATTTAAATAAATAAATAAATACCAAAAGAGGGATAGCCAATATAGACGATAAAAGATACTCCCTCCACTATGTTCTACTATGTATTAGATAAAGTGTAAGATGCTGTTGAGGATTGAGCACTCCCTTTTACATATCCTCTAATGATTTACTACTATAACTACCCTGTATTGCCTCCTTATGAGTCATATCACTGTTTACTACCATCCTGTTCATTATCATCTAATGATTACTATCATTTCCATCCTTAAAGTCTCCAGGAATGGAGGGTGGTTGCTGTTGTTTTTAAAAACAAATAACAAAGTCAAATACAATTTTAATAACTTCTATTAAAACCCCATTCAATCATTAACTAAAACATGTATTCAGCACTATGTTCTTAGGTAATATCTTAGTTGTAGAGACACAAAAATGCTTAAGAAATTATCCCTATCCTCAAAGTACACCATGTAACAGATTATAAAACATATTTATAAACACTATGTGCTTTAGGAAATAATAAAGGACACTGGTAAAGGTAATTATGCAGGTGAATACTATAATATGCTTTTGAATTGCAGATGACATGATTGTATATTTAGAAAACCCCATTGTCTCAGCCAAAAATCTCCTTAAGCTGATAAGCAACTTCAGCAAAGTCTCAGGATACAAAATTAATGTGCAAAAATCACAAGCATTCTTATACACCAGTAACAGACAAACAGAGAGCCAAATCAGGAATGAACTTCCATTCACAATTGCTTCAAAGAGAATCAAATACCTAGGAATCCAACTTACAAGGGATGTAAAGGACCTCTTCAAGGAGAACTACAAACCACTGCTCAGTGAAATAAAAGAGGACACAAACAAATGGAAGAACATACCATGCTCATGGATAGGAAGAATCAATATAGTGAAAATGGCCATACTGCCCAAGGTAATTTATAGATTCAATGCCATCCCCATCAAGCTACCAATGAGTTTCTTCACAGAATTGGAAAAAACTGCTTTAAAGTTCATATGGAACCAAAAAAGAGCCCACATCTCCAAGACAATCCTAAGTCAAAAGGACAAAGCTGGAGGCATCACGCTACCTGACTTCAAACTATACTACAAGGCTACAGTAACCAAAACAGCATGGTACTGGTACCAAAACAGAGATATAGACCAATGGAACAGAACAGAGTCCTCAGAAATAATACCACACATCTACAGCCATCTGATCTTTGACAAACCTGAGAGAAACAAGAAATGGGGAAAGGATTCCCTATTTAATAAATGGTGCTGGGAAAATTGGCTAGCCATAAGTAGAAAGCTGAAACTGGATCCTTTCCTTACTCTTTATACGAAAATTAATTCAAGATGGATTAGAGACCTAAATGTTAGACCTAATACCATAAAAATCCTAGAGGAAAACCTAGGTAGTACCATTCAGGACATAGGCATGGGCAAAGACTTCATGTCTAAAACACCAAAAGCAACGGCAGCAAAAGCCAAAATTGACAAATGGGATCTCATTAAACTAAAGAGCTTCTGCACAGCAAAAGAAACTACCATCAGAGTGAACAGGCAACCTACAGAATGGGAGAAAATTTTTGCAATCTACTCATCTGACAAAGTGCTAATATCCAGAACCTACAAAGAACTCAAACAAATTTACAAGAAAAAAACAAACAACCCCATCAAAAAGTGGGCAAAGGATATGAACAGACATTTCTCAAAAGAAGACATTCATACAGCAACAGACACATGAAAAAATGCTCATCATCACTGGCCATCAGAGAAATGCAAATCAAAACCACAATGAGATACCATCTCACACCAGTTAGAATGGCGATCATTAAAAAGTCAGGAAACAACAGATGCTGGAGAGGATGTAGAGAAATAGGAACACTTTTACACTGTTGGTGGGATTGTAAACTAGTTCAACCATTATGGAAAACAGTATGGCGATTCCTTAAGGATCTAGAACTAGATGTACCATATGACCCAGCCATCCCATTACTGGGTATATACCCAAAGGATTATAAATTATGCTGCTACAAAGACACATG
Source organism: Macaca fascicularis (assembly GCF_037993035.2). Lineage (NCBI taxonomy): Eukaryota > Metazoa > Chordata > Mammalia > Primates > Cercopithecidae > Macaca > Macaca fascicularis. The sequence goes on from NC_088390.1 coordinate 46,201,143, forward strand.
CACACGTATGTTTATTGCAGCACTATTCACAATAGCAAAGACTTGGAATCAACCCAAATGTCCATCAGTGACAGATTGGATTAAGAAAATGTGGCACATATACACCATGGAATACTATGCAGCCATCAAAAAGGATGAGTTTGTGTCCTTTGTAGGAACATGGATGCAGCTGGAAACCATCATTCTTAGCAAACTATCACAAGAACAGAAAACCAAACACCGCATGTTCTCACTCATAGGTGGGAACTGAACAATGAGATCACTTGGACTCAGGAAGGGGAACATCACACACCGGGGCCTATCATGGGGAGGGGGGCGGGGGGAGGGATTGCACTGGGAGTTATACCTGATGTAAATGACGAGTTGATGGGTGCAGCACACCAATATGGCACAAGTATACATATGTAACAAACCTGCACGTTATGCACATATACCCTACAACTTAAAGTATAATAATAATAAAAAAAAAAAATTGCACACACACACAAAAATAATAAAAAAATAAAACATATTTATAAACACTAACTATGTGCTTTAGGAAATAATAAAGGACACTGGTAAAGGTAATTATGCAGGTGAATACTATAATATGCTTTTGAATTGCAACTCCTCTGTTTTCCCTATATTATTTAAAAGGCAAATGCATAAAACAATAATTAAAAATTAAATTAACAGCCACACAATGTATAAAGATGGAATCTGTGACAATAAACAATGTAAGAAGGGAGGAATAGAGACTCATATGATAGTTATAATTCCCAAGATAAATACTAAAAACTAAAAAATACATCTAAAAGAAGGGAATCAAAATAGTATATTGCGAATCAACTAAATATAAAAAAGGAAATGATGGATTGAGGAACAAAAAGCACATGATGCAAGAAAACAAATAGCTACATAGCAGAAGTAAGTCCTTTCCTATCAATAATTATTTTAAATGTAAATGGTTTAAACTCTCCAATTGAAAGGCAGAGATTGGCCAAATGGATTTTTAAAAACCTGATCCAACTATATGCTGTCAACAAAAGATTCACTTTAGATATAAGGAAGTTGGACCTCACCATATATCACATAGAAAAATTTACTCAAGAGGAATCAAATATCTAAATTAAAGAGTTATAACTATAAAACTCTTCAAGGAAAACATTAGGGGCAAATATGCATGATGTTGGATTTGCCAATGTTTTCCTAAATATGACACCAAAGCACAGGCAACAAACAAAAAATAGATAAACTGGACTGCATTAGAATTTTAAACTTAACTTTTATATTCCATAGAGGCATACAAATATTTTCAAATACTTGTTTAACCATTTATAAAAATTTTAAGAAATCACTCATAATGATGCTCTGACATATTTCAAGTATTTTAGGTATTCACTGCTATATTCTGGGCATTTCCAAATGATGAAACGCCTTCTTAGTCATCATAAAAACTGCATGCTTATACTTTTAAAATTTACAACACACCAGTCTTATAAATGGATAACTAACAAATACCCTTTAGTTATGAAAAAATGCGATAGTTGAGGACTCCTTTTTGAAGTCATGATTCTAAGTCCTTTGTCATATGTGGTAGAAATTATCCCTTTTCTCCCCTTCCTTGACTTTGAGATTATGCATGGACATGTTTTGGGCAACAGGAAGTTAGCAGATGTGATGTAAATAGGTATTTGACTTAATTGCTTACACAGTTAAACCTGCCCTCTTGTACTACTGCCATTGCAATGATAACATGCCTTGGCTAGTCTGTTGGTCCACAAAGAATGAAATACAGGTGGAACAGAGCTGACTCAGTTGACTTCAACACAGATCAGCCAACTAGGGCAGAGTAGCTGAGCCCAGCTAAAATGGAGAGCGCCGACCAACCAAGCCCAAGTCTAGATCATCTGCCACCCAATCACTCCATATATGTATGACCTGTAATAAATGATTGCTGTTTTAAGTAACTAAGTTTTGGAGTTGTTACAGAAGAAGAACTGATCCAGACATATGGCAATAAGAAATCTACTTCCCACATCTAGTACTGCTGGTAAATAATTTCACTTTTTCTATCCCTTGTCCCTGCAGCTTGAACTATTCCTGTGTCCACCCTACTTGCACCTTTTGGGAACCACTAGGGATAACCCTTTAGAACCACCATCCTCCCCTTTACCCAGAACCCATTGATGCTTCTGTTATTTTGCTGTTTTATGCACATAAGCAGAACTATGACAAATAGGATCATGACTGAGGAATGTCAGAGGAGGCCACCAGGTGTCTTTTTTGCATGATAGACTAAGATATTGTCTAGGAAGAATTTATCCTGAGGAAAAGCACTAAGAACCCCAGACTGGTATAACAATGTTCAAAATCATAGCTGTTGATGCAAAGGTGAAGAAAAGAGAAATGGAATTTCCTTCCCTCACAAATGTACTTTTTTAATTTTAAGAATTTTTAGAAAATAATGAAGAATAACATAATAAATACCTGTATTCTCATTCTATTTTCTTGCAGCTTATTTTCTTTTACTAAAAATTATGGAAAATGTTCAAATTATTTTGATAACTACTCTGAATATCATTCCCTTCTCTTCTCCTCATATGTAAATCAGAAATATAATCTTGATTATCCTTTTAGGCCTTGTTACTTTGTATGTATAATATTTAGTACAACCTAGTATTAGCCATAAAGTTTTTCTTCTTTTCCAGCTCTCAAGAACTCATATGCAGGGTCCAAGGAAGACAGAGGACATAGGTGAAAATGGAAATAATTAGTTTTAGGGGAAAAAACTGTATTTTATTAACATATTGGAAGAAGGTATGGTCTAAAGAAGGGAAAATGGTTCTTTCCAATTTAACAAAGCAGCCTTAGTGCAATAATGTAGGGCTAGAGTAAAATGATAAGACATTAAAAGGAGACAATACCAGTGCCAATAGCCGTGCCATCAGTAGCACTCTGCTTCAGTGGAATGCAGCACTAGTGCTGTTGATGGTGACAGTAGTTTTTCTTGGGTAGATGTCAACTGTTTCATCAGTAGCAGTAGTCAAGGCAGCATCAGCCATTTTAGAATAGGAGACCCAGCCTTGGGCATAGCCATTAGTGCTCTCAGCAGTAGCACTGGTTAACTGGAGAAAGGTACTGGAAACCACCAAAGTTACTGGAGGCTGAAAAAGTATTGGACTATGAATCATCAAGTGAGATACCCCCTGAGGACTTTCAGAAATGTTGAAGAGGTCCAGAGGTTACAGGAAGAGTAGGGGCTAACAAAAGAAATACTGCTTATTACTGTTAATGTTACCTAAAGACTGCTATGGACTAGAAAAATAAAAGTAAAATTATCTAATTCACAGTGCCTAGTAAAGTATTAACAATTAAAAAGATAACTATTCTAATGAAAGAACTCCTGCTTTGGTATGAGACTCTAACTGATTGTACCCTGGGAGGAGGGATATAGGTCATAATCAATAAGTCAGCTCAGAGGCCAAAAAATCTCAGGTTTTCTCAGATTGCCAGCACTTTCCAATGCCTGTAGGAAGTAAAAGAAAATCCTCCTTGATGAACAATAACTTCAACTTAGGCTCAAATTATTACTATAGTTTTTCAAATATATTGTTTAGGAAACAATCAGTGATGATGAGATACAACTGTTTCTGGCCAAGATTGAGTAACTGGTTTGAGAGTATTTCTTCCATTGTAAGTAATCGCATAACCGGGCAAAACAGAGCAACTGTTTTCAGGTAGTAGACACCAAACAGCACAAGACAGTAATTCTGGAGCTAAGTGGAATTCATTAGGTGAACTCCATTATCCCAGTTCTCTGCTTGGGTATAATTTCCTGACCACAGCACAGAGCATTAAAGTACAAGCAGAGTGCAGTGGTCCTGTTGAGCTGAGGTGGAAGAGATCAGAATATGGAGTGACTAAATCACAAAATCTGCAAGGCAGGACACTGGAGAGAAGGGAGCCAGGTGGACAAAAGACCCCAAGATTCCCCGGAGAAACCCATAAGTCTGTGGTTAAAAGACATAAAACACAAATTGCTGGTTTCCTCTTCCAGAGTTTCTGATTCGGCAGGTCTGGATGAGCCTGAAAGTCTTTATTTCTATTAAGTTCCCAGGTGATACCAATGCACCTGACCCAGGACCAGACTTTGAAAATAACTCTCGTTGACCAAAAGACAGTGTAAATTGAAAATAAAATAAAATCTACATCTACTAAACTTTTCTCACTCATTCAGATTCACCAAAGACTTAAAAATGTCTAAGGATACAGGAAAATGTATACAGACATCCCTGAGAGACATTGCAAATTTGGTTCCAGACCACCCCAATAATGAGAATATCATAACAAAGTAAGTCACATGAATTTTTTGGTTTCCCAACACATAACAAAAGTTACGTTTACACTATACTGCAGTCTATTAAGTGGGCAACAGCAGTATGTCTCAAAAGCAAATGCATATACCTTAACTTGAAAATATTTTATTGCTAAAAAAGGCTAATGATCATCTGAGCCCTCAGTGAGTCACTCTTTTTGCTGGCAAAGGGTCTTGCCTCAATGATGGCTGCTGACTGATCAGGGTGGTGGTTGCTAAGGTTGGAATGTCCGTGGCAATTTCTTAAAATAAGACAACAATGAAATTTGCTCTATCATGTGACTCTTCCTTTCACAATAGATTTCTCTGTAGCGTAAGATGCTCTTTGATAGCATTTTACCCATCATAAAACTTCTTTCAAAATTGGAGTCAAGCCTCTCAAATTCTGCTGCTGCTTCATGAACTAAGTTTATTTAATATTCTAACTCCTTTGTTGTCATTTCAACAATGTTCATAGCATCTTTACTAAGAATAGTTCCTGTCTCAAGAAACCACTTTCTTTGCTCATCCATAAAATGCAACTCCTCATCTGTTTAAGTTTCCTCATGAGATTGCAGCAATTTACTCATGTCTTTAGGCTCCACTTCTAATTTAGTTCTCTTATTATTTCCACCACAGCTACAGTTACTTCCTCCACTGAACTCTTAACTCCCTCAGAGTCATCCAATGAGGGATGGAATCAATGACTTCCAAACTCCTGCTGGTGTTGATATTCTGACCTCCTCCCATGAATCATGAATGTTCTTAATGGCATCTATAACGGTGAATCCTTTCCAGAAGGTTTTTAATAGACTTTGTCCAGATCCATCAGTGGAATCGCTATCTATAGCAGTTACAGCCTTGTGAAATGCGAGACTTGGAAGTAGAAATTACTCCTTTATTCATTGGCTGCAGAATGGATGTTTTGTTAGCAAGCATGAAAACAACATTAATCTCCTTGTACATCTCCATAGAGTTCTTGAGTGCCACATATATGGTTAATGAGCAGTAATATTTTGAAAGGAATTGATTTTTCTGAGGAGTGGATCTCAATAATGGACTTAAAACGTTCAGTAAACCGTGCTGTAAACAGATATGCTGTCATGAAGACTTCGTTGTTCCATCTATAGAGCACAGGCAGAGTAGATTTAGTATAATTCTTAAGGGCTCTAGGATTTTTAAAATGTTAAATGAGCATTGGCTTCAACTTAAAGTCACCAGTTGCATTAGCCCATCACAAGAGAGTCAGCCTGTTCTCTGAAGCTTTGAGGTCAGGCATTGACTTCTCCTCTCTAGCTATGAATGTCCTAGGTGGCATCTTCTTTCAACAGAAGGCTGATTCTTCTACACTGAAAATCTGTTGTTTTGCATAGCCACTTTCATCAATTATCTTGTCCAGATCTTCTGGATAACTTGCCGTAGCTTCCATCAGCACCTGCTGCATTACCTTGCACTTTTAAGTTATGGAGATGGCTTCTTTCCTTAAACCTCATGAAACAACCTCTGCTAGCTTCATCTGCAGCCTCCTCACCTCTCTCAGCTTTCACAGAATTGAAGAGAGGTAGGGCCTTGCTCTGAATTAAGTTTTGGCTTAAGAGAATGTTATGGACAGTTTAATCTTCTTTCCAGACCACTAAACGTTTCTCTATACCAGTAATAAGGCTGTTTGCTTATTATTTGTACATTTGCTAAAGTAACACTTTCAATTCCCTTGAAGAACTTTCCCCTTGCATTCACAGTATGGCTAATTGGTTGGTGCAAGAGGCCTAGCTTTTGTCTTGTCTCAGTTTTCAATATGCCTTGCTCACTAAGCTTAATCATGTCTCATCTTTGATTTAAAGTAGGAAGCATGCAATACTTCCTTTCACTTGAACACTTAGGGGCCACTGTAGGGTTATTAATTGGCCTAATTTCAGTATTGTTGTCTCTCAGGGAATGGAGAGTCCCGAGGACAGAGAAATGGGGGAAGGGTGGTCAGTGGAGCAGTTAGCATACATATGTCACTTATCAATTAAGTTCGCTCTCTTATGTGGGTACAGTATGAGGCGCCCCAAAACAATTACAATAGTAACATCAAAGATCACTTATCACAGATCACTCTAACAGATATAATAATAATGAAAAGGTTTGAAATATTGTGAGAATTAACCAAAATGTGACACAGAAACAAGTGACCACATGCTGTTGGAAAAATGGTGCCGACAGACTTGCACAATGCAGGGTTACCACAAACCTTCAATTTGTAAAAAAGCACTATAAAGCAAAGCTCAATAAAATGAGGGATCCCTGCAATTAACTTTATACAAAACCAATGACTCCTGTAATAATAAAACTTAAAGTTTTGATGGCCTACCTGTAGATCTTTCACATTTGGAAAAGGAATTCCTATTGTTATGACAGCACGGGCATTGTCATCTGAGAAATCCAGACCCTCACTCACTTTACCACGACAAACTGCTACCAGGAGAGCGCCATCTTAAACAACAGAAAAAAGCATATCCAAAATTATCAGAAATTGCTTATTCTTGGCATTTTGAAAATACCTGATATATAATTATAGTAATTATAAAATAGTAATTATAGTAGCAAATTTAAAATAATCAAAATAAAACACTATTATGAGATAAAGTTTTAACAGTTCAATGTCTTTAAGTAAATAAGGGAAACAAAATTACATTTATATGCAAAAGGGTAGCAAACCAATTTACAAACTGTGCATCTTCCAGATAACTTATACAATAAAAACATGTCAGAATAGCAACTTGCATATGAACCATGTGATTATAAACAGGTTTATTTCATAAAAATTGAAGTTGCATTATTACCTTTACACCTGAAAGTAAAATTCTCAGAATAACTGAAATAATTTTAATTGATAATACATATCATATGGAATCAATATATTTAAAAGTATTTAAAACAGAGAACACCATAAAAAGATACTGACATGCTATATTACCTCTTTCTTGCATTGTTCATAAACTATTACTATCCCTTCACATCAAACTTTTTTATTTTATTTTATTTTTTTATTTTTATTTTTTGTGAGACAGGGTCTTACTCTGTCAGCCAGGCTGGAGTGCAGTGGCACAATCACAGCTCACTGCAGCCTTGACCTCTTAGGCTCAGGTGATCCTCCCACCTCAGCCTCCCAAGTAGTTAGACCTATAGGCACATGCACCACAAGCTGCTAATATTTGTATTTGTTGTAGAGACAAGATTTTACCATGTTGCCCAGGCCGGTCTGAAACTCCTGGGCTCAAGTGATCTGCCCGTCTCAGCCTCCCAAAGTGCTAGGATTACAGGCAAGAGTCACCACGCCTGGCCTCACATCAAACTCTTCATGGATATGCTCTAACTTGGAATTAAGTTTTCAGTTATGTTTTGAAAATTCAAGTTTATCTTATGTAATAGAATATAAGCACCAAGTGTACTAATTGCATCAAAATATAGGTCTCATTTGGCTAGTAAGGAATATATTTATATATATCCTGTCTTTTTGCACAAAATATTTCAGGTAGTGCACTGAAGCCTGTGAGATGATGGCATCATTTTTCTTAAAGTTGAATCAGCATACCCAAGTGAAAATATTCACAGGAGAACAAGTACAATTAAAAGAATTTCTTTACCCAGTTTATTTTCTTTTCACTCAGGATTATAATTTTTCTCTTAAGTGTAATTCATTTAAAAATACAAAATTATAATTGTACCTTCTTACTTTGTAATAAAAAATATTTTTTCACCAACCATGAAATAATTTCCAGTTACCTTTCTCTCCTTTGTATTTGATTGCATCATAGTACACCTGCAGTAATTCATCAAAATTTGTCTTTTCTCCTCCCTGTGGTTCTACAATGACTGTCTTCACCAACTCCAGATTATGCCATAAACCAGTAGAGAGCCAACGTTCTTTTAATTTTTCTAGTAACTAAAGAGAGGAAAGAAAAAAATTATTTTTTGTGTGTCTAGCTAAACAAACTTTCCTCCATTTGTTTAAGCCAATGTGACTACAATGTGACTACAGCAAGTATATTAATCTCTCTGTGTCTTTTCTCATCTATAAAATGAAGAAAACAATATATCTCATAGAGTGTTTATGGGGTTAAATTTATTAACAGATTTAGAGAGATCTGAATGGTGTTGGCACATAGTTTGCTGCTGCTGTTACAATTACCACCAACTTTGCTGCTGCTGCTGCTGCTACTACTACTACTATTATCTTGGCAATTTCTACCACTACTGCTGCCACTACTACTACTGCTACTATTACTACTATTATTATCTTGGCAATTTCTACCACTACTACTGCCACTACTACTACTGCTACTATTACTACTATTATTATCTTGGCAATTTCTACCACTACTACTGCCACTACTACTACTGCTACTACTACTACTACTATTATCTTGGCAATTTCTACCACTACTACTGCCACTACTACTACTGCTACTACTGCTACTACTATTATCTTGGCAATTTCTACCACTACTACTACTGCTACTACTACTACTACTACTATTATCTCAGCAATTTCTACCACCACTACCACTACTACCACTACTATCTTGGCAATTTCAAAAGCAAAAGCGAAAAACAAAAAATCTCTGTCAAAGTTAATAAACTTTAAGTTCTCTCTTTAAACCTAAGGTGAAGTTTCTTAATATTCTTAAATAGTCTTCAAATGAAGATGATTTAAGATCACTTTACTAAGTATATAGGCAGATAAGCTCATTATCTGAATATCTGATCATCATTAATAACCTGCATTGAAAAAAGATATAAAGAAAGACTCAGCCAAGAAGTAGAATATATATGGGCACAAATGGAATATTTACAGCCATAGGTTAGATTACGAAAGGACGTTCCACAAATTTTAAGCAATCCTTATCATATTGATCACATATTTAAACAATTATGCCATGGTAGATTAAAAGTCAATAATATAAAGTCATGGTAGATTAAAAGTCAAGCCCAAAACAAAAATTCATCTTGATTGATTGATTTTAGAGACAGGGTTTCTGTCACCCAGGCTGGAGTGCAGTGGCAAGATCATAGCTCAGTGCAGCCTCGAACTCCTAGGCTCAGGCAATCCCTCCACCTTAGCCTCCTGAGTAGCTGGGACTACATGTGCATGCCACTACACCCAGCTAATTTTTATATTTTTTGTAGAGACGAGATCGTGCTTTGATGAACAGGCTAGTCTCAAACTTCAGGTCTCAAGGGATCCTCCAGACTCAGCCTTCCAAAGTGCTGAAATTACAGGTGTGAACCAATACACATGGCTGTAAAACTCATATTTTTAAAAACCATATGAGTTAAATAGAAAAACACAGTAGAATTCATGAAATCTTTAGTTATGAATAAGTAAAGCACTCACAATTCGAAACATGTGGCATACAGCAATGGCAATACTTGGAAATACATTTATAGCTTTAAATATATTTATTTTTAAAATGTCAACATAAAAGAATCAACTATTCTTTCCAAGAAGCTAGAAAATGAAACATAGCAAATGCAAAGAAAGAATAAAGCTGAATAAATGAAAAAGACAAAAGCTAATATTAGAGATTATTACTTAAATTGAACTGTTTTATCTGCTTGTTATATACTATGAGTTCTACACAATTTGGACGAGTCATTATAAGAAACCACCCAAAATTCTCTGGAAAACAGCAACTGATCAGTTTTTATAAGATAATTTATTTCCTCAATTTTACCTTTATTTTTAGAAATAAACTTCTTAATAAGACTATAAAACAAAACATTAGTAAAATAGTTAATTTCTGCACAATATGCTTTAGTTAAACAGGAAGAACTACTTTAATTCTATAAACACAGCTAAGAAGTTATTACATTAATTTTTATTCTCCAGAAAAAGACATCAAGGGAGGAAAAGAGGAACAAAAAAGCTATAGTTAGACAGAAAACAATTATTGAAATGACAATAGTAAGTCTTTCCCTATCAGTCATTACTTTAAGTGTAAATGGATTAAATTTTCTAAGCAAAAGATATAAAGGAGCTGGATAGATAAAAATGCTGTCTGCAAGTGACTCACTTTAAGGATATCCATAGGCTGAAAGTGAAGGGATAGAAAAAGATATTACTTATAAATGGTAACCAAAAGACAGCAGGGGTGGCAATTCTAGGATACTAAATAGATTCTAAGTAAAAAATTGTCACAAGAGACAAAAAAAAAAAATAAAAGGACATTATATAATGATAAATGGGTCAATTCACCAGGAATATTTAACAACTATAAATATATACCAACCAACATCAGAACACCCAAATATAGCAAGCAAATACTGATTGTACTGAAGAGAGAAATAAACAGCAATATAAGAATAGTAGGAAAGTTTAATATCTCACCTTCAGTAATGAATAAAACACCCAAAGAGAAAAGCAATAAGGAAACGGAACTTGAACAATACTAGAGACCAGATGGACCTAACAGACATATATAGAACATTTTACCCAACAGCAGCAAAATACATATTCTTCACAACTGTATATGGAACATTCTCTAGGACAGATCATGTGTCAGGTAACAAAGCAAGTCTTAACAAATGTAAGATTAAAATTAATATCAGGTATCTTTTGCAACCATAACAGAATGAAACTAAAATTCAGCATCAGAAAACCAGCAAATTTACAAAAATATTAAAATTAACGCACTTTTGAACAACCAATGAATGGGTCAAAAAAGAAATCAAAAGGAAAGTTATGAAATTATCTTGAGACCAATGGAAAAAAAACACAACATACCAAAAGTAGAGATACACCAAAAGCAGTACTAAGAGGAAAGTTTATAGCAGTAAATGCCAACATTAAAAAACAAAGATCTCAAGTAACCCAATTCTACACTTCAGGAAACTAGAAAAAGAACAAAGTAAACACAAAGTTCACAGAAGGAAAGAAATATTAAGATTAGAGCAGAAATAAAATATGGAACAGAAAAACAAACAAACAATAAAACTAAGAGTTGATTTTTGAAAAGATCAACAGAATTGACAAGTCTTCACCTAGATTGGTTAAGAAAAAAAAGAGAAAATCAGAAATGAAAAAAGAGACACTGATGCCACCAATATAATAAAAGATAACTCTGAAAAATTATATGCCAATAAATTAAATAAACTAGATGAAATGGACAAATTCCTAGTATACAACCTACCGAGACTGAATAATGAAGAAACAGAAAATCTGAACAGATTAGTAAGGAGACTGAATCAGTAACAAAAAGTCTCCCATCAAAGAAAAGCTAAGGACATAAATGGCCTCGATGTCAATTCTACAAAATATTTTTATTTATTTAATTTTTTATTTTCATTTCTTTGCTTTTTTTTTTTTTTTTTTTTTTTGAGAAACAGTCTTGCTCTGTCACCCAGGCTGGAGTATAGTGGTGTGATCATAGCTCACTATAACCTCAAACTCCTGGGCTCAAGCAGTCTTCCTACTTCAGCCTCCCAAGTAGCTAGGACTACAGGCATGAGCCACCATGACCTGGTAGTTTGTTTGTTTTTTTTTTTTTGTAGGTATAGAGTCTCACTATATTGCCCATGTTGGTCTTGAACTCCCGTCCTCAAGTGCTCCTCTTGCCTTGGCCTCCCAAAGTGCTGGGATTACAGGTGTGAGCCACTATGCACAGTCCTCTATGAAACATTTAAAGCTGGGGTCCCCAACCCCCAGGCCACAGACCGGTACTGGTAGAATCCAGGCTGCACAGCAGGAGGTGAGTGGCAGGTGAGCGAGCATTATCGTCTGAGCTCCGTCTCCTGTCAGATCAGCAGCAGCATTATATTCTCATAGGGGTGCAAACCCCATTGTGAACTGTGCATGCAAGAGATCTAGGTTATATGCTCCTTATGAGAATATAATGCCTGATGATCCGAGGTGGAACAGTTTCATCCCGAAACCATCACCGCCACCCCCAACCCAGGTCTGTGGAAAAGCTATCTTCCACAGAACCAGTCCCTGGTGCTAAGAAGGTTGGGCACCACTGACTTTAAAGACTAACACAAATGTAGATTCATTGTAATTCCTATCAAAATCCCAATGACATTTTTTACAGAAATAGAAAAAAAATACAAAAATTAATATGCAACCACAAATGACTTGGAATCATCAAAACAATCTTGAGAAAGAAGAACAAAGCTAGAGGCATCATGCTTCATGACATTTACATCTTACAAAGCCACCATAATCAAAATAGTAATTGCATTGCCATAAAGACAGACATATAGACCACTGGAAGAGAATAGAGAGCCTGGAAATAAATCCACACATGTATGATCAACTGATCTTCAACAAGGGTGCCAAAAATACATAATGGGGAAAGGACAGTCTGTTCAACAAATAGTTTAGGGCAAACAATATCCACATGCAAAAGAGTAAAACTGGACCTTTATCTTACACAATACACAAAAGTTCACTCAAAATGGATTAAAGACTTAAATGTAAGATTTCAAACTGTTGGCCGGGCACAGTGGCTCATGCCTGTAATCCCAGCACTTTGGGAGGCCAAGGTGAGCAGATCACGAGGTCAGGAGATCGAGACCATCCTGGCTAACATGGTGAAACTCCGTCTCTACTAAAAATACAAAAAATTAGTTGGATGTGGTGGCACGCGCCTGTAGTCCCAGCTACTCGGGAGGCTGAGGCAAGAGAATCACTTGAACCTGGGAGGCGGAGGTTGCAGTGAGCCAAGATTGCACCACTGCGCTCTAGCTTGGCGACAGAGCAAGACTCTGTCTATATAAAAAAAAAAACTCTTAGAAAAAAATACAGGAGAAAATTTTTGTAACACTAGATTTAACAATGATTTGATGGGTATGACATAAAAGCACAGGCAACGAGAGTAAAACATATGATTGGGATCACAACAAACTAAAAGGTTTCTGCACAGTAAAAGGAAAAAAAAGAGTAGAAAGGTAACCTAAATGATGAGAAAAAATATCTGCAAACCATATATCTGATAAGGGATTAATATCCAAAATATATTAAGAAACTCAATATTTTAAAAAAATTGAAAAACAGGCAAAGGACATGAATAAACAGTTCTCCAAAGAAGACATACAAACTGTTACCAGGTATATGGAAAGATGCTCAACATCAGTAATTATCAGGGAAATGCAAATCAAAACCACAATGAGATATTAGTTCACAACTTTTAGGAAGGCCATTATTTAAAAAAATAAATAAATAACTGTTAGTGAAGATGTTGTGATATTGGAATCCTTGTGTATTGCTGGTGGGAATATAAAACAGCGTAGCCACTGTGGAAAACAGAAGAGGAAATAAGAATCAAAATAAAACAGTATATATAAAAATGTTTTATGGGTTTCAATATACAAGTCTTTTACCTCCTTAAGTTTTATTTCTAAGTATTTTATTTGTTTTGGTACTACTGCAAATGGAAATGTTTTCCTAATTTCCTTTTCAGACAGTTTGTTGTTAGTGTATAGAAATACAACTGATTTTTGTATGTTAATTTTGCATATTGCAACTTTACTCAATTTATTAGTCCTAACAGTTTTTTAAAAATAAGATCTTCAGGAAAGATCATGTCTGTAAACAAAGACAATTTTACTTTTTGCTTTTCCATTTGAATGACTTTTATTCCTTTTTCTTGCCTAATTGCTCTGGCTAGGAATTCTAGTACTATGTTATACAGAAGTGGCAAGAGTGGGCATCCTTGCCCTGTTTCTGATCTTAGAGGAAAACCTTTCAGTTTGCACCACTGAGTATGCTATGAGCTTCTTACATATGACCTTTATTATAATCAGGTAATTTCCTTCTATTCCTACCTTGTTGAGAATTTGTATCATGAAAGTGTGTTGCATTTTGTCAAATGCTTTTCTGTATTATTGAAACAATGCATGAAGGTTCTTTTCAGCAGATGGTGTTGAGAAAACTGGATCACTACATGTAAAAAGAATGAAGTAACACCTTGCCTACATAATAAACAAAAATTAACTCAACATTGGTCAAAGACATTACTGTAAGAGCTAAAAAATATAAAACTCTAAAAGAAAAAAAATGGAAGGCTTTATGACCTTGGATTTGGCAATGATTTGTTGGCTATGACACCAAAAGCATAAGTAACAGAAAAATACAGATAAACTTGGATTTCATAAAAATTATAAAACTTTTTTGGATACTGTCAAGAAAGTTAAATGATAATACACAGAATGCAAAGCATATGGCTGATAAAAGATTAATATGCAGAAGATATAAAGAACTCCTACAACTGAACAACAAAAAAACCAAACAGATTCAAATATAGGCAAAGGGCTTTAATAGACATTTCTTGAAAGATTAAAAAAAAAAAAATGGCCCAAAAGGACATGAAAAGATGCTCAACATCCTTAGTCATTAGGAAACTGCAAGTCAAAACCACAATGAAGTCCCACTTCACACCCAATAGTATAACTACTGTCCAAACAAGAAAAGTAAGTGTTGCAAGGACATGCAGAAACTGTAACCGTCACACATTGCTGGTGGCAAATGTAAAATGGTACAACTGCTGTGGAAAACAGTCTGGCAGTTCCTCAAAAGTTCATAAGCATAAAATTACCATATGATCCAGCAATTCCACTCCTAAGTATATAACCTCAAATATCTGAAAGTACTAGGATCCAAACAAATAGTTGTATGTTGATGTTTATAGAAGCATCATTCCCAATAACCAAATAGTGGAAACAACTCAAGTGTCAATCAACAGATAAACAAAATATATGACCTACATGCAATGGAAAATTATTCAACTATAAAAGGAATGAAATTCTGACAAATGCTTGAATATGGATAAACCTGAAAATGTTGTGGTAAGTGAAAAAAGCCACTGTAGTTTTGTACACAAAGTACAAATATTATATGATTCCACTTATATGAGGTACCTAGAATAGACAAATTCTTAGAGATGGGAAGTAGAACAGAGGTTACCAGGGCCTGAGGGAAGGGGCTAAACAGAAGTCATTGTTCCATCAGTACAGTTTCTGACTGGGATGATTAAAAAGTTTTAGAAAGGGATACTGGTGATAGTTGCACAACATCATGAATGTACTCAATGGCACTAAATTGTACACTTAAAAATGCTTAAAAGGTAAATTTTAGCGGTTGGGCGCGGTGGCTCACGCCTGTAATCCCAGCACTTTGGGAGGCCGAGGTGGGTGGATCATGAGGTCAGGAGATGGAGACCATCCTGGCTAACACAGTGAAACCCCATCTCTATAAAAATACAAAAAATTAGCCAGGCATGGTGGCGGGCTCCTGTAGTCCCAGCTACTCGGGAGGCTGAGGCAGGAGAATGGTGTGAACCCGGGAGGCAGAGCTTGCAGTGAGCCAAGATCGTGCCACTGCACTCTAGCCTGGGTGACGAGCGAGACTCCGTCTCAAAAAAAGAAAAACAAGGTAAATTTTATGTGCATTTTACCACAATTTCAAAAATTGAAAAGAACACACAAATGAATACTATGTAGTAATATAAATAAATGAACTGGTTTCTCACATATTAACAAGGATGAATCTCAAACTTTTAGGTGTTGAGTAAAAAATGCAAATACAGATAGATAACAAATATGATTTCATTTATATAAAGTTCAAGAACAATATGTTCTTTGAGAAAATATATATATATAACTTTTAAAAACTCACAAAACTAATACCTTTAGCTTTCGGGGGGTTACAACTGGGAAGGAACAAATGAAGGAATTTTTTTTTTTTTTGAGACGGAGTCTCACTCTGTCACTCAGGCTGGAGTGCAGTGGGACAATCTCGGCTCACTGAAATCTCCGCCTCCTGAGTTCAAGCAATTCTCCTGTCTCAGCCTCCCGAGTAGCTGGGACTACAGGCGGACACCACCACATCTGGCTAATTTTTGTATTTTTAGTAGAGACAGGGTTTCGCCATATTGGTCAGGCTGGTCTTGAACTCCTGACCTCAGGTGATCCACCCCTCAGCCTCCCAAAGTGTTGGGATCACAGGCGTGACCCATTGCACCTGGCCAGACGGAGGCTTCTAATGTAGAAATAATGTTCTATTTCTTAAGCTGGGTGATGGATACTCAGATCTCCATTTTATTATTATTTAAAATGTACATATTAGTTTTGTAGACTTATATACACACATATTTCACAAATACAAAATATAAAAATTAATCAACATTAGTCTGATTATTAATATGATGAGTTACAGGAGGGGTTATAACATATACATTTAGGCTACTAATATACTAATCCAGAGATGGCGGTAGGTTGAATTAGAATAAGTTAAGAAAAAATATGCAAACCTTGAGAATAAGATAAAAAAGAAACGGTACAAACTTTCCATTTCAAATGGAGGCAAAAGCCCACTAGAAGATTATCTAGGGAAATACACTTCGTTGAACTCACTGTTCACTATTAATTAAGGTTCCAGACTTAGCAAAATTATATTTCAACTTAGATATTTTTGTCTAATACAAATACAAATCATTTCTGTCCAGGAGAAAAGATAACCCCAAAGGTTACTATTTATTGCCCTCTGGTACATCAACCAGTTTTCTTTTAGTCTGTTCCTTTATTAAATTGCCTACAAGTACATAAATCCTTAAACGCTCTCTGAATTGGCCAAATCCATACTTTTTCTTCATTAATCAGTGATTTTAATAAAATCTGTGGTAGGTGTTAACTTTATATGTGCGCCATGACTTTATCTTTTTGAAAATTAACTGTAGAGAAAGAAAAGTCAGCAGGTTATAAAAATATTTAAAATTAAAATGAATAAGGTATAGTGTTAGATGGGACATGACAGGGAAGGGAGAAAAAGGTTCACAGGTGCTCTGTAGGTATATGATTAGCCCAAATATGATTTCAGTACCTGCTATGTTTTGAACATTTGTCCTCTCCAAAATGTTGAAATTTAATCTCTAATGTGGCAGCATTGAGAGGTGGGGGATTTTAAGAGGTGACAGGGTAACAAGAGTGCTGCCCTCATGAATGGATTTGTCCAGTCATGTATTAATGGTTTATCACAGGAGAAGGACTAATGGCTTTATACAAAAAGGAATAGAGACTCAAGCTTGTACACTCAGCCTCCTTGCCCTGTGATACTCTGAGCTACCCTGGGACTCAGCAGAGAGTTCCCACCGGCAAGAAGGCCCACACCAGATGCAGCCTCTCGGCCTTACACTTCTCAGCCTTCGTAACTGGAAGAAATAAATTCGTTTTAAAAAATAAATCACCTAGTTTGAGGTAGGGTAGTCTGTTACAAGCAACAGAAAATGAACTAAGACAGTACCATTCACTCATACAGGCAACACTGGAAAAGGACCAAGACTGGAAGGAAAGATTAAGTTTGTTGCCTTTAAGATATTCAAATGGAAATATTGATATGGCAGTTGGATATATGGGCATAGTACTTAAGGTAGAAGTCAGAATTGAATTATATATTAGGAAAGCATGACAAAAGATAAAACTAAAAAACAATGCATAGAGATGAGATTGCCTAGTGGGAGAGTACAGATTAAAAAAGGGGGACCAGCAAGAAAACCTTATTTCCTCTTTTTTTCTTTTTAGAGATGAGATCTCACTCTGTTGCTCAGGCTGAAGTGCAGTGGTATGACCACAGCTCATTGTAGGCTCACATTCCTGGGCTCAAGCGATCCTCCCACCTCAGCCTCCCAAGTAGCTGGGACTATAGGTATGCGCTGCCATGTCTGGCTTTTTAAAAAAACAAACAAACAAACAAACAAAAACCAGGCAAGGTCTTGCTGTGTTGCCAAGGGTGGTCTCGAAGTCCTGGGCTCAAGCAATCCTCCACCTTGGCTTCCCAAAGGGATTATATGCATAAGCCACCACACCCAGCCCCTCATCTCTATTACTGCTCATCCAATTCATCAGCAAATCCTGCCAGCACTACTTTTAAATTTATCTAGACTCTAAACATTTCTCACTATCTTTACTGCTACCACAGTGGTCCAAGCCATCACCATCTATCATCTAGATTATTAGAGCAGACACCTTAACAGTCACCTTGCTTCAGCCTATGCTCTCTACAGTCCATTTTTCATACAGCAGCCAACATAATCCTTTTAAAACTAAGTTGAAAGCCTCCAATGGCTTCCTATTGCATTTCAAACAAAATCTAAATGCTTACTGTGGTGTGATTTTACCCAGCTATTTCTTTGACCTTATCTCCTTCAATTCCCCATACTTCAGTCCTGCTCTGCTACCCTGGCTTCCTTTTGCTCAAACTAGGTACTCTCCTATCTCAAGATTCCTACTATCTGAACATTATTCCCCCCAAATCAGAGTGGTTTGCTTCCTCTCTTCCTTTACACTTTTACTCACTGTCACCTTCTCGGACAGACCTTCCGAAACCATCCAATTAAGTTCTAAATGATCATCCTCCAAACTCCCCAAAAAAACCTCCAACCCCAGGATCCTCTTTTCCCCCTTTCCTTGCTTTAGTTTTCTACATAGCACTTATCACCAACTATATTAGTCCCCTCAGGCTACCACACAAAAATATCAGACTGAGAGGCTTAAACAACAGAAATTTATTTCTTAAAATTGTTAGTTTAAGCCACAGACTGAGTGGCTTAAACAAGAGAAATTTATTTCTTACTTCTTGGCTATGAAGTCCAAGATCAAGGTGCCTGTTAACTTGATATCTGATGAGGGCTCTCTTCCTGGCTTGCAGACAGCCACCTTCTCTCTGTGTCCTCACATGGCCTTTCCTCTCTATTCAGAGAGGGACAGGGAGAGACAGCAATGGAGTTTTCTGGTGTCTCTTCTTACAAGAACACTAATCCTATCAGATAAGGCCCCCACCCTTACAACCTCATTTAACCTTGATTACTTCCTTAGAGGCCCCATCTCCAAATAAAGCCACACTGGGGGTTAGGGCTTCAACATAAAAAATGTGGTGGGATACAAACATTCAGTCCATAATATCATCTAACATATTAGTAGCCTTCTGTGTCTCTCATTTATTTTCTGTCTCTCACCCTGGAATACAAAAGGACAATGATTTTTGTCTGTTTTACTTACTGCTGATTGCCCAGTATATAGAACAGTACCTTACATATAGAAAGTGGTCAGTAAATACTCGTTGAATGAATTTTATAAATGAATGGAAAATGAAGGTCCAAAACAATGGCACATCAGAGAGTACCTTACATATAGAAAGTGGTCAGTAAATACTCGTCGAATGAATTTTATAAATGAATGAAAAACGAAGGTCCAAAACAATGGAAGGTCAGGGAGGAGAGTAGGGAGGGGTAAAACATAACTGTAAAACCAGGTGCCAAGGTCCTTAATAAAAGAAGAGTTGGCTGAGTGCAGTGGCTCACACCTGAAATCCCAGCACTTTGAGAGACTGAGGCTGGAGGATCACTTGAGCCCAGGAGTTTGAGACCAGCCTGGGCAACTTGGCAAAACCCTGTCTCTACAAAAAATACAAAAATTAGCTAGGTGTGGTGGTATGTGCCTGTGATCCCAGTTACGTGGGAGGCTGAGATGGGAGGACTGCTTCAGTCCTGGAGGTTGAGGCTACACTGAGCTATGATCATGCCACCATACTCCAGCCTGGGCGATAGAGTAAGACCCTATCTGAAAAAGTAAATAAAAATAACATAAAATATTAAAAATAAGAGTATCCAGATGCTTTGTAAGATGGCAAAGATGAAGGGGAAAGACTAGTTTTTTCTAGCTGAGACTTTGTTCACTCATTCCTTCCTCCCTTCCTTTCTTCTCCCCTCCCTTCCAGAAGAAAACAGACAGGTAAAGATTTAGAAAGAACAATGGAGAGTAAATAGAATACTAAGTCTGAAATACTACAAGTTATGAGAGGAAAGGACGGTCACAATTTGGAAGGTCTGACGAAGTAGTATGTCCTCTGTGTCTATCCAGATTTTAGTTCAGGCAAAGAGCTATGAGGAACACTTCATAAAAGGGAGAATTTGGTGACTATGACACATTTCCACAGAACACAATGTGTTTATTTTAATTTCTTCAGTGGAGTTTTTTTTTAAGTACCTTAAAACCTTTTGTTAAGGATAACACAGGGGCTACATGCAAATTTGGAGTACAATTCTATAGCAAAAACATACTCTTATTTTAGCGAAAATGGCCTACAGCAAATTTTCAGTTTCAGATAACAAAATATTTAGGTCTACAGCTTTTATATTCTCATTGCAGGTGACATTCGAATTACACATTTAGACAGCTTAACTATTTTCGTCTTGCCAGAGAAATCACATAAATAACCAAACACAAAAATAACTCAACTGTTAAATTCTCTTAGGTATCCTAACTAGGCACCTAAAAATCAAATTAAAGGAAAGTACAATGACACAGAGCTGTCTCTCAGGTCTTTTGGCTTACATATATAAAAAATGTGAGGTATCTTTGTTGTAAATATCTTAATAGCTCATAAAGGGTAACTACTATTCATATAGGGAGACCAGTCAACATATAGTGATAGAGATGATTTAATTTACCAATTGGTGTTCACATCACTTCAATTTGTTAACCTCATAGGCAATTTTTTTAAAAGTCAGATCTCACAAACTAAAAGACACTTTGGAATGTCCATGTCTTATCTGGATATTGTCATTTTATTTTGTCAAACTTCTTTAAAACTAGTATTTCACTAGGGAGGCAATAAGTTCGAATGCAACCTAGTGGGGAAATCCTGCATTTGCTCAACGTCCATAGCTCTTACACAGTTCCAGATGTTCAGTACATTAATAATACACTAACTCAAAGCCTCTTTTTGAAACTTTAGAAAGTGCAAATTGCATTAAGACCTCTTTGCCCTCATTAATGGTATTGTTACAATCCCAGTCCTCTGGAAAATGTTTTTTGGCATGTGTTTAACTTTATAATATTGCCATTTACTCACTTTAATAGCCAGTACTCAAGTCTTAATGCTTTTAATAGGCCTGCCTAAACAGACTACCATCTTTTGTAATCTTATTCACATAATTTATTTCATAAGTAGAACCTGGTATATTTTTCCATCTAAAGATGAGTCTTCATTATTCATTTCATGAGGTATTCATATGTTTTAAATGTTTACTTTCTTTTATTCAGTTGACATGTACCCATAGGTGGCATATGTTAGAAATAAAAGAAGAGTTCCTTTTAAACACTAATAAAAATGAAAAAATAGTAGTTTTTTAAAATAACTTTTTTAGTTAGAGTAAAAATGAGTATCTTTAATTTTTGCTAAATACAAACTGAAAATATAGGAAAACTAAGAATATGAATTCCTGTTGAAACAACTGCCTATTTGGTAATATTTGACTCAGAACCTTCACCTCAAGAGGCTGGGTTATATTTCAGAATCAAACTTTCAATGAACACAGGTGCAGTCAGAGGTGCACTTGGAGGAATATTATAGACAAATACTGCCCTAAAGTGAGAGTAAGACCTCTGTTGGCAATCTAACTGGAAGTGAAGATCCTACAGCCCTCTCTGAAAAGAAACACTCCCTCTCATAAATTAGTTAAAATATTGAGGACTCTGAAAATGTCAGAGCTGCACTACTAGTGCCTTACTGCACTAGTGACACCTCGATTTACAGTTACTTCTTGATATATTCTGACAAAAATATACAATATTTACAATGCAAAAAACTTCAAAAAATGACATTTGTAAAACAACTAATATGTTTACACATGAAAATCTACCTTCCTGAAATCATGTGAAAAGAAAACAATAAAAGCCAGATGTGGTGGCTCACACCTGTCATCCCAGCAGTTTGGGAGGCCAACGCAGACAGATTGCTTGAGCTCAGGATTTCAAGACCAGCCTGGGCAACATGGCTAAACCCCATCTCTACAAAAGAATTAACTGGGCATGGTGGTATGTTCCTGTAGTCCCAGTTACCCAGGAGGCTGAAGTGGGAGGATCACCTGAGCCGGGGAGGTGAAGAGTACAGTGATTGCACCACTACATTCTAGCCTGGGCAACAGAGTGGGACACTGTCTTGAAAAAAGAGAGAAAAAAGAAAAGGAAACAATAAGAACTCAATACTATGTTATGTATGGAACAAATTCTTAACTCTTTGAAACATAAATTCTGAATTACTGTTGTTTCATCAACAGTTATTTCATCAATGTCTAAAGTAACCATTTAGTTAAAATGTACATAATCTGACTTGTTTTGCTTTTTTAGAGTAAAGAACTGTTGACTGAGTTAATATTGGCTACAATCTGAATAAACTTATTCACTCAAATTCAACTATATGTTTCATTCTTTTCCTGAATAAATTAACCATAGGCAAAAAAGGCAACTTGTTTTCTATACTTCTGTAAATGGGCTAATAATTAAACTATAATGAGGTCAGTGCACTTGCACTGTTAAAATCCAGACTGAGGGAAGCAAGTGAAGCAACCACTATATTACCTAAAAGTTACTACTTTCAAGTATTGCCATCTGAATCTGCTGCAAATTTGTTGCTCTAAAACTTGAAAAGAAATGTTTCAGAGAAAGCATCACTTCACAGTCTAGTGAATAAGATCCAAAAGAAAAATATTTAAATTACAATGCAGTGCATAACAAACATAGAAAGGCCTCAAGGCATACCACTACAGGAAACCATCAAATCACAAAGGAAGACAGCAAGAGAAATAAAGAAACAAAGAACCTACAGGAGAACTAGAAAATAATTCACAATGCTGGGTGGGCGTGGTCACTCATGCCTGTAATTCCAGCACTTTGGGAGGCCGGGGCAGAAGGATTGCTTGAGGCCAAAGGATTGCTTGAAGCCAGGAGTTTGAGACCAGTGTGGGCAAAAGCAAGACCCTGTCTCTAAAAAAAAAAAGTTTTAAAAAAAATTTATATGGGTGTGGTGGCATATGCCTGTAGTACCAGCTACTCAGGAGGCTGAGGTTGTAGGATCCCTTCAACCCAGGAGTTCAAGGTTATGGTGGCCTATGATCACACCCCTGCACTCTGGCCTGGGTGACAGAGCAAGACCCTGTCTTAAATAAATAAATAAATGGCAGTAATAACTCCACCTTTCAATAACTACCTTGAATGTAAATCAATTACACTCTAGCAAAAAGACAGAGTCTTAATTGCCAGAGCAATTTAGAAAGAGTAAGAAAAGAAGATCCAACTATATGCTGCCTACAAGAGATTTGCTTTTAGGGATGCACACAGGCTGAAAGTGAGCAGCTGAAAAAAGCTATTCAACAAAATGGAAACCAAAAGACAGCAGGGTTATCTGTACTGACATAAGACAAAATAGACTAAGTCAAATACTGTAAAGAAAAAAACTAAGAAGAACATCATTTAACAAAAAAAAGGTCAATTCATCAAGAGGATATAACAATTGTAAATACATATGCACCTAACATCAAAGTACCTAAATATGTAAAGCAAGTATTAAAGGATCTGAAAAGAGAGATAGATTCTAATACAATAATAGTAGGAGACATCAATACCCCACTTTCAACAATGAACAAATCATCCAGACAGAAAATATATTTAAAAACACTGGACTTGAATAAATTTAGACCAAATGGACCTAACAGGCGTATACAGGCATACCTTGGAGATATTGCAGGTTCAGTTTCAGACCACCACAATAAAGCAAATATCACAATAAAGTGAGTCATACATTTTTGTTACCCAGTACATATAAAAAGTTATGTTTATACTATACTATAGTCTACTATGTATACAAGTGGCATTATGTCTAAAAAATACATACCTTAGTTTTAAAATACTTTATTGCTAAAAAATGCTGACACAGAGACATGAAGTGAGTATATAGTATTAGAAAAATGGTGACAATAGACTTGCTTGACACAGGGTTGCCACAAACCTTTAATTTATGGGAAAAAAAAAAACCCAGAATATTTGCAAAGTGTAATAAAGCAAACACAATAAAATAAGGTATTCCTGTACAGAATATCCCATCCAACAGCAACAGAATACACATTCTTCTCAAATACACATAAAACAGTCTCCAGGATAGATGATATTTTAGGCCATGAAACAAGTTTTAACAAATTTAAGTTTGTTATCATATCAAGTATCTTTGCTGGCCACAATGGTATAAAACTAGAAATGAATAACAGGAAAATTCACAAATATATGGAAATTAAACGACATGTTCCAGCAACTAAAAAACCAAGGGGGCAATGAAGAAATTAAAAGGGAAATTTTAAAAAATATATTGAGACAAACAAAAATGGAAACACAATATACCAAAACTTAGGGGATGCAGCAAAAGCAGTCCTAAGAGGAAAGTTTATAGTAACAAATGCCTACATCAAAAAAGAAGATCCCAAATAAATAACATTACTCCTCAAGGAACTAGAAAAAGAAGAACTAAGCCCAAAATTAACAGAAGGAAAGAAATAATAAAGATCACAGAAGAAATAAATAGAGACTAGGAAAACAACACAAAGATCAACAAAACTATGAATTGGTTTTTGAAAAGATAAATTAAATCAACAAACCTTTAGCTAGATTAACAAGAAAAAAAGAGAATATTCAAATAAAATGAGAAACAAATGAGGAGATATTATAACTGATACCACAGAAATACAAAGGATCAAAGTGACTATTACAAACAATTATATGCCAACAAAACAAACTGGATAACCTGGAAGAAATGGATAAATTCCTAGACACAACCAACCAAGACTGAATCATAAAGAAATAGAAAATCTAAACAGACCAATGAGTTCTTTCCAATCAAAGAAAAGTCCAAGACCAACTGTTGGCTCACTGCTGAATTCTACCTAACAGTTAAAGAACTAATACCAATCTTTCTCAAATGATTTCAAAGAAGTTGAAGAGGAGGATATACTTCTAAATTATTTTTACATGACCAGTATTATCACCCTGATACCAAAGCCAGACAGGACAATACAAGAAAAGAAAACTACAGGCCAGTATCCTTGATAAACAGAAATGCAAAAATCCTCAACAAAATACTAGCAAACCAAATTCAACAACACATTAAAAGAACAAATCAACATAATCAAATGGGATTTATCACTGGGATGGAAAGATGGTTCAACATATGTAAATCAATAAATGTATACAGCACATTAATAGAATGAAGGACAAAAACCATATGATCATCTCATTAGATGTAGAAAAATCATTTGACAAAATTCAACATCCTTTCCTGAGAAAAACTTTTACTAAATTAGGTATAGAAGAAATGTACTGCATATTTGGCCAAAAAAGGCCAAATATGTTAAGCCCACACTTACTATTATATTCAATGGTGAAAAATTGAAAGCCTTACCTCTAAGATCTGGAACAAGACAAGGATGCCCACTTTCACTATGTCCATTTAACATAGTACTGAAGTCCTTGCCAGAAAAATGTAGAAAGAGAAAGAAATAAAAATCACCCAAATAGAAAACAAAAAAGTGAAACTGCCCTTGTTTGCTGAAGACATAATCTTATATATATAGAAACCCTTAAAGACTACACCAAAAAACTGTTAGAATAAATGAATAAATACAGTAAACTTGTAGGATACAAAATCAACACACAAAAAATCAGTAGCATTTCTATATACTAATAACAGACTGTCCAAAAGAGAAATTAAGAGAACTCCTTTTACAATAGCTACCAAAAAGAGAGAGAAAGAAAGAAAGAAATTTAACTGAGGTGAAGAAAGGCTTGTACACTGAAATCTATAAAATGTTGATGAGAGAAATTGTAGAAGATACAAATAAATAGCATGATATTCTATGCTCATAGACTGGAAGAACATTGTTAAAATGTTCACATTACCCAAAGTGACATACTGATTCAATGTAATCTCTATCAAAATTCCAATGTCATTTTTCATAGAAATAGACAAAAGAATCCTAAAGGTCATACTGAGCCACAAGAAGCTCTGAATAGCCATGGCAGTCATGAGTAAAAAGAATAAAGATGGGGGGGAGGGATTGCATTGGGAGTTATACCTGATGTAAATGACGAGTTGATGGGTGCAGCACACCAACATGGCACAAGTATACATATGTAACAAACCTGCACGTTATGCACATGTACCCTACAACTTAAAGTATAATAATAATAAATAAATTAAAAAAAAAAAAAGAATAAAGATGGAGGCATCACATGACCTGATTCCAAACCATACTACAAAGCTATAGTAATTAAAACAGCATGGTATTGGCATAAAAAACAGCCACAGTGACCAATGAAACAAAGAGCACAGAAAGAAACCCATGTATGTGTTCAACTGATTTTCAACAAAGGTGCCAAGTATACACAATGGGAAAAAAAAGACTCTCTAAAAATGGTGCTAAGAAAATTAGATATCCACATGCAGAAGAATGAAAATGGACCTTTATCTCACAATATATAAAAAAATCAACTCAAAATGAACTAAAGACTTAAACCCAAGACCTGAAACTGTAAAACTACTAGAAGAAAACAGAGGGGGAAAACTACATAACATTGGTCTAGGCAACAATTTTTTGGATTTGATCCCAAAAGCACAGACAACAAAAGCAAAAATAGGCCAATGGAATTACAACAAACAGAAAACCATGAACAAACTGGCAACCTACAGATTGGGAGAAAATATTTACAAGCTATATATCCAATAAGGAGTTAATATCCAAAATATATAAGGAACTCAAACAACTCATTAGCAAGAACACAAATAACTCAATTTAAAAATGGGCAAGGGACTTCAATAGACATTTCTAAAAGAAGACATACAAATGACCAACGGATGTATGAAAAAATCACTAATCATTAGGGAAACGCAAATTAAAACCATGATGAAACATTACTTTATGCCTATAACAATGGCTACTGTCAAAAAGATGAAAGATAAAAAATTAACCGGACGTGGTGGCAAGCGCCTGTAGTCCCAGCTACTCGGGAGGCTGAGGCAGGAGAATGGCATGAACCCGGGAGGCGGAGCTTGCAGTGAGCTGAGATCCAGCCACTGCACTCCAGCCTGGGAGACAGAGCGAGACTCCGTCTCAACAAAAAAAAAAAAAAGAGAAAAAAAAAAAAAAAAACTCCTCAGAAATAGTACTTTGTACAAAGGCAGACAACCAATGCACTGGTTTGAGCTCTAACCATTCATTCACCATGTCCTGTAGAGAATGATGTATCTTTTGAAAGACTTTTCAAAAATGCATAATCCTTGAGTTAACTTGATATCTTAAAATCAAAGGCTAGAGATTGGGAGAGCTCACTTCTATAATTTGCATTTGCTGTATATTTGAGAATACATAAAATACAAGAACCCAAATAGATGGGTGAAACTCTTAAAATGTTAAAATCGTAGCTAGAAGTTAGAAACCTGTAAGCCATATTAAAGAGATAAAATAAGTACATTATTTCTCTATGAACATAGATGAAAAAGGATGGAAAAGATACTAGATATTCAAGATACACTATATATACATGAGGTGTCAAATATCCAAGATACATTTAACATATCTGAGGCATATAAAATACTACCCAATATTCATAAAATCTTATTCAGCCACCCATTGGTGACACCCATTCTGGTCCATCTATCCTCTGCCCAAGAAAGGCAAATAAAATACATTGTAGCTCAGCAGGCAAACTGATGGACTACAGCTGTGGCCAAGTGCATTTGCTCTGGCATTACTCTAATAAAGTGTGTCAATTGTGCATCTGTTGTGTCCCCTTGCTTAAACTTCATTTCTAGTCTCTGTAAGCACACCATCAGGAAAGGAGAGCTGATGTGGAACAGAGAAAGACAAGACATAAACATTGTACAGCCCAAGATTTAGGTAGTGTGGTCCTTCCACCCACTTACATTGTATTCATGTGTTAACCTACCCTCAACTTTTTCCCCTTGCCTCCCACTGTGTATTTTAAATATCTTTACTAAACTGTGTGATTCAAGCATCCTAATGTGGTGTCACTTTTTTGTCCCATGACCTCCGGGATAAGTGTATTTGGAGACTACCACTGCATCAAGTTAACGTCCCTCCTGACACCATCGAAATCATCTAAAATCAAAAGGTGCCAATATGAAACTGTCAGCCAAAAAGGAAAATCAATTGGTCGCTACCATGAAGATTAACTAGGTAGATATTGAAGACTGTAACCAAGATGAAACAACTAGAACCTCCAAATTTTTCTAGTCCATATCAAGCTCAAAAATTGCTTTAATATGTAAAATGTACAGTAAATTAATCATAAGTTATATTTAAGTAATTTGCCTGTCATTTCCCAAAAGTGCTTTCTGTGGGGAAAAGAAAGAAAGATCAGACTGTTACTGTGTCTATATAGAAAGAAGTAGACATAAGAGACTCCATTTTGTTCTGTATTTGAGATGCTGTTAATCTGTGACCCTACCCCCAACCTTGTCCTTGCAAGAGACATGTGCTGTGGTGACTCAATGGTTAAAGGATTTTGGGCTGTGCAGGGTGTGCTTTGTTAAACAAGTGCCTGAAGGCAGCTTGCTAGTTAAAAGTCATCACCATTCTCTTAATCTCAAGTACCCAGGGACACGTACACTGCCAAAGCTCGCAGGGACCTCTGCCTAGGAAAGCTAGGTATTGTCCAAGGTTTCTCCCCATGTGATAGTCTGAAATATGGCCTCGTGGGATGGGAAAGACCTAATTGTTCCCCAGCCTGACACCCGTGAAGGGTCTGTGCTGAGGAGGACTAGTACAAGAGGAAAGAAGGCCTCTTGGCGGGTTGTTGGCAGTTGAGATAGAGAAAAGCATCTGTCTCCTGCCCGTCCCTGGGCAATGGGACATCTCGGTATAAAACCCGATTGTGTGTTCTGTTTACTGAGAAAGGAGAAAACCGCCTTAGGGCGAAAGGCGGGACTTGCTAGAGCAATGCTGCTCTTTATGCACTAAAAAGGTTTACAGAGATGTTTACATATGCATATCAAGGCACAGCACTTTTCCTTAAACTTATTCATGTCACAGAGATCTTTATTCATATGTCTTACTGCTGACTTTCTCCCTACCATGATCCTATTATCCTGCCACTTCCTTTTCTTTAAGATGGTAAAGATAATTATCAATAAATACTAAGGGATCTCAGAGACCGGTGCCGGCATAGGTCCTCGGTATGCTGAGCGCTGGTCCCCTGGGCCCACTTTTTCTTTCTCTATACTTCGTCTCTGTGTCTCATTTCTTTTCTCAAGTCTCTCGTTCCACCTAACGAGAAACGCCCACAGGTGTGGAGGGGCAGGCCACCCCTTCACTTTCTATATTTATCCTTACATCCGTGAAAAATAGTTTAGAACTAAGGGGGTGGGGAGAGCACAGGGAGTTAGGATGAATTCAGCTTCTAAATTTGCTACTTGATCCCTGCCTGCTGTGGTTTGAATGTCCCCTCCCAAAGTCATGTTAAAATGTAATTGTCATTGTAACAGTATTAACAGGTGCAGCATTTAAGAGATAATTAGGCCAGAAAGGTTCTGTCCTCATGGATGGGTTTAATACCTTAAAAAAAAAAAGGAGCTTTTTCTTTCTGTCTCACTTGCCCTTTCACCTCGAGATGATGCAGCAAGAAGGCCCTTACTAGATGCTGGCACCTTGATACTTGGACTTCTTAGTCTCCAGAATTGTGAGAAATAAATTTCTTTTCTTTCTATCCAGTCTGTGGTATTCTGTTACAGCATCACAAAATTGACTAAGACACTGCCTTCTCAAACTAAGTTACCTGGCCATCCTTGACTCTAGTTTAACCTTAAATTCTCTGCCTTTATTCTCCCTAGATTTTTCACTTAAAAATTATAATACATATACATATATAAACATACACACACACACATATACATACATATATACACACACGTGTGTGTGTGTGTGTGTGTGTGTGTGTGTGTGTGTGTATTTTTTTTTTCTTTTTTTTTAGACAGAATTTCACCCTTATTGCCCAGGCTGGAGTGCAAGGCATGATCTTGACTCATTGCAACCTCCACCTTCTGGATTCAAGGGATTCTCCTGCCTCAGCCTCCCAATTAGCAGGGATTACAGGCATGTGCCACCATGCCCGGTTAATTTTGAATTTTTAGTAGAGACAGAGTTTCACCATGTTGGCCAGGCTGGTCTTGACCTCCTGACCTCAGGTGATCCGCCCTCCTCAGCTTCCCAAAGTGCTGGGATTACAGGCGTGAGCCAGCATATCCAGCCTAATCAATATATTTTTATAAAGCTTTTTGGGAACCAGATGTAGTACAAATATATTCATGTTATTTATAGATAAGTACATAAATGACTATATAAATGCACACACACACACACACACAGCAAAAAACAACCTGGTTATTAAATTGTTACTTTCCAACTGCCCTACTATTTTCACTCAATTGTTAAAGCAGTGGCATCCTCTTTCAGAGTAGCTCTTATATCTATCTTCCTAACAGTTTAGCTCATAAGCAAAAATGAACGTGAAAAGCAAATGTAAATACAGGTATACCAATATGTAGGTATTTTTATATAAGTACATATTGTTCTAAATAAAAATAATATGTCAAATTAATATTTATCAGATCCACTATTTTTCAAACACTAGAATACTATTACAAGGACAGTACTGAACTAGAAAATCAGGAGTTCTAAGTTTGCTTTCACCAATTAAATGTATGACCTTAGCCATATGAATTGTCTACACAGAATGTAGTATATGCCCAGTAAACGTTTGTCAAATGAATAAACAAAGGAACAAACAAATGAATACTTATTAATAATCAAGAGCAGAAGTTCTCAAGAACTACATCTAACCTGAGAGATATACAGCCTCTCTACCATATCCCCAAAGCCTCAATGGCATAACGACTCTATTTAACACTGTAGAAAAAAAAATATTTCTTGAAAAGGCTCAGTTGATCACTTAAAGCAAATTTATATCTATAGAAATCTCACCCTTCTACACGAGGGGAAAAAAAACACTTTTCAATGTAGCATTTAGTTTCTTCTTTAGATTAAGTGCAGTATAGCTTTAAAAATGAGAACCATAACAAACTAGTAGCACTGCAAATTTCTTAACATACAAATTTAATGCTGAACAATACTTTCAAAAACTACAGCTACAGAGTGAACAGGAATGTTTGCATTTTATTCCTCATCTGACATTCAGTGATGAATGTAAAATGTTCCCTCAGGGAAAATGGTTTATACGTATTACTCATAAAGATGTATTTTTTTTTAAGTCGAAGTCTGTATTGTACAAATAAAAAGATCCAACTTGTTACTTTGGCACCAGAGAGTCTCTTTTCCAAATGATTTAATAGAAAAGTTTCTATTCTCTTTATATGGACAGTTTCTTCTACCCATAAAATGAACTTTCAGAGAGTTCTAAAGCAATGCTGCTACTACTTAAATGACAACAGAGTCAAAATCAAATTTATCTTAGTGGAAGAATGGTATTCCTCCTAGTTACCATAAACTATTGCTCTGAAAGAAATGTGGGGGAAAAAAAACTAGATGAACAACGTTCTCACTCTTACCCTTAAACAAATGCTGCAGTTTAATCAAAAGAATATTAGTTTTTTCTCAGTGAAAATGTAAAGTTTTGAGTAAATCACCCATTCTAATAATCTAGTACAGGAAGAAAAACTGGCCATTAAATGTAAGGGGAAAAAAATGACCACTAAAATGTATGGTTTGAAAAGCTTTAGACATACATTTTTCTTTTTTAGAGACACGGTCTTGCTATTGGCCAAGCTGGAGTGCAGTGGTGTGATCACAGCTCACTGCAGCCTCAAACTTCTGGGCCCAAGTGATCCTCCTATCTCAGCCTCCTAAGTAGCCAGGACTGCAGGCTCACACCAACACCTGGCTGATATTTTTTGTTTTGTTTTTTTAAACACTGGGTCTTTCTATGTTACCCAGGCCGGTCTTGAACATCTGACCTCAAGTGATCCTCCTACCTAAGCCTCCCAAAGTGCTAGGATTATAGGCTTCTGCACTGGGCCTAGACTTCTATCCTGTTTCTTTCTTTCTTTCTTTCTTTCTTTTTGATTTTTAGTAGAGGTGGGGTTTCACCATGTTGCCCAATCTGGTGTCAAACTCCTGAGCTCAAGCAATCCACCCACCTAGGCCTCGCAAAGTGCTGGGATTACAGGTGTGAGTCACCATGCCTGGTCCTTATCCTATGTTTCTTTTATGAAACTCTGCAACCATTCTTTACATTATATTTTCACGCAGGCGAAGCTAAACTCTGTGATTATGAAAATATTTTCTGTGCCTTTGCTAATACATGTCTCCTCGGTCCAGAATACTATATTCCTCACTCCCACATCTACCAGTAGAAATCTAACCACCTTGGGCGGGCGCGGTGGCTCACGCCTGTAATCCCAGCACTTTGGGAGGCTGAGACGGGCGGATCACGAGGTCAGGAGATCGAGACCATCCTGGCTAACACGGTGAAACCCCGTCTCTACTAAAAAAACACAAAAAAAACTAGCTGGGCGAGGTGGTGGGCGCCTGTGGTCCCAGCTACTCCGGAGGCTGAGGCAGGAGAATGGCGTAAACCCGGGAGGCGGAGCTTGCAGTGAGCTGAGATCCGGCCACTGCACTCCAGCCTGGGCAACAGAGCGAGAATCTGTCTCAAAAAAAAAAAAAAAAAAGAAATCTATACACCTTTCTTTAATACCCACTGAAATACCAACCACCTCCTCTAGGAAGCTTCTCTGCTTCAATCACATATGATCTCTTCCAACTCTTAATTCCATTATCATTCTTCTTAATCGCTCTAGTGATTATAAATTTTGTCAAATAATGCAAGGATGTGTATACTTATTTTATACCATAACCCAAACTGAAATCTTCTTGAAAAGATAGTAACTTGTTCATTTTTGAATCTTTAACAGCACTTAGTGCAATACTCTGCACAAAAGTATGTACTCAATAATAATTTCTTCAATGGATTAAGTAAATAAAAATAAATGTGAAGTAAAGTTATGAGATTTCTCAGGAATATCTTAAATATAAGCAAGGCTCTCAATATAAGTATTTTGGTATTTTAAAGAAATTCAACTAAAGATATTTAAAGTTCTTTCTCAATACAAAATAAGTATTAGTATGTGGAATTAGGATGTATTGCTTTACAAGCAAAGCACAGAAATTTTAGTTTGTAGTTCTAAAATACTTCTAACTTCAAAGGCAGTAAGAAAGACTTGGAACAATAAGAGTTAGTCTCCATTCGTTTGTGTGTTTATTCATCAAGCATTTATGGAGAGCTTATTATGTGCAGTTATGATACCTCTACTACCTAAATTTCATAAATATAATTTCACTTTTATTAATATTTTCATATGCCATAGTCACAAATCTTTATTCTAATGGTTCTTCCTAACCTTTTTCTTACCCTGATAAAGTAATCCCTGGGATAAAAAGTTTATGATGGCCCCTAAGATTCCCACTCCCTATATACAACCTGCATAAACTTCTCCCCGTTGTGAGATAAAAATAAGATTTTACTCCCATGATTAGATTATATTATGTAGTAAAGATGAAGAGATTTTATGAATGTAATTAGTGTCTACCTTAATTGATTCTGAGTTAATCAAAAGGGAGATTATCTTGGGTGGGCCTAACTTAATCAGGTAAGAGTCCTTAAAAGATACAATGCCCCCCTATAGAAGAGACACCTTTGTTGGCTTTGAAGAAGAAGAAGAAGAAGAAGAAGAAGAAAAGCAGTAGTAGTAACAAGCTGCCATGTTGTTGAGAGGGCCATATGACCAGGACCTGAATGCAACCTTTAAAGCCTCACAGTCATCCTTAGTCAACAGCTCGCAAAAGACTGGGTATCTCACTCAGTCCTAAAATTATAAGGGATAAATTCTGCAAACAAACTGAGGGACCCTGGAAGCCAATCTTTCCCCAGTCAAGTCTCTAGTGAGACCACAACCACAGGTGACCCCACTGGAAGCCTTGTAATACACTGAGCCAGCTAAGCCATGCCCAGACTCCTGACCCACAGAAAGAGTAAGATAATAAATGTGTATTGTTTTACGGTGCTAATTTTGTGGTAATTTGTTATGCAACAACATAGAACTAATACAACCCATCTAATTATATTTCAATCCTGGTTCCTGATGTCCCCCTGAAATGAATTCTAATGTAGGCTTTCTGTCTTCTGCATGGTCAATGTCAAACCACTTTGAAATGGCATAGTATCAATACATTTAATAACTGCAGTCACTGTACTGTGTGAGAACTGACAATGGTACTGACAAAAGATTATAATAATGCGCTGGTTTGCTCTTATGTCTAGATTCTGAAACTCAATAGCAAATTTATTTTTGCTAATTTTATTGGATTTCTGATTTCAGCTCCAATATGTAAAGAACTGGAAGTCATCACACCTGTTTTACAACAGAAAAAAGTTAAACTAAAAATCAATGACTTTTCTGGGATCCATCTGAGAACTAAGGTCACAAGGCAAACTGCCACCCTGAAATCTGGAGAGACAGGTAAATATAGAGAATCATGGTCAAGACATGCTTACTAGGACAATGCCCACTAAAACACAAATTGACAGAAATAGATAATTTTAATGAATTGCTGGAGATAAAATGTTAACTAGTTTATAGGTAAGAAACTCCTAGGGGCTGTAATCTTGCCAGGGGGCCCACATTTTTTAAGATATTACCACCAAAAATCCCACCAGGTCCCCACAGTAAAGAGCCAAGAAAAATCCTACTGTTTCTGGCAGGAGGAAGGAAAAAAACAACCATTTTGAAATACGTCCAACGCATTCTCTAAAACAAAGGCCAGTCTGCCAGTAAGGAAGATTTTACCAGATCCTTATCCAATATGAGGGAAGGGATCATTTCCTAAACTGCAGTTCCCTGCTATTTAATCTTATGATATGAATGAAGAGTTCAGAAACACTTGTGAAGGTCACAGGCAAGGGACACAGTGATACTAAAAGATTGAGACATAATCATAGGATTAGAAGATGCTTCCCATTCCCCATACCTTACCACAACATCAACAGGGCTCCAGAACAACAGCAGAGGGTTACAACAGAGACAGCCAGCTGCAAGGCTCAGATTCTATTTAAGAATAAGCTTTTAGGGACATTGGAGAGTAACTCAAGTCCATATTAAGAATTAATTAAAGAGCACCGGTCAAGATAACTACAAGGTAGTTATAAAAGACAGTATAAAATGTGTTTTAACATAGATATAAAAGACAATATAAAATGTATTCTTTGTTTTTAATTTTTTTCTATCTGATTTGAAAGTCAGTTGCAAAAGGTAATAATTATAAATCTGTGTTGAGAGACATACAATGTGTAAAGATGTAATTTTTATGATAATAATGACACAAGGTAGGATAAAAAAACAGCTACATAGGATTAAAGCTTCTGCATTCTATTGAAAATTAAATTAGTATTAATCAAACTATGTAAGATATTAACTATAATTGCCAGGACAACCACTAAGAAAATAACTAAAAAATACACAGTAAAAGAAAAGCCAAGGGAATTAAAGTGACACATTAGAAAAATTTAAATGGCACATTAGAAAATATCTATCTATTAGATTCAAAAGGCAATGACAGAGAAATAGAGGGGGAAAAGGCACCAGATACACAGAAAACAAACAGCAAAGTGGCATTCATAGACACCAACTTATCACTAATTACATTAAACATAAATGGAGTAAACACTCCAGTTAAAAGGCAGAGATAAGCAGAATGAATTTTTTTAAATGCTCCAACTATATGCTGTCTATAAAAGACACACTTTAAATTTAGACACAAATAGGTTCAAAGTAAAAGGAATATTATTCAGCCATAAAAAGGAATAAAGTATTAATTCATCCCATAATGATGAACATGGAAACATTACACTATGTGAAAAAGACAGACACAAAAAGTCATATATTGTATGATTCAATTTAGATGAAATGTTCGGAAAAGGCAAATCTATAGAAACAGCAGATTAGTGGATACTAGGGAATAGCAGGTATGAGTAGGCAGTGACTGTTAATGAGTAAGGAGTTTCTTTTTGGAGTCAGAAAAATATTCTGGAATTAGACAGTGGTGACGATTACACAGCTTTGTGAATATACTAAAAATGATTTCAATTGCAAAAATGGGCAAAGGATTTGAATAGGCATTTTTCTAAAGAAGATGTCTGAATTACTAATAAGCACATGAAAATATGTTTAACCTCACTAGTCTTCAGGGAACTGCAAATCAAAACCATAAGGAGACACTACACTTTATACCCATTAGAAAGGCTATTATCAAAAAAACATAAAATAAATATTGGCAAAAATGTGGAAAAATTGGAATCCTTGTGCACTCCTAGTGGGAATCTAAATTATGCACTGACTATTAAAAAAAGAGTTTGGTGGTTCTTCAAAAAGTTAAATTTAGGCTGGGCGCGGTGGTTCACGCCTGTCATCCCAGCACTTTGGGAGGTTGAGGCGGGCAGATCACCTGAGGTCAGGAGTTCAAGACCAGCCTGGTCAACATGGTAAAACCCTGTCTCTATTAAAAATACACAAAAATTAGCCATACGTGTTGGTGCACACCTGTAATCCCAGATACTCGGGAGGCTGAGGCAGGAGAATCACTGGAACCCGGGAGGCAGAGGTTGCAATGAGCCGAGATGGTGCCACTGCACTCCAGCCTGGGTGACAGAGCGAGACTCCATCTCAAAAAAAAAAAAGTTAAATTTAGAATTATCACATGATCCAGAAATTACATTTCTAAGTATATATCCAAATGAATTGAAAGCAAGGTCACAAATAGATATTTGTACACCAATGTTCATAGCAGCATTATTCACAACAGGCAAAAGGTAGAAACAATCAAAATACCCATCGACAGATGAATGGATAAGCAAATGTGAGAGATGTATATATCTCTCTATATGCACACATATATATGTATATACATATATACATATATAATGAAATATTATTCTGCCATAAAAAGGATTCTGATGTATGCTACAAGATGGATGAACCCTGAAAACTTTATGGTTAATGAAATTAATCAGAAACAAAGGACAAATATTGTATGATTCCACTTATATGAAGTAGCTACAATAGCCAAATTCACGGAGACACAAAGAATACTAGAGGGTAACAGGAAATGGGGAAAAGGAATCTGGGGAGTTATTTTGTGGGAACAGAGTTCTTATTTGGTATGATGAAAAGTTCTGGAAATAGATAGTGGTCACGGTTGTCTAACATTGCAAATGTGCTTAATTGTACACATACAAAAAATGCTAAGGCCAAAGGCAGTGGCTCATGCCTGTAATCTCAGCACTTTGGGAGGCCGAGGTGGGCAGATCATCTGAGGTCAGGAGTTCGAGACCAGCCTGACTAATCTGGAGGAACCCCATCTCTACTAAAAATACAAAATTAGCCAGGCGTGGTGGCGCATGCCTGCAATTCCAGCTACTCGGGAGGCTGAGGCAGAAGAATCACTTGAACCTGGGAGGCAGAGGTTGCCGTGAGCCGAGATCACACCATTGCACTCCAGACTGGGCAACAAGGGTGAAACTCCATCTCAAAAAAAAAAAAAAACAAAAAACAAAACCAGAGTTAAATTTTGTTATGCATATTTCACCACAATCAGAAATGACAATAAATATCAGAAAAATAAATAAAAGACCTGCGAAGCCTCTGGGGATGTGGGACTGGGAAGAAAGAAGGAACAGTATTAGTAAAGGGAGCTGCTGTTTTTTCTTTTTTTTTTTTTTTTGAGACGGAGTCTCGCTCTGTCGCCCAGGCTGGAGTGCAGTGGCCGGATCTCAGCTCACTGCAAGCCCCGCCTCCCGGGTTTACGCCATTCTCCTGCCTCAGCCTCCCGAGTAGCTGGGACTACAGGCGCCCGCCACCTCGCCCAGCTAGTTTTTTGTATTTTTTAGTAGAGACGGGGTTTCATCGTGTTAGCCAGGATGGTCTCGATCTCCTGACCTCGTGATCTGCCCGTCTCGGCCTCCCAAAGTGCTGGGATTACAGGCTTGAGCCACCGCGCCCGGCCTGTTTTTTCATTATAACCATTCTAACATTATTTAATAATGTATAAGAAGTATTTTGATAAATTATTTAAAGCTAAAAAAGAAATTAAAATGAAGAATTCAATGACAAATAACAAATAAGAAAGTTTCTATGATATGTATTATAAAGGATTACTATCCATACTATATATTTAAAAGCCCATACAGATCAATTAAAAAGATAAATACAACCAACACAAGCAGACAATAAACAAAAAGTTTTAAAGAATTAAACAAAAACCTGCAGAACAATTAACTGACAAACCTGACAAAAACAAAACCTGACAAAACCTGACAAACCTGATAAAAACAAGCAATGGGGAAAGGATTCCCTATTTAATAAATGGTGCTGGGAAAACTGGCTAGCCAGATGTAGAAAGCTGAAACTGGATCCCTTCCTTACACTTCATACAAAAATTAATTCAAGATGGATTAAAGACTTAAATCTTAGACCTAAAACCATAAAAACCCTAGAAGAAAATGTAGGCAATACCATTCAGGACATAGGCAAGGGCAAAGACTTCCTGACTAAAACGCCAAAAGCAATGGTGACAAAAGCCAAAATTGACAAATGGGATCTAATTAAACTAAAGAGCTTTTGTACAGCAAAAGAAACTACCATCAGAGTGAACAGCCTACAGAACATTCTGTAGGCTCCCATCCCTACAGAATGGGAGAAAATTTTTGCAATCTACCCACCTGACAAAGGGCTAATATCCAGAATCTACAAAGAACTTAAATTTATAAGAAAACAACAACCCCATCAAAAAGTGGGCAAAGGATATGAACAGACACTTCTCAAAAGACATTTATGCAGCCAACAGACACATGAAAAAATGCCCATCATCACTGGTCATCAGAGAAATGCAAATCAAAACCACAATGAGATACCATCTCACACCAGTTAGAATGGTGATCATTAAAAAGTCAAGAAACAACAGATACAGGAGAGGATGTGGACAAATAGGAACGCTTTTACACTGTTGGTGGGAGCATAAATTAGTTCAACCACTGTGGAAGACAGTGTGGTGATTCCTCAAGGATCTACAACTAGAAATACCATTTGACCCAGCGATCCCATTACCGGGTATATACCCAAAGGATTATAAATCATGCTACTATAAAGACACATGCATATATATGTTTATTGCAGCACTATTCACAATAGCAAAGACTTGGAACCAACCCAAATGTCCATCAATGATAGACTAGATTAAGAAAATGTGGCACATATACACCATGGAATACTATGCAGCCATAAAAAAGGATGAATTCATGTCCTTTGCAGGGACATGGATGAAGCTGGAAACCATCATCCTCAGCAAAGTATCACAAGGACAGAAAACCAAACACCGCATGTTCTCACTCATAAGGCGGGAATTGAACAATGAGAACATTTGGACACAGGGTGGGGAACATTACACAGCGGGGCCTGTTTTGGGGTGGGGGAAGTGGGGAGGGATAGCATTAGGAGAAATACCTAATGTAAATGATGGGTGCAGCAAACCAACATGGCACATGTATACATATGTAACAAACCTGCACATTGTGCACATGTACCCTAGAACTTAAAGTATAATAATAAAAAAAAGAAACTATGAGATAATAAATGTTTACTGTTTTACGCCACAAAAAAATTAAACAAAAACCTGCAGAACAATTAATTTCACAATTAATCAAAGAGATAAACTAAATGGGAACAAAATATGTTTGAAGGATTTCTTGTGTCTTTATTTTTAATTGAAAAGGTAGAAGCAGAAAAATAATCTATTCATTTTGCTAATATATATACAATCACTAAAAAGTTATTTCAACGTTACAGTGTCTAGTCACCCAATTATAAATGTCTGTAACTAAAATTCATACTGTCTGCTATATGTATTCCAAGCCTAGCAGAAAAATGTCACCCAGACACCTCCTATCTCCCTTTTTGTGACTATGACTGGAAAATATAAAAAGGTTTTAGCAATGCAATAAGATTTTGCTTTTATCTCTTACATAATTGTGGAGTGAGTGCAGTTTCTATAATCCCATAAATAACTTTTCTTCCAATTTCCCAGAAGATATTTGTCTCCATATTTAAGAATTAAAAGTTTTACAAATTTTATTAGGTAAGACCAACTCCCTACATGTTTTATTGTATGACTTAGTGTCAAGTTTAATTACTAGTTTTCCTAAATATAACTGCTTGGTGTAGATGTTCACACTGGAATACATCTTGTTTTCTATTAAGAATTTTAAAAAATGTTTATGTCCATTTTATTTTTAGATATTCTTGTAAAAAATTATCTGATTATCTTTTTGAAAACAAATCCTTTAATTTATCTACAAGAGACTAATTGCTTTAGTGTATCCCTAGCTATCGAAGTACATATATATAAAAAGACAATAGAGGAATCAAAAGTATCAATATTATCATTCAAATATATTATTTCCAAATGCTTCTGTCCTTAGAGGTATAACTTCCTGTGGAAAAAAGAGAAGGAATGCCACTTCTCTACATTGGATTTAGGTTAGATTTTTATACAATGTGATGTTACTTTCAGGAATTATATGTGGTTTCAATGCTTTGAATATTAGGAGGACCAAAATATACTAAATACTTTCAAATTAACTAAAAAAAAATATTAAAAATCAGAGTGACTCTAAAAACAACAACAAAATTCTTCTGGCCAGATACATGAAGTAAAATGAGGGCAGCAAAGAAAATTTAGCTTAGATTAACTTTAATGAAACATTCAGAAATGTAATTTATGAAAATAAAAAGGAATGCTCCTTTCCTTTCTACTCTGAAAATATCAACTTGTCCCTAAGAATAAAAATAATGTACACATAAACACTTCTCCTATATAACTAACATTACTTGAAGACTTTCATTCTTTCAGATTGTTTTATTTTATTTTAAAGAGAGTCTTATTCTGTTGCCCATGCTAGAGTGCAGGGGTGCAATCATGGCTTACTGCAGCCTCAACCTCCTGGGCTCAAGCAATCCTCCCACCTCAGCCTCCCAAGAAGCTGGGACTATAGGTCTGTGCCACCATGCCCAGCTAATTTTTGTATTTTGTAGAGGCAGAGAGTTTCACCATGTTCCCAGGCTGGTCTTGAACTCCTAGGCTCAAGTGATCCTCCCAGCTCAGCCTCCCAAACTGCTGGGATTACAGGCATGAGCCACCATGTCCAGCCTTGCTCATTCAGACTTTTAAGTAAAACAGAGGTAGGATGATCAGGCAGTATCTTAATCAAAAAATAAGTAAAAGAATATATGATGTTTAGAAAACTATAATTAGGCCGGACGCGGTGGCTCAAGCCTGTAATCCCAGCACTTTGGGAGGCCGAGACGGGCGGATCACGAGGTCAGGAGATCAAGACCATCCTGGCTAACACGGTGAAACCCCGTTCTACTAAAAAATACAAAAAACTAGCCAGGTGAGGTGGTGGGCGCCTGTAGTCCCAGCTACTCGGGAGGCTGAGGCAGGAGAATGGCGTAAACCCGGGAGGCAGAGCTTGCAGTGAGCTGAGATCCGGCCACTGCACAACAGCCTGGGTGACAGAGCGAGACTCCGTCTCAAAAAAAAAAAAAAAAAAAAAAAAAGAAAACTATAATTATTACCTTGTTGCCTCTACCCTAGGAAGCTTACTGTGGTAATATTTAAATTAGCATGACAATGTTTAAAATGTAAATGATTATTTAAAGGCAAAAGAAACAAGAAACATTCTCTTACCTTGTAAGATGGCAAGAAACACAAAATTCCTTGGCTCACAGTCTGGCACACAGATAACAAAAGTGCTCCCACTTCATCTTGGAACTCAAATGTTTCAGTATTCTGGAAGGTAGCACAGAGATTCCGACCCTTGGGGCCTGACCCAATGGTACCAACCCAAACCTAGAATATGAATATGTCATTATTAGAGTTATGCCTGAAAAATGCATGGAAATTAATATTTATTTGGAAGTATTTACATAAAAGATCAAGCAACAAGTTTAACAAAAATTTATTTTTAAATTGTCAGGGGTTTTTCTATTACCTTTAATTAATTGTATACAGATTTAATTTATAAAAGTTTTGCTTTAGGTAGATCACTAAATTCTCTTAGAGTGAAAATTCTTTGAAAGCAAAACAGGTTGTATCTGTCTTTATTTACTTAATAGCTTTGCAAAATGTAAGCATGTAACAAATTTTTGTTAGGTGAATAAATGAACAAATGAAATGATGAATATATACCAATAGCAGAATCAGATAATTCCAAAATACTGGGGATGAAGGCCAGTATAATTTGCCATAGGCAAGTGTCAAAAATGACAGGAACTACTCTTTCAAAAATTCACTGGTGCTCAAAGATCCTTAGTCATAGAAAAAAACCATACCCACCACAGCTTACAGTTATTTGCAATTCTATCTCCCTTATATGTAAAGAGATGGAGAGAGACAGAAGAAATTGTGCAAAATGTTAACAAGTGATGAATCTAGGTGAAGGATATAAAGATACTCACAATATTAATATTACCTTTTCAACTTTTCTGAAATTTCTAATTATTTTGAAATACAGTTGAAAGAATCAATAGATGAATAAATTATCAAAATGTAGCATTGAGTAGAAAAAAACAAACGTTTTCCTTTGCTCTCACACCACAGCAATCAACACAGAAAACTTATGTGACCAAATGTGTGGGAGGTTTTCTCCACATACCAAGCAAACAATCAATTCTGCAACAGACATCAATTGGGTGTCCTCTAATTCAATTC
This sequence comes from Macaca fascicularis, assembly GCF_037993035.2. NCBI lineage: Eukaryota > Metazoa > Chordata > Mammalia > Primates > Cercopithecidae > Macaca > Macaca fascicularis. The sequence continues at coordinate 46,244,190 of NC_088390.1, forward strand.
AATTCTGACACTATCTACTGGAAGATAACTTCAGATCCCAGAGGTTGAGGGCTCAGTTCCCAAGACTGCCCCCCTGTTGCCAGTCACAGTTGTTTTACTTGTGCTTCTGACTGATCAGCTAGAAATCGGGCATCCCACAACCCTCTGCTTGGGTTCAATTAATTTGGTAGAGCTGCTCATAGAACCCAGAGACACATTTACCTACACTTATTGATTTGTTATAAAAGATATTACAAAGGATACAGATAAAGAGATGTATGTGGGAAGGGGCTCAGAGCTTCAATTCCCAGGCACATCACCCTCCAGGAACCTCCAGGTGTTCAGCTATCTGGAAGCTCTCTGAACCCTGTCCTTCTAGGTTTTTATGGAGGCTTCATTATGTAGGCATGATTGATTAAACCACTAGATATTAAAATAAATTTAACCTTTAGCACCATCTCCCCCAGGCCCTCCCCAGAGGTTGAGAAATGGGGGTGAAAATCCCAACTCTCCTATCATGTCTTGGTCTTTCCGGAGACCAGCCCCCATCCTGATGCTATCTAGGGGCCCCCTACCATTAGTCATCTCATTAGCATACAAAATATCACTTTGGAGATTCTAAGGATTTTAGGAGTTGTATGCCAAGAAATGGAGTGGAAGACCAAATATATATTATTATAAATCACAGGCATATACACACATGAAACATTATTCACCTTTAAAGAAGAAACTGGCACATACTACAACATAGATGAACTTTGAAGACATTATCTGCAACATGGACAAACCTTGAGGACATTATGCTAAGTAAAATAAGCCAGTCACAAAAATGACAAATACTTTATGATTCCACTTATATGAAGTACTTATAGTAATCGGATTCAGAGAAACAGAAAGTAGAATGGTAGTTACCAGGAGTTGGGGAAGGGGGAGAATAGAGAGCTATTGTTTAATGGGAACAGAGTTTCAGTTTTTCAAGAGGAGAATGTCTTGAGATTGGTTGCACAACAATATATACATACTTAATAAGACTGAGCTGTATACTCAAAAATGGTTAAGATGGCAAATTTTATGTCATGTATATTCTACCACAATTAAAGTTTTTAAAAAATTTAAGTTGAAGGAAAATATTATAGTATAACAGAATCCAGCTGCACAACTACATTATTATAATTCAGAGACATTACAGGTTAAATGGACTTCTGTGCAGTAGGTTGAGAACGTAGAGCCTGTAATAACATTCTTATGAGAAAACGTATGCTGAATTTACCAACTTCCTATATTTATCTGTGTCTCTAAAGAAAGCAACTTGAAAATGTGGAACATGTATTCTTCCTTCACTGCTGTTGATAGTCACATTTCTCAACAGGAACACTCTGGCATTTGGAAAGCACAATTCTTAGTTATATAGGAGTTTAGCATTCTAGGTTCCCAACTACCAAATGCCGTAGTTGCTCCCAGGTAATTGTGAGAACCACAAATGTTCCCACCATAAACCTGTGTATATAGCTTAACAAAGAACTAGCCTTGTGTTAGGCACACAGGTGATGTTAACTTAACCACTTTAGCATTAACCACAGCTTAACATCACCTGTGTGCCTAACTACTTTAAAATACTTCATAAAAAGAAACCAGAAGGCATAATGAAAAATGATAATATATACATTTCTACAAAAATTAAAATAACATTTAGTAGGCATCGTTATAAAACATTAAAATCTTAAATCATAGGACTCATAAGAGTACGTTTTAATTCATTTCAGATATTCAAACGTGCTGAACACTTGCTAAATACCAGCTATTAATCTAGGCACAGAGGAAGAATGTGAATGTAAAAGGAAGAATCAGGATACACTATAGTCTAATGGAAAAGAGAAGCATAATTATACAAGCTGGGCATGGTAGTAAATGCCTGTAGTCCCAGCTACTCAGGACGCTGAGGCAGGTGGACTGCTTGAGCCCAGGAGTTTGAAGCCAGCCTGGGCAACATAGCGAGACCTTGTCTCTAAAAAGATAAATAAAGTCTGGCCAACATGACAAAACCCCATCTCTACTAAAAATACAAAAATGCACAAAGCATGGTGGCACACACTCATAATCCCAGCTACTGAGAAGGTTGAGGCAGGAGAGTGGCTGGAACCCAGGAGGCGAAGGCTGCAGTGAGCTGAGATCGCACCACTGCACTCCCGCCTGGAGGACAGAGCAAAATTGTGTCTGAAAAAATAAAAGTAAAAATAAAAATACAGAGATAAATAAATTAGATATAAATAGGCCGGGCATGGTGGCCTGTAATCCCAACACTTTGGGAGGCCAAGGCAGGTGCATCATTTGAGGGCAGGAGTTCAATACCACCCTGGACAACACAGTGAAACCCCATCTTTACTAAAAATAAAAAATAAAAAATTAGCCAGGCGTGTGGCGCACACCTGTAATCTCAGCTACTCGAGAGGCGGAGGCGGGAGAATTGCTTAAACCTGAGTGAGCCAAGATCACACCACTGCCTTCCAGCCTGGGCAACAGAGCGAGATTCTGTCTCAAAAATAAATAAATAAATAAATAAAATACAAATAATTATACCATGAGAACTAAATAAATCAAAATTTTGTTTTCATTACAAAACTAAAACTTATTTAAAAGAAGAAGCTGAAATACAGCCTTTTGCATCCCAAGTGACTGGATTATTTCCTTCTGTAGACACACTATTAAGTAGCTGACAGATTTTCTTTTATTATAAAACTGGAATGTTGAATTTCCTATCAAGATTTACTTCCTGGCACTTCAAGTACCTTCTAACTTGTTTATATAGAGTTATACTGAAGTAAGTAGAAACACTGAAGGCCTTCAAAAAAAAAAAAAAAACAACTAACCTGTGAATTTTTAATGACATGATTAGCCTCCAGCTGGACAGTAAATGTAACACCAAGTTCTGACGAAAAGGATTTCATTGGTGATAATGTACCAGATGTCAAAACAATAGTCTGAACTTTGCCATTAATATCTGAAAAGGCCTAAAAGAAAACAACATTAGATAAATAAAATTATCTTTAAAAGAGGCTGGGCAAAGTGGCTCACACCTGTAATCCCAGCACTTTGGGAGGCTGAAGCAGAAAGATCACTTGAGTCTAGGAGACCAGCCTGGGCAATATGGTGAAACCCCGTCTCTACAAAAAATAGAAAAATTAGCCGAGCATAGTGACCCTTGCCTATAGTCCCAGCTACTCGGGAGGCTAAGGTGGGAGGATCACTTGAGCCTGGGAGGTCAAGGCTGCAGTGAGCTAGATTGCACCACTGCACTCCAGCCTGGGTGAAGAGCAAGATCCTGCCTCAAAACAACAACAACAACAACAAACAACTATTTTTAAAAGAGTCAACCATATTTATTAAAATGCTGGTACTGAGCAGGAAGACAAAATCTCCATTTACATGATGAGCTTACCACAGCTGGATTTAAGCACCAAAAGTTTAGCACACGAACTGCCGTTTTCTGTCGTGAATGTTTCTTATTTTTTGGTAGAATCAACAACCCATTTTTATCTGAAATATCAATCTGATTTGTCCAGGAGTAAGTCTGTTGAATTGCAATTTTATAATCATCTGCAAATCTAGATGCAAAGAAAATGCTAATTAAGTGGCAAAACTTTGTAAAACCTATGATCCAGCTACATACAATATAGAAACTGATTACATTAAAACTCATTTGAAAGAGCTGGTACCTTCCTATTCAAAAATAACATTCTCCTTACCATTAATTAAATTCAGTAATTCTGATATTAATTAAGTCATTAAATCATAGAATCAACTGATTCTCAGAGGGAATATTAGAAATCATCTAACCATCTATCTTTTACCAGCTACTTCCTAACCTCATTTTCAAACATTACATATGTCAGGGCAGAAGCAGAATTAAAATCCAGGCCTCCTAACTCCCAGTCCAGAGCTCTCTGCATGCTCTACTATATGATGAGTTACAAAATAGAAAACAGCATTATGGTTAAAGAAACTAAAAGGTGGGTTATACTTTTTTATTACATGAGAAAACAGAAAGATAATTTTTACTGAAAGTTTTTAAAGTATTAGCAACAAATTTATAAAATTCTTACATTCCTTTGAAACCTGAGTCTCAGCCCTCATCTACTTTTTTTTTTTTTTTTTTTTTTTTTTTTTTTTTTTTTTTGAGACGGAGTCTCGCTGTGTCTCCCAGGCTGGAGCGCAGTGGCGTGATCTCGGCTCACTGCAAGCTCCGCCTCCCGGGTTCACGCCATTCTCCCGCCTCAGCCTCCCGAGTAGCTGAGACTACAGGCGCCCGCCACCACGCCCGGCTAGTTTTTTGTATTTTTAGTAGAGACGGGGTTTCACCATGTTAGCCAGGATAGTCTCGATCTCCTGACCTCGTGATCCACCCGCCTCGGCCTCCCAAAGTGCTGGGATTACAGGCTTGAGCCACCGCGCCCGGCCCTCATCTACTTTTAATGAAGGTGCTGAACCAAATGATATCTGTGATACCATCCAGTTTATAACTACTTTCAATATCAATCTAGAAAATGGCTAAGTTTAAAAAGAATAAAATGTGGCTGGGCATGGTGGCTTACACCTGTGATCCCAGCACTTTGGGAGGCTGAGGCAGGCAGATCACGAGGTCAGGAGTTTGAGACTAGCCTGGCCAACATGGTGAAACCCTGTCTCTACTAAAAATACAAAAAATTAACCGGGCGTGGTGGCTGGTGCCTGTAGTCCCAGCTATTCGGGAGGCTGAGGCAGGAGAATGGCGTGAACCCGGGAGGTGGAGGTTGCAGTGAGTCAAGATCACACCACTGCACTCCAACCTGGGAGACAGCGAGACTCCGTCTCAAAAAAAAGAAAAGAAAACAAAGGGGAAATCTTCATGATATCAGATTTGGTCATGATTTACTGGATGTGACACTAAAAGTACAGGCAACAACAAAAAAGGAGAAAGATAAATTGGATTTCAACAAGATTAAAAAGCTTTTTGCATCAAAGTACATTATCAATAAATGAAAAAACAACCCACAGAATGGGAGAAAATATTTGTAAAGCATAAATCTCTTACAAGACTGACATCCGGAATACATAAATAACTACAACTCAACAACAACAACAAAACAGTAATTAAAAAATGGGCAAAAGACTCCAACAGGTATTTCTCCAAAAGAGACATACAATTGGCCAATAAGCACATGAAAAGATTCTCAACATCTCTAGTCATTAGGAAATACAAATAAAAACCAGATGAAATCACTTGATACCTATTAGGATGGCTATTATAAAAAAATAAAATAACAAGTGTCAGCAAAATAACAATTCTGATATATGCTGCTACATAAACTGTTGGCAAGGATGTGTAGAAACTGGAACCCTTGTGCATTGATAATGGGAATGGAAAATAATGCAGTTGCTGTGGGAAACAGTATAGTGAGTTCTCAAAAAGTTAAATGCAGCATTACCATATGATCCTGCAATTCCACTGCTAGGTACTTATATACACCCAGAAGAACTGAAAGCAGAACTCAGATATTTGTACACCAACGTTCATAGTAGCATAGTTTACAATAGGCAAAAGATGAAAATAACCCGAATGTCCATTAACATAAGAACAAATTAACAAACTGTGGTATATATATACAACGGAATGTTATTCAGCCATAGAAAGGAATGAAATTCTGATATATGCTACTACATAAATGAACTCTGAAAACACTGTGCTAAGTTAATTGAAATAAGCCAGACAAAAAAAGACAAACATTGTATGATTGCTCTCATGTGAAATACCTAAAAAGGACTTCATAAGATGAAAATAGAATACAGGTTAGCAGGGGATGAGGGGAAAGACTCTAGGGAGTTATTATTTCATGGGTACAGAATTCCTATTTGGAATGATAAAAAAATTTCTGGAAATCTCTGGAAATGAGTACAATGTACAACATTGCAAACATACTGTACTTAATGGCATGGAGTTGTATACATAAAATGGTTAAAATGGTATATTTTATGTATATTTTACCACATACACAAAAAAATACCAGAACTAGGTTCTACTATAACTTAAGTTATAGGATGAGAGGGATTGGTTGTTTTTCATTTTCCACAGTTCGTACAATAAAAAAGGGACTTTCTGACACTGTGGGAACATAAGAAAACTTTAGCAATAGAAGATAAAAATTTAATATGATTTAATTAAATATGTTTAATGATTTCAATATTCATTAATATAAAAGACTAATTTTGGCCAGGTTGGGCTCACGCTTACAATCCTAGCACTTTGAGAGGCTGAGGTGGGAGGATCACTTGAGGCCAGGAGTTTAATACCATCCTGTTCAACATAGTGAGATCTCATCTCTACAAAATAAATAAAAAATTAGCTGGGTGTGGGCTGTGCACACCTGTAATCCCAGCTACTCAGGAAACAGGTGGGAGGATTGCTTAAGCCCAGGAGGTCAAGGCTGCAGTGAGCTGTGATCACACAACTACACTTCAGCCTGGGTGACAGAGCCAGTCCCTGTCTCAAAAAAGCATCAGACTAATTTCAATTCCTCTAAGCCTGTGTCAATAACAGCAAATATATAATAATACCTATAACACTTGTTTCAATTCTCCTATTTACTCACCCAAAATTGGTATGTATTAAACACATGCTAGCACCCAAATTAGGCTATTTTTAAAGGAAAATACACATTAGTTATCTTCACTTACCTGCTATTTTGCCTAAAAAGATAGTCAAGCACCATAAAAAGTCCTTTAAGCATTATTTGAGTTGATGCACTAATAATAGGTACTTCTCTTGCCTCCTCTTTACCATAAATTGGTGAGATTTTTTCCTCTTTTTGAAGAACAGCAGAAAAATGTCCCTATAAGAAATTACCAAATTAAGTGTAGAGGGGTTGGGAGGGAATTGGAAATAGAAACTTCTCAAAAATATAATGAAACCCAAACAAAACATGCATTGAAATTTTAGGTGAACAGAATTGCTATAGTTTGATAGTCTGACTTCTCCGAATCTCATATTGTAATGTGATCCCCAGTAATGGAAGTGGGGCATATCGGAAGGTTTGAGATCATGGCGGGTAGATACCTCATGAATAGATTAACACCCTCCCTACGTGGAGAGGAGGTGAGTTAGTGCTCTGTTAGTTCCCATGAGAGCTGGTTGTTAAAAACAGCCTGACACCTCCCTCCCTTCTCTCTCTCGCTTCTTCTCTTGCCATATGATCTGTACAAACCAGCTCCCTTTCACCTCTTGCCATGACTAGAAGCAGGCTAATGTTCTCAAAAGCAGATGTTGGTGACATGCTTCTTATACAATAACCAAATAAACCTCTTTTCTTTATAAGTTACCCAGCCTCAGGTATTTCTTTGTAGCGATACAAACAGACTAAGACAATTATTAACAGCACAATACTATCAATGTATTTTAGATTGCCATATTAGCAAAATTCTCCTCAAAGACTCTTCAATAATAAGTTAGTATTTAGAAGATTCATTACTTCTCGGTCAATCAGGGTATTATTTGGTGCCTTTCAGAAGTAAGAAATTAAATAAAAATATAGCAAGTAGCTTCTCCAAAAGTCTTTAAAGAATTGATATGTTGCCTTAAATCCATGAATTATTTCCAGAAAGTAATTTTGATGCTGAGAATAATATGACTACATCACAAGCAAAGCTAAATGACTTAAGGAAACAATACATGTTAAATAACAAAATGTATGTTAACTGGCTCATTGGTCTTTACATGGCTCATAAGTTTTAATAATGGATGAAAGTGCAGACAATAAGACAAAATTATAAGAAAACAGAAGAGTATGTTTCCCAGATTGTAAAAGAGAAAATTCTGGATACTGAAGCAATAAAAGATATTGGTGACAACTCTGATGTCTGACAATAAAATGTGTTCAATGAAAATAAAACGAGGAAATAGGATAAATAAGAACGATACATTTTAGTATTCAGATATATTGTGAAACAACACAAATCTATAAGAGTAAAAATCAGCCTTACTGAACAAAACATTAAAGAATACAAATAAGTAGAAAGACTTAAAAAACTAACCAACAAAGAACAAACAAGAAAGACAACATGAATGTGGAAAAATATGCAGCCCTGCAATGAAATACAAATATCAAACTATTCTTTTTGAAAAATGAAGTCCCCCCAGCAACACCTTACATCAAGGCTTAATATCCTTCTCCAACACTGGCAGAACACTGGCAATTTACTCTGATAAAATATAGAAAATATAAACTATTAAAGGTGAGGCGCTGTACTAAAAACAGAAGGGCTAAATGAAATACTACATATTGAATCATGAGAGTACTCCGAGCTCAATTCCCATTAGGTTACCCACACATTGGCAGCTGGGTTGGGGGGGGGGTAGAAAAATAGAAAACTAAGCAATGGAAAAATAAATAAAAAGTTAATTATGGTTCCTTAGGAAACATACATAAAGCTGTATAAAAATATAATCAAATAAGCTACATTACATTACTATCATGAGCTATAATAATACATACACATGATGATATCCACACTGAATATCAATATAACTATACTGGCAGAATAAAGAGTGAAGAGAGAAAAGAAAGAAGGGAAGAAAAGGAGGAAGCAAAGGAGGAAGAGAGCGCGTATGCGTGTGTGTGTGTCAGAGAAGAGTGTGTGTGTGTCTAAAGGAGCTAAATCATCATTATAATTAAGAGAAAGTCAACAGAGAGCATCTAAAATTGAAAACTCAAAAGAAGCAGAACCCACGTTATTTTTTTAAATGTGGTTAAATATCAGAAAAAACCACTACGAGAGATAAAAGTGAGAATTGGGATTGAGGAGTGGGTCAGAGGAATACTTTTCTCAACAGAACTAATTGTATATAGTATATAGTATATAATATAGTATTAATATAGTATATAATATAGTATATATAGTATATAATAAAAATATATGTATATGATATAAAATAATATAAAAATAACCCACAGAAATCACTTTTAAAAGGTAAATTTTAAGCATATGAATTAAATTATAGCTCAATGAAGTTGTCAATTAAAAAATTTTTAACCACAGCAAACATCTCAATAAAGGGTGCAATACTAGTAATTGCTCCTTTAAGCAACAAAACCAGGATGTCTTTTTCTTTTTTTTATTCTTCTTTTTTTTTTTTTTGAGACGGAGCCTCGCTCTGTCACCCAGGCTGGGGTGCAGTGGCGCGATCTCGGCTCACTGCAAGCTCCGCCTCCCGATTCATGCCATTTTCCTGCCTCAGCCTCTCAGGTAGCTGGGACTACAATCTCCCACCACCACGCCCGGCTAATTTTTTGTATGTTTTTTAGTAGAGACAGGGTTTCACCGTGTTAGCCAGGATGGTCTCGATCTCCTGACCTTGTGGTCTGCCCGCCTCGGCCTCCCAAAGTGCTGGGATTAAGGCATGAGCCACCGTACCCGGCCCAGGATGTCTTTTTCATTGCCTGCGATAAACAACGCACTGGAAGTCTGCGCCAGCATAGTAAGAAACAAAAACATGAAGAAATTAGAAAGAAATGAGAAAGAAGCCGGTCATTATTCAGACAATACGGTTATCTATATGGAAAATTTAAGATAATCTGTGGACAAACTTGTAAAATAATTCAACAAGGTGGTTAATAAGACAATTATAAGATAAATAAAAATCAAACACCAGTTTGATATAGCAATAACAATTAAAAACGTAATTTTAAAAATATATCATTTGTAATGGAAACAAACTTTAAGCTACCGAAGAATAAATCTAACCAAAAGTATCTAATCTTTTAAAAATAAAATTATAAAATGTTATTGAAAGATAGGAAGAAATCATAATGAAGAACTATATCTTGTCATGAATGGGAGAACTTCATAATGTAAATACATGAATTCTTTCCAAATTAATCTATAAATACAGTGCAATTACAATAAAAGTTCCAACAGAACTTTTCCTAAAGATTATAAGCTAATTCTAAAATTCAAATGGCTGAGTAAAACAAAGGACAGCTGATACAATTCTAAAGGAAAATAATAAAGTGAGGGATATGCCTTACTATATATAAGCACTTTTCTTATCATTAATTAACAAACGTGACAAATTAGAGAAAAAGAATGGTGGAACAGAATCAAGTCCAAATATAAATTCACACATATATGAAAATTAGAGGGGCTGGGTGTAGCGGTTCACTCTTGTAATCCCAGTGCTTCAGGAGGCCGAGGTGGAAGGATGGCCTGAGGCCATGAGTTCAAGACCAGCCTAGGCAACATAGTAACACCCTGTCTTTACAAAACATAAAAAAATTAGGCCAGGTGTGGGTGGCTCACACTTGTAATCCTAGCACTTTGAAAGACCGAGGCAGGTGGATCACTTGAGCTCAGGAGCTGGAGACCAGCCTGGGCAACATGACAAAACCCCATCTCTATAAAAAATAAATAAATAAATAAATACAAAAAATGAGCCAGGCGTGCAAATATACACCATGGAATACTATGCAGCCATAAAAAAGGATGAGTTCATGCCTTTTGTAGGGACATGGATGAAGCTGGAAATCATCATTCTCAGCAAACTATCACAAGGACAGAAAACAAAACACTGCATGTTCTCACTCAGGGGTAGGAATTGAACAATGAGAACACTTGGACACAGGATGGGGAACATCACACACGGGCCTGTTGTGGGGTGGGGGGAACGGGGAGGGATAGCATTAGGAGATGCACCTAATGTAAATGACGAGTTAATGGGTGTACCACACCAACATGGCAGATGTATACATATGTAACAAACCTGCACATTGTGCACATGTACCCTAGAACTTAAAGTATAATAATAATTAAAAAAATAAAGAATTACCATTTGACCCCGCAATCCTCTTACTTGGTATATACCCAAAAGAAAATAAATTGCTCTACCATAAAAAAATAAATAAATAAATAAAAGAGCCAGGCGTGGTGGCACGCTTGTGGTCCCAGGTACTTGGGGGTGCTGAGGCACAAGAATTGCCTGAACCTGGAAGGCAGAGATTGCAGTGAGCTGAGATCACACCACTGCACTCCAGCCTGGGTAACAGAGTGAGATTCTGTCTCAAAATGAATAAATAAATAAATAATTAGCCAGGTATGGTGATGCATGCCTGTAGTCCCAGCTACTGAGGAGTCTGTGGCAGGAGGATCCCTTAAGACCAGAAATCCAAGGTTACAGTGAGCTATGAATGCACCATTGCACTTCATTCTGGGCAACACAGCAAGACCCTGTCTCTTAAAAACAAAAAAAAAGTTAAAAAATAATTTTTTTAATTTAAAAAAAGAAAATTAAATAGGTAGCAGAGGTGGCATTACAAATTAGAGGGAAATTAATATGCCCCATTTAGGAAACAGTGCTGGGACAATTCTCTATCCATACAGGAAAAAAATTGATTCATAAATTCACAACATAAACAAAATGAATCCAAGGCTTTGCAAAAGTATTTATAAATCCCATCCTTTATAAACAATAAATACCTTAAAACTTTTAGGAGAAATATAACATAGGATAAGAAAAGACTGCTTAAAGTAAATTCAAAAACCACAATTCATAAGGGATGTTCATATCAGAACTGTTTATTACACTGGGAAACTGGAAATAACCTATATTTCAACTTACCAGATTAATCAATTTAGAATATGTACACTCATAAAAATGCTACACTGCAGTTAAAAATTATGTGAAGGAATCTTTAAATAGGAAAAGTATACATAATATATTGTTAAATTAAAAGAGGCTAAAAGAAATGTGTCATACCAGAAATATATTTATAATAAGCAAATATGGGAATAGAAGGCATAAGGAGACATAAATCACAATGTGCATAATGTTCATCTTTGAGTTTATGAGTCATTTTTCTTTGTGCCATTCTGTATTTTCCAGTTTTTTTCTTCGACATACATTTTATTTGTACATTTTATAACTGACATGTAACATATACAGTAGAATGAACTAATCTTACATGTACACCTCACTAAATACACACACCTCCCCATGTAACTAACACCCAACCAGGATACAAAACATTCCTAGAATCCCAGATATTCCTTTGTGCCCCTTCTCAGCCCAAACTGCTCTGAACCCCCACATAGTTGTCAACTTCTCTCACCATAATTAGGTTGGTCTGTTCTTCAATTTCATAAAAATAGATTTATACAGTTTATACCCTTTTGAATCTGGTTTCCTTCACCTAATATAATATTTAAGATTCATCTAGGGTCAGGCGCGGTGGCTCCTAGCACTTTGGGAGGCCATGGTGGGCGGATCACCTGAGGTTGGGAGTTCGAGGCCATGGTGAGCAGATCACTTGAGGTTGGGAGTTCAAGGCCAGCCTGACCAACATGGAGAAACTCCGTCTCTACTAAAAATACAAAAAATTAGGTGTGGTGGCGCATGCCTGTAATCCCAGCTACTCATGAGTCTGAGGCAGGAGAATCACTTGAACCCAGGAGGCAGAGGTTGCAGTGAGCTGAGATCGTGCCACTGCACTTCAGCCTGGGCAACAAGAGTCAAATTCCATCTCAAAAACAAAAAACAAAAAACAAAAAACTATATGGTTGTGTTGGAAGTAGTTCATTTTTTATTGCTATGTAGTATTCTACTATGTGAATATGCTACAATTTATCCCTTTTTTTTAAAAACAGGGCCTTGCCTTGTGCCCCAGCCTGGAGTGTAGTGGTGCAATCACGGTTCACTGTAGCCTCAACCTCCTGGGTTCAGGTGATCCTCCTGCCTCAGCCTCCCAATTAGCTGGGACTACAGCACACTGCCACCATACCCGGCTAATTTTTTGTATTTTTTTTGTAGAGACAGGGTCTCACTATATTGCCCAGGCTGGTCTTGAACTCCTGGCCTCAAGCAATCTGCCAGCTGCAGCCTCTCAAAGTGCAGGATTACTGGCATGCACCATCACCCTCAGCCCCATTTTACTGTTATATAAATAACTTTCAAAATGCAAACAATTTATGCAAAAAAAATTATAAAAGATGTCACAACATGGAAAAATTCTTATAATAGACACCACGTTGCATTTTAAAAATGAAGGGCAAAAATTTATGTATATCCTGATTAAAATATATGTTTTAATAGTCACATACCCAGAATGTTATTGTGATCATGTTAGCAATTATTTTCATCATTTTTTGTTCAAAAACCTCTTTGAGAAATAACATCAGCAAGATGGAAGAATTTAAGTTTTCCAACCCTAGCACTTTGGGAGGCCAAGGCAGGCGGATCACTTGAGGTCAGGAGTCTGACACCAGCCTGGCCAACATGGTGAAATCCCGTCTCTGCCAAAAATACAAATATTAGTCGGGCATGGTGGGGCATGCCTGTAGTCCCAGCAACTTGGGAGACTGAGGCATGAGGATGGCTTGAACACGGGAGGCAGAGGTTGCAGTGAGCTGAGATCACACCACTGCCCTCCAGCCTGGACAACAGAGTGAGACTTTGTCTCAAAAAAAAAAAAGAATTTGAGTTTTCCATTGTCATCTCCCAACAATGAACCAATTCTGACAAGCACCCACATATGAGAGTACCTTTGTTAAGAGTCTAAGAGTCTAGCAGAGAAGTTCCAGGACCCCATTGGAGCAAAAAATCCAAGAACAGATGCATTGAAGAGGGCAAAAAGTATAGTTTCATATTATCCACATCACCCCTGCCCACTAAGTACAGCTCAGTGCCAAGAGAGCCTCCATTAGCCCAAAATTCTTCCCATGGGGAAAAGTGAGAATATAGTGAGTGATTAATGAAATAAAGAAAATGTGGCACATATATATATAATGAAATATTATTCAGTCTTAAAAAAACAAGAAAATTTTGCCATTTGCAACAACATGGATGAAACTGGAAGTATTATGTTATCTGAAATAAGCCTGATAGACAAATACTGCATGCTATCACTCATATGTGTAATCTAAAAAAGTTGTACTCATAAAAGCAGAGTCCTCAGCCCCAAAGTTCACTGGCAAAGATACAGAACAACAGGAACTTTTGTTCATTGCTGGTGGGAATGCAAAATGGTACAGCCACTTTTTGTCAAGAGACAAAGTCTTGCTATGTTGCTCAGGCTGGAGAGCAGCTATTCACAAGCACACAATCATAGTGCACTACAGCCTCAAATTCCTGGGTTCAAGCAATCTTCCTGCCTCAGCCACCCAAGTAGCTAAGACTACAGCCGCATGCCACCATACCCAGCAGTTACAGCCACTTTTGAAGACTGTTAGCAGTTTCTTGCAAAGCTAAACACAGTCTTACCATATAATACAACAATTGTGTTCCTAAGTATTCATACAAATGAGTAGAAAGCTTATCACTAATAGAAATGTTTATAGCAGCTTTATTCACAATTGCCAAAAACTGGAAACCATCAATGTGTCTTTCAGTAGGTGAATGGATAAACTGTGGTACATCCAGATAACGAAATATTATTCAGCTATAAGAAGAAATGAGCTATCAAGGCAAAAAAAATGCATGGAGGAATCTTAAATGCATATTGTTAAGTTAAAGAAGCCAGTCTGAAAAGACTACATACTGCACAATTTCAACTATATGGCATTCCGGAAAAGGCAAAACAATGTAGTAAAAAAAAAAATCTGTGGTTGCCAAGGGTTTGGTGGGTATGGGCATGGTGTGGTGGAGGGATGAAGAGGTGTAACACAGAAGAATTTTAGGACAGTGAATACACTCTGTATGACATTGTAGTGGTGGATTCCTAGGCAAAATCGAATTGAACTCTACAACACAAGGGGTAAACCCTAAGGTAAACTATGGACTTAAATGAACAATAATGCATCAATAATGGTTTATCAATTGTAACAAATATACTACACTCTTGTAAGAGATCAATAATGGGGAAACTGTGGAGTTGGTGTGTATTGTGTATGTGTATAGGTGTGTAGCTGGGAGTGGAAGTATATGAGAATTCTGGACCTTGTGCTTAATTTTTCTCTAAACCTAAAACAACCATTCTAAAATACATAATCTAGTAATTTAAATAAGTAAATAGGAACAAAAAAGAAAATATATTCTTATCTGCAAAAAAACACTAGAAAATATAATGAAATTTATGCAGCCTCTATTTAGAAAAATGTACAAAAGTATATACTCATAAAATTTTGCATATAGCTTCATAAGTTTCATAGTCTTCCAAAGCCTACTCATGATCTCTTCATGAATATCAGGTTTATAATTTCTAAATTAAGATGAACAAAATAGGAATTTCTCCTCATTTTCTAAAATTTTTAACTTTTACAATTGACTAAATAAATCTACAACCTAAAACTATTGACTCCTTTTAGCTTTAAACAAAGCAATTAATCCCTTTAAAGACTTATTTCCTTCAAATTAAGTAATGCTATGTTTTCAGCCACAATTTACCCATGCCATCACCTAAAGATTATCAAATTTAGATAACAAAATTTTTAAAAATTTAAATTGCTATATTTAAAACTTCTGGGTTACTCACTAGATTTAATCTGGATTTAGTCATGACTAAATCACTTCTAATTCACTAAATACATTTCACAGGTAGAAAAAAGATCTTACCTGCAAAATGGGAAAAGTAGCAGTGGTGATGCCCATTTTGTGTAAATTTAAGAGCATTTCATTTCCACTCCATATTTTACAAGCTGATTCATAATCTCTTTCTACAAGATATTCAGAGTTTGCTTCTAACCAACTGAAATAAAATAAAACAATTTTGTCAACCAGTATCATACTTACATGCACTATTTCAACAGAACAAGAGAATCATATTTTCATGCATTGATCTGTATTTCTTGACATTCTTAGGACATGAATGTGGATTAATTAAGAAATCTTTTAAAAAGCATGCATGTTTCATATTGCAAAATAAACTTTATATAACTAAAAAGAAAGCTTTTATTCAGAAGAAACAAACATGCATATGATTTCCCACTTGTTTTGTGGATTCACATTGCTTTACTTAGCTAATGTCTCTTCAACTGAGAGCCAGGTGTTAGGTACTTATCCCAAATATATATAAAAGGAAATGCAAAACAACCTAATAAAGAAATTAAAAGTGTTACATATTAACACAAAAAAGAGAATTACTAGAAAATATATCAATACATTCATTGATCTATATGCACATTCATACATTAAGTGTTTGAATGCCTATTTTATTCCAGACATTGTTCTGGGTAGTGAAAATAACAGCAGTTGAATAAAAAAGGCAAGGTCCTTACTCTCATGGAAATTATATTCTACTAAAGGGAGACAGGAATAAACATAAAAACAAATACATAAATAAGAAAATATCAGGTAGCCATGGGATACTATACAGCCACAAAAAAGAACGAGAACATGTCCTTTATGGGAACATGGATGGAGCTGGAGATCATTATCCTTAACAAACTAACGCAGGAACAGAAAATCAAATACTACATGTTCTCACTTGTGGGAACTAAATGATGAGAACACACGGGCAAGAGGGGAACAGCACGTATCGGATGGTGTAGGGTTGGAGAAGGGAAGACGATCAGGAAAAATAACTAATGAGTATAAGGCTTAATACCTGGGTGATGAAATAATATGTACAAGAAACCCCCATAACATGTTTACCTATATAACAAACCTGCACATGTACCCCTGAACTTAAAAGTTAAAAAAAAGTTCTAATAAAATGAAAAAAAAAAATCAGGTAATGATTTACAAATAAATTATGAAAATAAATTAGTTTAATATAACCTAGTTGCTACTTTAATTTCAATGTCAAGAATGCTCTCCCTGAGGTGACATTTATTCTAACAACTAAATGCAAAAAGTATCCAGTCATGGGAGAATCAGAAAGCAAGAAATATCCAAGCAGAAGGAATAGCTAGGACAAAGGTCCTGAGGTGGTTAGAAAATTTTGCTTGTTTGAGGGCCTGAAAGAAAGCCAATGTGATTTGCAGCACAATGGTTAAAAATGAATAATGGTATGAACAATGTCAGAGTGATAAGTAGAAATCAGGTCATCCTGAGTCACAATAAGAAATCTGAATTTATTCAAAGTGCAATGGGACGGCTTGGGTTTTTTTTTATTTTTAATTTTTGTAGGTATATAGTAGGTGTATATATTTATGGGGTACATGTTTTGATACAGGCATGCAATACATAATAATCACATCATGGAAGATGGGTTATCCATCCTCTCAAACATTAATCCTTTGTGTTACAAAGAATCCAATTATATTATTTTAGTCATTTTTAAATGTACAGTTAAATCATTATTGACTACAGTCACACTGTTGTGCTATCAAATACTAGGACTTATTCATTCATTGTATTTTTCTTTTCTTTGTACTCATTAACCAACCCCACCTCTCCTGTGATCCCCACCTACCACCCTTCCCAGCCTCTGGTAAACCATCCTTCTACTCTCTATCTCAATGGATTAAATTGTTTTCATTTTTAGATCCCACAAATAAGTGAGAATATGTGCTTTTTGTCTTTCTGTGCCTGGCTTATTTCACTTAACACAGTGACCTCCAATTTTATCCATGTTGTTGGAAATGACAGGATCTCCTTCTGTGTTATAGTTGAGTGGTACTCCATTATGTATATGTACCACATTTTCTTTATCCATTCATCTGTTGATGGACATTTAGGTTGCTTTCAAATCTTGACTATTGTGAATAGTGCTGCAGCAAACATGGGAGTACAGATACACTTTTGATATACTGATTTCCTTTATTTGGGGTATATATCTAGCAGTGGGATTGCTGAATCGTTTGGTAGCTCTAGTTTTAGTTTTTTGAGGAACTTCCGAATTGTTCTCCATAGTGGCTGTCCTAATTTACATTCCCACCAACAGTGTACGAGGATTGTCTTTTCTCCACATCCTCGCCAGCATTTGTTGTTGCCTGTCTTGCATAAAAGTCATTTTAACTGGGGTAAGGTGATATCTCATTGTAGTTTTGATCAGCAGAGAAATGCTGATCAATGATGTTGAGCGTCTTTTCATATGTCTGACTGCCATTTGTATGTCTTCTTTAGAGAAATGTCTATTCAAATCTTTTGTCGATTTTTAATTAAATTATTAGATTTTTTCATACAGAGTTGTTTGAGCTCCTTATATATTCTGGTTATTAATCCCTTGTCAGATGTGCAGTTTGCAAATATTTCCTCCCATTCTGTGGGTTGCCTCGTCACTTGGTTGATTGTTTCCCTTGCTCTGCAGCAGCTTTTTAACTTGATGTGATCCCATCTGTCCATTTTTGCTTCGGTTACCTGTGCTTCTGAGGTATTGCTCAAGAAGTTTTTCCCCAGACCGATGTCCTGGAGAGTTTTTCCAATGTTTTCTGGTAGTAGTTTCATAGTTTGAGGTTGTAGATTTGTCTTTAATGTATTTTGATTTGATTTTTGTTAATGGTGAAAGATAGGGGTCTCGTTTTATTCTCCTGCATATGGATATCCAGTTTTCCCGGCACCATTTATTGAAGAGATTGTGTATTTCCCTCAGTGTATGTTTGTGGCACCTATGTCAAAAATGAGTTCACTGTAGGTGTGTGAATTTGTTTCTGAGTTTTCTGTTCTGTTCCATTGATCTGTGTGTCTGTTTTTATGCCAGTACCGTCCTGTTTTGGTGGAAAGGTTTTAAATACAGAGTTTTAAATAAAAGAGAGACTATCTATTTTACATGTTTAAAAAATGATTCTAGCTACCAAGCTAGAATTGATTACTGGAGAAAGATGAGTGAAAGTAGAGACCTGTTAGGAGGTTGTTATAATATTCTTGTTAAGTGAAGATTGTAGGATAGATATGCACAGTCAATGAAATTTAGGAATTGGGGATATACTGTGCAGGTGGCATCTATAAGACTTACTCATTTAATTGGATGAGGTGAGGCAGTAAGGATATTATCAAGGATAATATTTAACTTTTTTATTTGAGGAACTGGTACATACTGTTTGCTTAGATGAGGAAGACTGAGAAGAAAACAGAACACGGGAAGGGAAGGAATTTTGTTTTAGATGTAAAGTTGAAATGTCTATTTGATATCCAAAAAGAGCTATAAAGTAGAAAGTTGGATATGAGAATGGCATTCTAGGGAGAGGCTGAAGCTAGAGACATAGGTTCAGGCCTCATCAGTACTGCAGATTATATTTTAAGCTATAATACTATAAGCTATTTAGGGAAAATAGAGCTACAAAAGAAACTAGGTCCCAGTACCAAGTAAGTCCTGAGGCACTCCAACATTTAGATATCAAAAAGAATAATAATTAGTAAAAGAAATGATAAAAGAACGGACTGTGAGAAGGAGGAAAACCAGAGATGTCACAGAAGCTAACACAAAAATGCTTTTCAAAGAGGTAATCATCAACTACCCAACACCACTGACTGGCTGAGATAAAAGAAACAATAATCTCTGTATTTGGCAATATAGAGATCACTGGTGATCTTGATAAGAACAGCTTGCATAGAATTGTCCAGAGAGCAACACTGCTAGGATCTATGAGGGAAGAACGTCAAGTGAGAAAATAGAATTAGCAACTATAGACAACTCTTTCAACAAACTATGTTGTAAAATAAAAACCACAGAAATCTGCATAGCAAACCACCACCAGAAAAGACACAAGCAAATGGCAAAATGGGGTGGAAAGTATTTACAACTCTTATTGCAGGCAAAGATTTTAATTCCCTAATATATGAATGGGGTTTTATAAATCATTAAGAAAAAGAACCACAATAAGAACAAAAAAAGAACAGAGATGTCAACAGGCAGTTGACACAAAAGAAAATATAAATGGCCTTTAAAGATGCTTAAGTTCATGCATATTAAGGAAAATGAATATTAAAACTACATTGGGATACACTTTTCACCTAGCAGGCTAGAAGAAAACAATTTTCATACTCTTATACATTGCTGGTAGAAGCATACATTAGCCCCCCTGTCATCCACCTATTGTGTAAATGTTAGCAATATCTATTGAAATTACAAATATGTCTATGCTTTCACCCAACAATTCCACTTCTAAAAACTTTCCTATAGATATATTTGCATACAAATGAAATTATGTATGTTCAAAGTTATTCATTACAGCAGTATAAGAGCAAAAGACTAGAAACAACCTCCTCTGTTAATCAGAGGCTGGTTAAATAAACTATTGCATATCTATCTAATGGAATTCTAGTTATCTTTTTTTCTTAAACTGAGAAAGCTTTCTAGGTCTTAACATGGAAAGGTCTCCAAAATACACTGTGAACTGAAAAAAGCAAGTTGCAGAAAAATGCATGTATAGTATGCCATCATTTGGATGAAAATGAGGGACAATAAAATGTATCTAATATTGGTTTCATAAATGAGTAATATGTATTGAATGATAAACTCATTTAGGAGAACACAGACGTTAAACAGATCAGGGATGAAACTGGAAGGAGGTTTTTACTATACAAATTTGTATACATTTTATCTTCAAACCATGTGACTGTATAACATTCAAATTTTTTTAAAGTATAATATGAAGGAAACAGAAAAATGCTACAATAAATGAAATGGGATTCAGAGTTGGGAAGTTTTTTTCTATGGTAACAAGATTCTAGATCAACAACTTAATGTCTAATAAAAAAAATTATCTAGTGTAAATTTTCATAAAGCTAGTACTAAATATATTATTTTAGAGTACTGAAATCTTGATTAATTAAAACCCATGAAACTAGAATCCTATTTAAATTGGAGAATAAAGCAATACATTAAAGCCATGATCCAGAATTTTAAAATATATTAATTAAAAGCATGTTTTATTTATAGGTTCGATATCCTATACACATCCTTTGGGGCTATTACATTATCCTGCCAAATTAGGAATAAGATTCACAATTATTCATTTTCTTAAATCACTTATGTTCATTATATTCTTGTGAACAAGACAAAAGGTTGGACTAGCCTTGTTTTTAAAGCTTAATTGGCAAGGAACAATCCATTTCCCAAGAAGCCTAGTTAACCAAAGTGTACTGACTTTAAAATACTATGGCATAATCAAACATATTTTTCATATAAAGGCAGCACAAATACACTACTAGACAAATATTCTTACTTAATGAGGCTATAGCACACAGCTCGTAGGGGTTCATGATCTTTCCTCCTTATATTATTGTTGACCATACTATCTAGTTCATCCCGAGCAAACCGAAGCTGAACTTCTGTTATACTGTAACTTGCTGATTCCCGAGCACAGTCCTCGATGTTATGAGCTTCATCTAAAATGACAACCTGTTCTTTCAGATTTAAATCCATCTATAAGACAAAAGAATTTTCTTGTAAAACATTTGGCAAAATAGATTTAACAATAGCAGGCAAGGTATTTCATTTAAAAATTCACACTATAGGCCAATATTGCAAATGCAATTACATAAGCAACTGATTCTAGGTCTTAAATAAAACTTCTGAAGCACTATGGCCAACCAAATGTCAGCTATACATTACCGATTTTGCCATTTTTCACTCTTAAAATACTTTGCAAACCTATCAACAACACCAAAAATAAGTAAGTGAGCCTGGATCAAGGTACCACTGGCTACACAGAACGGTACAAAATCCCACTATGAAAATGTTTCCAACATAATTTTACAAACTAAGTATAAGACCTTTAAAAGTAAAATAACAATACAAGATTAAAAGCATAAAACCTTTAAAAGTAAAATAACAATACAAGATTAAAATGACTCTTAAAATACTAACATAATACAACATATATGTTTTGTTTTAATCTGTCCTGCAGTCCTTCTCCAACATGGGAGTTGGAGAATTGTTCTTCTCCAACTCCCATGTGATGCTGGCAGGACTATTAACCTGTGAATCAAAGGACATCCCCACTTTCACAATGGGGGTAAGGCCCAGGATTGTCAGTTAAATAGAGTATTCCATCCTTCTGTGGTCACAGTGACTGGTTCAGGTTCAGGAATAGACATGAGATCCATGTTAGGCCAGAGTAATCTGGAGGGACTAATATGTGGTCATGCTCTTTTCTCCAGGTGAGTTAGCTGCTTATGGTTATCTTTGTTCCATAAGCAAGAGTGAGAACTTGCCTGAGAATAAAGCCATCACAATAAAGAGAATCAAGTATTTTTTCTTAAGCTTTTTTTAGGGTGGGTTTGTGTCATGTTCTATAGAAAGAGTACTGACTAATACAAGGAACTGTCACAAAGCAATTGTCAATGAGTTATTTTGAGGAAGTAAGAATACAAAGAAGGCTGAAAAGTTATGAAAAAAAACATGGACGAGTAGGAAATATATTGGGGTTTAAAAGATAAGTAGGATTTGAATTTGGACAAAGAGTGGGCACGGCATTCCCAAGAGGTGTCATCAAAAGCAAAGATAAGAATAAAGAACAAGGTATCCTCAAGGGAGTATGAGGTAATTTTTGAAGGATTCAAATGGGGCAGATTCAGGTCAGACTATTGAGTATCTTGAGTGTAAGCTTAAGAAATATGAACTTTATCTCATGAGCAAAGGAAGCAATAGATTTTGAAGCGGATAAAAGGATGTAATAAAAGCAACATTTGGAAAACTGACCTGGCATTGATATGCACAGTGTCTCAGAAGGAAGAGAACTAGTTAAGAGATAACCAAATAAAAGGTAGGATAGAAGGGGTAGTAAACATAATGCCTATTACTTTGGATCTTAAAGAAATAGAAGGCTGAGATGAATTGTGCAGTCAGACTTGAAGACAGGAATAACAAGTGACTACGCCAAGTTATTTACTTTTTGTCTTATGCTGTTAACAATTGCATGTCTCTAAAAAGAACCAGGCAAATAAACACAAATGCATTTAATCTGAAGTTCACTTTTCAAAAGCTCACAAGGCATAATTTTATTCTCCCAACATAAGTTCTTCAAAACATAGTTTTTTCAAAGAAATGTTTTTAAATCATTCTTTTTGAATATTCATAAATGCAAAGAGAAATCCTGCTGTAATCCCACTTTAGTCACTATGTTCCTTAAAACTGCTTGTTATTTTGGAAATTAAAATGAGTGGGTCGATTTTAACACACGTTAGGATATGTTTTCAGTACTCTAATATGTTTATACAAATTTATTTACATAAATTAAAGCAAAAAAACACATTAAAACATCTAAAAGCTTTTACATTCAACATTTATATCCCCATGAGTAGGAAAAAAGTTCTAATTTTTACACATATACTCACACTTTCCCTTATTTGTGCATCTAGAAGATAGTTGTAGGGACAAAATATGATGTCAGCATCTTGTATTAGTTCTCGGGCTGTGTAATATGGACAGGCCTTTAGTTTCTTCCCCAGGCTGACAAGTTCTTCTATATCCCAGGCTTTGCACATCCCTTGGAAAGTCTGTAATGTATGCTGATCACTAATTTTATGAACTCCATGATAAAAATAGCAGGATTTTCCCTAGAAACAAATATGCATAACTGAAATGTGAACCAATATTGGAATAGAAGGAATAAAATAAGCTTATCTCAGAATTTGAGGAACATCATTAAAGCCACAAGGCTAAGATTTGACTGGTTATGCCACCATACCCGGCTAATTTTTTGTCTTTTTTGAGACAATACCATAGCTACAATCACAACGAAGTCTGGTTGACTCAGACTTAGATAGAACTCCAAATCAGAAGAGCTCCAAATACCCTAAATTAACTTGAAAAAAAAATTTTTTTAGTATGTTTGTTATGGCTTTTTTTTCTGATTAAACTGATATTAGGCATGAAATATTTCTGAAAGGATTCACAAAACAATGGTATCATTGGTTGCTTCCAAGGATGAGAATTAAGTGACTGGGCACAGGAGTGAGAGATTTTTCTCTGTAGACCCTTTTGTACTTTTTCAACTTTGAGCCATGTGACAGTATTTCTTATTCAAATATAAACAAGAAGGAAGGAAGGTAAGTAGGTAGGTTGGAATGTCCTGAGGGAAAAAAAGAAAGTAAGAATATTCACTACAAAAAATTCAGGAGTACCAAAAAAAGCCTAAACTATCCGTAATTCTATTACACAAAGAATGCACTAGGAACATTTTGGTGTATTTCGTTTCATATTTCTTCTATACATGTGTATATAAGGATATCTCTACAATGTTAAAATAACAAGAACAAGCTAGGCACGATTACAGGTGTGAGCACTTTGGGAGGCTGTGGCAAAAGGACTGTTTTAGGTGAGGAGTTTGATACCAGCCTGGGCAATGTAGCAAGACCCTGTCTCTACAAAAAAATTAAAAATTTGCCAGGATTGGTGGTGTACATCAGTGGTCCTAGCTACTCAGGAGGCTGAGGCAGGAGGATCACTTCAGCCCAGGAGTTCGAGGATGCAGTGAGCTATGATCACGCCACCGCACTCCGGCCTGGGTGACAAAACAAAGCTCTATCTCCAAATAGTAATAAAAACAAGAACAAAGCAAATGTTCCCCAGGCATTAAGGATTACTAACAATCCAGCCACAGTAAATAAAAATGTTTATAAAACTGTATTCCCTTTATTTTTTTCTGGCTAGTGTATTAAAAATCATACCAGGAAAATCTTCTGACATCACTAAGCATCTTTTCATTGCTGCTCATATATGTACATTGAATTAATGTGCCATAGCTGATGAACCAGTTTTCTTATTACTGGACTTATAGACTGTTACCAATTTCCACTTTAGATATAAGGCTGCAGTGAGCATTCTTATGCTGGTTTCTAAATATTTTCTTAGTCTATATTTTTAGAAATAGCATTATGGGATCAGACGCTACGAAGTATTTTTAAGTTTCTTGAAAACATATAGTGAAATTATCCTCCAGAAAGTATATACTGTTTTGCATTACCCTTTTCCCATATCCTTGTCAACACTGACGTTATCTTTTCTTATCTCTATTTTAAAAGTAAAAAACAGAATCTTGTTTCAATTTGTATTTTTTACAGTTTCTAGCAAAGTTTAACATAGTGTTGTATGAATAGTCTAACAAGGTTCAACCGTAATTTGTGTTTCTTCTTTTGTTATCTACTAATGCCCTTTGCCACTCTATTACCTTTTTTTTTTTTTCAGAGATGGGAGTCTCACTCTGTCACCCAGGCTGGAGTACAATGGCGCAGTCCAATCTCGGTTCACTGCAACTTCTACCTCCCAGGTTCAAGCGATTCTTGTGCCTCAGTCACCAAGTAGCTGGAACCACAAGTGCATCACCACATATGGCTCCTTTTTTGTAGAGACAGGGTTTCTTCATGTTGCTCAGGCTGGTCTCGAACTCCTGAGCTCAAGTGATCTGCCCGCCTCGGCCTCCCAAAGTGCTGGAATTACAGGCATGAGCCACTGCACTCCACCCCATTCTATCACTGGAAATAAAAAAATTTCATTACAGGTTGGGCACAGTGGCTCATGCCTATAATCCCAACATTTTGAGAGGCCAAGGCCGGAGGACTACATGAGCCAAGGAGTTCAAGACCAGCTGGGCAGCATAGGGAGACTCAATCTCTACAAAAAAAAAAAAAAGTAACCACAGTGAGCAGTGACCACGCCACTGCACTCCAGCCTGGGCAACAGAGTGAAATCCTGTCTCAAAAAAAAAAAAAAATACTCATTACATGCATTAATAAAAAAATAAAATGTTTGATAAAACCCAGCCCTAACAAGAGTGTCTCATATACTATTAAAAATGTATAAAATTAGAAAAGTATACATATTTTTAGAAGTATAAAATTCTAGTAGTAGAAGTACATAGGCAATTTGTCAAAAAACTACCAAAATTTAAAAGTTTACCATTAATGTGAATAGATGTACCCTGTACTGTTAAATAGCCAAAAAACTGAAAATAAACCAAATATCTACCCATAAGGGACATGTTAAATAAGTTACGGTAAATTAATACAAAAACTTTAGCCCTTAAAAATGATTGAGATTTGTCTATGTGTTGATTAGGCTCTCTACGTTAAGTGAGAAAAACATGTTGCATAATGATTAAATTCATGTAAACTGCTTTTTTAAAGAATATATATACACATACGTTATAGCGAATACATTTTTTAAACGTTCTGGTAGAATATATATAAAATTTTACAGTAATTACCTTAAAGGGTTAAGGAGATGGAGGATCTAGAAAAAGAGAGCCTCTCTTTTCATTTTCTAACCACATACATGTACTACTTTTCTTTTTCAATTGTCATTGGAACTAAGTGGTAGAATAATGGGCCACTTTTATTTTAATTAATTATACATATTTATTTTAAAATGATTTTGAAATAAAATATTTATTTTTCCTAGTTTGCTATCCTTAACAAAAAACAACCATATATAAAATATATAAATTATATTAGGGATAAAGACTTTGAGGTAGCTATATATATATATATATATACATACACACACACACATATATTTTTTGTATTTTATAGTTTCTAGCAAGGTTTAACATAATATTGTATGAATAGTCTAACAAGGTTCAGCAGTAATTTGAATGTCTTCTTTTATGTTATCTACTAATGTCCTTTGCCATTGTATTACTGGAAATAAAAAATTTCATTACAGGCTGAGTGTGGCGGCTCATGCTTATAATCCTAACACTTTGAAAGGCCAAGGCGGGATGAACTATACTCTCTCTCTGCATATATACACACACATATATATGTATATATATCTATACATATGTATATATGTATACATGTGTACATATACATACACGTATATATACACACACATATGCATATATATAAATCTTATATTTATATGTATTTTTATCTATGAATTATCTAAAAGGAGAATCTATGTTTTCAAAACATAAATACATCAGTACATACACAAATGTATCTAGATATTGCTAGAACAAAGTAAACCATAGAAGATTCGTAACCTATAAAAGAATGTCAGCAAATCAAAGGACAAGACATGAATAGCTGAGGACCAGTTCTCCTAAAGCTTTGTATTCAGCCATGTTAAAGGATGCTACCTGTAGGTCCTCCAAAGTATTAAAAATAAAAATTAGGAGGAAAGGACTCATCTAACTATATTTATTTAGGCCATTTTCTACATTATTTTCACTTACTTTCTCTAACCTCTACTGTTCTTATTCTTCATACTGTGTCAACTTCTCCCTACCTCAATGCCATCTTTGGATTTTGTTTCTAGTGTAATCAAAATAGCAATGGATGAGGAATCAGAAAATTTGGGTTCTGGTTCCTCCTTGCTAATTACTTGTCTGATTGAGCAAACTTCAGGGCCCATTTTTCTCATGTGACTCAGCATCAAAAGAATATTTGAACCAGAGGCTTGTAAGATTCCTTCTGACTCACTGACTATATCATCTCTAAAATTCCTTCCAGCTCTAAAAGTCTGTGATTCAGGTAAAAATGTGTCAATCATCTTTCATACTCAGTTTGATACAGACTGAGTTTAATAATAGGACATTCACCATTTCTTCATCCCAAGCTTCTTCCATACAATTCTGAAAGCTTATCTTTATACAAAATGATCACCAAAGTGCCTTTAGAGTCTATGACTATGAGCTATTAAGTCTCATTTTAACCAAAAAAAGATGTATATCTAAAATAATATTTCAGAATTGTCATTCCTAACTCTAGTTAAAATTATTTTTTCTTAACTGAAACAAAAATTAACTTTTAACAGATAAGTGCATACTTTTCCAGTATAAGGGCACTTTAGTAAAAGAAACAATGAACAAAAACACATGTGCCTTGGATCAAGCCAAAAAATCAGAAAGTTTACACTTTAAGGGCAGTTAGAATGACACCCCTCTGCAGGCTGATAGTAAAACCAGAAAAGCTCATCCATTTTAGCAGTGTAACACAACCCTGAGGAAGTCTGTCAATTGAAGTGTTATCACACTTTAAACACTTTCATTCAAATTGTCAGTTATCTGTTTATCATTTCGCTTTGGTAATTCAGTCATAGTAAACACAGACACCTACGGTGACTTTGTAATTGGCCTCATTACAATACCAAATTACTAAGGGGGCTTGAGAACAAGAAAGAGGATGTTCATGTATGCCCATGAGGTAAGCATTCTGAGGCAGAATTAGGTCAAGGCAAACCACAAGCAGATATCTTCAATTATTCATATTACTAATATTCAAAAATAAAATACCTGTTCACTTTAAGACAAACTAAAGGCCAATGAAAAATTCAGAACATTGAAGTCTATTGAATTACTTTTTATTTTAACATGATTCAAACTTATGAGTAAAGATCAATAAAAACATAACCAGCACTGTAGGATTCTAGGTTACACAAAATGAAACTGTCTGCCTTCAATACACAATCTTACACTTTATCATTGCTTTTACCAATGTATTTTACCAATGTATGTTTTTGGTTGGTTGTTTTTGAGACAGAGTCTTGCTCTGTTGCCCAGGCCGGAGTGCAGTGGCTCGATCTTGGCTCACTGCAACCTCAGCCTCCTGGGTTCAAGCGATTCTCATGCCTCAGCCTCCCAAGTAGCTGGGAATATAAGCACGTGCCACCACGTGCAGCTAATTTTTTGTATTTTTAGTAGAGACGAGTGTCGCCATGTTGGCCAGGCCAGTCTTGAATTCCTGACCTCAAGTGATCTGCCCGCCTTGGCCTCCCAAAGTGCTGGGATTACAGGCATGAGCCATCATGCCCGGCCAACGTATTTTTTACAAATACACAATAATTTCCCCAATAACAAGTAAAACAAAAAAAGATAAAAATATGGTGACAATACCAGCAAGTCTTCTTGCATAGGCTATATAGCCAAAAAGTAAATTTGAAGCATTTGGGGAATTCAGCATATCACTTAGTCACTATGGAAAGCAGTCACTCATGCATGAAATTTATGGAGTTTTACCTTTATAAAGAGCTTTATTTTATTGTTTTTGAACACTTGACACTTCATACTTTCATCTCTCGTGGAAGAGAAGTTTTTTAATATACAGAGTAAAGGGATTTCACAGTTCCTCAGTTAGTTAGAAAGAACTCTTTGGAAATAAATACGACTGTAGAATTTCAACAATGGCTTTGATTCAGTAATTCTGTATTCTCTCCTGGCTCTGAACAAGTCACTCAAGTTTTGCCACTGGAACACCTTACTACTTATACTTTATAATCTTGTTTGAATATCTGTTGAAGTATCTTTTGACTATCCCTAAATAAAGCTTAAATACATTTTCATCTAATAAAAGAGTATTAAGGACAAAAAGCATAAAACAAAATAACTAATTCACATTATATGATAAGGGGTGATATATCAATGAAATGAAACTCTGGGGGCTATAGCTCACAGTTTTTTGTGTAGAACCAACTCTAAAAAGATACTAGTGAAAAACAAAACAATTCTCAAAATACATTAAAATATCACTGGTCACTTCATAGTTATCAATTTATGGTTCACTGATTTTGGGGTATAATTTCATACTTGCAACTTCAATTTTAGAGTAAAATAACTGTCACACCAGAACATAGGCTCCCAAACTAATACTGCCAAAAAAAAAATTATTTGAAAGTCATATAAGTCTTTAGAAAGAAAGACTTCTCTATTTCCACCAAGCCCAAATTCATATTATTCTAATTGCCTTGGAAATTTTCAAAACCACCAATGACATCTTTTTAAAGTTAATAATTTAGTATCACTTTTAAAAGAGGGGTTTGTATTAACCAGAATTATGAGGTGGGATAATCATTATATTTCTCATTCAATTAAAAAAATCCAAAGTTTGCCTGAACAGAGAGCCTAAATAAACTATCTGCTTTTGAAGTTTTTAAGTATGTAAAGTATATTAATTAGATCTAATTAGACTAAATCATTTAAACACTTCTGTCTCCCATATGACATCATCCAAGTTTGACTATTTTTGGCAGCAGGATTTAAAAGAAGAAACTAAGATATCTGACTACAACAGAAATTAACTTCAAGGAATTAAATATCCCCAAGCTTTAAGACCAAATCCCATACTTTAAAACTTGACTAAAGATTTTCTTACGGTAAAATTATTTTTTAAAAGATATCAATATTAGCAGTTAATTTGATTTTCCGAAGTTGATTATCACTAAAATGTACATACAAAACACATATTGAGTAATTTAAATATTTTCAGCCTTATTTTTTCTCTAAAACAAAATAACTTTACTCACATTTCTCCCATCTAGCAATTCCATGCACTTTTCATTTCTGTTGAAGTTACCAACTACCTCAGGATGGACACAAGTATGATCCCTGCTGGAAAGAATAGTCATCGGGACCCTTGAATATGCCGTCCTCCGGAGCTCTCTAGTAATCTGAGCAATCTGCTTGTGTGTGCGTGTCCCAAAATATATTTTGGGGATCTTGGATTTCCCTGCATGATCCTTCTTAATGGTATTCGACGACTCTTGACTGTTTCCTTGTTTAGTAGAACAACAGCACCTAGAACAGTGGCCAGGGGGCTGTAAGAAAGGAAAGAAATGATAACTAATATCTAAACTACCATAAAAAAATGTTATCAAACCTCACATGGAATCAGAACCTGTAAGTAATGAATCACAATGGTCAAATAAAGAGAAATTACAAGAAATTATAGTATCTAAAACTTGCCATTAAAGAAAAAACTACAAATACAATTTAAAATTGGTCCTCATTCTTTTAAAAGTTATAAATGATGTTTCCACATTTGCACACTTTCTAACATACCACCCTAACTCTCCAGTTCCAAATGTTTTGAGTACATTTTAACTCTCCTCTTTCATAAATTATAAAAGTCATAAAGTAGGAACAATTTTAATTTTTTCTTAGGCTTCATATGAACTTGTGATATTATAGTTTAGAGTTAATAGTTTTGTTCACAGCATAGTTCATTCAAATATTCCTTAATACACCAATGCTTTTGAAGTGCTTTTAAATATAGTTTACAAAAGAATAGAATTATCAAGTTGAATCTAAAGTATCACTTAACAACTTCAAGAAGAGGGAATTCTTCTTTAGCAAAGGTACGAAAATAAATGCAAAATATTAATATTTAATAATGAAAGCAGGTTGCTTGTGTGGAACAAGTATATCTGAAATTCAATTACCTGTCATGGAACGTAAACCCATCGTAAAATTATCATCCAGGATAGTTTTTCCCGGACAATTTCACTTGTAACTCAGTTTCATAACTGAAATAGTTATATACATGTCTCTTTAAACAAACCATATGGAACATCAGGAATATAGTCTACTTAATTTACCTGAATTTTCTCTTCTGTTTCCAAATCCTCAAATACTAAAAAAAAAAGAAGTTTAATGCTATATATTAGAACTCACAGGTTCTTAATAACTACTCCCTTCTAAGTCTCAATTATTACACCAAATGACACAGAACAAAGTCTCATTTTAGAGAAATAGTGTAAAATGGTTAATTTATAGAAGTGGTCATTGATGGGGAAAGAAAAAAGGTAAATAGCATTGTAACTTGAAAGACTTTGTGCTAAAGAGTTTTAATTTAGTAGAACACGCACTCTACTTGATTTTTATTATTATTATTATTATTGTAATCAGTAAGATTAGCCTTCATAAACAAATGCTAAGTCATAGCATGTTACACCACAATACTGGGGATCAAGCTGTCTTTTAGCCTCAACTCAGTGGAAAAGCAAGTTCAAATTACTCCCAGTCTCACTCAACCTTGTCCGCCATTAAATATTACAATACATGATAGAATGGATGTAAATGTGACCCTTCTGGAGCTGTCACTCACTGGGATAAAAGGTTCACTGATGTGCCAAATAAACAGTCAGTCAAAGCAGATAAAGTTACAGCCATGCTGGAATTGTTACATTCTCCTCTCAGGTTGCCAGTAACAGCAGATTTCATTACAGAGTGCTGCCACATTAAATAGCCAGTTCCAAATATCCTGCCTTCTATATTGAATAATTACTTATTCACTAAAAGGATAAAAAGAAGAGTTATGAATGGGGCTCTTGTCAACAGTGAGGCAGAAAACAGCTGACATGTGGTTTATGTTACATATGTTGCAATATCCAACAATTTATGGTCACAGAGAAAATGGAATGCAAATTATATCATGATATTTCTGACTGAATTCTTTTTTGGCTTTTGCAATGATCATATTAATCAATTAACATACAAAAAGAATTAAGGTAACTCAAGTAGAATTAATTTACTTTTTCATACCATCAATCATTTCGCTCAATTATACTATTTATCTTCCTTATGATACAGTTAAATTCATGTGAATACTAGAATGCTAGGGCCCAATGCATTGTTATGTACTACATAGATACATTATATCTAAGCATAAAAGTAATCCAATAAAGTAGCTTTTTCTCAAGGCTGAGAAAACTTACTTTTTGATGTTATACTTTTCAACATCAATTCCACTTAAAGCTTTACCATCTACTTCTTTTAATTTCACCTTTCCTTTTGGTCAAAAAAATTCAAACAATAATACAGAAATATTGTTTAAAAATCAACTATCCCATCACAAATAATTTAGTGTATAACTTACTGACCTTCATATATACATATCTTTCATACCTTTTTCTCAAATAGAAAGGGATGATATTATACAGTTTTACAACTAGATACTTTGTTTTCAAAGTTTTTAATTTTTAAAAAGGGTGAATTTGGCACGAATAATTTAATGTTCTGCTTATCTTCAAATGTTACACTAGTACTGGTACTAACAAAAGCAAAAGATCAAGAACTAGTATCAGAAAACTTTTCTCACTAGAGTGACTTTAGTTAGGACCTTAAATGTTTTTCACTTCATAATTCAGAATACTATAAACCACAGCTAACTTTATATTAAACATGTTTTTGTTTGTTAAGTTGTAAAGTAATATGAACAAATTATAACATCTATGAACTTGACTAGACTCCTCAAGAAGATGGTCTTCCTTTTTTCTTTTCTTTTTTTTTTTTTTTTTTTTTTTTTGAGACATACTTTCACTCTTTTTGCCCAGGCTAGAGTGCAATGGCATGATCTCGGCTTACTACAACCTCCGCCTTCCAGGTTCAAGTGAGTCTCCTGCCTCAGCCTCCGAGTAGCTGGGCTTACAGGCGTCCACCACTACGCCTCGCTAATTTTGTATTTTTAATAGAGACGGGGTTTCTCCGTGTTGGTCAGGCTGGTCTCGAACTCCCAATGTCAGGTGATCCGCCCGCCTCGGCCTACCAAAGTGCTGGGATTACAGGCGTGAGCCACCATACCTGGCCAAGAAGATGGTTTTCAATGGGTACTTAGGCAAGTAGGGAATAAGGTAGAAATTTAAAGTTAATTATTTTTCCTTTGCGTCATTAAACAGAAACTATTTCTCCAGAAGCGATCTTCTATTAAAGTTTCCATTTAAAAGATTTGGTACAGGCCAGGCACCGTGGCTCACATCTGTAATCCCAGCACTTTGGGAGGCCGAGGCAGGTGGATTGCTTGGGGTCAGGAGTTCGAGACTAGCCTGGCCAAGGTGGTGAAACCCCGTCTCTACTAAAAACACAAAAATTAGCCAGGCATTGTGGCACGCGCCTGTAGTCCCAGATACTCGGGAGGCTGAGGCAGGTGAATCACTTGAACCAGGGAGGCACAGGTTACAGTGAGTCAAGACCAGCCACTGCACTCCAGCCTCGGTGGCAGAGCAAGATTCCATCTCAAAAATAAATAAATAATAAAATAAAAGATTTGGGGCCGGGCACGGTGGCTCAAGCCTGTAATCCCAGCACTTTGGGAGGCCGAGACGGGCGGATCACGAGGTCAAGAGATCGAGACCATCCTGGCTAACACGGTGAAACCCCGTCTCTACTAAAAAAATACAAAAAACTAGCCGGGCACGGTGGCCGGCGCCTGTAGTCCCAGCTACTCCGGAGGCTGAGGCAGGAGAATGGCGTAAACCCGGGAGGCGGAGCTTGCAGTGAGGTGAGATCCGGCCACTGCGCTCCAGCCTGGGTGACAGAGCCAGACTCCGTCTCAAAAAAAAAAGATTTGGTACAATCATATTTGAAGAAGACAGAAAAACTCATTGTAGTAATATAACAAAGGCTTCAAAAAGTCACTTACTTTATAACAAAAGATAATTACCTATATCAAAATCAGCAACTTTCAATGCTCTAAGAAAACTAGAGGAAGGATCCTGATGCCAGCAGTGTCAGGAGATCGGAATATCCCCCAATCGAATTACCAGGCTAATACTTTATGGCCTCTCTCTGAAACCCTTTGATCCAAGGGTCTTAAAACAATTAGATGAATAAAATTAAACAATTTTGTATCTCTTATTGAGTATTTTTCCTGCTAAGAAATGATCATGTTTATCTTTCACAAAGACTTTTTTCTTTTCCCTTTGCTGTTTAAATTGACAGAGATTTCCTTTTCTCCAGGAAACTAGAGAATAAATTTTATAATATTCATTCTCATCCAATATATCTGAAAATCAATACATAAAACACATGAGCTTCCCAAAATCTGTAACCTCTAAGACCTGCAAGTGGCTACACAGTACCAGAACCAATCTCTTTAAGAAATGGCTTCTTCTCCAAGCTAGAAACTGTTCAGAGTCCTTTTACTTCAAAAAAAGGCAAGAAAACCCAACCCAAGTAACTGCAAAAATATACTATCATTAAAAAAAAAAAAAAACACAAGAGATACATGTGGATGTGACAGCTATAATATTTTCATGTGCAGTAGCCAATTGTTTAAAATACATTTCAAATCTACAATTACCAAAACTGTTCTAATAGAACATCAGCAACCAAGGACTTTCAGAAAATTTTTCTTGTGTTTAATAAATTATATTCCCTCTCTTGTTCCATTATATAAAGACATGTCTAAATTCTTTCAAGGATGAAGGATTCGAAGATTTGATCTTGAAAGAAAGGCGAATTGCTGAGTCCTTTTCACTATTCCTTTCACAAGCTATAATTATAAGTTCAAATGGTAACATACCACAATGTCAACTTCTAAAGTTTTATAACTTTCCCCAAACTTTTCCTACTACTCACACAAAAAATATACTATGCCTAAATACCTGAAAAATAAGCATGGTGATTAAATATTTTTAGAAATGGAAAATGATAAAGAAGTAGTTAGGAATTAATTTTATTGCCAAAGAAGAAGTTCCTTTGCTAACTGTAAATCAGGAGAGATTCTCAAAGGAGACTACAAATTGAATTCCAAAAGCAGGCATGACTATGAAAACTAAGTATATAAAGAAGTAGAGAGAAAAAAAGACTGAAGAGAAACCTGTTTGAATGAAATAAAAGGAAAACTAGGTCAATGAAACAGTAAAAAAAAACAAACAAAAACTTGTATTTTTCCATAACTTTCCACATGTGCATGTATTGTCTTTCCAACCACACTGCAAATTCCTTGAAGACAGAAACTATGTCTTACATTTCTTTATATAGCTCATTCAGTGAGTGGTGTTTTGCACATAACTGTAATTTAGCTTTTTTTAAATTGATGAGTTATGACTAAATGTCCCTGAACCAAATTCTGTACCCATGCATTACAATTAAATCTGACAGATGCTTAAATTATGTCCTAATTTGAAGTGCTGCACATATCAAAAAGTTACTTCAAAATCCAGATTAGCTTTTAAAGGAAAAAGTACAGGACAATTACTATTTTTCAAGGCCAAAAAGAAAAATCATCTTGTGCTAGTATTTTAGTAGTGACAAACATATATCCCAATATTTTCATTATTAATAATACTGCCATTTTTTAAAGCTGTCCTTGTGCTAAGCATTTTTCACGTAATATCCCATTTCATTCATTCATTGACTCAAGAGACATTAGAATCCCTGATATATCAAGCCACGGAGAAGACAATGACAAGGATCACCTCATCTTACTGACAAAGAGAGCTTCATTCTTAAATTGTTCTACAAAGTGTAGTTCTTGGAGTTTATCAAACCATTTTCACTCATAAACTAAGGAATTGTTTAAAGTTAGTTCTATTATTTTATGCATGCAATTACAAAATATTCCTAAGTACAATCTTCAAGTTTTATTTCATAAAAATTGTTTTAACTTATTAGTTGACATTTAAATCAAATATGTTGTAACAAGATCTATGTTATGTCCCCCAAGGGAAAAATAAAAACCAAAAACTTTCAATTAATAGACTCTCTAGAGCATGAGTCAACAAAACAGCCAGACAGTAAACATTTTAAGCTTCAAAGGCTATATGGTCTCTTCTTTCATAGGAAGATATCTTTTACGATCCAAATGTAGAGAAGGATTTCCTAAAACAATAAACCAAAAGCACAAATGACTGAAAACACAGCTTCATTAACATGTTAAACTTCTATTTAAAAATACATATTCCTTAAAGAAAGAAAGAAAAATAGGTAGAAAGGGGGCACAGGCTGACAGAAGATATTTTCAATGCATACAATCAAGTGAGGATCAGTATCTACAATATATAAAGAATTCCAGTAAATCTATTTTTAAAAGACAAACCCTACAGAAAACCAAGAACAGGCAAATCACAGAAGAGAAAAGCTGAAAGGCTAATAAGTATCTGAAAAGATGTGCCATCTAACGTACAACTTCACTAGTAATTAGGAAAATGCAAATTAAAACCATAATTAGATTCCATTTCCTATCCACCAGAAGAAACTCTTATTCATAGATGATCTAAGTATAAATTGGCACAACTACTTGAGAGCAAATTGGTGATCTAATGAAATCAAAGATACATACACCCTTTGACGCAGCATGACACTGTTAGGTACACATGCTAGAAAAACTCTTGCAAATTAAGACAGATACAAGAGGAATATTAATTGCAGCATTGTTTTAATAGTGAGAAAAACAAGCTACATGTATCAACAGAAGGAATGGATAAGTAAATTGTGGGGTTTTTTCCAATCAATGGAATAATATTATAATGAAAAAATATGAATGACAGTTGTATACATCGACGTCGATAAACATGAACAAGCAGTTGAACAGGCTGAGTATGGCTTAAACAAAATTTCATTTTCCCCATAAAATTCTAAATAAGTTGATGATAGAAATAAAAATATAAAACTTCAGGTAGAGAGTGAGGAATCACAACTATGGAAGACGATCTTTAAAGCTAACAATTGTCATGAAAAATACACCTGAAAAATGCTAGAAGTGCCGGAAAAAAAAACACACACACACACACAGTTAATATACTCTGTTCTGGTTTCTCCTCAGTTGTTTCATACCTGGCAGAATAGCTTTCATCTTAACACCTCCTCCCCAAAAGTTTTCAACCTACTTTATTAGGAAATGGGTTCTCAAATTAGGGTCCATGGGCTGTTACAGATCACCAAGAAACTACTGAGACAATTTTGTGTGCATTTTTAGAAAGTGAACCCATAACTTTCACCAGGTGCTCAAAGGAGATTGTGACTGATTTGGGTGAGGGCTTTATTCCAGAATTGATATCTGGTTTTATAACAGAAATCAAATGGAAGCAACATTTTCTTTACAATCAAATTAGCCAGACATAGTTATTCTGTAAAGGAATAAACAGTAGTCAAAAGAAGACAATTTCATAAAGGTTCCTCCACTGCTTCTGAACTCATTTCTATTGTAATGTTTGTTAATTAACTAATATTAACATAAGACTAAAATACTTAGTTCACTAATGTATATTTCTAACTTCATTTTACAGATAAAAAAGGAAACTCAAAAGAATTATTCAAGTTTCCACAAAATATGTAATAAATTTGTGGAGAAGTTGAAATTCATAACCTTAAATCTTAAAGTGAAGCTTTAACAGGATTGTTTTCATCTACAACTTAAGCAAAAAAGCAAAATACTGCCCTTTATTTCAAAAAGTCATGCACATGAAGAGCTAGTGGTAAAAGGCCAATGAACATAGAATTATACTACAATCTTTGAGACATAAAAAAGAGTTTGTTAATCTTTATCAACCATTTGCTGTTGTCTGAGCCATCTAAACAGGTACTGAATGCCCGTTGTGCAAAATCTCACATTAGCACACACTCTGGTAAGATAGCAAAAGTAACATAACTATACCTTTTCAACTATTCTTTTTTAAAAATTCAAACAGTAGTAGTACCCTACTGCCACCGTTTCATGATTATACTGCACAAAGCAGCTGTTTATCCACTCACAGCAACCAGCAGGTGAACCTGATTCAATATTTATCACAGGCTTTCACAGATCACTGCTAACCAAGCAAACGTTTTAATTAAGCTGGAACTTGCTTCAAAGAGCTCATTCAAGATGTCAATCAGCAGGCAAGGGATCAGATACAGTGTCAGGTGAGAGTGTGTAATACAAATCCACAACTTTCTTCATCCCATCGCTGTAAATTAGCCTGCTCTAAAGTTCAGACTCTGATTGTAACAGACTGCCAGTCTCCTGGAATGTGTAACTGAAGTCACTCAAATTCTATTGTGAAGGTTGTAAGCAATATGTTAAACTGCAATGGGCTAGCACATTAAGACAGATCCTTTTCACGGTTGTTTTTTGATACCATAAGTGTTTGTTACCCTACTCTCCACTTACTGTTTACTTTCTTGCCTAGTGTAAATGGGAATTCCTTAACACAGTTGCTCCAGTTTCTGAAAAGTCTGTGTTTCAGTAGAGTAAATCAATAAGAATTCTCAGTTTAAGAACAAGATCATAAAGATGACTGACCTGCTATAAATCAAAAATTATCCTGGTATAATAGAACTTTACATAG
Organism: Macaca fascicularis; assembly: GCF_037993035.2. Lineage (NCBI taxonomy): Eukaryota > Metazoa > Chordata > Mammalia > Primates > Cercopithecidae > Macaca > Macaca fascicularis. Next base: position 46,282,775 of record NC_088390.1, read on the forward strand.
ATGTGATTATAGCAATGAGTCTCAAAGCAGTGACGAGTCACACTGATCAACTTCATGAGAAAAACCCAGGGTGTTTATAAAAAATAAAAAGTGGAAAAGAAGACTCAAACGAGAAAAATGGGGAAGTGGGCGGGTAGGGGGAAAAATCTCTTCTTTAAATAAGAATGCCAGCTAAGAATTGTACATAACATGATAGAATTTTAAAAATCACCATTTTGTAACTTTCATGTACTAACTGATTCAGACAAGTTACATAAATGGATGCTGAAATCTTTCAGTGAAAAGTTTTTAGGAAACAGAATATTGACAAAGTCTCAAAATGTCACCCCACAGATTATTCATTAATTACAAAAGGAAAATGTACCTTTACAATGAAGAGACCTGGCGGTGACCACTTTAACCAAGTGGTGAAATTCAGCATCAATGGTATTGAGACTAACTGGCTTCATATGCCTCCTGATAAAAGAAACATACTCATGTGCCCATCTTCAATAAAACTATATGATTACTAAATCCAAACAAACAAGACATGAATCAAAAAGAACCTGGGAATAGAGAAACTGGTAAAAAGACATATATGTATTATTTAGTTGGTGAAAATTAATCCAATCGTAATTTATGATATGTACACTTGGTTATAGATTGTATTTCAAAAAGGCTTTTAAAAACTCCTATCCCTTGGGAGTGCAGGTAATTTTTACTTTCTCCTTTAGGGTATTTTTCGAACTTTCTTCAATGAACCTTTTAAAATGAGAAAACAGGCCGGGCGCGGTGGCTCAAGCCTGTAATCCCAGCACTTTGGGAGGCCAAGATGGGTGGATCACGAGGTCAGGAGATCGAGACCATCCTGGCTAACACAGTGAAACCCGGTATCTACTAAAAAATACAAAAAAAACCAGCCGGGCGAGGTGCCGGGCGCCTGTAGTCCCAGCTACTCGGGAGGCTGAGACAGGAGAATGGGGTAAACCTGGGAGGCGGAGCTTGCAGTGAGCTGAGATCCGGCCACTGCACTCCAGTCTGAGCGATAGAGCGAGACTCTGTCTCAAAAAAAAAAAAAAAATAATAAGAAAACAACACTATCCTATCATTTTCCACATATTAGCCAAAATGCTATAAATAAAACATATGAAATAGAGATTTTTGCTTCTATGGGCTTTAAAAATTAAATTAGTTATTATTAACATACAAGTATCTATAAAGCAGCACTACCCAATAGGATTTTCTGCGATGACAGCATATTTGATATCTGCACTATTCAATATATTTGGCATTAGCCGCATGGGCACTTGAAATGTAATTAGTACAACTAACTGAATTTTAATTTTAATTAATCAAAAAACATAAATACATGCGGCTAGTGGACGGAATACATTTAAAGTATTATCAGAGATTCTAGAAAACCAATGGTTATTGCAGGTGCACATATGTGTGAGAAATTCTCTTCGTAAATTCAACTTAGAAAGGAAAAGTACACTGTAAAACTTGTGTGTTCATAGGTAAAAATGGGTTCTGCAGGTTGCAGCTCATGAAAACTGGGTCCACAATTTTTGTAGATTAGTAAACTACTTTTCTTAATCTTTTTTCTTCTAATCTTTGTCTGAATTCTAATCAAAATCCTAGCATGATTTTTTTTTTTTTTTTTTGGTAATCTAAAATATGTCTCTAAATTTAATCTTGAAAATAAATAAGTGAGAATAACCAAAACTTTTTGGAAAAACAGGATGGGGCCGGGTCTGATGGCTCACACCTGTAATCCCAGCACTTTGAGAGGCCCAGGCAGGCATATCACTTGAGCTCGGGAGTTCGAGACCAGCCTGGGCAACATGGCAAGACCTCATCTCTAAAAAGAAAAAAAAAAAAAAAAAAGATGGGCAAGTAGGGTATATATTTCTACAGCTGTAACAATTTCAAATATATGATAAAGATGCTGTATTAGCCACCTCTGTGGACATGTGTCCACCCATTTACTCTGAAATCATCTATATCCCCTGCCGAAAGGCTGAACCTACTATCCACATTAATAACACATGTCCAAAGACACTCTCAGGCATAGCAAGATCAATTAGTTTCACTTTCCCAAGAATTTGTATTTGGGGCATTTAGACTGAGTTGATTAAGGACAGAGAATAGGCCACATTATTTGGTAGATTTTAGGCTTTCACTTTGAGATGTCATGGTAAGGTCAAATGAAAGAGTGTGAGTATCCAGAAAAACCAATCTACATAAAACAATGAGAAAACTTTGCTGAGAAATGCAGATGTCACACTAAAGGCCCCAAAGAGAACAGAGAAGCTGCCTAAAAACTTTTCCATTCCAATGAGGGGAATTATATCTCCTGCATGATCTTTCTTTTAGTGGGTTTCTATTTCTTAAAAAGCAGATCATTCCCTTAAAAATCCAATTTAAAAATGGGCCAAAAATTTGAATAGATATTTCTCAAAAGATATACAAATGGCAAACAGGCATATGAAAAGGTGCTCAACATCACTGATCATTAGAGAAATGTAAATCCAAACTACAATGAGATATAATTTCATCCCAATTAAAATGGCTTTTATTGGCTGGGCACAGTGGCTCGCACCTGTAATCCCAGCACTTTGGGAGGAACAGGTGTGTGGATCACCTGAGGTCAGTAGTTCGAGACCAGCCTGGCCAATTTGGTGAAACCCCATCTCTACCAAAAATACAAAAATCAGCCAGGCGTGGTGATGCACACCTATAATCCCAGCTACTCAAGAGGCTGACACAGGAGAATCGCTTGAACCCAGGAGGCGGCGGTTGCAGCAAGCTGAGATCGTGCCACTGCACTCCAGCCTGGGCGACAGAGTAAGACTCTGTCTCCAAAAAAAAAAGGCTTTTATCCAAAACACAAGCAATAACAAATGCTGGCGAGGATGTGGAGAAAAGGGAACCCTTGTACACCATTGGTGGGAATGTAGATTAGTACAACCACTATCAAGAACAATTTGGAAATTCCTCAAAAAACTAAAAATCGAATTACCATATGATCTAGCAATCCCACTGCTAGGTATATATCCAAAAGAAAGAAAATCAGTATATCGAGGAGATATCTGCACTCTTATGTTTATTGCAGCACTACTCACAATAGCCAAGATTTGGAAGCAACCTAAGTGTCCATCGACAGATGAATGAATAAAGAAAATGTGGCACATACACAATAAAGTACTATTTAGCCATAAAAAGAATGAGATCCTGTCATTTTCAGCAACATAAATGGAACTGGAGGTCATTATGTTACGTAAAACAAGCCAGGCACAGAAAGACAAACTTTGCATGTTCTCCCTCATTCGTGAGAGCTAAAAATTAAAACAGGTGAACTCATGGACAGAGAGAGTAGAAGGGTGGTTAGCAGAGGCTAGGCAAGGTAGTCTAGGGAGGGGACAGAGTGGGGGTTGTTAATGGGAACAAAAAAAGTAGTTAGAAAGAATAAATAAGACCTAGTATTTACTAGTACAATAGGGTGAATATAGTAAAAAATAATGTAATTGTACATTTAAAAATAACTAAAAGAGTATAATTGGATTATTGGTAACACAAAGGATAAATGCTTGAGGTGATAGATACCTCATTTACCCTAACATGATTATTACACATTGCATGCCTGTATCAAAATGTCTCATGTACTTCATAAGTATATACAGCTACTAGGTACCCACCAAAATTAAAAATTTTTTTAAAAAGCAAACCACCCTTTTTAAACCAGGTAGCATTTCAAATCTGTGGGGGAAATTATTCAACTAATATTTAGATGAATGACTATTTGGGGAAAAAAATTAGATCCTATCTCCCACCTTACATCAAAATAATTTACAGTTGAATTAAAGATCAATATATAAGAACTGAAACCATGAGACTTCCAGTCTAATATGGTAGATTAGGTACACATATTTGCTCTCCTTCCCACCTAAAACACCACTAAAATAAACTTACTTAGTAGCTGAAGTTGCAAACTGAGGTCCACAAATCATACCTGGTTTACAATCATGTTTTGAATGGCTACACAGAGTTTTATAAATTTGAACCACTTAAAAATTATGAGATGAAAATCCATAGTGTTGGTTTCTTCTAGAAAAACTGGTTGACTGGCCACATTAGGCCTGTATTCTTACAGGACAGCAATTCACTAACATTGACTAGATTGTCACATTTGGATGAGACATATACTCTCAAGATATCATAGTCCCTGCCACTTAAAGAATGTAAGCACATGCACTTAGACCCCTTCTTTCATTCATGCTACCTATCTGGTGCTCATTTAAGTTGCCAATCCTGGTTACAGAAGTGTAAAAAGGGCCGGACGCAGTGGCTCACGCCTGTAATCTCAGCACTTGGGAGGCCGAGGTGAGTGGATCACTTGAGTTCAGGAGTTCAAAATCAGCCTAGCCAACGTGGTTAAACCCTGTCTCTACTAAAAATACAAAAATTAGCCAAGCGTGGTGGCATGGACCTGTAATCCCAACTACTCGGGAGGCTGGGGCAGGAGAATCACTTGAGCCAGGGAAGTCAAGGTTGCAGTGAGCTGAGATCCCGCCATTGCACTCCAGCCTGGGCAACAAAGTGAGACTCTGTCTAAAAAAAAAAAAAAGAAAGAAAGAAAGAAAGTACACTCCACAGAGTGGGAAGGGGCTTGAGCAAGAGGCTCAAGAGTACCGGTTACAAAACTTTCTGAGGTTTAAATACTCTCTAGAGGTTTCCCATTGGTTATTTTGCTGCACACTATGTAAATGAACACGTGGCCTGTGACCAGTCTGATTGGTTGTGGGAGGCGACCAGTCAGAAGCGGAAAGGAAGTTACAGTTACATCCTATGCAAATGAAGACACGGCCCATGACCAGTCTGATTGGTTGTGAGAGGGGACCAATCAGAGGCTGAAGTGAAGTTACAAAGTTACACCCTATGTACATGAAGACTGGTTCTGGGAAGTAGAGGTACTTTCCATTCTTTCATCTGCCATTCAGTAGAAAGGCGGGGTGTTGCAAACGGAGTAGCCTCTGATCCTTTCGTTACTTGGCAATGAGAGGTGAGTTTTTCTTTTTGATTCACTTTTTCCTGTCAGTGTGAATCAGCCTTAGGTTCCCTGCCTCCAGACCCTATTCTCCTGCCTCAATTTCATTATTTTTTTCTGTATTTTTTACCTTTTTATTTTTAATTTAATTTTTTTAGAGACAGGTTCTCATTCTGTCGCCCAGGCTGGAGTACAGTGATATAATCATAGTTCACTGCAACGTTGAACTCCTAGGTTTAAGCAATCCTCCTGCCTCAGCTTCCTGAATAGCTGGGATTATAGGCACATGCTACCACGCCTGGCTACTTTTTGTGGTTTTTGTCTTTTTTAAATTTTTCTTAAGATACAGGGTCTCTCTCGTGCGCCCATGCTGGAGTTTAATGGCACAATTATGACTCACTTCATCCTCAACCCCCAACCTCCCGGCTCACGTGATCCTTCCATCTCAACCTCCCAAGTAGCTGGGGCTACAGGTGCATATCACCACATCAGGCCACCATTTCATTCTCAACAGATATTGAAGGCTCAATGAACATTACTGGTAGAAATAAGCAACAAAATAAATAAATCTCACATTAACTAAAACTGCACATGAAAACATTTGTTATTGACTAAAAATTGTCCGAAGAATCAATAATAGCCACCAGAAAAAGAACTAAATGACAGAAGACATAATCAATAAAAACCTGGTGTGCCTGGTTTTTGATGTGAAAAACATAAATTAATGAATGAAATGTCTTCCCTATAAACATTACATAAAATTAGTAAATGACAAAAAATAAAAGAAGAAAAGCTATTTGACAAATAGACTGATAACGGGATTCTCATAAATTTTTTTCTGTAAAATCTTCGATTTTACTAGAATTTTTATAAGCAAATATCACTTTTATAAAAACAATTACATTCAAAGAAAACATATACAGAAAACAATATACAGGGTAGAGATACTACCAAAAGGAGAAGTAACTAGTTTTTCAGGGCTTGCAGAATCATTTTACTCAATTTGATAAGACTTTCCTCTTACTAATAGATCCAGTATGTGCCTTCCGGGAAAAATGCACCAAAAAGTGCCAAGGAAGAAAGGGAACTGACGGACTATCCAGTAAGGCCAGTCAAATCAATCACATAGGTTAATGAGATGACTGAATAGAAAAACAGACTGCTCTCACATCTACTATTGTTCAGAATATTAGATTAAGGAAAGAGCTGAGACAAGATTTCCTTGTGGAAGGACAGGAGAAAACATAACATGGTTATAGCTAAGGAAAAGAAATCAATAAAAAGGAGGAAAATAATCGACAAACATCCAGTGACATGTAAATGTGCAGTGGGATGTGAATGGAGAAAAGTTTGTGTTTAAAAAAGAAAAGGCACTGTATGACTAATATGGGGACCAACAAGTTTTCAGTTTAAAGGTGGGAGGGTTCCAAATGACAACAAAGTCCAATGTGTAGTGGTGTTGTTGAATTAATGGCTAAATTAGGTCGTAAGTTTCAAGAAGGCTGAGGAACTATGGTCAAAATAGGAGATCATCAACAAAGATCACGAAGTACCCCTGGATGGTGACTGCTTCTCCTACTCCAGATTCACAGAGTAACAAGGAGAATCTGACATTTTTACTGCCCTGATGTGTGCCTACTTCACTAAACTTCAAAAGCACCTATCTTTAAAAGATTCATACATGTTTCCAATGCTGTTGTCAATATCAATTATCTACTGAATGAAACACTAACCTTGCACAAGTAATGCAACATCTGGCTTATAGTAGTTTTCACTTAGAACAATGCATATATTTGTTTAAGTTTTCCAAAAGGCCAACATTTAAAGAAACAATAAATGTCCTTAAAAATATGAATGTATGGACTTCTGCTTTTAGCCATAAGAAAAAACAGAAATCTTATCCTTGCACCATAAACTACTAACAAATTGAACAAGATACATGAAACAATAGTTTTCAGACACTGAATTGTGATCTCAGAGAGGAAACAATGAGGTGATAACTACATTACTTTACTTCTACAGATGAAAACACAATAACTGAAAAAAAAAATCCACTAGTAAGATTAACACCAAATTAAAAACAGCAGAAGAAGAGATCAAGGAGCTTGACAAATCAGTGATAGAAGATAGACAAAATGAAGCACAAAAAAGAAAAAGTAGCTTAAAAAATGAACATATAGTCAGTGAGGTATAATATCAAGCTGTCTAATATACACATAATTGAAGTCTGAAAGAGAAAAAATCAGTACTTAAAAAAACATTTTTTTCATGAAACAAATTTTTCATAATTTGATGAAAACTATAAAACCACAGATCCAAAAAGCTCAATGAGCCCCAAGCACACAATAAACACATACACACCTTAGTTGAATTGCTGAAAGCAGAGATAAAGATAGAATTTTTTTTTTTTTTGAGACGGAATTTTGCTCTTTTTGTCCAGAGTGATCTCAGCTCACTACAACCTCCACCTCCTGGGTTCAAGCGATTCTCCTGCCTCAGCCTCCTGAGTAGCTGAGATTACAGGCATGTGCCACCGTGCCTGGCTAATTTTTATATTTTTAGTAGACACAGGGTTTCATCATGTTGGCCAGGCTGGTCTCAAACTCCTGGCCTCAGGCGATCCACCCGCCTCAGCCTCCCAAAGTGCTGGGATTACAGGCATGAGCCACTGCGCCCAGTCTAAGATAGACTTTTTAAAGCAGCCACAGATTACGCTATAGAAACTATGTAAGACAAGCCAAGGGCAAAAAATATCTTCTAAGTGCTGAAAGAAAGAAAATGTCAACCTAAAATTCAATACCCAGTGAAAATGTGTTTCAAAACAAAGCAACGGTCCCTATCAATAACCCAATGAAGTTTCCTGCAGAAATAGAAAAATCCATCCTAAAATTCACATGGATTCTCAAGGAACCCTGAATAACCACAATAACCTTGAAAAAGAACAAAACTGGAGGTCTCACATTTCCTGATTTCTAAACTTACTACAAAGCTACAGTAAGCAAAACAGCATGGTACTGGCATAAAAACAGAAAATAGACCAACGGAATAGAATAGAAATTCCAGAAGCCAATACCCACATATATGGTCAAATAATTTTCAGCCAGCCTATCAAGACCATTCAATTGGGAAAAGAACATTTTCATTTCAATGGGAACATTGAACATTTCAAAGGAAAAAGGTCATTCAATGGGAAAAGAACATTGTTTTTTTCAACAAATGGTGCAGGGAAACCTGGATATCTACACACAAACAATGAAGTTGTACCATTATAACATATGCAAAAATTAACTCTAAATGGATCAAAATCTTAAATATAAAAGCTAAAATCATAAAACTTTTCCAAAGGCACTGGCAATAAAAAATAGATAAATTTGACTTCATGAAAATTAAAAACACTTATGTATTATAGACCACCATCAAGAGTAAAAAGGCAACATACCAAATGGGAGAAAATATTTACAAATCATGTATCTGATAAAGTATTAGTATCTGGAATACATAAAGAACTTCCACAACTCAACAACAACAAAAACAATCCAATTCCAAAATGGACAAAGGCAACATCATACTGAATGAGCAAAAGCTAGAAGCACTTCCCTTGAAAACCAGCACAAGAAAAGGAAGCCCTCTCTCACCACTCCTATTAAACATAGTATTGGAAGTCCTGGCCAGGGCAATCTGACAAGAGAAAGAAATAAAGGCCATCCAAATAGTAAGAGAGGAAGTCAAACTATCCCTGTTTGCAGATGACATGATCCTATATCTAGAAAACCTGATAGTCTCAGCCCAAAAGCTCCTTAAGCTGATAAACAACTTGTCAGGATGCTAAATCAATGTGCAAAAATTACTAACATTCCAATTCACCATCAACAGTCAAACTGAGAGCCAAATCAGGAACACAATCCCATTCACAACTGCCACCAAAAATAAAAAATAAATAAAATAACTAGGAATACAGCTAACCAGGTACGTGAAAGATCTCTCTACAAAGGGAACTACCAAGCGCTACTTAAAGAAATCAGAGATTTCTTACAAACAAATGAAAAATCATTCCATGCTCATGGATAGGAATAATCAATATCATTAAAAAGGTCATACCGCCCAAAGCAATTTACAAATTCAATGCTATTCCTATTAAACTACCACGGACATTCTTCAGAGAACTAAAAAAAAACTATTTTAAAACTCATATGGAACCAAAAAAGAGCCCAAAAAAGCCAAGGCAACCCTAAGCAAAAAGAAAAAAGCTGGAGGAGGCATCACACTACCCAACTTCTAACTATATTACATGGTTATAGTAATCAAAACATCATGGTACTCGTACAAAAACAGACACATAGACCAAGGAAACAGAATAGAGAGCCCAGAAATAAGGTCACACCTACAACTATCTGATCTTCGACAAACCTACCAAAAACAAGCAATGGGGAAAGGATTCCTTATTCAGTAAATGGTGCTGGGATAACTGGGTAGGCATACGTAGAAGATTGAAACTGAACCCCTTCCTTACACCATATTCAAAAATTAACTTAAGACAGATTAAAGACTTCAATGTAAAACAAAAACTATAAAAACCCTGGAAGACAACCGAGGCAATACTATTCTGGGCATAGGAATAGGCAAAGATTTCATGATGAAGACATCAAAAGCAATTGCAACAAAAGCAAAAATTGACAAATGGAACCTAATAAAACTAAAGAGTTAATGCACAGCAAAGGAAACTATCAACAGAGTAAACAGACAACCTACAGAATGGGAGAAAATTTTTGTGAACTATGCATCTGACAAAGGTCTAATATCCAGCATCTATAAGGAACTTAAATTTACAGAAGAAAAACGAACAACCTCATTAAAAAGTGGGCAAAGGACATGAATGGACACTTTTCAAAAGAAGATATATATGCAGCCAACAATCCTATGGAAAAAAAGCTAACATTAGTGATCATTAGAGAAATGCAAATCAAAACCACCACAATGAGATACCATCTCACACCAGTGAGAATGGCTATTATTAAAAAGTCAAAAAAAAAAAAAAATGATGCTGGTGAGGTTGCAGAGAAAAAGGAACACTTGTGCGCTATTGGTAAGAATGTAAATTAGTTCAACCATTGTGGAAGACAGTGTGGCAATTCTTCAAAGACCTAAAAACAGAAACATCATTTGACCCAGCAATCCCATTACTGGGCATATACCCAAAGAAATATAAATTGTTCTATTATAAAGACACATGCACAAGTATGTTCATTGCAGCACTATTCACAATAGCAAAGACATGGATTCAACCTAAATGCCAATCAATGGTAGACTAGATTTTAAAAATGTGGTACATATACCTGTGGAATACTATGCAGCCATTTAAAAAATGAGGTTGCCCAAATGTCCATCAGTGACAGACTGGATTAAGAAAATGTGGCACATATACACCATGGAATACTATGCAGCCATAAAAAAGGATGAGTTTGTGTCCTTTGTAGGGACATGGATGCAGCTGGAAACCATCATTCTTAGCAAACTATCACAAGAACAGAAAACCAAACACCGCATGTTCTCACTCATAGGTGGGAACTGAACAATGAGATCACTTGGACTCGGGAAGGGGAACATCACACACCAGGGCCTATCATGGGGAGGGGGGAGGGGGGAGGGATTGCATTGGGAGTTATACCTGATGTAAATGACCAGTTGATGGGTGCTGACGAGTTGATGGGTGCAGCACACCAACATGGCACAAGTATACATATGTAACAAACCTGCACGTTATGCACATGTACCCTAGAACTTAAAGTATAATAATAATAATAATAATAATAATAATAATAATAAAAAGAAAAAAAAAATGAGGTTGCGTCCTTTGCAGAAACATAGATGGAGCTGGAGACCATTATCCTTAGCAAACTAATGCAGGAACAGAAAACCAAATACCACATGTTCTCACTTATAAGTAGGAGCTAAATCATGAGAACACATGGACACATAGAGGGGAACAACACACAATGGGGCTATCAGTGGGAGGAGGGAGAGGATCAGAAAAATAACTAATAGGTAGTAGGCTTAATACCTGGGTGACAAAATAATCTGTACAATAAACCCCTACCACACAAGTTTACCTATATAACACACCTGCACATGTATCCCTTAACTTTTTAAAATAAAAATTAAATTAAAAAAAAAATGGGGCCGGGAGTGGTGGCTCACGCCTGTAATCTCAGCACTTTGAAAGGCGAGGCAGGCGGATCACTTGAGACCAGGAGCTCAAGACCAGCCTGGCCAATATGGAGAAACCTGGTCTCTACTAAAAATACAAAAAATTAGCCAGGCATGGTGGCATGCACCTGTAATCCCAGCTATTCGGGAGGCTGAGGTGGGAGGACTGCTTGATCCTGGGAGGCAGAGGTTGCAGTGAGCTGAGATAGTGCCACTGCACTCCAGCCTGAGCGACAGAGTGAGGCCCTATTTCGATAAAGGGCAAAGGACTTGAATAGACATTTCTCCAAAGAAAATACACAAATGGCCAATAAGCAGAAGAAAAGATGCTCAACATCAGTAATCATTAGGGAAATGCAAATCAAAAACACAAGACACCATTTCATACCCACAAAAATGGCTATTCTTTTAAAAAGTACAACAAAACAGATAATGAGGTTGGCAAAGATCTGGAGAAATTGGAACCCTTGTGCATTGCTGATGGAACTTTAAAATGGCACAGCCACTGTGAAAAACAGCTTGGCAGTTCCTCAAAAAATTATATATAGAATTACCATATGGTCCAGAAATTCCACTCTAAGGTGTATACCCAAAGGAACTGAAAACAGGGACTCGAACAGATATGTACAACAATGTTCACAGCAGCATTATTCAAAATACCAAAAAGATGGAAACAATCCACATGTCCACTGGCAGATGAATGGACAAACGAAATGTGGTATATCCATATGATGGAATATTATTCAGCCATAAAAAGAAATAAAATTCTGACACATACTACATGGTAGATGAACCTTGAAAACATTATGCTAAGTTTTAAAAAAGCCAGACACAAAAGGACAAATATTGTATGATTCCACTTACATGAGGTACCTAGAGTAGTCAAATTCATAGAGACAGAAAGGAGAATGGCATTTTTCCAGGGACTGGACAATAGGGAAATACAGAGATATTGTTTCATGGGTATGGTGTTTCAGTTTGGAAAGATGAAAAGGTTCTGGCACTGGATAACAGTATATGAATATGCATAATACCACCGAATTTACACTTAAAAACAGTTAAATGGTAAATTTTATGTTATATATATTTTACCGTTAAAAACATGAAGGTAAGAAAAAATCTGAAAAAAATCTTTGCAATGCAAATGTTAAATAAAGCTCTACAAGCTAATAGAAAAGTTACATAATATAGAAACTTGGACCTACACAATGAAGGGCACTAGAAGTGAAAAACTGGAGGGTTAAGGAAGAAATTATTTTCTTCATTTGTAAATATGTACATAGCTGATGATTTAAAGCAAAAATAACAAAACACTGTGAGGGCTATGATAAATGTAGAAGTAAAATATTTGACAAAAATGGCACAAAACATGGGAGAGTGGACATGGAAGTGTATTGGCAGAAGGTTCCTACACATTATTTGTGAGTTGAAATATTATTTGAAGGTACACTGTGGTAAGTTTAAGATGCAAAGTATGAAGCAACTCCCAAAAATAAAAATAAGAGGTATACTTAAGAAGACAACGGTGAAGGTAAAAGAGAATCCTAAAACATGTTTAATTAATTCAAAGAAGACAGAAAAGGGGAATAAAGAAAAGTTGGAATAAACAAAAAACAAATAGTAACCACAGTGATAATTATACTGAATGTAAATAGTATAAGTGTTCCAATTAAAAAGAAGAGGTTGTCAGATTAGATAAATAAAGAAGACAATTATTTATAAGAAACCTATCTTAAATCTAAAGACACAAATAGGTTAAAAATAAAAGGATGAAAAATATATACTATGGAAATATTAATCCTAAGAAAGCTGGAGTGGCTATATCAATGTTAGCCAAAATGGATCTCAGAACAAAGATATTTCATAATGACAGATGGGTTAATACATCAAGAAGACATAATAATCTCAAGTGTGTATACAGCTAATAACAGAGCATGAAAACCCATGAAGCAAAAACTGGTAGAATTGAAAGAAAAGGCAAATCCCACAATTATAGGACCCTTATCATATTCTCTAATTCAGTTATAAGTAGACCAAAAAAAAAAAAAAAATCAGCAAGGATACAGATCTTAGCAAGATAATCAACAAACCTGACCTAACTGATTTTTATAAATGAATACCCATACTTTCCAAAAACTCACAGAGCATTTGCCAAGACAGATCATCAAATTTAAAAGAATTGAAATCATAGATTCTATTCTCTAACCACACAAAAATAAATTAGAACTCAATAAGAGAAAAAGATCTAGGAAAAAAACACCTAGTTAGTGTTTATCTAGACTTCTAAATAAATCTTGGGTCAGAGAAAAAATCACAAGGGAAATCAGAAAAAAATGTAACTACATCAAAATGTGTGGGATACAGATAAAGAAGTGCTTAGAGGGAAATGTATAGCTTTCACCGGTGTTTTATTTAGGAAAAAAAAAAAGGTCCAAAATCAGTTATCAGCTATTTAAGTTTCAATCTTCTTTTTTTCTTTTTTCTTTTTTTTTGAGATGGAGTTTCGCTCTTGTTGCCCAGGTTTGAGTGCAATGGCACGATCTCGGCTCACTGCAGGCTCCGCCTCCCAGGTTTAAGCAATTCTGCTGCCTGAGCCTCCCAAGCAGCTGGGATTACAGGTGCCCATGACCACGCCTGGCTAATTGTATTTTTAATAGAGACAGGGTTTTGCCATGTTGGCCAGCCTGGTCTCGAACTCCTGGCCTCAGGTGATATACCCGCCTCAGCCTCCCAAAGTGCTGGGATTACAGAGGTGAGCCACCATGCCTGGCCAAGTTTCAATCTTATGAAGCTAGCAGAAGAGCAAATTACATCCAAAGAAAGTAAAATAATGGCAATTAAAAAAAAAAAAAAAAGCAGAAACCAATAAAATAGAAAATGGAAAAAACAGAAAGTCAACAAAAACTTTTTAAAAGATCAATAAAATGGATAAACCTCTACTACCTATTATAGATTGAGCAAAATGAATTCTAGATTGAGCAAAAAAAAAAAAGGAGATAGACACAAATTATGAATATCAGACATGAAAGAGGGCATATCACTGCAAATCCTACAGACATTTAAAGAAATAAGAGAATATTTTGAACATTATGCCAATAAATTCAAAAACTTGAATGGACAAATTTATTGAAAGATACTAATTACTAAAACTGACTCAGAAACAGAAAATGTGAATAGTACTATATTCATTTTAAAAATTAAATTTAAAAGTAAAAATCTTCCCAAAAATAACATATAAGGGCAAGATGGCTTCCCTGGTGAATTCTATCAAAAATTTAAGGAAGAAGTAATACCAATACTTCCCAACTTATTTTATAAAGCCAACATTACCTTGATATCAAAGCCAGATAAAGACATTACAAAAAACTATAGACCAATATTCTTATGAACATAGATGCAAAGAATCCTTAACAAAATTTAGCAAATCAAACCTAACAACTGTAAAAAATGAGGCCTACACTATGACCAAGCAGGTTTTATTACACTAATTTACAGTCAGGCCAACATTAAAAAACTAATCAATGTAATTTACCATATCAACAGGATATGGGAGAAAAAACATATAATCCTACCAAGGAATGCAGTAAAATTTTAAATATAAAATCCAACATCTACTCATTATAAAAATGTTCAGCCAACTAGCGATAGAAGGAAACTTCTTTAGCCTGACAAAAAGGCATACACAGAACACCTAGCACGAATTTCATACAGAACAGTGAGGGACCAGAATGTTTTCCACCACAAGGTTGTGAACAAGGCAAGGGTATCCATTCTCATCACTCTAATTCAGCCTTGTACTGCATGAAAGGTAAACACCATAAAGGAAGAAGTAAAATAGTATTTTCCACAGAATGAAACATACAACTTTGTGTACCTAGAAAGTCCTGAAGAAACTTCAAAAGTATCAGCTAGAACCAATAAGTAATTTAGCAAGTCGCAGGTTACAGGGTAAACATACAAAAATGAATTCTATTTCTACAATAGTAACGAATAACTGGAAAATGAAATTATAAGTGGAATCATACAATATCTGTCCCTTTATGACTGGCTCATTTTATTTCATATAATGTCTTCAAGTTTCATCTATGTTGTAGTACATGTCAGAATTTCCTTCATTTTTAAGGCTCAATAATATTCCATTGTATGTATATACCACATTTTGTTTATTCGTTTATTTATCAGTGGACATTTTGGTTGTTTCCACCTTTTTGCTATTGTTAGTAACACTCCTATGAACATTGGTGTACAAGTATCTGAGTACTTGCTTTCAATTCTTTTGGATATTTGCCTAGAAATGTTATTTCTGGATCATATGGTAATTCTGCATTTAACTTTCAGAGGAATCAGAAACAAGATTTTTCAGTTGAACATACAGAAAGGAAGAAAATTAGAATGGGCCCTCTGGTACTGGAATGGAACTGGATGTATTGGTATAAACACTCATAATTTTCAGTGTACAGACAGATACAGAAAAAATATATAAATGTATATGTCTATGAGTCTGGGTTTGTGTATGTATTGTGTATATTCTCTAGCTGTCTGCTGAAAAGGCCTGGAGCAGCAACTCCAAAAGCAATGAGCAAAGCTAACTCCCAGAATACAGCGTTTAAATGTTATTTTTCACTAAATGGAACCAGGGTTCCTCGGAGAAATGGCTGAATCCAAGACTAGGGCAGGGAAAATATAAGGTGAGCCTGGAACACTATCTTGTGCCAAAAAATAAGGAAGTGTTCCAAGAATGATTGATATATGTCAGAAAGACACAATCAACTTAACTGGCTTCCCATTTGAGTACCAAAACAAATCTTATAATAATTATAACCCACTGAATAAAATGGAAAATCATAAGTCCATAAAGATATAAATGAGTAAATTGAATGTTTTATAAGGACATGTCATTTATATAATTTCAGAGTTCTTCCCCATAAAGTCCTCTTTTATAAAGGCAAAAAGATAACTATAAAGTTATATTTTTTACCTAGCAGATATCATATTAATCAAGTTATCAATCATTAATAATGAGAGAAAATGAAACTGTGTGCCACCTCATAAGATGCAATGAGAAGAAGGCATCACTTCTGTCAGATTCCTGCTGAAGATAAATAACCTCAGTCTTATGAGGAGAAAATCCAAATTAAGAGACATTCTAACTAAGCTGTAATATTCTGAAGTGTCAAAATCATGACAGTAAAGGAAAGACTGAGGAAGTGTTCCAGACTGAAGAATTTACTAAAGTGATAACTAAATGCAATGCATGGTTCTAACTGGATTCTTTTGCTTTTATAAAAGCATTATTGGCCGGGCGCGGTGGCTCAAGCCTGTAATCCCAGCACTTTGGGAGGCCGAGACGGGCGGATCACGAGGTCAGGAGATCGAGACCATCCTGGCTAATATGGTGAAACCCCGTCTCTACTAAAAAATACAAAAAACTAGCCGGGCGAGGTGGTGGGCGCCTGTAGTCCCAGCTACTCGGGAGGCTGAGGCAGGAGAATGGCGTAAACCCGGGAGGCGGAGCTTGCAGTGAGCTGAGATCCGGCCACTGCACTCCAGCCTGGGCGACAAAGCGAGACTCCGTCTCAAAAAAAAAATAAAAATAAAAATAAAAAATAAAAGCATTATTAAGACAACTGCTAAAATTTAAACCGGTTCTGAGTATTAGATGGCAACACTGAATCAATTTTTTAACCTCCTGATTCTTATTGGTTATATTGTGATTATGTATAAGAATGCCTTTGCTTATAAGACATAGACACTAAAGTATTTCAGGGTGAGGGAACATCAGGGCAACAACATACTCTCAAACGGCTCAATAAAAAAAGATGTTTGTATTGTACTTCCAATTTCTCTATAATGTTGTGACAGTCAAACCTTTAAAAAGCTAAAATAACCAAAAGATAAATTTACTGGGCAGACAGTTGGTCAATTAACGAAGTAGTTTTCAAAGGTAAAGTTATCTTTCCACACCCAGTATCCATGAATGAAAACGTTCTACATGACAATTGTAGATACTATTACCACTGAATAGCTACACTCATGTCGACTGGGTTGCTATACGTATTTATTTCATTAATGTATCTACACATCAAGAAAACTTAGAGGAATGGCTGAATTTTGTCAACTTTCTCTGAAATATTCACCAAGTTCACTCAATATGATAAGGAAGATTTGAAAGTTTTGAGCGTTAAACATTTCCACCATAGAGAACACTACTGTTTTCTCCAAGCTCTCAAAAAATTATAATTATTGGACCCGGCGCAGTGGCTCACTCCTGTAATCCCAGCACTTTGGGAGGCTGAGGCGGGCGGATCATTTGAGGTCAGGAGTTTGAAACACGCCTGGCCAACAAGGCGAAACCCCGTCTCTACTAAAAATAAAAAGAAATTAGACAGGCATGGTGGCAGGCACCTGTAATCCCAGCTACTCGAGAGGCTGAGGCAGGAGAATTGCTTGAACCCAGGAGGTGGAGGTTGCAGTGAGCCAAGATTGCACCACTACACTCCAGCCTGGGTAACAGAGCAGGACTCCACCTCAAAAAAAAAAAAAAAAAAAAAAGCCATAATTATTGGAGCTGAAGGAAACACTCAAGCAATTAGTCATCCATTCTATCATCCTACCCCTAGGTAAATTTGCAGACAAGGCAAGAGATTCACACTAACTCCACTAACCTCTGGCCTAACTTAACCAAGATTAAGAGTATTGAACAGGGGTTGGCAAACTTTTTCTCTAAAAGGTCAGAGATTTTCCTGCTGGCTGAACATAAAAAGAAAGAAAAGAAAAATAAATAAATAGAGGGACAGAGAGTAAATATTTTAGGTTTTGTGAGCCATATGGTCTCTATCACAACTACTCAACTTTACTATTATAACACAAAAGTTCCACAGACAATATGTATAAACAAATGTAAAATGCGTTCAAAAAAACTTTATTTATAAAAACAGCAGCAGGCTGTATTCCGCCCATAGGTCATAGTTTGCCAACCACTGGCAGAGGAAAAAAGATTACAACAAAAAAGTATCCAACAAAATAGACCTGCTAAATTTTACTATGACTGTGATACATTAGGTGAAAAATAAAAGCTATACACTACAATCTTAATTTTGTGTGTGGGGAGTATACATGTAATATATGTGTAATATATGTAATATATACTACATAACAAATATATGTAATATATACTACAGTATCAACCCCTTTACAGGGGTTGAGCCCTGTACAACACCTGATTATAGGAGTGAGCCACTGCACTCAGCCCAATAATTACGATTTTTTTGCCAGCTTGTAGAAAACATAGCAGTGTTCTCTATGGTGGAAATGTTTACTACATAACAAATATATATATACTTGTAATATATATACTACATAACATATATACTACTATGTAACAAATATGGCAACATATACTACATAACAAAAATGGCAACAAATTCTACTTATCTTTGTATATAAGCCCCCTTTCAAGGTTACTTTGTAGCTCTTTCCACCAAGATGTGAGCTTTACCACTTGAGTCTGGATTGGGTCATGTGATTTGCTTTTGGTGACTGGAACATTAGCAAACCTGACACAAACAGAGACTCAAAAGGCATTTGCACACTGGGGCTTGTTCTCTTGCTGCTCTTGGAACCCTGAGGCCACCACATACATAAACCAGAATTAGCCTGCTAGATGATGAGACAGACCCACCTCATGGTCCCAGCTGACTACCAGTCAACTCCCTGAAGCAGGGCGGCCTTGCTGACTTAACAGCTGACCTGCAGTTGACCACAGACGCATGAGTAGGCCACCTGAGATCAGCAGAAGAAATGCCCAGCTGAGCCCAGCCTAAATTGCTGACCCCCACAACAGTAAGCTAAATAAATGGTTGGTTTGTTACAGCAATAGATAACATTGCATGTGTATGTGCACGCACGTGTGTGCACTTAAGAATAGACAGCAGGCAAAATATCGGGTTGATACTGAGGAGACAGTTTAATTCAGGATTAATGTTAATAATTTAAGTACACATTTTGGTGGTTCTAAAATTTTCTTAGATGATGCTTTTATATTCAGAAAAAAAGTTATTTAGAAATATAAAATTTAGTTCAATATAAAAGAGTATTTTTCATTATTTCCAGTAAATATTGAGTCTAAAAATATGGACATCTTGACTTGATGTCTTTAAATGGATAGATTTTAAGTTCTAACAGAGAGTTTGGAGATAAATAGTTATAGGTACATAGAAAACTAACCAAAGGACAAGACAACTACTAGCACCAAAAAAAAAAAAAAATAATACTGGTTTGGGGAAAGAACTGTAATCAGTTTTAAATATTTACAGAATTACAATAATACAAATGCCAAATGCTGGGAGGCTAAAGGGGAGAAGTAATGAGAAAGGAGAAAAGGATAGGAGGAAGACAACAGAAAGTATCTAACACTGAAAACTCAAGAGAAAAGCAAAATATGCATGCTACTTCAGAAACTATCAGAATAAAAAGGAAAAATGATTGAAAATTATTTACTTCAGATAGTGGGAATTGGTGAAGAATAGAATTAGGGCAGGGTCTACTGCTTTTCTGTTTGAAGCCAAGTGGAATTCTTTGACATATTTTTTCACACACACTGTGAAAAAAAATAAAAATTTAAAGAGGAAAAAAAAAGTCCAGGAACCAATCCAAGTACATATAACAATCTAGTACATGATAATAGCAAAACTTCAAAACAGGAAAAATTATTAAGTGACACTGGGACAACTGATCAACTATTTGGGAAAATATGCAATTAGAGCCTGACCTCATACATGCATGAAAATAAATCCCATAAACAAGAGAGTTAAATGCACAAACAAAACTATAAAAGAACTATTAAAAATATCCTTATAAATTTATAGAAAAGGATCTAGAAAGATCCTCATGAAAGTGTTCATGGTGTTTGCTTCTGGGAAGCAGAAAGGGGGATGGGATTAATATAAGGGAGAACATTTTAATTTTTATTCTCTATTGGTTTTTATAATGTTAAAGGTTTTTCAAAAAATGTTATTACTCTTTTTTTTTTTTTTTTGAGACAGGGTTTTGCTCTGTCACCCAAGCTGGAATGCAGTGGCATGATCACAGGTCACTGTAACCTCCACCTCCCGGGTTCAAGCAATCCTCCTGCCTCAGCCTACTGAGTAGCTGGGACCACAGTCATGAGCCACCACACCCAGTTAATTTTGTGTATTTTTTGTAGAGACAGGGTCTCACTATGTTGCCCAGGCTGAACTCAAACTCCTGGGCTCAAGTGATCAGCCTACCTCAGCCTCCCCAAGTGCTGGGATTACAGGCATAAGCCACCATGATTGGCCAAAAACAATTTTTAAATCTGCATTAAGTCACCTGTATTTAACAATACTGTCATAACCTCTTAGGTATAAGGATCTGAGTAAAAATTGTGAACTACAAGAAATAGCGGTGAATCATGCATCTACTTAACTATGGCCATTTCTTTCATTCATTTATTCAACAAATAATACGAGTAGTTACTAAGTGCAGGCTCTGTGCCAGATGCTGGTTATAAAAAATTGAAAAAAAGAGACATTGCACTTGTCCTTATAGTCAGTCTGGTAATGAGGCAAACAAAACAGTTAAACCTACAAATAAATAAATAATTATAAACTTCAGTAAGCATTGTAAAGAAAAAAGACAGGGCCTTGAGACACTAGAAGAGGGATGAATCTTGAATAAATTACCTACACGGTAATGCATATAACATGACCTGTAACAGTATAAAAATGAACTGTCATCAAAAAGTCATCTGGCAGAGTTTATTCAGAAACAGAATAGTGAGGTGGTTTAGAGGACCAATTCCAGAGTCAGACTGCCTGGGTTTTAATCCAGCTTCTACTCACCAGGTTTGTGACATGAACAAGTTATTTAAATACTCTGTGCCTCAGTTTCCTCAGGTATAATTGGGAAAAATATTAATACCTTCCTGATAGGGTTGTTATAAAGACTGAGTTAAATTCTTTTATTCTGAAAACTGTCAAACCCAAAGAAAAGTTAAAAGAACATGACAATAAGCATCAACTCACATGAACCTGTATTTGCAGGTGAATTAATATTTCTAAAGTGCTTAGAAGAGTGTCTGGCATATAACACAGTAAGCATCAGTATTACCATACATATGCAGTTGTGTTAAATAGCTATTTTAAATAAAAGTAAATTAAAAGCGTCAATTAAAAGAAAGAAGGGTAGGAAGGAAGAAAAAATGGGGTATGGGAGGAAGAAAAAGGAAAAACAAAACAGCCTAAGGATCACCCCAGTGTTAACACTTTGTAAGAAGGTCAACAGCGCACTCTGCTGGACCCAAGTGTCTTCCACACACCAGGCCCAAGTTATGAATTAAAATAATATGCTACTGCTACATTAAATCAAATATAATTACTTTAATTAAAGTACATAAAGAATGTTAGCACTTATTTATGAATAAATAAAAAGCAGGTATAAGCATAAGAATGTATCTGAAGACAACCCTATCTATTGTGAGGGTTTACTAAAAAAATGAACAGAATATAAATAAATCTAGAGAAAATTATTAGGAATGATAGAACAAAATAATATCAAAATGTTAACATACTATTCTAAAAAACAATGTTTTTCTTAACTATATTTTGACCACGTGGAGGCAGATGCCTCACTAGATCTTTGACATATGAATTGTCAGATTAAGAAAATGAATCTAAACTGTAAGGAAAGGGATCAAGCAGTGGACACTAGAAAGTTAATCATATAAGAAAAGGTACTGACACTATTTTCCGACTTGAAAAGAAAGTCAGGAGACTAGAAATGATAGAAAAATAAAGAGACAACTGTCTAATTTTCCAATCCACTGGGTGGAAACTAAATTATTTTCATAAAAACTAAAAAAATTTGAAGAACCTAAAAAGTTTAATGTCAAATTCAGGGGAAAACAGAAATCATCAAACTAATTTATCATTTAATTTATAGAAGAAAATATGTCAAAAGTAATGCAACTGCGGATTTGAAAAACATGAGGACTCTAAGACTTACACCTTTGCAGGGATAAGAGAACTAAACTATTAATTTATGAATTCAAATAAATATTTTTATTTAAAAACAATACTGTACTCCCTAGTATCATATAATAAAAAGCAAGACAGGAAAAGCGTCCTTAGAATTTAAAGGTGCTAGAATTCAATTAGGTATAAAGTATCTCCTGACCTTGTGATCTGCCCGCCTTGGCCTCCCAAAGTGCTGGGATTACAGTTGTGAGCCACCGTCCTGGCTAACACGGTGAAACCCCGTCTCTACTAAAAATACAAAAAATTAGCCGGACGTGGTGGCAGGCGCCTGTAGTCCCAGCTACTCCGGAGGCTGAGGCAGGAGAAGGGCGTGAACCTGGGAGGCGGAGCTTGCAGTGAGCCGAGACCCGCCACTGCACTCCAGCCTGGGGGACAGAGCGAGACTCCGTCTCAAAAAAAAAAAAAAAAAAAAAAGATATAAGGTATCATTAAATCCAGTCCCACATTCTTTTTCCTTCCATATAAAGGAACTGGTTTTGACAAAAAAGTTACTTACCCAAGTCTCTCAATTTACCATAAAATATATATATATATAAAGGTTGGAGCCAAAACCTTGATCTCTGCTAAGGCACCAACAGTTTTACCCATTCTTGCTTTTGCACCACCAGTACAAATGTCAAGACAATCTAAAAGGCAATAACATTTTTTCCTTTTTTTTTTTTTTTTTTTTGAGATGGGGTCTCACTCTGTCATCCAGGCTGGAGTGCAGTGGTGCAAGCTTGGCTCAGTGCAACCTTTGCCTCCTGGGCTCAAGCCATCCTCCCACCTCAGCCTCCCCAGTACCTGGGACTATAAGTGCGCACCCCAACACCTGGCTAATTTTTGTACTTTTTATAGAATCAGGGTTTCGCCATGTTGCCCAGGCTGGTCTCAAACTCGTGAACTCAAGTGATCCACCCACCTTGGCCTCCCAAAGCGCTGGGATTACAGGCGTGAGCCACCACACCTGGCCTACAACATCTTAATATTATTACAAAAATAATTTTCACCTCACAGACCACCCCCTAAAAAAATTTCAATATCTGGAACTTCCTGGACTCCTCCTTAAGAACTGTTGCCCTAAGGATCCTGAAAGAACTTTAAGGAGTTGGAGAGTTTACAAACATTAAAATACAGAACAGAAAAAATGACTTTCAGATCTCTCTCTAGTCTAATTCTCTTATTTTATAAATGAGGAACTGAGGCATAGATGAATAGACTTTGCCATCCCACACATTAGTAACAGATGTGACAGCATTGAGGACTTCTGAGTTGGTTTCTACTGTCCTTTGTATTATACTATTCTTCCTCTTTTGTCAAAAATTGATTTAGAAAATTCCATATTTTCCTTCTTTAAAACTAAACAATGGCATTAATACATACTTTCCGTGGAGAAAAGGAGTTTATCTTTCCCGATGGGGAGTTGAGTTTTACAGTCTTTCCTGAAT
The DNA here is from genome assembly GCF_037993035.2 of Macaca fascicularis. Lineage (NCBI taxonomy): Eukaryota > Metazoa > Chordata > Mammalia > Primates > Cercopithecidae > Macaca > Macaca fascicularis. The sequence continues at coordinate 46,306,489 of NC_088390.1, forward strand.
CAACTTTTGCATCCAAATTGTGTACTTCCGTTCCAAAGCAATGACGTTTTCTAATCTGTAAACACAGAACCAAAATGAAGTTTAAGGTAAACTAGAAGTTTAACTGGCTAGTTGTTCTTAAAGGCCAAAACAGCTCTATGTATTTTTTTTCTGCATCCAAAAAAAGACTATTTCTAACCGGCAATAATAAAACAAATTTTAAAAATGCAAATAAGCACCTAATTACAACACTTAAATGAAATAGAACATAGTAACGACTCATGAATCTTAGCCAAACTATCTTTAATTAGTGATGTATCAAAATTAGAGTATTGTAAAATGAACTTCTCATAAAACAGTCCCATCATATGGACATCAAATATAGTATTATTGCAAAGTCCAATCACATATCTGATTGGAAAATAAATCAAAATTTAAGCATAATTCTATACTGAAAAGAACTCATAATAAAACTTTTAATGTAAATAGTCATAATTTCCTACAGGATGGAATAAATTACTCGATTACTATTATTACTGTTACTTCCTAGGTATTTGATAAACCAAGTTGTCTTTGACTAAATTTCTTTTATAAATATCACTAAGTTTTCTTTCCAAACTGTATCCATGCTTTTTCCTACTTGTGAAAGATCTATTCACTAATGTTATAACTGGGGAGAAAAGCATTTCTATTGGTAATCTCATTCCTGCCAAAAATGAAATGAGAACCAATGAAGTGAGGGAATAAATGTTTTATGTTGAGCCCTACCTGAGGACATGCAACTCTATATACACATTTTGTCGGGGGGAAATCTCTATAGGTTCACACCTCATTTGCCATTGGTACTTTGATAAAAATAAACTAGTTCATTCATTTCTAAAAACAAGGCTGAATTATAGAAATTTATAAAGATTGTGAGTTGAACAGTTAAACTACATAAGAATGCAAGAACCTCGAGTATACTCAATTAAAAGTATCCAGTTACTTACCTACAAATAACATCCTAATTAATAATTTTTTTTATTTTATGTTTTTATTTATTTATTTTTTAGAGACAGGGTCTTGCTCTGTCACCGAGGTTGAAGCATAATTGCATGACCTTAGCTCACGACAGCCTTGAACTCCTCGGCTTGAGCAATCCTCCCTCCCAAGTAGCTGGGACTACAGGCTCATGCCACCACACCCAGCTCTTTTTTTAAATTTTTTTTGTGGAGAAGGGAGTCTTGCTATGTCACCCAGGCTAGTCTCAACTGCTGGACTCAAGAGATCCTCCCGCCTCAGCCTCCCAAAGTGCTAGGATTACAGTCGTGAGCCACTACATTCAGCCTAATAATTATCTTTTTTATTTGTAACTAAATCTATTAAAATCCCAGCCTTCCTATCTCACTGCCATGAAATCTGAGAAAATACTGTGTTCATCTGCATCCAAATTTCATTTAAAATATCCGGTAATTTGGCCAGGCGTGGTGGCTCATGCCTGTAATCCCAGCACTTTGGGAGGCCGAGGTGGGTGGATCACAAGGTCAGGAGTTTGAGACCAGCCTGATCAACATGGTGAAACCCCGTCTCTACTAAAAATACAAAAATTAGCTGGGCCTGGTGGTGCACGCCTGTAATCCCAGCTACTCAGGAGGCTGAGGCAGGAGAATTGCTTGAATCCGGGAGGTGGAGTTGCAGTGAGCCGAGATTGGGCCACTGTACAACAGAGCGAGAGCAACAGAGCAACAGAATTGGGCCTGAGCAACAGAGCGAGACTCTGTCTCAAAGAAAAAAATAAAATAAAAAATATATATATGGTAATTCAAGCCTTTTAGTAATTTTTAGAAATATGCATATTTTATCATGTATCAATCTTAAAATTTCAGTAAGAATACATCTTGCCATTACATTAAAACTATCAATTCCAAAACATCCATAACATTAATAATCATATCAAAGGTATTTTAGCCAAAAGAAAATCCTATTTTAAGATAAAAACAATAGAGGAGTTAAAAAGTGCAAAGTAGTACATCACTAAGATATGCCTTAAGTAAATATTTTACTATCAAATTCCTCATATATAAGAAACACCATGCAGTTTCACTTGAGTGACATGTTACTGTGAATAATCTGCTATAATAACAAACTCCTTTGTGACAAGTAACTCTACAAAACGAAATTACAAGAAATTACCATTTAATTTATGGCTGTCACATGACCCAACTAATCTCTACAAGTGTATTAAAAACTTGATACTTGACTACCATGTTCAGCTGTAACTAACTGGATTATTTCACTGCCAAAAAACTCTGTTTACCTGCTGTGTAGTTTCTAAGGGTCGAATTCTTTTCTTCTCTACTTGAAAATCATCATTTTCATCTCTGTATATGGATGCCTGCTTCTTAGCAGATAACTTTGCAGCCAGAGTGGTTTTTTCAGGGGAGTCTTATATAAGAAGTAATAAAAAAAAATAGCATAAGTAACTTACACGTAGGCAGTTTTTCTAGAAGAAAACTGGAACCAGGATGTAAGGTTTATTTCTAGAAATTTCATACCATAATCTAAAACATGAAACTTAAATATGTTTAAAAAGCACTTCTCTACTATTCAGTTTACTTTATCAAAGATCTTGAGAAACATGCTTTCAATAGGAAAAGTCCAATTTGATTTTTTAAATAGCTTTATGTACTTGTAGACTACTCCCAATAACATGATTTAAAATGTGTAACTGCAAGGATCTCTGAAGAAAATATATTTCATGTCTGTAAAAATCTTTCTTTACAGTATCAACGTATCTTTTCTCTTAAGTTTCTCCACGTTCTTTAGACCAAAAACATTGATTATAGAATCAAGCTCATATAATCTGTCTTTTAATCTCATAATCCTGAAAGCTCCTTCTCAAGGTCATCAAGGACCTCTTAATCACCAAATAACATTAATTATCCCAATCTTACAAATGTGAACACTAGGTTTTTAAAAGTCCAGTAGCTTGCCCAGTATCATATGGTTATTAAATGGTAGAGCTTGGATGTGACTGAATCCTGCTGTGTGACTCCAACATCCATATATGTAACCTGTTAGGCATACAGCCAAACACTGTCTTCTTGGAACATAGCAAACACATTTTCTTCTTCCTTAATGTCTGTAACACTGTTCTTAACTATTCTCATACATTAGTTTCTCCCTTTTCCTAAATATAAATATTCTTAAAGGTAACTTCCTTCCTCTTTGCTTCTCTCTAAACATTCTCTCCACTCCCATGGCTTGAATTAATTTAGCAATCTTTTTTTTTTTTTTTTTTTGAGATGGAGTTTCCCTCTTGTTGCCCAGGATGAAGTGCAATGGTGTGATCTCAGCTCACCACAATCTCCACCTCCCGGATTCAAGCAATTCTCCTGCCTCAGCCTCCTGAGTAGCGGGGATTATAGGCATGTGCCACCACACCCAGCTAATTTTGTATTTTTAGTAGAGACGGGGTTTCTCCATGTTGGTCAGGCTAGTCTCGAACTCCTGACCTCAGGTGATCCACCCACCTCAGCCTCCCAAAGTGTTGGGATTACAGGCATGAGCCACCGCACCCAGCCAACAATCATTTATTACATTGAGTCTATCCCACGGCCAGACACCATGGAAAAAACAATGAAAGAGAGAATCCTTGGCCCTAAAGGATTTACAGCAGAGAAAGACCTACATGAGCAGGTCCAATACTGTTTTCAAAAAACAAGTTTAAGGCTGGCCCCACTGGCTCACGCCTTTAATTCCAGCACTTTGGAAGGTCAAGGCAAGAGGATCACTTGAGCCCAGGAGTGACCTGCCTGGGCAACGTGGCGAAATCTCATCTCTATTAAAAATACGAAAATTAGCTGTGCAAGGTGGTGCAGGCCTATAATCCCAGCTCCTCAGGAAGTTGAGGCATGAGAATCCCTCGAACCTGGGAGGCAGAGGTTGCAATGAGCTGAGATCGCGCCACGGCACCCCAGCCTGGGTGACAGAACAAGACTCTGTCTCCAAAAAAAAAAAAAAAAAAGAAAATGAACCTATGCCACACAGCACTGATTTTCAAGCTTTTTCTAAAGTGTAGGACTATTTTCTTTTTAAAGAAATGTTGCAGCTGGGCGCAGTGGCTCACACCTGTAATCCCAGCACTTTGGGAGGCCGAGGCAGGTGGATCACCTGAGGCCAGGAGTTTGAGACCAGCCTGGCCAATGTGACGAAAGCCCGTCTCTATTAAAAATACAAAAATTAGCCGGGCGCGGTGGCTCAAGCCTGTAATCCCAGCACTTTGGGAGGCCGAGGCGGGTGGATCACGAGGTCAGGAGATCGAGACCATCCTGGCTAACATGGTGAAACCCCGTCTCTACTAAAAATACAAAAAACTAGCCGGGCGTGGTGGCGGGCGCCTGTAGTCCCAGCTACTCGGAGGCTGAGGCGGGAGAATGGCGTGAACCCGGGAGGTGGAGCTTGCAGTGAGCTTGCAGTGTCGCGCCACTGCACTCCAGCCTGGGCGACAGAGCGAGACTCCGTCTCAAAAAAAAAAAAAAAAATACAAAAATTAGCTGGGCATGGTGGCGCACGCCTGTAATCCCAGCTACTTGGGAGGCTGAGGCAGGAGAATCACTTGAATCTGGGAGGCAGAGGCTGCAGTGAGCCAAGATAGTGCCACTGCACTCCAGCCTAGGTAACAGAAAGAGACTCCATCTCAAAAAAGAAAAAAAAAAAGAAATGTTGCTTAAAATTTCCAAAATAGGGATGAAAGACCTAGAACTTCCCTGATCCACTTTCCCCCTTCCCTTACGAGTCATGTTTCTTTCTTTATAAGGTTCTTAGAAACACAGTTTGAAAACCACTATACTCTAAAAATCCTCATAGTTTTGCCTTTCAGAAGTAGGTCTTTAATGTACCTAGAATGGATTTTTGTATATGGTATAAAGTAGGGCTCCAATTTCAATTTTTTCCATATGGACATCTAATGGGCCCAGCACCACCCAAGTTCTTCCTTTCCCCTACAAGCTATAGAGGCACTTCTATAAAAATATCAAGTTTCTGGATACATGTGGGACTGAATTAGGGTTCTCTATATTTTTATATGGATCTATCACTGTGCTAACCTCAGTCTGTCTTAATTACTCTATATTTACATACAATAAATCAGTATATTTGGCGGATCAAATCTCTCGCCTTCACCTGCTTTTTCAAAACTGTCCTGGCTATATTTAATCCTTTGCATTTCCACATATATTTTAGATAAGACAGGTAATTTTGAGCTCCACATGTCCAGGCAACCAGTAAAATAACCACAAAATAAACCTAGATCAGTGATTCTTAACCGGGCCAATTTTAACACCACCACTTCTCATCCTAAGCACACCGGGCAATGTCTAGAGACATTTTTGGTTGTCACAAAAAGAGCGGAGGTGGAAACACTACTGGCATCCAGTGCATAAAGGCCAGGGGTATTGCTACACATCTCACAAAGGAGAGCTCCTACAACAAAGAGTTATCCCACTCAAAATGTTAGTAGTGCCACCGTGGAGAAACCCTGTCCCAAATAAATAAGGGGCAAACTGACATGGGCCCATCAAGAGGGTAGGGAACGTCCACCCAAAATGATCATTTAGTTTTAGAAAACTGAACTGCCATGTGCCAAATAAGGGTAACCCCAATTCATAAAAATAAAAATCATATTATCATCACACACAAAAAGGCTTATCTTCCTGGTCTTTATAGCAAGGGAGTTTGGAGGAAGTTCATCAAAGGGGTAAAATCTTTAAGATACAAAGTTAAAAAGAAAGAAGATATCTCCCGGTTATGTTTTTTAAAATCTTCAAGAAACCTAAGAAATGCCCAATAGAAAAATGGAGGCTGGGCACGGTGGCTCACGCCTGTAATCCAAGCACTTTGGGAGGCTGAGGCGAATGATCATTTGAGGTCAGGAGTTTGAGATCAGCCTGGCCAACATGGTGAAACCCCATTTCTACTAAAAATACAAAAATTAGCTGGGCATGGTGGCAGGTGCCTGTAATCCCAGCTACTCAGGAGGCTGAGGCAGGAGAATTGCCTCAGCCTGGAAGGTGGTGGGTGCAGTGAGCTGAGATCGCACTACCGCACTCCAGCCTGAGCGACAGTGTGAGACTCCACCTCAAATAAAAAAGAAAAGAAAAATTGCAAACAACTTGATTAGGCAATTCACTAAAGAGGGTATCCAAACGACCAATAAACATATGAAGTCACCAGAGAAATACTAACTAAAACCCAATGAAAATACCACACATACACAAGAATGACTAACATTTTTTTTTAAACTATAAATATCAAATACTAACAAAAATGGTGAATAACTTTCATATACTGCTGCAGAGGTTGGAGGGATCTGACCAGGGACACATAAATTGGTTCAACCGCTTTAGAAAATGTTGTCAGTATCTACTATAGATATGTATATACTATGTATACATACGTAAACATATGTATATACTATGACCAGGAATGTGTCTATAGACAATACTTACCTATTTGCACCCCTCTGAACAAGAATGTTCATAACAGCACTATTAAACAATACTGAAAACAACCCAATGCCTAACAACTGTAGAACAGATTAATAAACTGTGGTATATTCATACAAGGAAATAATACACAAAAACAAGAAGTACTATTATATGCAACAGCATGAATGAATCTTACACAAATAAAATATTAAGCAAAAGACAGACACAAGAGTACATATATAATTCTACTTCTTTTTTTTTTGACATGGAGTTTCACTCTATTTCTATAAAAGGGCAAAACTCATCAATGGTCACAGGAGGACAAGAATTACCTATGGAAAGAAGAGACAGTGACTGAAAAAAGATGAAAAGGGCCTCTGGGGTGTTGATAATGCCTTTTTTTTTAAATCTATGTAGTAGTTATGACAGTGAAAATCCATCAAGCTATATGCTTAGGATTTGCATTTTTCTATATTTAGGTTACAGATTAAAGGATTTACTTACAAATATAAAGAGAGTACCAGAATACAACCTTGATTTTTCCCATTTAGACTATTCTAAATAACACTGACTCACAGTAATGTCAAAATCAAGTTGTGTACATATGGATAACTCATTTTTGATGAAGACGCAAAGGCAATGTGGTGGATAAAGGATAGCCTTTTCAACATATGATGCTGAACAACTGGATATCCACATGCAAAAAAATGAATTTGAATCCATATCTTGCACCATATACACACATTAACTCAAAATGGATCTTAGACCTAAATGTAAAACCTAAAATTTTATCTGATCAAAGGCTTGTATTCAAAATGTTTAAAGAAGTTTAAATAAGAAAACTATGGCCGGGCCGGGTGGCTCACGCCTGTAATCCCAGCACTCTGGGAGGCCGAGGTGGGCGGATCACGAGGTCAGGAGATCGAGACCATCCTGGCTAACACAGTGAAACCCTGTCTTTATTTAAAAATACAAAAAAGTAGCTGGGCGTGGTGGTGGGCGCCTGTAGTCCCAGCTAATCGGGAGGCTGAGGCAGGAGAACGGCGTGAACCCAGGAGGCGGAGCTTGCAGTGAGCCGAGATCGCACCACCGCACTCCAGCCTAGGCGACAGAGCGAGACTCCGTCTCAAAAAAAAAAAAAAAAAACCTAATAAAAAATAGGCAATTATTTGAACAGACATATCATCAAACAAGATACACAGATAGCTAATAAGAACATGAAAATATGTGAAATAAAAATTAAAACCACAATAAGATACCACTCCATGCCTAATAGAGTAGCTAATATTAAGGCCAGGTGTGATGGCTCATGCTTATAATCCCAGTGCTTTGGGCGGCTGAAGAAGGCGGATCACTTGAGCACAGGAGTTCAAGACAAGCCTGGGGAACATGGTAAAACCAACAAAAACTACCAAAATTAGCCAGGCGTGGTGATTGCATGCCCGTAGTCCCAGCTACTCGGGAGTGTGAAGTGTGAGGATCACTTGACCCTGGGAGGCTGGGGTTGCAATGAGCCATATGAGCCAAGATCACAGTACTGTACCCAGCCTGGGCAACAGTGAAACTCTATCTCCAAAAAAAAAAAAAAAAAAAGAATGGCTAATATTAAAAGGACTGACCATACCAAGTGTACACAAGGATGTGAAGAAATTGGAACTCTCATAACTGCTGATGGGAATATAAAATGGTATGACCACTTCATGAAACAGTTTAGAAATTTCTTAAAAAGTTGGCCAGGCATGGTGGCTCATGCCTGTAATCCCAACACTTTGTGAGGCCCAGATGGGTGGATCACTTGAGGTCAGGAGTTTGAGATCAGCCTGACCAACATGGTGAAACCCTATCTCTACTAAAAATACAAAAATTAGACAGGTGTGGTGGCACATTCCTGTAATCCCAGCTACTCGGGAGGCTGAGGCAGGAGAATCACTTGAACCCGAGAGGCAGAAGTTGCAGTGAGCTGAGATCGCGCGCCACTGCTCTCCAGCCTGGGCAAGAGTGACCCCATCTCAAAAAAAAAAAAAAAAAAAAAGGTTAAACATACACACCTATGAAGCAATCTGGTCATTCTGCTCCTAGTATTCAGCCAAGAGAAATGAAAACATACATCCATACAAAGATGTAGACACAAATGTTCATAGTATCTGTCTTTGTAATAGCCCAGAACTAGCAATCACCCAAATGTATGTAAACAGCTAATTAGATAACCAATTTGTGGTATATCCATGCACTCTTAATCAGAAACAAAAAAAACAATTAATATATTAATATATGCAACAACATGGAGGAATCTCAAAATAATTGTCATTAAGTGAAAGAAGCCAGACAAAATAAGTATACACCCTGTGTGAATCCATTTATATAAACTATAGAAAATGCAAACTAATCTATAGTAACAAAAAGCAGATAGGTGGTTGGATAGGGAGGTTAGTCACAGAGGGGTGGGAAGGAGGGATAACAAAGGTCCTGAGAAAACTTTTGGGGAAAGTGAGCATGTTTAAAAAACTTTGGAGAAAGTGAATACAGGGTTGGTGCGTATGTTCACTATCTTGATTCTGGTGAAAGCTTCATGGAGGTACATATGTCAAAATGTATCAAAGTGTACCATTTAGGCTGGGCCTGGTGGCTCACACCTATAATCCCAGCACTTTGGGAGGCCGAGGCAGGTGGGTCACTTGAGGTCAGGAGTTCGAGACCAGCCTGGCCAACATGATAAAACCCTGTCCCTACTAAAAATACAAAAAATTAGCTGGGTGTGGTGGCAGGCGCCTGTAATCCCAATTACTTGAGAGGCTGAGACAGAATTGCTCGAACCCAGGAAGTGAAGGTTGCAGTGAGCCGAGGTCACACCACTGCGCTCCAGCCTGGGCAACACAGCAAGATTCTGTCTCAAAAAAAAAAAAAAAGTGTACCATTTAAATATATGCAATTTGTTATGTCAAGTAAACCTCAATAAAGTTGTTTTTAAAATGTTGTATATAAATATTATACACGAGAATTCCTATAATTAGCTGAAAATTAATCCCAGTCATTCCTAACAACAAATATTTATCTAGCACCTACCATATGCCAGGCACCCTGCTAGAGTTCTAGGGATACAATGGTAAGCAAATTGACAATATTCCAAACCTCATGAAGTATACAGTCTGCCAAGGAAGCAGAGATTAATAAAAGATTTAGATAGACACATATAATACAAACTGTAACAAGTGCTATAAAGGAAAGGTACACAATGAGAAGACAGACTATAATAGGGAAATCAAATCTACTCTGACAGAAAAATCAGTGATGGATACCCCAAGAAAGTCACATGTAAACTGAGGAAGAAAAGGATAAGTTGAAGTTGGAACTTTGCTCAGAAAAGACAGTAATAGAAGCAAAGGCTCTGAGGAAAGAGAAAGCATAAATCTTTGAAGGAAAGGAAAGAAATCCAAAAGGCCAAAATCAAAACAATGCAGACAACACTATTGGTCACCTATTTAACAAGTATTCCACTCCTCTTTCCTCCTTCCCACCGGAAGTTTAATTATCTACCATCCTTTGTATGGTTATGTGCTTTAGAGGAAGGTGACTCCATCCTTGATTTTAGGAAATGGATACTGTTTGTTTTGACTTAAGTCAATCATGGCAACCTGTGTCTCCCTGCCAGTGACTAGTAAAGAAATAGCATGAGTAAAAGCAGAAAAAAAGGGTTATTGGATGCTGTAAACAAGAAATGGTAGTTTGGACTATGGAGGTACCAATGGATACAGAGATGTGTATGAAGAAATAAGAAAGGGCAAAGTTTCCAGGATGTTCCCTAGGTTTCTTAGGTAAATAATAGTCTATCCTTTCTATATAGTCAAAAGCAGGAGAAATATTTTTTAAATGTATTATTAATAATTTTATGTTACTCTTAATATATTTCTCTAAAATTAGTAAAAATTATTTAAAGGTCACACATAAACATACCTGATTCTCATGTAGGATATTGGTCTCAGAATGCCAGGCAAACTTGTCAAGAATGGATCAATGAGGCTAATTAGATTTTGTCTTAGGATACAAACATTGTTTTATAGAATTCTAACATACAATTAACAATACTGGCTACGGCCGGGCGCGGTGGCTCACGTCTGTAATCCCAGCACTTTAGGAGGCCGAGGCGGGTGGATCACGAGGTCAGGAGTTCGAGACCATCCTGGCTAACATGGTGAAACCCCGTCTCTACTAAAATTACAAAAAAAATTAGCCGGGCGTGGTGGCGTGCGCCTGTAGTCCCAGCTACTTGGGAAGGTGAGGCACGAGAATGGCGTGAACCCGGGAGGCGGAGCGGAGCTTGCAGTGAGCTGAGATTGTGCCACTGCACTCCAGCCTGGGCGACAGAGCGAGACTCCGTCTCAAAAAAAAAAAAAAAAAAAACAATACTGTCTACAAATAACATCAATTTTGGAAAATCATTTATTTTGCATTGCCTTCATTAAAAAATTATTTAGGCCAACAAAATGTCTCAATAAATTAAAAGTCAAACCAAGAATTTAAAAACATCTAAGGATTTTTGACCACTCTGTGTTATTTTAAAATAATTCCAGAGAAACTAGAGATATATAATCAGTTATGCTAACCAAACTTATATAAATTAGGGCTTATAACAGTAATAATGAAGAATCTTATTACAGATATCAACTGACCCAGACAAAATATAAATTACCTTGACAAGTTAATGAAGTGCTTTTTCTTTCAGAAGGTGGTGTGCTTGGATAGTTGAAATGACGTGAAGTTCCTTGATTCATGTCATTGTTTGTAAAATCCTTTGAATGGCATGTACAACAACATGACAATGGTACTTCAGTTTTCCCACTTATGCCCTCATCTGCTGGCTTCTCTAAAAATGAAAGAACCTCTATTTATAATATATCTAATTAAATAAACATTAATCATTATCTGCAGCTAGGGTAACTAACCAGCCCAGTTCACCCAGGATTGGGAGATTTTCTAAGATACAAGATTTTTAGGGCTGACACCAGGAAGGTACGTGGCAAACCTGGACAAGCTGGTCACTTTATCTGCAGCATCAAATTAGGACAAGAGAGAAATATGCCAAAAACGTTTGGTTGGACACACTGGCTCATGCCTGTTATGCTAGCACTTTGGGAGGCTGAGGCAGGCACATCAGTTGAGGTCAGGAGTTCAAGACAAGTCTGGTCAGTATGGTAAAACCCTGTCTCTACTAAAAATACAAAAATTAGCCAGGCACCGTGGTGCACGCCTGTAATACCAGCCTCTCAGGAGGCTGAGGCAGGAGAATCGCTTGAACCCAGGAGGCAGAGGTAGCAATGAGCTGAGATTGCGCCACTGCACTCCGGCATAGGCAACAGAGCGAGACTCTGCTTCAAAAAGAAAAACAAAAACATTTATAGGGAAATTATCACCAATTTATGTAACCTGTACAAATCTAATAATCTAAGATTAATAATGTAATAAAAGTACAACTACTCAAGTATTCATTAAGATTCATCTAAAATTCAAGAATGGATTGAAACAAGGACCTAAAGTATATTCTTAATTTTCCCTAAATGAAGAATTTGAAAGTTCAATATATGAAATAATAATCTAACACATAAGGATTAAATCATTCCCCACATTATACTTCTATTTCAAATACAAAATTTTTTTTTTTTTTTTTTTTTGAGATGGAGTCTCGCTCTGTCACCCAGGCTGGAATGCAGTGGTGCAATCTGGGCTCACTGCAAGCTCCACCTCCCGGGTTCACGCCATTCTCCTGCCTCAGCCTCCCCAGCAGCTGGGACTACAGGAACACACCGCCACGCCCGGCTAATTTTTGTATTTTTAGTACAGACGGGGTTTCACCTGTTAGCCCGAATGGTCTCAATCTCCTGACCTTGTGATCCGCCCACCTCGGCCTCCCAAAGTGCTGGGATTACAGGCGTTAGCCACTGCGTCCAGCCAGAAACATGTTTTTTGATGTATTAATTCTGATACTTGCATCAAAATACATTTTAAGGTCAATATTCAAATCAATAAAATAGGTAACTTTAGTGCCTAAATATAATACCAAATTGTAGTAAGTTTACATTGTGTGCCTACCTTGTATCCAAATGTACAATTCATATACCCCCAAAAAAGCTAAATAATTTATTTTTTAAAATAATTAGTATTGACATTGTTTTCCCATTTGTACCACATAAATATTTCTAATTCTATTTTCCAGACATCTGCCATTAAGACCTGATGTTAGTACTGATAAACTCATTTTTTCCAAAATTAGCATCAGTAAGAATCAAAATGAACAACAAAAAGCTTATGAAATATTTACTTTTTTTTTTTGAAACAGTTTCGCTCCTGTTGCCCAGGCTGAAGTGCAACGGCGCAATCTTGGCTCACTGCGACCTCCACCTCCTGGGTTCAAGCAATTCTCCTGCCTCAGCCTCTCGAGTAGCTGGGATTACAGGCACACACCACCTCGCACAGCTAATTTTGTATTTTTAGTAGAGACGGGGTTTCTCCACGTTGGTCAGGCTGGTCTCAAACGCCAAACCTCAGGTGATCCACCCGCCTTGGCCTCCCAAAGTGCTGGGATTACAGGGGTGAGCCACTGTGCCCGGCCTTAATATATTTTTATTAGTAACAAACATTTCATTTAAAAATGTATATATATACACCTATATACACATACATACATATATACACATACCATGTTTAACCTCAAATTCTCCTAATACTTTAGGTTAAAGCCATCTAATGTAACTAAAATGTATCCAATATTATATTTCTGATTCACTATGTAGTTTATATAGTCTTTCATAAAAGTAAATATTAATAGGCATTTGTTAGCAAACAAAGTAAAAATAGCTTGGCCTGGTGGCTCATGCTTGTAATCCCAACTACTTAAGAGGCTGAAGTAGGAGAATCATTTGAGCCCAGGAGTTTGAGTTTACAGTGAGCTATGATCACATCACTATGCTCCATCCTGGGTGACTCCACTCAAAAAAAAAAAAAAAAAAAAGGAAAAGTAGTGGGAAGTAATATAGATTCATACAAACAATATTATACTAAAGTTCTGTTTATCTGGCATTTAAACAAGTAGAAAAATCAACTAGAATGCATTATTTTTTATATATCCCATGTGCTAATGTTATGAGAAAGGAACAGATAAGTAAATATATTAAAGGATTTCCCCCCTAAAAAAAAGCAATTAGTATGTGTTATAGCATCATGACAGCCCATCTCTTGCATCTTTTACATACAAATTATCATCTAATTATTTTCATAATGATAACTCTAAGCATCCAAAACTTTGTTTGTTTTTTGAGACAGGGTCTTATTCTGTCACCCAGGCTGAAGTGCACAATCACAGCTCTCTGCAACCTCGACCTCCTGGGCTCAAGTGATCCTACCACCTCAGTCTACCAAAAATTGATTGTCATTTTTTGTAGAGATGGGGTCTCACTATGTTGCTCAGGCTGCCAAAAGTCTTTATGTACTTTTCAACTCATCAAAAGAAATTATGTTCAATACTATTTTAGCATTAATTAAACATATTGAAACTCTTTTGGAAGATATATAACTTATTTTAAAGAAACATCATTAAATGAGTATTTAAGTTAGCGACAGCATGGCTGAACCAGTCTGGATAAACAATACTGTATTATATTTTTTCAGGTCCCAGTGAGAAACTTGAAGATATCAAGCAACTACTTACCACTAAGAGATTGTTGCCATGCTAAAGCAGAACAAAGTAAGGCTAAGCTTTTTCCACTTCCTGTGGGACTCTCCAACAAACAATGTTGCTTACTGTTTAATCCTCTGAGAATCTATGAACACAGGAACCAATGAAAAAGATTAATAAACATTTTAACTTTATAAAGGTCTCTCTCCATCTGAAGTATAAAGAATAGCAAGAAGAAGTGAGATTGCACTCCAGGGAACACAACGATAGCAGAAGGAACTCGTATTCAGTTAAATCCAAACTGTATTCCTTTACACCTTTCCCTAAGATTATCTTGGACTTACGAAAATATCAAGCACAAGAGAAGAAATGAAAAGAGCAATCTGTGCCAGAATTATGCAAGCACCAATGATTTCTGTAAAACCAGAATACATTACTACCCATCAATATCTTTGATGAAAACTCAATGAAGGATACTGCTAGTGAGAGTACAAATTGTTGCAACTACTTGGTAGAGAAATAAACAATTTCTCATAAAGTGAAGATGCCCAACTCCAGCAAGTTCAGTTCTATGTGTACACCCAAAACCTTTCCCACATGAACACAAGGAAATGCGTAAGAAAGTTCACAGCAGCAGCCAGGCACGGTGGCTCATGCTTGTAATCCCAGCACTTTGGGAGGCCAAGGCAGGTGGATCATTTAAGGTCAGGAGTTCGAGACCAGCCTGGTCAACATGGTGAAAACCTGTCTCTACTAAAAATACAAAAATTAGGCCGGGCGCGGTGGCTCACGCCTGTAATCCCAGCACTTTGGGAGGCCGAGGCAGGCGAATCACAAGGTCAGGAGATCGAGACCACGGTGAAACTCTGTCTCTACTAAAAATACAAAAAATGACCTGGGCGAGGTGGCGGGCACCTGTAGTCCCAGCTACTCGGGAGGCTGGGGCAGGAGAATGGCGTGAACCCGGGAGGCGGAGCTTGCAGTGAGCCAGGATCGCGCCACTGCACTCCAGCTTGGGCGACAGAGCAAGACTCCGTCTCAAAAAAAAAAAAAAAAAAAAAAATTAGCTGGGCGTGGTGGCGCATCCCTGTAATCCCAGCTACTCGGGAGGCTGAGGCAGGAGAATAGCTTGAGCCTGGGAGGCAGGGGTTGCAGTGAGCTAAGATGGCACTACTGCACTCCAATCTGGGCGAGAGTGAGACCCTGTCTCAAAAAAAAAAAAAAAAAAAAAGAAAGTTCACAGCAGCATTGCTTATAATTGCAAAAGAATGTAAACAACCTAAATGTCCACCAATAAGAAAATGGACAGATAAATTCTGGTATATTCATCCAATGGAATTTATACAGCAATTAAAATTGATTAAGAATCAACAGGGCTATATATTAAAATTAATGCTAAGTTAAAAAACTCAAGTTCTGCAGAAAGATAAGGTACAGTATCACATCAATGCACAAAGTTTAAAATATGTAAAATAATATTCTATATTATTTATGGATACATATATATGTAATAAAAGTATAAAAACATGGCTAGGAAAGGAAAAGAACAAATTCAGGATACTAATAATCTTGCTACCAGATATGAAGTACATATGGCAAAATAGATTTAACACAACTGGAAAGCTGGTTTACTCAAATTTGTATATTAATTTTCTACATGATCCAAACAAAACAATGGTGAGAAAAATAGTATTCTGTGTAAAAGATAGTAAATACTCTGTAGAAAGCAGTTTTTCACTAAAAGTATAGAAATTCCAAATGAGCTGAGAACATTTTTCAGCATGTTCTTCTTTGCCTTAATCATGGATATATACAGTTTAGCAGCAATCAGTGGTTTCCTAGAGGTTACATGTTCTTCCAATGGAACCCAGAAAATATTCTCCATTGGCGGGGCGTGGTGGCTCACGCCTGTAATCCCAGCACTTTGGGAGGCCGAGGCGGGTAGATCACCTGAGGTCGGGAGTTCAAGACCAGCCTGACCAACATGGAGAAACCCCGTCTCTACTAAAAATACAAAATTAGCCAGGCATGGTGGCACATGCCTGTAATCCCAGCTACTCAGGAGGCTGAGGCAGGAGAATTGCTTGAACCCGGGAAGCGGAGGTTGCGGTGAGCGGAGATCGCACCACTGCACTCCAGCCTGGGCAAAAACAGCGAAACTCCGTCTCAAAAAAAAAAAAAAAAAAGAAAAATATTCTTCATTTACTGAGAATATGAATGCAGTCACATACTCAATGTACTTTATGGGTCCTAAGTATCTATATCTTAATAAAAACTTAACTGCTGAAAAATACTTACAGAATTCATCATAGCAAGCTGTGATGGGTAAGCTTTATAAGGAAAGTAAATCTTCACCCCACCGATTGTATATTCAGACCACATCGAAGACATAGTGCTTTCCTGTTTATTTCAGATTCCTAACTGCAATAGAAATGAAAATGGCAAATGTTGAGACACGCCTTTCAAAGAAAACCAGAGAACCAAAACTGAGAGAGAAATCTGGAAATAAAAACTGGAATTAATAAAAGTAGAAACAAAACAAATGGAAACAAAAGAATTTCCTAGTCTTATAAATCACAGTGGTCAAGAGCATGTCTTAGAGTCTAACAAATCTGGATTTGTATCCCTCGCTCTGCCAGGTATTAGTTGTGTGACTTTGGGAAAGTTAGTTACCTTCTCTAAGCCACAGTGACTGCATGTACCCCATAGGATTGTGGTAATGATTAAGTGAAATGATGTGCAAATATGATACAGTACATACCAGATTAAACATGAGCTCTTGTAACAGTTAGATCAGATGCAATCAACCTACAGAAACAAATAAGTTCCTGAGGTCTCTCTCTCTACAACTCCACAGCACCACTCTTTCTCCTGTTCTTCCCCTTTGTGTTACCCCTTTCTGCAGTCCTCCAGTTAGAAGAAAAAAGCTGTGGACCAGAAGTCAGGAAGCATAGGTTCTATACCAGGTTTTGACAGGGACTCACGTATGTCATCTTTGACATATCTTTTTACTTCTCTAGTCTAAGATCCTTACCTGTGATAACCCCTAATTTAACTTAAAGGCTGTTGTAAGAAAGAGAATGCCTTGGCACATAGTAGGCACTCAAAAATTTTATTTAAAGGTCAGTAGAGTATTATAGAAAGAGGATGGGCTTTGGAGTAAGGCAGTCCTAAGTTTGAATTCCACTGTGTGAATCACTTCTCAGAGCTTTTTTCTCCATATATGGAATTGAAGTAATACTACTTACCTGACAGGGTTTTTATGAAAATTAGCCAGGGCAGAATATACCTAACCCAGGATCTGACACAGATGAGGTGATCACTTTAATCCTCACCTCTTCTAAACCACTTCTCTTAACCTAGGATCCACGGATGTAATTCAGAGACAATGACCTCTTGAAATTGCAGGCATAAGTTTCTGTACATGATTGCATTTTTCTGAAGAAAAAGCCCATAGATTTCTCTTCCCCTAAATATATCTCAAGGAAATCAAAATAGCGGGGGAAATTACATGCATTGTTATTAAATAAGGAATTATCTGCAGTCGTGGGAAAAAATTGTAAATTCAATCTGGGGACGAAGAGATAGTTAAAATAGCAATTCAATAGATGATGAAGCCAATAATAACATTCACCACCGCTTGTGTGTTCCAAAAGAAGTGAAGAACCATTCATTATTCTAGGGTATCTTCCAGCTCTAACATTTTGCGATCCTATCTGTAAAGCTCTGAGAAGGAGGTGTGGTGGAATCTAACCTCTTAATATGACTCAACAACTCAACGCTGGCCTAGTTACTCAGATAAAATCTAGAAATCAGCCCGCCCTGTACCCCGGCTGTGGCAACAATAGTGTCAAAATGGGGTAGCCTCCCCCAAATACTGCATAAAGGATAAACACACTCCTCTGCCTCCCGCCAAGAAGCAACGCAACGCCCCGGGCTAAGAACAGGCCTGCGCTCAAAGGAGGTAAGGATAGGCTGGCTCCCTCCTCAGGTTTTCTGCCCTGTATCTCCCTCCTCCCCCAGCCAGTAGAGATCCCCGAGGCCCTGATGATCCAGTCACCACCGATGGGCCCGCAGGCGGTGCAGAAGTACTCAAGCCCTTCCCGTTGACTTCCCTCCGACTTGCCTGTCTGGAGGGAAACCGAAGCAACGCTCTGAGCTCCGATTCACTGAAGAAAAGGAAACTGATTTCTGAGAGCAAATAAAGCCGAGCCCTGGAAGAGAAGAAAAGGCACGCGCCCTTCCTACTCCCTCTTCCTGGCGGGGCTGCTACTTCCCCAGCCTGGAGTGCAAGATTGCGGCCGCCGTACCTTTCCTCGACCCCAGCACTCACCAGACCCCTCAACCACACAGCCCGAGACGAATTCCCGCCTCCCGCCCCCTCGACTCCCAGCGCCCAATAGCCCAGCGAGCTCGACCAATCACCCGCCAAGGCCAGGAATCAACCAATCCCGGCGCGAGGTGAGGCGGCGAGAACTTCAGCATCCAATGGAAGTCTCCGAAAAAAAAAACCAAAAAACACAGGCTCCAGGTACGCGGCGGCAAAGGAAGGCTAGGGCTACTCCAGCAAATCCTTAGTGTTTGTTTGAAGGAGAGCGTCTTCTCGGTTTGACTTTTGAAACTGGCGATAGAGCCTATGCAGCAAATTCCTTAGAAACTGGAAGTCTCATTCTCCAGGTCCGTAGACCAGCAGAAAGGAAACATATTTAAGCTTTGCTAAGTTCTTTTAACACTCATCAGTGCCACTCAGTTTAAATTACCCAGCTTTGCAGTAGTCAGGATAGCGAAGACTGAGGCGGGAATTGCCAGGCTGCTGAGCCAAACTTAAGTAAGAAGGCTCTGTGACATCGGGCTACAATCTATCATAATATTCAAGGCTTTCCCGGATACTAAAATAAGCCAGAGACAAGCTCTCAGGGTCTCCAGCATCAGATCACTTCTACCTCCATTAAGGTTTTTCCGCCTTCCATCCCTCCAAGACCAGTTTATTATTTGCCAATAGTACTTGAATTTACTCAAAGAAAAGGAGGTTCATCACGATCTTGCCAAATCATGTTTTTTTTTTAAATCTGTATAACCTAAACTTGGCTCAAATAATAATGTCCCCAAAAGGCAAAACCTGATACTGTTTCTCAAATTCAAGTAACTAGTTTGCGGAAGGAGTTTGCTGGGAAGAAACAGCAGGAGGGGGCTAATTGATTTGTTTGCCTCACTGTCAATTGTGATATATCTTACCAAAAATGACAAAACTTGTAGTCGTAAAAATAAACTCTACCCTTTGACCTAGTAATCTGAGCTCCAGATATTTATCCTAAAGACGTAATCTAAACGAAAGAAAATGTGATACTTCAATTGACAATAATACCTATTGGTAATACTGAAAAAAATTATGAACTTCCCCGTCTAGTAATATGGAGGTGGTTATGATAGATGAATTCAGTACATTATGAAGCCAATAAAATTATAAAAATTAAACTTGCAAGAAAAAAATCCCATATAAGGTTAAGTGAAAAAAGGCAAAGCAAACCCCAAACTGGGTGTTAGGGATTCAGTAATGTGAAAATATATATGGATGAGCAAAGATGGAGTAATTTACTGTTAAGACAATGAAAGGAAGGATAATGTTTAAAAATAAATCGTTAAAAATACCTTCAAATTGTTATTTCTCTTTTATAATTTTTAAAACATCAACTCTTGGCCGGGCGCAGTGACTCACGCCTGTAATCCCAGCACTTTGGGAGGCCGAGACGGGCGGATCACGAGGTCTGGAGACCAAGACCATCCTGGCTAACACGGTGAAACCCCGTCTCTACCAAAAATACAAAAAGTTAGCTGGGGGTGGTGGCGGCTGCCTGTACTCCCAGGTACTCGGGAGGCTGAGGCAGGAGAATGGCGTGAACCCGGGAGGCGGAGCTTGCAGTGAGCTGAGACGGAGATCGCGCCACTGCACCCCAGCCTGGGCCAGCGAGACTCCGCCTCAAAAAAAAAAAAAAGAAAATATCAACTCTTTTGAGTAACTGCTCTGGTATAACTACTCTCATTTTCCTCTCCTAAATTATAAGGGTTTCAATTGGCTCTCACCTTGCATTGCCGTTTAATGTATGTGGCATAACGGAAAGGGATACACGTAGGCACTGGAGCCAAACAGACCTAGAATACAGTCCCTTGAACAGTTCCCTTCAGGTTAACTCTAGTGGAATGAAACACAAAAACTACAGGTTCGTTTGATAAAGAATATGAATGTTTATAAACCAATATTCAAAATAGCTGCACACATCTGTTTTCACTTGAATAAAAAAACACTTGTGACAAACTTTATAACCTTAACTTAAAATACATGAATTTTAACATTTACTAATATATTTACACATTTTATTTACATCATCAACAAATCTGATGATTAACAGCATATGTGATTATTTTAACACAGCAGGTTATGACCAGTCTTTGAAAATTGATCCAGGAATGTGCACTGCATTTAGTTAGAAAACACACTTTAACTTTTTCTGAACTCCTAGGGCATATCTATTCACACAAAATATCACAAGGCCTCAGTTTAAAAAAAAAAAAAAAAAAGGAGCAGTTGTATTTAATCTTAAGGGACTACAAAACTGCCTTGTTTAAAAATATGAAAATTCTTATGCTATTTTTAAGCATATGCTTTTATTTTTCACATCAAAATTACTTAATTGAACATTAAGCATCTAATAAAAAGTTATAAATAGTCTATCATATGTGATATTATGCACTTCATGATTTGAAACAGCTACAAACTCATTCTCATAGAATGTGAGGTAGGGCCAGTAGTAACCCCATTTTACAAAGGAAGAAAATGAGATGTGACTATTTACTAGTGAAAAGGCTGAAGTTAAATTTCATTTCTCAAAAACTACACCTTCTTATTAGCCTAATTTCTTTTACAAGTGAAGAGGTCTGGCTGGGTGCAGTGGCTCACACCTGTAATCCCAGCACTTTGGGAGGCCAAGCTGGCAGATCACCTGAGGCCAGGAGTTCAAGACCAGCCTGGGCAACATGGCAAACCCCCGTCTCTACTAAAAATACAAAAATACAGGTGGCGCATGCCTGCAGTCCCAGCTACTCAGGAGGTTGAGGTGCGAGAATCCCTTGAACCCAGGTGGCAGAGGCTGCAGTGAGCCAAGATCACCCCACTGCACTCCAGCCTGGGCAACAGGGTAAGACTCCACACCTCAGAGGAAAAAAAAAAAAAAACACAAGTGAAGAGGTCTGTTTCAAGTGGGGGTGGGGAAGTGTGTGATTGAGGTATATCTCAGAGAGAGAAAAGGGAAGTACTTTCTACATTGATACTTGCTTTTTTTTTTTTAATGATTAGGGTTTAACTAAATATGTCTGCCTAATCAATGGAAGTTACTGACAGAGGAATGCAAAATCCTTCAGCAAGACAGTATTTTCTACATTTTAACTTTTCCTGAGATTCAAACACTACATTTTCTTACTCAAAGATCTTCTCAGAGTAAGATATGAATTATAATCCTGATGACAAACCAAGAGCTCTTTAATCCAATCGGTTTTATTGCTCTACCTTCATTGAATTTGATATATATTTCCCCCCTCTGAGCATTAGGTAAGTTAATAAAGCATTATAAAAATAAATTTAAAACATAAAACTAAATGAGATCTCCTCTCAGGTTCTTCTTTGAACAAAGATGTTTCTGTAAACACTTTTACACCAGTATCTTAAAATTCCAAATTATTCAAGTATCTCTTTAAACATATGGCTTCATATATTAATAAAAATTGAAGCAAATATGTGAAATCTTTAAATCCTCATCTGTAATTCCACAGAAATAATTTACAAAAGCTACTTGCCTTTTTAAAAACCTTCTCAATACTCTTTCTTGAGAACTAGAATTCCAACTTGCATTACTATTACTTGTATTGCATATCTTTGAGATTTCTACTTGGGTTTTTAACTCCTAATATTTCCTTAATTCTCCTTTCCCTTTACCCTTTTTTCCTCTCCCATCTTTGCATCTTTGTCACATTTTGTTACAAGCTCACAGTTAAAATAAACACCAAGACTACCCACAGACTCATTTTTATAAGAAATTAAAGGCATGGCAGTCTTCACTTCAAAAGCTAAATACAAGGCCAAATTCCCTTTCCAGTAATGAGTTTCTTACATGTGTTCCCAGTGGGAAAAAAAAAGCTCAGCTGCTACAATATAAACATACCAGCAAAGTAGATTCAAAGACGTGCCAATCAGAAACAAGCAAGCATAATTCTCATAGAGTTCTAAATTATATTCGTGTTGAATTGAATTGTTTTAGTGATTCCACAACATTACTTTACTGTTCCCACTCAGTTTAGAGTTGTTATAATACGCAGATTCACGTTGGGTATATGCAGCAAACAGCTTCATTTTTTTTGTTTGTTTTAAATTTTGTTTTAAATTCCACTAACACTCATATTTATTATTTCAATTACTGTTCTTTCAATACAGTGACAGAGCTGTACATCAGGATCCATGCTTCCAGTGTCCCTGGATCCATTTTTGTAAGATGAATCTTTACAGAGTTGAGACCATCCACTTGGTTTCTCCTTTATTTGTTGAAGACCTACAACATAAGAGAAAAAAACATTAAGGCCAAGAAATTTGGAAAGGTATTTGGTCTTTTTGTTTGAGATATTAAGATAACCCTTGAAAATAAGTTACCACTTACGTGTAATAATTGGATCAATGTCTCTTGTCTGAGTGGCAACATCAGAGGCACAAACTTGCCCTATTTGGATCAGCAAAGACATAATATCCTCATACAAAGGAGGAAATGCTCGACAAAAAGAGACTAAACTTGGCAGAGTTGGCATAAAAAAAGCATACCGCTTAGCCTGTGTTAAAACTGTTGGAAATAAATGAAACAATATTTTAGTTTACAAATATAAATTCAACATGGCTTATACAACATACTAAGGGGTACTATGGTCTGTACTGGAGACATGAAGTTCTCTAAACACAGCCAACCCCTGTCTTCAGAAAGCTCACAATCTAGTAGTCTTAGTCTTTATCCAAGATACAAATTATTATGCCCAAGATTTGTGATAAGTACATTATATGCATTATTTCATTGAATTCCTACAATCTTATGAATGACCAAAGTACTATTATGACACTCATTTTATATATGAGAAAACTCTTAAAAAAGCATTAGAGAGGTTAAGAAACTTGTTAAAGATCACAAGCCAGTTAGTGGTGGAGCTGAGATTGAATTCAGGCAGTGTAAACTCTTAATCACTACAAATAATTATAACAGGACATAAATACAATGAAAAGAAAAACAATAGGGTATTATGTAAATAATATAATGAGAAAGAATACTAAATTAACTAAGCCATAATATTAAGGGTTGATTTATAGTTCATGTATTTTAAAGTAGCTTATTTTCAGACCATTTTATTCTACAAACCAGAAAGTAGTTAAAATGTCAGAATATGTTTTAGAACTTATGAAGACATCTAATATATTTATCTTTCATTTATACATATGATGATATTTTTCTGAAACTCTGAGAATTTGTAATAAGCAAACATTTGGTATCTACTGATATAATTACATTCCAAAAGTATATTTGTTTTCCATTTATAAAATACAGAAAGCTTATATTTACAAATCTATATATACTCATTCACACAATGAAAAATACAATTTGCCTACCTATTCATTCCCACTACACTATAAATCACATTTGTAAACAGAAGTTTTCAAAAGAAGAATTCAAAAGATGGCATAAATTAAACTAGTATTAACACATATTGTATCATACTATCTCAGTGTGACACAAAAAATATATTGAATCACTAAATGCAGAAAATATAGGCTCTATAATAATTTATGTCAGATGTTTGTTGATGCTGACTACCTACCTGTTAACAAAGTTCCCATGACATTGACAGCTAAACGAGCCACACTAAGTGACTTTGGTAATGCATATTGAATACACAAGTGAGAAAGCAACTGGATAGCAAATATCTGCAATACAAAATCCAGATATTACATGTTTCTCAAGAATATCTTTAGGTATTAAACATTATAAAATGTTTTGTATAACTAGTAAGACTGGAGAGAGAGATCAATTGTCCTAAAGCTCCAAAATGCTCATTACCTGTTTTTCAAGTTCTGGCTGTGCAATAAGCTCAGGTATGAAATCTAGACAGATGTGCATAGATGGAATACCTGCGACCGTCAGAGGCAAAAGTTCACATGGATAACCCTATCTCAACAAGAAAGGGAAAAAAAGTCAGAAATAAAATAACTATAAAAGTACAGATAAAAATACAAATGAAAGATTTCATTTCCTTTCTGTAAAAGTTGCTCAGAAGGCTATAGTGAACTATATGTAACCTGGCATTTCACTTTTCTGATGCACTAGAATACAAATTAAACTACCAAACATTTCATTAGGTTAAAAAAAAAAACTAAAAATCTGGATTTTTATCCATATTGCAAAGGCCCATGGTTCATTTGTGTTTTCTCTAGTTTCTAAATGAGTCCTGTTAATATAGTATTCAAAGCCCCCAAGAAAAATAAAGTTCAAACACAAAGCATCATTCTTTGGAAACAGACCTGAAAGTGAACAAGCTTAGCAATGTTGGGATCTGCAATGTACATTTGGTGCAAGAGACAACAGATAAGGCACTGAACTTCTCGAAGGTTACAGAGCAAATTGTCTTCTCCTTCCTCCATTCCCTTATTTGGAGTGTTGGTGGTAATAACACTTTGAACATTTCTTAACAAGCTATCTGGATTGACACCATTTGCTTTCTCCTCTTCAGTAGGTAGGCAAATCTCTAAGAGAATCTGGACAGCTGCGCTATCCTATAAGCAAAGAAAACATAGTAAAAGTAAGAAGTTTCTGAGAAGCTGGTTTAAAAAACAAATCAGGATTTTATTTTCACATGAACATAAATGATAAATAACTAATTTCTTAAACACACATACACAAAGAGGTACTTCTAAGAGCAGAAGTGAGCAATCTGTAGAGCAGTGGTTCTCACCTTTTAGGATTATGAACCCCTTAGGAATCTAAAGAAAACAATGCACCCTCTCCCCATAAAAATGAACATACATAAACAAACATCATTACATAATGATGTCACATATCTCTAAGACAGATCCATGGACTCCAGTTTAAGAATATCTACTAGAAGAGTATTATGAATTCAGTTACATCCAAAACAGGCCCTAGGCAAAAATGGCTTCTACCAGAATGTCCCTTCCTTCCTCTTAATCTTCCACTTTTCCCAGGATGCTATCCTGATTTCCCTTTTTTTCAACCTGTTTAAGGCTCTGGTTTCACAAGGAAAGAGTCTACCTTACCATCCATTCCACCTGCACAAATCATTGCTCAGTCTACAGGCTTGAGCATCATTGTATAGAGCAGCAGTTTGAGGGGTAATGGCAATATACTTGAGGCCCCTATATATAAAGGAGAGCTGAAATCACTCTCATCTAGCAGAAAGAAGTAAAAAATAAAAATGAATACATGACATCCACCTCTGATAGACAGCTACTGCCTAAGATACAGAAAACAATTACTTGAGCTAAGTGATTAAGAACTTAATTACTATAAAGTGAGGTTAGACTACTTTATAATCATGGTGGTTGAGGAAAGGGGTTTTTGGTTTTTGGTTATTGTTATTGTTTTGTTTTTTGTTGTTGTTGTTGAGTCAGGAGCCAGAGTGCCTAGGAGCAAATACTGGTTCTGCCATTTACTAAATGTGTAACCATGAGCAAGTCACTTAACTTCTCTGGGTCACATTTTCGTACTCTGTAAAAATGGAGATAATACTCTGTACCTCATAGGTAGGTTATAAAAATTAAATGAGCTAATATATTTAAAGAATTTAGGCTAGCACCTACCATATGGTAAGCATTATACAGATGTTAGCTTTTATGATCTTTAATTCCTTATCTGAAATTCCTAGGAACAGATTTATTTTATTTATTTATTTCATTTATTTTTGTTGTTGTTGTTGAGACAGAGTCTCGCTCTGTCACCCAGGCTGGAGTGCAGAGGCGCGATCTCAGCTCACTGCAACCTCCACCTCCCGGGTTCAAGCCATTCTCCTGCCTCAGCCTCCCAAGTAGCTGGGACTACAGGTGTGTCCCACCACGCCCGGCTACTTTTTGTATTTTTAGTAGAGATGGGGTTTTACCATGTTGGCCAGGCTGGTCTCAAACTCCTGACCTCAGGTGATCTGCCCACCTCAGCCACCCAAAGTGCTGGGATTCCAAGTGTAAGCAACCATGCCCAGCCAAAAAACTTTTCTAAATATAAAGTTGAACTGCTTATATTGTCATGGTGTTTATCACTGCCTGACGTTTTATTATACATGCACTTCTTTTTCTGTTGTCTGCCTCCATAATTTGACATTTGATCTTAAGAAACAAATAATCAAGGATTTTGTCTTCTTCACCACTATATCCCCAGCTCCTGGAACAATGCTTGACACATAGTAGGTATTCCAATAAATATTTGTTGAATGAGGCCAGGTGCCATGGCTTATGCCTGTAATCCCACACTTTAGGAAGCTGAGGCGGGTGGATCACCTGAAGTCAGGAGTTCGAGACCAGCCTGGCCAACACAGCAAAACCCTGTCTCTAAAAATACAAAAATTAGCCAGGCATGGTGGCATGTGCCTGTAGTCCCAGCTACTCAGGAGGCTGAGGCAGGAGAACTGAGGCAGATGTTGCACTGAGCCAAGATCACACCACTGTACTTCAGCCTGGGTGACAGGGCAAAACTCTGTCTCAAAAAAAAAAAAAAAAATTTGCTGAATGAATAAACATATAACTCTAAACTCAGAATAGGTAAACACTAAAATTTTACTAAAATATAAATCTTATTTAAATGGTTATTTCATTCATATCATGAAGATTATTCCTTATTTCAGAAATATATCTGATATTCAGAAGCAAAGGTAACATCATTGTAATAGATTCTATAATAAGAAATGCACAATATGTCACCAATGTACACGGAGGGCATAACGTGCCATCTATTCAACTGATTACACTAGTAGAGAACCCCTTGCTCTTTTTGATTAAATATTACTGTAGCAAAATTTACCTGAGCAGCCAATAATGCATTTTTCAATTCTTCTCTGGTAACTTCCGGAGCATCAGTTTGTCCAACTAAGCCAATTGTATTATTCTGGGAAGGCCTATCTTGCTCTGTTTCCTTCAGATGAGCACTAAGGTAGGCTTTAGATGCAAGAAGATATCCATTCAACATGTGTAGGGTAATATCCATCAGTGGTGGGCATCTAAACAAGGAAAGCAAAAAAGAAAAATATATCAGAAAGGATATAAATTTATAAATTAGCCAGAACATGATCAGTTTAATTTAAATGCTGAGAAAAACCTGAGTAGCACATAGTAACTTTTCCCACTGAAATACTCATTCTCAGAAGTTTAATATATATTTCTTATTCTCTATATTTCAAAATTATATAAATAGTATTATTTGTTTCATCTTATCAGCTAAAGTCAAATATGTATAATGTAAACTCTAAAGAAAAGATGACCGGGTGTGGGCAAAACAATAATGCATGAAGAAAAACTGTAATATATGTGCAAAGAGTTGATATCCTTTATAGATAAACAGCTCTTTAAGTCAACAAGGAATATAGGCTAAAATATAAAGAAAAAATAAAATGGCCAATAAATACTGTTAAATGTCCAATCCAACAAGAATATGAATTAAAATGGGAATCTATTTTCACCTATCAAATTGGCAAACATTATATAAAATAGTACAGGAAAGTATATAATATCAAACACTGATATGGAATGTAAACCAGTTCAGCCTTTCTTTTTCTTTTTTTTTTTTTTGAGACAGAGTCTCGCTCTGTCGCCCAGGCTGGAGTGCAGTGGCCGGATCTCGGCTCACTGCAAGCTCTGCCTCCCGGGTTCACGCCATTCTCCTGCCTCAGCCTCCCAAGTAGCTGGGACTACATGCGCCCGCCACCTCGCCTGGCTAGTTTTTTTGTATTTTTTAGTAGAGACGGGGTTTCACCATGTTAGCCAGGATGGTCTCGATCTCCTGACCTTGTGATCCGCCCGTCTCGGCCTCCCAAAGTGCTGGGATTATAGGCGTGAGCCACCGCACCCAGCCCAGTTCAGCCTTTCCACATAGTAGAATGAAAATATGAAATAAAAGTCTTGAAAATGAGCACAATACTTTTGCCCCAATAATTCCATTTCTCCATGTTCTACTGGAATACTCAGCATGGGGAAATGCACATAATCACCACAGCACTATTGATAATAGCAAAAATTAGAAATAAAATATCCTAGGGGATTGGGTTAAGCATAGCGAATCTATAAAATGGAATACCACATAGCCAATTAATATAAGAATCTAGGCCGGATGCGGTGGCTCAAGCCTGTAATCCCAGCACTTTGGGAGGCCGAGATGGGCGGATCACGAGGTCAGGAGATCGAGACCATCCTGGCTAACCCGGTGAAACCCCGTTTCTACTAAAAAAATACAAAAAACTAGCCAGGCGAGGTGGTGGGCAACTGTAGTCCCAGCTACTCGGGAGGCTGAGGCAGGAGAATGGCCTAAACTCGGGAGACGGAGCTTGCAGTGAGCTGAGATCCGGCCACTGCACTCCAGCCTGGGCGACAGAGCGAGACTCCATCTCAAAAAAAAAAAAAAAGAATCTAAACTAGGCACGGTGGCACACAACTGTAATCCCAGCTACTCAGGAGGCTGAGGCAAGAAGATTGCTTAAGCCCAGGAGCTCAAGACCAGCCTGGACAACATAGAAAGACCCCCAACTCAAAAAATAAAAATAAATTTGAAAAAAGAATATTAACATGAAAAAAGGCTCACAAGTTGTTAAGTGAAAAATCCAAGCTACAAAAACATTAGATACAATTTGATAGCAGAATTTAATAACTTCCTTAAAAACTGAATCACCTGAAGTGATTCATGTGCAAGCTCACCTACTTCAGTGGATTTTTAACAATGATAAATCATTTTTTTGAGAAACAGCTGTTTTCTAGAAGTGTTATTTATTGTAGTTTTCCTTTTATTAGATACTTAACATCATTTACACATACAGTTTGTTCTTCTGATTCCTATTTCCAATGAGACCTTAACCTTACTAAACCATATTTAGCTAATTTTGCAGATTTTGTCACTTGGAGAATGTCATCCCTTGGTTGATGACAGACAAGTTTAAATATCAAGTGTATCCTATTTAGTCTTCCTTACTAGTTTCTCTTCCCTCTAATCCATCTAGCACAAAGCATCTTTTCCTAAGCTATAACCCAAACCACATTAGCCTAATATTCAATGCCCTCAATAGCCTGACCCCAATTTAACTTTCCAACTATAAAATGTGCTCTTCTCAAAAATAACCCTCTTCACGCCTTTCTCATTCTTGCTTCTAAACTTCTGCTTATACTATTCTTTTTCTCAAAGTACCTTCCTTGACTTCCTAACCCCCATCTTTATACTATTAGATGAACAAATATTCACCTAAACCCTATGTCCACTCTTCTTTTTTTAAGTTTAAATAAAGCAGTGGGAGTGGAGAGGGAACAAAGAAATCTGTACCTGGTTATAATAAATCAGTTGTAAATACCACTGCACTCGAACCAGCCCTAACTCCATTCTATAAAACTTTACCCATGCCCCATCTCCTCTGCATCTTTCCTGAACTTTTAAGAACATTCATTTACTACGCCATTCATCCACATGACCATATTATGTAACTTATCACGTATCTGTCTTACGTCCCATGCAGATGATAATCACTTTAAAGGCAAGCCCCTTAACTTATATACTTTTGATAGTACTTATCATAACAACTGTGATTCAAAGATTAATGATAGGAGTTAACTAAATTCTACCTTTTGAGAAGAAGCCACTTCAAAGCAATGCTTAAGTTTAGCAATTGGTAAGGATTTAGAGCCAAATGTGGAATTGATGAAGCTAACATCACTATTTGGCATGCCAAAAAGGTCACAGTTTTAATGCAGGTAATGGTTCACAAGTAACCAGTTTTTTAAAAACCTTTTTAACGTGAGAGCAGAAACAGTGTTATTCTTTACTGGTCTAAATTGTGAGAGAGATAAAAACCACTATTGATGGCACCAAAACCAAGAATGACGTTTCTCTAAAGCTAGGTTTTATTAATCACATATTAAATATTAAAATGTATATACATTTCACAAATAAACACAACTAAAAAGTAAGACAAAAAACTGTACAGGTCACACTGCCTACTTATCTGCAAGCACAATTAAAATATAAGTTTAAACTGAATTTCATCAATTTCTTTTGACTCTCCAAAGTACAGCTCTATAATAAAAATGAAACTCAAATGACATGTACCTGTGAACCCTCTGATCACACCTTAGGACAATGAGAGGATCTATCATCAGGTCATTCTGAGTATACTTTTGTTGTCGTACAAACTTCATTGAAGGTTGAAGTGCATTAACCGTCATCACCCATAGCCTGATAAGAAAATAATCACATGTTCAAAA
The DNA here is from genome assembly GCF_037993035.2 of Macaca fascicularis. Taxonomy (NCBI): domain Eukaryota; kingdom Metazoa; phylum Chordata; class Mammalia; order Primates; family Cercopithecidae; genus Macaca; species Macaca fascicularis. Next base: position 46,337,141 of record NC_088390.1, read on the forward strand.
CAGTTTTTATATAATTAAAATCTGTAGCCATCCAGTCCTTTCTATCTTAGAAAGTTATATTCAGTAAATAATTAGAAAATAGGTATGAATGAACTTTGAAAAATTTAAGCTACAGACATCTAACCTATTATAACATCTCTTAAAAAAAAAAGGGATAAAATAGTAAACACAAAGTAGTCTCAAAAACGTTCACAGTTGTAATGGAATAATCATGGCATATAAAATTAAAACCTGAGTTAAAACCTTAGTTATACCATACTTGCTATACGACTCTGTGTAAGTCACTGAGGCTCTCTAAACTGTTTACTCATCTGTAAAATAGAAATGATATAATACCTGCAAATGAAATAAACTTGCCAAAACATTCTGTATCTAGCTCCATAAATATAAGTCATCATTCTGGATTTATCATCATAAAGTCTCCAAGTGAGATGCCACTTTGAGATTAGACATTAATAGATTATAAAAGTGATTACTAAAATGACTGCACATCATGATTACTAAGGGTTATGCCAATACAGAAGGTGCTTGATCTTACAGTGAAGCCCAGGAATCCACCAGAGGACTTCCCCCTCTTAAATGACTGTATAAACAAGGATCATCAGACACTTAAAGAAAGCTTTTACTTTGAAAAAGATTAAAATATACAAACAGAAAAAAAGGAACTCAAAAAAAAACAGAAAATGTAGGAATAAGGAGTAAAAAAAATTTTGAATTGCTAATATCCTAAAAGAATAAAATATTTTATACATGAAACAAGAACAAGAGGCATTTAAGAATATGCAGATAAAAAACAGCTCTTAGAATTAAGAACAGGGCCAGACACAGTGGTTCACACCTGTAATCCCAGTACTTTGGGAGGTTGAGGCAGGAGGATCGCTTGAGTCCAGGAGTTGCCTGGGCAACATAGCGAGACCCCATCTCTACAAAAACTAAATAAAATAGGCAGGCACGGGGGTGTGCACCTGTAGTCCAGTTATTTGGGAGGCTGAGGCAGAAGGATCGTTTAAGCCCATAAGTTTGAGGTTGCAGTGAACTGTGATTGTGCCACTGCAGTCCAGCCTGGGTGACAAAGCAAGACCCTGTCTCTAAAAAATAAGAATAAAAAATAAATTTTTAAAAAATGAACTAGAATTCTACACTTAGGCTAAATATCAATCACATATGAGAATAATTCAGCATCTCAAAAAAGTTAAGTTTACCACACTCCCTTTCTCAGGAAGCAAGATGAGTGTGTGTTCCATTCACTAAAATGAGGATATAAACCAAGAAAGAGAAAAATATGAAATCCAACAAAGAAGAGTGACAATAGCAACTCTAGGATGGCAACTGTATATGTCCCAGATGGCAACATGAAGACAAAAAGCTCTGAAAGGAATGTCTCCAAGAAAAAAAATATATAGTGTCTCACTGACGCGATCTCAGCTCACTGAAGCCTCGATCTCCTGGGCTCAAGCGATTGTCCTGCCTCAGCCCCCCAAGTAGCTGGGAATACAGGCATGCACCACTACTGTCTGCTAATTTTTGTATTTTTTGTAGAGACGGGGTTTCACCATGTTGCCCAGGCTGGTCTTGAACTCCTGAGCTCAAGTGATCCGTCTGCCTCGGCCTCCCAAAGTGCTAAGATGACAGGCGTGAGCCAATGAACCCAGCCAAAAAAATGCTAATGATACATTATCTGATGTGTTATGATTAAGTGTGAAATAAATTTCCCCTCAATAATGAAGCTTGGGGATGAATTAGTTATTGGTTATTGATACCAATTTAAAAACCTGAGCAAATGGAAAAAAGGTAAGTATTAACTAACCCAAGGTATGTGTTGAGTAAGGGGGAGGGCACTTGCATAAGAACGAAATTGTAATCAAAAGATTATCACATAGCTCAATTATAAAATCACTTCTGTAGTCATAATAATATGCATTTGAAATACTGCTTTAACAAAAAAATTTAATATACCCGTGTTGGGAGAAACAGGAAAAGGGGAAATGTGTATTAGAAGAAGTGGGACTCACAGGAGAGGAAGCAAATAAGAGAGCTAACTAACCTTCACCTTGTAGAGTAGAAAATCAACAGATAATTTCTAAATTGGAAAATCAGGAAATCACAGTCATTATAAAAGATATATGGGGAGGATATAAATACCAGAATAAAAAGATAAAAGAGCTGAAAATAGTTGTCTCTGGGGAGCCAAAGTCTAAAATAGAAAGGTGTGAGGCAGATCTTATATACTATTTAACTTCTTAAGTTATGTGCATTTACTCACATAAGTAAAAATTAACTTTCCAAAGTATAAATAGGACCAGATCTCACCCAGACCTACTGAATCAAAATCTCAGTTGACTCAAGCCCAGTATTCTGTTTTCTAGACATGTCCAGGTGTTAAGGATCCAATCTATGAACCAGCAGAGACCCAATGACTAAAGACAAACTTTGCTGCACACTGAAATCACCTGGGGAATCTTTTAAAAAGTACTGATGGCCGGGCGCGGTGGCTCAAGCCTGTAATCCCAGCACTTTGGGAGGCCGAGGTGGGCGGATCATAAGGTCAGGAGATCGAGACCACAGTGAAACCCCGTCTCTACTAAAAATACAAAAAATTAGCCGGGCGCGGTGGCGGGCGCCTGTAGTCCCAGCTACTCGGGAGGCTGAGGCAGGAGAATGGCGTAAACCCAGGAGGCGGAGCTTGCAGTGAGCTGAGATCCGGCCACTGCACTCCAGCCTGGGCAACAGCGTGAGACTCTGTCTCAAAAAAAAAAAAAAAAAGTACTGATGCCTGACTCCCACCCACAAACAGTCTGATTTAATTGGCGTGGGTTCCAACTTGGGGATCAGTAGTGGTAAAAACTCTCCAGGTGATTTTAACGTGCAGCAAAACTTGGAACAACTGCAAAGATCCAAGATACAGCAGTGATCTAAATCATAATTAGCCACAAATAACTATACATGATAACCCAATTTTCAAGAACTTCCTAAAGTTAGAAATACTGTAAGGTTTCTATTTCAATAAAGTTTGCTTTTACTTAAAGATATAACAACCATTTAGTAGTCTTAAGAAAGGAGATATATTGTCATACGGTCAACAAATACTGCTATGAGGGTCGTGTGAAAAATTTTTCAAACAATTAAATTTAGGTTACTGTATATTATAACTGCTCTACAATTATCTATTACATATAACAATACACTGAATTTACCTTCTAGGCATCACAGTATTAAGAACCATCCATAGTTTATTGACTGTTTGCAGAATTCTCCGTGGAACCCCTGAATTCAACAGCTGGCTCATATTGGATGTTAACACTTCTGCATATGGTATAAGTTCACTGGCAGAGAGTAGAGTCAAGTGTTCTATAATCTGCATCACTTGTGTGTGATTTACTGGGACAGCTGAAAATGCTAAAAAGAAAATTTAGTAATCATAATCTGAATTCTGTACAGTTTATTAAGCAGGAAGTAATATTGTTCTCTCAGACTACAGGCCAAACAAATCAAGAAAACAATGTGGCTAAAAAGTAACTATAGTTACTTGCTATTGTTTCCTACAGAAACCTAGATACAATTTCCACTAAACTTATTAAAATAAGGGCCAGCCGGATGCAGTGGCTCACACCTGTAATCCCAGCACTTTGGGAGGCCAAGGTGGGTGGATCACTTGAGGTCAGGAGTTTGAGATCAGCCTGGCCAACATGGTGAAACCCCATCTCTACTAAAAATACAAAAATGAGCCTGTAATCCCAGGCGTGGTGGCAGGCACCTGTAATCCCAGCTACTCGGGAGGCTGAGACAGGAGAATCACTTGAACCCAGGAGGCAGAGATTGTGGGGAGCTGAGATTGTACCAGCACACTCCAGCCTGGGTGACAGAGCAAGACTCCATCTCAAAAAAATTAAAAAATAAGGGCCCTAAGAAAAATTCATGGAAGTGTAGTTGTTCTTTCATAAAGAACAAAAATATGTTTTTTTAAAGATCACATTAATGGGATAGGCGTGGTGGCTCACACCTGTAATCTCAGCACTTTGGGAGGCCGAGGCAGGAGGATTGCTTGAGTACAGAAGTTCAAGACCAGTCTGGGCAACACGGCGAGACCGCATCTCTATAAGAAGTAAAATAATTAGCTGTATGTGATGGTGCACCTGTGATACCAGGTACTCAAGAGGCTGACACAGGAAGATTCCTTATGCCCAGGAGATGGAGTTTGCAGTGAGCTGCGTTCCTGCCACTGCACTCCAACCTTGAGAGTGGGCAACAGACCCTGTCTCAAAAAAAAAAAAAAAATCAGACTGATCTTATTTTTTATTTTTTCATTTTAGAGATGGGAGTCTTGCTATGTTGCCCAGGCTGGTCTTTTTTTTTTTTTTTTTTTTTTAATCCCCCTCTTGCCTTTACCAATGAAGAGCCCAGGATGGTTTTGAATTCCTGGCCTCAAGTGATCCTCCTGCTTCGGCCTTCCAAAGTGCTGAGATAACAGGCATGAGCCACTGCACCCAGCCCAGACTGATTTTAAAAACAGGACTGAAAAAGGAAAATATACTGAAGTATTGCTTTTGATAGCTAACATTCATTGAAAGGTTCAAACTTCTTGAAACTTTCCTCCAGGTGGTCCCCTTATAGGATGTAAGCATCCAGAAGATTGCTGTTACTAAAAAATATCTAGAACTATGCTCTCCAATAATCACTAACCCCATCTGGCTATTGAGCATCTGAAATAACTAGTCCAAATTGAGGTGTGTTATAAGTGTAAAATACACAATAAATTGCAAAGACTAAGTGCAGGAGTGTAGTGGGGGGTAAAATATCTCATTAAAATTTTAATATTGATTACATGGTGAAATAATATTGGCAGGCCGGGCACAGTGGTTCATGCTTGTAATTCCAGCACTTTGGGAGGCCAAGGCAAGCAGATTCTTGAGCCCAGGAGTTTGAGACCAGCCTGAGCAACATGGCAACCCCTTCTCTACAAAAAATACAAAAATTAGCTGTGTGTGGTGGCATGTACCTGTAGTCTCAGGTACTGGGGAAGCTAAGGCAGGAGGATTGCTAGAGCCTGGGAGGCAATGAGCCAAGGTTGCACCACTGCAGTCCAGAGTAGGCAACAGAACAAGGCTCTGTCTCAAAAAAACAAAAAGAAAAAATATTGGCCATATTTGGTCAAATAAAATGATTATTTAAATTACTGTTGCCTGTTTCTTTTTACTGGAAAGTTTATAGGTGTTATAGCTCACATTATATTTACACCTATTATATGTAGGTGTTATAGCTCACATTATATTTCTATTGGACAGTGCTGATCTAGAAGAACATTCTCCATTAAGAGCAAGTATATAGTCCTATTCCACTGCACTTATTTCTAACCAGTTTAGAACTTTTCTAAAACCACACCACCTTTTTAGTGATATAATATAGGACCTATGAGAGAAAAGATACAAGCACATCAGAAAGAAATGGTTAAAATTCCTGGCCGGGCACAGTGGCTCACGCCTTAATCCTAGCACTCCGGGAGGCTGAGGCAGGAGGATCACTCAAACTTACAAATTCGAGACCAGTCTGGGCAACATGGTGAAACCCCATCTCTACAAAAACTTAAAAAATCAGCCAGGCCTGGTGGCTCATACCTGTAGTCCCAGCTACTTGTGGGACTCAGGTAGGAGGATTGCTTGAGCCCAGGAGGTGGAGGCTGCAGTGAGCTGAGATCACGCCACTGCACTCCAGCCTGGGTGACAGACAGAGAGAAAGACACACACAAACACAAAAGGAAAGGAAAGGGAAGGGGGAAAGGGAAAACAGAAAAAAGGGGGAAAGGAGTAAAGGAGTAAAAGGGGAAACCGGAAAAGGGGTAAAAGGGGAAAGGGGGGAAGGGGGAAAGAGGAAGCGGAAGGGAGCATAAAATTCCTTAAATGCAAAGAGTATTTTATACAATTAAAATATATTCACCAAAACATTGTTATATCCACAGGAAAATTCTGTATAAGATTTCAATTAGCCTAGCATCTCCTTGTACTACAAAAGGGGTTAAAGGAGTATCAATAATTTACTATACCTTCTTGGAGTTGTTTGGGAGAATGATTTTTAGCATTATTAGTCAGGAGCATTCGCCGTAGCAAGGCATCAGTCCCTGTGATTTCTTCTTCACAAATCCAGTCATCCACAATACATAAATGTGGGTAGTTAGTAGCAAGGAGACGTAGTAAAGCTGAATGCAACCCTTGAAAATTTACAGAAAATCAATTGGATTCTTCATGCTCAAACACCAGAAGCTTCCCCACCCCTCTCATTTTTATCAAACCACCAGCCCACAAGGAAAGAGGGTTATGCTCTAAGTCAGTGATTCTCGAAGAATGATTAGATGGCTGGGCACGGTGGCTCACACCTGTAATCCCAGCACTTTGGGAGGCCGAGGCAGGTGGATCACCTGAGGTCAGGAGTTTAAGACCAGCCTGGCCAACATGGCGAAACCCTGTATCTACTAAAAATACAAATATTAGCCGGGCATGGTGGTGGGCGCCTGTAATCCCAGCTACTCGGGAGGCTGAGGCAGGAGAATCGCTTGAACTGGGAGGTGCAAATTGCAGTGAGCCAAGATCACACCACTGCACTCCAGCCTGGGCAACAAGAGCAAAAACTCTATCTCAAAAATAAAAAAAGAATGATTAGAGCACCACCAGCATCATAAGTTTGGAAAGCTTGTTTCATGTGCAGAATAATGAATACCATCCCAGGTGATGAGATCAGAAGCTGTAGAATGGAGCCCTAGGAATGTGCACTCCTTGTGCATGCCAACTATAGTTTAAGAACTTGTGTATAGTCATTTGACCAAGGGAAACTGCTTAAATGAAGATCCCCAAGTAATGTGATGAACAGTGAGCTGGGAACTACTACTCATAAAGAAAGCTTTCAACTGTCTTCCATCCCACCCAACATAATAGTCTCCTAAAGTTGTTTGACATAGCAATGGTTCAAGAGTTCAGGGAAGAGGAAAGAAAAGGAGGAGAAAAGAATGTCCATTTGGGGACTATCATATATGCTTTAGAAAAGGTCCTACTCAGAAATACTGACAGGCTTGGCTTCTGTAGAGAACATGCCCTTTCCTCCAACCCTGTTGAGAATCATCGCTATAGATGTGGTAAAATTAAAGTTGCCATTTCAAATACCTGAAAGGTCTCAGGTACTTTATGTACATTTTCTCATCTCTCCCTAACATTCATACAAAGTAAGCAATGCCTCCCATTCTACCGTAAGGAACAAACCACACTGAAAGACATGTATTAACATTAACAACTCTAAAGTCACACAGCTACATATGTCAGCCAAGAGAAGCAGTACTGATGATACCCACAACAGGGGGCATTTTATCTTGGTTCCAGAAGTATTAAAGAAGATCAAAAGTAATGGGAAAACTTGTTACCAAATCAAAGCCTTATTTATAACATTTTACCTATACCACAGTTTGACTATTCACGACTATTATGTATAATGTTAATAATGAGAGGCCCGCACGTGGTGGCTCATGCCTATAATCCCAGCACTTTGGGAGACTTAAGGGGATGGATCACTTGAAGCCAGGAGTTCGAGACCAGTCTGGCCAACATGGGGAAACCCTGTCACTACTAAAAATACAAAAATTAGCCACATGTGGTGGCACACGCCTGTAATCCTGGCTACCTGGGAGTCTGAGGCACAAGAATTGCTTGAACCTGGGATGTGGAGGTTGCAGTGAGCCAAGATCGTGCCATTGCACTCCAGCCTGGATGACAGAGCAAGACGCTGTCTCAAAAAAAAATTATGACACCATACAAATGCCTATTTAGTTAATGAATTAATGAAGTACTACTATGCTAAGTGCTTCGCACATAAGTACCTAATAAATATTGCTGCTACCATATTATTATCATCATTATCAGAACAGTAAGACTACACAGTAGTAGTAGGAATCAAAGTACTTTAGATCTAATTATCCCCTTATTATGCAAATCAAATGATACCACTGCTTAATCCCAGTAGAAAAAATACCCAGTTCCTTTCTCATAGAAACAGCTTAAAATTGATGTTTCTGTGTTTGAAAACACATTGTAACAATCAAAAATGGCGTTACTTAAACATTTAAATTTCTAAATGCATACAGGAGTATATATACAGTTAAAACTATACCCAACCATCACAAAAAAGACTGCTTACAAAAGTGTAAACTAATCAACATTTCATACTCTTTTCAATAAAGCATATCAATTGCCAAATGCTGTTAAAAATAACATTATTTTCTGGAAACAGATTATACAAAGAAGCCAGGCATGATGGCTCACACCTGTAATACTAACACGTTGGGAGGCTCTTCACTTGAGGTCAGGAGTTCGAGACTAGCCTAACCAACAGGATGAAACCGTGTCTCTACTTTAAAAAAAAAAAATTATACAAAGATGTAAGTAAATAAATGCTGCAGACATCTGGTTAACGATGTCCAATGAAGGCTCATATTTCTCCTTGAAACCAACCATAATAAAGAGAAAGAAAATTCCAGCCGGACACAGTGGTTCACACCTGTAATCCTAGCACTTTGGGAGGCTGACATGGGTGGATCACCTGAGGTCAGGAGTTCAAGACCAGCCTAGCCAACATGGCAAAATGAAGTCTCCACTAAAAATATAAAAATCAATTAGGCATAGTGGCGGGTGCCTGTAATCCCAGCTACTCGGGAGGCTGAGGCAGGAGAATCACTTGAATCCGGGATACGAAAGTTGAAGTGAGCTGAGATCGCACCATTGCACTCCAGCCTGTGAGACAAGAGCGAAACTCCTTCTCAAAAAAAAAAAAGAAAATTCCAACTTAACAGAAAGAAAAACACCCACACTCAAACATTAAAGAGGTATTTAATTAAGAAAAATCTCTAGAAAATTAGCAGGGCATGGTGGCACAGGCCTGTAGTCCCCACTACTAGAGAGGCTGAGGTAGGAGGATGCTTCAGCCCAGGAGTTTGAGGCTACAGTTAGCTATGATCACACCACTGCACTCCAGCCTGGGTAACGTAGTGAGACTCTTTCCCTAAAGATAAAAAAAAAAAAAAAAAAGAAAGAAAAATATCTAATTTCAAAAAACACTACAATATTTCTACTTAACAGGATTTATAGTAAAATATTATAATATGTCCACACTATGGATCATAAAATAATCAGAAACAGTAAGGAAGATTTACCTGTACCGATATGTGAAGATGTTCAAGACTCCAAGAAAAAAAAACAAGCCTTGGAAGAGGCAGGGGAGGCTGCACATGGTCACTCACTCCTGTAATCCCAGCACTTTGGGAGGCTGAGGTGGGCAGATCACTTGAGACCAGGAGTTCAAGACCAGCCTGGGCAACATAGTGAAAGCCTGTCTCTACTAAAAATACATAAATTAGATGGGCATGGTGGCGCATACTGGTAATCTCAGCTATTTGAGTGGCTAAGACACGAGAATCACTTGAACCCAGGAGGTGGAGGTTACAGTGAGCCAAGATCGTGCCACTGCACTCCAGCCTGGATGACAGAGTGAGCCACTGTCTCAAAAACAAAAACAAACAAACAAACAAACAAAAGAGGCAGTGTACAATACTATTCAGAGTTAAAAAAAAAATTTTTTTTTACTTCTGTGTGTCTGTTAGGTTCAACCACAAGAACCTGCTGTTTCTGTAGCTCTAAATTAGTTGAATATCTGCGATTTCTTTTTTTTTTTTTTTTGAGATGGAGTCTCGCTCTTTCGCCCAGGCTGGAGTGCAGTGGCGCATCTCGGCTCACTGCAAGCTCCACCTCCCAGGTTCACGCCATTCTCCTGCCTCAGCCTCCTGAGTAGCTGGGACTACAGGCACCCGACACCACGCCTGGCTAATTTTTTATATTTTTTTTAGTAGAGACGGGGTTTCACCATGTTAGCTAGGATGGTCTCGATCTCCTGACCTCGTGATCCTCCTGCCTCAGCCTCCCAAAGTGCTGGGATTACAGGCGTGAGCCACCACACCAGGCCAAATATCTGCAATTTCATACAGTTCAACCTATAGGAGAAAAAAGCCTGAAAATACATACCAACTGCAAATAGCTAGGGTGGTGTTTTAAGGCACAGGGTGGTTTGCAATAACTGAAATAATAGATTTAGTGAGGGAGGCAAAGAGGAATTTCACTCTTGAACTGTTTGAATTTTTAACGTTAAGCACCTATTACACTTCATAACATTACAAACAGTAAGGTTTTTTTTAACAATAAACTTTAGCAGTAAACAGCAAATTAAAACATACCTCCCAACTCCTGCTGCAGCCCTTGAGCCTGTCGAATAAGGAACTTGATAGGAATCTGGTCCATTAAAGAAGAAGAGTATGATTTGGGCTTTCTTTGCATGGCAGCTATCAAAGATAAAAAGTGTAAAATAAATAAAATGTCCAGAAACAACAGAAATCTTAACCTTCAACCCAAATGGAAACAAAAACAAAGTCAAATTACTTTTAATGCAATTAGCCTGCGAATATAGCATATAAAAGATGAAGAATCATTACGAATACAAGTGGCTACACAGGAAGAACAAGAACATACCTGGAGCAAGATCTGGAAAATGCCCTGAAATTTAAAACTAGACAGAAGAAAATTCATAACAGGTGAGAGAAGCAATGTGCAAAAGTGCCCTACACTAAAAGAACCAACAAGTGAGTCAAGATTTTCCCAAACCTAATTGGGAGATCAAATGTGATCATGAACAGATGGCCTAGAGCTTGATGATTCCAATGCATCTTATAAAAAGAAACTGTAATTTTATTTTATTTTATTTTATTTTACTTTTTGAGCCAGAGTCTCACTCTTTTTGCCCAGGCTAGAGTGCTGTGGCACGATCTCAGCTCACTACAACCTCCGCCTCCCAGGTTCAAGCAATTCTCCTGCCTCAGCTTCTCAAGTAGATTGGCTGGGATTACAGGCACCTACCACCATGCCTGGCTGATTTTTTGTATTTTTAGTGGAGACAGCATTTTGCAATGTTGGCCAGGCTGGTCTTGAACTCCTGACCTCAGGGGATCCAGCCTGCCTCAGCCTCCCAAAGTGTTGGGATTACAGCACTGGGCCCGGCCAATTTTTTTTTTTTTTTTTTTTTTTTGAGACAGAGTCTCACTCTGTCACCAGGCTGGAGTGCAGTGGCGCAATCTTGGCTCACTGCAACCTCCGCCTCCCAGATTCAAGCGATTCTCCTGCCTCAGCCTCTCGAGTAGCTGGGATTACAGATGCCCACCACCATGCCCATCTAATTTTTTGTATTTTTAGTAGAGATGGGGTTTCACTGTGTAAGCCAGGATGGTCTTAATCTCCTGACTTCGTGATCTACCTGCCTGGGCCTCCCAAAGTGCTGGGATTACAGGCGTGAGCCACAGTGGATTTTATCAAATTATATACAATAGTGGTGATTGACTCTTTTTTATTTTTCCCCTGAGAGGAGTCACTGTCACCCAGGCTGGTGTGCAGTGGTTCAATCTTGGCTCACTGCAACCTCTGCCTCCTGGGTTTAAGCAATTCTTGTGCCGCAACCTCCCAAGTAGCTGGGACTACAGGTGCCCGCCACCATGTCCAGATGTTTGTATTTTTAGTAGAGAAGGGGTTTCGCTATGTTGGCCAGGCTGGTCTCGAACTCCTGACTTCAGGTGATCCACCAGCCTCGGCATCCCAAAGTGCATACCTGGCCTCTTTTTAAATTAAGTTAGGCAATATGAATTTGACTTCCTTCTCTCACAACTCCTACCTTCAACCAGCCAGGTCCACCCTTTTTTTTTTCTAAGTCCATTTTAATTTCTGTACTTTTGCTGCTATCCTAATTCAGTGCCTACTCACCCTTTGTTTATATATCTTCTATGGTCCACTTTCCCTGCCTCCAATTTAATCCATCCTTCACCCTACGGCCATCGTCTTCTTATTTAAATACAGATTTGGCCACCTTCAGTGAATCCTCAGATCACAGAGAGTAAAGGTCCTTGCCAGTCAACACTATCTTTCTCTGTCTCATCTCTACCATATTGTATATGCCTGGCACCCAAAACTCATTCCAAGGTACTTCCCTTTACACCACAGGAATATATGAGAATCTCAATCAGGGTGTTTGTAGTTTGACAAATGATATACAATATGTTTATTCTCTTATAAACCACAAACAGTAAAGCTCAACCATTTTTCTTTTATTAAGGACAAGAAGTATATAAGTGCAAGTGTTAGAATAAAGGTTGAGAATCACTCTCTATATAGACCACATATATTATCATATACTCTTATTTAGATACAATCTCCCCTTTAAGTTAACAAAATAGCATAGTTTTCCTTACCAATCTTTTATGAATTAAGAAAAAATCAGAAGGCAGTTAAAACAATAGTTATAGGATCCAGAAGTAGTCAAATCCTGGTTCCAATACTTACTACAATACTTAATACTAACTTAGGGAAGTTACCTAACTTCCTTGTGCTTCAGTGTTCTCCCTTGTAAAATAAACATCACCACCACCTATCTCATAGAACTGTTATGAGGGTTTACATGAGTTAACTATAAGACTAAACTAAGGCCAGGCAAAGTGGCTCACACCTGTAATCCAGCACTTTGGGAGGCCAAGGTGGTGGATGACTTGAGGTCAGGAGTTTGAGGCCAGCCTCACCAACATGGTAAAACTCTATCTCTACTAAAAATACAAAATTCAGTGGGGCGTGGTAGCAGGTGCCTGTAATCCCAGCTACTTGGGAGTCCGAGGCAGAAGGATCACTGGAACCCGGGAGGCAGAGGTTGCAGTGGGCTGACATCGCACCACTGCACTCCAACCTGGGCAACACAGCAAGCCTCTATCCCAAAAAAAAAAAAAAAAAAAAAAGACTAAACTGTATGTGTACAATTAAAAAGCAGAAATTATTTCAGGTTCTTAGATAGGAAGACTTAATACTGCAAAGAAGTAAATTCTCTCCAAATTAATCTGTAAGTTTAACATAATTCTTATCAAAATTCCAATATAATTTTCATTTGTGAAATATAATAGAATTATTATAAAGTTCACAGAAAAGATTAAATATGTGAGAATATACAGAAATTCCAAACAAGAACTGTATCAGTCAAAGGCACAGAAAATGTCAAACATAAAAAAGAAAATCCAGGCCAGGCATGGTGGCTCACACCTGTAATCCCAGCACTTGGAGAGGCTGAGGTGTATGGATCATTTGAGGTCTGGAGTTCGAGACCAGCCTGGCCAGCACAATGAAACCCCATCTCCACTACAAATACAAAAATTAGCCAGGCATGGTGGCATGCACCTGTAATCCCAGCTACTCGAGAGGCTGAAGCAGAAGAATTGTTTGAACCCGAGAGGTGCAGGTTGCAGTGAGCCAAGATCACACCACTGCATTCCAGCCTGGGTGACAGAGTGAGACTTTTGTCTCAAAAAAAAAAAAGAAAAACAAATTGAAAACTACACACAAAGGTCAGGAGGATCACTCACACCTGTAATCCCAGCACTTTGGGAGGCCAAGCGAGGAGGACTGCTCGAGCCCAGGAGTTTGAGACCAGCCTGGCAACATGGCAAATCCCATCTCTACAAAAAATTTAAAAAATCAGCCGGGTGTGGTAGTGTCCACCTGTGGTCCCAGCTACATGGGAGGCTGAGGCAGGAATCCCTTGAGCCCCAGAGATCAAGGCTACACTGAGCCATGTTCATGCCACTGCACTCCAGCCTGGGTGACAGAGTGAGACCCTGTCTCGAAAAACAAACAGATGAAATGAAATGAACTATACACATGTAGAAAGTCTAAACACAGGTAAACCTTTTCAAATACAGGAAAAAATACCACTTTACACTGATATCATGCATGCTAAATCTGACCTTCTGATATCATGTGAAGTAACTTAAGTTTCAAAGCCCATTTCAGTGACATTCTCTGTGTGCATGTGCGTGTGTGTGTAGAGACGGGCATCTTGCTGTTTCCCAGGCTAGTGTCAAACTCTGAGCACAAGTGACCATCCCATCTCAGCCTCCCAAAGTACCAAAGCACTGAGATTACAGGGAATGAGCTACCATGCCCAGCCCAATGTTAACAGCAAAACGAAACCCTTCTATTTTTTTTTTTTTTTTGGAGACAGAGTCTCACTCTGTCCACCAGGCTGGAGTGCAATGGCACAATCTCGGTTCACTGCAACTTCCGCATCTGGGTTCAAGCAATTCTCCTGCCTCAACTTCCTGAGTAGCTGGGATTACAGGCATGAGCCACCACGCCTGGCTAATTTTTGTATTTTTAGTAGAGATGGGGTTCCGCCATGTTGATCAGACTGGTCTCGAACTCCTGACCTCAGGTGATCTGCCCACCTCGGCCTCCCAAAGTGCTAGGATTACAGGCGTAAGCCACCTCACCTGGCCTTTTCTATTGTTTTTGATTAGGTTGTTACTATTCATACTAATGGAAGGAAGACCAGGCAAAGACTCAAATCAAGAGAAAAAAATTCAGTTACAGCTCCATCGCGTGTATCTTTTAAATTTATATTTAGTGAACAAGACCTATACAACTGTTAAAATACAGGCAATTCTGTTATCTATTCATTTAGCCTCCTATAAGGAGGACTGGGCCATAAATTATGGTTATGTACCCCAACATGCATGATTTATGTATCAAGTATACAATGCCCACATTGCAAAGATTATAAAATGATACTAGAGTCTGTTAGAATATTGACCTTCTTTTATCAAAAAACAGTCTGGAAAGTAACAAAATGCAAGCTAATAAAATAAACTACCACTAGAACCATTCCTCTATGTATAACTTACCTAAAGTCTTTGTGTTTGCTAGAAGAGCCTCCTCATAAGACAGTATATAGTAGAGCACCAAAAGCTGTGCTGTGATACTGAAACGCTGATTAAGGCGGATGTTGTCACCCTGGAGGAAATATTACGAATACTCTGAAATACTTTGAATTTCATGAGTGATTTTTTTTTTCTTGATAGTAAAAGAATCAAAATAGGTTATTCAGCATTGCTGCTCCTAACTCATGTAAAAGAGGAGAAATGTTGCTGTGTGTATATTAAACTCAAAAAAACAACATGAAATCTGAGATGGCATGAGAGATGAAAGGCAACATACTTAAGTGGTCTTTAAGATAAGACAAAGAAAAGACTTCAGCTACTACTCAATAGCAAACCCATCAGGCTGCTTCTGAAAGACAGGAGTCCCAAGTATTATATGAAATTACCATGAAGAAAGTAACTCCTAAATAAGACATTGTATACTTAATTATATTTGTGAAAAATGCAACTGTTTTTCCCTTCTAACAAACTAAGGAAAAAATACTTTAATCAAATTTTCCCTACATGAGCCAGGAGCGGTGGCTCATGCCTGTAATCCCAGCACTTTGGAAGGCCGAAGCAGGCGGATCACCTGAGATGAGGAGTTGGAGATCGGCCTGGCCAACATAGTAAAACCCTGTCTCTACTAAAAACAAAAATTAGCCAGGCATGGTGGCAGGTGCCTATAATCCCAGCTACTCGAGAGGCTAAGGCATGAGAATCACTTGAACCAAGGAGGCAGTTTACAGTGAGCTGAGATCGTGCCACTGCACTCCAGTCTGGGCAACAGAGTGAGACTCTGTCTCAAAAACAAAACAAAACAAAACAAAGTTCTCGCTAAATGAATGTAGGTATATCTTAGATTCCCAGGATGCTAAACAAACCTACATTGAATATCTTGAAATCCCACACAGTATTTGATCAAACACACAATCTCCAGGGCACCCTTTAGATTTTAAAGTGAAACTTCAAAAACAAAAAAAAAAAATTATTGGCCGGGCGCAGTGGCTCACACCTGTAATCCCAGCACTTTGGGAGGCCAAGGCAGGAGGATCACTTGAGGTCAGGAGTTCAAGACCAGCCTGGACAATATGATGAAATCCCATCTTTATTAAAAATACAAAAATTAGCCAGTTGTGGTGGCACATGCCTGCAGTCCCAGCTACTCAGGAGGCTGAAGCAGGAGAATCATTTGAACCCAGGGAGTGGAGGTTGTAGTGAGCTGAGATTGCCCATTGCACTCCAGCCTGGGTGTCACAGTGAGACTCCAGTCTCAAAAAAAAAAAAAAAAAAAAGCCAGGCACAGTGGCTCACACCTGTAATCCCAGCACTTTGGGAGGCTGAGGCAGGTAGGTCACCTGAGGTCAGGAGTTCAAGACCACCCTGGACAACATGGTGAAACCCTGTCTCTACTAAAAATACAAAACATTAGCCGGGCGTTGTAGCAGGCGCCTGTAATCCCAGCTACTCAGGAGGGTGAGACAGGAGAATCACTTGAACCCGGGAGGCGGAGGTTACAGGGAGGCGGAGGTTGCAGTGAGCCGAGATCGTGCCATTGCACTCCAGCCTGGGCAAGAAGAGTGAAACTCCATCTCCAAAAAAAAAAAATTCTCACACAAGTGCCTGTTTAGCAAACTAGTTGGAACTAATACCATTCTTTTAATTTTTACAGGTGATCTAAGGAAATTTAATCTAATTTTAAATTCAGAACTACCTAAAAGTCCTCTGATAGGAAAATAAAAATATGGGATAAGTAAGAAGAACTAAAAGAAAAATAAGTTAATAGATATAAAGAACAACGATTTTACCCCAGTGACTCCTTGGAAAATATTGAGTATCTCCTGTTCTGTGACTGGCTGATTTGTGGCTTCTGGATTAGATTTCGATGCAGGAGTAAGTATAGAATTTATGTACACATCAATCAAAGGAAGTAATTGAGGATGAAGTGGAGTAGAGGTCTCACACAGCTGTCTGTAAATCCAATCCTAAGAAAGAATGTTATAGACACTGAATTGTGGCAAAAAGAAAAATCAAGCAAAATTATAAAAGTACATACAGTTTTATATGAATTATGAATCAGTAAAATTCACTATTAACTTTTGGCAGTTCCAAATATATTATCTAGTATCATAACTATCTTTGATTTTAAAATATGAACTACCTTTATATCTGTATCATCTTAGGTGCACCGTCCACTGGAAGCTTTTCGGTTTAATCTATTAGTTTTTAAGTCGTGGGAAAAATATTTTAAGTCCCTACCATATCTGTATTTAGAGCACTATGTGTGTCGTCATGGGAGAGCTCACATTGGATACGAATTTGGAGAGAGAGAGATAGGTCCTTCACAGTAGACTCTCAGATAGACTAAGAAAGTGTCTCTGACAAGCACTTACAGGAGACTATCACTTAACTGTCGTTGGATGGAGGACATGTAAAATGTTGGGTGTGCATTTGAACTCTTAATTCTTAGCTATTTTACTTGCTAAAAATATAAAGCGCCGGGCACGGTGGCTCAAGCCTGTAATCCCAGTACTTTGGGAGGCCGAGACGGGTGGATCACGAGGTCAGGAGATCGAGACCATCCTGGCTAACATGGTGAAACCCCGTCTCTACTAAAAAATACAAAAAACTAGCCGGGCGAGGTGGCGGGCGCCTGTAGTCCCAGCTACTCGGGAGGCTGAGGCAGGAGAATGGCGGGAACCCGGGAGGCGGAGCTTGCAGTGAGCCGAGATCTGGTCACTGCGCTCCAGCCTGGGCGACAGAGCGAGACTCCGTCTCAAAAAAAAATAAATAAATAAATAAAAATAAAAAAAATAAAAATATAAAGCAGCAGAAGATACAATCTAGCTGGAAAATAATTTCACTAAATCACAAAAAACAAGGGACAATTAAAAGTGATATATCATGCATATATTATTCACTGTTCTTTGTAAATAAAAGAGCCTCTGAAAAAGTTTCAGATTACTTTACCTCCTGGGTCTCAACCTTCTCTTTAGAGGGCCTTTTAACTGTTAGATATAGCCAACTAACACAAATCAAAACATATCGAAATCATAAGTTAGGTGTGAGGTGTCCTTGTGGCAAGTCGACAAATACTAGTCATGGCAACTTCCCCAATTTGTAAAACAAAACCAGGCCCAATGCAGTGGCTCACACCTGTAATCCCATTTCGGGAGGCCAAAGTAGGAGAATTGCCTAAGACCAGGAGTTCAAGACCAGACCAGCCTGGGCAACATAGCGAGACCCTGTCTCTACAAAAAAAAAGCTTTTTAAAGCTGGGTGTGAGACCAGGCACAGTGGCTCATGCCTGTAATCCCAGCACTGTGGGAGGCCAAGGCGGGTGGATCACCTGATGTCAGGAGTCTGAGACCAGCCTGGTCAACATGGTGAAACCCTGTCTCTACTAAAAATTTAAAAAAAAAAAAAAAATTAGCCAGGCGTGGTGGCAGGAGCCTATAATACCAGCTACTCAGAGGCAGAGGCAGGGGAGTCACTTGAACCCGGGAGGCGGAGGTTGCAGTGAGCCGAGATAGCACCACTGCACTCCAGCCTGGGTGACAGAGTGAGACTCCGTCTCAAAAAAAAAAAAAAAAAGCCAGGAGTGGTAGCTCATATCCATAGTCCCAGCCACTTAGGAGGCTGTGGCAGGAGGAGTGCTTGAGCCCAGGAATTTGAAGTTACAGTGAGCTATGACAGCCTGGGCGACAGAGTGAGACTTCTCTTTAAAAAAAATAATAAATAAATTAGAAAATGGAAGTTTCAAAGTTTTAATAGCCACGTGCCACTATTGAGAACTTAAAGGGAGTATTATGCATTTTGAAAATAATCTTACATTGTTTTAAAAATCTGAAATTACTGTATTATAATTATATAATTATAATTACTATACTTAATTACTATACTTATATAAATGACCAGTAACTTAATACCACACATTTCCTACACAAAACCCACAATAAAGGCCTACAAACTGAACTATAACTAACTGGGGAGAAAGCATTAATTTAGGTTGTTCTTTGAAATATAAATGTAGGCCAGGCACAGTGGCTCACACCTGTAATCCCAGCACTTTGGGAGGTTGAGACCGGCATATCACTTGAGGTCAGGAGTTCGACACCAGTCAGCCAACGCAGTGAAACCCTATCTCTACTAAAAATACAAAAATTAGCCGGGCGTGGTGGCGCACACCTGTAGTCCCAGCTACCTGGGAGGCTGAGGCAAGAGAATCGCTTTAACCCAAGAGGCAGAGGTTGCAGTGAACCAAGACTGTACCACTGCACTCCAGCCTGGGTGACTGAGCAAGACTCCATCTCAAAAGAAAAAATATATATATATAAATGTGGGGGCATGCTTTTATTTTATTTGTTTTATTTGTAGGGGCATACTTTTATTGACACTTTGTGCTTGGTAAAGGAACGGCTCCTGAGAAGCTGGTAAATACAATGAATAGGCAAAAATCCAGTAATGTTGGCACTCAGGTTGCTGGTGACAGGGACCCGAACTGCATGAGCTGTGACAACCTAAAAGGGAAAAATAGTATTAGTAATATAAAGAACTAAATATAAAATTATTTTGAAAGAGAGATAAGTAGACTGTCAACACCTAATATAAGTGTGGTCCCTAGAAATGAATGATGACAATAAATTATTACGTTTTAATTGTCTTTGAATGCTGAGGAAACATACATTTAGGGATTTATATAATTCCCTAATTTTTTGTTTTTAAACACAGATACATACACAGTGGTGTGATAACATAAAATAAATAAATAAATAAATAAATAAATAAATAAATAAATAAATAAAAATTTGAAGCATATAATCTGGGCTCAATGACTTTGAAAAAGTCACTTTATCTTTTGAATCTTTTTCACATCTACAAAACAGGACACTACCATACTGCCTCAAAGCATTGTTATGAGGGGGAAAATATTCTTTTTGGACATCATATGAACTATAAAGCACCACATAAATATACCCAGAAATATTTATTATCAATATGTCATGCATAGGCTCTAATTGTCTTTTAAAGACCCTCCTCAAAGTTGTCTTCCAACTGGTTCAAATTTAAAGACAACAAATAACTTATGATTCTCCCACATGCTGTGTGACTATTTGTAATTTAGGAATATATGTGCGTATGCGTGTTGAGGGAGGGAGGGATAGTAAAATATAGAAATAAAGATATTAATAGCCATAAAAAAGCAACAACTGGCTGGGCACAGTGGCTCACGCTTGTAATCCCAGCACTCTGGGAGGCCGAGGTGGGTAGATCACCTGAGGTCAGGAGTTCAAGACCAGCCTGGCCAACATGGTGAAACCCCATTTCTACTAAAAATACAAAAATTAGCTGGGCGTGGTGGTGGACACCTGTAATCCCAGCTACTTGGGAGGCTGAAGCAGGAGAATTGCTCCAACCCAGGAGGCAGAGGTTGCAGTGAGCTATGATTGTGCCACTGTATACTAGCCTGGGTGACAGAGTAAGATAAAAAAAGAAATGAAAAAAATCCTTAGGCTTATCCATGGACAAAAGTGCTAAGGCTAAAGAAGAACATGTTAAGTATAAGAAATTTAGACGCTAGCCTGTAATCCAGTTAGAAATGAATTTTACAGCCTAAAGGTTTAAATAGGTCTTCATTTTATCTTTCTCCAGACACATTAAAACAATTACCTCTTGAGATGCCCGATCATCAGCATCTAAGAGTATTCTCCTAAGTATCTACTCAGTCTCCAAAAATATATACATTCAAAAGATGCTTTGCTATGTTATGACTAGTTTTAAAAGTGTATTTTAAATGAATTATTTTTAAACAAAGTTTCAATGATGAAATAAATCATCATGAGTGATTAAAAAGAAAAACGACCATATTACTTTCTTAAGGTAAGACACACAAGTTTTCTCCCAAAGAATATTGTAAAAGAAAGTTAAGTAAGCACCTAAGAATAAAAAGAAATACCTGCTCAGTAAAAATTTCCTGTGTGAAGATCGTCTTCATCCTGCTCAAGGAGCTTGGCTTAATTACAATCTAAAATTACCAAAAGAATTCCAATAGTATATAAAAATATATGAAACACAATTTATTCTAGGGAACTTATCTAAAATGGCTGTGATACACATAAATGTTCAAATGTTCAAGTACTCTGCTCTGTTTTAGAAGTGTCTTCTCAAACCCAACATTAAAGTGTTAATACTCAGAAACGGGACCAATATAAAAAGCACTTAATAAATACTGTTATTGGCATTTTCAGTCGGTTGGGGGAAACAGATTATTTACTACCTGGAGCTGGGATAGCTGCCCTTTTGTGAGGACAAGAGAAACGTGTGTGTGTGTGTATGTGTGTGTGTGTCTGCATATACACATATATACACACACATATATATGTATATATACAGATAGACACGCATACACTTTTTGTACATATCACACCATACACCAAAAGAAACTCCAAGTAGATTAAATGTTTAAATGCAAAACACGACACCACCAAAAAAACTAGAAGAACATGTAAGTGACTATTTATATAAACCCAAGAAAGGAAAACATTTCTAAGCATAAGAGCAAAACAGAAACCACAAAAATAATATTTAATATACTACATAAAAATAATGATAATAATTTCCACATGGCAAAGTTAGATGGCAAAAAAGATTGGAAAAAGTCATTTATAACATATTGAACTCTCCACTTTTAAAGATACTATAAGATATGTCACTGATTTAATATTATAGCAGCTTTTCAAGAAAAAAAGTAGGAGTTGGAACACTACCACTTTCATATTACATGTCAACTATAAAATGAATCCCAATTTCAATATTGGGCAAAATATATGTCTTGAAATATATGAAGATGTATGAGGCATAATGATGTATCTTTCCTTTTGAAACAGTGAAAGAAAAAAATAAATCAAAGTCCCTACAGGAAAATTAGGATACTGAGAAGCTTTTTGCAAAAGAAATAAACCAGGCAAAAGACATAGATTTTAAATACTAAAGTATCACTAGTAATCAAAGAAATTCAAACTAGGTGATACCACTGTTCATCAACCAAATTTGCAAAGATTAAAGAAAAATAGTAATGCTCAGTCATGTGAAAGTTTAGGAAAATAGGAGTTTTGACTACTGGTAACAGTTAATTAAGCTGATACAATCTTTCTAAAAGATAATATGGCAGTACTCTTGAAACACGTTAACATAACCATACCTTTTCCTTAGCAATTACCTTCTAGAAATTTATCCTAAGAAGATGATCTAGCCGGGCGCGGTGGCTCAAGCCTGTAATCCCAGCACTTTGGGAGGCCGAGACAGGCGGATCACGAGGTCAGGAGATCGAGACCATCCTGGCGAACACGGTGAAACGCCGTCTCTACTAAAAAATACAAAAAACTAGCCGGGCGAGGTGGCAGGCGCCTGTAGTCCCAGCTACTCGGGAGGCTGAGGCAGGAGAATGTCGTAAACCCGGGAGGCGGAGCTTGCAGTGAGCTGAGATCCAGCCACTGCACTCCAGCCTGGTCGACAGAGCGAGACTCCATCTCAAAAAAAAAAAAAAAAAAAGAAAGAAAATGATCCAACAGGTGTATGAAGAGATACATGTGAGTGCCTATGTGTGTATTTACATAAACAAGGATATTCCTCTAAGTGTTACACTGAAACTAGAAAATCTACATGGGAAATAATAAAGGACCCAGTAAGAAGATCAAACAATGGACTATAACACAATGCAGCCATTAAAAATTATACCGTATTATAATATTTATTGACATGAGTAAATGTTCATCATATATTAGTTTTTTTAAATCACCAAATATATATGTCACTTTAAAGAAAGAACAGACATCAGAATATTAATAGTAGTATACTAGGTATCTCTGAATCATGGAATTATAAGATATCTTTCCCTTTTCTGTGCTTTCCAAGGTTTTTGCATGAGTATCTATTATTTTAGTAAATAAAGGTTTCAAAATCCATTTTTTCCTAAGCACTCCTGATAAAACTTCTATTAAACAATTAAAATTACTTAAAACAATCTATTTACACTGCAACAAAATGTCCATCTTAGAAACACTTTTCTGTTTTTAGAAAGAAGTTAAAAGAAAATTACCTTCATCCCCAAAGTAGAACAGACCAAGTCAATGATAGCACTAAGCTGGTTGCTGTGAAAGTACATAGCCACCAATAATAACATCTCCCCAAAAGAAGCAGAGACGCCTGAAGTACTGTCAAAACAAAACAGGAAATATGAATTTTCCAAAGAGAGAAGAAGAAAAGCTTTCTCAACTAACTAAATCAAATTATCTTACCTCTCAAAATATGCTTCTTCTTTTATCATCCAACTTAGCCACACTACCATCAGCTGCTCCTGTTCAGGTGTACTATAAAATATACCAGAATGTCACTGGTTTAAATTAGATATTCTAGTATATGAATAAAAAGCATTCTGAAGTTATTTTTGGTAGAAATTATTTTTCCTGCCCTATTTTCAAGTATCAAGTCAAATTAATGGCTTGCTGAATTGGGCCATTAATTTTCATTGAAGTATGAAGTAATTCTAGAGCTCAAGAATGAGGACCTTTGCTTTTTTCATGGAACCCCTCTCAAAGTCTTAGTTGCTGCCTTCACAGATTGAAAAAAGTAAGCTTCCTCACATTCCTCAGAAAACAAAGGCCCCTTGGGATTAACCTGTTAAACCGACTATACAACAGCTGATACTTATTTCATATAGAAAAAAATCTAGTGTTAACACGTAAGCATCAAAATATCACAAACTGAGTGCCAAACAGTAATAAGCAGTCCATCTTCTGGAAAAATGAAATTTAATTTATAGAAACCTTATGAGTAGATCTCAAAGTTACAGAGAAACAAATGATCACTAATCATGGAAAAAAAGGCAGTCACGGGCTTACCAGATATGAAAAATGGCTATAAAAAAACAATGACTTTTTTTTGAGACAATGTCTTGCTCTGTCGCCCAGGCTGGAGTGCAGTGGCGCAATCATAGCTCACTATAGCCTCAACCGCCCAAGCTCAAGTGATCCTCCCACCGCAGCCTCCCAAGTAGCTGGGACTACAGGCATGCGCCAATGCATTCAGCTAGTATTTTTTATTTTTAGTAGAGGGGAGGTCTCGCTATGTTGCCCAGTCTGGTCTTGAACTCTTGAGCTCGAGTGATACTCCTGCCTAAGCCTCCCAAAGTGCTGGGATTATAGAGGCAAGCCACCATGCCTAGCCTAACAATGACTTTTTAAAGGGAATTCCTAAATTTTGAGATGGAGTTTCACTCTTGTTGCTCAGGCTGGAGTGCAGTGGTGCAATCTCAGCTCACTGCAACCTCCGCCTCCCGGGTTCAAGCAATTCTCCTGCCTCAGTCTCCTGAGTAGCTGGGATTACAGGTGTCTGCCACCACATCTGGCTAATTTTTGTATTTTTAGTAGAGATGGGGTTTCACCCTGTTGGCCAGGTTGGTCTCGAACTCCTGACTTCAGGTGATCCACCCGCCTTGGCCTCCCAAAGTGCTGGGAAAACAGGCCTGAGCCGCCACACCCAGTCTAAATTTAATTGATAAGTACAAGCTGACGTTGACTTCTGAAAAATTTTTCACCAATCTCTTTCTACTTCAGTGCAGTAAAAATAGATGCAACAAAAAGCAAATGAAAAGTATGCTGCTTCTATTACCAAAAGCTAAGAAAATAAAAAAGGTCATTCTCAACTATACCTAAACCATATAACGAATAATAAAGTGTTATGTAGTAGAAAGATGACAGCCTTTACAGCCTGCCACACCTGAGTGAGAATCCCATCTCTGCTAATTACTGGTAGTGTGATCTTGAAGAAGAAACACAAATAATCTCTTTTTCTTTTTCACTGTAGCTCTAAAATGTTAAGAATTTCTTTTTTTTTTTTTTTTCAGAAGAAGTTTCGGTCTTGTTGCCCAGGCTGGAGTGCACTGACACGATTTTGGATCCTTGCAACCTCCACCTCCCACATTCAAAAGATTCTTCTGCCTCAGCATCCCGAGTAGCTGGGATTACAGGCGCCCACCACCACACCCGGCTAATTTTTTATATTTTTATTAGAGACGGGGTTTCACCATGTTGGCCAGGCTGGTCTCGAATTCCTGACCTTTAGGCGATCCACCCACCATGGCCTCCCAAAGTGCTGGGATTACAGGCGTGAGCCACTGTGCCTGGCCTATCTTAAGAACTTTTAAATATCTTTCTAAACATTAGTTCTTCTATCTATAAGTTATGGACAAAAATACCTTATGAGGCTGGGCAAAGTGGCTCTCGCCTGTAATCCCAGCAATTTGGGAGGCCAAGGCAGGAGGACAGCTTGAGCCCAGGAGTTCAAGACCAGCCTGAGCAACAAAGTGAGATCCCATCTCTACAAAAGAATTTAAAAATTAGACAGGCATGGTGGCGCATGTTTGTAGTCCCAGCTACACGGGAGGCTGAGATGGGAGAATCTCTTGAGCCCAAGAGGCCGAGGTTGCGGCGAGCCCTGATCGTGCCACTGGACTCCAGCCGGCACAACAAAGCAAGATCCTATCTAAAAAAAAAAAAAATACTCTATAAGAGTAATGAGGATTTGAGATGTTTAGAAAGTACTTCAAGTAACGAAAAGAAAGAATTCATGTACCTAATTTTACACCATCCTGAAACTCCATTAAAACTACATTAAGGTTTTCTTAAAAGGGATAAACACATAAGATATTGAGGAGGGACAACACCACGAAATGCTGGAAGCTACAGAACATATAGATAAGTGGTAACTGACTTAGCAGACCTGAGGAAGCAAAATGTTAAACTAGTAGAAGAGAAAACCCATCCGTTTTACACCACAGAATTCCCAAAGGGCTCAAGCTACTCCAGGCAGTTCCGGGACCGAGAGTGAAGACAGACAAAAATTAAGAGGCTGACATTCTATATAAGTAGTAGGACTCCAAATCACCTCCTGCATCCTGCACAACTAGAAGAATACCCTTCCCTCAGTAGAGAGAAAACTGGAGATTTATTGTCTGGAGGTGGTAAAATCATGCATCTGAAATAAGGGAAACCAGGTATATCTGGAGCACCATTCTGAAAGTAACAGAATTAAGTAAATGATTATACTGCAGGCTGATACCTACCAACCCTTAACCCTTACTCTTTAACTCTATTTATGGGTTTCTGTATAGGCCTTCCCTCTCCAGGCCAGACAATAATCTTTAGAACTCTGATCAGACCAAGAGTTTCCCAAAGATCCACTTACGGGTCTTTTAGAACCTCCCATATTAGAGGTTCTAATATGCTTTTTCATTTCCTAGTCTTAAACATGAACAATCAGCTAGGCGCAGTGGCTCACACCTGTAATCCCAGCATTTTGGGAGGCCAAGGCAGGCAGATCACCTGAGGTCAGGAGTTTGAGACCAGCCTGACCAACATGGGGAAACCCCATCTCTACTGAGAATAACTTAGCTGGGCGTGGTAGCATATGCCTATAATCTTAGCTGGGCGTGGTAGCATATGCCTATAATCCCAGCTACTCGGGAGGCTGACGCAGGAGAATCACTTGAACCCGGGAGGCAGAGGTTGCGGTGAGCTGAGATCACGCCATTGCACTCCAGTCTGGCAGCCTGGGCAACAAGAGCGAAACTCCATCTCACTATATATATTATATATATATGTGTGTGTGTGTGTGAACAAAATATATATATATATGTGAATAAAATATGTGTGTATACATATATATATGAATAATCAATAAATATTGGCTGGGTGCGGTGGCTCACACCTGTAGTTGCAGCATTTTGGGAGGCAAAGGCAGGAGAATCACCTTAGGCCAGGAGTTCAAGATCAGCCTGGGCAACAAAAGTGAGACCCCATCCCTACAAAAAACTTTTAAAAATAAGCCAGGTGTGGTGGCCCACACTAGCCACTTGGGAGTCTGAGGTAGGAGGACCCGTTGAGCCCAGAAGTTCAAAGCTGCAATCAGTTATGATTGTACCACTGCATTTGCCCTGGGCAACAGAGAGAGACCCATCTCTAAATAAATAAATAAATAAATAAAACAAAAGTTAAAATAATAATAAATATTAAGTATCTGAGAAAAGCATCTAAGTTAAAAAATAGAGACCAAAAAAAGGCAGGGAAAAAAGCAACCTAGAGAAAAGAAGCAATACAAATAATAACATATCTTCAAAATCAGTATAACTAATATCAAAGAAATTATGCTATCATGAACCAATAGATACCATAAAGAAGAAATATTCAGAGAGCCAAAAAAAAAGTGCTCTTAGAAATTAAAGACTGAGTAGGAATTGAAGATAAAGTTAAAGACAAATCCTAAAAGGCAGAATGATTTCTATTTTTTTTTTAAGCTCTTTCACCCAGGCTGTAGTGCTATGGCACAATCATAGCTCACTGTAACCTTGAACTCCTGGGTTCAAGTGATCCTTCTGCTTCAACCTCCCAAATAGCTGGGACTAAGGCATGTCCCATTACCCCTGGAGAATTTTTTTTTTTTAAAGACAGTGTCTTGCTATGTTGCCCAGGCTAGTCTCAAACTCATGGCCTGAAACAATCCTCCCACCTCAGCCTCTCAAAGCACTGGGTTTACAGGTGTGAGCTACCACACCTGGCCTTAAAATGAGCAAGTTGTTTTTAGAGTGCTGAACAGGTTCTAAAATTCTATTGTGGTGGTGGTTGCATAACTCTCTATATACACTAAAAACCACTCAATTGTACACTCTAAGTGGGTAAATCTTATGATATGTAAATTACATCTCAATAAAGCTGTTTTCTAAAAAGTAGAACAAGATGAGGGGAAGGAAAAGAGGAAAGGATAAGAAAATTCGACAATCATTTCAAATTCCAAATAAAAGGAGTTTTTAGACAGAGAACATGCAAGGAGAAAACATTACCAACAAATTAATTCAGGAAAATTTCCTAGAACTGAGGGACATGAGTTTCCAGGTTCAAAGTGCTTACTGAATGCCTAGGACAATAGTCAAAAAGAGACTCAGACTAAGGTATAACAACCAGAAATTTCAAAACCCTAGAGATAGAGAGCTAATCCTACAAGTTTCCATATTAAAAACAAATAAGCCACACAAAGGACCAGGAATCAGAATGTCAGACTTCCTAACAGAAGTTAGAAGACAAAGAAGCAACACCTTCAAGGTCCTGAAAGGAAATTATTCCCAAGTAAGAATTCCATACCCCATCAAACTATCAATCAGATGTTAAAGTAGGACAAAGATATTTTCAGAAATATCCAGTCTCAAAAAGAATTTACTTCACACATACTCATTCAGAAGAAGCAAAATGGCCAGGCACAGTGGCTGATGCCTGTAATCCCAGCACTTTGGGAGGCTGAGGCAGGTGGATCACCTGAGGTCAGGAGTTCGAGACCAGCCTAGCCAACATAGTGAAACCCATCTCTACTAAAAATACAAAAATTAGCTGGGAATGATGGTGGTCGCCGGTAATCCCAGATACTCGGAGGCTAAAACAGGAGAATCACTTGAACCTGAGTGGCAGAGGTTGCAGTGAGCCGAGATCATGCCATTGTACTCCAATTGCATGAAAAGAGTGAAACTCATCTCAAAAACAAAAAAAAGCAGTAGCAGCAAAATGAGGAAGCAATGAAAAAAGATGATGACATGATCACAGCTCAAACAAATGAAAGGATTGGTTTTCTTTTTAATTTTTTTTTTTTAAACGAAGATAGGAGTCTCACTATGTTGCCCAGGCTGGCCTCAAACTTGTAGCCTCAAACAATCCTCCTGCTTCAACCTCCCGAGTAGCTGGGACTACAGATGTGAGCCACCATGCCCAGCTAAGCTGATGACATGAGATATAAGAAACAGGAGATCCAACAAAAGGAAAAGGAGAGACGAAGCAAGTCTCCAAAATGATGGTGAAGGTCAATCCCAGGATGAGAGCTTTGTACTAATAGGTTTAGCTGGTAACCATTCCAGATCAAAATGCTCCTGAAGAAATCTCAAGAAGATGAAACTCATAGACTATCTAATGAGTCAAAACATCTGGACAGAAGATTTAGGCTGGCAGAGAGTTTAGGTTACATGAATGGGACATATAACACCAAGAAAGTTAAAAGCAAAAAACAAAAACACAGGATAAATATTAATCAAAAAAAAAAAAAAACTTTCACAAAGCAGTAAAAAATAATCATATACTACATGGTTGAGTTCTCAGTAGCGCCTATATAATCGTAACAACTATATATTGATCTAATCTAAATTATTATAACCATACTAGGAGAATGAGAGGATAGGAAGGATATGTATGGATGTGTTTAGGACAGGGAGAAAAAAGACAGAGAACTAATTTCTCATATTTAATACTTGGAACTCAATAAAAAATACCTAAAAGCAAAAATCAAGGGGTATCAAATACAAACATGTTATTATAGATGTAGCAGTAAAACACAAAATAAACAGTTAAAAGAATTGAAAGACACTGCCTCTAAGAAAGGTGAAATAGGAAGGAGAGAAGGAAGGAAGGACTGCTATTAGCCTTAACAAATCTTGAAGAACTATTTTGACTCCTTTAAACAATGTACATATAAAACTTTAATAAAAGATAAATAAAATGAATCAGATGTTACTGATACCCTTATATTAAAAAAACACAAATAAGCTGGACCCAGTGGCATGTGCCTGTAGTCCCAGCTACTCGGGAGGCTGAGTCAGGAGGATTACTTGAGGCCAGGAGTTCAAGGCTGCAGTGTGCTATGATCATACCCCTGAATAGCCACTGTACTCTAGCCTGGGCAACAAAGCAAGACCCCTTCTCTTAAAAATTGAAAAAAAAAAAAAAAAAAAAAACTACAACTGTCCATGCCTAGACCAGCTTTTGTAGAAAGCTCTTATCTAATGCTACACAATTTTACTGAGTAAATAAAACTAAACCTTGAGAAAATGGAGCAACTTATATAGTTAGGTACCTGACAAGCGTAGAAAAGGCCAGTAGCATACAAAAGGAAAGTGAAACAAAGCGAACCCCAGCTGGCGTAGCAGGAGGACGGCTCGTCATCAACTGCAATAATTGCTCAGCTTCTTCTTCAGTGGGTCTAAAAAGGAATACATCATTAGGCTTTACATTTTTAGTTGGGATGAAGAAGAAAAAGTCAATTTTTAACCTTTTAGATACAAATGTTAAACTTTATAACGATACCTTGCTATTTATAAAATCTTTAACATCTCAAGTTGTCAAATGCAAAACTGTTGAGAAATTACAACTACAGTGTTTTACTGTAGACACAAATACAAGTAGGTCCTCACTTTGCCCTGTGTCATAAAAATGACCATGCAAGCTGCAATCATGCAACATGATCTTAATAATCAATGGTAAAAAGTATGATTGTACTGTAGCCTTTAAAATTTTTGTCAAAACATTAAAAACTCTGTTGATTATAATGCATAAGGAATTTTTTTTTTTTTTTTTTTTTTTTGAGACAAGGTCTTGCTCCGTCACCCAGGCTGGAGTGTAGTGGCAGGATCAGAGCTCACTTCAGCTTTGACCTCCCAGGCTCCGGTAATCCTCCCATGTCAGACTCTCACGTAGCTGGGACCACAGGTATGCGTCACCATGCCCAGCTTATTTTTTTTTTGGTAGAGACACGGTTTTGCCATGTTCCCCAGGCTGGTCTCAGACTCCTGGGATCAAAAAATCCACTTCCCACTTCCCTTGGTCTCCTAAAATGCTGGGATTACAGGTGTGAGTCACTGCATCTGGCCAGAAATTTTTTTTTTAATAGTAAAACTAATATTTTTGTAGTACTCTAATTGAAAATATTAGAAACACTAGGAATTAAAAGTGTTTTCTTTCTTTTTTTTTTCTTTTGAGACGGAGTCTCACCCTGTCACCAAGGCTGGAGTGCAGTGGCACAATCTCGGTGCACTGCAACCTCCACCTCCTGAGTTCAAGCAATTCTCCTACCTCAGACTCCTGAGTAGCTGGGACTACAGGCACATGTCACCACACAACCACTGCCTCCTGGGTTCAAGTGAGTCTCCTGCCTCAGCCTCCCAAGTAGTTGGGATTACAGGCATGCGCCACCACGCCCAGCTAATTTTTGTATTTTTAGTAGAGATGGGGTTTCTCCATATTGGTCAGGCTGGTCTCGAACTCCCAACCTCAGGTGATCTGCCCGCCTCGGCCCCCCAAAGTGCTAGGATTACAGGTGTGAGCCACCATGCCCAGCCTATACTTTCATCTTTACTTGCCAATTGTCTCTTCCAGTTATCTATTTTTGGAATATAATGTTCCAAAAACTGTTTCCATGTTTTGGAACATGAGTTTATTATGGAGAGAAAGGAAGCAGTACAGGTTGAGTAACCCCAATCCAAAAAATCCAAAATCTGAAATGCCCCCAAACTCCAAAACATTCTGAGTGCCAACATGAGGTAATGAGCTCAAAAAAAAAAAAAAAAAAAAGGAAATGCTCATTGGAGCACTAAGGATTTTGGATTTCTGAAATAGGGATGCTAAACCAGTAAATGTAATATAAACATTCCAAAATCCAAAAAGTTCTAAAATACCAAATGCTTCTGGTCTCAAGCATTTCAGATACGGGATATTCAACCTTTACAACTACCTCCTCTGCTATATGTACACAAATGAAATAACAGGTGTGCAGTAACCAGTTACCAACAAACTTTGAAAGAAGTGAGGCCACTGGTCACTAATCATGATGTACATCCGTCATTTACTTAGTGGTATGTGGCCTGAGGAGCTCACAATCCCTATACTTTATAAAATTATTTGGTTAACGTATCATGGCAACTGAAATGTCAACTGTGTTGAGAGACCAGCATTATTTAAATAAACTGGGGTAACTGAAACTCATGCATATTGGAGACATGCAAATGAAGACTATATGCACAATTATTAAGAATATTATTAAAAAGGATTTTGTATGGTGACTAAATAAGAAACATTGTACTGGCCATGTGTAGTGGCTCATGCCTGTAATCCCAGCACTTTGGGAGGCTGAGACAGATGGATCACCTGAGGTAAGGAGTTCGAGACAAGCCTGGCCAACATGGTGAAACCCCGTCTCTACTAAAAATACAAAAAAAATAAAAATAAAAAATTAGCCGGGTGTGGTAAGGCAGGAGAATCGCTTGAATCCAGGAGGCAGAGGTTGCAGTGAGCCAAGATTGCGCCACTGCACTCCAGCCTGGGCGACAGATGAAGATTCTATCTCAAAAAAAAAAAAAGAAAAGAAAACAATGTACTTATTAATCACATCATATTAATTTTAAACAATTTATAATATCAACTGTAAAAGGAAACAAAGGAGAGATTTACTTCAACTAGTCAATGTTAAAAGATCACTCACAGATCATTCACTATAGTTTTGTCAAGCTGTGTTGAAATCACAGGTTTTTTTAAACTGTGATTGGAAATTGATAAACTGCTCTGGCTCCTCCCATATTTATTTATATAACTCTGTTTACAATCAGAACAAAATAGATGAATACATCTCTGCTAGGAATTCTTGGCCTTAGGATTTCATTATTCTTATAGGCCAGCCCACTAC
Organism: Macaca fascicularis; assembly: GCF_037993035.2. Lineage (NCBI taxonomy): Eukaryota > Metazoa > Chordata > Mammalia > Primates > Cercopithecidae > Macaca > Macaca fascicularis. The sequence goes on from NC_088390.1 coordinate 46,369,482, forward strand.
CTGAGTCCAACAGAAAACTTTAATCCTCTGAATAAAAGGCCTTTGGTTCACTTTCTTGAGAATAGGAACAAGAAAGTAAAATGACAAAAAGGTAAAATATCAAACTATTGAATACTTGAGTCCAGCGATCCCCATCAAAGCACAGTACAGACGTAAGAGTGCACTGGCTTTCACAACATGCTCTTCTTTCAGCCCCGAATACACAGACACATTGGGCTCCATGTCCACATCAGCTTCTTCCACAATTCGGGTGCTTCTTACTGTGGGAAGAATGCCCATCAACTCCAGAAGAAGCTGCCTTCTCATCTGCCAGAGGACAGAACTGCTGGTCTCTCTTTTTCTCTGTAAGAAATATGGATCACAAAAGGAAGAAAGCATGAAGCATTTACTAAACTAAAAGGGAGCTAAAACACAGCTCCCCACTTAAACACTTTCAAATTGGCCTATTTGAGGAGATTGTCATGACTACAGAATCTCATTTTAACCAATCAAGCAAACTCAAAATCCACTAGTTTGTCTGAAGAATGAATATTCACCCTAATTTGGATTGGTTGCAGAGGAAAGACTAAATTAGTGACAATTTGAATTGTGGAATATTATTTAAATGGTACTTTCAAATACATAAAGACTAACAAAGTGATATGTGGTATAGGAGAAAATGCTCAGATTTTGAAGACATAAGTTCTTGGGGTTTAAATGCCAGCTCTACTATTAGATGATTATATATCTTTAGATACATTGGTTAACCTCTCTGAACCCCAATTTCCTTAATGACAAGGAAATATTTTATCAACAACATTTACCTTACAGAACTCCTATAATTAAGAGTTTACAATTATTGGCCTGATGCAGTGGTTCACACTTGTAATCCCAGCACTTTGGGAGGCCAAGGAGGGCAGATCACTTGAGATCAGGAGTTCGAGACCAGCCTGGCCAACATAGTGAAACCCCACCTCTACTAAAAATACAAAAATTAGCTGGGTGTGGTGGCGCATGCCTGTAATCCCAGCTACTCGGGAGGCTGAAGCACAAGAATCACAAGAATTGCTTGAACCCAGGAGGTGGAGGTTACAATGAGTCAAGATCACACCACTGTATTCCAGCCTGGGCAACAGAGTGATACTCCGTCTCAAAAAACAAGAGTTTACAATTCTATAACCCCTACAGTTCTTCAGGCAGGGACAAGGTCTTAGTCATCTCTTACTCTGCACAGTCTAACACTGTGCCTAACATACAGCAAGCACTCAGAGTCTGTTAAGTAGACGAATGAACAAAACTAATACATGTATGAAAGCAGTTCTAAACTATCCAGGGCTAGGCAAATGTTAATTATTATCTTTTGAGTGTTTCTAAGTAAAATATGATAGACCTGCTTTAATAATAACAGTAAGTTCAAAGAATAAAGGTTTATTGCATACAAAGGACAACTACAAACAAGATGAGCATGCCAAGTACTTAATGCAGTACCTGACATATATGAAGCATCCAATAAATAAATGTTAACTTTGTTTTAAAAAGCAAAGCTTAAAATCAGTTTTCAAATGGGATATAAAGTAGAACTTGAATTTTTTTTTTTTTTTTTTTTTTTTTTGAGACGGAGTCTGGCTCTGTCGCCCGGGCTAGAGTGCAGTGGCCGGATCTCAGCTCACTGCAAGCTCCGCCCCCCGGGTTTACGCCATTCTCCTGCCTCAGCCTCCCGAGTAGCTAGGACTACAGGCGCCCGCCGCCTCGCCCGGCTAGTTTTTTGTATTTTTTAGTAGAGACGGGGTTTCACCGTGTTCGCCAGGATGGTCTCGATCTCCTGACCTCGTGATCCGCCCGTCTCGGCCTCCCAAAGTGCTGGGATTACAGGCTTGAGCCACCGCGCCCAGCCGAACTTGAATATTTTAAAACACTGTGATTCAGTTGCTTAAAAAATAGACTACAGGATTTAAGCAGTACACATGTTGTCTAGCTAAGTGACCTCAACAAGTTAAATCACAATCTCTATTAGCTCCTTCATAGGAACTCTATTCACATAGTTAAAATAAATTCATTTTTGAAAAATTAAAATATTTTGCAAGTTAAAAACTGCTGCAAAATACATGTGCATAAGCAGGTGAATGTATAAAACAAAATGTAGCATATACATACAATGAAATATGATTTTTCTTTTTTTTGAGACTGAGTCTTGCTCTGTCACCAGGCTAGAGTACAGTGGCGTGATCTTGGCTCACTGCAACCTCTGCCTCCCATGTTCAAGCGAATCTCCTGCCTCAGCCTCCCGAGTAGCTGGAACTACAGGTGCACACACCACACCCAGCTAATTTTTTTATTTTTAGTAGAGAGGGAGTTTCACCAGGTCGGCCAGGATGGTCTGGATCTCTTGACCTTGTGATCCAACCGCCTCAGCCTCCCAAAGTGCTGGGATTACAGGTGTAAGCCACCACACTCAGCCCTTACTTTTTATTTTTACAGCTTTAGGGGGTACAAGTACAGTTTTGTTACACGAATTTATTGCATAGAAGTCTGGGCTGCTGGTGTAGCCATCACCCTGATAGTATACACTGTACCCAATACAGGTAACTTCTCAACCCTCACCCCCTCCCCACCCTCCCATCGTTTGGAGTCTATGATGTGTATTATCCTACTCTCTTTTGTCCATATGTACACATGATTAGCTCCCACTCATAAGTGAGAATATGCAATATTTGACTTCCTGTTTCTCCATTATTTCACTTAAGATAATGGCTTTGGCCGGGCGCGGTGGCTCAAGCCTGTAATCTCAGCACTTTGGGAGGCCGAGACGGGCGGATCACGAGGTCAGGAGATCAAGACCATCCTGGCTAACACGGTGAAACTCTGTCTCTACTAAAAAAATACAAAAAACTAGCCAGGCGAGGTAGCGGGCGCCTGTAGTCCCAGCTACTCAGGAGGCTGAGGCAGGAGAATGGCGTGAACCTGGGAGGCGGAGCTTGCAGTGAGCTGAGATCCGGTCACTGCACTCCAACCTGGGCAACAGAGCGAGACTCTGTCTCAAAAAAAAAAAAAAAAAAGATAATGGCCTCCAGTTCCATCCATGTTACTGTCAGACATGATTTCATTCTTTTTTATGGTTGAGTTGTATTCCATGGTGTGTGTGTGTGTGTGTGTATACGTGTGTGTGTGTGTATATGTGTATCTCTCTCTCTCTCTCTCTCACATGTTCTTTAAGCAACCATCCGTTGACAGATGCTTAGGTTGATTCCATAACATTGCTACTGTGAATAGTGCTGCGATAAACATCCAAGTGTAGGTATATTTTTTATATAATGATTTCTCTACCCAGCAGTAGGAATGCTGGACAGAATGGTAGTTCTGCTCTAAGTTCACAATGGAATATTATTCAGTCTTTAAAAAGGAAATCCTGACACATGTTACAACATAGATGAACCTTGAAAACATTATGCTAAGTGAAATAAGCAAGATACAAAAGGCAAAATATTGTGTAATTCCATTTACTTGAGGTAGCCAGAAAGGCCAAATTCATAGAGACAGAAAGTTGAATAGAGGTTACCAGAGGATGGGATGATAGGGGGAATGGGGAGTTATTTAATGGGTACAGAGTTTCTGTTTGGGATGATGAAAAAGGAAATGGGCCAGGCCCGGTGGCTCGTGCCTGTAATCCCAGCACTTTGGGACGCCCAGGTGGGTGGATCACCTGAGGTCAGGAGTTCTAGACCAGCCTGACCAACACGGCAAAACCCAGTCTCTACTCAAACTACAAAAAGTAGTCAAGCACGGTGGTGGGCGCCTGTAATCACAACTACGCAGGAGGCTGAGGCAGGAGAATCCTCGAACCCAGGAGGTGGAGCTTGCAGTGAGCCGAGATTGCGCCATTGTACTCCAGTCTGGGTGACAGAGTGGAGTCTGGGTGACAAAAAAAAGAAAAACAGTTCTGGAAATGAAGAGTGGTAATGGTTGCACACTGTGAATATACTTAATGCCACTGAATTATATACCTAAAAATGATTAAACTGCAAAATTTTATGTTATGTATATTTTACCGTAATAAAAACATATATACACATACGTATTAAAATTTAAAAATATAATAACTTATTTCAGTGACCTAATGCACCAGTTCTCATGAGTCTGGCCCAGAACCCTGGAGTTTCCCAATATTCTTTCACTGGGTCCGGAAAGGTATTAATAATACTCAAGACATTATCTGTCTTTTACTTTCTCATTCACTCACAAGGGTACAGTGCAGTTTCCAAAGGCTTCTATCAAGCCAAACATTGAAGAGATTTGAAAAAAATATAATAAAATAAAACAATATCATTCTTTTCATTAAATTTTGTTTGGGAAAACACAGTTTTCATTTAAAATATGTTATGTTCACATTTAATAGGATTATTGTTGTTTGTTTTTGGTTTTTTTTTTTTAGAGATGAGGTCTCGCTATGTTGCCCAGGCTAAAGTACAGTGGCCAGTCACAGGCACAATTATCACACACTATACCCTAGAACCCTCTGACTCACGCAATCTTCCTGCTTCAGCCTCCTAAGTAGCTGGGATTATAGGCACATGCCAACACACCAGCTGTTGCTATTTTTAAATAACTAAATAAATATTTCGAATATTTAAGTGTTGATTTTTAATATGGTAAATATCAATAGAAAAAAGCCACATAAACAAAAGCTCTTTGGTATCCTTAGTGATTTTTTAAAATATAAGGAAGTCCCTGAAACTAGAAAGTGTGAGAACCACTTGCCTAATGACATCATTCAAAAAATGTTTCTTTCTCTCTTAGTAGCTGCTAAAATATTCTAATCCTTAGCCTATACAGAGATTTAACCCTCACCTGCTGTCCATTTCGGATAAAAGTTCCAAACCAAGTGCGGACCTTCGCATTTGTTCCAAGAAGCAAACCACTTACAAAACAAACCAAGTCACTCACTCCATCCTCACAAGCTTCATTTTTAGTATGATCCAATGTCAAAGCCACACCAAGGCCTGGCAAGTGACATTCCTCCACCTAGCACAGCAAAGAAAACAAACTGAATTCAGTATCATAAGCAAAAAGGGCAAGGATGCTTCCAAATCTAAAGTGTCTAAAGTTTAGAGGAAGAAATCCTACAAAACATAAAAACCCAGAGAGAAAGGTAACATATCCAGTATATAAATAAAATTCCCAACCTCTACAGGACTCTAAAACCATCTTGAGAAGAGTTCTTGGACCTTTGTCTAATAAAACATGGGATCGCTTACCACCATGCCTCGGACCTTGAGGGCCTGAGAAGGATTCATTTTACACAAGAAGCGTAAGGCATCTGTCCTGCGCCTTCCTCCAAGACTTTCTTCATCTTGTCGTTCTCCATTTTTTATCAGGCCCCTACAAACTAACATGATAGAAACCACTTTCTTCAGCCTTGAGAATTAATTGTTTATGACGATTTGACACGACAGAAGAAAAGGATCAGGGTATTTGAAAGCACAACAACAGAAATTGGCCAAAATGAAGCAAAAAATGAAAAGAGACTTAAAAAAGAACAGTAACCTCCAGGACAATATTACACACTCAAACACACTTGCAATTACGGTACCAGTGAGATAAAGTAGAAGACAAAAATACATTTGAGGGCCAGGGGCAGTGGCTCACACCAATAATCCCAGCACTTTGGGAGGTAGAGGGGGCGGGTCACCTGAGGTCAGGAGTTCAAGACTAGCCTAGCCAACATGGTGAAACCCCATCTCTACTAAAAATACAAAAATTAGCTGGGAGTGGTGGCGGGCACCTGTAATCTGAGCTACTCAGGAAGCTAAGGAAGGAGAATCACTTGAACCAGGAGGTAGAGGTTGCAGTGAGCCCAGATTGCATCATTACACTCCAGCCTGGGACGACAAGAGCAAAACTCCGTCTCAAATAAATACATTAATTAATTAATTTGAAGAAAGTTTCCCAAGTTGAATGAAAACTCTAAACCCAGTTCAATGAGCCCTAGGTGGGACAAATGCAAAGAAAATCATACCAAGAAACATCATACATCAACTTTCTGAAACCAGTAATAAAAAGAAAATCTTAAAAGTAACCAGGGCCAGGAACAGTGGCTCACGTCTGTAATCCCAGCACTTTGGCAGGCCGAGGTGGGTGGATCACGAGGTCAAGAGTTCGAGACCAGCCTGGCCAATATAGTGAAACCCCATCTCTACTTAAAATACAAAAATTAGCTGGGCGTGGTGATGCGCAGTCCCAGCTGTAGTCCTAGCTGCTCAGGAGGCTAAGGCAGGAGAATCACTTGAACCCAGGAGGTGGAAACTGCAGTGAGCTGAGATCACACCACTGCACTTCAGCCTGGGCAACACAGCAAGACTCCATCTCCAAAAAAAAGAAAAAGTAACTAGAGCAGAGGATGGGCGCATCACCTCAGGTCAGGAGTTCGAGATCAGCCTAGCCATCATAGTGAAACTCATCTCTATTAAAAATACAAAATTAGCCAGGCATGGGGGCACACGCCTATAGTCCCAGCTACCCAGGAGGCTGAGGAAGGAGAATCGCTTTAACCCCAGGGTGAGCAGAGGTTGCTGTGAGCCACACTTGTGCCACTGCCCTCCAGCCTGGGCAATAGAGCAAGACTCCGTCTCCCCAAAAAAAAAAAAACAAAAAACAAAAAAGAAGCCAGAAGAAATTAAAAAAAAAAAAAAAAAAGTAGCCAGAGGGAAAAAGAAACTTTACAGAGGAATAAAGATAAAATTTACTGCAGAAAAGAGAATGACATCTTTGGTTTTTGTTTTTGTTTTTTCCTAGAAATGGGATCCTGCTTTCTTGCTTTGCCACCATACTAGTCTCAATCTCCTGGCTTCAAACAATCCTCCTGTTTTGGCCTCCCAAAGTACTGGGATTACAGGTGTGAGCCACACACCCGGTCAGAATGACATCTTTAAATAGCTAAAAGATGATGCCAACCTAAAATTTTATACCCTTTGAAAATATATTTTTCCAGACCAAAAAAGCTGGTAAAATTTGTTGCCAACAAACCCACACTACAAAAAATAAGGGAAATTCTTCAAGTTAAGGAGAAATTATATCAGACGGAAATGTGGAACTACGGAAAGGAATTAAGAGCACCAAAAATGGTAAATATGTGGATAAATAGTATTTTCCCGTATATTTTTAGTCTTTATAATTAACTGTTAAAGCAAAAGTAGTAACAATATGCTCTAAGGTTTATAATTCACGTAAAAGTAAAATCCATGACAACAACGGCACAAAGTACAAGAGGACAAAGAAAATAAATAGAAAACAAATAACAAGAAGATTCAAACCTAACCACTATAATAATCATATTTAAATGGTCTATGTATACAGTCTAAACACTCCAATTAAAAGACAAAGACTGTCACTAGATTTAAAAAAATCAAGACGAAATTATACCTGTCCACAAGAAATCCATCTTAAGATATGGATAGATTAAAGAGATGAAGAAATACATATATCACGGAAAAACTAATTATAAGAAAGATGACATGGCTGTATTATTTAGACAAAGTAGAGTTCAAAAGAAGGAATATTACCAAGAATAAAGAAGTCTATTTTGTCACGCCTGTAATCCCAGCACTTAGGGAGGCTGAGGCAGGCAGACCACTTTAGCCCAAGAGTCTGAGATCAGCATGGGTAATATGGCAAAACCCCATATCCACAAAAATACAAAAAAGTACCTGGGCACGCCAGGCGCAGTGGCTCACGCCTGTAATCCCAGCACTTTGGGAAGCCGAGGAGGCTGGATCATGAGGTCAGGAGATCGAGACCATCCTGGCTAACACGGTGAAACGCCGTCTCTACTAAAAATATAAAAAAATTAGCCGGGCGTGGTGGCGGGCACCTGTAGTCCCAGCTACTCGGGAGGCGGAGCTTGCAGTGAGCCGAGATCGCGCCACTGCACGCACACAGACTGGCCAACACAGCGAGACTCCGTCTCAAAAAAAAAAACAAAAAATTAGCTGGGTGCAATGGTACGCGCTGGTAGTCCCAGCCACTCAAGAGGTTGAGGCGGAAGGATCACTTGAGCCTGGGATATCAATGCTGCAGTGAATCATGACTGCACCACTGCACATCAGCCTGTGTGACAGAGCGAGACACTATCTCAAAAAAAAAGCATATTTTGGAGGTTAAAAATCTCCACAAAGAGGCCAAGCACAGTGGCTCATACCTGTAATCCCAACAATCTGGGAGGCCGAGGCGGACAGATCACTTGAGGTCAGGAGTTCAAGACCAGCCTGGCCAAACATGGTGAAACCCCGTCTCTATTAAAAATACAAAAATTAGCCAGGCGTGATGGCTCACGCCTATAATCCCGGCACTTTGGGAGGCCAAGGTTCACAAGGTCAGGAGATCAAGACCATCCTGGCTAACACAGTGAAACCCCATCTCTACTAAAAATACAAAAAATTAGCCGGGCTTGGTGACACGTGCCTGTAGTCCCAGCTACTCGGGAGGCTGAGGCAGGAAAATCGCTTGAACCCGGGAAGCAGGTGTTGCAGTGAGCCAAGATTGCACCACGGCAATTCAGCATGGGCAACAGAGCAAGACTCCGTCTCAAAATAAATAAATTAATTAATTAATTAATTTTAAAAAGCCAGGCGTGGTGGCGCATGCCTGTAATCCCAGGTACTTGGGAAGCTGATACAGGAGAATCGCTTAAACCGAGGAGGCAGAGAACCGAGATCACGTCACTTCACTCCAGCCTGGGAAATAGAGTGAAACTCTGTCTCCAAAAAAAAAAAAAAAAAACTGGGCACAGTGGTTCACATCTGTAATCCCAGCACTTTGGGAGGCCTAGGTGGGTGTATCACGAGGTCAGGAGATCGAGACCATCCTGGCTAATACACTGAAATCCTGCCTCTACTAAAAAAAAATACAAAAAATTAGCCGGGCAGGGTGGCCGGCGCCTGTAGTCCCAGCTACTCCGGAGGTTGAGGCAGAAGAATGGCATGAACCCTGGAGGCCGAGCTTGCAGTGAGCCGAGATCGCGCCACTGCACTCCAGCCTAGGCGACAGAGCAAGACTCTGTCTCAAGAAAAAAAAAAAAAGAAAAAAATCGTATATGACACAAACAAATGGGAAAACATTCCAAGTTCATGGATTGGAAGAATCGGTATCTTTAAAATGGCCATATTGCCCAAAGCAATCTACAGATTCAACACTCTTCATATCAAACTACCAACATGATTTTCCACAAAATTAGAAAAAACTATCCTAAAGTTCATATAGCAAAAAAGAGCCTGAATAGCCAAAGCGACCCTAACAAAAAAAAAACAAAGCCAGAAGCATCACATTACCTAACTTCAAACTATACTACAGGGCTGCAGTAAACAAAACAACATGGCACTAGTATAAAAACAGACACACAGGCTGGGCACAGTGGCTGACGCCTGTTATCTCAGCACTTTGGTAGGCCAAGGCAGGCGGATAACGAGGTCAGGAGATCGAGACCATCCTGGCTAACACAGTGAAACCCTGTCTCTATTAAAAATACAAAAAATTAGCCAGGTGTGGTGGTAGGCACCTTTAGTCCCAGCTACTCAGGAGGCTGAGGCAGGAGAATGGCGTGAACCTGGCAGGCAGACCTGCAGTGAGCCAAGATCGCACCCCTGCACTCCAGTCTGAGCAACAGAGTGAGACTCCATCTCAAAAAAGAAAAAAATAATAAAAATAAAAATAAAAAAATAAAAACAGACCAATGCAACAGAATAGAGAACCCAGAAATAAAGCCACACACCTACAATCATCTGATCTTCAACAAAGTTGACAAAAATAAGCGACAGGGAAAGGACTCCCTATTTAACAAATGGTGTTGGGATAGCTGGCGAGCCATATGCAGAAGAATGAAACTAGACCCCTATCTTTTATCATATACAAAAATTAACTCAAGTTGGATTAAAGATTTAGATGTAAAACCTCAAACGATAAAAATCCTAGAAGAAAAGCTAGGAAATACCATTCTGGACACTGGCCTTGGCAAAGAATCTGTAACTAAGTCCTCAAAAGCAATTGCAATGAAAACAAAAATTGACAAGAGTGACTTATTTAAATTAAAGATATTCTGCTCGCAAAAGAAACTATCAACAGAGCAAACAATCTACAGAATGGGAGAAAATATTCACAAAAATGCATCTGACAAAGGCCTAACATACAGAACCTATAAGGACATAAACAATTCAACAAGCAAAACACCACCCCATTAAAAGTGAGGAAAGGACATTAACAGATATTTCTCAAAAGAAGGCATACAAGCAACCAAAAAACATGAAAAAAATGCTGCATATCACTAATCATCAGAGAAACACAAGTCAAAACCATCATGAAATGCCATCTCACACCAGTGACAATGGCTATAAAAAAGTCAAAAAATAATAGGTGCTAGCGAGGCTGTGGAGAAAAGAGAAGACTTACACATTGTTGGTGGGAATGTAAATTAGTTCAGCCACTGTGGAAAGCAGTTTGAAGTTTTCTCGAAGAACTTAAAACAGAACTACCATTCGACCCAGCAATCTCACTGCTGGATATATACTCAAAGGACAACAAATTGTTCTACCAAAGACACGTGCGCTTGTATGTTCACCCCAATACTATTCACAGTAGCAAAGACATGGAATCAACCTAGGTGCCCATCAACAATGGATTAAATAAAATGCACATATATACCATGCAATACTATGCAGCCATTAAAAAGAATGAAATCATGTCCTTTGCAGCAACAAGGATAAAACTGGAAGCCATCCCATCCTAAGCAAATTAACACAGAAACAGAAAACCAAATACCACATGTTCTCACTATAAGTGGGAGCTAAACACTGGGTACATATGGACATAAAGATGGGAACAATGGATACTGGTGGGGAGGAAGAAAGGGGACAAGGGCTGAGAAACTACCTATTAGGTACTATGCTCATAACCTGGGTGACGGGATCATTCAAACCCCAAACCTCAGTATCATACAATATACCCATGTAACAAACCTGCACATGTACCCCCATGAATCTAAAGTAAAACTTAGAATTTTTTAGAAAAGAAAAATTAAAACAAAGGTGACAACAAATTGAATAATATGTAAATAATGTTTAGAAAGGGGGATATAACTATAAATGTGAAAACTAAGACGATCAAATTTGACTTGGGAAGAAAAGTATATTTTATAATGAAAAAAAGGCTCAATTCATCATAACGATATAATCATACTAAATGCATACAAACCTAACAGAAGAGCTTCGAAATACATGAAGAAAAAACTGACAGAACAAAAAGAAGAAATAGGCAAATCTATAATTATGTCCAGAGACATCAAAACTCCTCTCTCAGTAATTGATAGAATAAGTTGACAAAAAATCGGCAAGGACACAGTTTACAAAGAACTTTTACATATCATCTGATATTCAATAAATCTCTTAGAAAAGTCAGGGAACTATTACACTATCAAAAAAAAAATTAAATAGAGGTGAAAAAATTTAGTCGATTTTTCTCAATTTCTACTTTATACTTCTCTGCAAACTGACAGCAGTAAGGCTAAAATAGAAAGGTCTGATTCCTAGCATTTCTCATTATACATATCCCCTATTGCTCTCTTGATATTTCACAGATACATGTCTCTTCTTTGATCCCTGATTATAGATATTATATCTTCTAGTTCCTTGGGTTGTTTTTTTTTATTTTTAAGACGGAGTCTCGCTCTGTCGCCCAGGCTGGAGTGCAGTGGCACGATCTCAGCTCACTGCAACCTCTGCCTCCCGGGTTCACACCATTCTCCTGCCTCAGCCTCCCGAGTAGCTGGGACTACAGGTGCCTGCCACCATGCCCAGCTAATTTTTTGCATTTTTTTTCAGTAGAGACAGGGTTTCATCGTGTTAGCCAGGATGGTCTCGGTCTCCTGACCTTGTGATCTACCCGCCTCGGCCTCCCAAAGTGCTGGGATTACAGGCGCGAGCCACCATGCCCGACCCTGTTCCTTGGTATTTTTTATTGTGGTATTACAGCATTGGTGACTAATGGCATAAAAAATTTTTCTTTGCTACACTGTTTTTCTTTTTTTTTTTTTTTGAGATGGAGTCTCGCTCTGTCACCCAGGCTGGAGTGCAGTGGTGCAATCTCGGCTCACTGCAACCTCTACCTCCTGGGTTCCAGCGATTCTTCTGCCTCAGCCTCCCCAGTAGTAGCTGGGACTACAGGCGCCCACCACCACATCCGGCTAATTTTTGTATTTTTAGTAGAGATGGGGTTTCACCATATTGGCCAGGCTGGTCTCAAACTTCTGACCTTGTGATCTGCCCGCCTCGGCCTCCCAAAGTGCTGGGATTACAGGCGTGAGCCACCAAGCCCAGCCTGATCTTTAAACTCAATAGTTTGTGAACTCGTTATTTCTTAACAAATACTAACAAACTTTCAAAAGATACAATCTCAAATAAAATCCCATTAATGTTTCTTCTTAGGTCAACAAAATAGGTCCTGTACATGTCCAAGCAAATCTTCTCAATATCCCATATTAGAACCATATTTACCTTCATTAAAACTATCAGGAACATTGGCCACCAAGAGACACAAGAACCAGGCACCATTTCTAACATGCAGCAAAGCTTCAGCTACATCAACTATAGGGAGCAAGGAAGGGAGCTCTACAAGAAAACAAAGTTAGTGTTAGTCTTTGTTAACAGGTGCACTCCACCACACTCAGCTAATATTTTTTTTATTTTTTTGTAGAGACTGAATCTCACTGTGCTGCCCATGTGGGTCTCAAACTTTGGCCTTGAGCGATCCTCCAGCTTCAGCCTCCCAAAGTGCTAAGATTACAGGCATAAGCCACCATGCCTGGCCCCAGTGTTAGAGTGATATTTCTTTTTTTTCTTCTTTGAGACAGGGTCTTGCTCTGTTGCCCAGGCTAGAGTGCAGTGGTGTGATTATAGCTCACTACAGCCTCAACCTCCTGGGCTCAAGCAATCCTCCTGCCTCAGCCTCCTAAAATCCTAGAATTACAGGCATGAGCCACCATGCCCAGACAAGAGTGACATTTCATTGTATTATTAAATATCTTTTGACATTTCACAAATGTCATCTAAAATAAAGTACCTTCTTCTCATAGTCTAGAACTAAGCTGTCCAGTAGGACACCCACTAGCAACATAAAGATACTTAAATTAAAAACAGTTCGGTTCCTCAATCACACTAGCCACATTTCAAGTAATCCATAGCCACAAAGAACACTGGACAGCACAGCATAGAACGGTACAGGAAATTTTATTTTATAGAACTGGTCTAAAGAGTTATTTTCATGAAAATCTTAATTTACTTTTTTTTTTTTTTGCAACGAAGTCTTGCTCTTGTCCCCCAGGCTGGAGTGCAATGGCACAATCTCGGCTCACTGCCACCTCCGCCTCTGTAGTTCAAGTGATCCTCCTGCCTCAGCCTCCCGAGTAGCTGCGATTACAGGTGCCTGCCACCACACCTGGCTAATTTTTGTATTTTTAGTAGAGATGGGGTTTCACCCTGTTGACCAGGCTGGTCTCGAACTCCTAACCTCAGATGATCCGCCTGCCTCGGCCTCCCAAAGTGCTGGGATTACAGGTGTGAGCCACCACACCCAGCCTCTTTTTTTTTTTTTAAGAAAAGGTCTCAGCCAGGTGCAGTGGCTTATGCCTAAAATCCCAGCTTTGGGAAGCTGAGGCGGGCAGATCACAAGGTTAAGAATTTGAGACCAGCCTGGCCAACATGGTGAAACCTTGTCACTACTGAAAATACAAAATTGGCTGGACATGGTGGCGTATGCCTGTAATCCCAGCTACTCAGGAGGCTGAGGCAGGAGAATCACTTGAACCCCAGAGGCAGAGGTTGCAGTGAGCTAAGACCACATCACTGCACTCCAGCCTGGGTGACAGAGTGAGACTCCATCTCAAAAAAAAAGACAAGGTCTCAGTCTGGACAGAGTGCAATGGCACAGTCATGGCTCACTACAGCCTCAATCTCCCAGGCTCAAGCCATCCTCCTGCCTCAGCTTCCCGTACAGCTGGGACTACAGGTATACACCACCACACCAGGCTAATTTTTTTCATTTTTGTAGAGACAAGGTCTCACTATGTTGCCCAGGCTGGTCTTGAACTCCTGAGCTCAAGTGATCCTCCTGCTTTGGCCTCCCAAAGTGCTGGGATTACAGGCACGAGCGACAGCCTTCTTTACATTTTTCTGTCCTCTTTTATTTCTATCATTCACAACTATTATATAGAATCTGGAAAATACAAAAAGGTACACCGAAGAAAATTAAAATCTGCTCTAATCCCATCATTCAAAGTTAATATAAAATGTTTTCACAGGCCTGTAGTCCCAGTTATTCAGAAGGCTGAAGTGGGAGGATCCCTTGAGTCCGGGAATTCAAGGCTGCAGTGGGCTACGATCCTGCCACCGTACTCCAGCCTGAGCAACAGAGCAAAACTCTGTCTCTAAAAAAAAACAAGTATTTTATTTTAATTCACCAAGGGTATTGTTCTTGCTTTAACTTTTAACAAAACTGGGATTATATTCTACTTAACACTTTGCCCTTTGCTTTTCTCACTTAACATATTGTAAATATTTTCCAAAATCATTTAAAATCATTAAATCAAAGATACCATGTTAATGTTTGCATGTCACACTATGAAAATAATATAATTTACTTAATCATTGTCTATTAGTCACTTTTGACTTAAACTCATATAAGGTATTTGTTATATAATCCCTAAAATAACATAGCATACCAGGCTAAGAAGTTACACAGTACCATTTAACAAGAAACTATATATGAAATGCATCTTAGCACTCAGTACAGTACCTGCTTGTAAAATACAAAGTACATCTGCAGCTTCCTCCAAATAAACTGGACTCTCAAAAAGTTCAGAAGACTTGAAAAAAAATTCTCCATTGGACTCAGACACCTTAAAAAAGAAAAAATATATATATAAACTTTATTAATTTCAGATAATTAAATCCCTATTTTTATAATTATTTCTTGAACTCACAGATTATCTCTTAATGTATCACTAATATACCACAGCAGAATATGAAGTATTCAATCAATTTCAACCAATTTAACCACACACAGCAGTCATGTTAATTATTATTCATATATAGCAATATCAATTTCAAGAACTAATTTCTGTCTAAATATTTGGAGACAACTGGAATTAAAGGATAAGGCAAGCCAAAGAAATGAACTACAAATGCAGCCTACATAAACTGCTTTAAAAAAGCCAAAAACAGTCAACCTAAAGCAGTTTAACAAATATAAATTCATGGCCAGGTGTGGTGGCTCACGCTTGTAACCCCAGCACTTTGGGAGGCCAAGATGGGTGGATCAGCTGAGGTCAGGAGTTCGAGGCCAGCCTGGTCAACACGGTGAAACCCTGTCTCTACTAAAAATACAAAAATTAGGCCAGGCGCAGTGGCTCACGCCTGTAATCCCAGCACTTTGGGAGGCCAAGGCGGGCAGATCACAAGGTCAGGAGATCGAGACCATCCTGGCTAATACGGTGAAACCCTGTCTCTACTAAAAATACAAAAAAATATCCGGGCGTGGTGGCGGGTACCTGTAGTCCCAGCTACTTGGGAGGTTGAGGCAGGAGAATCGCTTGAACCCGGGAGGTGGAGGTTGCAGTGAGTAAGATCACGCCATTGCACTCCAGCCTGGGCAACAAGAGCGAAACTCCATCTCGAAAAAACAAACAAACAAAAATAAATAAATAAAAGTATCAAAATAGTAAAAAAGAGAAGGAAATTATAATTTATGATGGAAATTTTAGAAAAAATTTTAACACACCTTAAAAAAAATCTAAAACTCACAAAAATCCTCTCTACCAGGATTTTCTTTTCTTTTTTTTTTTTGAGATGGAGTCTCGCTCTGTCGCCCAGGCTGCAGTGCAGTGGTGCGATCTGGCCTCACTCACTGCAAGCTCCACCTCCCAGGTTCGCGCCATTCTCCTACCTCAGCCTCCCCAGTAGCTGGACTACAGGTGCCCGCCACCTCGCCCGGCTAATTTTTTTTGTATCTTTTCAGTAGACAAGGGGTTTCATCATGTTAGCCAGGATGGTCTCAATCTCCTGACCTCGTGATCCGCCCACCTCGGCCTCCCAAAGTGCTGGGATTACAGGCGTGAGCCACCGCGCCTGACCTCTACCAGTATTTTCTATGGAAACAGAATTTAGTCCTTTTTGTCCACAATTTATAAAACTAAACTTTATTTACCACAAATTAACTGACTCCCCAAAATTATAACAGTAAATAAAGATCCAATTTAGTGTTTTTGTTTGTTTTTGGTTTTTTGTTGTTATTGTTTTTGAGGCAGTTTCACTCTTGTTGCCCAGGCTAGAGTGTAATGGCGCAATCTCGGCTCACCACAACCTCCACCTCTCAGGTTCAAGCGATTCTCCTGCCTCAGCCTCCCCAGTAGCTGGGATTATAGGCATGCGTCACCATGCCTGGCAAATTTTGTATTTTTTAGTAGAAACGCGGTTTCTCCATGTTAGTCAGGATGGTCTTGAAATCCCGACCTCAGGTGATCCACCCAGTTCGGCCTCCCAAAGTGCTGGGATTACAGGCGTAAGCCACCACGCCCAGCTAGTTTAGTTATTTATATGATAGACCTTTGACATTCAAAAATTTTAAATTCAAAGTTTCAATTAACCATAATTACCCAAAGATCTACGACCCAAGTAATCTATAATTTTGCAAAGAAGATAACTTTAATAGCTTTCATTAGTGTAGAGAAGCACTTTGGTCATTTAGTGATTGAGACTAGCCAATCATCCTATATTCAATTCAGCATTGATACTTCCCCCTACTGTCATATATGAGGCTGTTACTGCTCATCCAGTGTCTAAATGAATCACATACATTTTTCAGTTATTCACATTCAGTTATTCAAAATGTTACTTCATTACACTTTATGGGAAAAATTATATCTCATAAAGGTATTATTTGATAATAAATTTGATAGTCTATACAAGCCTTGAGATAAATCCCTTTCTAAATGTCAAGAAGCCACTGTGTATGGATTCCATACAGAAAAAAAATCCCTCTGATAGAAAACGCAGAACAAGTATAAATGAGAGAAAATAATAATTAGAGAAGGCCTTTAAGCAGACTTATAATATCCTTTCAGCCTTTGAAAGGAAAACAAATATATAGAAATAAGAGTAGAGAAGCCCGGGCACAGTGGCCCATGCCTGTAATCCCAACACTTTGGGAGGCTGAGGCGGGTGGATCACCTGAGTTCAGGAGTTCGAGACCAGCCTGGCCAGCCTGGCCAACATGGTGAAACCCCATCTCTACTGAAAATACAAAAAATTAGCCGGGCATGGTGGCGGGCACCTGTAATCCCAGCTACTCAGGAAGCTGACGCAGGAGAACCGCTTGAATCCGGGAGGTGGAGATTGCAGTGAGCCGAGATCACACCACTGCATTCCAGCCTGGGCAATAAGAACAAAACTCTGTCTCCAAAAAAAAGAACAAAATAAGAGTAGAGGAGAATTCAACCTGCCTGCCTTCTTGCCTCTTTTTCTGTCTACCTCCCTATACACAGACATCAAATCATGCATACTTTGAGCTGTGGTTAAAAGAAATGCACCTTGTTCATAATTGCCAACAGTTCACTAAGCACAAGACGCAATCGACGAGGTGAATCACTGTGTTCAAACTCTAACGTCAGTCCATGCTGAAGCTGTGATACCAGGATGCTCTCTCCACTGCCTCCTCCAAGTTTATGCCTAATGAAGTACAAACATGCAACACAATTATGAAAACACTGATATGGAAATAACTGCATAAAAATTATTTTTTATTGAAATAAGCTACAAAAGGATGTATAAAGTGTTCTAAAATGTTCTGTTACTTCTGAAATGCTACTTAGTTTGCCTATGTATTTCAGGGATTCACATCCTATGTATAATAAATACTACACCACATAGGCCAGGCACGGTGGCTCACGCTGGTAATCCCAGCACTTTGGGAGGCCGAGGTGGGCGGATCACAAGGTCAGGAGTTTGTGACCAGCCTGGCCAATATGGTGAAACCTCGTCTCTACTAATAATACAAAAAAGCCAGGCGTGGTGGCACGTGCCTGTAGTCCCAGCTACTTGGGAGACTGAGACAGAAGAATCGCTTGAACCTAGGAGGTGGAGGTTGCAGTGAGCCGAGATTATGCCACTGCACTCCAGCCTGGGCGACAGGGCGAGACTCCGTCTAAAAAAATAAACATAAAAATAAAAAATAAATACTCCACCACAACTGACAATTAACACTCACTTCCACTAATGGTGGCTTGCTACCAGATTCACAGTGGGCCGAGAAGGACATAGCATCTGCCCAAAATCTTTGGGAATATCTAAGCTTTAAAAGCCTCTCAAGAGGCTAGGCCCAGTGGCTCACTCTTGTAATCCCAGCACTTTAAGAGGCCAAGGCAGGTGGATCACCTGAGGTCAGGAGTTCGAGACCAGCCTGGCCAACATGATAAAACCCCGTCTCTACTAAAAATACAAAAAATTAGCCGGGTGTGGTGGCAGGTGCCTGTAATCCCAGCTACTTGGGAGGCTAAGGCAGGAGGATCATTTGAACCCAGGAGGCTGAGGTTGCAGTGAGCCGAGATCACACCATTGCATTCCAGCCTGGGCAACAAGAGCAAAACTCTGTCTCAAAAAAGAAAAAAGAAAAAAGGCCTCCCAAGTGATTCCAATAAATCCCTCTAACCTAGGGGAAGTTACCCTACCTACTTCCCACTGAAAGTAACTGGCCTAATGAGTTTAGCCCACATACAACAGCACATTGCCAAATTTCTCTAGATAACATTTTATAACATGGAAGTCAAAAGATTCTGGAATTGTAACTATAAACAGAAAAGACCTAAGTAAAATTCTCTCCAGAGTTTAGATTCTCGTTCTCTGTTTTCTGGAGAGCTCTGAAAAATATCTGATTCCCTGTTCTTTGTCAAATCCAAATCCACATATAATATAACATAACATTACCTAAGCTGCTGTTCTTTGCTGGCATCTTGTTCTAAAGCATGAAAGTCCACGGACAACAATGCAACAATGGAGTTGACAGCTTCCACTCCAGAGAGAAGGCGAAGGATGAGTTTCTTATCCTGAGCCCAGCTTTGGCTCTGGTCAGCAGGTGCACAAAGTGCCATCCGTACCAAGCAGGGCAGGAGAAGTCTTAATTCTGGATCGCTTAAAGATGCCAGGCGAACAACATCCACCTTCTGCATTGCCTCAAAAGCAAAAGGGCTGACAAACTGAAGACTTGTACATTCAGTCATTATTACTGTTTGTTGATCCTAATGGTAAAAATACAAATGAAAGTAGGAGTTTAACTTCCACATATATGAACACCCAACTTTCTAAAAACCCTGAAAAATGTGGTTTATCTTTAATAGGCCCCTATGTTGGCAATGTTCCTGGCACAATCAAGACAAGGCTTCTCTGTCTCCCTAGGTTTTTACTGTCACCTGGAAAATGAGAAAGAAAACAGAGTATATTAATGTCTCTTCCAGCCTCAGGAATCTTCTGCTCTAATACTCATATTTTACAAAGAAGGAATATGAAGGTCAGAGAGATGAAGTAACAGTCCCAAAGTAGATTACTAGTTAGAGGCACAATTCAAGGCTGAATCCTCATCTACTAAAATCCCAGTCCAAAACTTTCTCCACTGTATCAGTCATATGAGCTCCACAAAATGTAAATAAAAGTAAGTGAACGGTCATAGTTAAGTGCTTTCTTTCATACCCCGATAGTTTCAAACGCCTACCCCGATAGACATAAAGAACTATTGGGCTTCTCTTTCTCAACCTCCATGAGTCGGTGGAAAAACTAGCAAATCACTGGGCAAAAGCAATATCAGATTCAAGGCTCTGGAGGCCACAACACTATCCTATGTCCCCTGTGTTACTGGGTAAAAAGCAGATGCGTGGGTGCTATGTGAGAGAGAAAGACGCGTCTCACTACGGCACTTCTCTGTCTCCAGGAATCATCAAAGACACAAAAAGTAAACAAACAAAAAGGCAGTGAGCACGTAGCCAAAGCCATCCCCTCTCAAGGCCGACCGACTAGCAGCAGCGTGGGTATAAGTCGTGGGTAAAAACTGCTTTGCTTTCAGGGAGGGGCTGCTCTTTTAACAGAGGAGCGGGCTGATTGGAGCAGAGGCGCCAAGACCTGTGTGCTCCTGCGTCTCGCCCCGGGCGCAACCAGAACCAACAAGTCCCTCGGGCTGAGCAAAGTCTGGCCAGGCTCCGACACGGACCTAGGAACGCGCTGAGGTCTGAGAAGCGGACGCTTCATACCTTAAGATCTACCCTCCAGCCTCACGGAACCCCACACGGACTCCGCGTCCTAGAGGCGGGACGCGGCAGAAATCGAGAGCGCGGTCCGAAGTTGGGCCTAGGCGATGATCCGGAACCCCAAACCCTAGTTGTGCCTCGAGTCGACTCGGGCACCGAGAACTCAGACGCCGGGACCAACCGGATTGTCGATACGAAGTGGGGAGGATGGGGGCACCACACAAAGGCAGAACCGGGACTGTAGGGACGGAAAAGCGGGAGACTTTTTCAACCTGCACCCAGCACCTTCATTCATCCCCAGCGTCTGACTCCCGTCGGCCACCGTACTGGTCTGGGAGGAAGGGTGGCTGTGAGAGGAAGGGTGGCTGTGAGAGGAAGGGCGGCTGTGAGAGGAAGGGCAGAGATGTCGGCGCCAATGCAACTATGCGCGTGCGCGGTCCCGCCCCTTTCTCCACTCTATTTGCCCTGCCCTACTTCCTCGCCAAAAATTTAGAAATGTGATTCTGGTAGGCTCTCTTTTCCAGAGCGTACCGGCTCCTTCCTTTTAGACAAGCCACTGGGCCCCGCAGAACTTCAATTTCATCATCACAGGATTGCCATGGCATTCAAATGGCATAACGTATGTTAAAATTGTTCCCACTATTCTTTGACACTAGTGGTACCAAACTGTACTCTTTAAATCTCTGCCTGTGCCTTCCCAGAACCAAAATTCTAGAATCCCAGAATTTGTAGGAGAATTTTAAAAGCGATCTAACCCCAAACTTTCTTCCGCTCTTGACCTCACACGTACGCTGTCAGAAGTTAAACACCTTCCTTTCAGGTTCTTAACTTGGGGGGCCCGTAGAACCTTAGAGGGGTAATGCACGGGGATTCAGGAATTCTCTGGAATTCATTGAGAACTGAGTGCTCGACACTTCTTCCAGGAAGAGGGTCCAAAACTTTGAACAACTTCTCAAAGAAAGTCTGATCACTCAGAAAAGAACCACTAGTCTATATGAAGAACCGCTAGTCTATGTGTCTTCATACTATTTCTTGTTCTTAGTTCGATCAACGTTTATTTGGCATCTTCTGTTTACCAGATACTGTGCTACGAGCTGGAAATAAAAATATTTTACAAAGATATAGTACTTTATAACCTCTTTAAAAATAAAGTCTGAGCCGGGCGCAGTGGCTCACGCCTGTAATCCCAGCGCTTTGGGAAGCCGAGGCGGGCGGATCACCTGAGGTCAGGAGTTCGAGACCAGCCTGACCAACATAACTAAACCCCAACTCTGCAAAAAATATATAAATTACCCCCGCGTGGTGGCGGGCACCTGTAATCCCAGCTACTTGGGAGGCTGTGACAGGAAAATCACTTGAACATGGGAAGCAGATGTTTCAGTGAGCGGAGATCATGCCATCTCACTCCAGCCTGGGTGACAGAGCAAGACTCTGTCTCAAAAAAAAAAAAAAAAAATACGGCTTTCAACATAGATCAGCAAAGGAAGAAAAGAATTGTGTATTGCAATGCTTCTCAAAATTTATTCCACCTGACCCAGAGTAATACATTTCACATTGTGACCCGGAACACACATATGTATATATCCACATACAAAAATAAGTGTAAGTGTACAAATTTATATGCTATATAAACATATAAATATTTAACATAAACCCACATTTACATGGAAACAAATATTTTGTATAATAACACACACACTACATGTTTTCTACTTCTCTTTAAAAAATTGCTTGTCACTGCACACTAAAACTGATTTCACAATCTATTAATGGGTTGCAAACTGTACTGCACTGGCATTTTTAAGGTAATATTTGGGATTTATTTATTGAACAGTTGCTAGGCACTATAATAAATGCTTTATATATATTATCTGATTTAATCCTGTGAGGTAGATAATATTATTCGCCTTTTGCAATTGAGGAAATTGAGAGAGGGTAAGCAATTTCATCTCCATGGATGATCATTTCACAGGAAAAGTGTGAAGGCAATGCAAACATTTGTTGGAGGGATGAATGAGAGGAAGATGTGGGTGTGAACTAAGTGATTTTAAAGATCCTTTCCAACTCTAATTATGATCCTCTGTTCACTAATGGAGAAACAACACGCAGATTCAGTATCTCCATCTTGATCTACGGAGAAACAGAAAATCACATCCAGCCTGAATGAGATGGCTGGAGTGTCACATAATGAGTGCTGACACTTTCTCCAAGACCCTCTCTCCTTCTTTTCCAGTTCACCAACACCTTGAGTTGCTCAAGCCAGAAACCTAAAAGTCATCCTAGACTCTAGTCTCTCCCCCTTGTATTAATTTAGCAAAAATCTTTATAATCATTGAAACACTGTAATGTTTGCCAATAAAAGTTTTTTTTTTTTTTTTTTTTTGAGACAGAGTCTCGCTCTGTTGCCCAAGCTGGAGTGCAGTGGCATGATCTCAGCTCACTGCAACCTCTGCCTCCCAAGCTGAAGCAATCCTCCCACCTCAGCCTCCTGAGTAGCTGGGACCATAGGCGTGCACCACCACACTTGGCTAATTTTTTTTTTTTTTGAGACGGAGTCTCACTTTGTCACCCAGGCTGGGGTGCAGTGGTGCGATCTTGGCTCACTGCAACCTCCGCCTCCCAGGGTCAAGCAATTCTCCTGCCTCAGCCTCCTGAGTAGGTGGGATTACAGGCACCCACCACCATGCCTGGCTAATTTTTTGTATTTTTAATAGAGACAGGGTTTCACCATGTTGGCCAGGCTGGTCTCGAACTCCTGACCTCATCTGGGAAATCCCAGCTGAGGCCTCCCAAAGTGCTGGGATTTCAGTCATGAGTCTCCATACCTGGCCTCTCTTTTTTTTTCTTTTCGAAACAAGTTCTCAAGAAAAGAGCAGCAGTGCAGTCGAGCGATCTTGGCTCACTACAGCCTCAACCTCCTGGGATCAGGTGATCCTCCCACTTCAGCCTCCCAAGTAACTGAGACTATGGTTGTGCGTCACCACACCTGGCTAATTTTTCTATTTTTTTGTAGAGACGGTTTCATTATGTGGCCAAGCTGGTCTTGAACTCCTGGACTCAAGCCATCCGCCCCCCTCCTCAGTCCACCAAAGTGCTAGGATTACAGGAGCAAGCCACTGCACCTGGCTTGACCAGCTTACTTTTATTCTTCTACTTTATTTTTCAGTCAGACTGGAGGAAGAGAGAAACAGAGTAATGAAAAAAAGAGAAAAACACATTAGAGTATCTACAATGTTTCATGTATACTAGGAGCTTAATGTAGATTGCAGAGTAATTGAGCTTCCAGAAGTTAGAAGACCTAGCTATAAAAAGGTGAAGACCAATGTCATTTGGAAATAGTCATAGAATTCCAGAAGCACAAGGATCTCAGAAGACATCTAGCTCCATTTTGCTCAACACAATACTTTTTATAGTGTGACTATTTTATCTTGTAAGATGTCTTTCCAGAGGGCACCATGGCTCATGCCTGTAATCCCAGCACTTCGGGAGGCCGAGGTGGGTGGATCACGAGGTCAGGAGTTCTAGACCAGCCTGGCCAATATGATGAAACCCTGTCTCTACTAAAAATACAAAAATTAATTGGGCGTGGTGGTGTGTGCCTATAGTCCCAGCTGCTTGGGAGGCTGAGGCAGGAGAATCACTTGAACCCGGGAGGCAGAGGTTGCATTGAGCTGAGATCACACCACCGCACTCTATCCTGGGCAACAGAGTGAGACTCCATCTAAAAAAATTTTTTCATGTTTCAGCCTGTCAAGATCTTTGACTCTTCTACACTGGCTATCTGTTTTAGCTTAGCAGATCATATCTTCATTAATGTTATGGATAAAACATTGAATAGAATTGGGTCCAGCCAAGGCTCCTAGTTCAGCATTAGAGACATCCCTCCAGGTTGACATAGCTCCACCAATCAAGGCTCTTTGAGTATGAGACTGTTTTATGAATCAGCCCAACTACTAAAACACTACCCTTCTTTGGGATAAAGTTCAATTTCCTTAGGACGGAACTAAAAGGACTGATTGATTGATTGATTATATTTTTGGGAGACAGAGTCTCACTCTGTCGCCCAGGATCGAGTGCAGTGGCTCACTCTTGGCTCACTGCAACCTCTGCCTCCCGGGTACAAGCAATTATCCTGCCTCAACCTCCCAAGTAGCTGGGAATACAGGCACCTGCCACCACGCCCAGCTAAATTGTTTTATATTTTTAGTAGAGACGGGGTTTCACCATGTTGGCCAGGCTGGTCTCAATCTCCTGACCTCAAGTGATTTGCACAGCTTGGCCTCCCAAAGTGCTGGGATTACAGGCGTGAGCCACCGTGCCCAGCCCAAAGACGGAATTTTTTTTTTTTTTTTTTTTTGATATGGAGTCTCACTCTGTTGCCCAGGCTGGAGTGCAGTGGTGTAATCTCAGCTCACTGCAACCTCTGCCTCTTGGGTTCAAGCAAGTCTCCTGCCTCTGCCTCCTGAGTAGCTGGGATTACAGGCGCCCACCACCACGCCTGGCTAAATTTTTTTGGGTATTTTCAGTAGAGATGGGGTTTCACCATGTTGGCCAGGCTGGTCTCAAACTCTTGACCTCAGGTGATCTGCCCACCTTAGCTTCCCAAAGTGCTGAGATTACAGGCATGAGTCACTGCACCCAACCCAAAAACAGATTTTGACTTAAAACTCTAGCTTGGACTCCTGCCATATCCCACCATGGTGCCATTTTAGTCAGTTGGAACTGTTTATGTCTCAAAACCTTCTCAATATTCTTGGACCTTCTCATCACAGTTCCTCCTATATAGAATGCTTTTCAATCTCTTCCTTAATGCAAACTCCTAAGTGTCCTTTAAGTCTCACTTCCAGTGTTCCCTTGCTAAGAGACCTTTCCCTGACAAACCAGCTACCCCTTCACTAACCAGGTATCCCTATTCTATGCTCTCAAGGCACCTTTTGCTTCCTTCAGCCATACTACTTAACACATTATATTGTAATTGTTAGAACTTCTCTGTCTCTCCCACTAGCAAGTATTTTGAGAGCAGGGACCATATTTTAGTTCCTTGCCAAAGGCACAGTACAACACTTAACATTGCTTTGTTGAATTAAAGATTCAGGCATAAAGATACCACGATGCATAGTTTGCAAATATTCTCCCATTCTGCAGGTTGTCTGTTTACTCTGTTAATAGTTTCTTTTGCTGTGCAGAAGCTCTTAAGTTTAATTAGATCCCATTTGTCATTTTTTGCTTTTGTTGCAATTGGTTTTTGTGTCTTTATTATAAAATCTTTGCCTGTTCCTATGTCCAGAATGGTATTGCCTAGGTTGTGTTCCAGGATTTTTATAACTTGGGGGTTTATGTTTAAGTCTTTAATCCATCTTGAGTTGATTTTATGGTGTAAGGAATGGGTCCAGCTTCAATCTTCTGCATAGGACTAGCCAATTATCCCAGCACCATTTATTGAATAGGGAGTATTTTCCCCATTGCTTGTTTCTGACAGCTTTGTTAAAGATCAGATGGTCGTAGAATGTGTGGCCTTTTTTTCTGGGCTCTCTATTCTGTTCCATTGGTCTATGTGGCTGTCTTTGTACCAGTACCGTGCTATTTTGGTTACTGTAGCCCCATAGCGTAGTTTGAAGTCGGGTAACCTGATGCCTCCAGCTTTGTTCTTTTTGCTTAGGATTACCTCGGCTATTCGGGCTCTTTTTTGGTTCCATACAAACTTTACAATAGCTTTTTCTAGTTCTGTGAAGAATGTCATTAGTAGTTTGATAGGAATAGCACTGAATCTGTAAATTGCTTTGGGAAGTATGACTATTTTAATGATATTGATTCTTCCTATCCATCAGCATGGGATGTTTTTCCATTTGTGTCTTCTGTGACTTCTGACAAATGTGTAACATCCAGCATCTATAAGAAACTGAAAAAAAAAAAAATGTAGAAGAGAAAGACAGTCCCAGCTGGGCACGGTGGCTTACAGCTGTAATCCCAGCACTTTAGGAGGCCGAGGCAGGTGGATCACCTGAGGTCAAGAGTTCAAGACCAGCCTGACCAACATGGAGAAATCCTGTCTCTACTAAAAATACAAAATTAGCCGGGTATGGTGGCGCATGCCTGTAATTCCAGCTACGCGGGAGGATGAGGCAGAAAAATCGCTGAACCAGGGAGGGGGAGGTTGCGGTGAGCCGAGATCGTGCCATTGCACTCTGGCCTGGGCAACGAAAGCGAAACTCCATCCAAAAAAAAAAAAAGACAGCCCCGTTAAAAAGTGGGCAAAAAGGCCGGGCGCTGTAGCTCACGCCTGTAATCCCAGCACTTTGGGAGAACAAGGCAGGCGGATCACAAGGTCAGCAGTTCGAGACCAGCCTGGCCAACATGGTGAAACCCCGTTTCTACCGAAAATACAAAAAAAAAAAAAAGAAAAAAAATTAGCCGGGCATGGTGGCGTGCGCCTGTAATCCCAGCTACTCGGGAGGTTGACGCAAAAGAATTGCTTGAACCCAGGAGGTGGAGGTTGCAGTGAGCCGAGATCGTGCCACTGCACCCCACCCTGGGCGACAGAGTGAGATTCGGTCTAAAAAAACAAAAAAAAAAGTGGGCAAAGAACATAAACAGCTGCTTTTCAAAAGAAGACATACAGGTGGCCAACAAGCATATGAAAAAAAGGTAAATATCACTGAGCATTTGAGAAATGCAAATCAAAACCACAATGAGATATCTCACACCAGTCAGAATGAGTATTTTTTAAAAGTCAAAAAATAGTGATCGCTTTGGCAGCACATATACTACAATTAGAAGGATACAAAGATGATGATGATGATGATTATTATTATTATTATTATTTTGAGATGGAGTCTCGCTCTGTCGCACAGGCTGGAGTGTAGTGGCGCGATCTGTAGCTGGGACTACAGGCGCCCGCACCACGCCCGGCTAATTTTTTGTATTTTTAGTAGAGACAGGGTTTCACCATGTTGGCCAGGATGGTCTCAATCTCTGGACCTCGTTATCTGCCTGCCTTGGCCTCCCAAAGTGCTGGGATTACAGGCGCAAGCCACTGTGCCCAGCCCTTTTTTTCTTTTCTTTTCTTTTTTTTTTTTTTTTTTTTGAGATGGAGTCTGGCTCTGTCATCCAGGCTGGAGTGCAATGGTGCAATCTCGGCTCTCTGCAACCTCCACCTCCTGGGTTCAAGCGATTCTTCTGCCTCAGCCTCCTGAGTAGCTGGGATTACAGGCGTGTGCCACCATGCCCGGCTAATTTTTTTTTTGTATTTTTAGTAAAGACGAAGTTTCACCATGTTGCCCAGGCTGGTATCAAACTCTCAGTGATCCATCTGCCTTGGCTTCCCAAAGTGCTGGGATTAGAGGCATGAGCCACCGTGCCTGGCTGCAATTTTTTTTTTTTAATGCCAAAGAAGAACAGATGCTGGCAAGATTGCAGAGAAAAGGCAACACTTATACACTGTCGGTAGGAGTATAAATTAATTCAACAATGTGAAAAGTAGTGTGGCAATTCCTCAAAGAGCTCGAAATACCATTTGACCCATCAATGCCATTACTGGTTATATACCCAGAGGAATATAAACCATTCTACCATAAAGACACATGTACGTGAATGTTCACTGCAGCACTGTTCACAGTAGCAAAGACACAGAATCAATCTAAATGCCCATAAATGACAGATTGGATAAAGAAAATGTGTACATATATACCGTGGAATACTGGGCAGTCATAAAAAAAGAATGAGATCATGTCTTCTGCAGGAACATGGATGGAGCTGGAGGCTGTTATCCTTAGTAAGCTAATGCAGGAACAGAACACCAAATACCATGTGTTCTCACTTAAAAGCGGTAGCTGAATGATGAGAACTCATCGACACAAAGAAGGGAACAACACACAATAGGGTCCACTTGAGGGTGGAGGGTGGGAGTGAAAGGAGGATGAGGAGAAGAAAAAATAACTATTGGAAACTAGGTTTAATACCTGAGTGATGAAATAATTTGTACAACAAACCCCCATGACAAAAGTTTACCCATATAACAAACCTTCACATGTACCCCTAAACCTAAAAGTTAAAAAAAAAATACCATGGAATTTTACTAAATAACCTGCTGAATGTTCATTCTCATAAATCAGTTTATCAACACTGTCAAAATAAAAGATGAGGGTCAGGCATGGTGGCTCATGCCTGTAATCCCAGCACTTTGGGAGGCCGAGGTGAGCGAATCACAAGGTCAGGAGATCGAGACCATCCTGGCTAATGCAGTGAAACCCCGTCTCTACTAAAAATACAAAAAAATTAGCCGGGTGTGGTGACAGGCTCCTGTAGTCCCAGCTACTCGGGAGGCTGAGTCAGGAGAATGGCATGACCCCGGGAGGCGGAGCTTGCTGTGAGCTGACATTGCGCCACTGTACTCCAGCCTGGGTGACAGAGCAAGACTCCGTCTCTAAAAAATAATAATAATAAATAAATAAAGTAAAATAAAATTAAATTAAATAAGAGATTGATTCCAGTTACTCTCTTTTAGGTATGTACTGCATTGTTATTCATAGCACTTTAGAGGACTTGTAGAACTAATTATGTTTATATAAGTGTGTTTCCAAATAGACTGAAGGCTTAAGGTCAGAGGTTTGTATCTCTTTTTTTTTTTTTTTTTTTTAACAGGGTCTCACTGTGTCACCCAGGCTGGAATGCAGTGACATGATCTCGGTTCACAGCAGCCTCCGCCTCCTGGGTTCAAGTGATTCTCCTGCCTCAGCCTTCTGAGTAGCTGGGATTACAGGCACATGTCACCACACCCGGCTAATTTTTTTGTAATTGTAGTAGAGGGGCGGGGGGTGTCACCATTTTGCCCAGGCTGGTCTTGAACCCCTGACCTCAAGTGATCCACCTGCCTCGCCCTCCCAAAGTACTGGGATTACAGGCGTGAGCCACCATGCCTGGCTAGAGATTTGTATCTCATAACTAGTGTATAGTAAATTATTTTACTGTACAAACAGTGTTTTAGTGAAACTATGCCAGCTTCTAATGAACTTGTTGGTAAAGTTAGGTAAATTTGTTAGAATTTCTGGGACCTGACCTGGCGCGGTGGCTCAATTCTGTAATCCTAGCACTTTGGGAGGCCGAGGCGGGTGGATCACTTGAGGTCAGGAGTTCAAAACCAGCCTGGCAAACATGGTGAAACCCCATCTCTACTAAAAATACACAAAAATTAGCGGGGCGTGGTGGCAGGCGCCTGTAATCCCAGCTACTCAAGAGGCTGAGGCAGAAGAATCTCTTGAACCTGGGAGGTGAAGGTTGCAGCGAGCTGAGGTTGCACCACTGCACTCCAGCCTGGGTGACAGAGTGAGACTCCATCTCAAAAAAAAGAATTTCTGGGACCTACATTAAAAAAACTAAAACAGAAAGTTGCTCATTTTCACGTTGGCAGGACCTTTTCGTTTCCCACACCATTTCTGAAATCATATCTGCAAGTTCCTTCAGCACCCAAGATGTAATTCTTGTGGATCCAGAGACTTGAGCAACTAACTAGCTCCTTGAAATCTGTTAACTATCTTTGGTTTGAATTCTGTCATAAGCATGTTATTTAAAGCTTGAAGACCCAAGCTGATCTGGGGGTGGAGGGGTAGGGCTAGGGACAGAAGGGAGGTAAATCTGAAGAGCTCTTATTTTTTTATTTTTATTTTTTGAGACAGAGTCTCGCTCTGTCACCCAGGCTGGAGTGCAGCGGCTCGATCTTGGCTCACTGCAACCTCCAGCTCCTGGGTACAAGCAATTCCCTTGCCATAGGCTCCTGACTAGCTGGGACTACAGATGCCTGCCACCACACCCGGCTAATTTTTTTTTTCTAGGCTTGTCTTGAACTCCTGACCTCAAGTGATCCTCCCGCCTTGGCCTCCCAAAGTGCTGGGATTACAGGCATGAGCCACTGTGTCCAGTCAGGTCTAAATACTTTTTGTATCTTACCCATCCTTACTCTTATTGGAACATATTTAAAAGTCCTTTTTGTTGCCTTTAATTATCCATCTATTATGTTCACATAAGTAAGTTTCCAAGTAGACATTCTCTTGTAAACCTTAGTTTATTCTGAATTTGGCTCTTCTAGAGAGCATAAGTATTAAACAATAACCCCTCACACTTTTATAAATTTTTTTTGAGACAGGGTCTCACTGCATCGCCAAGGCTGGAGTGCAGTTGTATGATCATGGCCCACTACACCCTCGACTTTCTAGGCTCGAGTGATGCTCCCACCTCAGCCTCCCTGAGTAACTGGGGCTACAGGTGTGCACCACCACACCCAGCTAATATTTTATAATTTTCAAAATTTTGTTTGCAATTTCCTTTGAGGTTAACAAAGCTGATTAGAAATATATAGTTATCATGTTCATTTGCAAATGAACAACTTGTGACTTCAAGAGGTTAAGTGTTTTGCCCAAGTTCACAAATGTGGCAAACCTAATAGAGGAATCCTAATCCAATGATCCTAAACTACTTTTAATATTAAAATGAGTCCCAAGTAGTTAGAATTTTATAACTTCATTAAAAGTATTTGCAAAACACACTTCAGTCAAGTTCTGTAGTTTGAGGTGTTTTATCACAAAAACTCAATTCAAAAATGCTTTTATTCAAAAATATTCAAGTTGGCCAGGCACAGTGGCTCATGCCTGTAATCCCAGCACTTTGGGAGGCCAAGATGGGAGGACTGCTTGAGGCCAGGAGTCCAAGACCAGCCGGGGAACATGGCGAGACCTCCATCTCCATAAAAAATACAAAAATTAGTTAGATGTGGTAGCACACGCCTGTAGTTCTGACTGCTTGAGCCCAGGAGGTTGAGGTTAGTTAGAGTGAGCCATGATGGTGCCACTGCACCCCAGCCTGGCGACAGAGGGAGAGTCTGTCTCTTTAAAAAAATTTTTTTTTTTTTTTTTTTTTTTTTTTTGAGGCGGAGTCTCCCTCTGTCGCCCAGGCTGGAGTGCAGTGACCGGATCTCAGCTCACTGCAAGCTCCGCCTCCCAGGTTTACGACATTCTCCTGCCTCAGCCTCCCGAGTAGCTGGGACTACAGGCGCCCGCCACCTCGCCTGGCTAGATTTTTGTATTTTTTAGTAGAGACGGGGTTTCACCGTGTTAGCCAGGATGGTCTTGATCTCCTGACCTTGTGATCCGCCCATCTCGGCCTCCCAAAGTGCTGGGATTACAGGCTTGAGCCACCGCGCCCGGCCTCTTTAAAAAAATTTTTAAAAAATGTTTAAATACCTTACTCCAATGCTAGGCATTGTGTTGGACTCTGGAGATACAATGATGAGCAAAATAGACCTAATTTCTGCCCTCATAGAGTTGTCTGGTGATGACAAATAAATACAATTGGCCAGGCACGGTGGCTCACGCCTGTAATCCCAGCACTTTGGGAGGCTGAGGTGGGAGATCACATGAGGGCAGGAGTTCAAGACCAGCCTGGCCAAAATGGCCAAACCCCATCTCTACTAAAATACAAAAAATTAGCCGGGTGGGGCAGCGTGAGCCTATAGTCCCAGCTCTCTGGTAGGCTGAAGCAGGAATATTGCCTGAACCCGGGAGGCAGAGGTTGTAGTGAGCAGAGATCACGCCACTGCACTCCAGCCTGGACAACAGAGCGAGACTTTGTCTCAAAAAGAAAAGAAAGAAAAAAGAAAGAAAGAAAAAAACCACTACAAAGACTCCATCTAGGGTATTACAATAAGCGTGTGTAACAAGGGAGCCTGATCTGAAGCAAGGGTGTATGTGGAAATCAGGTGGAGGTTTTAAGGCGAAAAATACCCATGGGGCTTTCAAGGAACTCAAATGCCTGAAAAGCAAGGAGGAAAACAGAGTAGAGAGGCCCATTTTGAGACTGTATCCATCTTTAGAGCAAGTAGCAGCTGCTAAAGGTTTTCAGCTACCAAGGACCACAGTGAGTGTAGAGATCAGATAGGAGTACCTATCTATTGTAATGGTCCACTCAGATAAGGTCATTTTATCTAATATGTTATATAGCAATGGATAATGCTAATTTAGACTAAGATCAGGACAGCAGAAATAGAAA
Organism: Macaca fascicularis; assembly: GCF_037993035.2. Classification (NCBI taxonomy): domain Eukaryota; kingdom Metazoa; phylum Chordata; class Mammalia; order Primates; family Cercopithecidae; genus Macaca; species Macaca fascicularis. Next base: position 46,401,820 of record NC_088390.1, read on the forward strand.
TGAACATATTTGACAGTACACAAGACTGATAGTTTTTGATGAATGGTTACAAGGAAGAGTTTATAGTTTGCACAACAGGATAGATGGCAGTGGCATGCACAGTGACAAAGGACAAGCAGTTGTTCTCTAGGGACCAAGTGGTTTTTGTAGAAGAAAGTTGGTTTTAGTGATATGCTCCAAACAAAATGACAAAACCAAGACTTAAACTCACGTATTGTTTTTTTTTTTGTTGTTGTTGTTGAGACAGAGTCTCGCTTTGTCGCCCAGACTGGAGTGCAGTGGCCAGATCTCAGCTCACTGCAAGCTCCGCCTCCCGGGTTCACGCCATTCTCCTGCCTCAGCCTCCCAAGACGCTGGGACTACAGGCGCCCGCCACCTCGCCCGGCTAGGTTTTTGTATTTTTTTTAGTAGAGACGGGGTTTCACCATGTTAGCCAGGATGGTCTCGATCTCCTGACCTCGTGATCCGCCCATCTCAGCCTCCCAAAGTGCTGGGATTACAGGCTTGAGCCACCGTGCCCGGCCAACTCACGTATTCTGAATCAAGTCTTTAAGACATTATGTGGCTTAGACACGTGGCATGATTTAAATTTATCACTTTGATTTTTTTTCTCTGTAGTAGGTAGGAGCAAAATAAGGGAGTCTTTAAAGCTTCAGCCTTTAAACCTTTTTTTTTTTTTTTTTTTTTTTTTGAGACAGGATCTTCTCACTCTGTCGCCAGTGCAGTGGTATGATCTCGGCTCACTGCAACCTCCGCCTCCTGGGTTCAAGCAATTCTCCCGCTTCAGCCTACCGAGTAGCTGAGATTACAGGTGCAAGCCAACACAGCCTGGCTATTTTTTGTATTTTTAGTAGGTGGGTTTTCACTATATTGGTCAGGATGATCTCAAACTCCCAACCTCAGGTGATCCGCCCGCCTCAGCCTCCCATAGTGCTAGAATTACAGGAGTGAACTACTGCGCCCGGCCTAGCCTTTAAACTTTACAGAAGATCAGAAAATTTTGACAGTTCTGTTGGGTTGCTCTAGAAGGAAAAGACAAAACAAAACCAAGCTCTAACAGTATCAATTTAATCTCAAGCAGAATTTCTGGTTATAGCTGTAGTACTCTAAGGGTAGAGGTTCTTAATCTTCAGTCCAGTATTGATAACTCCCCTACAGTAAAGAGGAAGATATTGGCAAAAGCAGAATAACAGAACAGACACCTCAGGAATACATTCAAGGCAGATTTAGCCAGGTAGGGCAGCAGATCATGACTGTGTTCTCAATGCTTCGGGAGGCCAAAGCAAGAGGAATGGCTTGAGGCCAGGAGTGAGACTCGGGAAATATAGCGAGATCCCATCTCTACAAAAAATAAAACTAGCCAGGCATGTTGGCATGCACCTGAAGTCCCAGCTACTCAGGAGGCTGAGGCAAGGAGGACTGCTTGTGGCCAGGAGTTCAGGGCTGCAGTGAGCTATGATCATTTGGTATTCCAAATTTTCAAATGTACCGAAATTATCAATGTACTAATACATAATGGTGCTCTATTGTAGCTGCAGCTGAAATTTTTTTTCCCCGTTTCCTAAACTTTCATATATTTTGAAGTTTAAAATAAAAATGTCCATGTGTGTAGCTGTACAAGTGAATACATCCCCTTTAAAAAAAAGCTTGGGCCGGGCGTGGTGGCTCACGCCTGTAATCCCAGCACTTTGGCAGGTGGATCATGAGGTCAGGAGATCGTCTCAAAACAAAAAACAAAAAACAAAAAACAAAAAACAAACAAACAAAAAAAAACCCTTGATTTTTCACTATAGTAAAAAAAAAAAAAAAAAAAAAAAAAAAAAGGTAGAAACAAACCAGAGGTAATATAATAGTGCTTGATTAAAGATCTGTCAGACAGAAAATAACTGAGGATAGGCAGTTCAAACAACATACAACTCCTTTTAAAGGATAATTTTTAAAATTTTTGTAGCAAAAACTATTTCAAAATGATCACAATAATTTTGAGGTATGTCCTTACTTGGCTTAAGTCTGGACAAAAATATTTTAAATGTGTGCTTACAGAACACGGGCAGAGCTATTTTTGATGGGTTACTCACTTCTGAACATTATTCTTATGATCAAATAAAAATAGGATACAGCTAAGCTTTAAATATTTGAAGGTAGCTTGTTTGGACTAGACAATATCTAATTGGCCAGCCTACAAGGAATTGGTAGGTATAAAATATACAATTATTCTACATACTGTACATTTTTATGTGATTAAAATCCTTTTAAAAATACTTCAGAGAAATTAAAAGACCATTAAGCAGTTTCGAGGCTGTCCCTTTCCATTTATAATGACACAAAAATATTGCTACTAATTTTGCACAAATTTAATATGGAAATATTTTCAACAGAATAAGACACAACAATGAAGGCTTCATGAATAATTTATTCCATTTGAAGTTTTGTTTTTTGTTTTTGTTTTTTTTTAAAAAGTATAAACCTTTTCATTTCCTCAATCACAATTTGTACAACTCAGTGTTATGGCATTCGGCAGCAATAGTGTTTGTTCCTTATTCTCTTTTTGTCACGTTAAAAAGAAAAGCAATTGGACCATATTAAATGTCACTGCTAAACAACAACTTTAAAACGCCCCTTCATAAAGTGACCAAGCTATTTTGAGAGGGTTGATGCTGACATGTCCAGTAATGACGTTACAATTTGTAGCTTAAACTCAATAACTTTAAGGTCCACATATCCAGTTTACTTCGAAAACTAAAGCTGTTTTAAAACTTCATGAATACATCAACCTGAGGAGTATTTTAGGTCCCAAATCCAGTTTTTAAATTTATACTCCACAAAAAAGAAAATACATACATAAAAATTTAAACCACAGTTCTGGGCCCATTAAAATACCAAAAAACAAAAAAAAAAACCAAAAAAACAAAAAAAACCCCAAAAAGTTAAGATTTCCAGCTCATTTTTGGAGGGGTGGGACAAAATAAGAATGTATATTAAAAACATTTTTCCTTAATTCAGACGAACTAAAATCTTAAGAGGAAACCCAGACCAAAATATTACTCATGCAACATTAAGTGTATTAACTGATTGATATGCAATGCCATAGTGGATGAATAGCAAATTATATGATGCAATAGCATTTAAAAACTTTTTAATCTATTCAATTTGAACATTTTAAATAATGCAACATAGTATTCTGATATTACAGTATTAACATAGTGCTTGATTAAAGATCTGCAAATCTTTGTAGTAACACATTAAGTTAAAAAATTACCTCCAGAAGGTAAGTATGAAGACGAAAGGAGAATATTTTAATACAGTAATCTGTGCCATACTGACAATTGAGTACGAATACAGCTGAGGATAGTTGACTAAGTAGTAAGAGCTTAATTTTAGTGGTTTAAGAAAAGTTTAGAAATATTTAAAAATTACAGCTACTTTAAAATTTAAGGATTACATATAAGTACACTTGGTGGCCTTCTGGCCAAACAATAAGGTGTACAGAAATTTATTCATACAGTGTTAATTCACAGTCCTGATAACTGAATGGCTTGCATAAGAAAGGTATGGCTAGATGTTTCTCACTGGCTGGAAGCAGACATTATATAACTAATCTTTTTAAATGACAAAATACTGAACTTCCACCCTGCTTAATAATCATGGATAACTGCACAAAAAAAAGATGTTAGCACTGTAACAAAGAAGTCAAGGTGTTGGTAATCCACTGCTAAAAAGCATAATATTTTGCTTACCCATTTAAACAAAACTACCCATACTTGTCTGTGACAGTACATTAGTAAGTCAAATCCATCATCCTGCACGAGGCTTAATTTCTCAAATAAGTCTATGAGTTTTTCTAATGATTATTTAATAACTTTCTATTGAGTGTGAGTGGATATATGAAGGGAAAAAAAAAATCTTATCAATAAATATTGTATATTTGGGAACTATTCCCTGATTCCCAAATAAAAAATAATTGTATACTGGGTTCCCTCCTTATGGCTCCACATTAAATAATCTGTCAGGGAATGATTTTAAATCTACTTTCAATCTGAGGTGTGGTTACCACAGGTTAGTGATTTTAAACAACTGAGAATATAACTTTTATTTTGTAAAGTCACTATTAAGTATATAAAAAGGATACTCTTTTTATGGAAATTCCAAATAAGCATATTTTCCTTCAAATCTCAGACAAGTTTTTGTTTTTTTTGTTTTTTTTTTGTTTTTTTTTAAAGAAAGTACAGAACAAAACATACCAAAATAATGTGTGGTGTGTTAGCATAATTTAAAAACAAATGCAGAGAGGTGATCTTTAAATTTAATATCAAAATATGCTGACCATTGGAATTGCATTATAGTTTTGAAGAAATGATTGAAAACCTTTGTCAATTGTGTTTGCTTCATAGAAAAAACAAGACTTGCTAATGTTTTCATATACACAATCTGAAGAAGTTATTATCGTTCATAAGAAAGTGATATTTAATTCTAAGCATAGAGTATTCACAAAACAAGTTTCAGTAAAAAAAAAAAAAAAACCAAAAAACCAAAAAAAAACCCACTGAAATAGAGTTTTGTAAATACAACTGATTTTGTCCTTGTAGATAATTAGTGAACGTACAAATAGAAATTTTGCTAGACTGCTTCCAAGAAAGATAGGTAGACTCGGCGACTGTGAATTCAAGTCAGCAATGCAGGTAGGAGGCGAACTTGGGCTCTTTTGTGAGCAGCACTGTAGAAAGGATTTTTCAAGGGGGTACACCCTGCATAAAAGCAGTTATCTTGGCATGTGCAAACAAGAAGGGGGAAAGTTGTATTGAAGGAGGGGTGAATTAAAGTCCCTAAAATTCAAGTCCCTTCTTTAGGGAGGTGAGAACCTCCTTGGCATATGCCCTACCTTAATCTGAGCTGTGTTATAGAAAAGTACAGACTCTGGTGTTTGGGACTGACATCTCCAAACCAAGAAAATTAAATAAATAAAAAAGGCAAGGGAAGTTTAGAAAATGGTTCTTTCACTAGTGGAATAGAGTCTGAATACCAGAATTCACTGAGAATCTATTTACACCACAGTTTGATTGCGCGCACACACACACATCCATACATATGCATACTCTCACATACATTCCCAATCTTTAATTTAAAAAAAAAGTCAAACAATCAAGAGTGACTGCTTGTAAAATAATTTGTAAAATGCCTAGAGCTGGGCTAAATTTCAACCTTATAGCAGATCCTGAAAATAAATTTCATAATAATAGTCCCATGCCTAAATGTGCCACTGTTAAAACTGAAAAAAATTTAAGCATGTAACATTAAACACCAAAATTAGTTTAAGCATTCAGTAGCAAATGGTTTTTCTTGTAAAACTAAGTTTCTTGCACTGGAAATGGCCTGAAATATTAGTCATAGCCCTAAACCATAGTACAAAATATAACTGAAGAATTCTCATTTTATTCTAAGTTAAACCACCTAACAATACCACTTGTATATTGCCATCATGTTATTCTGTAAAGATGTGATATATAAAATGCTGTAAGACCTGGTACCTTTTCAATTTATAAACACAGTGAACTTCATTACTGTACATGTACTCTGCAACTACAGCTTAGCTGTAAATCCTCCACACACAATGGTATGGACATTATTCCCCCTCTATCCCCGTTAAACTGTACATCGAGACAATACAAATTTACTGTCCCACCCACCCCCTTACAAAAAAATAATACTCTAAAAGCAACCCTACTGCAACTTTTTAATTAAGACGATTACATATATTTTAGACCAATTGCTTTAAAGCAAGAAGGCAGTATAAACCTTCTAGGAAAATTTTTATAAAAGAGGTTAAGAAATATAAGACAATTTATACATTTAAAAACTTACAATAAATAAGAGATGCAGGCATTTTTGAATACTAGATACTATAATCCAATACAAGAACATCTTCATGTTCTGAAGCCATATGTTGAAATTCATTGTTCCTCATGTTTCCTCTCCATGCTTTTAATATTCATTTAACATGACTGGGTACTATGGCTCATTACTTTTCACAAATACTGTGACTGGAAAAAAAAAGGTTAATTTTGCTACGAAAATGTTATAATACGTTTTGTATGATCAGTCATCATCCTAAAGAGTTCAGTAGAGTCAATGAAAAATAGCAGGGTTATAGCCCCTCCCCCCAAGTCAAAACAATATTTGTTGAAGTAATAAGAATTAGACCCCATCACAAATAACTTTCACTGAGAAGGTAATTGTAACTTAATCCTGCAGCGAAATATCCATTTTTCCTTGTTCTTTTCTTGCACAGTTCCATCAAATGAAGATCACAGCATATTCATAATAAAGTTATATAACTGATTCAGCACCACAAAATGAATTGGGAGACATGAGCGTCTGTCCTGGATTGCAGGGTCACAGGTTAGCCAGGAGAGTGCATTGTACTGTTCCAAAACAAACCTGAAAAGTAAATAAACTGCATAAGTCATGTATTTATTTCCAATCCAGACTGGAAGCAGTTTTTAATTATGGCATTTAAGACTCAAAGTCACCTTAAAAAAGAGTGTAACAGAGAGTCCCTGGGGGGAAAGAAGCAATTTCCATAAAAATTATCCTCAAAAGTAGATTACTCATGTTAGAATAGCAGTGCTTAGAGATCCAGTGATATACAACTGTGAATTCTTGCCAAAAATGAGAAAAATAGAAAAGAATCAACACTATATTCTTTTAAAGTTGCAGTAACAAATTGTTAAGGGTAAAAGACTTGTACCTGAGGACATCTGAAGTCTGATTTGAGTCAAGTGGGTGGGAGTGTTTACTGTGAAGCAGCTCGTCAGATTGCACTGAAGGCACGTGAAGGTGCAAAGAGGCCTAAGAAGGTAACAAGTAATCAATCAGTCAGCCAAATAGAAAATAATCTGCTAATTAATTTTACCTTATTCTCCCAGTGTATCTTCTAAAATGATTAAATACATTTTAGTCCTGTTATGAATGAAAGCCACTATAAAAATGCTTGTTTTCTTTAATTCATTATAGACTTTTTTTTTTTTTAAGTAGGGGCAGCTTCTTGTTCTGTTGACCAGGCTGGTCTTGAACTCCTGGCCTCAAACAATTCTCCTGCCTTGGCCTCCCAAAGTGCTGGGATTACATGCATGAGCCATTGTGCCTAGCTAGAAGTGATTTTTAGGTGCAAAACTTATTTTGAATCTATTTTCTTTACCTTTATTGTTTTTGAGACCATACAATAATCCTTAGAAAAAGAATTTCTAATTATCTGCTAAGTCTAATTTGCCTAGATGTGCAACGTAAATGTTTAAGGAGGCACTAAATTGAGTAAACCTGAGTAGTCTGTCCGTAAGGTATGACACCCTTTATGACTATGCAGACATACCTAAGTCTAGCACTGAAAAAAGTAACAGGCGTAAGCATAAGCAAATAGTTTGGTTACAGCACAATAAACCTTAAACAAAGCTATCTTGGGTTGAACTGAGAACACCCTAAGTAATACGGTGCACAGATGCCTGCTTTGCCCACTCAATTTCATAACAGAGGATTAGTAAAAACTGGCACACTCATTTAGATATGGCAATGAATAGTGGGAGAAAGGAATGAGCTACTCCACACTCCAATTAAATGGGTCATTTTGTTTATAAGTCAATATATGTAAGTCAATATAGTATTAAAAAGCTATGACAAAACAATGGTGATGTTCACTGCAGTAACTCTTGGTAGATTTCATTCTGTATACTGTAAAAGGTACTATTTTATATTTAGGTGCTCTCTCCTATGCAACTGCAATATATGTAGAAACTCGTACAGTATATTTAGGAATATAACCAAAGATATCTATGTTTGAACTGTCTACAAACTCTTGATTTATGGAGTTATAAGCAAGTCTCACACTGCAAATCACTACAAATTTTTAAAATGTAATTAGTACCAGTACTCTATTCCTATGATAAAAAGGAATCTAGCTAACAACCTGCTATATTTCCAAGCAAAGAGAAACAAATCAGGTGGCTTTACTGCCTACAGTATAAAACTGAGATATACGAAAAAAAAAAGTGAACGAAACTTATAGTAAATTATGCTTTAGGTGGTAGTTCATAACCAGAAGTCCTAATCTTGTTACAATGTATCTAACAGTGAATGTCTGCTTTACACTATCCTTTCTGCAAATAAATACTGAGTAGGAAAGGCTCTAGATAGTCCCTTGGACTTTTTGTAAACTTGTGTTTCCTGAAGCACATCCCCTGAAACACTAAGGTAATAAACTATTAGCAGGTGTTAAATAATCCTTTCCTTGTGTATTAATAAGTTTGGGAAATGCTAGGTAAACTATTTTATTTACCTCTGTTTTTCAGAGACTTTAGTGTGCATACATGTATTATGACTAGAAAAGAGGACAGATAGCATGTGTAGCACCCTCCCAAAGGACCACAAAGAACCCTTTGTTTTGTGGAGACACCACAGACTACTAGTATATAGAAAATCCCTTGAGAATATGTTCTTATTTATTTATTATTTATTTATTTAATTTATTTTTTATTGAGACGGAGTCTTGCTCTGTTGCCCAGGCTGGAGTGCAGTGGTGCCATCTCAGCTCACTGTAAGCTCCGCCCCCCGGGTTCACGCCATTCTCCTGCCTCAGCCTCCTGAGGAACTGGGACTACAGGTGCCCGCCACCACTCCTGGCTAATCCCAGGGTTTCACAGTGTTCGCCAGGATGGTCTCGATCTCCTGACCTTGTAATCTGCCTGCCCTGGCCTCCCAAAGTGCTGAGATTACAGGCATGAGCCACCGCGCCCGGCTGAGAATATGTTCTTGTAATGAGATCTTTATAGACCACTGCACATCTACTGGAAGAGGAAGAAATGTCATATGACGAAGCTATTACTTGACACCCTTTAAATATATTATCTCATTAATAATCAATTCAGATCATCAGCTGTTGTATTCTTTATAAATGTGGTATAGAAGTCCACTGTTTAATCTCAAATGTCATTGAGTCAATGGATGTGATCCTAAGATATCAAGATTTAATAGCAACAGGTTTAGAAAATAGCAAGAAACCTATTGGTCTAGTACCCACTAAAATATATCCCTAAGAAACCAAAGCATACATACAATCCAACTTCTACTCCAACAGGTAAAAATAACTTAGCATGTGTGTATGTATACATGTATGTATTGATTGACTGAGACAGAGTCTCGCTCTGTCACCCAGGCTGGAGTGCAGTGGTGTGATAGCTCACTGCAACCTCCACCTTCCGGATTCAAGTGATTCTCCTGCCTCAGCCTCCCTAGTGGCTGGGATTACAGGCACCTGCCACCATGCCTGGCTACTTTTTTTGTATTTTTAGTAGAGGCAGGTTTCATCATGTTGGCCAGGCTGGTCTTGAACTCGTGACCTCAGGTGAGCTCCCTGCCTCAGCCGCCCGAAGTGCTGGGATTATAGGCGTGAGCCATTGCACCTGGCCCAGTTAGCAAGCATTTATTTATATTTATTTATCTTTTTTGAGACGGAGTTTAGCTCTTGTTGCCCAGGCTGGAGTGCAATGAACCTCCGCCTCCTGGGTTCAAGCGATTCTCCTGCCTCAGCCTCCAGAGTAGCTGGGATTACAGGCATGCACCGCCACTTCCAGCTAATTTTGTATTTTTAGTAGAAACAAGGTTTCTCCACGTTGGTCAGGCTGGTCTCGAACTCCCGAGCTCAGGTGATCTGCCTGCCTCAGCCTCCCAAAGTGCTGGGTTTACAGGTGTGAGCCACCGTGCCCGGCAGCAAGTATTTAAATTAGCATGATTTGGTGATTAAAAACAGTCAACTTCTGGTGGGTTTACATAAGAGTGAGTGAGTCACATCTAAATTTGTTATTCTGGAACAATATCAGCAGCAGTAATAAATTCTGCATAGGGCTTTTATATCTCATTTTGTGACTTATCTCCACTTCACGTTACATTGCTTACTAACAAATTTGGTTTTGCTTTTTTGAGAGAGGGTCTCCTGTTACACAGCTGGAGTACAGTGGCATGATCATGGCTCACTACAGCCTCAACCTCCCGTGCTCATGCGATCCTCCCTCCTGCCTCAGCTTCTCATGTTACTAGGACTACAGGCACGTGCTACCATGCCTAATATTAAAAATTTTTTAGAGAGACAAACTTTCACTATGTTGTCCAGGCTGATCATGAACTCCTGGCCTCAAGCGATCCTCCTGCCTTGACCACCCAAAGTGCTCGGATTATAGGTGTGAATCACTGTGCCCAGCCTGAGTTTGTTGTAATAAATCACTATGAATCTGAGAGTCTCATTACTGTATTTAAAAACCACTCAGTTGTAACACAGTAATCTATATACAGCTAGAAAAACTTTAAGTAGTAAATGAAACTAAAAATCAAGTATTACAAAGATTATAAATCTTTTTTTTTTTTTTTTTCAGACGGAGTCTCGCTCTGTCACTCAGGCTGGAGTGCAGTGGCATGATCTCGGCTCACTGCAACCTCTACCTGCCAGATTCAAGTGATTCTCCTGCCTCAGCCTCCCAAGTAGCTGGGACTACAGGCACATGCCACCACGCCTGGCTAATTTTTTGTCGTTTTAGTAGAAACCCCCGGGGTCTCACCATGTTGGCCAGGCTGGTCTTGAACTGCTGACCTCGTGATCCACCCGCCTCAGCCTCCCAAAGTGCTGGGATTACAGGCATGAGCCACCACGCCCAGCCCAAGATTATAAATCTTTTATTCCCCAAAATAATGTAGCATAACAGCAGTGCAGTATGATGTAATTCAAAGAAAAACACAATAATCATTAAAAGACCCAGGTTTCAGTCTTGAGTCTATTACCAATTATGACTTTAAACAGGTGAGTTTTTCTGAACTTAAATATGCTCACCTATAAAATGAGAAGGTTAGACTAGAGGTAACAAAGTTTCTCTCAGCTCTAAATTTACATATGTGCAGTCGAAACAGACTGAGCATCCCCAATCTGAAAAAATCCAAAAGTGGAAACACTTCTGGTCCCAAGCATTTCGAATAAGGGATACTCAATCTACACTAACAACAAGGATCCTAGGAGTCTGACTTAAGAATAAAGTTCTAAAAATATAAATTTAAAAGCTAGTTTTTTTTCTTTTTTTTGAGAGAGTCTCACAGTGTGTGGCCCAGGCTGGAATGAAGTGGTACGATCTCGGCTCACTGCAACCTCTGCCTCGCAGGTTCAAGCGATTCTCCTGCCTTAGCCTCCCGAGTAGCTGGGATTACAGGCACCCGCCACCACACCTGGCTAATTTTTGTATTTTTAGTAGAGACTAGGTTTCGCCATGTTGGCCAGGCTGGTCTCAAACTCCTGACCTCAGGTAATCTGCCTGCCTCGGCCTCCTGAAGTGCTGGGATTACAGGCGTAAGCCACCACGCCTTCGTGATCTTGTTTGAAGAGTCACATATGGCAATTCATTTAAGAACTTAGACAAGCTATAAGACTTTAAAAAGCCACTTCTAGATTTCTCAGGACTTAGGCTGTCAATTAGAATTATTTAGGAACTGGGACAGAAATGGCAATACCTTAAGAAAAAGGGGACACTGATATTGTGCTTGAGGACATGCTGACCAGAACCAGTCAGGTAATGGACCTGCTTTGGCAGTTGATACAAAGTAACCAAGGGCCAATGGTTGCTGAAGAATATTAGGTACTTCCTCATGAGGTTCTGTTGAAAGTAGCCGATCAGTACTCTGACCCTTAAAAAGACAAAATTAGAAGTATATTATTAGTTCACTCAAATATAGCTAAGTACCAGATATAAACACAGAATGGCTTACAGCAATCAGTCTCATTATCTTATGACATCAATTTAACAAAATACTGAAGGATATTGAAAAAAACCAGTTTCTATGTACTTAAGAGTATTATAAGTAAAAGCATTAATAGAACATATTTTAAGAATTGTATTAAATGAATATGCCAGCTGTTTAACAAGTCTGTATTACTATGCCAAGCTCACAGGAAAGTGTGTAAACCTTCACAGATGAGTAAAACATACAAAATTTTCAATGACATCTTTAAGTTACTTGCTAATATTGCTTTAAGTCCTGAAAACCACACCCCAATTCAAAAGGTGGATTCAATTTAGCTTTGTTAATCTAGCACTATCTATAAAATGCAGTTAATAGTGCTGTGAAAATTATTATGGCAACATGAAGGGACAACTACTAAGTCACATTCATATCCTTTGGATTAATGTATTTCTTGGTATTTAAGGAAACAGACAAAAGAAAAAAATATGCATGAAAATGTTCATTACATCATTATCTATAATAGAAAAAAAACCTTACATGTCCAATATTTTGGGAAGGACACAAATCATGGCATAACAAAAATGCAACATTAAAAAGCTGATTATACTTATTGAAAACTGCAATATAAACATATGTGGAAGGATGATAATTTGCTTAAAAGTAAAAATGGTTTTATTAAGGTGGTGGGATTACTGGTGCTTTTCGTTGTATGTATTTCTTATCTAATTTCTTTGCAGTTACAAAAAGGAGGAAGGAATGCAAAGTAAGATTGGAAAAAGATCCTTCCCTACTTTAAAAGGGTAAATTTTAAACCTATGCATACTACAATAATCAAATCAGCAGTATATATAATTTCTTTTCTTTGAGATGGAGTCTCGCTCTGTCGCCTAGGCTGGAGTGCAGTGGTGCAATCTCAGCTCACTGCAAGCTCTGCCTCCCGGGCTGACGCCATTCTCTTGCCTCAGCCTCCCCAGTAGCTGGGACTACAGGCGCCCACCACCACACCCAGCTAATTTTTGTATTTTTAGTAGAGACGAGGTTTTACTGTGTTAGCCAGGATGGTCTTGATCTCCTGATGTCATGATCCGCCTACCTCAACCTCCCAAAGTGCTGGGATTGCAGGCATGAGCCACCGCCCCCAGCCCAGTATATATAATTTCAAATAGAGAGGTGTTATTCGCTGAAGCCCAATTAGTTTTTACTTCAAATACAAGGTCAAGACAGCCTGCTTCCATAATTGCTAAAGATAAAAAGGGGAAGTAGATGGTCAGTGTTTTATGTGGTCTTATGAGAAAACTAGTATTTTTATTATATTCCTTGTCACAGCCCTGATATGAATGGCTGCTCTTAAAGAGTTATATATAGTGATTCTGAAAGATACTGTGATCCTGTATCTGAGTAAAAAACTATGGTGAACTGCCACAAAAACTACAAAAAAAGGAGTAATGCCAAATGGTCTAGAAAATACGGATTCAGAGAAAGCAGAGCCTTAGAGATTCTCTTAAAAATGTGCAATTCAAAGTACTGATGTCTATGATGTAGAAATGCATGAATGTACTGTTAATTAACCTCAACTCTTGCTAATTTCCAAGGAAAAATAGTATTGCATTTCATATATTAATCCATTACTAAGTTAACAAATGTCATTTAGAAAAATTACACTTTTTTTTTCGTCACCCTCCTTTGGCGCCCAGGCTGGAGTACGGTGGCTTGATCTTGCTTGGCTCACTGCAACCTCCGCCTCCCAGGTTCAAGTGATTCTCCTGTCTCAGCCTCCCGACTAGCTGTGACTACAGGTGCGTGCCACCACACCGGGCTATTTTTTACATTTTTAGTAGAGACGGGGTTTCACCATATTGGCCAGGCTGGTCTCAAACTCCTGACCTCGTGATCCACCCACCTTGGCCTCCCAAAGTGCTGGGATTTCAGGTGTGAGCCACTGTGCCCAGCCTAGAAAAACTAAAATTTACAACACAGTTACCTTGCCCACATCACCTCCATGGGGGTAATGAGATCCTGGAGAATGTACAGGAGAACCAGTTGGAGAAGCAGGAAGGATATTAATGATATCAGGGTCAAGATCATCTCCTGTGTCTAACAAATCAAAGATACCCATTCCATCTGCTCCATCTAAACAGGAGAAAGAAAAGAAATTTAAAACTCCATTTTCCATATCCTACGGTCATTCACAGGAAAGGGTCAAAATAAATGAAATTTTAACCAAAATGGGTTAATTTAACCAACATTTACTGAGTGTCTACCATGTGCCAAGTGTTGTGCTAAAAAACATACAAATAATTATGCATAAACAAGCATGTGGTAGTCTGAATAATGGCCCCCCAAAGATGTCCACATCCTAATCCCAGGAATCTAAGAATATGTTACCATAAAAGACTTTGCAGATGTGATCAAGCTAAGGATCTTGAGATGGGGAGATTATTCTGGATTATCCGGGTGGGTCCAATGTAATCACAGGGGTCCTAATAAGAGGGAGGCAGTAGGGTTAGAGTCAGTGAAGGAGATGTGATGACACTATACTGCTGGCATCCAGGATACAGGAAGGGACCATGAGCCAAGGAATGCAGGTGGCCTGTAGAAACTGACAAAAGCAAGGAAACATTTTCCCTTAGGGCCTCCAGAAAGTAATCAATCCTGCTGACATTTTAACTTTGGCCCATCGAGACTGATTTTGGACTTCTGACTTCCAGAACTGTAAGATAAAATAAATGGGTGTTGTTTTAAGCCACTAAATGTGTAGTACTTTGTTAGAGCAGCAATAGGAAACTAATACAAAGCAAACATAGTACAAAGGAAATGAAAATGTGTTTAAAGTGGGACTGCAGTAGTCCCCCTTATCCATGGCGGATATGTCCCAAGACCCACCCCCATACCCACACAGATTTCTGAAACCAAGGATAGTACCAAATCCTATATACTGATTTTTCCTTTACATACACACCTATGATGGAGTTTCAATTATAAATTAGGTACAGTAAGAGATTAACAACAAGAATATTAGAATAATTACAGCAACGTACTATAATAAAAGAGATGTGAATGTGGTCTCTCTCACTCTCTCTTTCAAAGTATCTTATTGTACTGTACCCATGTAAAGGAAAACCAAAGATAAGGAGGATTACTGTATTTACGAATAATACCATGTTCTTTATTAAGTAAAATACTCGAGTTATTATATAACACACTAAAACAAGAGAGCATAATATCCATATTTCTGACTTTAGAGATGTGAGATTTTTTAAGGTATCTCAGAATAACAATAAAATATTATTTTCTCTTCTACTAAAATGTAAACTATAAATTCACCTGGAAAAGCTACCTCCCTACTTTGGCAGTTTATATAAATTATATTATTTTGGTAAATCAACAGAAGAGATATATAAAATGAGTTCATGTACCGGTACCTCAAAAGCACAAGGGTAAACCTATACAAATATTTTGTGAACAACTATTGCCTTTTAAAATAAGTAAAGATGGCTGGGCATGGTGGCTCACACCTGTAATCCCAGCACTTTGGGAGGCCAAGGTGGGTGGATCATTTCAGGTCAGGAGTTTGAGACCAGCCCGGCCAACATGGTGAAACCCCATCTTTACCAAAAATACAAAAATTAGCCAGGCATGGTGGCATGCGCCTATAATCCCAGCTACTCGAGAGGCTGAGGCACGAGCATCGCTTGAACCCAGGAGGTGAAGGTTGCAGTGGGCTGAGATTGTACTACTGCACTCCAGCCTGGGAGACAGAGTGAGTGAGACTCTGTCTCAAAAAGTTTTTTAAAAGTAAAGATTTATGGGATAATTCACAGCACCAGTTCTGGTATCACAGCACCAGTTCTGGTATCAACAAGGTAAAAGAATGATTGTATTAAGTTTCCTGTTGCCGCTTTAACAAGTTACCACAACCTGTTGGCTTAAAAACAACACACATTTATTTTCTTACAGTTCTGGAGGCTGGAAATCTGAAATCAGTTTCGTTGGAGTGAAATCAGGATGTTGGCAAGGCTGAAGGGGATAATCTGTTTCCTTGTCTTTTACAGAGTCTAGAACTATATTCTTTGGTTCACGGGCTCTTTCACCATCTTCAAAGTCAGCAACATAGCATCTTCTCCCTTTGACTTTGCTTCCCGCTGTTTCCATCACATGGCTTTCTTCTCTTCTATGTAGTCAAACCTCCTTCTGCCTCCTTCTTATAAGAATACATGTTATTGCATTAAGGGCCCACCTGCATAATTGAGGATAATCTCTCCATCTCAAGATCCTTAACTTATCACATCTGCAAAGTCATTTTTTGGTAAAATAAGGTAACATTCACATGTTTCAGGTATTTGACATGAATTTATTTTGGGAGGTATTCTTCAGACTACCAAAATGGAACAAATTACCTACCATTGTTGGGATTGAAAGCTAAATCCAAATTTTCAGTGGTATAAGTAGCTGAAGCTACTTGCACAGAAGCAGAAGTAGGAAACACAAGTATATGAGTACATGATGTATCCTGTGGGGTATTTAGCTGAGATGTCTGCATGTTTAGAGTCGTGCTTCTTCCAAATACAGAACCAGTTGACACAGAATCTGAAAAATGAAAGACATTTTTTTCTTTTAATAAATGAAGAATAAATTTTATGTAATACTTAAAAACTGCATAAAGAATTAAATCTGATATAAACTAAAGATAGCTAACCTGGCATAATAACAAAAGAGCCTTGGGGCTCCATTGCCACCAAGCAAGCACTGAGAATGCTAGGGGAGTCTGCAGCAGATATACCACACATTCTACACATGTCTTTGAGCCTTTTACTTAGAGACTGCAAGTTTCGACGACTCAGCAAACAGCTCCAATCTGTGGGTATTGACAGTTTAAAAAAAAAAAAAAAAAATCAAAGTAACAGCATTATTAATATCCTGTAGAACCAAGTTAAAGTTAAAACATAAAAATAGTTAATGGCTTTTAAATTAGTGTATTCCTCAAACTGGAGTCATCATCAAGCCAAACTTACTGCTGATGCTACTCAACATCCTTTATCCCCCTAATATTAGGTATACCAAATTCAATTAGTATCTGCTCAACAGAGGATGAGTTAAATAACAATCAGAAAGTGGGAAAAACAGAAAACAAGTAAGAACAGCAGTAATAAGACTGCTATTAAAGTTAAAAAAGAGTAAAATGTCTTTTTAAAATTTGAATTTAGCCATTTGTGGCCTAGACATATGTGTTTCCTTATTTGATAACCTTTGCATTGTATTCAACATATATACCTAGATGTGGTCAGAACAGTGTGTGAATTAACATAAAACAGAAATATAAATACTAATAAAAGCACAACTTTACCTTTCAATTCTCCATGACCAATCCTTCCTAGACGACCAATTACAACTCTCCATGGTAATGAACTCATTTGTACAAGTCCTAAGCACCACTCCCAAAGTTTCTGTAGACCAAATTTTCTAGCAGAACTTTTTTTCCGACGAGCCCTATTGTATGAATAGAGAGTGTCATAAATATATTTCTAAATTTTATGATTTTTGTTGTTGTTGTTGTTTTGAGATGGAATCTCACTGTTGCCCAGGCTGGATGGAGTGCAGTGGCGCAATCTCGGCTACCTGCAACCTCCATCTACCTGGGTTTAAGCGATTCTCCTGCCTCAGCCTCCTGAGTAGCTGCAACTACAGGTGCGTGTCACCACACCCGGCTAATTTTTTGTATTTTTAGTAGAGACAGGGTTTCACCATGTTAGCCAGGATGGTCTCAATCTCCTGACCTCGTGATCTGCATGCCTTCGCCCCGCAAAGTGCTAGGATTACAGGTGTGAGCCATCACGCCCAGCCCGACATTTTGAGAGCCCAAATTTGTGAAAAACAGATCCCCTTTATTTTAGTGCTTCACATCTTTACACAAGTCCTAAGCGAGAATATTCATAAAATCGTAAGTTTGGCATGTGAGTTTTTCTATTTCACATTACAATATATAAATTTTTAAAAAAATTTGTCAAAAACACCTCAATTCATCAGAAATACTGCTCTCCACCAGGGATTTTTTTTTTTTTTTTTTTTTGTTAGATGGAGTCTCACTCTGTTGCCCAGGCTGGAGTGCAGTGGCACAATCTCAGCTCACTGCAACCTCTGCCTCCCAGGCTCAAGTGATTCTCCTGGCCTCAGCCTCCCGAGCAGCTGGGATTACAGGCACCCACCGTCATGTCTAGCTAATTTTTGTATTTTTAGCAGAGAGGCGGTTTCACCATGTTGGCCAGGCTGGTCTCAACTCCTGACCTCAGAGGATCCTGTTTCAGTATCCCAAAGTGTTGGCATGAGCCACTGCGCCTGCCCAGCAAAAATTTTTTTTTTTTGAGACGGAGTCTTGCTCTGTCACCTAGGCTACATTGCAGTGGCGTGATCTCTGCTCACTGCAACCTCTGCCTCCTAGGTTCAACTGATTCTCCTACCTCAGCTTCCCCAGTAACTGGGATTATAGGCGCCCGCCACCACGCCTGGCGAATTTTTGTATTTTTAGTAGAGATGGGGTTTCACCATCTTGGCCAGGCTGGTCTTGAACTCCTGACCTCGTGATCTACCCACCTCGGCCTCCCAAAGTGCTAGGATTACAGGCATGAACCACCCCTCTTGGCCCAGCAAACTGTTTTTAAAGAGCCAATACTTCAAATGGGAATGGCCAGATTTGGTTATTCCATGGGCCGTAGTAAGCAATCCCTGTTCTATACTATAAATTGAAGACTGACCAAAACACCACACTTCTCAGTCCAAACAACATTGTTACCTGTATTCTGCATACATCTCCTTCACTAGCCAAATATGCAACATAAGCACTCTGTGGCTGAGCAACAGTGGCTATTTTATTATTATTATTTTTTGAGACGGAGTCTAACTCTGTCACCCAGGCCAGAGTGCAATGGCGTGGCCTCAGTTCATTGCAACTTCCACCTCCTGGGTTCAAGCGATTCTCCTGCCTCAGCCTCCCTAGTAGCTGAGACTACAGGTGTGTGTCACCACACCTCGTTAATTTTTGTATTTTTTTTCTTTTTTTGTTTTTGAGATAGAGTCTCACTCTGTCACCAGGCTGGAGTGCAGTGGCATGATCTCGGCTCACTGCAACCTCCGCCTCCCAGGTTCAAGTGATTCTCCTGCCTCAGCCTCCCAAGTAGCTGGGACTACAGGCACCCGCCACCACACCTGGCTAATTTTTGTATTTTTAGTAGAGATGGGATTTCAGCATGTTGGCCAGGAGAGTCTCCATCTCTTGACCTCGTGATCCACCCACCTTGGCCTCCCAAAGTGCTGGGATTACAGGCATGAGCCACCATGCAAGGCCTAATTTTTGTATTTTTAGTATAGACGGTGTTTCACTATGTTGGCCAGGCTGGTCTTGAATTCCTGATCTCAGGTAATCCGCCTGCCTTGGCCTCCCAAAGTGTTGGGATTACAGGCATAAGCAATCATGCCCAGCCAACAGCGGCTATGACTTACTGAGTACTTACTATGTACCATCCATTGTGCCCAATCAATTTACATGTAATACCTCATTTCATCCTAACAACTCCATGAGACAAATAAAACTATCCTCCTGACTTCATATATAAGTAAGCTGGAACTCAGCTGCATAAGGGTAGTTATTCCAAGGTCAGTAGTGGCAGGTTTGGGATTTGAGCCCAGGTCTCTCTGACTCCATCACTGCCCTTGTTTTTTTTTTTTTTTTTTTTTTTAAGACAGATTTTCACTCTTGTTGTGCAGGCTGGAGTGCAATAGTGCAATCTCGGCTCACTGCAACCTCCGCCTCCTGGGTTTGAGTGATTCTCCTGCCTCAGCCTCCCAAGTAGCTGGGATTAAAGGCATGTGCCACCATGCCTGACTAATTTTTTTGTATTTTTAGTAGAGACGGGGTTTCACCATGTCAGTCAGGCTGGTCTCGAACTCCTGACCTCAGGTGATCCACCTGCCTTGGCCTCCAAAGTGCTGGGATTACAGGCGTGAGTCACTGCACCCAGCCCCATCATTGCCCCTCTTAACCATTATCTCACTTCTACTTTATCAAGGTAGTAAAATGGCAATACTATTTTGATAATGAAAAGGGTGGTTTTTTTCCCTCTACTTTCTCATACTTCACAGATGAGCACATTCTTTCCCAAGCTCACTTAATTAGTATAAATATCCGATTAAAAAAATCAAAATTGTATTAAGGAAATAAGATAGGAAGCACTGTTCTCAGGTTCATAATATAAAGCTTAACAGACTTGTTAATAACCAATAATATAAAATTATTGTTCCTATCTTCTGCTTCCCCAGCACCACTAAGACCTAATAATCATTAGCTATTTCTGCATATATTCAATTTCTCACCTAAAAAAGAACAGGCTTTTATATAATAGGGAAGAAAATAAACGATAGAACCCAAATCTTTTTTTTTTTTGAGACAGGATCTCACTCTGTCACCCAGGTTGAAGTACTGTGGCGCAATCTCAGCTCACTCTGCAGCCTCAACTTCCTGGGCTCAAGTGATCCTTCTGCCTCAGTCTCCCAAGTAGCTGGGACTACAGGTGTGCCACTATGCCCAGCTAATATTTGTATTTCTGTACAGATGGGGTTTCGCCTTGTTGCCCAGGCTGGTCTTGAACTCCTGGACTCAAGTGATCTGCCTTGTCTCAGCCTCCCAAAGTGCTGGGATTACAAACATCAGCCACCATGCCTGGCCAGAACCCAAATCTTAAAACTAAAAATCATTTCACAGATTTGCTTTTCAGGTTCTCCTGTTCAGCGTTCACTAGCTTTGATAACTCAAAATGAGGCTCACCTGTTGGGACCTATTAGTTATATCCTTCGCAAATAATTGGACATGGTATTTACTGCCAAGAATCCTAAAATGGCCATCATATTCTGAAGACATCCTAACTTTTTTTTTTTTTTTGAGACAGTCTCATTTTGTCGCCCAGGCTGGAATGCAATGGCGTGATCTCAGCTGACTGCTACCTCTGCCTCCCAGATTCAAGTGATTCTCCTGCCTCAGCTTCCTGAGTAGCTGGGATTATAGGCACCCACCACCACACCCGGCTACATCCTAACATTAAATGATAAAATTTTATTTATTTATTTATTTTTTTGAGACGGAGTCTCGCTCTGTCGCCCAGGCTGGAGTGCAGTGGCCGGATCTCAGCTCACTGCAAGCTCCGCCTCCCGGGTTCACGCCATTCTCCTGCCTCAGCCTCCCGAGTAGCTGGGACTACAGGCGCCCGCCACCTCGCCCGGCTAGTTTTTTGTATTTTTTTAGTAGAGACGGGGTTTCACCATGTTAGCCAGGATGGTCTCGATCTCCCGACATCGTGATCCGCCTGTCTCGGCCTCCCAAAGTGCTGGGATTACAGGCTTGAGCCACCGCGCCCGGCCATAATGATAAAATTTTAAATCGCCAATTTTAGTAAATGAAGTTAACTTAGTTAATTAGGGGCTATATCTTAGATGGTATATGAGAAAAGTTTAAATGTTCTATACTTACTAGACCATTTTTTAATTGCAGAAGTGTTTTCTAACTACATCTTTCACAAATGTTCAGCTAAAATAATTGCAAGCTTTATGACACAGAAGTTAGTGATCTTAATGTTTTTTGTTCATGTAATAGATTAATAATTATTTTTAATTATCTTATACAATATAAACATTCACAACAGAAAAAAGTAAAAAGCACCCACAATCCCACATCTTAATATTTTAATATATACAAAACCTTCAAGCTGGTTTTCTATTCATTAAAAATGAAACAATATATATACACACACACATATATACACACACACATACACACTCACACACATGAAAAATGGAATGATATGATATATTTAGGGAAATACAAATACCTATTTGGAACATCGATGTTAATGATACAAGTTTCTAAAAGTTCTCCATAGAGATCTGTGCAAGATGCAAGAATCCACCTTTGATCATGTGATAAACAGTATCCCACAAAAAGAACATTGTATTTCTGTCCAGCTTCTCCAAATGTTTCTCCTAGCTCTGTCTGTTTGTCCTTCACTGGAGCCAGAATAAAAGGAGGTGCATAAAGTCGAATACACTCTGGTCTCTATAAAATAAAAAATTAAGGTATTATCATACTATACAATCTTAGATAAATATGCATTTAAAATGTAATTATCATCTACCCAATTATAAGATAACTGGAAAATGAGAGCTAAGCCAAAAATTGCGCTTAGTTTTGCATAATATCAAAAAAGTGTTGGCAGGGCGCAGTGGCTCGTGCCTGTAATCCCAGCACTTAAGGAGGCAGAGGTGGGCAATCACCTGAGGTCAGGAGTTCGAGACCAGCCTGGCCAACATGACAAACCCCCCCCCACACACAAAATTAGCTGGGCCAGATGGCGCATGCCTGTAATCCCAGCTACTCAGGAGGCTGAGGCAGGAGAATTGCTTGAACCCAGGAGGCGGAAGTTGTGATGAGCCGAGACTTCCCCACTGCACTCCAGCCTGGGTGACAAAGTAAGCCTCCATCTCAAAAAAAAAAAAAAAAAAAAAAAAAAGTACGTATAGTCATTCAACAACTTTGGTCATGAAAAACATACTTACATCAGGACTTCTAAGGGCAGTTTCCATGGCTAAACCTGGACCAAAGCCAGTCAATGTTTTCACATTGGTTGATGTTGGAAGTGGCCTCCGACACTGGGTAAAGGCCGAAAAAGCCAGGGATTTTAAATGCTGGGGATAGATTTCTCTATCTTCATGCTTCACAGGTTGCAACAGGTACTGACAAGGAATTATCTAAGAAGTGTAGGCAAATATTACAAATGTTAAACTTTCAAAACAGAATAACAGGAATTGTGGGTCTAAAACTCTAAAAACTTTTTACTAAAAAATTTAAACAAAACCTAATTTAAATGAAAATTTAAGAATTGTTTTCTTATCTATTATGTAGGCTTTGAATAAGTAGCCAATTTTACCAATGGGTTCTGAACTAAAGGACTATTTAAAACCTGTATAATTTTCTGGCCAGGCGTAGTGGCTCACACTTGTAATCCCAGCACTTTGGGAGGCCAAGGTGGGCGGATCACGAGGTCAAGAGATAGAGACCATCCTGGCCAACATGGTGAAACCCCATCTCTACTAAAAATACAAAAATTAGCTGGGCGTGGTGGCACATGCCTGTAGTCCCAGCTACTCAGGAGGCTGAGGCAGGAGAATTGCTTGAACCCGGGAGGCAGAGGTTGCAGTGAGCCAAGATTGTGCCACTGCACTCCAGTCTGGCGACAGAACGAGACTCCATCTCAAAACAACAACAACAACAAAAAACTATAAGTTTTCTATGTAATAATTATATTAATAATGCCATTGACCAGTCCTGAAGTCTATAAAATAAATTCAAAATTTCTTCTAACAACTTAATATGGTTAATTGCTTTCTCCTTTTCTTGCAACCTGTCTTGTATGTGCTATATCTTTCTATTTAGGCTCATGAATTTAAAAATTGGCTTATAAAAGTAACACAGGAGAAACATTTAATGTACTTAATGGACTTTTTAAAAATTCTGTATTATTACTGTGGTATGACTGTTTTTTATTCTGTATTATTACTGTGGTATGACTTATAAATTATCTAAGATTTATATTATGATATTAAAGTAAAATCAATATAATAGAACTTGGCTTTTAGATAATCAATTTGAATACAGAAAAGTAGTATCTGAAACTTCTGACAACATCAAACTGTTTTACATAATTTTAACTGACAACATTTATCACTCTTACCTGTACAGAAACAGTACTCTTGATATGAGGAGGAAGAGTCTGGACCATTTCTAGAAAGCATCGAAGTAGCCCCAATGTCCACACACTAGAAGAGTTAGCGCTCTCGTCTGTATTTTCGTATGTAAAAGGATCAATTATATAAACAACAATTGCAGGTGGATATGTGATCGCATGTGAATCACCATCTGTGGGGATTCCCACTTTATCCCGATCCATCGTGCTAAAATTTAAGGTAGAAATGAGACAAAAAGTTATACTGTATATGCTTGACGTAGCATCTAAGCAGGTTCTTAATATCCCCCCTCCTCCCTCTTATTTGGTGAAAGGTGTGAGAAAGCCTCTCTGAAAATGAAGGACATTTCTTTCTCACCAAAGTTAACCATAAACATTGTAAATACAATTCCACAATGTATAAAGACACTTGCCTTAAGAGGTCTTGCCTTAAATTTACCAAAAAAGAAAAAGAAAAAAAAAGAAAAAAAGAATTCTTAAAACCATAGAGTATTAGATACAAAAGATTGCTTAGAGTTTAAGGGATAAAACTGAGACAAAGATAGGTCTCTTTGTCTGAGGCTATCTCAAATAGCTTCCCAAATTTATAAAGTTGGTTACAGGTAGAGCTAGGCCAGAAAGAAACCATGTTTCCAGAAACCACGTTTCCAGACTCATTCAATGTTCTAGTACATTTTTAGACTATATATACATGTTTTTTTTTTGAGATGGGGGTCTCACTATGTTAACCAGGTTGGTCTTGAACTCTTGGTCTCAAGCAATTCTCCTGCCTTAGCCTCTCAAAGTGCCAGGATTACAGGCATGAACCACTTAATCTCGTCCTATTTTTAGACTATATACATTTATTTCATACTTTATAGCTTCAATGGTGAACAAGTTTCATTCTTTGATGAGTGATTTGATTTTTTTACACTTCAAATCTATTCATATGTTCAAGAGAGGTGGATCAATCTGGGTAATGGTTTGTTTTTACCCATGAGTGTAATTTTGGGCACAACTGCACCCTGGATAGCTGACAGATATAATTAAGCTCTGGTTAACCTAGCCTATAAATCAAAAGGGAAGATCACTCAAAACCTTCATCATAAAAGGAATGAGAGCTGTCATGATCATTCCTGTCACCATAAATAACTTGGAATCACTGTGTAAAGTACTTAATGTATATTATATCATATTACTCTCATCTTACACATAAGAAAACATGCTCAGAAAGTTAGAGTTTCCCCAAAGTCACAAAGCAGCTAAATGGCAGAGCTGAGATTCAAACTTTAGTACCCCTCTAAAGCCTCTGAATAGACTGGGTCAATAGTGACTTCTCAATCACTCGAGTGATTTGCAGAGGCAAATCTACTTGACAATTATGCCACAGAAGACTCAAATGTCATGTGGGCATCTGGACTACATGGTTTTCAAGCTCTTAATTCCCACCCTCAGATTCTAGAATTCTATGATAAAGATTTTATGAAGTAAAGTCCTCATTATAATTTTATACATAAAATATTCAACACTAGACCTGGTGCGGTAGCTCATGCCTGTAATCCCAGCACTTTGGGAGGCTAAGGCAGGCAGATCGCTGAGTCCAAGAGTTCCAGACCAGCCAGGGCGACATGGTGAAACCCCGTCTCTACAAAAAAGTAGCTGGGTGTGGTTGTGCATGCCTGTAAGTCCCAGCTACTCAGAAGGCTGACGTGGGAGGATCACCTGAGCCCAAGAGGTCGAGCCTGTGGTGAGCCGTGATCACGCACTGTACTCCAGTCTGGGTGACAGAGTGAGACCTTGTCTTAAAAAAAGATACAAACTAAAATTTCAAGAATAAGATAAAAAGCACTTTATGTTCATTCAGAATGTCTTATTTACAAAAAAGCAGCATGGTTGGGCATGGTGGCTCATGTCTGTAATCCCAGCACTTTCGGAAGCCAAGGCGGGCCAATCACCTGAGGTCAGAAGTTTGAGCCTGGTCAACACGGCAAAACCCCATCTCTACTAAAAATACAAAAATTAGCCAGGTGTGGTGGCACATGCCTGTAATTCCAGCTACTGGGGAAGTTGAGGGAGGAGAATCGCTTCAAACCAGGAGGCAGAGGTTGCAGTGAATGGAGATCCCGCCACTGCACTCCAGCCTGGGCAAAAGAATGAGACTCTGTCTCAAGAAAAAAAAGAAAAAAGAAGTATCATAGTTTTCATATTTCTCCAAAAGCAGTATTTTTAAAGGTACCTTTCAGACACATCAGGATGCGGCTGAGTGGGAAGTGAAGATGATTCTCCAGAAATCCCAGCTGTCTGTAGAGTTGATGTCTGTTGCCCTCCTAGTTGACCACTCTGAACTGTATTTGCTTGTGTAGACATGGATCCTGCAGCATTACTGTTCATACTGCCAAAGGGTGGAAATGAAGGTAGTTTATTTGATGATACTCCACTATTCAAGTTGGAGGATGATGAAGATGAAGTTGAAGCTGTGGTCAAAGTTGAATTAGCTGTGGCAACTGAAGTAGATATGGCAACACCTGAAGTCATTGTCATAGTGCTGCTTGCTGCAGATGCTAAGGTGGCAGATGGAGTATTAGCATTTCCAGTATTTGTCATCTGAGGTGGAGTAATCAAAGACTGACTTGTAGGGGCAACTAAATTTGGCTGGGAAAGTAGAGAGCTGTCCAATGGCAGGGAAGCAAGATAAGGACCTAAAGAATAAAAACAGGTAGGAAATTTAATTCTTTATTTGACCGACTGGTTCTTTTTTTTATTCTACTGTGTAAACAGAATCATAATCCAGTTGATGTTTTCTTGGTAATTATAGCCCCTAAATTGCTTGCTAATGGTGTGACCTACATTTGCTTTCTATTTTCCTCTAGAAACTGAAGAAACATATTTAAAATGGAATTGAAAAAGCCAGAATTTTCACTTAAAATTAAAGAAATGATTACTATGAAAGTGTAACAAAATTCTATTTTCTAAGTATAATGGAATGTAAAAAAAGGTATCTAGCAATATTCACCAAACTATTCAAAGGGTTTCTAAATCACAAATCAAATAAATATTGGCTACATTGGCAGCTAATTAAAATATAAAATGGTATAATGTTATCATGGCGTTCAAATTACAGGAATGTCTAACGAGATTCAATATTTTGGTTCTGCATCTCTTTGGATTAAGTCTACAGGAAGTCCACTGATATTTATTTCAAGAGTATTTATAAGCAATACAGTTGGGCATGGTAGAATGAAAGAAAAAAACGTATGTAACAAGTAAGTCTTAAACAGCTGTCATTTTCTTAGCTACAACAAAGAACTATTTCTTGGTTTGGTAGAGATTAACTATAAATTATTTTATCTCTGAACTGTAACAAATGAAGAATCTTCATGTTATTAAAACATCAGACCCTACAGAGGCAACAGAAAATTTATCTATAACCTGTAATTTCATCCTACCTGATGGGATCCCTCATTAGGGATTAGCAAACTTGTTCTGTAAAGGGTCAGATAATAAATACTTTCGTCTTTGCAACCACACAGTCTCTTTGCAACCACACAACTACTCAGCTCCAATGTTGTAGCACAAAAGCAGCCAGCGAAAATACATAAATAAATGAGGATGGCTGTGTTCCAATAAAATTTTATCTACAAAAACAGCTGGTGGACCAGGCCACATTTTGCCAACACCAGCCTTATACAATAAATACAAATTCAATACCTAGGTCATATCTGCAGACTTGTGCATAAAGCTTGAGTTTAGAAAATGCTTCATTGTTACCATCAGCTGCCTGAGAAAACCATTCTGCTACCAACTTTTCTGATAGTTTATTTGATGCAGTAGATCCGACTCTCATGATCCCATCTGTTAACAGTCGAGAAACAGGTCTATGTTGACCTAATCGACAGGACTACAAATATACATACAGAAAGCAGAATTAGTAAATTTATTATAGTGTTTAGGTACACATTATAAAACCAAGCATGAAAGCTATTTAAAATAAGCTTAACCATTTGCAATTAACAGTTACGATAAAAATATCAACTGTGTTTTTAGAAGTAGGTCAAAAAAATAAACATATCAAGGGTGAAATGGTGCCACAGGTCTTTTTCATTTTTACATTAGAAATTCATTAAGTTTTTTTCAAAATTAAAATATCTCTAATGAAAAAACACCTAGCTAACAATAGTACTAGAACCATTTGGTTTGAATAAAAGCTTGCAGAATGCAGAAATAGGTAAGCATAAAAATGCAGTCATTTTAGGTATACATTAACTCCAATTCATGAATTATGAATACACATATCCCTAAATCAAAGCATAATAAAAATTGGCATACAAATTTATTTATATACCCTCTCCATCTAGTTTTGTGAGTCACTGATTTTTGTTGTAAGAAGCCCAATGTCAAATAAATTTGTAACATTGGATTAAGCAAACTTAGAAGACTTCTTTACTGTAAGAATTTCAAAGCCTTTAAAAACCTAGTACGAATTGTGAATCTCTAAAAAGTAATATAATATACAATGTTTTCCCAAGCCTATTTAACTATGGAACTTTTTTTCTGAGAGGATTTTACCGGCTAATATTCCAAATAACACCCTTTGGGAAATGTTTATTTATTAAAAACACACTACAAATACCTTGTAATTATGTGGAAAATTTTATAAGGAAGCTAAACTAACATACACTAACATTAAGATTGTAAAAGGAATCAAAATTTAAAGACTAAATTTCCAAGCCTTTGTGGAAAAAGGAGGGAATAATAAAGTAAGACTTCATGTCCCATAACACTTTTAATTTACAATTATTGTGCCTGGTAATGGATATGTGAGAATTATAACTTAAAAGAAAGGGCAAGAATTTCAGACCCGAAATGGACCTTAGTGATATCTAGCATAGATTTATTTTACATATGAGGAAAGTGAGGCCTAGTGTCACTACCTGAAATCCTGGAGAATAAAGACTAGAATTTTTGTAAATGTAATTTTTTCCCTGAGGAGCTATTTAACATTTATCTTTTGTTTTAGAAAAGGCCACATTAAAATGGATATATGTATATATACATGCCCTCAATGTTTCTTCCTCCAATAGGGAGATAGCCACTCTGACCCATGGCATACACATCTAACAGACTGGGTCAAACTCAGCAAAGAATGTAACTGGCTAGTATGAGAAATAAACATCTAATCTGACATTATCACTGTGTCCCAATCAACTGAACTGCCCAGTATGCTGTATATACAACAATACAAATCGTAAGGTAGTTTTAAAATGTCATCTCTTTTTAAACACCTACCTCATATATTGCAGTAAGATCTCTAAAAAAGCTTTTGGCTCCATTTAACAAGGCTTCATTCTCTGGACACAGTACAACATAGGCTATATCTCTTTGAGATCCATAGGGTTCCAGCATAAGTCTCTCCCAATAAGGAAGAGCAAATGGAGAAAGCACCAGATAATCATAATCATAACCCAACAAAAATGTGGGGATTGGCAGTGGTTCTGGGGATTCATCAGTTCCTAAATAAGAAAGATGTATTTTAAGAAAACACTTAAAAACAAGACATGTCTCCTTTTTATTTAAATGTCAAAAGTTAATGAAGTCATTATGAGTGAAAATATTTTATTACAGACAAAAATACTTAATGCCAGTGATCAAGACTTTTCAACAGTTAGGGATTTCCTAAACAAGTCTTTTTATTTACTTATTTTTTTGAGACAGGGTCTTGCTCTGTTGCCCAGGTTAGACTGCAGTGGAACAATCATGCCTTACTGCAGCATTAACATACTGGGCTCCAGTAATCGTCTGGCCTCAGCTTCCCGAATAGCTGGGACTACAGGTGTGTGCCACTACGCCTGGCTAATTTTTAAAGTTTTTGTAGAGATGGGATCTTGCTGTGTTGCCCAGGTTGGTCTCAAACTCCTGAGCTCAAGTGATCCTCCTTCCTCAGCCTCCCGAAGTGCTGGGATTACATGCGGGAGCCACCACGTCTGGTCTGCATTTAAATTTTTGGCATGGGTCTGGATGCAGTGGCTCACACCTGAATTCCAGCACTTTGGGAGGCCGAGGTGGGCAGATCACTTGAGGTTAGGAGTCTGAGACCAGCCTGACCAACATGGAGAAACCCCATCTCTACTAAAAATACAAAATTAGCCAGACGTGGTGGTGCATGCCTGTAATCCCAGCTACTCGGGAGGCTGAGACAGGAGAACTGCTTGAACCCAGGAGGTTGTGGTGAGCCGAGATTGCACCATTGCACTCCAGCTGTGCAACAAGAGCAAAACTCCGTCTCAAAAAAAAAAAAAAAAGGGACATAAAAATACACTGTAGGCCAGGTGCTATGGCTCATGCCTGTAATCTCAGCACCTTGGGAGGCTGAGGTGGGAGGATTACTTGAGCCCAGGAGTTTGAGGCCTAGGCAACGCAGTGAGACACCATCCCTATTTATACATTTAAAAACAATATAATTTTAAAAATAGAAAAAAGAAAAAAACCTTATTTTTTTTTTTGAGACGGAGTCTCGCTCTGTCACCCAGGCTGGAGTGCAGTGGCGCGATCTCGGCTCACTGCAAGCTCCGCCTCCCGGGTTCACGCCATTCTCCTGCCTCAGCTTCCTGAGTAGCTGGGACTACAGGCGCCCGCCGCCACGCCCGGCTAATTTTTTGCATTTTTAGTAGAGATGGGGTTTCACTGTATTAGCCAGGATGGTCTCGATCTCCTCACCTCGTGATCCACCCGCCTCGGCCTCCCAAAGTGCTGGGATTACAGGCGTGAGCCACCGCACCCGGCCATGAAAAAAACCTTATTAAGAGTGTAGATTTCATGTTAAGTGTTCTGTTTCTTAGTTTTTTTTTGTTTTTGTTTCTGTTTTTGAGATGGAGTCTTGTTCTGTTGCCTAGGCTGCAGTGCCGTGTTGCGATCTCCACTCACTCCAACCTCCACCTCCTGGGTTCAAGCAATTATCTCACCTCAGCCTCCCGAGCAGCTGCGATTATAGGCACACATCACCACACCTGGATAAT
This sequence comes from Macaca fascicularis, assembly GCF_037993035.2. NCBI lineage: Eukaryota > Metazoa > Chordata > Mammalia > Primates > Cercopithecidae > Macaca > Macaca fascicularis. The sequence goes on from NC_088390.1 coordinate 46,432,361, forward strand.
TTTTTGTATTTTGGTACAGATGGGGTTTCATCATGTTGGCCAGGCTGGTCTCAAACTACTGACCTCAAGTGATCCGCCCACCTCGGCCTCCCAAAGTGCTGGGATTACAGGCATGAGTCACCATGCCTGGTGAGTGTTCTTAACATAATAAAAAATTTTTAAAAGAAAATGACCAACAACCTAATAGAAAAATGGGTTAAGAACATGAAGATTACAAAACAAAACTATAACACATAAAAAGATGCTCTCTCATTAAAAAAAAAAAGCAATTTAAAATTAATAATAGCAAACAATGATAATGCTATGTGCTAGGTACTGTTGATAGCTCTCTGTATGTACTGACTCACTTAATCCTCACAAAAAACATAAGGCAGAAACTATTATTTTTTTTTTTGAGACGGAGTCTCACTCTGTTGCCCAGGCCGGAGTGCAGTGGCCGGATCTCAGCTCACTGCAAGCTCCGCCTCCCGGGTTTATGCCATTCTCCTGCCTCAGCCTCCCAAGTAGCTGGGACTACAGGTGCCCGCCACCACGCCCGGCTAGTTTTTTGTATTTTTTTAGTAGAGACGGGGTTTCACCGTGTTAGCCAGGATGGTCTCAATCTCCTGACCTCGTGATCCGCCCGTCTCGGCCTCCCAAAGTGATGAGATTACAGGCTTGAGCCACTGCGCCTGGCCAGAAACTATTATTAACTTCATTTTAGAGATGAGAATAACATAAATTAGGAAGTTAAGCAATTTCTCTAGAATTTCACAAGAAGTACCAGGGTAGGAATTTAAACCCAGGAAATCTATCCCCACAGTCTGTACTATTTAATCTCTCAAACACTGAATCAGCAACCTACTAGGCAAGGCTTTGGGAAAATAGGCACTTTAACTGGTGGGCATTCAAATCGATACTACAGGGGCTGGGCATGGTGGCTCACGCCTGTAATCTCAGCACTTTGGGAGGCCTAGGCAGGTGGATCACTTGAGGCAAGGAGTTCGAAAACAGACTGGGCAACATGGCAAAATCCCATCTCTACTAAAAATACAAAAATTAGCCAGGTGTGGTTAATGCATGCCTGTAATCCCAGCTACTCGTGAGGCTGATGCATGAGAACTGCTTGAACCTGGGAGGCAGAGGGTGCAGTGAGCTGACATCATGCCACTGCACTCCAGTCTGGGCGAGAGAGTGAGACTGTCTCAAAAAAAAAAATAATAAATTTAAAAAAAAGGTATTACAGAATTACAGAGAGTTATTTAGTTTTTTTTTTTTTCTTTTCTTGAAATACACATCTGGGTGCTTATAGTCTAGCCATTTGGGAGGCTGAGGTGGGCAGATCACTAGGGCCCAGGAGCTGGAGACCAGCCTGGGAAACATGGCAAAACCTCATCTCTACAAAATATACAAAAATTAGCTGGGTGTGGTGGCACGCACCTGTAGTACCAGCTACTTGGGAGGCTGAGGTGGGAGGATCACTTGGGCCCAGGAGGTTACGGCTGCAGTGAGCCATGATTGTGCCACCGTACTCCAGCCAGGGTGACAGAACATATCTCAAAAATAATAATAAATAAAATAAAAATACACCCATGCTTTAAAGCCAGGGATCTGTGCATTACTGAAATAGAGCTGTAATGATAATGGTGGAAACAATCTATATGTTCATAAACACTGTACTCGTAAAATATATTATCATATGTAAAGAACAATGGAATACATGAATACATATAGCCATAAAAAAAAAAAGATAATCTCTATATGTGCAGATAAAAATGATCTCAGGCACAGAAATAAATAAATAAATGTACTATATTAGGTTGGTTTTTTTTTTTTTTTTTGAGACAGAGTTTCGCTCTTGTTGCCCAGGCTGGAGTACAATGGCGTGATCTTGGCTGGCGGCAACCTTGGCTGGCGGCAACCTCCGCCTCCCGGGTTCAAGTGATTCTCCTTCTCCTGCCACAGCCTCTCAAGTAGCTCGGATTACAGACATGCACCACCATGCCCGGCTTATTTTGTATTTTTAGTAGAAATGGGGTTTCTTCATGTTGGTCAGGCTGGTCTCGAAGAACTCCCGACCTAGGTGACCCACCTGCCTTGGCCTTCCAAAGTGCTGAGATTACAGGTGTGAGCCACCGCGCCCAGCTACTATCTTAGTTTTTAAAATAATGTAAAAGTTTATACTAAAATATATTTTCTGGCTGGGCGCGGTGGCTCATGCCTGTAATCCCAGCACTTAGGGAGGCTAAGGCAGGCAGATCACTTGAGGCCAGGAGTTGGAGACCAGCCTGGTCAACATGATGAAACCCTGTCTCTACTAAAAATACAAAAAATTAGCCAGGCATAGTGGCGCGCACCCATATTCCCAGCTACTCAGGAGGCTAAGCCAGGAGAATTGCGTGAACCCAGGAGGCAGAGGTTTTGTAATGAGATTTAAATTATTTAGCCATTAAAAGAGGGAGAAAAGGAAAATATAGGCAAATCCACTACTTTCACATATAATACATTCCAAATTCATACACGAAAGTCAAAGATTTCAAGAAGTATTATTCCAAATACATTTGAAAAACTCCAATTACAGCCCACCTTTTAGAGATAATCTTCCACAAATAGTCCAAATATTTGGAATGGTCTTTTCATCACAGCTGACCATAAATCTGCATACCTACTACGAGAATTCATTTTCTACTCTTGTCACAACCAGCAAATTTCTTCTTTGTTGTAATTATTTTTAAATGAAGACCTTAGGTCCTTTTATCACTAGTATAGCCCTCATTCCCCACTCTGCCTCCCTTTTTCATTGAATTTTGTAAAATAATTTATAACAAAGTATTTTTTTGCCATTTAAAAAAAAAAAAAAAAAAACCTTAGCAGTATGTCCCTTTCTTCATGTAAAATCTTGAGGGAAAGTCCCCTATGTGCAAAAACAGACCTGAGAGAAGCCACTCCTTTTGAAGCGGGGTTGGAGAGTTGAGTAAGCTGAATGTTTGAAATGGTGGGGAAAAAAGCTAGGATTGGACCACAGTGGCCTTAAGAATATACCACAAATATATTTAAAGAAAATTAATGTGCTTATTCTAGTTGGGCACAGAAATCTGAGAACTGATATAAAATCAGTCATTATTTATCACTATAAATTACTTACCATAAGAGCCTCGGCCAGCCATTTTATGAAATTGTTGCCAAGTAAGAGGACCCTGAACACCCCAAGGTCTTACTGTTCTTTTTTTCTGAATGGCATCCTGAAGAACTGGCTGAAGAGAGAGGAGCATTCGAAGTATATCCTGTGAGCACTGCATACTCACATCTACAAGCATTTAAAAAAAAAAAGTAATTAAGAACTGCTATTCCCAACACAAATAAAATTTTAAGATAATACAAAACACATATAGGGAAGTTCAGGTCTGCATCATCAAGAAGATTAAACCCTTGCCTTGTACAGAGAATTGTATTAAGTTCTATAAGATGATCTGTAAAAATGGTTCTTGTAGATACTTACAACCAAGAAGACACACAATAAAAAGCTACTGTAACTTATCTCCATAAAAAGTCATTCATTAGCTGATTAATCAAATTTATAAATTAGTCAAATAAATTTCTTTCTTTTTGCATTTATGGTGGCTGGTTTGGTGCTGTAGGTATTTTACCAGAAAGAAGTCTGCCTCACATTGAAATTATATCCCATAATTAGCACTACTATGGTAAAGTGAATAAAGACTGGTTATAATTATTAAAGTTTAATTTGAAAAAAAAGTAGACTTTGACAATTCTAAAATACAAAAACTATACAGTAACTTGCTCACACTGCTAAAAAGTATATTATCCATAGATATTTTATAAGCTTATACATCTTAAAGATTTATAGATTATCAAATTATGACCTGCATTTCTGACCAACTATCAGAATGGGTATGAAAGGTGCTCCACATAAATGTCAAATGGCTCAAGGAAAAATCACTAAATGATATTGATATAATAAATGTGGCCCCCAGAATGGTCCAGTTGTACCACTCAACCTGTTTGAGCAGTTATATTAAATCATTCAATTTTAATTTGTTATTACCTTTGCCTAATTTATCGTTATAGGCCCCAATTTCCTATATCTAAAAAGTGTACTGGCTGGGCCCAGTGGCTCACACCTGTAATTCCAGCACTTTGGGAGGCCAACGCGGGTGGACTGTTTGAGGTCAGGAGTCTGAAACCAGCCTGGCCAACACAGTGAAACCCTGTCTCTACCAAAAACTATAAAACTTAGCCAGGCATGGCGGCGCATGCCTATAATCCCAGCTACTTGGGAGGCTAAGGCAGGAGAATTGCTTGAACCCAGGAGGCAGGGGTTGCAGTGACCCGAGATCATGCCACTGCACTCCAGCTTGGGTGACAAAGTGAGAGCCCATCTCAAAAAACAAAAACAAAAACAAAAAAAAGTGTACAGAACTAGCTAAAACTAAGTTCCAAATACAATACTTAATACGTAATATGCTTAAATAAACGTTTGCATACACAGTAGAATACTATTTAGTAGTTGAAAATGCTAATAGGCTGGGCTTGGGTGGTGGCTCATGCCTGTAATTCCAGTACTTTGGGAGACTGAGGCAGTCAGATTGCTTGAGCTTAGGAGTTCACGGGCAACCTGCACAACATGGCAAAACCCTGTCTCTACAAAAAGTTAGCCAGATATGGTGCCACATGCCTGTGGTTCCAGCTACTCAGGAGAATGAAGTGGGAGGATCACCTGAGCCCATGAGGTCGAGGTTACAGTAAGCCATGATGGCATAACACTGCACTTCAGCCTTGACAACAGAGCGAGACCCCTTCTCAAAAAAAAAAAAAAAAAAAAAAAAAAAAGAAAGAAAAAAGATCAGAAAAAAATACCTACGAAGTACTATGTTTATTACCTGCATGACAAAATGATCTGTATACTGACCCCCAGGACACACAGTTTACCTTTTACTTATATAACAAACCTGGCACACATACCCATGAACCTAAAATAAAAGTTTTAAAAAAAAGGAGTGATCATGGAGGATAATCAATCAATAGAAATAAACTGAAAATCCAGAAATCAACCCTCCTGCTTATGATAAATTGATTTTTGACAAAGGTACCAAGACAACTTAACATTTTCCATAGGTGATTCTGGGACAACTAGATATCCACATGCAAAAGAATGAAGTCAGAACCCTTCCATATACTATATACAAAATATTCAGAATGGATCAGAGATCTAAATATAAGAGCTAAAACTAAAAAGTTATTTCAAAAAAGTAATAGGAGTAAATTTTCAAGACCTTGGGTTAGGTCCTGACCTACACATCAAAAGCACAAGCAACAAGAGAAAAAATAAATTGGACTTCATCAAAATTAAAAATGTTTGTGCTTCAAAGAATACCACCAACGAAATAAAAAGATTTCACATCCTATGGAGATACGAAAAAAAGGAAAGTGAAAAGAAGCTGAGTGTGATAGCAGGCCCCTGCAGTCCTAGCTACCTGAGGCTGCAGCGGGAGGATCGCTTGAATCCAAGAGTTCGAGACCAGCCTGGGCAAACTAGCAAGACCCTGTATCTTCAAAAAAAAAAAAAAAAAAAAAAAAAAAAAAGATGAAAAGACAACGCAGAGTATAGGAGAAAATATATGCAAATCACACATGTGGTAAGGGGGCTTGTGTCCTTGTATCCAGGATATATTTTAAAAACTCTTAGGATTCGATAATAAAAATACATAAAAACCTAATTTTAAAAATGGGCAAAAAATCTGAAGAGTCATTTCTCCAAAGAAGATATACAAATGGACAACAAGCACATTAAACAATGTTCAACATTATTAGTCATTAGGGAAATGCAGATGAAGCCACAATGAGATACTACTTCACACAAAGTATCACAATGAGATACTTTGATTATAAGATGACTATAAGAAAAACAATGTGACAAGTGTAAGTGAAACCCTCATATGTTGCTGGTAGTTATGTAAAATGGTGCAGCTGCTATGGAAAACAATCTGGCAGTTCCTCAAAAGATTAAACAGGTCAGGTGTGGTGGTGCATGCTTGTAATCCCAGCTACGGGGAGGCTGAGGCACAAGAATTGCTTGAACCTGGGAGTCGGTTGCAACCTGGTTGCAATGAGCCAAGATTGAGGCCCAATGCACTCCAGCCTGGATGACAGAGCAAGACTCTTGTCTCAAAACAAAACAAAGGCCAAGTGCAGTGGCTCACACCTGTAATCCCAGCACTATGGGAGGCCGAGGCAGGTGGGTCACCTGAGGTCAGGAGTTTGAGACCAGCCTGGCCAACATGGTGAAACCTCGTCTCTACTAAAAATACAAAAATTAGTTGGGCGTGGTGGTGGGCGCCTGTAATCCCAGTTACTCGGGAGGCTGAGGCAGGAGAATTGCTTGAACCTGGGAGGCGGAGGTTAGAGTGAGCCAAGATTGCGCCACTGCACTCCAGCCTGGGCAACAAGAGCGAGACTCCATCTCAAAACAACAACAACAAAAAAGATTAAACAATATGACTCAGTGAGTCCACTTAAGAGTAATAAAAACATGTCCATATAAAAACTTGTACACAAATGTTCATGGCAGCATTATTCACAATAGCCAAAAAGTGGGAAAAAACTAAATATCCATCAACTGATGAATGGGTAAATAAAATACAGTATCTTCATACAATGGAATATTATTTGGCAATAAAGTACTAATATGTGCTATAGCATAGGTGAACCTTGAAAACATTATGCAAAGTGAAAACAGTCACTGAAGACCATACAGTATATAATTCTATTGATATGAAATATCCAAAAGCAGTAAATCTAGGTAGACAGAAAGTAGACTAGTGGTTGTCTATAGCTAGGAAAGGCGGTTGAAGGGAAAAAGGGAGTGACTGCTAACAGGTAGGGGGTTTAATAAGAAAATGTTCTAAAACTGACTGTGTTGATTACTGCCCAACTCTGCATACTAAAAAGCAGCCAACTGTACATTTTAAATGGGTGAATAGTATGGTATTCTTAATTTTTGTTCAGCAAGTATGTATTTTTTATAATTGGAACACAGCTTTCTCTATCTTCAACAAAATTAACGTTGTCATTAAAATCTACAAACTACACTGGCCAGGCGCGGTGGCTCATGCTTGTAATTCCAGCACTTTGGGAGGCTAAGGCGGGTGGATCACGAGGTCAGGAGATCGAGACCAGCCTGGCCAACACAGTGAAACTCCATCTCTACTAAAAATACAAAAAATTAGCTGGGTGTGCGGCGGGCGCCTGTAGTCCCAGCTACTCAAGAGGCTAAGGCAGGAGAATGGCGTGAATCCGGTAGGCACAGCTTGCAGTGAGTGGAGATCACGCCACTGCACTCCAGCCTGGGCTAAACAGAGTAAGATTGCGTCTCAAAAACAAAACAAACAAAAAAAAAAGAAAAAAAAAACCACATATATATACACAAACTATACTTTGCAGACTTTTAAATTCATTCAAACATATCTTCTTTTTCAAGATGTTAAAACTAAATAAACAAATCCAAACATCTATTTTAATATCCTGATCTACTGTGTTCATTATTCTAGGTGTTTAGATTATAGACAAAAATCTTTGCCTTTACACATAACTTTGCAAAGAGTGTACTTAATGGAGGTAAGAAACAACAATTAATAAATTTTATTATGTTAGAAGGTAATAGTCAACACTATGGAAACAAAGCAAGATGGAGAACATGAAGAAGGGTTTGCATTTTTATGAGAAGATGACATCTGACAAGATTTAAAGGAGACAGAGTTATCCACATAAATATCTGGAAAACGAGTATCCAAGAGGGAGGAAAGATGCTAAGGGCTCTAATGCAGGAGCTTGCCACCATTTCATGATGCTATAACTTAATCAAAGTATTCTAATATTGCACATTTATGTTTTCCAACATTATTTGTTTTTTGCTGCTGCTGTTTTTTTTTTGAGACAGAGTCTCGCTCTGTCACCCAGGTTGGAGTGCAGTGGTGCGATCTCCGCTCACTGCAACCTCCACCTCCCGGGTTCACACCATTCTCCTGCCCCAGCCTCCCGAGTAGCTGGGACTACAGGTGCCTGCCACCTCGCCCGGCTAATTTTTTGTATTTTTAGTAGAGACAGGGTTTCACCATGTCAGCCAGGATGGTCTTGATCTGACCTTGTGATCCACCCGCCTCGGCCTCTCCAAGTGCTGGGATTACAGGCATGAGCCACTGCACCCAGCCCATTATTTGTTTTTAATACTGAAAATTTTTAACTGAAATATAAAGTCTTTTCTTTCTTTCTTTTCTTTTTGGTAGAGATGGGGTCTTGCTATGTTCCTCAGACTGGTCTCAAACTCCTGGTCTCAAGCAATACTCCTTCCTCAGCCTCCCAAAATGCTGGGATACAGGGGTGAGCCATGGGCCCCATTTCTCTCTTTCTTGTACTAAATTATTGTCTTTCTTGTACTAAATTATTTTCTTTGGACAAGTTCTTAAGAAGAAATTCATTTTTAAGTCTGCAGCTTTCTGTTTACATCAGTGCTTACTGTTATTCAAAAAACATATGCCAGGTAAAGCTCAATATTTTCCATTATTTTGTAAGTTGGTTTTTAAAAACAAAATAATTATAAAGAGTGCCACAGCCGGGCGCGGTGGCTCAAGCCTGTAATCCCAGCACTTTGGGAGGCCGAGACGGGCGGATCACGAGGTCGGGAGATCGAGACCATCCTGGCTAACACGGTGAAACCCCGTCTCTACTAAAAAAATACAAAAACCTAGCCGGGCGAGGTGGTGGGCGCCTGTAGTCCCAGCTACTCGGGAGGCTGAGGCAGGAGAATGGCGTGAACCCCGGGAGGCGGAGCTTGCAGTAAGCTGAGATCCGGCCACTGCACTCCAGCCTGGGCGACAGAGCGAGACTCCGTCTCAAAAAAAAAAAAAAAAAAGAGTGCCACTAATCTTTCTGCTGCTGTCATTACCACTACTAACATCTGAGTTCTTACTACGTGAGAAAAACTGCTTTTTTTTTTTCAGACCGAATTTCACTCTTGTCGCCCGTGCTGGAGTGCAATGGCAGGATCTCGGGCTCACTGCAACCTCCACCTCATGGGTTCAAGCAATTCTCCTGCCTTAGCCTCCCAAGTAGCTGGGATTACAGGCATGCACGACCACGCCAAGCTAATTTTTGTATTTTTAGTAGAGATGGGGTTTCACCATGTTGGTCAGGCTGGTCTTGAACTCCTGCGTGGCTCACGCCTGTAATCCCAGCACTTTGAGGCAGGGCCACGGTGGGCAGATCAACTGCTCTGTTTTATATGTACTATTTCATTTGATTATCTCAACACCCTGTAAAGTAAATTTATTATTGACCCTATTTTAAGAAATCAAGGCACAGAAAGGTTAACTAACTTGGCCCAAGGTAGCAGGCAGTATCTAGTGCTAGAGTCATGTTTCAGAACCAAGCAGCCTGAGTCCACAGCCTATGATCTTAACTACTCTATATGGTTTAAAATAATCTTTCCTTTTTTTTTGAATACCTATGATATTTATTTGTATCTTTCCCTTTTTAAATTTGGTCCCTGGGAATGAATAATTGGATAAATGCTGATACTATGTCATATACATGAACTTAATCACTGGTCCATGTGTTGTTCTCTTACATTTCAAAAATTTCCTTTAATAATAAAATGAACAACTGTAATCTCACTGCCTAGAAACTAGAACATTACCAAAAATGATCTTATTAAACGTTTCTCCCTATCCTATCTCTTGGTCATTTCTGGGTATGTGTGAAATTTCAAGAATTAACCAATATCCTCAATTTTATGTGCATGTAAAATAATACACTTAGTTGTGCTTATTTCAAAACTTTATCAACGGTAATACATTAAAGAGGTATTTTTAACGGGTATCTGACTATATGTAATCTTCTGGGACTTGTTCCTTCTTCCTCTCCTCAATAGCATCACTAAGATTCATATTTGTTATATATAACTGTATTCATTTTCAGAAGCCATGTAACATTCCATCTGTACTATCATTATTACTCAACCCTGCATTACATGCCCGTCTTTTTCTTTTTGAGACAGAGTCTCACTCTGTCAAATAGGCTGGAGTGTAGTGGTACAATCATGGTTCACTGAATCCTCCACCTCCTAGGTTTAAGCTATACTCCCACCTCAGCCTCCCAAGTAGCTGAGACTACAGGTGCATGCTACCACACCCAGCTAACTTTTGTATTTTTAGTAGAGATGGGTCTGCCATGTTCACCAGGCTGGTCTTGAATTCCTGGGCTTTTAAATTAAAAAAAAATTCCTTTCTATAGGATCACTCCCAATGCACCTTTAACAAAATAATAATAAACCTCTGTTTTAACCCTATTATGCAATTTCTCTGCTATTTACAGCAAAAGTCCCCAGAAAATTGTCTAAGTTTGCTTCTCATCCTGTTCTTTTGTGAACCCACTCTAATCAGGTTGATTGAAACTGCCTACCAAGGTGACCACCAACTTCTATGTGGTCACGTCCAATAGGCTGTCTCAGTTTTCACCTTAATGTATCATAGTATTTGATAGAGATGATCACTCTCTTCTAAATATTCCCGGGCCGGGCACGGTGGCTCACGCCTATAATCCCAGCACTTTGGGAGGCTGAGGCCGTTGGATTGCCTGAGCTCAGGAGTTCGAGACCAGCCTGGGCAACACAGTGAAACCTCGTCTCTACTAAAATACAAAAAATTAACCAGGTGTGGTGGCGGGCACCTGTAGTCCCAGCCACTCAGGAGGCTGAGGCAGGAGAATTGCTTGAACCCGGGAGGTGGAGGTTGCAGTGAGCCAAGATCGCGCCACTGCACTCCAGGCTGGTGACAGAGCGAGACTCTGTCTCAAAACAAACAAACAAAAATTCCCTAATCTTGATTTCTAGGATACCATGCTCTCTTGGTTTTCCTCCAACCTCCTTCTCAATTTTCTTTCCTGGCGCCTCTTCTCCCTCCCCACCTCTAAATGTCAGCTCCATCCTTGTACTACTCTATCTACAATTACTCTATAGGTTATTTCATCCAGATCCACAGCTTTTCATGATGATAACTCACACACAAAATTTTTCAATCTCTGGACCCAATCATTCCTCTGAATTTAAAACATATTATCTCCAAATGTGTATCTGATTTACTCCCGTGTTTCCCTCCTCTGTAGTTAGTACCACCATTCACCCAGTTGCTCAAGCTATTATTGATGCCTCATCTTTTCTTACATGTCTATCGGCAAACCCTGTAGGTTCTATTTCCCAAATATACCTAAAACCTATTACTTACATCTCGCTTGCCTCCTATCTTGTCTAAGCTACCATCATCTTTCACCTAAGCTTCTGAAACTGCCTTCCAACTGATTTATCCTGCTTCTATTCTCACTTTCACTACTGCCAACCCCCAAGGCTATTTTCCACACAATAGCAACAGAGAGTCTTGCTCTGTTGCCCAGGCTGGAGTGCAGTGGCGTTATCTCAGCTCACCACAACCTCCGCCTCCCAGGTTAAAGCAACTCCTCTCCTCGGCCACCTGAGCAGCTGGGATCACAGGCACGCCCCACCACACTGGCTATTTTTTGGATTTTTAGTAGAGATGGGGTTTCACCATATTGGGCAGGCTGGTCTCAAACTCCTAACCTCATGATCTGCCCACTTCAGTCTCCCAAAGTGCTGGGATAAGAGGCGTGAGCCACTGCGCCCGGCCATCTTTTTTTTTTTTTAGATGGGAGTTTCACTCTTGCTGCCCAGGCTGGAGTGCAATAGTGCAATCTTGGCTCACTGCAACTTCCGCCTCCCAGGTTCAAGTAATTCTCCTGCCTCAGCCTCCCAAGTAGCTGGGATTACACGTGCCCGCCACCAAGCCCAGCTAATTTTATATTTTCAGTAAAGATAGGATTTCACTATGTTGGTCAGGCTGGTCTCGAACTCCTGACCTCAGGTGATCCGCCTACCTCGGCCTCCCAAAGTGCTGGGATTACAGGCATGAGCCACCGTGCCAGGCTGAGAGATCTCTTAAAAAACAATCAGAATAAGGATCATGTTACTCCCCTTGTCAAAACTGTTCAATAGGTTCCCATCACATTTAGTGCAAACCACAAAGGCCTTACATGGTCTATAAGACTCTAAATGATGCTGGTGAATGGCTACCTCTTAAATTTCATCTCCTTCCAGTCTCCCTATCACCCAAAGCATTCCAGCAACATCAGTCACCTTAATGTTCCTCAAACACGTAAAAACAAAATACTCCCTCAGGGTGTTTGCGCTGCCTGAAACACTCTTCCCTCATTTAACTACATAGCTCATATTCTACTTTATGTAGGAGTTTGCCCAAATGCTATCTCCTCAGTATCTTATCTGACCATACATCTAAAATAGTACATACATGTCTTTTTCTACTCTTTTACTCTGCTTTTTCTCCAAATTACTTCTATTATAAGCTTTTTTGTTTATTTCCTATTTTCTCCACTAAATTATAGATTCAAAAAGGGCAAAGAATATGTGTGCTTTGTTCAACAGTGAACCTAGGATAACACCTGGCACATACAAGGTGCCCAGTAAATACTTAACGAGTGAAAGAATGTTGAATAAAGCAGACCATTAGCAATGTTATGCTAATATACGCAATGTGCCTTTCATATTCCTACGTAAGTATATAATTACAGATTTATAATAACCATACTTTTATTGGTGACATTAAATTAAACCGCTAAGAAATTCACCCTTTAAAAACATCATCCTTAAAAGAGTTTTAAGTCCAACTTTAAATGTCTTTATTTGCTACATGGGTAATTGCCTTTATTACTTTTTCCTAAGGATGAAAAGCCAAGTCATACAACTAAAGTGAAATAAGCAAACAAAACAGTATTTTATTAGCATACTTACCATTTCTTTTGGACCAGGGGTGTAAGCATGAACTTTTCACAAGTGCTTCATCAACTTTTCCTCCTGACATATTATCCATGAATTGACGCCCATGTTCTAATGCAAGGTAGCAGTCATTGCAACAGTCACGCTCTTCAACACGTACCCAATTGCTAATTACACCACTTTTAGGAAAAGGATCTTGGTCTGCTGCTCCAAAGGGTGAAAATAAATTAGTGCACTGATCCTGTAGCAATAATATCAAATCATCAGATAGTTTTTCAGATTCCTTTAGTCCTCCATTAACATGTTCAGCAGAGGTACCCCTGAGAGCTTCAAAACGTTTTTCTGCTTCTTTGCCACAGTCTGTATTGCGTCCTATGATATCTAGTTCATCTTCAAGAAATAATCCTGAACTGTTTCCAAATTTTCTGTTCATGATAGCACTGAAGCCACAGGTACACCTATATTGTGCTTCCTGCGTTGGATCTGGAATGTAAACTCCAACATCGGCACCCTTGATATTCATGTTGCAGACACAGATGCAACAACTATCAAAGTTACAGTCTTTAAACAAATTCATAACTGATTCTGAAAGGATGAGGTTTACATAAAGACTGTGTGCTTCAGGGATGGAAGGGACAGTTGCAGGTTCAACAGAATTAAGGGGTCTGCATGTAGATGGGGTAGAAGCTGGTGAATACAAGTCTGAATTTTCGTATTTGACTGAACCTTGAGCACTAGCAGGTCCACCAGCTCCACGAGGAGTTCGAGGAGTCCTTGGAGTCCTTGGAGTTGGAAACCGAGGGGTGGATGGAGAAGGAAGAATTCCTGCTCCGCTGTTACTAGGAGGTGCACTGCTAGGAGGCATCCCAAAAGAAGTATGAGTTTGAGGTGTATAAGCAGGGCCATATTCTTGATCCATATTACTTCCATCACTATCATCACCAGGGTAAAAGAAAATCAAATACATATATAAAGGAACATATTAGTAACATGAAATACAACTAAAAACGTCCCAAATGTTTTTCAATTACATAGAAAATTACGAAAGGACAAGTATTGCAAGAATTACAAGTACAGTCAATTTTTATTTCTGGTTAACATATCTACTCTAAGTGATTGTGGACTAAGGATCAATCAACAAGTTCAAATATCATTAATAAGTACTGTATACACTAATGCGCACCAAGACATCCATATTTACTATCTATAAATTATGTTTACTAGAAATACTTATATTTCCTTGATTCTAAGATGCTACTGACTGTAAAATAAAAAAATGATTAAAAAAATGATTTCAGAGATGCTCATGTGTAAAAAGGGAAAAATGGTAATTTTAAGATGCTACCACTTATAAGACATCTCAAATTCAGATTTCTTTCAGCCTTGAGTTGAAATGGACAAAGTCAGAGATGTTAAAATGTGACACGTGTGGAAAATATGGCAAATGTAAAAGTGGAAGCAATTTAAAATTGCAGCCCAAAAGAAAAGGTGCTTCTGAATACAAATCCAGCATAATAGTCTTATGTTTCCTAATAGTTTAACCATACCTAATTAACCTTTTTTTTTTTTTTTTTTTGAGACGAAGTCTTACTCTGTTGCCCAGGCTGGAGTGCACTGGTGCAATCTCGGCTCCCTGCAACATGTGCCTCCCAGGATCAAGTCATTCCTGTGCCTCAGCCTCTCAAGTAGCTGGGACTACAGTCACACTACCACGCTTGGCTAATTTTTGTATTTTTAGTAGAGACGAGGTTTTGCATGTTGGCCAGGCTGATCTCAAACTCCTGACCTCAAGGGATATGCCTGCCTTGGCCTCCCAAAGTGTTGGAATTACAGGTGTGAGCCACTGCTCCCAGCCAATCACTATAATTGATTAACCAGAAATAATTTTTAGAATTTTCAAAAACCAATTTTCTTTTTCCAGCATACCAAGTAAATCTATGAAAAAAAATTAAAGCTGTATAAGAATTCATATACTATTATAACAACATAAATCATACCCCTCTTTGATGAATGGCATTGCAGACCCTGAAGAAAGCAATTCCAATTTTCCAACAGTCCAACTCTGACGATAAATACACTCTTCTGGCAATTTGATAGGGGGCAGATATTGGCTTGGTAGAGTTTTTAGAGGTGCAAACATGGAACATCCCACTAGAATTTGACAATTTTCAGGCTTATAGACATAAGAAAAATCCTACAATATAAAGATGGTAGGTTTTCAGTATCTTATCTTCTGGGGGGGAAAATAAATAAAAATCTCAAACAGGCTCTGGACCTTTTTTCCCTTCTTTAAACAGAATAAAATGTAAATACAATTCTATTATTTTCTTAAATGCATTCTTAATAGTGACACAACAATTCAGTCTTCAACTTAGCTACAAAACTGCAACCACTATGAAATAATTTTTGACTATAGCAATAAACTAATTCTATAAGAAAATACAGGAAGTGAATTATTTTTCTAGAAAAAACATACTTACTTTAATTTCAGAAGGTTTGGGACTACAGAATCCCTCATCAACCTCAATTTTGAACTGTGCTCCTATACTAGAACTATTTCCTTCTAGAACAGTTCCTCCAGGTGTTGTATCCATACTACCATATTCTTTATTATTCATATTCATTGGGGAAAATCCCATAATATGTTGCTCCAATGATGGTGGTGTAGGATACATTTTATGAAGATCTGCAGTGCCTATATTTAATAAAAACATACATTTTAACATGACTAAAAATAGGTGAATCTGTGGTTAAAACAAAGGGAGTGGGGAGCTTTGTTGAGATTAAGTTTGCAAATTTATCACGAGCACAGATGATGGAAGCTTACTTATGCAAGACAACGGGTCCAGATTTCCTGTCTTTGATTCCTTGCAGCTGGTTTTATCATCTGATCCATTCGCTGATTTTTTAGATCCAGGCTATTTAAAAAAAGCATATTTATCTAAAATTTTACATCCAATGTGATCTCAAAATAGTAATCATTCAGATATAACTTAACAGTAAAGCCCATTCATTAAAAGTAATATTTTGAATCTGTGATACAGCCAAATACATACTAGTGTTGAACGATATAATACATTTCTTAGATCATCACTGACTTCATACTTATTTATTTGGTAATATTTATTTGGTAAGCCTCCAAATTAAAAAGAAAAAGTTCCTCCAATGAAAATGACCAATACTTTCAAAATACACAGAAGTAAGGTTAACCTTACTTAAAACCCAAAATAGGGCCGGGCGCGGTGGCTCACGCCTGTAATCCCAGCACTTTGGGAGGCTGAGACGGGCGGATCACGAGGTCAGGAGATCGAGACCATCCTGGCTAACACGGTGAAACCCCGTCTCTACTAAAAAATACAAAAAACTAGCCGGGCGAGGTGGCGGGCGCCTATAGTCCCAGCTACTCGAGAGGCTGAGGCAGGAGAATGGCGTGAACCCGGGAGGCGGAGCTTGCAGTGAGCTGAGATCCGGCCACTGCACTCCAGCCTGGGTGACAGAGCGAGACTCCAGACTCCGTCTCAAAAAAAAAAAAAAAAAAAAAAAACCCAAAATAAGAGGCCAGACGTGGTAGCTCACACCTGTAATCCTAGCACTTTGGGAGGTTGAGGCAGGCAGATCAAAAAATTTGAGGCCAGGAGTTCGAGACCAGCCTGGTCAACATGGTGAAACCTCACCTCTACTAAAAATACAAAAAATTAGCCGGGCCTGGTGGGGCATGCCTGTAATTCCAGTTACTCGGGAGGCTGAGGCACAAGAATTGCAGGAGGCTGAGGCAGAAGAATTGCTTGAGCCTGGGAGGCAGAGGTTGCAGTGAGCCGGGATTGCACCACTGCACTCCAGCATGGGCAACAGAGCAAGACTCTGTCTTAAAATAAATAAAAATAGGGCCGGGCGCGGTGGCTCAAGCCTGTAATCCCAGCACTTTGGGAGGCCGAGACGGGCGGATCACGAGGTCAGGAGATCGAGACCATCCTGGCTAACACGGTGAAACCCCGTCTCTACTAAAAAATACAAAAAACTAGCCGGGCGAGGTGGCGGGCGCCTGTAGTCCCAGCTACTCGGGAGGCTGAGGCAGGAGAATGGTCTAAACCCGGGAGGCGGAGCTTGCAGTGAGCTGAGATCCGGCCACTGCACCCCAGCCTGGGCGACAGAGCAAGACTCTGTCTCAAAAAAATAAATAAATAAATAAATAAATAAATAAATAAAAATAAGAAAACTTGCAATAAGAAGGAGCAGTAATTAACATTAGAAATGCTTTTTGGTAGAAGATACTTGCAAAGCATTTGTCTCCTTAAGTTGAACACATTAAAGTTTCGTATATAATCAATCACCCATCTATCAAAATTCTTATACTTTTACCTTGTTTTAATAGTCTCCTTACTCCTGCAAAAATACTGTTAACAGGTAAAACTAAGTACAAACTTCAGAAGATCTAATGACAAAGCAATAGGGTTCCTAAGTTTTCATACATTGAACAAACAAGTTTTACTATCTCCAAGCTCTTACCAATGTTTTCAGAGCTAATATTAGTTCTATGTCTTCTGTTAGACAGTTTGTGATAAATATTAATAAGAAGACCACGTTCTGACTACAACCTTTTTATCTCAGAGGAACCACAGCTGATACAGGAATGGTAGTAGAGAGAACGTATTAATGTGCCAAAGCATTCAAGGATATAGTCATTTAGTAAAGGGTGCCCTAAAATGTACTACACTATGGGATATACAGTAAAAGTTTATGTATCTGCAGCATATATATGTATATGTACACACACACATATACACAAATAGAGAGATATATATGTTGAGAGAGGACTAAATGCATATTATACAGTAAAAGAAAGACCAAATGTACCACAGAAGTTTCCAAGCTACCTTTATGCAGATGAAAAGGAATTCCCTTTTATGATAATGCAGCACCCAACTCATTAATTTGACAGAGACTTGACATTCTAGGGAATCTCATTTTAAGCTTTAATTTCTTTTATCTTCACTTTTCTCTGCAAATGGGTGTTAAAGATTAAATATTATTTTTTCCTCTTTTATTGTTATATCATGTATCCGTCTTATAATAATAGCTGTGATGCAAAACAAATTCAAAAGAACTGGTATTCCTTAATAAATTGACGAAGTAAATAATGTCAATTATTTATGTGTTCTCTGAATGAGTAAATTCCAGGGTCATTTCTCAAACTACAGAATCAAATAGGAAAATAATTCTGCTTCCTAAAACTGCAAAATAGAACATATGGCAGAGCTCAAATTAAGGTTAATCATGTGTCCTCCAATGTAAAAACAAAAGGAGAAACAAAACCCTCAAAGTTTATAGGTGACATTATGGCAAGACTACTCAAACATGAGATTTAAAAAAGAAATCAATGAATGAGATTTTACTATAAAATATTTCCTATTGTTCAGGGCTAAAACATAGTATTAAACTCACAAATCACTTCTAAAAAATAAAAATAAATAAAATCAAGGAAAACAAACTATACTCAGTTCATTAATGAGATACTCACTGTTAGTTCATCTTCATCAGAATTGAAGAGATTATCAAGGTCAGTAAAAGACACAGCCAGGTCTGAGTCATAAATCAAACTTGTTGATGGAGGACGGGCATGACTAGCAGGGCGAGGAGCATCTACAAAAGTCAATCAGAAAAATAAAATTAAAACTGCTACTACTACACCTGTAATCCCAGCACTTTGGGAGGCCAAGAAGCGTGGATCACAAGGTCAGGAGTTCAGGACCAGCCTGGCCAAGATGGTGAAACTCCGTCTCTACTAAAAATACAAAAATTAGCCGAGTGTGGTGGTAGGCGCATATAATCCCAGCTACTCGGGAGGCTGAGGCAGAGAATTGCTTGAACCCGGGAGGCGAAGGTTGCAGTGAGCTGAGATCATGCCACTGTACTCCAGCCTGGGAGACAGAGCGAGACTCCGTCTTTAAAAAAAAAAAAAAAAGGCCGGGCGCGGTGGCTCAAGCCTGTAATCCCAGCACTTTGGGAGGCCGAGACGGGCGGATCATGAGGTCAGGAGATCGAGACCATCCTGGCGAACACGGTGAAACCCCGTCTCTACTAAAAAATACAAAAAAACTAGCCGGGCGAGGTGGCGGGCACCTGTAGTCCCAGCAACTCGGGAGGCCGAGGCAGGAGAATGGCGTAAACCCGGGAGGCAGAGCTTGCAGTGAGCTGAGATCCGGCCACTGCACTCCAGCCTGGGCGACAGAGCAAGACTCCGTCTCAAAAAAAAAAAAAAAAAAAAAACAAAAAACAAAAAAAACCTGCTACTACTGACCACATAAGTACTATTCTGTTTAAATTAGACATATAACTTTAAGGTCATAAGGGGATTATGCAACAAGAAATTGCACTTTATTGTTTAAAGTCTAGAAAGTGTTTTTATAGAAAAAAAAGTTATAAATAAATGGTTATATTTTTCCCAGGAAGCTCACTATAAGGTCAAGTAATCCATAAAATAGCTAAGTACGCTACATGAATAATTAATGCATCAAACAAAAATATAAATGCCATTAGAAAAACAGAATTAAATACACACACATATTTGTAATTTTTTTTTTTTTTTTTTTTTTGAGACGGGGTCTCGCTCTGTCACCACCAGGCTAGAATGCAGTGGTGCAATCACACCTCACTGCAGCCTTGACCTCTCGGGCTCAAGCAATCCTCCCACCCCAGTAGCTGGGACTACAGCAACATGACCCTATGCCCAGTTAATTTTTTTTTTTTTTCCCCTCGAGTTGGGGTTTCGCCATGTTGCCCAGACTGGTCTTGAGCTCCTGGGCTCAAGCAATCCACCTGCCTCTGTTTCCCGAAGTGCTGGGATTACAGGTGTGACCACCTCACCTGGCCTATATTTTTCTATCTTTCTGAAATGTAAAGGAAGAACAGAACAATGATTAAGAGCTGACTCTTGGGCCAGACAGACTTTAATCTGAAGCCCAGCTCCACCACTAACAGTATGACCTTCGACAAATTACTTAATGTCTCTGTGCCTCAACACCAAAAATAAAATGTAATAGAATGTCAGTAATGTGCTTTGCCCAGTGCTAGAGAATATTCCAGGATAGGTAAGTAGGCCAAATAACCCAATTTGTTTCTGAGTTTTTTTTTTAAATGTATGTATTGTGAAATGGCTAAATCAAGCTACTGAACGTATTCATTACCTCATATACAGGTACTTTTTTTTTTATGGTGAGAACACTTAAAATCTACTCTGAATTTTCAAATGTAATATCTATTATTAACTGTAGTAACCACAATTTACAATAGATCCCTTGAACTTATTCCTCCCAACTGAAATTTTGTGTCCTCTGGCCATCTACCATTCTCCCACCCCCAGTCTCTGGTAATCACCACTTTACTTTCTACTTCCATGAATCCAACTTTTTTTCTTTTCTTTTTTTTTTTTTTTTTTTTGAGACAGTCTCACTCTGTCGCCCATGCTGGAGTACAGTGGCACGATCTCGGCCCACTGCAACCTCTGTCTCCCGGATTCAAGCGATTCTCCTCCCTCAGCCTCCTAGTAGCTGGGACTACAGGCGTGTGCCACCACACCCAGCTAGTTTTTTGTATTTTTTAGTAGAGACGGGGTTTCACCATGTTAGCCAGGATGGTCTTGATCTCCTGACCTCGTGATCCGCCCATCTCGGCCTTCCAAAGTGCTGGGATTACAGGTTTGAGCCACCGCGCCCGGCCACTGAAAGTACATTTTAAGTATTCTCACCACATACACACACAAAAGGTAAGTATGTAAGGTAATGCATATGTTAAATAGCTTGATTTGCCCATTCCACTTATATATATATACACACACATATACACACACACACATATATAATAATTCCAAGTGTTTGTTCACTGAAGACTTGACAGTACTTTGAAGCTTATAGTTGTGAGGTTATAATAGGATACTAACAATTCTCCTCATACCAGTCTCCACTGTTTAAATTATAACTGAAAAAATGATTTAGAATAAGATAAACTATAATTGTGTTGTGACACAGAATATGAGTAAAATGTTTAAAAAAAGTAAATATATATATTTTGGGGTGTGTGTGTGTGTATATACACACACACACACTCGGCACTCTGTGTGTGTATATATACACACACACACACCCCGCCCCAAAACATCATGTTGTATACCATAAATATATGCAATTTTTACTTGTCAATTAAAAGAATAAATTACTTTAAAAGTTAAATGGGTTTTGTAAATGATTTACTATACTATGTCTCTCTATTCCATTCACAAGGAGTTTAAGTCAGACACATTCAAAGTGGAGTCTTCACCACTGTATTCCCAACACCCAAACAGTACCAACACATAACAGGTGTTAACTAAATATTTGTTAATTAGTGGCCTCAGAACAGCTCTCTTAACTTGTGTGTGTGGGAAGAAAATGACAACAAAATTCCAGTAAAGTTTAATTGAGAAATTGTGGTTTTAGATCTGAAGGACTGTAGGCAATGACCTTATCTCCTCATTTTACAGGTGAAAACTTTAAAACATTTTACTCATATTTATTCTATGTCACAACACAATCATAGTGGAGCTTATTCTAAATCATTTTTCAATTTTTATTTATTTATTTATTGAGACAGAGTCTCGCTCTGTCACCCAGGCTGTGGTGCAGTGGCACAATCTTGGCTCACTGCAACCTCTGCTCTCGGGTTCAAACAATTCTCCTGCCTAATCCTCCCAGTAGCTGGGATTACAGGCACCAGGCACCACACATGCCTTATTTTTGTGTTTTTAGTAGAGACGGGGTTTCACCACGTTGGCCAGGCTGGTCTCGAACTCCTGACCTCAGGTGATCCACCTGTCTCGGCCTTACAGGTGTAAGCCATTGCGCCCAGCCCATCTTGGCTCACCACAACCTCCACTTCCTGGGTTCATGAGATGCTCCTGCCTCAGCCTCCCAAGTAGCTGGGACTACAGGCATGCACCACCATGCCCAGCTAATTTTTATTTGTTTGAGACAGAGTCTCGCTCTCTTGACAGGCTGGAGCACAGTGACATGATCTCAGCGCACTGCAACCTCTGCCTCCCAGGTTTGAGCATTCTCCTGCCTCAGCCTCCCAAGGAGCTGGGACTACAGGCGCGTGCCTCCACGCCCAGCTAATTTTTGTATTTTTTTAGTAGAGACGGGGTTTCACCATGTTGGCCAGGATGGTCTCGATTTCTTGACCTCATGATCTGCCCACCACGGCCTCCAAAACTGCTGAGATTACAGGCGTGAGCCACTGCACCCTGTCTAATTTTTGTATTTTTTAGTAGGGATGGTGTTTCACTATGTTGGACAGGCTGGTCTCGAACTCCTGACCTCAAGTGATCCACCCACCTTGGCCTCCCAAAGTGCTGGGATTATGGGCGTGAGCCACCACGCCCAGATCCATTTTTCAATAGTTTAAACAATGGAGAGAGGTATGAAGAGAACTGATAGTCTTCTAATTATAACCCCCATAGCTATAGGCTTGAAAGCAGTGTCTTCAGAGAGCAAACACTTGGAGTTATGATGATGAAACACTCTACTGTCAACCAACTGGACATCTGTATCTTTCTCCTATTTTTTTCAAGTGTGTTTTTCCTGGATAGTATAACTATAGCCTTGGCATAGTATAATAATGGCCTTTCTCAATCACTTTCCAGTCAATATGTGCCTTCATTCTTTTACTTCCTTTCACATAATTCCCAGTAGAAGGGTGTGAGAAATCTATTACATAAAACTGAGTTTTTAATGGAAAACTATTTTTATATGTAAAAACAGGAAAGAGGTTGCAACAATTCAAAACACAAATTCTATCACTTGAACTTGCTTCTTCCAATAAGATAACCAATAAATCCATCATTTAAGAAAGATTCCTTTCTATGAAACATAATGAATTATACAAAAAGGAGTATTAGAAGTCCAACAATATCAGATCAGTCTGTAGTAACAATCCTGGAAAGCAATATTTTGATTAGGAAATAAAGGTTTTACCTTGCTTGATAGAGGGACTAAATAATGACATAGCATCTTCTTCATGTGATAACACTGTTACACTAGATGTCCCATCTTCTACCTGCAAACAAATATTGCATGTTAGGCTGAAATATATGATTTACCAACAATAAAATCTACCAATTATTGAGGAGCTATGTGTCAGGCATCCAGCTAAGTGTTTAACATAATCACTGATTATTATAGTTAACAAGTGAGTAGTATGCTTATTATTATTTTTTTTTTAGATGGATGCTCGCTCTATCACCAGGCTGGAGTGGAATGGTGCAATCTCGGCTCACTGTAACCTCTGCCTCCCAGGTTCAAGCGACTCTCCTGCCTTAGCTTCCCGAGTAGCTAGGACTACAGACCCATGCCACCACGCCCAGCTAATTTTTGTATTTTTAGTAGAGACGAGGTTTCACCACATTGACCAGGATAGTCTCAATCTCTTGACTCTGTGATCCGCCCACCTCAGCCTCCCAAAGTGCTGGGATTATAGGTGTAAGCCACCACACCTGGCCTGTAGTATGTTTATTTTATAAATAAAAAAGTAAAGACTCTAATGTGCCCCAGAAAATATGGCTAATAAGTAGTGAGAGCTGAAATTTTATCCTAAATCTGTCAAATTCCAAAGTCCATGTTCTTTTTTTTTTTTTTTTTTTTGAGACAGAGTCTCACTGTCGCCGAGGCTGGAGTGCAGTGGCATGATCTTGGCTTGCTGCAACCTACCCCTCCTGGGTTCAAGAGATTCTCCTGCCTCAGCCTCCAAAGTAGCTGGGATTACAGGCATTTGCACCACCACACCTGGCTAATTTTTGTATTTTTAGTAGCGACGGGGTTTCACCATGTTGGCCAGGCTGATCTCGTTCTCCTGACCTCAGGTGATCCACCCACCTCGGCCTCCGAAAGTGCTGGGATTACAGGCATGAGACACCACTGTGCCCGGCCAGTTCATGTTCTTTCTATTACACCTGCAGCCTTCCCAGCTACCACTACTCTCATACTTCCAAAAAGACAAAATTTCAAGTATCTGGCATATAGTAGGGCTAAGTAAAACTATGTGAAACTAATTCTTTGTATTAAATGTATTACTGGGGGCTGGGCACGGTGGCTCATGCCTGTAATCTCAACACTTTGGGAGGCCGAAGCGGGCAGATCACTTGAGGTCAGGAATTGAAGACCAGCCTGACGAACATGGAGAAACCCCATCTCTACTAAAAATACACAAAATTAGCCGGGCGTGGTGGTGCACAGCCTGTAATCTCAGCTACTAGGGAGGCTGAGGCAGGAGAATCACCTGAACCAGGGAGCCGAAGGTTGCAGTGAGTGGAGATTGCGCCATTGCACTCCAGCCTGGGCAACAAGAGTAAAACTCCGTCTCAAAAAACAAAAACAAAAACAAAAACAAAACAAAAAACCCACACATATTATTGGACCCTTTTCATAACTTTACAGATTTCGGTTTTCTTTTTTTTTTTTTTTTTTTTTTTTTTGAGACGGAGTATTGCTCTGTCACCAGCCTGAAGCCCAGTGGCATGATCTCGGCTCACTGCAACCTCTGCTTCCTGGGTTCAAGCGAATTCTCCTGCCTCAGCCTCCCAAGTAGCAGGGATTACAGGCGCCCGCCATCACACCCAGCTAATTTTTGTATTTTAGTAGAGACAGAGTTTCACCATCTCGGCCAGGCTGCTCTCGAACTCCAGACCTAGTGATCCACCCACCTCAGCCTCCCAAAGTGCTGGATTACAAGCATGGGCCACTGTCCTGGCCAATTTTCATATTTTGTATTTAAGACATAATTCTTGTTTAGCAAAGTTATCTTAATCTTAACAAATTCTCATATATACTATATACTTGCACTTCATTTTTACTTTTAGGTGCACTGTAAGTTCCTGAATCACATATTCAAAAATAGCACATATTTTTTATTTTTTATTTTTTTTATTTTTTATTTTTTTGAGACAGAGTCTCACGCTGTTGCCCAGGCTGGAGTGCAGTGGCGCGATCTCGGCTCACTGCAAGCTCCGCCTCCTAGGTTCACGCCATTCTCCTGCCTCAGCCTCCTGAGTAGCTAGGACTACAGGCGCCCGCCACCGCGCCCGGCTAATTTTTTGTATTTTTAGTAGAGATGGGGTTTCACTGTGGTCTCGATCTCCTGACCTTGTGATCCGCCCGCCTCGGCCTCCCAAAGTGCTGGGATTATGGGCTTGAGCCACCGCGCCCGGCCAAAAATAGCACATATTTTTTAAACTCAGTGATGTATATTCTGTTTTATCTTTGAAAACTGGTAATTCACTTACAACGTATTTTTAAATCACTGTCAAAATAGCCTACCTAAATGTCCTGATTTCCATTACGACAAAATTTAATACACCCTTTATCCAACTCAGAAACTTTTAAACAACAAAATATGTTCATTATCGGAGATCAGCTATAATCGGTACCATGTGCATTCAAAAAAATACACTTTTCTTTTTTTTCTTTTTGAGACGGGAGTCTCGCTCTCTCACCCAGGCTGGAGTGCAGTGGCCTGATCTCGGCTCACTGCAACCTCTGCCTCCTGGGTTCAAATGATTCTCCTGCCTCAGCCTCCTGAATAGCTGGGATTACAGGCGCACACCACCATACCCACCTACTTTTTGTATTTTTATTAGAGACAGGGTTTCACTATGTTGGCCAGGCTGGTTTCGAACTCCTGTCCTCACATGATCCGCCTGCCTCGGCCTCCCAAAGTGCTAGGATTACAGGCATAAGCCACCGTACCCGGCCAAAAATACGTTTTTCTAAATAAATGATTACTCTTTCTATTCTAAGACAAAAGAAGTGAAATAATTGTGGTACTAAGAGTGTTACTATATGCAGTGCTACAAAATCAACAGTGACCTTTTGGTATACTGTGATTCCTCTTACCTTGTGTTTTTTTCCAGCTTCTCTCTCACTATTTTGTCTATCTTTTTTATCAGGAAAAAGGAATTCCTCATCTCCTTCAACAAATGCATATGGATCAATTTTAGGTTCTTGTTCTGCATCAGAGGCTATTGCTGAAAGATACTGGTTTTTAATTTGATATTGCTGCACTAATTCATCAGAAATTTTTAAAGGTTTCTTACATTGCACCATTAACCTGCATAAAAAAATTAAAAAAAATTAATTATCCACATAAGCATTAAAAATTTCCAAATGACATAAGTATCATAAGGTTTTTAGAACTACTTAAAGATTATCTAACCTGCAATCCCTTATTTCACAAATGAGGAGGCATGAAAATATTAAATAATTTGTTGAAGTCTAAAATTCACCCATAGAGAAATGGGGCCAAAATCCAAGTTTCCTAACTATATGATCTTTCCACCAAAATACGTTGTCTTTAGGTAATTCACGGTTCTCAAATCCTCAAGCACATTATTTTGTCCAAATCCATTCCCTGAAAGGGGCTCTTAAATCTAAACTGCTCCACGACAGTAACTCAAAGTGGGGGCTTTATAAAAGTGAGGTAAGATACTTTTAAACAATGTATACAAAGAAAGTGATTATGGTTTTTTTTTTTTTTTTACTGCCATGAGTAGATACTTTAAGTTTTAAATTTTTGAAGGACTGATTTGTGTTTCATGAAAATAGCATTATTACTATTAATTGTGGCAAGATGTTTCGCAATGGAAAGTGAAGTTTCAGTGCAAGTATCTGAGTTCTTTTCTAATCACATTGGCACATGAATTTTTAAGCTATTGGTCTTCTGCTTCAACACAGCAACTGAAAAACTGCTTCTCTTTATTCTCCTAAAATAACCAATAAAATGACAGGAGATGACAGAGTAAAAGAGAAGACAACAATGAAGTTGGAAAGATTAGCTAGTGGAAACTGACAGACCACAGAAAGCTAAAATCTAAGGATAAAAGAGGGACACCACAACAAGAATCAAGCTGATCTATACCAAAGAACCTTGGAAAGTATCAGGACTTTTTTCTCTCTGAAGACCCGCCTGCTCGGTGAGTGTGAACACAGAATCATTAGCTTCTGGTTTGCATAAGACACGTTTAGACTCTCAAATTCCTATTCTCTTGGGTATACAAAGCTAAAGTTCTCAACCTGTCATAACAGCAGCTAGCAGCCAAGCTTATAGTCAGATCATATCCAGAATCTTGCAATGACTACTTCACTCTCAGAAAAAAACCAAAGTCTTTATATCATCCTATGAAAACTTCCCATAATCTTGTTCTTCTCCTCTCCAACTTCATCTTTTACTATTCTAGTCCTCTCTTATAATGCTTCCAAGGCCTTCCTTTATGTTCCTCAATGGGTTCCAGATCCATTCCCGGCTATTTCTTTTATTGGGAACATTCTCCTTCCAAATATCTGCATAGCCAACTCACTTCCTTCAAGTCTTTGTTTAAATGTCACCTCTCTCTGAGACCATAACTACCTTATTTAAAATAGCAATATGCCCATGCCCATTTGCCTCAATAATAATCCCCCTTAACCTGCTCTATTTTCCTGCATAGCATTTATCTTTTAACATATTACATAATTTATTAAGTTCATAGTTGACTGTCACACTAGAACACAAAAGCTCCACAAAGACAGGGGGCTTACCTTTGTTCACTAATTTAGCACAGATGCCTAGAGTACCTGGTACATAATAGGTGTCAATACTTGCTAATGAATAAATGAAATCTAAAAATCACAGACTGAGATGTTTTTGCATTAGTACTACTAAAATACAGTATCTTGTACTCTGAAATTAACAATTTTTACACACTAGAAGGTACCAATGCCACTACTTATCTACTCTGAGTACTAAGACAAAAACTGTAAGATATGTAAGGTCTGGGAGCAATGAAGGTATCTGCACATTGCACATTCTTTGAGTGACAGGGAAATCACACCTTATTCATCTATTCACTAATGCCTAGCACTAGCAGCACGTGATCGCTTACAAACTAAGGGCAAAGCAGGCCATCAAAACAAAAACTGATTTCTAAACATGCTATCAAATGCTCAAATATATATCATTATTATTCCAAATATGCCCCAGATTTATCCCAAAAACTAAAATCCCAAGTATACAAAAACTTTCTTCTGTGGGAACATAATGTTAGCACACTGTCATTGGGGATATGTTTTATAATTAATCACCAGAATAGTTCTGTTGTATAAACAGATGAGTATCAAGTGTAGTTTTTTATCTCACCACATTAGACTCTAAATAACCGTTAGCTGAACTGTCTACCAAATTTCACTAATGCAAATCTTTTCAAAATAGTAATTCTAGCTACTTTGATACGTACTTTTCTTATTTAACACTTAAAATAATATGTTAAGATAAGAAGCAAAGGGTATTATCCCTTACTTTGATGTGGAAATTATGTAAAATCAAGGGCTTTGCCAAGGTTACACAGTGGCAAAGTCAGAGACGAAAAGATTTTAAGTATTCATATTCAAATAACTATTCTTAGGGAAGAAAGTATAAGAAATCTCCCTGCCCCCAGCCTGAAAGACACTACTGCTCTTTGTAGAGACAAATAAAACAACTCTGTGTTTCATATTAAGTTGTCGTCTGGCAGAAGTATAAAAACCTTCACACTGTTTACGTAAGTAGTTGCTAGACTACTGTGCAGTAACATTATTAAAAAAACCAATTCTACTGCACAGGGCTCTATTAAAATAAAAATGAGTAAACCAAATGCATTACCTAAATATGACTTTTTGTTATTTTATTGAATCATTCTCACAGACATTAGGATGTGCAAAGAATTTAAATGTAGTCAATTTCAAGAGGATCAAGACACAATAAATTTTAAAATATAAATCATTTACATTATACATTCTATATTTAAAGCTGATAAAAAATAGAATTAAAAATTGTTACTTTTAAGAGATGCCAGATAAAAAACTCTAATTACCATACTGTCAACATCAATTATATAGTACACATACACTTTTAGAATACGAATAACCTCTCCTTTCCTCAAACGAACTTTCACATACAGCCAAATAATTAACTACACAGTTTCAATTAGACATAAAGCTAAATACAGAAAAACTGCAAAAAGATCAGGTACAGCCATGAACAGCAAGTGCTGCAAGGCCCAAAGCAAATTTAAATTATATTATTCATTAATTCATCTCCTTCCTTTTACTATGACAATAACATACTATCCTGAAATGTACTCATATATAATTTAACATCGCTTATGGTAGCATATGCTGTTATGCCTTTATTCAATAAAAATTCTTCCAGATGAGGTATGACAGTTTTTAAGGATTGACAATTATAGAAGCAGATAAGCTATAGACGGGAAGTTAAGAAACAAATGAATGCAATAATGTCAAAATCTCCCCACCACTTTCTTTTTTTTTGTTTTGAGACAAGGTCTTCTTGCTCTGTCACCCAGGCTGGAGTGCAGTGGCGCGGTCTCAGCTCACTGCAACCTCCACCTCCGGAGCTCAAAGTATCCTCCCTCTTCGGCCTCCTGAGTAGCTGGGACTACAGGCGTGTACCACCACACTTGGCTGGTTTTTTATGTTTTGTAGAGACAGGATGTCACTATATTGCCCAGGCTGGTCTTGAACTCCTGGGCTCAAGTGATCCTCCCATTTTTGCCTCCCAAAGTGTTGGGATTACAGGTGTGAGCTACTGTGCCCAGCCTAAAATCTCCCACTTTTTAAATGGTACTTTTTTCTATTACCATCTCCTATATTCAGAATCAATCCTTAAACTGAGTCAAGGTCACTGTCAAAGGAAAGCTTTATTGCATTAAAATAAAACAGGAAATATAGAAGACTTACTTAAAGATTTAGGGTACAGTAAAATCAAAACAGGTTTATTTCATCACAGGCTTCCTTCTGTGAAAGTCATTCAGAACTACCTTTTAGAGATCAAATAATGCATTCTATAACAATATACATACAAATCTGGTATATCACTAATACAACATTGGAGTTAATTATATTGATGAACATTATGGTAGATCCTGATATACTTTGGCCACAGAATAAAACATGTAAAGAACTATGCTCAAATACAGTTCTTTCTTTGCTCAGGGTTGAGACAGGTTTCCCTCTAAATCAGAATAACGGACTAAACCACCACAAATTCTTCTAAAACTAAGTGCTAAACCCATGAAAAAAGATACAATGTTTCTTGCCAGAAATTTTGCTGTCTTTAAAATTTATACGGTTCTTAGCCTCTATTCTGAAATACATACTATCATTAATTAATACAGAAACTAAAAAGAATTAGAAACAAAAAAAGATATTTGTCACATGTATCTTATATATGGGTTATGCTGTGTTCCATTCCAACCTCTCCTTCCCCACAAGTAAATTCTAACAAATTAGAGGAATTTTACTTTTAAAAACATAGTCAATGAAAAGTTAAACATAAAACTTCTACACATGAAAGTCTAAGAAAAAGGGTACTTAGAAATGATAAATTCTATAACTCTATACTAGTTAGGTAGCCGTCACCACCTAAAACTGCTGATCAGAAAAATCAAGAGGGCTGGGTGCAGTGGCTCACATCTGCAATCCCAGTGCTTTGGGAGGCCAAGGTAGTAGCATCACCGGAGACCAGGAGTTCAAGACCAGCCTGGACAACATAGTGAGATCCTGTCTCTCAAAAAAAAAAAAAAAAAATTAGCTGAGGGGTGTTGTCACATGCCTGTAGTCTCACCTTCTTGGGAGGCTAAGGAGGATGGATGGCTTGAGCCCAGGAGCTCAAGGCTGCAGTGAGCCGTGATCATGCCACTGCACCATAGCCTGGGTAACAGCGCAAGATCCTCTCTCTTATAAAAATAAAAAATAAAAATCAAGAGTACAAATTTCTTTCACTAACCCACTATTATGGAAGGACAGTGCCACCTTTCAACAGCAATCAATGGAAACATTTATTTATACCAAACAGAAAATGCAGTTTCACTTAACATAAATAAAACAAAGCTTTGAATTTCTGCTACTGTAATTTTCTATGAAGTCACACACCTGTAAAGGTTCCACTATTACAAATCCACTAATTCTTTGTTTCTACTGATGCATTCTTGTCCTTTTGCATTGTATATCTACTCTGGATTATTAACAGTCCCCTCTATTAAGTTTCAGACATTATCCCAACTGCCTGATGGAATCTCTCAGCAGGTACCTCAAACTGCATTCACATTTTTACAATGTACTCACATTACATGCACATAGCTAAAGTCATGTAGTACAAAAAGATGAAAAGCCTAAGTATCTCAATCTCTCTCCTTCAAGATAACAAGTACTATTTCTATCATCTAATTAAGGTGGAAAAAAACCTACGTATACGCCAGCATATATGTATGCACATATGTACTTTGTTCCTCATCTACATACAGAGCTTCCCATATCAGCCTACACAGATTTCCTTTAAGTGGATATGTCATTATTATTTAGCCAGGCCTTCATTATTTAGCAAGACCTTATTTTCATAAGGTATATCCATAGTTTCTGTTTTTTGTTTTTTTGTTTTTTTTTTTGAGACAGAGTCTTGCTCTGTTGCCCAGGCTGGAGTGCAGTGGCATGGTCTTGGCTCACTGTAACCTCTGGCTCCCAGGTTCAAGCAATTCTCCTGCCTCAGCCTCCTGAGTAGCTGGGATTACAGCTGCCTAACACCATGCCCAGCTAATTTTTTGTATTTTTAGTAGAGACAGGGTTTCACCATGTTGGCCAGGCTGGTCTGAAACTCCTGACCTCATGATCCACCCACCTTGGCCTCCCAAACTGCTGGGATTACAGGTGTGAGCCACCACGCCCAGCCTAGGTATATCAATAGTCATTCCAAGGTACTTCTATTTAGAAATGCTACTTTAAAAAAAAAAATCAGAAAAATTATGTTTGGTAAGATTTAGCCTAAAGTGGGTAAAAACAATGGTAGAGACACCTTCAAACCTATTCTTTATCTTTCCACCTCATGAACTAAATATGCTTGGCCTTAAACTCTCCTGTTATTCCCCTACTTTACTATTCAACTGGTTGCAAAGTTCTTCAAAATATATTCCACAGCATCTATAACACTCATACATCCCTGCTACTTCTAATTTCCTAGTGTCAGCCTCACATCACTTTCTCTATGAGTTGCTCAAACATGTCCAAATTGATCTCCTTTCATACAAATGTACCTTTTCATTTCAAGCAACCTTTCAATAACATTACTTGGTGAGTTTTTCCAAAATCCTTATTTTCCAAAACTTGTTATTTTATCTCACTCAATACTTGAAATAGCTCCCCCATCATCTCAAGGATAATACATAAACTTATGAATACTATTCTGCTATTCCATTCCATAGTCCTACGCTTTTCAGGTCTCATTTCTCATCATGACACACCAAACTACTAAGGAACACCCCTATAATCTAACCATACCAAACTACATAAAGCTTCTGCATCTTCATAAATGGAATTATTCCCCACTCTGTGTCTG
Source organism: Macaca fascicularis (assembly GCF_037993035.2). Taxonomy (NCBI): domain Eukaryota; kingdom Metazoa; phylum Chordata; class Mammalia; order Primates; family Cercopithecidae; genus Macaca; species Macaca fascicularis. The sequence continues at coordinate 46,464,657 of NC_088390.1, forward strand.
TACTATATTTTAGTTATAGCTCTATCAGATAATATGTTATTTTCCAATAGACTAGAATTTCATTTACAATCAAGAGCTAAATTTATTTTATACACCAACAGTGCCCCCACAGCATACTGCATAAGAGAAACTTCAGTTTTATTCAAACCGATAAAGAAATACCTTTTAAGAATATGAATTTAAAAAGAAAGATAATATTCCTGAGATACAAAATGCAGAGGACTTGCAACAGCCCTCTAATTAACTTCATTAAAATTAACTGCTGGCCGGGCGCGGTGGCTCAAGCCTGTAATCCCAGCACTTTGGGAGGCCGAGACGGGCGGATCACGAGGTCAGGAGATCGAGACCATCCTGGCTAACACGGTGAAATCCCGTCTCTACTAAAAAATACAAAAAAAAAAAACTAGCCGGGCACGGTGGCGGGCGCCTGTAGTCCCAACTACTCGGGAGGCTGAGGCAGGAGAATGGCATGAACCCGGGAGGCGGAGCTTGCAGTGAGCTGAGATCCGGCCACTGCACTCCAGCCTGGGCGGCAGAGCGAGACTCCGTCTCAAAAAAAAAAAAAAAAAAAAAAAAAAGATTAACTGCTAAACATTTAAATGCACTTTCAAAACTCAAAGAATGGAAAAATAATAATGGATATTTACAATGACTAGGTGACAGAAATTCACCAATTTACTAATATAAACAAATGAGGCTTCTGAATGGATTACTCTATGACTAAAAAGGTGTTTGATCATATTACATCTTTAAAATTATAAGTGCTTCCAGAAAGAATTTAAGAAGGTTGTTTAAATGCCATCAAAAGAGGGCCAGGCGCAGGGGCTCACTCCTGTAATCCCAGCACTTTGGGAGGCCGAGGCGGGTGTATCACCTGAAGTTGGGAGTTCGAGACCGGCGTGGCCAACATGGCGAAACCCGTCTCTACTAAAAATACAAAAATTAGCCAGGTGTGGCGGCGCATGCCTGTGATCCCAGCTACTCAGGAGGCCAAGGCAGAAGAATCACTTGAACCTGGGAGGTGGAGGTTGCAGTGAGCCAAGGGCAACAAGAGCGAAACTCCATCTCAAAAAACAAAACAAAACAAAACAAACAAACAAAAAAAGCCTTCAAAAGAGAGTAACAATAATTCACTGAATTTATTTTAATGACAGGGAACATATCTAACTTTGTCAATTGGCTGTACCACTTTCTACAAGGAGACGACTATTATTTTGATCCTTATGACATCACATCTCAAGCAATATTAACAGTAGGTAATAAATTATCCAGTTATTCCAACAAAATCCTTTTCACTATGGGGAAAAAAAAGCATTTTTGTTTCAGCATAATAAAAGACCATGCCTGCCGGGCGCGGTGGCTCACACCTGTAATCCCAGCACTTTGGGAGGCCGAGGCCGGCGGATCACGAGGTCAGGAGATCAAGACCATCCTGGCTAACACAGTGAAACCCCGTCTCTACTAAAAATACAAAAAATTAGCCAGGCGTGGTGGTGGGCGCCTGTGGTCCCAGCTACTCGGGAGGCTGAGGCAGGAGAATGGTGTGAACCTAGGAGGCGGAGCTTGCAGTGAGCGGAGATTGTGCCACTGCACTCCAGCCTGGGTGACAGTGAGACTCCGTTTTAAAAAAAAAAAAAAAGACCATGTCAAGTATCTGACCCTAGTATGGAGTGACTAAAGTAGCATGGGGAATCTCCCCGATGAAGTCAATCAGTAAACATGCTGACCTTTCTAGTAACTATTATTTTAGAGTTCAAATTTCTGTTACAGGTTATTCATTATATTAAAGTACCTTAACACTTTTAACACTTCGAGCTGGATAATTTTTTGTTATGGGAGATTAGCCTGTGAACTGTAAGATATTTAGCAGCATCTCTAATCTCTACTTACTAGGTGCCAGTAGCATACCCCAAGTTGATAATAAAAAATGTCTCTGGACATTGGCAAATGTTACCTGGGGATGGGGCTGGAAGGATATAAAATTGCCCCAGTTGGGAAATACTACACAGAATAATAATTCCAGGAAAAGGACAGAATCATCCACATGATTATTTTTAAAATCAAACTTTTAACGTACCAAGTATAGAACAATTACATTCCATAAATGCTTCTCAGTTAACATAGCAGCTAAACCTTTGATGGTTCACCTTTTGGATATTTACCATATCAACTAATCTGTTATCATACTACAAAAACAAAGCTTATATCTAGAAGTGAATTGTGGCCAGGCGCAGTGGTTCACACCTGTAATCCCAGCACTTTGTGAGGCTGAGGTACGTGGATCACCTGAGGTCAGGAGTTCGAGACCAGCCTGACCAACATGGTGAAACCTTGTCTCTACTAAATACAAAAAATTAGTCGGGTGTGGAGGTGCATGTCTGTAATCCCAGCTACTTGGGAGGGTGAGGCAAGAGAATTGCTTGAACTTAGGAGGCAGAGGTTGCAGTGAGCCAAGATTGTACCACTGCACTCCAGCCTGAGCAACAAGAGCAAAACTCCATCTCAAAAAAAAAAGAAAAAAAAAAGTCAACTGTGACATGATACACATTTCAGTAACTAGTATAACCAAAACAATACTCACATAAGACATATCATTAAAATTAAAACCCTTTTATTCAATCTTTTTTTTCCTTATCTATAAGGCAGAAAAAAAGGGTGACAAGGAATAGGCAAAGCATATTATTTCCTTACCTTACATAATTACAATCCAGTACCACTCTATCCCGCATGCTACTTTTCTACACTATGCTTCCTCCTTCTCATTCTTATTCAGTGAGAAAAATGTCAAATAATTTTAGAACGGATTTTTTTTTTTTTTTGAGACGGAGTCTTGCTCTGTCGCCCGGGCTGGAGTGCAGTGGCCAGATCTCAGATCACTGCAAGCTCCGCCTCCCAGGTTTACGCCATTCTCCTGCCTCAGCCTCCCGAGTAGCTGGGACTATAGGCACTCGCCACCTCGCCCGGCTAGTTTTTTGTATTTTTTTTTCAGTAGAGACGGGGTTTCACCGTGTTAGCCAGGATGGTCTCGATCCCCTGACCTCGCGATCCGCCCATCTTGGCCTCCCAAAGTGCTGGGATTACAGGCTTGAGCCACCGCGCCCGGTCTACAACAGATTTTAAGGTTAAACTGTATTAACTTCTAAGAGACCTTCATTTTGCCCACAAAAACTCACTATTAAAGTTTTTTAAACCAAAAAAAATTCATACCACCACATTTTTACACACATTAAATAAGAAAATATAACCTGGAAATAAAACAAGTTTTAAAATAGTATTTTAGGGCCACACTGTCATTTCATTCACCCAAACATTTGCTGAATTTCTATTGTGTACCTACAATTGTTCTAAGGGGGTATGTGTGTTTGTGCTAGAAGAATACAGCAGTAAACAAGACAAGACTCCTTGCCCTCATAGAGCTTGCATTCTAATAGGGAAAAGACCATTAGCAAATACATAATATAATTTCAGATACATGCTAAGGAGAAATTAAAAGCAGTGCACAGGACAGGCAGTGATTTGGGAGAGAAAGACCATAGTTTAGATAAAACGGTCAGGAAAATCCTCCCTGAGAAGATAACTTTTGAGCAGCACTGAATGGTAAGAAGGGATAAGCAGTTCACCCTCTTTATAATCCAATTCTAAAAGGCCATGAGGAATAAGCTTGGCTTTTTGAATAATTTATCAAGGATGCTGGTATAGCTAAATCAGGAGACAGGCAGGATACCAGTAGGTAACATGGGTGAAGAACGAGGTAGGCAAGAGACTGCATACAATCTTACAGATCAGGAGAAAGGGTATGGATTTTACTCTAAGTGTAAAGGGAAACTATGGGAGGAATTTAAGCAAATAAGTAAGGCAATATTTTACTTGCAATGATTACCCTCACTGCTGTGTAGAGAATACGTGTAGAATAGAAACAAGGAGACTAGTAATATCAGGCAAGAGCTGAGGCTGGCTTAGACTTACGTTACATTTACCATGAGTAAGACTAAGATTTTTTTAAGGTTTGTTTCTAAGACATCATTGACTTTTTTTTTTTTTTTTTTTTGAGACGGAGTCTCACTCTGTTGCCCAAGCTGGAGTGCAGTGGCATGATCTCTGCTCACTGCAACTTCTGCCTCCCGGTTTAAGGGGTTCTCCTACCTTAGCCTCTGAGTATCTGGGATTACAGGCACATGCCACCACACCCAGCTGATTTTTGTATTTTCAGTAGAGACAGGGTTTCACCATGTTGGCCAGGCTGGTCTGGAACTCCTGACTTCAGGTGATCCACCCGCCTGGCCTCCCAAAGTGCTGGGATTACAGGTGTGACCTACCACGCCCAGCTCTAAGACGACATTTACTTTCAAGAGACCTGCTGACTATTAAGTAAACTCACTGTCTTTCATAATCCCTAAGAGTATACTGATCTCTCTCAATTTATAATCCAGATTAATTTTAATTAAAAATAAAATCATGGATGGGCACAGTGGCTTGTGTCTGTAATCCCAGCACTTTGGGAGGCTGACACGGACTGATCACTTGAGGTCAGGAGTTCAAGACCAGCCTGGCCAAAATGGTGAAACCTGATCTCTACTAAAAGTACAAAAATTATCTGGTCATGGTGGCGCACGCCTGTAATTCCAGCTATTCTGGAGGTTGAGGCACAAGAATTGCGTGAACCTGGGAGGCGGAAGTTGCAGTGAGCCGAGACTGTGCCAATGCACTCCAGCCTGGGTGACACAGTAAGACTCTGTCTCAAAATAAATAAAATAAAATTAAAATACTTTTAGATTCAAAAGGCCAGATGAAGCACAGGACTCATCTGCTAAAATGACAATAAAAGCATTTTAATTTACTATTATTTTTAAAGAAACAGGGTCTCATTGCTGCCCAGGCTGGAATACAGTGGCTATTCACAGGTGCAATCCCACCACTATCAGCATAGGAGTTTTGACCTGCTCCATTTCCATCCTAGACTGGTTCACCCGTCCTCAGGCAACCTGGAGGTCACCATACTGATGCTGAACTTGATGCAGACACTCAATCGGCCCAGTGCACAGCAGCCCGGAACTCCTGGGATCAAGCAATCCTCCTCACACAACCATAGCACTCGGCTAGGTATTTTAAAAGAGAATAAATCTCTAACAGTAGAAAAAATGAGAGAGAGGCTATAAATAGACCAGATGTTTCACTAAGTCTCACAGGGAAGCTCAAATAAGATAAAATACAGCAGAAAATGTTCACAACCTAGAATATGCAAAAGAAGGGATTATAGGCCAACTACATAAACAACAGGAGAGTCTAATTGCCTGGGAAAGTCAGAAAAAATCTGGACTTAAATTTCTAGACAGATATGAGAAAAAGGGTTACTTTGGTCACACTGCCTATGGGGTTAGCCCAGCTCTGCAAGGAGGAGTAAAAAAAAAAAAAGAGGAGGAGGGAAAAAGAAAAAGGAGAAGGGGACAGGAACCAGAAGAAAAACATAAATGAGAAAAAGAGCTGAAAATGGGGCAACAAGAAAAGTTCCTTTTTAAGGAAAATGAATAAACTACCTGTGAAAATAAGTATAACATCCTCTTCATTCTGGAATTCTAGGAATGGTTGCCTTCCCTTCCAAAAATTCCCTATCCAATTATCATAAAGCGAATTATCTGACACCTACACATATTACATACTAAAGTATTTATTGAATGAGCAAGGCCCACCAGTCAACAAGCTCTACCTATATACAACATTTCCAATCACCCTATCTATTCTCTGACATTAAAATATATACAGACAGGCCAGGTGTGGTGGCTCATGCCTGTAATCCCAGCACTTTGGGAGGCTGAGGCCAGTGGATCACTTGAGGTCAGGAATTCGAGACCAGCCCGGCCAACATGGTGAAACCCCGTCTCTATTAAAAATACAAAAATTAGCCAGGCATGGTGGCATGCACTTCTAGTCCCAGCTACTTGGGAGGCTGAGGCAGGAGAATTGCTTGAACCCGGGAGGTGGAGGTTGCAGTGAGCTCAGATCACACCACTGCACTCCAGCCTGGGAGACAGAATGAGACTCCATCTCAAAAAAACAAAAATGAAATAATAATAACTATCAGGTCGAGCGCAGGGGCTCACGCCTGTAATTCCAGCACCTTGGGAGGCTGAGGCCAGTGGATCACTTGAGGTCAGGAGTTCGAGACCAGCCTGGCCAACATGGTGAAATCCTGTCTCTATTAAAAATACAAAACTTAGCCAGGCATGGTGGCACGCACTTGTAGTCCCAGCTTGGGAGACTGAGGCAGGAGAATTGCTTGAACCCAGGAGATGGAGGTTGCAGTGAGCTCAGATCACACCATTTTACTCCAGCCTGGGAGACAGAATGAGGCTCCATCTCAAAAAAATAAAAATGAAATAATAACAATTAGGTCAGGTGCAGTGGCTCACGCCTGTAATCCCAGCACTTTGGGAGGTAGAGGCAGGTGGATCACAAGGTCAGGAGATCAAGACCATCCTGGCTAACAAGGTGAAGCCCCATCTCTACTAAAAATACAAACAATCAGCCGGGCGTGGTGGCACGTGCCTATAGTCCCAGCTCCTCGGGAGGCTGAGGCAGGAGGGTCGCTTGGACCTGGAGGGCGGAGGTTTCAGTGAGTCGAGATAGCGCCACTGCACTCCAGCGTGGGTGACAGAACAAGACTCCATCTCAAAAACAAAAACACAAAAAACAATCAGAAGTATGACAAGAAGAATCTGAGTAAAGAACAAGACCAAACTAAAGTAATTCTAGAGAAAAACAAAATCACAGAACATCAAACAAAGGAATGTCATTAAAAAAAAATCAGTTGAGAATGTTTTTAAAACACGAGAAACAAAAATTCAGAATTCAAGAAAGTTGAGAATCCCCTGAGAAAACAGAGCACCATCTAAAACATGGAAGTTTTAAAAATAATTTTTAAGGAGATCGTATTATCTAAGAAATAGAGAATTTCCAAATTGCAGAACAAAAGCCTTCAAAATGAGTTAGCCCTTGGTTGGCACAGTGGCTCACGTTTGTAACCCCAGCAATTTGGGAGGCTGAGGCGGGGGCGGCGGGGGTGGGGGGATCACGAGGTCAGGAGATTGAGACTATCTTGACTAACACTGTGAAATTCCGTCTCTACTAAAAAATGTAAACAATTAGCAGGGTGTGGTGGCACACGCCTACAGTCCCAGCTACTCGGGAGGCTGAGGCAGGAAAATGCATGAACCCGGAAGGCAGAGCTTGCAATGAGCGCAGATCATGAAACTGCACTCCAGCCTGGACGAGAGAGCGAGACTCTGTCTCAAAAAAAAAAAAAAAAAAAAAAAAAAAAAGAAAGAGCCCTTCAAGTGCCCATCACAAGGACTGGAAAAAAGATCATTATACCTACTACACATATTCTTGTGAAATTTCTAAAGCTAAGAGAAGACCTTAAAAGCCTCACAGAAGTAAGAGATCACATGTTTTTTTAAATAAGCAAGAATGAAACTCATTATTACATATTTCATCCGAAGTTTGAGATACTAGAAGACAGTAAAGCAATGCCTATGAGTTCAAGGGGGAAATTATTTCCAATTATGAAACCAACATGTAATCAAATTATCAATCCAAGCATGAGGGCAAAATATCAGATCATTTTCAGAAATACAAGGATGCCAAATTTATCTCCCACTCTTCCCTTTCACCCCCTCCCCCCAAGGAAGCTAGATATTCACCAAGAAAATAAGGGCGAAACCAAAAAGAAGCCACTAGTTATAAAAAAAACTGTGGTATTAACTTGAGTCTAATCAAAATGAAATCCTAGAGAGCTGAAAACAAGTCTAGAAAGCAATTGGTTCACATTATAACAGAAATAAGAAAGTATTAAACTCCATATAATAGTTATATTATCTGGAGTAATCTGATATTGAGGAAAAAAGCTACATTAAAAAATAAACATAAATCAATAATGAAAATGTGACATTTTAAGCAAATAAAGTCTAAGACATTATTTAACCTATTAGTAGCATTTAAGCAATAAGAAAGTAATTAACTGAAAAAAAAAGGTAATTCACTGACAATGATCTGATAAAGGAGGAACTGTAATCTTTGTACATTCCTTGGCCTTGCACTAATAAATAGGTAGACAGTTCTATTGAGCATAATCGTATTTTATTGGTTGATTTTCATCTTTTAGAAAAATTTGTATATAAAAGAATTATTATTAGACAGACTATAAATGTATTTATAACAACATAGAAAGTCAAGGGATACCTGGAAAAAAGCCTTCTTCTGCCCAAAGTACAACATTAATACAGTGAACAAAGAAGGCAAACCACCGATGGAGGAAGATACCTACAGCACATAAAACTAATGCAGGATTAATACCCAGAACATGCAAAGAATACATCAGAAAAAAAAGAAAAGAAAAATGGACTAAAAAATACAACGAATAGGCAAGTCAGAGAAGAGGAAACCTAAATACCCCCAAAACATTTTAAATGATGCTCAATCTCACTAGAAATCTGGAAGACACGTATTTAGACAATGAGATGACATTTTGCGTGCTGTAGATTATTGAAATTAAATCTCATAATACCAACTATAGAGGAAAACATAGTGTAACAGCCATTCCCATATACTGATGTTTCATGAGGGTTTAAACCATATACCAGTTGCGGAAAAGCAACTGGGCAACAACCCTTAATGCTGAAAATGGACATAGCCATGTTGAAAAAGGCTTTTAGATATATTTCCTAAAGAAATTCTTATACAAGTACACAAGGAAATGTGTACCAAACAAAATGGAAAATGTTAGGGTGAAAAACTGAAAATAACCAACATATCTATCTTTAAGAATTTAGATATTTACCATATGTTCATAAGGAAATACCATAAAGCAACTAAAATAACTAGAGCTACATGTATAAAAACATGTACTGAAATAATAAGTACCAATTCAGGCTGGGTGCAGTGGCTCATGCCTGTAATCCCAACACTTCAGGAGGCCGAGGTAGGTGGATCACTTGAGGTCAGGAGCTCGAGACCAGCCTAGCCAACATGGTGAAACCCCATCTCTATTAAAAATACAAAAATTAGCTGGGGGTGGTGGCGCACACCTATAATCCCAGCTACTTGGGAGGCTGAGGCAGAAGATCGCTTGAACCCGGAGGTAAAGTTTCAGTGAGCCTAGATCATGTCTCTACACTCTAGCCTGGGTGACAGAGACTCTGTCTCGGGGGGAAAAAAAAAAAAGTACCCGAATTCAGGACAGTGGAAGGAAGACTGGAAGAAGAAAAACAGTACATAGGAATTCTAACTGTATGTAAAATTCTTAAAGTGGCTGATGTACAAGTGTACAAGTGTTTACATATTATTTTCTCCACTTTTTGTGGCTAAAGTTATTTCATAATAAAGAAGTTCCCTGAGGAAAAAACACAGTAAAGGAATAATGCAAAGTTAATACTCAATGAATTTATTCTTGTAAATCCTACCTTGAATCCAATACTGAGTCCTAGTATTAAGAACTTGCATCACTTCCACCCTTAAATTATAATGGTGACTATTAAAAAAAATACATACTCTGTAACTGATGTTACACTTTCCTGTCCAAAAGGTCCAACTGGATCATCCTTGAATTTATCACTTGGAAGTTGAGGTGGTAAAAACTCTACATCTTTTTTCTTTGGGACCTTGTAATACTTCCAGGCTATATTGGCTTCATCTTCTTCCAAGTTTACTGCTGTACCAACATATACTGTAGGTTCTACAGCTTCCTGATATTGAGGTGGGAAAGACTGGGACAAACTGTCTATCCTATCTTCCATTGGTTTAGAAGGAACCAAGGGATCTGGTGTTGGCATTTGATAAAAATGTTGACTCTGAGGAGTTGAAGGTGTTTTAGTCACTCCTTCATCAACCACATCACAAGGGTGAGGACTAAGTGGGGGTGGTTGAGGTGAATTTGCCATTTCGGTGCCATGCATCTGAGGAGTCTTTGCTACATCATTAGTTCGGATATTTGAAAATCTCACTTGACTGTCTGGAGCAGAGATCACAAGTCTTTGGCTGGCTGAATCTGTGTCCATGCCAACATCATCACTAACAGACACACGATGGTGAAAAGGGGTCAAGGGGCGTTTCTGTGGCTTTTCACTCTTTTCTTGCTTCTCATTGGTCTTGTGCTTAGGAAGTATTTGTTGTTGCTGACCTAAAGATGGTGCCTGTCCTTGTTGTCCAGCATTTCTTGACTTGAGATTTTTGTGCCTGAAAAGTTAAAATAAAGGTTTCATATTTACAGTATCACTATTATGGCAAAGTATAATACCAGTTAACAGTATTAGACACTTCAGTTATCATTTGTTTTTCACATATAATCCTAAAAGTCATTTGAATTTAAAAGAGGAAAAAATACTTTGCTCGTGACCTAAATAAAATACAAGAGTATGCAAAAAGATTCATAAAAACCAATTCTCTCATGCTCATTTAATAGTCATGTGATCGGATAGCCAAAGATTATGTCTTATATGATTTAAATATTTTAGTATCTAATTTAAATACAGAAGTAAGATTCCAGTTAAGGTTAAAAGGTATAACAAGGCTTGAAATTTACTCATTTCTAAATGTACCTGATATTTCCTGTTAGTAATTATTATAAATTAATGGCTTGGCTAAGCGTAGTCATCACCTACAATCCTACAGCAACTGGCTAGAAAGTGTATTCTACTCTACTGAACAGAAGTTACATCAGTCTGGGAAATGCTAGAATTGACTGACTGATGGGCCTCACACAATATCTACCTTATCCAAATACTTAGCACTAAAAAAAAAAGAATAAGCTGACTAGAAAAGGGAAATAAAAATGCCTAAAATAATTTCTTCCTCATAATTTAAAGCAATTCTAAAATGAAGAACTTAAATGATATACCTAAACATCAAATAATTTTGCTAAGTTTAAGATTTCTAGGCTGGGCACGGTGGCTGACGCCTGTAATCCCAGCACTTTGGGAGGCTGAGGTGGGTGGATCACCTGAGGTCAGGAGTTTGAGACCAGCTTGGCCAACATGGTAAAATCTCGTCTCTACTAAAAATAAAAAATTAGCCAGGTGTGGTGGCACGCGCCTGTAGTCCCAGCTAATTGGGAGGTTGAGGCAGGAGAAAAGCTTGAACCCAGGAGGCGGAGGTTGCAGTGAGCTGAGATTGTGCCACTGCATGCCACTGCACACCAGCCTGGGTGACAGAGCAAGACTCCATCTCAAAAAAAAAAAAAAAAAAAAAAAAAAAAGATTTCATTTCCAAACGTAATGAGATATATATACTCATAATATTATGTTTACACTAAGAAACTTTTTTTTTTTTTTGAGATGGAGTTTTGCTCTTCTTGCCCAGGCTGGAGTGTAATGGCATGATCTCGGCTCACTGCAACCTCTGCCTCCCAGGTTCAAGTGATTCTCCTGCCTCAGCCTCCCTAGTAGCTGCGATTACAGGCATGTGCCATCACACCCAGCTAATTCTGTATTTTTAGTAGAGACGGGGTTTCTCCATGTTGGTCAGGCTGGTCTCGAACTCCCGAACTCACGTGATCCGCCCTCCTCGGCCTCCCAAAGTGCTGGAATTACAGGCATGAGCCACCATGCCCAGCCAAGAAACTTTTAAAATGTGGTAAGATATGGAGTTTACACATTCAGTATTCATTACGTTTTTCTTTTTAAATTTTACTTTTTCATTGAATCAGAACTATCCAGAAAGAGTATTAAAAAGCAGTGACAGGCACTTATTTGAAAAACTCTCTGTTGAAAAGACATGCTGAGACAACTTTTTTTTTTTTCTGGAGACCGAATCTCACTCTGTTGCCAGGCTGGAGTGCAGTGGTGCAATCTTGGCTCACTGCAATCTCCGCCTCCCAGGTTCAAGAGACTTTCCTGCCTCAGCCTCCCAAGTAGCTGGGACTACAGGTGCATGTCACCACACCCAGCTGATTTTTGTATTTTTAGTAGAGACGGGGTTTCACCACGTTGGCCAGGATGGTCTCGATCTCTTGACCTCGTGATCCGCCCGCCTTGGCCTCCCAAAGTGCTGGGATTATAGGCGTGAGCCACTGCGCCTGGCCGAGATACTTTTTGTACAGAGCCTGAGATATCTTATTGTGCATGGAGAAAAAAAAGAACCAAAGTTATCAAAGAAAACCAAACTCATTTCAAAAGGACATAGGAGAAATCAACCATTATCCTAATATTAAAATCAAAGATATTACACAAAAAGAAAACCATAGACCATTATCTCTTAAGAACACAGATGTAAATAATTAACAAAATATTAGCAACTCAAACCAGCAAAATATAAAAGAATAATACATCATGACCAAATGATGTTAATTCTGGGAATGTAAAGTGTAGCATCCAAAAGAAAAAAATATCATGCATGACATTAACAGAATAAAAGAAAACCATATTATCTCAATAACTATAGAAAAAACCCTACTAATACTATTAATATATTCAACCCCTATTTATATAGACTCAGCTACCAAGGAATAAAAGAAAGTTTGCTTGATCTGATAGATATCTATGAAAAACTACAACCAGTATCTTACTTGATGTTTAAGCATGAATAATTTCTCCTTAACATTAAGAACAAAGCAAGAATATTAGCTCTCAACATTTAATGTTTTATTGAAGGTTTTACCCAATGCAATAAGGCAAGAAAGAGATCAGAGATTTCAGAGGAAGAAGATAAATTGTCTTTATTCATTGTCAACATTATTACAAACTATACAATAAGGCCAGGTGCGGTGCTCACACCTGCAATCCCAGCACTTTGGGAGGCCGAGGTAGTTGGATCACGAGGTCAGGAGTTCGAGACCAGCCTGGCCAACATGGTGAAACCCTGTCTCTACTAAAAATACAAAAATTAGCCAGGCGTGGTGGCAGGCACCTGTAATCCCAGCTACTCAGGAGGCTGAGGCAGGAGAATCGCTTCAGCCCAGGAGATGGAGGTTGCAACAAGCTGAGATCACGCCACTGCACTCCAGCCTGGGTGACATAGTGAGACTGTGTCCCACCCCCAACCAAACAAACAAACAAACAAAAAAACTATACAATGAAAGGGTAAGGCTGATCCCCACCTAATCAATCTTAACATTACTAGACATGGGACAACCAGCTACTGTGTCTCTCTGATATAACGCAATAAAAAGCAACACAGCCACCATCTATGAAGTACTCTTGCTAAAAATGTTGAAGTTGAGTCTAATCAAGTAATCAAGCCCCCAGGCCAGCACTGAGTGCTATCCAGAACTTTCTATCTATGATGATGGGAAGTTCTGTATATGTTTTTATGTGTGTATATACATATATATTTTGAGACACAGTCCCGCTCTGTCACCCAGGCTAGAGTGCAGTAGCATGCTCTTGGCTCACTGCAACCTCTGCCTCCTGGGTTCAAGCTATTCTCCTGCCTCAGTCTCCCAAGTAGCTGGGATTTCAGGTGCCCACCACCACACTGGGCTGATTTTTGTATTTTTAGTAGAGATGGGGTTTCACCATGTTGGTCAGGCTGGTCTTGAACTCCTGACCTCAAATGATCCACCTACCTCGGCCTCCCAAAATGCTGGGATTACAGGCATGAGCCACTGCACCCAGCCTGTATATGGCTCTTGAGCACTTGAATTGTGGCTAGTGTAACTGAGGAACTAAATTTTTTTTTTTAAGAGACAAGATCTTGTTCTGCCACTGAGGCTGGAATGCAGTACAATCATAGCACACTGTAACCTCAAATTCCTGGACTCAAGAGAGCCTTCCAAAGTGCTGGGATTGCAGGCATGAACCACTGCACCCAGCTGAGGAACTGAATTTTTAATTGTATTTAAATCCAATTACTGTAAATTTAAATAGCCAACAGTAGTTACTAACACAGCTAGTATTGGATAGCTCAGCTCTACAGCTACCTTCCATTTACAGAAATGCAAAGGAAAAAGGAAGAAATTAAATTACACTAAAAGAAGTAAAATTACATGACAAGTAAAATGAAAAATCCAGAATATGGAGCACTCTATAGGGAGAACTGACCTAGTTTTACCAACCAAGTCAATGTCATGAAAAGGGAACAGGAGATAACTAAAAGGAGAGATTCAGAAAACATAACAACCAAATGTTTACTCCTTGTTTGAATCCTAGTCAAATAAACTACCTACAAAAAGACATTTCTGAGAAAATCTGGACAAGGTATAACATTAGGTATGAGGGTAGAATTATATTAATGTAAGAAGATACTCGTATTTTTTTAGAGTTACATACTGAAGCACTGCAAAAAAGTAATATTTAAGATTTGCTTTAAAAATCTTTATCAAGAGCACAGCATAGAAATTTGCCAAATAAAGTATTATATATCTATAAAATGCAGTATTATGAACTTTTTAAACATTCAGGTTGTTTATCAAAACAAAAGTTGCAGAAATACAGCATGATTACCTTTGTGTGAAAGAAAGCAACAGGCAGACCTACATACATAAGAGGGGAACCTGTTAATTTTTAATTTTTTATTATTGTGTATTGTTTGAACTTTTCATTTTATTTATTTAAATTTTGAGAGTCCTGCTCTGTTGCCCAGGCTGGAGTGCAGCGGCATGATCTCCACTCATTGTAACCTCTGCCTCCCAGGTTTAAGTGATTCCCCCACCTCGGCCTCCCAGGTAGCTGGGATTACAGGCACCTGCCACCACATCAGTCTAATTAATACATATATATATATATATATATATTTTTTTTTTTTTTTTTTTTAGTAGAGACGAGGTTTTGCCATGTTGGCCACGCTGGTCTCAAACTCCTGACCTCAAGTGATACACCCGCTTTGGCCTCCCAAAGTGCTGGGATTATGGGCATGAGCCACTCACCCGGCCTGAACTTTGTAAAAGAGCATTTTTTTTTAAAACACAGAAATTTGTCCAAAACACAAAAAACCAAAACCAAAAAACAAAACAAAACAAAACAAAAAAAACAAAAACCAAAAAACCCAGCAGGTTCTACCCAATGTATGAATAATCCTTTCTCTTTTTTTTTTCCTCACGCTGTTGCCCAGGTTGGAACACAGTACCATGATTAGAGCTCACTACAGCCTCCCAAGTAGCTGGGTTTACAGGCAAGAGCCACTCCATTGGCTTGAATGGGTTTTTTTGGAATACTTTCAATGATAAGGACCATATTACTGTATAAGGAGATGCACCCCCCTCATCACACAGCTCCAACTGCTAGAAGGTAAATTCTTAATATTGAATAGAAATTCATCTTTTCTGTATCTTCCAGCCCTTCAGTCCTATTTCTACCTAATTTCTAAAGCTGCACTATCCAATAATGGTAGCCACAAGTTACATGCAGTCATTAGACACTTGACAAGTGGCTAGTCTAACTTGAGATGTGCTATAGATGTAAAATACCAATTTTCCAAGACATGTTATAAAATAAAGGAATGTTAAATATCTCACTAATGTTTCATCACAATTACTGTATATCAAAATAATATGTTAGATAAATCAAATTCAATAAAATATATTGGGCTGGGCATGGTGGCTCATGCCTGTAATCCCAGCACTTTGGGAGGCCAAGGTGGACAGATCACCCGAGGCCGGGGGTTCTAGACCAGCCTGGACAACACGGTGAAACCCCGTCTCTACTAAAAATACAAAAAATTAGCTGGGTGTGGTGGCGGGCGCCTTTAATCCCAACTACTCAGGAGGGTGAGGCAGAAGAATCACTTGAACCCAGGAGATGGAGGTTGCAAGTGAGCCAAGATAGCGCCACTGCACTCCAGCCTGGGTGACAGAATGAAACTCTGCCTCAAAAAAAAAAAAAAAAAATATATATATATATATATATATAAAATAATAAACAAATAATAAAGTAAATTAAACAAATTTTAAAGATCTTCAGCAAGAGAAAAGGTGTAGTTGAAGCAAACACAGTAAGTGAATACGAATGGTTGATAAGTAGGAATTCATTGCCCAATTCGCTTATTTTTATCCATGTTTGAATTTTCTAATAACAAAACAGAGAACTAAAATGCTAAAAAAAAAAAAAAAAAAAAAAAAAAAGCATGAAAGATGTGAGGAGCAAGATTAAAGTATTCCAAGGTTCTTGTTCATTCCATAAAAAGAACATAGACTCTAACTGTAGACTTTAAAAGCAGGTACAATAAAGGATTAATTCAATTAACAAAAGAATAAAAACAGAACACCAAACTTCTAAATCAAGAGAAGAAACTGAAAAAAAAGAATATAAAAAGGAAAAAAACAACAGTATCATTAACTTATCAATTATTCAAATATTTGACTGTCTACTAAATTCAAAGTATGGTCCATGAACCCTCCTTTTCAGGGGCTTCAGGGGTTCAAAACTATTTCCACAATAGCACCAAGGCACTATCTGCCTTTTTTTATTATGTTGAAATTTATAAAGATGGTTCAAAAACAATAGGCAGCAAAACTTCTAGCAACTGAACATGAATCAAGGGAGTGATACCAACTGTACTAGCAGTAGTAGCCACTGCTTTCTCCACCACCACACATTCAGTTTGCTGTTTTTTATGATAGTATCACTTAAGAATGTCCTTCATGAAGACAGCACAAATAATTTTTAATAATCTCAGTACTTATACCATCTTTTTACACTCTGTATAAAGAAACAGGAAGTACATATAAAGTATTTCTGTTATAGATTTGAAGTACAATGGCTATTTTGAGGAAAAGCACTTGTACAATTGTTTGAGTTACAAGCTGAAACTAGCTGACTGGTAGATAAACTAAGATTATCCCTATTTGGCCATTTGGCAGATTTGTTTATTAGGTTATCAAACATGAACAAAATGAGTTTGTCATTTAAGGAAGAACTGATCATTTTGAGCTGGACTGCTAAACAATACTTCTGCTAATACAGTTGGTACCACTGCAAGATTTAGAATTTTGGAAAACTGTATCTGACACAGTGAGCTTGACAGCTTTCTAACAAATACTTTTCAGATGAGGTCACTGGTAATATTAATGAATGAAATATTTTGATACACTGTATTGGTTGAATTCCACATCCTCAAATTCAACTAACCAGAGATGAAAAATATTATTTTTCAAAAATGAAAAGTTAACAGTACAACAATAAAAAACAATATAAATTGTAAAAACAATACGGTATAACTCTTTATGTAACGCATTGTATTAGGTATTATAAACAAACTAGAGATTATTTACACTATACTGAAGGGCCAGGTACAGTGGCTCATGCCTGTAATCTCAACACTTTGGGAGGCTGAGGTGGGTGGATCACTTGAGGCCAGGAGTTCAAGACCAGCCTGGCCAACCTGGTGAAACCCCATCTCTATTAAAAATACACACACACAAAAATTTAGCTGGGCGTGGTGGCGCATGCCTATAGTCCCAGCTACTTGGGAGGCTGAGGCACGAGAATCGCTTGAGCCAGGGAGGGGCAGGTTGCAGAAAGCCAAGATCACACCACTGCACTCCAGCCTGGGCAACAGAGGAAGACTTTGTCTCAAAAAAAAAAAAAGGAATACTGAAGGATGTATATGGGTTATATGAATACTAACTCATTTTATATGAAGGACTTGAGCATCCATAAATTTTGTTATCTGTGAGGGTTCCAGAACATCGATCTTCCACGGATATTTGGAGATGAGTATATATAACAAAATGCGCCAACATTCAGATCTGTATAACCCAGTGAGCTGATATTTTTCAAATGACCAATGCATGATATTACAAAATCGAAAGACCCATTCAGTTATTAGTGAAGTACAACTACTGACAGGGCTTTAGATGTCACATTGCAACTAACCTTTAAGAAACTACCACTTGTCAATTTTTGGTGTAGTACCAAAGAAGAATATCCACAATTATCTGAAAAAGTTATTAAAATACTCTCTTCCCTTCTCCAATTGCATAACTATATGAGGCTGGATTTTCTTAATATACTTCAACCAAGACAATATCCAGCAATATGCTGAATGCAGAAGCAGATGTAAGAATTCAACTATCTTACTACACTCAATATTAAAGAGTCTTGCACAACTGTAGAACAATGCCACTCAATCAGTTTTTTTGCTAGTGTTTTGGAAAATATAGTGGATGTCTATTTTATTCATGTTAATATGCACTGAGATTAATGTTATTTTTAATAAGTGGTGCTTTAAAATTTCTCTAAAATATAAATAGATGTAATAAATGTACTTTGCAGTCTTCAACAACTTTTTAAGACTGTAAATAAGTTCTGAGATGAAAAAGTTTGATAATTAGTCTATTTTATGCAAGGCAGTAGGAGAAACAGGATCTCCATTCATCTGAGGTGAACTATTTAGTTATGTCCCAAGTATACAAGGGATGTGAAAAGTAAATGGCCATACATTCACTTACCCAGCTATTATGAGTAAGAAACTATTAACTGGGGTTATATACTAATAGCAGCGGTTCTCTAAATTTTTGACAACATTAAAAGCCCTTTTCTTCTATACAGACCTCTTTCTAAAAGCTAGTTTCTTTAGAGAGAACAACTGAATTTTTTTTTTTTTTTTTTTGAGACGGAGTCTTGCTCTGTCACCCAGGCTAGAGTGCAGTGGCACAATCTCGGCTCACTCCAAGTTCCGCCTCCCGCGTTCATGCCATTCTCCTGCCTCAGCCTCCTGAGTAGCTGGGACTACAGGCGCCCACCACCAAGCCTGGCTAATTTTTTGTATTTTTAGTAGAGACGGGGTTTCACTGTGTTAGCCAGGATGGTTCTCATCTCCTCACCTTGTGATCCACCTGCCTTGGCATCCCAAAGTGCTGGGATTACAGGCATGAACCACTGCACCCGGCCGAACAATTGAATTTCATGCTAGAACACAACCACATTGAGTAATCTTTGTAAAAAAAAAAAAAGAAATTGTCCTCAAAGCACAAACCAACAGAGTAATCCTTTTATTCTTTCCTATTGATGTTAGGCATGCAGTACTTTAATGTTAACATTTAAAATTTAATGTATTGCTTTTTACTTAGCAGCCTGCTTTCTATGTGCAGTTTTTCTATGAACATTCCACCACACTAAAGTCTAGTATCAGTAAATGTGTGCTATTCAATCTTGCTAATGAAAAATGCAACAATTGGCCGGGCGCGGTGGCTCAAGCCTGTAATCCCAGCACTTTGGGAGGCCGAGACGGGCGGATCACGAGGTCAGGAGATCGAGACCATCCTGGCTAACACGGTGAAACCCCGTCTCTACTAAAAATACAAAAAACTAGCCGGGCGAGGTGGCGGGCGCCTGTAGTCCCAGCTACTCAGGAGGCTGAGGCAGGAGAATGGCGCAAACCCGGGAGGCGGAGCTTGCAGTGAGCTGAGATCCGGCCACTGCACTCCAGCCCGGGCTACAGAGCAAGACTCCGTCTCAAAAAAAAAAAAAAAAAAAAAAAAAAAAAAAAAAAAAAAAAAAAAAGAAAAATGCAACAATTTTATGCTTCTCACTTATTATAATGGTAAAAAATAATTGTGAGGATAGTCTTCAGATCAGTGAAATCACAAGAAAAACCAACATTTTCTACATGCAAAAAGTGTGAGTAAAATCAGTAGAATCTTTTTTGATGTCACACGTACTTAAGCAGCCCTCTCGCCTTTTGTTAGCTAGTGTATTCTGAGGCTAGGACACCTTCTGTCACACAGTAAGTATTCGAAAAAACCTAATAGATAACTGATAGTTAGAGCAGTATTACTTTTTTTTAAAGTAAGCACAAGCAAAAAACACCTATGGAAACAAACTGTATGTCCATCAAATCCAGAATGATTATATAAACTATGATACTTCCATCCAGTGTAATATTAATAACATTCTTTTTTCATTTTTCTTTTAAAAAAGAGAGTATCACTACATTGTCCACGCTAGTCTCGAACTCCTGGCCTCAAGTAATCCTTCTCCCTTGGCCTCCCAAACTGCTGGGACTACAGGCATGAGCCACCACACCCAGCCCCAGGAAAATTTTTAAACAATGAAGCAGAGCTATAAGTAACTAATATGGAAAGATCTGAGGCACATTAAGTGAAAAGAATTCGCTGTGAAAAATACATCAGAATAATACTTATGTGAGGCCAGGCATGGTGGCTCACGCCGGTAATCTCAGCACTTTGGGAAGCTGAGGCAGGAAGATCGCTTGAGCCCAGGAGTTCAAGACCAGCCTGGACAACATAGCATGACCCCGTCTCTACAAAATATTTAAAAATTATCCAAGCATTGTGGCACACACCTGTAGTTCTAGCTAGCTGGGAGACTGAGGCAGGAGGATCATTTGAGCCCAGGAGTTTGAGGCTATAATGAGCCATGATTTCATCACTGCACTCCAGCCTGGGCGACACAGCTAGTCTCTAAAAAAATAATAATATTTATGTGTTGAGAGGAGAATACATAAAATTAAGTATGGAGAAATAGTATCTAATTGGCAACTAGCCACTTCTAGAGAGAGTGAGTACGCCTGGGGGAGAGAAAGGATGGTCAAGGGGAACTTAGGCTTTTTTCACATACTTTAAATTTCTTAAAATAATTTATATTCATGTAAATTGTCTGTACAGCTACGAATTTTTTTTCTTCCTAAATCATTTTTAAGAGAAGCCAGTGTTATCAGGCAGGGTCCAGGCCTATCTTTCACACAGAAGAAATTCACTATACAGAACTGGTTATACAAAACAGAGGAAAGTGAGGCAACCCAGAGACTAGTAACAGCAGGGAGCTTCTATGACTTCTAGCACTGAAAGGACAATAAGATGATGTAGTCTCACCATATCCCGGAAGCTCAGGATGGTGCTAGAACCATAGCAGGATCTGCTCAGTAGTAACTGGGACCATGAGAAGGGGCTGTGTTAATAGGACACAAGGGAGCTGTTGCTGGAGTTGGCTCAAAAAGGGACTGGGGAAAGACCCTGGCTTCTTCCCTCCTCTCACCCTCCAATCTTCTGTTAGTGCCTCCTATTAGCCAACTCCAGAAAGCAAAGGAGTCTAGGAAATTTAATTTCCTGCAATACAGAACAGAACAGAGAAAAAGCAGAAATGGATTTGAGAGCGAGCTAGAGGCCGATTAACAGAGTCAGTTATCAATGTATGCCCCAACCTCCTATATTCCATGGCAAAGAGGATACACACGTAGTAGCTCACTGTCTATCTGTCTTACCTTCACTTAAGAAATAAGCTAGATTTGTAGTGGGCAAAGAACCTAAAGTACAAAATGTAATAGTAATTTTTTTCTAAGTAAATGATTAGAAATGCTGTATTTACTAAAGGAGCAAACTAACCAAAGCAAGTCACACGCATCGACTATATAAAATTTTGGCATATTAAATCTCTATATGCCTGTGAGGAATTTCTGAAAATATTTTTTAAAATAATTTTTTTTTTTTTTTTGAGACGAAGTCTCGCTTTGCAGCCAACACTGAAGTGCAGTGGCGCCATCTTGGCTCACTGCAACCTCCGCCTTCCAGGTTCAAGAGATTCTCCTGCCTCAGCCTCCTGAGTACCTGGGATTACAGGCGTGCACCACCATGACCGGCTAATTTTTGTATTTTTAGTAAAGATGGTATTTCACCATGTTGGCCAAGCTGGTCTTGAACTCCTGACCTCAAGTGATCCACTCGCCTCAGCATCCCAAAGTGCTGGGATTGCGGGCATGAGCCACTGTGCCTGGACAAAAGTAAATAACTTTTTAAAAATAAAAGTTCAGCTTAAAGACCAAAAATTTAAACTTATGTTGCCAACATGCATTTTTTTAATGCCTTTCTCTAAAACCATTTTAGACAAAATACTTAAAATCCACATCTTTTCAAAAAGAATAAAAAAGTCTAGTTTAGGAACTAAAAAAGAATTGTTTGATAAAAATTCCAATAGTGAGAAAGAAAATCCTAATTTATTTTTTTCTTAACTTTTATTTTAGGTTCAGGGGTAAATGCGATGGTTTGTTATACAGGTAAACTCATGTCATGGGGCTTTGTTTACAGATTATTTCATTACACAGGTATTAAAGGCCTAGTATCCAACAGTTATTTTTTCTGCTCCTCTCCCTCCTCCCAGCCTCCACTGGACCCCAGTGTCTGTTTTCTCCTCTGTGTGTCCATGTATTCTCATCATTTAGCTCCCACTTATAAGTGAGAACATGCAATATTTAATTTTCAGTTTCTGCATTAGTTTGCTAAGGAAAATGACCTCCAGCTCCATTCATATTTCTGCAGAAGACATGATCTCATTCTTTTTTATGGCTGCACGGCATTCCATGGTGTACATGCACATTTTATTTATCCAATCTGTCATTGATGAGTACTTACGTTGATTCCACGTCTTTGCTATTGTGAACAGTGCTACAATGAACATTCCCATGCATGTGTCTTTACGACAGAATGCTTTATATTCCTCTGGGTATATATATCCAGTAATAGGATTGCTCGGTCGAATGGTAGTTCTGGAAAAGCCTAATTTCATTTAAGCATTCTTTTGGTCTTAGACCAGGGATTAGCAAACTTTTTCTGTAGGGAACCAGAGAGTAAATATTTTATCCCCTGGGGGCCAGCCTGTGTCACAACTACTCAACTCTGCCACTGTGGGGCAAAAGCGACCACAGACAATATGTAAATAAATGAACGTGGCTGTGTTCTAATAAATCCATTTATCAGTACTGAAATCACACAACCTTCCCATACCATAAAACATTCTTTATTTTTTTCAACTTTTAAAAAAATGTAAAAATCATTTTCAGTTGGCCCAGGCATGGTGGCTTAAACCTGTAATCTCAATACTTTGGGAGGCCAAGGCAGATGGATCACCTGAGGTCAGCAGTTTGAGACCAGATGGGCCAACATGGTGAAACCCCGTCTCCACTAAAAAATACAAAAAATTAGCCAGGCGTGGTGGCCTGTGCCTGTAGTCCTGGCTATTCGGGAGGCTGAGGCAGGAGAACTGCTTGAACCCGGGAGGCGAGGGTGCAGTGAGCTCAGATCGCGCCACTGCACTCCCGTCTGCGAGACATCGTCTCAAACAAATAAAAAAAAATCATTTTCAGCTTACAGGCCATACAAAATAGGCAATGGGCCAAACATGGCCAATTCATTACCCTTTGCTGACCCTCATTCTTATACAAATTATGTTCAAGTTTAGGTGTGGTTTTTTAGCTATTTTAAACTGCTAAACAATAGCTAAATATATCTTTGTTTTTATTCCAATCTCTCTAACAGAGGTAAATTTTCAACAAAGTTGCCAGACTTTAAAAAATTACATATTCTTTAATCCAAAGAGAATTATTCAATAAATGCAAAGAATTCTTATGCAATATAAGAATATTCAATTTATGCAAAAACATAACAGCACATGTGAGAGACTCTGTTATTATATATTCAAACCAACAGCGCAAATGTAGAAAAACCTTGGCCCTAACCTGCAGGCACTCCATTTCTTTGGTTCACTTCCATGAGAAAGACAGGTGACCATCTATTCCATCACAAGTTCTGACTAGGGATGTCAAGACCATTATTGTTTACTTGACTGCAAAAGCCTATGATCTATGTTTAATCTGCAGGATAAAATCATAAACTCTAGGCAACATAATTTTAAAACTTCTCATAACCAAATCTTATCATAAGGCCTTAATATATAAACTAAATACATTTCTAAAGAATTCCACATTCATCTATTCTTCTACTAATCATTCAACCAATATAGTCCATTGGAAAGCTTGATGGTTTTGTCATGCTTTGACAGTTCTGCTCCCTTTTAAGTTTTTCCCTTATAGAATCCTATTTTCTGAATCTTACTTCAACATTTCACTTATAGCTGCCCAAAGAATGTTATCAGAAATAACTCCACAAAACCCAGCACTGTATTTACCATTTAAAAAAAAAGATTGTAGCTGGAAGCATTTCCCTTGAAAAGTGGCACAAGATAAGAATGCCCCCTCTCACTCCTATTCATAATAGTAGTGGAAGTCCTGGCCAGAAGAATCAGGGAGAAAAAAATAAAGGGCATTCAAATAGAAAGGAAGGAAGCGAAACTATCCCTGTTGACAGACAACATGATTCTAAACCTGGAAAACCCCAGTCTCAGCCCAAAAGCTCCTTCAACTGATAGACAACTTCAGTAAAATTTCAGGATACAAAATCACTGTACAAAAATCACTAGCATCCCTATATACCAACAACAACCAAGCTGAGAGCCAAATCAGAAATGTAATCCCATTCACATCTGCCACAAAAAGAGTAAAGTAACTGGGAATACAGTTAATCAGAGGGGTTAAAGAGCTCTACAATGAGAATTACAAAACACTGCTCAAAGAAACCAGAAATGATGCAAAAAAACAGAAAAACATTCCATGCTCATGGATAGAAAGAATCAATATCCTTCAAATGGCCATACTGCCCAAAGCAATTTGGATTCAATGTTATCAAACTACCAATGACATTCTTCACAGAACTAGGAAAAACTATTTTAAAATTTGTATGAAATCCAAAAACAGCCCAAATAGCCAAGGCAATCCTAAGCAAAAAGAAGAATGCTGGAGGCATCATGTTACCTTGCTTAAATGGTACTACAGGACTACAGTTACCAAAACAGCATGGTACTGATACTAAAACAGACACACAGACCAATGAAACAGAATAGAGAGCCCAGAAACAAGGATGCACTGCCACAACCATCTGATCTTTGACAAAACTCACAAAAACAAGCAATGAGGAAAGGACTCCCTATTCAATAAATGGTGCTGGTATAACTGGCTAGTCATATGCCGACGACTGAAACCAAACCACTTCCTTACACAATACACAAACATCAACTCAAGATGAATTAAAGACTTAAATGTAAAACCCAAAACTGTAAAAACCCTGGAAGACAACCCAGACAATACCATTCTGGACACAGAAATGGGCAAAAATTTCATGACAAAGATGGCAAAAGCAATCACAACAAAAGCAAAAATTGACAAATGGGATCTAATTAAACTAAAGAGCAGTTGCACAGCAACAGAAATTATCAACAGACTAAACAGATAACCTACATAACAGGAGAAAAGTTTTGCAAACTGTGCTGACAAATGTCTAATATCCAGTATCTAAAAAAACTTAAATTTATAAGAAAAAATAATCCTATTAAAAAGTGGGCAAAGGACATGAACACTTTTCAAAAGAAGACATATGTGCAGCCAACATGCATATGTAAAAAAGCTCAACATCACCGATCATTAGAGAAATGCAAATCAAAACCATAATGAGATAACATCTCACACCAGTCAGAATGGCTATTATTAAAAAGTCAAAAAGTAACAGACGCTGGCGAGATTGAGAAGGGAACATTTATACACTGTTGGTGGGAGTGAAAACAGTTCAACCATTGTGGAAAGCAGTGTGGTGATTCCTCAAAGAGCTACAACTACCATCTGACCCAGCAATCCCATTACTGGTTATATAACCAGGGAATATAACTCATTCTACCACAAAGACACATATACACAAATGTTCACTGCAGCACTATTCACAACAGCAAAGACGCAGAATCAACATAAGTGCCCATCAATGACAGACTGGATAAAGAAAATGTGGTACGTACACACCATGGAATACTGTGCAGCCATAAAAAAGAACGAGATCATGTCATCTGCAGGAACATGGATGAAGCTGGAGGTCATCATCCTTAGCACAGGAACAGAAAGCCAACTACTGCCTGTTCTCACCTATAAGTGGTAGCTAAATGATGATAACTCATGGACAGCAAGAAGGGTCCAACAGACACTGGGGTCTACTTCAGGGTAGAGGCTGGGAGGAGGGACAGGAGCAGAAAAAGTAACTACTGGGTACTAGGCTTAGTATCTGAGTGACAAAATAATCTACACAGCAAATCCCTGTGACATGAGTTTACCTATTTCACAAACCTGCACACGTAACCCTGAACCAAAAATAAAAGCTTAAAAAAAAAAGAATGTACTCTTCAAAACCCAATGCTGTATTTGCTATTAAAAAAAGATTGTATCATGAGGTCAGGAGATCCAGACCATCCTGGCTGACACAGTGAAACCCTGTCTCTACTAAAAATACATTAAGAATAATAATTTAAAAAAATTAGCTGGGCATGGTGGCGTGTGCCTGTAGTCCCAACTACTCCTACTTTATGGTGGCTGAGGCAGGAGAATGGCGTGAACCTGGGAGGTGGAGCTTGCAGTGAGCTGAGATCGCGTCACTGCACTCCAGCCCAGGAGAAAGAGCAAGACTCCATCTCAAAAAAAAAAAAAAAAAAAAAAAAAAGACTGTAGGCCAGGTATGGTGGCTCACACCTGTAATCCTAGCACTTTGGAAAACCAAGGGGAGGATTGTTTTGAGGCTAGGAGTTCAAAACCAGTCTGGACAATATACCAAGATCCCCTCTCCACAAATTTTTTTTTTTCTTTTAATTAGCCAGATGTGGTGGCACAAGCCTGTAATCCTATCTATTTGGGAGGCTGGGGCAGGAGGATCGCCTGAGGCCAGGAGTTTGAGGCTGCAGAGAGCCATGATTACTCCAGCCTGGGCAACAAACCAAGACCCTGTCTCTTTATTTTTTAAAAAAGAAAGAACTTTTGGGAGAAATTTCTCAGGCAGTGCCATTGAGGAAGGAATGCTTTTCTCACAAGACTTATATGCCTTTTATATCTTATAGATGCTATATATACCATAGCCCCATATAAAATAGTATTTTATTTAGCCACTAGGAAACAAAACTTTCAGAGTCCGCCTCTGGTAACAGTGAATGAACTGAAGGATTATATCTACATGTATTTCTATAATCAGCTTCAAATTCCTGAAATCTTTTTCTTGAATTTTCTTTTGAAAAAAATCCTAATATCACGTTCATGTAAGCTATCTCAAATAAAGTGGGCATAAGCATTCAGTGGCATAAGAAACTATCACACATAGGCATCAATTGATCAGGAAATAATCTACCTCAAACAACTGCAATTTGTTCTTTGTGTGGCTTCAACAAAGTCCCAGGATGCCACTTTAGCAGCTGTCACTTCTTCGCACAGACCACCTGATGAAGCAGAATACTTCCTCCTAAGATTTAAAGTTACAAAATTCTTTAGAATTCATTAAATTTTCCATTAAACCTCAATGTACCATTAAAATTAATTTTAAAGATCAACGTTATGAGTTAAAGAAAAATCAAATAAATGACGGTTTATACTTTAGATATCTTCTAAGTAATTATCAACATGCAATTTTTGAACTTATAAATGAAAATACACACTTGTTCTGTGCTCTGTTCATATTGCATTCTTGCCAAACTCTATCCACCACATGATTTGCTAATTTTCTGGGTATTTTCCCACCATGGTGGCTAGTACTATCGGAGTTGAAGCCATCAGATACTGAAGAAAATTTGACCCACTTCTGGGCAGACTGAGGATCAACTGAAAACAAAACAAAAAAACAGGCTGTAGGAGAATAAAGGTAGGTTTAAAGTAACATTATTTGGGTTTTTTATTAATTTGTGATACAAGCTGCTCCAGCTATCTGGTAAAATTATTTGTATTTTGAGACAAAAAGCACGCTACTTTTTGGAACCAGATCTCATTAGGCAAATGTGGCAGTCAAGTACATCTCTGTAACCTAGCACTCTCAGCGCCAAGAGCGGGGTTCTCAGGAGCCAGGCAGGGCCAGCACAGGGTGGTGTGTGGAGGGAGGTGGGCTGAGGGCGAGGAAGGAGGTGTCCATGGATCATGCTGTATAAGCAAACCAGACTACCCTGATGCCCAGTGACATCATCAAGGTTGGGGGCTGGCCAGAGGTGGGTAGACTGGAAGGACTCAGGAGTAGTGTGAAGGGTCCCTGGACACCAGCCATGGAGCTGCTGCACAGAGCCTGACTTCCACATCAAGGTGGGGTATGGAGCCCAGAATGAGCCCCTACAGCGGCAGCACTCTGGCCCTTCTGTCCCTGCCAGCCTCTGACCTGGGTCAGTCAATGACTGCTGGACTCTAGCCAAACACTTTGGTGTTCTCATTTAGTTGGAAATCAGACAGTCTTTTTTGTAAGGTCAGCTGAGCATAAGCATATTTCCCCTCCATTGTAAAAAGCTCTTCTGTGTTTCTGTATGTTTATCCTCCATTGTAAAAAGTTCTTCTGTGTTTTGTTTTAAAGGTAGATGGAGGGAGGGCAGGGATATAAACCTGTTGCATCAATCGATGGGTCAGAGCTTTAGCATATGCATATGTCCTTCTGAGTGACAGGGCATTTTGCTGAAAATAAGCACCTTGGTAACTAAACCGTTTTTAATAGCTAAAATGCTTAATTCTGTATTGACAGTTACTATAAAAGCTTGGGTTTATTTTTGTAGGACGTAGGTGCTAAGAATTAGAACACAGCAATGGGCTGCTCTGTTGGAGTAAATTTTAATTATAAACACACAAATCTTTAAAAATAAAAGCACGCTACTTTTAAATACAGAAAGCAAAATATCTAAAACAGGGAATGCAAACTGGATGGCAGTGTATCAACACTGATTTTCTGACTAAGAGGACTGAATAACAGTTGTATAGGAGAGTGTCCTTAATTTTGGGAAATACACTGAGTACACAGGAGTGATGGGACATCACATCTGTAGCCTGTTCTCAAATGGTTCAGAAAAAGACCAATGATAATGAATGTACATATATACAGAGAGGGTAAAGGAGTAAATAACAACAGTTTGGAAATCTGGCTAAGGAAATTACTTGTACTATGCTTGTAACTTCTCAAGAAGTTTGAAACTATTTCAAAATAAATTATTTCTTAAGTACTTACTGTACACAAAGTAACAGATTACCAGAGCTGATGAGACAAATTACTACTATACCTGTTTGGACTTCCTCAGGAGATGTAGGTGGTGTAAGCGTAACTGAAGACATAGCAGGATCTCTTGTGGAAGCAGGCACTTGGTGGACACCCAAGCAAGAAGATGAACAGTGAGTAGATCCCACAGGGCTAGGAGTAGGAATGTCTGACTGAGGGACTAGAACAAAGCATGCTGGGTAGATCATTCGGACACCAGCTGAAAGGAAAAAAAATGGGACAAGAAAACCAATTACCTTTGTGACTAGTGAATCAGTCACACTCAAAAGTACTATAATGGAAAAGTAGGTATCACATCTGTACAAATAAAAATACATTTTTATAAATATAAGCTTCTTTGGCATAAGTTTTTCTTTTCTTTTTTAGAAGAAACCATAATAAACCACAATAAGCTGCCAGTGGTGGTTACCTTTGCTGAGAGAGATCTGGAAAAAGGCAGCTTTCCTTTTAATTTTTTAGATTTCTAGAAATGCGTTTTTTAAATCTTTGTTTGCATCTCTGACCAACTTAATGTGTATTACTTTTTCAATTTTATTTTTTAAGTTTAACAAAGGTAATCTGGACACTAGAATTACAAACCATTTTCTATTTACTTTTCTATATGCCTCTTTTAAAAACCTAAAAAATGTGTGTGTTTTGTTTCCGTTTTTGTCACAACTGCTCTGGTAATGTGTTTATTAAAAGTGAACACTGGTAATCTTTTTATTGAAAAAAAAAAAAAAGGCCAGGAGCCGTGGCTCACACCTGTAATCCTGGCACTCTGGAAGGCTGAGGTGGGTGGGTCATTTGAAGTCTGGCCAACATGGCTAAACCCCATCTCTACTAAAAATACAAAATTTAGCTGGGCATGGTGGCGGGCACCTGTAATCCCAGCTACTAGGGAGGGTGAGGCAGGAGAACTGCTTGAGCCCAGGAGGTAGAGGTTGCAGTGAGCAAAGATCGCACCATTGCACTCCAGCCTGGGCAGCGACAAAGCGAGATTCCATCTCAAAAAAAATAAATAAATAAAAGACGAAATGAGGTGATCTTCATGTGTAACATTACCATTAGATTCCCTTAAATACAATACGGTAGATTCTAATTCCAATTATCTGCTAGATTATATTTTCTCCATGCCTCCTCTCATGCCTCTCCGAGGTAGAGTATATGTCTTCACTCCATTGTCAAGCTATGTGACTTGCTCTGGAATGTAAGCATGTGATATAAGCCACATCCTAACAGAGCTTTAAATGTGCTTGTAGGGTCAGGCAGCTTCTCTCACTTCTGTCTTCTACTATGAGATTAACATGTTCTGGATACCAGTACTTTGTTAACCTGGGTCCCTGAATGAGAAGACATAGAGAATATAGCCAATCTGAAAAAATCTGACCCTTTTGCGCTGGGCGCAGTGACTCATGCCAGTAATCCCAGCACTCTGGGAGGCCAAGGTAGGTGGATCCCTTGAGGTCAGGAACTTGAGACCAGCCTGGCCAACATGGCAAAACTCCATCTCTACTAAAATTACAAAAATTAGCTGGGCATGGTGGCGTGCACCTGTAATCCCAGCTACTAGCAAGGCTGAGGCAGGAGAAGCACTTGAACCTGGGAGGCAGAGGAGGTTTCAGTGAGCCAAGACCGCGCTATTGCATTCCAACCTGGGCAACAGAGTGAGACTCCGTCTCAAAAAATAAAAAAATAATAAAAAAAACCAATCTGACCCTTTTGGCAGGCAGAGCATGCAAAGTCATAAATTCTTTAGTTACATTTTCTGTCTCTTAAGTTATTGGAAGTGATAGTTTTACGAAACATTAAAACATCACATAACACAGGCTGTCAACTTTTCAGCCTTCAAATATTAATTAATTCACAATTAAATGTCCCATTCTAAGCATGCTTCTCTCTAGACAGAATCTATTTCCCTGCCCAAATGACTTTGGCTTGGCCATTTAACTAGTTTTGTCTAATGCAATGTGAGCAGATGCAACATATAACATATCCCAGCAGAAGCTTTGAGTACACTTACATGGTTTGGTTCAGTCCCTATTATTCTTCTGTTCTCGTAAGAACAGTATGTCCTAGCTACTGGGATACTCATTTAACCTAGGTTACAGAATGAGCAGATACATGGAGCCAAGCCACAGCTAAGATGCAGCCCTTAAGTAATGTGGGCAAGAAATAAGAAATAAATCTTTGGTGTTGAAAGCCACTGAGTTATTAGACTTGTTATTGAGCAAAATATAACTAATACATACAATCATGCGTTTTCCCCTTAGGAATAATACTCAGCATACATACCAACAAGAACTTCTACTGCAGCTAAAGAATCATCTTCCCAATCCATATCTTCCTGCTTTTCTTCAGACATCTCCTTCAAGCAACATGAGATAGGATAGAACTGTTTCCATTCACCAATTAATTTTTTTGTAGCTGAATCAGACATCTTGAATGCCTGTCCTGTGAGAGTGCCATTTAGTCCAAATGGGCATAAGATAACTAGAAACCCAAAGCAGACATCAAATAAGTAACTAAAGACTGTTTTACCAAATAAGAACACAGTGAACAATGTGGCAAGTGATCGTGCAGTTATAAAAAAGAAAAGGAAACCAATAATAACCATTCCAGAGAAAAATAAATTTATTATACTTCGTTATTGTGAAGATAAAGTACAACACTGAGTTTATTACATAAACTGTTAAAAATTTGTCTGCCCAGGCTGGGTGCAGTGGTTCACGCCTGTAATCCCAGCATTTTGGGAGGCTGAGGCGGGCGGATCACCTGAGGTCAGGAGTTCAAGACCAGCCTGGTCAACGTGGTGAAACCCTGTCTCTAATGAAATACAAAAAAATTAGCTGGGTGTGGTGGCACATGCTTGCAATCCCAGCTACTCAGGAGGGTGAGGCAGGAGAATTGCTTGAACTGGGGAGGCAGAGGCTGCAGTGAGCCAAGATGGCACCACTGCACTCTAGCCTGGGCAACAGAGGGAGACTTCATCTCAAAAAAAAAAAGAAAAAAGAAAAAAAATTGTCTGCCCAAACACTTAAGAATTTTAACAGAAGCTGGGAATATTTGTGTATCCTTCAATTTACTTTGACTCCCACTGAGAAAAAGCATTCTAAGAAAAAGCTATCTGAGGAAAAACAATATAGATATATAAATCTAAATATTTATAATGTACTGCCATGTAAACTTTAAAAAGCAAATATTAGGTTTAAAGTTAAAATAAGAACACACTGCCAAGCCTTAAAAGCAATTCAGCAAGCTTATAAAATATTTCTTCTAGAATTCAACTGTTTTCATAGTATAAATAGTATCAAAAGTCCGTTTGTAGCTATGTTACACATGGCTTTGGCCAGGCAAGGTGGCTCACACCTATAATCCCAGCACTTTGGGAGGCCGAGGCAGGTGGATCACTTGAGGTCAGGCGTTCAAGACCAGCCTGGCCAACACAATGAAACCGAGTTCTACTTAAGAAATACAAACATTAGCCAAGCGTGGTGGCTCGCGCCTGCAATCCCAGCTACGCAGGAGGCTGAGGCAGAATTGCTTGAAACCGGGAAGTGGAGGTTGCAGTGAACCGAGATCATGCCACTGCACTCCAGCCTGGGCAACAGAGCGAAACTCCATGTCGAAAAACAAAAACAAACAACAAACAAAACATGGCTTATATGACCTGACGCCCAAGATAACCTTGAAAACGTTAACACATATAAATCCAATATGCTATCTAAAAGAACACTTTAAACTACTTCACCATTCACGGTCAAGAATTATTGGTAATACCTGTATTTAAAAATGTAGCAACACTCTAATGGGGGAGAAGAAAGTAAATGACATCAAAATCATCATTAGGCTAAAGATCGGGGGAATTCCATCAATCCCCAAATGTAAAATTATGAAGTTCAATAAGGATCTTTCAATAAAAGATCAAATACCTAATATAATAATCTACCTTGAAATGGGCTATTAGACTGTTGAGCAAGGGTGATATGCTCTTCACTGAGAAGGTATACAGGTTGATGTTGGTTAATTTCCACACTGGTACAAACATTGCTGTCTCCATGCAAGAAAAAGGTGAAGGAGCAGGACAAGTGTTCACTAAAAAACAAGAAAAAGTTATATCTTAGTGATGGCTAGTGGCCAAAAATGTTAACTTGTTTTTCTTTATTAGGAAGTATGCAAAAATTCATACTCTATTTTGCCCAGAAATTCTACTTCATCAGAAGGAAAAAAATCATGGATATGAGCAAAGACTTAGCTATAAGAAAAGTTCTTTACAACACTGTTTATAGTAGAAAAGGCTGCAAATAGAGGAACCAGTTAAATGAGTTAGGTACATTCACACATAGAATTATTATATAGCCACAACAATAAGTTAAAGTAGAAGAGTAGGTTTATTGGAAAGGGATAGGCTACCAAAATAGTAGGGTCAATTTTTTTCTTTTTCTTTTTTAAAGAAAGAGAGAGGGTCTCACTGCATTGCCCAGGCTGGCTCGTAACTCCTGGGCTCAAGGGATCCTCTAACCTCAGCCTCCAAAGCAGCTGAGACTACAGGCATGGGCCACTGTACCCAGCTCTTTTTTTTTTCTTTAAGAAAAAAAGTTTTCTTTGGATAAAGAAAATAAAGGCGGACAAAAGAATTAATGGTGACTCAATTTTTATTTTTGCCTATTTTCCCCTCTATATAAGAAACTAAATACAAATATGTTTCTCACTTTATTAATTTTCAATGGGGCTAATAATCATTTAATGCAATCCCCTCCCAACCAATAACATTACTTCAAAGCAACAATGGGTCTTACAGTTGAAAGCATCCTAGAACCAAGAATATATGCAAAATAGTACACCTTAACGAAATTCAGGTATGGCTGAGTATACAGGTTGGAAAATAAAAGTTCCCAAGGACACCAAGATAAAATTTAGAAGGGTCAAATTGCCCATAAGAGGATAAGATTGTACACTAAGAAGAATAAACTCTTCTTCTTCCTTCTCCACACATTTATCTTAATAATTCATCTTTAAAAACCAGTTTTTTAAACTATGATGATTAATCAACTCAAAATCTGTTTTATATATGTATAAGCCCTCTTGAATTTCTTCTGGTTAAGCAGAACATAGTGAATTAAAATTATAGTAAAAGTAATGCTAGAGTTAACAGAAGTGGGAAAATAGATGGTCGAAAAGAGGTGAAAAGCAATACAGAGCTAAGAATTTCTATATCTTATACATATGGAGTCGATACAAAATG
Organism: Macaca fascicularis; assembly: GCF_037993035.2. Lineage (NCBI taxonomy): Eukaryota > Metazoa > Chordata > Mammalia > Primates > Cercopithecidae > Macaca > Macaca fascicularis. The sequence continues at coordinate 46,498,691 of NC_088390.1, forward strand.
TCTAAACTTGATAGAACAAGAAATACAAATTTAAGCATGTTATTCAAGTTACAAATGTAACTGACAAAGGCTAGTCTGAAGGTAGTGAGTTACCTCAATTGACTGTTCAGTTAGTGCAGACAGAACTTGTTCTACTCTTTCCCCTTTCCACTACTGCATGTGACTAGTCTAAAAAATGCTTTTAATAGAAATACAATTTTTTTAGGATGGGCACAGTGGCTCACATCTATAATTCCAGCACTTGGAAGGTGGGTGGATCACTTGAGGCCAAGAGTTCGAGACCAGGAAGGCCAAAATGGTGAAACCTCCATCTCCCTAAAAATACAAAAAATTAGCCAAGCGCGGTGGCAGGTGCCTGTAATCCCAGCTACTTGGGAGGCTGAGGCACTTGAATCCAGGATGTGGAGGCTGCAGTGAGCTAAGATCGCACCACTGCATTCCAGCATGGGCGACAGAGTAAGACTCTGTCTCAAAAAAAATAAAATAAATAAGTAAATAAAAATAAAACAAAAATTAATATAACTGACAGAAAAACTTAACTTAAAAAAAAAAAAAACCAACAACAACAAAAAAACTTACTGTTCTTGTTAAGAAAGCAGTGACAATGGCTGGGAATGGTGGCTCATTCCTGTAATCCCAGCACTTTGGGAGGCTGAGGCGGGAGAATAACTTGAGGTCAGGAGTTTGAAACCAGCCTGGCCAACATGGCGAAACCCTGCCTCTACTAAATACACAAAAATTAGCCAGGCGTGGTGGCAGGCACCTGTAGTCCCAGCTACTCAGGAGGCTGAGGCAAGAGAATTGCTTGAACCCGGGAGGCAGAAACTGAAGTGAGCCAAGATTGTGCCACTGCATTCCCAGCCTGGGCAACAGAGCAAGACTCTGTGGGACGGGACGGGACGGGACGGGACGGCACGGGACGGAAAGGGACGGGAAGGGAAGGGAAGGGAAGGGAAGGGAAGGGAAGGAAAAAGGGAAGGAAAGGGAAGGAAAGGGAAGGAAAGGGAAGGGAAGGGAAGGGAAGGAAAGGAAAGAGGGAAGAGGGAAGAGGGAAGGGGAAAAGGAAAAGGAAAAAGGAAAGGAAAAAGGAAAGGAAAAAGGAAAGGAAAAAGGAAAGAAAAGGAAGAAAGAAAGAAAGAAGGAAAGGAAGGAAGGAAGGAAGGAAAGAAAAAGAAAGAAAGAAAAAGAAAGAGAGAAAGAAAGAAAGAGCAGTGACATTGTTGAAAGTTGATAAATCAAGGCCCAGAGACAGTATAAAAATCTCTGGAATTATGACAGTAACCACCAGAAGTAAAACAAAGTTTAAAAAAAAAAAAAAACCAACCTGGTTACTTCTGGGGAAGGGACTTGGATACATGAGCAGGAATCCTTAAGGTTTTTTAATTTATAATACCATTCTGTTCTGCTTGAATTATATTAAAGTTTAATTTTTATAAATTATAAATTCTATATATTAATCAGTCATTACTATACATTTCCTCACGTCAATAATTTTTATTTTTATTTAATAAAGTTTTATTAAGAAATAATTTTAAGGCCGGGCGCGGTGGCTCAAGCCTGTAATCTCAGCACTTTGGGAGGCCGAGACGGGCGGATCACGAGGTCAGGAGATCGAGACCATCCTGGCTAACACGGTGAAACCCCGTCTCTACTAAAAAAATACAAAAAACTAGCCGGTTGAGGTGGCGGGCGCCTGTAGTCCCAGCTACTCGGGAGGCTGAGGCAGGAGAATGGCGTGAACCCAGGAGGCGGAGCTTGCATTGAGCTGAGATCCGGCCACTGCACTCCAGCCTGGGTGACAGAGCGAGACTCCGTCTTAAAAAAAAAAAAAAGAAATAATTTTAAATTTACAGAAAAGTTGCAAAGACAGCATAGGGAGTTCCCATATACCCTTCACCCAATTTCCCCTAATGTTAATGAACATCTTAGATAATCATGCTACCTTTGTCAAACAAGCAATTAACAATGATACACTACTATTAACCAAACTCCAGTCTTTATTTGGATTTTCTACTTATGTACTTTCTGTGTTCCAGGATCCAATCCAAGATACCACATTGCATTTAACCAACAGTTTATAATAAAAGAAAAAAAAAAATAAGCTTGTTTCTAACTCTGATTAAAATGTTAATCTTGGCCAGGCGCAGTGGCTCATTCCTGTAATCCCAGCACTTTGGGACGCCGAGGCAGGCAGATCACGAGGTCAGGAGTTCGACACTACTCCGTGCCGTATGGTGAAACCCCATCTCTACTGAAAAATACAAAAATTAGCTGGGTGTGGTGGCATGCGCCTATAGTTCCAGCTACTCGGAAGGCTGAGGCAGGAGAACTGCCTGAACTCGGGAGGCGGAGGTTGCAGTGAGCCGAGATCACGCCACTGCACTCCAGCCTGGGAGACAGAGTGAGACTCCATCTTTAAAAAAAAAAAAAAAAAAAGTTAATCTTATTGGAATAATTATTGGTTGAAGAATTATGAAGACTAAAGACATTTGCTTTAGTAAAAAGGGTATATATCTAAAATAACCACAAAATCAAGATAAGAGACTGTTAATAATAACTTTGAGAACTATCCACTCAGGAACGAACCATTGCTATTGCTTATTTAAAGGGAAAAACTGAAAGCCAGGTGTGGTAGCTCAAAACTGTAATCCCAGCTACTGGAGAGGCAGAGTTGAGAGGATCACTTGAGGTACAGAGTTCAAGGCCAGCTTGGCAACATAACAAGAGCCTGTCTCTACAAAAAATTTAAAAAACAGCAAGCCATGGTGGCACACATCTATAGTCCCAGACACTCAAGAGGCTGAGGCAGGAGAATTGCTTGAGCCCAGGAGTATGAAGCTGCAGTGAGCTATAATCGCACCACTGCTCTCTGGCCTGGACAACAGAGCAAGACCCTATCTCAAAATAAATAAATAAATAAAAGAATATGACCAGACTGGCCCACTGGCCAAAGGAGAATGAGAAATAATACGGAATAGATCTCTACCTAATCTGTAGTTTAAAGCATAAAGTATGGCATCAACTGGCTAACCACTCCCCACCTCCACCACCTCAAGTTGACCTCCAGTTACACGAATGAGAATACATAACTGCTATTTTTAAGCCACTAAGTTTTGGGGATGGTTTCATTACAGTAAAATAACCAATACAGAAATTAGTACCAAAAGTGAGGTGCTGCCAAAACAAAAACCTGAAACATGTGGCTTCTGCTCTGGGACTAGATGGTAGGTGGGGAGTAATCTAGGACACTAGAGAAATGATGAGGAAGCTACTTATGAGAGACTGGGAAATGATGACCTATGCTATATAATGGAGAAACACTTTGTGGAATCATTGCCAGAAATAATCTGCAAGGCAGAAAATGTACCTAACGAACTTAAAGAACAGATCAAGTGAAAATGTAAATTGGTTTTGAAGAGCTATACTAGATAAAGTACTAAAAGAGATGAATACAGAAAAGAGCTTACTGGCTTGCAAGCATAATTTAGAGAGAATATAGGCAACTCAGGACCAGCAGGGTTGGAAAATGAAACAAATACATGGTGCCATTACACTGACTCAGCGAAAAGATCAAATCAAGAGTGTGACTCTAATATCCTGTTATAAACATCAAATATGATTTTTGATACTAGTTGAAACATTAAGATTTGGGTTTTTTCCTCATAGTTTTAAGCCTCCATGCATTTACTTTTCTCAAAGAAACTTTTTAATGTAAACAATCATATGCTACAAATTTTCTTCTGCATGGGAATGCACATATAGCCATATTTGTGCTTTTCTTTCTTTTGAATGTCCTCTTTTCTGACACAATTTTTCTATATAACTGAGGATGAGTTACAAAGTATGTAAAGACATAAAAGATAATTTCTAAACAGTATTTTTGTCTTAGAAAATCACTTATATTTAATAATTCTGAGAAGAATATGTCCATTATGCTTATTATATGTACTGACATACAACACAGGCAGAAACCAATTTTCAAAGCATTTTTCTCTCTTAACTATAATAAAGGACATGAGAATCTAAAAGCAAGACCAAATGCTAAAAACTTAAATGAAAAACTGATAGTCAACCAGCTAGAATTACTATGTATTTTTCAATATTACAAGCTTTTTACATGTTTTTCAGGCAACCTTAGACGACTAATGCATGTCTTGGTAGGGAGGCAAATCTTTAAAAAGAATTCTAAGAATTATTAACTAAAAATACCATGCTAAGGAAAACATTTATTAAGGAAGAGCTGGGTGTGGTGGTGAGCACCTGTAGTCCCAGCTACCCAAGAGGCTGAGGGTGGGAGGATACTTGAGGCCAAGAGTTGAAGCATGCAGTGCACTTTGAGTCTGTGAATAACCACTGCACTCCAGCCTGGGCAATAGGGTGAGACCCATTTCTTTAAAAAAAAAAAAAAAAAAAAGAGAGACAGACAGAAGAGACTCAAGCAAGAATAACCTACTATATAGAGAAATTGTAATTTGATTCATTTTAGGGTAAGTATGCTACAGAAATGATTACGAAAGCTGTGTGCTTACTTAGCTATTGAACAGTAAATTTTTAAAATCTAAATTGCCAATACTTCCAAGAATATTTATAAGTAAAAGCAATAACCTAAAACAGTCTCATGGTCTTTATCTTTAAAAGACAAAGAGGGCCAGGCGCAGTGGCTCACACTTGTAATCCCAGCACTTTGGGAGGCTGAGGTGGGCGGATCACCTAAGGAGTTTGAGACCAACCTGGCCAACTTGGCAAAACCTCATCTCTACTAAAAATACAAAAAAAATTAGCCGAGTGTGGTAGTGTGCGCCTGTAATCCCAGCTACACAGGAGGCTGAGGCATGAGAATCGCCTGAACCCAGGAGACGCAGGTTGCATTGAGCCAAGACCACACCACTGCACTCCAGCCTGGGTGACAGAGCAAGACTCCATCTCAAAAAAAAAAAAAGAGGCCTGTAATCCCAGCACTTTGGGAGGGCAAGACAGGCAGATCGTTTGAGCCCAGCCTGGCCAACACGGTGAAATTCCGTCTCTACTAAAAATACAAAAATTAGCTGGGTGTGGTGGCACACACCTGTAATCCCAGTTACTCGAGAGGCTGAGGCAGGAGAACCACTTGAACCCAGGGAGGCAGAGATTGCAGTGAGTCGAGATCTTGCCACTGCACTTCAGCCTGGGAAACAGTGAGACTTCATCTCAAAAATTAAAAAAAAAAAAAAAAAAAAAGACAAAGCGGCTAGGAGACCTGAACTTTATCTACTGTTCCTTTAATCAGTGGAGTATAATTCTTAAAAAACACAGCTTTCAACTGTTTCATTTTATACACGAAATATTAAATAAGATAATTTAAAAACAGCCAGCCATGCCTATAATCTCAGCACTTGGGAGGCTGAGGCAAGAGGAGTTGGGCTTGAGCCCAGGAGTTTGGGACCAGCCTGGGCAGCACAGTAAGACCCTATCTCCACAAAAAAACTTAAAAATTAGCCAGGTGAGGTGGTGCATGCCTGTGGTCCCAGCTACTCGAGAGGCTGAGGTTGAGGTAGAAGGAACATTTGAGCCTGAGAGGTTGAGGGTGCAGTGAGCTATGATGACACCACCGCCCTCTGGTCTCCAAACAAAAAAAAGATATTTAAAATGGATTTTTCTCATGACAAAGCATTTTAAAAGATTTTAAAAATTATTTTAAAAGCATTTTTAATATTTTAAAAATCTATTTTCCTGAAAATATTGTAATATCAGAAATGCTTAAAAATACATTAATTTGACCTATCTTAAATGTTATTTAGGAAAAAAAGTTTACTCTAGTATGTATAAAATCATAAAAGTCATCTTTCAACTTTCCTAACAGTCTTTCCAGTGAGCACTTACCCACTTTATTTTTTAATTTTATGGTGTAGAGACAGGTTCTCACTGGAGTGCAGTGGTACAATCGTAGCTTGCTGCGGTCTCAAACTACCGGGCTCAAGCAATCCTCCCATCTCACCCTCTGGAGTAGCTGGGACTACAGGTGTGCGCTACCATACCCACCTAATTTTTTTTTTTTTTTTTTTTGCTAGAGATGGCAGGGGCGGGGGCTCACTATGTTGCCCAGGCTGGCCTCAAACTCCTGGCCTCAAGCAATCCCCCACCTTGGCCTCCCAAAGTGCTGAGATTACAAGCATGAGCTAACTTCATCTGGCCCCATTTTATCTTTTAAATAAGAAAATAAAATTTGGCTTCTTGATGTAAAGGGATAAACTGGTCTCCAAGGAGTCTTTGTAGCAATCCAATATACCAAAATACAAAACATGTAACCAATGGTCTCAGCTACCACTGTATATCTGCCACTACCCTATTTACTAACAACACTTAATCCCAGCGGTCTATGATCAAAGAAAAATCACTACCTCCTACACTGCTAGCATATAATCCCAGTATACAATAGTCTGATCTTATTGTAACAGACAATGGTTTAAAATAAACCAAGTTTGTATGTGATACTGGAGGGAAACAATATTCTAAATATGTGATACAATTTGAGATTTTTTTTTTTGAGACAGAGACTTGCTCTGTTGCCCAGGATGGAGTGCAGTGATGCAACCTTGGCTCACTACAGCCTCCGCTTCCCAGGTTCAAGTGATTCTTCTGCCTCTGCCTCCTGAGTAGCTGGGATTACAGGCGCCCATGACCATGCCCAGCTAATTTTTGTATTTTTAGTAGAGACAGGGTTTTACCATGTTGGCCAGACTGGTCTCAAACTCCTGACCCTCAAGTGATCTGCCCACCTCAGCCTCCCAAAGTGCTACAATTACAGGCATGAGCCACTGCACCCAGCAGAGATTTTTTTTTTTTTTTTTGAGACCGTTTCACTCTTGTCACCAAGGCTGGAGTGCAACGGCATGATCTTGGCTCACTGCAACCTCCGCCTCCTGGGTTCAAGCAATTCTCCTGCCTCAGCTTCCCAAGTAGCTGGGATGACAGGCACCTGCCACTGCGTCCGGCTAGTTTTTTTGTATTTTATTTTTTAACTAGAGATGGGGTTTCACCATGTATTGGCCAGACTGGTCTTGAAATCCTGACCTCAGGTGATTCGCCCACCTTGGCACCCCAAAGTGCTGAGATTACAGGCATGAGCCACTGTGCCGACCTGAAATTTTTTAAACAGACGGCGGTCTCCCTATGTTACCCAGGCAGGAGTGCAGTGGCTTTTCACTGGCACAGTCGTGAGGCACTACAGCCTCAAACTCCCGACCTCAAGTGATCCTCCTGCCGCAGCCTCTTAAGTAGCTGGAACTACAGGTGTACACCACCACACCCAAATCTCTGAAATCCTTATATTAAAGGTAACATTCTAGTCAGAGAATATTATAAAACAATTAGAAAATACCAACACAGTGAATTCGGTTGTGCTTTTTTTCCAAGGAGAAATGTTATTCATATCATCCCATCAAACATTTTTGGTATTTAACACTCAGAAAAGTAGAGTTAAAACAAAAACATATCACTACAATAAGAATCCAAAGTATTATTAGCTACTATAAAGGACTGCAGAAAACACTTGCTCTCCATGAGCTTACACTGCAATATCTAAAACAAAAAGTTATGAATGAGGCAGAATTTTATAAATGAAACTTGAATAATCTTCCATTGTGGAAAAAAATGTTCCTCAAATTAAGTACTGAAATTAATCAAAAGATTATTTCTAAAACAGAAAAGACATGCTTATAGATTAAAGATAGCTGCTCTAACAGCAACAATTCCATACGTATGCTAGATTAGGCAGTGCCACATCAAACCTATTTCTAGCATTTGTATTAAGAAGCTACAGAAAAATGATATCCCATTTGTGAGTAGAGAATCTGAGGTACAAAGAGGTTAAATGGCTTGTGTTAAAATCATAATACTAGTAAAGGGAATGCTGACTTCAAACTCTAAACACCCTATCAACCAATTAAAAAAATGGGCAAAAGACTTCAACCGTCATTTCTCCAAAAACAACATACAAATGGCCGATAAACACATAACATGCTCAACACATCACTAATCATTAGAGAAATGCAAACCGAAAACACAGTAAGATACCACCTCACACCCATAAAAATAGCTTTAAAAAAAAAAACAGGAAATAACAAGTGTTGATGAGGATGTGGAAAAAATGGAACACCTCTGCAATGCCTTTGGGAATGTAAAATAGTGCAGCCACTATGGAAAGCAGTATGGAAATTCCTCCAAAAATTATACTTCGAATTACCATATGATCCAGCAATTCCACTTCTGGGTATACACCCAAAGGAACTTAAAGCAGGGACTTGATGAGAGATGTGCAGACCAATGTTTATAGCAGCATTATTCACAATAACCAAAAGGTGAAAACAACCCAAATACCATTTACAGATTAATACATAAACAAAATGTCATATATACATACAATGGAATATTATTCAGCCTTAAAAATAAGGGAAATTCTGTCACGTTTCATAAATGAATCTTGAAGATTTTATGCTAACTGAAATAACCCAGACAAAAAAGGACAAATACTACATGATTCCACTCATATGAGGTACCTACAAGAGTCAAGTTTCTAGACAAAGTAGAATGGTGGTTACACAAAGCTGAAGAAAAGAAGAATTGAAGAGCTACCACTCTTTTATGAGTAGACTTTCAGTTTCGGATGATGAAAAAGTTCTGCAGATAGTGGTGATGGTTAACAACGTGAACGTACTTAATGCCACTGAACTGTACACCGAAAAATTATTAAGTTTTATGTTATGTACATTTTACCACAATAAAAAAACTGTATTCATCTTTTTTTTTCCTTTGAGACAGGGCCTTGCTCTGTCACTCAGGCTGGAGTGCAGTGGCGTGATCAGAATTCACTGCAGCTTCCACCTCCTGAGCTCAAGCAATCTTCCTGCCTCAGCCAACCAAGTAAGTGGGACTACAGGTGTGAGCCACTATGCCCAGATAATTTTTTTAATTTATATTTTGTAGAGATGAGGTCTCACTATGTTGTCCAGGCTGGTCTTGAACTCTTGAGCTAAAGCAATCCTCCTGTCTTGGCCTCTCAAAGTGCAGAGATTACAAGCATGAGCCACTGTGCCCAGCCTCCCCTAGCCATCTTAATTCTGAGATTATTTTTATTCCGTGAATTCAAGTTTCTAAACTTGTCTTACATTTTTAGGATCCTCTAAAAATTCCAAAGCCCAGATTACAGCCCCAGGTTAAGACACAAGCATCAATAATTTTTTGTAAGCTCTCCAGGTGATTCCCACATCCAGACAAGTTTGGGAATCATTAATTTGTATTTCTATAGCCTTCAGAGTAACTGTTTTAAATTCTTAAATTTAAAGGTATAATACCAGTATCAGTTTTTTTTTTTTTTTTTTTTTTGAGATGGAGTCTCGCTGTGTCTCCCAGACTGGAGTGCAGTGGCCAGATCTCAGCTCACTGCAAGCTCCACCTCCCAGGTTCACGCCATTCTCCTGCCTCAGTCTCCCGAGTAGCTGAGACTACAGGCGCCCGCCACCACGCCCGGCTAATTTTTTGTATTTTTAGTAGAGATGGAGTTTCACCGTGTTAGCCAGGATGGTCTCGATCTCCTGACCTCGTGATCCACCCGCCTCGTGATTTCTCCCAAAGTGCTGGGATTACAGGCGTGAGCCACCGCGCCCGGCCAGTATCAGGTATTATTAACATAGCTCCATGAACAAAAGATCCACACTAAACTCCAGAAGTTAACATCTTACCTGTAAATCCTGTACATATTTCTGCTCGCTCAGTGAACATATTACTTACATTATACGGTAAATAATACTTAGAAAGCGGCCGGGCGCGGTAGCTCAGGCCTGTAATTCCAGCACTTTGGGAAGCCGAGGCGGGCGGATCACAACGTCAAGAGATCGAGACCATCCTGGCTAACATGGTGAAACCCCAACTCTACTAAAAATATAAAAATTAGCTGGGCGTGGTGGCACGCGCCTGTAGTCCCAGCTACTTGGGAGGCTGAGGCAGGAGAATCACTTGAACCTGGGAGGCAGAGGTTGCAGAGAGCTGAGACTGCACCACTGCACTCCAGTCTGGTGAAAGAGCGAGACTCCATCTCAAAAAAAAAAAAAAACTTAGTAAGCTAAAACATTATTCTGGTTTACCACTTCAAATGTTCTGCAAAATGCTGCTTTTTATTGTTGTTTCTAAGTACTATGTTTTTACTACTTCCTATAACTTAAAAAAAAATATGTGTAGGAGATATACAGGTCTACAGGGTCAATAATCTATCTCATATTTTTCATGCCTAAAATGCAGCTCCAATAGTTTATAACTGTATGAGCTTGGACAGATTTGTAAGAGTCTACAGTAAGAATCATAGAAAGAAATTATGGTAAGAAAGGCTGGGCATGGTGGCTCACACCTGTCATCCCAGCACTTTGGGAGGCTGAGGCTGGAAGATCACTTGAAGCCAGGAGTTAGAGACCAGCCTGGTCAACATGGCCAACAGAGAAACCCCATCTCTACCCAAATTACAAAACTTAGTCAGGTGTAGTGGCGCACTCCTGAAAGTACCAACTATGTGGGAGGCTGAGGCAAGAGAATTGTTTGTGCCTGGGAGCAGAGGGTGCAGTGAGTCAAGACTGCACCACTGCACTCTGGCCTAGGAGACAAAGCAAGACCCTGTCTCCAAAAAAAAAAAAAAAAAAAGAAAGAAAGAAAGAAAAATTATGGTAAGAAACGCCGGGCGCGGTGGCTCAAGCCTGTAATCCCAGCACTTTGGGAGGCCGAGGCGGGCGGATCACGAGGTCAGGAGATCGAGACCATCCTGGCTAACACGGTGAAACCCTGTCTCTACTAAAAATACAAAAAGAAATTAGCCGGGCGTGGTGGCGGGCGCCTGTAGTCCCAGCTACTCCGGAGGCTGAGGCAGGAGAATGGCGTGAACCCGGGAGGCGGAGCTTGCAGTGAGCCGAGATCGCACCACTGCACTCCAGTCTGGGCGACAGAGCGAGACTCCGTCTCAAAAAAAAAAAAAAAAAAAAAAAAAATTATGGTAAGAAAATCTCAACAAGGAGGAAAAATAGGAGAAAGAAAAGTCTTTCTTAACATTTAATTTTTCTCATAAATGTTCTAGAAGGCATGAAAATGTAGAAAACTGACCACGCAAATTCTAGTGACATCGTCACTTAAGACTTCAGAAATGATACATAATAATATTGATGACAGACATTAAGGACAAAACATCATAGGTAGGCTACAGGGAAAACAATAAAAAGGCACATCCAGTCTGCTGAAGTAACTACACCTAATTTAGCAGAGAGTTGGTACCCTGACTGATGCAAGGTATGAGATTCTTCTTGCCTTTGAGATTCTAGAGCATACTCACAATTTAGCATACAATTCCAGAAGGGTTCACTGACCAACAGAGAACACTGTTGTTTCACCAACAAACACTACCAAGTTCAACTGGGCTTAAAGCCCTAGAACTGTGTTGTAAATACAACAGCCAATACACACATATAACTACTGGTGACTTAAAATCCAAACTGAGATATACTCTAAGCATAGTACACAAACCTAATTTCAAAGACAGTACAAAAAGTAAACTATTTCATTAATATCTTCTGTATATTTAATTATATGCTGAAATGATATTATTTTGGACATACTACATTTAAAAATATATTACAATTAATTTTGCCTATACATTTAGGTTTTTTTAACTTTTTAAATGTGCCTAGAAGAAAATTTTAAATTACCTATGTGGCTCACATTATACTTCTACTGGACAGTACTACATTAGATGACAGGAAGAAAGGAAATGAGTCCATAAAAAAACCTAATAGCAATAGCTCCTAGCTTCTCTAGAAATTTGCCTTTTCAGAGACAGTGAGAAACCCAACCAAAGGACATCCTAATGCTACTAACAGTTAATAAAACATTTCCAGTGGGGACTTACATCTCATGGTGCCTATTTTTAATCAGTTTTGGAGATCATGAGATAATGTAAAAGCTATACATATGGCAGAAAATAAACATAGCTTTATGGTTGAAATTTAAAGCATATTCTTTCATTTACTTCCTTAAAAAAATTTGATGATTTTCTTTATTGAAGTACCGAAAGTACCATTTTAATTATAAATATAAAGGTTCTTGTGTAAGCAATACCACCCGAAAAAAATAACTTTCTGCAATGATGAAAATGTTCTAGATCTACATTGCCCAATAACCATTAACAATAGCCATCCTTTCCTTCCTGTGAACTTTTACTGCTTTATCCCACAAAACCAAAAATTTATCACTCTCTGTGGACAAAGTTCTTTACTACTAATTAATTCCAGGGCTCTAATTATTCTAATACAAAGGCTTAGAACATATTGACCCAAACATTTAATCCTATTTTATGTTATATCCAGCAAGAGTTTATTATATCCTATTGTATGTCGATATGTATACACATAATGTAATACAGACAAACACACATATATAACATGTAATACTCTATATTGCCTTTTTTTTTTTGAGACGGAGTTTCACTCTTGTCGCCCAGGCTGGAGTGCAGTGGCGCGATCTCTGCTCACTACAACCTCCACCTCCCGGGTTCAAGTGATTCTCCTGCCTCAGCCTCTCAAGTAGCTGAGATTACAGGCATGTGCCACCACACCTGGCTCATTTTTGTATTTTTAGTAGAGACAGGGTTTCACCATATTGATCAGGCTGGTCTCTAACTCCTGACCTCACGAGCTGCCTGCCTCGGCCTCCCAAAGTGCTGGGATTACAGGCGTGAGCCACCACGTCTACCCTATATTGCCTTTTAAAATTGGAGTTAAAGGTAACTATTTTACATAAATACATCAAAAAAGATTTAACAACATATTTTTGCTAAATAAACTTTACTGCACACTCAGCTAAATGGCTACAACAGATTCAACATGACAAAAAGCTTAACCAAACATAATCTTAAGAAAGTCCTTGGCCAGGCGTAGGTGGTGTGCGCCTGTAATCCCAGCTACTCTGGAGGCTGAGGTGGGAGAACCAATTAGGCCTGGAAGTTTGTGGCTGCAATGAGTTATGATTGTGCTACTGCAATCTATCTTGGGCACAAAGCAAGACCCTGTCTCTATTTTAAAAAAATGGAAAAAAAAAAGAAAGTTCTTATTCAAGATAATCTTATTCAAATGCACTCTCAAACATCACAAGTTCAGAATACCTTTTATAGAAGACTCTAAAACCTACATGAAGTCAACGGTACTTAATACAACCCATTTACTTGTGGGCTCACTAGAAAACTCAATGTCTGCCATGTGATCCAGTCCCCAGCAATACAGGAAAACACCTAAACTATTCAAGAAAACACTGGTCATCATTCTTTTAACCAATTAACTGAAGACTGGTTTGTTCCTGTGGTTACTCTTATACTTGTGGGATTCTTTAAAGGTAACCTAGCTGTATCCCTAGAATTTGATTCCATTTCCTCTCTTTCAGTCCCTAAAGACTGTTAAACAGACAACTACATGTAGGTCCAGATTATCAGAAAATGAGAATTTTTATGTAAAAATTTTAAAGAAAGGAAGAAGATAGCCGGGCGCGGTGGCTCACTCCTGTAATCCCAGCACCTTGGGAGGCCGAGGCGGGCGGATCACGAGGTCAGGAGATCGAGACCATCCTGGCTAACACGGTGAAACCCCGTTTCTACTAAAAATACAAAAAATTAGCTGGGCGTGGTGGTGCGTGCCTGTAGTCCCAGCTACTCAGGAGGCTAAGGCAGGAGAATGGAGTGAACCCAGGAGGCGGAGCTTGCAGTGAGCCGAAATGGTGCCACTGCACTCCAGCCTGGGTGACAAAGTGAGACTCCGTCTCAAAAAAAAAAAAAACAAAACAAAAAAAATAATAAAGAAAGGAAGAAGATAAAAATGTAAGGAATATTATTTTCTCCTTTGTTCAGGTCAAACTAGTTTCACAGCATAAATTTTCTTTCTTTACAACTCTTGTTCTTTTTTCAGAATACTTATACCAAAAGTGAATTGATTAGTAAACAAAAACAGTCTATATGATACTTATGTTTCAGAATGGTCTAGAGACGTATTAATTTATAATCAATCTTTATCTACCTTCCCTATATCATTCCACTGAATTCAACAGAAAAGAAGTCCCATATCATAACTCAAAGACAGACTTAGTTGCTTGGTTTTTCTCCTACTTGCTATTACATAGAAGGAAAAAGGGTAAGAAAGGTCCTGCAAAAAAGAGATTTGAGGACCAGCATTTATCTTTCCGAATAAAATCAGTTTTTATACCACAACTATGGTTCAAGAGTAACTCGAAAGAGCATACACTATTTCTGGTAACACTTCACTAATAAAATACAATCTTAATTTAGTTCCCCTCCTAAATGGGTCAGCCCATGGAAAAACACTAGTGCTCAATTACATGGTTAAATAACAAGCAGAATCTGTTGGATTCATGAAAATCTCCAGTTAAAAGTTTTATTTTCGGGCCAGGCACGGTGGCTCAAGCCTGTTAAGCCAGCACTTTGGGAGGCCAAGGCGGGCAGATCATGAGGTCAGGAGATGGAGACCATTCTGGCTAACACAGTGAAACCCTGTCTCTACTAAAAATACTAAAATTAGCCAGGCGTGGTAGCTGACGCCTGTAGTCCCAGCTACTCAGGAGGCTGAGGCAGGAGAATGGCGTGAACCCGGGAGGCTGAGCTTGCAGTGAGCCGAGATCACGCCACTGCATTCCAGCTTGGGCGACAGAGTGAGACTCTGTCTCAAAAAAAAAAAAAAAAAAAAAAAAAAAAAGGTGTATTTCCAGCCAGGTGCATTGGCCCATGCCTATAATCCTAGCACTTTGCGAGGCCGAAAAGGTGGGTAGCTTGAGCTCAGGAGTTCAAGACCAGCCTAGGCAACATGGTGATATCTTGTCTCTACAAAATCTACAAAAATTAACCAGCCGTGGTAGCGTGTACCTGTGGTCCCAGCTACGTGTGAGGCTGAGGTGTGCGGATTACTTGAGCCTGGGAGGTTGGGCTGCAATGAGCCATGACTGTGCCATTGCACTCCAACCTGGGTGACAAAGTAAGAGACCTTATCTCAAAAAGAAAAAGTTATAATTTTTTTTTTTTTAAGACAGGGTCTTGCTCTGTTGCCCAGGCTGGAGTACAACAGCACAATCCTAACTCACTGCAGCCTCAATCTTCTGGGCTCAAGCAATCCTCTCACCTCAGTCTTCAGAGTGGCTGGGACTACAGGTGTGTGCCAC
Source organism: Macaca fascicularis (assembly GCF_037993035.2). Classification (NCBI taxonomy): domain Eukaryota; kingdom Metazoa; phylum Chordata; class Mammalia; order Primates; family Cercopithecidae; genus Macaca; species Macaca fascicularis. The sequence continues at coordinate 46,513,913 of NC_088390.1, forward strand.
TGTGCCCACCGTTGTTTTTTTTTTTTTTTTTTAAAGAGACGGGGGTCTGCAGCCACAAAAAAGAATGAGTTCGGCTGGGCATGGTGGCTCATGCCTGTAATCCAGGACTTTGGGAGGCCGAGGTGGGCGGATTACCTGAGGTCAGGACTTTGAGACCGGTCTGGCTAACATGGTGAAATCCAATCTCTACTAAAAATACAAAAATTAGCCGGGCGTGGTGGCGGGTGCCTATAATCCCAGCTACTCGGGAGGCTGAGGCAGGAGAATTGCTTGAACCCAGGAGGCAGAGGTTGCAGTGAGCTGAAATCGTGCCACTGCACTCCACCCTGGGCGACAGAGCAAGACTTTGTCTCAAAAAAAAAAAAGAATGAGTTTATGTCCTTTACAGGGACATGGATGAAGCTGGAAACCATCATCCTCAGCAAACTAACACAACAACAGAAAACCAAACACATGTTCTCACTCATAAGTGGGAGTTGAACAATGAGAATACATGGATACAGGGAGGGGAACATCACAGACCAGGGCCTGTCAGGGGATAGGGAGCAAGGGGAGGGAGAGCATCAGGACAAATACCTAATGCATACTGGGCTTAAAATCCAGATGATGGGCTGACAGGTACAGTAAACCACCATGGCACATGTATACCTAATTAACAAACCTGTACGTTCTGCACATGTATCCCAGAACTTAATAAATACATAAATAGGCCAGGCGCAGTGGCTCACGCCTGTAATCCCAGCACTTTGGGAGGCCGAGGTGGGTGGATCATCTGAGGTCAGGAGTTCAAGACCAGCCTGGCCAACATGGCGAAACCGTGTCTCTACCAAAAACACAAAAATTAGCTGGGTGTGATGGCAGATGCCTGTAATCCCAGCTACTCAGAAGGCTGAGGCGGGAGAATCACTTGAACCCAGGAGGCGGAGGCTGCAGTGAGCTGAGACAGTGAGCCAAGATCACACCATTGCACTCCCACCTGGGCAACAGACTGAGTCTCTCTTTAAAAAAAAAAAAAGGCGCAGTGGCTCATGCCTGTAATCCCAGCACTTTGGGAGGCCGAGGCAGGCAGATCACGAGGTCAGGAGTTTGAGACCAGCTTGGCTAACATGGTGAAACCCCGTCTCTACTAAAAATACAAAAATTAGCTGGGTGTAGTGGCACACGCCTGTAATCCCAATTACTCAGGAGGCTGAGCAGGAGAATCACTTGAACCCAGGAAGCGGAGGTTGCAGTGGGCTGAGATTGCACCACTGCACTCCAGCCTGGGCAACAGTGTGAGACTCTGTCTCAAAATAAATAAATAAATAAATGTATATGGCAGATATTGCTAACTGCCTACCCAATATCCATTTCCACTTCTTTGATCTTTGGTATCTATCTATCACCCCTTTCTTCTTACTAACAAAAACTTCATTTTGTTCAGAGCAGCTGTTTCCAAATAAAAGATATCTGTTTCTCTTAGTATGGCCAAAGATACGTCAGCTAGAGTTTCCAGAAAATAATTTACTTTCTGACTCAGGTGCCACACTTTCTTACTTCCTCCCTTCCTTTCTCTTCCTGCCTGGAATTCACCGTGAGGTCTGGAGGTGCAACACACGGGAGGACCATGAAGATGTAAAGATGGCACAGCAGAAAACTCTGGGGAACCTTGAATCCTTGATGACATTATTGAACAGATATACCAGTACTAAACTATCTACCTCCATACTCCTTGCTACTGAGAAAAATCAATCCCTACATAAGCCAAGTAGTTAATGTTTTTCTGCCATTTTCAGCTGAATGCATTCCAAACTTATACAAGTATTTTGTTAACAATAAAGATTTATGTTAATTTTCAAAGAGGAAAAAAAATGAAAGCACCTTTATTTATCCAGGCTTATGTACTCATCCAGTCTACTAAAACTAAAAAGTTTCAAGAAGAAAAAAAAAAAAACCTCCAGGTGCACATGAAAAAAGATGCGCATATATGACATGAAAGACCTCAAAATGATTACAATCTCAACCAAATGTTCACTTCACATCCTCTTACACCTTTCAGGAAAAATTAGTAAGTTCCCTTTAATTTTCTCTTCCCCACATCCCATCTTACTTGCCACTGGTTCATCTCTCTTGAAGTCTCACTAACTCAATGACTGCTGGGAACTTAAATCTTCTGACAGACTATGCCTTATATTATCTAAATCACAGAGAAGCGTAGTAACCTGAAGGTTTTAATTGCACAGGAGAAGGAGGTATCTATCATAAGTCTTCTGTGCCTCTATCTGCAACTACTCTAATAATTAGTGTCATAAATTGCTTAATTCATTGCTCAAGAAAATTATAAGCTCTCAAAGAGTAAATGGTCTTATACAGAAAACACAAATTTAAATTACTTTAATTAAAGGGAATTGAGAGACTGGGAATAAGAAGGGTTAACTTAATCCAAAACATACTCACAGATCACTATCTTTAACAGGTGTTAATGTTACTTAACTTTAATATCAGAGTGCTGGGCATACACTTCCATGCCTAAGGATCTGCTTTCATCCCATATTTTGTCTATCATCCCAAATCAAAATTTAGGCCACTGTATTAAAATACAGCTTATTCCTACTGTAAGAAAATTCTTAAAGAGTGTAAAGGGAAGTGTGTAAAGTGGTTAAAAAAAAAAACAAAAAACCTGACTATATCTAGTATTTTGTCACTGATAACCTCCTGAATATGCCTGTATGGTATTAGCTTGTTTTATCCCACATTCTCTGTAAAGATACAAAAAGGAACAAATCTAAAGAAATATCACATCAGAATTTAAGATCGCTTACCTTTTATTTATAGGTTTTTCATCTTTTTCATAAGGCTTTACAAACCACTTGCCAATACGTACAAAATTCCTGTTCATTAAACACCGTTCCAATAGATTGTGAACTGCTTTGAAAAGCAGAGTACGGCATTCATAGGAAAGTCCATTCTCCCACACTCCATCTTCTTCTTCTAAAAGAGAAACGAAGGAAACAGTAAGTAAAATAGTAGCACTATAATCTATTCAGAGCCAAGTAAAAAAGGTTACAGTTTATACTCATCAACACTAGCTTATCCCAGAATATTAAGCTACAATCACTTCAATGTATCTCTAGACATTAGGAGGTTTCAAAGTTATTCCATAAAGAATAAAAGGTCTAAGTGCCATATATTCTATTAAATTACCTGAAAAGTATTTTTCCACCTTATAAAATTCAATGACATCATGAACATACTGAATTGGTTCCTGTATTAATGAAAAGGACGCTTGTTTGCAAAACCTGGAAAATATTAAACGCACTCTATACCTATGATGCCAATTTCTAAGCTGGCTCACTTGTTACTTTGTCCTAATTCCCCCAATCACTCAACCTGCCAAAAAAATTAGCCAGTTAATAATTGAAATCAAAACATTTCATGTCCATCAGCATTCTAATCCATGACTCCACTGTAACACTAAGTGATGAATAAAAAGGAAGCTGTTGGCACAGAGCCTAACAAGCAGTGCACTATCAGCCACCTTAGGTCTCATTTCAACCAAAATATTCCCACGATTATTATTCAGTATAGGATCCTTTACTTGGGGGAGAAATTTAAAAATTTAAAGACTTAAATTGTAAATGGCACTTCTGTCATATAAAATTATAGCTATCTTCACTAACTATACAGCTTCAATTTTGCCAGCAAATCTATTAATCACTTCAAGTTAATTTACCAAAAAAACATTAACACAGTCGTTTTGAGATAAGTCTGGATGTAGGTCAGAAAAAATGTTTTTCATACTCTATCCATTTCATATCTGTCACAAAGCATTCAATAAATCGTGCCACAAATAATGATACTGCTTCAGCATTTTAACTTTCATTACAAGATTTTAAATTGCTTAGTCTAAATATAATTAACTCTCTTTCTATAGACTATATACCTTTATAAACATTTTATAAATATGGGTTATCTGTGTTCAATGTTTAAGTAAAAGTAAAAATAAAAGACAAACCTTTCTCAATTCAACACCAAACATGCATACGCTATACCCACAGAAAAATAGACACAATATGAGCTTTCGAATAAAAGCAAAGACATGTATTAAGAATTACACATGGTTTATAGGCACAACTTATACAACAAATGGGTAGAACAAACAGTAATTAAAAAGCATGACAGTAGACTTTAACTGCACTAGAAATTCTGTGCTACTGCAAAGATTAAAGTTGATTTTATGTTTTTTTCCTAAATGATAGTCAAGTCTTTCAAAGCAACTAATTTTATTTTATTTTATTTTATTTTATTTCATTTTAAATTAGCTTTAGGCTGGGCGCAGTTGCTCACACCTGTAATCCCAGCACTTTGGGAGGCTGAGGTGGGTGGATCACCTGAGGTCAGGAGTTCAAGACCAGCCTTGCCAACATGGTGAAACCCCCTCTCTACTAAAAATACAAAAATTACCCAGGTGTCATAGGGCAGCCCTGTAATCCCAGCTACCTGGGAGGCTGAGGTGGGAGAATCACCCGAGAGGGAGAGGTTACAGTGAGCCAAGATCGTGCCACTGCACTCCAGCCTGGGACAGAGTGAGATTCAGTCTCAAAAACAAAAAAGGTAAGCTTAGGGGAAAAAAAGTGGAATAAGCTTTAGAAAATGACAATATATCAGAATTCGAATAGAAGAATTCTTTAAGTCTAATATTAATCATAAATATTAAATATGAAAAATTGACATTCTATTATATCAAAGACACCATTATCTACTGTCATTTAAAACCAAAGCATTTATGGGTTTCACTTATTTATTTCTGAGACGGAGTCTTGTTCTGTCGCCCAGGCTGGAGTGCAGTGGCCGGATCTCAGCTCACTGCAAGCTCCGCCTCTCGGGTTTATGCCATTCTCCTGCCTCAGCCTCCCGAGTAGCTGGGACTACAGGCGCCCACCACCTCGCCCGGCTAGTTTTTTGTATTTTTTAGTAGAGACGGGGTTTCACCGTGTTAGCCAGGAAGGTCTCGATCTCCTGACCTCGTGATCCGCCCCCTCGGCCTCCCAAAGTGCTGGGATTACAGTCTTGAGCCACGGCGCCTGCCCAAAGGTTTCACTTTATTAAAGAAAATATTAGACTAGGAGAATAGAGAAGTGGCACACAGTGACTTCACTTTAATTAATTAAACGTCTAGCTCACAAGCATATTTGTGAGTTGATAACAAAAAAAAGAGAAAATAATCTTTCTCAATTGATCTGCTTTCAATTTAATGAGGTCCTACCATTTCAAAATTAAACAGCTACATTAAGACTTTTACCTCAAATTATGAGACTTATGACTACTAGAATATACATGTTCTTAATTCCAACAGAATTATGTTAGGAATATCTCCCAATTCTTCACCTCTTTATAATCAATTTAGTATCTTTTATTTTTATTACCTTTTATTTCAAAAATCACTACCTTCTGATGGTTATAACACTTGTTCTACAGAAGAAGCCACTACCAACATCTTTTTTCTATCTAAGTTTTAAAGCATCAAAGACCCAAGACACAGTTACCATTTATAAGTATCAAAAGTTGTACAGTTGTTATAAACTTCGAATAAATTATTCATTTAAAACTAGAGAATGACTTTGCCTTCTTCCCAAAAACAGTAAATAAAAAAATCTGCTTTCCGGGAGGCTGAGGACAAGTATGGTGGCTCACGCCTGCTGTCAGGGAGGCTTAGGACAGGTGTGGTGGCTCATGCCTGTAATCCCAGCACTTTAGGAGGCCGAGGCAAGTGGACCACTTGAGGCCCGGAGTTCGAGACCAGCCTGGCCAACAGGGCAAAACTCCATCTCTACTAAAAACATAAAAATTAGCCGTGCATGGCACAGCTGTAGTCCCAGCTACTCAAGGGGCTGAGGCATGAGAATCACTTGAGACCGAAAGGTGGAAGTTGCAGTGAGCTGAGATCACGCCACTGCACTCCATTGTGGGGGCAACATAGCGAGACTCTGACTCAAAAAAAAAAAAAAAAACAAAAAAAAACTTTGCAATAGTAAAAGCTAAAACACAATAATTTATAAATTTTCACATAAAATTCTGAAAATTGTATGGTTTTATTTTGTAAAATCTATTTCAATGAAACCTGCAGTTAAATGAATTAAGAATATTTAATGTGAGGCCATGCGCAGTGGCTCATGCCTATAATCCCAGCACTTTGCGAGGCCGAGGCAGGCGGATCATCTGAGGTCAGGAGTTCAAGACCAGCATGGCCAACATACCAAAACCCCATCTCTACTAAAAATACAAAACTTAGCTGGGCGAGGTGGCATGCACCCATAGTCCCAGCTATCCGGGAGGCTGAGGCAGGAGAATCACTTGAACTGGGTGGCAGAGGTTGCAGTGAACCAAGATCCTGCCACTGCATTCCAGCCTGGTGACAGAGCAAGACTCCATCTCAAAAAAAAAAAAAAAAAAGGAATATTGAATGTGGTTTAGAAAAGTAGTCAGTATTAATCTTCAAGCATCTCTCCCTCATTATTCTAATGCTTTCAAAGGGCGTGGGCATCTTATGTCCCCAATGCCCAAAATTCTCATTAACACTAAATGGGAGCTATGCATAAAACAAACAAGTAGAGACCACCTGTTGAGGTTTTCTAAACCCAACATATCTCTGAAGTATATCTTCATCTATATGGCAAGCAACTAAGCAACCATTACACTAAAGTAATATAATTTCATATTTTGTTGCTGAGAAAAATGAGAATAAGTCCTAATAATGCTCAATAAAAAGTCTGAAGGTTTTTGGTTTTCTTGGGAATCACTCAGAAACAAGAAGCCTACGGAGCCAAGCTTCTAATATCCTGACAATCTAATAACCTTAATAAAAGTACTCTCTACATGTTGTATTCAGATATGAAAAGTGAAACGGTACAACCAACCCACCCAAGGCATAGCGATATGCACTATTTACACTAATTGAAACAAGTTATTGAATCTCAACACCAGCATTATAATAGGGAGGGGAAGGAGAAGGCAACACCTAGCTCTTCTGAACTTAACCAGAGCCTAACAGAAAAAGTCTGCTTAATCTATTTAAATATTTTCCTCCTCTAGCCAGGTACAATGACTCATGCCTGTAATTCCAACTACTTGGGAAGCTAAGACAGAAGGATCACTTGAAGCTAGGAGTTCAAGACTAGCCTGGCAACACAGGAAGACCCTGACTCCAAAAAACTTTTTTTTAGTTAGTGGGGCATAGTAGCACCTGCCTGCAGGCCCAGCTGCTGGGGAAGCTGAGGTGGGAGGATTGCTTGAGTCCAGGAGTTGGAGGCTGCAATGAGCTATGATTAAGCACTGCAGGCTGAGTGACAAAGTGAGACCTCCATCTCTACAAAAAAAAAAAAATTCCTCCTCTTGTAGAGAAAACAAAGTTTTCAACTCTGCATTCTTAGTACTTTTCTATTACTATTAGCATTACAATTCTTAATCATCAGTGTTTCTTGAAATTTTCATGGATGATTTATTGGAAGAAAATACAAATGCTAAATTTGATTACCATATTTTCTTCCTGAAGATACAGAATACAGTAGTGCCAAAGCATGTGATAAGTCATCAAAATAATTATCTATCAATAGGGAAAAAAAGGCCGGGCGCGGTGGCTCAAGTCTGTAATCCCAGCACTTTGGGAGGCCGAGATGGGCAGATCACGAGGTCAGGAGATCGAGACCATCCTGGCTAACACATTGAAACCCTGTCTCTACTAAAAAAAAAATACAAAAACTAGCCGGGCGACGTGGTAGGCGCCTGTAGTCCCAGCTACTCGGGAGGCTGAGGCAGCGTAAACCCGAGAGGCGGAGCTTGCAGTGAGCTGAGATCCGGCCACTGCCCTCCAGCCTGGGCGACAGAGCCAGACTCCATCACAAAAAAAAAAAAAAAAAAAAAAGGGGAAAAAAAAATCACAACCAAAAAAGCAAATACACCGTGCACTCAACATTTTTCTCAAAACTGGCATCTTTAAATATATCCACAGTGGTAAAAAACGAATCTTCTCCTGTATAATTTTGCTAAACTATTAAAATGTAACATATGCTAATGAATGGCTCAAAAATTAACATGGTAGAAAATTCCATGTAGTTCCTGAAATAAAGAGAAATGTTTAAATGCTAGATCAGTGTTTCTAATGAATAATCATTAATAACCAACACATTCAACAAATATACTGAGAGCCTTAAGTTGGCTGCATCATTATCTATGGCAAAACTTGAAAAACTGATTTAAGAACAGCGTAGTATGTTATGTTTGACTTGAAAACTTAGAAAATACACTTGATCAAAAAGAACAGTATGCAGCAAATGAAGTTGTCACCTAGAAGACTAGCCAATTTGAAGAGTCAGACCACATCACAAGTTAATTTTACAACAGTAGAAATGAATTACTCTCTTTAGATTACCTGGGGCACAAAACAATGTTTTAGTTTGGCTGGGACTAGATTCCTATGCCTGGCTGTTTATCTATCCGTCAATCCGATTAACATCTGTCATCTAAGGTTAAAGTCCACTATAGTTAATATCCTTCAATAAAAACATCCAAAATTAAATACAGAACAATAGTCCACTTAGTTTGAGCACTATTCATTGTGACAAAATTCTGGTATAATAAAACTATCTGAACATGTTACTAAAATCTACTTTACAGACCTCAGGAGCCAGGAAAAAGAAGAAATATTTTTAGCCCTGAGTTTTTTTAGTTCACAAGGTATCAGTTTTCTCAAAGACTCTCATCACAGTCTAACTTGCTATGATTTTTTTAAGATGACAAACGGGAGAGGACGCAGTTTTTGCTTTTATTTTTATTTAAAGGGAAAGAATAAAAGTCAATGATGACAGCAATTGAATTCCAAAAACGTTAGAACACAGAATAAAAATACGGAGAAAACTCTCCTTCAAGAACACATTAATGAAAATGAAACAACCTTGCTCTGAAGCAAATTAACAGTACACTTAAAAGTACCAGTCCTACCCACTATAGAGATTTTTGACCAGAGGGCCCGAGCTAAGATTTTCCCATTACCCATTTCATACCTCTTTCACCCACTATCACACAACCATAAACAAACTACAAAATTTAATTTTTTTAAAAAAAGGGACTGGGCATGGTGGCTCACGCCTGTGATCCCAGCACTTTCGGAGGCTGACGCAGGCAGATCACCTGAGGCCAGGAGTTCCAGACCAGCCTGGCCAACATGGCAAAACGCCCACTAAAATCTCTACTAAAAATACAAAAATTAGCCGGGTATGGAGGCACATGCCTGTAGTCCCAGCAACTCAGGAGGATGAAGCAAAAGAATCGCTTGAACCTGGAAGGCAGAGGTTGCAGTGAGCCAAGATTGCCCCACTATACTCCAGCCTGGGCGACAGAGCAAGACTTCATCTCAAAAAAAAAAAAAAAAGAAAGAAAGAAAAAAGCTGTTAACCCCAAAGGAGTTTTATTCTCTAATCTTTTTGTATCAAAACATATCCACACCTATTCAACTAATCATTATCCTATAGAGGATAAAACAAAAAGTAAGAAAATCATCTATGTTTGGCTTTGGAATTCAAGAGTTTTTTTCTGAACAAGTATCTTTCCAAATATTATAGTTAGGCTAATACTAGTTAGCACAAGTCCTGATCCAAAAATCACCTGGCTTCTGCAAATTACTTTGCTCAACAGTATTGACTTACTGCTACAAAATGAGTAACTGAGGGTTTAAAGTATGTATTAAATCAGATTTGATTTGCTGTAATGGATCTCTACCAGTTAGCAATATAAGTTTACATTCTATTTCTACACATCAGCTAAACTTGAAAGGAAGGTAACCCAAACAAATGCTAAGTGACATGAGAGAGACTGAAATTTAAAATGCACTATGGAATCTGAGCAGACTCTTCATAACTGTCGAAATCATCAAAACCAAGGAAAGTCTAAGAAACTGTCATAGTCTAGCAAAGCCTAAAGAGACATGACAATTAAATATAATATGGGTATCTTAGATGAGATCCTAGGAAAGAAAAAGGATATTAGGCAAAAAACAATAAAAGAAATCCAAATATATACTTTAGTTAATAATAAAGTATCAATATTGGTTCATTAGTTAATTTTTTAAAATACACTGCATGACACAAAGGAGCTAAGGAGGTTAAACAAAGGCAATTCTGTATTTCTGTTATTGAATATTCCAGTTAAGAAAAACAGAATTCTAATCTTTGGAAAAATATTTCCCTCTTCCCCCACTACCAAGAAAAACGAGGGCAATATTATCACCATAATCAAAAACACTTCAGTAACAAGATGTGGTGTGTGCTGACCCAAACAGAAGGACACTGTCTGTGAAGAGCAGGCTCAAGCTAAATTAACCAGCTTTTTAGTTACCACCTGGGTCCTTCCGGTACCCCTTTCCTCAGTGCTACACCTCCACTTGGAACCCAGGACTGCCTCCAGCAGCTGATGCTACCCTGTACTGTCCAGCTGCTCTCTTCTCAGGGGAGCTTAAAAGAAGGAAATAGAGTGCCACAGATGGGAAGAAATGAAAAAGGGGTTAGCTAGAGAGACACAGGCAGACTAATTACCCCAAGAGGGAGGCAGACGCTGTCCCCAGAGCAAAGAAAAGGGCAAAACAAATATATTCCATCTGAAAAGATCTTATTATTCTTTAAGATACGTCTGATTTAAGTAACAACATTCTTAATAACAGGTTTTATTAAAAAAAAAAAAGCTAAAACATATAAATACCACTGACTATGCAAACTAAAACAGTACAGGACAAGCTTTGGAACAGTAAATACGATCACATACCACTCCTAATTGTATTTCAGTTTACTATTTCAATCACTTCACTTTAATAAATTTTTAAAAGTTATTTACGCCTGGCGTGGTGGCTCACGCCTGTAATCCTAGCACTTTGGGAGGCCGAGGCGGGTGGACAGACTGCGCTCAGGAGTTTGAGACCAGTCTGGGGAACACGGTGAAACCCCGTCTCTACTAAAAATACAAAAAATTAGCCGGGCGTGGTGGCGGGCGCCTGTAGTCCCAGATACTCAGGAGGCTGAGGCAGGAGAATGGCGTGAACCCAGGAGGCGTAGCCTACAGTGAGCCAAGATCGCGCCACTGCACTCCAACCTTGGCGACAGAGACTCTGTTTCCAAAAAAAAAAAAAAAAAAAAAAACACCCAACCTCCCCCCAAAATTACTTTCATTCACGTTCAGGATCACTATCTTTTTTTTTTATTTTTGAGACAGAGTCTTACTGTGTTGCTCAGGCTGGAGTGCAGTGGCGAGATCTCAGCTCACTGCAACCTCCGCCTGCCGGGATCAAGTGTATCTCCTGCCTCGGCCTCCCAAGTAGCTGGGACTACAGGCACGTGCCACCATGCCCAGCTAATTTTTGTATTTTTAGTAGAGGCAGGGTTTCACCATGTTGGTCAGGATGGTCTCCATCTCCTGACCCTGCGATCTGCCTGCCTCAGCCTCCCAAAGTGCTGGGACTACAGGCGTGAGCCACCGCGCCCAGCTGATCACTCTCTATTTTAAAGGTACAAGTAACTATGATTTTTGAAAATTATGCTAAAAATCAAAGCTAAACTAGAGAAAAACGTTTAAGACTGTAACCTAGTTTCAGTGGAGAAAACATATCTGACTGGTAACATGAAACCTAGAAGAAAAAACTGACTTTTAACAATATACATCAAAGCAGCTCACATCTAACTTTAATAGTCTTTTAACTTTCACAATATTATTTCTATTATGGTAAAACTAGGCCAGGTGCAGGGGCTCACACTTGTAATCCCAGCACTTTGGGAAGTTAAGATGGAAGGATCACTTCAGTTCATGAGTTCAAGACCAGCCTGGTCAACATAGCAAGACCCCATCTCTACTTAAAAAGAAAAAAAGAAAAAAAAATTAAACATTATATATCTCTCTTTTTTTTTTTTTTTCTTTTTTTTTGAGACGGAGTCTCGCTCTGTCGCCCAGGCTGGAGTACAGTGGCCGCATCTCAGCTCACTGCAAGCTCCGCCTCCCGGGTCTATGCCATTCTCCTGCCTCAGCCTCCCGAGTAGCTGGGACTACAGGCGCCCGCCACCTCACCCGGCTACTTTTTTGTATTTTTTAGTAGAGACGGGGTTTCACCGTATTTAGCCAGGCTGGTCTCGATCTCCTGACCTTGTGATCCGCCCGTCTCGGCCTCCCAAAGTGCTGGGATTACAGGCTTGAGCCACCGCGCCCGGCCTCATTATATATCTCTTAAAATTATTTTTGATTCTACAAAGTGTATTTCATGGAATCTTTAAGAAAGATCTGTTAAGTCTGTTTAGATGCTCTGCCAACTTTATTAAGACCAAAGCCCCTAAGTCAGCATTATAGTTTTATTGATAATTATGTTTTATCAACAAATATATTTTATCAATAGTTTATAGTTTTTCAACAATGTTAGTCTCCAAACATTCTAGTAAGGTGATTTTTATGACCACTTAATGATTAAAATAACTCAATACTATATCCAAGTCAATAAAAGAAAATGGAGCTTTCAGCATGATTAGAAGGCATTATCTTGCTAAAACTACTATATATACATACATCATGTATACGTATATGTATATACATACACACATTTTACACATTTAGAACTACATTAAATACAAAGAACTAGGGACTAGACTCTGCAGCAGGCATCTCATTAGAAAAACTACAAAAGCTGGAAAGCTTTCTTGAAGAAATGCAATCACTCTCAAAAATAGTAATTATCACGGGAGAGTATGTTCATTAGAATGTGAAAAGCAATTATCAAAACATACAAATGTAACACGTACATTCCTACATAAATGTTGGTCTTACTAAGTACCAGTTCAAGATACAGACACCTAGAATACATTCTATCCAGAAATAAAATAGATCCTATAGGTCATAGGGACAATAACAAAAACTTCAGAGTACTCAATTTCAAACAAGAACTTTAAAAAAATTATCTAGAAATCCTAAATTTATCTATCAAAAATCATTATCAAACTATCTTACCGAAGTGTTCGGAACCTTATAGCATACAACCAATCATTTACATTCCTATTATCTAAGATTCAGTAAATACTGACTTTGACAGTTCAAAGCTTCAGTAATTATTATGAAAAGCTATAGTTTCTCTTTCTAAAGTAGCATTTGGTCCTAAAAGTCAAGAAAATAAGGAAGTAATCACATTGATTTGCTCATAATAAAATTGTTTGTGTAACCTTTTAGATTATGATCCCATGTCCTATAAAAGCTAAACAAGTTGGCACTTGTCTCTTATTGAGTATGTGACAGAACAGTATATGAGTCACTTTCCAAAAATAACTAAATTAACATATGCCTTCATATGTTAATCAAACAGCACAAATGACAGTAACAAAATACTTACATACCTTAAAACATGCGCGCACACACACACACAAACACAAGGATAGTTACATTTCCAGTACTTTTAGAATCATCTGCCCATTTAATGCAAAAGACTCAACTTTGACAGTGGCTGAAGTGACTCAAAAGTTACATCTGGCTTCAAAACTATTACATGACTTTGTTAGGAACTCTGTTTCCTGATTCCATTTTTTGAGATTAATGTGGCATGCCTTCCTTGGACCCTAACTACCCGTGAGAAATTAAGAAGAGAGGTGGTAAAAGGAGAAAGTCATTCAAGCCTAAAAAACCCAGCTATAACATGGATAATTTGAGTAAAATAAAATAATCATGGTGAAATAAAACATGAAGCTCAATTTTTATCTGGCCTCCTACCTAAGTGTCCCACAATAACAAACTTACTTTGTAATACAAATGATATTCTGGGAGAAGTATACAATGTTGCTGTATCATTAATTAGAAATGGAAAGTTTCTTTCACCTGATAAGTCATGGTGAATAAGGTCAGCAAAATTGGGGTCTTCACCCCACCAAAATATCCACAATTCTCTTCTTCCAGGTCTTTGATCTCGCCGCCAAACACCAAGTACATCTGCCTTAAGGCAGCGACTAAAACTGCTCAAAATGGGGTCTTCTTCTGTCACAGGAAACAGAATAGGGGCAGAAGTTGGGCCTTGCCATACATATTTTTTCCATTTAATTCCCGTCAAGTCAGCCTGAATAAAAGAAAGCATGATGTTTTATTATTGCATATTCACTCAAATTCACAAAAGTACTCCATACGATGTCTCCTATTTCGTTAAGACATTACAATTTTTCAATATATGCTTGAGCTATTGAATGCAAATTAGAACCAAAAAAAAATGACTTTATAATTCAACAACCAACAATTTTAGGGAGAAGAACACAGTTAAAAATAAATACCACCATGTCACTGAATAGCAAGCAAATATGTACTCCAAGTAGAAATAAAAGAAACTGAACGAAGTTAAATATAGACAGACACACACACTTCAATATACAAACAGAGTACATTTTTCTCTGTCCTAAATGGTCACATTTATTCATTGGTGTCAAACGTTTAACTGAAAATCAATTATTAAAGACCCTATCACGGGTTTTTATTCCACATTTACAGAAGTAATGTCTCTAATGAAAAGACATCTGAACAAGTCCTGAAAAAAATCTATGTTAATTCTTCACACATACCCCTGTCGGAAAAGTCAAATAGCTGCTCACAAAGAACTGTCAGATTTGTGCTAGTCTATCTTCAAAGAGCCTGATCCTAAAAGTATCAAAAATAGACTGAGTTGGATAAGATAGAATACAAAACCTGGTGTATGTCTTATTATACGTGAAGAGATGCTGATTAATGGACATTGAAAAGAAAAACATACTGTAGAAGAGGATAGAGTATGAAAGATCTCAATTTAGCATCCAGAAAGAAATTCAAGAGGAATTCAATAATTTAATCTAACTTAAAGGTGCAAAGCATAAGGTGCCAAAAATGAAACTGCTGATACATGACTGGCAGTTTACACTTGCCAACTAGTTGTGCTCCGCCCACTTAACTCACTTATTACCTATCATATACTCTTAATATTTCTCATAGCACAAAGGAGAAAATGAAAAAATAAAGTCACCCAAACTTAAAGTCATTGATGAAGCTCAGCTACTGTCCCACACAGGCCAAGTTATTTGCAACAGTTGGTACTTTTGAAAGTCTCAACTGTTGGATGTTACCAGACCTGGGCTAACCTACACAATGGTCATCCCTACACCCAGCTTCTCTGGACTTTTCATTTCAATCAAACAAGGGAGCAGCCTGCTCAAAACATTCTGAAAAAGCAAGCAAAACACAATAAATATAGAAACAGTGCAAAACCACAGCACCTCGTCCATTAGCCCCCTTCACTCGCACAAAAAAAATTATGTTCTAATAAAAGCAAGATGGCTAGAAATTGTCAAAAATGGCAAACTGTTTTCAAAGTTTAAAAAGAAAACATATGAAATGGCACCTACTGGTTTTTACAGAGAGATCTTAAGTCACCCAAGGAAGAAACTAACCTTGCGTTAGTTTGACTCATACAAAAAAAATGTAAAACGAAGACAGGTTTCTGGGGCATAAGTTCTGGGGTCCTGTTTACATGGGGAAACCAAATTAAAAGGATGAGACATAAAGGCGGTGGGGAGCAGGGGCAATAATGGAAAGTGTGAAGCTGGGATACAAGGCCAATAAGCAGAAAAGCAACAGTTAAGAGAGAGAGAAAGGTTACTGTCCTGCCAGATAAGGAGCTCAAGTTGAGGACGAGACTACGGTGAAGAGGAGAGTCCGAAAGAAGACGAGAAAAAATGCCAACACTCCCCAAACAGGGCCCGGGACCGTGGGAGAGCGAACGCAGTCTCCCGGGGTTGGCCGCGGAGCTTCGCAGGGCGCCGGCTCCGGCTGGGCCTCGCCCGGGGACTCGGGCATCTGGACCAGACCCGGCCCCCTCCCCCACGGCCCAAGGGCGCACCTCACGGCCCCCCTCCCTCGGCGCCCGCCGGCCCCGGCACTCACCAGGCAGAAGAGGTTACAGTGACAATCTTCCAGGCTGGCCCCGTTCGGCACGAAGGAGGCACTCATCGTCCCTCACAGCAGCCGCCGCCGGCGCCACAACCCACCATCCGCCATTACCGCCGCCTCCGACCAGAGAGAGAAACACAGACACCGGGGAGGGCGTGGGGGGGTAGTGGTTGGGGGGGCGGTGGAAGAGGAGGCCGCCGGGCCGCCCGCCCTCCCCACCCACCCCCCCGCCGCCGCCGCTGCCGCCGCCGCGAGCAGCCCCCGCCGCCCGGCCGGCACCCAGCCGCCCGGGGCCGAGGGCCGGAGGCGGGAGGGCCGCGCCGCGCTCGCCTGGCGGGCCGGACTGCGGAGCCCGCAGACGCTCGTCCTTCTCTGGGAGACGGAGGGGATGTGTGCCCCTACCACAAGAAAAATAATAAATTACACAATAAATAATCAAAAACGAGTCCGAGACGGCAGAGCCCAAGCCCTGGAAGGTTCTCCCGGGCGGGGAGGCGCCCACACAGGGGCGGGAAGGGCGAGAACCGGGAGAGAAGCCCAGGCCCCCGGCCCGGCAGCGGCGATGTCCTTAAGCCCAGAGTCTCCTCAGCGGCGGAGGTGGTGGCGGCGTCTGCGGGCTCAGACCATTCTCTGGCTCTGTCTTCGTGTCGTCCCTGGGCCGAGCCGGCCTAACGTCTGCCCTCCTGCGGCCTCACCGGCTGGACGCCGTAGTCTCCCCCATTTTGTGGGCCCAGCGGGCGGTGTTTTTCCCCCTTTAATCCGAATTCACGGGTTTTCCCTTCGCTTTAATGGCGGCCACAGGGACCAGCTCGCCCTCTCTGCTCACCCATTGGCCGCCTTGAGGTCACGTGGGCCCGGGCTCCGTGGGGAGGGGGAGAGAGAAGTGAGCGAGGGAGGGCCGGGAAGCTTTCGGCCGAGGCGGTGAGCCCCGGGGACTGGGCAGCCAGCTGGTAGCCACTAACATAGCGCCACCTGCTGGGTGCCCTGGCCAGTGTAAAATGACCCGTGGCCCTGGCCCTGTCTTTGCGGGGAAATTTACAGTCCAGGAAGGTTCATTTCACAAATCAATGGGAATTACGTGGAAATCAGTTTGAGTTCTTTGGAAGAGAAAGTATTGACAAAAATTCCAAGACATTCTCATTTATTTCGCGAGGCCGCTGGGGTGCAGGCGCAAACCTCTGGATTTGGGAGTCAGACGATCTGGATGGGGACGAGACTCCACCACCTAAAAGTTGTGATATGAAGATAGAAACTTAAGAAACAAAATATTGCCCTGTAGTTAATAGACTGGGAATTAGAGCCACACTCCCTGGGTTCCAAGCTTGAGCAAATCACTTTCTGCTCTGTGTCTTGTTTCCTCGTCTGTAAAACGGGGAAAACATGCCCCTTACCCCACAAGCTTATTGTAATGAGTTAATGCAAATTAAGCAGGTAGCCCAGGGCCCTGCACAGATAAGCACTGTTAAGAGTTAACTATTATTGTTGTCATCGTTACCTCATACAGTTATTGTGAGAAGCAGGAGAACTAGTGTATGTAAAGGTCTCACTACGTTTTTGTTGTTGTTTACTTCTGTCTCTCTAGTGCCTAAAAAAAGATACCTAGCACACAGTAGGTGCTTCATATTTGTATATTTACAAATGAGTGGGTGGTAAGAAGTAAGAACCAAACAAAAGGTTCATTCTCTTTCCCATAAAACACCCAGTGCTTGGATGGGTTACACTTCAATATAAGAGTTCAAAACAGTTTCTCTGACGGTTTTAGGATTGCAAGACAGAAGAAGAAAAGATGATTCAGAAGTTAGAAATATCGGTGAGTTAGGACTTACTGTAATTTTATGTAACTATTACAGATACATAATTATGTATTATGTGTTATAGATACATAATTGTATCTGTAAACTGAATGGTAGAGTCTTCCATGTCACTTCTTCAGCCACGGAATGAAAAAGAAGTCCTTGCCGGGCGCGGTGGCTCACGCCTGTAATCCCAGCTCTCAGGGAGGCAGAGGCGGGAGGATAGCTTGAGCCCAGGAGTTCGAGACCTGCCTGGGTAATATAGCGAGACCCTGTTCTCCACAAAAAGGAAAAAAAAAAAAAAAAAAAAAGACAAAAAAAGAAAAAGAAGTCCTCATTCATCCACTTGTTCATCTGTAGTGGTGAAGAGCCCAGGTCTGAAGCCCAAAGGCTGGAGAAAAAGCTCTGCCCTGCACTAGTTAGTCTTAGACCAAATTTGACCTTAGATCAAATTAATTTCTCTTTCTCTCAGTTATTGTAAAATGGGGGTAATAAAAGTACTTTTCTCCTAAAGTGCCTGGTGAATTAAACAATGTAGATACAGTGCTTGCCACAGTGCTTACTTAATGTTAATTATTAATATAATTTTAAAAATCATTATTGAGAACCTGCTGGCTCAATTAAGTGTGTTCCTGCTCTGTGCTAGGCCTAGGATACAAATAGGAATAAGATACCTGCCTGTCCCTCAAGATTCCTGAAGAGAGGCACTAAAGGAAATATTTCCTACAGAATAAGGTAAAATACAATGGGGGTAATTGCTTAAATAAGGTATGTACCTACTATGGCATAATAAGTGCACTAGAAGAAGAGCATCAAAGTTAGGGAAGTTGTCATAAAGTAGGTAGCTTTTGAAATCAGATTTGAAGGATAAAATGAATTCTTATAAAGCCCTTTGAAGCAGTTAAATCTTATTAAACCTAATTCGAACCCAAAGTTCACATATCAAAGTCAATTATACAACCAGGACTAATTCAATCTAGGAACTCAAATCAACTAAGGTTGGTATCCTTTATAACTGAGTTCCAGCACCAGCAGACAGCAATCCCCAGATCCAATGAGGTAAGCGCTCCTCTGCCCATTTCCCTTTCCCTGAGAGACTCCTCAGATCTTTGTTCCACTGCTTTCCTCAGGCTGAAATACGCTCCTCGACCTCACATCTAAAGGGGTCTCCATTCTCCTTAGAAGTCTTGCCCTCCCGTTGCCCCCACCCCCTGACTTGAGCACCATCCTCAGGATTCCAGTGGCAGGTAGAATCTACCTGGAACCTACCAGGTAGGAGGTAACATTTGATTGACCTTTCTGTTTGAATGTCAATCTTTTCAAAAAGAAGAGGGAGACAAGGAGACAGAAGTGAAGAAGGGAGGAAGACCCAGAAGAAAAAGTCTGAGGATCGCAGAAGGGAGCAGGAGAGAGAGAAAGACAGGACTGAGAGAATGGAGAAGCAGAGTAGAATAGCGGGGATTCCAGTTGTGAGGGGAATGGAATCATGGGGAGAAGGGAAAGAGAAGAAATAAATATTTTCAGCCCACAAAGAACATACAGAAAGTAACCACTTACATTCTGTAAAAATGACATTTTGTGTGATTTAAAGAGTAATGGAGGCAGGGCGCAGTGGCTTACGCCTGTAATCCCAGTACTTTGGAAGGCCAAGGCGGGCGGATCACGAGGTCAGGAGATTGAGACCATCCTGGCTAACATGGTGAAAGCCCGTCTCTACTAAAAACACAAAAAGGCAGACACCTGTAGTCCCACCTACTCAGGAGGCTGAGGCAGGAGAATGGCGTGAACTCAGGAGGCGGAGCTTGCAGTGAGCCGAGATCACGCCACTGCACTCCAGCCTGGGCGACAGAGCGAGACTCCGTCTCAAAAAAAAAAAAAAAAAAAAAGAATAATGGAAATACGGACTTTGGGTATATCATCCTGGTGGGGTATGTTGATAATGAGGGAGACTGTGTATGTGTGGGGGCAGGAGTTATATGGGATTTTAAAAAAGTAATGGAAATAAATAAAAACATTACACACACGTTGTCGGCTGGGCACGCTGGGTCACGCCTGTAATCCCAGCACTTTGGGAAGCCGAAGCAGGAGGATCACCTGAGGTCAGGAGTTCAAGACCAGCCTGACCAACATGGAGAAACCCCGTCTCTACTAAAAATACAAAAATTAGTCAGGAGTGGTGGCACATGCCTGTAATCCCAGCTACTTGGGAGGCTGAGGCAGGATAATTGCTTGAACCCAGGGGGCGGAGGTAGCAGTAAGCCGAGATCACGCCACTACACTTCAGCCTGGGTGACAAGGTGAGACTCTATAAATAAATAAATAAAAACATTACACATTGTCAAAAGTTTGGCAGATACATAAAAGCATAAAGATGAAAATTTTAAATGTACATTACCCAAAAAAGTCCATATCATCACCATTCATAATCACTTTTTAACATTTGATGTATTGACTCTTCCTATATATATCTTTTTTCCTGCATGGTTGAGATCATACTATATGACCAATTAACTACACACATTTTTTAACCATCTAGTATGTGTCAGGTCATGTGTTGACAAAATAGAGCATACACAAGCAGTTCATAATCTTGCTTATAATGGCACTTGAACAGTTAGACCAACTGGGGTCAAAACTCCATACTTGGCCCAGCACGGTGGCTCATGCCTGTAATCCCAGCACTTTGGGAGGCTGAGGCAGGCAGATTGCTTGAACCCAGGAGTTTGAGACCAATCTGGGCAGCATGATGAAACCCCCCACTGCAAAAAAAAAAAAAATACAAAAATTAGCCGGGCATGGTGACATGTGCCTGTAGTCTCAGCTACTTGGGAGGTAGAGGTGGGGAGATTGATTAAGCCTAGGAGATGGAGATTACAGTGAGTTAAGATTGCACCACGGCACTCCAGCCTGGGTAACAGAGTGAGACCCTGTCTCAAAAAGCAAGCAAACAAGTAGAACTCCATGCTTGCTAGCTCCCTAACTTCAATTTACCCCTTTGTAGAATGTGTATGTAATAATAGCTTGTTGTTATAATAATATATGAGTCGTTGCAATGATTGCAATATCCTATGTATAAATAATATATAATAAGAGTTGTTGCAATGATTAAAAGAGATAATCCAAGTAAAATAGGAGCCAATCAGGAATTTTAAGGTTAATTTTAGAGGCCACTTTGGATCAATTATCTGGGTCAATAATCACCAATTGTCTTCTACTCTTTGAAATACGGATTCACTCAATGATCTGCATTTAAAACTGTTTTGTAACCCCTTCCATCTTGTAGGGGCTCCATTCTGAATGAGCTGGTAGAAGCACTGGCTTACAAACTACCACTTGGCCTCCAGGAAGGTGACAAAGTTACATCACCTGAGACAGACAAGTCCAGGAAAAGGCACCTGATGATCCATATGTGATTCTGAAAAATCTGCAAGGTCTAAAGCAGCACTGTCCAATAGAAATGCAATGAGAGCTAAAACCTGTTGAAATAAAAAATAAATTTTAAAAAAAGATACAATGAGAGCTAAATAAGTAGCTCTTACTGAAATTTTTCAGTAGCCTTGTTAAAGAAGTAAAAATTAGAGCCTGGCGCCGTGGCTCATGCCTGTAATCCCAGCACTTTGGGAGGCCAAGGCAGGCAGATCACGAGGTCAGGAGTTCAAGACCAGCCTGGCCAACATGATGAAACCCCGTCTCTACTGAAAATACAAAAATTATCTGGGTGTGGTGGCGCAGGTCTGTAGTCCCAGCTACTCGGGAGGCTAAGGCAGGAGAATCGCTAGAACCTGGGAGGCGGAGGTTGCAGTGGGCCGAGATCATGCCACTGCACTTCAACCTGGGTGACAAAGTAAGACTTTGTCTCAAAAAAAAAAAGTAGGCCGGGCGCGGTGGCTCAAGCCTGTAATCCCAGCACTTTGGGAGGCCGAGGCGGGCGGATCACAAGGTCAGGAGATCGAGACCACAGTGAAACCCCGTCTCTACTAAAAATACAAAAAATTAGCCGGGCACGGTGGCGGGCGCCTGTAGTCCCAGCTACTCAGGAGGCTGAGGCAGGAGAATGGCGGGAACCCGGGAGGCGGAGCTTGCAGTGAGCCGAGATCGCGCCACTGCACTCCAGCCTGGGCAACAGCATGAGACTCCGTCTCAAAAAAAAAAAGTAAAAATTAATGTGAAGTACATATTTCATTTATCTCAGTATGTCAGAATCATTATCATTTTACATGCAATCAATATAAAAATTGTTGAGATAGTTTGCATTCCTTTTTTTAACCAAACCTTCAAAATCCACACTTATTTGCATTTATAGCACATTTCAGTTTTACCTAGCAGATTTCAAGTGCCTGTTAGCCATTTGCAACTAGTGACTACTGTGTTGGAGAGTACAAGTCTAGAGTCAAAAGCTGAAAGCCAAGGACCAATTAAGCTGTAGAGTGAGTGGTCTTGAGCCTGGGGACAATATTGATTTTCTTAAGGTCATTTTAACGGTTTAATGTTGTACTTAATTCAATAGAAAAAAAAGGCTAAGAAGTTACAAACCATTTTATTTCGTGAATGGGCAGACACTACTTCATTGAATATAGAAATAAACAGACCTAAAAGAAATCAGCAGGTTGAGACACTTAAGAAAACGTTTCAATTCTAAGCATCAAATATCCTGAGTTGTCTCAAAAGTTGCTGACTTGCCATTTTTCTCAGTAGTGTAGCATCCACCCTCAACCTCAAGTTTCATTTCATTTTAATTGTTTCATTTTAATATTAAAGTCAACGTCTCCTAATTTTCTTACTTTGAAATTAGGTTTGTAAACCATATGCAAATCAGAAAGTCCCCTCCCCCATCTTTCTCCTACTTGAGCCAGTCATTTGACCTCTCCGGATCTATTTTCTCAAACATGAGGAAGAGATTGGCTTAAGTAATTGCTATGATTTAACACCTAATATGTGACAATATATGTCAGACACAGTGTTAAGTATCTTTGCCACAGGTTCTGATGTAAGTACCATATTATCGCGATTTTCTAGCTTGAGATACTGAGGCTTAGAGAGCAACCTGCCTCTTTGGCCCGAGGTCAAAGAGATCTGTAAAGTATGCTAAGGAACCTAATCTACCAAGAGAAGCTCTAGAGAAACTTCTTAGGGAAAACAGTTGAAACCAAGTCTTGAAGGATGACTTGGGTTGAGCCAGGAAAAGATTGAGAGGGGAGAAGAAGGACAGGCATAGAAGGAAGATGAGGAGGACTGAACAGCTTGGTGTTGGTAGGAAATGATTTGGCTGGTGGAGTAACCCCAGGAACAAATCATGAAGAATTTGGATTTTATCCAGAGAGAAAAACAACTTTTCTTTTTTCTTTTTCTTTTCTTTTCTTTTTTTTTTTTTTAAGACAAAGTCTCTCTCTGTTGCCCAGGCTGGTGCGATCATAGCTCACTGCAGCCTCAGTCTCCTGGGCTCAAGCAATCCTACCACCTCAGTCTCCTGAGTAGCTGGGATTACAGGCAAGTGCCACGATGCCCAGCTCACTAAATTTTTTTTTCTTTTCTTTTTTTAAAAAATAATTTAAAATAAAATGAGATGGGGTCTCACTGTGTTGCCCAGGCTGGTCTTGAACTCCTGAGCTTAATTTTTAAATTTTTTTTTTTTTTTTGAGATGGAGTCTCAGCCCACTGCAACCTCCGCCTCTTGGGTTCAAGCAATTCTCTTGTCTCAGCCTCCCAAGTAGCTGGGATTACAGGCGCCCACCACCATGCCCGGCTAATTTTTGCATTTTTAGTAGAGAAGGGTTTCGCCATTTTGGTCAGGCTGGTCTTGAACTCCCTACCTCAGGTGATCCACCTGCCTTGGCCTCCCAGAGTGTTGGCATTACAGGCGTGAGCCACCATGCCTGGTCAATTTAAAAATTTTTAGTAGAGATGAGGTCTCGGTATATTGCCCGGGTTGGAAACCACTGAAAGACTCTAAACATGAGAGTGATGAGCTAAGATTTGTTTTCAACAAGGAAGGTATGGAAGTAGAAGAAATCACTTTTGCAAAAGGCTGAGTATTACTTTCTTACCGAGCAGATGATTTTTCTAAGAGCGGCCAAAGCTGAAATAGGAGACAAGTACAGTTCTTTGAACCTGCTCCTCCGGCTAAAAAGTTCCAGGCAGAACTTTGGTCTCACAGGATAATTATTCCTGCCCAGATACAAACTGATTTGTAATTTTACTGTTCTCTTCCCCCAAGAAAAGGTTCAAAGGAGTTCAAAAGATGTGACCAGCCAAGAAAATAGAAAGATTATTCTAGAGTCTCTTGACTCAACCAAGAGTTTAAAAGGGATATAATGGTAATATAAACAGGCCGGGCACAGTGGCTCATGCCTATAATTCCAGCCCTTTGAAAGGCTGAGGCGGGCAGATTTGCCTGAGCTCAGGAGTTTGAGACCAGCCTGGGCAACGTGCTGAAACCCCATCTCTACTAAAAATACAAAAAATTAGCCAGGCATGGTGGCACACACTTGTAATCCCAGCTACTCGGGAGGCTGAGGCATGAGAATTGTTGGAACCGGGGAGGTGGAGGCTGCAGTGAGCCAAGATTGCGCCACAGCACTTCAGCCTGGGTGACAGAGCAAGACTCCATCTCTAAATAAATAAATAGTAATATAAACAAAAGTACTAGAGTTTTATAACATTTCTACCACTGGTTTTGACATTCCTTCGTTCATTCACTTAATAATATTTATGTTTACTATGTGCAAGGTTCTATGCTAGGTACTGTGATGATTGAGCAATATGCAACAATGCATCAGAAATAGATCTGACCCTCAAGAAGATTTTTAATTCTCAGATGATAAGATATGAAATAAATAACTACTTTATTTGAAAATGCCAAAAATTGATATAGATCAAATGTTGTGGAACTGAAAGAAGAGGGGGCCACCCCAAGTCACAAGGAGGAAAAGGTTAGTAGAAAAAAACTTTGCATTTTAAATAGATACAAATTGATGAATAGATTTGAACTTGCAGAGATGTGGGAAAGAGCAATTTAGGCTAGTGTTTCCCAAACTGGAGTTTGAGGACAAGGTTTTGAAGAAAGTTACTAGGAATTCCATGCAAAAGGTTCTTGGCTATGCTGTTAATTTGCCTCTTTTTTTTTTTTTTTTTTTTTTTGAAGCAGAGTCCTGCTCTGTCACCCAGGCTGGAGTTCAGTGGCATGATCTCGGCTCACTGCAACCTCTGCCTCCTGGGTTCAAGCGATTCTTATGCCTCAGCCTCCCAAGTAGCTGGGATTACAGGTGTCCAGCACCATGCCCGGCTAATTTTTGAATTTTTGTATTTTTAGTAGAGACAAGGTTTCACCACGTTGCCCAGGCTGGTTTTGAACTCTTGACCTCAAGTGATCTGCCCGCCTCAGCCCCCTAAAGTGCTGGGATTACAAGTGTGAGCCACCATGCCTGAGCTTTTTTTTTTTTTTTTTTTTAAGATAGGGTCTCATTCTATCACCCACGCTGGAGTGCAGTCTAGAGTACAGTGGTGCAAACATGGGTCACTGCAGCCTTGACCTTCTGGGCTCAAGCAATCCTCCTACCTCAGCCTCCTGAATAGCTGGGACCACAGGTGTGCACCACCATGCCCACTTAATTTTTTAAATGTTTTGTATAGACAAGGTCTCACCATGTTGTCCAGGCTTACTGCATCTAGAGGCTGCTCCTTGCAAATGACATTTCTCAGGCTCCCTTATCAATTTCCTTGTGGTTTGGTTTGGCCAATGGAAGCAAGGGTGGCAAATGAGTGGCCATGAGGAAGCTAGGATTTTCCCTCTCCCTGTGCTTCAGTATTGGCTGTATCTTTATGGCGCTAACTTCAAATGAACAGTTCTTCTCTCCACAGTCCCAACTCTGTTGGGCAGTCCTGGCTCCTGGGCTATGGTATGTTTGTTATCTGTTGTCATGTAATAAATTATCTCTGAACATCACAGCTTAAAACAACAAGCATTTTATCTCACACAGTTCCTGAGATTTAGTAACCTGCCAGTGACTTAGCTGGTGGTTCTGGCTCAGGGTTTCTCATGAGGTTTCAGTCAAGATGTGGGCTGGGGCTGCAGGCATCTCGAGGCTAACATAGGGCTGAGGCACTCACTTCCAAGCTCACTCACACGGTTGTGGCCAGGAAACAGTTTCCTTCTGCCAGGTGGGCTTCTCCTCAGAGCTGCACACAACAAGGCAGCTTGCTTCTCCACTAGGAAGAAGGGGGAGAGAGAGAGAGTCCAAGACCAAGATGGAAGCTGCAGTACTTTTGTAACCTAATCTCAGAAGTCATATACCATCACTTCTGCCACATGCTATCGGTCACAGACCAACTGTGATACAGAGTGTGCAGGGGCTACACTAGGCTGTGAATACCAGGAGGCACAAATAATTGGGAGCTGGCCAGGCGTGCTGGCTCGTGCCTGTAATCCCAGCACTTTGGGAGGCCGAGGAGGGTGGATCATTTGAGGTCAGGAGTTCAAGACCAGCCTGGCCAACATGGTGAAACCCTATCTCTACTAAAAATACAAAAATGGTGAAACCCCGTCTCTCCTAAAAATACAAACATTAGCTGGGCAGTAGTGGTGCATGCCTATAATCCCAGCTACTCAGGAGGCCGAAGTAGGGGTATTGCTTGAGCCTGGGAGGCAGAGGTTGTGGTGAGCCGAGATCACACCACTACACTCCAATCTGGGCGGGTGACAGAGTGAGACCTTGTCTCAAAAAAAAAAAAAAATAATAATAATAATAATAGGGAGCTGTCTTGGAGGGTAGCTACCACAGTCCACCCTCTGTCCCCAATGATTTGTTGCTCCCACATGCAAAAATATACTCACTTCTTCCCAGAGTCACCAAAAGTCTCCATCCTTTATAGCATCAGCTTGAAGACCAGGTGCAGATGAGGCTCCTTGGGTAAATCTCCTTAAGCAGAGCTCCTTGAGCACAGTTCCTCTCCACCTGTGACACCAAAGAGACAATTTATCTTCCTCTCCATATATCCAACGTACAATGATGAGACAGGTGTAGCAGGATAAAGGCTTAGTTATTCCTGTTCAAAAAGTGGGGGAAATGGCAGGTGCCACGGAGTAACTGGCCGATTTTAATTCTGAAATACCACCCCACCACCAATTTTGTAGGTCTGTGAATCATACTGGGGTTCACTTCATTAGACAAAAGTTGTACTCACAAATCTCTTTCAGGTAAGCTCTACTCCACCCTGAGCTTCTGATAAGATGCCCTTAAGCTTCCTAGCAGTTTTGTCATCTTACTGAGAGAATACAGCATGGGAGGCACGCCTTTCATCTCTTTCAGAACTTTTTGTCTGAATGAATAGTACTCTGAGGCACAACCTTAAATCTTCTTGAGATTTTATTTTTGTTTGTTTATTTATTTTTGAGACAGAGTCTTTGTCGCCCAGGCTGGAGTGCAGTGTCACAATTTTGGCTCACTGCAACCTCCACCTCCTGGGTTCAAGCAATTCTCATTCCTCACCCTCCTCAGTAGCTGGAATTACAGGCATGCACCACCATGTCTGGCTAATTTTTATATTTTTTAAAATAGAGGTGGGGTTTCACCATGTTGGCCAGGCTGGTCTCGATCTCCCAGGCTCAAGCAACCCACGCACTTCAGCCTCCTGAGTAGCTGGTATTACAAGTGTGCCTGGCTAATTTTTTTGTATTTTTTTTTTCCATTGAGAGGGGGTTTTGCCGTGTAGCCCAGGCTGGTCTCAAACTCCTGGGCTCAAGAAATCCACACCCCCATGGCCTCCCAAAGTGCTGGGGTTATGGGCATGAGCCACAGCACTGGTCAATGTTACCTCATTTTCTTGCAAGCCTTCACCTACAGCCATTTCAAAGATCATGATGTTTCTATTAATAGCTTCTGTGAGGTACTTTAGACTTTGACTAATATTCTGCTCAAAGCCCACTGCCTAGTTCCAAAGTCACTTTCACATTTCAGAATTTTGTTCCAGCAAAACCCTACTTCCAGGTACAAAAATCTGTATTAGTTATCTATATTTCTGTGTAACAGGTTACTCTGAAATTCAGCAGTTTAAAACAGCAAATACTGGCCGGGCGCGGTGGCTCACGCCTCTAATCCCAGCACTTTGGGAGGCCGAGACGGGCGGATCACGAGGTCAGGAGATCGAGACCTTCCTGGCTAACACAGTGAAACCCCGTCTCTACTAAAAAACACAAAAAACTAGCCGGGCGAGGTGGCGGGCGCCTGTAGTCCCAGCTACTCGGCAGGCTGAGACAGGAGAATGGCGTGAACCTGGGAGGCGGAGCTTGCAGTGAGCGGAGATCAGGCCACTGCACTCCAGCCTGGGTGACAGAGCAAGACTCTGTCTCAAAAAAAATAAATAAATAATAAAACAGCAAATACTTATTATCTCACACAATTTCTGAGAACTGGGAATCGGGGACTTGGATTAGCTCAGTGGTTCTGAGGTAGGAGGCAGGCCTTAACTCCAGAGTTGGAAACTCGGACACCGGACCAGATTGAGGACTACCTTAAAGGGAGGAGGTTGGCTGGTGCAGTGGCTCATAACTGTCTGTAGTCCTAGCGCTTTGGGAGGCGAAGGTGGGTAAACCATTTGAGTTCAGGAGAGCAGCCTGGGCAACGTGGCGAAACCTGTCTCTACAAAAAATACAAAAAAACCTTAGCCAGGTGTGGTGGCGCAAGTCTGTGGTCTCAGCTACTAGGTAGGCTGAGGTGTGAGGAATGCTTGAGCCCAGGAGGTTGAGGCTGCAGTGAGCTGAGATCCTGCCATTACACTCCAGCCTGGGTGACAGACTGAGACCCCCGTCTCAAGAAAAAAATTAAAAATTAAATAAATTAAATACATTTTAAAAATAAAAAGAGGAGGGAGAAGGGAAAAGCAGCTTTCCATAAGACATGCCCAGCAGTGTGCCGTATTAGTTTACCATTGCCATAGCAACAACCGGAGGTTATACTCTTTTCCATGGCATGATGACCTGGTGACTGGAAGTGGCAGCCGTCTTCCTAGAAATTTCTGCATAAACCACCCTTTAATTTGCATGTAATTAAAAGTGGATATAAATGTGACTACAGAACTACCTCTGAGCTGCTATTGTGTGCCTCTGTTGCTGCTCTACACTGCTGCTTCAAAAAATGTTGCTAACACCACTGGCCAACCCTTGAATTCTTTCCTGTGTCAAGCAAAGTACCCTGCCAGGCTAAGCCCCAATACTAGGGCTTGCTGTCCTGCATCAGTTCTGGCTCAAAGTTTCTCATAAGGTTGCAGTCAAATTGTCACCTAGGGCTGCAGTTATCTCAAGGCTTACCTGGGACTGGAGAATCTGTGAGAAAAATCTGTAGCACACCTGAGTAACAATCCCTCTTCCCTTACTCCTTGCAGCATCTCCCTCATGTTGCTCATCTCCAGGTTGTCCCACCATCCCTCTATGTGCCCTCTGAATTCCTCCCCCACATTTTAAACTCGTTTCTCTCATTACTATATTCCTTGTATTAAACTCCTTGGCATAGGTACTGTTTCCTGGATTCTGACTTATATAATAGTCAACTAAGTATTATTGAGCTGAACAAAGTTAAAGATTTCTTACAAAAGAACTTCTTAGGCCGGGCGCGGTGGCTCAAGCCTGTAATCCCAGCACTTTGGGAGGCCGAGACAGGCGGATCATGAGGTCAGGAGATCGAGACCATCCTGTCTGACATGGTGAAACCCCGTCTCTACTAAAAAATACAAAAAACTAGCCGGGCGAGGTGGCGGGCGCCTGTAGTCCCAGATACTCGGGAGGCTGAGGCAGGAGAATGGCGTGAACCCGGGATGTGGAGCTTGCAGTGAGCCGAGATCTGGCCACTGCACTCCAGCCTGGGCGGCAGAGCGAGACTCCGTCTCAAAAAAAAAAAAAAAAAAAGAACTTCTTAGAGTTTTTAATGTGTACTGTAAATCTCCCAGAGGAATCTATAACATGCAGCATTTCCCATACTGTTTTGGTCACGGTCCTCTTTTGTTTTTTTAACATGTAACTAATAGCTAGCATGCAAAAGGCATAAATTAGAATCATAGTTCAGTTTGACTGAAACAATAAGCATGTGAAGGAAAAGAGTACAAAATATGATGAAAAGAGGGTAGAGGCCCGGTGCGGTGGCTCACGCCTGTAATCCCAGCACTTTGGGAGGCTGAGGTGGGTGGATCACCTGAGGTTGGAAGTTTGAGACCAAGCCTGACCAACATGGAGAAACCCTGTCTCTACTAAAAATACAAAATTAGCCAGACATGGTGGCGCATGCCTGTAATTCCAGCTACTCGGGAGACTGAGGCAGGAGACTCACTTGAACCCGGAAGTTGCAATGAGCTGAGATCGCACCATTGCACTCCAGCCTGGCCAACAAGAGTAAAACTCTGTCTCAAACAAACAAATAAAAAAGGGTGGGGGGTAGATACTGAACCATACAGAGTAAGGTGTTTAGACTTGGTCCTATAGGCATTGAAGAGTCAATGAAGGTTGCCTCCTGCTAGGTTAAAAGATAGAATTGTTGAGCTAAATTATTTAACCACAGTAATACACTTTATTTTTCTTTTATATATTCAACTACTTAATACAAAAGGAAAATTACTTTTTTTTTTGAGTCAGAGTCTCATGGTATTGCCTGGTCTTGAGTGGAATGGCTATTCCCAGGGGTTATCATTGTGCACTACAGCCTCAAACTTCTAGGCTCAAATGATCCCCCTGTGTCAACTTCCCAAGTAGCTGGGACTACAGGTACATGCCACCATGTCCAGCACGGAATTACGTTTTGAACCTCTCTTTTTCTTCTGCCTTTATCTTTGATTCAACAGGGCTGAAGAGCCTTGGCCCAAACTTTAGAAGCCTCATATTGTTTGCATTATGTTTTCAGTATGGTAGAAGAAACTGAAAAAAAAATGGGGAGACCCTTGAGAGATAAAATGTTTCAACATACTCCCTAAAACACAGCATTGTCAGTGGAATTAAAAGATGAAGGAATTCTTTTCAAAATAATTGGTGATAAGAAAGGAAGATGGAAGTATATGTCAGGGAAAGAATTAGCTAGTGATTAGGAAAAGAACAAACATCCTTTCTGAAAACTAACATTTACATGGCAGCACATATATGACTTATTTATTGCTGCGAAACAAATTATATCAAAGATTTGTGGCTCAAACAACAAAAAACTTTATTTTTTTATTTTTTTATTTTTTTTTTAGACAGAGTCTCACTCTGTCGCCCAGGATAGAGTGCAGTGGCACTATCTCAGCTCACTGCAACTTCCATCTCCCAGGTTCAAGCAATTTTCATGCCTCAGCCTCCCTAGCTGGGACTACAGGCACGTACCACCACACCCAGCTAATTTTTAAAAAAATTTTTATTAGAGATGGGGTTTTGCCATGTTGGCCAGGCTGGTCTTGAACTCCTGGCCTCAAGTCATCTGCCCATCTCGGCCTCCCAAAGTGCTGGGATTACAGGCGTGAGCTACCGCACCAGGTCACAACAATAAACATGTCTATCTCATAGTTTCTGTGGCTGGACAGTTCTAAGTTAGAATTTCTCATCTGATTCATTCAGATGTTGGCTGTAATTGCAGTCATCTGAAGGCTTGAGTCAGGCTAGCAGATCTGCTTCCAAGAGGGCTTGCTCGTACAAATGGCAAGTTGGTGCTGGCTATTGGCAGGAGGCTTCATTTTCTTTTCACGTGGGTCTATCTCCAGGGGTCCTTGTGTGCATGGAAACTGGCTTTCTCCAGAGAAGGGGATCCAAGACGCCAAGGCAGAAGTTACAGTTGCCTTTATTATTTAGCCTCAGAAGTCCCACACTGTCACTTCTGCAGTAATCTATTTGTCATACAAATCAGCCCTGATACAATGTGGAAGGGGAATACTATGATATAAAGGTCATTCTAGGTTACTTTGCAGTTTTTGTTTTTGTTTTTGTTTTTTACCTTTCTAGGTTCCTTTCCAGGTTCCTTTCCTGATACTCTTTTTCTCAATAAAGCAACTTACAAAATAGATACATCTTGGGTAGCCAAATCAAGTACATCATACTGAAAACGTCACAGTATCTGGTCAGATTTTTTTAAATTTCAGTGCAATTTCAGCCAATCATCTGGCTCTCTATCGTTTGAAAAATGTACGACTTTCCTGTTGCAAAAAATAAGCAAGTCACAAATCTCTCAAGAACAAGGACTGGTCCAAAGGCTGAAAATACAGCATGAATGGAGAAAAGCAGTGTGTGATATTAGTTTTGGCATTCTTCTACTCACTGTTAATAAATTCATCTGTATTTTTTTTTCTGGGATAGGTATGTGTAATATTCCACATGCTTGATTTTAGAAGATGTCTTTTTAATTTTTAGTTTTTTGAGACAGAGTCTTGCTTTGTCACCCAGGCTAGAGTTCTATGGCATGATCTTGGCTCACTGCAACCTCTGCCTCCCGGGCTCAAGCAATTCTCCTCCCTTAGCTTCCCGAGTAGCTGAGACTACAGGCACGTGCCACCACACCTGGCTAAGTTTTGTATTTTTAGTAAAGACAGGGTTTCACCATGATGGCCAGGCTGGTCTCAAACACCTGACCTCATGTGATCCAGCCGCCTTGGCCTCCCAAAGTGCTAGGATTACAGGCATGAGCCCCCTGGCCAGAAGACTTTTTTTTTTTTAAAGCATGAAAACAATGTAAATATTTAATAACTTTTGTTTTCCGTAAAAAGCCCAGGCTGCATCCATTCAAAACTTTTATCTTTCAATGTGGAATAAATTAGTAAAAGTATATGACCAAAATCAATGTTACATTTTAATTAACAAAAAGATGTATTCTTCTCATAGGAAGAAACTCAACCTTTATATAGTTTCCCGCTATGAGATTATTCCAAAGAAAAAGGACTGCACTTTCCATCTATGATTTGAACACAGAGGCAGTATGGTGTATGCAAAGTATCAGTTCTAGAATTAGACAAGGATTTTGTTTGTTTGTTTGTTTTTAGACGGAGTTTTGCTCTTGTTGCCCAGGCTGGAGTACAATGGTGTGATCTCGGCTCATCACAACTTCCACCTTCCGGGTTGAAGCCAGTCTCCTGCCTCAGCCTCCCGAGTAGCTGGGATTACAGGCATGTGCCACCACGCCTGACTAATTTTGTATTTTTAGTAGAGACAGGGTTTCTCCATGTTGGTCAGACTGGTCTCGAACTCCCGACCTCAGGTGATCCGCCCTCCTCGGCCTCCCAAAGTGCTGAGATTACAGGCATGAGCCACTGTGCCCGGCCGACTATTTCTATTTCTTCTTCTTCTTGTTATTCTTGTTTTGACCCTTCCTGCACTGCACTCATTGATTACCTTTTCATCTTATGTGTAGGCAGCTGATAACCTGTTCAGTCTCCACTGTCTCAGGTTAACAATTCCACCTGCTGGCCGGGCATGGTGGCTTAAGCTTGTAATCCTAGCACTTTGGGAGGCCGAGGCAGGCGGATCACGAGGTCAGGAGTTCGAGACCAGCCTGGCCAACATGGTGAAATCCCATCTCTACTAAAAATACGAAAATTAGCCTGGTGTGGTGGCATGTGCCCATAATCCCAGCTATTCCATAGCCTGATGCAGGAGAATCACTTGAACCCGGGAGGCAGAGGTCGCAGTGAGCTGAGATCATGCCACTGCACTCCAGTCTGGGCAACAGAGCAAGACTCTGTCTCAAAAACAAACAAACAAACAAACAAAAGGCCAGGCGCGGTGGCTCATGCCTGTAATCCCAGCACTTTGAGAGGCCGAGACAGGCGGATCACTTGAGGTCAGGAGTTTGAGACCAGCCTGGCCAACATGATGAAACCTTCCATCTCTACTAAAAATAAAAAAATTAGCCGGGTGTGGTGGTGGGCGCCTGTAATCCTGGCAACTCCGGAGGCTGGGGCAGGAGAATCACTTGAACCTGGGAGGCGGAGGTTGCAGTGAGCCAAGATTGTACCACTATACTTCAGCCTGGGCAACAGAGTGAGACTCTGTCTCAAAAACAAACAAACAAACAAACAAACAAAAGGCCAGGCGCGGTGGCTCATGCCTATAATCCCAGCACTTTGAGAGGCCGAGACAGGCGGATCACTTGAGGTCAGGAGTTTGAGACCAGCCTGGCCAACATGATGAAACCTTCCATCTCTACTAAAAATAAAAAAATTAGCCGGGTGTGGTGGTGGGCGCCTGTAATCCCGGCAACTCCGGAGGCTGGGGCAGGAGAATCAGTTGAACCTGGGAAGTGGAGGTTGCAGTGAGCCAAGATTGTACCACTGTACTTCAGCCTGGGCAACAGAGCGAGACTCCATCTCAAAAGCAAAATAAAATGAAACAATTCCACCTACTTTCTTATTTTAATCATCAAGTGCCCTGGGGAACTATGACTTCTCAGAGACATCTTATTACATTTTTACCATAGCCAGCACCATACCCTGGGGACTCTGGTAATAATAAAATAATAATAAATACCATTATTGAACATTTACTGGCCCATAGTGCTAAGCAATTTACATAGATGATTTTTTTAATTGGTTTCTTGGTGTCTTCTAATAGATTATTTGATTTCATCCTCTCCACAACTATATGAAGTCAAATTTGAGCAGATAGGTCTACAGAGGCTTTATTTGCATGATTATAAATTAAACCATTAACAAAAGACAGTGACATTTACAGTTAAGGTATATGACTAGCCCTGTACACAAAGATGTAAGAGAGGAAATTTCTGGCATACGTTTACTAAACCTAGGAGCTACAGATAAAACTGATACTACTTTTTTTTTTTTTTTTTTTTCCAGATGGAGTTTCTTTCTGTCACCCAGGCTGGAGTGCAGTGATGCGATCCCAGCTCACTGCAAGCTCCACCTACTGGGTTCATATCATTCTTCTGCCTCAGCCTCCTGAGTAGCTGGGACTACAGGCACCCACCACTACGCCCAGCTAATTTTTTTTGTATTTTTAGTAGAGACGGGGTTTCATCGTGTTAGCCAGGATGGTCTTGATCTCCTGACCTCGTTGTCCGCCTGCCTCAGCCTCCCAAAGTGGTGGGATTATAGGCGTGAACCACCGCGCCCAGCCAGATACTACTATTTCTTGCAGCCCCCAGTCAACCTCTCCTGCTAGCACTTACACCCTAAGTAGTCACCTCCTCTTGAATAAGGGCCAGGCAGAATGTAGCAGAAGTGACTCGTTGCCTCTTCCAGCCTTAAGCCTTAAGAAGGCCCGGCAGCTTCCACTTTTATACTTTCAGGAGCCCTGAGCTACCATTTGAGAAATTGACATGGAGAAGGAGATTCCCTGGGAGTATACTGTGAGAGAGGAGGTCTAGCCTTAACAGCATCCAGCTGAACCCGGCGTTCCAGATGTCTCTGATAAAGTGTCAGACACGTGAGTAAAGCCATACTGAAGATGCCAGCCCTGACGGCCATCTGACTACAGCTATGTGAGATACCCAAATGGGACCAGCGGAACTGAACAGCACAGCACCCACCAGTCAACCCACACAATCATGAGAAATTTAAAAAAAGAAAGGCCGGGCGCGGTGGCTCAAGCCTGTAATCCCAGCACTTTGGGAGGCCGAGACGGGCGGATCACGAGGTCAGGAGATCGAGACCACCGTAGCTAACATGGTGAAACCCCATCTCTACTAAAAATACAAAAAAAAAAAAATTAGCCGGGCATGGTGGCGGGCACCTGTAGTCCCAGCTACACGGGAGGCTGAGGCAGGAGAATGGCGTAAACCCGGGAGGTGGAGCAGTGAGCTGAGATCCGGCCACTGCACTCCAGCCTGGGTGACAGAGCGAGACTCCGTCTCAAAAAAAAAAAAAAAAGAAAAAAAAGATTGTTGTCTTAAGCCACTAAATTTTGGAGTGGTTTTTATTAAGCAGCAATAGATAACAAAAACACTACTAATGTCAATAATGTTAAAGGTTATGGTTGATTTGGAGTCCTATTAGATTATAATAGGTCAAGAGGCCCAAACATATCAGAATCCTACCTTAGACTACAGCTATTACCTCCTCCTTCACCCTCACCAAGGTCTAGAGGGAGAAATCTACACACATGAGACAGTGGAAAAGGTAAATAAAAACCGCCACCACCAGGGCAGCCAGAACCCTGCTTAATCAAAATGGACACCAGGCTACGCATGGTGGCTCACGCCTGTAATCCCAACACTTTGGAAGGCCAAGGCGGGAAGATCACCTGAGGTCAGGAGTTCGAGACCAGCCTGGCTAACATGGCGAGACCCCGTCTCTACTAAAAATACAAAAATTAGCTGGGCTTGGTGGCGGGAGCCTGTAATCCCAACTATTCGGGAGCCTGAGGCACAAGAATTGCTTGAACCTGGGAGGCCTGGAGGCTGCGGTGAGCCAAGATCACGACACTGTAATTCAGCCTGGGCAGAGGCTCCATTTCAAGGAAAAAAAAAAAAGGACACCCGCTGAAACAGGCTGCACCTTCACAGTATGACTGTCCACCTAGCTGTTCCCTCTCTCTCAGCCTGAGAACAGGCCTAGGTTGGAGTGTCACTGCAGTCTCATAGGGAAGAAGGAAGAAGAGCCCCAAAGGGAGCCACACCCATGTGCAAGACCTAAGCACATCCTGCGTGATGCTGAACACTGGGAAATATAGCCCAGTTAATGTCTTAGAATCTGACCAACCAGATTAGCCCCTTCTCTTATGGAGGGGAGGGGGAACAAGAGGAAGATAAGGAAGAAACTGAAAGTTTCCCCTTTCCTAGACCCTGTACACATTGTCTTATTTAATCCTCACAATAAATCCAAAAGGTAGATATTTTTCTTACCCTAGTATCCATGAGAAGATTGAATATTAGAGAGATTGCATAACTTTTTCAAGGTTACATAGTAAGTATTTGGAATTACAGGGGCGAGTGGGGGGAGTTACCTGGCAAAAATGAGAAGAGATGCCTTTGGAGTATGGCACATTGTAAATCCATTCACATTGTTACCTCAGTTGTTTTTATGTTCAAGTAAAAAACCAAATCAAATGAAAATGCTGTAGGGCCAGGCGCAGTGGCTCACACCTGTAATCCCAGCACTTTGGGAGGCCGAGGCAGGTGGATCACCTGAAGTCAGGAGTTCAAGACCAGTCTGACCAACATGGAGAAACCCCATCTCTACTAAAAATACAAAAAAAAAAAAAAAAAATTAGCCAGGCGTGGTGGCACATGCCTGAAATCCCAGCTACTCGGGAGGCTGAGGCAGGAGAATCGCTTGAACCTGGGAGGCAAGGGTTGTCCTGAGCTGAGATCATGCCATTGCAGTCCAGCCTGGGCAACAAGAGCGAAACTCTGCCTCAAAAAAAATAAAAGAAAAGAAAGTGCTGTACCGTTAGAGGCACCCAAGGAGAGGGGGCCCAAAGTCAGTCTTTTTTGTGGCTTGATCGTAGAACAGGTGGAGGGAAAGCATGTCTTTCTACTTCAGCAGAGCAGTGGCTGCACGCCGGCAGTGGCTGGTGATATGAGTCAGGAAGTAGCCACTCAGAAGTACAGAAGAGGCTTCCCCTACCTCCGTATATCCTTGAGAGATACAGAAGGTACCTGTGGTGTTAATGACGTCCTTGTGAGGGCTGCTGTGGTCCATAGTATCCAATTGTACTGCCATACTAGCCTGGCCTGGAGAAACGTGTGTTACCCAAACATTACATCTCTGACGAAAGACTATATTTGTTCCACCCCCACATTCTCCACTCAAGTTCCCAGAAGTTTGCAATTATCCTCAAAAGAAGTTTCCAGACAACACTTACTCAGCTTTGGTTTTCAGTGGGATGAGATTGTTTTGTTTTGTTTTGTTTTTTCATTTCTTTAAACTTGGCTGACCATTGCCATTCCACCCCCGGATGGTGCATGCAGGCCAGTCATGAACCACAAACCTGTTTCCACTCACTCTTCACCCACTTGTTCTTTTTGCTCCTTTCCCTGGCTTTGTGACTCTGCAATCCAGCTGGATCTATGCATCTCCCTCTTTTGATCCTGTCACCCTCACTACATAACCTGCTGGACCTCCCTTCAGGCCTCTTGGACTTTGATCCTTGCCCAGTTTTCAGCTATACTAGCTCCTCTGACTTGGTATCCCATATTGACTAGCTGAAGTTCTCTATACTAAGTTCTAGTATTGTAGAATCACACCAGCCAACTGGACCTGGGTAGCATGTAGTGTCCAAGCCCTAGGCATTGGGAAAGAAACTCTATCTGGAAAAAACAATGGCAGGGGCGAAAGAAGAGTTGCCTTTTTTTTTTTTTTTTTTGAGATGGAATTTCGATCTTGTTGTCCAGGCTGGAGTGCAATAGTGAGATCTCAGCTCATTGCAACCTCCACTTCCCAAGTTTAAGCAATTCTCCCACCTCAGCCTCCTGAGTAGCTGGGATTACAGGTGTGTGCCACCATGTCTGGCTAATTTTGTATTTTTAGTAGAGACAGGGTTTCACCATGTTGGTCAGGGTAGTCTCGAACTCCTGACCTCAGGTGATCCGCCCACTTCGGCCTCGGAAAGTGCTGAGATTATAGGAGTGAGCCACCAGGCCTGCCCAAGAATTGCTTTTAAACTGTACTTGCTGGCACTACCAGCGAAATTTCTACCTGCCCACCTCTGCACCCCTTTCCTCTGACTCCAGGAGATTTGGAAGTATAAAAAAAATCTCCTTGGTTACAACAACTTTGGAACACTGTTTGGCAGTATCTACTAAAACTGAACATATGCATATACTTTTACCCAACAATTCTGCCCCTAGATATGTACCCAACAGAAATGCACACATATGTTCATCAAAAGACATGCACAAGAATGTTCATAGAAGGACTATACATAATAGCTAAAAACTGGAATCTCCAAATGTCCAACAACAGTAGAATGGATTAAAAACAGCATATTCATACAATAGACTATATAGTAACAAAAAAGAATGAACTATGTTATACATAACCTGGATGAATCTTATAAACACAATATTCAACAAAAAAAAGGCCACACAGAAAAGAATGCATAATATACATTCCATTTATATGAAATCTAAAATGAACAAAATGAGTCAATGTTATCACAAGTCAGAATAGTGGTTATCATATGGGGAGTAGTAATCGGGTGAGGGCATGAGAGGATTGGGTGCTAGTAATGTTGTGTTTCTTGATCTGGGTACTGATCAGTGCATTCACTTTGCGAAAATTCATCCAGCTGTATACTTGCAATTTATGTACTTTTCTATATATGGATATACATGAATAAAGTGAATGACAGAAAGAAAAATGTCCTTGCTTTCTCCTGAAAATGTAGCTATAAAGGATACCCAAGGTGTGACTGAGTAAATGAATTTTCTTGTTTCCCATTTGTCATTTGGGAAAACCTAGCAATGTGTGATTCTTCTGCTATAATGGATACCTGTCCCCTGTACAAGTGGACATCATGATATTTGGTGGGACATGACCAGTGGTATGGTTCACAGCCAACATTACACAGCTCTCCAACTGTTGGTTCTCAGGTGGGCTGGAAGGAACATCACTGTGGGTCTAGTTCTGAGAAGGATTTGGAGGGTGTCCTAAGATGAGTTAACCAGATTGGCTGGATGAGACAGCTTGCAGGCTGCAGAGCATAGGGCCACAGCAAATTTGAAGGACACTGTCCAGGTCTGAAGATGGAATAGAAGGAAAAGGAGAGTATCTTAGAGAACTAGTTCGTGAAAGAGGTTAGGCAGAACAGCAGAAGCTAGGTACATGACAACAGGATGGAAATGGAGACCATCAGGACAGAGCGAGTGGTTTTGGAAGAAAATGGAGCCTGGGAATGAACAATCACAGGCTTTCTATAGGGCTTTTTTTTAGCCTCTGTGGAATGGGCAAGAGCTGTAGAAGTGCTGAGCTGTTGGCCGGGCGCGGTGGCTCAAGCCTGTAATCCCAGCACTTTGGGAGGCCGAGACGGGCGGATCACGAGGTCAGGAGATCGAGACCATCCTGGCTAACACGGTGAAACCCCGTCTCTACTAAAAAATACAAAAAACTAGCCGGGCGCGGTGGTGGGCGCCTGTAGTCCCAGCTACTCGGGAGGCTGAGGCAGGAGAATGGCGTGAACCCAGGAGGCGGAGCTTGCAGTGAGCTGAGATCCGGCCACTGCACTCCAGCCTGGGCGGCAGAGCGAGACTCCGTCTCAAAAAAAAAAAAAAAAAAAAAAAAAAAAGAAGTGCTGAGCTGCTATAGACCAAAGTTCTGTACTGTTTCCACTACTCTCCTTTCTGGGCTGTTTATTTTGGTGACATCCCCCATTCACATTCTACCTCCAGACTCTCCTTCCAGCTTTTAGAATTTTGTTTCCTTGAATATTTTTCAGCTCCCTGGCTTCTATGATTTGGGCATCTCCCATTGGGGTGAAAAATTTTATACTTTAGCCAACGACATCCCAGCCCCAACCCATGACTCCCAACGCCTTATAGGTCAACTATATCCCTCTCCTTCAGTCACCATCACCCCACTAGGGTGGGGATCCTGGATTTAAAACAACAACAGCAGCAGCAGCAGCAGCACCTGGAACCAAGCAAGCCTATTGCTTCAGAATTCAAGATCATTTCTTTGCTGCTGAAGCCCCTGCATACCTTCTCTGATACTCCATCCTTGCTCTAGTCTGGTCCCTTTTGGACTGTGTTATTGTACTTGGCAAACCCAATCTTCTTTTTTTTTTTGAGATGGAGTCTTGCTCTGACACCCAGGCTGGAGTGCAGTGGGGCGATCTCAGCTTACTGCAATCTCCGCCTCTCAGGTTCAAGCCATTCTCCTGCCTCAGCCTCCCGAGTAGCTGGGACTACAGGCCTCCGCCACCATGCACAGCTAATTTTGTTTTTTGTTTTTTGGGTTTTTTTTTTTTTTGTATTTTGAGTAGAGATGGGGTTTCACCATGTTAACCAGGATGGTCTCGACCTCCTGACCTCGTGATCCGCCTGCCTCGGCCTCCCTAAGTGCTGGGATTACAGACATGAGCCACCGCACCAGGCCTTTTTTTTTTTTTTTTTTTTTTTGAGACAGAGTGGTGCTCTTGTTGCCCAGGCTGGAGTACAATGGCATGATCTCAGCTCACCGCAACCTCCTCCTCCAGGGTTCAAACGATTCTCCTGCCTCAGCCTCCCGAGTAGCTGGGACTAAAGGCATGCACCACCATGCCTGGCTAATTTTGTATTTGTAGTAGAGACGGGGTTTCACCATGTTAGCCAGGATGGTCTCAATCTCCTGACCTCGTGATCCGCCCGCCTCGGCCTCCCAAAGTGCTGGGATTACAGGCATGAGCCATTGCGCCTGGCCAGCTTGGGAATCTTATAAAGAGGTCCCTAGTATGTCTTCCACGTTGGGAATTCCTCCAAGCTTTAGTTTTTTCTTTATCCTTTGTTTCTTATCCTGTTGTTTTTCCACATATGTTGGTTCTATACCTCGGCACCCCTCTAGGACAGTAAGGACAACAGGCACCCTACCCTGGTTGCTCTAGGATGCCACCCTACTTGGCCATCATTATTTCATTTTATACTATCAGGAGAGGATAATCAGAATTCCTTTGTTTCTATGCTCTTTCTTGCAGTTTACCTGGCTATTTGATATTCTCTTTCTAAAATGTTGCAAACAGATCTTAGTCAACAGCAGCAATAAAGAGTGGTGGAAGTCTGCATTTTGGAAACCAACAAAATGAAGTCAAAGTCTTGCATTTTTCTGTCACCTATTAGCTAGGAGACTTTGTGCAAGTTACTTAACCTTTCTAAGCCTTAGTTTAATTTCCTCATCTGTAAAATAGGGATCAAGTCTTGAAGGGTTGTTGGGAGGCTCACGTAATATCATGTGAAGATAACACCTGGCCCATATGAGTGACTTAATAAATGCTGGCTGTTACTGTTGGGCTCTTTGTTATAAGAACAGTCCTGGCCGGGCGCGGTGGCTCAAGCCTGTAATCCCAGCACTTTGGGAGGCCGAGACGGGCGGATCACAAGGTCAGCAGATCGAGACCATCCTGGCTAACATGGTGAAACCCCGTCTCTACTAAAAATATAAAAAAACTAGCCGGGCGAGGTGGCGGGCGCCTGTAGTCCCAGCTACTCGGGAGGCTGAGGCAGGAGAATGGTGCAAACCCGGGAGGCGGAGCTTGCAGTGAGCTGAGATCCGGCCACTGCACTCCAGCCTGGGCGACACAGCAAGACTCCGTCTCAAAAAAAAAAAAAAAAAAAAAAAAAAAAAAAAAAAAAGAACAGTCCTTATTTACCTTCCCAGTTACTGAATGGTGTTAAGGAGTCCAGCTGATCTAAAAAAAAAAAAAAATGAATGCATTTGCTGAGAAGTACACAAATGAATCCCTCTTTATGAGTGTCAGCCAAGAGAAGCATAAATAGCAAACTGCAAAGAAGCACATTCTGACGTAACAGAAGAATGCAATTCAAGAATACAAATTAGGCTGGGCACGGTGGCTCATGCCTGTAATTCCAGCACTTTGGGAGGCCGAGGTAGATAGATCACCTGAGGTCAGGAGTTTGAGAACAGCCTGACCAACATAGAGAAACCCCGTCTCTACTAAAAATACAAAATGAGCTGGGCATGGTGGTGCATGCCTGTAATCCCAGCTACTCGGGAGGCTGAGGCAGGAGAATTG
This sequence comes from Macaca fascicularis, assembly GCF_037993035.2. Lineage (NCBI taxonomy): Eukaryota > Metazoa > Chordata > Mammalia > Primates > Cercopithecidae > Macaca > Macaca fascicularis. Next base: position 46,556,270 of record NC_088390.1, read on the forward strand.
CTTGAACCAGAGAGGTGGGGGTTGTGGTGAGCTGAGATCGTGCCATTGCACACTCTAGCCTGGGCAACAAGAGCGAAACTTCTTCTCAAAAAAAAAAAAAAAGAAGAAAAAATAAAAGAAAATAATTTTAACACCAAAATTGCATTTCACAATAAAAGGCATAAATATTAAGAAATTGAAATAATAAAAAGAAAGTCACAGTCCTAGAGTATTGCTGATCTCAATAAATGGCTTTGGATTGTCGTAGGCCCTAAGGGAAGCTAGTTCCAAGTAGTATATGTTGGATCTGCCTATTTAGAATTCTAGAAAGAGATGGTAGTTATGTTGAACGTGGCAGCAGGCCGAGGGTCTGAGAGCACAAGGCCGCAACAAGAAATGCAAGGGTTTGAGCAGCAATAAGACAAAGGCCAATTAATCAACAGAAAGCGGGAGTAAATAAATATCAGAGGGCAGAACAAGATAGTATGACCAAAGTACATGCAAACAGTCTGCAGGGAGCAGAGCTATTGATCCGTCAAACAGTTGGCTTGAGAGAGGGTCACAGAAAATGTGTAAGGAGAGGTAGAATTGGAGGGACAGCAGAAAGGTACCCAGAGCCAGGAGAGGAGGAGAGCTCGCAGTACAGAAGCAATATCCTCTCTCAGCTTCAATAGCTATTTATTTCTCTCACCTGGTGAGAATGTGTCCTAGTGAGCCCGGTCTACAATCTTGCAGGTAACAGTGATTGGACGGATAGGAGTGGGGCTGAGACATTACAAGGTTCTCAGGAAAAATATTTCAAGACCGTCTTCACAGGCTTCTTGGATCCAGGTTTACCCAGATGTCATTGATAGAAGAAGAGGTCTTGATTGGAGCATGGATCTGATCAGTAAATCCCCCATGGGCAGTCCTTAGGTCCATAGCCTTCCCAGTTAACAAAACAGTAGGATTATCCATGGTCACTTTCTGAAAAAATTATTTAGTGTATCTAGCAGTCTTCCTGGTTATAGTCCAAGCAGGGAAGTAGATGAAACATTCTGTCCTGGGGTCAAGTTTTCCTTTTAGATGTGCAATGCCAAATGTATATTTTTTTATTTACTTTTGAGACAGGGTCTCCCTCTGTCACCCAGACTGGAGGGCAGTGGCGTGATCTCAGCTCACTGCAGCCTTGGGCTCCCTGGCTCAAGCCATCCTCCCACCTCAAGCCATCCTCCCACCTCAGCCTCCTGAGTAGCTGGGACCACAGGCGCACACCACCATGCTAGACTAACTTTTTGTATTTTTTGGAAAAGATGAGGTTTTGCCATGTTACCCAGGCTGATCTCAAACTTCTGGGCTCAGATAATCCACCAGCTTTGGCCTCCCAAAGTGCTGGGATTACAGGCGCGAGCCACTGTGCACCGACTTGTACAAATTATTTAACCAGTCTGAGTCTTGGTCTCCTCACTAGAAAAATGGAGAGAATATCTATTGCAAAGAGTTGTTATGAAGGTTAAATGAGATCCATCTCACCATTCCTGACACATTGAAGCTAAGAGCACTCAGTAAGTGGTCTTACTCTTTTCTTTCTGCTGATCCTTGATTGAAAGAGCTGTATCTTGGTTGGGCGCAGTGGCTCACGCCTGTAATCCCAGCACTTTGGGAGTGAGGCTGAGGTGGGCAGATCACCTAAGGTCAGAGTTGAAGACCAGCCTGGCCAACCTGGCAAAACCACTTCTCTACTAAAAATACACAAAATTAGCCAGGAACGGTGGCATGGACTTGTAGTCCCTCTACTCGGGAGGCTGAGGCAGGAAAATCGCTTGAACCTGGGAGGCAGAGGTTGCAGTGAACCGCAATCATACCACTGCACTCCAGTCTGGGTGACAGAGTGAGACTCCGTCTCAGAAAAAAAAAAAAAAAAAAGACAGAAACAGCTGTATCTTATTTCTTATTGTGAGGTTCCCTCCATCCAGCAACCTACCCGGACTTTTTGGATATACTTGGCTGCTATCTTGATCCTAGGTGCTCTCGTAAGAACATAGAGAAATTTGTAATTACGGCATGGTAGAAAGAGTAATTGCTCCAGGCCGGGCGCGGTGGCTCAAGCCTGTAATCCCAGCACTTTGGGAGGCCGAGACGGGCGGATCACGAGGTCAGGAGATCGAGACCATCCTGGCTAATATGGTGAAACCCCGTCTCTACTAAAAATACAAAAAACTAGCCGGGCGAGGTGGTGGGCGCCTGTAGTCCCAGCTACTCGGGAGGCTGAGGCAGGAGAATGGCGTGAACCCGGGAGGCGGAGCTTGCAGTGAGCTGAGATCCCTCCACTGCACTCCAGCCTGGGCGACAAAGCGAGACTCCGTCTCAAAAAAAAAAAAAAAAAAAAAAAAAGAAAGAGTAATTGCTCCCTCAAAATGGCCATGATCTAATCTCTGGAACCTGTGAATATATTACCTTTTTTTTTTTTTTTTTTTGAGACAGAGTCTCGCTCTGTCGCCCAGGCTGGGATGCAGTGGCGGGATCTCAGCTCACTGCAAGCTCCGCCTCCCAGGTTCACGCCATTCTCCTGCCTCAGCCTCCTGAGTAGCTGGGGGTACAGGCACCCGCCACCTCGCCCGGCTAGTTTTTTGTATTTTTTAGTAGAGACGGGGTTTCACCGGGTTAGCCAGGATGGTCTCAATCTCCTGACCTTGTGATCCGCCCATCTCGGCCTCCCAAAGTGCTGGGATTACAGGCTTGAGCCACTGCGCCCGGCCATGAATATATTACCTTACTTGGCAAAAGGGACTTTGCAGATGTGATTAGGGTTAAGGACCTTGACATGGGGTTTCCTGGGTGGGCCCAACCTAACCAATGAGCCCTGAAAAGCACTGAACCTTTCCCAGCTGAGGTCAGTCAGAGGGAGATGCGACTGGAGAAGGGTCAAAAGAGATACGTATGTGAAAAGGACTCACTGCTGCTTCTTTTGAAAACAGAAAGGAACCATGAGCCAAGCAATGAAAGTATCCTGTAGGAGCTAGAAAAGGCTGGGAACCGACTGGGTTCGGTGGTTTGTGCCAGAAATCCCAGTGCTTTGGGAGGCCCAGATAGGAGAATCGCTTGAACCCAGGAGCTCAAGACCAGCCTGGGCAACATAGGAAGACCCTGTCTCTGTAAAAATAAGCATGGTGTGCCTGTAGCCCTAGCTACTCGGGAGGCTGAGGGGGAGAGTTACTTGAGCCCAGGAGTTCCAGTTTGCAGTGAGCTATGATTGTCCCGCTGCACTTCAGACTGAGTGACAGCGAGAAACCCCATTTCTTCAAAAAATAAAAAAGTCAGCCAGGTGCAATGGCTCATGCCTGTAATTCCAGCACTTTGGAGGGCCAAGGCAGGTGGATCACCTGAGGTCAGGAGTTCTAGACCAGCCTGGCTAACATGGTGAAACCCCATCTCTACTAAAAAAAAAAATACAAAAATTAGCCAGGCATGGTGGCAGGTGCTTGTAATCCCAGCTACTCAGGGGGGCCAAGGCAGGAGAATTGCTTGAACCTGGGAAGCAGAGGTTGCAGTGAGCCGAGACTGTGCTGTCGCACTCCAGCCTGAAGGACAAGAGCGAGACTTCACCTCAAAAAAAAAAAAAAAAATTCTAGGGAACAGGTTCTCTAGAGCTTCTGCAAAGGAATGAAACCTTGCTAATATCTTGATCTTAGCCCAGTGAGGTTTGTGTCGGACTTCTAACCTACCGAACACCAAGATAATATATTTGTTTTATTTAGGCCACTGAATTTGTGACAATTTGTTTTAGCAGCAATAGAAAGCTAACATATACAGGCACTGAAAAGGACTCAAGACCACGAGGGTAATTGACAATATGACTAGATGACTCATAACCAAGCAATATGTGTGGATGATGATTTCATAAAAAATGATCTATCTTCCTAACTCCTCTTAAGTATTATTCAAAAATAATGTTTTTTTTATTTATTATATTCAATTTAAAAATACAGATTTGGCCAATCAAACTTATTTGCCCTTGCTTAAGAGTAATAAGAGCATTTTCTTAAAATGTGTGGTGATAAAATAAGGTATGCGTGGCAGGGGTTCTAGGTTGAGCCTAAGCTGTGTCTGCACACTGAATTCAAACATGTCAGGCCATCTCATGAGCTGGCCACGATTCTAGCCACAGAAAGGGATAATGTGCTTCATGGAATGTGTAATAATTGGATTCCTCAGGGCTCATGTGCTGTGCCTAGGGGTGCCTAAAACTGAGACTCCCAGGAAATGGCAATTCATTCAAGTTACCTTTAGTAATAAATGATTGATTGCAAAGGCACATATTCATGGAAACCCAGGAAAGCCTGAGCAATCAGGGTCAGGAAGAAAGGACTAAGAAGATGGCTATAGATTCAAGGCAGTTCCAAGACCTTAACCACAGGATTTTGTGAATCTTTACTCTTATATGACTCAGACACTCCCTTTGTGTCTGCCACACTCTGTGCTCACAACAGACTGGCGTTCATACCATCTCATCTGTGTCTTTTCTGCATCATAGGTTCTGCTTACTCATAACTAGGCTTACTCATAACCTGACTTTAGCCAAACCTTTGATTCATTCAAGTCCTCTCTTGACTTCTCCAGCTTCTCTTGACCCCATAGCCTTTCAACTCTATTCATGCATTTATTTGCTAATTTGAAAAATACCTATGGTGCACCTATAATGTGCCCCCATGCACTTGATTATCTAGTCAGAGAGACAACAATCAAATAAATACAAAAGTGTTGCAGTTGCATTCCGAGGGACTCAGCTCATTTGCTCAAACAAAGCCTTAGGATGTGCCGCTGGATGCTCCGTGAACTGGCTGCCTTTAGGAGCAGCAGCAACGAACTGACCATCCTGTTTAAGATCATGTGACCTTTCCCTCCCTGCAAAATCCAGATACAACTAATGAAACTACAGATTGGCATTTGACCAAGGACAATTAATATATTGGCTGGCCAGCAACCAGTAGTTTAATTCAAATTAATAAGCTACCCTTAGAAGGAAGAAATTACAGCCTAACAGACATTATACAGAATTGACATGTTTACCACAGGGGGATAAATTTTATATTCCAGAGCTATCATCTAAATGTAGAAGGACTTCATCCATACAGAACTTTCTCATTGTGAAAGAGAAAGTTAGAGGGCACTTGTTTGATTCAGGAACTCGAAGCAGGGAGCAGGGCAGAGAGCAGGGTTGGTTTTGCGTAGAGCACAGGGCTGTGTTTATCACTCAAATGATGGCCAGAGTGAGGCTTAGGGAAACTGGGCCACTTTCCTTGCAGGAAAGTATCATAGACCCAGTTAGGATTAAATCAGTTTTAGTTTTCATGCGGTTTGCTTCTCAGGGATTCTCTGGGACCGTCCTTGGTCTGGGCCCAAGTGTATATGTTTCAACACAGCACTGACTCTTATGCCAGACTCCAGGTTGTCATGTTTATCTTAAGCAATTTTCTTTACAAAAAAATTGAATTAGGCTGGGCACAGTAGCTCACACCTGTAATCCCAGCACTTTGGGAGGCTGAGGCAGGCGGATCACCTGAGGTCAGTAGTTCGAGACCAGCCTAACCAATATGAGGAAACTCTGTCTCTACTAAAAATAAAAAAATTAGCTGGGTGTGGTGGCAGGCGCCTGTAATCTCAGCTACTCAGGAGGCTAAGGCAAGAGAATCGCTTGAAACCGGGAGGCTGAGGTTGCAGTGAGCCGAGATTGCACCACTGCACTCCAGCCTGGGCAACAAGAGCAAAACTCTGTCTCAAAAAAAAAAAAAAAAAAAAAAATTGATTTTAATTAACTATTTTTTTTTTGAGACAGGATCTCTCTCTGTTGCCCAGGCTGGAGTGCAGTGGCATGATCATAGCTCACTGTAACCTCCACCTCCTGGACCCAAGCAATCCTCCCACTTCAGCCTCTCAAGTAGCTAGGACTACAGGTATAGGCCACCATGCCAGGCTAAGCCTTAGGCAGTTTTCAACGAAGAATTTTAGAGACGCCATGGCATTTTAGACAAGCCATACAAAGGCATCATGGCACAACTATAGCACATGACCTTGAGTTCTCCTGCTGGAACCCACAGTTAGGAGTTTATGTACAGAAGGTCAGATTGAAAGGCGGCCCCTTACACTGTTGACTGTGGGTTGGCAACAAAGTTGGCATGGCTCAGTTAGCTATAGGTTCTGTGTCATGTCACTGCTGTGGCTGGAAAGCTGGTAAGGCTCCAGGAGTGTTGAATAGTAACAGCATTTTTCTTTTCTTTTCTTTTCTTTTTTTTTCTTTTTTTGAGACAGAGTTTCACTCTTGTTGCCCAGGCTGGAGTGCAACAGTGTGATCTCAGCTCACTGCAACCTCTGCCTCCCAGGTTCAAGGAATTCTCCTGCCTCAGCCTCCCAAGCAGCTGGGATTACAGGTATGAGCCACCACACCTGGCTAATTTTTTTGTATTTTTAGTAGAGACAGGGTTTCACCATGTTGGCCAGGCTGGTTTCGAACTCCTGACCTCAGGTGATCCACCCACCTTGGTCTCCCAAAGTGCTGGGATTACAGGCGTGAACCACCACGCCCGGACACAGTAACAGCATTTTCTAAGAGGCAGATTGACTAAAGGGCTGGCAGCTCCTGGGAGTTTGTGTACTCTGCTTTTGGAAAGAAAATATTGGCACATTTGTTCTGTTGTCTGAAGATAGCCTTCATTTTGAAATAGAAACACACAGAGAACTAAGTTTTCTCTGAGACTATCAGGTGGTGTGTCCCAAAGCTGACTTGGAAAGAAGTACTTGGAAAGAAGTACAACAAAGTTACTTGGGGTTATTGTGGTTTATGCAGACCCAGTCACAGTCCTGGAACGCCGAAGCGGGAATCCAGAACTACAGATCTGCCAAGAATAAAACATGGACCAGCAAATTGGATGTATTATCCTTCATTTTGAGAGCCCAGGGGTTGAGGAAAGACAAGCATGAAAGATATTTCAGTGTTTGGAAGACCTCTAGCTGCTAGAGACCACTGGCATCCCCCATCCCCTCTTTGTAAGATCCTTAGGGGCTGTCTGGTTCAGCTTTCTCATGTTACTAGTATAAATACCAAGTCCCAGAGAAACTAACAAACCTTGCCTACTTCAATTAATGGTTGAAACATGAATAAGACTCGTGGGATGACCTCCTTTTTAAATGAGATCTGGCAGGAAACGATCATGGTCAGAGCTGAAATGTCTTTTGTGTAAGCATCACATTTACACACATGCTGAGAATCCATGTGTTCAACAGGTCGTCAGCATGTAGCGAGGGTGTTAATAAAGTTGTCCTAGGACAATGACTGGTGAATGGTATCATTTAATCATGGAGTTGGGCAAGCCAGAAGCCTCAGTGGCCCTTGATCCCTGCCCACATCCAGTCTATCACCAAGTCTTGTCAATACTGCCTTCTATCCACTTCTTTTTCTTCAGAACTGGGCTCACTATCATCTTCTCTTGCCGGGGCTTCTGGGACAGTGTTCTAATGGTCTGCCCACATTTCCACTGCCTGCAATTTACTTTTCTCACAGCAGCTGATGGTCTTCCCTCTACAGCCTTATTTATTTATTTACTTATTTATTTTATTTTTTTGAGACAGAGTCTCGCTGTGTCACCCAGGCTGGAATGCAGTGGCATGATCTCAGCTCACTGCAAGCTCTGCCTTCCAGGTTCACACCATTCTCCTGCCTCAGCCTCCCGAGTAGCTGGGATTACAGGCGCCCGCCACCACGCCCGGCTAATTTTTTTGTATTTTTAGTAGAGACTGGGTTTCACCATGTTAGCCAGGATGGTCTTGATCTCCTGACCTCATGATCTGCCTGTCTCAGCCTCCCAAAGTGCTGGGATTATAGGCATGAGCCGCCACACCCGGCCTATTTTTTTATTGTTAATTAATGAACTCTATTCGTAGAGGAGTTTCATAGGTTTACAGAAAACTGAGCACATAGTACAGGGAGTTCCTTTATACCTACTTTCTATGCCACTCACAGTTCCCCCTATTCTTAGCATCTTGAATTAGTGTGGTACATTTCTTACAACTGATAAAGCAATATTGATACTTATTATTAACCGAAGACTGTTATTATGAACCAAAGCTTACATTATGGTTTACTCTCCTGTTGTATAGTAAATGTATGACATGTATCCACCATTGCAGTATCATACAGAATAGTTTCACTGCCCTAAAAATCCCTCGTACGTCATCCCTTGCCAGTGATTGTTTCAAAAAGTGGATCCTGTGGCCGGGTGCGGTGGCTCATGCCTATAATCCCAGCACTTTGGGACGCCAAGGCAGAAGGATCACTTGAGGCCAGTCTGGACAATATAGCAAGACCCCATCTCTACAAAAAAATTAAAAAGTTAACCAGGTGTGGTGGTGTGCACCTGTAATCCTAGCTACTCAGGAGGGTGAGGTGGGAGGATTGCTTGAGCCCAGGAGTTCGAGGCTGCAGTGAGCTATGATTGCACCACTGCACTCCAGCCTGGACAACAGAGTGAGACTCCATCTCAAAAAAATAAAAATAAAAATGCAGATTTTATTATAGCAAAACACACCTCCAAAAATGCAGATCTTCTGTCTCTCCCCTCACTCAGCCTCACCTTGTTCCACTATCTAGCATCTGTCTCCAACCATACAGGTCTTTTTGTTTCAATTCCTCAAGCCACACTCGATTCTGTCTTAGAGTTTTGCTCATGTTGTTTCTTCTTCATGAAACATCCCTTTCTACCTCCCAGCCCCAACTCTAGGTCTTATCATAGCCGCCTCCTTCCTAAGCTGTGAGCTCCTCACTGGCAAACCTGTGTCATTGTAGCCATGGTACCCAGCACATAGTGGATGTGTAATAAATGTTTGCTGAATAATATTAATAATTAAGTTACTAGATGAAGAGAACAATAGCGCAGTTTCATTTGATTGTGTGGAGCTTGGGAAGGGTACCGAAAGTTTGCAGTGATGGCTAAGGGATAAAAGGGAAGGAAATACTGATAGGTAAAAAGTAAAAAGGTTTATTCAACAGGCTGAGAACACACCTAAAAGGCGGCCAGGCATAGTGGCTCAGGACTGTAGTCCCAGAACTTTGGGAAGCCAAGGGGAGAGGACTGCTTGATCCCAGGAGTTTGAGACCAGCCTAGACAACATGACAAGACCCTGTCTCTACAAAAAGAAAAAAGAAAAAATTTTAATTAGCTATACGTGTAATACCAGCTACTTGGGAGGCTAAGGCAGAAGGATGCTTGAGCCCATGAGTTTGAGGCAGAAGGATGCTTGAGCCTGTGAGTTTGAGGCTACAGTGAGCCATGATCATGCTACTGCACCCCAGCATGGGTAAAAGAATAAGAGTCTGTCTCAAAAAAGAAAAGAAAATTTGTAGAGGCCTCAACCCATCAGATGGTGTCAGGGGAGAGAGCTGGATGAATAGTTACAGTGATAAAGAGTTTAAGATTTGCAGGGTGGAACTGTTCTGGTAGTGACAAAGTCCAGGGTGTGGCCATAGGAGTCCACTGAAGAGAACTGGAAGTAAAGACGCTGAGTATGAAAGGTCAGGAAACTAAGAAGCTGGGTCATTGAGTGGGTGGCCCACAAAGTCAGCAAAATCTCCCTTCTGCCCAGGAAGAAGAAGTGAGACAGGTATTTAAGAAATATGGTTGGTGGAGGACAGAGATGAAAGGAGAGAAGTTGACGAGTTGGATGTCATGGACTTCAGTGGGGCAGAGGTTTTTCATAGGGGAGAAATTGTTAGAAGGGTCTTAGGGAACTGGAAGAATGTTGTTGCTAGTGCCTCCCTGTACTGGGGGCATGAAAGAATAAATAGCTTCTACTCGAAAGAAGTACAGGGGAAGTGGTAACCTCAGGGGAAAGCCAGGTTTCAGTTCAGGCTAGAAGGTGAGGGAGTTTGCAGGGTCTCTGGTTGCATGTAACAGAAACCAGCTCCAGCTATCTGTGGCCAGTAGTGAGTGATGGGTTGAGGGAGTTGGGTATCTTGGACACTTGCACAAAATGGTAGCCATAGGCCTATCATTACGGGTGAGAAGATGCTATGACGGTCCTGATGAGCTGGGAAGACACTCCAAAAAGGTGTCCACTTTAGATAGCTCTGTGAAGAAGTTAAGGAAGTAGGAGAATTCACCAACAGACAGGGGTTCAATAGGACACAAATATTAATAGAATGTCTGGGGAAGTAGAGAGAAACAGACGTACAGAGAAGTACGGGGATTAGAGTGGTCTGTGGGTTCCAAGTGGTGGTATCAGGAAGGTGGTATCTACAATGGTAGATACAGGAGGACCTACAAGCACATGATGATATTTGTCCTGTTTGTCCAGCCCCTATTTTATTCCAAATATCTGTCCGCTCCTTGATTCATCTTCACCCATTGAATTCGAGTCTTTCCTTTGTGTGTGTGTGTTAGGGGGGGGGAATAAGAGGGAGGGGCAGAGTCTTGCCCTGTTGCCCAGGCTGGAGTGCAGTGATGCAATCATAGCTCAGTGCAGTCTTAAACTCCTGAACTCAATCAATCCTCCCGCCTCACACTCCCGGGTAGCTGGATATACAGGGGCACCACCACACATGACTAATTTTTTTAAAAAAAATTTATAGAGATGGGAGTTTCACTGTGTTGCCCAGGCTGGTCTGGATCTCCTGGCTTCAAGCAATCTTCCCACCTTGGCTTCTCAAAGTATTGGGATTACAGGCGTGAGCCTGGCTGAATTTGAATTTCTGACTTTCTTTGCCTCATCCCTTTTCTTTGCCCCAGAACATCTCTTAGAGCTTCACTGTGCCAGCAAGCCTTCTGCTACCTCCCTAAGAAGCTGCACCCTGGATTATTTCTTAAACACCCACTGTGCAGGTTGGATGCTGACCCAGCCTGCTCCACTGAGCCCTGTGAAGCCCCCACCATCTTCTAACTTACCATATTATATTGTAATATTTTTGGGTGTCTCTCTTGTGTTCTAATCTATGAGTTTCAAGAGCAGGCATCATTTCTTGTTCTTATTTACAGTCCTCCCCTGTAATGTCTAGCACATTGCTTGTGACCTAGGCAGGGATGGACTTGAATGACTGACTGAACGAATGACTGAGTGAGTGAATGGACTTTGATTTCTTATTGTCCTGTTCCTGTAGTCTAGAAATGTTGGACTCAGAGGTACCCTCTCTGGCAAGACTTTCCCATTCTTGCCCACCCTTTTATCTGATTACTGATTTCCTGGTCTTGCCAGACATAGACCATTTGCTAGGCTAAAGAAACCCAGCTTGAGCTGGGCGCGGTGGCTCAAGCCTGTAATCCCAGCACTTTGGGAGGCCAAGACGGGTGGATCACGAGGTCAGGAGATCGAGACCATCCTGGCTAACACGGTGAAACCCCGTCTCTACTAAAAAACACAAAAAACTAGCCGGGCGCGGTGGCGGGCGCCTGTAGTCCCAGCTACTCGGGAGGCTGAGGCAGGAGAATGGCGTAAACCCGGGAGGCGGAGCTTGCAGTGAGCTGAGATCCGGCCACTGCACTCCAGCCTGGATGACAGAGTGAGACTCCGTCTCAAAAAAAAAAAAAAGAAAAGAAACCCAGCTTGAGAGATACGCTGTCCCAATTCTTCCTGGCCTGCCTTCCCAGGGTCCTCCTAGAATATGGGTCTGAGGCATATCGAATGTTTTCTCCACTTCCTAAAATGACATCTCTATAATATAGGCTGAGTCCCCATCCCTGAACACTTGGGTTAGGGCCAGGATAACCTGGTCCATATTCTCCAGACTGATTCTTTTCCCACCTTCAACACATCTACCATTCTAACAGAAGGGAAGCCCAGGTTAAGTGAACAGAGTGGCTGAGAAGTTACACGGTCATGATAATGCCTGATTTCAGGAAAGGAATTACTTCTGGAATAGCAGGGAGATGACACAAGAGCAGGCACAGGCTATGGAAGCTTCAACTGTATGGGTGATCTTTTATTTCTAAGATGGGTACATACACATTCGTGATTCCTTAAATCTCTCTCTTTTTTTTTTTTTTTTTTTTTTTTGAGATGGATTCTCACCCTGTTGCCCAGGTTGGAGTGCAATGGTGTGATCTCTGCTCATTGCAATGTCCACCTCCCTGGTATAGGTGATCCTCCTGCCTCAGCCTCCTGAGTAGCTGGGATTACAGGTGTGTGCCACTAAGCCCAGCTAATTTTTATATTTTTTTTAGTAGAGATGGGGTTTCGTTATGTTGCCCAGGCTGGTCTCAAACTCCTGACCTCAAGTAATCCACCTGCCTGGGCTTCCCAAAGTGCTGGGATTACAGGCCTGAGCCACCACACCTGGTATAAACGTTTTGTAATCCTGAAACATTTCAATGACAAAGTTTAGAATGAGAGGTACTCAACTTTTGCCTTAGCAAGATGCCTGCAGGTGGACCTGGGGATAGAGACAGCAGTGGTTAATGGACTCTAGGGATTTAGGGGAATTAAATCAAAGTGTTCAGCAGAGAGAGGACAAAGGGGCAGCAGAGGGCTTCTGGGCTCAGGGCCAACATCTTGGACCACAAGGCTATAAGCTCAGTTTGACTGACTGTAAAAGCCTGTGAATCTATTGTGTTCACCGGCGAAAATCTTCAAAATAGGCAATCCCCAGCTTATTAGTTTATTTGTTGGTCTGTTGTCTGGAACTGGGAACGAGTTTTCCTATAGAAACAATATTACAAATGGTGGCTCTGCCCCAAGGCCAGCCCACAAAAGCTCACAGAACCGTAATGTACCTGAAATATTGTACTCATAATACTAAAGATCCTGACCACTATTTATAAAAGCGTTTCTGTGGGAAAGTGCATTTCGAGATTTAATGCCGGTAACACATATTCCTCAGCACTGTGAGTCCTCTGGACTCTTGACCTCACTCCCACTGTGCTGATTCTTATCAGAATGGCACCATAAGCGCTGGCACCATAAGCAGCAGGAAGGCAAGTTAGTTGCTTTCTGTTGCTACAGAATTCAAGCTGAAGTTTCAAGCAATTCATCTTCACTGAGCTGACCCCGACCCCTACCATGTACCCTGGCCTGTGATCTAAGTTTAGCCTTTTAAACACAACAAAGAGACTCTTATGCAAAACATGCCTTGTGCACCCTATCCCAAGCCAACACATAAACTCTGTCGCAGTAGGAACTCAATTTGGATGTTTCTGGAATGTCATAGATGAGCAGGAGTCTTTGTTTCATGAGGAAAATGGTCTGGAAAATTTTGGGACTAGTAAAATCCCTGAGACACTGGAAAGGGACAGCTTTTGAACAGGGGCTCGCATAATCAAGTGGAGAAGTCACCTGATGTTGACTGAAAGGAGATGAGAATGTCCTTAAGGAGGCCAGGCATGGTGGCTAACGCGTGTAATCCCAGTGCTTTGTTGGCCGAGGTGGGTGGATCACTTGAGGTCAGAATTCACAACGCCAGGAGTTTGAGACCAGCCTGGCCAACATGGTGAAACCCCGTGTCTACTAAAAATACAAAACTTAGCTGGGCATGGTGGTGCCCACCTGTAATCCCAGCTACTTGAGAAGCTGAGGCATGAGAATAGCTTGAACCCAGGAGGCAGAGGTTGCAGTGAGCCCAGATCACACCACTGCACTCTAGCCTGGGTGACAGAGCGAGGCTCTGGCAAAAAAAAAAAAAAAAAAAGGCCCTAAGGTTAGAACACTGGTGTCGCTGGCAAGGACAAGTATCTCTGAGTATGATACAGATACTCAAATACTCCCACTTAGAGAGTTCAGGTGGAGAACTGAAATCTGAAAGATCCACATGACATTCTGGGGGCCTAAAAACTATGATTTCTTCATAGACAAAACATCTTTTCTGTTGGCTATGAAGATTGTAACTGTAGGAAACTTTCTCACTATATCCAGAGCCCCAGACTCAGTGATAGAGGACAATGACATGTGTTGGTCCTGTTGACCTGGAGAAGTAGCAAGTATTCAAGATTAGAGGCTGGAAGAGTTGCAGAAGCTGTTGAAGGACAACATGAGTCCCTGGGACACTCAGAACTAGAGCCACCTTGGGCAGTTCAGGCTTCAGTCCCTAGTGCCACACAGGGCTTATTCTGGTAAAGCACTCTGATTGAGACTATACCTTTCCTCTATGGTGTACAGTCTTGATGGGACTAGAAATCAAACTGGCTTGTTCTTTCCTAGCCAGGGAGCAAGGTGAACAGATTGTCTCCTTAGATTTGAATCTTGAGGCTGGGCATGGTGGCTCACACCTGTAATCCTAGCACTTCAGGAGGCCAAGGCTGATGGATTGCTTGAGCACAGGACTTCAAGACCAGCCTGAGCAACATGGCAAAAACCTGTCTGTACAAAAAAATACAAAAAAATTAGCTGGGCCTGGTGGCGTGCACCTGTAGTCCCAGCTACCTGTGGTGCTGAGGTGAGAGGATTGCTTTAGCCCAGGAGGTGGTTGAGGTTGCAGTAAACCGAGATCATGCCACTGCATGGTCCCTGCATGACAAAGTGAGGCGCTGTCTTAAAAAAAAAAAAAAAAAAAAAAAAAAAGATTTGAATCTTGAATAGCATGACCTAGACACTAAAAGCTGGTTGGCACCTATTGTTCCAGCATTGTGACCCTGGCCACCTTAACCTCTAGAGTTGCCCGGCTTCCTGTCCTCCAAGCAGACTCTCCAGCTTTCCCATGAGTCCCATCTGCTACCTATTATCCGCCCTAAAACAATTCTCTCCTACTCAAGTCATCCAGTCTGTTTCTATTTTATATGATTGAGGAACTCTAATACAGACTCTGATGGCAGAAGGTTGATAGATCAAGGAAAATCTGCCAGTACAATTTGTAAAGCAACTCAAAGCCTAAATCAGCAGAAGGAATAGTTATGGCATATCATCTTCAGATACAAAAGTGACAGTTCATATCATTCAGATGTGATGAGCTCAACTTTTACCTGGTATGTTCACAATGTCAAGTTCAAACCTAAAAACCAAAAAACAAGCAAACAATAAAACCCTTTTAGCCAGGCACAGTGGCTCACGCCTGTAATCCCAGCACTTTGGGAGGCCGAGGCAGGCAAATCACTTGAGACCAGGAGTTCAAGACCAGCTTAGCCAACATGGTGAAACCCCGTCTCCACTAAAAATACAAAACATTAGCAGGGCATGGTGACTCGTGCCTGTGATCCCAGCTGCTTGGGAGGCCTAGAAAGGGGAATTGCTTGAACCTGGGAGGTGGAAGTTGCAGTGTGCTGAAATCATGCTACTGCACTCCAGCCTGCATGATAGAGCAAGACTCTGTCTCAAAAAAAAAAAAAAAAAATTAGCTGGGCATGGTGGTATGTGCCTATAGTCCTGGCTACTTGGGAGGCTGAGGTGAGAGGATGGGTTGAGCCCAAGAATTTGAAGTTACAGTGAGCTATGATCACACCACTGCAGTCTAGCCTGAACAACAGAGTGAGGCCTCATCTCTAAAAATAATTTTTTTATTTTTTATTTTATTTTTTACCTGAGAAGGCAAAGATGGGTGGGTAGAAGGAAGGTTAATGTAAATATTATTCCAGGAACAGGTTACGAATTCCTAGCTCTGCATCGTGCAATTTACTCTGATGACATGATAAATATGTTGGCTGCATTCAATGGTAACTATGGTTTTGTCTCATTTATATTGGGAAATAAATATATTCATTTATATTAATAGAAAGATTTTTAGGAAAACAGGCAAATTGCAATGCCATTCCTTTGTTATCATTTAAAATAACTGAGTTAAGATTCAATGGTAGTTTAAAAATAACAATGGAGAAAAATGTGTCTGGAAATGGCCAGTTGGCCAAATGAAGTGAAGTATGTTTCAATTCAACTAGTTGGCATTTTCTTTTTTTTTCTCTCTCTCTCTCTTTTTTTTTTTTTTTTTCTGAGACAGAGTCTTGTTCTTGTCACCCGGGCTGGAATGCAATGGTGTGATCTCAGCTCACTACAACCTTTGCCTCCTGGTTTTAAGCGATTCTCCTGCATCAGCCTCCCAAGTAGCTGGGATTACAGACCTGCACCACCATGCCCAGCTAATTTTGTAGGCATTTTCTATTTGCTCCATGATTAGCAGACTGGGTGGTAGAGCTTGTCTGAGAAAGGGCAGGCTACTTTATCCATCAATGCCTGGTGCAAAGAGCTGCCATCTGCTGCCCCGATGATCATCTGGGCCTCAGGCTATGGGACAGCCTGATCCTCGGCCCAGGGAGCAGCCTGGTCCTTAGTCACAGGACATATTTCCCATCCCAGGGGAGCTCAGGTTTGTGGGTTCCACTCTTGAGATCTAAACAACAATGGACTCAGGGGGCTCAGGCAGCTTTCTCTGGTCCAGTTGGTCTCTCTTCCACCTGAGTCGAGGCCACTGCAGCATAGATAAAAACTAGGGACACTCAGTGTGCGTGCTGCCTCTCGATTCCTGTCTTCCACTGGACGCCCAGGACTCAAGCTTGTCCTGGAAACACCCCCCTCCTTCTCCCCTTTGCCATATTTCTGCCATCATCATAGCCTGTGCTTTCCCTCACCCTGACCCCCAACCAAACCCTATCTCACCCATGACCTCTGTTTCCAGAATTCTGGCTCAGCATGAGTTGGAGCAAAGTGCTTTTAGACACAGAAGTGAAGCAGCTTCCCTGTTATGTAAATGGGACCATACAGTAGATCTGGTGCCATGTGACAACCCTCCCCATATATTCCCTTCAGATGCAGAGGCAGAGGCAGAGGCAGAGACCTTAAGCAGTTGTCATTGACCCCCTCCTTTTTGTGACAGTTTTAATCAGCCTCTCCACCTCCTTCTTCCCAGACCCAGTGCCCTTTGTGATAAAGAAAGGGTACAGGCCTGGGATGCGGGAGGTGGAGAGGTTGATTAAAGAGGCTTTCTGCCTCTACAGAATTACCACTTCTGAGCCCTTCATCTGAGATCTCTGTCTGCTCGGATTTCTAACTTCTGGCACAGGTCTTTACAAAATAAAAACTTCAAGGAGCCTACAACTTACCCAGATTTGGAAGGAAAATGAGAGAAAAACTGCCTTATAGATTGGTAAGTCTAAATCATGGCATCACCTTTTTCCTTAAGTGTCTCAGTCACTTAAGGAACAGCATCGTGTGTGACTCTGGGGAGGTCATATGTACCTGCACAATCTCCTGAAATACTTTCCCAATTTGACATAAGCCCAGGAGCCAGGTTCTTTGACCACTGGCCGTAGTGTCACTCCAAGCCAATCCCAAGAAATGGGCTACAGATCCCCATGGTTATCTACATGATGGCCGTAAACTTTGTACCCACCTGGGTACACCAAAGGCACTGAACTATTCCTGGGATTCTTACAGCCTTCTGCTTTCACTAAACCAAAATTTACCTTCTCAAAAGGAAGAAGTTTCCCTCAGTTACAGAGTTAGATAAAGCACTCTAGCAGTTGAAGACTTGCTTGTCTCTTTCCCGACTTTGACTTACCCGGACGCAAAAAGCCCTACGCCATTGAAACCAACACCTTTAACAGTGCAGTGGGGTCATATGGTCCCAAGATAAGTGATTCGTGGCTCAGGCAACAGTCAGTCTCTGCAGAGGAAGCTAGCCTGGTTGATATCAACTAGCTGACATAAGAATGAGAATCGGCCAGGCACAGTGGCTCATGCCTGTAATCCCAGCACTTTGGGAGGCCGAGGTGGGCAGATCGTGAGGTCAGGAGATCCAGGCCATCCTGGTTAACACGGTGAAACCCCATTTCTACTAAAAATACAAAAAAATTAGCCAGGCGTAGTGGCAGGCGCCTGTAGTCCCAGCTACTCGGGAGGCTGAGGCAGGAGAATGGCGTGAACCTGGGAGGCGGAGCTTACAATGAGCCAAGATGGTGCCACTGCACTCCAGCCTGGGTGACAGAGCAAGACTCCTTCTCAAAAAAAACCAAACAAAACAAAAGAATGGGAATCATTTATCATTTACCATGGCCACCTTCATGGTCTGGAAGCATCATCTCCAGGTATCCAGCATAATGTGTTTGGAACATTAGAGCCTGATGCTGTTCAGACAAACCTAGATGAACACTTAAGTGTTTGGATTGTACTATCTCATAAGCTAGGCAGTGAAATGGCCAGGTGACTTTTCTATTTCAAAATACTGGGGAGTAGAGGAAACATTTCTATTCTTGGAAATCCTCCTGTAGCTACAATAAATAAAAGCGAAATCCAAATGTCTGAGGTTCACGGTGCCTAGCACAGGCACCTAGCATAGAGCTAGAGACCCCCAGGAGTAAGTCAGGGACACACCATGAGGCCTCTTTACCCAGACCAGTGGCTGTTTTTCCACAAGCAGGGAGCCCTGTCACAAGTACTTTGCCTTTCCGTAAGAGTACTGTAATTCTCACCTCATATACCTCAGAAGGAAACCCTGCTGATTTAAAGCATTAAATATAAGAAGATAACATCTTAAAATACTAGATGAAAATGTGATAAATATTCATCTTGTCTCTTAAAGAAAAACCTCGTAATCACTAAATCAATAGAAAAAAAAATGCCAAAATAAACAAATTCAGCTACATAAAAGAAATATATTAGCTACAGCAAGTTATCATAATAAAAATAAATGCTGGTCGGGTGTGGTGGCTCACGCCTGTAATCCCAGCACTCTAGGAGGCTGAGGCACACAGATCACTTGAGATCAGAAGTTCAAGACCAGCCTGGCCAATATTGTGAAACTCTGTCTCTACTAAATTTACAAAAATTAGCCGGGCATGGAGGTGTGTGCCTGTAACCCCAGCTACTTGGGAGGCTGAGGCAGCAGAATCGCTTGAACCTGGGAGGCAGAGGTTGCAATGAGCCGAGATTGCACCACTGCACTCCAGCCTGGGTGACAGAACAAGACCCCATCTCAATAAATAAATGCCAATAATTAATACGAAACAAGGTTAATATGTTTTCAAGTATTTATTTTAAATAAAATAAAATAAATAAAATAAAGACTTTAAAATATATTTTCTTATGCATTTAAATAAATTCATAAAAAAAGCACTGTGATTCAAGTTTAGAAAAATAGGTAAGACATGGGCTGGGCGCGATGGCTTATGCCTGTAATCCCAGCATTTTGGGAGGCTGAGGCGGGCAGATCACCTGAGGTCAGGAGTTCAAGACCAAGCTAATCAACATGGAGAAACCTCGTCTCTACTAAAAGTACAAAAATTAGCCAGGCATGTTGGTGCACACCTATAATCCCAGCTACTAAGGAGGCTGAGGCAGGAGAATTGCTTGAACCAGCCAGTGGAGGTTTCAGTGAGCTGAGATCACACTACTGTACTGCAACCTGGGCGACAGAGCAAGATTGCATCTGAAAAAAAAAAAATGCTCAGACTCTTTGAACTACTAATTTTATTTTAAGAATCTAATCAGAGGCTGGGCACAGTGGCTCACACCTGTAATCCCAGCACTTTGGGAGGCCAAGGAAGGTGGATCACCTAAGGTCGGGAGTTCGAGACCAGCCAGACCAACACGGAGAAACCCTGTCGCTACTAAAACTACAAAATTACCCAGGTGTGGTGGCATGTGCCTGTAATCCCAGCTACTTGGGAGGCTGAGGCAAGAGAATCACTTGAACCTGGGAGGCAGAGGTTGTGGTGAGCTGAGATTGTGCCATTGCACTCCAGCCTGGGCAACAAGAGGGAAAATTCCTCTCAAAAAAAAAAAAAATCTAATCAGAAATGTGAACATAGTTTTATGCACAGAAGTGTTTATCATAGTGTAATTTAGAATTGGAAACAACCTAAATATTCAACAATGGTGAAAGCATTATAGTAATTTATGATATATATATAGATGAAATTCATGGCTCCCATATGCAGTCATTAAAAATAATTTTGTTACATAAAGATACTTATGAGACAATGGTAGGTGTAAAAGGCAAAATGGGGTCAGGCTCAGGGGCTCACGCCTGTAATCCCAGCACTTTGGGAGGCCAAGGCGGGTGCATCACTTGAAGTCGGGAGTTCAAGACCAGCCTGACCAACATATAGAAACCCCGTCTCTACTAAAAATACAAAATTAGCCGGGCGTGGTGGCAGGGCCTGTAATCGCAGCTACTCAGGAGGCTGAGGCAGGAGAATGGCTTGAACCAGGGAGGTGGAGGTTGCAGTGAGCCGAGATTGCGCCATTGACTCCAGCCTGGGCAACAAGAGCAAAACTCTGTGTCAAAAAAAAAAAAAAAAAAAGGCAAAATAGCAAACTGAATAAATCATAAACTATATTTTAAAAATAAAATTAAAAGACAAATTAAAGTTTGCACACAGTGGCTCATGCCTGCAATCCCAGCACTTTAGGAGGCTGAGGCGGGAAGATCCCTTGAGACCAGCCTGGGCAACATAGCAAGACCCCATCTCTTAAAAAAAAAGACCAATAAAATTGATGGTAGCAGAAATAATTTTTTTGTTTTATTCTTTATCCTTTTCTATATTTTTGCAGCCCAATAAATGTTTTTTAAAATCACCTCTGAACTTTTACTAGTAGTGCTTCTTTTTCTACAACTTTATACCATCATGAAATTTCTGATGGTGCACAAAAACCTGCAGTTTATATAAGTGACAAATCATTTTTACTCATTAGATAATTGCATATTAAGTGACTTTGTGTTTTAATACATATTATCTTAGAGGATAACTGAGTTAATCAGTAGAGTTTACTTTGGACTGAAATAATAATTGTACAGTTTAGTCTGAATGGCTTCAACACTTTGAGCAGACCCCTCCCAGATGACAGCCTGCAGGACAGATGCCCTGCCAAAGGCCCCTGGCCTCTGCTACCTTTGTCTTGGGTCATATCTCTGGGCTCCATCCTTTATCTCACTCTCTTGGCCATATCTGACTTCTATATAGGTTCTTCAACTCAAATCAGGTTCCTAATATCCCCAGCACTCTTGTATTGATGTCTTAACACTTCCCTGCTTCTAGCCGGGTGCGGTGGCTCATGCCTGTAATCCCAGCACTTTGGGAGGCCGAGGTGGGCAGATCACCTGAGGTCAGGAGTTCGAGACCAGCCTGACCAACATGGCGAAACCCAGTCTCTACTAAAAATACAAAATTAGCCAAGAGTGGTGGCGCATGCCTGTAATCCCAGCTAGTCGGGAGACTGAGGCAGGAGAATTGCTTGAACCCAGAAGGCGGAGGTTGCAGTGAGCTGAGATCATGCCACTGCACTCCAGCCTGGGCAACAAGAATGAAACTCTGTCTCAAAACAAAAAACAAAAACAAACAAACAAAAAGATCAGTTCCCAGAGATTTCCTGAGGCTCTGTGTTTGCTTAGATTCTTGTTCCAGGTCTCCAGAGTTCCTGCCTGGCATGGCTCCCCCAATAAGCTAGTAAAGCACCTGCTCCTTCATTGGTTCTCCTTCCTTACCCAAGCTCAGCTGGCTCTCCAAGAACAGTCTTCTAGGCCAGTTGAGAATGTGTCTGGGCCAGCTCCCCATCCTGAGGATCTGGCACCCTCCGGTGGCCATGGGTGGGTGCGCCTAGCCTAGCAGTGAGTTTCAGCGCTAGGGCCTGCTAAAATGTCCCCAGGCGTATTAGCACCCTCCAGTGACAGCTTAATGGAGCTACTTCAGAGAGCTGCTATCAGATCCTGACATGCCTTACTTCTGCAGGGTCCCTCGTAATTCAATTCACCTCCTGCAAACTTGCTGATGTATCAAGATAGACTAAGATCTACATTCTTAAAGGAGAAGCCTTTTGAGGTTTTGCATTTGACAGGAAAGTCGTAAGTACTAACTTGAATACCAGATACTAAGCCAAATGCTTTATAAACATTATCATAAATAATCTTCACAACAACCCTGGAAGGTAGGGACCTATTTTTTTTTTTTTTTTTTTTTTTTGAGATGGAGTCTCGCTCTGCCGCCCAGGCTGGAGTGCAGTGGCGCGATCTCGGCTCACTGCAAGCTCCGCCTCCCGGGTTCACGCCATTCTCCTGCCTCAGCCTCCCAGTAGCTGGGACTACAGGCGCCCGCCACCACGCCCAGCTAGTTTTTTGTATTTTTAGTAGAGACGGGGTTTCACCGTGTTAGCCAGGATGGTCTCGATCTCCTGACCTCGTGATCCACCCGCCTCGGCCTCCCAAAGTGCTGGGATTATAGGCTTGAGCCACCGCGCCCGGCCGTGGGACCTATTTTTAATCTCCATCCTCTAGAACAGGAAATCAAGGCTCATGGGGTTGAGGGGCAGTTATATAGAAGTCAAGGTTAAACTGAAAGGTCAACAGTTCCCTGTTAGTTGATGGCTAAGCTTGGATTTAAAACCAGCTCAACCTGACTCCGGTTCTATTCTTTACTAAGCCATACAGTCTCTTTAGGACACTGGGATGCTCTCAAAGATCTTCATATATATAGAAGAAGTTAGTCTGTACGAAGAAGAAAGATTTTTTTTTTTTCCCCGAAGATGGAGTCTTGCCCTGTCGCCAGGCTGGAGTGCAGTGGCACAATCTCAGCTGTCTGCAAGCTCTGCCTCCCGGGTTCAAGCAATTCCCCTGCCTCAGCCTCCCGAGTAGCTGGGACTACAGGAGTGCGCCACCACACCTGGCGAATTTTTTGTATTTGAGTAGAGACGGGATTTCACCATGGTTTCACTATGGTCTCAATTTCCTGACCTCGTGATCTGCCCACCTCAGCCTCCCAAAGTGTTGGGATTACAGGTGTGAGCCATCACACTCGGCCTAATTTTTGTATTTTTAGTAGAGATGGGGTTTTACCATGTTAACCAGGCTGGTCTCAACTCCTGACCTCGTGATCTGCCTGCCATGGCCTCCCAAAGTACTGGGATTACAGGCGTGAGCCACTGCCCCCAGCCAAGAAAGAAATTTTCAAAACTGGGCATGGTGGCGCACACCTGTAGTCCCAAGGTGCATGAAAGGCTGAGGCAGGAGGATCCCTTGAGCCCAGGAGCTGGAGGCTGCAGTGAGCTATGCTGAGTGCCACTGCACTCCAGCCTGGGTGATAGAGTGAGACCCTGTCTCTAAAGACAAAGCAAAACAACAACAAACTAAACTTATACAAAATATGTAGAGAGAAGCAGAGACAAGAGATAGAACTAGAGTCCTAACAGGGCTTGAGCTCTTGGTTGTAGTTATTCCTGAGGCCCAGGAATACCATTGTCCTTTTCCAGACTTGGTTGTTACATCAGATACTCCAGCCCTTCCAATAAATTCCCCTTTGTAGACCAGTTTGATGTGGCTTTCTGCCACTTGTAATGTAAGAGCCCTACTAAAACAGGAAAGAAGTAGGGGACTTTGGAATATAGTCTACGTACTAACACCCACAGCAGCATTAGACAGGATACTGATGATCCACAGTCTGATCCACACTGTGTTATTTTGGTTGCAAGAAACAGTCAGTCAATTTACTAGAGACAAGTTACTCATTACTCAGAGACAATTCAAAAGGATGGTTCATAGGAAAAACAAATGTGTACCACACCCTGAGTCAACTGAACCTCGTAGTGTTGGAAAGAATTGGAACTGCAGCAGTAGCACTAGGGAACAGCCACTGCCTCTTTTCTCCTGGGCTTTTTTTTTTTTTTTTAGATGGAATTTTATTTTGCTCTTGTTGCCCAGGCTGGAGTGCAATGGCACAATCTCAGCTCACTGCAACCACCGCCTCCCGGGTTCAAGCAATTATCCTGCTTCAGCCTCCCAAGTAGCTGAGATTGCAGGCATGTGCCACCACGCCCAGCCAATTTTTAAAATTTATTTGGTAGAGACAGAATTTTACCATGTTGGTCAGGCTGGTCTTGAACTCCTGACCTCAGGTGATCCACCTACTTCGGCCTCCCAAAGTGCTGGGATTACAGGCCTGAGCCACCATACCTGGCCCTCTCAGGGCTTTTTGACCTCTCATTCAATCAGCACCACCCTCTCTGGACCAGCCTTTTCAGCTTACTCCTCTTGTCCCTGGCTGGAAAAAAAAAAAAGCCACTCTAGCTCCTGAAGCTCTGTGGCTTTCCAGTTTCAGCTCATACCAAAATCAAAGCTTTCCTTTGTGACACTTTATTGGGAGTTCTCAAGAGGGAAGATTTAACTTCTGCTTAACTTTTTAAACCAAAGCCCAAGAGGCATAGGTCACTGGATACAGCTTAAGGCCACATCCTTGGACCAGGTGACCAATTAGCTGCAGTCATGGTCATGTGGCCCATTGCACACTAAGTAAGTTGAGTGGGTAGGGATTTTACTCCAAAAGGACATGGGGAGGGCCAGTAATAATTGGCATCTCTAATCAAGCCTACTTAATTGTAATTTGAACTCTTGCCAGTAAGAAAAATTAAACACGTTGTAAACATGGGCAACCTATTCCCCAAAGACCCTCTCTAATTATCTAGTTGGTAAGAGGACTCACCTTCTGGTGCTTGTAGGCATGTGTGCATCCTCTAACTCAAAGTGCACCTTCTTCAAGTCCCCAGTCTCGCCTGCACCTGCCTTAAACACTGTGCAGTGAGCTAGACTATTCCACTCACTTGGGAGTCTATTAATTTTCTTCTCCCCTTAACCACACTAAAGACTTTGCTTAGTAAAGCATTTTGAAGATTTAGAAAGTGACTGCTCAGTCTGCTTAGGATTTATATCCCAAACAGATGTGCCAAGAAGTCATAGGAATCAAACTGCTATTCTGTGAGTAGAATAATATATTAACTTGCCTTTTAGTAGTTTCGATTACACAGCTGTACAAATTGCAATGGAGTCTTCATAGCTAAAGTTGCTTTTATCAAAAGCACATTGCTTCTTCAGGGTGGAGGCTATAGCATAGCAGGCACCTGGGGGGACATGCAGGCATCCTTATAAAATACTGCTCATTACTTGGAATAAAATCTTCTAGGTAATTGAGATATGGTAGTACTGAATTCACCTTGAGGAATCCTCTGCACTTCATCATCACTGAACTGTATATTATTTCATAGTGAAAATAAGGAGTTCCTCAATAATGGCATAAATATCTGACACTTTGGTTTAGTATTCTCGACTGTCAAATTGGGATATTGATACCCATCTTATAGGGTTGTTGTAAGGAGCCAATGAGACAATGTTTATAAAGAGTTTAGCGGCCAGGCCTGGTGGCTCACACCTGTAATCCCAGCACTTTGAGAGGCTGAGGCAGGTGGATATGAGGTCAGGAGATTGAGACCATCCTGGCCAACATGGTGAAACCCTGTCTCTACTGAAAATACAAAACTTAGCTGTGTGTGGTGGCATGCACCTGTAGTCCCAGCTACTCAGGAAGCTGAGGCAGAAGAATCTCTTGAACCCAGAGGTGGAGGCTGCAGTGAGCCGAGATTGTGCGACTGCACTCCAGCCTGGCGATAGAGCAAGACTTCGTATGAAAAAAAAAATTATGCTGGGTGCTGTGGCTCATGCCAGTAATGCCAGCACTTTGGAAGGGTGAGGCAGGCGGATCACAAGGTCAGGAGATTGAGACCATCCTGGCTAACGTGGAGAAACCCCGTCTGCAGTAAAAATACAAAAATTAGCCGGGTGTGGTGGTGGTCGCCTGTAGTCCCAGCTACTAGGGGGCGCTGAGGTAGGAGAATGGTGTGAACCCGGGAGGTGGAGGTTGCAGTGAGCCGAGATCGTGCCACTGCATTCCAGCCTGGGCAACAGAGAGAGACTCTATCTCAAAAAAAAAAAAAAAAAAAAGTATACTAAAGGAAGAATCCTCCACAACCTTTATCCAAGAATTGCTACTTGGCTAGAAATATTGTGTGAACATCTATTTTTGGCAACCTGGAAAGCTGGATTAAGGGCCCATTAGCTATGATATATTAAATCCTGATTTGAATTACAACTAACATACACTTTTAATTTTTTCTGGAGTTTCATGACAGGGGCTAAAAATTTTTCAAAAAGTGAATTCAAACAAGAACAGGAAACAATAAGCATAAAAGCCAGAAAGGCCAGTACCAGCCAGTACCAGTCCTAGAACAAGGAGACTAAGCTTGGAAGTGCACTGCAAGGTGTGGCAATTGCACCTGAGTTATTGAGCCTGATTCTGCAAAGGGAGCTTCAGAGATCCCTGATCAATTGTATCCCAGAGCTTCCTACAGAAACAAATGCAAGTACTCTCTGGAGGAAAGCAACTCTCAGTGTGTGTCCTTGGGGTTTCCACAATTAAGTTAAATAAAATATGAGCTCACAATTAAAAAAAACATAACTGGAATCACTAGCTGGGCACAGTGGCTCACACCTGTAATCCTAGCACTTTGGGAGGCCAAGGAGGGTGGATTATGAGGTCAGGAGTTCGAGACGAGCCTGGCCAACATACTGAAACTCTGTCTCTACTGAAAATACAAAAAAAATTAGCCGGGCATCATAGCGCATGCCTGTAATCGCAGCTACTTGGGAGGCTGAGGCAGGAAAATCGCTTGAAACTGGGAGGCGGAGGTTGCCATGAGCTGAGGTCACGCTATTGCACTCCAGCCTGGGTGACTCCATCTCAAAAACAAATAAATAAATAAAAATCACCAGCACATAAGACACCATGAGTTAGGATTAATAGAAATAACAAACAATAAATTTATATCTGTAAGAACTGAAGAATTGGAATCAGAACTGTCATACACAGATTATTAAGTAAGCTTTTATGAACAACTTAAAGAAACAAAATATGCAATGAAATAGAGAAAGAAGCAAGGAACTAACAAAATGACCAGAAAAATTAGAAAAAGAACCAAATAGAACTTTTAGGCTCCATATATATAGATTTTGAAATTAGCAACTCAGTGAATGTGTTAAAAATAGAATAAAAATAGCTAAAGACAGAATTAGTGACCTGGAAGCTATTTCTGAGGAAATCACCCAAAATGCAGCACCAAGAGTTAAAAGGCATGGAAGGCAGAACAAAATTTAACATATGTCTAATTAGAGTTTCAGAGGGAAAGAATAGATAGGAAAAATGCAATATTGAGAAGTATCAGTTCAAAAATTTTCCTGAGGCCAGGTGCAGTGGCTCATGCCTATAATCCCAGCTCTTTGGGAGGCTGAGGCAGTTGGACCACCTAAGGTCAGGAGCTCAAGATGAGCCTGACCAACATGGTGAAACCCCGTCTCTACTAAAAATACAAAAATTAGCTGGATGTGGTGGCTGACACCTGTAATCCCAGCTACTAAGGAGGCTAAGGCAAGAGAATTGATTGAAGCCAGGAGGCAGAGGTTGCAGTGAGCCGAGATCATGCCACTGCACTCCAGCCTGGGTGACAGAGTGAGACTCCATCTCCAAAGAAAAAATTTGCTGACCTGATTAAAGATGAATCCATGGATAGAGAAAGCACAGCACATATCAAGAATGACACAGAACTCCACACCTAGACATGATAAAACATCACCAATGCCAAAAATTAAGACCTTAAAAGGGTTGGGCACAGTGGCTCACGCCTGTAATCCCAGCACTTTGGGAGGCCGAGGCAGGTAGATCACGAGGCCAGGAGATCGAGACCATCCTGGCTAACATGGTGAAACTCCGTCTCTACTGAAAACACACAAAAAAAATTAGCCATGCCCGGTGGCAGGAGCCTGTGGTCCCAGTTATTCGGGAGGCTGAGGCAGGAGAACGGTGTGAACCCGAGAGGCAGAGCTTGCAGTGAGCTGAGATCGCACCACTGCACTCCAGCCTGGGTGATAGAGTGAGACTCCATCTCAAAAAAAATCAAAAAACAAACAAACAAAAAAAGACCTTAAAAGTCCTAGAGAAAAAAAGCCAGAGCACCTAAAAAGAACAAAGAAGCTGCCAGAAGACTTTTTTTTTTTAAAGGAAACATAACAATAGTTATATTAATGCTCACAACAGCCCTATGTAGTATTTACTATTATTGTTTCTATTTTAAGATAAGGAAACTGGCTGAGAGAGAAAGCCCAAGATCCTACAGATACACAGCAACAAGGATGTAGCTTAGAAATACAATGTTGAGAGGAAAAAGCAGGTAACAAAACACTGCTTCAGCCATATGTAACAAAGTGGATGAATCTTAGAAACATTGCTAAGTGAAAAAAGCAGATGGCATGAGATTACATACAGAGTATCTTTTTTTTTTTTTTTTTTTTTTTGAGACGGAGTCTCGCTGTGTCTCCCAGGCTGGAGTGCAGTGGCGTGATCTCGGCTCACTGCAAGCTCCGTCTCCCGGGTTCACGCCATTCTCCCGCCTCAGCCTCCCAAGTAGCTGAGACTACAGGCACCCGCCACCACGCCCGGCTAGGTTTTTTTTTTGTATTTTTAGTAGAGACGGGGTTTCACCATGTTAGCCAGGATAGTCTCGATCTCCTGACCTCGTGATCCACCCGCCTCGGCCTCCCAAAGTGCTGGGATTACAGGCTTGAGCCACCGCGCCTGGCCCAGAGTATCATTTTTATAATGCTCACAAACAAAACTAAATAATATATTGGTTAGAAATACTGACATGCAGCAGGGCATGGTGGCTCACACCTGTAATCCTAGCATTTTGGGAGGCTGAGGTGGGCAGATCACCTGAGGTTGGGGGTTAAGACCAGCCTGGCCAACATGGTAAAACCCCATCTCTACTAAAAAACACAAAAAAATTACCTGGGTGCAGTGGTGCGCACCTGTAATTCCAGATACTTGGGAGGCTGAGGCAGGATAATTGCTTGAACCCAGGAGGCCGAGGTAGCAGTAAGCCCAGCACCACTGCACTCTAGCCTGGGCGACAGAGCGAGACTTCATTCCCCCCAAAACAAAAGAAAGAAAGAAAAGAAAAAAGAAATACTGACATGCATGATTAAATTACTTTTAAAATGCAAGAGTGAGGCCAGGCACAGTGGCTCACGCCTGTAATCCCAGCACTTTTGGAGGCTCAGGTAGGCAGAAACCCCTTTTCTACTAAAAATACAAAAATTAGCCGGGCGTGGCGGCATATGCCTGTAATCCGAGCTTCTCGGGAGGCTGAGGCAGGAGAATCTCTTGAACCCGGGAGGTGGAGGTTGCAGTGAGCCAAAGTCATGCCATTGCACTCCAGCCTGGGCAACAAGAGCGAAACTCCATCTCAAAGAAAAGAAAAGAAAGAAACTACCAAATGACTAATTTTAACTGGATTCCTAAAACATACATTTGAAAACACTGGTTCATCCTTCTGATTGATGGTTGGAGGATATAATCAGACTCTAAAACTTAACTGCCAATTTTTTGTAGCAAATCTTGAAAAGGCTTGCTACATAATTTTTTTCTACAAAATTATTAAAAGCTTTATTTACTATTGGAATCATTCAACAAAAAGCAACAGCAAATGAGCCTGAAAAAGGAGCTAACCAATTACTACCTAGGGTTGTCAAGAGCACTGATAAACTCTGGTTACATTTCCTTTTTTTTGATTAGTTGAAGACAATGATGCAAATCATTGCTGGGCTGGGATTTTAAATCACTGCTCTTGTATGTTTTCCCCAAATGGAACAGTCTATTCATACAGCTTTAATAACAGGTATGCTATTCATATCATTTGAATGGGTATCTTCAAGTTTGTATTCCAGATGGCAAAAAAGAAAAACATTCTACATAGAAAAAAATATATTTATAGGACAACTGCATTAGGAATAATTTGTTTCATTTTTGCATTTGGCGTCATGTAATTAAAGTTGGTAATAAATGAAAAAAATCGGTGTCATTTTTGGTTACTGTCCTGCCAAAATATTGCAAAAAATCAAATTAAAAACATATAAGAAAATTGTTTTCTTTTGGCAGTAGGATTATAAATAATTTCACTTTTCGGCCAGGCACGGTGGCTCACACCTGTAATCCCAGCACTCTGGGAGGCCGAGGCAGGCAGATCACCTGAGGTCAGGAGTTCAAGACCAGCCTGGCCAACATGGTGAAACCCCCATCTCTACTAAAAATATCAAAATTAGGCAGGCATGGTGGTGGGTGCCTGTAATCCCAGCTACTCGGGGTGCTGAGGCAGGAGAATTGCTGGAACCCAGGAGATGGAGGTTACAGTGAGCTGATACAATGCCACTGCACTCCAGCCTGGGCGACAGAGTGAGACTCCCCATCAAAAAAAAATTTTTTTTTCACTTTTCTCATATAAATATTTTATGAACCAATTAGTTCAGTTTTAACATAAATAAATACACCTGGTCTTCTATCACAGTAAGAGATTTACTCGATAAATTCTACATGAATATATTTGTATTGTACTGAATTTACATATTAATCAAGTTCGAATTGCTTTTTAAAATCAATTTTATGCAAATATATTTACTACTATTTAAATATTTTTCTGAATAGAAAGCGCCCAAACCAAAATCACTAATTAACAATTAGGAAGCAAAATCAAAATTGTTAGATATTTGCACATTTCATCTTAGAGAAAGAACTCTTTGAAATGATATTGTCTTATTTTTCAATCCTTTTAATAAATTAAAAATTACTAGACCAATTTAAAATGATTTTTCCTATTACCTATATTTCCCTCATACTTTAATAGTTTATTACTAAAACATCTTTGGCTGGGTGCGGTGGCTCGCGCCTATAATCCCAACACTTTGGGAAGCTGAGGTGGGTGGATAACATGAGGTCAGGAGTTCAAGACCACCCTGACCAACACAGTGAAATCCTGTCTCTACTAAAAATACAAAAATTAGTTGGGCGTGATGACACACATCTGTAATCTCAGCTACTCGAGAGGCTGAGGCAGGAGAATCACTTGAACCCAGGAGGTGAGATTTCAGTGAGCCGAGATCATGCCACTGCACTCTAGGCTGGCAACAGAGCAAGACTCTGTCTCAAAAAAAAAAAAAAAAGAGTCCTAATATGCATATTTATGTGAACTACCTGGTAATATAGATAATAATTCATTCCATTGCATTAGGCCCAGTGATTCTCAACTAATATTTTTGATATCTTACGGATGTTATGGTATTAAGAATTTCTTTGTTCACATGAACACAAAGAGGGGAACAACAGACACTGGGGCCTATTTGAGGGTGGAGGGTGGGAGAAGGGAGAGTATTAAAAAAATAACTATTGGGCTGGGCGTGGTGGCTCACGCCTGTAATCCCAGCACTTTGGGAGGCCAAGGTGGGCAGATCGTGAAGTCAAGAGTTTGAGACCAGCCTGGCCAACATGGTGAAACTCCGACTCTACTAAGAATACAAAAAGTAGCCAGGTGTGGTGGTGGGTGCCTGTAATCCCAGCACTTTGGGAGGCTGAGGCAGGAGAATTGCTTCAACCTGGGAGGCGGAGGTTACAGTGAGCCAAGATCGTGTCACTGCACTTCAGCCTGGGCAACAGAACAAGACTCCGTCTCGAAACAAACAAACAAACGAACAAACAAAAAAACAGACAAAAACTATTGGGTACTAGGCCTAGTACCTGGGGGATGAAATAATCTGTACAACGAACCCCTGTGACATGAGTTTCCCTACATAACAAACCTGCACATGTGCCCCTGAACCTAAAATAAAAGTTTAGAAAAATTTTAAAAAGCACTTATATGAAAAAAAGCATCCCTTCGTTAAAGAAAGGTACCTAAACAAGCTTAATATTACTTTTGCAAACAAGATTTCAAGACTCAATGAGCACATCAAGGAAGTAGCATCCGTTAGAGAAGCCTACCCCCTCCTATTGGGGGTTTCACAGCTTACACAGTGCAACTAGGTTTAGGTGATAAATTTAAAAAGCAAAAGGATGTCAACGTAGCAGCTCTCTGCAATATAAGTAATATCTCTATCTTTGAAGCCTAATACTGAAACCAGATGCTCAGTTTTATGACTTCCTTCTCTCAAATGACAAGATAAGAAGAAAAACATATATAAGTCAGTTAGTGTTATCAGGAAGTGATTATTAGTTTTGCTGAAAACATAATGCCTTTGGGGCTTTGAATGAAAGTACTAATTTAAACCATTCCCAAAATGAATGAATATTCAAAAGAAGTAGTGCATACACTTTGCTTGCCTAGGGCTAACGTATTTGTGACTCTATCATGTGTGTTCTTTGGAATTGTTCTCTTTCATCTGAAAAAGTCTTTCACCTGGATACACTTTCGGAATCAAATTTAGATACAATGACAGCTTGGATTTTCCCCTGTGTATAATAAATCAATTAATGCAACTTTTTTCCATTAAGAACAGTCCACTAATAGCTGAGTGAGCATGCTTTAAATTAATCTGATATTCAAGAGCCTGTTAAGTTTTAACTCTATGGATTAAAGTCTCACCATATCTAAATCTATGTTTTGTAAGAGTTCCTCAAAGTGTATACATTTTATAATTAACATTTTAGCAACATCAGGATTGAAATTAGTGTCTTACAAGAGTCTGAAACTCCTCAGAACAAGGACTATATCTTTCATATCTTTTTGCTCCCCAGAATGTCTGCTGGGGTGAATTGGAGAGTTGTTTAGTAGTGAGGGGAGTTGGATTAATAACAGTAATGGGAGAGGTAGGCCAGAACAGAAGAGAGGAAATAGCATGGTGATTTCAGACTTGGTAAATGGGCAGAGCTCAGGGCTAGGAAAACATGGAAAAGACATGTGGGCAAGGATGAAATATAATTTTGTTCATCTTGAAATAACAGTTATACGGGCCGGGCGCGGTGGCTCAAGCCTGTAATCCCAGCACTTTGGGAGGCCGAGACGGGCGGATCACGAGGTCAGGAGATCGAGACCATCCTGGCTAACACCGTGAAACCCCGTCTCTACTAAAAAAATACAAAAAACTAGCCGGGCGAGGTGGTGGGCGCCTGTAGTCCCAGCTACTCGGGAGGCTGAGGCAGGAGAATGGCGTGAACCCGGGAGGCGGAGCTTGCAGTGAGCTGAGATCCGGCCACTGCACTCCAGCCCGGGCTACAGAGCAAGACTCCGTCTCAAAAAAAAAAAAAAAAAAAAAAAAAAAAAAGAAAAAAAAACAGTTATACGTAAAATACAGACGTTGGCAAATTTCCGGAGGCCCGCTCTTTTGGGGCTATGTGGATTTCAGTGAGTCAGGATGGCAGTGAGCACAGATGGAGGAAGAGACATTGCTGTTAGGTAAAGATCCATCATTCAGCTGCTTGTGTCCATATCTTATTAGTGAAGTGTATGTGTGTGTATCTCAACCACAAATTCAGGTGCTCTGGGAATGTACATTTATTTTCCTATGCTACTAAGTTTCTATTACAAGCTTCCATTCTATCAAGTGTATCAATCAGGATGTAGAAAGAAAACAGAAAGGTGGAGTGCAGTGGTTCACACCTGTAACCCCAGCAGTTTGGTAGGCCAAGGCGAGCAGATCGCCTGAGGTCAGGAGTTTGAGACCAGCCCGGCCAACATGGTGAAACCCCATCTCTACTGAAAATACAAAAATTAGCCGGGCGTGGTGGCAGGCACCTGTAGTCCCAGCAACTCGGGAAGCTAAAGCAGGAGAATCGCTTGAACCCGGGAGGCGGAGGTTGCAGTGAGCTGAGATCACGCCATTGCACTCCACGCTGGGCAACAGAGTGAGATTCTGTCTCAAAAAACAAACAAACAAACAAAACCCAGAAAACAGAAACTGCTGCAAATGTTTCACACAGGAAGGGATTTAATATGAGGAATAAGATGTTTATCACTCTTTGGAAAGGGCTGGGAAAGCAAAGGTCAGGGAAAACCACCACTAATCTGAGGAAATAAGGAAGTTGCAGAAATCTTAAAAAGCTGTCTCAGCTGCCTGCATAGTCAAAGCAGAGGGAATTCAGGAAGACACCCAGAAGCCACTGTAAAATGTTCAGAGAGGCCCATGTGCCTTTGATGTTGGAGGAACAATGATGGCTTCTGCTTCTCTTTCACCTTTCAAATCTTACTGGAATACCTCCCATTGACTGAATCTAAACAAGGTTGCTAACAGGAGAGCTTGGGGAAAGTAGTCGCTAGGTTGCCAGCTCTCGCAGTATGGGAGGTGCTTACAAGAATAGGGATGGTTTCGAGTACCAACAGACAATACCTGGCACGTGGTGGAAATTTAATCTCAGTTAATTCAATGATCCTTTACTCTTTCCCTGGGTAACAGATGAGTTCTGGGCGATGTTTGTAGTGTTAGGCACTGAGGCACTGGGTGGAAGGAAGGGTGTATTCAGTTTTTATGGGACCTGAAGTTTATGCAGCTGGGGACGAGGGAGTCTATTAAAAACAATTTTTTAAAAAAATACAAAATTAGATGCAAATATGAATTTTTATTTAGAATGAGAAAAAAACATAACAAAATATCAAAACATGGTATTTTTATTAAGGTGTTTTCAGCTTCATAATTCATAATTGGTAATGTCATATAAATGTTCAGAATTGTCAGGCCGGGTGTGGTGGCTCACGCCTGTGATCCCAGCATTTTGGGAGGCCGAGGCGGGCAAATCACAAGATCAGGAGTTTGAGACCAGGCTGGCTAACATAGTGAAACCACGTCTCTACCAAAAATATAAAAATTAGCCGGGCGTGGTGGCACATGCCTATAATCCCAGCTACTCGGGAGACTGAGGCAGGAGAATCACTTGAACCCAGGAGGTGGAGGTTGTGGTGAGCCAAGATCGTTTCACTGCACTCCAGCCTGGGCAACAGAGCAAGACTCTGTCGCAAAAAAAAAAAAAAAAAAAAAGTTTAGAATTGTCAAGTCTGGGAAAACTTCTACCAAGTGTTTTTCATAAAGCAGCTATAAGATTTCATATGGAATTTTTGAAATATTAATCTCAATTTTTGAATTGATTAGCTGATTAACCAGTTTACCATCGATGTCCTCATTGCAGTCGTACAAGTTTTAAGCTATTTTTCTCAATGTTGGTGTTTTGTGTCATATTAAAGAAATTTAAATTTTTTGGCTGGTCTGAGTGCAGTGGTGTTTACAACTAATTGATTACAGTCAGTTACAGATGTCTTTGTTTCTTCTCCACTCCCACTGCTAATACTGATTAGCCTTAAAAAAATTTTTTTAAATATCATGTTTTGATATTTTGTTGTGTTTTTTTCTCATTCTAAATAAAAATTCATATTTGCATTGTTCATATGCTCTATTTCTCTTTATTAATTGGATGATCAAAACAATCCAAAAGTCTATTACCTTTCTTTGAAATTTAGCTTGGCCTGTTAATGAATCACTGCTTTCATTATGATTTGAGATTTATTTTTGTTATAATTTGTTTCTTGGTATAGAACAACATCCGTTGATTTAATTGCTGATCTTTATTGCTCTGCTTCATATTTTATTAATTTTTTCATAACTATAAATTTTTATCTGAATTTTCTTTCATTTCTTTAAAACACACATTTAAATTAAAAAAAAAAAATTAGCCAGGCATGGGTGCACACCTGTAGTCCCAGCTACTCAGGAGGTTGAGTTGGGAGAATTGCTTGAGCCCAGAAGTTTGAGGCTGCAGTAAGCTGTGGTTGTGCCACTGCACCCCAGCCTGGATGACGGCGACACCCTATCTCAAAAAAAAAGAAAGAAAGAAAGAAAGAAAGAAACATTTAATTTT
The DNA here is from genome assembly GCF_037993035.2 of Macaca fascicularis. Classification (NCBI taxonomy): domain Eukaryota; kingdom Metazoa; phylum Chordata; class Mammalia; order Primates; family Cercopithecidae; genus Macaca; species Macaca fascicularis. The sequence continues at coordinate 46,591,663 of NC_088390.1, forward strand.
AATGATTACAAAACAAGCATTTCCCAGGCTGAAGTGAGTTGCTATCTCAGCTCACTGCAACATCCGCCTCCTGGGCTCAAGCAATTCTCCTGCCTCAGCCTCTAAGCAGCTGGGATTACAGGCATACGCCACCACATTTTGCTAATTTTGTATTTTAAGTAGAGACAGGGTTTCACCCTGTTACCCAGGTTAGTCTCAAACTCCTGAGCTCAAGTGATCTGCTGGCCTCGGCCTCCCAAAGTGCTGGGACTATAGGCATGAGCCACCGTGCCTGGCAGGAAGTATATCATTTTAATTACATTTTAACTACAATAAAGACATTTCAAAATGTTTCAGTGGCTGGGCGCGCCTGTAATCCTAACACTGTGGGAGGTTGAGGCAGGCGGATTACCTGATGTCAGGAGTTTGAGACCAACCTGGGCAACAGGGTGAAACCCTGTCTCTACTGAAAATACAAAAATTAGCCAGGACTGGTGGCACACACTTGTAGTCTCAGCTACTAGGGAGGCTGAGGCAATAGGATCTCTTGAACAAGGTCTCGACAGAGCGAGACCTTGTCTCAAAAAAAAGAAAAAAGAAAAAAAGACATGTTTCCTTTTTTTTTTTTCTTTTTAAGATAGAGTATTGCTCTGTCACCCAGGCTGGAGTACAGTGGCTCAATCTTGGCTCACTGCAACCTTCACCTCCTGGGTTCAAGTGATTCTCTTGCCTCAGCCTCCCAAGTAGCTGGAATTACAGGCATGCGCCACCACACCCAGCTAATTTTGTATTTTTAGTAGAGATGGAGTTTCGCCATGTTGGCCAACCTGGTTGCAAACTGAGTGAAGCTTCATCTAAAAAAAAAAAGTAAATTATCAAAATTTAAAATGTGTTATCTTGCCATACTAGTATCCACTTGCTCCTTTCCTAACTTGCCCCTCTGCCTTTCTGCACATTATCACATGGGAATGGGGGAGGCTCCCGAGCCTCACAGCTCCCTTTTCTCCTGCATCTGTATTAAGTTTCCTTTCCCTCCCTACCCCAACCGTCGCCACCCCACTTGAACCTGCTGCTTGTTCAGTATCTATGAGTCTCCTACTATAGCCCCTTAAAGGGAATTATACCCTTGGGAAGGGTTTCCAAGGTACAAATCCAGAGAGTCTTGTAAATTAATCCACCAGGCATATTATAAAGCGACAACTGCTGCAATCATCCTACTCTCTTTCTCCCTTTCTTTTCACCCGTGTCTCTCACTAATTCACTCCATCTTCAGCTGGGTCTGCAGCTTCCACACCTAGGCTGAGAGGTCACAGAAGCAGAGTGTCCCATGTTCTCAAGCCTCTTTGTGGTGATGGCAGCAGCTGGGAAGGCTAGTGAGGCATGGCAGGGAAATTAGGAGAGAAATGGAAACTCTAGACTGAGAGACAGAGCAGGTGGATTTTTTGTTTTTGGCTTTGCTCTTCATTGAGAGGCTCTTCCCAGAGCAGATTCTGCATTTTGAGGTTCTGGGTACCCTCTTATTTCCTGCAGGACAATGACAATTTGTCATGGTACCAGACCTCAGCCTTACCTTCTCCACAGTTCCTCTGTGTCTCTCAAGATCCACCTTCCCATTCTCTCTCTCTCTCTCTTTTTTTTTTTTTTTTTGTTTTCAGACGGACTCTCCCTCTGTCGCCCAGGCTGAAGTGCAGTGGCGCAAACATGGCTTACTGCAACCTCCGCCTCCCAGGCCCAAGTGATCCTCCTGCCTCAGCCTCCCCGGTAGCTGGGGTTACACCATGCCCGGCTAATTTTTGTACAAATTCTATTCTTACATGAAGACTCCCATCCCTATGGCTCAGCCTTCAAGATCCAACTGAAGGCCGGGTGCGGTGGCTTAAGCCTGTAATCCCAGCACTTTGGGAGCCTGAGGCGGGTGGATCACGAGGTCAGGAGATTGAGACCATCCTGGCTAACACAGTGAAACCCCATCTCTACTAAAAATACAAAAAAATTAGCCAGACATGGTGGCGGGCGCCTGTAGTCCCAGCTATTCAGGGGCTGAGGCAGGAGAATGGCGTGAACCTGGGAGGCAGAGCTTGTAGTGAGCCGAGATGGCACCACTGCACGCCAGCCTGGGCGACAGAGCAAGACTCCATCTCAAAAAAAGAAAAAAAGATCCAACTGAAGGAACACATCATCTTCAAACCTTCCAAGATTCTTTTTTAAAACTTTTTTTGAGATGAGGTTTCATTATGTTGCCCAGGCTGTTCTCGAACTTGTGAGTTCAAGCAATCCCCTCACCTCAGTCTCTCAAAGTGCTGGGATTACAGGCATGAGCCACTGCACCCAGCTATCTTCTAAGGTTCTAAAGTCTCCCCACCTCACCTCACCTTCACTGTTATTTCAGCTGGACTATTCCCCACCCCTGAATTTCTTGGAACGTTTCATTTACCCTTCTGTTACAGCACTGATCACCTTGAGCCTTGTGGCATACTTTAAGCGGATGCCTCATTGCCCTTGACAGAGGTGGGTGACCACCAGCTGGGCTGGTTTATACCTATACTCCCCCTCCTCCCCGGCACCTAACACAGTGTCCTTTCCATTGCGGATGTGTGATAATGTTCTCTGAGTCAACCTCTTGGCCCTTACTCCACTACAGTTGCCTTCCCCTAGAGCCGGGGGCTCTGTGTGTGCTCATTTCAACTCCCTTGCCTACTTGGGAACCTCCCTCTGTCCCTCTCCTCTCCTTTCCTGTTCTTTTCCGCCACAGTTTTCATCTTCCATCCCTGCTGCCCTGCCTGGTCTCCTAGTTAAACCCCGGCAATACTCCTTTAAAGATACACCCTTTTGGCCAGGTATGGTGGCTCACTTTGGGAGGCTGAGGCGGGCGGATCACTTGAGGTCAGGAGTTCGAAACCAGCCTGGCCAACATGGTGAAACCCTGTCTCTACTAAAAAATACAAAAAAATAGGCGGGCGTGGTGGTGGGCGCCTGTAATCCCAGCTACTGAGGCAGGAGAATTGCTTGAACCCGGGAGGTGGAGGTTGCAGTGAGCCAAGATTGTGCCACTGCACTCTAGCCTGGGCAACAAAGTGAGACTCCGTCTCAAAAAAAAAAAAACAAAAAACAAAAAACCAGATATGCCCTTTTGCGTGGTGGCTCATGCCTGTAATCCTAGCATTTTAGGAAAACGAGGCGGGTGGACCACTTGAGGTCAGGAGTTTGAGACCAGCATGGGCAACAAGGTGAAATCCTGTTCCTACTAAAACTACAAAAAAATTAGCCCAACGTGCTCCCTTGAACCCAGGAGGCAGAGACTACAGTGAGCTGAGATCATGCCACTGCACTCCAGCCTGGGTGACACAATGAGACTTTGTCTCAAAAATAAAAATAAAATAAAAATAAAGTAATGATATTCCCCTTTGGCAGTTGCTGAACTCTCCTTCTACCTCCTGCTCCTCCTGATGTTTACACCCTTAGCTCTGCTGCTATCGCCTGCCCTAGAAGTTTGCACTAACCAGATTTCACCTGTTCAAAATGATAGGCAGGAAGACCTCAAACCTCAACTTGCTCCCAGGCTCACCCAGCCCTAGGAAGGACTCTTCTTGGAACTGAGCCCAACATTAATAATACGGTAAAGTGGGGAGGCAAGAATAGCACCTGCCTTATAATCATGGTACATTAGACTTTTAATGTAAGTCGTTTTTCTTGTGGGAGGCAAGCTCTAACTTGTTCTACATATGAATCCATGTAATGATAAGCTGTGATATACTGTAACTTACATTTACCCTTTTGCTGATCTCAAAATACTAAACTTCAAAGAAGAAGATATGCCTCTGAGGACTGAATAGTCTGAATTTTTCTAATCAATGAAACACACACACACAGAGCTTTTTAGAGAAATTTTTCTAAACATGATTCTGCTGTAATTAGAGAAGAGGTGTACCTGTCATGTTCTACCAATGAGATTCTTGGGCTTAAAGAGGTCTGCTGTCTGGTTCAAGGTCCTAAAGAAAGTAACTGAATCTGCTCCACTGATTAAGGACAATGAAGAGTTCAAACAAGGTCCTACAAAATGATCTCCTAGCCAAATTCTCAGTTTCTTACACATGATGCCTAAATTCCTCTTCTTAGGAAGAACATTGACAATGTGATGTAGGGTAAGTTATTACAATGGAAATCAACATAACTATAGCAGATCCTACTAGTTGCCTACCCCAAGTACATTCTCTCCTTCTTCCTTGCTACTTCCCTACTTCCTTTATTACCGAGGGCATCAATGCACCCAGCTAAAAGACCAGATACCCTTTAAAACTATATGGCCTCAGCTGGGCATGGTGGCTCACGCCTGTAATCCCAGCACTTTGGGAGGCTGAGGCAGGCGGATCACGAGGTGAGGAGTTCGAGACCAGCCTGACCAACATGGTGAAAGCCCGTCTCTACTAAAAATACAAAAATTAGCTGGGAATGGTGGCAGGAGCCTGTAATCCCAGCTACTTAGGAGGCTGAGGCAGGAGAATGGTGTGAACCCAGGAGGCAGAGGTTGCAATGAGCTGAGATTGCGCCACTGCACTCCAGCCTGGGGACAGAGTGAGACTCCGTCTCAAAACAAACAAACAAACGAAAACTATGTGGCCTCATGACTAAATTCTGAACAATTAGATAAAAGCAGAAATGTTATGAAGGACCTGGGGACAGACTCCATAGAGATAAACTTAATCAGCTGGGAGACGTGATCCTTTTGCCCTTCCCCCTTTTTTTCTGCCGGGAATGCGGATGTGATGGCTGGATTTCCAATAGCCATCTTGAACCATCACTAGCTATACACTAGAATGGTTGATTTGTAAGACAGAAGGAACCCGGGTATAATAACTGTGAGGCTACCAAATTAGCCCTGAACACCTCATCCATGTGAAAGATCAATGAACTACCTTAGTTAAGCCATTTTTTAAAAAAACTTTACATTCAGGGGACACTTGTGCAAGTTCATTACACAGATATATTACATAATCATGGGGCTTGGGCTTCTAGTACACCCACCACCCAAATAGTGACCATGGTATCCAATAGGTGATTTTTCAACCCTCACTCCCATTCCCACCGTCCCCCCATTTGGAGTCCCCAATGTCTATTGTTTCCATCTTTATGGCAATTTGTACCCACTTTTAGCTCCCACTCACAAGTGAGAACATGCAGTATTCGATTTTCTGTTTTTCATTATTTCACTTAGGATAATGGCCTCCAGCTCCGTTCATGTTGCTGGAAAGGACATGACTTCATTCTTTTTAAAATCCATTGTTATTTTAAATTTTCAATTATATGCAGCTGAATCTAATCATGACTGACAAACAGGCCGAGTAACACATTTTTATTGAGTTTTAAATGGACAAATTAGGAAGTACTTAAATATCTTTCTCCCTCTCAAATACATTATTAAATGACTATAAGCCTATTTATTTTAATTTTTAAATAATATCCATTCCCAGCCGGGTATGGTGGCTCACACCTGTAATATCAGCACTTTGGGAGGCCAAGGCAGGCAGATCACATGAAACCGGGAGTTTGAGACCAGCCTGGGCAACATGATGAAAACCTGTCTCTATTAAAAATACAAAAATACAAAAATACAAAAATTAGCCAGGCGTGGTGGCATGCGCTTGTAGTCCCAGTTACTCGGGAGGCTGAGGCAGGAGAATCACTTGAACCTGGGAGGTGGAAGTTGCAGTGAGCCAAGATCACACCACTGCACTCCAACCTGGGCAACAGAGCAAGACTCCATCTAAAAAAATATATAATAATAATAATAAAAGTATCCTTTCCCTTTGTGGGTGTAGTGACTGTAAAGAGGCACAAGGAAGTTCCTGGGATGCTGATACTGTTTGTTTCTTCATCAGATATGTTCAGTTTGTGAAGATGCACTGGTTGTACACATATTTGAAGTATTTATATTTCTCTCTATATATAATTATACATCAATAAAAAGTTTCAAAGTACAGTCATTGTAAATTTATCTTTTTGAGCAGAACTAACCAGTTTAGGTAGGATTAGAGATTTTAAAAGGCTAAATCCTCTGAGAATTGTGAAGATTAAATGAACAATTAATGAAAAATGACTGTAAATTAGTCTTAACCTATTTAGTTATGCTTCCGTGAATATTTTTGAACCTACTATTCATCAGGCAAATGCCTATTACTCTTGGTGCTAATGAAATTGTTTGCCTATTTTTTTTTTTCATTCCTCTCACTAGACTACAAGCTTCATGGGGACAGGGACACATCTGCTTTGTTCCTGTTGCACACACAGTTGTCCAACACTAATCTGTTTTGTTCATGGTGTACACATAGTTAACGCAGTGCCAGGCAATAAATGTAGTGGCTTTTAATGGAATGAATAACTGAGTTAACATATTATAGGTTAAATAACCTCTTGTGGACAACTAGGAAACTGGATTTCAAGTTCCAAAACAACTGACTTTCATGTGATCTTTTGGAATTCACTTGTAAATTACGGGCAATGTATGGCTCTTCAGCATCAGTATTCAATTACGAAGTACAAGTGAAATTTCATGCAATTCTCTTAAAGCTTAGGAAATGATGATGTATAAAACATAAGGCCAAGTGCGGTGGCTCACGCCTGTAATCCCAGCACTTTGGGAGGCCGAGCAGATCACCTGAGGTGGGGAGTTAAAGACCAGCTTGACCAACATGGAGAAACCCCGCCTCTAGTAAAAATACAAAATTAGTTGGGTGTGGTGGCGCATGCCTATAATCCCAGCTACTCAGGAGGCTGAGGCAGGAGAATCACTTGAACCTGGGAGGCGGAGGTTGCAGTGAGCCGAGATCATGTCATTGCACTCTAGCCTGGGCAACAAGAGCGAAACTCTATCTCAAAAAAATAAAATAAAATAAATAAATAAATAAGAGGGTGAAAATCATAATGCAATTATCACAAGAAACTGTCAAAAGGCCTTAACTACACTAGTTAAAAAGAGTGGAACAGATTAACTTCTTGATATCATAATGAAAATGCAAACACTATGACTAACACACACCATATCAAAATAGAACATTTTCGTTGCATGGCAAGAAAGAAAAGATGTCTGTGTTTTGAGCAATCAAAGAACAAAATTGAAAATGCAAGCAACTGGAAAATGGCAGTCCCTAGAAATTCTCTGTTAAAATACAGTAAACATATGACTATAAATTTTCAATATAATTTAAAGCATTCTCCTTGGTAGGTTAAAAAAATTGTCTAGATTCAAAGAGAAATAACAGTTTGACGTCTGTAGGAGTCTTATTTTGGGACTGCATACTCAGCACCCCCATCCTTTCTGTGGAAACTGCCTCTTGACAAAAGGGCAAGCCTAGACAGTCATTGTTGTCAAACACTCCCACCATGGTGTATTGGACAATTGGAGATGTCTTCACCTAAGATGAACCAATGAGAATCTTCATCCTGAGAACCTGAATCAGAAGGTGTTAAGTCTGTAGGTAATGGTGGACTCTAGAACTTGAAGGTCAACTAGAGTTGGAACTGAGGTTGGCACTATGGCTAACCAAAGTTTAACAAAAGCCAAAATTATGGGGGAGCAGAAAGTATAAATAAGCAAAGGAAGCCCACTTGAAAAAAAAAGGAGCCGGGCGCGGTGGCTCAAGCCTGTAATCCCAGCACTTTGGGAGGCCGAGACGGGCGGATCACGAGGTCAGGAGATCAAGACCATCCGGGCTAACATGGTGAAACCCCGTCTCTACTAAAAATACAAAAAATTAGCCGGGCGTGGTGGCGGGTGCCTGTAGTCCCAGCTACTCGGGAGGCTGAGGCAGGAGAATGGCGTAAACCCAGGAGGCGGAGCTTGCAGTGAGCTGAGATCCGGCCACTGTACTCCAGCCTGGGTGACAGAGCGAGACTCCGTCTCAAAAAAAAAAAAAAAAGAAAAAAAAAGAAATACATATGTCAACAAGAGCAGAAGCAAAAGATGCTGGTTGAAGGGCATGATAGGAAAATGAGTTCTGTTCTTGAATTTTCAATTTCTGTGAACTCTGGCTGACTTTGTTTCTTACTTTTGAAAATCATTCAAGTAATCAACTAACACTCCTGTCCCTGCCCAGTTTCCCCAATTCTACATTCTACAGAGTCTCACTCTGTCACCCAGGCTGGAGTGCAGTGGTGCAATCTCGGCTCATGGCAACTTCTGCCTCCTAGGTTCAAACTATTCTCGTGCCTCAGCCTCGTGTGTAGCTGGGATTACAGATGTGTGCCACCACACCTGGCTAGTTTTTGTATTTTTCGTAGAGAAAGGGTTTCACCATGTTGGCCAGGCTGGTCTCAAACTCCTGACCTCAAGTGATTCACCTACCTCGGCCAGAGAAAGTGCTGGGATTACAGGCGTGAGCCACTGTGCCCAGCCTCCAATCCTACTTTTTATCGGAACAAATATTTCCTCAGCATCTAGTATTTGTCAGACACTGTTCTTTGCACCAAGGATATAGTAGTAAATAAAAGAGAGAAAAATCATGAACTTATTGGGGTCGAGTGGGATAATTATAATGAATATATAAACATAATTATAATGCAGTGCAGTGAATGCAATAAGCCCACGGTACTATGAGAGAAATATATATATATATATATAAAATATATATATATATATATTTTTTTTTTTTTTTGAGATGGAGTCTTCCTCTGTCGCCCAGGCTGGAGTGCAATGGTGTGATCTTGGCTCACTGCAACCTCCACTTCCTGAGTTCAAGCGATTCTTCTGTCTCAGCCTCCCGAGTAGCTGGGACTACAAGGCACCCGCCACCACGCCTGGCTAATTTTTGTATTTTTAGCAGAGACGGGGTCCATATTGGTCAGGCTGGTCTTGAACTCCTGACCTCAGGTGATCCACCTGCTTCGGCCTGCCAAAGTGCTGGGATTACAGGTGTGAGCCACCCGCCCGGCTGAGAGAAGAATATCTTACTTGGCTTATGGTGAACTTCACCAAACATTTTATTTGAAATCGTTTAAGTGGAGTTTTGTATCTTGCAAATAAAAGAATCTGCTTGGGCCAGGCGCGGTGGTTCACGCCTGTAATCCCAGCACTTTGGGAGGCCAAGGCTGGGAGGCCAAGGCAGGCGGATCCCTTGAAGTCAGGAGTTTGAGACCAGCCTGGCCAACATAGTGAAACCCGGTCTCTTTCAAAAATACAAAAATTAGCCAGATGTGGGGGCGCACACCTGTAGTCCCAGCTACTCAGGAGACTGAGGCAGGAGAATCACTTGAACCCGGGAGGTGGAGGTTGCAGTAAGCTGAGATTGCACCACTACACTCCAGCCTGGGTGACCGGGCAAGACTCTGTCTCAAAAAAAAAAAAAAACCAAAAACCAGAAACAGAAACAACAACAACAAAAACCCCAGCTGGGTGCGGTGGCTCATGCCTGTAATCCCAGCACTTTGGGAGGCCGAGGTGGGTGGATCACCTGAGGTCGGGAGTTCAAGACCAGCCTGACCAACATGGAGAAACCCCATCTCTACTAAAAATACAAAATTAGCTGGATGTGGTGGCACATACCTGTAATCCCAGCTACTCGGGAGGCTGGGGCAGGAGAATTGCTTGAACCCGGGAGGTGGAGGTTGCAGTGAGCTGAGATCACCCCACTGCACTCCAGCCTAGGTGACAGAGTGAGACTCTGTTTCAGCCTCCCAAAGTGTTGGGTTACAGGCATGAGCCACCTAAACATATGTGTGGGTGTGTGTGCGTGCGCACACGCGCATGTGTGTATGTGTGTGTATTCTACAAAAGTAGTGTGGTGCTCCTCCCTCCCCAGGTGTGGTTAAAAATGCAGACAGCTTACCTAGGTTAAATTCAGTCTCCATCACTCATTAACATGTGACCTAGCACATATTACATAATCTGTGTTTGCATCGTTTTTTATTTTACCTCATGGGATTTCTGTGAAGACTCAATGGGAAATTTATATGTAGAGCTTTAGAAGTATACCTGACATTGAATAAGTACTCATCAATTGTTAGTTGCCATTTTTATTATTGTTGTGGCTGTTATGTTAATCTTGTGTGTGTTGCAATTTGAAGACGTGTCAGCTGGGAAAGGCTGGGTAGCGGTACTTGCATGTGATTGCCATATTTAAAGTCTGGTCCTCAGCTCTGCTAAACTAAATGTTGTTAGTATACACAGAGACCAGCTCACATGAGTCATACTAGCACATATATATCAATGTGTCAGTTATTTTGTCACAACAAATTTTATTGTCACTCAGGACATTCTGTTGAAGGTATCAGCTCCACTGACTTGAGGGCAGCTATCAGAGAACCAAGCAGACCACTCTCTTCCCATTAACATATTCTCTTTACAAGCAGTGTAAAATAATATTTAAAATTTTTTTTTTTTTTTTTTTTTTTTTTTTTTTTTTTTTTTGAGACGGAGTCTCGCTCTGTCGCCCAGGCTGGAGTGCAGTGGCACGATCTCGGGTCACTGCAAGCTCCGCCTCCCGGGTTCACGCCATTCTCCTGCCTCAGGCTCCTGAGTAGCTGGGACTACAGGCGCCCGCCACTGCGCCCGTCTAATTTTTTGTATTTTTAGTAGAGATGGGGTTTCACCGTGGTCTCGATCTCCTGACCTTGTGATCCGCCCGCCTCAGCCTCCCAAAGTGCTGGGATTACAGGCGTGAGCCACCACGCCCGGCTAAAAAAATTTTTTTGAGACAGAGTCTCTCTCTGTCACCCAGGCAGGAGTGCAGTGGCACAATCTCAGCTCACTGCAACCTCCGCTCCCCAGGTTCAAGCGATCCTTCTGCCACAGCCTCTTGAGTAGTTGGGATTATAGGCACCCACCACCACACTCAGCTAATTTTTGTATTTTTAGTAGAGACAAGGTTTCTCCATGTTGACTAGGCTGGTCTCAAACTTCTGACCTCAAGTGATCCACCTGCCTCAGCCTCCCAAAGTGCTAGGATTACAGGCATGAGCCACCATGCCTGGCCAAAAAATAGTAATAATCTCTTTCTAGACCTGCTTGCTGAGGGTACTTACAGGTCACCTTGATTGGATTTCGGGTGTGCCCAACCCTTCAGTCTTAATTTTAACAGCAGATTTCTCAGATCTGTCATTCCTGCTGATGGATAATCTCATCCATCACCTTTTGAGTGTTTTCTAATTTTATTTCTCAGAGGGAAACCTCAACTTCAGCTTTAGGGGTGCAGTCGTTGCTAATATGAAAGATCATGTCAACCATTTACAAATAACTTTCTTCAATTTAAAATGACTGTGTACTTTCAACCATGATAAAATGAAGTAGTATTCCTTCAGTTGAGACTAAAATTGTCTTCTTCCCATCTTCTTGGAATCCTTGCTATTTAGATAACTCCAGAGGGGCAAATGCTTAAAGCATTGACTCGTCTACGTGAGAGAGAGTGCTTGGCACTTAAGTATGCTTTAATAGCTATCACTCTACAGAACAGATGTTTGTATGTTTCGTGGGCATCATAAATATTAAGAAAGATGCTATAAGGTTTAGAAAGCATTTTCCATTAATTGTTAATGCTCACTGTGTGGATAAGAGAGGGAAATTCCTTGGGGGAAAATCAAGAGACATTTTTATGTCTAATATTACTGTATTTCGATTTCAGGGCTGAAGCTGGAGAGAATTAGTCTCTGATTTCTGGAATATTATATGAAAATTCTAATTACTGTAATGCTTGAGTGTCTCTTGTTCCTTGTAGTTCCATATTGAGATATGTAATGTGTAGTGATAATAGGAAATATGGTGGAAGGAGAAAGCAGGGGTGGATTCAAAGGCCAGTTCCACCTCTTTCTGGCTCAAGGATCATGGATTTACTTAGCCTCTTTGAATTTAGTTATTTAACCTGTAAAATGGAAGCTAATAAAAATGACCTCATGGAGTTAGATAATTTTTTTTAAATGTGTAAAAATCCTAGGTCAGGCCGGGCGCGGTGGCTCAAGCCTGTAATCCCAGCACTTTGGGAGGCCGAGATGGGCGGATCATGAGGTCAGGAGATCGAGACCATCCTGGTTAACACGGTGAAACCCCGTCTCTACTAAAAAAATACAAAAAATTAGCCGGGCGCGGTGGCGGGCACCTGTAGTCCCAGCTACTCGGGAGGCTGAGGCAGGAGAATGGCGTGAACCCGGGAGGCGGAGCTTGCAGTGAGCTGAGATCCGGCCACTGCACTCCAGCCCGGGCGACAGAGCCGGGCGACAGAGTGAGACTCTGTCTCAAAAAAAAAACAAAAACAACAACAACAACAAAAAATCCTAGGTCAATTCCTGGATTGTAGTTAATTCTTCTTTGCATCAAATAAGAGATAGTAAGTGCTTGGTGTGGGCTGCACTCAAAACAAGCCAATGTGTGCCGAAATTCTTTAAATTTTTGGCAAATAACGATTGCTTAGTGGTTTTTACCATCACATAGAAAGCTTTGCCCAGTAGTCCAGCATGGTGACTCACGCCTGTAATCCCAGCACTTTGGGAGGCCGAGGTGGGCCTATCACCTGAGGTTGGGAGTTCAAGACGAGCCTGACTAACATGGAGAAACCCCGTCTCTACTAAAAATACAAAAATTAGCCAGGCATAGTGGTACATGCCTGTAAACCCAGCTACTTGAGAGGCTGAGGCAGGAGAATCACCTGAACCCGGGAGTTGGAGGTTGTGGTGAGCCGAGATCGCGCCATTGCCCTCCAGCCTGGGCAACAAGAGCGAAACTCAGTCTCAAAAAAAAGAGAGAGAAAAGAAAAAAGGAAAAAAAAAGAAAGCTTTGCCCAGTGAGAGTTCAGGTCCTTCACTGATGTCCCATATGCAGGTCTACTGCCCACAGATCTTTCCTATCTGCCCATAGCATTTATTCACTCATTTATTGAGGGCCCACTAGGCACTATAAAGGCAATAGGGTCTCTGACCTAAACGAGCTCATAATCTAGTAAAGGACATTGACGCAAAAACAATTACAATGTCGTGGTAAGTATTACCTCTAATGAAGGCAAGTTAAAGTGTGGGGGAAGGTCGGAGGGAGTACACAGTTCTGTTTAGGTAAGGGCTGAAAGAAGCATATTAAGGAGTAAGAAATCCAGGTACCCCCGGCACCAGGATATACTGGATGCCACGAAAATGAGAAATGTGCTGGTTAACTCAGGTTTCTGTACAAAACTCTACCTTGCTGGTAAAACATAATTTGCTGCTGCTTGCACCAAAGAAGACAATGCTTTTAGATGGAAATTAACAAAACAAAACAGAACACAAAAACCTCCTTTCTAGGGCTGACCTATGTCTGTTGACTAGTTTTACCACGAGCAGCTGCAGATGAAGTCAACTGAAATTCTGAAATCAAATCATGCATAGCACCAAGCTGTTTTTTTCTGGAATGAATTTTAAACTGTTGAACAAAGTCTAAATTTTAAATCCTTTGGTACATCTCCCAAATGGTCTGATTCAGTAAATTAGGAAAAAAAAAAAAGGGAGAGAGAGAGAGAGAGAAAGATGGAAAGAAATGAGAGTAAGAATTACAGAAAAATGAAGCTGGGCACAGTGGCTTACGCCTGAAAACCCAGCACTTTGGGAGGCTGAGGTGGGTGGATTACTTGAGGTCAGGAGTTCAAGACCAGCCTGGTCAACATGGTGAAGCCCCGTCTCTACTAAAAATACAAAAATTAGCCAGGTGTGGTGGCACATACCTGTAATCCCAGCTACTAGGGAGGCTGAGCCAGAAGAATCGTTTGAACCGGGGAGGCAGAGGTTGCAGTGAGCTGAGATGGTGCCCCTGCACTCCAGCCTTGGTGACAGAGTGAGACACCGTCTCAAAAAAAAAAAAAAAGAAAAGAAAAGAAAAGAAAAGAAAAAAAAAAAGAGAGAAAAACAAAGGACCTTGGCACGGTGAATCTGGGTGAATAGGGAGCATTTATTTCTCTTCTCTTAGTCTTCTCAAACTTCTTTGAAGGTCTGTCTACCCTTGCTGTCTCGCTTTCTACCCTTTCCTCAATTCACCACAACATGGCTTCTGCCTGAGCCACACCACGTAAAGGCTCCTTACACATCACCAACGACTTTCTCGTTGGTAAATACAGGGGGCATTTCTTCAGATCTTGATTTTTCTATACTCTGATTGCTTCCTTTTTCTGAGATGCTTGCTTCCCTTAGCTGCTTGGAACCATAGTCTCCTCTTTCTGCTAGTTCCTTCTTAGCTTCTTGGGCTCTTCTTCCTTTGCCTGACCCTTATATGTTCGAGCTCTTAGAGATGGTCCTAAGTCTCTACTCTTCTCACCTTCACACTCAACCATGGACATTGCAAGATTCTCCCCTGGGCCTGAAAGCTTAAGGGAATGAATATCTCCTCCCTCCTCAGGCCCAGTCCCAAGGCTCAAGGCCACTTGCACCAGCAGCGTGCGTCAGCAAGATAGCAGAAGCAGGAGGAGAGCTAGCGGGAGGACACATACCCCGGAAGACTGAGAGGGAGGCTGTCTGGGTACTACGTAGCAGTCACGTCAGACTGGGACACTTCTTGTTTACAGAGGACTATAAAACCCCTGCGCAGTCCTCACTTGGGGCTGACGCCATTTTATGACGCCATTTTAGGCCTCAACCCGCCAGCACCCAGGCGCTCATTGAAACAGGATGCTGCTCCACACCGCCTCCTGTTGTCTGTTGGTACCCTCTGCTCTCGGGGCTGGAACTGATACAAGAGCCTTGCAGACATCTCATTCTCTAGCTTTCTTTACTCTTTAGAAACAAATGACTCAAAAATCTATCATCTCTGGCCAGTCGTGGTGGCTCACGCCTGTAATCCCGGCACTTTGGGAGGCTGAGGTGGGCGGATCACGAGGTCAGGAGATCGAGACCATCCTAGCTAACACAGTGAAACCCCGTCTCTACTAAAAAATACAAAAAACTAGCCGGGCGAGGTGGCGGGCGCCTGTAGTCCCAGCTACTCGGGAGGCTGTGGAGGAGAATCGCTTGAACCCGGGACGCAGAGGTTGCAGTTAGCTGAGATTGCGCCACTGCACTCCAGCCTGGGCAAGACCGAGACTCTGTCTAAAAAAAAAAAAAAAGAAGAAGAAGAAGAAGAAAAAAAAAAAAAAAAATATATATATATATATATATAAATAGCTACCCTGATTCCTTTCTTGAGACCCAAACACCATATTCATATACCTTCTAGATATCACCTAGATGACTTACAGGCACCCCGAGCTCCAAAATGGAACACATCCTTTCACCTCAATATCTGTTTCTCCTCTAGTGTTATGTAGCTTATTAAATGACTTTACCATGAACTTGGTTGACCACACCAGAAACCTGGGAGGTCCCCTTCAAATTGTTTGTTCTGTCTCCTCCACCCCTAACCTGTCCATTCTAATCAAATACGAAATTTTGTCACCTTGAAACTCTAAATATTTCTATTTTTTTTTTAACTTTTAAAAAAGTTTGGCAACAACATAGACACAACATAAATTTTTTTTTTTTTTCAAGACAGGGCCTTACTCTGTCACTCATGCTGGAATGTGGTGGTGCCATCATGGTTCACTGCAGCATCGACCTCCCAGGCTCAAGCAATCCTACCGCCTCAGCCTCCTGAGTAGCTAGGACTACAGGTGCCTGCCTCCACGCCCAGCTAATTTCTGTATTTTTTTTTTTTTTAGAGAAGGGAGGAGGGGTTTCACCATCTTGCCCAGGCTTGTCTTGAACTCTTGGGCTTAAGCGATCCTCCCACCTCAGCCTCCCAAAATGTTGGGATTACAGGTGTGAGCCACCATGCCTGGCCCAAATTTACCATTTTAACCTTTTTGTTTGTTTGTTTTTTGAGATGGAGCCTCACTCTGTCGCCCAGGCTGGAGTGCAATGATGTGATCTCGGCTCACTGCAACTTCTGCCTCCCAGGTTCAAGAGATTCTCCTGCCTCAGCCTCCCAAGTAGCTCGCATTACAGGCATGTGCCACCACGCCTGGATAATTTTCATATTTTTAGTAGAGATGGGGTGTCATGATGTTGGCCAGGCTGGTCTCAGACTCCTGAGCTCAAGTGATACAGCCATGTCGGCCTCCCAATAGTGCTAGGATTATAGGCATGAGCCACTGCGCCTGGCCCCATTTAAACCATTTTTTTAACCGTACTATTCTGTGGCTTTAAGCACATTTACATTGCTGAATGGTGCAACCATCATCAATATCCATGTGTAGAACTTCTTGATCTCTGATTGAAATTCTATACCCATTAAACATTAAGTCTTCACTCTAGATCTAGTCTTCACCCACACCCTGGCAACCACCATTCTACTTTCTGTCTCTATGAATCTGGTACCGCATATAAATGAAATCACACTGCATTTGTCTTTGTGATTGGCTTTTTTCACTTAGCATAGTATCCTCAAGGTTCATTCATGTTGTACCACATGTCAGAATTGTCTTCCTTTTTTGAGACTGAATAGTACTACATTGTATTACACTGTATGCATAAACTGTATCTCGTTGACCCATTCATGGGTTGATGGACTTTTTGCTTCCACCTTTTGCCTATTGTGAATAATGCTTCTATGAACACAAGTGTACAAACATCTGTTTGAGTCTTTGTTTTCACTTCTTTTGGGTGTATACCCTATACCCACAAGTGAAATTGTTGGATCATGTGGAAATTTTATTTTTTATTTTTTGAGGAGATGCCATATGATTTTCTTTTCTTTTCTTCTCCTTTTTTTTTTTTTTTTTTTTTTGAGATGGAGTTTTGCTCTTGTTGCCCAGGCTGGAGTGCAATGGCACGACGTTGGCTTACTGCAGTCTCCACCTCCCAGGTTCAAGTGATATTCCTGCCTCAGCTTCCCAAGTAGCTAGGATTACAGGCATGCACCACCATGCCTAGCTAAGTTTTGTATCTTTAGTAGAGACGGGGTTTCTCCATGTTGGTCAGGCTGGTCTCAAACTCCCGACCTCAGGTGATTTGACTGCCTCGGCCTCCCAAAGTGCTGGGATTACAGGTGTGAGCCACCTTGCCTGGCCCATATGATTTTCTGTAATAGCTGCACCATTTTACATTCCTACCAGCAATGCACAAGGCTTCCAATTTCTCTACATCCTCACCAATACTTGTTTTTGTTTGTTTGTTTTCTGAGACAGTCTTGCTCTGTGACCCAGGCTGGAGTGCAGTGACATTGAGAGAGGAGAAAGGAAGAAACCAGTCAGGCACGCAGTTAGGGTGGGTCCTTGGTTGAATTCTTTCAAACAAAAGAACAGCTTGCAGGCACAGATAAGGAAACTTGCACAGCGGGGCTTGCCTAAGACATGCCCACAGCCACACAGATAAGAAAGGCTATACAGGGCTGGGTGCGGTGGCTCACGCCTGTCATCCCAGCACTTTGGGAGGCTGAGGCGGGCAGATCATGAGGTCAGGAGTTCAAGACCAGCTTGGCCAACATGGTGAAACCCCATTTCCACTGAAAATACAAACGTTAGCAGGGCATGGTGGCATGTGCCTGTAATCCCAGCTACTCGGGAGGCTGAGGCAGGGGAATTGAACCAGGACCTGGGAGGTGGAGGTCAAAGTGAGCTGAGATGGTGCCACTGCACTCCAGCCTGGGCGACAGAGCGAGACTCCGTCTCAAAAAAAAAAAAAAAAAAAAAAAGGCTATACAGGTGATTTGCCCAGACATGCCCACAATGGAAAATTCCATCCCCTGACACATGCACAGTAAAGGGAACAAAGCAATATAGAGTAACTCAAGGTAAGGACGCGCATGCACACAAGGAGGACAGCGTGGAGCTACCACAAATTTGTGCCTTATGCAAACGTGACAGCCAGCCCTCATAGGTTTCTTATAAAAGCCTTTGGGCCGGGCGCGGTGGCTCACGCCTGTAATCCCAGCACTGTGGGAGGCCAAGGCAGGTGGATCATAAGGTCAGGAGATCGAGACCATCATGGCTAACACGGTGAAACCCCATCTCTGCTAAAAATACAAAAAAATTAGATGGGCGTGGTGGCGGGCACCTGTAGTCCCAGCTACTCGAGCGGCTGAGGCAGGAGAATGGGTGAACCCGGCAGGCAGAGCTTGCAGTGAGCCGAGATCACTCCACTACACTCCAGCTTGGGCGACTGAGCGAGACTCCGTCTCAAAAAAAAAAAAAAAGCCTTTGAATTCAACTGTAAAAATTACAAAACTCCTCTTCCGAGTCCCCTCTCTGCAGCGGAGAGCTTTCTTCTTCTTTTGCTTGTTAAACTTTCACTCCAACTTCACCCTTCGTGTCTATACTCGTTAACTTTCTCTGTTGTGAGACAAAGACCTTTGGGTGATACCTTGGACTATGAGAGACTGCTACGTTGTGGCGCATTGGTGAGACTAACAACATGACCATGGCTCACTGCAGCCTCAACCTCCCATGCTCAAGTGATCCTCCCATCTCAGCCTCCCCAGTAGCTGGGACTTCAGGCACGCACCACCATGCCCGGCTAATTATTTTATTTTTTGTAGACACAGTGTTTTGCTATGTTGCCCAGATATGTCTTGAACTCCTGGGATCAACGAATCCTCCCCCTTCACCCTTCCATAGTGCTGGGATTACAGGTGTGAGCCACTGAGCCCTACTTCTAATTGTTTTGTTTTGCTTGAGATGGAGCCTCGCTCTGTGGCCCAGGCTGGAGTCCAGTGGTGTGATCTCAGCTCACTGCAACCTCCACCTTCCAGGTTCAAGCGATTCTTCTGCCTCAGCTCTGAGTAGCTAAGATTACAGGTGCCCACCACCAGGCCCAGCTAATTTTTTTTGTATTTTTAGTAGAGACCGGGTTTCACTATATTGGCAAGGCTGGTCTCTTGGCCAGGCTAGTCTGGAATTCCTGACCTCAAGTGATTCACCTGCTTCAGCCTCCCAAAGTGCTGGGATTATAGGCGTGAGGCACCGCGCCTGGCTCCTGCTTGTTTTTATAAGTGTCATCCTAATGTGTGCGAGAAAGTATCTCACTGTGCTTTTGATTTGAATTTTCCTAATGATTAGTCGTGTTGAGCATCTTTCTTTTTTTTTTTTTTTTTTTTTGAGACAGAGTCTTGCTCTGTCGCCCAGGCTGGGGTGCAGTGGCCGGATCTCAGCTCACTGCAAGCTCCGCCTCCCGGGTTCACGCCATTCTCCTGCCTCAGCCTCCCGAGTAGCTGGGACTACAGGCGCCCGCCACCTCGCCCGGCTAGTTTTTTGTATTTTTTAGTAGAGACGGGGTTTCACCGTGTTAGCCAGGATGGTCTCGATCTCCTGACCTCGTGATCCGCCTGTCTCGGCCTCCCAAAGTGCTGGGATTACAGGCTTGAGCCACCGCGCCCGGCGGTGTTGAGCATCTTTCATGTGCTTATTGGCCATTTAAAAATCTTTAGAGAAGTGTCTGTTCACTTCCTTTGCCCATTTTTGGATCAGGTTGTTTAGTTTTGTTGTTTTTAAGTTGTAGGAGTTCCTTTTTTTTTTTTTTTTTGAGACGGAATCTTGTTCTGTCACCCAGGCGAGAGTGCAGTGGCCCAGTCTTGGCTCACTGCAACCTCCACCTCTTGGGTTCATGTAATTCTCCTACCTCAACCTCCTGAGTAGCTGAGACTACAGGCACCCGCCACCTCGCCATGCTAATTTTTGTCTTTTTAATAGGGATGGGGTTTCACCATCTTGGCCAGGCTGGTCTCGAACTCCTGACCTCATGATTCACCTGCCTTGGCCTCCCAAAGTGCTGAGATTACAGGCGTGAGCCACAGTGTCAGGCTAGGAGTTCTTTATAAATTCTGAACATCAATACTTATCAGATATATGATTTGCAAATCATTCCTCTAAGGCTTCCTTTTCAGTTTGTTGATAGTGTCCTTTGATACACAAAAGTTTTTAATTTTGATGAAGTCCAATTTATCTATTTTTTCTTTTTTTGCTTGTGCTTTCGATGTCATATCTAAGAAATCATTACGAAATCCAATGTCATGAAGCTTTCCTCCTATGTGTTCTGGTAAGAGTTTTACAGTTTTAGCTCTTACATTTAGGTCTTTGATTCCTTTTTTGTTAAAAGTCTAATTCAGATCATGATGCTCCTCTACTCCGGAGCCTCTGATGGCTTCTTATCTCAAGCAAAGTAAAAGCCAAAGTCCTTAGGCAAGGATGAAACCCTGTGCTCTCCCCCCACCTCTCTCTAACCTTGTCTCCTTCTACCTTCTCCCCAGTGCTCAAGCTGCTCACAGCCTCAGGGGCCTCCTTGCAGTCCCTCTGGCAGGCACCAGCTCCCCAGGGCTCCTTCCCTTACCCCTATTAAGTCTTTGGTCAAATATCTTCTTAAAGAAACCTTCCCTGATCATCCCATTTAAAAGTGAATTCCACCCAAATGCCTACACTCTATCCCCCTTCCCAGCCTTTTTCCACCCGTAGAACCTATCCTTTGCTAACATCCTATATATTTTATACTTATTTATTATTTATAATCTATTCCCCTCCCCCCAACTAGAAAAAAAGTAGGGAGTTAAAAAATAGGGATTTCATTAAAAATGAAAATAGGGATTTAAAAATTAAAAGATAGGGATTTCAGTGGTCAGGCACGGTGGCTCACGCCTGTAATCCCAACACTTTGGGAGGCTGAGGCCGGTGGATCACCTGAGGTCAGGAGTTCGAAACCAGCTTGGCCAACATGGTGAAACCCTGTCTTTACTAAAAATACAAAAAATTACCTGAGTGTGGTGGCGCATGCCTGTAATCCCAGCTACCTGGGAGGCTGAGGCAGGAGAACTGCTTGAACCTGGGAGGCAGAAGTTGCAGTGAGCTGAGATGGTGCCATTGCGCTCCAGCCTGGGTAACAAGAGTGAAATTCCGTCTCAAAAAGAAAAAAAAAGAGAGAGATTTCTGGCCAAGTCCGGTGGCTCACACCTGTAATCCCAGCACTTTGGGAGGCCAAAGTGGGAGGATCACTTGAGCCCAGGAGTTTGGGCAACACTGTGAAAATAAATAAATAAATAAATAAATAATTTATTTATTATTATTATAAATATAATAATATAATATATAATGTGAAACCCTATCTCTACAAAAAAATACAAAAATTAGCTGGATGTGGTGGCTCATGCCTATCGTCCCAGCTATTCAGGAGGCTGACATGGGAGGATCTCTTGAACCTAGGAGGTTGAGGCTGCAGTGAGCTGAAACTGCACCACTGCACTCCAGCCTGGGCAACAGAGTGAGATGCTGTCTCAAAAAAAAAAAAAGAGGGGGATTTCCATTTGTTTTGTTCAGTTGTATACCTGGAACCTAGAGTGATTTAACAAATGAGTAAAATAAATGGATCGTACTACATGTTTACCTGTTTCCTTCAGGAGACTCTAAGTTCCTTGCTGGTAAGATTTATGCCCAAGGTTATATCCATTGTTGTATTTACAAATTTACAATGGGCAACAAACCAGTGTCTGATACTTGTGTCTTGGTAGTCAATTATTTGTGAGCTACTGAACAAATTACAATACAGTCTGACAATATATAAAAAGACACTGTCAGGCCTCTGAACCAAGTTAAGCCATCGTATCCCCTGTGACCTGCACGTTTACATCCGGAAGGCCTGAAGCAACTGAAGATCCACAGAAGTGAAAATAGCTTAACTGATGACATTCCACCATTGTGATTTGTTCCTGCCCCACCCTAACTGATCAATATTCTTTGTTAATATTTGCGATAATGTACTTTGTGATATTCCCCCCACCCCCTCGTGAATGTACTTTGTAGATATACCCTCCCCACCCTGGAGAAGGTACTTTGTAATATCCTCTCCCCCCACCTTTAAAAAGGTACTTTGTAATATTCTCCGCCCACCCCTCCATCCCCCCTTAAGAAGATACTTTGTAATATTCTCCCCACCCTTGAGAATGTACTTTGTAAGATCCACCCCTTGCCCGCAAAAAATTGTTCCTAACTCCACTGCTTATCCCAAACCTGTAAGAACTAATGATAATCCCACCACCCTTTGCTGACTCTCTTTTCGGACTCAGGCCTCTGCACCCTGGTGATTAAAAAGCTTTATTGCTCACACAAAGCCTGTTTGGTGGTCTCTTCACACAGACGTGCGTGACAGACACTTTCATATATTTCTATGCTTTTAGAATAGGAAGGAAAACAATTTGACTTTTGAAGCAGGGGAAGTGTGTAGCAAGACAAGGATAGAGACCACAAAATCCACAGACAGAACCAGAGCTTGCTCTTGTATCTTGGGAGTAGTTCACAGGTGTCTGTATTTATTTAATTTGAGACAGAGTTTCACATTGTCACCCAGGCCTGAGTGCAATGGCATGACCACTGCTCACTGCGACCTCCGCCTCCCAGGTTCAAGAGAGTCTCCTCTCTCAGCCTCCCAAGTAGCTGGGATTACAGGCACACGCCACCACGCCCAGTTAATTTTTGTATTTTTAGTAGAGATGGAGTTTCACCATGTTGGTCAGGCTGGTCTTAAACTCCTGACCTCAGGTGATCCACCCACCTCAGCCTCCCAAAGTGCTGGGATTACAGGCTTGAGCCACCACACCCAGCCCATGTCTGTATTTTACGAGTTGATTTTTATTATGAAAAAAGCTTCATGTTCAGAGAGCCATGAATCAATTTACCGTTGTGGACTTGGGTTTCCTGAGAGCAGATTCCTTCTCTGACTTTTCCTGGAAGTTACACAGGCACTTCATACCGTGCTGGGGAAGCATATCATTTACTTAGCGTTTCTTAGAAATCTTCCCAAATTGGCAAACCCACCAAGATAACTGCCAAGATATTTCTTGACACATTATTTTGACTTCAGGTTATTAGTCAGGATTCCTGTTAGGTATCAGATGTTTATTATGCTCAGGCCCATGGGGCTTTGAAATACCTGAATCCAGCACACCTAGGGAAGAGAAGAAGAGAATATAGCCACTGGCACAGGAATTCAGTTTGTCGCCCTTTTGGGCACCAGGAAGTGGAATCCAGGATCCTCTTCCCTTGAGCTTCCAAGTAAAAGCTTCCCTTTAAATCCTGAAGTGGGGAAAGAGCCTTCAGGTACTAGTGGCTCCAAGCCCTTTGCTCCATGGAAAGTAGATAAGGACGGGTGAGCAGGACTGATGGTCTGAGTGGGGTCCTCCCACTTGCAGGCTCTGCCTCCTGCAAGCGCAGTCAAGGGGCCGTAGCAAAAACAAAGCCTGGAATTTGACTGTTGCCATGCTGTACTCCCCGGGAAATCCAGGGTCTGCACTGGAGGTTTCATCCCATTGCTCTGTGTCATTAGACACCCTCACCCTCATCAAACCCTGGCTAGGTGGAGATGGAACTCTTTACCATTGCAGGTCTTGAAATCCCCAAGTAGAGCAATTTCATATCTCCCTAATTCCTACGCCTTTCAACCTCAAAATCCTTCAAGAACACCTGTCATCTCTGCACTTTAGAAGTAACAAAAATACGGGTTACTGCGGCCTACTGGGGAAAGGGACAATGAACGGGGTGCTTTAGAATCATAGAATGTTAGTGCCTCTCAGAGGATCTTGTCCAGCTCCCCCCCATTATAGATGCTAAGGCCCAGAGAGGTGAAGCGTCTTGGCCAGTTATGTAGCCTCTTAGTGAAGAAACTAAGGCCACTACCCAGGACTCCTTGTCTAAATGCTCTTTTCACTCTTTCACTCTTTCACGCTGACTTCCATCCAAATATGCTTGTGGAAATAAGAATATTATAGGGAGGAAGACTTATGAGGAAGGCTGGCATGATGAAAAGAGCCCAGCAGTTCAAGTGAAGACAATTGAATTTGAGTTTTAATCATAATTAAAATTACTGAGTAGGTAATTGTTACTGAACCCTAGTCTCAGTGCCTTAATCTATAGATTAATCTATAGTTTTGTTTTGTTTTTTTTGTCTTGGAGACAGGATCTCACTCTGTTGGCCAGGCTGGAGTGCGGTGGTGCGATCTCAGGGTTCGAGCAATTCTCCTGCCTCAGCCTCCCAAGTAACTGGGACTATAGGCATGCACCACCATGCCTGGCTAAGTTTTGTATTTTTCGGTAGAGATGGGGTTTTGACAAGTTGGCCAGGCTGGTCTCAAACTCCTGACCTCAGGTGATCCACCCTCCTCGGCCTCCCAAAGTGCTGGGATTTACAGGTGTGAGCCACTGCACCCGGCCTACTTTCTAAACTAATCTATAATCTAGTTTTCTTATAAGGCTATTGTGAAGGTGAAAGCACTTGGTAAATCATAAAGCATCATACAAACAAGGAGCTCTACAAGAGATGTCTGAGGTTGGGGAACAGTAGGAGGGGACAGTTTACACAGTTGAGCTTTAGGGCCCTGAAACTGTAGGCAAAGTGTTTTGTGTTCGTGCATTTTTCTGGGAAGAAGATCTATAAGTTGCATTACATTGTTATTTCCCAGAAAAGGTTAAGAAGAGCCACTGATGTTAGTACTTGACACCACTATCATTGATCTAAGAACTGTTCTAGTTCCACAGAGAGAAAAATGAAGGAGGAATCATTTTTGAGAAATTCATAGAGTGGCCAGATAAAATATAGGTTGCCACTTAAATCTCAATTCCAAACAACAAACCATGTTTTAGTATAAGTATGTCCCATGTAATATTTATATGAAGTTCACATTTTACTGGGCATCCTGTATTTTTATTCACCAAATCTGGCAACCCTAGAAATTCACTGTCATCAATGGAGAAAAGGTGACTTGTGTTTTGATGAGCTTGCCTTCCAGATCTTGTTATAACTTGTTCCTGCTGGCAGAGAGCAGGATTGGGATGATGATGTGTTTAAGAAACAAAAGTGAAAGTCAGCAGCCTCACTGAATAGTAGACACGTTGGGGATTGTTTTGAATTGAAGCATGTCACCTTATTGATACCAGAGCGGGGCAGATTCAAGCTTTGCATGGTCTGAAATCTATATGGTATTGGGGACCTTCCTTGGGAAAAATAAGGCAAAACTGCAAAAACAAAATCAGATATAAATATGTATGTTTGTTTATTCAAATGAGAAAAGAAAGCACAATAAACCACTGCAGACTTGATACTTAGAATAGCATTTGGTGGGACAGGAGCAGTGTCTCACGCCTGTAATCCCAGCACTTTGCGAGGCTGAGGCAGGCGGATCACCTGAGATCAGGAGTTTGAGACCAGCCTGGCCAACATGGTGAAACTCTGTCTCTACTAAAAATACAAAAAAAATTAGCCAGGCATGGTATCGGGCACCAGGAATCCCAGCTACTTGGGAGGCTGAGGCAGGAGACTCTCTTGAACCCAGAAGGCAGAAGTTGTGGTGACCTGAGATTACGCCACTGCACTCCAGCCTGGGAGACAGAGCAAGACTCTGTCTCTAAATAAATAAATAAATAAATAAATAAAAGAATAGCACCCGGTACATAGTAAGTACTCAATAGATTTAAAAAATAGTAGAAATCAGTGTTTTCTGTGTATGACACAAAGCATAAATAGTATCAGGAAGTCTAAAATTACACTGTTACCTTGGGCTTATGTAATTGATGAAGGATTAATTTCTTGTACATAAGGATACTTAATAAATATTTGTTAATGAACCTTTAGTTTCTCATGGGGACGTTTGCCAGGAATCAAGGGCAGAAAAAAATGTCACATTTTCTGAAGTGAGCAGAGATCTTTGGGAAAATACAAAATATCCATATGACATTTTGAAAACAATATGTAAGTTGTACCTTTTCTCAGTTTAACTTTTGTTTTCTTTTTGAGCATTTTGGCTAACAACTGCATGACAGGATTTTAAGTTTTGAAATATTGTATTGGCTTTCATATTTATTATAACCATTTACCCTTTTTCCTTTTCCTTTCTTTTTTCTTTTCTTTTTTTTTTTTTTGAGACAGGATCTTGCTGTCACTCAGGCTGGAGTGCAGTGGTGCGATTATGGCTTACTGCAGCCTCTACAGTGATCCTCCCATCCCAGCCTCCGAGTAGCTGGGACCACAGGCGCATGCCACCATGTCTGGCTAATTTAAAAAAATATATATATATATTTTTTTTTTTTTTTTTTTTGAGACGGAGTCTTGCTCTGCCGCCCAGGCTGGAGTGCAGTGGCCGGATCTCAGCTCACTGCAAGCTCCGCCTCCCGGGTTCACGCCATTCTCCTGCCACAGCCTCCCGAGTAGCTGGGACTACAGGCGCCCGCCACCTCGCCTGGCTAGTTTTTTATATTTTTTAGTAGAGACGGGGTTTCACCGTGTTAGCCAGGATGGTCTCGATCTCCTGACCTCGTGATCCACCCGTCTCGGCCTCCCAAAGTGCTGGGATTACAGGCTTGAGCCACCACGCCCGGCCTTAAAAATTTTTTATAGAGACAGGGTCTCCCTATGTTGTACAGGCTGCTGTCAAACTCCTGACTCAGATGATCCATCTGCCTCAGCCTCCTTAAGTGCTGGGATTACTGGCGTGAGCCATTGCACCTGCCCCCTTTTCCCTTTTTCTTAAAATGAAGGGCTATTTGTTCTTTAAAGAAACCATCCACAGGTCCACAGGCCAGACAAGGTGGCTCATGCCTGTAATCCCAGCACTTTGGGAGGCCGAGGTGGGCAGATCACCTGAGGACAAGAGTTCGAGACCAGCCTGGCCAACATGTGAAACCCTGTCTCTACTAAAAATACAAAAAAAATTTAGCTGGGTGTGGTGGCATGTGCCTGTAGTCCCAGCTATTCAGGGAGGCTGAGGCAGGAGAAACACTTGAACCCAGGAGGCAGAGGTTGCAGTGAGCCAAGATTGCACCACTGCACTCCAGCCTGGGCAACACAGGGAGACTCCATCTCAAAAAAAAGAAAAGAAACCATCCACAAAGGTAATATGCTCATTATGGATTCTATCATTTACTGGTAAATATAATGTAGTCATTTCTCATTTGGTCTTTGTATTAGATATATCACTGTAATAAATATCAGAATCAGAAAAACCTAGGTAGCTTATTTTTTTCCCCTATATGTTACATAGGTTTTTTAAAATGAAGGCTTTTTTTTTTTCCCAGATTAAACTGTGCTTTAAAAATTTATATACAGACAAGTATGGAATAAAAGCCAAGCTTTTTTTTTTGAGACAGAATTTTGTTCTTGTTGCCCAGACTGGAGCACAATGGCGTGATCTTGGCTCACTGCAACCTCTGCCTCCTGAGTTCAAGCAATTCTCCTGCCTCAGCCTCCAGAGTAACTGGGATTATGGGCACCCACCACCATGTCCAGCTAATTTTTTGTATTTTTAGTAGAGATGGGGTTTCACCATGTTGGTCAGGCTGGTCTTGAACTCCGGACTTCAGATGATCTGCCCACCTTGGCTTCCCAAAGTGCTGGGATTACAGGCATGAGCCTCCACGCCCGGCCCAAAGCCAGGCTTTTAATTTATTTTATATTACACGTCATAAGCAATACTAACAGAGAAATTCTTGACACGGTTTCTTCTCAAAGCATTTGAAATTTATGCGTGGGAAATAGATGAAAGGACACCCATCAAAATGCTAGTGGTAATTATCTCCTGGTGATAGTGAAATTTTAGGCAATTTTATATTCCTTTTCCCTGTCCATATTTTCTGATTTTTCTCAAGTAAACATATTAAAATGTAGAGCTAACTCTTGGGAAACAGAAATCTATTGCGTGAGAAATGATCTTTAAAATAGTAAATTTGACATTTGAGAGTCGGAGTTTTCACTTAGCATATTTTATCACCAGTAACGGATTGAAATTACAGCTCACCTTGCCACCTGTTAAATGGGAATGAAGAAGACACCGTCCTCACGTGCAGTCAAGGCAGCAGAGTATATGTAAAGCACCGAGCACGGCGGGTATTTATGCTTAATAAACTTTAGCTTTGGCCGGGTGCGGTGGCTCAAGCCTGTAATCCCAGCACTTTGGGAGGCCGAGACGGGCGGATCACGAGGTCAGGAGATCGAGACCATCCTGGCTAACACAATGAAACCCCGTCTCCACTAAAAATACAAAAAAATTAGCCGGGCGTGGTGGCGGCGCCTGTAGTCCCAGCTACTCGGGAGGCTGAGGCAGGAGAATGGCGGGAACCCGGGAGGCGGAGCTTGCAGTGAGCCGAGATCGCGCCACTGCACTCCAGCCTGGGCGACAGAGCGAGACTCCGCCTCAAAAAAAAAAAAAAAAAAAAAAAAAACTTTAGCTTTTGTTATTATTAGTATATGCTAAGAATCTAGAAATAAACTCCCTTGATACCCTTTAAATGTTATGTATTCTGAAATCAACAGGAGGTAAACACTTCGATCATTTAGAAAAGCCATCAGAGAATTAAGCTAATTTTTAGTTTTCCAATTTGCAATTAATAAAATATTTCTAATATACAGGAAATAACAAGAGAAACCCACCCTCTTTCTCACTCTTCTTAATTTTCAATTTTTTTTTTCCCCGAGATGGAGTCTTGCTCTGTCACCCAGGCTGGAGTGCAGTGGTGTGATCTGGGCTCACTGCAACCTCTGCCTCCCAGGTTCAAGCGATTCCGCCTCATCCTCTTGAGTAGCTGGGATTACACGTGCACGCCACCACGCCTGGCTAATTTTTGTATTTTTAGTAGAGATGGAGTTTCACCATGTTGGCCAGGCTGGTCTCCAACTCCTGACCTCAGGTGATCCACCTGCCTTGGTCTCTTAAAGTGCTGGGATTACAGGTGTGAGCCACCATGCCTAGCCTCACTCTTCTTAAAAGTGAAATCTTGCCAGGCGTGGTGGCTCACGCCTGTAATCCCAACACTTTGGGCGGCCAAGGGGGGTGGATCATGAGGTCAGGAGATCGAGACTATCCTGGCCAACAGGGTGAAACCCTGTCTCTACTAAAATACAAAAATTAGCCAGGCATGGTGGCGTGCACCTGTAATCCCAGCTACTGAAGAGCCTGAGGCAGGAGAATTGCTTGAATCCAGGAGATGGAGGTTGCAGTGAGCCGAGATGGAACCACTGCACTCCAGCCTGGGCGAGAGAGTGAGACACTGTTTAAAAAAAAAAAAAAGTGAAATCTTACAGGTACAAGTAAAGCCCTAACCTCTCCTTTTCTCCTACCTTTCTCCCCAGAGATAACTATCCTAAAGCTCACTTGTATCACTTCCATACCCACTTTTGTACTATTCCTACTTATATTTATACTTTAAATCTCCATACTTACATCTATACTTTACATTCATAAATAATATATATGGCTATTTTTGTGTGGGGAAACACAAAGCCTAATCAGAAATTCCTTTTACTTGGAATGCTTTTCTTCCTCATTTTCCCATCTTAAACAATACTACATTTGGTTTGTTTTGTTGTTGTTTTTAGATGGAGTCTTGCTCTGTCGCCCAGGCTGGAGTCCTCTGGTGCAATCTCGGCTCACTACAACCTCCGCCTCCTGAGTTCAAGTGATTCTCCTGCCTCAGACTCCCAAGTAGTTGGAATTACATGCACATGCCACCATGCCCAGGTAATTTTTGTATTTTGAGTAGAGACACTCTTTCGCCATGTTGACCAGGCTGGTCTCAAACTGCCAACCTCAGGTGGTCTGCCCACTTCAGCCTCCCAAAGTGCTGAGATTACAGGCATGAGCCACCACACCGGCCTACATTTGTTTTTAATAAAACTTTGCTTTATCAAAATGAAATGACTCCAGTTATAAACTTTGCATTCCACATTAACACCTGGTTAGTTTTTTTGTTTTGTTTTGTTTTTTAGACAAGTCTCACTCTGTTGCCCAGGTGTGGGGTACAGCGGGGTGATCCTACCTCGGCCTTTCAAAGTGCTAGGATTACAGGCATGAGCCACTGCACCTGGCCAACACATAAAATTTTAACCAATAAAATTACTGTAAGATAAGCCAAATCTCCCTGAAAGCTCCATGTAGAATAGTTTGTAATCCATATTCTAATTATGACTTATAAAACATAGAACTTAGAAAAGTAATTCCTCCCTTTTTTTTTTTTTTTTTGAGACGGAGTCTCGCTTTATCGCCCAGGCTGGAGTGCAGTGGCCGGATCTCAGCTCACTGCAAGCTCCGCCTCCCGGGTTTACACCATTCTCCTGCCTCAGCCTCCCGAGTAGCTGGGACTACAGGCGCCCACCACCTCACCCGGCTAGTTTTTTGTATTTTTAGTAGAGACGGGGTTTCACCATATTAGCCAGGATGGTCTCGATCTCCTGACCTCGTGATCCGCCCGTCTCGGCCTCCCAAAGTGCTGGGATTACAGGCTTGAGCCACCGCGCCCGGCCGAAAAGTAATTACTTCTTAATAAGTTTGTTCATTTATTAAATTGAGTTTTGCTCTAAAATATGTTCTTAGGTAAACAGAACAGATCTACTTAATCAATTTAACAAGTTACTGCACTTACAGCAATAAAATCTTTTTCTAATCCTTATTCAAATTCAAAGTACCAAGCCATTGTTGGGAAATAATTATTAATTCTACAAATTATTATGACAATCCTATCCCTTCAAATATTGTTTTTTAACCTAAAAATATAATTTATGGAGAGCTGGTACTACAAACTATTAAGTGGAATTAGCACATATATAGACAGAGAATTACTAATAAGTTGATGTCAGTTTGAATGGTAAACCAATGTGTCTCCTAGTAGTCACTCCATCTCTTCCTAAATAATCACAAACTGTCCACTTTAAAAGCCATTCTAAGCCAGGCATGGTGGCTCACGCCTGTAATCCCAGCACTTTGGGAGGCCGAGGCAGATAGATCATGAGGTCAGGAGTTCGAGACCAGCCTGACCAACATAGTGAAACTCTGTCTCTACTAAAAATATAAAAACTAGCCAGGCATGGTGGCATGCACCTGTAGTCCCAGCTACTCAGGAGGCTGAAGTAGGAGAATCACTTGAACCCAGGAGGCCGAGGTTTCAGTGAGCTGAGATCGTGCTACTGCACTCCAGCCTAGGCAACAGAGCAAGACTCTGTTTCAAAAAAAAAAAAAAAAAATTAAACAACAACAACAACAAAAAGCCACTCTAGGATTTTGCTGCAGTGACTGCCAAGCTCTCTTCTAGGGGAATTAAGCACCTTATTCCTTTTTTTTTTTTTTTTTTTTTTTTGAGACAGAGTCTCACTCTGTTGCCCAGGCTGGAGTACAGTGGCCTGATCTCCATTCACTGTAACCTCTGCCTCTTGGGTTCAAGACAGTCTACTGCCTCAGCCTCCCCAGTAGGCACAGGTGTGTGCCACCCCATCCAGCTAATTTTTGTATTTTTAGTAGAGACGAGGTTTCACCATGTTGGCCAGGCTGGTCCTGAACTGCAGACCTTAATTGACTCACCTGCCTCAGCCTCCCAAAGTGCTGGGATTACAGGCGTGAGCCGCTGTGCCCAGCCAGCCTTATTCATTTTGAAAACCACAAATCAGTCGGGTGCAGTGGCTCACGCCTGTAATCCCAGCACTTTGGGAGGCCCAGGCGGGCAGATCATGAGGTCAGGATTTTGAGACCAGCCTACCCAACACGGTGAAATCCTGTCTCTACTAAAAACACAAAAACTTAGCTGGGCATAGTGGTGGGTGTCTGTAATCCCAGCTACTCGGGAGGCTGAGGCATGAGAATCGCTTGAACCCAGGAGGCGGAGGTTGCAGTGAACCAAGATCACACCACTGCACTCCCCAGCCTGGGCGACAGAGTGAGACTCCATCTCAAAAAAAAAAAAAAAAAAAAAAAAAAAAAAAAAGAGAACAACAAGTCTTCAGTCTTCCAGCACTTCTGTTGTCCACACTTTGGTGAAAATGATAGCAACAAATGAGTTTTATCATCCATGAGACTTTTTATTCTTGGCTTTAATTCCTCTGGGCCAGGAGCTTTAAACTCAATGGGAATATCCAGTATTCTCTCAATAACATTTCTGTCAAAAGCTTTGCTTGTCTCTTAACCATTTTTGTCACATTTTCTGGTCAGAAAAGCAGCAACATAGGATTGGAGTAGGTCCCTTCTTCCTTTCTGCGTCACTGCCATTGATATTATTTCTTATTTTTAAAATAGAGACAGGATCTCACTTTGTTGCCTGGTCTCGAACTCCTGAGCTCAAGCAATCCACCAGCCTCAGCCTCACAAAGTACTAGAATTACAGGCATGAGCCACCGCACCCAAAAGAATAAAATAACTGGATAACTTCCTTCTAGTTCTTTCTGCCACTGAGAAGCAATTAACATTCAACTTTATTTTTCTCTCCATACTTTTCTCCCTAGTCATTTCCTGATAGGGAGAAAAAGACATAATTTATTAGCTACTATTAATATTTATCCAAACTAATCTCCAATTTAAAAATAAATAAGGCTGGGTGTGGTGGCTCATGCCTGTAATTCCACCACTTTGGGAGGCCGAGGTGGGTGGATCACCTGAAGTCAGGAGTTTGAGACCAGCCTGGCCAACAAGGCAAAACCCCGTCTCTACTAAAAACACAAAAATTAGCCAGGCCTGGTGGCACACGCTTGTAGTCCCAGCTACTCAGGAGGCTGAAGCAGGAGAATCGCTTGAACCTGGGAGGCAGAGGTTGCAGTGAGCTGAGATCACACCACTGCACTCCAGCCTGGGTGACAGAGAGAGACTCCGTCTCAAAAAATAAAAATAATAAAAATAAAACTAAATAAATAAGTCTTTTCCAGTGCTGGAACAACTGAATATCAACATGCAAAATAATGAAATCAAACCCCTTCCTTATACCACACACAAAAGTTAACTCAAATGGATTATGTAAGACCTAATGTAAATGTAAATGTAAATGTAAGAGCTAAAACTATAAAATGCTTAGAA
Organism: Macaca fascicularis; assembly: GCF_037993035.2. NCBI lineage: Eukaryota > Metazoa > Chordata > Mammalia > Primates > Cercopithecidae > Macaca > Macaca fascicularis. The sequence continues at coordinate 46,624,343 of NC_088390.1, forward strand.
GAAAATATAGGAATAAATCTTCACAGTACTGGGTTAGTCAAAACCTTCTTAAATATGACACCAAAAGCATCAATGACAAGATAAAAAATAGTTAAGTCGGTCTTCATAAAAATTAAGTATTTTGGATAGGCGCGGTGGCTCACGCCTATAATCCTAGCACTTTGGGAGGCCGAGGGGGCCAGGTCACCTGAGGCTGGGAGTTCGAGACCAGCCTGACCAGCATGGAGAAACCCTGTCTCCACTAAAAGTACAAAATTACCCAGGCATGGTGGCACATGCCTATAATCCCAGCTACTCAGGAGGGTGAGGCAGGATAATCTCTTGAACCCAGGAGGCAGAGGTTGCAGTGAGTCAAGACCACACCATTGCACGCTAGCCTGGACAACAAGAGTGAAATGCTGTTTCAAAAAAAAAAAAAATTAAGTATTTTGTTGTGTTTCAACGGACACTGTCAAAAAAGATAAAAGGTAACCCACAGACTAGGAGGAAGTATTTGCAAGTCGTATTGCATGCATGCACTTCATAATGATATTTTGGTCAATGACAGAACACAGTGGCCCTGTAAGATTATAATATCATATTTTTACTGTACCTTTTCTATGTCTAGATACACAAATACCATTGTGTTACAGATGCCTATAGTATTCAGTACAGTAACATGCTGTACAGGATTATAGCCTAGGAGCGTGGGCTCTACCAGAGAGTCTAGGTATGTATTAGACTGTATCGCTAGATTTGGGTGAATACACTCTATGATATTTGCACAATGACAAAATTGCCTTAACACATTTCTCAGACCATATCCCAGTAATTAAGCAACACACAGCTGTATCTCATGAGAGACTGGGATCCTGAATACATTTTAAAAACTCTTACAACTCAATGATAAGACAACTCAATTAAAAATGGACAAAGGATCTGAACAGACATTCTCCAAAGATGTCATCCAAAGCCAAAAAGCAAAAGAAAAGATGCTCAATCTCAATAGTCATTGGGGAAACACAAATCAAAACCACAACAAGATACTATTTCATATCCACTAGGATGTAGTAGAAAAGACAGATAATGACAAGCGTTGATAAGGATGTGGAGAAATTGAAACTCTCACATGCTACTGGTGGGAATGTAAAATGGTGTATCCACTTTGAAACAGTCTGGCAGTTCTTCAAAAAATTACACAAAGCTACCATATGACCCAGCATTCCACCCTATAGACATGAGAACATATATCCACAACTGGTACATAATTTTTTTTTTTAAATAGAGCCTTGCTCTGTCTCCCAGGATGGAGTGCAGTGGCGCCATCCTGGCTCACTGCAGCCTCTGCCTCCCAGGTTCCAGCGATTCTCCTGCCTCAGTCTCCCAGGTAGCTGGGAGTACAGGCACACGCCACCACACCTGGCTAACTTTCGTATTTTTAGTAGAGACGAGGTTTCATCGTCTTGGCCAGGCTGGTCTTGAACTCCTAACCTTAAACTACTGATCCGCCTGCCTCGGCCTCCCAAAGTGCTGGGATTACAAGCATGACCCACTATGCCCATCTAAGAACATTAGATCTAAGCCTTCAGTTTACAATCTAAGAAAGAAAATGGCCAGGCACGGTGGCTCATGCCTGTAATCCCAGCACTTTGGGAGTCCAAGGTGGGGGAATCACCTGAAGTCAGGAGTTCGAGACCAGCCTGCCCAACATGGTGAAACCCCGTCTCTACTAAAAATACAAAAAATTATCCAGGCGTGGTGGCGGGCGCCTGTAATCCTAGCTACCCAGGAGGCTGAGGCAGGAAAACCGCTTTGACCCAAGAGGTTGCAATAAGCTGAGATTGCACCATTGCACCCCAGCCTGGGCAATATGAGTGAAACTCCAAAAAAAAATAAAATAAAATAAGGAAAGAAAGGAAAGAGAGAGAAGGAAGGAAAGAAAGAGAAGGAAAGGAGGGAGGGAGGGAAAGAAGGAGGGAAGGAGGGAAGGAGGGAAAGAAAGGAAGGAAAGGAAGGAAAGAAAGGAAGAAAGGAAGGAAGAAAGGAAGAAAAGAAAGAAAGAAAGGAAGAAAGAAAGAAAGGAAGAAAGAAAAAAGAAAGAAAGAAAGAAAGAAAGAAAGAAAGAAGGAAAGAAAAAGAAAGAAAGAAAGAAAAAGAAAGAAAGAAAGAGAGAGACAATGGTCTGTCCATTACATCTCATCCTGGCTCTTCCCTAAGTAAGAACTTCTCTTTCCTTACTAATGCAGAAGTTTCATCATGAGTTTTGTCTTTTCTGGAAAATGTAGAAGTAATTTCTCTGTTTCATCTCTTGCTATTTATCTGTCTATCCATTTGTCTACTCATCCGTTTATTCACTCATCTATCCCTCCATCTATATATTTTTAATCAGAAGAAAACTTAGGAAAAAAATCTAGTTCAATCCTTTCATTTTATGACTTATTTAGAATGCCAAGGTCCCATGAGGAGATGTACTCAAATCATGATTTTGTTAAGCACGTATTTGCTATGCCAATACATTTGGCAGGCAGAATGTACCAAGTATAATGTAAAAACTAGCTGGGAATGGTGGCTCATGTCTGTAATCCCAGCACTTTGGGAGGCTGAGGTAGAAGGATCACTTGAGCTCAGGAGTCTAAGACCAGCCTGGGCAATGTAACAAGACCCTCTCTCTACAAAAAATTTAAAAATTAGCAAGGTGTGGTGGTAGCAAGGCGCACCTGTAGTCCCAGCTACTTGGGAGGGTGAGGTAAGAGGATCACTTGAGCCTAGAAGGTCAAGACTGCAGAGAGCCATGGTTGTGCCACTGCACACCAGCCTGTGTGACAGAACAAGACCTTGTCTCCAAAAAAGAAAAGCAAAACAAAGCAAAACAAAAAGGTAAAAACCTGACTCAGGGTGTAAACATTGAGGATGAGTGAGAAACAATAGTATTGTGTTCAAAAAGAAGTTAATGCTGTAATGTTTGAACTCATCTTTTTTTTTTTTTTGAAAATGGAAACTGTGAACTCTGAGGGACAGAGGCCATGACTTACTCATGTTTGCCTTATACCACATCTGACACACAGCAGATGTTCCATGAACATTTGAATGAAGGAATGATTAAATCAATAAAATTTCTTTTAGTAGGATTATGTTCTTGACCCTGATTCAGATATATCCAATTTTTCTAGCCTGGTAGAATCTTTTTTGAATGCTGATGTCACTACCCAATATCTCTGTTTCTTTAATTCTAATATATATTTTTTCATATTGTAATATTTCTGAAATCATGATGCATCTCTTATAGTTGATTTATTTAGATAATATATTATTTTTTCCTGAAAAACTGTTATTAAATCCATGATGCATCTTACAATCATTGACATCTCAAAGCTGAGGAAGTTAACTTGCTAATACTAGCTTGCTGTCAAAGTTTTGTATTATCAGAAAATGGAAGAGGTATACATCCAAGTCACTGAAACTGTTAAAGAAGAAAAGACAGGGCAATTTAACAGGGATAAATACTAGATACTGAATTTGGATCTAAAAATCAACTACGTATGTTCGAGAGGAGGGATATATGGTTCAACAGCAGCAGCAGCACCTGCACTGCCCAGTCCCAATCTGCCAGATCCTGCAGGTCATTATTTCCTCGTGGTCGTGTTCTAGGGCCAGGAAGTTTCCCATTCAGCTAGTATTCCAACCCAGACTCTTTCTCTCCTTACTGCCCTGGTCAATTAGTCCTAGTATGTGGACTCTGACAGGCAAAAAGGTGTTGGTAAATTTGGGAGTCTTTTTGGACAGGCTTCAGGGGTATAATCATATAATCAACAGCAGTACAAGGGCAACAGATTTAGGAGTTTCAATGAACTGTAAACTTGATATGATCAATGATGTGATATAACTAGACATAAAGCAATCTAAGTAAATAGTTTCCAGCTTAAAACTGGGTGTGGTGGTGTGTGTCTATAGTCCCATATACTCAGGAGGCTGAGACAGGAGGACCACTTGAGCCCAGGAGTTCGAGGTTGCAGTGAGCTATGATTTGAAACAGAGTGAGACCTTATCTCTAAAAAGAAAAAAAGGAAAAGAAAAAGAAAAGAAAAAATAGCTTCCAGCTCAAGTTAAGACTGGTCTTCTTCCTTTCTTTCTTCCCTCCAATAAAGTGCTGGGCTACTTCTGCCCACACACTTGAAGAGTAAAGCCATACCCACAATCAAGCAATCAGAATAAGAAACAGACTGAAACTCTAATCACATTAAGAAATAGTCAAAGAACACTTTGGGAGGCCAAGGCAGGAGGACTGCTTAAGCCCAAAAGATCAAGACCAGCCTGGGCAATATAGTGAGACACATCTCTAGAAAAAGAAAAAAATAGTCAAAGGAATTTGAGTTACTTGTCTCGCCAGTGACTGAAAAGGTGACATGTTTCCAATTATATGAATGATTGTCTTGTGGAAGAACATTTTGGGATTAAATTAGAACTGATAAATAGAAGTTGCTGAAGATATTATTAACTCAATATAAATTAAACCATAATGCTTTTCAAAAGTAGGTTGGGCTGCCTCTCAAACAAGCTACCCATCTCTGGAGGTATTTATGCAAAAATTAGGTGACATCATCTAGGGAATCGTGGTAGCCAGTCTCCAAGACGGCCCCATGATCCATACCTCCTGGTATTCATGCCTTTGGGTCATTCCCTCCCTTAGTTGTGGACTGGACTTAACGAGTCACTTCTAATTAATAGAAGAAGACAGTATGCTGGGATATAACTTAGAGACAAGGCTATTAAAGGCAATATGGCATCATTCTCTTTATCTTGTATCATTTGCTCTGGGGGAAGTCAGCTGTCACGTAGTGACCAGTCCTACGGCAAGGCTCACTTGATGAAGAATCTCAAGTGATGAAGAACTGAAATCTCTTGCCAACAAGCAAGTGAGCTTGAAGTGAATCTGCTAGACTCAGTCAAACCTTAAGTTGACTGCATCTGCAGCTGACAGTTTGACTTCAACTTCATCAAAGACCCTGAATTAGAACCACCCAGCTAAGTTGCACCAAGATTCTTGACTCTCCAAAACTATTTTAAAGTTGACAAATTTGGGGGTAATTTGTTTTGCAGCCAATAGACAACAAATACAGGGATGTTATAGATGGTTCAGATATCTTGCTGGACAATAGTATTTTGTCTTTTATGATCCCTTTGACTTTGAGAGTCTATGATCAGGTATGAAATGATATTTTTGTCCAGAAGATTATTCCCTGATGGGAGTTAAGGCTAAGCAAATGAAAACAAATTTCCATTGATATGCATTATTTTATTTATTTTATTTTATGAGACAGAGTCTCGCACTGTTGCCTAGGCTGGAGTGTAGTAGCGTGATCCTGGCTCACTGCAACCTCTGCCTCCTGGGTTCAAGGGATTCTCCTGCCTCAGCCTCCCTAGAAGCTGAAGTTATAGGCACCCACCACCATACCCAGCTAATTTTTGTATTTTTAGTAGAGACGGGGTTTTGTCATGTTGGCCAGGCTGGTCTCGAACTCCTAACCTCAAGTGATCCACCTGCCATGGCCTCCCAAAATGCTGGGATTACAGACGTAAGACACCGCGCCCGGCCTAGAACCACCACCTCTTACAGCCAGAATCCTATTGTCCAACTCAACTCTACCATTTCTTTACTGTTGGTTCCCCGCTTGCCCCTTCACCTACCGCAGTCTGCTTGACTTATCTGTGTTTACTTAAACACAGGCTTTGCTCCACCCAGCACCTGTGCAGCCCATTCCTGATCCACCAGATCCTGTGGGTCATTATCTACTCCTGGCCATGATCCAGGGTCAGGAAACTTCCCATTCAGCCAATATTCCAGCCCAGCCTCCTCTCTCTTCTTGCTACCCTGGTCAATTTAGTCCTAGCATGTGGACTCTGACAGGCACAAAGGTGTTAGTAAATTTGGGGGTCTCTTTGGACAAGCTTCAGGGCTATAATCATATTTTGAAAGCTTTCAGGTAGGGCATCCAACAAGACTCATTCTGTCCCAGAAACTTTGAGTTTTGTGATTTCTACTCTATACCTTGTATACATTGGATCTTTCTTTTACTTAATGTCTTAAATAATTACCCAAGGTCTCCTCTCTGACAGTGAAACATTGAAACAACCTTTGGAGGGCTGGGCGAGGTGGCTCATGCCTGTAATCCCAGCACTTTGGGAGGCCAAGGCAGGTGGATCATTTGAGGTCAGGAGTTCGAGACCAGCCTGGACAACAAGGTGAAACCCTGTCTCTACTAAAAATACAAAAAAATTAGCCAGGCATGGTGGTGGGTGCCTTTAATCCCAGCTACTCAGGAGACTGAGGCAGGAAAGTCACTTGAACCCAGGAGGCGGAAGGTGCAGTGAGCCGAGATCGCACCACCGCACACTCCCGACCGGGCGATAGAATGAGACTCTATCTAGAAAGAAAAGAGAAGAGGAGAGGGGAGGAGAGGAGAGGGGAGGGGAGGAGAGGAGAGGGGAGGGGAGGGGAAGAGAGAAAGAGAAAGAAAACAATCTGGAGATTTATTTTAATCATTCATTTATAAAATTTTAAAGATAGTCTTTGAGCTATAGCACTAGTGATTGTCTCTAAGGCTCTCAATACAAGTTTAATAAAATGGTGATGTTTCTCAGAGTACAGGGCTAAGGCAGAATAGGGCCCAAAGAAATACTTTTATAAACACGTTAAGATCTCTGTGAAAGTAACTAATTCATGAATCTGTTTACCTTGGCAGTGTCTATGGGGTTCACGATTTCATGCCTGATGTTTTTCTTTTCTGCTCCAATACAAAAGTAAATCAGGCAAATGCATACTAGTTTTCCTAAAGATTCTTGAATAAACTTTTATATAAACCAGTGCCAAAAGCTGCACTAAAAGTAGAGAAGAAAGAGTTACTCTGGATGTGTTTAGCACCTATAAAATACTCAAGTAAATTGTGACTGTTACTTTCAGTCAAATAGATGATCAAAGACATCCTCTCCTTTTGATCCTAGTTGTTCAGATTTCTACTGCCTTCCTCATCGGTAGAATTCACTAAGTCTATAGATAAAATCTGCAAAACCTCAGCAATCAACAGGCAACTCCACAGCCTTTTAACAATATTGCTCTACCTTATTTTAGCACCTTATATTTCCCTATCACTTTACACCATGACATTCCTGCATTGAAATAATTATGTAAAATGAAATGTGAAGGGAAGAAGTTGTCAACTTTAGAGAGATCTGAGCATTTACACACCTGGCCCTTTCCAGTGGGCAGTTCAAAGGCAAAGCAATCTAGTCACAGAGGCAGGAGAGCTAAACTGAAACTATGACTATTCAGTGTCTTTATTACTTTGAAGACCAAAGGGTGTTTGATCCTTGTTCTAATACCTGCTTCTTGGTAACACTGTATGAAGTGCACTGATGCATCTCCGGCATCTACGTTAGCATTTCATTCTTGCTCATCCACCTTTCCAAACAATCATGGGGAGCGTAAATAATATATTGTATTTAATAAATGCAAGTGACAGCATGGGAAATATATACTTCCTTTTTAAAGTAGTGTTTTAGGCCAGGTGCGGTGGCTCACGCCTATAATCCCAGCACTTTGGGAGGCCGAGGCAGGCGAATCATGAGGTCAAGAGATCGAGACCAACCTGGCCAACGTGGTGAAACCCCGTCTCTACTAAAAATACAAAAATTAAGTGGGTGTGGTGGTGCACACCTGTAGTCCCAGCTACTTGGGAGACTGAGGCAGGAGAACTGCTTGAATGTGGGAGGCGGAGGTTGCAGTGAGGCGAGATTGCGCCACTGCATTCCAGCCTGGCAACAGAGCGAGACTCCATCTAAAAAAAAAAAAAAAAAAAAAAAAAGTAGTGTTTTTAAATTTATTTGGTCAATATAGAAGAAACATGCTCATTACAGGAGATTTGGAAAATGTCAAAAAGAAGAAAGTTTTAAAAATCACATTATATCCACCACCCAAAAGATAGCCATTAATAATGTTTCAATTTCCTTTTGGGCTTTTATTCATGCACAGTTTCAAAAAAACATTGCTGTGATCATTCTCTATATATATAGTATGTATATACTTTTGTGTCCTATTTTCACTTCCAATTATAACATAAGCAAAAAATGCATACTTTGAAAGTTGATGTGAGTTCAGAGTTTAGTAAAAATATGTGTTTCATTTGAATTGGAGTCAAGACTATAATATTCCTTTGAACATTATACAACATGTTTCTTCATCATTCCACCATTCCTTTTTGCATTGTTTAAGTTGAACATTACATCTTTTCTAGAGTTTGGAAAATGTTATGTTTTGGACAGTGAATATGATTGCTAGCAGTTATTTTATGACAAAATACATTTGAATTAAAAACATTATTTTATTTATTTTTTGAGACAGAGCCTTGCTCTCTCACCCAGGCTGGAGTGCAGTGGCACAATCTCTGCTCACTGCAACCTCTGCCTCCTGGTTCAAATGATTCTCCTGCCTCAGCCTCCTGAGTAGCTGGGATTACAGGCATGTGCCACCATGCCTGGCAAATTTTTGTATTTTTAGTAGAGACCACGTTCCACCATGTTGGCTAGGACAGTCTTGAACTCCTAACCTCAGGTTATTTGCCCACCTCAGCCTCCCAAAATGCTGAGATTACAGGCGTGAGCCACTGGGCCTGGCCAAAAACATTATTTTAAATCTGTTAGTTTGCACTAGGTCTGACATTTATATCAAGAAATATTTTATTCGACTTATTAACATATTACCAAAGATCAAGTATTATCTTTAAATTGAAATGATTCTGTTTCTTATAATAATAGGCTTCTGTGAAGCAATGATTTTAAAACTCCATATCACAAATATTTATTAAACTCTTCAATGTTACATCAGTTTTCCTCCCACACACCCATACTGCAGTCCCAGAATAAGACACATAAGGAGTAGTAATCAAGAATTAAGACTTTCTTGTTAAAAACTGTCAAAAGCTTGCTACACCAGCATCCAGCGACAGGAGGAGAAATGTCTCCAGTCTACTACACTCCCCTGCAAGCCAGGTTTTAATTTGTTGAGAAGGGGGAAAAGCCTATAAAAATCTTGGCAAAATACAGAGCTGCTAATTTAATCAATTTTAGTAGTTAAAGCAGTGATTTCAAGTGCTAACACAATCTGTTGAAAGAACTAATTTCCAAGGTAGGGGAGATTCATTTATTTCTACTTTTTCTTCCCAGTTTTCCAGTCTAAGGCTATGTGGGCAGCCCTCATGCACTCACTGAGACACCCCCTCCCACGAGTTAGGAGTCTTGGGCCCTAACTGAATCCCTGAAGCAGCAGAGAAACAGGCCTTCCTTTCCCCTGGGGAGGGCCTTCCAGGTGCAGGTGAAATAGACCTCAACTGATAGATACCTGTAGTAATAGATACTTGCTTGAGGGTGCATTAAGAGCTAAAATCATGCTGAACCACAAGAAAGGGCTGGGTGCTTGCTACACACTGCCCCTGAGAGAGAGAAGGGGTGCTCTGCGTCTCCCCTAATTCTGAAATCTCCCAGTTCTCAGCCAAGCGTGTTGGCTCACGCCTGTAATTCCAGCAGTTTGGGAGGCCAAGGCGGGTGGATCAACTGAGATCAGGAGTTCAAACCAGCCTGGCCAACATGGCAAAACCCCGTCTCTAACAATAAAATTAACTGGGCATGGTGGTGCGTGCCTATAGTCCCAGCTACTGGGGAGGCTGAGGCAAGAGAATCTCTTGAACCTGGGAGGCAGCAGTTGCAGTGAGCCAAGATCGCACCATTGCACTCCAGCCTGGGCGAATGAGAGAGACTCCGTCTCAAAAATAAATAAATAAATCTCTCAGTTCTCACTGCCTCTCATCATTAAATTTCCTTTGCAGCAGTGTAGTGGCACCATATTTTGATATACTAACAGATATGTTTCTAATTCCTGGTAGTTCCTTTATACCCCCTTGAAAGCTATACAATGAGACATTCATTACCTTGGGAAAGGGTTGCTACAGCAGAAAAGGCTTTTTGAGTATGATGAGCCAAACCCTGAAGATCTCAGAGCATGAACAGTTTAAGATATTGCTAAGTGCCACCTCTGAAACTAGATAAAGTTTACTTGGGCTGGAGGAATGAAGAGAGGGAGAATCAGAAGGAAAGAAAGTTTAGATAGCAGTAGGTTCCTAAGAAAGCGTCAGGGAACTTCCCTAGGCTGGGCACGGTGGCTCATGCCTGTTATCCCAGCACTTTGGGAGGCCAAGGCAAGTGGATCACCTGAGGTTAAGTCAGTAGTTCAAGACCAGCCTGGCCAACATGGTAAAACCTGTCTCTACTAAAAATACAAAAAAAAAAAAAAAAAAAAAAAAAAGCCGGGCACAGTGGCTTGCACCTGTAATGCCAGCTACTCAGGAGGCTGAGGCAGGAGATTCGCTTGAACCCAGGAGGCAGAGGTTGCAGTGAGCTGAGATCGCACCATTGCCTGGGTGACAGAGTGATACTCTGTCTCAAAAAAAAGCTTCCTCTCATACCCAACAGGCATGAAGAAGCCAAGGTAGAGGAAAGCTGTGATGCATTCCCAGAATAGAGCCCAGGGAGGTTTCAACATACCACAGTCCTCTCACCCACCATGGTGAGGACACAGAAGAAATATCTGGGTTGTGCACCTCAGCAGGTAAGACAGAGGCAGCCTCCAAGCAGCCCCCCGGGCATCGGCGTGGTGCAGGGAGAGGGAAAACATTTTTTTTTTTTTTTTTTTAGACAGAGTCTCGCTCTGTTGCCCAGGGTGGAATGCAGTGGCGCAATCTCAGCTCACTGCAACCTCCACCTCCCGGGTTCAAGCGATTCTCCTGCCTCAGCCTCCTGGGTAGTGGGATTACAGGTGCACGCTACCACACCTGGTTAATTTTTGTATTTTTTTTTTTTTTAATTAGAGACGGGGTTTCATCATGTTGGTCAGGCTGGTCTCGAACTCCTGACCTCAGGCGATCCACTCATCTTGGCCTCCCAAAGTGCTGGGATTACAGGTGTGAGCCACCGCACCCAGCTGAAGCAAAACGTTTTCCACACACCTGAGAGTAACACAGACCTGGAGCAAGAGCTTAGGCACCCCACCTAGTTTTCTGCAGTCCAGGAATGATGAGGGAAGCATGAAAGTAGGGGAAAAGAGTGTATCAAGAGAGGCTTTGCAGCTAGAAGAGACCAAAAAAAAAAAAAAAAAGTACTTGGGAGGCTGAGGCGGGAGGATAAAAATAAAATAAAACAGGCCAGGTGTGGTGGCTCATGCCCATAATTCCAGCACTTTGGGAAGCCAAGGCAGGTGGATCACTTGAGGCCAGGAATTTGAGACCAGCCTGGCCAGCATGATGAAACTCTGTCTTTACTAAAAATACAAAAATTAGCTGGACGTGGTGGCTCACACCTGTAATCCCAGCTACTTGGGAGGCTGAGGCAGGAGAATCACTTGAATCCGGAAGGTGGAGGTTGCAGTCAGCTGAGACCGCACCACTGCACTCCAGCCTGGGTGACAGAGTGAGATTCTGTCTCAGAAATAACTAACTAAATATAAATAAATAAATAAATAATAAAATAAAATAAAAATAGCCACCTGGGCCAAAGACAGAAGAATCAGATAGAAAGTGGTACATGTTGGCAGATGCCAGCATGGTCTGATGAACAAGGGCAAGACACTACCTGTCCCCACCCTGATGCTGTGCCACTAGGTAAGTCCCCAGATCTCAGAGGAAAAGAGCAGTGGGAACCCTAAACTGACTAAGATTTGGTATCTGCCACTTAGCAGAATGACACTCTTCGAGTGCAGAAGAGGAATTAAGTCGTGGAAAAATGGAAAAAGGCGTATTTCTTGCAAAACTGATTCATGTCATGAGATTTACGCTGGTCACATGTATCCCATGGAATTTCCAATAAATGTGTACCATAAACAAAAGATGTCTAAAAAAATATCGTATGTATTAGCCTTTGAATAAGAGTTAGACATCATGCAGGAGTGTGAAGAAAAGAACATCTTTGTTGTGTTCTGATCAATATCATCTTCAGACTGGAATTACAGCTTTACTCTATTTCTTTGGGGGTGAAGTAACTATTTTCCTTAGTTTGTTCAAGAATGGATTGACTGATTAATCAAAATTCTAGAAATAACTGGAGGATTGTGCTATGCTGCCTGCTTTCATTAACTGCTTAGTTGGTGGACTGACAAAGCACTGTAATCGTTTCTTTGCAATTCCCATGGTGAAGTAATCTCAAATGCCACTAGTATCATTCACCTCCCCATCAACTCCCACGTCTCTGCCGTGTCATGATGACCTGGGATAAAGACTGTGGGTGGGGGCAAGGATTGTCACAAGTTGTAGATTAGACAAACCAGAGGGGACCTCAGAAAAGCATTTATTTTGGTTCTGGTTTCCAAGCAGGTCTGCAGCCAGATCGTTCAAAAAGAACGATTGTCTATCCTATGTTTAAAGATCTCCAAAGAAGGCAATCTCTGATAAGCTGTTTTAACATATAAAATCTGTATTTTGAGAAGTTTCCTCCTTTTATCAAATCTAAACCTAAACCCATCTCTTTTCATTTTCTTCTTTGTGATCGGTGATAAAAATACATCATATGATTCTGCTTTGAAATCCTATTTTGCTATCCTGGCTAACATGGTGAAACCCCGTCTCTACTAAAAATACAAAAAACTAGCCGGGCGTGGTGGCGGGCGCCTGTAGTCTCAGCTACTTGGGAGGCTGAGGCGGGAGAATGGCGTGAACCCGGGAGGCGGAGCTTGCAGTGAGCCGAGATCAGGCCACTGCACTCCAGCCTGGGAGACACAGCGAGACTCCGTCTCAAAAAAAAAAAAAAAAAAAAAAAAAGAAATCCTATTTTGGGCTTATAGATAGTATTTATTCTGCTAGAGACGTTGGCCCTTTTAGAAAAGAGTTTCTGGGCCGGGCACGGTGGCTCACACCTGTAATCCCAGCACTTTGGGAGGCCGAGGCAGGCGGATTGCCTGAGCTCAGGAGTTCACCACCAGCCTGGGCAACAGGGTGAAACCCCATCTCTACTAAAATACAAAAAACTAGCTGGGCGTGACAGTATGTGCCTGTGGTCCCAGCTACTCAGGAGGCTGAGGCAGGATAATTGCTTGAACCGGGAGGTGGAGGTTATGGTGAGCCGAGATCATACCACTGCACTCCAGCCTGGGTGACAGAGCAAGACTCCACCTCAAAAAAAAGACAGTTTCTGTCTTAAATGGGGATTTTGTAACTTGCTGTTTCAGAGGCAGATTTCTGATGACTAATGGGGTAATTTTTGTTTTTGTTTTTGAGATGGAGTTTCACTCTTGCTGCCCAGGCTAGAGTGCAATGGCGTGATCTTGGCTCACTGCAAACTCTGCCTCCTGGGTTCAAGCGAGATGGAGTTTCTCCATGTTGGTCAGGCTGGTCTTGAGCTCCTGACCTCAGGTGATCCACCCACCTTGGCCTCCCAAAGTGTTGGGATTACAGGCGTGAGCCACCGCGCCTGGCCTGATGGGTTGATTTTATGCAGGGTGAGACACCAGTAGCTGGGTAGCTGGACACTTCTCTGAAGTGCTGCCTTTCCCTCAGGCACTGCTTGTGTGGAGATACCCAGCAGAGGACCGGAAAGAGCTCTCCAGTTGTGTCAGCTGTGAGGAAGGAAGGGAGAAACAGGAAGCGAAACCTGAGGCAGGACACCCTACTACATGGCACAAACGGGGTCACCTCATGGGCAGTAGCTGTGACAGGCGAAGCCAGAGCAGAGATTTTGGTGGCAAAATATCTTGAAGTCCTGAACCTTGAAGTCTTACATGAAAATATCTTGAAGTCCTATGTGAACCTTGGGTGGACATTACTCTAAGGCAAGGATTTAAGATGAGTTACAAAAGAGTATTCCATTCTAGCATGGCAAGAAACCTGGGCAAAAAAATTAAGTGATCAATAAAGCTAAAAGTTAGTGGGAAAATGTAGTAAAGTCTACACAGGTACTTGTGAGCTTTGTTTTTCCCAATGATATATTTAATTAAATGAGTAATATCCGCCAGGGGTCGTAGCTAACACCTGTAATCTCAATACTATGGGAGGCTGAAGTGGGAGGATCATTTGAGCTCAGGAGGTTGAGGCTGCATTGAGCCTGGATCATGCCAATGCACTCCAGCCTGGGCATCACAGTGAGACTCTGCCTCAAAAAAAAAAGTTAGTTGGGTATGGTGGTACGCACCTGTAGTCCCAGCTACTTGTGACACTGAGGCAGGAGGATCACTTGAGCCCATGAGTACAAGGTTACAATGAGCCATGATTGCCCCACTGCACTCCAGCCTTGGTGACCGAGTGAGATCCTGTCTCAAAAAATAAAATAATTTTTAAAGCAATATTGAAATACATTCTCATTGTAAAAAGTAAGCATTAGAATTATGGCTAATGGGCTGGGTGCAGTGGCTCACGCCTGTAATCCCAACACTTTGAGAGGCTGAGGCACGTGGATCACAAGGTCAGGAGTTCGTGGCCAACATGGAGAAACCCCATTTCTACTAAAAACACAAAAATTAGCGAGCCGTGGTGGTGGGTGCTTGTAGTCCCAGCTACTTGGGAGGCTGAGGCAGGAGAATCACTTAAACCTGGGCAGTGAAGGTTGCAGTGAGCTGAGATTGTACCACTGCACTCCAGCCTGGGCGACAGAGTGAGACTCCATCTCAAAAAACAAACAAACAAATAGAATTATGGCTAATGTCCTCTTTGACCATTTCTTTCCCCCTACAACCCCCCCATCACCCTCCATCCTAATAGGCACCCTAGAGAAGGGTCATTCTTCTGTGTTTGGGAGGTAACCTTCTGCTTTTCTGGCCCGTACAGCCTCTTCCTCTTGGGGCTAAGGAAGATAATGGGGAAGATGGTGAGGATGAGTCAATATTTCCTCTACTCTTGGACAGAGGCTCAAAAGAGAATCATTGGGAGTTTCTCAGTCCAACCAAATCATGATGCAATCAGGAAAAAGAACCTAAAATTTTGGCATGTAGTCTTTCATTTTTCAATTTGCAGTATCAGTGCCAATTTGGTTTTTTGTGTGTATATCTTTACAATTTTTTTTGTTGTTTCTTTAGGCATTTTTCAAAAGAAATTAAGGGAAGGTACATCAGGCTCAACTGATCTGCCATCAATAACCTGGAAGCTTTTCATTCAATTTTATGTGTCATCAGTCTTTGCTTCTCATCTCTGGAATATTGTGATAATTTCAAAATGATCTTCCTATTTCTCTATCTCCTCATCTACCCATCTTTCTTCTCTCAACTGCCTTCCCTCTAATTCATCCATAGTCATAGTTATAAAATATCAGTTAGCCAGGCGTGGTGACTCATGCCCGTAATCCCAGCACTTTGGGAGGCTGAGGCAGGTGGATCAACTAAGGTCAGGCCAACATGGCGAAACCCTGTATCTAATAAAAGTATAAAAATTAGCTGGGCATGATGGTAGGCAGCTGTAATCCCAGCTACTCAAGAGGCTGACGCAAGAGAATGGCTTGAATGTGGGAGGCAGAGGTTGCAATGAGCCGAGATTGCACCATTGCACTCCAGCCTGGGCGACAGGAGCGAGACTCTGTCTCAAAAAAAAGAAAAAAAGAAAAATAAATAAAAAATAAAACATCATTGTTATTTCATCAATCTTCACCAGCTTTTCATTGCCTACAGAATGGAGTCTCAGTTCCTCAGGTTGGCATTCCACAATCTGATCCCAAAATGTGAATCTACACTTAAACCACTCACTACTCAAACTTCATTCCAACCATTGTTCCTGAATGTTCTGTGTGTTATGCCTATCTTGACATGAATACTCCAGCCTTTACCCTATCTAAATTCTGTTCCCTTCATTTCTCTGAGTTCCATCTGTCTTTCAGAGTAGTGTGCTAGCTCTGTGCGTCACACAGAAATGAATTTTACAATGTAGAAATCCTGTTCTCATTTGCAGTACAATTTGACAATACATTTCAATAACCATAGAAGTGTTCAAATCCTTGGGCTCAGAAATCTCACTCCTGAGAATTTATTCTTTAATAAACAGAAATAGAGGAAAGGTTAAGTCAATTACGATACATGTACTTAATAAAATAGGATACAGCTATTTAAAGTTATAACTAGAAGCACTATATAGCTTATGAAAATGCTTATGAGAAATTAAAGAAAAACAGAGAATAAAATTGTGATTAAATCTGGAAACCTGGAAAGGGAACTAGAGAAACAGTTGATTTGTGAGGTGGTGGGAGGTTACGTGATTCTTTTTCTCTTATTTGGATTCCCTTGATGCCATCCATTTTTTTTTTTTTTTTTTTTTTTTTGATACGAAGTCTCCCTCTGTTGCCCAGGCTGGAGGGCAGTGGCACAATCTCAGCTCACGGCAACCTCCACCTCTGCTTCCTGGGTTCAAGTGATGATTCTCTGGCCTCAGCCTCCCAAAGTGCTGGGATTACAGGCAGGAGCCACTGCACCCGGCCCCTTGTTGCCATCTTAACACTGTTCTTATGATATATAATTGTGATACATAATTGCTGTTCTTGGCCGGGCGCGGTGGCTCACGCCTGTAATCCCAACATTGTGGGAGGCCAAGGTGGGCAGATCACCTGAGGTCAGGAGTTCAAGACCAGCCTGACCAACATGGTGAAACCCTGTCTCTACTAAAAACACAAAAATTATCTGGGCATTGTGGTGTGTGCCTGTAGTCTCAGTACTCAGGAGGCCGAGGCGAAAGAATTGCTTGAACCAGGGAGGTGGACGTTGCAGTGAACCAAGATCACGCCACTGCACTCCAGCCTGGGCAACAGAGCAGACTTTGTCTCAAAAATAAATAAATAAATAAATATAAAAATAAAAAATAAAAAATAAAAAATTGCTTTAAAGAGTAATGTAGAATTCTTATTTAAACTATCTGATCAGACCTATGAATTGAATCTTTCTCCTCTTAAGAGTTCTTAGCATTGGCCGGGTACGATGGCTCACGCCTGTAATCCCAGGACTTTGGGAGGCCGAGTGGGCAGATCACCTGAGGCCAGGGGTTCGAAACCAGTCCGGCCAACATGGTGAAACCCTGTCTCTACTAAAAACACAAAAATTAGCCAGACGTGGTGGTGTGCACATGTAATCCCAGGTACTTGGGAGGCTGAGGCAGAAGAATCGCTTGAACCCAGGAGGCAGAGGTTGCAGTGAGCCAAGATCACGCTACTGCACTCCATCCCAGGCGAGAGAGTGAGACTCCATCTCAAAAAAAAAAAAAAAAAAAAAAAAAAAAAGAGTTCTTAAAGAGTTTAGCAAGGTTGCAAGATACAAGGTCAATATACAAAAATTAATTCTATTCCTATGTACTTGCAATGAAATTTTATTAATTGAAAAATTAATTGCAATTTTATAAAGTACCATGTACAATACCACCCCAAATTGAAATATTTAGGGATAAATATAACAAAAATGGGCAATATTTGTTTGCAAAAAACTATAAAACACTGATCACAGAAATTAACAAGAACTAAATAAATGGAAAGATATGGAATGTTCAAAGACTGGATGATTCAATATTCACATGTCAATTGAGCTATAGATTCAATGCAATTCCAATTAAAATCTTAGCAGGCTTTTTTGGTAGAAATTGATAAGCTGATTTAAAAATTTATATGGAAAAGCAAAGTACCTGGAATAGCTAAAACAATTTTGATTAAAAAAGAACAAGTTGAAGAACTCATACTACTTGATCACAAGACTTACTATAAAGCTGGACAGTGATCAAGACAATGTGGTATTGATATAAGGATATAGATATAGATCCATGGAACAGAATTGGGAATCCAGAAACAGACCCACACATCTATGGTCTTTTCTTTTTTTTTTTTTTTTTTTTTGAGCGAGGGTCTAGCTGTGTCACCCATGGTGGAGTGCAGTGGTGTGATCTCAGCTCACTGCAACCTCCGCCTCCCAGGTTCAAGCAATTCTCCTGCCTCAGACTCTTGAGTGGCTGGGATTACAGGCACCGCCACCATGTCTGACTAATTTTTGTATTTTTTTTAGTAGAAACGGGGTTTCACCATGTTGGCCAGGCTAGTCTTGAACTCCTGACCTTAAATAATCTGCCCACCTTAGCCTCCCAAAGTGCTGGGATTACATGCCTGAGCCACCATGCCCAGCCTGGTCTATTGCTTTTTAACCACGTGCCAAAATAATTCAGTAGGAAAAAGATAGTCTCTTCAACAAATGATTCTGGAATATTCAACATCTACCTGCAAAAAACAAACAAAAAACCGACTTTGACTCTTTTCCATATTTTTAAAATTAGCCCCAAATTTAAGATTTTTAGGGAATGGACTATAGGCCTAAATGTAAAATCTAAAACATCTAGTAGATAGTCTTGTGACCTTGGGGTAGGGAAAGATTTCATAGATAGGCTGTAAAAAGTATAAATCATGAATTTTTTTTTTTTTTTGAGACGGAGTCTCAAAATTAACAAAATTTCTAACATTGTTAGAAAATAAAAAGACAAGCCAAAATATAACAGAGCAAACTGGGAGAAAAAACTTGTAAGATATAGCTGATCCAGGCTATAGAAACAACTCTTTACCCATATAGTTACCCATAATATACAAATAATATTTTCTTTTCTTTTCTTTTCTTTTTTTTTTTAAATAGAGTCTCTGTTTCCCAGGCCGGAGGGCAGTGGTGCAATCTCGGCTCACTGCAACCTCTGCCTCCCGGGTTCAAGCAATTCTCTGCCTCAGACTCCCAAGTAGCTGAGATCACAGGCACCGGCCACCACACCTGGCTAATTTTTGTATTTTTCGCAAAGACAGAGTTTCACCATCTTGGCTAGGCTGGTCTTGAACTCCTGACCTCGTAATCCACCCGCCTCAGCCTCCCAAAGTGCTGGGATTACAGGCAGGAGCCACCAAACCCAACCAACATTTTCAATTCAATAGATTAAAAAAAGGCAACCCCTATCCCACTCAATGGACAAAAGAGTTGAACAGACACTTTGCAAAAGAAGAGAAACAAGTGTTTAACAAATACATAAGAAGTTGCCTTTCACCATAATTTACTAGGTAAAGGCAAATTTAAGCCACACTATAATGACACACCTACTAGAATGGCTAAAAATTTTTGAAACTTATGATATCAAGTCCTGGAGAGGATGTAGAGCAACTGGAGCTCTTACACATTGTTGATGGGAAAGCAAAACAGTATATTCTCTTTGAAAGACAGTGCGGCAGCTCCTTCGAAGTTGGGCATACATTTTCCATACAATTCAGCAATCCTACTTCAAGGTGTTTTCCCAAAATAAATGAAAATATATTTCCATACAAAGAACTGCTAGCAAATATATACCAGATTTATTTATAACCACTCCAAACTGGAAACAATCCAAATGTCTATCAACTGGGGATGGAGAAACAAATTGTGATACATCCGTACAATGGAATGCTACATAGCGATAAAAAGGAATGAACTACCAGTACATTCAATGACATATATAAATTTCAAAACACCATGGTAAGTGATTGAAGTCACACTCAAAAGACTATATGTAGTATTATTTCATTTATATGACATTCTGTAAAATCAAAACCAAAGGGACAGAAACGAGATTAATGATTGCCAGAAACGAGATTAATGATTGCCAGAAAATGGAAGTGAGGATAGGAGATTGCGTACAAAGGATCATAAGAGAACTTTTGGGGGTGATGGATATGTTCCATATCTTGATTGTGGTGGTGACTACATGACCCTGTACATTTTTGAAAACTCATTAAAACATACTCTGAAAAAGAGTACATTTTAACTCCGTGTAAATTATGTCCCCATAAATCTGATTCCAAAATTGAATTCTGCATACTGACAGCATTGGCATTACCTGGCATGTTGTAAGAAACGCTGAACCCCAAACTCCATCTGCGTGCAGACCTTGTGTTGTAGGTCAGGTTCCTCAGGAAACAGGCCCTGAGATTCTGAAATTTGCATACAGGAGGCTTCTTAAGGGGAGATCTTAGAGGGAATGGAAGTAGGATTGAATGAGATTGAATCCATCTGCAGTGCAATTCGACAGAAGCCTCAGCTGAGCCTACAGGGACCTCTGGAGCTGGAATTACCTTAAAGGTGGGCCCTCTCATCAAGTAGTCATTGGATGTGACTGCCCCCAAGGTCTGACCTTGGTTGGGCAAGGTGGTTCTCTTTAGCTGAAGGAAATTTCCAGAGAATGACTCAGCTGACAACCATCAGCTGCCAGCACTCCCGGCAGCTGGGTAAATGAGTGCCTCCATCCTGAAAAGAGAATCTGGGCAACTCATCACAGCACCCACTACAGCTCACTCCTTGCACCTTTTGAGTCCACTCATTTCGTAGAATACGTTCACTCCATCTTGGGAGAGCTCCTTCAGGGTTCTTCCTGGTCTCTTTTCCTAGGGAAACTTGTAAAGACAGTGGGATGAACCACATCCTTGCCCCCACCAATACCACAGCTGGTGTCAAGGCCACAGTCAATACTCATCATCTTCCTTCTCTACTGCCCATTCCAGATTACCTCCACCCTCAACCAGCACCTCTTCTGGTCTAAGTGGCCTGTCTGAGAGATGGACCCTGATCCTTTTCCATGAGCAGTAGGAGCCCCAGATTATTATATCTTTCTTTCTCAGGCTGTGATGCTGCATTTGTTACTGTCAGGATTGAGCAGGGGATGCCAGGTGCAGTGGCTCACACCTGTAATCCCACCACTTTGGGAGGCCGAGGTGGGCAGATCACTTGAGGTCTGGATTTTGAGACTAACCTGCCCAATATGGTGAAAACCCGTCTCTACAAAAAATATAAAAATTAGCCGGGCATGGTGGCAGATGCCTGTAATCCCAGCTATTTGGGAGGCTGAGGCAGGAGAACTGCTTGAACCTGGCAGGTGGATGTTGCAATGAGATGAGCTCCTACCACTGCACTCCATCCTGGATGACAGAGCGAGACCCTATCTCAAAAAAAAAAAAAAAAGATTGTGCAGGGCAATATCAAGAGAAACCCCAGTGGATTACTTGGGTGCTAGACTTACTCTTCCCTGCCTCCATCATGTGACAGCAGTCCTATCTCCTCCTGATCAGGGCAATTCCTCCTGACAGGATGATGACTCATTTCCTTGCCTGCTGGTATCCTGGTGTAAAGTACCTAATGGACTGACGGTTTACTAGAACTCTTGTGTCCCCTGGTGGAAATATTTTCCCTCTGGGAATGAAGACTTCTAGATCCACAGAACCTAGAAGCACAAATTCCCTGGGTGAGCTATTGGGAGGGATGATAAACAGCCACTCCTATTTCTGCCCTTTGGTTCCCAGACTCATATATTCTACCATTTTAGGAACACAGCACTATATAATGGGCACTGATTTAGGGTATATACTGCATTCTGTAGGATGCCATCTATGAACTCTAAGCTAGTGTCTCAGCTGGCTTTCAAAGGCCATCCCATTACTGTCAGGCCATACGTCTCTGGGCAGCATGGAATACGACAGGACCTCTGGATCCCATGGTAAAGTGTCCTACTGACATACCTCCTTGACTGTTAAGTGGATCCCTTGAGCCAATACAATGTTTTACGGGTTCCCATCATGGTGGGCAAAGCACTATAAACCCTTGGACAGTGGTGCTGGATGAGGCAACACAAGTAAGAAAGGAAAATCCAGCCAGGTGAGGTGGCTCATGCCTGTAATCCCAGCACTTTGGGAGACCGAGGTGGGTGGATCACCTGAGGTCAGGAGGTCGAGACCACCTTGACCAATATGGTGAAACCCCATCTTTACTAAAAATGCAAAAAAAAAAAAAAAAAATAGCCAGGCGTGGTGGCATGCACCTGTAGTCCCAGCAACTTGGAAGGCTGAGACAGGAGAATTGCTTGAACCCAGGAGGTGGAGGTTGCAATGAGCCAAGACTGTGCCACTGCACTCCAGCCTGGGCAACAGAGGGGACTCTATCTCAAAAAAAAAAAAAGAAAAGAAAAAAGAAAGAAAGGAAAATCCATACGCAGGATATATGTTGATTGCCAAGAAGACAAGTCATTGCCCCTTTTAGGATAGTAGGGGCAATTAATAATGTGGTTGCTTGGTCTCCTTAAGGCGTAATGTGATATCAAGGGCTTATTGTTGGTCTCTGTTGCTTGCAGACTAAACATTCAGCATTAGCGTAAGTTACAGCAGCCTTTATAAATGTTGGGCCCTTGAGTAGCTTCTGTGCTTTCCAATGTGGATACTCACTACTATGGACTAAATGTTTATCCCCCAAAATTTATATGTTGGAGCCCTAGCCCCAATATGTTTATATTTGGAGATGGGGTCTCTAAGGAAGTAATTAAGGTTAAGTGAGATCATAAGGGTGGGGCCCTGATCCAAAAGGATTAGTGCCCTTATAAGAGACATGGAGAGCACTTGTTCTTGCTCCCCTCCACCTCCCATGCACTGAAGAAAGGGCATGTGAGCACACAGGATGAAGGCAGCCATCTGCAAACAGACACCAATTCTGCTGGCAGGTTGATTTTTGGACTTTCTCCAGAACTGTGAGAAAACAAATTTCGGTTGTTGAAGCCACATTTTTTGCGGTATTTTGCTGTAGCCTCAGCAGATCAATAAACTCCATTTATGAGTACACTGTGCCAGCCCTGTGGTGACTGGTAGTAGTTGGCTTGGTCATTCTGCCTAGTGCCCTCCTGTTGTTCAGTGCCTCTCCCATGGTGGCTGCTAGGAGCAGGCATTAGCATGTGAGGCAAAGATCTTCACATTTCATGTCTGTTGCTGTAGATCTATGGACCTATATCTTCCCATACTCCCAGGCCTCCCATATTCTAATATTTCTTTTTTTTTTTTTTTTTTGAGACGGAGTCTCGCTCTGTCACCCAGGCTGGAGTGCAGTGGCGCGATCTCGGCTCACTGCAAGCTCCGCTTCCCGGGTTCACGCCATTCTCCTGCCTCAGCCTCCCGAGTAGCTGGGACTACAGGCGCCCACAACCGCGCCTGGCTAATTTTTTGTATTTTTAGTAGAGACGGGGTTTCACCGTGGTCTCAATCTCCTGACCTTGTGATCCGCCCGCCTCGGCCTCCCAAAGTGCTGGGATTACAGGCGTGAGCCACCGCGCCCGGCTCTAATATTTCTTTCCCGGGTCTCTGAGCAACCAATGAAGCCATTCACTGCTGCCATGAGCTCACATATACTTTTGCCACGTGTCTCTCTCTGCACAAAGCAGATGATCAGCACACTCCCCAAATCTCTAAACATTGGGAGGATTTCCTGTCACTCCCCATTTCAGGGCTACTCCTGAGAGAGACTGTAGTCAGCAGAGTTTGTTTTCAGCTTGTAACCACATCAGAGTATAACCTGAACCATCCATGAACCAGTCTCAGTATTGCTCCTCCTCGGCCAGCATGGTGGCTCATGTCTGTAATCCTAGCAATTAGGGAGGCCAAGGTGGGCAGATCACCTGAGGTCAGGATTTCAAGATCAGCCTGGCCAATATGACAAAACCCGGTCTCCACAAAAATACAAAAATTAGCCGGGTGTGGTGGTGCGTGCCTGTTATTGGGGCTGGCAGAAACCTCACATGATGCATTTTTTTTTTTTTTAAGACTGAGTCTCGCTTTGTCGCCCAGGCTGGAGTGCAGTGGCACCATCTCGGCTCACAGCAAGCTCCGCCTCCTGGGTTCACGCCATTCTCCTGCCTCAGCCTCCCAAGTAGCTGGGACTACAGGCATCCACCATCACACCCAGCTAATTTTTTTGTATTTTTAGTAGAGATGGGGTTTCACCCTGTTAGCCAGGATGGTCTCGATCTCCTGACCTTGTGATCTGCCTGCCTCAGCCTCCCAAATTGCTGGGATTACAGGTATGAGCCATCTCACTTGGCCAATGCATTTTCTTTTATTTTGAGACAGAGTCTTGCTCTGTCACCCAGGCTGGAGTGCAGTGGCACCATCTCGGCTCACTGCAACCTCCACCTCTGAGGTTCAAACCATTCTGTCTCAGCCTCCCAAGTAACTGGGATTACAGATGTGTGCCACCACACCCAGCTAAGTTTTGTATTTTCAGTAGAGACGAGGTTTCACCATGTTGGCCAGGCTGATCTCACCTCTAAAACCATATGATATAATGGGTCGCATAGCCCAAGAAGCAGGACTGCTCATACTGTAACCTGAAACCACCATGGAGCCCTTTCCTGCCCTAGGCCTCACACAATGCTGGTAGATTTCCTTGTCACTTGGTAAGGTTTAAAGCAGTGTTCCTAAGTAGGTAATATGCTGCCACTAGAGCCCAAAGAGGCCTGGTAGGCATTATGCTTGCTTCTTAGCGGTGGGAAGTGCAAGATGGAATAATTTGACCTTTACTTTGGAAGGAGATATCCCAGTATGCCTGAAGCCACTAAAACTTCACTAGTGTGGCAGGCCCCTGAATCTTTGTAGAATCCTCTGGAACACATGTCTTACCCAGGCCTCCAACAAGTATTTATATTTCTTTTTTTTTTTTTTTTTTTTTTGAGATAGAGTCTCGCTCTGTCGCCCAGGCTGGAGTGCAGTGGCCGAATCTCAGCTCACTGCAAGCTCCGCCTCCCGGGTTTACGCCATTCTCCTGCCTCAGCCTCCCGAGTAGCTGGGACTACAGACGCCCGCCACCTTGCCGGGCTAGTTTTTTGTATTTTTTAGTAGAGACGGGGTTTCACCGTGTTAGCCAGGATGGTCTCGATCTCCTGACCTCGTGATCCGCCCATCTCGGCCTCCCAAAGTGCTGGGATTACAGGCTTGAGCCACCGCGCCCGGCCAAGTATTTGTATTTCTTGTGCATCTGGTCCAAATAACGAGATGTCATTGATATAGTGGGCCAATGTAATATTCTGGGGTGTTCAAATGGCCAAGGTCCTTTCAGAATTTATTTCTGCAGAATGCAAGAGAGTTAACACAACCCCAGGGCAAGACTGTAAGTCTGTACTGTTGTGCATCCCACATGAATGTGAACTTCTTCCAGTTAGGAATGGATAAGAATGCAGCCAAGTGCAGTGGCTCACGCCTGTAATCCTAGCACCTTGGGAGGCTGAGGCAGGTGGATCGCCTGAGGTCAGGAGTTCAAGACCAGCCTGGCCAACATGACAAAACCCCGTCTCTAGTAAAAATACAAAAATTAGCTGGGCATGGTGGCAGACACCTATAATCCCACCTACTCAGGAGGCTGAGGCAGGAGAATCACTTGAACCCAGGGGGTGGAGGTTGCAGTAAGCCGAGATCACACCACTTCACTCCAGCCTGGGCAAAAGAGCAAGACTCCATCTCAAAAAAAAAAAAAAAATGTATTGGCCAGATTAATGGCTAATACCCCAAAGCCATGTTAATCTGCTCTAACAAAAATACCATTTGTAACCCAGCAAGCACAACTGGGGCTACTCTTTGGATGAGTTTGCCACATCCTTCAGGAACTGAAGTTCCTGCATTTCTAGCATTTTTACTTCACTTACAATGGACCATTGCTTCTGGTTAAGGTCAGAATTAAGTGGGGAAAACATGACTCCTGCATTCATGAAGTCTTCAAAGGTGGCTTTAATCTCTGCTATGTTCCCTAGAGTGTCATACTGTCTTTTATTTACTCTCTTGGATGGAGGAGGAGGGAGTAGTTTCAGAGGTTTCTACTTGGCCTTCTCCACTATGATGGCCCTAATTTTACAGTCTAAAGAAGAAATTATTGGGAGAAGCCATCTACCCTGGATTCTGAGTATCCCTGCACATTCTTACTAATATGCTGGGAAGACAAGACCTTGACTTCTCTCTACTTAGGAGATTTCTCAGGGTTGTACACACAGCAATGAACCTTGAGACATGAGCTAACATCTCCTTCCAGGACAAAGAGTAGACTTGCATACTGCTTATAAAAATAGTGGATTCCCGGCCAGGCACGGTGGCTCATGCCTGTAATCTCAGCACTTTGGGAGGCCGAGGCAGGCGGATTGTGAGGTTAGGAGTTCGAGACCAGTCTGACCAACATGATGAAACCCCGTCTCTACTAAAAATACAAAAATTAGCTGGGCCTGATGGTGGGCACCTGTAGTCCCAGCTACTCAGGAGGCTGAGGCAAGAGAATTGCTTGAACCCAGGAGGTGGAGGTTGCTGTGAGCCAAGATAGAGCCACTGCACTCCAGCTTGGGCGACAGAGCGAGACTCTGTCTCAAAAAAAAAAGGGATTCCCATAACAAGGAATGCAATCATGTCCTTTGCAGGGACATGGATGGAGCTGGAAACCATTATCCTCAGCAAACTAATGCGGGAACAGAAAACCAAACATTGCATGCTCTCATTTCTAAGTGGGAGTTGAATAACGAGAACACATGGAAACATGGGGGGAACAACACACACTGGGGCCTGTTGGAGAGGTTTCGGGGAGGGAGAGCATCAGGAAAAACAGCTAATGGATGGTGGGCTTAATACCTAGGTGATAGGTTGATCTGGGCAGCAAACCACCATGGCACATGTTTCCCCTTTGTAACAAACCTGCACATCCTGCGCATGCTCCCTGGAACTTAAAATAAAAGTTGAAGGAAAAAAAATGGTGGATTCCCTAAACTCAGTGATTTTTCTCCTGTAACACAAGCCACTTTATGTATAGGCAGCAATCTGGATCCTCTGCATCGCCTCTGTGGGAACTGGGGGCAAGGGGAACAGATGGAGACATGACGCTGATACTGCTTGCTGTGGTCTGATAAAGTCCTTTGTCTCTGACGCAAGAGTCTCGTATTCAACCAGCAAACATGAAACAATAACAGGCTAATGGCTTTTAAGGAGGGCAAAATCCTAGTCCCTGACAGCAATGATGGGGAGCAGAGGTGGTTCTTCCAAAGCCCAAGTATGTCCATGTCATATTACATTGGCATTATACATCTGGAGATGGAAAATCAGGTGGGTCTTTGGACCCCCTGCGAACTAGACCTGGGTCAAAGGCTCCATTTATTACCTAGCCCCAATATACTCCCACTTTAACAGGGAGACCACAATGAAGCTTTGGGTCTCCAGGCATCAAGGGAATCCCAGGCATTTGGGAACTCAGGCCTTATATCCAATAGCTCTCAAAAAGACTGGGAATTACCCTTTCCTGAGGAAATGGCCATTGGTTTCTTTGGAGAAGGACTGGGGGAATCACGATCATATACATTTGCTGTGGCACTTCTTCCTGGAAACCTACTCTCTGCTTCAGTCAGGTCTGGGTTCTGGGTTATTGGGATGACTACCCTCAAACTCCTAATCACCCATCTTTGATTTCTTCTGGTTGTACATATTGAACAATTGGCTTTTTGGCTACTCCATCGATCTTGCCCCTGGGAATATAATGTTCTTTTTTGTTTCCATCTGGCACTTTTATTGGTTCACTTTTTCTGTTTGATTCATTGGAGTGATTTGGGGGTGTGATATGAACCATGGCTCCAGTTTATATCCTGATGGCGTTCCAATTGCTCCACCATCACCTGATTCCATCACTGGATTTATTCTTTTATTGAATAGTACATCTTTTCCCCACTGATTTGAAATGGTGTTTTTGTTAAATGCTAAAAATTAATTTTTTTCTTTTTCTTTTTCTTTTTTTGAGACGGAGTCTCGCTCTGTCACCAGGCTGGAGTGCAGTGACGCGATCTCGACTCACTGCAGCCTCTGCCTCCCGGGTTCAAGCAATTCTCCTACCTCAGCCTCCTGAGTAGCTGGGACTGCAAGCACGTGCCACCACACCCAGCTAATTTTTGCATTTTTAGTAGAGACAGGGTTTCACCATGTCGGGCAGGATGGTCTCGATCTCTTGACCTTGTGATCTGCCTGCCTTGGCCTCCCAAAGTGCTGGGATTACAGGCGTGAGTCACCACGCCCAGCCAAAAAATCATATTCTTATTAGTTTTTTCCATAGCTCTCCTTGGATCAGGTCCTCTGTGGTGTCACTCATTATGCTAATTGTGCCCAGCTTGCATCTGAGGGTTAAATGCTATCTCCTGGGATCCTACCCATTACTCTCAGGGAGCCCAGTTCTGTGGCAGCATTTGCTACCATGAACACTGACCCATATGTAACAGCCACAGTGAGTTTCCCAACAATGCCAGTGCCCCTCAGTCAGCGCATTCCTTATGGCTTTGTAAATAGAGTGCCCTCTAGACCCTCCCATGCCATGGTAGGCTGGCATTATGCAGAATATCCACTCTAATGTGCCCACCGCACTCAACCTTTTGATCCCTTCCTCCACCATGGTCCATGATAGTTCTAGCATTTCTACCTCACTTACAATGGACGGTTGCTTTTCCCAAACTTTGAGAGGCAACTGAGCAGCTTAATAGCACCATCTCCTGGGATCTTCAATAGTTGTTACATTTTGTATCATGGGCTATTGGTCCCACATTGATAAACTCTGTTATCCAAATTTATTCAGTGCTCCTTGATCCACCACCCTCAAGATATAGTGCCAGATGTACTTTCCTGACGCCTGCTGGAATCTGTGATCTAGGTCCTGCAGCTCCTTTGGCGTATACTGGACCTCAACGTGATAGAGAACACAGTCTTCTTTGGAACTTTGCTGCTCTTATAATGAAGGCCTGGTCCTGTTCCTCAGCCTTTTCTGCTCTCCCGTTGCAGGCGATGAGTCTCTTTATATGCTGCCAAGGAGGGCCTCTGGTTTTCACACTTCAACTTACAGGCGATTAATCACCCTCAGCCTTTCATGTCTTCCTCCAATGCAGCAAGAGCCAGAAGAAACAGCCATCCAATTCTCAAGTCCTTATATTAATATAATTACTATTGCCTTTGAAACTCTCAAATTCCTCTCCAGTCTATTCTCTCCCATCAGTTTCCCATTCCAGTTCCCTGCTGCTGGGAGGTTTTTTGTTGTTGTTTTGGTTTGGTTTGGTTTGGTTTTCCCGTTTCTTTAAGACAGTCTTGCTCTGTTGTCCAGGCTGGAGTACAGTGTCACCATCTCGGCTCACTGCAACCTCTGCTTCCCAAGCTCAAGTGATCCACCTCAGCCTCCCGAGTAGCTGGGACTACAGGTGTGTGCCACCATGTCTGGCTATTTTTTTTTTTTTTTTTTTTGAGACAGTTTTGCTCTTGTTGCCCAGACTGGAGTGCAGTGGCGCAATCTTGGCTCACTGCAACCTCCGCCTTCCAGTTTCAACCAATTCTCCTGCCTCAGCCTCCCGAGTATCTGGGATTACAAGCACGCACCACCATACCCAGCTAATTTTTGTATTTTTAGTAGAGACGGGGTTTCACCATGTTGGCCAGTCTGGTCTGAAACTCCTGACCTTGTGATCCACTCATCTCAGCCTCCCAAAGTGCTGGGATTACAGGCATGAGCCACTGTGCCCGGTAATCTTTTTTGTTTTGTTTTTTGGTAGAGATAGAGTTTTGCTATGTTGCCCAGGCGGGTCTTGAACTCCTGAGCACAAGCAATCCATCCGCCTTGGCCTCCTGAAGTCCTGGGATTACAGGCATGAGCTACTGCACCTGGCCAAAGGTTTTAATAATCACACCGCAACCTCTTGCCACGGGTTTGATCAGGTGTTTATTGTAAGCCAGCTGTTGGGTGAAACAGCTCCATAATCCTATAATATGTGTCTCATGAGAACTCCTGATACCAACTGTCATAAATTAGGTTCCCTGGGAAACAGACTCTGAGTCTGAGATTTACTCTGAGTCATGGGGGATTTATTTGGGAGTGCTTTAGGATCAGGGTTGCCAGATAAAATATAGCATGCCCAGTTAAGTTTGCATTTCAGATAAACAAAGAGTGCAATATTTGGGACATGTTCATATTAAAAGTTATTCTTACTTATCTGAAATTCAAATTTCACTGGGCGTTTGGTGTTTATATTTGCCGAATCTGGCAACTTCTGTCTAACGAACACCACCTATGAGAAGTGAGGAAGGCAAGCTTGTGAAGGGGAGACGTTCAACTATGAAGCAGTTGTAGGAGAGACTTCAGCTGAGTCTATGGCGAAGTCAATAGGTTGGAGAGCCCTTCAAAGTTGCCCTGAGCCAGGCGCGGTGGCTCACACCTGCAATCCCAGCACTTCGGGAGGCCGAGGCGACTGCTCACCTGATGTCAGAAGTCCAAGACCAGCCTGGCCAAAGTGGCGAAACCCCGTCTCTACCAAAAATACAAAAATTAGCTGGGCGAGGTGGTGGGCGCCCGTAGTCCCAGCTACTCAGGAGGCTGAGGCAGGAGAATTACTTGAACCCAGGAAGCGGAGGTTGCAGTGAGTCGAGATCGCACCACTGCACTCCAGTATGGGCAACAAAGCAAGACTCCGTCTTGAAAAAAAAAATTAAAATTAGAAAAAGTAATAATAAAGCTGCCCTGCCTTGAGGAAGTGGGCCTAGGACTTCATTTTCCCACATCAACCAGCCATTGGATGGAGGCTGCCTCTTATCAGGGAACATGATATTGCTTGAGATAACTCTCTTCTTAGAGAGGTATTCAGCTGAGGGCTTTCATCTGCCAACACCCCCAGCCCACTGGGGAATGATTGCCTCAGTGCCAATATGGGGAAATCCCGATCTGACCATTGCATCAGTACACCTACTGAACCGGAATCTGCCTTTAACAACATCTCCACGTGATGTTTATGCACATTAAAGTTTCAGAAGCATTGGTTTAAGGCTGGTTCTCCAACTTCTGTGTGCATCAGAATCGCCTGGAGGGCTTAAGCCTCAGCTTTCTAGGCCCCACCACTGGAGTTACTGATTCTGTGGGTCTAAAGTCCAAGGATTTGCATTTTTTTTAAAATTCCCAGCCGGGCTTGGTGGCTCACGCTTTAATCCCAGCACTTTGGGAGGCCAAGGCAGATGGATCACTTGAGATCAGGAGTTCGAAACAGCCTGGCCAACATGGTGAAACCCCGTCTCTACTAAAAATACAAAAATTAGCCAGGCGTGGTAGTGCATGCCTGTAATCCCAGCTACTTGGGAGACTGAGGCAAGAGAATCGCTTGAACCTGGGAGGCAGAGGTTGCAGTGGGCCAAGATCGCACCATTGCACTAGAGCCTGGGCGACAAAACCAGGCTCCGTCTCAAAAAAAAAAAAAAAAAAAATCCCCGAGTGATACTGAGCTCCTGCTGGTTCACGGATTACACTTAAAGAATGACTGGCTCCAAATATACAGACATCTAATACCTTATAACCTGGAGGCAGGTGGCTACTGCAGCTGGTTCAGCTCCTCTACAATGCTGTCAAGGACACAGGCTTTCCCTTTATGCTCTGCCATCATTAGCATATTAGCCCTTTGTCTTCATGCTGGTCATTTCTGGTTTCAAGATGGCTGCCGTAGCTCCGGTTATCACATCCGTGGTCAAGGCATGAGGGACAGCGACAGGCGAGCACCAGCTGTAAATTATTTCTTTTCTGAAGAAACAAAAGTATTTTTGGAAGTCCCTCACTCCTGCAGATTCTTTTTTTAATTTCATAAATCCATATCGTTTTAATTATTTCAGAAGCATGTGTGATATATTCATGAAGTGAGTTAGAGAGGACAAGACCAACCCATGTCTTCACTAAAAATTTCACAAAAACGCCGAAAAATACCCTTCACAACTGCCACTCATTCCTAGAAAAGGAAAGGAAAGGAAATAAATCCAATCCCAAGTGAGGAATAACCAAATATGATTATTTATATATGTATTTATATATAAATACATATATTCAGTAAAGGTGCCCAGATCTGACTAACTTCTCCTTCAACTCTATTATATGAAAAACCAGGCCAGCACAGTGGCTCACACCTGTAATCCCAGCATTTTGGAAGGCCAAGGCGGGTCGATCACCTGAGGTCGGGAGTTTGAGACCAGCCTGGCCAACATGGTGAAACCCCACCTCTACTAAACATACAAAAAATTAGCCGAGTATGGTGGCACATGCCTGTAATCCCAGCTACTTGGGAGACTGAGGCAGGAGAATTGCTTGAACCCAGGAGGCGGGGGTTGCACTGAGCCAAGATCGTGTCATTGCACTCCAGGTTGGGCGACAGAGTGAAACTCTGTCTCAAAAAAAAAAAAAAAAAGAAAAAAGGAAAAAAGAAAAAAAAAAAGAAAGAAAAGAAAAGAAAAAAAAGAAACCAAAAAAACACATCTCGATGGTTTCCTACAAGAATTTTTTTGCTTAGGGTTTTGTTTTCTGCTATTTTTTTTTCTTAAAGGAATGAGGTTTGTTTTTATATGTCACTGTCCAGAATGGAGTACATGACTACCCTCGTTGCAAGAGAGGCTGGGAAGATGAGGTCTGGTCTTCTAAACTTTATAGTAAGAGATGGCAAGTGAGCAGAGAGTTGAGAATGGCTGCTAAGTTAACCACAAACATTTCATCTTGAGCTGTGGAGGTAACCAATACCAGAAAACTTTAAAAAAGAAGTTGGTTGTGGGGAGTGGGACTGTATGTGTAGAGTGGAGGGTTGGGACACAGGTTTTTCATAGCAAGATCTTCTATACAATTTGGTTTATTACCATGTTCATTATAAAACCCACCACTCCACTCTTTCTCGTACTTCACCTTAGCAAAGCTTGTTGGCTTAACATTCAAAAGATTTCTAGGGCTGGTTGCAGTGGCTCACACCTATAATCCCAGCAGTTTGGGAGGCCAAGGCAGGTGGATGAAATCAGGAGTTTGAGACTAGCCTGGCCAACTGGTGAAACCCCATCTCTACTAAAAATACAAAAATTAGCCAGGTGCGATGGCACACACCTGTAATCCCAGCTACTTGTGAGGCTGAGGCAGGAGAATGGCTTGAACCCAGGAAGTGGAGGTTGCAGTGAGCCAAGATTGCACCACTGCACTCCAGCCTGGGTGGCTGAGTGAGACTCTCATCTCAAAAAAAAAAAATTCTAGAATTTATAACGTAGTGTCATCTCCACTACCACTATCAACACGCCTTCTGCCCTTGGTCTGCAAGAATTCATAATCAACAGAGTAGTCAGTGCTCCTTTAAAAAAATCCCTCTTCTGGGCAAGACTTGGTAGTTCATGCCTATATTCCCAGCATTTTGGGACTCTGAGGAAGGAGAATCACTGGAGGCCAGAAGTTCAAGATCAGCCCGGGCGACATAGCAAGACCTCCCCCCCGCCCCACACCACCACCACCCTGCATGTGTATAAAAAATAAAAAAAATTTAGCTGAGTGTGGTGGCATGCACTTTAGTCCCGGCTACTCAGGAGTCTGAGGCTGGAGGATTGCTTAAGACCAGGAGTTCAAGGCTCTGCAGTGAACTATGATCACAGCATTGCACTCCAGCCTGGACAACAGAGACCCTGTCTCAAAAAATAAAAAAACAAACAAAAGCCCCTTCTGTGCTCAAAACCCTCCAATCGCTTCCCCCTCTCACTTAAAGTTAAAATAAAAATCTTGGCAGTGGCCTGCAAGTCCTCCCACATGACCTTCTCACCTCAGTTTCGTTTCTTTTCTTTCTTTTTTTTTTTTTTTTTCCTGAGGCAGAGTTTCACTCCTGTTGCCCAGGCTGGAGTGCAATGGCATGATCTCGGCTCACCGCAACCTCCGCCTCCCAGGTTCAAGTGATTCTCCTACCTCAGCCTCCCAAGCAGCTGGGGTTACAGGCATGCGCCACCATGCCCAACTAATTTGTTGTATTTTTAGAAGAGATGGGGTTTCTCCATGTTGGTCAGGCTGGTCTTGAACCCCCCACCTCAGGTAATCCGCCTGCCTCGGCCTCCCAAAGTGCTGGGATTATAGGCGTGAGCCACTACACCCAGCCCTTACCTCATTTTCTCCCCCTGTCCATTACACTTCAGCCACCCTGGCCACTTGAATATTCCTCAGACACACGATCACGTTCCCACCTCAGAGTCTTATTTGCTATTCCCTCTGCTGAGAACATCTCCCCCGGATCCTGGAGCATTCTTACCCAGTCTCCTCCAAATATCCATCCCCATGGCTCATCCCTCACCTCCCTCCTGTTTTTACTCAAACAACATCTTCTCAATGAAGCCTTCCTGGACTACTCTTGCCCACTCTATTTAACGGCACAACATGTCCCCCACCCCCTGCTTTATTTTCATTCTAAGCACATGCCACCATCTCAAGCACTGTGTATGCAGATCTCTGTTTATGATCTGCCTCCGTCTCTAGAATGCAGGCTCATGAGCACAGGGGTTTTCGTCTGTTTCGCGCACTGCTGTATCCCTAGGCCCTAAAACAGAGCCAGGTACATAAGAAACCCTCACTGAATATGGGAGGAAATGCAAAACCTCAAAAGAATTATTAGAATTTTTTTCTTTCTTTCTTTTTTTTTTTTTTTTAGAGACGGCATCTCACTCTGTCACCTAGGTGTTGGGGTCCAGTGACACGATCATTGATCATAAATCACTGCAGCCTCAAATTCCTGGGCTCAAGGGTTCCTCCTGCCTCAGCCTCCCAAGTAGCTAAAACTACAGGCACACGCCACCATGCTCAGCTCATTTTTTTTTTCTTTTCTTTCTTTTCGTTTCTTTTCCTTTTTTTTTTTTTTTTTTTTTTTGAGACAGAGTTTCACCCTTGTCACCCAGGCTGGAGTGCAATGGTGCCATCTCAGCTCACCACAACCTCCGCCTCCTGGGTTCAAGCAATTCTCCTGCCTCAGCCTCCTGAGTAGCTGAGATTACCAGTGCCTGCAACCTCACCCAGCTAATTTCGTATTTTTAGTAGAGATGGGGTTTCTCCATGTTGGTCGGGCTGGTCTCGAACTCCTGACCTCAGGTGATCTGCCCCCCTCAGCCTCCCAAAGTGCTAGGATTACAGGCGTGAGCCACCGTGCCTAGCATTTTTTTTTTTATTTTTCATAGAGATGGGGTTGTCACTATGTTGCCCAGGCTGGTCCTGTACTCTTGGGCTCAAGCGATCCTCCTGCCTCGGCCTCCCCAAGTCGGCCTCCCAAAGTGCTGGGATTATAGGTGTGAGCCACTGCACCCCATCACAGATTTCTTTTTAAAGGCAAACATAGTATTAAAGTCCTTCAGAGATGCAGAACCAAAGTAATGCAGAACCAATAGGTTATGTAAACAACTGCATGTATACACCTGCATTCTACTGGTTCTGCATCTCTGAAGAAGAGATGAGAGAGAGAGAGATTTATTTTAAGGAAACAGTTCACATGATACTGGGGGCTGGTAAAACTGAAATATATAGGGCAAGCAGCAGGCTGCAATTTCAGCGAAGAATTGGTATTGCATTGCAGTCTTGAGTCCAAATTCCTCGGGGCAGCAGGCTGGAAACCAGGTAGGGCTTCCATGTTGCAGTCCTGAGGAGAATTCTTCTTCAGGAAACCTCAGTGTTTACTCTTAATGCCTTCACCTGCTTAGATGAACTCCACTCACATTACAGAGGGCAACCTGCTGTCCTCCAGGCCCACTAATTGTAACTGTTACTCACACATGAAAAACACCTTCGGCCGGGCGCGGTGGCTCAAGCCTGTAATCCCAGCACTTTGGGAGGCCGAGACGGGCGGATCACGAGGTCAGGAGATCGAGACCATCCTGGCTAACACGGTGAAACCCCGTCTCTACTAAAAAATACAAAAAAAACTAGCCGGGCGAGGTGGCGGGCGCCTGTAGTCCCAGCTACTCGGGAGGCTGAGGCAGGAGAATGGCGTGAACCCGGGAGGCGGAGCTTGCAGTGAGCTGAGATCCGGCCACTGCACTCCAGCCTGGGCGACAGAGCGAGACTCCGTGTCAAAAAAAAAAAAAGAAAAGAAAAACACCTTCACAACAACGTCTAGGCTGGCATTTGACCAATCAACTGGGTACCGTAGTCTAGCTGGGTTCCAGGTTGACACATACAATTAACCCTCACAGCATATAAAAGAAAAAGAAAGAGAGCTACACAACTCCTTTTCTGTTTTTGGGGGTTTTTTTGGTTTTTGTTTTCTTTTGAGATGGAGTCATGCTCTGTTGCCTAGGCTGGAGTGCAGTGGTGTGATCTTGGCTCACGATCTTGGCTCATGGCAACTTCCGCCTCCTAGGTTCAAGTGATTCTCCTGCCTCAGTCTCCTGAATAGCTGGGATTACAGGTACCCACCACCACGCCGGGCTAATTTTTTGTGTTTTTAATAGAGACAGGGTTTCACCATGTTGCCCAGACTGGTCTCAAACTCCCGACCTTAGGCAATCCACCTGCCTCGGCCTCCTAGAGTGCTGGGATTACAGGCATGATCCACCATGCCTGGCTAACTTTTGTGTTAAAAACACAAAAACTGCTAAAAGTAGCAACAGGGTTTCGCCATGTTGGCCAGGCTGGTCTCTAACTCCTGACCTGAAATGAACCACCTGTCTTGGCCTCCCAAAGTGCTAGGATTACAAGTGTGAGCCACTGCGCCCGGCCCACAATCCCTATTCTTGAGGGGTGATGGGAAAGACAGTAGGAAATACAGATGAATGTAACAAATGCCACATTACAGAAGCACAAGGAAAGTTCTGTGGAAGGGTAGAGTTTTGGCAGAGAGCCAGCTGGGAAGACTTCATAAGGAAGTGGTCTTTGAGTTAAGTCTTGCAGGATACATGGAATTTCGATAGGAGGAAAGGGCATTTTTCAGACTACTGAAACCTAGAGCCTGAAAATGCTCGGCACATTTGGTAAATGGCCAAAAGTCTTCAGGAAGCAAACTCTTGCTGCCGTAGCATCTGCTTCCTGTATCTCCAATTCAATGCTAACATTATGCTGCCTTAATTTGCTCATTATATTTATTTTTCCATGTATAAGTCTTGATTTTCCATCCTTAAGAACAGGCATATTATACTTCTTTTTTATCCCTAATAGTTCCCAGCTCATAGAAAATACTTAAAATTGTATCTAACTAAAGTACGTGGCTAAGGTGAACTTGCCTGTCCAAGGTCCTGTCTTCTGATATAATTTTTCTTTGCACAACTGCTCTTCTTCTGGATAAGTCTTTGTAGTTTAAGTCTACTTGAGCCCTACCGTGGGATCAGGAGTGGGTGCATGATACAGCTTTATCCAGTCGCTCTTAGAAATAGGGGGAGGCTCTGCTATATAGTCTAGGCTCTTTCTATGGCAAGCAGTAGCAACCAATTCACACAGACTTAAGAAATAAAGGGGATTACTGCACGAAGAAATAGAAATGACACAAACAAATGGAAAAACACTCCATGCTTATGGATAAGAATAATCAATTTGTGAAAATGGCCATACTGCCCAAGCAATTTATAGATTCAATGCTATTCCCAAACTACCATTGACATTCTTCACAGAATTAGAAAAAAACTATTTTAAAATTCATATGGAACCAAAACAGAGCCTGAATAGCCAAGACAATCCTAAGCAAAAAGAACAAAACTGGAGGCATCACACTACTTGGCTTCAAATTATATTACAAGGCTACAGTAACCAAAACAGCATGGTACTGGTACAAGAACAGACACACAGACCAATAGAACAGAACAGAGAACCCAGAATTGAGATGGAGTGTCACTCAGTCACCCAGGCTGGAATGCAGTGGTGCAATCTCGGCTTACTGCAACCTCCGCCTCCCAGGTTCAAGTTATTCTCCTGCCTCAGCCTCCCGAGTACCTGGGACTACAGGCACGTGCCACTATGCCCAGCTAAATTTTTGTATTTTTAGTAGAGATGGGCTTTCACCGTGTTAGCTGGGATGGTCTCGATCTCCTGACCTCGTAATCCACCCCCTCGGCTTCCCAAAGTGCTGGGATTACAGGCATGAGCCACTATGCCCAGCCAACCATCTGATTTTTGACAAACCTGACCAAAACAAGCAATGAGGAAAGGATTCTCTAATTAATAAGTGGTGCTGGGAGAACTGGCTAGCCATATACAAAAATTGAAACAGGAACCCTTCCTTATACCATATACAAAAATCAACTCAAGATGTATTAGGCGGGGCATGATGACTGTAATCCCAGCACTTTGGGAGGCTGAGGCAGGTGGATCATTTGAGGTCAGGAGTTTTAGACCAGCCTGGCCAACACGGTAAAACCCTGTCTCTACTAAGAATATAAAAATTAACTGGGTGTGGTGGCAGGTACCTGTAATCCCAGCTACTCGGGAGGCTAAAGCAGGAGAATCGCTTGAGCCTGGGAGGTAGAGATTGTGGTAGAGATTGCACCACTGCACTCCAATCTGGGTGACAGGGTGAGACCCTGTCTCAAAATATATATACATATATATATATGTATATAGACTTAAATGTTAAATCCCAAACTATAAATACTCTAGAAGAGGGCCAGGCGCAATGGCTCATGCCTGTAATCTCAGCACTTTAGAAGGCCAAAACGGGCAGATTACCTGAGGTCAGGAGTTCTAGACCAGCCTGGCCAACATGGTGAAACTCTGCCTCTACTAAAAATACAAAATTAGCTGAGTGTAGTGGCGTGTTCCTGTAATCTCAGCTACTCAGGAGGCTGAGGCAGGAGAAGTGCTTGAAACCGGGAGGTGGAGGTTGCAGTAAGCCAAGATGGCGCCATTGCACTCAAGCCTGGGCGACAAGAGTGAAAATCTGTCTCAAAAACAAACAAAAAAACCCTAGAAGAAAATCTAGGCAATACTGCTCAGGACATAGGCACAAGCAAAGATTTCATGATGAAGACACCAAAGGCAATTGCAACAAAAGCAAAAATTGACAGATGGAATCTAATTAAAGAGCTTCCGCACAGCAAAAGAAACTATCATCAGAGTGAACAGACAACCTACAGAATGGGAGATTTTTGCAATCTATTCTTCTGACAAAGGTCTAACATCAAGCATCTATAAGGTACTTACACAAATTTACAAGAAAAAAGCAAACAACCTCATTAAAAAGTGGGCAAAGGAAATGAACAGACACTTCTCAAAAGAAGATATACATGCGGCCAACAAACATGAGAAAAAGCTCAACATCACTGGTCATTAGAGAAATGCAAATCAAAACCATGATGAGACACCATCTCACACCCGTCAGAATGGCTATTATTTGTTTGGCTGCATGTTTGTTTTTTTGAGACAGAGTTTTGCTGTTATTGTCCAGGCTGGAGTGCAATGGCGTGATCTCGGCTCACTGCAACCTCTGCCTCCTGGGTTCAAGTGATTCTCCTGCCTCAGCCTCCTAAGTACCTGGGATTACAGGCATGAGCCACCATGCCCAGCTAAGTTTGTATTTCTAGCAGAGATGAGGTTTCTCCATGTTGGTCAGGCTGGCCTCGAACTCCCCACCTCAGACGATCCACCTGCCTCAGATGATCTGCCTGCCTTAGCTTCCCAAAGTGCTGGGATTACAGGCGTGAGCCTCCGCACCCGGCTGCAAAATGGCTATTATTAAAAAGTCAAAAAATAACGGATGATGGTGAGGTTGTGGAAAAAGAGGAACACTTGTACACTGTTGCTGGGAGTATAAATTAGTTCAACCATTGTGGAAGACAGTGTGGTGATTCCTCAAAACCCTAGAGGCAGAAATACCATTTGACCCAGCAATTTCATTCCTGGGTATATATCCAAAGGAATATAAATCATTCTATTTCAAAGACACATGCATGTGTATGTTCATTGCAGCACTATTCACAATAGCAAAGACATGGAATCAACCCAAATGCCCATCAGTGAAGGACTGGATAAAGAAAATGTGGTGGCCAGATGTGGTGGCTCATGCCTGTAATACCAGCACTTTGGGAGGCCAAGGTGGGTGGATCACCTGAGGTCCGGAGTTCGAAATCAGCCTGACCAACATGGAGAAACCCCATCTCTACTAAAATTACAAAATTAGCTGGGCATGGTGGCATATGCCTGTAATCCCAGCTACTCAGGAGGCTGAGGCAGGAGAATCGCTTGAACCTGGGAGGTGGAGGTTGCGGTGAGCCGAGATCATGCCAGGCAACTCCATCCAGCCTGGGCAACAAGAGTAAAACTCCATCTCAAAAAAAAAAAAAAAAAAACGTGGCTACATACACACCATGGAATACTATGCAGCCATAAAAAGGAATGAGATCATGTCCTTTGCAGGGACATGGATGGAGCTGGAAACCATTATCCTCAGCAAAATAATGCAGGGACAGAAACCCAAACACCACATGTTCTCACTTATAAGTGGGAGCTGAACGATGAGAACACATATGGACTGGGGGAACAACACACACTGGGACCTGTTGGAGGGTGGAGGGTGGGAGGAGGGAGAGCATCAGGAAGAATAGTTAATGGATGCTGGGCTTAACACCTAGGTGATGGGATGATCTGTGCGGTTAACCACCATGGCACACATTTCCCTATGTAACAAACCTGCACATCCTACACATGTACCCCTGAACTTCAAATAAAAGTTGGAAAAAAAGAAAGGGGATTTGTGGGCTCATGCAATGGCGGAGGATGCACAAAATTGTTGGGTTCCTTCACACACACACACACACACGGTGAGGCACCTCTAGTCTAATACATGTCAGTTTCCAACCCAGAGAAAAGACAAAAGACAGAATTTCTCTTTCCTCACTGCTGGGAAAGACTCTGATTGGCCTGCATTGGTCATATGTCCCTGCCTCCCACCAATCATTCAGGCCAAAGTGGTAGGGCGTTATGATTGGCAATGCTGGGAATATATGTCCAATGTGATGGAGGTCCTGGGATTGGTGTCCACCCCAGAATCACATGGCTGGAGTGGAGAGGAAAAGAGGTGGAAGTGGATACTGGAGATAGTGGAAGGGATGCCAGGCAGACAAAACAAATGTCTGTTACGAGTGCCAGGGAAGGGACTTAAGGAGTTGAGAGCAGAGAGAGAGAGTTCACTTCGAGGGTGCTCTGTGAGCAATTCCTGGAAGAGGGACTTTGGACCTGAACATTACAAGATAGGATTTTAGGGCCAGGAGCGCTGGTTCATGCCTGGAATCCCAGCTACTTGGGAGGCTGAGGCAGGGAGATTACTTGAGCCTAGGGGTTCGAGGCTGCAGCGAGCTATGATCACACTACTGCACTCCAGCCTGGGTGACAGAAAGAGATCCTGTCTCAAAAATAAATAAATAAATAAAGGATTTTTAGGAGGTAGAGGTGGTGAGGAGGCTTAAGTGAAGGAAGTGCCTTGGAAAAGGCATTGCAAGAAAGCGAAAGGCTGGTTTCGGATGTGTTTCCATTTGGTGGTTTCCCTCGGGTTCATACAGGAAGTAAAGGATAGTGAGGTTCAACCCTGAGCCTAAACAGCACTCAGCTCAGGATTCTAAAGAGTTGGGGCCTGCCAGAAATTGATTTATATGAATGGCTGAGCAGCCTCCAGAGACAGAATGACACAAATTCTAATAATCATGTCTTGGGCGGTTAGGAAAGAAGGGATTTGAGTATTCTATAATTAACTGTCTATTTTAACTAGATTTTTGAAAAAGAAAGATTTGGAAAAGGAAGACACGTACTGTAACAACTCAAAGAGATACTCGATGAAATGCCCTTTTCCCTCCATCCCATGCCCCTCATGAGGCAGGGGCTGATTTTGAGGACATCCTTGTGGCCACTGCTCACATTAGACCTTCCAGCCTAGCCCATGGACCTGCATTTCAGTGCCAGGGAGAGAGAGAAGGTCCAGCGTAAACAGTGAAAGTTCTGTCCTCACTAACATCTCTGAGGGCATAGGGAGAGACATGGTGGTGGTAGGAACAGCATAGGCGGCCTGGTGTCAGAGTGTAGTTCAAAGGGTGACAGTGTATTCTGCCCACCTGGGTAAGGACCCTGCAGGTCTGTGACGCTAGGAGGGCTCCAGAGGACAGAGTGAAGCTTTGATCGTCAAAGCTTCTAGCTCAGGAGTGGCTTGAATGGGGCAGGTCCAGGCCTGAGGCTCTGGTGACACCAGGCACCAATAACTTGAAAGCCATGGGAGCAACACCACTTGGGGGAAGCAAGGAGGCATGGCCTCTGCGGAAGTCCTCATCCTCAGCGGTGTGTGGTGGCACCAGGAGGGGTCCTCATGTGTGGAGGTGAGCAGCATGGCTTCTGGATTAGCCTTCCTGGGCTTTATCTTGGCATGACCACCTACTTACTAGTCCCTAATGGTGGCTTCTCCATGGGGTGTTTTGAGGATTTGCTCAGGTAACGCAGGTGCACGACTGAACCCAGTGTCTTGCTAGTTCTCTTTAGCGTTATTATTCTTATTAAGGAGCTCGACAGGATGTGGAGGCCTCAGCAGAAGACTCCTGCGAAGGATAATGGAGAGAAGGGAAGGGGAAGGAGCCTCAGAAATAACAGGGGTCTTTGCAGCAGTGGAGGTGGGGCTGAGCTAGAAGAATGTTGCCTATTTCTGTGAGAGTGAATCCGTCATTTTTGTTTTTTTGTTTTTTGAGACAGGGTCTTGCTCTGTCGCCCAGGATGGAGTGCAGTGGCACAATCTTGACTCAACTGCCACCTCTGCCTCCTGGGATCACGCGATCCTCCCAGCTCACCCTCCCAAATAGCTGGGGTTACAGACATGCACCACCATGCCCAGATAATTTTCTTGTAGAGATGAGGCCTCACTATATTTCTGAGGCTGGTCTTGAACTCCTAGGCTCAAGCAATCCTCCTGCCTCAGCCTCCCAAAGTGCTGGGATTACAGGTGTGAGACACCACATCCGGCCAAATCCACTGTTTTTACCCTCAGGGTTCCGAGGCCTCAGGAGACATGAGTTATTCAGGCCAGACAGGGAATGAAGCTAGAATTCACAGTGGATTTTCAATACTTCACTAAGAAGCTTGGATTTCATTCAAGAGGTTGTGAAGAACAATTGAAGAGAATTGTATTAGCATTAATCTGAAGGTCTGTGCAAAGAAGTCAGAAAAAGGGAAGCTCCCAGAAAGAGAGACCAATTAAAAGATGATTACCATAGAGTGTGGGAGAAAGCATAAGGAGCTGAAATAGGACAGTAGCATCGAGAATGGAAACGAAGGGACAGATGTGAAGGAGACACTTGGCGACAGAACGATCCCAGGATATATAAAGCATCTGCTTGCCCAAGTCTTCCATGTGTTCCAGTCCAGATCCTAGAGCTTTAGAAACTATGCAAACTAGCACCTTGCCATATGCAATCCAACAAGCTCTTAGATTTTTAGTTGTTCGAATTTACTGTTTTAAACAACTACATGATTTTTCCCAAGTAAAGTTCGAATTACTTTATTGAACACTACATTAAATAATGATTTTCTAGCACAAATATCTTAGTTGATTTTCTATTTCCAGATCATTTTACATTTGTAGATTTTAAACTATTTTACCATCTGCTGACCCATTATACATCAAATAATTTTTTTTTTTTTTTTTTTTTTGAGACAAAGTTTCACTCTTGTTGCCCAGGCTGGAGTGCAATGGCACGATCTCAGCTCACTGCAACCTCCGTCTCCTGGGTTCAAATGATTCTCCCACCTCGGCTTCCTGAGTAGCTGGGATTACAGGCATGTACCACCACGCCCAGCTAATTTTGAATTTTTAGTAGAGACAAGGTTTCAGCATGTTGGCCAGGCTGGTCTCGAACTCCTGACCTCAGGTGATCCGCCCGCCTCAGCCTCCCAAAGTGCTGGGATTACAGTTGTGTGTGCCACCACGCCCAGCCTCAAATAACTAATATAGTATATAATAAATGGCAAATATGATACTTAACAAAATGTCATGCTTTCTGTACTGTTGCTAACAATGTCCATTTCTCACATCGGTGCTTTATTTTCCTTTCATATTGATTTAAAATATTTATTCTTACCAGGTGCAGTGGCTCACACCTGCAATCTTAGCACTTTGAGAGGCTGAAGTGGGAGGATTGCCTGACCTCAGGATCTCAAGACCAGTCTGGGAAACATAGAGAGACTTCGTCTGTACTAAAATTTTTTTTAAATTAGCCAAGCATGGTGGTGCTGTGCCTGTAGTCTCTGCTACATGGGAGGCTGAGACAAAAGGATTGATTGAGTCTGGGAAGTTGAGGCTGCAGTGAGCCATTATCACACCACTGCGCTCCAGCCTGGGCAACAGAGGAAGACCTTGTCTCAAAAAAGAAACAACAACAACAACAACAAAAGAGTATCCTCTACATGAAAAGAAGAAAAAGAAAAGAAAAAAAAATCAGGAGAAAAAGAAATACGACAAATAAATCTATTAACAAATTATAACCAGATCACTAGGATTTAAGACAAATATACTAACATTAATGACTTGTTAATGGATTTGAATTGAACATTCTTAGGTAATTTGCTAACCAGACACATTTCTCAGCCACCTTGACTGGTCCATGGAGATAACATACACAGTGGACAGGTGACAGGTGACCCACCAGTAGTTCCCCACTAGCATTAGCAGCCTAGCAGCAC
The DNA here is from genome assembly GCF_037993035.2 of Macaca fascicularis. Classification (NCBI taxonomy): domain Eukaryota; kingdom Metazoa; phylum Chordata; class Mammalia; order Primates; family Cercopithecidae; genus Macaca; species Macaca fascicularis. The sequence continues at coordinate 46,668,588 of NC_088390.1, forward strand.
AAGGCAACTCATTTCCCAATAAGCCCTTTCTCTGGTGCCATAAAATAGCATCATCCTTTTTTTTTTTTAGACTGAGTTTCTCTCTTATTGCCCAGGCTGGAGTAAAATGGCACAATCTCAGCTCACTGCAACCTCCGCCTCTCGGGTTCAAGCAATTCTGCCTCAGCCTCCTGAGTAGCTGGGATTACAGGCATGCACCACCACACCCGGCTAATTTTGTATTTTTAGTAGAGACGGGGTTTCTCCATGATGGTCAGGATGGTCCCGAACTCCCGACCTCACGGGATCCACCTGCCTCGGCCTCCCGAAGTGCTGGGATTACAAGTGTGAAGTGGGTGGATCACCTGAGGTCAGAAGTTCGAGACCAGCCTGGCCAACATGGTGAAACCCCGTCTCAACTAAAAATACAAAAATTAGCCAGGCATGGTAGTAGGCGTCTGTAATCCCAGCTATTCAGGAGGCTGATGCAGGAGAATTGCTTGAATCCAGGAGGCAGAGGTTGCAGTGATCCAAGATTGTGCCATTGCATTCCAGCCTGGGCAACAAGAGCAAAACTCCATCTGAAAAAAAAAAAAATTAGCTGGGCGTGATGGTGCACACTTATGATTCCAGGTACTAGGGAGGCTGAGGTGGGGGTATGGCTTGAACCCAGTAGGAGGAGGTTGCAGTGAGCTGAGACTGTACCACCGCACTCCAGCCTGGGCAGCAGAGTGATACTCCATCTCAAAAAAAAAAAAGAGTATTTAGTATGGTATATTTGCATTAAAAAAAAGAGAGGGAGATAATTTTTTTTTAAAGAGATAGAGTCTCACTTTGTTGCCCAGGCTGGAATGCAGTGGCGTGATCATAGCTCACTGCAGCCTTGAATTCCTGGCTCAAATAATCTTCCCACTTCAGTCCCTCCAGTATCTGGGACTGCAGGCACAAGCCACCACACCTGTCTAATTTTTTAAAAATGTCTTGTAGAGACAAGGTCTCACTAGTTGCCTAGGCTGGTCTTGAACTCCTCGCCTCAAGTGATCCTCCCGCTTTAGCCTCCCAAAGTGCTAGGATTACAAGCATGAACCGCCACACCAGGCCAAAGGAGACTATTTAATTTAATTTATTTTATTATTATTATTATTATTGTTATTATTATTATTATTATTTTCTTGAGACAGAGTCTTGCTCTGTTGCCAGGCTGGAGTGCAGTGGCACGATCTTGGCTTGCTGCAGCCTCCTATTCAAATTCGACATATTCAAATTCGACATCAATTTTTATAGAGACAACATTTGCCACAATTGATGTCACAAGTGAAATAAATATTGCTTGTGGTGGATAATCTGACAATACTTAACATAGTCAATTAAAGAAATATCAGTTTGTTACTAGCTTTGTAGCTTCTTGATCTTCAGTGTGAAAAGCCTGTATAAAAGATCACTCTGTTAAAATGGAACCAGTGGTCACAGCAGCTACAATTGCATAATAGAACATAAAATACAAACAAATACCAGCTCTTCAGGGAGGAACCATAGGGCTAATTTCCACATTCTTTACATTTCTTTGTTAGCATAATAGACAAATATTTAAACAATTATTGCTCTAACAGGGCACATGATTTTTCATTAGAAATGGTTGCAAAATGGCTAGGTGCGGTGGCTCACGCCTGTAATCCCAGCACTTTGGGAGGCCGAGGTGGGCGGATCACAAGGTCAGGAGTTGGAGACCAGCCTGGCCAATATGGTGAAACTCTGTCTCTACTAAAAATACAAAAATTAGCCGGACATGGTGGCAGGCACCTGTAGTCCCAGCTACTCGGGAGGCTGAGGCAGGAGAATGGCATGAACCTGGGAGGCAGAGGTTGCAGTGAGCCGAGATCGCGCCACTGCACTGTAGCCTGGGCGACAGAGCAAGACTCCGTCTCAAAAAAAAAAAAGAAAGAAAGAAAGAAAAAAGAAATGGTTGCAAAACTTCATGTTTAACTATTAAGTCAGATTTGATTGAGTAAGAGGAAAGAAAGGGAGAGGGAAGAAGAAAGTTGTGTTTCTATCTGTGAAGTATTTTAAGGAAAATACTAGAGCTACAAAACTAGATGTTTTACTTGGTGTGACTGTGAATGGTTTCTTAATTTTGAGCAACAGTACGTCTCATTTGCAAATTATTGGCATCTCAGCTAGTATTACTAATTTGGGACACATTTAAAAAACAAGTATTAAGAGTCATTTTCCAGAAATTGTCAGGTAACTGCAACAGAACAGTAATGAGACTGAACTGATGACAAAAAATGCTCATTTTCAACAACTGCGCTTTGGGCCCATCTGATCGTCTTCCTGTTAATGACAAATGGCTTACTTTTTTTTTTTTTTCCAAATAAATTAAGGGATTGAATTCTTTGTAATTTTTTTTTTCTGAAATGCAATAAAAAATGTCGTGTTAAAATACAGGATTGCCAAGATTGATACTGGTTTTTGAAAAGATAGTAATAACATTTTAGTTGCTAAGATTTCTTTTTATATATATAAAATACTCCTGCTATTCTTAAGAAGTATTTTAAAGATCCAAAGACAGAATTTTGATTGTAGCTTTTATACAATGTTGCCATTATTTTCCATGATTCTATTGCCAGAAAGGAAGGTATAGCATATGAGTACTATAAGCAGCCTGTGAATATCTTTGCTTGCAACAGAATTTAGAAGTAATGATAAATGTGTGCCACTTAAAGGGTATTGTGAAAGAAAATTGCAATGTTTTAAGGCAAAATGGGCCCACTGAAATAAGAAAGCTTTAAGTTAAATGGGAAAATAAATCATGATAGCCTCTCTTAATTTGCCATGATTCAGTATGGATAAGGAGAAGTTAAATGTAGTAGACATACGTTGTGTTTTTCTGGCTGTCCAGCATCCTCCGCTTCCCCTTCCTATTGCAGCTCAATCTTCCCTTGGAAGGAATTTCCTGTTGTATGTTTTGTTAATGCATGGGCTATCCCTGGAACACACCTCCCAATGCTCATGCCCAATACAGAAGCAGAGGGCTAGGTCCTTCCTCCAGCTGCCCTTTGGTGCCCCTGGGGAGGAGACACATGACCCATTTTGAGCAGTAAAGTGCTCCCTACCAGGATTTTGCATCTTGAGTGAGGGAACCAGACTGGGGCCATCTGGGAGTCAGACTGCTCCCAGCGGCAGGAGCATGGTACTGAGGCTGGGCAGTCTCTGCTGCCTCACCTCCATGGCACTCCTGTATCCAACTGTATTCAAAGCCCTCTAGCCTCTGTCATTTTGGTGAGTCTCTGATGCCTACCTGTGTTATTGAGACATGGGTTTTGTTGCTCGTAACAGAAACCAAAAATAATGGATACTTAAGGCACAAGTTTATTTCTCTTTCACATAAAAGTTTGAACATAGGCATTTTAGGATGCTATGGTCGATCTGGAACCCAGAATACTCTGTCTGCTTTGCCATCCCCAAGGTATGGACTTCCTCACGGTCCAAGATGGAGCTTCAGCCATCACATAAGTAATGGGAAAAAGGAAGAGGTACCCTTCAAGGATAAATTTAGGCTGGGTGCAGTGGCTGTTGCCTATAATCTCAGCACTTTGGGAAACCGAGGTGGGCGGATTACTTGAGCTCAGGAGTTCAAGATCAACCTGGACAACATGGTGAAACCCCATCTCTACTAAAAATACAAAAATTAGCCAGGTGTGGGGGCACACACCTGTAATCCCAGCTACTTGGAAGGCTAAAGCAGGAGAATCACTTGAACCCGAGAGGCAGAGGTTGCAGTAAGCCAAGATCACACCACTGCACTCCAGCCTGGGCAACAGAATGAGACTCTATCTCAAAAAAAAAAAAAAAAAAAAAAAAAAGCCAGGCATGGTGGCATGCATTTGTAGTCCCAGCTACTCAGGAAGCTGAGGTGTGAGGATTGCTTGAGCAGACGCAGGGTGGGGCAGAGGTTGCAGTGAGCCGAGACTGTGCCTCTGCACTCCAGCCTAGGTGATGGAGTGAGACCCTGTCTCAAAAAAAAAAAAAAAAAAAAAAAGGGTAAGTGTAGGAAGTTGCACACATTACTTCTGTTTATATCCCACTGGCCAGAACTTAGTCACATGGCTAGACCTAGCTGCAAGGGAGGCTGGGGAAAGTGGTCTTATGGGCCAAGGGTTCTTACTGGAACCTTTCTACTCTTTCCTGAGTAAAAAGGAAAGAATAGAAATTAAATAACAACTAGCACTCTCTCACAGACCTTTCATAAATACTTCTTAAGACCGCCAGAGATGGCTTCTGTTACTTCCAACCAAGAATCATGTCTGATTCAGTGAGAACACCCTAAATAGAATGACTCTTAGAGAGGCAGTATAATGGAGCAGTCTCTGGGATCACAGTGCACCCCAAGGTGTAAATCAGAAACTGGGTGTGGTGGCTCACACCTGTAATCCCAACATTTTTGGAGGCCAAGGCAGGGGAATCCCTTGAGCCCAGGAGTTCAAGGCTGCAGTGAACTATGATCACACCACTGCACTCACTCCAGCCTGGATGACACAGCAAGACCTGGTCTCAAACAAAAAAAAAAGAAAGAAAGAAAGAAAAGAAATGAAACTGGAACTCATCTTTATCTTTTTATTTTTCCTTCCATGTTCAGTCAACCACCCAATCCTCTTTATTCTATCCATTGATAATTCACATTTCCACCCCTTTCACTTCATTGTCTTAAATCAAGCCTTTGCCATTTATTCCTTCCCACCCCACAATCCCTCCCATTGTGTTACTCACCTGTAGAAAGTTCTTCCTAAAATCTAAATCTGCACAATGCTTCTTTAGTTTCCCTTCATAATGCTTCAATTAATTCTTAAGGATTTGTTCCAAACATTCGTGTGAAATTCAAGGCCCTTCACTATGTGGCCCTTTTAGTCTCATCTCTTGACATTCCCATTGCCCATACTTATGTGCCTGGCACCTTGCATATTTCCCCATCTCTCTGACAGGACTACTTTGATGAGAGCCCATCCTTGCTAACCTGAAATATTCAGGTTTTTTGGCACTACAAGTGGTTCAGTGTGGCAGGTAAGAAGAATGTGGGGTAGCATGATGTCCAGACAGATAAGAGATTAGACTGTCCCCCTTTTAAAAGGTACTTTATTTATTTATTTATTTATTATATTATTTATATATTTTTTGAGACAGAATCTCGCTGTCACCCAGGCTGGAGTGCAGTGACACAATCTCGGCTCACTGCAACCTCCACCTTCCAGGTTCAAGCGATTCTCCTGCCTCAGCCTGCCAAGTAGCTGGGATCACAGGCGCCCACCACCATGCCTGGCTAATTTTTGTATTTTTGGTAGAGATGGAGTTTGACCACATTGGCCAGGCTGGTCTCGAACTCCTGGCCTCAAGTGATTTTCCCCCATTGGCCTACCAAAATGTTAGGATTTCAGATGTGAGCCATCGAGCCCAGTCTTTTAAAGGGCATTTTATGAATGAGAGCTGCACAGTGACAAGAGTATTATTCATGCTTATTTCTACACTGAGTCCTAAATACTGTGCCAGATACCAACAACAATTAAACACCAATAAAACAACAGGTCACTCAAAATCATGGAGACAACCGTGGATTATCTTACGTACATTTGCTCTGGTCTATGTACATTTCAACATTCTCTTTTTTTTCCAACTTTTATTTTGAATACCAGCGGAACATGTGTAGGTTTGTTACCTTGGCATATTGTGTGATGCTGAGGTGTGCGGTATGATTGATCCCGTCACCCAGATAATGAACATAGTATCGAATAGGTAGTTTTCCGGCTCCTGCCCTGCTTCCCCCCACCACCCAACAGTCAGCAGTGTCTATTGTTTCCATTTATTTATTTAATGTATTTATTTATTTGAGGCAGAGTCTCTCTCCTCACCCAGGCTGGAGTGCAGTGGTACGATCTCGGCTCACTGCAACCTCCACCTCCCTGGTTCAAGCGATTTTCGTGCCTCAGCCTCCCAAGTAGCTGGGGCTACAGGCATATACCACCACACCTGGCTAATTTTTGTATTTTTAGTACACACGGGATTTCACCATGTTGGCCAAGCTGGTCTTGAACTCCTGACCTCAGGTGATCTGACCACCTCAGCCTCCCAAAGTGTTGGGATTACAGGTGTGAGCCACTGCCCGTCCTATTGTTCCCATCTTTATGTCCATGTGTATCCAATGTTTAGCTTCCACTTATAAGTGAGAGCATGTGGTATTTGGTTTTTTGTTCCTGCCTTGATGCTCTTAGGATGATGACCTCCAGCTGCATCCATGCTGCTGGAAAGGACATGATTTCATTCTTTTTTATGGCTGTGTAGTCGTGAATGGAGTATACGTACCACATGTTCTTTATCTAATCCGTCATAGATAGGCACCTCGGTTGATTCCATGTCTTTGATATTGTGAATAGTGCTGCAGTGAACATAGGAGCACATGCATCTTTTTGGTGGAATGATTTATTTTCCTTTAGGTATATATCTAGCAATGGTATTGCTGAGTCAAATGGTAGCTCTGTTTTAAGTTCTTTGAGAAATCTTCAAACTGCTTTCCACAGAGGTTGAACTAATTTACATTCCCACCAACAGTGTATAAGCATTCCCTTTTCTCCACAGCCTTGCCAGCATCTTTCTTTTTTTTTTTTTTTTTTTTTGAGACTGAGTCTGACTGTCGCCCAGCCCAGGCTGGAGTGCAGTGGCACGATCTCGGTTCACTGCAACCTCTGCCACCCTGGTTCAAGCAATTCTCCTGCCTCAGCCTCCGGAATAGCTGGGACTACAGGCGCACATTGCTATGCCTGGCTAATGTTTTGTGTTTTAGAAGAGACAGCGTTTCACCTTGTCAGGCTGGTCTCGAACTCCTGAACTCAGGCATTCCGCCCACCCCAGCCTCCCAAAGTACTGGGATTACAGGTGTGAGCCACTGCGCCCTGCCTGCCAGCATTTATTATTTTTTGACTTTTTAGTAATAGCCATTCTGGGCTAGGCATGGTGGCTCATGCCTGTAATCCCAGCACTTTGGGAGGCCGAGGTGGGTGGATGGCTTGAGCTCAGGGGTTCAAGACCAGCCTGGGCAACATGGCAAGACCCCATCTCTAAAAAATGCAAAAATTAGCCGGGCATGGTATCACATGCCTATAAGTCCCAGCTATGAGCAGCTGACATGGGAGGATCGCTGGAGCCCAGGAGCCCAGGAGGTCGAGGTTGCAGTGAGCAGCATTCACACCACCATACTCCAGCCTGGGTGACAAAGCGAGACCCTGTCTCGAAAAAAAATTTAATAATAATAATAATAGCCATTCTGACTGGTATGAGATGGTATCTCATTGTGCTTTTGATTTGCTTCTTTAGTGATGTTGAACATTTTTTCATATGTTTGTTGGCTGCTACATTTCAACATTCTTTAATAATTTAACTCAACATAAGTCATCTATACGAGCTGAAATTACTATACCATCGTATAGTCAGAGGTTACAGATAAATGCATGAAGATCATTTTTGCCTTGTCAAAATACTGTACCATATACAGGTATCAATTAAGTGAGCAATGTAATAGTAAATCATTATACTCTCATAACATAAAAGAAAGAAAATACAGTTAGTATGTACAAATAATATTAATGCTGACTATGTAATGAAGCCATGTTTTTTTATCAGGATGATCATGAATAAAATGAAATGATGGCACAAGGACATTTATTACATAATTTTCTACAGTAGAATAAATTCCTATATGTAACAGAAAGTCAGATGAAATTAAATTAAACTGAAAGGAAAATACTTGAATTAGACCAAATAAAGAAGTTTCTGATGAAAAATCATTACAAGAATGGGTTACGGAGATTGTTACAGACTCACTGGAATGGACAATTACCTGTCTAGGATAACTTAATTATGGTTCTGCCTAGAGACAGGAGGCTGAGTTGACGACTTCTGCACTAGGATTTTATAGTTTTATTGAAAAAAATATAAAACCTGCACAGTTTTAAATTTACACTTTTTTTTTTTTTTTGAGACGGAGGTATGCTCTTGTCTCCCAGGCTAGAGTGCAATGGCACAATCTCGGCTCACAGCAACCTCTGCCTCCCAGGCTGAAGCACTTCTCCTGCCTCAGCCTCCTGAGTAGCTGGGATTACACGTGCCCACCACCACGCTTGGCTAATTTTTGTATTTTTAGTAGAGACGGGGTCTCACCATGTTGTCCAGGCTGGTCTTGAAATTCCGACCTCAGGTGATTCACCTGCCTCGGCCTCCCAAAGTGCTGGGATTACAGGTGTGAGCCACTGCACCTGGCCTAAATTTAAACTTATTATGAGGCATATAGTGGAATGCACTCATTTAGAGATCAAATTATTGGCCGGGCAACAGTTTGAACAATAGTTCTCAACAATCTAGTACTTTCCGTCACTTAAAGGTATACCACACGGAATTACTGTGATATTATACATTATAATTTAGGTTACTCTTTTATATGGAAATATGAAATTACTAATCCACAAATCTAGCCTTTCCAATAAAGCTACAGGATGTGTGGAGTAAAATCAGAATTCTCCATTATTCATTCCACTTACATGACTGTTTGATGCAGGCAAGTTGGCAATCATTTACAAGTCAGTTTCAGATTAAAAAAAATTATTTAATCATTACATTGCTATAAACATTGAAAATATCAGAGTCAAAGAGATTAAGGAAGAAAAAACAATTTGTCCTATATATATACATTAAAATGCTAACAAAATGCTAAAATGGGTCTGTTTAAAAATCATAAACATTATATATATACAATTAATAGAGAGAATACAGTATACCGAAAACCATTCAAAATTTTTCAACTAAGAAATAGCAGTCTGGTACATTTCTTCACAGTCTTTTTTATTTTTTATTTTTGTATTTATTTATTTATTTATTTTGAGACAGAGTCTCTCTCTATTGTCCAGGCTGGAGTGCAGTGGTGCAATCTTGGCTCACTGCAACCTCTTCCTCCTGGGTTCAAGTGATTCTCTTGTCTCAGTCTCCTGAGTAGCTGGGATTACAGGTGCCCACCACCACGCCCAGCTAATTTTTGTATTTAAAAAAAATTTTTTTTTTTTTTTTTAGATGGAGTTTCGCTCTTGTTGCCCAGGCTGAAGTGCAATGGCGCGATCTCGGCTCACTGCAACCTCCGCCTCCTGGGTTCAAGCAATTCTCCTGCCTCAGCCTCCCAAGTAGCTGGGATTACAGACATGCACCACCACACCCAGCTAATTTTTTGTATTTTTAGTAGAGACGGGGTTTCACCATGTTGGCCAGGCTGGTCTCAAACTCCTGACCTCAGTTGAGCCACACACTTCGGCCTCGCAAAGTGCTGGGATTACAGGTGTGAGCCACCATACCTAACCTCTTCCCAGTATTTTATATTCATCATATATATTTTAAATAAATATTGCACATTTTCTTCTTTAAAGTATTTCTTTTTACTTAATTTCAGACTTACAGAAAAGTTGTGAAAATGATACAAAGGACTCCTCGCTAACCTTCATCCAGATTTCCCAGATGTGAACATTCAATCACACTTGCTTTCTCTCCTCTGCCTCCTTTGGAACCTTTTCAGAGTGACTCAGAGATACGATGCCCCTTTACACCTCAATCCTTCACTGTGTATTTCCTAAAAACAAGGAATTCTCTTACAGTCACCACAGTACAATGATCAAAATCAGGAAATTAATATTGATACAAAACTATTATCTAATCTTGTTCATGTTTCACCAATTCTCCCAACAATGCCCTTTGCAAAAAAAGAAAATCTTGTATTGTATTTTGTGTTTGGTTATGTCTTTTTAATTTTCAGTCTTTCTTGGGGTTTCTTGATGTTGATAATTTTGAAGAATAAAGACCAGTTATTTTGTAGAATGTCCTTTAATTTGGAGTTGTCTGATGTTTCCTGAAGATTAAGGTCAAGTTATGCTTTTCTGGCAAAAACACCATAGAAGTGATGTCATGTTCTACTTAATGTGTCTAGTTAGGAGGCACATTATGTCCATTTGTCCTATTCCTGGTGATGTCAACTTTGAGCATGGATCCTACATTTTCATTCACAATAATATTAGAAAAACTCCTTATCTCTTTCAAAATTTTTAGAAACATCATTCCAGTGTCTACAAAATATTTTATTTATGAATGTGTCATAATTTTATAACTGAGCATATTTATGTTTCAGTATCATTGCAGTGGTAAGAACCAATGCATATAATATCATATCACAATGAAGTTAGACATTTTATTGCACTCCTGATTTTAATAAAAATATTTTTAGTGGTTTTTTTTTTTTTTTTTTTTTTTTTTTTTTTTTTTTTTTGAGATGGAGTCTTTCTCTGTGGCCCAGACTGGAGTGCAATGGTGCAATCTCTGCTCACTGGAACCTCTGCCTCCAGGTTCAAGTGATTCTCCTGCCTCAGCCTCCCTAGTAGCTGGGATTACACATGCCTGCTACCACACCCAGCTAATTTTTGTATTTTTAATACAGATCAGTTTTTACCATGTTGACCAGGCTGGTCTTGAACTCCTGACCTCAGGTGATCCATCCACCTCAGCCTCCCAAAGTTCTGGGATTACAGGCATGAGCCACTGCACCCAGTTGATCTCAGTCTTTTTTTTTTTTTTTTTTTTTTTTTTTGAGACAGAGTCTGGCTCTGCCGCCCAGGCTGGAGTGCAGTGGCCGGATCTCAGCTCACTGCAAGCTCTGCCTCCCGGGTTCACGCCATTCTCCTGCCTCAGCCTCCCGAGTAGTTGGGACTACAGGCGCCCGCCACCGCGCCCGGCTAGTTTTTTGTATTTTTTAGCAGAGACGGGGTTTCACCGTGTTAGCCAGGATGGTCTCGATCTCCTGACCTCGTGATCCGCCCGTCTCGGCCTCCCAAAGTGCTGGGATTACAGGCTTGAGCCACCGCGCCCGGCCTGATCTCAGTCTTTTTTATGGCTGCATAGTATTCCATGGTATATATGTACCACATTTTCTTTATCCAGTCTATTACTGATGGGCATTTAGGTTGATTCCATGTCTTTGCTATTGTGAATAGTGCTGCAATGAATATGTGCATGCACGTGTCTTTATAATGGAATGATTTATATTTTGGGGGGATATACACCTAATAATGGGATTGCTGAGTCAAATAGTATTTCTGTTTTTAGGTCTTTGAGGAATCATCACACCGTCTTCCAACAATGGTTGATCTAATTTACACTCCTACATTTAGTATTATTATTATTATTTTTTAGACAGGTCTCACTCAGTTGCCCAGGCTGAAGTACAGTGGCATGATCTTGGTTCACTGCAGCCACAACCTCCTAGCTCAAGTGATCCTCCTGTCTCAGCCTCCCAAAGTGCTGGGATTATAGGTGTGAGCCACCATGCCTGGCACATATGGCACATATAGCACATATGTGCTTTCATTTTTTTTTCTGTTTTGGAGATGGAGTCTCACTCTGTACCCAGGCTGGAGTGCAGTGGTGCGATCTCGGCTCACTGCAACCTCCACTTCCCAGGCTCAAGCAATACTCCTGCCTCAGCCTCTTGAGTAGCTAGGATTACAGGCATGTGCCACCACACCTGGCTAATTTTTGTATTTTTAGTAGAGATGGCGTTTCACCATGTTGGCCAGGCTGGTCTCGAACTCCCGGTCTCAGGTGATCTGCCTGCCTTGACCTCCCAAAGTGCTGGGATTATAAGTGTGGGCCACCATGCCTGGCTCCACATATGTGTTTTCTTGAGTGAGTGACAAAGGATTAGACCCAGAACACACTTCAGGATTATACCTATCCTGAGTACAAACTTACATAAAAATCATTCTTTATGTATATTGTAACAGGAAAAAAAGAGTCGAAAACTACTGTTGCAGAGACAGGACATATAAATAGACCTGATAGATAAATAAATAAGAGTGGGGATCATAAATATTGTTTGAAGCCTTTTGGGAACAACTAGATAAGCAAATCTAGCCAGTCAGAATAGTGGACATTTGTAATTTGCCTCTAAAGCATTTATTATTCCTTTTCTGAGTCACACCAAGGGTTACTGCATACAGCTGCACAGGTTGTGCACTGCATAACTCCAAGGGATGCCAATCACATTGCAGACTATGTGAACAGTGACCTTGTAGTTGTGCAGTGCACAGTCTGCACCACATTCCTCATTCCCAGCGATCTGGTCACAGCCCTAATTTTCCTTTGGGATCCACACTCTCACAGTCAACACAATCTGATAGGATACCACCACATTGATCAGATATCAACTATCTGATAGGATAGTTATAACACATGACTAGGCCTAATGCATCCCATTCCTCTGGCCTCTGGGTCAATGGTGGTCACAGGAGCTAAATCTAAACTAATCCACTCAATTGAATCACAGAACTCTTGATGTGAATGTACAGCTTTATGACATAATTTTCCAAATAAAGACTGATTTTTTTACACTAACAGTACCTAATGAAGATAGCAACTGTATCAGTCCATTTTCACACTGCTATAATAAGACTGGGTAATCTATAAAGGAAAGAGGTTTAATTGACCCACAGTTCTGCATGACTGAGGAGGACTCCGGAAACTTACAATCATGGCAGACGGCAAAGCAGGCACATCTTACGTTGTGGCAGGAGAGAGGAAGTGAAGGGCGAAGAGTCCCTTATAAAACCATCAGTTCTTGGGAGAACTCACCATCACAAGAACAGTGTGGGGGAAACCACCCCCATGATCCAATCACCTCCCACCAGGCCCTTCCCTCAACATCTGGGGATTACAATTCAAGATGAGATGTGATTTGGGACATGGAGCCAAACCATATCAGCAACCATCAATTAATGCTAAATCAATACTTTGTATAAATTTATTATGATTTTACTGTAAATTATTTTGCAGTAGATTGCTTGACTGATGTGGTGTAAAACTCTATTGTATATAAATGAAAACATTAAGCAAGTTGAAGGCATAAAATCAGCTAGCACCCTAATATAGCAGCTTTTGAGTGTGAAATTATATAGCATGAAGAACATGAAGAACTTATGTTTTTCTCCAAGCAATGATGATGGCATCTTTACCAACTTAGTCACTCTCTTATCTGGTCTCTGGTGCTCAGTTGATGCTGTTGAGATGGAGCTGCAACGGGTCTAGTAAATATAGTCTTAGAAAAAAGTTTTTCTCTGACCAAAACAGAGACACTGAACTACAAGAATCCCCATAATCTCTAAGTAACCAGCCAAGGCTGGAACAGAATAGGCCATCATGTATTGGGAGGTCATGCATTCCCATCACTGCAGGCGACCAAACTCAGGCTGGGCAATCGCTTCCAAAACACGTAGTCAAGGAGATACAAATGTCCCCTGGGGGCCTAAACTATTATATTGCCAAGGTGATGCCTGCAATGTGGGCTTTTAAAATGGTAAAGATATTCAAACATATGCATATAAACAGAAACATGATATTCTAAGAATTAAATAGACTCTGTTATGTAGATTTGCCTCCAACATTTTTTGGAAGCACAGGAGTGTGAAGATGCTTTCCCTTGCAGGGAAACTGAATTGTGATGCCAGTAAGTCAAGATTATCAACCAGATTCCAGGGTGGTTTTCTTCACAATTTTGTTGAGATAGTCTATTTCTTCGTGCATTATGTTATTTTTATGTCACTAATTTAAAATTTTAAGAAGCTTCTTCCCATATATTTTCCCCATATAGCCATCGAAAAAGCACATACACAACACAGAGACTAATTTTTTTTGTCATTTATGTCTTTCACTTCACCAATTTATTTACGGATTTATGGTTCATTGACTTTCACAGTTGGAAAATTAATGCTAAATCAATACTTTGTATAAATTTATTATGATTTTACTGTAAATTATTTTGCAGTAGATTGCTTGACTGACATGGTGTAAAACTCTATTGTATATAAATGAAAACATTAAGCAAGTTGAAGGCATAAAATCAGCTAGCACCCTAATATAGCAGCTTTTGAGTGTGAAACTATATAGCATTTTTATGTAGCATATGGGAAAACTGTGCAGCATGGGAGTTTTTAGCATTAATTCTACAGTTGCACTAAATCTAACATGTCAGTCTCTATCTACAATCCAGCCAGGTTTAAAGTGCTAAGTTTTCACTGCTGCACTGAATGCTGAATTATCTAACACGGTGGTGTTTGAGGAAGCCCATCTTCATAAAGCAAGTCTAGACTATTTAGCATCTATACATGGAAATTGTCTCAACTACTGGGTATTCCAAAATGCAGTTTTCTTTCAAATTCAGGAGCCTTTCCAAAATTGCTCTAATGTGTTGAGCAATCTATCATCTTTTAAGTAAAAGAAAATCTCTATCAATATAATACAAAGAAAATTTTTTTAAAATTCCAATCAGCAAATTTTCAGGGCTTACCTTTTATTTCTTACCTATTTCTCTGCTTCAGACAAATCATAAACTGGAAACTGGACAATTGATTTGTATAAGGAAGAAAGTATACATAGTAGCCTTATTTTTATTTATTTATTTTTTAGACAGATGGCACCCAGGCTGGAGTACAGTGGTGTGATCTCGGCTCACTGCAGCCTCCGCCACCCGGATTCAGCCGATTCTCCTGTCTCAGCCTCCCAAGTAGCTGGGATTACAGGTGCCCACCACCACGCCTAGCTAATTTTTGTATTTTTAGTAGAGATAGGGTTTCAACATGTTGGTTAGGGTGGTCTTGAACTCCCGACCTCAAGTGATCCACCTGCCTTGGCCTCCCAAAGTGCTGGATCACAGACATAAGCCACCATGCCAAGCCAGCCAGCCACTATATATATTTTTAATGGCACAGATATCCTAAGTATACAGCTCAATGAATTTTCACAAACTGAACATATCCATATAATTCTCAGTCAGATTAAGACACAGAATGTCACTAGCTCCCCAAAAGCCCCCCTCATATTTGCTCTTAGTCACTAGCCACGCCCCTTAAGCCCATATCCTGACTTCTAATTGATAGGTTAGTTTTGCCTGCTGTAAATTTTATGTAAATGGGATAGTACATTAGGACCTTTGTGAACGACTTCTCCCACTCAATTTAGGTTTGTGAAATGTAGCCATGCTTTTGCATATAGTTTGTTCCTTCTCATTGTTGTATACTATTCCATTGCTTGATGTACCACAATTTATTTATCCATGCTACTGTTAATTGAGCATTTAGTTAGTTGGTTAGATTTTGACTATTACAAAAAGTGCTACTGGCCGGGTGTGGTGCTCACACCTGCAATCCCAGCACTTTGGGAGGTTAAGGCAGGCGGATCACTTAAGGTCAAAAGTTCAAGACTAGCCTGCCCAACATGGAGAAACCCTGCCTCTACTAAAAATACAAAAATTTGCCAGGCATGGTGGCACACACCTATAATCCCAGATACTAGGGAGGCTGAGGCAGGAGAATCGCTTGAATCCAGGAGGCAGAGGTTGCAGTGAGCCAAGATCTTGCCATTGCACTCCAGCGTGGGTGACAGAGCAAGACTCCATCTCAAAAAAAAAAAAAAAAAAGTGCTACCATGAACATTCTAGAACATGCCTTTTAGTGAATATAAGTATGCATTTATGTTGGGCATATACCAAAGTACTATTTTAATCCTCCAGCGGTATGGTTAAAATGTCTACCTGCTATCTACTGTGTGCTCAGCCTCATGAACAATGACATATTTTTTCTAGTCATGATGTTAAGAAGGCAGCTTACAGTTTTTCTGGTACAAGAAAGATATGACATTTCAAAACATCCTAGTAAAACATTTGGAATATATTTAGATTTTCATATACTTAAAGCCTTAACTCAGGAGCGTAAGAGATTAACTTTTATTTTTATATCACCATACTTAATTTCTATTTTGAGCCCCCATTCTGCCCAATGGCAGAAACTTAATCTGAGTGAATGCAGAATGCCTCCTCCTGCCTTTCCTCACTGCACCCAAGTTCCAGAGGCCAACGTGATGCTGGGGCTGCTAGCTGCCATTTATCTGGGCCACCATATGCTGAGACCCCACCATTCCCCTGTGGGGCCTGCTGGGTCCTGGGGAGTCTTCCTGGTCCTGGTTGCAGGGCCTCTTCAGAGATGCTGGTCTCTTTGCTGGGGCAGGGTGGGCAGACAGCCTCTGCGCCCTGTCTCAGGAGTGTGGCCTGCACACGGCGTGTCTACACTCATGTACCCTCTTCCTCTGTGCCCATGTCTTGCTGGGTCCAGAGACACCCCTTAGTCCAGATTGCAGTAGGTAGCCTGGATCTCCATCTGTTCCTCCAAATCACTGTTGATGACATGAACTTTATACCATGAATCTTCTAGGCCTTGGGTGTGTGAAACTCAGAAGCCCAGCTTGGTTCTTACAACACAAAAGCTTTTCCCCTGTATCATCCTTTCCCTGAAGCAGTGAATGCTGCAGGGGAATGGAGGTGTAGATGGAAGAGAATATCATTCCACCACTTAAATATATCTTTTTCTTTTTTGCTTTTCTTTATTTTTTTAGATGGAGTCTTGCTTTGTCTCCCAGGCTGGAGTGCAGTGGCTTGATCTTGGCTCATGGCAACCTCCACCTCCCGGGTTCAAGTGATTCTCCTGCCTCAGCCTCATGAGTAGCTGGGATTACAGGTGCCAGCCACCATGCCCCACTAACAGGGTTTTGCCATTTTGGCCAGTCTGGTCTAAAACTCCTGACCTCAGGTGATCGGCCCACCTCAGCCTTCCAAAGTGCTGGGATTACAGGAGTGACCCACCGCACCTGGCCCTTTCATTCTGTTACTTCTTTGAACTCCTTTCATAATTGCTTATTATTATTATTATTTTTTGAGACATAATTTCACTCTGCCACTCAGGCTAAAGTACAGTAGTATGATCTCGGTTCACTGCAACTTCTGCCTCCCAGGCTCAAGCCATCCTCCCACCTTAGCCTCCCAAGTAGCTGGGACTACAGGTGTGCACCCTCATGCCCAGCTAATTTTTGTATTTTCTGTAGAGATGAGATTTCACCATGCTGCCCAGGCTGGTCTTGAACTCTTGAGCTCAAGTGATCTGCCTACCTCAGCCCCAGAAAGTGCTGGGATTACAGGAGTGAGCCACTGTGCCTGGCCATAACCCTTAATTTAAAAAACAAACAAAACTTTTTCACAATACTACTTCAAGTTTGCAACTTGATTTACATCAGATTGAATTCAGTGTAGGCTTTGGTAAAATTCACAGCTCTTTGTTATTTCTAAAATAGTTTCAAAATTCTAGAGAAAAGAAAATTCAATAATAACAAACTATTATTAGTTTCCATGTATTAAGCACACAGTTTATGCCAGGTGCATTGCTATCAACCCTATATCTATTTTCTTATTTAATGTTTGTAGCAACCCAGTGAAGGAAGGCAGTAGCTCCTGGGTTTTCTGTTTGTTTTGTTTTGTTTTTGAGATGGAGTCTCACTCTGTCGCCCAGGCTAGAGTGCAGTGGCATGATCTTGGCTCGCTGCAACCTCTGCCTCCTAAATTCAAGTGATTTTCCTGCCTCAGCTTCCCAAGTAGCTGGGATTACAGGTGTCTGCCACCACACCCGGCTAATTTTTTGTACTTTTAGTAGAGACAGGGTTTCACCATGTTGACCCAGCTGGTCTTGAACTTCTGAACTCAGATGATCCACCCGCCTCGGCCTTCCAAAGTGCTGGGATTATAGGCGTGAGCCACGGTGCCTGGCCTATCTCCTCATTTTATATATGAGAAAACTGAGGCACAAATAGGTGAACTGGCTTGCTTGAGGTCACAGAACTATGCTGTGAACCCATGCAGTTCCCATGCAGCCAAGAACTTGCCTTGAACCAAGAGTCATTGCGAATAACCATCATGTTACAGGACCACAATGCAGAGAAAGAACTGGATCTGGCAACTTTGTTATTACTTTCTCCTGAAAACACTAAAATCCAGGAAGAAGTGCCCTTTCAGACAAGAAAAACTGATAGCTCCTTCCTACTGCTTTCTGAATCTTGGTTCCCACAAATTAAATAAACTAAGCTCTGCTGTGTAAATAGCAGAGTGAACTGATTGAATTATTTGTTACAATTTCTAAGGTCAATTTGCAACATATAAAATTATACACAAGCAGGCAGTCATTGAAAATGTTTGCAGAAGGCTTATGAACTAAAGTTGATAAAAAGTATTAAACAATATGTGGACACACACACACATACATCCACCCTACATAGCAGACAATCCCAAGTGCTACAGTGCTTCAGCAAATATCTTCAATGAAACTTAAGTTGAGTTAATGCCTTCCAAAATAAAAGCAGCTGCTTGTTTTAATATCATCAATGAGAAAGCTGTGATCTAAACGCATCGGGTGGAATTAAAAGTCATTTTTATTTCACTACTTTAATCCCCAGTCCGGAAATAATAGAACAAGCCCCACAGTGTTACATTTCACTTCCTAGTAACTAAAGGAATGTATATTCATAACAAAACTTTCTAACCTTACGGAAATACACAATACAGAAAATGAAAGTTCCCCAGAAAATTTTCTCTCCAGAGATTATCATTATCAATGATTTTTATTTCTTCAGATTTTTTTCTATTCATATATGAGGTCATCTACAGATACAGTTTTTATAAAACACAATAACGACTCCAAAAGCCTTAGAGAGCAATGGAGAACTTCATTGCAGCTCTGAGAAAATGAATAACTGAAAATTACATTGCATGTCACAATAAAACTTCCAAAATGTCCACGTTAGCCATTTTCCCTCCATTTCACAAAACTGCCCTTTCGTTCTTCCTCCAAACTCATAGCTACCTTGTCTCAAACCTACTTCCTCTTGTTTCTTTTCCTTTTATGTTTTCCTATTCACAAGTAAAGCAGTCTATAGACATTTTCAGTTTTCAGCCTGTGACCCCATGGTTGGACAATTCATCAAGTAAATGAAGAATGCTTCCCCCTTAGAAAGGTCCCCCAAGGGAGGACAGAAAGAGAAACAGAAAACACTCATAATTTAATGTTATTGTCCTTTTCACACATATGTAGCTATATCTATTATATTTTATTTTACTTTATTTTATTTTATTTTAATTTTTTGAGACAGAGTTTCGCTCTGTCACCCAGGCTACAGTGTAATGGTGCGGTCTCAGTTCGCTGTGACCTCCATCTCCCAGGATCAAGTCATTATTCTGCCTCAGCCTCCTGAGTAGCTGGGATTACAGACGTGCACCACCATTCCTGGCTAATTTTTGTATTTTTAGTACAGACGAGGTTTCATCATGTTGGCCAGGCTGGTCTTGAACTCCTGACCTCAGGTGATCCACCTGTCTCAGCCTCCCAAAGTGCTAGGATTATAGCACTTTTACAGCATGAGCTGCCCTGCCCAGCCTATTTTATTTTATTTTATTTACAGACAGTCTTGCTCTGTTCCCCAGGCTGGAGTGCAGTGGCGTGATCATAGCTCGCTTGGCTAATTTTTAAATTTTTTGTAGATATGGGGTCTGGGTATGTTACCCAGCCTGATCTTAAAATCCTAGGCTTAAGTGATCCTCCTGCCCTGACCTCCCAAAGTGCTGGGATTACAGGCGTGAGCCATCCTGCCCAGCCTGTATCTATTATATAAGTTGGTTTTTTTGATTACTTCAATGCAAATGAGATTATACCATACTCTCTTCTTTGTCACTTCCTATTTTCATGTAATTTATGTTAGACATCTGTCGATGTCAGTATAAATAGATCTAGATCATTTTTTATAGTTGTATGGCTTTCATTACATGGATGTTTCACAATTTATTTAGCTAACTACCTATTGTTAGACATTTGGTTATTTCCAAATTTTTGCTATTTTATATAATGCTGTACTTATATAAAATATAGTTTTATATAATTACATTTAATTATATACTACTACTATATCTGACAATTGACTTGTATCAAGAATATACAAAGAATTGTTACAAGTTGCCAGGCACAGTGGCTCACATCTGTAATCCCAGTGCTTTGGGAGGCCAAGGTGGTGGATCTCTTGAGCCCAGTAGTTGGAGACCAGCCTGGGCAACATGGGGAGATCCCGTCTCTACAAAAATACAAAAATTAGCCAGGCATAGGGGCACACATCTGTAGCTCCAGCTACTTAGAGGCTGAGGTGGGAAGATTGCTTGAGCCCAGGAGGTTGAGGCTGCAGTGAGCCAAGATTACGCCACTGCACTCCAGCCAGCATGTCAAAAACCCTGTCTCAAAAAAAAAAAAAAAAAAGAAAGGAAGAAAGGGGGGCGGCAAATAAATAGAGTATAAGCCACCTCATCCAACTTTATTGGAATCAGTAGTTGACTGGTTAATCAGTTCAAGCAAGGAATCATAAAAATTGATGCATGTGTGGGGCCCGGTGGCTCACGCCTGCAATCTCCACACTTTGCAAGACCGAGGCAGGCCGATCACCTGAGGTTAGGAGTTCAAGACAAGCCTGGCCAACAAGGTGAAACCCCGTCTCCACTAAAAATACAAAAATTAGCCATGCATGGTGGCACACCTCTGTAATTCTAGCTACACAGGAGGCTGAGGCATGTGAATTGCTTGAACCTGGGAGACAGAGGTTGCAGTGAGCCAAGATGGTGCCACTGCACTCCAGCCTGGGCGACAGAGCAAGACTTGGTCTTAAAAAAAAAAAAAAAAAAATTGATGCATGTTTTAAATGTTTTATATTACCTTAAAAAATACAAATATGTTTTTCTTTTGACAAAAAGTCAAGGCCTTTTATTTTGAGAATGAGTTAACTTATTATAGTTCTACATCATGTTGCTTACATACACTATGCCCAAAACGCATAGTTTATAATTTCCCATTTTGGTGGCTTTAAAGTGTAGTGTTCAGTGGGCTGTGGGCATCTGTCAATGTACTTTAAAGAGGGAATTATAGTGTTTTTTTTTGTTTTTGGTTTTGGTTTTTTTT
The DNA here is from genome assembly GCF_037993035.2 of Macaca fascicularis. Classification (NCBI taxonomy): domain Eukaryota; kingdom Metazoa; phylum Chordata; class Mammalia; order Primates; family Cercopithecidae; genus Macaca; species Macaca fascicularis. The sequence goes on from NC_088390.1 coordinate 46,689,497, forward strand.
TTTTTTTTTTGAGACGGAGTCTGGCTCTGCCGCCCAGGCTGGAGTGCAGTGACTGGATCTCAGCTCACTGCAAGCTCCGCCTCCCGGGTTCACGCCATTCTCCTGCCTCAGCCTCCTGAGTAGCTGGGACTACAGGCGCCCGCCACCTCGCCCGGCTAATTTTTTGTATTTTTTAGTAGAGACGGGGTTTCACCGTGTCAGCCAGGATGGTCTCGATCTCCTGACCTCATGATCCGCCCGTCTCGGCCTCCCAAAGTGCTGGGATTACAGGCTTGAGCCACCGCGCCCGGCCAAAGAGGGAATTATAGTGTTGGTTATTCTGGTGAACTGGTTAAGTGGAGGCTGACTAAGAACTTCTATGATATATCTGTAAGATAAATTCTTAGGAATCAAATTATTGGATCAAAGGATATAAGCATTTTTATGTTATACAGCTATTACCAAATATTTCTTCGAAAAGGTTGTACCAATTTACACTCCAAAAATATTGTGTGAGAATTTTTATTTCCCAGACATCTTCACCAATAGTGGCTACTATGAATAGTTTAAATCTAATGATGCTATTTATTCAGTAATATTTATTTAAATTTCTATGTGTAAAATTAACTCAAAATGGGTCACAGACCTAAATGTAAGAGTGAAAACTATAAAACTCACATGAAAAATAGGAGTAAATCATTGTGATCATAGGTTAGGCAGAGTCTTATTAGATATGACACCAAAAGCACAAATGACAAAAGAAAAAAAAATTGATAAATTGGACTTCATCAAAATTAAAACTTTTGTGCTTCAAAGAATACCATCAAGAAGGTGAAAGATTCACAAGTTGTAAAGATTAGGGCGTAAAAAGGTGAAAGACGGCCGGGCGTGGTGGCTCACGCCTGTAATCCTAGCACTTTGGGAGGCCAAGGTGAGCGGATCACAAGGTCAGGAGTTTGAGACCAGCCTGACCAACATGGTAAAACACCATCTCTACTAAAAATACAAAAATTAGCCAGGCATAGTGGCGGGTGCCTGTAATCCCAGCTACTCAGGAGGCTGAGGCAGGTGAATTGCTTGAACCTGGGAGGCAGAGGTTGCAGTGAGCCAAGATCGCGCCATTGCACTCCAGCCTGGGTGACAGAGCAAGACTCCGTCTCAAAAAAAAAAAAAAAATGGGTGAAAGGCAACCACAGAATGGGAGAAAATATTTGCAAATTATATACAAAGTAGGCCACTTCATTTGTGGAAAATATGTAGCCAGACACAGTGGCTCATGCCTGTAATCCCAGAACTTTGGAAGGCTGAGGTGGGGGAGCTCAAGACCAACCTGGGTAACATAGAGAGGCCCTATCTCTACAATAAATACATAAAATTAGCCAGATGTGGTGACATGTGCCTGTGGTCCCAGCTACTTGGGAGACTGAGGTGGGAGAATCACGTGAGCCCAGGAGGTTGAGGCTGCAGTGAGCCAAGATCGCATTACTGTACTCCAGCCTGGCGACAGACTGAGACCCTATCTCAAAAAATATATATATATATTTACCTAGATATAGATATATAAACATATATATTTATAGATATCTAGATACATAAATATACAGATATCTATAAATATATATATGTAACAAAATATGTTCCAAGACCTCCAGTGGGTACCTGAAACTGCAGGTAGTACCAAACTCTATATATACTATTTTTTTTCCTATACATACATACCTATGACAAAGTTTAATTTATAAATTAGGCACTGTAATAGAATAACAACAATAACTAATAATAAAATAGAACAATTAGAATATACTTTTTTTTTGAGATGGAGTCTTGCTCTGTCACCCAGTCTGGAGTGCTGTGGTGCCATCTCATTGCAACTTCCGCCTCCCGGGTTCAAGCAATTCTCCTGCCTCGGCCTCCCAAGTAGCTGGGACTACAGGCACCTGCCACCACGCCCAATTAATTTTTGTATTTTTAGTAGAGATGGGGTTTCACCATATTGGCCAGGCTGGTCTCAAACTCCTGACCTTGTGATCCGCCCGCCTCAGCCTCCCAAAGTGCTGGGATTACAGGCGTGAGTCACCGTGCCCGGCCCGAATATACTTTAATATAAGTTACATGAATAGTTTTCTGTCTCTCAAAATACTGTAATATTTGGGATTGCAGCTACCTGCAGGTAACTGAAACTGCAGAAAGCATAAGGGGGACTATTGTATCTGACAATGGACTTGGATCTAGAATACATAAAGAACTCTTACAACTTGATAATAAAGAAGGATAGAACCCAATTTTGAAATGGACAAAAGATCTGAACAGCTATTTCTCCAAAGAAGATATACAAATGGCCAATAAAGGCCAGATGCTGTGGCTTATGCCTATAATCCCAACAGTTTGGGAGGCCAAGGCAGGTAGATTACTTGAGGCCAGGAGTTCGAGACTAGCTTGGCCAACATGGCAAAAACCCATCTCTACTAAAAATAGAAAAATTAGCCAAGCGTTGTGGCGTACGCCTATAGTCCAGGTACTCAGGCAGATGAAGCACAAGAATCACTTGAACCTGGGAGGCAGAGGTTGCAGTGAGCTAAGATTGCACCACTGCACTCCAACCTGGGCAACAGAGCAAAACCCCACTTAAAAAAATAAAAGAAAAATAAAAGAAAGAAAATAAATGGCCAATAAGCACAAGAAAATACACTCAATTTCTGTCTTAGTCTGTTTGTGCTGCTATAACAAAATACCTGAGACTGAGTAACATATAAGCAAAAAAGTTATTCCTCACAGTTCTGGAGGCTGGGAAATCCAAAATCAAGGTGATAGCACATTTGGCATTTGGTGAGGGCCTGTTCCATTGTTCCTGTTCTCGCAGTGGCATCTTCACATGGCAGGAGGAGAAAGGAAAAAAAAAAGAAGAAGAAATGCTATATGAAGCCTTTTTATAAGGGCATTAATTTCATTCACGAGGGCAGAGCACTCATGACCTAATCACCACCTTCTGAAGGCCTCACTTCTTAACATCATCACATTAGGTCTCAGGTTATAACATGAATTTTGGAGGACACAAACATTCAAACCATAGAAACGTCATGAGCCATCAGGGAAGTGCAAATCCAAACCACATTAAGATACCACTTCACACTCACAAGAATGGCTATCATAAAAAGACAGATAATAACAAGTGTTGGAGAGAATGTGGAAAAATTGAAACACTCATATATTGCTGGAGGGAATGTAAAACACTTTGCATTTTAGAAGCTGGAACTGCTTTGGAAATAGTCTGGCAGTTCCTCCAAAGTTTAAACATAGAGTTACCATATGACCTGGCAATGCCGGGCTTCATCATATTCCCAAGGGAAATGAAAACATATGTCCACACAAAAACTTATACATGAATGTTCATAGCAGCATTATTCATAATAGCCAAAAAGTGGAGACAGCTGGATGTGGTTGTTCACGCCTATAATCCCAACACTTTGGGAGGCCAAAGCGGGAAGATCACTAGAGGTCAGGTGTCTAAGACCAGCCTGGCCAACATAGTGAAACCCCATCTCTACTAAAAATACAAAAAGTAGCGGGACATGGGGGTACGTGCCTGTAATCCCAGCTAATTGGGACGCTGAGGCAGGTGAATGGCTTGAATTCAGGAGGCAGAGGCTGCAGTGAGCCAAGATCATGCCACCATACTCCAGCCTGGGTGAAAGACTGAGTTGAGACTCCATCTCAAAAAAAAAAAAAAAAGTGATAAACAGATAAATAAAATGTGTTATATTCCTACAACAGAATATTATTGAGCCATAAAAAAAAAAAAAAGGAAGGAAGTACTGACACATGCTATAACATGAAAGAACCTTAAAAACATCAGGTTACTAGAAAGAAGCCAGTCACAAAAGACCACAAATTGTATGGCTCCATGTACATGAAGTGTCCAAATAGGCAAATCCTATCCTAAAAGAAAGTAAATTAGTGGTTGCCTAGGACTGAGGGATGGAGGAAATGGAAGTGACTGCTAATAGGTGTGGGATTTCTTTTTGGGAGAAATGAAAATATTCTAAAATTGATTGTGGTGACCAGGCGCAGGGGCTCACGCTTGTAATCCCAGCAGTTTGGGAGGCTGAGGCAGGCGGATCACCTGACGTCGGGAGTTTGAGACTAGCCTGACCAACATGGAGAAACCCTGTCTCTTCCAAAAATAGAAAATTAGCCGGGCATGGTGGTGCATACCTGTAATCCCAGCTACTCGGGAGGCTGAGGCGAGAAAATCACTTGAACCCAGAAGGTGGAAGTTGTGGTGAGCTGAGATCGTGACACTGCATTCCAGCCCGGGCAACAAGAGTGAAACTCGGTCTCAAAAACAAACAAACAAACAAACAAACAAAATTGACTGTGGTGATGACTGCAAAACTCTGTGAATCTATTAAAACCCATTGAATTATATACTTTTAATTGGTGAATTGCCTGGCTTGTGACTTAAACCTCAACAAAGTTGTTATAGTTTTTAAAATCGCTATATATAAGGCAATGTTCTAGGTGCTGCAAATCAGAAATTGTCATATGTCTTCTATTTACCCTTCTAGACCCACTCTTCCCCCTTCTCCACTCTGCCCTCAGAGGCTGACCTTATAATCCACATCAAAAGGTTTCCCATGCCTTGGTCGGGTTTGGCCAACTGACAGGAAATTAGAGTGGAAAGGAAGGTGGGCTCAGGATATGTATTCTTTTTTTTTTTTTTTTTTTTTTTTTTTTTGAGACGGAGTCTCGCTCTGTCGCCCAGGCTGGAGTGCAGTGGCCGGATCTCAGCTCACTGCAAGCTCCGCCTCCCGGGTTCACGCCATTCTCCTGCCTCAGCCTCCCGAGTAGCTGGGACTACAGGCGCCCGCCACCTCGCCCGGCTAGTTTTTTGTATTTTTTAGTAGAGACGGGGTTTCACCGTGTTAGCCAGGATAGTCTCGATCTCCTGACCTCGTGATCCACCCGTCTCGGCCTCCCAAAGTGCTGGGATTACAGGCTTGAGCCACCGCGCCCGGCCAAGGATATGTATTCTTTTGTCTCCCTCACCGAGAGGGGAACTTGGGCTGGCTGTGTCTCTCCAGTGAAGGTCACTGCTCTTTCAGGGCAGCCGATTTTACATGCTGACTCTTTCAGGTTCAACTAACCACTATTCCCCTTGCCATTTTGGTTCTAAAGATGGTAACATTGCAGCTACTACTGGCTCGGGGTTACTACACTCATTTTTATGGTTCCTCTATCCTTTTACATTTGTAAATAACCCTTTACTAAATAAATAACCACTTTGTCAATAAACCTTATAGTTGAGCAACAAAAAGGAGTGAAGTATTGACACATGCTACAACACAAATGAGCCTTGAAAATGTCATGTTGAGTGAAAGAAGCCAGTCACAAACACACACATCACATAGTGTATGATTCCATTTATATAAAATGTCTGGTAATTATTCTGACTGTTCCATCGTTTTTCTGTTGAGATCCCTACTCAACCAGACAAAACCTTTGCTATCTTAGAGCTTTTGTTCAATGGTCAAATAAAAGGGGAATAAGAATGTTGGCCAGGCATGGCGACTCATGCCTGTATTCCCATCACTTTGGGAGGTTAAGGCGGGTGGATCACAAGGTCAAAAGATCAAGACCATCCTGGCCAATATGGTGAAACCCCATCTCTACTAAAAATACAAAAAATTAGCGGGGTGTGGAACGTGCCTGTAATCCCAGCTACTCGGGGGGCTGAGGCAGGAGAGTCTCTTGAACCCAGGAGGTGGAGGTTGCAGTGAGCCAAGATCGTGCCACTGTACTCCAGTCTGGCGAGACAGTGAGACTCCATCTCAAAAAGAAAAAAAGAATGTTTCAGGCAAAGGGAAGAGAAGTGCAATGGTGCTATTTCAGGCAGAAGCTTGTCAGGTTTGCTGTGGTGTGACCAATGTGGAAGGACTCAGTGGAAAGAAAAAGAGATGAGGGCAGAGTAATGGGAAGGGCCAAGATAAAATAAAGTCATATGCATACTGTTACATTTTTTACTTGTCTAATATATTTCATTATATATAGACAAAACTTATTATAAATAAAGATAACTTTTGATGTTTGCAAGGTCATCTGTTATTTGCACTCTCTTTTTTTTTTTTTTTTGAGATGGGGTCTCACTCTGTCACCCAGGCTGGAGTGCAGCGGTGCCACCACAGCTCACAGCAGCCTCCATCTCCTGGGCTCAAGCGATCTTCCCACCTCAGCCTCCTGAGTATCTGGGACTATAGGCACAGACCACTGTGCCCCAATAATTTTTTATTTTTTGTGAAGACGGGGTTTCTCCATGTTACTCAGGCTGGTCTTAAACTCCTGATCTCAAACAATCTGCCCACCTTGGTCTCCCAAAGAGCTAAGATTACAGGCGTGAGCCACTGTGCCCAGCTTGTTATTTGCATTTGTGATTTTAAAATTTCATATTTTTTATCATAAGACTGTCAGGAGTTTTCTGGACAGGAAATGACTTAATTTATGACTCAAAATACAAACAAATGTAGGTGATCAAATGCATATCTATGTCTTCAATGGAAATATATATATATACACATACATAAGTCATTAACGAAGACAAATGAGAACACGAAATTCATGATCTATTTTCTTTTCTATTGCCTAGCCCCCTAGAGGAGAGATCTTTTTCATTTAGAGCCCTGGGTTTTGTTTTGTTTCATGATTTGCTTTTTTTTTTTTTTTTAATAAGAGTTTATTTATTTATTTATTTATTTATTTTGAATCAGGGTTTCACTCCCATCAGCCAGGCTGGAGTGCAATGGTGTGATCTCAGTTCACTGCAACTTCTGTCTCCTGGACTCAAGTAATTCTCTTGCCTCAGCCTCCCGAGTAGCTGGGACTACAGGCATGTGCCACTGCATCCAGCTAACTTTTTGTAGAGACAGGGTTTCACCATGTTGGCCAGACTGGTCTTGAACTCCTGAGTTCAAGTGATCTGTCTGCTTCTGCCTCTCAAAGTGCTAGGGTTACAGGCATGAGCCACTACGCGGCCAAAAGAATATATATATTTTAAAGAAAATTAACTTATTTGAAAAAGTAGAAATGAGGCCGGGCGCAGTGGCTCATACCTGTAATTCCAGCACTTTGTGAGGCCAAGGCAGGTAGATTGCTTGAACTCAAGAGTTCGAGACACATGATGAAACCCCGTCTCTGCTAAAAATACAAACATTAGCCAGGTGTGGTGGCAGGTGCCTGTAATCCCAGCTACTCTGGAGGCTGAGGCAGGAGAATCGCTTGAACCCGGGAGGTGGAGGTTGCAGTGAGCCAAGATCGCGCCATTGCACTCCAGCCTGGGCAACAAGAGCAAAGCTCCATCTCAAAAAGAAGAGAAAAAGCAGAAATGAGGAAGTGGCCAGCCTCTGGGGGGGGTCTAATCAAACAAAGCTTCCTTTGATGAGGATAGTGCTTAAGTTGAAAAAAGGTGCCAATATAATAAATATTGCAATACTTTATTTTATTTTATTTTTTTGAGATGAGGGTCTCGCTGTGTTGCCCAGGCTAGTCTTGAACTCTTAGGCTCAAGGGCTTCTCCTGCCTCAGCCTCTCCAGTGGCTGGGCTAATAGGCACACACCACCATGCCCAGCTCTACATACTGATTTTTAAATTTAAAAAAATCTACATTCTATATTCCCATCATTGCTTCTCCCTAATAAAATATTTGTGTTTATGGGACTCCTTCCTTGGAAAATCTGCAAGCAGCCTGGGCCTGGTAGCTTTATATATATAGGAAAGCCGAAGGACAAACTAGGAATTATGTCAGAGATGGAGAAAGACTAAAGATCTTACCCAAATCAGTTGAGAATCAGCCTTAAGTATAAATGGGCCAGGTGTTGGTGGCTCACACCCATAATCCCACTACTTTGGTAGGCCAAGGCAGGCAGATCACTTGAGGTCAGGAGTTCAAGACCACTCTGGCCAACATGGCGAAACACCATCTCTACTAAAAATACAAAAATTAGCTGGGTGTGGTGGCGTGTGCCTGTAGTCCCAGCTATTTGGGAAGCTGAGGCAGGAGAATCGCTTGAACCCAGGAGGCAGAGATTGCAGTGAACCGAGATTACGCCACTGCACTCCAGCCTGGGCAACAGAGTGAGACTCCATCTTAAAAAAAAAAAAAAAAGTATAAATGAAGCACAATTAACATTTTATAATTTTATAGAGCAAAAGTTCATAAAAATATTCTAATTAACTGTTTTTCCTACATCTTATAAACACTATTACCAAACCCATTTAAGATTGAAGATAAATTATGTCATGCCATGGGTAAAGATTTTCAATAAGGAGTTGCTGGGATAAGAGTCAAAATTCTCCAGCATAAATTCACTGACAGGGATTTCTGTTCAATCTTTTTAAAATTCTAATACCCAATTTATTTCCTCTAGAGAATAATTCATGTAGAATCATAACCTCTTCGGTGGACCTTGATTTTTCCATCTGTAAAAGTATAGAACTAGTTTTGACTTAAGTCAACAAATGCCTATGCCCTCTCCATATCTGGCTGATTAGAGCGCCCTCATGTGTGCATTTGTTGTAATGTTTTAGAAATCTGAAAAAGACAATATTAATCTCAGCAGTAATACAATAATGTCTTCATTTGCACATTTATGATAGCTCCAAGTATTACTAAGTAAACGCTAAAGGCAAATGCTGTAGTACGTTAATCTTACTATCGTTCCCTATCAAACCTTTCATAGGCCAATTTTATTCTAAAACAGTGAAGTTATTGTTTTGGTTTAAATTTTAATTTAATGACTTAAAGGATTTTTTCCCTTAAAACTTCTAAGTATTTCATTATAATATTATTTCATCATTAGGCTTAAAGGAAAATACGTGGTCAATTGAGTTGTTATTTATTATACATGATAGCTTGACGTCATCTTTTTAGGGATGGAAAATAGCTCCAGGGACCAATTCTAACTCAGTTTTTTGCTGTAAGAACGTACTTGTCAGCAGGGCGCGATGGCTGACGCCTGTAATCCCAGCACTTTGGGAGGCCGAGGAGGGTGGATCATGAGGTTAGGAGTTCAAGACCAGCCTGGCCAAGATGGTGAAACCCCATCTGTACTAAAACTACAAAAATGAGCCAGGCATGATGTCAGGCACCTGTAATCCCAGCTACTCGGGAGGCTGAGGCAGCAGAATCACTTGAACCCGGGTGGCAGAGGTTGCAGTGAGCCAAGATCACGCCACTGCACTCCAGCCTGGGCAATAAGAGAGAGACTCCATCTCAAAAAAAAAAAAAAAAATTTACTAGTCTAGATCATAGTAATGTAATTTCTTCCTACTCAAAGAGACTACATTGGAGGAAGCCAAAAGAGAAGCTTATTTATTTATTCATATACTTTATTTATTTATTTATTTATTTATTTATTTATTTATTTATTTTTTGAGATGGAGTCTTGCTCTGTCACCCAGGCTGGAGCGCAGTGGTGGGATCTCGGCTCACTGCAACATCCGCCTCCTGGGTTCAAGCGATTCTCCTGCCTCAGCCTCCCAAGTAGCTGGGATTACAGGTGTGTGCCACCACACCCAGCTAATTTTTGTATTTTTAGTAGAGACGGGGTTTCACCATGTTGGCCAGGCTGGTCTCAAACTCCTGACCTCAGGTGATCCACTCGCCTCAGCCTCCCAAAGTGCTGGGATTACAGGCATGCACTACCAAGCCCAGCCTAGACAAGCTTATTTTTTAAAAGAAAATATACAAAAAAATCAAAATCTTATAAGTCCAATTGTAATTTTTTTGGCTTTTAAAAAATTTTAATGCCCTCAAATATTCTCCTATCCAATCACTGTATTTTAAATGGCATTCCTCCAACAAATATTTTTTGAGCCCCCACTATGAGCCAGAATTGAAATGCTAAATTGAAGGAGGCCATAGCTACTGAAGTAAAGCAAAAAAAAAGTACTGGTTGTTTTTCCTTCTATAAAATGACCTAGTAATAACCGCTTTACCCAGGAGAGTTGCTGTAAAGCTCTAATAACATGACATATAACCACAATTCCAAAAGAATGAGGTGTTATTAAAATGTTTGCAAGAGAAACCCTAGTAATTCTAAGCACATATTTTAGGAATTGTTTCTTGTGTAGAAAATGCTTGAATGTGAGGCTCTGCTGATTTTTTTAATGCACATTCTCTGCTTATGCATGTGGGTTTTTTGTTTTTTGTTTTTTGGTTTTTTTTTGAGGCACAGTCTTGCTCTGTCACCCAGGGTGGAGTGCAGTGGCATGATCTTGGCTCACTGCAACCGCCACCTCCCAGTTTCAAGTGATTCTCCTGCCTCAGCCTCCTGAGTAGTTGGAATTACAGGCGAGTGCCACCATGCTTGGCTAACTTTTGTATTTTTAGTAGAGATGGGGTTTCACCATGTTGACCAGGTTGGTCTGAAACTCCTGACCTCAGGCCTCCCAAAGTGCTGGGCTTACAGACGTGAGCCACCACACGTGGTTGAATGTGTATACTTTAATTAAAATTTGTCTTCAAATTTTTCATGACAGGACAGAAACTGGGAAGACAGAATTATGTCACCTAAGAAGTCTGAACGGTTCTTTTCTTCATTGCCTCTTATGCTCTTTCTCTTAGCAAGACATGGCATGAATTGGCTGGAGATGATACCAGTTGAGCCAAGAGGTCAGACTGGCTATACTGGACTAGACAGAAGGGAGCAATGGAAAAAATTCCCTGAAACCAGCCACCAGCAGCCCTTGATATTCAAATGAAGGCAGCATATAGATTATTTTAGTGGCTCTGTGGTCCTAGGGCCCTGAGGAAAATGGAAGAGACTGTGTTGGTTTCCTCCCATCATGGGTTGGAACCCACTTCCTACTCTCTGCCTCTTCTTTCCTGTCTCCCACATATCCACAGCCTCCCTTCCTGCTGTCCTCAACCCATTCAGAATCCTCCACTGTATTCCAGAAAAGTTTCATGCCCCACAATTCTGTCTTCTCCATAACCCAGTTTAAATTCTCATGTGTTCAATTATCCCCAACTTTTTAAAGTGTGATGACCCTCTCCCTGCCCTTTAAAACTTATTATGGAAATCATTTAATATACCAAAAGTAGATAAAAGTCTAACAAATCCCTAGGTACCCATTATCTAGCTTTGACTACTATCAACATATGAGACCAAGCCAGGCGCCGTGGCTCACGCCTGTAATCCCAGCACTTTGGGAGGCCGAGGTGGGTGGATCACCCGAACTCAGGAGTTTGAGACCAACCTGGCCAACATGGTGAAACCCCATCTCTACTAAAAATACAAAAACTAGCTGGGCATAGTAGCCTGTGCCTATAATCCCAGCTACCCAGGAGGCTGAGGCAGGAGAATTGCTGAAACAGCAGGAGGCTGTAGTGAGCCAAGACTGTGCAACTGCACTCCAGCCTGGGCCACAGAGCAAGACTCCAGTTCAAAAAAAAAAAAAAAAATTAGCTAGATGTGGTGGCACACGCCTGTAATCCCAAGTACTCGGGAGGCTGAGGCAGGAGAATCACTTGAATCCAGGAGGTGGAGGGTGCAGTGAGCCGAGATCATACCATTGCACTGCAGCCTGGGTGACAGAGTGAGACTTTGTCTCAAAGACAAAAAACAAAACATATGAGACCAGCAGTTTGACTAGTTAAAACATGGCATGAAAGTAGGCAGTGACTAGGGAATCAAACAACTGTTTAAATGAAAATTATTATAAAAAGGCTGGGTGCGGTGGCTCATGCCTGTAATCCCAGCACTTTGGGAGGCCGAGGCGGGTGGATCACTTGAGGCCAGGAGTTCAGGAACAGCCTGGCCAACATGGTGAAACCCTGCCTCTACTAAAAATACAAAAATTAGCTGGGCGTGGTGGCGCGGGCCTGTGGTCCCAGCTACTCCAGAGGTTGAGGCACAAGAATTGCTTGAGCCCAGGATGGGGAGCTTGCAGTAACTGAGATCGTGCCACTGCAATCCTCCAGCCTGGGCGACAGAGTGAGACTCTGTCTCAAAATAATAATAATAATAATTTTTAAAAATAACACCTGATTTTGGGAGAGGGAAAAAATATAAAAAAGAGAAAATTATAATATTTGAAAGTAGAAAATCAATGGAAAGATTAAACAGATGAATAGTATGAATGAATAATTTGTGACCTAGAAGATAGCCACAAAGAAGTTACCCAGAATGCACAGAGACAAAGAAATGGAAAGCATGAAAGATCATGGGTCATGGACGACAAAGCACAAACTCTGGAGTTCCAGAAGGAGGAAATAGAGAAAATGGGGCAGAGGACATATTTGAAAGGTTATGACTGAGAATTTTTAAGAATTAATGAGACCCAAATTCTTAAAGAAACTCGGTGAAATGCAATCCAGAAAAATAAAAAGAAATCCACATCAAGACACATCATAGTGAAACTACAGAAAACTGAAGAGAACAATCCTCAAACAGCTAGAGAGAAATATATCTTACCTACAAAGAAACAAATGAAAATGACAGCAGATTTCTCAACAGCAACGGAAGAAGCCAGAAGACAGCAGAATAACACCTCTAATGTCTGAAACGAAAATCATTGTCAAACTGGAATTACATCCTAGTGAAACTATTTTTCAAAAGAGATCTTGAAATAATGATATGTTTTTCGATTATTGGATGATGGAAGATACCAGCAGCTAGGAGTTCACATACCCTTTAGGTAATTCTTGAGGTTTCTAATGAGAAATTCTGAAGAACTGGGGTTTGTAGAAGTGGCAAACAGTCATAGGCTGAGAACATAAAAACACTAAGGAAACGATGACTCTAACCATAACCACCATCAACCCCACCTCAGTTTTTAATCTCTGTAGCCCTTTGGTTACACTAGAGATATATGGTTCAACTCTGCAGATCTTGGCAGAGAACACTTCTGCTCCATTTTCTCAGGACTACCGCCCCAAAAAGGCTTTCCTAGGCCCCTCAGCTCCTAGGAGGAGTGGTTAATACGATTGGTTAGAGTCCAAGACATTCCTTGGGTCTTATTTATTTCTCTTTTTTGTCTCTTATAGAGGCCTTCTCTGCAGTCTGTGTCATGTTAGTTTCAGGGAGAAGAGAGAAAACATCCAGCCTAACACAGCTGCATAGTAGGAGGTACTGGATTTCCATTCTTTGTGTATACCTCTCTGTAGCCACCTTGATCTGGAATGCCAAAGAGAGGAGGGCACCCGGGCATTGCTTGGTCCTTGGATCAATACCACAGTATTAACCTCAGAACCTCATCCATGCCTTCTAATGTGAATGCTCATTCCCACTCGGAAGTAATGAAGACTACAAGCTGCTCTCCCTGGGGAAAGTACAAGAGGCCACATCCGAACGCATGAGAAAGAACTTACCTTGTCTCTCTCCCTCTCTCTTTTTTTTGTATTTTGTTTTTTGTTTTTTGAGATGGAGTTTCATTCTGTCGCCCAGGCTAGAGTGCAGCGGTGCGATCTTGGCTCAGTGCAAGCTCCGCCTCCCGGGTTCAAGCCATTCTCCTGCCTCAGCCTCCTGAGTAGCTGAGATTACAGGTGTGCACCACCACACCCAGTTAATTTTTGTATTATTAGTAGAGATGCGGTTTCACCATCTTGGCCAGGCTGGTCTCGAACTCCTGGCCTCAGGCGATCCACCCACCTTGGCCTCCCGAAGTGCTGGGATTACAGGCGTGAGTCACCGTGTCCAACCAATTAACTTACCTTCTCTAGATTCACTTTCCTTATCTCAAAATGGAAGAAGAATGTGGAATTCACAGGGAATTGAACATTAAATGTTTTGTTGTTTTGTTTTGTTTTGTTTTTGAGACAGAGTCTCGCTCTGTCGCCCAGACTGGAGTGCAGTGGCACAATCTCGGCTCACTGCAAGCTCCGCCTCCTGGGTTCACGTCATTCTCCTGCCTCAGCCTCCCGAGTAGCTGGGACTACAGGTGCCCACCACCACGCCCGGCTAATTTTTTTTGTATTTTAGTAGAAACGGGGTTTCACCATGTTAGCCAGGATGGTCTCAATCTCCTGACCTCGTGATTCGCCCGTCTCGGCCTCCCAAAGTGTTGGGATTACAGGTGTGAGCCACTGTGCCCGGCCAACATTAAATGTTTTGATGAAATCACTTAGCACTCCAAAGAGGCTAAATGTTTATTGTATTAGTATAGAAACAGAACAACTTGCAAAAACAAAAACGTCCACTACACACTGAGTTCACGATATGATAAAACTAGCATTCCAGATCAGTGGGAGAAAGACGGTTTATGCATTAAATGTAATGAGACAACTGGTTAGACTTTAAAAAAAAAAAAAAACCCAAATCATTATGCCAAAATAAACTACATATGTATTAAAACTTAAAGATGAAATATGAAACCACAAAAGTACTAAGGGAAACATAGATGAATTTTTTCTAATTTTGGAGTGAAAAAGGCCTTTTAAAGCATGTGTTACCAAGTTCAGAAGCTGTAAGGAAACATTTTTTTATAAATTTGGCTACATAAAAATTCAAGACTTAGACCTTTTTAAAAGACATAAAAATCATACCTTTAAACGAAGGAAAAACATTCTATGTTTTTGAAGAGGAAGAATTAGTATCATAAAGGTGCCAATTCTTTTATTAACATATAAATGTAACATACCAATCCAAATTAGCATATAAGTGCAATCAGAATCAGAATACATCAATTTTTTTTAAAAACCGGACAGTAATTTTAACATTCATATAGAAGAATAAAGGAGATGGTCAAGAATATTTGGAAAGGAAGACCAGCAAAGGGGACCTGTCTTATCATATATTAAACTTAAAATGAGGCTATGGTAAATAAAACAGTATGATATTGGCACGGGAATAGACATCTTGATCAGTGGCTCATACCTGTTCCAGAATTACAGTTCCAGAGCTTTGGGAGCCCAAGGCGGAAGGGTGGCTTGAGGCCAGGAATTTTTTTTTTTTTTTTGAGATGGAGTCACACTCTGTCACCCAAGCTGGCATGATCTTGGCTCACTGCAACCTCCACCTCCCAGGTTCAAGTGATTTCCTACCTCAGCCTCCCAAATAACTGGGACTACAGGCACCCGCCACCACGCCCAGGTAATTTTTGTATTTTTAGTAGAGACAGGGTTTCACCATGTTGGCCAGACTGGTCTGGAACTCCTGGCCTCTGCCCCGACTCATCCTCTCAAAGTGCTGGGATTATAGGCCACCACGCCCGGCCTGAGGCCAGGAATTCAAAACCAGCTTTAACAACAAAGTGAGACCCTGTGTCTATAAAAATGTTAAAAATTAGGCTGGGTATGATGGCTCATGCCTGTAACTCCAGCATTTTGGGAGGCTGAGAGGGTAGATCACAGATCACTTGAGGCCCAGAAGTTTGAGACCAGCCTGGACAACATGGCAAAACCCCATTTGTACAAAAAATAAAAATAAAACAGTTCCCCGGGTGTGCTGGCCTGTGCCTGTAGTCCCAGCTGCCCAGGAGGCTGAGGTGGGAGGATTGCTTGAGCCCAGAAGTTTAAGGCTGCAGTGAGTTATGATCATGCCTCTATATTTCCAGCCTGGGCAACAGAACGAGACTCCATCTCTATTTTTTAAAAAAAGAAAAATAGAACCCCAAAATTGATCAAACTACATGGCAACCTAATAAACGACTGATACGGTTTGGCTGTGTCCCCACCCAAATCTCATCTTGAATTGTAGTTCCCATAATCCCCACATGTCGTGGGAGGGAGCCAGTGGGAGGTAATGAAGTCATGGGGGCAGTCACCCCCATGCTGTTCTAGTGATAGTGAGTGAGTTCTCAAGAGATCTGATGGTTCTATAAGGGGCTTTTCCCCCTTCGCTCGGCACTTCTCCTTCCTGCCACCAGGTGAAGAAGGATGTGTTTGCCTCCCCTTCCACCATGATTGTAAGTTTCTTGAGGCCTCCCCATCCCTGTGCAACTGTGAGTTGATTAAACCTCTTTCCTTTATAAATTACCCAGTCCTGGGCAGTCCTTTATAGCAGCATGAGAACAGACTAATACAAGGACCAAGATGCCTTTTTATTTATTTATTTTATTTTATTTATTTTTTATTTTATTTTATTATTTTATTTTATTTATTTATTATTTTATTTATTTTATGGTGCTAGCATAATTGAGTATACAACTAGAATAAAATAAAGCTAGTTCCTATGGCAGACACCACTAGTTGCCTACCCAATTTTCATTCATAATCTTGATTTTGTTTAGGGCAGCAATGTGCCCAGACACATCTATTTACCACCCTAGACTCTCCTGAAAATAAGAGTGGCCATGTCCCACTCAGTGAGACATAATTAGAAGTCTAATGGGTAGAGCTTCCAGGAAAGCTACTGTTCTATCGATAAAAAGAAAAGAAGGGTGTTCTTCACCCTATATTCTTCCTGCCCATAATGTGTAAATGTGACCCTTTTAGTACAGAAACTGGTTTGCCTGAAAAAGAAAATAATAGGCTGGGCATGGTGGCTCATGCCTATAATCTCAGCACTTTGGGAGGCTGAGACAGGCAGATAACTTGAGGTCGGGAATTTGAGACCAGCCTGACCAACATGGAAAAACCCCCTCTCTACTAATAACACAAAAATTAGCTGGGCAAAGTACAGGTGCTTGTAATCCCAGCTACTCAGGAGGCTGAAGCAGGAGAATCACTTGAATCTGGGAGGCAGAGGTTGCAGCGAGCTGTGCACCACTGCACTCCAGCCTGGATGACAGAGTGAGAGCGACCGAGCGAGACTCCATCTCAAAAAAAAAAGAAGAAGAAGAAGAAGAAGAATCTTATCTAATTATGTACTTATTTAGAAATTCCAGGGGCTAATTTTGAAACACATCAGGCATGAAGACCCAACCACTGAATTCCAGAGATTACCTCAAGGCAGTTAATCTACAACCTGGCCATTGCTGAGATGACAGCAGCCCGCGTGGGTGGACCGTGACTCAAGATAGCCCTGGAACCAGACACACAGACCTCGTACCCAGCACCACTCCCGCATGGCTCCCGTTCCAAGTTCCCCTATTTATTTATTTATTTACTTACTGAGATGGAGTCTTGCTCTGCCACCCAGGCTGGAGTGCAATGGTGCGATCTCGGTTCCCTGCAACCTCCAGCTCCCGGGTTCAAGCAATTCTCCTGCCTCAGCCTCCCAAGTAGCTGGGATTACAGGCGTCTACCACCAGGCCCAGCTAATGGTTTTGTATTTTTAGTAGACCAGGTTTCACCATGTTGGCCAGGCTGGTTTCGAACTCCTGACATCAAGTGATCTGCCTGCCTCAGCCTCCCAAAGTGCTGGGATTACAGGTGTGAGCCACAGTGCCTGGCCAAGTTCCCCTAATTTCCTGGGTTTACAGGCTTGAGCCACTGTGCCAGGCCATATTATGTAATTTTTAAAGCCAGTGTTATGGTCCTCATCTGTTAGTTCAGAGCAGCGAGGTCCAATGGAAATATAATGTGTAGTTTAAAATTTTTAGCAGTCACATTAAAAACAGTAAAAGGAAACAGGAGCTCACATCCCAGATAAACACCCAGGTCTTTTTAAAAACTCAGGCGTGGCCGGGCATGGTGGCTCATGCCTGTAACCCCAGCATTTTGGGAGGCTAAGGCAGGCAGATCATGAGGCCAGGAGTTTGAGATCAGCCAGCCTGGCCAACATGGTGAAACCCCATCTCTACTAAAAATACAAAAATTAGCCAGGTGTGGTGTTACGTGCCTGTAATCCTAGCTACGGGGATGCTGAGGCAGGAGAATCGATTGAACCCAGAAGGTAGCAGTTGCAATGAGCTGAGATCACACCATTGCACTCCAGCCTGGGTGACAGAGTGAGACTCTATTTCAAAAAAAAAAAAAAAAAAATTCAGGCATGCTAACGAGGGCTTGTAGTTCCAACTATTTGGGAGTCTGAAGAGGAGGATCATTTGAGCCTAGGAGTTACAGCCTGTAGCATGCCCTGATTGTGCCTGTGAATACTGTGAATAGCTACTGCACTCCAGCCTGGGCAACATAGTTTTTTTTGTTGTTGTTTTGTTTGTTTTTTTAAAGAGACAAGGTCTTGCTCTATTGCCCAGGCTGGAGTACAGTGAGTGGCATGATGATAGCTCACTGTACCTTGAACTCCTGGGCTCTAACAATCCTTAACACTCAGTTTGTTTGTTTGTTTGTTTGTTTGTTTAGACAGAGTTTCACTCTTGTTGCCCAGGCTGGAGTGATCTCGGCTCACTGCAACCTCTGCCTCCTGGGTTCAAGCGATTCTCCTGCCTCAGCCTCCAGAGCAGCTGGGATTACAGGCACGCACCACCATGCCTGGCAAATTTTTGTATTTTTAGTAGAGACGGGGTTTCACCATGTTGATCAGGCTGGTCTCAAACTCCTGACCTCAAGTGATCTACCCTCCTCAGCCTCCCAAAGTGCTGGGATTACAGGTGTGAGCCACTGCACCTGGCCAACACTTACTTTAAAAAATACCTCAGCCTCCCCAGCAACTGGGACTACAGGCATGTGCCACCATGCCCAACTAAAATTAATTTAATAACATGCTTTATTTAACCCAATATACCCCTAAATATTACCATTGCGACATGTGATCAATTAAAAAATTACTGGTGAGATCTTTTACGTTCTCTTTTATGTTCTAAGTCTTAGAAATCTGATGTGTATTTTACATTTACAGCATAATTCAATCCAGATTATCCACATTTCAAGGTTTTGTTTTATGGTTTTGTTTGTTTGTTTGTTTAAGACAGGGACTCACTCCATCACCCAGGCTGGAGTGTTGTGGTGCCATCATGGCTCACTGCAGCCTCGATCTTCCCAGGCTCAGATGATCCTGCCGCCTCACCCTTCCAAGTAGCTGGAACTACAGGTGCATGTCATCACACTTGGCTAATTTTAAAATTTTTTGCAGAGATGGGGTCTGGCTATGTTGCCCAACCTGATCTTGAACTCCTGGGCTTAAGTGATCTCCTGCCTCAGCCTCCCAAAGTGCTGAGATAATAGGCATGAGCCACCATGCCCAGCCTCAAGTTTTCAATAGCTACTTGTGGCTAGCAGCTACTGCACTGGATGACACTAGTCTAGTCTAGGGCAGAGTCCATGATACATGGATATTACAGATGCAAACGTATGATTTCCCCTGCCTTTTCTTTTCTTTTCTTTTTTTTTTTTTTTTTGAGACTGTCTCCCTCTGTCACCCAGGCTGGAATGCAGTGGCGCAATCTCGGCTCACTGTAACCTCTGCCTCCCACGTTCAAACAATTCTCCAGGCTCAGCCTCCCGAGTAGCTGGGATTACAGGCACACGCCACCACACCTGGCTAATTTTTGTACTTTGAGTAGAGACGAGGTTCCACCATGTTGGTCAGGCTGGTCTCTTAACTCTTGGCCTCAAGTAATCTGCCTGCCTCAGCCTCCCAAGGTGTTGGGATTACAGGCGTGAGCCACCGTGCCCGACCTGATCAATCTCTTAAAGAGAATCCAGCTTTATTACTGCCAGTACATGACCAAACTGCTACTATATTTGCCCTGGGAAAAATGGACAAAGGAAAATACTGTTAATTCATGAATAAAAACTTTGCAGAAAATTAGCCAGTGTTTCATTTTCAAAAACTTCCCTCTTTGTTCAGTAGATACCAGCTACTGATGACTACATATACTAGGGAAAGTTTAAAATTAGGAAATGCTGATTTCTCACATAGGAATTTCTAAATCCTGTGAAGAAAAGCTTAAAGAGCTTCTGAATATACAGAAGTTCCATTTAAGGACTAGGTCCTCCTTGTAGATGCATCAAAATATTACAAATTCCAAACTGAGACTTAATTCTCAAATGTGTTTTATTTGTTCTAAAACAATCTACCCACAAATATAAAACTATAAGTAATAGATTGTTATTTTCCCACTATGGGAATCTTTAGTGTGAAAAAGTATTCTACGAAAAGAATTTTTTAAAAAATAAATTATATAATAAAAAATATCTACAAAATGGGTCACAGAGGACAGATTTGTATATGCATAGATAAATATATGGAAGGTAACATACATAACTGTTAACAAGGCCAGGCACAGCAGCTCACGCCTGTTATCCCAGCACTTTGGGAGGCTGACGTGGGTGGATTGCTTGAGGTCAGGATTTCAAGACTGGTCTAGCCAACATGGCGAAATCCTGTCTCTACAAAAATATACAAAAAAAGGAAAAAAATTAGCCAGGCATGGTAGCGCACACCTGTAGTCTCAGCTACTTGGGAGGCTGAGGAACAAGAATCTCTTGAACCCAGGAGACGGAGGCTGAAAGACCGTGCCACTGCATTCCAGCTTGAGCGACAGAGTGAGACCCTGTCCCCTCCCTGCTCCCAAAAAGTGTTCACAGTAGTTACTACTGAAAAATGGGATTTAGGATGAACAAGATAATTTTACATTTTTAAAAATTCCCTACTAATCTGAATATTTTTATAATAAACATGTATAACTTAAGAATAGAAGTAAAAAAAATAAAGATAGATCATATGCAGATAAAATCTGAGTTTTCATTAAACTGTTTATAAGTTCAATATTTGTCTAAAAAAAGTCTCTAAAATTATGCATCATAAGGTTGGATGCAGTGGCTCATGCCTGTAATCCCAGCATTTGGGAGGCCGAGGCAGGTGGCTCACTTGAGATCAGGAGTTCAAGACCAGCTGGCCAACATGGTAAAACCCCATCTCTACTAAAAATGAAAAATTAGCTGGGCTTGGTGGCCCACGCCTGTAATTCCAGCTATTTGGGAGGCTGAGGCGGGAGAATTGGTTGAACCCAGGAGGCGAAGGTTGCAGTGAACCGAGATGGCACCACTGCACTCCAGTCTGGGTGACGGAGCAAGACTCTGTTTCTAAATAAATAAATAAATAAAGTTATACATCATAAAAGTAACTTTAGGTGTATCAATTAAAGACTTCAGGCTGGGCAGAGTGGCTCACAACTGTAATCCCAGCACTTTGGGAGGCCGAGGCAAGAGGGTCATGTGAGCTCAAGAGTTCAAGACTAGCCTGGGCAACATAGCAAAATCCTGTCCCTATTAAAAATTTTTAAAAAATCAGCCAGGTGTGGTGCTGCCTGCCTGTAGTCCCAGCTACTCTGGAGGCTGAGGTGGGAGAATTGCTTGCACCTGGTGCCCAAGGCTGCAGTGAGCCATGGTTGCACCACTGCACTCCAACCTGGGCGACAGACCAAGACTCTGTCTCAAAAAAAAAAAAAAAGATTTCATAAACTTGCTGGTTAGACAGTATTAAAATTGTTAAAATTGGCTGGGCGCAATGGCTCACGCCTGTAATCCCAGCACTTTGGGAGGCTGAGGCAGGCGGATCACCTGAGGTCGGAGTTTGAGACCAGCCTGACCAACACGGAGAAACTCCGTCTCTACTAAAAATACAAAATTAGCTGGGCGTGGTGGCACATGCCTGTAATCCCAGCTACTAGGGAGGCTGAGGCAGGAGAATCGCTTGAACCTGGGAGGCGGAGGTTGCGGTGAGCCGAGATCGCACCGTTGCACTACAGCCTGGGCAATAAGAGTGAAACTCCGTCTCAAAATAAATAAATAAATAAATAAATAAAATAAAAATAAAATAAAATTGTTAAAATTCTATCACTCCAGGAATTTTAAAAATCTTTGACTTTAACAGATTAAAACACAAAAAAGAAATATAAGCAATAAAAATATTAAATCAAAACAAAACGACGACAACAACAAAAAAATCCAAGAGTGCTTCCAAGTTTAGCTTGCCTTCCACTCAGGTGGGAGAAAGTTCAAATATTGCTGATCTACACAAAATATCAATAATTAGTATGTTTTCATAACTTACTCGTTTTAATTCATAACTCAATGAGCAATAATAGAAGTTCATTTCCATTAATTGACTATGATTATTTAGCAGTCTGCAGTGCTAGAGAAAATATGAAAATCTAAAGCATATATATATATATATATGTACTGTTTTTGAGACAGTGTCTTGCTCTGTCACCCAGCTGGAGTTCAGTGGTGTGATCACAGCTTACTGCAGCCTCAACCTCCCAGGCCCAAGCAGTCCTCCCACCTCAGCCTCCCAAAGTGCTATGATTACAGGTATGAGCCGCCATGCCTGGCCAAAAGCATATTTCTTTAAAATGCTACTGCTACGCTGGGTGCAGTGGCTCATGCCTATAATCCCAACACTTTGGGAGGCCGAGAAGGGAGGATCACCTGAGCCCAGGAGTTCCAGACCAGCCTGGGCAACATGGAGAAATCCCATCTCTACAAAACAACAACAACAACAAAAAGCCATAACAAACAAAAATTAGCCAGGCTTAATCTTGAGATGATTTAAAAGTATTATAGGAGGGCTGGCCATAGTGGCTCATGCCTGTAATACAGCCACTGGGGAGGCTGAGTGGAAGATTCCTTGAGCCCAGGAGTTTATGATCAGCCAGGGCAACATAGCGAGACAGCTCCCCCACTCCCCAGAAATAAAAAAACTTACCTGGGCATGGTGGCACACACACCTGTAGTCCTAACTACTCGAGAAGCTGAGGCAGAAGGATCCCTTGCACCCAGGAGTTTAAGGATGGTCCATGCACACACTTCATCTGGGCCTGCAGTGAAATAGGCTGCTCCCTTCCTGACTGACTGGAGGGGCTGGGGGGAATCCCAGCAGGGAGAAAGCAATCCCTTCACCCCAGTTGCCAAACAGAACCTCCCACCCCCTGGATTTTCCTTCTCCCTCCATCTCTGATGGTTCTGGCTTTCCCAAACTGCTTTGGATCTTCTGATTCCTCTTGGGTTGAAGCAGACCAGTATTTTTTTTTAACAACATCCCCACTCCCCACCTGTTCCTCCCCGTTCCCATGCTGCCAACTTCTTCTTCCTCTTCTTTTATTTTTTTTAGTAGAGACGGGGTTTCATTGTGTTGACCAGGCTGGTCTTTAACTCCTGACCTCAAGTGATCCACCTGCCTCGGCCTCCCAAAGTGCTGGGATTACAGGCATGAGCCACCACGCCCGGCCTCAGTGTGATGTTTTGATACATGTACTACATGAACATTTTCTTTTTTTTTTTTTTTTGAGACAGTCTTGCTCCATTACCCAGGCTGGAGTGCAGTGGCATGGCCTTGGCTCACTGCAACCTCCACCTCCCAGGTTCAAGTGATTCTCGTGCCTCAGCCTCCTGAGTAGCTGAGATTACAGACATGCGCCACCACGCCTGGCTAATTTTTCGTATTTTTAGTAGAGATGGGGGTTTCACCATGCTGGCCAGGCTGGTCTCAAACTCCTGGGCTTGTTGTACCACTGAGCCCAGCCACCACACCCAGCCAAAAATATGAGTGGTTTTTGTTTATTGATCTTGTACCCTACAATATTGCTATACTTGTTTATTAGTTCTTACATAATTTTTTATTTTGACAAATAATAATTGTGCTTATTTATGGGGTACAATGTGATTTTTTTTTTTTTTTTGAGACGGAGTCTCATTCTGTCGCCTTGGCTGGAGTCCAGTGGCGCCATCTCAGCTCACTGCAACCTCCACCTCCTGGGTTCAAATGATTCTAGTGCCTTAGCTTCCCAAGTAGCTGGGATTACAGGTGTCTGCCACCACATCCAGCTAATTTTGGCATTTTTAGTAATGATGGAGTTTGACCATGTTGCCTAGGCTGGTCTCAAACTTCTGACCTCAGGTGATCCGCCCACCTCGCCCTCCCAAAGTGCTAGGATTACAGGCATGAGCCACCATGCCCAGCCTCAAGGCAATCCTATCAAAACCCCAGTTTTCTTTCTTACAGAAATTATCAAGCTGATCCTAAAATTCAGATTAAAATACAAGAGTTGGCCAGGCATGGTGGCTCATGCCTGTAATCCCAACACTTTGGGAAGCTGAGGTGGGAGAATTGCTTGAGGCCAGGAATTTGGGACCATACTGGGCAACATGGTGAGACTCTCTACCAAAAACTACTATAACAAAATTAGAGTGGTGTGGTGGCTGGTGCCTGTAATCCCACCTATCTGGGAGGCTGAGGTGGGAGGATTGCTTGAGCCCAGGAGGTAGAGGCTGCAGTGAACCACGTTCACACCTCTGCACTTGGGCCTGGGTATCACAGTGAGACCCTGTCTCTTAAAAAAGACAAAAAAAAACCCCAAAAAAAACAAAAAAAACAAGGGAACCTAGAGCAACCACTGAAAAAAGTTGTTAAAAAAAGAAGTACAATGAATATGCTAAGAAAAATATGAAATAAATAAAAAGAAAAAAATGAAGTCATATAAAATGGTCAGTTAAAACTACAAAAGGGAGAAAAATAGTGACAGAAATACAAGGGACACAAAATAGACAAAACAACCCTGAGAAAGAACAAAGTTGAAGGACTGGCACTTCCTGATTTCAAAACAGCACCGTATTAGTCCGTTTTCATACCGCTATAAATAACTTCCTGAGACTAGGTAATTTGTAAAGGAAAGAGGTTTAATTGACTCACAGTTCAGCATGGCTAGGGAGGCCTCAGGAAACTTACAACCAAGGTGAAGGGGAAGCAAGGCACCCTCTTCACAAGGCAGCAGGAAGAAGTGCCAAGAAAAAGGGAAAAGAGCCCCTTATAAAACAATCAGATCTTATGAGAACTCACTGTCACGAGAACAGCATGGGGAACTGCCTCCACGATACAATTACCTCCACCTGGTCTCTCCCTTGACACATGGGGATTATGGCAATTATGGGGATTACAATTCAAGATAAGATTTGGGTGGGGACACAAAGCCTAACCATATCAAGCACAAAGCTACAGCAATCAAGACAGTGTGGTACTGGTATAAGAACATTTAACATTCATATAGATCAGTGCAATACAATTAGAGCCCAGAAATAAACCCTTATGTTCACGGTCAACTGATTTTTGACAAAGATGCCAAGAAAATTCAGTGAGAAAGAGCCTTTCAATATATGGTGCTGGGACATGTGAATTGCAAAAAAATTAATTTGGACTCCTATGTCACACCATACATAAAAATAAACTCAAAATGTAAGAAGTAAAACTATACAACTTATGGAAAAAATATATGTTTAAATTTCTTATTTATTTATTTTTGGAGACAGGGTCCCACTCTGTCACCCAGGCTGGAGTGCAGAGGTGTGAACATGGTCCACTATAGCCTCCACCTCCTGGGCTCAAGCAATCCTCCCACCTCAGCCTCCTGAGTAGCCGGGACCACAGAAATACGCCACCACGCCTGGTTACTTTTTAATCTTTTTTTTTTTTTTTTTTTTGAGACAGGGTCTCACTATTTTGCCCAGGCTAATCTTCAACTCCTGGTCTCAAGTCTCAACCTCCCAAAAGTGCTGAGATTACAGGTGTGAGCCACTATGACCCCCCAAAGTAAATTTTCTTGAGTTAGAGAATGGTTTCTTAGATACAACATTAAAAGCACAAGCAACCAAAGAAATAGATAAACTGGTATTCATGAAAACTAAAAATTTTAGTGCTTCAAAAAATACCATCAAGAAAGTGCAAGTACCCACAGAATGAGAGAAAATACTTGCAAATCATATATCTGATATGCGACTTGTATTCAGAATATATTCTACAAAACTCTTACAACCCAATATTAAGATAAAATCCATAATTTTAAAAAAACGCATCTGAAAAGACATTTTTCAAAAGAAGGTATGCAAATGGACAATGAGCACATGAAAAGATTCTCAATGTCACGAGCCACCAGAGAAATGCAAATCAAAATCATTCCCGCTAGAAAGGCTATAATCAAAAAGATAGATAGCAAGTGTTAGAATGTGGAGAAATCGGCACTCTTATGCACTGCAAGTGGGAATGCTAAATGGTGCAGTCACTTTGGAAAATAGTCTGGTAGTTCCTCAAAAGGTTATCATATGACCCAGCAACTTCATCCCTTGTACATATAATCATGAAAAATAAAAACATATATCCACATAAAAACTTGTACATAAATGTTAGTAACAGCATTGTTCTTAACAACACAAGAACAACCTAAATGTCCATCATGTGGTGAATGATTAAACAAAATGTAGTATATCCATATGATGGAATATTATTTGACCATAAAAAGGAATGAAGTACTGATACGTTCTGCAACAGGAATAAACCTTGAAAGCATTAAGCTAAGTGAAAAAAGCTGGCCGGGCATGGTGGCTCATGCCTGTAATCCCAGCACTTTGGGAGGCCGAGGCAGGAGGATTGCTTGAGCCCAGGAGTTTTTTTTGTTTTGTTTTGTTTTTTTCCTCAAATGTTTTATTAAGTGTAGACATCTGGAGTACTGTAAAACATGCATTATCTTTCTTCTTCGGTTGTTGAGGTGTGTTAAATTTGAAGAAGATCATATCTCCATCTTCAACAATATAATTTCTGCTTTGTCTGGAGTACTGTAAAACATGCATTATCTTTCTTCTTCGGTTGTTGAGGTGTGTTAAATTTGAAGAAGATCGTATCTCCATCTTCAACAATATAATTTCTGCTTTGTCCTCTGTACTTTCCAGCAGCCTTGACTGCATTTTCAGAACCTCCCCATTTAAAATCTTCGTATTTCATTACTTCGACCACAATGAATCCCTTTTCAAAATCTGTGTGAATATTTCCTGCAGTCTGAGGATCCTTAGTCCCTTTCCTGATGGTCCATGCACGCACTTCATCTGGGCCTGCAGTGAAAATGTATTCTAGTTGGAATGCTGCAAACCCAGCCTTAATGATCTTTGGCAAAGCACTTTGTGTCGTGTTCGATTCCAGTTACTTCTGTCTCTCCTCAGCACTCAATTCTTGCCAAGGCCCCACTAAAAGGAGTGACAAACGCACCTGGGTCATACTTGTCCACCTACTCTTTAATTTCCTTCCTTCCTTCCTCCCTCCCTCCCTCTTTCTTTTCCTTCCTTCCTTCCTTCCTTCCTTCCTTCCTTCCTTCCTTCCTTCCTTCCTTCTTTGCTCCCTCCTTGTCTCTCTCTCTCTTTCTTTCTTTCAACAGAGTCTTGCTCTGTTGCCCAGGCTGGAGGGCAGTGGTGCAATCTTGGCTCACTGCAACCTCCACCTCCTGGGTTCAAGCAATTCTCCTGCCTCAGCCTCCTGAGTAGCTGGGATTACAGGCATGCGCTACTATGCCCGGCTAATTTTTGTATTTTTGGTAGAGACGGGGTTTCACCATATTGACCAGGCTGGTCTCGAACTCCTGACCTTGTGATCCACCTCGGCCTCCCAAAGATTTTACTTTTTTATCTCCTCATCTCACAGACACCTTTTCTAGTTTGTCTAGTTTACCAATCATTTCCTCCTCTTTAAGCTGAAGCTCTTCATGTATTATTTCTTTTTTTTTTTTTTTTTTTTGAGACGGAGTCTTGCTCTGCCGCCCAGGCTGGGGTGCAGTGGCCGGATCTCAGCTCACTGCAAGCTCCGCCTCCCAGGTTTACGCCATTCTCCTGCCTCAGCCTCCCGAGTAGCTGGGACTACAGGCGCCCGCCACCTCACCCGGCTACTTTTTTGTATTTTTTAGTAGAGACGGGGTTTCACCGTGTTAGCCAGGATGGTCTCGATCTCCTGACCTCGTGATCCGCCCGTCTCGGCCTCCCAAAGTGCTGGGATTACAGGCTTGAGCCACCGCGCCCGGCCTTCATGTATTATTTCTATATCTCCAATAGGATCTACACTTCCTTCAACATGCATGATATCACCATCTTCAAAAGCACATGTTAGATGAAAGATGCCATCACAGGCATTAATATGGGATTAAAAAAGAAAAAAAAAAAAAAAAAGCTTTCCCCAAGCCCTGCCCGTTGTGAGTTCCTTTCACAAGGCCAGCAATATCCACTACATTTAGAAAGGCAGGAATTTTGCTTGCTGGTTTGTGGTACTGGCAAAGAAAGTCAAACCTTTCATCTGGCACAGGTACTCTGCTCTCATTAGGAGCAATGGTGCCGAAAGGGAAGTTTTCTGCTGAAGCCTGACTACTGGTTAATACATCGAAGAAAGTAGATTTCCCAACATTTAGCAATCCACCAATACCAATTTTCAGTGGGGTTCCAAATCTTCCAATGATTGGGGGTGGTTTAATTCCATCACCTCTTTCTTTTCAGGGCGTCGTGATTGGCCTTGGCGAAGACAGGGCTCCCAGCGGCTGCGAGAGGAAGGACCTACCGGCAGCCGGAGGCGGGGAGGAAGGAGAGAATGCAGGCCCAGCACCTCTGCCAAGTACCACGCACTTGGGCGGCAGCGGCAGCGGAACAGGAGGGCCGGGCTCTGAACGGCACCTCGAGCCCAGGAGTTTGAAACTAGCCTGGGCAACATAGCGAGACCCTGTCTCTAAAAAAAAAAAAAAAAAAAAAACAGGAAGAAGAAAAGGAAGAAAGAAGAAGAAGAAGCCAGTCACAAAGGCCACATAATTATGATTCCATTTATATGAAATGTCTGCAATAGGCAAGTCCACGGAGACAGAATGTAGATTAGTAATTGCCAGGTACTGGGGGAATGAAGAAATGGGGAATGAATGCTAACGGGTATGGAGTTTTTGAGTTTTTTTTTTTGTAGAGAAGAAAATGTTCTAAATGGACAATGGTAAATATTACACAACTCTGTGAATATACTAAAACCCACCAAATTGTGTACTTTAAAAGGGTGAAGTCTATGCTATGTGAATAATAAAGCTGTTATTTAAAAAACACACTTGGGGTTTGTTGTCTGGTACACAGAGGTGACTTTCAGATTTGTGCTGGTGGCAAGAGGGGAAAACAACTGCAAGGGCAGCAACTGCTGCTAAAGAAACACCAGCAGTTTCTAATTTTACACTGTCCTATATTTTGCTGTGAGTTTCGTAGCTTTCGATAATGCTATACTAGAGGCCAAAACAGAAATGCCTTTTATATTTCATTATAACAGCTAAACTGGGAAATAAACTCACCAATTGCTTTTTTAAAAAGGAAATGGGCCGGGCGCGGTGGCTCAAGCCTGTAATCCCAGCACTTTGGGAGGCCGAGACGGGTGGATCACGAGGTCAGGAAATCGAGACTATCCTGGCTAACACGGTGAAACCCCGTCTCTACTAAAAAATACAAAAAACTAGCCGGGCGAGGTGGCGGGCGCCTGTAGTCCCAGCTACTCAGGAGGCTGAGGCAGGAGAATGGCGTGAACCCGGGAGGCGGAGCTTGCAGTGAGCTGAGATCCGGCCACTGCACTCCAGCCTGGGCGACAGAGCGAGACTCCGTCTCAAAAAAAAAAAAAAAAAAAAAAAAAGGAAATGAGCTAAAAACAACATAGATGTAAGTGGAGCTTCAATAAACCTTTGCTTAGTAAGATGGATATTTCACAAGAGAGGGAGAGTTTGGTAGTAAAAATAGTTTAAAGTGTTACATTATTTTAAAAAGCATTTTGTTTAATTTACTGTAGATGGCCAAACATCATTTTAAAACATATGGCAAATCTGTTGGGTAGTAAAAAGAAATGACATCTTGTTTCCATTTTCTTATTCTTTCCAGTTTATCTCTTTATTGTAAATCATCTTCCATTGTGGGAGGATATTAAATTTAAATCAAACTGAGGGGGAAAAAGCAGGACTTATGTTCATAAATTCATGTTTCTCTTAGTATTGCTGCCTCTTACAGCCATTTTATGAAGAATACTATGGCCTGAGTAGTTAATATTATTTAAGATTTTTCAAATTGGTCTATTCCTGGATCTAAACAAATTGGAAAATTGGAAGTTTCTTTTCTTTTCTCTCTCTTTTTTAGACAGATTCTCCCTCTGTCGCCCAGGATGGAATGAGGTGGCACAACCTTGCCTCACTGCAACCTGCCACCGCGCCCGGCTAATTTTTTTGTATTTTTAGTAGAGATGGGGTTTCACTGTGTTAGCCAGGATGGTCTCGATCTCCTGACCTCCTGATCCACCCGTCTTGGCCTCCCAAAGTGCTGGGATTACAGGCGTGAGCCACCATGCCTGGCCCCTTATCCGTGTTTTGATACTACATTGTATAAAACACCAAGTGCTTCCTTTGGACATAAGGTACATCTAAAGTTTATTATAAACTTCTTCTACAAGTAAAGGGGTGACTACTTTGTTTTGGAACCCTCTTTGATCTATGACAAAACTCTCTAGATTTAATGACTGATTTTAAGATTCCAAACAATTTGTCAATCTAAAGTACATTACTGGTTGGATGCAGTGGCTCACGCCTATAATCCCAGCACTTCGGGAGGCTGAGGCAGGTGAATCACCTGAGGTCAGGAGTTCGAGACCAGGCTGGCCAATATGGTGAAACATCATCTCTACTAAAAATACAAAAATTAGCTGGGCGTGGTGGCACATGCCTGTAGTCCCAGCTACTCGGGAGGCTGAGGCAGGAGAATCGCTTGAACCCAGGAGGTTGCAGTGAGTTGAGATGGCGCCACTGCACTCCAGCCTGGACAACAGAGTGAGACTCCATCTCAAAAAAATTTAAAAATAGCTTTCTGCAGCCAGGCATGGTGGCTCACATCTGTAATCCCAGCACTTTGGGAGGCCAAGGCGGGCGGATCACGAGGTCAGGAGATTGAGACCATCCTGGCTAACACAGTGAAACCCCATCTCTACTAAAAAAAAAAATACATATATATATATATACACACAAAAAAAAAAATTAGCTGGGTGTGGTGTCGAGCGCCTGTAGTACCAGCTACTCAGGAGGCTGAGGCAGGAGAATGGCGTGAACCCGGGAGGCGGAGCTTGCAGTGAGCCAAGATCGCGCCACTGCTCTCCAGCCTGGGCAACAGAGCGAGACTCTGTCTCAAAAAAAAAAAAAAAATAGCTTTCTGCCTGTGGACACTGCCGAGGAAGCATCGTTAAAGTCTCTCTTCTGCTTGCCATCATGTGTAAGTCAGAGTCTCCTAAAGAGCCCGAACAACTGAGGAAGCTCTTCATTAGGGGGTTGAGCTTTGAAACAACTGATGAGAGCCTGAGGAGCCATTTTGAGCAATGGGAATGCTCACGGACTGTGTGGTCATGAGACATCCAAACACCAAGTGCTCCAGGGGCTGTGGGTTTGTCACATATGCCACTGTGGAGGAGGTGAATGCAGCCATGAATGAAAGGCCACACAAGGTGGATGGAAGAGTTGTGGAAACAAAGAGAGCTGTCTCAAGAGAAGATTCTCAAAGACCAGGTGCCCCCTTAACTGTGAAAAAGATATTTGTTGGTGGCACTAAAGACATTGAAGAACATCACCTAAGAGATTCTTTTTTTTTTTTTTCAGATGGAGTCTTGCTCTGTTGCCAGGCTGGAGTGCAGTGCTGCGATCTTGGCTCACTGCAACCTCCGCCTCCTGGGTTCAAGCGATTCTCCTGCCTCAGCATCCCAAGTAGCTGGGACTACAGGCACATACCACCACACCCAGCTAATTTTTGTATTTTTATTAGAGACAGGGTTTCACCATGTTGGCCAGGATGGTCTCGATCTCTTGACCTCATGATCCACCCGCCTCAGCCTCCCAAAGTGCTGAGATTACAGGCATGAGCCACTACGCCCGGCCAAGAGATTATTTTGAACAGTACGAAAAAATTAAAGTGATTGAAATCATGACTGACTGAGGCAGTGGCCAGAAAAGGGGCTTTGCCCCTGTAACCTTTGATAACCATGACTCCGTGGATAAGATTGTCATTCAGAAATACCATGCTATGAATGGCCACAATTGTGAAGTTAGGAAAGCCCTGTCAAAGCAAGAGATGGCTAGTGCTTCATTCAGTCAAAGAGGTCAAAGTTGTTCTGAAAACTTTGGTGGTGGTTGTGAAAGTGGTTTCAGAGGGAATGACAACTTTGGTCGTGGAGGAAACTTCAGTGACCATGGTGGCTTTGGTGGCAGCTCTGGTGGTGGTGGATATGGTGGCAGTGGGAATGGCTATAATGGATTGGTAATGATGGAAGCAATTTTGGAGGTGTTGGAAGCTACAATTATTTTGGCAATTAAAACAATCAGTCTTCAAATTTGGGACCGATGAAGGGAGGAAACTTTGGAGGCAGAAGCTCTGGCCCCAATGGTGGTACAGGCCAATACTTTGCCAAACCATGAAACTAAGGTGGCTATGGAGGTTCCAGTAGCAGAAGTAGCTATGGCAGTGGCAGAAGATTTTAATTAGGAAACAAAGCTTAGCAGGAGAAGAGAGCCAGAGAAGTGACAGGGAAGCTACAGGTTACAACAGATTTGTGAACTCAGCCAAGCACAGTGGTGGCAGGGCATAACTGCTACAAAGAAGACATGTTTTAGAAAAATACTCATGTGTATGGGCAAAAAACTCGAGGACTGTATTTGTGACTAATTGTATAACAGGTTATTAGTTTCTCTTCTGTGGAAAGTGTAAAGCATTCCAACAAAGGGTTCTAATGTAGTTTTTTTTTTGTTTGTTTGTTTGTTTGTTTGTTTGTTTGTTTTTGCACCCATGCTGTTCATTGCTAAATGTAATAGTCTGATCGTGATGCTAAATGTCTTTTTTTTTTTTTTTTTTTTGAGATAGAATCTTGCTCTGTCACCCAGGCTGGAGTGCAGTGGCGCAATCTCGGCTCACTGCAACCTCCGCCTCCTGGGTTCAAGCGATTCTTCTGCCTCAGCCTACCAAGTAGCTGGGACTACAGGGGCACACCACCATGCCCAGCCAATTTTTGTATTTTTAGTAGAGACGGGGTTTCACTATACTGGCCAGGCTGGTCTCGAACTCCTAACCTGGTGATCCACCTGCCTCGGCCTCCCAAAGTGCTGGGATTACAGGTGTGAGCCACCACACCCAGCCATAAATGTCTTTTTAAAAAAATAATAATGACAATTTTAAAAAAATAAAGTACATTACTTTAGGATCAAATGTGGATATATTCAAAACAATGTACTGAAAATGGGTCTTTATTTTCCAGTGTCAGGCCTCTGAGCCCAAGCTAAGTCATCATATCCCCAGTGACCTGCACATATACATCCAGAGGGCCTGAAGCAACTGAAGATCCACAGAAGTGAAAATAGCTTAACTGATCCACAGAAGTGAAAATAGCTTAACATGTTGAACCCCATCTCTACTAAAAAAAAAACAAAAAAAAAAACCCCAAAATTAGCCAGGTACGGTGGCAGGCACCTGTAATCCCAGTTACTCAGGAGGCTGAGGCAGGAGAATTGTTTGAACCAGGGAGGTGGAGGTTGCAGTGAGCCGAGGTCGTGCCACTGCACTTCAGCCTGGGTGACAGAGCAAGACTCTGTCTCAAAAAAAAAAAAAAAAAAAAGCCAAAACACCAGTGGGCTATTTGTTAACTTCACAGTGGCTCTCCTTTGTCATTCTCCTATTGCCTATTATTATTGAATCCAAAGTCTAGGTCCTCTTTTTACCTGCTTCTTAGCTAATCATTATATTCCTACACAAATCATTAAGATAAAATTTTCATAAGTTAAAAACTTGTCTCTTATGCAAATATAAACAGAAAATAAGTCAGGCCAGGTGCAATGACTCACATCTGTAATCCCAGCACTTTGGGAGCCCAAGGCCAAAGGATCTCAGGAGTTTGAGACCACCCTGGCCAACATGGTTAAACTCCCGTCCCTACTAAAAATACAAAAATTAGCTGGGCGTGGTGGTGCACACCTGTAATCCCAGCTACTTGGGAAGCTGAAGCAGGAGGATCACTTGAACTGGGGAGGCGGAAGTTGCAGTGAGCTACGGTCGCACCACTACACTTCAGCCTGGGTGACAGAGCGAGACTCCGTCTCAAAAAAAAAAAAAGAAAATCAAATTACGATGCACACACCTACATAATCAGATAATTCCCAGAGGGTCTAAACAACATCCTGCATTCCATGGAAAAGACTCAGTCATCTCTTCTGCTCATTTCCAAATTTTGGATATTATTTTCTTAATATTATTTTAAACTTTCATTACTATTATTATTATTATTATTTTTTTTTTTTTTTTTTTGAGACGGAGTCTCGCTTTGTCGCCCAGGCTGGAGTGCAGTGGCCGGATCTCAGCTCACTGCAAGCTCCGCCTCCCGGGTTTACGCCATTCTCCTGCCTCAGCCTCCCGAGTAGCTGGGACTACAGGCGCCCACCACCTCGCCCGGCTAGTTTTTTGTATTTTTAGTAGAGACGGGGTTTCACCATATTAGCCAGGATGGCCTCGATCTCCTGACCTCGTGATCCGCCCGTCTCGGCCTCCCAAAGTGCTGGGATTACAGGCTTGAGCCACCGCGCCCGGCCACTATTATTATTATTTTGAGACAGGATCTCACTCTGTTGCCCAGGCTGGAGTGCAGTGGCATGATCATGGCTCACTGCAGACTCAACCTCCAGGGCTCAAATGATCCTCCCACCTCAGCCTCCAAAGTAGCTGGCACCACAGGCGTGCACCACCATGCCTGGCTAATTTTTGATTTTTGTAGCTCAGGGTCTCCCTGTGTTGCCCAGGCTGGTCTCAAACTCCTGGGCTCACG
This sequence comes from Macaca fascicularis, assembly GCF_037993035.2. Taxonomy (NCBI): domain Eukaryota; kingdom Metazoa; phylum Chordata; class Mammalia; order Primates; family Cercopithecidae; genus Macaca; species Macaca fascicularis. Next base: position 46,723,901 of record NC_088390.1, read on the forward strand.
TGATCCTCCTGCCTTGGCCTCCCAAAGTTCTAGGATTACAGGCGGGAGCCACAGCATGTGGCCAATTTTCTTAATATTCTTCACCCAGATAGGAAAATTTTACTTTCTCTTTTTCTTTGTACCAGTCTCTCTTTCCTCATAGAATGTTTTTTCCTCTCTTCCTGCCCAGGTGTGTCCCTTATTTTCTTTACATCTGGCCCCAGCTTGCTTCCTTTTAACACAAATTTCTGTTTCCTTCCTCTTTCATCCTTACATGAAACAGCTGATGGCTCAGGTATGCATTCCTGAAACATTTGAGGAGTAACTCAGAGTGTTAATTTTTCTTTTCTTTTCTTTTTTTCTTTGAGATGGAGTCTCGCTCTGTTGCCCAGGCTGGAGTGCAGTGGCATGATCTCTGCTCACTGCAACCTCCGCCTCCCGGATCGAAGTGATTCTCCTGTCTCAGCCTCCCAAGCAGCTGGGATTACAGGCGCCTGGCACTCTGCCCAGCTAATTTTTGTGTTTTTGGTAGACGGGGTTACATCATGTTGGCCAGCCTGGTTTTGAACTCCTGACCTCGTGAATCCACCTGTCTTGGCCTCCCAAAGTGCTGGGATTACAGGCGCCAGGCCTGGAGTGTTAATTTTTCATTTAGCGGATAATAAAATGGTATTATTTTTATTAAAAATGGCCTTCATTAGTTTGGCTTTTTTCCCCCCAGTTCTCATTTGGTTTAAATGGTTTGGCATACTTGTGTTATATTCCTAGTTTCGTTCTAACTTCCATGAGGGGAGAAAATAACATTTTTTTTTTTTTTTTTTTGAGACGGAGTTTTCGCTTTTGTCGCCCAGGCTGGAGTGCAGTGATGCATATGTTGTTTCACATGTTCATGTGAAGAGACCACCAAACAGGCTTTGTGTGAGCAACATGGCTGTTTATTTCACCTGGGTGCAGGCGGGCTGAGTCCAAAAAGAGAGTCAGCATGGGGGGCGGGATTATCATTAGTTCTTACAGGTTTTGGGATAGGCGGTGGAGTTAAGAGCAATGTTTTGGGGGCAGGGGGTGGATCTCACAAAGTACATTCTCAAGGGTGGGGAGAATTACAAAGAAACTTCTTAAGGGTAGGGGAGATTACAAAGTACATTGATCAGTTAGGGTGGGGTAGAAACAAATCACAATGGTGGAATGTCATCCCAAAGTGCTGAGATTACAGGTATAAGCCACCGCACCGCGCCACAAATAGCCCTTTGTATCCATGGGTTTCACATCTGTGGTTTCTGCATCTGTAGATTCAGCCAACCAAGGACTGAAAATACTTAGGGGCAGGCCTGGCATAGTGACTCACTTTGGGAGGCTGAGGTGAGCAGATCACTTGAGGTCAGGAGTTTGAGACCAGCCTGGCCAATATAGTGAAACCCAGTCTCTACTAAAAATACAAAAATTAGCTGGGCATGGTGGCACACACCTGTAATCGCAGCTACTTGGGAGGCTAAGGCAGGAGAATCACTTGAACCCGGGAGGCAGAGGTTGTAGAGAGCCGAGATTGTGCCACTGCACTCCAGCCTATGTGACAGAGTGAGAATCCACCTCAAAAAAAAAAAAAAAAAAAAAAAAAAAAAAATTTGGGTGGCGAAAAAAAGGATGGTTGTGTCTGAACTAAACATGTATAGACTTTTTTCCCTTATTATTCCCTAAGTAATAATAGTATAATTACTATTTATATAGCAATTGCATTGTATTAAATATTTTAAGAAATCTAAGATGATTTAAAGCATATAGATGTGCATAGATTATATGCAAATACTGCATCATTGTATATAAGGGACCTGAGCATCCATGGATTTTGGTGTCCACATGGGGTCCTGGAACCAATTCCCTAGAGATACTGAGGGATGACTGTATCCACTCTCTTCTCGGATGAGGAAATGGTGACTGAGCATTTATTATTCTCTAAGTTTGTACTTGTGCCTATGTGGGTGACTATGTAGGTGTCCCCATTTTCACAGCAATATCTGAAGCTGTAACCTTAGGAAAGAAAGATTCTTTCCTAAACAACAACCTATAGTGTAGAATGCTGCAAAAATGTCAAGCAGGACGAGGTTTGAAAAGTGTCCATTCATTCGTTTATTCCATAAATATTTATTGGCCACTTAGTATATGCCAAGAACTATATTAGGCATTAGATACAGTAATAAACAAAGCCAGGCCAGGCGCAGTGGCTCATGCCTGTAATCCTAGCACTTTGGGAGACTGAGGCGGGCAGATCACCTGACATTAGGAGTTGACACCAGTCTGACCAATATAGCAAAACCCCGTCTCTACTAAAAATACAAAACTTAGCCAGGAGTGGTGGCACATGCCTGTAATTCCAGCTACTTGGGAAGCTGAGACAGGAAAATCGCTTGAACCCAGGAGGCAGAGGTTGCAGTGAGCCAAAATCATGCCACTGCACTCCAGCCTGGGTGACAAAGTGAGACTCCGTTTCAAAAATATAAAAATAAAAATAAACCTGGGCTCGGTGGCTCACGCCTGTAATCCCAGCACTTTGGGAGGGCCAGGCAGGAGGATCACCTGAGGTCAGGAGTTCAAGACCAGCCTGGCCAACATGGTGGAACCACATCTCTACAAAAATACAAAAATTTGCAGGACATGATGGTAGGTGCCTGTAATCCCAGCCACTAGGGAGGCTGAGGCAGGAGAATTGCTTAAAACTGGGAGGCGGAGGTTGCAGTGAGCTGAGCTCACACCATTGCACTCCAGCCTGGGTGACAGAGCAAGACTCTGTCTCAAAAAAATACAATACAATACAATACAATACAATACAATACAATACAATACAATACAATACAAAATAAAATAAAATTTAAAAGTTTAAAAAGTAAAATAAAATAGGCCAGGCGCAATGGCTCATGCCTGTAATCCCAGCACTTTGGGAGGCTGAGGAGGGCAGATCACTTGAGGCCAGGAGTTTGAGACCAGCCTGGCCAACATGGAGAAACCTCGTCTCTACAAAAAATACAAAAATTAGCTGGGCTTGGTGGCACACACCTGTAATCCCAGCTACTTGGGAGGCTGAGGCAGGAGAATCACTTGAACCAAGGAGGTGGAGATTGCAGTGAGCTGAAAACACGCCACTGCACTCCAGCCAAGGCTACAGAGTGAGATACCAGAATACAATACAATACAATACAATACAATACAATACAATACAATACAATACAATACAATACAATACAATACAATACAATACAATACAACACAACACAACAAAACAAAATAAACAAAATCAGAATTGTTCCTGCTGACATTCAGTATAGTGAAAGAGACATACATTTAATGACTCATTTAAGAAATAAGCTGAATATGGTGGCTCACACTTGTAACCCTAACATTTTGGGAGGCCAAGATGAGTGGATAGCTTGAGGCCAGGAGTTCAAGAGCAGCCTGGGCAACAAAGCAAGACCCCATCTCTATAAAAAATAAATTAGTGGGCCAGGCACAGTGGCTCACGCCTGTAATCCCAGCACTCTGGGAGGCCGAGGCTGGTGGATCACTTGAGGTCAGGAGTTCTAGACCAGCCTGGCCAACATGGTGAAACCCCGTCTGTACTAAAAATACAAAAAATTAGCCAGGCATGGTGGCAGGGGCCTGTAATCCCAGCTACTCAGGAGGCTGAGGCAGGAGAATCACTTGAACCCAGGAGGCGGATGTTGCAGTGAGCCGAGATCGCAGCATTGCACTCCAACCTGGGCAACAAGAGCAAAACTCCGTCTCAAAAAAAAAAAAAAGTAAACCAAAAATAAAAATAAATTAGTGGATGCAGTAGTGTGCACCTGTAGTCTCAGCTACTCAGGAGGCTGAGGCTAGAGGATCACTTGAGCCTGGGAGATTGAGGCTGCAGTGACAGTGCCACTGCATTGCAGCCTGGGGAAAAGAGTGAGACCCTGTCTCAAAAAAAAGAAAAAAAAAAAAAAAAGAAGTATTAACATTTTAAGAGTCCAGTGGCAGTCGAGATGGAGTAGTCGACTATAGCTTCTTTCTATTGCTGGTTATAACTAAACACTCTGGAATAAATACAAAAAGCAACTACCTGTGCACTCTGAAAAGTAAACAAATGCAGAGTCAAACTTGGAGAAAGGGGCCCACATGGGAGTGAGTTTCCGTGTGTGTGTGTGTGTGTGTGTGTGTGATCTGAGGATAGGCACGCAGTGAGCTGTGGCAGTGCAGTGTGGACAGCTAAAACTCCCAGAGAAGCCCTGTCTGTGTAGATCAAGGAACTCAGAAAATGAGTCCCTGGGTCTCAGAGCTGGAAGGGAGAAATGTCCATTTATTCCCTCTCTCTCTTGCTGTGGCAGTGGCATGGGCAACTAACCCTCCTTGAGAAGCCCCATCATTCCGGCTCTAGGGCAGGCAGGAAGTTGAGAAGAATCCCAGAGAGGAGACCTAGAGAAGGGTTCTCCTGCTTCCGTGCACGAATAAGCATCTGTCCAGGGCTCATTCCTGAGGTGCATATACACAGAATACCCCAAAGCAGCACAGCAAAAGCCTCAAACACTGAACAACATCACAAGGCACAAGTCCAAGTCTAACCCCCAAAGGGCACAGACAGATGTAGGATGATCTAAAGCAGCACAGGACAGGCTTTGAAAACTGTCTTGACATTGGAATCCACAGGGAGAAAAGAAGGCAAGACAGACCTTGCAGTCTGAATCCAACCAGGATGACTGAATGCTGAAAACAACTAAAATCAGCATTCTCTGGAGGATTTTAATAGGACCTAGAGAGTCACAATGGAATATCCAAACTGTTCAGCATACAAACTGGTATTATTCAACACACACAGAGTCATGAAAAAGTGACCATTCTCAAGCGAAAAAGATAATCAACAGATACCAATGCCAAGATGATTGAATTATCAAAGACTTTAAGACAGCTCATCATGCTCTATAAGATAAAAGTGAACATGCTTGAAGTAAATGTTGAGATAGAAGTTCTCAACAGAAGAAAAAACTGAAAAGGAACCAAACAGAAAGTTTACGACTGAAAAATATATCTGAAATAAAAAATTTCACTAGATGATATCAGTAATAGGATAAAGATTACCAATAGAGGAAAGAGTTAGTGACGATGGATCAAGAGAAATTGTCCAGGCCAGGCATGGCGGCTCACGCCTGTAATCCCAGCACTTTGGGAGGCCAAGGTGGGTGGATCACCTGAGGTCAGGAGTTCGAGACCAGCCTGGTCAACATGTTGAAACCCTGTCTCTACTAAAAATACAAAAATTAGCCGGGCATGGTGGTAGGCTCCTGTAATCCCAGCTACTGGGGAGGCTGAGGCAGGAGAATCACTTGAAACTGGGAGGTGGAAATTGCAGGGAGCCGAGATCATACCAATGCACTCTAGCCTGTGCGACAGAGTGAGACTCCATCTCAAAAAAAAGAAACAAACAGGCCGGGCGCGGTGGCTCACGCCTGTAATCCTAGCACTTTGGGAAGCCAAGGTGGGTGGATCATCTGAGGTCAGGAGTTCGAGACCAGCCTGGCCAACATGGAGAAACCCCGTCTCCACTAAAAATACAAAAGAATTAGCCAGGCATGGTGGCAGGCGCCTGTAATCCCAGCTACTTGGGAGGCTGAGCCAGGAGAATTGCTAGAACCCTGGGGGTGAGGGTTGCAGTGAGCTGAGACGGCACCACTGCACTCCAGCCTGGGCAACAGAGTAAGACTCCGTCTCAAAAAAAAAAAAAAAAAAGGAAACAAACAAATGAGCAAAACTTACAGCTGACATCCTGACATCCTTAATGGTAAAAGGTTGAATGAATTCCCCTTAAAATCAGGAGCATGGCACGGATGTCTACTGTCACCATTTCTATTTAATTTATTAATAACATCACATTGGCAGTTACAGTTAACACAATAAAGCAAGAAATAAAAGACACAGGCATCAGAAAGGAAGAAGCTGTTTCTATTTGTAGACAACACTGTCTACAAAGAATCTACAAAAAAAGGCTCTGAAAATGCATAAATGAGAAATAGGCAATGTTATTTAAAGTCACAGCTTTTACTTCAAATTTTCTATCTCCAGATCCTTACATCAAATTGCCAACTGGATATCTTCACCTGTATGTTTCCCAGGAACTCCGAAGACTCAGTATTTCCAAGCCAAATTTATTGATATCTGTCCAAACTTGGTCTTTCAGAAAAATTCCCTATTCATCTGGTAATGCCACCAATTTACTAATTCTAATATAACTTCCCAATATTGATTTATCCATCTATCCATGCTAAAAAATGAAGATTTGTCTTAGACTATTCCTCTTACCTGCCCCATATACTTGGTTAGTTAGGTTATCAGTTAATCTTGTTATGAAACCAACTGCCCCAAACCTAGAGGCTTAAAAGAAAATAATCTATAGGCCAGGGATGGTGGCTCATGCCTGTAATCCCAGCACTTTGGGAGGCTGAGGCGGGCAGATCACAAGGTCAGGAGTTAAAGAAAAGCTTGGCCAATATGGTGAAACCCCGTCTCTACTAAAAATACAAAAATTAGGCCGGGCGCGGTGGCTCAAGCCTGTAATCCCAGCACTTTGGGAGGCCGAGACGGGCGGATCACGAGGTCAGGAGATCGAGACCATCCTGGCTAATATGGTGAAACCCCGTCTCTACTAAAAAATACAAAAAACTAGCCGGGCGAGGTGGCGGGCGCTTGTAGTCCCAGCTACTCGGGAGGCTGAGGCAGGAGAATGGCGTAAACCCGGGAGGCGGAGCTTGCAGTGAGCTGAGGTCCGGCCACTGCACTCCAGCCTGGGTGACAGAGCGAGACTCCGTCTCAAAAAAAAAAAAAAAAAAAAAAATTAGCTGGGCATGGTGGCAGGTGCCTGTAGTTCCAACTACTCGGGAGGCTGAGGCAGCAGAATAGCTTGAACCCAGGAGACAGAGGTTGCAGTGAGCTGAGATCAGGCCACTGCATTCCAGCCTGGGTGACAGAGCGAGACTCCATCTCAAAAAAAAAGAAAGAAAGAAAAAAAAAAAAAAGAGAAGAGAATCTATATTTCCTATAATTCTATGTGTAGACTGGCTCATTCTAGGATGGCCTCACACATATGTTTGGGGCTTCAACTGAGAATGCTGAGACAACTGGGAAGGCTGGGAGAGCTAGGGACAATCTCAAAGTGGTCTTATCTTCTAGGAGGCTAGCCTTGATTTAATCAAATTGTGGCAAAGGGTTGCCAGCAGTAAGAGTGTGAATCCCAACGTGGAAGAATTTTTCAAGTCTCTACTAACATTACAATTGCTATTGTCCCAAGGGTCAAAGCAAATCACTTAAATCAGTCTGGGAGGAGGCTACCCAAGGTTATAGACATGGGTAGGTGTGAAAAATTGGTGTGGGTAGTGGAGGGGGCGACGCAGCTTAACTGCAACAATCTAGGACACTTAACCCTACTGATTCTATTTCATAACCTCTCCAATCTCATTCTTCCTCTTGAATCCCACTTCACTGACAAGTTAAAGACCTCATCTTGTACCTGAACTACTTACAATAGTCTCCTAATGGAGCTTGCATTGCTACTATTAGCATATGAATTTTCTGAAAAACACAAATCCAGTCACATAATTCTGTTGCTTAAAACTCAGTAGCTTCCCTTTGGCCATTAGAACAAACTACTAAGTGAGGCCCACAAGGTCATTTTCTAGCTCCTACTTACCTGACTTACCTCTTACTACTCTATGCACCCTACTCTTCCAAATATGAGAAACAGTCCTTAAAGGACCATGGTATTTCAATACCACCATTTTCCATATAATGTTTCTATCTACAATGTCCTACTACTGCTTGTGTCCTGGTAGATATCAACTTATTCTTAAGATTTCATCCAGGAGGCTGAGGCACTAGAATCACTTAAACCCAGGAGGCAGAGGCTGCAGTGAGCCAAGATTGCACCACTGTACTCCAGCCTGGGCAACAAAGCAAAACTCTGTCTCAAAAAAAAAAAAAGATTTCGTCTTAAATATCACAAATTTAATAAAAGATTTCTTGCCTGACAAAGTTAAATGCTTCTACCTTTTGCTTCCATTGCATCTCACAGAACCTTCAATTAGAGTGTTTTCTCCAAAACACTGTAATTATTTGTTTTCAGGTCTAACCATTTCCATCACCATGAGATGGAAACTGCTTTTTTTTTTGAGATGGAGTCTTGCTCGGTTGCCCAGGATGGAGTGCAGTGGCACAATATTGCTCACTGCAACCTCTGCCTCTGGGGTTCAAGTAATTCTCCTGCCTCAGCCTCCTGAGTAGCTGGATTACAGGCGCGCACCACCAAGCCTGGCTAATTTTTGTATTTTTAGTGGAGGAGGGGTTCCGCCATGTTGGCCAGGCTGGTCTTGAACTCCTGACCTCAGGTGATCCGCCTGCCTCACCCTCCCAAAGTGCTGGGATTACAGGCATGAGCCACTGCACTTGGCCCTAATTTTTATATTTTTAGCAGAAATGGAGTTTCACCATATTGGCCAGCCTGGTCTTGAACTGCTGACCTCAAGTGATCTACCTGCTCTGGCCTCCCAAAGTGCTGAGATTACAGGTGTGAGCCATCGTGCCTGGCCTGAGACTCTTTATTATGTCTCTCTCTGCAATATCTAGTATTATTCTTAACACTCAGTAAGTAATTGGCGAATGCTTTTTGAATTGGTTAATTAAAATTAAAATGTCTATTTCCAACAGTCCAGATGCCAGTGGAAAGAAAGTGGGAAGGGATAGCATTAGGAGATATACCTAATGTAATGACGAGTTAATGGGTACAGCACACCAACATGGTACATGTGTACATATGTAACAAAACTGCACGTTGTGCACATGTACCCTAAAACTTAAATTAAAAAAAAAAAGAAAATTTATCAGATAATGCCTGTCACCAGGTCAAATTTTATCAATTCAGTACTTTCTTTCTTCAAATATGTCACGTTTCAGTCAAGTTACTTAGGTGAAATGCAGCTCCAAGTGCACTAATAAACTTTTAATATACCTTCAGTGTTAGGAGTATGTTAACAGGAGAAATTTTTTTTTTGAGACAGGGTCTCACTCTATTCCCCAGACTGGAGCAATAACGGCTCATTGCAGCCTTGACCTCCCTGGCTCAAGGGATCCTCCCACCTCAGCCTCCTGAGTAGCTGGGACTACAAGCCCTTGTCACCATGCCCAGCTAATTTTAACATTTTTTTTTCTAGAGACAGGGTCTCTCTATGTCGCCCAGGCTGCTCTCCACCTCCTGGACTCAGGTGATCTTCTCACCTCAGCCTCCCAAAGTGCTAGGATTGTAGGAATGAACCACAGTGTCTGGCCAAGATGAGAATTTAAACACTACATTTGGTATTCTAAATTTACAAATGTACCAAACGTACCAAAATTATCAGTGTATTAATACATACTGGTGCTCTCCATTGTGGCTGTGGCTGAATTATATGATATTCTTTTTTTTTTTTTTCCCTGTTTCCTAAATTTTCACACATTTTGAAGTTTAAAAATATCCACGACATAGTTGAAACGTTAGAATACTTACACAAATCTCCTCGGAAAATTTACTATAGTTTGGAGTCTGGCTCTCACCCTTACTGACCCAGAAATCTGTCAGAAAGATTTAAATTAGTAAGCACAGAGAGACTTAAGTATGCCTTCCACCACTGCTGCCCATCCCCATCCCCAACAAAAAAAGAAAGCCAATTTTTTTTTTTTTTTTTTTGAGACGGGGGTCGCCTCTGTCACCTAGGCTGGAGTGCACTGCAACCTCCGCCTCCCGGGTTCAAGGGATTCTCTTGCCTCAGCCTCCCGAGTAGCTGGGATTACAGGCGACCGCCACCAAGCCCAGCTGATTTTTGCATTTTTGCATTTTTAGTAGAGACAGGGTTTTGCCATGTTGGCCAGGCTGCTCTCAAACCCCTGGCCTCAAGTGATCCTCCCGCCTTGGCCTCCCAGAGCGCTGGGATTACAGGGGTGAGCCACCACGCCAGGCCTCAACTTCACTTTTCTTTTTTTTTTTTTTTTGAGATAGAGTCTGGCTCTGTTGCCAGGGTGGATAATTCCGGCTCACTGCAACCTCCGCCTCCCGCGTTCAAGTGATTCTCCTGCCTCAGCCTCCTGAGTAGCTGAAATTACAGGTCCCCGCCACCACGCCCGGATAATTTTTGTATTTTTAATAGAGACAGGGTTTCACCATCTTGGCCAGGATGGTCTCGATCTCTTGACCCTGTGATCCACCTGCCTTGGCCTCCCAAAGTGCTGGGATTACAGGTGTGAGCCACCATGCCCAGCCTAAACTTCGTTTTCTTAATGATCTTTTAATTTTAGAACAGTTTTAGATTAACAGAATTTATTTATTTATTTATTTTATTTTTTTGAGACCGAGTCTCACTCTCTTGCTCAGGCTGGAGTGCAGTGGCACGATCTTGGCTCACTACAACCTCCACCTCCCCGGTTCAATGCCTCAGCCTCCCGAGTAGTGGGGATTACAGGTGTGAGCCACTGCGCCCGACCTAAACTTCGTTTTCTTAATAACTTTTTAATTTTAGAACAGTTTTAGATTAACATAATTATTTTGAGGGCAGTAGGGTCCTCTATACCCCACACAAGACAGGTTTTTCAACTCTAACTTCTACTTCCACCCCACGCAGACTCTCCGCACCTCTAGCTTCTCATCTGTCTGGCGAGGCCTGATCCTCACAGACCAACTTCACGATTGTGAGGAAAGCTCAGCTCAGACCAAACGTCACCGCCCAGACGACACAACTGGGTCAAGCGTCAAGCTCGCGGACACCCGAGCCCGGAAACCCTAACACTCCTCCAGGGGTTGGTTCTCGAAGCCTGAACATTTTTAACCTCAAAACGCCCAGGATCTCGGAGGCATGTGGTGGATGCCACACAAATACATAACTCGTAACAACCACTTATTGTTTAGCGCCAGGCCTGCAGGTCTTTCTCCTGCGCAACCCGCTTGTTCTCGCAGCCAACAGCCCCCTGCCGCCGCGAGCTCCCCTCTCGGCGCGGCGCGGGGGCGGGGCTAGGAGGCGGAGCAGGGGCAGGGTGCGCGCGCGTGAGAACGTCCGGGGAGCGCGCGCGCCGCCGCCGGCGCCGCCGCCGACGCCGCCGGGCTGAGAGAAGAGCTTGCGGGGTTTGCGGTTGATGGCTCCGACTGAAGGGCTGGAGGCGGCGTATGCCGCTGTTCTTGCTGTCGCTCCCGACACCTCCGTCAGCTTCTGGTCATGAGAGGTCAGGCCTGGGGGAAGCGGGCAGAGGAGGTGGCGGCGAGGGGCCGCGGCGCAGGGGGCTCTGGGGAGAATAGGCACTCGAGGCTCGGACGTGGGTGGAGAACTCTGCCCTCGGAGATTCCGGAAGAGTTGTGTTGACTTTTCTTCCCTTTTTTCTCCTCTTTCTTGTCTGTGCATGAAGGAAAGTGGGAGGGTTCTATGTTATTTATAGAAAAGACACTGAAACCCTGCTGTCCAACGTCACTCTTCAGAGTTTTGACGAAATAACACCCGTGGCGTCGGGGCCTCGGTGAAAGCCTTTAGTGAAAAGCACTGAAACCCAAACCGCCAGACACGGTGACTGCACCACTGTTCAGTCCTGGGAGTGAAATAGAATGACACAGAACATTTCCTGAAGTGAACTCTAGCCTCCTCCTAGACAAACGGGAAAAGCACGGCGGCGTGGGATAGGCTCTGCGTATTGTCAGCTGGGATGCCCACTCTGTTCTTCTGGTTCCAGGAGGTCCACACTGGATCATTTGTTAGAGAGATCTTTCTCTGCTAGGGTCCTCTTTCCTCACACCCCTCCCTCCGTAATACATACACCACCGACGGTGGCATTTTATTAGGTCGACTGTGTAACTGTGCTTATTCAGACTAAAGAGTTACCTAGCAATTACATGGTGACTCCCCACAGTATCTATGCTTTAAATGTATTTAGGTAACATTCTTTTGCGCGGGGAGGTAATATTCTTGGTAGCACTATTAATTATTGGAAACTTTATGAGCTTTGGGAAAGCTGCTTGAGCAGAAAATGTAATTTGTAGGTCACCTAAGTGCAGTGTTTATTATTAGTTACCTATGATGATAGTAAGGCATTAAGATTTAATGTCGTTTTTCTTCCTAACATTTCCAACCATTAAAAAATACTGACTCACTCTTCCTTATGAAACTTCTTTGATGTAGAAGCTACATCAGAGATGAAACTGCTCCAGTTGGGCAAAGTAAATGTACCAGAGTATCCAGTGAGGACTGGTGCTTATTAACATCTGCTGGGCACTCATACTTCATGACTGTTTTGCGGATGCCTTCTGACGTTAGGGAACTGAAAGCATTTGCAGCTCAACTTTTTTTTGGTAGCAAATGTTCCCTAAAAGATCATTTGTGTAGGGCAGCAGAGCCTTGGCATTAAGGGAGAAAGGAGGACTCCAGTGATAAATAACCTGAAAATTCATCTGCTGTGATTATTTGCTACTCCTGTAGTGAATAAAGGATACCCAGTGAGGAATATACTGACGGTATTTAACTGCCTGTTTACTTAGAGTATTTTCTATTTGATTTTTTAGGAGACAGAGCCCTGAAGCAAAGACATCTGGGTCAGAGAAAAAGTATTTAAGGGCCATGCAAGCCAATCGTAGCCAACTGCACAGTCCTCCAGGAACTGGAAGCAGTGAGGATGCTTCAACCCCTCAGTGTGTCCACACAAGATTGACAGGAGAAGGGTCTTGTCTTCATTCTGGAGATGTTCATATCCAGATAAACTCTATACCTAAAGAATGTGCAGAAAATACAGGCTCCAGAAATACAAGGTCAGGTGTCCATAGCTGTGCCCATGGATGCGTACACAGTCGCTTACGGGGTCACTCCCACAGTGAAGCAAGGCTGCCTGATGATACTGCCGCAGAATCTGGAGATCATGGTAGTAGCTCCTTCTCAGAATTCCGCTATCTCTTCAAGTGGTTGCAAAAAAGTCTTCCATATATTTTGATTCTGAGTGTCAAACTTGTTATGCAGCATATAACAGGTAGGGCATAATTGACTTGTTTTCATTCCTAAATTCAGTTAATTTTCTTTCATTATTGGTAATCTACTTAATGCATTCAGTTACTTATTTTCTGTTAGCTTTTATTATTGTGTATGTTTTTAATTTATGTTGTTTATATAATCCTCTTTGATTTTTTTTTCTTTCAATTAACTGGAACTTATTTTCTAACAGGAATTTCTCTTGGAATTGGGCTGCTAACAACTTTTATGTATGCAAACAAAAGCATTGTAAATCAGGTTTTTCTAAGAGTAAGTATAACAAGCAACTAAAAAATTATTAACTGTTTCTCTCCATAGATTTTAGAGAAATAATTTTGAGAGAAATAGGAAATAACTTTTGAAAGAAATAGGAAGTAATGGGATATATTGTAACATCCATGATATATTAAATTTGTTATCTAAATCCTGGAATAAATTACCTCTCCTAATGCTGAATTCCTTCACTTTACCTTCTTTGTAAGAAAAAAAAATTGGTTACTGTTAAAGAAAAAGTAGTAAAAAGGATTAAAAGAGCTAGAACACACAATTTGATCTGATTTGTTAAGTCCTTTCATATTGTATGAGTTACTTTGACCATACTAGGTAATATCATCATTAAAAACTTTTAGTGGCTGGGCATGGTGGCTCACACCTGTAATCCCAGCACTTTGGGAGGCTGAGGTGGGCAGATCACAAGGTCAGGAGATCAAGACCATCCTGGCTAACACGTTGAAACCCTGTCTCCACTAAAAATACAACAAATTAGCCAGGCATGGTGGCATGTGCCTGTATTCCCAGCTACTCGGGAGGCTGAGGCAGGAGAATCACTTGAACCCGGGAGGTGGAGGTTTCAGTGAGCTGAGATCACAACACTGCACTTCAGCCTGGGCTACACAGCAAGACTCTGTCTCAAAAAAAGAAAAAAAGACCTAGGCTGGGCGCAGGGGCTCATGCCTGTAATCCCAACATTTTGGGAGGCGCAGGCGGGCATGATCACCTGAGGTCAGAAGTTTGAGAACGGCCTGGCCAATGTGGTGAAACCCCATCTCTACTAAAAACACAAAAATTAGCTGGGCGTGGTGGCGCTTGCCTGTAGTCCCACCTACTTGGGAGGCTGAGGCAGGAGAATTGCTTGAATCCAGGAGGCAGAGGTTGCAGTGAGCCAAGATCGTGCCACTGTAGCCTGGCGACAGAGTAAGACTCCGTCTCAAAAAAAAAAAAAGAAAAGAAAACTAAACCCAAGGAATTTTTCTGTAACATAAGTTACACGAGCCCTAGTCATATAAATCATTGGGAAAAATAGGATGAGTTTCTAAAATTTCACCTTTAAGCAACTTTAAATGGCTATGCCTGTGTAAAGTATGCATTCTGACCTGGAAATTTATAGTTAAACCTGTCAAACTAGAGAAATCTTAATGATCTGAAATTAGTAAACTTCATTAAACTTGGCTTTAAAAGTGAGATTACAGGAAAGGCACAGTGGCTCATGCCTGTAATCGCAGCACTTTGGGAGGCTGAGATGGGCAGATTGCTTGAGCCCAGGAATTGAAGACCAGCCTGGGCAACATGGCCAGAAAACCCCAATTCTACAAAAAATTAGCTGGGCGTGGTGGTATGTGCCTATAATCTCTGCTATCTGGGAGGCTGAGGTGGGAGGATTGCCTGAGTCCAGGTGGTTGGGGCTGCAGTGAGTTGTGATCATGCCACTGCACTCCAGTCTGGGTGAAAGAGTGAGACCCTGTCTCAAAAAAAAAATAAAGGGAGATTACTACTACTTGGGAGGCTGAGTTGGGAAGAATGCTTGCGCTTAGGAGTTTTGGGCAATGTGTCGAGACCCCATATAAAAAAAGAAGTGAGATTAAAACATTAATTTATTAAATTCTTATAATCTGGTAATTTTTTAAATATAAAACCTTGACAAGTGAATCAAGGTTAAAATGCATTTTGAAATTTTCTTTTGTGGGTGGGTCCATTTTTTTTTTTTCTGAGACAGAGTTTCACTCTGTCGCCCAGGCTGGAGTGCAGTGGCGTGATCTTGGCTCACTGCAACCTCTACCTCCTGGGTTCAAGCGATTCTCATGCCTTAGCCTCCTGAGTAGCTGGGATTACAGGCACGTGCCACGGCGCCTGGCTAACTTTTGTACTTTTTTTTTTAGTAGAGACGGGTTTCACCGTGTTGGGCAGGCTGGTCACAAACTCCTAACCTCAAATGATCCACTGACTTAGGCCTCCCAAAGTGCTGGGATTACTGGTGTGAGCCACTGCCCTCGTCCTGGGTGGGTCCTTTATGTCAGCTTGTGGAAGACCTGGCTTCTTTTTCTTTTTTTAATTTAATTTAATTTTCCTTTTTTTTTTTTTTTGAGAGAAGACTTGGCTTCTTTGAAACATAGGTAATGTTTTTCATACAGTGAAGAAACTTGTATTTTAAACATTTGTTTAATATATGAGTTGTGTTTGGTCACTAAAGTTGTATAAAACAGTAACTGTGATGATTATGTACAGTTTAACAGATATTCTATATTAAGATTAATTTAGAAAAATATTCTAAGTTAATAGTCATTAAACAGTTTAATGATATTTAAAATTCTGGCAAAATCAAAGTAACATTATAAAATTGTTTATCTTTCAGGAAAGGTCCTCAAAGATTCAGTGTGCTTGGTTACTGGTATTCTTAGCAGGATCTTCTGTTCTTTTATATTACACCTTTCATTCTCAGTCACTTTATTACAGGTAATTAGAGGTCCAAATACACAATTACATTTTTAATGTAATCATATATTTCATAGTACTTTGTATCTTACTTCACATAGTACTTATTGTATTCAATTCAATTCGGTTTTTAACTGTCTCCTTTCCCAAGTGAGAGCTTTTTTGAGGTGGAGTCTCACTCTGTCGCCCAGCCTGGAGTGCGGTGTCTTGATCTTGGCTCACTGCAACCTCTGCCTCTCAGGTTCAAGCAATTCTCCCGTCTAAGCCTCCTGAGTAGCTGGCACCACGCCTGGCAAATTTTTGTATTTTTAGTAGAGATGGAGTTTCACCATGTTGGTCAGACTTGTCTTGAACTCCTGACCTCGTGAACCGCCTGCCTCAACCTCCCAAAGTGCTGGGATTACAGGTGTGAGCCACTGTGCCCAGCCTCATAAGTGAGAGCTTTAAGTGACTTATTCAGATTTTGTATCCCCAGTGCCTTGTCACATAGCAGATGCTCAATAAATATTTAATTTTTTGATACCTGAGTTTTTGTTTATATATTCCTTTTTTTTTTTTTTTTTTGAGACGGCAGTCTCGCTCTGTTGCCCAGGCTGGAGTGCAGTGGTGTGATCTTGCCTCACTGCAAGCTCTGCCTCCCGGCTTCATGCCATTCTCCTGCCTCAGCCTCCCGAGTAGCTGGAACTACAGGCGTCTGCCACCACGCCTGACTAATTTTTTGTATTTTTAGTAGAAACGGGGTTTCACCATGTTGGCCAGGATGGTCTCAATCTCCTGACCTTGTGATCCGCCCGCCTCAGCCTCCCAAAGTGCTGAGATTACACACGCGAGCCACCGCGCCCAGCCATATATTCCATATTTTTAAAGTACCATTAGGTTGTTATTGTTGGTCTTTGTTTCTGAAAGTAAGAACACTTACTAAATGACAGTAGCTGATAAGTTTCCATGTCAAATGGCAGTATTGTGAATTTTCAGCTTTTACTAGAATATTAGAAGACCTTGTTTCACTGGAGTTGGAGAGATGGGCAAATCTGGGATATAGTTTGGAGGTGGAGCCAGTATCCCTCAGATGGACTGGATTGGGTAGGTGGGTGGAGAGAAGCAAGAATGACCTCTGGGTTTTTAGTTTAAGCAGCTGGCTGGATGGTGGTGTCATTTCATTGGGTTGAGGAAGGAACTGATTTTGAGGAGAAAAATCAGTAATTTTGTTTTGAACATGTTAAGTTTGAGAGGCTAAGTAGAATTGATAAGAAAGTGGTACCAAATATGTCATGAACTCAGGGTAGAGGTTAAGGCTATAAATTTTGGTATCAGGAGCATATGGTTGATATTTTAAAACCACAGGACTGGACAAAACTAACCCAGGAAAGAGAGAGTGTAGACAGAGAGCCCAGTACTGGACATGACCACAATTAGAAGAGAAACAGCAAAGGAGACCAAGAAGAAACCAGCAGTGAAATACGAGAAATAGAAGAGTGTTGTGTTAAAAGTCTAGAAAGAAAATTATTCAGGGAGGGAAGACGGAAAAAGAGAAGTGACCTTGAAATTTAGCCATACAGAGGGAGTTGATGATCTTGACAAGCAATTCACTGGGAAGAGATGGAATCTTAATTGGAATTGGTTAAGAAAAACATGGCAGATGTTTGGTATTGATGAGTTTTTCTCGTTTACAGGCTAGAAAGGTGTCAACTATGACAAACTGAAGACTTTTTCCTTATTCTATAAAGGGAAGATCTAAAATCCAAACATTCTAAAAGTCTCTCTAAAATAAGCAAAATGATCCTCCATTCCATTATTATGAACTCTGACATCCTGCCAAATTCATATTTTTTACATATCAAAATATTTGTAGCAAATTAAAACCCTTTATTAATACTTTACCTTTGTATGTTGCTCTGGTAAATTCTGATGTTTTTCTTTTGGTAGCTTAATTTTTTTAAATCCTACTTTGGACCATTTGAGCTTCTGGGAAGTACTTTGGATTGTTGGAATTACAGACTTCATTCTGAAATTCTTTTTCATGGGCTTAAAATGCCTTATTTTATTGGTGCCTTCTTTCATCATGCCTTTTAAATCTAAGGTAAGAAACTAACTTATGCTTTATTGGAGTGATGTTAACAAATCACATTAATGCTATTTAGTCTTTGTTTAAATGAATCCTCCTTTTGGAATTTGTCAGTTTGCTAACTAGCTTTAATTATCTGTATTATTTCAGCTTGGCAACCATTTGTTGAGGCACTTGAACCTGATTATTAACCTATAATCAGAATTATATTTGCTTCAGAATAATTTAAAAATCAGTCCCCACATCATATATGGGAAACTATTTAGATTTGTACTTCTGTTCTCCAAGGCATTATCAATTGACAGTTGACTACATACAATTATTCAGTGGTTTCCCATAGGCAATTAAAACTTTTAAATTTTTATAGTCAGCAAAAACATACTCACATAGGTTTTACTTGCAATATACATAAAACATTTTCACTACATATATATATATATATATATATATTTTTTTTTTTTTTTTTTTTTTTTTTTTTTTTTTGAGACTGAGTCTCACTCCGTTGCCCACGCTGGAGTGCAGTAGTGTGATCTTGGCTCACTGCAACCTCCCAGGTTCATGCAGTTCTCCTGCCTCAGCTTCCTGAGTAGCTGGGATTACAGGTGTCCACGACCACACCCAGCTAATTTTTGTATTTTTAGTAGAGTCGGGGTTTCACCATGTTGGCCAGGCTGGTCTCGAACTCCTGACCTTAGGTGATCTGCCCGTCTTGACCTCCCAAAGTGCTGGGAGCCACCATGTCCAGCCTAGAAATTCTTTCAAAGCAGACCACTCAGTGACTGTAATATGTGAGAACCACTTGAGGTTCAGTCATAATCATTATGAAGATTAATTTTATAGTTATTTATATTATTGTATCATATACTCAGTGTTCTTAGTCTAGTATTGTTTGTGCTATATAGTTAAGTAGTTTGGGTAGATCTATTTGTTTTCTTATTTTTTAGGGTTACTGGTACATGCTTTTAGAAGAATTATGTCAATACTACCGAACTTTTGTTCCCATACCAGTTTGGTTTCGCTATCTTATAAGCTATGGGGAGTTTGCTAACGTAACTAGATGGAGTCTTGGGATATTGCTGGCTTTACTCTACCTCGTACTAAAAGTAGGTAACATTACAAATCTTGTCACTGCATGATTCATATTAATGATTACTGATATATACTACTGTTTTCCTCTTTAACAGTTTTATAGTTTATCTTTGTATCACTAGTTTGAAGTAATAGCAGGTTCTATTTCTGTTTAGAAATGGAGAAACAGAAATAGACTATCTTAATCCAGCGGTCCTCAGTTTTCATTGGAGGGAAGGGGAGTAGACGTTCACATAGCATGGATTATCTAAGTAGGGAAAACAAGTGGAATAGAACATACCCATCCTCGGTAGTAACACTGTCATACACATAATTCTTAAACTAGTAGAGTACCTTGCCCTGTTCGCTCCATGCCTGTGCCCCTCAACCTAATAATCACTTTCTGAAACTTTAAAATCTAAATGTTGGCCAGACGCGGTGGCTCACGCCTGTAATCCCAGCACTTTGGGAGGCCGAGGTGGGGGAATCACGAGGTCAGGAGTTCAAGACCAGCCTGGCCAACATGGTGAAACCTCATCTCTCCTAAAAATACGAAAAAAAACTAGCCAGGCATGGTGGCGGGCGCCTGCAGTCTCAGCTACTCAGGAGGCTGAGACAGGAGAATTGCTTGAACCTGGGAAGCAGAGGTTGCAGTGAGCTGAAATCATGCCACTGCACTCCAGCCTGGGCGACAGAGTGAGACTCTGTCTCAAAAATAGTAATAAAATAAAATCTAAATGTTAAAAACGTGAATCAGATAAAATTACTTTGACTTTGACATAGTTGTTTGTATTTGTCTTGATCAAATTGTTACTCTAGGTGTTTAAATGTACTTCAGCTTGCTGAGATGGCTCAAATCTATAAATTGAATAAAATATTCAGCACAAAATGATTACTTGTGACATATAATGAGCATTAAGTTAATATGAGGATTTGATGTTACGGGGTTTCAGCTTTGGTTTTTGGGTTTAGCAGATAGGACTGTTGAATTAATAAATGATCTCTTACTTCCCTTTTCAGCTTTTGGAATTTTTTGGGCATCTGAGAACTTTCAGACAGGTTTTACGAATATTTTTTACACAACCAGTAAGTACTTTTTATCAGTTAAGAAAAACACCTTCACCATTCTTCATTGCTAAAATTTTTTTAGTTCAGCAGTTTTACAAGAATGGATTTCATAAATGGATGATCCTTTTCTTTTACTTTGATGATTTTCTAGTACTTTGGCACTTGGGGCTATAATAATTTAGGAATTTTATCTCTATGATCAGATTCTTGAAACACACATTGACAACCACCTGCTAATTGTTGGAGTGCTTATATATTTGAACTTGTCTCTTGCCCCTTCAATCCATTTGACATTTTTAAGGGCTTGTAAACCCTTAAAAATCTTATGAACTTTTGTTCCTCTTTTTTAATCCACAAATGGGGGCTTTGCGTGTTCCTATTAACTCCTTATTCACCTGTGAAAATCCTTTGACTATAATTTATTGTGTATGTTTAGAAAGCTCATTGCCAAAAATCATGTCTCTTGCAGTTTTCTTACTGGAGCAAATTTCCCCATTGCTCGATTATATGTGCACAAATAAGTTCATGGCATGAAATTTAACAATTAATTGAGACTCTGATGTCATTTATAATATGATTATGTGATTCTATTGATGTTGCAAATTGCAGTGAAAGGATGTCATAGAGAACCCTAATTTACTACTTAGTAGCCTGAAAGGTTCCCAGTACCTACATGTGGTCACCAGATTTCAGGGTTTGATTCTCAACTTTGCAGTCATTTCACCAGGGCTCAAGGAGACTGACTTAAAAGAATGCCAACAGAGTAATATACTGTAAAAAAAAAAAAAAAAAAAAAAAAAAGTTTTATGTGTACAAAGTAAACCAGACTAACTGGCCAGGGCATCTTTTCCCTAAGAGAGAGCTAGCAATGTAGAAACAAACTTTGCTACATCCTATGTAAGCTTCTTTCTCTAGACAAGACATAATAAAATTCAGAGAGTTCAGCTTTGTCCAAGTCAGTTCAACTGATGATTATGTGAGCATCAACCATTTTACTATAATTGGTCTTGTAAGATTTGTGCCGAAACACTCTCAAGAAAATACCCTGATATTCTTTCTCTGAGACAAACTATAGAGAGGATATCAGTCATCAATACTTTGATTTGTTCAAGTCTCCTTTACCAGGGCAATGGCAGTTACTATCTGGAGAGGGAGTCTCCAAGATGCCAGATGAGTAATGTTTTAAAAGCTTGTCAGCATAATTATCTGCACATGTACTTTGCTAAATGATACCTTACTGAAGGGAAATTGACACCAAGATCATCTAACAGTATTCTGACTTGTTTCTGAAATCTTTATCACCAGTCTCAAAAAGACCTAACTTTTAATATCTTTTTCCTTTGAGTTTTACTTTGATTTTGATGTTGTTAGCCTGAGACGTTTAGTACAAGAAGTTTACGTAACTTCAGATATGTTAAGTCATGTTTTACCCTCATGACCGTGACTGAACTTGGGTGTTTTTACATCTCTTTAGTTACCTCTTCCCCATCATTTCTACAGAAAGCAGGTTTCATCTGTAACATTTTGATTTCTCCAAATTTCACTGAGGGTTATTAACGTCACATCTAGTTAATGACTAAGTTCTGAATCTGGTGAGGAAGTTAAAATCTTAGAGACGAGAAACTTGTTATTAGGACATTAGAAGAGAAGAAAATTCAAATAATTGCATTTTTGTTCAGTTAGTTTTCACAGTAGTTATTCTACCCAAGCGACATTTACAGTTGCAGTTTCTCTGTAAAACTTTTTCATGTTTAGCACTAAATGCTTTTTATAATTTGGAATAATTTTTAGACCTAGTGGCAGAACACTCTTCAGTGGTCCCTAAGTCTTCTTCATATTGCAGTCACTTGGAGACCTTTCAAATAATAGATTACTGGGTCACATCCCAATGTGTCTGGTCCTACTGAATCAATATTGTGTGGAACAGAGGAATCTATTTTTAAAGCAAGCTTTCCACATGAGTTACATTCAGCCAGCCAAGCTCTGGCTGGATTGATTTTATGAACCACTGCTGCAGGTAATAAGTGAGCTCCATTTGGCAGTCCAGGGTCAAATAATACATGGCTATAGATTTTATAATAGTTATGTTTCAGATTGCCTAGTCTCTTAAGCCAGTTATGTTGAATTTGAAGCACTGTCATCCTTTGGAAAGCTAGTAGATCTAACAATCTTCCAAAATCCTATTATGTATTATTTAATGATTTCATCTTGGTACACTCAAGAGGTGGTTCTGTATATGTAGTTCAGCTTTGAAATGTTTGTATCCTTTGGGAAGGTTTTCAAATGCCTGGTTCCAGGGAGATTTGAGAAGTACAGCATCACTTATGTAATTTGAGAACAGGAAAGAAGGAAATTTGTAGATGAACAGAACTTACTATCTTCATAGAGTTATGGAGTGGCTGCCAGCAAGAGACAGTGTTCAGATGTGGATGATATTTGTTCAATATGTCAAGCTGAATTTCAGAAGCCAGTTCTTCTCATCTGTCAGGTAATTATATTTTTAAATTTAAAAACCTAAATACAACACTTTTCTGTGACTTGCAAAAGTCACATTTATGTTTGTTGTAAGGCAAAAAAAAAAAAAATCTAGTGTTTAGTGGAAGGTAGCAGTCAGTGTACATACTAGTAATTTATTCATTATCGGGGATTGGTGGATTGGCTTTGTCCCTTATATTCTGAAAATTTTTATGCAGAGGAGTGTATAAAAGGGAAAAGTAATTTAACTGGCAGATTGAATACCAAAGTGATTAAAAAACAGGCTATTTTTATAATTGGATACTAGCCATTTAGAACAACACCATTTGTTACTGGATTGTGGCCCTTTCCTACACTTTATGGCAGTTACTAGTAACTCCAAGACTTTAAGCTGTTATCACACTTAATCTTAAAGGTGTCACCTAAGTATAACTTTTATGGTTAAATGGATGGTACAGCCAGAACACTAGTGCCAATCATACTGCTCTTTGCTTCTTGAATGTCTCATACGTTCTCCATTTTCACAATTGTAAAATGAGGGGATTAGTGCTCTTCAAAATCCCTTTCAGGCTGGACACAGTGGCTCACACCTGTAATCCCAGCACTTTGGGTGGCCCACGTGGGTGAGTCACCTGAGGTCAGGAGTACGAGACCAGCCTGACCAACATGGTGAAACCCTGTCTCTACTAAAAATACAAAAATTAGCTGGGCATGGTGGTGGCAGGCACCTGTAATCCCGGCAAGTTGGGAGGCTGAGGCAGGAGAATCGCTTGAACCTGTGGGGGGTGGAGGTTGCAGTGAGCCGAGATGGCACCATTGCACTCCGGCCTGGGTGACAGAGCAAGTCTCCAGTCTCCATCTCAAAAAAAAAAAGAATCCCTTTCATTCCCTACAATGTGATGGATTTAAAATTATTATCAAGTATAAAATCTAATTCTTAATTCCATTACAGCATATATTTTGTGAAGAGTGCATTACCTTATGGTTTAACAGAGAGAAAACATGTCCACTCTGCAGAACTGTGATTTCAGACCATATAAACAAATGGAAAGATGGAGCCACTTCATCACACCTTCAAATATATTAAGTTGTATAAACTATTAAGGCCACAAAATACTAATGTCATTTGGTCATAACTCCTGATAAGGCATCAGAATGATTTTCAGGGCTGCAAGAAAAATGTTTCCAGATGGTTTTAGAATGTAAGACTTATGGTCCAATTCACCAAAAGATTAAATGAAAGAACCCTATTTTAAAGTATATATAATGTTCAACCTAATGTATGTGCAACATTTATTCTATTCTAATTATTTGACAGGTAACTGCAGTGTTAAATTGTAAATGTGTTTTCTTAATGTTACCCAAAACAGCAATTTGAAATTAGAACTAGTGGATTTAGAGAACTCAGGTATTCTTTCCTGACATTGTTTTCAGAATAAAGAATATTTTTCATAATATTTTAAGATACATACTATCTAATAGTAGAATTTTGTTCAGCATTGACTTTTATAATTCCCATCCTAAAAATTAATATTTTCATAAAATTTGTATTTTTAAATGAAAATTCTAAATGTTATATTTTATCAGTAACAGATTTTCTAAGTGAAGATTAATTTACTGAGGATGATACATTTTAGTATTGTATTATTCTCTGTAGTAAGACTAGTAATCAGTGAAAATAAATGGATTCATTTTGTCTGTGGACGTCAAAAATTCTTCCTGCCATCAGCTTTAATGTTCATGATCATGCATTTTGTATAGTACCATGGAGTATCTTGAAGTAACTATTAAAATAATTCATGTGGATTACAAACAGCTGGCTTACTTCATGATTTGAATAGTATAAAAAACATGGTGGCTCACACCTGTAATCCCAACACTTTGGGAGGCAGAGGCAGGAGGACTGCTTGAGCCCAGGAGTTCAAGACCAGCCTGAGCAACATCCCATCTCTATTTAAAAAAAAAAAAGAAAAAAGTTTCAAGGCAGATGCCCTAAAATCTTAGAAGAATTGCCCTTATAATTAGTCTTCTCCATAAAAGTTTTGGAATTTTATGCTTGAATCACCATCAATTGGAAGATTAAAGCTTGCACTGAGAGGTGGTCATGAGGTTTTTATAGTGTGGTTTTTTGCCTCTAGGTATTTGTGCAGGGTGTTAGAAAAGGGAATGAAGCACTTTCTCCCCTTGTTACCTCTAAGGAGGAATCTGAAATCTAAAACATGTCTGAAGGGCTGCTAGTGCTTCTAAGTTTAGAGTACATCTATCAGTTTGTAGTCGAGGAAAAGGTGGTAGAAAGGAGAACTTAGGAAGCAGAGCTAGAAAACAAATTTGCTGTACCGGTAAGACAAAAGCTAAACCAGCACGTGGATTAATAAGGATACTGACCAACTGGTTATAGAAGGCACTTTCATGACTGTATGGCCATCCAAATTGACAAATGAACATTAGCAAGCCTGTACCTTTTTTTTCTCCAGGTAAATACTACCACGTTGTAAGGACAACTGTATTCAATCATAGTATATTTCACTTTGTTATCTACTTTGAGACCCACTACAAATATTTAAATGGCTTTGTGGTGATGCTAATAGTTGTATTATTTAGGTATACAGCAGAGGATGGGTGAGAAAAACAATTTGGGATTACAATTCGGCTGTGAAGGATAGCCAAGATGACTTCCTGTTCAAACACAAGAATAGCATTTTACTTCAGCCCTATTACAATACCTATGTAATACAATTTGTTTACCCTGTAACTATTCAGACAGTACTGTTTCTTAATGTGATTAAATAACCAAGGAGGTGCATGGTGGGTTTTTTATTTTTTTGGGGAATGCAGTTTACCTATAAATTGAAAAGGGAGAAAATCTAATGGAGCTATGCCATCCAATAACAATGCTGATGAACTGGAAGCATTTCTTCCATCCCTCTATTCCTTCACCTCAAAAAAAGGTAATACAGATTCAGAAACTCATTTATTCTGAATTCAAATCATGACTTCTAAAAGATTGTTTTACCAGTATTGGTATGCTACTATGTTGTATAGCAAGGTAAAATCAGTTTGAGAGCTTCTGTAGAGAAATTCCCTTGGCAAGTGTGGTATAATTACCTCACAGATAAGAAGTGGTTTGTGCAGAATACCCAGCTTACACTGGATATATTGAGACATTAGTTAAAACAGATTTGTTCACTACGTTATTTTGTGCATACACATCAAATTTTCAAATGTAGCTGACCAAGTATGGCTGAACAAATTGTTGATTGTTAGCACAAGAAGGTCTTCCTAGAGTTTTTTGTGAAGCTAGCTTTCACGTAGGTTGTTACATGTATTTTTTTTAAGTAAACAATTCGTGTCTACTATCTGACATGAAAATCAAAGATGTGTAACATTTAACATAAAAATCAGTAAACTTGTTACATACTTAAATAGCTTCAATTTCTCAGCAGAACAGCTTTTAACCCATTCCTTACATAGTTTATTTATATGACAACTTGAACACATCTGACATGTTAATGAAAATAAATTTAAACCATTTATACACCTGATATATATACTAATTTCTTCCTATCGTAGGATAATAAAAAATAAATCACTTCTATTTTATGTTCATTCAAATTTGCATTTAATTTCTATTTACATTCATTCAATCCGAAATCAAATAATACAGTAAACTAAATACAAGATGAAAAGCAGAAAAGGTGTTACCCTCATAGCACTCCTAATAAGGCAGCTGAAGAATTTTATTTACTGATAGATGCAAAGCCAACTTGGGATAGGAGAAACAATAGTTTAAAGAGCAAACACAAACATAGACGAACCCATCTTTCAGATGTTATTCCAGATAATCCACTGAGATAATACTTGTGCTATAATGTTAAGAATCACACAAGAAAAAGTACTGTATTAATCAGCAACAGACCACAGGTTATGTGTGACAAATACTTTTGTGATAGTTTGTCCAGCTTGCTAGTGTCTACTCCTGTGAAAAAGGTAGATGTTTGGACATTGATGTTTTTGAAAAATTAACCATTTTCAAAGCCTTAAAATCTATTTTTCATAAATTCAACATTTCTCAAGGGAATAATCTTAGATCTAGCCCTTGTAAGCTAGGAACCATACGATTAACTGAATATTCAAAATAGGTCCTATATTAAATATATAATCCAAGGCTCAGTATATTAATACTATCTAAGATGCATCTTGTTTATAATCATTTATCACCTATAGTAAAGAATGTTGAATTTATGGAATATCATACATGCATCCTCCACCCCTCCCCTCAAATTATCTTCTATCTCAAAAAATAGTATGGAAAAATCCTTCTTGAAGGATTCAAATTAGTTAAGACCATAAAAGGGGAAAAAGGAACGTAATTTTCCTAAAAATCTGGTTCAAAGTTCAATAATTAATACTTTACATTGTTAATCACAGCTGGTTTATAAATCCCAGTTTAGTTACTCTGTAATGCTACAAACCTTATAAAATCAAATTAGTAAACTTCAATTCAGTGATTATATTTTAATTAAAAAACAGCATGTATAAAATAAAAAAATATCCTGTAATAGCTGATTTTAAAGAAAATAATCAAGTGATGAAAAAAAAGCACTTAATCTCTTTTATACACTTACCTGGTATAATCATAAAGAACCCTCTTAGAAACTCAAGACTAGTAATATCGACATCATATTTTAAACTATGCTTGGAATTTTACAAATAAATATAGATAAGCCATATTGCATAGGTGTGTGCTTTCTGTCTGTGACACTAATGTGACACTTGACATGTTTTCACAGTCATAGTAGGGATATCCATTTATGAAACAAGTTCTCAATAAACTTTCCACAGCATGGGAAATAAATTTCACTTAATAAATGTGAAGTCAGAAAAACTATATATTTGTGTGGATGGTAGCTGTGCAATTAATGCTTTTTATGCAGAAAAGTTGCAGTGTTTGCCACTATTGCTGGCACTACTAATTATGAAAATGGTTTAACTGGGGTGGTTATAGCCAACCAATCACAGTGCTCATGTTACTAGCAAATAGGACCTAGGAGGAATATTTTGGTGTATAAGTTTCACTGGAATTTGGTCAGGCAGTCAACACTACAGTTAGTAAACATATTTGAAAACAAGTATTAAGAGTATCACAAGCCATTTACAGTCTGAAATAATGCCTGTACATATCACCATAGCTTTTCGGGTTCTGTTTTTTCAGATATCACAAATTGTCAGAGAACAAGGATCTGCACTTTAAAGTATAATTTCTGCCCTTAATTATTATTGTAGCTTCTAATTTACCAGCAACAGTCATAAAGTTCTCAGTAGGCTGCTGCAATAAGGGAGGAGGGGTAAGAGGGAGTGATTTTTTTAAAAAAGGCTTTCTGTCCAAAGATGAGCTTTTATCTATTCTTTCAATTATTGCCACAATTGAAAAGGTATATTTCCAATCATTTTTCATGGTTCTGTTTTTGCTTACTGTCATAGGATTTCATCCCATCTCATTTGGGTTGCAATTTCAAAAAGCAAAGCCTTGCTCTTTTCTGACTGAATTCAACATGCATAAAGAATTTTATGGCTTGGATCCTATGGCTCAAAAAGGTTTGAAAACATAGCAAGCAGCATCTATTTAAAAAAATCCTAGGGTTGCAAAATACTACAAATTGACTTTGCACACTCAGACTGAAGACATTATAAAAGACAAAGAAAAACAGGTGATAGAACTCAACTGCAACTGCATGATTATCTATTATACCAGTATGCACTGAAATATATTTTTATAAAGCTCTGCAGATATTAAACCCTTTCACCAGCTAAAGTCATGGAAATGCTCTCTTTAAGGCAGGAAATATTTAAGAAAGGTAAAGTTACCTTTATTTTTATTCTTTGTACCTGTAAATCATTTATGTAGATTTTGTTACAATTTCAAAAACATAGTGTCCTGTTAACATGTTTCCTAAATTAAGTCACTAAGTTTTCTTATTTACTGTGGAAGACATTCATCAAAAGGCCATCAAATATTTTTACAATCAAAAAATGTAGCCCCAGTATAGGAGAAAAAAAAATAGACCTTTTTTTCTTTTTAAAACTGTTGAGGAAAAAATATAAGGAAAGTAGACAGCAGAAACAGTAGAAAGAAGTAAAACTGAAAATCTTACCAATTTGCTGTAAAGAGATTAGACAGAGAGTGGGCCACAGCAACACCCTCTTCCCCTGGATATCCCTATCTCCCTCACCTTGCCGACCGCAGTATGTATTTTTTATCCTGACTCTCTTTTGTTGTTCTTCAGCCAAAGGCTGAGCACATTTGGCGTCTTGAACCAAATACTGGTATAA
Source organism: Macaca fascicularis (assembly GCF_037993035.2). NCBI lineage: Eukaryota > Metazoa > Chordata > Mammalia > Primates > Cercopithecidae > Macaca > Macaca fascicularis. The sequence goes on from NC_088390.1 coordinate 46,752,632, forward strand.
GAACAGGTGGCGATTTTTTTTCCAGTGCAATGCAGGCCCGGGACAATGATGAAATGTAGGACATACAACTTATGCCCATTCCAAGGCTTCCAGTTAAGCTTAGCACATAGCAGTACTGCAAGTAGAAATGATTAAATAGATTCTTTTTTGTTTTCTCATATTACAGACAGGTATTGCAGCTGGGTTACTGAAAATAAACCCCAGGTCCACCCCAATCCCTCAAACGAGCCACAGCTGTGGTTAACAATGATTCATTTGCATTTTATTATTTCACCAAGAGAAGAAACAGAAGTTGTCTGGCTTTCTTCACACCAACCAATAATTTCGCATTTTAAAGTTTGGGATGTTTTTCATAATGAGCTGAATCAAAAATCTATTTGAAAAATATATATTTATATAAAAAAAAGATTCAGGTTGTTTGCACGTAAAACATCAATTGGTAAGTTTCTTTTGTCTTTGATTCCAAGTTGCTGGAAAAAGTTTGACCAAGCTTGCATGCTAATTTGTCCTTAGTTGCAAGTATTATAGGCAATTTTGTACTTTGCCTAATGAAAGGATAACCCTTCTTTGACACAATCAGAACTCAACAGTGATTCAGAAGCAACATCCTACCCTTAATACTGTCAGTTTCGAGTCATCAACATGAAAATCCTTGATAAGGTTGAGAAGATGTCGCGAGGAATCAATTACTTGATGTGCCTAAGAGTTCAGCAATACTATTTTGCTTTAAGTTTTTTTTTTTTTTTTGCACCATTGATTGATTTTTTAAAATCCATGTTTATTTTTCCTCTGTCCAAAGTGTTCTATGTAATGACACTGACTCTCTGAAACTGTCATTTTGAGTCTTGTTTCACTTTGCAGGATGCTCACACATCGCCCTCTCCACCTTGTTTGCCTTAAATTCATTAAAAGCATTGCTCTGTCATAGATTCATACGCAGGTGCTCTGGCCGTTTGGAGATCATGGGAAAAGCTTGTTTTTTGTATGGCCCAGAGTTCGGCTGTCGTATTGGAAGTGGTGCCGATGCTTCCCCACTCATTGTCACATCCATCTGCTCTATGCCACTTGTTTCCATTGGGTATTCCACAGGTGTCTGAGGATTTGCTGTGCTGGCCGAAGCACCTCTTCCCCAGAAATCCCCAGGAGAAAATTTGACTGGGCTTTAAGACAAGGAAGAGCTATCATTCATTTGTTTAAGGGTCATCTCAACAAGACATATTTCCTTTACATTTAAAGGGAGTGGGGTAATATGACATTTATTTTCGTTTAATTTTATTTGCATGTGGATTAGCACAAAGGCAAAAGTTGAACCATCTCTCGCCCGCCTAGATTAACTGCTAGAATTTCCTAACCAGTCTCTACCTCTACACCTGACCCCCAAACCCCTCAATGATATATAAATACATATTATATATATATATCATTTTACTCTCCCCTGCTCAAAACAGCTTTCTACTGCATTTAAAATAAAATCCTTTTCCAAACCTCTGCCCTTCTCCTCCTCACTCACCACACACTCCAGGAACAATGATCTCATTTCCAGGAAAAGGACAACTTTTCTCCTCCCTCAGGGCTTTTGCATTTGCTGTTCTTCTGCCTGCAACATTCTTAAACCTTCTATTTTTGTAGGGCTGGCTCTTTCTGTTCACTGCTAGATGTTACTACACCAGGGAGGCCTTTCTCTGACCACTGTGAGTAGAAGCCCCCTTGTTTTTCCTCTGCTGTCTACCACTACATTCCTTTCCCCCCCCCTTTTAAATTATAGCACTTAGCACTACTTATATTTTTGTATATCCTTTGTCTATTGTGACTCTCCCACTACATTGTAAGCCTCATCAGGACAGGGACAATTACTGTATTATAGTACTATACACACACACACACAGAACATGCAGCATGCAGTGCTGGTGCTCTTGGTGCACAATAAATGCTGAGTGAATGGATAAAGAGAAACATTTGCCAGTGTGGCTGCTTACTTTCAGGAGGGAAGGTAAACCATATAACATCACAGATTAGTCAGACTAGTCCTTTGCAATGTGAGATACAGATGTTGTGCTTATGTCAACCAAAGAGACCATGACAGTCCTTCATTTATGTAACTTGGCATAAATTTCTTAAGCAAACACTCTCACTCATAGGTTGTAATAAAAAAAAAAAAAAGTGAAAATAAGAGTGTGAAATACCTGACAGGTGTTCGTGGGCTGCCAATAAATCTTCGAGGTGATCGGATTTTTGGTTCAAAGGAAAACTTTTCTTTTACACTTTCAAGTACAGATGGAGCCACATATGTAAAACCCTGAAAGACAGTAACAGTGGACTACAGAATGGCGTTTTGCCATATATCTCAAGAAAATGGGGTTGTTCAGTCTGACATACCTACACAATGATGCACACCTAAAGCCACCAATGTGTACACTCTCCCACATCCTCAACCTCATTTTTAGACCTGTTAACTTCCTTCCAGCCATTTTGTGAGGCACACACTTCAAGAACAGAATTCTATTGAGCCTGATTGCTAGCAAACAAAATTCCACCCTACTGACAGGAACAGAAAAAAAAAACAGGAAAATTCAGGCTCCATATGAAGATGTTAAATACGGCCAGGCACAGTGGGTCACGCCTGTCATCCCAGCACTTTGGGAGGCCAAGGCGGGCAGACTACCTGAGGTCAGGAGTTCAAACCAGCCTGGCCAATGTGGGGAAACACCGTCTCTACTAAAAATACAAAAATTAGCCATGCATGGTGGTGCACGCCTATAATCCCAGCTACCTGGGAGGCTGAGGCAAGAGGATCACTTGAACCTGAGAGGCAGAGGTTGCAGTGAGCAGAGATCGCAACACTGCATTCTAGCCTGGGCAACAGAGCAAGACTCCATCTCAAAAATTAAAAAAAAAAAAAAAAGATGTTAAATACTAGGAGAAATATAAAGAAACTTCTAGTGTTTCTAGCCACAGGCATGTAAGCAATTAAGTTTATCACCCCAAAACAGTTTCTCATAATTAGGCCAAAGTAAAAACAATTTTCTGACTTAGCATCAAAGTCAGATCTTGTGATCTTTCTGGTTTTATGCCAATGATTAGACAGAATTTGTGTTTTGTTTTAAGAGATGGGGTATCCCTATATTGCCCAGGCTGGAGTGCAGTGGTGATATCGTAGCTCACTGCAGCCTCAAACTCCTGGAGCCAAGCTATTCTCCCACCTCAGCCCCTCAAGTAGCTGGGACTATATAGGCATGTGTGATCTCTGCCCAGCTAGAATTTGGTATTTTCTTGATGAATAAGTATCAACATTTCAAAACCTTTCAGTTGTAATAGGCAAAAATGCAGTTCTGTTCATTTTAGTTCTCTCTTGGACCTTACTATTAGGCTACCAGCTGTCATTTCTCTAGCTGTCAATGTTCATTCTTTTAACCGTCTTCACCTATCTTCTATTTATCAAAATCTATGAGTAAGCATTATGTGTTACAATAAATAAGACTCAACAAAGCTCTGAGTGAAGGCCCAAAGAGTGAGGTGCAATTCTGAAGTGCATATGAATTGTGACAGTTATATGTGAACTTCAAAAAATAACTTTACAAACGTTCTAGTGAACTAAAGCTGTAACTATCATGAGGTACAGGCTGTGCCTTAATCATCTTTGAATTTCCTCTAATTATGTGATGGAGTCTTACAACAGGAATTGAATATTTGTTGAAATGAGGTTGCTAGAACCACATTATCCAGATAAGTGGGATATCACTATATATATGTGTGTGTATATATATGTGTGTGTGTGTGTATATGTGTGTGTGTGTGTGTGTGTATATATATATATATATATTTTTTTTTTTTTGAGATGGAGTCTTGCTCTGTCGCCCAGGCTGGAGTGCAGTGAGGGGCATGACCTTGGCTCACTGTAACCTCCACCTCCCAGGTTCAAGCGATTCTCCTGCCTCAGCCTTCCCAGTAGCTGGGACTACAGCCACCACGCCTGGTTAATTTTTGTCTTTTTAGTAGAGACGGGTTTTCACCATTTGGCCAGGCTGGTCTGGAACTCCTGACATTGTCATCCACCCACCTCAGCCTCCCAAAGTGCTGGGATTATAGGCGTGACCCACTGCGCCCAGCCTATTTTTTTATTAATGTTTAAAGAGATCTACTTTATGTACAGAATTCTGGCTACAACCTAACAAATGAATTGTTCTGTTCATCAGTTAGCCAATTTAAGTAATTATGAAAAGCTCAATAATACCGTAATTGGCAATGAAAGCTTCAATATCTCACTTTTACCGCCACAACTTTGGATTTCTTGGTAGCTAAATAAAATGCTTCTATTTTGTGGGTGAAAAACTGTCACATAAGTTGAAATTCTGCAATGTCCAATTGAGGAAAAGGTCTCTATTTTAAATCAAAGGTATAAATTCCACATCTGTAGTACATGAGAGAAAAAAAAAAAAGCCAAAATTAAAGTGATTCATGCCCACTTCCCTAACTGAACCTAAGATTTTACTAACAGAGATGCCGTAACTTTGATCATGCACCATCAAACTTGAATTTAAAACCATGCATGTACTCACTCATCTTTTATCTCTTATGTAATTAATACTGTAAGATTGTATTTTTGCCTATGTGCTCTATATTACTAATTTATAGGACTATTACTATTCAGTGTTGTTTACTCAAACTATACTATACACAACTTTTGCATTCCATGCTAACTTTATTTTTTTATTTTTTTATTTTTTTGAGACAGAGTCTCGCTCTGTCGCCCAGGCTGGAGTGTAGTGGCCAGATCTCAGCTCACTGCAAGCTCCGCCTCCCAGGTCTACGCCATTCTCCTGCCTCAGCCTCCGGAGTAGTTGGGACTACAGGCGCCCGCCACCTCGCCCAGCTAGTTTTTTGTATTTTTTTAGTAGAGACGTTAACCAGGCTGGTCTCGATCTCCTGACCTCGTGATCCGCCCGTCTCGGCTTCCCAAAGTGCTGGGATTACAGGCTTGAGCCACCGCACCCGGCAACTTTATTTTTTTTAATTATTTTTTTTTGATACGGAGTCTCACTATTGCTCAGGCTGGAGTGCAGTGGCATAATCTTGGCTCCTGCAAACCTCTGCCTTCCGGGTTCAAGTGATTCTCCTGCCTCAGCCTCCCAAGTAGTTGGTACCACAGGTGCATGCCACCACACCCGGCTAATTTTTGTATTTCTAGTAGAGACAGGGTTTCACCAGGTTGGCAAGGCTGGTCTCCAACTGCTGACCTTAAGGTTATAGGCGTGAGCCACCCTGCCCCAACTCCATGTGAACTTTAGAGCTTATTTCCCATCCCATAAGATACAACACTACTTCTATTACATAGTGAGCAGTGTGGAGAAGAAAAGCTTGAGAATTAAGTTAGTGACAAATCCAGTGAACTCAAAAACAGGGAAAAAAAACACTCCTAAACAATTATTTTACCCATATTCTGTTATCCCTAGAGGTAGTCCAAAAAGGAATGACAAAAGAAAAAAAAGGATACAAAATGAGATAGATGTTCATGTGACATATTAAATACAGTAATAAAATCAACAAGCATGTGCTATTTGAGCAAAATAGTATGCATTCATGGTCATCCGATATAAATCCATCATTTCTGTTGGCCAGTATCAAAAACCTTTACTTTTCTGAGGAGACAAGCTATAAATCTATACAGGCATTTCTATGATGAGAATTCACTATTACATATGAACCAATATATTTTGATGTCAAATATTCACAATTAATGTTTAAAAATCCCCTACTTGGCCGGGCGCGGTGACTCATGCCTGTAATCAGGCGGGTGGATCACGAGGTCAAGAAATCGATATCATCCTGGCTCACATGGTGAAACCCTGTCTCTACTAAAAATACAAAAATTAACTGGGCGTGGTGACACGCACCTTTAGTCCCAGCTACTCGGGAGGCTGAGACAGGAGAATCACTTGAACTCAGGAGGCAGAGGTTGCAGTGAGCTGAGATCGCACCACTGCACTCCAACCTGGCGACAGAGCAAGACTCTGTCTCAAAAAAAAAAAAAAATCCCCTACTTATGTTAAGAGTACCAAAAATAGGGCCAGGAATGATGGTTCATGCCTATAACTGTGGCACTTTGGGAAGCCAAGGTGGGAAGATAGCTTGAGTCCAGGAGTAAAATAGTGAGACTCTGTCTCTACAAAAAAAAAAACAAAACTTAACTGGATGTGGCACACACCTGTAGTCCAGGTACTCACGAGGCTGAAATGGGTGGATCACTTGAGCCTGGGAGGTCAAGGCTGCAAAGAACTGTGATCATACCACTATAACCTATACCTAAGCCTGGGCTACAAGGTGAGACCCTGTCTAAAAAAAAAAAGGGATACCAAAAATCTACAGCTGTTTCAGGAATAAAATACATGTAGTTAGTGTGAGGTTTTTCTCCCCACTGCTATGACTAATTTTTGGTTGAGATGCTAAGCCAAACACCATTTTAAGTCTGTGGCCCAACCAAAAAAGGGAATCATACTCTCCAAAGAATTGCACATTCCCACCCTAATTGCTAAAATAAAATGTTGGATTATGAAAATCAATTTTGTAGGTATCAGTAAGTTATAAGGGCATCGCTAATGAAAAAAAAAAAAGTGGACCCGGTTACCTACATGAACTGCAAAGCAGGCAAACTGAATTTTCTTATCCAAGAGCCCATCCTCATACTTAAAATTTCCTATGACTACATGGAAATTGTTTCACTTACCAGAAAGACCTGATTGGCACTTTCACTGAGAGTTGAGTCATCTGGGCTGTCGACAGGTGTCTGACGTGTAAACTTGGAATCAAACTGACTTACATCCTCTTCAGATTGCTTTATACAAACAAAATAATTTAGAAAATAATAAATAGTCCATATATATATTACATGAATCAAATGCACTGTAAGCTCTGGGAGCTCTTTTCGCAGGGGTTAACTATAATAAAGTATTAGAATAGTCTTAGCAGGCACAGAATGAAGAAAAAAATGCAGGTGGAAAGTACTGAGTCAAATTACATCTTCAAATCTTAAACTTGCACTCTAATAGATTTTAGTATAGAGTTATTCCTATTAAAAATGAGAATATATCGACTGGGCATGGTGGCTTATGCCTGTAATCCCAGCACTTTGGGAGGCTGAGGCAGGCGGATCACAAGGTCAGGAGTTCAAGACTAGCCTGGCCAACATAGCGAAACCCCGTCTCTACTAAAAATAAAAAAAATTAGCCAGGCATGGTGGCGTGCTCCTGTAATCCTAGCTACTTGGGAGGCTGAGGCAGGAACCTGGGAGGCAGAGGTTGCAGCAAGCAGAGATCGTGCCACTGCACACCAGCTCAGGCGACAGTGCGAGAGTCTGACTCAATTAAAAAAAAAAAAAGTGAATATATCGAGCTCAAAACAAGCTGGAAAAAATGTTAATATCAATTTCCCGTCTCACAAAGCTTCATTGTGCCTAGTCCACTGGCTAAATCCCTGTTTAGAGATAATTAGTTCAGTTGGCTACTGCAGGTTTGTAATAAACCTGAAAAACTCCTGAAGCAGAGTTAAAACATGAATAACACTGGTGAGATGCTCCAGTTAAAGTTTCTTCCCACAGCGTGTTTCATTCCTTTAGAAATCTAAAGGAGCAAAAATAATTTTCTATTCCGCATGGTTTGTAAGTTATATTTCCCTGTGAAAGTATAGTTATCACTTCAGTTCTAACCATGAGATTCATTTATTTAATTCCTTCTCTCCCAAAATATCTGGTTAGACTCTTGGGCCAAATGTAGGAAGTAAATAATAATTTAGAATATCTGACTTCATACTGAAAGATGACCACACTGACCTTATAATTCTCTCAGAGCCCAGACTGTGAACCGCACTCCCTGGAGGAGCGGCTGATTCCAGGTGTGGGGAAATGCACAAGATAAGCACAGAACACCAGTTTCCTTATTTTGCTCTCTGGTGCAACACCAGCCCATGTGCTCATGTCAAAAGGACTCAGAAACCAACATGAAGATGCACCCAGCATTCACTGCACCCAGCATTCACTGCACCCAGCATTCAACAAAGGGAAAAATTGAGCATCAATTATAACTGCCAGGCGTGGTGGCTCACGCCCATCATCCCAACACTTTGGGAGGCAGAGGCAGGTGGACTGCTTTTGAGCTCAGGAGTTGATGACCAGCCTGGTGAACATGGCAAAATGCCGTCTCTACCAGAAACACAAAAATTAGCTGGGCATGGTGGTGCACCTGTGGTCCCCGCTACTCAAGAGGCTGAGGTGGGAGGATTGCTGGAGGCCGGGAAGTCAAGGCTGCAGTGGGCAGAGATTACACCACTGCACTACAGCTTGGGTGACAGAGTAAGACCCTGCCTCAAAACAATAAATGAATAAATAAAATGAATAAATGAATCAATAAAAATAAAAATAACTGCAATGAAATGAAATACAAATATGTTAAAAGGTGTAAGTTCATAATATACTAAAAAAGAAAAAAAAATACACAAAGTTCATTGGTCAATTTTGGGAGATGCTAGGGAACTAATTCATTATTTTGAAAACTAGGAAAGAATCAAACATACATCCTGCGTTTCCTGTATGAACTATACCTTGAGTAACTAACTGATCAAAGAGTTTCTCTTTATGAAGAATTCGAGCTAACAAAGAAAGAAGAAATAACAGAATCAGACCATTTCACAAACACCTGATGAAATTATAAAAGTAGGCCAGAGTTTCTCAACCTCAGTGCTACTGACATTTCAGGCCTATTAATACTTCGCTGTGCTGACTCTTACCCCTAAAGGTGCCTCAGCATTCCCTCCCCCAAGCTGTGACAATCAGTGTATCTCCAGACATTGCCAAATTACCCTGGTAGTGAAATGCTGACACAGGCAATGATCAGTGACCACTAACATCACAAAAAAAAAAACCAACAAAAAACTATACATTATGCCTCCTGATCAAAGCATGCAATACTGAGAGTTTAATCTGAATCAGATCAACCACCTAAATTTAACTACCAGTTTTTGGAAGTTCAGGGAACAGATGAACATGGTCAATGAAACTATGGGGATAATATCAACGAAATCAAAATTTGAGAATTCTACAGGACAAATGACCCGGTTTCGTCAGTAAATCACAAGGGGAATCTGTAAATGACAAGAGACCTAAGAGACATAGTAACCAAGTTATATACAAACCTTGATTAAATCCTCACAAACAGGACGAAAAAAAAATAATGGAACAACAACAACAAAAAATTAAGTGGGGAAACACAGGGAAACCTCATCTCTAGAAAAATTTTAAAAACTAGCTGGGTGTGGTGATACACCCCTGTGGTCCCAGCTATACAGGAGGATCCCTTGAGCCTGGGAGGTTGAGGCTGCCATGAGCCATGATCATGCCACTGCACTCCAGCCTGGGCAACAGAGAAAGATCCTATCTCAAAAAAAAAAAAAAAAAAAAAAAAAACTGGGCAAACTGTCAACTTCTGAGGTGTGATGCTGGGATGGCAGTTATGTTTAAACAAGATGACCTAATCATTTTTTAAGCTGGGCGGTAGGTGTATGACAGTTATCCTCCTTACAATTGTCTGTTGTTTTTTAAAGTGGGTCACATTAGCTCCATGACCAAAAAATAATCACCATCATCATCCTCCTCCTTCTCCACCTACATCCCAAGGAATGGAAAAAGAAACTGTATTTTCTCAGATTCTGAGGTGGGAGAAAGACAATAACTAACATACTAACTCATTTACTCAAAAACATATTGCTATGGGTTGAAGCGTGTGCCTTACCCACCCCCCAAAAAATTTCGTATGTTGAAATTCTAACCTCTAGTTCCTCAGAATGTGACCTTATTTGGAAAGGGTTATTGCAGATGTAATTAGTGAAGATGAGGTCCTACTGGAGTAGAGAAGAACCCTAATCCAATATGCCTGGTATCCTTATAAAAAGGGGAAATTTGGCCACAGATATGCACACAGGTAGAACACCATGTGAACATGAAGGCAGAGATCCGGGTGATGCACCTACAAGCCAAAGAATGACAGAGATTACCAGCAAACCACCAGAAGCCAGGGGAGAGGCATGGAACATACAGTTTCTCACAGTCGTCAAAGAAACCAACTCTAACAATGTGATGTAGAACTTCTAGTCTCCAGATCTATGAGATAATAAATTTCTGTTGTCTCAGCCACCCGGTTTGTGGTACTTTGTTGCAGCAAGCCTAGCAAACGAATGCACATCTATTCTATAGTTTGAAGAAAAAATTCCCAGAGAATCATATTTAAAATGGTTAAATTAAGCAAAATAAAACCAGAAAAAGAAAAGTACCAACTACCTGAAATATTTAATTGTCTTAGGTAACTGACTTAAAAATAGCTCATACAGTCAACTGCCACTGGCTTTAGTTCTTTAAAAAACAGTACAAAAATAAAAGATGCTTGGCTGGGTGCAGAAGCTTACACATGTAATCCCAGCACTTTGAGAGGCTGAGGTGAGTGGATCACTTGAGCCCAGAAGTTCGAGACAAGCCTGGGAGACATGGCAAAACCCTGTTTCTATAAAAAATACAAAAATACTAGCCAGACATGGTGACAGCTATAGTCACAGCTATTCGGGAAGCTGAGGTGGGAGACTCACGTGAGCCTGGGGAGGTCAAGGCTGCATTGAACTGTGATCGTGCTACTGCACTCCATCCTGGGTGACCGAGTGAGACTCCGTCTCAAAATAAAATAAAATAAATAAAAACAAAGATGCTAAAGAGAGGATAAACCAGAGATCTTTGCACTGCTAATAAAAATAATGTTTCTGTCTGCTCTGAGATTTTTCTTATTCTAAAAAAATACCAAGTGATCCTCCTGCCTCAGCCTCGAAAGTAGGATGGGACTTACAGGTACATGGCACCACACCCAGTAGAGTCTCTACTAAAAATTTTAAGTCTCTACTAAAAATACACACTTTTATATGTTTTGTAGATATGTTGCCTTGTTATGCTGCCCATGCTGGTCTTGAACTCCTGGCCTCAAACAATCCTCCCACCTCAGCCCTTTAAAGTTTTGGGATTACAGGCATGAGTCACTGCACCCAATTATATGCTTTCATGTATACTTACCAACAGAGGTTTAAAGGGGGGCTCCACCTTTCGAGCCAGAAGTTCTTCCCAGTTAATGTGTCTAAAGAATGGATGAGCCTAGGAAAAAAAAGCAGAAAGAAAAGTTGAGGGGAATAGACTTTGCTGGATTGATAAATTAATCACCTTTTTGAAGTTACAAGTCACAAAATAAGCTAAACTTATAAGCAACTACATATAACCCTCAGAAATACATAAAACTAGTATTGTCTTCCCCACAAAACACCAAAGATGCCAAACCCTACTTGAACTTCTCCAGCGTCCCCAGGACCAGCTCCCAGACGAGAAGCAGCATTTCTTTTCAGCAGCTTGAAAGAGGGAAAAAAAGCCTGGGTAAAGAACCTTAGTCGAACTGATTTTTTTTTTTTTCCTTTTTAGGCTTTGCTTGTCTACTTTGCCTTGAGAAAATATAGTTTATTGGCCAGGCACAGTGGCTCATGCCTGTAATCCCAGCATTTTGGGAGGCTGAGGCAGGTGGATCACCAGAGGTTGGGAGTTCGAGACCAGCCTGGTCAACATGGTGAAACCCCTTCTCTACTAAAGATACAAAAACTAGCCTGGCGTGATGGTACGTGCCTATAATCCCAGCTACTAGGGAGACTGAGGCAGGAGAATCACTTGAACCTGGGAGGCGGAGGTTGCAGTGAGCCAAGGTCATGCCATTGCACTCCAACCTGGACAACAAAGCAAGACTCCATCTCAGAAAAAAAAGAAAATATAGTTAACTAATTACTACCAAATATTGTTTAAGGGTCTGTAATCCCAGCACTTTGGGAGGTCAAGGCAGGTGGATCACCTGAGGTCAGGAGTTCCAGACCAGTCTGACCAACATGGTGAAACCCTATCTCTTAGCCGGGCATGGTGGCAGGTGCCTGTAATCCCAGCTACTCGAGAGGCTGAGGCAGGAGAATTGCTTGAACCTGGGAGACTGAGGTTGCAGTAAGCCAAGATCGCACCACTGCACTCTAGCCTGGGTGACAGAGCAAGACTCTGTCTCAAAAAAAAGAACTAAAAAAAGAATATGAAAAGAAATAAACAAATCTGTACTTCGCGTTCAAAAATGAAAGACTTTTTTGTTCAATATTTATATATGACTCTTTATTCAAAACATACATTAAATTCTATCTAGTTAAATCCTAGTCATTGAATCTTACAGTGTCAGTGACTATTTAAGAACCTTACCTTTTTAAGCAGATCTCTGGCTTCTTGCGTGAGGTAGGGAGGCAAATTGAGTTTACATTTGAGGATTTTGTCAATTGTTTTCTTTCTGTTCTCCCCAGTGAATGGGGGCTAAGAGTAGAAGACAAGTGAAAAATATTAGCAGGGAGTGAAAAATATTAGTATATAAGAAACAAATTTTAAATAACAATATTATCCATTTCCTGAATTAGTTATGCATGGAGATCAGAAATGTATGCTGTGAAATAGGCTAACTGCTCAAGACCTTTATTTTGTTTTAGAGACAGGGTCTCGCTATGTTGTCAAGGCTAGATTCTATTAATAATCCTTAGCTCAAATGATCCTCCCACCTCAGCCTCCTGAGTAGCTTGGGCTACAGGCACGCACAACTGTGCCCGGCAGGCGCGCAGTTTTAAGCAACAGGACAGAGGAAGTAGCAGTGTCCTGGAAGGAAGCCTGTGTTTCCACCATTAACTTGCTGTGTGATAATAAGTGAGCTATGTGATTTTATGCTTCAGTTTCTCCATTTATAAAATAAGGACATTATCTGTTCAACATCTATTTCACAGGCCTGCCATGACATAGATCATTTAAATGAAAATGTTTCTGAAAGTATGGGATCCCATATAATCATAAAGCATTATTAGTGTTAAACTGCTAATAACAAATCTCTGGGCTTTGAAAACTCCACTGGTAACATTTTCCGAAAGCACAGGACAGGTCTCTTGCTACAGTGACTCAGCACAGACCATAATACATGCAGCTTTTAACTGTGCACCTACTGCTCCAGTCAGCATGTCATACATTAATGCTCCCAAACTCCACCAATCCACAGCACGATTGTGGCCACTTCTCATCAAGATTTCAGGGGCCCTACAATGAGAAAAATAATATGCTTAAAACTTCACCCATTTGCATATCATCTGAATTAGAATTTTAAAAACAATATACAGAGTCAGTGAGGGTACAGAAAACAGATACTATTCCTTAAAAGAGGTAAAATTAGCTCCCAAACCAATTATGCTTAACATGCAGCTCACATGTATTCTATTGTTCCACAAAATGTGTGTGTGACTGTTCCATCATGAATAGATTCTTTGCATAGTCCAAAGTCTGTTAGTTTCACATGACCTACAATGAAAGATTACAGCATGATTATTCTCAGAATTCCAAGTATGGGCAGTGTTTGAACATGTCACATAACACCTTAATCTATCCTTCCATTTAACTTTTCTTGCCTCAAACTTTTCTCGCAGATGACAAGAACAAGGTACCATCCATAAAATGGGATGCTAACTGTTTAAGGCTAGGGCAAAGTCACCTTTTGCCAATGATATAGTCTATCTAGTAAAGAGAAAACAAATATAGAGAAAAAAGTGAAATAACCTGTCTAAGGCTCTAGCTTTAAGTATACACAGAATCCTCTACCATCCCGAAAAAGAAAAATCCTGGGAAAACTGTTTTATGAAGTCTAGTTTAAGTACACAGACCCCAATAAACATATTCTATACCTTTGTGAGACAGTACTTCAAATATATAGCTTTTATCACAGTGAACTGTGAAGAGTTCTGAAAATGGTCTCAGAAAGTCACTACAACAAGGTAGCTCACTCTGCCCAATGCTACCAATTAGGGGAAAGAAAGAAAATTGCTAGATAGTACGAATCAATCATCACTGATCCAGAAAGTAAAAAACTTACCACCTCATACAAAGATCATTTCAGTTCAAGTTTAGCTTTCTTTATTGGACTGTCATAACAAGTGGTTCAACAACCTCAGGGACTCTAGTATTTGAGGTTCATTTCACAGAAAAGGCACAATGACCTATTGATTCAAATGTAAATATATACTACACTCTGATACAGAAGAAGTGTGGCCTTTATTTTCACAGAACCATCTGATACACTCAACCTTATAAATCAAAGAAGTTAACTATTATATCGCTCCCCTTTTCTATCCTGTGACTTAGAATTCAGATCAGAATCCAGGTTTTGGGGAGTGAGGAGGTGTTGATGAGAGGAAGGAAGAGACACTGATTCCTATGATATATTCAGTTAAGTATATAATTTCACCTTAAAAAAAAAGGTGGGTGGAGGAGTATAATCTGGAATGTTTCTGTGAGCCTTGGTTGTTCATACATCATTTTCTAAGAGTCTGAACCAATTAACCTCATGGATTATTCTGTAGACATCTAAGATTAGCAGCTGCTACCACCTTCTAGATACCCTGGGTCAGCTGATTGCTCCTCTGGGGTATGAATTGCCAAGTCTGCCCACAGCCCAGATTAGCATAAGTTAAGCTGTCTGTAGCAGCATGCAGTTGTAGTCAAGGCTCACTGTGCTATATCTATAGCTGTATAGATTATCAGTCTCTCTGATGTTTATGTTTGTTGTTGCAAACAAACAGCAAGAATAAACTGATTCTGGCTGGGGGGGAAGGGGGATTATGCCTGTAATCCCAGCAATTTGGGAGGCCAAGGCGGGTAGATCAATTGAGCTCAGGAGTTTGAGACCACCCTGGACAACACGATGAAACCCCATTTCTACAAAAAATACCAAAAATTAGCCAGGCATGGTGGTATGCCACAGTGGCCCTAGCTACTTGAGGGCCTGGAGTGGGAGGTCACTTGAGCCTGGGAGGCAGAGGTTGCAGTAAGCTGTAATCATGCCACTATACTCCAGCCTGGGTGACAGAGTGAAACCCCTATCTCAAAAAAAAAAAAAAAAAAAAGAGTAACCTGATGCCTACTAAACATCATATTTCCAAAGTTTTATCAAATACTTTGATTCAGTTTCAATCCTTTTTCCAGCATTAATAAAACCTACAGTAAGAAGCATAGCTTCTAATATTTACATATTTTCATTTTCTTTTTTTTTTTTGAGACGGAGTCTTGCTCTGTCACCCAGGCTGGAGTGCAATGTCACGATCTTGGCTCACTGCAACTTTCACCGCCTGGGTTCAGGTGATTCTCCCACCTCAGCCTCCTGAGTAGCTGGGATTACAGGCACCCACCATCATGCCCAGCTAATTTTTTTTTTGTAGTTTTGTAGAGATGGGGTTTCACCATGTTGGCCAGGCGTCTTGAACTCCTGACCTCAGGTGATCCACTCGCCTCAGCCTCCCAAAGTGCTGGGATTACAGGTGTGAGCCACTGCGCCCAGCCAATATTTACATATTTTCATTTTTAAAACTCGACTTATATAATTAATATTCACTTTTCAATTTAAGTAACAAACCAAAATTAATGTTTAGACTGGCTTTTACAGTCTAAAACATTATATAACATTTTATGTAAAGATTCCAAAAATATGAAAAACTATGAGTAAGGATTAAACTAAAAAAGGCAGTTGAGCGACTATTATCCTCAACTTCTTTTACTCTCACCAAGTGTAATTACCTAAAGACTTAAAACATCAGCAAGTACTATGATGCCATAAATTCTGAGGGAGGAAATACACAAAATAGAGAGATGAATATGGGGCTTTGAAAATGGCCATGACCTGTGTGGGAGGATTTTAAGATGATTATTTACTATAGAATTGTTTACGGTATGTCTCCACCTTGGTGATTAAGCATGATATTCTCCGGCTTCAGGTCTCTGTAGATGATCCCCTTTTGATGTAAATGCCCCAAAGCCATGGAGATTTCTGCCAAGTAAAAGCTGGAAACAAAAGTGATTTAATAAAATTAAAAAAGAGTGTAATCTATCCATAGCAGTTTATGTATGGAGCAAAATTCCTTGAAAGAAACAGACATGCACCGAAGACCAAATTAGTGGGATAGGGGGATGTGTGGGAAAAAGAGATGGCATAGGATGCTGCCAAAAGGCATGGGGACATTTATGTTTCACTCATTTTAGTGAAACTATAAAGTGCTTTATTTTGCCATTAGAATATACTGCTAAAATTGCAAAGATGTCCAGAATATGCTAAACTGCCATTGGTCATGTTTTGTTCTGTCTGTGTAGGAATTAAGCTAATAGTCATTCATTTTAAAGCAAATTTCTCCCATCCACACCCAACTTTAAAATCCCACAGGAAATAGGAACTTTGTTATTCTCAGAGATCAAGTCTTGATTTCAAAAGGGATCTTATAACCTGACCCTTAGAAGCCCACTCATCCCTTACTTAATACAGCTACATATTTATAGACAGCTTAGGCCCACAGTATCTGCCCTCCCTCCTGCCAGCCAGCCCACAACTATAAACTGTGTGACACTCAAATTTATCTACCTCAAAAGAATAAAGGGCTGAATCAACCCTGTCTGGATTCGAAAAGCACAAGGCACTGCAATACTGGCTGCATAACAATGTTGCAATCCTGCAGATTACTCCAGGATGGAGAGGGTGTGTCCTAGAGGACTGAGGCAATTTCACAGCCAGCAGGACCACAAACAGCCTCCAACACGGCTCAGTGAGCCTCCTCCAAAAAAGGGCACTTCATCCCTAAGGCTCTTAAATGCAGCTTCTGTGTTAGAAAAGGCCTGAAATTAAACAATGGAATGCAGTTTTGGTAATCAAGGTAGAAAAAAACATTTAAGTGTTGTTTTCTATTAAATTAATGTGTAGGATAAACTGATTTATTGTGACCCAAGATTGTTGCTTCACAAAAGGATGTGCATATTTTTAACTTGAAGCAGATGACATGTTTAGAAATAGGAGGGTAAATCCCATCCTGACTATATAATCAATCCACAGATGATATGCCCAGGCTTATCACCTCCCTAAGACTGCACCTTGAGAAATAGCCTAAAAAAAAAGGAGATGATTTCTGATAATTTCCATTGTTCCACACATAAAGGTTCACTGGAAAACCACACTCACCCACAGCCAAGGCAGGCAGCTTACCAATTCAAGGAAAGAAAGCCGCAATGAGAATGGTTCTGTTAGGAACAACTGGTGTGAAGAGCGTTCCACTCAAGCCTAAGGGCAAAGGAATGATGTGACCTCCATAGCTGCCCAGTCCCAAAACTACTTCTCCCCCTTGAGGTCCTGAGTGACTGACTGGCTCCAGATCAATTTACTGAATCATGTGGATGCCCATAGTGGGAATGGGGCTTTGCTTGTAATTACCTGAATCTATGCAACCACAAAAAGTTCACTTACCAGGCAGTGTCTTCCATAAATATTCCCTCTCTTTCTAACTGCATAAATAGTTCTCCTCCTGTAAAGAAAAAGAAAAAACATTAGAGATAAAACAATATTTATTTCCAACCCACTTCTAATGAAAGAGTTTGTGCTTTCCTTCTAACCATAATTAAAAGACATCAGTTCCTTAAAAATGAAAAACAGATCCTAAAAATTATAGGTTTTAAAACTAAGTCCTCAGGATTCTATTTTTAGTAGCATTCTTATTCTTCTGTGACACACATATGTTTAAAAACTAGAACTGGCTTGGAATTCCAGGTTTTATATCTACAAACTTTAAAATATTTGTAGATTCCAGACCTGAGGTTAAAAAAAAAAATCTTGATTAAAGACTCTAACATTTTACCCATAAGTAGAAAAATGACAGTCTACAATTAAATCACCCTCACTAATTTTAGTCAATGCTCATATTTCATATTTTCAGAACCCTTAAATAAACAGAATGAACCTTGGCAGTGGCCTAGTAAAAAACATGGCACAATTTGAGTATCAAAATAAATAATGATAATAAAGGGTTATATCACATTGAATGATATTAGAATACCTAAGTCCATAATAACATAAATAAAGGAATACATAAATTTTTTAGATGGGGAAGAAGAATGCCAAGTAGAATTACAGTAGAATGCCAAGTAATAAATGAAGAAGGCATGACGGAATAAGAAAAATTACTTGCCAAACATCACAATTAATTGTTGCAGGCAAGAATCAATGGATGTCAAAACTGAATGTGGGCCAGGTGCAGTGGCTCACGCCTGTAATCCCAGCAATTTGGGAGGCCAAGGTGGGCAGATCATCTGAGGTCAGGGGTCATCTCTACTAAAAATAAAAAAATTAGCTAGGTGTGGTGGTGCATGCCTATAATCCCAGTTACCCAGGAGGCTGAGGCAGGAGAATCACTTGAACCTGGGAGGCGGAGGTTGCAGTGAGCTGAGATCGCACCACTGCACTCCAGCCTGGGCGACAGAGTGAGTGAGACTCCGTCTCAAAATACAACAACAACAACAAAAATGAACATGAAAGCTTGATGAAAGATATTTAAATCTCAAAGCATCTCCTCTAAAGATACTTATTAATTACAAAGGCAAAAATGTCACCAGGGAAAAAATCGGCAGACACCACTTTATATATGTGATCAAAGTTAACATCACAATTAATGGAACAAAGATATAAATATCATGTACCTCTTGATCTGAAGCATTAAGGAGGACACAATATCACTTCAATGGTCCTGCCAAAATTGCATAACCTGAATCTAATACTAAGGAAACATCAGCTAAACCCAAAGCATTCTACAAACTAACTGGCCTGTACTAATCAAAAATGTCAACATCATGAAAGTCAAAGAAAGACTGAGGAAATGTTCCAGATTAAAGGAAACTTTAAGTTATAATTGCATCAATGTTAATTTCCTATTTCTCATCATTTTAGTATAGTTATGTAAGATACTGTCCTTGATTTTAGAAAATATACACTGAATAGGCTGGGCGCAGTGGCTCACACCTGTAATCCCAGCACTTTGGGAGGCCGAGGTGGGTGGATCACCTGAGGTCAGGAGTTTGAGACCAGCCTGGCCAACATGGTGAAACCCCATCTCTACTAAAAATTAGCCGGGCATGGTGGTGGGTGCCTGTAATCCCAGCTACTCGGGAGGCAGAGGTTGTAGTGAGCCCAAGATTGCGCCATTGCACTCCAGTCTGGGCGACAGAGTGAGACTCCATCTCAAAAAATAAAAAATAAATAAAACATACACTGAAATTTTAGGGGTAAAGGGAAATCATGTCTGTAACACTCTCTTAAACAGTTCAAAAAATTATGTATGCATGCATATATATATGTATATACATATATACATATCTATAGACAGATACAAAATAAATGTGGTGAAATGGTAACATTTGGGGAATCTAGGTGAGAAATATATAGGAATTCTTTGAGAGAGAGTGTGTGTGTGTGACTGAGTCTCGCTGTGTTGCCCAGATTGGAGTACAGTGGTGTGATCTCAGCTCACCACAACCTCTGCCTCCCAGGTTCAAGCAATTCTCCTGCCTCAGCCTCCCAAGTAGCTGGGATTACAGGAGCACACCACCATGCCAGCTAATTTTTCTATTTTTAGTAGAGACAGGGTTTCACTATGTTGGCCCGACTGGTCTCAAACTCCTGACCTCATTATCTGCCCTCCTTGGCCTCCCAAACTGCTAGGATTACAAGCATGAACCACTGAGCCTGGCACAGGAATTCTTTATACTACTCTTAAAAGTTTTTGTGTTAAGTATGAAATTATGTCAAAATAAAGTTTTTCCAGGCAGGCATGGTGGCTCATACTTGTAATCCCAGCACTCTGGGAGGCCAAGGAGGGCAGATCACCTGAGATCAGGAGTTCAAAACCAGCCTGGCCAACATAGTGAACGCTTGGCTCTACTAAAAATACAAAAAAATAGCCAGGTGTGGTGGCGCATGCCTGTAGTCCCAGCTAACTGGGAGGCTGAGGCAGGAGAATTGCTTGAACCTGGGAGGCGGAAGTTGCGGTGAGCTGAGATCACGCCTCTGCACTCCATCCTGGGCGAGAAGAGTGAAACTCCACCTTCAAAAAACAAACAAAAAAAGTTTTTCCAACAGCAATAGTCACAAAAAAGTTACTACATTCTGCAGCTTTCTGTTCCATGTTACATGTTACTGCAAAATCTTTCTCAGAGAACTACACTGTGTTTGCTAGAAATAGATACCTGTGGTCAGGCGCAGGGGCTCACACCTGTAATCCCAGCACTTTGGGAGCCTAAGTCAGGTGGATCACCTGAAGTCGGGAGTTCGAGACCAGCCTGACCAATATGGCGAAACCCCATCTTTACTTAAAATTAGCCGGGCGTGGTGGCACATGCCTGCAATCCCAGCTACTCAGGAGGCTGAGGAAGGAGAATCGCTTGAACCTGGGAGGTGGAGGCTGCAGTGAGCCAAGATCACACCATTGCACTCCAGCCTGGGCAACAAGAGCAAAACTCTGTCTCAAAAAAAAAAAAAAAAAAGAAATAGATACCTGTCATCTAGAAATGATACAGAAGCAACAAGTTCCTACGAGGTGGTAGGCCCTGGGAAATGTGGATGATCTCCATTGTAAGCTACATACCCCATCACTAAGGCTACATTAAACTAAAAAGTCTTGTTTAAAGACCCAATTCCAAAAATAGTCAGTATGTTAAATAATTCTCCCAATGATTTAAATTACAGTATCTTACCCCAGTACAATTTGATGGCTCTGCATCACTTAGGTATTTGTTTTTCTGTTAAGTGACTGATTACAAAGGAATTAAAATAAAATTTTACAGATGAGGGAAAAAAAAATCTTTAGTTTCCTCCATATTTGTCTGCCAATAGAAACATGTGGTCACATCTGAATTTTGTCCTTCAGTGTACTCATCAATTTTAAGTACTATTTGATCATAATGGGAAAAAGTATTTTTCCATTGAAAAATAACATTTTGACCCAGTTTCTGGAGTCAATGCAAATAATTACACCAAACTCTGTGTACTGACCACTGAGATACTCAAGGATGAGGTAGAGTTTTCCACCAGTCTGAAAGGCATAAATTAAATCCACGATGAAGGGATGCTTTACTTCCTCCAGAATATTCCGTTCTGCTTTTGTATGAGCTGTATCTTTAGCATTTCTTACTATCATTGCCTAAAGGAAAAGAGATGATCTATAAGAACAAAGTAGTGAACATTTTTATTCTATAGTAACTGGAAAATCTATTTTGTGTTTTTCTTGCCAATACTGAACTATTAACCATAGTTCCCACTAGAAACTGAGATGGGGTAATGGAAAATGTTCACTTTATATATGCCTCTGTGCACTTTGGATTTTTTGCAGTGAACATGTAAATGAATTACCTAAAGAGACTTTTTTAAAAAGAAATCTGTAATCAGATCAAGTTTGTTCATATATTCACAAACGACTAAGTATCTACCATGCTCCAGGCTGTGCCAAGAAAGCAGAATAGAAAGAATGCCCTGTCCATAGGAGCCCAAAAGTCAACAGGAGCCCAAAGTCTCAGGGAAAAAAAGGCAAGTCAATGTAGGTAAGCGCAGGATGGTAAGGGTAAACAGGGGAACTACATCTGACCTACCAAAAAATCTTGCTTGAAAATTATTAAAATGAAATGTGGCCTGGACGCGGTGGCTCATGTCTATAATCCCAGCACTTAAGTGGGCAGAGGCAGGAGGATCGCTTGAGCCCAGGAGTTGAAGATCTGCCTGGTAACAAGCGTGACCCCATTCTCCACAAAAATGGTAAAAAAAAAAAAAAAAAAAAAAAAAGTACAAGGTAAAAAAAGGCATTCCAGTGCAAAAGAGGCTTGATAGGACAGGATATGTGTGGGGAATCTACAAGTAGTTCAGTATGGTTAGAAGTAGTTAGCGATTAGGCTAGAGAAGTAGGTAGAGGCCAGGAAATGGAAGGTCTGGGCATAGGAAGGTCTCGGTGAAATGAACAAACCTTTGGCTTTATGAAAGACACATCTAGCAGCAGTAGGGAGTATTACGAAAGAAATGAGACTAGTTAGGAGGCTAGTATAATAAACCAACTAAGAAGATCTGTAAGAAAATGAAGATAGAAAAAAATGAAAGGCTAATACATAATTTGCATTTGCTGACAAACTAGATATGAGAAGAAATGATGATACCTTTATTTCTGCATAATAGGATAGATAATGGTGCCATTCAGTATCGGCAAATGAAAGTGAAAAAGTTTTGGGAGAATGATGCCCTGTTTTAGACATGCCAGGTATAAGTTCCAGGAAGTTCCCCCGATGGTACACCTCCATAAGTAATATGGAAAGCAAATACACAGGTTATTGGTTGCAACATTATCTGTGAAAGTGAAACACTGGAAACAGCCTAAATGCTCAGACATAGGATACTGGCCGAAAAACTATGGAATCTACACAACATGTAACAAAGCTATAAAAATAAGAAAAATCGGCCGGGCACGGTGGCTCATGCCTGTAATCCCAGCACTTTGGGAGGCCGAGGCGGGCAGATCACAAGGTCAGGAGATCGACACCATCCTGGCTAACATGGTGAAACCCCCTCTCTAAAAAAAAAATTAGCCGGGCGTGGTGGCATGTGTCTGTAGTCCCAGCTACCCGGGAGGCTGAGGCAGGAGAATGGCATGAACCTGGGAGGTGGAGCTTGCAGTGAGCCGAGATCGCACCACTGCATTCCAGTCTGGGTGACAACATAAATAAATAAATAAATAAATAAATAAAAATAAGAAAACTCTCTATGAAAACAAGATACAAAAGAGTATTTAAATGTACAACAGCATGGATCCTATGCTATCTACTGTACAAGAAAGGGGAAATGAGAATATATTTATAATATGTATCTGCTTATACCTGCAAAAATGAAGACAACTAAGACAAACCAAAAGCTAATGATAATGGAAGGGAAGGAAAAGAAATAAGACTTTTGAGTATACCTTCTGAGTAAAACCTCAATGGTTTTATCATACATTTTTTTCTTTCCTAAATCAATTACAGTAATTATAAAATGTAGATTTTTCTTTTTGAACCATATTAATGTTTAATATATTCCAAAAATAAAATCAGCAAGGATGAGGGGTGGGAAGTACAACTGAATACAATAGGAATACATAAATTTAATTGACTATTACACCAACAACTTTACCACAGAAAGAGAAAGAGAAAAAAGATATAACAGAAAAAGGTTTTTTTCTTTTTTTAGATGGAGTCTCACTCTGTCACCCACACTGCAACCTCCGCCTCCCAGGTTCAAGTGATTCTCCTGCCTCAGCCTCCCGAGTAGCTGGGACTACAGGCACCCGCCACCACGCCTGGCTGATTTTTTTATTTTTAGTAGAGATGGGGTTTCACCATGTTGGCCAGGCTGGTTTCAAACTCCTGAGCTCATGATCCGCCTGCCTCGGCCTCCCAAAGTGCTGGGATTACAGGCGTGAGCCACTGCACCCGGTGAGAAAAAGATATTTAAGTAATTTTAGACTGCACACCCTTAGTGGCCTACATGTAAGCACACAAAAAATTTCCAAAGAAATATTAAATCAAACTTAGTAGGTTTGTAGCTGGAAATACTATTGGTATTATAATTTTCATTATGCATATACTGTACAACTGAACAAATGACTGCATTTATTTATGTTGTTACCAGAGATCTCACTGTAGAAAAAAGAAGATCCAAATATGAACTGAAAGAAGAATGTGGCAGGGCGCAGTGGCTCACACCTGTAATCCCAGCACTTTGGGAGGCTGGGGCGGGTGGATCACAATGTCAGGAGTTCAAGACCAGCCTGGCCAAGATGATGAAACCCCGTCTCTAATAAAAATACAAAAATTAGCCGGGTGTGGTGGCAGCAGCCTATAATCCCAGCTACTCAGGAGGCGGAGGGAGAAACTTGCTTCAACCCAGGAGGTGGAGGCTGCAGTGAGCCGAGATCATACCACTGCACTTCAGCCTGGGGAACAGAGCAAGACTCCGTCTCAAAAATAAAAAAATAAAAATAAAGAAGAATGCTATGGAATTGGACTAGAATTAGGGCTAACAATATGAAGCACTTTGGGAAGCCAAGGCAGGCAGATCACCATGTTTGCTGGGAGTTTGAGACCAGCCTGCCCGACATGGTGAAATCTCATCTCTACTAAAAATACAAGAATTAGCCAGGTGAGGTGGTGCGCACCTGTACTCCCAGTTACTCCAGAGGCTGAGGCACGAGAATCACTGGAACCCGGGAGGTAGAGGCTGCAGTGAGCTGAGGCAGCCTGGGGTCCAGGGCTGTGGAGAGCCATGCTCACACCACTGCACTCAAGCCTGGGCAACAGAGGAAGACCCTGTCTCAAAAAAAAAAAAAAAAAAAAAAAAAGGGCCAGGTGCAGTGGCTCACGCCTGCAATCCCAGCACTTTGGGAGGCTGAGGCGGGCAGATTATGAAGTCAGGAGTTCAAGACCAGCCTGGCCAACATAGTGAAACCCCATCTCTACTAAAAATACAAAAATCAGCTGGGTGTGGAGGCATGTGCCTGTAATCCCAGATATTCAGGAGGCTGAGGCAGGAGAATTGCTTGAACCTGGGAGGTGGAGGTTGCAGTGAGCCAAGACCACATCATTACACTCCAGCCTGGGCAACAGAGTGAACCTCCATCTCAAAAAAAAGAAAAAAACATTTTAAAGGGAGTATAGGGCCAGGCACAGTGGCTCATGTCTGTAATCCTGGCACTTTGGGAGGCCAAGGTGGCTGGTCAAGAGATCAAGACCATCCTGGCCAACATGGTGAAACCTCGTCTCTACTAAAAATACAAAAAATTAGCTGGGCGTGGTGGCCCACGGCTGTAGTCCCAGTTACTCTGAAGGCTAAGACAGGAGGATCGCTTGAACCTGGGAGGCAGAAGTTGCAGTGAGCTGAGGTCACACCACTGCACTCCAGCCTGGTGACAAAGCGAGACACTGTCTCAAAAAAAACAAAAGAAAAAAAAAAAGGAGTATAAAAAAATCTTTACAGAAGAATGACAATATAGAAAAAAATACAGAAAAAATAGAAAAGTCTCCATTTTATAATCACTACAGTAATATTTGATTTGGGCAAGAAATAATCCAGATAAAACCATTAAGTAAAGATTATTATGGGACAGAATATTCACATTGTTTCTATCATTCCATAGATCACTTGTTAATTACAAAAGAAAAAAGAGGCCTGGAACGGAGGCTCACGTCTGTAATCCCAACACTTTGGGAGGCTGAGGAGGGCGGATCACCTGAGGTCAGGAGTTTGAGACCAGCCTGGCTAACATGGTGAAACACCATATCTACTACAATTACAAAAATTAGAGAATTTTTTTCTACGAGAATTGCTTGAACCTGGAAGGCAGAGACTGCAGTGAGCTGAGATAGGGCCACTGCACTCCAGCCTGGGTAAGAGGGCAAAGCTCTGTCTAAAAAACAAAAAATAAAATAAAATAGAATCAGGCATGGTGACGTGTGCCTGTGGTCCCAGCTACTTGGGGGGGCTGAGGCAGGAGAATCGCTTGAGCCCAGGAGGTGGAGGTTGCAGTGAGCCAAAACTGCGCCACTGCACTTCAGCCTGGGCAACAGAGTGAGAGATTCCTTCTCAAAAAAAAAAAAAAGCCCTTATTCTTAGGAGATATATAGAAGAAATTAGGGTTGAAGTGCTATGAAATCTGCAGTTAACTCTCAAATTGTACAGCAGGAAAATTTATTAAAGTTAAAAACGTGAATATTCATAGATATACATACATGTGGGGGCAGGTAGAAAGGGAGGGACACACAGACAAAGAAAATATGGCAAAATGGTAACAACTAATGATCACTGAACTATTCTTGCAACTCTGAAAAGTTTAAAAAATTTCAAAGGTGTATTATTTTTGAACTGCTCAGGAGGTTTAAATTTTTGAATTCTTAAAATAAGCAATCAATTGTGAGGAAGTCTGAGAAGCCACAGACTAAGAGACAAGATGAAAAATAAGTAAAGTAGAATCACAGTAATAAAAGGAACAGAGTTTCAAAATGCTGTGGTCAGTAGCTTCAATGCAAAAGAAAGTTAAATTAAGGACGAACTCAGTAAAGACAACTGGATTCAGCAACTGGGACGTCAGTGATGACCTAGGGTACAGGAGCTTCACTGAAACAGTAGAGTTGGGCCACGTGCCGTGGCCCACACCTATAATCCAGCACTTCGGGAGGCCGAGGCAGGTGGATCTCTTGAGGCCAGGAATTCAAGACAAGCCTGGCCAATATGGTGAAACCCCATCTCTACTAAAAATGCAAAAATTAACCAGATACAGTGGTATGCCCCTGTAATCCCAGCTACTCAGGGGGCTGAGGCACGAGAATTGCTTGAACCTGGAAGGCAGAGACTGCAGTGAGCCGAGATTGGGCCACTGCACTCTAGCCTGGGTAAGAGGGCAAGGCTCTGTCTAAAAAACAAAAAATAAAATAAAATAGAATCAGGCATGGTGACATGTGCCTGTGGTCCCAGCTACTTGGGAGGCTGAGGTTGCAGGGTTGCTTGAACACAGGAGTTGGAGGCTGTAGTGTACTACGATCGTATCTGAGAACAGCCACTGCACTCCAACCTGGTCAAATAATGAGACTGTCTCTTAAAAAAAAAAAAAAAAGTAGAATCATAAATCAAAATATGGTAGTGAAAAAAGAATAATGCCTATAATCCCAGCACTTTGGGAGGCCAAGGTGGGTGGACTGCTTGAGCTCAGGAGTTCGAGACCAGCCTGACCAACATGGTAAAACCCCGTCTCTACAAAAACAAAAATTAGTCGGGCATGGTGACATGCACCTGTGATCCCAGCCACTTGGGAGGCTAAGGCTGGAGAATTGCCTGAACCCAGGAGGCAGTGAGCCGAGATCACGCCACTGCACTCCAGCCCGGGTGACCAAGATTTCGCCTCAAAAATTAAAATTAAATTAAAAAAAAAAAAAAAAACAGGAAGTCAAAGGAAATCACGTCGGACATCCTTAAGTAGGAAGAGAGGCAGTTGGCTAAAAAGAGTAGAGGGGCTGATAGGAAAGGCTCCAAACAGTTGTAGAGAATGGAAGGATTTATCTAAGGATATGCAGAAAAATTGCTGGGAAGTGCTTAGGGTCGAGGTGAGTTGGGGTCATAGAGTTTTCCCAACAGCAATCTATAGGTTTGTGTGATTTCTGCTAGTAATGCTCAGTAGCTGAGATATAGCAATAAAGGCACACTGACAAGTGAGCTAATGCAGATTAGGGTTTTCCTGAGCAGAAGGTCAATGGAGCTAGCAACTGATAAAGTGGCCGATTATGCCCATAAGGCTGGATTCAGAATAAAGTGAAATAAGAAGGGGTCTAAAAAGTTGAGGACAAAAACAGAAAAGTCAAAGAACTAAAGGGCTTAGGGCCAAAAAATAGGCATTGTAGGAATCAAGTAAGTCTAAAGTGAGAAAGTTATTGTTCTATGAAACCACAATATTTCAGAGGTGGAGAATATCTTTGGCCAAAGGTTCTAAAATGTACAGTGGGAGGTGAACTAATGCTGTAGGCAATAGTATTTTGCTTCCATGGTATATTTTTGTTGCAACTGGTAGGGTCAGGTGATGACTGTTGATAGTCTTTTCCTCACTATTCCACTCTAAGCAAATACCTGAATGGTACCATTCCTATAAGAAGTAAACAGTCCCAGGAGGACTAATAAATCCAGACAGAATGTCCAGATTGAAACAACTCACTTACGGGGACACGTGGTTCTACTTTGATATCATCTTAAAGGCTGGGGGAAGAGGTATACTCTTACCACACAGTCAGGTCAGAGGGGTTAGTACTCTGCCTCCAGGATAATTAAAATCAGAAGGAAGGAACTCAAAGGGAGCCTACAGTCATCTTACTTGAGGATTTAGGAAGGAAAGCCCTGAACTTAACCTTAATAACATCTTTATTTTCATTATTTTTGCTATAAGCTTGCTTTCAAGGACAAGGAAGGAGACAATATCAGATCCTCTAGCCAGGATTAAGAAAAGAACCCCAAGAATGGGAAACAATGGCAACCAAGGAAAACCAGAGGCAAACAGCTTAGGTCCTAGATCCCTGGGCCCCAAAATGAGGCCTGACACTTAGCAGTAATTAAGTCTATGGATTTACCAATATACCACCCCCACTTACCATGGATGGGGAAAAAAAACCCAATACTCTTTTTTTCACTAGATGTGCCAAAAACATACTTCACCCAAGATCTAATTATGCCTAATATGGTCAGGCCTGATTATCCGATATAAACAATGTATCACAAGGAATGAATCACTTAAGAATCTTGACCAGAGGCTGGGCACAGTGGCTCACACCCGTTATCCCAGGACTTTAGGAGGCTGAGGCAGGCGGATCACTTAAGGTCAGGAGTTTGAGACCAGCCTGGCCAACATGGTGAAACCCCGTCTCTACCAAAAGTACAAAAATTAGCCAGGCGTAGTGGTATACACCTGTAGTCCCAGCTATTGGGGAGGCTGAGGCACGAGAATCACTGGAACCCAAGAGGCAAAGGTTGCAGTGAGCTGAGATTGCTCCACTGCACTCCAGCCTGGGTGATGGAGTGAGACTCTGTTTCAAATAAAAAAAGAAATCTTGACCAGTACTTCTTTCAGTATTTCTGGAACAAGCACTATTATGCTGCCTTCAATTCTATACCTAACATGTTTTACAGATTAAAAAATCATTAATCTAAAACAATTCCAACAGGAAAGTCAGATAGCAGGTATCAATGCCAACCCACTGAAGCAGAAACTGATGTTAAGAATAGCTAGATGGCTTTTTAAAGACAATTACCAATAAAATTGTGGTGACAATATTTGTTTCTCAGCTTTCAAACTGAGAAGTCATTTATACTGCCTAAATAAAAATCAGCAAGAAGGACCAAAGTTTTACAAGTCTTATAATTTTTTAAAAAGTCATTTTGATTGTCTTTGAAAGTAGTTCTCCACCAGAAGTTTTGTTTTAAGTCAGTGGAGGCCAGGCGCAGTGACTCATGCCTGTAATCCCAGCAAAAGGAGGGTGGAGTCAGGAGTTCGAGACCAGCCTGGCCAATATGGCAAAGCCCCGTCTCTACTAAAAATACAAAAATTAGCTGGGTGTGGTGGGTGCCTGTAATCTCAGCTACTCAAGAGGTTGAGGCAGAAGAATCACTTGAACCCGGGGGAAAAAAAAAAAGACAGTGGAATCTTTTCAGTAATCAATCCCAAACAAGAATAAGAAAACAAACACATACATAATCCATCAGTAATACTAGAAGACATGTGGAATCTCACACCTGAAAAGATAGAGTGGGGATAAAGCAATGGTCCATGATGTAGCAGAGTGGGGTAAGATCAAACCTAAGTGCCTGCAAAGGGGAGTACACAAAAGAAGTTGAATCTATCTACAGAACCCCAGTAAAGCAAGGTTCAACATTAGAGGTAAAACTAGAAGAAAGGGAAAAAATTAGACGAATTAGAGACTATAGAAGGCCGAAGGTGGAGGGCTAAAAACAGGGAGATCTGCAACTCTGTATAAGGAACAGACAGACCAAAAACACTCCCATCTCCACACTAAGTCGAAGAACTAACCCTAGGAGAGGTAAATTCTCCGAGACAAAAAAGAGTGAAAGATTAGCTCCACAGAGTAAAGTGCTAATGTAAAAACTCGAGTTTGGTGAAAGCCCACGTGTTGAGAGGTAAGATCTCCATCTTCTCTCACTCAGCTCCAGAATGCTTTTTCCAGGCAAAAGAACGGTGGGTCTTTCTTAGCACCAACTGATCCTCCCCAGAAAAAAGATCTACAGACAGTACGTATTTATTTATTTATTTATTTGAAATTGAGTTTCGCTCTTGTTGTCCACGCTGGAGTGCAACGGTGCGATCTCCGCTCACTGCAACCTCTGCCTCCCAGGCTCAAGCGATTCTCCTGCCTCAGCACCCCCAAACCAGATGGCCAGGCTGGTTTTGAAGTCCTGACCTCAGGTGATCAACCTGCCTCAGCCTCCCAAAGTGCTGGGATTACAGGCGTGAGCCACGGCACCCAGCCCTGCAGACACTATTATTTGAAGTTCTTGATCAAGTGCCAGCTAACCACTTGACTACCCTGCAGAGAAGCTTACACACACAGAATTTCTGATCAGCTTTTCAGAGTTCTACTCTGAAACATGAATAACTGGGCCAGGCACAGTGGATGGATTATTGAGGCCTAGGCGGACAGATCACTTGAGGTCAGGAGTTTGAGATAAGGCCGACAACATGGTGAAACCCTGTCACTACTAAAAATGCAAAAATTAGCCAGGCATGGTGGCGCATGCCTGTAATCCCAGCTACTTGGGTGGCTGAGGCACAAGAATCGCTTGAACCCAGGAGGTGGAGATTGTAGTGAGCCAAGACTGTGTCACCACTACACTCCAGCCTAGACGACAGAGCAAGACTCCATCTCAAAAAAAGAAGAAAGAATAATCAATGAATGACACCAGACATCTAAAGAAGGCCTCTAACATGGAACAAAGTGACTAAAACTGACTAAATCAAAGTCAAAGAAAACAGAACTCAAAAAAGAACATGCATAAAACAAAATAATATTTCAAATAATTATAATTAAAACTGAGGCAGGCCAGGTGTGGTGGCTCACACCTGCAATCTCAGCACTTTGGGAGGCCGAGGCGGATGGATTGCCTGAGGTCAGGAGTTCAAGACCAGTCTGGCCAACATGGTGAAAACCCATATCTGCTAAAAATACAAAAATTAGCTGGGTGTGGTAGAAGGCGCCTGTAATCCCAGCTACTCAGGAGGCTGAGGCAGGAGAATTGCTTGAACCCAGGAGGCAGGGGTTGCAGTGAGCCAAGATTGCACCACTGCACTCAAAATTGTTCAAGAGTGAGACTCTGTCTCAAAAAAGGTATTAAAATTAAAATTAAAAAAATAATAAAACTCTCAGAGGGATAAAAGAAGATATTATACTCATAAAACAGGTTGCTATAAAACAAAAACAATACAAAGAATTCTGGAGAATCACAAATACAACAGCTTTAAAAAAATTTAGTAGAATGGCTGGGCATGGTGGCTCACACCTATAATCCCAGCACTTTGGGAGGCCAAGGCAGGCGGATCACCTAAGTCGGGAGTTTGTGACCAGCCTGACCAACATGGAGGAACCCTGTCTCTACTAAAAATACAAAATTAGCCGGGCGTGGTGGCGCATGCCTGTAATCCCAGCTACTCAGGAGGCTGAGGCAGGAGAATTGCTTGAACCCGGGAGGCGGAGGTTGCGATGAGCCAAGATAGGGCCATTGCACTCCAGCCTGGGCAACAAGAGCAAAACTTCGTCTCAAAAAAAAAATTCAGTAGAAGAAAGTAAACAACAAGACAAAGAAATGGAAATGTGGAAAAGATAAGAAAAATCAGATGATCAGTTAAGGAGATCCAACATTCAACTAATTGCAATTCCAAGAAGAGAAGACAGTGGGAAGGAAATTATCAAATAAATCACCTAAGAAAATTTCCTAGAACTGAAAGACTAAAGCTTTAAGATTAAAAGAATAAAAATAGGCTGGGCACAGTGGCACACACCTGTAATCCCAACACTTTGGGAGCCAAAACAGAACAACTACTTGAGGCCAGGAGTTCCAGGTCAGCCTGGGAAACACAGGAAGACCTTGTCTCTATGAAACATTTTAAAAATGAACTGGGCATGGTGGCATGCATCTGTAGTCCTGGCTACTCAGAAGTTGTGGCAGAAGGATTGCTTGAGCCCAGGAGTTACAGGTTACAGTGAGGTATGATCACACCACCTCACTCCAGCCTAGGAAACAGAGTGAGACTCTGTCTCTTAAAAATAAAAAAATTAATTTAATTAATAGGCCGCGCACAGTGGGTCACACCTGTAATTCAATCCCAGCACTTTGGGTGGCCGAGGCAAGTGGATCACTTGAGCCCAGGAGTTCAACACCAGCCTGGGCAACATGGTGAGTGCCCATCTCTACATTTTTTTATTAGCCAGGCCTGGTGGTGCGTGCCTGTGGTCCCAGCTACTCAGGAGACTGAGGTGGGAGGATAGCTTGAGCCCAGGAGTTTGAGGTTGCACTTAGCTATGATTGGATCACTGCACTCCTGCCTAGGTGACAGGGCGACACCCTATCAAAAACTAAATAAAAATAATAAAGTCAAAGCAAGACACATCACTATAAAAACTTAGATCAGAAATAAAGAGAAAATCTTAAATATTTCCACAGAAAAATAGGCCATGCGTAAAGGATTGGGAATCAGAATGCCAAAGCACTTCAACAGAAACTCTCGAGTACAGAAGAAAATTGAGCAAAATTCTAAGTGAAAATAATTTTCAACTCTAATAACATAATCAAGTAAATATAAACATAAAGAAATCTCAAATATACAATATGGATATATTTTTATTATAAATGTATCTTTATGTACCTTTATGTACCTTTTCTGAGGGAGCCACTAGTAGAGTGTCACCAAAACAAGGGCATAAACTAAGAAAAAGGAAAAGCTATGGGATCCAGGAAACAAAAGATTCAACACTGAAGGAGCCAAGAGGATTCCAGGGATTGTGGTGAAGAAAGAGTCCAGTCATAACAGTTGTGACTAAAGAGCTACTACTCCAGATGGGAGCAGGCGGATAGAAAGTTCCTAAGATATGCCTCTGGGAAATAAATGGAACTGATAGATTATCTTATAAGTCTGATCAAAGAACAGTAGACTGAAAGGCATTTTACAAAATTGTTGTAAGGTATCAGAGGACAATAGTAGATTCAAAGAAAGCAAAACAAAATGAGAGGATGAGATAAAGGAGGGTGAAGTAAACAAGATTAATATCCTTAACTCTCATAAAAGAAAGTTAATACAGCCAGGAGCGGTGGCTCACCCTGTAATCCCAACACTTTGGGAGGCCGAGGCAGGCCAATCCCCTGAGGTCAGGAGTTTGACACCAGCATGGCCAACATGGCGAAACCGCATCTCTACTAAAAATACAAAAATTAGCCAGGTGTGGTGGTGGGTGCCTGTAATCCCAGCCACTCAAGAAGCTGAAGCAGGAGAATCGCTTTAACCCGGGAGGTGGAGGTTGCAGTGAGTCGAGATCACGCCACTGCACTCCAGCCTGGGCAACAGAGTGAGGCTCTGTCTCTAAAAAAACAAAAAATTTGAAAACTGCTGAATTAAAAAGATAGCAGTTGGCCGGACGTGGTGGCTCATGCCTGTAATCCCAGCACTTTGGGAGGCGGAGGCGGGCAGATCACCTTAGGTCGGGAGTTCGAAACCAGCCTGACCAACATGGAGAAACCCCATGGAGAAACCGCGTCTCTACTAAAAATGCAAAATTAACTGGGCATGGTGGCACATGCCTGTAATCCCACCTCCTAGGGAGACTGAGGCAGGAGAATCGCTTGCACCTGGGAGGCAGAGGTTGCGGTGAGCCGTGATCGCGCCATTGCACTCCAGCCTGAGCAACAAGAGCGAAACTCCGTTTCAAAAAAAAAAAAAAAAAAGATAGGCCGGGCGCGGTGGCCCACACCTGTAATCTCAGCACTTTGGGAGGCCGAGATGGGCGGATCACGAGGTCAGGAGATCGAAACCATCCTGGCTAACATGGTGAAAACCCCATCTCTACTAAAAATACAAAAAATTAGCCGGGCGAGGTGGCGGGCGCCTGTAGTCCCAGCTACTTGGGAGGCTGAGGCAGGAGAATGGCGTGAACCTGGGAGGCGGAGCTTGCAGTGAGCCGAGATCCTGCCACTACACTCCAGCCTGGATGACAGAGCGAGACTCTGTCTCAAAAAAAAAAAAAAAAATAGCAGTAGGCCAGGCGCAGTGGCTCACGCCTGTAATCCCAGCAGTTTGGGAGGCTGAGACAGGTACATCACCTGAGGTCAGGAGTTCGAGACCAGCCTGGCCAGTATGGTGAAATCCCGTCTATACTAAAAATACAAAAATTAGCCAGGCATGGTGGTAGGCGCCTGTAATCCTAGCTACTAGGGAGGCTGGGGCAGGAGAATCACTTGAATCTGGGAGGCAGAGGTTGCAGTGAGCTGAGATTGCACCACTGCACTCCAGCCTGGACAACAGAGTGAGAGTTCATCTCAAAAAAAAAAAAAAAAAAAACAGAAAGAGAAATAGCAGTATATACTTATTACTTAGAAATGAGACCAGAAACAGCAAAGTTACCTCAACAACTAATTGCAAGAGCTCTCTTTTCCACCCTCAACAAGCAGAAATAAAAATAGGAATAACAGTAATGAAACATACCTCACATTCTAAAAGGTATTGCAACTGTGTTAGAAATACATTTTTTGCTGGGTGCGGTGGCTCATGCCTGTAATCCCAGCACTTTGGGAGGCCGAGGCAGGCAGATCACCTGAGGTCAGGAGATCAAGATCATCCTGGCCAACATGGTGAAATCCCATTTCTACCAAAAATACAAAAAAGTAGCTGGGCGTGGTGGTGTGTGCCTGTAGTCCCAGCTACTTGGGAGGCTGAGGCAGGAGAATTACTTGAACGTGGGAGATGGAGGTTGCAGTGAGCCGAGATCGCGCCACCGCACTCCAGCCTGGGCGACAGAGCACGACTCCATCTCAAAAAAAAAAGAAATACATTTTTTCTCTAAGACACTGGGTCTTGCCACATTGCTCAGGCTACCCTTGAACTCCTAGTTCAAGCAATCCTCCTGCCTCAGTCACCCAAGTATCCAGGTATGCATCACTGTACCTGGCTTGAGATACATTTTTTTGACTGCAAATTTTAGGCTAAAATGTTACAACAATTAAAAATATGAGGTGATTGCTTCTTGGCCTTTTGGCTAAGATCCAGTGTAAGAATACGGTGTGAGAGGACTAAAAAGGGGGAGTGGAAATCACCTTTTTAAGCACCTTCATGGCAAATATTTTCCCAGTATTTGCTCCTGTTACTTTTCGTACTTGAAAAACCTGGATTAAAAAAAAGTGTGCGTTATTCAAAGGCAAACTATGTCAGGCATACTCCTTTAATTCCTAGTTATAAGAAACATATGGCACAGCAGTTTACATTATAAAAACTACATGCAAAAATGATCAGCTAAAAGAACAGACCACATTAACGATCATGACTTTCCTGTTTGTCCTGCTGCCATCTGGTGGTAATGTTGGACAATGACCATCTAATAATAAACACTGTTACTTCGTATTAATATATAAAATCCTACTTAGAACAAGCTATAACAGTGTTCCCAGAAGCATAATGCCACCTTAAAAATTATAAAATATTTCATAAATTTCTTTCAAGGTTGCCACTGCCTTTGCTTCACATAAAACTATTTAAAAATAGTTGACAGGAAATTACTGTTTACCTATTACTTAATATAGCTTGTACTTATACTTGGTCCTCTGAATCTATAGGTTCAGCAGCCGCGGATTCAACCAACCTCAGAATGAAAATATTTGGGGGGAAAAACAATAAACAATACAAATAATAAAAAATAATATAAATATGGCCAGGTGCGGCGGCTCACACCTGTAATCCCAGCACTTTGGGAGGCCAACTCAGGCGGATCACCTGAGGTCAGGAGTTCAAGACCAGCCTGGCCAACATGGCGAAACTTCGTCTCTACCAAAAATATAAAAATTAGCTGGATGTAGTGGTGCACGCCTGTAATCCCAGCTACTCAGGAGACTGAGGCAGGAGAATCACTTGAATCTGGAAGGCAGAGGTTGCAGTGAGCTGAGATCGTGCCACTGCACTCCAGCCTATGGGAAAGAGTGAGACTCCGTCTCAAAAATCACAAAAAAGAAAATAAAAAACCAAGTATATGGGAGGATGCATGTAGCTTATATGCAAATACTGTGCCATTTTATATAAGGCACTTGAGCATTGGCAGATTTCATTATCTGCAAAGGTCTTGGAATCAGCCCCCCTTATCCCTCCCCCATACTGAAAGACAACTATAAACATTTTCATGCAACACCTAAAGTATGTGAGATTCAAAGTGCATGTGTTGGCCGGGCGCGGTGGCTCAAGCCTGTAATCCCAGCACTTTGGGAGGCCGAGATGGGCGGATCACGAGGTCAGGAGATCGAGACCATCCTGGCTAACACGGTGAAACCCCGTCTCTACTAAGAAATACAAAAAATAGCCGGGCGAGGTGGCAGCGCCTGTAGTCCCAGCTACTCAGGAGGCTGAGGCTGGAGAATGGCGTAAACCCGGGAGGCGGAGCTTGCAGTGAGCTGAGATCCGGCCACTGCACTCCAGCCTGGGCTACAGAGCGAGACTCCGTCTCAAAAAAAAAAAAAAAAACAAAAAACAAAGTGCATGTGTTGCACATTCAGGATGATTAGAAATTAGAATGTGTTCTTAAGCATAAGAATAGACTACAAATGTCTGCTTTGCAAAAATTAACACTACACAATAGCAAAAATAGTTCTTAAAACTTAATCCTAACCAAGTTGTTATCTAAATTATTTTGATAAGAGAATAGTTTGGTAAAAATTTTCGAGGGCAGAACTCATAAAAGTGATGTCTTAAGTTATAAAGCCTTGGGCAAAACTGTGAAACTAAATAGTTTTCTTCAGTTTTCTTCCCCCTTTTTATATTCCTTCAGCTTCCTCAATTCTATTGCTCCAGATAACCAGCTGAGACTAAGGTCTCAGTAACAGATAACAACTTAGAGTGCCATGTCTCTTGTAAGCAAGGAGGAGTTTATTTTTAAAGAGGATACCATTTAACCAAAGTAAAGAATGAACCCTCTAATAATAGACTTTGCCTGGTATAGCTGCCTACTTATTTATTCCACAAATATTGACTGAGTACCTATTTTGTGCCAGGCTTTTACATGTGTGGTGGTATGAAGGGAAGGGAAAACTGAACTTCTGTACATCCCTCAAACATACCAGCTAAGTGGTCATGATCATATCCTTTGCTGACAGCTGACAAAGATTGAAGATGACTGCTGGAACCAGGGCATAAAAATCAATCTATTCAAGACAGACAACAGCTCTCATTTCAAAAATATTGCCTACCTTTCCATAGCCCCCTTTACCAAGTACCCGAAGTAGCTCAAAACATTCTGGTCTGATTTTTTCTGGCCCTCTGTTCACACTAGTTTCTGAGATTTCAAATTTCTCACAATGTTCCATGCCACTGGGAAGAAAAGCAAAACCAAAAATAAATTTGCAAAAAGTTAAATTACTTTCAGCATATAGTCAAGAAAAAGGAGAAAAAGAAATGTAATATAATTAAGTAAAAGGAAAAAAGTACATGACAGCAAATTATCTGTGCTCTAAACAAACAGAACAGCAGGTCAAGATGAGGGTGGCCCGATAATTATTTACCTCCTTGTTCACAGAATGTGAATCAATTATTTACTTATTTTATAAATGTTTATTTTATGTACAAAGAGGTATTGTACAAAGAGGTATGTACAAAGAGGTTTTTCACTGGGTAGGTGCCTTGGATAATCCATTCAAGGAAGATCGCTTACTCCAACTTAATGAAACCTATGTCCTTTGTGTACTGATGGAAACACTGGCGGAACATATTGTGGCCGTATTTCTGGATCAGACCTTGCTGGTTTGAGCAGATGCAACAAGAGCAAGAACCCTGACTCAAATTTTCACGGGTGACTCCAACACAGCTGCTGGTGACCCATCTTGCTCTTAGGAGTGCAACGATGTAAAAGAAGACAATTATTTATTTTCATAAGCATCAAGCACCCCAAAACTAAGGTAAATTAGAACAAGTTTATTAAATTGACAAAGAAAAAAAGTCTTCTAGTTATTCAAATTTACTTCATTCAAAATATCTATGAAATTAGGTATTATCCAATCTCATTTAGCAATGTCAGCAGAAAATCTGGGATCTTTCCAAAACTACCCAATTAGTTCACATCATGGTACAAAATTTCTTCTCTATATCTTTTTTTTTAAGTTATTAGCTTAATTTCAAGAATCCAACAGGCGTGGTAGCTTAATCCCAGCACTTTGGGAGGCTGAGGTGGGCGGACCACTTGAGGTCTGGAGTTCAAGACCAGCCTGGCCAACATGGTAAAACCCTGTCTTCACTAAAAATACAAAAATTCCAGCCTGGCCAACATGGGGAAATCCTGTCTCTATTAAAAATACAAAAATTAGCTGGGCGTCGTGGCAGGAACCTATAATCCCAGCTACTCGGGAGGCTGGGGGACAAGAGCGAGACTTTGTCTCAAAATAAAAAAAAAAAAATTAGCCAGGTGTGGTGGTGCACACCTGTAGTCCCAGCTACTTGGCATGCTGAGGCAGGACAATTGCTTGAACCCAGGAGGTGGAGGTTGCGGTGAGCCAAGATCATGCCACTGTGCTCCAGCCTGGGTGACAGAGGGAGACTCCCTCTCCAAAAAAATAAAAATATAGAATCCAAAAGGGGTAGCAATTGTCTCTGTCATTTAAATGTACATGAGTGATTTATCTTCTCACTCTTCTCCTACACCAAGGCTTTTTACTTGAGTGTACGATACAGAGCAGATTAATCACCATACTCACCTAATGGAGCTTGTCTAAAATGACTTAAGATTACATGAATTTCATTTTTGTTGTCGTTGAGACTGAGTCTCGCTCTGTCGCCCAGCTAATTTTTGAATTTTAAGAAGAGACAGGGTTTCGCCGTGTTGGCCAGGCTGGTCTCGAACTCCTGACCTCAAATGACCCGCCCACCTCGGCCTCCCCAAGTGCTGGGATTTCAGGTGTGAGTCACTGTGCCCAGCTGGATTGCATGAATTTCTGTTTGAATGACTGTATGAATTTCTGTTTGTATATTAAAGCAAAACAAAGCATTTGACTTTTTGAGGCATTTCTACAAATTTTTCTGTAAGAGAAGATTAAAACTGTGGCTCTCTATATTAAACTAACAACTCAGATTCATATTCAGTACTCTGAATCTGAATTAATATCTTTTCCTCAAAATTCATATATAATCTCAAAACTCTGATAGATTACAATATCGATCAGAGTTTGGTGCCAAATTCAATACATCAAGTTGATAAATATGACTACATATTTAAGAACAGGTTACTGGAATCACTTGATTGCTATGAAATAGAACTGATAAAACCTACTTGTAAGAAAGACAACACAATGAACATCTCTTCATATAAACTTACAGTTCATATGGTCCAACTCCCCCATGGTCCATGCTTTCATTTAACTGACCCTGAAAAATATGTTAAATTTCAGAAATAATCTCATAAACATAAAATTTAAAGGTTTAATTCTTTGTTTCATAACTGAAAGAGAATGAATGAAATAAACCAGTCTAAAAATTCTCTTATACTTCAACAACAGGCAAATATGGTAATGAATAAATATAGTACACAAACAACATTGTGTGAATTTCACTCTCAATTATTTTACAAATAGAGATGAGGTCTTTCTCCGTTGCCCAAATTGGAATGCAGTCAGTAGCTATTAAGGGGTATGATCATAGCATACCAGAGCCTTAAACTCAAGTGATTCTTCTGCCTCAGTGTTCCAAGTAGCTGGGACTACAGGCACCCGTCTTTTTCTTTTTTTCTTTCCTTTTTTGAGATGGAGTCTCACTCTCTCACCCAGACTGGAGTGCAACAGTGCCATCTCGGCTCACTGCAACCTCTGCCTCCCAGGTTCCAGTGTTTCTCCCACCTTGGCCTCCTGAGTAGCTGGGAGTACAGACATGTACCACCACGCCTGGCTAATTTTTTTTTTTTTTTTTGAGATGGAGTCTTGCTGTGTCGCCCAGGCTGGTGGCGCAATCTTGACTCACTGCAACCTCCACCTCCCGGGTTCAAGCAATTCCCCTGTCTCAGCCTCCCAAGTAGCTGGGATTACAGGTGCCTGCCACCACACCCAGCTAATTTTTTGTATTTTTAGTAGAGACAAGGTTTCACCATGTTGGCCAGGCTGGTCTCAAACTCCCAACCTCAGGTGATCCGCCCTCCTCGGCCTACCAAAGTGCTGGGATTACAGGTGTGAGCCACCACGCCCGGCCCCAGCTTTTGCTTTTAATTTTATATGACAGGCCAGGTGTGGTGGCTCACGCCTGTAATCCCAGCACTTTGGGAGGCCGACGGGGTCAGGAGTTCGAGACCAGCCTGGCCTATATGGGGAAATCCCGTCTCTACTAAAAATACAAAAAGTAGCCAGGTGTGGTGGCACATGCCTGTAGTTCCAACTACTTGGGAGGCTGAGGCAGGAGAATTGCTTGAACCCAGAAGGCAGAGGTTGCAGTGAGCCAAGATTGCACCACTGCACTCCAGCCTGGGCGACAGAGCAAGACTCCATCTCAAAAAAACAAAAAACAAACAAACAAAAACAAAAGCTGGGTGCGGTGGCTCATGCCTGTCACCCCAGCACTCTGGGAGGCCAAGGCGGGCAGATCGCCTGAGGTTGAGGGTTCGAGACCAGCCTGACCAACATGAAGAAATCCCATCTCTACTAAAAAAATACAAAATTAGTCGGGCGTGGTGGCCCATGCCTGCAATGCCAGCTACTCGGGAGGGTGAGGCGGGAGACTCGCTTTAACCCAGAAGGCAGAGATGGCAGTGAGCCGAGATCGCGCCATTGTACTCCAGTCTGGGCAACAAGAGCAAAACTGTCTCAAAAAAAAAAAAAATTCTTTTACATGACAACTAAACTATAGAGGCTACTCATCACTAATCAAAAAATAAAACCAAGTGGATTATCCATCAAAATGTACATTTTATCTATTTGATTTATCTATTTGAAAATGTGTATTTTCGGCCGGGTGCAGTGGCTCACGCCTGTAATCCCAGCACTTTGGGAGGCCGAGGAAGGTGGATCACCTGAGGTCAGAAGTTTGAGACCATCCTGGCCAACAAGGTGAAACCCCATCTCTACCAAAAATACAAAAATTAGCTGGGCGTGGTGGTGGGTGCCTGTAGTCCCAGCTACTGGGGAGGCTGAGGCAGGAGAATTGCTTGAATACGGGAAGCAAAGGTTGCAGTGAGCAGAGACTGCGCCACTGCACTCCAGCCTGAGTGACAGAGTGAGACTCTGCACCCCCCCCAAAAAAGGAAAAAATATATGTATTTTGTGTATTAAGAAATTAAAGGCACTACATTCTGAGTATGACTTAACAAATCAAATGATTTACACACAGTGCTATTTTGATGTGCTTTTAACACACAGAGTAACATAATGCTATAAACTAAGCCTATGGTACCCACAACTAGTCCAGGGTATCTAGTGTAAAATGCAGCCAATCAAGACAAAATAATTAAGCAACACTGTCAAACAGTTAGAACTCATGCTGGCCACACATTTAATCTGACCATAGAATAAATGGGTGCAAAATTTAAATAACCTTCTATATACTAGCAATGAACAACCCCAAAATGAAATGAAGATAACAATTCCATTCATAATACCATCACTAAGAAGTAGCTTAGAAAAAAATTTATGGCAGGTACAGTGGCATAAATACGTCCGGAGGCCAAGGCAGGAGGATTACTTGGAGTTCAAGACCAGCCTGGCCAACCTAGTAAGATCTTGCCTCCACAAAAAAGTTTTTAAAAATTAGCTGAATGTGGTGGCACATGCCTGTAGTCCCAGCTACTTAGAAGACTGAGGTGGCAGGATTACATGAGTCCAGGAGGTCATAGCTACAATGTGCCATGATTGTGCCACTGTATTCCAGCCTGGGCAACAGAGTGAGACTGTCTCAAAAAAAAAAAAAAAAAAAAAAAATCAACCAAAGTGTAAGACTTATATACTGAAAACAATGAAAACATAAAACATTGCTGAATAAAATTAAAGACAACCTAAATAAATGGAAAGGCATTCCATGTTTATGGATCAGAAGATTTAACATTGTTAAGATGGCAATACTAACCAAATTGGTCACAGATTCAACTGAATCCTATCAAAACCCCAGGTTCCTTTATTGCAGAAATCGAAAAGCTGATCCTAAAATTCATATAGAAATGCAAGGGACAGTTGGGCATAGTGGCTCATACCTATAATCCCAGCACTTTGGGAGGCTTAGGCGGGCGGATCACGAGGTCAGGAGATCGAGACCATCCTGGCCAACATGGTGAAACCCTGTCTCTACTAAAAATACAAAAGAGTAGCCGGGGGTGGCGGCAGGCGCCTGTAGTCCCAGCTACTCGGGAGGCTGAGGCAGGAGAATGGTGTGAGCCCAGGAGGCGGAGCTTACAGTGAGCCGAGATTACGCCACTGCACTTCAGCCTGGGCGACAGAGCAAGACTCCGTCTCAAAAAAAAGAAAAAAAAGAAAAAGAATAAGAAAGAAATGCAAGTGACCAGATGGGAAATGTGGTTCACGTCTATAATCCCAGCACTTTGGGGGGGGCCAAAGAACATGGATCACCTGAGGTCAGGAGTTTGAAACCAGCTTGGCCAACACAGCGAAACCCTGTCTCTACTAAAAATACAAAAATTAGCCAGGTGCGGTGGAGGGCGCCTGTAATCTCAGCTACTCAGGAGGTTGAGGCAGAAGAATTGCTTGAACCCGTGAAGCAGAGGTTGCAGTGAGCGAGATCATTCCATTGCACTCCAGCCCAGGTGACAGAGTGAGACTCCATCTCAAAAAACAAAAAGAAAGAAAGGAAGAAATGCAAGGGACCCAGGCCAGGTGTGGTGGCTCACACCTGTAATCCTAGCACTTTAGGAGGCTGAGATAGGTGGATCACTCGAGGTCAGGAGTTCAAGACCAGTCTGGCTAATATGGTGAAACCCCATGTCTACTAAAAATACAAAAATTAGCCAA
Organism: Macaca fascicularis; assembly: GCF_037993035.2. Lineage (NCBI taxonomy): Eukaryota > Metazoa > Chordata > Mammalia > Primates > Cercopithecidae > Macaca > Macaca fascicularis. The sequence goes on from NC_088390.1 coordinate 46,795,336, forward strand.
AGTGGTGATACATGCTTGTAATCCCAGCTAATCAGGACTGAGGAGAAGAATGGCTTGAACCCAGGAGACGGAGGTTGCAGTGAGCTGAGATCGTGCCACTGCACACTCCAGCCTGGGCAACGAAGCTAGACTTTGTCTCAAAAAAAAAAAAAAAAAAGAAAGAAATGCAAGGGACCCAAAATAACTGATACAATCTTGAAAAAACAAAGTTGGAGAACTGAAACTTCCCCATTTCAAAACATGTTACAAAGCTACAGCCATCAAGACAGTGTGGTAGTGGCATAAAGAAGGACATATAGATCAAGAGAACAGAACTAAGAGTCTAGAAATAAACTCTTATATTTATATTGTCAACTAATTTTTGATAAAACTTCCAAAAATATTCATTAGGCAAGAGGTAATCTTTCAATAAATGTGTTGGAACAACTGGATATCACATACAATTCAAATAATGATGCTAGGACAACTGGGTATCTATATGCTACTTCATACTATACACAAAAATTAACTCAAAATGGAGCAAAGACCTAAATACAGGAGCTAAGACTATAAAACTCGAGCTGAGTGTGGTGTTGCGTGCCTGTAGTCCCAGCTATCAAGGAGGCTGAGGCAGGATGAACACCTGAGCCCGGGAGTTCCACTCCAGCCTGGGCAACATAGCGAGACCTCCGCCTCCAAAAAAAAAATCCTCTCAAGGGCCAGGCGCAGTGGCTCACACCTGTAATCCCAACACTTTGGGAGGCTGAGGTGGGTGGATCACCTGAGGTCAGGAGTTCAAGACCATTCAGACCAATGTGGTGAAACCCCGTCTCTACTAAAAACGCAAAACATTAGCCGGGCATTGTGGCCGGAGCCTGTAATCCCACCTACTCAGGAGGCTGAGGCAGGAGAATTGCTTGAACCCAGGAGGCGGAGGTTGTAGTGAGCTGAGATCGTGCCATCGCACTCCAGCCTGGGCAACAAGAACAAAATTCCATCTCAAAAAAAAAAAAATCCTTCAAAAACTTAACAAGAAAATAAAATTATTGGCCGGGCGCGGTGGCTCAAGCCTGTAATTCCAGCACTTTGGGAGGCCGAGACGGGCGGATCATGAGGTCAGGAGATCGAGACCATCCTGGCTAAAAAACGGTGAAACCCCGTCTCTACTAAAAAATACAAAAAACTAGCCAGGCACGGTGGCGGGCGCCTGTAGTCCCAGCTACTCGGGAGGCTGAGGCAGGAGAATGGCCTAAACCCGGGAGGCGGAGCTTGCAGTGAGCTGAGATCCGGCCACTGCACTCCAGCCTGGGCGACAGAGCGAGACTCCGTCTCAAAAAAAAAAAAAAAAAAAGAAAAGAAAATTATTAGAAGAAGCATAGGAGGGGCCGGGCGCGGTGGCTCACACCTATAATACCAGCACTTTGGGAGGCTGAGGTGGGCGGATCACGAGGTCAGGAGATCGAGACCATCTTGGCTAACATGGTGAAACCCCGTCTCTACTAAAAATACAAAAAATTAGCCGGGAGTGGTGGCAGGCGCCTGTAGTCCCAGCTACTTGGGAGGCTGAGGCAGGAGAATGGCGTGAACCCGGGAGGCGGAGCTTGCAGTGAATCGAGATTGTGCCACTGCACTCCAGCCTGGATGACAGAGCGAGACTCTGTCTCAAATAAAAAAAAAAAAAAAAAAAGAAAAGAAGAGGAAGAAGAAGCAGCATAGGAGGGAGTAAATCTTCATGATCCTGGGGAAAGCAATAATGTATGAAAGTTTCTTACATACATTACCCAAAGCACAAACAATTTAAAAAATCAATAAACTGATTTACTGAAAATGTAAAACCTTTGCATGTCAAAAGACACCAACACCATCAAGAAAGCTAAAAGAGACTGAGCACAGCGGCTCACGCTTGTAATTCCAACACTTTGGGAGGCTGAGGTGGGCATATCACTTGAGCTCAGGAGTTTGAGACCAGCCTGGGCAACATGGTGAAACCTGGTCTCTACAAAATTAGCCAGGCATAGTGGCGCACATCTGTAGTCCCAGCTACTCAGGAGGATGAGATGGGAGGACTGCTTGAGTCCAAGAGGTCAAGGCTGCAGTGAGCCAAAATTGCGTCACTCCTGCCTGGGTGACAGACTGAGACCCTGTCTCAAAAAAGAAAATAAAAACCATAGAATAAGAGTATGTAAAGAATGTGGGCCGAGCGCGGTGGCTCAAGCCTGTAATCCCAGCACTTTGGGAGGCCGAGACGGGCGGATCACGAGGTCAGGAGATCGAGACCATCCTGGCTAACCCAGTGAAACCCCGTCTCTACTAAAAAATACAAAAAACTAGCCGGGTGAGGTGGTGAGCGCCTGTAGTCCCAGCTACTCGGGAGGCTGAGGCAGGAGAATGGCGTAAACCCGGGAGGCAGAGCTTGCAGTGAGCTGAGATCCGGCCACTGCACTCCAGCCTGGGCGACAGAGCGAGACTCCGCCTCAAAAAAATAAAAAAATAAAAAGAATGTGGCCAGGCACAGTGGCTCACGCCTGTAATCCCAGCACTTTGGGAGGCCGAGACGGACAGATCACAAGGTCAGGGGTTCGAGATCAGCCTGGCCAACATAGTGAAACCCCATCGCTACTAAAAATACAAAAATGAGCCGGACATGGTGGTGAGCGCGTGTAGTCCCAGCTACTCGGGAGGCTGAGGCAGGAGAATTGCTTGAAACTGGGAGGTGGAGGTTGCAGTGAGCTGAGATCGCAACACTGCACTCCAGACTGGGCAACAGAGTGAGACTCCATCTCAAAAAAAAAAAAAACAAAAAAAAAACACCAGGTGCAGTGGCTCACATCTGTAATCCCAGCATTTTGGGAGGCCAAGGCAGGCAGATAATTTGAGGTCAGGAATTTGACACCAGCCTGGCCAAAATGGCAAAACCCAATCTCTACCTAAAACTATAAAAATTAGCTGGGCGTGGTGGTGGGCACCTGTAATCCCAGCTACTAGGGAGGCTGAGGCAGGAGAATTGCTTGAACCCAGGAGGCAGAGTTTGCAGTGAGCAGAGATGGCACCACAGCACTCCAGCCTGGGCAATAGAGCGGACTCTGTCTCAAAAAACAAAAATGATATATAAAGAATTACTCTGGGCTGGGCACCGTGACTCACGCCTGTAATCCCAACACTTTGGGAGGCCGAGGAGGGCAGATCATGAGGTCAGGAGTTCGAGACCAGCCTGGCTAACACAGGGAAACCCCGTCTCTACTAATACAAAAAATTAGCCAGGCGTGGTGGCGGGTGCCTATAGTCCCAGCTACTCAGGAGGCTGAAGCGGGAGAATCACTTGAACCTGGGAGGTGGAGGTTGCAGTGAGCTGAGATCATGCCACTGCACTCCAGCCTGGGCAGCAAAATGAGACTCTATCTCAAAAAAAAAAAAAAAAGAATTACTCCAACTCAATAATAAAAAGATAAATAGGCCAGATGCAGTGGGTCACACCTGTAATCCCAGCACTTTGGGAAGCCCAGGTGGAACACTGCTTGAGGCCAGGAGTTCGAGACCAGAACTTCAAAGTGAGATCTCATCTCTAAAATAAATAAATATATATACATAAATAAAATATATAAAGAAAAAGATGACACACCCAATTTTTGAAAAATGAGCTAGGATCTGAATAGGTATTTCTCCAAAGAAAATATACAAATGAACAATAAGCAAATGAAAAGATGTTCAACATCATTAGTTGTTAGGGAAATGCAAATCAAAACCACACTAAGAAACTACTTCATACCCACTAGGATAACAATAGATAATAAAGAAGAAAAGTAAGTTGGGGAATGATGTAGAGAAACTGGAACCCGCATACAGTGCTAGTGAGAATGTAAAATGGTGCAACCATGTCGGAAAAGTTAGTCTCCTAAAAAATTAAACATAGACTTACTACTGTATGACCTAACAAATCTACTCCAACATATCTACTCAAAAGAAATGAAAAGTATATGCTCCACAAAGATCTGGGCACAAATGTTCATAATTTTTTTTTTTTTTTGAAACAAGGTGTCACTGTATCACCCAGGCTGGAGTGCAGTGGTGCGATCACGGCTCACTGCAGCCTCAACCTCCTGGGCTCAGGTGATCCTCCCACTTCAGCCTCCCAAACAGCTGGGACTACAAGTGCATACCACCATGCTCAGCTCATCTTTTTTTTTTTTTTTTGAGACGGAGTCTCGTTCTGTCGCCCAGGCTGAAGTGCAGTGGTGCTATCTCAGGTCACTGAAACCTCTGCTTCCTGGGTTCAAGCAATTCTCTGCCTCAGCCTCCTAAGTAGCTGGGATTACAGGGACCTACCACCATGCCCAGCTAATTTTTGTATTTTTAGTAGAGATGGGGTTTAAGCATCTTGGCCAGGCTGGTCTTAAATTCCTGACTTCATGATCCACCCAGCTCGGCCTCCCAAAGTGCTGGGATTACAGGCCACCGTGCCCAGTCTCAGCTCATTTTTTGTAGAGAATAGGTTTCGTCATGTTACCAGGATGGTCAGGAACTCCTGGACTCCAGAGATCCACTGGCCTCAGCCTCCCAAAGTGCTGGGATTATAGGCACGAGCCCCACACCCAGCCTTCTAAAAGCTTTTTTCAGCAGGCGAGGTGGCTCATGCCTATAATCCCAACACTTTGGGAGGCAGAGGCAGAAGAACTGCTTGAGGCCAGGAGTTTAAAACCTACCTGGGGCTGGGCATGGTGGCTTACGCCTGTAATCCCAGCACTTTGGGAGGCCAAGGCGGGCAGATCACGAGGTCAGGAGTTCGAGACCAGCCTGGCCAACGCGGTGAAACTCCGTCTCTACTAAAAATCCAAAAAATAGTTGGGCATGGTGGTGCGCGCCTATAGTCCCAGCTCGGGAGGCTGAGGCAGAAGAATCGCTTGGACCCAGGAGGTGGAGGTTGCATTGAGCCGAGATCATGCCACTGCACTCCAATCTGGGCGACAGAGCAAGACTCCATCTCCAAAAACAAACAAACAAACAACCTGGACAAAATCACGAGACCCCCAACTCTGCAACAAATCAAAAACTAGCTGGCAATGGTAGCACATGCCTGTGGTCCCAGCTACATGAGAGACTGAGGCAGGAGAATTACTTCAGCCCAGGAGGGCAAAGCTGCAGCGAGCTGTTTCACACCACTGCACTAGAGCATGGGCAACAGAGCGAGATCCTATCTCCAAAAAAAAAAAAAAAGAAACAAAAAGTGCTTAATTCACAATTCAAGTGAACATCTGAATAACTCAAATGAACATCAACTGGTGAATGGATAAACAAAATGCATTGTAGCCATACAATGGAATAACTATTTGGCCCTAAAAAGAAATGAAGTACTGATACATGTTACAACATAGATGATCTTCAAAAACATTATGTTAAGTGAAAGAAGCATCTGGGTGCTGTGGCTCACGCCTGTAATCCCAGCACTTTGGGAGGCCGAGGCAGGCAGATCACATGAGGTCAGGAGTTTCAGATCAGCCTGGCTAACACGGCAAAACCCCATCTCTACTAAAAATACAAAAATTAGCCAGGTGTGGTGGCGCACGCCTGTAGTTCCAGCTACTCAGGAGGATGAGGCAGGAGAATTACTTGAACCCGGGAGGCAGAGGTGGCAGTGAGCAGACATCACACTACTGCACTCCAGCATAGGTGAAGAGTGAGACTCTGTCTCAAAAAAAAAAAAAAAAAAAAAAAGGAAGGCCACCAAATATAAAAGGTCATACACTATGTGATTCCATTTTTCCATTTGTATGGAATGTCCAGAAAAAGCTTTTTTTTTTTTTTTAGAGACAGGGTCTCATTCTGTTGCCCAGGTTTTGAAGTGCAGTGGCAGGATCACCACAAACTCAACCTTGGAGACTCAAGCGATCATCTAACCTCAGCCTTCCAAGTAGCTGAGGCTACAGGCACGCACCAAGCTGGATAATTTTTTTCTATTTTTCATAGAGACGGGGTCTCACTATGTTGCCCAGGCTGGTCTCAAGTGATCCTCCTGCCATGGCCTCCCAAAGTGTTGGGATCACAGGTATGAGCCACCATACTGGGCCTGGAAAAGCCAAATCTATAGAGATGAGAAATAGATTAGTTAGTTGGCTGGGGCTGAGGGTGAGAATCAGAAATAACAAAATAGGCCAAAAGTTTCTTTTTTTTTTTTTCCTCCAGAGACAGAGTCTTGTTATGTTGCCCAGGCTGATTTCAAATTCCTAGGCTCATGGGATCCATCTGCCTTGGCCTCCCAAAGTGCTGGGATTACAGGCGTGAGCCACCACGCCCGGCCCCAAAATTCCTTTAGAGGGTGGTAAAATGTTTTTTTTTTTTAAAGATGGGGTCTCAGCCGGGCGTGGTGGCTCAAGCCCGTAATCCCAGCACTTTGGGAGGCCGAGGTGGGCGGATCACGAGGTCAGAAGATTGAGACCATCCTGCCTAACACGGTGAAACCTCGTCTCTACTAAAAATAGAAAAAAATTAGTCAGGCGTGGTAGCAGGCGCCTGTAGTCCCAGCTATGAGGCAGGAGAATGCGTGAACCCGGGAGGTGGAGCTTGCAATGAGCTGAGATAGTGCCACTGCACTCCAGCCTGGGTGACAGAGTGAGACACTGTCTCAAAAAAAAAAAAAAAAAAAAAAAAGACAGGGTCTGACTCTCTCGCCCAGGCTGGAGTGCAGTGGCGCAATCTCGGCTCACGGGAACCTCCGCCTCCCGGGTTCAAACGATTCTCCTGCCTAAGTCTCCCAAGTAGCTAGGATTACAGGCATGCACCACCACGTCTGGGTATTTTTGTATTATTAGTAGAGACGGGATTTCACCCTGTTGGCCAGGCTGGTCTCGAACTCCCAACCTCAGGTGATCCATCTGCCTTGGCCTCCCAAAGTGCTGGGATTACAGGCCTGAGCCACTGTGCCCGGCCGAGTGGTAAAAATTTCTAAAACCTAATCGTGGTGAGGGTTGCAAAACTCTGTAAATATACTCAAAGTCACTGAATTGTAGAAACAAAGAATAAAAAACTTGGCAGCAGAATTTCAGTTATTGACGTTACAATATATAGCTTTAAAATGAATCTAACCTGATTATGAACTCTCAGTTTACACGAAAGGATACCAACTAATTGAAAATAGAATCTAGGCCAGGTGCGTGGCTCACGCCTGTAATCCCAACACTTTGGGGCTGAGGCGGGCGGATCACCTGAGGTCGGGAGTTCGAGATCAGCCTGGCCAACATGGAGAAACCCCGTCTCTACTAAAAATACAAAGATTAGCTGGGCCTGGTGGTGGGCACCCGTAATCCCAGCTACTTGGGAAGCTGAGGCAGGAGAATCGCTTGAATCCAGGAGGCGGAGGCTGCAGTGAGCCGAGTTCGCGCCACCGCACTCCCGGCTGGGTGACAAAAGTGAGACTCCATCTCAAGAAAAGAAAATAGACTCTAAAAAATTACAAGTCTTGGCCGGGCGCGGTGGCTCACGCCTGTAATCCCAGCACTTTGGGAGGCCGAGGCGGGCGGATCACAAGGTCAGGAGATCAAGACCATGGTGAAACTCCGTCTCTACTAAAAATAGAAAAAATTAGCCGGGCGCAGTGGCGGGCGCCTGTAGTCCCAGCTACTCAGGAGGCTGAGGCAGCAGAATGGCGTGAACCCGGGAGGCGGAGCTTGCAGTGAGCCAAGATTGCGCCACTGCACTCCAGCCTGGGCAACAGAGCGAGACTCCGTCTCAAAAAAAAAAAAAAAAAAAATTACAAGTCTTTAAGCAACCATGTCCAAATTTTAAAGTAATTAAGATATTAAAGTGAATAATCTTTCTTCAAAACTACCAGTACACAGCCAACATACACAACAAAAACAGATGTGTGTGTGTGTGTGTGTGTGTGTGTGTGTGTGTGTGTGTGTGTTTAGCAACTAGATTTCTGTCACCCAGGCTGGAGTGCTGTGGTAGGATCACAGCTCATTGCATCCTCAAACTCCTGGGCTCAAGTGATCATCTCTTCTCAGCCTCTGGAGTCACTAGGGCCAGGTGTGTGCTACTATGCCCACTATTTATTTTTTTAATTTTTTGTACAGATGGGGTCTTGTTTTGTTGGCCAGCTTGGTCTCAAACTCTTGGCCTCAAATGATCCTTCCACCTTAGCTTCCCAAAGTTCTGGGACTACAGGCATGAGCCATCATACCCAGCCAAAAATTGATAGTATTCTTATAGAATAAATGTTCAAATGCCCCCAAAACACAAACTTTTAGTCATAACTCACTCACGGTGTGAACAAATCACAATAACATGTAATACTAGCAATGTACATTTCATGATTATACACAGGCAAAGAGATGGGGCAGTATCAAGAGGAATAAAACCAATTCTCACCATTTTAACTGAATACAGTTTCTTTTGTGTGTGGGATATGGGGGTGGTCATGGTTAAAGGTTTTTTTGTCTTTGTTGCCCTATATAATCACCTAGGATGGCTTCACTTTTATGACAAAAGACTAACTTCTTTCAGATGTGATAAACCTGGTATGACATAATTGTTTTTTCTTTAATGTTAGTTTTATTTAATTCTAAATTAAAGACTACAGAGTAGTTAAGACTGAACCATGATTTTGAAGCCACCTCACAAGACATGCCCTGTAGCTATGTTTCATTTCCTGAGCTGGCCAGACCTGTAATGCTGGCACCTGCATACTGTGCTAGTAACTTTTACCATTACCGTCTAGGACAGAAGCACTTGAGGCACAAGTCTTTTCTGCTACTCAGTATTACCTTTAGAAATCTCACACAAGAAGTGTCAGCTAACATTACGTAATACATACTGACAACTCTCTTTCACAGGAAACTCTTTACTCCTTTTTTTTTTTCTTGAGATGAAGTCTCGCTCTTGTCCCCCAGGCTGGAGTGCAATGGCACGATCTTGGCTCACTGCAACCTCCGCCTCCTGGGTTCAAGCGATTCTCCTGCCTCAGCCTCCCAAGTAGCTGGGATTACAGGTGCCTGACACCAGGCCTGGCTGATTTTTTTTATTTTTAATAGAGACGGGGTTTTCACCATGTTGGCCAGGCTGGTCTCAAACTCCTGACCTCAGGTGATCTACCTGCCTCGGCCTCCCAAATGGCCAGGAAACTCTTTACTCCTAATTTTTTTCTGCTGCCTTAAGCTTTAAGGGCCTATCCAATGTCTTTGCTGTGTTCATTAGGATTGACAAGATTCAGTAACTTAGAGGAAATGGAAGAAAGGGTAGAACTTTGCCTAAACTCTTGGGTTATTTAAAAAATAGTTGCTGTGGCCAGGCACAGTGGCTCACACCTACAATCCCAGCACTTTGGGAGGCCGAGGCGGGTGTATCACCTGAGGCCAGGAGTTCGAGACCAGCCTGGCCAACATGGTGAAACCCTGTCTCTACCAAAAAAATACAAAAAATTAGCTGGGTATCATGGCGGGCACCTGTAATCCCAGCTACTCGGGAGGCTGAGGCAGGAGAATCGCTTGAATTCAGGAAGTGGAGGCTGCAGTGAGCCGAGATTGTGCCATTGCACTCTAGCCTGGGCGAACAGAACAAGAAGACTCCGTCTCAAAAAAAAAAAAAAAAAAAGAGAATAAACCCATTCTGGAAATTCTATCAGTTCAACTAATGAAGATACAAAGCACCTTCCTATCCAGTTTTCTCCCATGCCCTGCTCCAAAGCCACTGTCACAGAGAACCAACGTAACTGATAAGAGTATGGTACATGGTATACATAATGAAAGTAATCTCATATTTGATTACTTCAAATATGAGATTATTTCAAATTCTGAATTACAGTACAAAGTGAGAATTTTTTAAATTGCATTACAGTTTTCTACTACTCTTAATGCTACAGAGAGCAGAGAAGATTCCAATATTTTTGCAATCTAATTAAATTCTCTGAAGGAAAACTTCTCCTTAGTTTCAATTCACTGCCCCAAATGATATCATCAACAGTGAAACAAAAAAACAAACAAAAAAGACACCCTTCCCCCAAAAACTCCCCTCTTACCAATAGGCTTTGATTATATTCCTCTGAGATATTTAAACAGAATCTTTTTTTTTTTTTTTCTGAGATGGAGTCTCACTCTGTCACTCAGGCTGGAGTGCAGTGGTGTGATCTTGGCTCACTGCAACCTCCACCTCCCGGGTTCAAGAGATTCTCCTGTCTCAGCCTCCTGAGTAGCTGGGACTAGAGGTGTGCACCACCATGACCAGCTAATTTTTGTATTTTTAGTAGAGACTGAGTTTCACCATATTGGTGAGGCTGGTCTCCAGCTCCTGACCTTGTGATCCACTTGCCTCGGACTCCCAAAGTGCTGGGATTACAGGCGTGAGCCACTGAGCCCAGCCTTAAACAGGATCTTTTTTAAGTTAGGTAGCAGATATTCAACTTTGTCCATAAATGTATCAGTTTAGTCTCCTCATCTTTTAATCTCTGATGAATTAAATAAACTATGTAAATACCTATATTTACTAATGCATAGTCACTCTGTAATGTACCTTGAAAGGCACATCTCTCTAAATGGGATCAATTATTTTTTAAAAAAATACACACTATGATACTACAGTTGTAAAACTACAGCACCTCTAGTTTAACTGCAATTATTAAGTCTCTAGGCATATGAGGGTAAATCTGAATGATTGGTTCCTTAGCAATAACAAGACAAGCTGTATTTCTGTGAACTAGCTAATGGCTTAATACACCAGGATATTTTGAGAGTACTGTACTTTATGTACTTATTTCATGTAACCCTCATGTTACAGAAAATGTCTGAGATTAAGGAATTTACTCCAGATCACAGAGTGAGTATGGCCAAAGGAATCTGCATTCACTTTTGACATACCACAAAGAGGAACTTTATAAACATGACTAGTAAATGCAGTGAAGAACCCGTGCAATGAAGCTTGCTGAATTGAGTCAGAAGACACTACCACTGTGCAATCTTTGGCTATCATCTGGCCCATGCCTCAGCTTCCTTACTATAAAATGAAGAAGACTACTCTGATATGCACCAATGGTTAAAAACTTTGTGTAATAAATAAAGGCTATAAATTCACAAATAGAACTATTAGAAGATTTTCTAGGCCGGGCGCGGTGGCTCAAGCCTGTAATCCCAGCACTTTGGGAGGCCGAGACGGGTGGATCACGAGGTCAGGAGATCGAGACCAGCCTGGCTAACACGGTGAAACCCCATCTCTACTAAAAAAATACAAAAAACTAGCCGGGCGAGGTGGCGGGCGCCTGTGGTCCCAGCTACTCGGGAGGCTGAGGCAGGAGAATGGCATGGACCCGGGAGGCGGAGCTTGCAGTGAGCTGAGATGCGGCCACTGCACTCCAGCCTGGGCGACAGAGCAAGACTCTGTCTCAAAAAAAAAAAAAAAAAAAAAAAAAGAAGATTTTCTAAGAATCTAAACTTCTCTCATTTTCCAGAATTTTTTTTTTTTTTTTTAATTTCAGGGTAATCTGGATGTCACTGAATCTCCTTGGATTGCCAACCCAATTCTACTCCAAATCTTCCATTATCCATCCTGAGGCACCTCTTAGAATAACACACTAAAAAGAAACATTTTCAACTCCAAAAAGTGTTGCTAAGACATATTTTACAGAAGTCTCTTCCTCAAAATCCTCTTTTTTTTTTTTTTTTTTTTTTTTGAGACGGAGTGTCGCTCTGTCGCCCAGGCTAGAGTGCAGTGGCCGGATCTCAGCTCACTGCAAGCTCCACCTCCCGGGTTCACGCCATTCTCCGGCCTCAGCCTCCCGAGTAGCTGGGACCACAGGCGCCCGCCACCTCGCCCGGCTAGTTTTTTGTATTTCTTAGTAGAGACGGGGTTTCACCGTGTTAGCCAGGATGGTCTCGATCTCCTGACCTCGTGATCCACCCGTCTCGGCCTCCCAAAGTGCTGGGATTACAGGCTTGAGCCACCGCGCCCGGCCCAAAATCCTCTTAAATTGCCTTTGCTCTTTCCCCAAACTTTCTCTCCCCAAGGTCGGGTCTATATTTCTTTCTCTTTCCTATTTCCACCAATTTTTCTGACCTCCTCCTCATACCCTCTCAAAATCCTACTTGCTTGTACCCAGCAGGACAAAAGCCCTGGAACACCTACTGCTCTTGAAACACAACAAGAAAGTGAAAAGAAAAAGTCCCAGTTCATACAGGAATTTTAATGCAGTATTGTACTTTCAAAAAAGAATAAACCTGGCCGGGCGTAGTGGCTCACACCTGTAATCCCAGCATTTCTGGAGGCTGAGGTGGGCAGATCACCTGAGGTTGGACGTTCCGGACCAGCCTGACCAAAATGGAGAAACCCCGTCTCTACTAAAAATACAAAAATTAGCCAGGCCTGGTGGCGGGCACCTGTAATCCCAGCTACTCGGGAGGCTGAGGCAGGAGAATCACTTGAATCTGGGAAGTGGAGGCTGCGGTGAGCCGAGATTGCACCATTGCACTCCAGCCTGGGCGAAGAGAACAAGAAGACTTCGTCTCAAAAAAAAAAAAAAAAAAGAGAATAAACCCATTCTGGAAATTCTATCAGTTCAACTAATGAAGATACAAAGCACCTTCCTATCCAGTTTTCTCCCGTGCTCTGCTCCAAAGCCACTGTCATAGGGAACCAACATAACTGATAAGAGTATGGTATATGGTATACATAATGAAAGTAATCTCATATTTGTTTCCCATTGTATTTAGTGTACCATTATGTTCGATTAAGAGGCTAACTGGAATTCCGTATGAAAACATCATTAAAAAAGCACACACCGGCCGGGCACAGTGGCTCACACCTGTAATCCCAGCACTTTGGGAGTCCAAGACGGGTGGATCACTGGAGCTCAGGAGTTCGGGACCACCCTGGGCAACATGGTGAAACCCCATCTCTACTAAAATACAAACAATTAGCCAGGCGTGGTGGTGCGCGCCTGTAGTCCCAGCTACTCAGAAGGCTGAGGCACGAGAATCGCTTGAGCCCGGGAGGCTGAGGCTGCAGTGAGCGGAGATCAGGCCACTGCACTCCAGCTTGGACTACACAGTGAGACTGTCTCAGAAAAAATTAAAATAAAATAAAATAAAATAAAAAGCCTGGTTGGGTGGCTCACACCTATAATCCCAGCACTTTGGGAGACCGAGGCAGGTGATCACCTGAGGTCAGAAGTTCAAGACCAGCCTGGGCCACATGGTGAAATCCCGTCTCTACTAAAATACAAAAAATTAGCCGGGTGATGTGGCATGCCCCTGTAATCCCAGCTGCTCAGGAGGCTGAGACAGGAGAATCGCTTGAACCCGAGAGGCAGAGGCTGCAGCGAGCCAAGATCGCAGCACTGCACTCTAGCCTGGGAGACAGAGGGAGACCCTGTCTCAAAAAAAAGCCAGGCCGGGCGCGGTGGCTCACGCCTGTAATCCCAGCACTTTGGGAGGCCGAGGCGGGCGGATCACAAGGTCAGGAGATCGAGACCACGGTGAAACCCCGTCTCTACTAAAAATACAAAAAAAATTAGCTGGGCGCGGTTGTGGGCGCCTGTAGTCCCAGCTACTCAGGAGCCTGAGGCAGGAGAATGGCGTGAACCCGGGAGGTGGAGCTTGCAGTGAGCCGAGATCGCGCCACTGCACTCCAGCCTGGGCGACAGAGCGAGACTCCGTCTCAAAAAAAAAAAAAAGTTAAAAAAAAAAAAAAAAAAAAGCCAGGCGCGGTGGCTCACGCCTATAATCCCAGCACTTTGGGAGGCCAAGGTGGGCGGATCACAAGGTCAAGAGATGGAGACCATCCTGGCTAACAGTGAAACCCCATCTCTACTAAAAATACAAAAAATCAGCCAGGTGTGGTGGCATGCACCTGTAGTCCCAGCTACTCAGGAGGCTGAGGCAAGAGAATTGCTTGAACCCGGGAGACAGAGGTTGCAGTGAGCCGAGATTACGCCACTGCACTCCAGCCTGGGTGACAGAGCAAGACTGTCTCAAAAAAAAAAAAGAAAGAAAGAAAAGAAAAAGCACACACCTCAATATCCACTTTCTAAACCATGTGATTTTGATTTAGTCTCATTTGATTATGAAAAGAACAGTATTGGCCAGGTACGGTGATTTACACCTTTATAGGTGTAATCCCAGCATTTTGGGAGGCCAAGGCTGGTGGATCATTTGGGGTCAGGAGTTCAAGACCAGCCTGGCCAATACGGTGAAACCCTATCTCTACTAAAAATACAAAAATTAGCCAGGCGTGGTGGCGCATGCCGGTAATCCCAGCTACTCGGGAGGCTGAGGCATGACAATCGCTTGAACTGAGGAGGCTGGGATTGCAGTGAGCTGAGATCGCACCATTGCATTCTAGCCTGGGCAATAGAGTGAGACCTAGTCTCAAAACAAAACAAAACAAAACAAACAAACATAAAGAACAGTATTATTTTAGGCCACTTAGTTTCTTAAAGTGTTCAAAGTTCTTTATATATACCATCTCAATCTTTTGTCAACAGTAGGGCAGGTGTCAGAGGAAAAAACCGAGGGTGAGGCAAGGGAAAGGAAGCCCCTATGTAATTAGAGCAAACATCTAACATCAGTCATTAACCCATGTATTCAACTAGACATTGGAATTCAGATGCAAAACTACCAAGAGGTTATCAACTGATGATCATTTGGTCCAGGATCAGTGGTTTAGTATGACAACATTTTTGAACTTAAAGTGCAATTTGTCATTTTTTGATAAATGTATCTAGGGAAAAATAAAAGATATTCCATAAAGATTAACAAACCACTAAGCCAGCCAAGGTAAAAGCAAGCTATGCATTAGGAAATACAATTCTAAATTTAGTACCCTAAATTACAGCAAGGAAAGCCCTCATACCACCATTCACAAGTCTCTGTTCAGGCAACTTATTTCTGGCAAGCTAAATCAAGGCTGTCAACACTGTTTTTTTTTTTCACCCCAAAATTACATTAATTATTCTGAAAAAAATACAGACATCTTCAACTTGGGGAAAGGTTACAAGTGCCGTGTGTCCTCATAAATGCTTGTTTTAAAAAGTCACACGGAAGGGGGTTTAAAAAAAAAAAGCAAACAAACAAACCCTGGAAGATTGGAAGATGCAGCAGAGCCCCCTTGCTCCCGAAATAAAACTCCTGGTGGCTGTAACAGCAGCGGCAGTGCTACTCCCGACAGAAGTTTTCAGCTGTCACTTCTAACAGCTGAGCGCTTCCTAGGAGAGAAGCGACAGGCCGAGAAGAGAGGTGGTTGTGGGAGGTCTGAAGATTTAATACTTGAAATTCTAGACTCGAAGGGAAACCCTCCACACTTCACCTGCACTTACGGGACACCCAGCAAGCGCAGCCCCCGTCTCCCCAACACACGCTCACGCCACCCGCGCCCCGCCACACTCAAGTCCAGCAGCTCGAGGAATCGACCACGCGTCCGTTCTCTTTCCCCCTTCAGACTGTTCGGGGCTGCGCTGACCTGCGGCTAAGGGTGCGACCTGCACCTGCGAGCCCCGCAGAGGCCTCACACCTAGGGCCATGTCCGCCCCGCCCGCTCCCCTGTCTCGGGCCGCGCGACTCTCAGCTCCTCAGGAGCCCCCCGAGTCTCCACGCTCTAGGACACACCGCGCTTCCTGCGCCCGCGCCGCCGCCCCGGCCCTGTCACCTCGGGCCCCCGGGGACCCGGGCCTCACCCCCTCCTCCAGCTCATCCTCTGAGCCCGCGTCCTCTGGCTGGTCCAGGTCTATGTCAAACACTCCTGCCATGTCCTCAGCTTCCCTGTCTCGGAAGTCCGGCGCTGGGTAAAAGCCGTCCCGCCTCCTTCGTCGCCTCATGGGCCCGGACCCGCCGCAGCCACCACCGCCGCTGCCGCCATCACCGGCTGCTTAGGCTCAGTGCGTCTGCGCCTAGGCCCTAGACTGGCTCCTAAAGTTCAGCGCAGGAGCATGCGTACAGGGTTCCGTGAAGCCAAACTGTGGGCAGTAGACATGCGCAGAACTATCGCCAGGATCCAGGTGCTGGCAGAAACATGCGCAAAACACCAGCCGAAGCCGCGCTTGGAGACTAGAGCACGCGCATTGTCAGCTAAAGCTTTCGGTGGACATTGAGCATGCGTACCATATCTGAAGTTCGTAAATTGAAATTGAACATGCGTAATTAATCTTTCTGAATAGGAAAAAATATATACACAACAAAAACTCCCCGTTTATGGAACATGCGCATTCGTTCTCAGGTGTTTCGTGTTGACAGTGAGCATGCGCATGGTGAGTAGGTTGGTCCGAAGTTTGAACGGGACAGAAGTGCTTGTCCGCATCTGGCGGTGAGTCGTGTTACGTGTGGGGAACTCCTGGGGCCCGTGGGGAACGGGAGACCTTTTGGCTTTGCTGTTTACTAGTTCTGTGGCGTGGATTTGGAAAAGTCAGTAACCTTTCAGAGCCTCAGTTTCCTTATCTGTAAAATGAGGATAATAAAATACCTACTTTGCCGTTTGACATTTTAAGCACAGAGTCTGTCTTCACAACCCACGGCTCATTTCCAGTGTTGCATAGACCTGATGTGAAGTCTTTATCAAAAATTATCAATTTTCCTAGGTAAAAATAATGAGGACCTGCTCTAATATTTCTTTTGCTTTCTTTCTTTTTTAAAAGGAGACAGGGTCTCGCTATGTTGCCCAGGCTGATCTGGAATCCCTGGGCTCAAGTGATCCTCCCGCCTCGGCCTCCCAAAGTACTGAGATTACGGGCATGAGCCATTGCGCCCGGTTAATATTTCATATAGTTTTCTTTCTCCAAGCTCCATCTTTCTTGCTGTCCTACCTGAGCTAAACACAAAATCTTTCTTACAGGTTTTACTAAAGTTACCAGGCTAGACTAGTGGAGAAAGCCTAAGTCATATTTAGAAGAGAGAAAATTAATGTTAATTGAATGTGCAATATTGAGCTCACTTTTGCATTCTACATGTTCTTGTGGTGTGAAGAGTGGTACTACTAATTTCTTCAATCGACATTTGTCTTGTTTTTATTTTTATTTTTTAATCTTTTTTTTTTGTTTGTTTGAGACAGGAGGATGTCACTCTGTCACCCAGGCTGGAGTGCAGTGGCAACATCTTGGCTCACTGCAGCCTTGACCTCCCAGGCTCAGGTGATCCTCCCACCTCAGCCTCCTGAGTAGCTTGGACTGCAGGCGCACACCACCACGCCCAGCTAATGTTTGTATTTTTTGTACAAACAGGGTTTTGCCATGTTGACCAGGTCTAGAACAGCCAGCTAACGTGATCCTCCCAACTCAGCCTCCCAAAATGCTGGCATTGCAGGTGTGAGCCACGGCACCCAGCCTCTTTTTTTCTTTGATCACACCTCAACTGAGGAGAATGTTTTGTTTTAAATGTATGTTTAGGAAAAAAGTGAGTATAAATCAGATTTTGGAAACTATTGAGCTGTGTATGAATGGATTCATGTACAGTAAATCACAAATCCCAAAACCATATAGAGAGTAAGATAACTTCCTTGAATGACTGGCTCCTTAGACAATGCAGCTGTTCCATCTCCAACATTATATATGTATGTGGCATTTTAAAATGACTTTTTGGGCCGGGTGCGGTGGCTCACACCTGTAATCCCAGCACTTTGGGAGGCCGCGGTGGGCAGATCACGAGGTCAAGAGTTCAAGACCAACCTGGCCAACATGGTGAAACCCCGTCTCTACTAAGAATACAAAAATTAGCCAGGCATGGGAGCACGTGCCTGTAATCTCAGCTACTCAGGAGGCTGAGGCAGGAGAATCGCTTGAACCTGGGAGGCGGAGGTTGCAGTGAACCGAAAGTGTGCCACTGCACTCTAGCCTGGGCGACAAAGCAAGACTCCATCTCAGGGGGAAAAAAAAAAAGACTTTTTATTGATATATAATTAACACATATGGCATTTTATTTGTTCTTATTAGTAATGTAGTAGTTCTCAAAGCCTATTTTTTTCGATTACAGGTTGTTTTTAGAGGTAATACACCTAGT
Organism: Macaca fascicularis; assembly: GCF_037993035.2. Taxonomy (NCBI): domain Eukaryota; kingdom Metazoa; phylum Chordata; class Mammalia; order Primates; family Cercopithecidae; genus Macaca; species Macaca fascicularis. The sequence continues at coordinate 46,813,272 of NC_088390.1, forward strand.
TTGTGGCTCAGCATGTCAATTGTAACAGTGCAACTTGGTCAGTGTGGCAATCAGATTGGTTTTGAAGTTTTTGATGCTTTGCTTAGTGACTCACACAGTTCCCAGGGACTCTGCTGTAAGAGAGAGAATGAGGCATATCAAGCATCTTGCAAAGAGAGATTCTTCAGTGAGGAGGAGAATGGAGGTAGGTGTGGCCCACAGTCCTCTCCTTTACTCTGATAGAACCAACCCCTTCAAAGCCAGGCCTTCCTCATGGTTTTCAAACCCCATTCCTTCCCATCTCACTAGGGAATGACTTTGTTTTTGCTTTTCATTTCTATGTTAATAATCTTTGCTTTTCCAGTGGCATTTTCCCTTCCACATGCTCAGATCTCACCAATTTAAAACCAACCAAACAAAACTCATCTCTTGACTATAGCTTTCGTCTCCCTTGTTATCTCTTTGCCTTTCTTCTAAGATTCTCAAAAGAGGACCCTGCTTAATCACCTATGATCCTGCTTCTGCCTCATAGCACCATTGAAGCTGCTCTAAAAAAGGTTTCCAGTGACCTCCGAATCACCAGATCCAACTACTGTTTTTCTTTTCTTTTTTTCTTTTTCTTGTAGAGACAGGTTCTTGCTACACTATGTTACCCAGGTTGGAGTACAGTGACTATTCACAGGTCTCAGTCTCCTGAGTAGCTGGGACTACAAGTGCATGCCACCATGCCTGGCTCTTTCTTTTCTCTCTCTCTTTTTTTTTTTTTTTGAGGGAGTCTCGCTCTGTCACCCAGGCTGGAGTGCAGTGGCGTGATCTTGGTTCACTGTAACGTCCGTCTCCCGTGTTCAAGCAATTCCCCTGCCACAGCCTCCCAAGTAGCTGGAATTACAGGTGCCCACCACCATGTCTGGCTAATTTTTATATTTTTAGTAGAGACAGGGTTTTGCCACGTTGGCCAGGCTGGTCTCGAACGCCTGATCTCAAGTGATCCGCCTGCCTTGGCCTCCCAAAGTGCTCGGATTACAGGCTCTCTTTCTTTTTTCTTTCTTTCTTTCTTTTATTTTTTTTTTTAAGACAGAGTCTAGCTCTGTCACCCAGACTGGAGTGCAGTGGTATGATCTCGACTCACTGCAACCTCTGACTACCAGGCTGAAGCAATTCTCCTGCCTCAGCCTCCTGAGTAGCTGGGACTACAGGCATGCGCCACCACACCCAACTAATTTTTTGTATTTTTAGTAGAGACAGGGTTTCACCATGTTGGCCAATCTGGTCTTGAACTCCTGACCTCGGGTGATCCGCCCGCCTCAGCCTCCAAAAGTGCTGGGATTACAGGCATGTGCCACCGCACCTGGCCAATTTTGTATTTTTAGTAGAGTCAGGATTTCACTGTGATGGCCAGACTGGTCTCTAATTCCTGGCCTCAAATGATCCACCTCCCTCAGCCTCCCAAAATACTGGGATTACAGGCATGAGCCACCACGCCCAGCCTCTCACCTGCCCTTTCTAAGGCTAGTTTGATGTCTTCATCTCCTTATTCCCAGCACAGTCTGTGGCACATCATAAGCATTCAGCATATGTTTGTAGTCTTGACCCAGGTACTCTTATTTTTTTCTTTTTTTGAAACAGAGTCTCACTCTGTTGCCCATGCTGGAGTTCAGTGGTGCAACCTTGGCTTAGTGCAACCTCCATCTCCCAGTTTCAAACGATTCTCCTGCCTCAACCTCCCAAGTAGCTGGGATTATAGTCACGTGCCACCACGCCCGGCTTATCTGATCCAGGTATTCTTTTAGGCCTGCACTGATTCAGCCTGCTTAGCAAATGCTGGGCTTGGTGGACATCTGCATATGCCTGCTGCTGCCCACTGGGATTTCTAAGCAGTATGGCAGATCTTTCTATCTCCAACCCCTGGAATTTTTTTTTTTTTTTTTTTTTTTGGTATTTGGACACTTATGCTCTGAGTTACTCAAATAAGACATAAGAAATATTTTTTTCTTTTGATGTTTTTGTTTTTGTTTTCCCCCTCTAGTTCCAATTGCCCGGGCTGTTCTTGTTGACATGGAACCCAAAGTTATCAATCAAACACTGTCAAAGGCTGCCCAGTCTGGCCGATGGAAATATGGTCAGCATGCATGCTTCTGTCAAAAACAAGGTTCTGGAAACAACTGGGCATATGGGTAAGAATAATTCCTTGTGATTTTCAATTTAGTGACAGCTACACAGTCGATTAATAGATAGCGAAGTTAGAACTGTACAGTTGATATACCAAGCACATAATCTTGAAATTGCTGTTTTAGATTTAGAATTTGATTTTACCCAGAAGACACTCTCATTCCATGCCTGTGTCTGTGCTTAAGGTACAGGTAATGTTGAACTCAAGGATCTCTTTCAGCAGGATTTTCCATCTTCCTCACTGTCATGCTGCAAACTAACTTACCAAGATATAACAACTTACCAGATACAATATCCGTATCTGGCAGATATCTCAATGATAGAAAATACTACAAGACAGTAGTTCCCAAACTATGCTGCATATTAGAATTTCCTGAGGTTCTTTGGAAAAGTCGTGGTGCCTACGGCTCACTTCGAGAGATTCTGATTTTTTTTTTTTTTTTAACCACAGCACTGAGTTTTATTAGGGATTCCATTCAGGTTAAATTTCTAGGAATGAGGGAGTTCTAGTTAGAGGACACAAAAGCCCACAAAGCCTCCTCAGATCTCATAGTGAACCACCGACTCAGGTTCTTTAGAGGGATCACTGCCTCGTTCCAGGTACAGATTATTGCAAGCATACTGCTTTGGTCCCACAGGCTGGTAGATGGGGTACATGTCCCCCACCCAGAACATGAATGTCATGAAAGCCATGAAGCTGAACAGCTGCATACACGTGACATTCCAAGAAACAGGTGTGGGGGACATATCCACACGATTCCTGGTATACATGTCTAGGTGCCAGTGCGTTGGTTCACCCCAGTTCAACCTCAGGTCCGGCTGGTTCCAGCTATACCATGGATTCCTCTCATGCTGTGAGCAGTCAGGGAGCTTTGGGTAGTCGCCATACCGCATGCCATCATCCGGATAAGGCTCATAGTCTCCCACACACATATTATACTTCTTGGGGGTGGCGGCCCGTCCTTCTGGGGTCCTAGGATAGGACGCTGGGAGCATGTCATTGGTCATGCGGGAGGCTGTCCATGCGCCCAGTGGCACCACGTTCTGGGATGCCCTTTGTGGCCACTGGATTCCCAGGAACCCGGCCCTGGCCACTGCCATCTTCACCTTCACGTTTCCCTTCTGCCGAGATACTGATTTAACTGATATGGGGTAAAGGCCTGATGTTGGGTTTTTGGTGTGTTGTTTTTTTTTTTTTTTTTGAGACGGAGTCTTGCTCAGTCGCCCAGGCTGGAGTGCGGTGGCGCGATCTCGGCTCACTCCAAGCTCCGCCTGCCAGGTTCACGCCATTCTCCTGCCTCAGCCTCCCGAGTAGCTGGGACTACAGGCATGTACCACTATGCCCAGCTAATTTTTGTATTTTTTTAGTAGAGGCGAGGATTCACCATGTTACCCAGGCTGGTCTGGAACTCCTGGCCTCTGATGATCCACCTGCCCCCGCCTCCCAGAGTGCTGAGATGACAGGTGTGCACCACCGGCCCTGCCTGCTGTTGGGATTTTTTAAAGGTCCCTACGTGACTTTAATGTGCAGCAAGTTTTTTTTTTTTTTTTTTTTTTTTAAAGACAAGAGTCTCGCTCTGTCGCCCAGGCTGGAGTGCAGTGGTGCGATCTCAGCTTACTGCAGTCTCTGCCTCCCGGGTTCAAGTGGTTCTCCTGCCTCAGCCTCCCGAATAGCTGGTACTACAGGCACACGCTACCATGCCCGGCTAATTTTTGTACTTTTAGTAGATACTGTATTTCACTGTCTTGGCCAGGCTGCTGTCAAACTCCTAACCTCAAGTGATCCACCCGCTTCCACCTCCCAAAGTGCTAGGATTACAGGCATGAGCCACTGCGCCTGGCCATGTGCAGTACAGTTTAAGAACCACTGCTTCAGGACTGTTGTTAGGAATATTAAATATTATACTGTATCACAAACTTGTAGAACTACCTGGTATTATTGAAAGCCCCAGGTAAAGGAATGGCCACTACTCACCCCTGTAATCCCAGCAATTTGGGAGGCCAAGGCAGGAGGATCACTTGAGCCCAGGAGTTCAAGTCTAGCCTAGGCAACAGAGAGAGGCCCTGTCACTACGAAAAAATTTTGAAAAGACATTAGCCAGGTGAGGCTAGGCACAGTGGTGCACGCCTGTAATCCCAACACTTTGGGAGGCCAAGGTGGTGGATCACTTGAGGTCAGGAGTTTGAGACCAGCCTGGCCAACATGATGAAACCCTATCTCTACTAAAGATACCAAAATTAGGCCTGTCGCAATGGCTCACGCCTGTCATCCCAGCACTTTGCGAGGGCGAGGTGGGCAGATCATCTGAGGAAAGGAGTTTGAGACCAGGCTGGCAACACAGTAAAACCCTGTCTCTACTGAAAAATAGAAAAAATTAGCTGGGCGTGGTGGTAGACGCCATCCTAGCTACTCAGGAGGCTGAGGCAGGAGAATCACTTGAACCCAGGAGGTGGAGGTTGTGGTGAGCCCAGGTCATGCCATTGCACTCCAGCCTGGGCAACAAGAACAAAACTCCATCTCAAAAAATAAAAAAAAAATTTTTAAATTAAAAAATTAGATGGGTGTGGTGGCCTGTGCCTATGGTCTTAGCTCCTTGGGAGGCTAAGGCAGAAGAATCACTTGAACCCGGGAGGCAGAGGTTGCAGTGAGCCGAGATCACGCCACGGCACTCCAGCTTGGGCAACAGAGTGAGAATCTGCCTCAAAAAAAAAAAAGAAATTAGCCGGGTGGCTGGGTATGGTGGCTCTTGCCTGTGATCCCAGCAGTTTGGGAGCCTGAGGCGGGCGGATCACTTGAGGTCAGAAGTTTGAGACCAGCCTGGCCAACATGGTGAAACCGTCTCTACTAAAAATATAAAAATTAGCTGGGCGTGCTGAACTGCGTCTGTGGTCCCAGCTAATTGGGAAACTAAGGCAGGAGAATCACTTGAACCCAAGTGGCAGAGGTTTCAGTGAGCAGAGATCATGCCACAGCACTCCAGCCTGGCCAACAGGGCAAGACTGCATCTCAGTAAAAAAAATTAGCCAGGGATGGTTGCATGCGCTTGTAGTTCTAGTTACTTAGGAGGCTGAGATGGGAGAATTTTTTGAGCCTGAGAGGTCAAGGCAAGGCTGCAGTAAGCTGTGATTGTGTCACTGCATTTCACATTTCACTCCAGGCTGGGTGATGGAAAAAGACCCTAACTCAAAAAGGAGAAAAGAGATGGGGTGAGGGGTGCCAGGCGCCATGGCTGATACCTGTAATCCCAACATTTTGGGAGGCTGAGGCAGGCAGATCACTTCAGGTCAGGAGTTTGAAACCAGCCTGGCCAACATGGTGAAAGCCTCTCTGTACTAAAAATACAAAAATTAGCTGGGTGTGGTGGCGCTCGCCTGTAATCCCAGCTAGTCAGGAGACTGAGGTGGGAGGATCACTTGAACCTGGGAGGCAGAGGTTGCAGTGAGCTGAAATGGTGCCACTGCACCCCAGCCTGGGCGACAGAGTGAGACTCCATCTCAAAAAACACAAAAACAAAATAAAAAAGGAGAAAAGGAATACCCTTAGCCTACAAAAGAGAACTTTTGGAGGAAGATTAAAAGAAGTTGCTCACTGGGCACAGTGGCTCATGCCTATAATTCCAGCACTTTGGGAGACTGAGGCAGGAGAATTGCTTAAGGCCAGGAGTTCACAACCAGCCTGGGCAGCATAGTAAGACCCTGTTTTTTTTTGTTTTTTTTTGTTTTTTTTGTTTTTTTTTGTTTTTTTTTGAGACGGAGTCTCGCTCTGTCGCTCGGGCTGGAGTGCAGTGGCCGGATCTCAGCTCACTGCAAGCTCCGCCTCCCGGGTTCACGCCATTCTCCTGCCTCAGCCTCCCAAGTAACTGGGATTACAGGCGCCCGCCACCTCGCCTGGCTAGTTTTTTGTATTTTTTAGTAGAGACGGGGTTTCACCGTGTTAGCCAGGCTGGTCTCGATCTCCTGACCTCGTGATCCACCCATCTCGGCCTCCCAAAGTGCTGGGATTACAGGCTTGAGCCACCACGCCCGGCCTTGTTTTTTTTTTTTTTAAAAAGTTGCTAATGGGTACAAAAATACAGTTAGATAGAAGCAATACACTCTAGTATTCAATAATACAGTAAGGAAATTATAGTTGATAATTTATTGTATATATCAAAATAGTAAAAGTAGCCAGGCGCAGTGGCTCACACTTGTAATCTTAGCACTTTGGGAGGTTGAGGCAGGCTGATCACCTGAGTTCAGGAGTTTGAGACCAGCCTGGCCAACATGGTGAAACCCTGTCCCTACTAAAAATACAAAAATTATTATTTTTCTTTTGGTGTGGTTCGGGCACCTGTAATCCCAGCTATTCGGGAGGCTGAGACGGGAGAATCTCTTGAACCCAGGAGTGAGAGTGAGCCAAGATCGTGCCATTATACTCCAGCCCCAGTGACAAGAGTGAAACTCTGTCTCAGAAAAAAAAAAATAGCTAAAAGAGAAGAATTGTAATGTTCCCAACACATAGAAAAGATAAATGTTTGAGGTGATAGATATCCCATTTACCCTTATTTGATCATTACACGTGTGTACACATACCCAAATATCACATGTACCCCCAAAATAAGTACAACTATGAAAACTCCAAATATTAAAGTATCTGATTAAAACCTCAAAAATAAAGAGAACTTTCTATACTCTGTAAATTCCCTCTGCTAGCAGTCCTGTTCACCTGTTAACCCATTTATGCCAGAGGTTGCAATTTTTTAAATTTTTGCATGAGTGAAAAATCAGACCTTAGTAATGGCCTTGAGCAATAGGTTATAAATAACTCCCACATGCTTAGCGTTCCAATAATGGAACACTAGGCATAAGTGGGTTAAATATATTCAACTTATGTATTTAAAATTTTGTCAATCAGGATACCTGTACCTTTCATGATAGTTCTTCACTTCCATAGTTTTGAAAAAAACCTCTCTATTCTGTATCTGTCTCTCTGCATTACATATCTGTGGTTAAATTGAAAAGTGTTTGTGTTTGTTTCTTTTGCCATTGCATAGTTACTCTGTTCATGGACCCAGGCATGAAGAATCTATAATGGACCTAATCCGGAAGGAAGTGGAGAAATGTGACTCTTTCAGTGGTTTTTTCATCATAATGAGTATGGCTGGGGGCACAGGATCAGGAATAGGAGCTTTTGTTACACAGAATTTACAAGATCAGTACTCAAACTCATTGAAAATGAATCAGATTATTTGGCCTTATGGAACTGGTGAGGTATGTACATGTTAATTGAAAAGCTTATGTTTTATGTTCTTTGCAATAGAAATAAATGTGGGTAAAAGATTGCTCTCACCCTTTCATTGGAAATGTTAAGTTACGGCTTCCAGAATGGTTATATAATATGGTACTTTCATGAGTACCATATTATATGTGGTATATATGTATCTTCGCTTAAACTTTTCCAAACAGATGAAGTATCCTTGTTTTTAAAAATTTCAGAGAGGCCGGGCGTAGTGGCTCACGCCTGTAATCCCAGCGCTTTGGGAGGCCAAGGCGGGCAGATCAGGAAGTCAAGAGATTGAGACCATCCTGGCCAACATGGTGAAACCCTGTTTCTACTAAAAATACAAAACTTAGCTGGCCATGGTGGCACAGGCCTGTAGTCTCAGCTACTTTGGAGGTTGAGACAGGAGATTCGCTTGAACCTGGGAGGCAGAGGCTATAGTGAGCCGAGATCGTGCTATTGCACTCCAGCCTGACAACAGAATGAGACTCCATCTCAAAAAAAAATTTTTTTTAGATAATGGCTGGACACAGTGGTTCACACCTGTAATCCCAGCACTTTGGGAGGCCAAGGTGGGTGGATCACCTGAGGTCAGGAGTTTGAAATCACTCTGGCCAGCATGGAGAAACACCATCTCTACTAGAAGTACAATAATTAGCTGGCTGTGGTGGCACATACCTGTAGTCCCAGGTACTCGGAGGCTGAGGCAGGAGAATCTCTTGAACCCGGGAGGCAGAGGTTCCAGTGAGCCAAGATCACGCCACTACACTCCAGCCTGAGTGACAAGAGCAAGACTTCTTAAAAAAAATTTTTTTGGCCGGGCACGGTGGCTCACGCCTGTAACCCCAGCACTTTGGGAGGCCGAGGTGGGAGGATCATGAGGTCAGGAGATCGAGACCATCTTGGCTAACATGGGGAAACCCCGTCTCTACTAAAAATACAAAAAATTAGCCGGGCGTGGTGCAGGCGCCTGTAGTCCCAGCTACTTGGGAGGCTGAGGCAGGAGAATGGTGTGAACCCGGGAGGTGGAGCTTGCAGTGAGCCGAGCCCAACTGCACTCCAGCCTCGGCGACAGAGCGAGACTCTGTCTCAAAAAAAAAAAAAAAAAAAATTTTTTTTTTCAGAGAATGGCCAGGCCGAGGAGCTCATGTCTGTAATCCCAGCACTTTGGGAGGCTAAGGTGGGCAGATCATTTGAGGCCAGGAGTTCGAGACCAGCCTGGCCAACATGGCGAAACCCCGTCTCTACTACAAATACAAAACTTAGCCAGGCATTTTGACTCCTGCCTATTGTCCTAGCTACTCAAGAGGCTGAGGCAGGAGAATCGCTTGAACCTGTGAAGCGGAGGTTGCATTGAGCCAAAATCATGTCACTGCACTCCAGCCTGGGCAACAGAGCAAGACTTTGTCTCAAATAAAAAGTCAGAGAAGGCCGGGCGCGGTGGCTCAAGCCTGTAATCCCAGCACTTTGGGAGGCCGAGGCGGGTGGATCACGAGGTCAGGAGATCGAGACTATCCTGGCTAACATGGTGAAACCCCGTCTCTACTAAAAATACAAAAAAATAGCCGGGCGTGGTGGCGGGCGCCTGTAGTCTCAGCTACTTGGGAGGCTGAGGCGGGAGAATGGCGTGAACCCGGGAGGCGGAGCTTGCAGTGAGCCGAGATCACGCCACTGCACTCCAGCCTGGGAGACACAGCAAGACTCCGTCTCAAAAAAAAAAAAAAAAAAAAAAAGTCAGAGAAGGTGATTGTGCTGCTTCTCTCAGGAACTGATTCCTGAGAATGTCTCTCTTATTCCAGTATACAAAGCAGACACCTTGACCTCATGTTGGGATTCATGGTGCCATTGCCACCTTCAAGTAATTTTTATTTCTTCACATTGGGAGAAAATGTCTTTTTTTTTTGAAACGGAGTTTTGCTCTTGTTGCCCAGGCTGGAGTGCAGTAGCGCGATCTCGGCTCACCGCAACTTCCGCCTCCCCGGTTCAAGTGATTCTCCTGCATCAGCCTCCCGAGTAGCTGGGATTACAGGTGCCCGCCACCACACCCGGCTAATTTTGTCTTTTTAGTAGAGACGAGGGTTTTCAATGTTGGTCAGGCTGGTCTCGAACTCTCGACGTCAGGTGATCCACCCACCTCAGCCTCCCAAAGTGCTGGGATTACAGGTGTGAGCCACTGCGCCTGGCTTGAAAATTTCTATATAAGCCAATTTCCTGTTGATCAACCTAGTTGAAGAAACAAATCAGGCAACACAAGTCACTACAAGAAATGAAGTAGGAAATAAGTATGAAAATAATGGCCAATTTTTGTTGTGCCCATACAAGGCCTTGTTCTAAGTGTTTAACTTGCATTGTGTCATTAATCCTTACAATTCTAGGAAACCATTACAAATGAGGAAACTGGCTGGGCACAGTGGCTCATGCCTATAATCCCAGCACTTTAGGAGGACAAGGCAGGTAGATCATTTGAGGCCAGGAGTTTGAGACCAGCCTGGCCAACATGGTGAAACATTGTCTCTACTAAAAACACAAAAATTAGCTGGGCATGGTGGCACAAGCCTGTAATTCCAGCTGCTCAGGGGGCTAAGACACAAGAATCTTGAACCGGGAGGCCGAGGTTGCAGTGAGCAGAGATGGTGCCACTGTACTCCAGCCTGGGTGACAGAGCGAGTCTCTGTCTCAAAAAAAAAAGGGAAACCGAGCATAGAGAGATTAAAAAACTTGTCCAAGATCATACAGCTAGAAAGTGACAGAGCCCGGATTTGAACCCAGCCAGGATGCCTTGAGAAGCTGTAATCTTAACCATTATTCTCTCCTACCTTTCTTTTTTCTGACCTTTTCCTCTCCAGGTTATTGTTCAAAACTACAACTCCATTTTGACACTTTCTCACTTGTACCGATCTTCAGACGCCCTCCTTGTTCATGAGAATGATGCCGTCCATAAGATCTGTGCAAAACTGATGAATATCAAGCAGATCTCCTTTAGTGATATCAATCAAGTCCTCGCACATCAGCTGGGAAGTGTGTTCCAGCCTACTTATTCTGCAGAAAGCTCATTTCACTACAGACGAAATCCACTAGGTATTTGTCCCTTTATATGTTAATTATAGGAAAGCCTTATGTTCTGAAAGCTTCAAAGTTTATTCTTTCTGTCTCTTCCTCTACCTGAAGATACACTTAAGTCTTGCTTATCTCAAAACCCTTTCTTCACATCTGCTTAGTTCTCTGAACTGTCTTATTGAAAAACTGAGAAGTTGCTAAAGGGCAATGGGTATCCACTGCTCTTCTTCAGGATTCTTTCTCTCTCTTTCTTTTCTTAATAGAAACCACATTGAGATATAACTCACCTAGCATGCAATTCACCCATTTAAAGTGTACAAGTCAGTGATTTTTCTTTTTTTTTTTTTGAGACAGAGTCTCGCTGTGTTGCCCAGGCTGGAGTGCAGTGGTGCAATCTTGACTCGCTGCAACCTCCGCCTCCTGGGTTCAAGCAATTTTCCTATCTTAGCCTCCTGAGTAGCTGGGACTACACTACAGGCACATGCTACCATGCCCAACTGATTTTTGTAGTTTTAGTAGAGACGGAGTTTCACCATATTGGCCAGGCTGGTCTCGAATTCCTGATCTCAAATAATCCGCCCGTCTCGGCCTCCCAAAGTGCTAGGATTACAGGCGTGAGCCACTGCACCCAGCCCTAGCCTTTTCCTAAGTACGGCAGCCAGACTGAACTCTGGCTTTGCAGTTTTTAAAAGCGTAAGTCAGATCCTGTTGCTCCCCTTTTCAGAACCTTCCTGAGGTTTCCCGTCTCATCCAGAGTTGTCAATGTGGGCGTCACCATAGTGTGTGGAGATTGGGAATTCAAAGAGGTCTGAGTCTGCCATGTGGCATGACTTTCCATAGTTGTGCTCTGACAGAAGGTGAGGAGTGGGGTTGGCCCAAGACTGGGATTTTGCCAGAAAGAGGAAGACTGATTGAAAGGCAGGCACTCCATGGATTAAGGTCTCAAGGAGGTTTAAGAATGGTTAAGGTGGCCAGGCGGGGTGGCTCACGCCTGTATCCCAGCACATTGGGAGGCTGAGGTGGGTGGATCACCTGAGGTCAGAAGTTTGAGACCAGCCTGGCCAATATGTTGAAACCCTGGCTCTACAAAACATACAAAAATTAGCCAGGTGTGGTGGCGGGTGCCTATAATGCCAGCTACTCAGAAGACTGAGGCAGGAGAATCTCTTGAACCCGGGAGGCAGAGGTTGCAGTCAGCTGAGATTGCACCACTGTACTCCAGCCTGGGCGACAGAGCAAGACTCTGTTTAAAAACACACACACACACACACACACACACACACACACAATGGTTAAGGTAAGAGTAGCTGAATAAGAAAGCTGGAAGGGAGAGCAGATTGCAACGATTAATAATTCATGCATTGGCTGGGCACCATGGCTCACTTCTGTAATCCCAGTGCTTTAGGAGGCCAGGGTGGGAAGATCACTTGAGGCCAGGAGTTCGAAGCCAGCCTGGGCAGTGTAGCAAGACCTTATCTCTACTAAGAATTTAAAAAGTGGCCGGGTATGGTGGCTCATGCCTGTAATCCCAAAACTTTGGGAGGCCAAGACGGGCAGATCACCTGAGGTTGGGAGTCAAAAATAAAAAGTTAGCTGAGTGTAGTGGCACATGCCTGTAATCCCAGCTACTTGGGAGGCTGAGGCAGGAGAATTGCTTGAACCTGGGAGGGGGAGGTTGCAGTGAGCCAAGATCACGCCACTGCACTCCAGCCTGAGCAATAAGAGCGAAACTCCGTTCCCCCAACAAAAAAAAAAAACAGGCATTGTGGTGCGCACCTGTAACCTCAGCTACTAGGGAAGCTGAGATGGGGCTGTCACTTAAGCCCAGGAGTTCGAGGTTGCAGAGCTTTGATTGTGCCACTGCACTCCAGTCTAGACAACAGAACAAAACACTGTCTAAAAAGAAAAAAAAAGAATTCATGCCATAGTGCTCAGGAATTATTTTCTGACTACTGTATATTTACTTGTGCTATGCAGTAGAATTCAACTGTAGGTATTTTACGGAAAAGAATTCTACATTTAGAGGACATTCCATTCGCACAAGCCCACCTGCGTGGCATCTTATAGATGTTTGTGTCAAAATTTGTTCTTTCTTTAGGATGTATATTATGAGTTTGTACTCAATGGTATAAAGTTTGTTTCATATTATGGTAATATATTTTTCCCTATCCTCAAGGTATTTTCTATAAATATATGAGACAGCTGTGAATGTAAAGGAAATTAGCCTTTCTCCTTAATTCTATTTCATCATAAATACAAGTTTCTAAAGATAGGCACATTCCTGTCTTAAGGAATATCTAATCTCGTCTTCTTTCCAAATAGAGTTTCATGTTAACTTTTGGTTTTTTTTGAGACAGAGTCTCGCTTTGTCCCCCAGCCTGGAGCACGATGCACTGCAGCCTTCGCCTCCCAGGTTCAAGCGATTCTCCTGCTTCAGCCTCCCGAGTAGCTGGGATTACAGGTGCCCGCCACCATGCCTGGCTAATTTTCATATTTTTAGTAGAAACGGTGTTTCACCATGTCGACCAGGCTGCCCTTAAACTCCTGACCTCATGATCTGCCCACCTCAGCCTCCAAAAGTGCTGGGATTACAGGCGTGAGCCACCACACCTGGCTCATATTAACTTTCATATTAACAGGTTTTGATTATCACCTAACCAGATACAATATGTAAAAATCTTGAGCCAGGCGCGGTGGCTCACGTCTGTAATCCCAGCACTTTGGGAGGCTGAGGCGGGTGGATCACCTGAGGTCAGGAGTTCAAGAACAGCCCAGCCAACATGGTGAAACCCTGTCTCTACTAAAAAAAAAAAAAAAAAAAAAAAAATCTAGTAATATTCCTAAAAGAATATTTAGTGGGATGGGTGCAGTGGCTCACATCTGTAATCCCGGCACTTTGGGAGGCCGAGGCAAGTGGATCACGAGATCAGGGGATCGAGACCATTCTGGCCACCATGGTGAAACCCCATCTCTACTAAAGTACAAAAAATTAGCTGGGCGTGGTGGCGGGTGCCTGTAGTCCCAGCTACTCAGGAGTCTGAGGCAGGAGAATGGCGTGAACCCAGGAGGCGGAGGTTGCAGTGAGCTGAGATCACGCCACTGCACTCCAGCCTGGCGACAGAATAAGACTCCGTCTCAAAAAAAAGAAAGAATAGAACAATATTTAGTGAACATAGAATGACAGGAAAAGCGTATCAATTCTCATGTTTACTTTGTTTTCCTGGAGTTTACCTAAATATTTCATTCACATTTACAGTTATTAAGCTTCTAAATTGTAGTTTGCTTTTTGGCAAAGTGTATTTTCTCGCTCATGCTCAAGTCGGTGCTAAAATGAAGTGAAGAGGTGGTGTGTAATAGACATTGTCTCTGAAATTGTATTCATATTAAAGATTAAATAATTCTGGTCTAAGAAGAGAAAAAAACATTTGGCCCAGAAAACCTTCAAATCATGGTTTTATGTAGACCATTGGCAACAATGTGGAATAAAAAAAAATTAGTTCAGATATTTTTTTTTCTTTACAGGAGACTTAATGGAGCATTTAGTTCCCCATCCTGAATTCAAGATGCTGAGTATTCGTAACGTGCCTCACATGTCTGAGAATTCATTGGCATACAGCACATTTACTTGGGCTGGCCTGCTCAAGCATTTGAGACAGATGCTCATTTCTAATGCAAAGATGGAAGAAGGTAAAGAGTAGTCCAAAATATGCAGCCCACAAACTGGAAAAAGTGTCCGTCCTGGAGTCTCTATATTGAGACTGTATACTGGCTTGGAGTAGTTGAGATAATGGACCTTTCTTCCGGCTAGGGAGACTCCGGCAGAAACTCACCAGGGCATCCTGGGAGGGTTTCTTAATCACTTCACAGTTTCATTACCAAAAGACATTTCAAATGAGTGCCAGATTTTTTTTTTTAATCAAAGTAATGAACATAGTTTAAAAAATCAAGTAGCCAAAACTCACTTAAATATATACTTAAATCCATACATTGCACTGTATTTAAAGTATATCTTACTTTTTTTTTTTTTTGAGACTGAGTCTTGCTCTGTCACCCAGGCTGTAGTGCAGTGGCACCATCTTGGCTCACTGCAACCTCCACCTCCCGGGTTCACGCCATTCCCCTGCCTCAGCCTCCCGAGTAGCTGGGACTACAGGCGTCCACCACTGCACCCAGCTAATTTTTTATATTTTTAGTAGAGACGGGGTTTCACCATCTTAGCCAGGATGGTCTCTATCTCCTGACCTCGTGATCCGCCCATCTCAGCCTCCTGGAGTGCTGGGATTACAGGCGTGAGCCACCGCGCCCGGCCAATTACATCTCAGTTTTTTAAAAGGTCAAGTAATGGGCCAGGTATGGTGGCTCATACCTGTAATCCTAGCACTTTGGGAGGCCAAGGCAGGAGAAGCGCTTGAGCCCAGGAGTTCGAGACCAGCCTGGGAAACATGGCAAAACTCCTCTACAAGAAATATAAAAAGTTATCTGGACATGGTGACATGGGCCTGTATTCCCAGCAACTTGGGAGACTGAGGTGGGAGAATCACCTGAGCCCGGGAGGTCAAGGCTGCAGTGAGCTGTGATCACACCACTGCACTTCAGCCTGGGTGACAGTGAGACCCTTTCTCAAAAAAAAAAAAAAAAAAAAGAAAAAAGTTAAGTAATGTCTGGTATGATTTTATGACAAGGAAAACAGCAATCCTACACCTCCCCATTACACAGATGAAACTACTTTCAACGTCTTTAGCTATTTCATCTAGAATTTTCCTCCATAGTTATAAATGTTTTACTTATGTTGTTATCTCTTGCATTCCTAGTATGAAAATTGAGAATTGGGCTGGGCATGGTAGCTAATGCCTGTAATCCCAGCACTTTGGGAGGCCGAGGTGGGTGGATCACCTGAGGTCAGGAGTTCAAGACCAGCCTGGCCAACATGGTGAAACCCCTTCTCTATTTTTTTTTTTTTTTTTTTTTTTTTTGAGACAGAGTCTCGCTTAGTCGCCCAGGCTGGAGTGCAGTGGCGCGATCTCGGCTCACTGCAAGCTCCGCCTCCCGGGTTCACGCCATTCTCCTGCCTCAGCCTCCCGAGTAGCTGGGACTACAGGCGCCCGCCGCCTCGCCCGGCTAATTTTTTTGCATTTTTAGTAGAGACGGGGTTTCACAGTGTTAGCCAGGATGGTCTCGATCTCCTGACCTTGTGATCCGCCCGCCTCGGCCTCCCAAAGTGCTGGGATTACAGGCGTGAGCCACCGCGCCCGGCCTCCTTTCTCTATTAAAAATACAAAAAATATTAGCCAGGCATAGTGGCAGGCACCCGTAATCCCAGCTACTTAGGAAGTTGAGGCAGGAGAATTGCTTGAACCTGGGAGGCAGAGGTTGCAGTGAGCCGAGATAGTGCCACTGCATTCCAGCCTGGGTGATAAGAGTGAAATTGCATCTCAAAAAAAAAAAAGAAAATTGAGAATTGAATCATCTTACACCCCTCTACACACACACACACACACACACACACATTCCCACATTCATATATATATATATATATACTCTGACACGTATGTGCACACTCACACATACACACACTCATATTTACCTTCATCCTTCCTCCTAACATACTTGGGAGTTAGATCAGTTTTCAATGTTTGTATTACTTTTGCTGTGTAAATATTAATTCATAGTACAGCCTTATACTGTGTACATAGATTATATTTTTGTGTGTGTACAATTTATTTTTCCCTCCTGGTGTTGTTAATCATTATATTTATTTGGTTGATATTCCCTGTACCTATCACCAATTTATCCTCAAACTTTTCTGTAAAAAATGAATCCCTTCTCAGATGTGGTGGCTCACGCCTGTAAGCTCAGCACTTTGGGAAGCTGAGGCAGGAGGATCGCTTGAGGCCAGGAGTTCAAAACCAGCTTGAGCAACAAAGCAAGACCCCATCTCTAAAAAAATAATTTAAAAATATTAGCTGGCCCATCATAGTGGCTCACGTTTGTTATCCCAGCACTTTGGGAGGCTGAGGCTGATGAGGTCAGGAGATCAAGACCATCCTGGCTAACATGGATGTAGTAGAAACCCCATCTCTACTAAAAATACAAAAAATCAGCCAGGCGTGATAGCACACACCTGTAATCCCAGCTACCCAGGAGGCTGAGGCAGGAGAATGGCTTGAACCCGGGAGGCAGAGGTTGCAGTGAGCCGAGATAGCGCCCCTGCTCTCCAGCCTGGGCAACAGAGCGAGACTCTGTCTCAAAAAAAAAAAAAAAAATTAGCTGGGCATAGTGGTATGCACCGTTCTAGCTACTTGGGAGGGGGGGGCAGGAGAATCCCGTCAACCAAGGGGTTTGAGTTTAAAATGAGCCGTGATCATGCCACTGCACTCCAGCCTGGGCAACAGAGCAAAACCCTGTCTCAAAAACAAAAAAAAAGAACTCTTTCTCAATATTTTTAAACCCATCAGGTAATCGATTACTTCCATTATCTGCTTAGAGACATCCTTCTGGAAGGCCTTTATCTTCCCATTCCATTCTGGACTTACTGCTGTCCAGGCTTGATAAGCAGCCAGCCCTGGCATCTCTGCTTGCCTCATCCTGATTTATATCTGTACCTCCTAGGTTTCAAATCTGCTTTCTTGATTTATTCCCTCATATTGATGGACCATACCTTTCAGGAGCTCCCTAAGAAAGAGTACAAGGAAAGTAAAGTGTTTGAGGCTACAAATATCATTCTGGCTGGGCGCGGTGGCTCACATCTGTAATCCCAGCACTTTGGGAGGCCAAGGCAGGTGGATCATGAAGTCAGGAGATCGAGACCATCCTGGCTAACACAGTGAAACCCCGTCTCTACTAAAAATACAAAAAAAAATTAGCCGGGCATGGTGGCGGGCGCCTGTAGTCCCAGCTACTCAGGAGGCTAAGGCAGGAGAATCCCTTGAACCTGGGAGGTGGAGCGAGGTTGCAGTGAGCCAAGATTGCACCATTGCGCTCCAGCCTTGGCGACAGAGTGAGACCCCGTCTCAAAAAAATAAAAATAAAAATAAATAAATATTATTATTCTGTTCTGCCATTGCATTTGAATGATAGTTTGGCCAGGGATAGGATTCTAGGTTGGGAATCATTTTCTTTTCATTGAGTATTTCAAAGGCATTGCTCTATCTTCTCACTTGCAGCGTTGCTGTTAGGAAGTCTCATATTGTTCTGATTCTCAATCCTATTTTGTTATCTCTTGAAGCTTTAGGATTTTCTCTTTGTCCCCAGCATTCTGAACGTACTTGACATGGGTCTTTGGTTTATCTCAATAGAAGGTAAGCTTTATTATCTACTTGGTTTACCGTTGCATCTTTGGAGCCTGGAACAGTAAACACTCAGTGATTATTTGCTGAGTTAGTTGCTCTGAGCACTGAATGGACCCTTATGGATGTTGCAGACTTGTGTGGGTTTCACAGTAAGGCGATCTGCCTGGCCATTTTATTGTTGGGCTTCCAAATACCATATTCAGCATATCTTATCTCTTGATCAGTTGCTTCCTCCTCCATCTCTTTCCTGAACGCATGATAAGCCTGGCTGCCAGCCTCTTCAGAGCTGGACGGGGAAGACATGGACTGTTAAGCTTTCCTGCGAAAGCTTCTACTTTGTGACCTGGTTTTCCAAAGGTTCTCTACAGGGCTGTGCCTGGTGTCACTGAGGCCAGAGCCTCCCAAGTTTAACCTTTTCACAGCAGAAACCTCCTTCTAGGGTAGAAGAGCACACTCCCCCTGCCACAGGGAGTGGGGAAGGGGCTCTTAGAGCTGCCTCTCAAACAGATTTTTAGTTAATCCTCCTGTTTTTTTTTTCCCACTTTGATTTTCTTTTTTCTTTCTTTCTTTCTTTTTTTTTTTAAGATGGAGTTGCACTCTGTCACCCAGGCTGGAGTGCAGTGGCCTCATCTTGGCTCACTGCAACCTCCACCTCCCGGGTTCAGGTGATCCTCCCACCTTAGCCTTCCAAGTAGCTGGGACTACCAGTGTACCAATGTGTACCGCCACACCTAGCTAATTTTTGTATTTTTAGTAGAGATGGGGTTTTATCATGTCAGCCAGGCTGGTCTCAAACTCCTGACCTCAAGCGATCCGCCTGCCTCAAATTCCCAAAGTGCTGGGATTACAGACGTAAGCCACCGTGCCCAGCCTTTTTTCCACTGTGAAAAGTGTCTGGTCTACTTCCAGGACCTCAACTGTGGGCAAACTTTTTAGCTTTTTCTTGTTGTGCAGTCAGTAATCAGTAGTTCCTTTGCTCTCCAGCTTCCAAAATTTTGTTGCTGTTACATTCTCTCCTGTTCCCTTTTTTTCTTGTTTATGGTTATCCTTTTATTGATTAAGCAGGATCTGAGGAGAGAGTGGCAGGAAACTGACATGTTCAGTCTGTCATGTGTAACTAGAAATCACTACTAGGTGTTAATAGCATACATTATACCACAGATTAAAATAAGTTAGGTTTTTATACTATGAGAGTAGATTTTCTCAACATTTATTTGTAATATCTTACGGATTTTAGATTATAGTGCCAGAGGTTTGGAGGTAAGCAAAATGTAAAATGTAAGCAAAATGTAAACAAAATGTAAAAATAGTGCTTCCTGAATTTTTTGGCCACAGTACCTGTTTTTCTAGCTATACCTGTTAATACGGTAAGGAACACAATGTTCCTTAGAGTCGTGTGAGACGTGCTGCTCTGAGCTCTCTTAGGTCAATAAACCACAGTTTGCTGAGTTCCCATGTGGAACTTTAGGGTGTCAACATTTTTTCTTTTTCTTTTTTTTTTTTTTTTTGGAGGAGGGGATGGAGTCTCGCTTTGTCACCCAGGCTGGAGTGCAGTGGCTCTCGGCTCACTACAACCTCTGCCTCCCGGTTGAAGCGATTCTTTTGCCTCAGCATCCTAAATAGTTGGGACTACAGGTGCGCACCACCATGCCCGTCTAATTTTTGTATTTTTTTAGTAGAGACGGGGTTTCACCATATTGGCCAGGCTGGTCTTAAACTGACCTCGTGATTCGCCCGCCTTGGCCTCCCAAAGTGCTGGGATTATAGGCATGAGCCACCGCGCCCGGCTGGGTGTCAACATTTTTTCACAGTTGTATAGTTTGAACATATAAATGTTTTCATACACGTGTATGAATAGTATATAAATAAATATATATATGGCATAAGCCTGGTTGAAGGATCTAGTTTTATAACTCTTCATATATTCTCTGCTCTGTGGGAAGATTTTGTGCGTTTGGTTTTTGAGACAGGTTTCACTCTCACCTAGGCTGGAGTGTAGTGGTGCAATCATAGCTCAGTGCGGCCTCAAACTCCTGGGCTCAAGTGATCCCCCGGTGCAGCTTCCTGTAGCTAGGACTACAGGTGTGTACCACCATAAGTGACTAATTTTGTTATTTATTTATTTATTTTTTTGAAATGGAGTCTCACTCTATCGCCAGGCTGGAGTGCAGTGGCACAATCTTGGCTCACTGCAACCTCCGCCTCCCGAGTTCAAACGATTCCCCTGCCTCAGCCTCCTGAATAGCTGGAACTACAGGCATGTACCACCTCGCCCAGCTAATTTTTGTATTTTTAGTAAAGACAAGGTTTCACCATGTTGGCCAGGATGGTCTCGATCTCTTGACCTCGTGATCTGCCCACCTCGGCCTTCCAAAGAGCTGGGATTACAGGCATGAGCCACCACACCCAGCCTAATTTCGTTATTTCTTTTATTTTTGGAGAGTTGGGGGTCTCACTATGTTGCCCAGGCTAGTCTTGAACCCCTGGTTTCAAGTGATCCTTTCACCTCAGCCTCTCAAAGTGCTGGGATTACAGGCATGAGCCTCCGCGCCTGGCCTCTATGTAAAGATTTACCCCATTTCTATCACCATCACTATCTGTTTCTACGTATTCTACCTTTAGGGAGAATGTGTGATCCAGGAAGGAGCAAGGCAGAAGTTAATGACCCCCCGCCTTTTTTTCTTTTTGAGACGGAGTCTTGCTCTGTCGCGCAGGGTGGAGTGCAGTGGCACGATCTTGGCTCAGTGCAGCCTCTGCCTCCCGGGTTCAAACGATTATCCTGCCTCAGCCTCCCAAGTAGCTAAGATTACAGGCGCCTGCCACCACGCCCAGCTAAATTTTTTTTGTATTTTTAGTGGAGATGGGGTTTCACCATGTTGGCCAGGCTGGTCTTGAACTCCTCACCTCAAGTGATCCGCCTGCCTCAGCCTCCCAAAGTGCTAAGATTACAGGCGTGAGCCACCATGCCTGGCCTTGAAGTTAATGCCTTTCGTGACCTAGCTTTGGAAGTTATTTCTGCAACATCCTTTTGGTTAAGGTCAGCCCTCTGCAGTGTGAGAGCATACTCCCCCAGGGCTTGAATACCAGGAAGCGAAGATGATTGGGGTCATGTTGGAGGCTGACTGCTGTTCTCTGCGCTGTCCCTAAGTCATGTCCTCCCACATGCACGGTACATTCTTCCCCTCCCAAGGCCCCCAATAGTTACATACCATTAGCACATTGGTCCAAAATCTTATCCTCCAAAAGCAGCATGGATTCATACTCCTCAAGTGAGACTTCTCGCACTGTCACCCAGGCTGGAGTGCAGTGGCATGATCACAGCTCTCTGTAGCCTTGACCTCCTGGGCTTAGGCAATTCTCCCCACTCAGTTTCTCCGGTAGCTGGAACTATAGGTGCATGCCACAGATGCCAGACTAATTTTTGTATTTTTTTTTAGAAGAGGAGACCACTATTTTGTCCAGGCTGGTCTTGAACTCTTGGGCTCAAGAGATCCTCCCACCATAGCGTACCAAAGTGCTAGGATTACAGGCATGAGCCATCACACCCATCCTAAGATATCTTGTACTCAAAGATAGCCCTTTGAGTACAATTTTTTGCCCCAACAAACTCTAGTGGAATAGGCATAGGAGAATTGATAGACCCTCCCTTTTAGACAGGAAAAATAATGCCTATAGTCCTAGATACATGGGAGGACAAGGCGGGAGGATCATTGGAGCCCCGGAGTTTGAGGCTGCAGTGAGCTATGATCACACATGTGAATAGCCACTGCACTCCAGCCTGGGTGGCATAACGAGACCCTGTCCAAAAAAAACTAATATACACATTCCACAAGACCATTTTCCTTCTCTTGTTCAGAGCCATTTATAAAATCTCTTGCTTTTGGGCTGGGTGCAGTGGCTCACGCCTGTAATCCCAGCACTTTGGGAGGCTGAGGCAGGCAGATCATTTGAAGTCAGGAGTTCGAGACCAGCCTGGCCAACATGGTGAAACCCCGTCTCTACTAAAAATGCAAAAAAAATTAGCTGGGTGTGATGGCACACACCTTTAATCCTGTCTACCCAGCTACTGGGGGAGACTGAGGCAGGAGAATCGCTTGAACCCGGGAGATGGAGGTTGCAGTGAGCCAAGATCACGCCACTTCACTTCAGCCTAGGCAACAGAGTGAGACTCCATCTCAGAAAACTAAGTAAATAAAATAAAATCTCTTGCTTTTTTTTTTTTCTTTTGGTAGGTATTGATTGGCATGTGCGGCCTCCTTTATCAGGACTTCCTTCTCTTGGTAAAATGTCTCTCAACAAGGACCTGCATTTTAACACTTCCATTGCTAACTTGGTCATTCTTCGTGGGAAAGATGTGCAAAGTGCAGATGTGGGTAAGAAATTCAGGTGAAAATTAAGATTTACATTTTGCACATGTACATGCTATATGGTACAAATGGTTTTTTAAAAGTCCCTGTATTCTTGGAGAAAGGAAAGTAATAACTATGTGTTTTAGTGGCAAAATTTGACCATGGTATCAGTTAGTATGTGACTAGACACCAATATAGAAGTGGTTTAAACAAGATAAAAGTATAACTCCTTTAGCCGGGTGTGGTAGCACATGCATATAGTCCCAGTTACTTGGGAGGCTGAGGCAGAAGGATAGCTTGAACCTAGGAGGTCAAGGCTCCAGTGAGCCATCATTGTGGCACTGCCCTCCAGCCTAAGCAACAGAGCAAGACCCTGTCTCTATTTAAAAAAAAAGAATTGTATTCTGAACATCTGGCTGCCCTGTCACCCTTACTTTCTCATCTGGCTGCCTCCTTATAGAAATGAGCAGAGGCCGGGCGCGGTGGCTCAAGCCTGTAATCCCAGCACTTTGGGAGGCCGAGACGGGCGGATCACGAGGTCAGGAGATCGAGACCATCCTGGCTAATATGGTGAAACCCCGTCTCTACTAAAAATACAAAAAACTAGCCGGGCGAGGTGGTGGGCGCCTGTAGTCCCAGCTACTCGGGAGGCTGAGGCAGGAGAATGGCGTAAACCTGGGAGGCGGAGCTTGCAGTGAGCTGAGATCCGGCCACTGCACTTTGAGACTCCGTCTCAAAAAAAAAAAAAGAAATGAGCAGAGAAGGACCTGCCTCCTTTCCTGTTTTGTTTTTTTGTTTTTTGTTTTTTGTTTTTTGAGACGGGGCTCACTCTGTTGCTCAGGCTGGAGTGCAGTGGTGTGATCTCGGCTCCCTGCAACCTCCACCTCCCAAGTTCAAGCAGTTCTGCTGCCTCAGCCTCCTGAGTAGCTGAGATTACAAGTGTGCGCCACCACGCCTGGCTAATTTTTGTATTTTTACTAGAGACGGGGTTTCTCCATGTTGGCCTGACTGGTCTCAAACTCCTGACCTCAGGTGATCCGCCCACCTCGGCCTCCCAAAGTGTTGGGATTATAGGCTTGAGCCACTGTGCCTGGCCAGGCATGCCTCCTTTTCTGAAAGTCCCATATCACACTTGAATTTCTGTCCCATTGACTGGGACTGAGTTCTGGGCCACACCTCACTGCAATTTCAGTTAAAGTTTAGGGGAATTGATACTAAGGAAGAAGGGGTGAACAGGAATTGCTAAGGAGCAGGAATTGCTGGACAACCAGTTGTATCTGTGACAAGCATTTTGTTACAAATTTTTCAGGAAGTTGAAAGAGCATTATTCTTTTTGTGTGTGTGTGAGACAGAGTCTCATTCTGTCACCCAGGCTGGAGTGCCGTAGTGCAATCTCAGCTCACTGCAACCTCTGCCTCAGCTTCCCAAGTAGCTGGGATTACAGGCGTGCGCCACCACGCCTGATTGATTTTTGTATTTTTAGTACAGATGGGGTTTGACCATATTGACCAGGCTGGTCTCAAACTCCAGACCTCAAGTGATCCATCCGCCTCGGCCTCCCATAGTGCTGGGATTACAGGTGTGAGCCACTGTGCCTGGCTGAAAGGGCGTTATTCTTATTAGCCTTGTTTTTCTTTTTTTTTTTTTTTTTTTTTTTTTTTTTCTGAGACGGAGTCTCGCTCTGTCGCCCAGGCTGGAGTGCAGTGGCGCGATCTCGGCTCACTGCAAGCTCCGCCTCCCAGGTTCACGCCATTCTCCTGCCTCAGCCTCCCGAGTAGCTGGGACTACAGGCGCCCACAACCGCGCCCGGCTAATTTTTTGTATTTTTAGTAGAGACGGGGTTTCACCGTGGTCTCGATCTCCTGACCTTGTGATCCGCCCGCCTCGGCCTCCCAAAGTGCTGGGATTACAGGCGTGAGCCACCGCGCCCAGCAGCCTTGTTTTTCTATGGCGATTTTCTGGGTTCATTTTATCATGACTTCAGCAAGTATCATGTTTGCTACTTCTTGTTGTGATACAAAGAAAACCAAGGCCTAGCATAGTGGCACGCATGTGTAATCCCAGCACTTTGGCAGGCTAAGTCAGGAGGATCGCTTGAGGCTAGGAGTTTGAAACCAGCCTGGACAACATAGCAAGACCCCATCTCTACAAAGAATTTTAAACTTTAGCCAAGTATAGTGGTGCACACCTGTAGTCCCAACTACTAGGGAGACTGAGGCAGGAGGATCACTTGAACCCAGGAGTTTGAGGCTGCAGTGACCAATGACAGTGGTGCCACTGCACTCCAGCCCGGGTGACAGAGACCCATTATCAAACAGAAAAAAGAAAACTGAACAATCTAGACCTTGTAATGTCCCTCAGAGAAAGAACAAATAATAGTATAAAATAGGGCCAGGCACAGTGGCTCTCACCTGTAATCCCAGCACTTTGGCAGAGGTGGGATGATTGCTTGGGCCCAGAAGTTTGAGACCAGCTTGGGCAACATAGTGAAATGCCATCTCTACAAAAAATAAAAATATTAGGCGTGGTGGCATGGGCCTGTAGTCCCAGCTACTTGGGAGGCTGAGGTGGGAGGATCACTTAAGGGCAGGAGGTGAAGGCTGCAGTGAGAGCTGTGATAGTGCCTCTGCACACCAGCCTGGTGACAGACTAAGATCCTGTCTCAAAAAAAAAAAAAAAAAAAAAATTAGCATTATATTACTTTTGGATAAATCGTCCATATTCATTGTATAGAAAAAAAAGGGGGCCAGTGCAGTGGCTTATCCCTATAATCCTAGCACTTTGAGAGGCTGAGGCAGGTGGATCACTTGAGGCCAGGAGTTCGAGACCAGCCTGGCCAACATGGTGAAACCCCATCTCTACAAAAAGTACAAAAATTAGCTGGGCATGGTAGCAGGCACCTGTAATCCCAGCTACTTAGGAGGCTAAGGCGGGAGGATTGCTTGAGCCCAGGAAGTAGAGGTTGCAGTGAGCCAACATCATGCCACTGCACCCCAGCCTGGGCAACAGAGTGAGACCCTGTCTCAAAAAAAAAAAAAAAAAGTGTAATAATTCATACCTTTCAGAAAAGTGTTAAGAAGAATGCACACCACCATGTGTAGCTAATTTTGTTTTTAGTAGAGACGAGGTTTTACTGTGTTGCCCAGGCTGGTCTCGAACTCCTGAGCTCAAGCGATCTACCCTCCTCTGCCTCCCAAAGTGCTGGGAGTCACCGCGCCAGCCAACACAAGTTTTAAAAGGCAAAATAAAAGATCTCTGATGAAGTAGACAAGAAAATATCTGTTTGTTTATTCATTTTCACAATTACTAATTTATGCTATAAAAAGACGGCTTATCTTGTTTTTACTCTAGAGGGATTTAAAGATCCAGCTCTCTACACTTCCTGGTTAGAACCTGTTAATGCTTTCAACGTGTGGAAAACCCAGCGGGCCTTTAGCAAGTATGAGAAGTCTGCAGTGTTGGTCAGCAATAGCCAGTTCTTAGTAAAACCACTTGATATGATTGTCGGGAAGGCATGGAATATGTTTGCTTCAAAGTAAGTATAAAATAAGTCTACAAACTTTTCTTTTTTTTTTTTTTTTGAAACAGAGTCTCGCTCTGTTGCCCGGGTTGGAGTGCAGTGGTATGACCTCGGCTCACTGCAAGCTCCGCCTCCCGGGTTTAAGCGATTCTCCTGCTGCAGCCTACTAAGTAGCTGGGATTACAGGCTCCCACTACCACCCCCAGCTAATTTTTATATTTTTAGTAGAGGCAGGGTTTCACCATGTTGCTCAGGCTTGTCTCGAACTTCTGACCTCGGAATCCGCCTACCTCGGCCTCCGAAAGTGCTGGGATTACAGGCATGAGCCACCGCGCACGGCAGCCTTTCTAACCTTTAAGCAGATACTGTAGCGTTAAAGCATGAGGTATGATCTCGAGGAAGCATGGTTACCACTGTGTAGGTGTGAAGGTGTGAAGCCTTGGGCACGTGATTTCAGGCTTCATTGCCTCATCTGTGTAAGAGGGTCCTAACTGAGGAAATTTCTGGTGAGGATTAGATAAGATAATCTTGTAAAACAGCTAGTACTGTGCCGGGCTAGTAAATGCTCAGTAATTGTTTGACATTATTAAAGTAGAATTTTATTATAAAGCAGGGAAAATAAGATAGTTTTCAAAAATAAGATCTGGCTGGGCACCGTGGCTCACACCTGTAATCCCAGCACTTTGGGAGGCTGAGGCGAGCAGATCGGCTGAGGTCAGGAGTTCAAGACAAGCCTGGCCAACATGGTGAAACCCCATCTCTATTAAAAATACAAAAATTAGCTTGGCATGGTGGTGGGTGCCTGTAATCCCAGCTACTTGGGAGGCTGAGGCAGGAGAATTGCTTGAATCCAGAAGGTAGAGGTTGCAGAGAGCCAAAACTATGCCATTGCACTCCAGCCTGGGCGACAAGAGTGAGACTCCATCTAAAAAAAAAATGAAATTAAAAAAAAAAAAAGGCCAGGTGCGATGGCTCACACCTGTAATCCCAGCACTTTGGGAGGCCAAGGTGGGCGGATCACAAGGTCTGGAGATGGAGACCATCCTGGCTAACATGGTGAAACCCCATCTCTACTAAAAGTACAAAAAATCAGCTGGGTGTGGTGGTGGGCACCTGTAGTCTCAGCTACTCGGGAGGCTGAGGCAGGAGAATGGCGTGAACCCAGGAGGTGGAGCTTGCAGTGAGCCGAGATTGTGCCACTGCACTCCAGCCTGGGCGACAAGCAAGACTCCGTCTAAAAGTAAAAATAAATAAATAGATAAATCCTTGGGAGACTGGAAGATCCTCATGTTCCTCAATAAGATATATGATTAAATTCAACTCAGTTTGATACTAAGAAATGTCTACTTCATACTAACATGTTTTAGCAGATTTCTTGATCTCTACCAGTTACTTAAGTCAAAGCAGAATTCTTCAAATGACTGGACAAGGCTTCTAACTATCTTTTTCTTTTTTTTTTTTTTTTGAGATGGAGTTTCGCTCTTGTTGCCCAGGCTGGAGTGTAGTGGCGTGATCTCGGTTCACTGTGACCTCTGCCTCCCGGGTTCAAGCGATTCTCCTGCCTCAGCCTCCCAAGTAGCTGGGATTACAGGCATGCCCCACTACACTCAGCTAATTTTTTTGTTTTTAGTAGAGACAGGGTTTCTCCATGTTGGTCAGGCTGATCTCAAACTCCTGACCTCAGGTGATCTGCCCGCCTTGGCCTCCCAAGGTGCTGGGATTACCAGCATGAGCTACTGTGCCCAGCCACCTATAACTTTCATTAGCTCGGATACCCCAGGGCCCAACCATCCTGCGTGTGACCAGTCCATAAAACCCCACTCGGGCTGGGCATGGTGGCTCACGCCTGTAATCCCAGCACTTTGGGAGGCCAAGGCTGGTGAATCACAAGATCAGGAGTTTGAGACCAGCCTGGCCAACATGGTGAAACCCCGTCTCTACTGAAAATACAAAAAGTAGTTGGGCATGGTGGCAGGCACCTG
Source organism: Macaca fascicularis (assembly GCF_037993035.2). Classification (NCBI taxonomy): domain Eukaryota; kingdom Metazoa; phylum Chordata; class Mammalia; order Primates; family Cercopithecidae; genus Macaca; species Macaca fascicularis. The sequence goes on from NC_088390.1 coordinate 46,840,877, forward strand.
TAATCCCAGCTACTGGGGAGGCTGAGGCAGGAGAATGGCTTGAACCCAGGAGGTGGAGGTTGTGAGCAGAGATTGTGCCACTGCATTCCAGCCCAGGCAACAGTGCGAGACTCTGTCTCAAAAAAAAAACCCCACTCCACAGGGCCGTGAACTCCGTCCTTTTTTGGTGTCATTCCCGTCCTACTCTCATTAAATGGTAGCAGCCATTATGATGTCAATTTAATTCATGTCTGCCCTTGATATTCTTTTTGTACATGATTTTTGTGCCTCAGAACATTTGCAAGGAGCAGTCAGGCGTGGTGGCTCACGCTTGTAATCCCAGCACTTTGGAAGGCCAAGGCAGGTGGATCACTTGAAGCCAGGAATTCAAGACCAGCCTGGCCAACATGGTGAAACCCCACCTCTACTAAAAATACAAAAATTAGCCTGGTGTGGTGGCGCGCACCTGTAAAACCAGCTACTTGGGAGGCTGAGTCACAAGAATTGCTTCAACTCAGGAAGCAGAGGTTATGGTGAGCCGAGATCACACCACTGTACTCCATCCTGGGTGACAGAGCAAAACCCTGTCTCAAAAAACAAACAAACAAAAAAGAAAGCATTTGTGGTGTGGGAGGGATTAAGAGGACCACCCTGGCATAACTACAAATTAAATGTCCTGAGAGCACCTGGGAGGCTTCACTCCATTCCTAGAACTGGATTGATGTGTTCTCTAGTTTCAAGCCTTATATGAAACTTCTCAGGTACTTTTCAGAGTTTATACTGAATATAGGGTGTTATGTATATACTGAGTAGATAGCCAGATCTGAACATGCTGCTCTTTCCTGGGTGCCTCTTCTTTGCCAGTTTTTTGGACACTAAAAATACAGGGAGCTTGACATAAATTTTGAAAGTTCAGAGGCCGGGCGCGGTGGCTCAAGCCTGTAATCCCAGCACTTTGGGAGGCCGAGATGGGCGGATCACGAGGTCAGGAGATCGAGACCATCCTGGCTAACACGGTGAAACCCCGTCTCTACTAAGAAATACAAAAAATAGCCGGGCGAGGTGGCAGCGCCTGTAGTCCCAGTTACTCGGGAGGCTGAGGCGGGAGAATGGCGTGAACCCGGGAGGCGGAGCTTGCAGTGAGCTGAGATCCGGCCACTGCACTCCAGCCTGGGCTACAGAGCGAGACTCCGTCTCAAAAAAAAAAAAAAAAAAAAAAAAAGAAAGTTCAGGCCGGGCACGGTGGCTTATACCTGTAATCCCAGTAATTTAGGAGGCCAAGGCGGGCGGTTCACCTGAGGTCAGGAGTTCGAGACCAGCCTAATTAACATGGAGAACATGGAGAAACCCTGTCTCTACTAAAAATACAAAAGCAGCTGGGTGTGGTGGTGCATTCCTGTAATCCCAGCTACCCGGGAGGCTGAGGCAGTCGAATCACTTGAACCCAGAAGGCGAAGGTTGCAGTGAGTGGAGATCACGCCATTGTACTCCAGCCTAAGCAACAAGAGCAAAACTCTGTCACACACACACACACACACACACACACACACACAAAAGAAAAAAGAAGGACTGGGCACGGTGGCTCACATTTGTAATCTCAGCACTTTGGGAGGCTGAGGCAGGTGGATCACGAAGTCAGGAGTTCGAGACCAGCCTGGCCAATATGGTGAAACCCTGTCTCTACTAAAAATACAAAAATTAGCTGGGCGTCATGGCATGTGCCTGCAGTCCCAACTACTCAGGAGGCTGAGGCAAGAGAATCGCTTGAACCTGGGAGGCGGAGGTTGCAGTGAGCCGAGATCACGCCACTGCACTCCAGCCTGGGCAACAGAGCGAGACTCAAAAAAAAAAAACAAAAAACGGGCCGGGCGCGGTGGCTCACGCCTGTAATCCCAGCACTTAGGGAGGCCGAGACGGGCGGATCACGAGGTCAGGAGATCGAGACCAGCCTGACTAACACAGTGAAACCCCGTCTCTACCAAAAAAAAAAAATACAAAAAACTAGCCGGGCGAGGTGGCGGGCGCCTGTAGTCCCAGTTACTCGGGAGGCTGAGGCGGGAGAATGGCGTGAACCCGGGAGGCGGAGCTTGCAGTGAGCTGAGATCCGGCCACTGCACTCCAGCCTGGGTGACAGAGTGAGACTCTGTCTCAAAAAAAAAAGAAAAAAAAAAAAAAAAAAAAAAAAAAAAACGGGCCTGATGCAGTGACTCACGCCTATAATCCCAGCACTTTGGGAGGCTGAGTCGGGAGTTCAAGACTATCCTGGCTAACATGGCGAAACCCCATCTCTACTAAAAACAAAAAATTAGCCCGGTGTGGTGGCGGGCACCTGTAATCCCGGCTACTTGGTGGGGGCTGAGGCAGGAGAATGGTGTGAACCCGGGAAGCGGAGCCTGCAGTGAACTGAGATTTCTCCACTGTACTCCAGCCTGGGCAATAGTGCAAGATTCTGTCTCAAAAAAAAAAGTTCACTAATCTTTGGAGTAAACAAAGCAAATGTAAGACTTCTGAAAGATGTGATCTTCAAATGTTCATGAGCTAGAAAAGGTCTGTTTATTGTTGAAGAGCTACTCATTTGCCTGACATTTTTTATTTTGTAATTTCTGGGTTTTTTTCCACCAGAGCCTACATTCATCAGTACACAAAATTTGGAATTGAAGAGGAGGACTTTTTAGACAGTTTCACGTCATTAGAGCAGGTTGTTGCCAGTTACTGTAACCTCTGATCTTGAACAATGGGAAAAGTACCTTAGGGCATTTTTGGACTAAAATATTTTCAATACTATTTTCTCTGTAAAGTTTTCAAAGTTCCATTCTGTTAAAGTAACCACGTAGAATGCTGAGTCTGTTCTGCATATTATGCCCACAGAAAAGGAAGAAAACTTTTTAAATGGAGAATCGCATGTTTTTCAATGAAAACATCCACTTGGTATTTCATTTGTAAGAAAAAAATGGTGCTTTTCTAAAGAACTTTGGGGAAACAATTTGCTGAGATGTTGGGACTCTGGAACTAGCCAAGAAAAGAGAATATTCTCTACATGTTCCTAAATCTTCCTTCTTTACTCCAAAAACAACTCACAAAGCATGAACCAAACTTTCACAGCATAATTTCAAGCTAAGGAATTGTAATTCTGTACTTAATATATTCATGTTTGAAATGAATGCTTTGAACCACAGGAGGGAGATGTTGTCAAATGCTACAGTGTGAACATGTATTTTGAATATTCTGTAACAGGGTAAGAGTTTCCACTCAAAGCAGCTATTTAAAAATAAATATGAGGATTTTGGTAATAAATGCTTATGCCTAACTACAAAAGCAAATAGGTAAATGTGTACTTAGTGTGCTTTTCTTCAACTTTTTGGGCATGAGAAAATTGGGTCAGATTTTGTTTTGGATCCTGGAATGCCAGAGCAGAAATTGATTTTATTCAATTATTGCTTTAAAATTACTTATAATGGGCTGGGCATGGTAGCTCACATCTGTAATCCCAACACTTTGGGAGGGCAAGGTGGGAGGATCACTTGAGGCCAAGAGTTTGAGACCAGCCTGAGCAATACAGTAAGACCCCCATCTCTACAAAACAAAATTTTTAATTAGCTGGGTGTAGTGGCAGACACTTGTGGTCCAAGCTACTCTGGAAGTTTGGGTGGGAGGATCACTTGAGCCCTGGGAGGTCGAGGCTGCAGTGAACTGATACCGTGCCTCTGCATTCCAGCCAGGGTGACAGAGTAAGGCTGTCTCAAAAAAAAAAAAAAAAAAAAAAAGAAATTACTTACAGGTATTCAGCTGGTATGGATGATGGTTATATGCTTTTCAGTAAAAGGGATAAGAATTTTCACCTAAATTTTTCACTAAGTTAAGAAAATTATCACCAAGGAAATATAATTACTTGATGAAATTGACACACAAGATATGGGTTTCACCCAAGACAAAACATGCTTGGAAATTGACAACTGAGTTTGAAGGGAATGTTGTATTTCCATAAAACACATCACATGCAATATATTAACGAATGTAAAATGAGAAACAAATAGGAACATTTGCCCTTTCTGCCAAATCTACCAGTAGTGACTTTTATATGGAAAAATGACAGTTCACAGCTTCACTGGTTCTTCCTTTTCTTTCCATATGGAAATGATTACCTTTTTGCTGTTTTTCTTATCAACTGTTGCTATGATTTAAAATACTGAACCAGATCTTATTTCTAAGGAATGTAAAAAGTGGTCTGTTCTGCTGCTAAAAGGCACACCCCACTGCTGCGTTTCATTAACCCCAGTATACTTGAAAAATAATTAGATCATAATTTTTACAAAACAAGTTAAAGTAATTGTTTAAGCATTGAAAAGATCCACAGACTGAAACAATTTCCCAGACTAAACCAGCACTCATGAAGATCTGTAACTGAGTGTCTCACCAGGGGTCAATGCGATTCTGAGGAACCTTGCTAGAAGTTAACTTGAAAGAAAGTCATAAGTTGAAATCATTTGATATTTGAGAAAATTCATGAGGTACCAATAGGGGCAAGTATATTTCTAATTTGGCAACTCATGGAATCATTAGCAGGTGAATATTAGAAGCAAATCCCAACTAGACAGAGCTCTGGGTCCATTTGCTTATGCTATTTGACCCTTTTTCATGATCCACAATTGCATTATTTGATATGTAAGGTTACCTATTATATATATATGTGTGTGTGTGTGTGTATATATATATATATATATATATATATTTTTTTTTTTTTTTTGGAGACAGGGTCTCGCTCTGTCACCCAGGCTGGAGTGCAGTAGCATGATCTCAGCTCAACCTCCCAGCTCAAGCAATCCTCCCACCTTAGCCTCACTAATAACTGGGACTATCGGTGTGCACCACCATGCCCAGCTAATTTTTGTATTTTTGGTACAGATGATGTTTCCCCATGTTGCCCAGGCTGGTTTCAAACTCCTAGGCTCAGGCCATCCACCTGCCTCGGCCTCCCAAAGTGCCGAGATTACAGGCATGAGCCACCATACCTGGCCAATACCTAAATATTTTAAAGCTTGGGTTAAAACATTTACATGGAAAATAATTTTTTTCTTGTCTACTTGGAATAACAAAATTTTTGCTCTTAAAGTTGTGATTTTAAGTTAAAAATTAACACCAAGATGCTGATGTCAAAGCTTCCAAATGGGGTGGCATTGGAAATGTACTTTGATTTGTGTGGAGATAATGGCCAGTCAGCCAGGACAACATTGGCTGTCTTAGCTCCTGGGTGCACAGATCCAGAAAACTTTGAAAGTGTAATTTCTTAGATTGTGAGGTAACTGGCATATTATGTTGTCAGACATTATCCTGCAGAGCCAGAATGCACCCCTATGGACAATGAGCACAGTGTGAATGCAAACTCTTTCTTATTGTCAAGCTCTTTCTCTCTTATCTTCCCCAATCTGTGCTTTTCTCAAGAGCTTAAGCTGTAGAACCTGTTTTTTCCCATGCATTCGCCACTTCCAGCCCTGGGATGTCCCCGAAAACTCTCCTCCCCCATCGGCTGTTACTATTCAATCTACAACATCTTTCAACATCTTTCTCCTATATTTTACCCATCACTTAGAACTCACTAAGTATGCCAACAATTCACTATTATCAGTCAATTCATCCATTCAACCAGTATCTATTCAGTGCCAGGCACTGAGGAAGACGTTAGGGATACAGGGATCAGTGCTACCTTGTCTGAATGAAGAAGCTTCTTGGGATGTTTAGTGCTACAATCCTAGCTTCCTAATTATTGCTTGTTATCTTGCCTGTGTGCATATTCACATTTTTTCCAGGAAAGGATGTGGTCCAAGAAAGAACAGTGAACTCAGAGCTCTGGTCTGGGCTAGATTTAAGTGTTGAAATGTCTCTTCACTGGCTCCGTAGGCTCTATAAACTCTGCTTTGCAGTGTACATACCAGTGATTCTTCTCCTGACCACCATGTGTATCACACTTGAATTCCTGTCCAAAATTTTCTTTTAAAACATACTGCATATGTCCCTAACCCACTGTCTTCTCTACTGAGCCCTAAGTTTGGCAGATACCCCTTTCTTGTTCTGCCACCTACCCACCAAATATAGCTTTAACCACTAGCTTGCCATTTTGGGCCAATAATCTTTTATTTTATTTTATTTTATTTGTTTTTTTTTTTTTGAGATAGGGTCTCACTCTCTTGCCCAAGCTGGAGTGCAGTGGTGCAATAATGGCTCACTGCAGCCTCAACCTCTGAAGCTCAAGTGATCCTCCTGCCTCAGCCTCCTGAGTAGCTGGGGCTACAGTGATACACCACTACACTTGGCTAAATTTTTTATTTTTAGTAGAGATGAGGTCTGACTATGTTGCCCAGGCTGGTCTCAAACTTCGAGGCTCAAGTAATCCTCCTACCTTGGCCTCCCAATGGCCCTCCCTCCTGGGATTACAGGTGTGAGCCACCGTGCCTGGCCAACCAACAGTCATTTATGTGAAGAGATATTTCCTCAACTATATCAATCATACTGTTTCCTATGGGTTTGAGGAATGTGAGCTAAAAGAAAACTGGCTTTAGCCAGGCACGGTGACTCATGCCTGTAATCCCAGCACTTTGGGAGGCTGAGGCGGGTGGATCACCTGAGAGCGGGAGTTTGAGACCAGCCTGGCCAACATGGTGAAACCCCAGCTCTACTAAAAATACAAAAAATTAGCTGGGTGTGGTGATGCACATCTGTAATTCCAGCTACTCGGGAGGCTGAGGCAGGAAAATTGCTTGAACCCGGGAGGCGGAGGTTGCAATGAGCTGAGATCGTGCCACTACGTTCCAGCCTGAGCAACAGAGCAAGACTCCATCTCAAAAAAAAAAAAAAAAAAGCAAAAAACCGGCTTTATATTTTTAACTAAATAACTTCCTACTCCTACACCCTAAAATGTCTCAGATGATGCAATGTCAATCTTATTAATAGATGGAAAACCATTTCCGCAAGCAGGAATGCTTGCACAAGGAGTTAAGATAAACAACGTAAATATTTCAAGTTTCTGGGAAACATAATGTCAGGTCAGTGTATGGTGTTCCAGCTGTGGAAAAGGGGAAAAGATACAAAGTCCTAACCATTTAGACTCTAGGGAGCTAGTGAAACAGGAAGAGATGAAAAGAAAGATCGGGGAATTGATGATGCCCTCAAAGAACTGCTAAAAAAGAAACTTGATGGGTTTTAAATTATAAACTTTACCTAATATAAACCAAAAATAAAATTCTAAGCCTTCGAACATCTGAATGGATCCCTCATGTTGGCAAGGGCATTCCAAAGCTAACCTGAAAGGCCATGACGGAAAGGGGGTGGAGTCCAAAATTCACTTTTGGAATTCCTGATAGAACAGACTCTTAAGTCTGGTAACAAACATTTACACTCATTGTTCTCTCCTTCCAAAGCCTGCTACCTGGAGGCTTCATCTGCATAAAACCTTCGTCTCCACAACCCCTTATCTTAACCCAGACATTCCAAAGTTTTTACACAATAATGTAACTCTTTCAGTCCATTAACATTTTTTTTTTGAGACAGTCTTGCTCTGTCACCCAGGCTGGAGTGCAGTGGTGTGATCTCGGGTCACTGCAACCTCTGCCTCCCAGGTTCAAGCGATCCTCCTGCCTCAGCCTCCTGAGTAGCTGGGATTACAGGCCCATGCCAAAACACCCAGCTAATTTTTTTTTTTTTTTAGTAGAGATGGGGTTTAGTAGAGACGAGGCCTCCCACAGTACTGGGATTATAGCTATGAACCACCGTGCCTGGCCTTCATTATTATTATTTTTGAGACAGTCTTACTTTGTCGCCCAGGCTGGAGTGCAGTGGCACAATCATGGCTCACTGCAGCCTTGACCTCCTCCGGCTCCAGCCATCCTCCCACCTCTGTCTCCCGAGTAGCTGGGACCACAGCTGTGTGCTGCAACGCTCTGCTAATGTTTGTATTTTTTACACAGACAGGGTTTTCTTCATTTTTACCAGGCTGGTCTCAAACTCCTGAGCTCAAGCAATCCACCTGCCTCAGCCTCCCAAAGTGCTGGGATTACAGACATGAGCCACTGCACCTGACCTCACTTTTTCTTTCCTTTTTTTTTTTTTTTTTTTTGAGACAGAGTCTCAGTCTGTCACCCAGGCTAGAATGCAGTGGCACAATCTTGGCTCACTGCAACCTCTACCTCCTGAGCTCAAGCAATCCTCCCACCTCAGCCTCCTGAGTAGCTGGGACTACAAGCAGGCACCACCATGCTTGGCTAATTTTTAAATATTTTGTAGAGACGAGGTTTCATTATATTGTCCGGGCTGGTCTCAAACTCCTGGGCTCAAGTGATCTTGCCACTTCAGCCTCCTAAAGTGCTGGGATGACAGGTGTGAGCAACTGTGTCCAGCCCTTTTTTATGCTTTTTGAAACATAGCAAGTAAATTGTTTGTTGTTACTGTTTTTGAGACAGTTTTGCTCTTGTTGTCCAGACTGGAGTGCAATGGTGCAATCTCGGCTCACCGCAACCTCTGCCTCCTGGGCTCAAATGATTTTGCCACCTCAGCCTCCTAAGTAGCTGGGATTACAGGCATGCGCCACCACGCCCAGCTAATTTTGTATTTTTAGTAGAGACGGGGTTATTCCATGTTGGTCAGGCTGGTCTCAAACTCCCAACCTCAAGGTGATCCACCCGCCTCAGCCTCCCAAAGCGCTAGGGTTATAGGCATGAGCCACCGAGACTGGCAGTAAATTGTTTTAAAATTAGATATATGGGTTGCAGTGTAGTTCTATGAGACACGCTGTTCTAAACATTTCAGGAGCAAACTGCTGGGAATTGTGGGAACTGGAGCTGAACAGAATTTGTCCTTACTAGGTGAGAGGTCATGGGAACATGATAGTAAGAAACATGACATAAGGCAAAAGATGGGAGTTTCCTTTCTAATGAAAAAAGGCCTTTGCTTAAGCTCGACTCTTGCGATGAGTATGAAAGAGGCAGGATGTGAGCTTAATTCAACAAACATGCACTGAACACCTGCAAGGAAGGACACTGTGCTAGGGCGGGGTAATAATGAGTTAGACCTGGCCTCCGGCCACTAGGAGGCCACCACTTGGCATATTCTTTGCTGCAGAGCATATACCTGACTCATGGTAAAGACTCCATGTTTACTGAACAGATTAACACCAACGTCTAAAAACTCTGGAAGAAATGTAAAGCAGCAACACTACAGGCACACAGTGAATTAAGCCCTTCAAGGCCGCATTATGAGACAATTTGAAGAGCGGAGGAATGTCTGGTAAATGAGAAGATGGTAATAAGCAGTAGTAAGAGGCATCTTTGGGCCAGTCGCGGTGGCTGACGCCTGTAATCCCAGCACTTTGAGGGGTTGAGGTAGGCAGATCACTTGAGGCAAGGAGTTTGAAACCAGCCTGTGGGCCGGGCGCGGTGGCTCAAGCCTGTAATCCCAGCACTTTGGGAGGCCGAGACGGGCGGATCACGAGGTCAGGAGATCGAGACCATCCTGGCTAACACAGTGAAACCCCGTCTCTACTAAAAAGTACAAAAAACTAGCCGGGCGAGGTGGTGGGCGCCTGTAGTCCCAGCTACTCGGGAGGCTGAGGCAGGAGAATGGCGTGAACCCGGGAGGCGGAGCTTGCAGTGAGCTGAGATCATGCCACTGCACTCCAGCCTGCGCCACAGAGCGAGACTCCGTCTCAAAAAAAAAAAAAAAAAAAAAAAACCCAGCCTGGCCAACATGGTAAAACCCATCTCTACTAAAAATACAAAAATTAGCCTGGCATGGTGGCTTACGCGCCTGTAATCCCAGCACTTTGGGAGGCTGAGGTGGGCAGATAACTTGAGGTCAGGAGTTCGAGACCAGCCTGGCCACTATAGTGAAACCGTGTCTCTACTAAAAATACAAAACTTAGCAAAGTGTGGTGGCGTGCACCTATAATCCAGCTACTCTGGAGGTGGAGGCATGAGAATTGCTTGAGCCTGGGGTGGCGGAGGTTGCAGTGAGCCAAGATCGCGCCAGTGCACTCCAGCCTGGACAACAGAGTGAGACTCTGTCTTTAAAAAAAAAATTATTCTGTAAATTGTCACACAGATGGGGTTTAGGAACTCCTGGACCATCCAGGTTCATCCAGGTGGCACAGGAAGAAGGGAGAAATTAAAGATTAACTTTGGGGTCTTGACTGTCTCAACATTTTCTTTTTTTTTTTTTTTTTTTTTTTTTTGAGACGGAGTCTCGCTCTGTCGCCCAGGCTGGAGTGCAGTAGCGCGATCTCGGTTCACTGCAAGCTCTGCCTCCCGGGTTTACGCCATTCTCCTGCCTCAGCCTCCCGAGTAGCTGGGACTACAGGCGCCCGCCACCTCGCCCGGCTAATTTTTTTTTTTCGTTTTTTTTAGTAGAGACGGGGTTTCACCGTGTTAGCCAGGATGGTCTCGATCTCCTGACCTCATGATCCGCCCGTCTCGGCCTCCCAAAGTGCTGGGATTACAGGCTTGAGCCACCGCGCCCGGCCAACTGTCTCAACATCTTCCCTGCCTACTCCAGGGAAGACTAATAAATATACCACAAAACATAAATGAAGTAGTCTAAAAAGAAGTATATAAAGTAGGAAAACTTTTGTGTATGAAAGAAGTTTTTACTTCGTCCTACAGAGACCAGGGGGTCTTTTATGCTCAGATGAATTCTTTATAATTGAAAAGAAAATGCAGAACATCTGAAAACTCCTTTGATCTCTTACATTTTTCTAAAAGCAGTGACCCCCCCTTTTCCTTCTGAAATTGTGCAAAGTACTTTCATACACACTTTCTACCAGGAAGGCATCTCATTATGTCTGATTCCATCAGAAAGCCGGGAACAGTGACACCCCAGTCCTCCCAGGCTTTGAGAACGACGCACCCACGTGGGAGTGGAACATACAAGCAGATCTCTCCCTCTGAACTCTCGTGCTCCTGGAGAGTGGTGTCATTGTGGTCATATGTTGTTTATTCTGAGCTCCTAGCCAGCCAACTTCAATAAGCAATAACTCATTTACTGAAACATGTAAACAGCCTCAGCACCAAAGCAGCCAAATGGAAAGCCGCCTGGACCACATGCTCCAGAAGGTGTAACAAAGTCATGATTCTGCCTTCTGGCTTGGCAAAGGCAGTTGGGAAGATGCCCTCACGCTGACTTAGGAGCACTCCTGACCTCTGGGTTCTAGGTGGCAGCCACTGCTGTCTAGGCTAGCACTGCTGGAATCTTGGACTCCGGTAGAAACATACAGGAAATCACATTGCCAAACTTTTCTCCTTATAAAGACAGATGATCTCTCCAGGAACTACCATCCTCTCAGTTCTAAAAGGGAGGGGCCATTGGTTAAGCCAGCAGGATACTGGGGAGAGGAATTTCAAAAGTTTACTGTGGCCCTAAGGTCCAGTCACAGTGCTAGCTCTTTAACAACAGCACCACATAACAAGGCTTAAGGACATACTACCCTGGAGAATTCTCTGAAGAAGTCCAGCTTATTCACTGACAGAAGTTACGGTGTGGTGTCAAGAACGGCACATTCACTAGGAATTTAGGAGTTAGGAAACCTGAGATACAGACATATTACAGGCCCCACCATCCTTATTGGTCATTATCGCCCCTCCACATGTTCAAAACAGAGTAGTCTGTCTTCCTCAGACTTGCCTCCTTTATATTCCTGGCATGGTGATGGGCACTGCTGTCTTTTCAGGGGCTCTTTGGGTCCTTCTTTGCCTTTTTTTTTTTTTTTTTTTCTCTCAGATGTAGTCTCTCTCTGTTACCCAGGCTGGAATACAGTGGCGCAATCTCGGCTCACTGCAACCTCTGCCTCCTGGGATTCAAGTGATCCTCCCATCTCAACCCCCCCAGTAGCTGGAGCCACAGTAGAGTTCCAACCTGCCCAGCTAATTTTTTTTTTTTTTTTTTTTTTGAGTCTCACTCTTGTTGCCCAGGCTAGGGTGCAATAGCGCGATCTTGGCTCACCACAACCTCCGCCTCCTGGGTTCAAGCAATTCTCCTGCCTCAGCCTCCTGAGTAGCTGGGGTTACAGGCACCTGTTCCCACCCCCGGCTAATTTTTGTATTTTTAGTAGAGATGGAGTTTCACCATGTTGGGCAGGCTGGTCTCGAACTCTTGACCTCAGGTTATCTGCCTGTCTCAGCCTGCCAAAGTGTTGGGATTACAGGCATGAGCCACCACGCCTGGCCAGTATGCAGTTGTTTTTTTTAAAAATATTAGTAGCTGTCTTTTTAAGGAATAGAATGGGAGGCAGTTTTGCCCTAAGCAGTTCCCAGCTTGACTTTTCTCTGGCTTAGTGATTTTGGGGTCCCAAGATTTATTTTCTTTTTATCGGACTTACGTTCTAGTGTGGCAAGCAGCCCAAAGGCAAGAAAATAGACAAACTAGTTGTGAATTAGTTCGGTACTTTAAGGAAACTAAACAGCGAGCTAAGGCAGAGCTACAGAGGACTCGGGTGGAAAACGTGATCCTGTCTTTCTCCCCACCCTACACAGAGCCCCCTATTTGTTCTTTCCTGGTGTCTGAGTTTTTTTCTGGTTAGAATACCTTTTGTTTCACTACCCCTACCTTGTCAATTCAAATACTACTCCCCTCAGGAAACTTTTGTTTTTCTGTTTGTTTGAGAGGGTCTCACTTTGTCCCTGGTCAACCAGGCTGGAGTGCAGTGGTGCAATCTTGGCTCACTGCAACCTCTGCCTCCCGGGTTCAAGCGATCCTCATGCCTCAGCCTCCCGAGTAGCTGGGATTATAGACATGCACCACCAGGCCCAGCTAACTTGTATTTTTAGTAGAGACAGGGTTTTGCCATGTTGGACCAGGCTGGTCTTGAACTCCTGGCAACAAGTGATCCTCCCGCCTCATCCTCTTAAAGTGCTGGGATTATAGGCATGAGCCATGGTGCCCAGCCCTGTATTCACTTTTTTTTTTTTTGAGACGGAGTCTCGCTCTGTCGCCCAGGCTGGAGTGCAGTGGCCGGATCTCAGCTCACTGCAAGCTCCGCCTCCCGGCGGGTTCACGCCATTCTCCTGCCTCAGCCTCCCGAGTAGCTGGGACTACAGGCGCCCGCCACCTCGCCCGGCTAGTTTTTTGTATTTTTTTAGTAGAGACGGGGTTTCACCGTGTTAGCCAGGATAGTCTCGATCTCCTGACCTCGTGATCCACCCGTCTCAGCCTCCCAAAGTGCTGGGATTACAGGCTTGAGCCACCGCGCCCGGCCTGTATTCACTTTTTAAATCCCCACTGGTGTGAGGTGCTGTGAAGAAGAGACAAAGGACGATACAGATCTCCCTCCAGGAGCCTGCAGTCTTCTTAGGGATTTTATGCCTGTATACAGATAACTATCATACAGAGTGAGGTGAGGGCCATAAGAAAAGAAGTGTGACGAGATCATTGCTGACGAGGAAAGATCAGAACAGGGTTTCCTAGCCAAGTGCAGTGGCTCACACCCGTAATTCCAGTGCTTTGGGAGGCCGAGGCAGGTGGATTGATTGAGCTCACGAGTTTAAAACCAGCGTGGCCAACGTGGTGAAACCCTGTCTCTACTAAAAAAAAAAAAATACAGAAATTAGCTGGCTGCGGTGGCGCAGTCCTGTAGTCCCAGCTACTGGCGGGGAGTGGGGCGACTGTGGTGGGAGGATTGCTTGAGCCTGGGAGGTGGAGGTTGCAGTCAGCTGTGGCTGTGATCGTACCACTGTACTTTATCTTGGGCAACTGAGTGGAACCCTGTCTCAAAACAAAACCCAAACTCAAGACATTAGTTTTTCTTTTTCATTGAAAAAGGAAAAAAAAGGACGGTAGAAATAGAAATTACTTTTACCCGGCCGGGCGCGGTGGCTCAAGCCTGTAATCCCAGCACTTTGGGAGGCCGAGACGGGCGGATCACAAGGTCAGGAGATCGAGACCATCCTGGCTAACACGGTGAAACCCCGTCTCTACTAAAAAATACAAAAAACTAGCCGGGCGAGGTGGCGGGCGCCTGTAGTCCCAGCTACTCGGGAGGCTGAGGCAGGAGAATGGCGGGAACCCGGGAGGCGGAGCTTGCAGTGAGCTGAGATCCGGCCACAGCACTCCAGCCTGGGTGACAGAGCAAGACTCCGTCTCAAAAAAAAAAAAAAAAAAAAAGAAATTACTTTTACCCAAGTGTGGTGGTGAGTGCCTCTAGTCCCAGCTACTCGGGAGACTGAGGCGGGAGGATGATTTGAGCCCGGGAGTTGGAGTCTGGCCTGGGCAACTTGGGAGACCCTGTCTCCTTAAAACAAACAAACAAAAAACCTTGCTTTTAAATCATAATTAGAGTAAACACCACTCTGGGAATCTGCTGACATGGATGGCTAAGAATGGAGCTGGCTTTTTCCAACCCTGTGATACAGAGAAGTGTAAAGGCTGCTCATCTATTTAAATAGCAAAAATTCAGGTTGTGGCCTTGATTTTCTGTTATCTTCCTTTCTTCATCAACTACCTGTGATCACAAGATGAAACAAGCATGCTGAAGCTTGGACTTTTGCACCAATTTCTACAGAACAGAGTGGTTCAGAGCCAGAAGGCCTCTGCTGCCCGCTCTGCTTCCTTGTTTCCCTTGACAAATTACTGAACCACCCTGCATTAATTTCCTCATGGCGTTGTTAAGTACAATACATGTGAAACAGGCCTGAAAATAATGCCTGGTACAAAGCAAACAATCATTATCAAAAGTTGTAGTAATCCACTGTGCTTCCTGGTACAGGGCAGGCCAGAGTTCCTGGGAGCTAATCTTGATTGCTGGTGTTCCGTGTGGTTGTTGTGTACAAAGAAATTACCACAGAGGGAACATGGAGGTGGGAAAGGGCTGGTGCAATGGGCAGAATGAAGAGGTGTCTGAAGAACCAACAACATGACACTAGGCAGGAACGTCTGGCAGCTCTGAGAGAGGTTTAGCAATCCTTACTCAAGTGCAAGTGACTGTGAGGTGCACTAAAAAGTGAAGGGCAGAGAAAAGCCTCCTTGTCTTAGTCTCAGCCTTCATCTTTTTAACTAATGAAAAGAAGCTGGGGGCTCGCTTTGGCAGCACATACACCAAAATCGGAACAACATACAGAAGATTAGCACGGCCCCTGCACAAGAATGACACTCAAATTTGTGTTCCGGGTGCGGTGCTTCATGCTTGTAATCCCAGCACTTTGGGAGGCCGAGGCAGGTGGATCACCTGAGGTTAGGAGTTTGAGACCAGCCTGGCCAACACGATGAAACCCTGTCTCTACTGAAAAAAATTACAAAAATTTAACTGAGTGTGGGGGCATGCACCTGTAATACCAGCTACTCGAGAGGCTGAGGCAGGAGAATCGCTTTGAACCCGGGAGGTGGAGGCTGTAGTGAGCCGAGATTGCGCCACTGCACTCCAGCTTTGGCAACAAGAGTGAAACTCCATCTCAAAAGAAAAAAAAAAAAGTTGGGAAAAACATGGTTCTCCAGGGCCGTGGCGAGCCAAGCTTCCGCACTACTGCCAAGAGGAGTGAACTTGAGCTGCTTTTTGTTTCCTCCACACAACATGGTGAGGAGCCAAAGGAAGACAGTGATCTAAGTCATTCCCCACCTTCAGGCGGCACCATCCCTGTTTGCAAATCCCTAACTGCCTCACTCCCCTGCAGCATTTTTTCCCCACTAGAAACAGACAGGAACAAAATTAAGCAATGTTGATTACTGCTTCAGTCAAAAGTGGTCTGAAGGGAAAAGCTGATGTGTTTTGTCCCCCAAAGGGAATAGATGGCCTTGAAGGAAAATGCCACATTTGGATTAGATTTGTGGTAGGGGAGGAGTGACCTGCCAAGGGCTCCTTGAATAAACAAAACTTCCTCAAAGGGCTTTGGATGGAGGTCATCAAAGCAAGATGCACAGAAAGATCCTCCTCCCTGGTAACTCTCCAGGGATGGCTGACTGTGCGCTTACATAGGTAGCTCAGGGGTCCCACTTGAAGTCAGTTGCCCAGAATAAGCCAGAGCCTGCCCCCTCAAGAATTCAGGAATGTGGTTTCCAATGCAAATAAAGGCTAAATTGTAGAAACAGTGCTGGAGTGTGTTCAAGCCCTCCCTCTAGGTCCTCTGAGTCATTTGGAAATGGTTAACAAACAGGTCGGACACCTGGGTTGATTACTGCTGAAGGGGATTTCCACACAAACCCTATACTGTAAAATCATCCTCTTGCCTTCCCAAAGCAATTCAGTTCCACTTTCTAGACCGAATGTGCCTTAAAGATTCCAAATGTCCTAAATCAGATCCTAGGGTTCCTAAATTAGAGCAGCAACTGCTGCTGACACAAAGAAACAAGGAGCCAAGCAACTTTGTGCTTTAAAAAAAAAAAAAAGTTTATTTTAAATTAAGAGGAACAGATGTCCAATGTTTCAAAAAGCCACACATTTGTGGATTTGGCTGACAAACCCTCTAAGCTGCATTTTATTTCTGTTCCCATAGAGTCAGCCAGCCACTTGCAACTGACTCACTTCTCTCTGGGTCACAGTTTGGGCCAGTCTCCTGACGACAGAATTAGAATCCAGATATCAAATGAATCCAGGGTGCTTGGGTGGAGAGCAGGTGTTAAAAGCCATCTAAAACCACCCCTTCCCTGCTTTAATTTAGGAGTATCAACACCCACACAGCAAACTGCAAGGCTAGTGGGTCAAAGAGAATGAGCAAACAGTTGGCACCTGCCAATCCCAGCGCCATGCAATTTTAAAGGCAATGAGTAAGCAGCTGTCTGGAACAGGTTTTTGTATAACCCTTCTTAAGCGTACTGGTTAAATATGCAAATACATGTAGGTTATTTGCTGCAATTCAAGGCCTCACCCCCAAGGCAAACGCATTACCTCAGGTGAACTCTTGGCCTTGTTGGAAAGGGACATGATCCCTAGCTCCTGTCCACCAGACACAAATGACTCAATTGCTTCTCAAGTTTAAAGTAGATGATGTGCTTTTTTTTCTTGTCTTTGAGAATAAAGGAATTTATCTTCAGATACGAGGGTTTTGTGTGTAGTATCTCCTTTATGTTGTGTAAATACTGGAGAGACTTCAATAAATGTTAGAGATGTTACTTGGCTTTCAAAAACTTTAAACTCCTGCTTAGTTTTAATTTTTTGTAGCACCTCAAACAATTATTTATGAATAAAATGAAGCAGTTTTTTTTTTTGTATTTTTTTTTTAACAGAAATGAGATTCTCAGGTCTACTGAGGAAGATCTTGCATGCCATCAATTTTTTCATGGTTTAAAACCTATTTACCCAGCAAATCTCACTGGATTTTCTAGACTGACCTTGTAACAAGTGTTAAAAGCCGATACTCCCTTTTCTCCTCTTTACCTTCCAGATTCTTTAGTATTAATATATATATTTTTTGAGACAGGGTCTGTGTCACTCAGGCTGCAGTAGTGACACAATCATGGCTCACTAATGAGGTGATCCTCCCATCTCAGCCTGGGACTATAGGCACATGCTATCACACTTGGCTAACTTTTAAATATTTTGTAGAGAGGTCTCATTATATTGTTCAGGCTGGTCTCGAACTCCTGGGCTCAGGAGTGATTTGCCCGCCCTGGCCTCCCAAAGTGCTAGAATTACAGGCATGAGCAACCGTGATAACCAATATTCTTTTTTTTTTTTTTGAGACGGAGTCTCACTCTGTCGCCCAGGCGGGAGTGCAGTGGCCGGATCTCAGCTCACTGCAAGCTCCGCCTCCCGGGTTCACGCCATTCTCCTGCCTCAGCCTCCCGAGTAGCTGGGACTACAGGCGCCCGCCACCTCGCCGGGCTAGTTTTTTGTATTTTTTAGTAGAGACGGGGTTTCACCGGTTTAGCTAGGATGGTCTCGATCTCCTGACCTCGTGATCTGCCCATCTCGGCCTCCCAAAGTGCTGGGATTACAGGCTTGAGCCACCGCGCCTGGCCCAATATTCTTTATAATGAAAATAAATTAGTAAATGTCAATATTTTCAGGTGGGGAAGTTAACTTTTTTTGGTTTCTTCAGTAAATTTTTCACTTATCAAAAGTTTGATGTAGTATCTGCTAGAAAACAAAAGCGCATATGCTAAGAAAGCATTTTAAAATATATCTTTGCTTCTGGAGGAGTGAATGCAATGTCGTCAAATTCTTGCATGTATATCAGATGCTCAGTCTTTTTTTTTTTTTTTTTTTTTTTTGTGAGATGGTGTCTTGCTCTGTTGACCAGACTGGAGTGCAGTGGCACGATCTCGGCTCACTGTAACCTCCACCTTCCGGGTTCAAGTGACTCTCCTATTTCCCAAGTAGCTGAGATTACAGGCATACGCCACCACAGCTGGCTAATTTTTGTATTTTTAGTAGAGATAGGGTTTCACCATGCCGGCCAGGCAAGTCTTGAACTCTTGACCTCAAGTGATCCTGTCTTGGCCTCCCAAAAGGCTGGGATTACAGGCATGAGCCGCTGTGCCCCGCCTCAGTCTTTGGGAATGCCCAGCATGGTGGCTCACGCCCGTAATACCAGCACTTTGGGAGGCCGAGGCGGGATCGCTCAAGCCCGGGAATTTAAGACCGGCCTGGGCAAAATATTGAGACCGTCTTTCAAAATTTGAAAATTAGCCAGGTATGGTGGTGGTTCATGCTGGTCCTTGCCAGGGAGGCTGAGGTGGGAGAATTGATTGAGCCTGGGAGGTCAAGGCTGTAAAGAGCCATGACTGGCTGGGTGTAGTGGCTCACGCCTGTAATCCCAGCACTTTGGGAGGCCGAGGCAGGCGGATCACCTGAGGTTGGGAGCTCGAGACCAGCCTGATCAACATGCAGAAACCCTGTCTTTACTAAAAATACAAAATTGGTCGGGCGTGGTGGCACATGCCTATACTCCCAGCTACTAGAGAGGCTGAGGCAGGAGAATTGCTTGAACCTGCGAGGTGGAGGTTGCGGTGAGCCGAGATCGTGCCATTGCACTCCAGCCCGGGCAACAAGAGTGAAACTCCATCTCAAAAAAAAAAAAAAAAAAGGAGCCATGACTGTGCCACCACACTTCAGTAGTAAAACCTCATTTCAAAAAAAAAGCAGTGGCGGGGGGTGGTGGGTAACTTTTATTGCTGTACTTTTCTTTATTGAACTCTTGCTGGGATTATAGGCGTGTGCCACCATGCCCGGCTACTTTTTTGTATTTTTAGTAGAGAGGTGGTTTTTCCATGTTGGTCAGGCTAGTCTCGAACTCCCGACCTCAGGTGATCCGCTCGCCTCAGCCTCCCAAAGTGCTGGGATTACAGGTGTGAGCCATCATGCCCGGCCGTATTTATTGAACTCTTGGCCTCAAGGGATCCTCCTGCCTTGGCCTTCCCAAGTATTGGGATTATAAGCGTGAGCCACTGCACCCAGCCTATTTCAGTACTTTACATGTTACCGATTTATTCCTTAGATAAACTGTCCTTCTATCTCTTTTATTTTTATAGATGAAAGAAACCAAGGCTCTTTTAAACTTTCTCAGGTCACAAACTATGTGGAAGAAACCTGAACCACCATTAACACAGACTATTACACATGGGGGAAAATGGGTTTCAGAGTAATATATGGAAAAGCTTTTTGATACTAAAAGGTTGGGAATCTCTGTGACCTTCTTACACATGGGTCAGGCTAAACAATTCACCTCAGGGTACATAAGCCCAACTGGTTATTTAACTTAGCTAGTACATGATCCATACTCAGATTGAGTCATTGTTGAATGACTGGTGAAATGACAAAAAGCCTCATGTTGTCCTACTAAGGCTGTGGATAGCACAGAGCAAACTGTGGGCAGAGACTGAGCTTGTTTGTTTAGGAGCACTCAATACTGCATATGTTTCAATAATTAAACTAGTGTATTTAAGAAACTTCATTCTAGGTGGGCACGGTGGCTCACATCTGTGATCCCAGAATGTTGGGAGGCCGAGGCGGGTGGATCACCTGAGGTCAGGAATTCGAGACCAGCCTGACCAACATGGCGAAACCTCATCTCTACTAAAAATACAAAAACTAGCCTGGCGTGGTGGTGGGTGCCTGAAATCCCAACTACTCTGGAGGCTGCGGCAGGAGAATCGCTTGAACCTGGGAGGCAGAAGTTGCAGTGAGCCGAGATTGTACCATTGCACTCCAGCGTGGGTGATGGAGCGAGACTCTGTCTCAAAAAAACAAAAAATAAAAATAAAAAACAAAAAAACCCAAAAACTTCATTCTAGCATTCGTAGGGAATGGAGAGGTGGCTACTATCCAAATGAAAGTAAAAACCTCTTCCTTCCCAGACTCATACTCCAGATTATGCATACACAGGGAATGCAGAAAACTATGGGAAAACTGGACATTGCACATTTTCATGTGACACGGTCTGTTTTTTTTTTTTTTGTCTTGCTCTGTCGCCCAGGCTGGAGTGCAGTGGTGCTATCTCGGCTCACTGCAACCTCTGCCTCCTGGGTTCAAGCGATTCTCCTGCCTCAGCCTCCTGAATAGCTGGGATTATAGGCGTGTATCACCACGCCCGGCTAATTTTTTGTATTTTTAGTAGAGACAGGGTTTCTCCATGTTGGCCAGCCTGGTCTCAAACTCCTGACCTCAGGTGATCTGCCTGCCTCGGCCTCCCAAAGTGCTGGGATTACAGGCGTGAGCCACCGCGCCCGGCTGACATTGTCTGTTTTAAGGGAGGTGCTCCTCAGCTCTTCAGTGATAAACTGCTAATGTATTGCACTGCTTGACAGTCACCAAGTTGGAACATGATAAAACACTGCAGATGTGTAAGGCACAAAATGAGACTTATACAAAGTAGAGATGGAATTGCAAGAATTCCCAGGCCCTCTTTTTATTTACGGTGATACCAAACCATCCACTTGCAAATGCTCTGGTGTCTCATCAGCTGGAATTAAGTAGGTACTGTGTATCTTTGGGATCATGTAGTTGTCTCCACTTTGGTGGATACGAAAAACGAAAAAGGAAGGCACGAACAGCTGAAAAAGAAGGGTATCACACCGCCCCAGCTGGAATCCAGCAGGAACCTTTGGGCATGCCACAGCTGAACACTTAAAAGAGGAAAGAAGGAGAGCTGTTTTTCATTTATTTTGAAAGCAAATTCATTTGAAAGAGTGCATAAACGGTCATCATAAGTCAAACGTATCAATTACACCTTCAACCTAGGGAACACATTTTTTTTTCTATTTAATAATACACCATACTGAAATTATTTGCCAACGAATCCCAAAGATTTGGTACAAATAGTACAATTTGTATTTGCTTTCCTCTTTCCTTTCAGACAAACACCAAATAAAATGCAGGTGAAAGAGATGAAACATGACTAGAGGCCGACTTAGAAATTTATTCTGACTTGATCTAAAAAAAAATATGTTGGTTAATGTTAATCTATCTAAAATAAAGCGTTTTGGGAATTCTTTTCGAAGAAGGTCAAGTAACAGTCATACTGCTACAAAAGTCCCTGAAAAAAAAATTGTTAAGAAGTATAATAACCTTTTCAAAACCCACAATGCAGCTTACTTTTCCTTATTTATTTATTTGTGGTCATGAAAACTATCCCCATTTCCCCATAAAATCCTCCCTCCACACTGCTGCATTATGGCACAAAAGACTCAAAGTGCCACCAGACAGAAGGACCAGAGTTTCTGATTATATACAATGATGCTGGGTAATGTTTAAATGAGAACATTGGATATGGATGGTCAGATGAAAGATACCAAAATGTCAGACAGCCCATCGACTGGTGTTGCCATGAGATTCAACAGTCAACATCAGTCTGATAAGCTACCCGACAAGGTGGTACAGCCATGGAGATGTCACGATGGTAGGCAAAACAAGCAGACATTCAGGCAGGATTTGATAAAAAACAAAAACAAAAACAAAAAAACCCAGGCATTTCCGGCCTGTTGAGATCGAACCCCAATTCTATTCTATTCTGACATAATGCTCATAATGCTCCTAAAGGAAAAAGTAAAATTGCTTATTTTCCTCCCAAGCAAAACAAAATGAACAAGTTCAATCAAAAACGTCCCAATGGAAAAAAATAACATTAAGAATAAAACACTTACAGAAAGGCAAGAAAACTAGGTTACATATAAATTTGTGTCTGTTGAAACCAGAGTACAGGCTAGAAAACATTAACACAGATACGACAGAGTGTGGTTCTTTTTAGAAATGGGTAATTTCTCTCTCCAGTATCCTTTCACTTGTATGAAATATCTCTCCTCTCCTATTTTCACAAACCAAGAAATTCCCAGGTAGGCCAATCCCAGAGGTACCATTTAGCAGTATGCAGCAGCCCAGTCTCAGCATAACAAAACATGCCTTGGTAGTGGCTCTCTCATGCAAATAAAAGAAGGCTTAAGAAATCTTGTTGTAGGTGGATTAGGCAAGGCTGCCATTCAGCTGGTATAAGCTAAAAGTAAAAAATCAAAACGCTCAAGAAAACGGACACAATTTTGGAATGATCAAAGATGTCTTTATAAAGTTTTTTCCAAGACTTCATTCTAAATATACAGAATAAAAAATGGTGTCAGCTCACTTGTAAGACACCAACCAGATTTTCCTTATACTGTCTCAAAATTTAAAGATCAATTTCCCCAGAGGGTGTGCAATGCATCATAAAATGGCCCTTTTTTGAGGGTGGGAGAGGAAGGTTGGGCAGGATGGAATATTAAATTGTAACATGATAAACATGCAAGACTGTTATCCAATCTAGATAATTTATATACATTTTGATGACTTAGGAAAACAAAGCAATCATTTGTGACAAGCCTAAAAAGCTTGACATATTTAACATACTTAGGAACTTTTTTTGTGTGGTGGGAATTCTCTAATTGTATCATGTGGGCCTTTTGAAAGTAACAAACAGAAGGCCAGTCTGTTGCAAGTTTGCTGCTGAACATCACATTCCACCCTAAGAACACACAAGGTGGATTGGATTGAGGGTGGATACCTTACCTTAGCACAGAAGGAAAAAGTATGTCAGTGCAAAGTATGGACTGAACTGCTTTCAGGAAAAAAGTTGTAAAAATTGATACAGGTTGGAAAAGGGAATTTTCCTTCCTGGCTTGGAGTCCTCCCAATTGAAGGCAGAACCCGTCCACTCCAATTTCTGCAGTTTGAAACTTTCTCTGCTTATTTAGTTTTCTCCTCTGAGTTCAACCGCTGCTGGATTCGTTTGGCATAACTTTGTGCCATGGAGTTAATGATAGATAGGATGAAGTAACACACCATCACAACGACCAACTTTTCAAACATCCAGGACAACCAGTTTTCTCCCTGTAGAAATAAATGCAGAACAATGCAGTGAAAAAGGTTTCATTTGGTCAGTAGTAAAAAGAGGGTCATCTATAATGCTTTAAGGAAAATAATGAAAACTTGAAGTGTGTAACTTAGAAAACCTGAAGAATTAAAACTGAAAAGTAAGCAACCCCAGCTACTCCAAAACACCCATTCCTCTCCTTTTCACATCCAACTAGCAAGATTTCACGTTGTTGGATGTAAAATCAATGTTGATTCATATAGTTTAGAATGGGGTGAGTGTGAGGTTAGCTCTTCTACTAGGACCTAAGAAAAAACTCTTTGATTAAACTCAACTCCGAAGTTACCACGCAGATATTTGTGAGTACTGTCAAGACAGTTAAATATTTTTGTTCTAGTATTAGGAGCTGTTTTAAAAACACATAAATGTATCTGTTTCTGATGTCATGTTTGGTCAATTGAGGGCACCAAAGGTCCACATAAAGAGTGCAAGGCCATTAAAAAAACAGTGCTTCTGGCCGGGCGCGGTAGCTCACGTCTGTAATCTCAGCAGTTTGGGAGGCCAAGGCAGGCAGATCATCTGAGGTCAGGAGTTCTAGACCAGCCTGGCTAACATGGTGAAACCCTATTTCTACTAAAATACAAAAAATTAGCTGGTGTGGTGGCGCGCGCCTGGAATCGCAGCTACTCGGGAGGCTGAGGCAGGAGAATCGCTTGAACCCGGGAGGCAGAGAATGCAGTGAGCGGAGATTGCACCATCGCACTCCAGCTTGGGCAACAAGAGCGAAACTCCTGTCTCAAAAAACAAACAAACAAACAAACAAACAAAAAATGAACCAAACCAAACCAAACAAAAAATACTGTGCTTCCCTCGAGTTTCCCATTTCAGGTTATTGCTTACTCATCCTCTTCTAGTCATTTCCCTTTGCCTCAGAATCGTTTACAGAAAAGACAGTCTAAGTTTTAAAGTTCAGCTATGGTAAGAACCTTGGTGTATTAAAAAAATTATCATTTCCCCATGGGTGAAAAGAAAAACAGAGTGAAAATCAAAGGGAGATATTCAAGTCACCTCAGTAAGTCTAATACTTTGTTACGCTGTAAGTTTTAACTTTTTAATCCACCTGGGGAGTATATCTACTAATTTAAGATCAAGGCAACAACTCATTCTATGTAACAGAACCATTGTTTTCCATTGGCTCCACCCTTGTTTTTGGGAGAAGATGTACAGAAGTACACTTTCTAGTTTAAGACAAAGACAAATTTCCCAGTAGAGCATACACAGACACTCAGCTTCTGTCAAGGAACACTGGCAAACCAACCTCACTTATTTGCCTAAAAATGTGAGTGAGAGCTGTGAATGTAATTTCAGCCTGAAACTTCCCAGAGGGGAGAAGAAACCGGAATAAAGTCTTACCTGTGGTGTGCCCATTTCGCTTCTGTGGTGAAGCTTCTGCCGTTGAGCCTCCAGGTACTCCTGAAATGGCTTCTGCAGAGATGGACCTATGCCGGGGACAGCACTGGAAGCAGGCAGGGTACAGTAGCCCGAGGAAAAAGACACATTTGGGAAGAAAAGCAGGAAAAACGTTAAACAAAATGCACTTACCACCTGGACTCAAAAGGCAGGGATTGTATAGGAAGAGGAATAAAATATAAAAATCAGAGAACTGCTGAAATTCTGTGAGCTCTTTCTAGTAAAAAAAAAAAAAAAAATTCTTCCTTCTAACAACCCCTTAAAAAGCAAAATCTCTCCCACCAACACGTCTGGGAGAGACTAAGAGCTGTAAATCAGGAACCGCTCCCAGCAAAAGAGTTAGTCCCAGAGTAAGGCCAGCTCAGCTGATACTGTACTCTGGTGTGGCACAAAGAATAAAATGAATGACTTCTCAGAAGTCCCACATTTATCACCACCAGTTCCTGTAAGAACTGGTTTGAACCAATTAATAAGGAAATGACTTATGCTTGTGTCATCCCTAGTTAAAAAAGAAACTGCCCGCCCTCTCTCTGACTTGTCCCCTCTTCTCAGAGGGGGCGGTCTTTCTCAATCTAAGTCCTTATTAGGACAATCTGTGCGTCATCCTTATCCAAAAAGAATGCATTAGCAAACTTGGGAGGCACCTCCCACTAGTCAGAAGTCAGTGATTAACAAAGGAACAAAGAAGGAACTATGAACTTTGAATCATTTCATGGTTTATGGTAGACAGTTTGCACAGAAACTCCAGTACATTAGTAACAACTTGTTCTGAGATGACTGGGATAGTGATCTTTGATACATTTATGTACTCGGAGCTCCTTCTCACCCAGAATACATGGAGGCAGTGCTGTTAAACCGGTTTGGCAACTGTAGCTAACAGGCTCCTGTTTTAGACATGCTTGCAGGCGTTTTTAAAAATGGTAGCTTGGGGCAACTTAGAAAAATCAAACATCTCTATTTTCTGTACCTTTTAGTTTGTTATCTGTCACATAGGGCTAAGGACGTAAATAAGTTCAAACTCTTTCTTACAGCCAGCCAGAGATTCCAATATGTACTTGCAACACTGCCTAATGCTTGTCCTGTTAAGTATCCTGACTCAAATTCACTTCACTTCTTTTTTTTTTTTTTTTTTTTTTTTTTTTTTGAGACTGAGTCTTGCTCTGTCGCCCACGCTAGAGTGCAATGGCGTGATCTCGACCCACTGCAACCTCCACCTCCCGGGTTCAAGTGATTCTCCTGCCTCAGACTCCTAAGTAGCTGGGATTAGAGGTGCCCTCCATGATGCCCAGCTAATTTTTGTAGAGACGGGGTTTCACCATGTTGGCCAGGCTGGTCTCGAACTCCTGACTTGAAGTAATCTGCCCACCTCAGCCTCCCAAAATGCTGGGATTACAGGTGTGAGCCATGACACCTGGCCTTACTTCACTTTTTTTTTTTTTTGAGATGTAGTCTTGCTCTGTTGCCCAGGCTGGAGTGCAGTGGTGTGATCTTGGTTCACTGCAACCTCTGCCTACCGGGTTCAAGCAACTCTCTGCCTTAGCCTCCTGAGCAGCTGGGATTACAGGCGCTTGTCACCATGCCTGGATAATTTTTTTGTATTTTTAGTAGAGAAGGGGTTTCACCATCTCGGCCAGGCTGGTTTTGAACTCCTGACCTCGTGATCCCCCTGCCTCAGCTTCCCAAAGTGCTGGGATTACAGGTGTGAGCCACTGCACCTGGCCTTCACTTCTTTTCTAGAACAATTCCTTGCTACTTTTTATAACAAAAAGCAGGAGTAGAAGAGTTTTTGCTATTGTATTTTTATCAGATGCTAACGCATCCCTAACTTCTGGCTGAATTCTTTTCTTTAATCCTATTTATCTATCAGTCACCAAATACTTATTTGATTCCTTTTGTTGGGAAAAAAGCCAAAAAAACAAACTGCCCACAAGGAACTTAAAATCATTTATGGGCATTTGGATTCAAAACACAGGCAGATGCGCACACACACACACACACACACACACACACACGAACTGATCTGTGAACAAAATAACGTACAATTCAATATTAAAGTTTTTGGTACAGAAGATATATACCAAAGGAACTGGAGGGAGAAAAGAGAGATCAGTGAGGGGTGAAGTTGTCAAAAAGGTCCTTTAGGCCGTGTACGGTGGCTCATGCTTGTAATCCCAGCACTTTGGGAGGCCAAGGTGGGAGGATGGTTTGAGCCCAGGAGTTCAATACCATCCTGGGAAACATGGTGAAACCCTGTCTCTACAAAAAATACAAAAATGAGCTGAGAATGGTGGCATGTGCCTGTAGTCCCAGCTACTCAGGAGGCTACAGTGAGAGCCCAGGAAGCTTAGGGCTGCAGTGAGCTGTGATCGCACCACTGTACTGTACTGTAGCCTGGGTGACAGAGACCCAGCCTCAAAAAAAAAAAAAAAAAAAAAATTATTTAGGCCGGGCGCGGTGGCTCAAGCCTGTAATCCCAGCACTTTGGGAGGCCGAGACGGGCGGATCACAAGGTCAGGAGATCGAGACCATCCTGGCTAACACGGTGAAACCCCGTCTCTGCTAAAAAAATACAAAAAACTAGCCGGGCGCGGTGGCGGGCGCCTGTAGTCCCAACTACTCGGGAGGCTGAGGCAGGAGAATGGCGTGAACCCGGGAGGCGGAGCTTGCAGTGAGCTGAGATCCGGCCACTGCACTCCAGCCTGGGCGGCAGAGCCAGACTCTGTCTCAAAAAAAAAAAAAAAAAAAAAAAAATTATTTAGTGAATACTGAAGAAGTACAAAAGGCCTGAACACACATAAATAATAAATGTGAATACTGCACTGATCAGACCAGAAGACCTGTGACAGACATCAAAGACAGTGTGAACAATCTAGAGAACTCATTACCTTCAGACTAGCCTCTCACTGAGCCACCGTGCCTGGCCCTGACTTTTAAGTGGCCTTATGTTAAGGAGGTAGACTAGTAATCTTTTCTTATATATTATGGGTGGGAATGCAAATAGCTCATCCATTTAGACTAGAAATAAATGACATGAATATAAAAAATATATAAAATATTTTAAATATATATAATTAAATATATGAATAAATATATGCACAAAAAAATTGACTTTGAAAACTGCAAATTTATGTGGCTGGGTGCGGTGGCTCCTGACTGTAATCCCAGCACTTTGGGAGGCTGAGGCGGGTGGATCACCTGAGGTCGGGAGTTCGAGACCAGCCTGACCAACATGGAGAAAGCACGTCTCTACTAAAAATACAAAATTAGCCGGGCGTGGTGGCACATGCCTATAATCCCAGCTACTAGCGAGGCTGAGGCAGGAGAATCGCTTGAACCTGGGAGGCAGAGGCTGCGGTGAGCCGAGATCGTGCCATTGCATTCCAGCCTGGGCAACAAGAGTGAAACTACTTCTCAAAACAACAACAACAACATAAAGAAAACTGCAAATTTATAAGAAATTTCTTTTTCAGGCCGGGCGCGGTGGCTCAAGCCTGTAATCCCAGCACTTTGGGAGGCCGAGACGGGTGGATCACGAGGTCAGGAGATCGAGACCATCCTGGCTAACACGGTGAAACCCCGTCTCTACTAAAAAATACAAAAAAACTAGCCGGGCGAGGTGGCGGGCGCCTGTAGTCCCAGCTACTCGGGAGGCTGAGGCAGGAGAATGGCGGGAACCCGGGAGGCGGAGCTTGCAGTGAGCTGAGATCCGGCCACTGTACTCCAGCCTGGGCGACAGAGCGAGACTCCGTCTCAAAAAAAAAAAAAAAAAAAAAAAAAAAAAAAAAAAAAAAAAAAAAAAAGAAATTTCTTTTTCATAAATCAAGTTTTTTCTCTTTAACAGTACTCTGGCCAGGCGCAGTGGCTCATGCCTGTAATCCCAACACTAGGGGAGGCCGAAGTGGGGAGATCACGAGGTCAGGAGTTCGAGATCAGCCTGGCCAACACAGTGAAACCCTGTCTCTACTAAAAATACAAAAATTAGCTGGGTGTGGTGGCACATGCCTGTAATCCCAGCTACTCAGGAGGCTGAGGCAGAAGAATCTCTTGAACCCAGGAGGTGGAGGTTGCAGCGAGCTGAGATCACGCCATTGCACTCCAGCCTGGGTGACAGAGTGAGACTCCGTCTCAAAAAACAAAAAACAAAACAAAACACAAAAAACAACAGCCTGGCCAACATGGCGAAACCCTGTCTCTACCAAAAAGACAAAAATTAGGCCAGCTGCGATGGTTCACGCCTGTAATCCTAGCACTCTGGGAGGCCGAGGCGGGTGGAGCACCTGAGGTCAGGAGTTCAAGACCAGCCTGGCCAACATGGTGAAATTCTGTCTCTACTAAAATACAAAAATTAGCCGGGCATGATGGCGAGTGCCTGTAACCTCAGCTACTCAAGAGGCTGAGATGGGAGAATCGCTTGAACCCAGGAGACGGTGGTTGCAGTGAGCCCAGATCGCACCACTCCACTCCAGCCTGGGCGGCTGAACGAGACTCCGTCTCCAAAAAAAAAAAAAAAAAAAAAATTAGCCGGGCATGATGGCAGGTGTCTGTAATCCCAGCTACTTGGGAGGCTGAGATGGAAGAATTGCTTGAACCCGGGAGACAGTGGTTGCAGTGAGCCCACATTGCACCACTTCACTCCAGCCTGGGCAGCTGAGCGAGATTCCGTCTCAAAACAAAAAAACAAACCCCCCCCCCAAAAAAAACCAAAAGTAGCCAGGCATGGTGGTGCATGCCTGTAATCTTATCTGCTAGTGGGGGCTGAGGCAGGAGGATCCGCTTGAACCTGGGAAGCGGAGACTGCAGTGAGCCAAGATTGTGCCACTGTACTCTACCCTGGGCAACAGAGTGAGACTCCATCTCAAACAAAAACAAAAACAAGGCCGGGCGCGGTGGTTCACACCTGTAATCCCAGCACTTTGGGAGACTGAGGCAGGCGGATCACTTGAGGTCAGGAGTTCGAGACCAACCTGGCCAACATGGCGAAACCCCGTCTCTATTAAAAATACAAAAAATTGGCCGGGCGCGGTGGCTCAAGCCTGTAATCCCAGCACTTTGGGAGGCCGAGACGGGTGGATCACGAGGTCAGGAGATCGAGACCATCCTGGCTAACACGGTGAAACCCCGTCTCTACTAAAAAATACAAAAAAAACTAGCCGGGCGAGGTGGCGGGCGCCTGTAGTCCCAGCTACTCGGGAGGCTGAGGCAGGAGAATGGCGTGAACCCGGGAGGCAGAGCTTGCAGTGAGCTGAGATCCGGCCACTGCACTCCAGCCTGGGTGACAGAGCGAGACTCCGTCAAAAAAAAAAAAAAAAATACAAAAAATTAGCCAGGTGTGGTGGCATGCGCCTGTAATCCCAGCTAGTCGGGGGCTGAGGCGGAAGAATCGCTTGAACCCGGGAGGTGGCGGTTGCAGTGTGCCATTGTCCTCCAGCCTGGGGAAAAAGAGGGAAACTCTGTCGCAAAGCAAAACAAAAACAAAAACAAAAACCAGTACTCTAAGTTGTAATTTAAATCTACCAGGGATAGCCATAGTCAAGCCATTATTTAAGAGAAAATTAAGAACCAAGGCCCAAATGTTAGAAAGAGTAAAATGGGCCGGGCGTGGTGGCTCAAGCCTGTAATCCCAGCACTTTGGGAGGCCGAGACGGGTGGATCACGAGGTCAGGAGATCGAGACCATCCTGGCTAACACGGTGAAACCCCGTCTCTACTAAAAAATACAAAAAAAAGTAGCCGGGTGAGGTGGCGGGCGCCTGTAGTCCCAGCTACTCGGGAGGCTGAGGCAGGAGAATGGCGTAAACCTGGGAGGCGGAGCTTGCAGTGAGCTGAAATCCGGCCACTGCACCCCAGCCTGGGCAGCAGAGGAAGACTCCGTCTCAAAAAAAAAAAAGATTTGTTTTTTAGGGAAATGAGGAAGGGACTGGAAATAATAATTCTAGATTCCCTTCAAAATAATTTGAAAAGGTAAATAATTTGCCATTGTAAGTCCATTAAGAGATACACTTTTTGTACCCATAATAATTTAAAAAAGAGATATGCTTTAGATGATAGATACATTGTAGCTGATAGAGTATATCACATGATGTGTATTCACATGATGTATAATTTATCTTGAGGATAATGCTGAGATTAATATATCAATTTGTTATGTGTCTCTATGTAGGTTTCCATGAAAGACTAGGAAAACAGCTGAAAACAGAAGAGGTTAAAAGTTTTATTTATTATTATTACTTTTCTTCTTTTTATATTTTATAGAGATGGAGTCTCACTGTGTTGCCCAGGCTGTTCTCAAATTCCTGGCCTCAAAAGATCCTCCCACCTTAGTTTCCCAAATTGTCATCAAAATTTTAGTTACTTCTGTTTTCCATTTCTCTACCTCTACAAACAATGGCTTAGGCTACTGATGCCTCAGCTTCAACAAAGTACTCTTATACTATAGTTTGCTTAATTATCACTAAAGCTATTTTAGTAATGGACTAGATAAAAATAGAAATTACAGCTCTCACTCTTAACATGCATTTAAGGCAAACAATAATGCCAGCTCTAAATCTTATCCATCAAGTTATTCTCAAGCAGCAGACCAGAAGCAAGAGTCCATTCTGACATTTAAGATTAACTTAAAGTGCACACATGGGGTGGGAGTAATAACTTGCAACACAGTTCAAAGGCTTTCCATAGTTGGTTTAGGAAATACCCTAAATGCCATTCTTCCCAAGCCATTACATTCTTGCAACCCTGTGCACCTTGCTAAAGACTCTAATCTCATCCCATAGTAAGTCGGGGAAGTCCTCCAATTTGCCCTTAAGCTCTGATTAAATTCAAATAATTACAATTTCGGCTGGGCGTGATGGCTCATGTCTGTAATCACAGCACTTTGGGAGGCTGAGGCGGGCAGATCATCTGAGGTCAGGAGTTCGAGACCAGCCTGGCCAGCATGGTGAAACCCTGTCTCTACTAAAAATACAAAAAAAAAAAAAAAAAAAAAAAAAGGTTAGGCACCATGGTGGGCGCCCGTAGTCCCAGCTACTCGGGAGGCTAAGGCAGGAGAATCGCTTGAACCTCGGAGGTGGTTGCCGTGAGCCTAGATTGTGTACTGCACTCCAGCCTGGGTGACAGAGTGAGACTCTGTCTCAAAACAAAACAAAACAAAGAATTACAATTTTGTGACACAGAAGAACACAAAGTAGGAGGAGAACAAACAGACACAGAACTATTTTTTTAGTCAACTGCAGGACTAAAATATACCTAAACTAGCTATGTAAGTAGGTACTTGGCTCTAGGTGAGAAAGCTTTAGAAAAACAAAAGAAGGGCTGGGTGCGGTGGCACACACCTGTAATCCCAGCACTTTGGGAGGCTGAGGTGGGCGGATCACAAGGTCAGGAAATCGAGACCATCCTGGCTAACATGGTGAAACTCTGTCTCTACTAAAAATACAAAAAAATTAGCTGGGTGTGGTGGCAGGCGCCTGTAGTCCCAGCTACTCGGGAGGCTGAGGCACGAGAATGGCGTGAACCCAAGAGGCGGAGCTTGCAGTGAGCTGAGATCCGGCCACTGTACTCCAGCCTGGGCGACAGAGCGAGACTCCATCTCAAAAAAAAAAAAAAAAAAGAAAGAAAGAAGTAAGGCCGGGCGCGGTGGCTCAAGCCTGTAATCCCACCACTTTGGGAGGCCGACACGGGCGAATCACGAGGTCAGGAGATCGAGACCATCCTGCCTAACCCGGTGAAACCCCGTCTCTACTAAAAAATACAAAAAACTAGCCGGGCGAAGTGGCTGGTGCCTGTAGTCCCAGCTACTCGGGAGGCTGAGGCAGGAGAATGGCGTGAGGAGGAAGCGGAGCTTGCAGTGAGCTGAGATCCGGCCACTGCACTCCAGACTGGGGGACAGAGCGAGACTCCGTCGCAAAAAAAAAAAAAAAAAAAGAAAGAAAGAAGTAGTTCTGGCATCATGACTCACGAGTTTGAGACCAGCCTGGGCAACATGGCGAAATCCTGTCTGTACTAAAAATACAAAAAAATTAGCCAGGCATGGTGGCACATGCCTGCAGTCCCAACTACTCGGGAGGCTAAGGCACAAGAATTGCTTGAACCTGGGAGGTGGGGGTTGCAAATGAGCCGAGACTGCACTCCAGCCTAGGCGACAAAAAAAAAAAAAAAAAAGTCGATCTCATTTGCTTTTCCTTGCTGTGAACCTTCAACACAGTGGGTAGAAAAATCTTAGTGGGTAGTAGTATCTTCATATTTTTATTCCTGGCACAAACATAACAGCATATATAAGATTAAAAAAAAAATTTCCACTGGGCCTGGTGGCGCATGCCTGTAGTCCCAGCTAATTTGGAGGCTGAGCAGGAGGCTCTCTTGAGCCCAGGAATTGGGATGGAGGCTTAGTGAGCTATAATCATGCCTGTGAATAGCCACTCCGTTCCAGCCTGGGTAAAACAGTGAGATCCTGTCTCCGAAACAAACAAACCCTTTTCCAACAAATGATGCTAGTGGCAATTTTTACACTTTTGTTATTGTTAACTTCTGTTTAAAAAAAAAACAACTCAGTAATGCAAATAAAAGGTTTTTTTCATTTAAAGAAAAAAAACATAGACTCGAAACATACTCAGAGCTCAAAATTGGTTTCATGGGAACAATATTTTCCCATGCTTACATACCTAGAATCTGTTAAACAGACCTAAGACAAAGTTACTGGCAAACTTAAATATCATAAAAAGAAATCGTAAAAAAAAAAAAAATATATATATATATATACACACACACATATATATATATATATATATATATATATCCATTCAAAATAACATTTGGGCAAAATTCTGCCAAGAGCCCTAGCCAAATTGCAAACAAAATCTATTATTTTTCTATGGTTTTTAATGTATATGTTACTCTGCTTCTGGAAATCACTTATGTGACAAGAAATCTGTATTTTAGGCTGGGTGTGATGGGTCATGCTTGTAATCCCAGTACTTTGGGAGGCTGAGGCAGGAGGACTTGAGGACAAGAGTTTGAGACCAGCCTGGACAACATAGTGAGACCCCTGTCTCTACAAAAGTTTAAAAAAATAGCTGGGTGTAATGGCAAGTGCCTGTATTCCTAGCTATTCAAGAGGTTGAGATGGGAGGATCCTGTGAGCCTAGGAGTTCAAGGTTAAAGTAAGCTAGGACTGAACCACTGCACTCCAGCCTTAGTGAAAGAGCAAGACCCTGTCTCTCTCTCTCTCAATAAATCAATAGATTAGATAGATAATAAATAAATAAGATCTGAAATCTGGCCAGGCAGGATAGGGTGGCTCATGCCAGTAATCCGAGCACTTTGGGTGGCTGAGGTGGGAGGACTGCTTGAGTCTAAGAGTTCAAGATCGGCTTGGGCAACATAATAAGACTCCTGTCTCTACACCCACACACAAAATTAACCAGGTATGGTGCACACCTGTAGTCCTAGTTACTCAAGAGGCTGAGTGGGGAGGACTGCTTGAATCCAGGAGGTCGAGGCTGTAGTGATCTAAAATCACACCACTACTCTCTAGCCTGGGCTACAGAGGAGAACCTGTCTCTTAAAAAACAAACAAACAAGATTGATTCACCTTGTTGTTTAGTCCTATTTACAGAGTGTATACTTAAAGTCTAAGCAGTTGGCTGGGTGCGGTGGCTCACACCTGTAATCCCAGCACTTTGGGAGGCCGAAGCAGGTGGATCACCTGAGGTTGGGAGTTCGAGACCAGCCTGACCAACATGGAGAAACCCCGTCTGTACTAAAAATACAAATAAAACTAGCTGGGCATGGTGGTGCATGCCTGTAATCCCAGGTACTCGGGAGGCTGAGGCAGGAGAAGTGCTTGAACCCGGGAGGCGTAGGTTGCAGTGAGCTGAGATCGCGCCATTGCAGGCCGGCCTGGGCGACAGAGCGAGACTCCGTTTAAAAAAAAAAAAAAAAAAAAAAGTCTAAGCAGTTGAAGTCTCTAAGCCTAAGAATATTTTACCAGCATTAATAAAGTAATTTTTTTTTTTATTGAATGTAGGCTCTGCTCCTTTCTCAAATACTTTTTTGAGGATCTTAGCATTAATGTGAGCACATAGGTTACATTTACCCTTCTGAAAAACATTCTGACATAAATTCTAGTAAGGAGGCGATAGCCTCTTTACAAACAGTAATACGCCTTTTGTCTTAGAAAAAAGTCTGGGCACAACAGTTTTTTACCTTTATTCCATTGTTTGTGCTGGGTTAGTATTCCCTCTGATGATTAATCACAAAGCCTAAAGAATCTCAGACTGTCATAAGTCAGATGCCTGAAAGCTTATAAATGAGAAAAAAAAATTTTTTTTTTTTTCAGGAGAAGATTCAGGTCAGGGTACTATAAAAAGTAAAGGGTGCTGGGCTTGGTGGTTCACTGTAATCCCAGCACTTTGGGAGGCCAAGGTGGGAGGATCACTTGAGCCTATGAGTTCAAGACCAGCCTGGGCAATATAGTGAGACCTCATCCCTACAAAAAATTTAAAAATTGGCTGGGCATGCTGGCATGCGACAGGAGGTGGGAGAATCACCTGGGCCTGGGAGGCAGAGGTTGCTCCAGCCTGGGCAACAGAGCTAGCCCCTGTCCCCACCCCCACCAAATCTGGATAGCCCAACTTCAGGAGACTGAAAACCTGTGCCCTGAGTTATAAAATTTAATTATGTTCTAAATGAATATCAGGGTCTTTAGAATTTTCTTGATTGAATGACGACCACTGTATGTAAATCAATACATCAAATTTATCCTCTGACCCCAGAGAATTCTATCAATTGAGATTTGGCCCAGGAGCACAGGAGTAGACTCCTATGTAGAAAATGGTTCTGTTCTAACTGAAGCCAACAACCGCCTCTTCTGCTGAAGAGACTGAATTTTACATTTAAGGCACTAGTAGGATACACTTTCAGGAATGAAATTAAAGTCCTTCCCTATCCTATTCTCATTACAAGCTGATCTGTTACATGTACAAAAGAGGCAAAAAGAGGGTGTGGGAGAAGATGAGCAACAAGACAGCCTAGCAATTCCCTTTCTCGGTAACAGTCTTGTAGATAATTCTCCGTCTTCAGAAATGTGCATATTTTAGTCAAACATTATAGAGTTAAATTTTCCTTCCTGCTCCCTAGGCAGTGATCTAAACAGGCTTAACGGTTAGTATTTTAATGAGTTGTCATTTCCTGTCTGATAAAGATTCTCACAGTATTTAACCACCAGTTTCCCTGGGGACCAACCAATACTAGAGCTGTATTCATAGTGACTCAGAATGGACCTCAGACTCTTGCCCTTATTCAAAAATGACAGATTGCCCTCCACATGAAACTGCCTTTCCTAGTAAGGTAGACTGCTCGGAAAAGGGTGGGGGAGTTTATCATGCAATCTTTCTGAAGAAGCCAAAGGCCATCATGCTGACTCATTAATATTTACAGCCTTCCAGCCCTTTATTAATCCAGAATAAGTAAATGAACAGGTGCTAACTGAAAATAAACTCATATTTAACCCAGTAAAAACAGGATCTAGTTATTCTGTGTGACTGGAATGAAAATGTTATTATCTTTACCATTTAACTGAATGGAACACATGAATCTTTTTGTTTTGTTTTGTTTTGTTTTTGGAGACAGAGTCTGGCTCTATCACCCAGGCTGGAGTGCAGTGGCGCAATCTCGGTTCACTGCAACCTCCACCTCCCGGCTTCAAGCAATTCTCCTGCCTCAACCCTCTGAGTAGCTGGGATTACAGGCATACGCCACTATAACTGGCTAGTTTTTGTATTTTTAGTAGAGACAGGGTTTCACCATGTTGGCCAGGCTGCTCTCAAATTCCTGACCTCAAGGGATCCGCCTGTCTTGACCTTCCAAAATGCTGAGATTACAGGCATGAGCCACTGTGCCTGGCTGAGTATATGAATCTTTGAAGCTGATACTGTAAGAAAAAACTGGTAACTGATGTATTCTACTTGCTTTGGATCTGAAATGTGGTAGCCCCCTAATCATGTTTCTTTACATCCAGGATCTTGGAATGGCACCCCAGCATAAAATAAATTCAGGATGGCCGGGCGCGGTGGCTCAAGCCTGTAATCCCAGCACTTTGGGAGGCCGAGACGGGCGGATCACGAGGTCAGGAGATCGAGACCATCCTGGCTAACACGGTGAAACCCCGTCTCTACTAAAAAATACAAAAAACTAGCCGGGCGAGGCGGCGGGCGCCTGTAGTCCCAGCTACTCGGGAGGCTGAGGCAGGAGAATGGCGTAAACCCGGGAGGCAGAGCTTGCAGTGAGCTGAGATCCGGCCACTGCACTCCAGCCCGGGCGACAGAGCCAGACTCCGTCTCAAAAAAAAAAAAAAAAAAAAAAAATAAAATAAAATAAATAAATAAATAAATAAATAAATTCAGGATGAAAATCACACACTATACTAGAAAATCTAGTGCTTTCTCATATATACAAGTTTGGACTGACAGTCTCTGGCACCTTCTAAAATTCATTGTGATTTGACACCAGGATTTGGGATTAAAACATCTTGAATTTCATTCACATCTGTGCCCTTTCAAATGATTAAAACCTCTTTTGTACTTAAGTTAGTCCACTGTACGTGGAGTGGTATTATGAACACATGACACCATGGGTTTCTTCCTGGCTATGTAGAAGGAAGACCATGCTTTCTCCAGGTGTATTTTATCAGGTATATTGTCTCTACTGCCTTACAGCATATTTTATCACAAAAGAATTTGCAATTGCCCTGGCTTTTGGAGATTTAGCATTATTTTCTGTAAGAATCAGATTGAAGGTTAGACCTCCTTACCATTAGCAGCTACTCTTTGAAATAAGCTAACATTAAAGAGAAGCTCTAGAAAACAAAACCTCATTTCAGAATGCAGACTTGAGCAGCGAGAAAAGCAGGCATTTGTGCTGGTGAATGTGGCCAGAGCTAAAGGAGTGGTCTGTAAGAACTAGGTAAAACTGATTGGTTGTCAAAACAAAACTCTGTTAAAAATCAACTGATTTCATTTATAGAAAATGACAGACTGGTGACAGCTTTTTTTTTTCTTTCTGTGTTTTAAAGAGGTTGTGTTTCTTGCCTCAGTCTCCCAAGTAGCTGGAACTACAGGCGAGTGGCACTGCACCTGGCCCCAGTGGTAGGATCTTGCTCTTTCACCCACGCAAGAGTACAATGGCACAAACACGGCTCACTGCAGCCTTGACCTCCTGGGCTCAGGCAATCTTCCTGCCTCAACCTTCCGCGTAGCTGGGGCCACAGTAGCTAATTTTTAATTTTTTTTCTAGAGATGGGGTCTTGCCATGTTGCCCAGGCTAGTCTCAAACTTCTGGGCTCAAGCAATCCCGCCTCAGCCTCCCAAAGTTCTAGGATTACAGATGTGAGTAGGTCTGATGGCAGCTTTTTATACTGACAGATCTGCACTGGCTTGAAGACTCACTGAGTTCTAAAACTTAAAAATCAGGCTGGCACAGTGGCTCATGCCTGTAATCCCAGCATTTTGGGAGGCCGGGGTGGGTGGATCACAAGGTCAGGAGTTCGAGACCAGCCTGGCCAATATGGTGGAACCCCGTCTCTAGTAAAAATGCAAAAGTTAGCTGGGTGTGGTACTGCACACCTGTAGTTCCAGCTGCTTGGGAGGCTGAGGCAGAAGAATTGCTTGAACCCAGGAGGCAGAGGTTGCAGTGAGCTGAGATCATGCCACAGCAGTCCAGGCTGGGCGACAGAGCAAGGCTTGGTCTCAAAAAACAAAAAACAAAAAACAAAAACAAACAAACAAACAAAAACCAAAAAAGTGACAGTATTGGCAGGACACAGTGGCTCATGCCTATAATCTCAGCATTTGGGGAGGCTGAGGCAGGAGGATCGCTTGAGCCCAGGAGTTCAAGATCAGCCTGGGCAACACAGCGAGACCCTGTCTCAAGAAAGAAAAAAAAAGTGACAGTATTGATTGAAATTCAATCTCATTTAAAAAAAGTTATGATCTCTGTCCTTAAGGAGCTCTATCTAGAAGAATGCTGGGAGAGGGGAAAAAATGCACTTAAATGTACACTACAGAAACACGTGAGTTTTTCATTAAAAGTAACCACAGTAGTAACTACCTACAGCTGCACACAGGTGGATGCACGTGTGCACAGGCGAAGAGACAGAAATAATTCATGCTGCATCCCTACCGAATTCACACAGCAGCTGTTTGAAACTGGTGCTCTAGTCTAAATTTCCAACTTCCAGCAAATGACCTCGCTGGCTTCCACAGTGCACCCTCAGTGTCCTCCTTCTCTGCCTCAAAACATCTTGGAGTCTTCACTCCAGTTTTCAAGAAAGAACTGGTTCATGAGGATAACCAGTCCACCCCAGATTGATCCTATCTCAATCATCTCTTATCATTTATATGAATTTAACTTATCTGTAATAGTACCTCATGGGTTTTGTTATGGATATGAAATGAATATTTATGTAAAGTATCTGGCACAGTGGGTGCTTACTATATGTTAATTTCCTTCCCACATCCTTCCCTTTCTTCATTTGTATTTTCTGTCTCTAGCATTTTACTAGTTTTACCCTCAGCCTAAAATACACACTGGTCCCTCCTATTTAATGAATGAATTAATTCATCTGGTCAACAAATATTTACAGAACAATTAAAATGTGTCAGACATGACTTTGGCTTGACCTTTCCTCTAGCCCACAATTCCATGTAATCCAATATATTTGGGTTTTAATTTTCATCATGCTACTAAAATACTCCATTATGGTCAATAGTAACTTCCAAATACAATGCACCCATTTCTCATCTAACAGTCTAACTCCAGAACTCCTGTTTTAACCTTTATGCGGTCTCCCAATATCCATAACAAACATATAGAAAGGTGAAGTGCCAAAAGAGAAGGATATATAAACTACTATGGACATGAAGAGAAAGGGGTTTTCCCAAACTGCAGAAAGAGGTTATGTTAGACTGTATAAACTGAGTCTCAGCAGCTGGGGTTTAAACCCTATGTTAAGCCTTAAATTCTATCCTTTTGTCAGATAATACAAATGTTGGTGTCCCACACTTCCATAACTTTTTCTGATTATTTTCAATGATCAAAGTCAAAGAGAAGCGAATACATGGATCATTTTATACTTTAAAATGAAAGGACAGATTTTCTTTCTGTAGAAGAAAAAGTCCAGGCTCACGTAGCTCATTCTGACCACTTTCCATAGAGTGAGGAATAAGAAACAACATTCGGATTCAAGCACTTAATTACTCACTGGTTAAAATGATCTCTCTTGCCACAGGCAAGCCTGACTCTGAGGTCAAGCATCAAGTTAGCTCAGAAATAGGAGACAGCAAAGAAGAGCATGGAACATTCTGTATCTGGTAAAAAGTCCCTGTTCCAGCCAACACCATCCCCCAGCCCTCAAGTTCAATGATTGAGTTATGGAAACTTTTCTTGTGTGGTAAAACTGGGGACTTTGTCTTCCAATAAGACCCTGGCAACATGACAATCAGCCAATGTTCTGCATATGGTTTGCTGCTAGTCATATGCTTAATGTTATTTTCTGGGAATTCACATCCCCTATTTGGTGAGAATATGGGAACATGTCATTTTAATCATAACTTTAAAAGTTAGATTTGGTTATGCTCTTTAAGAAATATGTACAGGTCTCTCCCATTGGAGAAAGTCTAAAATTAAATAAAAATTAGTATTAAATCATAATAATAATAATAATAAAAAGGGCTGGGCACGGTGGCTCATGCCTGTAATCCCAGCACTTTGGGAGGCCGAGGAGGGTGGATTACAAATTCAAGAGTTTGAGACCAGCCTGACCAACATGGTGAAATCCTGTCTCTACTAAAGATAAAAAAATTAGCCAGGCATGGTGGCAGGTGCCTGTAATCCCAGCTACTCAGGAGAATCGCTTGAACACGGGAGGCAGAGGTTGCAGTGTGCTGAGATTGCACCACAGCGCTCAAGCCTGGGCAATAGAACAAAACTGTCTCAAAAACAAAACAAAACAAAACAAAACACAAGTAACGTAATGCCTTTTGAGCTAGAAAGTTCTCTAGTTCTTTGGTTCTATCACCTGACTTTGGGTCTTGCCATGTTGACCAGACTGGTCTTGAATTCCTGAGAATTCAACTGATCTATCTGCCTCGGCCTCCCAAAGTGCTGGGATTACAGGCGTGAGCCACCGTGCCCAGGCTAAAAAATATATATATATATTTTTTGAGACAGAGTCTTGCTCTGTCGCCCAGGC
Organism: Macaca fascicularis; assembly: GCF_037993035.2. Classification (NCBI taxonomy): domain Eukaryota; kingdom Metazoa; phylum Chordata; class Mammalia; order Primates; family Cercopithecidae; genus Macaca; species Macaca fascicularis. Next base: position 46,881,808 of record NC_088390.1, read on the forward strand.
TGGAGTGCAGTGGTGCAATCTTAGCTCACTACAACGTCCACCTCCTGGGTTCAAGCAATTCTCCCACCTCAGGCTCTTGAGTAGCTGGGACTACAGGCATCCATCACCACACTTGGCTAGTTTTTGTATTTTTATTTTTATTTTATTTTATTTTTTTTTGAGACAGAGTCTCGCTTAGTCGCCCAGGCTGGAGTGCAATGGCGCGATCTCGGCTCACTGCAAGCTCCGCCTCCCGGGTTCACGCCATTCTCCTGCCTCAGCCTCCTGAGTAGCTGGGACTACAGGCGCCCGCCGCCTCGCCCGGCTAATTTTTTGCATTTTTAGTAGAGACGGGGTTTCACCGTGTTAGCCAGGATGGTCTCGATCTCCTGACCTCGTGATCCGCCCGCCTCGGCCTCCCAAAGTGCTGGGATTACAGGCGTGAGCCACCGCGCCCGGCCTAGTTTTTGTATTTTTAGTAGAGGCAGGGTTTCACTATGTTGACCAGCCTGGTCTTGAACTCCTGACCTCAGGTGATCTGCCCACCTCAGCCTCCCAAAGTTCTGGGATTATAGGTGTGAACTACTGTGCCTGGTCTTTTTTTTTTTTTTTTTTAATTTTTATGTTTTATTTTATTTTTATTTATTTAGTTTTTTGAGACGGAGTCTCGCTCTGTCGCCCAGGCTGGAGCGCAGTGGCGCGATCTTGGCTCACTGCAAGCTCCGCCTCCCAGGTTCACACCATTCTCCTGCCTCAGCCTCCCGAGTAGCTGGGACTACAGGCGCCTGCCACCATGCCCAGCTAGTTTTTTTTTTTTTTTTGTATGTTTTAGTAGAGACGGGATTTCACCATGTTAGCCAGGATGGTCTCGATCTCCTGACCTCGTGATCCGCCCATCTCGGCCTCCCAAAGTGCTGGGATTCCAGGCTTGAGCCACCGCGCCCGGCCTATTTTTTATTTTTTAGAAGGAGTCTCCTTGTGTCACCGAGGCTGGAGTACGCTGGCACGATCTTGGCTCACTGCAATCTCCACCTTCCGGGTTCAAGTGATTCTCCTGTCTCAGTCTCTGGAGTAGCTGGGATTACAGGCGCCCACCCCCACACATGGCTAATTTTTTGTATTTTTAGTAGAGATGAGGTTTCATCATGTGGCCCAGGCTGGACTCCTGACCTCAGGTAATACACGTGCCTCGGCCTCCCAAAGTGCTGGGGTTATAGATGTGAGCCATCATGCCCAGCCTCAGCCAAAAGATTTTTGATACCCCCACCCCTTTTTTTTTTGAGACGGAGTCTCACTCTGTCGCCCAGGCTGGAGTGCAGTGGCCTGAACTCGGCTCACTGCAAGCTCTGCCTCCTTGGTTCAAGCGATTCTCCTGCCTCAGCCTCCTGAGTAGCTGGGACGACAGGCACCTGCCACCATGTCCGGCTAATTTTTGTATATTTAGTGGAGATGGGGTTTCACCATGTTGGCCAGACTGGTCTTGAATTCCTGACCTCAGGTGATCTGCCCAAAATGCTAGGATTACAGCCGTGAGCCTCTGCGCCCAGCCCGGGATTCATTTTTCATTCTTCTTTGCCTTATTATCTCACAATTTTATTTTAAATTTGAACTGCTTCTGGCTTTTTTCTTGCTTGTCTTTTGATTTTGTTCTCTACCATGACAAGTTATCACTCCTTTATTTGTGACTACAAGGTTTTAAATATCCTTCAAAAGACTGCATTCTGAAGTTTACTAATTTAATTTGATGATTTGCTATACCATTAAGGGATTTTTTTTTTTTTTTTTTGAGACAGAGTCTCACTGTCACCTAGGCTGGAGTGCATTGGTGCGATCTCGGCTCACTGCAACCTCTGCCTCCCAGGTTTGAGCAATTCTCTTACCTCAGCCTCCCAAGTAGCTGGGATTACAGGCATGTGGCACCATGCCCGGCTAATTTTTGTATTTTTAGTAGAGATGGGGGTCTTATCATGTTGGCCAGCCTGGTCTCAAACTCCTGATCTCAAATGATCTACCCGCCTCGGCCTCCCAAAGTGCTGGGATTACAGGCATAAGCCACCATGCCTGGCCCCATTCAGGGTTTTAGCAGTGTGAAGGGGAGAACTAACAATTAAAGGAGAATGTTTATTTTCTTTCTTCCTTTTTTTTTCAAGAATCAGGGTCTCACTCTGTTGCCTAGGATGGAGTGCAATAGTATGATCATGGTTCACTGCAGCCTCAACCTCCTGCCTCAAACAATTTTTCCACCTCAGCCTCTTGGGTAGCAGGGACTACAGGCGGGTGCCACCACGCCCAACTAATTTGTTAGTGTGTTTTTTTGTAGAGACAGACAGGGTCTTACTATGTTTCCAGGCTGGTCCTGAATTCCTGGCCTCAAATGATCTAAAGGAGAATGTTTCTACAGCAGGTTAGAGACAGTATATCTAGTGAGGAAATCCAGCTGTTCACCTCCTCTTTTCTGAAATAAAGTACTAATCTATTAATTATGATATGAAATCATATATTTGGGTCTACTAAAAATTTGTTCTCTTTATTGAACTTAATCCCTATTTTAGCTTTGGTGAGGCTACCTATTAATTTTCATTTGAACACTTGTATTTAAAAACATTTCTGGCTGGGCATGGTGGCTCACACCTGTAATTCTAGCACTTTGGGAGGCTGAGGTGGGTGGATCACTTGAGGTCAGGAGTTTGAGACCAGCCTGACCAACATTATGAAACCCTATCTCTATGAAAAATACAAAAATTAGCCATGTGTGGTGGTGCACTCCTGTAATCCCAGCCACTCAGGAGGCTGAAGCAGGAGATTTGCTTGAACCTGGGAGGTGGAAGTTGCAGTAAGCCGAGATCACACCACTGCACTACAGCCTGGGCGACACAGCAAGACTCTGTCTCAAAAAAAAAAAAAAGTATTTCCTACTTCAAAACATAAAAAAATCAATCATGTCATACTCAATTGGAGAATCTGATTAAAAGATAATGTTATTAATGACAAAGACTAAAAGGATACCCTTTGGGATCTGATAATAAAGCTTTACTAGCATCTGCTGAGTCTAATTATTTATACTGTTTAATACATTATCTAGAAAAGAATGGCTGGGCACGGTGGCTCACTCCTGTAATCCCAGCACTTTGGGAGGCCGAGGTGGGCGGATCACCTAAGGTCAGGAGCTTGAGATCAGCCTGGCCAACATGGTGGAACCCCGTCTCTACTAAAAATATAAAAATTAGCCAGGCCTGGTGGCGCACGCCTGTGATCCCAGTTACTTGGGAGGCTGAGGCAGGAAAATCGCTTGAACCCAGGAGGCAGAGGTGGCAGTGACCCGAGATTGTGCCACTGCACCCCAGCCTGGGCGACAGAGCAAAACTCCATCTCAAAAACAAAAAAAAGGGCCAGGCGCAGTGGCTCACGCCTGTAATTCCAGCACTTTGGGAGGCCTAGGCGGGCGTATCACCTGAGGTCAGGAGTTAGAGACCAGCTTGACCAACATGGAGAAACCCCGTCCCTATTAAACATAAAAAATTAGCCGGGTGTGATGGCACATGCCTGTAATCCCAGCTACTCGGGAGGCTGAGTCAGGAGAACTGCTTGAACCCCAGAGGTGGAGGTTGGGGTGAGCCGAGATCCGAGATCCAAGATCGCACCATTGCACTCCAGCCTGGGCAACAAGAGTGAAACTCTGCCTTAAAAAAGAAAAGAAAAGAAAAGAAAACAGAAGTAGCTGAGGTAATCCCTGTAGACAGTGCTGGGAAAATGATAAGGATATCAAGACATTCCAACATCTGCTCCTGAAAATAATTTTTCAAATATGATACAACTCATTTAATTCAATACAAATCTGAATCCCGTAGGTCTTGAATATTTTAGCATAACTATATTCAAAACCACCTTATCTTTAAGAGTAAAGGATCACTGGAATTTTTTGAGGGGACACGCTAGTGGGGTTTAAAATAAATTACTGACTTTGAAAGACGTAAAATAGGCCAGGTGCAGTGGCTCACGCCTGTAATCCCAGCACTTTGGGAGGCCGAGGCAGGTGGATCACGAGGTCAGGAGATCAAGACCATCCTGGCTAACACGGTGAAACCCTGTCTCTCTTAAAAATACAAAAAATTAGCCGGGCGTGGAGGCGGGCGCCTGTAGTCCCAGCTACTTGGGAGGCTGAGGCAGGAGAATGGTGTGAACCCAGGAGGCGGAGCTTGAAGTGAGGTGAGATCGCGCCACTGCACTCCAGGCTGGGAGACAGAGTGAGACTCTGTCACCAAAAAAAAAAAAAGAAAGACATAAGATATTCTGACTTAACTACATTGGCCTAAGCTTAAAGGCATTTCTATTTACCATAGATAAATAATATAATTTCATAAAAACTCTAAAGGCTGGGGAAATAGAAGAATCTGGGCTATATCAATGATTTTCTAATTTGTACTGGTCATGTGTTCATTTATTCAGCAGATTTACAGAGCATCTGCTATATGTCATTCAAGATGCCAGGTTCGGTGGACATAACAGTAAACAAAAATAGACACAATCTTTTCCTTTGAGAAGCTTACAGGTTAACAGTAAAAAGACAGTAATCACACACTCCTACAAACATAAGCGTAACAATATAACTATAAGTGCATGTAGTATACTGTTGCTTTGAAGAAAGGCCCCTGGTAAAGATGGTATTAGATCAAGTCAGGGAAAGGTTTCTGAGAATGCAATGGCTAAAATCTAAAGGACACTGTTTAGGCCAGTGATTCTCAATGAGGGTGGTGGGTCTCTTCCCCATGTGACGTTTGGCAATGTCTGGAGACATTTGTGATTGTCATGATTGGAAGGTACTAGCAGCATGCAGTGAGCAGAGAAGAAAGATTGTGCTACATCTCTTATAATGCACAGGACAGTTCCCCATTACAAGTAATTATCTGGTCTTAAAAAAGTCAATAGTGCCAAGGTTGAGAAATCTTGAACTAGGCAAAGAGAAAAGCACAAGCAAAGACCAGTGGTGGGAGACTCAAATATGGACAAAGTGGTTTGAGCAGAGAAAACCAGAAGGGACAGATAACACAGGGAGGGCTTATAAACCCTGGTAAGGAGTTTTGGCTTTATCTAAAGAATGAAGGGGGCCGGGCACGGTGGCTCAAGCCTGTAATCCCAGCACTTTGGGAGGCCGAGACGGGCGGATCACGAGGTCAGGAGATCTAGACCATCCTGGCTAACACGGTGAAACCCCGTCTCTACTAAAAAAAATACAAAAAACTAGCCGGGCGAGGTGGCGGGCATCTGTAGTCCCAGCTACTCGGGAGGCTGAGGCAGGAGAATGGCATAAACCCAGGAGGCGGAGCTTGCAGTGAGCTGAGATCCGGCCACTGCACTCCAGCCTGGGCGACAGAGTGAGACTCCGTCTTAAAAAAAAAAAAAAAAGAAATGAAGGGAAAAACAAGTAAGTGAAGGGTTTCAAGAAGAGGAGGAGAAAGGGGGTGAAGACAGTGGTGATGATATGCTCAGATTAAAATTTCAAAAAGGTTAGTGACTGCAATATGGTGAATAGATTGGAAGAGAGTGAAACTGGATATATTGGTAGATGAAACAAGTAGCTAAGTAATTTAACTTCCTAGAAATTCCAAAGGCTGGGGAAACAGAAGGTGCTCGTGGTGAGGATGCAGGATTAGCTGAAAAACTTCTTTCTACAAATGTTCAGTATAGGAAAAGAACAAATAATGCATGGTGTTATACGTACTGCGTTCTGCAGTCTCAAGGTAGAGCAGTAGTCTCTAAGAATAAATGAAGTATTTTCCTTACATTTAAAAAATAGGCCGGGCGCGGTGGCTCAAGCCTGTAATCCCAGCACTTTGGGAGGCCGAGACGGGCGGATCACGAGGTCAGGAGATCGAGACCATCCTGGCTAACACGGTGAAACCCCTCTCTACTAAAAAATACAAAAAAGTAGCCGGGTGAGGTGGCAGGCGCCTGTAGTCCCAGCTACTCGGGAGGCTGAGGCAGGAGAATGGCGTAAACCTGGGAGGCGGAGCTTGCAGTGAGCTGAGATCCGGCCACTGCACCCCAGCCTGGGCCGCAGAGCAAGACTCCGTCTCAAAAAAAAAAAAAAAAAAAAAAATAAGGGGCTGGGAGCAGGGGCTTACGCCTGTAATCCCAGCACTTTGGGAGGCCAAGATGGGCAGATCACCAGGTCAGGAGTTTGAGACCAGCCTGACCAACATGGTAAAACCCTATCTCCACTAAAAATACAAGAATTAGCTGGGCGTGGTGGCGTACGCTTGTAATCCCAGCTACTCAGGAGGCTGAGGCAGAAGAATTGCTTGAACCTGGGAGGCAGAGGTTGTAGTGAGCTGAGATTGCACCACTGCACTCCAGCCTGGAGCGAGACTCTGTCTCAAAAACAACAACAAAAAACAAAAACATAAGGGAAGGCCAGGCATGGTGGCTCATGCCTGTAATCCCAACACTTTGGGAGGCTGAGGTGGGAGGACTACTTGAAACCAGGAGTTTGACACTAGCCTGGGTAGCAAAGGGAGACCCCGTCTCTACAAAAATAAATAAATAAATAAATAAAAAATAAGGGACAAGAGTATTTTTTGTCTTTATGTGATATATGGTGACATATAAAATACTTTATTTGTAAGGATTCAGGCAGCAAAAAACTAGAGTAAATTTAATTTTAAATGTAAATTTTAGTGTACAAGTTATAAATTCGCACTGATAAGCTCAGGAATTAATGAAACTAATGACTGGCTCCACTGAGTACAATCTCAAGAATATATTTTTTCCTTATTAAAGCTGAACTAGCAAATATTAAAAACTATTTTATTACAAAACAAAGAAAAGAATGAATATATATATGACTAAAAAAACCAATAGTCACGAACTCAACACCAAGTGGCATTTTTTTTTAAATAGCAAAAATTTCCATAAATGTTTGCTTTGTAAGTGGCTTTTAAGATAAAGATTTACATTAAAACTAAACAAAGGGCACTTAAACTTGACACTTTTCCACCATGGGGCAGCTGTATTACTGAATGAAAAGAAAACCTCTCCCCTATAATAACAAATTAAAAACCTAACAACTTTTGGTCTTATTGCAATGTATTTTTTTATTTCATTTGTTTCTTTTTTTTTTTTTTTTTGAGATGGAGTTTCACTCTTGTTGCCCAGGCTGGAGTGCAATGGCACAATCTAGGCTCACCGTAACCTCCGCCTCCCAGGTTCAAGCAATTCTCCTGCCTCAGCCTCTCTAGTAGCTGGGATTACATGCATGTGCCACCACGCCTGGCTAATTTTATTTTTAGTAGTGATGGGGTTTCTCCATGTTGGTCAGGCTAGTCTCGAACTCCCAACCTCAGGTGATTCCCCTGCCTCAGCCTCCCAAAGTGCTGGGATTAGAGGCATGAGCCCCTGTGCCCGGCCTTATTGCAATTTAATAGGCAACAGTGTTCATATTCCAGCTGAAAGTTAATCTGATTAATCCAACAAAATGTGCCTTTACTGTTTTATTAAACTGAACTCTATAATTTTGTGAGAATATCATTTAAATCTTATGTTAAAACTGGTCTTCATCACTTCTTAAAACTAAACACAAAAATAAAAGCTTTGGATAGTTTAGCCTTTTATTATTTATTTTTATATTTTATTTTTTGAGACGGAGCTCACTGTGTTGCCCAGGCAAGAGTGCAGTGGCAGGATCTCAGCTCACTGCAACCTCCGCCTCATGGGTTCAAGCGATTCTCTTACCTCAGCCTTTGAGTAGCTGGGACTATAGGCACCCGCTACCACCCCAGGCTAATATTTGTATTTTTAGTAGAGATGGGGTTTCACCATATTGGCCAGGCTGGTCTCGAACTCCTGACCTTGTGATCCACTTGCCTTGGCCTCCCAAAGTGCTGGGATTACAGACGTCAGTCACCGTGCCTGGCCAGTTTAACCTTTTAAAATAACCTAATTTTTCTCTAGTGAAGTAATAGAGACCTGACATATTTTGTTAATATTATGCCATCTAACATGACTTATTTAATGAAATGCTTTTTTTTTTTTTTTTTTTTTTGAGATGGTGTCTTGTTCTGTCACCCAGGCTGGAGGGCAATGGCATGATCTTGGCTCACCACAACCTCTGCCTTCCAGGTTCAAGCGATTCTCCTGCCTCAGCCTCCTGAGTAGCTGGGACTACAGGTGCCTGCCACCACGGCCAGCTAGGTTTTATATAAAATACTAAAATTTTATGTAAGATTTATATTTACATTTAAATGTGGCTGTGTATCTGGCATCTAGTTTGGCCAAAAATCACAGCATTGTACTAAAGCACCACTAAACTGTAAGGATATACACATATCTTTTATATAAAGAGAGTTTCTTATTTCTTTGGTGGGGCTATAGATTCAAACCCCAAAGCTTCTTTTAAACCCAGAATTATATCACTTGATAGATGTTTGATTTACAATTAAACAGGGATAATGTGAGCTTTATCCTTCCCTACTATAGAACAAGAAAATCTTCATTTACTAATAACAGCAAGTTATTTTTGCTTCTCAAAAAATAAAGAACTATGTCAAAAATTCTATTTCAATTCAGTTTTGTACACATTTACTGCCATTTAAACAGTAATTATATTAATATTAGTCCTTAAAGAATTACTTACCCAATGAAAGCCACCATTTGCTCCACTATGTGCTTGCTGAATGTTATTATAACAAAAATTTTCTGTAAAGAAAACACCAGTTAAAATAAATTATTTAGTTATCAAAAAACCAACATAAATTCACAATTCTGGTAATAGTCTAAAGAGGTAAGATTGTGCCCCTAACTGCAATTTTTAAATTTCTTTAAAAATAAAATATAACATTTCCATCCTGGCCAACATGGTGAAACCCCGTCTCTACTAAAAATACAAAAATTAGCTGGGCATGGTGACATGTGCCTGTAGTCCCAGCTACTTGGGAGGCTGAGGCAGGAGAATTGCTCGAACCCAGGAGGTGGAGGTGGCAGTGAGCTGGGATCGCACCACTGCACTCCAGCCTGACAACAGAGTGAGGAGACTCCATCTCAAAAAACAAATAAATAAATAAATAAAACATTAATAAAAGATAACATTTAATTCAAATGTTATCATTTAATTCAAACGTTATCCACTTTGTATTCCTTTTTTTTTTGAGACAGAGTTTCGCTCTTATTACCCAGGCTGGAGTGTAATGGCGTGATCTCAGCTCACTGCAACCTCCACCTCCCAGGTTCAAGTGATTCTCCTGCCTCAGCCTCCCAAGTAGCTGGGATTACAGGGATGCGCCACCAAGCCCAGTTAATTTTTTTTGTATTTTTAGTAGAGACGGTGTTTCTCTATGTTGGTCAGGCTGGTCTCGAACTCCCGACCTCAGGTGATCCGTCTGCCTCAGCCTCCCAAAGTGCTGGGATTACAGGCATGAATCATTGTACTCGGCCTTTTTTTTCCTTCCTTCTTTTTTTTGAGACAGAGTCTCCCTCTGTTGCCAAGGCTGGAGTGCAGTGGTGCCATCTTGGCTTACTACAACCTCTGCCTCCCAGGGTCAAGTGATTCTCCTACCTCAGCCTCCCAAGTAGCTGGGGATTACAGGTGCACGACAACACGCCTGGAAAATTTTTGTGTTTTTAGTAGAGATGGGGTTTCACCATGCTGGCCAGGATGGTCTCGAACTCCTGACCTGGTGATCCACCTGCCTCAGTCTCCCAAAGTGCTGGGACTACAGGCGCCTGCCACCACGCCTGGCTAATAACAGCAAGTTATTTTTAAACTAATTACGGCAAGTTATTAATTTTTTGCATTTTTAGTAGAGATGGGGTTTCCCCGTGTTAGCCAGGATGGTCTTGATCTCCTGACCTCGTGATCTGCCCACCTCGGCCTCCCAAAGTGCTGGGATTACAGGCGTGAGCCACTGCGCCCAGCCAACAGCAGTCTTCTTTTTTTGAGACGGAGTCTCGCTGTGTCACCCAGGCTGGAGTGCAGTGGCGCGATCTCGGCTCACTGCAAGCTCCGCCTCCCGGGTTCACGCCATTCTCCTGCCTCAGCCTCCGAGTAGCTGGGACTACAGGCACCCGCCACCACGCCCGGCTAGTTTTTTGTATTTTTAGTAGAGACGGGGTTTCACCATGTTAGCCAGGATGGTCTCGATCTCCTGACCTCGTGATCCACCCGCCTCGGCCTCCCAAAGTGCTGGGATTACAGGCTTGAGCCACCACGCCCGGCCAGCAGTCTTCTTTTTATCCACTCACTATGAATCTCAGGAACCTGGACAGGTTAGACTAATGTACATTATTTCTGGCAAGAAGACTAATAAGGCAAAGGTATACAACTGGTGTGTGAATATCATAAAGCTAACAAGGCAATTGTTACAGATAATTTGTGGAGAAAAGCAGGGGGTCTATACCAAAAACCAGTTATTTAGAACTATAAATCTTCTATTAATCAACAGAGCTAGTAGTTCTTGCCTTTCAGTGATTTCATCACCATGAACTTTCCCTACCATCATTTCTTAACAATCAATGCCTAAATAATTGCACAATTTCAATGCAAACCAGCAAAACAAGATTTTCTTTTTGTATGTAGCAGCTTGCAAAGTCACTTCTGTGTAAGACAAAAAATGTGTCACACACCTAAGAACATATGTCTTAGCCTTTCAGGCTGGAGATCTGAGTGGGAATTCTACAAAATAAAAGGCACAGACCACCGAAGAGCCCTCTTAACCACATGCATAGAATAAACAAAGGAAAGGGTAGAGGAGGAGAAAAAAGACATGGGAGGGAAGAACTAATTGTGCTAGAATGAACAAAGATGGAACCATTGTAAAAGAAGTCCTTCATTGTAAAGAATAATTTTTTTTTTTTTTGAGACAGAGTCTCGCTCTGTTGCCCAGGCTGGAGTGCAGTGGCTCGATCTGGGCTCACTGCAAGCTCCACCTCCCGGGTTCACGCCATTCTCCTGCCTCAGCATCCCGAGTAGCTGGGACTACAGGCGCCCACCACCATGCCCAGCTATTTTTTTTAGTAGAGACAGGGTTTCACCGTGTTAGCCAGGATGGTCTCGATCTCCTGACCTCGTGATCCGCCTGCCTTGGCCTCCCAAAGTGCTGGGATTACAGGCGTGAGCCACCGTGCCCGGCTGGATAGAAGAATCTTAAGACAGATTCAGTTATTAAATATTTAGTGCCTACTATCTGCCAGATGCTATTCTAGGCATTATAATACATCAGTGAACGAACAGACAAAAATATCTGCCCTCCTGGGAGTTTATAATACTGTGTGTGTGCTGGTGGGTGTGAACATAGAGAGATAATAAAGAACACTGATGTATTTTAAGGGTACAGTAAGTAAATTAAACGGTACATGAAATAACATAAACGAGTATGTTGCCTTTCTTCATTATTTGGGACAAAGGTAATGTCTCTAAGGATACTGCCTGTTTAAAACTATTTTCTAAAAAGATACTCTTCTCGGCCGGGCGCGGTGGCTCAAGCCTGTAATCCCAGCACTTTGGGAGGCCGAGACAGGCGGATCACGAGGTCAGGAGATCGAGACCATCCTGGCTATCATGGTGAAACCCCGTCTCTACTAAAAAACACAAAAAACTAGCCGGGCGAGGTGGCGGGCGCCTGTAGTCCCAGCTACTCGGGAGGCTGAGGCAGGAGAATGGCGTAAACCCGGGAGGCGGAGCTTGCAGTGAGCTGAGATCCAGCCACTGCACTCCAGCCTGGGCGACAGAGCGAGACTCCGTCTCAAAAAAAAAAAGAAAAAAAAAAAAAAAAGATACTCTTCTCATGCCTTTTCCTATCTAAGGATACTTCGACTTGACCCCATGCAGCGGAAGGGGAAATCTGATCTAACATTAAAGGTAGATTGATTTGAATCTTTTAGGGGAAGGTTAATAGGAAGACATCAATAAAAACAGCAATATTTATTAAAGAAGGTTGTCTAATTTTAAGCTGAGGAAAAAGGGAATAAAGAAAAGCAGACAAGGAGACAGGTTTACTATTAGGGTAGAAAAAAATTGGTGTGTGTGTGTGGCTTTCCCACTATTATTTCAGAATGGCTAAAATGTTTATATTACTAATATTGTTTACCCATACAATGAGAAATGTTTGTTATTCTAAGCTACATCTGGATGTACATCAAGTGACATGCCTTTACAAAGTATGTCACCATGATACGATGGAACACAACAAACATATCCCATGGTCTTGGTTTAGTGAAGGAACTCAGATTCTTTCCTTTCAGAAACATAAATGGATTTTATCTTTCTTTTTCTTTTTTGCTTTCACATAGATACAGGGAATGAGCTTTATCTTGACAGAGCTTGGTTTGAATTCTAGGGCCTTAGGCAAATATTTTACCTTCTCTAACACAGTTCCCTCATCTATGAAATGTGGTTAACAACGACCTCTCAGAATTGTCTGCCATGAGATAACCACTGCAAATTACCTTGCACAGGTCCTGATCAATAGCAGGCGTTAAACAATTCAGTTTCCTTAATCATATCAATACATTGAAGTTAAGAAGGCAATGCAAAAGAATGGAAAGAATACTGAACTGGAAGTCAAAACACTTGGGTTCAAATTCCAGCTGTTACTTATTCTTTTAAGCAACTATTACTTTTTTTTTTTTTTTTTTTTTTTTTGAGACGGAGTCTCGCTCTGTCACCCAGGCTGGAGTGCAGTGGCCGGATCTCAGCTCACTGCAAGCTCCACCTCCCGGGTTCACGCCATTCTCCTGCCTCAGCCTCCCGAGTAGCTGGACTACAGGCGCCTGCCACCTCGCCCGGCTAAGTTTTTGTATTTTTAGTAGAGACGGGGTTTCACTGTGTTAGCCAGGATGGTCTCGATCTCCTGACCTCGTGATCCGCCTGTCTCGGCCTCCCAAAGTGCTGGGATTACAGGCTTGAGCCACCGCGTCCGGCTGCAACTATTACTTTTTAACCTCCCTACCTCTGAGAATTACAGAATGGGTACAGTAATTCCTCTCTTCCAGGAGTGTAAGAATTAACTCATATAGATAAATGCTTTAAAGTGTGAAGTTCCATTAAAAAATTAATCATCAGCCAGGAGCAGTGGATCACGCCTGTAATCCCAGCATTTTGGGAGGCCAAGGTGGGCGGATCACGAGGTCAGGAGTTTGCAACCAACCTGGCCAATATGGTGAGCCCTGTCTCTACTAAAAATACAAAATTAGCTGGGTGTGGTGGCTTGTGCCCTGTAGTCCCACTTACTCTGGAGGCTAAGACAAAAGAATTGTTTGAACCTGGAAGGTGGAGGTTGCAGTGAGCTGAAATCGTGCCACCACACTCCAGCTTGGGTGATAGAGCGAGACTCTGTCTCAAAAATAAATAAATAAATAAATAATCATAAATTGAAAAAATCTGAGTATGTTTAAAAATATACTAGTTTTAAATCTTTCTGAAATGAAAGGTCTGATAAGTTGCATATCTTACCACTACAGATAGGGTACTTATGGCATAATACGTTTTACCATAATTTATAGAAAGGCACTACATTCAAGAGGTATAAAGCAGGACACATAAAACATGGATTACTAGAGAAGTTCTTGTTATGAAATAAAATAATCTGTTATTTTTACTTAGGTATTAAGGACTCCAAGAAGCTAAATGACAGCTCTCTTCTAGAAACAACTCTAAAGATTAAAGAAAAACCTATTTTCAGATACATTGAAAAGAATGTATTATTGACCACATTTTATTATTTGAAAAAAATCCTGTATGGTATTAAATCTTTTTTTTTTTTTTTTTGAGACAGAGTTTTACTTTTGTTGCCCAGGCTGGAGTGCAATGGCGTGAACTCGGCTCACTGCAACCTCTGCCTCCTGGGTTTAAGTGATTCTCCTGCCTCAGGCTCCTGAGTAGCTGGGACTACAGGCATGCACTACCATGCTCAGCTAATTTTTGTATTTTTAGTAGAGACGGGGTTTCTCCATGTTGGTCAGGCTTGTCTGGAATTCCCGACCTCAGGTGATCCACCCACCTTGGCCTCCCAAAGTGCTGGGATTACAGGCGTGAGCCACCACATCTGGCCAGTATTAAATCTTAACCATAGTAACTAGCACTGTAATATTAAAAAACCTGTGTTCATTGATTGAACAAAATACTTAATTTAAATGGGAGGAAATATATTCCTTGAAGTAGGAAAAACATCCATGAAATTCTGAGTGGTTATGGCAGGAGAGTAGAGGACAGATTCAATAAACTTGACCCAAATGCCAAAATCTAAGATTATAAACTGGATAGGTAGAAGCAGCTGAAGTTTTCCTGTTTCATTCTTCCCTTCTAAGAACTGGAAGTAGAGAGGTATGACATAGAAACTTTGGGGATAGACATACTTGTAATTATCATGGAATCATACAAGGGCAGAGAACCTCACTGTTTTTTCCTTTCTTTTTTTGAGACGGAGTCTCGTTCTGTTGCCCGGTTGGAGTGCAGTGGCGCAATCTTGGCTCACTGCAACCTCCGCCTCCCAGGTTCAAGAGATTCTCCTGCCTCAGCCTCCCAAGTAGCTGGGATTTCAAGCGCACGCCACCACACCCAGCTAATTTTTGCGTTTTCAGTAGAGACGGGGTTTCACCATGTTGGCCAGGATGGTCTCGATATCCTGACCTCACGATCTGCCTGTCTCAGCCTCCCAAAGTGCTGGGATTACAGGTGTGAGCCACCGCGCCTGGTTGTTCTTTCCTTTCTTTTGGTTAACACCGTTCTTTGTTACAAACCACACTGATTCAAAACACATTCTTTCCAGGTTAATTTTTATTTTATTCTATTGAGATCTGCCCTTAGAAGGAAGTAATTCATATCACAGTTCTAGAAGCACATACCATTTTCCCTTCGTTTAAATTCTTAGCCTTTTCTCTCCTCTCTATTCATATATGCGTGCATACACACACACACACACACACACACACCCTCCATTCTAAAGATTTTGTTAAGAGTGGCTTTGAGGACTAGCAGATTCTCACTTCTCTGACCACAACCCACATCTCTTTGCCTCTTCAGAGACCCTCTTCTTCCCCATTCTCCTCCCACACTAACATTTGGCTGTTTTTCGGTAAAGGATATTGGTGCCATGGGAGGAACTGCTTCACATACTCTCTATATATAGAGTATGTGAAAGAAAGTAAGAATTAGTGAATGGCAATATTCTCTCAGCTTCTGGTTGGTAAAACAAAACAAAACAAACAAAAAACATTTTTTGGGCTGTGTATATAAAAATGATGTGCATCTTTCTGCACACAAACACTATTTTTGTTTGGTAAAAGTCCTGGATAAATAGTTTCACAGGGCAAAAAATAAAGAAAGAGAGAAAGGAAGGAAAGAAGGAAGGAAGGGAAGGATGAAAAAAGAAGAAAAGAAAGAAAACAAGGAGATCGCTAATTCCAAACGACATTCTATGATTATTTATTACCTAAGTAAGCTACCAACCAAAAGAAGCAGAAACAGTAACTAAATAATTCACTTAGGAATGAGCATGTTTCTTTTTTTTTTTTTTTTGAGACGAAGTCTCACTCTGTCGCCCAGGCTGGAGTGCAGTGGCCGGATCTCAGCTCACTGCAAGCTCCGCCTCCCGGGTTCGGGCCATTCTCCTGTCTCAGCCTCCTGAGTAGCTGGGACTACAGGCGCCCGCCACCTCGCCCGGCTAGTTTTTTGTATTTTTTAGTAGAGACGGGGTTTCACCGTGTTAGCCAGGATGGTCTCGATCTCCTGACCTAGTGATCCGCCCGTCTCGGCCTCCCAAAGTGCTGGGATTACAGGCTTGAGCCACCGCGCCCGGCCAGGAATGAGCATGTTTCATTGTCTTGTAATGGGTTCATCATCATTAGGCAGTTAATCAGGGGGTATAATTACCTGGATATGCATTTTTATTATTGCTTTTCCAATTAGGGTTGCACCAAAGAAGGTCCAAAAAGGTACCAGAAAGTGTCCACACGTTATTCCAGCCAGATCAAATAGAGGATTTGGAATCTATAAAGAGAAAAAGAAGGACTTCCATATTATAATCCAAAGAACAATTTAATTTTATCATCCATTGATATGTGGTATTCTGCTTTTAGCCTGCTTACACTGCAAAGCAACATATGGGTTCCTTGATCAGTACTGGATTGTTCAAAAGGAGGTTAGGGAAACATCCTAAGGTGTCTAGAAGCTGGGTCTCATATTCACCTTAGGTGTTCAATCTGCTCACAGCAAACCAAGGTGTCCTTTTGCTTATATTACTCATGGCTAAGGCACTGTGTGTGTGTTTGTGTGTACACCCATCACATGAGAACTGGATGGATAAAGTAAGTGGACCTGCAGGAATTTAATACCATTCAGTTGATTCCTAGCTATTTGGTGGCTGTTTTCTAAGGTGAGGTATGAGTGAAGAAAGAGCCTTAAGATTGTTTCAGCAGTGAGGGTTCTAAAATCTTTAGCTTGAAATGTGAACATTATCTGGAAAGCATTCATATCATTAACAAACATTCTAATAAATTCTCAAATACAGTTACGGGTGGATGTGCTGTTATTCTCAATGTAAAATATTAATAATTTTTATTTTATTTTATTTTATGGGACACCAAGTCTGAGGGCCATGTGATACAATTTAGAAAGAAGATCAAGTGTGGAAATACGAGAGTACACAGATTCAGATGTTTTGAATACTCAGTCCCAGACAAAGAAGTGATTCATAACAAATACCTTTTCCAAACATTCCCACATTTTAAGAATGCTAAAAGACATTTCATGTAAAAATGCAAAGAAGCCATAAGCTATTTCTGAGCACTTCATCCATTCTTCTCCTCCAGAAAGTACTCTGACCTTGTGGCTGTTGGCTGAACCATTAATAAGCCAATTAATTTATATAATTTCATTTTTGAACTTTGAAAGGCTAGTTATTTGAAAAATATTTGTCACATATGGTCTTTAAAAAAACACATGATTAAATTAGAATTCAAGTATTCCTTTGTTAGCAACACTTGGATTCAATGACTCATTTTTGTTTTTCTCATCCAAATTCAAATGCTTTAGGATTATTTCTTTTTTTTTTTTTTTTTTTCTTGAGACAGAGTCTCACTCTGTCGCCCAGGCTGGAGTGCAGTGGCTGGATCTCAGCTCACTGCAAGCTCCGCCTCCCGGGTTCACGCCATTCTCCTGCCTCAGCCTCCCGAGTAGCTGGGACTACAGGCACCCGCCACCTCGCCCGGCTAGTTTTTTGTATTTTTTTAGTAGAGACGGGGTTTCACCGGGTTAGCCAGGATGGTCTTGATCTCCTGACCTCGTGATCCGCCCGTCTCGGCCTCCCAAAGTGCTGGGATTACAGGCTTGAGCCACCGCGCCCGGCCGGATTATTTCATCTCTTACAATCATAAAATAATATAATTTACACAGCACTACACCTGCCATTTCTTATATTTGCTCATGTGACTCTCATAACTCTGAGTTATAACTTTTTTCCTTTATCATGAGGTTCCAACTCATGTTGAAATGAAAATGAATTTAAAGTATTTATTTATTTATTTATTTTATTTTATTTTTTTTTTTTGAGACGGAGTCTCGCTCTGTCGCCCAGGCTGGAGTGCAATGGCGCGATCTCGGCTCACTGCAAGCTCCACCTCCCGGGTTCACGCCATTCTCCCGCCTCAGCCTCCGAGTAGCTGGGACTACAGGCGCCCGCCACCACGCCCGGCTAGTTTTTTGTATTTTTAGTAGAGACGGGGTTTCACCATGTTAGCCAGGATGGTCTCGATCTCCTGACCTCGTGATCCACCCGCCTCGGCCTCCCAAAGTGCTGGGATTACAGGCTTGAGCCACCGCGCCCGGCCTGAATTTAAAGTATTTAAGATATGTAGGCTGGGCGCAGTGTCTCACGCCTATAATCCCAGCACTTCGGGAGGCCGAGGTGGGTGGATCACTTGAGGTCAGGAGTTCGAGACCAGCCTGGCCAACATGGTGAAACCTTGTCCCTACTAAAAATACAATAATTAGCTGGGTGTAGTGGCGCATGTAGCTACTGGGGAGCCTGAGGCAGGAGAATCACTTGAACCTGGGAGGTGGAGGTTGCAGTGAGCCGAGATTGCGCCATTGCACTCCAGCCTGGGCGACAGAGGGAGACTGTCTCAAAAAAAAAAAAAAAACAAACAAAACAAGGATTTAAGATACGTAAATCAGAATAGCCATGAGCTAACATCGCTTTACACAGGTTTTATATAAATTCTTCCTTGTAACTAATACTTGAAACTTTGGAAAAAGATTTCTTATCTATAAATTTGAGGAAAGAATGAAGTCATCCTTATTTGGTTAAATGTAGTTTGTTATATATTCTTTATGGGAAGAATGGATTTTCTCTCTTTTTTCTTACTGATTTAAACCATTTAGGTCTGAAGTCATCACTGCATGATGTACTTAAAAGCCAATAAACAAGATGTGAACCTATTCAACAGAAAACAGCTCATTTAATAAGTTGAATTGGGCTGGGTGCGGTGGCTCACCTGAGGTCAGGAGTTCAAGACCAGCCTGGTCAACATGGTGAAACCCCGTCTCAACTAAAAATACAAAAAAATTAGCTAGGCGTGGTGGTGGGCATCTGTAATCCCAGCTACTTTGGGAGGCTGAGGCAGGAGAATCATTTGAACCTGGGAGGTGGAGGTTGTAATGAGCCGAGATTGTACCATTGTACTCCAGCCTGGGTCACAAGAGCAAAACTCTGTCTCAAAAAAAAACAAAAAAAAAGTTGAATGGGCCAGGTGTGATAGCTCATGCCTGTAATCCCAGCACTTTAGGAGGCCGAGGCAGGTGGATCACTTGAGCCCAGGAGTTTGAGACCAGCCTGGGCAACATGGTGAGATCCTGTCTCTACTAAAAACACAAAAATTAGGTGTGGGGGCACATGCCTGGAGTCCCAGCTACTAGGGAGACTGAGGCAGGAGAACTGCTTGAGCCCGGGAGACGGAGGTTGCAGTGAGCTGAGATCATACCACTGCACTCCAGCCTGGATGACAAGAGGGAGACTCCGTCTTAAAAAAAAAAAAAAAAAAAAAAAGTGAATGATTCACAAAATTACATACCCAATAAAAGTGATAGCATTTTTGCTAATTCAGGAGTATATATGGATCAAAATATAACACTACCACTTAGTAAAAGTTCTGTTTTAATACAATTCACTTACTGAAGCACAGGCCAAAATTCCAAAAAATCCAACTTTCTGTACTAGGTTCTGAACTGCCAGTTTGGCCCGGGAGGCAAAGTCCTGTAAAAAGGCAAATTTAGAAACATTAATGAAAAGTAGGAAAAGAAGGAAGATGGTTCTTTCCAGAGTTTATTAAAAATTTCACAATCTGATGACACTGATTAATAAGATGAATGATGAAAAAAATCACAGTAGGTTGTTCACTGAAACACAAGTAAAATAATGATAGAATATTATATCCTTAAAGTTAAGCTCTTACCACATTTTAAGAATAAACCAAAACACTGTAACTTTAAATTTAGTATTCTCTCTGGATATTCTAGGGATTAACAAAATATTGTAAACTAACCATGAACCAATTTATTATTTTGGAAACACTGGCCTACAACATCTACCTTTTCCTCTCTTCTATAATTTGCCAGATTTCATATCTAATTGATAGCAGGGTAGAAAGTCATAGGAGTTTTCAAGATGGCCAATGAAGACATCTCTGCTGATCACTAGCCAGAAGATGGAAAAAACAGTTATGTGGCAATAACTAAGCATTCATTATCCCAGAAGCAAAAGAACATCCTACATTTGCACAGCTTGTGCTAGTTTTGTAAAACATTCTCACCATTTTTTTTTTTTTTTTTTGAGACGGAGTCTCGCTCTGTCGCCCAGGCTGGAGTGCAGTGGCGCGATCTTGGCTCACTGCAAGCTCCGCCTCCCGGGTTCAGGCCATCCTCCTGCCTCAGCCTTCCAAGTAGCTGAGACTACAGGCGCCCGCCACCGCGCCTGGGCAATTTTTTGTATTTTTAGTAGAGACGGGGTTTCACCGTGGTCTTGATCTCCTGACCTCGTGATCCGCCCGCCTCGGCCTCCCAAAGTGCTGGGATTACAGGCATGAGCCACCGCGCCCGGCCTCTCACCATGATTTTATTTGAGCTTTCAACAATTCTGGTGTGTAGGTATAGTAGATATTATTATACCCAATCTATAGACCACAAAATTGCAACTCAGAAAGGGTAAGTGATCAAGATCATAATGTCAGTTAGGGACAAAGACAGGACATGATTCAATATTCAGACACTGAAATCAGTGCTTTTTATTTCACTCTGTTACCTCCTCCCATGCTGAAATATGCATTCGGCTGGCTAGTTCTTTCAGTATGTTGATGCTACAAATATTTGACTTTAATTCTTTTCTGGTTTTGAAATGGCATATATTGCAATCCAAATTCCAATGAAAATAGTTTGTAAGACAAAAAATGAGCTAATGTGTAAATGCTTTTTTTGTGTATAAATGCTTTATTAATAAGTCTTCATATCATAGAATCTCTTCCACACTCTTTAGTCCAACTTTCTTTTTTTTTTTTTATTTTTTTGGGACAGAGTTTCACTCTTGTTGCCCAGGCTGGAGTACAATGGGACGATCTCGGCTCACTGGAACCTCTGCTTCCCGGGTTCAAGTGATTCTCTTGCCTTAGCCTTCCCAGTAGCTGGGATTATAGGCGCCTGCCACCACGCCTGGCTAATTTTGTATTTTTGGTAGAGCGGAGGTTTCACCATGTTGGTCAAGCTGGTCTTGAACTCCTGACCTCAGGTGATCTGCTTGCCTCGGCCTCCCAAAGTGCCGAGATTACAGGCGTGAGTCACGGCACCCAGCCTTTAGTTCAACTTTCTAAAAGACAATAAAGAGAATATAGAGGCTGGACAGATCCATCATAGAGAGTAGAAACAA
This sequence comes from Macaca fascicularis, assembly GCF_037993035.2. Lineage (NCBI taxonomy): Eukaryota > Metazoa > Chordata > Mammalia > Primates > Cercopithecidae > Macaca > Macaca fascicularis. Next base: position 46,902,687 of record NC_088390.1, read on the forward strand.
AGTTTAAAGTCAGAAAAGCAAACTAGTTGAAAAATATACTTCTCTAATTGGCACAGAATCTGTGTATCCCCACTTACAAAAACATTTTGACAAATAATACTGTGTAGAATAGTCCTACAAAGTTACCACAGTAGTTAATACTGAAATTAAAGCAAATAAACAAAAAACTTAACTCTACTTGTTGAAGATGATGAGAAAATCAAAGAAACCAAACCAATAAACTATATTAAAAAAAAAAAGATCAGTCAATATAAACACTTTCAAGTCCAAATACGTAGGCTTTCAAAGTTAATCATTAAATCCTACAACAAAATTTAGCAATTTTGGCCGGGCGCGGTGGCTCAAGCCTGTAATCCCAGCACTTTGGGAGGCCGAGGCGGGCGGATCACAAGGTCAGGAGATCGAGACCACAGTGAAACCCCGTCTCTACTAAAAATACAAAAAATTAGCCGGGCGCGGTGGCGGGCGCCTGTAGTCCCAGCTACTCAGGAGGCTGAGGCAGGAGAATGGCGGGAACCCGGGAGGCGGAGCTTGCAGTGAGCCGAGATAGCGCCACTGCACTCCAGCCTGGGCAACAGCGTGAGACTCCGTCTCAAAAAAAAAAAAAAAAAAAAAAAAAAAAATTTAGCAATTTTATAATCTATTTCCAAAGAGATAATTATTAATTTTTCTTTCTGGGATTAGACTTACTTTTTCACCAAGTCAATTACATCAGATTTAATTTTTTTTTTTTTGAGACAAAGTTTCACTCTTGTTGCCTAGGTTGGAGTGCAATGGTGCGATCTCAGCTCACTGCAAACTCTGCCTCCCGGGTTCAAGCGATTCTCCTGTCTCAGCCTCCCGAGTAGCTGGGATTACAGGTGCATGCCACTACGTCCAGCTAATTTTTGTATTTTTAGTAGAGACAGGGTCTCATCGTATTGGTCAGGCTAGTCTCGAACTCCTGACCTCCCACCTTGGTCTTCCAAAGTGCTGGGATTACAGGTGTTGAGCCACTGCCCCAGGCCTCAGATTTAATATTTTTAAACAACTGAACTACTGCAGCAAAGGGCATTTTCTATTTTTATTTAGATTTCTAGCTGAAGGTTAATTTTTTTCTTAGCATCTATTGCATTAAGTGTGAAGTACTGAGTTTTATTGATTTAAAACCATATAAGAATATATAATCAAATCAGTTTTCCTATATAGCTTATTTTAAAAACAAATTAATTTCTACTTCTTTTATTACATTTTATTATTTACTGCTCCTCTTCACTAATCCTATCCTTCTGCAAAATCCATTTATTTTTAACAATTTATACAATTAGCCCCCAAATTACTAAGTTTATAATCCATTTGAAGCACTAAATAAAAACTGGTAAAAAGAAATGTTTTAATTGTCTAAAGTATCAACAGATACTATTAAATTTAAAACTAGTTATAAAATTTTAATTACTATAGCACAAGAATTAAATATATAAAATCAGGAAAATGCCTTCCTTTACAGTCCTTAAAATTTTCATAGCAAATCTGCTTTTAATGAGAGGGAAGATTGAATTCTTTTTTTTTTTTTTTTTTTGAGATGGAGTCTTGCTGGAGTACAGTGGCGTGACCTCGGTTCACTGCAAGCTCCGTCTCCCGGGTTCACGCCATTCTCCTGCCTCAGCATTCCGAGTAGCTGGGACTACAGGTGCCTGCAACAATGCCCGGCTAATTTTTTGTATTTTTTACAAAAACACAAAATACTGTGTTAGCCAGGATGGTCTCCATCTCCTGACCTTATGATCTGCCCGCCTCGGCTTCCCAAAGTGCTGGGATTACAGGCGTGAGCCACCGCGCCCGGCTGGGAAGATTGTATTCAATTGCTAAGAAAAGGGTAAAGTAAACAACAACAAAAGCATACAAATTTTATTTTAAAGACAGCACAATTTTTATAAATAAGTTTTCCAAGTCAGATATATGTGGGAATATTTTTCTATCAGCATTAATGTCACCTTTAATAGATACAAATACAGAAAATTAGTTTTTCTCCATTAAATGGTATAGAAAAGATCTACAGGTATTGTATTTAGAAAGTCTCATGTCCTCCTTTCATTTATATTAATTTCCTTTCTTTTTTTGAGTTTGCCAAAGAGTATTATCTTAATTTTAAGGCTTTAGAATTTTCTATTTATTTAAATCAAGTGACTAAGATTGTGCTATCATTTCAAACTGATGGCATTTTTCTACTCTATAGAATCATACATACACGTACAAACTTAAATAGGAAAACAGGTACAATTATACCAACTGGTTTATATAAAGAAAAAAATGATTAAACATTATGCAGATCACCTAATAATATACAAAGATATTTAAGACTACAGAAGATCAAGAAAACCTGTTTTAAAAAACATCCTGAAAACAGGTCAAAACACAGTGATCATTACTAACAAAGAGGAATAACAAGTAAGGAGCCATTTTCCCCTTTTAGGGAAGAGTATCTTTGCTTAACAGCAATTAGGCAAGAACAAAAAACAGACTTCTTGTTCTTTCAGATGCCTGGGTGCTCCTCATTAGTTATCTTTAAGGGAACTCTAACAATCTTTATTTGAGCAAAAAGAGTTAATCTATCCAAACACGTGAAGCTGAAACCTCCTTTTACCTTTTTTATTTTTTAAATCTGAAGCTGGCATGTATTATAAGGAAAACAAGTAAAGCGCCTTTTTAATGGAGAGCTTTACTTTTTAAAAAGAGTGAAAGTCATCTACTGAAAAAGGATTTCACAAATTTTATTATGTATTTAACATACACAGTGACCATGCTACTTTCAGTTCCCATAATTTTTTTCCAGGTCTTTCACAATATTCTCAGAATTTAAATTACATTATATATCAAATAATCTATAAACATTTACTGAAATTATATTAATATGAAGTATGCACAGTTGTTTTTATTTCAATAAAATAAACATTAGCATAATATGCAGTTTGATGGAGAGTATTTTCTTGATTTTTTTCCTTGCCAGTGTAATGAAAACAAAACCAGAAAAGCACTGTATTGGTATTTTAGAATAGTAAAATAACTAATGTTTAGATTTCATAAACACGAACATATTTTATTGTTTCTTATTTTAAATTTATTATTATTTTTTAGTCGGAGTCTCGCTGTTGCCCAGGCTAGAGTGAAGTGGCGTGATCTTGGCTTACTGCAACATCTGGCTATCTGGTTCAAGCGATTCTCCTGCCTCAGCCTCCTGAGTAGCTGAGACTACAGGCACACACAGCCACGTCTGGCTAATTTTTTTGTATTTTTAGTAGAGACGGAGTTTCACCATGTTGCCCAGGCTGCTGTCAAACTCCCGAGCTTAGAAGATCCGCCCTCCTCAGCTTCCCAAAGTGCTGGGATTACAGACTTGAGTCACTGCGCCAGGCCCAAATTTATTTCACTTTTAAAGTCACATGTATAAAACTTACTTATATGGTTTTAACAGCTTTATGTAATAATTTTATTGAAAGCATTATTCTTTTATTGTTCAAAATGTTTTACATGTTATGTGCAATTTTGCTTTCCTTGTTGCTCTGTAGTTTTAAAAGTTCTTTGCTTTTCTAAAAACAACTTCAGTATTTTTTCATTATTTGTATAATTTGGCAGCTCTTATGTTGATTTTAGAATAATATTGTCTATTAACTAAAATATGTATATTCTCACTTGCTTTTATAATGAGAATTTTATTCTATGTATATTGTTAATAAAGTTGACTCTATTACTCACACACCTAACACCACCAAAAAGCTAAACCAAAACCAAAAAAATCCCTTTTATAAAATTAAAAACAAATTTTAAACAAATTTTGCTGTTCTTTTCAGTCCAAGTAAAATAAAAAAGCTAAGTAAAAATACACACTAATAATACACAATATTTTTAAGAAAAACTAAATAAAATATTAAATTTTATGTTAGGTATTCAATGTTCCCGTTAAATGTTAAAAAAAATTAATATTTCATTTGAATAGTTTTGGAGTATTGTGGGAACAATGTAGCATGTCCAATTTGATTAGTTCCTCACATGTCATTTTTCACTTTTTCAAAAATCCATCAACTAAAAACAAACTCCTTTTATCAGTTTCATTTCTCTGTATTTACATTTCACAACTTAAGTGCCTGAGATAACAGTTTCATTCTCTAAGTCTACCTAAATATGAAGCATGCATTTACAATTAGCAATTACAAATCATTTTCTACTTTTCTTCTTTCACAAAAATAAAACCAATTATAGGTAAATAAATTACCTTTTCTACCACCACCCATAGTGATTATATATGTAAACAATCATGCTTCTGAAACAAGAGATGCAAGAAACATTTTCCCAAGCACTACAAGACTAATAAAAAAAGTCACAGCAATTCCTTACCACTGAATTTCAAGATTAAACACTGAAAGACAAAGCCTTAAACTATGAATATGCCTGTACCATTGTTGCTTCACACTTATTTTTCTTAAGAAAGATATTTATGATTAAGAGAGAAGAGAAACTACAAGGCTAATCATAATTAGTCTGCAAAATATTAATCTTTGAATTTAATGATGTCAACATGAATGTAAATATATGAAATAACTTTTATCTTCAAACGGTAACAGTAAACGTTTTCATTTTCCCGTGGAAGCCATATGAAAAGATATCTTTAAAAACAACAGAAGGCCATATGCGGTGGCTCACACCTGTAATCCCAGCACTTTGGAGGCCAAGGCGGGCGGATCACCTGAGGTCGGGAGTTCCAGACCAGCCTGACCAACATGGAGAAACCTCATCTCTACTGAAAATACAAAATTAGCCGGGCGTGGTGGTGCACGCCTGTAATCCCAGCTACTCAGGAGGCTGAGGTAGGAGAATCGCTTGAACACGGGAGGCAGAGGTTGTGGTGAGCCAAGATTGCGCCATTGCACTCCAGCCTGGGCAACGAGCTAAACTGTTTCTCAAAACAAAACAAAACAAAACAAAGCAAACCCAGAAAATTAGCCAGGCATGGTGGCTGGCGCCTGTAATCCCAGCTACTCTGGAGGCTGAGGAAAGAGAATCGCTTAAACCCGGGAGGAGGAGGTTGCAGTGAGCCAAGATTGTGCCACTGCACTCCAGTCTGGGCAACAGAGTGAGACTCCGTCTTAAAATAAATAAATAAATAAATAAATAAATAAATAAAATTAAAAAATGAAATAAAAGTAACAGAAAATCCCTGAACATGTAAAACCAATGCAATATTACTGAAGATAAATGTGTACTTGGTTAATATCTTATGGAAGTTTAAATTACCTGTCTTTATAACCCATTGCAGTCATGTGTGGCTTATATGTTCTGAGAAATGGGTTGTTAGGCGATTTCATTGTTGTGTGAACATCATGCAGTGTATTTATACAAATCTAGATGTTATAGCCTACTACACACTTAGGCTATATAGTATAGCCTACTGCTCCTAGGCTACAAACCTATACAACATGTTACTGTACTAAATGCTGTAGGCAATTGTAACACAATGGTAAGTATATGTGTATCTAAACATGTTTTTATTTTATTTTATTTATTTTGAGACAGGGTCTCGCTCTGTCGCCCAGGCTGGAGTGCAGTGGTGTGATCTTGGCTCAGTGCAACCTCCACCTCCTGGGTTCAAGCGATTCTCACACCTCAAACTCTAGAGTACCTAGAACTACACGTGCGTGCCACCATGCCCAGTTAATTTTTGTATTTTTAGTAGAGATGGGATTTCGCGATGTTGGCCAGGCTGGTCTTGAACTCCTGACCTCAAGTGATCTGCCCACCTTGGCCTCCCAAAGTGCTGGGATTACAGGCGTGAGCCACTGCACCCAGGCTAAATATGTGGTTTTTTTTTTTTTTTTTTTTGTATATATATATATTTTTTAATGGAATTTAGCTCCTTGCCCAGGCTGGAGTGCAATGGCGCAATCTTGGCTCAATGCAACCTCTGCCTCCTAGGTTCAAGCAATTCTCCTGCCTGAGCCTGCCAAGAAGCTGGGATTACAGGCGCCTGCCACCACATCCAGCTAATTTTTGTATTTTTAGTAGAGACGGGGTTTCATCACATTGGCCAGGCTGGTCTTGAACTCCTAAGCTCAGGTGATCCGGCTGCCTCGGCCTCCTAAAGTGCTGGGATTATAGGCGTGAGCCACGGCGCCCAGCCTAAATATGTTTTTAAATATAAAAAAATGTACAAATACAATATGGTATATAAGATATTTTGGGCGAGGCACAGTGGCTCATGCCTATAATCCCAATAATTTGAGAAGCCAAGGTGGGAGGATCACTTGAGCCTAGGACTTTGAGAGCAGCCTGGGCAACATAAGGAGACCGGGTCTCTATAACTAATTAAAAAAACAAATTAGCTGGGTGTGGTGATGCATGTCTGTGTTCCCAGTTACTTGGGATGCTGAGGCAGGAGGATTGCCAGAGCCCAGGAATTTGAAGCTGCAGTGGGTGGTGATCACATCCCTTTACTCCAGCCTGGACAACAGAGCAAGATGATCCTGCCCCTTCAATGTACACAGACACACAAAATAAAAGTACAGTACAGTAAATATATAAATCAATGACACAGTTCATTTACTGTCAAGTATTATGTACTATATACACTGTATGTATACAGAATTCAAGCAATTCTCCAGCCTCACATTCCGAGTAGCTGGGATTACAGACACGGCCCAGCTAATTTTTGTATTTTTAGTAGAGACGGGGTTTCACCATGCTGGCCAGGCTGGTTTTGAACTCCTGACCTTGTGATCCACCCACCTTAGGCTCCTAACATGCCGGGATTACAGGCGTGAGCCACTGTGCCCAGCTTGTATGTGCTATAGTTTTATATGACTGGTAGCGTAATAAGTTTGTTTACACCAGCATTACCACAAACATGTGATAATGTGTTGTGCTACATTACCATGTCACTAAGTGATGGGAATTTTTCAGCCCCATTATAAACTGTCAGACATGCAGTTCATCACTGACTGAAAGGCTGTTATGTGGTATATGACTGTATATATTAAAACTACTGAGCTAATAATGCTTTCTTTTGGATTTGGAGCTGAAGTGATTTAACAGCCTATATTAAAAGCCTCAGAGCAACTATTTCAATACTAATTCCTCATGTGTAATGGAAATTTATGTTAAAATATAGTCTATTTGTGAAACTCTTGTGCCACCTAAAAATTAACTGCTGGTTTCTGCGTGCTAGTCAAATATGAACGCCAATCAATGAAAACTATAAAGCAGAAATGGAATGACTTGTCATGATGACGTAATAATTTAGGTTTTTTCACCATAGCAGACAATGAGTCTGAAACAATAACTTGCTATTAAGACTCTAATAACCATGTCATTAAATATTTTCTAAAATGAAATACATTATACAATTAACTAGTATCTTTATAGAAACTGCAATGTAAAATTTTCTGTAATGCAGTTATAACTTCAAATCTTTCTTGAACACAAACTAAAAAGTGTCTTAATCACTATTTTCTACCCATTATCAGGGCTCTACGAGTTATTTTCATTAAAAAATATAGAGCATTAATTTAATTCAAAGTGAACAAAATATTCTTACTGTTGACTTCCTCAACAATATCATTAAAGCAATTGCTTATATTTTAATATTGCATATTTGAGTAGGTCCTCTTTAAATAAGTGAAGCTTTTTTTTTTTTTTTTTTGAGATGAAGTCTCACTCTTATCCCCCAGGATCTCAGCTCACTGTAACCTCTGCCTCCTGGGTTCAAGCGATTCTTCTGCCTCAGCCTCCCGAGTAGCTGGGATTACAGGGGCCTGCCACCACACCAGGCTACTTTTTGTATCTTTAGTAGAGACGGGGTTTTACCATGTTGGCCAGGCTGGTCTCAAACTCCTGACCTCAGGTGATCCTCCCGCTTTGGCCTCCCGAAGTGCTGGGATTACAGGCACAAGCCACTGTGCCCGGCCAGGTGAAGCATATTTTTAAGTCACACATTATTTATTGTTATTGAATTATAACATAATAAAGTCACGGGATAAAGACTGTGGTTAGGAAATAAATTCTAGAATTACCAAAAGAGTAGGGATATTGTTGAAATAAAAGTGATTGTAAAAGAAAGAAAATAGTTAATAAATTTTAAATTATTACCTATAAGATGCTGGATAACAAAATGCACACCCATTTAAGAACAAAAAGTGGGCCGGGTGCGGTGGCTCAAGCCTGTTATCCCAGCACTTTGGGAGGCCAAGACGGGCGGATCACGAGGTCAGGAGATCAAGACCATCCTGGCTAACACGGTGAAACCCCGTCTCTACTAAAAAATACAAAAAAAACTAGCCGGGCGAGGTGGCGGGCACGTGTAGTCCCAGCTAATGTAGTCCCAGCTACTCGGGAGGCTGAGGCAGGAGAATGGCTTAAACCCGGGAGGCGGAGCTTGCAGTGAGCTGAGATCAGGCCACTGCATTCCAGCCTGGGTGAGAGTGAGACTCCATCTCAAAAAAAAAAAAAAAAAAAAAAAAAAAGAACAAAAAGTGATTAGAACTGAGTTGTGTAACTATTCCTGAAGATGAAACGTTTTAACATCCAGCTGATGCCTTACACAGTTAGATAAAGCCAACTGTAAAATCAGAGATGGTCACTGGTATTTCTATACATATCAGAAATTAGGGTAAAACTCTATATAATACTCTAAGCAGAATACATCACATGAACACATTTCATAAAAGCAAGGACATTTTATTCGGAAAATAACTTAGAAATTTAGAAGTTTTAAGAAGAGACCTATATATAAAACACGCAATATAAACATAAGTTCTCATATCTATCAAAATCAATGCAGGTATAACTAAAAACTACCAGAAGCAAAGAAGGATCTGACTGTTCTCTGAAACAGTAAGAAACATTTATTTTGGCAACTAGCTAAATTTATTAAGTACTCAAAAACTAGATGTAACTAGAAATCTGAAAACAAAATTCAGTTTGGGTTTCTGTTTATACTCGTATTTAAATTATCTAGGGCAGTTTCATTAAATTAAAATGCGGTGTGAAAATTTAGTTGGTAACAAATTACATCTTGCTTTTTCTTTTCATTTTTTTCCTTTGAGACGGAGTTTCGCTCTTGTTGCTCAGGCTGGAGTGCAATGGTGCTATCTCGGCTCACTGCAACCTCTGCATCCTGGGTTCAAGCAATTCTCCTGCCTCAGCCTCCTGAGTAGCTGGGATTACAGGCATGCGCCACCACGCCTGGCTAATTTTGTATTTTTAGTGGAGACGGGGTTTCTCCAATGTTGGTCAGGCTGGTCTGGAACCCCCGACCTCAGGTGATCCGCCCGCCTTGGCCTCCCAAAGTGCTGGGATTACAGGCATGAGCCACCATGCCCGGCCTTACATCTCGTGTTTTAATGAACAGAATAATATGGTGAGACCTCATAAGCAATGGAAGTAAATACTGTTTCATGAAACATTTATTCTAGTTACACACAAATTGGCTCTGGGTTGCTAAGCACAATGTATTTTGTACTATTGGCTACAGTTTAAAAAAAGAAGTAAAAAAAGTCATTGATCTAGAGGCAGCTGTGCTTGTAGTAGGTCTCATGATGCTTTATCCAAATTATACCTTTCAGAAATTACGTGAGAACTGATCAACACAAATTGTTTTCACTTATACACACAGGAAATATATAATCCACTGTGAACACCACACATTTCAGAGTGTTGTGCCAAAAATAGGATGCTATCAACTATTTCTGGGTTAAGATCAGGATTAAATGGATTTCTTGATGTATAGATGTATTTCTGTTACCAAATTTATGTGGGCAGGGTACAGGACAGAATAATACGAGTAGTTTTTTAATCTAAGGCATAACATATACAGTAAAGCATACAAATCTAAAATATACATCTTAATGGAAATTTACAACACACCCATGTAACCACTACTGAGATCCAGATAGAGAACATTACCAGAACTCCAGAAACCCTGCTGGTGGCACTCCTAGTAATTACTCCCTGCAAAATAACCACTAACATTGGCTTCCATTACCACAGATTTAGCTTTTCCTATTTTTGAACTTTATTTTTTAAATTTATTTTATCATATTTTATTTCATTTTTTTGAGATGGAATTTTGCTCTTGTTGCCCAGGCTGCAATGGTGCGATCTTAGCTCACTGCAACCTCCTACTCCAGGGTTCAAGTGATTCTCCTGCCTCCTGAATAACTGGAACTACAGGCCCGTGCCACCACACCCAGCTAATTTTTGTATTTTTTTTAGTAAAGATAGGGTTTCACCACGTTGGTGAGGTTGGTCTTGAACTCCTGATCTCAGGTGATCTGCCTGCCTCGGCCTCTCAAGGTGCTGGGATTATAGGCGTGAGCCACTGCACCTGGCCTGAACTTTACATAAATGGAATTATACAGTATGTCCTCTTTCATGTCTGGCTTCTTTAGCTTAACATTATATTATGCCCAGGTGATTCATCCATGCTGTTGCATGTGGCAGTAATCAATTTGTTGCAGATGCTACATATTATTCCATTGTATAGGTATATCACAATTTATTCTATTGTTGTTGGACATTAGGGTTGCTTCCAGTTTTGAGTTATTATTTTAAAAAACCTTTTTATTTTTTATTTTTCTTTTCTTTTTTTTTGTTTTTGAGACAAAGTCTTGCTATGTCGCCAGACTGGAGGGCAGTGGTGTGATCTTGGTTCACCGCAACCTCTGCCTCCCGGATTCAAGCGATTCTTCTGCCTCAACTTCCCCAGTAGCTCGGACTACAGGCGCGTGCCACCATGCCCAGCTAATTTTCGTATTTTAGTAGAGACGGGGTTTCATCATGCTGGCCAGGCTGGTCTGGAACTCCTGACCTCGTGATCCGCCTGCCTTGTTTTCCCAAAGTGGTAGGATTACAGGCGTGAGCAACAGCGCCAGGCCTTATTTTTCTTTTTTAAGCTATCTCCTACAGGAAGGAAATTTTGAGTTACTATAAATAACGCTGCTATGAACATGCTTGTACGTGTCTTCTGGCATATCCTTCTGGTGAGTATAGACTTACAAATGGAATTGCTGGATCATACAGTATGTGTATGCTTAACTGTAGTAGACGGTGCCAGTTTTCAAAAGTGACTATAAATCAAATTATTCTTAATATTGCTTCCATTTTGCCAACTGATAATAACTGTCAATTGAAAAAAATCTAAGTGATTTTCCTTTTGTACAGATGGTTCTAAAGAGTGTGTCTGTCGGAATTAGCATGAGGACTGAATAAGCTAAAGCAAGAAAATGAGGAATGAATAGCTTTAAATATTTTAAATGCTAAGTTTTAGAAAAACAACTTATAACATTTTGAAAGTTACTTCCAATTTCCTTAGGAAAAGAGAGATAATTACTTAGAAAAAATATGTACTTTTTTCTCACACTCAATTTGGGAAGACAAAATTGAAATCTTTTTCAGAAATCAGAATTCTTATTTAAAAGCAATTAAATTTAACTGAATAAAGCTGATAACTACTATGTGCGAGGTAATAAGGAATCCAAAGATGAGAACATAGTGATTCGTTCATACATTCATTCAGTATATGTTTAACAAGTGTTAACTACATGCCAAATGTAGGAGCTGAGAATACAACACTAAATCACACTGATAACAATCTGGAACCTCATGGAGTTTATATTCTAGTGGGAGGAGATGAAAACTAAATAGGACAGTCAGGAAAGGCTTCAGAGGAAAGGTGATCCAAAACATCAGAATTCTCAAGGAGGTGAGAGAGTAGGTCATGCTGACAATCTATGAGAAGAGGGTTCTGGCGAGTTTTTTCCCTTCAGAGATACCTAATCTAGGGTATGTGTATGGAAGCAGAGGGTGCAGTAAGTAAAAATGGAAGATGAAAGAAGGATGGATGAAACCTACAAAGCAAGGGAGAGCAAAACCAAGAAAGATAAAAAGTGCTATAGAGAGGAATAATATAAACACCAGCAATTACATGGTTTTTAATGATATCAAAATGATACAGCATTGATAAAAATCATGTGATAAAAAATGATTTTAAGTATAAAAAATCTTTTTTATCACTAAAAAAGATTTAGTGATAACACTAAATCTTTTAGGTTCTCTGAATCACAGTTTGTTCATCTTTTCTGTAAAATGATGATAATAATATCTACCACCAAAACCAAAACTGATTATGAGACAAAATTGTTTAGATTGAAGTTATACTGCTTAGTAAATGTCAAGAGACAAAAAACACCTGATATCCAGTGAAGTAAAATATCTTGCCTGATTTATTTTATCTACCCAGTTGGACTTTATAATGAGCACAATTACTAGTGCAATCTTACAACAAAAATAAGAGATTTTTGTTTTGTTTTAAATTTTATTATTTTTTATTTTTATAATTTTTAAATGGTAGAGAGAGGGTTTCACCATGTTGCCCAGGCTGGTCTTGAACTCCCGAGCTCAGGTGATCCTTTGGGAGGCTTGGCCTCCCAAAGCGCTAGCATTACAGGCATGAGCCACCATGCCCGACCATTGTTTTTAATTTTAAAAAACATAAAAGAAACATGTTCATATCAAAGACATAAGGGGTCTGTAAAATGGAAGGGAGAGAAAGAAGGAAAATATATTAAGAATCAAAAAATGATTGGCCAGGCAAAGAGGCTCCCGCCTGTGATCCCAGCACTTTGGGAGGTTGAGGCGGGTGGATGACTTGAAGTCAGGAGTTCGAGACCAGCCTGACCAACACGGTGAAACCCCATCTCTATGAAAAACACAAAACTTAGCCGAGCATGGTGGCGCATGCCTGTAATCCCAGCTGCTCAGGAGGTGACAGAGTATGTCAGAATTCTCAAGGAGGTGAGAGAGTAGGCATGCTGACAATCTATGAGAAGGGAGTTCCGGCTGAGGAAGAATCACTTGAACCTGGGAGCTGGAGGTTGCAGTGACCCAAGATCGAGATCGTGCCACTGCACTCCAACCTGGGCAGCAAAGGTGAAACTCTGTCTGAAAGAAAAAAAAAAAAAAAGGCCGGGCGCGGCGGCTCACGCCTGTAATGCCAGCACTTTGGGAGGCTGAGGCGGGCAGATCACCCGAGGTTGGGAGTTCAAGACCAGCCCGACAAAAATGGAGAAACCTTGTCTCTACTAAAAATACAAAATTAGCTGAGCGTGGTGGCGCATGCCTGTAATCCCAGCTACCTGGGAGACTGAGGCAGGAGAAGGTTGTGGTGAGCCAAGATTACGGTATTGCATTCTAGCCTGGGAGACAAGGGCGAAACTCCATCTCAAAAAAAAAAAAAAACAAAAAAAAAACAATTATCAAATCTGCCTTGTAGTGCCAACGATGAGTTTACCAAACCTCCAACACAAGAAAGTAGAAATGGGTGCTATTACTTCTCCTGAATGTTGGTCCTTTAGGAGGAAATTGTTTACTTATTTACACCTGTAATGATTATTTCACTATGATTACTAATCTTAAAACTCACAAATAACCTAGACATAAAACATTTCTTGTATAGTCTAGGAGGAAAGATGAGATGGAAGAAACACGGTTTCAGGAGGCCTTCTCGGGGGCTGGCTCTAGTATTTATTACCATGTAAGTTATTACTTAGAAGTAAGTTATTCTTAGAAGTTCATACAAGCATACAGTGCTCTCTCTCCCTCCTTTTCTTATTCCAGCCCAGTTACCAGCATTAAAATTGGCCAGTATCTGCAGCTTCCTTTTCCTCTCTCTACTTAGACTTTTGTTCAAAAAAAAAAAAATTGCAGGGCACAGAGACTCAAACCTGTAATCCCAGCACTTTGGAAGGCCGAGGCGGGCAGATCATGAGGTCAGGAGTTCAAGACCAGCCTGACCAACATGGTGAAACCCCGCCTCTACTAAAAACACAAAAATTAGCCAGGCACGGTGGTGCGCGCTTGTAATCCCAGCTACTCAGGAGGCTGAGGCAGAACTGCTTGAACCCGGGAGGTGGAGGTTAGAGTGAGCTGAGATCTTGCCACTGCACTCCAGCCTGGGTGACAGAGTGAGACTCTGTCTCAAAAAAAAAAAAAAAAGAAAAAAAGGCTGGGTGCGGTGACTCACGCCTGTAATCCCAGCACTTTGGGAGGCTGAGGTGGGTGGATCACGAGGTCAGGAGATCAAGAGCATCCTGGCTAACACAGTGAAATCCTGTGTCTACTAAAAATACAAAAAATTAGCTGGGTGTGGTGGCAGGTGCCTGTAGTCGCAGCTACTCGGGAGGCTGAGGCAGGAGAATGGTGTGAACCCGGGAGGCAGAGCTTGCAGTGAGCCGAGATTGCGCCACTGCACTCCAGGTTGGGCAACAGAGCAAGACTTCGAGTCCAAACGCAGTGGCTCACGCCTGTAATTCCAGCACTTTGAGAGGCCCAGGCAGGCGGATCACGAGGTCAGGAGTTCAAGACCAGCCTGACCAACAAGGTGAAACCCTGTCTCTACTAAAAATACAAAAATTAAATGGGCGTGGTGGTACGTGCCTGTAATCCCAGCTACTCAGGAGGCTGAGGCAGGAGAATCGCTTGAACCCAGGAGGTGGAGGCTGCAGTGAGCCAAGATCACGCCACTGCACTCCAGCCTGGGCGACAGAGCAAGACTCTATCTCAAACACACACACACACACACACACACACACACACACACACACACACACATACAAACACGGTAAGTCTTAGGCAGCTGGCATCCACTCAAACTCAGATGGGTGCCTGCCCAACTTCTATTAGGAATAAGAAGGACTCTGTAGCCCAAGAAAGACAAGTGCTCTAGACACTCAGTGAAAATATCTGAGTATGCAAGATTTATTACTGCATAGAAATAAATAAAGGGATATATTACACAAGTAATTTCCTTTTTCTCTCTTTTTCCTGTCTGAAGCCAGTAATTCCTCATATAACAGTTTTTCAAAATTCTTTTTAAAAAAATTAATAGAGGCCAGGCGTGGTGACTCATGCCTGTAATCCCAGCACTTTGGGAGGCCAAGACGGGCGGATCACCTGAGGTCGGGAGTTCAAGACCAGCCTGACCAATATGGAGAAACCCCATCTCTACTAAAAAAAAAATTACAAAATTATCTGGGCATGGTGGCGCATCCCTATAATCCTAGCACTTTGGAGGCCAAGGCAGGAGAATTGCTTGAACCCAGAGGCAGAGGTTGTGGTAAGCCAAGATTGTGCCATTGCACTCCAGCCTGGGCAACAAGAGTGAAACTCTGTCTCAAAAAAAAAAAAAAAAAAAGAGATGGGGGTGTTACTATTTTGCCCAGTCTGGTCTTGAACTCCTGGGCTCCAAGTTATTCTCCCACCTCAGCCTCCCAAAGTGCTGGGATTACAGGCATGAGCCACCATGCCCAGCCACTCATCTGATAATTATTTAGATCAAACTGAAATTAAAAAAAAAACAGTAGAGGACAATCCGCTATATATAAAACATAACAATAATACTAGTCTGTGGAGAAAAAAAGAAAAAAGTCAAAATAGTGAGATAACTTGACTTAAACATGCAAAGCTATGAAAACTAAATCTGTATGGAATTCACAAAACGGTCAGAGACAGGAAACTTAAGAGACTGAAAACAAAGGAAAAAGATAAATGGGAACTTCTCTATTATGGGAAATGTCAACAGTGACATTCTTTTCTGAGGTAGAGCCAATCTTTTTTTTGGTTTTGAGACAGAGTCTTGCTCTGCCGTCTAGCTGGAGTACGGTGGTGCCATCATAGTTCACTGCAACCCTGACCTCTTGGGCTCAAGCAATCCTCCTGCCTCAGCCTCCTAAGTATCTGGGACTATAGGTGCATGCCATCATGTCTGATTAATTTTTTAACTTTTTTTGTTTTTAGAGATGGGGTCTCACTATGTTGCCCAGGTTGGCCTCGAACTCCTTGGCTCAAGCGATCCTCCTACCTCAGTATCCCGAAGTGCTGGGATTATAAGTATGAGCCACGGCACCCGGCCAATAGAACTAATCTTAACAAATTTATAAATGGCCCTGGAAAAAGAAATGTAGAGTTTAAGTTCCAAATCTACAGTTGAAATTATACCTAAAGTAGGAGATGCTAAATTCATGACAGTAAACTGAAAGACTTTGCACACTTCAGCAAGCAAGTGGCAGGTCATCTTCAATACAGACAACGGTAAGATAACATGTTTAGGGAAAACTTATTTAAACATAAAACAATGGGGCCAGGCATGGTGGCTCATGCCTGTAATCCCAGCATTTTGGGAGGCCAAGGTGGGCAGATCATTTGAGGTCAGGAGTTTGAGACCAGCTTGGCCAACATGGTGAAACCCCGTCTCTACTAAAAATACAGAATTAGCTGGGTGTGGTGGCCTGTAATCCCAGTTACTAGGGAGGCAGAGGCAGGAGAATCACTTGAACTAGGGAGGTGGAGGAGTGAGCACTCCAGCTTGGGTGACAGAGTGAGACTCTGTCTCAAAAAAAAAAAAAAAAAAAAGAAAAAAGAGAAAAAAAAAGGGAACTGGGAGCAATCTTAAATTGTTTATTAAAAATGTCAGCAAAATGCATTGCTAAACAGGCCCATGATTTTAGAAATATGAAAAATGAGTACAGTTATGTGGCAACTGCCTCTGGAAAATCATGTGCAGTTGTGACTTTCATCATGTGCAGTTATGATTTCATGCTAGGAGAGAGATAAACGGATTAGATAAAGGTCCATGGAAAAAATAATTGAGATTTGGGGGCTGTTGGACACAAACTGAATAATTACATTCTTTAGAAAGGCTGAAGAGGAAGCTAAGTGAACTCCATAAAGCTATGAAAAATATGAGAGGAAATGAGAAGTATCTGACAAATTTTACAATATCAGAATAACTGAGTGTAAACTTTGTAACTTTTTTTTTTTTTTTTTGAGATGGAGTCTTGCTCTGTCGCCCAGACTGGAGTTCAGTGGCACGATCGTGGCTCACTGCAGCCTCTGCCCCCTGGGTTCAAGTGATTCTCTTGCCTCAGCCTCCCCAGTAGCTGGGATTACAGGCACATGCCACTACTGCCCGGCTAATTTTTGTATTTTTAGCAGAGACAGGGTTTCACCATGTTGGCCAGGCTAGTTTCAAACTCCTGATCTCAAGTGATCTGCCCGCCTCGGCCTCCCAAAGTGCTGGAATTACAGGCATGAGCCACCCTGTGCCTGGCTAAACTTTATACCTTAAGAGAGGTAAATTTAAAACAAAATGGAAGCACTGCTTTATATGATGGGCTATCAACTTACTGAGTCTTTACTACAAGTAGTAAAAATATAAATTTTTAGAAATTTGGATAAGTTAATCGATGCAGACCCATGTCAGGGAATGGGACAAAAAAGTCTAAAATATATCCCTACTTTTGAGGGGAACACTGAATGAATTATCATGCCCATTTCTTTAGATCTCTTCATAGGGCCTTAGTTTAAAAGCATGATAGTCATATTTTGAAGTTGTAAGATAGCAAAAATGTGAAGGAGACTCTATTGAGAGAAATCTCCTTAAATACTAAGCAAGAAAGAACTGCAAATTGGAGCCAAGTATGGTGGCTCATGTCTGTAATCCCTGCACTTTGGGAGGCTGAGGTGGGTAGATCACCTGAGGTCAAGAGTTCCAGACCAGCCTGGTCAATATGGTGAAACCCGGTCTCTACTAGAAATACAAAAAAATAGCCGGGCGTGGTGGCGTGTGCTTGTAGTCCCAGCTACTTGGGAGGCTGAGGCAGGAGAATCGCTTGAACCCGGGTGGTGGAGGTTGCAGTGAGCCAAGATCGCACCACTGTACTCTAGCCTGGGCGACAGAGCAAGACTCCGCCTCAAAAAAAAAAAAAAAAAAAGACAGAAAGAACTGCAGATTGATCGTGACAAACCAAATATCTTGGCTAATTAGAAAGAAAGGCACTTTTGCAAGAGGAAATGAGGAAAATAGTTTTCTGCTGTCCAGGTCTCCCATTAAACTCTGATGTACCCCTCAAAGCACTCAGCAGTTATATAACAGAGTGAGTTTGTACTTAGCATGTTACTGATTTACAAACTCATAAGCAAAAATAAAGAAGTGTAAGTAGTCTGTTGGTCTAAGTTTCAATAAAGGGGCCTTTTTTTTTTGAGACCTGCTTTGTCACCCACACTGGAGTGCAGTGGCACAATCTTGGCTCACTGCAACCTCTGCCTTCCAGGTTCAAGCAATTCTCCTGCCTCAGCCTCCTGAGCAACTGGGACTACAGGTGCGCACCACCACGCCCAGCCAGTATTTGTATTTTTAGTAGAGATGGGGTTTCACCATATTGGCCAGGCTGGTCTTGAACTCCTGACCTCGTGATCTGCCCACCTTGGCCTCCCAAAGTGCTGGGATTACAGGAGTAAGCCACAGAGCTCAGCCAAAAGGGGCCTTCCTTTTTTTCTTTTTTTTTTTTTTTTTTGGCTCACTGCAATCTCTGCTTCCTGGGTTCAAGGGATTCTCCTGCCTCAGTCTCCCTAGTAGCTGGGACTACAGGCAGGTGCCACCATGCCAGGCTAATTTTTTTTTTTTTTTTTTTTTTTTTTTTTTTTTTTTTGAGACGGAGTCTCGCTCTGTCACCCAGGCTGGAGTGCAGTGGCCGGATCTCAGCTCACTGCAAGCTCTGCCTCCCGGGTTTACGCCATTCTCCTGCCTCAGCCTCCGGAGTAGCTGGGACTACAGGCGCCCGCCACCTCGCCCGGCTAAGTTTTTGTATTTTTAGTAGAGACGGGGTTTCACTGTGTTAGCCAGGATGGTCTCGATCTCCTGACTTCGTGATCCGCCCGTCTCGGCCTCCCAAAGTGCTGGGATTACAGGCTTGAGCCACCGCGCCCGGCCGCCAGGCTAATTTTTTGTATTTTTAGTAGAGACGGGGTTTCACTGTGTTAGCCAGGATGGTCTCAATCTCCTGACCTCGTGATCCACCCGCCTCGGCCTCCCAAAGTGCTAGGATTACAGGTGTGAGCCACGGTGCCCGGCCCAAAAGGGGCCTTTCTAAAGGCATTTTATAAAAGGTGTTTGAAACACAAAACTGAAAAAACAAAAAAACAAAAAAAAACCCTTTAGTTTAACAAAGGTAACCTAACGCTTATCCAGTGCTTTTTCCGCCCCCATATCTGGAAACAGGTGTGGAAGTGAAAAGAACACGCCGACATAACAGAAAATTATTTTCTTTCTTTCTTTCTTCTTTTTTAGATGGAGTCTAGTTCTGTTGCCCAGGCTGGAGTGCAGTGGCGTGATTGCAGCTCACTGCAACTTCTGCCTCTGGGTTCAAGCAGTTCTCTTACCTCAGCCTCCCAAGTAGCTGGGACTATAGGCACCCACCAGCACACCCAGCTAATTTTTTTGTAGTTTTAGTAGAGACAGGGTTTCGCCATTATTGGCCAGGCTGGTCTGGAACTCCTGACCTCAGGTAATCCGCTTGCCTCGGCTTCCTTTCAAAGTGCTGGGAATACAGGCGTGAGCCACCATGCCTGGCCATGAAACGATTTTCTTTTCTCTTCTCTCTTTTTTTTTTTTGGAGAGTGAGTCTCTCTCTATCACCCAGGCTGGAGTGCAGTGGCAGGATCTCAGCTCTCTACAACTGACACCTCCCGCGTTCAAGTGATTCGCCTGCTTCAGCCTCCTGAGTAGTTGGGACTACCGGGGCCCTCCAACAACCTGAGTAATTTTTGTATTTTTAGTAGAGATGGTGTTTCACCATCTTAGCCAGGCTGGTCTGGAGCTCCTGACTTTGTGATCCGCTGCCTCAGCCTCCCAAAGTGCTGGGATTACGGGCCTGAGCCAATGTGCCTGGCCCAAAACTATTTTCTACTCCAATGTGCAAAGCAACCTAACAAGAAAAACCTTAAATATTTATTCTTACTTTCCTTGTTAATGATTAGGCTGTATTAACCTCTTATTTTCATTTGAAAGTCATCTGGTTTCAATGATAATTGCTTTGTCATCAAAACAAATAATTTTTTTAAAATTTAGTTTGATGACTGACAGCATGGTTAGAACATAAACAATTTTAAACTTCATTATTGTATATTTTTTTCCTGTGAGGAATAACTAGCTTCAACATTTTCTAGAATGTTTTTCCTATTTTGTTACAAAAGTGTAAGCAGAATAAAAGTAATTTTTAGGAGGTTGAGTTTAAAAGTTTTCACTAAATTAATTAATTATTATTATTTTTTGAGACAAAGTTCACTTTGTCACCCAGGCTGCAGTGTAGTCGCGTGATCTCAGCTCACTGCATCCTCTGCCTCCCTGGTTCAAGCGATTCTCATGCCTCGGCCTCCTGAGGAGCTAGTATTACAGGCGCCTGCCACCATGCCTGACTAATTTTTGTATATTTAGTAGAGATGGGGTTTCACCATGTTGGCCAAGCTGGTCTCAAACTCCTGACCGCAGGTGATCCACTCGCCTTGACCTCCCAAAGTGCTGGGATTACAGGCGTGAGCCATTGTGCCTGGCCTAAATTTATTTTTTAAATAAGTAAGTCTAGCTAAAGGTGACAAGGCTAAATACAGTAATGTGCATGTAAAAAGAAATGAACTCGGGAATGTATGGTGAGAAGACAAGTTTCCCATTGACCATTCAATTAACAGCTTGCATCACATTGCAACTGTCTTTCCTTGTTGATAATATGTGAATGAGTTAAAGAAATAGAAGAAATTAAAAGGGAGAAAGATTAAAGTCTGTGAGTGAGGTAGCAAGAGTTCAAAATAAAGTAAATGCTTCTAGAGAAAGCAAGTAAAAGGGGCATGAAGAATTCCACTATAAATCATGCTAAGTGTGCTTAGACATTACAACTCCAGAATTACTCTAAGTGCTACCTTTTCTTGATGAATAAAATGCAAGTAAGTTACCTTTGGTACCCACACCTAACTGCGCGAATAGTCAAAATATCCTGTAACAGAATCGATCAAGACCACTTAAAATTGCTTAATTTTGATGGTACTTTGTGATAAAATCATGAGCCAACTATGAAAGACTATCTACCAGGCCCGCCTTTTCAAAAACTAAACATTATTGGGGTGTGGTTGGTTGATTATGAAAAGAGAAACTACACTAATTCTTGGTAGTTTTGACAATGCCTTTAATGATAAAGAAGTGTGTCTAACATGTGTCTCTCATATTCACTACGGTAAAGTTTATCAGTTTAACTCTTTGCAAACAAGCAAGAGATCCTGCGAGCAGGAAGCTTTTCTGTGGAACTCCTGACGGAACACAAACCATAACAGTTACTGCAAAGCTTAATGCAAACCCTCTAGAGTCCACGTTGACAAATTCTTTAACAAGCCCTGTGGTTACAGGGAAGCTGGTTTCACTGTGACTCACTCCTGCTCAAACAGTTTACTGGAAATGAAGGGGAGGGGGAATTTTCAGAGAAGTCATGTGATGGCCAGACAAACCACAACCAGTAAAGGTTCATCAGAGTCAAAAACAGGTCCCAGCAACAACTGACACCCGGAGTGTTCAAATGGTATTAAAGTGTATGAAAATGTGTCCTGTTTAGTTTCAGACCATCTACACCATAAACTCTTTCATGAATCTGTATATGTAAAGGAAAAACTTCATAGCAGGAAAACCCGGCAGGCATTGACACAGTGTAGGCAACTGCAACTGCACACACTTCATAGGAAAATGTGCTTAAGAGAATAGCATTAGTGGAATGCCAAAGCACTTTTTCGTGAGTATGTAAATAATCTTATCAATTCCTTTCCCATAGTCTTTAAACTCAAATGATCAAACACATATTCTATCATTATCAAAAGAATCCTTCACTTTGACCCTATACTTTGGAAAGGGAAGTTCACTAGATAAATGTCTATTTTATTTTACTACATTAAAAAAAAGGCATTGGTCATAACTACCATTACAATGGATAAACTGTTTTTTGGTTTTATATTTTCACTAGTAAAATAATGTAAATAGCTAGAAACTTCTGAAAAGGACAAAGATCCTATTAAGCTAAAAAATAAGACTTTTTTCAGCCTTAAATTTAATACAAATTAGTAAGGTAAAAGATGCTAGTATTAAAACTCAATTTGGGGATTTAGCTTCAGTATACAGAGTAGGTAGCAATTATTGAGTATTAATTACTTTAATTACTATAGTCCTAAATAGAACCTAAAAATGTTCCCTTAAAATAAGATTAAATTCCGAAACTACAAAATAGCCTTTGGGGAAATATTCAGCCTAAAATGGTCTGCAGACTCATGAACGATACTCAACAGAAAGACAAGCTAATTGATAGGAAAATAGAGGAAAAAAAACTCATATTCTTTTTTTTTTTTTTGAGATGGAATCTCACTCTGTCACCTAGGGTGGAGTGCAGTGGTGTGATCTCGGCTCACTGGAACCTCTGCCTCTCAGGTTCAAGCAATTCTCGTGCGTCAGCCTCCCAAGTAGCTGGGATTACATGTGCCTGCCATCATGCCCAGCTAATTTTTGTATTTTTAGTATATACAAGGTTTCACCATGTTGGCCAGGCTGGTCTTGAACCCCTGACCTCAAATGATTCACCTGCCTTGGCCTCCCAAAGTGCTGGGATTACAGGTATGAGCCTGAATATGTTTTCACGATATTCTTTGAAAACGTGAAGTTTTAAGACTTTTATATTTCTGATTTAATTTTAAATTTCCTATTCTGATAGCAATAAGAAGAAGCAGGAAATTTCACATAGTCAGCAACCTAACACTGTGAGAAAGAATCCAAGTAGCAGGTCATTAAAACAGATGGCATTTAGGAAAGTAAACTTATTCAAAACATATTCTTGTAAGTAAATATGTACAACAACATTTCTCCTCTATTGTGTAAGCTTTAAATACAAAAATACCACAACCACTCCCAGACTCCTCCATTATTTCAGTAATACTGGCTGCCCTAATTTTTCAGGATACATCATGCAAATAAGTTCTTTTATTTTTCAAATTCTTTAATTCCTAAAGTATCTTTAATTTTCGTTTTTGGTTATATAGCTTAGAGAATAAACAAATCACAAGAATCTTCATTTATTTCTAAAGTATAAAGTATATAATTTTACAAAAGTTGTTTTACTCAATGTGAATTAAAATTTCCAAGTCTAAAAAAATTTTAAAAATTAAAAAAATTTGCAAGTTATTTAACTTGGTGTCTTTTACATTATCTTCAGATGACAATTGCTCTCAGATGACTATTAAACTCAAAGATGCAAAACAGTTAAATCTTCCTTTCTTTGTAAAATTACTGGTGTTCAATTACATTTTACATTTTGCAGCAAAATAAGACTGAATATTAACGGACATGTTTCATGTAATGCTACACTTTTTTTTACTGTTATTTCATCATCTATTCAAAGTATCCACTGCATGAGTAGTATGTGCAAGAGTAGGCAGGCACTGTTGAAACTACACACATTTTTAAGCCCCCTTCTGAAGGAGTTTATAGACTCCTAGAGAGATAAGAAAAGTCTATAAATAGTTTTAAAAGAAGGTAGAATGTGATAAGTGACACAAGAAAGACATAGCTGGGCTGAGATAGGAATTCAGAGACAATTTGAGAGGAGTGAAGGGGGTGAGGTAGGGGTAGGAAGGGAATCATAAAATAGTTCACAAAGAAGCCAGCAGCACATAAATCAAAAGGTAAGAAAATTAAAAAGTAGACATGCAGATGGGAAGAAATGACACACTAAGTTAAGTTATGAAAAAGAACAATACCGCATAGTGGTGGAGGAAAAAGTTAAATTATTGCAAATGATCAGGTCAGTAATTTTTTTTTTTTTTTTTTTTGAGACGGAGTCTGGCTCTGTCACCCAGGCTGGAGTGCAGTGGGCGATCTCGGCTCACTGCAAGCTCCGCCTCCCGGGTTCACGCCATTCTCCTGCCTCAGCCTCCCGAGTAGCTGGGACTACAGGCGCCCGCCACCTCGCCGGGCTAGTTTTTTGTATTTTTTAGTAGAGACGGGGTTTCTCCGTGTTAGCCAGGTTGGTCTCGATCTCCTGACCTCGTGATCCGCCCGTCTCGGCCTCCCAAAGTGCTGGGATTACAGGCTTGAGCCACCGCGCCCGGCCCAGGTCAGTAATTTTTAAACTTAAAAACTTCAGAGTTCTTTAATTAAAAGAAATCTCTCTCCCTCTTCCTCCCTTCCTTCTTCTCTCCCTCCCTCCCTCTAATCACACACACACACACACACACACATACACACACACACACAATTTTTGATGTTGAATGGGTATTCTAGCAGCTTTTTAAAGTTCAACTTGAAAACCATCAATGCAGAGGATAAAAAACTGTTAAAGGGAAATCAGAAATAGTTGTAGGTTGGGGCCAAGTAATGAAGAAAATTGGGTTAAATAGTTTAGATTTCACTCTATACACAGTGGGAGCCATCACAGATTTTTGAGCAGCACCATTCCACAAGTAGAGATAGTTTTCAGAAAATTATTTTGGTTACTTTGTGTGGGAAAATCTTGGGAGAAAAAAACTAGTAAAGAGTAGACCTACTAGGAAGCTGCTGGCAATACTTAGGTAAGGGTTGATAATAAAGGCCTGAACCAGTAGTGGGAAGGGAGAAGAGAGGGCATATAAGATACTATGGAGATAGAATCAACAGGCCTTAAAGAATTAATTACTGGGGATGGGAGGAAAGGCGGGAATCAGATGACTCAGATTTTGACCCAAAGCGATTGTTAGGATGGTGATTAACATTAACAGAACACAGGAACCAAGAAGGAAAAGAAGATCATAAAGATAATAATTAAACCTTGCATAAAATAGTCAACAAAGCACATAAACAGCTATCTAGACCTAACTTTTATAAATGATGCTAAAATTGCTCAAGGTCAGAGGAAGCTACATTCATTCATGTCTGCCTCTCACAGACATCTAGTGGAAACATGATAGAAAGCCAAGAGCAAAAGGAAGTCAGCTTAGTGGAAAAATACTGCCTAATCTCAACATTGTACTCAGAAAAATACAGCAGGTATCATAATAAATCAGAATACAAATAAATGCTTTAATCATCTTTTTTTCCCCGTAAAACATCTATAGTATGACATCCAACCATTAGTCAACACTGGAATTTAAGCAAATAAAATTGTTTCATAACAACAATTTCTTTTTTCTTTTTTTTTTTTTTTGAGACAGAGTCTCACTCTGTTGCCCAGGCTGGAGTGCAGTGGGGCAATCTCGGCTCACTGCGAGCTCCGCCTCCCAAGTTCATGCCATTCTCCTGCCTCAGCCTCCAGAGTAGCTGGGACTACAGGCGCCCGCCACCACGCCCAGCTAATTTTTTGTATTTTTTAGTAGAGACAGGGTTTCACCGTGTTAGCCAGGATGGTCTCAATCTCCTGACCTGGTGATCCACCCGCGTGAGCCTCCCAGAGTGTTGGGATTACAGGCATGAGCCACCGCGCCCGGCCACAACAATTTCTTAGTAAAATTACATACACCATTTAACCTAGTTGGAGAGCACATGGCAATGAGAGCCAAGTGTTTTTTTTGTTTGTTTGTTTTTTTTACTTTTTTGGCTGATAAACTTATTCTACTAAAGGGTTTTCCCTTCAAGAATAAAAAACCGTATTTTCTAACTCATTCTCATGCAATCTTAAAATTTAACTTTCCACTCATAGTTACTGATTTTACTTAATTTGCTGTTTTAGCTACAGTTGACCCAACTTTTCCATATTTTATTGCTTCTATCAAATTGGAGGTTTTACCAAATACACGTTATCTATAACCAGATCCCAGCAACAAAGTCAGATAAACTTTGGATCTTTGCTAAATTGATTACTATAAGAATTTGTAAATGATAACCAATAAGCTGCGATTAGAAAGATGTCGGTAAAGTTATAGCTTAGCAAATAAGAACCCAGTATCTTTTAAACTAAGATATTAAAATCACTTGGAAAACAGTGTTGGAACAATATACAGTTAGTTAATTACCTAAGAAAGAAAAAAGATTCCTACATCATATCATATGTAAAAATATTTTCATAGATTAAAGACTTAAACATAAAAGAATAAAACCATAAAAGTATTAAAAGAAAATACAGGCCGGGCGCGGTGGCTCACGCCTGTAATCCCAAAACTTGGGGGGCCGAGGCTGGCA
The DNA here is from genome assembly GCF_037993035.2 of Macaca fascicularis. Taxonomy (NCBI): domain Eukaryota; kingdom Metazoa; phylum Chordata; class Mammalia; order Primates; family Cercopithecidae; genus Macaca; species Macaca fascicularis. Next base: position 46,928,719 of record NC_088390.1, read on the forward strand.
GATCACTTGAGGTTGGGAGCTCGAGACCAGCCTGGCCAACATGGTGAAACCCGTCTCTACTAAAAATACAAAAATTAGCTGGGCGTGGTGGCATGTGCCTATAATCCCAGCTACTTGGGAGGCTGAGGCAGGAGAATCACTTGAACCTGGGAAGCGCAGGTTGCAGTGAGCCAAGATCACGCCACTGCACTTTAGCATAGCGACACAGGGAGATTCTGTCTCAAAAAAAGTAAAATATAACAAAACATACCCAGTAAATGACATGGAAATACTACTGGGAATAAGGAAAAATACTGGTAGCATATGACAAAGAGCATCTTCTTAAATATGTAAACCAGTAAGAAAAGGAAAAATACGTTATAAAAAACAGATACATGCACCAGTTAGATGAACATTCTATTTCTTCTTTTTTATTTGTATTTTCAGCATTTCATTATAATAAACATACTTTGTAATAAGAAAAAAACTTGTTATAGCAAAGATGTAAAAATATTTGATGGAGTGGAAAAATGTTCACACTTTTAGATTCAAAACAACAAACAATATGATTTCACTCTTAGGTATATAAAAATTTATAGAGAAAAAACTAAAGGGCACTCACCAATTTTCTACAATGAGATGTATCACTTTGTAATAAAAAATAATTTTATAATAACATCGGTATCACATGTCTATGATACTGTGAAAAAGGAACTTGTGACTAAAATTTATGGTATGATTCTAATTTTTATAAAAAGTTATGTATGCAAAGAAAGCAGTCTGGAATACAGTGATTATTACCCTACTATGCTGGGGAGAAGGTATGTGAGCTTTCACTTTTTACTTTACAATACTTCTGGAATGTAAGAATCTTATTACTAAAAGCACTTGTATAATTAAGACATACGCAGATCTGTAAAACGTAATATAAGCAAAGGGACTAAGACAAATTCATGATTGAAAGCATTGAAAATCTTCTTTGCCAAGCCATAGCAAGAAACTCTCCTTTGAACAACAGTTAAAACATTAGTACCCTCTCAGATAATTTATAACACGGAAAACTGGAACAGTCTCTTTCCACCTATTCTCCCTCACCCCTTCAACTGAAAAACAACTATAAACAAATAAATAAAAATTAAAAATCTTATACAACTTATCTGAAACTGGGAAAAAGTATGTAAGGAAAATTATATCCACATCCACTGAAATCTGTAATAAGCCACAAAATTGATGGAAACTGGTGAAAAAATCATGAAAAGGAATAAAGAAAAGAAAAATCAGGCTGGGCACAGGGGCTCACGCCTGTAATCCCAGTACTCTGGGAGGCCCAGGCCGGTGGATCACCTGAGGTCAGTAGTTCGAGACCAGCCTGGCCAACATGGTGAAATCCCATCTCTACTGAAAATACAAAAAATTAGCCAGGCGTGGTGGTGGACGCCTGTAATCTCATCTACTTGGGAGGCTGAGGCAAGAGAGTTGCTTGAACCCAAGAGGCGGAGGTTGCAGTCAGCCGAGATGGCACCAGAAAATATTGCTACATTATAGTATGGTAAGCACAGTACTACTACCATGCCCAGCTGATTTTCTGTATTTTTGTTAAAGATGGGGTTTCACCACATTGGCCAGGCTGGTCTCGAACTCCTGACCTCAAGTGATCCGCCCACCTTGGTCTCCCAAAGTGCTGGAATTACAGGTGTGAGCCACTGCACCAGGCAACAGTATATGATTTCTAACAAAGAACATGAAACAGTATGTGTGTACATTTTGCTCACTGGATTTTTCAATACAGACAAGCAAATATGAAATTAGGGACTGAGAAATGTACAGTTTATCTTAAAATAGTGATTTTAATTATTGGCTTTGCAGGATGAAAATAGCCAAACCCCATAACCAACAGAAGTATTGTGTGCAGTCTGGTTTCCATGACTCAAAGAAAAAGTGGAATTAGAGAAGATCCCCTCAAAAAGTAACTAATCAGAGACAGAAGAGATGTAAGAAAAAGATTATTACCCCAACAGTAGATAGATAAAGACTGAGAAAAGAAATGGTCAAAGTCTTCAAGAGCTCAAATTATATGGATAAAATAAAGAATTCTTCATCAAATTCTAGAATATCTTAGTTTTTGGAATTGAGCTTTTAGATGGCAATAAGCTTATGAAATTCATTATTTAAAATTCTAAAATCAAAACCCTGCAAAGAATGAAATAAGTCTTCTAGTCTGATATTCTAGCCAATGTAGGGTGTGCTATGGATGGGATCCCTGAGAGATATCACACAGAGACAAGGCACTCACTGCACTCCGTGAGCAGTACGAATGACTTTTCTTAGTTTAAACCACTAAATATTGAGGTGATTTGTTGCTCAGTAATAGGCAACTAGAATACTCTTTATTCTAAAAACAACCCCAAAACATAGAAAACAGAAACGAGAACTCAATATTTGATGAAGTTAGCATTAATAAATGAGGACAGGACAAATAGAAGAAAAGATTATACCTGAGAGCGTACAGGGGAGGGATATGGAAGAGAAGCAAAATACTTTGCCCCACAAAACTCCAAAAGAGCTCTTCAGCAGAACTGCCAGAAGAGGCTGGCATAGGGCTGAAAACAAGGAGAATGTAAAAGACTCCCAGGTCCCATGCCTACTCAGCACAGCCAGGTAACTCTCTCTCATATCAGTAGGAGACATAGTCTCTAGACAAAAGTGAATGTTCTGGGCTCTGGACATACTTGTGCTTGTGTTTGTGTAGGTATTCACAGATGGAACAGAAAGTGAGTTAAGCAACAGTCCACATACTAAATGGAGATCTCTAATCACTCTTCCCCAGTCAAGCTTTAGCATGTCAGCAGCAAGGCTGATACAGATGTTCTTTGACTTACAATGGGTGACGTGTCTCAACCCCTTTGTAGTTGAATACATCATAAATCAAAAATGCATTGAATATGTCTAACCTACCAAACATCATAGCTTAGCCTAGCCTCCCTTAGACATCCTCAGAAGACTTACATTAGCCTATAGTTGGGCAAAATTACAGTATACTGCAGAGTATGGACGTTTACCCTCATGATCACCTGGCTGACTGGGAGCTGTGGCTCACTGCTCTACCTGGCATTGAGTGAGAGTATGGTACCACATATCGCTAGCTCGGGAAAAGATCAAAATCCAAAATTTGACCTATGGTTTGTACTGAATGTATATCACTTTCATACCATTGTAAAGGTGAACGTAAGTCGAACCATTGTAAGTCAGGGACTGTCTGTATTGCCTAGGCAAGAAATTGAAGGATCCATCATGGAGAAACTGAACTATCGCCAAGAAAAGATCAATAGACACTGATACATGGAGGTTCTCAGTAAATATTAAGCCTGGATGCCACTTGACTGTACAATAGGGAAGCCTCGCCATCCTACACCTGGCCTCTACACACACAGCTTCCACTTAGCTTTTAAGTGTCTTATTCTCATATAAACAGATAAATAAGGATTATCAGGCTTTGAGGAAAGCCTCAAACTCCAAATTGAACAAAGAAAAGATGATGCCTGAAAAATACATACAAACTGCTTTTTGAAAATAAATATGTAACAGCAGAAAAACATTTTGATATAAGACTTAGAAGATAAACTTGGGAAATCTCATAGGTAGTAAAATGAGATAAATATTAGAAGCAAAAAGGTTTAAAAAATTAAAAGGATGGGCATAGAAGGCCTAACATTGAAGCAACTAGAATTCCAGGAAGCAAGAATAGAGACTAAAGAGGGAAAACTCTCACATAAAAAATACAAGAATATTTTCCAAAACTAAGGAACAAGTTTTCTGAGCACCTATCAGAGGACATTTTATTTGTTTTTTGTTTTGTTTGAGATGGAGTCTTGCTGTGTCGTGCAGGCTGGAGTGCAGTGGCATGATCTTGGCTCACCACAACCTCCGCCTCCAGGGTTCAAGCAATTCTCCTGTCTCAGCCTCCCAAGTAGCTGGGACTACAGGCGCATGCTACCACGCCCAGCTAATTTGTTTTTATTTTTAGTAGAGAGAGGGTTTCACCATGTTGGCCAGGCTGGTCTTGAACTCCTGACCATAAGTGATCCACCCACCTCGGCCTCCCAAAATGCTGGGATTACAGGTGTGAGCCACCGTGCCAAACCCAGAATACATTTTAAAAAGACTATACCTCAGATAATGAACCTAAAAGCTTCTAGAGGGAAAAACAAACAAACAAAACAAAAGTAGACTGCTTATAAAGAGGACTCAGAAGGGCATCAGTCCTCTGGATACCAATTACAGAAACTTGAAGACAATTGAACAATGCCTTCCAAATTCTAAGTATAGAAAGTGATTTTCAACCCACAATCCTATATTCAGTTAATTAATTGTGAATGAAGAACATGTTAGTTTAGAATGTAAGGTATCACATTTTTCCATTTACTCCCCCTTTCACAGGAAGTTACAGCAGAATATGTTCAAGCAAAATGAGGGTGTAAATTAAGAAGGAGGAAGACAAGAAATCTGAACCAAGACAGAAGCAACTGTGCGGAAGGCCAACTGAATAGCAATTCCAGAATGAAGTGGGAGCAGGGAGGGCTCCAGAGATATCACTTCACGAAAAAAAAAAAATGGAGTTGATATAATTTTATTTGTGTTATCATGAGGTGTTTTTACAGAGCTGTTGGAGGGGAGAGAAGGCAAGCCAGGGATTTAAAGAGATTATGCAAATTTGAAAATGTTAATTCCAAGAAAAAAAGCTTTTTTTTAAAAAAAGGAGAAATAATCATAGTACCTTAGTTTACTTATGAGAGAATAACTCTCATACCCATTTGGAATCCAAGTCATAGCATAAAAATGTGTAGCTGTAAGCCACCTTATACTTATTCCACTTCAACCTGCTGATTTCATATAGATAAAAAAAGAATTTTAGAGATGTTAAATGATATACATTAGTTAGTGCCATAACTCAAAGAACTATCAGTTGTCACAAGTCTCACCCATCTACTTCTGTGGACAGACTGGCTTCAGTAATCGGAATATACCAGTAATGCTGGCATTCTGAGTTTTTGTTCTACCTATAAGTATGTGAAATTTGGGAAGTAACAACTAGATCTACAGTTTTCTATAAAATTAGAAGAATGGTACCTTTCCAAACTCCCTCAGAGTTAACACAAGGGTCATATTAGATATTGGATTTTTAAAATGCTAAAAATAATTTAAAAAGTTTATATTTGTAATAATTATTAGCATTAATATAAACATTATGATGTCATGACAGGCATAATATTTGGTTGGCAGATAAGGCAAAGCAGGTACCAGAGCAACTTGCTCTTTTCACAAAGAACAGATGTTCATGGCTCTTTATTTCATTTGTTTTATATCTGGCTATTCTAAATTCACATTTGAAAGTTTTGTATTTAATTAAAAACTATAACCATACTTGGTTGAATTCTATTTCATCATGCTTCTTGTTTTTTTTTTTTTCAGTGGGGTCTTGCTCTGTTGCCCAGAGTACAGTAGTGCAAATGTAGCTCACTGTAGCCTCAACCTCCTGGGCTCATGCAATGCTCCTGCTTTAGCCTCCCAAGTAGCAGGGACTACAGAAATGCACCATCCTACGCAGCTAATTTTTCATTTTTTGTAGAGATGAGATCTTGCCATGTTGCCCAGGCTGGTCTTGAATTTCTGGCCTCAAGCAATCCTCCTGCCTCAGCCTCCCAAAGTTCTGGGTAATAATGCATTTTTTAAAAGCCTATCTGACTTGAAGATGGAGATTCAATCTTTCAACAATGTTCTTAGGAATTTTCCTGAAAACGAAACACTCTGTTGAGATAATTGAGATAGAGGCTGATACACAGATTGTGATTAGGTCAAAAAAGCCTCAACCAATTATGTTATTGCTTGCCTAGGCCTAGCATTTAGTATTTTTCTGTTTTGAAAGTTTACCTTGCTCATCTTGAGGACACTGTCTAGAATACTCCAGGGCATTCATTAATCTGACTGAGGCAAAGGAAAGACTGAACTGCTGAATAGTCTGAATTGTTAAATATTATTCAAAAAGAAAGTTCAGGTCAGGCATGGTGGCTCACGCCTGTAACCCCAGCATTTTGGGAGGCCAAGGTGGGAGGATCACTTGAGCCTAGGAGTTTAGATGAGGCCAGCCTGGGCAACATTGTGGGACCCTGTCTCTACAAAAAATAAAAATTAGCTGGCCATAGTGGTACATAACTGTAGTCCCAGCTACTTGAGAGATTGAGGCTGGTGAATAACTTTGTGTTTTTTGAGACAGTCCCATTCTGTCGCCGAGGCTGGAGTGCAGTGGCACAATCAGGGCTTACTGCAATCTTTGCCTCCCAGTCTCAAGTGATCCTCCCAACTCAGCCTCCCAAGTAGCTAGGACTACAAGCATGCGCCACTAGGCCCAGCTAAGCTTTTTAAAAATTATTTTTATTTTTTTATTTTTATTTTTTGGAGGGAGTCTGGCTCTGTTGCCCAGGCTGGAGTGCAGTGGCACGATCTCGGCTCACTGCAAGCTCTGCCTCCCGGGTTCACGCCATTCTCCTGCCTCAGCCTCCCGAGTAGCTGGGACTACAGGCACCCGCCACCATGCCCGGCTAATTTTTTGTATTTTTAGTAGAGACGGGGTTTCACTGTGTTAGCCAGGATGCTCTTGATCTCCTGACCTCATGATCTGCCCGCCTCGGCCTCCCAAAGTGCTGGGATTACAGGCGTGAGCCACCGTGCCCGGCTTAAAAATTTTTTTGCAGGCCAGGCGTGGTGGCTCATGCCTGTAATCCCAGCACTTTGGGAGGCTGAGGCGGGTGGATCACAAGGTCAGGAGATCGAGACCATCTGGCTAACATGGTGAAACCCCGTCTCTACTAAACAAAATACAAAATATTAGCTGAGCATGGTGGCAGGCGCCTATAGTCCCAGCCACTCGGGACTGCCACTGCACACCAGCCTGGGCAACAGAGTGAGACTCCGTCTCAAAAAAAAGAAAAAAGAAAAAAAAAAGAAAAAAATTTTTTGTAGAGACAAGGTCTCGCTGTTGCCCAGGCTGATCTCAAACTCCTAGGCTCAAGTGATCTACCCACCTTGGCCTCCCAAAATGCTGGGATTACAGGCATGAGCTACCACACCCGGTTGGAGCCTAAGAGTTTGAAGCTGCAGTAAACTATGATTACATCACTGCACTCCAGCCTGGGTGACAGAGTGAGACCCTGAATCAAAAACAAAACAAAACAAAACAAAAAAAAAGGAAGAAAGAAGCAAAGAAAGAAAAAGTTCTACTATTACTATTGTCATATATACTACTACATACTGCTTACTAGTTTAAAGTTTTAGTAACTACTTAAGAATTTGATATAATTCATATACTCCCTTAGCAAACATTTCAGCAGCTCTACACATTCTGTGGAATACAGAATGAAGCTGCTTTCAAGGGAGGAAAGGGCCACTATAGATATAGCCATATAGTAAGATTTCTTTCTTTCTTTTTTTTTTTTTTTTTTAGAGACAGGGTCTGTGGCTTAGGCCAGAGTACAGTGGGATGATCATAGCTCACTTGCAGCCTTAAACTCCTGGGCTTATGCAATCCTCCTGCCTTGGGTCCTCAACGTGCTGGGATTACAGGAGTGAGCTACCACATCTGGCCTTTGATGTTATGTTTAACAATTAATTCAGAAGTTCTATTATTTTGGACTCAAAGCAGCAGTCTGCTTGGTAATATCTCTAAACAAACAATGGAAAAAGCAAGTTTCAGCTCCTTAACATCACTGGCAACATTAATTTACCCTGGTTTCTGACAAGGTGTTTTAGTGTATTAAGAGTTGTCTTATTGCATTTTTCTGTAATTTTCTATTCTAAGATCAAGATTATCTTTTATATTTTGACCTTTCTAAATATTCTATATCAAGTAGTACTTTTCTTTCTTTTTTTTTTTTTTACTTTAGCAGTTTTGTTCTTCAGAGTAACTACTAACAGTTTTACCTTAATAGCCTCTTTAGGAATAAGTAAAGTGTTCTATTTTCTGTCCCCACTGTTCTTACTTGTGCAGACTCTGCATGTTCCAGCATCTCTTCAAATTCCTGATACTCTTCATCATCTGGTTCAGCACCTGAGAGGCGAGCTGCTCTGGCCATGAAATATGGAGGCAGCTCTCCAATTGCTGTACCGATACCCTAGGTGAAAAACCAAAATACTTACAATGAGGTTCTGTTCTCAACGGTGACACTTAATAGATCAAATCCATACTCTTCTATATCACCAGAAGCATTTTGAGAGCAATATATTGGGGGAAAGTATATGCTACATACCCAAAATAATAAGAGTTTGAATCCTGGCTCTAATTCTGACCTATCTGATGCTAGGCAAGATAATACACATAAAACCCTTAAGACAAGCCAGGCACAGTGGCACGCACCTGTAGCCATAGCTACTCAGGATGCTGAGCCAGGAAGATCACCTGAGCCCAGGAGTTTGAGGCCAGTCTGGGCAACATTGTGAGATTCCTGTCTATGGAAAAAAAAAAAAAAATCTTGATACAACACCTGGCGCATCGTAGACATTAAGTAAATTTTAGTTCTCTAGAATCTCTACTTAGACTCTGTTATTTTTATCATTTGTGCCCCCCCGCCTTTCTGATATCTAAATGATCTGGTAATAAGAATTCACCAGTGGCCAGTCATGGTGGCTCACGTCTGTAATCCCACCACTTTGGGAGGCCCAGGTGGCAGATTCCGAGGTCAAGAGATCGAGACCATCCTGGCCAATGTGGTGAAACCCCATCTCTACTAAAAATACAAAAATCAGCTGACTGTGGTGGCGCGCACTTGTAGTCCCAGCTACTTTGGAGGCTGAGGCAGGAGAATCGCTTGAATCTGGGAGGCGGAGGTTGCAGTGAGCTGAGATGGCACCACTGCACTCCAGCCTGGCAACAGAGCAAGACTCTATCTTAAAAAAAAAAAAAAAAAAAAGCCGGGCGCGGTGGCTCAAGCCTGTAATCCCAGCACTTTGGGAGGAGGCCGAGATGGGTGGATCACGAGGTCAGGAGATCGAGACCACCCTGGCTAACACGGTGAAACCCACCCTGGCTAACACGGTGAAACCCCGTCTCTATTAAAAAATACAAAAAACTAGCCGGGCGAGGTGGCGGGCGCCTGTAGTTCCAGCTACTCGGGAGGCTGAGGCAGGCAGGAGAATGGCGTAAACCGGTGAGGTGGAGCTTGCAGTGAGCTGAGATCCGGCCACTGCACTCCAGCCTGGGCTACAGAGCGAGACTCCGTCTCAAAAAAAAAAAAAAAATTCAACAGTATAGATAAAAATTCTCTAGGAAATCTTCTGGAACTTCAGAAGTTGCTTTAATTTAAATACAGTGTTTCTTCTGTTGAGTTAAAACTTTTAACAAATTGTGGTCAGGAAGCCCTTTGAAAACTAAACATTAGGATGAATAAGTTTTCTTTTTTTTTTTTTTTTGAGATGGAGTCTGGCTCTGTCGCCCAGGCTCTCAGCCGGATCTCAGCTCACTGCAAGCTCCGCCTCCCGGGTTCACACCATTCTCCTGCCTCAGCCTCCCGAGTAACTGGGGCTACAGGCGCCGCCACCACGCCCGGCTAATTTTTTTTTTGTATTTTTAGTAGAGATGGGGTTTCACCGTGTTGGCCAGGATGGTCTCGATCTCCTGACTTCGTGATCCGCCCGTCTCGGCCTCCCAAAGTGCTGAGATTACAGGCGTGAGCCACCGCGCCCAGCCCAGGATAAATAAGTTTTCTTTTTTTTTTTTTTTTTTTTTTTTAAGATGGCTCTCACTCTGTCACAAAGGCTTGAGTGCAGTGGCACAATCTTGGCAATTCTCCTGCCTCAGCTGCCCCAGTAGCTGGGACTACAGGTGTGTGCCACCAGGTCCAGCTAATTCTTGTATTTTTAGTAGAGTCGGGGTTTAACCATGTTGGCCAGGCTGGTCTTGAACTCCTGACTTTAGGTGATCCACCCACCTTGGCCTTCGAAAGTGCTGGGATTACAGGTGTGAGCCACCGCACCCAGCAAATAAGTTTTCACTACAGGAAAAATGTTTATTTCCTCATGACATTGACTCATATTCCACTCACTTGGTGGAATTTTTCCTTTTTTGTGTGTGTGTATTTCTATCATGAGATATAATGTCTGTTTGTCCAGTTATCCAGGCTGGAGTGCAGTGGCGCGATCTCGGCTCACTGCAGGCTCCGCCCCACGGGCTCACGCCATTCTCCTGCCTCAGCATCCCGAGTAGCTGGGACTACGGGCGCCCGCCACCTCGTCCAGCTAATTTTTTGTATTTTTAGCAGAGACGGGGTTTCACCATTTTAGCCAGGATGGTCTTGATCTCTTGATCCGCCCGCCTCTGCCACCCAAAGTGCTGGGATTATAGGCGTGAGCCACTGCGCCTGGCCCAACTTTTTCCTTTTCTTTAGAGATAGTGTCTCTCTCTGTCACCAGGCTAAAGTGCAGTTGCACGATCATAGCTCACCGCAGCCTCAACCACCCAGGCTCAGGCTCAAGTGATCCCACCTCAGCCCCCTGAATAGCTGGAACTATATGGATATGCTACCATGCTCAGCTAGCTTTTCTTAGAGACGGAGTGTCACTCTGTCACCCAGGCTGGAGTGCAGTGGTGCTATCTTGGCTCACTCCAACCTCTGCCACTTGGGTTCAAGCGATTCTCTTGCCTCAGCCTCCTGAGTAGCTGGGATTACAGGTGCCTGCCACTGCACCCGGCTAATTTTGTAGTTTTAGTAGAGACGGGGTTTTACCATCTTGGTCAGGCTGGTCTTGAACTCCTGACATCATCATCCACCCGCCTCAGCCTCAGCCTCCTAAAGTGCTAGGATTACAGGTGTGAGCCACCGTGCTCGGCTGGTCAGCTAGTTTAAAAAAAATTTTTGGGGCTGAGGCAGGAGAATGCTTGAACCTGGGAGGCGGAGGTTGCAGTGAGCCAAGATCGTGCCAGCCCGAGTAAGAGAGCAAGACTCTGTCTCAAAAAATTTTCTTTTTTGTAGAGACGAGGTCCTGCTATGTTGCCAGGGCTGGTCTCGAACTCTTCGGCTCAAGTGATCCTCCCGCCTTGGTTTCCCAAAGTGCTGGGATTATAGGTGTGAGCCAGTGTGCCCAACCAGGATTTCTGTTTTCTGTTTTTTTTTTTTTTTTTTTTTTTTTTTTAAAAGAGATGAGGTCTCACTATGTTGCCCAGGCTGGTCTTGAATTCCTGGGCTCAAGTAATCCTCCCACCTTGCCTCTCAAAGTGCTAGGATCACAGGCGTGAGCCACCGTGACCTGCTGTGACATTAAAGATAAGGAAAACAAAGGTTTATGAACTAGTAACTTGGTTTGGACTTAAATGGCTTAAACACAGGATAATTAATAATGCAACAGGCACATAGTCTCTAGGGAAATTCTCAACTTTGAGCCATACACAGTGAATGAAAAAGCTCTGCTAGTTCTTAAAAAGCAATGTTAAGCATTTCAGTTTGCTCTGTCTTATGGTTCTGCCTCCAAATGCCTCAAAAAGAATTCCCAAGGGACCAAATCAAATTCAAACATTTTGTATTCACAATGGGTGGAACCAACAATTTCCATGTGTAACTACATTATCCACACTTGAAACAAGAATTTTGAAAAAGAGTCCAGGCGCAGTGCCTCACGCCTGGAATCCCAGCACTTTGGGAGGACGAGGCAGGTGGATTGCCTGAGCTCAGGAGTTTGAGAACAGTTGTCTGGGCAACATGGTGAAACCCCGTCTCTACTATAATACAAAAAATTAGCTGGGCGTGATGGTGCACACCTGTAGTCCCAGCTACCTGGGAGTCTGAGGCATGAGAATTGCTTGAACCCAGGAGGCAGAGGTTGCAGTGAGCTTATGGGTGAGAAAGCAAGACTCTATCTCCAAAAAAAGAGAAAAAGAATACTTAACTGCCAAAAGATTAAGCCTATATTTAGTCAAAAAACAGAGAGAGAAGGCAGGAGAGACATATATACATGGATACAGGCAAAAACCAAATCATATATATTGCTAAACAAGAAAAGTTGGTCAGACGTCATGGCTCACACCTATAATCCCAGAACTTTGGGAGGCTGAGGTAGGCGTATTGCTTATGTACATGAGTTCAAGACCAGCCTGGGCAACATAATGAGACTGTCTCTATAAAAAATTATGCACTTGTGGTCCCAGCTACTTGGGAGGCTGAGGTGGGAGGATCACCTGGGCCCAGGAGGTCCAGGCTGCCGTGAGCTGTGATCAAGCTACTACACTCTAGCCTGGATAACAGAGTGAGACTGTCTAAAACACACACACACACACACACACACACACACACACACACACACACACACACACAAAAATCGGTAATGTTGGCCAACTTTGGAGGATGCTAGAGAACCAACTTATTATTTTAAAAATTGGTATAATAAAGATCAAGTATTTATCTTTTTCTGATATAAACTACATCTCAGGGTAACTAAATTAGTGACAAGGAAAAGTTACTTCCTTCTTAACTTTAAGGAAATTAGTCATGAGTTTGAATCACATGATTGCTTTCAGAACTGTTAAACATTTGACTTAACATTTGAACTTAAGAGAAGTTCATGTTTTGAATAAAATGTTACACTTTCTGTCCTACTTTTTTCTGTGGGAGATTTTCCAAAGGTGCAGAGAATTATAAAATGAATTTAATATACTCTCACTCAACTTCAGCTAATATTAACTAATAGTTTATATTGTTGTATCTATACCCTTTCTCATTCTCTTCTCAATTATCTTGAAGCTGATCCCAGATGACATAATGGACTGAAATGAAATCAAGAGCTGTATACTGTCTTACACGTAGTTGACTATATTTGCTGTTATATTTTAGTTTAATTCTCCTCGTGTTTTCCCACATTAGCAAGAAACAATGGGAATCATGAGTCAGTACTCTCTAATTATGCAAATAAATACAAGGGAATTTAGTCATCCAGGCAGGTGTCCCAAAACACATTATACCCTAGACACAGACATTTATTTATCTCAAATTAGATACTGAAGTCTCATCATTTCATAATCCTTACAAAACAATTTTATGATTCTCTACAAAATTCAAATATATATTTGTATAAGACACAAATACAAAATTCTTTACATTTGTTTATATGCAAAACAAAACATAAATTGTTGGAACACTAAAAACTGTCAGCCTAAGTTTACATCTGTTTATATGTAAAACAAAACATAAATTGTTGGAACACTAAAAACTGTCAGCCTAAGTTTAATTAAGGAGAGAGAATGACTGGCTTCCTTATTGCAAAATAAGTGGTATGTATAGTCAACCAATAATTCAGAAAGCTCTCCTCCAAACCATCTACTACATACAAATTTATTACCCTTCAATCCTTCTTGAACTAGAGAAGAATTTAATACGCACAAAATATAAAAACCAACTGGTAACACAACATCTTCTTGGAGTGCTAATTTTATTCAAAGATTTTAGGGAAGACAAAAATTCTGAATTTGTACTTTTAAAAAGTTTTGTTGGGTAAGGTGGGGAAAAAACATTTTGTCAAGTGGACTCACAAGCAAATCTGCAGCATGGTGCTTTTATATTAAGAAATGTAAGTTTAATGATAAAAATCTGGAGAGCAGGAATTTTAAAAAAATCTATCTTTTTCATCGAGAAACCCTGTCTCTACCAAAAATACAAAAAAATTAGCCGGGCATGGTGGCGCATGCCCGTAATCCCAGCTACTCAGGAGGCTGAGGCAGAAGCACTTGAACCCGGGAGGCAGAGGCTGCAGTGAGTGAGATTGCGCCATTGCACTCCAGCCTGGGCAACAAGAGCGACAAACTCTGTCTTAAAAAAAAAAAAAGTTTTTATTTTATTTAATTAATTAATTAATTAATATTGTTTTGGAGACAGAGTCTCACCCTGTTGCCCAGGCTGAAGTACAGTGGCACAATCTCAGCTCACTGCAACCTCTGCCTCCCGGGTTCAAGTGATTCTACTGCCTTAGCCTCCTGAGTAGCTGGGATTACAGACATGCGCCACCATGCCCGGATAATTTCTGTATTTTTAGTAGAGACAAACTTTCACCACGTTGGCTAGGCTGGTTTTGAACACCCAACCTCAAGTGATCCACCTGCCTCAGGCTCTCAAGTAGTTGGGACTACAGGCGCCCGCCACCATGCCCAGCTAATTTTTTTGTATTTTTAGTACAGACAGCATTTCACTATGTTGGCCAGGCTGGTCTTGAACTCCTGACCTCATGCTCCACCTGCCTTGGCCTCCCAAAGTGCTGGGATTACAGGCGTGAGCCACCGCACCCAGTGAATTAATTCTTACATAGGGTGTAAGGTAAGGGTCCAAGTTCATTCTTTTGCATGTGGATATTCAGTTTTTCCAGCCCACTGCCCCTCCACTTTTTTTTTTTTTCCTTTGAGACAGAGTGTTGCTCTGTCGCCCAGGTTGGAGTGCAATGGTGTGATCTCAGCTCATTGCAACCTCTACCTCCCGGGTTCAAGCGATTCTTCTGCCTCAGCTTTCCAAGTAGCCGAAATTACAGGCCCCCACCACCATGCCCAGCTAAGTTTTATATTTTCAGTAGATGTGGGGTTTCACCATGTTGGTCTGGCTGGTCTTGAACTCCTGACCTCAGGTGATCCACCTGCCTTGGCCTCCCAAAGTGCTGGGATTACAGGCGTGAGCCACTACACACAGCCCACAGCACCATTTGTTGAAGACTGTCCTTGTAAATGTTGAGAACAATATTAACAAATTTAAACATAACTTAGTGTGTGCTGTATTTTTAATATAACTAGACAGTTACAAAGAAGGAAGGAAGAGCAAACATTTGACCTATTAATCAGTATTTATTGACATTCCTATACTACATGCAAAACTTTTTCAAAAAAATTAATTAATTTTTTTTTTTTTTTGAGATGGAGTCTCGCTCTGTTGCACAGGCTGAAGTGCAGAGGTGCAATCTTGGTTCACTGCAATCTCTGTCTCTCGGGTTCAAGTGATTCTCCTACCTAAGCCTCCCAAGTCGCTAAGAATACGGGTGTGAGCCACCATGCCCAGCTAATTTTTTGTATTTTTAGTAGAGATAGGGTTTCACCATGTTGGCCAAGCTGGTCTCAAACCCCTGACCTCAAGTGATCCACCTACCTCGACCGCCCAAAGTGCTGGGATTATAGGAGTGAGCCACCGTGCTCAGCCCTATGTGCAAAACTTGATGCTGATTACTGTGATGCTAATACATTTAAGGTGTATTTAATATTTTTTAGGATCCTAAATATTATTTGGAGAAGAAAGCCACCATACCAGCCAAATTAATTTAAAGCATGTAAAAGCCAGGCCTAATAAGCACTACAGACAATATATACTATAGAAATTTGGAGGAGGCAGTTATCGCGGCCCTCTGAGATCGTGGTTTTCATTTGTTGGCCTTAAGGTTAATCCAGCAATGTAAATAATTTTTGAAAGAATAAAAGTATAATATTAAGAAAAAAAGACAAATTTACATACAAAGTCCCTTTTCTAGCATGTTCCAAGTATCTTGTTATTCTAACATTTTTTTCATCAAAAGACTAATGTCATCAAATTTATAAAGCATATGCAACTAGTATAATAAATTTGTTTCCAGTGTTTATAAAAGAGCAACAGGAAACATGACAATTTTTCCTGTCTTTCGTATTCAACAAATTCAACATTATGGTATTTCCTTCATAATTCTTTTAAAGCAAAACATAATTGCTAACACTTAACTGTGTTTCAAAACTGCTTCTTCTGAGGGTATGGTATTCATGCTCATTTTAATGAGTTAAGATTTGTAAGTGATCTGTTCCATAATCTTTAATTTCCTAAGAAATTGTTAGTGGGAAAAAATTACAGGAACATAACAAATCCAAATGAGTTTAAAAAAAAACTCAAATGGAAACAGAAGTCTTTAACCAATGAATTATTCCTATGGATACCTGAATAAATTTAGGCATACAGGGCTGGGTTAGGAGGCTCATGCCTGTAATCCCAGCACTTTGGGAGGCCGAGGCAGGCGGATCACCTGAAGTCAGGAGTTCGAGACCAGCCTGCCCAACGTGGAGAAACCCCGTTTCTACTAAAAATACAAAAAATCAGCCAAGTGTGGTGGTGGGTGCCTGTAATCCCAGCTACTAGGGAGGCTGAGGCAGCAGAATCGCTTGAACCTGGGAGGCGGAGTTGCAGTAAGCTGAGATGGTGTTACTGCACTTTAGCCCTGGGCGACAGAGCAAGACTATCTCAAAAAAAAAAAAAAAAAAAAAATTTAGGCATAAAAAAAAATTGTGTAGATTAGAATCCATCTGCCACTTAACATGCTGTCCAAAGAATTTTATAAAATAAACTTAAGCAAACCACAAAAAGAACAACTGGAACAACTAAAAGTAAAATTGCCATATACGACCATACAGCCTGATACCTTTACTATAATAAGGCTTGGTTTATATTAAGAAATGTCTGACCTTACTTTAGTTAGCATTATAACAACTCAGAAAATGAAATGAGTCCTCTAAGAACACAGTATTTTCTTGTTGTTATTGTTGAGATGTAGTCTCGCTCTGTAGCCCAGGCTGGAGAGCGGTGGCGGGTCTCGGCTCACTGCAACCCCTGCTTCCTGGGTTCAAGCAATTCTCATGCCTCAGCATCCTGAGTAGGTGAGATTACAGGTATGCGCCACCACGCCTGGCTAATTTGTGTATTTTTAGTAGAGGCAGGGTTTCACCATGTTGACCAGGCTGATCTCGAACTCCTGGCCTCCAGTGATCTGCCTGTCTTGGCCGCCCAAAGTGCTGAGATTACAGGGATGGCCACCAGGCCCAGCCAGAACACAGTATTTTAAATCTAAAACTAAGACATATGGGGAGGATCACTTGAGCCCAGGAGGTTGAAGCTGCAATGAGCTGAGATGGCACCACTGCACTCCAGCCTGGGCAACAGAGCAAGACCCTGTCTCAATAAACAAACAAACAAACAAATAAATAAATATAATGCATACATACATATACACACACAATTTTTATTTGCCAAATAAAAATAAAATTTTAAATTAAAAAAGACATGACATTTGCCAATCTAATAATGATATATAACTATATATTACCAATCTAATATTTATATATATTTTATATAACTCTTAGACAAATTCTAAGAGTTTATCAGGTATAGAAATACTGGAACAAATTTTATAATGTAGTATACAGTTGACCCTTGAACAACATGGATTTGAACTGTGCCAGTACAAGTTATAATCAGTGTGCCTCTCATGGCTCCCCATCTACCTCCTCCACCTCCTTTGCCTCTGCCACCCCTAAGACAGCAAGACCAACCCTTCTTTCCCTCTTCCTCCTCCTCCTCCTCAGTCTCTTCAACATGAAAATGGAGTGGAAATGATGATCCATTCCCACTAAATTAATAATAAATATATTTCCTTTTCCTCATGATTTTCTTTGTAACAGTATATAATACTATATTAACACATACAAAATATGTGTTAATCTACTATTTATCATTAAGGCTTCTGTTCAACAGGAAGCTATTAGTAGTTAAGTTTTTGGGGAGTTAAAAGTTATATGTGGATTTCCTACTGCACAGGGGGTTGGCAACCCTAACCCACACATTGTTCAAGGCTCAGCTGTAGTTCCATCATCTGTACTCCCTTTCCCTGCTGGAGTCTACTTGGCCTCCGTTGCTTTGTGATACATATGGTTCATGCCTTTCTTCCCAATGCCATTCATGAAGAGGAGATGCTCTAAAAGGTTTCTTTTGCCTTAGAAGTAGGTAGCTGGTTACTTACTGAATCATTTACTGACAAGGAATATGTTTAGATTCTATTTCAAAAAGGTACAACACACTATCAAGATGGTGAGGTTAGTTTTAAACAAATATGAAAATGCATATCTTACCCACATGCAGGCTTCAATCCTAACTTTTGAGATGATACTCCACAAAGAAATGGTTCCTTCAGTGCCCTCTTCATCTGGACAAATAATCTGATCAGGATAGGGTGGTTCAGGAAAATTAACTGAATTGCATTCATAAGCAGCTAATGTAACTGAGGCTATATGTGGACCCTATAAAACAAATACAAGAAACTTCTGATGAGAACTACTAAAAAATTATCAATACACGTTATTTTAATAGTATATTAATTGCCATATAATAAAAATCTTAGCTTTCAAAGAACAAAATAATTCTAAATAATTTCAAGATGCAGGTAGTAACATGAAGAAAATAATCCTTCCCAGAATCTCTTCCTGGTTGACTTAAAAAAAAAATCAGATTTATTGAGGTAAAATTTACACATAATAAGTCACTTATTTGAGGTCTACATTTCAATTAGCTTTGACGAATACATTCAGCCATATAACTACACCAATCAAGATACAGAACATTTCCATCACTGCAAAAATCATCCCTTGGCCAGGCACGGCAGCTCATGCCTGTAATCCCACCACTGTGGGAGGCTGAGGCAGAAGGACTGCTTGAAGCCAGGAGTTCAAGACCAGACTGGGCTACAAAGCAAGACCTCATCTCTACAAAAATTTTAAAAATTAGCCATGCACTGTGGCATGTGCCTGTAGTTCCAGCTACTCGGGAGCTGAGGCAGGAGGATTGCTTGAGCCCAGGTGTTGGAGGCTGTAGTGAGCTATGATTTTGCCACTGCACTCCAGTCTGGATGATGGAACGAGGCCCCATGCCTTATTAAAAAAAAATATCTTGTGTTCCTCTGTGGCCAATTCCCTCCCTCAAGTCCTAGTCCCCGGCAACCACTGATGTAATTCCTTGCTTGACTTTTATTTCATGTATCTATATTTCTCATTTGTTAGATTATTCCTTTTATTAAAAAAACAACTTTCTGAGCCACTGTTCTTTTAGGCACAATTTGAGAATATCACTTTATGTCCTTACTTAAAAACAGTTAGTGATGTACCACCTCACATAACCTTTCCTAGTGAGATCATAAAGCAAAAATGTAACTGTGAAACCAGTATCAATGAGTTTTACACAATGGTTCCTAAAAGCACAAGACGAAGAGTCCGCATACTAGGGAGCTGGTTAAAATATAAATTTCTGGGTCCCTTAAGCATAGGTTGATAGATGCCCTCTAGCATACAGTAACTAGCAGCCATCAGCTATTATGAAGAGAAATACTTTATTTGTAGAATAAAATTATTTACATATATACACACACGAGATTTTATTAGTAACTATATTGTGCGAGTATTTCTGAATCTGAAGATTTCTGTTAAAGATTTCTCCAATGATTTTTCATAAATGAGTCAGTCCCACAGAAAAGTAAGTCGGCTCTGTGTATAAGAAAGTATTTTAAGATCACATGATGAAAGAATCTGTGGTTCAAAGTACATAAAATCTAGTGATAAAAATAAAACTAAGATATTCTACTACCAATAAAATTTTGTTTGACATTAATATAAAATACAAAGTCGTTCACACATGTGATACTTATCTCTAAATAGAATTGGCATTTTCTGTTAAAATAATACCTAAAAAATGAAATCATTGGCACTGAATCAGTTAATTATTAGTTTTTTTCTGGATCAAAAAAAATCGATGTGAAGTTTTAGCCTTTGTTCCTCTTTTGGGGGACTTTTAATTCTTGGAAATGTAGAAATATTAAACTATTAAAATAAGTATAGAAGATTTTGAAAAGAATATTTTGATTAGGTTTTTGAAAACTTATGATTAACCATGAAATTTACAATTGTTTCTTTAAACACTATGTGCACACAAGAGATTTCACAGTTAGGGGAAAAAAGAATTATTTTGTGATACTACCAAAAAAAACCCAAAGTTTGTGATATTCAAAATAACTGCATAGTTTGTGAAACATTTCTCCTCATACAATTATAGCTGTCAGACATAATTTTAAAAAGATAAAAAGAAATCAGCTGTAACTTCCACCTTTACTGTTAGAAAACACAAAAGAGACATATGAATGCCAATAAGTGAAAAAGAAGAAAATTTAAGAGTTTGTCCATGCTGTCCCCATGTAATGTGCTCTTTGGCTACAGGTACAGTCTACAGCTAAAGTTAGAAATGAGTTTCAAGTGAACAAAAAATAAAATTGCCCTGGGAGCTAAAATAATGAGATTTCTGGGATATATAGGAAAGAAAAAGCTATATTTGCATTCCAGAAATATAAAAAATGTATCCTAACAGATTAAACACATTATCCAATAAAATAAAAGTTCTTCATAGTTTTAATTTTTAGTAATTCTGAAAAGGGAAATTTTCAACAATCTGATTTGAGAATGTTTTCTCAAGTCTCTGATTTGAGAATTCTTTCTTCTAAAGAAGTCTGTTCATTCACTCAACTAAACTGACATATATTTTCCATAACCACACTAATAAGTCACGATTACTCAGCCTTTGAGGCAGATGTGGTGGTTCCCAGACAAAATGAACATTAACAACTCAGTTTCTTGTCCTTTATTCATAGTTTAAACTATATTAAGTGATAGGAAACCTCACAAGTTCTATTCAACATTATAGCTTAACGGTTTCTAAATATAACCAATTTGAATGAAAAAATATGTTTATATGAAAAATCCAAACAAAAACTAAAAAAATTTTTTGATTAAAAGTTTTAAAAGTTACACAGAATTCAAACTACTTTTAAAGTATATTTTCTAAAAACTACAAGTCTCACTACAATATAGCAAATATGTGTCACATTTTTAATCATACTAAACAAAGAAACAAGAGAGTAAAGACCCAAACAGCTATAGTATTAATTGAAAAGCTTAACTGGATAAAATCTGCCACAGGATATACAATTTATACATTTACTGAGCAGCAGGTTCCAACTCTTCAGGGAACATGGGTTAAGGATCCTGGTCGATGGCTGAAGGTTTTCTGCCTCAGGACTGGATGAAGTAACGGATACTAGACTTTCATTTCCATAGCAAACAATGAGAAAACTGGACAAAATATATGGGACAATTATTTTTAGACATTGTACTACAGGCAGTACAGGGCTTTGATTACCAAGAGAAGGGATAAAAGTGAAGAAACCATACACTGACTCTGGCTTCTTGTGTGTAGACACATTCCATGCCTGCCAAAAATGCCATGGTCAAAAGAGGAAAAGCCCAAACAAAGCATGTTGCTCCTGCTGAATTGAGAATGAGATTGGGGTTCACGAGTTCAGGATTCAGGGAGGCTGAGGCAGTCAGAATTTATGAGGCAGTATACCAGAAAAGAGAAAGCTACACAGAGAGAAAGAACTCTAGAAATCTGCACAGGGGTCCCCTTCAGACTCTGGCACACAAAGCTGCACTGTATGCTAAGGTGAGAACACAAGTCCAGGCAAAAAACCACCGGGAAAAGAACAATTACTGGGGATTTGTAAACTGACCAATTCCCAGAGTTCACACAGGCCTGGGAAACATCTGTGATCAACCAGCTAGAGTAGAGAGAAGAGACTCAGCATTCAATCCAGAAAGGTCATGCTTGCGTAGGTACGACCTTTCCTTCTGGTCCTAAGGTGAAAGCCACTCTAGTCTAACCCTAACAGGGTTTAAAACAAGTCTTAAAAAGATCAAGCTGATCCACAGGTAACTTAATTGCCCCCTTCAGAACCTGCCCACACATCAGTGTTCTATAGTGGAAGACAAAATCCACACAAGCAACAATTTAACACTACATATCTAGCATTCAATTAAAAATTACTAGCAATCAATATAATATTACTAGACATGTGAGGCAGCAATATATAACTCATAACCAAAAGAAATAATGCTCAATAGAAACAGATCCAGGTTTGATGAAAAATATCAATCCATAGACTTAAGAAACTGAACAAATCCAGTCACGATTGACACAAAGAAAACAAAACATATAGGCTGGGTGCAGTGGCTCACACCTGTAATCCCCGCACTTTGGGAGGCCAGGGTGGGCAGATCATGAGGTCAGGAGTTCGAGACCACCCTGGCCAACATGGTGAAACCTATCTCTACTAAAAATACAAAAAATTAGCCGGGCGTGGTGGCAAGTGCATATAATCCCAGCTACTGAGGCGGCTGGGACAGGAGAATCACTTGAACCCAGGAGGCAGAGGTTGCAGTGAACTGAGATCTCACCACTGGACGCCAGTACAAAAAAAAAAAAAAAGAAAAGAAAAAGCAAAAAAAGAAAGAAAAAGAAAAGAAAATATATAGGCCGGGCATGGTGGCTCACACCTGTAATCCTAGCACTTTGGGAGGCCAAGGCGGGCGGATCATAAGGTCAGGAGATCGAGACCATCCTGGCCAACATGGTGAAACCCTGTCTCTACTAAAAATACAAAAATCAGCTGGGTGTGGAGACTGAGGCAGGGGAATGGCTTGAACCCGGGAGGTGGAGATTGCAGTGAGCCGCGATGGTGCCACTGCACTCCAGCCTGGTGACAGAGCAAGAAGCCATCTCAAAAAAAGAAAATAAAACATAATCAAATTGCTAAAAATCATCACAATTATGTCATAATGAAATTGCTGTAGTTCAATGATAAGAGGAAAAGTCTGAAAAACAATAGAGGAGATAGGCCGGGCGCAGTGGCTCATGCATGTAATCTCAGCACTTTGGGAGGCCGAGGAGGGCGGATCACGAGGTCAGGAGATCGAGACCATCCTGGCTAACGCAGTGAAACCCCGTCTCTACTAAAAATACAAAAAATTAGCCCGGCGTGGTAGCAGGCACCTGTAGTCCCAGCTACTCGGGAGGCTGAGGCAGGAGAATGGCGTGAACCTGGGAGGTGGAGCTTGCAGTGAGCCGAGATCGTGCCACTGCACTCCAGCCTGGGTGACAGAGCCACTCTGTCTCACAAAAAAAAAAAAAAAAAAAAAAAAGGAGATAAAAATAACACATTATCTACAGAGAAAAATAGGTCAGACTTTTCATCAGAAATACTATGCAAACCAAAAGACATCAGAATTACTTCTTTAAAGTGTTGAAGAAAAAAATACCTGTGAATCTGGGCCCTAGGGAAAATATATTTCAAATAAATATATTTCAGAACAGTACTGTGGGTTTATGACATATGAGGAAGTAAAATGTATAAGAAGTAAAATGTATGACAAGTAAAGCATAAATTATAAATTATGGGAGGAGGAAAATGAAGAACATTATTATAAGGTTGTCACATTATATACAAAATGAGAAAATAATACTTCATTGTTCACCCGGTAAGTTAATGGAGCATATTGTAAACCTTAGGACAACCACAAAATTTTTTAATTTTTTTTTTTTTTTTGAGAAATGGTCCCACCCTGTTGCCCAGGCTGGAGGGCAGGGCAGTAGTATGATCACAGCTCACTGGACTCTTGACTGCCTGGGCTCATGAGATTATACCTCAGCCTCCCGAGTAGCTGGGACCACAGGCATGCATCACTACACCTAACTATACCACTAAAAATTTTAAAAGAAGTAGAACAAACAAGCAAACAAATTCAATACCAAAAAAAAAAAAAACTACAAAAAAACAAAACAAAAAAACCCCCCTCAGTCCAAAAGAAGGCAGAGAAAAAAGAAAAAGGAATAAAAAATTAGATACAACAGTTTGAGGGCAGACTTAAACCCAATCATATTGATAACTACATTAATTGCAAATGGACCAAACATATGAATTCAGGCAGAGACTGTTAGACTGGATTAGTATATGCTGTCTGTAAGAAACCCACTTTAAATATTAAGAACCCAGAAAAGAAAGAGTAAAGAGACGGGAAAAGAAAAACCATTTTAAAAAATCTATAAAAAAGATAAAGTAGCTAAATTAATATTAGACAAAGTAGATTTAAGGACAGGGAATATTAACAGAGATTCACAGGAACATTTCACAATGATAAACGGTCTAATTCTCAGGAAGTCAGACCAATTCTAATTGTGTATACACCCAATAACAGAGTGTGAAAATACATAAAGCAAAAACTGATCCCTTGAACTGAGTTTGAGACCAGCCTGGACAACATAGGCAGACCCTGTCTCTACAAAAAATGGAAAAATTAGATGAGGCCAGGTGTGGCGGCTCACACCAGTAATCCCAGCACGTTGGGAGGCCTTGGTGGGAGAATCTCTTGAGCCCAGGAGTTTGAGACTAGCCTGGGCAACATAGGGAGAACAGAGAAATGAACAAATCCCCAATTATAGCTAGAAATTTTACTTTATTTTAATTTTAATTTTATTTTGAGATGGAGTCTCACTCTGTTGCCCAGGCTGGAGTGCAATGCTGCGATCTCGGCTTACTGCAACCTCTGCCTCCCAGGTTCAAGTGATTCTCCTGCCTCAGCCTCCCGAGTAGCTGGGGTTTCCAGCACCCACCACCACACCCAGCTAATTTTTGTATTTTTGGTAGAGATGGGGTTTCACCACGTTGGTCAGGCTGGTTTTGAACTCCTGACCTCAGGAGATCCACCCGCCTGGGACCACAGATGCAAGATACCACATCCAACTAATTTTTTTTCTTTTTTTCTTGAGACAGGTTCTCTTATTCCATCACCCAAACTGGAGTACAGTGGCATGATCTTGGCTCACTGCAGCCTCAACCTCTCGAGTTCTGGTGATCCTCCCACCTCAGCCTCCTGGGTAGCTGGGACTTCAGGTGTGTACCACCATGCCTGGCTAATTTTTTGTAGAGATGGGGTTTTGCCTGTTGCCCAGGCTAGTCTCTAACTCCTGGGCTCAAGTGATCTATCCGCCTCAAAGTGCTGGGATTACAGGTGTTAAGCCAGAGTGCCCAGCCCAGTTAATTTTTTTTCATTATTTGTAGACAGGTCTCCCTATGTTGCTTAAACTCCTGGGCTCAGGGGATCCTCCTACCAACGCCTCCCAAAGTGCTGGCATTATAGGCATGAGCCAGTGCACCTGGCCCAGATAATTTTTTTTCATTATTTTTAGAGATGGGTCTCCCTATGTTGCCCAGGCTAGTCTCAAACTCCTGGGCTCAAGAGATTCTGCCACCAAGGCCTCCCAAAGTGCTGGGATTACTGGTGTGAGCCGCCACACCTGGCCCCATTTAATTTTTCTGTTTTTTGTAGAGACAGGGTCTGCCTATGTTGTCCAGGCTGGTCTCAAACTCAGTTCAAGGGATCCTCCTGCCTTGGCCTCCCAAAGCACTGGGATTAGATGTGAGCCACCATGACTGGCACATACATAGTAGAAAACTTCAACATCTATATTTCATTAATTGATAGAACAACTACACTGATAATTGTATGGACACAGAAGATTTGAATAATATAGAAAATACCACCCAACAAGAGCCAAATATATATTATTTTCAAGTACACATGACCATATGCTGTGCTATAAAATGAGTCTGAACACATTTAAAAGGATGTGACATGTGGCAAGGTAAAAATCAATACAGGGAGTATGTCTTAAAGTGGCAAATAGGCCAGGCAGGGTGGCTCACGTCTGTATTCTCGGCACTTTGGGAGGTTGAGGCTGGAGAATCACTGGAGCCCAGGAGTTTTGAGACCAGCCTGGGTAACATGGTGAGACCCTATCTCTTAAAAAAAAAAAACAAATTAGCTGGGTATGGTGGTGTGCACCTGCAGTCTCAGTTACTTGGGAGGCTGAAGTGGGAGGATAGCTTGAGCCTGGGAGGTCAAGGTCGCTGTGAGCTGAGATCGCACCACTGCACTCCAGCCTGGTCGACAGAGTGAGACCCTGTCTTTAAAAAAAAAAAAAAAAAGAAAAAGAAAAGTGGCAAATAAAGGTCTGTTTTATTTTTGGTAACTCAGTATAGTTATTCTAGATGAAGTCAAATCAACAAGATAGCTCGGTTATTTTCAACATATTGGACATCTGGATTTGCTTCATTTCAGAGTTCCATATATCTAGTCTCATGAGCTGTATTACATTGTATTTTCCAAAGATTGGTAATGGAATAATTTTGCCTTGTCCAGGATAAAAGATGTAGTGCTTGGCCAGGCAAGAGTATGTCTGGGTGAGAGCAAACCATACTTAGATGAAAGGGTAAGATTTCTAATAAGAGCAGATGTAGGTATTTGTCTGTGGAAAAATATATTTTATCTTTCAAAAACTCTTTTTACATATGTTTAAAAAGTTACATTTCCATGATTTACATTCTTTCATGAGTTTTAGTGATTAGAAAAAAACCAAACTGAGATAAGTCTATGTAATCAATTTTTACTCTAGCTTCAAGAATAATGATAAGACACTATTAGTTCTTCTAATTAAGAGAAACTTAGAATTAAAAAAAATTGTCCTAGAAAGGTAAAATTATACAAAACCACATCTCTCTCTCTCTCCCTCTCTCTCTCCATCCTAATCTGATAGTGAAGAGTTTTAAATAGTTTTCTGATAATAATGTACTATCTATGTAAGCCCAGAGAAAGAAATCCTTGTGCTACAAACACTAATTAGGGTCATAGTAAGAAAGGGGTGAATATATTCATACTTTAATTTGTGAAAAAATCATATTAGTAAAATGATAAACTAGAATGTACACTGCTGCTTAATTTTAAGTAAGTAAAACATTTTCTGGATTTTGAACTTTTCAGGTTCTTTGGATTTATATTATAGCAGCTCGCTCATGATTTACTATAATTCTTCACACACTTTGTAGCATTTAAAGGATTGAAAAGGTTATACTCATGTCTATGTTTCATCAAGAAAAACAGTATATCATCCAAAAGACCAAAGGTAGAATACTGTTGGGTTTACTTTATGGTCCTTTCTTACAGAGACATCTTTTAAAAACGAAAGACCTAAAATGTTCATATTAGTTAATTTATTAGCCTAATTTAGGCAAGAATATTTATCAACCAAGATGAAGAATACAACATCACATTAAGATTGCAGAATGTGTGTTGTGTGTGTATGAGTATTTTTAAGGAAGGCGAGCAGACAAAACAGACAGACATTCTTCCACTCTAGACGGCTCCCTCAGAACTGATAAAACATTCCTAAAGACTGGAGTTGTTTGGACAACATCTGTAATGTCAATTCATAGCCTAATCCATCATCTATACACAGAAGTCAAGTGAGATCCCAAAGGCAAAATTTCCAATTAGTTTTGTCTGGAAAGTTTAGGGCAAAGGTAATAAAATCAAGAATCCTGTGCTGATTCACTGGGAAAACATTTATTTGCCACACTTCTACACTAAGGAACAAAAGCAGTCAGTGGTTAGTCTGGAATGTGATTCATTAGGAATATCTGGGTGATAAACAAACAAAAGAAGATGACAAATCGTTGTTTGTATGACTTGCAAAACCTCTGTTTTCTTTCAGGGGACTTCAGAAACCCTTTTGCAAACACAGAAATTCTCCTCAGAATTTTTTTAATCATTGTTTTTATCATTAGAGTCAAAAAACAAGGTTATAGTCTACAGCAAATAAATCTAGAAGGCTAGAGTGTAAAATATTGATTCCCAATGGGCACTGACAAGTTTAACCAGTGTTTATATTCTTTTTGTAAAGAAGGTCCCAAGTTATGCCTCTGGTCTCTCTTTACAAAATGCAGTAAAGGCTGGGAACAGTGTCTCATGCTTGTAATCCTAACACTTTGGGAGGCCGAGGCAGCAGGATCACTTGAGCCCAGCAGTTCAAGAATAGCACGGACAACACAGTGAAATTCTGTCTCTACTAAGAAAAAATATTAGCCCAGTGTAGTGGCATATGCCTGTAGTCCCAGCTACTTGGGAGGCTGAGATGGGAGGACCACTTGATACCAGGAGTTCAAGATTGCAGTGAGCTATGATCATGTCATTGCACTCCAGCCTGAGCAACAGAGCCAGACCCTGTCTAAAAACAAAAACAAAAACCAAAACAAAAAACCAAAAACCAAAACAAAAAACAAAGAAACAAACTGTCAAAAAGCAGGAACCTGGGCATGCATTAATGTGGATTTCAGTTTTCTAAATCTGTTGGTAAATTACTGTTGGTAACTTCTATCTCATCTCCTTTGTTTAACAAAAAGCCTAATAATGCCAGTTACCTAGGTCATAGGGTAGAAATATGAGATTATACTATAAAAGTGCAAGTATAGGCCGGGCGCGGTGGCTCAAGCCTGTAATCCCAGCACTTTGGGAGGCCGAGACGGGCGGATCACGAGGTCAGGAGATCGAGACCATCCTGGCTAACACGGTGAAACCCCGTCTCTACTAAAAAATACAAAAAACTAGCCGGGCGTGGTGGCGGGCGCCTGTAGTCCCAGCTACTCGGGAGGCTGAGGCCGGAGAATGGCGTGAACCCGGGAGGCGGAGCTTGCAGTGAGCTGAGATCCGGCCACTGCACTCCAGCCTGGGCGGCAGAGCGAGACTCCGTCTCAAAAAAAAAAAAAAAAAAGTGCAAGTATAAAATTGCTGGACAAAACAAAAGAAATATGAACTCTATAGTATTAGTTCATGCTCCAAGTTATAAGGTACTGTCTTTGAAGCTATTTTTATTATGTTGAATTAATCCATATTAAAAGGCATATTTGGCCAGGCGTGGTGGCTCACGCCTGTAATCCCAGCAGTTTGGGAGGCCCAGGCGGGTGGATCACTTGAGGTCAGGAGTTCGAGACCAGCCTGGCCAACATTGTGAAACCCTGCCTCTACTAAAAATACAGATCGCACCATTGCACTCCAGCCTGCGTGACAGAGTGAGTCTCCATCTAAAAAACAAAAGAAAAAGAAAAAGAAAAAGAAAAAAAGGCATGTTTCGCCTTTGTTCTCTAGACCCAAGCAACTTTTGATCACACAGTTGACTGAAGTATTCAGGAGCAATGAACTACATATTTATGAGAGCACTGTTAAAAAAAGGGGGGGGGCTAGTATAAATTGTTTAAAATGTATGCCCAACAACAAATGTAAGCTAAACTAAATTTTCTTGTCTTTTGTTTAAGCATACATTAATAAACTTAAGGGCAGGAAGTTACCCAGTCTGTGCATACCCCTTTTCCTTGGCAAAAACCCAGCCCAATGTCCTGAAGACCTTGGTTTCTTCTTTTGATGTGGTGATGCTCAGCAGAGTTAATATATGAGTCATTCCTTAGGGAAAGACAGAGAGAAGAGCTTTCATGCCTTCATCAAACAAAAGGCAAATAGATTTTTTTCTAAGAAGGGTCTGTTGGTCTTCCTGAAACAGCACTGAGTCACTGCATGCTTACAGCCATAGTTATAAGCGTCTGGTATCAAGTCATACCAGAGCCTTAACTTTTGGTAATTTCTTTTTTGTCTTAAAAGGAGGATAGACAAGTGAGCAATAAAGCAATATTCAGAAGTCAAGCTGAATTGATAGGGAAGAAGTTGGCTAACAATTTTTTTTTAAAAGAATGATTCCACTTTATGGTATTAACAACTACTACAATATTTCACTTACTGAAACTATTTCACTATTTTATTTCAACCCATATCAATGCAGTTTTCCAAATAATATTTATTTTCAGCAATAGCCAAGAGTCAAAAAATATCAGAAATGTCTATACCTAAGGAAAAAACAGCTTTTAAAAAGTGCAGAATACTATACAGTACTTCTTCCTTAGGGTGCCATGTACCGAGGAGGTTATAAATATGAAAAAGCAATTAAGACGTCAGATTTTTAAAATGTATATATATATTTTTTGTTTTCATTTTAGTCCTCAATTGACCTGCACTTCAGGGTAAATGTACAATTTTTAACACATATTTTAATAATGAAAGAATCCCAAACTTTAAAGCAGAAACAGGCCTCTGAATCTTACACAGGGGCACTTATCTCACAACTTTCTTTGTATCTAATTGATAACAAAGAGTCAAGTTTTTTCTATAAAAATGGTCATATGAAACAAATGGCTCACAGATATCATTCAAAGGATAACTCCTTGATGTTACAGCTTCTAATAAAACCTGATCTATTCTACAATGTAACTGAATAGTTCCCAACTTTTCTACTTCCAAACTGCTTCTAGAAAGTAAAACTCTAACACCTAAAACATGAGAAAATCCAATGGTTAAAATATATGGCAAACAGAAAAATTGTAAAATATATTCAGCCTTCTACTTATAGCTAAATATTTGGGCATCTTTTTAAATTATAAATGATTGTCGATAGTTTTTCTTCTCTTTACAATTCTTTGTCTAGAAGCTGGGCTTGATTGAAAGGGATATAGGGCTTTGTGAAGCCTTTTGCCAGGAAACTGCTCCACCTAGTGTCAAAAATTGTACATCACATTATATAGGAGAGTAAATTGTAGCTGATGGACTCCTTTGCTATTAAGAACAGCCTTTATAAATCCTTAATGTTACATACAGTTTACAAATGGTTCTTTAATCATCTTTTTGTCTGGTAACTTGATGAATCATAATGTACATGCATATAAGGAGCATGTCCAGAATACATTTCTCATAGTCAAGTACCGAAGTTCCTGTTTTTGTTAACCTGGTTAATTACAGAATTATGAATCATATTTCTCTGTTAGTGGGAAATAATTACAAGGTGGCTACGGAAATAACCCCATCACTTCTCCTAATTGTGTACAACATCTACACTTTTTTTTGTTCTTGAGACAGGGTCTCATTCTGTCACCCAGGCTAGACTGCAGTGGCGTGATCATAGCCTCCTTGGCTCAAGCGATTCTCCAATCTTGGCCTCAACCTCCACCTGAGTAGCTGGGACTACAGAAGCATGCCACTACACCTGGCTAATTAAAAAAATTTTTTTTGTAGAGACGGGGTCCCACTAGGTTGCCCAGGCTGGTCTGGTCTTAACTCCTGGCCTCAAGTGATCCTCCTGCCTTGGCCTCCCAAAGTGCTGGGAATACAGGTGCGAGCCATTGCACCTGGCCTATGTTTTTTAGAAATAAATTTTATTGTGCATAATTGAGGCTTACAATATGATGCTATAGTATACATACAGATAACAAAATGGTTATACTATAGTAAAGCAAATTAACATGTCTATCATCTTACATAGCTACTTTTTAAAAATAAGAACAGCTAAAAATCTACTTAACAAAAATCCCTAGTCCATTATAATTTTAGAACTGTGGTACCTTAGATCTTCGGAAATATTCATCCTACACATGACATCTAAACTTAATCCATAAGTTATTTATTCCTCAAAATAGTTGCAATCTTGTAAAATCTGGTATTTAAGAGGAATTGAACATACCAATGGTTACATGAAACTGGAACCAAATCTTCCTGTCATCAGACAGCTCATTTGGAAGAAATTTTTCTGCTTTTCCCTTCATAAAAAGCTTTTTTTTTACTCTTAATTTTTTTTATACAACTCAAGCATATGCACATCTATATTCTTTTCTAAAGCATCATGTTAAACCTGTTATTTCTTGATCAAGAAGAGAGAAATGATAGTACTTATTTGGCAAATGGGTGAACCAAATACACAGATGTCATACAAAAATCTTTAGAAGACAGCTAGCTCTAATTAAGGCTCCCAGGCTCAAAATGTCTCTTCTGGTGTACTATTGTCATTTAATGAGTTAGAGCAGGGGTTAACAAACTACAAACTGCAGACCAAATCCAGCCTGCTACCTGTTTTTATGAATAAAGTTTTACCGGAAAATGGCCACATTCATTCATTTATGTACTGTCTGTAATTGCTTTCTCATTACAATGACAGATCTGAGTAGTTGCACAGAGACTGGATAGCCCACGATGTGTAAATAGCTACAGATCTGACCCTTTACAGAAAAAGTGAGGCTGGATACAGTGGCTCATGCCTGTAATCCCAGCACTTTGGGAGGCTGAGGTGAGAGGATCTCTTGAGTCCAAGAGTTTAAGAACAGTCTGGGCAACATGGAGAGACCCCGTTTCTACCCCTAAAAAACAAAAAACAGCTAGGTGTAGTGGTGCACACCTGTAGTCCCAGATACTTGGGAGGCTGAGGTGGGAGGATCTCCTGAGCCCAGGAGGTTGGGGCTACAGTGGGCCATATTCATACCACTGTACTCCATGCCACTGTACTCCAGCCTAGGCAACAGAGAGAAACTGTCTCAAAAAAGAAACGAAGATAAAAGAAAATGAAAAAGAGAAAGTATGCTCTCTAGCCCTGGGTTAGACCTTTTTTTTTTTTTTGAGACGGAGTTGTGCTCTTGTTGCCCGGACTGGAGTACTGGGGAGCAGGTCTCAGCTCACTGCAACCACCGCCTCCTGGATTCAAGCGATTCCCCTGCCTCAGCATCTCCCAAGTAGCTGGGATAACAGGTATGTGCCACCATGCCTGGCTAATTTTCATTTTTTTTTTTTTTGAGATGGAGTTTTGCTCTTGTTGCCTAGGCTGGAGTGCAATGGCACAATCTTGGCACACCGCAACCTCCACCTCCCCCGTTCAAACAATTATCTCGCCTCAGCCTCCCGAGTAGCTGGGATTACAGGCGGCACCCCCCCATCACGCCCAGCTACATTTTTGTATTTTTAGTAGAGACAGGGTTTCACTATGTTGGCCAGGCTGGTCTCAAACTCCTGACCTCAGGTGATCCACCCACCGCAGCCTCCCAAAGTGCTGGGATCACAGGCATAAGCCACCGCACGGGTCTAGATCATTATTAAGGTAGAAATTTTGACTCACAAAAACAGGCTGCATAGAGATGAACCAAAGAGGTCAACAGCAGCTATGTTCTCTTTATGCAAACATTAACTTATTATTCTTACTTGGGATATAATTTCCACTACATGAGAGAATAAATAAGCATTCCTGATCGCTCATGCACCAGATCTTCTAAAAGGAAACCTGAATGTTTGCTAAGACTAAAATAAATCTGTCAATGGATTTTGAGGAATTAATATGCAATAAAAGAGAGCTTAAAAAATGGTATCTTGGAAAAATCTGCCAGCCCCAGAAGCTTCTTTGCACCTAATCTACATATAAACTCAAATAAGGTAAATGAATGAAATTTGTAACTTGCACTACTTGCTAGGCAAAATTTGTTCAAGGCAGATAGCAATGAACAAAAATATGCCTGCATGAGAACTAAAAACAGAGGAAATGCAGTTTACAAATGCTATTAATTTCTAATTTCAAAGTACAATATACCTCACTATAAAGATAAACCAGAGACATAAGCATATTAGTATATGTTGAATAAAATGATTTTAAAAATCACTCATTGTGGGATGGGCGTGGTGGCTCACACCTGTAATCCCAGCACTTTGGGAGGCCGAGGTGGGTGGATTACCTGAGGTCAGGAGGTCGAGGCCAGCCTGGCCAACATGGTGAAACCCCATCTCTACTAAAAATACAAAAATTAGCCGGGTGTGGTGGTGGACACCTGCAATCTCAGCTACTTGGGAGGGTGAGGCAGGAGAATCCCTTGAACCCAGGAGGCAGAGGTTGCAGTGAGCTGAGCTGGCACCACTGCACTCCAGCCTGGGCAGCAAGAGCGAAACTCCATCTCAAAAAAAAAAAAAAAACAAAAAAAAACTACTCATTGTGCCTATTTTTTGTTTAAATTTAAGTAAACTGAATGCAAAGAGCATAATGTTTACACAGCAAGAAGCAGATGCACTTTTATTTGCTGGAGAAATAAAATGATGTACTGATATTTAATATAAAACTATTATGCAAATTAAGAAAAAGCTATATATAGATTAGGTCATTTTTCATCAACTGTCACAAATAAGACTCAGATGTCAGGAACAGACTGTTTTGCCAATAAAAGAAGTACAGTTATTCTATCTCTCTTCTCATAGGCTTTGCAAAGATTCTATTTTACATTAATACATCTAACATATATTTGTCGAGCACCTATTGAGTACTAGGCTCTGTTCTAGACAGCTGGAATACAACAGTAAGTTAAGTAGAGGTAATGTAAAACCTAGGATGATTTTATTTTCCTCCAGACAAGTTTGCTTCTAGTGGGTAGATGGGCTGGGCCACTTACAATTCTAAGCAGACAATAAGAGTAGGCAGGACATGGTGGTTCATGCCTGTAATCATAGCACCCTGGGAGGTTGACGGGGCTGATCACCTGAAGTCAGGAATTGGAGACCAGCCTGGCCAACATGGTGAAACCCCGCCTCTACTAAGACTGCAAAAACTAGCCAGGTGTGGTGGTGCATTCCTATAATCCCACCTACCTGGGAGGCTGAGACATAAGAATCACTCGAACCCAGGAGGTGGAGGTTGCAGTGAGCTAAGATCACACCACTGCACTCCAGTTTGGGTGACAGAGCGAGACTCTGCCTCAAAAAAAAAAAAAAAAAAAAATTTAAACTTGAGCTTCAGTACCCGTGAAGTTTGACTTTTATCTAGTTCATCACTTCTTTTAAAGTGTGGCTCTTTAGAGTTCAAATTCAAAGCCTGCAGGTTAATCAGGGCCTATCCTTGGTCAGTCTCTCTTTTTTGGGTTTCCTGTATAACCTAGATCTTGGTCTTATAATTCTTTTACTCTCTTCTAACACTATGATATCTTTAAACATATATTAAAAAATTTATCAGCTGGCCGTGGTGGCTCACGCCTACAGGCACTTTGGGAGGATGAGGTAGGCGGATCACAAGGTCAGGAGTTCAAGGCCAGCCTGACCAACATGGTGAAACCCCAGCTCTACTAAAAATACAAAAATTAGCTGGGTGGTAGTGGCACGAGCCTGTAATCCCAGCTACTTAGGAAGCTGAGGCAGGAGAATCACTTGAGCATGGGAGGCAGAGGTTATTGTGAGCCAAGATTGTGCCACTGCACTCTAGCCTGGGCGACAGAGTGAGACTCTATCTCAAAAAAAAAAAAAAAGAAAGAAAGAAAAAACAAAAAATCGGGGTCTTGCTTTGTTGCCCAGGCTTGTCTTACACTTCTGGCATCAAGTGATCCCCCTGCTTCTCTCTCCCAGTGTGCTGGGATTACAGACATAAGCTGGCCAGAAAGGCAGACTATTAACTGCTGAACTTATTAATGAATGAATGCGAAAAACTATTAAGAAATGCCCTTTTTACTTACATGCGTAAACTCGTTTTAGGCAAGCATAAATACAGGTAAATAACAGAATACGTCTCCTAGCTTAGTAGAGCCATTTGATGGCTTGGTTTTTGGGTGAAGTTGCTCTACACACATATATTTATCCAGAATAGAAACTGCAAATATAATACAGTATATTGGCTGTATTAGCAATGCCACCTAGTGGCAGCCAAACATAGATATATTTTTTAAAAAGTTCTAGAAGAATGGTTCTTAACATTTCAGTCTTTGGAGAATCAGATGAACACTACAGGCTCTTTCTTGCTAGAAAAAAATCTTATTTGCAATGATATATAACAAACATAGTGCTTTGGGAAATTAACAGGCCTCCAGAAACCCACTTTTTAACTATTAAAATTAATAGAACAAACCAAGTAACCCAGTAGCCCAACCAACTCTCCATAATACATGGGCAGAAAAAATTTATTTACTTCCCCTTCATCTCCTCCTTTCTGGTTAGCAACCACTATTCCTGCATAAACAGTATCTTAACTTGTCCCTCTGGGCTAGGTACTTGGTCTCTGCAAATTACTTGATTTACACTTTACTCAAATCAATTTATAAAACGTGATGGTTAGTAATTTTTCCCTGATGATTTTCATTAAATTTAATGATCAAATAAACACTAACTTTTATTTGTGACATTTAAAGAAGTGATGAGGACTTCTAAGACATCTTAATTTCAAGTTATAACCTTTCAGTTATATCTAAAAATATTGCCAGGCATATTGACTCACGCCTGTAATCTCAGCACTTTGGGAGGCTGAGGCGGGTGAATCACCTGAGGCCAGGAGTTCAAGACCAGTTCAAGATTTTGCCAGACCAACATGGCAAAATCCTGTCTCTACTAAAAATACAAAAATTAAGTGGGCGTGGTGGTACACACCTGTAATTCCAGCTACTTGGGAGGCTGAGGCACTAGAATTGCTCAAACCCGGGAGGCGGTGGTTACAGTGAGCCAAGATCACACCACTGCATTCCAGCCTGGGTGTCAGAGCGAGATGTTGTCTCAATAAATAAATTAAAAAATAAATAAATGTAAATGAAATTGTTTACAGATAAACTTAAGATAAATTCTCCATTTTAAAGCCAAACATGCAGGTATCTAATATTTTAGGAAATTTAGTAAGTCTTTTAGGTGACTGGTACACAACCAATTATAATTTACTAAATGATATTTCCAAAAAAGATACCTTCCACACTCTAGGAATCATTCATTCTAAACACAAATTTCAAAAACCTAATTGGGAAATTTTGCCTATTCAGAAAAAAAATTTCATATTTCACTTTTAAGTTATGATTTCCAGTAAAGACAGCCATAATAAATAATGAATTACATTTTTTCTGTCTGTTAAAATTGGTTTCTTTTTCACCACAAACTATTGTCAAAAGGAGGCCCATATTTCTCACCAGACTACTCTCCCAATATGATCATTTATTCTCTTTGTTGAGGGTTAGTTATATGGGTATATGGCAGAGGTGCCTGTTTCATCAGCACAAAACAGAATACGAGAATGTCACATTTCCCTAAGAGAGGATTATGTTAAGCCTGGAAAATGAAAGTAAGTGTAATTAGGACATCCTAAACACAACTGCATTTCCTACATACAAAAGAAAAGAAATAGTGACCAATAAGGATAAAACTCTGTTGATCACTAATCAGCAAGAAAATGGTATAAGCTTAAAAAAATCTAACCAGAGATTATTTGAAATTGCTTCTATTAAGTAAAAACCCAGATCAAAATTTGAAACTTTTGACTCTGCTTTGCTTCTGGTTTATTTTACTCTTTTCTATAATTGCCAAAGTTCACAAGTAGTTTACACTTATTAATTAAAATTTTTACACTTGCTATTGTTTATTGACTAGCTTGGCTCTTGGGAGGACTAAGTGAGATAATTCATTTAAAGTGATGCTCAGAGAGCCTACCACCTAGTAAACATTCAATAAATGTTAGCTGTCTATCAGTCAGGATAGGTTAGATTATGACGTAATAACAAACAACACAAAGATCTCAAACAACAGCTATCACTTATGCTCACATTTCATTGGTCAAAGCAAATAATATGGCTGGAGTTCAGTAAGGCAGGGATGAAAAATCTTCCCATAGGAATGGGTACCACAAAATGGCCACCAAACACGAGTAAAAATAAAAGAACTGACCAGCTAGTATTAACATGAGTATGACAATGATGTTTGCCTTTTTTGCTGTTAGTAGTGCTTAACCTCTTGCAAACTGATTTCCACCCCCACCAGTCAATTAAAAAATAAAGACCAGTGATAGCTTTTGTTTTCCTTTTGCTTCTCTGCAAATTAAATTTTATGAATGCTCTTTCTTCTTCATTCTCCCTGTTAAACCCAGGAGATCCTAAATGGAAGTCAGGATCAAAAAGGTCTAAGAACTAAAGGTCATTTGGTTAAATGGAAATGGCATATACTAGATCTCTCTTCAAATTTATTTTATATTTAACAGATTTCTCCCCAAGCTTCTAAATATTGAATTTCTTTCCTTCCTTCCTTCCTTTTCTTCTTTCTTTCTATCTCTCTCTTTCCTTCTTTCTTTTTTTTTTTCTGGCAGAGATGGGGTCTCATTATGTTGCCCTGGCAGGTCTTGAACTCCTGGTCTCAAGCAGGGATCCTTCCTTGGCCTCTCAAAGTGCTGAGATTACAGGCATGAGCCACCATGCCCGGCCTTTATTTCTTTTTAAAATATTGCCTTTTTTTTTTTTTTTTTTGAGACGGAATATCGCTCTCGTTGCCCAGGATGGAGTGCAGTGGTGCAATCTTGGCTCACTGCAACCTCCACCTCCCGGGTTCAAGTGATTCTCCTGCCTCAGTCTCCTGAGTAGCTGGGATTACAGGCGCCTGCCACCACGCCCGGCTAATTTCTTGCATTTTTAGTAGAGACTAGTTTCATCATGTTGACCAGGCTGGTCTCAAACTCCTGACTTCAGGTGATCCACCTGCCTCGGCCTCCCAAAGTGCAGAGATTACAGGTGTGAGCCACCGCACCTGGTCAAATATTGGCTTTCCAGACACTATCATCTGAAACAGTGGGTTTTGGGGGACAAAATCCAACAGATTAATGATTTTAAAAAAATAAAAACCTCAGCAAACTTGGAATAGAGAGGTACTTCCTCAACTTGGTAAATAATATCTACAAAAATCTACAGCTAACATCATACTTAAGGGTGAGAAACTAGAGGCTTTCCCATTAAGGTTGGGAACAAGGCAGTATGGCCCTTTCATGACTCCTCTTCAACATTATTTTGAAAACCTAACCAATGCAATAAGACAAGAAAGGAAATAACATGTATACAGATTGGGAAGGTAGAAAAACCGTCTTTGTTCACAGACGACATAATTATCTACACAGAAAATCCTAAGGAATCATCAAAAAAAGTCTTGGAACTATTAAGCAATTACAGCAAGGTTGCAGGATATAAGGTTAGCAAACAACCTTAAACAAGCCAAGTTTTTTCTATATATTAGTAATTAATACTCATGTTCTATCAATAGAGTATATATTAATACTCATGATCTATCAGAAAATAAATATATTTATATATATTTATAAAATAGCATATATATATATAGCAGTTTTTAAAAAAATAATTGCCAAACATGGGAACAAACAAGATATCCTTCAATAAGTGAATGGATACACAAACTGGTGGTACATCCATACAGTGGAATATTATTAAATAGTGATGAAAGGAAATGGGGTATCAAACCAGAAAAAGACAAGGAAAAACCTTAAATGTATATTGCAAAGTGAAAGAGGTCGGTCAGAAAAGGATCATACCCTGTAATTCCAACTATAGTGTCTTGTGGAAAAGGCAAAACTATAGAAACAGTAAAAATATCAGTGGTTGTGAAAGGTTTGGGGGCAGCTGGGGAAATGAAAAAACAGGTGAAGCACAGGGCATTTTTAAGAAAGTGAAACTATTCTGTATGATACTATAGGTATACACATGACATTATGCATTTGTCAAAACCCATAGACCTGTATAACACAAAGAGCAGATCCCATAAACCATAGGTTTTAGTTAACAATGTATCAGTATTGGTTCCTCAATTGTAACAAATAAATTACAGTAATACAAGATGTTAATAATAGAGGAAACTGTGTGGTGGGGAAAGGTGTATGGCAGTGGTCCCCAACCTTTTTGGCACCAGGAACCAGTTTCGTGGAAGACAAGTTTTCCACAGACTTGTGGACGTGGGGGATGGTTTTGGGATGAAACTGTTCCACCTCAGATTATCAGGCATTAGATTCTCATAAGGAGCATGCAACCTAGATCCCTCGTATGCTCAGTTCACAATAAGGTTCAAGCTCCTACGAGAATCCGATGCTGCTGCTGATCTAACAGGAGGTAGAGCTCAGGCAGTAATTTGAGTGATAGGGAGTGGCTGCAAATACAGATGAAACTTCACTTGCTTGCCAGCCCACTGGCTCACCTACTGCTGTGTGGCCTGGTTCCTAACAGGCCAGGGACAAGTACCGGTTTTTGGCCCAGGGACTAGGGACCCTTGGTGAATTGGAACCCTCTGTCTTTTCTGCTCACTTTTTCTGTAAACCTAAAACTACACTAAACAATAAAGCCTATTATTATTATCATTATTTTTGTTTTTGAGACAGGGTCTCGCTCTGTTTCCCAGGCTAAAGTGCAGTGGTGCAATAATAGTTCACTGTGACCTTGAGCTTCTGAGCTCAAGCAATCCTCCATCCTTAGCCTCCCAAGGAGCTAGGAAAACAGGCACATGCTACCACACCCAGTTAATTTATTTATCTTTTGTTTATTTATGTGTTTTTTAGAAACGGGGTCTTGCTAGGTCTGGTCTTGAACCCATGGTCTCAAGCAATCCTCCTGCCTTGGCCTCCCAAAGCACTGGAAGCATAGGAATGAGCCACTGTGCCCAGCTCTAATAATTTTTTGTTTTGTTTTGTTTTGTTTTGTTTTGTTTTGTAAGCATTCTTAGTCCTTTATAAATTTCCCTTCTCTTTCCATTCAACCACGGGCACCAGCAACCCACCTGGATAAAGTGAAGATCTCATTTAACTTGCAGCACAATTACAGTATACCTTTAAATTTCTCTTTTCACATACTTATAATTAATATGTATTAAATGTGAACAAGTGAACATATAACTGTTTTCTATACAGTTAATGGCATCAAAACCTACCCAGTCACTCAAGTAAAAA
This sequence comes from Macaca fascicularis, assembly GCF_037993035.2. Classification (NCBI taxonomy): domain Eukaryota; kingdom Metazoa; phylum Chordata; class Mammalia; order Primates; family Cercopithecidae; genus Macaca; species Macaca fascicularis. Next base: position 46,968,819 of record NC_088390.1, read on the forward strand.
ACCAATAACTACACAGAAAAATGTTGCAAGATCTCATTTATAGAGATAGAGATGGGAGGAGACGTAGATCAAAGGATACAAAGTAGCCAATATACAGTTGGAATAAGTCAAAAGATCCAATGTACTCTACATACACTATGAGGACTATAGTTAATAACAATGTATTGTATTCAAAGTTTTTGCTAAACTAGTAAATTATAGCTGCTCTTGCCACAGGGAGTTAAAAATGTAAAAACGGTAACTACATGAGATAAAGAATATGTTAATTTTTTCCACAATAGTAATCATTTTACTATATATATTTATATCTTATAACATCATGTTATATACCTTAAATACACATGAAATATATTAAAACAAAACAAAAGGAAATCCAAGAGTTATCTTTCATTCCTTCTTCCTCCATAATAACCTACCACACTCTTGATTGTACTTCTAAAATTTCTCTCAGATTTGTCCTTTTTCATCTCAAACGTTATTGCCATTCTGAGCAATCTTTTAAAACATCAAAGATCTATACCATATTTTGTCTTCATTTTGCTTGACTTCTCTCTACAAATTCTTTTTATAAATACTCCTTGCTATTCATTCGAATTTCCTATTACCTCCTGAGAAGCTTGTGTCTCTCATAAGGATTATCCTAACTGTTCCTCTTCTCTCCCACCTCCAATCTATCTTCCATACTATAGCCAGGATTATATATTCATAAATTGCAGATCTGGCTGTTTTACATATACTTAATTTTAGGGCATTTAAGAGAATTTTTTTTTTTTTTTTTGAGACAAGGTCTCACTTTGCCACCCAGTTTGGAGTGCGTGCTGCAATCCTAGCTCACTGCAGCCCCTATCTCCTGGGCTCAAGCGATCCTCTCGCTTCAGCCTCCTGAGTAGCTGAGACTAACAGTCCTGTGCCACCACACCTAATTTTTGCATTTTTTGTAGAGATGTGTTGCCCAGGCTGGACTCAAACTCCTAGGCTCAAGTGATCAGCCCGCCTTGGCTTCGCAAAATGCTGGAATTACAGGCATGAGTCATAATTTGAATCTCTTTTGACATTCAGCAGAATCTGCTATCTGGGTTGCTTTTCAGAGGCTTCCAAATTAACTAAATGCTGCAAATGAGTTTCTTAATCTGGTTTTCCCAAGGAATATGAGGACAGGTCTAGACACCAACAGAAAAGTATCCTGTAACCTGTAATTCCTTCTTTTCCTCTCTCCCTCAACCTCTACTAGTGAATGTAGTGTTATTCTACTATGAATGCAGTTATTAGAAAAACAGTGATATGGGTTAATTCCCTAGGATTGATGTCCCTGTTTGAGTTAAATCACCAAGCAAACATGAACATAATTCTAAAGTTCCAAGTTTTAAACTCCCATAAACTTGGAGAAATGATATAGATTAATTCCCAAAGCATTCGTCAGATCATTAATTCAGTACCCTTCTGAGGCAGGCAGACAATCATTCCTTAATACTTATCCTAGCTGCTTCAGAAATGAATTCATTATAGCACAGAGATTGCAAGTGCTTGTAGTGACGGATTTTATTCAGCAATGGGTACTGCTTGACACCCTTTCACCTGTTTTTCCCCAATGAAGATCAAACTGCTTTCAAATATGGAAGTGTTTTCAATTTATTATCTAGGGACAGGAACAGCGTGAACAACCAAGGTACATGGGGCACGAAATTTAATGAGGCACTTACTCATCCATTCTGTATCTGCATTACCCTGAAAGTGCCTATTTATATTTTGTGCCCTCAGTATCTAACTCAACCTCTCCCTAGTTCTAGCTCTGACATTATTCCAGTATATTTGTGAATGTTCAAAGGAAAATTGATCTTCATTCTCTCTTATTTCAACTAGTAAAAGAATATTATTCAGAAGGGGCACTTTGTTTTTTTTTTTGAGACAGAGTCTCGCTCTGCTACCCAGGCTGGAGTGCAGTGGTGCGATCTTGGCTCACTGCAAGCTCCGCCTCCCGGGTTCACGCCATTCTCCTGCCTCAGCCTCCCGAGTAGCTGGGACTACAGGTACCCGCCACCACGTCCAGTTAATTTTTTGTATTTTTAGTAGAGACAGGGTTTCACCGTGTTAGCCAGGATGGTCTCGACCTCCTGACCTCATGATCCGCCCGCTTCAGCCTCCCAAAGTGCTGGGATTACAGGCGTGAGCCACCGCGCCCAGCCTAGAAGGGGCACTTTTTATACTTTGGTTCAAAGGGCTTAAGAAAGCATTTAGTTCTACATGTTAATACTCCATCAATTACATTCAATAAGAATACCAAAATAAATATCCAAGTGTGTATATGATGTTAGAGGATGTAAGGGAAGACATCATTTCTCACATGGAATTTTGTATATTTAAATGGACTTCATTTATTAAAATAACAATTGCTTAAGCAATTAAATCTAGAAGGAAAAGAAAAACCTTCCAGGCTAAACTAATTTAAATAAACAACCTTATCTGCTTAACTGGGGTTTTCTCTTTACTTTTTAAATACTAACCCCAAAGGAAAAACAAAACAGAACTCTAAGTCAAACTTAAAGCACTGATTGGAGGTCAGAATGCTTACAAAACACAAAGGTAATTAAAACAAATCTTAGAATTTTTACTTCTGAAGTAAAAGCACAAATAAAAAGATAGGAAATCTCATTTTTGCTTATTAAAATAAAATTATTCTTACCAGGTAAAGCAGAAAGGTGTGCAGCCCTGTTCCAAGCCCAACAGAAGACAAAATTCCTAAGCCTATCCAGTAGGCATACAAAAGAAACTGTTTCTCTATACGTTGCACATACTGAAAAAAAGGGATGAGGTGAAAAACGTGAATTCTCTATACAGAAATGCGGTATTTATAAACTATCATCAAAATTAAATAAACCAACTAAAATAAGTTTCAAATAGGAAAAAACAAATACAATTAAAAACCCTCAGGCCTAATTTGTTTAATATACAATGGCAAAGATGACAAAAAGATTCATCTAACTGGAATAAAGGTCTTATTTCTAAACCTTTAATAAAAGCTTTGTCTCTAAACCTTTAAAGTCCTACTATTTACAGGACACAGGAAAAAGCAAATTATGAATAAGATAATTTGAGGATATTTTAGATATATTTAAAATAAACGCTTTTAGAACTATAAAAACTTCTCTGTGATTGGCAGTAAACTGTTTTCAAATACCATTCTAGAGCCATTTCTGTGACTGGCAGTAAACTGCTTTAAAATACCATTCTAGAACCATTTCCTGTTAAAATACATTAATGTTTTGCTATTTTAACAAAAGAGGTTAACAAAGCATTCCATTTTCCCATCAATAATGTTGTACTTGTAGATTACAGGCAAATGAACCTGTCTTTTTATACAAATAAAATGTAATCATCAACTTTGGATGAGAGGCCTCCCTATTTGGATGGGTCACAAAAATATGTTAGAGAAAATAAGAAAACTTTGGCAGTGATTAACGGATTCATGCTGCTGTAACGGAAAACCTTCAGGAAAGTTACATTTAAGTCTTTGAAGGTAGGGCCAGGCAGAGTGGCCTGTAATCCCAGCATTTTTGGAGGCCAAGGCAGGCAGATCACCTGAGGTCAGGAGTTTGAGACCAGCCTGGCCTACATGGTGAAACCCCATCTCTACGAAAGTACAAAAAAAATTAGCTGGGTGTGGTGGCGGGCGCCTGTAATCCCAGCTACTTGGGAGGCTATGGCAGGAGAATCGCTTGAACCCAGGAGGCAGAGGTTGCAGTGAGCTTATATCGCGCCTCTGCGCTCCAGCCTGGGTGACAGAGCGAGACTCTGTCTTAAAAAAAAAAAAAAATCTTTGAAGGTAAAAGGAATCACATACACCAAATATAAATGCTCAGCAGCCATAAAACATCACAAGAATATTTTTAAAAGTAAAACGTTTGAGATACTAGTTACGAGATAATGTTGAGGGTAGAAACTCTATAAAACCCACATTCATCCCATTTGAAACTGGGATTAGAGAATTAGAATGTACAAGACTAGAAACAGAACTGCTTGACCTCTCACCTGTTGATGCGCTCCTTCAACATAATACGTAGCTATAAGCACAGCAAGCAGCAGTAAAAAAGACACCACAATGCTTTGACGATGCCATAATCTTAAAAACAAATAAAAAAAAGAAGTATCTCACAGTCTCACTTTCAGCATTCATCATTCTCAAAACAATTTCTTGCTGAAGCAGTTAGGTTACCTAGCTCAGCCTGGCTGAGCTCTTTTCCTTAAACATCATGGCCTCTTGAGGAACAGAAGGGGGTCAAGGGAAGACACATAGGCAGAGAACCCAAGTTCTTGTCATAAACCCATTGTAGCCTTTTCCTTACCCAAAGCCTGATCTTACTAAACCTCAACTTATAATATGGAGAAGCATTATAGTATAATAGAAAGAGCACTGGCCTTCAAGTCAGAGGACCTGGGTCAGAGACCCTTCATGTTGCACTTTGGGCCAGACACTTAACCAATCTGATTGTTTCTTGTTTTTAAAATCTTTATTTACTTATTTTTATTTATTTTTTTGAGACAGAGTCTCACTCTGTTGCCCAGGCTGGAGTGCAGTGGTGTGACCTCAGCTCACTGCAAGCTCTGCCTCCTGGGTTCAAGCTATTCTCCTACCTCAGCCTCCCAAGTTGCTAGAACTACAGGTACGCACCACCATGCCCAGATAATTTTTGTATTTTTAGTAGAGACGGGGTTTCACTATGCTGGCTAGGCTGGTCTCGAACTCCTGTCTTAGTGATCCACCTGCTTTGGCCCCTCAAAGTGCTAGGATTACAGCCGTGAGACACCACGCCCGGCCTTTGTTTCTTTTTTTCAGAGACAGGGTCTTGCTCTGTCACCCAGGCTGGAGTGCAGTGGCGTGATCTTGGCTCACTTCAACCTCCTGGGTTCAAATGATTCTCCTGCCTCAGCCTCCTGAGTAGCTGGGATTACAGGCGTGCACTACCACGATGGGCTAACTTTTTTTCTTTTTTTTTTTTTTGAGACAGTCTCGCTCTGTTGCCCAGGCTGGAGTGCAGTGGTGCGATCTCAGTTCACTGCCACCTCTGCCTCCCACATTCAAGTGATCCTCCTGCCTCAGCCTCCTGAGTAGCTGGGACTACAGGCACATGCCACCATGCCTGGCTAATTTTTGTATTTTTAGTAGAGATTGGATTTCACCATGTTGGCCAGGCTGGTCTCGAACTACTGACCTCAGGTGATCCACCCACCTCGGCCTCCCAAAGTGCTGGGATTACAGGCATGAGCCACCACTCCTGGCCTAAAATGTTTATAATGATATACTTGTTTTACCTTCTTTATGGAGTTGCCCTAAGGATCAAAATCAGCTGAAAATGTTACAAAATACTTTATAAACTCTTAGTACAATAAAAATGTTAAGATAATAGTACAGATAATAACTTGGAAGGGCATGCAAGAAGATAAGGCATGTAAAAGTTCAACTTGTTCTTTATGGTACTTGGAACAGGGCTTACAAGTGCTAAATTTAAAGACAGAACACATTTCCATGGCAGAGTCCTTTTTCATTGGCTCAAACTATCAGTAAAACTGCCACGTATGCTGAACCTTGTCCTGCTAAAGAATCAGTGTATCTAAATTACACAGGCCTGATTTCTCCTGACGGTAAAATCAGGAGAGAAAATAAAAATCGTATTTTTCAGCGCTCTCCATTGCAGATTCAACATGAAAACACAGTAGAAAACTGTGATAATCCAGTAAGCAAACAGCAAATAGCAATGTCTTTCCCTAATCTATTTTTCTTCAGCATAAAGAAGGAAGAATAAATATATTCCTATGGTAATATTCTAAAGGTAATTAATCTATTTTGATGCAGTAGAGGGCAGAAAGTAAAAGATTACTGATGATTTTTTAAATGAGTAAATGAGGTGTATGCAAAAGGCAGTGGGAGAAGACCCTTTACTTTGAGGTCCATTCCTTCAAGATTACAAGGATTTCCAGAGAAAAATACTGCAAGGTAATCAGTGGCTGTCTCCACAGGACAATATTCTGCCTTTCTTCCCGCTCCCGCCTCTTCTTTTCGTTCACTGAAGAGGGGTCTGAAAAGCAATAGTGCAGAGATTAAAACAGAATTTCTAACATTTATGCTTATTCTCTTCAATCACTTTAGATGAAAAGAGTTTTGTTTATTTCCCAAATAACAACTAACAGCAAGCCCTAGAGTCTTATGAAATGGCAACTGGTAGTACCTATAATCTCAGCACTTCGGGAGGCTGAGGAGGGAGGATCACTTGAGGTCAGTAGTTCAAGACCAGCCTGGCTAACATGGTGAAACTCCGTCTCTACTAATAATACAAAAATTAGCAGGGCATGGTGGTATGCGCCTGTAATCCCAGCTACTAGGGAATCTGAAGCACAAGAATCCCTTGAACCTGGGAGGCAGAGGTTGCAGCGAACTGAGAGTGTGCCACTGCAGATCAGCCTGGGTGACAGAATGAGACTCTGGTCTCAAAAAAAAAAAAAAAAAAAAAAAGCCACTAGTCCAAACTCAGCATGGAAAGGAGATAAATGACAGTAGTTCCCCCTTATCTACAGTTTCAGTAACACATGGTCAACTATGGTCTGAAAATATCACATGGAAAATTCTGAAAATAAGCAATTCATAAGTTTTATTGTTTTAAATTTATTTTTATTTTTTTTAAGAGACAGGGTCTCCATTCTTTTGCCCAGGCTGGAATGCAGTGGCATAATCACAGCTCACTTTAATCTCCAACTCCTGGGGTCAAGTGATCCTCCCACCTCAGCCTCCCAAGTAGCTACGACTACAGGTGTGTACCACCACACTCAGCTAATATTTTTGGTTTTTGTGGAGACGCAGTCTCACTACTTTGCCTGGGCTCATCTGAAACTCCTAGCCTCAAATGATCCTCCCACTTTGGCCTCCCAAAGTGCTGGAATTACAGGTGTGAGCTACTGCAGCCAAGCCCCTAAGTTTTACATTGTATCTTTTCTGAGTAGTGTAATAAAATCTCACCAGTCCTGCTCCATCCAGCCCAAGACCTGATAACATCCCTTTATTTAGTACATCCGCGCTGTATATGTTACCCCATTACTATATACAGAACAACACAGTGTTTTTCCTATATCCACTAGGGGTCATGAAATGTATCCCTCATGGATAAGGGGGGCTACTATATTATAGTTGCCATTTCTTAAGGAGTGTTACCTAGAGAATAACTGAGGCAAAACCAACTCCCTGCCTTGATAAACATCAGAACCTTCTGTAGAGGATGTCCTAAAGAAATGGTACTGAAAATTCCAGCAGTTGAATTTGGGATAGAGCTATAGATTTGGGGAAAATTAATGAAATAAGTCTAAACTGGTCCACCTTCTATGAAGGGCATTCTATCAACCTAGGATCATATTACAGAACAAAGTGGTTTAGATCACAAAATGCTGAGGCAAACTAGTTGGTTCTAAACCTGGCTCTGCCTTCTACTAGTAATTTGATCTTGGGCAAGTTAGTTAATACTTTTGTGTCTCAGTTTTCTCTTCTGTAAAATGGGGATCACAATAGTACTTGTGTACACAAAGTACACAAAAGTACTGAAAATAGTACTTTTCAGGATCATTGTAAGGATTAAATGAGATCATATATGTAAAGTTCTCAGAAGAGTTTAACACTTAGTAAGTGTCCCATTAAGGTTAGCTATTAATTGTCACCATCCATTGAAATTACAAAATGCTTTTTTTTTATGAGACAGGATCTCATTCTGTTGCCCAGGCTGGGGTGCAGTGGCAGCACGATCTTGGTTCACTGCAACCTCCACCTTCCTGGTTAAAGCCGTTCTCCTGCCTGAGCTTCCCGAGTAGCTGGGATCACAGGCATCTGCCACCACGCCCGGCTAGTTTTTTTGGTATTTTCAGTAGAGATGAGGTTTCACCATGTTGGCCAGGCTGGTTTCAAACTCCTGACCTCAAGTGATCCGCCCATCTTGGTCTCCCAAAGTGCTGGGATTACAGGTGTGAGCCACCATGCCTGGCACAAAATGCATATACACTGTAAATTGGTAATTCCATTTCTAGGAATGATTAGGTATAAGGTGAAATGACTTGTACAACTTTATTCACCGCAGCATTATTTGTACCAGCAAAAAATAATCAATAAGTTATATATTACCAATAGAGGACAGAAGAGTGATTAAAGTATGGCACACTCATTAAATGGAAAGAAAAACTAAGCAGCCATAATAAAGAATATATATATATATATTTTTGAGACAGGGTCTTGCTCTGTCGCCCAGCCTGGAGTGCAGTGGTGTGATCACAGCTCACTGCAGCCTTGTGGGCTCAAGCGATCCTCTCACCTTAGTCTTTCCAGTAGCTAGCTAGAACTTCAGGTGCATACGATCACATCCAGCAAATTTTTAAAATATTTTGTAGAGATGAGGTTTCCCTGTGTTGCCCTGGCTGGTGTCAAACTCCTGGGCTCAAGAGATCCTCCCGCCTTGGCCTCCCAAAGTGTTGGGATTACAGGCGTGAATCACCACGCCCAGCCTAAGAATAAGTTTTTCATGTACAGTTATAGCACAATCTCTAAAATGTTAAGTAAAAAATACATGGTACAAAAGAGTAAGTGTGACCTGCTAATGTTAATTTTAAATTCCAACGGGGTGAGCAGTAGAGGAAGAATATACAAACATATGTGCTCACTAAAAGGAAAGAAAAAAATAGCACACAAAAGCTCCTAATGGGAAGACACTATGATGTATGCAATGCCCATCTCGGAATCCTGAAACTCTTGGTGAAATTGCCAAGTTTACTGATAACCAAAGTAACCCAAAAGGCAGATCAGTGCTGCAAAATGTCGTCCGCAAGGCAATACGGTGATTAAAACAAACAAATGAGGCTGGGTGCAGTAGCTCATGCCTGTAATCCCAGCACTTTGGGAGGCCAAGGCGGGTGGACCACCTGAGGTCAGGAGTTCAAGACCACCCTGGCCAACATGGTGAAACACCATCTCTACTAAAAATACAAAAATTGGCTGGGCGTGGTGGCACATGCCTTTAATTCCAGTTACTCGGGAGGCTGAGGCAGGAGAATTGCTTGAACCTGGGAGGCAGAGGTTGCAGTGAGCCGAGATCGCGCCATTGCACTCCAGCCTGGTGACAGAGCAAGACTCTGTCTCAAAAAAACAAATAAACAAATGAAAACTACTATTTCAGATAGCTTGCACTTCCTCTAAAAGAGGAGAATTGCTGTGAAAATACTGCCACACTAGAGTATTATTTGCAATGTGTTTGAGATGTCAAACAATTCAAAAGCTAAAAAAACAACAGCATGATTACTAGAAAAGAAAAACTTTTCTTTCATTTTCCTTTAAATGCATGAAGGAAGGTTTCTACTTAAATCATCCATATTAATAAAGGTCATCATTTTCAGGGTAACTGTATAAACAGGATTCAAATACACTGAAATTTACCACAAATTCCAATCTGGCTAAAATACAAGTTTATTCATCTCAAACTATAATTTTAAAATAAATTTTTAAATGATATTCACATTCTAACTTTTTTGATAACGGTATACTTAAGAACAGTGTAGTAAGTTTATAATCTACTTCTAGAATTACAAAATAGCACAATAAAATTGAGCACTGAGCAAAGCCAAATAAACACTGACCATACCATAAGATTAACAAGTAATCTTGCACCTGGAACACTGTTTATGTGATTGTAGCCAGGCTGCTTCTGCCATCACTGTGAAAAATCACCTTACAGGCCCTGACTGACCCATAATTTAATTTACTAAGAAGAAATTAATATAAGATTAAAAATACAAGAAGTAATATATCTCTATTTTATTCCAATGAAAACTATATCATTTAAACCCATAGCACTCCTCCCTCCAAACCATCAAAATTTACCTGTGAAATTTCCATTATGTTGTTCCTTGTTCATTGCTACACGTCTCTGGTCACAATTTTTTCCATTCTCTGCCATTTCATAGATCAGTAACTCTTGAGGAGCTAATACAGCAAAATAAAATCCAGCAATACGTTACAAACTTCTGCTGTGTAGCCATGACTGAATAAAACTGAATACAGGAATAACATCACAGTAATAACCCACATGATATGTATGATGTGTTTACACTTTTTTTCTTTTATAACCAAACTTTGAACAATTTATATAGATATTCCAATACAAATAGTAAAAATATAAAAGCCATATAGTTGTAAAACTTTTCCTAGTAGTTATTTCAGGGATTTTCCAGATTGAAATTTGGAGGTAATTTGTCCACAGAAGGAGGATATCAAGCACTAGCACCTCCAAATGTTAACACACTAGAAGGTCTAACATCTTTCTAATTTACAATTTAATATCATACTACTATGTACTCAGAATTAATCTTATCATTTTTACCTTTTTACCATTTTCTTTCATATTTCCTTTAACATTATTATATATAAATAGAATATACTACGAAAGATGCTGCAAATGTTGATACATAAATCTAAGATCACAGACCAGTTTTATTTAGGAAACAATTCTACTGAATAAAATGATATGGGCAAAAAAAAATTTTTTTTTGAAATGTTTAAGATAGTTAAATGTACTTTATTTATAACATGCTTCATACTACAGATATCAGTGCTTCTACTTTAAATCACTGTAATACAACACATAAAAACCAGATTGCCTATGATTGTATCATTCTGCAGGTGTTAGTAAAGCAAAACTTTCACTCAAAAAGTACATCACTTCAATAAAAGGCTAAAATGCTCAATAAAAGGCTAAAATGCTGAGTCCTTAACACAGTATTAAAACTTGCCCAGGCCGGGCGTGGTGGCTCAAGCCTGTAATCCCAGCACTTTGGGAGGCCGAGACGGGCGGATCACGAGGTCAGGAGATCGAGACCATCCTGGCTAATATGGTGAAACCCCGTCTCTACTAAAAATACAAAAAACTAGCCGGGCGAGGTGGTGGGTGCCTGTAGTCCCAGCTACTCGGGAGGCTGAGGCAGGAGAATGGCGTAAACCCGGGAGGCGGAGCTTGCAGTGAGCTGAGATCCGGCCACTGCACTCCAGCCTGGGCGACAAAGCGAGACTCCTCCGTCTCAAAAAAAAAAAGAAAAAAAAAAAAAAAAAAAAAAAACTTGCCCAGACACTTATAAAAAGACAACTGGGGCCAGGTGCGGTGGCTCATGCCTATAATCCTAGCGTTTTGGGAGACCAAGGTGGGGTGATCACTTGAGGTCAGGAGTTTGAGGTCAGTCTGGGCTACACAGTGAAATCCCATCTCTATATACGATAAATAAAATAGCCAGGAGTGATGACCCATGCCTGTAGTTCTAGTTGCTCAGGAGGCTGAGGTGGGAGGATTGCTTGGGCTCAGGGGTTCAAGGCTACAGTGAGGTATGACTGTGCCACTGCATTACAGCCTGGGCAAGAGGGAGACCCTGCTTAAAAAAAAAAAAAAAGAAAAAAGAAAGTGAAAATAAATACAACCCACAGGGGAAAGTATTCACAAATCACATACATTTCATAAAATGCATGTACCTGGACTGCAAACTCTTACAACTCAGTAATAAAAAGCAAATAATCCAATTAATAAACAGAGAGGAGCTGCGCAGGTATTTCTCCAAAGATAAAACAAATTGTTAATAAGTATATAAAAAGATGTCTAACATCTTCAGCCATCAAGGAAATGCAAATTAAACCACAATGAGATACAATCTCATACCTGTTAGCATGGTTATAGTAAAAAAGACAGATAATAGGCTGGGTGCGGTGGCTCATGCCTGTAATCCCAGCACTTTGGGAGGCCAAGGCAGGCGGATCATGAGGTCAGGAGTTCAAGACCAGCCTGCCCAAACATGGCGAAACCCTGTCTCTACTAAAAATATAAAAATTAGCCAGGTGTGGTGATGAGGACCTGTAATCCCAGCTACTCGGGAGGCTGAGGCAAGAGAATTGCTTGAACCCCGGAGGTGGAGGTTGCAGTGAGCCGAGATTATGCCATTGTACTCCAGCCTAGGCGACAACAGCAAGACTCTGTCTCAAAAAAAAAAAAAAAAAAAAAAGACAGATAATAATTAATAACAAGAGTTAGTGAGGATGTGGAGAAATCGGAACTGCTGGAAGGAATGCAAGAGTTCAGCTGCTTTGGAAAACAATCTGTCAGCTCCTCCAAAGGTAAAATACAGTTATCATATGACTCAGCAATTCAGGAATGTTCATAGTGACACTGTCAACAGACAAAAGGTGTTTTTTTCTATTTTTATTTTTTTTGAGATGGAGTCTCACTCTGTTGCCCAGGCTGGAGTGCAGTGGCGTGATCTCGGCTCACTGCAACCTCTGCTCCTGAGTTCAAGTGGTTCTCCTGCCTCAGTCTCCCAAGTAACTGGGATTACAGGTGCCCGCCACCATGCCTGGCTAATTTTTGTATTTTTAGTAGAGACAGGGTTTCACCATGTTGGTCAGGATGGTCTTGAACTCCTGACCTTGTGATCCACCTGCCTCAGCCTCCCAAAGTTCTGGGATTACAGGTGTGAGTCACCGCACCCAGCCTATAACCCAAATGTCTTATGAACTGATGAATGGATATAGGAAATATGGTATATAGTATATCCAAACAATGAAATATTAATCAGCCATAAAAAGAAATAAAGTAGTAATACATACTACTGCATCAATGGAGTCTGAAAATATGCTAAGTGAAAGAAGTCAGTCACAAAAGACTACATGTTATGATTCCCATTTATATGAAATTTCCAGAATATGCATATCCATAACAACAGAAAGTAGCAAATTAGCAGGAGAAAGATGGGGAGTAGCTGCCAATGAGTTGTGAGTTTCTTTCTGGGGGGATAATGTTCTAAAATTGTTTTGATAGTTGCATAGATGTGAACATACTTTTTAATTGGGTGAATTATATGATATGTGAATTATGTTTCAATAAAGCTATTTAAGAACAGTTACCAGCAGGAACTATCTGAACTTCCAAATATGTTGTGAATACATATGAATAATATATTCATAGAAAAAGAATGGTATAATGTTCTACAAATCTCATTTATTCATTCATTCATTTAGTTATGTTGCCCAGGCTGGTCTCGAACTCCTGGCCTGAAGTGATCCTCCTGCCTCGGCTTCCCAAAGTGGTAGGATTCCAGGCATAAGCCACTACTCAGGCTTATCTATATTTAATAGAAGACCCAAGAGTATTAGGAGTATTCTCATGGCCAAATGGCAAAAATTTTTATATTTTATGAGCAGATTTAGTGACAGTTTAGAATTCAAAGTCAGATATATGAGTTAGGGGGTTATATTATTAAGAAAGAAAACTCATGAAATCACTTGATAAGGTCTGTTTACCCATTCACTCAAAAAATATTAACTGAACAATCTGTATGTGCCAAGAGTCATGCTAGATTTATATTTAGCTGATCAGAATATGATATGGTTACGGGTTCAATCTTCCTGTAGTTTGATAGCTGGTGCTAATTTATTCCTTGACTAAACTATAATTATTGTAAATATTTTCAAACTTTATGCCTCATAAAGGAAAACAAGTGAAAGACTACAAAAATGACGGAAAAAAAAGCACACATTCATCTGTGTAATATTCTCCTTTTTAAGATACAATCCATTTGTGGATACCTTTGTTTTGTTGTCTTCAATGCTGAATAAGCAAATAAACATATCAAGAAATAAAATAAAGGTTTCTATTAGTATAGATATCCTTAAGTAGACAATCATAAGATTTAAAGTCTGAAAAATCTGGATTTGATCCCAGATTTGCCACTAACTAGCTGTGTGATCTTAAGCAAAGTTTCATTTTCTTTAGGCCTTGATTTTTTGGATTCACAAAATGAGGACAATAATTGCCGCTTTCAAATGATTGATGTGTAGATGAAATAATCTATGTATGTATATGTATGTTTGTTGATATGCATGTATGTGTGACTATAAATGCCAATACATCAAAAGGGTAGGAGGTAATAAACCTACAAAATGCCTAAACTAGAAAAACAACTTCACGGCACATGCCTCATTGTTACCATATCAGTGATGCCAGTGTTGTTCGTTCAGCTCTCATTTTAAAAGTTCTTGGGTCTCCAATGGGCACTGAGGATACAAATATGAATAGGATAAGGAGGTCCCTGTCCTCAAGAGGATCACAGTCTGGTAAAGAAGCCAAATGAACACAAGAAATCAATTATAACAGAATGGGATGAAATAGGCATTTATTTTTATTTTTATTTTTATTTTTTTTTTGAGACGGAGTCTCGCTCTGTCACCCAGGCTGGAGTGCAGTGGCCGGATCTCAGCTCACTGCAAGCTCCGCCTCCCAGGTTCACGCCATTCTCCTGCCTCAGCCTCCCAAGTAGCTGGGACTACAGGCGCCTGCCACCTCGCCCGGCTAAGTTTTTGTATTTTTAGTAGAGACGGGGTTTCACTGTGTTAGCCAGGATGGTCTCGATCTCCTGACCTCGTGATCCGCCCGTCTCGGCCTCCCAAAGTGCTGGGATTACAGGCTTGAGCCACCGCGCCCGGCCGAAATAGGCATTTAAATAAAATTAGATGAAAAGACAATGTTTTAGTCAGGTCTTAAGAGTCTAACAGGGCCAGGCACGATGGCTCACGCCTGTAATCCCAACACTTTGGGAGGCCCAGGTGGGCGGATCACAAGGTCAGGAGATCGAGACCATCCTGGCTAACATGGCAAAACCCCGTCTCTACTAAAAATACAAAAAAATATCCGGGCGCAGTGGTGGGCGCCTGTAGTCCCAACTACTTGGGAGGCTGAGGCAGGAGAATGGCATGAACCCACGAGGCGGAGCTTGCAGTGAGCCGAGATCGCACCACTGCACTCCAGCCTGGACGACAGAGCAAGCAAAAAAAAGAAAAAAGAGTCTAAAAGACTGGAGAAATTTGTAAATCTATCTAAACATCAGTTTTTCTTAGTTTGTAAAACCGAGATAATATGACACACATCAGAGGGTTGAGAATTAAACAAGGTAATGTACATAAAATACTAACATATTGCCTCACCTTTCATGTGACCTCAACATATACTAGCTATGATGAAGACCATGAAGTAGAAAATACTATGGGAGCTCAGAGGACGATATATTCAGACGAGTTCATAGAAGCTGAAAGTTTAACTTTGCAAACTTAAGTCATACTTGTGTGAAGATTCAGCAAAAAAGATAATGTAGCTCAAGCAATTACAAAACAACAACAAAAACCAAAGATGTTAGAGCATCACAATAGGATTACAAAATGGAAATCTATTTCACAAATCTGAATTTTATTAATAAAAAAATAAACTGAGGATGTTTGAAATGGAACCATATAAAAAGGTTAATGATTTTCCACCTGCCATTTAACTTGAAACTATACTTAAGTTCTGCAAATACTTAAAACTATGTGAGTTTGGCTGGTTGTGGTAGCTCATGCCTGTAATTCCAGCACTTTGGGAGGCTGAGGCGGGCAGATCACCTGAGGTCAGGAGTTCAAGACCAGCCTGGCCAACATGGCAAAACCTCATCTCTACTAAAAATACATAAATTAGCTGGGTGTGGTGGCTTGCGCCTGTAATCCCAGCTATTCGGGAGGCTGAGGCAGGAGAATCACTTGAACCCAGGAGGTGGAGGTTGCAGTGAGCCAAGATTGCACCACTGCACTCCAGCCTGGGCAACAGAGCAGGACTCCATCTCAAGCAAAAAAAAAAAAAAAAAAAAACCTATGTGTTTTCATATTCAACCAAATCTTATAGGCAATATCTTTTAAAAATATTTTAAAGATATTTAAACATTTGTAAATATCTAAATATATGATATTTGCATATAAGATATTTAAGGATATTTAAGATATTTTAAAGCCAGCCATTCATCTCTATCACAGTAAGTAAAATTTATTGAATCTGTGATGAAAAGATAAACAGGGCGCAAAAGGGTTTGCTTTACAAATAACATTCTAAAACCTTTCCCTACAAAACACTGACAATTGAACTCATTTGCCCCTATTTACTCTTTCCCACAGTGTCATTGTTTTACCCAAAACATTTTGGGTCTATGAGTATGTACTTATAACAATGGTATTGCACAATTATTTGAACGTTTTGTTTTTAAGCTATTGCAATAGCGGTTTTCATTAGAGCAAATAATGTGTTCTTACACAATGTGCTAAAAAAGAAGAGCATACTGACATTTTCTTCTCCAAAATTCTCTTTAGAAAACATAATAGTCTGAAATTCTGTTTTGTAAGAAATAACCCAGGGAATGAAGTTATTTTCATCAGTCTATTTCTTCATGAACAAAATAAATTCGCAGTTTAAAAAACAACTTTTCAAAACCTTTTTGTCATTCCCAAAAGAAGGAAATATAGCGTAAGGCCAAACAAGAGGGCCACTGAGGTTTTAAACAGTTAAGCTTAAAAAGAATCAAACCCGTTTTTTGTTTTTGTTTTTGGTTTTTTTTTTTGCATTTTGACCATTTAGGATGATTTAAAACCATCCCAAGTATGAAACAATCAAAATAAAACAACCACTAGTGTTCTAAATAGTTAAGCTTATAAAAACTTCAAAGCTTTTCTGTATTTTAACCATTTTGTAAAGGATTTTACATTTTTCCTTGCCTTTCAAAATTCCCTTGAAAACATCCTCAATTACTTTGCCTCTTCTTCCCCCAATCATACATACTGTAAAACTTTGCAAAACTGCAATGCCTCCAGAATCCTCTGCATTCTTATGATCTGTCTAAGCAGCTGAACATAACTGAAGAAAATCACACAATTACACAGCCACTTCAAATTCTTAATTCAACAAATATGTATCAATGGTCCATTATGTGCCAATTATTATTATTATCATTATTATTTTAAGACAGTCTCACTGTGTTGCCCAGGCTGGAGTGCAGTGGCATCTCAGTTCACTGCAACCTCTGCTTCCTGGGTTCAAGTGATTCTCCTGTCTCAGCCTCCCAAGTAGCTGGGACTACAAGCACCCACCACCACGCCCAGCTAATTTTTGTATTTTTAGTAAAGATGGGGTTTTACTATGTTGGCCAGGCTGGTCTTAAACTCCTGACCTTGTGATCAACCCACCTCGGCCTCCCAAAGTGCTGGGATTACAGGCGTGAGCCACCGTGTCCCGCCTATTATTATTTTTGAGACAGAGTCTCACTCTGTTTTGTAGGCTGGCGTGCAATAGCACAATATTGGCTCACTGCAACCTCCGCCTCCCGGGTTCAAACAATCCTCCTGCCTCAGCTTCCTAAGTAGCTGGGACTACATGTGTACACCACCATGACAGGCTAATTTTTATAGAGATGGGGTTTCGCCATGTTGTCCAGGCTGGTCTCAAACTCCTGGGCTCAAGTGATCCGCCCATCTCAGCCTCCCAAAGTACTAGGATTAAAGGCTTGAGCCACTGTGCCCAGCCCAGTTATTAAGATGCCAAATCTCAAACCTAAAATTGATGATTCCTGCTAATAATCTTTTTTTTTAACTTTGACAATATTTCATTCTTTGTTCTTGCTCCTAAAATGTTTTACCCTCTTTTTTCCTTTCTTATTTTCAGACGCTGACTTTTTTTTTTTAGACAGGGTCTCACTCTGTCCCCTGGGCTGCAGTGCAGTGGTGCAATAATGGCTTACTGCTCCCTCGACCTCCTGGGTTCAAGTGATCCTCCCACTTCAGCCTCCCGAGCAGCTGGAACTACAGGAACATGCCACCATGTCAAGCTAATTTTTGTATTTTTTTTGTAGAGACTGGGTTTCCTCATGTTGCCCAGGCTGGTCTTGAACTCCTGGGCTCAAGTGATCCCCCAGCCTTGGCCTCCCAAAGTGCTGGGATTACAGGTATGAACCGTGTCCAGCTCTGTCACGTTTTTTAAAATAATAAAAGCAGTGAGAGAATTCACCAATCCCACTACTACTAAGCCTACTAAAATATTTACACTTCACCCATGTCAGCATTCTTTCTCTCTTTATGACTCGGCAGTGTCCTCTACTTACCAAAGGCCATTATGTCAATATATATATCATTCCCTTCCTCCTTCTCAGGGACTTGACTCCTTCTGTTCTCACTGTGTAATCAATCTTTACCCCTTTATTCTCACCAGAAAATAAGCATTATTCAGTATTTCCCATTTTTCATTCCTCCTTCATAAACAGTTCTCAAAACAGTTGCCTACATACAGTCTCCACTTACTCATCACTATATTTCTGCCTGATTCATTGTGGTATGACTTCTGCCCTGACAAATAAAAATAAATTGCTTTTGTGAAGATTACTGATTACTTCCATTTGCCAAATCCAAAGGACACATCTTACTGAACCTCTTACCTTCACTGAACACAAGTATCCACTCTCTATTTCTTGAAATACTTTCATTTTTCTTCCTATTTCTCTGACGGTTCCCCCTGCTCTACGTCCTGGGGTTCTTCAAAGCCTGGGCCTAGATTCCTTTTTGTATTCCCTTTATACTCTCTCCCTAATGATGTCATCTATTCACTCAGCCTTAAATACCCTCTACATACTGACAATTCTTTCTTTCAAAGGCAAAATGATGTTGTGATACTGCTTTATGAAAGTGCTTTATCAATATGCTGTAAGAATAATTAGAATCACAGAAGGAACCTTAGAGAGTATCAAGCCTATTCTACTTATTCACAGATAAACATCTCAGAGGTAAGTGACTTGTGTAATGTCACAGAACAAGCTAGTGACAAACCTGGAGGCAGGACCCAGATACAACGGTCATCTTAGGAGTACACTGACCTATTGGGAAGACAACCCCACCCTCCAAACTAATCAAAAATTATTTTTCTGAGAATATTGAAAGGGACAAGCTCAATCTAGAAAAGTGAGGTAACATAAGAGCTGGCCCCAAAATGTGATTTAGGAGTTAAAGACTCAAATCTTTTTTCTTGAGATCGTCTTTCTCTGTCACCCAGGCTGGCGTGCAGTGGAGCAATCACAGCTCACTGCAACCTCCACCTTCAGTGGAGCAATCAGAGCTCACTGCAACATCTGCCTTCCAGGTTCAAGCCATTCTCCTGCCTCAGTCTACCCAGTAGCTGGGATTACAGGCATGGGCCCCCATGCCCGGACAATTTTTTTGTATTTTTTAGTAGAGATGGGGTTTCACCATGTTGGCCATGCTGGTCTTGAACTCCTGACCTCAGGCGATCCACTAGCCTCGGTCTCCCAAAGTGTTGGGGTTACAGGCATAAGCCACTGTGCCCGGCCTAAGACTCAAATCTAATCAAAATGGGAGTACAGGTTGCTGTAAGTTTTTTATGTTACACTGGGGGGCATTATTAGGCTGGATTCATAACCATAAAATTATTAACTGAACTGCCTGAAAAAAATAATTTAAGGGGACTGGTTTTATGATAAAAGAGAAGTTAAACAAAACAAAATGGTAACTCTATCTCCAGCACAGTGCTAGCCTATAAACCTCGTATCTATTGGGGCACACAGCATGATTATCAAGGCCTTTGATCATCTCACCATCCATCTTTGAATTCATGCTCCCAAATAGTATTTTGTGTATAATCTGACTTCTCATACCAACTGGCTATAAGGAGAGTATATGCTTGTAATGGGTTGAATTGTGCCCCCTCAAATTCATATGGTGAAGTCCTAATACTCATGTGACTATAATTTGGAGATACTGCCTTTAAGAAGCTAATTAAGGTTAAATGAGGTAATAAGGGTGGTACCCTAATAAGGACTCACGTCCTTATTGGAAGAAGTACCAGACAGTTTTCTCTTCTACCTGGACACAGAGGAAAGACTACGTAAGGACACAGAGAGAAGGTGGCTGTCTGTAAGCCGGGAAGAGAGTCCTCACCAGAAATAAACCCTGCTGGCACCTTGATCTTGGACTTGCAGCCTACAAAACTGTGAGAAAAACAATTTCTGTTGTTTAAACCATCCGGTCTGTGGTATTCTGTCATGACAACCCTAGCAGAGCAATACAATGATGATTAGTATAAATAAGGGTATCCAGATTGCAGAATAGTTTTGTTTGTTTTGTTTTGTTTTTTTGTAGAGACAGAGTCTCACTATGTTACCCAGAGTGATCTTCTGGGTACCAAGTGATCCTCCTGTCTCGGCCTCCCAAAGTGCTAGGATTACAGGTGAGAGCCATCTTGTCTAGCTAGACTACCTTTTTTCCAGAAAAAACCTGATGTATTTTACTGCATGTGTCTTCAAACTGCAACAGTGACTAATCTAGCATCAACATACCCTGTTAATCTTACTTATTATCATCTTCATCATGACCCATTTTATAGGGAAAAGGGAAAACTTGGTGGCTGAAAGCTGCCAATATGTCCTGACTTACTAGTTATATGACTTTAGGTTAAATAATTTGCATTTGTGCATATTTGTAAAATATCTCCATCCTTATTTTTCTTTTTTGAGATGGAGTTTTGCTCTTGTTGCCCAGGCTGGAGTGCAATGGCGCGATCATGGCTCACTGCAACCTCCGCCTCCTGAGTTCAAGCGATTCTCCTGCCTCAGCCTCCCGAGTAGCTGGAATTACAGGTGCGTGCCACCACACCCAGTTATTTTTTGTATTTTTAGTAGAGACAGGGTTTCACCATGTTGGCCAGGCGGGTCTCAAACTCTTGACCTTAGGTGATCTACCCACCTTGGCCTCCCAAAGTGCTGGGATTACAGGTGTGAGCCATTGCGCCCAGCCCCCATCCCTATTTTTATGTCACCCTTAAATGTTTTTGTTTTGTTTTGGGGGATTCTCAACAAGTTAGTTTCTCTACTTTAAGATAATTTTTTTTTTTGAGACGGAGTTTCGCTCTTGTTGCCCAGGCTTGAGTGCAATGGCACAATTTCGGCTCACTGCAACCTCTGCTTCCTGGATTCAAGTGATTCTCCTGTCTCAGCCTCCCAAGTAGCTGGGACTACAGACGTCTGCCACCACGCCCGGCTAATTTTTTGTATTTAGTAGAGATGGGGTTTCACCATGTTGGTCAGGCTGGTCTGGAACTCCTGACCTCTCAGGTGATCCACCCGCCTTAGCCTCCCAAAGCGCTGGGATTACAGGTGTGAGCCACCACGCCCAGCCAAGATAAATTATATATAAGTACACTACACAGTGACTGGCACATAGTAGTCACTTAATGTTTCTCCATGCTCTTTAATATTTTTAATGGAGTATCATACCCATTAATCTCCATGCTTCTTGAATGTCACAATTTTCCAAAAAAATCATGGTAAATGCTGCCCTGAGTATTCACTTACAGGTACTTCCTTTCCATTATTAGTATGCTATACAAAAGCCTATGTAACTGGTTTCCACAGACTACATAACAGAAGTAGCCACAGATTTAGAACAATCTTAGCTTGTGTTGTATAACAAAAATGAATTATTCTTCATCAATCTAAACATCTTGAAATGTACTACAAGGATAATCCATCAAAAATTATTATGAGGTAAAAGGGTTCTAGTCTATCCACATAGCTAAAGTAAGATGAAATAATCATTTTTAAGGAGAGCCACTTTTCAAAATTCAATCGAATAGCACTAATTTTTGAAATCTGTGATGACAGAATGTCAGTGAGATTCCTAGATGTAGGAGTAAATCCAAGTATTCCTAGTCTGTTTAAAATGTTGAAATGTCCTCAAACAGAAATCTAACACATATTCTTGACCTTCAGTGGCATCTACTTTGCACCAAGTGCACGTTTGTAAGTTAGTTTTGTTTGTAAGAATGAGGTTGCTGAAACAAATCTTTTTTTTTTTTTTTTTGAGACGGAGTCTCGCTCTGTAGCCCAGGCTGGAGTGCAGTGGCCGGATCTCAGCTCACTGCAAGCTCTGCCTCCCGGGTTCACGCCATTCTCCGGCCTCAGCCTCCCGAGTAGCTGGGACTACAGGCGCCCGCCACCTCACCCGGCTAGTTTTTTGTATTTCTTAGTAGAGACGGGGTTTCACCGTGTTATCCAGGATGGTCTCGATCTCCTGACCTCGTGATCCACCCGTCTCGGCCTCCCAAAGTGCTGGGATTACAGGCTTGAGCCACCGCGCCCGGCCTCTGAAACAAATCTTATAGGTCTGTGGATGGGGTTGAGAAGACAGAAACCGGGCAGAAGCATAATGCAAACATCAAATAATTTTCATTTTGAACACTTAAATAGATACAAGAAATGCATTAAGAGTGTAACAGACCTTAACTGAAGCTGAAGCATTTAAAACAGAGTTAACATTAAATGTGGGGTTTTTTATGTTTGTTTCCTGCAGAAGTGCTTAGAAAAAATCAGCTCACAAAGGTTCTTTGTAGGCTGTATATCCAGTGCTAAGACTATAATACTCCATTCATTTTAAACATTAGCCACACTTGTAATACAAAAACAATGTGCAAGTAAATTACTGAGAGTCCCCCCCAAGCAAAACAAAAAACATTTATGGATAACATGATAAAAGCATCTCCCTGAGTAATATAAGAGTTATTGGAAAAGTTAACAAGGTAGAAAAGGAAAAGAAAGTGAGAGTAACAGAACCATTGATTTTCATTTTCTTAGCAACATAATTCCAAAATAAAACGAACATACTTCCTTTAAAAAAAATCATCTATCCAGATGAATTTTACTTTCTCAAGTAAAAAATTATGTCAGTGTGCTCAATAAAACACATTGTTCTTCATACAAGGCACACAAAGACAGCCAATAAGTATTACGCTTCTCAGTAACCTTTCTTGCTTTCAGAAGTATCTATATTTTTTGTTGTTTGTTTGTTTTGTGACAGGGTCTTCCTCTGTCACCCAGAGTGCAGTAGCACGGTCACAGGTCACCACAGGCTGGAACTCGGGCTCAAAAGATGCTCTGGCCTCAACCGCCAGAAGTATCTTTTCTTAATTGGATTAGACTACTCCAAAATAGCTGTAGATTTCCCTAAAACTGTTAAGATTAAGGAACTGTGACTTACTCTTGGAAACAAAATAATCTGAGTAATATATCTTGACAAATGAGGCTTTGATACAGTTTTCTACTTGTGCAGGGGTATAAAGCCAAAGATAATTCAAATAGAACGCACAATATCAGAATAACTATCAGATCATCTGACACTCTGAATCAGATAACAGTATCTACCATGTGGTTGTTCCAGTTAAACAACAGGTACTCTGAAAATTCATAATGACGTGAATGGGAATATATGAAAAAAATTTATTGAATCTTTTTCAACTTTCTAAGGTCTTGGGAAGGGCTAGGCATGATGGCTCACACCTGTAATAATCCTATCGTTTTGGGAGGCCGAGACAGGAAGATCATTTGAGGCCAGGAGGTCCAGACCAGCCTGGGAAACATAGTGAGACCCCATCTCTTAAAAGAAAAACAAAACAAAACAAAACAAAAAAACAATTAGCCAGGTGTGGTGGTATGTGTGTACAGTCCCAGGTACTTGGGAGGCTGAGGCCAGAGGACTGCCTGAGTCCAGAAGTTTGAGGTTGCAGTGAGCTATGATTGTGGCACTGCACCTCAACCTGGGCGATAGAGTAAGACCGTGTTAAAAGAAAAGAAAAGAAAAAGAAAGGAGGGAGGGAGGAAGTGAGGGAGGAAGGGAAGCAAGGAAGGAAGTCAGTCAGTCTTGGGGAATTAGACAAATTAAAATGCCAAATTAGGATACAATTTAAAAGCATTCAGAATCTCCATAAATCTCCCAATAATGGATCAGCAGGTTATGAGGGTACGTATTTCTGGAGTAAAAAGTTCCTCAACTTAAATCTAGTGATGTATAAAATACACTCAACTCATCACAGGTTTCTAATTGCTGAAAAATTAGAAACTGTCCTGGGTCTAATTTTTTTTTTTCCTTTTAAAAACAAAGACTTGCTCTGCTCTGTCACCCAGGCTGGAGTGCAGTGGTGCCATCTCGGCTTACCACAACCTCCACCTCCCAGGTTCAAGTAATTCTCCTGTTTCAGCCTCTGGAGTAGTTGGGATTACAGGCATGCGCCACCATGCCCGTTAATTTTTGTATTTTTAGTAGAGACAGGGTTTCTCCATGTTGGCCAGGCTGTTATCAAATGCCTAACCTCAGGTGATCTGCCTGCCTTGGCCTCCCAAAGTGTTGGGATTACAGGCATGAGCCACTGTGCCAGAGGTAGGAGGTAGGAGGATCGTTTGAGGCCAGGAGTTCGAGACCAGACTGGCCAACATTGTGGAACCCTGTCTGTATTAAAAATACAAAAGTTAGCCGGTAGTGGTGGTACAGGCCTGTAGTCCCTGCTTCTTGGGAGGCTGAGGCACAAGAACCACTTGAGCCTGGGAGGTGGAGGTTGCAGTAAGCACAGCTGGCGCCACTGTGCTCCTGCCTGGGTGACAGAGCAAGAGTCTGTCAAATAAATAAATAAATAAATAAAGAGATTAGAAAAAGAAAAATCCCATTTCTCATTTTTGTTAATCTACTTCTAAATGTTCATGCAGTTTTTCATTACCAATGCAATCTTAGCAAAACATTTTCATCAAAAAGATGGGGGACTAACAGTAAGGTCAAAAATTAAGATAATGAAGGAATACCAGACTAGAGTTGGGAGATTTGGCTAACTGTGAGACCTTGGCATTGTCACTTCACATGCCTGATTCTCTTTTTCCTCATTCAATTATTAGACACACGGAGTAAATGAGTGCCATAATTTCCTTTCTAATTGTAAAAAAATGTCCAACTAGCACAAGGGTAGAGTTTTGGATGTATGTAATAATAACTACTTGTGTATAGCGATTTATAGTTTAAAAATAGTTAACAAACATAATGCTAACAGCCGTTTGTAAGGGACAGTTATTTTTATCCCTGCTTTTTTACAAATGAGAAACTGAGTGCTCCAAGGGCCCCAAATAGCAAGTCGGCAGCATATAAATGTCAAAGCAGGAGTTCAATCTCGCTTGTCCAAGTCCAAATTCCATAGTTCTTCTACTATACAAAACAGCCCATTGAGAGGATTTTCAGTGGTCACTGAGGAATTCCAGAGTCACACACATATGCACACAAGATAAAAAAATAGTCCCAGAAGTTTAGCTTGTCCTAGTATTTTCAAATGTTTCCCATTACTAGAATTAACAGAACACTCATCCCTATTGATTCTTAGGGATGAGTGTTCTTAACAAGTCAGTTAACACTTAAACTGACTATCTATGAAACTCAGATAATATCTATGAAACTCCCTACTTTACTGTCCTTAAATACCTGGGACATTTATACTTGTGTAACTGGGGTGAAAATACTCTCACTGGACTGTTGTGTACAGTAAAGTAGAAGAACTACCGAATTTGGACTTGGAAAAGCCTGGGTAAATATCTGCTCTGACATTTATATCCTCTATTCTTTCTATTCTAAAGCAACACCACTGTAGGAATACGGAACTTTTTCATGAGCCACACTTATGATTAAGCTAAGAAACAAGTCTCAAAAAATTGTTAAGAATGGGCATTATAAATGACAATCTCTGATAAGCCAGAAATTATGTCAATCTTTAGTACACACACAAAAAAAAGAAATAAAAAATTTCTAGGTAGTTAGAAGTTAATGCACATAGTCCTAAATAACATAGGTCAAAATAAAAGAAAATTTTAAAATGCTCAGAACTACTAGAAGAAAGTGAATTTAGCAAGGTCACAGGATAAAAGATCACAACTAATACTTTCTGCTACATACTTGGAATAAAAACTGGACTATTATATACTTGGAATAATTTTTTGAAATTTCAGGTTCAGTAACATCTGAAAATATAAAATATTTAGAGACAAATTTAACAAAATATAAGCAAAATCTAAAAAGAAATAAAGAAAGAATAAATTATACAGAGCCTAAATAAATGATTAGCATGTTTTGTTGATTGTTTGGAAGACTCAATATTGTTATCATGTCAATTTCCCCGATATGGTTTGGCTCTGTGTCCCCGCCTAAATTGTAATACCGATGTGCCCAGGGAGGGTCCTGTAATCCCCGCATGTGGAGGGAGGGAGGTGATTGGATCATGGGGGCGGTTTCCCCCATGCTGTTCTCATGACAGTGAGTGAGTTCTCATGAGATCTGATGGTTATGCGTTTGACAGTTCCTCCTTCACACTCTTCTCTCTTCTGCTGCCTTGTGAAGAAGGTTCCTGTTTCCCCCTTCCACCATGATTGTAAGTTTCCTGAGGCCTTCTCAGCCATACAGAACTGTGAGTCAATTAAACCTCTCTCCTTTACAAATTACCCAGTCTCAGGTAGTATCTTCATACCACTGTGAAAACACACTAATACATCCCCCAAAGTAATGTATAGCCTTAATGAAGATCAATCAAATTCAAGCAAGTTTTATTAAAAAAGCAGTTCAAATTTTTACAGAAATTCAAAAACAAAGTAGCGAAAACAATTGGGATGAAGAACAAAGTTGAAGGACTTGCACTAACTGATGTCAACAATTACTATAAATCTACAGTAATCATGACAGTATGGTATTGGTAAAAGGATAGTTAGAAGCCAATGGAAAATAATAGAGAATACAGAAATAGGCTGGGCACAGTGGTTCATGCTTGTAATCCTGGCACATCGGGATGCCAGGTGAGAGGATCACCTGAGTCCCAGAGTTCAAGACCAGCCTGGGCAACATAACAAGACCCCATCCCTACCAAAAAATTTAAAAAATTACTCCTGTGTGGTGGCATGCACCTCATGGTATCTGTGGTCCCAGATACTCAGGAGGCTGAGGTGGGAGGATTACTTGAGCCTAGGAGGTCAAGGCTGCAGAGAGCCATGATCGTGCCACTGCAATCTAACAATCTAGCCTGGGTGACAGAGATCCTGGCTCAAGGCCCTCTCCCCGCACTGCTCCCACCCCCCAAAAAAAACCCAAGAACAACTTTCATGTGCTTTAAAATAATTATATATATACATTTGAAAAAAGTGAAAAACCTTGCTCCCCACTCTCCCTGCTAGATGTAACCATTTTTATTAGTTTTGTGTATCTGACCTTTCTTTTTTCAAAGACTCCTGTTATTGTTTGAGTATGTGTCCCCTCCGAAACTCATGTTAAAATTTAACCCCTAATGTGGCAGTCTAGAGAGGCAGGGCCTTTAAGAGGGTCATGGAGGCTCAGCCCTTATGAATGAATTAATCCATTCATAAATGAATGGATTGATGGGTTATCATGGGGGTAGGACTGGTTGCTTTATAAGCAGAGAAAAAGAGAACTGAGCTTGCACACTCACCTCCGCCTCCATGTGATATTCTCGGCAACTCTGCAGTCCCACCTGCAAGAAGGCCCTTACCCAATGTGGCCATTTGATCTTGAACTTTTCAGCTTCCACAACTATAAAAATTAAATTCCTTTTCTTTATAAATTACCCAGTTTCAGGTATTCTGGTATAAGCAACAGAAAATGGACTAAGACACCTTCTCTTTTTTTTTTTTCCTTGTGAGACAGAGTCTCGCTCAGTCGCCCAGGTTGGAGTGCAGTGGCATGATCTTGGCTCACTGCAACCTCTGCCTCCCGGGGTCAAGCGATTATCCTGCCTCAGCCTCCCTAGCAGTGGGGATTACAGGTGCCTACCACCACGCCCAGCTAATTTTTGTATTTTTAGTAGAGATGGGGTTTTACCATGTTGGCCACAATCACTTGTTGACGTCAAGTGATCTGTGTACCTTGGCCTCTCAAAGTGTTGGGATTACAGGTGGCTCACAACACTGTAATCAGGGCACAGTGCCTGGCCATAAAACACCTTCTCAGTCTCCTTTGCCAGATCTTTTTTTTTTTTTTTTTTTTTAAATTAACTCTCTTTTAGACCCTTATCTGCTGCCTTCCTAACAATTTTTATTTCCCATTGTTTTCCCCAGAACCTGGTGTAAGGCCTGGAACACAAGATGTTTGTTCACTGACTGGATAATGAACAGATAAGGCAATAGATGTCACTGTAAAATGATTTTCCAAGAAAGTGCTAAAAGACATCATTAATTTTTTTTAATTAAAAAAAAATAAAGACGAGGTTTTGCTATGTTGTACAGGCTGGTCTCAAACTCCTGGACTCAAGCGATCCACCCAACTCAGCCTCCCAAAGTTCTGGGATTACAGGCATGAGCCACTGCACCCAGGCTAGATCTTTCTTTTACCTGACCTCGGCCCTCTCCTCTTCCTATCTCCCCAAGTGACTCATCTGGTCCATGGTTTAAAATACTATCCCATATTTGTATTTCTGGTTTTGACCTCTAGATTTATATATGTAAATGTGCACGACTTGGATGATTCTTAAGTGTCTCAAAATTAACATGTCCTTTTCTCCCTACACCTACCCACCTTCTTGTAACAAACAAACCTGGTCTTCTCCAAATCTCCCTTCTCCCAGTACCTGGCACAACCACCCACCCAGTCACTAAATCCAGAAGCTTAGTCATCCCTGACTCTTCCCTTTGCCTTACCACTCACCTAATCCAGGACCAAGTCCTATACCAAATATATCTGGTATCCACACACTACTGTCGATCTTCTTTGCTACCCTTCTAGTCCAGACCATCTTCGTCTTCTACTTAGACTACTGCAGTGGACTCTCAACTTCTCTCTCCATTTCTATTCTTGCCCCCTTCAATTCATCGTTCACACATGAGCAACAATCAACTTTTTATAAATCCTATTACTCCTCTACTTAAAATTGCAGAATGATTTCCTACTGCACTCAAAATCAAATTCAAACTCATTCTCTCGGCCTGCAAAATTCTACATGACCTGGATCCTGTATATATTTCCCTTATCATCTCATGTCAATGTATTCCAAGTCTGTTATGCTCCAGCCTCAAAGAAGCATATATCCACATTGTTAACTCTCTCTTAGACCCTCATCTGCTGCCTTCCTAACAATTCTTATTTCCCATTGTTTTCCCCAGAACCTGGTGTAAGGCCTGGGACACAAGATGTTTGTTTACTGACTGGATAATGAACAGATAAGGCAATAGATGTCACCGGAAAATGATTTTTCCATTCCAAGAAAGTGCTAAAAGACATCATTAAACATCAAAAGTTTCAATTGCCAAATTCTGTGTTATTGCTTACACAGATAATGTAGTCTGTTAATACCAAAAGGTTAACAGAATGGCCCAAAAGAATGCCTCATTTGGTTAGGAATCTCACATATGTTGTAAAATATACACAAAATGAAGTGTATACTCAGATATTTATTTACTGGAACTTCATTAATAATGAGCAAACAACAAATAAGCAGCAACATAAAGCTATGCTTTTAAAAGAGGGCTGGGAAAAAGTTCTTGGCAATAGCTTAGGGGGCCACATGATGATAATGATCACAATCATGGTTAACTACATACTACAGACACTGTTCTAAATGCTTTATTTAAACCTATTCACTTAATCCTAACAAGAAAGGTATTGACCTCATTGTCTAGGAGGAAACTGAGATAGCAAGAAGTAAGAAGTAACTAATCCAAGGGTTGCATAGTAATAGAGTTGGAATTTGAAAAAGTCTAGCTTTATAGCCCTGGCTTTTAACACTACCTGCCTAGTCCTTCCAGATAATCTATAAAGAACAAAGTCATCATCAAAAAACTTAAGGACAAGAGAAAATACTCCCATGAACTACTGAAAATATTAAGTAGTCAAGAATACGAACAAACTCTTGAGCAATTATAGGTATATTAGCTGTGATATAATTACTCAATGGATTGCCCTTGCTTAATTTAAATATGCCTTAATCTTTAAGTATCACCTTTTATCTGACACAGAAAATTATCTCCTATTCAAATTTCCTTGATTCTGCAAACCAAGGAGCATATTTTAAAATGAGCTTTATATAAGGGTCTACATAATACCTAACTTCAGTTCAGCAAACTCTATCCAAAGCTGCTTTCCCATACAAAATAAGGAATTTCTTGAGGCAATATGCTCTTAACAATTTACTACTCCCCAAAATATTTGCAAGGCTTTGTGAAAGCCAATTCACAATTTACAAAACCACAATAAAGTTATCACTTCAGTTTGTCCTGTTTATTAGGATTCTCTAATCTAGAGTTCATTTCCACACCAAAATGGGAGACACACCAAGGGCACTTGGACAAAACAGGAATGACAGTAGCACCTAGCACCATCATCTTCGAGAAAGAATAAAGAGACTAAAAAGTTTGTGAAATCAATGGAACCAAAAAAAGGAGTACCCAACAATGCAAAGAATTAACTCTTCTACAATGACTATTTACCCGGAATTAAATAACTAGAGAAAAGGCTCTATATATAATAGATAATTAACATAACAAAATATTAAAATTACAAACAGCTTGCAGAGGGTTTGGTTTTTTTTTGTTTATTTGTTTTTTAGTACGAGCAAATAATACAGTGCTCTCCTACTGCTTTTCCTTTTTTTTTTTTCCCTGAGATGGAGTCTCCTCTGTTGTCCAGGCTGGAGTGCAGTGGCGCGATCTTGGCTCACTGCAACCTCCGCCTCTTGGGTTCAAGCTATTCTTGTGCCTCAGCCTCTTGAGTAGCTGGGATTATAGGCGTCTGCCACCACACCCAGCTATTTTTTTTTTTTTTTTTTGTATTTTTTGTAGACACCGGGTTTCACCATGTTAGACAGGCTGGTCTCAAACTCCATCTCAGGTGATCTCCCCGTCTGGGCCTCTCAAAGTGCTGGGATTACAGGCGCAGGCCACAGCGCCTGACCAGTTCTCTCCTACTCTTTAGCAACAACATTCACGGCAGACACGTGTTACAAGGCTCCTCTGTCATTTCCACTTGCCAGAAAGAAGATAACTCAACACATGACAGTCATGAAGCATGAACGTGGACAAACCATTCTGAAGAATATAACTGATTTTCTTTCCTTAACTATTACACTTCAAATCTAGCCAAGTACAGTTTTTGTTATGCTACAATTTATAAGACTAAACTAGCTAAAGAGGGAAAAAAGGTCTGTAAATAAGGTTTAAGTGTCTATGTGTATATTCATGTGTATATGTGGATAGATCCCTTTAATACCTAAGAGTAATTATTTTCATGTGAACCAGGAAATATTACCAAACCATAATGAGATGCCTGGATACAACCCTGTTAGAACAGAAAGAACACTTCAGACCTTACAG
This sequence comes from Macaca fascicularis, assembly GCF_037993035.2. Classification (NCBI taxonomy): domain Eukaryota; kingdom Metazoa; phylum Chordata; class Mammalia; order Primates; family Cercopithecidae; genus Macaca; species Macaca fascicularis. The sequence goes on from NC_088390.1 coordinate 46,999,884, forward strand.
TTCAGGTTTTAGCACTACCTAAACCAGATGACTGCAAACAAGCCAATTACTAATTACTGATTGTTTCTGAGCCTTAATTTTCTCCTCTGTGAAATAGGAATCTATTTATACGTTCACAGAGATTCCTTCTAATTCTAAATCCTGGTTTCAGCGAAATAATAAGGTTTCTTTTCTTTCTTTCTTTTTTTTTTGAGACGGAGTTTGGCTGTCTCCCAGGCTGGAGTGCAGTGGCGCAATCTCGGCTCACTGCAAGCTCCGCCTCCTGGGTTCACGCCATTCTCCAGGCTCAGCCTCCCGAGTAGCTGGGATTACAGGCGCCTGCCACCATGCCCAGCTAATTGTTTGTATTTTTAGTAGAGACGGGGTTTCACCGTATTAGCCAGTAGTGTCTCCATCTCCTGACCTCGTGATCCGCCGGCCTCGGCCTCCCAAAGTGCTGGGATTACAAGCCTGAGACACCGCGCCCGGCTCAATAATAATGTTTCTTATTTAATGTAAGATAGGACTACTTCTACTCTTTAGTTAACTATACATCAGCAAAAAACTTCAGCTTTTTCTGCACTTGGAAATTCTCAAGTGACAATACATGACAACCAAAAAGGATCAGATTTAAACTCCCAAATGCAAAACTATACTCATTTTCCAGGCACCTATTTATTAACCATGGTGACTAATTCAATGGATCACAGTATCAAACTATTCTTTGCTAACTTTACTGTGTTCAAAGATCATCTTAGAAAAGTATGTGATAATATTTTCAGATAATGATGCAAAGAAATAGTATTCTACACTGACATATCTCCAGTTCTAAGAGTGAAGTGATAACATATTTCCATTTATATAATAATTTCATGCTTACTATCTCATTTAATCTTTGTGACAGTTGTATGAAAGAAAGTGAGCAGAATTTTCATCAACACAATCTAGACCAGCTCAGAATGTTAGGTAACTTATTAGCCATTAACAAATGTTGGAGCCCAGACTTCAATCCAGATCTTCTGATTTAAAGTTTAACAGTCACCAAAATCCTAAAAAGTGGTGATTCAAGCCAAAAGCAAGAAATTGGAAAAGGGAGAAAAACTGGATAGTCAGTCCTTCAATTGAACATAAAGAATATAAGATCAGATTTGGCAGTTATACAATCAAGAAGCAAATTTATCGAATGTTAAACTAATGATACATCTAACTATCGTAATTCCATATCTCAAATTTCGTCACCTTGTTTCAAAGCCAAGCGTGAACAAATTTTCAAACTCAAAATAAGAAAAATATGTAAACTGACAAACTGATTAAACTAGTTATAGGTAAACTGGTAAAAGGCATCAAAACATGGTTCTATGTATATTTTCTTCTGGAATGTGACTCACAGAAATTAAACTGTATTAATCAATTGTAATCAAGTAGGATATATCCCTCAAAAGAAAAAAGCAACCTTCAGTGCTTTAAGATAATGTAGGCAAAGTAGTAAAATAAAAAATTTCTACTTGAGAGAGTCACTTCATACCTACACAAATCAGTCACATTTGTCTCAGTACCACCATCCCTCTTCCACAGTAAAAACATAAGCTACAATGCATACAATGATGCCTAGTAAATAAGTTTCTTCCTTTCATCATTTATGCTAACAACACACAACTAATATCAGAACCAATGACAATACAATTAGTAGGTAGTAGCAATTAGAATATTAAATTCTCTATCATGACAACACTAGAAACACTTGTACAAGCTTCTTCAAATGATCAATGCAATCTGTCCACAAAAATCTCTGACAAGCCCCAAAATAGAAATGAAAGACGTTAACATTAGGACAAGGAGCGATGCTGCCAAAATACGTCAACAGTGGCCAGTCTACGTGTATTATTAGATTTTTACATGGAGTTGCAGGTAAATAAAAGATGATTGTGTAAAATCTTCTGGAGGTTATTAGTAATCTAGCAGTGTGACACAGGGCCACATATGGTTTCTGGAATTTTAGAGATTAAGTCGACCTTCACGTTTTACTGCAAATACCTCCACTGTAATAAAATATAGGGGTCGGGGACCAGGGGTTTGGAAAGGCAGACAACTCTTTTTCATGAAAGCAGTGAAAATGAGAAGTTCCTCTCCCAGGGCTCTGCGGAGCGAAGGCCCATTCCCTTGGCTACCCTGTACCACCAGCGCTTTAGATGGCACTTGCACGCCTGGATTTCGTTTAGAAGCGAATACATCTAGCATCATGCGCTAGAGGTTCGGGAGAGCAAAAACCAAACTGACAGATCCTGAGAAACAGCTCAGTCATCAGCAGGGAAGACCTTCTCCACTTACTCCAAGGTCCTGGACATCCCGGGACTAAGATGTTCTCTAAAGAAGCCTAGCAAGGCTTCCAAGTCCGCGGAGAGGAGAACGAACAGCCGGGAGTCCTGTGTCTGGGTTCAATGTCCGGGTGACCAGCCATGAGGGGGTGTCCCAAATAACCTGGCTACCGCCAGGGTGAGACATCCTGTCAGCAGCGTCCTAAAACACTGCTGGAAGTCGGAATCACGGTGCCCCAGATCTGCAATGCCTAAGTAGGAGAGTTCCGGAAGACGCCAAGCTCTGAGGACAGCCTCAGGCTTCGGTCCCCAATTCCCTGAGTTAGTTTACCTACCCGCTCCGACCCCGGCTTCTCCGGATCTCAGGATCCTGGAAGCTGCTCCTGACCGACTCTCACACCCGCCGCTGGGCTCCGGCCAACCGGAACCCGCTCACGTCACTTCCGGTCCGGTCCCTCTGCCCCCGGAGACCGCCTCCAGAAGGGAAACGTTCCTCCCTGCTTTCGTCGAGCTCGGTTGATCCTCGCGGGATTTCAGTTCGGCTCTTAGTGCGGACCCAGTGGGTGTAGCAAGAGGAAGAATGACTGCTCGCTTTGCGATTCTTGATCCGGAACTTGTTACCCAGGAACCCCGGAAGAGGTAGCTCAAGCGATAGAAACGTGTTCGCTCTCCAGAAGTGAAGGCGCGAGTGAGGAAAAGAGGTACTGTGGGTAGGTTGGTTGGCTCCTTACAGGGCGAAGGAAACCAATATCATTATTAATTCTTTCTCCAGCAGGAACGTTTCTCTTCACTTCATTTCATTACCTATCTTCTTCATTTTCTCCTTTAAAAACTGTCTTCCGCCCAGGGGCCGCTGAGCCCTCTGTTCCTGTTCTGCGAACCGTCCTTGGGAAGAAAGGAGCGGACTGCTGGGGAGGGCAGGACTCAGAATTTCTAGTTCCCAGCAAAGCCTCCATGTAGGCAGTATCGATGCTGTCTCTCTGAAATTGATAAAATGGCGAGCAGGCCTCACACCCTCAACTGGGCACTTACGAATATGCCCAGCGTTTCGAGCTGTCGAGCTCTGCTTGGAAAGAAAAGGTTTCTAAGAATATAGTCGAAAATTTGGGGCCGGGCGCGGTGGCTCACGCCTGTAATCTCAGCAGTTTGGGAGGCTGATGTGGGCGGGTCACCTGAGATCAGGAGTTCGAGACCATCCTGGCCAACATGGCGAAAACCCATCTATACTAAAAATACAAAAATTAGCCAGGCGTGGTGGCGCGTGCATTTAATCCCAGCTACTCGGGAGGCTGAGGCGGGTGAATCACTTGAACTCGGGAGGCGGAGGTTGCAGTGAGCTGAGATCGCTTCATTGCTCTCCAGCCTGGGCGACAGAGTGAGAGACTTCGTCTCAGACAAAAAAAAAGAATAATTACCCCGCTTATCACACAAAGAGATTGCCTAGAGAGGTATTAGTCCTTACTAACATACCCCAGACACTGTACTAGACTCAGGGAATATGCTGTGCAGGGAAAGTGAGACAGTGGCTTAAGGGTCAGAGAAGATTTGGGAAAGATTTGTTTGTTTATTTGTTTTTTTTAGGTTGTAAACTGCAGACTGGCGCAGTGGCTCACGCCTGTAATCCCAACACTTTGGGAGGCTGATACAGGAGGATTGCTTGAGTCCAGGAGTTTGAGAACAGCCTGGGCCACGTAGTGAGACCCTGTGTCTTAAAAAAAAGATTATCAGGTGGAGCATGGTACAGGAGGAGGTAATGGGATCAACAGCACTACTGAAATGGGTTTACTGAGGCAGGGGAATTAGAAGGCACCAAGAGGAGGATTTCATAGGATGTACTTATTTTGTTCTGCTCTCATTGCCCAGAATTATTTATGAGACCACGAATGGTTATTTGTTTTACCTTAGTCTCAGGCACTGAGCTTATTGATACGCTTGTAGTAAGTATACAGAAAAAGACAGACATGTTCTTTTAGAGGAGTTCGATGATAATCTGATCAGAGTAATATGAGATTAGAACATCCTAAAGAACAAAAATCTGTGTTAATTTTAGCATTTTTATGATTAGACATGCCATTGAGATATGGGACATAAACAATAAATACACTTGTTAACTTTTGGATCTTTCACTGACTGTTCTCTGTTTTTTATCTTATTCGTGTATTTTTTTTACTTTTTATTTTTTTGGAGATGGGGTCTTGCTTTGTTGCCCAGCCTGGGGTGCAGTGGCACGATCATGGCTCACTGCAACTTCCACTTTCCAGCCTGAGGCGTCCTCCCACCTTATCCCCTGAGTAGTGGAGAGTATGGGCATGTGCCACCACATCTGGCTAATCATTTAAATTTTTTGTAAAGATGAGGTCTCACTATGTTGCCCAGATTGGTTTAGAACTGGACTCAAGAGATGCTGCTGCCTCGACCTCAAGCAACTCCTTGAGGCCAGGAGTTCCAGACCAGCCTGGGCAACATAGCAGACCAAGTCCATACAAAAATAAAATTTTTTTTAAAAATTAGGAGGGTGTGGCGGCATGCGCCTGTAGTCCCAGCTACTTGGAAGGCTGAGGTGGGAGAATTGCTTGAGCCCAGGAGTTTGAGGCTGTAGTGAGCCTCTGAACTCACTCATCATGCCCCTGAACTCTAGCCTGGGTGACAGAGGGAGACCCCTTCTATTAAAAAAAAAAAGAAAAAGGCAACTTCTCTGTTTGATCCTCATATTTCTCATCTTTAAAATGAGGCTAATATATCTTCCTTTTTTTTTTTTTTTTTTTTTTTGAGATGGAGTCTTGCTCTGTCACCCAGGCTGGAGTGCAGTGGTAGGATCTTGGCTCACTGCAAGCTCCGCCTCCCAGGTTCATGCCATTCTCCTGCCTCAGCCTCCCAAGTAGCTGGGACTACAGGCACCTGCCACCACGCCCGGATAATTTTTTGTATTTTTAGTAGGGACGGGGTTTCACCCTGTTAGCCAGGATGGTCTCGCTCTCCTGACCTTGTGATCTGCCCACCTCGGCCTCCCAAAGTGCTGGGATTACAGGCATGAGCCACCGCGCCCGGCCAATATATCTTCCTTTTTATGTGTTCATAGCAACAATAAATGAGGTAATGGATATAAAGGATTTAGTGTGTTATCTAACACATAATAGCTTTTCTATATAGAGCAGTTCCTTCTCTAGACAGTACCTGAATCTGTGTATGGGATATTTGGTTGCTTTGCAACCTAGAAATTATTGCAGAGAATCTTAATTGTTGACATAGAGGTTACTATACCTTTTTAGAAATAATTGAATATTTGTTCAGTTTGGAGTCTGGTTGTTAGATTATCAAAGAAAAGTCCTGCTGATATCTAAGCATCAAATAGAAACTTGGCCAGGCGTGGTGGCTCATGCCTGTAATCCTACCACTTTGAGAGGCTGAGGCAGGCGGGTCACTTGAGGTCAGGAGTTTGAGACCAGCCTGGCCAACATGATGAAACCCTGTCTCTACTAAAAATACAAAAATTAGCCAGGTGTGGTCGCGGGCGCCTGTAATCCCATCTACTTGGGAGGCTGAGGCAGGAGAATTGCTTGAACCCAGAGGCAGAGGTTGCAGTGAGCTGAGATGGCGCCACTGCACTCTAGCCTGGGTGACGAAGTGAGATGCCGTCTCAAAAAAAAAGAAAGAATTCTCTCTGTTTTGTGAGGTGAGGGCTGTACAGGCACTGGAACCATAAGTACTATGTCTGTGCAGCCCTGTCACCATATTTAGGCACTTGAGTGGAAGAGCACTGAAACTAGGTGCTCTACGGTTTACCCTATGTGACCCTCCTACTGTTGGTCATGCCATGTCAGTCTCCTTTGATTTCTAATGTTTATTTCCTCAGGATTATGTTTTAGTCCTTTCTTCATTCTACATATTTGTCCAGTGGCCTCATATTCTTCCATCTCTTCAGTAATTTCAATTATATGGTAAGGTCTCTCCAATCTATATTTCCAGCCCAGACCTTTCTGACTTTAAACTGATGTATCCTAGGCCCTTTAAGCTGATACATCTTTTTTTAATTCTTCTTTCTAGATATCTCTGAGATGTCTTTTGTTCGGAGCAAAACTAATTCAATATCTTTTCCATTCAAACCTGGTATTTCACCAAAATTCTCTATTTGTTCACATCTAAGTGTCATTAACTTCTCCCTTTCTTTTATCACCAGACTTCAGTCAGTCACTAAATCAGACTGGTGTACCTTAGACACTTTTTTCTTTCTCATTCTCACTACTGTTGTCTAAATGACCATCATCTCATCTAGACTGCTGGGAGAGGCCTGATATAGTAATGTTAAGAACAAGGGCTCGGCAGGGCATGGTGGCTCACGCCTGTAATCCCAGCACTTTGGGAGGTTGAGGTGGGTGGATCATCTGAGGTCAGGAGCTCAAGACTAGCCTGGCCAACATGGTGAAACCCCATCTCTACTAAAAATACAAAAATTAGCCGGGCCTAGTGGCACGCACCTGAAGTTCTCAGCTACTTGGGAGGCTGAGGCAGGAGAATCGCTTGAACCCCAGAGGCGAAGGTTGCAGTGAACCAAGATTGCACCACTGCACTCCAGCCTGGCAACAGAGCGAGACTCCATCTCCAAAAAAAGAAAAAAAGAAAAAGAACAAGGGCTCTGCAGGGCACGGTGGCTCACACCTGTAATCCCAGCACTTTGGGAGGCCGAGGTGGGTGGATCTCCTGAGATCAGGAGTTTGAGACCAGCCTGGCCAACATGGTGAAACCCCATCTCTACTAAAAATACAAACAATTAACTGAGCGTGGTGGCGGGTGTCTGTAATCCCAGCTATTTGGGAGGCTGAGGCAGGAGAATCGCTTGAACCCGGGAGGCGGAGGTTGTAGTGAGCCGAGATGGTGCCATTGCACTCCAGCTTGGGCGACAAGAACAAGACTCTGTCTCAAAAAGAAAAAACAAGGGCTCTGTATTAAGGCGACCACTTATGAGCTAGGCAAGCAATAACTTGTGTACCTCATTTTTCTACATCTGAAAAATGGGGATCATAATTATATATATAGATGCTCCTCAACTTAGGGTGGGGTTATATCCTGATAAGCCCATCATAAATTGAAAGTACCATAAATTGAGAGCCAGGCACAATGGCTCATGCCTGTAAACCCAGCTACATGGGAGGCTGAGGTGGGAGGATCATATGAGGCCAAGAGTTCGAGACCAGCTTGGGCAACATAATGAAACCCCTGTCTCTTGAAAAAAAATTTTTTTTTTAATTAGCAGGGTGTGCTGGTATGTGCTTGTAGTCCCAGCTACTGGGGAGGTTGAAGTGGGAGGATTGCTTGAGCTCAGGAGTTCGAGGCTGCAGTGAGCTATGATCACTTCACTGTATTCCAGCTTGGACAAAAGAGTGAAACCCTGTCTCTTAGAAAACGAAATATACGTTGGAAATAAATGTAATACACCAAACCTACCAAACATGGTAGTTTAGCCTAACCTACCTTAAACATGCTCAGAACACTTAATTTATTAGCGTACAATAGGGCACAATCATCTAATACAAGGTCTACAAATGTTGAATATTTCATGTAATTCATTAAATACTGTACTGAAGGTGAAAAACAGAATGTTTGTATGGGTGAAGTTTCTACTGAATATGTATTGCTTTTGAACCATTGTAAAGTCAGAAAGCTTAAGCGAAACTATAGTCCATGACCAGCTCTGTTTACCTTGAAGTGCTGTTGGGTGCATTAAAGAAGACAATTGCTATAGAGTGTTTAGCCAGTGTGTAGCAAAACACTTAATAAATGTTAACTATTACTACATTATAGCAGCCTCTGAAATGATCTCCCTGTATCTATTGCCAACTTCTAGTTCATTCTTTACATTGAAGGCAGGTATCTTTTAGAACAGGCATCCCTGTGGCCTGTTAGGAACTGGGCCGCACAGCAGGAGGTGAGCGGTGGGCAACTGAGTGAAGTTTTATCTGTATTTGCAGCCGCTCCTCATTGTTCACATTACCTCCTGAGTTCCATCTGATTAGCGACAGCATTAGATTCTCATGTGAGTGTGAACCCTGTTGTGAACTGCCCATGTGAGAGATCTCAGTTGTGTACTTCTTATGAGAATCTAATGTCTGATGATGTCACTGCCTCCCATCTCACCCCTGATGGGACTATCGAACACCTTTTTGTAACATTTACCAGTCTTGGAAGTATTTGTCTTCACTACTCATCTGTGAACAGCTGACAGTGGCCCGTATTCATCACTATATCCTCAGCTTAACAAGGTGCATGGCTGGCACATAGATAGCCAGTAAACATTTGTTTTATTGAACTTAACTTCTCTTGGTCTGAATTTCTTCATTTTTGATATGGCAGTAATCCTCACTTCTCAGTGGAACAAATAACACAATACATGTCAAAGTATTGTGGAAATTTTGAGCTATAAAAGCAAAGTTTTGGCCAGGCCCGGTGGCTCACGCCTGTAATCCCAGCACTTTGGGAGGCTGAGGCGGGCGGATCACGAGGTCAGGAGATTGAGACCATCCTGGCTGACATGGTGAAACCCCGTCACTACTAAAAGTACAAAAAAAAATTAAAATTAGCTGGGTGTGGTGGCGGGCGCCTGTAGTCCCAGCTACTTGGGAGGCTGAGGCAGGAGAATGGCGTGAACCTGGGAGGCGGAGCTGGCAATGAGCTGAGATTGCGCCACTGCACTCTAGCCTGGGCAACAGCAAGACTCTGTCTCAAAAACAAACAAAAACCACAGTTTTAAAACAGAATGAAAGAAATTCAAAATTGGGATTGGACCATTTCAAAACTATTGCTAAAGTGTAAGCTTCATTAAGGAATGGACTTTTTCTGCTTTGTGCACTCCTGTATCCCTTAGACCCTAGAACAAGGTCAATCAGTATTTGTGGAAGGGAAGCAGTATATCATAAAACTAAAAGAATTGAGAAAGTAGAAAGTAGTCACACTTCTATTTCAGATACCCATTCCTATAGCTATGCTCTGGGCTTTGTATCTCTTTGTAATCATTCATCTCCAAAATCAAAACCCCATGCATCGCTCTAAGTCTTTCCAGCTTACTTTCATCACGCCTGTTCTTCAACAGCATGTCTAGATAAATAGCATCCATCACTTTGTTGTCCGTAAATCAGTCTTTGATAATACAGGTTGCTTTTTATCAGGTAGGCCAAAAGAGAAAAATGTAATAACACAGGTTGCATGGTCTATCATGTCAAACATTCTTACTTACCCTCATCCTAAATTCCCTTGTACCATTGTGTCTTGGGGCTTGCTCCTGGCATAATTTAAGCTCAGATACATCCAACTACCATTCCAGTAGGAGGGGAGAGCAAAGGATGAGTGTGGATGGAGTTAGTTTGTATGTTTGGAGGAAGTGATTATTAGTCTTTTGGCTTCTAAGTACTACTGGAGAAAATCACAAATAGTATGTTGCTGTTAAAAAGTCATCATTTATCTTAACCATGCTTTCAATATTCCTCTGCAATCCTGCCATATTTTGCCACACCTTTTATTTCAGCCTTTCTCTTCTCTACTCCATTTGAACTTCTGTCTGAGCACCTTCCCTCCGGGAGAATACTTTCCTGCCTTCAAATCCATGGACCTACCTGATTTAAAACTCAAATTGGAAAAGGTGTCCTTTTTCCTTTCCAAGGCCAAATCCCTTTATAAAGGCTTTCTCTATCTTGAGCATTTACCTGCCTGCCTTCTGGCTCCATCCCATTAACATTTAAATATGCGCATCCTTTCTTCTTAGGAGAAAAAAAAAAATTGCTTTTCTTTGTCACCTTATATCCATTGCTTTTTCTTTTTGCTCTGTCTCTTGACCCCACCTCAAACGAATTTCTGCCCCACCAAAGACAATAACCCCTTTTATGTTAAAATTAGTGGAAAGAATGTTAATATAATGCCCTCACTTTAAAGAACATAAAGGAAATTTATAAGTACTTCGAGGGCTGTCATCTATGCCGTGTCAGTCATGCATGCACTGCACAATTCCAAGGGCACCACTTTACATTACAAATACAGTTCATTACAAATATAGTGGCCCCATGTTTATAAATGCTTAGATAATAGTCCACTAGAAAAAGAAACTGATAGTTGCTTGCACCTCTACATAGAAGCACTGTGAATCCAGCAGCCTCATTTGTAGACTGATGCAAGTGTTTTATTGGTGACTCAAATATTATGAACAGCTTTGCCGAAGTAGCAGCATTTTCTAAAATAATAAAGAATGACATTCCTTTGTTTTATGATGGTTACACTTCTGGAAAATTCAGTATGGACAGTCTCCGACTTAAGAATTTTCGACTTTAGGATGGTGTGAAAGCGATACCCATTCAGTAGAAACTGTACTTAAGGTTTTGCATTTTGATCTTTTCCTGGCCTAGTGATAATGTGGTACAGTACACTCTTGTGATGCTGGGCAGTGGCAGCGAGCCACAGCTCCCAGTCACCCATGTGATCACGGGAGTGAACAACCCATCCTCTACTGTGTACTGTGTTGTCAGCTTTTTTGGATATTGTGTTTTGTGTTTTCACATTCCATCATGTCTACAAAATGTCCATCAGTGTCTCCTGTTTCTGGTGAGATAAAGAAGAGGAAGGCAATTACTCTTGAAACGAAACTCAAGATAATTGCCCAGCATGAAGGTGGCAAGCCAGTAATGACCATTGCATGTGAGTTAGGACTTTCGCAATCCACGATTTCAACCATCTTAAAGGATAAGAAGCGAATCAGTGATGCAGCGAAATCGTCAGCATCAGTTAAATCCACTGTCATCACAAAGAAAAGGGCTGGACCGATTGATGATATGGAAAAATTACTTGTTATGTGGATGGAAGACCAGGTACAGAAGCGCATACCACTCAGCCTACTGATGATCCAGGCTAAGGCAAGAAGTCTTTTTAATATGCTAAAAGACCGTGCCAATGATCCTACATATACATAAATATTTAAAGCAAGTCATGGATGGTTCCAGCGCTTCAAAAGGCGTCATAATTTTCACAATGTAAAGATCAGTGGTGAGGCAACACGTGCTGGTAATGAAGGTGCCATAGCTTTTAAGGAACAGCTGCATGGGATAATTGTGGCTGAAGATCTTTGCAATAAGGAGCTGATTGCACTGGAGGAAGAAAGAAGTAAAGGAGTTGAGGCAGTGGAAGAAGTTATACCCACGGCACCTAGAAAGTTCACAGCAAAGAAACTGGCAGAGGCATTTGCTGCTATCAGCAGCGGCCTACAGATGTTAGAAGAAATGGACGTCAAATTACGAGAGATTCGCCACAGTTGACAGGCAGATACAGGATGCTCTTGCTTGCTACAGAGAAATATATAATGAAAAGAAACAAGCTGTACAGTCAAAACTTGGTGTCTTCCTGAAGAACAACACTATGCTTGCTAAACCGTCAACTAGTGTTGATGTCCCAATGCCTTCTACCACCTATTCTCGATGTTCATCAGAAGAGAGAGAAATTGAGGACCCTATTACATCCCCATCATCCAGCAATTAATTCATTTCAGTGCTTCAGACATTTTTCAGGACCACTGTGCTTTCAGCTGTGTACATTAATGGTGAGTACCCATACAACCATTCTGTTTTCCACTTTCAGTACAGTATTCAATAAATTACAGGAGATATTCAACACTATTATAACATAGTCTTGTGTTAGATGACTTTTGTCCAACTGTAGGCTTATGTAAGTGTTCTGAGCACATTTAAGGTAGGCTAGGCTAAGTCATGATGTTCTGTAGGTGTATTAAATGCATTTTTGGCTTACGATATTTTCAATTAATTGGGCTATAACCCCATGGGAAATTGAGGAGCACCTATACATAGTAAAACTATGCAAAAAATATTTTGTGTTCTTATGTAAAATGATGTTGAGTTCTCATCTATTAAGTTTTTCAGCTGCACTAATGTCCAATGGGACAACTTTTCCTTTTGTAAGATTTTTAGCATCCTTGCTCAGGCTTAGTAAATTTCAGCATCTCACTCCAGGCCCATTAATGTGACAGTGAGGTTCTTCTGAGGGTAACTTATTTGATACCATCTCCATTGAGAACCCAGAGCATTGTGAAAACACAGATTAGCACTATATTCCAGGAAAGGGGTGAGTTATTTTTGGTTTCTTTAAATCTTAGGCATCTTGGTAAAACAGAACATCTCCACAAGACTAAGGGAAGACTGAGGAATAGAGTTTTTGAACTTTATGCAACTTTGTTTACATCAAGTTTCAAAATGACCTAAACTGTTTCATGTGGATGCTTGAATCTTTTCTAGTACACTGGTGGTGGGCAAGGGGGTGTTGGAAACAGGGCACAGGCATAAGATCCAAGATGTGTTTTGCCTTTTTTTCTGGATGACCTCATTAAGTGTATAGTCAAAATGTTTCTCTGATAAGCCTATACCTCTGTAAGTTGTTACTGCCGGATAGTGATAACTGTTTTCCTTTCCCTTAAGATGCCCTCCAAATCCTTGGTTATGGAATATTTGGCTCATCCCAGTGCACTCGGCTTGGCTATTGGAGTTGCTTGTGGCGTGTGTCTGGGCTGGAGCCTCCGAGTACGCTTTGGGATGCTCCCCAAAAGCAAGACGAGCAAGACACACACAGATACTGAAAGTGAAGCAAGCATCTTGGGAGAGAGTGGGGAGTACAAGATGATTCTTGTGGTTCGAAATGACTTAAAGATGGGAAAAGGGAAAGTGGCTGCCCAGTGCTCTCATGCTGCTGTTTCAGCCTACAAGCAGATTCAAAGAAGAAATCCTGAAATGCTCAAGCAATGGGAATATTGTGGCCAGCCCAAGGTGGTGGTCAAAGCTCCTGATGAAGAAACCCTGATTGCATTATTGGCCCATGCGAAAATGCTGGGATTGACTGTAAGTTTAATTCAAGATGCTGGACGTACTCAGATTGCACCAGGCTCTCAAACTGTCCTAGGGATTGGGCCAGGACCAGCAGACCTAATTGACAAAGTCACTGGCCACCTAAAACTTTACTAGGTGGACTTTGATATGACAGTAACCCTTCCATCACAGGTGTTTGAAGCCTGTCAGATTCTAACAAAAGCTGAATTTCTTCACCCAATTTAAATGTTCTTAAGATGAAAATAAAACCTATTCCCATGTTCTATGGTTGGCAGTTGTCATCTTGGGCTTAAAAAGAGTAGTTGGTTAAATGGTCTTGGTGGTTCAAGTGAGAGGCTGAAACAAATATTTAAGATGAGAGAAACAGGTCAATACAATTGGATTAAAAGGGAGGAAACAGCATTCCCCTATACATGGTTAGGTCCCTTTGTGTGTTGGTAGCCCTTCCCTGAGACTATGTCCCCCTGGAGGTCGAGGTTCAAGGGTATTCCCACTAGAGGCAAGCTGCAGTTTGTTCCCCTGCTGTCACTTTTTGGGTGACTGATAGCCTACTTTATTAATAGATACGGCCATCCTCAATGGAGTCCCATGGTTTATAACCTGTTTGAATTTTTGTCTAAAGGTTGAGGTTTTATAGCATTGATACAACCTGCTGTGCAGTGTTTCATATTCACCTTCCCTGACCTACACTGGCCAAAGGTTATCAGCAGTGGTTCTAAATCACAGCCTATTAAAGGTTCTCATTTCCCCCCTTTCTTGTAACAGTGAAGCCAATGAAACGTGTGGAGTAACCTTATCGACCTTACAGATGGAAATGGGTGGGCCCGAGTAAGAATTTATGGTAACTGTAAAGTGAATGTAGTTTGTCATCCCTGCTAGTTTTTTTTTTTTCCTAGAACTTAAAGAACTAGACAGTTAAGGGTGCCTTTTTTACCTTTTAATCTTTAGATATACTTGATACAATCCTAATAATTACTGTTATACCAGTTACCTAGAATATGAGGCAGAGGGTCCCAACTCCCCAAGCCACAGAGCTTCCTGATAGTCATCTTGTTAGAAACTATTTTTCTTTAAAGCCTTCTTTTAGGAGGATACTGACAGTAATTTCTAAAATCAGTGTATCCCCAAGAACGGTACTGATACCAGGGAGAATTTTGATAATAGGCCCATTTTAAGTGGCTGTACCTCTCTATGGTTAACTGCAATATAAGCAGCATTATAGCACAATCTCAAGGTCTAAGGTCATTGGTGGAATATTGTGGGCAGAACACTAAAGACAGTCTTGAAAGTTCTAATATTTGATTCATTTCATACACTTCGCACAGGCATGCGACAGCACAGGAGAAAAATTGCAACTGTAAATGATGCCACAATAGCAACTATTTCTAAACAGAATGTTTACTGGCTCCAGAAGTGATGCAACAAAATGCAACGTTAGGACTGAGTTGAACTCAGTGCTAAGTGCATGATTCTGGCTCAGGTAATTTCTGAGGTTTGCCTCAGATAGACTGATGGCTCCAAATTCAAAGATAGTGGCATTCCCAACAGGATGGCATGGAGTGGCTAAGTAACTGATCAGTGATGGCATATCTACTAAAAGGAACATTATGAAAATTCTGGTAATTGTGGATATATGCTTGTTTTCTAATTCATCTGTACTTAGTATTTTATAGAACTCATAATCTTATAGTCTTCAAAGTATACTCTGCAGAACCCATGGGGTCTCCACAGAGTCAAAAATCTTTTCATAACACTATTACTTTTTTTTTCTCTGTTATTTGCACTGATGGTACAAAAGCAGTGGTGGAGAAAACTGATGGCACCTCCCACATATCAAAGCAGGGGCACCATTGTATTCTTCACTGACCTGCACTCACATTAAACACTTTCACTTAATGTCCTGGATGAAACTAAATAGGTTTCTTTATTTTTTGAGACAAGAGTCTCGTTCTGTCACCCAGGCTGGAGTGCAATGATGTGATCTCGGCTCACTACAACCTTTGCCTCCCAGGTTCAAGTGATTCTCATGCCTCAGCCTCCTGAGTAGTAGCTGGGATCTTACAGGTGTGTACCTTCACACCTGGCTGATTTTTTATTTTTAGTAGAGCATGCCTGGCTGGTATTTTATTTTTAGTAGAGATGGAGTTTCACCATGTTGGTCAGGCTTGTCTCGAACTCCTGGCCTCAAGCAATCTGCCTGCCTCAACCTCCCAAAGTGCTGGGAATAAAGGCGTGAGTCACCACAGCTGGTGGGACAGGGATTTTAAGTTTTAAAAAACTCTTCTGTGGAGCTTATGGTAGGTAATTTGCCTAAGAGTTGTAAAGCAGTGCAACACTAGGCGAGGGGCTATGTGTAGCTATTGAGGATTAAGGGATAGTGAAATGAACTTTAGGAACATTCTCAGCCATAAGCAAGAGCTGGATTCACACAACCAATTTTTCAAAAAAAATCAACTTAAGATACCCATAATTTGGGCACCTTTATAATTCATGATGAGAAAGCGCATATTAACTACATGTTTAAATATATTTTATTTCAAGTTAATATAACAGCCATGATTTGTTCATTTAAGTGAAATGCCTAGATAAAAACCTCAAGTGTCACTTGGCTAAAACGTTGGAGACAGTAAATGTAAGCCACTAGAGTAATGACTCTGGTTCTTTAGACTACTGCATGTACCTTACTGAAATACAGGAATGCACATTGATAAAATGCATAATGTCTTCACATGTCTCAATCCTCATTCCTCTTCCTTTCATGCCTCCCTGTAATGCCTCAGTATCCAATATAAAACTACAAAAACTACTGTTCTTTTGGTTTGAGTGGTATTTAATTAAGTTCTTTTGGTTTGAGTGGTATTTAATTAAAACTTCAAATCTATGTTTTTCCACAGTCCAGTAATTTATTTTAAACTTGAGTAATTTCAAATTCCACAAACAAAACTGAATAACAGCAATATTTTGTTTGAATTTCTCTCTTCTGTACACTCAGTGATCTAAAACACCACAATATCCAACATACACAAACCTCAGGGAAGGGTTAGTAAACACACACAAGATTGGAATCATGGTGCTCTTTGCTCCTGAATGGAATGGTCCCACAGAAAAAGCACAGAATACAGCACAACATAAGGGCACCTGTTACATATGAAGTGAGCAAAACATACTAGCATTTTCTATATGTATAATGGGGAAACCTGCATAGGTTAGAGGGCCTTTTATGCTCATTTAAAAATCAGGCAAGTTGTCTGTAACATTTTTCAAATAATCTGGAAAGCACTGCAATCCAGTGTAGGATGTGCTGATTAGTGTTGTCTTTGTTGGCATTGACAGTCTTGCATGGTCATATGCCAGTATTTTTGCTTTAGCTTTTCTTTGAATAAAACAGATTTAAATGCATTTAGACAATACATATTTGTAAGCTGTTTACATACACTAAATTTAAGAGATTCAATATTAGAGTTTCTTTGTTTCTTTAAACACTACAGAGTGCAAATCAGATTCTTCACAACAGATTAAATATTAAGCAGTTTAAGAATGAGGGGGAAGAAAAAAAGCCCAAGTGAATAAAACATTGAAACTATTCCCCTTCGAAAATAAATTCTAAAATGATGTGGAATGTGAAATAAGGTTTTAACATAGGTGATCCAAGTTTATAGTTAGAAACAAAAAGGAGTCCTTCATGAAATAAAGGTTACAAGAACACGTTGCCTGTTTCCCCCATTATAAACAGAGAAGTGGGTAGAGACGATGTTTCAGTACGAAAATAGATGACTACAGGATCAGCTTTTCATCTCACATGCTGTACCCAAAGCCAGGCTGTGGCTGTCCATACGGTGGTGCGGTATAACCATAACCAAAAGGTGCCTGGGGAGGGACGGCAACACTGGGTCCTGCTGTCAGCATCAGCTGGGGCTGACCTAAAGTAGAAGAAAATGAAAAGGAGCAGGGGCAGGGTGAGGAGGCAGGACAGACTGTTAGCATTTAGAACACCCCAATCTCCTCCACTCTAGCAACATAATCTCAGCCTCGAATGAGTTGTGTATGGGGGGCACATTTGATTGCTACAATTTTGGGAGGACAGTCTTACTCTAAGAAGGTTCCTACCTAAAAAGCCAACAAATAGTGCAGGGCCAAAGGCCAGAACTGCTTATGACTGAACACAATATGCCTGACACTGTATACTTGACACATACCTACATGCATATTACACTAAATGACACAATAAAATTAGCACAAGAAAACTTAGTTTTTAAAAAGACTTTTTTTTTTTTTTTCAAAGACAGAATCTTGCTGTGTTGCCCAGGCTGGAGTGCAGTTGTGCAATCTCGGCTCACTGCAACCTCTGCCTCCTGGGTTCAAGTGATTCTCATGCCTCAGCCTCCCGAGTAGCTGGGATTACGGGTGTGTGCCACCATGTCCAGCTAATTTTTGCATTTTTAGTAGAGACGGGGTTTTGCCACGTTGGCCAGGCTGCTCAAGTGATTAGCCCACCTTGCCCTCCCAAAGTGCTGGGATTATAGGTGTAAGCCACCATGCTTGGCCTAAATGACATGTTATTAACATAACTTTTACAGGTAAATTTCTGATTTAAACATGTCTAAATGGCAATGAAACCAAATTCATTTATAGATGATCCAGTACTAATTTAGAGACAGCAATTAAAACTAAGACACATTTGGGCCAGGCGCAGTGGCTCATGCCTGTAATCCCAGCACTTTGGGAGGCAGAGGAGGGTGGATCATGAGGTCAGGAGTTCGACACCAGTCTGGCCAATAGGTGAAACCCCGTCTCTACTAAAAATACAAAAAAAATTAGCTGGACGTGGTGGTGTGCGCCTATAATCCCAGCTACTCAGCACGCTGAGGCAGGAGAATCACTTGAACCCAGGAGGTTGCAGTGAGCCGAGATAACGCCACTGCACTCCAGCCTGGGTGACAGAGCAAGACGCTGTCTTGGGGGGGGCGGAAAAAAAGACACATTCAGACATTCTTTAGGTGTGAAATACATTAGAACATACACCCTCTATCAAATACTATGTTGACATTCTTTCTTACAAAGTTTAAATCGTTGTTGGTCATATACAGAAAACATGACCTGTAGAGAACTTGGCTTAGAGATGGAAAGCAAGTAACACCTCTCTACCCCTACAAAACAAATATTCTTAACCTCCCACTACAGTGTAAACCTAGATCAAGATTTCTCCTACACAAAGGACTTCATGTCTTTGCTTTTTGTGGTTAACAACCAAAGCTGTATTTAGCAAACAAATTAATTTTGGAAACCAATTTTATTTATTTTATTTTATTATTATTTTTTGAGACTGAGTCACACTCTGTCGCCCAGGCTGGAGTGCAGTGGTGCCATTTCAGCTCACTGCAGCCTTTGCCTCCCAGGTTCAAGCAATTCTCCTGCCTCAGCCTCCCAAGTAGCTGGGACTACAGGCATGTGCCACCACGCCTGGCTAATCTTTTGTATTTTTAGTAGAAACGGGGTTTCACCATGTTAGCCAGGATGGTCTCGATCTCCTGACCTTGTGATCTGCCCGCCTCAACCTTCCAAAGTGCTGGGATTACAGGCGTGAGCCACCACGCCCAGCCATAATGGTCATATTTTTATGTTCCCTCACCTGGTTACTGTGCTTCTACCTATACTCTTCAAAGTGATTGTTCAAATGAATCTGTTCACCAACTATGAAATGGAAAGGGGCAGTAATTCAGACATGTAGGTTTAAGAAGACATGAAACTGTCTTAAATATTCACTTGAGAGTTTGAAGATCCTATCTCTCTGGAAAGTTCTCAAATGGAAACTACCCAGTTATCTGCCCCAGTTAGAATTTAAAATGAGGATGTATTCTTTATGTAAAGCATACTAAAGACAGCCTGGGCATATTCTCTCATCTTTTGCTCTTTTGAAAATGGAATTCATCAGTATTTCTTTTTCACTAATTTATGAGCAGGTAATGAATGAGGGACCAGATGATAGGAAAGATTCATGTTATGATCTTAAATGACTGTTTTTGAGTTTTCTTGTATTTAGGATTATTTTAGTGAATAATATCAACACCTGCTTTACGACTTCTCAGAAACAAAAATTACAGAAAGCAGTATTTCTTAGCAAGCCTTCTGCACTTTAGAAGCTGCTTGTATTCTATTTTGAGGCACAGTCTCTAAATAATTAAATACTTATCTAATGAATTTTTTGAGGTTACAGAGAGAGATTACCATAAACAATGGGTTGTGTCTCTGTAGCTTGTTCTTCTTCTTTTCTCAGTGATTCTGAAGCATCTAATTTATCCACCTGGAGAAAAACACATCATGTTAATTAGCACCCCAAAAGTATTATAAACCTAGGTTTATGGCAGAAAGTGGAAAAGCCTTAGTATGTTAAATTCTGTCAAAATAAAACAGACTAGAAAGAACATTCTCAGGCCCCCTCAAATTCAATGGCAATGTTCATACTTCAGTCCAGGTGGTTTTCAGCACTGTCATTATAAACCCTCAGGAAGGAGGGATTTATAAATGCCATAAAAGCTCACGCCAGACTAAAACTGGGCATGCTAGGATGCAGCCTGAGGGAAGGAGAAAACGAGAAGGAACCACTTTTCAAATGAGGTTTAAAACTGATCAGAGGTAATAATGAACTCATGGTCTGGCAATACTTCCCTCCCCAGAGGAAATAGTATTCAAAAAAGTTAAATGAGCCTAGTGACTGGACAAGTACTTGTGCACAATAAGCTGTTTTTTTGCCAGTTGTGTATAGCTTCTGATGATATTGGTTATAGCTGCAGACTGAAGTTTAAGATTCAAGTGGCTCCATATTCAATCTTTTTGTATAAAGAAAGGCTGCATGTTTAATACTGTGTGTGCTCTGTTATCTAAGAAGTAATCAGTAAAGCCTGATCTTGTCCCAAAAATGTTCGCTTTTAATTAAGCCAAAAGTAAATGGCTACTATATGCTAACTACTCTTCAAAGTGGATAGTATCAGAAGTAATTCTGTAGAGCAGTCCAAATGTATTAGTGAAAGAAAGGAATTAGAATGCCTAGATCCTTCCACTGACTAGTTGTGTGACCTTGGCAAATCATTGCACTGGCCCTCAAATTTCCTTCTCTATATAATGAGAAGGTTGAACAAAATGATCTGCAGTTTCTTCCAGGCCTAACATGATTTGTTTCTGTAATTCTGTAATGAAATAGAGAGAAGTGACATTACAACACTGGGACTAGAGAATCTCCTTCACTATACAAATTCCATTGCCTTTTACACTATATTTGTCTTTCAATATTTAAAAGCTGGTCTCTCAACCAAAGCTTTATACTTGGTCTATCATTATAGCTAAGTAAAACTAAATTTCAAACCTCAATGTTATCTATTACTGGTGGTTTTCAAGGTCATAAATGTGCTGGATGAGATAGGGGGACCAAAGTGCAGGGGGGAACACTTTCTGAATGTTCACTGCATGTTCTTCAAAAAGGCAAATTGTGAAAAATCACTTCAGAAAAAAAAAACTTCAGTGGAAAAGTTTGTAAAATCCAGGTCCTAAAAAGATTCAGGCAGCACCTCATTTCTATTTGAAACTATTAAAAAAGTATCTTTCAGTCTTTGCATAGGCCATTAAGGTTAGGGCACTGTTTTACATTTAATTGTTTCATATTAAATACCACGAATATGAGTCTAATCCATCTTAATTTGTTAGGGAACTGAAAGTTTGAGAAAAGTAAGCCTAAGTAGGCTCCTTCAGATGAAATGTGGTTTTTCTAGCCTAGGAAGATGGATTAGTTTACTTCTATACACTATTATCCTATTTTATAGTCTAAATGATGGGTTACAAATTACCCTAATACCAAATTAAAGACTATTATGTAGTATAAGTACCAGATGAAATGCCCATTTTTTGGCATCCACACTTAGAACAAAAATTATTACATTTATAGAACTTAAAGCACAGCTCTGTGCCATCAAGGGTCAGATGGGGTTTTGCTAACTAACCAGTATTCAAGAATGAGCTATAGAAGTTATAAAGAAAAATACACGGATGTCTGTACATTAGTAACTTCTAAGAAGAAAAATGAAACAACCAAAAAGCCACCACTGCATAATACATTTCCTGACTTTCGAGGAAAAGAATCTGAAGTGAACATGTGTTTAAAAGTTAAGGTCTGAATCAGATGTTGAACACAGAAGTCCTATTAGAGAAGCACATGGAAGACTTAGAAGAGCTGGCAATATCACAATGCCCTGGCATACACATAGGAACTCTGGGCATAGGGGGAAGAATTCTGAAGGAATAGCATCAAGCTAAGCAAAAAATTCTGATTCTTCTATATGATGGGACAGCCTCTGGCACAGGGACTTTCAATTTTTGTTTCCACTGATCCAATTTAGATTGCTCAAAAAAAAAAAAAAAAAAAAAAAGCATAGAAGGCTTTTAAGAACACAAGCTTTTGTTAAGAGCTGTAACAAAAGTTTCTGATCCTTGGATTTAAAAAGAAAAATTACAGGTAAGCATGTCAATGAATTCAGTTCCATCTGTACTACTGAAAATTCACTAAAATGTAAAAGGCTTTTCCACAAAGACTGCAATATGCTGCAGAGGAAAAGTAACATGCAGTCAGTTATTTTGGTGTATGTGTGCATGAAAAAAAGGCAAAAGTACTGAAGCAAGAAGTGTGATCTGAAGATGACTTGCTATACAGGCTCTCAAGAAACACACACAGCCCACAGCAATGCTATAAGAGTTTCAAAAATAGTATGATGTAATTGCAATGACTGTTGTACATGCTCCATTTAAAACAATGCATAACACTGCAGTTCAATTACCTGTTTTTCACACACACGCTTTCTAACTGCCTTGCTTACTAGCTGCTGAAGGGTCTCACACACAATGCATTTTACTCAGGTTTGCCCTAAGTTCCAGTGGTGACTCCAGTTTGGTTCAACATAATCCCAAGGCATTGTCCCCCACCCAAATTATTTTCAATTTGTTTCAACTCTCCTTTACCTTCCCACCCTTTTCTAACCACAATTTGATAACAGACGTAAGTTTGTTTCATTCATATTGGGATGGAGACAAGCCAATGAAGGAAGCAGCAACCAAAAGGTGCCTGAATTTGACCTCCTTGGACAAGCCAACTGATAAATAGGAGAGCAAATTTTAGGTAGCTTCAGTGGTATGCCTTATTACAGAAAGTAGAAGTTAATACTTTGTTAAAAGTAATTCATGTTGCTTAGCAACAATTATAGCAAGCTTGGCTCTCGTGATTAAAAAGGTTTTGATTCCTCTTAAAAATGGACTAGCACCATAAGAACTGGACACCTGGAGAAACATGAGGAAAGTCTCTTCGGAAGCAGCTAGTATCTCTTGTATCTACTTTCAGCAAAAAATTAGTAAGAATCAAGAGATCAGAAACTGGATCACAGTCCTTCAATACCAAAAAAAAAAAAACCCCAAAAAGCCTTTTAGGGCATGTATATACATATATAAATTCAACAACTGTCAGGCAAGCTCACAAAGTAAAACCAGAGGCTGTTTTAATTTACTTCAAGTATTATGATAGTCCTATTAGGGTCCAGATACCCTGACAGGGAAGAGAAATTTCCTGTTACTTTGGAATTAATATGGAAACTCACCATACTCAGTTTTTCATAATATATTTAAGAGAGACTGTGAACCAACTACTGATTAGCCTCCTGCCCTTCCTAAAGCCTATTAGCCGATTAGTAGCAAACGTCTACTAATGTCCTACAGTTCTATTAAAGTTATGTTTCAAGGGACTTGCAGAGGCTTTAGTGAAAATTTATTGGGGGGAAAAAGCAGCAGCAGCAGTGTAGAAAAGGAAGGAAAAAAATCATGCAAATTCCTTAGACTTAGTTCTCCAGACTTAAAGATGGAAAAGAATCAACTTTCACCTTTTCCTTTATTGCATCAACCTGCAAAGGAATTCAGAAGGTGCAGCTTAGAAAAAAAATCAAATTCCATATTGAGCATAAAAAGGTAGAATCAGCAACAAAGGTTTAGGGAAGAAACATCTAACCACTAAAAAGGTATGAGAGAAGTGAAAATAAAGGGCATACTGGAAGCAAAATTTAGATTTTTCTGTAACTTCAAAGCTTACTGCAGAAGAATTTATGCTACAGTATGAAAGAAAGCAGCTTAATCACTAGTAAAATTTACAGCACTTAGGTTAACAGCAGCTTAGAGACAGGTCTCACAAGTTGGCATTATGTTTAAGAAGCTATTCTCATCTATGGCTAAAACATGTTGGCTAAGACAAGGCAACATGTTTTTTCTTACATTGAATACAGAAAATGTTAATTCTTTAAAAACTTGAAACAGACACAATGGTATCTAATTAAATGATATCCTGAGGAAAAATTCAGTGTAGTAGGGGTTGTTGGTAGTGCTCCCACTCCCCCTACCCCCGCCTTAACTCAGGCAGGCTGAAGGAATCAGTTGGGAGAGTCTGATTTTAATCATGTTTTTTGCTTTGACAAAAAGGATCCTCTAAAACCATTTAAAAATGTTCTAGAGAGAGAAAGCTAGTAACTGCTGAAGACAGAGTGAGTAAATTCTTATATCAAAAAGGGACACTAAGATGAATAGTGAATTTTACAAGGCAATTAGACCCCCAGCTTGTTTATGTGTTCACCTCCTATGATATTTTTAAATCAGGGGTTAAACTATCAAAAAAAATTGTGAAGATTAAAAGGATGTTAAGAATATACATGCAGCTTCCCCAGGGGAAACAGGCATAGACATCACTAAAGTCAGGAGCCAACCAAATAAAAGGGAATCTACAATACTAGTTATGATTATTTGAGTTACAAGAACTGAGTTTGAGAAAAATGCGACTTTGAAATAAAATTTATCGAATAGTTTTTAAAATAAAAAAACAAAATATAGATTATTTTCACAATCATAAATACACTGAGGGTAAACAGCTACATTTGAGTTCCCCTTCCAAACAGTGTCATTTATCAGCTATTAAAAATTTTTCAAAAGAACAGGAATATTTTATGATCGACTAAATGACTTCTACTAAATAAAAAAAATTAAAAAAATTAATGTGCATGTAGAATTTTACATATCTGCAAGAAAACTACTTCTGAATACACTTAGAAGAGTCATTACCTTTGTCAAGTATTCCTTCATGACCTGGATGAAATAGGGCATGGCAAAATCCATGATATTGTGCCTCCATGCAGTTTCTAGGACAACATCTGGCCTTAAAAGATCGTAACAGGTAAACAGACAAGCTCCAAAGCACTCTCTTTTTTCTTCCTGCAAAAACCACTGCAGGAGTTCTTCAGCCAACTCAGTATCTTTAGATTCAGAAGCATACTGCATTGCATCCTATTCAAAGAAAATAGTGAAAGTCAAAAAACATTAGACCCAACATACTAAACTAGTAAACCAAGAAAAACAATGGAACCTTTCCAATATAAATCTGGTTTTGCAAGGGGGAAAAAAGCCTCCTAGTTGTATCATTTAAATTAAAATTTTCAAAGAACAGATAAGCTAAAGGCCTTTTTTTCCCCCCAAACAAGTTTGACCTTAACATAAGAGAGCCCCTAGAATCAAGAAATCCATTAACTTAAATTGCCTTAAAGTCAGTTCTCATATTCACAAAACCAATACTTTTATTTATAGAAATCACTTGTAACATCATTTTAGGCCTGGTTTAACAGCCCCCGCCCCGCAACTTTATCAACCTTGTAAAGGCTGTCTTTCTTGCACAGCTCTACACTCTGTTTCCAGCGATTGTTGCCTTTGAAGAGATAAGCAGCAATTCTCCTGAACTCAATGAGTTCATGTTTTTCCAAACGCTGAGCAAGCGAGATATTGTCAAAGTTGTCATAAGCATCTATTGATGTTCGCAGAGCCTTAAAAAAAAAAAAGCCATCCAAATGCCAGATCAGTATTTTGTTTAACATTATATTCCGTCCTCGATCAATGAGCCCCTTAGATGGTAGGTAACATGTAGTATGACACCTAGATTCAAGCATCAAAAGGTGTTTTTTCACCTTACCTAAAGATAACATTTTCTCCAAGATATTTCAGTATCAAGGACTAACATACGGCTATGAAACTGACGAGATTTCTAATTTGGAGGGCAAGTTTTGTTTTTTTTTTTTTTTGAGATGGAGTCTCCCTCTGTTGCCCAGGCTGGAGTGCAGTGGTGACACAATCATGGCTCACTGCAACCTGCCTCTAGCATTCAAGCGATTCTCCTGCCTCAGCCTGCCAGGTAGCTGGGACTACAGGCACGTGCCACCACACCCGGCTAATTTTTTTTTGTATTTTAGTAGAGACGGGGTTTCATTGTGTAGCCAGGATGGTCTCGATCTCCTGACATCATGATCTGCCCGCCTCGGCTTCCCAAAGTGCTGGGATTACAGGCGTGAGCCACCGCGCCTGGCCTGGAGGGCAAGATTTTATTCCCTAGAGAAACTTCTGATAAAACTCAGCATGGCAGCAGTAAGATCTGCATGCACGGAGCCTCAAAGAAAATCAAGAGAGAGAAAAAAAGGCAAGGAGCTTAAGCTTCACTCTACTTGACTTTTGCTTATGCGAAATCCTTCGTAAGATAAAGTTTATACAAATACTAATAAAACAGTAGGAAAGAAAAATGGTGAATATAGTTAATATCAAATAAATTTTATGAACTAGTTAAGTGATCAAAGACATTTTTGACTCTACCTATAATCTAGATGTTAGAGATAAAGTAATCATATCTTTTTTCAAAAGCAGTATCTTATACAAGATCTGAGCAAAATTCTGAAAACTTGGCACTTAATTAGAAGTAAGATTTATCAATCCTGAAACCTTACTAAATTTAGATCCTAGGAATGCAAGCAACTACTGTTTACAATCCTAAATGATAATGGCGTTTTTGAAAAATGGGAAAATGTAACTTTATGAGTCTTAAGATTATGTGCAAGAATCAAAAGGTTTTACCTGATAATCTTCTTCTGTAATAAAGAGGTTGTTTAATGATTCATTCACAGATTTGTTGTTATGGTTCTGAACTGAACGCAAATATGGTTTCACCAGTGGTAGCTGTTTAACCTTTAAAATAAAGAGTTTGTTACAAATATAGCACATTATTGAAGTCCCAGGGACAAAAGTTATCCTAATATGTCCTAATTCCTTGCTATGAAGCTTTGGTTTAAAATTATTACTTTACCTTGCTGAAATAATTGACTGCACGAGTGTGATCCAACCGTGGAGACAGCACCATCAGCAAATCATTTAACAACAGAGGCTTGAATTCTAAATAGAACTGTATTGCTCTATAGTATAGTTCCACATTGGCAACCTATAATGGGAAAATCCATATATAAGTCAGTTACTTCCTAATGAGCTTTCTCCTTCTGAATCCTTTATCTTCTGAAGAAAGTACACACCTTGGTAATGATATCTTTGAACTGCCCTTCTTTCCAGGCATCAGTTGGATGATTCATCATGGTAATTATGGCATTATCATATTCTTCATACTTGTCATACAAAAACACCAGTTCTGCCCAAAGATGAGCTTGTTCTGCAGCTCTTAGCACCTGCATAAGAAAGACTTAATTGCTTTAGATATGAGTCTAGCTAACAGCCTTAAAAAGAATAAGATATTTTGAAGTATTAGTTTTAACTACACAGTTGCTTCACTGTGTTACAATGACTGGTTACCTTGGGAATATTCACTCTAGACCAGAACAGCTCCAGGTGCTCCCTCATTTTCTGAGGCTTAAATTTAGAGTATAGAATAGCTAATTCAGTAAACATTCCCATGTGAGCTCGCTCAAGTCCCAGTGCTGCTTCCAACATGGTAATCAGCTCTTCAAAATAGCCACGATCCTGAACAAGAGAAATGTGCAGTTAAAGAGTATCTATGGTAAAAGATCTCAGGTCATATAAAAGTTTCTTGTTAATTACCTGATAGTAGTTGATAAGTTCTTCTAATTCATCTGCGTGTACAACAATATGAAGTCCACACATCTGAGCAAGACGGAATTCTTTCCCATCTACACAGGCGAAGCAGACCTAGAATAAACATTTCCTTTCTGTGAACTCAAATGCAAACATGGCTAGTTGTTTAAACTAATGTTTACAGAGCGTTTCTTTAATTCTTCACTCAAACTTGGGTTTAGATTACCTCTTTCCATGTTCGAGTACTGTTAGCTTTCCTAGCCCCATCAACAGCTGCCTGATATTCACCCAGGTGAACCAGGGTAGATGCCAAACGTCCAAAATTGGAAACATTATTGTACAACAACTTAGCAGCATCATACATTTTTTCATCATAACAACGGTCACCAACCTGGAAAAAAAAAGGTAACGCATATTCAGTAAGATATTAGTGTGAGCTTAATCCTCTTTTCATATTCATACCTTCACACTGAGAAATAATTTGTTTTCCTGTAGATTTTTCCTTGGAATTCTTCAGTTATGATGTTTTGATCCTACCAAGCTAATCAAGTAGCCCAACTAGTTTTTCTTAAATCTGAAAAGGAAACCCACTTGTTGGATATGAGCATTATTTGGTCCATTGATAAATTCTTCTAACTCTGCAAGGCGGTTTGTTTTAGCCAGCGCAAATATCAATTCTGTCTCCACATAGGACTCTCGAGCCTTCTTACGGGCCATCTGCAAGTACTTCACCAGTTCTTCCCAGTTTCCTAAGTATAGAAAAAGAAAAAATATATCCAAACACTAACATCCCAGTTTACCTTTCACCCAAGTAAATGAAAATTGCTCATTTCCTTTTCAAGGAAACATGGATAATGACAAATGTAAACTGTGCAATATTTCACTTCTGTATTATCAAAGACCAAATGAATAGAAGAATTCTCTTTTTCCTTAAAGTTGTAAGATTAGAGGATTATCAGGATTTTATGAGACTTCAAAAACAGAAAATTTATCTTCCCCACTTGTAAGTTTTGTGAACTTACAAATTCACAAAATACAGCCTCTTTTTATCTGGACTAAGATGGAGTACTAAAAGTTTTCACAGGAAACCATGCAGTATCCAACTCTTCTACAATTCAGAACAGACAGATATCTTAATGCTTAGCTTAATCATTTTGTGAGGTCTCAATACATAAGGTAAGAAGTCATACCACTAGTATTGGCAGCCTGAACAACTTCCATGTAGGAGGAAGGATCGTCTGCTTTGATATAAGAATCAATGGCTTCTTTCACCATTCCTTTCTGCAACTGGGCTTTTGCAAGTTGACTCCAGACCGCAGGTTCATTGCAACGTTCAGCAAACTCATATGCCCGATCCAAGTTTCCAATATGTTCAATTAAGACCTAAGTACCCAAGTTTGAAATTGGGGTTAGAGTAAAATCAATCCTACCCAGAGCAATTACATTTAAGCTGTTAGTATTTTATTGCTCTTCTATTGCCATAGGAACAAATTAGGCCCACCCTCACAGGACAGTGCATACACTGAATGAGTAGAAGACATTACATTTAGTAATTCAACTTAGGTAATCTAAAGATTTACCTGAACTGCTGAAGTATTGACATCAAATTTCCGGAAAATGGCAAATGCTTCTTCAAACAGCTCATTGCTGATGGCGATATTGGCAATATCTGGGGCATCATAATTATCCAAGCGGTTAATATACTCCATAACACGTGTACGGTCAGCTTTAATTGCGGTGAGGATAAGGAGGTTTTGCAGATTCCTTTAAGAAACAAAAGAATATTTTAAATGCAATATTTTAAGTTTATCAGACATAAAAAAAAAACCACTGTGACTAATAGAGAGGTTTTTGTCTCAAGAGATAGAGTGAAGGAGGGGGGATATTAGAAGAGTGAGAATTCAGGCAACTTTCTCTGATCTTTTTGTTCCTTCCCAAAACTGATGGGCCATTATTAAAGACTGACAATAAACAGCCAATGGATCCCTCTGAAAGCATACCTGTGTTCACTGAATACAGAGTTATCAAGGACAATTTTCTCCAGCAGTTCAATCAGTTCATTAGGAAGGTCTGCAGTCATGAAAGCCTTGACAGTTACTGACACTTCTTCAGGGTCCTGAGTCTCAGACAAAGCTGTTTGTACAACCTACAGAGGATATATGGGACATAAGTATTGAGAATCAAGTTGGTTTTAAATAAGGATAAGTTGGCCTCTCATTAGAAAACTTGAAATAGGCAGAAAAGAATGAAGTAGGAAAAAGACCTTTAAATTTACACACAGAGGTCTTTCTACACAAATCTATACAATATGTGTAATTCTACTCTCTTGAAAAATTACTCTAATTATATAATTTCTATCTTTTCCCTGATTAAAACATTATCCAGACTAGCAATCATCATTATCACTTTGGTGGCTACACATAATTCAAAATTCAACTACACAGATGTGGAACTATAGTATCAGTAATTCTTCTAGTTTTGCCTATTTGCATGGCTTTCTAGATGCTGCAATGATTTCCAACCACCCCCTCTCCACATCCTTCCCCTAGGAAGCTTTGTAACTAGTTGGAATGTTCCTTAGAAATGCTTCCTAGGAAAGGAATGAAATATTAATAGCCTTCAACCTATTTGTTTCCAAAATGTTTTATTTATACTTATTTCAGGAGAATATTAAGACTCATTATTAACAACCCTTCAATTTTTAGAGCTTTTAAAATATGTTGTCTATTTTATTTAGGTATAAAAGCCCATCTCATGTGCAGTTCTATACTTCTTGTTAGTAAGATATAACAGATGCACTTGGTCTTTTGTATTTTCTCTTATCCTTATCTTTTGCTGACTTATTGTCTTGAAGTTTCCAATCAATTTAGCCACTTCTTAGGCGTTAATAGCAATCCTTACTGTTTAGTTTGTTATTTTCCTTTTAAACTATGATGAACCGAGAGAGTTTTATGTAATTAAGTCATGTCTTTTAGGATGTGTTTTCGTTTTTTTTGATACAGTCTCGCTTGTCACCCAGGCTGGAGTGCAATGGCGTGATCTCAGCTCACTGCAACCTCCGCCTCCCAGGTTCAAGCGATTTTCCTGCCTCAGCCTCCTGAGTAGCTGGGATTACAGGCGCGTGCCACCATGCCTGGCTAATTTTTATATTTTTAGTAGAGACGGGGTTTCACCACGTTGGCCAGACTGGTCTCGAACTCCCGACCTCAGGCAATCCGCCCACCTCGGCCTCCCAAAGTGCTGGGATTACAGGCGTGACTGCACGCAGCTTATTTTTCTTAATGTATGTTATATACATATTTATACTTATATAAATTTACATTAATTTATATATAACGTAATCAATTTACATTCATTATATACAAATGAATGTAAATTGAATGTATATAAATTTTAATTTCCTTCTACTTTGTATTGCTTTCTCTCCTAGTTAAATATGATCCATTTGAGTATATGATGAGGGGATTGTATCCACAGTTAAAAATGTATAATTTTTACTGACAGTCATAAATATGTTTGCCAATGTTACCTGGTCAATTAGGGGTCTCCTGTAAGGATTGCTTTCCAGCAGCACGCTGCCCCACAATTCTGGATCCTTTCGACGTACCAGGTAGCGAGAAAGACTTTTGAAGAGGGAATTCTCATTGCAAACCTAAAGAAGATATGACAGATCAATTTCAAGGTAAAAAGTAAAAGACTTTTTATAGCATTTTAGAGGTTATTTCCTATTGTTTAAACTCTGTTTATTGATAATCTTACTGATATTGGACCTACTTTTGGACTTTGATTCACGTACCAGTAATATACTGTTTTAATTATACAGGCTTTGTAATATACAATTTAACATCTGGTAGGACTAGTCCACTTTTACATTTTTCAGTGTTTTACTAGCTGTTCTTGTGTGTTTATTTTTCCATGTGTATATGCACATGTATGTACATAAGTGAGCATATGTATGTACATAAATATAACTATTTCCTAGCTCTGACCACTGAAAGATCTTAGAAGCAAATATACCTAAGCTCAGATCTTGACTTCTAGTATTTTCAGAAAATAGGAGTCTTGCTCTGTTGTCCAGGCTGGAGAGTGCAGTGTTGTGATCGTAATTCACTGCAACCTTGACCTCCTGGGCTCAAGTGATCCTCCTATCTCAGCCTTCTGGGTAGCTTCGAACCAAGTGCATGGTACCTCCCCCAGCTAATTATGTAATTTTTTGTAGAGACGGGCTCGCTATGTTGCCCAGGCTGGTTTCAACTCCTGGGCTCAAGTGATCCTCCTGCCTCAGCCTCCCAAAGTGCTGGGATTCTAGGAGTGAGCCACTCACCTGGCCCAGATCTTGATTTCTAATACCATGCCCCAGTAAAAGGTTCCCTAGAGAAATGACTGACTCCAGGGCTGCAGAAGGTACAAAATGAGCTTGGTGTATTGTGTGCCAGAAAATAAGTTAAAATGCTCAAAGAACAATGAGCCCATGACACAAAGACACAGACTGAAGATGTTCTCACCAGCTGGGACAATTTGAGCATCAAAATAAAAAGTAATGGATTGCACCCCATCGAATAAAATCCAAGAGTTCATGAATGCATGAGTGTTAACTGACAAATGTGGAGAAACTGCTAGAGTTTGAAAATTTTTCATTTTGCAACCAACACATTAAGAATGTTTTAAGCAAGAATCAACATGCTGGGCCGGGCGCGGTGGCTCACGCCTGTAATCCCAGCACTTTGGGAGGCCGAGACGGGCGGATCACAAGGTCAGGAGATCGAGACCATCCTGGCTAACACGGTGAAACCCCGTCTCTACTAAAAGTACAAAAAAAACCTAGCCGGGCAAGGTGGCGGGCGCCTGTAGTCCCAGCTACTCGGGAGGCTGAGGTTGGAGAATGGCATAAACCCAGGAGGCGGAGCTTGTAGTGAGCCGAGTTCGCGCCACTGCACCCCAACCTGGGTGACAGAGCAAAGACTCCGTCTCAAAAAAAAAAAAAAAAGAATCAACATGCTAAATTAAGGGAGGGGGTAAGAGGATATTTGCATGGTCTTAAGTGTCTACTTACAGACTGTTTAATATCTGCAAGAGGGTAATAATTATATAATAAAGAAATGTTACAACTTGATAAAAACTGACAAAGGGGACAAATGAACACTGCGTGCTTCTGGATATAATACCATGAGAAAAAAACAAACCACCACTGAAGCAGTATTCTGGGTGGAAATGTATAATCTAAATCTAACCTTCAGGAACCATTAGAGGAATCAAAATGAGACACATTCTATTTTTTAAAAAGAGACTTTACATTTAAATGAAATATAGAGAATAGGCGAATCCATAGAGACAGAGTACAGTCTGGTGGTTGTCAGGGGCTGGGAGGAGGGGGTATGTGGAGGAACTGTTTAAGGAATACAGGATTTCCTTTTGAAGTGATGAAAAATTGGAACTAGATAAAGGTGATTATATAACATTGTAAATGTACTGAATGTCACTGAATTGTTCACTTTAAAATGGTTAATTTGATGTTGCTTTAAATTTCACCTATATAAAATAGTTACAAATAGAAAAAGCAACTATCTGTTTACAAAAATATCAGTGTCATAAAAAACAAAAGACTGAAGAACCATTCCAGAGTACAGGAGACTAAAGAGACATGAAAACTACATGTCATATATAACCTTAGACTAGAGGGGAAAAAACTGCTACAAAGGACATCATTGGTTAATTGACACAACTAGAATAGAACAGATTTTTAAAGGTATCCTGTCAATGTCAAACTGACTGAAGCTGGTACATTTCATGTGGTTAATGAAATAGAATATCCCTATTCTTAGGCCATACACTCTGAAGGGGTATAAGGCCATGATGCATTCAACTTATTCCCACGTGGTTAAAAAATAATAGATGTGTGTAACATATACGTATCAATGGTGTGCCTGCGTGTAAGAGTGTGAGAACACAAATGGTAAGGCTAATGGGGTTAAAACATTAACAAGTCAATCAGAATAAAGGGTATATAGACTTTATCCACTATTTGGGCACTTTCAGATTCACAATTATTAGCAAATAAAGTTTTTAAAAAGCACCCACTGTCCCCAAATGTCCCATATTACCTAAAATCACCCTGAACCTCTCATATAACAGGTTTTAAAAAATGCAGCTTTTTTACATATTCAGCTGGCAGTACTCACATTAATAAGTTCCAGATCACACTGGCCACGTTCATAAGCAACACAGGCCAGATGTGGATCTCTCTTCTCACAATACTTTCCAACAACGCGACTGTCATAGTAGGGATTTTCACGAAGAAATCTCTCCGGGTTGTTATTACTGTCTATGTAGATTTTGGCTAAGGCATTGTGAGTAGCAGGCTCCTCACAGCCCTCATGAATTCTGGCCTCTAGCCAAGGCAGAAGCAGTTTCAATCTAGGAAAAATGGGAAAAAAACCTCACACACACATACTGCATTATAAATAACACACTCTTGACATGCTAACTATGTAAATACCTTATGGTCTACAACGTGCTTTCACTTTCACATACTTTTTTTCCCCTTGAGTACTGCTACATTGCCCAGACTGAAGTGCAGTGGCTATTCCAGCCATAATCATTGTACACTACAGCTTTGGGCTCAAGTGATCCTTGGACTCAAAAGATGATTGAGTTGCCCAAGAATAAAAAGAAGGTATATAAAGCTATTTTCACTCTCCCAGATTTATCTGCTATATGATATACCTAACCTGCTTACATCTGAATAAAAGATTAGAGAGTCACACAGTGTCCTTTCTTTATAACACGCAAAATATCTAGACCTTAGGAAATTTTGTTTATGGATAGAATGGGGAGGTGATATTATATAGGCCAGATTATCTGAGAGTTCTTTCAGCTCTTAACACAGTTAACTTACAGCATTACCTACAGCCAAACCCTAAATACATACTGGGAATAAAATCTGGTAGCTTTAGAAGCTCTGGGTTTAATGGTTGTAGCTGTCATATAAACACTCCATCAAGGAGCACAGTTTTGCTATACTATAGCTTGTTTTGGTAGTCCTGATGACCATGCCTGCTTTTATTTTTATTTTAAAGCCAGGGTCTTCTGTTGCCCAAGCTGGAGTGCAGTGGTGGGAACATGGCTCACTGCGGCCCTGACCTCCTGGGCTCAAGCAATCCTCTCACCTAAGCCTCCCTAGAAGCTGGGACTACAGGCACAAGCCACCACGCCTGGCCCAAGCCTCTTTTACCAATGATTTAACATTAAAAGTAGCCAAAGAAAAAGCATTATTCTGTTATTTTGTCTACCAGTTCACATGGTTATTATGAACACTCCCATTAGGGAGAAGACAATTTTAATAAATAGAGGCGAATATCCAGCTCCTAAAAACATGCGCAATCCAAGATGTGCCATGTCAACTTAAGGAATAAAAATTAGCTAAGGCATGTCTAGACTAGTGACTTAGAGGTGAATCTAGCTTTTCACAATATAATTTGTCACTTAAAGACTAAATTATCTAACTGTAACTGCCATTTGCTTGGAATATGCAATAAGATTATTTTCAGGTAATAGATTTAAGACTCAACTGAATCTCTTATTAAATGTTAAATTGTTATGACATGAAATTACTTGAAACTAGGCGCAAACCTTTAAGTCAGTATTAACTGTATATCTCTATTAACCTTAAATGCAAAATTTTTCCATGTTTGAAACATTCTAATATAAATTCTAAGAATATAATTAGTAGATCACCTATACCAACTCAGGTTAAAATGAAATCCCACAGACTTTCTTAATTTCTTCTTATATAAACAGCAGAACTTCCCACTAGCATACCACCTCACCACCCTCATTTACATCAGTACTTCCTAAACACTAGTTCCTCAGAATGTTCCAGCTAAAAAAAGACTTCATAGTCTGTAAGTTTTAGAAGCACTTACACTATATTCTATTGGAAATCCATATGATCATGTATTATCATGTTAAGGTACTATAAATTAAACATCAGTTGAATTCAAGAGTTGCACGGGGAACTCTTTTGCCTCATACTTAAATAAACACCACGCTATTTGTTTTTATTAAGCAGCTTTCTCAGGTTGGAAACACCACACTATTGATCAGTAAATAATTAGTTGTTAAATACATAGGTATCACACCTAACTAAACAGGAGACTTAGTACATAGTTTATATTAAAAACACATAAAGTCAAACTACATAGCTGTAATTATAAACATGCCAAAAAAAAGGATCAACCAGGTTAACAGATATGCTATGACAGCTATAATGTTTCAGAAAACAGATTTTTTTTGGGCGCTATTAGCTAGCTTATCACCTCTACGTGAGGTGTCTTCAGGAAATTATTCTCCACGTGTTGTTGAGTAGTTTTGGAACAACTGACTACCTATATTTTTATCTATTGCCATGCTAAGAAAGAGTAACTTATCCCCGTTAAAATGGTACTACACCTGTTTCTTTTTTCAACCTCAGCAACAAGCTCATCAGTAGAGAATTGACCTCTTACAACAAGAATCAAGTTTTTTATGACATCTTCAGAACAGTCAACATCAAGTAATCCTCCAATAACCACAGGAAGTCGACTTGGATTCACCTGTGGTTAAAAAAAGTAGAAGAATGTCACTGTTATTAAAAGCAAAGAGGAATTAGAAAAAAATAAAACCATTTATCTCTATCACTTTTAAGCTCAGTTTTTCTTTAAGTTCAGTTTTTAAATTCAGTAATAAACTGAGGGTCTAAATTTGCAACTAGATAGAAGAATTCAGCAGGAGGTCCGGCTAAAAGCAAGACTTCATGGTTTAATAAGTATTGAAAGCACATATACTATATTCTCTATTAGGTACCCAAGCATTGTTCCATATGATAAATAAGTCCAAAGAAACTACAGTCAAAGATGACTATGCAAGACTATCTAATTAAAAGGCTCCCATGATAGCAATACTGCCTGTTTCTACAGTTAGAAGGTGAAGTATCTAATAGCTGTATTTAAGATGGTTTGAAAACTCTGCTTTAGAGTCTAGGGCTTCTACATGGATACCTCAAGGCCTATCAAGTTAGTAGGGCCGTAGGCCACCCAACTTTTTCAACAATAGCAGTTCTATTCTTATATTTTACACACTTGGCAAGCATTTCTTTTCCCCTTCCCTGAGTCGGCTTGCTAGGAAAGCATGTAGAATTTTATGGGGAAAAAAGTATTAAAAGCAGCTGGGCATAGTAGTATGCACCTGCAGTCCCAGATACTTGGGAGGCTAAGGCAGGAGGATTGCTTGAGCCCAGGAGATTAAGGTTAGAGTGAGCTATGATTGTGCCACTGTATTCCAGCATGGGTGACAGAGCAAGACCCTGTCTCAAAAACAAAAACAAAAAAACCCACGTTAAAAGCTGCAGACCACTCTTATTGAGCACAGAGTTTCAAAAGGATTTCCAGAATATGAGAAATGAAATCTACAGTAAGATTATACCTTTACATTACCTACATACTTACCTTCTGTACATATATCTCTATATACTTTTGAAGATTATTTCTATATAAATAGAGCACCAAATCATGGACAAAGTCAAATCGATCACATACAATGATAAGTGGTAGCTGATCTGTTAGTTTCGCTTCCTGAAAAAAAGACAAACAAAAGGAAGCTTTAACTTTCTCCTTCTATGAGGTATCGAATCTATGTAAAATATGAGAATCTGTTCTACACTAACAAGAGAGGCTCACACAAGCATGGCTCTTCTGTTAAAGAAAGAACGTCCCAATAGTTGAGTGTGTACATCCCAGTTTCAGTAAATTTTTACTAAGCAATACTTGGATTCACACAGCAAGATACCAGGTCCTTCCCATACACACCCTTTACCAGAAGACAAGAGTAACAAATTAAGATACCTGAGCCAGCAGTAGCTCTCAGATGAGAGCCACTCATCTGAGAGTCACCACACTGGGACTTTCATTGGTAGTCACATTTCCATTGTATTTGAAATCAACTTAATAATTATAGTCACATTGTCAAACATATGGCATAAATGGCTCACATTTGTTTCAAACTAATGATTTTCTATCCCTCCCCACATCCAATCTAGACAACCAGTCTCTAATACTCTATTATAACAAAGCCTACAAGGAGCAACATGATGGTGACTACATGTGGCCATAAGAACCGCCCCCCACCCCCCCAAAAAAACAGCATTTAAAGAAAAGACCTCTTTAAATTGCCAACTGCTTTTACCATTCCATTACAGATACCAAACTACAATCCTACTTATAGATTGACATAGAAGATGTTACAGACAGGTAAGTAAAACCTGTACTGGGCATTTACCTGATACATGTCCTGTTACATTCCACAGACATAAGGTAGAGCACAAAAAACAACAGTTTCCATCAGGAATTCATTTATACACAGTGAAACATTCTTCAATAAATGATTCCTCTAACATAGTCTACTAGGGAAGCAGAACTAAGTAGGGTAGAACTTTCCCCAGTGATGGCCACTAAGAACATTATTTTCAAGGTTAGAATAAAATGGCTCCTGAGACTAGGGGATATTAGTTACTCAATTATAAATAATACAAAGACTAGTCTATGAAGTGTTCCAAGAACACCAAGGTAAATCTTAATTTTAATTTAGCCATCCTAAATTAAAAAATAAAAATGTCTGTAAAGCTGCACATTTTCGACATTAAGGAAGGTTTTCTAAAGCAAGTATTGTTTAACACCATGGAAACTCTGCACTAATAGCTGTTACAATCATTTCTAGAATCTGTCTGCATCTATCTATGCAAAAATTTTAGTATGTTATGTTTTTCCTACTAAATGAACATCAAAAAAGTATGGATCAACACACTAGTCATCTTACCTACACACATATAAAATATTTTTGTTAACTTTATCACTTACAAATAATCTAGGATTACTTTATTTTCATGCACAGGTGTTTAAACTTCTGTGGCAAATAATTCCACTTTTGTGGAATACTAACTGTATTCCAAAAGAAAATTTCAGATTTAAAAAGACAAAATCTAGGTTATTTTCTTGATTGCTAAAATTTGCACATGATTTTATACATGGTAGAAATGTTATTAACACTTTAATAATACTAAATTACCTACTAAATGTTTAATTAACCGCCAGTTATAATGGTTAAAGATTTTAAGATCAAACTTGAAATTATATTAACATAGAGGTTTTCTTCAACATAAATTTGTTCATTTAACAAATATTTATGAGTACCCAAGTATCAGACTCTGTTCTTAGTTACTGGAGATACAGCAGGGAACAAAGGAAGCAGAGTCCATTCTATCAAGGAACTTACATTCTAGTGGGAGAAGACGTACACAGTGGTGTTATAAAGAAAAACAAGCAAAATGGGGTAGGAATGGGTTCTATTTTAACAGGGCAACCTGAGACATCCTCTCTTATGACATTCAATCAGAAACCCAAAGAAGGAGAAGGTCATGAGAGAATAAGTAGTACAGGGCACAAGCAAAGGCCTTTGGGCAGGACAGGGTTGGGGGAGTTCTAGGAATAACAAGCAGGCCAGTGTGGTTGAAGATAAACCAGGAAAGAAGAAAAAAAGAAAGGTAGAAAATAAGATCAGAGGTAGCAAGGAGCAGATCATGGGTCTTATGAACAGTTACATGCTTTCTACAGAGAGTTTACAGTTCTACAAACTTAGGGCATAAGCCATGTGATGCTAATGACACAACTTTATCCTGCTCACAGGGTACCTTAAAGGAGAAGTTATGTTCTACCAATCTCTTTATTCCTGGTGGCTAACACACAATTGGCACTCGAATATTCAAGATCAGAGTCAACGGTATTTTTCTTATGACACAGGGTTTACTTACAACACCAGTAAATTATCATGTAGCTAGTACCTCTAAAATTCAGTTTAATGACAGTGGTAAGAGGCATCGTAACCATGTACTACAGGTTAACAAGGAATCTATTATGTTCATCCTCAACACTGGCATCAGAGGATAAATGTGATAGTTGCATCTTAGTATTGAGCTCCCATCTCAAATTATGTAGACATAAGACACTAAATTCACCTCTAATCCTGGCCGGAAGTAAATTCCTTCAAAGAGTCAGGTACAAATTGATATCAAAGAGAAATAAATACCTGCCTGACAGAAATCCCATTTAAGCTGACTCCACCTTTTTCCAAGGCTTATCACTTATCAGTAATAGTTACTACCTCAACATCTGTAGTATACAAGGTACTTGATAAACATAAGCTTATGGTTGAAGAAACTGAGGCTGAGGCACATTCATTAACTTGCCTGAGGTAACGGCTAGACATATACTGAATGAACAAACAATGGCTAAGTAGAATTTGAAACAGGTCTGACTGACTCAAAAGCTCATAATCCATATCCACACCCCTACTATATCAGGCTTGCACCTAATTCACAAGTGTGGAGGGGAAATCTTCATCTGATTAGATCCCATGGGATATGCAAACCTAAGGCAGTACCATCCTAGTACCCAGAGGATTATTTTTTATGTCTTTACTAGAGGATTTTTTTAAAGCTCAAGAATGTGATAATTAAATGATAGCAGTTAACTTCATTTTGCCTTCCATATATATGTAACTCAAATATTAAAATCCAAAGCTAAAGAAGTTACAATTTAAGCATAAAAGCTGAGGGCTCAATAAAAACAAAAATCATGTAAGAATCTGGTAGTATTAACACAGGAACAGAAAACCAAATACTGCATGTTCTCACTAGTAAGTGGGAGATAAATGATGAGAACACATGGACACAGGAACAACAGACACTGGGGCCTACTGAAGGGTGGAGGATGGGAAGAGGGAGAGGATCAGGAAAAAAAACTAATGGGTTGTAGGCTTAATACCTGGGTGACGAAACAATCTGTACAACAAACCCCCATGACACAAGTTTACCTATATAACAAACCTGCCCATGCACCTGAACTTCAAAGCTGAAAAACAACAAAAAACCCCCAACACCCCCTGCCCCCAAAAGAATCTGGTAGCAGTTTTTTTTTTTTTTTTTTTTTTTGGAAGGAAATAGTAATGATACTCACAGAAGGAAGTGAATCAGTAGTATGGGTACACTAGTCAAGCATAGAGTATCAAATCTTTCTCATCTGGAGGGGTTTTTTGATACCAGAAAGTTTTGGTCCAAACATAGCATACTAGCTAGGTTACCCAGAATATTCATGATGGCCAAAGACATTATAAAGCTACACTTTTTTGAAAAGTGTATCTTTTAATCTAAAATGTAGAGCAATTTCAACATTTTGACTACCTCATTACACTAAAATCCCTAAGGGTTTTGCTATTTCATCTAGAGCCCAGGTAGTAAATTCTTCAAAAGAACAATCTGCCAGTGCAACCACAGGCACAAATGATGATGGTCTGGGAGCAGGAAAAGCCTACTTTTTGTACTGTATTCTACAATAAACATTTTGGTTTCACTTGTAATTTAAAATTCTTCCAAGACAAAAAATACTTCAGCACTTTCTATAAAGTCTCAGGAATCATTTTATATATATATATAAAATACACACACACACATAATAGGCAGTGAGAGAGCAGTAATCTAAGTGTTCTGTAGTTTTCCTGGTCTTTTAGAGATAGCTATCAACTTTAAAGTTTTATTTCCCTCACAAAGTAACTGGTAGAATAAAGCTAAAGCTAAGTTAAACATTAAACAAAATTAACTGCCCTTAGGGATCTTCTAGAGTTCAGAATGTCTCGACCATTACTCCTCCCTGCAACACAGGTGGTCCTTACTTCTCTATAACTCATTTCATGTATCACAAAGCTGAGCATTTTGTTTGATCTTATCTTTAATTTATGAATTATATATGAAAAATATTTTAGTTTCTAGAGTTGGGCAAACTTGATGAAAGAGGTAAGCCTATACATTCCTTAGATAACAGATCCCTTTGCCTACCATAGAGGCTCCTCAAAATGGTATGAAGAGCAAGCTGATGTTAATATTCAAAAGCCTAAATGATTCTCAAATGACTCTGAAAGTATATAATCACTTTTCTAAATTTTTCCATCCAAAATTAAAATAAAGGAAATTCCTTTGAAATAATGCTATTTTTTTTCTTCTTTTAAACAGATGGTCATTCTTACCGATTTCCTTCCGTATTTCAAAGGAAACCACAGAGTATTATGTTTGGAAGAAATAATCCAGCACACAACTTAAGAATGCTAACAATTTCACATTTAGGGAAAAAATATTTTTGAACTACGACCAAACCCTTGTAGAACTGCTAAACTGGAATCCAACCAGAAAACACGTTACTCAAAACCACTTACCTTAAGAAAATTCTTGACTCGCTCAGGATCATAGCAGTTGCTTTCTCTACAGATTCTTTCTACTTCTTTGATTTGCCCAGTCTTGCAAGCTGCCTGAATGTATTTAAAGTGCACATCTGGGTCCTGACTAAAGTTAACAATGGATCCCAGAAAATAAAAGAGACCTTAAAGAAACAAGTAATTACAATTAAGCATAGGCACACTTTTGAGAATGACTGAAAAGCATTTATGCAATTAAAAAACTGTTACATTGAATACTCCCAAATATAAGTTGGTTGCTTAAAAAGCTCGATAAAAATACTAATTATTCCATTAATCAGATCAGTAAAATGGATTTGCACTTTAATCCTAAAGAACAGACAATTCAACCCAATGTTTCCTTTTTTTCTTTTTTATTGAGGCAGGTCTCTGTCACCCAGGCTGGAGTGCAGTGGCACGATCATAGCTCACTGCAGCCTCAAACTCCTGGGATCAAGCAATCCTCCTACCTCAACCTCCTAAGTAGGTAGGTGCATGCCACTATGCCAGGCTAATTTTTAAGAAAATTTTTGTAGAGATGGGGTCTTGCTGTGTTACCCAGGCTGGTCTTGAATTTGTGGCCTCAAGCAATCCTCCTGCCTTGGCCTCCCAAAGCACTGGGATTATTAAAGGCATATACCACTGTGCCCCTATATGGGAAATTTTAAATGAAGACCCCAATACCTGGTGTTTTTCAATATGCAGTTTATAGGAAACATACAAAATAATTTGGGAAGAATTTAGTGCAGTATTGTCCAGAAGAACTTTCTGCAATGATGAAAATCTTATCTTTGCCCCCCGATGTAATAGCCACTAACCACACGTGGCTATTAAGCACTTGAAATGTGGCTAGAGTGACTGAATAACTAAATATTAAATTTTATTTAATTTTAATAACTTTCAATGTAAATAGCTGCTATATGTGGCTAGTGACTGCTGTACTAAACAGTGTAAAACTGTGAAAATTAAGAAAACATTAAGAAAACTAGTAGACTCTCTTACCCCTTCTCAATAGAGCACTACTACTACAAAGAGGAGAGAAAGGCAATTGAGGACCAGAACTTAGCCACCCAACAGTGATTACGTTAGTTCCCTGCATAGCAGTGGTTCTCAACTGAGGTGATTTTCCTCACAGGTGACACTGGCAATGTCTGAAGACATTTTTGGTTGTCACAACTGGTGGAGCTGACGCTACTGGCATCTAGTGGGTAGAAACCAGGAATGCTGCTAAATATTCTACTAAATATTCTACATCTACAGGAATACCCCTCTACAATGATTATCCAGCCTTAAATGTCTATAGTACTAAGGTTAAGAAATTCTGCTAAATAGCAACAAATCACAAAATGCCCTTGGCGAGAATCACCTGCTATTGTAAGAGTCAGACATATAAGCATAAAATGTTATTATACCCGATCATTAGTACAGATTGAGTATCCCCTATCCAAAATACTTGAGACCAGACATGTTTCAAATTTTCAACTTTGGAATATTCGCTTTATAATTACCTGATCAGCATC
This sequence comes from Macaca fascicularis, assembly GCF_037993035.2. Lineage (NCBI taxonomy): Eukaryota > Metazoa > Chordata > Mammalia > Primates > Cercopithecidae > Macaca > Macaca fascicularis. The sequence goes on from NC_088390.1 coordinate 47,042,796, forward strand.
CCTAATCTGAAAATCCAATTTCTGAAACGCTCCAACAAGCATTTCCTTTGAGCATTATGTTGGTGTTCAAAAAGTTTCAGGCTTTGGTGCATTTTGGATTTTCAGATTAGGGACACTCAACCTGTATTTTCATTTTATACAATTTCAACACCACTACATATTTTTCTCTTAAAATTCTACCTTTCATTCATCTATAAAATATCCAAACAGATGGTCTTGTTCACTGCATATCCTTAGGATCCAACATAAAAGGGCCTTGACAACATTTATTGAATAAAAATTAAAATGTCCCATAGAACAAATTTTTAGAAAGACAAGATTTCCAGGCCAGGCACGGTGGCTCAAGCCTGTAATCCCAGCACTTTGGGAGGCCGAGACGGGCAGATCACGAGGTCAGGAGATCGAGACCATCCTGGCTAATATGGTGAAACCCTGTCTCTACTAAAAAAATACAAAAAAAACTAGCCAGGCGAGGTGGCAGGTGCCTGTAGTCCCAGCTACTCGGGAGGCTGAGGCAGGAGAATGGCGTAAACCCGGGAAGCAGAGGTTGCAGTGAGCCGAGATCCGGCCACTGCACTCCAGCCTGGGCAACAGAGCGAGACTCTGTCTCAAAAAAAAAAAAAAAAAAAAGAAAGAAAGACAAAATTTCCAATAGCCTGATCATAAGCATACCTCTTCTTGGCTATCTTAAGTACTTTTTAAAAAAACTCAAAAACTCCTACTTACCTTCAAAACTCTTGAAAGATTCAAAAAGTTCAATCAGAGACTGAGTTGACAGTTGTTCATGATATTTAGAAGCCACTTGAACACAGATCTGCAGATTCTGACGAATGTTGGCAGACAGCATGGCTCTGAGACATTCTAGGGAGTCTTCTACTGATAAGGAACCAAAGTAGTTGACTAACCACTACAAGACAAAATAAATGAATGAATGAATAAATGAAATAACGTTGAACCTCATGGTGGTATGAAATCATTAATATTTAGTACCACAAACACATTTTCAGTGTACCTATTAATCACAACTAACACCATCTATCAGGTAAGAAACTGAAATACCTCAGGGTTAAGAAGATGGGTGTGAACCACTGCACGTTTTATATCATATAAATCAGTGAAGTGTTCTAATGCACGCTGCAGTAGGCCAGCCTTTTCACACAGTTGAGCAATGTGAGCCCGGTCATAATGTGTGAACATCTGATTGCCTAGAATAGCATCTGCAACCTGTAAAACCACAAACAAGGAAAGTTAATTGTCCACTCCATTTATATGAGTAATTCAACATCCATTACAGATTAAGGTTTAATAGTGAACTGTTAAAGAAAGTACAAAAGAATATTATAATAGCTAAATTTTCTTGTATAAGGAGTAGGCATCTCAGTAGCTTTGCATGACAATCTGAGATGCTCTGCACAACTACTAAAACAATGTTGGAAACATGCCTAAAAAGCATTAAAACACATACTTGAGGCGCATGCATAAGGTTCATCTCAAGTAACCGCGTCTGTAAAGGACCTTCAGATGGGCGATTATTCTTCAGAGCATCAAGCAAGAATGCAGTACATTGCTGAATTAGATTGTATTCCATAAAGACATCTACAATCTACAAAAAAAATAGATTTAAAAGAAATTGTTTTAAGATACTATGGAGAGTATGTAGACAAAATTATGCACGAGCTCTTTCTTTACCTGAGAATTTTATTTGGACAATATGAACACTTTAAGAACAAATTTTTGTCCTCTAGAGAACACAGTTATTTTCAGTTCTGATAAAAACTACAAAATATTTCAAGATATTACATAATAGCAGAATACAATTGAACCAATAGACCTTTATTTTATTATTTTATTTTATTTTTTTGAGGCGGAGTTTTGCTCTTGTTGCCCAGGCTGGAGTGCAATGGCACGATCCCAGCTCACTGCAACCTCCGCCTCCCAGGTTCAAGCGATTCTCCTGCCTCTGCTCCCAAGCAGCTGGCATTACAAGCATCTGCCACCACACCTGGATAATTTGTTATTTTTAGTAGAGACAGGGTTTTGCTATATTGGCTAGGCTGGTCTCAAACTCCTGACCTCAGGTGATCTGCCCACCTCAGCCTCCCAAAGTGCTGGGATTACAGGCGTGAGCCACCATGCCCAGACTGACCTTTATTTTTATAAACTTTTGAAAAACAACAGCATAAACAATATGAAGGACTCTGACTCACACTTCCAAATGCATCTCTTCCCTCTCCCCATACCCAGTGGCAACTACTATCCTGTTTTATCATCCCCATGTATTTTTCATATTTTTAATACATATATATCTCTAAATAAGATGTTTGTTTTGCATGTATTAAAACTACATGCAGATGGTTTCATATTATCCATTCTTTTGCAACTTGCTTTTTTTTGCAAGGCATTTGAGGTTTATCCATATAGAGTGACAAAGCTTTAATTTCTACAAACTCTAAGTTTCTTTTTTTTTTTTTTTTCTTTTTAAGAGAGTCTCACTCTGTTGCCCAGGTTGGAGTGCAATGGCATGATCACAGCTCACTGCAAACTGGACCTCCAGGCTCAAGCTGTCCCTCCACTTCAGCCACCTGAGTAGCTAGGACAACAGGCATGTGCCACCACACCCAGCTGATTTTTTAATTTTTTGTAGTTACAGGGTCTCACATGTTGCCCAGACTGGTCTTGAATTCTTGGCCTCAAGCAATCCTCCCACCTTGGTCTCCCAAAGTACTGGGACTACAAGCGTGAACCACCACGGCTGGCCCCCACTCTCCATTTCAATCAGCTTCTACAAAATATATTGTAATCACATTACCTGTGTGATGTCAGCAAGAGGCTCTTCATCTTGAACTAACATTTGGGCAAACTGCTGTCCCTGATCTGGACTGATTCGCATTACATTTCTCAGCAGAAATATCCAATCTGGAGTGTATCCAACCTATAAACAAACAAAGACTTAAACGCTGCTTCTAAGTTTCAATTTCATAGCATTTAAAGACTTTTTCTACTATAAAATCTTGCTAATATAGAACTACTTGTGAAAGCACAAATTCATTTTCGATTTAAAGTGCCCAGTTAGACCCTGATGATGACATATTTGAATAAACACCTGTCAATTTTTATAACTGGCTTATCCATTTTCTTCTTCTTTTTTTTTTTGAGACAGGGTCTTGCTTTGTCATCCAAGCTGGAGTGCAGAGGTGCAATCTCGGTTCACTGAAACCTCTGCCCCCTGGGCTCAAGTAATCCTCCCACCTTGGCTTCCTGAGTAGCTAGGACCACAGGCACACACCACCACGCCTGGCTACTTTTTTGTATTTTTAGTAAAAACAGGGTTTCACCATGTTGCCCAGACTGGTCTCAAACTCCTGAGCTCAAGTGATCTGCCCGCCTTGGCCTCCCAAAGTGCTGGGATTACAGGCGCAAGCTACCACGCCTGGCCTGGCTTATCCATTTTCAATAAATGAGTATTTCAAAAGTTTGTTCTAACATGTTAAACATGTCTGCTATCTTAAATTCTGATAAGCCATGCAAGAGTAATTGTCTCAATTTAACAAGTATGAATTTGATATGAGGGGTAAGAGAATTTTTATATATTTCAAAGTAAATCAAAATGAAAGGAAATTCACTATTAAAGTAACCAAGAGTTAATACAGGCTAATTTCTCTGTCCATGCTTCGATGAATTCATGCTGAGAATCTGTTTCATTGAACTCACTTTTTTAGCATATAAAACAATCTTCTGGACTTGACCTGTTTCTGCAAAGCACTGAATGACTTTATTTGGGACGTTAGCCCTTAGGTACACACTAAGTGCCAATGTAGGGTCCACAGATTTCACAAGATCACCCAGTTCTTCAGAACATTCCAGCTGTCCAAAGGAAAAAGAGATTGTTTAGTGATCGATCAACTGTTTTAGAAATGAGCAGTTGACACTATATCCACTATAATAATTAGTATGAGAAGTACTTAGTTTCACAGAATATACTATAAATATGCAGGGGTTGTGGCTGGTAGACTCTTAATCTTGTATTCACAGCAATGTCTCAGTAGAATTCTCCACAAATCTTATTTAAAGATAAAAAGCTCACCTAGACTGCAATCTTATAGATATTATCAACTACCTTGTTAGGGATTTAAGTACTTTAAAGCAGAATCTTCTACCTCTTATACTCCTAACTACTAAGAATATTCAGATATCAGACTCACATCACATGGCTCCGATTTTTCAAAAACAAAAAGCAACTTTTTTTTGTTTTTTTTTTTTTTTTGAGACAGAGTCTCACTCTGTCGCCCAGGCTGGAGTGCAGTGGTGCGATCTCGGCTCACTGCAAGCTCTGCCTCCCGGGTTCACGGCATTCTCCTGCCTCAGCCTCCTGAGTAGCTGGGACTACAGGCGCCCGCCACCACGCCCGGCTAATTTTGTTTTGTATTTTTTAGTAGAGATGGGGTTTCACAATGTTAGCCAGGATGGCCTCGATCTCCTGACCTCATGATCCGCCCGTCTCGGCCTCCCAAAGTGCTCGGACTACAGGCATGAGCCACCGTGCCCGGCAAAAAGCAACTTTTAATGTAATGTTATCAACTGAAAATTTGATATTGAAGGAGCCAGATGAGGTTTACCGTAAGGTCAGTTATTAAATCACAGTGTAACCTATATATGTCTGAAGAATCTAAGTACCACTATCTTCTTGACTTGGATTTAAGCTTACAGGGCAAGAAGGACACTCTTAAGAATTTTTAGGTAGTATACAAGCAAATACCGTCTTCTGTGTTATTCAGTCTGCCTTACTCATTGAGCTGCCCAATCTGGAAATTCATTTCCTAAGAGTTCCAGTTTATATACCAAAGTTGACTTTCTACTTTGGAGACTAACTCTTATAAATGATATTTAATGCCAAAAATAGAAAGTTGTATCAGAGTCTATAATCTTAACTGAACATGCTAATGAATAGTTGATGTCTCTTTTATTAAAACCACAAATGGTCCCATTTGACTGTTCACAGAAAAGGGTAATGATACCTAAAAAGCTTTCACCCTGTTACATAGGTTAACTCAGTTACCTTGGCTGTTCTCATTCTCCCTTATCTTCTTAAAAAATGGTGTGTATTTATTTAATAGGGTCTCTCTGTGTTGCCTAGGCTGGTCTCAAACTCCTTGCATCAAGTGATCCTTGTGATCCTTTTGCCTCGGCCTCCCAAAGTAGTGGGATTACAGGTGTGAGCCACCGAACTCAGCCCTGCCTTATCTTAATCAATTAGGATGGACCTCAGATACTCGCTAGTGTGGCTGTTCTTCATCAGAGACTCCTGTCCAAGCATCCCAAATCTGATAAACTATTCTCTAGTATCTTACAAGATTGCCAGAAACTGGATCAAGAAACAAGGACTTAGAATTAATAATATAAAAACAGTACTAATATATACTAATGCTGAAAGAATAACAACATTAAATATTATTCACTATTCAGAGTGCTTTAAACAATACTACTTCAGTTCTTGACAATGGCAATTCCATACTACAACTTTGAGGAGAAAGGTTTTTTTATATGGTGGTGTGAAAGGAATTAACACTAATGGATAGCTAAAACTTGTCTGTTATCTTAGAAACAAAAAACGCCCTTTGGCTGTTTCTCAGTCACTATTCCACATTAGGAATAATGTGCTCAGGAAAACGTACTACCATTATATGCTCTCTGTAAAGAGAAATGAGTAAGTACTGAGTGAATATAAAAGGCATCGAAAAGACCTACAGTAAAGAAAGCTAGTTAACATTCAGAAAAGGTTCCTATTTAAATAAATTTCAAGAAACCAAGTTAAATATTTTTCCATGTAACACCAACTAACATTCTGTGAAATCACTGGGAAACAGTATCTCATTGCTAATTAGACAGCCATCCTGTCTTATTAAGATCCAACTTTTTTCTTTTTTTTTTTTTAAGACTGAGTCTCATTCTATAGCCCCGGCTACAGTGCAGTGAAGCAATCTCAGCTCACTGCAACCTCCACCTCCCGGGTTCAAGTGATTCTCCTGCCTCAGCCTCCCGAGTAGCTGGGATTACAGGTGCTGCCACCACGTCCGGCCAATTTTTGTATTTTTAGTAAAGACGGGGTTTCTCCATGGTGGTAAGGCTGGTCTCAAACTCCCAACCTCAGGTGATCCGCCTGCCTCGGCCTCCCAAAGCGCTGGGATTACAGGCGTAAGCCACCACGCCCAGTGAAAAAATAAATATATTTTCAAAAGGAAATAAGTGAACCCATCTTATGCAATGTATGTTTTTGTTCTGTTTCTACCAGCAGTAATGGAGACATTTTGGTGCAGCCTAAATGATTTTAACTTGCTAATATCATATTTAATGCAATCAAAGCAAGATTATGTCAACACAATTTCAAGTACCTTATCTTCTTTTAACCATTTCTCCAAAAGCTGTTTTCGCCCTTGCTGAAGTACAGGCCTACAAAGCTCTAAGGATTCGTATTTGTTGAGCTGTCCCTGGTCCAAAAGGATACCAAAGTATTGAAGTAGAGGAGAAGTTTGACCTGGCTGGGCTGGGACACTCTGGAACCGACGGATAGTGTCTGGAGTACGAAGAATACCCTTTAAGAAGAAGAAATGTTAAACACACTTCAAAAGTGATCCAAACATCACACTAATCACCCCATAGAGATCAATCTCTTAGGTCAATCTTAAAGGAATGAATCCATCTATTAATATGAAGTTTCAAATCTTCTCCATCTAGAGTAAATATTTAGTCACTATCTTTCATACTCCTGGTTCAATGTTATAAGATTATCCAGAATCAAAAATAGATCAACTTAAATTACAATGTCAATGTGTAAAAGAATAGTTATAATCATAACATAGTTATAGCTAGGTATTATCCCAAGTTCATATTAAATTAAGTACAAATTTCATAATGAATATTGGTCAGGAATATAAGGTATTAATTCAGTCCACCATAAACCAACATCAAAAGTGATAATAAATTCAGCCTAATTTTGACAGCTCTACTCACCAAAAAGTTGGACAGTATTTCTTTCATGTCCAACTTATGGAAATAAAATCAGTAACCATCATCTATGAGGTCAAATAGTATTACACCTAAATAACTAAACATTATTACATCTATGTAAATCAAAAGCTTGCTAGAACTACATATCCTTGTAACAATCTGGGTTTTAAAAAACTAATCAAATCCAGAGAAAATTAACCAAATCTAGAGGCACTGACAAGGAATTCTACTAAAGGAAAATGTAACCCAAATGTAATCTAAAAACAGTTTCTCTCTAGAAAGCTGGTTCCTTTTCTAGCAATATGAGAAACAGAATATTAACAATGGATTAATGTCATGACAACTTCATTTTCATAACGCTTTACCTTTGGTGCATTAGCAGCCACCTTTGCTGCCTCTGAGTAATTTCCCTGGGCAAAAAGAGCATTAAATTTCCGGGCAAAGAGTTCTTCAGCACCGGCTAAGTTGTTACGTACAGCCATTCTCAGAGCCAAATCAGGATTTTGTAGAACATTGGTGATGTAAGGAATTATGTTTTCTTCTTCCACACACACTGACAGAACCTGCAATTTAAAGAATAAAATATAGCTGCAATGTGTTCATTTTGATACAAATGATATCAAGTCTATTTAGAACAGGTTAATACTGAGTCACAAAGGTAATGAAATTGTGACAGCTGTTTTCTTGCTGCCATTAAAAAATAATAAAAGAAAGGAAGGAAGGAAGACAAGGAGAAAAAAAATTAAGGAGATTTGAAAACAAGTATCACAGGGTGCTAGGCCATTATGTGGTTCCTAAAATATGGCTATTCTATAATCTAAATAACTTCTTTCTTCATTGTCCAAACTAACTGCTTTGATACCATCTATTCATTCTTAACATAGTCAGTATCAAAGATTAACATTCCCACTTAATTGAGCTCTGAAAGACAACTCCACATAATTTAAAACTTCCTGAGGACATCAATCTTGATAACCTACAGAAAATGACATTGAAGAAGCTATGATATCTAAATGACATTTAAGGTTCACTTGCAAGTTGTTTAAGGTATATTCCTTCTAATTTTAGGATTTTTTTTTACAAGAACTTTACAGTAATTTTTTGTTAATTACATTTTCATTCCTAGAGACCAGATTATATACTCAATGAAGGGAGGGACCACTGAATCCTCAAGCAGCTAACATAATGCAAGGAATATGGTAGGTGCTTGAAAAATAGGCCAGGTACAGGGGCTCACGCCTGTAATCCCAGCACTTTGGGAGGCCGAGGCAGGTGGATCACAAGGTCAGGAGTTTAAGACCAGCCTGGCCAACATGGTGAAACCCCACCTCTACTAATAAAAATACAAAAAATAGCCGGGCGTGGTGGCATGCGCCTGTAGTGCCACCTACTAGGGAGGCTGAGGCAGGAGAATCGCTTGAACCCAGGAGGCGGAGGTTTCAGTAAGTCAAGATGGCGCCACTGTACTCCAGCCTGGGCAACAGAGGGAGTCTCAAAATAAATAAATAAATAAATAAAAATAATAATATCAGTAAAGGCCAATTTCTAATTGCTTGTTTGCAAAAGTTACCTACCCTCAAACTTCCTTAACACTCAATGCCACAGAATACTTTCTGGCTTGCCCCAAAAGCTGAACGACTGTCAACTGCCATAGAGAAAGGGAGTCCTTCTCTACCCATCCATCCCTTTCCCCAGTGCAGAACTAGTCATATGCCCTAGCTTATAAACTACTCATATTACCCATAACAGCACTTCTCAACCTAATATAATTGTATAATTGTTTCTCAGTCACTGTTCACATGAGGAAAAGGGGCTTCTCTTTAACTGTATTACTAGCAATATGCAATTAGTGTAGCATAAAACACATTTAATTTGTTGAATAAACGAATATAGGAAATGGCTGTCCCCAAATCAATAAGAATTGAAAAATACTTGAGAACTCAGTGAACCAAATAGATAGGTAACAGTCTGCCCTGCCTATTCTACTACTCCTTTCAGGGGAAATTAAGAAATTTTAACCTCCAAGATTTTATTTCTATAGGTCCGACCTCCATCCTCAAGGCTTATTTAAAGGAAGTAATAATTACTTTCTTTATAGTTATTTGCATTTCTGAGCCCCAACCTTAACTTAAATCTTACCTCCTATAAAGAATGAGAAAGATAAACAGAAAATCCAGTTCCAATTACATTTTCTGAAGCTTCCTATTGATTGCTGCCTTAGGTTTCCCCAAATACTGAATCCACAGTTTCATCCTTATCATAAAGACTGTTTTAGCAGATTTCTAGCAACCAGTACTTAATAAGATCTCCTACAGGGAACAGAAAAGGTTCCAGGTTCCAGTGTCTTCTAAAGTACTCAGTTCTATCAAATTCAGAATTTAAGTCAGATGTTGACTATAACATCACTTTACTTGATTTTGCTTTTTCAACCGATAGAAGCCACATACTCATCCCTTCAGGGAATACGCCGAGTTAGTACACTTCAGCGAAGACTAAAAGAAAGCCCTAATATTACTGTAAATACCTCTTTACTCAAAGTAGCTGGCACATAAAATTTGGGAGGAAGGGAAAGTAACAATCAACAAGTTCCCAGAATTAGAGTTATGAACACCAAGAATGTATCATGAAATTGTTTAAGGTACTTTAGGTTAAGCATTATCTTAAAACAGCACAACAGCAGAAACAAAAAGGGGCCAGGCGTGGTGGCTCATGCCTGTAATCCTAGCACTTTGGGAGGCCAAGGCAGGAGCATCGCTTGAGCCCAGGAGTTCAAGACCAGCCTGGGCAACATAGCAAGACCCTGTCTCTCTCTCTTTTTTTGAGACAAAGTCTTGCTTTTTGAGACGGAGTCTTGCTCTGTCGCCCAGGCTGGAGTGCAGTGGCACGATCTTGGCTCACAGCAACCTCTGCCTCCTGGCTTCAAGCAATTCTCCTGTCTCAGTCTCCCAAGTAGCTGGGACTACATGTACCTGCCACCACGCCCGGCTAATTTTTTTTCGTACTTAAAGAGACAGGTTTCACCATATTGGTCAGGCTCGTCTCAAACTCCTGACCCCAGGTGATCCACCCATCTTGGCCTCCCAAAGTACTGGGATTACAGGCATGAGATACTGTGCCTGGCCCCTGTCTTTTTTTTTTTTTTTTAAATTAAGAATTTTTTTAAAAAAAGGTCCCTGGCTTCACAACTTCATGATTATTAAATTATCACTAATCTAATTCACCAAAAAAGGCCAATATATTCTTGATTTTCCTTTTTAATTTCTTTTTTGAGACCGAGTCTTGCTCTGTCGTCCAGGCTGGAGTGCAGTGGCGTGATCTTGGCTCATTTTTTGTAACTTCTGCCTCCCAAGTTCAAGTGATTCTCTTGCCTCAGCCTCCCAAGTAGCTAGGATTACAGATATGCACCATCATAGCCAGTTAAGTTTTTGTATTTTAGTAGAGACGGGTTTTCACCATGTTGGCCAGGCTGGTCTCGAACTCCTGAGCTCAGGCAATCTGCCCACATCGCCCTCCCAAAGGGCTGGGATTAAAGGTGTGAGCCACTGGGCCTAGCCTTATTCTTGATTTTTCTAAGACAGAGACTCACAACTAAATACTTGAAAGCTACTGAATTTTTAAAACTGCTTTTGTCCCAGACACTGACTGGTGCTAGAAATATAATTTACTAAAGACAATCCGTTTTTCTAATGAAGAATAGTGACTGTGACAGCTAAGCAGGCAATTTTAGTAAGTATGTTAAGTGTTATGAGGAGAAAGCCGTAAGTTAAGTTCTAGGAGTACAGAGCAGAAGCACCTAACCAGGTCTGGAGTTAAGGTGGGGCATGGGTAGGTAGGGATGGACTCCCTTTCCCTAGAGGGACTGTCTCTTCATATACGTAACATTTTTCAAAAATTAACTGAATGAAGGAGAAACAAAACCCATCTACTTCCTTTGCTTATTATCTGGGAAAAATACTAATTTGAAAGAAAACGAGTAAAAGGCAAGACCAAAAGGCAAGACCAGTAACAGTATTAAGTTTTAAAATTTTTAGCCACTTTCCAGAAAATTAAGATACCTCCTGGTAAAATATTCTTATTCATATTAAAATAGGCCGTGTGCTGTGACTCACGCCTGTAATCTCAGCACTTTGGTAGGCCGAGGCGGGTGGATCACAAGGTCAGGAGTTTGAGACCCGCCTGGCCAACATGGTGAAACCCCGTCTCAACTCAAAATACAGAAATTAGCTGGGTGCGGTGACTCACACCTGTAATCGTAGTTACTCGGAAGGCTGAGGCAGGAGAATTGCTTAACCCCGGGAAGTGGAGGTTGTAGTGAGCTGAGATCATGCCACTGCACTCTAACCTGGGTGACAGAGCGAGACTCCGTCTCAAGAAAAAAAAAAAAAAAAAGAAATTAAAATAATATGATGACAGAGAAAGAACCGCTTGCTAGATGGTATTAACAGGTTTTTCAAAAATGACAAATTTAGAATGGATAATATTTTTCCTACCAAATTGATTAACTTTCCAGGCATCCCACAAGAGGTATTGAAACATATCACCTTCTAACATGTAATAGTAATGCTTAATTAAAGAGCTAGGAAAAGGGATGTAGGTAGAATTCTTTTCCCTGTAGTTGATAATCGCTCTGCCTTGGAGAGATAACAGAAAACTCCTTAAAAAGAATAGTCTGTCAAATATGACCCTAAATTGTTTTTTTCCATGGAGAATCACTTCTTTTGACAGTAATGCATCTATACAGTCCAAGATGGCTATAAACCAGTTTCTCTGAAACAGGATTAAAGACACACTTTGTATTCATACACATCTCTATTTTTAGGTATATATTATTTTCCTTTTTTATCAGCTTACATCATGCTTTGATATATATTTTCTAATATCCAAAGTTACCATTTACTTTTTGGAAAAAAACTAACAGTAATGTGTTTATTTTCTATTTTATTATTTTTGGGAGTAATTTCTCAAAAGTACAGGATTGTTCCCAACTCATCAGGTTATCTTATTTTATTGCTTAAGTTTCAAGGTTTCCTTACTTGTCCCTTTCTGTTTACTCCAATTATTCCAGCTGTGGCTTCATGAGGTGCAGTAACAAAAATCGTTTCTCCACTGATTCTATTCATGTAGATGCAGGTACCAGTCTCAAGATCATAGAGGTGGATATAACCATACTTGGTTATCAAGAATACCACATCATGCTTTTCACTGATCTATAGAAAGAAAATTAACACTTCAGTGAAATAATGAATCTATAAACAGAAAATAAAAACATTCAGTCTAATTCCATTTCAGAGATGGTAAAATTCTAGAACAAGAGGGTTATTTGAAAAATTATAAGCTAATATTTAAAGTTTCCTTCATTTTTATAGCACATTTAAATATGGATATTCCAAGCTCTTATATAACACAAGAATATGAATGAAACTGATAAAAGGAAAGACAATTCAAAACTTAGGATAGCACAGTTTATGTATTACAGGCATACCTCATTTTACTGCACTTTGCAATGCAGATGAATCTTTACGAATGGAAGGTTTATGGCAACCCTGCATCGAGCAAGCCTATGGGCACTATTTTCCAACGGCATGTGCTCTCTTCGGTGTCTCTGTGTCACGTTTTCATTAATTCTCACAATATTTCAAACCTTTTCATTATTATATCTGTTATGTTGATCTGTGACCAGTGATCTTTGATGTTACTATTGTAATTATTTTAGGGTGCGATGAATCGCACCCACATAAGACAGCAAACTTAACCGATAAATATTGTGTGTGTTCTGACTGCTCCAGCAACCAGCTGTTCTCCCATTTCTTTCTCTTTCCTTGGGCCTCCCTATTCCGAGACACAACAATAATGAAATTAGGCCAATTAATAACCCTACAATTGCCTCTACATGTTCTACATCTCATTTTAAATCAAAAGCTAGAAGTAATTTTAAGTTCAGTGAGAAAGACACGTCCAAAGCCAAGACAGGCTGAATGGTGGGCTTTTTGACCCAGCCAAGTTGTGAATACAAAGCAAAAGTTCTTGAAGGAAATTAAAAGTGCTACTGCAGTGAACACATGAATGATAAGAAAACCTAACAGCTTTTCTTGCTGATATGGAGAAAGCGCACTGGTGCAGTGGCTTACAAATGTAATCCTAGTCTCATTTTCTCACATCTAAGAAAACGACCACAGACAAAGTCAAACTCTAGTACTTGCCACATTGAGGTAATGTTTTGCAGGCCAAAGAGAAATAAAACGATTCTACTTTTGAATTTATGTAACTATATATATGAGCAGTTTTTTTTTTCTCTTTTAAAATGTTATAGGCCAGGTGCAGTGGCTCATGCCTGTAATCCTAGCACTTTGGGAGGCCAAGGTGGGTGGATTGCCTGAGCTCAGGAGTTTGAGACCAGCCTGGGCAACACAGTGAAAATTCCGTCTCTACTAAAATATAAAAGAAATTAGCCAGGCATGGCAGCATGCACCTGTAGTCCCAGCTACTGGGGAGGCTGAAACAGGAGAACTGCTTGACCCTGGAGGCGGAGGTTGCAGTGAGCCGAGATGGTGCCACTGCACTCCAGTCTGGGCAACAGAGTGAGACTCCGTCTCTAAAAGAAAAATGTTATACACAGCTGGGTGCAGTGGCTCATGCCTGTAATCTCAGCACTCTGGGAGGCTAAGGTGGGTGGATCACTTGAGCGGAGGAGTTCGAGACCAGCCTGACCAATATGATGAAGCCCTGACTCTACTAAAAATACAAAAAAATTACCCAGGTGTAGTGGTGCATGAGATCGCGCCATTGCACTCCAACCTGGGTGACAGAGTGAGACCCTGTCTCAAACAAAAATACAAATAAAAATGTTATATACTAGCCAGGTGCAGTGGTATGTGTCTGTAGTCCCAGCTACACAGGAGGCTGAAGCACAAGGATCACTTAAGGCCAGGAGTTTAAGACCAGCCTGGGCCAGGCATGGTGGCTTACGCCTGTGATCCCAGCAGTGTGGGAGGTCGAGGTGGGCAGATCACTTGAGGTCAGGAGTTCGAGACCAGCCTGACCAACATGGCGAAACCCCGACTCTACTAAAAATACAAAAATTAGCCAGGTGTGGTGGCAGGTGCCTGTAATCTCAGCTACTCGGGAGGCTGAGGCATGAGAATCGCTTGAATCCAGGAGGCAGAGATTGCAGTGAGCTGAGACTGTGCCACTGCACTCCAGTCTGGGCAATAGAGAGACTCAGTCTCATAAAAAAAAAAAAAAAAAAAAAGACCAGCCAGGGCAACACAGTGAAACATTGTCTCTAAAATACTTTTCAAATAGCCAGGCGTAGTGGTATGTACCTGTAGTCCTACCTACTCCTAGCTACTCTGGAGGCTGAGGCAAGAGGAACAATTGAGCCCAGGAGTTCAAGTTCAAGGCTGCAGTGAGCTATGATCACACCAACTGCATTCCAGCCGGGGCAACAGAGGGAGACCCTGTCTCTTTAAAGAGGGAGAGGGAGGGGGAGAGGGGGAGAGTGGGAGAGAGAGGGAGGAGGTCCGGCGCAGTGGCTCACGCCTATAATCCCAGCGCTTTGGGAGGCCAAGGTGGGTGGATCACGAGGTCAGGAGATCAAGACCATCCTGGCTAACACGGTGAAACCCCATCTCTACAAAAAATACAAAAAATTAGCCGGGTGTAGTGGTGGGCGCCTGTAGTCCCAGCTACTCAGGAAGCTGAGGCAGGAGAATGGCGTGAACGTGGGAGGCGGAGCTTGCAGTGAGCTGAGATCGCACCACTGCACTCCAGCCTGGGCACAGAGTGAGACTCCGTCTCAAAAAAAAAAAAAAAGAAAAAGAAAAAGAAAAGAGAAGAGAAGAGAAGGAAAGGAAGGGAAAGGGAAAGGGAAAGGAACGAAAAAAGGCCAGGCGCGGTGGCTCAGGCCTGTAATCCCGCGCACTTCGGGAGGCTGAGGCAGGCGGATCACGAGGTCAGGAGATCGACACCATCCTGGCTAACACAGTGAAACCCCGTATTTTGTATTTTGAAAAAATACAAAAAAATTAGCCGGGCGTAGTGGTGGGCGCCTGTAGTCCCAGCTACTCATGAGGCTGAGGCAGGAGAATGGCATGAACCCGGGAGGTGGAGCTTGCAGTGAGCCGAGATCCTGCCACTGCACTCCAGCCTGGGCAACAGAAGGAGACTCCATCTCAAAAAAAAAAAAAAAAAAAATTCAAACCAGCTACAGCATTCTTTTAAGCCAAAACCTAATCTAGTGTAAGGCCCTAACTTTCCTCAATTCTGTGAAGGCTCAGAGAGGTGAGAAAACAACAGAAGAAAAATTTGAAGGTAGCAGAAGTTGATTCGTGAGGTTTAAGCAAATAAACTATCTGTACAATATAAAAGTGTAAGGTGAAAACCAAGTACTGATGTAGAAGCTGCAGCAAGTTATATGGAAGATCTAGCAAAGATCATTGAAGGCGGTCACACTAAACAACAGATTTTCTCTACAGAGAAGTCAATGCCTGGCTTTAATGGACAGGCTGACTCTCTTATTAGGAACTAATGACGCTGGTGACTTTAAGTTGAAGCCAATGCTCATCTGCTATTCCAAAAATCCTAGGACCTTCAAGAATTATGCTAAATCTACTTTGCCTATGCTATAGAAATGGAACAGCAAAGCCCTGATGACAGCACATCTGTTTACAGCATGGTTTACTAAATATTTTATGCCTGCTGTTCAGACCTACTGCTCAGAAAAAAAAAAGATTCCTTTCAAAATATTACTGCTCATCGACAATGCACATAGTCATCCAAGAGCTCTGATGGAGATATACAAGGAGATTAATATTGCTTTCATGTCTGCTAAGACAGCATCCATTCTGAAGCCTATGAATCAAAGAAGCAATTTTGACTTACAAGTCTTCTTATTTAAGAAATATATTTCATAAGACCACAGCTGCCCTGGATAGTGATTCGTCTGATGGATCTGGGCAAAGTAAATTTAAGTGAATCTGGAAAGGATTCACCACAGTACTTTTAAGTAATGGTGAATCTGGAAAGGCTTCATCATTCTAGATGTCATTAACAACATTCATGATTCATGGGAGGAAGTCAAAATATCAACATTAAAAGGAGTTTGGAAGAGGCTGATTCCAACCTTCATGGATGATTGAGGGGTTCAAGACTTCAGTGCAGCACATACGGGCAGATGTGGTAGAAATAGCAAGAAAACCAGAATTAGAAATAGAGCCTAAAAATGTGACTGAATTACTGTATCTCCTAGTAAAGGAGCTGTTTCTTAAGGATGAGCAAAGAAAAGTGGTTTCTTGAGATAAAATCTACTGCTGGTGAAGGTGCTGTGAACATTGCTGAATGACAACAAAGCATTTAGATTATTACAGAAACTTAGCTAGTAAAGCACTGGCGGGGTTTGAAAGAACTGACTCCAATTTTGAAAGAAGATCTACTGTGGGTAAAATGCTATCAAACAGCATTGCATAGAGAAATCTTTTGTGAAAGAGTCAACTGATGCAGCAAACTTCTCTGCTGTCTTATTTTAAGAAACTGCCACAGCCACCTCAACCACTCTGATTATTCAGCAGTCACTGACACTGAGACAAGACTTTCCACAAGCAAAAAGATTAAAACTCACTAAAGGCTCAAATAATCATTAACATTTTTTAGCAATAAAGTATTTTTAAATTACAGTATGTATACGGTTTTTCTAGAGATATGCTATTTCACACTTTACAGTAGACTATAGCATAGTGTAAGTGTAACTTTGATCTGCACTGGGAAACCAAATAATTCTTATGACTCACTTTGTTGTGGTATTTAATTTATTGTGGTCGTCTGGAACCAAACCTCATAATATGCCCAAGGTAGGCCTGTACATGAAAGGCCAAGGTATTATTTTACAAAGCTTCACTAATAAACTTTGTAAGAGTATTCTTTTAAGCATCACTTAAATTATATCTACCATGAATAGTCTTTGGGTTAATTTCTTTTAAGAGGAGAGATTTTTTAAAAGTTTTATTTTGCTTAAAATACCTGCATTGCAACAGGAAAATCATTTTGTGCTTCTGGAGGAAAGAAAACATCCACTGCCTTCTTTGGAAAGGGCTGGTTCCCTGTAGGTGGTGTGCCAACTTCAATAATATGTAACTGTTCAAAAGAAAATCAAAATGTATATAAACCTACACATTAGCAGTTGATCACAGAAGCTTTATTTGTAGCCCCCAAATGGAAACAACCAACATGTTCTACAGAAGATCAATGTTAAATGGTTTTGGTTACATCCATACCATGGAATACTTGGCAATAAAAAGGAACAAACTTTCATGAACATTATGGTGAGTACAAAAAAGAAGCCAATCTTAAAAGGTCACATACTGTATGATTCCATTTATGTAACATTCCTAAAGTGACAACATTATAGAGATGGAGAATAAATTAGTGGTTGCCAGGAGCTAGGGATGGTGTGAGAGAGGGGGAGTGGGTGGGACTCTACAGTCATAAGGGAAATCACTGTGGTGATAAAATAGTTATCTACTCATGATAAAATGACACAGAATCATACAATTGTACCAATGTCAATTTCGTGGTTTTTCTACTGTACTACAGCTGTGTAAGATGTAGCCATTGGGAGAAACTGGATAAAGAACACAGGGGACTGCTCTGTACTGTCTTTGCAGCTTCCTATAATCTGTATTATTTTAAGATAAATACATTTTTTAAAGTCAGCTGATACTCAGGAGGCTGAGGCAGGAGAATCGTTTGAACCCGGGAGGCGGAGGTTGCAGGAAGCTGGGATTGTGCCACTGCATTCCAGCCTGGGCAACACAGCGAGATTCCATCTCAAAAAAAAAAGTCAGCTGAATATCTGAAATAATCATACCTCAAATAATCTACCTGAAATAAATGGTATAGAAGGGTAATACATTACCTACAAAGGTATTTTTCTCCTAGCTTTCAATTTTAATTTAGTATTTCCAAATAGAAACGTAAGTTGTTTAATTCTTCTCTACCTATACATATACACTAAAACAGAAGGAATGTATATACCTAATTTGAGTTGTCTCTCTAATCACAAACATCCCATAAACTAAATGAGAACATTTTGGTTTAAAATATCCAATGCTGCACGTAAGCCAGGCAAGAGAAAATTAAATAATCTCAATGAAAAAGTACTATATATTTTCCTTAGTCATGTGAGAAATGAACTCAGACAAAAAATAATTCAGTATCCAAGACACATACCATATGAATGCTATAGGGTCTCATCATCCTTCATTAGGATGACTAGCCACACTGAAAAAAATTGGTATCTTCCTTCAAAAGCCGTGGCAGACAGGATAGCACCATGTATTAAATAACAGGCTCAAAAACCTATAAACAGGTTTCCAGATACTGTTCAAAATGACATTGAAACTTTTTGCTAGTAGAACTTTTCAATAAATATCCTGGCCTTATGTTTTAAGGATAATATCTAATTTCTAAAACTATGTGTTTTTTTCTGTTTAAATTCCATCAATTCAGATCTAAATATCAGTGCTTTCTACCCTTGTCACATTGAGGTATTGGCAGCATTATTCCTCAATTCAGGGGCTATATGAAATTTTAAGCAGAATTGTACCCCATTACTTACTATTTCCTCTCTCCTGACAGGCTACAGATGATCATATTTAAGCAATCTCTATTTCAATTTTTAAAAACTGCTTACTTACCAAGAAAAAGAGACACACGTCCTAACGAAAGTGAAGTTCAAATTTTTTGGTCTGCCTAGAATCTAAACCCTCTTCCTGATGGGACAACAAGAGGGAAGATACTCTTTACAAGTTTTGTTGGTGGTAGAACCAGCCTTCTGTTTTAGGAGCACCAAACACCAAATAATTATTTCCAAACCTCTCAGACGTAAGATGTGGGCATCTGATCTTGCCTATAACTGGACTTCGAACAGGGAGCTAGGAACACAAAGGTATTAGGATTTCAGAGATTCTACTCTGGTAGTGGAAATGGCAGTCAAATCGAATTTCCAAGCATCCAGCAATGCAATCATGGATCCAGAAGTGTCCTCAGAGTTCCATGGAATAGTTGTTGGCTGAGACCCTGACCACTGCTAATTTTCCATTATTTCTCCTCATTTCCTAGTCTTGGTTTTACAGCCTCCCTAGCTGTTGTAAACTATCCAATATCCTTCACTAAACAGACCATTGCTCCAATCAACCAGACCTTGTTTCTATTACCTGCAACTAAGTCTAATACACAAAGTACAATTTGTCCAGGTGATTCCAATGTGTAGCCACCGCTGAAAACCACTAACTTATGGCAATGTTATTCAACTATAGTCTACATTACCTCTATATCAAGCCATATAGGGTATTTAAAATGCAGATTATACTAGGAGACCAAGGTGGGAGGATCACTTGGACCCAGAGGTTTGAGACCAGCCTGGGCAATATAGTGAGACCCTGTCTCTACAAAAACACCAAATTTAGCCAGGCATGGTGGCACGTGCCTGTAGTCCCAGCTACTTGGGAGGCTGAGACAGAGGTATCACTTGAGCCCAGAAGATCGAGGCTGCAGTGAGCCCATGACTGCGCTACTGCACTCCAGCCTAGGCAGCAGAGTGACACCCTGTCTCAAAAAGCAAAAAATAAACAAAAAAACACTATTGGCACCACCTACTAAATCAAACTCTCTAGATGTACAGCATATAAATGTGCACTTTGGCAATCAAAATAAAGAATATAAACAGCCAATAGAACGAGTTGTGAAAGAACATTATTCATTTTAGACAAGTATCACTAGATGCAAAATTTGAACAAATTAAGTCACCACAAATGTGAATACTAAAAATAAATTACTTAGGAAAGGAGAAGTCTATTTTGAAATTAGATGACTAATTCGTAGCAGAAAGTCAAATACAAGTTCTCATTAAAATAATTACCAAAGTCAAAACTTACCTTCCCTCCAGCTTGGCCCCGTACTGCAAAACAAAATAATGTTGATTCTTCTGCATTTCCTTCCATCTTAAACTGTGCGAAGCTAGCTGCATGTCCTTCAATGGGCTGAGACACTTTCCTATCTACAGAATATAGCTGCATAGCTCCCACCACACGATTTTGCTATAAAGGATCAAAGAGAATAATGTTTGGAGACCCATAAACCAAAAACTCTCAGATTCATCAAGTAATGAAATAACTAGAATGCTTTGTCATCTTTAGCAGGATTTATAATTATTTGTGACTTCATCTCTCAATATAGATTTGATACTTCTTAACTTAAAATCAGCCCCAAACATTATCTTGTTAAAGCTTAACATTAATGTTTAACATGTGCCTCATACACGTCTTAAACAAAAAGGTACAGAAGCATTCATTTTGCAGTAAATACTCCATAATAAATCCCAAATCATTCTTTTTTTTTTTTGAGGCGGAGTCTTCACTCTGTCGCCCAGGCTGGAGTGCAGTGGCACCATCTCGGCTCACTGCAAGCACCGCCTCCCGGGTTCACGCCATTCTCCTGCCTCAGCCTCCCGAGTAGCTGGGACTACAGGCGCCCGCCACTGCGCCCGGCTAATTTTTTGTATTTTAGTAGAGACGGGGTTTCACCGTGTTAGCCAGGATGGTCTCGATCTCCTGACCTCATGATCCGCCCGCCTCGGCCTCCCAAAGTGCAGGGATTACAGGCGTGAGCCACCGCGCCCGGCCTCCCAAATCATTCTTACAGAAACTCAATTTCTACTCAATCTCCACAGAAGAGCTCAAAACGCTTGATAAGAGCATTCTGAAATTATATGTCAGTATAGCAAGGGAGCGAGGAAGGAAGAAAGGAGGGAAGGAGGGAGGAAGGAGAAGAGAAGGGGTGTGAGGGAGGAAAAAAAAGGTCTTCCAAAATAAGTGAAATTCAACAGGATTGAGTATAGAAAGACCTAATCTCAAAATAAAACTGCATTCTGGGCACCACAGTTTTCTAAACCTCTTCTTTATAAAAAACTAGTTAAAATGTTACCTGTGCAGATATACCAGTCAGAAGTAACCACTTTTGTTTTGCATCTGTACGGTAATTGATAATCTGGCACCCTGCAAGGCTAGAATGGCGATCAAACATTTTCACTGGCTGAGACTCTCCTTCCATACTCCAGTGATAAACTGCATTATCGGTAACAAGAGCAACCGTATTCAAAGAGATCCATTTCCAAAAGGTGACATCATCAGTCATAGTATGAGCCTTCATTTTACTTTTCATTTCAATGTTAAAAATCTGAAGAGTTTTCCCAGCTAAAAACAAAATCAAGAATTATAAATCATTAAAAGCGTAAAGTTTAGAATGAATACCTACCTAGACTAGCTCTGTAACTTCCAAACAAAAATATTTCTATTACGAGACTAATAACTACAGGAGTTGCATCAATACAGCAGCAACCATTAAAGAGGTAACAGCTAAGACTAAGCAATCTACATCTACATTTTAAGCAAAAACTGTATTATCGCTAATAAACACACTTTAAACAGTATGACTTCCATGGAATTCTAAATCCCAACTTAAAGTAAGTCTAATGAATAGTTTTCTTAACAATAATTGAAAACAAAGCCGTTAACTTCATACTTGTAATTAAGTATGTTTACACATAAACTTAGTTGCATCGACACAAGACAAAGCAACTCTGATAACAAACACGTAGGGGAAAGAAAATGTACTTTTTTAAAAGCAGTCATCTCTCATCCAAATAAATCTTGTGGAAACTGCTTTTTACAAAGAGGATCTGCTTCAATTCTGTCTTGTTGCCACTAGCACATAAAAGAAATGCATGCTACATTTAACTGGCTTAAGATAACAAAGGGAAGGTAGAGGTGCTGGAGGAAAGGAAAGGGAGACAAAGGAAGAGGATAGTTTCAGATGCTGTTAATATACGGGAGGTAAGAACAAAGTTCAAGCTTCATCCAACTAAGAAAGCAAGGATTTAGTTAAAAAAAAAGGATGAAATTTGCCTTGAGTGTTAAGAGTCACCAAGTCAGATGCAAAGGCTTGTACTTGTAATTTGAAATCCATCAGTTCAAAATGTGATTTGGTATAAATTAATAGAGGCCAAAGTCCACAACTATCACTAGGCTATCAAGATTAGTCTTTAAAGACTAAGAAAAACACCATTCCTGAGACACAGAGAATCTGGCTCCTGAAGGACCGAAATTTTAAGATTCAGGTGCTGGGGCGACACAGAAGGGGGGCAAAACATATAGCTTTGTACTACAACCCTCCTTACCACATGTGCAAAAATTTCTTTCATAAAATGAAGAATGTTATTCCCATCCCACACAGTATGTAAACCACAACCAGACTTGAAAAATTGTGAGAGTTACAGTCCTGTTTATAAAAAGAAGCCAAGAGGTTCAAAACTGGCTTCAGAGGGAAGCAGGATTTTGAACTGACTGACTTTCCTTTGCTGCCTTCCTCAATCCCCAGATTATTCGGGATTGGAGTATATATATAAGTGTAGTGGTTTGGGGAGGGGGACAAGAGATGACAGCTTGACTCCATAGTGCAGACATATAGGGACAAATCTATGATGCTATTGTACAATGCTCCGAAAATATTTTCAATTTATTCTCTTCATAGAACAGGACAATAACTAACACAATCTAATTTAAGATAACTCACCATCTGCACACATAAGAAAGCGTTAAGAAATGTGATAAGATAACAATAACATTAAAAATAGAAAAGAATTTTGGCAAAATTAAAATTATGGCCTTTTAACAGAGAGGTATGGGAACTGCTAAGGACCTGAATTTAAATTCTTTAAAGAGTCTGAAGGAAGCTTAATACCCTAAATAGAAGTAACAGAAGTAAAACACTTACTGTCACAAAACATCTGGTCCCATGTGAAAGCTGGACGATTTTTCCTTGAGATGAGATGAGCTTCTATCTTAGATATGTGATAGTGACTTATGTGTTTGAATATGCTAGTCCTACCCAACCCTATTTACTCTCCAACTAGTATTATTACTACATACAAAGTTTAAATCATGTAAAGCAAAGTCAAAGTTCGGCACCTCTAACAACTCAGTCACAAATTTATCAAGAAATTACTGGGAACTTGAACTTTTCTTCCTTCTATCAAAATGAGAAACAAAGCAAAAAATAGGCAATCAAATGCCTTTTCAAGAGTCAGTTTTTCACCGAGCCCTCTTAAAAACATCTGTTTTAACGGGTCAATTAGTCTCATCCTAAAGTTCAAAGGAATACAGGCTCTCTGACAGTCTAAGAGTCTTTGAACTCTGTTTATTCTAAGCTGCACAGTTCCCTTGTTGGGACAATTAAAAAGTCTGAATAAACTCAAATACACTTCACTCAAGAGCTTTAATATCCACCTAAATACAAACACACTTTAAACAATTACTGTAAATTCAAGCCCTTTCTAGAACCCAATAATCTAAGTGAAACACAAGCCTGAAGTACAAAAAAAAGCACAGAATCAAAGGCAAGTTTATTATCATACAAAATTCTGCCATGTTTAGGTGCTAATATTAGTAAAGTATGTTCTATTCCAGAATATGAATCACTAATTTGTTTCCTCTGTAGAGAGATATGTTTAGCACAGTCTTATACCAGATACAAAATATAAATGCATTTATTCTAAAACTTAAAATTATTCTAAGTAGATCTATGTTAAGATATTCCACAGATACATTCCAAGTAAAAGTCATTAAAGTGGTTTAAATCAAGTTCGGTATCAGCAGATCAATCTTCTTTAACCAAATTTAATCAATATACTTAAAAACGTAAACTCTAGTTATTGCACTTGCATAAATACATAGGAAGAGTTGGCTGGGCGTGGTGGCTCACGCCTGTAATCTCAGCACTCTGGGAGGCCGAGGCAGGCAGATCATGAGGTCAGGAGTTTGAGACTAGCCTGGCCAAAATAGTGAAACCTCATCTCTACTAAAAATACAAAAAAACTAGCCAGTGGTGGTGGCAGGCATCTGTAATTCCAGCTACTCGGGAGGCTGAGGCAAGAGAATCACGTGAACCTGGGAGGCGGAGGTTGCAGTGAGCCAAGATCGCACCATTGCACTCCAGCCTGGGCGACAAGAGTAAAACTCCGTCTCAAAAAAAAACAAAAAACAAACAAACAAAAAAACAAACAGGAAGAGTTTTAAGAAAAACCGACAATTTTTTATACCTTTCAGTGCAATTACTTTGCTAGCTGGATTCATGATGGCGCTGTCTGCTGAAATTGGTCTTCGAATTGGATTACTTGGGTCATTCATATCAATGATTACCACCTGGGCCTGCTCTCCTACTTTTTCTCTAATGCAGATGAATTTGTCAGACTCCATAGTCAGGGTACTGAAGCCAATGTTTGCTGGGTTGATACCCAGGTTCTGGAGCTAGAAAATATAATAAATATAATAATGTTACCAAGTGTATTCCAAAGAGTTGACATTCATATATGCTCATCAACACAAATCCTCACTTAACATTAATGCTTCAAGGTCACAATAACATCTACATTATGTTAATTAAAGTGAGACTATTAATAGCCAAGTATTGGACCTTCTCTTCTTCCAACAAACATGGCATTCAACTGTTTCAAATAAGAGGTAGAACAAATACAGATGAAGTTAAAGGAAAGAGCAATATCTGCAAGGCAGCACTCATGGTTCAAGCGATTTGAGGTAATTGAGTTTCTTGATTTATTTTAAGACCTTGGAACTATTGGACCAGTCCTCTCTTACCCCCCTTAACATGTAGCTGTTATTTGTTCACGCTTCAAGAATCTGAAAAATTAAGTTACAAGCATAAAAAGATTTAAAATGTCACAGAGTTCTTGATCTAAATAAAGGAACTTGAATAGCAAGAGCAAACAAGTTCTAATTCTGTGCAAAAAGTGCCAAAACAAAGATATGTAAGAGGGATCTTGTCAAAGGCTACACAGCTAAAGCAATGTGTTCAAGGGAGGCAGGCGAGATAATTCTCAATAGAAAGCGCATGTGGTAAAGCACAGAGATGTATAAGTGTGGTTGGCTATGGGAACTACAAGTACTTTTCTAACACTATCGGCTTGAGGGAGTACAGAATTAAGGTTAGAGAGATGAGCAAGGGCCAGACTGACAAGCTAAACATACCTCAGTAAGAATCCTAAGTTTATTCTACAGGCAAAGGGAGCTACTTAAGGATTTTAACAAGGAAAATAATGGAATTAGATTTGCTTTGTGTACTCAGAAAATACTAAAGTATCTGCTAAACAAATATAGAGGATCTAAAGATGGTAGGTCTTTGCAAACCAATTAAGCATGTAAGAACAAAAGTCACCAGTTACTAGGAGGAAATCTCTACCAGAGTGGGTTATTAATACTCTGGGTGACTAACTATGGTATAACAGATTAAGTCCTACTAAAAGAAGGTACAATGGAGGCTTTATTTTATTAGCCTTGGCCAGACTAGTTTTATCCCCCTTTCCTCCAAGGATAATATAATAAATTCACATGGTACAAAATACACACACACACACACACACCCACCCCAGAAAAGAAAAAGCATGGGAAAAAAAAAATCCAGTCTTTCTGTCACCCTTGTCCTCTAGCAATACAGTTTCCCTCCACAGACACCACCACTGTCACTATTATCTTATGGACTAAACCAGCCAAGTTAACTGTATTTTATTTAAATTCTCTTGTCAAACTCTTCTGCTAATAGTGCTTAAACATAACCAGGCCAGGCTCTGAGTAAGATATAAGACTACAAGGCTACATTTTACTTTCTCTTCACTCTTCTATCTCAATTACTGCTGGTATTGAGTTATAAATGTTGTAACTCAGTTATAAAGTGTAGTTACAGTAACTCAGTTACTGAATACAGGGGCAAGGAGTCAAACAACTGTCTAACCATTACTACAAACATCGTAATAAAGTAGAAGATTAACCTGCTTTACAAGCTCAAGTATATGCTGTAATGCAAGGCAAATACAATAGCTTCAAAGTATGTAACTTACATTTACTTATAGTAAAGGCTTATAAACCATTAATTTTAACTTCTTCCTGACTTTAACTTTTCTTTTGAGACAGGATCTCGTATCTATTTTTCTGAGTAGAGGGTCCTTAGACTCGTTAAGTTTAATTGATAATCAGCCTTTCCAATAATTGGAGAAAATATTCCAGTGGGCTCATAAAGTTCATAAAGCTATAAACCTAAAAGCAATTAAGTTATCCTGTAAGAATCCTAAGCTACCCTGTAAGAATTCTATGTTTCTAAGTCTCTACCAAGCCTTCACCTAAGGCACTGAGTTTCACCTGTCACAGTTTAAGTCCCACAGTGTTTGAGGAAGTCGGAGTAAAAATAGTTAGTCAAATAGTGAAATTAAATTCAAAACCATGAAAGAAAGTTAACCACAGACACTACTAACTGAACCCCAAATGATTCTAACAGATTCCTTCCTACTCCTCAACTTCAGAGGCAGGTGGAAGATGACTTTAAGAAAACACTATCAGAAAATAAAGAGGAGGAAAAACGAAAGTCAAAAACTTGTGTTTCCCATTCCTTGTTAGATCCCCAGAAAAAAAGCAGTAAGAAAAACACGTTGCATCAGTTAACAATTACCTTCAGCCTCAGGGTGTTTTACTTGTAGGAAAAAAACCAAAGATTTGGCCTGGCACCTTGGTTCACACCTATAATCTCAGCACTTCAGGAGGCTGAGACGAGAGGATCACTTGAGCCCAGGAGTTTGAGACCAGCCTGGGCAACATAGTGAGACCCCATCTCTGCAAAAACTTTAAAAAATAAGTAAATAAAAGATCTAGCTTTAAAGGGACAGAACTGCCTGCAACCCTAATCTATGTAATCCTTATATTACTTTCTCAAACACATGCTACCAAGAGAGCTATGCATATATATTTTTGATCTCCTTCAGGAATGTATTGGTACTACTCAAAACAATCCATGTGGAAAAGACATAAATCCTTTATTCAAAAAACACAAAATTAAACAGGAGAAAAGTGACAAACTTTTTTTTTTTGAGATGGAGTCTTGCTCTGTCACCAGGCTGAAGTATAGTGGCTCGATCTCAGCTCACTGCAATCTCCGCCTCCTGGGTTCAAGTGATTCTCCTGCCTCAGCCTCCTGAGTAGCTGGAACTACAGGAGTGCGCCAATGCACCCAGCTAATTTTTTGTATTTTAGTAGAAATGGGGTTTCACCATGTTGGCCAGGATGGTCTCGAATTCCCGACCTCGTGGTCTACCCGCCTCAGCCTCAGTCTAGACAAGAACAGAAAAGTATCCTGTAACATGTAATTCCTTCTTTTCCTCTCTCCCTCAACCTCTACTAGTGAATGTAGTGTTATTCTACTATGAATGCAGTTATTAGAAAAACAGTGATATGGGTTACTTCCCTAGGATTTCTGTCCCTGTTTGAGTTAAAACACCAGCAAACATGAACATAATTCTAAAGTTTCAAGTTTTTTTTTTTGAAACTGAGTCTCATTCTGTCACCAGTCTGGAATGCAGTGGCGCAATCTCGGCTCGCCGCAACCTCTATCTCCCCAGTTCAAGCGATTCTCCTGCCTCAGCCTCCCAAGTAGCTGGGACTACAGGTGTGCACCACTATGCCCAGCTAATTTGTGTATTTTTAGTACAGACCTATTCCTACTGGCTAACAGAAGGTTAAATTTGCTTCCACCTCTTCAAATAAGGTAGGTAAGATTGTTTTCCTTACTGATGTTCCTTGCAAATGAGAATGTTTAGAACACTCAGCAATTCTTCCCGTATTTTCCTGTTATATATTCAAAAGAGAAATATGCCAAAGCACACAATAACAGGACAAGTCACTCTCATTAACTGCCAGTCTGGTTTAGGTATACCCTTACAATAGGAACATATAACAGGGTTGCCAAACTATATAACTATGTCTAGTAATATCAATATAGATTAAAACTTTTAAAATGCAACACATTTTAAAACAGGTTTTATTTTCAAAACAGCACATACTAACCATAAAGTATTCTCAGTCAGTTATAAAGGTGTGATGGTATATAAACTATACCACAAAAACTGTATTTTTATTCTTTATTTATTGAGACACGGTCTCGCCTTATTGCCCAGGCTGGAGTGCAGTGGTACCACTAAAGCCTCAACCCTCCAGGATCAAGTGATCTTCCTACTTCAACCTCCTCAGTACCTGAGACTACAGGTGCCACCATGCCTGGCTAATTTTTTTTTTTTTAGAGACAGGTTCTCCCTATGTTACCCAGGCTGGTCTCGAACTCCTGGGCTCAAGCAATCCTCCCACCTCGACCTCCCAGTGTTGGGATTACAGGTATGAACCACTGTGCCCAATCAGAAACTGAATTATAGACTATGGAACTAAGCACGGATAAAGTCAAAGGACATACCCAACATTCTCTATAAATTTGCAGGTATTTTCAGAGGACATATCTGAAATACATGTAGTATATCTGGATACATGTAGTATCCAAACTACAGCTACATTTTATTATCCTCTCAATCTGCAAAATGCCATTAGTGTTGAAGCTGGGGATATCCTATTTTAAGACATGCTTGGAAATTCCTATGATAAAGTTTTTTTTAGCTTAAAAGAATTCTAATTTTGCTGTTACAAGAATATGGAGTCAGTAAACTAGGGTCCAAAAAACGGGCTTGTTTTTTTGAATAGTTATCATGTGCATACAGTAAAGCACTAAAATCTTACAAAGGTTATACTACGAAAAGTCACCCACCCCATCTTTCCAGTAATACCCTTCTCCCCTAAGCAATTAGAGATACTTTTGCATCTCAGAGCTATCCTGTAGCATATGAAAGTATGTATTTCCTCCGCCCTTTTCCAACAGAATGGCACAAGACACAAAAGTATACAAATAAACTGCTTCCTTGTTTTTACAGAAAAGCACCCAAACTTTGTAACTCATTTGGTTTCCAGATTAGATTTTGGCCTGCAAGTGGCACCTAATCCTGGATCTAAAAAGGTAATTAAACAAATTTATTCCCTATTTATTCTTTAAAACTCTGAAGTACCCTGGAGTTACATGTTACAAATGATTTTAAAATGCTTCCTTTCCCTGGCATCTCCTTCCTTCTCCATTCCAACTTCCATTAACAGGAAGAGGTGAGAAGTAAAAGGTAGGATTCTGTTTTTATAATGAGAAAATAGTACTTCGGCTTCCCCATAATCTAGAGCAGGGGTCCCGAACCACAGGCTGCGGACCAGTATCCGTCCGTTGCCTGTTAGCAACTGGGCCACACAGCAGGAGGTGAGCAGCCAATGAGCAGGCATCACTGCCTGAGCTCTACCTCCTGCCATTTCAGCCGCAGCATTAGATTCTCATAGGCACGCGAACCCTATCGTGAACTGTGCAGGCGAGGGATCTAGGATGCTCACTCCTTATGAGAATCTAACTAATGCCTGGTGATCTGAGGTGAAACAATTTCATCTGAGACCATCCCACTCCACTCCCACCCCACTTCCACCCCCAATCAGTGGAAAAATTGTCTTCGACAAAACGGGCCCCTGATGCCAAAAAGGTTGTGGACCACTGATCTAGAGAACAGAGGCTGTGTTTATGTTTCCTCATCTGAAACATCTGAGATGACATTATATATCTCAGAGGTGTGAAGATTTAATGTGAATGCAAAGAACAATGCCTGACATCTAACAGCTCAATAGATACTGCCTTTTGTTTCGGTTTTTTTGAGATAGGGTCTCACTCTGTCACCCAAGCTGGAGAGCAGTGGTGTGATCATAGCTCACTGTATCCTTAAACTCCTGGGATCAAGCAATCCAGAGTTCACTGATATTAACTATTAACACTGATATTAACTATATACAACGTATCAGTACTTTAAGCCAGCTCAAGATTAGCTTTTTTGCATTTGCATTTTACTATCTGCTTAATTCAGCTGTCCATAGGTTGGCTGAAACTCTGGAGTGAATTTCTTTTAACTACTGATAATAGATTTGTGGTCTCTGGCTGCTTAACTGACTCGGACACTACGAAATGCTTTTTTTTTTTTTTTTTTTTTTAAGTTTGTTTTTGTTGGGGAGGTGAGGAGAAAAGAAAATTACACTTTAGGACTTCCAATTCTTTTTTTTTCTGATACAGGGTCTTGCTCTGTTGTGGCCCAGGGTGGAATTCCGTGGCCCAATCATGTGTCACTGCAGCTTCAAACTCCTGGGCTGCTTAATTCAGCTGTCCATAGGTTGGCTGAAGCTCTGGGTGTGAATTTCTTTTAACTACTGATAATAGTAGCCTTCCAAATAGATGGGACCACCCATACGCCACCATGCCCAGCTAATTTTTTTTTTTTTTTTTTGTAGAGACAAGGTAGCACTTTGTTTCCCAGGCTGGTCTCCAACTCCTGGGCTTAAGGGATCCTCCCGCCTCGGCCTCCCAAAGTGCTGGGATTACAAGCATGAGTCACCGCGCCAGGCCAAAAAAAAAAAAAAATTTTTTTTTTTTTTTTTTTTTTTTTTAAAAGAAACTTCAGGTTGGGTGCGGTGGCTCAAGCCTGTAATCCCAGCACTTTGGAAGGCCGAGACGGGCGGATCATGAGGTCAGGAGATAGAGACCATCCTGGCTAACACGGTGAAACCCCGTCTCTACTAAAAATACAAAAAATTAGCCGGGCGTGGTGGTGGGTGCCTGTAGTTCCAGCTACTCGGGAGGCGGAGGCAGGAGAATGGCGTGAACCCAGGAGGCGGAGCTTGCAGTGAGCCAAGATTGCGCCACTGCACTCCACCCTGGGCGACAGAGCGAGACTCCATATCAAAAGAAAAAAAAAAAGAAGAAACTTCAGAGACGTAACTGAAAGTAACATGATCATTCCTGGATTCTGATTTAAACCAAACAATATTTAGGGACAACGAGAAAATATGAATATGGACTGGTTTTCTGATAGTTCTTAAATATCAGGGCGCTATAAATAATATAATAAGAAAATGTCCTGGCGAGATGTGGTAACTCATTTCTGTAATCCCAGCACTTTGGGAGGCTGAGGCGGGCGGATTACCTGAGGCCCAGAGTTCAAGACCAGCCTGGCCAACATGGTGAAACCCCATCTCTACTAAAAATACAAAAACAAACAAAAAAAATTAGCCAGGCATGGTGGTGCGCATCTGTAATCCCAGCTACTCGGGAGACTGAGGCAGGAGAATCGCTTGAACCCAGAAGGCAAAGGCTGCAGTAAGCCAAGATTGTGCCATTGCACTCCAGCCTGGGTGACAAGAGTGAAACTCCATCTCAAGAGAAAAAAAAAAAAAAAAAAGAAAGAAAGAAAGAAAATGTCCTTATTTTCTAAAGATGCAAGCTGAAGTATTTACAGGTAAAATATGATAGCCTGAATTTACTTAAAATGTTTAAGCAAAACAAACAAAGACAAGCAAATTTACAAGACTGGGCATGGTGGTTCACACCTGTAATCCCAGTGCTTTGGAGGTTGAGGTAGGAGACTAGCCTGAGGCCTGGAGTTCAGTTCGAGACCAGCCTGGGCAACAAGGGAAGCAGAGGTTGCAGTGAGCCGAGAGTGCGCCACCGCACTCCAGACTGGGCGACAGAGCAAGACTGTCTCCCCCCCAAAAAAAAGAAAAAAAAAACCAAACAAACAAAAAAACACATCAGCAATGAGACTCAGAAATCTACGTTGAATGCTCATCAGTTTTTAATGGTTTAAACTTTGTTTTTCCTGTCTTGGTTTTGAAAATATACTCCATTTCATTGTAAATATGGAAAATGGAAAGGGAAAAAAGTATCCATCCTTACTTGAGAGGGAGCAAAGCAGCATGCCTAGGTGCTACCTGAAAGGTTAAGGTGATTTAACACACATCAAGCTCTTAGTGTGGGAGCACAGAGCACTCTATTATTTGATGAACTTCTAGTTCTGGGACTATGGTATTATAATATAGACTGTTCGTAGTTTTGCTCTTGTTGCCCAGGCTGGAGTGCAATGGTGTGATCTCGGTTCACAACAAACTCCACCTCCCGGGTTCAAGCCATTCTGCCTCAGCCTCCCAAGTAGTTAGGATTACAGGCATGTGCCACCATGCCTGGCTAATTTTGTATTTTTAGAGAGATGGGGTTTCTCCATGTTGGTCAGGCTGGTCTCAAACTCCTGACCTCAGGTGATCTGCCCGCCTCGGCCTCCCAAAGTGCTGGGACTGCAGGCATGAGCCACCGCGCCCAGTCTGATATAGACTGTTCTTAAACAGACTGTTTTTGGCATCATGCTACTGTTATATACTCAAACCTTACCTGGGCTAACTTGCTTTGTTCACATGCTCCTAAAGACAGAATGGGGAAACCCTGATACATCAAGGAATCAGGAAACTTAGTGGTGTTGCATGAGCATCTTAACAGAATATATTAGTGATCAAACTATGAAAATATTGTTAAGAGGAGCAAAGAGGCCATGGTCCTATTGATATATTTAATTCAATACTATATACATTAAGGGCAGAAAATGCTAGCTTAAAACGTACGACCAAATAAAATCATAATTTTTTCAAGGCCTAATTCTTTAACTACCTAAAGACAACTCTCCATTAGCACCAAGGCGCACTCTCAGCAATCATTCCAATCTATCTGTGTGTGCCTACAGACACCACATAATTAAAGGAGTAATAGATTTGCTTTGAGCATACTAATTTCAACCATCAGTTCTCACATTTGATCAGTTAAGAATAAACTCATTGGAAATTGGCTTCTCTATAAGTATACCTAAGAGTTTGTTTCCTAATGAATGACTCATAAACTTGTAGTATAACTCATTCACCAGCTGTATCAGCTGAAAATCAAAATACATGAAAACCAGTTTATGACAGCATTACTAAGGACTTATGTTTCACAATTATTGCTTGGCTTCACACTTTCCAGATCCTCCTTGTTTCATCTAAATAGGGAAAATGTAAAGGAAGTATGTATGAGCTACTATATTTCAGATGGAGCAATTTTCTGCAAATGAATTTTGTATCTTACCAAGGACTTTAGAAGTGTTACCACTATAGAGTTAATAGGTCAACAATCTGAGAGACCTGATGATATTAGTATGTCATTCTGATACCATTAATCTCTCAATACAAGAATTTTTAAGTCAGTACTTAAAGATTTGGTTAACTTCCTAACCCAAGTATTTCACTAAACATAATTTCCTTTAAAAGCTCCTAAACATCCTCTACCTTCTCTAGTATCAATTACGGTGAAAAAAGATGCTGACAGCAGTCACTTCATTGAGCCCTTCCTGGAAACTAGCAGAATGTCAAATAAAAACTGCAGTTGCTGTATTCTACAGGAAATAAGAAATGCTGAGAATGCAGCATTCCTTTAGTTCTTCCATCAACAGGATACCAGCCACTCTTTTCTGTAGGCTCCACAGATTTCAAGCAACAAATAAAAATGCCTTTAATGCTTGCTGTCCCCACATTTAAACATGTAGTTTTTTTCTACTCCATGTTAGCCTTTGAGAGAATCACCGTCTCTTAGAATTTTTGATTCTGGTCACAAACTCCAAATTTAAGCAATATATTCAGGAAGCATCCACAGTTGGAGAGAGGTTGTCAGATTATTAGCTTTGGTAAACTACCAGGAGGCTCAAAGACAAAGAATTTTTCCTACTTGTAATCAATTGCTGATTGGAAATTTTCAAAAACTTTATATTTAATGCATTCTTAAAAAAGTATTCCAACAATTACATGATATCAGATCAATTAGGCCAATGTTAACCAAGCTGCAGGGAAATACAGGAGTTTTTATGCCCCAAATCTTGGAGATGGATATGACTTACCAAGATTATGCCACTGTGTAAATGCAATTCAGCAGCCCAAAACAACCAAATGCTGCTACCATAGCTACATTCAATGGAAGGGGCGAGAAGTTGTACAGAATATATCAGAACCTACCATTCGAAGAACCAGAAACGGGTTTACTTTGAGGGTTCAAGGCCAGGCACAATGGCTCATGCCTGTAATCCCAGCACTTTTGCAGGCCAAGGTGGGAGGACCTCTCAAGCCCAGGTGTTCAAGACCAGCCTGGGCAACATGGCAAGACCCTGTCCCTACAAAAAATAAAAAAACTGGCCATGTGTGGTGGTGTGTACCTGTAGTCCTAGCTAGTTGTTTGAGTCCAGGAGGCAGAGGCTGCAGCGAGCTGTGATTGCACCCCTGCATTCAGCCTGGGTGACACAGCAAGACCTCGTCTCAGAAAATATATATAATACTTATTGCTGACTTAGCATAAAGGATGTTATAAATGAATGTAACCAGGCAGACATTAAAGGCTTGGTTTCCTGATAAGAATAAAACGTCTGGACAGTCCCCTTAATATTCAAGTTATAAAGATCCTTGAGAAACTTCATTCTATGACACAACTTCCCAGCGACTTCACAAATATACATTTAAGTGGGAGCCTAGTATTACATTCCATCAACCCTATCACAATTATATATATTCATGTATCTTTCTACCCTATACTGAGGGACCCCAGGAAATTAGACATTATGCTCTATCCCACATTATTCTAGTTAGATCAATCATTTAAAGCACACTCAGCCCACTAGGTGCTACAAGTTATAAGACTGGAACCATTTTATTTTACAATTGGGTCACTAGAATATTTTTTTTTTCTTTTATTTTATTGAGATTGAGTCTTGCTCTGTCGCCCAGGCTGGAGTGCAATGGCACGATTTCAGCTCACTGCAACCTCCGCCTCCCAGGTTCAAGCCATTCTCCTGCCTCAGTCTCCTCAGTAGCTGGGACTACAGGAATGCACCATCACGCCCAACTAATTTTTGTATTTTTTCAGTAGAGACGGGGTTTCACCATGTTGGCCAGGCTGGTCTCAAACTCGTGATCTCAAGCGATCCACCCACCTCAGCCTCCCAAAGTATTGGGATTGCAGGAGTGGGCCACTGCACCCGGCCTGGAGTATTTTCCTGTGAGCTTAAATGCCACAAATACTGTTTTCAAATAAGTGAATGAAATAACTAACAATCAGCATGAGGAGTTACAGATTATCTCAAAATGATTTAATATTAACAAATTCAGGGAGTTCAAAATGACATTAAAATTATTAAACCACTATGATTTGCTTTCAATTAATACATATTGAGCATCCATTATTTAGCAACTTAACACAAACTCAATATTTCATGTATGATTTTTGTGTGAAACTGTCCCCTTTGCTTATTTTTGTGCTGACTGTAACTTTGTCATTACTAGTGAGGAAACAACCTAGGGGAGAAAAAACAGGTTTTAGGCTCTCAGAGGCTCTTTGGGGGTTCAAATGAGACTCATGTCTTCTAAAAACAAGACACTTTCCATCTCAAAAACTATAGACACTGCTTCACTATCTAAAATTCAGGGTTAAAAAACTACTATTACCTTGATTTTTTTGGTCAGGAAGAGGATGTGCCCTAGGTGCTCATAGTTTTGGGGATTTTTTTTTGTTTTTGAGACAGAGTCTCGCTCTGTCGCACAGGCTCGCATGCAGTGGCACAATCTCGGCTCAATGCAACCTCCAGCTCCTGGGTTCAAGCAATTCTTGTGCCTTGGCCTCCTGAGTTTCTTTTATTTTGTTTTTTTAAATTCATGGTATTACAACTTCCTCAGGCCTGTTCCAAACACTAAACCCTTTTAATTTTGGTTCTTTCAAATTACAAAAATTTTCTTTCATTGAAAAGAGTTTCCATTCCAATTATTTTGGTTTCTAAAATTCTTTTTTTTTTTTTTTTTTTTTTTGAGACAGAGTCTCGCTCTGTCGCCCAGGCTGGAGTGCAGTGGCCGGATCTCAGCTCACTGCGAGCTCCGCCTCCCGGGTTTACGCCATTCTCCTGCCTCAGCCTCCCAAGTAGCTGGGACTACAGGCGCCCGCCACCTCGCCCGGCTAGTTTTTTGTATTTTTAGTAGAGACGGGGTTTCACCATGTTAGCCAGGATGGTCTCGATCTCCTGACCTTGTGATCCGCCCGTCTCGGCCTCCCAAAGTGCTGGGATTACAGGCTTGAGCCACCGCGCCCGGCCGGTTTCTAAAATTCTTAAATTTGTAACCTATTCTGTCACACACACACCACTTTTACTTAATTCTGGGATTTACTTCTAATTTTTTTTTTTTTTTTTCTTTGGGACAGGGTCTCACTCTGTCTGCCAGGTTTGAGTGCAGTGGCACGATTTCAGCCTACTGCAGCCTCGACTTCCCAGGCTCAGGTGATCCATCCACCTCAGCTTCCCAAGTATATGGGACTGCAGGCACATGCCACCACACCCAGCTAAATTTTGTACTTTTTGTAGAGATAGGGTTTGGCCATGCTGTCCAGGCTAGTCTCAAATGCCTGGGTTGAAGCAATCCACCTACCTCGTGAGCCACTGCACCCAGCCTAAATTCAAAATCTTAAAAAAAAATATTACTCCTTCCACATTGCTGATTCATTCCACAGAGTAGGAATTCCAGTTCTGCTCTTAACTGATTTCAAAACCAATTGTTTCAGTATGTTTTATGTTATTACATCCCATTATCTCCATAGGTCTTTCTGTTCCTTTTACATTAACTTTTGCTGCATGCCACAGATGATGTCAACAATTTTGTAAAGTTTTCTTCTGATTCCATCTGAAAAAAATTTCTAGTATTTCTTCAGATCTCTCTCTAGCTCTGTAGTTTTCCCAATTATCATATATTTTAAAAATTCCTGAGCAGCTACTGTGTGCCCGACACTACACTAATGCACAGAGAGTTCTACAGCAAATGAGAAACTCCCTTCCACTTAGTATATGTAACAGCTACACAGCAATCACAACAATGCCATGAAGTTACAGGGATGTATGCCTAGCACAGATACATGTAGGGGTATATGCAGTGTCTCAGAAGAAATGGAAACAATCTAAAACAGGACACACAATATAAGGGAGGGCAGGGCTACAGAGTTTGGGAGTGGACACAGAATTAAAAATACCATATAGGCCCAAATAAGGTACTTATTTTCCCAGTTAATCATCCCAACACCCCAAAAAGCTGTCAGAAGATGTGAAGAAAATGGAACTCTCATATATTGCTAGTGGGCATGTCAAATGGTGCCACCACTGTGGAAAACAGTTTCGTGGTCTCTCAAAAAGTTGAAAGAGAGAAATTACCATATGACCCAGCAATTCCACTTCTAAGTATATATCTAGAAGAAATGAAAACAGGCATTCAAAAAAAAACTTGTATATGAATGTTTGCAACAGCACTAGTCACAACAGCCAAAAGGTAGAAAGAACTCAAATGTCCACCAACTGATGAAAGGACAAATAAAATGTTGATATATTCATTCAGTGAAGTATTATTCAGCCATAAAGGAATGAAGTCTGATATATGCTATAACATGGAAGAATCTCCAAGATTATGCTTAGTGAAAGAAGGTAGAAACAAATGGTCACTTATTGTATAATTCCATTTATGCGAAATATCCAGAATAGGTAAATCCATAGAGACAAAAAGCAAATTAGCAGTTGCCAGGGGATGGGAGGAGGGAGATGGCAGAGAGACTGCTTCACGTGTATGGGGTTTCCTTTTTGGGAGATGAAAATGTCTTGGAACTAGATACAGGTGTTGGCTGCACGACACTGTGAATACACTAAATACCACTAAATTGTTCACTTTAAAATGGTTAATTTTGTTATTTGAAAAAGTTTTGATCCCTTTACATTATAAACTCTTAGGGATTAGATATATTTAATGTACAATTCAACTAGTCATTTCACTTACTTTACAGACATTTAAAATCAGGCCACGCACAGTGGCTCCCGCCTGTAATCCCAGCACTTTGGGAGGCCAAGGCGGGCAGATTGCTTGGGCTCAGGAGTTCGAGACCAGCCTGGGTGACATGGCCAAACCCCGTTTCTACAAAAAATACAAAAATTGGCTGGGTGTGGCGGCACATGCCTGTAGTCCCAGCTACTTGGGAGGCTGAGGTGAGATGAGAGGATGGCTGGAACCTGGGAAGTCGAGGCTGTGGTGAGCCATGATCTCGCCACTGTACTCCACCCTTCGTGACAGAGCAAGACCCTGTCTCAAAAAAACAAAACAACACACACCAAACAAAATTATATTTAAACTCTTCATATGCATTTTTGACATCAGCATTAGAAAGTCATCTCCATTTCACAATGCTTTTCAAAAATCCATTAGAGTGCAATCATATTGATGCAATTTTATAACATCAAATCTATCTGCATATTAGGAGAGTTGTTTTTCCCTTATCTTTCTATGTAAATTATGATCTCTAGGTTGGGTGCAGTGGCTCATGCCTGTAATCCTAGCACTCTGGGAGGGCGAGGCAGGCAGATCACAAGGTCAGGAGTTCGAGACCAGCCTGGACAACATGGTGAAATCCCGTCTCCACTAAAATTACAAAAATTAGCCAGGCATGGTGGTGGGCACCTGTAATCCCAGCTACTCGGGAGGCTGAGGCAGGAGAATCGCTTGAACCTGGGAGGTGGAGGTTGCAGTGAGCCGAGATCACACCACTGCACTCCAACCTGGGTGACAGAGCAAGACTCCATCTCAAAAAAAAAAAAAAAAAAAAAAATCATCTCTAGAAATATGCCCGAATGGACTGCTTTTCAAGGGATATTTAAATCATCTGCTTATAACATCCAACAGTTCCAACTGTGAGGTCATACACAGGAGAATTGTAGATGTGTAAAATTTGTCTCTCACTAATCCAGTTGATTTCAAGCCTACAGCAGCCTTTGCCAAACAGCATTCGGGTGCTCACAATAGAAGCAACTGTGACAGGACATAATACTATGGAGATTCAGTAAGGCTTTTCATAAGGAGACTCTTTCCTGAGGGTATTTGTGGTTAAAAAAAAAAAAAAAAGAAACCTGCCTTAGATTTTCATAGTTCAATATGACCAAATATAGAGTATTGCAGAGACTGGAGAAAGAGATGAGTTTTTGTAAACCACGTTCTCTCTACTCGTCTTTTCCCCCTTATTATTCATCTTTAAATAATGAGATCTATCCAAAGTCAGCTGTTTGCCAAGCACAGCATATATACTGATAGTCTTTAGCTTCAGTCTGTCCACTCTGGTGGTTTTTTTAAGCCATCTTTCTCAGATGAGCAGCTAATCAGAAATAAATGCAAGTTGGCCAGGGGCGGTGGCTCACGCCTGTAATCCCAGCACTTTGGGAGGCTGAGGTGGGTAGATTATTTGAGGTCAGGAGTTTGAGACCAGCCTGGCCAACATGGTGAAACCCCATCTCTACTAAAAATACAAAAAAAATTCACCAGGCATGGTGGCGGGCACGTGTAGTCCCGGCTACTCAGGAGACTGAGGCAAGAGAATTGCTTGAACCTGGGAGGCGGAAGTTGCAGTGAGTCAAGATGGCACCACTGCACTCCAGCCTGGATGACAGAGTCAACTCCCAATCCAATTCCCGTTTTTTCATCTTCTATGACTCCCAGTTTCAACCCAGGGTCACGAAAAACTAAACCCTGAGACCCCGCAGTGTGCATCACTGAGGAACTCCAGAAATCGATGGATGCAGAAAATGAGAAATTAGAGAGTCTGGTGTAACTTGAAGATCTTGGCTTCAATAACTGGGTGGATGGTAGTTTTTCGCCTTTAGTATGGCACATATATTCAACTCAAGTGGACAAAGGGAAACTCTTCCAGGGTGGAGGGGAAGAACTAATATTTGAGTGTCTGTAAAGGGTTAAGGGCTAAATATTATACTATAAAGACACATACTGTAGTCTAACTTTAAAATTAACCGGAAATATTGTTTTAATAAATGAGGAAGTTGAGACAAGCTGAAAACCTGACAGAATCAAATAGGTAAGCCCAGATTAAACATCTGAGACATTTTCCAGAATAGCACACTGCAGAGTTTAAATTTTTTAACATAACAAAATACGGCTTTAATGGATCTGGTTCCTGTTGTTTCAGAAATAATCTTTAAAACTGTTTTACTTCAGAACTTAAAATCCTTATTTACTTAAGGATTATGAACAAGAAGTATTAACAGTACTGGCAGTCTGCCTCCAAAGCACAACCCTACAAGTCTGTAACCATTTTCCCTTCTACCATGATGCTACTCAAAATGAACAAATATATTCCATTGTCACCTTCCTTTCCTATCCCCTTCATGCACAATTGCCTTCCTTGAGTTCAAGCTTCTATTTTTTGGTATAAACACAAAAACATGAATTTACAGTAAAACAGAAAGCAGAAGCTTCCTCCTTTCACAAGTGGCTTCAGACTGGAACACATTCATTCTTTTCCGTAAGAAAAAGTCTACAGGGAAGTGTGACAAGTTCAGTCTTCTGAGAGGGATGTAGACAATCCTGGTTACAAGTTAACCGGATCCCAATCATCCTGCACAATTTTCCAATAGGAAATAGGATAAAGTCTTTAAAAAATATATACCTAATCATTCAAGGCATAAAGTCAGATGTTAGTTTGCTGTCTCCTACTTTTCTCATAATATAAAAAATATTTCCCGAAAAACAAACAACAGTACTACTAGAATCAAAGACCATCACAGCATAGATACAAACAATTGTGGTATATTTTGCAGTTCAAATGATACAGACCATTTACCAAATGAGGCAATGAGCCAAATGAAAGAACAAGTATTAAAAATCTGACTGCTCACTAGCTGTGTGATTCTAAAAGTTACCTGCTATGAACTTCAGTTGCCCAATCTCTACAATAAGGCTAATCCGACCTAAGCACAAGGGTTCCCTTGATAATTAAATGAGATAATAAACATAAATATTTAATACAGTTCTTGGCACATAACAGATGCTCAAACAGCTATAATGGCCAATGTATTTTGATTTTATGGAATAGATATCAGGACAATTAAGATTTGAAGAGTTATTGCCTCAAAAATAGGACAAGGCTTGGTGTCTCACACTTGTAATTCCAGCACTTTGGGAGGCTGATGCAGCAGACTGCTTGAGCCCAGGATTTTGAGACCATCCTGGGAAACATGGCAAAACCCCAACTCTACAAAAAAATACAAAAATTAGCTGGGTTTGGTGGTGCACGCCTGTAGTCCCAGCTATTTGGGGAGTGCTGAGGTGGGAGGATCACCTAAGCCCAGGGAGGTCAAGGCTGCAGTGGGCCTTGATCATGCCACTGCACTCCAGCCTGGGTAACAGAGTGAGACCCTGTCTCAAAAAAAAAAAAAAAAAAAAAAAAAAAAAAAAAAGATAGGACAAAATATCTTAAATTATATCTTAATTTAAGGAGATAATACAAAAGAAGAGACTCACAAAAGTCTGACAGATGGGTTTTGCATAATACATTTAGGTCCAAGCTTACAGCCATCTCCTGAGTTAAGAGCATTAGCCACGGGCACTTGACCAAGAAGCGAAGACAAGACACCCAGAGCTGTAAACTTTGCTGTAGCTCAGAAGACAGGTTTATTTCATGAAGTAGTTTTCGTATGGCATATACGTACATGAACTAAAGCGGCAGCCTCATTCTAATATACAGGAGTAAAACATCAGCTATGAATCTACTGCTTATCTAAGTGAGAAGATTCACTTCAACACTACCACCCTAAAAAAGGACACATACAATAACTCTAACAAAGGCCTGACCGGCACTCCATATGGGTATTTTATCCGATATGATTCATTAAGATTTTTTTTCAAATATGTCTGATCAAGGAACCCTAATTTAAAATGTACCAGTGGCACACAATGAGACTCATGGGACATAATAAAAGGTTTATTTAAAAGTTTTTTGGGGGCAGTTTCAGAGTGTAATCAACTTTGT
Organism: Macaca fascicularis; assembly: GCF_037993035.2. NCBI lineage: Eukaryota > Metazoa > Chordata > Mammalia > Primates > Cercopithecidae > Macaca > Macaca fascicularis. Next base: position 47,084,532 of record NC_088390.1, read on the forward strand.
ATCATATCAATTATTTGTATTAAATTGTGCACAATATCAAATGTTCAAATACATAAAAGATCCACAATCAAGTAGACAACATCGATGGTTGGAATGACAAGTGAACAGCCTTTGCCAACTCATCAATGGAAGCATGAATACAAGGTGTAGTACATCCTGTTTACCACCTTGTCCCTAAGGTCTAACATAGTTCCTAATCTGCAGTAAGTACTCAAATATTAGGTAAATGAACTAACCCCAAATACTTATACACCATAAAATGCTGGATCTGCAAATGAATATTGTGTCATTGGTTGAGATATCTGAATAAAATGTACTGGACAAAAATTATTTAGTCAATAATTAATGCTCCTAAAGTGCTACATAAAGTACTTTCACATACATGATCTCAGATCCTCATAATAACTTTGTGAGATAGTATGCCCATTTCCCAGAGAAAAAGAAGCAAGAGGTTAGACCTAACCTGTGTTGTCCAATATGGTAACCACAAGTCACAACCCACATACGATAATGAGCACTTGAAATGTGATTACCATAATTTTAAAGTAACTAAAATTAAATAATAACCAGTAAGTGATTCAATTACTGGAAAACTTAAATATGTTTGGGATCACTGAAGTATTGCATATCTGCTTTTCTTTTTCTTCACTTTTGTTTATTTAATATAGAGATGAGGTCTTACTCTGTTATCTAGGCTGGTCTCGAATTCCTGGGCTCAAGCAGTGCTCCTACCTTGGCTCACAAAGTGCTAAGTTTACAGGCATGAGCCACTACCCCCAGCCCCAAATCTGTCTTTCTAACTGTAAATTTTATGAACTCTATATGGACCAGGATTTCCAATGAAAACAGGGTCTGAATTGATATGTGATCTAAGTATAAAACATATATAGCCAGGCGTAGTGGCTCACGCCTGTAATCCTAATACTTTGGGAGGCTGACAGGCAGATCACAAGGTCAAGAGATTGAGACCATCCTGACCAACATGGTGAAACCCCATTTCTACTAAAAATACCAAAAAAAAAAAAAAAAAATAGCTGGGTGTGGTGGCACGCATCTGTAGTCCCAGCTACTTGGGAGGCTGAGGCAGGAGACTGAACCCGGTTGGGGGAGGTTGCAGTAAGCCAAGATCTGCCACTGCACTCCAGCCTGGCGACAGAGCGAGACTTTGTCTCAAAAAAAGAAAAAAAAAACACACACTAGATTTAGAAAATTTAGTATGAAAAAGAATGTAAGGTATCTCATTAGTAAAATTTATACTGATTACATATTGAAATAATATTTTGCATAGCCCAAGTTAAATAAAATATATTAAATTTAATTTTATCTAGGCAGGGCATGGTGACTCATGCCTGTAATCCCAGCACTTTGGGAGGCCAAGGCGAGGGGATCACTTCAGCCCAAGAATTTGAGACCAGCCTGAGCAATACAGCGAGACTGTCTCTACCAAAAAAAACCCAAAATTAATTAATTTCATCTGTTTTTTCACTTTTAACATGGCTGCTAGAATACTTAAAATTACTTATGTGAAGTCAGGAGCAGCAGCTCATGCCTGTAATCCCGGCACTTTGGGAGGCCGAGGTGGGCAGATCATTTGAGGTCAGGAGTTGACGACCAGTCTGGCCAACATGGTAAAACCCCACCTCTACTAAAAATACAAAAATTAGCCAGGCGTGGTGGCAGGCACTTATAATCCCAGTTACTCAGGAGGCTGAGGCAGGAGAAGAATCACTTGAACCTGGCAGGTGGAGGTTGCAGTGAGCCGAGATTGTACCACTGCACTCCAGTCTAGGTGACAGAGTGAGACTCTGTCTCAAAAAAAAAAAAAAAAGTATGTAGCTCACATTATTTTTCTGTTGGACAGCATTAGTTTCAACAACCCCTAAAGCCCTGTTCTGTCTACTATACCACATTGTTAATCTATAAACAAGTAGAGAGAACTCACCTCTCTGGGCCTAAGTCCAACAGAAAAAAAGCACTCTAGGATACTGTATAACTTCTCTTTCTAAGGCCAAATATTTTGTGTCAGAAGACTCAGGTACACATCCCATTCGGACAGCATTCCCACTACTTTGAGTCTCACTTTTTAGAAAGGTGTCTAGGGGGACTGAGTGAAGATCTGAAAGTACCTAGCCAAATTTACAGCACATAATAAGGTCTCAAGAAGTCTGCTGCTAGTCATCGTTCATCACCACCACTTTCCAAGACAGTATTCAGTTAAAACTTTTGAACGAGCATTTTAATTTTAGCTAAAGAAATATTCTAAATACATAAACATAAGTGGTGAAATAAATCTTCAAACTTACAAAACACATCAGCATGGCCTATAATTGTGCAGTCCAATGAGAGTCAGCTGTCGCTTGTGGCTATTTATATTTAAATTAATTAAAAAGAAATTGAAGCAAAAATTTAGTTCCTCAGTCATCAGCCACATTTCAAGTGCTCAATATCCCTATGTAGCTAGCAGACAGTTCCATCATTGAAGAAAGTTCTACTGGACAATAACTCAAAGAGAAAAAGCCACAACAGTTAACAATGACAGGAAAAACATCTTGTTAAATATAATTTGAATAACATACAGAGTTAAACAAATGTATGGAAAAAACAAGTCTGCAAAGAAGCTGAGGACTCGATATAAATGGAACCTTTTACAAGCAAGGTACAAATTCCAATTACGCTAAGAAACAATTGTCCAAGAGCAACTACCAAGGTTCCAGAAATGTGAATTTTCCTAAATACTCAAATGAAAAGGACTGTGTTCTACACACACACCATTCTGTGTCTTATTTCCTAATCAGAGTGAAAGCACTTTCACTAAAATTAACCACACACTGAGTAAACTGACCATCAAGAAAATTCTGAAGAATATGATACATTTTAGACTTAGAAGCTATTCCCATGAGACTGCAGCATAATTTCAGGAAGTTTACCTCTTCCAGCGAGTACAACTAAGCATGTAGTAAATCCCAGTACTTAGCATTGATTTCTATTTGCAACCCAAACTAACTATAGCAAGAATCCCTAACATTTGACTCAACAACACATTCCATGCCTGCATTTATGCATCAATGGGGAAAGAACAGGGTAGGGAGATTTTTAATTGAAGACCCAAAGAATCTAGGAATACACTGGTATGTGTCAAGCGGTCTAAAGATACTTAATGTGCCAAAAAATTGAGAATCACAGGCAATATTTTATATATGTAGCCTAGGATTTTTATAGAATCTGCAATTCCAACAATATCTTGCTCAAATAGGCACTCATTTATTAACCGCTATCAGTCTAAACAGTCTAGGAAAAAAATCTTCATTTATTGACATTCATTTGCTGTAGGTGCATGCCTTGATGACAACAGATCCTTCAGTTGGATAATGCAGTTAAAGGGTATAAAAATAAGTTCATTTACAGTTTTACAAGCTAACTATACTCATACTTAAGTTCCTCATTTCTTGTTTCCAGTTTTTAATCCTACGTGTTTCAGAAAATTTTCTGCTACTTAGCAAACTGGTAGAAGCTCAGAAGTCAGAGACCTAAGACGCCAATTAAAATAATCCTTATTAGTTGGGCTCAGTGGTTCACACCTATTATCCCAGCACTTTGGGAGGCCAAGGCAAAGGATTGCTTGAGCCCAGGAATTCGAGACTAGCCTGGGCAACATAGTGAAGCCCCATCTCTACAAAAAATACAAAAATTAGCCAGGTGTGGTGGCTCATGGCCGTAGTCCCAACTACTCAGGATGCTGAGGTGGGAGGATGGCTTGAGCCCAGTAGGTCAAGGCTGCAGTGACCTGTGACAGTGCCACTGACCTCCAGCAAAAACCCTGTCTCTTCAAAAAACAAAAACCTTATTAATTTTTCAAAAGGTAGGAGATAATGAAGTCAGGAGATATATTATCATGGAAGAGGCTGTAGTTATTTGCGCTCTGCAATTAATCAGCTGGAGCACACAGTCATATTAGCTAAGCAAGCTTAACTTTAGGCATGACATAGCAATCCAAAACACAGAGGGCTGAATTTTCAATTTGCAAATCTGCTTTATATTCAAAATCTTCAAATTATTTGAGAAGAAAATGGCTTCATTCAAGTATCTGCTGAAACTGAGCCAGTTACAAAACAGACATGTATTAAATTTGTCTTCAATAAGTGACAAGGTTGGGTTCCAATCTCTGGCATCATTTAACAATTCTTGTCTCCTCTTTAAAAGAAATGAAAAGCTATTACTCGAACCACCACAAGATTTAGTAGTGAGCTATACATCTGCCATGGAAAATAAACAGCAGCTGTACTTGATTCTTTGTGTGGTTTATAAACATTTGTCTGCAGAAAGATATTTCAGATGCAGCTTAGTATGAAAACAAGCCCGCGTTTTCCCCTCACACTTAAGAACAGCACTTTCTCAACTCTCCACATTCATTTGCCACCCCACTTTAACAAAAATAACTAAAGCAATTAAACTTGGATTGATTAAAAAAAAATCCACTTTGTTATTTAACGTTTTTAACCTTCTGTAAAAGTGTTTTTATTATTGGCATAAATATATTTATATATATATGCCAAGATATGCCAAGGTATATTCCATTACTTCAGATGAGTTATTTGAAAATTATAGATGACTGAAGAAAGTGCATTATTTGACTCATTTTATGGGTAAAGATTTATTATTCTTTACATTTCAAGCCTTAAAGGAAAATAAGTCCTTGCTAGTGCAAACATGGTAATACCTGCAAAGAAATATGAAATTATGTTACTTATAGCCTGAATATTAAAACCTTTTATTAACAAAACTCTTTTATGTATGTTATACCAATGGGGGAATGTAAATAAAAATGGTCTTCAATGGTAAAGTGTCTAATAAGTCACTGATATTAGTGTCATGTCAAACCACTGCATTCTCTGTCATTATGGAATTAGCCCTTCAGACGATAGAGCTGAGGCAGGTTTCTTTAAGGGGATATTTGGGAAGAAAGCAAATTAATAGGAATAAATTGTTTCAGCTACAGTAAAAATCAGGATTGGTGACACAGGAAAATCAAAAGCTCTGAAGAGGTTTAATTCAGTGAAGCCTTCCAATGGTCACCTGCCTAGGCCAGCGATTGGCATGCTGCCAGATGAGACAACAATATGTTGCCTCCAGGATAAGGAACCATGGGAAAGAACTCTAGAACTTACTAAAGGGAAGCCAGTTACAGACCAAATAGCCCCGCAGGTCTCAGAGCAGCTGTGCTCTGTCCCCAGGGCTCTGTTCAATTCCATGCGATCCTGAGGAAGATATTCAAAACTACCTGCTACTACTCGAGAAGACTAGAAGATAACCTCTGTATCACTCTTTCCTACCTTCTAGAACCAAAGAGGGGTTAAGAGCCACAACATCCCCAAAGAAATAAAAAAAGTGGGAAGGGGAGGCGAGTTTCCTTAGGGAGCTCGACCCCACACACTCTGAGATTGACATCGTTCTGAGAAATGCGTTCTCCCATTCTACCCTCGTTTCGTTCTTTCAGTGACCTTCTGTCCCTACTGCCTCAAGGAAGGCAAGAGACAAGCCACCGCCTCACCACCACCCCCAACCCCCACCACCGGAGAAGGTGCCTTTCTCAGTTGAGAGCCGCAGAGGGAGGAAAAAAAAAAGGTTGCTCCTCCCCAACCCACCCGCCCCACAACTCCTGGGTGCAGACACGAAGAGGGAAAGAGGAGAGCAATGGAAGGTGACAGCCCCGCACTGGCCCAGGGGATAAGAATCCTTGCTCTGGTAGAAACAAGAGAGAATCCCCCCTCCCACTCCCCTACCCAAATGAATGAACTGAACAAAATGGGGAGGAGAGAGTTTGTACGCGCAGTTCTGGCCATCCAGGAAGCAAGATCGAGAGGCCTTTGGATCCAGGCCTGGTCTTTGCAGCCCTTTGCACCCCAACTCCTGTCCTTTCATCCAAGCCCCACATCATTTAACAGTTTAAGCTTTCTAAGATAGTGCCCCCTCCTCCACCTACCCCAAAGACCGACAACCCCCCCACCCCTCCAGCTCCGATCCTGCTCGGGGCCCAGACTCCAGCTTCTTCCACTATTCCTACCACCTTCTCCACAGCCCTCACCAGCCCGGGCCCGGCCGCACCTGGAGATGCTCCTGAAAACGAATTGGCAGAATCTGGGCCATGGCGCTGTCGGGGGGAATGGTCTCCTCCTGTCACTGGGGCTGCGGGGCAGTGGCTGCCCGGGCTCTCCGAGGGAGAGGAGGAGAAGGGGAGGGGGGAGGCTGGGCTCAGCAGGATCCTCTCCGGGGACGCAGGAAACTGGCACGCAGACGAAAGAGCTCGGGTCGGGGGCGGAGGCTCCACGGGCCAGGAGAGCCGCAATGGCGGAACCGGGCGCAGCGCAGACTCCGGAAACGGCTGAGCCCAGCGGAAGGATCCCGGCGACAGAACTCCGCCCAGTCGCCTCACCCCCTCCGCCTTATGTACCCCTCCACGGAGCGGTGCGTGCGGCGGGTGCAGGAATTCCGGGCGCTGTGCGCCCGGAGCCTCTCTTCTGACGCCACACGGGGGGCAACAGAGGAACCGGAGGGACTACTTTTTTAGACTCATCACTTTCGCCAATCTTCTTTTTCTACCCCCACTTTTTTTTTTTTTTTTTTTTGCATTTTGCCACATCATGCGACTCGGAGCGACCGACGTCACTTCCGTGGGTGCTTTAGGTCCCACCCACGTACTTCCAGGTGCACGTGATACTGATGGGGAAGGGTCGGCTGATTGCTGCCAGAATGGAGAGCGCGTTTTAAGGAAATGCGGCGTCTCCTGGGAGTGAAGTGGCTGTTGGGCCACCTTGAGGCATGACGGGTGCCGCTTCCTTCCCCTGCGACCCCTGCCTGTTTGGACTGAGCCCCTTACAGGAGGACGTGGCGGGGGCAGACGGGGGCAGCCTCCCGCCCTCTCCGTGACTCAGGGAAACGGCCTCGCCGCAGAGCGCTCCCTCGGCAGCTGGCTGCAGCACTCCTCCCCCGCCGGGCTTCAGAGTGGGTGGTTTCCTACAGCCTAGGGAGGGGGCCTGAAACGGGGTTTAAAATCCTCCCTGCCCTCACACACGCCCTTCTGACGGTTGGAGAACCTGACGCGCGGATTCTAACTAGAACCGGCACTCTCTTCGGGTGTTAGATAATTAGCTCAAAGGACAGCGAAGGCCATTTATGATGTGTCTCAAGCTGGCCTTATGACAGCTTCTCTTAACGTTTCTGCGGACATTTTGGCGGGCGGACATGTGTCAGCCTAGCTCAGTAATCAGTTTCGTTAAAGAATTCGAGTATCAGAACGTACAAGGATTGGACTCAAATTCTAGCAGGAGGATTTTTAGCCACATCAAATAATTTATGTCTCAGAGATTTAGATAATTAGGGTAAGGATGCTTGGTAAAACCTGAAGGTTCCTGGAGGAAAGAGATGAACTGTTAGTCGTGCATTTCCGTGGGACCACCTCAACATAGGTTCCTGTAGGTTAGCAGTGTAGAAATGCAGCGCTTCAAAGCCGGAGCATCATGTCTTCAAAGAGCATGGAGGTATCAACGGCATTCATTGTCGATTAATAATAACCTTCCCAGTACTTTCTTGCTAAAGTATAAGCCATAATATTTCATAATCGCACCAATACAAAAAAGGATGAAAGACTTTAATTCTGTGCCTTTTATCTTTGTAAGAGAGGTGATTCCCCACCCTCCCCCGAAAGAGAAAAGCTCAAGTCCACAGTAATTATTTTTAGTGCCCTTTTCAGTTAAAGGACATAAAACCCTACTGGGTAGACAGTAATTTTGTGTGCTAAGTTTGAGTTAGGGTGAGAAGTTTGCCAATCAGTTGCTTTTAGTGTTTTTCTCTTTTACTTAACTGTCTCATACTGAGCACGAGAGAAGAATCTGGCAGGTAACAGGGCAAAGATTGTTCTGCAAAGAAAAGTCTTACCACCATGTTGTAAGAGTGAATATTTATAGTTGCAAAATATCTTTTTGTATTGTTAAGCTAAATACACGAAGATCCTCTGTGTTCCGCAACGTTTGAAATGAAATGCCAGTCTGATAGTAACTGCTTTAAACCCTTTTTGGAAGTAGACAAATTCTAAATTAAAATTCTAAGGGAGTAATTGTTTTATTACAGTAATTTAATAGCTTGATCAAGTTACATTTTCAGTCTCAGAATCTGGAGATACAAGAGCCATATCATGAATGGGCCACCAAAATTTAATTTATTAATGTGTCTGGTATTTTCATACAGACCCTGTAACTTTAGAATCCCAAAAGCAGTTGATTTTAGCTATTGGGTGTGGAGTATCTAACCAAAAAGTGCACTGAGGTCGTTAGTGACTGTTAGGTCATCACACACAGAAATTACATTGTTTTGAGAAATAATTTAGGAAAAGGGAAAATAGATTGTTATCCTGGATCATTTTGAAATGATCTTCAAATTAATCCAAAAATTTTCAAGAGAAAAAAAAACCCTATGCCTTTTTAAAGATGAATAATTTGAGTAGGGTAATAAGAGATTTTTTTTTTGTAATGGGAGTCTGCTGTTCTTGGTAACAGTATAAAGGCAGTTTCACTGGTTTCACTGGTTTAGTTACCTAAGCAATACCTGAATGGTGCTGTTTTCAGACATTACCTTAAGTTAGAGGGGAGAACAGATAACCTAATAGACCAGGAAGCAAATTCTACCCAGAATGTTTTTTTCTATGATACAGTATGACATAGTCTTTTAATAAGACAATGCTATGAATGATCACCCTAGCTTTTGGTTTCAGAAAATGTTTTAACAAGGTAGCCATGTTAATAAATGGTGAAGTTAAAGCTATTTTTGTTGGAATGCTCATCAACAGTAGGTCCCTATCATGAGTCACAGCAAGTGCCATTAGCAAAAACTACATTGCTTCGTCTGTTGAGGACTGCTAGTTTCTCAAAACCTATACAAGAAACCTGTATTGTGTCACTAATTTTAATGTTATGCCAACAACTAGGATATATATATATATATATCCTAGAATGACACCTCAAAACAAACAAACAAAAAACCAACCTCTTTCACTGTAGGATTTCTCCATAGCTGTTCATCTTCAAGCAGCCCTGGCACTAATGCCCCTGCCTTTTAAAAACTTGACCTTTTAAAAACAGCCTGAATTCACTGCACTGCAAATGTCACAAAGAAAAGGCATATCTCACATACTCAGAAATTAATTTTAAAGCGGAACTTTAACCCACGGTACCAAATGTTTACAATTCAGATTCTAATAAAGCCAGAAAGGACATACTTTAGTATTATCCAAGTAAGATACTTAGTTTTGCCCTTTAAACAGCAGCTTTGAAGCATCTCAACCCCCCTGAGGCCACTGATATGAATCCCAGTAGGATTAGACTGGCTAGGTCTTTATCTTTTCATGCAAGATGAAGAGCAGCCTATCAAATGCCTGTAAACAAATATACAAGTCACTGACTATCGGCAAGGCTCCCCACTCCAAAATGAAAAAAATGAAAGCAGCATTTACAAAGCAGGAACAATATTTATTTATTTATTTAAGATGGAGTTTTGCTGTTGACACCCAGGCCGGAGTGCAATGGCGTGATCTTGGCCCACTGCAACCGCCACCTCCCAGGTTCAAGCAATTCTCCTGCCTCAGCCTCCCGAGGAGCTGGGAGGCACCACCACCAACACCTGGCTTATTTTTGTATTTTTTGTAGAGACGGGGGTTTCACCACGTTGAGTAGGCTGGTCTTGAACTCCTGACTTGAGGTGATCTGCCTGCCTTAGCCTCCTAAAGTGCTGGGATTACAGACATGAGCCACCACACCCAGCCCCACAAGAACAAAATTTTAATGGCATTTTAATTTTACTATGAAATATACCTGACTTATACTCTTGACACCCACTGCTCAGGCTTGTTTTAAACCTTTAAATATTTAGACAAGTTTTATAATGTACCATGGATAGCAATAAGATCTATAGTGAGTCTTTACTTTGTATCAGCATTGGGCATGTTCCAAGTGAAAAGCCAAGACTAGCTCTGTGGGGATCCAATGTGGAATCAAATCACATTATATAGGGTCCACCCATGTTTTTGAAGGGTTGAATCAGACCCTGGCAGAGGAATGAAGTGGTTCATGCTATTACCTTAAAAAGCCATGTCACAAAAGTTGGTTTAGGCAGGGCGTGGTGGCTCAGCCTACAATCTCAGCACTTTGGGAGGCCGAGGCGGGTGGATTACCTGAGGTCAAGAGTTTGAGACCAGCCTGGCCAACATGGTGAAATCCCGTCTCTACTAAATATACAAAAATTAGCCAGGCGTGGTGGCAGGTGCCTGTCATCCCAGCTACTTGGGAGGCTGAGGCAGGAGAATCACTTGAACCTGGGAGGTGGAGGTTGCAGTGAGCTGAGATCACACCATTGCACTCCAGCCTGGGTGACAGAGTGAGACTCAGTCTCAAAAAAAAAAAAAAGTCTCTGGATGCCTTCAATTTCCCTTTCCATTTATTTTGTTTTTTGAACCTCCCTGCCTCCTCTATTTCCCATTCAATTATAGACAAGTTAAAGGAGACATTCCTATTATAAGTATACTTTTATATAGAAATTTTAAGAAAGGTATTTATTAATAGGGGGTTTTATATCAGAGGATCGGATAAATATGTCTTCATTTGCCACTGTACAGTGTGCCACTGCACTCCAGCCTGGGCAACAGAGCAAGACTCCATCTCAAAAAAAAAAAAAAAGAAAAAAAAGCTGGTTTAAATATAGCAATTCACAGAACATTGTGGACAGAACAACCCAGGAGGATTTTAACCCTGCTGATCAATAGGAAGTCAGATGCCATGTCACAACATCTTGGGACAAAAGTCACAAGAAGCTTGAGAGCATCTATAGAATGAAGAGGCAACGAGGGTGAGAGTGTGGGAATAATTGTTAAGGGCTGTTCTTTTTCTATTTCTAAACATGTAGAACGTTCTGTGTTCACCTCCTAGAGTTACTACTGTCTCCAGTCCAAAGCAAAGCATGACCCACAGATATGTTCCCTTGGGAAGTATAAAGTTTTGCCACTCTCTAGGGATAGTTCTGCCGGTAGCAGTGTACATCTGCAGCTTTGTTAATGGTAGTAAACCTCTCACTTCTTCACAACAGAATAGCTAAGAACTGAGATCTGGTAACGTTTTGGTTAACTCAATGGTCAAGTTTTTTTGGTTTTTTTTTTTTTTTGGAGACGGAGTCTTGCTCTGTGACCCAGGCTGGAGTGCCGTGGCGCAATCTCGGCTCACGGTAAGCTCCGCCTCCCAGGTTCACACCATTCTCCTGCCTCAGCTTCCCGAGTAGATGGGACTACAGGCGCCCGCCACCGTGCCCGACTAATTTTTTTTGTATTTTTAGTAGAGACGGGGTTTCACCGCGTTAGCCAGGATGGTCTTGATCTCCTGACCTCGTGATCCACCCGCCTCGGCCTCCCAAAGTGCTGGGATTACAGGCGTAAACCACCGCGCCTGGCCTCAATAATAAAGTTTTAAGGAATTATAATCTAATTTCTTCAACAAATATTTTCCAGTACCTACAATGTAAAATTAAATACTCAAATGTTAAATCTTTTTGTAAAGCCTTTTTTGAAAAAAAACAATTAATATAGGGAAAGCAGTTCTGAACCTCAAAGGCCTCAGATTCATCAAAGTGAACAGTTGTTGTATAGTACTCCTGCAAATGTAGCCTAATCCGAGTATGTACCAAACCTAGGATACACTAGGTATTACTTTTTTTAAAATGCCATACCTCATCCTGTCATGACTATTAAAAGTAGATTACTATGTAAAGCAAACCAAATAGCTGGTTATTTTCTTTTCCTGGTTGCTCATATTCCAAATAACTATGAGTTTAATGTTGTATAGTATAAAACCCATACAACTACTTTTCATTCCATAACACTGCAGTGATGAAAAGTATGCAGCATTCATATAAGCCTACCTTAGATTTATTGATATAAATTTTCTTTTCCGAGTCAACCTTGTTAGCACCAAGAGTCATGAAAAGGTCTCCTTAGTTTAAGTCCACCAACCACTCAAATATGTAGTCTTCCATTATCCACAAGGGATATATTCCAAGACCTCTACAGAGGATGCCTGAAACCACAGCTAATACTGAACCCCATACAGTATACACTATGTTTTTTCTATACATATATACCTATGATAAAGTTTAACTTATAAATTAGGCACAGTAAGATATTAACAATGAAAATAGGACAATTATAACAATGTACTATAATAAAAGTTATGTGAATGTGGTCTCTCAAAATATATCGTAGTCACCTATTTTTGGACACAGTTGAACACAGGTAACTGAAACATCAGAATATGAAACCTCAGATCATAAGGGACTACAATATAAAGCATTCTACAGGCATGGTGAAAATAAAAACTAACGTGACGAAGACAGCTATTACAGTCTATTTTAGTTACTATATAGTTGACCCACCTGATCAGATGTAGAGATAAGATTATACTTATTACTGAGGAAGGCTTAAACATTCCATTATTTATTTAAAAAAATGTTTAACCTTTGCACAGAAGTAGTAAAAATTCAGTTTTTAAAAAGGGAACTAAATGAAGTAGCAGACACTTACACAATGGCACATGAGAAAAAGAAAATCCCAGCCCAAGCTACTTAAAAATTTTTCTATCGGTAGGAATGAGTGACACTCAAATTATTCTCCATTTGATCTATTAGTGCTAACCCAAGATACAGACTGGACATTGCAAAACCCTTCCAAAAAATCCTTCTCAAAGTGACACCAACTTTTCCATCGTTTACATCTGGTTCCTCTCCCCAACCACACAAACTCTGTCTCCATTTTTGTTTCAGTCCAGGTCCTACTCTTCCCTCAGAAACTCAGCTTAAAATCCATTTACTGGCAAGGCACGTGCCTCATGCCTGTAATCCCAGCACTTTGGGAAGCCGAAGTGGTGGTGGATCATTTGAGGTCAGGAGTTCAAGACCATCCTGGCCAACATGGTGAAACCCCACCTCTACTAAAAATACAAAAATTAGCTGGGTGTGGTGGTGGGCGCCTGTAGTCCCAGCTACTCAGGAGGCTGAGCCAGGAGAATCGCTTGAACCCGGGAGGCAGAGGTTGCAGTGAGCCAAGATAGCGTCACTGCACTCCAGCTTGGGCAACAGAGTAAGGCTCCATCTCAAAAAAAAAAAAAAAAAATCAATTTACCCTACTTCTCCAGCTATTAAAGCATTTATTGATTATACCACTCATTTAATTTGAAGCCTAGGCTACTTTATGTTGTTAGTAATTGCATCTGGAGTTGGCACAACAATCATTTATAAATAATTACCTCCCATATACAAAGCACTAAACAGGGTGCTGGGCTGTATTTTGGGTTCACTCATCTCATTTCCTATGTTTTACCTGAGAACCAAGTAATAATAGGTGAAAAAAATATGTGGATTTTATTTGGACAAGGAATGTGACTAATCTTTTTTTTTTTTTTTTGAGATGGAGTCTTGCTCTGTCACCCAGGTTGGAGTGCAGTGGTACGATCTCAGCTCACCGCAACCTCTGCCCCCACGGGTTCAAGTGATTCTTCTACCCCAAACTCCTGAGTAGCTGGGTTTACAAGCACGCACCATCACACCCAGCTAATTTTTTGTATCTTTAGTGGAGATGGGGTTTCACCATGTTGGCCAGGCTGGTCTCGAGCTCCTGACCTCGGGATCCGCCCACCTCGGCCTCCCAAAGTGCTGGGATTACAGGTGTGAGCCACCATGCTCAGCTGTGACTAATCATTTTCTTTGAAAAATCTTTAACAGCTTCACGAGGGAATTTTGTATTATTCATGTATTAAGTTTAAAGAAACAGCTAACAAGTAATAAGGATTACTTTAAAAATCTTTGGAAGAATAAAGATTACTATTTAAATTTATTGATTCCTTGATATTATGCTGTTTCATCAACTCTGCTATGAAGAAAAAGTAAAAGCCAAAAAAATCTGACATTTCATTAAGACCTTTTCTTGCAAATGAAGTGATCATTTAAGTTAGAATGGTAATATAAAAAGTAGCTTTTCTAGATTCAAGTACAAGTGGTAAAAAACTGAAATTGGCCAGGTGCAGTGACTCACACCTGTAATCCCAGCACTTGGGGAGGCCAAGGCAGGCAGATCACTTGAGGTCAGAAGTTTGAGACCAGCCTGGCCAACATGGGGAACCCCATCTCTACTAAAAATACAAAAATTAGCTGGGTGTGGTGGCATGCACCTGTAATCCCAGCTACTCAGGATGCTGAGGCAGGAGAATCACTTGAACCTGGGAGGCGGAGGTTGCAGTGAGCCGAGATAGTGCCACTGCACTCCAGCCTGGGTGACAGAGTAAGACTCCATCTCAGAGGAAAAAAACCTGAAATCACAACAATAATCCAGTGATCCCTTAGTATCAGCTGGGGTTTGGTTCCAGGACTTCCCCCTGAGGATACCAAAATCTGGCTGATGCTCAAGTTTCTCATATAAAATGGGTAGTGTCTGCATATACGCACATCTTCATCTGCATACTTTACATCATATCTAGGCTACTTACATCTAATACAATGTAAATATTGTTATACTCAGTTGTTTTTTCTTTATATTATCTTTCATTATTGTATTATTTTTATTGGATTTTCTTTGGACTATTTGAAATCTGTGGTTGGTTGAATCTGTGGATGTGGAACCCCAGATACTGAGCCCCCAGATACAGGGGGCTGACTGTATTTCCTGACATGTGAAATCTGAATTTCATTCTCCATAGTTTTATTCCAATAAATATCACACAGTGATATTCATTCACGTACTGTCTGTTGTTGCTTTCATACTACAACATCAGAGTAGCTGCAACAGAAATTACACATCCAGAAAGCCTAAAATATTTACTATCTGGCTTATCAAATTCAAATCAGATAATTTTATTATTCCCTACAGTTTGAACATATGGAAAAAGCATTAAATATCTAAATATATAAATTAAGAGAATAATGAGGCACCTTTTGTCAATAATTAGAAGACTGGGAACTATGAGGTGTAGTAAGACTGGCATTTTCATATATTGCTCGTTGGAATATGAACTGGTTCATCTGTTCTGCTAAATAGGAGTACACATCAAGAACCTCAAAAATCACTTTCACTGCTGTAGAATTCAACAGTAAGAACATATCACAATTTATTAAACCTTTTCCCTCCTGATATAGATATATATAGGTGCTGTTTTCAGATTTTTTCTATTAGAAACGATGGTGTATTTCACATTGTAATGAATGCTGTATTTAACATCTTTTATGGCCGGGCACGGTGGCTCACGCCTGTAATCCCAGCACTTTGGGAGGCCGAGGCGGGCAGATCACAAGGTCAGGAGATCGAGACCACGGTGAAACCCCGTCTCTACTAAAAATACAAAAAATTAGCCGGGCGCGGTGGCGGGTGCCTGTAGTCCCAGCTACTTGGGAGGCTGAGGCAGGAGAATGGCAGGAACCTGGGAGGCGGAGCTTGCAGTGAGCCGAGATCGCGCCACTGCACTCCAGCCAGGGGGACAGAGCGAGATTCCGTCTCAAAAAAAAAACAAAAACAAAAAACAAAAAAAACACCTTTTATGTATTTATCATCAGCAATTAACGCTAAACCTATAGGAGTCCAATTTTATAAGGCACAGAATATTGTATATAGTCTGGGAGTTCCTAGTCTAGAGAAACCCCTAAGTCTAAATGTGGACTTACTGGGTCCACCCTAAGTAATCAAAACTAGTATCACCAATAAGGGGCAAATGCCATGTACCTCCAGATGTGATACACTAGTCAAAGACCACCTAAGTCTAGAGGTGGACTTACTAGGTAACAGGTTGTACACAGCTTCAACTTTACTAGATATTGCCAAAATGTTCTCTAAAATAAGAGCTGGCCTGGGCATTGTGGCTCATGTCTATAATCCCAGGATTTTGGTAAGCCAAGGCAAGAGGATCATTTGAGCCCAGGAGTTCCAGACCCAGACTGAGCAACATGGTGACACCCTATCTCTACAAAAACTGAATTTTAAAACAATTAGTAAGCTGGGTGCGGTGGCTCATGCCTGTAATCCCAGCACTTTGGGAGGCCGAGGCAAGTGGATCACCTGAGGTCGGGAGTTCGAGACCAGCCTGACCAATAAGGAGAAACCCCGTCTCTACTAAAAATACAAAATTAGCCGGGTGTGGTGGCACATGCCTGTAATCCCAGCTACTAGGGAGACTGAGGCAGGAGAATCGCTTGAACCCAGCCTGGGCAACAAGAGCAAAACTCCATCTCAAAAAAAAAAAAAAAAAAAAAACACCATTAGTACTCTCAGCTACTCAGGAGGCTAAGGTGGGAGGTCTGCTTGAGCCTAGGAGATCAAAGAAGTAGTGAGTCATGATCATGCTGTACTCCAGCCTGGGCAATAGAGCTGTATGAAAAAATTAATTAAATAAGAACAATTTATTCTTCACCTCCAACACTATTCAGGAGTATTAATTATTGCTAATCTGATGGAAATGAATGCCACCTCCCTAATTACAAGTTAGGTTCATTGTCTTCTTTTATTTATTGACCTTTCTTGTTTCCCCTTTTATAAAAGGACCAGCCATGTCCTTTGCCCATTTTTCCATTATAACATTTGTCAGAGGGGCGCAGTGGCTCGTGTCTGTAATCCCAACACTTTGGGAGTCCAAGGTGAGTGGATCACGAGGTCAGGAGTTCGAGACCAGCCTGGCCAGCCTGGTGAAACCCCGTCTCTACTAAAAATACAAAAAAATTATAGCCAGGCGTGGTGGCACACACCTGTAATCCCAGCTACTTGGGAGGCTGAGGCAGGACAACTGCTTGAACCCGGGAGGCCGAGGTTGTGGTGAGCCGAGATCGTGCCATTGCACTCCAGCCTGGGCAACAAGAGCAAAACTCCATCTCAAAAAAAAAAATTTGTCTTTGATTCTTTTTGTTTTGTTTCATTTAGTAACTTGAAGGTGTATTCCCATTCTTTTAAGAACAAACTCCTCCATAAAACCCACCTTTCCTCCAAGGCTGCTTCCACGTTCTTGCCTTAACTAGATCCAGCATTCCCTTGATACTACTACTCTCACAGTCCTCTAAATGCAAACTGAGATACAGAAATTTTTTATCAATAACACTGTCACAGTTATCACAAAACTGTAATGATGTCCTTCCCTTCTAACAAATCCATAAAGTAATTCCAAATTCCACAGATTGGTTTTCAAAGCTTTCTATAATCTGACCTCAACATTTTCAGCCACCTACTCTCCTATATATATACTATGCACCAAGTAAACTCAACTGTTTGCCACCATCTCAAACACCCCCTGTGCTTTCTATAAATAATTCTCTGTCTTGATCTATGCTCTTCTTAGCACCCACCTGTTTATCAGACATTCATCCTTCAAGGAAAACTCTTCCTTACAATATAATACCAACAAATATAGAAAAGAATTAGAAAAAAAAAATCACCATTTTGCAGCCATAAGAATAAAATGGATTCAGGCAAGAACCATCAATTGATGGTAAATCTAAAATGTCATATTTTATAAGGAACAATGTATTTTATATAATAAAAGTATCTCCCCCCACACATTATTTATGAATTATAAGGATAACCAGTTTGATATAATTTAAAAAGCACCCTAATAAGTAATTAAAATTAATACCACCAGTAAGGGGAAAATGCCATGTACCTCCAGATGTGATACCATGACACTACTACTTATGCAGTATTCTAGTTAAAAATGCATAACCATGAAGAAACATTGGAGAAACCCAAATTGAGAACATTTTATAAAATAACTAGCCTGTATTATTTTACAATGTTAATGCTGTGAAAGATAAGGACTGAGGACTCTTTCCAGATTAAGAGACTAAATATAATACATGATCCTAGACTAAATGTTGAACTACAGAAAAATGCCATAAAGGACATTACCAAAACAACTGATATAATTTGAGTGTGATGTGTAGATTCAGAATGTTTGCTTAATATTTACTAAACTAGAAGAGCTTTCATTCCAAGAATCCACACACACTCCCACCACGTCTAAGGAAACGCCCTTATACAATACACCTGAGAAGAGAGACTGACAGAACTAAATGATTAATATGTGCTAATAACAGTGTCTAGAGCACTAAAAATAAAAATGAACAAATTAAAACACTGGAAAGGTTTGGAGAAACCATCATCACTCACCTTACTTTAGGGACAAATACATGAATTTGGGTCCTTGTGATTTTTGATAAAGATTTCAAGTTTCTATTATTGAACATAAAACTAGATTCCAAAGGAAATAACTAGAAGAGTTATTGATAAAAAATTTAGATTCTTAACTTTTACACAAAATATCTAAAAACACACATTATACTGTCTTTTGAATTTTAATGACACTAATAGCTTTATTTAACAAACATTTAGTGACTACTATGTGCAAAGCACTATGCTAGATGCATGAAAGATACAAAGATGAAAATAGACAGTCCCTGCCCACGAGGAGCGTATAATCTAGTGAGGGAGACAAATACACAAATAACTAGAATACAAGGCAGTAAACAAGAGTGGGCAAGTGCTGAGTGTGGCCTGAGTGTGATACTAACTAGCCTCAAGGTTCCAATTTGAAACATGATGAAATAGTGTTGCCTGCTTTGAAAATCCCATCCCAAGTTTGGCATAATGGAAGTTAAATGGCCCTTCCCAAGCAGGTGGAAATAACAGAGTAGGCCAGGTGGAGGGGCTGCTTGAAAGTACTATCACACCTACATACATGGTGCTGATATAAGTACGTAGGTACAGCTAAAAAAGAACTTATATGTGTGTGTGTATATATATATATATATATATCATCTGTCCTTTGGTTAATGGCTATAGCTACTGTTTTAAACAATATACTTTGATATAAAAAGGAATTTGTATAATCCCAGAAAAATCAATTTAAGGATTAATATTAATTCAAGAAAGAATCCTGCCATAGGCAATTTTATTTACTAACTGATTAAGTCTTTTCTCTAAGTATCTATAAAGCTCTGTAGCAATTAAATGGTTAGACATCTAAGTATTGCTGAGTAGAAACCTCTTATGTTCAGCCTTCTGAAAGAAATGGTCACATACCTGATATATAGCACTATTCTAACAGCAACAAGAAGGCCTTAAAGAGATTTTAAGGAAAATAATTTTTAATGCTTCAATGCAAATGGAGTACACGCTGATTAAATACAACTCAATGTTCTTTGAAAACATCTCAATGACAGCGTTTGATACCAGTTAAGGCCAGCAAAACTGTACTGAGGAAAATATTACATGTACTGTCTTTCATTGGTTTCATGTATCATTGCTTATGACTATGGCAACCCGATCTTTTCTTTGACAATTGCATTTATGGGAACTGATGAGCTTTGATTTATGAGCTTTGATTTGCTTTAGTTCATAGGCCAATAACAAGTGCTGACCACTTCCTCTTGGTAGTGCTGTCTGAAATAACTGGCAAAGTAGAAGCACATTTCCTGGCTGCTTTTCCTACTTCCTGAATTGGAGGATTCACCACTTTAGCCTGTTTCCTTCCGTGTGTCACTGTGGTCCTGGGTCCTCTGCTGCTTTCTCTCAAGGAAACGAGCCCGTGCATCAGATATGGATTTGTCATCATTTCTTCTTTGCATTTTCTTTAAGACGTCTTTTGATATTCCATCTGAAAACATTATAAATTAATCCAATAAAACTTAGCTTTGAGAATCAGTACTAGAAATGTTAAAAGAAAGAGAAGCCCTGATTTTTCAATGTTAACAAAGTAAAAAGAATAAAGAGAAAATTAAATTTTGCCCTTTCAAAAGCAATGTAGTCTATGGTTACAAAATTAAGAGCACCAAGGTCAATGAGTCAGAAAAACTGACCCTAATTCAAGCATGTGGCACAGTGTTATAATACTGTAATAAAACACCTAGTGGCTAACATTTCTAAAGACTTTTCTATGATTTCTTGGGCAAAACTCTTCACCATTCTATTTTTCAGTGATGTCAAATAAAGAAAATACAACATGCTTCATAATTCAACCTCAAAAAGCTTTACTAAAAAGTTTTCTGTATATGTGAGCTGATAAACTTTCTGTCCTATTTCAGTACCACAACTATTTATGCCTCCCAATCAGGGTCCTAATATTTCATAGAAAAAGCCCCTTGGATATACAAAATTAGCCAGGCATGGTGGCGCATGCCTGTAATCCAGCTACTCAGGAGGCTGCGGCAGGAGAATAGCTTGAACTGGGAGGCGGAGGCTGCAGTGAGCCAAAATCGTGTGTCTCAAAGAAGAAAAAGAAAGATGAGAGAGAGAGAGAGAGAGAGAGAGAGAGAGAGCGAGCGCCCCTTGGAAACAAAGGGCGCTGAGTTAATAATGCACAAATCATATATATATATGTATGTATATATGTGTGTGTGTGTGTGTATATATATATATTTTTTAGAGATAGTGCCTCACTCTGTCACCCCCAGGCTGGAGTGCACTGGTGAAATGACAGTTCACTGCAGCCTCAAACTCCTGGGTTCAAGCGATCTTCCTGCTTCAGCCTCCCAAGTCACTGGGACTATAAGTGCACACCAACATGCCTGGCTAATTTTCTTTTTTTTTTTTTCTTTTTTTTTTTTTATAGAGATGGGGTCTCACTGCATTGCCCAGGTCGGTCACAACATTTTTATAAACAAAAATAGTAAAGTACTACTAGGAAGCAGTATGGCATAGTGCTTAAAAATAGAACAAATGATTTCCTCACCCTTTAGCTGCTTTACATTTTCCTTATTTGTCCATCTCCTTCTTGCATCTTCTCTCACTTCACGTCGGGCCACACTGCTCAAATCATGTGCGTTAAACTCATGCAACTTGGGTAACAAGTCTCTTACCCATTCATAACGGATTGGGCATACAATTCTTGCGTAGACTTTGGTGGTAACCAATACCTCATGAAAAATGATCCATTCAAGTTTGGTTTCCTGTTCATGAAGCTATACAAAAC
Organism: Macaca fascicularis; assembly: GCF_037993035.2. Lineage (NCBI taxonomy): Eukaryota > Metazoa > Chordata > Mammalia > Primates > Cercopithecidae > Macaca > Macaca fascicularis. The sequence continues at coordinate 47,105,552 of NC_088390.1, forward strand.
ATTTCTTTTAAGGATGATAACTCAATAACCTGCCCTATTCCACATTAGACCAACCAGATAGTCCAAACCCTTCTCAATTAATTCCTATCTTCTTCAATCAGGAGGCATGGGCCAACCAATACCCTTATAGATCTATGTAATATAGATATATGTACATTTAACCCCAAAGTGAAAAGTAGAAGACATTTGTATATTACTTATTTCTACAACTTTACAAATTTCTTCCCTTTATTAAAAATGAACTACTTACTGCTGAGGAAGGATGAATGTGAACTGGGCTTCCACGCCCATCCATTGTGCAAAATGTTCTCCCAACAGATCTATAAACAGAAAAACAAAATGATAAAGACTACAACAGTAAAGCAATGAAGTAAATGAAGCATTACATTCAGCAATGAACAATTACAGTATGTTCTATTACGAAGAGCATTATAAGCAGAGGCTTACATTTATTCAACTGTCACTACAACCTCTGTACCAATTCATCTTAAATTAATTATACAAGTTAAACAGTCACTACAATTAGGTATAAGGAATCAGTAGTAATATTAACAATAATCTGTGAGCTTTGAGAGCCAGAACTTTATTAAAAGGTCAAACCTGAAACTCAAATAAATTAGCTAGACTTCTCAAGATCACCAGCGCTAACGCATGGTAAAACCAAGTCCTAAACGGTTCTTCTGTCTTAAATACGGTTTATGTTATATTATGCTGCATCTCTTTTTAAAGGGATGATTTTTCACTACTCTAGAACTTGACAATTAATCTATCATTTTTCTAATTCATGCCCTTATTTTCTTCTACATTTCCCTACCTATCATTCCAAAAAACTTGTCAAAATAATAACCCTAGTTCGTCATAATTTATTTCCTATAGTACTTTGTATGTATTCATAATATAACCCAGATCAGACTGCATTGTAATTATTCACTTACATATCTGTACCCTCCATTAGACTCAGGTATCATCAAGAATGATGTAAGGACTCATGTTACTCTACCTTTCTATTTTTAGTACCTGCCCAGTGTTTGGCATACAGCGGGTAATCAAGACATACCATATTTTTAAAAGTGTGAAACAATCGGAATTTACAGAAAAGTTGCAAGTAAAAAAACCTTTTTTTTTTTTGTTGAGGCGGAGTCTCGCTCTGTCGCCCAGGCTGGAGTACAACAGCATGATCTGGGCTCACTGCAAGCTCTACCTCCCAGGTTCACCCCATTATCCTGCCTCAGCCTCCCGAGTAGCTGGGAATACAGTCACCCGCTACCACGCCCAGCTAATTTTTTTTGTATTTTTAGTGGAGACGAGGTTTCACCATGTTAGCCAGGGTGGTCTCGATCTCCTGATCTTGTGATCCAGCCACCTCGGCCTCGCAAAGTGCTGGGATTATAGGCGTGAGCCACCGTGCCCAACCAAAAAAATATTTTTTACCTGAATCATTTGACAGTAAGCTGCCAACCTAATACCTCATCATCCCCAAATACTTGAGTGTGCACTTCCTACAATCAACAATCAAGAACATTCTCTGACATGACTATAAGCATCAAAACCAGAAAATTAACACTGATACATTACTAACATCTAATCCTCAGACCCCACTGACATTTCACTGAATGTCTTAATATCCTTTATAGCAAAAGGATGTAATTCAGAAGCATACATTGCCTTTATTTTTCATTTCCCTTTGGTCTCCTTCATTCTGGAATACTTCCTCAGTCTTTGACTTTCATGATCTTGGCACCCTTAAAGATGTCAAGGCTAGTTACTGTGTGGTATGTCACTCAATTTGAGTTTGTCTGTTTCAGGATGATTAGATTCAGGTTATGCATCTTTAGCAGGAATATCACAGACATAATGCTGTGTTTTTCTCATTGTATCCTATTAGGAAGAACATGATTTTGATTTACTTCATTATGTTCACTTTGATTGCTTGATTTAGGTAGCATATACCAGGAATCTCCACTGTAAAGTTACTTTTTGCTTTTGTAATTAACAAAAATTTTATGAAGAGGTGCTTGTAAACAATTCCATTTCTCATTAAACTTTTACTCCTTTATTTATACCACGATAGACATATGATTTCACATTTTATTAAGTCCGTAATAATCCACTATTATCATTACTTATTTTGATGCTTAAAGTGTCTCATATTTGATCACTTGGGGCCTCTTCATGCTGGCTCCTATATTCTTCTGACAAAGCCTCAACCTTTGGTAATCACTTCTTTATTTGCTGGCAAAATAATATGTTCTGGGCTCATCTTGGATTTTCCCAGCCCCATTTCTCCAAAGTCCCCTGATTCCTTTAAGTGGCAGATGGATGTCCCAAGTCAAGATCTGGGCACTACATCTATTCATTGTTATTATCTCAGAGCTAGGGCATATATACATATAAATATTTACATACATACAAAGACACATATATACACCCACTAACATCTATTTTTATTCCAGTGTCCGTCCATGCATCCATCTATAATGAAACCCATAACTTCATAATGATACTCTGAAATTTCAATCCAACAGCACAGAGATCATTCCTATTTTCTCACTTTCGGTATTTCTAACTCCCTTCACCATTATCACTTACAGAGTTATGTGATCAATTCCTCTGTATTTAATGAATCTCCATCACCATCACTGTTGCCCTTTATCTATAAAGATGCCTTCCTCACTACACTCAGACTGATGCCCCAAACCAAATAACCCCTCCCTACCCTTGCTCAAGCCCTAACACTCCATGCCAAGCTACCCTTCCTCAGGGATGCTATGCTCAACCTACTTGGCTTTCACACTATTGACAGGGCCACCCCTCTGTAAGAAAACTCTTGTTACTTGCCTTAAGTGAAGATAACCCATGCTGGACAGCCACCCTACAAACATACCCCTCCTACCCTACTTGAGCTCTAATACCACATTCTGAGCCACTACAGCTGTCCCTGGTCATTGTAATTCACATCATAATCATCACAGAGCTTAAATCAAATCTTCAATGTTTAATATTAAATAGTCCAATATTATAGTTAGTCAAATACAGTATTATATCTTGATCCATCTCTCAAGTCCTTATTGCTTACCTTCGAGCTACATTTTTGAAATAGCCTGCACAAAGACACCTTCGTAGTACTTCATGTTTAGGGCCTTCAAAGGTCTCTCTTGGGAAATCACTTTGCTGTAAAAAGAATATATAGAGTGGTAAATCTCACAGTACAATTTGAAATAATCTTTTATTTTGAAAAACCCCCATTTCTAAAGACCTCTGTTTCTGGCCAACATAGATTAAGAGAGACCAGATTTACCCTTCCACCTAAAACCAAAAAAATGGACAAAACATATGAAATAATGATTTCCAAAACACTGTAATATCAGGCAATAAAGGACAGAGACAGGAAATAAATGCAGTACGCCCAACAACTGTCCCAACTTCAGCCTTAAGAAAGACTGCAGACCAAGATACAGGGAAGTGAAGCCCAAATGGAACTCAGAGAACTCCCTGGGTTAGAAAGACAAAGCTGGGAGTCCAGGAAGAGCAACATGGCTAGAATTCACAGGCCAAGAGTTCAGGAGAGAAGAGAAGTGTACAAAGACACAACTCCAGAGAGATGCAGAAGGTCCTCCTGAAGTGTTGAGCTGAATAGTGATTAGCACATGAATGTGAGGAAACTACCAGCCCAAGAAAAGAACCACTTAAAAGGATAAGAAGTAAGGGCATGGTGTTTTCACAGGGCTAGTAATGGTGCCTGTTCCTATAAGCCACATGAAAATACTACACCACAATAATTCGTGTGATGTTAGGAAGAGTACTCAGATGGGCCTTGCCTCAGTAGAGGGGAATAACTAGCACTGCACTTAGCACTGCTCTGATTCCACCTAACAAATCATGCAAGCAAGACCCAAAAAGAAAGATCAAAGACCATTTTCAAGTAACTAGAACACAAAAATATCCAGCACCCAACAAGGTGAAATTCACAATGTTTGGCATCCGCTGAAAAATTATCAGGTATGATGTAAAGCAAAAAAGCACAATCCATAATGAGAACATCAATCAAAATCAACCTAGAACTGACACAGATTTAATTATATTTTATTATAATTTTCTGTATAGCTGGATTACGTATGTTCAAAAAGTAGAGACCTGAAAAATAAAATGTAAAAATTTAAAGACTGAAATCCAACATCTGGAAGTGAAAATACAACACCTGAGATGACAAATATACTAGATGGGATTAATGGCAGATTAGACTAGACACTGCAGGAGAAAAGATTAATGAACTTGAAGACAAGGCAAACAGAAAACATTCGCAGCGAAACAGAGAAAGTATAATAGTGGTTTCCAGAGGTTGGAGAAAGAAGATAATGGGTAGGTTTTTTTGTTTTTGTTTTGAGTCAAGGTCTTACTCTGTCACCCAAGCCGGAGTGAAGCTGTGTGATCACAGCTCACTGTAGCCTGGATCTTCTAGGCTCAAGCAATCCTCTACCACAGCCTACTGAGCAGGTGAGACTACAGGTGTGTGACACAACCCCTGGCCAATTTTTTTTTTTTTTTTTTTTTTTTAGTAGAGACAAGGTCTCGCTGTGTTGCCCAGGCTGGTCTCAAACTTGCTGGGCTCAAGTGATCCCCCTACCTCAGCTTCCCAAAGTGCTAGAATTATAGGCGTGAGCTACCATGCCCTGTCGGGAATGGGGAGTTATTGTTGAATGGTTATGGAGTTTTATTATAGTATGGGATGATAAAAAACGTTCTGGAGATGGAGAAGTGGTAAGGGTTGCACAACATTGTGAATGTTTTAAGTGTACACTGACCTGTACACATAAAAACAGTAAAAAACAATTTTTTTTTTTGAGACATGGTGTTGCTCTGTTGCCCAGGCTAGAGTGTGGTGGCATCATACCTCACTGCAACCTCGAACTCCTGAGCTCAAGTGATCCTTCTGCCTCAGCCTCATGAGTAGCCAACACTACAGGTGTGTGCCAACATAACCAGCTAATTATTTTAATTTTTTGTAGAGACAGGTCTCACTGTTTCTCAGGCTGGTCTTGAACTCCTGGCCTCAAGTGGTCGTCCCACTTTGGCCTCCCAAAGCATTGGGATTATAGGGGTGAATCACCAATGCCCAGTAGAGGTAAATTTTATATTAAATATTTTACCAAAATAAGATATGTAAATTGAAAAATAATCATGAGGAGTAAAAGATGCCAGACAAAGAGCATATGCTGTTTGATTCCATTTATGTAAGATGCTAGTAAATGCAAACTTATATACAGTAAGTCCTCAATGTCAATAAGTTCTTAAAAACTGTAAAGTTTTTTTTTTCTCATCAGTGTTAAAACAATGGTGAATAAAGCAATATTTTTCTAGGGCCTGCTGTATATCATTTTGCTTAAAGTCACAGTTTCCAAGAAACTACTGATGACATTAAGTGAGGACTTACTGGATAATGACAGAAAGCAGATCAGTGGTTACCTGAGTAGGTGAGGCAGGAGGGCCTGCTAGGTGAGACAATGGATTATGACAGGGAATGAGGCTAGGTGCAGCGGCTTATGCCCATAATCCTAGCACTTTGGGAGGCCAAGGAAGGTGGATCACTTGAGGTCAGGAGTTCGTTGAGACCAGCCTGGCCAACATGGCAAAACCCCGTCTCTACCAAAACTACAAAAATTGGCTGGGCATGGTGATGCAAGCCTGTAATCCCAGCTACTTGGGAGGCTGAGGCAGGAGAATTGCTTAAACCTAGGAGGCGGAGATTGCAGTGAGCCAAGATCATGCCACTGCACTTCAGCCTAGGTGACACACTGAGACTCCGCCTCAAAAAAGAAAAAAAGGGAGGGAATGGGAAAACTGGAAGATGATGGATATGTCCCATTATCTTGATAACTGTTTTATGCGAATGTCAAAACTCATCAAAGTGTGTATCTTAAATATGTGCAGGTTATTGCACGTCAATTATATATCAGGAAAGCAATTTTTAAATATCTTCATTTCTGCACATACAATTCTTTTATTACTACTAGGAATCTTTCATGGGGTCAGGGAGATGGCTGTACATAGAAACAAATAGAAAGGAAGGGTGGTAGAATAGAAAGGGTGCTAATGTACATCAATGAAAATTCAATATGAAATATTTAGGTCCAAAATGCTATTCAAAAAAAAAAAATTACGGCAATCACCTGTTTAAGCTTCCTGATTAGTTCTCGAAGTTGAGCTTCCACACGAAATGCAGAAAATAAGCACCTCCAATGAATCCAGTGTTTTTGGCACCATGAAGCTGGAGCTCCACTGCAAAACAAAAAACTGGTATCTTTAAAATATCTTCTCTAAGTAAAAGACAATCTAAAATTCTCATTTCTATTACAAAAGTGGAAACCCATAAACAACTGTCAGTTCCTTCAGGAGACCTGTCCAAGTACTAAAAAAATTTTAGGAAATTTGAAAAAAACAATTAAATTAATGAGGGTGCCCCTGACTAAATTAAAAAATAATTTGTAAATGAATTTCTTTACTTATATATGCAATAGCAAATATTCAATCATTTTTTAATGTAGACTACCTATATAGAAGCAAAATTCTATAAGGTCATTTTCAGGAAAGGTTTGAGGAGAAAAGAAGATAATCAGTATTATATAATAAATGCCTACTAAGCAACAGTCATCTGACATAGATAACTTCACTGAAATTCAAAATACCTTAAAGTCAATATCATCTTGTGACACTGAACTTTAGTGTCACAAGCCACATAGGTACATATTGGAACCATACATCAAACTGACATTTTCCAGGACAAAGGACTACCTTACATACCTTGATTTGCATTGTTCAAAGATGACAGCTAAAGTTGCAAAGTCATTAAATCCTCCAGCTTTAGTTGCCAATTCTCGATGTCTCTGTTCTGCTTCCTTCTGGTACTCTGGATCAACTAAAAGAATTGGAGAGGCAATTCAGTTATACTTTACAGTAAGTGCCGACAATCACTTTGTTTTCAAAAACTTATTAAAATCTGCCTCATCCTCTAGGGTGAAGTAAGGTAGAACTATATTAACTCTTCTTAACTCCTCTTGGGAAGCTCTAATTTCTCCCACAATTCCTTTTTTTCTTTTAATATCACTTTGGAGATTTTACCTGAATAACAACATTATTTCTCCCAATCTATTTGTCTTTTTAAAATAGTATTTGTAATTTACTTTTTAAATTAGTTTTGTTATAAGAGTAATCCATGCTTACAGTTAAAAAAAAGAAATGTAATGGTATAAAAAATATTATGTGAAAGTTCAATGTTCCCCAGTCACACTACCCATAAAACAATCTTCAAGGCTAACTACTGTTCATTATTTAGTGTGTGTCCTTCCAGGTAATTTCTATGTATATACAAGCATATGTACATAGTGTTTCATTTTTCTATAAATGGAATATATAATCTGAAAATGTTTATTCATTTAACAACAGCTACATATCAGTACATATAGAATTATTCATTCTCAAAAATAGCAATATAGGGTCAGGTGTGGTAGCTCACGCCTGTAATCCCAGCAATTTGAAAGGCCAAGGCAAGTGGATCAATTGAGCCCAGGAGTTCAGACAAGTCTAGGCAACAAAGCAAGATCCTGTCTCTACAAAAACTACAAAAATTAGCCAGGCATGGTGATGCACGCCTGTAGTCCCAGCTACTCAGGAGGCTGAGGTGGGAGGATCACTTGAGCCTAGGAGGTTGAGGCTACAGTGAGCTGTGATCACATCACTGCACTTTGGCCTGGGTAACAGAGTGAAACCTTGTCTAAAGAAAAAAAAAATGATACAGTATTCCCCAGGAGTATGGGGAACATAACACAATTTAACCAGTTCTTATTTATCCAATTCCCAATTGTGGGCAATTAGACATGATCTCCATATATACAGAACTGACCTACTACGAACAATTTCTTTTTTAATGTAATATTGAAGTATAACATGCATACAGAAAATTACACAGGACATTAAGTGTGTAGCTCAATTAATATTCACAAACATAACATACCAATGTACCCAGATCAACAAACAGTATCACTAGCATCTCAACAGCCCCCCTTTATGCCCTCCTTCAAGTAACTACCCATTCATTCCCTTCCACAAGAGTAACTATATCCTGACTTCTAATCCTACAGATGGATTTTGCTCATTTTTAACCTTTGTATAAATGAATCATATAATATGTACTTGATATGTCTGTTTTCTCTTGCTCAACATTATATTTTTGAGATTTATCTGTTACTGACTTTGATACCACTTCCCCTGACCCCATTCAGGACCGATGTGCTCTCTGATTGCCCAAATTCCCCATATAGCACTTTATCCAGGGCTAATCTTTCAGAGTCCCATTTTTTCAAAACTGCATAGGGATCCTTCCTTCGATCTAACACGTCACATCACAATTCCTATTCCCTATACTTATCACAGCTAGATTTAGCAGAGGCACAATGTTGCCTGATTCCAGGGAGCAGCACTTACTATAGAATACAATGTGAATCTGCAAAGCAGCAGTTCCTGTTACTAGGAGGAAAGCAATTTGATTAAAGAAAACACTGATGAAGGTATAAAGTCTTCTATCTCATGCTTTAAGTAGCTTCCAACTATGTTACCTAGGTAACAACTGAATGAAGCAGCTAGAAACAATAAAAAAAAAAAAAAGAGTATGATTTATCTCAGACCATATAAATGACCCTGGTAAGGAAAATATATAAATGATTATTAATCTCCATTTCTTGAACTGCTCAGGGATACTAATTTTGTTTTTTGGTTTTTTTTGTTTGTTTATTTTGTTTCGTTTTTTGAGACAGAGTCTCACTATGTTGCCCAGGCTGGAGTGCAGTGGTGCAATCTTGGCTCACTGCAACATCCACCTCCCAAGTTCAAGCAACTCTCCTGTCTCAGCCTCCCAAGCGGCTGGGACTACAGGCACACACCCCCACACCCAAATAATTTTTAAATTTTTTAGTAGAGATGGGGTTTCACAATATTGGCCAGGTTGGCCTACAACTCCTGACCTCAGGTGATTCGCCCACCCCAGCCTCCCAGAGTGCTGGGATTACAGGCTTGAGCCAACACGCCAGCCAGGGATACTAATTTTTAACCCAAAATATTTCATTTCAAGCACCTAACTGCCGTCCCCCAGAAGATATCATGCCAAAAATCAAACTGCACTAGACTCCAGCATCAACCCCATCCTGGCTCTCAACACTAGGAGGCAAGCCTACCTATGAGTCAGTGCCTCCTGGAATCCCTAGAATCACGGCACCATGCAGTCTGTGTTTGCATGCATTTTTGATAAATTTTAACTTTTTATAATAGATTTGTATATATTTTATGGTAGTAAATTATAAAATAGACTAGTACTGGACTAGGAATTAAAAGAAATTAAAGACTGTATAAGCAAAAACTCAGTTGTATGTAAGAAAACCTACTTCCCCCTGAGGAAGAGAAAGAGATGGAGTCCTTTAAAATTAACTGATTGTTTTTCTCTCTGTGGCTAGTGAGCCTTATCTTTCCCATTCCCAGGCATTGTGAAGACTCCGTTTCTCCAGCTGTGCAGCTGTAAGGTCACTAGACAGATAATCTCAAGTCGTAAAACATGTTATTCCTTGAAAAGTAAGAAATAAAGTAATGCATGTCTTAATTAAATAACTGTCTTTGTTTCTCGCTTCTATAATATGCCTCCCCCTGCACAGATCTCCCCCCACCCCACGAAATGCTTAAAAGGTAGCTTGACTCTTTGTTCAGGGCTCGGTCCTTTGGATGTTAATCCAACTGAGTCAGTGCACCTAAATAATTAAGTAAGTCCTCCTCAACCCCTCAGTCTCTCTGATTCCTTAATTATCCCGCAGCATTTCCTACACATATTTTATGTTTTCATGACATATGTTTTCTTAATTTTTTTGATATTTCCAGGCTATGGAGTTCATCTGTGAGTTTTTTCAAAGTGTCACAAATCTCCGAAAACTTTTCCAATATATTTATTGAAAAAACTGGCCGGGCACGTGGCTCACACTTGTAATCCCAGCACTATGGGAGGCCAAGGCAGGAGGATCACCTGAGGTTGGAAGTTTGAGACCAGTCTGACCAACATGGAGAAACCGCATCTCTACTAAAAATACAAAATTAGCCGGGCATGGTGGTGGATGTCTGTAATCTCAGCTACTCGGGAGGCTGATGCAGGAGAATCACCTGAACCTGGGAGGCGGAAGTTGCAGTGAGTTGAGATTGTGCCATTGCACTCCAACCTGGGAAACAAGAGCAAAATTCTGTCTCAAAAAAAAAAAGAAAGAAAAAATCTACAAATAAGTAAACCTCCACAGTTCAAACCTGTGTGTTCAAGGGTCAACTGTATTGGGAATGGTAGTGTGACGAGTTAGGTAAAACTTCTTTTCTAGAGAGACATCTATTAAACTAGTCAAAATTACCAAAGACAATCATTCAAAGTCTCTGGAGATTGATTAAAAAGCTTAAGACAAGCCTAATCTATGGAATTCGGTAAGGACAGTAGGAAGATGGCCCCACCCTCCACAGCTGTGTGTGTGGAAGGGCTATGCAAGAGCCTTCAGGGCAGCCTGAAAGCGGCAACTTTTCCCTGACTCCTAAATGCTACTCGGTAGGGAAGATCAAAGTGTAATAGCTAATGACAGCTTATGCAGTCCTCTATTCCCCACAGCTCTGTGTTGCAGAAGAGTTGTTCCACTGGATTCAGCAGCTCAGTGGTAGTTCCCACTACTCCCAGTTTCCTAGAGCTATTCCAGGTTTGTATGTTTGCAACCAGTGAACATCCAGAGATTGCATCTCACAAGGCTTTGTGCTGAGGAAGATGCAAAGTGAGCCGCAGTATCAGCTCCTAACTCCCCAACCCCAAGCTTCTGCTATTTAGGGAGGACCCAGATAGGATAGCCAGTGAATAACAGGCCCCCATTAACCACCACCCTCTCCACCTCCTGCTTCATAGCACAGAGATTGTTTCCAGGAAAGGATGGGGAAAGGATTATCAAAGACTGGCAATATCTTGCCCCTGCCGAGGTGCCCAACTTTATTTGGATCAAGACTACGGAGCAATTTATGCCCTGGGCACTGTCAAAAACAAAAGAGCCAGCAGCTAGCAATCACTGGTGACTAACAACTTGCTGTAACACCAATAGAGACAGATCAGTCAAAAATTCAATGGAGAAATCGGTGAAGGAAAGAGAGACCTGCTAAGAGCATAGTCTTCCTGGTGTTCTAGAAGACTGTTCTCATGCCCAAAGCTAAGCCTTCTGAGAAGTAAATAGAGAGAGAACATCTGAGCCTCTACTCTTTAGCTGAACACAGTACAAATTTATCAGCTCCCTCAACCACAAATGTAGTCTCCGAACCACAAACACAGATTCAACAGTAAAAGGTGAAAACATCACTGGCTTAAATTAAAAGGCTTAGGTACAACCTCCGATGAATCACTGACCACTGGAGTTGACAAGGACAAAAAACAAAATGAAAACTGCCATAAAGGGACTCAACAGTAGATTTGGGCTGGCAGAAGAAAGAATCCATGAATTAAAGTTTTTTTTTTTAATTTAAGACAAGGGGCTGGGCATGGTGGCTCACACCTGTAATCCCAGCACTTTGGGACGCCAAGGCAGGAGGATCACCTGAGGTCAGGAGTTTGAGACCAGCCTGGCCAACATGGCGAAACCTCATCTCTACTAAAATTACAAAAATTAGCCAGGCATGGGGATGCAAGCCTGTAATCCCAGCTACTTGGGAGGCTGAGGAAGGAGAATTGCTTGAACCCGGGAGGCAGAGGTTGCAGTGAGCCAAAATCATGCCACTGCACTCCAGCCTGGGCGACACAGTGAGACTCCGTTTCAAAAAGACATGGGCAAAATATTCTAACAGACACATCACAAAGGAAGACAGATAAATGGCCAATAAGCACATGAAAAAGTGCTCAACATTATTAGTTATCAGGAAAATGCAAATTAAAACCACAAAGAGGTACATAATAGAATGTGTAAAATAAAAGTGACTGGCAATACCAAATGTTTAGAAGGGTGTTTAGTGCAAGCTGTACTCTCAAACACTGCTGATGGGATTTTTAAATGGTACAACTATTTAGGGAAAAGGTTGGCAGTTTCTTAAAGGTTCACATATACCTACTCAATGGCACAGCAAATTTCTTTCTTAGGTATTTACCTTATCTAAGAGAAATGAAAATAAACACCTACAAAATTTTTGTGCAAGAATGTTCAAAACAACTTTACTCAAAAATAGAACTAAACAAGAAACAATTCAAATGTCCATCAACAGGATAATGCACAACTGTATATTCATAAAGTGGAATACTAGTCAACAATAAAAACAATAAAGTATTCATACATACAACAGTATGAATAAACCTAACATACATTATGTTGACCAAAAGAAGTCACACACAAGAAAGGAGAGTGTATAATTCTATTTATATGAAGTTTTGGGCTGGGCACGGCGGCTCACACCTGTAATCCCCGCACTTTGGGAGGCTGAGGCCGACGCTGACGGATCACCTGAGGTCAGGAGTTCGAGACCAGCCTAGCCAACACAGCGAAACATCGTCTCTACTGAAAATACAAAAATTAGCCAGCCATGGTGTCGGGTGCCTGTAATCCCAGCTACTCAAGAGGCTGAGGCAGGACAACTGCTTGAACCCTGGAAGTGAAGGTTGCAGTGAGCCGAGATTGTGCAACTGCACTCCAGACTGGATGACAGAGCAAGACTCTGTCTCAAAAAAAAAAAAAAAATCTATTTATATGAAGTTTCAGAAGAGGCAAACTAATCAGAAAAAAATAAGAAAAGTGTTTAACCAAAGGTAGGCAGAGTGATACCTGACTAAGAAGTGGCACTGAGGGAACTTGCTAGAGTGATAAAAATGTTCTATATAGTGATAGGGCTTGGGTTATATGGGTATAAGCATTTTACAGAATTCATTGAATTATACACATAAAATTTATGCATTTCACTATATGCAAATTTTACCTAAAATTAACTGTAAACAAATATCAAACTGTAGTTATATAGGGTTGTTTTTCACAGTACTATAACTTACCATTTCTCAAACTACTTTCTCTAGATTCTAGGGAAAATGGACAATTTCAATATGGATACAATATTGTATTTTATATCTTGTATATATATATTGTATAGTAGTATTGTATCAATGTTAAATTTCCAAACTTTAGGCTGTGCATAGTGGCTTATACCTGTAAACTCAGCACTTTGGGAGACCAAAGCAGAAGGACTGCTTGGGCCTAGGAGTTTGAGACCAACCTGGGCAACAAGACGAGACCTCATCTCTACAAAAAAAATTTAAAAAATTAGCCAGGCAGGGTAGCATATGCATGTGGTCCCAGCTACTAAGGAGGCTGAGGTGGGAGAATTGCTTGAGCCCAGGAGGTCAAGACTACAGTGAGCCATGATCCCACCACTGCACTCACGCCTGAGCAACAGAGTGAGACTCTCTCTCAAACAAAACAAAACCATTTCTTAATTCTGATTAAGGTACTATGGTTAAATGAGAGATTGCCCTTGTTCTTGCCTAATATAGATGTAAACGTTTTGTGGTAAGGGAGCACAATGCTTCCAATTTATTCTTAAATGATTCAGAAAAAGAAAAAATCCATTTATATATACATATATAGAGGGAGACAGAATAATAAAGCAAAGGGGGTAAAATGTTAAAAATTGCTGAAACTGCATAGAAGGTATAAAGGAATTCCTTTGCTATTCTTATTTGAAATTATATAAGAATAAATGTCACCCAAAAAAGGCTAACACCAGACTGATTTTATCTATTTAAATATTCCAACATGGAAAAAACATTTTTCTTTTTCTAGCCTTAAAAGACTATTAGAGTAGGTCACCTTAATCCAACTTCTTGGTTTTACAAATGAAAAATGAAATCCAGAAAAGCTAGGGCCATGGTCAGATAATTAAGTAGTAGTGGAGCTGGACAGAACCCTGCACTCAATACTTCAATACTCTGTAATAGATTTTGAAATATTTTAGCCTATCTCTTTCTGTTTCTCTGTCTCTCTCTCTCTCTCTCTCCCCCTCTCTATCCCCCCCCCCCCCGTCTTTCTTTTTGGGGATGGAGTCTCACTCTGTCACCCAGGCTGGAGTGCAGTGCCATGATCTCGGCTCACTGCAACCTCCGTCTCCTGGATTCAAGCAATTCTCCTGCCTCAGCCTCCCCAGTAGCTGGGAACACAGGTGCACGCCACGCCTGGCTAATTTTTATATTTTTAGTAGAGACAGGGTTTCACCATGTCAGCCAGGCTGGTCTCAAACTCCTGACCTCAGGTGATCCACCTGCCTCAGCCTCCCAAAGTGCTGGGATTACAAGTGTGAGCCAGCACACCTGGCCTATTTTTTGATTTCTTATTAGAGATGGGGTTGCCCAGGCTGGCCCTGATTTTGTGGGCTCAAGCAATCATCCCACCTCAGTCTCCCAAGGAGCTGGGATACCACTGTGCCCACTGGTATTTTTAGCTCTGATACTACCTCATGAAAACCAGTTAATATTACTTATTTTTACACAGCATTTTGTTAGAACAAAAAATTGCAATTAGGAGTATTACTAGAATTAAAATTCTGACACTTCAGACTGCAACTGCTGGGTGCAATGGCTCACGCCTGTAATCCCAGCACTTTACAAGGCCAAGGCTGGTGGGTCACTTGAGCTTAGGAGTTCGAGACCAGCCTGGGCAACAGAGTGAAACCCCATCTCTACAAAAATACAAAAAATTAGTCAGGCATAGTAGCAAGCACCTGTGGTCCCAGCTGCTCGCGAGGCTGAGGTGGGAGGATCACTTGAGCCTGGGAGGCAGAGGTTGCAATGAGCCAAGATCAGGCCACTGCATTCCAGCCTGGGCAACACAGTGAGACCTTATCTCAATAAAATTTAAAAATGTTTTAAATTAAAAAAAAAAAAAAAAGATTGCAATCTATTTGAAATAGTACACTGATTATTTTTATAGAAAAATGTATCCTCCATTATAATCATGGCAATAATAAATTAATCCGGAACCGATACTTCCAGCCTACAAAGGGATAAAGCCAGTGAGCTAACACATTCTATTGTCTGCCTGCAGACAAGGTATCCTGTTCACTTGGAAGCTCCTTGAAAGAAAAAATTATTCCACTGCATGAAAACAAATCTAACATATGTCAAATTAAATTGTGTCCTATACTGACACACCAAGAAAAGAAAGAAGCAGAAGTTTAAAGACATGGAAACTTCAAAAGAATACTCTAAGGATGCAAGGGCTAAACTACCTTTTTCTTTTGATCCTACAAAAAAAAAAAAAAAGATTAGTATATTACTAATGTCCTATAAAAGCACTACCTTCCTTTACTAATGAAAGGAAATTAACTCTCGGCCAGGAACATTATATATTCTTTGTGCCAAAAAACTAACTTAAAGGATAACAAAATATAAAACTTGTTTATCCGGGCTGGGCATGGTGGCTCATGCCTGTAATCCCATGGCCGAGGTGGGCGGATCACCTGAGGTCAGGAGTTCGAGACCAGCCTGACCAACACGGTGAAACCCCATCTCTACTAAAAATACAAAAATTAGCCGGGCATGGTGGTGCATGCCTGTAATCCCAGCACTTGGGAGGCTGAGGCAGGAGACTCACTTGAACCTGGGAGGAGGAGGTTGCAGTGAGTTGAGATCACACCATTGCACTGCAGCCTGGGCAACAAGAGTGAAACTCCGTCTCAAAAACAACAACAACAAAACTTGTTTATCCTTAGTTTTCTGTCCTAGGACTAAGGCATGGTAAACCCTCAGCAAATGCTCAGTGAATTACTGGCAGTCTAAATAAATGAAGAGATATTCCATGTACATGGATAGGAAGACAATACTGTCAAGATGTCATTTCTTCGCAACTTGATCTTTTTTTTTTTTTTTTTTTTTGAGACGGAGTCTCGCTCTGTCACCCAGGCTGGAGTGCAGTGGCTGGATCTCAGCTCACTGCAAGCTCCGCCTCCTGGGTTTACGCCATTCTCCTGCCTCAGCCTCCCGAGTAGCTGGGACTACAGGCGCCCGCCACCTCGCCCAGCTAATTTTTTGTATTTTTTAGTAGAGACGGGGTTTCACCGGGTTAGCCAGGATGGTCTCGATCTCCTGGCCTCGTGATCCACCCGTCTCGGCTTCCCAAAGTGCTGGGATTACAGGCTTGAGCCACCGCGCCTGGCCCGACTTGATCTATCTTAATTACAACACAATCCCAATTAAAATCCCAGCAAGGGCCGGGCGCAGTGGCTCATGCCTGTAATCCCAGCACTTTGGGAGGCCAAGGCAGGTGGATCACAAGGTCAGGAGATTGAGACCATCCTGGCTAACACGGTGAAACCCTGTCTCTACTAAAAATACAAAAACTTAGCCAGGCGTTGTGGCGGTCACCTGTAGTTCCAGCTACTCAGGAGGCTGAGGCGAGAGAATGGCATGAACCCAGGAGGCGGAGCTTGCAGTGAGCCCAGATCAGGCCACTGCACTCCAGCTTGGGTGACAGAGAGACACTCTGTCTCAAAAAAAAAAAAAAAAATCCCAGCAAGTTATTTTGTGAATTTCAATAGACTGAAGTTTATATGAAAAAGACCCAGAATGGCCTAAACAATTTTGAAGAGGAAGAACAAAACTTCAAGAGTTACTATAAAGCTCCAATAACCAAAACAGTGTGGTATTGGTGGAAGAACAATCAGATAAATGGAACAAGATACAGAGCCCAGAAACAGACCCATATAAGCACCGTCAGCTGATATTTAACAAAGAAGTGAAGGCATTTCAACAGAAAAAGGATAGTGTTTTGAACAAATGGTACCGCAACAACTGTACACCCAAATACTAAAAGACAATAGAAGAGAAAATCTAGATGACTTTGGGTATGACAATGACTTTTTTAGAAACAACAATAAAGACACAATCTATGAAAGAAATAATTGATAAGGTATACTTCATCAAAAATAAAAACTTCTGCACTGCAAAAGGCAATGTCAAAACAATTAGAAGATAAACCAGGCTGGGCGCGGTGGCTCACGCCTGTAATCCCAGCACTTTAGGAGGCCGAGGTGGGCAGATCACGAGGTCAGGAGATCGAGACCATCCTGGCTAACACGGTAAAACCCCGTCTCTACTAAAAATGCAAAAAATTAGCCAGGCGTGGCGGTGGGCACCTGTAGTCCCAGCTCCTTGGGAGGCTGAGGCAGGAGAATGGCATGAACCCGGGAGGCGGAGCTTGCAGTTAGCCGAGATCGCGTCACTGCACTCCAGCCTGGGCGACTGAGAGGAAAAAAAAAAAAAAGAAGATAAACCACAGACTAGGAGAACATATTTACAAAAGATATCTGTTAAAGAACTATTTAAAATATGCAAAGACCTCTTAACAATAAGAAAACAACCCGGCTGGGCGTGCTGGCTCATGCCTGTAATCCCAGCACTTTGGGAGGCCAAGGTGGGCAGATCACCTGAGGTCAGGAGTTCGAGACCAGCCTGACTAACATGGAGAAACTACGTCTTTACTAAAAATACAAAATTAGCCAGGCATAACGGCACATGCCTGTAATCCCAGCTAAAACCATATAGCACAAACAGTGATCCCTTTAGTTAATAATAAGGTGTCAATATTGGCTCACCAATTGCAACTTATGTGTCATACAAATGAAAGCTGTTAATAGGATAAATTGCTGTGGGAGGTTGAGAGGATGAATGTGAACCCTCTGTACTTTCTACTCAATTTTTCTGTAAACTTAAAAATTCTCTAAAAAATAAACTCCAAGGCCGGGCGTGGTGGCTCAAGCCTGTAATCCCAGCACTTTGGGAGGCCAAGACGGGCAGATCACGAGGTCAGGAGATCGAGACCATCCTGGCTAACACGGTGAAACCCCGTCTCTACTAAAAATACAAAAAACTAGCCGGGCAAGGTGGCGGGCGCCTGTAGTCCCAGCTACTCGGGAGGCTAAGACAGGAGAATGGCGTGAACCCGGGAGGCGGAGCTTGCAGTGAGCTGAGATCCGGCCACTGTACTCCAGCCTGGGCGGCAGAGCGAGACTCCGTCTCAAAAAAAAAAAAAAAAATTAAAAAAAAAAAAAAATTAACTCTAGTAATTTTTTAAATTGTATTTTTCCTTTTTTAGTAGAGATGGGGTTTCACCATGTTGGTCATGCTGGTCTTCCAACTCCTGACCTCAAGCAATCCACCCTCCTTGCCCTCCCAAAGTGCTGGGATTACAGGCGTGAGCCACCGTGCCCGGCCAAGTTTATTAATTTTAAAAAACACAACTTAAAATAAACATCTTACCAGGTCTAATGAAGACGTTTTCCACAGACAACATTGCTGCTATTGGAAGTAGTAGATCTTCACAATCCAGGGAAGCAGCTTTTATTACTGCACATGTCAGATGTGGAGGCAAAGGAAACTCCACCATAGACAAACCCAATCTGGTGACATGGCCACTCCTTAATACAAAGAAAAAGTTTTTAAGTCTTTCTACATTGGGAGAGTTCAAATGTAACATTCATCATTCAGAATAAATCAAATATAATTTACATTACCTCCAATCACCTCCAGAAGTTCAATTCAATTTAAGAAAATTAGGCCAACCGTGGTGGCTCATGCCTATAATCCTAGCACTTTGGGAAGCTGAGGCAGGTGGATCACCTGAGGTCAGGAGTTCAAGACCAGCCTGGCCAACATGGCAAAACCCCATTTCTATTAAAAACACAAAAATTAGCTGGGTGTGGTGGCATGCACTTGTAGTCCCTGCTACTTGGGAGGCTGAGGCAGGAGAATCACTCAAACCTGGGAGGCAGGAGTTGCAGTGAGCTGAGATCGTGCCCCTGCACTCCAGCCTGAATGACAAAGCCAGGCTCCATCTCAAAAAACAAAAAACAAACGAAAAAAAAAAAACCAAAAAAAATTAAATACTGTGGTTACTGCTAAGAGAAACACGAAGATAAATCCCTACTGTCAAAAGTTATAATACATCCAGTAAGCAATGAGGCAGAATAAACGAATATAATAAAAGATACAAACATGTTACAAAAGCATAGAAGGGCCCAGTGCAGTGGCTGACACCAGTAATCCTAGCACTTTGGGAGGCTGAGGTAGGTGGATCACTTGAGGTCAGGAGTTCGAGACCAGCCTGACCAATATGGTGAAACCCTGTCTCTACCAAAATATAAAAAAATTACCAGGGC
The DNA here is from genome assembly GCF_037993035.2 of Macaca fascicularis. Classification (NCBI taxonomy): domain Eukaryota; kingdom Metazoa; phylum Chordata; class Mammalia; order Primates; family Cercopithecidae; genus Macaca; species Macaca fascicularis. The sequence goes on from NC_088390.1 coordinate 47,124,776, forward strand.
ATGGTGGTACATGCTTATAACCCCAGCTCCTTGGGAGCTGAGGCAGGAGAATTGCTTGAACCTGGGAGGCGGAGACTGCAGTGAGCTGAGATTGCACCATTGTACTCCAGGCCAGCCTGGACAACAAGAGCAAAACTCTGTCTCAAAAAAAAAAAAAAAAAGGCCGGGCGCGGTGGCTCAAGCCTGTAATCCCAGCACTTTGGGAGGCCGAGACGGGCGGATCACGAGGTCAGGAGATCGAGAGACGATCCCGGCTAACACGGTGAAACCCCGTCTCTACTAAAAAATACAGAAAAACTAGCCGGGCGAGGTGGCGGGCGCCTGTAGTCCCAGCTACTCGGGAGGCTGAGGCAGGAGAACGGCATAAACCCGGGAGGCGGAGCTTGCAGTGAGCTGAGATCCGGCCACTGCACTCCAGCCTGGGTGACAGAGCAAGACTCCGTCTCAAAAAAAAAAAAAAAAAAAGAAAGAAAGAAAATGTCTTTGAAGACATGACAGAATAATAATTGTATTTTTTATTTTATTTTACCTTTTTTTTTTTTTTTTTTTTGGAGACAAGGTCTTGCTCTGTCCCTCAGGCTGGAGTGCAATGGCGCAATCTCCTCAACTCACTGCAACCCCCACCTCCGAAGCTCAAGTGATCCTCCCACCTCAGCTTCCTGAGTAGCTGGAACTACTGGTGTGTGCCACCACGACCGTCTGATTTTTGTATTTACAGTGGAGATGGGTTTTACTATTTCCCAGACAGGTCTCGAACAATTGTACTCAAGCAATCTGCCCGCCTTGTCCTCCCAAAGTGCTGGAATTACAGGCGTGAGCCACCACACACATCCAAGAGAATAATAATTATTAATATCAAACTTTACCCCATCACACAAACATAAAAACAAGGACTCTGGCTCCTTTATCATTTTTATGTATCTAGCATAATGCCTGGCACTAAAATGGTACTCAGAAATTACTTGTTAAACAATACCAATATTTATTAAACAAAAGGGGTTTTATCTTGTAGTTTTTCTCTCTCTTTTTTTGTTTTTTTTAGACGAAGTCTCGCTCTGCCACCCAGGCTGGAGTGCAGTGGCACGATCTTGGCTCACTGCAAGCTCCGCCTCCCAGGTTCACACCATTCTCCCGCCTCAGCCTCCCAAGTAGCTGGGACTACAGGCGCCCGCAACCATACCCAGCTAATACTGTTTTTGTATTTTTAGTAGAGACAGGGCTTCACCATGTTAGCCAGGATGGTCTCAATCTCCCGACCTCATGATCCACCCACCTCAGCCTCCCAAAGTGCTGGGATTACAGGCGTGAGCCACCGCGCCAGGCTAGTTTTTCAATCAGAATTGTGATGAAAGACTAACGACAAATTCTAACTTCAAGTAAAACAATCCATTCAATGTAAACAAATTATTTTCTACTGATAGAGAAAGGTATTTAGAGCCCTGTTTAAAAAGAGATCAATATCTATTTTGGTTATGCGTTTTTCTTTTTTTTTTTTTTTACCTGTCAATAGCATCACACTGGTAAAGTTGTTTAAGAGCTTCTAAAATAAGTCTCTCATTAGGTGGATCCAAATAGGGAAACCTGTGTGTTTAAATAAGATATGAAGTGAGAGGCATTCCTTGAACATGGTAGGATTTTATATAGATATGACGAAAATTTCTTTAAAAGGTTTTATTTCTATTTTTCAAGTCATCTTTTTCTAAAAAAAATTCTATAATCATGATCAGCATTCAGCAAAAGAGGAAATAATTTTTTTCTGAATCACACTCCTCTACTTCAAGAAGTGATTCTTTTTGACTCCCCTTAGCTGAAATACTCTCACCAGTCTCCCTACTTATCCTAATCCTGCCCCACCCATCCTTCACAGCCAATGTCAAGTGTACTCTTTTCTGTACTCCATAATTTTTTTCCAAACTTTTATAAAAATAGTAGAGAAATATTAATTGAAAGTGGCTGAAAATTATAAATTGTTCAATAGTACCTTAAAATGCTTTTTTCTTTTTGGAGACGGAGACTCACTCTGTTGCCCAGGCTGGAGTGCGATGGCACGATCTCTGCGCACTGCAACCTCCATCTCCCAGGTTCAAGCAATTCTCCTGCCTCAGCCTCCCGAGTAGCTAGGACTACAGGCACATACCACCACGCCTGGCTAATTTTTTGTGTTTTAGTAGAGACAGGGTTTCGCCGTGTTGCCCAGGCTGGTCTTGAACTCCAGTGCTTAAGCAATCCGCCCACCTTGGCCTCCCAAAGTGCTAGGATTACAGGCGTGAGCCACCACATCCGGCCTCAAAATACTTTTTAAATTTAATTTAATTTTTTTTTTGAGACGGAGTCTCACTCTGTTGCCCAGGTTGGAGTGCAGTGGCGTAATCTGGGCTCATTGCAAGCTCCGCCTCCCGGGTTCACGCCATTCTCCTGCCTCAGCCTCCTGAGTAGCTGGGACTACAGGTGCCTGTCACCACACCCAGCTAATTTTTTGTATTTTTAGTAGAGACAGGGTTTCACCATGTTAGCCAGGATGGTCTCAATCTCCTGACCTCGTGATCTGCCCGCCCAGCCTCCCGAAGTGCTGGGATTACAGGCATGAGCCACCGCACCCGGCCTAAAACAAATTTTTTAAACAGAGCCATAGCTATAAGTTCATATTAAGTTTGTGATGATCTAATAATTTCAGATATCTACCACATGTATTTGCTATTGTACATCCCAAACACAGGATATAAAATATATCCTTTCAAATGTATACCCTGTTGATTTTTGCCCATGGTTCTAATCTGTTAGTCATTTTAAAGTTTGGTTTTACCTGCTCCTGAATGACTACTGGGTAAATAACGAAATGAAGGCAGAAATAAAGACGTTCTTTGAAACCAATGAGAACAAAGACACAATATACCAGAATCTCTGGGACACATTTAAAGCAGTGTGTAGAGGGAAATTTATAGCACTAAATGCCCACAAGAGAAAGCAGGAAAGATCTAAAATTGACACCCTAACATCACAATTAAAAGAACTAGAGAAGCAAGAGCAAACACTTTCAAAAGCTAGCAGAAAGCAAGAAATAACTAAGATCAGAGCAGAACTGAAGGAGATAGAGACACAAAAAACCTTCCAAAAAAAACAATGAATCCAGGAGCTGGTTTTTTGAAAAGATCAACAAAATTGATAGACCACTAGCAAGACTAATAAAGAAGAAAAGAGAGAAGAATCAAATAGATGCAATAAAAAATGATAAAGGGGATAACACCACCAATCCCACAGAAATACAAACTACCATCAGAGAACACTATAAACACCTTTACGCAAATAAACTAGAAAATCTAGAAGAAATGGATAAATTCCTCAACACACACACCCTTCCCAAGACTAATCCAGGAAGAAGGTGAATCTCTGAATAGACCAATAACAGGCTCTGAAATTGACGCAATAATTAACAGCCTACCAACCAAAAAAAGTCCAGGACCAGACAGATTCACAGCTGAATTCTACCAGAGGTACAAGGAGGAGCTGGTACCACTCCTTCTCAAACTACTGCAATCAATAGAAAAAGAGGGAATCCTCCCTAACTCATTTTATGAGGCCAGCATCATCCTGATACCAAAGCCTGGGAGAGACACAACAAAAAAAGAGAATTTTAGACCAATATCCCTGATGAACATCGATGCAAAAATCCTCAATAAAATACTGGCAAACTGAATCCAGCAACACATCAAAAAGCTTATCTACCATGATCAAGTGGGCTTCATCCCTGTGATGCCAGGCTGGTTCAACATACGCAAATCAATAAACGTAATCCAGCATATAAACAGAACCAATGACAAAAACCACATGATTATCTCAATAGATGCAGAAAAGGCCTTTGACAAAATTCAACAGCCCTTCATGCTAAAAACTCTCAATAAATTAGGTATTAATGGGATGTATCTCAAAATAATAAGAGCTATTTATGACAAACCCACAGCCAATATCATACTGAATGGGCAAAAAATGGAAGCATTCCCTTTGAAAATTGGCACAAGACAGGGATGCCCTCTCTCACCACTCCTATTCAACATAGTGTTGGCAGTTCTGGCCAGGACAATCAGGCAGGAGAAAGAAATAAAGGGAATTCAATTAGGAAAAGAGGAAGTCAAATTGTCCCTGTTTGCAGATGACACGATTGTGTATCTAGAAAACCCCATCGTCTCAGCCCAAAATCTCCTTAAGCTGATAAGCAACTTCAGCAAAGTCTCAGGATACAAAATCAATGTGCAAAAATCACAAGCATTCTTATACACCAATAACAGACAAACACAGAACCAAATCATGAGTGAACTCCCATTCACAATTGCTTCAAAGAGAATAAAATACCTAGGAATCCAACTTACAAGGGATGGTGAAGGACCTCTTCAAGGAGAACTACAAACCACTGCTCAACAAAACAAAAGAGGATACAAACAAATGGAAGAACATTCCATGCTCATGGATAGGAAGAATCAATATCATGAAAATGGCCACACTGCCCAAGGTAATTTATAGATTCAATGCCATCCCCATCAAGCTACCAATGACATTCTTCACAGAATTGGAAAAAATTACTTTAAAGTTCATATGGAACCAAAAGAGTCCACATTGCCAAGTCAATCCTAAGCCAAAAGAACAAAGCTGGAGGCAACACATTACCTGACTTCAAACTATACTACAAAGCTACAGTAACCAAAACAGCATGGTGCTGGTACCAAAACAGAGATATAGACCAATGGAACAGAACACAGCCCTCAGAAATAATACCATACATCTACAACCATCTGATCTTTGACAAACCTGAGAAAAACAAGAAATGGGGAAAGGATTCCCTATTTAATAAACGGTTTTGGGAGAACTGGCTAGCCATATGTAGAAAGCTGAAACTGGATCCCCTCCTTACACCTTTTACAAAAATTAATTCAAGATGGATTAAAGACTTAAATGTTAGACCGAAAACCATAAAAACCCTGAAACCCTAGAAGAAAACCTAGGCAATACCACTCAGGACATAGGCATGGGCAAGGACTTCATGTCTAAGACACCAAAAGCAATGGCAACAAAAGCCAAAATTGACAAATGGGATCTAATTAAACTAAAGAGCTTCTATACAGCAAAAGAAACTACCATCAGAGTGAACAGGCAACCTACAGAATGGGAGAAAATTTTTGCAATCTACTCATCTGACAAAGGGCTAATATTCAGAATCTACAATGAACTCAAACAAATTTACAAGAAAAAAACAAACAACCCCATCAACAAGTGGGCGAAGGATATGAACAGACACTTTTCAAAAGAAGACATTTATGCAGCCAACAGACACATGAAAAAATGCTCATCATCACCGGCCATCAGAGAAATACAAATCAAAACCACAATGAGATACCATCTCATACCAGTTAGAATGGTGATCATTAAAAAGTCAGGAAACACCAGGTGCTGGAGAGGATGTGGAGAAATAGGAACAATTTTACATTGTTGGAGGGACTGTAAACTTGTTCAACCATTGTGGAAGACAGTGTGACAATTCCTCAGGGATCTAGAACTAGAAATACCATTTGACCCAGCCATCCCATTACTGGGTGCATACTCAAAGGATTATAAATCATGCTGCTATAAAGACACATGCACACGTATGTTTATTGCGGCATTATTCACAATAGCAAAGACTTGGAATCAACCCAAACATCCAACAATGATAGACTGGATTAAGAAAATGTGGCACATATACACCACGGAATACTACGCAGCCATAAAAAATGATGAGTTCATGTCTTTTGCAGGAACATGGATGAAGCTGGAAACCATCATTCTCAGCAAACTATATCACAAGGACAAAAAACCAAACACCACATGTTCTCACTCATAGGTAGGAATTGAACAATGAGAACACTTGGACACAGGAAGGGGAACATCACACACTGGGGCCTGTTGTCGGTGGGGAGAGTGGGGAGGGATAGCATTAGGAGATATACCTAATGTAAATGACGAGTTAATGGGTACGGCACACCAACATGGCACATGTATACATATGTAAAAAACCTGCACGTTGTGCACATGTACCCTAGAACTTAAAGTACAATAAAATAAAAAAATAAAATAAAGCTTGGTTGTAATAATCTACCTATTAGATATTAAGATATTTTCCAGAAAAAGTAATCATGACTTCAATATTTTTATTCAATATCATTATTAAAAATGTTTATCAAGAAAAAACTAAGTCCAGCACAATACTAGTAAAACCTTCACCTAGTCTACACTAAGCAATTAATTAATACTTTTTTAGAGTAGGCTATTTGGCAACTATAATCAGCAGTACTGTCATCTACAGACGACTTTTTTATTCACAAAGATATCAAATGCAGTATTGTTAAGTACTGTGCTGAAAATAAAAGACATTAGGTTAACTTTCAATAAATTCTTGCGGAGCACCCATTATGTGGATGGTCCTGAAAAGGAAATGGCTTATAATGACATATTCGGCCAGGCATGGTGGAACACGCAGGTAATCCCAGTCACTCAGAAGGCTGAGACATGAGAATCGCTTGAACCTGGGAGGCAGAGGTTACAGTGAGCTGAGATTGCACTACTGCTCTCCAGCCCGGGTGACAGAGTGAGATCCTGTCTCAGAAAACCAAAACCAAACACAACAACAACAAAAAATAACATATTCATTGTGAACTTTTAAAATTCATACTCATTAATCATTGTTAAATTTCCTTAAACCATTCTCAATAAGTTTATATAAGTAATAGAGTTCCCTAGTAATCAATGTCAAGCTTACTGGGTAGTTGTTTCCAGAACCCGCCCTTTTTACTAAATGAAAAAAATCAAGACATTTGCCTTTCTCACCATTTTCTGATAACCTATTCTGCATAATTTCTCACAGATGACCTACGACTCTGACACTAAATCTGCAAGTACTTTTAGCACCACAGAAATAATGTCTAAATGCTCAAGACAAAATCATTTATGGTGGTTGGGTTTTCCCTCATTATTTCCTAATCCATCTTTGTCATCAATTCCTTCTTATTCAGACCTGTTCTTGCATTTTCAGTTTTAAAATCATTCTTCCTGATGGAAGAGAAAGGGAAAGCAAAATAATAACTGAGAAGCTCCATTTTCTTTCTGTCATCTGTGAATACTATACCATCTATCCCAAACACTGGGTCTACCTCTCCTTATTCTTTATACTTTTTAAAAAGGAAGCCTGTTTGGTTTTTGTTTCAAGCATTTTGAAACAAAATTTTGCGATTTTTAGTACACATAGGTTTTAAGACTTAAGATGGAAAAATAATTCAGTGCAGATGATATTAATTACTGTTCCTATTTTTCTAATATATACCCATTCTTGGTTAGAGGCTGCTCTGCTATCCTTTGTGAATATACTAGGAGTCAATATTAAGCTTACTGAGCAACTATTTCCAAAAACGGCCCTTTTTCCCCAAATGAAAAAAATCAAGACATTATTTTAAAATCTAGGTTCATCTGAAAGTTTTCTGTTTGGCTATCTGGATTTCTTTAAATGGCTCTTTCCTTCTTTTCACTGGTATAATTTATTGTTACAGTCAGAATTTCATGTATTACATGCTTTTCTCTTTCTAGTATCTACATATTCTCATTCAGAAAATCTCTAGTCTAATGATAACTATCAAAACATTTTGAAATTGGCAAATTGGCTTTCCAAGAGTATACAATGAGTATTTGTGGGTTTTGGGGTTTTTTTGTTTTTCGTTTTTGGAGGCAGAGTTGCGCTCTTGTTGCCCAGGCTGGAGCGCGATCTCAGCTCACTGCAACCTCTGCCTAGCGGGTTCAAGTAATTCTCCTGCCTCAGCCTTCCAAGTAGCTGGGATTACAGACGAGCACCACCATCCTGGCTAATTTTGTATTTTTAGTAGAGATGGGGTTTCACCATGTTGGCCAGGGTGGCCTTGAACTCCTGACCTCAGGTGATCAACCCATCTCAGCCTCCCAAAGTGCTGGGATTACGGGCATGAGCCACCACACCTGGCCTACAATACATATTTGGATGCACCTAATAATCACTTACTATGAATTTAAAAACTGCACGGTTATCCTCCCCCAAAATTCCTGAACACTTTTAAATTCCAAGGGAATTAAGAACAAAATAAAGAACAAGATAGCACTTTCCTCCACTAATTCCTCTACCATGTATGATAGAAATTTCAATCTACAACAATATTCTATCCTATACCAATAAATTATATTGTTTAACATTTGGCTAATTTAACTGTTCTAAAGGATAGAACTGTTATTCTATCCTTCATTTCACATGTCTGAACCTTATTTCTCTAATATAACTTAAGCTTAAGCTTAGTGAAAGCAAAAAACTACAGAGTATTACTCTGTCTTTCATGGTATATAGTATAATGCTGGCCATACAAAAAAAAACACTCCACTTTCCAATGTATACCCTTTTTTTTTTTGAGACATAATCTCACTCTGTTGACCAGGCTGGAGTGCAGTGGTGTGATCTTGGCACATTGCAACCTCTGCCTCCTGGGTTCAAGTGATTCTCGTGCTTCAGCCTCTGGAGTAGCTGGGACTACAATCACATGTCACCAAACTCAGCTAATTTTTGCATTTTCAGTAGCTACAGGGTTTCACCAGGATGGCCAGGCGGGTCTCAAACTCCTGGCCTCAAGGGATCCTCCCACCTTGGCCTCCCAAAATGCTGGGATTACGGATGTGAGCCACCGCACCCAGCCCCTTTCTTTTGAAACAGGGTCTCACTCTGTTGCCCAGGCTGGAGTGCGCTGGTGCAATCATGGCTCACTGCAGCCTCTACCTCCCAGGCTCCAGCGATCTTCCCATCTCAGCTTCCAAATATCTGGGACTCAAACATGCACCATATCAGACTCTTTTTTTTTTCTTTTAATTGTAGAGACAAGGTCTCACTATGTTGCCCAGGCTCATCTCGAACTCCCAGGCTCAAGCAACCTTCCCACTTTGGCCACCCACAGTGTTGGGATTACAGGCATAAGCCCTTATGCCCAACTCATTATATACCTTTCATTACAAATAAACAGTGGTCATTAAGTGATCCAAATAAACATCAGCACAACCCCCCAACGCCACCATTAAGCCAAGGTTAATCATGAGCAAGAGATCCTACTAAAGCAATGCAAGGAAGTCTTCTGTGTTAGTTTAATTGAAAAGCAACCAACAGGACAAGGCACAGTGGCCTGTGTAATCCCAGCATTTTGGGAGGCCAAGGCGGGTGGATCACCTGAGGTCAGGAGTTCGAGACCAGCCTGACCAACAAGGTGAAACTCCGTCTCTACTAAAAATACAAAAATCAGCTAGGCATGGTGGCCAGTACCTGTAGTCCCAGCTACTCAGGAGGCTGAAACAAGAGAATTGCTTGAACCCAGGAGGCGGAGGTTGCAGTGAGTGGTAATCATGCCACTGCTTTCCAGCCTGGGCGACAGAACAAGACTCCATCTCAAAAAAAAGAAGAAAAGCAACCAATATAAAAACCAACCTCTAAAAGAGGTTAGCCTAAACTCTCAGGGATGTATGAGTCAAATATTTCAAAATAATTTTTGAGCCAATAACTTGGCTTTATGCTAACAAGTTTTTCTTTTTTTTTCTAGTTGTCTACATACCTTATGACATCGTGTATGGCAAGGCACTTTAAGGTCAGAACTACAGATGTCAAACTAGTTCTCTTAATTTCAGGGATCACATGGTCAGGCATACACTGGTTCCAAAAATCTTTACTATAGATCCGAAAGCATTTTCCTGAAGAAGTCCTGCCAGCTCGGCCACTTCGCTGTAATGCCTCGCTCCTACAGAAGGAAAATAACGCAAAAAGTCTCCAAAACATTCTGTGGGTTTCTCAGGTAATTTACTTTTTCTCCCCAAACCAGCTAGAAATTACCTAATCAGTTGTTCTTTGAATAAAAAGATTTGACATAGAGACTTACTTTGAAATTGGAACCACCTCCAGGATGTCCAACCCTAATCTGGGGTTGTGATTTAACTGCTTCACAAAGCCACCATCTACCACATATCTAAGAAGAATCAAAGCAAGTTAAGTTTCTGGAAAATAAAAGAAGACTTGTTAATTTTTAACCACTTTGGTTTCTCCTTTTCTAGCAAACTAGCAAGTACACAATGCCTTTTATGTTACGTGTAAAACTTGAAAGTCAAGAAATTGGAACCCTCATATGTTGCTGATGGGAATGTAAAACAGTTCAGCCAAGGTGGAAAATTGTTCAGGGGTCCTCAAAAAGTTAAACACAAAATGACCATATGATCCAGCAACTCTGCTTCTAAGTATACACCAAAAAGAACTGAGAACAAGTATTCAAATAAATACTTATAGACCAATGTTCATATTAGCACTATGAATCATAGCCATAAGGTAAAAACAACCTAAATGTCCATTAACCATTCATTAATGGATGAAGGGATGAACAAAATGCTTTGCATATATGTATGCAGTACATATACACACACAATTGTATATATATATATACACACACACACACTCACACTATGCAATATTATTCAGCCACAAAAAAGAATGAAGTACAGATAGATGCTACAATGTTGACAAACCTCAAAAATATTATGCTAAGGGAAAGAAAGCAAACACAGAAGGCCACATATTATATGATTCTATTTGTATGAAATATTCAGAACAGAAAATACATACTGCTTCCTGCTGACACATCTAAAGAATTTTTAAAAAAAAGAAAACACATACAAACAAAAAGTAAGACTGGTAGTTGCCAAGGGCTGGGGTCGAGAGAGGAATGTGGAGTATGTGCTTAATGGATATGGGGTCTTATTTTGAGGTGTTGAAATATTTTAGAACTAAGTAGAAGCAGTGGTTGCACAATACTGTAAATGTACTAAGTATTACTTAATTGTTCATTTTTAAATTATTAATTTTATGTGAATTTTGCCTCAATAAAAAAAATACACAAACTTGAAAGTCAGTTTCAGACCATTTTAACAGATTCAGAATCTAATTTCAACTAGCCCTTAACATGCCATTCTAAGCCAATTAAATGGTGAACAAGTCAGGTAAGGAACCAAAGCAGGATAGCAGTAACAAGACAACATTCTGAATCTTGTTATTTAATGGTTTTTGCCTGTGTAGGAAACAGAAAACTACAGAGGTTAATTTACCCAGGAGAGCACTCCCTTAACCCCTTAGCGTTATTTTTAAAGTAACAAAGAAAAGCAGAGTAAATTAAGACTTCCTCTCAGACCTGGGTGACCATTTTACCCAGAAGAAACACACAGGATCTGAGATTCAGGTTCAGCCTTCCTTAGGCAGACAATCAGACTTAGCTAAAGACATAAAATATATTGAGTAAATGATAAATAACCCAGTCTTAAAGAACTCTGCATTAGTTATCAGTCCAGACTTAAAATTTCTTAGTGTTCCCTTACTAAATTTACTCAAAAATTTGATAGCACTATTTACTACATCCAGAAAAGATAAGGGACCTGAATCATAGTTAATTTTCACAAAAAGATAAAAAGTCAGAGACAATACATCCAGATAAACACTGGATATACAACTAACTCTACCAAGTGAGGCTGCAAGGTAGAAGGAAATATCAAATCATCTAAGGTATATGCTTACAATGGGAGTACAGAAAAATAGGTTTGGCTTCCTATTTAGTGAAACCCATGAAGCATTATACATAATCTACATAATCTTAAATTTGAAAAGAGGAAGCTTCAAGTTGCCAAGCAGTTAAAAAGTGTGAACAGCCAAGTATGGTGACACATGCCTGTAGTCCCAGCTACCCACGAGGCTGAGGCGGGAGGATTGGTTGATCTCCCTTCAAGGCTGTAGTGTGCTATGACTGCATGCCTGTGAATAGTCACTATACTCCAGCCTTAGCAACACAATGAGAACCTGTCTCTAAAAAAAAAAAGGGTGAAGAGGAATATAGTATGTACCTCCTACTCCATTTCCTGCTCAAAGCAATCAATTACAAAACAAAATAGGTGATTACATGTTAAGAACATTAAAAAGTAGGAGAGAAGGGAATTAGTGGAGGGCACAGAAAAGCAAACTCAGTAATGTTTAGCTAATGTTTAGTAACGATAGGTTTCCTTGACTTTAAGAGAAAGTTCAAAAGTTATACCTGATTCCATCTATTGTCAAAGATGTTGCAGAAATATTGGTGGATATGACACATTTTCTAATTCCAGGTGGAGGTGGCAAAAATATTCTCCTCTGTTGATCTAAAGTATATATAAAAAGAAAATACCAATTTAAAACATGCATGTGTCAAACTCAAGTTTCGAAAAACTCAATTTTTCACTAAAAGTCATGTTTCTAGGCCAGGTGCGGTGGCTCACGCCTGTAATCCCAGCACTTTGGGAGACCGAGGCAGGAGGATCTCGAGGTCAGGATATCGAGACCATCCTGGCTAACACGGTGACATCCCGTCTCTATGAATTGCTTGAATCCGGGAGGCAGAGGTTGCAGTGAGCCAAGATCGCACCACTGCACTCCAGCCTGGGTGATAGAGCGAGACTCCATCTCAAAAAAACAAACAAAAAAAAAAAACGGAGGCAACAGAAGATCCAGAACATTATTTTCAATGTGGCAGTAAGAAAGATGAAATTATTTACTCTGTACAGAAAAACATATGTCTATGTATATATTTAGTTAATGGTTAACAACAAACCAAACATAATGGGTTTTTTTATCAGTTACAAAGTAAATTATAAAAGCATTGGTGAACCAAATCTTGAGAAAACAATGAGAACCTGAAACAATGATCCTAAGAATTTCCCTGAAGATGTAAAAATCTAAAATAGATATCTATGCTTCAATAGAAAGGAGCTAATATCATCATAAAAGAGATTTCCAAAATAACACATCTATGTTCTTTATTGACACATATATTCCAAAACTTTGTTAATATAGGGATAAGAATCACCCAATCAACAAAAGCTGTTAATACACATACACGTAAAATATAAAAACATTCAAATGCTAATTCCAACTCCAAATAGGAGGCTAAGGTTAATTTCCCTTTAATTTTACAAGTTAAATTCCATAATAAAAGTTTTACAAAACAAATTCTAAACCTCATTCAACAGTATTTACTATGACCAAAGTGTCAAATCAAGAGTTTGTATCTGCTCTTGAAATTCACCAAAGAACAGGATCATGCTTGAAAAGCAGACTAAGGCATGGCTACTTTAAAAGGAAAATGATCCACAGCTGGGCATGGTGGCTCACATCTGTAATCCCAGCAATTTGGGAGGCCAAGACAGGCAGATGACCTGAGGTCACGAGTTTGAGACCAGCCTGGCCAACATGGCAAAACCCCATCTCTATTAAAAAACAAAACAAAAAAAAACTTAGCGAGGCATAGTGGCAAGCACCTGCAATCCCAGCTACTTGGGAGGCTGAAGAAGGAGAATCGCTTGAACCCAGGAGGTGGCGGTTGCAGTGGGCTGAGATTGCACCACTGCACTGCAGCCTGGGTGACAAGAATGAGACTCGGTTACAAAAAAAAAAAAGGAAAACAATCCACTGTGTTTAGACTTAGATATACCTGGATATATACAATTTCTAAAAATTCTGCGGCAATGGCAAATTAGGTTTGACTTACAGTAATACCAGCAAGAAACTACTGTCCTCATTTCAAAGAATTCTCACCAATAGTTTTGTTTTGCTAGGAGAAACAATACTCTTAACGATAATAAGGGGGATATCCAAGGCTCTCGAAAAAGTGAAATGTAAAAAGACTTCAGGCAAAAATCACTTCTCTCAAGGAATGCTGGTTCTCATTGATTTGTTTCACGATCTAGATGTGGGTTACAAAGGTGAGGTTGGTTTGTGAAACTTAACCTAACCACTTAAGACCTGAGTGCTTTTCTGTAAACCTGATTATTCAATAAAAAGTTTTTTTAAAAAATCAAATTTTCTATTCTAATGAGAAATTACCTGTTGTCATAGATCCATAACATGGCAATATTAACAAGCCATCGAGGGTGGTATCTTGAACATCGTAATCATAATCAACAGACTCTGCCATCTGAAAAAGTAACTCACAACTTTTTTCGATTTCAAACTGGCCTAAAACAGAAAGAAAAAAAAAAAATTCAGCAACTGAACAGAAAAATTAATTTAAGAATAAAGAAAATGTCAATATTAAAATTAATTTTGCCTAGAAATTATTGTAAATCTCTCATTTAAAGTAAAGGAGATGAACACCTAAGCTGTAACATATTTCAACCAAAAAATTTGAAGTAGAAGAAACATCAGTTTCTAAGGAACTTAAATCTCTAAAGGAATAAAAATATTTATCATCTTCAAGTTTTTCACCCTGTTAACACAGTATTTGAGAAGACTCACTAAATTGTTAACAAAGGGGAAAAGCTAGTCCAGGTGCTATTGCATTTGGGTAAATTTCAAAATAAGTAATCTCCAAAAGGCAAAGATTGTTACAATCCCTCACTTCTGACATTAGTACAAGGCAGAGGAAAAAAGTAAACAAGGAAACTACTAATTCCTATTAGGAGGGTGCTGCTACTTGAAAAGTTACACTACTAGTTTAGGATTTAACTATTTTATTTTTGATCTCCAAAAATGCCACATGCTTGTCTATGATACATAGATTTTACACCTTATGTGCTGTTATCACACATAAGGCCACAATGCCACCACCCAAAGAAGAACCTGGTGAGATGTCCTTTGAAATAATGGAATTAACCCAGGTCTGTTTAGTCAGGTTACATTTCTATCTAAGACAGACCAATAAAAACAATATTTAACTATTTAATTTCTTTCAATTAAAAGGTCAGTGTGTTTTACATATATTTACTAATGAGCCTGATGTCTTTGACATTTGACATATATACATGGGTGTGTGTGTGTATATATATACACACACACTACTATGCCTTTGACATAAAATATATATATACTATTATGTCTTTGACATACATATATGTAATTCTCTTTGGCAGCTAGCCTACAATTTTTATATATCTTTTACCTAAAATTATTCAGATAATCAAAAAAAGCTAGGGCAACACTTGAGAAGGGCACAGAATTCCCAACAAAGGTAGCACTCTACTGGGTGTCACATTCCTTACTTACAAATAGTAAGTTTTTTAACTTGATACTAATGCTCACCAGTCAGAAAAACCAAGATGTCTCCAGCCATTTCATTCAAATGGATATCCATGGTGACTTTCACAATCTGAAGCAAGAAATGCAGGCATAATATGCTAGTGCAAATACAGTCATTCCCTTACCACCACTTCCCTTGACCCACAGAAAAATTAAACTTGGTTCTTAAAAATTCTAGGACCTGTGAGGGCTGTCATTAAAATAGTAGGGAACAAACGAATTATCAAACTACCTAATTAGTAAGAATCACAGATATTAAAAAAAGACATTAAATGAATGCCAAGTAATACCGCTTGAATATACGCAGTATTTTCTCTGTCTCGTGGACCAATCAAATTGCAGAATTTCTCTCTGACTGGATAAAGCCTTCCAGGTATATCAAATATTGGACAATTTCCAAAGAATGCAGAGAGCTTGGCTAATTCCATAGTTGCTGACATTACCACCACTTTTAAATGCTCCTTCCTATTAGGAGACTTCTCCTGAAATAGCTTCTTCAATAAACCAAATAAGATATCCTGAAAGAAAAGTAAATTTCTAGTAAGTCACAAGCACTTAACAACCAAGCTATTTTAAATACATTGCTATTCTATCCAAGGAATTCCTATTTTAATAGATTAAAATATAAGAGCCAAGTGCAGTGGCTCACACCTGTAATCCCAGCACTTTGGGAGGCCAAGGTGGGAGGCCAGGAGGTTGAGACCTGCCAGGGAAACAAAATGAAAGTCTCTACAAAAAATGTTCTTAAAAATTAGCCAGACATGCTGATGCACGTCTGCAGTACTAGCAACTCGGGAGGCTGAGGTGGGAGGATCACTTGAGCCCAGGAGTTCAAGGGTGCAGTGAGCTATGATCGTGCCACTGCTCTTCAGTCTGGGTGATGGAGCAAGACCCTATCTCTAAAAAATTAAATTAAATTAAAAAGTAAGAGGAGGCAATTCTCTATATAGTAAAAAGCTACCCAAACAAGTAAACTACTTGCTAATAACAATAAAAAAAAAAATACTCACTGTAGTTAGAGTTCTTTCATGGGCTTCATCCAAAATAATGACACTGAATTTGGTAAGATTTGGATCTCCAAGAATATGTTTCAGTAAACATCCATCAGTCATATATTTGATTGCTGTCTCCTAATGTTCAAATAGCAGAGTCACAGAAATTCACCACTACTTTCCCAACTAAATTTTTCCTCAAGAGGTACAAACATTAAGTGATCAAACCAATCTGACTAAACAAAAGGGTACATAAAATAGTCTAACTTATGTAGACAAAATGATGGTAAGTCACAAAGCATGCTGTCTATACAAAAAAAGGGACAAATAACTCACTTGGGTACTCTTGGACAAAGCAACAAAAATCACCAATAAGGAGATACAATAAAGTCAGAGGAAAGTGGCAAGATGATGCAATGGCATTAGGTGAGCAAGTTGTGGGAAACAACAGTGAAATGAGATTTATCTTTCTGACTCAGCCCCTATTTCAGAAGATTCAGGGAAAATGAGAAAATGGTAGGTGCATACTTTCCACCCACTCTCTCCTCTTCTCTACCCCACTGTCCTACTAAAAAATGTGTTACGGTAGCTCAAGCCTGTAATTCCAGCACTTTGGGATGCTGACGCAGGCAGATCACTTGAGTCCAGGAGTTCAAGACCAGCCTGGACGACATAGCAAAACCACATTTCTAATAAAAATATAAAAATTAGCCAGGTGTGGTGGTGCACACCTGTAGTCCCAGCTACTTGGGAGGCTGAGACGGGAGGACTGCTTGAGCCTGAGAGGCAGAGGCTGCAGTGAGCTGAGATCATGCCATTGCACTCCAGCCTGGGTGACTGAGCAAGACACTATCTCCAAATAAAAATGTGTTACTCAACAAGCATTAAAACAGGGTGAGTAAAAGGTCCAAAGGCTAGGAATAACAGCAATGACATCCATAAAACAAGGGAAGGAAGAAAGAAAAAACAGTGACCACTAGGAAGGCAAAGATAGTATTTTTTGGGGTCAATTTGTGCCATATTTGATGGCCATTCCTATTAGGGAACATATGTAAACCAGGGATTGTTTTGTAGCTGGGACAGGATTAAGAAATTCGCAGGGAATATAAATTATAATATTCACTATTAAAAAGAAAATCTTAAATTTGTTGGTGCCATGAATATAGAAGATGCTTAACACTTGCTGATTTTGTTAATTGATTGATTTTGTTAACTCAGCTTTCCACTGACTTCAAGAATACAAACACACAAAATAAATGAACCTGAAAACATAATCAGCGAAATAAGAGAGACACAAAGTACAAAATACTGTGTGATTCCACTTGTATGAGGTACCCAGAGTAGGCAAATTTGTAGATAGAGAAAGTAGAATAGAAGTTACAGCAGGGCACGGTGGTTCACCCTGTAATCCCAGCACTTTGGGAGGTTGAGGGGGGCGGATCACGAGGTCAGGAATTTGAGACCAACCACATCTCTACTAAAAATACAAAAAATTATCTGGGTATGGTGGTAGGAGCCTGTAATCCCAGCTACTTGGGAGGCTGAGGCAGGAGAATCACTAGAACCCGGGAGGCGGGGGTTGCAGGGCGTGGAGGTCGCGCCACTGCACTCCAGCCCAGGCAACACTGTGAGACTCTGTCTCAAAAAAAAAAAAAAAAAAAAAAGTTACCAGAGGCTAGGGGGAGGGAGAAATGGGGGTTTTAATCTATTGTTTAACAGATAAGAGTTTCTGTTTGGGATGATAAAAAAAAGTTCTGAAAGTAGAAATGGTGATGGTTACCCAACATTGTGAACACATTTTTTTTTTTGAGATGGAGTTTTGCTCTTGTTGCCCAGGCTGGAGTGCAGTGGTGCGATCTCAGCTCACCGCAACCTCCACCTCCCAGGTTCAAGCCATTCTCCTGCCTCAGCCTCCTGAGTAGCTGGGATTACAGGCATGCACCACCATGCCTGGCTAATTCTGTATTTTTAGCAGAGACGGGGTTTCTCCATGTTGATCAGGCAGGTCTTGAACTCCCGACCTCAGGTGATCCACCGGCCTTGGACCCCAAAGTGTTGGGATTACAGGAGTGAGCCACTGCACCCAGCCCATTGTGAACATACTTAATGGCACTGAATTGTATATCAAAATGGTAAAATGGTCAATTTTAAGTTATATATATTTTATTACAATAAAGCATTTTAAAAATCTACATGTCAAGAAACCTTACAGTTAAAAAACATAAATAAGAGAATCCTGAGAAAATAAACTGTCATTTATAAACTAAGGAAGGAGAAAATGGAATGAATATCAGACACTTGAAAGCTAAAGCATTACCAATGAATGACAAAAATAAATTATTTAAAATATATATTGAATTTTGAAATTAAAAATCTTTCAGAACTCTCTCCACTCTTTCCGTTAAGTTTATAGTATTAGCTGGGCATGGTGGCATGCTCCTGTAGTCCCAGCTACTCAAGGAGCTGAGGTAGGAGGTGACTTGAGCCCAGAAGGGTAGAGGTTACAGAGAGCCATGATTGTGCCACGCACTCCAGACTGGGCGACAGAGCGAGGCCATGTCCCAAAAAAGAAAAGAAACAAATACCAACAAGACTTTTGTACCTTAGAGCTGCAATCATCAAAACGAACTTGGTATCCTACTTTGGATCCCAAAGTGCATTTCATTTCTTCAGCTACTCTCTGAGCAACTGATATAGCAGCTACTTTTCGTGGTTGAGTTACACCAATCATACCATGTTGTGAAAACCCTATCAAAACCAGAGATAAAGAAATACAACAATGTTAGCAATTGTCTTTCTATTAGAGCTAAATTGTTTTTGGCCAATGAATACAAAACTGCTTGAATGTTTCCAAAAGAATATCCTGCAAATTAAAAACACATTGCTACGTCTGCACTATGAAAATTTAAATATTAATTTAAAATAATACATATTAGTAACCACTCAAAAAATATATATATATGTATGTATTTTTTTTTTTTTTTGAGACGGAGTTTCACTCTTGTTGCCTAGGCTGTAGTGCAATGGTGCGATCTCAGCTCACCACAACTTCCACGTACCAGGTTCAAACGATTCTCCTGCCTCAGCCTCCCAAGTAGCTGGGATAACAGGCTTGCGCCACCATGCCTGGCTAATTTTGTATTTTTAGTAGAGACGAGGTTTTTCCATGTTGGTCAGACTGGTCTCGTACTCCCGAACTCAGGTGATCCACCTGCCTCTGCCTCCCAAAGTGCTGGGATTATAGGCGTGAGCCACCATGCCCGGCCAAAAAAAAAAAAAGAGACGGAGTCTTGCTCTGTCGTCCAGGCTGGAGTGCAGTGGCGCAATCTCGGCTCGCTGCAACTTTCACCTCCCGGATTCAAGCAATTCTCCTGCCTCAGCCTCCTGAGCAGCTAGGATTACAGGCGCACGCCACCACACCTAATTCTTTTTGTAAAAAATACATTTTTAAAATTAGATTTCAGGCTTTGTTTGGTTTTGTTTTTTCTGTCTAAAAATCTACTCTAAAGGTAAGCCAAGAATTTTGACACATAGGAATTCATAAAATTCCACACATTTCCCAAAATAAATTTACCTTTGCCACAAAACTGGATTTATTTATTTATTTATTAGATAGAGTCTCGCTCTGTTGTCCATGCGGGAGTGCAGTGGCACAATCTCGGCTCACTGCAACCCCTACCTCCTGGGTTCAAGCAATTCTCCTGCATCAGCCTCCTGAGTAACTGGGATTACAGGCGCAAGCCACCACACCCAGCTAATTTTGTATTTTTAGTAGAGATGGGGTTTCACCATGTTGGCCAGGCTGGTCTTGAACTCCTGACCTCAAGTGATCCACCTGCCTCAGCCTCCCAATGTGCTGGGAATACAGGCGTGAGCCACCATGTCCGGCCTAAAACTGGATTTAAATATGCCACCTTTCTGCTGGGAGCAGTGGTACATACCTATAATCCCAGCTACTCAGGACCCTGGCTACTCAGGAGGTTGAGGTAGGAGGACTGCTTGAACTCAGGAGTTTGAGACCAGCCTGGGCAACACAGTAAGATCTCATCTCAAAAAAAAAAATCTATATCTATATCTATAGCTATACACCTTCCATATAGCATTTTAATATCTTTGGGAATGGAGCTGCATCTTAAAATTGATGGCGTGTTTCCATTCTTACTAATACAGTAGTCCCTCTTTACCCTTGGTTTTGCTTTCCAATGTTTCAGTTACCTACAGTCAATGGAGATCCAAAATTACAGTACTTTGAGAGACAGAGAGAGACCACACTCACAGAACTTTTACTACAGTATACTGTCGTAACTGTTCTATTTTATTGTGGTTGTTGTTAATCTCTTACTGTGCCTAATTTATAAACTAAACTTTATCATAGGTATGTATGTATGTACAGGAAAAAACATAGTATATGCAGGGTTTGGTATTATTGGCAGTTTCAGGCATTGAGTGGTCTTAGAAGGCATCTCCCAAGGATAAGAGGGGATTACTGCATATAAAATAGTGATATATCTTAATAGATGGCACCTTAGATTTGAAGCATTAGAATAATATATTTCTTTTTTAAGGCAAATCATATCCAATATAATACTGTTCTTTACAAACCTTACAACAGAAAGTTCTGTCATATTGAAAGACACTTGTCAAAAGACAAAATTACAACAAATTTAATTTTTTTTTTTGACACAGACTCTCACTCTGTCTCCCAGACTGGAGTGCAATGGCATGGTCTCAGCTCACTGCAACCTCCGCCTCCTAGGTTCAAGCAATTCTCCTGCCTCAGACTCCCGAGTAGCTGGGATTACAGGCGCCCACCACCATGTCTAATTTTTGTATTTTTAGTAGAGACTGGGTTTCACTATGTTGGCCAGGCTGGTCTCAAACTGCTGACCTCGTGATCCACCCACCTTGGCCTCCCAAAGCGCTGGGATTACAGGCTTGAGCCACCGCGCCCAGCCTAAAAAACTTTATTTTATTTTATTTTTATTTATTTTTTTATTTTTTGAGACGGAGTCTCGCTCTGTCTCCCAGGCTGGAGGGCAGTGGCGCGATCTCCGCTCATTGCAAGCTCTGCCTCCTGGGTTCACGCCATTCTCCTGCCTCAGCCTCCTGAGTAGCTGGGACTACAGGCACCAGCCACCACGCCCGGCTAATTTTTCTTTTTGTATTTTTAGTAGAGATGGGGTTTCACTGTGTTAGCCAGGATGGTCTCCATCTCCTGTCCTCCTGATCCGCCTGCCTCGGCCTCCCAAAGTGCTGGGATTACAGGGGTGAACCACTGTGCCCGACCAAAAATTTTTAATTGGCTTTTGTGATTCCAACTCTGGAATCACATCAACCCATCGTCTCATAAAATAGAATGAGTGTCCCAATGAGCTGAGCAGAGGAGGCTGATTGTATAGACAGAAAAGGGCTAAGGGAAAGTAGAAACAGAAAATAAAAGGCAGATTGCTAATTTCAAAGTTACTTTTTTTGTAAAAGTTAAAGCAGAGGAAACTTCTTGATGCTGGCTTAAACTGGTCTGTTTGGGGATTTGGCTATTATCTCTTTCTCCTGATTTCTCAGGAGATTAGATGAAAAATTTAGTTTCTAGACTTGGTGGCGTGGAACTTCAGTATGAGTAACTCCATTTTGGTTTGGTCTGTTGGGTCTAGTGCGGGGGATCAGTCCAAACCAAAGGCCTCCTATTAATTTTACTTAACATATTTTAAAGGTAATTTGTTAGTTGGCTTGTGCTGGCAAAGTCAGGGGATAAATATTTACTTGATAATGCTCTAGAGAAAGAACCAAGAAGTACTAATGGCAGCAACAGATATCACATATCTCTTCCCTCTCAAAATTATTTCAGTATCCAATGGTTAATAGTTTACTGCTAGACAACCTTATTCTATAAAATGGAATTAATATCTAGATGTAATTCTATTTGAGATTATTATGGTAATTAAAAATGGGAAAATCTGCCATCCCAACTAATTCCTGAACCTGAAATAGACCATAAAGAAGCGAGGGAGACACAGGGGAAGGGGGTGTGCCAAGAGAAGGGGGACTATAAAGCAAATAGTAGGCAACCATGGAGTACAGAAGTCCTACTGGCCTTTAAAAAGAGGATATTTTAAAAATATTTCCAATGTTAGAACAGAAAAAAATCACCTGCTTCATACAGATATTTTGGAAGTTGAGTTGTTTTACCACTTCCTGTATTTCCAGTAACAATAAGGAATGAATTGTCCCTCACAGCTTGAATAATCTTTTTTCTTTGTTTCTGAATAGGAAAAGTTGGAGTAGTTCCTCCCTCCTGGGACGTGCATCCTTTCTCTTCTGTAATAACAGAAAAACAAGTCAATTAAAAGACTTGTAAAGATATCTCTGACTCAACTTCTCAGGACTGAAACCAGAAAGGCAATATTGAATTTTAGGGCTGGAAGGGATCATCCATGACTTCTCAGTTAAATCGCTCATGTACAATTTGTAAGTGAGGGTTAATGAGCCCAGAACAACTTTTTGGTGAAATTCAGCAACTTGAGCATTTGCTCACGCGTAACTCAAAGTACTTTACAAAGCAAGTATAGCTCAAGGCAACGTATACACATGTATACTTACACAGAAGCACAAAACCCAATTTTATTTAACAATAGACCAAAAACTGGAACACAGCAGAAAATTCTCAGCTGGATTAGAAGCCACCTGTGTTTGCTTCTGATTCATGGTTCAAGTTAGGTCCCTGTTCAGAGTGACTGATATCCCAGAAGGCCAAGTGGTGGGTAACCATGGAAACTGGCTCCTGGAAACTGGCTCCCTTCATACCGTACCCAAAGGCAGGCTGGCGGCCCGACGAAGGAGGGGGGAGGATGAATGGGTAGAGAACAAAGGGTTTGTGAGCCTGTTTAAGAACAGAATGCATTTCGGGCGTTGGGGTTCACTTTTTCGCCCCCCAGTAAGGTTTTCGCCCAACTTGGATCTGGGACCGCCCCCCTCTAAGGCAAAGTGCTCATTGGACGCAAAGTTCGCCTCGGGCTTGGAAAGCCAGAAGAACGCCACGGCTTCCTCACTACTCTTCTCAGCCGGCCAAAGGCGTACTTTCATCCCCCCCAAAACCCCCACGCCGTAACTCCCGCTGGCTTCCGTACCGTCCCGCGGACCGCACCTCTATCGGCGATACAAACAGCCGGGGGCCGCTCTTCCTGGAGGTCTCTTGACCGCTCACCCTCCTCCTGCCGCCTTGGCGCCCTGCCCGCGACTGCGGGAAACCGGGACATAGACCTGGCCCCGAGTGGAGGCGAGCACGTCCACCGATCTGAGGAGATGGGAGGGGAAAGGCGAGGACGCGCCCTGATGACGTAGAGGTGTTTACTTCCGCGCGTGCGACTTGTAGCAAAGGGAGGGGGAGCTGCTCGATGACGTGACACGGGGCGGCCGGGCCGCGAGCCAAGGCTCCACCCCCAGGGATTTCCCGCCAACTGTCACGTGCGCTTCGCCTCGGGCGGCTGAGGCATACCTGAGGGCCCGAAGACCCCCTCTTGTTTCGCCTCTGCGGCGCCAAAGGTCGCGACCACACCTCTTTTCAACGCCACAGTGGTCTCTGCAGGCTATTCTGTCTTCGCACACCTGACACGATGTGACCCTCTGCCTGGAGCTGGAACCATGGTGCTGCGTTTGGCAACTCATTTTCACCTCACCTTTCCTGATCTGGTATGACCTGTCCAAGGCACACAGCTACTGAGCTGTGGAGCCGAGCTTTTAGTTATGTTATTATAAAAACTTAGGTTGCCGAGGCTGTTCATTTCCCTCACAGGACCCTGAATTTAATTTATTTGCATGTTTCCTCTTCTGCCCAGCTAGATTGTAAAGCCCCCCAAAAGAGCCGGAATATGTAAACGCCACTACATCCAGGGTCCCAGTGATTCAAGGTGGGCTGTCAATATTTGTTGACTTTGCTGAAATGGAGGAATGAATAATTGACTTAGGAATTCAGCTCATTTTTGATAGAGGTGCATTCCTTGGAAACCACAGTAGCTGAAAAGTTCAACAGATACACAACATCTGAGGCAGGGCAACTTTTTCAGAAAAGGTACTTTGGGGACAGGTCTTTCTGTTCTAGAGCCTGCCAATTTTTAAATTATTGTCAACTGTAACAAAATCAATGCAATGTGAACAAGATTGTTTCTTGGACTCCTGAATTGTTCCTGCTGTGAGAATTAACCAACACTTACTACCAAAGAAAACAACTCAAAACTGTCACTTCACCATCACCTAAAGACCCCACTGTCTGACCAGGCTTCAAAAGATGTGCCATAAGGCTGTTGGACCCCCAGATTTTTCTGTGCTCATTTGAAGTGAAGTCACGGCCGTGCATGGTGGCTCATGCCTGTAATCCCAGCACCTTGGGAGGCTGGGACAGGTGGATCACTTGAGATCAGGAGTTCGAGACCAGCCTGGCCAATATGGTGAAACCCAATCTCTATTAAAAATACAAAAAAAAAAAAAATTAGCCGAGTGTGGTAACACGTGCCTGTAATCCAAGCTACTTGGGAGGCTGAGGCAGGAGAATCGCTTGAACCTAGGGGCAGGGATTGCAGTGAGCCAAGATCGTGCCACTGCACTCCAGCCTGGGCAACAGAGTGAGATTCCGTCTCAAAAAATAAAGTAAAATAAAGTGAACTCATACCAACTGTTCTTAAATGGGACTGATCAACACTTCTTAAAATGCAAGCTCATCAGATTTTGAATGATACCAAATAAGTTGGAACTTTGTGACAACTTTATATCTCAAAACCTGGGTATGAGAGGAAACAATCTGGCAAATAGGAGAATATTCCAGGTTTCTCTCTTTCATTAGGAGCATCTCCCAGCCTTCTGGATCATGTTAGGAATTCAAAATACAGAAACAGAATTCAAAATATAGAAACAGAAACCAAAATGGCAAAAATACGTTTGTAGTACAGGCAAGGTATTGGTAATCTCAGTATTTTGGTATAGGGCATCTCTATCAGTGATATAATAAAGTCACTTTCTAAAAATCACCATTCCAGACCAATGATGATTACCACTTAGCTCATAGTAGTCAGATCTTTCCGATACAGTTGACCCTGGAACAATACAGGTTTGAACTTCACAGGTTCACTTGTAGGCAGATTTTCTTCTGCACCTGCTAAGCTGGAGATAGCAAGATCAACCCTTTGTCTTCCTCCTCCTTCTCTTCAGCCTACTGAACAGGATGGAAACCTTTATGATGATCCCCTTACACTTAACGGATAGTAAATATATTTTCTCTTCCTTATGATTTTCTTAATATTTTATTTTATCTAGCTTGTTTTATTTTAAGAATACAGTATATAATACATATACAAAATATGTATTAATTGTTTATGTTATCTGTAAGGCTTCCAGGCAATAGTTGGTATTAATAGTTAAGCTCTGGGGAATTGAGTAATACACAGATTTTGGCCCAATGCAGTGGTTCACACCTGTAATCATAGCACTTTGGGAGGCCAAGGCGGGCAGATTGCCTGAGTTCAGGAATTCAAGATCAGCCTGGGCAACATAGCGAAACCCCATCTCTCCTAAAAATACAAAAAAAATTAGCCAGGTGTGGTGGTGTGTGCCTGTAGTCCCAGCTACTTGGGAGACTGAGGCAGAAGAACCACTTGAACCTGGGAGACGGAAGTTGGGGTGAGCCGAGATCGCACCACTGCACTCCAGCCTGGGTGACAGCGAGACTCTGTCTCCAAGAAAAAAAAAAAAAAGTTATATGCAGATTTTGACAGTGCAAAAGGTTCGTGCCCCTACCCCCACCTTGTTCAGGTTTCAACTGTAAATTATTTCCTTTATTTTTCACAAAAACTCACAGAATTAGGTTATTACTATCCCTAATTTTTGTGTTAGAAACTTGCCTGTGGTGACAAACGAACTAAGAGGGCCAAGATTCAAAGTCACACTAATAACCACTAAACTGCATTGGGAGATGGAACTATTTAGATCTTGGTGCCAAAATAATGTATCTTCTTCCAATGTTTGTAACTCTGATAGAACTGACCCCATTCTTGTATGAGAACCACCTACTGAGAGTATACAATATAAAACCTGCAAGCCAAAAATGAAGAAAAATAAAAGCAAAAAATTCAAGTGATGTTTAACATTGTTCATTTTATAACCAAGGACATTTAAAGCATGTTACCATCAATAACCATGTGCTTGGGGCTATTCTAAATTAGAAGACCAACAATTATTTCCTACTCAGTGAGTTTACAAATTACAATGACAAGCAAAACTCAAGTACAGGGTAAAAATAGAAAATACATGGATTGAATCTGGGAAGAAAGGTCAGTGTCCCCAACGACATTGAATCTATTTCTTTTCTTTGGGTTACATTAAAAACCTGAGGCCAGGCCTGTTATCCCAGGACTTTGGGAGACCGAGGTGGCCAGATCACCTGAGGTCGGGAGTTTGAGACCAGCCTGGCCAATATGGTGAAACCCCATCTCTACTAAAAATACAAAAAAATTAGCCTAGGATGGTAACAGCCACCTGTAATCCCAGCTACTCAGGAGGCTGACGGAGGAGAATCACTTGAACCCAGGAGGTGGAGGTTGCAGTGAGCCAAGATCTCACCACTGCACTCCAGCCTGGGCAACAGAGTAAGACTCTGTCTCAGAAAACAAAAACAAACAAACAAAAAAGACACCTGAAAGAACTGGTATTTAAAGAAGTGTGAGAAGTCTGAATTGCCCCCTGCTGCTATTGCTTCATAAGCAGTCTTTCAAAATATTCTACATTCCAAGCAACCTGTTTCAGAGCATGCGAAAGAGACAGGAAAGAGGCTCAATATTAAAGATTTACAAAAATGGAAGAAAATGTTTAAATCATCTTCAGGAAAGAAAGTATAGGACCACTGTTGTGATGGTTAAAAGGAGTAAGTAAAACCCACACAAGAAAGAAAAATTATCAAAGATATATTATTACAGTCACAACCAGAAAGTTTAAAATGCTAGAAAAATGGTGATATGTACAAACCTAATTAATAACAGAACCTAATTGTTCACAGGAGTGAGCAATGGTATCAAACTACATGGATTTCTTAAGAACTCATTAATTGGACCAAAACAAGACTTGTCTTGGTAAAGAGAAGCAGACAGAAGCCAGATTGTGAGTAAATGAGAATTCGAGAGTAAACTGAAAATGTACCTAATACACTTGGGGATGGCTGATTAGAATCAACTAGGGTAAATGAAAGGGAGAGAAAAGAATAGCTGGAAAAAGATGCTGCTACTACTACATATGTGATGATTAAGAAAAGACTTGGTCAATGAAAGTATTGGGGTACAAGGAGAAGATGTGTTCAGGAGAGTTGAAACAGAGATACCGATGAGGGAGAAATACCAAGTTCACATTTTGAGGAAGGATATAGGACTGGAGGAGACAGAACAAACTTTTAGTCCAGATAGGTATTATAAACTTGCATTTGTGGTGGATTTGTATCCAAATGTGAATCTGATTGTTTTTCTGTATTTTCCTCCCCTTTTTCTATCTCACTGGTAACCCATAGGCCTATCTTCCTCTTCAGCCCTCAACAAAGCAGAAACAAAAATCCAAAGACTCTTGACCTGAGGTCCCAAACCAGAGCCTTCTGTGCATGCTCAAATTACTGATTACTTCCTCTCTCTGATGGATAAGACTGGGCCTAGGCAGAGGGCAGAGAGTGGGGAGGATATGAGAAAGGAAGGACTGACAGAAGAGATAAACAGCCCTCCTAGGGGGCAGGAGAAAGATCATCTTTTGTTAGAAAGTTCTAATGGGGCCAGGTGTGGTGGTTCATGCCTGTAATCCCAACACGTTGGGAGGCCAAGGCAGGTGGATTGCTTGAGACCAGGAGTTTGAGACCAGCCTGTGCAACATAGTGAGACCCCATCTCAAGACTCATCTCTACAAAAAATACAAAAATTAGCCAGGCTTGGAGGAGCATGCCGGTATTCCCAGCTACTTGGGAGGCTGAGGCAGGAGGATCACTTGAGCCCAGTAGGACAAGACTGCAGTGAACCGTGATGGTGCCATTGCACACCAGCCTGGGTGACAGAGTGAGACCCTGTTTCAGAAAAAAATAAAAGAAAGAAAAAAGAAAGAAGGAAAAGTTCTAATGGAAGGAATTCAAGAAGATAAACCATTCTCAAGTGTGGACCATTCCCTTCCCAATTAAAAATAAATCAGAAACAAACATCTATGAGCAGTTTTTCATCTAGTAGTCCTGGATACATGTAGACCTTGAAAGAGAGGGAGGGGAACTTCATTCTAGAGAGAAAGTAAACGTGAAAGAAAACCTCAAGCCCTAAACTAGGTGGAACTAGACAAAAAATTTGGGAATTTTTCTGAGTCATATAGTGGTGGACTACATACCGCAGTTACATATTTTATTAACAAGCTTATAGTATATTAGCAACTTGGGGGTTTGGAGGAAAATAATTAGATGGTATGGCCATATCATAAAACAGAGAAATATCTAACTTTCAGTCCAAAAGTAAAAAATATCAGCCAGGTGTGATAGCTCACACCTGTAACCCCAGCCCTTTAGGAGGCCAAGGCAGGCAGATCTCCTGAGGTCAGAAGTTCAAGACCAGCCTGGCCAACATGGTAAAACCCCATCTCTACAAAAAAATACAAAAGTTAGCCGGCCGTGGTGGTACTCGCCAGTGATCCCAGCTTACACAGGAGGCTGAGGCACAAAAATTGCTTGAACCCAGGAGGCAGAGGTTGCAGTGAGCCGAGATTGTGCCACTGCACTCCAGCCTGGGCGACAGAGTGAGACTGTCTCAAAAAAAAAAAAAAGTAAAAGATATAATCACACCTTCTTTAAGTGTCTAGATATTAAGATTTGAGTAGTTATCACAGAGCCAGTCACCAAATAGTCATTAAATCATTCATCAACAATATTGTTTGAGAGCTTAATAGAGATTGAGACACTGCTAGTTGTCAATGAAAATTACGCATATAATCTTTAATACATGTGTAGAATTCCCATTAATTTACTAGTAAAATGGGGCCTCTTCCAAGTGAAAGCTCAATGTTTACTCTAGCTTCCTATTTATTCATTCATGTGTTCATTCAGTATATATTATAATGCACAATTCTTTTTTTTTTTTTTTTGAGATAACGTCTCACTCTTGTCAGCTAGGATGGAGTGCAATGGCGCAATCTCAGCTCCCTGCAACCTCTGCCTCCCAGGTTCAGGCAATTATCCTGCCTCAACCACCTGAGTAGCTGGGATTACAGGCGCCTGCTACCATGCCTGGCTAATTTTTGTATTTTTAGTAGAGACGGGGTTTCACCATGTTGGCCGTGCTGGTCTCGAACTCCTGACCTCAGGTGATCCAACCACCTCGGCCTCCCAAAGTGCTGCGATTACAGGCATGAGCCACCGCGCCCGGCTAAAATGCGCAATTCTTATATGCACCCTTTTTAGTAGCTACGCAGAGGCATAAAATATGTGTAGGACATGGTTATTACCTTCAATGACATTACACGTAATCAATGAGATAACATATTTAGAGGAGGAAAAACTGGCTAGAGTGATCAGTGAAGCCTTCTAGGAGTTAGTGACATTTGAACTGAGCTTTGAAAGTTGGGAAGATTCCAGTAAATGCTAGGGAAAGATTCTAGATAGAGTGCATTTGACAAAGGCACAATAGAGCGATCAAGATATTATTAATTATGGATTATTGAGAAAGATGCAGTATTAGTGTTCTGACTATGGTCTCTGTAAATCTTTCAATGGCCTGAAGGTGGCAAGCTGGGTTTATTTGAGAAATTTCAGCATCAACATTATTTAAAAGAAAAATGAAACAGTACTATTTATCTGAAAAAAATCTTTCATTGACATTTAACTCATAAAATCAAAAAGTGAAACCAATTGAAACATAAACAAACATTTATTGCTTGTCTTTAGTAGGACTTACCTTAAGGCACACAGATTTTGTATTGCAAATGCTTTCCATTTTATATTTATTTATTTATTTATTTTTTGAGATGGAGTCTCACTGTGTCACCCAGGCTGGAGTGCAGTGGTGAGATCTCAGCTCACTGCAACCTCCACCTCCCAGGTTCAAGCGATTCTCCTGCCTCAGCCTCCCGAGTAACTGGGACTACAGGCACACGCCACCACGCCTGACTAATTTTTGTATTTTTTGTAGACACAGGGTTTTGCCATATTGGCCAGGCTGGTCTGGAACTCTTGACCTCAAGTGATCCACCTGCCTCAGCCTCCCAAAGTGCTGGGATTACAGGTGTGAGCCACCACACCTGGCCTCATTTTTATATCTTAATTTTTATTATCCTTATTGATTTCTCAGTTATGATATAATTTTTTCATAGCAGAAAAAAAGGAACTTATATATTTAAGTATTGTAAGAGTTAAAGAAAGAGGAAGGAAACATGAAAAGCTGCTCAACAGTCAAAGACAGATTTATTTTAGAGAATATACCTGAGAGGGGTTTTTGGCCAATTTCAGTCAGGGGCACTCTCTTACAGACTAAGAGTATTTAAGAGTTCAGGGCTAGAGAACTTATCACAGGCTTGGAATATTTCTGTGTGGGGGAGAAGTTTATTGCGGGGTTGGAATGTCTCTGGTTGGAGGGAAGGTTATCTTGGGGCTGACATCTCTCCAGTCAGGGAGGGGTTTATCTTATGGTTGGAATGTTTCTGGTCAGAGATGTCATTTGTGGTTTATGGTCATGCTGACCTTAAGCCATTAGGCTGATGCCTTTTGGATTTAGGCGGTTTTTGATCAAGGGGAACTTTAGAATGGCAGTGCTTGTCCAAGATGGCGATATTCCTGCTCTGTCAAGTATTACCATTAAAATCTGAGGAAAGACCAGCAGCGGTGGTTGGTGCCTATAATCCCAGCACCACTTTGGGAGGCTGAGGCAGATAGATCATCTGAGGTCAGGTGTTCCAAACCAGCCTGACCAATATGGTGAAACCCCATCTTTACCAAAGAAACACAAAAATTAGGCAGGGCGCCGTGGCTCAAGCCTGTAATCCCAGCACTTTGGGAGGCCGAGACGGGCGGATCACGAGGTCAGAAGATCGAGACCATCCTGGCTAACACGGTGAAACCCTGTCTACTAAAAAATACAAAAAACTAGCCGGGCGAGGTGGCGGGCGCTTGTAGTCCCAGCTACTCGGGAGGCTAAGGCAGGAGAATGGCGTAAACCCAGGAGGCGGAGCTTGCAGTGAGCTGAGATCCGGCCACTGCACTCCAGCCTGGGCGACAGGGCGAGACTCCGTCTCAAAAAAAAAAAAAAAAAGAAATGCAAAAATTAGCTGGGCATGTGTCACACGCCTATAATCCCAGCTACTCGGGAGGCTGAAGCGCGAGAATCCCTTGAACCCCAGAGGCGGAGGTTGCAATGCCCCCAGATCTCAGCACTACACTCCAGCCGGGCGACAGTGCGAGACTCCATCTCAAAAAACAAAATCTGTAAAAAGCATTGTGAGAAGGCTTTTTGGGGGGCGGTCAGGTTTATCGGGGCATAATTTCCAAATGTTATAGTTTTAGTGTATAGTTTTGTTACCCACACAATGAGTGGGTTTGATCACTTAGCCAGTGACAGTCCAATACCACAACCAAGGAAGATTTAAAAGGGGATTTTATGACTTAAAACAAGTAAGGAGGCTATCGGGGATAATTCCCCAAAGCAGTGTCTCCCTAAACCAAGGTGACAAAAAGGCTTTTCTTAGGCAGGTTAGCTGAGTCATCATATGTAGAGGTGTCTAGGCAGCTCAGGCCCAGTCTGAGATCAGGCTTCTACATACAAATGGAGAATAGCTCCTTCCTGGGTGGATTTTTAGTATGCTAACGAGGAGAATTCTCCAAAGTTCATCTCCAACTCAGGCATCTCTGGATCAAACTGGTTTTTGTTTTGCTGTGGCTGGGCTTCTTCCTTGAACTTTTATTTATATATTTATTTATTTTTTTTTTTGGAGACAGAGTCTCTCTCTGTCGCCCAGTCTGGAGTGCAGCGGCACAATCTCAAGAGATTCTCCTGCCTCAGCCTCCTGCGTGGCTGGGATTACAAGTGCGCGCTACCATGCCCAGCTAATTTTTGTATTTTTAGTTAGACAGGGTTTCACCATGTTGGCCAGGATGGGCTCGATCTCGTGACTTTGTGATCCGCCCTCCTTGGCATCCCAAAGTGCTGGGATTACAGGCGTGAGCCACCGCACCCGGCCCCTTGAACTTTCTTGAAACAACAAAACCTTCAGCAGTTACAACTGGATGCTTTTTCTTTTTCTTTTTTTCCTTTTTATTTATTTATTTTTTTGAGACAGAGTCTTGCTGTGTTGCCCAGGCTGGAGCGCAGTGGCGTGATCTCGGCTCACTGCAAGCTCCGCCTCCCGGGTTCACGCCATTCTCCCGCCTCAGCCTCCCGAGTAGCTGGGACTACAGCGCCCGCCGCCACGCCCGGCTAATTTTTTGTATTTTTGGTAGAGATGGGGTTTCACCGTGTCAGCCAGGATGGTCTCAATCTCCTGATCTCCTGATCCGCCCGCCTCGGCCTCCCAAAGTGCTGGGATTACAGGCGTGAGCCACTGCGCCTGGCACAACTGGGTGCTTTTTCACAATGTGTTCTGGAAAAGGAAAACCCTGGAACTCTGGGTTACAGTTTTTTGAGTTTTATCAGTTTTGACAAGTGCATATGGTTGTGTAACCACAACTATAAATATAAGATAAAAAATGGTTTCATAACTTTAACAAATTCCCTTGTACCCCTTTCTGGTCACCCCTTCCTTTACCTCCAGGTCCTCAAAACCACTGATTTGTTTTCTGTCTGCATAGTTTAGCATGTCCTGAAATGTCATATGAATGAAATTGTGTAGCATGTACTCCTTCTTTGGTCTGCCTTCTTTTATCTTCAGCATTATTGCTTTGAGATTCATCCATGTTGTAATGTATATCAATAGTTGAATCCTTTTTATTATTAAGTGATATTCCATTGTATGGATGTACCACAATTTACTTATTAATTCAGTAGTTGAGAGACATTTATGTTGTTTCCAGTTTTGGGTGATGACGTGTACATTCACTATAAACATTCATATATAGGTTTTTGAGTGACAAAGTTTTCATTTCTCTTGGGTAAATACGTAGGAGTGGAATTGCTGGGTCAAATGATAAATATATGTTTATAAGATTGCAAACTGTGTTTCCAAAGTGGCTGGATCATTTTGCACTTCTATCAGTCATGTATGAAAATTCCAGTTGCTCTGCATCCTTGCTAGGACTTGATATTGTCAGTGTTTGTTCATTTGTTTGAGCCATTCTAATAGGAAATAATGGTGTTGTTAAAAGTATTTAGACAGGCATGAGCAAGGCAGGAGAGGGCTCTCCCCCTCCACCAGGAATGTCAGGAAATGGTTCGGCAATTATCATATTGCCTCTCTAAAAGTGACAAATTGGCAGCAGTGACATATTGGCATAATTAGATGGCATGGCCATATCATAAAACTTAGAGAAATACCTAACTTTCAGTCCAAAAGTAAAAGATATCATCATGTCATCATCACAATTTCTTCTCGTTCTTTCTGAGTGTCCAGATATTAAGATTTGAGTAATGATCACAGAGCCAGTTACCAGTCATTAAATCATTTATCATCAATATTGTTGATGAGAGGCTGATAAATTGCCAGGGAAAAGCCATTTCCTGATGGTTTACACCTGTCGCTCTAAAATGTTAGTTGAATGTAGACACCAGGGAGAGGCAACTTCCTTGGAATGCCCTTTAAGAAACAAAATGATGGCCGGGCGCGGTGGCTCAAGCCTGTAATCCCAGCACTTTGGGAGGCCGAGACGGGCGGATCACGAGGTTAGGAGATCGAGACCATCCTGGCGAACACGGTGAAACCCCGTCTCTACTAAAAAAAATACAAAAAACTAGCCGGGCGTGGTGGCGGGCGCCTGTAGTCCCAGCTACTCGGGAGGCTGAGTCAGGAGAATGGCGGGAACCCGGGGGGCGGAGCTTGCAGTGAGCTGAGATCTGGCCACCGCACTCCAGCCCGGGCGACAGAGCCAGACTCCGTCTCAAAAAAAAAAAAAAAAAAAAAAGAAAAAGAAACAAAATGTTGGAGTATGACCTTCCCAGGCAGTCCACCGGAAAAGGAAAGAAAGCCTCAGATGGGCATGCCTACAACTTCCTAAACACACTGTGCGTGCTCACCTCCCAAACACATAGAGGGCATTGCGCCTGTGGGCAGCCCACCCTAAGGGAAATATCGTGGGAAAGGGGTACTAGATATCAGAAGTGGGCCAGTCTATAAAGTTCTAGGATCGGCTGGGCACGGTGGCTCATGCCTGTAATCCCAGCACTTTGGGAGGCTGAGGCAGGCAGATCACGAGGTCAAAAGATCAAGACCATCCTGGCCAACACAGTGAAACCCCATCTCTACTAAAAATACAAAAATTAGCCAGGCGTGGTGGCTCACACCTGTAGTCCCAGCTACTTGGGAGGCAGAGGCAGGAGAATCGCTTGAACTCGGGAGGCGGAGATTGCAGTGAGCCGAGATCGCGCCACTGCACTCCAGCCTGGTGACACAGCAAGACTCTATCTCAAAATAAAATAAAATAAAATAAAATAAAATAGAAAAGAATAATTCTAGGATCAAGGTTAAATGTCACACTTGACCGTCTTGGTGCCCGTTTGGGTCTCTTCCGATTGTACTTTCCTTTCTTTCCTGCTCTAAAGCTTTTTGATAAACTTCCACTTCTGTTCTGAAACTTGCCTCGGTCTCTTTTACTGCCTTATGCCCCTCAGTCGAATTCTTTGTTCTAGGAGGCGAGAATTGAGGTTGCCGCAGACCCATAGGGATTCGCCACCAGTAACTTGGACTATCTTCCACTGTTAACGGTATATTATTACAGCTTTAATTTGCATATCTCTATGACAATATCAAACATATTTCTACAAAAGGTGTTGATTTGTAGTCTGTACAACTTTTTTGTAAAGTGTCTGTTCAAAACTTTTGCCTGCTTGTACGTGTGTGGGAAGCATTGCCTATTATCTTACTGAATTTTGAGAATTCTTTATGCACTTTGAATGCAAGTTCTTTGTCAGAAATATGCTTTGCAAATACTTTGGCCTAGTCTATGTCTTGTCTTTTAATCTTCTTAATTGTGTTTTTCAAAGAGTTCTCAATTTTGATAAAGTTCAATTTATCAATTTTTTTTCCTTTTATAAATTGTGCTTTTGGTGTGGTATGTAAGAAATCTTTGCCTATTTCAAAGATGTTTTCATATATTTTCTTATTTATTCCTTTATTTCTTTTTCTTTTTCTTTTTCTTTTTTTTCTTTTTTTTTTTTTTTTTGAGACAGGATTTCTCTCTGTCTTCCAGGCTGAAATGCAGTGGCACGATCACACCTCACTGAAGCCTCGAACTTCTGGGCTCAGTGAACCTCCCACTTCAGCTTCCTGAGTAACTGGAACTATAAGCATGTGCCACCATGCTCAGCTAATTTTTGTACTTTTTTTGTAGAGACTGTTTGTTTGTTTCTTTGGTTTTTTTTTTTTCATGTTGCCTAAGCTGCTCTCAAACTCCTGGGCTCGATCGATCCTCCCACCTCAGCCTCGAAGTGCTGAGATTACAGGCATTAGTCACTGCACCTAGCCAATGTTTTCTTCAAGTATTTTTATCGTTATACAATTTTACATTGAGATTTGCAATCCATTTTTAGTTGAGTTTATGTTTTTACATGATACAAAGTATGGTGCAAGGTATGCACACACACACACATGCACACATATATATACACACACAATTATTCTAGAACCATTTTTTTCCATAGGTGAAAATTTCAACCAAGGAAGGGACTTATACTCTTTTTTTTTTTTTTTTTTGAGACATAGTCTTGCTCTGTCGCCCAGGTTGGAGTGCAGTGGCGCGATCTCTGCTCACTGCAAGCTCCACCTCCTGGGTTCACGCCATTCTCCTGCCTCAGCCTCCCAAGTAGCTAGGACTACAGGTGCCCGCCACCATGCCTGGCTAATTTTTTTGTATTTTTTTAGTAGAGACGGGGTTTCACTGTGTTAGCCAGGATGGTCTCCATCGCCTAACCTCATGATCCACCCGCCTCAGCCTCCCAAAGTGCTGGGATTACAGGCGTGAGCCACTGCGCTCCGCTGGAAGGGACTTACACTCTTAAAATTTACAATTAAAATCTGAGAGAGATCTTGTCTGAGAGTTTCTTCAACTTTTTTTGGTTGTTTTTTTTTTTTTAACTTTATTTTCCAAACATTACATCGTATTTAAAAGGAACAATTTGTGTGTTGGTTCTTTTCGGTTTTTTGTTGTTGTTTTTTGGGGTTTTTTTTTTTTTGATACAGAGTCTCACTCTATCAACCAGGCTGGAATGCAGTGGCACGGTCTCAGCTCACTGCAACCTCTTCCTCCTGGGTTTTAAGCAATTTTTTGTGCCTCAGTCTCCCAAGTAGCTGGGATTACAGGTGCCCGCCACCATGCCCAGCTAATTTTTGTACTTTTTTTTTTTCTGAGACGAAGTCTCGCTCTGTCGCCCAGGCTGGAGTGCAGTGGCTGGATCTCGGCTCACTGCAAGCTCCGCCCCCTGAGTTTACACCATTCTCCTGCCTCAGCCTCCCAAGTAGCTGGGACTACAAGGCGCCTGCCACCTCACCCGGCTAGTTTTTTGTATTTTTTAGTAGAGACGGAGTTTCACCCTGTTAGCCAGGATGGTCTCGCTCTCCTGACCTCGTGATCCGCCCGTCTCGGCCTCCCAAAGTGCAGGGATTACAGGCTTTAGCCACCGCGCCCGGCCTAATTTTTGTACTTTTAACAGAGATGGAGTTTCTCCATATTGGCCAGGCTGGTCTTGAACTCCTGACCTCAGGTGATCTGCCTGCCTCGGCCTCCCAAAGTGCTGGGATTACAGGCATGAGCCACTGCGCCCAGTCGTGCCTTGGTGTTTATCCCTTTCATTTTATTCCATTAGAAGTATCAGGATTTTAAGACATTTTCAAATGACACTGTCTATCTCTGCACTATCTAGAATAATGCAATTTTAAACTATAGAGACTGCCATCCCCATTTGTAGAGATGAAGAAACCGAGACTTTAAGATCTTCAACGACTTGCCCAAGGTCATACAGCATAGAGCCAGAACAAAGTCCAGGGTGCAGCTTCCCAAATCTCTAGGCCATTGCTCTTTCCGCCAACTGTTTGTGGCCTTCGTATTGAATGTTTCACTAACTTGATTTCTATTTATTATAGACAATTGCTTCAATAGTAGGCTTTTATCTAAAATTTCATTCTAGTACATAAAGTTCAATAAAGCAAAATTAAACTGAAGTCTTTTTTTGTTTGTTTTTGAGACGGAGTTTCACTCTTGTTGCCCAGGCTGGAGTGCAATGGCACGATCTCGGCTCACCGCAACCTCTGCCTCCCAGGTTCAAGCAATTCTTCTGCCTCAGCCTCCGTAGTAGCTGGGATTACAGGCGTGAGCCACCGCGTCCAGCCTGAATTCTTACCAGATGTCTCTAAGGTTTACCCAATGCCACTGGATTTATAATCTCATTATAAAGTAAGCACACACACACAAAAAAGGAAGCAGTCTAGACACTAGGGATTACCAAAACGCTGAAATTTTAATTCATAATTCTAAGACTTCGCACAGATGCATAATTTTTACTTTACATATTAAGTTAGCTATGTCTCTTCATTTAATTGTAAATTAGACAGAAATTTTACCTTTTTTTGCTGCATGGGACTTCCAGCAGTCTGGTGGGTTAAGTCTGGATGATCCAGTCTCATCTGATGCAACAAAAATATAGATATTCTTGATAAAATATAAGAATCTTCAGATGCCAGAAATGAAAAGGGAATGCAAATTCCCGAGAAAATGCAAAGCTATTCTGTGGGGACAGTATCCTGTGAGGAAACGGAGGATGGGATGGGAAGACCCAATAGATGTCTAAAAGGAGTTCCAGAGTAATCAAATATGTCTATTTGAATAGGAAGAAAAGCAATATTTGAGTAGATAATCGCTGAGCCCCAGATAGGAAAAAATAAAAACTACATACACCTGAACAAAATGAAACATCGACCATGCTGGAAAGAGAGAAAATCTTAAAAGCAACAGAATTAAAAAGGTTTCCTATGAAGGAACAATAACACATTATCAGCAGATTTCTCAACAAAAATAAAAAAGACTACACAATGATAGGCATCTCCACTTTTTTTTTTTTTTTTTTGAGACGGAGTCTCGCTCTGCCGCCCAGGCTGGAGTGCAGTGGCCGGATCTCAGCTCACTGCAAGCTCCGCCTCCCGGGTTCACGCCATTCTCCTGCCTCAGCCTCCCGAGTAGCTGGGACTACAGGCGCCCGCCACCGCGCCCGGCTAGTTTTTTGTATTTTTTTAGTAGAGACGGGGTTTCACCGTGTTAGCCAGGATGGTCTCGATCTCCCGACCTCGTGATCCACCCGTCTCGGCCTCCCAAAGTGCTGGGATTACAGGCTTGAGCCACCGCGCCCGGCCGCATCTCCACATTATTAAGCGAAAATAACCAAGAAGTCTATACTCAAAACTTTCGTTCAAGGGTGAGACTGAAATCAAGATATTTTCAGACAAACACTAAAATAATATATAGTAACAAGTCATTGCTTTAAAAAAAAAATTCAAATATACACTTCAAATGAAAAAATTAAACTGGCGGCCAGCCCTGCTGCACCAGGCCCGCTCCGTCTACCTCTTGAAAAAAAAAAGAAAGAAAGAAATTAAACCCAGGAGAAAGGACCTGGTGTAAGTACTAATTTTAAACAGAAAAGTTAGTAAAAATACTGGTAAATCTATATTAATATTGACTGTTAAAAAGCAATAATAGACTGGACACAACGGCTCATGCCTATAATCCCAACACTTTTGGAGGCCAAGGCAGGAGGATTGCTTGAGGCCAGGAGTTAGAGACCAGTCTGGGCAACACAGCAAGATTCAGCTCTACAAAAAAAAATTTTTTTTAATTAGTGCCATGTGGTGGTACATGCCTGTGGTCCCAGCTATTCAGGAGGCTGAGGTGAGAGGACTGCTCAAGCCCAGGAAGTCAAGGTTGCAGTGAGCTGTGTTTATGCCACCACACTCCAGTGTGGGTGACAGAGAGAGACCCTGTGTCAAAATAAAATAAAATAAAAGCAATAATAATAAATACTGAGGCCGGGCATGGTGGCTCACATCTGTCATCCCAGCACTTTGGGAGGCCAAGGCAGGCAGATCACTTGAGGTCAGGAGGTTGAGACCAGCCTGGCCAACATGGTGAAACCCTGTCCTACTAAAAATACAAAAATTAGCCAGGCATGGTGGCATGTACCTGTAATCCCAGCTACTCAGGAGGCTGAGGCAGGAGAATTGTTTGAGTCCGGGAGGCAGAGTTTGCAGAGGCAGAGGTTGTAGTGAGCCGAGATTGCACCACTGCACTCCAGCCTGAGCAGCAAGAGTGAGACTTCATCTCAAAAATAAATAAATAATAGGCCGGGCGCGGTGGCTCAAGCCTGTAATCCCAGCACTTTGGGAGGCCGAGACGGGCGGATCACGAGGTCAGGAGATCGAGACCATCCTGGCTAACCGTGAAACCCTGTCTCTACCAAAAAATACAAAAAACTAGCCGGGCGAGGTGGCGGGCGCCTGTAGTCCCAGCTACTTGGAAGGCTGAGGCAGGAGAATGGCGTGAACCCGGGAGGCGGAGCTTGCAGTGAGCCGAGATCTGGCCACTGCACTCCAGCCTGGGTGACAGAGCAAGACTCCGTCTCAAAAAAAATAAAAAATAAAAATAAAATTAAAATAAATAAATTAATACTCTAAGTTGAGAGTGTTTTTGAAAAGGTGAAACCAAATTACTATAATAACAGGAAGAATGGGAGGAATAAAGTTTCTCAGATTGTATGTTGTTCAAAAGAGGCTGACAATATCTTAGACCAAGTTGAGCCACACATGTTATAAATTTAAGAGTAACCATTGATTGAATAAAAGAAAGTGATATTGTTTTTATAAATAAAAAAAGCAAAAGTAAGTTCTTGTTAATTTTACCACTGTGAGGAAAATATACTTGATAACTATGAACTTCCCACCAAAGGGAAAGTATACAAGGAAAAATGGATGAAACAAACAAGAAAAATTTTAAGCTTCTATGTAATTACAATGAGGAAAAGATTGATTTCAAAATTGTGTAAGCCTGTAAGAAAATAGCAAGCTTTGTTTACTGATACTTTTTTCTATATCACATAAAACTTTATGTTATAAACCTGAAACCCCACTTTTTCTATCAGAGAAACTCCTTTATAATCCATAATAAGTAAAGGTTAATTTTTAAACACAAGTTTCAAGTCAGTAGAGGTGAAAAATAAATCAGTAACTCAATAGAAGGTAGGAAAGTATAAAAAAAAGTAAAGAAAATACATAGTAGATAAAGAACATTAAATAAAAGGCAGTAGAAATAAATTACTTTTGCAACTTTACTGACAAAATAGAGAACTTATTTCTACTGTATAAATAACTTAGAGATATGTGAAGGAGTGAAGAATGTGCCATCCCCAAATATGCCAGATTGGTATAGTAATTATTTCAAGTTGAAAACAGTTGAGAAATTGTAATTTCAGAAAGGGTGAGCTGACCTGTCTCTTCCTCTATGCAGCAAGAGATACAGATTCCTCTGGGAGGGGCACCCTGTCCATACCAGGGCAAGAAAACCCTTATCACCAGAGACTTAGAATTGGAGGCTGCAGGCCAGTCACAGTGGCTCACACCTGTAATCCCAGCACTTTGGAAGGTCCAGGCGGGCAGATCGCCTGAGGTCAGGAGTTCAAGACCAGACTGGCCAACATGGTGAAACCCCATCTCTACTAAAAATACAAAAATTAACTGCGCGTGGTGGCAGGCGCCTGTAGTCCCAGCTACTTGGAAGGCTAAGGCAGGAGAATCGCTTAAACCTTGGAGGCGGATGCTACAGTGAGCAAGATCGCATCACTGCACTCCAGCCTAGGGTGTAGAGCGAAACTCCACTTCAAAAAAAAAAAAAAAAAACCAAAAAGAATTGGAGGCTGCAACGGACCTGCATAAATGTACTTGACGAAGTAAACCTTATCTTCCACCTGTTGCACATCCTCCATACATCTCCTAGTAACTCCCCTAGAAAATTTACTGCCCCTGGCCGGGTATTCTTTGTCCTGTCATTTCTTTTCAAACGTATCATTTTTTGTCTAAAAATACAAAAGCATCTTGCTTTGGCTACTTAT
Organism: Macaca fascicularis; assembly: GCF_037993035.2. Classification (NCBI taxonomy): domain Eukaryota; kingdom Metazoa; phylum Chordata; class Mammalia; order Primates; family Cercopithecidae; genus Macaca; species Macaca fascicularis. The sequence goes on from NC_088390.1 coordinate 47,166,187, forward strand.
TCAGACTTCACGCTCTTGTGAATATCACCATGTACATGTAGAACTAATACAATTTGTATGCTTTTCCCTTGTTAATCTGCCGGGTGTCAGTTTGGTTTCCAGATCTAAAGAGGTCACTAAGAGCAAAGGGGGGTTGATCTCTGGCTCCCCTAAACATGCACTCTGGTATAGAGACAAATTTGATCCTGAGACCCCCACATAGATGTGAGGCTCTTCCTCTCCTTGTCATTCTAGATTACAAATCCTTCTATATAACTAGACGTTGTTTTGAAGAGAAGCAGAGGGAAGCAAGAAGAAATGTGAAAGATTCTGCATTTACCCAAAAGAAAATGTGTTATTCAAAAGTGATCATTTATTTATTTACTTTATTTTTATTTATTTTTTGAGACAAGGTCTCAGTCACTCAGGCTGGAGTGCAGTGGCACAGTCATAGCTCACTATAGCCTTGAACTCCTGGACTCAAGCAATCCTCCTGCCTCAGCCTCCTGAGTAGCTGGGACGACAGGTGTGTACCACCACACCCAGCTAATTTTTAAATTTTTTTGTAGAAACGGGAGCTTGCTATGTTTCCCAGGCTGGTCTTGAACTCCTGGCCTCAAGCCATTTTCCTTCCTTGGTCTCCCAAAGCACTGGGATTACGTAGAGAAGTAAGCCACCACACAGGGCCAAAATAAACTATTTAAACTAAAAAAGGTTGTTGCCTGGAATTGACAAGTTTAATGTTTGGTTGGTTTTTATCCTCTCATTAGAGCACAAAGTGGAAGCTTGCAAGGAAAAATTAGGTCCATGATAGAAATTAAAAAGTAGTATTTTCTTTGCACATTAGAATTATAATGTGGGTAAATGTTTGACCCCACTATAAACATTTTTGTAGGATTATTTTTGCACACTGTGTTTTTCCTCCTGGTGTTAATATTTTTCTGCAATTTGCATGTGTTACCCCTTTTGAAATTAATTGTAGTCCCCATTGTATAGACCAAGGAGCCACCAAAGGCTTTGTCCACTCTGGAAATGGCAGGTGTAAAGCATAAAGCAAGGGGCAGAAAGGGTAAGAATAGACCCAGTTCTTTGCAATCACAAGAAAGTGTCCACCCAGCCATTCTGCCCTTTTTAATTTGTTCCTTTCCTCGGATCTAAATGCACTGACAATTAGGACCATAGAAAACCATATGCATCGTGACCACCATTACTCACTGCCCTGACCATTCCCCTGGGTAACACAGAACATTTAATAGGCCTGTCCCAGCATCTGATAACAAAGGAAAAACATATGGCAGATCACGATAATGATTTTGTGTCTTTCTGTAATGATGAAAGAAAAACCTGATCCTGCATAATAATCGCTTTGTTATTCATAGAACTTAAATGGCATTTCCTCATGAATTTTAATGTGCTATCCATTTTCTCACTACTTATCCCGACAATTCTTTGTGAGCCTTTGCAGAACATTATTCTCTTATCTCTGTCTTTCTTACAGTGATGTAATTATTCTGTCTAAACTATAAGACTTTAGGATGTCTTTTTGCTGCATTGGTCACACAGGGCTGGTCTAGGTTGCCATAAATAATCTGAAAAGATCAAGCTGTGAACTTAGGATTTCTGCACTTCTGTTTCCTGTACGCATGTTACTTAATTTTAAAGAGTTTACTTTTTAAAAATTATCTGGAAATCCTGTAATCATAAATTTGTGCCTTTTAAAATAAATTATAATTAATTAGTGGCACTCATGAATCTTTTGTTTACTATTCTAAAAGTTCAGGGAGCATTTGCAATATTTTTTCTTCCTTATTCTTCTTTAGTGGGCATAATTCATATTGAAATTCAGTCCCATATTATGTGTAGACAGAGTAATCTCAAAATTATATATGACTAGACTAGATTTTTAGCTATTTAAGGACATAAACTGAGTCTTACTTATCTTTGTGTTCTATGAAGTATCTATCCAGCTCAAGGACTTCTAAATAGAAGGCCCTCATAAATAGTTGCTTAGAAAGTAAAAAGTATCGTTTGCAGACAACAAATCAGTGGTTGCCAGGGGCTGAGGGTAGAAGGAGAAAATTGCTTTCAAAGAGTTACAAGGGAACTTTTTACAGTGAGAGAAATATTCTACATATTGATTGTGATGCTGATTACGGTGTGCATTTGTCAAAAATTACACACTGAAAATTGGTGAATTTAATTACATGTAAATTATATTTAATTATGCATAATTATAATTAATTTATGCCTTAATAAAGCTGATTAAGGCAGAGATCTTGTGATGACATCATTATTTCCTTATAGGAAATAACTAACAACAAATATTATTAACAAATAACTACCACTTTCTTTTTTTTTTTTTTTTTTTTTTGAGACGGAGTCTCGCGCTGTGTCACCCAGGCTGGAGTGCAGTGGCGCGATCTTGGCTCACTGCAAGCTCCGCCTCCCAGCTTCACGCCAGTTCTCCTGCCTCAGCCTCCGAGTAGCTGGGACTACAGGCGCCCGCCACCTCGCCCGGCTAGTTTTTTGTATTTTTAGTAGAGACGGGGTTTCACCATGTTAGCCAGGATGGTCTCGATCTCCTGACCTCGTGATCCACCTGCCTCGGCCTCCCAAAGTGCTGGGATTACAGGCTTGAGCCACCGCACCCGGCCCACTTTCTTTACATGAATGAATAACCTGGTTTCAGATCAACCTTAAAAATTCTTAATGTCTTGATTGAATGACCAACAATTTATTAAATATTACCATGTATCTGGTCCTGTACTAGATTATTTATTTATTTTATTATTTATTTTTTGAGACAGGGTCTCACTCCGTCACCCAGGCTGGAGTGCAATGGTGCCATCTCAGCTCACTGCATCCTCAATCTCCCAGGCTCAAGCATCCTCCCGCCTCAGCCTCCTAAGTAGCTGGGACTACAGGCACACATGCCCAGCTAACTTCTATATTTTTTGTAGAGATGGAGTTTCACCATATTACCCAGGCTGGTCTCAAACTCTTTGGTTCAAGTGATCTGCCCACCTCGGCCTCCCAAAGTGCTGGGATTATAGGCATGAGCCACGGCAACTGGTTCTCTTTTCTTGTGCCAATAAATGCTGTCAAGTGATTATTGTTTCTGATTTTTACAGGAATAACAATTTTACACTTAGGCTCTGAGAGGTTAGGTAAGCTTGTCTAAGTCCAGATATTTTATTTTTTAAAAAAATCAGCTGGGCACGGTGGCTCACGCCTGTAATCCCAGCATTTTGGGAAGCCGAGGCTGGCAGATCACCTGAGGTTGGGAGTTTGAGACCAACCTAACCAACATGGAGAAACTCCGTGTCTACTAAAAATACAAAATTAGCCGGGCATGGTGGTGCATGCCTGTAATCCCAGCTATCTGGGAGGCTGAGGCAGAAGAATTGCCTAAACCCTGGAGGCGGAGGTTGTGGTGAGCTGAGATCACGCCATTGCTCTCTAGCCTGGGCAACAAGAGTGAAACTCTGTCTCAACAACAACAATAACAAAAAAACAGTGCATGCAAGAATATGGTTTCAAAGAGGCTAAACTAGCTGGATGTGGTGACTCCTGCCTATAATCCTAGCTACTCCAGAGGCTGAAGCAGAAGGATGGCTTAAGCCCAAAACTTCAAGGCTGCAGTGAGTTATGATTCTGCTACTGCACTCCAGTCTGGGTGACAGAGGGAGACCCTGTCTCTAAAAAAAAGAATACTACAGCTACACTAAATATGTATTTGTGATTAGCAATTTTGAGGAGTCAGGTGATTTTCTCCAAAACGTACCCATGGTAATAAAAATAAAAATTTTAATTCAACAAATAAGTATTTACTTTGTGACGGGACTGTACTAGATATTTCAAGGACTATCATGCTAAAAATATGTAGACTTTGCTTTCAAAGCGTATACCACATTAGTCAGGCACCATGGCACATGCCTGTAGTCCCAGCTACTTGGCAGGCTAAGGCAGAAGAATCCCTTGAGCCCAGGAGTTTGAGACCAGCCTGGGCAACATAGCAAGACTGCCTCTTAAAAAAAAAATCATATGCCAAATTAAATGGGTATGAGATGTGCAAATAAATAGCAATAATATCAGACAAAGTGTAGGGCTAGAATAAGACTAGAAGTAATTTTGGGCAGGGTGCACTGGCTCACACCTATAATCCCAGCACTTTGGGAAGCAGAGGCAGGCAGATCTCTTTTTTTTTTAAAGACGGAGTCTCGTTCTGTTGCCCAGGCTGGAGTGCAGTGGTGCAATCTCGGCTCACTGCAAGCTCCGCCTCCCGGGTTCATGTCATTCTCCTGCCTCAGCCTCCTGAGTAGCTGTAACTACAGGCATCCGCCACCACTCTTGGCTAAATATATATATATATATTTGTGTGTGTGTGTGTGTGTGTGTGTGTTTTTAGTAGAGATGGGGTTTCACCATATTAGCAGAGGCAGACAAATCTCTTGAGGTCAGGAGTTGAAGACCAGCCTGGGCAACATAGACCTCGTCTCTATTAAAAAAAGAAAAAAGAAAAAAAAAAGTAATTTTGCATTCAAGAAGGAAGACGTGCCTTCAACTTCGGCTAAATTGACTAACCAGCCAGAAAGAAGAATTTAGGAGAGATTCAGGCTTAGATGCTTTTGTGATTAACAAAAAAAGAAGAAGGAAAGGCAAAAACTTTTCTTCTTCTCTTGCTCTATGTATTTATTCTCAATTCAAAGCGAATCTGACAAACAACCTATGAGTATACATGGTTAAAGTAGATGCTATTTCTTAGACTTCTACACTGATACTTCCCTCATTCTGATCTCTGCTTAAGTTTCTTTCCCAGAGAAGCCTTTCCTGATGATGCTACCTAAAAGAGTATCTCATCACTCTTTATGCATTCTTCTTTATTTTTCTTTTCTTTTTTTTTTTTGAGACAGAGTCTCGCTCTGTTGCCCAGGCTGGAGTGCAGTGGCACGATCTCAGCTCACTGCAAGCTCTGCCTCCCAGGTTCACACCATTCTCCTACCTCAGCCTCCCAAAGTAGCTGGGACTACAGGCGCCCACCACCACGCCCGGCTAATTTTTTGTATTTTTGGTAGAGACAGGGTTTCACCATGTTAGCCAGGATGGTCTCGATCTCCTGACCTCGTGATCCGCCCACCTCGGCCTCCCAAAGTGCTGGGATTACAGACATGAGCCACCACACCCAGCCTATTTTTCTTCTAATCGTTGATTACTATTTGATTATATATACATATACACACTTTGTTTTGTTTTTTTCTTTTTGAGATGGAGTCTCATTCTGTCACCCAGGCTGGAGTGCAGTGGCACGATCTCAGCTCACTGCAACCTCTGCCTCCCGGGTTCCAACGATTCTCCTGCCTCAGCCTCCCGAGCAGCTGGGATTACAGGTGCATGCCACCGTGCCTGGATACTTTTTGTATTTTTAATAGAGATGGGGTTTTGCCATGTTGGCCAGGCTGGTCGAACTTCTGACTTCAAGGTATCTGCCCACTTTGGCCTCCCAAAGTGCTGGGATTACAGGCATGAGCCACCGTGCCTGACCAATATTAAATATTTTTTTATTTATCGTTTGTCTCCCCACATTGTTTTTATGCTCCTTTCAGAAGGATCCATATGTCTTGTTCACTGTTGTGTCTCCAGCACTTAGATTAGTACTTGGCAGTCTGTTGAATGAATTAATTAATTTTACAAAAGGGTCTTTCTGACTACAACAACTCATCTCCAAGTATTCCAGTCTTCACTTGAAGTTCTACCATTTTTTCATTTTATGGTTATTTGACTTTTGCTACAGATTAATATCTTAACTATATCGAAGTAGGCCGGGCGCGGTGGCTCAAGCCTGTAATCCCAGCACTTTGGGAGGCCGAGACGGGTGGATCACGAGGTCAGGAGATCGAGACCATCCTGGTGAACATGGTGAAACCCCGTCTCTACTAAAAAATACAAAAAACTAGCCGGGCGAGGTGGCGGCGCCTGTAGTCCCAGCTACTCGGGAGGCTGAGGCAGGAGAATGGCGTGAACCCGGGAGGCGGAGCTTGCAGTGAGCTGAGATCCGGCCACTGCAACTCCAGCCCGGGAGACAGAGCGAGACTCCGTCTCAAAAAACAAAACAAAACAAAACAAAACAAAACAAACAAAAAAAACTATATCGAAGTAGAAATATACATTTTTGAAGCAAGGTACATGAAAGAAGATTTGAACCCTAAGACATGCCTGTGGTTTCATGTAATCTTTCTGAAAGTGAATTGTTTCAGAATACTTCCCTCTTCTCTCGGCTGCAGCCTGGGTTCCCTGGAAAACAGAACCTGAAAAAACGCTCATAGACCTCATTTTTATTGTATGTAAGGAGAGGAAAGAAGAAGAGTACCATCCTAGAGAAGGAAGAATCAGGGCTACAGCTTCTCAAAGAAACACAACTGGCTGCCTGATCAAATGGGAACATCTCTGGAATGGCTGTATGGGTCTCAATAATCTGTTGGAGGACACAGAAGAAGAGTAAATAACTCATCTCCCATGAGTCATTACCTGACTTCTCCAAGAAGCCACTAGGGAAGCCAGAGCCTGCATACATTCAGTCATGAGAAACTAGGTTCCGAAAACTGCTGCTGCAGCCCAGTTCTCACCCCCAAGAGGTTGCCTCTCCCTATTCCTTTGGTTGTAAAGCCCTGGACTCAGCTACCATCTCCTAATACTCCTCTGGCAAGGAAGAAAGCCAAGTGACCGAGATCCTGGGAGGAAGACAGAGTCAAGCAGATCAAGGAGGGCATTTTTGTTTGTTTGTTTTCTTTTTGTTTGTTTGTTTTGAGATGGAGTCTCACACTGTCGCCCAGGCTGGATTGCAGTGGCTCTCCGTTCACTGCAATTTCCACCTCCCGGGTTTAAACAATTCTGTCTCAGCTTCCCGAGTAGCTGGGACTACAGGCATGTGCCGCCATGCCTGGCTAATTTTTGTATTTAGTAGAGATGGGGTTTCACTATGTTGGCCAGGATGGTCTTGATCTCCTAACCTCGTGATCCAACCGCCTCCACCTCCCAAAGTGCTGGGATTACAGGCATGAGCCACTGCGCCCTGCCAAGGAGGGCATTTATAAACACATCCCATCCCCGGAAATTATTCAGGGCAATTATTTCTAGCAACCAAAGCCCAGGCACATGTGTGACATATGGATACATGTAGATTGTCTCCAAGTGCTCACTCTTCGGTGATATTTTTAGTATAAATTCCCTAATTCTACACCTCGTTTCTTCTAAATGCCTACATTTTCTTCCAAAGTAGTACGTTTATTTTTGTTTTTTAACTTTGAAAATTTTGTTCAGCAATTTGAAATGATGAAAAACCCTATGCATGGTAAAGTTATGCTTGAATATCCTTTCTTATATCGATTTGGCATCATTAATTCATTCAACAAATATTTAGTGAGCACCTACTATATTGTAGGTACTATATTAAGCGCTAATACTACTACCGTGAATAAAACAGACACACATTCCTGGATCCCTGAAGCCCACATTTTAGTGAAAGGAATCACAATAAACAATGTAAACAAAATATGTATATTATGTTGGATGATTATAAGCGTTAGGGAAAAAAATAAAGAAGGGTGATTTTCTTTTTGATTCAGTGATCTTTTGAATAGACAATCCATAAAAGCCTTCAGGGAGAGGGGAAGAAGATGTAAATGGGGCATTTAGGGAATGAAGTGTTCTGTAGGATTAGAACTCTGAGTTAGGCCTGTGACCAGGGAGTAAGGAAGTAGCATGGAAGATGTAGAGCATGGTGGTGGACACAACTTTTCATAACTTTCTCCAAGGAAGTAATAGACAAGACACATGACACAGAGCAATGTCTCTGTGTGAGATACAATTGCTATTAACTCAGCTTTACTCCACAGATTATAGGAAGTACACACTACAGAGAGCTGGATTCTATCAGTTATACAGAAGGAAAATACACGTTTTTTTCTATATAACTGATGAAGCCGCCTAATAACTCTAAATTACTCTTCATGCATACAGCATGAGGTGTAAAGCTACAGAACTGGAGTGAGATACTGAGAAGCAATACTTAATTCTCCAGGATTTCCTGAAGTACGTGCTGCACCAAGTTTTATGTTCCTTCTCTACAAATACTGGAAACAGCTATCATTTCCAAGCAGGGCACCTGAAATGCCCTTAATCATGAGAAGAACTTGGAAAACCTATAAAGGACCCATATTGTTGGTGACCAAGAGAGCTGAGGGGAAGAATTCTCATGTGGTAAATATCAGGTTACTCTCTTAGGTGGAGATGAAGGACTTTTCAGAGAATCAGACAGTAGATGTCAGTCATTGATGACCTGTTTGATGTGGACATCTAGAAATGAGTATCTTCAAGGAAGACATCATGTAAGCTGAATAGGTATTTGATCCCAGAATGGTAGAGCTGAATGGTCTTAACCAAACTAGATGATCAACTCTCATGATGCCAGGCTCAGAGTAAAGTTTGGAGTCCCGGAAGCCAAAGAGTACAAACATTAAAGTTTACTCTCTTAGACCACTGTGTAGATAATTCATTTCCTAATGAAGGATCTCATTTGTTCATGTATTCAAATAATCATAAGTGCTTACAAATTACCAGTGCCAGGTACTTTGCTAGGTGTTGGAAAGACAAAGGTAAGCAAAAATTGACATGTGTCTTGCCCTTACAGAGTTTAGTTATAACTATAATTCTAACAAGGGCAATTAAGGAAAGCTTGAGACGGTGCTGTGGCTCATGCCTGTAATGGTAGCACTTTGGAGGCCGAATCAGGGGAATCGCTTGACCTCAGGAATTTGAGACCAGCCTGGGCAACATAATGAGACTTCTCTACAAAAAAATTTTTAAAAATCGACCAAGCATGGGGTGCATGCCCATAGTCCCAGCTACTCAGGAGGCTGAGGTGTGAGGATTGCTGGAGCCCGGGAGATCGAGACAGCCGTGGGCCATGATTGCACCACTGAACTCCAACCTGGGCAACAGAGCAAGATCCTGTCTCAAAAAAAAAAGAAAAAGAAAAAGAAAAAAGATTGAGAGAGAGAGAGACAGACTAAGGATTAAAGTTTTTTTTTAAAGTCATTAGTAATTTTGATTTTTATTCAAAGATCAGTTGCAAATCTATTACAGGTTTTTAAGTAGGAGATTTGAATTTTGAAAAGATCACTCTGGATGTTCATGGAGAGAAGATTGCAGATGGATAGGAGGGGTTCACAGACACCATTTAGGAGGCTGTTGTGGCAGTTTCAGGCAAGAGATAACAGTTGCTTTGACCAGGGAAGTAAGCCACTTACTCAGCAGAATTGCTTTTGAAGTGAACTTTATAATCAGCATTGTTCTTCAGCCTCCATCTCTTTCCCACCACTCCCCCGTCTACTTTGTGTTTGTTGTTGTTTTGTTTGTTTGTTTGTTTGAGGCTCACAGGCTGTAGTGCAGTGGCACTATCTTGGCTCACTGCACTTCCGCTTCCTGGGTTGAAGTGGTTCTCCTGCCTCAGCCTCCTGAGTAGCTGGGACTACAGGCACATGCCACGCCCAGCTAATTTTTGTATTTTTAGTAGAAACGAGGTTTCGCCATGTTGACCAGGCTGGTCTCAAACTCCTGGCCTCAAGGGATCCGCCAGCCTTGGCCTCCCAAAAATGCTGGGATTACAGGCGTGAGCCACCATGCCTGGTTCCCCATCTACTTTTAAAACTTGTTTATGAGGCCGGGCGCGGTGGCTCAAGCCTGTAATCCCAGCACTTTGGGAGGCCGAGACGGGCGGATCACGAGGTCAGGAGATCGAGACCATCCTGGCTAACACGGTGAAACCCCGTCTCTACTAAAAAATACAAAAAACTAGCCGGGCGAGGTGGCGGGCGCCTGTAGTCCCAGCTACTCGGGAGGCTGAGGCCGGAGAATGGCGTAAACCCGGGAGGCGGAGCTTGCAGTGAGCTGAGATCCGGCCACTGCACTCCAGCCTGGGTGACAGAGCGAGACTCCGTCTCAAAAAAAAAAAAAAAAAAACTTGTTTATGGCCGGGCACGGTGGCTCACGCGTAATCCCAGCACTTTGGGAGGTCGAGATGGGCGATCACCTGAGGTCAGGAGTTCAAGACCAGCCTGATCAACATGGTGAAAACCGTCTCTACTAAAAATACAAAATTAACTAGGCATGGTGGCATATGCCTGTAATCCCAGCTACTCGGTAGGCTGAGGCAGGAGAATCGCTTGAACCTGGGAGGGGGAGGTGGAGGTTGCAGTGAGCCGAGATCGCGCCATTGAACTCCAGCCTGGGCAACAAGAGTGAAACTCTGTCTCAAAAAAAAAAACCAACCAACCAGACAAACAAACAAAAAAACTTGTTTACCAGGACATCCAGCCCTTACCACTGTGAGGTCACAGCCCGCAAAACACAGATTACTGGCCGGGCGCGGTGGCTCACATCTGTAATCCCAGCACTTTGGGAGGCCAAGGCGGGTGGATCACGAGGTCAGGAGTTCGAGACCATCCTGGCTAACATGGTGAAACCCCGTCTCTACTAAAATTACAAAAAAAATTAGCCAGGCGTGGTGGCGTGCGCCTGTAGTCCCAGCTACTTGGGAAGCTGAGGCACGAGAATGGCGTGAACCTGGGAGGCGGAGCGGAGCTTGCAGTGAGCTGAGATTGTGCCACTGCACTCCAGCCTGGGCGACAGAGCAAGGCTCTGTCTCAAAAAAAACCAAAAAAACAAAAAAACAAAAAAAAACACAGATTACTAAAGGTTTTTAAATGTCTTTGTCTCCATTTTGTACTGATTCCAATAGATGCTCTCTACAAGCATCCACACATTCTATGAGGTCATTTCAGGCTAATGTGTGTTCCTTGAACAGCACTTTATTGCTCTAAATTAAAAAATTGAAAGAACATAACATATTTTGTAAGAACTTAAATGGAAGGTATTGCCCTCTTTTCTGAGAAACTCTTTAAGGAAAAATCCTGCTTTCTATTCAGTCATATAAACCACCTGCTTACTATGGACACTGTACAGCTGTACGAACTGAGGCTGCAATGGTAAAAAATAAAAATAAATGAAAAATTTAAAAAACAGCCCTTGCTCTCACAGATCTTATATTCTAGAATGGGAGGAAATTATAATAAAATACATTAAGCACTATAGGATATGAAGTATAGGAGACTAAGGAGACAGGATAACTAAATTCAATATGCTATCCAAGATTAGATCCTAGAACAGAAAGGGGACATTAGTGAAAAAAATTAGTGAAAGCTGAATAAAGTCTGTAGTTAACAGTATCATAACTGTGTTCATAACTTAGTTTTGATCATGGTGCCATGGTTATGTAACATGTTAACATTAGGGAAGCTGGATGAGGGGTACATGGGAGCTCTGTGTACCATCTTTGTAGCTCTTCTTTAAATCAAAAATCATTTCAAAATTAAATATGTAGTAGAAGAAGGAGAAGGGGAAGAAGAAAGAACAAGAACAAGAAGAAGGAAAAAGAAAGAAGAGGAGGAGGAGGAAGAAGAAGAAGAATAGGATGAGGAGGAGGAAGAGGAAGAAGAAGAAAGGGAAGAGGAAGAAGAAAGAAGAAAAGAAGAAAAAGAGAAAGAGGAGGAGGAGGAGGAAGAAGAAGAAGAATAGGATGAGGAGGAGGAAGAGGAAGAAGAAGAAACGGAAGAGGAAGAAGAAAAAAGAAAGAAGAAGAAAAAGAGAAAGAGGAGGAGGAGGAAGAAGAAGAGGAGGAGGAGGAGGGGGAAGAAGGAAAAGGGAAGAAATAATAATAATAATACAGGATGATTTGGGAGCTCCTAGCAGGGCACTCAACCTAATCTGGGGGTGGGAAAGGCTGTCTGGGGAAGGGATGTTTAAGCTGAGAACTGAAGGACAAATAGGAATTAACCAGACAAGAGATATTGAAAAAGACATCCAGAAATAGTATGTAGAATGTTTACAGTGCCAGAAGCAAGAGAAAGCATGACAAATTATAGATATTAAATAAAATTAAGTATGGCTAGAGCTTAGAATAGGGTGGGAAATGGAAAGGAGAGGAGTGATAGAAGATAAACCCAGAGTGGTAGGACACCAAGTGCCTTAAAAATCATGTTGAGAAATTTAGAGTCTAAGGACAATTTCAAGAAGAAATAAAAATGACTAATAAATAAATAAATATATATATATATATATTTTTTTTTTTTTTTTTTTTTTTGAGACGGAGTCTCGCTCTGTCGCCCAGGCTGGAGTGCAGTGGCGCGATCACGGCTCACTGCAAGCTCCGCCTCCCAGGTTCACGCCATTCTCCTGCCTCAGCCTCCCGAGTAGCTGGGACTACAGGCGCCCGCCACCGCGCCCGGCTAATTTTTTGTATTTTTAGTAGAGACGGGGTTTCACCGTGGTCTCGATCTCCTGACCTTGTGATCCGCCCGCCTCGGCCTCCCAAAGCGCTGGGATTACAGGCGTGAGCCACCGCGCCCGGCCAAATATATATATTTTAAAACCTTCTTTACTGGTAGTCAAATAAATGGAAATTAAAATAATTGGATAATATTTTAAATTACTCAATTCCCAAATATTTTAAAATTATAGTATTCTTTGCCTCCAAGAGTATGAAAAAGAATTTCTTACATTCTGCTGATAATATTAATATTTCTGGAATGCTATTTGGCAATTTAAATACAAAGTTCCAACAACAATGTTCATATCCCTTTATCCCTTCAGTTTTATGTCTGGGATGTTATTTTAAGGAAATAGCCAGAAATATATTTTTAATTAATGTAAAAAGATGTTTCTCATCATTATTTATAACAGTACAAAATTTAAAACAAAATTTAAAAAATTTAAAATTTAAAACAAAATAGGGACATAGTTAAATAAATGGTTATGTTTCCATATGATGAAATAGTATGTATTAAAAATAACATTTACAGCTTTGTGCAGTGGCAGTATTGTAGCCAATGAGGTTTATCCGAGGTGCGATTATTGCTAATTGAAAACTTTTCCCAATACCCCACCATAATGACTTGAAATATAGTTGGCATTGGCAATTTTTGACAGTCTCTATGGAGACTGAACATAAAAAAGAAAAAAAGACAGATTACAAATATAATGTACATATTATGTATAATATATATCTTACATGTATATGTTAAGTGTATATATAATTTGTGTGTGTGTGTGCATCATCTGTAGACAGAACTGGCTGTGTAATTTGCAGGGCCCAGTGCAAAATGAAAATGCAGTTCAAAATTATTAAGAATTTTAAGAAAGCAACAACAGAACCTCAAATCAAGTGTAGAACCTTTTTGAATAGGGGCCCTGTGTGACTTCACAGGTTGTACGCCCTTGTAACTGGCCCTGTCCCTAGAAAAAAAGATGAAAGTAAATATCCCAAAATGTCAATAGGGATTATCTTTGGTTTGGGGATTACTGATGATTTTTATTTCATGAATTTAAACTTTTTCACAATAGACATCTTTTATAATCAGAAAAAAAAACCAGTCTGTATCTTTTTTTAAAAAAAGTCCCAAGTTACACTAAAAGCAGCACTACAATGAATTACATTATATTTTGCTTTTAGGCTCTTTTAAATATCCCTTTTGGGCCACTGCGAATAACAAACTCTATTTTTAAAGTTTCTATAATGTGTTTTTAAGTCACTGTAGAGAATAGAGCAGGATATAAAAATGAAATCAGTTCTTTGCTAAGTTTAAAAAAAAGCAAGCACAAGTTGAACTACAAATAACACATTTCCATCTATTTTTGTCCCATATAGAATTAGCTGTTTGGTTGGACATTGAACATTTGCTTGAATGGTGTAATGCTGAAAATTCCTTCTCTAGCCTCCTTAGACCTATATTCATATAATTGGCAGCCCACACTGGCAAAAAGAAGGCCTGCACCTGCAAGAGGCCTATTGCATCCTCGTCCAATGAAGGATTTAGCAATATTTTTTTATTTTAATTTTTATTTATTTGTTTTTGAAATGAGGTCTCACTCTTTCACCTAGGCTGGAGTGCAGTGGCATGATCTTGGCTCACTGTGACCTCCGCCTCCTGGGCTCAAGCAATTCTCCCACCTCAGCCTCCTGAGTAGCTCGAACTACAGGCGCCCACCACCATGCCGGGCTAATTTTTGTATGTTTTTGTAGAGATGGGGTTTCACCATGTTGCCCAGGCTGTTTTTTTAATGAAGAAAGGTTGTGTCTGAAAGGCAATAAAAGACCCCTTAAATGAGAGCATTAAGTGACTTAAAAAATCATACAGATAGGCTGAGCACAGTGGCTCATGCCTGTAATCTCAGCACTTTGGGAGGCCAAGGTGGGCAGATCACTTGAGGTCAGGAGTTCAAGACCAGCCTGGCCAACATGGCGAAACCCTGTCTCTACTAAAAATACAAAAATTAGCTGGGCTTGGTAGCGGGCACCTGTAATCCCAGATACTAGGGAGGCTAAGGCAGGAGAATTACTTGAACCCAGGAGGCAGAGGTTGCAGTGAGCCGAGTTTGTGCCGCTGCATTCCTGCCTGGGCCTGGGCAACTGAGCAAGACTCCGTCTAAAAAAAAAAAAAATGTACAGATGGTATCTGCAATGTGAGAAAGAAAAGAAATTTTTTATCTGAGAAATGCAAGCTCTGCTTTAAATTATCAGGCCCAGAGCACTGAAATGTGACAAGAGTCACGCTTCACTCCCCCTTGAGCTAGGTAATCACTTCATGAAGCTACTTGCTATTTGGGCTCTAGATTTACTGACCCCAAGTAGCTATAAATTAACCTAACAATGCCATACGCTGGACACCATAACTCATACTCTATAGTTCAGCAATGTATATTGCCAATCATTAATCAATATTATTTCTATAAACCAATGAAAATTCCTCACAAACAACTTTTGTCGTCACCCCCTCTCTTGATTCATTATTTTTCTTTAAAAGCGTAAGCCTCTCCTTTGTTCTCTGGAGCACTTCCCAAGGTAACTACGAAGTATTTCCAGGCTGCAGTCCTCAACCTTGGCCCAAATAAGCTCTCTATATTAATTTTGCCTCAGTTTCTTTCTTTAGGTAGACAAATGCATTCTTTTAGAAGTTACATAGAGAAGCCTTAACAAGTTGAGCTGCTAATGACATAACTAGCAAGTTTGGCACAAATGAAAGCCAAGACAAATCATTTAATACTTTTAGTGCCCCCAAAGGACAATCTGCCTAGTTACACAGGATTGTCCCTGCAGACCTCTTGAATACAGGCTTCATATATATATACACACACACACACACACACACACACACACACACACAGGCTTCATATATATACACACACACACACACACAGGCTTCATATATACACACACACACACACACACAGGCTTCATATATATACACACACACACACACAGGCTTCATATATATATATACACACACACACACACACACACAGGCTTCATATATATACACACACACACACACAGGCTTCATATATATATATACACACACACACACAGGCTTCATATATATATACACACACACACACACACAGGCTTCATATATATATACACACACACACACAGGCTTCATATATATATACACACACACACACACACAGGCTTCATATATATACACACACACACACACACACACAGGCTTCATATATATATACACACACACACACACACAGGCTTCATATATATATACACACACACACACAGGCTTCATATATATACACACACACACACACACACAGGCTTCATATATATACACACACACACACACAGGCTTCATATATATATACACACACACACACACACAGGCTTCATATATATATACACACACACACACACACAGGCTTCATATATATACACACACACACACAGGCTTCATATATATATACACACACACACACACACACACAGGCTTCATATATATATATACACACACACACACACACGCTTATAAATATAAGTTATACATATAAAACAAAACTATATATACATCGTTTTGTTTTGTTTTTTGAGACAGGGTCTTGCTCTGTCACCGTAGCTGGAGTGCAGTGGCACAACCCAGGTTCACTGCAGCTTCGACTAACTGGGCCCAGGTGATCCTCCCAACTCAGCCTCCCAAGTAGCTGGGACTACAGGCACACACCCACCTCGGCCTCCCAGAGTGCTGGGATTACAGGGGTAAGCCACCACACCCAGTCTTTTCAGTATAATTTGTATTGTTTTGCACTAATGCACTACTGTTTTACGCACTCAATCTGCTGCCTCACTTTGTGTAATCTCCAACAGAAGAAATATGAAAAAGAAAAAGAAAAATGATTATTTGTCATCCCTTCCGCTTTCCCATATTCTATTAATTGTGTATCCTAAAGAAAAGCTTTTCTTTAGAGTATTTACTGAGGAAGTAGAGATGCAAACTGAATAACCCAGAAGGGGGTCACTTGTTTCACTTCAGAAAAGGGAAGAGACCTACAGGGGAAGATAATGGGGAAAAAGAGGAGAGGGAGAGGAAGTATGAGAGTCAAAGACAGGGAGGGAGGCTGCACAGATTTGAGAGAAAGAAGACAGAGGCCGGGAATGGTGGCTCACACCTGTAATCCCAGCACTTTCAGAGGTTAAGGTGGGCGGATCACTTAAGTTCAGGAGTTCGAGATCAGCCTGGGCAACATGATGAAACCCCATCTGTACAACAAATACAAATTTAGCTGGGCATGGTGGTGCACATCTGTGCTCCCACCTACTCAGGAGGCTGAGGTAGGAGGATCATTTGAGCCCAGGAGGCAGGGATTGTAGAGAGCTAAGATCATGCCACTGCACTCCAGCCTGGGTGACAGAGCGAGATACCATCTCAAAAAAAAAAAAAAAAAGAAAGAGAGATTGAGAGAGAGAGAAAGGTGTGTGGCTCTCTCTCTAGGGAGAGAGAAATGCTTCAGGTAAGAATTGTTTGTTTGTTTGTTTGCTTTGAGACAGAGTTTCAGTCTTGTTGCCGAGGCTGGAGTACAGTGGCATGACCTCGGCTCACTGCAACCTCCACCTCCAAGGTTCAAGCGATTCTCCTGCTTCAACCTCCCAAGTAGTTGGGATTACAGGCATGTGCCACCATGCCCAGCTAATTTTTTGTATTTTTAGTAGAGATGGAGTTTCTCCATGTTGGTCAGGCCAGTCTCAAACACCCAACCTCAGGTGATCCGCCTGCCACGGCCTCCCAAAGTGCTGGCGTCACAGGTGTGAGCCACCGCGCCTTGCCTCAGGTAAGAATTTAAAAGGTGCTGCTAGTGGTGTATTTCATAACTTCCTCTTCTGTCTCCCTTGAAACCTTCAGTAAAAATATTCGTTACTCTCCAGTGTTTTTGTAGTGGAATTTGCATTGTTTGGATGAGATGACATTTGAGAGTGGCCTTCCTAGGGAATCACAGAGTGCCGAGGAGGCTCAGGTACATTCACATTACAGATCAGAGAGGGGAAAGGAAGGACTCCATTCTTTCGTGTTTATTTGTCACAGACAAAGAGGAGATGCACACTCATTTGTGTTTAAATTCATCTAGTCTGCAAATGTGCACACATTTAAATTTAATTCATTCACTTATTACTCATCAGCTTAACAAATATCACTACAGCTCCCATTGTTTGCCAGGTACTGTGCTAAGTTGTTCCTAGGGATAAACACCAAGTAATACAAACCTGCTTGCTGTCTTATTGTAGCTTACAGTTTAACACTATATAGTCTAGTGTAAGGACAAGACCCAAAAGAAGTTATGAATAAATATAGTGTGTAAAGATACTATAATGTATGTTGTTGTTGCTGTTATTTTTAAAAAAGCAAAACTGTCCGGGTGTGGTGGCTCATCCCTGTAATCGCAGGATTTTGGGAGGCCAAGGCGGGTGGATCACCAAAAGTCAGGAGCCTGACCAACATGGTGAAACCCCGTCTCTACTAAAAATACAAAAATTAGCCAGGCATGGTGGTGGGCGCCTGTAATCCCAGCTACTTAGGAGGCTGAGGCAGGAGAATCACATGAACCCAGGAGGCAGAGGTTGCAGTGAGCTGAGACCACGCCATTGCACTCCAGCCTGGGCAACGAGAATGAAACTGTCTCTAGGCCGGGCGCGGTGGCTCACGCCTGTAATCCCAGCACTTTGGGAGGCCGAGGCGGGCGGATCACGAGGTCAGGAGATCGAGACCATCCTGGCTAACACAGTGAAACCCTGTCTCTACTAAAAATACAAAAAATTAGCCAGGTGTGGTGGCGGGTGTCTGTAGTCCCAGCTACTGGGGAGGCTGAGGCAGGAGAATGGCCTGAACCCAGGAGGCAGAGCTTGCAGTGAGCTGAGATCGCGTCACTGCACTGCAGCCTGGGTGACAGAGCGAGACTCTGTCTCAAAAAAAAAAAAAAAAAAAAAATTAAACTTTGTCTCAAAAGTAAATAAATAAGTAAATAAAAATTAAAAAATAAAAAAGCAAAACTTTTTCAGGCAATTTAGTTATAAGCAAATTACAATGTTTTGTTACAATCTGACTGCAAGAAAAAGGCCTCTAGCAGACCAATCCAAAGATTCACTCTTGGCAGAAATATTTTATAGGAAAACAGAAAGGTTAATCACTTTCAGATTAGATACAAAAGAATGTTTGTTTAAGGTCACTCTATCCGGTTAAATGGCCGGGTGATTGGTTTTCCCAGAACAAGTTGTAATTTAAAGTTCAGAAAAATTCCTTAAGTAATTTATCAGGAATGTAATTCTCTCCCCAGAAGGAGCTTGTGAATTGTATTCCAAAAAATATTCCATCCCAGTCCGGGTTTGGAACAATTTTTCTCCTATTGAATATTTTAAAATATATTTCTACAAGATGGTTCAATGTACTTCTTCAACTCAATTTTTAGCAGCAAATACGTGTCATTTCCTTATGTCAGTCCATATTTAAAACATAGTAATTGTTCCTTGCAGTTGTGAAACAAACAAAGAGTTGAGATGGAGAATCCAAATGGAAGCCCTGGTTTAAATAGAACGGACTGGGAAGACCTCTCTGAAGGGGTAAGTTTGAGTTGTGGAAGTCATATTTAAGTTGAGGTCTAAAGGGAGACAAAGAAGCTACTCAAGTGAGATGATAAGGAAACATATTTCACAGGGAAACAGCTTATACAGAGGCCCTTAGGAAAGAAAAGTGACTTTGAAGATGGTGTTACCTAAGGAAACCAACACAGAAGGTTGAAACTGATGCAGACAATTCAGAGATGGGTTCTGATTGGTCCATTCTGATGGGTTTTCTCTTCAAACCAACCCTTCCAGGTACAGTACTAAGAGTAGTACGGGAAGAATTAGGATGAGGTACTATTAGCAGAGGAAAGGGGATCAGAACCCAAGAAATGGGGAGGAGGAGGGAGTGACTCTCCTTAATATTTCCATATCCACAGACAAAAAGGAGACTTTTAGAAATAGATTCCCTGGCGGTCCACAGTGCACTATCCTTGCCTGCTCCTCCTTCAGGGAAAGATGAGTGACTTTCCTGATTGGTGACATCAGGACAAGTCATTAGAAGCAGGAACCAGGAGCCGGGCATTGAAAAGGGGGCTTGCTGTCTCACATACGCTTGCTATGCTATCTCTTCTGCAGTGCCAGGGTTTATGAAACAGATCTTGATCCTATGCACCACTGGCTTAAGGAGTGTCTTCCTGGCAGAGCCAACTCTTTTTAAAGATAGATTGGAAAGCCTGGATGTGAATAGAATTAGTGAAAGCCCTACTTCAGCTTTGGGCTTAAGCCACATTGCTTCAACACAAGTTATAAGGAAACTCTTCCCAGATCTGCTTTCGGAGGGGTGGGATAGAGCTTGAAGGGAAAGAAAAAGAAGAGCTTAGCCCTCAGATCCCTAACGTGGATTTTGGTTAGATATGTGAATTTCTTTCTTTCTTTTTTTTTAAAGCTGGAGTCTTGCTGTGTCGCCCAGGCTGGAGTTCAGTGGAGAGATCTTGGATCACTGCAACCTCCGCCTCCCAGGTTCAAACAGTTCTCCTGTCTCAGCCTCCTGAGTAGCTCGGACTACAGGTGCACCCCACCACACTAGGCTAATTTTTGTATTTTAAGTAGAGACCAGGTTTCACCATATTGGTCAGGTGGGTCTCGAACTACTGACCTCAGGTGATCCACCCACCTAGGCCCCCCAAAGTGCTGGGATTACAGACGTGAGCCACTGTGCCTGGCCAGATATGTGAATTTCTTGAAATACGGGGCTATATTAGTTGGGACTCTTCATTATAAGGACAAAAATTCAACTCAAAGTAGCTTAAGCAAAGCAAAAAAAAAAAAAAAAAGTGGTTTATTGGCTTACATACTGGGAAGGACAGGGTTGTGTGTGTCATTACGACTTTCTGCCTCTTCTTTGTCATCTCTACTTGGCTTGACTTCGTTCCCTGATTTCTTGGTGCCTTCAAGCTTTCTTCAGGATGACTTCAAAGGTCGGGGAAGATAGCTCCAGTATAGCCTAAGTACCTCAGCTTTTCTCTCCAAACATGTACACATCAAATCCTAGGGAAAGTCTATGGATCAAATGGGTAAGAGTTAGTTCCCACATAGTAAGGGGCACTCAATTATCAAAATAAGGGGAGGAAAAGGGCTGGACACTGTGGCTCATGCTTGTAATCCCAGCACTTTGGGAGGCCAAGACAGGCGGATCATTTGAGGCCAGAAGTTCAAGACTAGCCTGGCCAATATGGTGAAACCCCATCTCTACTAAAAATACAAAAATAAGCCAAGCATGTGGTGTGTGCCTGTAATCCCAGCTACTTGAGAGGCTGAGGCACAAGAATCACTTGAACCCAGGAGGCAGAGGTTGCAGTGAGCTGAGATCATGCCACTGGACTCCAGCCTGTGTGACAGAGTGAGATTCTGTATCAAAAAAAAAAAAAAGGTGGTGATGGGGGTGGGGTAGGGAGGAGAAAACAGATGCTGAAGAGACAAAAATGACAAAATTTGGAATAATAAAGGAAGTTAAGGATAAATTGTCTTACAAGAGCAGCACAAAAGAAGTGTAAAAATCATATGCTTTACTCTCCCAGCACCCAGTTAAAATACTCTTCCTAAAGAGTAATTTTTTTCATGAAATGAAACTCAGGTTATTGAGAAACTGCAGCAGGATGGGAAATAATCTTGCTTTCCTCAGAGGTGTAGAGAAGGGCAAGAACTGGAAGAGTTCCTCCACCAAGGTAAAATAGGCATGGAAAGGGACAGCAATGGGCACAGGTATCGGGGAGGGTAAATCGACTTTGGGCAGGTACAGCAAGAGACATTAGGTAACAATCCAAGAAAAGTCAGTACCCATAGCCTGGGCAACATGGAGAAACCCTGTCTCTACAAAAAATACAAAAACTAGCCGGGTGTGGTGGTTCAAACCTGTGGTCCCAGCTACTCAGGAGGCTGAGGTGGGAGGATCTCCTGAACCCAGGTAGGTCAAGGCTGCAGTGAGCCGAGATCGAGTCATTGCACTGCTGCCTGGGCAACAGAGTGTGACTCTGGCAAAAAAAAAAAAAAAAAAAAAGAAAGAAAGAAAAAAAGAAAAAAAAAAGGCCAGTCTCAGTGGCTCACACCTGTAATCCCACCACTTTGGGAGGCCAAGGTGGGTGGATCACCTGAGGTCAGGAGTTCAAGACCAGTCTGGCCAACATGGCGATACGCCGTCTCTACTAAAAATACAAAAATTAGCTGGGTGTGGTGACACATGCCCATAATCCCACCTATCAGGAGGCTGAGGCAGGAGAATCGCTTGAACCCGGGAGGCAGAGGTTGCAGTGAGCTGAGATCGCACCACTGCACTCCAGCCTGGGTGACAGAGCAAGACACCATCTCAAAAAAAAAAAGAAAGAAAGAAAGGAAGGAAGAAAAGTCAGTACCCGTCATCTCAATACAAAGAAGATGGAATGTCTCAGATGGTAGAGGTTAAGTGTTCCCCTGCATAGATCTCCAAATATGGAAAGTTATCTGTCAGATATTTAGGCTGAAGTTGTGGAGCACACCTTCTGTCCCTAGGTATGATAAGAATAGAGACTGATAAGAACAAGGCAGGCCTCCAGGTCTAGAGAAAGTGTGGTTCTCAGTAGGTTTCTAAGTCAGGGATCCAGGCACAGGGAACAGACAGGGATGTAGTTACAAAAACTGGTTACCAGAAGGCCTGGTCTTGGAGACAAGTAGGAAGTCCAGTTATTGGAGCGTGTCAGAGCTAGTCTAGCAATGAGTATGACTTTGTGTGCCAAATCTCTGGATGATGGACATGAGTGCCCTCCTGGGGCTGAGATTTGTTTTAGGGGCCGGAAGGTTGGTATCTGTTGGGAGATGAAGGATATAGAAGTAGGGAGTTAGACAGATTCTGACAGACACAAGGAAAGATTTTACCATGCAAGTTGAATAGCATGTATTTTGATCAGATCAATTCTGAAGCTATAAAGTACAATAAACGAGATGTTTTAAAAATAAGAGGCTGGGCGTGATGGCTCACACCTGTAATCCCAGCACTTTGGGAGGCTGAGGCGGGTGGATCACTTGAGCCTGGGAGTTCAAGACCAGCCTAGGCAACATGGCGAAACCCAGTATCTACTGAAAATACAAAAATTTAGGCAGGCATGGTGGTGCATGCTTGTAGTCCCAGCTGCTCTGGAGGCTGAAGTGGAAGGATTGCTTAAGCCTGGGAGGTCAAGGCTGCGGTGGGCTGTGATCATGCCACTGCACTCCAGCCTGGTCAACAGAGTGAGATCCTGTCTCAAAAAAAAAAAAAAAAAAAAAAAAGAGGAAGAATCCACATCTAATTTGAAACACCCAGAGCTGTGGGAGTATCATGACGAGCGCAAGAAGTACAATATTGGGGCACATTTAGATAAGGATAATTTATATTATTGATTTGTATTCATCTCTAAGATGTGCCTCTCACTGTGAAGTTCCATGGATAAAGATTTGGCTTCAGTTTCTGTCTGGAAACCTGGCACCATTTACTTACAAATTAAAAATACAAGTGAATCATTTACATATCTCCTAGAAACCAAAGAGTTTGTATGTTATACCTCAAGTAATTTGGATAATGCTGTGGGTTGCGTTTTTTTTCTTTTTTAAATTATAATTAAGCCATCCATCACTTCAAGGTGATAATTTTCTCAAGTATGCTCTTCTTAAAACGATTGCATTTTATTTAGTATGTTATAGCGTGAGGAATTTTGACTCCTAGGGAAAATCTCATGTAAGTGATCATCTGTTATTTTGAGGGGAGATGATGGGGAGGAGTCTTTTCTGATCCTCTTCTTTTGAAAGTTATCACCCTCCCACTCTATGGGATTTAGGTGGGTCTGTCAGATACATGGGTTTAAATCCAGAACCTGCTTGATTCCCAACTTCTGTATCCTTTCTCTCCCCACAGATACCAACCATCTGGCCCTAAAACAAATCTCATCAGTTTATGAACCAAGCAGCCCAATCAGAGTGCCTAATTCTCCCTACCACACAATTGGTCAAGGAGGAAGCAAGTGACATAATCTAAATTCTTTCCAAAGATGGATGCAAATGCTAGGAAAGCAAGAGTTGAATTGCTAGCCATGAGGAAAACGTAAGCCTGAGCTGTTTGCTGGTCATCTTTGCTTCCATATGGAGACAGCCTGCGTGGAAAGGAAGCCACACAGAGAAAACAGAAGAGCAGTGAAGAGAAAGGTAAAAGGAGAGATCCCATGACATGATTTGCACTCTTAGATCCAGTTATGCCTGAAGCAGGACCCACCCCTTGGACTTCCCATTTCCAGGAGCCTATGCATTCTCTGTTGCTAAAACTAGATTGAGTTGAGTTTCTATCACCTACAAGTTGACAGAAAATATCAACAATCCAGCCACATGGAGCCTCAAGGCAGTACCACTAACCCTGGTCACCACACAAATACTGACCAGAGGTAAGCATTATTAGCTTCTGCTTTGTTGGAGGAACATTTGAGAGTCTATTTTGTGTTATGTAATTTTACTTTTTGCCTCCAATGTCTACTTGTTGCAATTGCATGCAGTGAAGGAACACAAAATAGACTGAATAATAAACAGGTTTCATTTTAATTTAGCACCAAGGAGTTAATATCAAGCCACAAAACTTTAGACGTTAACTTGCTTTGCTAATCATTTTTGATGACAATATTTTGAAAGAATTTAGTTCACATATGTGCTTGCAAATAAGGTGTAATCTTGCAAGATATTCAAGATTGCTCTGTCATTGGTCGTGAATGAAAAAGGTTTCTCTGTATCATTGGGCATTTGAAAGAATGTATAAAAAGTGCAGGATGTCTCCTTACTGGTATATAATGTTTCCAACTTTGCTGTTGTAGAGTTCAAAGCCAGTCTGACTCTTGATCCTTAAATACATGTTTTTTCTCCTCTCCAGAAGCTTTGAAGATCCCTTTGTCTCTGATGTTCTGAAGTTTCACAGTCGTGTGTGTTGGCATGAGTCTTTCCCCATTCTTGTTCTGAGTGGATCCTTACACTCCGGAAATTGATTTCTTGCAGAACTATTTATTGACGGTCTATTGTGTGTCTGGTTCTATTTTATGCAATGATCAAACATACAAAATCCTTGCCATGGAGGATTTCACATTATAGGCAGATATTGGACAACCTGCGGTGATCCAATAGCTTCCTTATTTTTTTTTTCTCTTCCATTTCCACCTTCTTGTCTTTTCTTTCTTCTTTCTAAAAGAGTCTTCATCTTCCAACTTCTTTATTAAAGTTTTTGCTCCTGCTATGTGTTCAGTTTCCAAGGGCTCTGTATTATTTCATAAGTGCGTATCTTCTCTTATCTCTCTGAAGACGTCTCTAACAGTTTTACTATTTATTTATTTTACTTCTTGCTTTATCTCAATACCTCTACATTTTGTTGTCCTGTTCATTTGTTTTGGTCTCTGTTTTTTAATGATAAGAACTTTCTTTCTCACCTATTTGTATTTAGGGGGCTACAGAACTGAGAACGTACTGACAGCTCTGTTGAGAGTATGGGATTTGTGAACTGGGCTTCATTAGTAAAGTGACTGGGCAAAACTTAAATTTCACTGAGGTTTTCCTCCCTCCATATTGTCTTATCTATAGTTAGTTGCCAGTGTTTATACATGATATTCTAGCCTCAAGGTGGATTTACTCTAAAATTTATTTTACTCAAGCTTGACACAGAATGTTTTAAATTTTTGTTTGTTTGTTTGTTTGTTTTTTGAGACTAAGTATCTGTCATCCAGGCTGGAGTATAGTGGCACCATCTTGGCTCACTGCAACCTCCGCCTCCTGGATTCAAGCAATTCCCTTACCTTAGCCTCCCAAACAGCTGGGATTACAGGCACTCACCACCATGCCTGGCTAAATTTTTTTGTATTTTTAGTAGAGACGGAGTTTTGCCACGATGGCCAGGCTGCACTTGAACTCCTGACCACAGGTGATCTGCCCACCTTGGCCTCCCGAAGTGCTGGGACTGCAGATGTGAGCCACCATGCCCAGCCTTTAAATTTTTATTCTACATAATAAAATCAAATTACAGAGCAGCTGCCTGGTACAATTTGTATAAAAAACTTATATTTGGGCCAGGCATGGTGGCTCACACCCGTAATCCTAGCACTTTGGGAGGCCGAGGTGGGAGGATCACTTGAGGTCAGGACTTTGAGACTATCTTGGCCAACATGGCAAAACCCCATCTCTACTAAAAATACAAAAATTAGCCAGACATGGTGGCACACGCCTGTAATCCCAGCTACTTGGAAGGCTGAGGCAGAATTGCTGGAACCCAGGAGGTGGAGGTTGCAGTGAGCTGAGATCGTACCACTGCATTCCAGTCTGGGCGACAGAGCAAGACTCTGTCTTGAAAAAACAAACAAACAAAACAAACAAAAACCACTTATATTTGGAAAGTAAAAAAACAAAACAAAACAAAGCAAAACAAACAAACCAAAAAAACAAGACTTTATTGCAGAGCTGCCCAACAGGTATGCCACAAGCAAGTTATGAATGTTCCAAGGTATGGACCCCTTCCCTTGGGTCAATAAGGTGAAAGTACATGTGTAACAACCAGCTCTCCAGGAAAAAAGCCTTGATTTGTAGCATTTGTTAATTTTATCTTACTTTTTAGAGATAGAGTCTTATTATGTTGCCTAGGCTGGCCTCAAACTCCTGGGCTCAAGTGATCCTCCTGCCTCAGCCTCCCAAAGTGCTGGGATTATAGAGGTGAGCCATTGGGCCCAGCCTGCATTCAATAATTGTTTTTATTTCCGTTGTGTAAGTACTCCTACCACGGACAATTTCAGACTGCCAACAAGCTGTCATTAAATTCAGATTGGGGAAGATATATGTACACAGTTGGCTCTTGGGAGCTGGTAGGAGCTGGCTCCAGCACATTTCTGAACACTTAAACTCTCGGGAGTGCTGGTGGATGTCTCAGGTGAGCAGTGCCTGCCCTGGGTTATTGCCTTCTGCTGAGAACAGTCTTGTCAATTTACCCCAATGTGCTGTTCAACTATTATCATTCATATATATATATATATATTTTTTTTTTTTTTTTTTTTTTTTTTTCTCATGACATGAGAAAGGCTGGGAAGCCCTGCTCCATTGGATTTGTTTTTTTTTTGTTTGTTTTTTGTTTTTGTTCTTTCTTTTTTGAGACAGAGTCTCGCTTTGTCACCCAGGCTGGAGTATAGTGACACAATCTCAGCTCACTGCAACCTCTGCCTCCTGGGTTCAAGCGATTCTCCTGCCTCAGCCTCCCGAGTAGCTGGGATTACAGGCATGTGCCACCACGCCTGTAATTTTTGTATTTTTGTATTTTTAGTAGAGACAGGGTTTTGCCATGTTGGCCTTGCTGGTTTCGAACTCCTGACCTCAGGTGATCAGTCCGCCTCAACCTCCCAAAGTGCTGGGATTACAGGCATGAGCCACCATGCCTGGTTGGATTTGTTTATTTCTAAAATATTGTATGTTTTATGCAATTCATAATTGCACATGCAATTCAATTCACTAAAATATATTAATATTTTCTTACAAGTGTATAGATGATATTACTTTTGTGGCCATACAAGAAGTTTCTTGAAGTTCAAACAACAATTCATATAGAATATTCGACAACCCTGTTTTTCTGGATAAAGCTTGAAACCGTGGAGAAATGAAACATCATCCTACCCTCAGAGAGCACACAGTCTAGGAAAAATGATTCCATTTGAAATAATTCAAATACATTTTAAGCTCAGTAGGTTTATTAATATTAGGCAACAATAAATGACTGCTTAGTATTCTTCATTTTATCCTTTAAAAATTTTGGCATTTTGATTTTTCTTTATTAAAAAATATACTTTAAAAATTAGGGAAAATGTCTTTTAACCTCACTGAATAAAAGAAAATAATTGAAACTTTAATTTTCATTTTAAAAGTAATTACATGCAGTGATAGCCTAATTTTGATGGCATGGTAGTTAACAGACAGCTGCTTTTATTTTAAATGGAATTGCATTTTTAACAGAAACTACTCTCATTGTTTGCTTTCATCTTCTAAATAGGAAAGCCAATTTGAGGGTTGAATATTTATCTGGTGCGTTTGATGGAGCCAATTAAGATAATTCAGGTTAATAGAAAAAAATAATTTAATATGTTTCTCACTTAGCTGATTCATAAAGTTGACAATGACTTCTATCTACAACAGCTATTCCAAAAAAGTCTGTGATAAATTCAGCCTTCTTCTTAAAGGAAAAACAAAATACTGTAAATTTTACTCAGAACTCATATTTTTAAACTTCATTAATTGTACACAATAAATTGAAGTGACAATATTTATATAATATAGAGTTCAAGATTATCTTCTCAGCATGTATGAAGATTGATTATGATGTTTCATTATAGCTATGCACCTACTTACATTAAAAATTAATGTATCACAGCAGTGTCTTTCAGGCAGTAGTTAAAATAAAAAGAAATACTTCACTAGATAGGATAAATACTAACAAGAGGTTACTGCAGACCCCAAAGTGCAACTTTTTTTTTTTTTTTTGAGATGGAGTCCCGCTCTGTTGCCCAGGCTGGAGTTCAGTGGCGTGAACTTGGCTCACTGCAACCTCTGCCTCCCAGGTTCAAGCGATTCTCCTGCCTCAGCCTCCCGAGTAGCTGGGACTACAGGCGCACACCACCATGCCCAGCTAATTTCGTATTTTTAGTAGAGACAGGGTTTCACCATGTTGTCCAGGATGGTCTCGATCTCTTGACCTCGTGATCCATCTGCCTCAGCTTCCCAAAGTGCTGGGATTACAGGCGTGAGCCGCTGCACCTGGCCTGATGATTGGGTATCTTAATTTTTACCTGGGAGGCTAGAGTCACTCGTGTGACTACAACAGGGTGGGTATTTGGTTATTTTTGTGATTGTTTAATGTGTTTGTCTGTGTTCATGTTCAGATTGAGTAAGTTGCAATCTTGTTATTGTCTTGTTCCACCATGGTGACAGAGTGACCTTGTATGATTATCGTTGTTATTCTGTGAAAACTGCTTATCTTGCGTGAGGGAACACTACAGACTAGTTAGCTGCCAGCTGCAGGCTGTCAGGGTCATCTTGTTGTTTATCACATTCTCAATCAGCTATTAAGCTTGGACTCTGACATGTGCTTGTTTCCACAGAGGACTTTAGGAAACCCAGGTCACAACGTGTGACCAAAAATTGGGAAGAGGGATAGTTCCCCTGTTTCTGTAGAGTTTCCATGCAATGACTTTGAGAGTTTGCTGCTTCAGGAATGCTCTGGGCCTGATGGCAGCATCCTCTTCAGGGCTGGGGTCAGGGGGTGAAAGGGAGCTGCTGCCCTCCAGTGGCTGTCTGGGAAATTACATCAGTGACCGTTCCCTCAACTCACGGTTAGATTTTCTGGGAACTTCCCTGAACATGGCGAGGCAAGCAGAAGGAAAGAAGATTTGCCTGG
This sequence comes from Macaca fascicularis, assembly GCF_037993035.2. Classification (NCBI taxonomy): domain Eukaryota; kingdom Metazoa; phylum Chordata; class Mammalia; order Primates; family Cercopithecidae; genus Macaca; species Macaca fascicularis. The sequence continues at coordinate 47,195,067 of NC_088390.1, forward strand.
GAGTAAAAGCCAGCAAGTTTTCAGGTATTACTGTTAATATGGCCCCGTTAGTACTCTCAACTTGGTGAAGCCTGGAAAAATGTGGATTATGTGACTGTAGGTCTTTGGTAATTATATATTGTGTTGCTTTTATAATCAGAGAAGGTATCTGTTGAAGATAGAAGAATAAGAACTTAAATATTTGTGGCCAGGCCGGGTGGCTCATGCCTGTAATCCCAGCACTTTTGGAGGCCAAGGTGGGAGGATTGCTTGAGGCTAGGAGTTTCAGACCAGCCTGGGCAACAAAGCAAAACTCCACCTCTAAGGAAATTCTTTTTTAAAAATTAGATGGACATGGTGATGCATATCTGTAGTCCTCGCTACTTGGTAGGCTGAGGCAGAAGGATCTCTTAAACCCAGGAGTTCAAGGCTGTAGTGAGCTATGATCATTCCACTGGACTCCAGCCTGGATGACGGAGCAAGACCTTGCCTCTCTATAAAAGGACCATGCAACTTAGAAATACAGCACAATTAAAGATAAGAGGGTTAGAAAAGTCTTTAATATCAAGGGTTACATAAATAAAGATTAAAATTTCACTTAAGTTGGAAAGGATGCTGAGAAATTGGAATCATTCTGCATTGCTAATGGGTGTGTAAAAATGTGAAGCTGCTGTGGAAAACTATGTCAGTTTCTCAAAAAATTAAACACAGAATTACCATATGATCCAGCAATTTCACTTCTAGGTATATGCCCCAAAAAATTGAGAACAGGGATTCAAACCGATATTTGTACATCTGTGTTCATGGAGGCATTACTCACGGTAGCCAAAAAGTGGAAATAATCAAAATGTCCATCGACAGATGAATGGATAAATAAAATGTGGTATATCTATTCAATAGAATATTATTCTGCATTTTCAGAGGAAGAAAATTCTGGTACATACTACAACATGGATGAGTCTTGAAGACATTACGCTAAGTGAAATAAGCATAAACAAAAGGACAAATAGTGTATGATTTCATTTCTATGCGCTACCTAGCACGGTTGAATTCATAGAGACAGGAAGTAGTATGGTGGCTGTCAGGGGTTGGGGAGGGGAGAATAGAGAGTTACTGTTTAATGGGCACGGAGTTTCTGTTTGGGAAAATGAAGGAAGTTCTGGAGATGGGTGGTGGTGACGGTTGCACAACAATGTAAGTGCACTTAATAACACTAAAGTGTACACTTACAAATGATTAATATGGTAAATTGTATGTTTTGTATATTTTACCACAATTAAAACAACAAAAACAAAGACAAAAAAACCTGATTCTGAGCCCTAAGCCAAACCAATTGAGTTGGGAAGAACAAAGGGGGAGCAAGGGAGCAGGGTCTGAGTGTAGGCTTTTTAAAAAGCTTCTCAGCCAGGCATGGTGGCTCATGCCTGTAATCCCAACATTTTGGGAGGCAGAAGTGGGTGGATCACCTGAGGTCGGGAGTTCAAGACCAGCCTGACTAACATGGAAAAACCCCGTCTCTACTAAAAATACAAAATTAGCTGAGCGTGGTGGATAATGCCCGTAATCCCAGCTACTCGGGAGGCTGAGGCAGGAGAATCGCTTGAATCTGGGAGGTGGAGGTTGCAGTGAGCTGAGACTATGCCATTGCACTCCAGCCTGGGCAACAAGAGTGAGACTCTGTCTCAAAAAAAAAAAAAAAGAAAAGAAAAAAGCTTCTCAGGTAATCCTCCCATGCATAATGAAAATAGAGAACCCCTGACCCAGATGATGTCTAAGATCCTGTTTTGCTTCAGCGGTCCATGATTCCAAGTAAAATGACCCAGCAAGACTGCCAACATTTTGCCCAGTTTCATAAATAAAAGTAGCAGCTTCGTTTGACAAATTGTCTGAATCCAAGTTGCTAATGAACGTACACTGCTTTTTTTCTAAGCTATTTTTTTCTGCTTATTAATTTTACTTCTTTTCCTAAAATGAATTGATCTTTTCCACAAAGTTTCATTTGACAGATGTACAAGTTTCCACTCAAATAAGACTTTTATATGCAACAACAGATTCTGACATACGTTGTTCTTATAGAGAGAGGATGCGGTATGTCTACATTCAGCAAGATGTTTCTTTGCCAAAGCTAATCTGTTTTGAAGCCTGGCATTTCTGTTTTACTTGTCACAAATATCCAAATATGTTTTTTACCCAAGGCTTTATTTTACAGTAATACTTTCGAATAATTTTTTTTCTTGATAAGTTCTTGTAAAATAATTGATTAGTAAGCATTAAAAGCACTGAGAAAGTTTTCAATAATGAACATTTGAAGTGACATGACGGAAGAAAAACATAGGTTAGTTTTCCAGAAGTTTAATTGTTTTATAAAATAGTTGTTTTGAAATATTTCATTGTCCTTATGCAATAATCACAGAATGTTGAGAAAGTCTACAAAATCAGGGCTAAGTCAAATTAAAGATGAAATGGAAATTATTTTTAAATGTTTCATATCTAAAATGAGAGAATTGATGCATGTGAAATAAAAAGTAATAGCTTTCCATTCTAGGAGATTTTTAAAATGTACATAACATATACATCTTCTAATGAGTTTCTTTGCATTTTCTAATGAGTTTTGAGTAAAAATTATTCTTAGCAAAACAAGCTTAATTGAATTCAAGCTTCTAGAAGTCAATATTTAAAACTTTTTGCCTTTCTCTGTTAGAATTCTGACTTGAAAATTTCACTTTAAAACACATAAGTTCTCAGTGAACTACGTGGCTTAAATGTGCTTTATCCCGACGATCGCTATGGAATTATTGAATCAATTTGCACTAACAAAGGAGCATATTTTTGTGCTTTTTTTTTTTTTTTTTTTTTTTGAGACGGAGTCTCGCTCTGTCACCCAGGCTGGAGTGCAGTGGCCGGATCTCAGCTCACTGCAAGCTTCGCCTCCCGGGTTCACGCCATTCTCCTGCCTCAGCCTCCCGAGTAGCTGGGACTACAGGCGCCCGCCACCTCGCCCAGCTAGTTTTTTGTATTTTTTAGTAGAGACGGGGTTTCACCGTGTTAGCCAGGATGGTCTCGATCTCCCGACCTCGTGATCCGCCCGTCTCGGCCTCCCAAAGTGCTGGGATTACAGGCTTGAGCCACCGCGCCCGGCCTTGTGCTTTTAAACCACATCAGATACTGGATTCAGACAAGGCATTTATTCTTGAAATCAGTTCAGAGCAGTCAAAAGTCCTGATAATGAAATGTATGATTTATCTGCTTCCTGTCCTGGAAGGAAAAAAAGGTGTGGTTTCAAAGAATAAACACAGTATTCGCTCTCTCAATCTCTTTCTTTTTCTTTCAAAAAAAAATTTATTGAACATTTATGTGCCTTTGCTCACTCCTATGTATACAAAAAGAATATATCACATTCTTTGCCTTCAAAGAGCTCACAATGACATGGAGGAAGCAGACAAATAAACATATAATATGCAATGATAAGCCTAAACAAATAAATACATACTATGCGTATATGCACTATGATTAGATGCACATGGTATTTCAGAAGCACAGAAGAGAGGTACCTATACTGGGAAGAGAGAAAGGGAAGGACGCAGAGAAGGCTTCCCTGGAGCAGGGCGCATCTGAGCATGTGCTATTTCTTTGAATTAATATAGAGAGTTTCTTATAATTTGTGATTAAAAAGCACAAAATATACTTTTTTTTTTTTTTTTGGAGGCAGACTCTCACTCTGTCACCCAGGCTGGAGTGCAGTGGTGTGATCTGGGCCTCAGCCTCCTGAGTATCTGGGATTATAGGCGTGCACCACCCTGCCTGGCTAATTTTTGTATTTTTAGTAATTTTTGTAATTTTGTATTTTTAGTATTTTTGTATTTTTAGTAGAAACGGGGTTTCACCATGTTGGTCAGGCTGGTCTTGACCTCCTGACCTTGTGATCCACCCGCCTTGGCCTCCCATAGTGCTGGGATTATAGGCATGAGCCATCCTGCCCGGCCAACATACTTTTAATGTATTTTGGGGTTTCACTATTTTACATTTAAACATTAAGATCTGGTTTTGTATAGAAAGCATTTAGTCTTACAAAAACAAAGTAGAATGTCCTCTTTGGTTTGAACAGAAAAGGTCTCAAGAAGGAAACGACAGCCGCTCCAGTCTTTCTCAGCCATTGCCTGTGAGGCCCACCTCTCTATCTGGGCTCTCTCGTTTTGATTCCCTTCACTAAAATTACCACCCCTGTTCCCAGCAGTGTGGCAAATGCCCTTTTGCTGAACCAGAGAAACAAGTCTCCCGTTCCTCCATGATACCCCACTGAGTCTCGTCTAAAATTTAAAAATAATTAATTTCAGTAAATAGGCCGAGCACAGTGGCTCATGCCTATAACCCAGCATTTTGGAACACTGAGGAGGGCAGATCGCTTGAGCCCAGGAGTTCAAGACCAGCCTGGGCAACATGGTGAAACCCTGTGTCTACAAAAAATACAAAAATTAGGGAGGCATGGTGGTGCACACCTGTGGTCGTAGTTACTCGGGAGGCTGAGGTGGGAGGACCGCTTGATCCTAGGAGGTTGAGGCTGCACCACTGCACTACAGCCTGGGTGACAGAGAGACCCTGTCTCAAAAAAAAAAAAAGTCAGTAAATATAAATATAATAATATATTATAGTATGCAATATATAAATATATACTAATGTATAAATATATAAAATATATATGATATGATAATATATAAAATAGAAATAAGAACCAAGGCAGTCTAAAAAGCATCTCCATCGATCTATATTTCTTCACATGGCATTCCAGGATTTTCATAGCCTGGCCCTCGCTTTCTCTCCAGCCTTATCCCTTGCTATTTCTCATTGTATATTTTGCACTTCCACAGTGTCTGATTGCTCTCAGTGTCCTAAATAGGTCAATGCTTGCTCATACTTTCACACCTTGGAACACAAGGATAGGGTCCCCTGCTGGGGTGTGAAATAACTTCTGTTCCTGCACCTCCTCTTCAGCTGTCACCTTCTCTGTGAGGCCATCCTTAACTTCCCAGGCTGAGTAGACACCCCACCTTAGGTTTCTTGAGCATTTGGGCACACACCTTTACATCTATGCTTCCCAGACTTTCCTGAATATACAACTCAACTATAGTGTTAGTTAAAAAACAGATTCTGGGCCGGGTGCCGTGGCTCATGCCTGTAATCCCAGCACTTTGGGAGGCTGAGGCAGGCGGATCACAAGGTCAAGAGATGGAGACCATACTGGCCAACATGGTGAAACCCTGTCTCTACTAAAAATACAAAAAAAAAAAAAAAAAAAAAAAAAAAATTAGCTGGGTGTGGTGGCACGCCTGTAGTCTCAGCTACTCAGGAGGCTGAGGCAGGAAAATCGCTTGAATCCGGAAGACAGAGGTTGGAGTGAGCAGAGATTGCGCCATTGCACTCCAGCCTGACAACTGAGTGAAACTCCGTCTCAAAACAAAAACCAAAACACAGATTCTATAACCCCAGAATTTCCATGGCAGAAGTCTGGCAAGTTAAGTTCCATATTTAACAAGCGGTCCTGGGGATTCCCATCATGAGAAAAGTTTTGAAAACATTGCTCTGTGTCATGGCACTTCTCATATTGCATTACAACTATTTGAATTACTGGACTCTTAATAACCTGTGACCTGCATCTGTTCATTATTGTATTCCTAGTCCCAAGACAACGCCCAACTCATGGAAGGAAGCACAATTTGAATGAATGAAAATTTGAATGTGTATGTTTAATTTATTTATTCATTTTTATTTTATTTTGAGACAGAGTCTCACTCTGTCACACAAGTTGGAGTGCAATGGCATAATCTCAGCTCACTGCAACCTCCGCCTCTTGAGTTCAAATGATTTTCATGCCTCAGCCTCCTAAGTAGCTGGGACTACAGGAATGAGCCACCACTGCCAGCTAATGTTTGCATTTTTAGTAGAGATGGGGTTTCCTGATGTTGCCCAGGCTGGTCTCAAACTCCTGGGCTCAAGCAATTCTTCCACCTCAGCCTCCCAAAGTACTGGGATTACAGGCGGAGCCACTGCACCCAGTAAGTTGCTCTAAACTCTGTTTGTTCCTCTTTCTTAGCACCTCAACTAGCGACTTCTTTTCCAGTATCCAGATGCTTCACCTCACCAAAAGCTCACCAGTGGTAGGATTATGACTCAGTTTTCTTTGTATGAAGAGAACGTTAATAGTTCCTACTTCATGAGGTTTTTTTGTGAGAAGTAAATGGAATAATATATGTAAAACACTTAGCACAATGTCTAATATTAGGAAGTGCTAAATAAATGAGGTAATAATAATGACGAAGACCAGTCAGACAGTCACTTGGGAGATGTCATTCCCCTTGTGAAGCCAAAGTACAAAAAAGGAGCCCACAAAGTGATGCTTTCAGCCATCTTGAAGGATACACTGGAAGATTTAAAAACCCTTTCTAGCTGATCACGGTGGCTCACGCCTGTAATCCAGCACTTTGGGAGGCTGAGGCGTACTGATTGCTTGAGCCCAGGAGTTCAAGACCAGCCTGGGCAACATGGTGAAACCCCATCTCCACTAAAAAGACAAAAATTAGCAGGGGAAGGTGGTGCCTGCCTGTAGTCCCAGCTACTCGGGAGGCTGAGGTGGGAGGATTGCTTGAGCCCAGGAGGTGGAGGTTGCAGTGAGCTAAGATGGCATCACTGCCCTCCAGCCTCCGTGACAGGGTGAGACCCTGTCTCAAAAAATAAATAAATAAAATACAAACCCTTTCTTCTGTTGCCAAATTTCAACATCCTTTCTGATTCAGCCTCTCTTCCCCATCACTGTAATAACCCACATTTCATGGCAAAAAATAGTATTATCAAGAGAGACAAGAAGAGTTGGCACACAAATACAAACTTTGTTCCTACCTGGAAGAGTTTGTTCTTGGAGATTTTCTCTAAATATTTGTCTTTTGAGTTCTTAGCTTCTTATAATGTTTAGTACCTTCCCATAACCATAAACACTGATTTCCAAAGGATTAGAACTTTAATCACCATCTTGACATCTCCCCACAATGTCCGGTACCAATACATCAATACCAGAATGTCATTGTTTCTGTGCTAGGGGAAAGATGATGGCCAAGTATTCTGGGTCCAAAATGAATGCAGGTTATTGACTCTGTTTAACAAAGAAATGCAAAATGACAGAAGGCTGCATTGTTGCCTAATCCTGGACAATAAAGAAGAAACATTAACCCAAGAGATTTGGCCGCATGCCCAGGCTGCTTAAGTGCTAATTCACAATAGCTCTCTGCTCTGACTGCACCCCCTTTTAATCTCCTCACACAGCACAATTTTCCCCTGCTAAAGGCCGATCTCCTTGAAAATATAATCTTTACCTACTTTAAACTGCCAAGATCCTTTAGGAGCTTCCTAGTTAACCTTTTGACGTTGACACTTCACAACATATTTGCAGAGTCTTTCCAAGCCTAGGCATCTGCTCCAGGCTACTCTGGTGCCTTCTGTAAGATTCAGATCAGAATGCCTAGGAGAAGATCTAGGTCTAGGGGGAGTCGTCTCCCCAAAGTATATCTATCTATCGTACTACATTATAATGTAATGAGATTTGAAATGTAGAATCTATAATAAGACACAAGGTTCTTTTTAAAAGCCTGAAAGCCAGCTGGGCAGGGTGGGTAATGCCTCTAATCCCAGCACTTTGGGAGGCCGAGGTGGGCGGATCGCTTGAGGTCAGTAGTTCAAGACCAGCCTGGCCAACATGGTGAAACCCCGTCTCTACTAAAAATACAAAAATTAGCCAGGCGTGGTGTCACATGCCTGTAATTCCACCTACTCGGAGGCTGAGGGAGGATAATCGCTTGAAGCCAGGAGGCAGAGGTTGCAGTGAGACGAGATTGCACCACTGCACTCCAGCCTAGGGAACAGAGTGAGACTTTTTCTCAAAAACAAAACAAAGCAAAAGCCTAAAAGCCATTACATTTTATTTATTTATTTATTTATTTATTTATTTATTATCTTTTTTGAGACAGAGTTTTGCTCTTGTTTCCCAGGCTGGAATGCAGTGGCATGATCTTGGCTCACCACAACCTCTGCCTCCCAGGTTCCAGTGATTCTCCTGTCTCAGCCTTCCGAGTAGCTGGGATTACAGGCATGTGCCATCACACCCGGCTATTTTTATATTTTCAGTAGAGACGGGGTTTCACCATGTTGGCCAGGCTGGTCTCGAACTCCCGACCTCAGGCGATCTGCCTGCCTCAGCCTCCCAAAGTGCTGGGATTACAGGCGTGAGCTACCGTGTCTGGCCAGCCATTACATTTTAATGTGAAACCACCATAATAGCAACACTATTCTGAATATGTTACCATCCTTATCCCATCTTGAGACACACTCAAGTGCTTTTAGTTGGAAATGCAGCTAACTAGAAACATTTCCTTTTTTCTGATATTTAAAGTTGTGAGACTGAATTTAGACAGAGTATAGACAGAGAAAAGACATAATAAATCACTTCTCAAATAAATGAAACTTCCTATATCAAATGACTTAATTATCTGCATTCAATTTGTCTGCCATTGTGTGGTCTGGCTCATGTGACCCTTCCAGGTTTACAAAGCATTTATTGAATGCCCGTTATGTACTGGACATGGTTCTGGGTAGAATCTCAAATGTTATCTTATTATTATCCATCATCTTTTAAGCATAAGGAAACAAAAGTTTAGTGAGTTTAAATACCTTGTCAGATTCTGAACATAATTCAAAACTGGTGCTACACCATTACTTCCTCTACCAAAATATAAAAAAGCAAGGTATCTTTGTACAAAGAGGAATTGAGAAATAAAATTTCCTCTTCTTTGTTTTCATAATTTTCTTTCTTTTTTTTTTAAAGACAGTGTTTTCGCTCTTGTTGCCCAGGCTGGAGTGCAATGGCTCAATCTTGGCCCACTGCAACCTCTGCCTCCTGGGTTCAAGTGATTCTCCTGCCTCAGCCTCCCGAATAGCTGAGATTACAGGCTTGTGCCACCACGCCTGGCTAATTTTTTGTATTTAGTAGAGACAGGGTTTCACCATGTTGGTCAAGCTGGTCTTGAACTCCTGACCTCAGGTGATCCACCTGCCTCAGCCTCCCAAAGTGCTGGGATTATAGGCATGGACCACCACACCTGGCCTGTTTTCATAATTTTTTCATTCAAGAATTTTTTTTTTTCTTTGAGAGACAGTCTTGCTCTGTCACCCAGGCTGGAGTGTGGTGGCACAATCTCGGCTCACTGCAACCTCTGCCTCCTGGGTTCAAGCAATTTTCCTGCCTCAGCTTCCCAAGTAGCTGGGACTACAGGCGTGCACCACCACATCCAGCTAATTTTTGTATTTTTTAGTAGAGACGGGGTTTCAGTATATGTTGGCCAGGCTGATCTCGAACTCCTGACTTCAAGTGATCTGCCCACCTCGGCCTCCCAAAGTGTTGGGATTACAGGCGTGAGCCACCGTGCTGGCCCATTTGAGAATATTTATTGAACACTTATTATATGCCAGGTACTGTCCTAGACAATAGAAATGGAGTAGCAAATGAAATAGAATGTCACAGAGCTTACAGAGCTTACATAAGAATGGGAGCAGACAGAAAATAAGCAAATGTCAACAGGTAGTATATAAATAAGATAGCGGTAAGTGTTAAAAGCTCCACATTGCTCAATCTAGTAATAAATTTCCTGTCCTCATTTTTCTTGTCCCAGAAATCAGCACCTAGCGCACCTCGTACACAGCTGATCACTCCCTCCTTGATGCATTTTCTTCACTATATACAGCGGCAGCTACCCCAATGGCTGTTCTTTCTTAGTCTGCCTTATTGGTTCCTCCTTATCTTCCTGACCTCTAAACATGGGAGTCCCAGGACTTGGCCCTTATATCTATTCTCTATCTATACACATAGATATTTCATTCAGTCTTGCAGTTTTATTTTATTTTATTTTGTTTTGAGACAGAATCTCGCTTGGTCATCCAGGCTGGAGTACAATGGCATGATCATAGCTCACTGTAACCTCAAACTCCTGGGCTTGAGTGATCCTCCCGCCTCAGCCTCCCAAAGCACTGGCATTACAAGTGTGAGCCACTGCACTGGGCCTCATTCAATCTCACAGCTTTAAATACTATCATGCACTAATGAGTCCCAAATATATATTTCTATCCTAGTCCTCTCCTCTGAATGTCTGAGTGTCAGACCTTGGATATCTAATAGGTATCTAATAAGTAACAAAAAAGAACTGGCCAGGCACAGTGGCTAACACCTGTAATTCCAGCATTTTGGGAGGCCGAGGCAGGTGGATCACTTGAGGTCAGGAGTTCGAGACCTGCCTGGCTAACATGGTGAAACCCCATCTCTACTCAAAATACAAAAACTTAGCCGGCTGTGGTGGCATGTGCCTATAATCCCAGCTACTCACGAGGCTGAGGCAGGAGAATCACTTGAACCCAGTAGGCGGAGGTTGCAGTGAGCCGAGATCATGCCACTGCACTCCAGCCTGGGCAAGAGAGCGAGACTCTGTCTCAAAAAAAAAAAAGAAAAGGACTGAAACTTTATCCCAAACTTCCAGTTGCTTAGGACAAAAACTGTGGAGTCATCCTTGACTCTTCTCTTTCTTTCATCCCAAAATCCAATTTATCAGCAAATCCTCTTTATTCAGCAATCAAAATATACCTCTTATCTGTCCGCCACTCTTCATTTCCACTGCTACCACCCTGCCCTAGCCACCAACATCTCTCATCCAGATCATTGCAATATTCTCCTCCCTGTATTCCTGGCTTCTGCCCTTGCCCCCTCCATTCAACAACCAAATTAATTCTTTTAAAATATTTTAGCACATGTCATTTCAAAAAGAAAAAAACCTGCCCAGTGGATTCCCATCTATGTTGAGTAAAACCATAAAGCTCCAATGTCTGTGAAGGGCCTGGATGGTTTGAACTTGTTACTTCTCTGAACTCATCTTCCATCCCACCTTCCTTCCCACTACACTTTTAACACTCTGAGTTTTTTGTTTTGTTTTGTTTTGTTTTTCTTTTTGTTTTAGTTGAGGCAGGGTCTCACTCTGCTGCCCAGGGTGGAGTGCAGTGGTACCATCATGACTCACTGTAAGCTCGAACTCCTGAGCTCAAGTCATCCTCCCACCTCAGCCTCACAAGTAGCTGGGACCACAGGTATAGGCCACTGTCTCCAGCTAATTTTTAAATTTGTTGTAAAGACAGAATCTTGCCCCGTTGCCGGGGCTGGTCGTGAGCTCCTGGGCTCAAGTGATCCTCCTGCCTCAGTCTCACAAAGTGCTGGGATTACAGGTGTGAGCCACCATGCCTGGCCACGTTTAACACTTTGGCCTCACTGTGCTGTAAGCATCCACTCCACTCAGGGCCTTTGAATTTTCTGTTTCCTCTTGCTGGAACCCTGCAACCACTCATGGCTTACTCTCTCACATATTTTAGGTCTCTTCTGAAAGTTACCATATCTGTGAGATGTTCCCTGAATCCCTTATAACACTTCCTTCCCCTTGTCCAGCGTACAGAACTTTTCATAACTGATTCACAATATATCTATTTACTTTTTCTCCTTCTTCTTTTCTTCTCACTAGAATGTCAGTTTCTTTTCTTCTTTTTTTTTTTTTTTTCTGAGATGGAGTCTCACTGTGTCACTTAAGCTGTAGGGCAGTGGCATGATCTCGGCTCACTGCAACCTCCACCTCCCGGGTTCAAGTGATTCCCTGCCTCAGCCTCCCGAGAAGCTGTGATTACAGCCCCGTGCCACCATGTTCAGCTAATTTTTGTATTTTTTTTAGTAAACACAGGGTTTCACCATGTTGGCCAGGCTGGTCTCAAACTCCCAACCTCAGGTGATCTGCCCACCTCAGCCTCCCAAAGTGCTGGGATTACAGGCGTGAGCCACCACGCCCAGCTGAGAATGTCAGTTTCAAATGCGAATCTAGGCCCACAGGGTGTTGTCTGTCTTATTGACTGCTGTTTTCCTACACTTGGATGATACCTAGCACACTGAAGGTATTGAATATTGACTGACTGAATGATTCATGGCTAGGAGTTAGTTTCAAGTAATAGAAATCCCAGCTGCAACTATTTAAAGCAGCATTCCCCAACCTTTTTGGCACCAGGGACCCGTTTTGTGGAAGACGATTTTTCCATGGACCATAAGGGATGGTTTCTGGATGAAACTGTACTGTACTGTTGGCAGTACAGTTAGTACATCAAGCATTAGTTAGATTCTCGTCAGTAGCCTGCAACTTAGATCCCTCGCATACTCAGTTCACAATAGGGTTCGTGCTCCAATGAGAATCTAATGCCGCTGCTGATGTGACAGGAGGCGGAGCTCAGGCGGCCATGCTCGCTCCTGTTTGCTTGCCACTCACCTCCTGCTGTGCTGCCCTGTTCCTAACAGGCTGTGGACTAGTCCATGCGTAGAGGTTGAGAACACCTGATTTTTTTTTTTTTTTTGAGACAAAGTCATACTCTGTTGCCCGGGCTGGAGTGCAATCTCGGCTCTTGCAAGTCTGCCTCCCAGGTTCAAGCAATTCTCCTGTCTCAGCCTCCTGAGTAGCCGGGATTATAGGCATGCACCACCATACCCAGCTAATTTTGTATTTTGAGTAGAAACGGGGTTTCTCCATGTTGTTCAGGCTGGCCTCAAATTCCTGACCTCAGATGATCCACCCACCTTGGCCTCCCACAGTGCTGGGATTACAGGCGTGAGCCACCACACCCGGCCAAGGACACCTGATTTAAAGGAAGAAAAAGGAATTTATTGGCTTGTGGAACTATCAAAGAACAAAATTTCAACAAATCAAGTTTAAAGACTCTTTTGTTGGTAATTCATGAATTGGGCAGCATTTCTTCTATAAAATACAAAGGCACCCTGAGGAGCTGAGCAGAGGAGCTGGGCTTTACAGGCAGAAGAGGCAGAAGAAAGCAGAAACAAGGAATAAAAAGCAGTTTGGTTGTTTCAAAGTCACTTTTCTTATAGGATTAAAGCAGAAGGGACTTCCTTATCATGCTGGCCCAGGTTGATGGGGCCTCTTTGGATTGGTTGCTGTGAATCTTCCTTTTCTTTGGAAAACTGATCCACTTCTAAGTTCAGTTTGACTACGTAACAGCTAGCGTGAGTGACTCCATTCTGGCTTGGTCTGATATGTTGGGGCCCAGTGCAGGAGCTCAGTCCAAACCAATGGCCTCACTGTAAGTTTTACTTAACAGAACTAAAAAGCCAAGGAATATACAGGCTTCAGGTATACCTGGAGTCGGGGCTCAAATGATGTTACCAGGACCACTGCTCTGCTGATGTCTCTGTTTTTCCTGCCTCTATTCTAGCTTTATTCTGAGGCATACTTTCATTTTATGGGAGGCAGATTGTAACCAGTAGTGGCAGATGGTTTATGACCTTATAGAGCTACAGGCAGAAAAAAAGAAAGCTTTTCATTGCCATCAATATAAAGTTAAGTCCAAGCTGGGCTTGGTGGCTCACACCTGTAATCCCAACACTTTGGGAGACCAGGGCAGGTGGATCACTTGAGCCCAGGAGTTTGAGACCAGCCTGGGCAACATGGTGAAACTCTGTCTCTACAAAAATTAGCTGGGTAGGGGGGCGTGCACCTGTAGTCCTAGATACTCAGGAGGCTGAGGCAGGAGGATCAATTGAGCCTGAAAGCTCCAGGCTGCAGTGAGCCATAATCACACCACTGTACTCCAGCCTGGGTGACAGAGCCAAGACCTTGTCTCAAAAATAAAATAAAATAAAACAATATAGCCGGGCGCGGTGGCTCAAGCCTGTAATCCCAGCACTTTGGGAGGCCGAGGCGGGCAGATCACGAGGTCAGGAGATCGAGACCATCCTGGCTAACCTGGTGAAACCCCGTCTCTACTAAAAAATACAAAAAACTAGCCGGGCGACGTGGCGGGCGCCTGTAGTCCCAGCTACTCGGGAGGCTGAGGCAGGAGAATGGCGTAAACCCAGGAGGCGGAGCTTGCAGTGAGCTGAGATCCGGCCACTGCACTCCAGCCTGGGCGGCAGAGCGAGACTCCGTATCAAAAAAAAAAAAAAAAAAAAAAACACAACAATATAAGTTAAGTCCTGGGCCCGACATGAATTGGCCTGAATTGTAACATGTCTCCTCTCCCCAAAACCCATCACTGTGGCTGGGAATGCCATGATCTGATTATCCAGGTGCCATGCACATGCCCCCTCCCAGAGCTGAGGGTGGAACCAACATGGCAGAATTCCATGGATGAAAACCATGATGCTGCCAGTTGACTAAAGTTTGATAGATGCTGAGTCAACAAATAATGAGTGTCCGTTAGATCACCTATTGCTCACATTAGGCAGTCTCTAGTCTCTAAAGTAGCCACACAGCAGAATCACAGTGGTACCAAAACCAAAGGAGAGCCCAGCCTAGCTGCTGGAATGGGAATCCACAGGAAAACTGCAGCCTGGCTTTGCTGAAACGGGTCAGCCACAGTGCATTTTCAGTGTTGGCAGTACAGCCTAAGGATGTGACAAGATCCTCACAAGGTGACTCACAGCCACATGACATTTCTAAATGTGAGGAGAAAAGCTGAATGTCCCGATTGTGGCCATCAACTTATTGCCTCTTTGAGGATAAAGTAATTCCCAGCTTTGGTTTCCTCCTCAGGAAACTGCAACTGGTAATACCTACCTTGTGAGTTATTGCAAAGATTAAAGAGGGGATCATGAGAAAATAGTGTTATAGCACCTGGAAGAGAACAGTCATCTAATAAAAGTTAGTTTCCTTTCCCCAGACTTAACTACTCTGCTCTATTTTAATATAATGTATGCGAGTCACGTGTTTATGACATGCTAAACAGGCAACGGTTATAGGGCACTGACGAAGGGTTGGCCAATGGTCTAAGGACTTTATATTCAATAATCCATTTAATTTTTGGTTCCTCCCCACAAGTCTTTGGGGAAGAAAACATTATCCCCATTTTAGGAGATGTCCTGAAAGGTTGAATAACTCACCCACGGTCACACAGCTAGTTCGTGGCAGAAATTATTTCAAACGCAGGCATTCTGACTGTAGGGCAGATGCTCTAAACCAGGACACCATACAGCCTCGTCCTGAGAACATCTATTTCTTCCACTCTGAGCTGTTTGTCTTATGTCTCCTGTCAAAGGACGCCACACAAACCAGCACTTAATAAATGTGTGAATTTTGCCCTGGCAGATGGTAGAGGAAGGAGTAAAGATGCAGAGGGAAGTGGACACGTTGGAATAGATATTTTCTGTGAGGCCAGAAGACCTCCAGAGGATTATGCTACACACATAGGCCCAGAGCTTATGCTTCACTTGCCAAGGCCATCAGGAATACTCCAGGGAGAAGGTGCCAGCATCAGTGAGAAGTTCAGTGCTAGCAAGGGCTGTGGGTAGGAGATGCTGTCACAGAGCTTGGTTCATGGATAGCAATGAGCATGGTGGGCTCCTGAAGCAAGAGGCCAGAGGGCAGCACTTAACCTCTAGAAGCCAGAGGGTTGTAATTATAGTAATGACCAGCAAAGCAGAATGGCAGCCAAGGGAGCTTGATCCAAAGAGAGTTGTGGAGATAGTTCACAGAGTATGGTGTCCCAAAGGACAAAGTCAATGACCAGTCAATGGGGATGCTGCTTAATATGCACCATCAAAAGAAAGCAAGAATGAGGCTGGGTGCGGTGGCTCACGCCTATAATCCCAGCACTTTGGGAGGCCAAGGCAGGCGGATTGCCTGAGGTCAGGAGTTTGAGACCAGTTTGGCCAACATGGTGAAACCCTGTCTCTACTAAAAATACAAAAATTAGCCGGGCATGGTGGCAGGCACCTGTAATCCCAGCTACTCGGAAGGCTGAGTCAGGAGAATTGCTTGAGTCCGGGAGGAGGAGGTTGCAGTGAGCCAAGATAGCGCCACTGCACTCCAGCCTGGGCAACAGAGTGAGACTCCGTCTTAAAAAATAATAATAATAATAATAAATAAATAAATAAATAAAAGCAAGAATGGAGGAGCAGGAGGCTGCAAGAGGTTGCCCTAATGAAACGTCATGGTTGGGGAAACAGCAAGAGTTCCATTTGAACTATAAAATATGGCTCCTGCCCTGGCATTTTGAATTCTTTGTGACCATGAATCAGCAGGTAAGAAGAGTTGCCTTCTTGGCAAGGGTAATTGCTCCTGATTAGCAGGAGGAGTTTGTGTTGCTATTACAAGTGGGGGCAATGAAGAATACGTAGAGAACTCATGCAGTCCACTTGGGTGCTTTATGATACTCCCTGGCCCAACTGAGAACATACATGGATGAGTACAGCAACCTCAGCTTGAGATAAGTATGGTTACCAGTGGTTTCATTCAAAAATGAAAGTTTTGTCACACCACCAGCAAGTCACTGAGACCACTAGAGATGGTAACTGAGAGAGAGTAAATTTGGAATGGATAGTGGAGAAGGGAGAGGATAAGTATCAGTTGCGATCCCAAGATCAACTGCTGTGACAAGGGGTATAGTTCATCCCACTGATCTGCCTCTTTTAAGTTTATCTGCAAGAAGAGAGGCACACTGGAACCCTGGAGGAGCTGTTCCCTAAATGGGACGGGAGTTGCATGGTGCACGGGGTGGACCATGGTAGTTGTGAAGACACACCACTTGGCTCTCCGTTCAAGAAATAACTTCCATTCAGCTGCAAGGAGAGTGGTTAGTTGACAGCCTCCAACTGCAGCAGCTTCAGACCACCTCAGTTTTCAAGCTAAGGCCACACTCTTCCTGAACCGTCTCCAGATAATAACCAAACATAGTGGAAGTACTAGGGGCTGGCTATTTCTGGCCAAAGCGGATATCTTCCAATCGGCAGTCTTTGCTCTGGTGTTTCCCATTGAGTTGGCCAAAACTGTCAGGTGTGCATTGTATTCTGAGGTGCTCCTGTTCAATCCTGTTTCTTCCCCACTTTTTTTTTTTTTTTTTAATGAGACAGAGTTTCGCTTTTGTCGCCCAGGCTGGAGTGCAATGGCGCGATCTCAGCTCATTGCAACCTCTGCCTCCGAGGTTCAAGTGATTCTCCTGCCTCAGCCTTCTGAGTAGCTGGGATTACAGGCATGTGCCACCATACCTGGCTAATTTTGTATTTTTAGTAGAGATGGGCTTTCACTATATTGGTCAGCCTGGTCTCGAACTCCCAACCTCAGGTGATTTGCCCCCCTCGGCCTCCCAAAGTGCTGGGATTACAGAGTGAGCCACCGCGCCCAGACTCTTCCCCACCTTTTTTGTTTGTTTGTTTTTCACAAGTATCAGATTAATATCATGGCCCAAAGGCTTTATCTGTCCAAGCTGCTGATTCTCCCTTTTTTCTTTAACAGGCTTTTCACCTGAATCAACTGTTTGTGTTCTTCACTCGGTCTCCTCACCTGCTTCCTGGAAGACCTAGCTGACACAGATGGTTACAAGAAATGATTTCCTCCCTATAAAACTTTAGGTAAATAAACTCTCTGAGCTTCACTTTTCTCCCTGTGGAAGGAGCATATTATTAACTCTCTCGCTGGGTAGTTGGGAGGCTTAAATATATAAATTTTAGATTTTTATGAGAATTAAATAAGGGAATGTGTGTGAGATGTTTTGCAAACAACCTTGCACATAGTAAATTCAATAACTTATTCAAATGGAAGAGATAAAGGCAGCCATGTGTGGAACTTACTCGTTTTCTTTACTCCTGATGGATATGGCCGTTTGCCTAGCACTGGAGAAGCGTTATTTTTTTCCCCATTGCTATTAACATCTTTGCCTGCAGTGAGAAAAGAAGTAATGGTTATGCCAAACCAAGAAGATGAGAATAGACTTTAAGTACAAGCGATTGTAGTGGTTTTTTAAAATATATATATAGTATATAATATTTAAAATATATATATACATATATATTTGCTGATAATATTTAAAAATATATATACATATATATATACATTTTGAGATAGGGTCTTGCTCTGTCTCCCAGGCTGGATGGAGTGCAGTGGCATGACCACAGCTCACTGCAGCCTCAAGCTTCCAGGCTCAAGTGATCCTCCGAGGTTAGCCTCCCAAGTAGCTGGGACTACAAGTGCATGCTACCATGCCCAACTAGTTTTTAAATTTTTTTGCAAAGACGGGGCCTTGCTATGTTCCCAGGGCTGGTCTTGAACTCCTGGGCTCAAGTGATCCTCCTACTATGGCCTCCCAAAGTGCTGGGATTACAGGCATGAGCCACTGTGCTCAGTTATATATTTTTAAATGATATAATAATGACAATGAAAATTTCAGTTGGAGATTGAATTGTGATTATGTAACCAAATGATTTAAATCCGCAATGTTAAAACAGGAAGAACACTATATATTTTCCATATCTGAAGATTCTATTACAAGATTGGGTAATTTATTCTTCTGCAATGAATTTTGATGTAGTATTCACAAGTCCATAACCAAGATATATTTTAGTTTTCAATAATATATGGTTTCCTTTTTAAATCACAACGTTTCATTTGATTTCATTCTCATGTATAAAAATGTACACATCACTTTGGGCTAAGTTTTCAGCAAAGGTAGAAAGAAGTGGAATACCATTAGGAACTTTATCCAAATGCTTCGAAGAGCATAGCTCAGCAAAAAAAAAAAATTTCCCCATCTAGGGGCTATAAACTGCCTATGATAAGGTTTGTACTGAGTTTAAGTCACATCCGAAGTACATTTATGGTACAGGCATTTATTAAAGTATTTATTACTTCCTCTAGCAAGCCCTTCAGCTAGTGGAATTTTAAGACATGTAACCTGGAGGATTGACTTAATTATATTCTGTATTTGATTTTAATGGAGAAACTAATCATTACAGTGCATGAAACTACGAGACAGAAATAATCATCCTTTAGGAGAGAGGCTAAGCTTTTTATGTTTAATTTGGTAATTTTCTGATAGCCACACCATTTTCTGCACCTGTTGTTTAAAAAATTAATTTGGAAGAAATTTCCTTACTGTAGGTGGACAATTTGAAAATGAAAAATTCTTACCCTGTGAATTTCTCACCCGGAGCACTTTAACTTTTCCACCAAGCATGTCCCCCTCCCTTCAACTCAAATCAATGAATTAACAAGTTTGAATGCACATGCTCTTCCTGAAAAAAAAAAAAAAAAAAATTTTTTTTTTGTTATCTCTGTTGGTCTTGCCAATTAGAATAAGAAGACTACTCTTTCTGTTTCTTAGAATATCATCCTAAATTTCTGTTTCAACCACTGTCCTAATAACTTCCCTGAATGATCAGTTGGATATAAAATCATAAAGACATACCTGGTTTGGAATAATAACCACATTTCCCCCACTCTTCTACTTTAAAAAGACGTTAGACCTTAACATCATATAATCCACATATTCCATACCTAGTCATTAGTTGCTCTTCACAAAAGTAAAGTCATGTCACTCATGTAATATTTCTTTCTGTTCCACTGCTGCTGCCTGCAAGTGTTTAGAAGCTCTTCCTATCCCTGTCCTTGCTTCCAACATTGCACACATTTTCTTCTCGTGCTTAAAAATAAATGTCAAGTTCTTGATCTTTTGTTAAAGATTCATTGCCAAAGATGGTTTCACAGCAGGAGCCTTCCTAGGGAGAGAGTTGGCTCACATTCCTGCTAAGAATGTAACCTGGGAATGATGGAAAAATAATTATAATCAATGTCAGAGAGCATATGGGTTTCTACCGAGAAGCCTGCCAAGTAGGACCTGCACTAATCCTTTCCATCCATTATCAGCCAGTTGACTCTAACAGACAAATTCCTCATATTTGGATAAATGAAAGTCCAAATCTCACACATATTTCTCCCACATCTGAGAGGTTTCTGAGTGAAACCAGTGAATGCCTTGCATTTCTGAAGGTTAGTTTCCATAAAACTACATTATTGTGTTTTCTTGTCTGTAAATGTGGGATTGCCTTATTTCTACTGCATCCTTTAATGTGGGTGACCCTCTAAGGTCAGTACACACATAGTGAAAGACATGAGGCCATTCTAATATGTACATTGAAAAGAACCACATTTTAAAAGCTTTGTGGTGATGTGTGTTTCGGCTGGATACACCCCAACAGTATGTGTCGTGTTTTTAAAAGAGGAATTATGCTGAGTTAATTAAGTGGAAGCAGAAACACCTGGTGCATATCATTATGGAATAAGGCTCTGGGTGATTTAATTAAGATCTTTATGGTTACCAAGTGGCTTTCCAAGTATTTTTCCACTGAACTTATATTTTACTTTACCTTCCACCCTGCTTCTCTTCAGATATATGCCAGGTGGTATATAGTTTTTTTTTTTGTTTTTGTTTTTTTTTTTTTTTTTTGGTGAGACAGTCTAGCTCTGTTGGCCAGGCTGGAGTGCAGTAGTGTGATCTCGGCTCACTGCAACTCCTGCCTCTCAGGTTCAAGCGATTCTCATGCCTCAGCTTCCCAAGGAGCTGGGATTACAGGCGCATGCCACCAAGCCAAGCTAATTTTTGTATTTTTAGTACAGACAGGGTTTCACCATGTTGTCCAGGCTAGTCTGGAACTCCTGGCCTCAAGTGATCCACCCATCTTGGCCTCCCAAAGTGCTGGGACTACAGGCGTGAGCCACTGTGCCTGGCCAGTATATAGTTCCTTTTAGGAGAGAATTTTCTCTCTGTAGAATCTCTGAATATGGGAAACCAGACATGAATTTGAATTCTCCTTATAAGCCTCTGTGATTCAAGGATTAGAGCAACTTGCCTCTTTTCTATATAGCGGAAAGATAAAATTCAGTCCATCCTAAACCAACATTCTTTTATTTTCTAAGCATCAATAAATCAATAAACACAATAAATATATTGTATGCCTTCTTGTTAAAAAAATGCAGAGTAGACAAAGCGGGGCATTCTAATTTAGAGTAGATGATTCTTCCAATATTTAGAACACTTCCAGCAAGGAGAAAAATGAACTGGAAATGAGGTTGCTGTTTGCTAGTATGGAACCCCATTCATAGATCTAGCACTCAACACAGACACAATAAATTGGGCAGTGGCCTCTCAGTCCTCTCTGCTCCAGTGGAAATATTCAGTATGGCTGTCCAGCTCTCAAGTCATATGCTAAAACAAAGATTTTAAAAGATGAGTTGTATATTGATATTGTGATGCCACTCCGCCATATAACTTGGCCCCAGATCCCACTGCTAAAGTTGTAAAAATGAAATGATTTTTGGCTGGGAACAGTGGTCGCATCTGTAATCCCAGAACTTTGGGAGGCGGAGGCAGGTGGATCACTTGAGCCCAGGAGTTTGAGACCAACCTGGGCAACACGGTGAAACCCTATATCTATTTAAAAGAAAAGAAAAAAAAAAAAAAAAGAGGCTGGGCTCAGTGGCTGAAATCTGTAATCCCAGCACTTTGGGAGGCTGAGACAGGTGGATCACTTGAGCCCAGGAGTTTGAGAGCAGCCTGGCCAACATAGTGAAACCCCTCTCTACTAAAAATATAAAAATTAGCTGGGCGTGGTGCTGCGTGCCTATAGTCCCAGCTACTCGGGAGGCTGAGGCAGGAGAATCGCTTGAACCTGGGAGGCAGAGGTTACAGTGAGCTGAAATCATGCCACTGCACTCCAGCCTGGTGACAGAGTGAGACTCTGAATCAAAATAATAATAATAATAATAATAATAATGATGATGATGAAAGAAAAGAAAGAAAACAAATCATCGACCCCAATGCTGCATTATCAGCTTTCAGGAAGACTTGTATTTTACTTCTTATTCACCCCCGCTCCCACCTCACCAGCATGTATCTGTAAAACCTATGAAAACTTCAAGGTGACCAATACCCCTAAAATACGCCTGGGTGCAATTCTGTATTTGTAGAGTAAAATGAGTCAGATATGGACATCCTCACACAGCAACTGATCAGAGGAGGATGAAAACCAGAACTCAAAGACTTAAAGCATTTTTAACTGAGAAAAAAAAATTCTAGCTATATCTCTGCAACTGGTTTGACAGAACCTAGAAATCAAATTTGGCAAATACTGGTCCCATGTATTTTGTGAGGATACTATTTATATCATCAAAAGACTCCATAGTTTGTTTGATGTGGTGGCCAAATAAGATTATAGAAGTTTTCTTTTTCTTGAGTAGGCTGTACTGTGCTTATTAATAATAAAAACACTTCACCCCCTTGTTCGGTATAAAGGCAGGCTCTAATGCCCTAGTGAATTGTGTCGTCAGGTTTATTAGTAAGTTGTTTATTTAGAAATCAAAATTCTATAAACCCAGTGGTATAAATGGTAGTTAAATTCCAAGCATAAGTCCCAAATCAGATTGACTTCTAAGTCATGGGAGCAAAACCAAGGCTGAGTTCCAGCTGCTGGGAGTGAACACCTGTGCCAGTTCTTCTCCATTTATCACCTGCTCAGTGCTCTGGAAGGCCAGCTTCCTACAGACTGATTTGTTCACCTGGGCTTCCTTGGTGGCTGGCTTTCAGTTGGCTTCAGTCAAGAAGGGGCACAGACTAGAAATAGGAGACGAGATAAGGTGGGGTAGTTCTTCATCTGTTCCTCTCCTGCTTAGCTGCCAGCAACCTGGCAATGGCTATGTCCCTCCAAGACTACATTTCTAGGTGGGAAGCCTCTTCCACAGCCCCAGCTCTTACTGGGCTCTGGGAATATGGTTGCCTCCCTTTGGCCCCCAGTCTTGGGGGTATAATAACTCCTTGCTCTTGCTCCTCTCAGGTATCTGAACAGGATGTTTTATTTTTTTGAGACAGAGTCTCGCTCTGTCGCCCAGGCTGGAGTGCAGTGGCCGGATCTCAGCTCACTGCAAGCTCCGCCTCCCGGGTCTACATCATTCTCCTGCCTCAGCCTCCCGAGTAGCTGGGACTACAGGCGTCTGCCACCTCGCCCGGCTAGTTTTTTGTATTTTTTTAGTAGAGACGGGGTTTCGCTGTGTTAGCCAAGCTGGTCTCGATCTCCTGACCTCGTGATCCGCCTGTCTCGGCCTCCCAAAGTGCTGGGATTACAGGCTTGAGCCACCGTGCCCGGCCGTGTTGGTTTTCTTAACCCTGTCCTTGCCTCAGAGAATAATCTCTTCATTACAGTTTCTTCATTTGTGCCATCTCAGGAGAATTTCATTCATCAAGATCCTGACCAGCTGGGCGTGGTGGCTCACACCTATAATTCCAGCACTTTGGAAGGCTGAGATGAGGAGTTTGAGACCAGCCTGGCCAACATGGTGAAACCCCGTCTCTATTAAAAATACAAAAATTAGCTGGGCGTCGTGGCTTGAGCCTGTAATCTCAGCTACTTGAGAGGCTGAGGCAGGAGAATCACTTGAACCTGGGAGGTGGAGTTTGCAGTGAGCCGAGATAGCGCCACTGCACTCCAGCTTGGGTGACAGAGTGAGACTCCATCTTAAAAAAAAAAAAAAGGCCCTGACCAAGAGAGTGAAGGAGGAAAAAGAGGAAAAAAATATTTCATGTTTCTTTCCTGAGTGCAGGAATCCCTGGTGGAATTTCAGACAGGATAATTCATGAATCTAACAGGTATTAATCATGTTCCTCTTATATGCCATTCATAATGAATAAAGTAGATCTAGTTCCTGCCCTCAACAATAAACACACACATGAATAACCAAAATAGGTACATGTTTTGGAAAATCTTATGTAGAAAATAAACAGGGTGCACTGACAGAGTCACTCATGGGGGAGAGCAGTTTTGGATAGGGTGGTCAGGGAAGGCCTCGCTGAGGAGGTGCCATTTAGCTGAGACCTCAGGGTTGAGAAGGAAACAGCCACCGTACAAAGATCAGGCAAAGCACAGGGAACATGTGTTCCAGGCAGAAGGAGCTGAAGGTGTAAAGGCTTGGAGGTGGGAAAAGAGCTTTGTGGGAAAACCAGGACGTATGGCAGCTGTTTGACTTTGGAGGAAACAAAAGACATATTTGCAAGCCACATGGAGAGTGGAAGGAATACAAATGTGACTGGAGGAGGGGCCAGGTGGAGAGTGGGAGAGACGAAGCTGGACAGGAGCTCAGAGAACGCAGGGCAGGCCCTGTAGGCCAAGGTGAAGACGATGGTTTTTATTCCAAGTATAGTGGGAAGCCAAGAAGAGTTTTAAAGAGCAGAGTCATACAATCTGGTTTATCTTTTTAGAAGATCGCGCTTGCTGCTCTGTGAAGAAGGACTGGGCGAAAAACAAATAGAATCAGGGAGAACAGTCCGAGGGTGATCAAAATAATCCAGACGGAAGACGACTACGTTTTAGTCTGAAGTGGTGGGAGTGGTGATGGAGAAGAGCAGACGTCTGCGAGTTTTATTTTGGAGATAGAGCCACAGGACTTGGTAAGGATTGGGCATGCGGGGAGGCAAGGGGAAGGGAAGAGTCAGGGAAGCCTCCCAGGTTGCTGACTTGGGCCTCTATCTGGAGGGTGAAGCTGTTTATGGAGAGGAGGAAGACTAGGGGAGGAATAAGGATGGAAAGATTTTTAAGATGAAGATGTCCACGAGACATCCAGGGAAATATCAAGCCGGCAGATGGCTGCCTGAACCTGGAGCCCAGTTGACAAGTTTGAGCTGGAGGATCTTTTTTTCTAATCTGTTAGTGGTCAAGTAGGCATCTCAGGTCAACCCGGCTTATGCCAAAAGAGACCTCCATGAGGTCTGTATGAACCTGTTAAAACTCTATTCGGGGCTTAGACATGAAGCCCCACTTAGTAAAAAGCATCCCTATACCCTGCTTTGTCATAAGTGCACATATTTTCTTTGAAGAAAAGGATTGCTAGTCAAAAACAAGATTTGAGAATTCCTAGGTCCCTGACTAAATACTGTCATAATCTTGCCCCTCGAGTTCCAATTTTAACATGACTTTATGGTATATTTAAAGAGCAAGCCCCAGAGTCCAGTTGGAGTGACAGACAATAATGTCCTCATGGGGAGACATAGGCCCATAGTAAGAGATAAGGTTCCAAAGCTTTTCCTTCTGGCTGTCATGGCAACAGCAGCAAGAGCTCTGGAGGTGGGAAGGAGGACAAGGAGGAGAGAGGAGCAACCAGAAGCTGTGGTGGCTGTTAGTCTGCAGAGAATAATTCAAGACAGATATTTGCAAGCTGCATGGAGCACAAGCCCTGTACATCCAGGTTAGTTGTAAGTATACAGTTTGTAAGTGGACAATTTATTCATTTTAAGAACCAGAGATACACATAAAAGCTTTGTCAGACTAGGGGGCTAGGAGTACATCATACATCTGTTTTATCCCTTGTACTCAGTGTACTGCCTGGGGCTCCATGTACTTGAATAAATGAACAAATGAGGTCTCAAAAGAAGAGTCACTACCCTGCTTATTTCATATGGGTTCAAAAGTTGCCAGGTGGATAGAGACTTTGGATAAAGATTTTAGTTTACATCAGAACCATATGCATATGGTGGTCAGTGATTACAGAGTGACAAGCCTGAAAAGAAAACTAGCCCCCAAGCCAAAAGCCCGACTTGGTCGGGGGTGGGACGCAGGTCTCGTTCTCCGAGACTGAAGCTGAAATTATTCACTAACCATGGATAAGTTATATAAT
Source organism: Macaca fascicularis (assembly GCF_037993035.2). Classification (NCBI taxonomy): domain Eukaryota; kingdom Metazoa; phylum Chordata; class Mammalia; order Primates; family Cercopithecidae; genus Macaca; species Macaca fascicularis. Next base: position 47,220,596 of record NC_088390.1, read on the forward strand.
TGTATACTTCCCATCAGGATCCAGTTTATGATAGATTTTGGACTACTTTTTTTTTTTTGAGACAGAATCTCGCTCTGTTGCTCAGGCTGTAGTGCAGTGGGGTGATCTTGTCTCACTGCAACCTCCGCCTCCCAGGTTCAAGTGATTCTCCTACCTCAGCCTCCCAAGTAGCTGGGACTACAGGCGTGTGCCACTATGCCCCACTACTTTTTTATTATTATTATTTTTAATAGAGATGGGGTTTCACCATATTGGCCAGGCTGGTCTCAAACTCGCGGCCTCATGTGATCCTACTGCCTCGGACTCCCAAAGTGCTGGGATTACAGGTGCGAGCCGACACGCCCGGCCTGGACTAGATTCTTGAGGTGATTAAATATCATCTATAACTGGGAATGTAACAAAGGCTGTGGAAGTAAGGAAAGGTGATGGTGTGATAAAAGAATACAGACAAAACGGCATGGATTCCTGCCTACCCTAAAAACAAGGAGACTTGAGGAGTTAAACTTTGTTCAAGAGAGTTTAGTATATCTGATGCTCATAAATATCCAGATATTTGAAAAAGAAAATCCCCAGTGCTGTGGACCCTTGGAGAGCCTATGTCAAATATCCCTCAAGACCTTTCATGTGTCTTTGCTCTAATTCTGTACTCACCAAGCAATCAATATTTTCATCACTAATTCTGTTTCTTTATATGCTGACAAGGATACCCTGAATAAAAAACATGCATATCTGATAATAGGAAAAGTACATTCCCCTCTCCTAGTTGCACTGATAATAAAATTCAGACACCTGATTATCAAGGTCTTCCAGCCCTCCTGATTTGCCTCTGATGACCTCTGTGATCTCAGCTGCTGTCACTCTTCCCTGTGGCACTAGGCTCTAGTCACCATGGCCTTCTTTCCATTCCTGCAATACCATAGATATCGCGCTCAGTCTTCCCCTTCCAGTTTCACCTGCCAGCCCTGCTCTTCCCCCGATATTCTCATGCTTGGTTACCTCTTACCTGCCCATCAGATCTTAGTTCAAATGTCACCTCCTCAGAGAGATCTCTGTGCCCATTGTTGCAACCTTTCCCCATTTTACCTCCCCTAATGGTCACTTTCTATCCCTTAGCCTGTTTTCTGTTTCACTAAATAATATCTTATTTGTGTACTTCCTTATTATCTGATTCTCTCCATTGGAATACAAGTCCAACGCCACTGTAGCCCCAGCACTTGGCAAAGACTCAAGACTCAACAAGCATTTGTTTAATGAATGGAATGTGGGAAAGAATAAAATATGAGCTGCTATAGATGAGAGAGAGGAGATACAAATAGGGACCACATATGAGGTAAACAGAACCTTCCCATGCTCCCATACTGTGACTTTTATAACACACCACTCATTGCTAATACAGCTCATGCATGTAGCTTGTCTGTCTGTGTATGTCCCTTTACCCCTACCCTACTTTGTTATTATTATTATTATTATTATTATTCTTTTGATAGAGACAAGATCTCACTCTGCCAACCAGGCTTGAGTACAATGACATGATCATAGCTCACCGCAGCCTCAAACTCCTGGGCTCAAAGGATCCTCCTGCCTTGGCCTCCCAAGTAGCTGGGACTTCCAGCGTGCACCACCATGCCTCGCTAATTTTTAAATTTTTTGTTGAGATGGGGTCTCACTATGTTGCCCAGGCTGGTCTCAAATGCCTGGCCTCAAGTGATCCTCCCACCTCAGCCTCCCAAAGTGTTGGGATTACCGTGAGCCACTGTACCTGGTTCTACTTCACTTTAGACTGTGAACAACTTGAGGACGAGGACCATCTTGTTCATGTTGGCATCCCCATGGCCACATAAATGTCTGTGGCACCCTTTAATGCCCCTCTGATGGAAATGGGAAGTTCAGAGACAATTTTGAGGTTTCCTACTGGGTGAGCTTGGCTTAACTGGCTGGGTGAGAGCCTGCCAGAATGAGCAGTTTTTATAAGACGAAAGAAAAAAGATGTGCGTGGGTAGTGATAGCACCAAAAGATAGCTTTGGGTGGGTCCGTTAGCCCTTCCTCCTCTGTAATCTCCATCAGCATCCTCCAGATCTAAAAAGATTCCAGGGAATTGCCTCAAGCTTCCCCCATTGTGCTGCCCTGATTGCCCCCAGATTGCTGCCCTGAGCTTTTCCTGGCTAAAAATACCATAGCCTCACCTACCACCAGGGATAGGGTTAAAAACATAAAAATAAAAATAAAGGGCCGGGCGCGGTGGCTCAAGCCTGTAATCCCAGCACTTTGGGAGGCCGAGACGGGCGGATCACGAGGTCAGGAGATCGAGACCATCCTGGCTAACACAGTGAAACCCCGTCTCTACTAAAAAATACAAAAAACTAGCTGGGCGAGGTGGCGGGCACCTGTAGTCCCAGCTACTCAGGAGGCTGAGACAGGAGAATGGCGTAGACCCGGGAGGCGGAGCTTGCAGTGAGCTGAGATCCGGCCACTGCACTCCAGCCTGGGCAACAGAGCGAGACTCCGTCTCCAAAAAAATAAAAAAAAATAAAATAAAATAAATAAATAAAAATAAAGAAGGAAATGCCAGAGCCATCCCTGTACATAAAAGTTAGACAGGGCTGTGTGCGGTAGCTCACACTTGTAATCCCAACACTTTGGAAGGCCAAGGTGGGAGGATCACGAGGTCAGGAGTTCGAGACAAGCCTGGCCAACATGGTGAAACCCCATCTCTACTAAAAATACAAAAAAAAAAAAAAAAAAAAAAAAAAAAAAAAGCCAGGCATGGTGGCATGCGCCTATAATCGCAGCTACTCAGGAGGCTGAGGCAGGAGAATTGCTTGTACCCGGGCGGTGAGGTTGCAGTGAGCTAAGATCACACCATTGCACTCCAGCCTGGGTGACAGAGTGAGACTCTGTCTCAAAAAAAAAAAAAAAAAAAAAAAAAAAAGAAACAGCTCTCACTTGACCAAAGTCCAGAAACGGACTTAAGAAGACAGGCCAGCTGAAAACAAGGGTGCACAAAAGAGCACCAGTGAGAACCAGCATTCAACAAGGAGTGACTGGAAAGAACTGTTTAACGTTTCAAACATTGCCAGCTGAGTAACATGAGAGCGAACTCGTTATTTAGCTCAACTATATATAGTTTGCATCCTGGAATCCACTCATACTCATACTATATATAGTAGAGTTTTATGCGTGCACGTGAATTGATTGTGTGTGCTGGACTGGACTGAAGTGTTCCTGTGGTGCCAGAAATGAAGAGAAAATGGAAATCTTCCATGGGCCTATGGGTATGTTCATTACCACTGTTGCCATTTTCACAAACGTGTGACGGTAGCAGAAAGCTAATTGAGACCAGCCATGGAATAACAGGGCAGAAACTGGCTAAGGAATACTTTGGTTTGAGAATTTCTCTTGGAAAGATGCCTCCTTTCCATCTATTCCTTGTGGAGTATTTAAAGACTGCCTATGGTCATTGATCAGAAATAATACATATTAAAAGAAAGTTTCAAGGTCTAAATGATACCGAGGTGTTATACCAAAAAAAAAAAAAAAAAAAAAAACCCACAAAAATAATTTATTGTCGGGTCTAACTCAACAAAACAGTTCTATCAAACTACTCATCATTCCCTGGCTCCTAAACTTCAGTTTTTGGAATATAAGCACTTTTCATGAACTTCTGCTTTTTCTTGATTAGAACAGCAATTTTTCTGACCTGCTTTGAAAAGTACAGTGTACTCTGGATAGCCCATTTCAGGCCAAAAAAATCCCTTATTTTAAATCAGGAGTCTCAAATCTCTTTTGAAAAGCTGCTTTTTTAGGTCAGGCGCAGTGGCTCATGACTGTAATCCCAGCAATTTGAGAGACTGAGGCGGGTGGATTACTTAAGGCCAGGGGTTCAAGACCAGCTTGGCCAACATGGTGAAACCCCCATCTCTACAAAAAATGCAAAAATTAAGCAGGCATGGTGGCTCATGCCTGTAGTCTCAGCTACTTGGGAGGCTGAGGCAGGAGGATCACTTGAGCCTGTGATGCAAAGGTTGCAGTGAGCCGTGATAGTCCATTGCACTCCAGCTTGAGAACATGGTAGTGTTTTTTGGTTGTTTTTTGTTTTGTTTTGTTTTGTTTTTGCGATGGAGTCTCACTCTATCGCCCAGGCTGGAGTGTAGTGGCTGCAATCTCGGCTCACTGCAACCTCTGCCTCCTGGGTTCAAGCGATTCTCCTGCCTCAGCCTCCTGAGTAGCTGGAATTACAGGCACCCGTCACCATGCCTGACTAATTTTTGCATTTTTAGTAGAGATAAGGTTTTGCCCTGTTGGCCAGGGTGGTCTCGAACTCCTGACCTCAGGTGATCCGCCAGCCTTGGCCTCTGAAAGTGCTGGGATTACAGGCGTGAGCGACCATGCCCAGCCAAGAGTAGTGTTTTTACTGTCCAATATCTAACATCCCTTCCTGACAATATACCCCAGTTTCACTTTTCTACCTATGCACTTCAAATGAAGCACTTCACTCCTGTACCCACAGTGGGGCACGTAACCCAGACTAGGCCAATGATGGCATGCTCTGTTTGGCGACAGTGATTGATGAGATGGGCAAAGGATTCAAACTGGGCCAATCAAAGCCCGTAAGACTCAATTCTGGAACTTTTATGGAAGCTATTAGAGGAAAAGTGGATCTTTCTTCTGTAATTGGTTGTCGTAATGTTGATAGCCTGTAGCTGCTGGTGACCACTGGCAGGGTCTGAGAACAGAACCAACTCTGAGGAAGCAGAGCTGTGGACTGGATCCTAGTGTTCTCTAGCTTAATTCCTGAGTCAAGCTGTGCCTGAAGGTCTAGGCCTGGACTTTTCAGTTTACCTCAATCAATTCCCTTTCTTTGCTTAATCAGTTGGGGTTGAGTTTTCTGACACCTGCATCAGATGCACGTGGAGCTTGCAGGAAAATGTGGTGCTTGAGGAGGAGAGGATTCACTGGGTTGAGAATTCATGGAGCCGGTGGGAGCAATTGGCATGAGGGTCTACCAGGAAAGGCCTAGAGATAGCTCTATGGATCTCAGTCTACTGATTGAAGATCCTGATCTTCCAAGTAATTTTTATTTTAATTGTGTGTTTCATGATTCAAAAATCAAAACTAAATAGGAAGGTATACACAAATAGGTTCCATTCCTTCCTTTGCCCCTCTTTCCTCCATGGGTAACAATTCTTGTTTTTTGGTCTATTCTTCAGTGTTTCTTTATGCATCTACACTCAAATATGAATATATTTTTAAAAGATACTATGCTTTGCTCTGTTCTACATGCATTTTGTTTCTTCAATATATGTTCATTCAAAGAGTATCCTTCCTTGAAACTCTATAGTGCCTTTGAATATTCCTGGTCACCTGCCACATAATACTTCAGGTGGCTCAGAGCCTCATCTATCAAGCCCTACCACTTCTCTGCTCTGTTACCCTAGAGACACCTTGGTTTAATACTGGAGAATCCTATTTCAGTGGTGTCACAGAACTACAATCAAGCAGCTAAAATATGGATGTGACTGTAAGTTAAAAAAAGAGAAACACATTTAGAAAGTCTAATATGAATAATACTAACAAATAGAGACTATTACAAGGGGAAGGGAATTGCTACAAAAATTAAAAAGCTATGAAAAAAAATCTAAATTTTTGGCCAAAGAGAGATTAACATTGACGGACAGGTACATTGGCAAATATCCCAGAAAGAAGAGTACTGTATTAATTGCCACCAAATGATCTATGATTTTGAATTCAGTCAAAATTCAGTCCTCTTAGTTGGGCAAAAATCCCTGATCAAAGCAATGCACTGACCCACATGCTTTTAACATTCACAGATGTCTTACTGACCCTTTCAACAGACTGACTTAAACAGGGCTTAGATCCGGCCTGACAGCCTTGGAACTGAAAACGCAGGATAATTCACTTAGGGCAATGTGAAAGAGAACATTTCAAACTGAGCCTACACGGTGGAAGATCTAAAATTAGTCTTTTTCTTAAAAGTTATATTCAGCCTTTAGTATGCGAGAAAATATCTAAAAATAGGAATTTCAGTGAAACGATGGAGTGAAAATGAAAGGTAATCTACAGATACACGTAAGATTCACTGCAGACAGACTTGATAATTCACCCTATTCTGTTAGGCATTTGGCATTTGGATGGACTGAGCCCAGTGCTTGGCATGGCCTGGTTGCTGACTACGTCTTTGTGGGTGAATGAACACACGAATGTCTCTGCATATTTTCCCGTAATACGTAGGGGCAAACCACCATCTGTAGATGATAACTTCGTGTGTTTGGGTTCTTATGCAAGGGCTTCTTAGCTGTATTTGAGAGGAAAAAACTATTGTAAGAAAAGGAAATTGCCATTGGATCTCATTTTTCTGGCCACGTTTTTTTTCTTATATTACAAAACTGTGTATTGATACATCTAGGAGAGGTTGATGTTTTCTCTGGATTTGGTTAGATTTTAAATGAGTTACATAAACATATTTCTATTTTTATGGTCTCATGCAGGTCTTAATTAGAAGTAAATGAGTCAGGGATTATGTTCTTTTATCCTATAATAAATTAGTGTTTATTTTTTCCTTTCCTTTTGATCTTCTGAAATTCTAACTAGGGAGTTAGAAGACTCAGGAGAAAAACATTTTTAAATTTTTTTTTTTTTTTTTTGAGACGGAGTCACCCGCTGTCGCCCAGGCTGGAGTGCAGTGGCGCGATCTCGGCTCACTGCAAGCTCCGCCTCCCGGGTTCACGCCATTCTCCTGCCTCAGCCTCCCGAGTAGCTGGGACTACAGGCGCCCACAACCGCGCCCGGCTAATTTTTTTTTTGTATTTTTAGTAGAGACGGGGTTTCACCGTGGTCTCGATCTCCTGACCTTGTGATCCGCCCGCCTCGGCCTCCCAAAGTGCTGGGATTACAGGCGTGAGCCACCGCGCCCGGCCCCATTTTTAAATTTTTGATAAATATATTTGCCATTTGTGTTTTACCAAGCTACAAAACCCAAGGAATAAATAAAAACGCAAAGCAGACATTTTCAAAGAAAATAAGCCTTATAACAATATATTGCAGTTTCTGTAAATCATAGCCTTAAAAATTAGGGTTAAAGTTTTATCTTTTTGGTCTGAAAAATGAAATACTTGTTTGTTGTACAGATGATACTGTGAATGCATTTCCAGATGCTAGGATCTTGGGAACAATTGTGGAACATACTTTATTATATAATATGTGCTATTTTTAATTAAGATATGTGGTTTATGGTATTGCCAAATTGCAATAACTTTATTTTGGGTGCAATAAGGCAATCAAATAACATGCATTTTGGAGCTAATGCTATTATTCTAAGAAAGCACATTTACAAGGGTTAATTCAGCATTAAACTTATTCCAGTCATAAATCCATAGACTCAAAATGTGATTTAGCTCATGGATTTACACTTGTAAAATAAGCAAGGTTTTAATTAAAAGTCAATAGATTATGTCTAAGCATCAATGAATTTTTTTGCCCTCGGGCATAAACCATTTCTATATTAGGTAGCCTAATAGAAAACACTTTACTTTCAAGGTTTTATTTCTTCACCAACACACCATGTGTGAAACAATCCATTCTTGGCACAATATATTATACAATGTAGCTTGATTATTTACATATGTTTCTGCCATTTGCAAAACCCATACTGTCCTCAGAAGGTAGTACAGAGTATATTAGGCTACAGACTACAAACAACAGAAAAATAAGTTGGTCCACAATTTGAATAGACTAGAATGTGTAACCAAGGAACAATGGAGACACTCCTTGTTTGTGGCTTTTTTAGAATGTAGTAAACAACTGTCTTTCAGGATGGGCCACCAACCAAAAATTGTAACAAAACAAAATCTTAAGGAAGCCTTGCAGAAGAGAAACTAGTGCATTAGATGAGCAATCCAAAGAGAAAAAATAGAGACAATGAAATGTGCAAGAAGGTTTGGCCATGAGAAATCAGAACTTTATGTTTACTTAACTAATCCAAGTCTGATTCTGTTATGATGCAGACCTAACAATCTAAAAACAAGTACCAGATCTAAAAACACATGGATCTAAAAACAACTACAGCAATTAAAACCTTCCACTCTATTTCTTCTCTCCTTTTTTTTTTTTTGAGATGGAATTTCACTGTTGTCACCCAGGCTGGAGTGCAATGGCACGATCTTGGCTCACTGCAACCTCTGCCTCCCAGGTTCACACTATTCTTCTGCCTCAGCCTCCCAAGTAGCTGGGATTACAGGTGTCCACCACCACACCCAGCTAATATTTTGTATTTTTAGTAGAGACGTGGTTTCACCATGTTGGCCAGGCTGGTCTCAAACTCCTGACCTCAGGTGATCCACCCACCTTGACATCCCGTAGTGCTGGGATTATAGGCGTGAGCCACCACGCCCAGTCTATTTCTTCTCTCCTAACAGCTAACTGTGCCTTTACTGAGGTTCCACTTCATCATACTTTGCTCATCAAGGATCTTTGATTCACTTTTACTCTTTACTGATTTAATTGACAATGATGGTGTTATAAATATCAAATTATTCTTCATGAAATTATCTACTTTATAATGACTAAATGTCATCATTAAATTCTAAATCCACTTCCCTTATAAAAATGTCTTTGTGGAATGAGTCATATTTCTTTCACTGTTTCTTAGAGCTTCTTATCAGGCATAATTTAAAAAATAGTATCAGGGCACAGATCTGCTAGGTCTCCAATCATTTTACTGGGCATTTAAGTCTAATACTGCATTGTGTTAGGGCATGCAAATACATGCAAATACTGTTGCATTTGTGTTAGGGCTGTTTGTACTGGACCTGAGGTTTTATGAAGCAGCCAATGCGGGATTAAATTTAGTTTAGGTTAGGTTTTTAGTCACTGGCTATCATAATATACGTTTTCTTTTTTCTTTCTTTTTTTTTTTTTTTGAGACGGAGTCTCGCTTTGTCGCCCAGGCTGGAGGGCAGTGACAGGATCACGTCTCACTGCAAGCTCTGCCTCCCGGGTTCATGACATTCTCCTGCCTCAGCCTCCCGTGTAGCTGGAACTACAGGCGCCCACCACCACGCTCAGCTAATTTTTTTGTATTTTTAGTAGAGACAGAGTTTCACTGTGTTAGCCAGGATGGTCTTGATCTCCTGACCTCGTGATCCACCCGTCTCAGCCTCCCAAAGTGCTGGGATTACAGGCATGAGCCACTGCACCCGGCCCTTTTTTTTTTTTTTTTTTTTGAGACAGAGCCTTGCTCTGTCACCCAGGTTGGAGTGCAGTGGTGCAATCTTGGCTCACTGCAACCTCCACCTCCCAGGTTCAAGCAATTCTCCTGTCTCAGCCTCCTGAGTAGCTGGGACTATAGTCTCATGCCACCACACCCAGCTAATTTTTGTATTTTTAATAGAGACGGGGTTTCACCACATTGGTCAGGCTGGTCTCGAACTCCTGACCTCAAGCGATCCACCCACCTGGGTCTCCCAAAGTGCTGGGATTATAGGCGTGAGCCATTGTGCCCAGACTTACATTTTCTACTATGTGCATATTTCTGTACATTTCTATAACATCATGTTTTTGCTAACTTTGTGGAATTTGCAAATCTAATTATTTCAGAGAATTTTTTAAATCCTTAAAACAAGATTAAATCACTTACATTTAAAAATATAATACATATATTTTTAAACAAATATATACATTATACCCTCTTTGTAGAGAGAAGGAATAACTCCAAACTAAATTCAAATAGATGTGGACATTTCTTTCCCCAGATTCAGTTACTTAAAACAGAGAACTCTTTGTGTAGTTCTCATGGTAAAGGAGAAGTCCTAATGATCAATATTCCACAGAATTCTATCCAACCAACCTGTGTTGAGTTGCCTTTTTTGGGAATGTTGTTTGCATAGTTTAGGCAAAAAAAAAGAGGTAATGTCCAGAAAGCAGCAATGGGAGAGGAAATAAATTCCTGTAATGTTAAGTTCGTATACATGCACTCTAATGATTTAAACATTACCCAGCACACGTGCTGGTCAGCTCAAGTTGCTAAATAAATATAGGTCCCAGGAGGTTAATAAGCCTACCTGTCACCTTTGGAGAACTCTTGTTACAGGTCAACCATTTCCTCTTCCTGTCCCTACCTCTCAATAAGTGACTTCTGTTTTACATTATCCAGAGTAGCAAAGTCCAACTTAAGTAAAACTTCACGGTTGTTGTTGTTTTTTTCTTTTGAGATGGAGTCTTGCTCTGTCACCAGCCTGGATTGCAGTGGCGAGATCTTGGCTCACTGCAACCTTTGCCTCCTGGGTTCAAGCAATTCTCCTGCCTCAGCCTCCCGATTAGCTGGGATTACAGGCATGCGCCACCACACCCAGCTAATTTTTGTATTTTTAGTAGAGATGGGGTTTCACCTTGTTGGGCAGGATGGTCTCAATCTTTTGACCTCATGATCCACCCACCTCGGCCTCCCAAAGCGCTGGGATTACAGGGATGAGCCACCGCACCCGGCCAACATCATGGTTCTTAATGAGAAGAGTTTCAAACGGCTTCATAGTTAGCTTTCCGTGAACAGCCAGGACTAAAGAGCTGTTACTGAAATAGCTGTATTTTCTTTATAACCAGTTCTTGCCCTGGGACTAAATCATGTTTGGTTAAGGATACTAAATTGAGACAGGCTCCTTCATTTAAAAAAGAAAAAAAGATTAGGACAAGTTCTGCAATGTTTTTGTAATAATTCAAACCGAAAGCAAATGTTCCATTTTTCAGCCATACAAAAAAGAACGAGTGTATACTTCATCTTATTTATTTTTCAAGTTATTGCCAAGAAAAGACAGTTCTTTACACAAACCTATCTGGACTTAGAGGTAAAAGAAAATGGACTCAGTACTTGTCTTAAGAAGAAGGACGCTGTGGACCCAAAACAAAGGAGACTGAGAGGAAATGGCAAAAATGTTACTCACTCAGACCTGAAGGGGCAATCCCTGATTTGAGATGCTTTAGAATATCTTTAGAATATGTACTTTTTAAAAAAAAAAAAAAAAGAATATTCTGGTAGTGTTTACCTTTTTATACTTTTCTCCTTTGAAACCTGACACTCTCAAATCCAATTACTGTGGTGATGATGATGATGATGATGATGATGATGATTTGAGACGGAATTTTGCTCTTGTCTCCCAGGCTGGAGTGCAATGGTGTGCTCTCTACTCACTGCGACCTCTGCCTCCTGGGTTCAGGCGATTCTCCTGTCTCAGCCTCCCCAGTAGCTGGGATTACAGGTGTCTGCCACCACGCCTGGCTAATTTTTGTATTTTTATTAGAGATGGGGTTTCACCATGTTGGCCAAACTGCTGAGATTAATGGCGTGAGCCACCATGCCGGCCTATTATTATTATTATTATTTTAGTGGCATGGTCTCGCTCTGTTGCCCAGGCTGGAGTCCAGTGGCGTGATCATGGCTCACTGCAGCCTTGATCTCCTGGGCTCGAGCGATCCTTCCACCTTAGCCTCTCAAGTAACTGGGACAATAAGCGTGCACCACCATACTCTGCTCATTTTTACGTTTTTTTGTAGAGATGTTGGGGTGGGGGTCTCACCATGTTGCCCAGGCTGGTCTTGAACTCCTTACCTCAAGTGATCCTCCCACCTTGGCCAATTATTATTTTTATTCTCACTCCTGGACAGCTATACATGTCTCCCATTACCTTCCCTCCACCTCTCATACGATATGGCTTCCTAGCTCTTCCTTGATCTCTTCATTTTACCCTTCTTTCCTCTTTCTTACCTTTCCTCCTGAAGACGCTTATTACTAAGCAGTGTTTCCAGGTCGTCTGTCATGTCCCAAGCACACATCTTAGGATCGCCTCAGGCTTTTCCTTTCCTCTGTCCACCATGGGCAGCCATGTGCTTGCTGCCCAGTCCTGTGATTCATGAATTCCTCTTAACCTACTCTGTCCCTTTTCAAATGATAAAGGCGCTCTACGGCTGAAAACACATCCAACTAGAATGAACATGAAAACTGGTCAAAGAAAGAGCCTTCATTTCCCCTTCTCGTGTTTAGGAGGAAATACATGATGTGAGTCTACATCTGTGTTAGCTCGCTTAGTTTATACAGTTCGTTCAAAAAAGAGTTTTGATTCTTGGCACTGCCACTTACTGTCTGGGTGATCTTGGACAATTTACTTAACCAGATGCCTGAAATCCTTTCTGGAACAAGGCAATGCTTTAAATAAATGAACTCGCTCAAACTTAATTTCCTAATTATGGAGGAAATCTAGCATAGAGATTAAAAGCATAGGCTCTGGACTTAACTCTAGTTGGGTGGGAGTCCTGGACTTTCCAGTGACTTGATAGGTGGCCTTAGTTTCCTCATTTGTGAAGTAGGTCAAATAATTATGCAGTATCAACCTAATAAGGTTGTGGTGAGCACTGGATGAGAAATGCATAGAAAGCTAAAACAGTGCCTAGCAGTGCATAAATGTTAACTATTACTATCACGAAGGCTGTTATTCTTAATATGGTACCATTGGGCTGGGCACGGTGGCTCACGCCTGTAATCCCAGCACTTTGGGAGGCTGAGGCGGGTAAATCACCTGAAGTCAGGAGTTCACAACCAGCCTGGCCAACATGGTGAAACCCCATCTCTACTAAAAATACAAAAAATTAGCCAGGTGTGGTGGCACGTGCCTGTAATCCCAGCTACTTGGGAGGCTGAGGCAGAAGCATCGCTTGAACCCGGGAGGTGGAGGTTGCAGTGAGCCAACATCACACCATTGCACTCCAGTCTGGGCAACAAGAGTGAAACACTGTCTCAAAAAAAAAAAAAATAGGGTACCATCATGACAATTAAAAGCTCACTGGCGGCCGGGTGCGGTGGCTCACACCTGTAATCCCAGCACTTTGGGAGGCTGAGGCGGGTGGATCATGAGGTCAGGAGATGAAGACCATCCTGGCTAACACGGTGAAAGCCCGTCTCTACTAAAAATACAAAAAGAAAATTAGCTGGGTGTGGTAGTGGGTGCCTGTAATCCCAGCTACCCAGGAGGCTGAGGCAGGAGAATGGTGTGAACCCGGGAGGCAGAGCTTGCAGTGAGCCAAGATTGCGCCACTTCACTCCAGCCTGGGCAACAGAGTGAGACTCTTGTCTCATAAAAAAAAAAAAAAATGCTCACAGACTGTATTGTAAAGTTAAAAGTGAGGTACCATACTTCTAATCACCAGGTCTATAGAAGAGTTTTTAAAAATGTGAGAGATATCATTTTATGGAAATAATCTATATCAAAAGAATTTCAAGCACATTTAAATAATGAGTCTACTTTGTTAACACTCTCTCTTTAGTTTTTGATTTTCTGATTTTATTTTATTGTTCATTTATTAATTTACTAATTTATTTATGTTTTAGAGAGCAGGGTCTCTAAATGACCATAGCTCATTGCAGCCTTGAACTCCTGGGCTCAAGCGATCCTTCTGTCTCATACTGCAGGCATACGCCACCATGCCTGGCTGATTTTTTGTAGAGATGGGGTCTCACTATGTTATCCAGGCTGGTTTTGAAATCCTGGCCTCCAGCAATTCTCCCTCCTCAGCTTCCAGAAGTGCTGGGATGACAGGTATAAACCACCTTGCCTGGCCTTTTCTGATTTTAGAAGTGAAAACACGCTTGCTTGCCAAAGATTTAAGTTCTTTTGAACTTTAAAAATACATATATAGGTCAGGCACTGTGACTCACACAGGTAATTCCAGCACTTTGGGAGGCCAGGGCAGGCAGATTGCTTTAGTCCAGGAGTTTGAGCCCAGCCTAGAAGCATGGCGAAACTCTGTCTCTGCAAAAGACACAAAAATTAGCTGGGTGTAATTATGCATGCTTTGGTCCCAGGTTCTTGGGGAATTGAGGGGGAGGATCGCTTGAGCCCAGGAAGTTGAAGCTACAGTGAGCTGAGATCGCATCACTGCACTCCAGCCTGGGTGACAAAGTGAGACCCTGTCCTCCCCTCCTCCAGAAAACAAAACAAAACAAAAAATGCATACACATATATGCTGAGTGTGGTGATTCATGTCTCTCATCCCAACACTTTGAGAGGTCAAGGCAGAAGGATCTCTTGAGCCCAGAAGTTCAAGACCAGCCTGAACAACATAGCAAGACCTCGTCTCTACCAAAAAAAAAAAAAAAAATTAGCCAGTTGTGGTGGCAGGTGCCTGTAGTCCTACCTACTTAGGAGGCTGAAGCTGGAGGATTGCTTAAGCCCAAGAGTTTGAGGCTGCAGTGAGCCATGACTGCACCACTGCACTCCATCCTGGGTGACACAGCGAAAGACCCCGTCTCTTAAGAAAAAAAATTACAGGCTGGGAGCCATGGCTCACACCTGTAATTCCAGCATTTTGGGAGGCTGAGGTGGGCAGATCACTTGAGGTCAGGAGTTCAAGATGAGCCTGGCCAACAAGGTGAAACCCGTCTTTACTAAAAAATATATAAGAATTACACAGGAGCATTGTTTGAACCTGGAGGGAGGCGAAAGTTGCAGTGAGCCGAGATCATGCCACCACTGCACTCCAGCCTGGGCAGCAGAGTGAGACTCCATCTCAAAAAAAAAAAACAAAAAACAAACCATATGTATATTAATTTTTTAAAACTAGGGTCAAATACTGTTTATAGCCTACCTTTTTCATTTAACAATACAAAATGGACATGTATCCATGTAAACAAATGGGAGTCTACAACATAATTTCTAATGGCTATAAAGCACTTCAACATATGGTTATATCATCATTTATTTAACACATTTCCTATTGTTGGCAATTAGGACATCTCCAATTTTGCTACTGTAAATAAATAATAAAATAAACAACTATCTTTATTTTTGCTCACTCAATCGATTATTTTCCTTAGAAAAAAAATCTTAAATGTGTTTCTCGATTAAAGAGTATGTACAAAAAAAAAAAAAAAAAAGAAAAGAAAGAAACAAAGAAAGAAAAAGATTTGGTATGTTATCTAATTGACTCCCAGAAAAAGCAGGAGCAATTTATTTGCAACAGTGGTGCATGGGAGCACCTATTTACACACTTCTGCCTCAACAACAGGTCTTAGTAAACTTTGTCTTTGCCAGTCTGGCTACACTGATTCAGTCAAAGAGTTGCCATGTAACCCAAGCTTGGCCAAACTCCCTCCAGGACTTTGAATCTTGTTTGGAGTGACACAGAGATGGAAGAAACCATAGGGTTGAGCAGTGGGTGAGCAGTTCCTATTACCAAGACATTCTGGAAGTGCCAGGTCATGTTCTGTCTTCTTCGGCCTCCTTAACCTCTCCCATTCCTATTACTCTGTGAGGTCCTCACAGCTTTCCAATAAATTTCCTTTTTTTTTGGTAGCTAGACTTAGTTTTTGTAGCTGGTAATCAAACAGAAATACCAAGTTGGTTGTTGAATATGCAAGTCTGGGGCTCAGCCAGGGGGTAGCCTGGGCAAGAGATGTAGATTTGGGAGACACTAACAGTGCTATAACTGATAAACGTACTGAAGAGAATATGAACTCCAGAAGGAGATGAAGTTCTTTTTTTTTTTTTTTTCTGAGATGGAGTCTCACTCTGTCGCCAGGCTGGAGTGCAATGGCACAATCTCGGCTCACTGCAACCCCCGCCTCCCAGGGTTCAAGCCATTCTCCTAGCTACTTAGCCTCCGGAGTAGCTAGGACTACAGGCACGTGCCACCACATCTGTTAATTTTTGTATTTTTTGTAGAGACGGGGTTTCACCATGTTGACCAGGATGGTCTTGATCTCTTGACCTTGTGATCTGCCCGCCTGGGCCTCCCAAAGTGCTGGGATTACAGGCGTGAGCCACCATGCCCGGCTGAAGTTTTCTTTCTAATTCCTTTTGTTGTTGCTGTTGTTTGAGATGGGGTCTCACTCTGTTGCTCAGGCTGCAGTGCAGTGGTGCAATCTCGGCCCACTACAACCTCAGCCTCCTGGGTTCAAGCAATTCTCCTATCTCAGCCTCCCAAGTTGGGATTACAGGCACCTGCCACCATACCCAGTTAATTTTTGTATTTTTTTAGTAGAAACGGGGTTTCACCATGTTGGCCAGGCTGGTCTGGAACTCCTGATCTCAAGTGATTCACCTGCCTCAGACTCCCAAAGTGCTGGGATTACAGTTGTGAGCCACCGCCCCCAGCCCCTCCTTCTAATTCCTAACCTAGTTCTTAGTAAAGTACTATATATATATTTTAAAGACATGATCTTGCTCTGTTGCCTAGGCTGGAGTGTGGTGGCCCAATCATAGCTCACTGGAATCTCAAACTCCTAGGCTCGAGGGATCCTCCCGCCCCAGTCTCCCAAGTAGGTGGGACTATAGGTGTGCACTACCACACCTGGATAGTACTAATTTCTTTGGAACAAGTTTGATTTTGTATTTATTTTGCTGCCTTAGGAAACTATCAGAGGAAGCAAACTAACCATATTGGTTGACTTAAATAGCGTAGATGTGTTTATTTATTTATTTATTTTGTTTTGTTCTGTTTTGGTAGATGTGTTTTATATTGGAAAAAATACACACATGCATTCATAGGATAAACTTCGTAAAACTGTTTTTTGTTTTTTGTTTTTTTAATAAAACCACGTCAGGCAAACAACATTTTTGAACTAGAGCCCAGGTTCAAATTAGTCTGTCTTAGGCCTGTATTCTCACAGTATCACCTAGCAAAGACATTAATACTTCATTTGATTTAGATCTTCTCATTTCCATTCTGAAAAGAAAGCCCAAACTCCAAAATATCAGTCCAGAAATGTACCCTAAGAATCCCAAACAGTATTGTGCAGAATAATATATTTTATTTGTTTTGAAGCAGTTTTGCCATGGAACTACCGGGAATGTAATGCCAGTTTCCTCAATATTTATATGCTCAAATGAACAGAATTCAGTATCATATATGGTAGTTACTGAAGAAAAAGATCTCTTCTGAAAAGATGAAAAACCATGAAAAGAGTGTCATAGTGCTGACTCTATTAAGCCTGCAAAAGCATGAAGAGGGTTGGGAGAAGGAGCAATTAGAAAGTCAGGTGGCCTACTCTGGTTATACCATGCCTAAATTTGGATAAATGAGTGCCCTTAAATGATCTAAGAACAGTGCTTGGCAACTAGCAATAGTTCCTGGGTCAAATATATGTTGAAAGAATGAATGTTTGTTAGTTATTAATAAATAAGAAATGTTTAAATAAAAGTTTGCATATAAGTGAAAACCCAGGTAAGATAAACATCTGCCTACTTGTTATTGATTAGAAAAGTCTTGGCGATGCACTATGGCTCACATCTGTAATCCCAGAGCTTTAGGAGGCCAAAGTGGAAGGATCACTTGAGGCCAGGACTTTGAGGTCAGACTGGGCAACATACGGAGGCCCTATTTTTACAAAAAATGGGAAAAAAATAGAAGTGACAAGTCTCTTTCCACACCTCAATTTATGAGTGAGAATATAAATATCCAGAGAGATTAATGACATTTTCAGTCACAATGTTAATACTTTTGAAAAATGAAAAGCAATTTTATTGTTCTGTATATCCTTAATTTTGGTTCTTATAGTTGATCATGGTTTCAGTTACTATTGCTGCATAAAAAATTACCCCAAAACATAGTGGTGTAAAAAAAAACTGTTTTTGTTTTTTGTGGGTTTTTTTTTTTTTTTTTTTTTGAGAAAAGGTTTTGCTCTGTCACCCAGGCTGGAGTGCAGTGGCCTGATCATAGCTCAGTGCAGGCTCAACCTCCTGGTCTCAAGCAATCCTCCTGCCTCAGCCTCCTGAGTAGCCAGGACTACAGGTGCATGCCACAATATACAGCTAATTTTTTATTTTTTGTAGAGACGAAGTCTCACTGTTATGTCGGCTGGTCTCACACTCCTGAGGTCAAGTGATCCTCCCACTTTGACCTCCCAAAGTGCTGGGATTACAGGAGTGAGCCGCCACACCCAGTCAAACAAAACCACTTTATTTTGCTCATGATTTTGACAGTCAGGAAATTGGGAAGAGCACTGATGGGCAGTTTGGTCTCGGGATCTCTCAGGTGGCTGCAGTCAGATGCTGGCTGGAGCTGCAGTTGCTTGAAGGCGACATTGGGCTGCACATCCAAGATGGCTCCCTGCCTTGGCTGGCAGCTAGTTGATGCAGGCTATTGGCTGGGAGCTCAGCTTGAACTATCTCCTGGATTGCATACACATGGCTTCTCTAGCAGGTGGTCTCAAGGTTGTCAGACTTCTTACATGGTGGCTGACTTCCCACAGGACAAGGGTCCCAAGAAAACCAGGAGGAAGCTGCAGCACCTTTAATGACCCAACCTCAGAAGTCACACACCAGCACTTCCTCTGTACTATATTAGGCAGAGCAATCACAAGATTCAAAAGGAGAGGACATAGAGCCCACTGCTTAATGGGATGAGTGTCAAATAACTTGGGGACCATTGTCCTAAAACCACCACAGCCAGGTTGAGCATTTTTTGGCATAGGTAGCCCATGCTTTAGAAGAGCTAATTTAGTTTGTGGTATAACTATCTCTAGATTACATTTTTAAACTTTTTATTATGGAGACTTTCAAACATATATTAAAGCAAACAGAATGGTATAATGAACCCCTGTGTGCCATTTCTCAGCTTCAATAATGATCAACTTTGTTTCGTCTGTACCTCCACCTGCTTGCCCCGTCTCAAACTCCCCTATTATTCTGATGTAAAGATAATACATCATATTTATTTATCTGTAATTATTTCAGTACATGTCTTTAAAAGATAAGGATTTTTTAAATAGTTGGATTAGTTATAAACAAGAATTGCTTAATATGATCAAATTTAGTTGGCACTTAAATTTTCAATGTCTCAAAAATGTCATTTTTTTTTTTTTTTTTTTTTTGAGATGAAGTCTCGCTCTGTCACGCAGGCTGGAGTGCAGTCATGCGATCTCAGCTCACTGCAAGCTCTGCCTCCTGGGTTCACACCATTCTCCCGCCTCAGCCTCCCGGGTAGCTGGGACTACAGGCGTGTGTCACCATGCCTGGCTAATTTTTTGTATTTTTAGTGGAGACGGGGTTTCACTGTGTTAACCAGGATGGTCTCAATCTCCTGACCTCGTGATCTGCCCACCTCAGCCTCCCAAAGTGCTGAGATTACAGGCGTGAGCCACTGCACCTGGCCACAAATGTCATAATTTTATATTTGTTTGAGTCATGATCAAAATAAGGCCCACATATTGCAATTTGTCAATTTATCTTTAAAGTCTCTTTAAGGCTGGCTGCAGTGACTCATGTCTGTAATCCCAATATTTTGGGTTACTGAGGTGGGAGGATCATTTGAGCCCAGGAATTCGAGACCAGCCTGGGTAACTAAATAGTGAGACCCTGTCTCTAAATATTAAAAAAAAAAAAAAAAAAAGAAAAGAAAAAAGAAAAAAAGAAAAATTAGCTGGGCATGGTGGGCCTGTGGTCCCAGCTACTCAGGAGGCTGAGGTGGGACGATTGCTTGAGCCCAGTAGGTTGAGGCTGCAATGAGCCATGATTGCACCACTGCACTCCAGCCTGGGTGACACAGTGAGACCCTGTCTTAAAAATATATATATATATATAATTATACAGGCCGGGCACAGTGGTGCCTATAGTCCCAGCACTTTGGGAGGCCAATGTAGGAGGATCACTTGAGCCCAGGAGTCTGAGACTAGCCTGGGCAACATAGGGAAACCCCATCTCCTCAAGAAATACAAAAATTAGCCACGCTTGGTGGTGCACGCCTGTAAGGAGACTGAGGCAGGAGGATCACTTGAGCCCTGGAAGTTGAGGCTGCAGTGAGCCATGATTGGGACACTACACTCCAGCCTGGGTTACAGTGAGACCTTGTTTCAAAAAAAAAAAAAAAAAAAAATTACAAAATGGTGTTATTTTAGGCTGGACATGATGGCTCATGCCTGTAATCCCAGCACTTTGGGAGGTTCAGGCAGGTGGATCACCTGAAGCCAGGAGTTCAAGACCAGCCTGGGCAACATGGTGAAACTGCATCTCTACTAAAAATACAAAAATTAGCTGGGAATGGTGGTGGGTACCTGTAATCCCAGCTACTCAGGAGGCTAAGGCGGGAGGATCGCTTGAACCCCGGAGGCGGAGGTTCCAGTGGGCCGAGACTGTGCCACTGCACTCCAACCTGGGTGACAGAGCGAGGTCCATTTCAAAGAAAAAAAGGTGTTGTTTTAACTCAAACATTCTTTTTTTTTTTTTTTTTTTTTTTGAGACGGAGTCTCGCTCTGTCGCCCAGGCTGGAGTGCAGTGGCCGGATCTCAGCTCACTGCAAGCTCCGCCTCCCAGGTTTACGCCATTCTCCTGCCTCAGCCTCCCGAGTAGCTGGGACTACAGGCGTCCGCCACCTCGCCCGGCTAGTTTTTTGTATTTTTAGTAGAGACGGGGTTTCACCATGTTAGCCAGGATGGTCTCGATCTCCTGACCTTGTGATCCGCCCGTCTCGGCCTCCCAAAGTGCTGGGATTACAGGAACTCAAACATTCTTACTTGTTGGATGGAAGAGTTTAATAAAGAGAAAATTTGGCCGGGCACAGTGGCTCAAAGCTGTAATCCCAGCACTTTGGGAGGCCGAGACGGGCGGATCACGAGGTCAGGAGATCAAGACCATCCTGGCTAACCCGGTGAAACCCCGCCTCTACTAAAAAATACAAAAAACTAGCCGGGCGAGGTGGCGGGCGCCTGTAGTCCCAGCTACTCGGGAGGCTGAGGCAGGAGAATGGCGTGAACCCGGGAGGCGGAGCTTGCAGTGAGCTGAGATCCTGCCACTGCGCTTCAGGCTGGGCAACAGAGCGAGACTCCGTATCAAAAAATAAATAAATAAATAAATAAATAAATAAATAAATAAATAAAGAGAAAATTTTCCTCAATTTTCCTCATCTGTAAGTTTGTTACTCAAGGATACAGTTAGAACACAAAAAGTTGAACGGCAGCATTATGCTTGGTTTGCTCTCTTTAGTTTCCAATTGTTGAAACAATGAGTTCGTAGATTACTTTAAAAAATCAAATAGGGATTTACTTTGAAAAAAAAACAAACTTTAGAAGGTATAGTTAAACACTGGGGTGTGTGTGTGTGTGTTTCAGTTGGTTTTGTTTTCTACATTTTAATGACTCATAAAAATAAAAAGCTAGGAATTCTCAGACTGTCAGTTGCATGCAGCTCTTGAGAGCACTCTGCCCAGACAGAACAAAGGAAGGTTCTGGAAGAGTTCCAGGAAAACTATGGAAATTACATGTGTGAATATTGGGGAGACATTGTGATATGTAAGTGACAGAGGTATTGAAATGCTTGGGGAAAAACTGGATGGGTTCATGGGCAAATAGGAAAATGAAAAAACATGGCAATTTT
Source organism: Macaca fascicularis (assembly GCF_037993035.2). Classification (NCBI taxonomy): domain Eukaryota; kingdom Metazoa; phylum Chordata; class Mammalia; order Primates; family Cercopithecidae; genus Macaca; species Macaca fascicularis. Next base: position 47,241,965 of record NC_088390.1, read on the forward strand.
TTTTTTTTTTGAGACGGAGTTTCACTCTTGTTGCCCAGGCTGGAGTGCAGTGGCACAATATTGGCTCACTGAAACCTCTGCCTCCCAGGTTCTAGCAATTCTCCTACCTCAGCCTCCCGAGTAGCTGGGATTACAGGCATGCACCACCATACCCGGCTAATTTTGTATTTTTAGTAGAGACAGGGGTTTCTCCATGTTGGTCTCGAACTCCCAACCTCAGGTGATCCGCCTGCCTCGGCCTCCCAAAGGCTAGGATTACGGGCATGAGCCACCACACCCGGCCAAAACATGGCAATTTTTAATATAGGAAAAATTAAAATACAAGAAAGGAGGTGTGGTTGAAAATAGAATACTCTTTAATACTGTTTGATTTGGTTGTCAACAATATTTGCTTGGCCATAATAATATAAACACTGACTTTGAATATAACATAAAATGTCAATATGCTTAGGTAGAAAAAGAGATATAAGATGTTGATATGCTTACGTAGGGAAGGTGGAAGAAAGGGAAGTGGAAAAGGTGATATGGAAAAGGGAAACCCTCATCTATGATGGTGGGAAATCAATAGATTATACCTCAAATCTATCAGCTAAGAAGTTAAATAAAAACATATTATTTAGAAAGCAGTTATAAATGTTAGAAGGAACAGCTGAGAGTTGAGGTGATTGTCTCGAGAGAGTAGAAATGTATAGGGATCAGGCAGGGAACTGATTTTTTTTTTTAAATTAGAAATCTTTAGGCAATGCTACCCTTTTATACTATTGTGTACAGTCATGCACTGCTTAATGATGGGGAGACATTCTGAGCAATGTGTCGCTGGGCGATTTCAACATTGTGTGAACATTGTAAAGTTTACTTACACAAACCTAGATGCTATAGTATAGTGTACTATACACATAGGCTATATGGTATAGCCTATTGCTCCTGGGTTACAAATCCGTACAGCATGTTACTGTATCGAATACTGCAGGCAATCGTAACATAATGGTAAGTGTTTGTGTATCTAAACATATCTAAACATGGAAAAGATGCAGTAAAAATATGGCATTATAATTGTATGAGGCCACTGTTATATATGCAGTTCCTCATTGCCCCAAACCTCATTATGCAGCACATGACATTACATGTATAAAAACAGAAATTAACCTGAAGGCTGGGTGCAGTGGTTCACACCTATAATCCCAGCACTTTGGGAAGCTGAGGTGGGTGGATCAGTTAAGCTTAGGAGTTCAAGCCCAGCCTGGGCGGCATGGCGAAACCTCTTCTCAACAACAACAACAAAAAGTACTTGGGTGTGGTGCATGCCTGTAGTCCCAGCTACTTGGGAGGCCAAGGCAGGAGGATCAATTGAGCCCAGGAGATCGAGGCTGCAGCGAACAGTGATCACGCCACTGCACTCTCGCCTGGGCAAGACCCTGTCTCAAAAAAAAAAAAAAAAGAAAGAAAGAAATTAACCCTAAAATACAGGGCTACATTTTCTGTTCAATGTGAAAAATGTAGAAAAAGGAGAGCTACAAAGTAAAGATTACTCTAAGGTCAGAAAAAAAAACACACAAATGTTTCAGCTTGTATTTTACATGTGGATTTAATGATGATCTCTTTTCACCAGATGGACTTAACAGTGATTTCCTACCACTTTAAAAACCAGGATCATTTTTTTTTTCTACTTCTAGTGCGTTCTCAGTCATAATCACTAGCTTTCATTTCACCTCTTCACAGATTATTCAAAGTCACTTCATTTTATAATCTCATTCTTAACCCTAAGCATGATTTCAAACTAAATCCTTTCCTGGAAATGACCTATATTTCCATTGATCTCACTGGACTACCCCAGGCCATTACGGAATAGTGGTTAAGGACTTGGAGCTCTGGAATCCAACAGACCTGGTTCCATCCCCACTGGGCCACCTGGGGATTAGATGACTTCAGGAAAGTTGCTCTCTATAGATGCCTCAATTTCTTCCTTCATCTGTTCATGGAGGTAGTAAGAGCACCTATCTCACAGGTGCAAGGATTAGAAGAGGTAGTATCGGTAAACAGAGTAACACTTCCAAATAAAGACCGAGCTAGTGTGCATTCAGGGGCACCTCTGCTAACTCTCATCTAGAGAAATTCAATGCAGTGTATTCCTGAGCAGGTGAACTGGAGAAGTTGGTTTACAGAATGCCTGTGAGGGACCAGCTCATGGTAGGCACTGGAGGTATCAAAGATGAGTAAGACACGTCCGCGTCCTTCAAGAGGCCTAAGACCAGAGCCGGGCGCGGACAATAGTCCCCCCAATTATTCGTGGTTTTGTTTTCCCAGATTTTAGTTACTCATGGTCAACAGGGGTCTGAAAATATTAAATGGAAAATTCCAGAAATAAACAATGCATCAGATGTTTTAAATTGTGTCACTCTGAGTAGCATGATAAAAGCTTGTGCTGGCTGGGCACAGTGGCTCATGCCTGTAATCCCAGCACTTTGGGAGGCCGAGGTGGGTAGATCACGAGGTCAGGAGATCGAGACCATCCTGGCTAACACGGTGAAACCCCGTCTCTACTAAAAATACAAAAAATTAGCCGGGCATGGTGGTGGGCGCCTGTAGTCCCAGCTACTCAGGAGGCTGAGGCAGGAGAATGATGTGAACCTGGGAGGCGGAGCTTGCAGTGAGCCGAGATCGCGCCACTGAACACCAGACTGGGAGAGACAGCGAGACTCAGTCTAAAAAAAAAAAAGTAAAGAAAAGCTTGTGCTGTCCTGCCCTATCCCACCAGGAACATGAATCATCCCTCCGTCCAGCGTATCCAGGCTGATAGGCTCCCCGCCCTGTTAGTCACTTAGTAGCCCTCTTGGTTATTGGTTATCAGATCAACTGTCATGCTATCACAGTGCTTGTGTTCAAGTAACCTTTATTTTACTAATAATGGCCCTAAAGTGCAAGAGTAGGGAGGCAGTTGATTTGTGCAAGGGCATTTGAAAGGCAATTGTAGACTCTTCCCCTAGTGCCACAAAGGGAAACTCTTTTTTTTTTTTTTTTTTTTTTGAGACGGAGTTTTGCTCTTGTTGCCCAGGCTGGAGTACAATGGTGTGATCTTGGCTCACCACAACCTCTGCCTCTCTGGTTCAAGCGATTCTCCTGCCTCAGCCTCCCGAGTCACTGGGATTACAGGCATGTGCCACCATGCCTGGCTAATTTTGTATTTTTAGTAGAGACAGGTTTTCTCCATGTTGGTCAGGCTGGTCTCGAACTCCTGACCTCAGGTGATCCGCCCATGTTGGCCTACCAAAGTGCCGGGATTATAGGTGTGAGCCATCACACCCAGCTGAGAAACTCTTTTGTAAAGCAGATGTCCCTTCCCAACAATGGAATAAAGACATGAAATTTACCACCACAGTAGCAGGGATAGTGATTGCAGTGGTGAATCTTGCAATGGGTAAGAGCTGGTAAGCTCACCATAGACAGAAGCAAATGTCTCCTGAGCTCCATCCCACACTTGAATGGACACATGGATGATAATAGCACAGTGCTGGCCAGGCAAGACAAACACGAAGAATACAACCAAGTGGGAAAGTCTGGTAGATGCTAAAGGAGCAAAGTAGTTGTGTAATGAAAAATTAACCTGCCCCAAAGAGAGGTCTGGCCATTGTCCATGGCTACCAAGAGGTGATCTCTAGACCCCTGGAATGTCCTGCCTTATAGGACTGTTTTTGTTTACTTACAGGCTTTGGCCATTGGGCAGTCTAACTGTGATTTATGATGAAGGCTTTGGGTCATGTCACATCAGTTCTGATCTCTGGAAAGAACTAGATACCAAAATTTGTTATAATTGAATTCCCATAAAAACTCTGAACACCAAAGTTGTAGGTGACCTTCTCACGTTGCAATACAGAAGGTCTCTGACTTAGGATGGTTTGACTTAGATTTTTTGACTTTATGGTGATGCAAAACTGTCACAATTTCTATGCAGTATTCAGTATTTAATAAATCACATGAGATATTCACCACCTTATTACAAAACAGGCCTTACATTAGATGATTTTGCCCAAATATAGGCTAATATAAGCATTCTGAACACAATTAAGGTAGGCTAGGCAAAGCTGTGATGTTCCATAGTTTAGGTGTATTAAATGCATTTTCGATTTGCAATATTTTCAATGAGTTCATCGAGAGGTAATTCCATTGTTAAGTCAAAGGGCATCTGTACTATGTATTATCATACATTATGGTCAAGACTCCATGATTCCATGGGGAGATGATAACCAGAAGCTCCTCAAGTGGATATCATTTGAAATCTGCTCTTGCATCTCTTCCCTTGGCTGATTAGAGTTTATATTCTTTGCTATAATAAAATGGTAACCGTAAGTATAGCACTTCCTGAGTTCTGTGAATCATTCTATGAGGGGGGTTTTGAAAACCTCTGAGTCTGTAGCCTGATAGTCTGAAGTGAGGGTGGTCCTGCAAATCCACAAATTTGTGGCTGGCGTCTGCAGTGAAGGCAGGCTTGCAGAGACTGTTCCCTCCAGCTGAACAGTTAACTAAACTCCAGTGCAGCAGCTCAGCACTGGGGAGCTGCCAGAACAGAAGGACCACATGGGAATGGGAGGCCCTTGTAGGTGAGTGTCAGGCCCTGCTTAACTCTCCAAACTCTGCCGTGCCCTCTCCTCACATTTGTAACCACTGAGTACCCACCTCAGGCTTAGCACCTCTTTCCCACAGCTCCAAGTCTCAGAGACCAATGCTGACCTTAGATTGCAGGCGTTTAAGGAACACTGATCTGGCTGGGCTGGGCATGGTGGCTCACACCTATAATCCCAGCACTTTGGGAGGCCAAGGTGGGCGGATCACCTGAGGTTAGGTGTTCGAGACCAGCCTGGCCAATGTGGTGAAACCCCATCTCTACTAAAAACACAAAAATTAGCCAGGCGTGGTGGCATGCACCTATAATTCCAGCTACTCGGGAGACTGAGGTGGGAGAATCGCTTGAACCCAGGAGGTGGAGGTTGCAGTGAGCCGAGATTGTGCCACTGCACTTCAGCCTGGGCAACAGAGCAACACTCTGTCTCAAAAAAAAAAAAAAAAAAGCACTGATCCAATGCTCTGGGACTCAAATCACTATGCTGGCTGGAAAACAGGGAGAAGAGTAGCATGGGAGTTCAGGCTAAAGCCTTCAGCAGTACACAGACCTGGTATAGCAGTCACAGTCTTACTAGAAAGACCATAAGTCAAGAAGGATTTATTATAGAGAGGCTTCCTGCAAAAGATGGGTACTGGACAACCACAAAAGATAGAGCAGTAGCAGCCCTAGATTCAAACACACAAAAAAGGAAATGGAGAAGATTGTATAGAGAGAGCCACTTTGTGGCACTGCAAGCCAAAAGCACCCTCTCCTTTCTTCCCTCTTGTCTGTGGGGCTCTCCACTAACAGACCCAACTGGTGCTAGTGGGGAAAGGGAGGCTGTTGATGCAGCTCATAAGATCAGCCTCTGTGGTGGAGAAGGATGGCAAGCTCAGCTGGAGGGATAAATGGAAGGTATTCAGCGCCTGGGTTCAAATCCTTGTTACCTACTGGCCGTGTGATCTTCAACGTGTCACATGAGTCCTCCATCTATAAAACTGAGTGCTTTGGTAAGTAGGCAAGGACCAAAGGAGGGAAGGCACATGAAGTGCTTGCTGTAGCACCTGCTTCATAGGAAGGGCTCAGTGTCCAGCCGACAGTAATACTAGGTTTGCTGCTCTGCCTCTGGCTCCATGCCCAGCTATAATAACTGGGCTTCCAACTTGCTCCTGAAACACAGTTACCCCCAGTATCCCATTCTGATAATTGGATCCAGATTATTTTCATTGTGCCAGAGGCCCCCTGTCTTGCTATTTGCTTAATCCAGGGGTCTCCTAGGAATGGCACCTTGCTGCTTGCTTGTAGGTAACCATGGAAACTGGCTGCCTTTGTCAGATAAAAGGCAAGTTGGTAACAGCCTGAATGGTGATGGGGAGAGAGGCTGAGAACAAAGATTTTTATGAGTCATGTTAAGCAAAATCCATGCTCCAGACTTGAGGTGAAATATTTTCATCCCTCAAGAGAGTTAGTACCCAGTTCTACATTGGGAACCCTCTCCCTTAAACCACATTGAACATAGGACACACACTATCTACACCCTGCAAGGTGGAGTGTAAGGTCCCTATACTACTCTGCCTGCTGACTTCCGATGAGCTCTGCATACCCACGAGCTCTGCTGGAGCCGTTTTTATTGAAAAGCTGCAGATCTGCCTCCTCTGAAGCCTGGGTTCAGGAAACCAGGACTAGATTGGCCAGAAGCAGACTGGAACAGGCCTACGGTTTTAGAGAAAAGAGGTCCATTTGTTTTCTAGGGCTGCTGTAAGAAAATACCACAAACTGGGCCGGGCGTGGTGGCTCACACCTGTAATCCCAGCACTTTGGGAGGCCGAGGCGGGCAGATCACGAGGTCAGGAGTTCGAGACCAGCCTGGCCAACATAGTGAAACCCCATCTCTACTAAAAATACAAAAAATTAGCCGGGCGTGGTAGTGGGCACCTGTAATCCCAGCTACTCAGGAGGCTGAGGCAGGAGAATCGCTTGAACCTGAGAGGCAGAGGTTGCAGTGAGCCAAGATCACACCACTGCACTCCAGCCTGGGCGACAGTGCAAGACTCTGTCTCAAAAAAAAAAAAAAAAAAAAAAAAAAAGAAAGAAAGAAAAGACCACAAACTGAGTGTCCTCAACAACAGAAATGTACTGTCTCACAGTTCTAGAGGTCAGAAGTCCAAGGTCAAGGTGTCAGCCGGGTTGGTTCCTTCTGAGAGCTGTGAGATCGAATCTGTTCCATGCCTCTCCCCTCGCTTCTGGTGGCTTGATGGCAATCTTTGGCATTCCTCAGCATGTAGAACCATCACCCTGATCTCAGCTTGGTTTTCACACAACCTCCTCCCTGTGTGTGTATCTCTGTTTCCAAATTTCCCTTTTTTAAAAAGAAATTATCTATTTATTTTGAGACAGGGTTGTAAGACTGGCTAATTTTTGTATTTTTGGTAGAGTCAGGATTTCGCCATGTTGGCCAGGCTGGTCTCAAACTCTAGGGCTCAAGCGATCCACCCGCCTTGGCCTCCCAAAGTGCTGGGATTACAGGTGTGAGCCGCCGCGCCTGGCCCAAATTTCCCTTCTTATAGGTATACCAATTATATAGGATTAAAGCCCACCTGAATGACATCATCTTAACTGCATACATCTGTAACAACCCTGTTTACAAGTGAGGTCACATTCTGAGGTACTGGGCCTTAGGACTTCAACATAAGAATTTGGGGAAGACACAATTTAACCCATAACAGGGGGGAAAAGAGGAGAAAGTCTACCCTATGACATCTATCCTGGCTCTTAAATATTGACCCTTCTTGAAATCTCAACCCAGTGCTACCTTGTTATCAGAAAGCCTCTGATATTCTACGTTGTGCCTTTTGCCCTATGACATCTAGTCCTGGCCCTCTACCTGTCCACTTCGGCAATCTAATTCTATCTAGTTCCAGCCCTCACTGCTGGACAGGCATCTCAGTATCCCTTTTCTGCCAGTATTTGTTCTGCCAGCCATAGGAGACTTCCTCCGAGTTGAGCATGTTCCCCTTAGAACTGGCCTTGCCTCCAGCTGGGCACAGTGGCTCACACCTGTAATCCTAGCACTTTATGAGGCCGAGACGGGTGGATCACCTGAAGTCTGGAGTTCAAGACCAGCCTGGCCAACAGGGCGAAACCCCATCTGTACTAAAAATACAAAAATTAGCTGAGCATGGTGGCGGGCGCCTATAATCCCAGCTACTCAGGAGGCCGAGGCAAGAGAATCGCTGGAATCCAGGAGGCAGAGGTTGGGGTGAGCTGAGACTGTGCCACTGCACTCCAGCCTGCTGGGCGACAGAATGAGACTTCGTCACAAAAAAGAAAAGAAAAGAAAAGAAAAGAACTGGCCTTGACTCACAGGGTGCAGCTAATCCAAGTCCTTGTTTGTTTAGTTCTGCCCCAACCTCTGCAGGGGCCAAACCCAGCTGCACCCTAAGGGAAGCCAGTGGGGTTTGAAATGCAGGGTTTGAAGTGCCTGGAAGTAGGGACAATAAGCAGGTATTTAGAGGCAGACAGGCAGGGTTCAGAGCTGGATAGAAGCAGGCTGCAACGTGGCACAGGGGCAGGGCTAGAGTGCAGCCTAGTGGATCCAAGGGTGTTTACTCTTGGCTCTATTTCTACTGCCCCTTGTATGGATGATCCAGGCCCACAAGGTTGGACATGGTGGCCACAGGAAGGTCTGCAGGTGAGTCTTGCCCAGAGTAAAGCAGGAACAGTCTGGGGGTGGTTAGAAGCATCAAGTTTGCTCACTGAGCCTCAATTTCTGCATCCATAAAATAAGACCTTTAACAAAACTCATCTGATGGGATTTTTGTGAGGATTAAATGAGTAATGAATATATAGCCTTTTCTTTCTTTTTTAAACATTTGTTTTATTTATTTATTTATTGGAGATGAGGTCTTACTCTGTCGCCCAGGCTGGAGTGCAGTGGCACCATCTTGGCTCACTCTGGGCTCAGGTAATTCTCCCACCTCACCTTCCCAAGCAGCTGGGATTATAGGCATGTGCCACCACGCCCGACTAATGTTTATTTGTTTGTTTTTGTAGAAATGGAATTTTGCCATGTTGCCCAGGCTGGTCTTGAACTCTTGGACTCAAGCCATATGCCTCTGCCTCCCAAAGTGCTGGAATTACAGGCGTAAGCTACTGTGTCCAGCCAATATATGGCCTTAACTCAGGGCCTGGTACAAAGTAAGCATTCAAAGCTGGGTGTAGTGGTTCATGTCTGTAGTCCCAGCTACTCAGGAGGCTCATTGGAGCCCAGGAGTTTGCGGATACAGGGAGCTATGATTGCACCACCGCACTCCAACCCGGACGACAGAGGAAGACCTCTGTCTCTACAAAAAAACAAAGTAACTGTTCAGCACATGTTAGCCATGGTGATCATCATGACCCCTTAACACACAGTATTTTATCGCCTCCACAGTTTCACGATATTGGTTATCAGGTAGTTTCTGGGTATGACAGAATAAAGCAGTTGCTCCTTTCTTGTTGAAATACTGTACTCACACAAAATTAAACAGCCTCTCGGGAAAATGATGGCACTTCTTTGAGATATTTCTTCTTCTTCTTCTTTTTTTTTTTTTTTTTGAGACAGAGTTTAGCTCTTGTTGCCCAGGCTGGAGTGCAATGGCACAATCTCGGCTCACCACAACCTCCGCCTCCCAGGTTCAAGAGATTCTCCTGCCTCAGCCTCCCGAGTAGCTGGGATTATAGGCATGCGCCACCACAGCCGGCTAATTTTGTATTTTTAGTAGAGATGGAGTTTCTCCATGTTGGTCAGGCTGGTCTCGAATTCCTGACCTCAGGTGATCCGCCCGCGTCGGCCTCCCAAAGTGCTGGGATTACAGGCTTGAGCCACCGTGCCTGGCTTCTTTGGGATATTTCTCGGTGTTCTTGGATTATGACCACTGATCCAGGATAGGAGCTATCAATGTGCAATTTACTTTGTGTGTGTGTGTGTGTGTGTGTGTGTGTGTGTGTGTGTGTGTGTGAGACAGTGTCTCACTGTGTCACCCAGGCGGGAGTACAGTGGCACGATCTTGGTTCACTGCAACCCCTGCCTCCCAGGTTCAAATGATTCTCCTGCCTTAGGCTCCTGAGTAGCTGGGATAACCGGTGCTCACCACCACGCCCAGCTAATTTTTGTATTTTTAGTAGAGGTGGGTTTTCTTTTTTTTGTTTTTTTTTGAGAGGGAGTTTCACTTTGTCACCCAGGCTAGAGTGCAGTGGCGCAATCTTGGCTCACTGCAACTTCCGCCTCCCAGGTTCAAGCAAGTCTTCTGCTCAGCCTCCCGAGTAGCTGGAACTACAGGTATGTGCCACCATGCCCAGCTATGTTTTGTATTTTTAGTAGAGATGGGGTTTCACCATATTGGCCAGGCTGGTCCCGAACTCCTGACCTCGTGACCTGCCCACCTCGGGCTCCCAACGTGCTGGTATTACAGACGTGAGCCACCATGCCTGGCCTACCTTAGTACTTTAAGCAGCTTACTGCCACGTGTAGATATCTTTTCTTTCCTCCCCAGGAAGAGGAGGGGTTTTTGGATTCCTGATTTTTTTTTTTTTTTTTTTTTTTTTTTGAGACAGAGTTTCACTCTTGTCACTCAGGCTGGAGTGCAATGGCATGATCTCGGCTCACCGCAACCTCCACCTCCTGCGTTCAAGCGATTCTCCTGCCTCAGCCTCCCAAGTAGCTGGGACTACAGGCACACGCTCCCAAACCCAGATAATTTTTTGTGTTTTTTTTTTTAGTAGAGATGGGATTTCACGATGTTGGCTGGGCTGGTCTCAAACTCCTGACCTCAGGTGATCCACCCGCCTCAACCTCCCAAAGTGCTGGAATTATAGGTGTGTGCCACCACACCCGGCATTTTTTATTTATTTTTTATTTTTTTATTTTTTTGAGACAGGGTCTTGCTGTGTCTCCCAGGCTGGAATGCACTGGTGCAGTCTTGGCTCACTGCAACCTCCACATCCCAGGCTCAAGTGATCCACACACCTCAGCCTCCCCAGTAGCTGGGACCACAGGCATGCACCGCTATGTCCAGCTAATTTTTGTATTTTTGGGTTTCGCCATATTGCCTAGCCTGATCTAGAACTCCTGGACTCAAACAATCCTTTTTCTCAGCCTCCCAAAGTGCTGGGATTACAGGCATGAGCTACTGTGACCAGCCGGTTCCCAAGATTTTAACATTGGGCTAAAACTAGGTCCTCTAAGTGCTAGCAATTATCCTTCACACTTCCAAAATTAGCTCAAAAATGCCCACGCTCTTAAGAACAGGGTCAGGAGCACCTGACCATTTTGGAGAGATAATTTCCTCAGATGAGAAGCCACAGAAGTAGTCATTATGTGCATCCCCTCCTGCCCCATCTTAGAAGCCAAGTATGATTTAATGTATTTTAGGAACTAAAGTTCAAAATGTGAATTTCCGTGTAGAAAAAAAAATCTGTCAGAAAGCACTTAGGAAAAGGCATGGCAGTCAGATCAAATAGTGTTCAAAAATCTGTCCTTGGCCCTCTTTTCTGATTTTCCTTGACAATGTCATTCAAACTCGAGCTTGTGATAGAGGATCACTCCCCTGCCTGTGGCAGCAGCCTCGCCCCATCTCTGGAGAGCTGGGTTCCAAGTCTCTACCGCCCACTGGAGATCCACCTGTAACACTGTGAAATCAACATATCTCAGAGGGAAGAGACCATGTCTCTGCTCTTCCAGCCAACCCTACCTCCTTATGTCTTGCCTGGGACCCCTACTTGCATTCATGTTACTACCATCCTATTGGTCATCTAGGCTTGAAAACACTAAGTCCGTGATTTTTAACCTTTTTTTTTTCTTGAGATAAGGTCTGGCTCTATCACCCAGGCTGGAGTGCAGTGGTGCAATCTCAGCTCACTGCAACTTCTGCTTCCCGGGCTCAAGCCATTCTCCCATCTCAGCCTCCCGAGTAGCTGGCACTACAATACAAGCACGTGCCACGACACCTGGCTAATTTTTTAATTTTTTGTAGAGATAGGGTTTTGCCATATTGCCCAGGCTGGCCTCAAACTTGTGAGCTTAAACAACCCACTTGCCTCAGCCTCCCAAAATGCTGGGATTATAGGCTCCAGCCACTATACCCGGGCTTCCTTAGCCTTTGTTGAAATCTCAGACACCTTTGAGGTTGGATGGGAGGTATGGACTCTCCCCAGGAAAAGCAGCATTCACACAAATATTCGCTCAAAATTTCAGGAGGTCTTTAGGCTCCCCTAGCTAAGCAATCTTGATTACTCTTTTATTTCCTAATAATACCTGCTCAAAAACCTTCAGTGGCTCCCCACTATTCATAAAATATGTCCATGTTTCTTAACTTAGAGCAAACCACGATCTGACTGCAGCTTCTCTTTCTAAAATAAATGGGTTAGGCTGGGCACTGTGGCTCACACCTATAATCCCATCACTTTGGGAGGCTGAGGTGAGTGGATCATTCGAGATGAGAAGTTCAAGACCAACCTGGCCTATATGGTGAAACCCCATCTCTACTAAAAATACAAAAATGTGCTGGGTGTGGTGGTGCATGCCTGTAATCCCAGCTACTGGGGAGACTGAGGCAGGAGAATAGCTTGAACCCAGGAGGCAGAGGTTGTGGTGAGCCGAGATCGCACCACTGCACTCCAGCTTGGGTAACAGAACGAAGCTCCATCTCGAAAATTAAAATAAAACAAAACAAAACAAAACAAAACAAAATAAAACAAAACAAAATGAAATAAAATAAAACAAAATAAAATAAAACAAAACAAAACAAAATAAAATACAATAGTTAACACGTGCAAAACCCGGTAATGGCACCAGGTGAACTGTGGAAGTGTTAGCTATTACTGCAGTTGTGTCCTGTGTTTCAGCCCACCTAATGTCTCACTTGTCCCTTTACCTTTGCATGTCCTGTGTTCGCTCCCTCTGTGTCTTTTTATTCTCTCCCTGCCAATCACGTGTCCCAGTATCCCTAAGTCCCCCAGCCTTCTCAGATCAGTTTCCTTAACTGGAACCCCCATCCTATAGGAAACTCGATCTCTTCTTCAATATTTCTGAACCCACCCAGGGCTATTTCACCTTCTCCAGAAGTAAGCATTCAGTATATGTTAGCTGAATGGTAAGTGGTCATCATGACCATCATAGCTAACCCGTGCCCAATGCTTACTTCTGGGGTTTATCTCCTGCTATGAATACCTGTCCTGGCTTTTTCTCCAGAGACTCTGGCTGTTGCACAGCTGTGGGAACCCCCAACTCCTTGTCACCAAAAACATGAACACAGCCTCCCCCTCATCTCCCCCACTATGCTGTGTTATTGTATGTAACCTGGCAGCCAGAGCCATCTTTTTAAAATGTCATAAATCAGCTTGTCATTCGTCTAATCAGAACCTTTTAATAGCTTCCCATCATACGTAGAATAAAATCCAAATCCCTTCTTTAGCAGCAAACCATATATCTTCTTGCACCTAGGGAAAGATTTAGGTTTTATGGGTCCTGGAACTTACACAATTTATGGAGGGAGGAGCCTCTTTACGAAAAAATAAAATAAAATCACAAATATTCCTACTTTTATTTTTATTTATTTTAAATTTTTTTTTTTTTTTTTTTTTTTTTTGAGACAGAATCTAACTCTGTTGCCCAGGCTGGAGTGCAGTGGTGCGATCTCAGCTCACTGCAACCTCTGTCTCCTAGGCTCAAGCGATTCTCCTGCCTCAGTCTCCCGAGTAGCTGGGATTACAGGTGCACACCACCACACCCAGCTAATTTTTATATTTTTAGTAGAGACAGGGTTTCGCCATTTTGGTCAGGCTGGTCTCTCTTGAACTCAGGTGATCCGCCCACTTCAGCCTCCCAAAGTGCTGAGATTACAGGTGTCAGCCACTGCGCCCAGCCTAAACACAAGTAAAAAACTAAATTGAAAATGAATACTTAGGCCGGGCGCAGTGGCTCACACCTGTAATCCCAGCACTTTAGGAGGCCGAGGCGGGTGGACACGAGGTCAGGAGATTGAGGCCATCCTGGCTAACAGGGTGAAACCCCGTCTCTGCTGAAAAAATACAAAAAAAAATAGCCGGGCGTGGTGGTGGGCACCTGTAGTCCCAGCTGCTCGGGAGGCAGAGGCAGGAGAATGGCGTGAACCCGGGAGGCAGAACTTGCAGTGAGCCAAGATCGCACCCCTGCACTCCAGCCCGGGCGACAGAGCGAGACACCGTCTCAAAAACAAAAAGAAAAAACAAAATGAATATTTAGCTGGGCGCAGTGGCTTACGCCTGTAATCCTAGCACTTTGGGAGCCTGAGTTGGGAAGATTGCTTAAGCCTAGGAGTTCGAGACCAGCCTGGGCAATGCAGGGAGACCCCGTCTCAAATAAAAAGCAAATAAATTAGTTGACTATAGTGGTATGTCCCTGTAGTCCCAGCAACTGGGGAGGCTGAGGCAGGGGTATCCCTTGAACTTGGGAGATCCAGGCTGCAGATCTCCCAGGCTACAGTGAACTATGATTGTGCCACTGCATCCCAGCCTGGGCAACGAGCTAGACCCTGTCTCAAAAAAAAAAAAAAAGGGAAGAAAAGAAAGAAAATGAATATTTGTTTAGAATCCAAGAAGAAACCACAGTAAATTTCACATTTTCAAAAACTTGCAAAAAAACACCAAGTTTAGGAAAATAACTATAATTATATATTTATTACTATATTATATATTTGTTACTACATATATATGTATATAATTTTTTTTAAATGAGACGGGGTCTTGAACTCCTGGGCTCAAGCAATCCTCCCACCTCAGCCGACCAAAGTGATGGGATTACAGGTGTGAGCCACTGCACACAGCCCAAAATATATTTTTTATGAATTAACTTATTAACACAACTAGAATACTTTTTTTTTTTTTTTTTTGAGACGGAGTCTCCCGCTGTCACCCAGGCTGGAGTGCAGTGGCCGGATCTCAGCTCACTGCAAGCTCCGCCTCCCAGGTTCACGCCATTCTCCTGCCTCAGCCTCCCGAGTAGCTGGGACTACAGGCGCCCGCCACCTCGCCCGGCTAGTTTTTTGTATTTTTTAGTAGAGACGGGGTTTCACCGTGTTAACCAGGATGGTCTCGATCTCCCGACCTCGTGATCCGCCCGTCTCGGCCTCCCAAAGTGCTGGGATTACAGGCTTGAGCCACCGCGCCCGGCCTTAGAATACTTTTTGCTACATTTTTTGGCTACATAGTCTTTGTCTCTTCATATGACAATTTAAAATATCTTTTTTTTTTTTGTAGCTTACTGCAACATCAAACTTACGGGCTCAAGTGATCCTCCTGTCTCAGCCTCTTGAGTAGCTGGGATTACAGGCACATGCCACCACGCCTGGCTAATTTTTGTATTTTTAGTAGAGACGGGGTTTCACCATGTTGGCCAGGTTGGTTTCAAACTCCTGACCTCGTGATCCGCCTGCCTTGGCCTCCCAGAGTGCTGGGATTACAGGCGTGAGCCACTGTGCCCAGCCTTCACCCTGTCTTATGGTGCTTATATTCTACTAATTTTTAATCTGAAAGTTTTACAGTTTCCTAATAAATAAATGTAAAAATTTCAAAACAAGGTACCCTTCATATTCAAGTCAGGAGTCTGTGGCTTCTTGCTTTTCGGTTGACATGTTACAAAATGTCATTTCATTCGCTTCATGGGTAAAAATCAACCTCCTTGTGTTCCAGTGCATGTTCCCAGCCTCCCCCACGGGGTGCTGCAGCCACCTGGCCATTGAGTTCTTTGAGCAAGCCAAGCTTCTTCCAGCCTTGGGGCCTTTGTACTGATTGAGATCTTTCCCTAGAATGCTCTTTCCTCCAGATTTTTACTTACCTAGCTGCTGATTACCATTCAGACCTCAAATGGTGAAAGTTCTGGGATTACAGGTGTGAGCCACCTCTTCAGAGAGGCCTTTCCTGGCCATCCTGGTCTTAAGTAGCCACCAGTGCTATTATATCAACCTACCTGAAAGCTTTACAATGCAATTATTGCTATCTATCATCTGTTTATCTTTCTGTTTCCCTCGCTAGAATGTAAGCCCACAAGAACAGAAACCTGATCAGTTTTTTGGTTTTTTTTTTCTGAGATGGAGTCTTGCTCTGTCACCCAGGCTAGAGTGGCAGTGGAACAATCTCGGCTCACTGCAACCTCTGTCTCCTGGGTTCAAGCGATTCTCCTACCTCAGCCTCCCAAGTAGCTGGGATTACAGGTGCACACCACCATGCCCAGCTAATTTTTGTATTTGTGGTAGAGACGAGGTTTCACCATGTTGGCCAGGCTGGTCTCAAACTCCTGACCTCAAGTGATCCGCCCACCTCGGCCCCCCAAAGTGCTGGGATTACAGGCGTGAGCCACTGTGCCCGGCCTATTTTGGATAACAGAAGTGTTTAACAGGTACCGCCATTGCTGAAGTCGTTGGCTCCTCCTGCCATGGGGAATTTAGTAGCTGGCCCGCTCTTCTTGACCCACAACAGGTTGCCCTTTGCTGACTTCTCTTTTTTCATAGAATTTCATTGCCTCCTTCCTCCTTTCAGTTCTAAGCCTCCTGAACTTCTGTTCTGAGGCCCGCCCAAAGGACATAAATATCATTTTACATTGCAACAACATCTGTCTCAAGAAAGACAGATTCATTGGCTTCTCCAGAGGAATTCAGCTTCCTCTAGACTTCTACTTTCCCTCTCTTCCCTAGGGCTTGCTTTTCAAAACCAAAAGACCCATCCATGATTTCTCCTACAACAGGAGGAATTCTGTAGCATCCCTCATAATGTGAAAACTGTTGCCATCAATTTTTTTTAATACAAGTAGTAATTTTTCCTTCCTTTGACACTTATTTCTGCACATCCAATTTTTTCCTCCAGTCTCTCCAGTCCCAAGTGTGAGGACTACCTTTTCCACAAGGCCTTTCCCAACTTTCCAAGTCAAAAATCAATCTTTTCTTGAACTTCAATTGTACTTTTTCTGTATGTGCCTTATAATACTCACTGCTTTCCATATTATGTTTCTTTATATACATATCTTATCTCCCCTGTAACATTTTAAACTCCTTCAGGTTAAGATCCGTGTTTGTTTGATAGGGCACAGTGACTTGAAAACAGTGGATGCTGCCTTTAGGGTTAATCTTGACCATCTAGAAGATCTCAAGGATACCCCTAAATAGTGCTAGGATATTCTCAGCCGACACAGTTTCCACTTCCTGGATAAATGAAACTGGGATGATCTTGGAAAACAGTTTCTCTTGTGAGTGGGACAAGTGATTTTAATCTCCTCACCATTACTTAGTGTTTTTTTTGTTTTGTTTTGTTTTGTTTTGTTTTGTTTTGTTTTGTTTTGAGACGGAGTCTCGCTCTGTCACCCGGGCTGGAGTGCAGTGGCTGGATCTCAGCTCACTGCAAGCTCCGCCTCCCGGGTTGACGCCATTCTCCTGCCTCAGCCTCCCGAGTAGCTGGGACTACAGGCGCCCGCCACCTCGCCCAGCTAGTTTTTTGTATTTTTTTAGTAGAGACGGGGTTTCACCATGTTAGCCAGGATGGTCTCGATCTCCTGACCTCGTGATCCGCCCGCCTCGGCCTCCCAAAGTGCTGGGATTACAGGCTTGAGCCACCGCGCCCGGCCTACTTAGTGTTAAAAGATACCCTTCAGAATTGGAAGCCAGCTATAGAGAAGATCTGCTGGTGAACAAGTGTTTTTTAATTTATTTTTATGTGTGTGTATGTGTGAGACAGGGTCTCACTCTGTTGCCCAGGCTGGAGTGCAGTGGCATGATCACAGCTTACTGCAGCCTGGACCTCCCTGGGCTTAAGGGATCCACCAATCTCAGCCTCCTGAGTAGCTGGGATTACAGGTGCATGCCACCATGCCCAGCTAATTTTTGTATTTTTAGTAGAGACAGGGTTTTACCATGTTGCTCAGGCTGGTCTCAAACTCCTGACCTCAAGCAATTCACCTGCCTCTGCCTCGTAAAGTGCTGGGATTACAGGCATGAACCACCAAGACTGGCCTATATATTTTTTAATGACATTAAAATTTATTAACAAAGGAGATTCACTTCATCATTTTTGTACTAGAGTGGGAACTTAAGAAAATGGATATAGGATGGGAATATCATTAAATACTAAGCAAAATAACCCTGGAAAGTAGAATGTCTATATAGATTACTGGAACAGGAGTTAAAGAGAAGAAACCCAGTATTTGCTCAGATAGAGATATGCAGAATAAATAATAATGAGGAGGAAGAGGAAAAGAAGTATTTATTGAGTTATTTGTATGTGCTGGGTACTACAGGTACATTATCTCATTAATCCAGCAAGTGTTAAGAGACTGAATGTTTGTGTCTCCTCAAAATTCATATGTCGAACTCTAAACCCCCAATGTGATGGTATTAGGAGGAGGGCCTTTTGGAGGTGATTGGGTGATGAGGGTAGTGAGATTACCTCATCATGAATGAGATTAGTGCCCTTAGCAAAGAGACCCAGAGATCTCTCCAGCCCTCTTTCTGCCATATGAGGACACAAGCAGAGGTCAGCAGGCTGCAACCCAGAAGAGGGCCCTGCCCAGAGCCTGACCCTGCTGGTACCCTGATCTCAGACTTCTCGCCTCCAGAACTGTGAGAAATAACACTGTTGCTTCTAAGCCACCGAGTCTATGGTAGTTTCCATAGCAGCCTGAACCAAGACAGGTAGGAAATATTCATTACACAGGTCACTAAATAGAGATGACTCAGAATGTACGTCATGCAGCTGGAATTCAAACCCAGTCCTGTCTATTTCCAGGGCACAAGTTCGTAAGTGCTCAATGGGCAAACCATGTTAGAAAGGAGTGGGCTCCCTGAAACTAAAGACGCCAGGACAGGTCAAAGTCCCTCTCCCTAGCACTCCTGCCAGCAGCTGCAGGCATCCCAATCCCCCTGCTTAGCCTCCCCAAAGAGCAAAGCTCACTGCACGCCTAGGAGAGTGGGGGCAGGGAGAGGCGTCACCACCAAGGCTGAGAGAGAAGAAAGGGACCTCACTGTATTCACAGTGTTAGGTGATGTTGGCTGGAATTGTTTGCCTTCGCCTCTAGCTGGAAAAATTGAATTTGCAGGCAGAGCTATTTTACGATATGCAGCTGTGTGCCAGGAACAGTACTATTGAGTCATGATGATGCAAAACAGCCCAGTTTTACCAAATGTTTTAGATTCTGTTTCTTTTCTTTTTTCTTTTTTTTTTTTTTTTTTTTTTGAGACGGAGTTTCACTCTTGTCACCCAGGCTGGAGTGCAATGGCACAATCTTGGCTCAGTGCAACCTCCGCCTCCCAAGTTCAAGCAATTCTCCTGCCTCAGCCTCCCGAGTAGCTGGGATTACAGGCGACTGCCACCACGCCTAGCTAATTTTTGTATTTTTAGTAGAGATGGGGTTTCACCACGTTGGCCAGGCTGGTCTCGAACTCCTGACCTCAGGTGATCCGCCCACCTCGATCTCCCAAAGTGGTGGGATTACAGGCGTGAGCCACCATGCCTGGTCTAGGTTCTGTTTCTGTTGTGACATTCTCACTAAGAGCCAGACACTGTGCTAAGAGTGATACGTGCCTTATCTCATGTAATCTTTACAATAGCCCTTGTGACACCAGGGTTGTGTTAACTGATAAACAACTAAACTTTAGAGAGATTAAGGAATTGTCCCCTGGGTCTTGCCGCTAGAAAAGCACATTTAGCAGGGAGTGGTGGCTCGTGCCTGTAGTCACAGCTACTCTGGAGGCTGAGGAGGATGATCTCTTGAACCCAGGAATTTGAGTACATCTTAGGCAACATAATGACAACCTGTCTCTTAAAAAAAAAAGAAAGAAAAAAAAAAAGAAAAAAAGGCCAGGCGCGGTGCTTCACGCCTGTAATCCCAGCACTTTGGGAGGCCGAGACGGGCAGATCACGAGGTCAGGAGATCAAGACCATCCTGGTTAACACAATGAAACCCCGTCTCTACTAAAAAAATACCAAAAAATTAGCCGGGCGAGGTCGTGGGTGCCTGTAGTCCCAACTACTTGGGAGGCTGAGGCAGGAGAATGGCGTGAACCCAGGAGGCGGAGTTTGCAGTGAGCTGAGATCACAACACTGCACTCCAGCCTGGGCGATAAAGCAAGACTCCATCTCCAAAAAAAAAAAAGAAAAGGAAAGGAAAAATAATGTAGCAAGCGGAAGCCAGGTCTATTAGGAATTTTATTGCTCTCTCTGCTAACTCCTCATGAAGTTGTAACTCACCATAATCTCTGTCAAAACAGCTCATGTGATCCAGCTTAGAAATATCCAGCCATTGATGCTGGGTGTGGTGGCTCATACCTGTAATTCCAGCACTTTGGGAAGCTGAGCTGGGTGGATCACTTGAGGTTAGGTGTTCGAGACCAACCTAGCCAACATGGTGAAACCCCGTCTCTACTAAAATACAAAAATTAGCCAGGCGTGGTGGTGTGCGTCTGTAGTCCCAGCTCCTTGGGAGGCTGAGGTATGAGAATCATTTGAACCCAGAGGCAGAGGTTGCCGTGAGCCAAAATTGTGCCACTGCAGTCCAGCCTGGGCAACAGAGGAAGACTCTGTCTCAAAAAAAAGAAAAGAAAAGAAAAGAATAAAAAAAGAAATATCCAGCACAGGCTGGGCACAGTAGCTCACACCTATAATCCCAGCACTTTGGGAGGCCAAGGCAGGAGGATCACTTGAGGCCAGAAGTTCAAGACCAACCTGGGCAACATAGCAAGACCCTGTCTCTACAAAAATAAAACATTAGCTAGGCGTGGTGGTGTGTGCCTGTAGCCCTAGCTACTATGGAGGCTGAAGTGGGAGGATAGCTTAAGCCCAGGAGGTTGAGGCTGCAGTGAGCCACCGATTGCGTCACTGCACTCCAGACTTGGTGACAGAGCGAGACCCAGTCTAAAAAAAAAGAAAAATAAAATCCCAGCTACTGTCTTTGTACCTAACAAAGTGTTTTCTACATAGAAACTGAATTGAAGCTTAGGCAACTGAGCAAGACCCTGTCTCAAAAAAATAAACAACTTTTTGGTAGCTTAAATAGTATGAAAAAAAGGAAACTGGCCAGGCGTGATGGCTCACGCCTGTAATCCCAACATTTTGGGAGGCCGAGGAGGGTGGAACACCTGAGGTCAGGAGTTCTAGACCAGCCTGGCCAACATGGTGAAACCCCGTCTCTACTAAAAATACAAAAATTAGCCGGGCACGGTGGCACATGCCTGTAATCCCAGCTACTCGGGAAGCTGAGGCAGGAGAATCGCTTGAACCCGGGAGGCAGAGGTTGCAGTGAACTGAGATTGCACCATCGCACTCCAGCCTGGGGGACAAGAGCGAGACTTCGTCTCAAAAAAACAAAAAAAAAAAAAACCAGAAAAGAAACTAAATTGAATTAAAAGATGCTGACAGATCTCTTTAATTATAGATGACAATGTGATCGTTCACAAGCACATTGAAAAATTCACACCATGGAAAAGAACTAAAGTCCCATCCTAATTCATCAGAGCCTTCTGTTTCCTGTAACAAAGAAGAACTCACAAGATCGGGATTCCAAGGTGATGCGTTTTTCTCTAAAAGTACAAATGAGTCAGATGCTGTAATTGCTGCTGGAGATAGTAGTTAGGTAGGCATGTCTGGCTTCATGAACAGCATCCTCCTCAATGCTTCCCCTGCAGTGATGAGGAAAGAGAGTCTCAGCTGCTTGCTTTGGCTCCCCCTATATCCCAGCTGCTAACGCAGTCCCTGGCAGGTATGAAGCTCTAGGTAAATCTGTGTGGAAGGTCATTGGGCTGTTCTCAGGGTACTGGGACTGGGAAAAGCAACTCATATTTATCGAGCACCCACCATGCATGAGTACTATGCTAAGTGATGGGGGTACAAAGGTGCATTCAGGACACCTACACCATTTTTTGCAGGGCCCAGTGCAGAATGAAAATGAGGGGCACCTAGATTTTATTCAGACACCGTAGTATTAAAAATTTCAAGACAGTGACAGCAGGGCATTGAACCAAGTGTGGGGTTCTTCTGCTCATAGGGTCTTGTGAGACTGCACAGCTTACATGATCGGAAAGTTGGCCCTGTGTGAAATGTGTGTGTGTGTGTGTGTGTGTGTGTGTGTGTGTGTATATATATATTTTTTTGTAGAGATGGGGTTTTGCTATGCTGCCCAGATTGGTCTCAAACTCATGGCCTCAAACAGTCCTCCCTCCTTGGCCTCTCAAAATGCTGGTATTACAGACATGAGCCACAGTGCCTGGCCTATTTTTGATTTTTATTATTACTATTATTTAATTAATTAATTTATTTATTTGGAAACAGAGTCTCGTTCTGTCACCCAGGCTGGAGTGCAGTGGCGCAATCTCGGCTCACTGCAAGCTCCGCCTCCCAGGTTCATGCCATTCTCCTGCCTCAGCCTCCCGAGTAGCTGGAACTACAGGCACCTGCCACCACACCTGGCTAATTTTTTGTATTTTTAGTAGAGACGGAGTTTCACCGTGTTAGCCAGGATGGTCTCAATCTCCTGACCTCATGATCCACCCACCTCGGCCTCCCAAAGTGCTGGGATTACAGGTGTGAGCCACCACACCCAGCCTATTATTACTATTATTTTTAGGGACTGGGTCTCAGTCTGTCACCCAGGCTGGCGTGCAGTGACATGATCATAGTTCACTGCAGTCTCTAACTTCTGGGCTCAAGCGATCCTCCCACCTCAGCCTCCCATGTAGCTGGGACTATAGGCGTGCATCACCACACCGGGCTATCCCTGGATGAATTAGAAAGTTTCTGTCGTCATTGCCAGGTGCAGTGTGTGCAACCAGTACCACGATACATTTTAGAGCATTTTATCACTCCCAAAAGCAACCCCATACCCATTAGCAGTCACACCCATTTTCCTTCATTTCTCCCACTCCCTGGAAACCACTCATCTACTTTCTGTCTCCATGGATTTGCCTGTTCTGGACATTTCATATAAGTGGAATGACACAATATTCTTTTGTGACTGTCTTCTTTCATTTAGCATAATATTTTCAAGGTTCATCCATGTTGTAGCATCAGTATTCTATTTCTTTTTTTTTTTTTGAGACGGAGTCTCGCTCTGTCGCCCAGACTGGAGTGCAGTGGCCGGATCTCAGCTCACTGCAAGCTCCGCCTCCCGGGTTTACGCTATTCTCCTGCCTCAGCCTCCCGAGTAGCTGGGACTACAGGCGCCAGCCACCTCGCCCGGCTAGTTTTTTGTATTTTTTAGTAGAGACGGGGTTTCACTGTGTTAGCCAGGATGGTCTCGATCTCCTGACCTCGTGATCCGCCCGTCTCGGCCTCCCAAAGTGCTGGGATTACAGGCTTGAGCCACCGCGCCCGGCCAGTATTCTATTTCTTTTTGTTACCAAATAATATTCCACTGCATGGATATACTGCATTTTATGTATCCATTCACCAGCTGATGAACATTTGGGTTGTTTCCACTTTTTGACTATTAAAAATAATGCCGCAGCCAGGCACAATGGCTCATGCCTGTAATCCCAGCACTTTGGGAGGCTGAAACAGGAGGACTGCTTGAGTCCAAGAGTTTGAGACCAGCCAAGGCAATATAATGAGACTCCATCTCTATAAAAAATAAAAAATTAGTCAGGCTTGGGGCCGGGCATGGTGGCTGGCACCTGTAATCCCAGCACTTTGGGAGGCCAAGGCGGGTGGATCACCTGAGGTCAGGGGGTTGAGACCAGCCTCACCAACATGATGAAACCCCATCTCTCCTAAAAATACAAATATGAGCCTGGTGTGCTGGTGCACACCTGTAGTCCCAGCTACTTGGGAGGCTGAGGCAGGAGAATCGCTCGAACCTGGGAGGCGGAGGTTGCAGTGAGCCGAGATCATGCCACTGCACTCCAGCCTGGGTGACAGAGTGAGACTCTGTCTCCAAAAAAAGAAAATTAGTTGGACTCAATGATGCCGGCCTGTATTCTCAGCTACTTGGGAGGCTGAGGTGGGAGGATTGTTTGAACCCAGGAGGTCAGTCAAGACTGCAGTAAGCCACAATTGCACCACTGCACTCCGGCCTGGACGACGGAGCAAGACATTGTCTCAAATAAATAATAATAATAATGCTGCTATGAACATCCACGTCAAGTTTTTGTGTGGGCAAGTTTTTATTTCTTTTTCAGGTATATATCCAGGAGTGGAAGTGCTGAATTACATGGTATGTTAGTCCGTTTGTATTGCTATAAAGAAATAACTGTGGCTGGGTAATTTATAAAGAAAAAGGGTTTATTTTGGCTCATCGTCCTGCATGCTGTACAGGAAGCATGGTGCCGAAGCTGGCGAGGGCCTCAGGGAGCTTATGATCATGGCAGGGGTGAAGGAGGAGCAGGCACGTCATGCAGTGAAAGAAGAAGCAAGGGCTGGAGAAGTGCCATGCTCCCCCAAACAACCAGATCTTGAGTGAACTCATAGAGTGAGAACTCGCTCATTACTGTGAAAACAGCACCAGGCCATTCATGAAGGATCTGACCCCATGACCCAAACACCTCCAGTTAAGGAGGGCCTTCCAATCACCTCCCAACATTGGAGGTCACATTTCAACGTGAGATTTAGAGAGGACAAAACATCCAAACCATACCGTATGGTCACTCCATGTTATTGTATTTTTTTAAATAAGAACTTCATTGAGATAGAATTCATTTACCATGAAATACACCCTCTTGAAATGTACAATTCAGTGGTTTTTAATATATTTACCACGTTGTGCAACCATTATTATCTAATTCTAGATCATTTTCCTCACCCACCCCTGCAAAAAAAAAAAATTCCCCATACCCCTGAGGCAGTCAATTCCCATTCCCCACTTCCCGCATGACCTGGCAATCACTCATCTATTTTCTGTCTTTATGGATTTGCGCCAACACCAGCACAGTCGGGGAAACCCTAACCCAGCGGCGCTAGAGGAATTAAAGACACACACACAATACGGAGGTGTGAAGTGGGAAATCAGGGGTCTCACAGCCTTCAGAGCTGAGAGCCCCAAACGGAGATTTACCCACGTATTTATTAACAGCAAGCCAGTCATTAGCATTGCTTCTATAAATATTCGATTAACTAAAAGTATCCCTTATGGGAAACGAAGGGATGGGCCGAATTAAAGGAATAGGTTGGGCTAGTTAACTGCAGCAGGAGCATGTCCTTAAGGCACAGATGGCTCATGCTATTGTTTGTGGCTTAAGAATGCCTTTAAGCAGTTTTCCACCCTGGGCAGGCCAGGTGTTCCTCGACCTCATTCTGGTAAACCCACAACCTTCCAGCATGGGCGTTACGGCCATCATGAACATGTCACAGTGCTGCAGAGATTTTGTTTATGGCCAGTTTTGGGGACAGTTTATGGCCAGATTTGGGGGGCTTGTTCCCAACAGATTTGCCTATTCCAGACATTTCAGAGAAATGGAGTCATAAAATATGTGACCTTTTGGCCAGGCGTGGTGGCTCACGCCTGTAATACCAGCACTTTGGGAGGCCGAGGCTAGTGGATCACCTGAGGTCAGGAGTTTGAGACCAGCCTGGCCAATATGGCAAAACCCCATCTCTACTAAAAATACAAAAATTAGCAGGGTGTGGTGGCACGTGCCTGTAGTCCCAGCTACTCAGGAGGCTGAGGCAGGAGAATCGCTTGAACCCAGGAGGCAGAGGTTGCAGTGAGCCGAGATCATGCCATTGTATTCCAGCCTGGGTGACAGAGTAAGACTCCGTCTCAAAAAAAAAATAATAATTTTTAAAAAAAAAGAATATGTGACCTTTTGTGTCTAGCTTCTTTCACTTAGCATAATATTTCCAAGATTCATCCATGTTGAAGCATATATATATGTGTGTATGTATAATGTCCTTTTTATAGATGAGGCAATCAGGACTCTTGGAAGCTAAATGATTTACTCAAAGTCACACAAGTGGCAAGTGGCAGTATTAAGGTGACCAACCCATCCCAGTTCACCCAGGACTATCCCAATTTTAACACTGAAAGTCCCATATCATGGGAAACCCCTTAGTCCTGGGCAAACCAGGAGACCTGGTCACCCTAGTTGGGATTCAGTAAAAGATAAAAGAGAACCAGTGTATTCCTAGTGAGGATTCAGAATTGGCGTGCCTGAAACGCACACCAATTGTGAACACTAACTAGGAATACTTGAAATGGCTTTGTGTGATTAAAAGGTGCAGTACTCTTCAGGTGAAACCAAACCAGCGTATCCTAAAATAAGAGAAAATTTGGACATTATCTCAATATCCCCCAAATCAATCTCTGAGCTTCTTTCATTTATTTACCTAAGTCTCCACTTTAGTATTTCCCAAATTGTCCCCTAACTCCTACTCGACTGTTTTTTCCCACAATTTATTTACTTATTATGTTTATTGTATCTGTCTGTCTCTCCCCACCAGGATATAGGCCTCACAGGACCAGAGATCTCTGTTTTGTTCATTCAAGTATCCTAATTGCCTAAAAATTTGAGTGTGGCTTGTAGTAGGCCACACTCAAATAATCTTTACTGAATAATGCTTATGTGACACTTAGAGCTTGTGTCAGAATGTCTAGCTAGTACGTCTTAATATCTCCCAGAAGAATAACAGTTACAATAAAATTCC
Organism: Macaca fascicularis; assembly: GCF_037993035.2. NCBI lineage: Eukaryota > Metazoa > Chordata > Mammalia > Primates > Cercopithecidae > Macaca > Macaca fascicularis. The sequence continues at coordinate 47,268,192 of NC_088390.1, forward strand.
AAGGCATAGTATGAAGTTTCTCTTTTTGGAAAGTTTTACGCTTCCAAACAAGCTGGAATAATAGTTCAATAAACATCCTAAACCTTTTACATATATTTACCAATCATTAACATTTCACTACATTTTCTGCTACACACATGTACACACACACAGCACACTTTTTTTGTTTTTTTGAGATGGAGTCTCGCTCTGTCACCTGGGCTGGAGTGCAGTGGCACGATCTTGGCTCACTGCAACCTGACAGGGTTTCACTACGTTGGCCAGGCTGGTCTCGAACGCCTGACCTCGTGATCCACCTGCCTTGGCCTCCCAAAGTGCTGGGATGACAGGCATGAGCCACCGTGCCTGGCCAGCACAGTTTTTTAAAGGTAGGATGCAGCTGTCATGACACCTCACCCCTAAATATCTCATTATGGATCTCCTAGGAAAAGGTCATTCTAGTAAATAACCACAATAGCACTCACTACAATCAGACTAAGAGATTTAACATCAATTCAAGAAGATAATTTAATATACTATCTCCAGTGATCTTAAAAATGTCTAGCAGGCTTTCCTCCTCCCATCCAGGATCTACTCAAGGTTTACATATAGTATCTGGTTATCTCCTTGGTCTCTCTTAGTCTCAAAAAATCCCCACCTGTTGGTGTTTTCCATGACATTGAAGTTTTTGAGAATCCAGGCCAGTTAGCTTGCAGATTTTTCCAGATTCTGAATTTCCTTAATTGTTCCCTTATGTTTATTTGCAGGTTAAACAATCCCAGCAGAATTCTACATAGAGGTGTTGTGTGTCTCTTAGTGCATTATAACAGGAGGCCATCCATTGCTTTACTATTAGTGAAGCCAAGTGTGATTGCTTGGTTAAGAGGGTATTCACCAGATCTGTCCGTGGTAAAGATACATTTTTCCCTTTGAATTTATTAATTTTTTATTTTGAGGCAGAGTCTCGCTCTATTGCCCAGGCTGGAGTGCTGGAGTGCAGTGGCACGATCTCGGCTCACTGCAACATCCACCTCCTGGGTTCAAGCAATTCTCCTGCCTCAGACTCCCAAGTAGCTGGGATTACAGGCATGCGCCACCACAGCTGGTTAATGTTTGTATTTTTAGTAGAGATGGGGTTTCACCATGTTAGCAAGGCTGGTCTCGAACTCCCTCAGGTGATCCGCCCACCTCAGCCTCCCAAAGTGCTGGGATTACAGGCGTGAGCCACCGTGCCCAGCCTGAATTTATTAATTGATCTGTGAGGTACAACTTTGGAACCATGTAATTATCATATTCCCCAACATCCTTTCACTCAATTATTTTATCATTGATAATAACCAGACTGAATCAATTATTACATTGGCAGTTACAAACTCAAATTCTATCATTTGACTATATTTATTAGCTGGCATGCTTCTGAATCACTGTGAATTCATAGAGCTTTTTTTTTTTTTTATTTCATTTAACAGGTTATAATCCATTATTTTTTGATGTACAAAATACATCAAATTGTCCTAACTTTGGCAAGTGGGAACTCTGATGTTTGAAAGATCTTTATAATCATCTAATGTATATGTCACAAAACATGATGAGTTTGGAGGACATAAAACTCTAAAATGTAGCTGGGTGCGGTGTCTCGCACCTGTAATCTCAGCACTTCGGGAGGCTGAGGCAGGCGGATCACATGAGGTCAGGAGTTCAAGACCAGTGTGGGCAACATGGTGAAAACCCATCTCTACTAAAAATACAAAAATTACCCTGGTATGGTGGTGGGCACCTGTAACCTCAGCTATTCAAGAGGCTGAGGAAGGAGAATCACTTGAATTCGGGAGGTGGAGGTTGCAGTGAGCCAAGATCATGCCACTGCACTCCAGCCTGGGCAACAGAGCAAGACTCTATCTCAAAAAGAAATTTAAAAACTCTAAAATGTAGACTATAGTCATATATATTTGTAATTTATTTTCATTTATATATTTTTTTGAGACAGGGTCTCGCTCTGTCCCCCAGGCTGGAGTACAGTGGCACCATCTTGGCTCACTGCAGCCTCCACCCCCTGGGCTCAAGCAATCCTCCCACCTCAGCCTCCCAAGTAGCAGGGACTACAGGCACATGCCACCATCTCAGGCTAATTTTGTATTTTTTGTAGAGATAAGGTTTCACCACATTGCCCAGGCTGGTCTTGAACTCCTGGGCTCAGGCAATCCTCCGGCCTTGACCTCCGAAAGTGCTGGGATTACAGGTGTGAGTCACCATGCTCGGCCCTATTTATATATTTTAAAAAACATTTTGGATAGTTTGTTGGCACAAAAGGTTTGCTACCTGAAACAAGTTCAAAAAAATCTGTTGACAATCCCTTTGATTTTCTTAGAAGATGTATTATAGAACATTTTCTTTGAACTCGATGTTGATGTGTTGTAATAAGACTTCTTCCTAAGAAACTCAATGGATTTTGATCTTTATATGTTATTTGAGTTTGTAACAAGATTTTAAATAACTTTAACCTCAACTTTTTAAAGTGGCCCAGGAAGAGTTGGGGAGTTAATACAACTGCATTGCGTGTCAGATCGCTGTTGCATTTTCATTTCCTGAGCAATGTTGATGGACTGTGAAAATAGGAGAAAACTCTATAGAACCCCAAATAGAAAGGCTTGGGTTAGGCTGCAGGTAATAGAAAACCAGATAACAATGGTTTTACTCCATGGAGACTATATTTCTTCTCATGTAATAAGAAACCCAAAGGTATTCTACTCAGGGCTAGTGGAGCTGCTCAATGATATCATTAAAGCTTCCTCTTTCTCTCCACTCCACCATCCTTAGTTTGTTGTTTTTGTCCTTGTGGTCACAAAATGGCTGCTGAACCTCTAAGCTATTGCATCTGTGTTCTAGGTCAGGAAGAAGAGGGAAGGGTCATGAGGCCAAATGGAATCATCCCTATTAAGAAACTTTTTCAGAAGCTCTAAGCAGATACTTCTGTTTATAGCTTTTGGCTAGAATTGGAGCACATGCCCCCTTACTTGCAAAGGAGTCTCTAGTAGAAGAAAACAAAGGAGAAAGGGGCTACAGCCAGGCACGGTGACTCACGCCTGTAATCCCAGCACTTTGGGAGGCCAAGGTGGGTGAATCACGAGGTCAGGAGTTCGAGACCAGCCTGGCCAAGATGGCAAAACCCCGTCTCTACTAAAAATACAAAAATTAGCTGAGTGTGGTGGTGGGCGCCTGTAATCCCAGCTACTCGGGAGGCTGAAGCAGGAGGATCACTTGAACCCATGAGGCAGAGGTTGCAGTGAGTCAAGATCGTGCTACTGTATTCCAGCCTGGACGACAGAGCAAGACTTCATCTCAAAAAAAAAAAGAGAGAGAAAAGGGAGACTACAAATAGCTTTTTGATACCCAGTAAGACAGTATCTTCCACAGTCATGTAAATAGCAAGGTATCCTTAGTTGACGTTTCAGGAAAAAGAGATATAAAGAAGTTAACATGGTCGTAGTCCGTGTGTCTGCTACTCATAAAGCAAAATCACTGGAACATGTTCTATGTACTACTACTTCATTGGGAATGTAAAGATTGAAATTATATACTGCCAGTCAGGCAGAGTGGCTCATGCCTGTAATCCCAGCACTTTGAGAAGTTGAGGCTGGTGGATCACCTGAGGTCACGAGTTTGAGACCAGCCTGGCCAACATGGTGAAATCCTGCCTCTACCAAAAATACAAAAATTAGCCGGTCATGGTGGCGGGCACCTGTAGTCCCAGCTACTTGGGAGGCTGAGGCAGGAGGATCGCTTGAACCAAGGAGGTGGAGGTTGCAGTGAGCCAAGATCCCACCATTGTGCTCCAGCCTGGGTGACAGAGCAAGACTCTGTCTTCAAAAAATAAATAAATAAACAATAAAATAAATAAAATAAAATGATATACTGCTTCATTTGCTCTCTTTAGAACACATTTTTGAAAGCTCCAAGTTGGAAGTTCTAGGACTCTGGACAATCAAGTGTACTCAGCTTCATGTTGCCTCTTCACTACAGTTTCTTTTCTGTTTTTTTGTTTGTTTGTTTGTTTTTTGAGACAGACTCTCTGTCACCCAGACTGGAGTGCAGTGGCTCAATCTCAGCTCACTGCGACCTCATCTCAGGTTCAAGCAATTCTCCTGCCTCAGCCTCCCGAGTAGCTGGGACTATAGGCGCATGCCACCATGCCCAGCTATTTTAAAATTTATTTTATTTTATTTTGTTGTGTTTTTAGCAGAGACAGGGGTTTCACCATGTTGACTAGGCTGGTCTGGAACTCCTGACCTCTGTTGATCTGCCCACCTCGGTCTCCTAAAGTGCTGGGAATACAGGCATGAGCCACTGTGCCTGGCCTCTTTTTTTTTTTTTTTTTTTTTTTTTTTTTTTGAGACAGGGTCTTGCTCTGTCACCCAGGCTGGAGTGCAGTGGCGCAATCTTGGCTCACTGCAACCTCTGCCTCCCAGACTCAAGCAATCCTCCCACCTGAGCCTCCTAAGTAGCTGGGACTACAGGTGCGAGCCACACAACAGTTTCAAGTCCAATCAAAACACAGAGGAATTGAACCACTCCACTGAAGTAACTATTTCAGTCAGAAATATGTTCTTGGCCAGCCATGGTGACTCACCCACCACTATGGGAGGCCAGGGCAGGAGGATCAATTGAGCCCAGAAGTTTGAGACCAGCCTGGGCAACATGGCAAAACCCTGTCTCTACAAACAATACAAAATTAGCCCGTCGTGGTGATGCATGCCTGTAGTCCCAGCTACTTGGAAGCCTGAGGGGAGGATCGCTTGAGTCCAGGAGGTTGAGGCTGCAGTGAGCCATAATGCTGCACTCCAGCGGGGGGGACAGGGTGAGACCCTGTCTCAAAAAAAAAAAAAAAAAAAAAATCAGTGTTGTCACTCAAAATATAACTTAAAAACCATAGCGATATTACTCTAATTCCTTGTCTTAACAGGCAAAATATAAACATGTAAATTTTTTTTTTTTTTGAGATGGAGTCTGGCTCTGTCGCCCAGGCTGGAGTGTAGTGGCCGGATCTCAGCTCACTGCAAGCTCCGCCTCCCGGGTTTACGCCATTCTCCTGCCTCAGCCTCCCGAGTAGCTGGGACTACAGGCGCCCACCACCTCGCCCCGCTAGTTTTTTTGTATTTTTTAGTAGAGACGGGGTTTCACCGTGTTCGCCAGCATGGTCTCGATCTCCTGACCTCGTGATCCGCCTGTCTCGGCCTCCCAAAGTGCTGGGATTACAGGCTTGAGCCACCGCGCCCGGCCGTAAATTTTTAAAAATAAAACTGTTGCATTAGGCTACAAGCTCTCTTACATCTTCTACATCTGAGATTGGCAAACTATGGCTTACAGGCCAAATTTGGACTGCTGCCTGTTGTAAATAAAGTTTTATTAGAACACAGCCATATCCATTAGTTTATGTATTGTCTAAGGCTGCTTTGTGACTACAAAGGCAGATCTGAGTAGTTGTGATGGAGACTGAATGGACCTCAAAGCCTAAAATACCTACTATCTGGGCTGGGCATCATAGCTCATAACTGTAATCTCAGCACTTTGGGAGGCCAAGGTGGGTGGATCACCTGAGGTCAGGAGTTCAAGACCAGCCTGGCCAACATGGTGAAACCCCGTCTCTACTAAAAATACAAAAATTAGCCTGGCGTGGTGGCGGGCACCTGTAATCCCAGCTATTCAGGAGGCTGAGGCAGGAGAATCGCTTGAACCCGTAAGGTGGAGGTTGCAGTGAGCTGAGATGGTACCACTATACTCTAGCCGGGGGCACAGACTGGGACTCGGTCTCAAAAAACAAAGAAAGTAAAATACTATCTGACACTTTTTATAGAAAAAGTTTTATTTATCTTTTTAAATTTTCATTTATTATTTATTTATTTATTTATTTATTTAAGACAGAGTCTCACTCTGTTGCCCAGGCTGGAGGGCAGTGGCACGATCTCAGCTCACTGCAACCTCTGCCTCCCAGGTTCAAGCAATTCTCCCTGCCTCAGCCTCCCAAGTAGCTGGGATTACAGGTGCCTATCACCATGCCTAGCTGATTTTTTTTCTTTTTTCATTTTTTCTTTTGTATTTTTAGTAGAGACGGGGTTTCACCATGTTGGCCAGACTGGTCACAAACACCTGACCTCAGGTGATTCACCTGCCTTAGCCTCCCAAAGTGTTGGGAATACAGGTGTGAACCACGGCACCCGGCCTATTTATTTATTTATTTTTAAGACAGGGTCTTGCTCTGTCATCCAGGCTAGAGTGCAATGGCACCATCACGGCTCATTGCAGCTTTAATCTCCTGGGCTCAAGTAGTCTTCCTGCCTCAGCCTCCCAAGTAGCTGGAACTACAGGCATACCCCACCACATCCAGCTAATTTTTTAAATTTTTTGTAAGATGAAGATGAAGAGATGGAGTCTTCCTGTGTTGCCCAGGCTCTTCTCGAACTCCTGGGCTCAAACAACCCTCCCACCTCGGCCTCCTAAACTGCTGGGATTACAGGTGTGAACCACGGCACCCAGCCTATTTATCTTTACTTTGCATATATTAGGTGCTCAATAAATGTTTCATGATTTATTGAACGAATATATTGGAGCTTTCCAGTTGGACATAAAAAATTAACAAACTAGCTCTTTATATACATTTCTAGGCACGATAGTCAATTTTAACAAATCATAACACAAAGCATTTTACAGTTCCCCAATTTACCTGGCATTTGCTCGTTTCCTTGTCATTTGTTATTTAGAAGAAGACCACATGCCTTGAAAAAATCGTGTTAGTGCTTTAGCATTCCAGATTGCAAAATCCTGTGTATTCAAGTTTTCAAAGAGTTGGCCTTTGAGCTAAATATGTCTCATTGATATGTTTTATTTTGCTCACAGAGTACTGTTGTTTGTTTTTAAGCAACATTAGCTGCCAACATTTAAAAATAAGGTGACTTCACATAATAATCCAAGTTTCCCGCTTCTCCTGAAAATTTGAAAGATCTAGCAATGTGGGTACACGGTTTGGTTAGGCCCATAATCACCTGGGCCTGGTTGCTTCTGCTTCCTTAGATGGAGTGAGTACTCTCTTGTTTACCACAGTCCCCACCACTCCCAACAGCCTTACCTCTGGCTGCTTCCATCCAGGTACCATATCTGTGTGGCCTTTCTATAGACATTTGTATTTCAGATCCTTAATCTAGGGGAGTATAATTTGCTACAAAGGCCCCTGAACTGCAACAGTAGCTGAAAACCATATATTTGCTTCATTTTCCAGACTTGAAAACAGATTTGTCCGTCTAAAGACAAAACAGGAAAGAATGACAATGCTATTAAGATGATGACTTTCATTCCAGCTAAAAGGCAACTTCATCCTCCCACCCCCTCTTTCCTTTTTCAAACAAGCCTGAGGACTTCACCCTCTTGCCTTTCCGTTATTCAGCTCCTTCCACCCACTCCATCTCCTGGTGTTGTTTACCTCAAACCCTGGGGTACTGCCTCTCTCCAGTTCTCTGCTTCCTTGCTGACCTTAAAAACAACCTTGGTCATTTTTGTTTTTAGAGTTTTACTGCTAATCGCTGCAGCGAAACAGACAGGAAATAACAGTACAGAGGAAATTATAAAGTTTAGAAGACCTTGTAGTTCTTAGTCATAGTCCCTGATTCCCTTAAAGCGGTGGCACCTGGAAGTGCATTATTTTTAGTCTCTCCTGTTAGCTGGTGGATGGAGAAGAGAAAAGAAGAGTCTACCCTGCCTTGATAGAAGAGGAACCACTAGGTGGCAGCACAGGGCGTGTCTTTTCAGGTCTTTCTGCAACAGGCAGGCGGATGTGAGGCACCAAATTTTCTAGGAAGGGAGAACTTAGTACCATATCCTGGCAAGCATTTGGGCTGAGACCAATGGGATAATACAAGTCAGCCAAGAGACTCCAGTCACATTGTGCTGTCAAGTAGCCAGCGGTGGAATTCTTGTCTCTTGGGCTTTCTCCTGATAAGTTGGCTGTTAGTTAACCTGTTGGGGCTGCTAGGAATCTTCCAGCCCAATACCTTCATTTAACAGATAAGTAAACCAAGGTCCTGAGAGATCTGACTCTCCTTTTTTTTTTTTTTTTTTTTTTTTTTTTTGTGAGACAAGGTTTTCCTCTGTCACCCAGGCTGGGGTGCAGTGAGGCAATCATAGCTCACTACAGCCCTCAACTCCCAGGCCCAAGAACCTCAGCCTCCTGAGTAGCTGGGACCACAGGCGTGCACCACCAGGCCCAGCTATTTTTAAAAATTTTTGTAGAGATGGGGGGCAGTCTTGCCATGTTGCTCAGGCTGGTCTCAAACTCCTGGCCTCAAGCGATCTTCCCAGCTCAGCTTCCAAGGTGTTAGGATTACAGGTGTGAGCCATGGCACCTGGCCTTGACTTTCCTCTTGTTGATGTCATGCTAGGAATCCAGCCAAGTGTCTTTCTGGTTTCATTAGTGCCAGCTTATCCTTCTGGTCTGTGCCTCCCAGTTAAAAAGCATTTATTGGCTAGGATCATGCCTGTAATTCCAACACTTCAGGAGGCTGAGGTGGGAGGATCACTTGAGCCCAGGGGTTTGAGACAAGCCTGGGTAACATAGTGAGACCCTATCTCTATTTAAAAAGAAAATAGAAAAACATTTATTGAAGTCATTTAGTATGGTTCAAGACTAATTTTCCTAGCTTCAGAGGTGAAACTAAGAGGGAATTCTTTGCCTCTGATGAAGTGGGACTTTCCACAGGAAACAGAGGCTTACCAGGCACAGGAAAATAAAAGCTTTATGTGTGCTTCCAGCTACCTAACCCACCTGGGGGAAAAGCTAAGGCCCCTGGTCCAGAAGGGGGTGTTACAGCTGTCAGCACTCTATGAAGGCTAGACTGTTTTCCCTTTTTATGGGATCAGCTGGTGTAATTGTGGCATTTATCAAGAGAATCCTAGCATTGCAGGGCTAGGCCATGCATACCCAAAATAACTCACCAATCTTCTCAAATTACATTAGTAAAACTATTTGTATTCCTAGATTTAAATGTGAATCCAAACAACTGCACTATAACAAAAGCATGTCCTCAGGCTTCAGTTAATTTAGGGGGCAGTCTAGTGATCAAAGAGGAAATGCCTTATTGCAAGGTAGAATTTGCTTGAAGGGCTTGGGCCTCAGAAGGGAATTTTAATTTTCCTAAAATACTACCGAAAGTCTTGCTTGCTTATGTTGAAGCACTATTCTGGGAGTTACAAAGCCTTGCCACTCAAAAGTGTGGTCCTCCAACCAATAGCCACACTGAGGTTGGCAATGCAGAATCTAGCCAGGCATGGTGATACACGCCTGTAGTCTCAGCTCCTTTGAGAAGCTGATGTGGAAGGGTTGCGTGAGCCCAGGAGTTCGTGGTTGCAGCTGTGACTGCACCACTGCACTCCAGCCTGGGCAGCAGAGCAAAACTCCATTTAGAAAAAAAAAGGAAAGAAAGAAAACGAAGGAAGGAAGGAAAGAAAAGGAAGAAAGAAAGAGAGAGAAGAAACAAAGAAAGAAAGATAAGGAAATGCAGGATCTCAGGTCCAACCCATTCCTACTAAATCAACTCTGAATTTTAATAAGAAGCGTTTAACATTAATAAACATGTAACAGTTAACATTAATAAGCATATAACATATAACAGTAATAAGCATTTAACGTGCTTGTTAAAGTTTAAGCAGCAGTGCTTTAGGATATCCAAGAGAAAAGGCCAAGAACAACAGCAACCAAACAAACCATACCCTTTCTCCTCCCAAACAGTCCCCACCTTAAGGAGCTCGTAGACTGGTTTAGGAACACAAACCACACATATGGAAAGTGGTATGAAAATGATCATTAGGTGGCTCACGCCTGTAATCCCAGCACTTTTGGGAGGCCAAGGCGGGTGGATCACGAGGGCAGGAGATCGAGACCATCCCAGCTAACACGGTGAAACCCCGTCTCTACTAAACACACACAAACACACACACACAAAGAAAAAATAAAAAAAAGAAGGATGTCATTAATGCCGTGTGGGCTCCCCTAGGACATGTAGGACACACACATTTGGAGAGGGTGCAAAAGAATGATTACAGTTAAGAGGCCTGGTGCGGTGACTCACGCCTGTAATACCAGCACTTTGGGAGGCGGAGGCAGGCAGATCACTTGAGGCCAGGAGTTTGAGACCAGCCTGATTAACATGGTGAAAACCCATCTCTACTAAAAATACAAGAATTAGCCAGGCGTGCTGGCGTACACCTGTAATCTCAGCTACTCAGGAGGCTGAGGCAGGAGAATCGCTTGAACCCAGGAGGCAAAGGTTGCAGTGAGCCCAGATAGGACCAGTGCACTCCAGTGCATTCTGCCTGGATGACAGAATGAGACTCTGTCTCAAAAAAGGAAAAAAAAAAAAAAAAGACTGATTATAGTTAAGGGGGTCAGACTGGGCAGTCTTCCTGCAGGTGGTGAGATTTTCCTTGGCTCTTGAATAAGGTGATAAGCATGTGTTAATGGAGATGGAAAGGACAGAGAAGGGCATTGCAAGTGGACAGATCAGGACAAATCTGGGAGGAGGCAAATTGTAAATTCTAGACAGTGGCCTACAAATACTTAATTCTTTTATGCATGTTCCCAGACTTTCATTACATCCTTGCAGGTACACACATGTCACACATTAATGGGGCTGCACACATGTTATTTTGTCGCATGTTACATTTTAGTCAGTGGTTCTCATGGGACTTCTTCAGATGTGTTCACCCACATACAGACTTTTTTCTTTGGGTTCGTACAGGCAGGTCTTCACCTCTTCCTCTCTTGTGTCTTCAGCTGTGTTTTCTAGCTATTCTTTCTAATCCGGTGGAAGGAAATCCCTTACATGTGCATTCTCCTGAATTGCTAGAGCCTTTCTTAACAGTGGTGCAAATCTCTGTAAAGCTCTTAATCAGATCTCATAAACGATTAGCCCAAATGCGTTTTCAGTTTCTAAAGTTAATCATCCTCGAGGGCCAGGAGTTAACATGAAAATGGGGAACTTGCGGTTGTTCCCCTGTCTTAACATCCAGATTTCATTTGCAAAGTAAAAGTCATTACACAGAAGATGAAATCAAGAGTCTCAGCGCATATTTTCCAAATGAGGTGGTGTGATTGTATCCTCCTCATCCTTGCACATATGTGGCAACCTAAAGAGTTGTCCCGGAGGTGAAACAGTGGGATGAAGTGAAGACTGTCAGAGCAGCCCCCTGGCCACCTGAGGGGAAGCACACAAGGGGAGCTGACCCCACAGCTTCCTGAAGCAACACCAGGAAATGAGACTCGGGATCATTTGGGAGGACATAACACCCTTTATACAGTTCTTTAGAAGAGTTTACCCAGGCTGGCTATGGTGGCTCTTGCCTGTAATCCCAGCACCTCTGCAGGCTGAGGCAAGAGGATTGCATGAGCCCAGTTCAACACCAACCTTGGCAACACAGGGAGACCCTGTCTCTGCAATTTTGTTAATTAGCCAGGCATGTTGGCACACGCCTGTGGTCCTAGCTACTTCGTAGGCTGAGGCAGGAGGATTGCTTGGGCCCGGAAGACAGGCTGCAGTGATGCAGTGAGCCAAGATCATGCTACCTGGATGACAGAGCAAACCCCTGTCTCAAAACAAAACAAAAGGAATAGTTCACCCATAAGCTGAGAGCCTCTTCCCTTGTCTGAGCCTTGCTGTGGGTTGCTGAAATCAGCGTGGAGCACTGGGTCTGTTGGGGTGGTGTATGCTCATCGGCTTCAGGGCTGTAGATTCCTTTGCCCAGCAACACCCTGGCAAGGATAGTGTTGACTGCCCAACAGCAGCCAAGTGTTCATCTCTGTCAGGGCCTATCGGCAAGCAGCTTGTCACCAGCTGCCCAGCACACCCGGAAGAAAATGGTTCCTGTGTTCACACAGATAATTTGGGTTGATAGGAATAGCCTCAGGGGAAGACAATGGTGTCACCAAATCAATACTTGTGCTTCACAAATTAAAGTCTTGGCTCTGGCCCTGAGTTTATATTCAGGAGGGCACGACTCCCGGACAGAGACTAACTGCAACAGACATTTTGCTCCCAACAACAGCGAATTATCTTTTCTTCATAAGGAGTCAACTAGAGACTTGATATATTAAAGAAAATCCATTGAGGTTCATGCCCATAATCCCAGCACTTTGGGAGGCCGAGGTGGGTGGATCGCTTGAGCTCAGGACTTTGAGACCAGCTTGGGCAACATGGTAAAACCCTGTCTCTGCTTAAAAAAAACAAAAAAAAAAAGCAGCATATATATATATATATATATATATATATATAGAGAGAGAGAGAGAGAGAGAGAGAGAGAGAGAGAGAAAGAGAGACAGACAGAGAGAGACAGAGAAAATCCATTGAGAGCATCCATTAACTGTGAATTTATGTTTGTTGTGGCATCTCTCTAGAAAATAACGTTGGTAAGCTAGAAGAGGGGACCTGCATGCTGGCATAAATGAAGATTTCTACACTCATGTTTGTAGCAGCATTATTCACAAAAGCCAAAAGGTGGGAGCCAATCAAGTGTCCATTGATGGTAAACAAAATATGGTAGATACATACAGCAAAATATTCAACTTCAAAAGGAAGGAAATTTCAACATATGCTACAACATGAATGAAACTTGACAACCTTATGCTAAGTGAAATAACATAGTCACAGAAAAGCAAGTACAGTATGATTCCACTTTGATGCAGTACCTAGAGTAGTCAAGTTCATAGAGACAGAAAGTACAATGGTGGGCCAGGCACGATGGCTCATGCCTGTAACCCCAGCACTTTGAGAGGCTAAGGCAGGCGGATCACGAGGTGAGGAGATCAAGACCATCCTGGCTAACACGGTGAAACCCCGTCTCTACTAAAAACACAAAAAAAATTAGCCAGGCGTGGTGGTGGGTGCCTGTAGTCCCAGCTACTCTGGAGGCTGAGGCAGGAGAATGGCGTGAACCCGGGAGGCGGAGCTTGCAGTGAGCTGAGATCGTGCCACTGCACTCCAGCCTGGGAGACAGAGCGAGACTCCATCTCAAAAAAAAAAAAAAGTAGAATGGTGGTTGCCAGGGGCTGGAGGGAGGGGGTAATGGGGAGTTATTGTTTAACATGTACAGAGTTTCCGTTTGGGAAGATGAAAACACTAGAGATGATGTAATGATGAATGCACAACAGTGTGAATGTCTTTAATGCCACTGAACGGTACACTTAAAAATGGTTAAAATGGTAAATTTACGTTATGTACATAAAAAAAAAAAAAGAATGATTCTTTTATTCATCAGCCAGAGAGCAAGTCTTGTATTTAAATGGATCACAACATCGTGGGCTCTGTGGAGATTTCTTAGAAATGTACAGTAGAGTAGAAAAGGTTTAGCCTCTGGTTGAGTTTGCTTTTGGACATATATTAGTAATCATAGAGGCTGACAAACTGATTACTCATCAATCAGTCATGCAAAACAAAACACAGACTGCAACACAGTGCCCTAAGTTTTACCAACTAGGCAGTTTTCCTATCTTGTAGATCAGGGCTTTTCAAACTTGAATGTGCATGGAATCACCCAGGCATCTTGTTTAAAATGCAGTTTTGGATTCAGTATGTTTGGGGTGGAGCTTCAGATTTCTGTCTGTACAACCAGTTCCCAGGGGATGCTGATTCTACTGGTCCAGGGACCCAGTTTCAAGCAGCAAGAGTGTAGACCTCTTTGTAATTAAGATTCCTTTCTTTGCTTGTTTGGCCAGAAAAAAAAGGTTCCTGTCCACACCTTGGAGGTAACAGCCTCCTCATTAAAATCGAACACAGGCATCTCCAGATTCAGACGGAAGAAAAGTCTGTGGGAGATAGGAATTATTCCTGGGATCCTCTCGTTTTGTTACTTACTGCCATCAAAAGTCAGGTTTCAGGGATCAGCTCCATCTTTTTCTCCACCAAACCATGGACATACTGTAAATAAATCCCTTGCACTTATTCTCTTTAGGTATAGACCAGATCAGCTGCAATTTCAAAAGAAAGAAAGAGAGAAAGAGAGAGAGAAAGAGAGAAAGAAAGAAAGAAAGAAAGAAAGAAAGAAAGAAAGAAAGAAAGAAAGAAAGAAAGAAAGAGAAAGAAAGAAAGAAAGAAAGAGAAAGAAAGAAAGAAAAGAAGAAGAAGGGAAGGAACGAAGGAAGGGAAGAAAAGAAAGAAAGAGAGAGAGAGAGAGAATGGGAAATAAGAAAAATATGAGAAGCAAAGGACTTCCTTTGAAGTCCTCTAACATAATCATTCAGCATCTCCTCATTGCTTTTAGGCTCAAGCTCCGAATCCTTAGAAGGGCTTCTGGGGTCTGATGAGGTACCTGCCCACCCGACTCATCTCTCACTCTTCCCCTCCTTGTACTCTGTGTTCAGTCATACTGAATTTTTTTTTTTTTTTTTCTCACAGTTGTTGTCTCTTTGATCTGGAAGCTTGTCCCTCCTGTAACACCTGGCAGGCATTGTCTCTTCTGGAAAGACTTGACACCACTGCCCTCGTTTGCTGCCCTCTGAGTTAGGTTGTCTTTCGCTGTCTTCATTTGCACACTGTGCTTACCTCTGGCACAGCACTTCTCAATACATTTCCATTGTATTCCCCTGTCTATGTCCCCCACTGAACTGTGAGCTCCTTGAGGGATGGAAAGATGTCTTTTGCCCCTAGCACAGTGTCTCGAATATATGAGGTGCTCAACACTGAAAGAATGGGCAAAAGGCCGGGCGCGGTGGCTCAAGCCTGTAATCCCAGCACTTTGGGAGGCCGAGACGGGCAGATCACGAGGTCAGGAGTTCGAGACCATCCTGGCTAACACGGTGAAACCCCGTCTCTACTAAAAAATACAAAAAACTAGCCGGGCGAGGTGGCGGGCGCCTGTAGTCCCAGCTACTCGGGAGGCTGAGGCAGGAGAATGGCGTAAAAACCTGGGAGGCAGAGCTTGCAGTGAGCTGAGATCCGGCCCCTGCACTCCAGCCTGGGCGACAGAGCGAGACTCCGTCTCAAAAAAAAAAAAAATACAAAAAAAAAATACAAAAAATTTTCTGGGCATGGTGGCATGTGCCTCTAGTCCCAGCTACTCGGGAGGCTAAGGCATGAGAATTGCTTGAACCTGGGAGGCAGAGGTTGCAGTGAGCCACAGTCACTGCACTCCAGCCTGGGCAACAGAATGAGGAATAAGAAAGAGGAGGAGGAGGAGGAAGAAGAAGAAGGAAGAGGAGGAGGAGGAAAGGGGGAAGGAGGAGGGGAAGGGGGAGGGGGAGGAAGAGGAGGAAGAAATTGCTTAGTTCCTAAAATACCATGATGTTGCCCTCAGAAAGACTTTCGTAAAGGCCAAACACATTGACACCAATTTCTGTGTTCCAGCAACTGCAACTGAACTCCTCTGTTCTGATAAATTATATTACCCCAGCTTCCTCATTTTATATTGCTGACCATGTATCTTCTCCTGAAGACTAAATATAAAGAAATACACAAGGCGATAGTAGTTATTTTTAATGGAATTTGAGGAAAGGTAGAATCTCTTTTAATATTGTACGGTTTTTATTGCTAATTTGACCCTAAAATAACACTTTAAAATTGCGATGTTTCCAGATTTGAGGTCTCTGGGCATCTAGCAGTTACTAGCAGTCTCCAAATTGGTACATCTATATGTCTATCTATAGATCATGGCACAGATACTGCCTGCTTTATACAAAGTACTGTGCCAGGAGTTCCTACTGTCACAGGCTTTGCTCTTTAATGGGGAAATGTCACAAATGCTACACTAGAATTCTCAGCAGCTCTGACCTACTTGACTGCCTCCTCCTTCTCTTGTCTCCTGTGCCTTCTAAGATGTTGGTCTCTGCCAGTTCTCCTGGCTGTTCTGGACACCTCTTTTTACTTTCCTTTTCTGGCTCCCCTTTGATCAATCCATTTATATTAGTGCTCTGTAGGGTCTGTGCTGGTGTCTCTTATCTTCTCACTTTCCAGCTGTACTTGGTGGGTATATGCCCTTTATGTCCGTAGCCTTGGCACCTATTTATTCCCAGCTCAGTGTCTAGCCTCCAGCTCTCTCATTAACTCTAGACAGAGATTTCCAACTGCCAGTGGGGCTTGTCCACTTGAATGTTGTGCGGGTATCTTAAACACAGCATGTCGTTATCCTGTCTTTATCTTTCCTCCTATTCTTCTATACCCTACTGTGGTTAATGACACCTTTGTTTCCTCAGCTGCATGGGCTACTGGCTTCTAAGTCATTCTTTTATTTATTTATTTGAGACAGGGTCTCACTCTGCCACCCAGGCTGGAGTGCAGTGGCTCAATCATTGTGCACCACAGCATCAACCTCCTGGGCTCAGGTGATCCTCCCACCTCAGCCTCCTGTGTATCTGGGACTCCAGGCATGTGCCACCAAGCCTGGCTAATTTTTTGCTTTTTTTTTTTTTTTTTTTTTGTAGAAATGAGGTTTCAGCCATGTTTCCCAGGTTGGCCTTGATTCCTGGGATCAAAGGACCCACCCACCTCAGCCTCCGAAAGTGTTGGGATTACAGGCGTGAGCTGCCACACCCAGCCCCAAGTCATTCTTAATGCCTTCTTTCCCTACATCATCTTCCTTCCAACCAATAACCAAGCCTTGTTGATTTAATCTCTTAGTTCTTCCTTGAACCCATTCTGTTCCCTCTTTTTCTTTTTTTTTTTTTTTTTTTGAGACGGAGTCTTACTCTGTCGCCCAGGCTGGAGTGCAGTGGCCGGATCTCAGCTCACTGCAAGCTCCGCCTCCCGGGTTTACGCCATTCTCCTGCCTCAGCCTCCCGAGTAGCTGGGACTACAGGCGCCCACCACCTCGCCCGGCTAGTTTTTTGTATTTTTTAGTAGAGACGGGGTTTCACTGTGTTAGCCAGGATGGTCTCGATCTCCTGACCTCGTGATCCGCCCGTCTCGGCCTCCCAAAGTGCTGGGATTACAGGCTTGAGCCACCGCGCCCGGCCTGTTCCCTCTTTTTCAATCATCAAGATGTTACCACTTTTCACCTAGATTAGTGAAATAGCCTCCCTGTTGATTTCTTGGCCTCCAGTCCTTCCCCACTACTACTCTTCCTTCAGACTGCTGCCAGAACGTCTTTCAAAGCCCAGATTTGATCTTGCCAATCATTTACCTAAAATTCTTCAACAAACCCTTTTGTCTACACAGTTCAAAGCCCATAGCAAGATTTGTGAAGCTCTATGTGACTTACCTTTTAGCCCGCTTACGTTTTCAGCCTCCTCTGCTGACACTCTCCCTACATACCCAAAGATCCCCATATACCAAACCACTCAGCATTTCCTCACACACCATTCTGGCTCCTCTTTCAGGGGCTTTCCAGCTACTTTGGAAATTCAGCCTAGGAAACTCCTGTTATTGTCAAGATCCACTCAAATATCACTTCCTTTGGGAAGACTTCACCTCCAAGCACTCAGGGCGTATTTCTATTATAGCACCTCTCATGTTAGATTATATATATTTTTTCTTTTAGAGACAAGGTCTTATTGTGTCACTCAGGCTAGAATGCAATGGCACAATCATAGAGTACCACAATTTCCAACTCCTGTCCTCAAGTAATCCTCCCACCTCGACCTCCCAAAGTGTAGAAGCCACTGTGCTCAGGCTATAATTATGTTTTATATGCCTCCTACCCTCCTAGACTGAGCTACAGAAACCATGTCTCACTCTATTTTGTATACTGGCCCTTGGCACAATACTTAGCACATATCAAGCCTTGCATCAATGTTCAATGAGTAACCAAATAATTGAATGAATAAATAACCCACTGTGATACAAGTTAGAATAAGAGCAGTAGGCAAGTTGCACATAAACTGCTGCTGTAGGGCATTCAGAGGACTGGGTCACATTTCTTTCAGCAACCAAACAAGACTTCATATAATTGATTGCCATCTCTCCATTTACCCCTATATCTTTGTTTATGACTTAACACAAAGTCGGTTCATTCCATCCCAGGTATAGCCCACTTCTTCTCCAGCCTCCACCCAAATACTGAAACTAGTTTTCTCTTTTCTGTCTCTTGTATAATAGATCTTTAGTTCATTTTAGCTTTGCATATAACTTTTATAATAATTTACCTATTTATAAAGGGAGGTCCCTTCTTTATTCTAAGAAGGATTTTTTTTTTTTTTTTGAGATGGAGTCTCACTCAGTCGCCCAGGCTGGAGTGCAGTGGCGCGATCTCGGCTCACTGCAAGCTCCACCTCCCAGGTTCATGCTATTCTCCTGCTTCAGCCTCCCAAGTAGCTGGGACTATAGGTGCACGCCACCACGCCCGGCTAATTTTTTGCATTTTTAGTAGAGACAGGGTTTCACCCTGTTAGCCAGGATGGTCTTGATCTCCTGACCTCGTGATCCGACTGCCTCGGCCTCCCAAAGTGCTGGGATTACAGGCTTGAGCCACCGCGCCCGGCCTCTAAGAAGGATTTAAGTGCCTGCCTCATAACTGATTGTCTGTTTTTATTATAGCTTCTTGTATAGAAGATACCCCAAAAAATGTTTGCTGAATGAAGAAATAAAGGATTGCTCAGGCACCACTGGCACTTCAACTTGCTTAGCAAGTACTCATGCCTCTTAAGAACTGGCCAAGGGCCGGGTGTGGTGGCTCACGCCTGTAATTCCAGCATTTTGGGATGCCAAGGTGGGCAGATCACAAGGTCAGAAGTTCAAGACCAGCATGGCCAACATGGTGAAACTCCATCTCTACTAAAAATACAAAAACTTAGCCAGGCGTGGTGGCGTGTGTCTGTAATCCCAGCTACTCAGGAGGCTGAGGCACAAGAATCGCTTGAACCCAGGAGGAGGAGGTTGCAGTGAGCCGAGATCATGCCATTGGACTCCAGCCTGGGCAGCAGGGCAAGACTCTGTCTCGAAAAAAAAAAAAAAAAAGAACTGGCCGAGGTCTTAACTGGAGCACTCTCTCTACCCTGCATGTTTGACGGCATTTCTGTCCATTTTCAATCTATTTTGGTTATATGTTTTTCACACAGGTCTGTGGAACTTAGAACACCGAAGGCCTGTGCATCTTCATGGCTCACAGCTCATGCTGTGTTGACTTGTCCCGCTGTGGTTAATGTTTAGTCCCTAAACCATCAGCTGAATGTCCTTAAATCTGAAAGAATAATGAACACACGCCAACAGACAGCTTAGGTTTATTTGGTGACTTGCACCACGTACTTTGTGAATATCATCTCAGTCATCCTTTTAGCATCTCTCTCAGGCACATACTATCCTCTGTGGTGGCTCATGCCTGTAATCCCAGCCCTTTGGGAGGCCGAGGCGGGCAGATCACTTGAGGCCAGGAGTTCGAGACCAGCCTGGCCAACATGGTGAAACCCCATCTCTACCAAAAATACAAAAATTAGCCAGGTATGGTGGCATGCACCTGTAATCCCAGCTACTCGGGAGGCTGAGGCAGGAGAATCATTTGAACCCAGGAGGCAGAGGTGGCAGTGAGCCGAGATTGCACTATTGCCCTTTAGCCTGGGTGACAGAGTGAGACTCCATCTCAAACGAATAAATATGTAAGTAAGGGAAAAGCGATCACACAGCAGAATACAACCTAAGGGTAACTACTGAAGGGACAGATCAAGGAGCAAAGTCTACCATGTATCAACCTCTACAATGTCCCCAAGGGTCAGCTGTGTATAGGGACCCACACAGAATTTGGAATCCAAATACATCTCTGGATCTCCAGGCCTGTGTTTCACTCTCCAGGTAGTAATGAGATGTCTCCATTTTCTGCAGGCTGAATGATTCCCTCAGAGCAGAAGTATAAGTTTATTTATTGTTTTTCCTTCTATCATAAACAGTTATCGGTTGTGGCCCTTTCTCCCTTCCAAATAGATGCCCAAATTTTTGGAATTGGAAAGAGCCCAAGTCTTCCATATCAGGGGGTGGGCCCCACTGGGTGTGAGCCAATCAGCGTCTTCTGTCCTGTGAGCTCCTGATTTACGCTGGTCTATAACCTGAGATGGCCTCCTCAGGATGGACCCCCAGGGATTGCTGGAACTTGGACTCTTGTCAGCCTGGTAAATGGTATGTCTTAGATCTGCTGCAGCCGTCGTGGAAAGCTTGAAGCTGCCAGGAGAGAGGGGTTCCAACATGTGGTGGCTAAAGAATGAATCCAACTCAGAGGAAGCAGAGCCAAGAAATGGATCCATGCCGTTTGAATCTTGGATCAAATTGTGCCTGGATCTCCAGTGAGACAATAAATTCCTGTATTACTCAAGCCTATTTGAGGTTGTTTTCTTTCACTTGAAACATTAAACTTTTAAATTGATACACCCTAGTTAAATTATAAACTGTGTGACAGTAGAGAGTGTGTCTCCCTCTCTTTTTTCTTTCTTTCTTTCTTTCTTTCTTTTTTTTTTTTTTTTTTTGTTGCTTTGAAACAGAGTTTCACTACTGTCGCCCAGGCTGGAGTGCAGTGGTGTGATCTTGGCTCACTGCAACCTCCACCTCCTGGGTTCAAGTGATTCTTGTTCCTCCGCTTCCCGAGTAGCTGGGACCACAGGTATCTGCCACCCCGCCCAGCTGATATTTTGTATTTTTGGTAGAAATGGGGTTTCACTATGTTGGCCAGGCTGGTCTCAAACTCCTGACCTCAAGTGACCAACTAGCTCGGCCTCCCAAAGTGCTGGGATTACAGGCGTGAGCCACCGCGCCCGGCCCAAGACTGTGTTTCTCTTGATCACCTATGTGTTCCCTGGCACATAGTAAGGATTCAATAAATAACTTTTGAATGGATGCATTTTAGCTGCAAGGAACACCCATGAACTCTCTTTACTCAGCTGACAGCTAAGGAATCTGGTGTTCTGTAAGAAAGTGACGATGTGGATCTAGAAGTCGGACCTTACCCCAACACTGGCATTTTCCTAATCACAGGAAATCTTCCAGTAAATACGTTGGGGTCTTTGAGGAGGCCCCAAAATAGCAGTCTGCTCCCTTCTCTGTGAATTTTGAATTGAATCAGAAGATAGCAGCAAGCTAGACAAGGACCAAAAATAACCTTTTCTACTGATAAAGCTGATATTAGAGAACGTGGCTTATATCATCAGACAAACGAGCTTCCCGATACTCAACTTCAGAATTAGGCAGACTTGGCGGCTTGGTGACAGGCAGCTGAGCTGGAACGGGCCTCCTCTTCCCACCCCGCGGGAGCGAAGCTTGCTCCCAAGAAGAAAAGAAGAGAGGATGATATAAGGCACAGTTCCTCCTTCCAAACTCACCAGTCATATTAAACCACTCCTCCTTCTCAGGGAAGAGGGGGCAGGCGGAGAGAAGCCAGGAGTGTTTGGACTCCTTTCAGAAGAAAGAAAACATCAGGAGTGGGAAGACCCAGTCTCCCTCCCTCACACACACCACGTGTGATTTGGTCAGGTCAATTGATTCTACTTTGTTTTCAATCAAAATGGGCGATATTTCCAAGTGGTGGGATATGTTTGCTGTCTAAAATATAGAATAGCTCCATAGAATAACTCACACATCACAGAATCAAGCTCCCCAAGGAGTTGGAGATCTTCATTTGAAATTATGCAAAATTCAAAAGAAGAAACAAGAGCTCACGACGAAATTACACAATCAGGGGCACTAGGTGGCAATAAGCCTTTTGCTCTCTCACCATGCCCATCAAAGGCATTTCAAGAGCACTGAAAGCTCACACACTTCCCACGCCGGCTGTCAGTTTCTTTCTGGATGATCTCAGAGCCACACAGAGCATTCTTAGTCACTGGGAGAACAGAACCAAAGCTTAACTCCTTGGTGGCACCAGGGGAAGTGGCACTTCGAGTTGGATTCCAGGAAATCCAGGGAAACACTTGACACAGGAAGTCTGTGACCACGTTCCCAGTTTCCCCAGTGTCAAGGCTGGGGCCATGAGCATTGTTCAAAACACTCAGGCCTGCATTGTGTCTGTCTACCACATGCTTTTGGTTTTACTCCCCAGGGCACTTTTTCCTGTTTCTGTTTTTTGGTTTTGCTTTTTAAGGTAAACATGTACCATCTAGGCTTCAAGAAACGTCCTTGAATAACCATCGTTTGCCGATTTGAAGGTTGGTACACAAACTACCAGCTGAATTGGACAATCATAACCCCCCAAATGAGGCAAAAGTACATTTAACATTCAACACGGGTTTTCCTAAAAGTGGTATTGGCTGTTTAATGTGACTGAGCCTGGTGAGAACCAGGATGCCCTGAACTCAGCAGGATCCCCTCAACTCAGCAGGATCCCCTCTGTTCTTGCTGCCAAGACAAAGTTTTGCTCTAATCTTAAGTAGCTTGCTGGTGGGCTATTTGCTGGAGGTCACTAAGTAGACTTTGCTGGCCAGCCCTGGGAGAGAACCCAGGCTGACAAAGGAAACCTCGAACACAGCAAGATTGAGACAATATGTTCCCATCCTCTCTTCTCAAATGTAAAGCTATTTTCTCATCTATTACCTGCCCCTATTTTTACCATGAGAAGCTCTCCAATGCCACTTTAGCTATCGATAATTGGCAGTGAGTTTTGCAATTAACAGCTGCCCAGAATCAATTCCAAGGATGCGCAACTGAAACCGCTTTTAAAAAGGCAGAGTTGGGGATTGCTCTGCTGCCTACCTGACCTCCAATCCTTTTTCTTACCCATACAAACCATCTGCTGGAAGAATCTGAAACTTGAACCACGTACCTAAATGCCCAGTTCTGGGTATGGGGTAGATATTTGAGAAATATTTCGATTGATTGATGTGTACCCGGGGGAAGGGTACGGGCAGCTCCACAAGGAGTTGCTGTGTAATTCACAGTGAAGAGTGGCTCTCCTGCTGACTCAAAACTCCTTTCTTATTTCAGACCAAAGACTCCAGGGACAGGTTTGGGTAAGAAACCTGGCCTCAGGGAAAAGCATATGAAGCCTGTTCATTCCCCAGAAGAGAAGCAATAGAGAGAATTGCTCACCGTGATGGGCGCATCTCAGCTTTGCAAGTTTATCGTCCTCATGATAAACTTGAGGGGCACCAGCAAGGGGCCTTCTATGAGGCTGAACTTCCCACTCACCCATGCCTGTTAGAGACATGACCCAAGGCTTTGGGAGCTTTCTCGCAGCTTCTGCTTAAATGGGGGCAAGGAGGGAGCCAGTCCTTTCACCATGACCTCTAAATGACGCCAGTGCTGAAGGCTGTGGGGCCTTCGATCGCTCGAAAACTAGGAGACTTAAATATTTTTAGAGACATGCTGTCATCTGGGCAGCCTTAAGTGGATGTTTTCTCTGTCTTTCTTCAGAACTAGTGGGTTTGCAAGAAACCCTCCCAGGGCAGCAGTCTTAGAGGAAGTGCCTGCTAATGCAAGAAGGAGGGCAAGGGGGACAGCCAGCTGGAGCCTGGAGCTGCTCATGCTCTTGGAACCCTCGGCGGGCGCAGGCGGGGATTTACGGACCTGCCTTTTCCCTCATCATTCCGCAGGAAGCTTCTTTAAATGAGCCTCAGCCCAGCAGCTCTCATGGGGCCTGGTGTTTATAGTGGAGACCAAGATAACAGAACCGTGGAGGTGCCAGCCCTGGATACCGACCCCACAGTCCAGGAATCATCAACTGGGCCCCAGGGCAAATTGTGTTCTGTTTTCTCTGCGCAAGATGCCAGAATGCTCCTGCCTCGAAGAGGTTGACTCTGTTGTCAGCTGTGGGAAAAAACAGCCAGAGTTGCTATTTACACCCTGAACTGAAAGCTGGGTAAAAATAGCGCTAGCAGCTTGGTCCAGCTTCAAACCCCACTGCAGAGAGATTATTTTTGGAAGAGAAGATTTTCCTCCCCACCCACAGATCTGAAAATGGTCACCTCCCCGGAAGAAAGGAGGAGAGATGATCCCACGCAAAGGTGAAACCTACCCCCTTCCCACTTTCCCTGCCCAGGACAGCACATCAAGAGACGACGAGAAAAGCCCTCCCCTGACAGCAGGTCAGGCCCAGCACAGCCCTGCAGCTGACCTAGTTCAAGGTACAGTGAGAATTAATTAACTTTGACTAAGTGAGAGGAGGCAGCTTTCTGAACCTGGATGCTGCGCCATCCTGTTGCTTATGTGGCTAAAAGCAGAAAAAAATAATTGACCAAAAGAGTATGCAAGACCCCAGAACAATAGCTCAGAGCCTGACGGTCAGGAAATGACTCTCCAGCACTCCCGCTCTCGATAGGCCACGATGGCTGTAAAATGATGAATAAATTCCTAAAAGCCTGGTCTGGTCCTGCTTCTGTGTTGAGAACCCCTAGCAGCTGGGGGCTGAAAATTCTTCCCTCAGCTACTTGCTAGAGCTCAGGACCCAGTGTGTGGAGTTCTGGAACCTCCTTCAGGTTCAGGAGGTGATCCACATGACAATCAGTGGAAGAAAAGTCATTCCTTAATAGCATGCCCTTTATTCTGTAAAAAGATATTTTATAGGTACATATAAGTATGTAGATTATGCTGTCTTAGAACTCTAAAAAGATATACACATGTGGATAGTTCTTAACAGGTAAAACTATATTAAGACTGTGTGAAAAACAGCAGAGAAAAATACCAGATCCATGGTGTCATGAAATTGTTCTATAATCTGAAAGCGCCCAGGCTGCCCAGAGCTGAAACCAAGAGGTGCTTAATAAGTATTTTTAGGGAGGAAGAGAAAACACCTCCCACATCCTACCTCCATCCGAACCTCCTTCTACGGAGATCCAGGAACGAAAATGAATCTTCCAGTTTGAGAAGACATACCTCGGCAACCCCACCCACCTGAAAGAAAGGCAAGAGAATGACGTAGTGCTCCCCCAACCTCTTAGCACCCCTACCCAACACACGCCAGAGCTTCGCCACCCTGGCCTCAGTGTGAGCACTTGGGTAGCGACAAAGTCGGGGACACCTGGGTCTAGGTGGAAGTGGTACAGATGGGCTTGTGCCTGGGGCACAAGGGCAGCTCATGCCTGGCTTTTCCTCCGGTGGCACACAGACTGAGGTTTTATTCCCATCGTTGTTACCTGTTAGCTGTGTGACCAACTCACTTCACCTTTTTGAAATCTGTTTGCCTCGCTAGCTAAGAGGGCTGATACCACCCACGTCCTGGGGTTGTTGAGAACGAGCCGAAGCCGCATGCATGAGGGCTGTTTGGTGGCTGCTGCAGAGTGAGGGTATTGTGCATCCAGGGGCAGTCCTGTTTCCTCCAGGGCATATCCTGAGCCAGATTCGGGGATCTGTCCTGCTTCCAGCTACCTGACGATGGGGAGCCTGCCAGACGGCTAAAGTCTGAACTCTCTGAGAAATGCATGGCATTGACAGAAATTGCTAAAAATGTCCTTTTCCCCCACAGTGTGAGGCCCTCCTGCACCCTGCCCTTCATTTACTGTGGTCCTTCACCTGAAATGAAAATGGTCACCTCCAAGGAGCCAGAAACAGAATCTCCCTATTTGAGTGTCTCTGCCAATGGGTTGTCCAGCCAGCTAAGGGCTGGCTCAGCACTGGCTTCTCAGCTGAGGGAGGTCACGGAAATGGAGTCCCAGGGCCCCTTTCCAAGTCTCATCTACCCATGACATCGGGAGGGAAGAGCTGCCGCTCTGCTGAGTCATAGCTATTTAAGCTATCAGTACTCAAGGGCTCGGAGACTCCCCAAGGACCTGGGAAAGACAGCTCAATATCCCTTTGATCAGGACTGCTTTGGGTTTCTATTTCCAAAGTTGAGAGATCCAGATAATGCTGACTCCTGCCCAGGGACGAAGTGAGCTCAGGTCTCTCTCACTGACCTCCTGCTGAGAATTGTAGGCCAAGGTGGCCAGGCTCTCCTTTCCAGCCTAAGTCAGCTTCCTTCTGAGTCAGCTTTCTTCACCTCCCTATTAATAGCCACTGCTTTGGCTGACTCCATGCACAGTATGATTACAGTTTAAGAATACATCTCAAACCAGGAAGCAGTCACCTTCCTGGAGCTGGGCTGTGGAGGGCCCCGAGCGGAGGCTCCATCCCAGAAAGCAGAGGCCAGAGCAGCTGCAGAGAGGCTGGGGAGACAAAGTCATTGGCCTGCAAGACAAGTCACTGCTTTGGGGGTTCTGTCTCACTGAACTTTCCTTTGTTTAGGGCAGGAGACATGGACGCAGGCTAACTTTTATTTTATTCTTACCGATATTCTTGGGCAGGACTGAAAAAGTGTGGCTATATTATCCAATTATGCAGACCCCTCAGCTCACTGGAACGGCCAGTTCTAGACCAAACTGGGGTTAGCCCCTACCAGCGTCACCTTTTCTCCGTCAGGACGGTAACAAAGTGGCCTACTTAAAGAAGCTCAGGGCCGGGTGCAGTGGCTCACGCCTGTAATCCCAGCACTTTGGGAAGCCAAGGTGGCGGATCACGGATCACCTGAGGTCAGGAGTTCAGGACCAGCCTGGCCAACATGGTGAAACCCCATTGTTACAAAAATACAAAAATTAGCTGGGCATGATGGTGGGTGCCTGTAATCCCAGCTACTTGGGAGGCTGAGGTGGGAGAATCACTTGAACCCAGGAGGCACAGGTTGCAGTGAGCCAAGATCGTGCCATTGCACTCCAGCCTGGGCAATACAGTGAGACTCCGTCTCAAAAAAAAAAAAAAAAAGAAGAAGAAGAAGAAGGCTCAGATTGCCCAGATGGGATGGGATGCTGAGAACAGATTGAGTCCCAGCAAAAAAAATAAATAATATTTTTTACTCCACCCCTCTTCCCTTCCTATGTTTCTCCCCAGGAAAAGCAAACAAGCTAAATGTGCTTTAGCATTAGATCATACTGAGAAGCAATGAAGTCAGGCCACCCTGTAATTTGTTCCAGCCTTCCCATCCCTCGTGGCCCCTGAATGGGCAGAACATATGGGTTTAGGAGCCAGACATCCTGGATTCAAATTCTCACTTAACCTCTGAGCTAAGAGGGCTTAGTAAATTTATTCCACTTTTCTGAACCCCCATCTTCTTATGTATATAAAGGGATAATAATGTATCCTGAAATGATTTTAATGCAAATGAAATGAGACAACTTTGAAAAGTATGCCAAGTACTGTGCCTGGAATATAGCAGGTGATCAATAAACTATCTTAATTTTCTTTTCAAAAATATAAAATATGGGGAAATGTGAGGATAAGCCAAGACCATCTAAACCCCTCACACTGGTGGGGAAACATGACCAGCATCTCTAAACTGCAGGCCCATGATGTAAACATCTCTGGTATGAGGGCCCAAGAGAACAAGCAGAATGTTGTTTCTCTCCTCTGGATTCATACCATTCAGAAGTTCCAAACAGCGGCCCAATCTGGACCACGATGGGTTCCACTGAAGCCAAAGTGAGGCGTCTCCTGGCTCCATTTATCTTCCCTACTAACAGTTCTCAGAAGTCTCACAGTTCATAGGCCAGGCACGGTGGGTCATGCCTGTAATCCCAGCACTTTGGGCCGAGGCGGGCAGATCACCTGAGGTCAGGAGTTTGAGACCAGCCTGGCAAACATGGCGAAACACCATCTCTACTAAAATTACAAAAATTAGCTGGGTGTGGTAGCAGGCGCCTATAGTCCCAGCTACTGGGGAGGCTGAGGCAGGAGAATCGTTTGAACCCAGGAGGCGGAGGTTGCAGTGAGCCGAGATCGCACCACTGGACTCCAGCCTGGGTGACAAAAGGGGACTCTGTCTCAAAAAAAAAAAAAAAAAAGAAAAAGAAAAAAAAGTCCCACAGTTCATAAACAAAACGATGGCACCAAGAAAAATATGGGCAAGCCAAGGGTACAGAAGGGCTTCCATGAGGCGGGGTGCTTATCTATATTTCAAGGTCCCCCTTAAAAGAACCAGGTCAGCCAGGCCTCTGGGTGAACCCTGCTATTAGGAAGGCCAAAGGAGAAACAATATATCATGGGTGCCCTGTTTTTCAACCTGCTGAGAAATAACCTGCCCCCAGACACCTGATTATTAGCTGACAAATAATGGTCTCTTTAGCCCAGTCCCAGTTGGTGTCCCTCAGCAGCCTGCAAGTCCAGTGGGGTGGGGGCAGGGTCGGACTTTGTTCTTGCCACAGCTCTCTTCCCTCTTGCTTGCCAAGAGCTCACATATATCTGATGGGAGCCAACCAGCACTGCTGGCAGCACAAAGTGGGGCCAGCCCCCCCGTGACCTCCCCTCACCCAACATGGCCCCCAGCTGACTAGGGGCTTCAGTGGCAGAGGAGAGAGCGGGCACTGAATTGACTTGGGCTCACTGCCATAGAGGCAGCCCAGAATTCCCCTCACCTCAGTAGGGAAGCGAGTGGTCCTCATGTCCTTTGTGTTAAGTCTAGCCTGGAGTCTACCTACACGCAGGTATTGAGGGGATGAGAACACTGTCTTTTCTTTTTTTTTTTTTTTTTTTTTTGAGATGGGGTCTCACTCTGTCGCCCAGGTTGGGGTGCAGTGGTGCAAACACTCACTGCAGCCTTGACCTCCCTGGGCTCTGGTGATCCTCCCACCTCAGCCTCCTGAGTAGCTGAGTCTACAGGAGCATGCATGGATAATTTTTAAAATTTTTTTGTAGAGACAGGGTTTCGCCACATTACCCAGATTAGTCTCAAACTCCTGGCCTCAAGTGATCCTCCCCGCTCAGCCTTCCAAAGTGCTGGGATTACGGGCATGAGCCACCACACCCGGCCTACACCGTCACTTATTTACATGCCACAAAGACCGCCCAATTTAAGGATCAGCTACCCTAACACCATTCACTCCTGCCGTCACTCAGCAAATAGTTTTTGAACACTTACCTTGTGCCAGCACTGTTCTAGGTTCTGAATGCACATTGCTGAATAAAACAAGACTGTGTCTGCCCTAGGGGAAGAGCCAGACAAAGAACTTGAAAATGAATACATAAATAATTGCAAAGTGTGAGCAATGTTATTGAGAGAAGTACTTGGGGACAGTGATAGAGAATAACTGATAGGGAGGGGAAGGTGTCTGATTTAGATTAGAAGGTGAGGCAGGACCTCTCTGAGGAGGTGACATTTAAGGACTTGGGATTTCCTCTTTCTGCTCAGTTAAAAGTTCTCTCAATGAAAGGCTCTGAGAAGAATGAAAAGGTACTTCAGCCAGAGGTGCAGTAAAAAGCATTCTGGGGGGCTGGGCGCAGTGGCTCATGCCTGTAATCCCAGCACTTTGGGAGGCCGGGGCGGGTGGATCACAAGGTCAGGAGATCGAGACCACACTGTGAATGGTGAAACCCCGTCTCTACTAAAAATACAAAAAATTAGCCGGGCGCGGTGGCAGGCACCTGTAGTCCCAGCTACTAGGGAGGCTGAGGCAGGACAATGGCGTGAACTTGGGAGGCGGAGCTTGCAGTGAGCCGAGATTGCACCACTGCACTCCAGCCTCAGCGACTGAGCTTGACTCCATCTCAAAAAAAAAAAAAAAAAAAAAAAGCATTCTGGGGACTGGGCGTGGTGGCTCACCTCTGTAATCCTAGCATTTTCGGAGGCTGAGGCAGGAGCATTGCTTGAGCTCAGGAGTTCAAGGCCAGCTTGGGCAACATGGTGAAACCCCATCTCTACAAAATATACAAAAATTAGCTTGGAGTGGTGGCACCCACCTGTGGTCCCAGCTCTTGGGGAGGCTGAGGAGGGAGGATCACCTGAGCGCAGGAGGTTGAGGCTGCAGTGAGCCGATATCACATCACTGCACTCCGGCCTGAGTGAGAGTGAGACCCTGTTCCAAAAAAACCAGCATTCTGGAAGGAGAGCAGGGGCTACAGAACCCTTGTCCAAGTCTCCTGCTATGGATGCATTTACCCTTTCTGCCCCACACTCAGCATCCATCTTTCCTCCTTCCCAGGGCCTTTCTAGCACCTTGTCCTGTCCCCTAGCATGTTCTCTTCCCTGTGAAGACATTGCTCTTCCTTGTATGACATCTGTTATGGACACACTGTCTTTGAAAACACTTTTTTTTTTTTAGATGGAGTCTCACTCTGTCACCAGGCAGGAATGCAGTAGCGCAAACTCTGCTCACTGCAACCTCTGCCTCCTGGGTTCAAGCAATTCTTCTGCCTCAGCCTCCCAAGCAGCTGGGATTACAGATGTCTGCCACCACACCCAGCTAATTTTTGTATTTTTAGTAGAGACAGGGTTTCACCATGTTGGCCAGGATGGTCTCGATCTCCTGACCTCATGATCCACCCGCCTCGGCCTCCCAAAGTGCTGGGATTACAGGTGTGAGCCACCGGGCCCAACCTGAAAACACTTTTCTCTAGAGACCCTACAGTCCTGCCCTTGAATCTCTGCAAGTCAAATAGCTCTGATCTGTAGGAGATAAAACTCGCCATTCCTGCTGGGCCAGCAGGCTAATTACAGAATCTGCTTTCTATAACTCTTTATCTCAGGACTGTTTTCCCAAATTAGCATTAGCTAGGTAGCTATCAGGCCATCTGCCCCCTGAGTTAAGGAGTTGGCCTCTAGATTGTTGTGAAAGCAGCCCAGACATTGTAGCCAAACAGAGCTGGGATGAATCCTAGCTCCTTCCTTATCAGCTTTGTGAGCTTAGGCAAGTCACTGGGCTTCTCTGGGCCTCGGGTTCCTTACATGCAAGATTAGGAGGAGGATAGCACCTGCTCCCGCAGAGCTGGCACAGCAGTTAGCTAGGAGGCATGCAAGATGGATGGAAGTCATATGTACTCCACAAATGGGAGTCTTTGCTGTGACACCAACTATAAAACAATCTGAGTAGAATTTTGGCAGTGCGTTTTATGAAGGTGACTGATTGCTCCGTTAAGAATGGTGGCCAGGTTTCCATTTCAGAAACCATTTGGCCACAGGAGCTCCCTTTTTTAAAATTTTTTTTGAGACGAGTCTCACTCTGTCGCCCCAAGGCTAGAGTGCGGTGGCAAGATCTCAGCTCGCTGCAGCCGCCGCCTCCTGGGTTCAAGCCATTCTCCTGCCTCAGCCTCCCGAGTAGCTGGGACTATAAGCGCACGCCACCACGCCCGGCTAATTTTTGTATTTTTAGTAGAGACGAGGTTTCACCAAGTTGGCCAGGCTGGTCACGAACTCCTGACCTCAAGTGATCCGCTCACTTCGGCCTCCCAAAGTGCTGGGATTACAGGCGTGAGCCACCGCGCCCCGCTGACAGGAGCTCTTTAGTCTGGGGATTGCTAAGAACCGGGTGAAAGGAGAACACTTCGGGACCTGAGAAAAGGCATGGCTCCCAGAATCCCAGATTGCTAAGAATTCTGAGAAAAGTCTAGTCCAAATTTTTACTATCAGGCAGGATTGAATTTAAATCTCAGATATGGGTAAGCATATTTCCAGAACTTACAATGAAATAAAAAATAAATCTCAGACAGATGGAAATATTTCCCATACACAGTTGAGCAGCCATCACAAATGCTGCCATGGCTGTACTACATGATAAGATACTTTATTGTAATTACTTCACTCAGTCATTTAATTATCAATTCAAAAACATATTTACGGCTGGGTGCGGTGGCTCATGCTTGTAATCCCAACACTTTGGGAGGCGGATGTGGGCGGATCACCTGAGGTCAGGAATTTGAGACCAGCCTGACCAACATGGAGAAACCCTGTCTCTACTAAAAATACAAAATTAGCCAGGCATGGTGGCGCATGCCCGTAATCCCAGCTACTCGGGAGGCTGAGGCAGGAGAATCACTTGAACCCAGGAGGCGGAAGTTGCGGTGAGTCGAGATTGCACCATTGCACTCCAGCCTGGACAACAAGAGTGAAACTCCGTTTCATAAAAACAAAAACAAAAACAAATAAAAAATACATATTTACGGGGCACCTACTATGTACCACGTACTTACTATTCAAGGCATGTGGGATATACAGGCACCGAGACAAGGTCTTATTCCTTGTGGAAACCACAAAAAAAAAAAAAAGAGAGGAAGAGAAAGAAAAAGGAAAGGGCTGGGTGCAGTGGCTCACTCTTGTAATCCCAGCACTTTGGAAGGCCAAGGTGGGCAGATCACTTAAGCTCAAATGCTCGAGACCAGGCTGAGCAACATAGATGAGACCCTGTCTCTATAAGAAATACAAAAATTGGCACCTGTAGTCCCAGGTACTTGGGAGGCTGAGATGGGAGGATCACCTGAGCCCAGGAGGTTGAGACTGCAGTGATCCAGGATTGTACTACTGCACTCCAGCCTGGGTAAAAGAGTGAGACCCTGTCTGAAAAAAAAAAAAAAAAAAAAAAAGAAGAAGAGGAAAGGAAGGAAATGGTGATAAGTGATATGAAGAAAATAAAACAAGGTAATAGATAAACAGTGACCAGAGGAGGAAAGGGTGAGGTGGGGCTAGAAAAGGCTGACATTTGAGCAGAGACCTGGTGGGTGAGAAAAAGCCAGACATGAGAGAATTCAAGGAAAAACCATCCTAAGCGAGGATACCTCAGTACAAAGTCCCTGAGCAGAAATAAGCTTGATGTGTTCAAGGCACAGAAAGAATGTCCAGGCGCTTGTGGTCACGAGGCTGCGGGTGGCAGACAGAATATGTAGGACCTTGAAGACTTTGAGTTTTATTCTGATTGCAGAGGAGCAGCGAGGTCTGGTTTATACTTTGAAAAGCTCACTGTGGCTATTCTTGGAAATGTACTATAAGCGGCGTGAGTGGAAGTGAGGAGACCAGGTAAGGAGGTTATTGCTGGAGTTCAGGCAAGACGTGGTGGCTTGAACCAGGCTGTAGCATTGGAGATGATGAAAGCCCGTCAGATTTGAGACCTCTTTTGGGGGTAGAGCTAACAGGACTTGCCTAGGGGTTAGATATGGGTGAGGGGTATTGACAGAGAGGAATCAAAGCTGACTCCTGGATTTTGAGCCTAGTAAACTGGGAGGATGGTGATGCTGTTAAATTAGATGGGATTGTTGGGAGAGATTACTTATTCCATGTCTTCCTCCTCCTCTGGAGAACCTGGAGCTATTCAGAAGCACCATTCATTACTTCCATGGCTAAAAAGTACTACAAATCTTAGTCGTGGACCTTGAGGATCAGCTCACAATGTTCTCAGTACTGCAGCCTTCTCCAGGAGTCTGCCCTCAGCCTAGAGCACATCCAAGCGATGACCCAGGCCAGGAACCTGGGACCCAGCCTAGAGCCCTCCCTTCCTCTCAGTAAACGATAAAAACAGAAAAGTAGCTGAGCACTTCCTGTGCCAGACACTGTGCTAAGCACATGGATCTCATTTGATTTTTGCCACAACCCTGTGCTGTAGGTGCCATTATTATCCCCATTTTACTAATGGAGAGACTTAAGGCTAAGCAACTTGATCAAGTTCGCTGTTCTCTGCTAGGAAGTGTTGGGTGGAGCCATAGCCTGTGAGTTCACCAAGCCACCACCTCGTGGTGAAACAACGACTCCCATGGCTCGGCCTTCCTTATCTGTCTCTTCCTCTCTGTCCCCACGGCCACTGCCCTGGGTTAGGCATTTCTCTTTTTCTCACCTGCAATATTGCTACATCCTCCTTAATCACCTCCCTGCCTCCATCCAGCCTCTATGCCTCTCTCTAGTCCTTCCTTCCATAACTGTCCGAGTGGAAACGTGATGTGTATCTGACAATGTCACGCTTCTGCTCAAAAATCTTTTTTCCCTCCACCCCATAAGGAAGGAAACAAGCTTGAAATTCTTTAATGGCTTCTTGATGCCTATGAGTTAAAACCTAAACACCGGCCGGGCGCGGTGGTTTACGCCTGTAATCCCAGCACTTTGGGAGGCCGAGGTGGGCGGATCACGAGGTCAGGAGATCGAGACCATCCTGGCTAACACGGTGAAACCCCGTCTCTACTAAAAATGCAAAAAATTAGCCGGGCGCGGTGGCGGGCGCCTGTAGTCCCAGCTACTCGGGAGGCTGAGGCAGGAGAATGGCGTGAACCCGGGAGGCGGAGCTTGCAGTGAGCCGAGATCGCGCCATTGCACTCCAGCCTGGGCGACTAAGCCAGACTCTGTCTCAAAAAAAAAAAAATAAAATAAAAAATAAAAATAAAAATAAAACCTAAACACCTTACAAGGCCCTTCAAGACCTGGCACCAACCTCCTTGTGTGGCCTGATCCTCTCTCCTGCTGTTTCCCTTGAACTCTGTGTTCCAGGCATACCAGATGCACGTGAAGTCTCAGGTCTGAGGACTGGGCCAGATGTGCCCTCTGCCCACAATGCCTCTTCCTTTTCTCTTCTGTGCAATCCCTGGGCATTTGCACACACACGTGTTACACACACACTATGCTCATTTGGTGATTCCCACAAATTCTTTGAGACTCAGCTCCGAAGATGTCCCCTGGGAAGCCCTTCCTCACACTCACGATCAGATGTGGGCACCTCTTCCTCTGACACCACCCCTTCAGACCTCTGATGAAGCAAATTATTTTGTATTGTAATTTTCTCTTTACAAACTGTCCCTCTTAGAGAATATAAGGTCTGTGAGGGCAGGAACCATAGTTATGTTGTGACTGTTGTATCCTCAACATCTGCACATGTTCATAAATATTTGTTTTTTTATTTTGTTATTTACTTTTTTCTTTTTTTTTTTTTTTTTGAGACGGAGTCTCGCTCTGTCGCCCAGACTGGAGTGCAGTGGCGCGATCTCGGCTCACTGCAAGCTCCGCCTCCCGGGTTCACGCCATTCTCCTGCCTCAGCCTCTGGAGTAGCTGGGACTACAGGCGCCTGCCACCACGCCCGGATAATTTCTTTTTGTATTTTTAGTAGAGACGGGGTTTCACCGTGTTAGCCAGGATGGTCTCGATCTCCCGACCTCGTGATCCGCCCGCCTCGGCCTCCCAAAGTGCTGGGATTACAGGCTTGAGCCACCGCGCCCGTTCACTTTTTTCTTTTTTTGAGACGGAATTTTGCCCTTGTTGCCCAGGCTGGAGTGCAATGGCATGATTTCAGCTCACTGCAACCTCCACCTCCCAGGTTCAAACGATTCTCCTGCCTCAGCCTCCCGAGTAGCTGGGATTACAGGCGCCTGCCACCGTACCCAGCTAATTTTTGTATTTTTAGTAGAGACAGTGTTTTGTCATGTTGTGCAGGCTGGTCTCGAACTCCTGATCTCAGGTGATCCACCCACCTCAGCCTCCCAAAGTACTGGGATTACAAGCGTGAGTCACTGTGCCCAGCCTAATATTTGTTAAATGAATAAATAAATGGCTTCTTGAAATGAATTGATCTTCAAAGTAGATTCTGAAATCTTGGAAACACTTTGTCCTCACATTTTCCCTTTGTTGGACTTATTTCCCTGGGGATTTTTGCTATAGTGGGGCTTGGGTTGGAGGTTGAATATATAGTGGCTAAAATGTAGACTCCAGGCTGACCATGGTGGTTTACATCTGTAATCCCAGTGCTTTAGGAAGCTGAAGCAGGAGGATTTCTTGAGCCCAGGAGTTCGAGGCTGCAGTGAGCTATGATTGCACCACTGCAATCCAGCCTGGGCAACAGAGCAAGACCCTGTCTCTTGAAAAAAAAGAAAAAAAAAGAACTCAGCATCTCAGCCTCTGTTTTATTTATTGTAAAACTGAGTTAATAATAGAACCTACCTTAGAGGGTTAATATGAAGGCTAATGAAAAAGTACATGTGGGCTGGGCACAGTGGCTCATGCCTGTAATCCTAGCACTTTGGGAGGCGGAAGCGGGTGGATTGCCTGAGCTCAGGAGTTGGAGAGCAGTCTAGGCAACATGGTGAAAACCAGTCTCTACAAAAATACAAAAACTAGCCAGGCATGGTGGTGTGTGCCTGTAGTTCCAGCTACTTGGGAGGCTGAGGCACGAGAATTGCTTGAATTTGGGAGGCGGAGGTTGCAGTGAGCCAGGATCACACCACTGCACTCCAGCCTAGGTGACAGAGCAAGACTCTGTCTCAAAAAAAAAAAAAAAAAAAAAGTACATGTGGAACATTTGGTGTCTGGCACAGAGTGAGTGCTCAATACATATGAGCTATTATTAGCAGCTATTTTCCTGACAGCTTCACTTGACCCCATTGTGTCACCATCACTTTTTGAACCAAATGTCTGGAGTCTGGTTCTCCAACACAGGCACTCGATTTCAGCAGGCTTTACATTTGCCATCGTACTGGGTCACCCTGGATACTAGGCCTTGGGGGAAATGGATCCAGATGGTGTCTAAAACTCGGAATAGCCTTTTGCTTGTAAGTCATGATTTATTGCCTAGAAAGAAAAAGTAAGCATTACCCACGAGTCAACAGATTACCTGAATTCTTCAAAAGTCCCACCAGTCTGTTCCCTGCTGCCGCTCGCTCTTTCTCAAATTTGGTCAAACAGAGGTGATTGGTGATTGGTGCAGCAATTTCTCCTTGGAGGAAAGGAAGTGGGACGCACAGACCCTCAGAGTAAACTGCCAGATGTTTTGCTCCTTCCGTTGGCTACACAGGGGTGTATAAGAAAGCAACTCTGGGTAGACAGAGACCCCAGTGTGACAGTCCCATACACGGCTGGAAGAAATGCCTTTCTTTCAATACTCAGGCAGAAGGAGGAGGCTGTAGTCTCCATTCAGGCTTGAGATTTATAGATGCTGAGTTAAGCAGCCTCTTTGAGAGGTCATAATAGGGTCCCTGGAGCCTTGAACTAAATAGCCCAGATTATAAATTGCGAGATTGGCCAGACACGGTGGCTCACATCTGTAATCCCAGCACTTTGGGAGGCCAACATAGGTGGATGGCTTGAGCTCAAAAGTTCGAGTCCAGCCTGGGTAACATGGCGAAACCCTGTCTCTACCAAAAATACAGAAAATTAGCCAGGTGTGGTGGTGCACATCTGTGGTTTCAGCTACTCAGGAGGCTGAGGTGGTCAGGGAGGCGGAGGTTGCAGTGAGCCAAAATCGTGCCACTGCACTCCAGTCTGGATGACAGAGTGAGACCCCATCTCAAAATAGATAGATAAATAAATAGCAAATGTGTATGCTAATGAAGTGAGTGAGGAGTGACATGACTTAAAGTAACAAAATGATTCCTCAAAAGGATTAAATGACTCTTCATGTCAAATGACTTTTTTTTTTTTCTTTTGAGATGGAGTTTTGCTCTTGTTGCCCAGGCTGGAGTGCAATGGCAATGGCAAGATCTCGGCTCACCGCAACCTCCACCTTCCAGGTTCAAGCGATTTTCCTGCCTCAGCCTCCAGAGTAGCTGGGATTACAGGCACCCACCACCACGCCTGGCTAATTTTGTGTGCCAGCCTCAGATGGTCTACCCGCCTCAGCCTCCCAAAGTGCTGGGATTACAGGCGTGAGCCACCGCACCTGGCCTTTTTTTTTTTGAGATGGAGTCTCACTCTGTGGCCTAGGCTGGAATGCAGTGGCGCGATCTCGGCTCACTGCAGCCTCTGCCCCACAGGTTCAAGCAATTCTCCTGCCTCGCAATTCTCCTGCCTCAGCCTCCTGTGTAGCTGGGATTACAGGTGCACGCCGCCATGCCCGGCTAATTTCTGTATGTTTAGTAGAGATGGGGTTTCACCATGTTGGCCAAGATGGTCTTGATCTCCTGACTTTGTGATCCACCTGCCTCAGCCTCCCAAAGTGCTGGGATTACAGGCGTGAGCCACCGCACCCAGCCATCAAATGACGTTTTAGAGCCATTAAGAAATAACGTAATTTTGGGTCAGGGGTGAGGTCTTCGTTTAAATGTGCAATCTTTTTTTTTTTTTTTTTTTTTGAGACAGCGTTTTGCTCTTGTTGCCCAGGCTGGAGTGCAGTGGTGCAATCTCAGCTCACAGCAACCTCGGCCTCCCAGGTTCAAGCAATTCTCGTGCCTCAGCTTCACAGATGAGAATACAGCTATTCCCTGCATAGCTGGGAATACAGGCATGCATCACCATGCCTGACTAATTTTTGTATTTTTAGTAGAGACAAGGTTTCACCATGTTGGCCAGGCTGGTCTGGAACCCCTGGCCTCATGTGATTCACCTACCTGGTCTCTCAAAGTGCTGGGATTACAGGCATGAGTCACCGCACCCGGCCTAGTTTCTTATAAATTTAAACCTCCGCCTTACCATATGACCCAGCAACTCCACTCTTAGAAATTTACCCAAGAGAAATGAAAATACAGGCACAATATCCACAAAACTCTGTTCACAAATGTTTATAGCAGGTTTTTCAGAATAGCCAGAAACTGGAAACAAAACAAATGTCCATCAACTGGTGAACATATGATGGCATATCCGTACAATGGAATACTATTCAGCAATGAAAGGAACAACCTACTGATCCACGCAACATTATGGATGAATCTCTAAAGCATTACAGTAAGTGAAAGAAGCCAGACTCAAAACTCTTTGTATGGCATTCTGAAAAAGGCAAACCATAGGAACAGAAAACAGGATTGTCAGGGGCTGGGGCTGGAGGAGAGAGGTGATCACAAAGGGGACATGAGGAATTTTTTGAGGTGATGAAAATAGTCTCTATCTTGACTGTGGTGCATGACAGGTATACATGATTGTATTCATTTGTCAGAACTAGTACAACTGTACACCTTTAAAATTATTTGTTTAGAGACCAGGTCTCACTCCATCACCCAGGCTGGAGTGCAGTGGTGCAGAGCCCGGAACTCCTGAACTCAAGTGATCCTCCAGCCTCAGCCTCCCCAGTAGCTAGGACTACACGTGTGAGCTACCACACCCAGCTGATTTTTAAAATTATTTTTGTAGAGACAGGGTCTTGTTATGTTGCCCAAGCTGGTCTCAAACTCCCGGCCCTGAGCGATCCTTTCACCCTGGTCTCCCAAAGTGCTGGAATTACAGGGGTGACCCACGGCACCCACCTTTTTTTCAAAGGTGAATTTTACTGTTTGTAAATTATATCTGATTTGAAAAAAATATGTGTATCTATCTCTCTGGCTTTTGAGTTTCACAATCCTAGGCCATCAAGGGTAAGAAAAAAAAAACTCTCAGTAAGAGCAAAGTACTTGGGAGAAAACACCACAAATGAAAGCCATGTTTCCCCACCTCCATCTCTCACTTGAAAGGAAAGATTCCCTAGAGCAAAGAACGAGGAATGAGAGAGATTAGTGGGGCCTGGAGATGAAGAGGCTGGTCCTAAAGCGACCCCACTGAAAGTTTTGCAGTCCATGTTCGCTGACTGTGCAGCCTCTGACTTCGTGGGCTCATCCATTGCTTGCATCCAGGCACTACTTGTGAGGACTTCCTTTGGGCAACAGAGAGCACACGACCCTCTGACCAGCCAGCTGAAGGGATTCGTGTTTGTGCTCCCAAGACTTTGCTCAGCTCCCTGTCCGACATAGCCCATGTGGAGAAATCTGCCTCTTTGCTACTCCATGAGTAACTGCTAATCTCCCCATTCTTCCCGCCACTTGTACTTACGTTGGACTGAATGGAATCATTTGAGGACCTTCCTTGCCCCACAACACTGGTTGTAGAAAACATCTTTCTACATGCTTTACTTATGTTTCCTGTCCTCTAAGCTTCTCTCTCATTTACCTTAGGGTTTCCAGTGGAATAAGGTAAAAGCTAAAGCAATCTTTCCTTTCTCTCACATATGTTCAATAAATATCACAAGTTTTCTTTTGGGTTAGAGTTGAAAGGAAGAATTCTTTGGATAGTCGAGCATCCGTATATCCACTTGATTGTTCCTTCATCGAACCTTCACTGAACCTTTAGTCTGGGTAGCTGTAAAGAAAGAGTCTGAACTGGGCACAGTGGCTCACATCTGAAATCCCAGTGGGAGGCGGAGGTGGGAGGATCACTTGAACCCAGGAGGTCAAGGCCACAGTGAGCTATGAACATGCCACTGAATTCCAGGCTGGGCAACAGAACAAGACCCTGTCTCTAAAAAGAAGATTCTGGGCCGGGCGCGGTGGCTCACGCCTGTAATCCCAGCACTTTGGAAGGCCGAGGCGGGCGGATCACAAGGTCAGGAGATCGAGACCACGGTGAAACCCCGTCTCTACTAAAAATACAAAAATTAGCCGGGCGCGGTTGTGGGCGCCTGTAGTCCCAGCTACTCGGGAGGCTGAGGCAGGAGAATGGCGTGAACCCGGGAGGCGGAGCTTGCAGTGAGCCGAGATCGCGCCACTGCACTCCAGCCTGGGCGACAGAGCGAGACTCCGTCTCAAAAAAAAAAAATAAAAAAAAAAAATAAAAAAAATAAAAAGAAGATTCTGGGTCCCTGCCCTCAAGAAAGGGCTAGGGAGGGACATAGATAATACAACTCAATAAGGACCATAGCAGAGACCTGGGCCACGTGCTACAGGGACCCAGTGGAAGAGGGGCCATGGTGGCAGGGGCCATGGTGGCAAGGCCCATAGGAAGCCTTTCTAGAACTTTACTTTCTAGTCCAACCAGTAACTGCTGTGGCAACTCAGAGCTTTCCTTCACTGGGCAACTACCCACTCCCCTTGTTACATAAGCATTCCCAGGCGGGACTGAGAAAACTTCCTAAGGGCAGAGACCTTGTCTGTTTATCCCTAGTATAAAGCGTAGCTCATAAATATTTGTTAAAAGAATGTGTGAGTGATTGTCTTTGGGGATATTTAGCATTTGCCAAATTCCCTGGAAAGAAATATAAAATAAAACATGTTTAGAAAATACATGCTGGGAGCTAAATGATGAGAACTTAGAACACAAAGAAGGAAACAGACACTGGGGTATACTTGAGAGTGGAGGATGGGAGTGGGAGCGGAGCAGAAAAGACAACAATTGGGTACTGGGCTTAATTCCTGGGTGGTGAAATAATCTATACAACAAACCCTTGTAACATGAATTTGCCTATGTAACAAACCTTCACATGTACTCCTGAACCTAAAGTTAAAAAAAAAAGAAAGTACATGTGAAAAAAGGGATCATTATCATCCATGATATTGAGAATCCTTCTCCTCTGTGCAGTGTTTCACATGCATTTGCTTTTTCTTTTTTTTTTTTTTTGAGACAGAGTCTCGCTCTGTCACCCAGGCTGGAGTACAGTGGCCGGATCTCAGCTCACTGCAAGCTCCGCCTCCCGGGTTTACGCCATTCTCCTGCCTCAGCCTCCCGAGTAGCTGGGACTACAGGCGCCCGCCACCTCACCCGGCTAGTTTTTTTGTATTTTTAGTAGAGACGGGGTTTCACCGTGTTAGCCCGGATGGTCTTGATCTCCTGACCTCGTGATCCGCCCGTCTCGGCCTCCCAAAGTGCTGGGATTACAGGCTTGAGCCACCGCGCCCGGCCAGTGCTTTTTCTTTTTTTTTGAGATGGAGTCTTGCTCTGTCGCCCAGGCTGGAGTGCAGTGGTGCAATCTCGGCTCACTGCAACCTCTGCCTCCCAGGTTCCAGCGATTCTCCTGCCTCACCCTCCCAAGTAGCTGGGATTACAGGCATATGTCACCACGCCCAGCTAATTTTTTTGTATTTTTAGTAGAGACAGGGTTTCATCATGTTGGCCAGGATAGTCTCAAACTCCTAACCTCAGGTGATCCACCCATCTCAGCCTCCCAAAGTGCTGGGTTTACAGGCATGAGTCACTGTGCCCAGCTTTCACATGCATTTTCTACTTTGAGTAACATAAATCCATGCCTTGCCCTCACAGTACTGAAGCAAAAATCATGACCATTTCTTCAGCTCTACAGTGCCAGGCTTTCTCTTTCTCTCTTTCTCTTTCATGATCTCAGTCCTCACGTAACTTTTTTTTTTTTTTTGAAATAAGGTCTTGCTCTCTTGCCCAGGCTGGAGTGCAATGGCACAATCACAGCTCACTGCAGCCTTAACCTCCCAGGCTCAAGCAGTCCTCCCACCTCAGCCCCCCAATTAGCTG
The DNA here is from genome assembly GCF_037993035.2 of Macaca fascicularis. NCBI lineage: Eukaryota > Metazoa > Chordata > Mammalia > Primates > Cercopithecidae > Macaca > Macaca fascicularis. Next base: position 47,309,899 of record NC_088390.1, read on the forward strand.
GAACTACAGGTGCACACCGCCATGCCTGGCTAATTTTTTAATTTTTTTGTAGAGACAGGGTCTCACTATGTTACTCAGGCCGGTCTCAAACTCCTGGACTCAAACAATCCACTCACCTCGGCCTCCCAAAGTGCTGAGATTACAGGCATGAGCCACTGTGCCCGGCCTGTAACCCCTTTTTATAGATGGGTCAGCTGAGTCTCAGAAGGTAACTGATCTGGCCAGGTGTGGTGGCTTTCACCTTTAACCCCAGTACTTTGGGAGACCAATCTGGGAGGATCGTTTGATACCTGGGAAACATAGTGAGACTCTATCTCTACAAAAATAAAAATACAAAAATTAGCTGGTTGTGGTGGTGCAGGCCTGTAGTCCCAGCTACTTGGGAGGCCAAGATGGATTGCTTGAGCCCAGGAGATTGAGGCTGCAATGAGTTATGACAACGCCATGGCACTCCAGTGGCCTGGATGACGGACCAAGATCCTATCTCTTAAAAAAAAAAAAAAAAAAAGGAAGGTAACTGACCTATCCACGGTCACACACGGTCACACATCTAACTAGCAACAGAGCTAGGTCTGACTCTGGTGCCTGAGGTTTAAACCACATGACTGTGTGTCTCATGCCCACTGGCAGAAAAAACTTTTGTAGGCATTCTCGACCAGGTGCGGTGGCTCATGCCTGTAATCCCAGCACCATGGGAGGCTGAGGCAGGTGGATCACCTGAGGTCAGGAGTTCGAGACCAGCCTGACCAACATGGTGAAACCCCATCTTTACTAAAAATGCAAAAATTAGCTGGGCATGGTGGCACACATCTGTAATCCCAGCTACTTAGGAGGCTGAGGCGGAGAATTGCTTGAATCCGGGAGGCAGAGGTTGCAGTGAGCTGAGATCGTGCCATTGCACTCCAGCCTGGATGACACAGTGAGACTCCGTCTCCAAAAATAGCAATAATAACGATAATAATAATAATAATAATAATATGGGCATTCTCATGTTGAGTTCTGCTGCCTTGTCGCACTGCTTGCTTTAAGCAAGCCTCCATCAGGCTATACCTGGGTTTACCCAAGGCAAGAGGAAATGTCTGATGCACTGGACTCAGCAAGTCCATGTCAGTAACTTCTGAGAGAACGCTGACCTTTTCTTTGCAGGATGACTACCCACTCTCCCTTGTTAAACAAAAACTCCCAAAGAGGTCCCTCCTACAGCAAGGGCTCCAGGAGGTCAGCGGCTCTCTTTTCCCTCCAGCCTCCTCTCTCAGATGGCTGAGAGTTCTCACCAGTAAACTATTTCTTTTAGAATATCATTGAGATCTAAAACAAAATGAAATCTGAACCTTGGGTATGTCTCATCACCATGGAAACAGCTTCAAGCCTGAGTGCCTCCAAGAGATATGGGTGCAGTTCTTCCAGCTGCCCTGGAAATAAGTGGCTGAGAACTGGGCAGTGCCGAAACAAGGTCCTGTTGAATTAGCGGCAGTTTTAGTAATAACCACAACAGGTTCAACATAGGATTAGGTCATCAGCAGCAGCAGTATCAACCTGTATTTTCAATTTTCAACAGTGTGCTGGCTTGGTCAAGAACCAGCCAAACGAATGACAGCACAGATCATCCTGTCTACTTTGGGAAGGGATGTTTTAAACTCTATTAAGGTGGTGCAAAGAATGTGGTAGGAAAAAATATATAAACAGTAATAAATTTTAAGAACATTCTGTAGAAGCATTTTCGCTTCTGGGAATGGGAAACTAATATTTCCCCAAGAGGCTTCATTATTAAAGCCATAAATAAAACATCCCTGATTGGACTGCTTGGATGCTTTGCTTGCGTGGCCTTGCTCTGGCGAAGTGGCTCAGAATTTGAGGCAGACACGTCCAGGGGAAGCTGGGGAGGCGAGTGAATTCGACAGCATTGGGCCTCCTCCTCTCCAGCACGTTGCCTGCACACCAGACGAGTGAGTGCAGGGATAATGAGCGCATTTTGCTGTATTGAAGACCACCAGAGAGGGTTAGCATAAAATTCAAGGATGATTTTTCTAGCTGATGCCCCGCTACCTTTCTTCTTTCCATAAACATACGCTCTCTCCTCTAGAAGTAAAGGCAAGTAGTATGGTGCAAGGACTACTAGCTTCGTTGCCTAACAGGGCTGCTGCTTATTAGGCCCAGTAACCATGATTACTTAACTTCTCTGCGTGTCAGTCCCCTGTATAGAGGTGGGCTTAGAGGGATAAGTGTTGAATCCGAAATATCCTATGTGCTCACAGTGTTCACCATAGTGAGTTCCAATCAATCAGTAAAAAGACAAGTGACACTTGCTGAGGCCCATTTGTGCTGGGCACTTTATGGCTGTCATTATATTTGACCTCACAGTAACTTATGTGGTTGCTGGTATTCCCTATTTACAGATGATGGAAATGAAACCTCATAATTGCAGCGACTTTCTCAAAGTGAAGATTGTGTAAACGTGCAGCGAGGCTTCAAATCCATCTGTGCAACCCCAAAGCCAAGGTTCTTTCCACTTGACTGTGTTGATTTCTGAGCTCATGAGCTCGGGATAAATCATTATTTTAATTGAAAATAAATATAACTCGCTGGGCACGGTGGCTCACGCCTATAATCCCAGCACTTTGGGAGGCTGAAGCGGGCAGATCACCTGAGGTCAGGAGTTCGAGACCAGCCTGACCAACATGGAGAAACCCTGTCTCTACTAAAAATACAAGATTAGCCAGGCATGGTGGCGCGTGCCTATAATCCCAGCTACTTGGGAGGCTAAGGCATGAGAATTGCATGAACCAGGGAGGTGGAGATTGCGGTGACCCAAGATCGTGCCATTGCACTCTAGCCTGGGCAACAAGAGCAAAACTCAGTCTCAAAAAATGTACGTATAATTATTTATCATCGGGAATTACAGGTACCTTATATGCAACATGAACTTTGAATCCTTGGCTTGGTCCAAGCTGCCCTGCAGAATTACCTCTGAAGGGCTCCATGGAGATGTTATCAGTGTTAGAATACCTTAGTCACTTTCACGTGGGCAAGGGTTGGGATTTTTTTTTAATCTTTTAAAATCATTCTGAGCAAGTGAAAACATTTTTTCCCCTCAAAAGAAATGTAAGGCTGGGGATGGTGGCACATGCCTGTAATCCCAGCACTTTGGGAGGCTGAGGAGGGTGGCTCACTTGAGGCCAGGAGTTCGAGAGGCCAGGAGGTGGAGGCTGCAGTGAGCCTTGATCGTGCTGCCTGTGCAACCAGAGATCCTGCCTCCAAAAAAGAAAAAGAAATATAAAAGCATAGTGCCACAACCAAAAGGGCTGAACTCCTATAAAATAAAGGTATAATACAACCCAACCATCCCTCAGTTCTAAGCTCTGTGTTTCCAGTGCTTGAAAGGCCAGGATTTCCATTTTATATGTTTAAAAAAAAAAAAAAAAGAATAAAACATGAGCGAACAAAATAGCCATGACATTTTGGGTGTGCGCTCAGATCTGCCAGGAAGTTTCCTTCTGGTAGATGTTCATGGCAGGCTGGGGCCACAGATAGGGTGTGGGCTTCACAGAATCAGAACAAGAGTGAAAATCCTCGCTTTTCCACAGGCATGCTATCATACTTCTTGAACCTCAGTTTCTTCTTCTGTGAAATGGGGGGATTATTGTGTGAACTAAACAAATAATGTGCATAAAGAACAAATATAATATTCTTCATCCCACTCTCAATTCAAAATAGACTTGTGCCATGTGTGATAACAATCATCTTCTTCTTGAATACTTTGTGCCCGACACTGGGCTGAGCCTTTTCTACAGATTATCTAAGGGAAATCAGTATTTGAGCTCAGTTGCTCTAGCTCCAGAGCCTACCCTGTGCCCTGCTCTAGGACATGAGCCACTTATTGGCTTCAGATGAAAGGCTTTGAGCAATTGCTTCAGCAGAAAGCAGGTGCCTGTCAGGGTCCAGTGGTCCCGTGTGAGGGTCCTGGCTGATGTGGCAAGTGACTTGGCCCAAAGTGGGGAGGCCCTTGCATAATAATCCCTCATCCTCTCACACTGCAAAATTAGTACCACAGCTTTCTGCTCTCTTGGTTTCCCTACTAGACTAGGCATATAATAGATGTCTGAAAAAAATGCTTGTAGGGTAAATAAATGCAAATAAACTGAACCATTTCCCTATGCAGGAAGCATTTTATGCTTAACTTCTTCATTCTACTCTTAAACATACTGACATGGTTAAACAGATTTTTTTTAAAAGCTGTTAATTCTCCGCCATCCAATTCAAGGCCCATCAGGCATTTATTCAGCACCTATTATTAATGTAGACGGCCAAGGATTACATATGTAATCCATTAGAGAGTATTAAAAACAACAACAAAGCCTAGTGTAAAAATATTGAGCTATGAAATACATAATACTTTCCAGGTAGCATTGACTTTTGTAGCTGTTTTGTTTATGTGAATTTTCTAATTTGAATTCCCTGAGCTCTTATTAAGCAGTCAGGGTGGGCAGACTGGGAAAGTGTCATGTGAAGCAACATCAGAATTAACATGGCAACATGCCGAAACCGCAGCTCTACAAAAAAATACAAAAATTAGCTGGGTGTGGTGGTGTGCACCTGTGGTCCCAGCTACTCAGGAGGCTGAGGCAGGAAGATCACTTGAGCCCAGGAGGTGGAGGCTGCAGTTAACAGAGATTGCAGCACTGCATTCCACCCTGGGTGACAGAGCCGGACCCTATCTCGAAGAAAAAAAAAGACTTAACAACGCTAAAATTTGGAATATGGTTTAGTAATGAGACCTTACAAGACCTCAATTTCATTATCTACAAAATGGGGATAGTGTCCTCTCCCCTCCCTTTCTCCCAGGAGGGAAATAAGAGCTTGAAAGAATGAGGACCCAAAGCTGGCTTGAGATTGGTTGTCTCAAGCACATTCTTTTTTCTCTCGTCCTTCTCTGCAAAAGGCAAACAAGAATGAAATGATAACAGGCACATCCACTGAAGCAAAACAGGTCACTGGAAGAAGATAATATACTGAAGGACAAATAAAAGTCAACTGTAGCTGTGCCCAGAATGGGTAGTTGAAAATATGTGGGAGGGAGAGAAGGCATGTCCTTTTTTATAAAAGATCTTTTTTTTTTTTTTGAGACAGAGTCTCACGCTGTTGCCCAGGCTGGAGTGCAGTGGCGCGATCTCGGCTCACTGCAAGTTCCGCCTCCCGGGTTCCCGCCATTCTCCTGCCTCAGCCTCCTGAGTAGCTGGGACTACAGGCGCCCGCCACCGCGCCCGGCTAATTTTTTGTATTTTTAGTAGAGACGGGGTTTCACTGTGGTCTCGATCTCCTGACCTTGTGATCCGCCCGCCTCGGCCTCCCAAAGTGCTGGGATTACAGGCTTGAGCCACCGCGCCCGGCCTTTTTTTTTTTTTTTTTTTTTTAAGACAGGGTCTCATTCTGTCACCCAGGCTGGCGTCTGGTGGCACAATTGCGCCTCACTGCAGCCTCAACTTTCTGGGATCAAGCAATCCTCCCACCTCAGCCTCACGCACCACCATGCCTGGCTAATTTTTTTATATAGATGGGGTCTCACTATGTTGCCCCGGCTGGTCTTAAAACTCCTGGACTCAAGCCATCCTTCTGCCTTGGCCTCCCAAAGTGCTGGGATTATGAGCATGAGCCACAGTGCCTGGCCATAGAAAGGCTTTAAAAATATTAGCAATGTGAAACATGCACACTTGTGTGGTTTTAGTATCTTCTTTGCCATTCCGGCTGCCTGTAAAAGATGGGTACTCCATAAGATATGGAAGCAAGCTTTTGAAAAGGTACTTTAAGATACAGTATAAAATGATAAGCTGGGCGCGGTGGCTCACACCTGTAATCCCAGCACTTTGGGAGGCCGACTTGGGCAGATCACTTGAGATTAGGAGTTCGAGACCAGCCTGGCCAATATGGCAAAATCCCATCTCTACTACAAATACAAAAATTAGTCGGGCATGGTGGCACGCACCTATAATCCTAGCTACTCAGGAGGCTGAGTCAAGAGAATCACTTGAACCCAGGAGGAGGAAGTTGCAGTGAGCTGAGATTGTGCCACTGCGCTCCAGCCTGCACGACAGAGTCTCAAAAGAATAAAAATGAAAATAAAAAATAAAATGATGATGCCGAGACAAAATTGTTCAGCTTATGTTAAATGAAGGCACCAGCTCACAAAATTTACTTACAGCAACTGGATATACAAGACAATGTGTGCATATGGATCGGACTGGAGGAAGAGTACTTGGCAAACAAAAACAGTTTACTTATTAGGATGATAGAACTGCCTTGCCCAGTGCCTGGAATCAAACACATGTTTACCAAATATTGTTGATAATAAAAATAAAAATAAAATAATAAAAATGAGAAAATCTGATATGCCATATAACTGTGAATACTGGTCTCTGTTAGCCAATCATTCAGAGATAATACCACCCCTTTTTGACATAATTTTGTTATTTTACTTCTTTTTTTCCCCTTTACTTCATGCAATACTATTTCCAAAGAAATTGGTGTCATCAGAAAGGTCTGCAGAGTCTATGAATATGGGGCTTAGTACACGGAACTGGATAAAGGTCACTCATGCATTTCTGATATCTAAAGCCAGGAGAAGCATTTGCAGATAGGCATGAGACTGGCTGTTTATTCATTAGTTGGCTGACTGTCCTTGGGAAAAACAAGCCCTTAGGATCTCAGACAGATCTGTGACTGGGTTTAGATAGGCCTTTAAATACTTTAATATGAAATGTCAAGATCAAACACACTGGGTCAACGAAGACAGATGAGCTCTTCAAAGAGTTAATATTTGAAAACTTTTATTTTCTCAAATGAGCACCAACACAGATTGGAAATATGACAGAAACAATGCACTTTTCTCTAATACTGAATCACTATGTACAAATACGGGAAAAGGTGAAGACAAATTATTTGAAAACAATTACCTTTGTTATAGAAGCATAGTGACCTGAAAAATGCCACCAAAGAAAATAAAAACCCAAACCCAACAAACACAGTTTGTAAACACAAGCATAATAGACAGATTCTGTATTGGAAGATAGTCTCTGCAGGCTGGGAAAGGGACCGACTCCCACTGTCACCAAAATGTTATACAAAAACATATGGGCAGATAGAATTTGGTAACATGAGAATAGCTTTCAGTTTCTTCTTGGCTTTACCTTTTACTGCCAGTAGATTTCATATCTATTTTAATTAAAAAAATTAAATATCTCTTTCCTCTATCTAGACAACTAGTATATTTTCTCATTTGAGGCAGATTCCTTTAAAATATGTAAGTTGATTGTGTTCAAGATTTGATTTCTCAGCCTCTTTCTGAACCTGAGGCAATCTGACCTTAAAAAAAAAAAAGCTGTTTATCACTAAGATATGTGTATTATTTTATTAATGTTCTTTTAATCCAAACCAGTTAATGTTTAACATGATGTGGCTTCTAAAACAGCTGGAGCCCTGCGATACGTGATTAATACACTCTCATCTCAGTTAGAAGCACAGATTTGACTGTGCTCCATCATCACAAACAACAGATCTCCTTTACAGTCTGTAAAAGCTGAGCACACAAAGCAAGAAAAAGGAGCAAACCTGCAACAGCTCCATGCTCAGGAAAACAAAAAATCCTCGTGGGTTCTGCTGTTGGTCCACTCAAAAACAGAAATAACCAGAGAAAAAGAAGAAAAACTGTATGTGCCCGAAGTGTAAACTGTAGTTACAGTGTCCCCACTCGAGAAAACAGGAGGCACAATTGAAAGTGCTTTTTACACACACGCGCGCGCGCACACGCACAACCAAAAACGTGATTCTGATTTGTTGGAAATTCTTCCAACAGGAAGAATCACTGTAAGTTGTTACTACTAAATTTACTTGGTTTTATTTATTTTCTTTTCTAGTCAATACTGATGCAAGAAAATATTTCAATTCTCAACCTGATTAATGTACTGCAGAGTCTGTTCCACTGGGGAAAAAATGCAGAGAGGCATTGCTTTAAAGCCTTGATCCAGATTAAAGTGATAGAGACCTTAAAAAAAAAAAAACAAAATAAAAAACCGAAAACGTGTATTGGTGATCACTGTTTCCCTTAAAATATACTTCATGAAATGCAAAGGAAACCATAAAATTTAAAATGAAAATAAAAAGTGCTCTCAGGGGATCTGAGAAAACAGCACCAAATATATTATTTAAAAAATTAAATATTATTTACAAAAGTATATTTTACAAGCAACTGTTTCTTTTATATATATCCACTTGAAAATCTCTTTCTAAAGGGTCATCTCTTTTGCACACACTGATCCACCAGTAAAAATGCACTCTAGCCTATCCTCGTGAACTCAGGAAGAACACTCAGTCAGGTCCAGCTGACAGCTTGTGGGTATCGAGTTTGGCTGTATTTGATTCATGTCAAATCAATCCATCAGCAGCCTGAGACTAATGTCCCGGGTCCCGAGGGGTCTGGGTCTACTCCAGGGTGGCCAAGGTCGTATGACCTAGGGTGGCACAGGGGAGATGGAGCTAGAGAGTCTGCTGGCTGGACTTCAGTTCCAAACGAAGGCAGCTGCTGGCTGAGGTATAGAACTTCATGCTTTTCCCTTTCTCAAGTCTCCTTACTCTGTCTCCACTCCCCACACCCCGCCCCCAGACTTCACCAACAAACTCCAATTCCCCCAACCCACCTGGGGTGAATGAATGAGGTCTTTGGTTACGCTCTAAGTCAATAATTTGGTGAGGAAATTAAAGAATGAACTGACTGAGGCCATGAGTTAATTTAGCATCTCCATAGCTCAGCTGTGGCCTCTCCAAGGCTGCTCAATGTTAGATAGACAACCCATGAACAGAGCGAATGTTGTAAGAAGCACTTTTGGTTTCACTGACACAAAGGGAAAGCCTAATGAGTTTTTTTCCCCTGTAGTTACGGAAAAACCAACACTCTACTCAGCTCTCTCACAGCAAGTATGGCACCTTGCACCCACTGGAGGCTCACTGGATAGTCATCGAAAAAAAAAAAAACACTCAGAACCAGGGTCTGACTGGAGCCTGCTCTGATCCATGCAACAGTCAAAGGCCTCATCCCCAAGGAAGAACAGTGGCACATTGGTCTTCTTCTCTGCCCCCCTGGAAACTTGAGGGCACCCCATGTCTAGCTGATGTCACCACATTCCATTTTCAGTTTGAAAGACAAAACACCTACCCCATGGTTAACCCCCATTTTCTTCCTATGGGAAAGACTATCAATAAATAGCCAGGACAATCCCTGAGGAAAGGGTCTAAGGAAAATCCATGAAGGAAGACTTTCCCTGAGGAGGGGAAGGGAGAGAGGGGAAATCCATGGCTTCTGTGCCGGGAAGCCGGCTTAGGAATGTGAAAGTTGAAAAACGATTTCATTGAGAACTTGGGCCTGTGAGCCAGAGAAACTGTTCTTCTGGGAGCAGAAATTCCATATTTCTTCTGAACCTCAGTCTACCTTGCAGTAAAGTGGGAAGAACAACTTGACCTCCCAGGGCTGTGAAAGCACTGGAAAGATCTGGACAGAAGCCTTGGGGAACAAAAGTCAATTTCTAAGAATCCATTTGTCTTACAGGGGCTCTCTCCTGAGAATCCTGGAGCTATCCTGGTTTCTGTCAGTCCTGCCACCTGCCCCTGGCAGGGCAAGCCCACACCTGTCTTGGGGCTCCCATTCCACCATCAGTGCGTGGAGACACACAAAAAACCATTTCCACCAAGGACGCGCTCCGAACAGAAATTGGTTCTGCTGCAGATGTGATTCTGAAAAGCTCCTGGGCTGTTGGCTGCTTTCATCTCAGTTCATCGCTTTACGGAGTCTCTCCATCAACTCATTCTTTTGTGAGACTTTTAGGGTGAATTTTCCAAGAGGGTCGGCCTACTTGGAGAAGGAGATGCTGAGAATTACCTAACACGCACAATAATATATTCAGTCTAGGAAATGAAACGAACCTAGTTAAGTGAGTTTCAGTCGTATACTGTGGACTGGCTGAATTGCTGTAGAACAGACTTCACAGTGTTGATTAAATGTAACAAACTCCTCTTTCTCTTAGGGCCTTACAGGGATGCTCTCCACTTCCCTAATCGAAGGATGTTTGGATGTGGGGAAAGGGTAATATCGGATTTGGGCAGAACTCCTCCCTGCTGCTGGACCACATTGACAGCAGATTTCTCTCCGTGCAAGACATTCAGACCTAAGTGGGGCAATTAGGGGCATGAGGAATCTACCAGCCAGGTTATTACTAAGCTCAGAGCCTGGGGCCCACGCTTTCTACAGTCTACAGTAACAGGACTGGAGAAACACACCTGAAACTCTATGAACAAGAAATTGTCGATCCCACGGAAGCCACTATAAAACCAAAGAGGAAAGATGGACCAAACCTGAACTGGTTCCAATCTAAACCCCTCCAGGGATTACCCCTACCCAGTCCCCTCCCTCACCACACTCCTCTTATGAGGGGTCAGAAGGAAGGGCAGTAAGAATTGCTAATTGATCCTACTTTTTATTTCTCTGGCTCAATATCTGAGCCATTTCTTCAGAGCTCCCAAACTGCAGCCCCTTTGTGCCCTGCTCTCCTCAATTACTGATTTTACTTGGTTGCTGGTCAAAGCCTTTGGGATATTTGGATGTTAAGCCCATTGCAAATGACAGTCCCCTCACACCTTATCTACGGTGCCTAAAGAGGCAAAGATGATGATTGCCCAGAGACTGAGTGAGGCACCAGAGTCATCGCACCCACCGGGCCACTGCCCAAGTCACTCACTGCTGCCAGAACACTCGCCCACTCAGCCCAGGAGCACCAGGCCCTTCCCCGCCGACTAGAATCAGGGCCACATCTTTGTGCTCATTTGCTAACCTGGCACATTTGGTGTCAGGAACAGAAGCTTCTGGTCAGAGAGAATGCAGTCATGAGGTATTTTTTTTTCTCTTTGTCCTTTTAGTCAAGTCAATTATTTCAAGCCTAAGTTATCAGGTCTCCAGGAGTAGCGTAATTTTGTTCCTACCTCCACCCTTCCACCCCTTCCCCGCACCAGGACCCTTAAGAGTTTCCCTTTCCCTCTTCCTCACGCCCCCATGCCACTGCTCTCCTGACAAGAGGCCGTCAGGCAGCTCTCCCACGGGCCCTGGGGCCCTTACCAAGGTGGGCTGCCGCCATGCGGTCAAGGATCTGTTCCTTTTGTTGTTTTGTTTTCAGCCAAAACTAGAACAGAGAGAAGCCAGGATCAACTCACAAACAGATACAAAGCAAAGAGACAGAGAGACAGCGATTTAGAGGCCGGTCACCAGAAAGATGGCGTCAGGGTGGGAGGATGCCCCAGATGGCAAGGCCCCTAAATGGATGGAACCAAGTGTCAGTCACTCTCTCACGCTTGGGAAGAATGTTCGGTTGAATGGCGTTCACGTGGACACTGGGTTGGGTAGATGCTGTCCAATCAGTCCCAGCCATTGTCCTTGATCATGTGTGCTAGTTCAATGATGTATTTGCCTTCTTTATATTTCTGGCTGCTTTCAAAAGCATGTTCCTAGGAAATACAGAGGAAGAGAAGAGATACTGAACGACCGAAGACAAGAAAATGATTTTTTTTTTTTGAGGTGGAGTCTCACTCTGTCACCCAGGCTGGAGTGCAATGACACAATCTCAGCTCACTGCAACCTCCGCCTCCCAGGTTCGAGCGATTCTCTTGCCTCAGCCTCCAAAGCAGATAGGATAACAGGCACCCGCCACCATGCCTGGCTAATTTTTGTATTTTTAGTAAAGAGGGGGTTTCACCATGTTGGCCAGGCTGGTCTCTAACTCCTGAGCTCAGGTGATCCACCCACCTTGGCCTCCCTCATACCTTCTGGGATTACAGACATAAGCCACTGCACCCGGCCAAGGAAATGACTTTTGTAACAGAAAAGCAGGGGCGGATGACAGGTATCAGCATCACCGTGGTCTGGTCCCAGCTTTACCCTGACTCAGTGAGATGATTCCTAACCCTCAAGTGCTTTATGTCCCCCTCGCTTAGCTGCAGAACTGAGGCAACACCAGGACTTTCACAACATTACAACAGAATTTTCCAGGAGCTTTGCTCATTTAAGTCTTTGCAATGTCACCCCCTCAGTAAGGTCTTCCCCAACTACCCTACTTAAAATCCAACTTCCACTCCAGTACTCCCTTTCTGCCTTCTGCCCCAACCCCTGCTTTAGTTTTCTCCGCTGTACTTCTCACTTCTGAACATACATTATAATTTGCATTTCTATTTTGTTTATTCTCTGTCTCCCATGACTACAATATAAACTTCATTCTGTGCATAGACTTTCATATTTAGTTCATGGCTGTAGCCTTAGAAGACTGCCTGGCACATAATAGAATTTCAATACATAATTGCTGAATGAATTAGTACATTTACATATATATATAAATCTTGGTTTCTGGTGCTAACGGAAGTTTGCCCTGTGGAGAGATCCATAAAGTTTCTGTGTCATTCCTGCTAGTTTCTAAGAACACAGGAAAGCCTGGTTCTAATTTTAAATTGTACTTGTTAGGCTTAGAGATGACAGGGAGAGGAACAAAATACTCAAGAGGCCAGACAGGTCTCCTTTTCAATCGGTCTTTCTTGCTGCTTCTATGTCAGATGTGTGGAGACAGGAGCTGTATAAACTCCAGGCCAGAGAACCTGGCAGCCCTCAAGCCCCACCCAACTGCCAGCCCCCCAGAGGAAGAATGTCATACTAACCACCTGGCAGGTGACTTTTCTAAACCCACAGCACTGTGGGCTCTCCCAGCGAATAAACCCCCCCAAAAGAAGTCCTGCAGAGGCAGAGGATAAAGGGCTCTTTTGTTTGCAGAGATACACGCGTAAGAACATCTTGGTGTATTCTCAGAAAAACACTGGTCATCTGTGTCTCAGCTCCATATGCACAAGCAGTGGACATCAGCCCTTCCCGGAGCCCCCAGAATTAGTAAGGAATTGAGGCGTACCCTTGGGGGTTCTGGGTCACAGTTGTATCAACTGTGTTTTCTGTTCTAGAGCTCATGGGCTTTGAATTTCAGAACAAGAGCTCACGCACACCACAGCAGCAATTTCCCTGACACTTCATTATTCCCTGTCTCTGTGCACACACACGCACACATGCGTGTATACGCACGACAGAGAAATGTGTTTTGGGAATAAGGTCCATTGTTCCACACTAATGTGTTTGGGCGGGAAGGAGGAGAAAGCAAAACTAAGAAAATGAGTTTCCCATTACAGAAAAAAAAAATTTCGGCTGGGCGTGGTGGCTCACACCCATAATCCTAACCCTTTGAGATGAGGCAGGAAGATTGCTTGAGGCCAGTTTGAGACCAGCCTGGGGAACATGACAAAACCTCATCTCTACCAAAAAAAAAATTCAAAAATCGGCTGGGTGTGATATCATGCACCTGTAGTCCCAACTACTTGTGAGGCTGAGGCAGGAGGATCATCTGGGCCCAGGAGGTTGAGGCTGCCGTGAGCAAGACTGCACCACTGCACTCCAGCCTGGGGCCTGTCTCAAAAAAATAAAATAAAATAAAATAAAATAGAACTGGGAGATTCACACCTACTTCACAGAGGTAACAATGGGGTGGCTCACGCCTATAATCCCAGAACTTTGGGAGATCAAGGTGGGTGGATCACCTGTGGTCAGGAGTTTGAGACCAGCCTGACCAACATGGTGAACCCACGTGTCTACTAAAAATACAAAAAATTTAGGGCTGGGCGCAGTGGCTCATGCCTGTAATCCCAGCACTTTGAAAGGCCAAGGCGGGCGGATCACGAGGTCAGGAGTTCGAGACCAGCCTGACCAACATGGTGAAACCCCATCTCTACTAAAAATACAAAAAAATTAGCCAGGCATGGTGGCACATGCCTGTAATCCCAGCTATTCTGGGGGCTGAGGCAGGTCCTGTTTGAACCCGGGAGGTGGAGGTTGCAAGTGAGCCAAGATCACACCATTGCACTCCAGCCTGGGTGACAGAGCGAGACTCCATCTCAAAAAAAAAAAAAAAAAAAAAAAAAGGAAGGTTCCCTGGGCTTGCACATAGGAGGTGACGGATGCATATTTGGGGTCCTTGCTGTGCTGTGCACATCCCAGTGCTTGTCAGGCTGTTTGATCTGTTTTCACGTTGGTTTTCCTCCTGAGCTGCCATCATGACTGTCAGCGCTTTGAGGGCAGGCACTGGATCTTGTCAATTTTTTTGGTATTTAGTCAAAGGCTTTTGATAAACCTTTGTCAAAAGCATGAATCGTTTTATCTGAACCTCAAGCATGGAGCAAAACCAACCAACTCAGGCTTGTCGTGTATCTTCAATCCAGCACATCTTCAGGGCAGTAAGACAGCCAAGAGGCTGGGAAACACGGGAAGGGGAGAACTTTTCTGCACTTGATCTTAGCCAAAAGGCCGAGAAGCAATGAAGAACATTTCTGGATAATCACAAGCAGAACTGTGTCTCCCACCCCAGATCACCCAGAGGGGGCCCATGACTGTACAGAGGGAACAGAATGGCCAAGTCCAGCTTCTCCCACAGGAACAACCAAGTCAACCATAGGAAGCTGTGGCTAACCCGTCTTGGCACCACACAACACACTGTCTAGGTTTTTTTTTTAATTTTGGGACAGAGTCTCACTCTGTCGCCCAGGCTGGAGTGCAACGGCATGATCTCGGCTCAACGTAACCTCCGCCTCCTGGGTTCAAGCAATTCTCCTGCCTCAGACTCCTGAGTAGCTGGGATTACAGGTACCCACCACCACGCCTGGCTAACTTTTGTATTTTTGGTAGAGATGGAGTTTTACTATATGTTGGCCAGGCTGGTCTCAAACTCCTGACCGCAGGTGATCCACCCACCTTGGACTCCCAAACTGCTGGGGTTACAGGCCTGAGCTACTGTGCCTGGCCCCATTTTTGTTTGTAATCCTGAACATTTCCAGAGAATGGGGAAAATGGAATCTGAAGGCAGTGCTACCAGGCTCCACTGCAGATTCCACCTGGGGCAGTTTTTTGTTTTGTTTTGTTTTTTTAATGATTTCCACAATTTCAAACTATTTCAATGGAATCATAATTCTGTGCCTGGCATCTATTGCTCACATTATTTTATATGTGTATAAATATATTTTTTCTCCCAAAAGATGTTATTTTTAGAGCAGCATTAGGGTCACAGCAAAACTGAGCAGAAAGTACAGAGATTTCCCACATACCCGCTTACCCACCTCCAGATTCCCCCACTATCAAAATCCCACACCAGATTGGAACATTTGTTACAATGGATGAACCTACATTGACATACCATTAGCACTCTGCGGCAGGTTTGACAACTCCTTCAGGCTCCTTCAGAAGCCAGAGGCAGTTCATGAGCCATATGACAGGATAGGGAATTTGAGACATTTTACATGGACTAAATTGCCTTCCCAGAGACAGGAAGACCAACTTTTCACTATCTTCACAATGACAGGGAGGGCAAGAATAGAAAGAATTGTGCAATGCATGGATGTACACATGCAGGCTGAAAAATTCTGCCAATAATAATAACAATAACAATTTAAGTAAATTTTCACTGACATATGCTCTATGCAAGGTGAAGACCTAAGTATTTTACAGGCATGATCCTATTTAACACTCAAACCAACTCTGTAAGTATGAGGAAACTTAGCATAGAAGCTAAGTAGCTTGTCCAAGGACACACAGACAAATAAGTCATGGAGCCCAAATTTGAACCTCACTCTAGCTGCCTAGATGGTTCTTAACCGCTAGCTAGAGGGATTATAGGGGCAGTGTCTATGGTTATGTGGTGACCCCAGCGCATGTTAGAACAATCAGTCCCTAGTGTTGAAGCAGATCCTGGTCCTTCTCTCCTCTCACTCTGGCAAAGGACTGCTCACTTTTCCTAGGCCCCAAAGGGGCCTTAACATTTTTTGCTGAGTTAAACAATGAAAGAATAATTGTCCATTTGGGAGACGTCCAGCCATGACTACATCTGACAGTGGATGTTAATTAAGGCAGTTTTCAATAATGACTTGCTCAGGGCCTGGGGCCTAGGTGTTTTAGGAATATTTATTGGGTTCTTGATCAGGCACGGTGGCTCATGCCTATAATTCCAGCACTTTGGGAGGCCAATTTGGGAAGACTACTTGAGCTCAGGAGTTTGAGGTCAGCCTGAGCAACATAGTGAGACCCTATCTCTATTTATTAAAAAATAAATTTGTTGACCAGGCACGGTAGCTCACACCTGTAATCCCAGCACTTTGGGAGGCTGAGGCTGGTGCATCACCTGAGGTCAGGAGTTCGAGACCAGCCTGGCCAACATGGTGAAATCCTGTCTCTACTAAAAATACAAAAAATAAGCCAGGTGTGGTGGCGCATGCCTGTAATCCCAGCTACCTGGCAGGCTGAGGCAGGAGAATTGCTTGAATCCGGAAGGCGGAGGTTGCAGTGAGCCGAGATCGCGCCATTGCACTCCAGCCTGGGTGACAGAGCGAAACTGTCTCAAAATAAAATAAAATAAAATAAACAAAATAAAATAAAATAAATTTGTTTAATATTTAAAAAAGAGCATGGGCTCTGTGTCAGAATACTACTACATGGTCACCTCCTTTGAGAATGAAAAATTTGGCCGGGCGCGGTGGCTCAAGCCTGTAATCCCAGCACTTTGGGAGGCCGAGGCGGGTGGATCACGAGGTCAGGAGATCGAGACTATCCTGGCTAACACGGTGAAACCCCGTCTCTACTAAAAATACAAAAAACTAGCTGGGCGTGGTGGCGGGCGCCTG
The DNA here is from genome assembly GCF_037993035.2 of Macaca fascicularis. NCBI lineage: Eukaryota > Metazoa > Chordata > Mammalia > Primates > Cercopithecidae > Macaca > Macaca fascicularis. Next base: position 47,326,681 of record NC_088390.1, read on the forward strand.
TAGTCTCAGCTACTCGGGAGGCTGAGGCAGGAGAATGGCGTGAACCCGGGAGGCGGAGCTTGCAGTGAGCCGAGATCACGCCACTGCACTCCAGCCTGGGAGACACAGCGAGACTCCGTCTCAAAAAAAAAAAAAGAATGAAAAATTTAGAAATAAAAAATAAATAACAGAATATTACATGGATTCCTATCCTGGTGTGGCTATTAAATGGCTAGATTGCCTTGGACATATTCTTAACCTCCGTAAGTCTCAGTATCCCTATCCATAAAATAGAGGTGAAGACAGCACCTAACCTCTAAGGCTGCTGATGTATGGCTGGCATATAGTGAGCTGTCAAGAAAGGTTATATGCCATTACTATTATTATTTATTAAATCGAAAGGGGTGTGTGTCTCAGGGGTAGTTGTGAAGGAATGAATAGGAGGAGAGAAATATATCAACAGAAAGGAAAGAATGAGCGTGGTAGACAGGTGACTATCCTGGTCTAAGACAATCCCACAAGGCCATGGAAAGTCAGTAGAAGAAAGTGTTCTTCTGGCATAGGCTCTTGCAATTCCCTTCCAGCCCTCTAGCAACCAGACTCTTTTATACTCACGTATTTCCAGCCCAGAGTGGTTTTGCAGTTTTCACAGTAAATGTCTGCGACTGCATGCAGTCCTGTTAGCAACACTCGCTCTTCTGCAGGCCCACAGCCCACATTAACTCTATGTTGAGGCACAAAAAGAGAGAGTGGGTAGTCAGTGACATGCACATCAGTCATTCAAGCTGAGCTTCCAGCAAAAATTAACTGGGCAAGGCTGCCCCAAAGGGAGCCAACCCTGAGCTGAGCGGGTCTAAACCGATCTCCAAAAGGTGGCCACAGGGAAATATCTCAGCTGGAAGGAATTTCAGATCTGCAAGTTCTAGTGGAGTGGGTCTACAGAAATAATCTTTATGGTTGAGAGTTTGCTTAAAATTGTAATTTGTCTAACAAATACTTCCAATCTGTGACTTAGGGGGACAAGCTGACAGCCACACTGTGAAGTCCACAGCCATAGGCACAGGTCCTCACAGCTTACTGAGGACTGAATGAAGCTGATGCCACACATGGCAGCACACAGTGGTCCTCATACAGGAATGAGTGATCCCTGGGTGCTGAATAGGCTCTACTCCTTCACAGGGTGCCCAGCTCAAGCCACAGGCCAGATTTCCATTTTTACAGTTTATCAGGCTTATGTGGGCTTCACCTTCCCTTCCCAGGCAAGAGGTGATAAACCTGGTGCCCAGGAATGGCTGAGGGCCCTGGAAACTACACATCCGCCCGAAGTGGGCCTTCCTTCCTCCTTAGGTCCCATGGCAGATCTTGGTGTCTTATTCACCCCTATTCTCTTCCCCAGTGACATATCTCAGATCTCATTATGAGCCCTCCATGTTGAGGCTCTCAGAATCTCCTCAGCTTCTTCCCTGTGGGACTACAGTCCTCTGATGTGCCCTCTGAGGGGAGTGTAGTGAATATATTATTTTTAGCCAGAGATGTTGGCAAGAAATGTTCCCCAAAGGTAACTGACTACCAATTGTGGAGAGTAATGCTCCACGGAGTTTTACTGTGGCAGAGAGGGCAGGGTTCATTGTTTAATCATCATCAAGGATTGCTTTTTCCCAGCCCTTGAATCTGCACCCCACAAGGAATGTACCATTCAGAGGCACTCACACTGAGTTAAAGAGGTATGCTCGTCCTTGACTTCCTTGGAACGACTGAAACGCAAGAAAACAAATCGATAGTTAGACATCCATTTCACCACCCGTTTGGGAAACCAACCCCAATCGCAATAAGCATGACCTTCCAGGACTGACACAGCAAAAGGGAGTACTGAGCCAGTTAATGGTGCCGCTGGCAGATGGCGTGGGGGCGGAGAAGATGGCAGAATAAACAGAGCCACAAAGCTTGATCTGGCCCACTGGACTGTTTTCACTAGCCCAGGTGAGAAAATAAAAAAAACCCAAACCCACCATGTCATTAAAAACTTCTTCCCTCCTGACATTGCCTGATACAATTAATTCACCTGAGATCATTAATCCTCATTGGCATTCCTGGTCCCACTTGATTTCAGCCATCTGTGCTGGCCACAGCTTTCCCAGGCTGGCCCAGGCATGGAAACCACCACAAGCTCTTTTGCTTGGCTTCTTGGTCCAGCCCTAACAAAGGCAGCAAAAAATCCCCAACCCAAGAATAAACTATCCAACCCACACTCATCGCTTGTCATGCCTTCTAGAAGATTCTAAGGACAGTTTACAATCCTAAATGGGAGCATAGGAGCTCTTTTGAGATGTAAGCAACTCGATCTCTGCATCACAGAAACGCTCAGGAAGCAGCAATTCCACTTTAACCTCTAGCTTTACACAGGGGTTTCTTTCTTCTGGCTGGAGGGAGGCACGCAACAGGAGCAACAGGAGCCAGAGCCTGCCATGCAATCTGGCATCTGCTTTCATTAACACAGGCCCTGTCCATGTTTTCCCTCTCTGGTTACACTGAGAAGCCTGCCTGACATGAGCCAGCCATGTTCTGCACTGCTGCCTGCATTTTTAATGTGGCCTAACAACGGTGTCCTGAATTTAATATCTTAGTCTGCCCCGAAAAGCAACCACCAAAACAAGGAGGTGAGTGGCTAACAGATGACCAGCGGGTAGGTGAGCACCAGACAGGACTCAGATTAGCACGCGAGACAACCATTTTTGTCAGATATGCAGGACGTCAGATATCAGTGCTGCAGGCCAGTGTGAAAGATAAAATTCTTTTTTTTTTTTTTTGAGATGGAGTCTTGCTCTGTCACCCAGACCAGAATGCAGTGGTGTGATCTCGGCTCACTGCACCTCCATCTCCTGAGTTCAAGCAATTGTCCTGCCTCATGGGTGTCCTGTCATGGGTGGCACCCAATGATACCCATGTTCTGGACTCTTCATGTTCCCTGCATTTCCTTTTTCTTTCTTTCCTTTTTCTCCCCTCCAAGATAGAGAGTCTCACTCTGTCACCCAGGCTGGAGTGCAGTGGTGTGACCGTGACTCACTGCAGCCTCCACCTTCTGGGCTCAAGCGATCCTCCTGCCTGAGCCTCCTGAGTAACTGGGACCAAAGGTGCATACCACCATAACCAGCTATTAAAAAAAAAAATTATAGAGACAGGGTGTTGCCATGTTACCCAGATTGGTCTTGAACTCCTAGGCTCAAGCAATCCGCCTGCCTCAGCTTTCCAAAGTGTTGGGATTACAGGCGTGAGCCACTGCACCCAGCCTGTTTGCCTTTGTCTTTAGCATCCTGGATTGAAATCATCTGTTTATTTATCTCACTCCCTCAGTAGACTGTGAGCTCCCTGAAGGCGTGCGCCATGTCTTCAATCTGTCTCTGAATGCCCAACACATAAGCACGTGCATCTGGCACACAATAGTCATTTATTAAATATTCTGAGTCAATTACATTGTCTCTAGTTTCTTTCGTTTTCTATAAACAACTTTACTGAACTATAAGTGACATAATAAATGTTATATATTTGAAGTGTACTATTGGATGAGTTTTAATATCTGTCTATATCTGTGAAACCATCACCGCAATCAAGATTAAACTGCCCATCACACCCAAACATCTCCTCATATCCCTCTGAATCCTCCCCTCTGAATCCTCTTACCACTTATAGATCCATAGGTGATTACAGTTTTCTGTCACTATAATTTATATTTTCTGGAATCTTTTTTTGAGACAAGGTCTCACTCTGTCACCCAGGATGGAGTGTAGAGGCACGATCATGGCTCACTGCAGCCTTGATCTCCTGGGCTCAAGTGATCCTTCTGCCTCAACCTCCCGAGTAGCTGGGACTACAGGGGTGCACCACCGTGCCTAGCTAATTTTGGAATTTTTGTAGAGATGGAATCTTGCCATGTTGCCCAAGCTGGTCTCCTGAGCTCAAGTGATCCACCCAATCTGCCTGCCTTGGCCTCCCAAAGTGCTGGGATTACAGATGTGAGTCACCACGTCCAGTCCAGAATTTTTTTAAACAAACAAAATGTATTTTCATTTACAGTGTATATGTGTTTGACTTTTTTCACTCAGCACAATTCTTTTAGGATTCATCCATGTTGAACATATCAACAATTTATTCCCTTTTTGCTGCTGAGTAGTATTCTATTCTATGGATATCACAGTTCTTTTTGGTTTGGTTTTAATAAGAGATTTGAACTGGCTGATCTTCAAATCCCCTTCTAGCTTCAAAATTATATTCTCTTATTATTCCATGGTCCTAAGTTACAGGTAATTTGGAATGTCATCCTCTAAGAAACATTTGCTAAGACCTTCAAGTTCAGAGCTTAGAAGAAGGTGGCTATTGAGAAACAAATCCCAGAAGAAAGCAGACAGGAAAGTAACAGGAAGCAACAGAGCTTCACCATTAATGACAGAGAAAGGCTTTGAATAATGCATTCACTTCTTTCTCACCCCTGGATCACTGACTCTCTGCCAGACACAATTAGAAATACAGGGAGACAGGCAACACTGTGAGACTTACCAGGGCAGCGGTATCCCAGCCAGGTGTGCAAGACAATCCCCCAGACAACCCTTTTCTCCAGGGCAGTGAGGAAACACTAGCTCATTTTATATATTTTATCTTTAAAAAATAAGTTTTGCTAAACGGTTACAATACATGGATTGCCACTAGGCCTTCCCTGGACTGGCATGTGTCCTGTATGTATAGGTATCTGGAAGGAAGGGGCTCCACTGTGGGGGTCAGAGGTGACAAAGGTGTTCTTCTTCTGCCTCTGCTTTCAGCATACTGTGAATACTATTGTTTCTGTGAATAAGGCTAATCTTATTTTTTTGAAAAACAAGATCATTAAATAACAGGATCTTTGCAATGTTTTGCATATGAGATGGAGTACTACAAAGGGGTTCACTTATGGTAAAGTACCTGAACCCTGTGCTATAGAGAGAACTGGCTTTTGTCAATATTTTTACATTATTTTTGTGGCTAAAAAATGATATGCTTGTACAAAAATTAATTTGAAATGGAGGATATTCAGAAGAAAATCTCTGTGACCTTGTGTTAGAAGAGAGTTCTTAGATACACCAGAAACACAATCTATAAAAGAGAAAAAAACTGATACACTGAACTTCATCAGAATCAGTCCACATCAAAATGGTTAAATATTTTTTCTTTAACTGACAAAACCAAGTGTTGGCATGAGTATGTAGCAACTGGAACTCTCAAACATTGCAGAACAGTACAGAAACTTTGGAAATGAGGCTGGCAATTTCACTTACCCAAGTGAAACGAAAGCCTATGTTCACACAAAAACCTGTATGAGAGTGTTTTTAACAGCTTAATTCATAATCGCCCCAAACTGGAAACAACCTAAATGTCTCAAATGGTAACTGGGTAAGTAGACTGGTATATCCATATAACACTATTCTGTAATAAAGAGGAACAAACTATTGATATACAGAACAACATGGATGAATCTGAAACACATTACGCTAAGAAGATTGGTAAAAAGAATGTTTAACTGTAAGAGTTAGTAAGAGAGATGGAATTGATCTGTTATCTTGGTAACAGAAGAACGGTACTCTTAGGCCCTATAACAAAAGAAAGTCTTTTTTTTTTTTTTTTTTGAGAGGGAGTCTCGCGCTGTCGCCCAGGCTGGAGTGCTGTGGCCGGATCTCAGCTCACTGCAAGCTCCGCCTCCCGGGTTTTGCGCCATTCTCCTGCCTCAGCCTCCCGAGTAGCTGGGACTACAGGCGCCCGCCACCTCACCCGGCTATTTTTTTGTATTTTTTAGTAGAGACGGGGTTTCACTGTGTTAGCCAGGATGGTCTCGATCTCCTGACCTCGTGATCCGCCCGTCTCGGCCTCCCAAAGTGCTGGGATTACAGGCTTGAGCCACCGCGCCCGGCCAAAAGAAAGTCTTATAATCACTATTAGACTATATATTTATAAGACTATAAAACTAAATAGACTGTAAGACGCCCAGGTCCTAAGACTTATCTATGTTAAAACTCATATGACTCATATTCAAAGAGTGAATTTTACTGTATGTAAATTAAAAATTTTTTTAATTAATAAATTTGTAAAATAATAAGTCATTTCTAAAATCTATGCCTGCACACTCTATTCCTGTATCTGTACAATTAGGAATTGTAAGCAATTCCCTAATCTATTTAAAACTATTCCAAACAAAGAGTTTCAGAGGGGTTTGAACCCTTGTTCATTTTCATATTTTTTAATTCTTTTTTTAAAATTATGTTTGTGAAGGATAATTCTGAAATATAGTAAAAATACTTTTCAGTGCTAGGTGTGATGGCTCATGCCTATAATCCCAGCACTATGGGAGGCCGAGGCAGGAGGACCACTTGAGGTCAGGAGTTTGAGACCAGTTGGTCAACACAGTGAGACCTCATCTTTACAGAAAAAACCCAAAACCAAAACCAAAAAACCACTTTTCTTGAGAGTTTTCAAGAACAACCCTCTCATTAGAATAGGTCTTTTGAATTACTGTATCAGAAAGTGATCAACCAAGATTTTTTTAAAGGAGTATATCCAATCACATATACCTTCAGTAAAATTTAAAACAATTTTATAATTATTTTCTTTCATCCATTTAAATTATATAAATGTTCATTAAAAATTGTATGCTTACAATGTACGTATTACATGGCAGCACACATATGTATGTAATTTATAAATAAGTATATACATATTAGGAGTTTATGCTCAAATACTTTACTGATAGGGGTATGTCATTTTAAAAGTGTGAAGGCCAATGTTCTGGGGGTTCCTGTCTGCTTCCAGGCTGGTCCTAAGAGTCACTTTCTCTGGCCTGACACAGATTAGAATTCCTAGAGAGAGTTGGGGTGGGGGAGGGCACGTGGCAGAGCAGAGAAATGCCAGCCAGGCCCCGAGGCACCTCCAATGGCTTCCTCCAGGCCTGGTTTGAGAGAGTCTGCTGGGAGAGGTCCACATGTACAAAGGGTACTGAACCCCCTCTCAGGGCTGTCCTGGTGGCCATAGCCACTCAGGTTCCCGTGAGGAGCAGTATCGATGAACCTCTGATTCCTCAGCCTGGCACTCGGGATCAGCTGTGTTTTTTGAGGCAGAGCTCTGGAAGACTTTTCCATCATGGGTTCCATTCTGGGGCCCCTGCCAAGTCAACAATTATGATGAGAAAAACAGCCATGGAGAACAACAAGCTTCTTGCAGATAGACACAGACAAGAATAGCCCCAGCTGGGTTACTGGATCCTGTGGGGCCCAGCCCTGCCTGGCACGGCCTGGCACTCCCTGGAGTGAGGGTGGTACCGAAGGTGGGGAGACAGAAAGGAAGTTAAGGAAGCAATTAGAATAAAGCAAACAGAATTTCAGACCAGGAGATGCCAAACAGACTGTCAGACATATTTGTTTGCTGTCATTACTGCCAGGCAACAAGGCAGCTCTTTTCCATGTTGTGTATCAACCAAGGCTGGTGTGCAGGCCTCCAGGAAAGGGTTTTTGTTTTGTTTTTTAAGCCGCACAAAACTTTTCTTCTGTCCTTTAAAGTAAAGTAATAGTTCCAGGCCCAGCCCTTCCAGCCAGCTCAAAGGAATGGAAAGGGCTTTGAGTTTCCTGTTTAGTAGCCAAAACCACGGATTTTGGGCCCCTTTGCAAGTCTGGAAGGCAGAAACTCCTTTTAAAAGTAGGAGAACCACAGAAAAATGAATATTCTGGATTGAAGCGGGAGGCAGCAACAGAGCAAACGTGTGAGTTTCTTCCCCCGGTGACAGATACAGGTCCTCACCTTGGAGTCCTATTCACTTGAACAGGCTTCTCCCTACATGAAGGGTCCAGCAGAGGGGCAGAGCCTCTCATACTTCGGCCCCCTTCTCTCTCTAGGAAGATCAACCAACCATTAGCCACCGAGCATATCCCTCAGGAGGTGCACAGAGATCGGGGAAGCAGACGCCCACCTGCCTCACCAGCTGACACCTGGGAACTAGGTGACCCCTTGCATATCTGCACAGGGTAAGAGGATCTAGTCTTGGCATCAGAAGATTCAGGTTCAAGTCCTGGCTTTACAACTTCAACTTATTAGTCACCTGACCCTGAAAGAGTTAATTAACCTCTGAGCTGCCACATCTTTTTCATCTGTAAGTAGAAACCATGTCCATTTCCTAGGGTTGCTGAGAACAGTAAGTAAATGAAGCACAGAGTAAAAAGACCCTACCTCTCCTCTTTGGTCTTTTCAGGAGCCTGGAGGAGAGAGATGAAAACGTTGACTCTAACCTACTTGGTTCTTCAAACCTCTTTCTTTGGTGACTTTGGTCTCCCTCTTTCTCTATTATGCCAAAAGGCAAGGCTTCCCCCACTTTGCAATTTGATGACTCCATCAAAATGGAGGGATGGAACTGAAGCTCCCCATGAGACTTTTCCAGTTACAATCTTCTGTGAATCCACCTCTCTTAAAGCACCTGGCACTTGCTTCCTCAACTTACCACTCATACACAGTGTTACCTGCACAAGCTTCAGAGTCATATTGCCAGGGTACAAGTCCTGGTTGTGCTATATACTAGCTATGTTACTACCTTGAACAAGCTCATTAACCTCTCTGAGCCACAATTTTCTAGTCTGTAAAACAGGCACAATAAAATAGCTCTCACTCACACCAGATTTGTATAAGAGATAAGTTAGGGCTGGCCGTGGTGGCTCATGCTTGTAATCCTAGCACTTTGGGAGGCCGAGGAGGGCAGATCACTTGAGGTCAGGAGTTCAAGACCAGCCTAGCCAATACGGCGAAACCCCGACTTTACTAAAAATACAAAAATTAGCTGGGTGTGGTGATGCATGCCTGTAATCCCAGCTACGTGGGAGGCTGAGACAAGAGAATCACTTGAACCTAGGAGGCAAAGGTCGTCGAGATGGCGCCACTGCACTCCAGCCTGGGAGACACAGAAAGACTCCATCTCAAAAAAAAAAAAAAAAAAGAAGTTAGATATTGTTTATCAAGTGCTTCATAAACTTCAAGACTCTATATACTTCGTTACTGTTAGAATGTTTCTATTATATAGCTTTAAACAAAATTCATTAGGCTGGGCGTGGTGGCTGAAGCCTGTAATCCCAGCACTTTTCCCAGCACTTTGGGAGGCTGAGGCAGGCGGATCACTTGAGGTCAGGAGTTCGAGACCAGCCTGGCCAACATGGCAAAACCCGGTCTCCACCAAAAATGGAAAAATTAGCCAGGCATGGTGGCGCATGCCTGTAATCCCAGCTACTCGGGAGGCTGGGGCAGGAAAATCACGTGAACCTGGGAGGTGGAGGTTATAGTAAGCCAAGGTCACACTACTGCACTCCAGATTGGGTGACAGAGTGAGACGCTGTCAAAACAAAACAAAACAAAACAAAAACCCCAAACTTATTGATGTGCTGAGTTCAAAGAAAACCAACAAAAAAACTTATTGGTACAAACATAAACTTGAGCTTTTAAAAATTGAGATGTAATTCACATTACCATCACCCTTTTAAAGTAGACAATTCAGTGGTTCTTATATTCACAAGGTCACGCAACTATCACCACTATCTATTTCCAGAACATTTTCACACTCCAAAAAGAAATCACACACCATTAGCCGTCAGCCTCCATCTCCCTTGCCTCCAGCCTCTGGCAACCATAAATCTACTTGCTGTCTCTATGGATTTGCTCAAGGCACTATACATTTCAACCCCTTATAGTACTTTTAGGTGTCTCAGTGAGAAGGCATCAGAAGTGTTCAGGTGCGGATACAAAGGAGGATTAGTAAAACCTTTGCCCTTGGAGTGTTGGCTAAACCCCAACAACTCAACAGATCTCACATTCTGTAGGGAAGGGTCAGATCAGTCCTTTTTCCATTCTTTTCTCCAACCATGGTTAGGCTTGGTGAGATTTCCTATATTGGGTCAAAGTAAGCCATAGGCTCCATTCCAAAGAGTTGGAACCCAAGCAAAACAGTCCTAGATCCTGTTTGGATTTCAGCCTTGAGGATGCATATAGAGAAAGTGAGAGGGGTGATGATAAAGAACAAAGTTTAAAACTTCCAGAATTAGAACCCGAGTGCAACTGAAAGAAGCTGTGAACATTTAGGTAAGAGGAAAGACTGAAGGGGATTTATTCCATCTTCTCTGCAATAAGAACAAGAGGAAATAGACGGAAATGAGAGACTTGAGTTAATTATAAAGGAAGAACTTCCTGACTCTATTTGTCTTCCACATGGGGACATAGGTCACCAGTAAAGACTAGAATAGAACAAAGCCACTGTATATGCTTATGATTTTAAAAAGACTGTCACATACCTGTCTAGGAACCTTTGAGATGGGGGTAAAAAGCCGAGGGGCGAAAGGATGGCTTTCTTAAGGCCCCTCCTCCTGTGGCTTTGAGCTATGGTAGTCTCCATTCACTCACACATTCCCTCAACAGATGGAGGGAGGGGCAGGGAAGCCACCGGCTCTAAAGGAGGAAATATCTGCTGTGTGGAGTCATAAAATTCCAAGAGCATGGGAACATTCACATGCTTGGAACTGCAAAAACAAAAGGTGGTGAGGGGGCCTGGGTGCTGGTGTTTTATTGATGAAAGGGAGAGATTCAGCCAGGCACGGTGGCTCACACCTGTAATCCTAGCACTGTGGGAGGCTGAGGTGGGTGGATCACCTGAGGTCAGGGAGTTCAAGATGAGCCTGGCCAACATGGTGAAACTTCGTCTCTACCAAAAAATACCAAAAAATTAGCTGGGCATGGTGGTGTGCACCTATAATCCCAGCTACTCGGGAGACTGAGGCATGAGAATTGCTTGAGGTGGAGGTTGCAGTGAACTGAGATCACGCCATTGCACACCAGCCTGGATAACAGAGTGAGACCTTGTCTCAAAAAAATAAAAATAAAAATAAAAATAAAGGAGGAGACTCTGGGATTTAAGCCATTTAATGATCAGACTTTTCAAATTCCCTTCCTGTTGACCTACATGAACGGGCCCTTTTAGAGTCCTTTTAGGAGTCTCAGTGACAAGGTATCAGAAGTATTTAGGGGAACTAAGCCACTTTCAGGGATGGGCCTAGGGAATGGGGCAGAGAGAGATCCTATAAGATCTGTTGCCTCATGGTGTCGTGTTGCCTGATATTCAAGGGAAAGGATGCAGGCTTTGGAGCCTGAGAGGGACTGGACCCAGCCCTCACTAGCTGTGTAACCTTGGGCCAGTCACTTAATCCTTCTGAGCCTCAGGGTTCTCTACAGAAGGGAGAAACATATTGCCGATTCAATAACGCCCTATTCCAGAGGGACACGGTGAAGATGAAACGATTGTGCATTAAATGATTGTGTGTATAGTAAGTACCAAATGTGGCTCATAAAAAGCATTTAATAAATGTGTTTCCCTTCACACCAGCACAGGCTTTAAAATGGGAGCTGCGTAACTAGTCTGGAGGGGCCAGGCTGTTCAGTCAGAGCTCCCCAGACTCTTCCAAATCCCCCTATAGCTTAGACCCCATAAGTTCCTCTCCCACACCTCTTCCAACTGTCCTAAGGGCTTCAAATGGGGCTTGGGCAGTGTGGTTGTTCTCTGCTGAACCAGGAGCAGGATAAACCTCTCTAGTCTGTGGCATGGGGTTAGAACAGCAGATGCCAAGGTAAACATGCAGCCAGTGGGAAAGCGGATGCTGCCAGCTCTCAGCGTCCTGCAGAGAAGGAGTGAGGCATGGGAAGCAATGCCTCACCCAGAAAGATGGAGAGTAGGGGATGACCATGATCAGATATCCCCATCCTCTACAGAAGAGAGGCCAACATGTCATCCTCACCAGGTCTGTTTAGGGAGTCTAGCTTCTGAGTTAGACACTAAGGGTGGTGCCAGGACACGATGGCAGTCAGTCATTAAGAGCTGGGCCCAAGGCCGGGCGCGGTGGCTCAAGCTTGTAATCCCAGCACTTTGGGAGGCCGAGACGGGCGGATCATGAGGTCAGCAGATCGAGACCATCCTGGCTAACACAGTGAAACCCCGTCTCTACTAAAAAATACAAAAAAACTAGCCGGGCGAGGTGGCGGGCGCCTGTAGTCCCAGCTACTCGGGAGGCTGAGGCAGGAGAATGGCGTGAACCCAGGAGGCGGAGCTTGCAGTGAGCTGAGATCCGACCACTGCACTCCAGTCCGGCAACAGCACGAGACTCCGTCTCAAAAAAAAAAAAAAAAAAAGAGCTGGGCCCTCTTCAGTTCAAATATAAGCCAGAATCGTCAGGAGGGCTGAAATATGGGAGCTCAAATGTCTCTCAAAGCATTGGGCCCTTGAAAACAATTGTTAGAGTTAAAAATGATATGTAAATTAATATGCCTAGGAAGAACAAATACCAATTTCCTTACTTATGTTTCAGTTTGCATTCCTGATCCCAAAGCCAAATGGGCATAAATGAAAATGTTCTTATACTTCAAAGGCTGCCTGTAAGGTCAGTGAGCAAAGCCTACCGACCCCCAAAGTAAGACTTCCTTTGTAACCAATCTAGGCAAAGAAGGCCTGAGAAAGCCGCCCTCCACAACGGAAGCCGCATGCTGCAGAGGGGATTGCTTTGAAAATATTCTCTCTTTTTCTTTTCTTTTTTTTTTTTTGAGATGATGTCTTGATCTTGTTGCCCAGGCCGACATGCACTGGCGTGATCTGGGCTCACTGCAACCTCTGTCTCCCAGGTTCAAGCGATTCTCCTGCCTCGGCCTCCCGAGCAGCTGGGATTACAGGCATGCACCACCATGCCCAGCTACTTTCTAATAAGCAATCACTACAGTGAAATTAGACTTTGTAGATGAGACTGAGGTAGCTCATAAAAGTGAGTTAGAAATTATGAAATAATAGTTATGGCTCACACTCATATGATAACTACCATGTATCAGGCAGGATTCAAACAGTAACTCCAAGCAAAGTAACTTAATCCTCTCAACAAAAAACAATGAAAATCAGGTAGGTACAATCATTCTTCCCACCTTACAGATGAGAAAAGTAAGGCAAAGACAGGCTAGGAAATATGCCTAAGGTCCAACAATCTGGCCGGACGCTGTGGCTCACACCTATAATCCCAGCACTTTGGGAAGCTGAGGTGGGCAGATCACCTGAGGTCAGGAGATTCTGACCAGTCTGCCAACATGGTGAAACCCCGTCTCTACCAAACATACAAACATTAGCCGGATGTGGTGGTGGGTGCCTGTAATCCAGCTACTAGAGAGGTTGAGGCAGGAGAATCGCTTGAACCTGGGAGACAGAGGTTGCAGTGAGCCCAGATCACGCCACTGCATGCCAGCCTGGGCGACAGAGAGAGACTCCATCTCAAAAAACAACAACAGCAACAACAAAACAAACCCACAATTAACAAATGATGACAGAGGTCCAGGCAGTGTGGCTCTAAAGTCCAGGGAAGAATGAAATGAAGATGGGGTCATGAAGGTGCCATCCAAATGACTTCCTAAAATGAAGGGAGCCTAAACAGAATGAGACTAGAACTGACAGGTATACAGTATGCCAGAAAATGCAAAACACTTTCACATGTGAACTGATAAAACCGCCAAGACAGACGAGGACACTGAAGCCCAGCGCTGTTTAAGAAACTTCTCCAGTTTCACACAGCTTGTAAGTCAAGGTCAGAACTTTAAACCCACAGCTTTTGACTCTAAGTCCCAAAATTTTTCTAGAGGGTATTCACTGGGAAAGTCTGTCTCTCTGATGAAGAAGGATGGATCAACCTGTCAGAAGTTATGAAAATCTCTTAGGCTATTCAAATTTCTCTGCTCTGATTCCATACTGACTTAGCAATGTCCTAAATTTAATTCTCTCGCTCAAGTGGGTTTATCTTCAACAAAGACAACATACAGTCCAAGCTTTCAGGATGATCTGCTCCACTGTAAATTAATGCATTAGAATTGCATTTTCCCAATTAACTTCCTGTGAGTTGTGTGACTGTGAATCACTTCACCAGAGTTTGGTCACTCAAGTGAACAGATAATATTAAATTTGTACACCTACAATGCTTAAGGCTGACTGAGGACCACCGAGGGGAATACCCTCTGAGTCCCAGCCTAAAAACAGCTTTTTCATCTCAAGACTGAATGAGGCCGGGCGCGGTGGCTCAAGCCTGTAATCCCAGCACTTTGGGAGGCCGAGATGGGCGGATCACGAGGTCAGGAGATCGAGACCATCCTAGCTAACACGGTGAAACCCCGTCTCTACTAAGAAATACAAAAAACTAGCCGGGCGAGGTGGCGGGTGCCTGTAGTCCCAGCTACTCGGGAGGCTGAGGCCGGAGAATGGCGTGAACCCGGGAGGCGGAGCTTGCAGTGAGCTGAGATCCGGCCACTGCACTCCAGCCTGGGCTACAGAGCGAGACTCCGTCTCAAAAAACTGAATGAATGATTCTAATTTAAAATCTCTTGGAAACAAATAATTAAAAGCTAAGAAACTCTAAATCCCTTCTTTCTTTGGCACCAGGACCACACGGCAAAGAACTAGCAAAGAATACCAAAGAATGCTTCAGGAGTGGTAAAGAGAAATATTTAAGTAATTACAGGCCACTGGAATCTCATGCAGCGGGCTATAGTTTGGGTACAGTGGAGGATCTCAAAGGAAAACATACATACGCGACTTTATCCAGTTTTAAATACACTCACAGATACTGGGATTTGAAAGACCCCTCCCTACTCATAAAGGTCAACCATGCACCTGAAGCATGGCTCTCCCCTACATTTCTACCAAACCTCTCCTTGAATACTTGAATCAGGGGCCGAGAACTCACTACCTCCTGAGGAAGCCCATTCTACTGCCAATGACTCTGACAATGCCAAAATTCCTCATGTGAGCTGAGCTCTTTCTCCTTAGAGCTTTCTGATTCCTCCATCTTTAGATCCGTTATACTTCAGGTTATAGATTTAAAGCTCTTATCTCTCCCACATGAGGTTTTCCTTCTATGTAACTTCTCCCAGTTTAGTAGCTTGGTAGAATGAAAGAATTATGCAGTTGGATAAACTGACTAGATTCAGTTCCCAGTTCTAGCACTTCCTCTGCCATGTCCTCTTGGTTTGTTCAGCTTTCAGGTCAAAAGTTCCTCATCTGTGAAATGGGATAACAATATCCACCTTCTTCCTACCAGTCCCTTCAAATTTTCCCTATGTGGCCTGGTCTATGTTCACTATTGTTTTCTATACCTCTTTTCCATTTCATACTAAAAGGTGTTCCCTAGACACTTCCTACACTTTTCTTCTAATGCTAATCAAAGCACCAGGCCTTACTGAAACAATTAATTGGGCTCCAGGTTGCATGCATAAACCAAAGTACATAGATTTACGTGATTGTCCCTGCTGTGGCAGTTGTCCAACATCAGGCTTTCCTCTCGTGAGCGCATTAGCATATATCCACCTTCAACCATTTTATTCCAACCCTCTGGGACTGGATTTAGGAGTAGAGTTGTGTGAAACAGATCAAGGAAGAGACAATGTTACTTGAAAGGGTCATGGTGGTAAGAATTATGGTGGGGATTGAAGAACTCATAGCCGAAGAGCCTTATGAAAGAGACATGGGCATATAATTGTTAGAAGGATTTGAGCATAGGGTGCTTGCCAAAATGCAAGAGCACACACTGATGCCTCTCGGTATTCCCTCCAGAAATGGAACATAACTGGGTCAGAATATCCAGACTACCCACTCCACCCCTGCCAGGCAAGGCTAGATCATCTGCCTTCAACTAGGATGGTGTCCTCAGCTAGATCCCCGATACTCTGAACTGGGATTGCATCATCTGTGAAATGAAGGGATTGAGCAAGGTCTCTTACAAGGGTGAACATTCTGTGAGTCCATATTCTCAAGAGAATAGATGCCTCGCATATTAAATGAACATTTCTGACTCAGACTTCTCTTGTGTTTTCAAACTTCCTGTTTATCTGCGTAAAAAGCAAGTCTTTTCTGCTCATCAGATGACTGACCTTATCTGATCATTCCTTAAGACTCCCATCTTTAGACACAGAAACATAAACCCCTTCCACTTATTTGGGTGCTCAATCTTTCTTGGCCAACGCAAGTGCCCGACTTGCTGCAAAATATCAAGCATTGGAAAACAATCTCCAGAGCAAAAAAGCTTTGTGTCACACTGAAGCAATCTCTGACGGTAACAAATTAGAGGGAAACCCAAGTGTCCAATAAGAAGGGAATGGCTCAGAATGTTGTGCTAGGGCCGAATGAAGAAATACTGTGTCTCCGTGATGATAAATCAACAAATATCTAATGAACAGCCATGTCCAGAGCCTTGCTGGGCACCGCAGAGAGCACACAGCTAGTCCATCTAGCCACCTAGAAAACGGGACTAAAATACATTAAGTCTAAAGCAGTATAATTTGTGGCAATAAATTATGGTTGTTAAAGGAGTTCAGAGAAGATGGATGGGACAGGAGGAGATGAGAGCGCTGCAGGAGGGCTGATCACAGCAGAGGGCTTTCATGAAGAGGAAGTAAGGTCAAAGAGGCTGTGAGGCCTTGAAAGCCAACAGAAGCCCCCGCGACCTCCTCCATCTATAGTGATTAAGCAGCTGGAAGTGCATCTGTTTCGCGGCTAAGGACTCCTCAGTACAGTCCAGCTACATCCCCATCTCTTTCCTATAGAGAATAACAACTCGAGGAGAAATCAATGGTGGCCCTGAGATGTTTACAACATATAATAATAAAAATAGGCTGGGCACCACTGCTCACGCCTGTAATCCCAGCACTTTGGGAAGCTGAGGCAGGTGGATCACAAGGTCAGTTCGAGACCAGCCTGGCCAACATGGCGAAATCCCATCTCTACCAAAAATACAAATTAGCTGGGTGTGGTGGCACGTGCCTGTAATCCCAGCTACTGAGGAGGCTGAGGCAGGAGAATCACTTCAGCCTGGGAGGCGGAGGTTGCAGTAAGCCGAGACCATGTCATTGCACTCCAGACTGGGCAACAGAGCCCGTCTCAAAAAATTAAAAAGTAATAATAACACCACACTGTATGTTCCATGGTTTTGATACTGCCTCAGGGCATTGTCATAAGCACTATTTCCTCTCACTTCTCACAACCACCTTGGGTATGAGGAAAGGCAACAGTGGATGGGGATAGAGTCAGTCCTAAAACACACATCTTACAAAGCCCCTGCCTCTCTTAGGCATCTGCTTTGTGTGGTGAGCATTGTCCATTGTGCCCACATCTAAACACAGGGCATTCTTATCACTCTTCAATGCACAAATATTTCCTTACTGAAGGGAGTGGAGAGGGTGTGGGATCCTTAGCAGCACTGGGCAGTAAATCTGAAAGCAGAACTTGTTAGTTTCTAAACAAGGACCAGCCAGTTAGACCACAGAGTGGGTGTTTCCATGCAAATTCCAGCACTTTCATGTTGCTCCATGAACTGAGCCCAACCAGGAGAGCAAGCCATGGTTTTTGTATTTTTCTTTTTTGCAACCAGCTAAGGAGCCTTTGATTAGGCCTAGAGAGGGACTCAATTAGCATCATGGAAACAGAGGAGATTTCAGAAAGGAAAGGTCAGTCGCAAGTCTAGCATTTGCTATCAGCCATCTGCCAAGCAGGAAGTGCTACTCAGATCTATTTTTAATCATCTTCCCTAGGCTAGGGCTTCTGGGAAAATTCAGAGGCCAGGGTTATTCCAAGACAAACATTTAATTGCTACCTTTCTGTACACATTTTAAAACAGCCTCTGGGCACTCAAGACCAACTTATACACAGAGGCCCAGTTTCTGGGTCCTGTCACTCTGGTACCTACATCCAAGGTTATCTTTGGAAGCCGTGACGGGGGACCTCTCCTTGGGGACTGTCTGGGATATCAAGTAACTCCACATAATGTAATAATTCCTATAGCCAGCAGGTTTCAGATACTTGCTTTGGTTGCAAGTGACAGGAAGAGAGGAGGAGGTGGGAATTCAGGTCCAGGAGCTCATGTTCATTCCCCAAAGAAGTGAGACCAGTGAAGTGAACTGTGCAAACTTCCTCGTCACTCCCATTTTCATTTTAAGCACATTTATCACTTTAGAAAGGTAAATTAAAACCAGTTCATCCAGGCAGTAATCTCGTTTGTTACTAAAGATACTGACTGGCTAAAGAAAGGGGAGAAGTTTCATCTTAATTCCCAAGGCCCCAGCCTGTGCTGTGGCCGGTGCATCCAGGCATGAGAACATTCTGTCCACTGGCTCCTTCTCCCTCCTGTCTCGCAGCAGTGCTATGTCTCAGTTCAACGCAGCCCAAGGAATGAAACATCTCTGAGAGGTCTGGAGAGGGAGTCTGGCACAGCCAGGGCAGACTATGCAGAGACAGAGCCTGGCTCAGGCAGCCCCTGCATTCTCCAGCTCACCCAAACACAGTTTCCTCGCCTCTCCACATTTACAAACTCAGCCTCCAATTTCCATCCCAAGGTAAAGCCTGAGCATATACACGACTGTGCCCCAGCCAAGCCATGTTCCACCTGCCACTAAAGAAGTGGAGGATTGGGGACAGGCAGCTGGTCACCACCCAGTGCCTGCCCCATCCAACAGCAAGCTGCAGAGCCCACTGTGCCTGCAGACAAAGGGGCCTGCTCAGCATCCTACCCACCTCTGGACCTTCCCCCTTCCCTACTGTCAGAAGCTTATCTGTCTGCGAGCAGCCGGTGGGAAAGCTAAGCCGAAAGGGCACCTTGGCCATGGGATCTTTGCCTAAGGATGTGAAACAGGAGACTGGGTATTTGGGGCAACTTAACACCAGCCAGAGCCCAGCCAGCAGGCCAGGGAGGAAGGGACTGACTAGACAGGCATGTGCTTCACAGGAGCTCTAACTCCCCCGGCCAGGGGCTGGAATCCTCCTCCCAGTGTGCAGAACTCTACTCTAGTAAGCTGGGACACACATGCCCCTGGGGAAAATAAAACAAAAACAAAAAAACAAAAAAGGGCCACTGCACAGGGTCACTCCCCCGACCCAGTTGGACTACACATTAATTGGGGCTTCTGAGCCCTGCTGACTCTTGAGTTCCTCTTCTTGTCTGGTTTCAGCAGAGAAGGGAGTTAATCAGCAAACAGCTTAAAGGAAGGATAACTCTCTGCCCCTGCTGAGGGCCACCTGTGCCCCTCCTCTGTGTGCCATGGCTTGATGGGCCAGTAAACCCTATTGAAACAAACAGCAAAGAAACAAGCAGAAGCAATCTGAGGTGCCATGTTTGGTCCAAGTGTAAGACACCAGGAACAGGGGGTTACCTGGAGATTTCAAAGCCAAGCAGACAGCCTGAGAAGGACCAACGGAAGCACTTGTAGTGGGGTGCTGACCCTGTACTGTACCACCCTGAGAGTGAGTGTCTCCTTAGACCTTGTATCCTAGGTGGCTTGCTTCCCTCGGCCATCAGGGCCCTGATTCCACATCACTCTCAGACCCTCAGAAAAGGAATCTCTGGGGTGGGGTCTGGTGAGCTGCCTTTGTATCTCAGGTGATTCTGATGTACTGTCAGATTTGGGAATCACTGTCTAAGAATCTCCATTTTCCAATGCCTGTTTCAATTATTCTCCAAATACATAAAGACTGCAGAAGCCACTTATTTCCACCTTCGCTTGGCCCTGTTCCAAATCTCATGGCTACATCAAAGCCACTGGAACTCTGCAACTGAATTCTCTCTTTAAATTCAGAGAAAAACTCATCAACATGAGGTTGCAATTGCCAGGTTTCAATGATTTGGGGAGCCTTACTCAGGAAGCCAGGAGTGTCAGGCGAGACAGAGTGCCCAGGCCCTGCAAACCCCCAGACCTCCATGAACAAAGGCCCTCTTCTTAGAGTTATGACTGCTTGCTGTTTGCCAGTGATCTACCTGCTTGTTGTGTAGCTGAAGGCACCACCAAGGAGGGACCGGGCCTGACTATTTTTAAACGGCTATGGCATGTTATCAATGCCCACCACTCCACAACATCAACATTGTATAATCACACAAAGCTCAAGGATATATGGTTTACAGAAGCTAAAGAAGTTGATTTTCCAAAATAGGCTATGTTTTATTCTCATCTCATCTCAATAAAATCCTATTTGCTTAAAACCTTTTACCAGCTCCTCACAGCATCCAGAACTGTGTCTAAACTCCTTCGTTTGGCCTTCTAGGCCTTGCGTGATCCACCTTGACCTGCTTCCCTAAAGCACAGACTCCCCTGACTCCCCATCTGTCTTCCCTGTGGTCCCTGGACTTGGTCTTGTGTCGTGTTTCTCTGTCTCTGCTCAGAATGGACTCCTCTTTCTTGTCTTTGTTTTCTTGTCCACTTAGTAAATGCTTATAAACACTAATCTTAGTAAACATTCATCCTGCTCTTTACCCTCATAACATCTGGAACAACCACTTACAGTGAAATAATGACTGTGTTTCACTACATTTTATCACTGTTTACCTATTTGCCTTCCCCATTAGATCATAAGCTACTTAAGGGCAAGAATTTCAGGCAGGTGCACTGGTTCACGCCTGCAATCCCAGCACTTTGGCAGGCCAAGGCGGGTGGATTACTTGAGCCCAAGAATTTTAGACCACCCTGGGCAATATGGAGAAACCTCGTCTCCACAAAAAACAGAAAAATTAGCCGGGTGTGGTGGTGCACATCTGCAGTCCCAGCTACTCAGGAGGCTAAGGTGGAAGGATCACCTGAGCCTGGGAAGTTGAGGGTGCAGTGAGCTGTGACAGTGCCTTTGTACTCCAGCCTGGGCAACACAGTGAGACTCTGTCTCAAAAAAAAAAAAAAAGAAAGAAAGAAAAGAGAATTTCGTTGCATTCATTTCTGTATCCCCAGTGCTTCATACAGTAGGATTTAATATATGCAGGGTGATCAGGAAGGTTAAGTGACTTGCTCAATGCCACACTGAAAATTTAGTGCAAAGCCAAGTCTGGAGCAGAGATGGCTTGACCCTCATTCAAGGCTTTTCAAATGGTGCCACAGACTCTCCGTCAGCAGGGCCCCACACTGTTTTCCCATTACAGTGATGACACTGTAGGAAACTATGTGCCCTATCTGGCTTGATCGCCTTGTAACCTACGGTGGGAACCTGTGGGTGCTAGACGGCTAGGGCTGAAGTCTGGCCTATGGAATGGAATTCTCACCAGGGTGTCAATTAAGACCTTGTCAATTAGCACAGAGACTCAACACCTACACTCTCCATACAAGCCACCATGCTGGTTTGAGATTCCTCTTGAAATCACAGAAATCTATTTCTCCAACACCCATTTCACAACAGTCATTCTAATCATCTTACCCAGGGCTAAGTAAACCAGTCCAAGGGCCAAATTGGGCCTTTCACCTGTTTCGCAAATGAAGTTTTTCTGGAAAACATCCATGCTCATTTGTTTATATACTCTCTGTGGCTGCAGATTTGAGTGGAGACCCTGCGTACAGCAAAGCGTAAAATACTATCTGGCCTTTATAGAAAAAGTTTTGCAGACCTTTGGATGGAGCCCAAAGAACAGGGAATCAAGACTGCAAACAGCTCTTCCCTTCTACCAAGGGACTGGTTGCCCCTACTCTGAAGTTAGTGAACCAACTGGCTTTTGAATGAAGTCATTTCTTTTTTTAGCCCTGGTTACAGGCCTGGGATCCAGGAGGAGATTTTTGCCTGTCAGAGGCACACAGGGACCTGCAACACCTAGCACATGGCCTGGCACATAATGGCACTCAATTAATGTTTACTGAATAAACAAAGGCATGGGAAATCAGCCAGTCTGAGCCTTGAACAAAAGTCCATACTCCTGTCAGTTTCAAGGTGACCAGTCACACAGGTACCTGGCAGCAGCCGGGTGACCTAGATTTGTCAGACTTTATCTTATCGGCTTTCCTTTCTCCAAGCACTTGTCCCCACAATGCTCAGGGAAGGTTGGCCTCTTGTTTTTACAGAGAAAGAGATGGACAGGGAGGAACTCTCCTCCCACACCGACACACTTTGCGTTTTTTTTTTTCCTCTCCCGCTGCGGGGAGAATCAAGAAATATGGGGGCTTCGAGCTTCAAAGAGCTCCATGAAGTCTTGTTTCACCAGCTTCCTCTCTCCTCAGGTTTCCTAGCTGAATGTGTCTGGGATGAACCTTAAAGGCCCTCTCATAGTTCTACCTGTCGTCTGGAACATTTGGCATCTAAAGGGGAAAGGCCATCTGTGGATAAAGCTGGCAGGTTTCAGAAGGTCAGGAATGTAAACAGTGGGGAGAGGCCTGGTCCTGAGAACACAGACATTCCTCCAAAGATGCATCAGAGAACAGGCGGCTGCCCCACTAGGCTGGGCTAGCTCAGGCCGACTCTGCAAGGGAGGACAGGGACGTCAGGGAAACAAAAGGCTGAAAGCACTTCAGCCTCTCATGAAAATTAGGCAAGCTGAATGGAAAGCACTATGGAAATGCTGGTTTCTCAGCCGCCCTGGATAACCCTAAGGGCCAGGTTCAGGAAGGAGATATTCATTTCTCCTGCCACCAGCCGCTTTTTCAGGTGCTAGGCCTTCCGGGAACCAAAGGGTACTGGGTACAGGCTCAGTGAAGGCAAAGCTTGCATCTGTTTGTCACTGTATTCCCAGGGTCTAACACGTAAGAGGAGCTCACGCAACGTGGAATAAATGACAGGCCCAGTGCAGAAGGGTTCACTCAGGGATTTTTTGTTTTGGTGAGGAAACACTTATCTGCTTCCTCATTTATCGGCTGGGACGCTAAGGTGACAGTTAGCTTTCCAACAGATACATGAGGAAACAGAAAATTGCTCTTGGTGGAGCCAACCCTAACAGGAAGGAAAAGGAGCTCCTGGGCCCCCAAAGATAGAGAATTTTCCTTTTGATGATCACAATTTACCCCTTCAAAGACCCAAGGGTATCAGGGACTAAAGGCGAGGGGAGACCCAGCGCCACCTGCTCCGCCTCTTGACATCACTGTGGTCTGGAGGGGAGGGAGTTTACAGATTGATCAGATGTTGTTGTTTTAGCAGCAGCTGGCGGAGCCATCTCCTCCTCTCTTCCTCTCCCCCTCCTCCTCCGACTCACTGTCCAGCCAGGGAGACAGGGAAACAGCTAAAGCTCCTCTTGGCTGGGCAGCCCTTACCCCAGAGATAATACTCTGGGTCACCAGGTCAAACCCTCCTTTCAGCAGCTTTGCTGAGTGCTTTGGAAACAAAGGTTATCAGAGATTCTCTTTTGGTTTTGTTTTTTTAAGATAAAGAAAGCTGTTTCCTTCAAAACATTCCCCCACCCCCTGGCCGAAGCATCACAGAAGGAATCAAACTGACAAGCAATTCTCAGCTCCAGCTTCACTGTCCAGGCCAGGGACTTCTCTTCTAGTTGCCTGGGCTGCTGTGTCACAGCAGACTGAGGTCCTCAGGTGGGTCAGAGGCACAGTAACCACCTGACAGACTGGAAGAGAAGCAGGCAGGGACAGGCTTTTCCATTGGCATTCTAGAGAGGCCTCGCTGCTGCCTGCAGGTAAGGCCCCAGAGAGCCGTGGTGGAAGGTGCTGCTATTTCATTACCTCCTGAGACCTGCTGGTCCCCCTGGGATAAGGAACAAGCGACTCCATAATGAGAGGCCTCAAAAGACCACGGATGACAGTTGTAGGGCTCAAAGGCAACTGCTGAGACTCTCCAAAAAGAAGAGCAACTAGCAAGTGTGCCAGGCCTGTTGGGGTGCCAGGCCCTAGTTCTGTCACTTTCCATTTGGTTTTCCTTAGTGACTATTCATAGAATAACACTAGCTTCCAACATTTATTGAGCATTTGTCATATGCCAGGTCCTGTGGTGAGGACTTCACATTGATTATCGCATTTAATTTCCACAAAAATCCCAGCAGGTATCTAATATTACTATTATTCCCATTTGCCGGTGAGGCCATTAAGACGCAAAGGGGGCTGGGCGCAGTGGCTCATGCCTGTAATCCCAGCACTTTGGGAGGCCGAGGCCAGTGGATCAACTAAGGTCAGGAGTTCGAGACCAGCCTGGCCAACATGGCGAAACCCCATCTTCTACAAAAAAAAAAAAAAAAAAGAAAAAAGAAAAAAGCTGGTGTGGTGGCAGGCACCTGTAATCCAGTTACTTGGGAGGCTGAATAGGAGAATAGGAGAATTGCTTCAACTCAGGAGGTGGAGGTTGCAGTGAACTGAGATCGCACCATTGCACTCCAGCCTGGGTGACAGAGCGAGACTCTGTCTCCAAAAAAAAAAAAAGAAAAAAAAAAAAAGACATACATAGAGGGATTACTTAATGTACACAGTTACCAAATGAATAAGCCAAGGTTGGAACCCAGGCGGTCTGGCTCAGAGGTTATACCACGAGCTGCTATGTTATATGGCCTCATATCACCTTATGCTACTACATCAGACTCAGAAGATGCAGGGGGAAGTAGAAGGAACTTTAAAGACAGTCTAACCTATTGCACTCATTTGGATAAATGAAGAAAAGGGAGAGCCAGAGAGGTGAACAGTCTTGCCCAAGATCATAGTGCTTGACACTGTCAACCTTCCGGATGCCAGCCCTCTCCCAGGGCTTCCTCCAGCACTTACAAGCACCAGCTATGTGCACGGTGGTGTGGTGGGGGGGAGGTGGCAAAGTGCAAAATCAAGAGGCCCTTAGCTTCTCTCTGGGCTTTGGTTTCCTAAGCTGTAAAATGAGGAGTTGAACTAGAAACTCCAGGTTCAAAGGTACCTTCAGCCATAAAGTTCTGAGCATCTATGACTCCAGGACATTGAGAATCTTGTTAGGAAGCAAGACAATTATACATAAAAAGTGCATGCAACCATAACAACACAGACCATACCACAAGACAGTCATTAAAATGAACAACCAGACAGTGAGTTCCACTGACATTCAGAGCATCCTATAGACCAGGAAGACTCACTAGAAGAAAAAAAGATGTGAGCTGTTCTTCAAGAATGGGTAGAAACTGAAAAGAGAGAGAGGAGAGGAGGAGGATTCACCAAGGCAAAGGAAATGACAGGAGGGAAGAAAGGGTGGGATTTGCCACAAGGATTACTGAGTGAGACCATAAAACAGGCAAAGCCAAAAGAACCTAGGCCACATTGCCAAGTGGGAGCAAAAAGTACATGAGCAGATCTGAATCTGAACCCATCTGGCTTCTTGGTAACCTGGTAACCTATGGACTTATTAATCCCCACCCTGAAAGGATGTTGTAAAGTGACAGAGTAAGTAAAATACCTAAAGGGGTTCCTGGCACACAGTAGGTGCTCAATCAAGAAGAAAGTGTTCTGGGTGCAGTAGCTCACGCCTGTAATCCCAGCACTTTGGGAGGCTGAGGCAGGTGGATCACTCGAGGTCAGGTCAGGTCAGGAGTTTGAGACCAGCCTGGCCAACATGGTGAAACCACATCTCTACTAAAAATACAAAAATTAGCCGGGTGTGGTGGTAGGTGCCTGTAATCCCAGCTACTTGGGGGGCTGAGGCAGGAGAATTGCTCAAACCCAGAAGGCAGAGGCTGCAGTGGGAGAGATTGTGCCACTGCACAGCCTGGGCAACAGAGTGGGACTCCATCTCAAAAAAAAAAAAGTGTAAGTCTTTAGGGACCCGTGTGGTGGCTCACCTATAATCCCAACACTTCGGGATGCTGAGGTGGGAGGTCTGCTGAAGGTGAGGAGTTTGAGATCAGCCTAGGCAACATAGCGCGCGCGTGCTCTCTCTCTATATATATATATATAAAAAACTAAGGAAGTATTCAATCAATAATAGCTAATAGCAGCAATGTAATTTTTCATCTTTTTTTTTTTTCTTTTTGAGATGGAGTCTTGCTCTGTCGCCCAGGCTGGAGTACAGTGGCCGGATCTCAGCTCACTGCAAGCTCCGCCTCCCGGGTTTATGCCATTCTCCTGCCTCAGCCTCCTGTGTAGCTGGGACTACAGGCGCCCGCCACCGCGCCCGGCTAGTTTTTTTTTTTTGTATTTTTTAGTAGAGACGGGGTTTCACCGTGTTAGCCAGGATGGTCTTGATCTCCTGACCTCATGATCCGCCCGTCTCGGCCTCCCAAAGTGCTGGGATTACAGGCTTGAGCCACCGCGCCCGGCCTAATTTTTCATCTTGTGTTTGTTACAACACCAAACAACCTTATCTGTAAAGTTCTTCTACCCTCCATGGTGAGCCTTGCTTTCCCTTGTTTCCTAAACGTCACAGGCTCTTTAAGTGCAGGACTCATCTTCTTATCCCTACCATCTAGGTATAAATGTTGTTTAAAACACAAGAATTATGGAACCGAACAAGTAGTGTATGACAGTGGATTGTAGTCAGGCCCCCAAATACAAAGAGCCAAAGTAGCAATGGTGCAGATTTACCATTCCAGAGGCCAGAGGAAGTGCCACCGCTCAAACAGAAACAGAGGGATCCTGCACCCACTCCTTGCTTCCCAGGGTGAACACCCTGATGAAAAAGAGTTTCTTTGGATTTTTGACTGGGAATACAAGCTTGATTACCAGTGTCCCTGCTGAGAGCCTAGACACTAATAATATACAAACCAGTCTTATGATTGGAACCTTAAAGGCATCTGCAAACCACAGAGTTAATTTTCAGGGTACGCCTCATCGCTCAAGTCAACATTTCCTTTTGGTATTTAAAGTAACCACACAGAAAGAATCACATTTGAGCAGATTTTGTGCTCCAGCTGCCTGCAGTCTGCAGCAAAAGAAAAACAAAACATAAAGATGATTCGCCAGATTTGGTCCCAAGCAGCTCCCTTGATACTAAATTGGTGAGCAACTCTATGTGTGCCCAGATCATTAATTTTCACAGGGAGCAGGCATGACTATGGGACAGGTCTGCCTCCCATTTAAAGCATGTGACTTCCTGAACTCAATTCCCCTTGTCCATGCCTACAAATGATAAAGACAATTTTTTTAAAAACCATAGAATGCTTCTATTTCTTTGCCAAGCAGTGGTCAATGAGTATTTGCTGAATGACCACCATGTGCCTGGAACACATTCAGACCACTGCAATGGACAGACACCACTTGCCCCCTTCTAGTCTCTTCCTCACTAGTTCATCTGCCACACCATGGCAACACTGACCATTTGCTGACCACGTCATTACCTGCTTAAAAGTCTTCAGTAACAACCAACTGTCAATGGGATAACATCCTAGCTTCTATTCTTCTAATAATCTGGCTTCGACCTACACTTTCAATGTTTTCACAGTTTTTCAACCTCTACCCTAAAGAATGGCTGCTCCCTGTGTGCTCCCTGCCTCTGGCTCTTGGTTCCTGCCGCTCCTTTTATAAGCTCCTCCCCAACATTTGAGGCTTCTGCTTCCAAGCACAGTTCAATGCCACTTCTTCCACCAAGTCTTCCCAGAACTGCGTTTTCTAGACAGATGGATCTTAAAGTTTGGTTGTGTGCGTGTTTTTTTTCCTTTTCTAACCAACAGTATCTTTGGTGGAGAGCCTGATGAAAGCCATGAAACCCTCCCTAGAAAAATATACATGCCCACAGAATGACACACACAATTTCATGGAGTCCTTGAAGCCAGTCCATGGACCCAGACTGAAAGTCACTGATAAAGATCTCTATCTGAGTACTAAGTCATTCACTCAAATATTCACCGGGAACCTACCAGTCTTAGGAGCCGTGCTGCTTCTAGAGACATAAAAATGATATCACAATCGTCTCCTCAAGTAATCCACAGGCTAATGGGAAACGTGTCATCATACTGTGATAACTGCTTTAACAGAAGCATAAAAGATGAGGTAGAAACTTCAAGAAGGCATAACATGAATCTATTATCTCCCAAACTAGGATAAAAGTTCCCTGAGGAAGGGCCGGGCGCGGTGGCTCACGCCTGTAATCCCAGCACTTTGGGAGGCCGAGACGGGCGGATCACGAGGTCAGGAGATCGAGACCATCCTGGCTAACACGGTGAAACCCCGTCTCTACTAAAAAATACAAAAAACTAGCCGGGTGAGGTGGCGGGCGCCTATAGTCCCAGCTACTCGGGAGGCTGAGGCAGGAGAATGGCGTGAACCCGGGAGGCGGAGCTTGCAGTGAGCTGAGATCCGGCCACCGCACTCCAGCCTGGGTGACAGAGCGAGACTCCGTCTCAAAAAAAAAAAAAAAAAAAGTTCCCTGAGAAAATTTGAGGGTAGTATTATAATATCTAGAATAGTGCTATGTGCATGCACACACACACACACACACACAGAGAGTACATAATTAGTATTTGTGCAAAGACAATGGAATCAATAAGATAAAAAGAGCAGGTATAGGCACAGTACCCACATACACCAGAAACTCTTGAGATACAGTTAAAATGGTCCCACTGTGGACCAACTGTGCTATACAAATTATCCCAAGCTGGGTGCGGTGGCTCACATCTGTAATCCCAGCACTTTGGCAGGCAGAGGCAGGTAGATCGCTTGAGGTTAGGAGTTTGAGACCAGCCTGGCCAACACAGTGAAACCTCATCTCTACTAAAAATACAAAAATCATCTGGGCATGGTGATGCACACCTGTAATCCCAGTTAGTCAGGTGGCTGAAGCATGAGAATTGCTTGAACCCAGGAGGTGGAGATCGCAGTGAGCCAAGATTGCACCACTGCACTCCAGCCTGGGTGACAGAGTGAGACTCTGTATCAAAAAAAGAAAAAAAACAGCCAGGTGCGGTGGCTCAAACCTGTAATCCCAGCACTTTGGGAGGCCGAGATGGGTGGATCACGAGGTCAGAAGATCGAGACCATCCTGGCTAACATGGTGAAACCCCGTCTCTACTAAAAAAATACAAAAAACTAGCCGGGCGAGGTGGCGGGCGCCTGTAGTCCCAGCTACTGGGGAGGCTGAGGCAGGAGAATGGCGTAAACCCAGGAGGTGGAGCTTGCAGTGAGCTGAGATCCGGCCACTGTACTCCAGCCTGGGCAACAGAGCGAGACTCCGTCTCAAAAAAAAAAAAAAAGAAAAAAAAAGAAAAAAAAAAATCCCAGCCTAATTCATGGCTCTTTTCATCCAGAACATGTTCAATCTCTGCCCCTATGGAGGAAAGGTACCATAAGATACTATACTTTATGAGCCCCAAATAGTTTATTTTCACCAAGAAACACTGTAAAGTAACCACATCCCTTTGTTTGGAGGCTTTCTGTACAGATTTGATTCACCTGCCACCCCTTCCTGTAGAACAGATACTTCTACAGGAGTATAAAAGAGCCAATGCTTCATTAGTAGGAGACAGGGCTTTCAAAGGTCACATACTTGAAGAAAAGAATTAAGTGATTTGGGTTTGGGAAATGTGATTCTCTTTTATAAAAGCCAAATGGGTAGAGCATGTGTTGAAACTGGACTTACTGGGTTGTGCTGGAACTCTTCCATTATTTGTCACTTCTGCCTTGGCTGTAGCTTAGAAGTGATGTTTAAGAAACACTGACATGGCCAGGCATGGTGGCTCACGTCTGTACTCCTAGCACTTTGGGAGGCCAAGGCAGGCAGGTAACTTGAGGTCAGGGGTTCGAGACCAGCCTGGCCAACGTGGCAAAACCCTGTCTCTATTAAAAATACAAAAATTAGGCCGGGCGCGGTGGCTCACGCCTGTAATCCCAGCACTTTGGGAGGCCGAGGCGGGCGGATCACAAGGTCAGGAGATCGAGACCACGGTGAAACCCCGTCTCTACTAAAAATACAAAAAAAATTAGCCGGGCGCGGTTGTGGGCGCCTGTAGTCCCAGCTACTCGGGAGGCTGAGGCAGGAGAATGGCGTGAACCCCGGAGGCGGAGCTTGCAGTGAGCAGAGATCGCGCCACTGCACTCCAGCCTGGGCGACAGAGCAAGACTCCGTCTCAAAAAAAAAAAAAAAAAAAAAAATACAAAAATTAGCCGGGTGTGGTGGTGCATGCCTGCAATCCCAGCTACTCTGAAGGCTGAGGCAGGAGAATCTCTTGAACTCAGGAGGCGGAGGTTGCAGTGAGCCGAGATTGCACCACTGCACTCCAGCCTGGGCAACAGAGTGAGACTCCATCTCAAAAAAATAAATAAAAAAGAAACACTGACATTCAACAGCAAAGTGGCAGAGGCACCCACCAGAGCTCGGGCCACAGAGCGCAGGTGTTCCCACCCTTCTGCTTCTTAGTACCACTGCTCCAGTAAAGAGCTAGGTCCCACTACTCTAGAAACAAAAGGTTTACTTTTTGAGATAGACATTTACGCCGGCAATCTGTTTATTCCTTCCTCCTAAAAACTATGAATTTTATTCGAGTATGGTTTTTGTGAAAATCATTGTCATATATCCACTGAATATCAAAATTAGAGCTAAAATTATCTATTTTGCAGTTAGATAAGTTCATAGAATAATTATCTTCAACAGTTACATCTCATATTGTATATATTTATCATTTCTTTTCATCTTTATTTTTATTTTTATTTTTATTTTTTTGAGACGGAGTCTTGCTCTGTCACCCAGGCTGGAGTGCAGTGGCCGGATCTCAGCTCACTGCAAGCTCCGCCTCCCGGGTTTACGCCGTTCTCCTGCCTCAGCCTCCCGAGTAGCTGGGACTACAGGCGCCCGCCACCTCGCCCGGCTAGTTTTTTTGTATTTTTTAGTAGAGACGGGGTTTCACCGTGTTAGCCGGGATCGTCTCTCGATCTCCTGGCCTCGTGATCCGCCCGTCTCGGCCTCCCAAAGTGCTGGGATTACAGGCTTGAGCCACCGCGCCCGGCCTCATCTTTATTTTTAATTCTTGCTAACTGGCATTCTGGTCTGATTATATTGTGCATACCCTTAACGAATTATGTTGTCTGATGTGACACAGCAGCCACTAACAACACTACTAGTGATATAACTCAATGCTCACTATACTGTTTTCCAGGGCATCAGGAGAAAAAAAAGAAATGAGGGGATTTTTAGAAATTATGTTCCTATATTTATTATTTACATGAGGTTTTCAGGACATAGATAATTCCATCACGATTTTAGAGAGTAGTTTTATTGTACATTAAAAACACAAACTGGCCGGGTGCAGTGGGTCACGCCTGTAATACCAACACTTTGGGAGGCCGAGGTGGGCGGATCACTGGAGGTCAGGAGTTTGAGACCAGCCTGGCCAACATGGCAAAATCCCATCTCTACTAAAAATACAAAAATTAGCCAGGAGTGGTGATGTGCACCTGTAATGCCAGATACCTGGGAGGCTGGGAGGGAAGCAGAGGTTGCAGTGAGCCGAGATCGTACCACTGCATTCCAGCCTGGGCCACAGAGCAAGACCCCATCCACCCCCCTCAACAAAAAAAAAAAAAAAAAAAGAAAGAAAGAAAGAAAGAAAAAAGACTGGGTGCGGTGGCTCACGCCTGTAATCCCAGCACTTTGAGAGGCTGAGGTAGGAGGATCACCTGAGGTCAGGAGTTTGAGATCAGCCTGGCCAACATGGAGAAACCTCGTCTCTACTAAAAATACAGAATTAGCTGAGCGTGGAGGTGCATGCCTGTAATCCCAGCTACTCAGGAGCCTGAGGCAGGAGAATTGCTTGAACCTGGGAGGCAGAGGCTGAGGTGAGCCAAGATTGTGCCACTGTACTCCAGCCTGGACAACAAGAATGAAACTCCGTCTCAAAAAAAAAAAAAAAAGAAAAGAAAAACAAACAAACCAAACTGGTGAGCCATGGGAATTGAGAAACAAATCCCTGCCCTGACAGGTAGAGAGGACAGGATGGGACAGATCCCGGTACTTCCACAGCAGCACTCCCTCCGTGGCACTGCCTCCACACCACTGCACGGGGGTACTACACTACACTGGTGTAGAACACCAGGGCTCAGAGCCAGAGGTGGGAAACCAAGGGCAGAGTCTACCTCTTGGCAGCCACTAGATCAATACAAGGCTTCAGAACATCTCACTCCCTGACTCTTCTCAAAGCAATGCTGCATCTAATCTCTAGACAGGAAGGGAAAACCAAAATGTCACCACTGTAAGCCCAATGGAACCCCACAGGGAACAAAACCCACCTGCCTTCTAAATGTTCCTAACCTCAGAAAGACTGCCCAGAGCTTGCAAACAAGTCAGGCCAGGGCTCCTCACACAGAACGCTGGGGAGGGGTACGAGGTGGACGGCCCCGGTTCTGAGGCTGTGTGACCTCAGTTTGATCACTGAGTCACCCATGGCCTGTTTCCTCATGAAGAGAGGCTTGAATGAGATGATCCGTAATTCTGGAAATTCCGTATTTGTCACCAGAAGATAATCTGACCTATAGATCTCATATAACAATAACGTAAATAGTTTTGGAGACTGAGCAAAAGGTTTCCTCATCCCGCCTCCATCAGATACCCCTCTACAGCACCCTACAACTCCTTTCCTCCAGGACCCAGAGCACTAAAGCAACCGTGTGTTGGCATGAAGTCACAAGGCCCCAAAGTGGGTCTGTGATAGAATAATCCAATTTATCCTTCCTAAATGGCCTACTCCACAATGCCATTAAGGGGTTGGCAGGAGAGAGGCAAAGGGAGGATGACAGACAGAACATTTTCATACAAAAGCTTTGTGAAGACCCAGGTTTCCATAATAGATTATGTCCACTAAAATGAGTGTTTAGATTATTCTCACTAGGGCTGGCTACTAACTGTTCCAAATGAAGCTATTATTATTTTATAACCAAAGTATATTTTTATACTAGGGCTTATATGTACCATTAGGGAAGAAACAATGTGAGCAATTCCTCATGCCAACTCAAAATACCTCTGCATGCAAACACTCCAGCATTTAGACCATAACATCCCCTAAGAAAGAAATTGTAGGATGCCTTGGCACATTCCCTAGATAGTTCTGTCATCAATTCAAAGAGCTTTTCCCCTTATCCTCTTTACCATTTTACAGAGAAAATGCCATGTTACCTTTCTTTTTTTTTGAGACGGAGTCTCGTTCTGTCGCCCAGGCTGGAGTGCAGTGGCAGGATCTCGGCTCACTGCAAGCTCTGCCTCCCGGGTTCCCGCCATTCTCCTGCCTCAGCCTCCCGAGTAGCTGCGACTACAGGCGCCCGCCACCTCGCCCGGCTAGTTTTTTTTGTATTTTTTTAGTAGAGACGGGGTTTCATTGCTTTAGCCAGGATGGTCTCGATCTCCTGACCTCGTGATCCACCCGTCTCGGCCTCCCAAAGTGCTGGGATTACAGGCTTGAGCCGCCGCGCCCGGCGCCATGTTACCTTTCTACAGACACGCTTGGCTTGCTATTACCCCTTCTCATATCCAACTCTTGTGCCTCAGGTACCAAGTGAACCCATCTTAGCCAAACTAAAACTCGTTGGTGTCAGGCAGGAATAATTCCCTCCAATCCACCCCCTTGCCTTTCTGTTCTTTTCTTTTGGACAGTAAGGCCAAGAGAAGCAAACAGACTACTTTATATTTACATAGAGGTTTGTGATTTGCAAACCACCCACACATCCATGATCTCATCTGAGCCTCATAACAATGCAATGAGATAAACCTGCTCCCCTAGTAAGGTGTATGCCTACTCCTCAGGACTGTTATTGGGATAGCACACCATGAGCACACACTAGGTGCTGGCTGCTAGAGACATCTGCTATGGTCTGAATGTCTCCCCAATATTCATATGTTGAAATGCTCACCCCAAAGATGATGGTAGGAGGAGATCAGGCCTTTGGGAGGTGATCAGGTCATCAGGCCAAAGCTCTTGTGAATGGGATTAGTGTCCTTATAACGAGGCCAGAGAGAGACCCTTCCCTTCTACTGTGTCAGATTAAGTGTGAAGGAGCTGTCTGTGAACCAGAAAGCAGGGCCTCACCAGACTGAATCTCGTGTTGTCTTGAACTTGGACTTCCCAGCCTCCAGAACTGTGAGAAATAAAGTTCTGTTGTTTACAAGCTAACTAGTCTATCATATGTTGTTTTAGCAGCCCTAATGGACTAACACAGCATTAAACATAGTAAATATTATTTTACCCATTTTATGAGCGAGAAACTGAGGCTTGGAAGTTGGACAGCTGATTGCACGTAACTAGGCCTCTAGGGATCTAGAGCAAGCTATGAAGGTAGAAAGCCTGGTACGGGATTCTTTCCGCCACCATGGCAATACAGACTCCATTTGTTTTTAAAAACTTTGTAACTCTACACTTCCATTAGGCTTAGGCACACTGATAGAAGGGAGCCTGAAGTTCCAGCCCTAGTCCCAGTTCACTGCTGGTCACACACTCAGACCTTTGTATCCCCTTCTTCATAATGAAAGCACTCATTTTTTTTCTCTTTTTTTCTTTTTCTTTCTTTCTTTTTTTTTTTTTTTTTTTTTTTTTTTTTGCACCAAACGAATGTCAAGCTTTCAGATGAAAGGCCCTATTACCAGTACAAAGTATCATTTAATTACACTGCTGATCCAGCTCCAGTTATCTGCTTCCCAGCTCCTAACTCCCACTGGGCAGATTCTGAAACTGCATAGGAGATTAAGTCAAGAGAGGAGAACAGGAGAGACATTCTCTCCTTGAACTTTCTTAAATGGAAGAGGAGGGGGGGAAAATGAAAAGAAAGGCCTATTTTCCAAGGAGGAGGCTGGGGCAATGATCTTTCCATTAGGCAGACCTGCATAAGAATCTATAGATTATTTAACGCCGGGGGTGGCTGTGGAGTGAAATAAAGGAACCTTTGTGCAATGCCAGCCGCAGCTCCCTCAGCTCTCCCCACAGCCAGGCATTTCACCCAACCCTTTAAATCATCAAGCTCTAATGCACCCCATCTGTGTACCGGCCTGAGCCAATGAAACTGAAGCCTGTGCTGACTTTGGCCTGGACTTGTGAATGAGCCTTTCTGCCCCAAAAGGGACAGGAAGGACATGAGGCCAACAAAGTATTTTTTTTTTCTCATTACTTGTCTTCTCCAAGGCTCAACCTCCATCTATTCATTTATCATTTACTGAGATCTTGCCATGGGTCAGGTTCTGACCCTGAGACGTAAAGCAGATATAGGCCATGCCCAAGGACGTAGAAGAAGAGCTCAGGAGAAAGGAGTGAAGGAGGGAGGTGAAGAAGAAGGGACACTCTTGACTAAGGCACACAGCCCTGAAACACCCATACCTGCATATTCAGGGAATGTGGCTTGGTTCTGAGTGGCTAAAACAAAGTGGAGAGCTGGCTGGAGACCTAACAAAAAAGTCATGACTCTGCCAAATTGTCAAAGGCCCTGTACACTAGGCCAAAGAGATAAGACATAAATTCTGAAGGCCATTACCATCTCCACATACTCAACTTCTGCCCATTTTACAAGGCCCAGATCAAAGAACCACCTCCTCCAGCAATCCCTCCTGAACACCCACTCAAAGTAATCACTCTTCTCTGAACCTCTGATTTGACATCTTGGACAAGTTTTATGAGTTTCAGCTTCTTCATCCGCATAAAATATGACTCATGTCACCTACCTTAAAGACTTCATACGAAGGTTAAGATAACATTTATAAAGTGTCAAGCTGCAGTTTTTAGTACATAGAGGGTGCTAAAATACCTTATTGGTACCTCAATTTCTTATGATACATAGCACTGGTTCCCTGTATTAAAAAAATGATGCCTTGGCTTTCCCAGTAGATATAGGCAAATAATTTCTCTAGAGATTTCAAAAAAAAAAAAAAAAAAAAAAAAACCGACAACTCACAATTCCCCTCCAACTTTGCAAACCCAATTCCAGCACCCAAGAGACCAACTCCTCTCTTCTCTCACTGACACCTTCTCACATTCAAACTTCCAGACTCAAGGGGTTCCCCAAAATTCAAAGGCAAGCTGAGAAGGAAGCTAAAGGCTGGCTGAAATGTAAGCAGCATAAAGGAGAGGAATTAACAGAACCATAAAGAAAAGAAAGTGGGGCAGATTCACAAGTCTGGCCAGAGGATAGGACTCTAAGGGGCTGTATGCTTCAAGCTCTGTGGTCACCTTAGACCCTGGAGAATAGGCTAGAATAGGGAGTTCGGTCCTCAGGCCTGATTTGAAAAGCCTTACTACTACAGATGTGGTTATTTGGGCAGCCTTCTTCACCTCCTAGGTCAAATCAGCCAGCTGGAGAGGACTGTTCTACAAGAGCTGACTAGATCCTTCATTCCTCTCTGGCTGGGGCTACCAAACCAGAGACAAAGAAAGCAACAGCCACCTTTTCCAGCAGGTCTTGTAAACAGATGAGGAACACTGATTTAAAAACAAAACAAAAAACTTCATCTGGGTCTGTGTAGAGGTGGGTTGGTTTGTTTTTACTTTAATGGTGTGAAGTCCTGGTTCTGGGTAAAGATGCTTTTGTAAGGGAAAAGTCTCCCATGATCTCTTTCTCTTTGTCGTGCAGCCTAGTAAAACCTGTTTCTCTTCCCCTGGGAATCTAGGGCCAGGAGGGAAGCAGTTCCCCTGAGAACGCTGCCTGAAGGATCCATTTCCTGAATTGCACAACTGGCATGTTGGTTTATTTACTTAATAATCCCCCAGCCCCATCTTTAGAAAGCAGCTGCCTAAGCACCTCAGGAAAAATCGGCTTCCATTCTTCTGATCATGATCAAATGTCATGCCATTATTACCTCATGTATAAGCCCTAAAGGCCCCCACAGGCCAGACGGTCTGCTCTTCAACAAGCCACTTTTGGTCCCTGCCAAAGGCCACCCACTTTAGTAACTCCACAGTCTTACAACTTCCTGGGGGGCTCTCTCTTCTTGCTAAGGAACCCCTCTTACAAGACATCCTCCTGCTTTCTTAGAATTCACCTTCTGAGCAGGGAGCACT
Source organism: Macaca fascicularis (assembly GCF_037993035.2). Lineage (NCBI taxonomy): Eukaryota > Metazoa > Chordata > Mammalia > Primates > Cercopithecidae > Macaca > Macaca fascicularis. The sequence goes on from NC_088390.1 coordinate 47,363,340, forward strand.
CTTCACTCTTCGTCCGCCAACCTAAACCAAGCAAGCTGAGCACAAGGCTCCCATCCATCCCCAGCCCTTCCCTTTTCTGGCCTGCAAGCTGCCAGCTCCCAAAGCCTCCAACAAGGATGACACCTCATTTCCAAAATAACAAATTAAACTACTACTCTGTCCCTCCAACTCAGAGTTACTTTTCAGTTGAGCGAGACAGTCATGTGGGTCAGCCCTCCCTGTACAAAGATGGAGTACAAATATTCTTGAGAGAGCCTGTAAACCTCTGCAACCTTAAGAGCACTAAGCGCCCTCCCCGAGGTAGGCAAGGAAGGCCTGCTGGAAACATGTACCTTGGAAATTAGTTCATCATGATTGGCCAAGTGAGCTCTGCAGTGAATGCAGCTGTAGGTCCGGTGGCAGGAAGGCAGATATGCCTGGAAAGTCTTTGATCTTGTCATCTTCACCATTGGCGCTGCTGAGTGTGGGGTGAACTCTGGGGCAGCCCACGAGGCACTCCCACAGGATGGGTCGCACGGGAAACACCGGAAGACACAGGTAAAGGCCGTGGTTTGGCAGCGGGTGGGTGTGGGGCAGGCTCCACACACTGGTGATGTCTTCGGCAGAAGAACCCTCACGCGGAGGTCTAGGGCTAGTTCTCAGCAGCCTGTAACATCAAGGAAAGAGGACTGACATTGGCTGATGGAGCAGGGCTCCCTACAAAGCAAGCAGAATCCAACTGCTACCCATGAAGAAGGCAACACTTACAGGATCAAATGACCCACTTCTCTGTTCCTTGTATTATGCCCAAGATACCTAATGAATGAGAAAGAAACCACTGGAGACTCCAGTCTCGCTGCTTTTCTGGAGTGGGAAGTTCAGTATCATCCCAGCAGTTTCATTAGACACCCAGCACATGCATTATCGTCATTCCCAGGCAGCCCTAGATAACATCAGGCTTGAAGATGTGCTACCACCTACAGCCCCAGGGAGAGGACTCCTCAGGGCCCCCTCTCCTGAGCCAACCAAGGCAAGTGGTTAAAGGAGAAGGAAAAGTTTAGCCTCTAGAGGTTCACCACATCCAACAGTCACACCTGGGTTTCTCATCCATTTCCAGATGTCGAGAGTCCAATGCTTGAAGCCATCACCTGCAGAGGCAGCAAACCCCACACTCCAGGCTTTGCTTTAGAGATTGAGCATGGGATATAAAGGATCAAGTTCCCAATCAGCGGGATCCCTAGTGGTAAGCCAGCTCTTTCCGAAGAAGTGATTCTCTCTGCAATACACCTCACTCAGAAGTAAATAGTACATTATTTTTTTAAACCAAATGAATGAAATCGATGGCATAATCAGAATCCTGCATCTAAAATTCACAGTAACAGTGAATTTTACCAGAATTCCTTCCCAGCCCTTTGACTTCCCATTATCCATCCCATAGTACCATACATCTTTTCTACCACAGCCTCAGCTCTTTTACTGGGAACCAAGGACACTGAGAAAGCGAGGTGGTGCCAAGGTAACTAAGTGAGCAGCGAGTCCAAATAAAGGTCTGAGGGCAGGGCCACAAGGTCTAAGACTCCTCTGCTTCTCTGTGGCTCACCTGCCTGAGGCTTCCGCACCTGCTATCCCCTGGGCTTCACTAATAGGGGTGGTGTTTCCACTTGCCTACCTCCCAGGAGAGTGGGGAGTGTTAATTAACACCTGCGTCATGCTTTGAAGATAAAATTATTTAGGGAGATGGGGAAGGAAGATAAACAAAATCAGATCTTCCTGGCTGGACTACGTCTGGGATCCATCTGGATCTTTAGAGAAAGCCTGCAATTCATCATCCTCTTTTTCCTCTAAACCTCCCTGGAACCAAATCTTCCAAAGCAAAGCTGCCGTCTTCCCTGGAATCCTTCCCACCAAAGCAGTCACTGAGGCCGCCATACTTCTGGGACACTCTATATCGTCCTGAGTGGCCAACAGCACTACCTAGCACTAGGCTGAAGGACAGTATCAGTCACCACCCTTTATTCCACAGTGAGAGCACTCCTCTTCTGCAGCCCTGAGCCAAGGAGGCTCCACATGCAAAGCGGCCAATTATATGTGAGTTATCTGACTGTTGAAGGGATTCAAATCTCCAGGGGCCAAGGTACGATGTCGCCCCTGCTCAGCCTCCCACCTCTAGTTTTAAAGATGTAAAATCAGGTTATAGTGAACATTATAGCAACACTTGAAGGAAATGGAAGTGGGAAATAATTCTCTCGGCTTTGCCTCAGAGTTAGGCCTGACCATCACAGGAGACAGGATGAAAGATACATAAACTTTTGATCCAGAACCCCTTCATCACACCCTGGGCACACTCTGAGTAGCAGGTAAGGTGAATGACAAGACAGTCCACAGAAGACCAATGCATAGTGTTACAGGTAGAAAGGTGGTAGAGCGAAGCACTCCGCTTGGAGTTTCCTGAAATACCCTCAACCTTCCTTTTTCCTTCTTTTTTGAGACAGTCTCACTCTGTCTTCCAGGCTAGAGTACAGTGGCATAATCTTGGCTCACGACAACCTCCGCCTCCCGGGTTCAAGCAATCCTCCTGCCTTAGCCTCCCAGGTAGCTAGGATTACAGGTGCCCACCACCACGCCTGGCTAATTTTTGTATTTTTAGTAGAGACGGGGTTTCACCATGTTGGCAAGACTGGTCTTGAACTCCTGACATCAGGTGATCAACCCGCCTCGGCCTCCCAAAGTGCTGGGATTACAGGTGTGAGCCACCGCACCTGGCCCTTCAACCTTTCTAATATTCCTGTTCCATTCTCAGGATAGACAGCATGTCCAGGAAAGGAAGGGGTGGTGAGTTAGAGAGTAAGGAAATAGGAAAGACAGGCAGGGGAAAACAAGCAGTAGGTTTCCCCCAGGCCAAATGCTGCTGGAGTCCACAGCCTTAGCTGCCCGCTGGGGAGCACACAGAACACCAGACCCATTCGTCTTACACAAACACAGAGGGGAGAAAAAGAAACAATGACCTGGCTGCCAGTCTGAGTTTAGAGAGCAGATACAGAGTCTGTTTTCTTAGACATGCAGACAGCTTCTAAATTATGCATTTCCCCAGAGTAGAATTATTTCTTCTCTCACTTCTCCTCTGAAGGAAACCCCCAAAAAAAGTTTACAGGTAGAAGTTTCTGGTTATGCTCAGCTTCAAATCTGAATCCCAAAACTTATTCAAAGCTACCTTCTGTGAAATAAGCATTTCTCGTTTGTATTAAATGCGAGTGTGTCACACACACACACACACACACACACACACACATGCACATTCCATCCTTACCACAGCTCTGAACCTAAAAAGACAAGAGAAAAATTTACCACATAAGCAATGGCCCAGGCTGTCTGGTGCTCTGGACAGAAAGGCTCTGGAAGGCCTAGACAAGAGGCCTTAACACTTCGCTGTGGCAGGGTCACTCTGCTCCCCATTGCTCTTAAATATGAATAAACAGGCATCCTAGGGAGGGGACTCAGTTCCTAAGAAGAAAAAAGGAAAAGCCAGGTGTGGTGGCTCACACCTATAATCCTAGCACTTGAAACAGGATTGCTTGAGCCCAGGATTTCAAGACCAGCCTGGACAACACGGCAAGACCTCATGTCTACAAAAAAAAATTAAAAAATTAGCCAGGCATGGCTAATAAAAAATTAGCATGCGCCTGTGATCCCAGCTACCTGAGAGGCTGAGGCAGGAGGATTACTTGAGCCCAGGAGGTTGAGGTTACAGTGCACAGTGTTCACTCCAACTGCATTCCAGACTGTGTCACAGAGCATTAAAAAAAAAAAGAAGAAAAGAAAAAGGGAAGAAAAAGTGGCTTGCTGAAATATGAATCTTGTTCAACTGGTACAGGACAAACTAGAAGAAATGAGAGGAGGTAAGTAGAAAGCAAAGAGAAGCAGGATCAAGAAAGGCCTATAGGTCCAGGGGCAGTGGTTCACGCCTGTAGTCCCAGCACTTTGGGAGCCTGAGATGGGCGGATCATGAGGTCAAGAGATTAAGACCATCCTGGCCAATACGGTGAAACCCCATCTCTACAAAAAATACAAAAATTAGCCAGGTATGGTGGCACACACCTGTAGTCCGAGCTACCTGGGAGGCTGAGGCAGGAGAATCACTTGAGCCTGGGAGGCGGAGCTTGCAGTGAGCCGAGATCACGCCACTGAACTCCAGCCTGGCAACACAGCGAGACTCCGTCTCAAAAAAAAAAGAAAAAAAAAAGGCCTGTGGGCTGAGAAAGGGGAAAGCAGGCTGCATGAGAGGAACAAGCTGAGAGGTGGGGACCAAAAACTCATCATCTGCATTGTCTTCTTCCCTTTTAAGCAAAAATTTTAAAAGCTTCTCGGGTCAATTCTCAGGAAAGAAAACTGATTTTTTTTTTTAAGGAAGAAATTAAGAGTATGGAGTTGAACTCATTCTAATTTTTGAACTTTAGCCCCTGTTAATGGTGCTTCATGAATCCAACTCACAGAACATAACCGTGGAGTCTAAATTGATTCCCAACAATCATCAAATGAGCTTGATATTTAAAAGCCTCGGGGCACATGTGCAAATGAAACACCATTTTCAGTGAACTAATAATCCATCACGTTGGAAATTAAAGGAAGATTTGCCGCCGCCCCAGCTAGCTTACAATGAGCAGCACGGAAAGAAAACCCATGTGAGATATTACGATTAAAAACAAAGATCTTCGATACAACACCTTGAGAGCCAAATGCACACAGAGCACATGCCAACCTGGCCAGCACCACCCGCCCCCGCCTCCCTGGCCAACAGGCCTTCCCCACAAGGGAGTAATTGCCGCTGAAACTCAAAACAGAACCTTCTGAGTGCCACCAGGATGGAGGGGAGGGAGGTGGGATGCTTTCATTAAGCCACAGAGGAACGTGAGGATTGATGTGGAAGCAAGGCTGGACCACCACATGCCGAGCCACGGAAACTGACCCGAGAAATGGGACTCTCTACAGGAAGGACACGAGACAAGGCTGGTCCCAAGGCAGGCCTCTGTGTTGTTGTTTCCATGGGGTGTCTGAGAGGAGGTGAAGACTGGAAAAGAAGTGGGCTCTGGACTCACACAAACCAGGTCCACTCCTTTCTAGCTGCATGACTTTCAGCAAGTTACAAAAACACCCTGATCCTCAGCTTCCCCATCTCTAATAAGATCAACCTCCACAGGGTTCTACGTGTTAAGTGAGACTGTCTCAGTGCTTACACAGAGCTGGTGCACAATACACACCAAAATTTTATCTATTATTTTTAATGGCCAACGGGGGGCAAAAACAGATGCTGCTGCTTAAAAAAAAAAAGAAGAAAAAGGAGAAGGCCTGCGAGTTCAGACAGACACAGAGTTTGGGGTCCTTTGGGAACATCCTATTTTTCCTCTTTCCTATTTATGTTGAACTAGATGCCTGTGTGTAGCCAAATTCCAGCCTGCCCCTTCCATTAGGATCCTTTAACTTGTCTTCAAGCAGCTCTTTGAGATGGTACCACTGGGACATCTCCCCAAATCTAGAATTCTCTTTTCAAGATGAGACAAAGCGGCAATAACATTGGAGGAACCACACACATGTGTTAGTACTGAGGTCCTTCTAAGAGGTGCTTCCTCAGTGGCCATGCTCTCAACAGCCCAAAGGTAAGCATCTCTGACTTATACAGCCCTGGCAGGCCATTGGGCCTCTTTCCCCCTTAAATCCACCCACTGCATGCCAGCCAGTGTTGTCTATTTAAAAAGGAGATTTGACCATGTCATCACGCTTACAGCCTTCAGAAAGGCAACACAAAGCAGTGGTTAAAAAGACAGGACCGGCTGGACACAGTGGCTCACGTCGATAATCCCAACACTTTGGGAGGCTGAGGCAGAAGGACTGCTTGAGGCCAGGAGTATGAGACTAGCCTGGGCAACATAGTGAAACCCTAAAAAAAAAAAAAAAAAGAAAAGAACCTGGAACTAGTTGCAAATCCCAGCTCTGTCATTTACTAGCTGTGTGACCTTGGACAAATTACCGAGCCTCTCTGGGCCTCACTTTCCTCACAAAAAATAGAGACAATAATATCTACTTCATATGGCTCACGTGAAGATGAACTAAGTTAGTAGAAAAGTACTAAGCATATGTGCCTGGCATGTAGTAACCATATAACACATTCCAGGTGTGTATTACTACTGATGCCCATGCATAGCTTCGGACTCAACTCATCCTCTACACCTTATCATCCTCCATCTCCATTTATTGAAATGACATTTAAGAGTCTACCACGTGTCAGGAACTCTTTTGTTGGAGGCATGTGGCAACTTGTACCACTCCTTGTAGGTCCCCTCAATACACCACGCTTACACTCCATGCTTCCATGGTTTTGCTGATGCCACTCCTTCAGACTGATACAACCTTCCCATCTCTCCTCACAAGGCCCTTACTTGACCATTGAAACTCAGCTCAAATGTCACCTCAACACTGGGCTTAGTGGCCTCTCCTGTGTTCACCTCCATCTTAACCCTACTGAAATCGAAATTACCCTTTCCTGCCTCTGTATCCTCTACTAGAGGTAGGCTCCAAGAATCATCTTTGTACTCCATGAACTCAGCAGCACAGGGCACACAGTAGAGGCTAAACACCATCACTGAACTGAACCTCCTCTGCTTCCCACTGGCTGCCCACTGGACAGGTCCACCTACCTGCACAGGCAGCAAATGTGATGAGGACCCTCCCTCCCTCTCCAAGCAAGGAGGAAGGAGGCGAACTTACTCTGCATCCCCAGACTCCATCTAACCCAATTCTCTCCTCACCACCTCTACTCCCATCCTGTGCTGGGATGCCCAGGAAAACCACAATTCCTGGGTGCCACTCAAAGGCCTGTCATTGGCATCCATGCCTATTCTTTACATTGCTGGTCTAGGTTTAAAAACAAACAAATTAAAAACTCTTAGAAAGCCTGAAAGGGACCTTGTGCTAACTTTAAGGACAGGAGGGTAGGAACGTAACTAAGTAGCCATAGCCTGTCCCAACATCTGTGAAGAATGAAAGCAGCCCTGGCTGAATGGTGGTGGCAGCAGAAAGGAGGAGGCAAGCCACTTCTGGGAGTGGGAGACAAAAAAGGGAGAGGTGGAATCACGAGGGAAGGCCTTTATACTGGGAGAGTTGTCCTCCTTCCCCATCCTACTCTCCCCAGAATCCGGAGCCTAGAGCAGACAGCACAGAGAGACCTGTGCCCACCCAATGAGAGAGGTGGGCAGCAGTGCTGCCCAGCGGTTAAGAGTGCAGGATCTAGAGGTGGGTGGACTTGGATTCCATCTTAGTTCTTCTCACTAGCTACATTACCACTGGGCAAATTGCCTGAAAGGAGATAATAATAGTGCCTACCTCCTGCAGGAGACAGAAGGATCAAATGAGATAATGCAATTGGAGCATTCAGCACAGCACCCAGCACATGGTTAATACTCAATAATCCTGATTAGCTACAGTCACCCTTACCAGTGAGGGAGAAAAGGCACAGGAATTGTTCCTATTCACAAGACCAAAAGGAACAGTGTTCCTGCCCCCAGGCTGACTCAGGGTGGTTAGGAGGTTAGCACCTAAACTAATCGACTTAAAGGTACATTGTGGTTTAAGAAGGCTTCTGTGGCTTAGCTGGGGACCTGATATTATTGCTGTCGTTCCTAACACAGACCACTCCATCACTTACTGTACTGAAAAAGTTATCTCTGTGGTCTACACTGACTGTACTAATCTCAGGACAGGGCCACTGCTGAAACTTCTCTGAAAACTCTCTATTAAAGCTGCCAAGGAGCTGATGTGCAAGACCCACAGGAAAACCATCACTTTCTAGATACCTCTTTTACAGCACTGGAACCAGGTGGGACTTCAAATCCACCCAGCTGGTAATAAAAACCAGCTTGGATACTCAAGAAACCATGCTCCTTCATAAACAAAACCAACCATTCATCTCAACGCTGGATGCAGGGTCTAGTCTTGGTTTCAGGAGGGTTATATGTCCGAGGATAATCCTACATGATCTCTAGAATTCTTTCAGCCTTTAAAGTCCTGGTTCCATGTAGTAGTGATGCTCTGCCTGCCGAATCTTGCCTCAGGGGAAAGTATCCCTCTGTCAACCTTCAAAACATCAGGTCAGTGGTGGTATTAGATTCTCACAGGAGCGCGAACCCTATTGTGAACCGTGCATGCCAGGGATCTAAGGGATCTAGGCTGTGCGCTCCTTATGAGAATCTAACTAATGCCTGATGAGCTGAGGTGGAACGGTTTCATCCCAAAACCATCCCCCACATCCGTGGAAAAATTGTCTTCAACGAAACTGGTCCCTGGTGCCAAAAGGTTGGGGACCACTGCTCTAGAGGAATGGAAGAGCCACAGAGACTTCTGGCAACGCTTCATGAATATCATTTATCATAACCAGGATTTTGAGTCAAAACTACGGGCAGTCTCCAACACGCCAAGTTCAAACACTAATACTTTTTTTTTTTTTGAGACGGAGTCTTGCTCTCTCACCCAGGCTGGAGTACAATGGCGTGATTCTGGCTCACTGCAACCGCTGCCTCCCAGGTTCAAGCAATTCTCCTGCCTCACCCTCCCGGGTAATTGGGATTACAGGCGTGTACCACTATTGCTGGCTAATTTTTTATTTTTAGTACAGATGGGGTTTCACCAAGTTGGCCAGGCTGGTCTTGAACTCCTGACGTCAGGTGGTCCACCTGCCTCAGTCTCCCAAAGTGCGGGGATTACAGGTGTGAGCCACAAACACTAATACTTTAGAATGCCAATACTATTTGGCCGTGGTGCTGCCTTCAGCTGCTTTCATCTGAAATGCTCCTTAATGGGCTTTACTGTGTTTCTCTGGATTCTTCTCCTACCTCTCTGTTTGAGCCTCTATCTCCTGGCTATTCTCCTTCCATCGTTCTTGGAAGTGCTTCTGCCAAGTGCCTCTGACTGCTTGTTCCCCTGGGCCTTCTTACCCACACCCTTTCAAGCCTTCTAAACTTGTGCCTTCTACTCCTGAACCCTTGAACCCTTTATAAAGGATGTCTCCACACTGGGCACAGTGGCTCATGCCTGTAATCCCAGCACTTTGGGAGGCTGAGGTGGGAGGATCATTTGAGCCCAGGAGCTCAAGACCAGCCTGGGCAACACAGTGAGACTGCTGTCACCTTCATTCCAATTCTGTTCCTTCTTCCAGTTGCCCAAGTAGGAAACACCCTTTACGCTTTCCCTTCTATGTCATACTTCATTTGTCCCCTAGACAGTTGGTTCTGCTTCTTAGATGCACGCTCCCATTGCCACCCTCAGTCACCAGCAGCAGCACTGTGAACCCCATCCTCTCTCATCCTGGACTACTGCGACAGCTTCCCACAGGTCTCCCTGACTCAGCTCTTACCTCTCCAGCCCATTCTAGAATTCTATTTATAAAACACAACCTGATCACACTCTCTCATGTTTCAAAACCTCCAGTGGTTTCCTAGCAGCTTACAGGATGTGGTCCAACCCTTCAGGTGGCACTAAGAGCCTGGGCCCAACTCTTCTTATATTGTCATCACCTCCCCGCCCCACTCCAAACCTTTGCTTCCTACAGATCAAGCTCAGTCGTTATCCTGTGCTCCTTACACTATTCCAGCTCCTGCAACGCCTTACCCTACCTTCTCTGCCTACCTTATTCTTCAAGGAATGAGTAAATGCCTGCTCATCCCTTAACACTCAGCTCCAGTAGGACACTAGCAGAGCTGGTGGTCCCTTCTCCCAGCACAAAAAAAGTTTTCTCTGGAATGGCATTTTATCACACTGTTCATGAGTCTCTATCCCCATCAGACTGGGAACTTCTTGCAGTCAAAGGTCCGGCCTTCCAGATCCCCCCAACCCCACCCGCAGTGGTCTCTCCAGGACTCACAGCCCCAGCATACTGGAGATCCTTGATAAATGTTAACTGAGTAAAATGAATGGCCATCAGTGAAACCACACTGCCACGTAAAGCTGGTATTTTTAAAATCGCCTTATTTAGTTTGCCACTATCCAGTACATTTAAAATATCCAATCTGGGCATTACACAGGACTCACACACCATTAATGCTCTACAAAGTTAAAAAGCCAGTAAACGCTTGTGATGCCAACTCATTTGGGCTGGCAGATGGAGTATGAAATTCAGTAGGGCCATGAAATCATCACTCAGCTGAGCCACACCACGCGAGCCTCTGATGCTTTTACCTGGCTGCTGTCTGACAGCAGAAACGTTTCCTGCTCTGCCCTTCAGACAGGCTGTGTATGCCCTCCTTGGGTTAGCTCCCCAAGTGACCCTCCCACGTGGGCAGGGACGTCTAGACCCCTAGAGAAACTCTTAGAGTTCCAACCTAGGCGTCTTCTTCCAAGATGGTCCCCACAAAACCCCCAGGACAGTCTGAGCTGCTACCCTAGGCAAGAATGAGTCACAAAAAAATGAAGTGTCAGATTTGATTCAGGCCAAGAAGGCGAGCGATCCCTCAGCCCTGCCTTGACTATGCAGACGAGAGAGCCAAATGTACCCTCATCCTCCAGCCCCAAGAGACTGCCGCCCTTCAACACCAGTCCTTCCTTTTGTATTTGATCATGCTCAGAGATGATAACCCTGGTTAAAACAAAACAAATAGATTTTTCCCATGATCTGTGACCCAGAGAAAAATCTGGTCCATCTCTCTGTCCCCAGACAGGGTTATACTTGAAGTATAATGAAAAATAGCCATTTACAAGATCTATGAAGAAAACAAGGTCTTGGGAAATAGGGTAAGAGATACGGCCTATCTTCAGAAGTTACTGTACTAGGGAACTCTCCCCCTGGCCTCATCCAGCCCTAACCAAGTCAGGCTCCCCTATGCCACACATATAGCACTATCCATAGCGGTAATTTTACTGAGGTGATTATTTGATTGTCATCTGTGTTTCCCACACTCAAATATCTGCTGAATACACGAATGTGTTGTAGACTCTGGGCACTGTGTGACCTTGATTTCTCTTTAAACTGCTGGTCCCCCAGGGCACAGCTGGGGCCCCAATTAGCTACAAACCACCCAACCCAAATCTGCCAATACAATTCTGTTGTTCAGCTGTCAGCATGCCTTTGGCTTTCTGACTTTAATCTCCCAATTCAAATCCAAAACTCTAGACTCTGACATCTGTGGCTGGGCTCCCCGCCTTTCCGCAACGGGAATTTGGAAATTGAACTTTTTAAAAACTGAAGAGCAAAAAAGGGAAGAGGCACTTTCAAAAGGTTGATTGTATGTCTAAAGACCAAGTCATCGCCAGCCTAAAGTTGGAAGTTATTTTGTTCTGGGAATTATTAAACTGTCATCCAGTGGTGCCATTTACTGAGGGAGAGGAAAGCGGGTGGCGTGGGAAAGGGAGACTCTACAGCACATTTCTGGGTTTCTTCTCTGAATGGGAATAGCAGAAAGATTTTAACAAGAATCTAAGTCCCCCTTCCATTCTCCTTCTTAAAGGTGCTTCCACCACGTGCCTCTGATCCTTTGAGGCCCGGCAAATGCACGCAGCCTGTTCATCTTTGTAAGACGCTTTCCCGGCTCCCCGCCCCGGCGGAGTTTCGCTCTTGTTGCCCAGGCTGGAGGGAAATGGCGCAATCTGGCTCACTGCAACCTGCGCCCCCCAGGTTCAAACAATTCTCCTGCCTCAGCCTCCTAAGCAGCCGGGATTACAGGCACCCGCCACCACGCCCGGCTATTTTTGTATTTTTAGTAGAGACAGGGTTTCGCCATGTTGGCCAGGCTGGTCTGGAACTCCGGACCTCAGGAGATCAGCCCGTCTCGGCCTCCCAAAGTGCTAGGATTACAGGCGTGAGCCACCGCGCTTGGCCTTTTTTTTTTTTTTTTTTTTTTTTTTTTTTTTTTTTTGAGACAGAGTCTCGCTCTGTCGCCCAGGCTGGGGTGCAGTGGCTCAATCTCAGCTCACTGCAAGCTCCGCCTCCCGGGTTCCCGCCATTCTCCTGCCTCAGCCTCCCGAGTAGCTGGGACTACAGGCGCCGCCACCACGCCCGGCTAATTTTTTGTATTTTTAGTAGAGACGGGATTTCACAGTGTTAGCCAGGATGGTCTCCGCCCGCCTCGGCCTCCCAAAGTGCTGGGATTACAGGCGTGAGCCACCGCGCCGGCCGCCTTAATTTTTTAAAGTTCCGCAAATTGGCCGGACTTGGTTTTCAGCTCTTGTTGTACCTCCCGGCTAATGAGGTATCTTAGCTTTAAGGCTGCAGTTAAGTGTGGGGATAACATTTCCTCAAATCCTAACAGAAACAAAGAGCCCTGCGAGCACAACAAACTGCAAGCCCTATTTAAGTTAGGTTTATGTAATGCGCACGTTTATACCATTAACGTAACCAGTCCTGAAAGTTAATTCATTTCTCTCTTGTGGTCCATTTGGCAATGGGTCTATTTAGGGAGGGACCCCCAACAGACAAAGACCAAAGTGGTAAAAGCAGAAACAAAGCGGTGGGGGGGCGGGGGAGGGGGACGGGCGCACAGATACCCTGGATGACATAAGCCGGGGAAACACAAACAAAGGAAAAAGCAAAAATAGAAAGAACAAGGGGAAGGGGGCCAAAAGCCAAGGCTGCTTGGTAGCTCCTGCCAGAGGATCAACCACAACCTCAGTGGTTTCCAGACCTCAGACATGTGTGGGGTTGGCTGCTTTAGAAGAACCTGAGAAACAGGTTTGCAGGGGTTATTACTATTTTCTTGTTTTTGTTACAAATTCCCCATCCTGAAAATTCTGATTTTGTAGGCCTTTAGTGGGACGAGGAATTCTTAAGGCAGCCAGCTTCCAGAACCCCTAGAGATAGCCTCCCTCCTGGGGACACCTATGATCTGAGGCAATTAGCCATTGTGTAGCGCTCTTCACCATTACTATGAATGAAGTCACAGTCCACTCCCATGGAGTGCTCTATCTGCAGCCATGGTAGCTGAGAACTACATCCCAGCGCCCTCTTTCCCCATCTCACGGGCTTACTGAACATTCCCCATACTCTCCCTCTTATGTTCACGCCTCGGTGCCTTTGCACACAACTGTTCCCCATGGAATGTTTCTGCACGTGTAAATCCGCTTCATTCTTCACCAATCCATCTCGAAAATAGGGATCAAATATTCCTGATTGGCAGGATCTGTTCCATGCCTACACTAATTTGCCCCAGGTACTCCTGAACAGAACGCCTTGAGAAAACAAAAAACAAATCACTAGAAAGGTATTTCCTAGAATTAAAAATTTCACATTGGGTAAAACAAAGCCACTTTCTCTGGTGCAACTAAACTTGGCCACAGAAGATCCTGTTTGAGCCTCAGTGGCACCCATCTGCCAAATGGATGTCAAACCTTCCTTTCCCAGTGAGAAACAGACAAAGGAACTCCAGACACTGGAGGGTAACCTCATTTGGAGCCAGCAATCCAGTTTCGAATCAAAGCCACTCAGTCTAGACACACTGCTTTTAAGACCAGGGGAGGGCTGACTGCTCTGTAGCTCAGGAAACCCAGGTGTTGCTGACCCATCTAGGTAATAGGAATGCAGGTGGCAGTGCTGCACCTCGCAAGCAGAATGCTGCTCTGCCTCGTTGCAGAGAGAAGGTAGACTCTGCCTAGAATGGAGACATGGGCTATTTAGGGTTTAGATGAGGAGCTGGTATTGTTCCAGAATGTGCAGAAGTAGGAAGAGGCCTTGGTCTGAGAAACAGAAGGTATGGTTTATAGCTTCCACTTTGCCCTAATTAGCACTATGTCTTAAATCAAGTCCTTTTTCTGTTTGAACCTCAATGTTTATATCTCTAAAATTTTAACACCTAAACAGATTTTAATGCCCAACCCAGTATATACCTAATTAATAGAAAATAAAAATTACAAGGTTAACAGTGGAAAAAAATAGGATGCAGAGCCCTACATAGTCACTAAAATCAAGCTACAGATTTGGCTCTGTACTTCCTGGTAGCCAAAGCAAAAAGAGAAATATGATGCTATAAATTTCCAGTTTCCACAAAAGATAAAGCATACCAGGTTTTCACCAGAGGCAAAGCTTTTCAGAGAAACTACGTTCTAAAAGCGTTTCTCCCATGAACTTCTTAAAGGGGGCATTGAATCTGTAGCTAGTCTTCAATATAAACCCTTATAAGAACTACAGTAACAAGTTATGTAAAGCTATTTCTGACAGACACTGAAGCTCAACTCAGTAAAAATAACAATGGAGGGGTTGACACAATGGCGCATGCAGATGGCCCAGCTTAATCAAGTCTAAAACCAAGAATGCCACAGGAGCAGATAGACAACATGTCTTCCAAAAACTTCCGTAACTATTACTTCTTCCAGGTGGATGCTGGGCAGCAGTCAGTGTGCGAATAGACGGTTTCTAAATTCCATTCCAGTTCAAATAGATGTAAGTGGCATTTTCAGTCTTCACTCACTTATAGTAAGAAGTCCTTCTCTGAACCCACCACACACTGTCCACTCCCAAATCAATGGATTGAGAATGGATTCCTCTCAGCCAGAGAGAGGGGAATCCACCTATTAATATTAGTGCTGTTATTAATAGCTAGCACTGAGTGCTTAGGTGCCAGGCTCTGTGCCTGGCTTCCCCTGCAGTCTCATTTAATCCTCCCATCAGTCCTGTGTGATGCGAACTATTATTAGTATCATTTTACAAATAAGGAACAAAGATTTAGAGAATTTTAGTAGATTGCCAAGGTCACAGAGCTAATTATCCAGGTCTTTCTGATTCCAAAGTCCAGGCTCTTAGCCCCACATATAGTGCCTCCTGGTATTAATGAAATGTGATTACTGATAGAAATGCTAACATTTGTTAGAAGAAAACAAACAGTGAGGCCTAGAATAAGGTTACTGGGGTAGATAAGAGTTGTTTATTATTAATAACAACAAAATAACAATGGAGCTTTTGGAGCCTTTGCCAACCTATAAATGGAATAAAGGAATGAAAACTATTGTGAAAAGCAGACATAGTGCAAATGAAAGTAATTCTGAGAATACTATGTTATCCCAGAAAAACAGAATTATCTTTTCCTCTTCTCTTAAACTATATTTCTTCCTCTAGAGATTCTAAACCTTGGTTCTCTTGGTCATTCATGCATTCAACCAACAAATATTTATCCAGTGTCTACTCCACACCAAGCACTTTTAGCAGTAAGCAAGACAGAAAAGCTCTCAAGCTTCCGTGTCGGCAAACAAGTAGATAATATATTTCCAGACGGTATTAAAGTGCTTTGAAGAAAATAAAGTTAAGGGGATTAAGAGAGGCTGAGGGGCAGAGAAGGGAGGAGGAGCTGTTCTAGATAACTGGTCGTCAGGAAGGAGCTCTGAGAACCAAGTGAGAGTCAGCCATGCAAAAATTTGGAGAAAGAGCCAGGCCTGGTGGCTCATGCCTGTAAACCCTTGTCAGAGGCTGAGGCAGGCAGATCACCTGAGGTCAGGAGTTCAAGACCAGCTTGGACAATATGGTGAAACTCCGTCTCCACTAAAACTACAAAAATTAGCCGGGTGTGGTGGGGTGCGCCTGTAATCCCAGCTACTTGGGAGGCTGAGGCAGAAGAATTGCCTGAACCAGGCAGGCAGAGGTTGCAGTGAGCAGATCATACCACTGCACTCCAGCCTAAGCAAGAGCAAAACCCTATCTCAAAAAAAAAAAAAAAGAAAAGAAAAAGAAAAAAAAGAAGAAAGAAAAGAAAAATTTGGAGAAAGAGCATCCTGGAAAGAGGTACTACCAGTAGAAAAGCCCCATGACAAAAATAAGTATGGCATGTTTCAGAAACCTCAAAAAGGTGAGCGTTTCTCAAGCAGGAAGCAGCAGAGTGGACACAGTGGGGATTGGTAAGAGATGAGGCAGAAGACAGGGGAGTAGGTGGTGCCTACAGGGAAAGGAATTAGATTATATCTGAAGGACAATTTGCCATTGGCAAATTGGCGACAAGGGAATAGCATATTCTGTTTTACTTTTTTTTTTTGAGACGGAGTCTCGCACTGTCGCCTAGGCTGGAGTGCAATGGCGCAATCTCGGCTCACTGCAACCTCCGCCTCTCAGGTTCACCTCAGCCTCCCGAGCAGCTGGGACTACAGGTGCCCGCCACCACGCCTGGCTAATTTTTTTTTTTGTATTTTTAGTAGAGACGGGGTTTCACCGTGTTAGCCAGGATGGTCTCCATCTCCTGACCTCGTGATCCGCCCGCCTCTGCCTCCCAAAGTGCTGGGATTACAGGCGTGAGTCACCACGCCCAGCCTCTGGGGTGTACTTTTAAGATCACCAGTGTTATATCCACAGCTCCCAGGTAAACAAACCCAGGCAGTACAATACTTGACAGACTCAAGTGTATCACCTTTTGTTAAGGACAATGTCACTGAAAACTAACAACTCTAAAAAATATCTTTAGCCTGCAGGGCCTGGCTGGCTTTCCATCATTACAGGCTCAAGTTGAAAATTATGCTTCTTTCTTTTCCAAAACTTTATACCTTTTTATGCTCAGGGGAATGCAGTTGTCAGAGCACCTAGTGGTTTGCGTGACAAACACTAAGGAAATGCCAAGATAATTTACAATGGGAATTGATCACATCCTCCATCTGAATCTCACTTCAACATCTCTTCCTTCTGGCTTTTCCAATCCTGGGACATCTCATCCCTTGCCATCCTTTTGTTGCTTTTTCTCCATATGCTCAAAACTAAACATTCTGAATGTGAGCTGCTTGGCCAAACTGAACATTATTAAAGGTAATTTTTAAAATCCCATGATTAATGTTCCCATAAGACACACCTTTAGCAAGAAGGGCTACGGTTGAACTTCAATTTGGATAAAGTCCTTTTTGAAGCTAAATCGTAGCTTTCATTAATTCAAATAAATGTATCCTACCAATATGTCTGGACACAATAACTAAGAGGGAAAAATCTAACCTGTGGCTGCATCAGGTGTGTGTGTGTGTTTGTGCCTGAAGGCAGAGATAACAGCATCAGAAACTGGAGGCCTAACAAGATTCACCTGCACTCAGGGACTGGGCCATTACAATGGGAAGTAACCAGGACTGGGGTAGCCCAGGAGGTATGGGAACTTGTGCCTCTTGCTAAGACCTGATGGTAGACAAAATCCTGACTCCTCACCCCCCTTCCCCTCAAATAAAAAGAGTTACCAGCCTGCCTTTCCCCCAGGCTACACAGTCTGGATACTAAACAAAATCAACCTTTTCTTTAGCTGGCCAATTGTGAATCCCCCAGGCACAATGACTATGTGGCTGCCTGCAAAACCGTTAAAAATCATTAAGACAATGAAAAATTCACATAATCTATGAACAGCACAGCAACACTCACGCAACTCATTGGCACTACTCACATCTCCAACCCCCACACACCTAGAAACATCTCCTGGTACACAACACTGTGCAGCAGCCCTCAAACAGGCTGGAGTGGAGAGCGAGGGATACCAGTCTCTTAAAGCCAACTGGTTCGTGGCAGTTGAGAAGAAACAATACTGTGTCCTTAGACTTTTCAAAGCCTAAGCCAGTGTGATTGGCAGCTGAGTGATTTTGGGATTGCAGAGTATGGGGTCACATACCTGACTGCACTTCAGAGCCAAGTAAATACCTTTCA
The DNA here is from genome assembly GCF_037993035.2 of Macaca fascicularis. Lineage (NCBI taxonomy): Eukaryota > Metazoa > Chordata > Mammalia > Primates > Cercopithecidae > Macaca > Macaca fascicularis. The sequence goes on from NC_088390.1 coordinate 47,380,936, forward strand.
CTGTTCCCTGCCTCCAGTTCCCACTAGATCAGGGGCTCTTATCAAGCACCTGCATCACAATCTCATGGGTCCCTTTGTAAAAATGCAGATTCCTGTGGCCCACTGAAAATAAACATCTGCCGAATAGCCTGACAAACTGTATTTTTAAACACGACCCAGGTCATCTTTATACACGTTTTAAGTTTGAGGACCTCTGCCCTAAAGCGATGCTTCTCAAACTGTGGGTCAGGACCTGCTTGGTCAGGAAATCAAATTAATGGGTCGTAACCAGCAGTTGATTATTTTTTAATGAAGTAGAAAAAAAAAAAAAAACTTTAAAACAGAGCACACTGCAGGTAGAAAGGGTAATTATTGTTCTCTGAAACTTATTTCAGTTACAGACCTGTATGCACTGCAGGTCTCACTCAAAGTCTGAAAACCACGCTCCTAGAGGGAAGAAGGAAAACGGTTTTCTTGTGCATGGTGTTTATTTTCCATTTTCCACCCCTAACTCCAAGCATCTTGATTTTGGTTCAAGCACAGAAATACCAAGACAGATCCAAGAAATGCTATCATTGAATGTTAACCTGCCGCGGCAAAGCCCAGCTGAGGAAGGGGATGAGGCTCCCACTGCACTCCTGCCTGAGACCCGATCATGGAGCTGGGGACAGGGGATGGTGCCAAGGGGGAAGTCTGCACAGCTCTCCCCAGGCTGGGCCTGTTTCTGGGGAAAAGAACTTGCAGCCACTCAAAACACAGTTTAGAAGAATGAAAATGTTCCTCACCGGAGGCAAGACTCAGTCACTCACAGGCCAGGTGGCCCCCAGAGCCAGGAGAGCACGGGGGAGCAAAAACCATGTGAAATCAAGTCCCACCCCAGAGCCAGTGAGGTGGTTTACCGAACTTCTTGCACCTCTAATGCTCCGTAAGGCACAGGAAAGCTGACCGCTACCCTTCTTACCCAATGCTTTGGGACAAGGAAGAGCAAGGAAGGAAGGGCAGGGAGAAAAAGACAGCTGCCTCGTTAGCCTTCAGATTCACCAAAGGCAAGGACTCACTCAAGAGCCTCCCAAGTTGCAAGGACAGCAAAATCAGCAGAAAAGCCAGAAAGCAAAACCCCCGGAAAGCTTCGGAGCAGTTCCCTGGGGCCATTCACAGCGGCGGGACTGGAGGCCGGGAGAGGGTGCAGCTCCGCACTAAGCGGAGGAAAACGGGACACTCGCTCACCTGGCTTTTTAAACTCTCGCACAGAGGTAGCAATCTTCTGGACAAGAAGTCCAAAAGAACAGGTGTCCCCCACCCCTGCACGCCCCCAAGACCGGAGGAAAGCCCACCACTCTGGGAAAGACACCAGAGGAGGTCGGCGGCCAACTACGGTAAACTGGAAGTGGCGAAAGGTCGGGGCCGCCCCTAAGCGCCAGCTCCGGGGAGGCGCTCGCGGCAGAGGCCCCCGCGTTCCTTTGGGCAGGACTTCGCGCCCACCCCCTTGGCAAGGACACCGGGGAGGCGCCAGGACGCGGCCAGGCAGGAACTCGACTGCGGTTACCTCGGTTCGGGCCGGGGCCGACGACGCGCTCCGAGAAATTTCGACGGCGCCCAGTCCCACAGTGGGAGGCCCCCAGGGCGGTGCCCTGTGTCCAAGTGTCCCCAGGACTCTCCGAAGGAGACGCGGCGTCACGAGTGGACGGAGGGCGTCTCCAGCCCCACCCGGACCCCACGGAGTCCGAACCCGCGGGGACGACGCGGAGGAGGAAGCGGCGATCCCAGCTCCGCGCCCCCACCCCAAACCTGGCCCCGCAGACTTGCCCGGCCCCTGCCGTGCGTCTTCCACCCCGACCGGGGGTCCCGCGCCCCGGGCTCTCTCAGTGAGCAGCCGCGGGCCCGGCAATGTTTGTAAACAAACCGGTCACGTGGCCCGGCTGCGGCTCCCCGCCCCCGGCGCCCGCGGCCCCCACGGGGACCCCACGCGGAACCGAGAGCGCCGCACCTCCAACCCCGCGCAGGCCCGGCCGGGGGAGTCCGGGGTCCGGGGCCGGGGACCCAGAGCCCGCGCTGACAGTGCGCCCCACGCCCACGCGCGACCAGCCCGCGCCGCACTCCGGCGCACTCACCCGGCGGCAGGCGGCCCCGTCCGGCCAGCGCGGGGCTCGGCTCCGCGGCGGTGCGCAGCGGCGAAGCGCGGCCCGGATGGGGCTCGGGCTCCCGGCGCGCTCTTAAAGCCACAGTCTCCGCCACTGCCGCGGCCGCCACTCCGCATCCCTCCGGGTCCGGGCCGGGGGCTACCCCGTGACGGACGCACCCCCGCGCCTATCCCCTCGACTCAGCACATAGCAACACGCCGCGGGTTGGCCGGGCGCAGCCGCAGCCCATCCGCGCGGAGCCAATCATCAGAGGACGGAACTCCGCCCCCCGCTTCCCCGACCGCCCAGTCCCCCACCCCTCGGCCCGGCCCGGCTTGGCCTGGGCGACAAGAGTGAGGCTGGTCCGGGTCCCGCCCGTCCGGGCAACTTGCCGGAGGGGCAGGGACCCATAGAGACAAAGCTGGGTGGGCTGTCAGCGCCTAGGAGGGCGCTGTTTATTTGGGTTTGGGGTTTGTCCCCAGGGCAGGGCTGGGATTCCCAGAACCTGGGTTGTATTTGGGGGCGGGGGGATTTGCAGTGCTTCTCCTTGGAGGCTCAAGATAGTCATTCCTTTCTTACTTTTTAAACCTCGCCCTAAGCCATAGCTTAAATTACCAGAAGTGGCCCTCAGGACCCGGGGCAATTGAATTTAAAACGATAGTCCCGGTTCCACCCAGCCCACCCATGCCCTGCTCAGAAGCCATGCATTTCCCCTCTTCTCTCTTTCCTGCTAGTAATTTCGGCGAATTAAAAGTACGAAAGGGGCTTAGAGGAATTGAAGACCGATCTATTGCTGCTAATTTTCCATGACTTTTAGAGGCAGATGACGATGGTTAGAGTGGGATGGTCCGAGTGACCAGAGGGGAGGAGTCCACGTTCTGGATCATTGGGGTGGTGCTTTTCAAGGAAGAGCAGGTTAAAAAATAACCTCATGGCAGTCAGGAATCCAGGGAGGCACCAGGTGGGTGGAGTGGGGCAGTTTCCCAGCAGGAAGACAGGTCAGTTTGATAAAGAATGTAGGCACGGACAAGGTGAACAGAGCAGGTTCTGCCTTTCACTCAAGACACTGGGGTTCCGCAGTTCCTCTGGGAACTCCTCGTCCAAGGAAACTAGTGATTTACTGTGCAGCTATCAGGATGTGGGGTGCTGCAGGAAGTGCAGCTGACTCCCCGCCTTCCACACACTGGTTTGCACGTACACCCAGAATGCTGGCTCACCTGCATCTCCACCCAGCTGTCTTTCAAATATGCTTGGTCAACCAAATTGTATTCAGTTAATGTCTATTGCATGTGAATCCCGTCCCCAAAGTTAGTGAAAACAACAAAACACCCCAAATACCTCAGTATTGTGGTGCTGACATATCAGCATCAGATTTGCAGTTTCAGTGTAAACAGAGGCTATGTCATGGTTCACAACTGACTAGAGAGTCTAAAAGGTGGGGGGGGGGGCAGGGGGGGCGGGGAATGCTTTCAGATGGGAAGGAATCACAAACAAGAACTGTTTAGCATTTAATCCTTAATCTAAGATGTCATGGATTCTTTAGATTAGCAAGAGCTTGCTGTCTCGCCCTGATCTGCTTCTTGAGCATGTTTCTTTGTCTCTCCAGGCCTAGGTTTCCACAGTTTAAAAGAAGGAGGGTTGAAATAGGATGATCTCAAGTCCCTTCCAGCTCTGAAATTTTAAGTAGGACCAGAAAGTCATGTTTGTTATGTTTCCGCAATATTGTGCGAGCGAATATTTGTGTTGCCACATCACCACTTCCTAACAGTAGATGCTGAATTAGTTTAACACCCAGGATATTGGTACGTTATGTAACAAGACTGGTGGCTACTGTTTCTGTTTAAATAAAAGATAATGTTAGCTAAAAAAGACTAGCCTGGTACCGTGGTTTCAGAGGGAGCTCTGAGGACCCCTTCAGGCCTGCTGTGTGTATGCAGGGGACTGGAAGAGGCCCTAGACCTTAGGGCCAGGAGACAATAGAACCAGCCAGCCAACCAACAACAACAAAAGTATTAAGCCTGATCGTGCCTCCTCCAAGTCAAAAAGAGCCAAGCATTTTGAGCTGGGAAAGGAGAAGGGAGAGATGAAACAAATAGATTCAACTTCTCTTCTCTGAACCCAGAGAGGGAGAGGGGCCCTTGAACTGTCCCTCAATAAATTTTCTCAGTGCCTACTATGGACAGAATTTCCTGCTTGACTAGGATGATAGTATCTGAAAAATCTACTGAGAGGAGAGACGCTGAGGCCAATGGAGAGTTGGTGAAATGAGACAGATGTTTATCCTGGAAAGCAAAAAAGAGATGGAGAGAGAGAGAGAAATAAACGAATTTGTTCAAAGTCAGCCAAGGCTTAAACAAACAAACAAACAAAAACTCCTGCTGCTAAAAGTTTGAGAGATTCCTGGCTTCACAGATTATCAGTCTGCCTTTGTCAATGGAACAGTACCTCTGTCTCCTCTGTGTGAAGCCAAATTCATTCATTCCCAGAGCCTTCACGGCATATTTTCCAGCGACCTCTCACTAATCCCATCTTCCCACTATTGCCATATTGGTGCTATTGCTGCTGTGAACAGAGTCACTTTTACGTGTTCACCTTACTCAACCTCTCAACCTGCATATTATTAATTTGAAATAATTAATTACATCTTCCTTCCCCTCACCACCCAGCCACCTCCCAGTTCATCAACAGGTCCTGTCAGTTTCACTTCACAAATATGTATTTGCTCTGCACACATATGCCTCTGCTGCTGCACCCTGGTTGGAGCCACCAACATCTCTTGCCTAGAATAAGCAACAGCTTCTCAACTGATCTCCCTGCTTCCAGCCCATTCTCTGTGCAGCAGCCAGATGGTACTTCTTCTAAACAAACTCCTTCTGGTGGCCCACAGGCCCTAGTAACCAGGCCTGCCAACCTCTCTGGTCTTCCACCAACTGTCCTTTGCTCAAATTGCTGCAGTCAAGCTGGCCTTTTTTCTGTTCCTCATCCTGTCGTAGGGTGTTTGTATTTGCCATCCCCTCCACCTGGAACACCTTGTCCCCAGAAGGCTGCCTCTTCACCATTTGGTTCTGAGGTCAAATGCGGGGTGCGGTGGCTCACGCCTGTAATCCCTTTTGGACTTTGGAATGCCAGAGCAGGCAGATCACCTGAGGTCAGGAGTTCGAGACCAGCCAACATGGTGAAGCACCATCTCTACTAAAAATACAAAAATTAGTTGGGCATGGTGGCAGGCACCTGTAATCCCAGCTTCTTGGGAGGCTGAGTGAGGCAAGAGAATCGTTTGAACCCGGGAGGCAGAGGTTGCAGTGAGCCAAGATCACGCCACTGCACTCCAGCCTGGGAGACAGAGCGAGACTCTGTTTCAAAAAAAAAAAAAAAGCCTCCTCCAGAGAGGAGGATTGCCCATTCATACATGCCGTGCCCCCTTTCTATCATAACCCCAGTTTATTTTCTTCATAATATGTATCACTCTCTGAAATCATCTTGTTCATTTCTTTGTGCTTTTTTTTTTTTTTTTTTTTTTTTTGGTCCCATCTAGCTCTGAAGTGTAAACTCTGTATAAACATCAGGGACCTGTCTGTCTTGCTTCCTGTTGTGTCCCAAGTGCCAAGAACAGTGACTAGCACTCAACAGATTTTTGAATGACTATCTGAACAAATGCATGAGTGTGCCTACTGCCTCATATCTTTGTCCCTGCGGTTTCTTTCACTTGGAATATTGTTCTCTCCTTTATCCCCCTTCCCCGCCCCTCAGCCCTTTCCTCTCATCCCGTCTCAAATCCATTTGCCTGATGATTCAGTCCAAAGATTGGATCAACTATCACTTCTGTGGAAGAATTTCCCGTAGCCTCCCCAGAAAAATAGTTTTTCCTCTTCTTAGTACCCTACATAGTACTTTACTCAGAGCTCCATTACGTCACCCCACACTCCACACTTCCAATTAAGAGTTATCAGTTATCTCTCCTCTCTGCCAGTCCCTCTTGGGCTGGAACCTTATCAGATCATCCTTGTATTTTCAGCACCTGGCACATGGTAGGCCCTCCCTAAAGGTTTATATCTGAGTTGAATCCAGTGGGAGTCCAAACAGAAATTGATAGGATCTGTTCTCAGAGTATACTGATCAACAGATAGCAGTCTTACTTTGTAGTATGATAACATTAAACTTGAAACTTTAGTTTGTTCTATATAAAAGGGACAAACTACATTTTAAAAATCACAGTACAATGGAAACTTCCTGAAGGCTAGAGGCCACCAGGCTCTCACACTACATACCACCTGGGAAAATGGCCAGCTCTGCCTGTGTAGGAGAGAGAGCTGTTCCTCAGAGGTCACACCATACCCCCTCCAACCCCCACTCCAGTAAAGTCCCATGACATTGCATCACAGAAGAGGGCCTGGTGCCGTCTTCCCGCAGACACATGATGGTAACAGTGCTTTGTTTCTTTATGTACAATAAATGCTTTCTCTGATCCCCATCCAAGTCTCTTATTTTCGGTCATGAAAGTGGCTGATTCTGTGCCTTTCAGACTGTTAACAAGGGAGGGTTGTACCTTGGGCTTCTTGAATGCTTTAAAAAAACATTTGCTACCATTTATTGAGCACATATTGTGTGCAGAGCAGTTTCTCTTCCATCTAGTTATATTTAATCCTCAAAGCAACCAGCAAGATAGATATTTCCCTCATTTTAAAAAGGAGCTGATGCTCTGAAATTTGAACCCTGATCCAACTGGCTTCAAAACCTAATCATTCTTTTTCTTCTACACTGTCAAAGACTAAAACTGCTTACCTTCTGTTACCCTGAAATATCCCAATCGCCTTTACAAGAAAACAGCCAAAGATCAAACTACTCCACAAAGCGAAACCCTATGCCAATCTAAAAGATCTGGAAGCAAGAGTGGTGAGGGCTTAGCACCTCCCTCTTAACTACAGTAAAAATCATTTATTTGGTGCTTCCTATGTTTTAGAAACTGGTATAGACATGTTACATGCATTGTTTAATTTAATCTAATATTCACAACAACCACAGGTCTACATTTTTTAAGCATAATTCCAAAGTTCAAAAAGCTCTGAAAATCCAAAGTTAGTTTGACATGGCTCACTTGATGGCAAACCTTATCTGACATGAGGTCATTTCTAGTCTTTATTAATTTCACCTAGAATATCCATATGTTTCTTGTAGAAATATTGAAGTTTGAAAGAGTACAAACTCAGCCTGGCAAGTTAGTTCACGCCTCTAATCCCAGCACTTAGGGAGGCCGAGGCAGGCCAATCACTTGAGGCCAGGAGTTTGAGACCAGCCTGGCCAACATGGTGAAACCCTGTCTCTACTATTAAAAATACAAAAATTAGCCAGCATGGTGGCACATGCCTGTAATCCCAGCTACGTGGGAGGCTGAGGTAGGAGAATCGCTTGAACCCAGGAGGCAGAGGCTACAGTAAGCCAAGATGGCACCACTGAACTCCAGCCTGGACGACAGAGCTAGGCTCTGTCTCTAAATAAACAAATAAATAAATACAAACTCCCTAGGTTCTCTGTAACATGCAGTATATGAGCTGAAAGATTTGGGAATCTAAAACACATCTATCTCAGGGTTTCAAATGAGAGATTGAGAACTGGCAAGTAAATGTAGGCTCAGAGAGGTTCAGTAATTTGCCCAAGGTCAGCTAGTAATGGTAATGCTAGAATTAGAAATATATGTGAGGCTGGGCAGCTAGTCAATGGTAATGCTAGGATTAGAAATACATATGATGCTGGACACGGTGGCTCACGCCTGTAATCCTACCACTTTGGGAGGCCCAGCCAGGCAGATCACCTGAGGTCAGGAGTTGGAGACCAGTCTGGTCAACATGGTGAAACCCCATCTCTACTAAAAATACAAAAAAACAAAAAATTAGCTGGGCATGGTGGTGCATGCCTGTAATCCCAGCTACTTGGGAGGCTGAGGCAGGAGAATCGCTTGAACCTGGGAGGTGGAGGTTGCAGTGAACGGAGATTGCACCATTGCCCTCCAGCCTGGGTGACAAGAGCAAAAACTCTATCTCAAAAAAACAGAAAAGAAAAGAAATAAATATATTTGAAACTGAAAAAAAAAATATTTGGAGCACATATGACAGACTAAGGATTAATTTTTCTGAAGGCAAAGATATGAAGTGACAGTTCATGGTGGAAGTAAAAGAAATAACTTGTAAAGATATGGAAAAAGCGTTAAATCTTATAACAAGAAAAATTAAAATTACAATGAGGTGATATTTTAATCTGTCAAAATTGGCAAGTAATGGCCGGACATGGTGGCGGGCACCTGTAGTCCCAGCTACTCGGGAGGCTGAGGCAGGAGAATCGCTTAAACCCATGAGGTAGAGGTTGTAGTGAGACAAGATCGGGCCATTGCACTCCAGCCTGGGGTACATAGCGAGACTCTGTCTCAAAAAAAAAAAAAAAAATTGGCAAGTAGTATAACAGTTCAGTAACACTGCTTTGGAGAAGATGTGAAAAAACAGCCAGTCATATATTGTTAGCAGTAAGGTAAACTGGAATAATTTATTTCTATAGAGGACAACAATTTGGTAATCTCTCTCAAAATTAGAGATTAAAATCTCTCAAAAGTCTCAAGATTAGTATACTCAGAAATTTCACTTCTAGGAATTTATTTATTTTAATTTATTTTTATTTTATATATTTTTTAGAGACACGGGGGTTCCCTATGTCACCCAGGCTGGTCTTGAGCTCCTAGGCTCAAGCAATCCTTGCCACCTACCTCAGTCTCCCAAAGTTCTGAGCCACCACACTGGCTAGGCATGAGCCACCACATCGGCTAGGAATTTTTTAAAGCATTTTTTTGGAAACAGGCTCTTGCTATGTTGCCCAGGCTGGCCTCCAACTCCTGGACTCAAGCAAGCCTTCTACCTGTCTTTCCAGTCACTGGAATTATAGGCAGGTACCACCATGCCTGGCTAGGAGTTTATTTATTTATTTATTATTTTTATTTTTTGAGACAGAGTTTCACTCTTGTCGCCCAGGATGGAGTGCAATGGCGCAATCTCTGCTCACTGCAGCCTCCACCCCCCTCGGCCTCCCAAAGTGCTGGGATTACAGGCTTGAGCCACCACGCCCAGCCAGAATTTATTTTTAAAATAACTCACACACAGTGCTGGGCGCAGTGGCTCACACCTGTAATCCCAGCACTTTGGGAGGCTGAGGCGGGTGGATTCCATGAGACCAGGTGTTGAAGACCAGCCTGACCAAACCCGGCCTCTACTAAAAATACAAAAATTAGCCAGGCGTGGTAGTGTGGGCCTGTAATCCCAGCTGCTAGGGAGTCTGAGGCACTAGAATCACTTGAACTGCAGAGGGTTTCAGTGAGCCGAGATCGCGTCACTGTACTCTAGCCTGGATGACAGAGGGAGACTATCTCCAAAAAAAAAGAAAAAAAAGATAACACACATGTGCACAAAGATGTATGTAAATGGATATTGTAAAATTGTTAGTATTATCAGATGACTGACTCTCTAGGGATGTAACTTTGCAATTGCTAAAGCCCATTTTACAGCTCTCTAACACTGATAATGGTGGATGATTATTTTTCTGTCCAGCAGAAGAGAACCTGAAAGGTTATTATTTTTACTGTGTGGAACATTAACTAGTTTTGTATCAAGCTTAGCAATTCAGAATTTCTTTTTTAAAAAATCAGATATCAGATTACAAGCTTCAACAAAATTTCTTTTTATCCATTGACTTTACTCATCTCAATTTTTTTTTTTTTTTTTTTTTTTTTTTTGAGACAGTCTTGCTCGGTCGCCCAGGCTGGAGTGCCGTCGTGTGATCTCGGCTCACTGCAAACTTCACCTCCCAGGTTCAACAATTCTCTTGCCTCAGCCTCCCGAGTAGCTGGGACTACAGATGTGTGCCACCACGCCCAGCTAATTTTTGTGTGTGTGTATGTGTGGTTTTTTTGTTTTGTTTTGTTTTGTTTTTTGTTTTTTAGCAGAAATGGGGTTTTACCATGTTGGCCAGGCTGGTCTTGAACTCCTGGTCTTAAGTGATCTGCCTGCCTTGGCCTCCCAAAGTGTTGGGATTACAGGAATGAGCCACTTCTCCCAGCCTTATCTCAATTTTCATATTCTCTTTTGAAATGACAATTTCTCTTTTGAAACAACAATTCTACCCACAGTCCATTGGTCAAAGAAAATCATATGGTCGGCCGGGCGCGGTGGCTCAAGCCTGTAATCCCAGCACTTTGGGAGGCCGAGACGGGCGGATCACGAGGTCAGGAGATCGAGACCATCCTGGCTAACACGGTGAAACCCCGTCTCTACTAAAAACACAAAAAATTAGCCGGGCCAGGTGGCGGCGCCTGTGGTCCCAGCTACTCGGGAGGCTGAGGCAGGAGAATGGCGGGAACCCGGGAGGCGGAGCTTGCAGTGAGCTGAGATCTGGCCACTGCACTCCAGCCTGGGCGACAGAGCGAGACTCCGTCTCAAAAAAAAAAAAAAGTAAAAAAAAAAGAAAATCATATGGCCAACCACAAAGTCAAGAGTGAAAGGAAGTCATACTCTATCTTCTTTACTGATAGAGTATCCAAAGTTACAGAGCAGAGAGCATGATATATAACCTACCATAAGGAGTAGCAAACAACAATCCAGTCTATTATAGTGCTCGGTAAATATGTGTTGAATGAATGAATGAAGAGTAAACAAACTCTAGGATTTAAATGCAAGAAAAACATGCTACACAACAATTGTACAAAGTATGCCATCATTTGTTTTAAAATATACACTTATGGCCAGGCGCGGTGGCTCACGCCTGTAATCCCAGCACTTTGGGAGGCTGAGATGGGCAGACCGCCTGAGGTCAGGAGTTCGAGACTAGCCTGACCAGCATGGTAAAACCCGTCTCTACTAAAAATACAAAAATTACCCAGTCGTGGTGGTGGGCGTCTGTAATAACTGTGGTTGCTGCTGGAGAAGAAAACGGGGAGACTGGAGGTTAAGGATGAAAGGGAGCCTTTCCATTTAGTATCATGTGTATGCATTGCTATTAAACAATAAATTCTCTAAGGAGAGAATAGAAAGAACAACCAAAGACTGATTATAGGGTCCACGCCCTAAAACCCTCTTCTATACACTATTTTGATTAAGTATGGATTTCTTCTTCTTTTTGTTATTAATTCATTGCAGACACACTGAGCATAGGATCTCTTCTGTCTCTAGTTCCTCCAGACTTACTTTTTTTTTTTTTTTTTTGAGACGGAGTCTCACGCTGTTGCCCAGGCTGGAGTGCAGTGGCGCGATCTCGGCTCACTGCAAGCTCCGCCTCCCGGGTTCCCGCCATTCTCCTGCCTCAGCCTCCTGAGTAGCCGGGACTACAGGCGCCCGCCACCGCGCCCGGCTAATTTTTTTTTTTTTGTATTTTTAGTAGAGACAGGGTTTCACTGTGGTCTCGATCTCCTGACCTTGTGATCCGCCCGCCTCGGCCTCCCAAAGTGCTGGGATTACAGGCTTGAGCCACCGCGCCCGGCCTAAGAGTAAATTTGTTTCCCATGATTCCTTCAACCAGATTAGCTCTTTTAGCTATGCTGCTCCTGAGTAAATAAAACCATTCTTTTAGGCCAGGCTTGGTGGCTCACACCTATAATCCCAACACTTGGGGAGGCCGAGGTGAGCAGACCTCCTGAGGTCAGGAGTTCAACACAAGCCTGGCCAAGATAGAGAAACCCCGTCTCTACCAAAAATACAAAAATTAGCCAGGCGTGGTGGCGCACACCTGTAATCCCAGCTACTCAGGAGGCTGAGGCAGGAGAATCGCTTGAATCCAGGAGGCAGAGGTTGCAGTGGAGCCGAGATCATGCTACTGCACTCCAGCTGGGGAGACAGAGTGAGACTCCCTCTCAAAAGAAAACAAAAAACAACAACAACAAAAAACCCGTTCTTTTAATAGTGAAACATGGCAATGACTGTGGCTTCCTCATACTTTGTGGGTGTGTATAGTCAAGTGTAGTCCATGGGCACTCCCAGAACTTCAGATATAGTACCTCTCAGAGAGTAGCAATAAGGAAAATCAAAATATGATGGAAGAGATTAAACATCTACACAAAAGATTCACCTTGTCAGCAAGTAGGTGGCTAGAGATTTGGAGCCATCTATATCCAATCACAGGGATTAGGGCATAATTTTTAGGCCCTAATTTAAGAACAATTGTATATGCTATTGTATCCAAAGCTGTAAAATATTCTAGTCTCTGAGTGAATCCATTGTATTGTATATTGTCTGAAGAATAGCCTCATGAACTACTGAGGTATCCCAGGGAAGAATAAAAACATCACAGCTGGCCGGGCGCGGTGGCTCACACCTGTAATCCTAGCGCTTTGGGAGGCCGTGGCAGGCGGATCACAAGGTCAGGAGATTGAGACTATCCTGGCTAACATGGTGAAACCCCGTCTGTACTAAAAATACAGAAAAATTAACCGGGCGTGGTGGTGGGCGCCTGTAGTCCCAGCTACTCGGGAGGCTGAGACAGAATGGCGTGAACCCAGGAGGGGGAGCTTGCAGTGAGCCAAGATCGCAGGCGTTAGCCACCACACCGAGCTGAAAAAAGTGATTTCTGCAGAGCAAGAATTTCAGCCAGGTGCAGTGGCTCACACCTGTAATCCCAGCACTTTGGGAGGTCAAGGCGGGTGAATCATCTGAGGTCAGGAGTTCAAGACCAACCTGGCCAATATGGCAAAACCCCATCTCTACTAAAAATACAGAAATTATCTGGGTGTGGTGGCTTCCACCTGTAGTCCCAGCTACTTGGGGGCTGAGGCAGGAGAATTGCTTGAAACCAGGAGGCAGAGGTTGCAGTGAGTTGAGATTGTGCCACTGCACTCCAGCCTGGACGACAGAGCAAGACTTTGTCTCAAAAAAAAAAAAAAAAAAAAAAAAATTATCTGGGCATGGTGGCATGACCCTGTGGTCCCAGCTACTCCAGAGGCTGAGGTGGGAGGATCTGTCACTTGAGCCTGGGAGGCTGAGGTTGCAGCGAGCCAAGATCATGCCACTATACTCCAACCAACCTGGGCTGACAGAGTGAGACCCCATCTGAAAAACAAAAAAAATTAAAAAAAAAAAAAACAGAGCAAGAATTTCTCCAACATGGCAGAAAATATCCTGCCACAGTCTCAGGTATTTCATTTGGCTTAACTGGTTATCCCTACAGAGGAACTGAACAAATCCAGCTAGGTACTATCTTTTAAGGTCATCCAACTCACGTCTTTATTATACCCTTGATTTTCAAGTGTAACTTAAGGTTCTAACTGGGCTCACCAACATGTATTTCTTTTTTATTTTTATTTTTTGAGACAGAGTCTCTCTCGTTCACCCAGGCTGGAGTTCAGTGGTGCAATCTCGGCTCATTGCAACCTCCACCTCCCGGGTTCTAGTGATTCTCATGCCTCAGCCTCCTGAGTAGCTGGGATTTCAGGCGCCTGCCACCATGGCCAGCTAATTTTTGTATTTTTAGTAGAGATGGGGTTTCGTCATGTTGGCCAGGTTGTTCTTGAACTCCTGACCTCAGATGATCCGATTGCTTCAGCCTCCCAAAGTACTGGGATTACAGACGTGAGCCACCATGCCCGGCCTCTGTGACCTGTTTTTGAACAGTGTTGATTTACTAATTTGTAAGCTTAATTGTTGCTTTGGTCTGCCCAGCACTGAGGCCCAGGCTCCCAACAGAGGTTCATCAGACAACATGACACACAAGATCAACTGAGATGCAGAGGTGAGAGTTTAAACAACAGCTCAGACCAGTGTTCTACCACGGCAGAGTGCAAACTCATTGCATGGCCAGCTACTTCTCCTTTCTGCTGCATTCTCCTTCCCTTGACTGGGCTCTTCCTTCTTTGAATGAAACATAAATAGGTCCATTTCATTTAGTCAAATGACAATATCATCTGCTGTCCTAGCAGCTTGACTGACCAGACTTTTATTTTAGCTTCGCTGCCTGGTGGGACTATTCCACCTCCATCAGTTTTGCAGGGTGATGAGCAGTCTATGCAGGCAGGGTAACATTGGGCCCCCACGGAATTGGGCAGACTTTAGATCAATTAGGACAGCAGTTCTCAGCCTTGGTTGTATATGAGAATCACCTGGAAAGCTTTTGCAAACTACCAGTGCCACGCATGCCCTACTCCTAGGCAATTCTAATTGCCTTAATTGGTCCAGGATAGATTCTGGTCATGGATGCCTTTATTATTATTTTATTTTTTGAGACAGAGTCTTGCTCTGTCACACAGGATGGAGTGCAGTGGCATGATCTCGTCTCACTGCAACCTCTACCTCCTGGGTCCAAGGGATTCTCCTGCCTCAGCCTCCCAATTATCTGGGACTACAGGCACCCACCACCACGCCTGGCTAATTTTTGTATTTTTAGTAGAAATGGGGTTTCACCATATTGGCCAGGCTGGTCTCAAACTCCTGATCTTGTGATCCGCCCACCTTAGCCTCCCACAGGGCTGGGATTACGTGAGCCACCACGCCCAGCCATGGATCCCTTTAAAAACTCCACAAGTGTCCAGGCACAGTGGCTCATGCCTGTAATCCCAGCACTTTGGGAGACTGAGGGAGGAGGATCACTTGAGGTCAGGAGTTTGGTACCAGCCTGGCCAACATGGTGAAACCCTATTTCTACCCAAAATACAAAAAAAAAAAAAAAAAAAAAAAAAAAAAAAATTAGCTGCTTGCAATGATGCACACCTGTAACCCCAGCTACTCAGGAGGCTGAGGCAGGAGAATCATTTGAACCTGTGAGGCAAAGATTGTAGTGAGCCAAGATTGTGCCATTGCACTCCAGCCTGGGTGACTGAGCCAGACTCTGTCTCAAAAAAAAAAAAAAAAAAAAAAAAAAAAAAAAAAAGCTCCTCCACAAGTAATCAGTGATGAGGACCATGGGCTTGGGATCTTCTATTCAAAGGGCAAATTTAAAGCTGACAAAATTTTCTTCTAAGCCTTCTGGTCTGAAGTGCACTTCAATCATCTGCACACGTTCCATTTTGCAATTAACCTACACACATATTTGCAGAAAGCTGGAAAGTAAAAATGTGTTCATGATACAATGCCATGCTCCATGGAGTGCAAGACATTTTCTCATATATTCTCTCATTTAACCCTTAAAATAACTCATTGAGGTAAGAAGGGCAAGGTATTATTATCCATAATTTTCTGGTAAGGAAATTAGTATCGTGAGTCAAAGGAGGATCCAGACTTCTGGTTTTTGTTCAGTGCCATTTAATTATATCATACCTACTCTACAGTGACAGTGAATAACCTCGACTGTCACTGTCACACAGTGGGAGGAAATATTGCCAAAGAGTTAAGAGCGAATATTTTGATTTTATTTTAAGACAGAGTTAAGCCGGGCGCGGTGGCTCAAGCCTGTAATCCCAGCACTTTGGGAGGCTGAGACGGGTGGATCACGAGGTCAGGAGATCGAGACCATCCTGGCTAACACGGTGAAACCCCGTCTCTAATAAAAAATACAAAAAACTAGCCGGGCGAGGTGGTGGGCGCCTGTAGTCCCAGCTACTCGGGAGGCTGAGGCAGGAGAATGGCGTGAACCCGGGAGGCGGAGCTTGCAGTGAGCTGAGATCCGGCCACTGCACTCCAGCCTGGGTGACAGAGCGAGACTCCATCTCAAAAAAAAAAAAGACAGAGTTTTGCTTTTATTGCCCAGGCTGGAGTGCAATGGCATGGTATCAGCTCACTGCAAACTCTGCCTCCCGGGTTCAAGCAATTCTCCTGCCTCACCCTCCCAAGTAGCTAGGATTACAGGTACCCACCACTATACTTGACTAATTTTTGTATTTTTAGTAGAGACAGGGTTTTGCCTCCCTGTTGGCCAGGCTAGTCTCAAACACCTGACTGCAGGTGATCCTCCTACCTTGACTTCCCAAAGTGCTGAGATGACAGGCGGGAGTCACTGTACCCAGCCAAAACCCAGGTCTTAATGTCTCATTTAAAAATATTCTCTCAGCCGGGCGCGGTGGCTCAAGCCTGTAATCCCAGCACTTTGGGAGGCCGAGACGGGCGGATCACGAGGTCGGGAGATCGAGACCATCCTGGTTAACACGGTGAAACCCCGTCTCTACTAAAAAATACAAAAAACTAGCCGGGCGAGGTGGCGGGCGCCTGTAGTCCCAGCTACTCGGGAGGCTGAGGCAGGAGAATGGCGTGAACCCGGGAGGCGGAGCTTGCAGTGAGCTGAGATCCGGCCACTGCACTCCAGCCTGGGCGACAGAGCGAGACTCCGTCTCAAAAAAAAAAAAAAAAAAAAAAAAATTCTCTCTTGGCCGGGCACGGTGGCTCACGCCTGTAATCCCAGCCGTTTGGGAGGCTGAGCAGGCAGATCACCTGAGGTCAGGAGTTCGAGACCAGTCTGGCCAACAGGGTGAAACCCCGTCTCTACTAAAAATACAAAATTAGGTGGGCGTGGTGGCCGGCACCTATAATCCCAGCTACTCAGGAGGCTGAGACAGGAGAATCCCTTGAACCCGGGAGGCAGAGGTTTCAGTCAAGATCGCACCACTGCACTCTAGCCTGAGCAACAGAGCAAGACTCTGTCTCAAAAAAAAAAAAGACCTGGGTTTGAATTTTAGTTTTATCACTTGCTGGCTCTGTGATCTTGGCAGATTCATAATCTCTTCGAGACTCAATTTTCCTCATCTGAATATGGTACTGGGATATAGTATCAACTTTGAAGGGATAGCAATGAGATACAATACTTGTTACTCACCTCATTCACCTCATATGATCATGCCACTTTTACACACCTGTTAGAATAGAAAGAATTATTTAAAGTAGTTAAGCCAGGCATGGTGGCTCATGCCTGTAATTCCAGCACTTTGGGAGGCCAAGGTGGGCAGATCACTTGAGGTCAGGAATTCAAAACCAGCCTAGCCAACATGGTGAAACCCCATCCCTACTAAAAATACAAAACTTAGCCAGGTGTGGTGGTGTGTGTCCCTAATCCCAGTTACTCAGGAGGCTGAGGCAGGAGAATCGCTTGAACATGGGAGGTGGAGGTTGCAGTGAGCCAGATGGAGCCATTGCACTACAGCCTGGGCAACAGAGCAAGACCCCATCTAAAAAAAAAAAAGGCCAGGTGTGGTGGCTCACACCTGTAATCCCAGCACTTTGGGAGGCCGACACGGGCGGATCACCTAAGGTTGGGGGTTTGAGACCAGCCTGACCAACATGGAGAAACCCCATCTCTACTAAAAATACAAAATTAGCTAGGCATGGTGGTGTATGCCTGTAATCCCAGCTACTCGGGAGGCTGAGGCAGGAAAATCGCTTGAACCCGGGAGGCAGAGGCTTCGGTGAGCTGAGAATGCACCATTGCACTCCAGCCTGGGCAAGAAGAGTGAAATTCTGTCTCAAAAAAAAAAAAAAAAAAAGAATTATTTAAAGTAGTTGGACTTCTTTATTCTATTTGTGGGGAAAACAGAGATCAGACTGTTACTGTGTCTATATAGAAAGAAGTAGACATAAGAGACTCCATTTTGTTCTGTATTTGAGATGCTGTTAATCTGTGACCTGTCCCCAACCCTGTCCTTGCAAGAGACATGTGCTGTGGTGACTCAAGGTTTAACGGATTTTGGGTTGTGCAGGGTGTGCTTTATTAAACAAGTGACTGAAGGCAGCTTGCTAGTTAAAAGTCATCACCATTCTCTTAATCTCAAGTACCCAGGAACACATACACTGCAGAAGGTCGCAGGGACCTCTGCCTAGGAAAGCTAGGTTTTGTCCAAGGTTTCTCCCCCATGTGACAGTCTGAAATATGGCCTCGAGGGAAGGGAAAGACCTGATCGTCCCCCAGCCTGACACCCGTGAAGGGTCTGTGCTGAGGAGGATTAGTAATAGAGGAAAGAAGGCCTCTTGGTGGTTGAGATAGAGAAAAGCATCTGTCTCCTGCCCGTCCCTGAGCAATGTAAAACCCGATTGTATGTTCTATTTACTGAGATGGGAGAAAACCACCTTAGGGCTGAAGGTGGGACACGCTAGCGGCAATGCTGCTCTTTATGTGCTAAAAAGGTTTAAGGAGATGTTTGCATGTGCATGTCAAGGCACAGCACTTTTCCTTAAACTTATTCATGTCACAGAGATCTTTATTCATATGTCTTACTGCTGACTTTCTCCCTACCATGATCCTATTATCCTGCCACTTCCCCTTTTCTGAGATGGTAAAGATAATGATCAATAAATACTGAGGGAACTCAGAGACCGGTGCGGATGCCAGCGCAGGTCCTCTGTATGCTGAGCGCCAGTCCCCTGGGCCCACTTTTTCTTTCTGTATACTTTGTCTCTGTGTCTCATTTCTTTTCTCAAGTCTCTCGTTCCACCTAATGAGGAATGCCCACAGGTGTGGAGGGGCAGGCCACCCCTTCACTGTTTAAAGTTTTTTTTCTTTAGTGTCAATCTTTGCTTTTCCTAACTGATACTGCTGCATAAAGTGAAAAGATGGATTCGTTTGTGAAGGTGGCGTTTCCCATGACAGTCACCAAATGATTCCCTTTAGATCACCAATCAGATTCTAAGGCTGGGTATGGTGGTTCACACTTGTAATCCCAACACTTTGTGCAGCCAAGATGGGGGGAATCCCTTGAAGCCAGACTGGGCAACATAGCAAGATCCCATCTCTACACAAAATAAAAATAAGAAAATTAGCTAAGTGTGGTGGCACACACCTATAGTCCCAGCTATTTGGGAGGCTGAGGTGGGAGAATTACTTGAGCCCAGGAATGCGAGGCTATGTGAACTATGATCATACCACTGCACTCGAGCCTGGGTGATGTAATGAGACGTGAGTAAAAAAAAAAAAATCAGAATTCTAGGAAATGCATCATTTTAAAGCCTTCTTTGCTTATTTTACCAAGGCAATACTTGATCAGATGCTTTAAAAAAATTAATAGACAATTTTAGGCCAGGCGCAGTGGCTCATGTGTGTAATCCCAGCACTTTGGGAGGCCGAGGCGGGCAGAACACCTGAGATCAGGAGTTCAAGACCAGCCTGGTCAACATGATGAAACACCATTTCTACTAAAAATACAAAAATCAGCCAGGCGTGGTGGCGGGCGCCTGTAATCCCAGCTACTCGGGAGGCTGAGGCAGGAGAATTGCTTGAACCCGGGAGGCAGAGGTTGCAGTGAGCCGAGATCATGCCAGCCTGGGTGAAGAGTGAGACTCTGTCTCAAAATAAAATAAAATTTGAAGGGTGGCCGGCCCCTCCACACCTGTGGGTGTTCCTCATTAGGTGGAACGAGAGACTTGAGAAAAGAAATGAGACACAGAGACAAAGTATACAGAAAGAAAAAGTGGGCCCAGGGGACTGGCGCTCAGCATACAGAGGACCTGCGCTGGCATCCGCACCGGTCTCTGAGTTCCCTCAGTATTTATTGATCATTATCTTTACCACCTCGGAAAAGGGGAAGTGGCAGGATAATAGGATCATCGTAGGGAGAAAGTCAGCAGTAAGATATATGAATAAAGATCTCTGTGACATGAATAAGTTTAAGGAAAAGTGCTGTGCCTTGATATGCATATGTAAACATCTCCGTAAACCTTTTTAGTGCATAAAGAGCAGCATTGCCGCTAGCGTGTCCCACCTTCAGCCCTAAGGTGGTTTTCTCCCATCTCAGTAAATAGAACATACAATCGGGTTTTATTTTTTTTTTTTTTTTTTTTTTTTTTTTTTTTTTTTTGAAATTTCTTTTTTTTTTTTTTTTAATTTATTTATTATTATTATACTTTAAGTTGTAGGGTACATGTGCATAACGTGCAGGTTTGTTACATATGTATACTTGTGCCATGTTGCTGTGCTGCACCCATCAACTCGTCATTTACATCAGGTATAACTCCCAATGCAATCCCTCCCCCCTCCCCCCTCCCCATGATAGGCCCCGGTGTGTGATGTTCCCCTTCCTGAGTCCGAGTGATCTCATTGTTCAGTTCCCACCTATGAGTGAGAACATGCGGTGTTTGGTTTTCTGTTCTTGTGATAGTTTGCTAAGAATGATGGATTCCAGCTGCATCCAAGTCCCTACAAAGGACTCAAACTCATCCTTTTTTATGGCTGCATAGTATTCCATGGTGTATATGTGCCACATTTTCTTAATCCAATCTGTCACTGATGGACATTTGGGTTGATTCCAAGTCTTTGCTATTGTGAATAGTGCTGCAATAAACATACGTGTGCATGTGTCTTTATAGCAGCATAATTTGTAATCCTTTGGGTATATACCCAGTAATGGGATGGCTGGGTCATATGGTACATCTAGTTCTAGATCCTTGAGGAATCGCCATACTGTTTTCCATAATGGTTGAACTAGTTTACAATCCCACCAACAGTGTAAAAGTGTTCCTATTTCTCCACATCCTCTCCAGCACCTGTTGTTTCCTGACTTTTTAATGATTGCCATTCTAACTGGTGTGAGATGGTATCTCATGGTGGTTTTGATTTGCATTTCTCTGATGGCCAGTGATGATGAGCATTTTTTCATGTGTCTGTTGGCTGTATGAATGTCTTCTTTTGAGAAATGTCTGTTCATGTCCTTTGCCCACTTTTTGATGGGGTTGTTTGTTTTTTTCTTGTAAATTTGTTTGAGTTCTTTGTAGGTTCTGGATATTAGCCCTTTGTCAGATGAGTAGATTGCAAAAATTTTCTCCCATTCTGTAGGTTGCCTGTTCACTCTGATGGTAGTGTCTTTTGCTGTGCAGAAGCTCTTTAGTTTAATGAGATCCCATTTGTCAATTTTGGCTTTTGCTGCTGTTGCTTTTGGTGTTTTAGACATGAAATCTTTGCCCATGCCTATGTCCTGAATGGTACTACCTAGGTTTTCCTCTAGGATTTTTATGGTATTAGGTCTAACATTTAAGTCTCTAATCCATCTTGAATTAATTTATCAATAAACATAATCCAGCATATAAACAGAACCAAAGACAAGAACCACATGATTATCTCAATTGATGCAGAAAAGGCTTTTGACAAAATTCAACAGCCCTTCATGCTAAAAACGCTCAATAAATTCGGTATTGATGGAACGTACCTCAAAATAATAAGAGCTATTTATGACAAACCCACAGCCAATATCATACTGAACGGGCAAAAACTGGAAAAATTCCCTTTGAAAACTGGCACAAGACAGGGATGCCCTCTCTCACCACTCCTATTCAACATAGTGTTGGAAGTTCTGGCTAGGGCAATCAGGCAAGAGAAAGAAATCAAGGGTATTCAGTTAGGAAAAGAAGAAGTCAAATTGTCCCTGTTTGCAGATGACATGATTGTATATTTAGAAAACCCCATTGTCTCAGCCCAAAATCTCCTTAAGCTGATAAGCAACTTCAGCAAAGTCTCAGGATACAAAATTAATGTGCAAAAATCACAAGCATTCTTATACACCAGTAACAGACAAACAGAGAGCCAAATCAGGAATGAACTTCCATTCACAATTGCTTCAAAGAGAATCAAATACCTAGGAATCCAACTTACAAGGGATGTAAAGGACCTCTTCAAGGAGAACTACAAACCACTGCTCAGTGAAATCAAAGAGGACACAAACAAATGGAAGAACATACCATGCTCATGGATAGGAAGAATCAATATTGTGAAAATGGCCATACTGCCCAAGGTAATTTATAGATTCAATGCCATCCCCATCAAGCTACCAATGAGTTTCTTCACAGAATTGGAAAAAACTGCTTTAAAGTTCATATGGAACCAAAAAAGAGCCCGCATCTCCAAGACAATCCTAAGCCAAAAGAACAAAGCTGGAGGCATCACGCTACCTGACTTCAAACTATACTACAAGGCTACAGTAACCAAAACAGCATGGTACTGGTACCAAAACAGAGATATAGACCAATGGAACAGAACAGAGTCCTCAGAAATAATACCACACATCTACAGCCATCTGATCTTTGACAAACCTGAGAGAAACAAGAAATGGGGAAAGGATTCCCTATTTAATAAATGGTGCTGGGAAAATTGGCTAGCCATAAGTAGAAAGCTGAAACTGGATCCTTTCCTTACTCCTTATACGAAAATTAATACAATCGGGTTTTACATTGCTCAGGGACGGGCAGGAGACAGATGCTTTTCTCTATCTCAACCACCAAGAGGCCTTCTTTCCTCTATTACTAATCCTCCTCAGCACAGACCCTTCACGGGTGTCAGGCTGGGGGACGATCAGGTCTTTCCCTTCCCTCGAGGCCATATTTCAGACTGTCACATGGGGGAGAAACCTTGGACAAAACCTAGCTTTCCTAGGCAGAGGTCCCTGCGACCTTCTGCAGTGTATGTGTTCCTGGGTACTTGAAATTAAGAGAATGGTGATGACTTTTACCAAGCATACTGTCTTCAAGCATACTGCCTTCAGTTAAACAAAGCACACCCTGCACAACCCAAAATCCGTTAAATCTTGAGTCACCACAGCACATGTCTCTTGCAAGGACAGGGTTGGGGGTAGGGTCACAGATTAACAGCATCTCAAATACAGAACAAAATGGAATCTCTTTTTTTTTTTTTTTTGAGACGGAGTCTCGCTCTGTCGCCCAGGCTGGAGTGTAGTGGCCGGATCTCAGCTCACTGCAAGCTCCGCCTCCCGGGTTCGGGCCATTCTCCTGTCTCAGCCTCCTGAGTAGCTGGGACTACAGGCGCCCGCCACCTCGCCCGGCTAGTTTTTGCCACCTCGCCCGGCTAGTTTTTTGTATTTTTTAGTAGAGACGGGGTTTCACCATGTTAGCCAGGATGGTCTCGATCTCCTGACCTAGTGATCCACCCGTCTCGGCCTCCCAAAGTGCTGGGATTACAGGCTTGAGCCACCGCGCCCGGCCCAAAATGGAATCTCTTATGTCTACTTCTTTCTATATAGACACAGTAACAGTCTGATCTCTCTTCGTTTTCCCCACAAAATTAAATTTAAATTAATAGACAAATTTTAGAGCAGTTTTAGATTTACAGAAAATCTAAACAGCATATAGAGTTCTCATATAACCCTGCCCTTGACATAGTTTCCCCTATTATTAATACTGTATATTAGTGTAGCACATTTGCTGTAATTATGCAGATTTCTTTAGTTTTTACCTAATGTCCTTTTTTCTGCTCTATTATTCCAGCCATGAGATAACTTTACATTTAGTTGCCATGTGTCCTTGGGCTTCTCTTGGTTATCATAGTTCCTCAGACATTCCTTGGTTTTGATGCTGGTGTTTTGTTTTTGTTTTTTGTTTTGTTTTGTTTTTTTGAGACAGAGGCTCGCCCTGTCCCCCAGGCTGGAGTGCAGTGGCATGATCTCGGCTCAATGCAACCTCCGCCTTCTGGGTTCAAGTGATTCTGCTGCCTCAGCCTCTTGAGTAGCTGGGACCACAGGCACTCGCCACCACGCCCAGCTAATTTTTGTATTTTTAGTAGAGATGGGGTTTACCATGTTGGCCAGGCTGGTCTTGAACACCTGATCTCAGGTGATCCGTCCGCCTCGGCCTCCCAAAGTGCTGGTATTACAGACGTGAGCCACCGCGCCCGGCCAGTTTTGATGGTCCTGACAGTGTTGAGAAGTTCTCATCAGGTATATTGCAGGCTGCGCCTCTCTTAGGCTTTGATGCTTTTCTCATGACTAGACTGGGGTCATGTGTGTTTTGGGGGGATGACACAGAGGTAAGGTGCCATTTTCATGACATCATATCAAGTGTACATACTATCAATATGATATATCAGTGTTGATGTTCTCCTGGATCACATGGCTGATTGTCAGGTTCCCCCACTGTAGTGACTCCTCCCACTCCTTGTCATACTCTTTGGGCAGAGGTCACCATGCACAGCTTACACTTAAGGAGAGAGGAGTTATACTCCCCTCCTTTGCAGTATAGTAGTTACATAATTTATTCGGAATTCTTCTGCATGGGAGATTGATCAACTGCTTTAGTGTGTAAACCTGCTGTCAGCATCCACCAAGTCATAACAATCTATTTGGTGGCGCCCGTAGCCCTGTATTTTCAAGATTAGAACCATAATGGGGTCTAGGGAGACCTCTCGTGGTAAAATAAGGGCATAACAAGCCAGCTACATGCTCTCATTTTATGCCATTGACTTTCCTTTAGTGCAGTGCTTCTCAATCAGGGGCAATTTTGCCCGCCCAGCCCCAGGGAATATTTGACAATATGTGGAGACATTTTTGGTTGCTGCAACTTTTGGAAAACCATGTTATTGGCACCTGGCAAGCAGAGACCAGAGATCCTGCTAAACATACAGTGCTTAAGACACAAACAACAAAAAATTCTCTGAGTCAAGATGTCAATAGTGCTGAGGTTTAGAAACTCTGCGGTTAACAGCTTTATAAGTTACAGATAATGTTCAAAGGGACACATTATAATGAGAAGGAGGAAAAGACCTTATTTTGTGAAAAAGGATGAATTCTTAAAAAAAAAAAAAAGCCGGGCGCGGTGGCTCAAGCCTGTAATCCTAGCACTTTGGGAGGCCGAAACGGGCGGATCACGAGGTCAGGAGATGGAGACCATCCTGGCTAACACGGTGAAACCCCGTCTCTACTAAAAAAAAAATACAAAAAACTAGCTGGGCGAGGTGGCGGGCGCCTGTAGTCCCAGCTACTCGGGAGGCTGAGGCAGGAGAATGGCGTGAACCCGGGAGGCGGAGCTTGCAGTGAGCTGAGATCCGGCCACTGCACTCCAGCCTAGGCGACAGAGCGAGACTCTGTCTGAAAAAAAAAAAAAAAGTACAAAAAAACTAGCCAGGCGAGGTGGCGGGCGCCTGTAGTCCCAGCTACTCGGGAGGCTGAGGCAGGAGAATGGCGTGAACCCGGGAGGCGGAGCTTGCAGTGAGCTGAGATCCGGCCACTGCACTCCAGCCTGGGCGACAGAGCGAGACTCCGTCTCAAAAAAGAAAAGAAAAAAAAAAAAAAAGAAGTACATCTGGAAGGGTAGCAGAATATGTTACACCAAAATATGCCATTTCAGCATATTAACTATTTTGAGCTGAAGACAACTCAGAAGAAGCAAATACAAGGAAAATTCTCTGCTCTCCCCATATTTGTCTAGAAGCAGATCATAAATTTGTAAAGGTGGCCCCTCTCGTGAGACAGTCTCTCTCTATTGCCCAGGCTGGAGCACAGTGGCATCATCATAGCTCACTGCAGCCTTGATCCGCCAGGCTCAAGCGATCTTCCCACCTCAGCCTCCTGAGTCACTGGGCCTACAGGTGTGCACCACCAAGCTGGGCTAATCTTTCTATGTCTTGTAGTGACTGGGTCTCCCTATATTGCCCAGGCTGGTCTCAAACTCCTGGACCCAAGTGATCCGCCTGCCTTGACCTCCCAAGGTGCTGTGATTACAGGCATGAACAACTGCACCTGGCCAATTTATTTTTGAGTCAGGGCCTCACTCTGTCAATGGGGCTGGAGTGCAGTAGCATGATCATAGCTCATAGCAGCCTTGAACTTCCAGGCTCAAGGAATCCTCTCTCCTCAGCCTACCAAGTTGCTAGGGGCTACAGGCACTTGCCATCACACATGGCTAATTTTTATTTTATTTTATTTTATTTTATTTTTGAGTCGGACTTTCGCCGGTTTTTTGTTTTTTGTTTTTTGAGACGGAGTTTCGCTCTTGTTGCTCAGGCCGGAGTACAATGGCGCAATCTCAGCTCTCTTCAACCTCCACTTTCCGGGTTCAAGCAATTCTCCTGCCTCAGCATCCCGAGTAGCTGGGATTACAGGCATGCGCCACCATCCTGGCTAATTTTGTACTTTTAGTAGAGATGGGGTTTCTCCATGTTGGCCAGGCTGGTCTTGAGCTCCTGACCTCAGGTGATCCACCCACACTGGCCTCCCAAAGTGCTGGGATTACAGGCCTGAGCCACCACACCTAGCCTGGAGTTCCGCTCTTGTTGCCTAGGCTGGAGTGCAATGGTGCAATGTCATGCGATTATTGGCCGCATGTATGTTTTCTTTTGAAAAGTATCTGCTCATGTCCTTTGCCCACTTTTTAATGGAGTTTTTTTCCCGTAAATTTGTATAAACATTATTTTTAACCATACCAAGCTCCTATCCTGATTAGGTTTATAGTTGAGAAGTTTACATTTTTATTTATCACTGTTTTATGCTCCTGTACTTCTCAAAATCCTCCACCCATTTCGCTTTCCCCATCTTTATTGAGGCATAACTGACAAAAAGTACATACGTTTAAGGTGTACAACTTGATGTTTTGATATATGTATATCCAAATTATCACCATAATTAAGCTAATTAATGGACCTATCACCTCTCATAGTTACCATTTCCTTTTTCTTTTGTGGTGAGAATACTTAAGATCTATCCCTTTAGCAAATTGCAAGTATACAATGCACTATGGTTAACTACAGTCATGTTGCTATACATTAGACTTCCAGAACTTATTCATCTTGCATAACTGAAACTTCGTATCCTTTGACCAACATCTCCTCAATTTCCCCTCCCCACAGCCCCTGGCAACAACCATTGCACTCTCTTCTATTATTTTCACTATCTATTTTATTTTATTATTTTTTAATTGTTTTAGAACCAAAGTCTCACTGTGTTGCCCAGGTTGGACTCGAACTCTTGGGCTCAAGGGATTCTCCTGCCTCAGTCACTGGAGTAGCTGGAACTATAGGTGTGTCCCACCACACCTGGCTATTTTATTTTATTTTATAGTAGGAAAAATATGGTGTTTTTTGTTGTTGTTTTGTTCTGTGAGATGGAGTCTCGCTCTGTGGCCCAGGCTGGGGTGCAGTGGCACGATCTCGGCTCACTGCAAGCTTCGCCTCCCTTGTTCACGCCATTCTCCTGCCTCAGCCTCCCGAATAGCTGGGACTACAGGTGCCCGCCACCATGCCCGGCTAATTTCTTTTTGTATTTTTAGTAGGGACGAGGTTTCACTGTGTTAGCCGGGATGGCCTCCATCTCCTGACCTCGTGACCCGCCCTCCTTGGCCTCCCAAAGTGCTGGGATTACAGGCCTGAGCCACTGCACCCAGCCTGTTTCCTTCTTTTTAAAGGCTCAGTAATATTCCACTGTATATGTATACCACATTTTCTTTATCGATTTGTCTGTTGATGGACATCTAGGTTGTTCCCATATCTTGGCTATTTTGATAGTGCTGCAATCAACATGGGAGTGCAGCTATCTCTTTGACATGCTGATTTCATTTCCTTTGGATATATATACCCAGAAGTGGGACTGCTGGATCATAAGATATCCTATTTTTAATTTTTTTAGGAACCTCCTTACTATTTTCTGTACTGTTGGCTGTACCTACCCATTTCATTTTTCACATCTACATTCTTGCATTTAAATTCCACCTTAAACATGATGTTAAGGAATAAGCCAGGAACAGAAAGTTAAACAATGTGTGATCTCACTCATATGTGGAAGCTAAAAAAAAAAAAGGTGATCTCATAAAAGTAAAAAGTAGAACAGAGGATGCTATAGGCCAGATAAGGTAGGAGGAAGGAAGGGATAGAAAGCTAGATAGGAGGAACAAGTTCTAGTGTACCACTATAGGATGACTATAGTTAACAGTAATATGTAGTTTCGAGTAGTTAGGAGAAGGATATTGACCAGCCTGGGCAACACAGTGAGAAGAAAAGAAAAGAGTATAAGAGAAGAGAAGGGAAGAGAAGAGAAGGAAAGGAAGGCGGGAGGGAGGGAGAGAGAGAGGGGGGAGGGAAGGGGAAGGGAGGGGAGGGAAGAAAAGAAAAAGAAAAAGAAAAAAAAAATTAGCCAGGTATGGTGGCACACACCTGTGGTCCGAGAGGCTGAGGCCAGAGGATCGCTTGAGCCTGGGAGGTTGAGACTGCAGTTGGCTATGATTATGCCACTGCACTGCAGCCTGGGAGACAAAGCAAGATCAGGTCTCACAAAGAAGGATATTGAGCATTCTCAACACAAAGAAAGGATAACCGTTTGAGATGCTGGATATGCTAATTATTCTCACCTGTGCGCTATACATTATATGTATTGAAACATCACTATGTCCTGTGCAAAACACAAGTGATAGAAAACAATGTTTTAAAAAGGAAAAAAGGTAACATTACTATGTGCTGTATGAATATGTACAATTATTGTCAATTAAACACATACATAAAATAAATTCCACCTTAAGAAAAATTTCTTTTTGTTGTATATTCCTTATCCTCTCCTTGTGTTTTACCTTTCAAATCAAAAAGAGCATTTTAGATCTGGAGGGACCATTTCCTCTACCTGTATATGTCACCCTATAAATATCACATTTCTCTTTTTTTTTTTTTTTTGAGACGGATTCTTGCTCTTGTTGCCCAGCCTGGAGTGCGATGGTACAATCTCGGCTCACCACAACCTCTGCCTCCCGGGTTCAAGAGATCCTCCTGCCTCAGCCTCCTGAGTAACTGAGATTACAGGCATGCACCACCATGCCTGACTAATTTTGTAGTGTTAATAGAGACAGAGTTTCTCCATGTTGGTCAAGCTGGTCTCGGACTCCTGACCCTGTCAGGTGACCTGTCTGCCTTGGCCTCCTAAAGTGCTGGTATTACAGGTGTGAGCCACCACGCCCAGCAATATCACATTTCTTAAGATTTGCTTTCCTAATTCTGTCTGATTCCAGGGTCAAAGTCCTTGACTATAGCACAAGCAGTTTAGCTTAGGAAGACCGTGGCTTATTCATTTTCCTCTTTCTCCACTCTATTGCCTTCTTAGATTTGGGTTCAGAAGTCAACCATTTAAATCTCAGTGCCTGCAACACATGAATTGATATCATTGTCCCCAAACCCATTTTGCAATCTGTGATCAACTGTTAAATTAGTCATAGTGCTTATTATCAGGAAAGGGGAGTATTTCATGTCCAGACAAAAACTAATTTGTAAGTGGATCTAGAGCTGAAGCTGCAATATAACAATTCATTTATTTAACAAATATTTATTGAGACCTTCTATGTGCAAGCATTGTTCTAAGCTCTGAGATAAGGCAGTAGCCAAAACAAATTCCTTACGGTTATGGACTTATATCCTGGTGAGAAGAGACAGATAATAAACTAGCAAATATATCAATATATAAAAAATATGTCAGCTAGTGATATGTGCTATGGATAAAAATAAAACCAGATAAGGGTGAGAGATAATGAGAAGGTATACAGGGCTATTTCAGATGAGTACGTTTGTTTTGTTTCTTCCTTCCTTTCCTTCCTTCCCTTCCCTTCCTTCCCTTCCTTTCCTTCCCTTCCTTCCTTCCCTCCCTTCCCTCCCTTCTTTTCTTTTCCTCTTCTCCTCTCTTCTCTTCTCTTGTCTTCTCTTCTCTTCTCTTTTTCTTTCTTTTTTGAGACAGAGTTTCATTCTTGTTGCTCAGGCTATAGTGCAACGGCCCGATCTTGGCTCACTGCTGCCTCCGCCTCCTGGGTTCAAGTGATTCTCCTGCCTCAGCCTCCTGAGCAGCTGGGATTACAGGAACCCATCACCATGCCTGCTAATTTGTTAAATATTTTTAGTAGAGACGGGGTTTCACCATGTTGGCCAGGCTGATCTCCAACTCCTGACCTCAGGTGATCCGCCTGCCTCTGCCTCCCAAAGTGCTGGGATTACAGGCATGAGCCACTGCACCTGGCCTTCTTTCTTTTATTTTTCATTTCTTAGTTATCAAGGGTTGTGGCATTGTAGGAAGTAAGAAGATGCTGGGCGAGGTGTTAGAGCCCCGGCATCGAAAAGTGGTCAACCCGCTGGTTGGTAAGAAGAATTGACAGACAACAGTACAGGTTTGATAAAGGAACGTTGTATTAGAAACAAAGAACACTGCAGAAGAGGCCAATGAGGTGCCTCAGCAAGAAAGGACTTGGATTTTCCTTAGAAACATTTATGGACCTTAAGGCAGAAGCTCGAGGGTAATTTGGACCATATTAGCCATGTAGGCCATGATAAATGATTACGTTTGTAGCTATTTTGGTGCCTTAATGTCAGCAACGATTGTATAATGAGTTTCCACATGGCATTCTGGAGATGGATAGAAATTCTGGCTACTTAGAAATTGTTTGAAAGACACCTGAAACCAGATGCAGACTTTAGATACAAGGGAAGTTTAATTACTTCTAAATTCTCCAGGTAAGGAATTTTTGTCCCCAGTGCCTGCTTGATCACCAGGTGATCTTTGCTCTCCTCAGAAGGGATCGCATTCTGGATACATTTTGAAGGTAGAGCTGACAGGGTTCTTTGATGGCATTGAAGTATAAGAAAAAGGGAGTATCGGCCAGGCGTGGTGGCTCACACCTGTAATCCCAGCACTTTGGGAGGCGAAAGTGGACGGATCATGAAGTCAGGAACAAGAAAAAAAAGAAAAAAAAAAAAAAAAAAGCCGGGGGTGGTGCGGGGTGGAAGGAGTATCAGGCATGATTCTAAGTTTTCAGACTTCAGCAGGATGTGATTGAACCCAGGAATTCTTTTGTTTTATTTTGTTATTTTATTTTATTATTTATTTTAGACAGACTCTCACCCTGTCGCCCAGGCTGGAAGTGCAGTGGCACGATCTCAATTCACTGCAACCTCCGCCTCCCAGGTTCAGGCGATTCTCATGCCTCAGCCTCATGAGTAGCTGGGATTACAGGTGCCTGCCACCATGCCCAGCTAATTTTTGTATTTTTTTGTAGAGACGGGGTTTCACCATGTTGACTAGACTGGTCTCGAACTCCTGACCTCAAATGATCCACCCAGCGCCTGGCCTTATTTTGCTATTTTGTTTATTTATTTACTTATTTATTTTTAGAGATGGGGTCTCACTATATCGGCCAGGGTGGCCTTGAACTCCTGGCCTCAAGCAATTCTCCTGCCTCAGCCTCCCAAAGTACTGGGATTGCAGACGTGAACCACCATGACTGGCCTTTTTCAATTTTTAATTTTTATTTCTTTTTTTGAACCCAGGTCTTCTGTACAAACTTTTTGTTACTGTCGATCACACAGAGAAACAAGCAGGAATCACTCCTCCAAACCTCAATTCCATAACATCCAGTTTAGGAACTATTCCATGTGACAAGGCTTTGCCAACCTTGAACCTACTTCTACCTGTAACCAAAAAGTCACTTCTACTGGAGGAATGCCAGTTTACAAAGATAAGTGACGAAGAGTGGCTGTGTTTACAAATCTCCCCCAAGGGCTCTACACATTTCACAAATCTCCCATGGCCAGTTACTTGCCTGGAAAACAAAGTCATATCAAAAGCAGATAATTAAGAGGTGTGAAAGAAGCAAAAGAATCTAGATCAGAAAAGCTAAAACCTTCTCATATGAAAACAGCACAGAGCTATCTTGCAATTCTTACTTAAGGTAAATAGAGCTCTGGGTCTTTCAAAAGCGCACAGAAATGATCCAGACAGGAAACAAAAGTACTCCTCTTGCTCCCAGAGCAAATCTACCGGAATTGCTTAGGGCGTTCACAGAATGATATGATCTTGGTCAATAAAATGTTCAAGATGAATATTAAATTTGCACAACAAATTTACTGTTTTACTTTCTTGGAGAATTATCCGAAATGCTTATGAGTCAGTTTTCCTATAACTGCCCTAATTATGGGGGTGAGGAGCATGTTACAATTTGTGTTACCCTGCTCCGAAAAAGTGGAATTCAAAAACTTTCCAGTGGCCGGTGCGATGGCTCATGCCTGTAATCCTAGCACTTTGGGAGGCCGAGGTGGGCGGATCACTTGAAGTCAGGAGTTCAAGACCAGCCTGGCCAACATGGTGAAACCCCGTCTCTACTAAAAATACCAAAAACTTATCCAGAAATATCTTGAACCCCGGAGGTGAAGGTTGCAGTGAGCCAAGATTGCACCACTGCACTCCAACCTGAGCAACAGAGCGAGGTTGTCTAAAATAATAATAATAATAATAATAAACTTGCCAGTGACTGAATGTGGATAATCATCAGTAAGCTATACTAGAAATGGAAGCATGAGGAAATGGCATCTTTCATTGGCTTCTTCTGGTGACAATAATGGCCCACATCTTCAAGTTACCAGCAAGAAATGAGGGCAGAATTTGATATTGCAACAGGTTCACCTGTGCAAAGGTAATTTGATCTTTCACATGAGGATTAAATCCACAGCCTCGGCCTCATCACCAGGTCCGGATTAACTGAACTAACCAGTCCTTTGTAGCAGGGATTGTCAAACTATGGCTCACAGGCCAAATCCAACCTGTCTGTAAGAATGGATGTTATATTTTTTAGATGGTTAGAAAAAATCAAAAGAAGAATAATATTTTGTGACACATGAAAAGTATATGAAATGCAAATATACACTGGAACACAGCCCCACTTATCTATTTAGGCAAGATCTATGGTTGCTCTTGTACTGTAATGGCAGAGTTCAGTAGTTGTGACAAAGACCCTATAGCCTGCCAGACCTGATACATTTGCTATCTAGCTCTTTACAGAAAAAGTTAGCCAACTCCCATCTCAAGGCTTGGCTCGGTGGCTCACGCCTATAATCCCAACACTTTGGGAGGCTGAGGTGGGAGGATAGCTTGAGCTCTGGAGTTCGAGGCAAGCCTAGGCAACATAGTGGGACCTTCTCTCTAATATTTCCAGCTCAACATTATAAATATTATACTATGTATAAAAGGCAGAAATAACAGTTGAAAGAACTTATATTTCCAAAATGCAGTTAAGGACACATCCTGGAAATGGAAAAGCACAGAGATAAAATTGGTTAATGTTGCATGTGTATAGCTTCCACTTTCAGCACTTGGCATTCATTCTTGCCAGGCAAGAGAAAGGAGAATGATTGCTTTTCCAAAAAGGAAAGGAATACTAATCCGTTTAATAAATTAGAATCAGATACCATTCATGTTTTCTGCTGTTAGATTGTTCTTTTCTGTGGGGACTTAATAAAGAAAGGGTGCTGAGGCCAGGCATGGTGGCTCATGCCTGTAATCCCAGCACTTTGGGAAGCCGAGGCGGGCGGATCATTTGAGGTCACAAGTTTGAGACCAGCCTGGCCAACATGGTGAAATCCTGTCTCTACTAAAAATTCAAAAATTAGCCAGGCGTGGTGGCACATGCCTGTTACTTAGGAGGCTGAGCAGGAGAATCCCTTGAAGCTGGCAAGCAGAGGTTGCAGTGAGCCGAGATCGTGCCACTGCACTCCAGCCTGTGCAACAGAGTGAGACTCTGCTTCAAAACAAACAAAAAACGTGCTGAGTCAGATAAAATACAATGGTGGTTTAGTCAACCTGCACACAAGTTGGATTAAAATTTCAGAATGGACTTTCAGAACAGGGACCTTGTCTACCTTTTTCACTACTGTATCCATAGAACCTAGCACATTGTAAATACTAAAATATATAGATATTTTAGGAGACGGGGTCCCACTATGTTGCCCAGGCAGGTCTCAAACTCCTGGGCTCAAGCAGTCCTCCCACATCACCTTCCCAAAGTGCTGGGATTACAGGTGTAAGCCACCATGCCCAGCCTCAAATAATTTTTTTTTTTTTAATTGGGAGAGAGTCTCACCCTGTCGCCCAGGCTGGTGTGCAGTGGCTTGATCCTGGCTCACTGCAACCTCTGCCTCCTGGGTTCAAGCAATCCTCATGCCTCAACCTCCAGAGTAGCTGGAACTACAGGTGCCCACCACCACGCCTGGTTACTTTTTGTATTCTTAGTAGAGACGGGGTTTCACCAGGCTGGCCAGGCTGGTCTCAAACTCCTGACCTCAAGTGATCTGCCCACCTCAGCCTCCTACAGTGCTGGGATTACATGTGTGAGCTACCGTGCCCAGCCAAATGTGTGTGTGTGTGTGTGTGTGTGCGTGTGTGTGTGTGTGTGTGTGTGTCTGACAGAGTCTTGCTCTGTCCCCAGGTTGGAGTGCAGTGGCGCCATTTCAGCTCACTGTAACCGTGACCTCCAGGGTTAAAGCAATTCTCCAACCTCAGTCTCACAAGTAGCTGGGATTACAGGCACCCACCATCACGCCCAGCTAATTTTTGCATTTTTGGTAAAGGTGGGGTTTCACCATGTTGGCCAGGGTGGTCTTAAACTCCTGACCACAGGTGATCTGCCCCACTCAGCCTCCTAAAGTGTTGGGATTACAGGCGTGAGCCCTGCGCCGGGTCCTGGCCAAATTTTTAAACTAAAAAATGGGCCGGGCGCGGTGGCTCACGCCTGTAATCCCAGCACTTTGGGAGGCCGAGATGGGCAGATCACGAGGTCAGGAGATCGAGACCATCCTGGCTCACCCGGTGAAACCCCGTCTCTGCTAAAAAATACAAAAAAACTAGCCGGGCGAGGTGGCGGGCGCCTGTAGTCCCAGCTACTCCGGAGGCTGAGGCAGGAGAATGGCGTGAACCCGGGAGGCGGAGCTTGCAGTGAGCTGAGATCCGGCCACTGCACTCCAGCCTGGGTGACAGAGCGAGACTCCGTCTCAAAAAAAATAAATAAATAAATAAATAAATAAATAAATAAACTAAAAAATGATAAAAAGCTTTCTGCACCACCTCTGAAGAAAGTCATCTACCCCAGATTAGGTCTTCTTCAAGCTGTATCACAGAACCATTGTGGTCTTGGCCTCTTATTACCTTGAGGAAACTGAAGCAGCAACCCTTGATAGCTCTGGTCAACCTCAGGATTAGAGACCTGAAAAATCTAGGGGCCCTAGGTCCCCTCTTTGTACTTGTATCTAAGGGCAAATACAGCTCTTATTTAGTGAAGTCGCAACTGGAAGATCTGGAAGATTCTTGGGTTGGACAACATCAGCTAGGACTGGACCTGTATGAGCAGAGTCATGTTTACAACCTTGCTCTCCTCCCCTGGAGTCAAAGTTCTTTCCTCCTTGAAGTGTGTTTCAAAGACTGCTGATTATTTTATTGATTGATTGATTGATTGATTTTGAGACGGAGTTTTGTTGTGTTGCCCAGGCTAGAGGGCAGCGGCATGATCTCGGCTCACTGCAACCTCCGCCTCCTGGGTTCAAGCGATTCTGCTGCCTCAGTGTCCCGAGTAGCTGGGACTACAGGTATGTGCCACCACGTCCAGTTAATTTTTGTATATTTTAGTAGAGACAGGGTTTCACCATGTTGGTCAGGCTGTCTCAAACTCTTGACCTCAGGTGATCCTCCTGCCTCAGCCTCCCAAAGTGTAAGGATTACAGGTGTGAGCCACTGCGCCCGGCCAATTGAATGTTTGTTTTTTTTTTCTTTTTTGAGACAGAGTCTAGCTCTGTCACCCAGGCTGGAGTGCAGTGGCATGATCTCGGCTCACTGCAACATCCGCCTCTAGAGTTCAAGCAATTCTCCTACCTCAGCCTCCCGAGTAGCTGGGATAACAGGTGTGCACTGCCACATCCAGCTAATATTTGTATTTTTAGTATAGACAGGATTTCACTACATTTGCCAGGCTGCTCTTGAACTCCCAACCTCAAGTGATCCTCCTGCCTCGGCCTCCCAAAGTTTTGGGATTACGGGAGTGAGCCACCACACCCAGCCATCAGCATTTTTTTTCTTTTTTCTTTTTTGAAATGGAGTCTTGCTCTGTCTCCCAGGCTGGAGTGCGGTGGCGTGATCTCGGCTCACTGCAAACTCCACCTCCCGGGTTCATGCCATTCTCCTGCCTCAGTCTCCCGAGTAGCTGGGACTACAGGCGCCCGCCACAATGCCCGGCTAATGTTTTGTGTTTTTAGTAGAGACAGGGTTTCCCCGTGTTAGCCAGGATGGTCTCGATCTCCTGACCTCGTGATCCACCCGCCTTGGCCTTCCAAAGTGCTGGGATTACAGGCATGTGCCACTGCGCCCGGCCTTTTTTTTTTTTTTTTTTTTTTAGTCAGAGTCTCACTCTGTTGGCCAGGCTGGAGTGCAGTGGCACTATCTTGGTTCACTGCAACCTCCGTCTTCTGGTCTCAAGCAATTCTCCTGCCTCAGCCTCCGAGTAGCTTGGATTACAGGTGTGTGCCACTATGCCTGGCTAATTTTTGTATTTTTAGTAGAGACGGGGTTTCACCATGTTGGCCAGGCTGGTCTCCAACCTTCTGACCTCAAGTGATCTGCCCACATTGGCCTCACAAAGTGTTGGATTACAGGCGTGAGCCACCTCGCCTAGCCCATCAGCCTGTTTTTTAAAAGAATTTTTATTGTTTCATTTTCTTGATATTTAAATCTTTGTTCCATTTGAGATTTGTTTTGTTTTGTTTGTAGAGATGGGGTCTCCTTATGTCACCAAGGCCAGTCTCGAACTGCTAGGCTCGAGCCATCTTCCTGCCTTGGCATCTCAAAGTTCTGGGATTACATGCCTGAGCCACTTCGTCCAACTAGGTGTAGTTTTAATATCAATGTTGGCCGGGTGGGGTGGCTCATGCCTGTAATCCCAGCACTTTGGGAGGCCGAGGAAGGAGGATCGCTTGAGGCCAGGATTTCTAGCCTGGCCAACATTGTGAAACCCTTGTCTCTACTAAAAATACAAAAATTAGCCCAGTGTGGTGACACATGCCTGTTAATTCCAGCTACTTGGGAGGCTGAGGCATGAGGATTGCTTGAATCCAGGAAGCAGAGGTTGCAGTGAGCCAAGATTGCACCACTGCACTCCAGCCTAGGAAACAGAGTCTGTCTCAAAAAAAAAAAAAAAAAAAAAATATATATATATATATATATATATGTAAATATCAGTTGGCCAGTTTATACATAAGTTTATCAAATTTATTTTGACCTTTTGTTTTTCTTTTGGGGACAGCATCTCTGTTGCCCAGGCCAGAGTTTAGTGGCATAATCATGACTCACTGTAGATGACTGGCTAATAAAAAAAAAATTGGTAAGACCTGGGGTCTCACTGTGTTGCCCAGGCTGTTCTGGAACTCCTGGCCTTGAGCCTTAGCCTCGTAAAGCACTGGGATTACAGGCATGAACCATCGAGCCTGGCCTATTTTTTGTATTTTTAAAATAGTGGCCATTCTTACAGGTGTGAGTGGTTCTAATAACTTTAAAAAAATGTTATTTGGGAGAAGTTATTCCGAAGATGAATGAATTTAGAAAACTATAACATTTTCCCTAGGGGAGTGTCATACTTCCCAGCTTTCCTCATCTGAGTCAAGAGGTTTCTTTCTTCTAAGGGGATATCGTTTATCTTAAGTTTCTGATACGTTAAATTTGGATTGTTGTTAGTGATCAGTAGGACCAGGTGCATCCTGTTATATTTTGCAAAAGTGCCTAAATGTTTCTTATTTCAGAATCACAAGACCTAGAAAATGATGACTGCAGGCATATCCATCAAAAAGGGAAATGAATCAGCTACAGAGGAGAAGGGTGTTTATCAGGCACGGTGGCTCGTGCCTCTAATCCCAGCACTTTGGGAGGCCGAGACAGGCAGATTGCTTGAGCCCAGGAGTTTGAGACCAGCCCGGACAACATAGGGAGACCCTGTCTCTACAAAAACAAAACAAAACAAAACAAAACAAAAAACCAACAAAAAATTAGCCTGGGTATAGTGGCACATGCACCTCCCAATACTTGGGAGGCCAAGGCAGGAGGATCACTTGGGCCTGGGAGGTCAAGGTTGCCGTGAGCTATGATGGTGCCACTGCACTCCAACCTGGGTGACAGAGTGAGATCCTGTTTAAAAACATTAAAAATAAAAAAAGAGAAAGAGAAGGGTTAGGAAAGAACTTCTGAAGGATTATATAGTTCATCTGTACTTTCTGCATAAGTAGACACAACTATAGACTCATCATCGGTAAATTTTACTATTTGACCTCAAAGAGAGCAGAAGACAGAAAAGGTGAAATGCCTGTATTTTAAAAAATTCAAATTTCTTTCTTTCATAAGTATGATGAAAATGGTTAGAATGAAGAAGTGAAAAAAATTCCATAACACCATACAGCAGTTGTATTAGACATCAACGTTAATACTAAACATTAAGCATCAAACGTTAGTGTATTTAATACAAAATCTTACTTGGAAGAGAAAAGAAAACAATCACATGTTTTTAAAGAGAGTTGTCCAGGCTGGACATGATCATAGCCGACTGCAGCCTCAAACTCCTTGACTCAAGTGATCCTCCTTCCTCAGCCTCCCGAGTAGCTCTGCCAACAGGTGTGCACCACCATGTCCTGATAATTAAAAACAAATTTTTTTGTAGAAAGACTGGGCACAGTGACTTACGCCTTTAATCCTAGCACTTTGGGAGGCCGAGGCAGGTGGATCACGAGGTCAGGAGTTCGACACCAGCCTGACTTATATGATGAAACCCCTTCTCTACTAAAAATACAAAATTAGCCAGGCATGGTGGCATGTGCCTATAGTCCCAGCTACTTGGGAGGCTGAGGCAGGAGAATAACTTGAACCTGGGAGGTGGAAATTGCTGTGAGCCGAGATCGTCCCACTGCACTCCAGCCTGGGTGACACAGAGAGACTCTGTCTCAAAAAAAAAAGAGTTTTGTAGAGATGGAGTTTTGTTGTGTTGCCTAAGCTGGCCTCAAACTCCTGGCCTTAAGCAGTCCTCCTGCCTCGGCCTTCCAAAGTACTGGGATTATAGGCATAAACCACTGCATTCAGTCAAATTTTATTTCTTTTACGTCACTCTTTCCATAGTATTATTTAAGAAGTTTAGTGATAAAGGTTATGGAGAAAGAATAGCAGTCCTTATGGTGAAAACAGCTTTGATCTTGCTCTCTCAAGATTTAGCATTAAAGGCTAGGGACGGTGGCTCATGCCGGTAATCCCAGCACTTTGGGAAGCTGAGGTGGGCAGATCACTTGAGGTCAGGAATTTGAGATAAGCCTGGCCAACATGGTGAAACCCCGTCTCTACTAAAAATACAAAAATTATCCAGGCATGATGGCGAGCACCTGTAATCCTAGCAACTCAGGAGGCTGAGGCAGGAGAATCACCTGAATCCGAGAGGCGGAGGTTACAGTGAACCGAGATTGTGCCACCGTGACCCAGCCTTGGCGACAAGAGCAAAAACTCCGTCTTGAAAAAAAAAAAAAAAAAAAGGACAGGTTTGAACACCAGGTTTGTCACCTTACTATCTGTGCAATTCTGTGTGTCACTCAACCCATCTGAGCTTCTATTTCCCCATCTGTAAATCAGAAATACTACTACTTATCTCACAAGACTGTGGTGAAGATTAAATAAGATGATGAGTGTGATAGCCACCTGGCATACAAAAGGTACTAAATAAATGTTAACTGAATTCCTTCCTTCAAAGTAGGGTTGAAGTTTTCTAGTCATTTTGTAGAGCCTAAGGTATGCATACTTGGGCTTGGGATGTCTCTTACTTGATCTTAGCCAAAAGGCTGAGAAGCGATGGATAATGTTTCTCAAAATGTGAATTGAATCAGAATGTTTCACATTCCCATTGGAAATCTGTTTCCTTCTCAGTTTTCTCCATCTCAGTAAGTGACCCCACCATTCATCTATCTAGTTGTATAAGCCAAACCAATTCTGGGTGTTTAATGACAAATGTTTAATATTACTTTGTTCTTACCTGGGATTTCTTAATTTCTCAAAAAGGTAGTGGTATAGTTTTCCATCTGTTCCCACAGGCAGTGGTTTCCGTTATTCATGGGAATAGCAGCTTGATTCCCATCTCCACAAATGCTGTTAATAGTGTTTAAGTCAGGGAACAAGGGAACAGTAAGTACATTTGGCACATGGGACTCTTCTGTTTTGTAGCTTTCATTTGGAAAGTTCACTTTCTATAGCGTAACATTGCAACTGCCCTTTCTCCCAGCTGTTTACATTTCTCTCAGCATTGAATGGTGAATGGAAAACAAATCAGAAAAGTCAGAGTGGGTGGGAAGGTTAAGGAGACCCAACCACACCGATTCTAGCCAGGTGACCCTGTACATTCCCTTTGAAGTCATCATGTAACTTACAGTTTCATATAAAAAACAGGAAGGTGGGCCGGGTGCGGTGGCTCATGCCTGTAATCCCAGCACTTTGGGAGGCCAAGGCGGGCAGATCACGAGGTCAGGAGATCGAGACCATCCGGGCAAACACGGTGAAACCCCGTCTCTATTAAAAATAAAAAATAAAAAAAAATTAGCCGGGCGTGGTGGCGGGCACCTGTAGTCCCAGCTACTCGGGAGGCTGAGGCAGAAGAATGGCGTGAACCTGGCAGGTGGAGCTTGCAGTGAGCCGAGATTGCACCACTGCACTCTAGCCTGGGTGACAGAGTGAGACTCCGTCTCAAAAAAAAAAAAAAAAAAACAACAACAACAAAAAAACCAGAAAGGTGATCATCTCAACTACTCTACCAGGTTGTCGTAAGAAACACAGGAATACATGTAAATGTGAATAAAAATTTAAACTTCACATAAATGTAACATTTACCATTATTTAACAATGCCCAAACTTTCAAACTCACTATTCCTCAAATTAATCAGAATTTAAACGTTTGAGACTGGGTGCGGTTGCTCATGTCTGTAATCCCAGCACTTTGGGAGGCCGAGGTGGGTAGATCACTTGAGGTCAGAAGTTTGAGACCAGCCTGGCCAACATGGTGAAACCCATCTCTACTAAAAATACAAAAATTAGCAGGGCGTGGTGGCACATGCCTGTAACTCCAGCTACTCGGGAGGCTAAGGCAGGACAATCACTTGAACGTGGGAGGTGGGGGTTGCAGTGAACCGAGATCATGCCACTGCACTCCAGCCTGGGTGACAGAGTGAGACTATGTCTCGAAATAATTTAAACCTTTGAAAAGTTTATTTCCTCTCCCTAGTGATCTAGATTGTTATCAATATTCCAAATCTCCAAGTAGGTATCCTAGGAAACGAAGAAATACACAACTTCTTTCTGACAATCCTTGGCTACACTAGATTTCTTCTCTCTCGTAACCCTTCTGTGGTCAGCTGCCAAGGGCTTCCTTTTCCCTCCTTCCTTTTCCTTCCTTTTCTGCCTCCTCTCGCACATAACCAATCTCCAGCTCTCCACTTTGACCCCCATCCCCACCTGTTATGAACTAAATTGTGCCCCCCACGCCCCCCTCCCCCACCAAATTCATATGTGTAAGCCCCGACCCCCAGTGTGACTGTATTTGAAGACTGGGCCTTCAGCAGGTAATTAAGGTTAAGTGAAGTCATAACGGCGGGCCCTAATCCTATAGGACTGATGTCCTATAAGAAGAGTAACAGACCACACTAGTCGGCTTTGCTACTCTATCCTCTTTCAAGTGCAAATCATCCCAGTTTTTTGTTTTTGTTTTTGTTTTTGTTTTTTTGAGATGGATTTTTGCTCTTTTTGCCCAGGCTGGAGTGCAGTGGCACAATCTTGGCTCACTGCAACCTCCACCTCCCAGGTTCAAGCAATTCTCCTGCCTCAGGCTCCCAAGTAGCTGGGATTACAAGCCTGCACCACTACGCCTGGCTAATTTTGTATTTGTAGCATAAACGGGGTTTCACCATGTTGGCCAGGCTGGTCTCGAACTCCTTCCTGACCTCAGGTGATCTGCCCGCCTTGGTCTCCCAAAGTGCTGGGATCACAGGCGTGAGCCACCGTGCCTGGCCCATCCCAGTCTTTCATACTTAGCTTCCCATCCTTTCTTGAAGTATGTATGTAAAAAGATACTTCTTCCTTCTCTTCTCTCTGGTCTGGATTGCTTAACTAGACCATAAGAACCAAGGGCAGGAAATGTTCGGTATGATTCACAGCTGTGACTCAGGTGCTTGGCAAGGCAGGCATTCAACGAATCTACTGATTCGTTGAATAAATTACAAGCCACACAGTCTTGAAGAGATCATTGATCACATATCCTCTCTCTCCAATATCTCCAATATCTCCCCTAGCGCCTTCTTGTTTTCACACATTTATAAGCCTCCCACATAGAACACAACTCACTTGATACCGCTGCCCTTTCAAATGTCTTGATTTTCTAATTCCTGTAAATAAGTGGCTGATTTTTACTAGCCTCATTTAGTATAACTCAGTCCTCTTGATTCCTTTGCAATATCATATCAGTTCCATCAACTATAGAGATAAATGAACCATAGTTACAGAGGCCTCCTTTTGAAACAAATGCAGGCCAGGTGCGGTGGCTCACGCCTGTAAACCCAGCACTTTGGGAGGCCAAGGAGTGTGGATTGCTCAGGAGTTTGAGACCAACCTGGGCAGCATGGCGAAGCCTCATCTCTACAAACAATACAAAAATCAGCCAAGCGTCCTGGCGCACACCTGTAGTCTCAGCTACTGTAAAGGTTGAAGTGGGAGGGTCGCTTAAGCCTAGGAGGTCAAGGCTGTAGTAAGCCATGAGGATGGCACTGCACTCCAGCCTGGGTGACAGAGAGAAACTCTGTCTCAAAAAAAAAAAAAAAAAAAAAAAAAAATGCAGTTATCTCTTTTCTGGCCCTTGCCTTCTTTGATCTTAGTATTCTATTTTGGACACTGATGATAATCACCTTTCTTTCTTTTTTTGAGACGGAGTCTTGCTCTGTTGCCCAAGCTGGAGTGCAGTGGCACGATCTCAGCTCACTGCAACCTCCTGAGTTCAAGCAATTCTCGTGCT
This sequence comes from Macaca fascicularis, assembly GCF_037993035.2. NCBI lineage: Eukaryota > Metazoa > Chordata > Mammalia > Primates > Cercopithecidae > Macaca > Macaca fascicularis. The sequence continues at coordinate 47,423,522 of NC_088390.1, forward strand.
GCAGCCTCCCAAGAAGCTGGGATTACAGATATGTACCACCACACCCAGCTAATTTTTTGTATTTGCAGTAGAGACCAGGTTTCACCATGTTGGTCAGGCTGGTCTTGAACTCCTGATCTCAAATGATCCGCCCACTTCAACCTCTCCAAGTGCTGCGATTACAGGCTTGAGCCACCGCGCCCAGCCTACCTTTTCTTTTAAATTCTGTTTTCGTGGGGTTGAAGACGTACTCTCCCTTGCTTCTATTTCTCAGACCACACTTTCTCTTCCTTGGACATATTTTAAACTTGACTTTCTGGGTCATTCTTTTTCCTTCTGAACTCTTCCTTCAGCTTTTTCTCTTAATTTCAGTTATCAGCTCTTTTGTTGATGACTTGTGAAATCACAACTGAGTTGAATGATTTCATCATATTTATTTCTGTATTTATATATTTATTTTTTTGAGACAGAGTCTTGCTCTGTTGCCCAGGTTGGAGTGCAGTGGCGCAATCTTGGCTCACTGCAAACTACGCCTCCTGGGTTCAAGCGATTCTCCCACCTCAGCCTCCCGAGTAGCTGGGACTACAGGCACCCACCATCATGCCCGGCTAATTCTTCTATTTTTGTAAACACAGCATTTCACCACATTGGCCAGGCTAGTCTCAAACTCCTGACCCCAGGTGATCCACCCGCCTCGGCCTCCCAAATTGCTGGAATTACAGGCGTGAGCCTTCTTACCGCAATTTTGAAAAAACACTATTAACACTGGCAGATAGCATTTCAGACCTTTAAGATGAATATTTTTTATTTACACAATACACAATTTTGTGGCTTAGTGTTTACACTTAATTTTCTCATATCAGTAGATATAGAACAGTCATATTTTATAAGGATCTGTCACAATTTATTTAACCAGTCCCTTGTTTTTGGGTTTTGTTGTTGTTGTTGTTGACTATTATGAAAGTTTGTTTAACAAAATGTCTAATGTGAAAATGTACGTGACCTAATTTTTACATCATAGTAAAACAGGCCCTATGGAGAGAGGGCATGGGTTTCCCTGCTGAACAGCCATTATTTTTACTCATTCCAAGGCTTCTAACATGGTACTATTTCCTCATATTACCACCGTTCCATTATTGTTCTGTTGCCCACTAGTCACCATCTCCACACATTCATCTATCACAAGATTCATAAAGGGATCAAATCTCCACAATATTTCTTGGACATGTCTGCCACCATTTAATTTCAATGATAATTTCTTGTTCATAAATTTTTTCAACTGGGGAGGGTGAGCTTTTCTCATGGTGTCTGCTCTGTGGGCTCACAGATGCCTTGGAATGCACTGCCTCTCTCACTGTTTTGTTTCTGTTTTTTGTTTGTTTGTTTGTTTTGAGACAGAGCCTCGCTGTGTTGGCCAGGCTGGAGGACAGTGGTGCGATCTCGGCTCACTGCAACCTCCACCTCCCAGGTTCAAGCAATTCTCCTGCCTCAGCCTCCCAAGTAGCTACAGGAGCCCGCCACCACGCACGGCTAATTTTTTTGTTTTGTATTTTTAGTAGAGACAGGGTTTCACTATGTTGACCAGGCTGGTCTTCAACTCCTGACCTCATGATCCGCCTGCCTTGGCCTCCCAAAGTGCTGGGATTATAGGCATGAGCCACCATGCCCGGCCTTCCTCACTGTTTTTTGTTTTGTTTTGTTTTGTTTGAGATGAAGTCTCATTCTGTCACCCAGGCTGGAGTGCACTGGTGTGATCTTGGCTCACTGCAACCTCCGCCTCCCAGGAGGTTCAAGCGATTCTCATGCCTCAGCCTCCCAAGGAGCTGGGACTACAGGCCTGTACCACCACACCCATCTGAATTGTTTTTGTATGTTTAGTAGAGATGGGGTTTCACCATGTTGGCTGGTCTGGAACTCCTGGCTTCAAGTGATTTGCCTGCCTCAGCCTCCCAAAGTGCTGGGATTACAGGTGTGACCCACCATGCCTGGCGTAACCAGTCCTTCAATGTTGTATATTTAGGTTGTTTCCAATTTTTCATTCTGCATGTGTATCTTTGGACATTCATCCTGTTTTTTTCTTGGAATATTATTCCTGGCAGTGGAATTTCTGATGAAAGGATGTGTTTGAAGGTACTGTCAAATCTATCCTCTAAGTGTTCTGCCAAGGCCGGGTGTTGTAGCTCACACCTATAATCCCAACACTTTGTGAGGCTGAGGTGGGCAGATGACTTGAGTCCAGGAGTTTAAGACCAGCCTCGGCAACATAGCAAAACCCTGTCTCTACAAAAAAAAAAAAAAAAAAAAAATTAGCCGGCATGGTGGTACATACCTGTAGTCCCAGCTACTCGTGGGTCTGAGGTGGAAGGATTGCTTGATTCCAGGAGGCAGAGGTTGCAGTGAGCTGTGATCATGCCACTGCACTTCAGTCTGGGCAACAGAGCAAGACTCTGTCTTAAAAAAAAAAAGGGGGGGCGGGTGGAGGGGTGGGCTCTGTCGATTTATATTCCTACCAACAGTTTATGAGTGCTTGTTCTCCTATCCTCTCACCAACACTCATTCTTGCCTACCTGAGAGTCGGGAATTGGTATCATATTCATTATCATTTCATTTTGTAAGTCTTTTATTATGAAGGAGGTTAAACATTTTTCATGTTTCTTGGCCATCGACACTTGTGAATTAGCTGTTATATCCTATGCCTGTCTCTCACCTCTCCTTCCCCACCCATTGGTTGTTCTTGAGAAGTTTCTGACCAGAAAAAAAAAAATAAATCATAAACCATTAAGGGAACTGACTGACTTTTTTAAAGGCTTAGAGTGAGTTATCAGGGAAGGAAGGGAGGGAAGAAGAAAGAGAGGAAGAGGAGGGGAGAGAGGGAGGTTCTAAAGTCCAGAGGGGAAAAATCTTAGATCAAAGATTACAAACGCAAAAAAGGTTTTTTTTTTTTTGCAGAAAATTCCTATTTCAAATCAATTTTATGTGGAACTCATATACAAAACAGAAAAAAATGGAGCAGCTTTCATCAAAGTGAGAATAGGTAACCTGCTACACCTGCTCAGCCTCCTCTTGCCTGGGAGAGGCTATCCAGGACCTGCCTTGTTATTTTAAGACTTTAAAAAACTAAATTTTAAAACTACTCAACAAACAAGACTAATGTACTTGTATTCTTTTCATAAATAATGCGATGAGTTAAAATTATGCCTGTTTTGGCTGGGCGCAGTGGTTCATGCCTGTAATCCCAGCACTTTGGGAGTCTGAGGCAGGTGCATCACTTGAGGTCAAGAGTTCGAGACCAGCCTGGCCAACATGGTGAAAGCGCATCTTCACTAAAAGTATAAAAATTAGCCAGGTGTGGTGCTGTGTGCCTGTAGTCCCAGCTACTTGGGAGTCTGAAGCAAGAGAATCGCTTGAATACAGGAGCAGAGGTTGCAGTGAGCCAAGATCGTACCATTGCACTCCAGCCTGGGAGACAGAGTAAGACTCCATCTCAAAAAAAAATAAAAAAAATTATGTCTGTTTTGATAGAGCTCTCTACTTTTGAAAGAAAAAGGCATAAATGAGATCATTTGTTATGTTGTACATTATCATTCCATCTCACTAGGGTATGAACCCATGCTATTCACAACCTAGGCATCTGGTGGCATGGTACTATTCAAATTGCAAGTAGAATACTGAGAAGCAACTAATATCACCTCTAAAGAGCAACTTTGCAAATTCATACCTATGAAGTACAGGAAATTCCTAAATCTATTCCTCCAGATTTAGCCTTTCAGCCAAGGACTAATATGTCTAAAGCATAGCCACTCAAACTTCTTTTTGCTCTTTCAAACTCAAGTGCACCCACATTCATCATCTTTACCACCACATTGTTTCCCTTCTCCAGTTCCCCATTTTTTTTTTTTTTTGCAGCTTTGTGACTTTCCCTTCTTCTTTTAAGCTTATCCAGTCACTAGCTCTTATTATTTTTTCCCTTTTTATTTATTTATTTTTTTTTTTGAGACGGAGTCTCACTCTGTCGCCCAGGCTGGAGTGCAGTGGCCGGATCTCAGCTCACTGCAAGCTCCGCCTCCCGGGTTTACGCCATTCTCCTGCCTCAGCCTCCTGAGTAGCTGGGACTACAGGCGCCCGCCACCTCGCCTGGCTAGTTTTTTGTATTTTTTTTAGTAGAGAGGGGGTTTTACCGTGTTAGCCAGGATGGTCTCGATCTCCTGACCTTGTGATCCGCCCGTCTCGGCCTCCCAAAGTGCTGGGATTACAGGCTTGAGCCACCGCGCCCGGCCTATTTTTTCCCTTTTTAAATTTTTATTTATTGAGATGGAGTTTCGCTCTTGTTGCCCAAGCTGGAGTGCAATGCCATGGTCTTGGCTCACTGCAACCTCCGCTTCCCGGGTTCAAGTGATTCTCCTACCTCAGCCTCCAGAGTAGCTGGGATTACAGGCGCCCACCACCATGCCCTGATAATTTTTATATTTTTAGTACAGACAGGGTTTCACCATGTTGGTCAACCTGGCCTCGAACTCCTGACCTCAGATGATCCACCTGTCTTGGCCTCCCAAAGTGCTGGGATTACAGGCGTGAGCCACTGTGCCTGGCCTAATTTTTCCTTTACAGAGACACATAGATTTATTGTTTTCCTACTTATGTTACCATGTCTGTCTGTCTTTCTTTTTCTTTCTTTTCTTTCTTTCTTTCTCTCTCTCTCTTTCCTTCCTTCCTTCCCTCCCTTCCCTCCTTCCTTTCTTCTTTTCCTTTTCTTTCCCTCCCTCCCTCCCTCCCTTCCTTCCTTCCTTCCTTTGTTTCGAGATGGAGCCTTGCTCTGTCGCCCAGGCTGCAGTGCAGCAGCGTCATCTTGGCTCACTGCAACCTCCACCTCCTGGGTTCAAGTGATTCTCCTGCCTCAGCCTCCCAAGTAGCTGGGACTACAGGCGCGTGCCACCACGCCTGGCTACTTTTTTGTATTTTTAGTAGAGACGGAGTTTTACTGTGTTAGCTGGGATGGTCTCCATCTCCTGACCTCAGCCTCCCAAAATGCTGGGATTACAGGAGTGAGCCACCATGCCTGGCCTTTTTTCCTTTTTGAGACAGAGTCTCACTCTATTGCCCAGGCTGGAGTGCAGCAGTGCCATCTCAATTCACTGCAACTTCCGCCTCCAGGGTTCAAGCAATTCTTGTGCCTCAATTCTTGTGTAATCCTGAGTAGTTGGGATTACAGGTATGCGCCACCACACCTGGCTAATTTTTTTTTTTTTTTCAGTAGAGACGGGGTTTTGCCATGTTGGCCAGGCTGGTCTTGAACTCCTGGCCTCAAGTTATCTCCCTGCCTCGGCCTCCCAAAGTGCTGGAATTACAGACGTGAGCCACTGCACCTGGCCACCAAATTTTTATGCAATCTAATGGCAATTTAGATTTATATGAACCTGTTTAGACTTCTGACCTGGTTTCTGGACTGTTCTCTGCTCTAGGCTTGTATTTTTCTTTCAGATTATAGGATGATCAACTTTCCAAACATTAATTTTTCAATGCTATCTAAATGAGGCACAGAAAATGTCTTAGTATGCTCCCAGCATTTTGATTTCCTCTCTGACGCTTGCAACTGACTTCTTTAGTTCTGCTTTTGTTTTGGGGCCTAGTTACAGACTGTTCTTTACATTTTTCTTTTGGGACTGAAATCATTATGTCGTATTATTGCCTAGCAGTTTTGGTTCTTGTTTTTATTGCCTCAAGTTTAGCCATCTACTTGAGTTTTATGACTTTCAGTTTAGAACAAACTCTTCAACCTGGCATTCATGGCCACCCTTGACTTGTCACTCTTATCTATTGCAGAATCTCTTTTGATTTTTTTTTCAATGGATTTTTTCTGGGGTCACCATGTTGCATAACTTTAGGCAAAATCATTGATTATATTATATGTTAATGGTTTCCCATACTGGAGCATACTATGATTTATGATTTATGATTTATGTTCTGTTTTCTCAACCCATCACAGCCATTCTTTTTTCACAGTGTGGCCATGAGATGACTCCCTATAGTCTTGCCCCACTCCTCAATTTCTAGAACTGACCCTTGCCAGAAATTAGAGCTTTAAGAAATTCTGAGGCCGGGCACATTGGCTTGTGCCTGTAATCCCAGCACTTTGGGAGGCCAAGGTGGGCAGATTGCTTGAGCCATGGGCAACATGGCTCAACCTCGTCTTTACAAAAAAACACAAAAATTAGCAGAGTGTGGTGGTGTACTCCTGTAGTGGCAGCTATTCAGGAGGCTGAGGTGGCTGAGGTAGGAAGATCACCGGAGCCAGGGAGATTGGGGCTACAGTGAGTGGAGACTGAGCGACTGCACTCCAGCTGGGGTGGCAGAGCAAAACCCTGTCTCTCTTTTTTTGTTTGGTCTTTTTTTTTGAGATGGAGCTTCGCTCTTGTTGCTCAGGCTGGAGTGCAATGGCATGATCTTGGCTCACTGCAACCTCTGCCTCCCAGTTTCAAGCGATTCTCCTGCCTCAGCCTCCTGAGTAGCTGGGATTACAGGCATGTGCCACCACGCCTGGCTAATTTTGTATTTTTAGAAGAGACAGGGTTTCTCCATGTTGGTCAGGCTGATCTCAAACTTCTGATCTCAGGTGATCCGCCCACTTCAGCCTCCCAAAGTGCTGAGATGACAGGCATGAGCCATGGTGCCTGACTGTGTCTCTAAAAACAAACAAACATGATGCCCCTATCAGAAAGCAGAATTCAGATGTTAACTGAATGATGATCAACTTCCTTGTTATAAATTACTATGTTTTTATTAAGAAAATTAAAGTCACCTTGACTATAAAATCACCAAACTTTTGAAACATTATTTTCCAAACATCTTTACCTTGTTGGGTACTTTATCTTCTACTGGTTTACGTAAGATATAAGCTGGCCCTTTAATATGATCTCCTCTGAATCATAACAAAGCAAAATTTAGAAAGGAGAAATAACAAAAAGAATTCCATCAAAGATGATCAAAATGATCCCTAGCAGCTATAACCATAAGTTACAATAAGTGAAATTGAAAATGACTGATTCAATGGATTATCCGCCCAAGTTATTTGTTCAAATGCCAAGAAGTAACTTTCTTACCATAAAAGTGTTTCCATATTTTCTTTTATTTTTACTAGAGCGAAATCTCAGGTGCATTTATTATTCATATGATTAAAGCATCACCTCATTAAATTCTGCAAAAAAAAAAAATCTACAAAGCATATTTGGAACTAAAACTGAAAAAAAAAATGAAGAACCCTTACTTTGTTCTTGGAAAATTTATTTCAGTTTAAACAACAAAGCAAATGATATTTATGTCATCTAGGGACAGATGGGGGAGTACAGTCATTCTTCATAGCTGTTTCATTGCCAAACTCCAAATGAGAGACGTAATCTAGGTAAAAGACACTTATTATTCCAGGTTACATTTACCTCACAATCTGAGATCATGAAAATTAGTCAAATATATTAGAAACAGATGTACACGAAGTCTCTTCAGATAAACTGAGAAAGCGATGTCTAATGCTTTGGAAAATTCTGTTTCTACTTAGTACTCAGATTAATGAATTTTAAAGATCAGGAACATCTTTATGGGGGTTCATAAGTGTTAGGAACAATCATATGCACTTTCATCAGTTTAATATAATTATTAGGATTCAAGATGGTATTTAAAATCTAGATGTAGGCTCAGTTAGTCAATGCCAAAAGTGAAAATCTTACATTTTTTTAGAGGAAACACAAAAATAGAACTATTTGGATCTTGTCTTAATTTATAACTGATAAGTTCATTTTTAATGCTTAAAAAAATGGACATGGTAGAATTGTTACACACCTGAATAAAGGTCTCAAATAGAATGTTCCATTAACAACATCAACTCAGAAATCTAATTCACTCTACAGATTTTATTTCTGATCAACTAATCAACTTTTATTTTCTTGAGCCTGACTGCTGCTAATTATGTATAACTTGCCAGATAACTACACATCACTGATTTCCAAGCTTTTTCCATTTTATTTTTCCCCTTTAACTAAGATGCACCTAGAAATAACAAGACACTAACAAATAGCTGCAGTGGCCTTCAAAATTTCTTTTACTGGCCAGACGCAGTGGTTCACACCTGTAATCCCAGCACTCTGAGAGGCCGAGGTGGGTGGATCACCTGAGGTCAGGAGTTCGAGACCAGTCTGGCCAACATGGCAAAACCCTGTCTCTACTAAAAATACAAAAATTAGTTGGGCGTGGTAGTGGGCACCTGTAATCCCAGCTACTCAGGAGGCAGAGGCAGGAGAATAGCTGGAACCTGGGAGGCAGAGGTTGCAGTGAGCCAAGATGGTGCCACTGCACTCCAGCCTCGGCAACAGAGGAAGACTCCATGTCAAAAAAAAAAAAAATTCTTTTACTAACTAACTGATTGTATTCCAGTGAAGGCTAATGCCATTTTTGTGTGTGTGTGTGTGACAGAGTCTCACTCTGTCTCCCAGGTTGGAGTGCAGTGGTGCTATCTTGGCTCACTACAGCCTCTGCCTCCCAGGTTCAAGCAATTCTCGTGCCTCAGCCTTAAGAGCTGCTGGGATGACAGACATGTACCACCACGCCTGGCTAATTTTTGTATTTTTGGTAGAGATGGGGTTTTGCCATGTTGGTCAGGCTGGTCTTAAACTCCTGACTTCAGATGATCTGCCTGCCTCAGTCTTCCAAAGTGCTGGGATTACAGGCGTGAGCCACCCACTCAGCCCAATGCCAAATGTATCCAACAGTCTTTGATTCCAGAATTACTTATAATAGAACACTACATCATCTACAGAAATCTTGATCAATAACCTAGATAACCTAGTTTCTAGATTATTGATCAAGATTTCTATAGATGATGTAGTATGTACATTTCTGTGTATGTTATTAATCAAGATTTCTGTGTAAGATCTAGAAACTAAAATGCATATTAAGAAATTAAAACTTACATCTCATAACCAATTATCTTTCTAAACAATTTACAAACATAAAATATATAATATTATTTAAAATAAATATACATATAATATATAGTTTCTACATTCTCATACAGGCTTAAAAATGAGGTAATAAAAACTGATTAAACCTTTTACCATTCTGGAAATGGCTTAGGGAAATGATGATGAAATTTTTTTTCTTAGGTCTTCATTTTTTCCTTCAATACTTCTAAGTACCTCTTTTTCTATGCTGAAAAGTTATGCAAAAAATCCTTAAGCTTTGTTGGATAGTCTGTCATCACCCCAGTTGCTCCCAAATCAAAAGCTCTTTTGTATTCTTGTTCTTCATTTAATACCCAAATATACACCTGAAAATTAGAAGTGTGAGAAGGATGAGAAGAAATGTTAAAATAGAAAATTATTTTTATAACAGTATTTATCCACTACAATCTTGGTACATTTAGAAATAACCTTTTAAAGCTATCATTTAAATAAATCATTAGATCCTTTTTTAAAAGTTCACTTTGTTCCTTACAGGAATGAGGGGTGTTAAAAAAAAATTCACAGTGCTTATTAAATATACACTCTCCTGGCTGGGCACAGTGGCTCACGCCTGTAATTCCAGCACTTTGGGAGGTCAAGGCGGGTGGATCATCTGAGGTCAGGAGTTCGAGATATGCCTGGCCAACATGGCAAAACCCAGTCTCTACTAAAAATACAAAAATTAGCCAGGTGTGGTGGTGCGCGCCTATAATCCCAGCTACTTAGTAGGCTGAGGCATGAGAATCGCTTGAACCGGGGAGGTGGAGGTTGCAGTGAGTCAAGACTGCACCACTGCACTCTAGCCTGGGTGACACAGCGAGACTCCATCTCAAAAAAAATAAAATAAAATAAAATAAATATATATATATACACACACACACACACACACAAACACTGGCCCACCTCTCTGGCAACAGCTATTCTGTACATAAGAGGAATCTAGATCCAGAAATGCCAATGCTTTATTGCTAACTGTATAGGAAGAGCTTAAGGTCCTCATTTGTGGATCAGTAAAGCAGCAGTATCAGAGTCAAGGGCCAAACTAAGTCAGTTAAAAGTTCTTGCCCTTTATATTTGTGTTAAACTGGTGAGCTATGCTGCTTCCAAAATGCATCATTCCAGAAACTTACTTGAATGCCTCGAGCAGTTAGGTGGTCAAACAAAGCTTTCCTCATTAGTAAGCTAGAAAAGAAAAAGCATAAATGATTTAGGAATCTAGTCTTTAGTCCTAATTTAGTCAATTTAGAGTTTAGTAATTCCTAGTTAATTTAATCCCAATGCTTCAGCAATAAAAGAAATGGTCTCAAGTAATAATGGCTGTTGGGAATTAATTTATGTCTTAATTGCTGGATCTCCTTTCATTGCAGGCTGCTGGTTGGTGGACAACCAGAACCTCCTTTCTACTCCTTACTGCTACCAGATCTGTCGGAGACCCATTCTTGTTGACATAGCTCAATAGAAAAGAGGCTGCCTCATTTTCACTGCTGAAGAAGGAGAAAGAGCTGGCTTTCCTTTCTTACTATTAATATGTGTTCCTAACTTTCCAAGTTAAAATAAGTCAACAAATGCAGGTCAATTTCTATAGCATCATAGTTCATTACACAATGGATTAGTCTTTTGTAAGCTATGTTAGAAGCATTATGTCCATTAATTACACTATCCTATGTCTAGGGAAAAAAACATTTTTTTGTTCCAAGTAACTCACTGATAAGTGAACTTTCAAAATACAAATCTCTTGAGCAAGATAGGAATTCACTGCGCTGGAAAGACATTATTTCTATTCTGTTATGTCTATTAGAATGATTAAATAACAGAAACTAGAAATCATGTGCTTTTGACACAAATTAAAAATGCATCTTGTCAGTTAATAGGGTTGAAAAAAGAAAAAAAATGCATCCTGGTTTTACATGAGCACAAAAAAAAAGGCATCCTTGAAAAACTAGAGCTTAAATCGAGAATAAAGCAAAAAAGAATAAACACTGACACAGAGAAAAGATAAAACTAATTGTTTAGGACTCTTTGAAAAAGGTGTTAAGGCTGGGCGCGGTGGCTCACACCTGTAATCCCAGCACTTTGGGAGGCTGAGGTGGGCAGATCACTTGAGGTCAGGAGTTCAAAACCAACCTGGCCAACATGGTGAAACCTTGTCTCTACTAAAAAATACAAAAGTTAGCCAGGCATGGTGGCAGGAGCCTATGGTTCCAGCTACTCGGGAAGCTGAGGCAGAAGAATCACTTGAACCCCGGAAGCGGTGAGCCAAGATCACACCACTGCACTCCCTGGATGACAGAGCAAGACTCCGTCTCAAAAAATAATAATAATAATTAAAAAAAATAATAAATAAAATAAGAAAAGAAAAGAAAAAGGCATTAAATAATAAAAAGTTGTGATTTGGGACTATTAAAATATTTAAGCATGCCGGGCGCGGTGGCTCAAGCCTATAATCCCAGCACTTTGGGAGGCCGAGACGGGCGGATCACGAGGTCAGGAGATCGAGACCATCCTGGCTAACACGGTGAAACCCCGTCTCTACTAAAAAATACAAAAAACTAGCCAGGCGAGGTGGCGGGCGCCTGTAGTCCCAGCTACATGGGAGGCTGAGGCAGGAGAATGGCGTAAACCCGGGAGGCGGTGCTTGCAGTGAGCCGAGATCCGGCCACTGCACTCCAGCCCGGGCGACAGAGCGAGACTCCGTCTCAAAAAAAAAAAAAAAAAAAAAAAAAATTTTAAGCATTCAAGGTTCCATCTTAAAGCAAAATATAGTACAATTATTTTGTGATTTTTACTAAAATTAAACTCAACATGTCTAAATTAAGGCATTTTCTTTAAAGTTGATATCCACTCTATAGGTGAGATTTCCTTTCTGCTAAGTCTTGGTGCAGAGCAGATTTTTCTGAGAAACGGGCTGTAGGCAACATATACTTTTATATATATGGTGTTGTTACACGTCTTTTCACCATGCTTGGTGGAAACAGCAAGTAAGAAAAAGGGAATGGTTCTTTAACCTAGTTCTGCTACTAACTAGCTAGACAACCCCAAGTAAATAATTTAACTGGGTATATGGTGGCTCAGTTTTCTCATGAAGTTGGACCAGATTATCTCTCAAGATTCTTCCTAAGGTTTTGTGATTAGTAATTAAGATATTTCTAAATGAGTCATACACATTTTACATAGCAGGTACTCAATTTGCCCTTGTTATAAATTACATGTGGAAAGCTTGCACTAAATTTTAAGGGTAGTATTTAATAGCTGAAGCAATAACTTGCATATTAAGAAATTAAAATTCTTACAGATCAGAAAGCCAGATGAGAAATTTCTGACTTCTGGACATGGTGTGTGGTTCTTTTAGCCTAGGGTAAAATAAAGTTTGAATTACAAATTAGAAACACAGAAATATATCAGTGTGATGAAACAGATTCGAAAATGAAAACAGTGCTTTGTACTTTGTATATTCTCAAAAATATTTGTAAAAAGGACAAAAATAAAACAAAGGCCAGTTGGGTTCTGTTTGCACTGGTCTCAAGCTAACTTTTTGCCATCCCTATTCAAAAGTTAAAAATAAATAAATAAATACATAAATAAATAAACAAATACTGTCTTTCCAGAGACCCTGGTGCCCTAAGCTCATATCTCCTTTCTTTTTTGGTGAAATGTTTCTCCTGCTTTGTCTGCTACAATTTAGTATGTGGCAGATTTAAACATATAACAGAACTGTATTATAGATTAAAGTAAGCTGTTTACCATGTGTTTTCCTTTCCTTTAAAATATCTGTAGGCCGGCCGGGCGCGGTAGCTCACGCCTGTAATCCCAGCACTTTGGGAGGCCAAGATGGGCAGATCACGAGGTCAGGAGATCGAGACTATCCCGGCTAACACGGTGAAACCCCGTCTCTACTAAAAATACAAAAAATTAGCCAGGCATGGTGACGGGTGCCTGTAGTCCCAGCTACTTGGGAAACTGAGGCAGGAGAATGGAGTGAACCTGGGAGGCAGAGCTTGCAGTAAGCCAAGATCGCGCCACTGCACTCCAGCCTGGGCGACAGAGTGAGACTCTGTCTCAAAAAAAAAAAAAAAAAAAAAAAAAATTCTGTAGGCCAGGCACGGTGGCTCATGTGTGTAATCCCAGCACTTTGGGAGGCTGAGGCTGGTGCATCACCTGAGGTCAGAAGTTCCAGACCAGCCTGGCCAACATGGCGAAACCCCGTCTCTACTAAAAACATAAAAATTAGCCAGGCATGGTGGCATACGCCTGTAACCCCAGTTACTTAGGAGCCTGAGGCAGGAGAATCGCTTGAACCCAGCAGGCAGAGGTTGCAGTGAACCAAGATTGTGCCACTGCACTCCAGCCTGGGCGACAAAGTGAAACACTGTCTCAAAAAAAAAAAAAATGTACTAAATAAAGTACAAGTCCTTTTTTCCATAACTCTGGCCCCAGTGGAAAGTCCTGGTTGCAATTTCAGGAATCTTAGGGATTTAGTAGCTCAAATACTGACTACCTCATTAAACAATCACTATATTGTCTTAGAAAATATCCACTGTCTTCCATAGAAGTATTAAAACACACAAAAGATATCCTACTTGTGTCTTAATCCATAATCAGTTTCTCTAAAAACTTTTAGAGAAAATATTAATTCCATGGAGTTTGTTCTTAGGTCTGTATTTCAGCAATATTTGCTTCTAAAAGGAACACATGAAGATAAATACAGAGCCAACAGTCCACTCCAGGCCAGATGAAAGCTAAGTACTTTAGGAATAAATGTTTTATTTATTTATTTAGAGGCAAAGTCTTGCTCTGTCGCCCAGTCTGGAGTGCAATGGTGCAATCTCGGCTCACTGCAACCCCCACCTCCCGGGTTCAAGCGATTCTCCTGCCTCAGACTCCTGAGCAGCTGGGATTACAGATGTGCGCCACCATGCCCAGCTAATTTTGTATTTTTAGTAGAGATGGAGTTTCACCATGTTGGCCAGGCTGGTATGGAACTCCTGACCTCAGATGATCCTCCTGCCTCCGCTTCCCAAAGTGCTGAGATTACAGGCAGGAGCCCCTGGCCCGGCCAGGAATAAATGTTTAGGGATAATTTTAATCTAGCAAATAAAATAGGGTTTTGTTTTTTTTTTTTTTTTTTTGGTAGACAAGAAGTGTTTTCTATTGTTTTGTCTGAGAAACAGCCACAAAGACTGTTCATAAATATAATTTAGGAATAAATAAACATGTTCATCACTAAGATACTGAAATTGGAAAACAGGCATGAAATAGAAGTTGAGCACAAGAGTACTGACTAAATTGTTTTTCTTTTCTTTTTGTTTTTTTTTGAGATGCAGTCTTGCTCTGTCGCCCAGGTTACAGTGCAGCGATCTTGACTCATTGCAACCTCCGCCTCTGGGGTTCAAGTGACTCTCCTGCCTCAGCCTCCTGAGTAACTGGGATTCTAGGTGCCCACCACCCTGCCCGGCTAATTTTTGTATTTTTAGTAGAGAAGGGGTTTCACCATGTTGGCCAGGCTGGTCTCGAACTCCTGACCTCCCATAGTGCTGGGATTACAAGCATGAGCCACCACGCCCAGCCAATTGTTTTTATTTTTTTTTCTTTTCTTTTTTTTTTTTTTTGAGAAGGAGTCTCGCTCTGTTGCCCAAGCTGGAGTGCAGTGGCGCAATCTCGGCTCACTGCAACTTCCGTCTCCCAGGTTCAGGCAAGCCTGGCTAATTTTTATATTTTCAGTAAAGACGGGGTTTCACCATGTTGGCCAGGCTGGTCTCAAACTCCTGACCTCATGATCTGCCCACCTCGGCCTCCCAAAGTGTTGGGATTACAGGTGTGATTGCACCTGTAATCCCAACATTGCACCTGGCCTGCTTTTCTTACCAATATTGTTTGATGACTGCTACACTAACGATCAGCTTGATGTTTTCCCCCAAGTAATTAGCTTTATTGAGACATGCTATAAAAGAGGAAAGCTCTTCAGCTCGATTTTTTAAAGTTCTGTTGGATATGAAAAGTGTTTTCATACAAGTAAAATCACATTTAAATGATCTCCCCAACAATTCCAAATTCCTTTGTCATAATTCAGTTATGAATCTACAGCTAGAAATCACATTCTAAGTGTGTAGAATTTTGAGATGAAGCTATCATTCTTTATAATAACAAAGATAACAATAAAAGCTATCACTTATGAGTGCTTAGTATTTATCAGGCAATCTAAGTGTTTTTATGTACCTATGTATTTTTACAATCTATGTATTTTTATCTTTCTAGTAAATTAGCAAGTGAAATGCAAGGCTTTTCTGGTAGAGGAATTATGTAAATATAAAAGGATCCTGGCTGGGCAAGGTGGGTCACGCCTATAATCCCAGCACTTTGGGAGGA
This sequence comes from Macaca fascicularis, assembly GCF_037993035.2. Taxonomy (NCBI): domain Eukaryota; kingdom Metazoa; phylum Chordata; class Mammalia; order Primates; family Cercopithecidae; genus Macaca; species Macaca fascicularis. The sequence continues at coordinate 47,438,851 of NC_088390.1, forward strand.
GGTGGGTGGATCACCTGAGGTCAGGAGTTCGAGACCAGTCTGACCAACATGGTGAAGCCCCCGTCTCCACTAAAAATACAAAAATTAGCCAGGTGACGTGGTAGGTGCCTGTAATCCCAGCTACTCAGGAGGCTGAGGCAGGAGAATCACTAAACCTGGGAGGTGGAGGTTGCAGTGAGTCGAGATCACACCTTTGTACTCCAGCTTAGGCCACAACAGTGAAACTCCATCTCAAAAAAAACAAAACAAAACAAAACAAAACAGTATCCTATATAAGCTAACTGTACCCTTTTATTTTCCTATCTCCAGAGGCTTTTATGGTGGTGGTAGTTTTTCTTCCTAAATGTATTACAGTAATACCATTGTTTAATTTGGAGTTTAATGGAATTTCAGCTGGGTAGAGCTGTCAATGAAGTAGAAAGAAGGGAAAGTGGAGGGCAACTGCTATTTGATGTGAGAATAAAAGAATTATTGACCTTCTGTAATTAAACTAAATTCCTTTTATCTGATTTCTGACTATACAGGCACAGAAAATCATTATAATCTGAGATGGGTCCTGATTATTTGTTTTAGAGAATGTGTCTTATATAAAAATGCATAATATAGATCAGGTAATAGAACATGGAAATCACTACAGAAATCTCTTCTTCATCATTGATGTTGATATTAGTGAGCTTTTATCTTAGTCTTTCTATAATTGATAATTAATTTTAAAATAAAAGGGTAACCACTTACTTCAGTATAATAGAAGGCATTGGGATTTCAAAAAACTGTTCTCGAATGGGCACAAAGGGCAAGAGGCCAGTGAAGAAAAGGCCAAGAATGAGCAGGACACGTTGTAGACTGAAAAGTATAGGAATATCTGAATTCTAAAAGACACAAGCAATATTACATGTTACTTTTACAACCGCTCAAATAAAGAGGATTACTTCACAACTCTCAATATTTCCCAAGACAATATTTTGAAATCTATTACAAGCATTCCCAGGATTATGAATATTTATTTGCAAATAACACTACACTTAATAGTGGTTAGTCCTTGACAAATGGGTCAGGATTGATCGTGGAGCCTCATAGTGTAATAATGTTACTAAAATTTCTCTATTGCCATCTCTGCTTTTGCAATACCACTTCTGTCTGTTGGTTAGGGTACCTACAGCTAAAGACTAAACATGTCAGAATCCAATGGAACAAAATGAAAAGATGAAAAGATGGAATATTCAGTAACTTTACTCCTGTTTAAAAAATATGTAGCTATATATCTCTATATATGAGTATATATAGATACACATCAATACTGTTGCAAATGTGTCATCTTTTAGCTATGTTATGAATCAAATATAAAATACAAATAGGATTTTGTAAACTAATTCAAGAATCTAACCACCATTTTAAGTTTCTATTGGAAAAAATGCTCAATATCCCAAAAGTTTAAAAATACAAGATAGACATACATATATATATATATAATTTTAATTGTGCTAAAATACACATAACATAAAATTTAAGATTTTTTTTTTTTTTTTTTGAGATGGAGTCTCACTCTGTCACCCAGGCTGGAGTGCAGTGGCACAATATCGGCTCACTGAAACCTCTGCCTCCCGGGTTCAAGCAATTCTCCTACCTCAGCCCCCCAAGTAGCTAAGATTACAGGCACACACCACTATGCCCGGCTAATTTTTTGTATTTTTAGTAGAGATGTGGTTTCACCATGTTGGCCAGGCTGGTCTCAAACTCCTGACCTCAAATGATCTGCCTGCCTTGACCTCCCAAAGTGCTGGGATTACAGGTGTGAGCCACCACGCCAGCCAAAACTTAAGATCTTAATCATTTTTAAAATTTATTTTTTCACCACCCCCACCACCCACCACCCAGCAAAATTGAATGTCAATCATTTTTAAATGTACAGTTTGGTGGTTTTAAGTATATTCACACTGTTGTGCAACCAAAGTCCAGAAGTCTTTTCATTTTGCAAAACTGAAAACAACTCTATGCCCCCACCCCCCAACTTTTTTTTTTTTTGAGACAAGGTCTCACTGTCACCTAGGCTGGAGTGCAGTGGCACAACCAAAGCTCACTGCATCCTCGACCCTGGCTCAGGTAATACTCCCACCTCAGTCTCCTGAGTTATAATAGATGGGACTACAGGCTTGTGCCACCATGCCCAGCTAATTTTTGTATTTTTTGTAGAGATGAGGTTTCACCATGTCACCCAGGCTGGTCTCGAACTCCTGGGCTCAAGCAATCCACCTGCCTCAGCCTCACAAAGTGCTGGGATTATAGGCGTGAGCCACCTTGCCTGGCTAACTTTATACCGTTAAACAACAAATCTCCATTCCCTCTCTCCTTGCCCTTCTATGTGTATATATGTATGTGTGTGTGTGTGTGTGTGTGTGTGTGTGTGTGTATTAGACAGGGTCTTGCTCTGTCACCCAGGCTAGAGTACAGTGGCCGGATCATGGCTCATTGTAGCCTAGACCTCCCAGGCTCAAGTGATCCCACACCTTAGCCTCCCACACAGCTGGGACTACAGACACACACTACCATGCCGAACTAATTTTTCAAAAATTTTTTGTAGAGACAGAATTTCATCATATTGCCTAGGCTGGTCGTGAACTCCTGGGCTCAAGCATTTCTCCTACTTCAGCCTCCCAAAGTGCTGGAATGACAAGCGTGAGCTACCATGCCAGGCCCTGTTATATTTACTGAGAGAAAAAAAATTACGCTTACAGGGAACTTTTAATAAAAACATAACATATTTTTTTAATCACATAAAAGTAATTTATTTTAAATAGTTCTAGGCTGGGCACAGTTGCTCACGCCTGTAATCCCAGCACTTTGGGAGGCCAAGGTGGGTGGATTCACTTGAGGTCACGAGTCCGAGACCAGCCTGGCCAACATGGTGAAACCCTGCCTTTACTAAAAATACAAAAATTAGCCGGGCCTGGTGGCATACACCTGTAACCCCAGCTACTCGGGAGGCTGAGGCAGGAGAATCTCTTGAACCCGGGAGGTGGAGTTTGCAGTGAGCCAAGATTGAACCACTGCATTACAGCCTGGGTGACAGAGTGAGACTCTGTCTCAAATTTAAAAATTATATAAATAAATAAATAGTTCTAAATTATCTACTTCTTTATTTTTAAAAAAACAGAGTAAATAAGTTTGAGAATTTATTTTGCCCCTTTGTTTACATGGTGCTTTGTAATGTTTTTGGCTTACTTATATATAGGTGTTTCAGCTGTAAGAAAATATACAAGTCACTGCAAAATCTTGAGTTCTGCAAATTCATACACTAAGGATAACAGAGCTTATAGGGAAAACAGGGTTAGGGGCTGACCCTCAAAACTTACAGCCAGGTGCGGTGACTCACACCTGTAATCCCAGCACTTTGGGAGGTTGAGGAGGGTGGATCACTTGAGGTCAGGAGTTCGAGATCAGCCTGGCCAACACGATGAAACTCTCTCTACTAAGAATACAAAAATTAGCCGGGCATGATGGCAGGCACCTGTAATCCCAGCTACTCTGGAGGCTGAAGCAGGAGAATTGCTTGAACTCAGGAGGTGGAGGTTGCAGTGAGCTGAGATCGTGTCACTGCACTCCAGTGTGGGCAAGAGTGAGACTCTGTCTCAAAAAAAAACTTGGCTGGGCACAGTGGCTCACGCCTGTAATCTCAACACTTTGGGAGGCCGAGGCGGGTGGATCATCTGAGGTCAGGAGTTCAAGACCAGCCTGACCAACATGGAGAAACCCCATCTCTACTAAAAAATACAAAAATTAGCTGGGCATGGTGCCGTGCATCTGTAATCTCAGCTACTCAGGAGGCTGAGACAGGAGAATTGCTTGAACCCACGAGGCGGAGGTTGCAGTGAGCCAAGATTGTGCCACCGCACTCCAGCCTGGGTGACAGAGCGATGCTCCATCTCAAAACATAAAATAAAATAAAATTAAATTAAAAATACTTATGCAACTTTGGAACCAGAGCACTAAAAGAAAGAACCATTACATTAAGTGTGAAAGAGTGAAAAATCATTAAGTGCCACATTTTCCCACTACCACTATGTGCCCCAATTCCTTTAATGTTTCTATTTTGAGTTTACATCTGGAAATTAAAGGACTAATGTAAAATTCTTATAAGTCATACTGTAAGAATTGCAAAAGTAGGCTGGCCGTGGTGGCTCACACCTGTAATCCCAGCACTTTGGGAGGCCGAGGCTGGTGGATCAGCTGAGGCTGGGAGTTCAAGACCAGCCTGACCAACATTGAGAAACCCCATCTCTACTAAAAATACAAAAAATTAGCCAGGCGTGGTGGTGCATGCCTGTAATCCCAGCTACTCGGGAGGCTGAGGGAGGAGAATCATTTGACCCGGGAGGCGGAGGTTGTGGTGAGCTGAGATCGTACCATTGCACTCCAGCCAGGGCAACAAGAGCAAAACTCCATCTCAAAAAAAAAAAAAAAGAAAAAAAAAAAAGAAAAGGAAGAAAAGAATTACAAAAGTTGTGTCAATTATATAGCATGTTGGTAATATGAATGACAAATTTTATTGAGACATTTTTACTGTAATGTTTGGAAATTGCTGCTGAAAGGTTTTTGGAGTTTTTAAATTAAAAAATGACAGAAAGCCAGAGGCTTCTGGAAAAATATGGGAATCAAGGGAAAAGTTCTGTGATTACAGGCCAAAAGTGAGCCTTTTATTTTGAAAGAATTACAGACTTAATCTCAGCACTTTGGGAGAACGAAACAAGATGATTGCTTGAGCTTAGGAGTTTGAGACCAGCCTGGGCAATACAGTGAGACTGCATCTCTACAAAAAATTTAAAAATTAGCCAGGCATGGTGGTACACACCTGTAGTATAGTATAGTCCCATGCAGCCTTCACCCAGCTTCCCCAAAAGGTGACATTGATGTAACTATAGTATAGTATCAAAACCTGGAATTGACATTGGTACCTTACTGTTCATTAGACTACAAACTTTATTCAATTTTCATCAGTTTTTAAACACCACATTCATTTGTTTGTGTGTAGTTCTATGCAATTTTAACCCATGTATAGATTCATGTAACCACTACCACAATCAAGATACAAAGCTATGGCCGAGCACGGTGGCTCACACCTGTAATCCCAGCACTGTGGGAGGCTGAGGCGGGTGGATCACCTGAGGTAGAGAGTTTGTGACCAGCCTGACCAACAAGGTGAAACCCCATCTCTACTAAAAATACAAAAATTAGCCAGTGTAGTGGCGGGCACCTGTAATCCCAGCTACTCGGGAGGCTGAAGCAGGAGAATCGCTTGAACCCGGGAGGCGGAGGTTGCAGTGAACCAAGATCGCACCATTGCACTCCAGCCTGGGTGATAGAGTGAGTCTCAAAAAAAAAAAAAAAAAAAGAAGAGAGATACAAAGCTGTTTCATCACCACACAAGAACTTTTTCTTGTATTGGTGCCCACTCTCTACCCTACCCTACCCTAAGTCCCTGTCCCCTAATCTGCTCTTCCAGGCTACAGTTAATGGAATCTACAATACAGTTTGAGGTTGATTTTTCACTAAGCATAATGTCTTTGAGGACCATCCAGGTCGTTGCATGTATCAATAGTTCATTCCCTTTTACTGCTGAATAGTATTCCATTGTATGGAAATGTCAGAGTTTGTTCAGTCATTTACCCACTGAAGGTCATTTAGGCTATTTTCAGGATTTTGCTTTTATGAATAAAGTTGCTATAAACATTCATGTATAGGTTTTAGGGACTGTGCCTTCATTTTACATGGAAGGCTGCATCTCCCTGGTAACATATTTTTATTAAAAAAAAAAAATGCCTGTAATCTCAGCATTTTGGGAGAACAAGACAAGAGGATTGCTTGAGCCTAGGAGTTTGAGACCAGCCTGGCCAATACAGTGAGACTCCATCTCCACTAACAATTTAAAAATTAGCCAGGCATGGTGGTACACACCTCTAGTCCCAGCTACTCAAGAGACTGAGGTGGGAGGATCACTTGAGGCCAAGAATTCAAGATCAACCTGGGCAACAAAGTGAGACCTTGTCTCTGCAGAAAAAATCGAAAAATTAGCCAGGCATGGTGGCATGCACCTGTGGTCCAAGCTACACAGGAGGCTGAGACAGGAGACCATCTGAACCCAGGAAGTCAAGGCTGCAGTGAACCAAGATCACACCACTGCACTCCAGCCTCAGTGACAGAGCAAGACCTTGTTTTAAATAATAATAATAAAATAAACCATTAAATTAAAAAAAATTCATTTACAGGTTTTTGTAATCATATATTTCATTTTTCTGGGATAAATGTCTAAGATTGCTGGGAGTTATGGAAGAGTCTAAATTCTAAGTTCTTTTTTTTTTTTTTTTTTTTTTTTTTTTGAGACGGAGTCTTGCTCTGTCACCCAGGCTGGAGTACAGTGGCCGGATCTCAGCTCACTGCAAGCTCCTCCTCCTCTCGGGTTCACGCCATTCTCCTGCCTCAGCCTCCCGAGTAGCTGGGACTACAGGCACCCGCCACTTCGCCCGGCTAGTTTTTTGTATTTTTTAGTAGAGACGGGGTTTCACCGTGTTAGCCAGGATGGTCTCGATCTCCTGACCTCGTGATCCGCCCGTCTCGGCCTCCCAAAGTGCTGGGATTACAGGCTTGAGCCACCGCGCCCGGCCTAAATTCTAAGTTCTTAGGAATCTAAAGCCACTCAGCCCAGTGATTACTGTGTTCTCTCCTTTTGTACACAGTTACCTTGGGATCTCTCAGGCCATGCTGCACATAAAACTTACTTGCTTTAGGCCAGGTATGGTGGCTCACACTTGTAATCCCAGCACTTTGGGAGGCTGAGGCAGGCAGATCACTTGAGGTCAGGAGTTCGAGACCAGCCTGGCCAGCATGGCAAAACCCCATCTCTACTAAAGATACAAAAATTAGCTGGGCATGGTGGCACGCCCCTGCAGTCCCAGCTAGTCGGGAAGCTGAGGCAGGATAACTGCTTGAACCCAGGAGACGGAGGTTGCAGTGAGCCTAAATCATGCAACTGCACTCCAGCCTGAGCTAGAGTCTCCAAAACAACAACAACAACAACAACAACCACCACCTTACTTGCTTTAGTGGGAATCTCAATTATACTCTGAATTGTAATGATGCTGACTGTGCATGTTTTTGCCTTCTCTGCTAGGAAGGAAGGCCTGCCCAAAGAGGTTTTTTGTTTTGTTTGTTTTTTAAGGCTAGTCAAATGAAGCAGTGGGAGTGGAGAAATAAATAAATCTGTAACTGGTTGTAATCAATTAATTGTAAACACCATTACACTCAGATCAGCCACCAAAGAGTTCTTTGTATTTGAAAATTGCTACTTATATCATGATATTTCTTCTATATTACAGATTATTTCAGCATCTTCAATGCTCAAGATTTTTTAACATCTTAAATTTCAAATTCTCTTAGCTGATGATGTATGTAAATTTGCTTATGAAGGTTTAACTATACTTTTAAAACATATAAAATTAATTTTTATCCACTTTGTTTTTTTTTTGAGACAGAGTTTCAGTCTGTTGCCCAGGCTGGAGTGCAGTGGTGCGATCCCAGTTCATTGCAACCTCTGCCTCCTGGGTTCTAGCCATTCTCCTGCCTCAGCCTCCTGAGTTCCTGGGATTACAGGTGCGCGCCACCATGCCCAGCTAATGTTTGTATTTTTAGTAGAGATGGGGTTTCACCATGTTGGCCAGACTGGTCTTGAACTCCTGACCTCAGGTGATCCACCTGCCTTGGCCTCCCAAAGTGCTGGGATTACAGATGTGAGCCACTGCGCCCGGCCGACATATTTTTTTAACCAGAAAATTTTCAGTGGGTAGATGGTCCTGCTTTTATATCTTGCTTAATAATCATGATCTTGCATGATCTTGGCTTAACTTGCTTAAATCTATTTGGAAGTTATAGAGTTGAGGAACCGAATTTTTTTCTGTATTTTTTTTCTTAAAGATAACAGGATTTTTTTTTGAGACAGGGTCTGGCTTTGTCACCCAGGCTGGAGTACAGTGGCAGGATCTTGGCTTACTGCAACCTCTGTCTACCAAGCTCAAGCCATCGTTCCACCTCAGCTTCCCAAGTAGCTGAGACTACAGGCACGTGCCACCATGCCTCGCTAGTTTTTGTATTTTTAGTAGAGACAGGGTTTCCTCATGTTCCCTAGGCTGGTCTCGAACTCCTGAGCTCAAAGTGATCTGTCCGCCTTGGCCTCCCGAAGTGCTGGGATTACAGGGGTGTGAGCCACTTAGCCTGACCCTAAATAATTTCTTTTCCTTTCTTTCTTTATTTTTTTTTTTTGAGATGGAGTCTTGCTCTGTCCCTCAGGCTGGAGTGCAGTGGCGCGATCTCAGCTCACTGCAGTCTCTGCTTCCCAGGTTCAAGCAATTCTCCTGCCTCAGCCTCCCTAGAAGCTGGGATTACAGGAGCACGCCACCACGCCCAGCTATTTTTTGTATTTTTAATAGAGACAGGGTTTCACCATGTTCGCCAGGCTGGTCTTGAACTCCTGACCTCAGGTGATCCGCCTGCCTCGGCCTCCCAAAGTGCTGGGATTACAGGGGCGAGCCACCGTGCCCAGCACTTTTTTTTTTTTTTTTAATAGAGTTGGAAGTCTTACTATGTTGCCCAGGCTGGTCTCGAATTCCTGGTCTCAAGCGATCTTCACCCCTTAACTAATTTCTTTCTTTAAAAAAAAAAAATAGGGCACGTGTTCTCAGGATTTCCTAAGGGCTGTGTCACAGGCAAAAGAAAATTAAAAATAATTAATAATAATAATAACAGACAGGGGGTCTCACTATGTTGTCCAGGCTGGTCTCAAACACCTGGGCTCAAGCAATCCTCCCACTTTGGCCTCCCAAAGTGCTGAGATTACAGGCATGAGCCACCGTGCCCAGCTAAATAATTTAACTCAAAATTACACAAAAAATTTCAGTTACCTAACACAAGACAGTGATTAAAAGATAGAAACCATATTTTTTCCTTTAATACACATAATGAAATATTGGTAAGCAACTAACACTAACATGTGAAAATAATAATTCCTTGAACCAGTTCAACTGCATTGATCTTATATTGCTAGGTCCAAATCCATTACCTCTACTATATTAAACTTCTGGCTAGTTGCTTCCACCCAGTACCATCTACCTGTGTATGAAGGTTATGAAATAAGATAAGTTTTTTTTTGTTTTTGGAGACAGAGTCTGGCTCTGTCACCCAGCTTCCCGGGTTCAAGCGATTCTTCTGTCTCAGCCTCGCGAGTAGGTGGGACTACAGGCACGTGCCACCATGCCCAGCTAATTTTTGTATTTTTAATAGAGACGTGGTTTTGCCATGTTGGCCAGGCTAATCTCAAACTCCTGACCTCAGGTGATCTGCCCGCCTTGGCCTCCCAAAGTGTTGGGATTACAGGCGTGAGCCACTGTGCCCAGTCTGAAATAAGGTAAGTTTTAAAAATTATTACTGTAATAGGGGCCGGGCACAGTGGCTCACACCTGTAATCCCAGCACTTTGGGAAGCCAAGGTAGGAGGATTGCTTGAGTCCAAGAGTTTGAGATCAGAGTGGGTAACATAGTGAGACCTCATCTCTACTAAAGATTTAAAAATTAGCTAGGTGCAGTGGTGTGTGCCTGGAGTCCCAGTTACTTGGGAGGCTGAGGCAGGAGGATCACTTGAGCCCAGGAGTTTGAGGCTACAGTAAGCTATGACTGCACCACTGCACTCTAGCCTGGGTGACAGAGTGAGACCCTATCTCTAAAAATGAGAAAAAGAAAAAAAAATTATTAGTATAATAACTTATCATTTATAGATACAAAAACAACAACAAAAATAGACAATTCTGTATAATTTTTGAAGCTTACCTCTTTGTAGCACTTTTCTACAATTTCATAATTGGCATTACCCCACACTGTTATGTGTTCGCGATTATACTGCTTCACCAACTCTGAAACCTACATGTGAAAATTCAAAATTTTATGCATGTGCCTATTTGCAAATCCACTAACATTTCACTTAAAAAATGAATTAGGATTGACTCTCTGTCAATGAATAGCATAATATTTTAGAAGAATACTATGTAAATTTAGAATATTTTATAAAATGCAAAATTTATTCACATTATATCATTATATAATTTATTTAACAGAATACAGTTATTTAGTAATTTGACATAAACTAACCACGAATGAAACAAGTTAAACTAGAAGATAATTATATAAATGCCAGAATGACTGGTTCATACAAGAATACTTTATCCATGACACGCCAACTCTCTCTGAAAATAGGCTCTCCTACAGTAACATGATCTCTTCTGCTAGGGCATTATTTAAAACAATGCTGATCCCTAGGGTATCACATTTCCTTGAGCATTATCAATCTATGCAGTCACCTACTCTAACCTTATTTAGTTTGTGAAATAGGATGCAACACACCCAGAGGAGGCAATGCCTTGAGTACCTTCTTAATCAGCACATTGTTGTTGACTTTGATATCGATGTTAATGGGAGTGTTAGGAAAGGCCTCAAAAACTTCCTTCAGTAATGGAATTCGGTTATCTTTTCCTTCACATTGGCATGCTGAGAAAGCAAGATTTTTAAATGTATTTTTAAAATACAAGTTTTGCTTTTTGATGACTAGAAAAGGTATAGAATATATTCATTAAAGGACATTTACAAAATAAGAAAAAGTATAGAGAAGAAAAAAATCATGTAAATCCAACAACTTAGATATAAACGCTATGACCATTTGGTGTACTTTCTCTACTCTTTTTTCCTATGCATGATTTAATATAGTAATAATATGATATGCTACAGATTTTAACTTGATATTTTCACATAAAAATAAGTATTTTCCTGTTGATTTACTGTGCTTATGATTATGATTTATTTTTTATTAATTTTTTATTTTGAGATAACTACAGACTCACAATCAATTGTAAGAAATAATAGGGTCCATGTACCCTTTATCCAGACTTCCCAGTGGTAACCTTCTTGCAGATCTATAGAACGATATCACAACCATGATACTGACATTGATACAATCCACTGATCTGATTCTATCATAATTTTTTAAAAGGTGTCAGAATACTCCATTGAGTAGCTATACAATAATTTATTTTAATTTAACCATTTCCCTACTAGTAGATACTGAGATTGTTTCTAAAGTTTTGCTATATCATCATTGACTTTTTCAGAGATTAAAAATAACATTCAGGCAAGGGAAGTATACACTAAATCAGTAATGTGTTGAAGAATTATATGAATGCAGTTATTCAAAGAAAATTCAAGTAATGAGAAAATTAGAAGGGGACTTTAATTGTTGTTTATATTTCCTGAGGATTATTTTCTTTAGTCTTTCTCTAGTCCCTTTGGTTGGTTGGTTGGTTGTTTGTTTGAGACAGGGTCTCACTCGGTCACCCAGACTGGAGTGCAGTGACACAATCTCGGCTCACTGCAACCTCTGCCTTCTGGGCTCAAGTGATCCTCCCACTTTAGCCTCCTGAGTAGCTGGAACTACAGGAACACCACCATGCTCGGCTAATTTTTTTGTAGTTTTTGTAGAGATGGGGTTTTGGATTTGGCCAGGCTGGTCTCAAAATCCTGTGTTCAAGTGATATGCCCACCTCGGCCTCCCAAAGGGCTGGGATTACAGGCATGAACCACGTACTCAGCCCTTTTTTGTTGTGTTTTTGAGACAGGATCTTGCTCATAGCCAAGGTTGGGGTGCAGTAGCATGATGACTCACTGCAGCCTCCCACACTCCAGCAATCCTTTGGGACGACAGGCACGCACCACCACGCCCATCTCTCTCTCTATATATATATATATACACACACACATATTATATATATAATATATAATATATATACTGTATATAATATATATACTATATACTCTCTATATATAGAGTATATATACATATCTCTCTCTCTCTCTCTCTCTATATATATATATATACACATTTTTTTTTTTTGAGATGGATTTTCGATGTTGTTGCCCAGGCTGGAGTGCAGTGGTGTGATCTCAGCTCACTGCAACCTCCGCCTCCCGGGTTCAAGCAATTCTGCTTCAGCCTCCTGAGTAGCTGGGATTACAGGTGCCTGGCACCACAACTGGCTACATTTTTGTAATTTTAGTAGAGGCGGGGTTTCACCATGTTGGCCAGGCTGGTCTCAAACTCCTGGCCTCCAGTGATCCAGCAGCCTCGGCCTCCCAAAGTGCTGGGATTACAAGCGTGAGCCACTGCACCTGGCCTATTTTTTGTTTTTTTGTTTTTTAATTTTTAATTTTTTTTTTTGAGACAGAAAAAAAAGATTGTCATCCAGGCTGGAGGGCAGTGGCCGGATCTCAGCTCACTGCAAGCTCCGTCTCCCGGGTTTACGCCATTCTCCTGCCTCAGCTTCCCGAGTAGCCGGGACTACAGGCGCCCACCACCTCGCCCGGCTAGTTTTTTTTTTTTTGTATTTTTTAGTAGAGACGGGGTTTCACTGTGTTAGCCAGGATGGTCTCGATCTCCTGACCTTGTGATCCGCCCATCTCGGCCTCCCAAAGTGCTGGGATTACAGGCTTGAGCCACCGCGCCCGGCCTTGTTTTATTTTTTGTAGCAACAGGGTCTCACTGTATTTTGCCCAGGCTGGTCTTGAACCCCTGATCTCAAGCAAACCTGCCACCTCAGCCTCCCTAAGTGCTGGGATTACAGGTGTGAGCCACCACACCTGGCTCTCTAGTCCCTTTTGACTCTAATGACTCTAATCATTTATATAATTTACTATACATACTATACAACTATTGTAAAAATTGTTCTGCTTCCACCCAAAACTTCAATTCCGCTAATCTGCAAATAACAAACTGGTGAAAAATCCTTTATTCCATCTTATTATACAGCAAATCAAAAAAATGCATTATCAAAAAGTAAATGAAATCCATGTCAGAAAATTAAATTATTTATAATTAGAACCTATGTGAAAAGCAGCATGTACATTAAAGAGGAAAAAAGGAAGTCTGTTACTATACTTCTTGTAATTCTGACGGGGGTCTGGGTTACTCTGATAGGACTGGCAATTATTGGCTCTGCCTCTCTGACCACAGACTAAATATATGACCAGTCTAACCTGTTAAGCATAACAATATGGACACTGGGAGAGAAGGCCTCTTGAAATCCTTTGCTGAATGGATCATGTACAAGCTGCCAAGAGTTCATCTCTGTGGAAAGGGTGTCCCTAAAAGCAAAGCTAACACAAATGAAAGCAAAAGCAAGAAACGGAGATAGAGAGAGACCAATTATTGCTTGAGCAACTGGAATCAGTCATGTCTGAGGGCATATAACCCCTGGACTTTCTAATTATGAAAGCCAATACATTCTTTTTAAAATTTTTTTCTTAAGCTATCTTGAGATGTATATCTAACACTTATAACTGAAAGAGTTTGAACTTACCATAGGCTACATAATTAAACTTTAAAAATTATGTTTATAGTAGATAGCTTGTATACATATACATACATATATATATATATATATATATATATATATATATATATATTTTTTTTTTTTGAGACAGGGTCTCAATCTGTCACCCAGGCTGGAGTGCAGTGGCATGACCACAGCTCACAGCAGCCTTGAACTCAGCTCCAGTGATCCTCCTGCCTCAGCCTCCGAATAGCTGAGATTAGAGGCATGTGCCACCTTACCCGGCTTTTTCTTTTCTTCTTTTTTTTTTTTGGAGACGGAGTCTCGCTCTGTTGCCCAGCCTGTAGTGCAGCGGTGCCATCTCGGCTCACCACAACCTCCGCCTCCAGGGTTCAAGCAATTCTCCTGCCTTAGTCTCTGGAGTACCTGGGATTACAGGCATCTGCCCCACGACGCCTGGCTAATTTTGTATTTTTAGTAAAGATAGGGTTTCTCCATGTTGGTCAGGCTGGTCTTGAACTCCCAACCTCAGGTGATCTGCCCACCTTGGCCTCCCAAAGTGTTGGGATTACAGGCGTGAGCCACCATGCCTGGCTCCCCCACCCCCCTTTATTTTTTAAGTAGAGATGAAGCCTTGCTTTATTGACCAGGTTGGCCTTGAATTCCTGGCCTCAAGGGATCCTCTCACCATGGCCTCCTTGAATGCTGGGATTATAGGCATTAGCCACCAATATTCTTCCTTCCTTTGGAAACCTGTATTTCACATCGTATCTCCTTATCTCACATTGTTCCGATAGGGCTGTCAACACACTACCCACTGCCCATTCACCCTCGGGGGTGGGCATATAATCATAATAGCCCACTTCTTTTCTTCAAGATGGCCACATGACCCAAGGTGAGCCAATCAGTGTCTTTCTCTGGGACTTCATGCTTGAAGCTCATAAGGAAGACTGCCTTTTTGTCACGGTGTGGGCAAATTAAAAAATTAATTTAGCAGTCAAGTACGATGCATGTAAGAATCAGTTTACAAAAAAGGTCAAACAGATGAAACTAACTTTGGAACAGCAAAATAACACATAAGAATATTCTATCTAACAGCGAGGGAATGAGAAAACTAAAATGCGTGCTGAGAAAAAAAAAAGTGCTATAGTGATGTAAAGATACAAATATTAGGCCAGGTGCAGTGGCTCACTCCTGGAATCTCAGCACTTTGTAAGGTTGAGGCAGGAAGATTGCTTGAGGCCAAGAATTCAAGACCCATCGGACCAACAATATCGAGACCCGATCTCTACTTAAAAATAATAATGCGGCCGGGCGCGGTGGCTCAAGCCTGTAATCCCAGCACTTTGGGAGGCCAAGACGGGTGGATCACAAGGTCAGGAGATCGAGACATCCTGGCTAACACGGTGAAACCCCATCTCTACTAAAAAATACAAAAAACTAGCCGGGCGAGGTGGCGGGCGCCTGTAATTCCAGCTACTTGGGAGGCTGAGGCAGGAGAATGGCGTGAACCCGGGAGGCGGAGCTTGCAGTGAGCCGAGATCCGGCCACTGCACTCCAGCCTGGGCGACAGAGCGAGACTCCGTCTCAAAAAAAAAAAAAGCATAAATTAGATGCCTCAGCCAGTTTAGAATGTAGAAAAACATGTGGAAAAAGAGAAGTTTGCCCCAGTATTTTTCTAGGCAGAAGGTAACCAGCTAGGAAGTGGTGGACTATAAAAAGAAAAGAGGAAAATAATAGGAAATAGGAAAAATAGACAAGGAGTATGCCATAGGATGTGTTGGTTGATGGAATAGTGGCCCCTATGCAAGTTAGGGGCCACTAAATAGTTTTCACTATTTGGGGAACTCTAAAATGATAATTATAGTCAACTCTAGATTATCCAAATTATGCGTTTTCCGTGAAAAAAAAAAAAAAAGGTTACTTTCAACTAATTGGGATAGATAATAACAAACCCTTTGGTTAACACTTTTTTTTTGTTTTGTTTTGTTTGAGACAAAGTCTCGCTCTGTTGCCCAGGCTGAAGTGCAGTGGCATGATCTCAGCTCACTGCAATCTCCATCTCCCAGTTCAAGCGATTCTCCTGCCTCAGTCTCCGAAGTAGCTGGGAGAACAGGCACATGCCACCATGTCCAGCTAATTTTTGTATTTTTAGTAGAGATGGGGTTTCACCACATTGGCCAGGCTGGTCTCGAGCTCCTGACCTCAGGGATCTTCCTGCCTCGACCTCCCAAAGTTTGAGGATTACAGGTGTGAGCCACTGTGTCAGGCCAATTCAGCATTTTTTTTTTTTTTTTTTTTTTTTTGAGACAGTCTTGCTCTGTTGCCCAGGCTGGAGTGCAATGGCATGATCTTGGCTCACTGCAACCTCTGCCTCCCGGGTTCAAGTGATTCTCCAGCCTCAGCCTCCCAAGTAGCTGGGACTACAGGTGTGCAGCACCACACCTGGCTAATTTTTGTATTTTGGCTAGGCATGGTGGCTCATGACTAATCCCAGCCCTTTGGGACAAAGAGGTAGGCGGATCACCTGAGGTCAGGAATTCAAGACCAGCCTGGCCAACGTGGTGAAACCTCGTCTCTACTAAAAATACAAAAATTAGTTGGGAGTGGTGGAGGGCATCTGTAATCCCAACTACACGGGAGGCTGAGGCAGGAGGATCGCTTGAACCTGGGAGGCAGCCGTTGCAGTGAGCTGAGATTGTGCCACTGGGCGACAGAAGCAAAAGTTCATCTCAAAAAACAAAAATAAAAATTTTAAAATTTTTGTATTTTTAGTAGAGACAGGGTTTCGCCATGTTGGCCAAGCTGGTCTCAAACTCCTAACCTCAAGTGATCCACCTGCCTCGGCCTCCCAAAGTGCTGGGATTACAGGTGTGAGCCACTGTGCCTGGCCTGGTAAGCAAGAATTCTATGCAAGGGAATAGGATAGAAAAAACGGAACCACTTTTTGACAAATCTGAGTCAAGTTTCTTGTTTTCTTTTCTCTTTTTCTTTTTTCTTTTTTTTCTGAGACAGAATCTCACTTTGTGCAGTGACACAATCAAGGCTCACTGCAGCCTCCACCTCCTGGGCTCAGCAATCCCCCCACCTCAGCCTCCCTAGCTAGGACCACAGGTGCATACCACCATGCCTGGCTAATATTATTTTTATTATCTTTGTAAAGATGGAGTCTCTGTATGTGGCCCAGGCCGGTCTCGAACTCCTGGGATCAAGTGATCCTCCTGCCTTAGCCTCCCAAAGTGCTGGGATTACAGATGTGAGCCACTGCCATGGTTCTGAGTCAAATTTTTACACACAGTTTATTAGTCTGTTCTAAATGCAGTCAACTCCACATCTGAGGATCAGTCTAAAGTCAATTATGATATGAGATGAATGCAATATAAAAGGAAAGCTAATTATTATTATTCCTTTCAGATATCTGAAACTTGACAGTACACAGTGTTGTTCTTTTTTTTTCCCCACAGCATTGTTCCTTTTTTTTTTTTTTTTTGAGACAGAGTCTTGCTCTTGTTGTCCAGGTTGGAGTACAATGGCGCGATCTCAGCTCACTGCAACCTCTGCCTCCCAGGTTCAAGTGCTTCTCCTGCCTCAGCCTCCCAAGTAGCTGGGATTACAGGTGCACGTCACCACGCCCGGCTAATTTTTGTATTTTTAGTAGAAATAGGGTTTCACCATGTTGGCCAGGCTGGTCTCAAACTCCTAACCTCAGGTGATCCACCTGCCTCGGCCTCCCAAAGTGCTGGGATTACAGGTATGAGCCACTGCACCGGACCCACAGCATTGTTCTTAATACAACATTTGAGAATAGTGTTCCAATGGAGAGGCAGTATGGTACAGTTGAACACTGGTCTGCTAAGAGAGAGACCTAGTTCAAGTTCTAGCATTGTTATTTCCTTATTATATGAACTTGATTAAGTTAGTTTACATCTTTAGACTTCAATTTCCTTGTCTATAACAGAAGACAAGATTAGACAGTCTCAAAGGTCTCTTCACATTCAAAAACCGGCTGGGTGTGGTGGCTCATGCTTGTAATCCTAGCATTCTGGGAGGCCGAGGGGGGTCAGGTAAATCAATTGAGGCCAGGAATTCCAGACCAGCCTGGCCAACATGGTGAAACCTCATCTCTACTAAAAATAAAAAAATTAGCCGGGTGTGGTGGCAGGCACCTGTATCTCAGCTATTCAGGTGGCTGAGGCATGAGAATCTCTTGAACCCAGGAGGTGGAGGTTGCAGTGAGCTGAGATTGAGCTACTTCACTCCAGCCTGGGCAACAGAGCAAGACTCTGTCTCAAAAAAAAGAAGAAACAGTTTCATGACTTTATGAGGGACATACAAAACCAGGAAAAATTTTAAACTTTTTTTTCCCTCAAAGGTTTTTTTTTTTTTTTGAGACAAGGTCTCACTCAGTCACCCAGGCTGGAGCATAGTGGTGTGAGCATAGCTCACTATAGCCTTCAACTCCCAGGCTCAAGGGATCCTCCCACCTCAAGTCTCTTCAATAGCTGGGACTATAGGCACATGCCACCATGACTGGCTAATATTTTTTTTAGAGACGGGGTCTCGCTATGTTGCCCAGGCTGGTTTCAAACTGTTGGTCTCAAGCAACCCTCCCGCCTTGGCCTCTCAAACTGCTGAGATTATAGGTGTGAGCCACCACATCTGCTGGATTTTTAAATTTTTATGGGGCTTTCTTTGGCTTTGCTCTACAAAGGGAAAAATAGGAAAAACTTCATTTCTGAAATTTTCTTAACTTTCACAAGTCCAAAATTGACACAAATATTACAATAGCTTGGCAAGTATAATTCTATAAACTACAAGAATGAAGAAAGGTTTCCTCAAACCAACAACTTCAACTTACCTAGAAATTGAAATCAAACACATCTGAGGTTTAAATATCCCTTAGAAATAACTAATGTTAAACTTTTTCTGATTTTTATTTCCTTTTCAAAAATTCCCCTATCCGTGGTCAATTTTTTTTTTTTTTTTTTTTTTTTTTTTTAATTTTAGAGACAGGGTCTTGCTATGTAGCCCAAGCTAGACTCCCAACTCTTGGGCTCAAACAAGCCTCCCAACTCAGTCTCCCAAGTAGCTGGGACTAGAGGTGTACGTCACCACACCTGGCTTGGCCAATTTTAAATCTAGTTCGTGGAGCAGTTACAGTTCTTTTAAAAAATTAATATAAATGGAGCTGACATTTAACCAAGGTTTCAACTAAATCACACGAAGATTCATGAGATGTAACATCTTATGGTTTTATTGAGTTATACATTTGAATCACTAAAAAATGTGAGACAACGTCCCTTGTGACAATGAGGGAGCCTGTATCTGTTCAGTACATATCTTAAGGTGGTATATTTTCCATTCTAACATCTGCAGTAACTAACAAGTTGGGTCAAGGGACATGTTTCTTTGTGAGAAATGTTCCCTCAGAAGAAAACTGCTAAGTGAAGATGACTAGAAAATGGTTTATTTGAACGACAGAAGTCTGTTTAATCATTTAAAATATGGAGCAGCTAAAAGACAGAATTAAATATTATGGAACCAGAAAGGATTTGAAAGGGGTCCTTTCCATTTCTTTTTATTTATTTATTTATTATTTATTTTATTTTCATTATTATTATTATCATTTTAGACAGAGTTTCGCTCTCATTGCCAGGCTGGAGTGCAATGGCGCGATCTCGGCTCACTGCAACCTCCACCTCCCGGGTTCAAATGATTGTCCTGCCTCAGCCTCCCAAGTAGGCGGGATTACAGGTGCACATCATCATGCCTGGCTAATATTTTTTGTATTTTTAGTAGAGATGGGGTTTTGCCATGTTGGCTAGGCTGGTCTCAAACTCTTGACCTAAAGTGATCTGCCTGCCTCAGCCTCTCAAAGTGCTGGGATTACAGTCGTGAGCCACCGTGCCCAGCCCTTTTCATTTATTTTTTATTATATTTTTTTGATGGATGACTACTATAAGTTGCAGCAATATTCTAGAATTTGAACCTTTAGAAGTGAAATGTTTCTTGCAATCAGTATTCAGGTTTAAATTAACTGTATGTGAATTTAAGTAGCATGAATCAGTTAACTCTTTGGACCTGATAATTTCACGTCAGATAATTTTCAAGGCTTCAGATTTGTAGGCCTGAGGGAACAAGCTTAGAGGCCAGTTACTTTTAGTAAGAACTTACTATGACAAGAAAACACACATATGCTTCTCAACACAAATGTTTAAGCTACAAACAAAAAATATTACCTCTTTGAAATGAGACATCCAGTTTGCCAAGGTAAGGTGGGAGCTCCTTTAAAAGACATGATCAAAAAAAAAGTTAACTCTCAAAAAATAATAAGATTTTAATGTCTTACATTAAGACACAAAGATACGCTTTTTCAACATATAGAAGAGTAAAATACTACAAAACATGTTTACATAGGCACCCTTTATCAGAACATCCCCAACAGCAAATTAACCATATTACTTACGTATGCCATCTACAAAAAATATATCTGTACTATTTAATATAGACCTTTTCACAATAATATACAAAGATTTCAGTAGAAAAATGTCAAGAATACACAATTCAATGAAAATAAAAGAAAAATAACTAACAATTAAATAGATCTTTAAACTCATTAATAATGAAATGTTAATTAAAATTTAATTAGCAAATTTGGTATTATTATAATGCTCAATACTAGTAAATATTATTTTTATTTTATTTTATTTTATTTTTGAGACAGGGTCTCACTCTATTGCCTGGGCTGGAGTGCAGTAGCACAATTATACCTCGCTGTAGCCTTGATCGTCTGAGCTCAGTGGATCTTCAGAAGGATCTGTCCTTTTGGGAGGCCTTCTTTTGGGAGGCCTCAGACTCCAAAAGCACTGGGACTACAGGCATGAGCCACCGCACCCAGCTGGCAAATGTTCTTTTACCCAATAATTTCCCTTCTGGGAGTATATTTAGAGAAATAATCTTAAAATAGAGAAAACGTTATATAAATAACTTTTATAAATACAAATATTTATATATCTTTAAAAATAAAAAGCTAAAGATAGAGAAAGCTTTAATCTTTATGCATAAAGCTGTGCAGTGCAGGCCAGGCACAGTGGCTCACCCCTATAATCCCAGCGATTTGGGAGGCTGAGGCGGGCAGATCATCTGAGGTCAGGAGTTCGAGACCAGCCTGACCAACATGGTGAAACCCTGTCTCTACTAAATACAAAAAATTAGGCAGGTGTGGTGGCGCATGCCTGTAATCCCAGCTACTTGGGGGGCTGAGGCAGGAGAATTGCTTGAACCTGGGAGGTGGAGGCTGCAGTGAGCCGAGATTGCACCATTGTACTCCAGCCTGGGTGGCAAGAGCGAAACTCTGTCTCAAAAGAAATAAAATAAAATAAAATAAATTCAGTGCAGTGTTATCTATAATGGTGAAAACTTAGAGCTAATCCAATGTCCAACAATAGAAGAATGGTTAAAAATAACTATATATCCACACAATGGAATGGCTATAGTCATTTGAAATGTTTATGAAAGATAAGCATGGAATCTGAAAGGTCAAATACAGTATGATTCCAACTATATGACACTCTGGAAAAGACAAAACTATGGAAACAGTAAAAAGATCAGTGGTTGGCAGGGGATGAGGGAAGGGGGACTGAATAGGCAGAACACAGAATTTTTAGAGCAGTGGAAACATTTTGTATAATAGTATAATTACTGGATACATATCATTATAAATTTGTCCAAAACCACAGAATGTACAAGAGTGAACCCTAATGTAAACTATGGACTATGAGCAATAATATTGTGTCAATGTATGTACCACTCTGGTGCAGCTGTTAAAAGCGGGGGACCCTGTGTCTGTGTGGTAACTGTGCAGGTATGTGGGAACTCTGTATTTTCCACTCAATTTTGCTATAAACCTGAAACTTATCTAAAAAATAAAGTCTAATTTCTTTAAAGCATGGAAAAGGCTGGGCACGGTGGCTCACACCTGTAATCCCAGCACTTTGGGAAGCCAAGGCAGGAGGATCACCTGAGGTCAGGAGTTCAAGACCAGCCTGGCCAACATGGTGAAACCCCGTCTCTACTAAAAACACAAAAATTAGCCAGGTGTGGTGGTGCACGCTTGTAATCCCAGCTACTCTCGCTCTGGTTGAAAAGAGTGAGACTCCGTCTTAAAAAAAAAAAAAGAAAGAAAGAAAGAAAAAAAGAGAAACATTATAATAAAAAAAAGAAAAAGGAAACATTATAAATGATAAACATTTTTCCATGCTTTCCATTGCCCAGGCTGGAGTGCAATGGCATGATCTCAGTCACTGCAACCTCCGCCTCCTGGGTTTAAGCGATTTTCCTACCTCAGCCTCCTGAATAGCTAGGATTACAGACGCACGCCAACACACCCAGCTAATTTTTGTATTTTTAGTAGAGATGGGGTTTCACCATGTTGGCCAGGGCGGTCCCCAACTCCTGACCTCAGGTGATCTGTCTGCCCAGCTAATTTTTGTATTTTTAGTAGAGACGGGGTTTTGCCATGTTGGCCAGGCTAGTCTCGAATTCCTGACCCCTGGTGATCTGCCCGCCTCACCCTCCCAAAGTACTGAGATTACAGATGTGAGCCACTGAGGCCGGCCATTATCATGTTATAATGTTAAAGTGTCTAAAATTCTACATACATGATGCGCAGAGAGAATACAAATCTAAAAAACATAAAAGGTAGAATCCTTCTACATAAGGTAGAATCCTGTTAACATAAGTGTTTTTTTGGTAGTAACTTTATGCATGATTTTTCCTTCCATTCATCAGTATTTACTATAATTAATATGTACATTATAATGATCTTTTTTTTTTTTTTTTTTTCTTGAGACAGAGGCTCACTCTTGCCCAGGCTGGAGTGCAGTGGCGCAATCTTGGCTCACTGCAACCTCCGCCTCCCAGGTTCAAGCGATTCTCCTGCCTCAGCCTCCCAAGTATCTGGGATTACAGGGGCACCACCACGCCCAGCTAATTTTTGTATTTTTTAGTAGAGATGGGGTTTCACCATGTTGGCCAGGCTGGTCTCGAACTCCTGACCTCAGGTGATCCGCCCGCCTCGGTCTCCCACAGTGTTGGGATTACAGGCGAGAGCCACTGTGCCCTGCCTCATTTCGTTTTTGAGACAGGGTCTCACTCTTTCACCCAGGCTGGAGTGCAGTGGTACAATCTTGGCCCACTGTAGCCTCAGCTTCCTGGGATCAAGTGATCTTCCCACCTCGGCCTCCTGAGTAGCTGGGACCATAGGTATATGCCACCATACCTAAACAATTTCCCCCCCCCTTCTTTCTTTTTTTTTTTTTTTTTTTTTTTTTTTTTTTTGAGACGGAGTCTCGCTCTGTCGCCCAGGCTGGAGTGCAGTGGCCAGATCTCAGCTCACTGCAAGCTCCGCCTCCCGGGTTCCCGCCATTCTCCTGCCTCAGCCTCCCGAGTAGCTGGGACCACAGGCGCCGCCACCTCGCCCGGCTAATTTTTTGTGTTTTTAGTAGAGACGGGGTTTCGCCGTGTTAGCCAGGATGGTCTCGATCTCCTGACCTTGTGATCCGCCCGTCTCGGCCTCCCAAAGTGCTGGGATTACAGGCTTGAGCCACCGCGCCCGGCCTTTTTTTTTTTTTTTAAGATGGAGTCTTGCTCTGTTGCTGAGGCTGGAGTGCAGTGGCATCATCTCAGCTCACTGCAACCTCCACCTCCTGGGTTCAAGCGATTCTCCTGCCTTAGCCTCCTGAGTAGCTGGGATTACAGGTGTGCAACATCATGCCTGGCTAATTTTTGTATTTTTAGTAGAGATGAGGTTTCACCATGTTGACCAGGCTGATCTCGAACTCCTGACCTTGGGTGATCCACCCGACTCAGCCTCCCAAAGTGCTGGGATTACAGGCGTGAGCCACCGTGTCCAGCCAATTTTCCTATATTTTAATAAAGATGGAGTCTTGCTATGTTGCCCAGCCTGATCTCAAACTCCTGGCCTCAAACAATCCTCCCACCTCAGCCTCCCAAAGTGCTGGAATTACAGGCATGAGCCAGCACACTTGGCCTCAAAATAGTTTTTAAAAATTTCCTTTGACATTTAGTATTTAATCAGTATTTAAATAATATTAGAAATTTTTTACTGAAGCAATATCTGATATTCACTATTTTTTAAAAAAATATTACAGGCCATGACACCTATTAGCTCTTAGTTTATCATGCATTTTTACTTACACAGTATTTGAGATCAGAGATGTTTACATTGACCCCAGTTGCTCTCTTTAGATTCTCATCATGTGACACTACAACTTGTTCATCTTTTGTGATATGGCAGTCCAATTCTAGCATATCAGTTCCGATTTTAACCGCACTGAAGAAATAAAAGAAGAATGACATTCTGACACTTAAGTATACATTTAGGTTACACACATCAGATCTAACAATTCAGAGTTACAAATCCAAAATCCCATAATATTAAAATATCTCACTACCATCACCTAGTATGACTTATTCACATGAAAATATTCTAAGTGAACTGAGAATAAAAGAATCATGTTGCCTCCTTTCCATAACCAGTTATCCTTAATTCTTCAACTGAATATAACAGAATACTGAATCTGAAGTTAAGAGATTTGATATTAACTCCTGCTTTGCTGTGAACTTGCATAACTTTGGGCAAATAAATTCTTCTCTCAGGGACTACATTTTCACTTCTATAAAATGAAAGGATTAAATAACAAGACAAGGATGCTTGCTTTTATTTTTATTTATTTTATTTTTTTGAGACAGAGTCTTGCTCTGTTGCCCAGGCTGGAGTGCAATGGCATGATCATGGCTCATTGCATCCTCAAACTCCTGGGCTTAAGTGATCCTCCTGTCTCAGCCTACTGAGTAGCTAGAACTACAAATGGATGCCACTGTGCCCAGCTAATTTTTTACTGGGCTCATGTGATCCTCCTGCTGCAGCCTCCCAAAGTGCTAGGTTTAAAAGTATGAGCCACTGCACCTGGCCACTTTTATTACTTTGATTTAACGTAGTATTGAAAGCTCTAGCAATTAGGCAAGAAAAAATTAATAAAAGCATCCAAATTGGCCAGGCGCAGTGGCTTACACCTGTAATCCCAGCACTTTGGGAGGCCAAGGCGAGCGGATCACCTGAGGTCAGGAGTTTTGAGACTTGCCTGGCCAACAAGGTGAAATCCCATCTCTACTAAAAATACAAAAAAATTGGCCGGGCACGGTGTCTCAGGCCTGTAATCCCAGCACTTTGGGAGGCCAAGGTGGGTGGATCACAAGGTCAAGAGATTGAAACTATCCTGGTCAACATGGTGAAACTTTGTCCCTACTAAAATACAAAAAATTAGCCGGGCGTGGTGGAACACGCCAGTGGTCCCAGCTACTCCGGAGGCTGAGGCAGGAGAATCGCTTGAATCTGGGAGGCAGAGGTTGCAGTGAGCCAAGATCACGCCACTGCACTCCAGCCTGGTGACAGAGCGAGACTCCATCTCAAAAAGAAAAAAAAACCACACACACACACACACACACACACACAAATTGGCAGGGCACTGTGGCTCAGGCCTGTAGTCCCAGTTAGTCGGGAGGCTGAGGCAGAAGAATCGCTTGAACCCAGGAGGCGGAGGCTGTGGTGAGCCGAGATCATACCACTGCACTCCAGCCTGGGCAACACAGCGAGACTCCATCTCAAAAAACGTAACAAACAAACAGAAAAAAACCCAGCCTCCAAGCTTTCAAAAAGGCAAATTGGAGAAATATCTCCTGTCTTTCTGCTTGGCTGGCCCTGCAATAATTAAACTTTCTTTACTGTAAAACCATTGTCTCAGTGAACTGGTTTTATCTATGCAGAAGAGCCCGTTGGGCATTAAGAATCGGTCAACTTGGCCTGGCGCGGTGGCTCAAGCCTGTAATCCCAGCACTTTGGGAGGCCGAGACGGGCGGATCACGAGGTCAGGAGATTGAGACCATCCTGGCTAACACGGTGAAACCCCGTCTCTACTAAGAAATACAAAAAAAAAAAAAAAAAAAAAAAACAGCCGGGCGAGGTGGCGGGTGCCTGTAGTCCCAGTTACTCGGGAGGCTGAGGCAGGAGAATTGCGTGAACCCGGGGGGCGGAGCTTGTAGTGAGCTGAGATCCCGCTACTGCACTCCAGTCTAGGCGGCAGAGCGAGACCCCGTCTCAAAAAAAAAAAAAAAAAGAATCAGTCAACTTTATATTACGTATATTTTAACATGACAAAACAAAATTTAAAAAATAAACAAAATAAAGACTGGCCAGGCGCAGTGGCTCACCCCTCTAATTCAAGCCCTTTGGGAGGCCAAGGCGGGCAGTTCACTTGGGGCCAGGAGTTCAAGACCAGCATGGAAAACGTGGTGAAACCCTATCTCAACCAAAAATACAAAAATTTTTGGGGCTTGGTGGTACATGCCTGTTATCCCAGCTACTCAAAAGGCTGAGGCATGAGAATCGCTTGAGCTCAGGAGGCGGAGATTGAAGTGAGCCAAGATTGCACCACCGCACCCCAGCCTGGGTGACAGAGTGAGACCCTGTCTGGGAAAAAACAACAACAACAACAAAAGACTGTACTCTCAGCTAAGCAAGAGGCTGAGGTGGGAGGATCGTTTGAGGCCAGGAGTTGGAGGCTGTATTGTGCAATAATCATGCCTGTGAATAGCCCCTACACTCCAGCCTGGGCAACATAGTAAGACCCCATCTCTAAAAGAATGAATAAATAGGCCGGGCGCGGTGGCTCAAGCCTGTAATCCCAGCACTTTGGGAGGCCGAGACGGGCGGATCACGAGGTCAGGAGATCGAGACCATCCTGGCTAACACGGTGAAACCCCGTCTCTACTAAAAAATACAAAAAAAACTAGCCGGGCGAGGTGGTGGGCGCCTGTAGTCCCAGTTACTCGGGAGGCTGAGGCAGGAGAATGGCGTGAACCCGGGAGGTGGAGCTTGCAGTGAGCCGAGATCCGGCCACTGCACTCCAGCCTAGGTGACAGAGCGAGACTCCGTCTCAAAAAAAAAAAAAAAAAAAAAAAAGAATGAATAAATAAATAAATAAAAGGATTAGTCCAGACCAGATAATCTTTTTTTTTTTTTTTTTTTTTTTTTTTTTTTTTTTTGAGACGGAGTCTGGCTATGTCGCCCAGGCTGGAGTGCAGTGGCTGGATCTCAGCTCACTGCAAGCTCCGCCTCCCGGGTTTGCGCCATTCTCCTGCCTCAGCCTCCCGAGTAGCTGGGACTACAGGCGCCCGCCACCTCGCCCGGCTATTTTTTTGTATTTTTTAGTAGAGACGGGGTTTCACTGTGTTAGCCAGGATGGTCTCGATCTCCTGACCTCGTGTTCTGCCCGTCTCGGCCTCCCAAAGTGCTGGGATTACAGGCTTGAGCCACCGCGCCCGGCCACCCCTATGTATTTTAGAGACAGCGTATTGCAGTGGTTAAGAGCACAGACACTGGAGCCTAAATTTAAATACTGGCTCTCCCACTTATTCAAGTGAGTTATTTAGCTTCTTTATGTTGCAGTTTCTTATGTATAAATCAGTGATAATAATATTAGCTCTCTACACCTCCTCCCCACCTTACAGTTTACATTTCAAGCCACTCCATGCCGTCTCACTACTTCCTCTGCCTGAAATGTCTTTCTCAGAAACACAATACACAAAATAATAGACAAAAACTTGAAAAGTCACTTCACAGGCCGGGCGCGGTGGCTCACGCCTGTAATCCCAGCACTTTGGGAGGCCGAGACGGGCGGATCTCGAGGTCAGGAGATCGAGACCATCCTGGCTAACATGGTGAAACCCCGTCTCTACTAAAAATACAAAAAACTAGCCGGGTGTGGTGGCGGGCGCCTGTAGTCCCAGCTACTTGGGAGGCTGAGGCAGGAGAATGGCGAGAACCCAGGAGGCGGAGCTTGCAGTGAGCTGAGATCGGGCCACCGCACTCCAGCCTGGGCGACTGAGCAAGACTCCGTCTCAAAAAAAAAAAAAAAAAAAAAAGAAAAGTCACTTCACAAATGAAGATTTCCAAATGTCCAATAAGCATATGAAATAGATATTCAACATCAAAATTCATTAGAGAAATGTATATGAAAACCACAGTGAGGCTGAACATGGTAGCTCATGCCTGTAAACCTAGCACTTTGGGAGGCTGAGGTGAGTGGATCACCTGAGGTCAGGAGTTGAAGACCAGCCTGGCCAACCTGGCAAAATCTCATCTCTACTAAAAAATGTAAAAATTAGTTGGGCATGGTGGTGCCTGCCTGTAATCCCAGCTACTTGGGAGGCTGAGGCAGGAGAATTGCTTGAACCCTGGGAGGCAGAGGTCACAGTGAGTCGAGATTGCTTCACTGTACTCCAGCCTGGGCTACAGAGCGAGACCCTGTCACACACACCCACACACACACACACACACACACACACACACACACACACACACACACGAAAAAAAGAAAAAGAGAGGGAGGGAGGAAGGAAGGAAGGGAAGGAAGGGAAGGAAGGGAAGGAAAAGAAATTAGAACAATGGTTATCTAGGGGCAAGGAGTGAGTATTGCCTGCAAAAGGTAACACTGATGCCCTCCGCGGTGCTAGAAATATTCTAAATCTTTATCTGGGTGGTACAAAGGTGTACCCATATGTTAAAATTCACTGGGTTATAAACTTAAGATTTGAGAGGCTTGTCATGGTGGCTCATGCCTGTAATTCCAGCACTTTGGGTGGCCAAGGCGGGCAGATCACCTGAGGTCAGGAGTTTGAGATTAGCCTGGCCAACATGGCAAAACCACGTCTCTATTAAAAATACAAAAATTAGCCAGGTGTGGTGGTGTGTGCCTGTAATCCCAGCTACTCAGGAGGCTGAGGCAGGAGAATCGCTTAAACCTGGGAGGCAGTGGTTGCAGTGTGCCGAGATCACACCACTGCACTCTAGCCTGGGCAACAGAGCAACACTCTGTCTCAAAAAGTAATAATAATAATAATAAGTTGCAGTGGGCACCAGGAAAAGGCAGTCTCCCAGTAGATATAATAGAAAAAACTGAAACTGGGGATCAGCTTCCTAAGATCTCAGGAGTTGGGCAAGTGGGCTCAAGCATGCACACTAAAGAGGCAAAATGGCGGAGTTTTACTGGTATGTGATCTTCTAGGAGCATTCAACTGGTAAGGGAAGAATGCCTCAAGAGAGCATGCGTACAACTCCAGTAAACACACTGCACATGTGGCCCCTCCCAAGTAGCGGCAGGCTACTGTGCAAGCAGACAGCCCATCCCAAGGGAAGAATCAAGGGAGAAGGGACACAAAACCCCGGAAGTATGCCAAAATATAATACCCTAAGTCAAAGGTCAAACTGGGCACTTGATCTCTCAAGTCACCACTTGGCCCTCTTCCAAATGTACTTTACTTCTTTTCATTCCTGCTCTAAAGCTTTTTAATAACCTTTCACTCTTGCTGTAAAACTCGCCTTGGTCTCTCCTTATGCCTTATGCCCTCAGTCAAATTTTTTCTTCTGCGGCAAGAAACGAGGTTGCTGCAGACCCCTATGGATTCACTGCCACTAATAGAAGGGACTATGTCTATTCCATATTTTCTAATGTTTATGGTGTTGGGCACATTGTAGGTACTCAATATATTTCTAAATGAGGGGAATGGAGCCATGTTATCGTTATCAACATCTATTAATATTTTAAATTTTAATTAATTCTAACTCAGAAGGCACCTAAGTGTTTATCAATCATGATCCAAATCCATAGTATGTAATATGTAGTCATTTCAAAGAATAGAATTCACATGGAATAGCATTGTTGGGGTATATCTGAATTTTAAAATAGGTATGATGATAGAGACAGGAGACAGCCAAGGATCCCTGGTGGAACCCCACCTTCAAGCCTAAAACAGCCTGGTGGCTGAAAGACTGAACTGTTGGTCCAGGACAAAACTGCAGCCCAGAGGGAGAACTGCCCCTGTTTGCTCACATTTTTTTTTTTTTTTTTTTGGGGATTGAGTTTCGTTCTTGTTGCCCAGGCTGGAATGCAATGGCACAGTCTCGGCTCACCACAACCTCCACCTCCTGGGTTCAAGCGATTTTCCTGCCTCAACCTCTCAAGTAGTTGGGATTACAGGCGCCCCACTATGCCCACCTAATTTTTGTATTTTTGGTAGAGACAGGGTTTTACCACGTTGGCCAGGCTTGTCTCAAACTCCTGACCTCAGGTGATCCACCTTCTTTGGCCTCCCAAAATGCTGGGATTACAGACAAGAGCCACCGCGCCCGGCCTGCCCACCTTTTCCTAACTAATTTTTTTTTTTTTTTTTTCTTGTAGACAGAGTCTCACTCTGTCACCTGGCCTGAAGTTCAGTGGCACGATCTTGGGTCAATGCAACTTCTGCCTTCCGGGTTCAAGCAGTTCCCACACCTCAGCCTCTCAAGTAGCTGAGATTACAGGTGCCTGCCACCACGCCTGGCTAATTTTTGTATTTTGAGTACAGAAGGGGTTTCACCATGTTGCCCAAGCTGGTCTCAAACTCCTGACCTCAGGTGATCCGCTTCCCAAAGTGCTGGGATCACAGGTGTGAGCCACCATGCCCAGCCTCTCGACGGATTCTTTCTGAATAATGCCCACATGTGTGCTGCAGGGAGGGGGTGGAGCATTCGTCCCTCGTGCAGGGGTGAGGAGCCTCTTCAGCTCTTCAGCTCACGTGTGGTGACCTGGTGATCAGTCTATGAGGTGGGAGCCTGTTAGCAGGACTCCTTTTTTTTTGCTGAGAGCTTTCTTTTAATAAATTCCTGCTCTCCTCACCTTTGAATGTGTCTGTGTGCCTAATCTTTCCTGGTTGTGTGACAAGAACCTGGTTTTAGCTGAACTAAGGAGCAAAAACTTCTGCATCAATCATGATTCTACTGATGTAAAATAAAGTTTTGTTAAAAAAGTTTATGTGTAAATTTTTTAAATAATAGAAAGATATAAGGCCAAATCATGACAGGGGTTACCTCTTATAAGTGAGATGAGTCAGAATGGGAGTAAGAAAGTGAGCAGGCCAATTTTTTACTTCACATAGATTATTTGAGTTGTTTGAATTTTTAGAATATAAAATTTTATAATGGAAAAACAAATATACTGCCATTAAGAATATATCTCTTAGCCAGGAATGGTGGCTCACACCTGTAATTCCAGCACTTTGGGAGGCCAAGGCAGGTCAATCACCTGAGGTCAGTAGTTCAAGGCCAGCCTGGCCAACATGGGAAAACCCAGTCTCTACTAAAAATACAAAAATTAGTTGGATGTGGTGGCACACGCCTGTAATCCCAGCTACTCGGCAGGCTGAGGCAGAAGAATCTCGTGAACCCAGGAGGTGGAGGTTGCAGTGAGCCAAGATCACGCCACTGTACTCTAGCCTGGGTGACAGAGCAAGATTCTGTCTCAAAAACAAAAAAACGAACAAACAAACCCAGAATATATTATCTCTTATCTACAAGATAATATTCTTGACATCAATTTATTCAACATCAACAATAAATTACAGCAGGAATTTAATCTAATAAACACTGAGCATTCTTTTATTTTTATCTTTTGAGACAGAGTTTTGTTCTTGTTGCCCAGGCTAGAGACCAGTGGCACAATCTCGGCTCACTCAACCTCTGTCTCCCAGGTTCAAGCGATTCTCCTGTCTCAGCCTCCCGAGTAGCTGGGATTACAGGCACCTGCCACCACGCCCACCTAATTTTTCTATTTTTAGTAGAGATGAAGTTTCACCATGTGGCCAGGGTGGTCTCGAACTCCTGAACTCAGGTGATCCGTCTGCCTCGGCCTCCCAAAGTGCTGGGATTACAGGCATGAGCCACAGCACCCAACTGAGCTAGTGTATTTAAAAGGATGCTCAGAGGCCAGGCACAGTGGCTAATGCCTGTAATCCCAGCACTTTGGGAGGCCAAGGCAGCAGATCACCTGAGGTCATGAGTTTGAGACCACCCTGGCTAATATGATGAAACCCCGTTTCTACTAAAAATACAAATAATTAGCCAGGCATAGTGGTACATGCCTGTAATCTCAGCTACTCGGGAGGCTGAGGCAGGAGAATTGCTTGAACCCGGGAGGCAGAGACTGCAGTGAGCCGAGATTGCACCATTGCACTCCAGCTTGGGCGACAAGAGCGAAACTCTGTCTCAAATAAATAAATAAATAAATAAATAAATAAATAAATAAATACACTAGCTCACATGATTCTTATTTTATCTGTGAATCACCTATGTGGGCTAAATGTATATTTCTGTTTATACTTACAACACATAATATAAAAATATTATAAAGTCATGCACCACTTAACAATGGGCGTATCTTCTGAGAAATGTATGGTCAATTTTGTCATTGTGTGAACATCACAGAGTGCACTTACACAAATCTAGATGGTATTTATACATCTATGTTATAGAGTATAGCCTATTGTTCCGTGGTCACAAATCTGTACAGCACATTACTGTACTGAATACTACAGGCAAATGTAACACAATGTTAAGTACTTGTGAATCTGTCTAAACACAGAAAAGGTACAGTTAAAATATGATATAAAAGATTAAAATGGTACACGTGCATTAGGGTACTTATCATGAATGGAGCTTGCAGGACTGGAAGTTGCTTTTGGTGTCAGTGAGTGAGTGGTGAGTGAATGGAAGGTGTAGGACATTACTAATACAGTACTGTAGACCTTATGAACACTGTATACTTAGGCAACATGAAATATATTTTAAAAATAGACCTGGCACGGTGGCTCATGCCTGTAATCCTAGCACTTTGGGAGGCTGAACCAGGAGGACTGCTTGAGGTCAGGAGTTGGAGACAAGCCTGGGCAACATGGAGAGACCTCATCTTTACGAAAAAATTTAAAAATTAGGGAGGTACAGTGGCACATCCCCATAGTTCTAGTTACTTGAGATGCTGAGGCAGGAGGATTGCTTGAGCCCAGGAGCTCAGAGTTGCAGTGAGCTAGGATCATGCCACTGTACTCCAGCCTAGCAGAGAAAGTGAGACCCTGTCTCTTAAAAATATAATAAAAATTTAAAAAAAAAAACCTATTTAACTTTAGCTTACTGTAACTTCTTTATAAACTTTTAAATTTTAAAAAACTTTTTGACTCTTTCATAATAACACCTTAAAACACAAACATTTTACAGCTGTACAAACATATTTTCTTTCTTTATATCCTTATTATGCAAGTTTTTTCTATTTAACATTTTTTTAACCTTTTAAAATTTTTTTTTTTTTGAGATGGAGTCTCACTCTGTCACCCAGGCTGGAGTGCAGTGGCACGATCTCAGCTCACTACAACCTGCGCCCCCCAGGTTCAAGTGATCCGCCGGGCGCGGTGGCTCAAGCCTGTAATCCCAGCACTTTGGGAGGCCGAGACGGGCGGATCACGAGGTCAGGAGATCGAGACCATCCTGGCTAACACAGTGAAACCCCGTCTCTACTAAAAAATACAAAAAAATAGCCGGGCGAGGTGGTGGGCGCCTGTAGTCCCAGCTACTGGGGAGGCTGAGGCAGGAGAATGGCGCAAACCCGGGAGGCGGAGCTTGTAGTGAGCTGAGATCTGGCCACTGCACTCCAGCCTGGGCGACAGCGGGAGACTCTGTCTCAAAAAAAAAAAAAAAAAAAAAAGAAGTTGGAAATGCCAAGGTTTCAACATTTCCAGAAAAAGAAATAAAAACTCTAGCTCTAAAACAAAATGTGAAACTCCACAGAAACAATGCATAACAATTAAAATAGGCATCATGTTAAAAGAATTTATCTGAATCTCATTTACTCTTCACAACACTGAGGTTGTATCACTATTCCCATTTCATAGATAGTCATATTAAGTAGATATTCTAAAATATTTATCATGAGAACCAGGTCACTGATTAATTACCTTGACTGTCTGCCAACTTACACTTCTAGCTATTGCTAATACAATTTGCTTCTTTCTCCTTACCATTCCAGCTAATACCATAGGGATCACATTGTCCTACAGGTATTTCCTAAGGCGGCCTGTTTAATAACCTCGTTTTATTAGCCCTTGAGAACCACATCTTACATACTCAAGGGTTTAGTGGCTCTGTGTGTGTGTATGTGTATAGCACAATTTCTTAGTTTTTGCTTCTATGCTTTACTATGAAGGAGGCTCTGTCTCCTTCACCAGTCTTTTGCTAATGTTCTGCTTTATTCCTGAATGTCCCATTCCATATTTCATTCAGTAAGCAACTAGTGAGTGTCTATTTATGTCAGAGCCTGAGCTAGGCATTAAGGATTTTGAAATTAGTAAGAAAAGATTCCTGCTCCTAACAAAATAATGGAAGGCTGGGTGTGGTGGCTCACGCCTGTAATCCTGGCACTTTGGGAGGCTGAGGCAGGCGGATCATGAGGTCAGGAGATCAAGGTCATCCTGGCTAACACGGCGAAACCCTGTCTCTACTAAAAGTACAAAACATTAGACGGGCATGGTGGCACGCGCCTGTAGTCCCAGCTACTTCGGAGGCTGAGGCAGGAGAATCACTTGAACCTGGGAGGCAGAGGTTGCAGTGAGCCGAGATCTTGCCACTGCACTCCAGCCTAGGCAACAGAGTGAGACTCCATCTCGGAAAATAAATAAATAAATAAAAGAAATAATAGAAGAGCCATATTCATAACCTAAGGAAGATGGTGTTTGTGAAAGCATTTTATAAACCACATTAAAGGACATTTCATACATTGTTAGACACAATTATTTCTCTTTGTCAGTTTTAATTATTACTTTTTTTTTTTTGAGATGGAGTTTCACTCTTGTTGCCCAGGCTGGAGTGCAATGGTGCAATCTTGGCTCGCTGCAACCTCTGCCTCCTGGGTTCAAGTGATTCTCCTGCCTCAGCCTCCCTAGTAGCTCAGATTACAGGCATGCGCTACCATGCCCAGCTAATTTTGTATTTTTAGTAGAGAAGGGGTTTCTCCACGTTGTGCAGGCTGGTCTCAAACTCCTGGCCTCAGGTGATCCACTTGACTCAGCCTCCCACAGTGCTGGGATTACAGGTGTGAGCCACCATCATGACTGGCCTTTTTTTTTTTTTTTTTTTTTTTTTTGAGACAGAGTCTCGCTCTGTTACCCAGGCTGTGCCCAGCTAATTTTTTAATTTTTAGTAGAGATGAGGTTTCGCCATGTTGGCCAAGCTGGTCTCGAACTCCTCATCTCAAGTGATCCGCCTGCCTTGGTCCCCCAAAGTGCTGGGATTACAGGTGTGAGCCACTGCACCCAGCTGATCCTACATTTTCAAAATAGCTCCTTCTTGTTTTCAAATGATAGCCCTTTTAGTCTTAATACCTTTTGATTTTCTGGTTAATTTTAATCAGGCTTCCCACACCAACTATTTATATTGTCATTAATATCTCCTCATCTTCACCTCCACTTTGAAATTTATATGCTTTGTGAAATGTGTATTCAAATATGTACATAAATAAGGTCTAAGTTTTAGCTGGTCATTTTATTTTTACTATCTCTCCCTCAACTACCCATCCTATCAAGAATATATCATACTTAAGCATAGTATGTATCTTTTCCTGAGTGTATATTACAACTCTTTAGTATTTTAATATACAGTACCTTAAAAATAGTATGTTTATTTATTTTTTGGAGACAGGGTCTGGCTCTGTCACTCAGGCTGGAGTACAGTGGAGCCATCTCAGGTCACTGCAACCTTTACCTTCCAGGCTCAAGTCATCCTCTCCCACCTCAGCCTCTGGAGTAGCTATGACTACAGGCTGCACCATGATGCCTGATTAATTTTTTTTGTACGTTTTCTAGAGACAGGGTTTCACCCTGTTGCCCTGGCTGGTCTTGAACTCGTGACCACCAGTGACCCACCAGCCTTGGCCTCCCAAAGTGCTGAGATTACAGATGTGAGCCACCGCAATGGGCCAAAATAGTATGTTTAAACAGTGTTTTCTTGTTATTCAATGAAACAAGTATGAAAACAAAACAAAACAAAAAAACCTTCTAAGATTCCTAGCAGTTAACAGTAAAATATTTGTAATTTTTTCAAGTATAATAAAAAAAAAGTATGTATTCATAGCAAGGGCACTAATGTGTAACACACACACACAAACCACCACCACTAATAACGAAAAACTCAAAAAAAGGGGTTTTATATAAATTTCTAAGTCAGTTGATAAGCAGCCTTATAAATAAATACATCTAACAAACATTAACAATAACATATGAAAGGTTGGGTGCAGTGGCTGATGCCTGTAAACCCAGCACTTTGGGAGGCCGAAGTGAGCAGATCACTTGAGGTCAGTAGTTCGAGACCAGCCTCGGCAGCATAGCAAAACCTTGTCTCTATTTAAAAAATAAACAAATAAAACTAAAAACTAGCCAGGAGAGGTGGCAGGTGCCTGTAATCCCAGGTACTCGGGAAGCTGAGGCAGAGGAATCATTTGAACCTAGGAGGTAGAGATTGCAGTGAGCTGAGATCGCGCCATTGCACTCCAGCCTCCAGCAACACTCTGTCTCAAACAAACAAACAACAAACAACAACAAAAGTAGCATGTGAAAGAGGTGTTCCCTTCTTCTGAAGTACTAGAAAAATCTCCAAAAAAATTTTTTTAAGTTATAGAAAGCTTCCACATGATACAGAAGGCTGTGGTACTTTTCAGTAGTTACTATTTGAACAAAACTATATAAAAACTGTTGAAGATGAAAAATATGTTGTATTTTGCAAGTAAAAACCATTTAAATTAGATATCCTTTAAATATCAAAAAAATGTTAAGAGGATCAAAATTTTCAAAGGTTAGAAAAAACTGTGATTTTTTTCAAATGCATCATCCTTTAAAATAATTTATTCTATAACCCAGTGTTTTAATTTCATAAATAATGGTGGTTGGTAAAAATTTAGCAAAAAATATGGAGGAAAACATAAAATAATGTGCCTTAAGTGTGAAGAATGCTAAAATCACTCAAAGTTATGAGTAGTTTTTTTCTCAAGTTATACGTATCACCTACCTCATGGGCAACAAATGATATATGATAGTGTGTGTATATGTTGTAGAATTTGTACACACAAAATTATATATCTAGGCTGGGGTGGCTCAAGCCTGTAATTCCAGCACTTTGGGAGGCCGAGACGGGCGGATCACGAGGTCAGGAGATCGAGACCATCCTGGCTAACACAGTGAAACCCCGTCTCTACTAAAAATACAAAAAACTAGCTGGGCGAGGTGGCGGGCACCTGTAGTCCCAGCTACTCAGGAGGCTGAGGCAGGAGAATGGCGTAAACCCAGGAGGCGGAGCTTGCAGCGAGCTGAGATCTGGCCACTGCACTCCAGCCTGGGCGACAGAGCGAGACTCTGTCTCAAAAAAGAAAAAAAAAAATTATACATCTATATTTAGTTATGGCTAGCTAGCCAGATATGTAATCTAAGTAGAGAAAATAAATAAAGTATTTAAATTAAAATAGTCCATTTCATGGTCTGTGATAGGAGGAAAAATTTTACTTTTTTTTTTAAGACAGAGTCTCACTCTATTGCCCAGGCTGGAGTGCAGCAGTGCAATCTCCGCTCAGTGCAACCTCTGCCTCTCGGATTCAAGCAATTCTCATGCCCCAGACTCCCAAGTAGCTGGGATTACAGGCATGCACCACCATGCCCAGCTAATTTTTGTATTTTTAGTAGAGACAGGGTTTCACCATGTTGGCCAGGCTGATCTCGAACTCCGGACTTCAGGTGATTCACCTGCCTCACCTTGGCCTCCCAAAGTGTTGAGATTACAGGTGTGAGCCACCATGCCCGGCCAAAATTTTACATTTTTGTAAGAGGCTCTTGAGATCATAAACAAAAGGCATCATAGTATAGAACAGGAAGAGTAAGAGATGACAAATACAAGGAAGATAGGATTTAGGTGAAACTAGAACATGAAAAAACAATAGCTTTGTATCTAATAACAATAAGAAAAATAATCTCTAAGGTGTCTTTGAACGACGAGAAGCAGAACAAAAAGTGAAGTCAAATTTTCCAAATTTCTTAGTCCCAATTATATACATTAAAATGGCTCCACAATTATATAAGAAAATATTTATCTTACTAAATATGGATCTTACTAATTATGGATCGGTAATGTCTTTCATTGGGTTTAACTTTTCACATTCTCTGCTTTATTTTTCAGGGAAAACAGTGTTCTCACGATTACCACAGACTGATGATAACCATTGACTCTAAGACAAAGAACGAGGTATTAATTAGTTTTCATTCCTGTTTCTCCTGCTGCTTCTCTGTGAGTTGCTCTAAAAGACACTTATATGAAATAATTTATAAATAGGAATTTTAAAAATGTATTTTATTTGGTAAAAAAGATCAACACTCATGAGGCTTCCAAGAAGAAACCAGATTGCAGGTTCAGTTCTGTACAAAAATTACTGGGTACAAAGACACATAATCCTATTCATAAATAGCAGCCACTGTAACAGTTGTTTCATTTTCTCTTTCTCTCCAAGACTAATTAGCATTATACACAGAACATTCCTTGTTACAAATGTCTTATTTCAGCTTTGTAACTATAGTATCTTTTGATTACCCTAAACTCCCATCTGCTTTTTCAGTAATACAGAAGCCAAACACTCTTTGCAACACTTCTGACCAACTAATTTAAAAAAAAAAAAAAATTTAACAAAATAGAAACAACTATCACAAACTGATGCCACACTTACACTATCCTCACTTTGTGAATCATCATCACTTTAAAGAAAGCCTGCAAACTGTAAAAGAAAAGAGTACTTTTTACCTTTTTTACATACTTACTGCTGAAAGGCTGCCATTGTATTCTCCAAATTTTCTCCAGCACCTGTGAAAATTTGAACTTTACTTATTTTGAACATTTTAATTTTCCTGAAGTTATTTTTAATAAGATACACCTAATGAATCCTGACTTTTTTATCTTTTTTTTTGAGACAGAGTCTCGCTCTGTCACCCAGACTGGATGCAGCGGCACCATCTCAGCTCACTGCAAGCTCCGCCTCCCAGGTTCACGCCATTCTCCTGCCTCAGCCTCCCAAACAGCTGGGACTACAGGCGCCCACCACCACGCCAGGCTAATTTTTTTGGTATTTTTAGTGAAGACGGGGTTTCACCGTGTTAGCCAGGATGGTCTCAATCTCCTGACCTCGTGATCCGCCCGTCTCGGCCTCCCAAAGTGTACAAGTGTTTTAAAGAGTGTAATGGTACAGGTTCAGTATTCCTTATCCAAAATGCTTGGGCCCGGAAGTGTTTTGTATTTCTGACTTCTTTAGATTTTGGAATATTTGCATATATATAAAATGAGAGATTTTGGGGATAGGACCCAAGTCTAAACAAAATTTATTTCGTTTTCATATACTCCTCATACAGATAGATTGAAAGTAATTTTACACAATATTTTAAATAATTTTATGCATGAAACAGAGTTTGTGTACACTGAACATCAGAAAGCAAAGGAGCCACTCTCTTAGTCATTCATGAGCACAATCTGTGGTTGTTTGGCATCACCATCATTCTTGACTGAATTTATAGGCTACCAATAAGCATTTTCTTACACTTACTCATACATAAATACGTAACAGTAAAAAATATGAAATACCACTAATGCAATGAAAAAATAATATGTTCAGGGTAACTAAGTAACATAGTAGCATCATCAGAATACCTGTATCAGTTGTTAAAAACAGCAACAAAAAAGGCAGGTGTTCAGTCTCCACCTGTCTCATTGTTTTGTTTTGTTTTTTTCTGGAGACAGATCATCACTCTGTTGCTCAGGCTGAAGTGCAGTGGCATGATCTGGGCTCACTGCAACCTCCACCTCAAAGGTTCAAGTGATTCTTGTGCCCTAGCATTCTAAGTAGCTGGGATTACAAGTGTGCGCCACCACACCTGGCTAATTTTTATACTTTTAGTAGAGATGGGGTTTTGCCATGATGGCCAGGCTGGTCTTGAACTCCTGGCCTCAAGTGATCCGCCCACCTCGGCCTCCTAAAGTGCTGGGATTATGGGTGTGAGCCACTGCATCCAGTCTCACTGTGTTTTGATTAAAAAATTACCATACACTGTATTTTTTTTTCAAGTGAGAAGAAACATCAGAAGCAGCTGAAGGACCAGGAAGTGGGTCCTCTAGGGGTGAGGGGGCATTCTGCTAGATGGCTTTTTAAAATGTTTTCTCCAGAGTCATGTGCCTTACTAACAAGTTTTTGTCTTAAAAGTCTCTTTGATTTTATAAACAAACAGGATTTATTGTCCTGTTATGAATGCACCCTGCTCTAGCCCTTCAATAAGCTCATCATGTATTTTCATCACGTTGTCTATGGGCACTTTTTCTGCCATGTTAACATCATCTTCATTGTTATAATGTCTATTATCATAATAACCTTGATTCAGAACCATTTCGGCTATTTCATCATTGGTCAATTAATGAACAACTAGAACCTCATGATCAATGTTAAAAACTTCTTTGATATCCACTTCTTTCTGTTTACTGACAAATTCTGAAGGCAATTTTTTGTATATGTAAAGAGGTCAGACATCATTTTTTTCTCACTTTGTCGACATATGGAATCCTTAAAAGTCACCAACTTGTTCATTATCATCACTAAACATAGTCAAAGGCCAGAGTTGTGCCAGGCATGCACAAATTTGTCTTTATTCACTGATTTCCAAGCACTGGCAACAGTATACAAGACATTCTTCATGCTAAACTCCTTTTGAAAACTTTCTGGCAGGACATGGTGGCTCATGCCTATAATCCTAGCACTTTGGGAAGCTGAGGTAGAAAGATCGCTTGAGCCCAGGAGTTTGAGACCAGCCCGGGCAACACAGCAAAAATAATTTTAAATAATTTTATGCATGAAACAAAGTTTGTGTTCCCTGAACCATCAGAAAGCAAAGGAGTCACTATGTTAGTCATCCATGGGGACAATTTGCAGTTGTCTTAATTTTAAATTAAAAAACTTAAAAAAGAAAAAATATTTCACACTCACACCTCTGTTCATTACTGCTAGCACAAGCAAATGTTTTTATATTTACTCTCATTGATCCAAGCATAGCCTGCTCACATGGAATTAATAAAGTCATGTTTAGGGGAAAGTACATGGCATAAACATTATATTTGATGAGAAAGACAGCTGGTGGATTAGCAGAACAGTTGTCAAGGAGTAACAAAATCTTGCAGTTGTCATCCAGTCCAACTTCCCAGCAGTGAGCATGAGCCGCTGGTACAAAATGTTTGTGAAACCAATCAGAAAAGATGTCCCTGGTGATCCGTGCATGCCTTTTTGGTAGCATAACGGACTGGTAAGAAATTCACTCCTTGAAGACAGTGAGGAAGGAAGCTTTTGCCTACCACAGCAAGTTTACACTTATGCATTCCTGCTGCATCAGCATATCCTAACACAGTTATTCTGTCATTGGCATCCTTAATTTGCATCTCATCAGCAACAGTCAGTGTCTTTCTGGAGCAATAATCCAAAAGAGTGTTGTTTCATCAGGATTATAGACTTGTTCTTGTGTCAGATTTTCAACAGCAATGACCCTGGCAAACTTGTCAATAAATTTCTTTGCTGCTTCATGACCAGCGGATGCTAATCACCATTAGTCTTTAAAAATGTAATGCCATGTCTTCTCTTAAATTTCTGCAACTGGGCCAGGCATGGTGGCTCACACCTGTAATCCCAGCACTTTGGCAGACTAAGGCAGGTGGATCACCTGAGGTTGGGAGTTCAAGACCAGCCTGACGAACATGGAGAAACCCCGTCTCTACTAAAAATACAAAATTAGCCGGGCATGGTGGCGCATGCCTGTAATCCCAGCTACTCGGGAGGCTAAGGCAGGAGAATTGCTTGAACCCGGGAGGTGGAGGTTGCAGTGAGCCAAGATCGTGCCATTGCACTCCAGCCTGGGCAACAAGAGTGAAATTCCGTCTAAAAAAAAAAAATTCTGCAACTGGCCTGTTCAATATTCACAGTTCCCGTCATTTTAACTTCATCGCTTGAGATCTTCATTTTAGCTTTATGCAGTGTTTTTCTATTTTTAATTAACTTCTGTTCATCACTTCCACTTTATATATACTACTTCTGATATATATAAAACTTCAACAGTTTATCCTTCTTTTTCTTCAGGTCATATATAGTGGTCATTCTAATACCATATTCCTCTGTAAGGTATTTCATACTTACACCACTGTTCAGTTTCTATAACACCTTGACTTTCCGTGCTATAGATAAACATAAATGTTACTTCTTTTTCTTATCACTATGACCCATAGGGGTATCTGTGGGCCTTTTTGATATTTTCAACGTCTTTATACCAAAGAGCAGAGAATAATCAAGCAAGCAAGCAAGCAAACAAACAAACAAAAACACACACTGAACAATGCATATAGGTCTTCCCACCATGTAGGGCATCGTGGGGAATCTGCTGTTGGTGTGACCAGTCAGAACATGTGCCATTTTATTACCCTTTGTGGGCATGCTTGCATAAGGAAATCTGGGCATACTCAGAAAAGATATATTGTAACTGAAGGGAGCTGGAAGGGTCTTTTTTTCCTTGGGGATGCTGAATAAGTTGTGTGTTACTTCGTTTTGTTTTGACTGCAACCTGTCACATGAGGTCAGGTGTGGAATTTGTTATATATATATTTTTCTTTTTTAAAACTTTATGGCTGGGTGTGGTGGCTCATGCCTGTAATTGCAGCACTTTGGGAGGCCGAGGTGGGCAGATAACCTGAGGTCAGGAGTTCGAGACCAACCTAGCCAATATGATGAAATCCCCATCTCTACTAAAAATACAAAAATTAGGCCAGGCACAGTGGCTCACGCCTGTAATTCCAGCACTTTGGGAGGCCGAGGCAGGTGGATCACCTGGGGTCAGGAGTTCGAGACCAGTCTGGCCAACATGAGGAAACCTCATCTCTACTAAAAATACAAAAATTAGCCAGGTATGGTGGCTGGTGCCCGTAATTCCAGCTACTCGGGAGGTTGAGGCAGGGAGAATGGCTCGAACCGGGGAGGCAGAGGTTGCAGTGAGCCAAGATTGAGCCATTGCACTCCAGCCTGGGCGACAGAGCGAGACTCTGTGTCAAAAAAAAAAAAATTTAGCCAGGTGTGATGGCGGGCATCTGTAATCTCAGCTACTCAGGAGGCTGAGGCAGGAGAATCACTTGAACCCAGGAGGTAGAGTTTGCAGTGAGCTGAAATTGCACCACTGCACTCCAGCCTGGGCAACAGAGCGAAACTCTGTCTCAAAATAGTAATAATAATAATAATGGTGAAAAATATTTTTTTTTTCCTCAAATTATTTTTTACCAGGAATTTTCTACTTGTGGAGTTATGTCTGTGCTCAAAAAGTTTCAGATTTTGGAGCATTTCAGGTTTTCAGATTAGGGAAGCTTAACCTGTATTTTGAATTTTTTTTTACCTGCAACAGTAGAAATCAGAAATCAAAACACAGCCACAGCAACACAGGAGGGTTCGAACAGAACCTAAACTGATTTTTTTTTTTTTTTTTCCCTGAGACAGGGTCTCACACTGTCTCCCAGGCTGGAGTTCAGTGGCATGGTCAGAGCTCACTGTAGCCTCAAACTCCTAGCTCAAGCAATCCTCCAGTCTCAGCCTCCCAAGTAGCTAGGACTACAGGCAC
The DNA here is from genome assembly GCF_037993035.2 of Macaca fascicularis. Taxonomy (NCBI): domain Eukaryota; kingdom Metazoa; phylum Chordata; class Mammalia; order Primates; family Cercopithecidae; genus Macaca; species Macaca fascicularis. Next base: position 47,481,911 of record NC_088390.1, read on the forward strand.
ATGCCACCACGGTCAGCTAATTTTCTTTTTAGAGACAGGGTCTTACTATGTTGCCCAGGCTGGTCTCAAACTCCTGGACTCAAGCAATCCTCCTGCCTCAGTTTCGCAGTGCTGGGATTATAGGCATGAGCCACTGTGCCTGGCTAGCCTAACCATGATTTTTAAGCTATAATATGTGCTTATTTGTCAAAGGAAAAACAGAAGAGGATTTGGTACACATACATCTCCTCAGACAGAGTTAAACAGTCTCTCCTCTGTATCCCCGTAGTCTCTTATGCATAGCTCTACTAAGGCATTTATCATATTATGGCATAAATTATTTACCTGTTTCTCTCCTCCCATTCCCATGAATTGCTTAAAAGAAGTGACTGTCTTTTAATCACCTTGACTGAAGGCAGTATACTGTAGTGGTTAAGGGTGAGACTCTGGAGTTTTAGGATGCTTGGTCTCCAATCTGTTTAATAATTGTGCGACCTCAGGAAAACTACCTAAGAAACTTTCATAGAATTGGTGTAATCAAATGAGTTAATATTTAAACTGCTGTATGTTATCAATTTTTTTTTTTTTTTTTTGAGATGGAGTCTTTCTCTGTCGCCCAGGCTAAAGTGCAGTGGCGCAATCTCGGCTCACTGCAACCTCCGCCTCCTGGGTTCAAGCAATTCTCCTGCCTCAGCCTCCTGAGTAGCTGAAACTACAGGTGTGTGCCACCACACCAGGCTAATTCTTTTGTGTTTTTTTTTTGTTTGTTTGGTTTTGTTTTTTTTTTTGAGACGGAGTCTTGCTCTGTCGCCCAGGCTGGAGTGCAATGGTCGGATTTCAGCTCACTGCAAGCTCCGCCTCCTGGGTTCATGCCATTCTCCTGCCTCAGCCTCCCGAGTAGCTGAGACTACAGGCGCCTGCCACCGCGCCCGGCTAGGTTTTTTTGTATTTTTTAGTAGAGACGGGGTTTCACCGTGTTAGCCAGGATGGTCTCGATCTCCTGACCTCATGATCCGCCCATCTCGGCCTCCCAAAGTGCTGGGATTACAGGCTTGAGCCACCGCGCCTGGCCTCTTTTGTATTTTTAGTAGAGATAGGGTTTCACTGTGTAGGCCAGGCTGATCTCAAACTCCTAAGCTCAAGTAATCCTCCCGCCTCGGCCTCCCAAAGTGCTGTGATTACAGGCGTGAGCCAATATGCCCAGCTATTCAATTCTAAAATGATAGCTTTTCATTTTTTAACATCTCTGAAGTTAAGATGTATTTTACAATTAGTGCTGTATAATGAACAGTTTAATTGGCAAGCTTTTCTCTCTTTTTTTAAATCAACTTTTATAGGGGTCTCTTTCTTAACGGTATGTAAAAATTGTGTACTTTATAACCAATGGCATTAGATTCAATGAAATACTATAGTAAACATTCTGTGAAAGTAAAGGATTATTGCTATTATTAGTATATTATTACTATTGCCATTATCATAGTAACTGGTAAAGAATAGGTACTTGGTAAATGTCCATTAACTGCAATAATAAATAATATTGTAATTTTTAGAAAAGGACACAGATTTTGATGTGAACATATTGAATTACAAAAAATTGTCTAATAGTATATACTATGTAAAAAGAGTTAACTAACTTTATGCATGCTACCCAATTTTTTTTTTTTTTTTTTAGACGGGATCTTGCTCTGTTGCTCAGGCTGGAGTGCAGTGGCACAATCTCAGCTCACTCCACCTCCCAGGTTCAAGTGATGCTCCTGCCTTAGCCTCCCAAGTAGCCAGGACTATAAGCACATGCCACCATGCCCAGATAATTTTTATATTGTTAGTAGAGACGGGGTTTTGACACGTTGGCCAGGCTGGTCTCAAACTCCTGACCTCAGGTGATCCTCGGCCTCCCAAAGTGCTGGGATTACAGGTGTGTGCCACCATCCCCAGCCTAAAATGTTTTAAAACTAAAACATTTCAGTATTACCAAATAATTTATGAAATATACAGAAAAATACTTTGGAAATAATTTTCCATACACTTTGGAAAAACAGCCAATTTCTTCTTAATAGAAAGAGACAATTCAATAAACTCTCAATAAAAAGAGGGTTTAAGGTACTGCTCAGGGTGGGCATGGTGGTTCATGCCTGTAATCCCAACACTTTGGGAGGCTGAGGTGGGTGGATCACCTGAGGTCAGGAGTTCAAGACCAGCCTGGCCAACATGGTGAAACTCTGTCTCTAGTAAAAATACAAAAAAAAAAAAAAAATAGCCAGGTATGGTGGCAGACGCCTGTAATACCAGCTACTCAGGAGGCTGAGACAGAGAATCGATTGAACCCAGGGAGTGGAAGTTGCAGTGAGCTGAGGTTGCGCCACAGCACTCCAGCCTGGGCAACAAGATCAAAACTCCGTCACACACACACACACACACACACACACACACAAGAAGGTACCGCTCAAAGTACCTAAAGGACTTAAGTATTAGCATTAAAATGTTTTATATACAATACCATCTGAACATATCTGTATTAAATGCTTCTTCTTTTATATTGTTAGATTGTATTTTTATGATGACCTAATTAATCAACAGAAATACAAGATATGCAGAAACAAATATATTAGCTTTAATATGCTAAAAGTTTATCACTTTAGCAGAGGGAAGATACCGATGTAAAAAAAAAACTACTAGTTTGATTTTAGGTTCACTTGGTTACTAGAGTTAATGCATGATAGAAAATAGATGCAGTAAATGTGAAGGTTATAGGTTTTTTTTTAAGTCCCCTTTCAAGGTTAGATGACCCTTTATTGGATGAGGCTAGTTAGCCCTTGTTTTGATCAAAAACTACGGAAATACATTATATTCAGATAATATTAAAAAACAAAGTACCATAGAATATTTCTAAAAAAGACAAGAGTGCTAAAGGAGTTACCAGTAGGTTAAGTTAAACTACTGACCACTTGTACCAAAAAGCAAAGAAATTAAAAGAACACAAAAGCCAGCTTGAAGGACCTTTCACTGGACAAATCTGGGACAGTGCTAGCATCAAAATAATGATAGTGAGCAGATTTTTAAGTCAGTGAATAAGAAATTCTGAATCCAGGCTGGACACGGTGGCTCATGCCTGTAATCCCAGCACTTTGAGAGGCTGAGGCTGGTGGATCATCTGAGGTCAGGAGTTCCAGACCAGCCTGGCCAACATGGTGAAACCCCATCTTTACTAAAAGTACAAAAATTAGCCGGGCATGGTGGTAGGTACCTGTAGTCTCAGCTACTTGGGAGGTAGAGGCAGGAGAATCGCTTGAACCCTAGAGGCAGAAGTTGCTGTGAGCTGAGATCGCACCACTGCACTCCAGCCTGGGAGACAAAGCAAGACTTCATCTCAAAAAAAAATAAATAAATAAAATAAATTCTGAATCCATTTTAATAAATGGATTGATAATTTGTTAAGGAGTTGGGTATTTGTATAGTTAGTTTTAAAGTATCTCCCTCCAAAAATTGGCCGAGCACAATGGCTCATGCCTGTAATCCCAGCACTTTGGGAGGCTGTGGTGGGTGGCCTCTTATTAATTATGAGCCTTTTCTCTTATTAATTATAAAGAGAAAAAGTAACCTCACAGTGGAAAAGCTTGGCAGACACCACCTCATCAAGTGATCAAAGTCAACTTCATTAGTTCCTTCGGGCTGATTTCTGCATCCTTTTAACTACCGTGCTTTGAAAATAGGCCAGGTGTGGTGGCTCATGCCTGTAATCCTAGCACTGTGGGAGGTGAGGCAGGCTAATTGCCTGAGCTCAGGAGATCGATACTAGCCTGGGCAACATGGCAAAACCCCATCTCTACTAAAAATACAAAAAAAAAAAAAAAAATTAGCTGGGCGTGGTGGCACCACCTGTAATCCCAGCTATTCAGGAGGCTGAGGCACAAGGATTGCTTGAACCTGGGAGGCAGAGGTTGCAGTGAGCCGAGATCATACTATTGGACTCCAACCTGGGCAACACAGCAAGACTCTGTCTCCAAAAAAAAGAAAGAAAGAAAGAAAGAAAATAATAAACACATTGTATGTTAAAATAACATTTTTATGAAAAGCAACTGTTTTTCAAAATAAAATAATACATGAAAAGAGTGGTATTGTTTTATATTTTTGCAAATCTCTTTAATATCTGGCTTAATAGAAAGCAGCAAGATTCTCATATCTGCTTCATATATACCCATCGTCACACAGATATGTATTTGGAAATGAAAGAGTCTTCTTTGATATGGCATCGAAATTCACTAAGTGGTAATTTGTTTGTTTACTTTAGAGACAGGGTCTTGCTGTCCCCCAGGCTGAAGTTCAGTGGCTATTCACAGGCACGATCATAGCAACAACCTCAAATTCCTGGGCTCAAGTGATCCTCCTGCCTCAGCCTCTCAAATAGCCGAGACTACAGGTAGGCACCACCACACCCGGCTCAACAAGTGGTAGTTTCTTAAAAGTTCATTGCAATGTGGAATCTGAACCATATGAGTAATCACTTCATACTCTATTATGTGAAAATCCATTGGCCCATCTTGAACTTTGAATGATCTTTCACCCATGCATGATTTTATAATAGCACGCATAGGTCATTTGGAAACTATTGATTCACTGAATCATACTGGTCTTCTAAATGTTGACACAGTATGCAATATTTTAAAAATCACATTTGTAAACATCCGAGTTCATTAGGAAAATCTTTCAGAATTAAATGATGTCAAGCTCATCATGATGGCAGTGATTGCATCACTGCACTCTAGCCTGGGTGACAGAGTGAGGACTTGTCTCAAAAAAAAAAAAAAAAAAAAAAAAGGGGAGAGAGAAAGACCCATCTGTCCATCTGTAATTCAACCCCTCGGAGTGCCCTGATAGAGTCTCGCACTGTCTCTCAGGCTGGAGTGCAGTAGTGCGATCTTGGGTCACTGCAACCTCTGCCTCCCAGGTTCAAGTGATTCTCCTGCCTCAGTCTCTTGAATAGCTGGGATTACAGGCATGTGTTTTTGCAGTAGACCAATTCAGGTGCATGTACTTTATACACATAACATGATTAAAGTTTCAATGGTCATATATCTAATTTACAAGAAATAGCACTGTTTCCTCACTTATGGGGAAAAATAAGTAAATATCAGATATTTGCTGTTATGGCAATAGAGAATAAGCCCAAATACTAGTAATTTGCACAGAGAGACCAGTGATTGCTATTATTCGTGTCCAAGACAAAAATTAAAGGCAATCAAGGGAGTGACTCCTTCCTAGTTACATTGTCTCTTTTTTGTTTTGTTTTGTGTGTGTGTTTTTTTTTTTTTTTTTTTTTGAGACGGAGTCTCGCTTTGTCACCCAGGCTAGAGTGCAGTGGCCGGATCTCAGCTCACTGCAAGCTCCGCCTCCCAGGTTCACGTTTTTTTTTTTTTTTTTTTGAGACGGAGTCTCGCTCTGTCGCCCAGGCTGGAGTGCAGTGGCGCGATCCTGGCTCACTGCAAGTTCCGCCACCTCCCGGGTTCAAGCCATTCTCCTGCCTCAGCCTCCCTAGAGGCTGGGACTACAGGCGCCCGCCACCACACCCGGCTAATTTTTTTGTATTTTTAGTAGAGACAGAGTTTCACCGTGTTCACCAGGATGGTCTTGATCTCCTGACCTCGTGATCCGCCCACCTCGGCCTCCGAAAGTGCTGGGATTACAGGCTTGAGCCACCGCGCCCGGCCTACATTGTCTCTTATTTGCCAGAGAGGTAGATCTTGAATTACAAAGTGCTTTATCTCCTCATCACTCTGGATTCAACTGTAGTATTGAGTGTACATATTCAACAAAAGCCTATGACGCACTGACATGGGAACTTACCACAGTGCTTGTAGGACCATTATATAGGTAAAACAGATTTTGAGTCTGCAGATATTTAATAAGATTATCACAAAAAGTTCCATTACATCTTTAAATATATAAATACTGATACCACATTTACAAATAATGAATGGACATTTTTATATAAGAGGTAATATTGAAATGACCTAACATCTAGGAAGAAAATAGTTTAAAAGTATCTTCAACAGTAAACAAAAATTTGAGATCTAGCTTATCCTGGCTTTTATACTTGCTGTGATGAACTAGCACACAGTCTTTAATGCCTATGGAGTGTTGGCTTTTTTCACCTGCAGAGTGTTACAAAATTTCAAAGATGTGACCCGTATTTCTTCTAAAATAAAATTTTGATCATTCACAATGACAGTTTAGAGAGCTTTTAAGGATCTGGTTTTGTTTCGTTTTGGAGTTTTTAGTAAGCATACATTTTGCAAATCAGTAAACACAACACACAAAAAAGTAATGTGTACTGCCTATTCCCAGAATAGAACTACTATCATTGAAAATTGCTTCTGGCCGGGCGCGGTGTCTCACACCTGTAATCCCAGAACTTTGGGAGGCCAAGGCGGGTGGATCACCTGAGGTCAGGAGTTTTAGATCAGCCTGGCCAACATGGTGAAACCTCGTCTCTACTAAAAATACAAAAAAATAGCTGTGCATAGTGGCAGGAGCCTGTAATTACAGCTACTCAGGAGGCTGAGGCAGGAGAATCGCTTGAACCTAGGAGGCGGAGGCTGCAGTGATCCAAGATGGCGCCACTGCACTGCAGCCTGGGCGACAACTCTGTCTTTTTTTTTTTTTTTTTTAAAGTGCCCAGCACTGTGGCTCACGCCTGTAATCCCAGCACTTTCGGAGGCCGAGGCGGGCGGATCACGAGATCAGGAGATGGAGACCATCCTGGCTAACACGGTGAAACCCCGTCTCTACTAAAAATACAAAAAAATTAGCTGGGAGTGGTGGCGGGCGGGCGCCTGTAGTCCCAGCTACTCAGGAGGCTGAGGCGGGAGAATGGCGTGAACCCGGGAGGAGGAGCTTGCAGTGAGCCGAGATCGCGCCACTGTACTCCAGCCTGGGCGACAGAGCGAGACTCCGTCTCAAAAAAAAAAAAAAAAAAAAAAAAAAAGAAAAAAGAAAAAAGAAAAGAAAATTGCTTCTGTGACAACAACTTGAATACTAAAAGTTGGTCCCTGGTTCCAATGGTTGAAGGCACCTTAATAGTTAAATGTCATCATACAGTTTAACCAGGTAGCTGTTAAAACAGATAACCCAAATAAACAATAACACGGCATTTGGCTGACCACCCTTTAAAACCTCTGAGGCTTTTCATGAGTGGGAAGGCTAGAATACTACTGAAGTCACTCATTAGACTAACAAAATTATATAGAAGAATGATAATGTATTTCCGTATTTATATTTCAAAACCTTATTCCTTGGCCAATACTTGTTAGTAAAGTGATTATGGTACGAAACCAAGTTTTAGACTGTAAACTCCTAGAAATTATCATTTCAAGTGTGTATTAAATTTCAAGCAAATTTTAAACCAGTTTAAGATTCATCCTTAAAGAACAGTTAAAACTGATTGAAAATAATCCAATTTCACCGCACTTTATACATCATACCTGAAATGCAATGAAGACACAATATTATACAATAATGAAGAAGCAAAGATTTGGCCTCTTATCTGGGAAATCAGAGGGTGGACTACCTGGGCTCCTTTTAGCAAAACACTTTTCCAAAAGAAATTTATTTTTGTTTTCTTTAAACAATACTGTCCTGTCCTAAAATAAATCATTTCTAGTCTTTTGAAAATCCACGTGTCTTTGCGTGTTTATTTATTTATTTTTAAATTTTTTATTTTTTGCAGTGCTAAAAAAAAAAAAAAAAAAAAAAAAGATGCAAGGTTTCCAGCCCTGGGGACCAGGACGCTCTAGCTCCTGTCTCAGTTCAGCCCTAGCTCTAATTGTGACCTTGGGAAATGTCCCTGGCTCGGAGGACTCGGTTTCCCTCTCTTCTCAATTATAAGTGCTTGGAACATGGGGGTGGGACGGGCCCCCAGCACCGCAGACAAGGGGCTACAGCTTGTCCAGTTTCACGCAAATCCCCAGCCCTCCTCGTCGCCTCGGCTCTTCCCATCCACTCAGCCACTGGCTCGCTCGGAGCAGTGTGTTCCCGGTGCCCCCCGCGGGGTACCCTCGGTTCTACACGGCGCTCCCCTTTTGTGTCTTGCTGCTAGGAAGGGACCTTGCGATCATCCTTCCATCCGCCGAGAAACGCTCCACCTACCCTTCATTCTCGACCGGGTCTTTCCCGTTTCAGAGAACCCCTCACATTGCTGCCCTCGAGAGACCCCCGCCGTGGATCTGACTGGGAATCCCTCTCCTTCTTTCGTCTTAGGAGACCTTCCCTTCACACAGCCTTCACCTCCGGAGGAGCCCTCAATTCACACAACCCCATTCTTCCTCAAACTCTCAGGGATTGGCACCTGGCTGCCTTTTGCGGAGCCGCAAAGGACTCTCAGCCTCCCCCACCTCCGCCATCGGTTCTGGGGACCCCTCTCACCTCCGCGGTGAGAGATGTGTTTACTGAGGAATCGCTGCTTCTTTCTCTGATGCAGCAGGGTCGGGTATTTAAGCAACAAGAATGAGGTCACCAAGTACCCTCCTAGCGTAGACAGAAGGTAAAAAGCCGCAGTGGACGACATCTCAGTCACCGTGTGGGAAGTCTCCCACCTCCGGGCCCTCTGAACTCAGCTGCGGCAGTAGCAACGACGGCGGCGGCGGCGGCTGCTCGAGGTCTGCTCGCCCCCAGCCGGTGCCAGTGGTGCAGCGCACTTGTCAGTGCCGGTCTAGTGCGCATGCGCAGCTGGACCCCAGCGCCCCAGCAACAAAGGGGCTCCGACGCGCAGGCGCGCTCCGGTTCTCGAGTAGGAGCCTGCAGAGATCCTGGAGTGAGCGTTTGTCACCTAGCTCTGTGGACCGACCCGCATGAAGAGAAAGCTTGCAAACCTGCCAGTGTGTTGGCCATCACTCAAGCAGAAAAGACTATTCACGGATAGCCTTTCCTAATTGGAAAATCCACATCAAAAAGGAAAGATTCCAGGGCGCGTCTTAGCCCCTAGTCTAGGAAATGCAAATAATTTTTACCTATGGAGGCAATAAAGCTTGCTAAAAACTAAAAACTAAATAAACTCATCCATTTATCTAGCCTAGAGAGAATTTCCCCTATGGTCACATATACTAGAAAAGGTACCGGTTTACCAGTCAACTATCTGAGAGATGGACCCCTCTCCTCTCATTTCATTGTGGAAGTGCAATCCTCATTCTTCGTACACAATAGGCACTGTAGAAGTATTTGCTGGCTTACAAGTCCGTATAAAATAAGGAAACTTTGTCAAGGTTATAAAGTATTACCTAAAAGTCCTAGAAAGACAGATAACTAAGTTCCAGAAGGCCCTACTAGTTTTCCTTTCACCAGACAAATTACAAACTGCTAACACACGAAGAGCCACACTTCAATGCAAAAGAAATAAATCATCCAGGACTGAGGGAGAAATTTTACGGAAAAGACCATGTCTCCCATAGGACTAGAAAAGCAGAGTGAGTATTTAAAATCCTGTGATTCAGTTGGGCGCGGTGGTTCACGCCTGTAATCCCAGCACTTAGGGAGGCTGGGAAAGGTGGATCGCTTGAGCCCGGGAGTTCGAGACCAGCCTGGGCAACATGGCGAAACCCCATCTCTACGAAAAATAAAACAAAAATAAGCCCGGCGTGGTGGCGTGCACCTGTAGTCACGCTACTCGGGAGGCTGAAGTGGGAGTATTGCTTGAGCCTGGAAAATCGAGGCTGCAGTGAGCTATGACTGCACCACTGCACCCCAGCCTGGGCAACAGAGCAAGACCCTATCTCAACTATAAAAAGAAAATTAGAAGAAAACAGGGGGTGGCCGGGCACGGTGGCTCAAGCCTGTAATCCCAGCACTTTAGGAGGCTGAGGCGGGCAGATCATTTGAAGTCAGGGGTTCAAGACGAGCCTGGCCAACATGGCGAAACCCCATCTCTACTAAAAATACAAAAATTTGCCAGGGATGGTGGCACCCACCTGTAGTGCCAGCTACTCGGGAGGCTGAGGCAGGAGAATCTCTTGGACCCGGGAGGCAGAAGTTGCAGTGAGCGGAGATCGCACCACCGCACTCCAGCCTGGGCGACAGAGCAAGACTCCGTCTCAAAAAAAAAAAAAAAAGAAAAAAGAAAATCCTTTAGTCGAGGTTGAAGTGAGCCTTGATGGTGCCACTGCACTCCAGTCTGGGCAACAGAGCAACATTTGAGGAAACTCACAGATTAAAAAATTGTGTCTTCTGTTTAGGGTTGTTAAACTATTTCCTGTAGATCAACTGAGGCACCTGGTTCTATTTTTCAAAATATCACCTGACGGCAATGGAAGGGTCTAGAATAAACCACTGTGGCATAAAAATTATTTTGAGGCTGGGCATGGTGGCTCATGCCTGCCTGTAGTCCCAGCACTTTGGAAGGCCGAGACAGGCAGATCACCTGAGGTTGGGAATTTAAGACCAGCCTGGCCAACGTGGTGAAACCCCGTATCTACTAAAAATACAAAAATAACCCAGGCATAGTGGTGCATGCCTGTAATCCCAGCTACTAGGGAGGCTGAGGCAGGAGAATGGCTTAAACCCGGGAGGTGGAGCTTACAGTGAGCAGAGAGCATGCCACTGCACCCCAGCCTGGGCGACAGAGCAAGACTCCGTCTCTAAAAAAAAATTTTTTTTAAAAATATTATATATATATATATATATATATATATATATATATATATATATATATCTATATCTTTTTTTGAGCTGAAGGCATTTAAATTCCTGGAATCCCTTATTTGCCTAAAATCAAAGGCTCCCAAAAGAACTTAACTGTCATAAATCTCCTCCCTGGGAACAACTCTAATCTTGTCAGAGATGAGAGAGAGACACTGTCACAAAAGTATGATATCACATGGGTATTCTCCTAAGGACACATTTATGTTTCCAAAAAATCATTTCTTTTCCAAAACATGCTTTCTCCCCAGCTTCTAAGAAGTCATTTGTTCTTCTGGAAGTACTTCTACCCCTTCCTACCCAGTAAATTTTAGATGATATATAAACCTCACATTCTAACTGCTTTTTTTTTTTTTTTTTTTGGTCTCTGTGAGACCACAGAGTCTCACTCTGTGGCCCAGGCTGGAGTTCAGCAGCGACATCTTGGCTCACTGCAACCTCTGCCTCCGCAGGGTTCAAGTGATTCTCCTGCTTTATATATATATATATATTTTTTTTTTTTTGAAAAGGAGTTTCGCTCTTGTTGTCTAGGCTGGAGTGCAATGGCATGATCTCAGCTCACTGCAACCTCTGCCTCCCAGGTTCCAGCGATTCCTCTGCCTCAGCCTCCCGAATAGCTGGGATTACAGGCATGCACCACCTGGCCTGGCTAATTTTGTATTTTTAGTAGAGACGGGGTTTAGCCATGTTGGTCAAGCTGGTCTCGAACTCCTGACCTCAGGTGATCCACCTGCCTCAGACTCAAAGTGCTGGGATTACAGGCGTGAGCCACTGTGCCCCAATAATTTTGTATTTTTAGTAGAGATGGGGTTTCACCATGTTGTCTGGGCTGGTCTCGAACTCCTGACCTCAAGTGATCTGCCCACCTAGGCCTCCCAAAGTCCTGGGATTACAGGCTCATTCTCACATTTTCTAAGAAGACAGAACAACAGGAAAAGTATGAATTCAAAATCAGAGTTCTGAATTTTTTTTATTATTTTATATAATATTATTCTAATGAAGGTAAGAGAAGAAAGAGGAGCATTTATCCTTTTTTTTTTTTTTCCTGAGATGGAATCTCACTCTGTCACCCAGGCTGGAGTGCAGTGGCAAGATCTCAGCTCACTGCGACCTCCGCCTCCCAGGTTCAAGTGATTCTCCTGCCTCAGCCTCCCGAGTAGCTGGGATCACAGGCACATGCCACCAGGCCTGGCTAATTTTTGTATTTTTAGTAGAGATGGGGTTTTACCATGTTGGTCAGGCTGGTCTCAATCTCCTGCCTTGGCCTCCCAAAGTGCTAGGATTACAGGCATGAGCCACCGCACCCAGCCTCTGTATATTTTTAAGTAAAAAAACAATGGCTTTAAATGTAGCAAGATGTGTTAAATACATATTTCCTATATATTGAGACTAAAATCTACAATTCTATTTGTCCAACATTTCAAAATTAGTGTGTCTATGGAAACATAATCAATTACACAAGAGTTTAGGTATGTTAACTTACTTTGTACTTACCTAATTGGTGATATATATCTAATTGGTGATAAAGCACAATATACCACTATATCTCCATCTGATTGGTGATAACTAGGTGGTGATTAAAATTAGATGGTGATATAGTGGCATATTGTCATGTTGATGCTGGTGAATTACCATAGATTGGTAAAATATTTTTACTTTTTTTTTTTTTTTGAGAAGAAGCCTCACTCTGTCACCAGGCTGGACTGCAGTGGTGCCATCTCAGCTCACTGCAACCTCTGCCTCCCAGATTCAAGCGATTCTCCTGCCTCAGCCTCCCAAGTAGCTGGGACTACAGGGGTGTGCCACTACACCTGGCTAGGTTTTGTATTTTTAGTAGAGATGCGGTTTCACCATGTTGGCCAGGATGGTCTCGATCTCTTGACCTCGTGATCTGCTCGCCTTGGCCTCCCATAGTGCTGGGATTACAGGTATGAGCCACCGTGCCTGGCACAAGATTTTTTTTTTTGAGACAGGGTTTTGCTCTGTTGGGGTGGTATGATCACAGCTCACTGCAGCCTAGACCCACTGGTGTCAAGCCATCCTCCCACTTCAGCCTCCTGAGTAGCTGGGACTACAGGCATGCACCACCACATCTATATTTTCTTTTTTTTTTGTAGAAACAAGGTCTCACTATGTCTTCCAGGCTGGTCTTAAGGGATCCTCCTGCCGCCTAAGCCTCCCAAAGTGCTGCAATTAAAGGCACGAGCCATTGTGCCCAGACTGATAAGATTTGGATCACTTAGCAAATTGTTTCACAGTACAGGAATTTTAAAAGAATAGTCTGCATTGACCGGGCAAGGTGGCTTACACCTGTAATCCCAACACTTTGGGAGGCCAAGGCAGGTGGATCACCTGAGGTCAGGAGTTCAAAAACAGCCTGGGCAACATGGCGAAATCCTGTCTCTATTAAAAATGCAAAAATTAGCTAGGCGTCGTGGCATGCGCCTGTAATCCCAGCTACTCAGGAGGCTGAGGCAGGAGAATCACTTGAACCCAGGAGGCGGAGGTTGCAGTGAGCCAAGATCACGCTATTGCACTCCAGCCTGGGTGACAGAGTGACGCTCCGTCTCAAAAAAAAAAAAAAAGAAAAGAAAAATAAAAAAGAAAAAAAGAATAATCCACATTAATATACTGGATTAAAAGGTTTAGTTCAGATAATATTCATTTAAAATATGATATCTCATCAGGCCAAGATAAGAACAAAACAGTTTAAAGTACCAGAATTGTGAGTCAACCAATTGTGCTTTTTTTTGGAATTAAGTCAAATATCTTCATATTATTACCAGATAACCTAATCTCCCAACTTGTTTCGAAGATAATTTCAAGACTAGCATCTTTTTTTTTTTTTTTTTTTTTTTTTTTTTTTTTTTGAGACGGAGTCATGCTCTGTCGCCCAGGCTGGAGTGCAGTGGCTGGATCTCAGCTCACTGCAAGCTCCGCCTCCCGGGTTCACGCCATTCTCCTGCCTCAGCCTCCCAAGTAGCTGGGACTACAGGCGCCCGCCACTTCGCCCGGCTAGTTTTTTGTATTTTTTAGTAGAGACGGGGTTTCACCGTGTTAGCCAGGATGGTCTCGATCTCCTGACCTCGTGATCCGCCCGTCTCGGCCTCCCAAAGTGCTGGGATTACAGGCTTGAGCCACCGCGCCCGGCCAAGACTAGCATCTTAATAAAAATCCCAGCTAGGCTGGGTGTGGTAGTTCACACCTGTAATCCCAGCACTTTGAGAGGACGAAGTGAACTGATCACCTGAGGTCAGGAGTTCGAGATCAGCCTGACCAACATGGAGAAACCCTGTCTCTACTAAAAGTACAAAATTAACCGGGTGTGGAGGCACATGCCTATAATCCCAGCTACTCAGGAGGCTGAGGCAGGAGAATGGCTTGAACCTGGGAGGTGGAGGCTGCGGTGAGCCATGATTGCACCATTGCACTGCAACCTGGGAAACAAGAGTGTAACTCTGTCTCAAAAAAAAAACAAAAAATGAAAAACAAAACAAAAAAACCCCCACCACCAACCAAAAAAAAAAAAAACCAGCTAAAACATTATTTTAACAAAAACAAGACTTTGGCTCAACATGGTTATGCAATATTCAGTTATAATAGAAACATGTTTAATTATGGAGAGTAAAACAGAAACGAGAAACAACAGGTATCATCCATGTATTTTATATTCTTTTCTAGAACAATCAATCTTTATTAGAAAGTTGTAGCCACGTTTACAATAAATATCAACAATAAAATAGTGGAACAAATTAGTTTCCAAATACTCAACTCCTGTAACCAAAACACATTTTGGATTTGGGAAAACACAGTAAACACATACCAAAAACACAGCCACACATACCAAAAACAAAAACCAGCTCAAGCATAGGATTGAACTGGCTGGAAAACACTTATTGTGTTACTGCCTTAAGAACTCCTCGGAGCACCTTGTAGCTCATTAACTGCACATTTTCCTTAGGGGGGAAACAAGGTCCTCTCTCAGTCACATATGCATAAGGAAATCTCAAAACCCAAAGGCCATCAGGTGGAAGCGTGATTTCTTGTTTTTCTGGGTAGAATACCGGACATGGTGGTGGGCCTGGTTGAACCTGAAAAACACAGGTAGTATAATTATTTTCATATTTCTCAATATGAAACAACTGAAAGATAAATGCCTAAACAAACGATAGATTCAAAGAACATGTAAGGCCAGACGTGGTGGCTCATGCCAGTAATCCAAGCACTTTCGGAGGCTGAGGCCAGTGAATCACGAGGTCAGGAGTTAGAGACCAGCCTGGTTAACGTGGTGAAACCCCATCTCTACTAAAAATAGAAAAAATTAGTCGGGTGTGGTGGCATGTGCCTGTAATCCGTTACTAAGGAGGCTGGGGCAAGAGAACAGCTTGAACCCAGGAGGCGGAGGTGCAGTTTGCTGAGATAGTGCCATTGCCCTCCAGCCTGTGCGACAGAGCGAGACTCTGTCTCAAAAAAACAAACAAAAAAAATAAATAAAAGAGCACATAAGATTAAGCAGATATGGGTATACTCCTAACTCTAATTGTATCCAATATATTATTTAGTCTCAAATATTATTCTGCTTTCCTCCAGAATTTTTTTTTTTGGTGGGGGAATGGAGTCTCAGTCTGTCACCCAGGCTGGAGTGCAATGGCGCAATTTCAGCTCACTGCAACCTCCGCCTACCAGGTTCAAGTGATTCTCCTGCCTCAGCCTCCCAAGTAACTGGGATTACAGGCACCTTCCACCATGCCTGGCAAATTTTTTGTATTTTTAGTAGAGACGGGGTTTCACCATGTTGCCCAGGCTGGTCTCAAACTCCTGACTTCAGGTGATCTGCCTGCCTCGGCCTCCCAAAGTGCAGGAATTACAGGAGTGACTCACCGCGCCCAGCCTTTTCTCCAGAATTTTAACTTCAAGCTCTGCCTTTGAATGAAATGATGTGAATTGATGGTGTGAATGGATTAAAATACCCACAATGTATTTTTTTAAAAAATAGAATATTAGGTATAGAAGGTATTTAAATTTAAGACCTGTTTAATTAAATAGTTCATTTTTTAATTTAATTTTTTGTAGAGATACAAGTCTCACTATGTTGCTCAGGCTGGTCTTAAACTCCTGGGCTCAAGCAATCCTCCCATCTTGGCCTCCCAAAGTTCTGGGATTACAAGCATGAGCCACTGCCCTCAGCCTGAAATAATTAGTTTTGATGCTAACTTGTACTTTTTAAAATCAATCAAAACAAACATCAGCATTTTTTACTTGTTTGGGGCGGCAGAGGGTTATATTTCTTACCTGAGGCATTAGTATTATCTGCAAAGGAGCATCAGGAACCACAACAAAAAGCCTCATAAGTTGAGCATAATGAGGTTTCAGCCCTCTACCTTGAGAGGATGACAGAATATATAAAGGCATGTCACTATTTAGGGCTTTTAAAGCTGATTCTTTTGGCCCACTTCCCATTACTTTCATTACTTTGTCAGGCCCAGAGCACATGAATCTCCGACCTCGAGAGTCTTCGTATTCAAAGCCCACAAAAGCTCGAGCTATGTCATCTCGCCGTCTTCCTCTTCCCATTACAACTGCACTTCTCTTTCCAGGAATAGCTTTATTTGGAGCAGGCCAAGAGTTTGTGTCTAAGTCTCCTTCGTCTTCAGCTCTAGTCCTGATGACAATGTCCCAAGGCATAAGATAATTTGTTCCTGGAATGAAGCCCTGTTGGTCCAAACCTGTATGAAAGTTATAAGACTTAGCAGGGCCTAGTTTAACCAAAGACCAGCTGGAGAATTTGGGTAGGAGACCTTTAGGGCAATTTGAATGTAGCATGCCTGGGAGATACTCAACTGTGGATGCCTGTCGATCAACCAAGTTTGGTCTCTTCTCAGTTTTCACTTCTACTTGACCATGAACTTCTGGATTATCTCCTCCTGCTTGTGGATCAGCTGGATAGGTACCTAAGCTATCTGTGGATTGGCCCAAACTCAAAGCTAAACTCAGGCTTGTGCTCTCTCCTTGGGTTTGAGGTTCTTTTTCTTTAAGTTTATCAGCATCTGAATCTGGAGGAGCAGGAGAGGATTCATTCTTAGCAGGAGCAGGATCTGGAGTACTTGGTTCAAATACTGGGAAATTGATATGATCCAATTTTCCACAACACTTTTCTTCCAGAAGCTATAGAGGGGAAGAAAAAAATTCAGTAAGTTTTTCATTTTAAATAATATATTCTTCACTCTAACAAGATCAATAATTGATGTGTAAGTAAGTATGTACACATAAAGAACTTGCTCTTGTTTATATATTATACTGCAGTTGCATTTGTTTTCTACTTATTCTGCTATTGAAAATATGTTTTTACTCAGATGATATTTAACAAAAAAAGAAGGAAGAAGAAAAAATTCAGAGTCTACCTGATAAAAGTCATAATTGGCTGCTTTGATATCAAAGGGATCATCTCGAGGTGCTTGTTTCCTTCCACAGTTGCAAGCACCAGTAGATCGAGCTCGGCTATTGTGATATAGTACAGGGGGATTTCTATCGGCCTCTGGTTTTTCTCCTGGAAAATATAACAGCCACTATTAATTTCACAAACACAATGTGCAGTCAAATTTACTTTGCATTCTACATCTAACCCCACAAATACTCCCAAAAATCCTTTGGAAAGAAAAACAAACAAAAACCTTACCTAAATACACATAACAGAAGAAGCAAGTGAAAATATATAAAATAATTTATATTATAAATCTAAAGTTTAGAGTTTTTAAGTGAATTTTTCCTCCTGCTATCATCATCACGTACCATCATCTAACATAACATTCATTTTAGTTCAACAAATCCTCCAAGGCAGAAATGTTAATATGAAATGTCTGAAATTTTATACTACTTAATAATTCTTTTACCAATTCACTGGGACTTATTCTTTAAATGAAAAAAAATAAGAAAGTAGTCATAGCTGGTATTTTTCTTTTGCAGCAGGAGAGAAAACGTATAGCTGATGCACCTAAATTTCTGTAGCGCTCTTTCTAAAATATCAATACGTAGTGAACAGACTATCTTAAAACAAGAATGAGAACACAGCTCAAAAGTTTTTATTTCAAAATGCTGAAAAAATTTTAGCTACCTGATTTAGGTAATGAGTGAAATTTGTGTACACAGTGTTGATCAGTTAAACTCCTCTCCTCACAGAGCTGATGGCCATTGCTCCAAAATTTGTAGCAGTCCTCATGCAACTGCATGGCATATTTATGAAATGCTGGACCTCTAGCATGTTGACTGTACACTCGAAGAGCCTGGGCAAGCTGATTCTTATGGACAGTCATTGTGTAATTATGAGGCAAATTTGACTGGTAGGCACTGTGGGCCATGGGTAAAGCTTTTTGGCATCGATTTTCTGAGAATTTTGTGTCAATATCCAAAAACCCTTCCAAGACTTTAATACTGCTTAAAATCTTAGATGTTAGCTCTCCAGTGGGCGACCCCAAGTCTTCCTCTTTCCCATCAATAGCCACTTCATACAGTTTTGAAGCTGCTGAGATCCACTTCTGATAAGTAGGAAGTTCAAAATGGGAAGGCTGTGGGTTCCTGCCCACACTGTCATCGAAACCTTTCTTGCTTAGGACTAGCTCCACATGCTGCCATAGGAATTCCCGAAGAGTGAAATCCACTAGCTGGCCTGAAGAACTGGAACTGCTGCTGTCAATGTGAAAGGAAAGTTGTTGTCGGCTGTGCTGCCTCATTACCTGGTATCGCCTAGGCCCAGAAAGGGGTGCAGGCACCAGTAAAGATTCCGGGTCCTTCACAGTACAATGACTCCTAAGTTGGTCCAGCAACATACCTACTGGGTCCTCCTCCTGGCTTCCGGGTACTATGTACACGAAAGCTTGGTTGGCAGGCACAGTAAAGAGGCAGTTGATGCTCTGATTAGTCAAGACACGACTCTTCCGGAAGATTCTATAGATCTGGTCCTCCAGGGCATGCTGCAGCCTCCTTTTGGGAGAATGTTTCTTGGGCTTGTCTGGATGAGCTGGGTCTTGGTTCCGAGGAGGTTCTACCTTGAGCGCTCCATTGAGTTGAAAGAGGAAAAGGAGTCTAGGTGGGCAAGGTCGGCAGTTTAGCTTCCAGTCTTTGCCAACTGGACAATCCTTAATGGCTGTTTTAAGGAGTGGCAGGACCTTCTGTCTCAGCCCATCTAGGGCTCTGAATACTCGATCATAAGTGATATCAAAGGAACAAGTGGGATGGACCAGAAGCAAGATATGACAGACAGAGAATAGGTAAAGGAGACTGAGGCACTGCAGCTTCTCTTGATGCTTCCAGAACTCGTGTGCTTCTGCATGAGGTAAAGAGAGTCCACCTCCAGCTTCCCCGCTCTGAAGAGCCCGACAAGCCCGTAGAAGCTGTGAATTGTCACAGATGGAGGTGAGGAGAAGATAGAGAACTTTGCTTTCCTGATTGTAGTAGGCCTGCAGAAGGCTGTAGTCCTGGGAGCCTGCCTCCGTTCGGTTACCTTCCGCGGCAGTTCCACTTCCCCGAACTGAATCCCCGGCTGCAGCCCCAGGGTCTTCGGCTCCACCGGCCTCACCCATGGCGCCAGCCTCAGTCCTGATTACAGGCCCTGGATCCCCAGGATCTTGGTGGCGAAAGACTGGAAAGACCTGTCGGTCGCACACCGTATTCACAAGAGAGAACTTCTCGGAATTCAGGCGTAGAGCCGTCTTGCCGAAGATTCCCACAACACAGATCTCATCCTCCCGCCATGGAGGCTCCGGTCCGCCAGCCGCGCTCCCTCCGCCCTCGGTAGGGGACCCTCCGAGACTTTCAGAGCCCATCCAGGCTGACGCTCCCATTAGAAGCTCTCGCAAGCTCACGGGACCCGCCATAGTGCAAAGCCTTCTCTAGAGTCCTTCCGGTCCGTTAGTAAAACCTACCGGCTTTCCTCCAATTTTGAAATCCTTCCTCCGCTTCTTCAGTTCCTGCTTTCCCGTCACTTGGGTTCCGCCTCCTCTTCTCTCCTAGTTTAAGAGTTTCCTCCAATTTTGAAATCCTTCCTCCGCTTCTTCAGTTCCTGCTTTCCCGTCACTTGGGTTCCGCCTCCTCTTCTCTCCTAGTTTAAGAGTTTCCTCAGCTGTAGGAACTGAGATATCAAAACAAACAAACAAAAACAACACCACACACACACACACACTGAGATATCAAAACAAACAAACAAAAACAACACCCCCCCCCCCACACACACACCCCACACACACACACACACCCCTGGGGACGAGGGCGGTGGCGCGCTAGGACGAGGGCGGTGGCTCACGCCTGTAATCCTAGCACTTTGGGTTCCGCCTCCTCTTCTCTCCTAGTTTAAGAGTTTCCTCAGCTGTAGGAACTGAGATATCAAAACAAACAAAAGCAAAACAACACAACACACACACACACACACACACCCTGGGGACGAGGGCGGTGGCTCACGCCTGTAATCCTAGCACTTTGGGAGGCCGAGGCGGGCAGATAACTAAAGTCAGGAGTTTGAGACCAGCCTGGCCAACATGGTGAAACCCCATCTCTACTAAAACTACAAAAATTAGCCGGGCGTGGTGGCGGGCGCCTGTAATCCCATCTACTCGGGAGGCTGAGGCAGGAGAATCGATTGAACCCGGGAGGCGGAAGTTGCAGTGAAACGCGATCACACCATTGCACTCCAGCCTGGGCAACAAGAGCGAAAATCCGTCTCAAAAAAAAAAAAAAAGTAAAAATTAGGGGTGGTGGCGGGCGCCTGTAGTTCCAGTTGCTCAGGAGACTGACGCAGGAGAATTGCTCGAACCGGGAGGTGGAGGTTGCCGTGAACCGAGATCTCGCCACTGCACTCCAGCCTGGGCGACAGAGTGAGACACCTTGTCTCAAAAAAAAAAAAAAAAAAAAAAAATTGTGAAATATCTTTGTGTGTAAATTATAACTTGCAGAACCTCTTTAACTAGCAGGCATATTGACAAATAGCTGCCAGGATAAAACTTACAACCAGATTTAAATGTATAATTATAACATGTTTATTATTCTGGGGTTTCGTAAAAAAAAATCTTTGAATCTAAAAAAATTATAGCACTATACAATAACATGACTGAATCTTTAAAATAAATGTTGACTGAAAGAAATCAGAAACATATATACCCTATAATTCTATTTCTTTCTTTTTTTTTTTTTTTTTGAGATGGAGTCTCACTCTGTGGCCAGGCTAGAGTTCAGTGGCACGATCTTGACTCACTGCAACCTCCGGGTCCCGGGTTCAAGTGATTATCTTGCCTCAGTCTCCCGAGTAGCTGGGATTACAGGTGCGTGAGACCACACCCAGCTAATTTTTGTATTTAGAGACAGGATTTCACCATGTTGGCCAGGATCTGGTGATCTGCCCGCCTCAGCTTCCCAAAGTGGTAGGATTACAGGTGAGAGCCGCTGCGCCAGACCTGATTCTATTTCTATAGGGTTCAAAAGCAAGCAAAATAAACCATAGCATTTAGGGGTGGGTTCTTACTAAAAGCAAGGAAATATTTATTGTACCAAGCAGGTCAGTGATTACTTAGTGAGGGAAGGGATTATGATATGATAGAAGAAGGAGACATGTAGGGCTTCTGAGGATACTAATCATACGTATTTTTTGGTGGTTATGTGTGTTTTTGTTATATATATGTAAAACATATATATTGAAAAAAATGCATATATATAGAGAGAGAGACAGAGTCTTGCTCTGTTGCCCAGAGTGGAGTGCAGTGGCGCAATCTAGGCTCACTGCAAACTCCACCTCCCGGGTTCAAGCGATTCTACCGCCTCAGCCTCCCAAGGAGCTGGGATTACAGGCGCACTGCCAGGCTCGGCTAATTTTTGTATTTTTAGTAGAGATAGGGTTTTGCCTTGTTGGCCAGGCTGGTCTCGAACTCCTGACCTCAAGTGATCTGCCAGCCTCAGCCTCTCAAAGTGCTGGGATTACAGGAGTGAGCCACTGCCTCCCGCCCCAGGCCTTTTTTATTCTTCAGAAAGAGTCTTGCTCTGTCACCCAGGATGGAGTGTAGTGGCGCGATCTTGGCTCACTATAACCTCTGCCTCCCAGGCTCAAGTGATTCTCATGCCTCAGCCTCCTGAGTAGCTGGGATTACAGGCATGTGCCACCATGCCTGGCTAATTTTCTTTTGTACTTTTGGTAGAGATGGTGTTTCACCATGTTGGCCAGGCTGGTCTCGAATGCCTGACCTCATGTCATCCACCCACCTCGGCCTCCCAAAGTGCTGGGATCACAGGTGTCAGCCACCGCACCTGGCCCCCGGCCTGTATATATATATATATATTTTTTTTTTCTTTTTCTTTTTTTGAGACAGAGTCTCACTGTGTCATCCAGGCTGGAGTGCAGTGGTGCTATCTGGGCTCACTGCAACCTCTGTCTCTTGGGTTCAAGCAATTCTGCCTCAGCCTCCCAAATAGCTGGGATTACAAGTGCGCACCACCATGCCCAGCTAAATTTGTATTTTTATCAGAGATGGGGTTTCACCATGTTAGCCAGACTGGTCTCGAACTTCCAACCCCAGGTGATCTGCCCACCTCGGCCTCCCAAAGTGCTGGGATTATAGGTGTGAGCCACCACACTCGGTCTTGACCTTTAAATTCACATATATTTTCTATACTTAATATATGCTTTTTTATAGGTATTATTTCTAGTTAAAAAAGGTTAAAAAGAGAAAAACTAAAACTTTTATTAATCTTTATTTAAAGATGCAAGGTAGAACATATTTTAACACTGGTACAATGGCAGTAGCAGCTTTGCAAATGTTTATCTATATGGACTTTTTTTTTCCCTGCCTGGCTTCATTATATAGTAAAGCATTTTTCTTTCTTTTCTTTTCTTTTTTTTTTTTTTAAAGACAGAGTCTTGCTCTGTCACCCAGCAGGCTGGAGTGCAGGTGGTATGAACACGGCTTACTGCAGCCTCAACCTCCTGGACTTAAGTGATTCCCCACCTCAGTCTCCCAAGTAGCTGGGACTACAGGCACACGCCACCATGCCTGGCTAATTTTTTGTTTTTTGTTGAGACAGGGTCTTGCAACGTTGCCCAGGCTTGTTTTGAACTCTTGACCTCAAGTGGTCCTCCTGCCTCAGCCTCCCAAAGTGCTAGGATTATAGGTGTGAGCCACTGCACTGGGCCATAAAGCATTTTTCTTTCTTTTCTTTCTTTTTTTTGAGACAAAGTCTCACTCTGTTGCCCAGACTGTAGTGCAGTGGTGTGATCTTGGCTCACTGCAACTCCCACCTCCATGGTTCAAGTGATTGTCGTGCCTCAGCCTCCTGAGAAGCTGGAACTATAGGCACATGCAACCATGCCCAGATAATTTTTATATGTTTTTTTGGTGGAGAGGGGGGTTTCACCATGTTGGCCAGGCTGGTCTCGAACTTGTGACCTCAAGTGATCCACCCACCTTGGCCTCCCAAAGTGCTGGGATTACAGGTGTGAGCCACTGTGCCTGACCCCCAGCCTATAATTTTTAAATTTGATATATTTTTTCTATACTTAACATATACTTTTTGAGACAGTTTCGCTCTTGTTGCCCAAGCTGGAGTGCAATGGGGTGATCTCAGCTCACTGCAACCTCTGCCTCCCAGGTTCAAGAAATTCTCCTGGCTCAGCCTTCCCAGTAGCTGGGATTACAGGCGCCTGACACTACGCCCGGCTAATTTTTGTATTTTTAGTAGAGACAGGGTTTCACTATGTTGGCCAGACTGGTCTTGAACTCCTGACCTCAGGTGATCCACCTGCCTCCGCCTCTCCAAGTGCTGGGATTATAGGCGTGAGCCACTGCACCCGGCCAACATACACTTTTCTATAGGTATTATATTTCTAGTTAAAAAAAAAAAAAGGTTAGAAAGAGAAAAACCAAAACTTTTATTAATCTTTATTTAAAAACATTTTACCAGATGCACCTTGGTTGTTTACATTCTCTGGTTGCCATTCAGTCTCAAAGTAAGCACTGGGAGCATATGATAAATAGTAGTTTAAGGAAGCCATAGCACTTACAGAGTTCTCAAATGGTTACAATATAAAATCTGTCATAAAAATCAGTAAAAGATATAAGGTGGAACACATTTTAACACTGTACAATGGCAGTGGCAGCTTTGCAAATGTTTATCTATATGATTTCCATAGGACTTTTTTTTTTTTTTTTTTTTTTTTGCCTGGTCTCATTAAGTAGCAAAGCATTTTTTCTTTTCTTTTTGAGATGGAGTCTTGCTCTGTTATCCAGCAGGCTGGAGTGTAGTGGTATAAACACGGCTCACTGCAGCCTCAACCTCCCGGGCTCAAGTGATTCTCCCACCTCAGTCTCCTGAGTAGCTGGGACTACAGGCACATGTCACCGCGCCCGGCTAATTTTTTGTTTTTTTGGTAGAGATAGAGTCTTGCAATGTTGCCCAGGCTTGTTTTGAACTCTTGGCCTCAAGTGATCCTCCCACCTCAGCCTCCCGAAGTGCTAGGATTATAGGTGTGAGCCACTGCACTGGGCCATAAAGCATTTTTTTTCTTTCTTTTCTTCTTTTTTTTTTTTTTTTTGGACACAGGGTCTCACTCTTGTTGTCCAGACTGGAATGCAGTGATGTGATCTTGGCTTACTGCAACCTTTACCTCCAGGGTTCATGTAATTCTCATGCTTTAGCTTCCTGAGTAGCTGGGACTATAGGCACATGCCACCATGCCTGGATAATATTTATTTTTATTTTTGGTAGAGATGGGGTTTCACCATGTTGGCCAGGCTGGTCTCAAATGCCTGACCTCAAGTGATTTGCCCACCTCAGCCTCCTAAAGTGCTGGGATTACAGACATGAGCCACTGTAACTGGCCTTTTTTTTTGAGACGGTCTGGCTCTGTTGCCCAGGCTGGAATACAGTGGCATGATCTCAGCTCACTATAACCTCTACCTCCCGGGTCTAAACCATCCTCCCACCTCAGCCTCACACGTAGCTGGGACTACAGGCGTGCAACATCACACCTGGCTAATTTTTTGATTTTTGGAAGAGACGGAGTTTTCATTACGTTGCCCAGGCTGGTCTCAAACTCCTGAGCTCAAGGCATCCACCTGCCTTGGCCTCCTAAAGTCCTGGGATTACAGGCGTGAACCATGATGCCCGGCCCTAGCATTTTTCTTATGATCTCTTATCCCACAAGAATGGTCAAGTCATTTAGCATTAAATGAATAGAGTACACAGTGGTTTACAATATTATAAACATTGTAAGTGCCCCCTAAAATATTATTGTTATAAATACTCAACTGCTTTATTCTCAGTGATTATTCCCTTTAATTTTACATAATGTAAATGTAGCTAGCAGGTTTTTTTTGTTTTTGTTTTTTTAACTTTTACTAGAAGCTGATATATCTCTTCACTACCTATTTAATTTTTTTTTTTTTTCGAGACAGAGTCTCTTGCTGTCACCCACGCTGGAGTGGCGGTGGTGTGATCTTGGCTCACTGCAACCTCTGCCTCCCAGGTTCAAGCGATTCTCCGGCCTCAGCCTCCCAAGTAACTGGGACTACAGGCGCATGACATCACACCTGGCTAATTTTGTATTTTTAGTAGAGATGGGGTTTCACCATGTTACCCAGACTGGTTTTGAAGTCCTGACCTCCCCACTTGCCTCGGCCTCCCAAAGTGCTGGGATTACGGGCATGAGCCACTGTTCCCGGCTACCTGTTTAATTTTCATCCATAAATGTGTTATAAATATAGATGTGGATCTCTGGCCAGGTGTGGTGGCTCATGCCTGTAATCTCAGCACTTTGGGAGGCTGAGGTGGGTGGATCACCTGAGGTGAGGAGTTCGAGACCAGCCTGGTCAACATAATGAAACCCCGTCTCTACTAGAAATACAAAAATTAGTCAGGCATGGCAGTGTGCACCTGTAATCCCAGCTACTCGGGAGGCTGAAGCAGAAGAATTGCTTGAACCCAGGAGGTGGAGGTTGCAGTGGGCCAAGAGTGCGCCACTGCACTCCAGCCTGGGTGACAGAGTGAGACTCCATCTCAAAACAAAACAAAACAAACAAACAAAACATATATATCTATAAAGATGTGGGTCTCAAAAACAGGACTGCCTCTTAGGTGGTAAACATTGCCCCCAGGTTTGCTTTCTAGTCTGGTGACTTTACAACACTCTATTTGGCATCTTAATGCAATATTTATCTATAGAAATCCAGTCTTTCTGGGGAGTTGCCTTTTAGTTTTAGAGATGGGTTCTTGCTCTGTTGCCCATTCTGGAGTATAGTGGAACAATCATAGCTCACCATAGCTTCGAACTCTTGGGCTCAAGTGATCCTCCCACCTCAGCTTCCCAAGTAACTAGGACACTTAGACTACAGGTATGCGTCACCATGCCTGGCTAATTTTAAATTTTTGATACAGATGGGGTCTCGCTATGTTTCCCAGGCTGTATTACTGTCTTTGAATATATAGGTCAGTGACAACAGGGAACTAGGTCTCACAGTGACCTGCTATGGACTTGAGAATCCTTGGTAAGGCATTGTCAAAAACTATAAGGTTCATGTTGAAGTCGTCATAAAATTTTTATGTAGCTGTATAAATGTGGAAAACAGATATAAAAATAAGGAATACCTCAGACTTCTGTGAGCCAGATATAAGTACCTACCTAAGATGCGAGAAATGATATTCTAATTTAATTTTTTTTTAATTTTTAGAGATGGAGTCTTGCTATGTGGTCCAGGCTGGAGTAGAGTGGCTATTCACAGGCATAATTATAGTGCAATACAGCTTCAAGTGATCCTCCCATCTCAGCCTCCTAAGTAGCTGGGACTATAGGCAGATGTCACCATAGCTGGCTGATTTTGTATTTTTAATAGGGACGGGGTCTCCCTATGTTGCCCAGGCTAGTCTTGAATTCCTGGGCTCAAGCAATCCTCCCACCTTAGCCTCCCAAAGTGCTGGGATTACAGGTATGAGCCAAGAGGCTATTTTATTACTGTCATAACTGCACCTATACAGTATAAACTGAGTTATCTAGTTAAATTTGAACAACCTCTCCAACCTAAATTGGGTAATTCCAGGATAAACATCACTTTGGAGACTGTATTTTCCCATCCGGTTCTCTTGATGATCATGCAAACTAGAAAATATCCAAATATCTGTATCCACTTTATATCACAGTATATGTGCGCTCCATACATACTCTAATTCTCCAAATGGAATTATATTAGTATATCTATATATATACCCTACTACATTAAAAAAAAGGATTTGGGTTTTTTTTTTACCTTGATGGAGTTTCGCTCTTATTGCCCAGGTTGGGATGCAATGACGCTATCTTGGCTCACTGCAACCTCTGCCTCCTGGGTTCAAGTGATTCTCCTGCCTCAGCCTCCCGGATAGCTGGGATTATATGCACCCACCACCATGCCCAGCTAATTTTTGTATTTTTAGTAGAGATGGGATTCCACCATGTTGGCCAGGCTGGTCTCGAACTCCTAACCTCAGGTGATCCACCCACCTCAGCCTCCCAAAGTGCTGGGATTACAGTTGTGAGCCACTGTGCCTGGCTGGGCGTTTTTATCTGCATTTTTTATGGATCATCACATGGAGTCAGGCAGAGTTGGCATCAGTTTTGTTCATCAAAGCTGCTTGTAGAAAGTGGCAGAGTTGGAGTTGGGCTTCTAGGGTGAGCCAGCTATATATATAAAAAAAAAGTCCCAAATATAATATCAGTTATATTCCTGTGATAAATACAACTCTCCTCCTTTCTCAACAGAACCCAGAATTTTTGCAGGGCAACACTGCATTCAGATTCCAAAAACCACTTTTCCCAGTTTCCCTGATGCAATCAGAAGTTCCTGGATAGGGCATCTTTGAAGAAATGAGGCACAGCTTACCTAACTTTTGCCTGTCTCCTTCTCTTACCTAGAATGTGGACATGAGGCTTCAGGAAATGTAGCCATTTTGTATTAAGAGGATAAAAACCACACATTAAGGATGGAAGAACAGTGATTATATTGTGAAACCACTGTATTATAGTTGTGGACTTCCTACTTCCCAAAGAAATATTTAAATTAAAAAAATAAGTCCGGGAGCTAAGCTATGAGGATGCAAAGGCATAAGAATGATACAGTGGACTTTGGGGACTTGGGGGAAAGGGTGGGGTGGGGTGAGGGATTAAAGACTATACATTGGGAACAGTGTACACTGCCTGGGTGATGGGTGCGCCAAAATCTCAGAAATCACCACTAAAGAACTAATTAGTATAATCAAACACTTTCTGTTCCCCAAAAACCTATTGAAATAAAAAATAAATTAAAAAAAAAAAAGACAGTTGTAGGCCAAGCACGGTGGCTCACGCTTATAATCCCAGCATTTTAGGAGGCTGAGACAAGGGGATCACATGAGCCCAGGAGTTTGAGACCAGCCTGGGAGATATAGTGAGACCTTGTCTGTAAATTCTAAAAAAACAAAAAGGAGTTAGTTGTATATATTAAACAAAAAGTCCCAATTTATTTATTTATTTGTCAAGGCAGAGTCTTGCTATATCACCCTTGGCCTTCCAAAGTGCTGGGATTATAGGCGTGAGCCACCGTGCCCGGCCATTTTTGTATTTTTTTGGTGGAGGCAGGGTTTCGTCATGTTGACCAGGCAGGTCTTGAACTTCTGGTCTCATGTAATCTGCCCACCTCGGCCTCCCAAAGTGCTGAGATTACAGGCATGTGCCACTCACTGTGCCTGGCCAATCCTACCTATATTTTATAGAATTTTATGAAGCCTAAATATGAAAGTACTTTGCAAAATACAGTACCATGTAAAAATTATTATTACTAAGAAAGCTGCTTTAAATTATGATCATAAATCATGATTATGATTATTTATTTGAGACACAGTCTTTCTTTGTCACCCAGGCTGGAGTGCAGTGGTGCAATCACAGCTCACTGCAGCCTTGACCTCCTGGGCTCAAGTGATCCTCCCACATCAGCCTCCCAAGTAGGTGGAACTACAGGCATGCACCACCAGGCCTGGCTAATTTTTTGTATTTTTTGTAGAGACAGAGTTTCACAATGTTGCCCATCTTGAACTGCTAGGCTCAAGCAATCCCCCCACCTCAGCCTCCCAAAGTGTTAGGATTACAGTCATGAGCCACCACACCAGGCCAATTTATTTTCAAGCAAAGGAACCAATATTCTTTTCCTAAAGGGTTACCTGAAACTTTCTCCTTAAGGCCTGAGTCATCACTGGAGTCAGTCCTGTTCCTGTTTCCATATTTTCTTTGTTGGTAAGAGGGGTTCCACCTGGGCTCCTACAAAGGTTTTGAAAATAAAAATAGCTGTGTTTTATGCCAACTTTTAAAATGGACTTAGAAGGCATAAAGATATGAGAGTGGGCCGGGCGCGGTGGCTCAAGCCTGTAATCCCAGCACTTTGGGAGGCCGAGGCGGGCGGATCACAAGGTCAGGAGATCGAGACCACAGTGAAACCCCGTCTCTACTAAAAATACAAAAAATTAGCCGGGCGCGGTGGCGGGCGCCTGTAGTCCCAGCTACTCAGGAGGCTGAGGCAGGAGAATGGCGGGAACCCGGGAGGCGGAGCTTGCAGTGAGCCGAGATCGCGCCACTGCACTCCAGCCTGGGCAACAGCGTGAGACTCCGTCTCAAAAAAAAAAAAAAAAAAAAAAAAAAAAAAGATATGAGAGTGTATTACCTCTCTACATCGACTTTTCTAAGCAGTTTCCGCAGATCCATCTGACTTTTTCCAGGAGTACTGATAAAACAAAGATATAAAAATTAGAACTTGCCAGATTTTATTATTTTTTCCCAAAGGAAAGCAATCATTTCTATAGGCAACATCCGAGAAAGTAGTTCTATGTGTTACATTAAAAAATTGTAGTAGAGGCTGGGTGTGGTAGCTCACGCCTGTAATCCCAGCACTTTAGGAGGCCGAGGCAGGTGGATCATGAGGTCAGGAGTTCATGACCAGCCTGGCCAAGATGATGAAACCCCATCTCTACTAAAAATATGAAAATTAGCTGGGCATGGTGGCGGGCACCTGTCATCCCAGCTACTCGGGAGGCTGAGGCAGAGAATTGCTTGAACCTGGGAGGCAGAGGTTGCAGTGAGCCGAGACTGTGCCACTACTCTAGCCTGGGTGACAGAGCAAGACTCCTCAAAAAAAAAAAAAAAAAAATAGCAGAAGATGCCGATGGGAACATAAGGTGATATAGCCATTCCAATACATGATACTTCTTGACCCAGGAGTTACATGTATAAAAATCCATCCTAGGGAAAAACTCAGCCATGTACAGAGTTGATAGGCACGGATGTCTAATGAAGACTTACAGAAATTAAATGTCATAACCTAAGCCAGGCACAGTGACTCACCCCTGTAATGCCAGCACTTTGGGAGGCTGAGGGGGGGTGGGTCACTTAAGGTCAGGAGTTTGAGACCACCCTGACCAACATGGTGAAACCCTATCCCTATTAAAACATATAAAAATTAGCCAGGCATTGTGGCACACGCCTGTAATCCCTGCTACTCAGGAGGCTGAAGCAGGAGAATCGCCGGAACCCGGGAGGTGGAGGTTGCTGTGAGCCGATATCGCATCACTGCACTCCAGCCTGGGCGACAGAGCGAGACTCCATCTCAAAAAATAAAACAATACAAAAAATAAAAAATAAAACAGGTTGCTTTCAGAAATTATATAATATGAAAACTAGTATGTCTTGGAATCAAGTAAATATGGTATATGTGTGTATCTGTCTGTGTATAATCATATTGTAGATACAGTTTTGTCCATTCAATATACCATGAACTCTTCCCATCTTTTTGAAAATTAACTTAAAGTTTCATTTTGACATCTTCAAAATATGCAGTTCATTGCATGTAAATTTCACAGATAAAATCCTGTCTTGAGACATTTAGGTTATCATTTTTTTTTTTTTTTTGAGATGGAGTCTCTCTCTGTTGCCCAGGCTGGGGTACAGTGGCACAATCACTTCTCACTGCAGCCTTGATCTCCTGAGCTCAAGTGATCCTCTTTCTTCAGCCTTCCAAGTAGCTGGGACCACAGGCACACACCACTGCATCAGGCTAATTTTTAATTTAATTAATTTTTTTAGAGATGGGACTCTCACTATGTTGCCCAGGCTGGTCTTAAACTCCTGGCCTCAAGTAATCCTCCCACTTCGGCTTCCCAAAGTGGTGGGATTACAGACATAACCCACCACACCCAGCCTAAAATTCTTGATAGTATATCTTTTTATCCCAAAATCTGTCATTAAATCAATGGCATATCTTATAATAAACAGCATCTTTAAATGGGGCAATAAAGCATATGCCCAGAAAAAGACTAGAATGATAAACCACAGTATGTTAACAGTGGCTATCTCCAATGATAGGACTATTTACATAATTTTTGTTTTCTTTTTTAAACTTTTCTGTAGATTTCAATTTTTCTATAATGAGCATATGTAACTTTTAACATTAGAAATACACACAAAAATCTTGTTTTCCCTTTTTTTAGGCCCTTGTACGACAATATCATTCTTTTAAGAAGTAGTAGAGCATAGTACTGTGCAGTTCCTTACATTAAGACATTTGTAACTCGAGTTGATAACACTTTGGAGTTAGGTTTCAGGGTAACATGCTGCAAATCAGAGACAGTAACTAGTGGATTCCGTGCTTTCGGCGATGGTATAAGCTTTAATTATAAAATGAGACATTATTAAAACAAATTTTAAAATATCACTCAAAATGTAAACATGCAAAAATGGCAAATATCTGAGTGCTATGTGTAAGATACATCGACTATTCTACCCAATTTTTATTCCAAAGCTTCAAAGGATGTCTCTACCTCTTCAGACTAACGGTTGGGAGATAAAAATTGCCTAATTAAATCATTTTCTTTTTTTTTTTTTTGTGAGACGGAGTCTCGCTCTGTCGCCCAGGCTGGAGTGCAGTGGCCGGATCTCAGCTCACTGCAAGCTCCGCCTCCCGGGTTCACACCATTCTCCTGCCTCAGCCTCCCAAGTAGCTGGGACTACAGGCGCCCGCCACCTTGCCTGGCTAGATTTTTGTATTTTTCAGTAGAGACGGGGTTTCACCGTGTTAGCCAGGATGGTCTTGATCTCCTGACCTCGTGATCCGCCCGTCTCGGCCTCCCAAAGTGCTGGGATTACAGGCTTGAGCCACCGTGCCCGGCCTATCATTTTCTAATATACACATTTTGTTGGGAAATCCAAAACTACTAAAATAAAAACATAACAAACTTAACTTGAAATGAAATGACTTCTCCCCCCAGCCCTGCCCCACCCCCCTAGTTGTATACAAATTGAGATGAGGTCTTGCCATGTTCCCCAGGCTGGTCTTGAACTCCTGGGCTCAGGTGATCCTCCCACCTTGGTCTCCCAAAGTGCTGGGATTATAGGCACGAGCCACTCACCCTGCCTGGAATGACTTCTATACATAAGGCTTATGCTTATTTTCCAGAATGGGACAACAAGGTTAAAAGCAAAAAAGAACATGTATATGGTCAATGACATCTTACCTTCCTCCTTTCATCTACACTCTGTGTCTTCTTTAATTTTACAGTCAGCAGATCTTTAACTGTTATCTGCATGGGTCCATCTTTTTTTAATGGTCCAGCCTTGAAATACATGGTGAGGTAAGAATTCAAATTGGAACCAGCACAACTGGTGAAATGCAAATCCAAATCTAGTTTTTAAAGACTCAGAGTTAAGAGGTAACTCTTATTTACCCTAGGAACCTTTCATATTCTTTCCACTCAACCAAGAATAATCCTGTTTTTATCACCCATTGAAAAGTATTCATCAAAATGTAAGGCTTCCCACCCCTCCCCCAATTTCGTTTTTATAAGCTAAGGCTTTGCTAACAAATAAGAGATGGACCAGTTTCCTGCAATAATGCATTTTCCGTAAGAGTCATTACAATAAGACAAGAGTTGAAGGAGTTAATCGGGTTAAAGTGAAGTTTTCCTTGAATTACCTAGAAAGATGACTCAGTTTCCATAGAGCAAGAATGTATACAATAACAGAGGTATAATTAGGGCAAATATAACGATAGGCTCTGGGTTTTTTGTTTTTTGTTTTTTTTTGGTGTCAAGATTGGGAAGACTCTGGATTTAATTCAGGTACATTAAACCAAATGTATCCTAGTGAAAATTCAGCAGATTTTAAAACAGGGTCATGCCTGTCTTAGTGATTCACAAATTTTCTGGTCCCCTTGGTAAATAAGTAACTGAAATAGAGATTGATTCTCCAGCCTAACGACATGAAACTTTGGAATCCACTAACTCTTTGTTCTGACTTCACTCACTAAGCAATCTTCTATTTTTAATTTGGTTTCCTAGGGAGGTTTTCTTCCCTAGGAAAAAGCCATGCTGAGAAGCGAATAGGAATCTTCCACTCTACTGGGTTTCACACACATCACTTTCATTTCTCAATCCAGCTTCTAGGAATTCCTCAGGGACTGAGATTTTAAAAACATAATAATTAAGATATGGAATCAGAACAAAATACAGCCTTCCGGCCCAAGCCCTGATTAGCCTGGTCTTAAAAGGCTACTTGGCTTTACTGCTATATTACACACTGACCAAAACATATCATTACTAGATTGTTACCTACCTGAAGTGCTTTAGCAAGACTGGGTTTTCTGAGCAACACAGGTGCTACTGGTGGTCGAGGAGGTGGCGGAGGTGGAAGTGGAGGTGGAGGTGGAGGTGGAGGAGGAGGAGGAGGAAGATGGCTGGCTGGCTGTGGCAGCGTGGGAGGAAGCACAGCTTTGGAGTCTCCAGGGGTGATGAGAACACAGGCAGGCACATTTGTAAGTTTACCACTCATGTGACATGTTTGACCACAGCTTGGACAGGAAGAACTTTCTGAGATGGTCTGGAAGAAGACATCACATGTGGCAAATAAATAACAAGTTACTTTGATTCTTGAGGGTGACAGTCATCAAAATAATAGCTACCATGTATTGAATGCTTTCTCAGTGTACCATGTGCTTCATGATATTTTCTCATTTATAATCATAAGTTTCTTCATTTCATTCATTCGTTTATTTTGTATGTACTATATGCCAGGCACCATAAGTACAGTGTGAGCCCTGTGTGTCACCTCATGGAGCTGACAGTCCGGTGAGGGAAGACAGACATTAAACATGCACAGAAGGCCGGGAATGGTGGTGCACACCTGTAATCCCAGCACTTTGGAAGGCTGAATCCAGCGAATTGCTTGAGTCCAGGAGTTCGAGACCAGTCTGGACAACATAGTGAGATCTCATCTCAAACAAAGATGCACAAACACACTCAAAACAAAACAATACTTCAATAAGATCAATGAAGTGTGCTATGAGCATGAACAGCTGGAGGCTTGGGAAGTGATATTTAGCCATGATCTCAAGAATAAATTGAGACTTAGCAGATGAAGGGAGATAAAGACTAGGGGAAGAGTTCCTTGCAGAGGAAAAAATACTTAATGCAGCCAAAAATATAGTACATTCAAGAAACTGATAAAGGCCAAGGATCTGGAACATGACTACTGTGGACTGAATTGTGTCCCAGAATTCGTATGTTGAAGTCTTAACATCCAGAACCTCAGAATGTGACTAGTGACTATATTTGGAGATAGGGTCTTTAAAGAGGTGATTAAGTTAAAATGAGGACGTTAGGGTGGGTCCTAATCCATTCTAGCTGGTGTTCTTATAGTAAGAGGAAATCAGACATGCAGAGAGACATCAGTAATGTACTCACACAGAGGAAAGACTGTGTGAAGATAGAGTGAAGATAGATCTACAAGCCCAGGAGGAGCCTCAGAATAAACTAACCAAGAAGCCACAGACTTCTTGCTTCCAGACTGTGAGAAAATAAATTTCTGTTGTATAAGCCACCCAGCCTGTGGTATTTTGTTATGGCAGCTCTAGCAAACAAACACAATGACCCTATGCAGTAAAACA
Source organism: Macaca fascicularis (assembly GCF_037993035.2). Taxonomy (NCBI): domain Eukaryota; kingdom Metazoa; phylum Chordata; class Mammalia; order Primates; family Cercopithecidae; genus Macaca; species Macaca fascicularis. The sequence goes on from NC_088390.1 coordinate 47,516,533, forward strand.
GTGTATTAATTCCCTGTGCCTGCTGTAACAAATTATCCCAAACTTGGTGGCTGAAAACAATTGAAGTTTATTTTCTCACAGTGCTAGAGGCATAAAGTCTGACATCAAGGTGTCAGTGGAGCTTCACTGCCTCCCATGCCTCTGGGGAAGAATTGGTTCCTTGCCTCTTTCGGCTTCTGGTAGCTGTCAGCACTCCTTGGTTTGTGGCTACAGCACTCCAATCTCTATCTCTGTGGTCACATTGCTTCTCTTCTCTGTATGCATTCTCTATGTGTCTCTCTCATAAGGGCACTTGTCCTGGGACTTAGGGTCCACCTAGATAATCCAGGAAGATCTCCTCATTTCAAAATCCTTACCCTAATTACATTTGTAAAGCCCTTTGTCCAAATAAGGCTGTATTTACAGGGTCTGGGGATTAGGACTTGAATATACCTTTTGGAGGCTGCCATGCATTCAGTCCCCCACAAATGGTATCATCCCCAATGTATAGATGAGGAAACTGAGGCCCAGAGGAGTTAAATGACTTGCCTTTTTCTCCTTTGGCTAATTCATCGTGAGGCACAAATTCTGGGAGCAGGAATGGAATTCCAGAAGCTTCTCTCCAGACCAATGAGCACAATGTTGAGACACAGGGGCCTTTCTTAGGGGAGTTTGGAGTGGATATTTTCCTGCACATATCCGTCAGGAAAATAGAAACCACTCTGGATATTGAAAAGAGGGGTCGTGTAATACAGGCACTTGGTTACATTCATAACGGAAGAGCTGAGAGGCCCACTGGGTACCGTGAGGCAATCAGAGATTAGCAACAGCAGGAAGCCATTAACATCCTGAGGCTGGAGAAACAAAAGGTGGAGGCAGTGTATCCAGAGGTCTGGAGGTAGGTTTACCCAGAGAATCAGGAAACATTGGGTGCGGTAGCTCACATCTGTAATCCCAGCACTTTGTGAGGCCGAGGCAGGTGGGTCACCTGAGGTCAGGAGTTCGAGACTAGCCTAGACAACATAGTGAAACCTCGTCTCTACTAAAAACACAAAAATTAGCCAGGCGTGGTGGCAGGCACCTGTAATCCCAGCTACTTGGCAGGCTGAGGCAGGAGAATCGCTTGAACCTGGGAGGTGGAGATTGCAGTGAGCCGAGATCGTGCCACTCACTACACTCCAGCCTGGACGAGAGTGAAATTCTGTCTCAAAAAAAAAAAAAAAAAAAAAAAAAAAGGAAGAAGAAGAAGAAACATGGAGTATTTATCCAGTGGGAGATGGGGCCAGAAGGCAACAACTACCATTGCTGGAGAAATCATGCAGTAAAGAGGAGGGGAAGAAACTCCTTGTCTTGTCCCTCCCTATAGTCTCTCATCAATGTCTTGCAATAGGCCATCATAACCAGGAACCAGGTGACCTGGAACTTGAGGAATGTATCCTGTAGGAGCCAGCCCTCCCAGCAATATAGAGCAGAGCTTCTGAAGTGGGGTAAACAGGCCCAGGGACTAGCCCTCACCTGTAGCCATTCCTACTTCTGGTAAAAGCACCTGGGTTTTCCTTCTCTCCCTCAGTCCACCTGATCTGGTCAGGATACTCACTCAAGGACTAGACACTTGACCCAGGGCAAGTTCTCTCAGCTGAGATTGTTCTGTTATGAGAATAAGAATCTAAGGCTGCCAGCAACCATGTTGCTAGTGCAAGGGGAGAGTCTGTCTGAGAAATAAACTTATTCTAAAGAAGGCAGAACTGAAAGATGAGACAGAGCCAGGATGCTGACAATATCATTCGAGTCCCCGAATCCAGTCATACCTTAGACTTACTGGTTTTATGGGCTTAAGCCGGGTTCTGTCACCTGTGGCTAAAAAGAATTTTGACTGATACAGCCTTCTAGGCGCTTTCTTAGTGAAGGAAATAACATAAGCTTCATTGTTAGTTCACATTTTTTTTTTTTTTGAGATGGAGTCTTGCTATGTCGCCCAGGCTGGAGGGCTGGAGTGCTGGAGTGCAGTGGCATGATCTTGGCTCACTGCAACCTCTACCTCCTGAGTTCAAGTGATTCTCCTGCCTCAGCCTCCTGAGTAGCTGGGACTACAAGTGTGTGACACCACGCCCAGCTAATTTTTTTGTATTTTTAGTAGAGACGGGGTTTCACCTTGTTGGCCAGGATGGTCTCGATCTTCTGACCTTGGGATCTGCCTGCCTCAGCCTCCCAAAGTGCTGGGATTACAGGTGTGAGCCACCATGCCTGGCCCATTCTTAGTTCTATATCATCATCCTCCCTGGTACATTGGGATTAATGATTTGGGGTTAAAATATAAGAAGAGCTGAAATAGGAGAAAAGTCATGAAACGTAGTGTGTACACCAGAGGTGAAGAAGAGAAGGAAAGGTTTATAGAATTATTTCACACATACACACACACATTCATTCTAGACTTTTTAAATTAAAAGAACTTTTTTTTAGAGACAGGGTCTCACTATGTTGCCCAGGCTAGAATGCAATGGGCTGGAGTGTCCTAAGGCTCAAGGAATCCTCCCACCTCAGTCCCCTGAGTAATTGGGACCATAGGTGTGTATGCCACGCCCAGCTATAAAATTTAATTTTTAAGGTCTGTTTGAATACTGCCTTGCCACCCACAGTAAACTGCTCTGACAAAGTTATAAAATTATAGGAATTCAAAAAAGCAATGAATTTACTTCTAGAACCAAAATCTCAACTGGTCAATTAGTTTTATTTTATGTTTAATTTTTTTGCTATTTATTTTTGGAGTCCCACCTAGTCTCAATAATTTTATTTAGGCCTGGTGTGGTGGCTCATGTCTAGAATCCCAGCACTTTGGGAGGCCAAGGCAGGCAGATCACTTGAGGTCAGGAGTTCAAGACCAGCCTGGGCAACATGGTGAAATCCCGTCTCTACTAAAAATACAAAAATTAGCCAGGTGTGGTGGCAGGAACCTGTAGTCCCGACTACTCAGGAGGTTGAGGCAGAAGAATTGCTTGAACCCAGAAGGCAGAGGTTGCAGTGAGCTTAGATCATGCCACTATACTTTAGCCTGGGTGACAGAGCGAGACTTCGTTTCAAACAAACAAAAACAATTATTCTATTCTTTTTTTGGTCTCAAATAATATTTTTTTGAGACAGAGTCTCGCTTTGTCACCCAGATTGGGGTGCAGTGGCATGATCATGGTTCACTGCAACCTCCGCCTCCTGGTTCAAACGATTCTCCTGCCTCAGCCTCCTGAGTAGCTAGGACTACGGGCATGCGCCACCATGCCTGGCTATTTTTTTTAGTAGAGAGGAGGTTTCATCATGTTGGCCAGGATGGTCTTGAACTGCTGACCTCAAGTTATCCAACCACCTTGGCCTCCCAAAGATATATTTTAATAATACATGGGAACATCCGATAAACACTGTTCTGAATATACCTTTACATTTAATTTAATAGTGTATTATTATTGTTATTATTATTTTGAGACACAGTCATGCTCTGTTGCCCAGGCTGGAGCGCTGTGGCGTGATCTCAGCTCACTGCAACATCTGTCTCCCAGGTTCCAGTGATTCTCCTGCCTCAGCCTGTGGAGCAGCTGGGATTACAGGAGCGTGTCACCATGCCAGGCTAATTTTTTGTACTTTTAGTAGAGATGGGGTTTTGCCATGTTGGCCAGGCTGGTCTCAAACTCCTGGCCTCAAGTGATCCATCCACCTTGGCCTCTCAAAGTGCTGGATTACAGGCGTGAGCCACCATGCCTGGCCACTAGTGTATTCTTTTAAAAAAAGTTTTCCTAGGGGGTAGGGGACTGATGGTATATTCTTGAGATCATACCTCATTAGTACATACAGAACTACCTCATTCTTTTTAACAGCTACATAGTATTCCACTGAATGAATGGATTATAATTCAGTCAATTAATCCCATATTCTTTGACACTTAGTTTTGTTTTTTGTTTTCACTATTTTTCAAATCACACTGCAATAAATCACTTTGTACATATGTGCAAAATTTGGTTGCATCAAATGATATATATTTTAAAAATGTTGATAGATGTTAACTAATTATAGCCCATAGAGGTTTTATCAATTTATGGCATTCTCAATAACAAGAAAGCACCTGTTTCTCCAAAACTTTTGGTCTTTGATTTGTTTGTTCTGTCAATCTGATAGGCTAAAGGCATTACTCATTGAAGTTTATTTTGCATTTCTGTTTTTTGTGTGTGGCAGAGACTACTAATTGCCTCCCAATATACATTTTTGCCTTCTTCTTTAGTAATAGGAAACCTGACTTTTAGCTGGACACACTGTAATCCAGATGGTAGATTACATTCCTCAGGTTCCCTAGTGACTAGGTATAATTAAATACATGACTATGTTTTAGCGAAATGAGAGATAAGTAAAAGTTCTGTAAATGAGTTTGGGAAGTTGCCTTAATGGGGGTAGTAGGATAACTTTTTCTTTCTGCTGCCTAAAATAAAGACATTTTGTTTATGCAAATATTCTTTGAGGCTTGTCACTGGTACCACACCTAGTCCTGATTCACTTTTTTTTTTTTTTTTTTGAAATAGAGTCTCATTCTGTCACCCTGGCTGGAGTGCAGCGGCGCAATCTCGGCTCACTGTAACCTCTACCTCCCGGGTTCAAGTGCTTCTCCTGCCTCAGCCTCCTGAGTAGCTGGGATTACTGGTGCCCGCCATCACACCTGGCTAATTTTTGTATTTTTAGTAGTGACAGGATTTCACCATGTTGGCCAGGCTGGTCTCAAACTCCTGACCTCAAGTGATCTGCCCACCTTGGCCTCCCAAGGTGCTGGGATTACAAGCGTGAGCCACAGCACCCAGCCCTGATTTACTCTTGAGATGGAGTCTCGCTCTGTTGCCCAGGCTGGAGTGCAGTGGTGCGATCTCAGCTCACTGCAACCTCCGCTTCCCGGGTTCAAGCAATTCACCTGCCTCAGCCCTCCGAGTAGCTGGGATTATAGGCATGCACTACCACATCCAGCTAATTTTTGTATTTTAGTAGAGAGGGGGTTTCACATTGGCTAGGCTGGTCTTGAACTCCTGACTTCAAGTGATCCACCCACCTCGGCCTTCCAAAGTGGTGGGATTACAGGGGTAAGCCACTGTGCCCGGCCCCTGATTCACTCTTAAGTGAAGTTGAGTACCTACTCATGTATTTATTTATTTTATTTTTATTTTATTTTATTTTTGAGACAGAGTCTAGCTCTGTCACCCAGGCTGGAGAGCAGTGGCACGATCTTGGCTCACAGCAGTCTCCACTTCCCGGGTTCAAGTGATTTTCCTGATCTCAGATGATCTGCCCGTTTTGGCCTCCCAAACTGCTGGGATTACAAGCATGAGTCACCGTGCCCAGCCCTACTCATGTATTTAAGAACCATTTGTATTCCTTTTCTTTCTGCCCAGGATGGCCTCAAAATTCTGTGCTCAAGTGATTCTCCCATCTCAGTTTCTTGAGTAGCTGGGATGATAAGTGTGCACCACTGTACCTGGCTTGTATTCCTATATTTAGGTGAATGCTGTATTCATATAATTTCCTCATTTTACTGCTAAGTTATTGGTCTTTTTTGTATTGATTTGTATTGGTTCTTTATATATTCAATAATTAATTGTTTTCCTCATATTTGAGCAAATATTTTTGCATCTTATTTTATTTTATTTGAGACATGGTCTCGCTGTGTCGCCCAAGCTGGACTGCAGTGGCATGATCTCTGCTTACTGCAATTTGTGCCTCCTGGGTTCAAGCGATTCTCCTGCCTCAGCCTCCCCAGTAGCTGAGATTACAGGCATGCACCACTATGCCTGGCTAATTTTTTTTTTTTTTTGTATTTTTAGTGGAGACAGGGTTTCACCATCTTGGCTAGCTGGTCTCGAACTCCTGACCTCAGGCAATCCACCTGCCTCAGCCTCCCAAAGTGCTGGGATTACAGACGTGAGCCACCGTGCCCAGCCTTTTGCATCTTATTTTGCTGTGCATAAATTTTTATTTTTATGTCTGATTATTTAAATTTACAAACAAGCCAGGTGCCATGGCTCATGCCTGCAATCCCAACACGTTGGGAGGCTGAGGTAGGGGGATCACTTGAGGCCAGGAGTTTGAGAGCAGCCTGGGCAACAAAGTGAGACCCCCATCCCTACAAAAAATAAAAAAATTCGCTGGGTAGGTGGCACACACTTCTGGTCCCAGCTATAAGGGAGGCTGAGGCAGGAAGATCCCTTGAGCCAGGAGGTCAAGGTTGCAGTGAGCCATGATCATGCCACTGCACACTAGACTGGGTGACAGAGTGAGACCCTGTCTATTTAAAAAAAAAAAAAAAAGCAAACAGCAGGCAATATTTTTTTCAGATCTTCTGCTTTAATACTGACAATATTGAACTTTACCTGAGCTCTGCAATTCTGGAAAATAAGGATGGCCAAAAAACTCCCCATCCAAGCCTGCAGTCCCAGCTACTAAAGGAGGCTGAGGTAGGAGGATCACTTGAGCCTAGGAGTTAGGAGTTGGAGTCTAGCCTGGGCAACATAATTTGTTTCAATCTCTAGAAACAAACAAAAAAATCTCCCTACAGTTTTATGTCTAGGAAATAATTTATTATTTTGGAAGCGATGTGGAACCAACTTTTCCCACATCAGTTAGATAAGACTTATGGATGGCTCCCTTGTTTATCTGACAAAGCCAGACACAGACCCTCCAAATTCCCATTCTTTGTCTCATAAGTGATTAGCTGAACTGCTCACTGCCACTGACCAATCTGGACAAAGTATCTACTAACTTGACCAAACTTTAGTCAGGATTTAGCCCTCCCCACAGGCCCTAGAACCTTGACCTATTCTTGGGCTTAAGCAAGCATTGGTATGCTGAACAACCTTCAGGAAAAGATGTTCCCTGATCTAATCAGCTGTCTAATCAGATTATCCCAACTCTTCATCTTACTTCCCCATAACCCAATTTGTTCTACCCTTTTATGCCTTGCTAACAAAGAAAACTTTTTTGCTTAATGTTTGAGATATAAATCTTATGACTTGAGCATTTTCCCTATTGCAATAGTCTTTTCAAATAAAGTGTCTTCTTACCTAATTCCAGATTTGCTTTTTTATTTGACAATACCAACCTTCAGTGCTTCCTGGAGCTTGCATAATTTACTTTCCAAAATGCAAAACTGTTGTTTTAGACTGTAAAGTTCTCGGTGGTAGATACGAGATGGAAAGATGGTGTCTTTCAATACTTCTAAACTCTGAAATTAATAATAAACAATTCTGAGTCCTATGAGTAATATGATAAGGACAAGAAAACAGGAACCAGAAAGTGACTTGATGTATGTTTTATAGAAGCAAAGGCAGGCATGACTCAATAATTTCATCTTATCTGAGTTTAGCTTGAGGGTTGGACTGACTTGAGCACATATGTATATGAACACCAAGTGTGTAGAAGAACTATAGTGCTGAAAACAGGGATGTCACATCCATACCAGGGTTATGCAGTTCTGGCACCAGCTGTATATAGACCACACTCTATTTGTCCAAAGTTCTATCGCATCTCTGATGTTAGGAAATTTGAAGTTCCAGGATGATCTTAGCCAGCTTCTGCTTTGAGATATATCTATTGAAGAAATAATGACTCTGTAGGAAAAACAAAATGAAACAAACAAAAACCCCTAAGTCAGAATAATAGCCTTGGCCTGGCGTGGTGGCTCGTGCCTCTAATCCTAGCACTTTGGGAGGCTGAGGTGAGCAGATTGCTTGAGACCAGGAGTTCGAGACTAGCCTCGGCAACATGGCGAAACGCTGTCCCTATCAAAAAAATACAAAATTGAACCAGGCATGGTGGTGTGCCAGAAGAGAAAGGAATATGCAAAGCAGGCTTGAAGACGGGTTAAATCAGAGCTTTTCATTCCACAAGAGAAATTTTAATGGGGTCAGAACATTGATCTTCTAATATTTGAAAGCCTGCTAACTAGGAGAGAGATAGCAAACTGTTTTGTTGTAGGAGGACCCACCCAGCTCTGACGGGTTAAAGCATCATGAATGCAAATTTGAACTCCAGAAAAGCAGAGCTGCCTCGTTCAGTCTGTGCCTTTCCCATGAGCAAGAGACTCCTAGGAGAGCCGGAGCCCATTAGGAAACCATGTGGGAACTTACTCACAGGTTCCTTATTTTTTTTGAGATGGAGTTTTGCTCTTGTTGCCCAGGCTGGAGTGCAATGATGTGATCTTGGCTCGCTGCAACCTCCGCACCCCGAGTTTAAGTGATTCTCCAGCCCCTCCTCCCGAGTAGCTGGGATTACAGGCACCTGCCACCATGCCTGGTTAATTTTTTGTATATTTAGTAGAGATGGCCAGTCTGGTCTCAAACTCCTGACCTCAAGTGATCCACTCTCTTTGGCCTCCCAAAGTGCTGGGATTATAGGCACGAGCCACTGAGCCCGGCCGGGAACCCACAGGTTTTTTGGATAGTCTCTGAATATCATGCAACTCTTTTATTTTTTATCCAAGAAAAAAAAATGTTTTTGACACAACGTCTTGCTGTGTTGCCCAGACTCGAGTGCAGTGGCAAGATCATAGCTCACTGCAGCTTCTAACTCCTGGGCTCAAGTGATCTTCCTGTCGCATGAGTCTCCCAAGTAGTTGGAACACAGGTGCCAGCCACCACACCTGTCTAATTTGGTTTGGTTTTGTTTTTTTAGAGATGGGATCTTGCTATGTTGCCTACACTGGTTTTGAACTGCTGGCCTCAGGCAATCTTCCTCCCTTGGCCATTCAAAGTGCTGGGATTACAAGCATGAGCCACTGTGCACAGTTGAGATTTTTCGATTTAGTCTTTTTGTACATGGGATATTTTATTCATAGAATCCATAAATGGTAGGGAAATTTCTGAGTTCAGAGCAATACATATGATACAAAACTTGATATACAGACTAGTTTCTTAGCCAAACTGGAGGGGCTGGCTTTAGGTAATCCATGGACTACCTGAAATTGGGGACACCATTGGAAACATGTGTGAGCTCAAGGGCAGTTTCCTATGATTTTCAGGCCTCAAAATGTCTCTTGGACTCAAAGATGCCTTAGGGCAGAGGACATATGTACCCCCAGTATAGAATCTCAGACAGTGAAAGTCAGTAAACATTCGGCAGAAAAGTGACAAATTGAGTGCTCTGATGTGACTTTTTCATCAAGTCAATGTTCTTGGGATCTCTTGTACATGATAATCTCACTCTTGTAAAGTTTCATAGTTTCTGCTTACCCTAGTTTTCTTTCCCACCCTGTTCCCTCTCCTACCAGACTGGTCTCTGAAATGGGCATGTACAGAGGAGACCCCAACATGCTTTGCGTGGAGAGGACACAGCCTCTGCTGGGACAGGGAACAGAGGGATGCGGAGACCCTGATGATGCTTTTGGACAGTGGTCTGAGGTTGGGACAGTGGCAGGAGGTACCATCCATTCACCCAGGATCTCCAGGACAAGAGATCAGCTTGGCAGTTACATGTGTTTTTCTTCAAACTGGTTGCCAGGTTGGAATGACCGATGACATCAGAGATTCCAACCTTCCTGATTGGAAGGACCGGCCTCCGTTGGCGCCTGGGAGCTCAGGTGGACAACAGCATCTTCTCAGAGCTGTTCTCCACTCCTGACTTCTCCTAGCCTCAATAATTGATAATACACTCTTCCGGGTCCTAGCAGAATCCAGAAGGCGGCTTTGGACAGAACAGAGACTAGGTTCCGTGGGTTGGGACAGATTTTGGAAAGATCATGACCAGTTGTCAACCGCACCCCCAGGATGAGGAGCAGAGCCCCCAGCTGAGCACCTCGGGGTACCCCCGCCAGGAGGTGGTAGATAATGAAGTGTCAGGACCATCAGGTGAGGTGACTGGAGGAAGAAGAGGTGGGATAGGGTTGACTAAGATGAAGGAAGGGGGCTGGGTGCAGTGGCTCACACCTGTAACCCCAACACTTTGGGAGGCTGAGGCGGGCGGATCACCTGAGGTCAGGAGTTCAAGACCAGCCTGGCCAACATGGTGAAACCTCATCTCTACTGAAAGTACAAAAATTAGCCAGGCGGTAGTGGTGCACGCCTGTAATCCCAGCCACTTGGGAGGCTGAGACAGGAGAATCGCTTGAGCCTGGGAGGAAGAGGTTGCAGTGACCCGAGATTGTGCTACTGCACTCCAGTCTGGGTGAGAGAGTTGGACACTGTCTCCAAAAAAGAAAGAAGGGTCAGAGGTCAGGAAGTCTCCACACACCTGAGGAGGGTGTGTGGGAAGAATGGAGAAATTCAGGCCAGGTGCAGTGGCTCACACCTGTAATCCCAGCACTTTGGGAGGCCCAAGGCAAGCGGATCACTTGAGGCCAGGAGTTTGAGAGCAGCCTGGCCAAAATGGTGAAACCCCGTCTCTACTAAAAGTACAAAAATGGGCATTATGGCAGGCACCTGTAATCCCAGCTACCTGAGAGGCTGAGGCAGGAGAATAACTGGACTCCGGGAGATAGATGTTGCAGTGAGCTGAGATTGCACCACTACACTCCAGCCTGGGTGACAAAGCAAGATTCTGTCTCAAAACAAAAAACACAACAAAACAAAAACAAAAAACAAAAAACAAAGGAGGGGCTCAGAGAGCCAGGGATCAGGGAAGGACATGAGGAAGTGTTCTGAGGACACAGAGTCGGAATAATGGGGAGGGGAAGGAGCAGGACATGGGGTTGAGCAGAGGAGAAAGTCAGAAAGATGCCTTGGAGAAGCTAACAGTCTCTGAGGCTGGGGAGGATGGAGAGTGGTTTGGGGTTTGGGGTCAGGGTCTAAGGTGATCAGTTGCAGAAGCATTACACGGTGGCCTGGTTTCTTCACTCAGCCTCTGGGGTAGATCCCAGCCCCCCATGTAGGTCCCTTTGCTGGAAAAGGAAGAGGGAGTGGTCGGACAAATCTGAGGAGTCATCGGAGGAGGAGCCAGAGAAGGAGCTCGCCCATGAGCCTGAGGAGACCTGGGTGGTGGAGACGCTGTGTGGGCTCAAGATGAAGCTGAAGTTGAAGCTGAAGCAACAGCTAGTGTCGTCCGTGCTCCCTGAGCACCACGAGGACTTCAACAGGCTGCTTGGTAGGAGGACACCCCAGAGAGCACCTCCAATCCTGTTCTTCTAAAAAAGAGGCAACTTCCAATAACCACACTTTTCTAATGGGAAAAATATGCCCCCAGTGGGTGAGCTCTCCATGCGGGAGGACTCAGAAGTGATCACTCATGAGGGACGCTTAGGAGATGATAGAGGATTAGGCTGGACTTGATAAAGGTTGGCGCTTGGGACAAGAAAGCTTGGTTTTGGGCTGGGCGCTGTGGCTCACGCCTGTAATCCCAGCACTTTGGGAGGCCGAGGTGGGCGGATTATAAGGTCAGGAGATCAAGACCATCCTGGCTAACATGGTGAAACCCAGTCTCCACTAAAAATACAAAAAATTAGCCGGGCATAGTGGCGGGTGCCTGTAGTCCCAGCTACTCGGGAGGCTGAGGCAGGAGAATGGCATGAACCCCGGAGGTGTTGCTTGCAGTGAGCCGAGATCGCATCACTGCACTCTAGCCTGGGTGACAGAGCGAGACTCCGTCTCAAAACAACAACAACAACAACAAAAAAAAAAAAAAAAAGAGAAAGTTTGGTTTTGGGCCAGGTGTGGTGGCTGATGCCTGAGATCCCAGCACACTGGGAGGCTGAGGCAAGAGGATTGCTTGAACTCAGGACTTTGAGGCTGCAGTGAGCTATGACTGCACCACTGCACTCCAGCCTGCATGACAGAGCAAAACCCTGTTTCAAAAGAAAACCAAAGTCCGGGTGCGGTAGCTCACGCCTGTAATCCCAGCACTTTGGGAGGCTGAGGCGGGTGGATCACCTGAGGTCAGTTGTTCGAGACCAGCCTGACCAATATACAGAAACCTCGTCAATACCAAAAATACAAAACTTAGCTGGGCGTGGTGGTGCACACCTGTATTCCCAGCTACTTGGGAGGCTGAGACAGGATAATCACTAGAACCCGGGAGGTGGAGGTTGCTTTGAGCCAAGATAGCACCACTGCACTCCAGTCTGAGGGAGAGATTGAGACCCTGTGGCAAAAAAAAAGAGAAAAGGACAGGTCCAGAAGTCAGGAAGGAGCACCTGAGGAGGTGTGTGGGAAGAATGGAGGGACTGAGGCAGGGTGCTGTAGCTCACACCTGTAATCCCAGTACTTTGGGAGGCCAAGGCAGGCAGATCACTTGAGGCCAGGAGTTAGAGACCAGCCTGGCCAACATGGCGAAACCCTGTCTCTACTAAAAGTACAAAAATGAGCTGGGCGTTATGACAAGCACCTGTAATCCCAACTACTTGGGAGGCTGAGGCAGGAGAGTCACTGGAACCTGGGAGACGGAGGTTGCAGTGAGAAGCCAGCAGTCTGTAAGGCTGGGGAGGATGAAGAGTGGTTTGGCGTTTTGGAGAGGGGAAGGTGCGGCTCATGGGGTTCAGCGAAGGAGAAAGACAGAAAGATGCCTTGGAGAAGCCAGCAGTCTGGGGGCTGGGGAGGATGGAGAGTGGTTTGGCATTTTGGGTCAGGCTCTAAGGTGATCAATTGCAGAAGCATTACACAGTGGCATGGTTTCTTTACTCAGCCCCTGGGGTAGATCCCAGTCCCCCGTGTAGGTCCCTTTGCTGGAAAAGGAAGAGGGAGTGGTCGGACGAATCTGAGGAGTCATCGGAGGAGGAGCCAGAGAAGGAGCTCGCCCCTGAGCCTGAGGAGACCTGGGCGGCGGAGACGCTGTGTGGGCTCAAGATGAAGCTGAAGCGACGGCGAGTGTCATGCGTGCTCCCTGAGCACCACGAGACTTTCAACAGGCTGCTTGGTAGGAGGACACCCCAGAGAGCACCTCCAGTCCTGATATTCTAAAAAAGAGGCAACTTCCAATAACCACACTTTTCCAATGGGAAAAATATGCCCCCAGTGGGTGAGCTCTCCATGCGGGAGGACTCAGAAGTGATCACTCATAAGGGACGCTTAGGAGACAATAGAAGATTAGGATTAGGTCAGCGCTTGGGATAAGAAATCTTGGTTTTGGGCCAAGTGCGGTGGCTCACGCCTGAGATCCCACCATGTTGGGAGGCTGAGGCAAGAGGATTGCTTGAACTCAGGACTTTTGAGGCTGCAGTGAGCTATGATGGCACCACTGCACTCCAGCCTGGGTGACAGAGCAAAACTCTGTCTCAAAAGAAAAAGCAAGGCCGGGTGCAGTAGCTCATACCTGTAATCCTAGCACTTTGGGAGGCCGAGGCTGGTGGATCACCTGAGGTCAGGAGTTAGAGACCAGCCTGACCAACATAGTAAAACCTGATCTCTACTAAAAATACAAAATTAGCTAGGCATGGTAGCACACGCTTGTAATCCCAGCTACTCAGGGGACTGAGATGGGAGAATCGCTTGAACCCGGGAGGCTGAGGTTGCAGTGAGCTGAGATCGTGCCACTGCGTTCCAGCCTGGCCCACAGAGCGAGACTCCAGCTCAAAAAAAAAAAACCAAAAAATAAATTTATAAAACAAAATCAAAAATCAAAGAAAGTGGCTTCAGCTGTGCCCTCTAAAACTTATTGTCTCTTGCTGACTTTTCTAAACCTAAGTGTCTCCATCCGTAGAGGGGGATACCTAGGCCATGGTCACACCCTGATGTGACTGTCTCATGAGGAAATGATGGGAATTCCTTTATGACTGTGCAGTGGTCCCTCTGTGTCTGCTGGGAGGGCGTTCTGGTTTATTGCCAGCTCTACATCCTGTAGATTCTCACACCCAAGGCCTCCTTCGGCCTCTTCTCAGGCGAGTCTCAGAGCAGGAGCCTCTCTCCCTTGCCCAGTGAAAGTCATTCTCCCCTCTCCCATCCACCTCACTTGTGGCAGCAATCCTGAGATTTCCCCCAGGGAGACACACTTCTCCTTGCTGCCCTGCTGCTCCCACAGAAACCCTGTCCTGCTTCTCATGCTGACATCTGCTCTCTAATCACAGAGGATCCTGTCGTTAAAAGATTCCTGGCCTGGGACAAAGATCTGAGGGTGTCCGACAAGGTAAGGTTGTTCTCCACAGAACTGTGTTCCTGCTTCAGTGCACTGCCGGGGGGAGGGCGCAGCTTCCAAACCCACAGTTCCTCTCCTCTCTCCCTCCAGCACTTCCCACCAGATGCTCCCACAGTCTTTTTCTTTTCTTTTTGTGAGATAGTCTCGCTCTGTTGCCCTGGCTGGAGGCAGTGTCTCAAACTTGGCTCACTGCAGCAGACGCCTCCTAGGTTCAAGGCATTCTCCTGCCTCAGTCTTCCAAGCAGCTGGGATTACAATTAACCATGGCTGGCTAATTTTTGTGTTTTTAGTAGAGACGAGGTTTTGCCATGTTGACCTGGTTGGTCTTGAACACCTGACCTCAGGTGTTCCGCTCGCCTTGGCCTCCCAAAATGCTGGGATTACAGAAGTGAGCCACTGTGCCCCTCCAGCTCCCACAGTCTTGAGTCTTGGTGCCCACTTTTTTTTTTTTTTTTTTTTTTGAGACAGTATCCAGCTGTGTTCCCCAGGATGGAGTAGAGTGGCATGATCGCAGCTCACTGCAGCCTCTAATTCCTGGGCTCATGCAATCCTCCTGCCTCAGCCTCCTGAGTAGCTGGGAGTACAGGCACATGCCATCATGCTTGAATAATTTTATACAAATGGTCTTGCTAAGTTGCCCAGGTTGTTCTCGAACTGTTGGGCTCATGTGATCCTCCTGTCTCAGCCTCTCAAACTACTGGGATCACAGGCTTGAGCTGCCACTCCCAGCTATTCTTGGTCTTTTTTTTTTATTTTGAGACGGAGTCTCACTCTGTCGCCCAGGCTGGAGTGCAGTGGCGCAATCTCTGCTCACTGCAAGCTCTGCCTCCCGGGTTCACGCCATTCTCCTGCCTCAACCTCCCCAGCAGCTGGGACTATAGGCGCCCGCCACCACGCCTGGCTAATTTTTTGTGTTTTTAGTAGAGACGGGGTTTCACTGCGTAAGCCAAGATGGTCGAGATCTCCTGACCTTGTGATCCACCCGCCTCGGCCTCCCAAAGTGCTGGGATTACAGGCGTGAGCCACTGCGCCCCGCTATTCTTGGTCTTTTTATGATTTGTCAGCATCTCCCTCAGGACACTGCTGGTCTCTTGCCGAGTGAATGAGTGGCCCCTGCCTCTCCTACAGGTCGTTTGGCAGTCAGGCCGCACCCTGAAGCTCCTGGCCCCTCTACTCTCAGCTCTTTGAGACAGTTCTCTGCCTGGCACACAAAAGACCCTCCTGACACCAGCCGACCTAGACACACCCGTTAAAAGATCCCATTGGAGCCCACCATCCTGGGAGCATCACCGACATCCCTTCCTCCGGTGATGGGAGGAATACTCCTCCACCCTGCAATTTCCACATGAGCACAGTCATGCCAACACTGAGGTCCCTTCTCTGATGGGCAGCCCCTCCCCACACCCCCATTCCACTATCTCCATGATCGTCCTCTCTCAAGATGTGACCTCTCCCTCTCTCTGTTTCTTTCTCTCCACCAGTATCTCCTGGCTATGGTCATAGCATATTTTAGCCGTGCTGGCCTCTTCTCCTGGCAATACCAACGCATTCATTTCTTCCTGGCTCTGTGAGTGGTTTGCTTCCTCCTATCCGTCAATATCCAATGCCCTGGGACAGCAGGGAAAGTGGGATTCCAGCCTTTCATTTATTCTTTCACCTATTTGTCCTCTTTACTCTGTGTACAGAAAAAAGAGGATTATACTATCTTGTTCTTAGACTGTTGTTTCTAAAAAGAAACTCAGCCTGGACGCGGTGGCTCATGCCTGTAATCCCAGCACTTTGGGAGGCTGAGGCAAACGGATCACTTGAGGTCAGGAGTTCAATACTAGCCTGGCCAACATGGCAAAACCCCATCTCTACTAAAAATAGAAAAATTAGCTGGGCATGGTGGTGTGCACCTGTAATCCAAGCTACTTGGGAGGCTGAGGCAAGAGAACCCCTTGAACCCAGGAGGCAGAGGTTGCAGTGAGCTAAGATTGAGCCACTGCACTCCAGCCTGGGCAATAGAGCGAGACTTTTTCTCAAAAAAAAAAAAAGAAAGCCAAAAAAACAAATTCCAATGCCAGTGTACAAATAAAAGAATAAAACAAAAGGAACCATCAACCGCTAAGGGGAGAAGAAAAGGAGCAGAGGAGTGGACACGACGCTCCCCCCAGCAAGCAGACGTTTCTGGTTCTTCTCTCTCTCTCCTTCCATCAACTGCAAATGCCATCGACCTCCTCGAGGTTCCCATGACAGAGGCCACAGTTCAGGTCCCTCTTGCATCACTCTAATCCACTGTCAAATGCTCCCTGCTGGGGTCTCCTGGAGTCTCTCTCCAAGCCTTGGGGCTTCCTAGTGCAGCCTGAGCATCTTTCCAAAGCACAACGCCCTCACTGCCCACCTGAACAACTTCCTTAGCTGATGTCTTTCAAAATCGAGGCCGGGGTCCACAGTGCAAATTCCACCCTCTCTACAATCTCTACAACCAAACTGGCTCGCCATCTTGGTGTTTCCTGGCGTGGCTTCACCGCTCCTTCCAAATGCCCTCTACTCGACTTTGCATTTGTGTTTTCTGTCTGGGTGTTCCACACCCATGTGGTTCTGAAGTGAAGGACCCATTCCTTAAAGTCAGTTCACCCCATGGCCTCTGTGATGCCTTCCTTCATCTTCCAACTTTTGCATGCTCGTAGCTCTCCAGTTACATCCTATTACCATGTGACATTGGGATTAGGTCATCTGCCCTGATTACTCCCAGTCCCATTAGACTAGATGCCTGTAGAAGGCAGGGTTTGGCAAAATATCAATGTATTCAATTTATTTTACTTTTTTAGACAGACTTGCTCTGTCCCCCAAGCTGGAGTGCAGTGGTGAGATCATAGCTCACTGCAGCCTCCATATCCTGTACTCAAGTGATCCTACCACCTCAGCCTCCAGATTAGCTTTGACCACAGGGCTGTGCCACCACACCTGGACAGTTATTTATTTATTTATTTATTTATTGATACAGAGACTTGCTCTGCCTCTTAGGCTAGAATGGAGTGGCCCAATCTTGGCTCACTGTAACCTCCTCCTCCTGGGTTCATGTAATTCTTGTGCCTCAGCCTTTTGAGTAGCTAGGACTAAAGGGTGCCTGTGCCACCACACCAGGCTGATTTTTGTATTTTTAGTAGGGATGGGGTTTCACCGTGTTGACCAGGCTGGTGTCGCTGGTGTTGAACTCCTGGCCTCAAGCGATCCACCTGGTTCAGCCTCCCAAAGTGCTGGGATTACAGGCATGAGTCACCACGTCCAGCGTGTTTTTTACATTTTTTATAGAGATGAGGGTCTTGCTATGTTGCCCAGGTTCATCTCAAACTCCTGGCCTCAAATGATCCTGCTTCAGCCTCCCAATGTGCTGAGATTCCAGGAGTAGGCCACCACTCTTGGCCACCAGTTGGGTTTTTGTCTCCATCCTGAAGGAGTGGGAGATGCCCTTCAGCAGGTCTCTGTCCATCAGGGCCCTCCTGAGGAAGGCATAGCTCTGCAGGGTGGGTGCCAGTCCTGAGCTGAGGGCAGTCCCCTGCCCTCCTCTCTGGGAAGCTGACCTTGGCTGGAGGTCTCTCCTGGTGGTGCCCCTGAGCAGCAACCTGATTTCTGTCCCCAGCTACCTGGCCAATGACATGGAGGAGGACAACGAGGCCTCCAAACGAAACATCTTCTACTTCCTGTATGGGAAGAACCGATCCCAGATACCCTTGTTCCATAAGCTTCGGTTCCAGTTCTTCTGTTCCATGCGCTGCAGGGCTTGGGTTTCCCTGGAGGAGTTGGAGGAGGTGGGTGGGGCGTGGGGAGGTGGAGGAGGTAGGGAGGAATCGGGTGGGCTGGAGGCTGGAAGCGGGGGGAGGGGTATCCTGGGGAGTCCCCATCTTCTTAAGGGGCATTTGTTTTTCCAGATCCAGGCTTATGACCCAGAGCACTGGGTGTGGGCACGAGATCGCGCCCGCCTTTCCTAGAGCACCAGGGACCATGGAGGCCTGAGGTCATCGGCCTGAGGGAAGGTACATCTGCATCCTTCAGGGTAAAGGCAGAATATTGGGGTCTATTTCGGAAATCCAAGGAACCCAATTGCTTGATCCGGCTTCGAGCCTGGGCAACATGGCGAGATTCCCTCTCCACAAAAATACAAAAATTAGTCAGGCGATGTGGGAGGATCACTGGAGCCTGGGAGGTCGGGGCTGCACGGAGCCCTGATCCTGCCACTGCACTCCAGCCCAGGCAACAGAGTGAGACCCTGACTCAAAAATAATCATAAATACTGAGTTTGGGGAGGTTCATTATGATTGACGCACTTGAGTTACCGATTTGGGTCGAGGGTTCAGTGAAGCTTTGGTTTACATCTTACGCAGCTAACCACGGTGAGCAGAGCATGAGACTTCATTATGAGGAGGTAGGATTATGGATTAGGCTTCTGGACTCGGGGTTCGTGATGTTGTCACATTAGAAATGGATCTAGCGTGGTTACAAGTTTAGCTCTTAAGTGACACAAAAGGCCCCAGCTGTGATGAAGTCCAAAGCCACACTCTCTGAGGGTGCCCGACTCCCTGGGGAGACCCACCCAAAGTCCTTGCTATGAAGCAGATCACTGGGACTGACCTTGGGTGTATTAAATGAGTTTTGGAATCAGGGTCACCTAAGTGTGAGTTTCACAGTTGAACACAATGGTTCAGAAGCAGGCTACAGAATGAAGGACAGATGATAAAACTGGATTTCTCAATGGCTCTGAATTCTTGTTAGACTTGACGTGGGACGTGAATAACCTTCCTGTCTAGAGAGCTGCCTCCTTGAAGTGTGACATCCTCTCTCTCACTTCCAGAACACCGGGCCCAGGGGAGATGCGGATTTTCTTTTTTTTTTTTTTTTGAGAGGGAGTCTCGCTCTGTCGCCCAGGCTGGAGTGCAGTGGCGCCATCTCGGCTCACTGCAAGCTCCGCCTCCCGGGTTCACGCCATTCTCCTGCCTCAGCCTCCCGAGTAGCTGGGACTACAGGCGCCCACAACCGCGCCCGGCTAATTTTTTGTATTTTTAGTAGAGACGGGGTTTCACCGTGGTCTCGATCTCCTGACCTTGTGATCCGCCCGCCTCGGCCTCCCAAAGTGCTGGGATTACAGGCGTGAGCCACCGCGCCCGGCTGAGATGCGGATTTTCAGCAGGAACTTTATTCCAATGCTAATGGCAGACACCAGGAAGGAGGAGAGGAGCCATTTGTGCAGATCATCTAGAAGAACCTGGACTGTTCTAGATGGAGCTGAATAGAGTGATCACCGTTGTCCTCCTAAGACAAAGCGGGTACTTCTAGGAATCCACAGAGAACAGTGAGAAACCAGGGGTGTTCCTGGTTCCACCCCGTCCTGCAGCACCACCTCTCTTTTTTTATATTGCTGAATTCCAACCTCCCCGGGGCGGAACCTGGAGGTCTTGTTTCCTATGGACTTGGTTGCCACAGTCCAGGAGCATTTGAAGGCACAGTGCAGACGCTCAGATTGGCACAGAATTCTTTGTAAAATATGAGTGCCATAGACTGTAACAGATAGCTTCATGCACACTATGCAT
This sequence comes from Macaca fascicularis, assembly GCF_037993035.2. Taxonomy (NCBI): domain Eukaryota; kingdom Metazoa; phylum Chordata; class Mammalia; order Primates; family Cercopithecidae; genus Macaca; species Macaca fascicularis. The sequence continues at coordinate 47,536,149 of NC_088390.1, forward strand.
TTATTGGTTTGTTTGGAAAATGTTGTCCATCGAATTATTAATAGGTTTATTTCAAATAGTTTGGAAATTGTACTTTTGAAAATATGCTGTTCCTGTAGATTTTTTGATGAGAGTTATAGCTGTTATATATATATAATTTTCTTTTCATTTTAAGAGAGAATCCTTTTTATCCTAAATCTTTTATTATCTTTAAATTGTTTTCTGTATTATTACATGTGCCTCTAAAGCAAGTATACTTTTTAATCTAGGATACTTACATAATAATCCCTTCTATTTATAGCTATTGGTAGTTCTCCTAAGTTCCTGTCACAGAAATTTTTATTTGCTGTTTAGATTTGTGACTGAATTGTGAGAATTCAGTTGTGATTTTTAACATGTCTTAGATATATACTAACATGTCTAATATATACTATATATTTTATTGGTTTATTTTGAAAAAGATGGGCATAGAATTATTACATTTATTTTAAATATTTTGAAAATACTGATATTTTTGAATAGACACTGTTCCTATAAAGTTGTGAGATGGGTGTTATAGTTGCTATATATACATAAATATAATTTTGTTTTCCTTTTTAAGAGAGGATTCTTTTTATCCTAAAGCTTTTATCTTTAAATCTTTGTATCTGTTACTACATGTGCTGCTGAAGGGAGCACTCTTTTTATCTATGATACTTAATATATCTATTACACTTACAGCTACATGATAGTTCCTCTAAATTCTTATAAAAATAAATTTTTATTTGATGTTTACTGTATGTTTTTGAAATGTGAGAAATCAGATGTAATTTTTTACCTTGTATTGGCATGTCTGTATGTTACTTTAAAGAGGATGTGTGTTTTAAAGGAGGACATGAGCTGTGTGTTTTCAAGAGAACAATGCAGTGCGTCTCTTGGGGAAATGTAATAAAGATGAAGTTTTCTCACCTTCACAGTGAGTGTGATCATATTGGTCTGGATTGATTATTTGCTGTCATGTGACATTTTTCCTTAATGGGGTTTTGGTTATTTGAACATATTAATTAGCTCTAGAAGATAATCCTGCATTATTTTTTATGTAGAAAAAAACATAACGGTGGGTGCAGTGCTCACACCTACATTTCCAGCACTTTTGGAAGTCATGGCGGGAGGATCACTTGAGGCCAAGAGTTTGAGGACAGCCTGGACAACATAGTATCGACATCTATTTTCAAAAAAAAATTTTTAAAAAGAAAAATAATAGACGAGAAGGCCAATCCCAAGCTAGAGGTTTTGTCTGTTTTGGAGACAGAGTGGGAGGATCTCTTGAGCCCAGGAAGTCAAGGCTGCAGTGAGCCTTGATCATGCTACTGCACTCCAGCTTAGGTGACAGAGTAAGACTCAGTCTTAAAAGTAAATAAACAAATAAATAAAAATTAAAATAAATTAATTTCAGATAAAGCATGCATAATTATAGTATAAATATATTCCAAATGTCACATAGAACACAATTATATGAAAGAATTATTCATTGTTTATCTGAAATTCAAATTTAACTGGGCCTCCTTTTGTTTTTTTTTGAGAGGCACTTTCACTCTTGTTGCCCAGGCTTGAGTGCAATGGCGCGATCTCGGCTCACTGCAAGCTCCGCCTCCCGGGTTCAACAATTCTCCTGCCTAAGTCTCCCGAGTAGCTGGGATTACAGGTTCCCACCACCACACAGGCTAATTTTTGTAGTTTTAGTAGAGACAGGGTTTCACCATATTGGCCAGGCTGGTCTCAAACTCCTGACCTCAGGTAATCCACCAGCCTTGGCCTCCCAAAGTGCTGGGATTACAGGCATGAGTGACTGCCCCCAGCCCTGCCTTCTATTTTTATCTGCTAAATCTGGAAACTCTATCTTAAATTGATCAGATCTCTCTAGCATTTTCTCTGTTCCACATTATGCCTTACCTTTCTGGCGAGAGTGGTGGAGGAGGAGATGTAATTAGCTTGGACTGAAAGTGGGAGGCTTCTTTTTTTTTGAATAATCTTTTGGCTTTGGCTTTTAGCTTTCGTCTTCGTTGTTTGAACTTGGGCATGATTTCTGCAGAGAAATATTTTTACATTTTTAGTTGAGGAATAATATATACATATAGAAAGTACACAAATCTTAAGTGTATAGTTCAATGAATTATCATACCATGAACACACCCTTGTAACCACCATCTTGATTAAGAAATAGGTCACTACCAGCATCCCAGAAGAGCCTTGAAGTAGGGGAAAATGTAAACCCAGATTTAAACTATCTCTGGAGAGATCTTGGTCTTGGCATTATATTATTCTCTAAGTTTGTTCTGCTTGTGTTGCTTTTCTTAAGTTAAATGAATTTTCCTTTCTTGATAGTAGCGAATATGGCTGTAGTTGGGTTATAGTCAGTTATTAAAATAATATGTTGGTCAGGCATGGTGGCTCATGCCTGTAATCTCAGCACTTTGGGAGGCCAAGGTGGGCGAATCACCTCAGGTCAGGAGTTCAAGACCAGCCTGACCAACATGGAGAAACCCTGTCTCTACTAAAAATACAAAATTAGCCGGGCGTGGTGGTGCATGTCTGTAAATCCCAGCTACTCGGGAGGCTGAGGTAGGAGAATCGCTTGAATTCGGGAGGCAGAGGTTGTGGTGAGCCAAGATCGTGCCATTGCACTCCTGCCTGGGCAACAAGAGTGAAAACTCCATCTCAAAAAAAAAAAAAAAGATGATTTTTACCGGCAGCATCTACTGAGCTGTGACAGGTGGAATTGGTAGTGAGATGAGGAAACAACATTAGCCATTTATTCAATACCCCTTTACTGTTAGGTATCTTCACATACATCTTTTTAGTTAACCCTTACTATCCTGCAAGGTATTATCCCTGACAAGGAGGATTTTTATTCCCGTTTTTACAGAAGAATAAACTGAGGATAAAAAAGATTAGACAATCTATCAATGCAATGCAATAAGTCCAGACCTATAAGTCTTCCATGTTCTTTCTAATACGCTGTGGTGTGACACTAGATTAAATAGGCAATATACTGTAAAATGAAATAACAATTACCCCAAATCAAAGACATGGGTATTTTAAAACAGTTATTTTATTTTTTGAGGCACAGTCTAGCTCTGTCACCCAGGCTGAAGTGCAGTGGCGTGATCTCGGCTCACTGCAACCTCCACCTCCCAGGTTCAAATGATTCTCCCGCCTCAGCCTCCCAAGTAGTTGGGACCACAGGCACTTGCCACCACACCTGGTGGCATAATCCCAAAGTGCTGGGATTACAGGCGTGGGCCTTAAAACAGTTATTTTAAAGCATTTAAAAACATCACTGGCTGGGTGCGGTGGCTCACATCTGTAATCCCGGAAGTTTGGGAGGCCGAGGTGGGCAGATCGCTTGAGGCCAGGAGTTCGAGACCAGCCTGGCCACATGGCAAAATCATGTCTCTATTAAAAATACAAAAATTAGCTGGGCATGGTGGCATGTGTCTGTGGTCCCAGCTACTGGGGAGGCTGAGGTGGGAGAATCACTTGAACCCGGGAGGCAGAGGTTGCAGTGAGACGAGATCACGCCACTGCACTCCAGCCTGGGTGACAAAACAAGACTCCATCTGATGAATAAATAAATAAATAAAATAAAATAAAATAAAATAAAAACATTACCTAGTAGAACAGAGGATACTAGAGGCTGGGAAAGGTGGGGAGGAAGGAGGGATAGGGAAAGATTTGTTAAAGGATACAAAATAGAGGCATTTGAAGCAGAGCAACTCCATCTTGAATAGGGGTTGGGTAAAATGAGGCTAAGACCTACTGCGCTGCATTCCCAGGAGGTTAGGCATTCTTAGTCACAGGATGAGATAGGAGGTTGGCACAAGATATAGGTCACAAAGACCCTTCTGATAAAACATGATGCAGTAAAGAACCTGGCCAAAACCAAGAGAGCAATGAAAGTGGCCTCTGATAGTCCTTACTGCTCATTATACACTAGTTATAATACATTTGCATGCTAAAAGACACTCCCACCAGCACCAAGACAGTTTAAAAATGCCATGGTAATGTCTAGAAGTTACCCTATATAGTCTAAAGAGGGAAGGAACCCTCAGTTCTGGGAAATTCCTACCCTTTCCCCAGAAAACGCACGAATAATCCACCCCTTGTTTAGCATATAATCAAGATATAAGTATACTTAGTTGAGCAGACCATGCCACTGCTCTGCCTATGGAATAGCCGTTCTTTTATTCCTTTACCTTCTTAATAAACACGCTTGCACTTTATGGACTTGTCCTGAATTTTTTCTTGCATGAGGTCTAAGAGTCGTCTCTTGGGGTCTGGATTGGGACCCCTTTCCAGTAATAAAATTACAGCTAGATAAGAGGAATAAGTTCTAGTGTTCTATGGCACCATAGGATGACTATAGTTAACAATAATGTATTATCTAGTTTCAAATAGCTGGAAGGAGGGTATTGAATTTTACTAACATAAATAAATGATACATGTTGCAGATAATGGATATACTAACTACCCTGATCTATTCATACACATTACATGTATCAAAACTTCACCATGTACCCCACAAATATGTGTAATTATTATTGGTCAATTTAAAAATAATCAAAATAAAATTTAAAAAAATGGCAAGGCCACTTGATACAGTAACAGCAAATTAGGATCTGTCGAAATAAAGTGAATTTTTTATACAAATGTCGGGATATAATCAATAATTATCAAGAGAATAAAAGCTGCTTTGCACTTAAGAATGCAACAAATATTTTAATATAAATATATCTGTTCTTTCTAAGATGCTATACACACTAATATGCTATACACTAACATATATCTATATAAGTATATATCATAATGATCAATTTAAATATATTACCATTAAATATATGTTACCATTATCTTGATTGTGACCAAGTGAATATTTTGGAAACCTTTAATAAAAGGGTCCTTCTTGCTATGGTACAAAATGAAAAAACAAAACAAAAACATTATCTAGTATATTCACATTTCAATCTGGATCCCTTTCTGAAGAAAATTAAGTCACAGCTTAATTTTGAGCTGAAGTTCTAGAAAGGCTTTGCTGCTTTTAGTTGTTGCTACTTGAGGAACAAAGATGTTGTTATTCAAGTAGCAGAACTGAAAATGATCCCAAGGCCTGGGCCTCCTTCCCTTCAAACTCAGATTTGAATGGGAACAATTGGCCTTTAAAATACACATTCATTCCACTTCTGTTCACTCAGTAACCTTTCAGCACTTGGTATGCAGTGCTATACTTGCTCAGCTCTCAGATTCCACTGGCCCACGAACCCCGACTACCCTGCTGCAGGTTGTAAAAACTGAGCACTGGCTTGGTTCCATGACTTGCAGAGGGCACCCCTAATGGCAAATGGCGGCAATGCATACATGGACAGCCCTTCTAGGAATAGAGATTCCTTATAACATCTAATTGGACTAACTATCAGGTCCCAATTTGACAAAGTGCTTTTCTTAATTGTCCTTAGGGGCTTAGAAAACACACCAAAACATAGTTGGCTGCCTTCACCTTTATTATATCACTTTTTCTTCCTGCTGAAATAATGAAGGAAGGTGAAGCAGGGATTATTAAACACAAGGGATGTCTAAAGGATTTTTTTTTTTTTTTGAGACAGAGTTTTGCTCTTGTTGCCCAGGCTGTAGTACAAGAGTGCGATCTTGGCTCACTGCAACCTCGGCCTCCCGGGTTCAAGCGATTCTCCTGCCTCAGCCTCCTGAGTAGCTGGGATTACAGGCATGCACTACCACGCCCAGCTAATTTTGTATTTTTAGTAGAGACTGGGTTTCTCCATGCTAGTCAGGCTGGTCTCGAACTCCCGACCTCAAGTGATCTGCCTGCCTTGACCTCCCAAAGTGCCGGGATTACAGGTGTCAGCCACTGCGCCCAGCCCTGACTTTTTCTTTAACTTAAAACAACACAAGCCTGTAGTCCCAGCTATTCAGGAGCTGAGCTGGGAGGATCACATGAGCCTAGGAGTTTGAGGCTGCAGTGAACTATTATTGTGCCACTGCACTCCAGCCTAGGCAACAGAGCGAGACCTTGTCTCCAAAACAAACAAACACATAAACAAACAAAACAAAACCAGGCCGGACGTGGTGGCTCATGCCGGTAATCCCAGCACTTTGGGAGGCCAAGACGGGCAGATTACGAGGTCAGGAGATCAAGACCATCCTGACTAACACGGTGAAATCCTGTCTCTACTAAAAATACAAAAAAATTAGCTGGGCGTGGTGGCGGGCGCCTGTAGTCCCAGCTACTCGGGAGGCTGAGGCAGGAGAATGGTGTGAACCTGGGAGGCAGAGCTTGCAGTGAGCTGAGATTGCGCCACTGTACTCCAGCCTGGGTGACAGAGCGAGACTCCGTCTCAAAAACAAAATAAAAAAAAAACAAAACAGAAAACAAAACAAAAACCACAAGATAAAAATACTCTGATGAAGATACTTAGGAGAGCCTCCTAGAAAGGAGCGATCTTGTGGCTGCCTGAAGAAAAAAGGTTACATTTCATCAAATCTATGGTCAGGGACTTCTTTTTTTTTTTTTTTTTTTTGAGACAGGTCTTGCTCTGTGGTGCGGGCTGGAGTGCAGTGGCATGATCTTGGCTCACTGCAGCCTCCTCCTCCCAGTTCAAGCGATTCTCCTGCCTCGGCTTCCAGAGTAGCTGGGATTACAGGCGTGCGGCACCATGCCCGGCTAATTTTTAAAATTTATTTATTTTTAGTAGAGATGGGGTTTCATTATGTTGGCCAGGCTAGTCTTGAAGTCCTGTATGGTCAGGACCTTCTATAGACAAATGCCACTGGAAACTTCTATCTAAGGCTGAGTCCACTGGTTGGGAGCCCTAGAATCTGAAATTTCCCTAGCATCCTCCTTTTCTTTGGCTTCCATCTGACCCTTCACAGTCCTTCCCTATTCTGTTTCTGTTGCCCAGGCTGGTCTTAAACTCCTGTGCTCAAGCAGTCCTCCTACCTCAGCCCCTCAAAGTGCTGGGATTACAGAAATGAGCCACCATACCTGACCCCATCATAGAATTCTATATTAGGTCAAACTTTCAGTCAGGTGTGAGAAAAGAATTAAGACAAAAGATAAGAATTTTCAGGATAATGGTGATAAAAAATCTAGGGGAAACAGCTTTGCAGCAAGCTTAGGACGGGGGTCAACAAACCTTTTTTGTAAAGAGCCAGAAAGTAAGTATTTCAGGTTTTGCAGGCCATATGGTCTCTGCTGCAACTGCTCAACCCTGCCAGGGTAGCACCAAGGGAGTCATAGACAATACTCAAGCAAAGGAGCTGTGTCCAGTAAAATTTTATTTATGACTGAAATTTGAATTTCATATACTTTTCTTTTTTTCTTTTTTTTAAGACGGAGTCTCACTCTGTCGCCCAGGCTGGAGTGCAGTGCATGATCTCGGCTCACTGCAGCCTTCACCCACCCCCCGAGTTCAACTGACTCTCCTGCCTCAGCCTCCTGAGTAGTTGGGATTACAGGCACCTGCCACCGTGCCAGGCTAAGTTTTGTATTTTTAGTAGAGACAGGGTTTCACCATCTTGGCCAGGCTGGTCTGGATCTCCTGACCTCGTGATCCATTTCCCTTGGCCTCCCAAAGTGCTAGGATTATAGGCATGAGCCACCGTGCCCGGTTGAATTTCATATACTTTTCATGTGTCACAAAATATTGTTCCTCTTTTGATTTTTTTAACTGTTAAAAGTTATAAATCATTCTTAGCTCACAAGCTCTACAAAAACAGTAATTTGCTGACCTGAGGCTCACAGCCAATGAAGACTGGCGCAGGAGGACAGGACAGAGAGCTTCAGCAACAATGTCTCTAAGGAAAAACGGAAATAGATAAACTACCTAGTGTGTTGGACCATTCTGAGCAGAGTTTTACTGTTCTGGAAACTTGTGGCCAAATTGCTGGTAAGTGCTTAAAAAAAATAAGCATATAAAAAATAGCTAGGAAAAAAGTTGTATAAGGAAGGAAATGTAATCTTAGTAGCACTAAATGTTAAGCTGTTAAACAATATTTAAACTATAAGCATCCCCTGGGCTTGGTGGCTCACACCTATAATCCTAGCACTTTGGGCGGCCGGGAGGCAGGAGGATCACCTGAGGTCCTGAGTTTGAGACCAGCCTGGCCAACAGGGTGAAAGCCTGTCTCTAACAAAAATATAAAATTTAGCCAGGTGTGATGGCATGTGGCTGTAGTCCCAGCTATCTGGGAGGCTGAGCCAGAAGAATCTCTTGAACCAGGGAGGCGGAGCTTGCAGTGAGCCGAGATTGTGCCACTGCACTCCAGCCTGGGCAACAGAATGAGACTCCATCTAAAAAAAAAAAAAAGTATAAGCATTGACTATTTATTTAACCAAAAACGATGATGTAGGTATACTGGGAAGAAGGAGAGAACGTGGACCAGGTGTGGTGGCTCATGCCTGTAATCCCAGCACTTTGGGAGGCTGAGGCAGGCAGATCACCTGAGGTTGGGAGTTCGAGACCAGCCTGACCAACATGGAGAAACGCCGTCTCTACTAAAAAATACAAAAATTAGCCAGGCGTGGTGGCACATGCCTGTAATCCCAGCTACTTGGAGGCTGAGGCAGGAGAATCGCTTGAACCCAGGTGGCAGAGGTTGCAGTGAGTCAAGATCGTGCCATTGCACTCTAGCCTGGGTAACAAGAGTGAAACTCTATCTCAAAAAAAAAAAAAAAAAAAAGAAGAAGAGAAAGTGAGTGGAAGTCAGTATTTGTCTAAATTTATATAGTGTCTAAACTTGAAAAAAAAATCATGAAATAATAGTATGGGCCGGGCGTAGTGGCTCAAGCCTGTAATCCCAGCACTTTGGGAGGCCGAGAGGGGCGGATCACGAGGTCAGGAGATCGAGACCATCCTGGCTAACCCGGTGAAACCCCGTCTCTACTAAAAGAACACAAAAAACTAGCTGGGCGAGGTGGCGGGTGCCTGTAGTCCCAGCTACTCGGAGGCTGAGGCAGGAGAATGGCGTAAACCCGGGAGGCGGCGCTTGCAGTGAGCTGAGATCCGGCCACTGCACTCCAGCCTGGGCGACAGATCGAGACTCCGTCTCAAAAAAAAAAAGAAATAATAGTATGAATGTTACTTAGAAATATAGAGGTAAATACCAGAAGAAATAATTACAAGACTTAATAGTGTTGCCTCTGACAATTGGGAGTCAGGATTACAGAGGGGTGGTTTAAACTGGACTGCCATTTTTTTTCATTGTTTCTTTCTAATTATAATAAGGCTTGTATTGTATTTGACTTTTAAACTTTGGTATGTACCATTAGCTGGAAAGGTTGAGTACCACCATTCTGAAACAGGGCCATCTCTTTCTAGTCCTTTCCTGGCGGTTGTTCCAGTGTCTATGCATTCAAATTTCTAAAGAGTCCTACACAAGCCAACGTTTGTCAGTTTGGGAATTATTTTTCAATGAAAAAAATGTCTAGGAACTAAATCATGTTTTCTTCTCTCTCTCTCTCTCTCTCTGTGTGTGTGTGTGTGTGTGTCTGACTTGGGTTATTAGTGCTTCTATCTAATCTCCTATCTAATCTCCTTCTAATTAAATACAGTAATTGGCACATGCAGAGGATTAAGGAACTATGCCAAATCTGTCAGGGTAGAAAGATGCAGTCTGAGATAATTCCTAGATAGTTAGTTGTTCCATCCAAAAATAATCACAGGTCTTGCGAAAGTGGAGAATAGCAAATTTCTACCTTAGTCAGAACAAGAACACAAAAAAGTAAGATTTGTTTTAGTATTATTACTTAATTAAAAGCATTAGGTACTTTCCAGAGGATAATTGCCTAAATTGAAAGAGTATATAGCAATCTTCCTTTAGTTTAAAATACATAGCCCTTTCCAAAGTGGTAATGAGACCTACAAATTCTTTCTGCTGGATTAGGTGGGATTTTAATTGTTAACACTGAATACAAGCTCATTCTTTTGTGATTCCTTAAAGCATTTTTCCTTTTGTTTTCAGACAGGGTGTTGCTCTGTTGTCCAAGCTGGATTGCAGTGGTGTGATCTCAGCTCACTGCAGCTTTGACCTCCTGGACTCAAGCAATCCTCCTGCCTCAGCCTCCTGAGTAGCTGGAACTATAAAGGCGCACCACCATGCCCAGCCGGTTTTTGTATTTTTAGTAGAGACAGGGTTTCACTATGTTGCCCAAGCTGGTCTTGAACTCCTGAGCTCAAGCAATTTACTGGCCTTGGCCTCCCAGAGTGGTGAAATTATAAGTGTGAACCACTGTACCCGGCCCCCTGTTTTGTGTGTGTGTGTTTTTGTGTGTGTGTGTGTGTTTTTTTTTTTTTTTGAAACGGAGTCTCACTCTGTTGCCTGGCCGGCCTGGAGTGCAATGGCATGATCTCAGCTCACGGCAACATCTGTCTCCTGAGTTCAAGCGATTCACTTGCTTCAGTCTCCCGAGTAGCTGGGACTACAGGCACACACTACCACGCCCAACTAATTTTTGTATTTTTAGTAGAGATGGGGTTACTAATTTTTGTATTTTTAGTAGAGATGGGGTTTCCCCATGTTGGCCCAGCTGGTCTTGAACTCCTGACCTCAGGTTATCAGCTGCCTAAGCCGCCCAAAGTACTAGGATTATAGGCATGAGCCACCGTGCCTGACCTATGTATTTTTTAAACTAATTTTTTTCTTACACTGCTTTCTCAAATAATCTGAAAAACCATTAGAAACATAAACATATAGGCCAAGGGCGGAGGTTCATGCCTGTAATCCCCCACACTTTGGGAGGCTGAGGTGGAGGTGGGAGGACCCCTTTAGCCCAGGAGTTTGAGACCACTCTGGGTAACATAGTGAGAGTCCCAACTCTACGACAAAAAAAAAGAAAAAGCCTGGCATGGTGGCCCACCTATAGTCCTAGCCACTCTGAAGGCTGAGGCGGGAGGCTCATGTGAGCACAGGAGTTTGAGGCTACACTAGTGACCCATGATTGCGCCACTGTACTCCAGCCTGGAAGACGGAGCCAGAAACTGTTTCCAAAAAAAAAAAAAAAAAGAAAAAAAAAACATAAATATCCTAAATAGTTCTATGATCTCTAGAAATTACTCTCATTTTTGCTTACATCCTCTTTCATTAAGAAAAGATTTCTAGGCTAAGGAACCAGAAAACTGGTACATCTGGAGCTCTTGATAACAAATCAAACAATAATAAAGGACATATTATAGGCCAGGCACGGTGGCTCACGCCTGTAATCCCAGCACTTTGGGAGGCCGAGGCTGGCGGATCACTTGAGGTCGAGTTCGAGACCAGCCTGGCCAACACAGTGAAACCCTGTTTCTACTAAAAATATAAAAATTAGAATGAGGCTCAGTCTTAAGAAAACCCCCCAAACCAAAACCAAAACCAAAACCAAAACCAACAAAAAACAAGAGAAATTATACTGTAGGTGTTAAGGATGAGGACCAGGGAGTTATACTGCATAGGTTCAAATCATGGCTGTACTATACTGTCGTAAGTTATTATTTATGACCTTCAAGAGATTCTTAGTCTTTCTGTGTCAGTTTCCTCCCCTGTGAAATAATAATATTAACAGGAACTTGCTTCAGAGTTTTGAGGAGTACATGAGTAAATCATGTAAAGTATTTACAGTGCCTGGCAGGCAATAAGTTTTATTGTTATCATTATTATTCCTTGATTCTTTTTTTTTTTTTTTGCTGCTTGAGATTACTATATCAGATTTTTTAAAATACAGAAGTTTAATTCAACAACATATAGTGATAACTTGCTATGAAGATGAATAAGACACATACCTGCTCTCCAAGAGTTTATAGTGGGAAGAGATGGGTAAGCAGAAAGTAAACAGGTATACAATATGATATGGGTTATGATGGGATATGTATATGATATTAATGGAGAAATAAAGCAAGGGTACATAATTCTCCTATAAGGGTTGAGGTTTTTGGAAAATGTTTTGCCTAAGCTGAGCTTTGATGAAGGGGCTAGGTTAAGGTGGGCCTGGGAAGGAGTCATTCCATCAGAGGGAATAACATGGAAACATTTCACAGAAAGGTATGTCAGGGGATTCAGACAAGACTCAGTGTGACTAAAGTGTATCCTGTAACATAAAGTTTTGTGAGGGAGCAATGAGTGATGAAGCTGGAGGGTGGATAAGGACCAAGACATCAAAAACAATAATGGATTTTAAGCAGATAACTGTCATGCTCATATTTGCTCTTTAGAAAGAACGGTTTGGCAGCATTGTGGAAGCTGGATTCATGGGACCATGACTGAAGGCAAAAAGTCCACTTACAAACCTATTGCAACTGTGTAGGGGATAAGGACCTGATTATAGGAGTGACAGTAGGGTATATAAAGACATCTAACTGCTTGTGTTCTATGTTCAAAGTCAGAAGTTCAGGGGAAAGATACTAGAGAAATACTGTACTCATAAGAGTATAGATGGCTAGAGAAAATAACAACACTAGAAATGGGTGAAATTACCCAGAGAAATATGTGGAGTGAAAAGATCTGTGAGCTGACTACCAAACTTTAAGAAACACCATGTATAAGGAGTGGGTAGAGAAAGAAATAGAAAAGACAAGGCCAGGAAGGTGAAAAGACTGCAGAGACAATGGAGCTCCTACTGGAGTAGAGGCTTATAAAAAAAAAAAAAGAGGGTGTGGGAGGCTGGGCGCAATGCCTCACACCTGTAATCCCAGCACTTTGGGAGACTGAGGTGGGTGGATCATCTGAGGTCAGGAGTTTGAGACGAGCCTGACCAACAGGGTGAAACCCTGACTCTACCGAAAATACAAAAATTAGCCAGGCGTGGTGGAGTGTGCCATAATCCCAGCTACTCCGGAGGCTGAGGCAGAAGAATCACTTGAACCTAGGAGGTGGAGGTTGCAGTAAGCCAAGATCATGCCACTACGCTGGGTGCACGCCACACCTGGGTGTGGGCCAATGTGAGTATGAATCAGAGATATTTCTCTGATTAATTTACCCTGTCTCTTCTCCTTACCATCCCCCTCCTTTCTGTCCTCTAACTTCAGTTGCCTTCACCATTTTTGTCTTTCACTATTGTCTATTTTCCTTTACTGTTTTTTTTTTTTTTTTTTTTGAGACGGAGTCTCGCTCTGTCGCCCAGGCTGGAGTGCAGTGGCGCGATCTCGGCTCACTGCAAGCTCTACCTCCCAGGTTCACGCCATTCTCCCGCCTCAGCCTCCGAGTAGCTGGGACTACAGGCGCCCGCCACCACGCCCAGCTAGTTTTTTGTATTTTTAGTAGAGACGGGGTTTCACCATGTTAGCCAGGATGGTCTCGATCTCCTGACCTCGTGATCCACCCGCCTCGGCCTCCCAAAGTGCTGGGATTACAGGCTTGAGCCACTGCGCCCGGACTCCTTTACTGTTTTTACTTAGAAAAATTTCAAGCTTTCAGGAAATAAAAAATTTACAATAGTATAATAAGCACTCATATACAATTCACCTAGATTTACCAATTGTCAATTGCCGTCTTTGTACACACACTCTTTCTGTATGTATGTACAGATATATACCTATATAAATTTTTTAAGGTTTTGATTGAATAGATTTAGTTGCAGACATCATGATACTTTACTCTTAGATACTTTAGCTTTTGTTTTCTAATATAAACATGGAAATTTTCTGACAAAACCACAATCACAGTCAGGAAATTTAACCTTGTTATGATATGATCTAATGAACAGCCCATATTAGGATTGCCCCAGTTGTCTCATTATCCCTTATAGATTCTCCCACCGTGGTTCCACAACACATTTAGCTGTAGTATCTAGTATCTCTTTAGTCCCCTTTAATTCATAACAATTCTCCAGCTTTTTTTATTTATGTATTTGCTTCTTCATATTTATAATTTTGAAGAGTCCAAGTCAGTCGTTTTGGAGAATGTGCCTTAGTTTGGGTTTGTCTGAGTGTTCCTTCAATGATTCTCCTGCCTTCAGTCTTTCTCCTTGCCAGTTCATTTTCCACATTGTTACCAGAGCTGATACTTTAAAACAAAATGAGATCTAGATATTCCCTTGCTTAAAAGTATTTGAAGGTTCCTTTACTCACAAAATTAAATTCCTTAGCACGCCTTTCAAAGCTTTTCACAACTTACCTGTAATAGCCCTCTGCCATTAGAGCCTTCATCTCTTCTAGTGACTAGCGGTTAGTACTTCCAGGTATACTAAACACCAAATACTTTCTGTTTCTTTCTATCAGCCTTTCCTTCTGTTTGGAGTATCCTCCTCCAAGTCAACTTATACCTATCCTTCAAGATTCTGTTACTTTATCTTATAGATACTAGTTGAGTGCTTATAATCCACCAAGTACTATGCTAGGTGCTGGCATACAATCCTGAACAATACCAACATAATCTTTGTCCTTCTGGATTTTTTTTTTTTTTTTTTTGGGATAGAGTCTTGCTCTATCACCTGGGCTGGAATGCAGTAGCTTGATCTCGGGTCAATGCCACCTCCGCCTCCTGGTTCAAGCGATTATCCTGCCTCAGCCTCTTGAGTAGCTGGGATTACAGGGGCGTGCCACCACACCTGGCTAAGTTTTGTATTTTTAGTAGACATGCGATTTTGCCATATTGGCCAGGCTGGTCTTGAACTCCTTACCTCAAGTGATCCGCCCGCTTTGTCCTCCCAGAGTGCTGGGATTACAGGTGTGAGGCACCGTGCCCAGCCACCTTACAGGATTTATACTGGCTGAAATGTCATCTCTTTTGCACTTCTATAGCACTTTATACACACCTTTATTATAAAATGTATTACATTTCATTGTAATTTTTGCTTGTATGTTTTTCATCCTGCTGGACTGTTATCCCAGCATCTTGAATACAGCAGGAGCTAAATAATGTTTCATTCAATAAAGAATGAAAAGAAGCATTCCTGCTAAGTGTTAGTTAGCAAGTGTTATTTTAGTTAAGGAATATGTTCTAATATTGTCAAATTCTCTTGGTTAGGGAGGTTTTTATTTCTTCATATCATACCACATCTTCATATGGCTAAAAGATGGGTCTAAAGCTATTTTCCAATAGGAAGATGCAGTAAATAATACAGTAAGAATTACAGTCTTTTGCAGGAGTTGGCGCTGCTGCTTCTGTTACAACTCCTCCCAATGATATGAAAAGTTGTTTGCGGCCGGGCGTGGTGGCTCACGCCTGTAATCCCAGCACTTTGGGAGGCCGAGGCGGCTGGATCACGAGGTCAGGAAATCGAGACCATCCTGGCCAACAGGGTGAAACCCCGTCTCTACTAAAAATACAAAAATTAGCCAGGCGTGGTGGCGGGCGCCTGTAGTCCCAGCTACTTGGGAGGCTGAGGCAGGAGAATCGCTTGGACCCGGGAGGCGGAGGTTACAGTGGGCCGAGATTGCGCCACTGCACTCCAGCCTAGGCCACAGAGTGAGACTTCGTTACAAAAAAAGAAAAAAAAAAAAAAGAAAGAAAAGTTCTTTGTTCTGGGGTACTTTCAAAGCTGTGGCAGCAACGGAAGTGGCTGTTGCATTTCATTGCCATCTTCCTAAAACACATTTTTATGGAGGTCTCTTGCGCTCCTCCACACATAGCCTTCAATTACTTAATTTCCATTACCAGTTCAACTGATTCTTCTTGAACACCCATAGCACTATTTCTGGGTACTTGCTTTTTAAAAATTTTATGTTTTATGCTGTTTTTGTTTGTTTTGTTTTGTTTTCTGTTTTTTTTTTTTTTTTTTTTTAAGCATTGCTTTTTTTGTTCCTGTCTTGTTTCTCCAAAGAGACTGCAGTTCCCTAAAGTCTCATCCCACACAGCATTAGGCACTCAGTAAACAGGACACACATTTAAAATGAACACTCTAACAGAATGCCAGACAATATCAAGTAACATAGTAATATTCCCAGTCAAGAAATGTACCAACTTAAACTTTAATGTGCATAGAAATCACTGAGGGAAATCTTGTTAAAATGTATATTCTGATTTAGTAAATTTGGCTGGAGCCCGATAACTTGCGTTTGTAACAAGCAACCAAGAGATGCGGATGCCGCTGATCTGTGGACTTACATTGAGCAGCAAATATGTAAAGAAATATTCAAAAGGAAGGCATATGCTTTGCTCCAAAACATATCTTGCGAAGTGTTAATTAAACAGATGTATGGTTAAGATGAAGCCAGGCGAGCACTTCTTCCCCAGCCCCAAATCTACCCTTCCCTTTTCCATTTCCCCTTCGTGTCCAGCCAAGGTCTCCCCCTCCTCAAAACCATAAAAACACACAAGCAGCAACAAGCCCAGCTACTCAAGACGCGAACTCAGATAACAAAGACATAATCGTTCCAGCACTTACTAGTCTAAGAGCCGGGGCAGTCGATGGAGTCCGGGCTGTGGCCTCTCTCACGCCATAAAGAAAAATTCAAAATTAAATCCTTGTCAAGGAGAGACCAATCGTAGACACGGTCTCTGCACGATTCGCTCTTTACATAGCGTAGGAGCACAGCCCGGCTTGTGATTGGCTGAGATAGACAGAGCTCCAGCCAATCAGAGCTGAGGCGCTTCTGGTATGAATAAGGGGAAGGCGGGAGAGAAGGGGAAGGAAAGCAGGAGCGGAAAGAAGGTGTGTTACGTCCCCTCTGCCGTCGGTGGAAGCTCTGGTGTGATTGGTTGGCTCTTCTTCCGATTGCACCAATCTCAAGCTCCTCTCTGCAGAGCCCTAACTATAAAATTGAAAGTAGAGAGCAGGGGGCAGCCAATGGAAAAAAAAATGTGCACAGCAGCCAATCCTCCTGCGGCGTTTTGTGTCTTTGCCCAACAGGAAAATGTGTCTCATGCAGAGGGGCGTTACCCAGTCTCCGATGGGCGGGAGCCGGTGGAACGGAGGAACCAATGGGTGCGAGACGTTGAGTGACAGCTGTCCAATGGAGGCCCTCCGTGCTAGTACGGCTTGCGGCTTAAGCGCCGCCGCGGTCTGAGGAATGTCAACTATTCAACATGGAGGCGGAGGTCGATAAGCTGGAACTGATGGTGAGTGCAAAGTGAAGGAGATCTACTGTGTAGTTTATTTTTCCCCCACGGCCTCGAAGGTGGGGCACAATTTGGAGTCGCCGGAAACTCCGGGCGGCGGAGGCTGGACCAGAGTCGAGTTCCCTCCTCCTGCACCAAAGGGAGCCGCCACCGTCTGGTGTCTAAACCGCCGCGGGGAAGGGGTTACATCCGGGAAACTCGTCAGGGAAATGGCGGGAGATGCTGAGGGTGCGGGGCCTTTGGAATTCCTTGTTCCTTGCCCTCACCTTTACACCCCTTACGGAACTGCGCCCGGTGCATACCGCATTCTGTGTTTGTACCAAAAAAGATGTGAATGGAACGGTCCCTAAGCGTCCCAAGAAGGGAGGGGTGGTTCACACTCCAAGAAAGGGGAACGGAGGGTGGGGTGGGGAATAAACCGACGGGGGCGAGGAGAAATCCCTGTAGGGCCGACCCGCCCACGTTTTAAAAGGCGGGCCGAGAAAGTCTGAGAAAGGATCCTAGACTTGTATGCACAACTTCCTAACGGCCAAGGAAGCATCTAGACCCATTTCTGTTTGGTCCGGGGGTGGCAAACCTTGGGTGAGGGAAGAGGTGTGAGCGAAGGGGATCGGAACCGCGAGCTCCTCTCCTGGAGCGCGGGCGGGATTGAGACAGGAAAGGCATCCTGCTCTTGAGTTGTGCACTTTCATTCATCTGTGAAAGTAGAGAATGGGTGCGAAGAACCGCAAAGTACTCCCGTTGTTGCTGGCGTATTTGGCCTGCTCGGGGGCGCCCAGCTGAGGGGCTGTCCTAGTTTTCTTTAAGGATCCGTCCTTCACTTGTTCTCTTTATTCCCTCCCTCCCATTCTTAGATTACCAGCTTGATCGCCCGCGCTTTTTTCCTCTTCGTTCCCTTGTTATGTCTTCAGCCCTTTTCGTCCAGCATTATCTTTTTTTTTTTTTCTTTTTTCTTTTTTTTTCCAGGTTGGGCTGCTTTCCTTAAAAACCTGGACTTTGGAGGAAGCGCCTGCCACTGAGCTCCTGTTTTTTTTTTGTTTGTTTGCTTGTCTGTTAAATAAGATTGGCCGGGCGCAGTGGCTCATGCCTCTAATCCCAGCACTTTGGGAAGCCGAGGCGGGAGGATCATGAGGTCAAGAGATCGAGACTCTCCTGGCCAACATGGTGAAACTCCGTCTATACTAAAAATACAAAAATTAGCTAGGTGTGGTGGCACGCGCCTGTAGTCCCAGCTACTCGGGAGGCTGAGGCAGGAGGATCGCTTCAACCTGGGAGACGGAGGTTGCATTGAGCCGAGATCGCGTCACTGTACTCTGGCCTGGCGACAGAGTAAGACTCCGTCTCAAAAAAAAAAAAAAAATTAAGTTTAAAAAAAGTAAAAATCTTATTTATTCGTTTGTAATCCGTCCTTCCTTCCCACGCCATTCCCTGGCATTAGGGCTTAGGTATTTGTGCCTGCCCTGCTTTCTCCAAGCTGAATCTTGGGCCTCTAACTTCTTCCTTGGAAAGGATGGGTGGTGATCCTGGAAGAAACCACCCACCCCCCATTCCCACTCCAGAAAAACAGGCCTTGATATATCTTATTTTCTTCTGATGTTCAAATGAATTGGAGTGCCTCATATACAAATTTAATTTGAAGGCTTTCAATTACTTTTAGCATTTTGTGTTTAAATTTTCTTTGTGCAGTGTGTGTGGGATTGGAGAAGTGTAGGGAGAAATGGGAGGGAAGAAGGAATAATTTCCTGCAGATTTTCAAACCTGTAATAATGAACTTTTAGTTCTAAGTTTTATTATTTTTATCATTCTTTTTAAAAACAAAATGTTAAGCATTGTAATTTGATTCTGTCAACAGGCTTAAATGTTAAGACTATCTTGCCCTTCTCCCATTCTGAATTCTTCCCTACTGATACAGATATTTCTGCCTAAATTCGTAATTCATTTCTGCAAAATGATGCTAATTCTGCTTTTAACAGGTTGTTTGCTTCTCAAGTTGGCTGTTTTTAATTTTTAAACTTGTCTGGCTTTTGCAATAGAGTCAGTGTTCTCACAGGACTTCTTTAGATTGAACAAATTCTCTTTTAAGTGAACAATGATGAAGTAAACATTTTGAAAAAGTAGGTTTTAGAAAATTATAAGGTAGCCAGACATTTAAACTTTTAGATATTGTTTGAATGATGAGGTAGTATTTAAATTATATTTGAAGACAGGAAACAAAGAAATGAGGGTTTTTTCCTTTCTTACATCCTTGCAAGTAAATTAGTGGTAGCTTTTTTTTTCCCTTTCAGGTTATTAGTTTGTTTCCATAATTATTAGGGTTTAGAAATGAATTTTTATCATGGCTTTAATTATTACTGCTTTATATTGACTAAATAATAAAAGACAGTGCATCTCATCTTCAGATTTACCATACACTTCTAGAAAAAAATGTTATACTTGTGGACCAGTTTATTTTATAAGGTTTTAAGCGTAAATGATTTCCTGTGCTATCTTCTGATTTTTGGTTTTACATCAGTTAAATAAAGGATTTGTCAAGGAACTAGCATTGACTATTTAATTTGTGAAAAGAGAATGCATAATATTTAATTTGAAAAGAAAGTGTTTATCCTAATTTTGTTGATACCTTTAATTTTTTTCATATTTTTCTTGTTTGTAACAACTTCCAATTCAGAAAGTTAAACACTTATCTTTTAAACAATTGTCTTTAAAACCTGAAACTTGACTACCAGCGTTAAATATTCTAATATTTTAGTTATGTGGCCCAGGATTTGACACCAAGACACTTAAATTTCAGCTGTCCTTTGTATGAATCCGTTTCCTTAGTAGGCTCAATCCGACTAAGTAGTTGAACTGGACTGTTTAAAAAGTGAGGTTGGTGAAAATAATGAAAATATATTTTTGCATCAATCAACATTACTAATGGGGGAATAAGCTTATTGTAGGCCAATCTTTGTTTTCTGACTTTTTCCCCTTCACTTATTGATAGGGTGGGATTTGTTTAGCTTCGTTCTTTCGTTCTTTCGTGGTACTACTAGTGACTGTACACAAAAGGTAATGCAGTGTGATACTATGATACTATTTCTGTTTCTGGGTTTACATCTGACTTCTGACTGGGTTCTTATCCGTTAAAAAAGTTAGAATGTTAATTAGCTTGGAACTAAGGAAACTTGTTACTTAAATCTCAGTCCCACCTCCCCCTATCATTATTTTCTCTTTGATATTTCTAAGTTTGAAGGAAATGGAGATGCTTTCTGCCCATATTTAAGATTTCAGGAGTTAACTGAAATTTTGAAATCCCCTTGGATAGTATTCAGTTAGATAGAGTTAATGTTCTATTTACAGCACATTGATTCCCTTCTGTTGTTATAATAGCCCTTAGTAAACTCGAGATAAAAAGCTGTAAGATGGTAAGTGCTTTTGTGTTTTCTTTGTATAGTGGTTTAGATTCCAGAGTGATAAGAATGAGTATGTAGAGATTGAGAAATTTATTATTTTACTTTTCATTTGTTTTCTTTGATACTTGTATTCAAAGGGCTTGTTTTATGTGGTGGTTAATCAGTAAATTGCCTTGAAAGAAGGAGCTAACCAACATCTCTGCAGAGAACAAAAATATTTTTCACAACTTTGTCTTAGTAGTAATTATAACTGGTTTTGTTAATAACAATCCTAAAGTATTAACAATACCCATTCTAATTACTATTAAGGCTTAGGGCATATTTACAAAATTCCTTTCTACATCTATGCATGTTTCTGTTTGAATGTTAATTTGTGTATTAGTCATCAATAAGCAACATCACTTTGATATTTAAGTCTTATCCTTTTTTTAAAAAACATTGATATAAATGTTTTTTGGTTTTGGATGTTTTTCTGTCCAAAATGGCAACCCTACTTTAAATTCTTTTCACACTGAAGCTTCAACTGATGCAAGATGCTTTTGTGTTCCTTTCCTACTTATTACTGCTAACGAATGCTCTGACTTTATTGCACTACTGTACTTTACAGCTAGCAGTGCAATAGTATTGTCAAAGCATCTGAAAGCAGGATGCACGCCAGAATTTTGATTCTTACCTTACATCTTTCGTCAGTATCAGGAAATAATTTACCACAACCTTTGTTGCTGAAAACTATAATGTTGTTACTAACAGTGTATCTTTTAGAAAGTCATAATTTGGGAAAAAAAACCTTTTAACTAATTAAAAACTTACTATTTTACTGCATTATGAAACACATCTAGAGAATTTTTTTATATCTAAGTTGTTATGGTTTGTCTAAATGAGTAATACTTTATAATTTATTGCTTTCTGTTACATATTTGTATAGGTTCTTTCAAACTTTAGGTTTTATTTGAGTTTTATGATGAATTGGTAGTGATGAAAACAATTTCTGCTCTATATTTTTCTTGCAGTTACTTGCCCCAAGTCATCTTTTTTGTTGTTGTTTTTTCCAGAGACAGAGTCTTGCTCTGTTGCCCAGGCTGGAGCGCAGTGGCCCACTCATGCCTCACTGCAGCCTCATCCTCCTGGGCTTAGGCAATCCTCCCTCCTCAGCCTCCTGAGTAGCTGGGACCACAGGTGTGTCCTAGCATGCCTGGCTAATATTTTCTTGAAATTTTTTGTGGAGACAGGGTCTCACTGTATTGCTGAGGTTGGTCTTGAACCCCTGGGCTCAAACAGTCCTCTTGCCTTGGCCTCCCAGAGTGCTGGGATTATAGGTGTGAGCCACTGTGCCTAGTCCTCCAAATGTTAATTGGTGTTAATTTTGTGTATTGTCTAGGAAATGGTTGAATTTAGAACCTAAGAGTGCTTGTTTTACAGTTTATTCTTATGAGATAATAGTGTGGATTCATCACTTTTAAAAAATAATGAATTGTATTGAGATACAATTATATAAAATAAAAGTAAGTAAGCTATTCGTTAAGCAAAGCCTAAGTCTTACTGTGTTGCCCAGGCTGGAGGGCAGTGACCATTCACAGGGCAATCATAATGCAGCACAGCCTAGAACTCCTGGCTTCAAGCAATCCTCCCACTTCAGCCTCCTGAGTAGACTACAAGGGTGTGGCATGCCCAGTGAACTGATGAGTTTTGACAAATGTATACAGTCATGTAACCACCACCACAGCCATGATATAGAACATTTCTGTTACTTTACAAAAAACTCCTTTGTGGCCAGGCACAGTGGTGCACCTGTAGACCCAGCTACTCAGGTGGCTGAGGTGGGAAGATCACTCGAGCCCAGTAGTTCTAGACCAGACTGAGCAACAGAGTGAGACCCCTACATTCCTTTGTGCCTCTTTGTGGTCAATCTCTTCTTCCCCAACTCCCTGGCAACCACTGATCTCTAGTTTAACTTTTCCTAGAATTTCATATAAATGGAATCATACATTATACAGTCTTTTGTGTCTGGCTTCTTGCACTTAGCATAATGCTTGGAGATTCATCCATGTTGTATGTATTCGTAGTTGGACAGTTTTTATTGCTGAGTAGTATTCATTGTATAGAATATCACAAACTCTATCTACCAACTTACGGACATGGGGTCATTTCCACATTTTGCATATTATGAATAAAATGGCTATGGTTGGTCTCGAACTCTTGAGCTCAAGTGATCCTCCTGTGTTGCCCTCCCAAATGTCTTTAATTTTTTTTAACAATATTTTTTTCTTTTTCTTTAGACACAGGGTCTCATGCTGTCACCCAGGCTGGAGTGCGGTGGTGTGATCATAGCTTACTGTAACATCAAACTCCTAGGCTCAAGCAATCCCACCTCAGCTTCCTGAGTAGCTGGAACTACAGGTGTGCATCACCATGCCCGGCTAGTTTAAAAATTTTTTTGTAGAGATGAAGTCTGACTATGTTGCCAGGCTGGTCTCTAACTCCTGGGCTCAAATGATCTTCCCACTTCAGCCTCCCAAAATGCTGGGTTCTGGGAGTGAGCCACCATGAGTATGTCTTTGTGTGGACATAATGTTTTCATTTCTCTGGGGTAAATACTGAAATGGGATTTCTGGTAGCATGATAAGTGTATCTTTGTGGAGGGGAAAAAAGTATGCTTGATCTTATAAGCAACTGCTAAAATATTTTTCAAAGTGGCTGTACTATTTTGCATTCCCAAAGCTACTGATTAGGGTTCTAGTTTTTCCATAACTTTATCAACACTTGGTATTAGGTTGATGCAAAAATATCAGTTTTAATTTTAACCCTTCTAACAGGTGTGTGGTGGTGCCCCATTATAGTTTCAGTTTGCATTTCCTTAACTAATGACATTGAACCTTTATTCATATGCTTATTTGTAGTTGGTATATCTCTTTAGTGAAATGTCCTACAATCTTTTGCCTATTTTCTTTTCTTTCTTTTTTTTTTTTTTTTTTTTTGAGACAGGGTCTTGTTCTATTACCCAGGTTGCAGTAGATTGGTGATCATAGCTTACTGCAGCCTTGACCTCCCAAGATTCAGATTATACTCTCCCGCCTCAGCCTTCCAAGTAGGTGAGACCACAGGCACATGCCACCACTCCCAGCTAATTAAAAAAAATTTTTTTGTACTAGTCTGGGCAACATGGCCAAACCCCTCCTCTCCACAAAAAAATAGAAAAATTACCTGGGTGTGGTGGCGCAAGACTGTAGTGCCACATACTTGAGAGGCTGAGATGGGAGGATCACCTGAGCCTGAGGAGGTTAAAGCTGCAGTGAGCCGTGATTGTGCGACTGCACTCCAGCCTATTGACAGTGACACCTTATCTCAAAAAAAAAAAAAAAATTTATTTTTTTAAAGATGGGTTCTTGCTATGTTGCGTTGCTCAGGCTGGTCTCAAACTTCTGGGCTCAAGCCATCCTCCCACCTCAGCCTTCCAAAGTACTAGAACTACAGGAGTGAGCCACTGTGCACGGTAGAGAATAGTTATCTTAACAATATTGAGCCCTCTGGTGCACAAACATATCTTTCCATTTATTAGGTCTCTAAAATTTTCTTTCGACAGTTTTGCAGTTTTCAGTGTATAGGTCTGCTTATAATTTTTTAAAACTAAAATTTTTTTTTTTTTTTGGCCAGGCGTGGTGGCTTACACCTGTAATCCTAGCACTTCGGGAGGCCGAGGTGGGCAATTTACCTGAGGTCAGGAGCTCAAGACCAGCC
Source organism: Macaca fascicularis (assembly GCF_037993035.2). Taxonomy (NCBI): domain Eukaryota; kingdom Metazoa; phylum Chordata; class Mammalia; order Primates; family Cercopithecidae; genus Macaca; species Macaca fascicularis. The sequence goes on from NC_088390.1 coordinate 47,560,280, forward strand.
TGGCCAACATGGTGAAACCCCATCTCTACTAAAAATACAAAAAATTCACCTAGCGCAGTGGCGTGTCCCTGTAATCCCAGCTACTTGGGAGGCTAAGGCAGGAGAATTGCTTGAACCCGGGAGGCGGAGATTGCGGTGAGCCAAGATCGCGTCACCGCACTCCAGCCTGGGCAACAGAGTGAGACTTCGTCTCAAAAAAAAAAAAATTTTTTTTCTTAAAAAAATATTTAATAGTCTTTTCAGTGTGATTTCTACTAGTGCTTTTAAAAATAGACCAAAGACCAGGCATGGTGACTCATATCTGTAATCCCAACACTTTGGGAGGCTGAGGCAGAAGGATCACTTGAATCCAGTAGTGCAAGACCAGCCTGGGCAACATAGCCAGACTCCATCTCTAAAAAAAAAGTAGATCAAGAACAGTTACAACATGGGTTCTAAATGCATTGAATTTCAGAAGAAAGTAAGCTATTTGTTAAGCAAAAGTCCTTTAAAAATGGTTGGGAAAATACAGATACCAGAGGGAAGAAAGATACCTAAAATGTTAGGCATGAACTCAAGGACATCATTTGTAGAGAATGAAGAACATAAATCCTCATCATAAAGCCATTTTATTCCAAATTTGTGTGTGTGTATGCGTGTGTGTGTGTGTGATACATAAAATTTCTTTCTTAATTACCAGCCCTAGCCTTAAGTGCAGCTGCTTTCCTCTTTAGCTTTTAATTACAAATTACAATTTCTTTTTTTTTTTTTTTTTTTGAGACGGAGTCTCGCTCTGTCGCCCAGGCTGGAGTGCAGTGGCCGGATCTCAGCTCACTGCAAGCTCCGCCTCCCGGGTTCACGCCATTCTTCTGCCTCAGCCTCCCGAGTAGCTGGGACTACAGGCGGCCGCCACCGCGCCCGGCTAGTTTTTTGTATTTTTTAATAGAGACGGGGTTTCACCGTGTTAGCCAGGATGGTCTTGATCTCCTGACCTCGTGATCCACCCGTCTCGGCCTCCCAAAGTGCTGGGATTACAGGCTTGAGCCACCACGCCCGGCCACAAATTACAATTTCTTACTATTCTCTGGTGGGCTGTTAGAGCAGTGGGTAGGATTATTATTTTTTTTTCCTTTTAATAACCTAGAGGAGGGGCCAAGGGGTTCATCTGAGGATTTTTTTTTTTTTTTTTTTTTTTTTTTGAGATGGAGTTTTGCTCTTGTTGCCCAGGCTGGGGTGCAGTGGTGTGATCTCAGCTCACCGCCACCTCCACCTCCCAGGTTCAAGCGATTCTCCTGCCTCAGCCTCCCTAGTAGCTGGGATTACAGGCATGTGCCACCACACCCATCTCAAAAAAAAAAAAAAAAAAGAAAAAACTATCCCAGATCGGCCAGGTACAGTGGCTCAGGCCTGTAATGCCAGCGCTCTGGGAGGCCGAGATGAGAGGATTGCTTGAGCTCAGGAGTTTGAGACCAGCCTGGGCAACATAACAAGACCTCGTCTCTACTAAAAATAAAAGTAAAAACATTAGCTGGGTGTGGTGGCAGGTGCCTGTAGTCCCCACCTACTTGGGAGGCTGTGGCAGGAGGATCATTAGAGCTCGGAAGATCAAGACTGCAATGAGCTATGATTGTGCTGCCACTGCACTCCACCCTGGGTTACAGAATAAGACCCTGTCTCAAAAACAAAAACAAAGAAAGAAACAATATCCCAGATAAGTAAAATAACTAGTCTTAGATTTTATAAGCTCGTCCTTCTAATTCATCTCAATATATAACATTTTTAAAGTTAGAACCAGTCCTTGATTCAAGTTCAATATTTTAATTCTCATTTTATTATTTATTTTTTTGAGACAGAGTCTCACTCCGTCACTCAGGTTGGAGTGCAGTGGCACCATCTTGGCTCACTGCAACCTCCGCCTCCTGGGTTCAAGCTATTTGCCTGCCTCAGCCTCCCGAGTAGCTGGGATTGCAAGCGTGCACCACCACGCCCAGCTAATTTTTGTATTTTTAATAGTGATGGGGTTTCACAATGTTGGCCAGGCTGGTCTCAAACTCCTAGCCTCATGTGTTCCGCCCACCTTGGCCTCTCAAAAGTGCTGGGATTACAGGCATGAGCCACCACGCCTGGCGTAGTCTCATTTTATAAATAAGGAAATAATCTTAGCCAATTTTTGCTAAGGTTTCATCTAGTGATTTAGTGACTGCAAAATAAATTTAACTTTTTAAGACATTTTTGTCAGTAAATGTGAGAGCTGTAGTTTTACAAATCCTTTCTCCCCCCACCTAATTTGCCTAATTGTAGATAGAAGTACTTCCTACTTTGTTTCATTATGTATTTCCTTTTTTTCTTTTGAGATAGGGTCTCCCTCTGTCACCCAGGCTGGTATGCAGTGGCTCAATCACAGCTTACTGCAACCTTGACCTCTCGGGCCCAAGTGATCATCCCACCTCAGCCTCACGAGTAGCTGACACCACAAGTGTACACCATGATGCCTGGCTAGTTTAAAAAAGTTTTTTAGAGACATGGTTTCCCTTTGTTGCCCAGACTGGTCTCCAACTCCTAGACTCAAATGATCCTTCTACCTTGGCCTCCCAAAGCGTTGGGATTACAGGCTTGAGCTACCATGCCTGGCCTTATTAAGTGTTTCTAGGTCGGACTAGTAACAGAGGCTAAAGGTATTAAGAAACTTATCTGGGAGACAAAGATAAATACATTGACTAATGTATCTGTGATTAAGTACACAGATACATTAAATACAGATGACATGGTGGGAAAAGTAGATACTAGATATTATGGGGGAACATTGGAAAGAGGAAATTAACCTGGGAAAGGTTTCTTCTTAGAGGTGAGATATAATCTGAGACTTGAAAGATGAGTAGGGATTAGCCAACTGAAGGAGAGGGCAAATATTCCAGGCAGAGGAAATAGTATATGCGAACATCCAGAGATAAGCGTTTATTGTACCAGTGGGGGAAACTGCAAGGGTTACAGTATACTGTTGAGAGGGAGAACTAGGAGTATTGAGAAAGTAAGATCGATATTCTAGCTATTAAGTTTTCTTACCATACTGTTTTTCTTTATTACATTTGTGAACTTTTTTTCCCAATTTTTTTATTGTGTTAAAATACATGTAACATAATGTTTATGATCTCAACCATTTTAAGTGGTATTAAATACATTCATAATGTTGTGCAACCATCACCATCATCCATCTCCATAACTTTTTCATTTTGTAAAACTGAAACTCTCGGCTGGGTGTGGTGGCTCACACCTGTAATCCCAGCACTTTGGGAGGCCAAGGTGGGTGGATCATCTGTGGTCAGGAGTTCCAGACCAGCCTGGGCAACATGGTGAAACCCTGTCTCTACTAAAAATACAAAAAATTAGCTGGGTGTGGTGGCGTGTACCTGTAATCCCAACTACTCGGGAGATTGAAGCAGGAGAATTGCTTGAACCCGGGAGGCAGAGGATGCAGTGTCGCCCTCTAACCTGGGAACCTGGGCGACAGAGTGAGACACCATCTCAAAAAATAAAAAAAGAAACTCTATACTCATTATACAATTACTCTTTTCCCCTCCCCTCAGTGTCTAGCAACTACCATTCTACTATCTGTCTCTATGATTTAGACTACTCTAAATACCTCATTTAAATGAAATCATACAGTATTTGTCTTTATGATTGGCTTATTTCATTCAGCAAAATGTTCTCAAGATTCATCTGTTTTTTTGTTGTAGCATATTGCGGATTTCCTTCAATTTTTAAGGCAGAATAAGATTCCATTGTATGTATATACCACATTTTACTCATCTATCCATCTCTCTATGGACACTCGTGTTGTTTCCTTGTTTTAGCTATTGTGAATAATGCTGCTATTAAAATGGGTGTACACATATCTCTTTAAGACCCTGTTTTTAGTTGTTTTAAGTGTATACCTAGAAGTGGAATTGACGGATAATATGGTAATTCTATTTTTAGTTTTTTGAGGAACCACTGTACTGTTTTCCATAACAGCTATACCATTTTACACATCAGCAGTGGACAAGGGTTCCAGTTTCTCCACATCCTCTCCAACACTTGTCTTTTTTTTTTTTTTTTTTTTTTTATGGTGACTATCCTAATGACTGTGAGTTGGTTCTTAAACATTTTTTTCCCTTAAGAGGGAGTCTCGCTCTGTCATCAGGCTGGAGTGCAGTGGCGCGATCTTGGCTTACTGCAACCTTGGCCTCTGAGGTTCAAGCGATTGTCCTGACTCAGCCTCCCGAGTAGCTGGGACTACAGGCGTGTGCCACCAAGCCTGGCTAATTTTTGTATTTTTAGTAGAGATGGGGTTTCACGATGTTGGCCAGGATGGTCTCAATCTCTTGACATCATGATCTGCCCGCCCCAGCCTCCTAAAGTGCTGGGATTACAGACATGAGCCACTGTGCCCGCACTCCTAAACATTTTTAATCATTTTAAATTCATATTCTATAGTTATCATGAACCTATATTCCTTAATTTAAAACATTTACATATAAACATCCAGTTAAAGTTTTGGGGTTGGGCGTGGTGACTCACGCCTGTAATCGTAGCACTTTGGGAGCCCGAGGCGGGAGGATCACCTGAGGTCGGGAGTTTGAGAAAAATACAAAAATTATGCCAGGAGCAGTGGCTCATGCCTGTAATCCCAGCACATTTGGAGGCCAAGGTGGGCGGATCACCTGAGGTCAGGAGCTCGAGACCAGCCTGGCCAGCATGGTGAAACCCCGTCTCTACTTAAAATACAAAAAAATTAGCTGGGCATGGTGGTGCATGTCTGTAATCCCAGCTACTCGAGAGGCTGAGGCAAGAGAATCACTTGAACTCCAGAGGCGAAGGTTGCAGTGAACTGAGATGGCGCTTTTGCACTCCAGCGTGGACAGCAGAGTAAGACTCTGACTCAAATAAAAAAAAACAAAAAACAACGAAAATTAGCCGGGTATGGTGGTAGGGGCCTGTAATCTCAGCTACTTGGGAGACTGAGGCAGGAGAATTGCTTGAACCTGGGAGGCGGAGGTTGCCGTGAGCTGAGATCGTACCACTGTACTCCAGCCTGGGTGACAGAGTGAGACTCTGTCTCAAAAAAAAAAAGAAAGAAGTTTTGGATAAAATACAGGGAAATTTAACAACTCTTGATTAAAACCATTATATATTGATTATGCTACACTTGTTATTGCTCTATTTATTTACTACAAGATGCCATAAATAAGAGAGACATCTTTTAAAAATAAACCTGGCTGGGCATAGTGGCTCACACCTATAATCCTAGCACTTTGGGAGGCCGAGGCAGGAGGATTGTTTGATTCCAGGAGTTCAGGACCAGCCTTGGGCCACATAGTGAGACACTGTCTCTCTCTCTTTTTTTTTTTTGTTTTGAGATGGGGTTACGCTGTTGTTGCCCAGGCTAGAGTGCAGTGGCACAATCTTGGCTCACTGCAACCTCCGCCTCGCAAGTTCAAGCGATTCTCCTGCCTCAGCCTCCCGAGTAGCTGGGATTATAGGTGCCCACCACCACGCCTGGCTAATTTTTGTATTTTTAGTAGAGATGGGATTTCACCACATTGGCCAGGCTGGCCTTGAACTTCTGACCTCAAGTGATCCACCCACCTTGGCCTCCCAGAGTGCTGGTATTACAGGCATGAGCCACTGCACCCAGCCCTGTCTCTTTTTAAAAAAATATTAAAAAACAAAAATTAAAAAAAAAATACTTATATAAGGCCGGGCGCGGTGGCTCAAGCCTGTAATCCCAGCACTTTGGGAGGCCGAGATGGGCGGATCACGAGGTCAGGAGATTGAGACCATCCTGGCTAACACAGTGAAACCCCGTCTTTACTAAAAAATACAAAAAATTAGCCGGACGAGGTGGCAGGCGCCTGTAGTCCCAGCTACTCGGGAGGCTGAGGCAGGAGAATGGCGTGAACCCAGGAGGCGGAGCTTGCAGTGAGCTGAGATCCGGCCACTGCACTCCAGCCTAGGCAACAGAGCGAGACTCCATCTCAAAAAAAAAAAAAAAAAAAAAAAACATATATAGGCTGGGCATGGAGACTCAACGCGTGTAATCCTAGCACTTCGGGAGGCTGAGGTGGGTAGATCACCTGAGGTCGAGAGTTCGAGACCAGCCTGACCAAGATAGAGAAACTCCGTCTCTACTAAAAATACAAAATAAACTGGGTGTGGTGGCACATGCCTGTAATCCCAGCTACTTGGGAGGCTGAGGCAGGAGAATCGCTTGAACCCGGGATGCAGAGGTTGTGGTGAATCGAGATCATATCATTGCACTCTATCCTGGGCAACAAGAGCAAAACGCCATCTCAAAACAAAACGAGACAAAACAAAACAAACAATCATATATAAACTAAAGAATTTATCTGAATATGCTTGCAATAACACCATCCCTGTCATTTACATGTACTACCTGATTTTTCTCAAAGAAAATAGAAGTATTGTAGTAAAGTGAATAATTCACCCCATTTCTTTACTTCTGCCTGTATCCACATGTTTGTCATGATTTCATGGTGGGCAGAGCACATTTTTCTTCTCTTGATGTGCTTTAGCCAACGGCATATGGGTAGAATTGACAGTGTGCATCTCTGAACTTGGGCCTTTAAGAGACCTTGAATCTTTCTGCTTAATCTTATGTTTCCTCTAGCTTCATGAGAATACCTCATGGGTTCAAAGAGGGTGAGAGACACCAGTAGCAAAGGTCCTACCAGGCATCCTCCAGAATTGCTGTGTGAAGCAAAGCCGCCAAATTCAGCCTAGCCTAGAGTACCTGAACTGGTTCAATGTGCAGGTCCATGAAAATAAATGATCAGTTTTTAAGCCACTGAGTTTCTTGGTATCATGTGCCATAATTTTGAAGTATGTCTAGGCTCTCTCTTTTTGTTTTTTTTTTCTTCTTGAAACAAGGTCTTGTTCTGTTACCCCAGTTGGAGTGCAGTGATGTGATCACCACTCAATCCAGCCTGGACCTCCCGAGCTCAAGCCATCCTCCTACTTCAGCCTTCTGCGTAGCTGGGACTATAGGTGCATGCCACGACACTGGCTAGTTTTTGTATTTTTTGTAGAGATGAGGTTTCACCATGTTGTCTAGGCTGGTCTTGAACTCCTGGGCTCAAGTGATCTACCTGCCTCAGCCTCCCAAAGTGCTAAGATTACAGGCCTGAGCCACTGTGCACAGCCATGGCTGTCATTTGAATTACAGAATTTATCTATTTGTTTATTTATTTAGAGACAGAGTCTTACTCTGTTGCCAGGCTGGAATGCAGTGGCGTGATCTCGGCACATTGCAACGTCTGCTTCCCGGGTTCAAGCCATTTCCTGCCTCAGCCTCCCTAGTAACTGGGACTACAGGCACACACCAGTGTAATACACCCAGCCAATTTTTGTGTTTTTAGTAGAAACGGGGTTTCACCATGTTAGCCAGGATAGTCTCAATCTCTTGACCTCGTGATCCACCTGCCTTGGCATCCCCAAGTGCTGGGATTACAGGCATGAGCCACCATGCCTGGCCGAATTACATAAATTATTTAAGGCTTGGATCTGTGGCTCACACCTGTAATCCTAGCAGTTTGGGAGGCAGAGGCAGGAGGATCACTTAAAGTCAGGAGTTCGAGACCAGCCTGGGCAACAAAACGAGACTCTGTCTCTACAAAGAAAAAAAAAAAGTTGAGTAGACTACTTTGACTGATAAAACTAGCCTTTTAGGCCGGGCGCGGTGGCTCACGCCTGTAATCCCAGCACTTTGGGAGGCCAAGGTGGGCGGATCACAAGGTCAGGAGATCGAGATCATCCTGGCTAATACAGTGAAACCCGTCTCTACTAAAAAATACAAAAAAAAAAAAAATTAGCTGGCTGTGGTGGCGGGTGCCTGTAGTCCTAGCTACTTGGGAGGCTGAGGCAGGAGAATGGCTTGAACCCAGGAGGCGGAGCTTGCAGTGAGCCGAGATTGCGCCACTGCACTCCAACCTGGGTGACTGAGCGAGTCTGTCTCAAATAAGTAAGTAAATAAAAAAAATAAATAAAACTAGCCTTTTAGAGGCAGGGGCTCATGTATATATCCTAGCAATTGTTCCATGAAAACCTGCAGATTGGGCCAGGAGCAGTGGCTCACACCTGTAATCCCAGCACTTTGGGAGGCTGAGGCGGGCAGATCACCTGAGGTCAGGAGTTCGAGACCAGCCTGGCCAACATGATGAAACCCCATCTCTACTAAAAATACAAAAATTAGCCAGGCATGGTGGTGCGTGCCTGTAATCCCAGCTATTCAGGAGGCTGAGGCAGGAGAATTGCTTGAACCAGGGAGGCAGAGGTTGCAGTGAGCTGAGATCGCACCATTGTACTCCAGCCTGGGGGACAAGAGCGAGACTGCGTCTCAAAAAAAAAAAAAAAAAAAAAAGCCTGCAGATTGGGAACTGATGAACCTGAAGCCCTTGCCCACTTTCATCCCCTCTGGTTGCCAGTTGCTTGAAATAACACGTCTGTGACCTGGTGTTAGGGCATATTACTGCTTATCTGTTTTGGACAAGCATAGTCATGCATTTGTTCTGTTTGGAAGAGAGAATGAGTAATAGTCAGTACTCTCTCCAGCAGAAAAAGGCAAAAACCAATTTTGATTGTGGAGACATGAAATAAGTGGTCCTTTGCTTGCTGGGAACTTGAAATATTTCCCTTAAAACGTGTTTTAAAGAGTAGTTGGGTTCCCAGGTGGTTTGTTCTTTCAAATGAATGAATGCTTGTTCTTTCATCTATTCCCTTTTGTCACTGCACATTAGGCTGTATATTAAAAACTAAGGATACAAAAAAGAAGAGATTTCTTGCCAGGAAGATGTTTGAAACCATGTCGTGACATTACCATGTAAATATGTGTTTAAAATATAATACAGAAGATGGTAAACCAAAGCCATGAACAAAGTAAAAGGAGAGTAGATAAAGGTGATTCTAAATGTACACTAAGAGAAGATAATGTACAAAAGTAGATTCTGGCGGGGTGCGGTGGCTCACACCTGTAATCCTAGGACTTTGGGAGGCCAAGGCGGGCGGATTGTGTGAGCTCAGGATTTCAAGACTAGCCTGGGCTCATGAACTCATCTCAAAAATAAAAAAAATTAAAAATAAAAATAAAAGTAGGTTTTTTGATTATAGCCTAATTAGTTCCATTAAGATGCTTAATTCTCCCTTAAAATGTTTCTATGGAAAATGCATTTCTTTTTTTTTTTGAGTTGGAGTCTTGCTGTGTCGCACAGGCTGGAGTGCAGTGGCGCGATCTTGGCTCACTGCAAGCTCCGCCTCCCGGGTTCACGCCATTCTCCTGCTTCAGCCTCCCAAGTATCTGGGACTACAGGCGCCCGCCACCACGCCTGGCTAATTTTTTGTATTTTAAGTAGAGACGGGGTTTCACTGTGTTAGCCAGGATGGTCTCCATCTCCTGACCTCATGATCTGCCCACCTCGGCCTCCCAAAGTGCTGGGATTACAGGCGTAGCCACTGCACCCAGCTGGAAAATGCATTTCTAAGCCTATTTAGTGAGTCCAGAACACACCTGTCTACCAACTCTTCTCTCTATGCCTAGCCCACCGTAGGTGAGCCTGAAATACTTTTTTTCACTTTATGTAATTTAATGCTGTTGAGAAAAGGTCTCTCACAAGAGGATATGTTGGGAGCTTTAAGGGCACTGGTCCTTTGTAGGAGAGCATACTGTGGCAATGATAATCTATGGGTTGTTTGGGGACCACACAGTATATTGTGACAAACACAACATATTCTTTTTTCCTTGCTGCCTAATAGTTGAGTAATATGGAATACCTTGTGCCACTTACTGAAAGCCTTAAACTGGTCATATTAAAAACTAGTACAGGCTGGGTGTGGTGGCTCATGCCTGTAATCCCAGCACTTCGGGAGGCCAAAGCGGGCAGATCACTTGAGCTCAGGAGGTCAAGACTAGTCTGGGCAAAATGGTGAAACCCCATCTCTACCAAAAATACAAAAAATTAGCCAGGTGTTGTGTCGTGTGCCTGTAGTTCCAGCTACTTGGGAGGCTGAGGCATAGGAATACCTTGAGCCTGGAAGGCAGAGGTTGCAGTGAGCAGAGATTGCACCCCTGCCCTCCAGCCTAGCCAACAGAGTGAGACACTGTCTCAAAAAACAACAAACAAACAAAACAACTGATTGAGCATCCCTAAACCAAAATTCCAAAATCTGAAATGCTCCAAAATCCAAAATTCATTGGACCATTTCAGATTTTGAATTTTCAGATTATGGATGCTCAACCATAATTATAATGCAAATATTGCAAAATAGGGGCAAAAATCAGAAATCTAATTGGCAGAATGTAACCTGGTTTCCCTTGGGGTGCTTTCATGATTTCCATAGACTTTTTTTCAGCTAAATCTTGTATTTTATATACCACTTTTCAGATAAGTATAAAACTTTTCCCCTTTATTTTTATTACTGATGTTAGAGAAAACTGGTTTCTGAAATATGAATGTCTTTGGCTTTACAAAAATCACTAGTTTTATTTTAAATATTCCAGTGTCCCTAAAAAGTTAAACAATAACCTCACTGATTTACAAGGCTTCCAGGAGGCTGATTTATAACTGAAAGGTCTGTGAATGATGTTTATCAGTATCAATTTGCACTATTAATCAGACACTCATGAGTTTTAGATTATCATAATTGCTTAGTAAATTTCTGCCATCTAACTAAAAAAAATTCTGTTTATCACCAGATCCTAGAACCCTATCAATATTGTCTCTGCTGTGTAAATAGTTCTGAGTAGTGCAATATTGCTTATAGGGTTTTGGTGTTTGGGAAGAACAATGGGCAGGCTGCAGAAACTATGTAGCTGAAACAAGCAAAAGTCATCTTTGTTTAGGAAGAAAACAAGGAACTAGATTTCACTATAAACATTAAAATCTGAGGCTTAAATGTAAATTTTTAATTTATTAGAAGAAGGTAACATTTTTCTTTTTTACAAATGGGTTTATTTGTAGTATAAAGAAATAACGGAGTTTTAGTATTGAAAAGGATCTTAGATTCCAACTCATTTGATAGGAGAGACCCAAAGAAATGAGGGACTTAACCTAGGGCCACATAGCTGGTTAGTGATACTAGGACTAGACTTTCTACCATGTACCCCAATTCTTTTATTTTTCTGTACCATACTACCATATTGTGTTCAGAGGGAATTTTTAGTTGACTAGTTTTATAACTTTAGTGATATTAATGTAAAACATAAAAAAACCTTTAATTTTAGGTGAAAAATGTACATTTTTGGATGGGCGTGGTGGCTTATATCTGTAGTTCCAGCACTTTGGGAGGCTAAGGCGGGAGGATCGTTTGAGCTCAGGAGTTCAAGTCCAGCCTGGGTAACATAGCGAGATCTTGTCTGTACAAAAAAATACAAAAATTAGCTGGGTTTGGTAGTGGACATCTGTAGTCCCAGCTACTCAGGAGACTAAGGCAGGAGAATCTCTTGAGTCCAGGAGGTTGAGCCTGCAGTGAGCTGTGATCGTGCCACTGCACTCACCTGGGCAACAAAGCAAGACCCTGTCTCAAAAAGAAAAATAAAAAAGAATTTACATTTTTTCCACATGTGTGACTCTTAATGGCTTAAATATCATATATAACTTTGTCTAACTACATTAAGAAAACAGTAATGGAAATAGAACTAGAGGCAAGTTATTTTGCTATTTCCTCATTTATAAATTGAAGGGTTCAGAGCAGAGACATTTAAGATTATTTTTCGGCTGAGCATGGTGGCTCACACCTGTAATCCCAGCATTTTTGGAGGCTGAGGTGGGCGGATCACAAGGTTAGAAGATCAAGACCAGCCTGGCCAACATGGTGAAACCCCGTCTCTACTAAAAATACAAAACTTAGCTGGGTATGTCGTATGCCTGTAGTCCCAGCTACTCGGGAGGGTGAGGCATGAGAATCGCTTGAACCCGGGAAGCAGAGGTTGCAGTCAGCCAAGATTGTGCCACTGCACTCCAGCCTGGCAATAGAGAGAGACTCCGTCTAAAAAAAAAAAAGAAAAAAAAAAAGATTATTTTTCTATCAGCATTTCTTTGGCATCTTTTTTGCCCCCTGCTTACACCCTAGCCCACTGACTTCACTAATAAGCCAGTACTGGCCAGGTGCAGTGGTTCACACCTGTAATCCTAGCACTTTGGGAGGCCGAGGCCGATGGATCACCTGAGGTGAGGAATTCGAGACCAGCCTGCCCAACATGGCGAAACCCTGTCTCTACTAAAAATACAAAAAATGAGCTGGGCGTGGTAGCAGGCGCCTGTAATTCCAGCTACCTGGAAGGCTGAGGCAGGAGAATCACTTGAACCTGGGAGTTGGAGGTTGCAGTGAGCCCCGAGATCGTGCCATTGCACTCCAGCCGGGGAGACAAGAGTGAAATTCGGTCTAAAAAATAATAATAATAAGTCAGTACTGTCCCTGTGTATTATTACAAGATATTCTCTACAATTTTCCACAGAGGATAACATTCTACCCACAAGCTGTTTTTCTTTTCTTCCTTCCTCCCTTCATTTTGGAGATGGGGTCTCACTATATTGCCCAGGCTGTTGTACAGTGACTATTTACAGAAGAGATTATAACACACTGCAGCCTTGAACTCCTGGGCTCAAGCAATCCTCCTGCTTCAGCTTTTTCAGTAACTGGGACTACAGGTACACATCAAACCTAGCACAAGCTGTTTTTCTTGTCTTTTTAAAAAATATTTAAAAAATTATTTTATATTTTTAAAAAATGTATTTTTTTAGGCTGAGCGTGGTGGCTCACGCCTGTATTGCCCGCACTTTGGGAAGCCAAGGCGGATCACAAGGTCAGGAGATCGAGACCATCCTGGCTAACACGGTGAAACCCCATCTCTACTAAAAATACAAAAAATTAGCTGGCGTGGTGGCTGGCGCCTGTAGTCCCAGCTATTCGGGAGGCTGAAGCAGGAGAATGGTGTGAACCTGGGAGGCAGAGCTTGCAGTGAGCTGAGATCACACCACTGCACTCCAGCCTGGGGGACAGCAAGACTCCATCTCAAAAATATTTTTTAAACATAAATAAATACACAAGATAAAATTTTAAAAAATATTTTAAAAATTATTTTATATTTTTAAAAAATGTAATTTAAAAAAATATTTTTTCAGGCCGGGCACCGTGGAAAATATTTTTTCAGCCACCTTGCCTGGCTAATTTATATAATTTAATTTGTAATGATGGCTATGTTTAATAATTGTCTTGCAAAAAATCTTGACAGTTTAGGCTGGGGGCAATGGCCCGCGCCTAAATCCCAGCACTTTGGGAGGCCAAGGATGGCAGATCACTCGAGGTCAAGAGTTTGAGACCAGCCTGGGCAACATGGTGAAACCCCATTTTACGAAAATGAGTAAAAATTAGCTGGGTGTGGTGGCAGGTGCCTGTAATCCCAGCTACTCAGAGGCTGAGGCAGGAGAATTGCCTGAACCTGGAAGGTGGAGGTTGCAGTGATCGCACCACTATACTATAGCCTGGATGACAGAAGACAGAGACTCTCTCAAAAAAAAAAAAAAAATAAAATAAAATAAAAAATGACAGTTTAGTTGATTTCATCATACCATTGATTAGAAGGGTACTCTTTGGTATCTTCCTAAAATAGAAGTTATTTAAAAGTAGAAACCGCCTCTTTTTGGTACCATTTGATGATTAACACATTTTGGGCCCCTAGGCATTACAGGAAACCAGAGCAGAAACCTCTCTTAAAAAGATGCCGGGCCGGTGACTCACACCTGTAATCCCAGAACTTTGGGAGGCTGAGGCAGGCCGCTCGCCTGAGGTCAGGAGTTAGAGACCAGTCTGGCCAATATGGTGAAACCCTGTCTCTACTAAAAATACAAAAATCAGCTGGGCGTAGTGGCATGTGCCTATAGTCCCAGCTACTTGGGAGGCTGAGGTGGGAAGATCTCTTCAGCCTGGGAGGTTGGGGCTGTAGTGAGCCGAGATGTTGCCACTGTACTCCAGCATGTGTGACAGAGCGAGACCTTGTCTCAAAAAAATAAATAAATGAAAAAAATATATATATAATATTTATATATATGAATATAGTCTACATTTTGGAGTTTTGTGTCCCCCAAACTCATCATGTTTTGTGACATATATGTTAGATTATTGTAAAGATCTTTCAGACCTTGGAGGTCTTACTTGCCAAATTTAGGACAATTTAGGCCTGTGGTCCCAGCTCTCAGGAGGCTGAGGGAGAATTGCTTAAACCCTGGACGCAGAGGTTGTAGTGAGCCAAGACTGTGCCACTGCACTCCAGCCTGGGCGACAGAGCAAAACTCTTCTCAAAAAAAAATAAAAATAAAAAAAGGAAATTTACTGTTCAAGGAACTACATGAGATTATGCTAAACTTCAAGCACAACTAAAATATCAAGTTAAAAAATATGTAAGCTTAATAATTTGTTTCATAAACATGTTAAGGGTTCCTAGAATAGAGATTGTCTTAGGAATCTCTGGAGCCACAAATTCCATAATTTATGGTAAACTAAATGACTAAAACAAGCTTTAAAGACTCGTATTTAAAGTTGTGCTTAAGAATGTTATATAACTCATTGAAAAAAGCTATGGAATTGTAGTCTGTTTAGTAATTAAGACAAACAAGAAAATCAGGTCTTGAGTGCTCACAGTCTTTGTTAACTTTGATTTGCTCTGGCTCCTGGTGTCTCCTCATTCTCTCCATCCACATGTTTGATGGGTTAGTGTACTTTTCTTATTTATAGGAAAAGATAATCCCTAAGTATGTCTTAGTAAGAGAAATTATGCTAATAGGAATTTCTTAATACATACACAAACACAAACATTAGTATTTTTAAGGAGGGGTAATTATTGATTAATTTAATCATGGCATCTCATCTGACAAATATATAGGATAAATGAAAAGCTTCCACTTTTTGGAAATCATTTTAAACCCACTTTGTAATTATGTACCCAACATTAATTTTTCTGGCTTAGAACGACTCCCTGATGTTAGAGATAGAAATCAGATATTGACGTGGAAAATATGTTTAAAAACAAAAACTTTCTCTTTTATCTGTACCCTCCCCCCCAAGTTTTTGCTATAAAGATAGAATTTTGGTCATTACAGAGTTTTCCATTCCAATTTAGGTCAATGATAAGAGAAATTATTAGTGATGGAAACTAGTTTATTTCTGAAATTCTGTTCAGTGATAACAGCTTCTGACCTTAGAAGCATTTGAATTTCTGACAGCCATTTTGTCTTACTCTACATTTGAAAGTAAGGTCTTAATAGAACCTTTTTTTTTTTTTTTTAGACAGAGTCTTGCTCTGTCACCGAGGCTGGAGTGCAGTGGTGTGATCTCGGCTCACTGCAAGCTCTGTCTCCCGGATTCATGCCTTTCTCCTGCCTCAGCCTCCTGAGTAGCTGGGACTACAGGCGCCTGCCACCACACCCGGCTAATTATTTTGTATTTTTAGTAGAGACAGGGTTTCACCATGTTAGCCAGGATGGTCTCGATCTCCTGACCTCGTGATCTGCCCGCCTCGGCCTCCCAAAGTGCTGGGATTACAGGCATGAGCCACCGCACCCGGCCCCTAATAGAACCTTTTATATACTAAAAATAACTGTACATCATTTCTTGTTAGACCTGAGAACTGCTTTTAACAGTTTTTCTCCTTCCACTTAGGCTTCACAATTTCGAGAATCAATCTTTAGTTCAGTAATAAAGTTCATAATAAGAGTAGCACCCTCCCAGCAAACAGCCTCCTATGTTTTGGGCTAGAAATAGGAGACCATGCCTGTGGAAATCATGTTTTCCTTTCTGTAGTAAACTCTAAGGACCATGGTTATATCCCTGATAAACTCAAGGCAGTATATGCTTTAAGGTCCTGTAAAAGATGCTGAATTTCAAGAAGTTACGAATAATTCATTGATTATACCACTTGCAGAAATAAACTACTTTTAGGCTGGACACGGTGGCTCACACCTGCAATCCCAGCACTTTGGGAGGCTGAGGCAGGAGGACTGCTTGAGCCCAGCATGGGCAACATAATGAGATCCTGTCTCTACAAAAAATCAAAAATTAGCCGGGTGCCATGGCATGTGCCTGTAGTCCCAGGTGCACTCGGAAGGGCTAGGATCCCATGAGCCCAGGAGTTTGAGACTGCAGTGAGCTCTGATGGTGCCACAATACTTCAGCCTGGGCTACAGAGCAAACCCTGTCTCATAAAAAAGAAAAAGAAACTTCTTTTTAACACTGTCACGTATCTGTCTCAACTTTCTATATGTATACACCTCTTTTACAAAAAGAGGCCATAACATACTTAAGGCTGTTTTTGTATTTAACAAGTCATAAATATAGTGTCATGTCAAATCTGTCTATATATTATCATTTTAAAAACTGATGGCCTTTTAAAAGGTTAAATAGCTGTTCATTACAAATACTACAGAAAGAATAAAATGTGAAAGCCCCCCCGTAAGTATTTTGTTGTATACCATCATTTTCATTACAAATCCTACAGAAATAGAGCAAAATGTGAAAGCTCCCCCTTAAGTATTTTTTGTATACCATCATATTCAATAACAGCATGGTATTCCAAATATTGATGTCTATTTATTTACTTATTTATGAGATAGAGTCTTGCTCTGTCACCCAGGCAGGAGTGCAGTGGCCGATCTTGGCTCACTGCAACTTCCGCCTGCTCAGTTCAACCGATTCTAGTGCCTCAGCTCTACCCAAATAGCTGGGACCACAGGCACATGCCACTATGCCCAGCTAATTTTAGTATTTTTAGTAGAGATGGGTTTTTGCCATGTTGACCAGGCTAGCCTTGAACTCCTGGGCTCAAGTGACCTGCCCGCCTCAGCTGCCCAAGTGCTGGGATTACAGGGATGAGCCACCATGCCTGGCCCCAAATACTTAATATTATTTTTTTTTTATGGAGACGGAGTTTCACGCTTGTCGCCCAGGCTGGAGTGCAGTGTCACAATCTTGGCTCACTGTAGCCTCCACCTCCAGGGTTCAAGCAATTCTCCTGCCTCAGTCCCCCGAGTAACTGGGATTACAGGCTCCTGCCACCACGCACAGCTAATTTTTGTATTTTTAGTAGAGACGAGGTTTCGCCATGTCAGCCAGGCTGGTCTCAAACTCCTGACCTCAGGTGATCCACCTGCCTTGGCCTCCCAAAGTGCTGGGATTACAGGAATGAACCACTGTGCCCGGCAGATATTGATATTTTTAAATGTAACTTTTCACTTAAATTCAGGCATCCTATATCCATAATGGCCTCAGGGTGGTAGTTCTCCCCTTTTTTCTTCCTTGGAGGTTTACTACAGATCAAGTTCCCATGCTGGCACCCAGGTTCAGTAAATTGGGGTTATTCAGACTATTACTCCTATATCGTATGTAGCTTTTCTTGTGAAATTTGTGACTTTTTAAGCCCTCTTAATTTTCGTGGCACATAGCTGTAGCTCTTTGATCAATGGGATTGCAAATAAAGGTAACAATATGAGTATTCCTGAAATAAATTTGTTCTGTGTTTTAACTTGAAACTGTATTTTCTGCCAGAGGCAGAAAAACACTGCCTAACTGATGAGAGTATCAGTGACCCTAGGAAATTCTTGAAGTTTTTTATATTAATTATAAAAAACTTTTTTATATTAGTTTATTAGTTTTTTGTATTAATATCTGACAGTGACTACTCAGTATCTTGATTTTGGCTCAAAATGTAAGACAGAGGCATACAGAAATGACTTTAAAATGTTAACTACTTTTTAAATTTTTAATAGAGCATAGTTATTATGGATAATGGATATTTTATATACTTTTTATTTCTACATTTTCAAATGAGTATGTATCACTTATTGAAATACTAACAAATGTAAAGAGAAAAAATAAAGTATCATGTTTACTATTACTCTTTTGGTTTATACAATAATGATTTGTGGTGATCTTTAGTTCCAGAAAGCTGAGTCTGATCTGGATTACATTCAATACAGGTTGGAATATGAAATCAAGACTAATCATCCTGATTCAGCAAGCGAGGTAATCTCCGAAATAAATAAGCTTAAAAAAAAAAAAAAAAGCCTTAACTGAATACTTTAGAATTTTCTCATAGCATTCCTAATAGTAATAGATCATAAGAATTATATTACTAAGTTTATAGAATCTTAAAATCTTGTCATTGTGTTGGAAACTTGGTTATAGCATACTGGAGAAATAGTATCAATAGTCCATGAAATTTGTGGCTACTTTTTTCCCCCTAACCTTTAAAAAATAATCATTGAGTTCAGAGGTACAAGCCACTGTGGCAGCCCCTGAAATTCCAAGAGAGAATATAGGTACCTCTAGGGCAGTTGTTCTTTAGTAAGTTTGAGGGGAGAAGTCCTGGCATTCAGCATATTCTCTGAGGAAGGTAATGATACACTATTAGATTTTTTAGTTGTATTTTATGAATAGTGATTTCCACATAAAGCTATGTATTTAATTATTCTAAGTTTAGGTTGATTAGAAACATTAACTCTGCTTTATGTCATAAAATCGTATACATATATGTCCATGGGGGTGAAAGCAAGTAATATCCAAGCATCATCTGTTAACATTAACACTAAAATCACTAATTTAATAATGTGTATCTTTTTTTCCCCCAAAGCCCAGGTATGAGGCTTATTATCTTTTTTTTTTTTTTTTTGAGACGGATCACTCTGTCACCCAGGCTGGAAGTGCAGTGGTGCAATCTCAGCTCACCACAACCTCCACTTCCTGGGTTCAAGCGATTCTCTTGCCTCAGTCTCCCAAGTAGCTGGGATTACAGGTGTGCGCCACAATGCTTGGCTAATTTTTTTTTTTTTTTTTTTTTGGTATCTTTAGTAGAGACGGGGTTTTACCATGTTGGCCAGGCTGGTCTCGAACTCCTGACCTCAAGTGATCCGCCTACCTCAGCCTCTCAAAGTGTGGGGATTACAGACATGAGCCACCACGCCCAACCAATATTTGTCTTTGATAGCACTTGCCAGCAGACGAGAAATATTGCGTTTTACAGTTTAAAAAAATTCCATAAAATTAAAAAAATTTTTTTGGATTGGGTAGAAGTACAAGTTAAACTAACATTTTATACAAAATTGGGAAAATTTCATGAATGTTTAGTTTTTACTGTTTATTTCATGGAATGCTAGAATTCTATGGGAGTGTAGTTTGTACTGTTCTAGCTCCCTATTCTTTTCTCTCTCTTTCTCTTTTTTCTTCCTTTTCTTTTCTTTTTCTTTCTCTCTCCCCCTCCCTTTCTCTCTCTTCCTCCCTCCCTCCCTCCCTCTCTTTCTCTCTTCCTTCCCTTCCCCTTACCCTCTTTTCCTCCCTTCCTCCTTTCCTTCCTTCCTTCCCTCCTTCCCTCTTTCTCTCCTTCCTTCCTTCCTTCCCTCCCTCCCTCTTTTCCTTCCTCCCGTCCTTCTTCTCCCTCCCTTTCCTCTCTTCCCTTCCTTTTCCTTCCTTCTGTTGCCCAGGCTGGAGTTCAGTGGTACGATCTTGGGTCACTGCAGCCTCGGCCTCCCAGGTTCAAGGGATTCTCCCTCCTCAGCCTCCCAAGTAGCTGGGATTACAGGCTCAGGCCACCATGCTTGGCTAATTTTTGTATTTTTTAGTAGAGATGGGGTTTCACCATGTTAGGCTGGTCTCGAACTCCTGACCTCAAGTGATCCACCTGCCTCAGCCTCCTAAAATGCTGGGATTACAGTCGTGAGCCACCACACCTGGCCCCTTCCTTCCTTTTCTTCCTTTCTTTCCTCCCTTCCCTTCCATTCCTTTGTTCCTTTCCTTTCCTCCCCCTGCCTCCCCTTCCTTCCTTTCTTTCTTTTGTCTTAAAGATTGGTGTGACATTGCTTCTCAGCCTTTTGGCTAAGATCAAGTGTAGTATCTGTTCTTATCAGTTTAAAGACTCTGTATGTGTGTGTGTATGTGTGTGTTTTTAAGACAGGGTCTCACTCTGTCACCAGGCTGGAGTGCAGTGACAAAATCTCAGCTCACTTCAGCCTTGACTTCCTGGGTTCAAGCAATCCTCCCACCTCAGTCTGCCACGTGGAACTATAGGCACATACCACCACACCCAGCTAAAAAAAAAAGTGTTGAGATTACAGGTGTGAGCCACCTTGTCCAACCATTCTTGTAACCTTTTATCATCCACTTATGATAAGTAAAACCCTAAATTGGAAGTATTATAGGCACAAAATTAACTAAAGTGCAGCAAACACTAATAAAAGTTTATGAACACTACAGTTTACAAACACGAATAAAAGAATATAGAGGCTCCTGGCCAGGCACGGTGGCTCATACCTGTAATCCCAGCACTTTGGGAGGCCAAGGCAGGTGGATGACCTGAGGTCAGGAGTTCAAGACCAGCCTGACCAACATGGAGAAACCCCATCTTTACTAAAAAAAAAAAAAAAAAAAAAAAAAATACAAAATTAGCCGGGCGTGGTGGCACATATGCCTGTAATCCCAGCTACTCGGGAGGCTGAGGCAAGAGAATTGCTTGAACCTGGGAAGCAAAGGTTGCGGTGAGCTGAGATCCCGCCATTGCACTCCAGCCTGGGCAACAAGAGCAAAACTCCATCTCAAAAAAAAAAAAAAAAAAAAAAAAAAAAAAAGGATGTAGTGGTTCCCAAGAGCCAGTTACTCAAATAAAACAGGCTATGTGCACAACAGTTTTTTCCTTTGTGGTATGTTGCTAAGTCCTAACCACAGTCCTAACCTGTCATAAACAGGCCATAAATGCAAATCATGTTGTCCTGAATTACTCACTGCCATGTCAGTCTTATTGATTTAGCTGATGTCATAAACACATGTATTATGGGTAGCTGCCTGACTACCCTGTCCTCTTTTAGCTCTATGGCCATTTATTTCTTATGCTTGATTTATCAAGCATATGCTTTCCTTTCCTAGTTTTGTGAGATCCTCAAGGATTAGTTCTTGCCACTTTTATTTTTTCCTGTATGAATCTGTATTTGGGGAACTCATCATTCTCCTGAGTTATATTAATATGTACAGATCTCTGCATATTTTACTACTGAGCTACATTCCAGTTACCTAAAGATCATTTATAATTAAGTTATGTAATTCATTATCACCTCATGAGGAAGATGATTTCTTCCCTCCTACCAATTTCCCTCCCAGTGTTAAACTTTTTTTTTCCCCCCCCCAGATAAAGTCTCACTCTGTTGCCCAGACTGGAGTGCAGTGGCATGATCACGGCTGACTGCAGCCTCAACCTCCTGGGCTCAGGTGATCCTCCCACCTCAGTCTCCTGAGTAGGTGGGAATACAGGTGTGTGCCAACACACCTGGTTCTAATTTTTTGCATTTTAGTAGGGATGGGGTTTTGCCATGTTTACTAGGCTGGTCTCGCCTGGGCTCAAGTGATCCTCCTGTCTCAGCCTCCCAAAGTGTTGGGATTATAGGTGTGAGTCATCACCCCTGGCCTAAACTTTTATTTTTGTCAAATTAATTCTTGAATATATTTGAAGAGTTACAGAAATATAAAGCTTATAATTACAAAGAATAATGCTTCACATTCCCACCTTGGAGGATACCACTTCATCTCAGTGTCTTATGGTATTTCCTTTATATTTCTAAATAGTTTGCTTGTACTGCATTTTAATTTTTCCTCATCTGAAACATCTACTAATTTCCTGGATACGAACTGTTATACTTCACATCCTGGCTTTGCCTCTTACTAGCATTGTGATTTTAGCCAAGTCAGTCAACCTTTCTGTACTTTAATTTCCTCATCTGTAAAATGGAAATATTACTACCTACCTCAGAGGTTGAAAGAGAATTAGTTAACATATATAACTGTTTAGTCCAGAGTAAGTGCTATATGTTAGCTGTTATCACTAATAATAATCTCCTACTATAGCCCTGTTGTAGTAGCTCACACTTGTAGTCCCAGCTACTTGGGAGGCTGAGGTGGGAGGATCACTTGAGCCCAGCAGTTCAAGTGAGCTATGATTGCACCACTGCACTCCAGCCTAGGTGACAGTGAGATTCTAACTCTTTTTTAAAATTTTTTTCCAAGACAGAGTCTTGCTCTGTCGCCCAGGCTGGAGTGCAGTGAACATGATCTTGGCTCACTGCAACCTCTGCCTCCCGGGTTCAAGCGATTCTCCTGCCTCAGCCTCCTGAGTAGCTGGGATTACAGGCACGTGCCACCCTGCCCAGCTAATTTTTGTATTTTTAGTAGAGACAGGGTTTCACCATGTTGGCCAGGCTGGTTTCGAACTCCTGACCTCATGATCCACCCGCCTGGGCCTCCCAAAGTGCTCAGATTAGAGGCATGAGCCATCACACCGAGCTGATTCTAACTCTTAAAAAAAAAGAAGAATTTTGTACTATGGAAGATAAAGTTTAAATACTTTACTACTCATATTTATTCCTATCTTCACAATTTCTATAACTATTGCTTTTATATAAACCCTGTTGAATACTATGTCTGCTTTCCTTTCTTCACAACCTGTTTTTCTAGAGCTAATAATTGTTTTCTTTTTTCCCTTCCATTTGCTTAGTTTTTTTTTTTTTTTTTTGAGACAAGGTTTTGCTCTGTCGCCCAGGCTGGAGAGCAGGAGTTTGAGACCAGCCTGGGCAACATAGGGAAACCCCATCTCCACAAAAAAATAATTTAAAGCTTGGGTAAAGTGGTTCACGCCTGTAATTCCAGCACTTTGGGAGGCCGAGGTAGGCAGATCACCTGAGGTGAGGAGTTCTAGACCAGCCTGGCCAACATGGCAAAACTTCATCTCTACTAAAAATACAAAAATTAGCTGGGTGTGGTGGCACACACCTTTAGTCCCAGCTACTCTGTGACCATGGCTTACGGCAGTATCTACCTCCCAGGCCCAAGTGATCCTCCCTGCTTAGCCGCCCGAGTAGCACTATAGGCATGTGCCACCACACCCAGCTAATTTAAAAAATAATAATTATTATTACATATAATATATAATAATATATAATTATATAAATGTTATATTTATAAATTATATATGTTATATTTATAAATTATATAAATATATAATAAATTTATAATATGTAATTTATATATAATTATATATAATTATTATTATTATTATTTTTTGAGATGGAGTCTTGCTCTGTCACCCAGGCTGGAGTGCAGTGGCATGATCTTGGTTCACTGCAACCTCTGCCTCCCAGGCTCAAGTGATCCACCCACCTCAGCCTCCTGAGTAGCGGGGACTACAGGCGTGTGCCACCACACACGGCTAATTTTTGTAGTATTAGTAGAGATGAGGTTTCGCCATGTTGGCCATTCTGTTCTAGAACTCCTGACCTCAAGTGATCTGCCCCCCTTGGTCTCCCAAAGTGCTGGGACTTGCAGGCGGCCTTTAAATTATTTTTCGTAGGGATGAGGTTTCACGCTATGTTGCCCAGGCTGATATTGAACTCCTGGTCAGGAGTCAAGCGATCCTCCCACCTTGGCCTCCCAAAGTGCTAGAATTACAAGTATGAGCCACCAAGGCCCAGCCTGCTTAGTTTTTCTATATACTTATCACTAATTCAGCCTCCGACATTTCTAATGACTGTAAAACTCTTCTCAATATTGTCAGACACACTACATGTTCCTTTAGTTTCATTTTCTCCCATGGAAACATCCTGTCCTTTCTGGTGTCTCTGTCCTGCTCCCATCTGACCTCCTGCTCTATAGGCTTCTTGCATGGCTGTCTTTCTGGGTGGTTTTTTTTTTTTTTTTTTTTTTTTGAGATATTATCGCACTCTGTGGTTAGGCTGGAGTGCAGTGGCGTGATCTCGGATCACTGCAACCTCTGCCTCCCGGGTTCAAGCAATTCTCCCACCTCAGCCTCCCGAGTAGCTGGGACTACAGGCGTACGCCCACATGCCCGGCTAGTTATTATTATTATTATTTGTTTTGGTATTTTAGTAGAGACGGCATTTCACCATGTTGCCCAGGCTGGTCTCGAACTCTTGAGCTCAGGCAATCCGCCCACCTCAGCCTCCCAAAGTGCTAGGCTAGGATTACAGGCATGAGCCACTGTTCCCGGCCTCTTTTTTTTTGTTTGTTTGTTTTTTGAGAGGGAGTTTCGCTGTTGTCACCCAGGCTGGAGTGCAATGGCGCCATCTCGGCTCACTGCCTCCCAGGCTCAAGTGATTCTCCTGCCTCAGCCTACTGAGCAGCAAGGACTACAGGTGCCCACCACAATGCCTGGCTAATTTTTGTATTTTTAGTAGAGACGGGGTTTCACCACGTTGGCCAGGCTGGTCTCGAACTCCTAACCTCATGTGATCCACCCATCTTGACCTCCCAAAGTGTTGAGATTATAGTCATGAGCCACCGCGCCTGGCATTTCTGGGATTTCTTCACCATTATTTTGGTATTTCCCTTTGTTTTACTCCTGTGTTGGATCATATGTTTCACTTTTTGGTGGTTTATTTCTTTGATCTGGAAGTATATCCTTTAGATGCTTCCCAAGGAAGATTACACAGAAAGTTAACTTTTTGAGATGCTGAATGTTTGAAAAAGTCTTTATTGCACCCTTTAACCCTTTATTTGATGAATGGTTTTGTTGAATATAGAATTCTAGATTGGAGATTTTCTCTTAATTTTAACATCATCACTTCGTGGCTTTCTAGCTTCTATTGTTGCTGTTGAAAAATAGATGCCATTCTCATTCCTGATCCTTTGTCTGTGCTTTCCTTCTCAGCCTACCCCAGTCCCTTACCTATCACCTGGAAGTTTCAGAATATTTTTTCTATCCTGCGAAAATTTACAGTTATGGTATAGATCTTTTTATTAATTGTGCTGTCACTTGGTGGGCCTGAAAATACATGAATCTTACCTAATCATAAAAAAAGAAATCTGACAGGGTGCAGTGGCTCACACCTGTAATTCTAGCACTTTGGGAGACTGATGCAGAAGGATCGCTTAAGGCCAGGAGTTTAAGACCAGCCTGGGCGACAGAGTGAGATTCCTGTTTCTATTAAAAAAAAAAAAAAAAAAAAATTAAAAGAAAGAAAAGAATTACCAAGTGGCAGAAGGGGCCCAATTGAAATGTCTTTTATGGAATAGTGGTAATTTATATTGCAAAATAAATCTGGGAAACCAATATAGTTTATAAATACAGTTGGGTTGGCATGAATTTTATATTTTGTATATATATAAATAAATTGATATTTATACATACTTTATCCCCATGATAGTATGTTTACGAATTTTGGCCGGGCGCGGTGGCTCACGCCTGTAATCCCAGCACTTTGGGAGGCCGAGGCATGCGGATCACGAGGTCAGGAAATCAAGACCATCCTGGCTAACATGGTGAAACCCCGTCTCTACTAAAAATGTAAAAAAATTAGCCGGGCATAGTGGCAGGCACCTGTAGTCCCAGCTACTCCAGAGGCTGAGGCAGGAGAATGACGTGAACTCAGGAGACCGAACTTGCAGTGAGCCAAGATCGCGCCACTGCACTCCAGCCTGGGCAATAAGAGTGAGACTCTGTCTCAAAAAAAAAAAAAAAAAGTTTTATAAGTAGTTTCATGTTGTCTTATTCTTTAAGAACAAGTATAAATAGTGCCTTTTATTGCCTTCCGAATAGCATTTAGAATTGTATTTTAGAAATATATAATTGTATTTTAGAAATATATAATTTATTATTGTGAACTATGCATCAAATGTTATATATTTAAGGTGACCCTTAATTGCTGTTTAATAGTGCTGATTTTTTTGGTGGGTTATTTCTGTACCTAGGCTATAAATTTCTTGAGAATAGGATCTAGGTCTTATACTTTTCTCGCTTCCCCATCGCCCATCTGATGTCATGTGGCTGCATAATTAAATACTCAACAGTGTTCAATTAAATGGATGGTAGAATGTGTTGTATGTATACAGTATTTTAATTCTTAAAAAGCTTAATCTTTCATAATTTAATACATGTTAATTTTTTTCCTGATGTAGAAAAATCCAGTTACACTCTTAAAGGAATTGTCAGCAATAAAGTCTCGATATCAAACTTTGTATGCCCGCTTTAAACCAGTTGCTGTTGAGCAGAAAGAGACTAAGAGCCGCATATGTGCTACTGTGAATAAAACTATGAATGTGATACAAAAACTACAGAAGCAAACAGACCTGGAGGTAATGCTTTCAATTGACAGGTTAGATTTGTATAAATTTAGCTCTGAGTGTTGCCTTGAAAAATACACTTGCTGTAACTTAAACTTTGAAACTCAGCAGTCAGTTTGAACTATTGAAAGATTTTCCTGATACCCTGAAGTATAATAGCTCTTATTTCTGTTTATTCAAAAATAAGCATTTGGACTTGACATGGTTAATAAAGAAGTGTGCCGTCTTGAATTATGTAACCATGGCAGAAAACTTGGTAATACTTACTAAATCTAGCAGCTTAGCTGGTTCCTGCAAGTACTAGTGAGAATGAGATGTCTAGAAAATGGTTGGTTAGAGTGCTGTATTAAGGAGCTGTGTCTGGGCATGGCAGAATAATAGCACTGTCTGCCATGAGCATGGGAAGGAGGAAGGCATATGTGATATTTATTTGCCAACTTTGCACTAAATTTTGGCTTAAGATACTTTGAATTATGGGCTTATAGCTAGAGTAAATCAGAAAGGTTAATTACCCAGGTCAGTTTGATCAAGAATACTTTATATTGCAAATGGAGGGGAAAAAATAGAATAACATCTGCTTAGAACGATAAAATGATACCTAAGATGTATCTATTATAATCACAAGGAGATGAATGGCAGAGGAAGAAAGGGCAAATTAAACAGGGAATAGAGGTAATGGGGAGATGGAATTTAAAACAGTAAGGGTTGTGTTACATCCTAGTAAATTAAATGCAAAAAAAGTATGTATATAAGCTTTTATAAATCATCTCAGATCACACATTCTTCATTATATGTGCCTGACAATAGAGCACATAACCTTGTTCTTAGGAAACAAATAGCTGATTAAGTATAGTTCCAGATGTACATGACAACATATCTGTATAGAACCATAAATTTTTTGAAGCACAGAATAAACATGGGTGAGAGGGCAAAGAGAAAATGGTATTTTGAATATCTACAGATTTCCCCCACTGGATATAATAAATCGATGGTGTATTTTTGAGACTACAAATTGGTACATAAAAGTAGTTGTATAGTGATAGAAGATTTCTTTTTTTTTTTTTTTTTCTTTTTTTGAGATGAAGTTTTACTCGTTTCCCAGGCTGGAGTGCAATGGCACGACCTCGGCTCACTGCAACCTCTGCCTACCGGGTTCAAGTGATTCTCCTGCCTTAGCCTCCAGAATAGCTGGAATTACAGGTGCCTGCCACAATGCCCGGCTAATTTTTTGCAGTTTTAGTAGACACAGGGTTTCACCGTGTTAGCGAGGATGGTCTTGATTTCCTGACCTCGTGATCCGCATGCCTCGGCCTCCCAAAGTGCTGGGATTACAGGCGTGAGCCACCATATCCAGCCAGTGATGGAAGATTTCAATCATCTGACTATCTGTAAAGGTTTTCAGTTGAAGAAATACCTGAAATGAACAATACTTATGTCAAAGGCTGAAAACTAAGGGAGCTTTTACTTTGGATCACGTTATGGCAAATAAGAAGAAATGATTTAAAAGTTATAAAAC
Source organism: Macaca fascicularis (assembly GCF_037993035.2). Classification (NCBI taxonomy): domain Eukaryota; kingdom Metazoa; phylum Chordata; class Mammalia; order Primates; family Cercopithecidae; genus Macaca; species Macaca fascicularis. The sequence goes on from NC_088390.1 coordinate 47,587,926, forward strand.
TTGAAAGAGGTGGTCATATTTTAGAATCAATGATGACCAAATTGGGAAATGTTGGCTATAGTAAGTCTTGTACCTACTACTTTAAAAATGAGATAGTATGCTGGGCACAGTGGCTCATGCCTATAATCTCGGCACTTTGGGAGGTCAAGGCAGGAGGCTCAGTTGAGGCCAGGAGTTTGAGACTAGCCTGGACAACATAGTGAGACCCTATCTCTACTAAGAAAAAAGAAAAAAATATTTTAAAATTACTGGGCATGGGAGTGCATGCTGGTAGTTCCATCTATTTGGGGCAGAAGGATCCTTTGACTCTAGGAGTTTGAGGCTGCAGTGAGCTATGATTGCACCACTGAATTCCAGCCTGGGTGATGTGAGACTGTCCAAAACATTTTTTTTGAATAAACTAAAATAAAAATGAGATAGTATTAGAAAGTTCAGAGGGAATAGAGATATGATACTTAATCTTCTGAGAGATGTTTAAAAGGGGGGCTTAATAAACCATAATACTGATAAAATTTTTATGATCCAAATGTGAATGGGAATGACATCTGTAGAGCTGATAACCAAAAACAGTTATATGAGCCCAGAGTTTAAAGGACTTGCAAGGTACAATTTGTAAATAAATTTCAAATATTAAAAGGTCATAGGGAGAAACCTGCAAAATCAGTTAGGAAAGCCAAAGGGGCCGGGTGTGGTGGCTCACGTCTGTAATCCCAGCACTTTGGGAGGCCAAGGCGGGAGGATCAAGAGGCCAGGAGATCCGAGACCATCCTGGCTGATATGGTGAAACCTCGTCTCTACTAAAATAACTAAAAATTAGCCAGGCCTGGTGTTGCATGCCTGTGGTCCCAGCTACTCGGGAGGCTGAGACAGGGGAATTGCTTGAACCTAGGGGGTGGAGGTTGCAGTGAGCCGAAATCGTGCCACTGCACTCCAGCCTGGCAACAGAGTGGGACTCTTTCTCAAAAAAAAAAAAAAAAGAAAAAAAAAGAAAGAAAAAGCCAAAGGCAGATTGAGCTAAGGCCTCTGAAATTTTCTAAAATAAGGAAAAGGTTATTTTAAAGGGGCTTTAAAATTATTTGGAGAACAAGAAGGACAAGAAAAGGATAAATTCTCCTTGGAACCAATAGTGCTTTGTTTATAGATAACAAAATGTATATCTTTTCAGGTATTATCTTGCTATAATCTTTATCAATGAGTGGTTTTTCATTTGGAAGGGTAGAAAATATATTTGAATTTATAATATTCAAAAAGAACACTTGAACTGATAATACTAAATAATAAATACAGAACAGAAAAGGAGGTAGGAGAAAGGAAATACCATACTAATTTTGTAGTCTTTCTTAGGGGATATTAAGACTGACGAAGAAAAAAAGAGAAAAAACACTGAGGTTTATTTATTTATTTATTTATTTATTTTTTGTTTTTTGAGATGGAGTCTCCCTCTGTTGCCCAGGCTGGAGTACAATGTCACGATCTTGGCTCACAGCAACTTCGGCCTCCCGGATTCAAGCAATTCTCCTGCCTCAGCCTCCCAAGTGGCTGGGACTACAGGCACATGCCACCATGCCCAGCTGATTTTTTTGTATTTTTAGTAGAGATGGGGTTTCACCAAGTTGGCCAGGCTGGTCTCGATCCCCTGACCGCAAGTGATCCACCTGTCTTGGCCTCTCAAAGTGCTGGGATTACAGATGTGAGCCTCCGTGCCCTCATATTTAAACTGAGGTTTAAATATGCTCAATTATAAAGGTGGTCTCATCAAAAGAGAAAAGGGACTAAACTTACACCCAAACAAAAAATAGCAAAACAAACGCCCCAAACATATATAACAATAAATAGAAAATTAAAAAGGCATTAAAAGTAGAATATGTAGTATTCCATGATCTTCCAAAATATGTGTGATAAAGAAGAAAAATTTCTACAAACTTTAGACTGGTTAACTTGACTTTAATTCCTGGAAAAATTATTTGAGAATTTATTAAACAGATGGTCTGAAAAGTTTTGTAGTGATCACAAGGAGCAACATGGATTCATCAGTCTTACAGCTGGGTGTGGCAGTGTGCATCTGTAGTCGCAGCTACTTGGGAGGCTGAGGTGGGACGATTGCTTGAGCCCAGGAGTTAGAGGTTGCAGTGAGCTATGACCACACCACTGCACTCTAGCCTGGGCGATTGAACAAGACCCTGTCTCTAAAACAAAAACAAAACGAAAAACCAAGTCTTGTCAGAATAACATTTCCTTTTTTTGAGGCAGAAGAAGGAAATCCTGTAACTGTTTGGGTTGTAGTAAGACATATGATTGTTTTTCATTTTATCCTTGTGAACATGTTGGGCAAATGTTGGTCTGATCAGTGGAACCAGCTGCATATCAGAATCATATAGGTTCTGTGGCTGTTCTAGATCTGGGCTGTCCTATTTGCATAACCTAATGTGGCTATATAAATTTAAATTTAGGCTGGGCACAGTGGCTTATGCCTGTAATCCCAGCACTTTGGGAGGCTGAGGCAGGTGGATCACCTGAGGTCAGTAGTTCCAGACCAGCCTGGCCAACATGGTGAAACCCCCATCTCTACTAAAGAAATACAAAAAATTAGCCAGGCGTGGTGGCGGGTGCCTGTAATCCCAGCTTCTTGGGAGGCTGAGGCAGGAGAATCTCCTGAATCTGGGAGGTGGAGGTTGCAGTGAGCTGAGATTGCACTCCAGCCTGGGCAACAAGAGTGAAACTCCATTTCAAATAAAAAAAAAGAAAAAAGAAAAAGAAATGAAATTTACATTTAAGGTGGTTAAATGAAAAATAAGCATTAAGTTCTTCACCTACTGATTGGACAGTGCCGATATAGAATATTTCCAGCATCATGGAAAGTTTTATTGGACAATGTCGCCCTAGAGATTCTGATTCTGTAGGTCTGGGGTGTTCCAGATTTGGCAGTCTCTCTAGAGATGACCTATATAGTTGGCAGAATTGTAACTACTTAATTCTTCAGGTTGTACCTCCTATTAATTCCCCACATAACCCTTTGTTTCAGGCAGGCTGTCTGTTGGTGCTCTGTGAAAGTCCCTTACAACTTCCCTTCAGCCTCCCTTCTTCTTTTGCTGCTACCTGCTTTTGGTGAATGCTATTGGCTGTTTTTCTTTCTCAGCATCTGTTCTCCTTTCCTGCCTACCAGAGTGTAGACATGCAGTGCATAATTATGTTTTGGTCAACAATGGACCAAATATATATGGCAGTGGTCCCAGAAGATTATAATAGCATATTTTTACGTACTCTTATGTTCAGATGTTTAGATATAAAAATACCATGTGTTACCACTGCCTACAGTATTCAGCACAGTAACATGCTGTACAGATTTGTAGCCCAGGAGCAGTAGGCTATACCATATAGCCTGAGTGTATATATACAATCTCTGTGTAAGTACACTGTGATGTTCACATATGAAACTGCCTAACCATGTATTTCTCAGAACGTATTCCTGTCATTAAGTGACACATGACTATACTGACTTTCTTGAGATGTGTGTTGTCCCTCATAGCCATGTGCCTGAGATGAAGCTGGCCTCATCCTCGGCTCCAGGGGTGCATCTGATTGGCATAGGGAATGGACTTTATTTTTTAACTAACAGTGGTTGAGGAATGGGTTTGTAACCCAAATGACATGTGAGTAAGGATAGTCTGGAAGTAGGTAACCAGGAAGACTTTACTCACTGCTAAGACAACCCTGAGAAGAGAAGGCTTCTTCTGGACACTGTGTAGAATTGTGATACCTAGAACCGTTAAAGCCATTTGCTGTCAGCTTGAGGGTAAAGGTACCATCCAGGAATATTAGAGCTGTCAGATGGAAAAAACTGAGTCCTTACATTGTTCAGTTGCTGAATAAATCAGCCCGGAAGTCTTTCCTTTTTCTGAAGTTATTGTGGAATGATAATACATTTTCTTTTCTTTATCTTTTTTTTTTTTTTTTGAGACAGAGTTTCACTCTTATTGCCCAGGCTGGAGTACAGTGGCGCAATCTCAGCTCACTGCAACCTCCGCCTCCCAGGTTCAAGCAGTTCTCCTGCCTCAACCTCCCGAGTAGCTAGGATTACAAGTGCTCGCCACCATGCCCAGCTAATATTTTGTATTTTTAGTAGAGATGAGGTTTCACCATGTTGGTCAGGCCGGTTTCAAACTCCTGACCTCAGGTGATCCACCCACCTCGGCCTTCCAAAGTGCTGGGATTACAGGCATGAGACACCGCATCCAGCCTGTTTTTTCTTTTTTTAAGATGAGGTCTTGCTCTGCTGCCCAGGCTAGAGTGCAGTGACACCATCATGGCTGACTGCAGTCTCGACCTCTCAGGCTCAAGCGTCCTCCCACCACAGCCTCCCGAGCAGCTGGGACCACAGGTGTGTGCCACCATGCCCAGCTAAAAATTTGTGTACTAATAAGTTAAAAATTAGCTACTCAGGAGGCTGAGGTGGGAGGATTGCTTGAGCCCGGGAGGCTGCGGCTGCAGGGAGCCGTGATTGCACCACTGCACTCCAGCCTGGGCAACAGAGTGACCCTGTTTCAAAAATAAAAAAAAATTTTTTGGAAAAAAATTAGATGGTTGCATCTGTACTGAACAACTGTAGACTTTTTTCCTTATCATTTATTCCTTCTACAATATAGTGTAACAACTATGTACATAGCATTTACATTGTATTAGGTATTATAAGTAATCTAGAGATGACTTAAAGTATATAGGAGGATGTGTACAGTTTCTATGCAAATACTACACAATTTCATATAAGGGACTTGAGCATCTGTGGATTTTGTTATCCTGGAACCAATCTCCCACAAATACTGAGGGTTGACTGTACTTTTAGAATATGGCATCCAAACATGACTTCTTTGGTTCTACTATAATCCTTAAATTGTTTGATTTCTTGGTCTTGTTTCTTCAACTTAATTGCAAGTTCTTTAGAAGCTCAAACATCATAGGACCTTGTATATAAATAGCCAAGTATCTGTTTTTTCCCTTGCCCTTCTAAATCTGTGATTACATATATAGTATAAGCTTAGGGAAACATTTATTGGTCGACAATGCAGAAGTTAACTAAACTGATTTAACAGTCTTTGAAGATGTTTGAAATAAAAATTTTATCATTTATTTTCTAGCTGTCACCACTGACTAAAGAAGAGAAAACTGCGGCAGAGCAATTCAAATCTCACATGCCAGATTTATGAAGAAATGGATCTGGAAAGGAAACTAACAGAGAAGAGCTTAATTCCAGAGAAATTTAGGAAGATGTTTTGTTAACCCTTGATGTCTAGAGATTGGGGGCTGGTGAAGGAGGTTTGGCTTCAATGACTGGATAATGATGTCTTTCATGAGAGAGACTATAAGGGCAGATAATATATGAATAAAGTTCAGCCAAAAGGGTCAAAGGAGAATAAAATGATTTAAATATATGTATACACGCATGCACACACACACTTAGTCTTGCAATTTCAGGCAACACTATTTTGCATCTGTTTTCTTTTTCTAAGTCATGATAATGTAGATGTTCTGGTCTATCATAAAAGAATGTTTATGTACATTTCAGTCATTCAATATGTGGCTTTGGAAATTAAAGTATAGCTAAAATATTTGTATTACACATTATATATAATTTCATTTTGTAAATGTTGATTGCGCATGTGGCCACATTATTGTTGAGACTGCTTTTATGTGACCTGTAGTCTTCCACAAAACCTAAAGTAATAACCTGGCTTTTCTGTGATAGCCACTTTTGCGTATTTTTTTTCCCTATTTCCCTTGCCTGCTAATGTTGAGCAGCATGAACTTGCTTTCTGATGCTGTTTTAGACTGTCCCTGTTGTATTTCAATAATACCTTTGTTTTCCTTCAGCCTTTATTACTGTAATTGTTCATTCTACATGAAAGCTAAGAAACTGAAATTAGAAGAGCACTTACCTGCTACTTGCCAATTTTGTGTGAGTGTGTTATATGTGTCAATTTCCCTTTAAAATAACTATGTATTTTAAAATAACTATTGGCAATAAGGAAACTGTTCAAAGTAGAGGCAGATCTTGATACAAAGATGTTAATCACAGGGTTGTTTATGATAGCAATGTACATACACATTTGGCTAGTACTAGGTGAATAGGAAAATAAATCATGTTGTATGTATACAATAAGAGGTCAAGTTGTCAATAAATTATTACTGTTAATGTTCTGGGAAATGCTGAAACTATGCTAAGTGGGGGAGAGGGAAAGCAGGTATTGCAGTTTTGTAATGAAGATTGGGCTTTGGAGTCATATCTGAGATGTAAGTAGCAGGTTTTAAATTCTAGCTATGACCCTGGGCAGATCACTTAACTTTTGAGTGTCAGAATGTTTGGAAGGCAAGACAGTAAAGTGTTTTAATACAGGGTTCAGTATTTAGTAAGCCTTCAATAAGTGATACTACATACATGTAATAAAAACTAAGCATTGAAAGGACTAGGAAAAATGTATCAAATGTTAGTTCTCTGCAGGTTATAGAATTATACTTTTACATAATTTTAAAATTTCAGTTATGAGCATGTTTGTCCATTAACAAACTTACAATAACTGAAAAACAGGGTTGTGAGAACAGCTTCACTTAAAATTGTCTTGTCTAGTTTGAGTATTTCAAGAACAGAAAGCTTCCTTTTTTTTTTTTTTTTTTTTTTTGAGACGGAGTCTCACTCTGTCGCTCAGGCTGGAGTGCAGTGGTACGCTCTTAGTTCAATGCAACCTCCGCCTCCCAGGTTCAAGCAGTTCTCTGCCCCACCCTCCCGAGTAGCTGGAATTACAGGTGCCTGCCACCATGCCTGGCTAATTTTTTGTATTTTTAGTACAGATGGGTTTTCACCATCTTGGCCAGGCTCGTCTTGAACTCCTGATGGTGATTCACCCACCTCAGCCTCGCAAAGTGCTGGGATTACAGGCGTAAGCTACCATGCCCAGCCGCTTTTTTTTAATTACAGAGAAGTAAGTTACACCTTAGTATCAGATATTAATTTTCTTCAGTGTTCAGGCAATTAGTATTTAGAAAGTTCTTGTCATGAGATGGCTCTGGGATGTGATAATGATTGTTGGGATTGAAAAAATGGTAGTATCATGGAGAGATCATAATAAATTCTTATTATAATAGTATTAAAAGTGGTTTTGCTTTCAGTTAGGGAGAAAAATTAGATTGTACTATTTTTCCTCTATGATTTCCTTCAGTTATCTTCCAAATGTTATTTTCCCCCCACAGCCCCCTTAACATTGTTCTCTATGCACTTCTCAATACATTTTCATTTGTTTTTCAAGCCTCTTTGTGGATGACTCCTAAATACAACTTCTTCCTCTAGCTCTAGATCCATATTTCCAATAAAATCCCCTACCTGAATATTGAAATTAAACATGTCCAGAATACTTACTGATTTTACTGTTAATAGCCACTATTCTGTTGTTTGGAATTAAAATCTGTATAACTAATTTGCATCCCTTTATCTTCTTAGTCAATAAAACCTACAATTCTCTCTCTAAAATGGTCATAGTATACAACCTCCACATTATCTTCACACCTCCTTAATTTAGATCTTTTGTTTCTCATCTGGATTATAATTGTTTTATCCTATGTGACTATAGTGTTTTTATGTCTTAAGTTATAAATAATACATGTTTAAGAATTTAAAAATCACAGGGATGGCCGGGTGTGGTGGTTCACGCCTGTAACCCCAGCACTTTGGGAGGTCGAGGCGGGAGGATCACAAGGTCAAGAGATCGAGACCATCCTGGCCAACATGGTGAAACCCCGTCGCTACTAAAAATACAAAAATTAGCTGGGCGTGGTGGCATGTGCCTGTAGTCCCAGCTACTTGGGAGGCTGAGGCAGGGGAATCACTTGAACCCGGGAGGTGGAGGTTGCAGTGAGCTGAGATCGCACCATTGTACGCTGGCTTGGTGACAGAGTGAGACTCTGTCTCAAAAAAAACCCCCAAAAAACAAACAACAACAACAACAAACAGGCATGTAAATTCTCTAGAGGTAATCTGCAAATAATTTCTTCAGGCATTTCTACATGTATACAAATTTAAAAAAATTTTTTCAACAAAAGTAGGTTGATACTGTGCCTTGTACTGCTGCTGTACTTAATTTTTTTTCATTTCATTATTTTATTTGAGACAGTGTCTCACTCTGTCACCCACGCTATAGTGCAGTGACGCTATCATGGCTCACTGTAGCCTCTAGGGCTCAAGCAATCCTTCGGCCTCAGCCTGCCAAGTAGCTGGGACCACAGGTACATGCCAACAACCCCTGCTAATTTTTGTATATTTTGTAGAGACTGGGTTTCATCATGTTGCCCAGGCTGGTCTCCAACTCCTGAGCTCAAGAGATCTGCCAGCCTCAGCTTCCCAAAGTCCTGGGATACGTGAGCCACTGCGCCCGGTCTTCAATTCTAATATATTTTTGTTACGTCACATATCCACCCTTCTTTTTAATAGCTGTAATCTATTATATGGCTATACCATACCTTTTTTTTTTTTTTTTTTTTTAGACAGGATCTGGCTCTGTTGCCCAGGTCATACTGCAGTGGTGTGATCTTGGATCACTGCAGCCTCAAAACTCCTGGGCTCAAGTGGTTCTTCCATCTCAGCCTCCAGAGTAGCTGGGACCATAGGTGTGCACCACCATGCCCCCAGCTAAATATATAATTTTTATCAGTTCCTTATTGATAGACATTTAAACTCTATAACAGCAAGTTATACAAATAATATAACAAGTTGTAAAACATTAAGTTATTTAGGGATATATATGAAGTTAGGAGATTTTTCTTGTGGGGAGGGCAGCAAGGTCAGCCTTTAAGAGATTCTGATGGAGCAGACCATTGGCTCCCAAACCCCAGGGCTTGGCAATCCATGTGAGTTTAGCATCTTGCCAACTAAATTATTTATTTTGCTCAAGTTATCCTTTTTGCTTGCAATCAGTTGTACAGGTTTCTAACTGTTCGATATTATGAACTAGTGCAGTAAGTCCTTCAACATTTTTGGATTCTTCGGCAAACATACAAGAATCTATCTTACTATTTACCATATAAGTATTGCAATTTGTCTTATTTGTCTTCTACACTGCGCCTTGAGAGCAAGGCCCACTCACTTCTCATTACTCTGAATCCTAAGTACAGCACTGCATTCTTTTTTTTTTTTTTTTTTTGAGACGGAGTTTCACTCTTGTTGCCCAGGCTGGAGTTCAATGGCGCCATCTCAGCTCATCGCAACCTCCGCCTCCCAGGTTCAAGCGATTCTCCTGCCTCAGCCTCTCTAGTAGCTGGGATTACAGGCATGCGCCACCACACTCGGCTAATTTTGTATTTTTAGTAGAGACGGGGTTTCTCCATGTTGGTCAGGCTGGTCTTGAACTCCCGACCTCAGGTGATCCGCCCGCCTTGGCCTCCCAAAGTGCTGGGATTACAGGCATGAGCCACCACGCCCGGCCTAGCACTGCATTCTATAATTATTTTAAGTAAAATTGTCATAACATAAAATTAACCATCAACCATTTAAAAATGTACAACTGAGGGCATTTTCGTAAAAATAGCGTTATACAACCATCAGCTCCATGTAGTTCAAAGACCACAAATAATTCTTACTGAAAGCATTTTTCAGTCTCAGATTAATCTTTCTAAATTATATCTTGTTCATGACCCACGTAGTTAAAATAAATTGTTGCTACCCACCACCTATAAGCCTAAATGCCTGATATTCAAGAACTTGTTTCTAGATTATTAGTGATTCTCTACATGTGCACTCCAGGTCGATTAAGTATAATTAGTTGTTTGCAATAAATACAGGAAAAATTAAACTCAAATTATGAATTTGATGTGCCCTCTTTGTCTCACACACCTTCAATTCTTGCAATCTTTACACATCTCTTCTGGCAAGAAATTGTAGAAAGCAGATCCCATTTATAGGAAAGATGAATATCGCTGATACCCTTTCAATAGTCCCACTGCGACAACTTATGCGGCAAGAATGAAGTGTGGGATGTGGGAATGAAGTCTTCACAGTGTGTGGTCCCGTCCACTCAGCACCTGAATGAGAAATGACACCTCTTCAGGCTTCACAGTCTGGAGCCTTCTAACTCAATTTGCTTTGGTAGGTGGAACCCAAGTCCTACAAACCTTAGACTCTTTCTTCCAGAACCACTAACCACTAACCCTGTGCACCAGGGTTTCTCAAAGTGCGGGCCACAGGCCACCTGCTACCGAATCACACACAATGTTGGGTGAAAACGTGGATGGCCTGGGCCCCACCCTAAAAATCTCAGAGTCCGAATACCTAAGGGTGTGGCTCCGAAGACCGCTTTCCACTAGCGCGCCAGGTGGCTCCGTCTTTGGCGCGCAAGTTTGAGAGCCGTGGGTCCCCGCCCTCCGCCGAGGTGGGCGGGGCGTAGCGGAGCCCCACGCTCAGACCGCCTACGCAGGCTGGGGCCGGAGGCACGCAACCCTGAGGCAGCGAGTCGCCAAGTCTCGTGTGCGCCCCGCAACGCGGGAACTAGGCGAACCTTTCACGCTTCTCCCCTCCTTTCTCCTCCCGCAGCGTCCTGCGCGCATGCGCTTCGCGCCTTCTCTCGCCGCCGCGCCCCCAGCTGTCCTGGTTACAGTTGGTGTTTGCGAATTCTCTGCGGCGCCTTCTTTGCCGAACTCCAGCGGCGGTTCCATACGCGCGCGCCCGCGTCACGTGGGCCGAGATTTCCCTCGCGGCTGCTGGCCGGCGGGTGAGCCCGGAGAAAGGAGCCGCGGCCACTGCTCGCCCTACCTCTGCGCCCCGGGGCGGGCGCGCCGGTAAAAATGGCGAAATGGGGGTAGTCGGCGCTGGACCTGAAGCGATGGGGCACGCAGGTGGGGCTGTTGTCGGAGCCCCCTGACGTGGGCGCCGGGCTTCTCTAGGTGATTTGATCTGGCGACCTCAGGCCGGCGCCTGAGGTCAGACTACGGAGCCCGCGGGTCGCCAACGGCCTCGCCGAGAGCCGGAGGCAATGGATGAACAGAGCGTGGAGGTGAGGGGGTTGTGAGGGTGGTGGTTAGTCCCCGCCCCCACCCGATGAGCGGTTTTTATTCGGGGAGCCGTGCCCATGTCCTCCCTCCGGTAGGGCACCCCTACCCCACACCCTACACCCCTGCCGCTGTGGAGAGGGCTGGCCCTGTACCAAGGACGCCGTTCTCATTCTGCAGCGCTCCGGGTGTCTTGTGCTCACTGTTCCGCAGTCAGGTGGTGCGTATCCTGGAGTTTTCAAGGATGTCTTGGCACAGGTACTCTTCCCCACCGGGTATTTACAAACTGCATCCTGTTCCGAGCAAAACTGCAGATTCATCAAATGGACGTACCCTGCCACTCGCCACCAGACCTTAAGAGTTCTTGAGCTGATCTAAATCTCCTTCCAAATGGATAATCATCTTTCTCTCTCAGTGGCACATTTTGCAAGCTTCTGCCTTTCCTTCCTAGATTGAATCAGCATATATTATCTCATGTGTAGTTTCCAGAACAAACTGTTCTTTTTATAACTGATTCTTGTAAGCTGTGAGTTAAAATAGTTGGGATATGTAGGATATGTAAGTAAAGGCTAGGAATATTTTTTAAAAGATTGTTTATTGAACTTAATTGTATAATCATTATCAAATTTTGAACCTTTCAGATACTGAACTAGGAAATCCTTGCTTTTTAGTAAGAGGTAACTGTGTTATGGATATTCCACTTGAAACTAGTCATTCTGTAGTCTTGTTGTCCACCCCGTTGCAGGTTACAGAATCTGCATCTCCCAGGTTCTTTCTGGCCCTACAGAGTCATGATGAGATTCATGAGTAATTTTCTCCTTAATTCCTCATGTAAAGTATTATAAAGGTTTTGTAAACTTATCTTGGTTTTAGGAGGGTTTAATTCTAGAATGGAGTGAAAGTAAATGTCAGTACTATAAAAACAAAGTATACAATACAATAACAGTACGTTTAATTGTATCTTTTTTCTTGTTAAAAACTTTTCAGTTACTTCCTAAATTGATTAAACTGAGACTTGCAAAGATAATACTGTTTCTTGTATTTACATATTTTTGTTGTTGTTGTTCCCAAGATTGCTTTGAACTACCGTCAGCATTTTCATTTGGGGCAGAATCTCAGGTTCAAATAAGTAGCTAGTCGGTTTTAACATCAGGGCAGCAATTCAGATTTCTGGATTCTTAATTCATTTTTTTCTGGGTCACAGTACACTGCCTTTAGGATAAGTGTCTTTTTAAACTTCTTTTTCCTCTAAATTATAAAATCAGCTTATACCTTTTGGGGAAATTGCAGAAAAAGTTAAAAAGTTCATGTGTATTCAGTCATATAGTCTGCCTTTTTTCCTTTTTTTTTTTTTTGAGACAGAGTCTCACTCTGTCACCCAGTCTGGAGTGCAGTGGCACCCTCTCGGCTCAATGCAACCTCCGCCTCACAGGTTCAAGCGATTCTCCTGCCTCAGCCTCCTGAGTAGCTGGGATTACAGGCGCACACCACCACGCCTGGCTAATTTTTATATTTTCAGTAGAGACGGGATTTCACCATTTTGGCCAGGCTGGTTTCGAACTCCCGACCTCAAGTGATCCACCTGCCTCGGCCTTCCAAAGTGCTGGGATTACAGTCATGAACCATTGTGCCTGGGCCTTTTTTCCTTGCTGTCGTACATTATATGCATTTTTCTGTTATCATTAGATGAAGAACTATTTCTAGTGACTAATCTTTGTGTAACTGCCGTAATTTACTTAATATTCGGACATTCGGGCTGTACCTAGATTCTTGCCATTATAATTACTGCTTCAGTGAAAATTTTTCTACATAAGTCTGTGTTTGCATTTCCTGTATTTTCCTTAGAATAGTATCATCATGAAGCTTAGAAAAATGGAAGTACATTTTCCAGATATTTTAAGGTACTCTGGACCTTGACCAACCAAATCCTGATATGGAATATAGTTAAAATAGAGATATCAGCCCAAAATAAATGTAAATGTTGAGTTGTTTTGAGCTTGCCTTTTACTCTTGATTCAGTAGCCTAAACTGGTGGATCTTACATCTTTTATTGTTTTCAGAGCATTGCTGAGGTTTTCCGATGTTTCATTTGTATGGAGAAATTGCGGGATGCACGCCTGTGTCCTCATTGCTCCAAGCTGTGTTGTTTCAGCTGTATTAGGGTAAGTTGTATTTCTTTTTACATGTAGCTAGTATATATAGTGTATATTGTAAGGATTAACCATTTCCCTTATCTTTTTATTTTACATTTTTTTGCCCTAAAGTGCTTGCTTGCATTATGCTTGGGGTTGAGGAATACTAAGGTAAATGACAAATTGCCTGCCTTGAAGGAGCCTAAATCTAATTGAGGGAATGGAGTTTAGAATGTTTATATTGAAGAATGTGTGGTATCATAAAGAGACACTAAAGAAGTGCTGTGGGGCTCAGAAGAGGATTAGTTTATATGCGTTTGGTGAGTAAGATGGAGAAAAAGTGTTTAATCTTAAATAGTTGCAAGACACTGTAGAGATAAATATAATCTAGGGGCTTTAAAACTTGAGTGTTGGCACTTTGGGAGGCTGAGATGGGTGGATGACAAGGTCAAGAGATCGAGACCATCCTGGCCAACATGGTGAAACCCTGTCTCTACTAAAAATACAAAAATTAGCTGGGCGTGGTGGCATGCGCCTGTGTCCCAGCTACCCAGGGGGCTGAGGCAGGAGAATCACTTGAACCTGGGAGGGCAGAGGTTGCAGTGAGCCGAGATAGCGCCACCGCACTCTAGCCTGGTGACAAAGTGAGACTCCATCTCAAAAAACAAAAGAAAACAAAAAACAAAATTTGAATGTTGGCTGGGAGCGGTGGCCCAGGCCTGTAATCTCAGCACTTTAGGAGGGCGAGGCGGGCGGATCACGGGGTCAGGAGTTCGAGACCAGCCTGACCAACATGGTGAAACCCCGTCTCTACTAAAAATACAAAAATTAACTGAGTGTGGTGGTGTGTGCCTGTAATCCCAGCTACTGAGGAGGCTGAGGCAGGAGAATTGCTTGAACCCAGGAGGCAGAGGTTGCAGTGAGCTGAGATCACGTCAGTGCACTCCAGCCTGGGCGACAGAGCGAGACTGTGTCTCAAAAAACCAAAAAAACATTATGAGGAAGTTTGGTTGTGTGTGCCAGTGTCCAATAGCACATCTACAGAGCATAGTTGAAAACTGCCTTGTTCACATTCCTCTTCAATTATTTATTTTCCTGAGAAAATCAAAGAGGTCACATGCTCTTCACCTCAAACTTCCTGTTTCGGCTGGGCGCGGTAGCTCACGCCTGTAATCCCAGAATTTTGGGAGGGTGAGGTGGGTGGATCACCTGAGGTCAGGAGTTCGAGACCAGCCTGACCAATATGGTGAAACCCTGTCTCTACTAAAAATACAAAAATTAGCCAGGCATGGTGGCTTGTGCCTGTAACCCCAGCTACTCAAGAGGCTGAGACAGGGGAATCACTTGAACCCGGGAGGCAGAGGTTGCAGTGACCCACTGCACTCCAACCTGGCGACAGAGCGAGACTTCATCTCAAAAAAAAAAAAAAAAGAAAAAGAAAATTTCTGTTTCCTTATTCTTGCCTAAGGAAGATAAATATGCCTTTGTCAAGAGTAGTATTGGTAACACTTAAATCATTTTTTCCTAGTCACACAGCTCACAATTGATGGTACTGGATTTGAACCCATTAAGTTCAAGAACTCTATAGCCTTTTCTTTGTCACTGCACCATGTGCAGAAGACCAAGTTAAATATGATGTTGGTTCTCATACTCCTAAAACTAAGAGATTCAATCTTTCTTGGCCTTCTTTCCTCAGCTGTAGAATTCAGATAGGATTTGCTTTACAGGGTGGTTGTGGCATTAAATGAGATAAGCTAAGAAGTAATTAAGAAATTATAAAATACTGTATCTACTTATTTGTAAGGTATTTAGTTGTTAAAATAGCAACTAATACACATTAACACTTACCTATGTTTTAATAAACAGTGAAACTGATGCTAGAGAAATTAAGTAATTGGCCTCCATTACTATAGTTAATTAAGTGGTAGAATCTGGATCTGGGCTGATTTTTTTGATGAAGGTCCCATATGCTTATGGTGTTTGGTTGTTACCTTATGCCTCATTGATTCTGTATTTTTTCATTGTTACATCTTCTTCCTCCTGCCCCTTAAATGCATTTATTTCTTAATTTCTTAAGATCTTGTTGCTTCGTTCTCTACTCTGAGGTTTCTGGGAGTGTTCATCTACTTTGGGAAATTTGATTTACTTTAGCAGCTTTAGCTATCATCTCTCTGCATGGCTCCTAAATCTATTCCTTCAGCACTAACTTGTGGATGTCTTGTCTTCTTGTCCTTCTAGCATCTTGAACTTTGTTGAAGATCAAATTATTCGTGTTATTTTCTCAAACCAACTCTAAGTTCATACTTTTTGTTCTGTTCTGCCAGTCAAACTGGAAACTTTATACCAGTGATTTTTTTATTTTCTATTTTTATTTTTTTGAGATGGAGTCTCGCTGTGTTGCCCAGGCTAAAGTGCAGTGGCGTGATCTCGGGTCACTGCAACCTCCGCCTCCCAGGTTCAAGCGATTCTCCTGCCTCAGACTCTCAAGTTGCTGGGAGTATAGGCGCACTCCACCATGCCCAGCTATTTGTGTGTGTGTGTGTGTGTGTGTGTGTGTGTGTGTATATATATATATTTTTTTTTTTTGTAGAGATGGGGTTTCACTGTGTTGCCCAGGCTGGTCTTGAACTCCTGACCTCAACTGATCTGCCCTCGGCCTCCCAAAGTGCTGGAATTACTGGCATGAGCCACCGCGCCTGGCCTATACCAATGATTTTTAAGTGCAATTAGTTATTATCTCCCGGTTTCACTTATATTTGTCTTACCTTTCTATTTTTATCATTAGCGTGCTAATAGAGAAGTATGAACATTGGTTACCTCATGCTTAGATTATTTAATTACTTTCTATCTGATCTCTCAGGTTTGAGTCTTTTCTTATCTCCAGTCCATTTTCTGTCCTGCTGTTATATTAATATTTTTCATTGGTGTCTTTTTTTTCCCAGAAGCCTCAGAAATTTATTACATAAAGGATAAAGTCCAAGAATGTTAGCCTTGTGTTCAGACCGTCCAGATCTGATTCTGACCTTTCTTTCTAGGGCTGTCTTGGTTCCTGAATGCACTGATCATTTGTTCATTCATTCAGCAAATATTAATTGCTTGCCTACTTGTTTTCAAGCCAGTCATTTTTTATTAGGTATAATTGACATACAATAAACTACACATGTTTAAAGTGTACAGTTTTTTATTTGTTTTGTTCTTTTTTTTATTTTTTTTTGAGCTGTTGTTTCGCTCTTGTTGCCCAGCCTGGAATGCAATGATGCGATCTCCCCTCACTGCAACCTCCATCTCCTGGGTTCAAGTGATTCTCCTGCCTCAGCCTTCCAAGCAGCTGGGATTATAGGCATGCATCACCATGCCTGGCTAATTTTGTATTTTTAGCAGAAACAGGGTTTTACCATGTTGGTCAGGTTGGTCTCAAACTCCTGACCTCAGGTAATCTACCCACCTCAGCCTCCCAAAGTGCTAGGATTATAGATGTGAGTCACTGCGCCTGGCCAAGTGTACAGTTTTGACATATATATCCTCTTGTGAGACTATCACTGCAGCCAAGTTAGTGAATGTATCTGTCATCCCCAAAACTTTCCTTGTGCCTCTTGGTAATTCCTCCCTCTACTTAC
This sequence comes from Macaca fascicularis, assembly GCF_037993035.2. Taxonomy (NCBI): domain Eukaryota; kingdom Metazoa; phylum Chordata; class Mammalia; order Primates; family Cercopithecidae; genus Macaca; species Macaca fascicularis. Next base: position 47,604,697 of record NC_088390.1, read on the forward strand.
CTTGTCCCCAGGCAACCACTGATCTGTTTTCTGTCACAATAGATAGGTTTGCTTCAGAGATAGGGGGGATGGAAAAAGAGGAAAAAGATAAGTTTGCATGCTCTGGAATTTTACACAAATGAAAATCATACAATATGTACTCTTAGGGATCTGGCTTTTTTCACTCAGCAAAAATACTGTGTGTATCAGTAGTATTCCTTTTTATTGCTAAGTAGTATTCCATTGTATGTATTTACCACAATTTGTTTATGCATTCACCTATTGATGAACATATGGCATGTTTACAGTTTTTGCTATTACAATGAAAATTGCTGCGACATTCGTGTACAAGAAGCTTTCTTTTCTCTTGGGTAAATAATTAGGAATGGAATGGATAGAGATTATATGGTAGATGTGTGTTTAACATTTTGAAAATTGCCCAGCTATCTTCTAAAATACTTGTATCTGAGAGCTAAACAATGAGCATACGTGGACATAAAGGGGGAAATGCTAGACACCAGGGACTTCAAAAGAGGGAGAGGAGAAGAGGGATGAAGGTTAAATTAAAAAAGGATTGGGAGACCAAAGCGGGCGGATCACCTGAATTCGAGAGTTCGAGACCAGCTTGACCAACATGGAAAACCCCGTCTCTAATAAAAATAGAAAATTAGCCAGGCGTGGTGGTGCGTGCCTGTTAATCCCAGCTACTCGGGAGGCTGAGGCAGGAGAATCTCTTTAATCTGGAAGGTGGAGGTTGCAGTGAGCCGAGATCGTGCCATTGTACTCCAGCCTGGGCAACAAGAGCAAAACTCTTGTCTCAAAGAAAAAAAGGAAATAGTTTTATAATTTTACATTCTCACCAGCAGTGAATGAGAGTTCCAATTCCTCCACGTTAATGCTAGCAGTTGGTATGTTTGGTTTTGTGAATTTTAGCCATTCTCGGGGTATGTAGCCATTCTTAGAGGTATCTCCTTGTTTTAGTTAGCGTTTCTCTGTTGAGTGATGATGTTAGCATCTTTTCCAGGAGTTATTTACCATCCATATGTTGTCTTTGGTAAGGGGTCTGTTCAGTGCCCCCCGTTTTGTGCTAAATAAATATAACAAAATTTCCATTTTACCCATATTTAAGGGTACAGTTCAGTGTCTTTAATTACATCCATGATGTTGTATAACCATATCACTGTTTCCAAAACCTTTCATCACCCCAAACAGAAAGTCCGTACCCATTAAAAAAAAAGAAAAAAGAAAATAAACATAAGTAAACATAGGAAAAGTATTTTAAAAATACAGTATAAAAGATAAAAAAATGGTACACCTATGTAGGGCAGCTCCATTCTAATCTTATGAGACTACTGTAGTATATGCGGTCCATCATTTACCCATACATCTTTATGTGACACATGACTATATACCACCTTTCGTTTATCCTTTTTTTTTTTTTTTTCAGACAGAGTCTTGCTCTGTCGCCAGGCTGGAACTGGAGTGCAGTGACGTGATCTCGGCTCACTGCACCCTCCGCCTCCCAGGTTCAAGCGAGTCTCCGGCCTCAGCCTCCTGAGTAGCTGGGACTACAGGCGCGTGCCACCACACCCAGCTAATTTTTGTGTTTTTAGTAGAGTTGGGGTTTCACCATGTTGGCCAGGATGGTGTTGATCTCTTGACCTGTGATCCACCCTCCTTGACCTCCCAAAGTGCTGAGATTACAGGCATTGAGCCACTGTGCCCAGCCTATTTATCCATTTTTATCTCTTGATACACACTTGGGTTGTTTTCACCTTTTGGGTATTGTTAATAGTTCTGTTGTTAACAATTATCTGTTTGAGTTCCTGCTTTCATTTCTTTTGAATATATATCTAGGAGTGAAATTGCTAGATCATATGGTGTTCTGTTTAACTTTATTATTTTTTTAAATTGTGGTAAAATATACCTAATGTAAGATTAGCCTTTTTTTTTTTTTTTTTTTTTTTAAATGAGACAGTGTCTCACTCTGTTACCCACGTTGGAGCGCAGTGACACAGTCATGGCTCACTGCAGCCTCAATCTCTTGGGCTTGAGCAGTTGGCCTGCTTCACACTCTTGAGTAGCTGGGACCACAAACGTGTGCCATTGTGCCTGGTTAATTTTTTTATTTTTTGTAGAGACAGGGTTTTACTTTGTTGACCAAGTTGGCCTCAAACTCCTGGACTCAAGTGATCTGCCTGCCTTGGCCTCCCAAGTGCTAGGATTACAGATGTGAGCCACTTGGCTCAGTCAAATTTACGATTTTAACTGTATTTTTAAGAGTACAGTTTAGTGGCATTAAGTACATTCACATTGTTGTGCAGCCATCACCGTTATCCATCTTTAGTACCTTTTCATCATCCCAAACTGAAACTCTGTACTTGATAAACAATAAATTCTCATTATTCTCTTCCCTCTAGCCCCTTTAACCACTATTCTACCTTCTATCTTTACACTGACTATTCTAAGTACCTCATATAAATGGAATCATAAAATATTTGTGTTTATTTCTACCTCTGTATTCTGTTCTGTTAGTCTCTATTTCTGTTCTTATGGTAGTACCACACTGCTTTGATTACTGTAGCTTTGTAGTAAGTTTTGAAATTAGTGTGAGTCCTCCAACTTTTTCTTTTTTAAGGTAGTTTTAGCTATTTGGCATCCCTTGAGATTCCATGTGAATTTTAAATGCAGTTTTCTACCAATATAAAAAAGCACCATTGAAGTTTTAGTAGGGATTACATTGATTCTGTACATGCCTTTGAGTAATATTGCTGTCCTAAAAATATTAAATCTTATGATCCTTGAACATGGGTGTCTTTCCATTTATTTAGGACTTCCCTAACTTCTTTCAGCAGTGTATTGTAGTTTTGCATGTATAAGTCTTTCTTTCTTTTTCTTTTTTATTTTTTTGAGACGGTATCTCGCTGTCACCCAGGCTGGAGTGCAGTGATGTGATCATGGCTCACTGCAGCCTCAACTACCTGGGTTCAAGCAATCCTCTTGTCTTGGCCTCCCAGTGCTGGGATTATAGGTGTGAGCCACCACAGTCAGCCTCCGTGTATGTCTTTCAAATTCTTGGTTCGTTTTTTTCCTAAGCATTTTATTCTTTTTGATGCTGTTGCAAATGTGTTATTTTCTTAATTTCCTTTTTTGATTGTTCATTGCAAGCTTATAGAAATGCCAGTGTTTTTTGTGTGTTTATTTTGTATCCTGTAACTGCCGCATTTATTAGCTTTAACAATATTTTGTGGACTCTTTAGGGATTTTTACAGATAAGATCATGTCATCTGCAAAAAGATAATTTCACTTCTTTTTTAATTAAGATACTTTTTATTTCTTTATTTTGCCTAAGTACTATGGCTGGAATTTTTAGTACCTGTATTATGTTGAATAGAGATTGTAAAAGCTGGCATCCTTGTCTTTTTCTTGATCTTAAGGGGAATTTTTCCTGATCTTAAGGGGAAGAGTTAAAGCCTTTGAATCGTTGACTATGATTTTTATGAGTTTTTATATATGGCCTTTATCAAGTTGAGGAAGTTCCCTTCTATTTCTGTCTATTGAGTATTTTTGTCATGAAAGGATATTGGATTTTGTCAGATGCCTTTTCTGCATAATTGAGATGATCATAGTGGGAGTTTTCCATGAAGTGGTTTATCACATTGAATGATTTTTACAGTTGAACCATCTTTGTATTCTAGGAATAAATCCCATTTGGCCACAGTGTATAATCTTTTAAATATTCTGTTGAATTAGTTTTATTAGGATTTTGTTGAGGATTTCCCTAGCACAATTTCTCTAGTAAATGTCTTAAACTCCCAGAGCAATACATATACATTAAAATTTTTCACATAGCATTATGAATGAGGATACACGGTGCATGTCAATAGTGATATCTCTGAGTATATTCTGAAGAAATGGAAGGAATTTAATAAATATTTATATTTTAAATTAATTTCAAATGCAGGATTAGGTGTTGGAAGTAGTATTTAATCAATCATGAACCCATGATCTAAGATTTTTAATGATTGCTGTAATTAATGTTTCTCAAAGAGCTTGTTTTCTGTAACAAAGTTGATTTTTTTTTTTTTTTTTTTTGAGACAGAGTCTCACTGTCACCCAGGCTGTAGTGGAGTGGCACAGTCTTGGCTCACTGTAACCTCCGCCTCCCGGGTTCAAGCAATTGTCCTGCCTCAGCCTCCTGAGTAGCTGGGATTGTAGGCACCCACCACCATGCCCGACTAATTTTTATATTTTTAGTAGAGATGGGGTTTCACCATGTTGCCCAGGCTGGTCTCGAACTCCAGACCCCAGGTGATCCACCCACCTCAGCCTCCCAAAGTGTTGGGATTACAGGCGTGAGCCACCACGCCCGGCTGATGTTTTTTTTAAAACTCTCTCTTTTTGGTCTGCTGTTACACTAACAGTAATTTTATTTACCATCTGGCTTATTTAGTTCTGTATACTAGATAATTAATATATACAATCTTTATGATAATTACTCATTCTTACAAGTTTTTGGAAATGAACAAAGGGACTGCTTTTCCCTTTCTCTGGTAGACACATCGTAAGAAGTGGACTTTGGTTGTAGTTTAGTGGTGTAGATGTTTGTAAGAAACTATTTTAGGTTGGGCGCCGTGGCTCATCCCTGTAGTCCCAGCACTTTGGGAGGCCAAAGGCAGAGGATTGTTTGAGCCCAGGACTTCAAGACCAGCCTGAGCAACATGGCAGGATCCCATCTCTGCAAAAATTAAAAAATTAGCTGGATGTAATGGGCACATCTGTAGCCCCAGCTACTTCTGAGGGTCAGGTGGGAGGACCTCTTGAGACCAAGAAGTTGAGGCTGCAGTGAATTGTGTTTGGGCCACTGCACTCCTGCCTGAGCGACAGAGTGTGACTTGTCTCAAAAATAAAAAACCCAGACAGTATTTAGCATGTTTTTGTATGTATATATAGTTTGCCTCAAACAATGCATCAGGGGATGTAGGAAATTTTGTATGCTTTCACAAGGCATCTGAGATCCTCTGTGATCTGCCTCCTAGTTTCCTTGCAATTTTGAGCTATTTGGGAATAAAGGTTCTTTGTTAACAAATTTCCTATTTACTGCCTGTTTTCTCTTATAGCTAAAACTATTTAAATGAGTGTTTTCCACTCCATATCTCTGCAACCTCGCTGTCTACTTACCCTTCAGCCCATTCTAACTTGATTTTAGTTCCCTCACATAGCTACTCACATAGCTCCTGCAAGGTATAGACTCAATTTTGCTAAATCCAGTGAACATTTCGTTGGCCTTATCTTTCCTTCTCAGAGCATTCAGCACAAATTACTTTATCTGTTTTTCTTGAAACATTATCTTCTTTGGTATTTTTGCCATAATAGCTATACCATCTTCCTAGTAACTTCATAGTCTATGGATTTTTTTTTTTTTTTTTTTTTTTTTTTTTTTTTTTTAAGAGACTGAGTCTTGCTCTGTTATCCAGGCTAGAGACAGTGGCATGATCATGGCTCACTGCAGCCCCGACCTCTGGATTCAATTGATCCTCCCACCTCAGTCTCCTGAGGAATAGCTGGGACTACAGGCATGCGCACCATACCTGGTTAATTTTTAAGTTTATTGTAGAGATGGTATCTTGCTGTGTGACCTAGACTGGTCTGGACCTCCTGGCCTTAAGCAATCCTCCCACCTTGGCCTGCCAAAGTGCTAGGATTAAAGGTGTGAGCCACCATATTCGACTGGTCCATGACTTTTAACACTACCTCTAGACTTATACTTCACAACTTTATCTTTTCAGTCCTGGCCTTTTCCCTGCCTCTAGTATCTAACTACCCTCGTTTGGACTTGTAGTATGCATTTCAAATATATTATCTCTATAAGAGGTGTTTTTTTTTTTTTTTTTTTTTTTTTTTTTTTTTTTTTCCATGCCAAATCTGTTTCTTTTCCAGTCAGGAACCCAGTTTTTTATCCAAAAACCTAGTTCACCTTAATCGTCCTTATTCCTCACATCCAGTAGTAATTGAACTATAAATGTTAGCAGCCATTTTTTTTTAAGATTATCTTATATACTTAGTATTTATTACTAACAGCTTCTCTAACCGTTACAGCAGTTTTGCAGGGTAGGTATGTTGATTCTCTTGTTGCATATGAGGAGACGAGCTCAGTCACTTGTCCAATGTCATGTGGTCCGTAAGTGCCAGAGCTGGGAATCAGACACAGATCTAAAGATTGTGATTCTTCCAGTTTAATAATGGAGAGAAAATAATTTTTAAATTTTATTTTATTTTATGTTTATAATTTTTAAATTGAATGGGGGGAATGCTCTAAACATATTTAACATTATGCATTAATATTGTATCACTGGTTGGTTGGTTTTGGTTTGAAAGAAACATTGTTTTTCTCAGAGTATTAACATTGTCATATTTATTTTGTAATTAAATTAGATTGTGGAGACTGAGTAATCTCATGCATGTATGCCTGTAATCCCAGCACTTTGGGAGGCTCAGGTGGGCGGATCACTTGAGGTCAGAGCTGGAGACCAGCCTAGCCAACGTAGGAAAACCCTGTCTCTAATAAAAATGCAGAAACCATCTGGGTGCGGTGATGCATGCCTGTAATCCCAGCTACTCGGGAGGCTGAGGCACGAGAATTGCTTGAACCTGGGAGGCAGAGGTTGCAGTGAGTTGAGATGGCACTACTGCACTTGAGCCTGGGTGAGGGAGTGAGACTCTGTCTCAAAAAATAAATAAATAAATTAGATTGTGAAATACAAGATAAATATGCCACAAATATTCAGAGAATGTAAAGCTCAATGAGCCTGGGAAAGGCAGGAAATTTTATGGACATGATCCAGTGACATTTCCATGATCCAGAGACAGGACATGGAGGGAGGGCCAAGCACATATATGTCAACAGTGTTATATAGTGCAGCAATAAGCCTGTTTTGACTGGGAGGGAGGGGGACATTTAAACATATGATCTGGTTACTCCCTATCATAGTCCCAGTCTTTGTTAAGGTTTATAATCTAGCAGGACAAAGAAGATCAACAAATAAGTCGTCATAATAAAGTTTCTGAAGGGGGAAGTATAGTGGTAGAGCATGGCAATTGTATCTAAAACAGTCTGCAGAGTGTCAGGGAATGCTTTTTGGAGAAAGCAGCTTATGAACTGAAATCTAAACAATGAGTAGGAGTAACCCAGATGAAGAAAGGTTTTGAAGAATATCTTAGGCGGAGAGAGGAAACATGTAAAGATATAACCTTGCTGGGTCATAGGGCCAGTTCTGGAGAGGAGTTCATGAGACCAGTTCTGGAGAGGAGTTCATGAGACCGGTTCTGGAGAGGAGCTATGACTTTAACAGAAGAGTGGCATGGTCATGTCATTGTTTCAGGGGAAGAAACCTGACCCAAATTTCGTTTTTGCCTAGAGACCAAGGTAATAATAATGTTCAAGGTTATTAAGAATGGAGGAATCCTTTTCCGTAGGATTTTTACTTTATTTTTATTTTTATTTTTATTTTTTGAGACAGAGTCACGCTCTGTCACCCAGGCTGTACAGTGCAGTGGCGCGATCTCGGCACCCTGCAGCCTCTACCTCCTGGTTCAAGCAATTCTCCTGCCTCAGCCTCCCGAGTAGCTGGGGCTACAGGTTCACACCACCACACCTGGCTAAATTTGTATTTTTTTTTTTTTTTTGAGACGGAGTCTCGCTGTGTCTTCCAGGCTGGAGTGCAGTGGCGTGATCTTGGCTCACTGCAAGCTCCGCCTCCCGGGTTCACGCCATTCTCCCGTCTCAGCCTCCCAAGTAGCTGAGACTACAGGCGCCCGCCACCACGCCCGGCTAGTTTTTTGTATTTTTAGTAGAGACGGGGTTTCACCATGTTAGCCAGGATAGTCTCGATCTCCTGACCTCGTGATCCACCCGCCTCGGCCTCCCAAAGTGCTGGGATTACAGGCTTGAGCCACGGCGCCCGGCCAATTTGTATTTTTAGTAGAGACAAGATTTCACTATGTTGGCCAGGCTGGTCTCGAACTCCTGACCTCATGATCTGCCCGCCTCAGCCTCCCAAAGTGCTGGGATTACAGGTGTGCTCTGTATGCTTTTTCTTTCAGCTTTATTTTCTTTGCTCTGAAGTACCTTGCTTCCTTTCATTTTAAGTCTTTTACTGTCCTTTAAGGTTTCCTTGGGAATTTTATTTCTAAATTAATTATTTGGCATCAAGTTAAAGCTCATGTTCATTTTAAAAAGTAGAAAGAGATAAACAAATAACAGATATTGGGAGTACGTTGGTGTAGGATCATAGTTATTTACCTCTGAACCTATTTATCAGACAACTAAAACATAAAGTTTTTTGTTTTATTATAAACCTGTTGTTTCCTGAAAACTAGTCAGAAAATCTTAACATCTCCTTCCATATGGTATAAGATTGCTCTCAGTTTCCTAATAAATTATTAACATAATTTTTGGTTTAGTAGAGACATTATTCTCTTCTAAAACCTTTTTGTAATTATGAGGAAACCAAGATATCTAGAAGCTTCAATTACTGAACTATGAAACCTTTTTGTTTTGTTTTGTTTTGTTTTGAGACAGAGTCTTGCTGTCGCCCAGGCTAGCGTGCAGTGGCAGGATCTCAGCTCACTGCAACCTCCGCCTCCCTGGTTCAAGCGATTCTCCTGCCTCAGCCTCCCGAGTAGCTGGGATTACAGGCGCCTGCCACCATTCCTGGCTAATTTTTGTATTTTTAGTAGAGACAGGGTTTCACCATGTTGGCCAGGCTGGTTTCCATCTGCTGACCTCAGGTGATCTGCCCACCTTGGCCGCCCAAAGTGCTGGGATTACAGGCATGAGACACCACGCCTGGCCCTATGAAACTGTTTTAAGGCTTAAAAGTTGTGCTCTATTGCTTATTCATTTTTTTTAGGTTTAATTTACATGTCTATAATGTATGTAACTCAGAATTAGCTTCCCTTTTTTTGAATTAGCTTTTCAAAAACTAAATTCAGTAGTAAACTAGATAGAAATAAATCATCACTATGGTTTATTTTTTAGTGCAAAGGAGACAGTCATTATTATAAGACAATAGTAAGATTATATACACATTCCCTGTGAGAATCAGCTAGTCCTGGAATCATTCCTTTTCCTGCATGAGAGTAGCCTTTTAACAGCTATTTTGCACTGAGTTCTGTCCCTTTAAAAGTTTATCCCTATGAGGATGATAGTGTGAAGGAGACAGTAGATTGCCTATTATTTCTGTAAGTATCTCTAAAATTAAGCACTAGACAGTGCTTAAAACTCATTAGATTTGTATTATTTTATATATATATATATAAATAAAGTAATGGTGTTTTCTAATCAAAATCTAATCTTTTGACCCCTTAGCGCTGGCTGACAGAGCAGAGAGCTCAATGTCCTCATTGCCGGTAAGTGTTTCGCTATGATTATTTGTGAATTTGGAAAATAGTAAGGTCAGAATGTGCCTTGGGATTCATAAAGGCAGTTTTCCTGCAGTCAGCCCATTGCTCTTCTTCTTGAAGATAGTTGAGTAGAAATAAGCAATCTGACTAGAAAAAGAAATGCAGGGACTAATTCATGTGACTTAAAATTATGTTTACTATGTTGTACTCTGCCTCTCTTAGAAAATACTTGTGTAAGGTCAGGAGATCGAGACCATCCTGGCTAACATGGTGAAACCCCGTCTCTACTAAAAATACAAAAAACTAGCCGGGCGAGGTGGCGGGCGCCTGTAGTCCCAGCTACTCCGGAGGCTGAGGCAGGAGAATGGTGTGAACCCGGGAGGCGGAGCTTGCAGTGAGCTGAGACCCGGCCACTGCACTCCAGCCTGGGCGACAGAGCGAGACTCCGTCTCAAAAAAAAAAAAAAAAGAAAAGAAAATACTTGTGTAAGTTCTTAATTTACCTTTCATAATTAAGCAACAAATTTTTCATGTTTCTGGTTAAAAAATCCAGATAGTTAGGCCATAACTTATCTTTTATAATTAAGCAAAAAATTTTAATGTTTCTGGTTTAAAAAATCCAGATAGTTTGGCCGGGCACAGTGGCTCACACCTGTAATCCCAGCACTTTGGGAGGCCAAGGTGGCTGGATAACCTGAGGTCGGGAATTCAAGACCAGCCTGGCCAACATAGTGAAACCTTGTCTCTACTAAAAATACAAAAATTAGCCGGGCATGGTGGCACGCACCTATAGTCCCAGCTACTCAGGAGGCTGAAACATGAGAATCGCTTGAACCTAGGAGGTGGAGGTTGGAGTGAGCTGAGATCGCACTGCTGCACTTGAGCCAACGTCGCGCCATTGTACTCCAGCCTGAGTGACAGAGCGAGAGTCTGTCTCAAAAAAAAAAAAAAAATCCATATGGTAGAGATAAATATAAAATAAAAAGGCTTCTGATTCTGATACTCCCTGCCCTGTCTTCTCACTTAATAACACTTGCAAAAGAAATTGTTGGATTTGGTATCTATTCTTCTAGACTATTTTTTGTGCATGTATTTTGTAATGCCCTAATCCAGTATAATTGTGCCTATATTTAAATATATGCGTATGTGATTCCCATATGCGTTTTCTTAAAATGTACCAATGATGTAATATTGTTTTGCAGTTTGCTTTTTCATGTAAAATATGGTAGGTATGTTTTCTTGATTGTATGTATATATAAGTCATTTTTTTTAAAAGTGACTAATCAGTGTTATGACTATACCTTGATTTATTTATCCCCATATTGAGAGACATTTAGGTTATCTCTACTTTTGGTTTCAAAAAATAATGCTGGAGTGCCATCTGTTGCCCATTTTTTCGTTTTGTATTCACTTTTCTTTACTTTTTATTTTTTTGAGACAAGGTCTCGCTCTGTCGTCCAGGCTGCAGTGCAGTGGCGCGATCTCAGCTCACTGCAGCCTCGACCTCCTGGGCTCAGGTGATCCTCCTACGTCAACCTGCCTCCTAACTGGGACCACTGGTGTGTGCTACCATGCCAAGCTAATTTCGTTTATTTTTTGTAGAGATGAGATGTCACTGTTTTTGCCAAACTGGGCTTGACTTCCTGGGCTCAAGGGATCCTACCACCTTGACCTCCCAAAGTGCTAGGATTGTAGGTGTGAACCAGTGTGCCCAGTCCCACCTTTCTTATATTATCTTATAAGACCAGCACTGTCAAGTAGAACTTTTTATAATGATGAAAGTGTTCTATGTCTACACTGTCTGGTATGGTAGCCACTAGCTACGTGTGGTTGTTGATCACTTGAAATGTGTCTAGTGTGGCTATATGATGAAATTTTATTTAGTTATTTATTTTTGAAATGGAGTCTCACTCTTTCTCCAGGCTGGGGTGCAATGGCGCAATCTTGGCTCACTGCATCCTCAATCTCCCTGGCTCAGGTGGTCCTCCTACCTCAGCTTCACGGGTAGCTGGGACTATAGGCACATGCCACGACGCTTGGCTAATTATTTGTAGAGACAGGGTTTCATCATGTTGTCCAGGCTGGTCTCGAACACCTCGGTTCAAGCAATCTACCTGCCTCAGCCTCCCAAAGTGTTGGGATTACAGGCATGAGCCACCATGCCAACAGTACAGCATTAGACTCAGAAGTTGAGAATTCAGTCCATATTCTGAATCATATGTTTTTGTTTAGTTTTTTTGTTTGTTTTTGTAAATGACGTGTTAATATGGTGAAAATAAGTTGCAAAGAGTATTTTTCATTGTGTCTTTTTCTTTTTTCTTTTTTTTTAGTTTTAATAGTGTTATGGGGCCAGGTAGTGGCTCATACCTGTAATCCCAGTACTTTGGGAGGATCACTGGAGGCCAGGAGTTCAAGACCAGCCTGGGAAATATAGCGAGATCCCTGTCTTTACAAAAAATTTTAAAATTACCTGGATTTGATGGTGTGCTGCTGTAGTCCCAGCCACTCAGGAGGCTGAGGCAGGAGGATCGCTTGAGCCCGGGAGGTCAAGGCTGCAGTGAACCATGATCATGCATGCTGCTGCATTCCACCCTGGGTCATAGAGTGAAACTGTATCTCTTAAAAAAAAAATAGTGTTATGGTATGAGTATTATTGTGCTCTCTATTTTGAGAAATGTGTTTATTTTATAAAATAATCTGAAATTCATGAATTAGTGTATGTGTATGGATTTTCTCCCCAGTGCTCCACTCCAGCTACGAGAACTAGTAAATTGTCGTTGGGCAGAAGAAGTAACACAACAGCTTGATACTCTTCAACTCTGCAGTCTCACCAAACATGAAGAAAATGAAAAGGACAAGTATGTCCTCAATTTCTTTGTTCAATATGGAATGGATTTTGCCTTTGTGTTGTTTAATGACACTATATTGGTAGTTGCCATTTAGTTATTTATGAATAAGTAGTGTTAAATTTCTTAAGTTTTTAATTCTTTCAATCATGTGCTGTTGCTGTTAAGTAACATATTCTTATTATGTTTATTTAACAGCGGTTATTTCATGCCATGTATATACACAGACACCCCTTGCCCTCTCCTCCCCCCATACAGAAAGTGCTTTGCTAGATGATAGGCATACAGAGGTAAATGAGACATAATTTCTGTTAACTGCTTAATGGGGACACAGTGATAATACTGTGTTAAGTCATTTGAGGGACAAGAGTGAATAAATGGTCTTATGTTCCATGATTGAAGAATTTTGAACGTATCTGGAGAGTTGTTATGGGGAGCAGATAAAGAAAGGAAAGAATGATGTGGCAGTGATTTGTTTTTATAGATGAAGAAGCTACAACATGGTTAATTGTAAGGCTTCACTGTCCAGCAATAGTAAAATAACTTGAATTAGGTGAGAGTCCAGGAGGACCCTTGAATGTTTAGAAATAAAACCTGGTCACTTTCTGTAGAGTCACAACATGGTAAAGCAAGAGGTTGAAACCTCACAGGTCATTAGAAAAAATTTTATCTGTTTCTTCATTATACTGAGGAACTAGAACCATAGAAATAAGAGAACAGGGCATGGTGGTGTGCACCTATAGTCTCAGCTACTTGGGAGGCTCAGGCAGGAGGATCTCTTGAGCCCAGAGGATGGCTTAGGTAACATAGCAAGACCCCCATCTCTTAAAAAAAGAAAAAGAAAAAAAAAGAGGCTTAATTATGGTAGTATATGGTAGTATAACACCATATTCTGATAATTATGGTAGTATAACACCATATTCTGATGCATAATCAGAATTAAAACCTATTATTCGGGCGGGTGTGGTGGCTCATGCCTATAATCCCAGCACTTTGGGAAGCCGAGACGGGTGGATTACCTGTGGTCAGGAGTTCAAGACCAGCCTAGCCAATGTGGAGAACCCCGTCCCTACTAAAAATACAAAAATTAGCTGGGTGTGGTGGTGGACACCTGTAATCCCAGCTACTTGGCAGGCTGAGGCAGGAGAATCACTTGAGCCCAGGAGGCATAGGTTGCAGTGAGCTGAGATGGTGTCATTGCACTCCAGCCTGGGTGACAGAGCAAGACTCCGTCTCCCCCAAAAAAAACTAAAACTAAAACTAAAAAGCTGCTATTCAGGTTTAACTGGACTTTTAAGGAATTCTGTCATTTGTAGCATTGTGGAGGTCTCACCAAAAATAGTTATTTAATTTCTTTTCTATATAATAACACATTTCTTAGGTGAACACTTAGGTGTTTTTCCTCTGAAGTGGTGGGTATTACTATTTGGAAAGACCCTTTACCTCTTGTTGGGCCTGTTCTATTAGAGCCTCTCAAAAGGAATGGACTGCTACAGTTTGCTAACCTGCTAGTCTTTCTTATTTGCTGTTTGATGCCTACTGGCCTCCCCTTTTTGCAGGTGAATACAGGCTGTTGATTAAGAGGAGTTTTGGCAAATTTTCTATATTGTAAAAGCTATATTATAAATTTGGTATTTTGGAAGTCTTGCTATGTGAGCTTCCAAACAGTATCTGATATATTTTTTCTAACCTTTATTAATTTCCCATTTGATACTCTGATTACTTATGAATTAGAAATATAAAATATAAACCTATGTAAGTATTTTCTCTAAGATCGGTGTCCTTCATCAATGAAATGCTTTTTTAAAAATGCGTGAGTGGGTCAGGCGCAGTGGCTCATGCTTGTAATCCCAGCGCTTTGGGAGGCCGAGGCAGGTGGATCACCTAAGGTCAGGAGTTCAAGACCAGCCTGGCCAACATGGTGAAACCCTGTCTGTACTAAGAATACAAAAATTAGCTGAGCGTGGTGGTGGGTGCCTGTAATCCCAACTACTTGGGAGGCTGAGGCAGCAAGAATTGGTTGAACCCAGAAAGTGTAGGTTGTAGTGGGCCAAAATCACACCACTGCATTCCAGCCTGGATGACAGAGCTAGACTCCGTCTCAAAAAAAAAAAAATTGCAAGAGTGTATCTACTTTATAAACAATAGAATACTTAAAACATTTTAATTATGGTAAAATACACATAAAATTACCATCTTAATCATTTTTTTTTTTTTTTTTGAGACGGAGTCTCGCTCTGTCGCCCAGGCTGGAGTGCAGTGGCGCGATCTCAGCTCACTGTAAGCCCCGCCTCCCGGGTTCACGCCATTCTCCTGCCTCAGCCTCCTGAGTAGCTGGGACTACAGGCGCCCGCCACTGCGCCCGGCTAATTTTTTGTATTTTTAGTAGAGACGGGATTTCACCGTGTTTGCCAGGATGATCTCGATCTCCTGACCTTGTTATCCGCCCGCCTCGGCCTCCCAAAGTGCTGGGATTACAGGTGTGAGCCACCACGCCCGGCAATCATTTTTAAATGTACAATTCAGTTATGTTAAGCATGTTCACATGTTCAACCAATCTCCAAAACTTTTTAAACTTGCAAATCTGAAACTGTACCTATTAAACCACTCCCCATTCCCTCTTCCCACCAGCCCCTGGCAGCCACCATCATACTTTCTGTTTCTATCAGTTTGAGTACTCTGGATACCGCATATAAGTAAAACCATACGGTACCTATCTTTTTGTAACTGGTTTATTTTACTTAGCATAATGTCCTCAAGGTTTATCCATGTGTCAAAATTTCCTACCTTTTTAAGGCTGAGTAATATTATATTGTATGTATATGTCACATTTTGTTTATCCATTCATCTGTCAGTGAAAATGGCGTTGCTTCCACCTTTGGGCTGTAGTGAATAATGTTGCTATGAACATGGATGTTCATGTCTTTGAGACTCTACTTTCAGTTCTTTTGGTTATGTAATCAGAAGTAGCATTGCTAGATCGCATGGTAATTCTATTTTTAATTTAAGTTTTTAAGGAATCTCCATACTGTTTTCCATAGTGACTGTACCATTTTACAGTCCCACCAACACTGCACAAGGGTTCCAGTTTCTCCACATCCTGGCCAACACTTGCTTTTTTTTTTGTTTTTTTATAGCAACCATCCTACTATGGTATGAGGTTAGGATTCACATTTCTGTAATGATTAGTAGTGATGAGCACCTTTTCATATGCTTACTGGAGATCTTTTGCTCATGTTTAAATGGGAGTTTTAAAAATTTATTTGTTGAATTATAGGTGTTATTTATATATTCTGGATATTAAACCTTCATTCTTCTCTCTCTCTCTTTTTTTTTTTTTTTTTTTGAGGCAAAGTCTTTCTCTGTTGCCCAGGCTGGAGTGCAGTGGTGTGATTATCAGCTCACTGCAACCTCTGCCTCCCAGGTTCAAGTGATTCTCGTGCCTCAGCCTTTTGAGTAGCTGGGATTACAGGCGTGTACCACCATGCCTAGCTAATTTTTTGTGTTTCTAGTAGAGAAGGCGTTTTCACTATTTTGGCCAGGCTGGTCTCAAACTCCTGGCCTCAAGTGATCCATCCGCCTTTGCCTCCCAAAGTGCTGGGATTACAGGCATGAGCCACCACCACACCGGCCTGTAGTCTATTTGTGTATATGGTGTAAAGTAAGGGTCTGTGCTAGTCTGCTAGGTCTTCCATAACAATACTGCTGAGTAGCTTAAACAATAGAAATTTATTTTCTCACAGTTCTGATAGGTGTTAAGTCCCAGATTAAATGCTGGTAGTGTTGGTTTCTGGTGAGGCCTCCCTTTCTCCTTGACTTATAGATGGCCACCACCTAGCTCTGTCCTCACATGATCTTTGCTATGTGCATGTGCACGCCTGGTGTCTCCTCTTATAAAGGACACCAGTGCTGTTGGATTTGGGTCCTGCCCTTATGATCCTTACTTAACCTTAATTACTTTCTTAAAGGTTCTGTCTGCTAATACATTCACACTGGGGGTTAAGGCTTTACCCTATGAATTTGAGGGGGGACATAGTCAATCCATAACAGAGTCTAACTTTATTGTTTTCCATGTGAATATCCAGTTTAAAAGAAAGTTTAAAATTGAGTTGTTCATTTTCCAGGGGGGTCTAGTATTAACTCGTGCAGTTAATCATGTGTCTTGATTATTGTTATCATTGACCACATGTAGGAAAAGTACTTGTGCATGCTCATGTAGGTATAAATGCATAATCAATATTATTAAGCACATGCCCAGAATGTAGTAGTACAATAGAATTTACCATCTGTAGTGCTGCTTGGAAATGATGCAATATATATGATGTCTTTAAGAAGCAAATCTGTATTTTGCATGTGATTATAAAGTCCAGATCAATGAAAACAGTACTTTAAAAAAATTGTCCACATAAACTTCTTTAGCTTACTTTACAGAAGCCATGGAGTACATTTTATACTGTGTTTCTTGAGACATAATCATTTAAAATTGACCTGTTTGCTCAAGCTTAAGAATTTGTGGAGGTGATAATGTTCCAATTTTATTTAATTTATAACTTTATTTTCTTTTCATAATGTATAGATGTGAAAATCACCATGAAAAACTTAGTGTATTTTGCTGGACTTGTAAGAAGTGTATCTGCCATCAGTGTGCACTTTGGGGAGGAATGGTAAGCAGAACAAATTCAGTATTTTTTTTTTAGTTAGAGACTAGAAGGCACTGAAATACTTATTCAGATAGAAAATAGTGTCATTATGCTCTCGTAGAATGAAAATTAAAATGCATCTGCTTTATAGATGCTTTATTAAAGGTTTCATACTTTTATTCTAGAGAATCTTGTTTGTGCGGTTTAATGTAGGACATGGGCCCCCTACATAAATATTTTAACCTCTAACACCTCTGCAACATATCCTCTATTCATTTGCAAATCTTTTTGTTGTAGGATCCAGGTCACTTTTTTCATTAAAGGTCAGTTGATCGATGTACTGGCCAGGGTTTCCAATTTTAGTTCCTTTAAAATGGAGCAAGAACTTAGACACTTGTGAAACAACATTGAGTGCACATATCTAGATCTTATAATTATTTTCTGTTTTTTAGATTCTTTTTTCCAATTGAATTCAAGAGCAGTTTTTAAAGACAGTCTGCCATTATTGAGCTTGAAGCATTGAAGTTAGTTTTCTTAGAAGCAGCTTTTTTATTTTAAAGTCATGTTCTGTTGTTTACTGAATACTTTTTTTTCTTGAGAAAAAATTTTGCACTCATTGCTGAGGCTGGAGTGCAATGGTGGGATCTCGGCTCACCACAACCTCTGCCTCCCGGGTTCAAGTGATTCTCCTGCCTCGGCCTCCCTAGTAGCTGGGATTACAGGCATGCGCCACCACCACGCCTGGCTAATTTTGTCTTTTCAGTAGAGACAGGGTTTCTCCATGTTGGTCAGGCTGGTCTTGAACTCCCGACCTCGGGTGATCCACCTGCCTCAGGCCCCCAAAGTGCTGGGATTACAGGCGTGAGCCACCGTGCCTGGCCTCTGAATACTTAATTAAATGATCTCCTTACAATATTAAGTACAATTGGCCTAAATAGGTTGAGAATAAATACAATAGATTCTCAGTGAGGAAAGATAAGTGATGGGGGAAATGGAAGTGGGTAGTTATCTAGAGTTCCCATGAGAATTGATCATTCTGTAGACATCAGTCAGTATGTTTTACCTAGAAAGTGAAAGGCCAGATTGGTTGAGTGGAGCTCAATTCAGAGAGCTTTCTGTTAGAATTTGAATATTAATGCGCTGACTAGAAAAAATTAAGAAGTTCTTACATTTAATACTTTAAATACATAGGTTTTGTAAGATAATAAGTACAGACTTTTTTTCTATACTTAAAGTGAACATGTAAAAATCTACATCTTTTTTGGAGACAATAATGGGATACTTTGGCTAAATAAGACAATTCTAGTAAGAACTTATAGGAGGCTTCTTATATTAAAAATTTAATAATTCTGGTTACCAATCAAAATTATTTTTAGGTAGTTAGCTATAAAAATTGTTCTTTGAGTTGAATGCAACTGAATTTGTGAGGTTACTACAGAACTAGCCTTCTATCTCTGTAGTAATTCTGTGGGATGGAAAATGGGTTCATTGCTTTTGTTAATTTTGTATCCTGGGCTTTTTCTTCGAGCATCTTTCTAATTCATTCACCTGTGGTAAAGACTAGGGATTTGGTGATGAACATATCAAACAATTAATTACATATTTAATTGGTGTGATAAATTGGAGGAATAAATACAGAGAGCTGATGAGGATGCATAACTATAGCAGCTGATCCTGTAAATCTGAGCTGCAAAGGATGAGTAGGATTAAGACAAACTAAGATGGGAGAGGGAAGATGGAGAATTATTATTATTTGCTTTGTTTTGTTTTTTCGAGATAGAGTCTCACTCTGTCACCCAGGCTGGAGTGCAGTGGCATGATCTCAGCTCACTCCAACCTCCGCCTTCTGGGTTCAAGTGGTTCTCCAGCCTCAGCCTCCTGAGTAGCTGGGATTACAGGCGTGTGCCACCATGCCCAGCTAATTTTTATATTTTTTAGTAGAGATGGGGTTTCACTATATTGGCCAGGCTGATCTCGAACTCCTGACCTCAGGTGATCCACCCGCCTCAACCTCCCAAATTGCTAGTATTGCAGGCATGAGCCACTGTGCCTGGCATTGTTATTATTTTTGGTTTTTATTTTTAAATAATTATTATAATTTTTTGGTACAAAGTCTCTCTCTGTCACCTGGGCTGGAGTACAGTGACCCAATCACAGCTCACTGTAAGCTCTGCCTCCCAGGTTCAAGCAATTCTCATGTCTCAGCCTCTTGAGTAGCTGAGATTACAGGTATGTGCCACCATCCGTGGCTACTTTTTGTATTTCAGTAGAGACGTGTTTTCGCCATGTTGGCCAGGCCAGTATTGAATTCCTTGGTTCAAGCGATCTGCCCTCCTTGGCCTCCCAAAGTACCAGGATTATAGGCATGAGCCACTCCCCCCAGCTGAGAATTATTTTTTAATAAGAGGGAGTAATTTTTGTAAAGTCCTGGTGTAAAGAAGTTTGAGGACGTGGAAGAAAACTAGTGTTGCCTTAGAGAAGAGTGAGTGACTGATAAGGTTGTAGCAGATGATTTGGGCTGTGGCTAAAGATTTTGGTTCTTTTTAGTAAGTTAATTTCTAGTTAAATGAGTATTTTGCTAAAGCCCTTTATGTACAATGTTGAAAGAGTTCCTGCATGGACTAAGTGATTTTAAGCAGGCACTGGCCTGCTTCAACAAAATTAATTAGCTAATAAGATAAAGTTCATTTGAAATATTTACCAGTTTATTAGTGTCCATAGAGTGTTACACAGGAATGTAAATGCAGATGAGATATGTGAAAGTATTCTAAAGCTACTCTAATTTAAATAGCATGGCGGACATACCTTTAAACCTTTGGCAGAAATTTATGAGCAACATGTCACTAAAGTGAATGAAGAGGTAGCCAAACTTCGTCGGCGTCTCATGGAACTGATCAGCTTAGTTCAAGAAGTGGTAAGACTACTACTAAAATATAATTATTTTGTTTTTAATCTGTAATATATAATAATATATTTATATAATATAAGTTAATCAGATGTTGAAATCAAGATTTTCAAGATTTGTAAATTTGATAGGCTGTACCTATAGTCAAATCCCATAAATTTCAGAGTATCTGAGAAATTTCCATACAAAACCCCTGGCTTGTAAGGAAGCAGTTGGAGTCAGAGAATTACCACCTATGCAGAATTAGAAAATCAGTGAAATTAAAAAGTCCATTTGTTACAGAGTCATTAATTAACTTATTTTTTCTTTTTTTTGAGACGGAGTTTCACTCTTGTCCCCCAGGCTGGAGTGCAGTGGCAAGATCTCAGCTCACTGCAACCTCCACCTCCCGGGCTCAAGTGATTCTTCTGCCTCACCCTCCCCAGTGGCTGGGATTACAGTTACCTGCCACCATGCCTGGCTAATTTTTGTATTTTTAGTAGAGACAGGGTTTCACCATATTGGCCAGGCTGGTTTCAAACTCCTGACCTCATGATCCACCTGCCTTGGCCTCCCAAAGTGCTAGGATTACAGGCGTGAGCCACTGTGCCTGGCCCTAATAATTGACTTCTAAACAGAATCAATATTGACTTTTACAGTCATTCATTAAGTTATACACTCTTTGGATCTCCAGCTTTTGGGTGAGTTTCTTTTGCTAAGGAATGAACTATTTGTGATGTCCTGATTTAGAACTCCACAGAGTTGAAAGTGTAATATTTAACATTACTCTTTAGATATTGTATAGGTCAAACAGCTTTAGTGGGCTATTTATAATGTTATTTCTGTGAAAAAGTGTGATAAGCCCCAAAGAATGAAATACTAAGCATATTTTTAGAATACATTTTGTTTCAAGTTGGCAGAATGACAGTCATAAGTGAGGTTTATGGACCATTTCCTAACTTAAAGTGAAGTTTGTGGACCATATGCTAAATTAAAAACATGCCTTCTTTGTTTTACCCCTTTAGGAATCAAGAACCAAGTGATCATTTATAACATTCTTTATGCGGAAAATTTGTGTTTTTGATTGCATGTCTGCCGTTTTGAAATATAAGCGAGTTGGGTCATTTCCATTTGACCTTCCTCTACCTTTTTCCTATTATCTATTCTAGGCAATATTATAATGTGGTGCTTCTGTTTTTAAAATCTACCCCCTTAAAATTATTCTTACCTGTTTATCTTCTAGGAAAGGAACGTAGAAGCTGTAAGAAATGCAAAAGATGAGCGTGTTCGGGAAATTAGGAATGCAGTGGAGATGATGATTGCACGATTAGACACACAGCTGAAGAATAAACTTATAACACTGATGGGTAAGTGTTTTTGTATGCTGTTGGAGTACCTGGTGCTTTCAGCTTCTTTGAGATTCAGTCTTTGAAGAGGAAGGGTGGTGATCCTAGTAAGGAATCTTGAAATTTTAAGCAACTCCATGTTGTTAAAGTTTAGACAGATAAATGTTTGCCTTGTATTTAGAAATGGTAGGAGATAAAAGTTTTCATAGCCATTTGGATGAAAATCCAAGTTTTCATAGCCATTTGGATGAAAATCCTAATGGCCACTGGGCATTATTGTTAGGTAGCTTTTTCTCCAAATCTAACAGAATTCCTTCTACTAATGTTCCATATCCTTTCCATCCGTTTTCATTGAGGATGAAGAAACTGACATTTGTAAATACCAGCGTCATCCCCTGCCAGTTTTTTCTTAGAGATTTAAAGTCTCAGCTTTTGATTTCTAGTAGGGTTCATTTTACATATGTTTAATTATATTTATTGGTGATCTTTTGCTTTTCAAAGATTCCTTCATTCTTCTTTGATTGTGGAGCCTGGTATTAAACTTAAAATTTAAGTAAAAATTTGATCCAATGCTATAGTTTGTTTTGTTTGATTTGTTTTGGTGATCTTAGTCTTTCCAGTGTTTTGCTGACTGAAACCAGCTTTGCATTTTTTTTAGCATAGTCCAAAGTGAAATATATATACTTTAAATAAGGTGTGAACAAAGAATTTTTTTTTTGGCTCTCTTGATTCTCCGAAGAGTTTAGCCATGTCTTTGTGTCATCCAAAATAATGATTTTATCCATTTTATTTTTAACATTTAAAAAACGAGATGTAAATATCTTTGAGTTTGTATATTTGTATATCATTTCATAAATTGCTTTTCTATTATAATACTATACTATTTAATATCTGATTTTTAGTTTTTTTCCCACAGACCAGGCAATTAGACAAAACCTGTAGGTATTGATTATACTGGTCACAATGCCACTTAAAGATTTCATGTAAATGAAAATCGTAATTGTGCTTAGGTCCTCAGTTGCAGTCATACATGTAGGTGATCTTAGTTTTTCAGAACTTTAGATAATATTTGAGATCCCTTTAAGTTCATTAAGCCATGTAGAGTGCTGGATGTTGATACATATTAGGACTTTAAAATTGAGGGGATCTTGAATGTTGATGTAATCTTCAGTAGTAGCCAGATACACATTTGCATATGGTGTTGTTTTTCTTGAGTGAATTTGTTCATTGCTTCATTTATTTAATTGAATCAACTAAAAGCTAAATAATACCACAGTACAGATCTCATAAGTTTATTAATTTTGCTACCTGTATAACTCCGTGAAATAACTTCCCTTTACAGTAACTGAACTTGCCCTGCTTTTGTGGCTTTCAAATTATTTTTCATTATGAAAAATTATAATTTGTGATTTCCAAGATAGCTTTTATGATTAAATAGGATTCTTTCTAAGGATAAGAGGTGGGGAGAAGGATATTTTCAGGGTTAGTATATCTTTAGAATAGTCTCATAAGCCTCAGATTTTTAATTCATACTGTAATATCTGCCACTAATTTATTATTAGTAGTATTAGTATTATTATTATTGAGATGGAGTCTCGCTCTGTCATCCGGGCTGGAGTGCAGTGGCACTATCTCAGCTCACTGCAACCTCCGCCTCCCGGGTTCAAGCAATTCTCCTGCCTCAGCCTCCCGAGTAGCTGGGACTACAGGCACGTGCCACTACCCCTGGCTAATTTTCTTTATTTTTAGTAGAGATGGGGGTTTCACCATGTTGGCCAGGCTGGTCTTGAACTCCTGACCTGAAGTGATCCACCTGCCCCCACTTCCCAAAGTGCTGGGATTACAAGTGTGAGCCACCACACCTGGCCTCTGCCACTAATTTTTTTTTTTTTTTTGAGATGGAGTCTCACTCTGTTGCCCAGGCTAGAGTGCAGTGGCAAGATCTCAACTCACTGCAACCTCTGCTTCCCAGGTTCAAGCGATTCTTCTGCTTCAGCCTCCCAAGTAGCTGGAACTACAGGCACATGCCACCACACCCTGCTAATTTTTGTATTTTTAGTAGAGGCAGGATTTTACTATATTGGCCAGGCTGGTCTCCAACTCCTGACCTTGTGATCCGCCTGCCTTGGCCTCCCAGAGTGCTAGGATTACAGGCGTGAGCCACCACCCCTGGCCTCTGCCCCTCATTTTTAAGTTTAATTATGTACTGTAATGTGGTCCATAGGCTAATGTTTTAGGATTGTGGGATGTGGAGATAGTAGAATTTATGTCTGATAATACTAGATTCTAGCTAATACTTTATTTTAACTCTTTTTGCAATCTAGAAATTCTGAGTTTTATTTCAAAAATAAAAGTTCTAGGCTGAGGCAGGTGGATCTCTTGAGCCCAGGGGTTCAAGACCAGCCTGGGCAATGTGGCGAAACCCCATCTCTACCAAAAAAAAAAAAAAGAAAAAAGAAGAAAAATTAGCGAGGTGCGATAGCATGCTCCTGTAGTCCCAGCTACTCGGGAGGCTGAGGTGGGAAGCTCACTTGAGCCTGAGAGATGGAGGTTGCAGTGAGCCAAGATCGCGCCACTACAATCCAGCCTGGGCGACAGAATCAGACCCTGTCTCAAAAAATAAATAAAGTCCGGGCTCCTTGGCTCATGCCTGTAATCCCAGCACTTTGGGAGGTCGAGGCAGGCAGATCATTCTCAGGTTGGGAGTTCGAGATCAGCCTGACCAACATGGAGAAACCCCATCTCTACTAAAAATACAAAATTAACCGGTCATGGTGGCACATGCCTGTAATCTCAGCTACTCAGGAGGCTGAGGCAGGAGAATCACTTGAACCCGAGAGGCGGAGGTTGCGGTGAGCTGAGTTGGCGCCATTGCATTCCAGCCTGGGCAACAAGAGTGAAACCCCATCTCAAAAAATAAATAAAATAAAAGTTCTACCTGTTAAATGTTTTTTCTTATCAAATAACACAACAGATTGATAAAACTTTTGCTATCCTCATGGATATACTTCCAGTTTTTCAAATTTTGGGTTTATAAAGAAAATGGCCTGATTTGGTAAGCATACCTATCTTCTTTTTGTTTAAAAACATGTAAAGCATTTTCTTCCTTTTCTGTAATGATAATTTCTGTAATGATAATTTTTTTGTTTGTAATTTGAGACAGGGTCTCACTCTGTTGCCCAGGCAGGACTGCAGTGGTGCGATCAAGGCTCACTGCATGACTACATGCAGCCTTGACCACCTGGACTCAAGCGATTCTCATGCCTCAGCCTCTGAGTAACTGGGACTGCAGGCATGCACCGCCACTCTTGGCTAATTTTAATTTTTTTTGTAGGGACTGAGTCTTACCATGTTGCCTAGGCTGGTCTCAAATACCTAGGCTCAAGTATCCTCTTGCTTTGGCCTCCCAAAGTGCTGGGATTACAGGCATGAGCCACTGACCCCCGGCAGTAATAATTTGTTTATCCTTTTCTGTCTCCAACTCTTTGAGATTATTCACCTCTCTGGGAATTTTTTTTTTTTAAACAGGTCCTTGTATATTCACAGGACAGACCTTTTGCTGACATTTAACCTAAAACTCTGGCCCACTTTGTATTCTCTGTTAAGCCACAGTTAAATTTGGTGAAAAATTATTTCAGAATAACTGACTGAATGAAATTCATGTTATTGCTTCTTCCCAAGGGAATATGAAAATCTAGAAAAGTAAATTTTTTGCGTAAACTATATTGTCATTGCACATTTCATTTCTTAGATAAATTCAGTCTAAGTGATAATCTTCTCTAAAACTAATTAGAATTGGTTCTGAAGTTCCATTTTCAAGGCTACTATAATATTCAACCTCTGAAAGTTGAATGAGAATTTTTAGGGTAGCTGTAATGAGGAATTTTTGCTTACTTGAAGTGTATTTCTTGTTATTAAATATGTTTATTGGAAGTTAATTTCATTCTTAAACCAGTAATGAGCCCAAGTGTTGATGATTCACTATTTTTAATCAGGTCAGAAGACATCTCTAACCCAAGAAACAGAACTCTTGGAATCCCTTCTTCAGGAGGTGGAGCACCAGGTGATGAAATATTAAATGTAATGAAATAGTCTTTATCCTTTTTTCTCTGTATACTATAAAAGTTTTGTTTTTTTTTTTTTGACAGAGATTATCTGTTTGAGATCAAAAGATCTGTTGATCTTTGTGTTATAATGGAGATTTTTATGAAATAGGAATCAGCTGATTCTTCTCAAGTTTTTTCTTCATGTTTGGGAACCGCATTAGAACTATATTCTGCTTTGTAAGAACAGAATTGTTTCCATAGAAATCTGAATGTATAAGAGGTTAAAATCTCCCCACACTGTGGGGATATTATTGCCAGTTACTTTACATCTAGTGATTATTACGCTAAAGTTTAGCATTTTTATTTATTGAGGAAATATTAAGTCCTAAATAGATAGAGGCATCATTGTAAATATTGGTGATACAGCAGTGAACAAAATGGCAAAATTCTGTCCTCATAGAGTTTATATTTTAGATTAGGGTGGGTGAATATGAAGTATATAGTAAATGAGTACATAAAATATATAGTGTTGCATAAGTATTTGATATATTCACTTGTCTGGAATTTGCTTTTTGTAATTTCTGTCTATGCCTTATACACAGCTGTCTCCTGAGATTTTTATCTTAATCATTCTGGGGACTCCCTTGACATCTTTCTTGTGTTGAATCCCATGTTTCCTGATTCCTCTGGTATCTACTTTCTTGGTTTACTTGTTTTGTTTTAATATCCCACTTCCCTCAGTAGCTTTCCAGGAAGGGTAATCAGAACACATTTTTCTTGACTACATTGTCTGGAAATATTTTTATTTTATTTTTGTACTTGATTGACAATTTAGCTGGTAGAATTCAGCACATAAATATTTACTAAATACTCTTATTTTTCTTCATTATCCCCAATCTTTTTTCCTTTTCCTTTTTACACACATACATGTATATCTGTGTGGTATTGGCCCCAGGACCTTAATGGATACCAAAATCCTTAGATACTCAAGTCCCTTATATAAAATGGCATAGTATTTGCATGTAACCTATACACATCTCCCATATACAGAGTGTCAAATTATGACCTTTTGGTCAATGACAGACTGCATATGTGACAATGGTCCCATAAGATTAAAATGGAGCTGAAATATTTCTGTTGCCTAGTGGTGATGTCTAATGACATCATAGCCATTGTAATGTAGTAGCACAAAGCATTAATCACGTGTTTATGGTAATTCTGGTGTAAACAAACATACTGCGCTGCTAGTTGTATAAAAATATAACACATAATTATGTATAGTATGTAATACTTGATAAGTATGATAAACAACTATGCTACTGGTTTATGTATTTACTATACCATACCATTCATTATTCTAGAATATATTCTAGCGTTTACTCCTACTTTTTAAAAAAATGTTGTCTATATTCCAGAAGAAGACATTGTTAGCATTGTAGATCCATAGATGGTAGTACCCCTGAAGACCTTTCAATGGGACAAGATGTGGAGGTGGAAGGTGGTGATACTGATGATCCTGACCATGTGTAGGCCTAGGCCATTGTCTTAGTTTTTAACAAAACAGTATTAGGATTGGGTGTACGCCTGTAGTCCCAGCTACTCAGGAAGCTGAGGTGGGACAATTGCCTTAGCCCAGGAATTCAAGGCTGCAGTGTGCTATGATTGTACCTGTGAAAAGTCACTGCACTCGCCTAAGAAGTATAGCAAGACCTATCTGTTTAAAAAAGTAAACAAATAGGCCGGGCGTGGTGACTCATGCCTGTAATCTCTGTACTTTCAGAGGCCAAGGTGGGCAGATAATTGAGTGAGTTCAAGATCAGCCTGGGCAACATGGCGAAACTCCGTCTCTACTAAAAATACAAAACTTAGCTGGGTGGGGTGGCACATGCCTGTAGTCCCAGCCACTTGGGAGATTGAGACATGAAAATCACTTGAACCCGGGAGGCGGAGGCTTGCATTGAGCCGAGATCGTGTCACCGCACTCCAGCCTGGGCGACAGAGTGAGACCCTGTCTCAAAAAAAAAAAAAAAAAAGTAAATAATATTAACTGAAAAATGTAGGCTACATGGTGATATAGCCTGTTAGTGTTTATGTAAAGTTTGAAAACATTCAAAACATTGTTTATGGATATATGTACACACATAGTAATTGCAGAACCACATGTATGGTGATAATAAACTTCTGTTGAAGGGAGCAAGTTGCTTTTGGAAGAAATGGTGTCAAGGAAGGATATACACAGTAAGCATTCAATTAATATAAGTTAAAATTTTTTGTATTATGTGTGTATGTATGTACATATACACAGTGATTTTAAGCATACCTTAAAAATCTTAAGCAAACAGTTCAAATAACTTTAGATCACTTTATGTAAATTGTTCAAAAAACCGTAATGTCTTGGGCAATGCCTGACACATAATAATATGAATGACAAAATATGTAGCTGTTTGTTGTTTACTGCTGTTACCACTTACCGTTACATCATTGATTGATGCAGTAACTCAAACATGATATCATTATTCTTTGTAACTTTAAACTTTGATATATAGCATATGATATATGATACTTTTTTTTTTTTCTTAAGACAGAGTTTTGCCCTGTCGCCCAGGCTGGAGTGCAGTGGCGTGATCTCAGCTCACTGTAACCTCCACCTCCTGGGTTCAAGCAATTCTTGTGCCTCAGCCTCCTGAGTAGCTGGGACTACAGGCACACGCCACCACGCTGAGCTAATTGTTGTATTTTTAGTAGAGATGGAGTTTCACCGTGTTGGCCAGGCCTTGAAGTCGCCAGGTCATGAGGTCTTGAACTCCTGACCTCAAGTGATCCACTTGCCTCAGCCTCCCAAAGTCCTGGGATTACAGGTGTGAGCCACTGTGCCCAGCCATATGATACATTATTTTTGATGAGCCATAAGCAACTGTTATTTAAAAGATATAAACTCAACTGTAGGTGGGTTTTATGAATATCATTCGTATGGCATTTGATAGTATATTAGTTTGCTAGACCTGTCATAACAAAATACCAGTGACTGTGGGACTTAAATGTAGAAATTTGTTTTCTCATTATTGTAGGAGCTGGAAGTGTAAGATTCAGGTGTTGGCAGGTTTTGTTTCTTCTGAGGTCTGTCTCCTTGACCTGTAAACGACTGCCTTCTTACTGTGTCCTCATGTGGACTTTTCTGTGTGATTGTGCAGCCCTAGAGTCTCTTCTTCTTAATAAGGACACCAGTAATGTTAGATTAAGGCCCTACCCCAGTGGCCTCATTTTAACATAATCACCTCTTTAAAGATTATCTGCAAATAGATTGAGGTACTGGAGGTTGAGCCTGCAGCATATAAATTAATGGAGGAAAGGGGTACAAAATTCAGCACATGACAGATAGTTTACAAAGCTTTTTCACTATAGCTTCATAATCCTTATAACAAACTTAATGAAGTAAGCAGTGGTGGATATTACTATTTTATTTTCGTATGTAAACAGACTCAGAGTCGTGTAATTAGTGGCAGAACTAGGACTTAACTTCAAACTGGTTTTTTTGAAGAAAAAATTAGTAGTCTTGTCTTTTATCTACCATGATTGTTACTGAAGTGAGATTTGTTACTTTTTCCCAAAGTAGTGTTTCCCAAATTAGTATCAGATGGTTTGTGTGTGTGCGTGTGTGTGTGTGTACACACGGGTGTATGTGTGTACGTTTTGTATTCTGTTACCTAGAATACAACCTGAGAAATGATTGCTTTTAAAAGCTTTCAACTTGGCCGGGCACGGTGGCTCACGCCTGTAATCCCAGCAGTTTGGGAGGCTGAGGCGGGTGGATCACGAGGTCAGGAGTTCAAGACCAGCATGACCAACATGGAGAAACCCAGTCTCTACTAAAAAATACAAAAATTAACTGGGTGTGGTGGCACACACCTGTAATCCCAGCTATTCAAGAGGCTGAGGCAGGAGAATCGCTTGAACCCAGGAGGCGGAGATTGCAGTGAGCCGAGATTGTGCCACTGCACTCCAGCCTGGGTGACAGCGAGACTCTGTCTCAAAAAAAAAAAAAAAAAAAAAGAAAAGCTTTCAACTTACAGGTTTGTTCATTAATATATTCATAAGAACTTAACTGTACCAGCCTGAAAATACATTTGTACTTGCTTAAAACCTCACTTATCCTAGAATGTAAGGAGAGAAAAATGCATTAATATTAAGTATATTCAGTGACTTTACTAAAATGTAAGGAGAGAAAATGCATTAATATTAAGTATACTTATTCAGTGACTTTACTGTTAGAATATTATAGAAATAAACCTAGATTCTTTGTAGATTCTTAATTCTCAAGCTCACTTTGAGTTATTTTTCTCAGTGTTTTCAGTTTATAATCAGAATAATTTGTAATTAAGAATTTTGAGGTGGCAGTGAATAGCGATTTTGTTTGTTCAGATAATTTTTTTCTTCACACAGTTGCGGTCTTGTAGTAAGAGTGAGTTGATATCTAAGAGCTCAGAGATCCTTATGATGTTTCAGCAAGTTCATCGGAAGCCCATGGCATCTTTTGTTACCACTCCTGTTCCACCAGACTTTACCAGGTATGACACAGTTTTTAATTTCATTTTCATTTGAAATTTATGTGGAAATGCATATACTTTTTTCAAAAGAATTTTTTTTTTTTTAAAATGCCATCTCTCTGTCTCTCTTTTCTTTTATAGCTAGGGTCTCACTTGTTGCCCAGGCTGGTCTCAAACTCCTGGACTCAAGTAATCTTCCCACCTTGACCTCTCAAGTTACCAGGGATCATAGACATGAGCCACCACACTTGGCTACTCCATAGCTTTTTAAGGTCTTGTTATAATGGAGTGGTCTGGTGAGCTCTGTTTTATACATACAAATCTAGTTCTCCTGAAAAGTCTCACAGACTTATACTTTTGACTGTTAAGAGAAAATGATAATGAACTAGGAATCATTTTTTTTCCAAGAGCTCTATCTTCCATAGTGTAGAAAAAAATAATTGATTACATTAGCTTCATCAGTGTACCTTTTAAATTAAACTATATCTTCTAACACAAAACTCAGAAACTGATGAAATGCCAAAAGAATTTGAAGGTGATGCCATGTTACCTCCAGATCCTAAAAGATAGAGGAAATAATTATGGCAAAAAGTATCCTAGTTTTCATCTTGGGCTAAACATTAAGAGTTTTTCTGAACAGCATACTCCTTCAAGCATGTTTGTAATTATTCTGTGGTATTAGACTGGTGGTTTCTGACTAGCTGTTGGAATCACTTGGGATTTGGCTGAAAATTAATCAGTGCTGGGTCATACCATACCCTAGGCCATTTGAAAGAAAATCTTTGGGTGTATATTAGTCTACTTGGGCTGCCATAACAAAATACCACATACTGGGTGCCTTAAACAACAGAAATGTGTTTTCTCACAGTTTGGGAGACAAGAATTCCAAGATCAGGGTGTCAGAAAATTCACTTTTTTGCTTCAGCTTGCAGACAGCTGCCTTCTTTCTGTGTCCTCACCTGACCTTTTCTCTGTTCTTGCTTGGAGAGAGATCAGTCTCTGGTGTCTCTTTCTCTTTTTATGAGGCCACGAGCCTTATTGTATTAGACCCACTATTATCAACTCATTTAGCCTTAATTATCTTCCTACAGGCCCTATCTATAGACACAGTCACATTGGGGGTTAAGGCTTTAACATGGGAATTTTGGGAGAGACAATTAAGCCTGTGACATTGGGTTCAAATGGACATATCAGTTTGTTCTTTTAAAATCTCCTTAGCTTATTCTAAGATGAGGGGTGAAGCCACTGCTTCAGATAAATATTTTGGTGTGACAGGCTTTATCTTATAGAGATGACTTATGGAATACTATCAAGTTTTCCTACCATGGTGAGGGCTGTGGCACATTTAGAAAACAGCCTTTGTTATAAAAATGTTTATATGTTGAGCTGCCTTTTCTTTTTCTTCTGATATGTGATGCCCTCTGATGACCACAGAGCATTCATTGTACCATTTTATTTTTTATTTTTTTAATTTATTATTTTATTTACTTATTATTATTTATACTCTGTCACACTCTGTTGTCCAGGCTGGAATGCAGTGGCGTGATCTCGGCTCACTGCAACCTCCACCTCCCGGATTCAAGCAGTTCTTACACCTCAGCCTCCTGGGTAGCTGGAAATATAGGCATGCACCAACATGCCTGGCTAAGTTTTGTATTTTTAGTAGAGACGGGGTTTCTCCATGTTGGCCAGGCTGGTCTCAAACTCCTGACCTCAAGTGTTTTGCCTGCCTCAACCTCCCAAAGTGCTGGAGATTATAGGTGTGAGCCACCATGCCTGGCTGCATTCATTGTACTAGAGTATATCGTTTAAGCCAGGGCTTTTCAATCTTGGCATTGTTGACATTTTGAGCAGAATAATTATTTGTGGGGTGGGATGAGCTTTCCTGTGTTTCACAGGATGTTTAGCAGTATCCCAGTAGCACTCCCCACCCCACCACCTTGCAGTTATGACAAAAATGTTTCCAGACAGTGCCAAATGTCCATGGGGACAAAATCACCCCTGGTTGAGAATCACTGTTATAAGCCCTTCTTACTCGTTATAGATGCCACAGTCCTATAAACAGAAGGACAAACTTTTTCTGACAGCTAGAACTCCGGTGGTTCTCATTGACCAGTAGAAGTCTTCCTTTCTTTCTGATTAACAACCTTATAAAATATTCATATATTTTTAAAGCACTGACTTTTTTGTTTAAATCTCTATTTCTGAATGAAAGCACTCAATATTATTAAAAGGACTAGGTTTTTGCTGTCATTAAGTAGACTTGGTTGGAGAATGTTCATTAAAATCCCTAGGATGCCTCACTGATAATGTGGCCAGCTATTTCAGTTTTCAAGATATGTTTTCTGAACCATTTCATCACTTGTGGAATGAAACAGATTTTGACCTAAGGGTCATATATAAAAATTAGTGTTTTTCAATTCAAAGTGTAGTGCATGGATGACCTAAGTCACAGCTATGTGTGGCATTTGTCTGAAATGCAAATTCCCAGGCCAACTTTCCCAGAATCTTTAGAGGTGGTATTCAGAAATGTGTCTTGAGCACTGTAAGTAATAATAATGCACTAAAGTTTGGGAACCATTGGTGGATGTAAATTCCCATTCTTATACCACTTTCAGCAGCTCATCAGGCAGGCAGCAATGCTCACTAGTCTGTTAATTAAGCACTTTTAGGGCCTTCTCTCTTTCTCCAGTAATGCTCCCTACCTTATTGGAAACTTTGGCTTTTAGTTAATTCTCATTAGAAACCCATTTTATTAGTTGCAACATACAGGAAAAGAGGGCCAAATAAGAAAGGCCAGCATTCGTGACGTTAAGTTACACACCAAAGTTTAGATGTGCAAAGCAGTGGTATTTCTATTGCTTTTAGTTCCATCAGTTAGTAATTGGTGATGGAGCCACAATGGAGAAGAAAAGGTCACTAAATCAGTGAAGTGTTGTTTATTAAAGACCATGTGCCCAGTATCGTTGCAGGTGCTGCATGGGAGAAGAGGAACTAAAAATCTTACTGTGGGCCGGGCGCAGTGGCTCACACCTGTAACCACAGCATTTTGAGAGGCTGAGGCAGGCAGATCACCTGAGGTCAGGAGTTTGAGACCAGCCCGACCAACATGGAGAAACCCCGTCTCTACTAATAATACAAAATTAGCCAGGCGTGGTGGCACATGCCTGTGATCCCAGCTACTCAGGAGGCAGAGGCAGAAAAGAAAAAAAAAAAAAGATAAAATAGTATAGCTCTTGGTTCGTAGAGAGTTTTATGTTTCAGGGAGAAATAGTCAAGTTGGTAAGGAGAACCAGTTTTTATATAGCTCAGGAGTCTTATTTCCTTAAGGAAAAAATGGATACTTGTGGTTCTCCCTTTTTTCCCTTTGTTCATGAAGTTATGATGAGGTTACTGGTCTGAAGATTTGCAGATCAGTGACTTCCAGATTACTGGGCTAGAGATGGTTTGAGGCTAGTTTCCCGTATTCTTTGAAGACAAAGATTCACTGACACCATCATGAGATGAATCCAGTCATCATAAAGACCAGAGCAGTCTACACTTCTGAAAGAGGAGGAGAAAATTTTAAAACTATGAAAAGATAAAGCAGTGCCTCATCTGCAGCCACAGAATGGTAACATCAGTATGACTGAAGATAACCTCTAAATGAATGAGCATAATATGGAGAGGTGGTGGTAGAATTAGATGGCCTAGCAGTAGCAATAGCTTTGTGTGTAAATATAAAGAATGCAAAATCGGTGAGCCAAGATCACGCCACTGCACTCCAGCCTGTGTCACAGAGCAGGACTCCGTCTCAAAAAAAAAAAAAAAAAAAGCAAGATAATTTCTTTTGCGAAAGAAATTTTTGAGCAAACATTTCCAACTCTGAATCTGCCAGCAAGTATTTGTAAATATTCATTCAGTGAATATATATGCCAGCTATATTTTAGGCATGTGTTAAGTGCTAGCAGTAAGCATAATACAGACCTCTTTGGATTTATAATTATGATTTAGAAAAACAGATTATTGGAACATTAATAAAATTAATGTGGTAACTGGTGATAGGGGAAGTAAGTATCCTGTTTAATGCTGCCCATACCACTAATTTGTCATTATACTATTTGTGTCCAAAAGGTTTTCCATAGGAAAATGTACATATGTGAAAGTATATCACAGTACCAGTTTTCTGTGCTCTGAATATGGTCATTTTCTCTTAGCAAGTGAGACTAGGGTAAACTGGACTGTACCCTCTTGGTTCATGAGTATTAGTAACTTGTGCTTTTTAGCCTGAAAGCTTTCTACTTCACCATTCTGAGTTGAAAATGGCATCTCCTGTTCTTTATTTTGTGTTCTGCTGAACTCTTTTGACCCTTAATGGCCAATAAAATATGATAATGATAGTCTGGACTTAGAGCAGAAATAACAGTAACAACAACACAGGAAATAAATCACACTGAACGTGGCAGAAGAAATAGTATGCAGATTAGCAGGCAACTGGGGATTGATTAAAGTCTTTGCATGTGGAGGATATTCTGTACTTGGTAAGAGACGTGATTGAAA
Organism: Macaca fascicularis; assembly: GCF_037993035.2. Lineage (NCBI taxonomy): Eukaryota > Metazoa > Chordata > Mammalia > Primates > Cercopithecidae > Macaca > Macaca fascicularis. The sequence goes on from NC_088390.1 coordinate 47,638,925, forward strand.
GTTGCACAAAATTACAAAAGCATGTCAAATTTGAAGACTATACTGGGAAAGCTCCCTTAGAGCTCTTACTATGTTTATGGTTCTAGAAAGGCTTCCTAGGCACTAATTGCATTGGCCCTGCTAAATGGGGTTTGTGTATATTGAGTGCTAGGAGATCATACAATGGGAAGACCTTAGAGTAAACCTCCAAGAGCATGTGACTTCTAATCTGTTATCTGAAAAGATAGTAAGGGTTAACCAGGCAAAAGGATATGGGGATGAGGAATGTGAGTCTTCTAAGGAAGGATAACAACTGACTTAGAGATATCATAGGGATTCTTGACATAGTCAATTTGGATAGTAGCTATACAGTTAATCACATGGCAAAGTACATCTACTTACCGTTTAAAAGATGTGACCTATTTAGCTATACGTACTTACACTAAAATAAAGAATTATTTATCTATATTGTATTGCAAGCCACTAATTTCTTTAGACACTATCACAGTGTGGCAGTGCTGTAGGTGTATCTTTTATCTTGTTTTGATAATAACCAAAATTATGATGAATTGAACTTTAGAAAATATACCTGAAGATGTGGTGAAATGGTTTGCAGTTTATTGTTTTGGTAAATTTGTAATTTTATATATCAAATTCATAACACTGTATTAAAACTGTATGATAGTCTTTTTCATAGTGTTTTAATGAATTTTGAGGTGTTCTAATGACAGTGTACAAACCATCCACATGATTAAAGGTAGTTAGCAGCAAAGTGACGTTTAGTCCATACTGTGATTATAATGCAGTTCTCTTTGAAGAAGATTGGATGGGACTAAAGTTGCTTGAAGTAGTTTTGACTTGCCGAGAAAGTGTTAGTGTGCTAGTCCCTCACAGTTGCCCCTTAGGTAATGAGGTGTTCATCCTATAAAAATGTATAGATTTATTTACTAGTAAATAGTTTCAAAGTATTTGAAGTCTGTTAGTATTTCCCATAATTCATTCCAAAAAAGGAACTTTGGGGATTAACTGTGATATCGCTGACTGTTGGTTCTTTTCATTTTTTAAAGCATGTTTATATCTGTTTCATAATTCAGATACACACCCTAAGTGTCAATTTCTTTTTCCCATTTCCATGAGTACTTTTAAAGTGTATTTCTAGTACTTACTTTAATAATTAATTACATAATGTATTGCCTTTTTTAAGGGAAAAAAACTTTTATAAAATATTTCTTGATTTATTGATTGAGACAGAGTTTGGCTCTGTTGCCTTTGTTGGAGTGTGGTAGTGCAATCTCGATTCACCGCAACCTCCGCCTCTAGGGTTCAAGCGATTCTCGTGCCTCAGCCTCCCGAGTAGCTGGGATTGCAGGGGCGCACCACTACATCTGGGTAATTTTTGTGTATTTTTAATAGAGATGGGGTTTCACCATGTTGGCCATGCTGGTCTTGAGCTCCCGACCTCAGGTGATCCACCCACCTTGGCCTCCCAGAGTGCTGGGATTATAGGCGTGAGCCACCTTGCACAGCCAAAAAACTTTTATGAAGTATTTGTATTTCTGATTTAATTGCATACATGATGGTTTTATGAAGTCATTTGATTTAATGTTATGTTCAATAAAGATTTAAAAATATTTCTTAGATTTTAGTTTAATAAAGTTTTTAAGATACTACTGAGGGACTTGGTTTTTTTAGGTAAATGGAATTTTAAACATATAAGCTAAATAATTATTTTTGTCTTTGCTTTCTTTTAGTGAATTAGTGCCATCTTATGATTCAGCTACTTTTGTTTTAGAGAATTTCAGGTAAGAGTTTTTGACAATTCTGGTTTTTTGTAGGTGTATATAAGGAAGAGCCAGGAAGGTATTCTTTGTCTAGTGAATTGTGTCACTCACTTTAGAAGTCTTAGAAGAATAAGTTTCGTATTAGAAACATAGAGATTATTTGTGCTGGATTTTATTGTATCTTTAGACTGACTGCTTCTCTAGTCTGGGAAAAGGAACCTTTTCTTTTTATTTTGAGACAGGATTTTGCTCTGTCACCCAGGCTGGAGTGCAGTGGCATGATCATTGTTCACTGCAGCCTCAACCTCCTGGGCTGCAGCAATCCTCACACCTCAGCCTCCCAAGTAACTGGGACTACAAGCATGTGCCACCACACAGATGGGGTCTCACTGTTTCCTAGGCTGGTCTCAAACTCCTGGGCTCCAGTGATTCTGATTCTCCCAACTCAGCCTCTCAAAGTGCTGAATTATAGACATTAGCTGTGGTGGCCAAAGTGATTATACTGCCCAAAGTGAGGAACCGTTTTAAATAAGAGAGATCACTTAGCTTTGGCTAAGGTGAGGGGCCGAACAGTTAGAGGTTGATGAGCCCCCACTTACCCATTGTCAGAAATAAAAGTAGTGGGAAGAAATCCATTGAGATCCATTTATCTCAGCTCAAAGTGAAGAATTGTGGATAGGGGCCATTATTGTAAGAAATTTGTCAGTTATGTGTTAATTTTGTTTGCTTTTACTACTTTTTCTCTAAGATCAGAAGTGAAGATCATAACATGCAAAGGTTCTTAGCAATTTGTCTTTGAGGGCAGCATGGAAATGGAAACAAGTAATATAAGGTCTTCAGGAGAGAAACTCCAAATAATAGGCAAAGGCCATCAAAATAAGGCCACACTGGGCAGGGCATGGTGGCTCACGCTTGTAATTCCAGCACTTTGGGAGGCCGAGGCAGGTGGATCATCTGAGGTCAGGAGTTCAAGACCAGCCTGGCCAACATGATGAAACCCCGTCTCTACTAAAAATACAAAAATAAGTTGGGCGTGGTGGTGGGCGTCTGTAATCCCAGCTACTTGGGAGGCTGAGGCAGGAGAATCGCTTGAAACCGGGAGGTGGAGGTTGCAGTGAGCCGAGATTGTGCCACTGTGCTTCAGCCTGGGCAACAAGAGCAAAACTCTGTCTCAAAAAAAAAAAAAAAAAAAGCCACACAGAATTTATCCCTCTTCCCATTTAATTTGTCTTTTCTCATGGGATACTTTTGTGGCTAAAACATAGTCTTTCTGAGGTTTTTCCCACATTTATTAAGGTTTAGTGTACTCTCGTTTTTCAATGTTAAAAGATGATTATACTGCAGAGAAGTGAGGAAGAAACCTTCTGGGTTTTATTTTTAATGGTGAAAGACTGCTTGTTGAAGCATTAATTAAATTTGGGAGACTTAGTGATATATTCCTTTTCCCTTAAATGTCACAATTTTGAGGGTTTTTTTTTCCCCTGAAACTTAAAAGATATTGCTGAATATTTCAGTATTTTTAAATTCTCTTTATTTCAGAATGTAAGCATATCTAAACTTTTACAGTGGAATTTTGACCTCATCAGTCACCTTGTTATTTGTCTAAGATTTCAAATATGTAGCAAAGAAACTGGTTGGTCTTTCTTTTTGCCTGTTGCCATTTCACAACAGTTTTGATCTTGGTATTTGGTTGGTTTTCTTTTTCGTTAGCACTTTGCGTCAGAGAGCAGATCCTGTTTACAGTCCACCTCTTCAAGTTTCAGGACTTTGCTGGAGATTAAAAGTTTACCCAGTAAGTTTTTGATGTTTCTAATAAAGTTTGAAACCAATGTCTTTCTTTCAGAGTTCTGTAGTACACTAGTTTGATTACTGAGACTGTTAACTCTTCTTATTTTTTGTTCCATATGCTGTCCTCGTTCCCTGTTCCCCTTCTCCCTCCATGTTAGACAACTGTTTGTCCTCACCTAGTTCTCTAATATATTCTGCTGGAAGGCCTGTTGGAAACAATATTCCCTGAGTTCTCATATGTTGAAAACAGTTTTTGCCCTTTATATTCTAAGGCTAGTATTGCTGGGTATAAAATCCTTGGCTCATATTTTCTTTCATTGGGTATCTTCAATATGCAATTCCATTTTCTTTAGGAAAAGTGTTATAATAAACTATTTTTCTTTACTTTTAAAGATGTTTGGTGATATTACCTAGATGCTAAATAATCTTTTTGAGTCCAGTAATTTACTATTACACATTTTAGTCCTCCTGGGTTAGTATGCTTAGTTACACACTAAAGTCTTTCAATATGTAGTTTCAGATTTTTTTTTTTTTTTAAGAAAAGTTTTGTATAATGGGATTATACAATAATATATAATCTTTTGTGTCTGGCTTTATTCACCTAGCTGATGATTCATTTATTCATTGATATCTATTGAGTGATTATCATGTCAAGCCTCAAAAGTTGCCTCAGGTCGTTTCAAGCAAGGTAGACCAAAAATGAAGGGGTTAATAGTACTTGTACCCCTCTGTAGTCATGCCCCAGTAGACACTGTAGATGTATAAGGATCTCTGTTCTCAGCCTTCATTGTCTCATTGGGGGAATAGATGTTTAAACAAGTAGTTATAATAAATGTGATTCTTTTAAAACATAGACACCTGAAGTACTAGGGCAATACATAGGAAGTAATTATCTCTTTTTTTAAAAGAGTCTTGCCCAATTAAACAAAAAGGGAGTAATTATCTTTATAAAAATAAAATCTATAGTAGAGACTTAAACAACTTCTCAATCTCTAGACAGAATCTTATATGGAATTCTGACATTAAAATCATACAGAAATTGTATTTAATTACTTTCAGCATAGGGTATTACCTTTTTGTATGTTGGTCTTAAAAATTAATTTTTGGTTTAAAATTTCTTTTTGCCTCATTTCTAATGAAATTATTTTTCCCATTAGGGTCTTGGTTTTTTGTTAAAGTTGATTTGTAAGAGTTCTATATATGTTAAGACTCTTAACCTTTCTCATGGTTGTTGATATTTCCCTTCATTTCTGTGCCTTAGTAGTTTCGCTTTTTTTTAAATACACAGAAGTTTAAAGTTGTTAAGAACTCAAATCTATTGGTGTTTGGTTTTTTTTTTTTTTATTTCTTCCATTGCTTTGAGGCTTAGAAGTATTTCTCAATCTAGATATCAGATGTTAATCTGCATTTTGTTTTATTGTGGCTTAATTTTTTTTACACTTCAACTGATTATTCTTCTTTTAGGATGGAAATGGAGTTGTGCGAGGTTACTACTTATCTGTGTTTCTGGAACTCTCAGCTGGCTTGCCTGAAACTTCTAAGTAAGAAGTGTAATTAAATAACAACCTTACTGTGCGTTTACATACATTCCCCCTAGCAATTTTTGCTAATTTTTATTTTTGTTAATTACTGTATTGGTATATCTGTTAAGATGTAGAGTAATATGAAATTATTGACATCATAGGATGGTATAGATTGGCAGTTCTCAAACTGTTTGGTCTCATACTCTTAAAATTATTGGGAACCCCAAAGAGTTTTTGTTTATATGGATTACATATATTGTTATTTTCTGAGTTAGAACTTAAAACTGAAAAAAAATTATATAAAATTTTAATTCACTTTTGAGGTAACAACAAGCCTGTTGCCTACTAACATAAATAACATTTTTAAATGAAAAGTAACTATTTTCCTAAAAAAATATATTTTTAAGAAAACTTGTATTGCTTTGTGTTTTTGGAAATCTCTTTACTATCTGGCTTAAAAGAAGACAACTGGATTCTCATCTGTTTTTATATTCAATTTTTTAAAAATATCATTTTGATTGAAATACATGTATAAAATTTGGCTGCAGAGTTCTACAACCATCACCAACATCTAATTTTATAACATTCTATTTACGCCACAAGGAATCCCTGTACTCATTATCTGTCACTTCCCATTCCCCCTTTCCTTCAGTCCCTGAGAACCACAAATGTACTTTTTGTCAAGGAGGAATATTTTTTAAAGTGGTTTTAGATAATTGTGGATCTTCTTTGATATTACATCCAAACTGAACAAGTAGTAGGTTGTTAAATGTTATTTATAATGTGGGATCTGGAATCATATTAATGATTTTTTTTTTAACTCTGTTACATGAAATCTCTTAGTTTGGTATGGAATGTCTGCTTTCAGCTAACATGAATCAAGAGGGATGAGATCTACGCATTTTCTTGCAACAACCAAAAAAAAACTTGATGAAACATTTTCTAGATACTGGACATGGTGGTAACAAATGAAAACAGTCCCTGAGAGATGAAAAACACAAACCAGCTCTGTGATTTCTCCAGCTTACAGCCTTGAGAGAGTTTTCAGGCTGCAACACAGGGAGGAGCTGGGTTCTACTGAGGTAGAACCTGGCAGACTTAGTTGAGGGGATAGTGCTGAGAGTCTAGAAAGGACAATGTAGCTAGAGCGCATTGGACAAAATACCAGAGAGGAGAAAGCTGCAGAGACTGAAGTCTAGAGATCTGTAATAGGTTCCCCTTGAGTATTCAGCAGAGTACTTATCAGGGCATATGTGTGAGGAAACTACCTGAGATTGGGGAAAGAACTGCCTGACAGGATTAGAGGGGATAGTGATTGCCTGGTGTTCACACGGGGCCAGGAACTGTGTCTGTTGCAACCAACCACGGTGGAGAAATTTGTAATTCATGGGTCATTGGGTATAACGCTAAGGAAGTTTTTGCCTTGATAGCAGAAATTAGCCCTAGACTGAACACTGCTCTGGACCCGCCTAACAAAAGTGAGACCTGAAAGGATCAAATTGTTTTCAAGTAACTTAACTGCATCCCGGAAGGAATCTCAAGAAAATTTATAAGGTTGCTGAAGTATCTAACATCCAACAAAGTAAAATTTACAGTGTCTTTTGTTCAGTCAAAGGTTAATATGCCAGACTGGCTGGCACATACCTGTAATCCCAGCACTTTGGGAGGCCAAGGCGGGCGGATTGCTGAAGACCAGGAATTTGAGACCAGCCTGGGCAATATGGTGAGACCTTGCACACGTCTCAGCTACTCAGGAGGTTGAGGCAGGAGGATTGCTTGAGCCCAGGAAGTTGAGGCTGCAGTGAGCTGTGTCTGCACCACTGCACTCCAGCCTGAATGACAGAGTGAGACCATGTCTCAATTTATTTATTTACGTAATATATTTTGAGTCTCACTTTATCACCCAGCTTGGAGTACAGTGGCATGATCTCAGCTCACTGCAACCTCTGCCTCCCAAGTTCAAGCAATTCTCCTGCCTCAGCCCCCCAAAATAGCTGGGATTACGGGCATGCAACACCACGCCCAGCCAATTTTTGTATTTTTAGTAGAAACGGGGTTTCAGCATATTGGCCAGGCTGGTCTTGAACTCTTGACCTCAGGTGATCCGCCCACGTCAGCCTCCCAAAGTGCTGGGATTACAGGTGTGAGCCGCTCTGCCTGGTCAAGAATTCTTTATATATTTTGGATACCAAACCTTTATCAGACATGTGATTTGCAGATAGTTTCTCCCATTTGGTAGGTTGTCTTTTTACTTTCTTGATAATGTCCATTAATGCACAAAAGTTTATAAACTGTATCTTTGTCTTTTTGTAAACCTGAAAATTTTACAAGATTGGATATATAAATCAGAATATATTGGCTTTCCCAGTGTATACTTCTTTTCTTTTTGAGACAGGGTCTTGCTGTGTCACTGAGGCTGGAGCACAGTGGCACAATTATGGCTCAATGCAGCCTCAGCCTCCTGGGCCCAGGTGATCCTCCTGCCTCAGACTCCCAAGTAGCTGGGACTACGGGAATGCACTACCATACCCAGCTAATTTTTTTGTTTTTTGTTTTTATAGAGACGGGGTTTCACCATGTTGCCCAGACTAGTCTCAGACTCCTGGGCTCAGGCGATCCACCCACCTCGGCCTCCTAAAGTGCTGGGATTACAGGTGTTAGCCACTGTGTCCAGCGTGCTTATTTTCTTTCTCTTTTTCTTTTCTTCTTAACTTTATTTTAGGTTTGGCGTTACGTATGAAGGTTTGTTACATAGGTAAACTCATGTCATGGGGGTTTGTTGTACAGATTATTTCATCACCCAGGAATTAAGCCCAGTACCTGATAGTTATCTTTTCTGTTCCTCTCCCTTTTTCCACCCTCTACCCTCAAGTATACCCCAGTGTCTGTTGTTTCCTTCTTTGTGTTCATAAGTTCTCATCATTTAGCTCCCACTGTGTAAGTGAGAACATGTGGTATTTGGTTTTCTGTTCCTGCATTAGTTTGCTAAGGATAATAGCCTCCAGCTCCATCCTTCCATGTTGCACAAAAAACATGATCTCGTTCTTTTTTATGGCTGCATACTTATTTTCTATTAGGAAATTTTATAGCCTTTGATTTTCTGAATACACAATAATTTACTTTGCTATAACTTGTGCTGGAAAAATACAGTAGAGTATTTCAAAATTTGTATTTTAAAATTGCAAGGTGATAAACCTCAAAGGATAATAGAAATAACAGAATATTTATGTATGAGGAAACATGTAGTGAATATAAGGAAAAAATATTGCATTAATAAAACAAAAGCAACTTTGAATTACTTCTTTATTCAAAATTTATTTATGTTTTGAGGTGTTGTTTTATACCTAATATATTGGTAAACATCTTTATGAGGAAAAAAGGACCTAGTACCATTCATGTTTTGGTGGTTCATTCAAAATACTGCTGTTTTGGCCGGGTGCAGTGGCTCACGCCTGTAATCCCAGCACTTTGAGAGGCCAAGGAGGGTGGATCATCTGAGGTCAGGAGTTTGAGACCAGCCTGGCCAACATTACGAAACCATGTCTCTACTAAAAATACAAAAAATTAGCTGAGTGTGGTGGCGTGCGCCTGTAATCTCAACTACTTGGGAGGCTGAGGCAGGAGAATCACTTGAACCAGGGGGCAGAGGTTGCAGTGAGCTGAGACCCTGCCACTGCCCTCTAGCCTGGGCGACAGTGAGACTCCATCTCAAAAATAAATAAATAAATAAATAAATAAATAAATAAAAACTGCTCTTTTTCTGATTGGGCGTGGTGGCTCACACCTGTAATCCCAGCACACTGGGAGGCCAAGGTGGGTGGATCACCTGAGGTCAGGAGTTCAAGACCAGCCTGGCCAACATGAACCACCGTCTCTACTAAAAATACAAAATTAGCCAAGCATGATACACACCTGTAATCCCAGCTACTCTGGAGGCCGAGACAGGAGAATCACTTGAACCTGGAGCCAGAGGATGCAGTGAGCTGAAATCGCACCACTGTACTCCAGCCTGGGCAACAAGAGTGAAACTCCATCTCAAAAAAAAAGCCCAAAATACTGCTGTTTTTATAAATGATAAAAGAAATGTAATTGCATATATCAATAAGGTTTCCTCTCAGGTGATTACTTAGTGACCTTAATGTTTAGATGAGTTTGTCTTTTATTCTTATTTTACTAACTGTATAGTAATGGTCTGTTTTTCAATTTTAGATATGAATATCGTGTAGAGATGGTTCACCAGTCCTGTAATGATCCTACAAAAAATATCATTCGAGAATTTGCATCTGACTTTGAAGTTGGAGAATGCTGGGGCTATAATAGATTTTTCCGTTTGGACTTACTTGCAAATGAAGGATACTTGAATCCACAAAATGATACCGTGATTTTAAGGTAATAGGAAAAATTTAATGTTGTGGTTTTTATTGTGGGGAAATAATATCATTGGAACTGTATTTCAAAGATCATTTGGTTAACAAAGATGAATATTGAAATTCATACTAACTATAACCTTATCACTTTCTTAACTGTTTTATTTAAGTGGATAATAATCAAAAATTTGTAGTCAAAAAGTCAAACTTTTTTTTTGACATCTAGTTAGTAATTTCATTAAAGATATGCCGGGTGCGGTGGTGCGCTGGTGTTTCCATCTACTCTGGAGGCCGAGATGGAAGGATAGATTGGGCCCAGGAGTTTGAGACCAGCTTAGGAAACATAATGAGACCCCCATCTCTTTAAAAAGAAAAAAAAAATGTGTGTAGGGAGGAAACTACAACTTCCAGTAAATATAGTAATGTTCCATTTATCTGTTGAACTTCTAGTGACCTCACCGTTTGGAAATCTAAGAATAGTGAGAGATAAAGTGTTGATTTTTTTCACTTCACAGTGCATTTTATATTTGAGTGACTGGTTTTACAACTTAATTTTATAAAGCAGCTATCAGTTCTTTGTGAATAACAGAAAATTAAAAGAAGAATCAAGATGAAAGTTGATGAAAATGAGCAATTTTCTACTTTTTTCTTAAACTTTTATTTTAGGTTCAGGGATACTTATGTAGGTTTGTTATACAGGTAAACTCACATCGTGGTGATTTGCTGTACAGATTACTTCATCACCCAGATACTAAGCCTAGTACCCAGTAGTTATTTTTTCTGATCCTCTCCCTTCCATCCTCAAGTAGGCCCCAGTGTCTATTGTCTCCCCTCTTTATATCCCTGAGTTCTCATCATTTAGCGCCTTTTTTTTTTTTTTGAGATGGAGTCTCCCTCTGTCTCCCAGGCTGGAGTGCAGTGGCGCAATCTCGGCTCACTGCAAGCTCCGCCTCCCGGGTTCACGCCATTCTTCTGCCTCAGCCTCCTGAGTAGCTGAGACTACAGGTGCCCGCCACTGCATCCGGCTAATTTTGTTTTTGTATTTTTAGTAGAGACGGGGTTTCACCGTGTTAGCCAGGATGGTCTCAATCTCCTGACCTCTTGAGCCACCCGCCTCGGCCTCCCAAAGTGCTGGGATTACAGTCCTGAGCCACCGTGCCTGGCCCATTTAGCTCTTAAATAATAAGTGAGAACATGTGGTATTTGGGAAAACCATCAATTTTTTTTTTTTTTTTTGAGACAGTTTTTCTCTAGTTGCCCAGGTTGGAATGGAGTGCAGTGGTACGATCTTGGCTCCCTGCAGCATTCGCCTCCCAGGTTCAGGCGATTCTCCTGCCTCGGCCTCCTGAGTAGCTGGGATTGCAGGCATGGGCCACCACGCCCGGCTAATTTTGTACTTTTATTAGAGACGGGGTTTCTCCCTATTGGTCAGGCTGGTCTCGAACTCCCGACCTCAGGTGATCCACCCACCTCGGTCTCCCAAAGTGCTCTGATAACAGACGTGAGCCACCACGTCCAGCCAAAACCATCAATTTTTTATTGTTGATTGTTGGTTTAGTATTTACAAGAAAGGACAGAATATAAATACTGACTATAAAACAACAGCCCTATTTAGCCAGGCATGGTGGCTCACGCCTGTAATCCCAGCACTTTGGGAGGCTGAGGTAGGTAGATCACCTGGGGTCAGGAGTTTGAGACCAGCCTGGCCAATATGGTGAAATCCTATCTTTACTAAAAATACAAAAATTAGCCAGCCTGTGGTGGCACGCACCTGTAACCCCAGCTACTCAGGATGCCGAGGCAGGAGAATCGCTTGAACCTGGCAGGTGGAGGTTGCAGTGAACCGAGATTATGCCACTGTACCCCAGCCTGGGCGACATAGCAAGACCCCATCTCAAAAAAAATAATAATAAAGTAAATAAAAACAACAGCCCTGTTTAACGTGGGGTAGTCTTTACACAGGTCAGAAGTTTTTGGGCATCAGCTGGGCGCCGTGGCTCATACCTGTAATCCCAGCACTTTGGGAGGCTGAAGTGGGTGGATCACCTGAGGTCAGGAGTTCAAGACCAGCCTGGGCAACATGGTGAAACCCTGTCTCTACTAAAAATACAAAAATTATTTGGGCGTGGTGGTGGGCGCTTGTAATCCCAGCTACTTGGGAAGCTGAGGCAGTTGAATCGCTTGAGCCCAGAAGGCAGATGTTGCAGTGACCCGAGATTTCACTAGTGCACTGCAGCCTGGACAACAAGAGTGAAACTCTGTCTTAAAAAAACAAAAAACAAACAAAAAAAGATGTTTGGGTATCATTACATGATGTTATAATTTGATGATTAAAATGAGAACTTGAATATTTAAAAAAGAGATTAAAATACGTTCGTAACTGAGAAGTTTCAGAGTATTTAGCAGTTTAAGAAGTTCTCATCACAATTTGAAACTTTTTTTTTCTTGAGAGTGATTTAATGTACTCCTAAATTTCCCTTATTCAGAGCTCTTTGTTCTTGAGCATACTGGACAGATCATATCAGCATTTACTCTTAGGTGTTTTCCATAGCTTTTCTGGAAGTGTAAAGAAGTTTAACAAGGGATATGATTTTCAGTGTAGGGAAAAAGATTCATGTTTTTGTTATTGTTTTGTTTTGTTTTGTTTAGAGGCAGTGTCTTGCTATATTGCCCAGTCTAGTCTAGAATTCTTGGGCTCAAGTGATCCTCCTGCCTCAACTTCCCAAGTAGGTGGGATTACAGGTGCATGCCACTGTGCCTGGAATCATGTTTTTTGAAGGGAGGGATTATTTTAGTTATCTTCATATAGCTTTTCAGACTTTTGGGGTTTAATGTTCGCCAAGAGAAGTAATTTATTGCTTTTCATGCTTCAGCCATAGAGAGAATTACAAAATTATTCAACTATCAATTTTACCAACCTACAAAAGACCCATTTTCTTATAGTCTTAGTTTCATCCTTATTACTGTTATATATTAGTACAGAAACAAATTCTTGTTAGGACATCATTTTTTTAAAGCAACATTGAGTCTGTACCATATGCCTGACACTGAGTTGCTAATAAGAAAAATATAGACATGGTTTTTGTCCACAGGGAACTCAAGATGAAATTGGCAGATAAAAAAAGAGTTTACTACACTCTTATTATAAAATAATGCTATAGTAGCACCATAAGTAAATTGCTATGAAATTCGTGGATAGGGAGCTTCTCATTATCGTATTATATTTATTTATTTAATGAAACATTGCTCAAACTTTAAACCTCATTTAGTTCAAGATTCTGGTGGAACTTTATTAGAAAGTTATTTAAGGCTTTTCTGTAACTATGAATATATATTTCATTCTTTCATTAAAACAGAAAGTTAAGAAAATTTACCTGCTGCTTGGTTTTGTTTTAATGGCAAAATATTATAATGCTCAGGGTTAACCACTGGTTTAAGTCATTCAAAGAAAATAATAGTGTTCAGACGATCTTACTTTAATGTCTTACCAATGGGTGCTTCCTAGACTGTGAATCATCTCTGCTCAGTTCAGTTCAGAACATACTTTAATCTGTTTATTTTATTTTATTTTTATTTTGTATTATATTATATTATATTAGAGACGGAGTTTCGCTCTGTTGCCCAGGCTAGAGTGCAGTGACATGATCTCGGCTCACTGCAACCTTTGCCTCCCAGATTCAAGTGATTCTCCTGCCTCAGCCTCCTGAGTAGCTGGGATTACAGGCGCCCACCACCATACCCAGCTAATTTTTGTACTTTTAATGGAGATGGGGTTTCACCATGTTGGCGAGACTGGTCTTGAACTCCTGACCACAGGTGATCTGCCCGCCTCGGCCTCCCAGAGTGCTAGGATTACAGGCGTGAGCCACTGTGCCCAGCCAATCTCTTTTTTTAAAAAAAAATACTCAAGTTCTCATTTTGATAATCCAAATATAGCATATAATGATGCCCAAAAACTTCTGACCTATCAAGACTACCCCAACATTAAATAGGACTGTTGTTTTATAGTTGGTGTTTATGTTCTGTCCTTTCTTGCATGAGTATTCTTGACTGAAACTAGGTATATACTGCCAGATAACTGTTAAATGGTCAGTAGGTTCTTACGCTAAGGTGTAAAATCCTAGAAAAAAATGGACAGCTAACATTGTGTAACTGGGTAAAAGGCTGGAAGGAATGAAAGAGAGGTAGATATCCAAATTAATCTTGCCTTGTGGTGTTTCCTTTCTTCAAAAACACCTTCACACATGCACTGCAATTTTTTCACTATAAATATAGTTACGTTAGGCTATGTAACAAAGGTAGAGGTTTGCTTTAGTAAGTATTAGTTTTTTTAAAAATTAAAACAACTGGATAGATTAAGTTTCTGTCATTTATATATTAATATGATTTTATGTAGATGCAGTACTTTTTTTTCCTAATCTAAGCTGAAATAATGCCATATTGTAATAAGGGCAATTTTGATTGCTATCTTGAAGGGTTCGGGATATAGTTTATTTAGAGCATGTAACTCTTTGGGGGACAGTAAAGCAATCCTGGGTGGTTGACCCAGTAAATGATTTTTTTCTGAGGGGCAGGAAATATGGGAATGTGAGATGGAATAGAGAAATATAAAGAGCAGCATTTAAAACTTTGTATTTTGCTAGGGCCTGATTTAGGGAAGAAAGGGATAAGAGTTATCTTTCTCCTTATAGGAGGGAACTGCATGGTATATGGCTCTCTTCTTCCCAACTCATGATCATCATCATATTTTAGTTGCATTATTATAATATGCCTTAGTAGGTTAGTTTGGGGAGCTTAACTACAATGTACAATGTACTTTAGAAAGGTAGTTTGAGGACAACTGGATTTTCAGAATCTTGTGTCATAATCTGTGGATTACGTCTATAAACAACAAATACTAGCAGCTCTAAGTTTACGTGAATTTTGGCCTTATAATCAAGTTAACCAAAATTACAGAATTCAAAGCTAGACTCATAATATTTTACCATTTGAATTTTTTTTTTTTTTTAATGTGGCACGATTCTTTTAAGGTTTCAGGTACGTTCACCAACTTTCTTTCAAAAATCCCGGGACCAGCATTGGTACATTACTCAGTTGGAAGCTGCACAGACTAGTTATATCCAACAAATAAACAACCTTAAAGAGGTAAGGAAATATATATTTCTGGTTTAGTGTTTCCTATTGTCCTTTTGGCTTGTTATATTTGTAATTAGATTTAATATATTTATTGCTATTTGTAATTTTGTAGTTTATAATTGGAAAAAAAATCTAGTTATCCTGTTCCCCATCCTTACTGGTTCTGCAGTGTCCAGTTTAGTAACCACTAGTCACATATGGCTATGTAAATTTTTGTTTTACTTTATTTATTTTTTATTTTGGAGACAGGGTCACACTCACTCTCGTTGCCAGGAACAGTTTCCACTAACTGCAGCTTCAGCTTCCCAAGCTTGGGTGGTCCTCCCACCTTAGCCTCCCAGGTAGCTCTGACTTTGAGCAGGTGTCATGGCTAGTTTTTGTATTTTTTATGGAGACAGGGGCTTCTCCATATTGCCCAAGCTGGTCTTGAACTCCTGGGCTCAAGCACTCTGCCTGCCTTGGCCTCCTAAAGTGCTGAGGTTACAGGTGTGAGCCACTGTGCCTGGTCTGTAAATTTAACTTGATTAAAATTAAAAATTTAATTCCTTAGTTGCAGTAGCCACATTTCAAGTGCTTGCATTGGGTACTGCAAATCTAGAGCATTTCCGTCATTGCATAAAGTTGTTTTGAACAGTGTGGCTGTAGTTTGAGGTAAGCTCTTTGTGTTTCTGTCAGTGACTTAGTTTCTCTTCCACAAGTTATCTTGGATTTAGAGGATTCTAGGCTATAGCACAATTAAAAGTTGTCCCATCTTGAACTCTTAACTATTATTGAATGAGCACTAGAGAAGATTAATTGATGAATTTTTATTTTACAATGATAAACTGAGGAATGTTTCATTTCCCTTAGGAACTTAGGATGTGGCGGAAGGTTTGGAGTGCTGAGAATCGTTAATAGGTCAGGGAGGAAAATATGAATAAATACATGCTTTCAGAGATTTTCATGTTAAATGTACTATTTAAAACTACCTGTATTCACTTACTGTTTGCTATTTGTATGTTTAGCTTAGGCTGGATATGAAAGAAGGAAGATGAGCATATATGGGGCAGTTTATCTTTGTCATCAATTTTTTTCATAAATAAAAGGCAGTAGGGATTCAGAGAAATAGTTTAAGAAATGGTGCCAAGTGAGGTGGCTCACTCCTGTAATCCCAGCATGTTGGGAGGCCGAGACCAGAAGATCATTTGAGCCCAGGAGTTCAAAACCAGCCTGAGCAACGTAGCAAGATAAATAAAAAATGAAATTAGCTAAGCATGGTGGCACATGCCTCCAGTCCCAGCCACTTGAGAGGCTGAGGCAGTAGGATCTCTTGAGCCCAGTAGTTCAAGGCTTGCAGTGAGCTGTGATGGCACCACTGCACTTCAGCCTGGGCAACAGAGTGAGACAGTTCTCAAAAAATAAATAAGGAAAGAAAGAAATGGTTTTAGGAGCGTCTGGATGCATTTTTTTTTAGCTAGAAACATCTTTTACTGTGCCAGTGAGCTATGGCTAATATTTGTGCTTTTCTTGTTTTAAAAGAGACTTACTATTGAGCTATCTCGAACTCAGAAGTCAAGAGATTTGTCACCACCAGATAACCATCTTAGCCCCCAAAATGATGATGTTCCGGAGACACGAGCTAAGAAGTCTGCGTGCTCTGACATGCTTCTTGAGGGTGGTCCTACTACAGCTTCTATAAGAGAGGCCAAAGAGGATGAAGAAGAGGAGGAGAAGATTCAGAATGAAGATTATCATGTAATAATGAGGCCAGTTTTAGATTTTTGTGTTTGATAAAAGAAACAGTAGAATCATGGCTTTTAACGTATTATGCGCTGAAACAGTAGGCTAAAAATATTGTCCATTGATTTCCATTAGTAATGTATATATGCCCTTATGTAAATGTTAATAAGTCAGAAGTTGTTGAATCAAAGCATTTCAAGATTCTGAAATAATACATTCTATAAAACAAACTGTGATGTACATTTTAAAAACTAAACTACCATAAATTGTGGATTTTAAAAGTGTGTTCTGGCCGGGTGCGGTGGCTCACACTGTAATCCCAGCACTTTGGGAGGCCAAGGTGGGCAGATCACATGAGGTCAGGAGTTCGAGACCACCCTGGCCAACATGGTGAAACCCTGTCTCTACTAAAAATACAAAAATTAGCTGGGTGTGGTGATGCTTGCCTGTAATCCCAGCTACTTGGGAGGCTGAGGTAGGAGAATCACTTGAACCTGGGAGGTGGAGGTTGCTGTGCGCCAAGATTGTGCCACTGCACTCCAGCCTGGGAGACAGAGCAAGACTCCATCTCAAAGAAAAAGAAAAAAAACCAGGTGTTCTATTTTCATTCACTGAAACTAGTACATACCTTGTCATTACTTATGTAGGTAGAATGATTTAGGATTTAGTAGATAACCAGGCTCTATCCCAGCTAAACAACAGCCAGAATCCAGAATAAGAATTTAAGAAGTAGATATTTTTACATAAGAAGGGATGCCTAGATAGTTGTTTTTTTTTGTAGTAATTTTTAAGATGAGATACTTCAGTTTTAAGTTACGTTGAAGGACCCAGTGGGTCGAGAGAATGCACAGATTAAGTGCTTTGATAAACTAGAGATAATAGGGTTTGGAATGGAGCAGTCAGGTAAAGCAGTTAGTCTTTGACAAACTGAGTTAAAGGAAGGGTGGAGTTTGCAGGTAAGGCAGCTGAAAGTTGGGGAAGTTTTTGCTTAATAGTGGGTATTTTTTTTCTGTGCAGATAGGTGACAGTGTTAATTAATGACCTTGATAATGGTAAAATTAGGTAGAACTGAGGAGTGATGGTTTGAAACATAGCTCTGTGAGGAAGCTGATGTGGAATATGTGAAGGATTCCAGTCACACTGAGGGCCCAGCTGAAGGCGGCACGCATAAGTTAGTAAAATGATGTCACTGTGGTTGTGTGATTTTTCTCCACAGGGCTCAGCAGCTGAGGCACAGAAGCAGAAAATAGCTTTTTGATAACTATATTATTCTTTGGTGCTTGGTTTATGGGGTGGATGGGGTGATCAACTGAGTAGAAACATTTGGAATAGATGTCTTGTTTTCTTGGCATTGATCTAGCACGAGCTTTCAGATGGAGATCTGGATCTGGATCTTGTTTATGAGGATGAAGTAAATCAGCTAGATGGCAGCAGTTCCTCTGCTAGTTCCACAGCAACAAGTAATACAGAAGAAAATGATATTGATGAAGAAACTATGTGAGTGTCCCACTTTACTACTGTAAAGCATTTAAGTGGTAATTATTAGAAGCATATTAACTAACTCACCCTTAAAAGTAGGGACATTCAGCACTTTTTTGAAAGGTTGAATCAATAGCCAGTTTTCTCCCTCTAATCTCTGGGCTCTTAGCCAATAATTTTTGTTTTTGTTTTACCTTTTAAATTTGAATTTTGAAATTATTTTATGCCTAAGAAAAGTTCAGAATTCCATATTTCCTTCACACAGATTCATTCACTATTAATATTTTGCTTTATATTTCTCTAATTTTTTTCTGAAACACTTGAGATTGAATATACTTCTCATTGTCTACTTTTCTAAAAACAAGGATATTCTTACATAACTATAGAATAGTTATCAAGATCTGGAAATTAACATTGATGTAATACTGTAACCTTCTAAAAATTTGCCAGTAATGTCCTTTGTCAGGATCACATTGCATTTAGTTGTTAAATCGATTTAGTTATCTTCCATCTGGGTTACTTTTTTAGAAATTTGTTTTTCGGCTGGGCGCGGTGGCTCACACCTGTAATCCCAGCACTTTGGGAGACCAAGGCAGGTGGATCACGAGGTCAGGAGATCGAGACCATCCTGGCTAACACGGTGAAACCCCGTCTCTACTAAAAATACAAAAAGAAATTAGCCGGGCGTGGTGGCGGGTGCCTGTAGTCCCAGCTACTTGGGAGGCTGAGGCAGGAGAATGGCATGAACTCAGGAGGCGGAGCTTGCAGTGAGCCAAGATCGCACCACTACACTCCAGCATGGGCAACAGAGCGAGACTGTCTCAAAAAAAAAAAAAAATTGTTTTTTATGACTAATACTTTTTGAGAAATACAGAATAGTTTATTTTGTAGAAAGTCCCTCAATTTGGATTAGTCTGAAGTTTCCTCATGATTAGATAGAGATTACACAGTTTTGGCAGGGATACTACGGAAATGATAATGTATCCTTTTCATTGCATCATGTGGGAGTGGAGCATGATGTCAATATGTCCCATTACTTGTTAATTTTGATCACTTGGTTGAGGTAGCATCCGCCAGATTTCTGCACTCCAAAATTACTACTTTTTCCTTTATAATTAATAAGTATCTTGTGTATGGGACTGTAAATATCATATTTTTCTTCCTACTTTTTCCTGTGAATTTTGACACCCCTTGATGAGTGTTGCTTGAAAAAGGTTACTGTGTTGATTGCCAAGTGGTGTTTTTCTAATTCCATTATTTCTTATTCATTAGTTGCAATTTAAGGAAGAGCTTTCCCTTCTGCCCTATTGATGAACTAATTAATGAATATCATTAATGTGGATAAATTTTTTTTCTTGAGATGGAGTCTTGCTCTGTCACCCAGGCTGGCATGCAGTGTCACGATCTTGGCTCACTGCAACCTCCACCTCCTGGGTTCAGGTGATCCTTCCACCTCAGCCTCCCGAGTAGCAAGGATTACGGGCACATACCACCACGCCTGGCTATTTTTTTTTGTATTTTTAGTGGAGATGGGGTTTCACCACGTTGGCCAGGCTGGTCTTGAACTCCTGACTTCAGGTGATCTTCCCACCTCAGCCTTCCAAAGTGCTGGGATTACAGGTGTGAGCCACTGCGCCTGGTGATTTTTGGATTTTTAAACCAAGCTTGCCTTCCTGGGACACATCCCACTTGGTCATAGTGTGTAATTTTTTTTTTTTTTTTTTTTTTTGAGACAGAGTCTCACACTGTCACCCAGGCTGAAGTGCAATGGCATGATCTCGGTTCACTGCAACCTCCGCCTCCCAGGTTCAAGCGATTCTCCTGTCTCAGCCTCCTGAGTAGCTGGGATTATAGGCACCCACCACTACGCCTGGCTAATTTTTTGTATTTTTAGTAGAGATGAGGTTTCACTATGTTGGTCAGGCTGGTCTCAAACACCTGACCTCGTGATCCACCGTCTCGTCCTCCCAGAGTGCTGGAATTACAAGTGTGATCCACCTTGCCTGGCCATCCTTTTTTTTTTTCTTTTTTTAATTTGAGACGGTGTCTCTCTCTGTCACCCAGGCTGGAGTGCAGTGGCGCGATACCCACTCTCTGCAAGCTCCGCCTCCCGATTCACACCATTCTCCTGCCACAGCCTCCCGAGTAGTTGGGACTACAGGCTCCCACCACCTGGCCTGGCTAAGCTTTTTTTGTATTTTTAATAGAGATGGGGTTTCACCGTGTTAGCCAGGATGGTCTCGATCTTCTGACCTCGTGATCCGCCTGCCTTGGCCTGGGAGCCATTACACCCAGAAATTTTTTTTTTTTCCAAAGAAAATCTTGCTTTGTGGCCGGGCTGGAGTACTGTGGCATGATTATAGCTCCCCGTAACTTTGAACTCTGGCCTCAAGTGATCCATCTGCTTCAGCCTTCCTAGTAGCTAGGACTACTGGTGTGCATCATCACGCTTGGCTCATGATTCTTTTTATATGTTGCTGGATTCTGTTTGCTAGTACAGTTGTCCCTCAGTATCCTTGTGGTATTGGTTCTAGGACCCCTCCTTGGATACTAAAATCTGAGGATGCTCAAGTCTCTTATATAAAATGGCAGAGTAGTTGCATATAACCTATACACATCCTCCCCTATACTTTAAATCATTTCTAGATTACTTATAATACCTAATACAATGTAAATGCTATGTTGTTATGCTCTATAGTATACAGAATAATGACAAGGGGAAAAAGTCTGTGCATGGCTTTATTTTGTTTTGTTTTATTTATTTTTTTTGAGATGGAGTTTCGCTCTTGTCGCCCAGGCTGGAACGCAATGGCACAATCTCAGCTCACTGCAGCCTCCACCTCCCGGGTTCAAGCGGTTTTCCTGCCTCAGTCTGCTGAGTAGCTGGGATTATACACACCTGCCACCATGCCTGACTAATTTTTTGTATTTTTAGTAGAGACAGGGTTTTGCCATGTTGGCCAAGCTGGTTTCAAACTCCTGGTCTCAGGTGATCCACCTGCCTCGGCCTCCCAAAGTGCTGGGATTACAGGCGTGAGCCCCTGCACCCGGCCAACTTTATTTTTTGAGACAGGGTCTTGGCCTGTCACCCAAGCTGGAGTGCAGTGGTGTTGTGATCACAGCTCACTGCAACCTCGACCTCCTGGGCTCAAGTGATCCTCCCACCTTGGTTTTCCAAGTAGCTAGGACTACAGGTGCTTGCCAACACACCTGGCTAATTTTTAAATTTTTTGTAGAGATGGGGTCTCACTATGGCCTTACTATGTTGTTCTAGGCTGGCCCCGAACTCCTAGGCTCAAGCAGTCCTCCAGCCTCGGCTTCCCCAAGTGCTGAGATTACAGGCATGAACCACCGCACCAGGCCTTAAAAAATATTTTTGATCCACAGTTGGTTGAATGTGCAGATGCAGAGCCCACAGATATAGAAGGCCAACTGTATTTTGTTGATGCTGTTAATAGTGTTGTATGTTTCTCTGAGTGTTGTATGTGTCTCTGCTTCTCCCTGTAGGCAAAATCTCTGAGCCAAAGCTTTGAAGTTGCAGTGAGGATAAAAGTATACCTCCCTTACTTTAGAAGCTGAGTTAACTGGATGTTGGGGACAGTAGCCTTAGTTCTTTCCTTTTCAGGCTTGGGACCTCCACCTTATGAATAAGCTGGGACAGGGATGATCTGGGCCCCAGTATTCTCATCATGCTGCATCCAAGTAGAGCCTCTATTCCACAAGTGGGTCTCAGCAGAAGGGAGTCTCCATGTCTTGGCGGTGTGTGCCTGTACTATAGCATCAGCAATAGGTAGCTGGGGGCAGAATGAGAAATGGAGATATCTTGCCACTCCTAGGAATATAGCCCTCCTCTTGGAAGCTTGGGAAGTGGGAGGCCTATGTTCTTCATTGCACCAATCTGGAGTGGAATTTCTGTAACGCCAAGTTAGGAAGCGGAGTGGTCTTGGTTCAAATCCTGCGGATACCCACTTGTCTTACCCAGGTTTTATAGATTTTTTTAAGTAGATGTTTCTTCATTTGCTGTATACCCTTGGGACCATTTCCAGAGTCGTTAAGTGGTTGTTTTTAAAATAATTGTCACCAGTTTGACTAACGAGCAGATCTGCAGAGCTCCTTACATTGTCAAGCTGGATGCTTATCTTGAGATTTCCTTAAATATCCAAGACTATCATTGATTGGTACTGTTTCAAATAGTACTTTGTTGTTTAAAATAAAGTAATAGTGAGTGTTTTTTAATATGAGAGACTTTGTATGGCCTAGTCAGTACCCTCTTTTCTGAAATTTTATTTTTGGAAAAATAGTATTTAGTCATAAACAGTAATTTGGGCCTTTTTTTTTTGGATATTAAATTGTAATATTTTAAGCCTAATTTATTACCATTAAGCTACCAGTTCTCAGAAGCTGGAATTTCTTCTAACAGTGGTTCTTAGATTTATTAGTGTTTCATTTATTTCTTTTTTTTTTTTTTGCCTGACACAGTTCTTTTTGT
This sequence comes from Macaca fascicularis, assembly GCF_037993035.2. NCBI lineage: Eukaryota > Metazoa > Chordata > Mammalia > Primates > Cercopithecidae > Macaca > Macaca fascicularis. The sequence goes on from NC_088390.1 coordinate 47,661,186, forward strand.
TTTAATCTTCTTTTCCTTTCCTGTCTTGTCCTGTCCTGTCCTTCTTGAGACAGAGTCTCGCTCTGTTGCCCAGGCTGGAGTGCGGTAGTGCAATCTTGGGCTCACTGCAACCTCCACCTCCCAGGTTCAACCGATTCTCCTGCCTCAGGCTCCTGAGGAGCTGGGATTACAGGCACCCACCACAACACCCAGCTAATTTTTGTATTTTTAGGAGAGACAGGGTTTTGCCATGTTGGCCAGGCTGGTCTCGAAATCCTGACCTCAGGTGATCCGCCCACCTTAGCCTCCCAAAGTGCTGGGATTTCAGGTGTGAGCCACCGCGCCCGGCCTGATATATATATTTTTTAATTCCTTTTTTTTCTTAGCTTTGTAAGAAGAAATGGCTGATTTTTTTTTTTTTCTTTTTTTTTTTTGAGATGGAGTCTCGCTCTGTCCCCCAGGCTGGAGTGCAGTGGCGCAATCTTGGCTCACTGCAAGCTCTGCCTCCTGGGTTCACGCCATTCTCCTGATTCAGCCTCCTGAGTAGGTGGGACTACAGGTGTCCGCCACCAAGCCCAGCTAATTTTTAGTATTTTTAGCAGAGACGGGAATTTCACTGTGTTAGCCAGGATGGTCTCAATCTCCTGACCTTGTGATCCGCCCGCCTCAGCCTCCCAAAGTGCTGGGATTGTAGGCGTGAGCCACCGTGCCTGGCCGATATTTTTTGAAGGTTGTTTAAACAATAACATTACCACTACTTAAATTTGGATAGTGACAAAAAATCTTTCTTCTTTTTGTATTTAGAAATATCTTATTTCACAGAAAAATCTGCATATCATAAAATTTGTTGAGGTGTGAAAAATGTTTATTGTATCGCTCTATATGAATGATGGGTTTTGCATATTCTTAGGTCTGGAGAAAATGATGTGGAATATAACAACATGGAATTAGAAGAGGGAGAACTCATGGAAGATGCAGCTGCAGGACCTGCAGGTAATGAGGTCACCCACTGCCTCCAAGCCATTCTATTTTCTCCCTGCTCTTCTCTGACCGTATTATATTTTAAATAGGTGGTAGCCACTGCTTGTACATGGTTCATGGTGTTGGAAGTGCTACATCTTGTAATACGGATTTTTTAGAGTTCATTACTAAAGATACTTAATAATAATAGCTACCATTTAAAAAATGTTCTTATGTACCAGGCACTGTGAGAAGCACTTTATATGCCTTATATTAATAAAATTCTGGTGGTACATTCACCGATGGATAGAGAAATTACAGCAACTTGCCAACTTTTAGCAATTTAGTAAATGAGAGTAATTGAATCCCCAGTTTTGTCTGTATCCCATGCTTATATTTTATACTGTTTTCTGATATAAAGTCTTATTTGTATATCTTCCTGGACTATAGAATGATCTCAATGGAATAATTGACTCTTAGACTTACAAAGGATCTTAAAGAGCTCATTTTATGGTTTTTAGTTGCCTGGTCATATAGCTGGTTGTTAGTACAACCAGACTAGAACTCCAGATTGTCCTGGGTTTGTGGACCCAGCATTTTTCTCCCAAACTACACTGCTTCTCCTGGGAAGAACTGACTTATATAATGAGTACTTTTTTTGTGTGTTCTCGGATCTATTTAATTAAGTAGTGAATCTTGGCTAGAGTAATTAAAAGTTAGCTTTCTACTGTTTCTGTTTTACCCATGTTCTCCTCAGTGTGAACACTGGCATATTCTTCTTTTTTTTTTTTTTTTTTTTTTTTGAGACGGAGTCTCGCTCTGTTGCCCAGGCTGGAGTACAGTGGTGTGATCTCGGCTCACTGCAAGCTCCGCCTCCCAGGCTCACGCTGTTCTCCTGCCTCAGCCTCCGGAGTAGCTAGGACTACAGGCACCCGCCACCACGCCCGGAGAACTTTTTGTATTTTTGGTGAAGATGGGGTTTCACTGTGTTAGCCAGGATGGTCTCGATCTCCTGACCTCATGATCCGCCTGCCTTGGCCTCCCAAAGTGCTGGGATTACAGGCGTGAGCCACTGCGCCTGGCCAACACTGGCATACTCTTAATATGCTTGGATAACTAAAGACTTCTAAATACTAGTCCTCACCATTGCAACTCCAACCTAAGCCCTATATTCTTTCTACTCCTGACTTTAATCCTGGGTAATCGTATCCACACCTGTATTTCAGTTACTATCTATATACTGATTACTCTTCAAGTTCTTTCTTTAGCCTTTGACTTTCCAGTAATTTCCAAACCCTTATCTTGGTGTGACTCAGCACCTCCCAAACACAAATTACTGTCTTTTCATCTGCCAGCTTGCCTGTCAGCAGTAGCTACCCTGATTGATAGTGCTATACATTCTTTACTTCTTCCTCTCCCTAAAAGTTTACCTTTAGTGTATTACCAAGATCTGTTGGTTCTGTCTCCTAAATCGTGCGTAAATTCATTTGATACTCCCACTCCTTTGCCATTCCTAGTCTAGGCCTCTGTCTTTCACAACAGCCTTTCACCTGGGTTCTTTGTATTTATTATTGTTCCCCTCCATTTTTACAGCATGAATCCATTTTTACAGCATGGATTCAGAATGAGGGTGTTTTTTTCTTTCTGATTAATATCTAATCGTGTTACTTCTCTGCCAGACTTGGTGACTCACACCTGTAATCTCAGCACTTTGGGAGGCTGATGTGGGTGCATTGCTTGAGTCCAGGAGTTTGAGACCAGCCTGGGCAACGTGGTGAAACCCTGTCTCTACAAAAAATACAAAAAAAGTTAGCCAGATGTGGTGGCAAAATTGCTGCCTGTGGTCCCAGCTATTTGGGTGGCTGAGGTGGGAGGATCACCTGAGCCAGAAAGCGGAGCCTGCAGTAAGCTGAGATAGCACCACTGTACTCCAGCCTAGGCAACAAAGTGAGACCCTGTCTCAAAAAAAGAAATAAAAATAATGAAAAATAATATCTAATCATGTTATTTCTCTACTTAAAAACTCTTTAAGGATTATATTTATTATAGGATAAAGTCCAAACTTGTTAACATGGCACATAAATTCCTTTATGTCTGGATTCCTGTTTGTTTCCTTAGTCTTACTTCTCTCATTCCTCTGTGTCATTCTTTAGTCAGGAGGAACTTCAAAGAATCACAAGATCTACAAATTTAGAGAGAAAGCTTTAATTCTTATAAAGACTGGCCATCCTGACAAGCTGTGAAGTATAGCCTCTGGTAAAGACTAAAAGCAGGCACTTTGCAGGAGGGAAGGGTAACATAGGAATTGATAATGAATAAGTTGTCCAAGTACAACTAAATGGATTCAACAGGGTATAGGAGGAGCTGTGAATATCATGAAGAGGGGAACACATGCATGCATAGTAGACAAACATGCATGTTACATGCATTTCATGTTTACTTTGGACTGGGGATTGAACATTTAAATGCATTACAATTAGGCCCTGTTGTCAAAAGGTAAAACCAACGACACAAAGGTAAAACCAACGACACAACGACTCAATGCTCAACCTCTGTATACGGGCCAGAACCAGTCCATGGTTGGGGACTCTTAACAGGAGAAAGTTACTGAAATCAGTCTTTTGTCCAATGAAAGCTCTGTAGTTATGGCTTGTAGAACGGGGAGTGAGTCAGTCAGCATCTGGCAGTCAGTAAGTTGCAATTGTTTCAATATTGCTTATCTTGAGGCCAGTGCTTGCTTAGCTTCTAGAAAAAAGAAGAAACCCTGTTTGGAGTTAGAATGTAGTTTATTTTTAAGTATAGGGAGCATGTGACTTAATCCCTGTCTGGCATAGCATTAAGTCTTACTGACTGACTGACTTTTCAGCTTTGTGTGTTTTCTTTTAGTTAGGTCCATTCTTTCCTCTCTTAAACTGTGTGGTAGGGAAATTCTTGTATATAACATTTATATACACTTAGGGTAAAGAAGAGTTTACATTTTTGAATTATATATTCATAAAATATTTACTGAGCACTTGAACTGTGTACAGTTTTACTATCTAGAGATACAATATTGAATAACAAGATATTCCTGTTCTTATGGAACCTGTGTTATAATTCTGAATGTTCTTTAATAATTCAGGCACTGAATTCTAGATGTTGAAGACATAATAATGAACCAGTTTATTTTTATTATATGCTTTGGGAAATTTATATATTTGGCACAAATTTGTTAAATATCATGCCTACCTGGAAAATACAACACTAAGTAATTTATAACATAAAGGTGAGTGGATTTATGAACAATTAGCTAGAATATGACAGTATACATACAAAAGAATTCCAAATTATTTAAATACTCCCTCCTCAAGGAGATGAAATATAACTTCTACTCCTTAACTGTAGGCTATGCTTAGTTACTTGCTTCTGAAGAGTACAGTTTCAAAAGGGGGAAACAACTTCAAAGTAGAGAAACTTGGCAAACATTACCTACCCAGGTGATTAAATTTAGTATTGTAAGTGATAGGTCATGTTGATAGCATGTTGATAGTATTTTAAGTGATAAGTCATGTTGATATGTTGAGAATGGTACTTTATATCTGTAGTATCTTCCCTCTCTAAAAACCCACAGACAATCTAATCATGAGGGAAAAAGTCATACCCTTAATTGAGGAACATTCTACAAAATATTTGACATACTTTTCAGATATAAAGAAAATCTGAGAGACTGTCATAGACCAGAAGAGTCTAAAAAGACAGGAGCAACTAAATGTATTTCAATACTCTAGGTGAGACTCTGAACAGAAAAAGAACATTAGGGGAAAACTACTAAAATCTCAATAGGATTTAGTTAATAATATATCAGTATTGGTTCATTAATTGTGACAAATATACCATAGTAATGAAAGGTATTAACATTGGGGAAATTGGGTCTGGGTTTTATAGGAACTGTCTGTATTTTTATCTTTCCTGTAAACCTAAAACTATACTAAAATAAAAGCTTTTTTTTTCTTTTGAGATGGCGTCTCGCTCCGTAGCCTAGGCTGGAGTGCAGTGGCATGATCTTGGCTCACTGCAAGCTCTGCCTCCTGGGTTCACACCATTCTGCTGCCTCAGCCTCCCGAGTAGCTGGGACTATAGGCGCACGCCACGACGCCTAGCTAATTTTTTGTATTTTTAGCAGAGACGGGGTTTCACTGTGTTAGCCAGGATAGTCTTGATCTCCTGACCTCGTGATCTGCCCTCCTTGACCTTCCAAAGTACTGGGATTACAGGCGTGAGCCACCACGCCTGGCCAGTAAAAAGCTTTTTAAACCAAGGCAATGAAAAAGCTAGATCGGGGTGACAGTGGGCAGAGTGTGGAAATGCTTTTTTGGTTTTTTTTTGGTTTTAGTTTTGGTTTTTTTTGAGACGGAATCTCGCTCTGTCGCCCAGGCTGGAATGCAGTGGCCTGATCTCAGCTCACTGCAAGCTCCGCCTCCCGGGTTTATGCCATTTTCCTGCCTCAGCCTCCCGAGTAGCTGGGACTACAGGCACCCGTCACCTCTCCTGGCTAGTTTTTTGTATTTTTTTAGTAGAGACGGGGTTTCACCGTGTTAGCCAGGATGGTCTCGATCTCCTGACCTCGTGATCCGCCCGTCTCGGCCTCCCAAAGTGCTGGGATTACAGGCTTGAGCCACCGTGCCCGGCCTGCTTTTTTGTTATATGCTTATTATGAAGGTCCATTTCAAGCCTTGAATGGTTTATGTGTTTTTTGTTTTTTGTTTTTTGAGACGGAGTCTTGCTCTGTTGCCCAGGGTGGAGTGCAGTGGCACGATCTCAGCTCACTGCAACCTCTGCCTCCTGGGTTCAGGCCATTCTCCTACCTCAGCCTACCAGATAGCTGGGACTACAGGCATGCATCACCATTCCCTCCCGGCTTTTTTGTATTTTTAGTAGAGATGGGGTTTCACCATGCTGGCCAGCTGGTCTCAAACTCCTGACCTCAAGTGATCCACCCACCTCTGCCTCCCAAAGCGCTGGGATTACAGATGTGAGCCACTGTGCCAGGCCTGGTTAATGTTTTAGAACTATACAATTGTCTAAAAAGTTATGTCATCTAGAGAATTACGATGTTATGTTATGCGTTAAAAAGGAGGTGGTTGGGCTTATATAAAAGCTAGGTATAAAGTTAAATGTTTACTTAATAATCTCATTTTATAGACCATATTAAATAAGGAGATAGCTTGAAACAAGAAATATTTATTGACTCAGGTGGCTGTAGTCCTGGCTACTTGGGAGACTGGCAGGAGGATCGCTTGAGCCTAGGAGTTCGAGGGTACAGTGAGCCATGATTGTGCCACCGTACTCCAGTGTGGGTGACAGAGCAAGACCCTGTCTCTTAACACACACACACACACGTGCACAACCAGCAAATACAAACTGGATTTTTCCTACTCACTGGATTCAGTGAGGCAATAATCTGGATTAGAATGATATTTACAACCTTTTCAGAACAAATGTTTTTTGACATACATTTTTTTTTTTTTTTTTTTTTGAGACAGAGTCTCGCTCTGTTGCCCAGGCTGGAGTGCAGTGGCCTGATCTCAGCTCACTGCAAGCTCCGCCTCCTGGGTTTACGCCATTCTCCTGCCTCAGCCTCCCAAGTAGCTGGGACTACAGGCGCCCGCCATCATGCCCGGCTAGTTTTTTGTATTTTTTTTAGTAGAGACGGGGTTTCACCATGTTAGCCAGGATGGTCTCGATCTCCTGACCTCATGATCCGCCCGTCTTGGCCTCCCAAAGTGCTGGGATTACAGGCTTGAGCCACCGCGCCTGGCCAACATAAATTATCTTTCACTTAAATTCAAATAACTGAATAAACTAAAAGCAGTTCTCATAAGAAGACGTCTGCAGATGCCACCACACCCAACTAATTATTTTTTGTAGAGACGGAGTCTTTCTCTCTTGCCCTGGCTGGTCTCCAACTTCTGGCCTCAATCCTCCTGCCTCAGCCTCCCAAAGTGTTGGGATTACAGGCGTGAGCTATTGCACCTGGCCCACAGATGTTAGAAAAATGAATGAGCATAATTTTTAAATGAAAATCCAGCACTGATCATTACAAGATTTTGTGATTGTAAATATCAGTATGTAATTTATAACAAAATAAAGGATGTGAAAATGTAGAATATTCTGGAAAGGTAGTTGAGGACTAGACTGTAATAGGGCCTTGAGTGTCATGATAATGTATACAGGCAGTATGCTGTAATGAACTCAAGTATATCAGTGTGACATTTTAGCAAGATTCATATCGCTTGGCACAAATGGAGAAGAACCTGTCACTGATCCGTTTGTCTTTTTATGAGGTTTTTTTTTTTCCTATGTGAACTTCAGAAGCATAGTTGTTTTTTTTTTTTTTTTGAATCTCACTCTGTCGCCCAAGCTAGAATGCAGTGGCATGATCTCAGCTCACTGCAACCTCTGCTCCCGGGTTCAAGCAGTTCTACCCCAGCCTCCCAAGTAACTGGGATTACAGGCGCCCTCCACCACGGCTGGCTAATTTTTGTATTTTTAGTAGAGATGGGGTTTCACCATCGTGGCCAGGCTGGTCTTGAACTCCTGACCTCGTGATCCACCTGCCTCGGCCTCTGAAAGTGCTGGGATTACAGGCGTGAGCCACTGTGCCTGGCTGCATAGCTTTATTCTTAATAGCCAAAAGCTAGAAGCAACCCAAATTGTTTTCTAATAGAATAGAGAAATAAATTGGATATATTCATAAACTGATGCTGCACAGTAATAATGAAGATGAGGCAGTGGCTCATGCCTGTAATCCCAGCACTTTGGGAGGCTGAGTCATGTGGGTCACTTGAGGCCAGGAGTTCAAGACCAGCCTGGCCAATATGGCAAAACCTGATTTCTACTAAAAATAGAAAAAATTAGCTGGGTGAAATGACGCATGCCTGTAATCCCAGCTACTCGGGAGGCTGAGGCATAAGAATCATTTGAACCTGGGAGGTGGAAGTTGTGGTGAGCCAAGATTGCACTACTGTATTCCAGCCTGAGTGACAAAGCAAGACTCTGTCTCAAAAAAAAAAAAAAAAAAAAGAGAAAAATGTTTAAAAAGAATATTAAAAAAAAATTTTTTTTTAAAGAAAATGAATAAGCTACTCCTATATACAGCCATATAGATGAATCTCATGAATAATGTTGACCAAAGAAGAAGAGCATAAGAGCATACTCTGTTACTTTTACATAAATACAAACAGGCAAAACCAATCTGTAAATTAAGTTAGAATGAAGATTACTTTTGTAGAGTAAGAGTAGTGAGCAATTTTAGTAGGCATAGGAGGGGGTTCTGGGGTACTGATGATCTATTTCTTCATCTGGGTGTGATCACTTTATGAGTATTCATTGGGCTGTACATTTATATATGAGACACACAGAATAGCTTGGAAAGAGAGAAACTGAAATCGATGCCAACCCAGTCTTTGATGCCTGTGGGGAAATTTGATAGTGGGTAGAAAGGTGGGAACATAGGCCGGGCACACTGGCTCCTCCCTGTAATCCCAGCACTTTGGGAGGCCAAGGCGGGCTGATCACCTGAGGTCGGGAGTTCTAAGACCAGCCTGACCAACATGGAGAAACCACCGTCTCTACTAAAAATACAAAATTAGCCAGGCGTGGTGCCGCATGCCTGTAATCCCAGCTACGAGGGAGGCTGAGACAGGAGAATCACTTGAATCTGGGAGGCGAGACTGTCTCAAAAAAAAAAAAAAAAAGAAAAGAAAGGTGGGAACATTTGAAAGGGGAGTAGCCAAAGGTCATACCCACAGGGGGAAAAAAAAAGTTATTGTTCAGTCGTGAGAATAATGGCCTGAAAAAGCAGTGAGAAACAGGAGACACTGCTTTCTCTACTGTAAGTGCATTTAACATGGAAGAATGAGCAACTTCTGTTTTTAAAGGAGAACCAGATATTAGGGCGGTAAACTCCATTCACTGGGCTACTGGGCTTGCTATACGTAAGAATAGTCTGACTAGCTTTTTGGGAATAAGTCCTGGATCTCACCCCCGTATCCTTTTTTTTTTTTTTGAGATGGAGCCTCACTCTGTCACTCACATTAGAGTGCAGTGGTGTGATCTTGGCTCACTGTAACCTCTGCCTCTCAGGTTCAAGCAATTCTCCTGCCTCAGCCTCCTGAGTAGCTGGGATTACAGGTGCCTGCCACCACACCTGGCTATTTTTTTGTACTTTTAGTGGAGATGGGGTTTCTCCATGTTGGCAAGGCTGGTCTCGAACTCCTGACCTCAGGTGATCCACACACCTCGGCCTCCCAAAGTGCTGGGATAACAGGCGTGAGCCATTGCACCCAGCCTCTTACCCCCAGTATTCTTATTCAGTAGATCTAGGATGTAATTTTAAAAACTCCTTCAGGTGACTGACATACAACCCAATTTGGGAATTCCTTAGTAAAAGAAAAGAGGTAAAAACAGTTTTCAGCTGGGTGCGGTGACTCACGCCTGTAATCCCAGCACTTTGGGAGGCTGAGGCGGGTGGATCACTAGGTCAGGAGATCCAGACCATCCATGAAACCCTGTCTCTACTGAAAATACAAAAATTAGCCGGGTGTGGTGGTGCATGTCTGTAGTCTCCGCCACGGGAGTCTGAGGCAGGAGAATCGCTTGAACCCGGGAGGCGGAGGTTGCTGTGAGCGGAGATCGGGCCACTGCACTCCAACCTGGGCAACAGTGAGACTGTATCTCAAAAAAAAAATGAAGTGTTTTGTTTTTGTTTTTGTTCAATGTGAAGGGGAAATCGTTTTCTGTTATTTAATAGGAATTGCAGTGTTTACGGAGGCTGGGAAGAAAAACTGTCAGTGAGATAATAATCCTTAGAAGAGGAGATAGAAGTGGGAGACAGTGAGAACATGAGGATGTGAAAAGCATAAATTATTAATTGGCTTGAAGCTTCTGAATAATGGAGCTTTCCTCCTAAGTTATATCCTTCTGGATCTCTCTGAAATACTCATGAGTAGTCAGAACCTGACTTTTTAATATTTTATATTATCTACTTTCCTGCATGTAGCATTTTTTAAAAATGTTCTCGTTAGAATATATTTAAACAGCTTTATTGAAGAAGGTCAGTTTTAAGCAACATTTCCATACCTGGTATTTGCTATGCATTATAACTAGGTGCTAGAGAAAAGTCAGATGCTTTTCTTGGCTTAAAGAGCATAGTCCAGTATAGGGGTATAGGCATAATATCTGCTTACAGATGTCTGTAATATGCATCAGTCATTAACATGACAGTCCGAAAACTTCAAATTGTACCCCATTATTTAATCAAAGTAGAAAAAGTCTACCAAACCGTCATGACCTGTACATTTTGCTGTCCAGAGACTTGGATGAGATTCCTATTTTGGTGTCTAATACTCTGTAATCTGTTATACTATGGGAATTTGTCGTCTTTCGTCTAAAACCAGGTGGTCACGGGATATAATCTCCTCCTCACCCTCACCCCTCATCCCTCCGATTGTGCACATTGTACACATTGTCATCTTTTTTTTTCTAGGGCTCAGGATGGGGTTGATGCTTGCTTCTGAGTTCTAAGTACTAATGAGGCCACCACTCAATCACTGTGCTAGTGTACAACTCTCTGGCCATCTGGTTCCTTCTTTCTGCTTATCATGAACCTGAACTCCTAAGAGATAGGTCCATAGACAAGTATTCATATAATGTTAACCAGTTCATTTTTTCATTTAAATATAGCTAAATTTGTGCAGATACGTATATCATACATTTTCTACACCTCTTTTGCAGGTAGTAACCATGGCTATGTGGGTTCCAGTAGTAGAATATCAAGAAGAACACATTTATGCTCTGCTGCTACCAGTAGTTTACTAGACATTGATCCATTAATTTTAATACATTTGTTGGACCTTAAGGACCGGAGCAGTATAGAAAATTTGTGGGGCTTACAACCTCGCCCACCTGCTTCACTTCTGCAGCCCACAGGTAAAATAATACCAGTGATAATTTCCTTTTTTTCTGTGGCTGTCTGAAAGAACTCTTGGATTTTCATTTAAGTATTTCAGCTATGTGTGGAACATGGTATATTTCTGTGTTTTTCATTGTATACCCTAAAAATGATATTTATATCAACTAAATTAATTTTTAAATTACTGTTCAAAGGTGATTTGTGCAAAAACAAAGTAAAAATGCCCACAAGAAGGTTTTTTATGATTTTGCTACTCAGATTTTGCCTGATAGTTTGATCCATATGAAATACAGTTATCTTCTTTGTGAATGGACTTTTTTTGGTCAGGCTTCATGAATTCCCTTACTTCCAAGTGGAACTGTATCTAAATTGAACATAGAAAAAGTGACTTACTCATTCTTCAATGTTCAATAGCCTAAAAATGTACACCAGTTGGCAGCAATGCTTTCTGTGCAAAGGTTATTTGTTAAATGGAAATTACATTTACTATAATAAAATGGAGATTTGTATAGTCAAACATGGGCTTTTTAAAACTCAGGGATAGAGTCATTTTGGACAACTAAGGATTTGCCTTTAAAAACTACATTTTAAAAACCATTTTTGTTGGAATGCTTTCTAAAGTATATTCAGTATATTCAAAAATATATGACAAATATTTTTCTACCTTCTTAAACAATAGTATTATATACATCAAATCAATGATTTAGAACTCTGATTTTGATGCAGTTTTAAGGCAAGAGAACTCATTTTTCAATCAAAGTCCAAGGCAGAACCTCTGTGTAAGTAACAGAGAAATAGAGCTCCTCTACTGGTGTAGAGACATGGAGTCCAGATTATTTAGGCTTCTTCATTCCTAGGAGCCAGATATACTTCCTGAAAGTCTGGATCCTCAGTTTAAAAGACTGTCTTCAGGTTATGAAATAGTTGCCTTTTACGTGTGCGCCAAGTATGCTTTATATAAAGTTTTACTTAAATGACAAGTAGTGTTTGCAAAGGCCCAGTGAAACAGACAGGTTCTGATTCCATAGGTGGATATGTAAGTTGGTTTAACCTTTTTGAAGGACAATTTTGCAGTAGTTTTAAAATATCTATATCCTTTAAACCTGGAATTTAACTTTGAGGAGTATATTCCAAAGAGAAAACAATCAGATGTTTAAAAATATTCAACAATACAGTTATAGCTGAATAAATTACAGCATAACCATACAATGGTATATTTTATAGACAGGTAAAATCGTGTTTTTGAAAATATTCAGTCTCATTGGGAAAAATGCAAACTAAACAGTAAGATTTCTGTTTAAAACTAATTTTTGGCCGGGCGCAGTGGCTCACACCTGTAATCCCAGCACTTTGGGGGGCCGAGGCGGGCGGATCACGAGATCAGGAGATCAAGACCATCCTGGCTAACCCAGTGAAACCCCATCTCTACCAAGGACACAGAAAATTGGCTGGGTATTGTGGCAGGCGCCTGTAGTCCCAGCTACTCAGCAGGAGAATGGAGTGAACCCGGGAGGCAGAGGTTGCAGTGAGTCGAGATCGCACCACTGCACTCCGGCCTGGGCAACAGATATAGGCTCCGTCTCCAAAAAAAAAAAAAAAAAAAAAAAACTAGTTTTCTGTGTAAAAATAATACAAATGAGATTATCTGCATTTCAAATATAGATAAAATGCTGATGATAATGAGGGTGGGGAAAATAGTAGAAAGAAAAAGCAAGTTTTTGATTTAAACATCTTGAGTTGGGCATAACAGTGTGACATCAAATTAGAGAGGACCAGTAGACAGCTAAAAATTAAGAACTGGAGCTGGGTGCAGTGGCTCACGCCTGTAGTCTCAGCACTTTGGGAGGCTGAGGCTGGTGGATCACCTGAGGTCAGGAGTTCGAGACCAGCCTGGCCAACATGGTGAAACCCTGTCTCTACTAAAAATACAAAAAATTAGCCCACCATTGTGGCAGGTGCCTGTAATCCCAGCTACTTAGGAGGCTGAGGCAGGAAAATGGCTTGAACCTGGGAGTCGGAGGTTGCAGTAAGCCGAGATTGCACCATTGCACTCCAGCTTGGGCAACAAGAGTGAAACTCTGTCTCAAAAAACAAACAAACAAAAAACTGGAATACAGACAGTTATTCTTCTGGAGGTGATACTGGATAATTAAAACCAAGGGTGTGAGATTGCAAAAGAATTTTGAGAATATTTTAAAAGAAGAGAGCCAGGAACATAATCCTGATGAACATCTGTTTTTAGTGAGTGTGAGGAAGATGGGCCAGATAAAGAGCTTTTAGAAAGGAGAAAAACCAAGAGAAACACTCATGGAAGCCAAATGAAAATACCTTTCAGCGAAGGGATGTTGGTAAGCTAGTGTGCAGAAAGATAATGACTTTCTTTTTATTGAAAAGGCTTGCTTGGGTCCTTTTTTGTTTGTTTGCTTTTGTTGTTGTTGTTGTTGTTGTTGTTGTTGTTTTTGAGACAGAGTCTCACTCTGTTGCCCAGGCTGGAGTGCAATGGCGGGATTTCAGCTCACTGCAACCTCTGTTTCATGGGTTCAGGTGATTCTTATACCTCAGCCACCTGAGTAGCTGGGATTATAGGCGTGAATCCCTGTAATCCCAGCTAATTTTTTGTAGAGACAGGTTTCACGATGTTGGCCAGGCTTTTCTCAAAACTCCTGAGCTCAAGTGATCCACCTGCCTCGGCCTCCCGGAGTGTGCTGGGATTACAGGTGTGAGCCACTGCACCTGGCCTGCTTAGGTTTTGATGTTTATTTTTTTCTGTGTGTTTATTTCAACACGTATTTAGTGAACATTTGTCAGATTAACTTCAAATTCATGTTCTTAACCATGTAAAGGAGTATTAAAAGGTATCAGGTAATCTAGTTGAACCAGATTTTAAGGTACATATAGTGGTAAGTAGAACTAGAAAGTCGTGTTGGGTCCATTCTATGAAAGGACTTGCATGCTAGCCAGAGGAATTTATTCATAGTAGGCATGGAGAGCCATTGTTTTATTTTAGAGGTGGTTAGATTCAGACTGTATTTCAGAAAACTGACAATTCTGAGAAAATTATCAGAAATGGAAGTTCAGTCAGGGTATTACCAAGCCTAGCTAACAAAAAAATTTTTTTTGTACAGATAGGGTGTCATATGCTCCCCAGGCTGACGTTGAACTTCTGGCCTCAAGCAATTCTCTCACCTCAGCCTCCTGAAGTGCTGGGATTACAGGCGTAAGCCACTGTGCCTGGCCAGCAATACATATTTTTAATATAATGTTATATATGGCAGATTTGACAAAGTATTTGGCTTCTAGATTTTCTTTGTCGTTTTTTTCAATTATAAACATAATAAAAGCTCTGCAGAAAGTTTTAGAAAAGTGGAGAAGTTTAAAGAAGAAAGCACAAGGCAGTAGGGCAGCTTTTAAACTTTTAGAATTAAATGTGTAATTCAAATTTGAGTATGATGTGACTCAGATTCTAACTGAAGGTGTGAATAAGATTCTTTATTTTCATCAACGGAATTTAGTGCATGTTTTATTGTTGATATCAAGTAAAGCACCCTAGCTTATTTTACACATCAAATTTGCATATATTCGTATACAAATGATTTCATGAATATTAACGTTTGTTAACATGACTTGTCAATTTCTCCGAAGCATCATATTCTCGAAAAGATAAAGACCAAAGGAAGCAGCAGGCAATGTGGCGAGTGCCCTCTGATTTAAAGATGTTAAAAAGACTCAAAACTCAAATGGCCGAAGTTCGATGTATGAAAACTGATGTAAAGAATACACTTTCAGAAATAAAAAGCAGCATTGCCGCTTCTGGAGACATACAGACAAGCCTTTTTTCTACTGACCAGGCAGCTCTGGCTGCATGTGGAACTGAAAACTCTGGCAGATTACAGGATTTGGGAATGGAACTCCTGGCAAAATCATCAGTTGCCAGTTGTTACATACGAAACTGTAAGTAATATGTTCCTAGTGTCATTTCTCCACATGTTATTTGGGAAACTAGATGACTGTTTTTTTCAAAAGAATAATATTTAAATACCTCTATTCCAGTGAATTAAGACTACAAATACATGTGACTTTTTTCCTCATCCAAAATTGATTCCGTATATTTTTACTATATAGTAGAGCTAACATTTCTTGATTGCTTACTCTGTATTTGGCAATGAACACGACAAAATTCTTACTATCATAGATCTTGTATTCTAGTAATGAGAATCAGACATTAAAATGTGTAAACAAATCAAGATCATTTCAGTGGGTAAAAGGTGCTGTGAAGGAAACAACCGAGGAGTGGGATGGGAGGAGCATATGAGACATGTTCTATTGGGGTAGTCAGAGAAAGTCTCTGTGAGGAGGCAGCCCTTGACCTGAGACCTGAAGGTTAGGAAGGTGGCAGCTATTTAGAGATCTAAGGCAAGCAGTGTTCTGGGTAAACAGAACGGAAAATGCAGAGTCACTGACACAGTATTTATTTTGCGTATTTGAAGGATTGAAGGAAAACCAGTATAGCAACGAAAGCAGAGAGAGGAGACTAGCAGGAGATGAAGTCAGAGAGAGGTAGGCAGAATTTAGATCAGGCAGAGTCTTGTAAAACCTCCAAAAGGAGTTCAAGTTTTATGATGTAAGGAGGAAGCCTCTGGAGAATAAAAATAGGGGATGTTTATAATCTGATTTACACTTTATAAAATGACTTTGCTTGTTGTGTGGAGAAGGGTCTGAAAAGGGTTGAGGACAGGAGTTGTGAGACCAGGAACAGCCTATTACATTATCTTGTGTGAAATATGATGGCATTTTCTGGAGTTATAATAGTGGATAGAAGACTTACTCACAGGCCAGCAGCCTTTCTGACTGAGGTTTCCATCTTTCTTAGTTCTCTTAAGGATGTGCTATTCTCTTCTAGATGCATAGGAGGGGAGTTAATCCAGTCTTAGATCAGCAGGGCTGAGTTCTCTCTCAGAACAATAGTTGAAAAAGCCTAAATAGAGTTTTAGGAAAAGTAAGAAACTAAGAATTATGATTAAGTTTTGGCCTAAGCAACTTAGTAGCCAGTGGTATCATTTATTGAGAAGCAAATAAGATAAGAAGCAGGTTGTGGGGCTTGGGAGGAGGTAAGGGCAGAAAGTGGGTATTCTTTTTTAAACATGTTAAATTTGAGACACCTGCTAGATATCCTAGTAAAATGTCATAGACACACGAATGGTACACAAGTTTGAAACTCAGAGAGGTCAATGCTGGATATAAACAGTTGGGAGTCAGTAGTATTTTCTATTATTTAAATCCAGAGGACTGAATAGGTCAAGTTTGGAGGGAGTTTCAATGGAGAAGCAAAATTTTGACTCTGTGGCACTTAAACATTTAAAGGGCTGATAAATAGGAGAGGCCAGCAAGGGAAGTTGAAAGAGCAATCATTAGGGTAGGAGAAAAACTAGAAGGGATAATATGTCAAAAATCAAAAATAATGCATCTCAAGAAGTAGAGTGGTTACCCCTGTGTTAAATATCATTGAGAAGTGTCAAGGCAAGAGGCCAAGTGGCCCTTTTAAGAACCATTCCCATGGAGTAGTGTAGCAGAAGAGTGAATGAGGTCAGGGACCAGAGCGCAAATGTACAACTTCTTTAAAAGAAGTTTCACAATGAAGTAGGTAGAAGCTGGAGGAGGTGTGGGGTCAATAGTTTCTTGTTGGCAGGGGTGTCCTTTTTTGTGTCCTCTTCAATTTTTTTCATCTGTGAATTAAACCCATTTTAAAATTGGGTTGGGTTGTTTATTTGTAGTTGACTTTTAGGAGTTCTGTATATATTTTAAATATTAATCTTTTATCAATTATATGATTTGCAAATGTTTTCTCCCAGTGTGGAGGTTGCCTTTTCCCTCTGTGGATTGTGTCATTTGACATTTAAAGTTTTTAATTTAAAGAAGCACATTTTATGTGTTTTTCCTTTTGTTCCCTGTGCTTTTGGTGTCATAACCAAGAAAACATTGCCTGAATCCATTGTCATGAAGCTTTCTCCTGTTTTCTTCCAAAAGTTTTAGTTCTTGCTTTTAGTCTTACTTTTAGTCTTTCATCCATCAGGAATTAAGTTTTGTTTATGGTGTCAGGGAAGGGTCTGACTTGCCCATGGATATCCAGTTTTCCCAGCGCTATTTGTTGAAAAGACTTTTCTTTCCTCATTGAATGGTTTCAGCACCATTGTCTAAATCATTTGACCATATAGATGAGGGTCTGTTTCTAGGTTCTCTTTGTGTGTGTTGTTTATTAAAATTGGCTGTATTAGGCCGGGCGCGGTGGCTCAAGCCTGTAATCCCAGCACTTTGGGAGGCCGAGACGGGCGGATCATGAGGTCAGGAGATCAAGACCATCCTGGCTAACACGGTGAAACCCCGTCTCTACTAAAAAATACAAAAAACTAGCCAGGCGAGGTGGCGGGTGCCTGTAGTCCCAGCTACTTGGGAGGCTGAGGCAGGAGAATGGCGTAAACCCAGGAGGCGGAGCTTGCAGTGAGCTGAGATCCGGCCACTGCACTCCAGTCTGGGCGACAAAGCGAGACTCTGTCTCAAAAAAAAAAAAAAAAAAAGTTGGCTGTATTAATGTTTGATACTGATGTGAATAATCCAGTAAAGATGGGTTGGCGAGGAGATAATTGCAAAATTTATAGAATTCTCTTAATATAAGGAAGACAATTTAGTAGAATGAATAAAGGTTATGAATAGGCCATTAACATAAAAAATACAAATGTACAATAAAAATATGAAAAGATATTTGGCCTCACCTGCTATTCAAGGAAATGGTATATTAAACCAAATGGTATATTAAAACCAAAAGTAGCCGGACGCGGTGGCTCAAGCCTGTAATCCCAGCACTTTGGGAGGCCGAGACGGGCGGATCACGAGGTCAGGAGATCGAGACCATCCTGGCTAACACGGTGAAACCCCGTCTCTACTAAAAAATACAAAAATCTAGCCGGGCGAGGTGGCGGGCGCCTGTAGTCCCAGCTGCTCGGGAGGCTGAGGCAGGAGAATGGCGTAAACCCGGGAGGTGGAGCTTGCAGTGAGCTGAGATCCGGCCACTGCAGTCCAGCCTGGGCAACAGAGCAAGACTCCGTCTCAAAAAAAAAAAAAAAAAAAAAAAAAAAAAAAAAAAAAAAGTACAGCTTTTTGAGTGAACTTTCTCAAAAAGCCTTTGTTACATATTTTGCAGATACAGTCGACCCTTGAACAGCACAGGCTTGTTGTACTGTACAGGTCCACTTAATATTCGAATTTTTTTCAACCAGAGGAAGATTGAAAATACAATATTCGGGTGATGCCAAACATGCATATAGGAAGGCCAACTTTCATATAGGCAGATTCTGTAGATCTTACGGTGGGACTTCAGTTGAGGATTTTGGTGCAGGGGTCCTGGAACCAACCCCCACGTATTCCAAGGGACAGCTGTCTCTTCCCCATTGCCACCTTTTTTTCCTGCTAATCACAGAGGTTTAAAATTTTATCTTAGACATCTGTATTAATAATATTCATGGCGGCCGGGCGCGGTGGCTCAAGCCTGTAATCCCAGCACTTTGGGAGGCCGAGACGGGCGGATCACGAGGTCAGGAGATCGAGACCATCCTGGCTAACATGGTGAAACCCCGTCTCTACTAAAAAATACAAAAAACTAGCCGGGCGAGGTGGCGGGCGCCTGTAGTCCCAGCTACTCGGGAGGCTGAGGCAGGAGAATGGCGTGAACCCGGGAGGCAGAGCTTGCAGTGAGCTGAGATCCGGCCACTGCACTCCAGCCTGGGTGACAGAGCGAGACTCCGTCTCAAAAAAAAAAAAAATAAATAAAAAAAAAAATAATAATAATATTCATGGCATTGGGGGTCTTACTGTTTTTATTTGGAAGGCTTTTTAACTCCCAAGTTAATAAAAATAACCCTTAATTTCTTCTGGTACTTTTTGTTTTCTAACTTTTTTACATATAGGTCATTAATTCATGTGAAGTTAATTTTATATGATGCTGTGTGAGGTAAGTGGAATGATGTTTTCCCCAAATGAATGAAACATGTTTTTTGAAATATGCTGCAATATGAAATCCATTCTTTATTATAGAGCAGATTCCCAAACATGGTTCTGTTTTTGAACTCATAGAGGCTGAAACAAATGAAATTGCCAGTACTCAAGTTTTGGACATACAGAAACAGCAATTTGGTATTGTTTAACCCACTATTTGTCATGTCCTCTACCAGACTAACACTTTTTTTTAACTACTGTAGTTTTATAGTTTGTAATACTATGATAGGATATGTTTATTCTGTTTTTGTTTTTCAAAATGTTATTGGTAGTTCTTGCACATTTAATCCTCCTCCAAAGTATTTTGACTGGAATTGCTTTACATTTAAAAACTAGTTTGGGGATGCTAGGCACTGTGGCTCATGCCTGTTCATCCCAGCATGATGGAATGCTGTTGGGAGAGGATGGCTTCTTGAGCCCAGGAGTTCAAGATCACATGGCAATACCTTAATCTCTACAAAAGTAAATTGTTTTGATAAGCCAGTCATGGTAGTATGTACCTGTAATCCCAGCTACTTGGGAGGCTGAGGTGGGAGGATTGCTTGAGGTCAGGAATTTCAGGTGCAGTGAGCCATGATCGTGCCACTACACTCCAATCTGGGCAAGAGTCTTTCTCTCTTAAAGAGAGAGAGATTAATTTGGGCAGTTGATACCTTTTCAGCATCAAAGCATTCATGTCTAGGAATGTGGTGCTTCTCCATTTATTCAGGTCATCTATTATATTCATATCCTTTTTTAGAATTTTCAGTTTTTTTCATGTAAGTTCTATATATGTCTTGTTGAATTCATTTCTCAACATATTATATTTCAGGTAGCTATTGTGAGTGGAATCTCTTTTTCTCTCATAGTATTTTCTAATTGTTACTGACATAAAAGACAAAAATACTGATTTTTATGTTTATTCTGTATTCAACCAATGTAACAATTTTTTTTTTGTGCGGTGGGGGATGGAGTTTCACTCTTGTTGCCCAGGCTGGAGTGCAATGGCACGATCTTGGCTCACTGCAACCTCTGCCTCTTGGGTTCAAGTGATTCTCCTTTGTCAGCCTCTCGAGTAGCTGGAATTACAGGCGCATGCCACCACGCCTGGCTAATTTTTGTATTTTTAGTAGAGACAGGGTTTCATCATATTGGTCAAACTGGTCTTGAACTCCTGACCTCAGGTGACCCTCCCATCCATCGAGCCTCCCAAAGTGCTGGAATTACAAGCATGAGCCACCGCACCTGGCCTGGTGAATTTGTTTTATTAACAGTTTTTCAATCAGTTATCTTGATTTTCTGAATATTTATATCATCAGCAGATAATCATAATTTGTTCATTCCTTTTCTGCTTACTTTTTGTATTGCATTGTCTAGGCAGCTACCTCAACAGTTTCCTAGTAACAGTGGTAGGATTTTTATAATTTTTCAACTTTATTTAGGAATTCCTTTAGTTTTTTTTCTCATTAAATTTGAGGTTTGCTATATGTTTCAATAGGTAGTTTTTTGTTTTTGTTTCTCTTTTATTTATTTATTTTTTTTGAGACAGAGTCTTGCTCCATCACCCAGGCTGGGGTGCAGTGGCCATCTCGGCTCACTGCAAGCTCTGCCTCCTGGGTTCATGCCGTTCTCCTGCCTCAGCCTCCCGAGTAGCTGGGACTACAGGTGCCCATCACCACGCCTGGCTAATTTTTTTGTATTTTTTAGTAGAGACTGGGTTTCGCCGTGTTAGCCAGGATGCTCTTGATCTTCTCACCTTATGATCTACCCACCTCGGCCTCCCAAAGTGCTGGGATTACAGGCCTGTTTCTATCAAGTTTAAAAAACTGTGTGCAATAGCTTACGCATGTAATCCCAGCACTTTGGGAGGCCGAGTCGGGCAGATCACTTGAGGCCAGGAGTTGGAGACCAGCCTGGCCAACATGGAGAAACCCCTTCTCTACTAAAAATACAAAAAAATTAGCTGGGCATTATGGCACATGCCTGTAATCCCAGCTACTCAGGAGGCCAAGGCATGAGAATCGCTTGAACCCAGGAGGTGGAGGTTGCAGTGAGCCAAGATTGTGCCACTACACTCCAGCCTGGGTGACGAGTGAGACTGCCTCAAAAAAAGGCCGGGCGCGGTGGCTCAAGCCTGTAATCCCAGCACTTTGGGAGGCCGAGACGGGCGGATCACGAGGTCAGGAGATCGAGACCATCCTGGCTAACACAGTGAAACCCTGTCTCTACTAAAAAATACAAAAAACTAGCCAGGCGAGGTGGCGGGCGCCTGTAGTCCCAGCTACTGGGGAGGCTGAGGCAGGAGAATGGCGTAAACCCGGGAGGCGGAGCTTGCAGTGAGCTGAGATCCGGCCACTGCACTCCAGCCTAGGCGACAGAGCGAGACTCCGTCCCCCCCCCCCCAAAAAAAAAAGAAGTTAAAAAGGTACATCCTTGGCTGGGCGCGGTGGCTCACGCCTGTAATCCCAGCACTTTGGGAGGCCGAGGCGGGCGGATCACGAGGTCAGGAGATCGAGACCATCCTGGCTAACACAGTGAAACCCCGTCTCTACTAAAAATGCAAAAAATTAGCCGGGCGAGGCGGCGGGCGCCTGTAGTCCCAGCTACTCGGGAGGCTGAGGCAGGAGAATGGCGTGAACCCGGGAGGCGGAGCTTGCAGTGAGCCGAGATCGTGCCATTGCACTCCAGCCTGGGCGACTAAGCGAGACTCTGTCTCAAAAAAAAAAAAAAAAAAAAAGGTACATCCTTCTATTTCTAGTAACAACAATACCAATAATGGCTAACATTTACTGTTAACTGTGTGCCAGATATTATTCTAACTATTCTAAATCACATGCATTGACTCACTTAATCTTAACAAGAAGTCTAAGAGGTAAGGTAAGTCAGTTTCATTCCCAGTTTACAGACGAGGAAACCAAGGCAGCAGGCATTGAATAATGTTGCTAGTTTCACATTGGTAATTGGCATAGCCAAAAACTTGAACCTCAGAGCCTATACCCTTCACCCTAACACCAAACTGCCTCTTTTCTTACCACGAGAATTTCCTTTCTTTTTAAACTAAAGCTGTATAGAATTATATCAAACGTTTTGACATTTGTTAAAATGATTTACTATTTTGTTCCATTACTTTATTATCATAAAATATATTATTTTTCTAATGTTGACCATTCTTGAAATACTGGAATGTATCGTATTTAGTTTGGGCCTATAATTTAAAAAAAAATCAAAACACTGCTATATTCAGTTTGCTAATATTTTACTTAGGATCCTTGACTACATAGTCATAAGTGAAATTGATCTATTTCATTACATTATCCTTAATCCACTTTAGTTCTAATTCTGTGCTTGTTTTACAGATTAAATTCAGATGTTTTTGTTCTTTTCTATGCTATAAAATTATTTTAACTGTATGTAGTTTGCTCCTATGCTGTATTAAACTTTATGTCTGATAAATAGCATTCATAAAACTAGTATAATAACTCCTTCAGAGTTAGAACTTTAACAGCCTTTTTAATTTCTGTTGCATTTATTGATTTCCTCCTATTTTTAATTTTTTTAAAATTTTTGTGGGTACATTTTAGGTATATATATTTATAGGATATATGAGATATTTTGATACAGGCTTACAATGCATAATAATCACATCAGGGTAAATAGAGTATCCATCATCTCAAGCATTTATCCTTTGTGTTGAAACAATCCAATTGTACTCTTTTAGTTATTTTTAGAAGTACAATAAATTATTGTAGACTGTAGTCACCCTGTTGTACTAACAAATACTAGATCTTATTCATTCTATCTAACTATATTTTTGTGCCCATTAACCATCCTCCCCAGTCACCCGCTACACTCCCTAGTCTCTGGTAACCATTGCTTTATTATCTTGAGTTGAGTTGTTTTAATTTTTAGCCCCCACAAATAAGTGAGAATGTGTGAAGTTTGTCTTTCTGTGCCTACTTATTTCACTTAACATAATGATTCTAGTTCCACCCACGTTGTTGCAAATGACAGGATCTCATTCCTTTTTTATGGCTGAATAGTATTCCATGTGTATATGTACCACATTTTCTTTTTTCTTTTTTTTTTTTTGAGATGGAGTCTCACTCTGTTGCCCAGGCTGGAGTGCAGTGGCACAATCTCGGTTCACTGCAACCTCTGCCTCCTGGGTTCAAGTGATTCTCCTGCCTCAGCCTCCCAAGTAGCTGGGACTACAGGCATGTGCCACCATATCCAGCTAATTTTTTTGTATTTTTTAGTATAGATGGGGTTTTATCATGTTGGTCAGGCTGGTCTCGAACTCCTGACCTCAAATGATCCACCTGCCTCGGGCTTCCAAAGTGCTAGGATTACAGGCGTGAGCTACCATGCCCAACCCACATTTTCTTTATCCATTTGTCTATGGATCTTAGGTTGCCTCCAAACCGTGGTTATTGTGAATAGTGCTGTAGTAAACATGGGACAGCAGATATCTCTTTGATATACTAATTTGCTTTCTTTTGGGTATATAATCAGCAGTGGGATTGCTGGATCATATGGTAGATCTATTTTTAATTTTTTTGAGGAACCTCCAAACTGTTTTCCGTAGTGGTTTTACTAACTTGCATTCCCATCAATGGTGTATGAGAGTTGCCTTTTCTCTACATCTTCACCAGCATTTGTTATTGCCTGTGTTTTGAATAAAAGCCATTTTAACTCGGATGAGATGGTATCTTATTGTAGTTTTGATTTGAATTTCTCTGATGATAAGTGATGTTGAGCACTTTTTTCATATGCCTGTTTGCTATTTGTATGTCTTCTTTTGAGAAATATCTATTAAGATTTTTTGCCCATTTTTAATCAGATTATTAAATTTTTTCCTGTAGAGTTGTTTTAGATCCTGGTCATTAATCTCTTGTCAGATGTGGTTTTCTCATACTTCTGCTGCTACCTAAGTCAGTTACTATAGTTTTTCAAGAAAAACTGATTATATTTGGGTCTTTAAATTTATTGACGTACAGTCATTTATTCTGTTTTCTGAAATTTTTAAAACTTCTCGTGCATGTGGGGTGTTAACTTCTTTTTCACTTATTTTATTGCTTACTTGTGGTTTTTTTTTTTCTCCTTTGATTTCACCTGCTCAAGGGGTTTGCTAATTTTGTTCATTTCCTCAAAGACTAAGTTCTTAGATTCATTTCATACATTCTCTTTTACCATTTCATTATATTTCTGCTTTTGTCTTTGTTAATACTTTTTTTGAGACAGAGTCTCACTCTGTCCGCCAGGCTGGAGTATAGTGACGCAATCTTGGCTCACTGCAACCTCCATCTCCTGGGCTCAAGCAATTCTCTTGCCTCAGCCTCCCGAATAGCTGGGATTACAGGTGTGTGCCACCATGCCTGGCTAATTTTTGCATTTTTAGTAGAGACGGGATTTCACCATGCTGGCCAGGCTGGTCTCAAACTCCTGACCTCAGGTAATCCACCCACTTTGGCCTCCCAAAGTTCTGGGATTACTGGCACGAGCCACTGCGCCTGGCCTATTAACGCTTTTTTCCTTAACTGATAATTCATTTATCCTTTTAGTGGAGAAACTGGTCGTCATTTTTCCTAAGTCTAGAACATTTATCTAAGTCTAAGAACATTTTCATTAACCCTCTCCCTAGAGCTCCAAACCCAAAGAGTCATTCCCCATCTTCCCCTCCTCCTATCTTCTGGTGACCACTAATCTACTTATTCTCTATGGATTTTTCTTCTTCTGGATTTTTTTTTGAGATGGAGTCTCGCTCTGTCGCCCAGGCTGGAGTGTAGTGGCACAATCTTGGCTCACTGCAAGCTCCGCCTTCTGGGTTCATGCCATTCTCCTGCCTCAGCCTCCCGAGGAGCTGGGACTACGGGTGTGCACCACCAGGTCCAGCTAATTTTTGTATTTTTAGTAGAGACGAGGTTTCACCATGTTGGCCAGGATGGTCTTGATCTCTTGACTTCATGCTCCGCCCACCTTGGCCTCCCAAAGTGCTGGGATTACAGATGTGAGCCACCGCGCCCAGCCTGGACTTTTCATATAAATAGACTCATAACATATGAGGTCTTATGTCTGGCTTATTTCACTTAACACAGCCCTTTCAAGGTTCATCCATATTGTGACATATATTTATTCCTTTTTATGGCTGCATGATATTTTATTGTATGGCTGTACTACATACTATTTATCCACTCATTAGTTGATGGATATTTGGGTTGTTTCTACTTTTTGGTCATTATCAGTAGTGCTGCTATGAACATTCATGTACGGGTTTTTGTTTGGACATATGGTTTTGTTTGAGTATATACTTAGAAGTGGAATTAATGGGTTACATGGCAACTGTGTTTAACTTTTTGAGGAACTACCAGTGCCAGAATACTTTCCAAAGTAGCTACATCATTTTATATTCCCAGCAACAGTATATGAGGGCTCCAGGTTTTCCACACCATTGGCAGCACTCGTTATTGTCCCCTTTTTTTCTTTGCCCATTGCATTGTCTTGGCATCCTTGTCAAAAATCAGTGGACCATAAATGTAAGGGTTTGTTTCTAGACTCTCAGTTCTGTTTTGATGATATATATGTGTACATGGCAGTACCACAGTCTTGATTACTGTAGTTACAGTAACTTTTGAAATCAGAAGTGAGTGTTCCATTTAAGATTATTTTGGGTATTGTGGGTCTCTTACATTTTCAAATAGATTTTAGGATTAGCTTGTCAATTTCTGCAAAAAAAAAAAAAAGAAACAACTATGATTTTTATAGAAATTGTGTTGAATCTGTAGATCAATTTTAAGAATATTGCTTTGTTAACAGTATTAAGTGTTCCAATCAGGATGAACACAGGATGTCTTTGCTGTTGTCTCTATTTTCTTTCAACAATGTGTGGTGGTTTTCAGTGAACAAGTCTCACATTTCTTTTGTTAAATAAATTCCTAAGTATTTTAATTGTATTTTATGCTATTAAAAATGAAATTGTTTTGTTAACTTCATTCTCACATTATCTGCTAGTGCAGAGAAATACAGTAAGTTATTTTGTCTTATATCCTGCAACCTTGCTAAACCTGTTTATTATCTATTAATGGATTTCTTCTGCTTTTTTTAAATTCTTTTTTACAATTTTATTTTTGTTCTTTTTTAAAAATTTATTTTTAAAAGAGATTTATTTAACTCACAGATTTGCAGGCTGAATTCAAGGGCAGGTCCCTGCCTTCTGGCAATAGCATTCTTGCTTGTTTATTTTTATTGTTTTCCTGGCTTTTGAATCTATGCATATTAGGTCATATAGTCCCTTTTTTTTGCTAATTAATTCATTTTAAGGCTATACATTTTCTTTTCACTACTGGTTGGGCGACAGACATTTTGATTTGAAGTACCGTGATTGTAATTTGTTTCTAACTCAGCATTGATTTTCTTTTTAATCCAATAATACTTAACAATTTCTGGCTGGGCGCGGTGGCTCAAGCCTGTAATCCCAGCACTTTGGGAGGCCAAGATGGGTGGATCACGAGGTCAGGAGATCGAGACCATCCTGGCTAACACGGTGAAACCCCGTCTCTACTAAAAAAATACAAAAAACTAGCCAGGCGAGGTGGTGGGCGCCTGTAGTCCCAGCTACTCGGAAGGCTGAGGCAGGAGAATGGCGTAAACCCGGGAGGCGGAGCTTGCAGTGAGCTGAGATCGCGCCACCGCACTCCATCCTGGGCGACGGAGCGAGACTCTGTCTCAAAAAAAAAAAAAAAAAAAAAAAACAATTTCCATATGTTTGATGGGTTATATTTTTGTTTAACTGCATTGAAATTTGTATGATTTTTCTTATGGAGCTCACAGATAATCTTTTAAGTTAAGATTTTACGGGCTGGGTGTGGTTGGCGCATGTCTGTAATCCCAGCACTTTGGGAGGCTGAGGCAGGTGGATCACCTGAGGTCAGGTGTTCGAGACCAGCCTGGCCAACATGACAAAACTCTGTCTCTGCTAAAAATACAAAAATTAGCTGGGCATGGTGACAGCTGCCTGTAATCTCAGCTACTCGGGAGGCTGAGGCAGGAGAATTGCTTGAACCCAGGAGGTGGAGGTTGTAGTGAGCCAAGATTGCTCCATTGCACTCCAGCCTAGGCAACAAGAGCAAGACTCCGTCTGAAAAAACAAAGATTCTGCTCCACAAGCAACAAGATGGGAATGTTTTATAACCAGTTGGGGCTACAGAATGTTTTTTATTTTTAGACAGTAGAGAGAACAGCTTCCATGCAAGGTAAGATTAAAACTTTTTCTGACGGACTAAATAGTAAGTTTTATGCTGTTGTATCCTATTCAGAGGTGTTCTTAAATGTCTTTGCAGCCACAAATAAGAAGAGTAATTCGCCCAAGCCAGCTCGATCCAGTGTAGCAGGTAGTCTATCACTTCGAAGAGCAGTGGACCCTGGAGAGAGTAGTCGTTCAAAGGGAGACTGTCAGACTCTGTCTGAAGGTAAATTTGAGGGATTCAGAATGTACTTTTAGTGGGGTAGATATTTATTACCTGAAATTGATGTTATCATGGAGCTTTAGATCTTGAAGGGTACCAAAAATGCTAACGTTGGATTTGAAAGTTTCTTTTTTTGAAACAGGGTCTCACTTTGTCACCCAGGCGGGAGTGCAGTGGTGCGATCTTGGCTCACCGCGGCCTCGACCGGTGGTTTAAGCGATCCTCCTGCCTCAGCCCCACCAAGTAGCTGGGACTACAGGTGTGCACCACTATGCCTGGCTAATTTTTGTGTTTTTTATAGAGACAGGTTGCCCCGGTTGGTCTTAAACTCCTGAGCTCAAGCAATCCTCCTACCTCAACCTCCCAAAGTGCTAGGATTACAGGAATGAGCCCCACCACACCTGGCCCGAAAGTTTCTTGATCTCACAACAGAACAGACCCTTAACATACAGCCATTAGACTATGTATTCTAAACTCCTTGATTTTATTTATTTTTTATTTTTGTTGTTTTCCTGAGATAGAGTCTTGCTCTGTTTTCTAGGCTAGGGATGCAGTGGTGCAATCATAGCTCACTACAGCCTTGACCTCCCAGACAAAAGTGATCCTTCCACCTCAGCCTCCCAAGTAGCTGGGACCACAGACACAGATACATGCAGCCGTACCTGGCTTTTTTTTTTTTTTTTTTTTTTAATTTTTTTTTTTTACCAAGACAGGGTTTCGCTACATTGCCCAGGCTGGTCTTGAACTTCTGAGCTCAAACAGTCTTCCTGTCTCAGCCTGCCAAAGTGTAAAATTACAGGTATGAGCCACAACACTTGGCCTGGACTCCTTAATTTTAAATGCCTGGCATAAAAATAAATGGGATATGTTTCAAAATTATTTTTGAAGTGTTTTTTTCTTGTTTGAGATGGAGTTTTTTGCTCTTGTTGCCTAGGCTGGAGTGCAATGGTACAATCTTGGCTCACCACAACCTCCGCCCCCCGTGTTCAAGTGATTCTCCTGCCTCAGTCTCCCGAGTAACTGGGACTACAAGTACACGCCACCACGCCCAGCTAATTTTTGTATTTTTAGTAGAGACAGGGTTTCACCACGTTGGCCAGGCTGACCTTGAACTCCTGACCTTAGGTGATCCATCCGCCTTGGCCTCCCAGAGTGCCAGGATTACAGGCATGAGCCACCACGCCCGGCCTATTTTTGAAGTTTTTATGTAGTTTTAAAATTAACATATATAGTGAGATTTTCTAATATAACTGAGAGAGACCTTCCATGTTTATTTGCCTTCTTTCTGATTATCCCTCCTTTTTTTTTTTTTTTTTTTTTTTTGAGTCTTGCTCTGTTGTCTAGGCTGGAGTGTAGTACAATCTCAGCTCACCGCAACCTCCGCCTCCCAGGTTCAAGTGATCCTCGTGTCTCAGCCTCCCAAGTAGCTGAGATTACAGGTGCACACCATCATACCCAGTTAATTTTTGTATTCCCTCTTCCTTTTTTTGAAGGCTCCCCAGGAAGCTCTCAGTCTGGGAGCAGGCACAGTTCTCCCCGAGCCTTGATACATGGCAGTATTGGTGATATTCTGCCAAAAACTGAAGACCGGCAGTGTAAAGCTTTGGATTCAGATGCTGTTGTGGTTGCAGTTTTCAGTGGCTTGCCTGCTGTTGAGAAAAGGAGAAAAATGGTCACCTTGGGGTAAATTAAGTTGTTTTGTATATGTAATGGTATAATAGCTAATAGCTTTGTTTGGAACTTTAAGTTTGCATCATGATGAACAAATTAATTTCTACCTTGTTAATTTTTTAGTGGACAGAAAATACATTTATTGCACTAAATTTTAACTTTTTTTTTTTTTTTTTTTTAACAGAGCCTTGCTCTGTCACCCAGGCTGAAGTGCAGTGGCGTTATCTCAGCTCACTGCAACCTCTGCCTCCCGGGTTTGAGCGATTCTCCTGCATCAGCCTCCCAAGTAGCTGGGATTACAGGTGCCCACCACCACACCTTGCTAATTTTTGTACTTTTAGTAGAGACAAAGTTTCGCCATGTTGGCCAAGCTGGTCTTGAACTCCTGAGACCTCAAGTGATATGCCCACCTTGGCCTCCCAGAGTGTTGGGATTACAGGCCTGAGCCACTGCACCTGCCCTAAATTTTAACTTTTTAAAATATCAGAGATTTCACTTTTTTTTTTAACGGGATGAGATAGTACTTTTTTTAAATGGGATGAGATAGTACTGGAAGTTTAGTTTAGATATGTTGGAGCTCATTTTCAGAGTTAGAGCTCATTTTCACAATGATACGTAACCTTATCTGAACTCTGCCTTGTAAATTTGTGTGTGGGGGGGGAAGGTTGTCAGCTGTTTTTGGTTTTTATTTTTTTTTTTCAGTCTACACTTGTCAAAAATGTTAGTGTTGGGCTATATTACATGTCACAGGCATTTATATATATTTTGTATGAAACAAAGCACTTACAGCAACTTTAACACTGCTTTTCTGCTTTTATCTCACCTTTCTTCTCTCCTCTTATCAAAGTATCCTCAAAACTTATAGTTGGAATTTTCCAAAAGGATATATAGTAGTTAACACCTTTATCTCTCCCCTAAGAGACATAAACTCAAATCCCAGGCATGGCAATTAAACTTCCATCTATTCAAAAGATAGAGTGATTATGGATATTGGCTATGGATGTGGCAGATCATGAGCCATTAATATCCATCTGCTTATCTATTTTATGGATATTAAACCTATTTCTAAATTTAAACAATGAAATAGTTCTATTTTGGAGACTCTGAAAAGAATTTTACCTCAATTGGAGAAAGATTAACACCCTTTAAGTTCACTTAATTTTATATAGTCAAGGTGTCTGGCTCATTACCAAAACTACAAGATTGGCTGGTGGTTTAGCTTTCCTTTGTGGCTCAAGTTTCAGTAGTAGAAAGATGTTAAAATCACTGGAGATTATCTTGTCTTCCCTACCTACTACCTAGCCTGATGTTTTATACATTTCTTCAAATTAAAGCTGCAACTAGCTTTTATATTGTATTTGCTATGGAGATATTTTTATCTGCCTTTAGTCATCACAGTTAAATATACATGAACTTAGTTTTTTTTTTCTAGAGTGTAAAATCCTGTACAAGTGTCTGCAGCTCTTAGCCATGATCCTCATTTTGCAGTTGATTTTATCTGCCAGATTGGTTCATGTGGATGCTGTCCAGCTCATGTCTTTTTTTTCCCTGCCTGATTTAAAGTAGTGTAAGCAAAAAGTTTAAATACTGATGAAAGGCTGGGCACAGTGGCACACACCTGTAATCTCAGCACTTTTGGAGGCTAAGGTGGGAGGATTGCCTGAGCCCAGGAATTTGAGAACAGCCTTGGCAACATAGCAAGACCTTGCCTCTGTTTATTTTTTAAATAAAAATAAATATTAAATACTAATGATAAGTGTTTCAAAATGAAAGGAAAAAAGAATAAGTGAAAAGTTTCCCATCCTTATCTCCCACAACCTAGTTTTCCAACCCCTTGCCCCACACACATTCATGCTGTTCTTTATTTTTCATGTATGCTGTGTCTTCTCAGTTTTTGTGTATATTTAAGGAACTGTGACTATGTAGCTTTTTTAATACAAAAGGTGTACTTTGATTTCTCATTCAATAATATCTCTCAGGCCAGGCACCGTGGCTCACACCTGTAAACCCCAACACTTTGGGAGGCTGAGGTGGTCAGATCACTTGAGGTCAGGAGTTCGAGACCAGCCTGGCCATGATGGTAAAACACTGTCTCTACTAAAAACAAAGTACAAAAATTGTCGGCGTCATGCTGGGCACCTGTAATCCCAGCTACTTGCAAGGCTGAGGCAGGAGAATCGCTTAAGCCCAGGAGGCAGAGGTTGCAGTGAGCTGAGATCACATCACTACACGCTAGCCTGGGTGACCGACTGAGACTCCATCTCAAATAATAGTAATAATAATATATCTTAAAAGTCTTTCCCTCTTAGAACATATTATTTAAAACTTCCATTTATATTTATAAGTTAAAATTTTATTGAGCTAATTATAGATTCACATGCAGTTGTAAGAAATAATGCAGAGACATCTTGTGTACTTTTCTCCCCAGTAACATTTTGCAAAACTGTAGTACAGTGTCACAACCAGGATACTAACATTGATACAATCCACCATTTCATAACTTTTTTTGTGAATGTTAAGTGACATTTTTTTATTTAATTTTATTTTTTATTTATTTTTTTTGAGACAGAGTCTTGCTCTGTCGCCCAGGCTGCAGTGCAGCAGTGCAATCTCGGCTCACTGCAACCTCTGCCTCCTGGGTTCAAGCAGTTCTCTGCCTCAGCCTCCCAAGTAGCTGGGATTACAGGCGCCCACCACCACACCTGGCTAATTTTTGTATTTTTAGTAGAGACAGAGCTTCACCATCTTGTCCAGGCTGGTCTTGAACTCTTACCTCAGGTGATCCACCCGCCTTGGCCTCCCAAGGTGCTGGGATTACAGGCATGAGCCACTGCGCCCGGCCCTTAATGAAATATTTTAAGATAAAATTTGAAATTTATTGTTAAACACCAGAGACGTACCCTACTTAGTTTGGTGCTCAGTTCAAAAAGAAAATATAGATTATTGTGTCACTTACTAGTTACATAAAAATACCAAGTTGTTTTCTTCTTTGAGGGCTAATGCTAAAGGAGGTCATCTGGAAGGACTGCAGATGACTGATTTGGAAAATAATTCTGAAACTGGAGAGTTACAGCCTGTACTACCTGAAGGAGCTTCAGCTGCCCCTGAAGAAGGTAAGGAATGATAAACTTACAAGTAAGCAGGAAATGAGAATTCTGTCCCTTTTTTGGTGGTGGGTGGTGGTGGTGGTGGTGGTGGTGGTGGTAGTCGTAGTGGTAGTGATAGGGATAGGGAGTGGTTGGTTTAATGGAAACATTACTGAGATCTGCTATTCGACATGCTTGATCTGAACACAACATTCCTTGTACCACTGAATTTGATTTGCTAAGATGTTAAATACAGAGGAAGGCAAAATGAGTAAGTTACTACATAAAAGGACAGGCCTTACTAGAACAGGCATTTGTATGGGGAAAATATCTGCATATAGTTCATCTGTTCAGTCAATAAATATATTAAGGCACCTACATACCATGCATTGAATTTTTGCTAGATTTATTAATATAAAGTTGAATTAGATCTGTTCACAATCTAATGGGGAAGATGTGCCCCAGAACGACTAATTAGAATAGTAAATGTTAAGTATTTTTTAGTCAGTCTTAATTAGTGTCTGCAGATTGCTTTTTTTCTTCTTAAAGAAGCATTCCAGGTTTTGACCATTTTTTAAATCCCATATGATGACTGACTTCAGCTTTTTCTCAGATATACTTTCTAATGTTTCCTTTGAATATTCTTCCAAGTTCATTATTGTTTATCTAAAAGCATAGAAGACATTTTGCAATTTGGGGCAACAGAGGTGCTTGGAACAAGGCTATGTGTATTGCCCTTGCTGTGTCCTGTATAAATTGGTAGAAAAGAATGTCCTCTCTTAATGATATTTGGCCTTGTAATTTTTTCATTTCTTAGTGAAACTCTGCCACCTTCCACCTCTGCACTCATTTGAATTTCAATGATTGATGAATTGTAGCTCAAAGCATACGTGCAGGTGCCAGCATCTACTCAGCTGCCCTAAGAAGAGGGTGTGTGGGTGGTGGCATTTTCAGGTTTCTCAGTTAAAGAACACTAAACATTTTGGTTTTCTTAGTTGGTGCTCCTGTAGTGGGCAGCATTATTTCAGTAGAAGAGATTAAATAGAAAAGATTTTTGTAAATGATGTGTTTATTGTTAAAACATCAGGAAAGAAATATTATGATTGATGATCTTTATAGAACAGGCCTGTGGGGAATAACTTTCTGTTGTTTTTTGTTTCCCCCAAGACGGAGTCTAGCTCTGTCACACAGGCTGGAGTGCAGTGGCGCAATCTTGGCTCACTGCAATCTCCAACTCCCGGGTTCAAGTGATTCTCCTTTCTCAGCCTCTGTGTAGCGGGGATTACAGGTCCTGCCAACATGCCCGGCTAATTTTTGTATTTTTAGTAAGAGACGGTATTTCACTGTGTTGGCCAGGCTGGTCTCAAACTCCTGACCTCATGATCCACTCGCCTTGGCCTCCCAAAGTGCTGGCATTACAGGCGTGAGCCACTGTGCCCGACCGGGGAATAGTTTCTGTGTGTCTCCATACATACTGGATTGTAGTAGCTTAAATTACTACAGAATATACTGGAATTACATTTTTCTTCCACCAAGCGCAGTGGCTCATGCCTGTAATCCCAGTACTTTGGGAGGCTGAGGCAGGCAGATTACTTGAAGTCGGGAGTTCGAGACCAGCCTGGCAAAAATAGTGACACCTCATCTCTACTACATATACAAAAATTAGCCAGGTGTGGTAGCAGACACCTGTAATCTCAGCTAGTCGGGAGGCCAACGCAGGAGAATTGCTTGAACCAGGAGGCAGAGGTTGCAGTGAGCCAAGATCACGCCACTGCACTCCAGCCTGGATGACAGGGTGAGACTCTATCTCAAATGACAATAATAAGCTCATTTTTTTCATGCAACATTTATGAAATGCTTCTCATTTACCGGATGTTGTATTTGATGCCAGTGATAAAATTCCTGAACTTACCTATCTAGTTCAGACTCTCCACCTTGGCACCAATTGCCATTTAGACCACGTAATTCTTTATTTTACAGGGGCTGTTCTCTGCATTGTGGAATGTTTAGCAGCATCCTCAGCTTTTAACCGCTAGATACCAGTAGTGTTTCCCTCCTGTTACAACAACCAAAAATGTCTCCAGACATTGCCAAATGTTTCCTGGGAGGCAAAATCATCCCCAGTCACGAACCAATAGTTAAACTAAATAATTCTCAACCAGAGGTGACCACTCCTTGAGAATCACTTGCCAGAGTGGGCCACAGTTACTAATAGAAATAAGTTATAGCTCTCAGGTGTGCTAGTATGTGTGGTGGTAGTGGTAGGAGGGTGGCAAGGAGAGCAGTTGAAAACCAGTTGTTAGGTGTGGGAGGAGACTGATAGCCAGTTATAATTTAGGATGATGAGTGCTGTGATAAGGTATTTAGGCAGCTCAAAAATGAGATATGTAATAAAAATAATAGATAATACTAAGTTCTTAATATGTTAAAGACTTTACCAGTATTGTGTTATTCTCAAAATAACTCTACATGGTAGTTGCTTTTGTTAACCTAGTTTTACAGGTGAGTGAGTAAGGTGAGTAACCTTACTCAGAGTCACAGGGTTATAAATTGAAAGGCTGGGGCCGGGCGCAGTGGCTCATGCCTGTAATCCCAGCACTTTGGGAGGCTGAGGAGGGTGGATCACCTGAGGTCAGAAGTTCAAGGCCAGCCTGATCAACATGGTGAAACCCTGTCTCTACTAAATATACAAAAATTAGACAGGCGTGGTGGCGGTCACCTGTAATCCCAGCTACTTGGGAGGCTGAGGCAGGAGAATCGCTTGATCCAGGGAGGCAGAGGTTGCAGTGAGCCGAGATCGCATCATTGTGCTCCAGCCTGGGCAACAAGAGCGAAACTTCGTCCCCCCCCCAAAAAAAAGAAAAGAAATTGGAAGGCTGAGCACGTTGGCTCATGCCTGCAAATCCCAGCACTTTGGGAAGGCCGATCACCTGAGGTCAGGAGTTTGAGACTAGCCTGGCCAACATGGTGAAACTCCATCTCTACTAAAAATAGAAAAATCAGCCGGGCATGGTAGCACGCTCCTATAATCCCAGCTACTCAAGAGGCTGAGGCAGGAGAATCGCTTGAACCCGGGAGGCGGAGGTTTCAGTGAGCCAAGATTGTGACCGTTGCACGTCAGCCTGGGCGACAGAGCGAGACTGTCTCAAAAAAAAAAAAAATAGAAAAGAAAAAAAAGAAATTAGAAGAGCTAGAATTTGAACCTAGAGCCAGTGCTCTTAACTGTCGCCTCTCGCTGCTAACCTAGTCCCTAATTCACCCTTGGAAAGATCATCCTAAGGGATGAGTAGAAGTTAGCCAGATGAAGACTGGTGAAAGAGAGACCAGAAGGGAGACAGAGGCCAGATCATGAAGAGTTACTTGGAATATCCCAGCTAGAATTTGAACTTTGTCATTTGAATAGGATCTAAGTTAGAAGTGACACTTTAACATTTCTACTGTAGCTGCATTGTGGAGAATGGATTTGGGGGTGGGAATAGCGTATGTGGAACTAGGGGCAGGAAAATTGGTAAGAAGCATGGTTAATTTAAATGAAATGATTTGGACTTCTTTATTTTTAATTTTTTATAGAGACTTGTTCTTGCTCTGTTGCTCAGACTGGTCTTAAACTCCTGGGCTCAAATGATCCTTCTGCCTCAGCTTCTCAGAGTGCTGGGTTACAGGCATAAGCCATCACACCCGGCCGATTTGGACTTAATTTCAGCCTCCAATTTATCGATTTACATTATCTCAGCACGAATTTTTGTATGTAAAATGGCCGGTCAGCACAGAAAACACCGGAACTTTTTGACACCAGTTTCATTTCTTATTTAAAGCAATTGACAGCTTGTCCTAAACTGAAGAAGGGCATTTGCTTGGCCATAGTGAAGATCAGTACATTTTCCAAGTCTTAGAAAGAATGGAGTTATTCATACGGGATTTAGAGTTAAGTGGTCAGTGTTACTCAGTAACACATTTTATCTTTATATATGGGGTGTTGTGCTATAAAGCACCTAGAACTCAATAAGAAAAGTTGCTGTGAATGTGCAACAATGACAGAGAAGTACACCCTTGTAATTTGTTGGTATCTGAACAGCTTGTTTACCTCCAGAGTCCCAGGATAGACTGTGAGAAGCAGACTAACTGATGAGGCTGAGAGAAGGTAGTACAGGAGACAAAGGAAGCCCTGTGCCTCCTGTAATCAGCTTTGTTTCTCGAGGAGAATGTGGCCTTGCTCACTGTTGCCAGTATTATTCTATCATCAGCAAGAGCAAGTTCTCAGGAAACCCTTATATACCTATAAGCTTTAGTAGACAGTTGAATGGGTTTGTCTTGTATCCATGCTTAGGAAAAACAAGACTCTTTATTTTAGCCAAATACAAAAAGACATTCTGTGTCAGATCACTGTGGGGTTCTCTCTCTCTCTCAGAGAAGGTTGTCTGAAGGACTTTAAGCCATTGTTTGTGGTACTGGTTGGGAATTTGGGACTACTAAAGTGTCTCTTAACTGCTCTTAAGCATCAGTTTAAAAATAACTTTTTTCTTAGTTATAAACGTAAATAAGCCTTTTCCTTTTTACTGGAACCATATGGGGTAACCTTTGGTTGTATTAGTCTTTGGTTTAATGACCTGATGCTGAAAAGGTTGACTTATTTTTTCTTTCAATTGATAACCTGCACAACTGTAGGTAGGCCAGTTTATTTCTTGTTCTTTGTAAAACTGAAGGCTTTGCTCTCTCAGTTCTTGCTGAAGTAGCACAAACCCCCTTCAGTTAAATCAGGGGTACTCAAAATACCATCCAGGGAAAAGCCTTGGCATGCCTGTTAAAAACCTTGCTGGTGGCCTCTTTAAGAGGAATACAAAGTCTGATGGCCTGCCATTGCTGATCATTTAGGGTAATGATTAAGATGCCTTTAACAAAATTCGGCCGGGCGCGGTGGCTCAAGCCTGTAATCCCAGCACTTTGGGAGGCCGAGGCGGGCGGATCACAAGGTCAGGAGATCGAGACCACAGTGAAACCCCGTCTCTACTAAAAATACAAAAAATTAGCCGGGCGCGGTGGCGGGCGCCTGTAGTCCCAGCTACTCAGGAGGCTGAGGCAGGAGAATGGCGGGAACCCGGGAGGCGGAGCTTGCAGTGAGCCGAGATCGCGCCACTGCACTCCAGCCTGGGAAACAGCGTGAGACTCCGTCTCAAAAAAAAAAAAAAAAAAAAAAAAAAAAAATTCATCAAAAAATTAACTGACTTGAACAAAAAGGAAAGTTAACTCTTTTATATTAACTAGTCTCTCAATAATAAGAAGGTACACCTAACTCTGGTTAGAGCAGTTTCAGGATTAGAAAATTTAGCTGCTCAGAGTCATCAGGAACTTGTTTTGTGTGTGTGTGTGTGTTGGAGGGCAGGGGTTGGGGTTGTTTTATCTTTTGCCCTGCCATTCTGAGTGAGAGGCTTAGCTCTTCTCAGGGCGGTAAGATGTTGGCTGCAGTTCTAGACATCAGAGTCAGAACAGCATTCTGGGAGTAGGAGAGGATTGATTTACTCTATAATCTCTAGCAACAAGGAAAACCTTTCTCAAAGCACCTCGACAACTTCCTCTTCGATCTCGTCAACCACTGTCAAGGAAAATTGGCCAAGTCCATTTATTTATTTATTGGAGATGGAGTTTCACTCTTGTCGCCCAGGGTGGAGTGCAGTGGCATGATCTCTGCTCACTGCAACCTCCACCTTCCAGGTTCAAACGATTCTCCTGCCTCAGCCTCCCAAGTAGCTGGGATTACAGGTGTCTGCCACCATGCTTGGCTAATTTTTGTATTTTTAGTAGAGACGGGGTTTTGCCATGTTAGCCAGACTGGTCTCGAACTCCTGACCTCGGGCAGTCTGCCTGCCTTGGCCACCCAAAGTGCTGGGATTACAGGCATGAGCCACCACGCGCCCAGCCAGCCAAGTCCAGTTATTTGGTCTCCCTCCCCAACTCATTCCACATGGCTATGTGGAAGAGGGAAAATACCTGAACAATATCAGGGTCCTCTTGGAAAGGAGAAAGGAGAAAGGCAGATAAATTGTTAGTGACTAGAATACAAAGTGTCATCTGTACCAGGTGGTTCATATATTTTCCATAGCATCTGAAATTTGAGCAACTTGATTTAAGGGAGTTATAACTCAAGTTAGCTTTACTGAGCACATACATAGTAGGTACTCAAAAATACGGTAGATGATGGATAGAGTAATAAGATGCAGATTTCTTTTGCATTAACAATCTCTGAAGCTTCTTAACAATTAATAGTATGTTACAATTAATAGTAATTGCTGTCATTGACATCCAGCAGTTTGTCTTTTTCTTTACATTCACAAAGGTAGGAAACTTCCAGATCTTAGTACTTGATAAAAGACCAGGTGTTTTCATGCATGAACTTCTTCCTAGCATTTCTTGGGAAATGTACGTTTTTTTTGAATTCTGAGAAAAAGTACTCAAGAAGTTTAATAAATGGAAAGCATTATTCTAATTGTCTTATTAGAATTAGTTTTAACAACACAGAAACGTTACTGATTTGAAGGAATCTACTTAGGGCAAGTTGAAAGTAAAAACTAGAAATACTGATACCTGGAATCAAAGGTTAAGGTCAACAGTAGCTCCTTGGAAAGAAGTGATTACAAATCAGTCTTCATTATAAATATTGCCATTTTATGTGTGTTCATGGCCCTGTCTGCTAAGTAAATATTAATGAGTTTACACATGGTATACTTAATAAAAATTAAGTGGTGTTCCAAGAAATAGAATTTGAAGCAAAATCCTTATATTGGCATTTTGTGATTCTGCACAGTACTATAAACCTTACTGAGTTCTAAATGTTACATTATTCACATACTAGCCAGTAATACCCACATGCAGTCTAGCATTTGAATATTCACTATAGGCCTCAGTTCTTACAAATACTAATTAAATGATTTTTTTTAAAGATAACACATGTAGGCTGGATGCGGTGGATCACAAGGTCAGGAGTTCGAGACCAGCCTGGCCAATATGGTGAAGCCCATCTCTACTAAAAGTACAAAAAAATTAGCTGGGCGTGGTGGCACATGCCTGTAATCCCAGCTACTCGGGAGGCTAAGGCAGGAGAATTGCTTGAACCTGGGAGGTGGAGGTTGCAGTGAGCAGAGATGGCGCCACTGCACTCCAGCATGGGTGACAGAAGGAGACTCCGTCTCAAAAACAAAAAAAAGAAAAAAGATACACATGTAATGAATAAAGAGTTTGAAAAATATATTTAATAACTTCTTTTAAAGAATAATGTAGATTTTGGGAATTCCAGAGAGTTCCAATTCATTGTGTTTGAATCCTGAAGATTGGTGTTTGTCAGGAATTCAGAAACACTAGGAGATCAAATTTGTGCCTTGAAGTTCAACTCTGTGTGTTTTAGTGTTTTCAGCAACAGTTCCATGAAGGGCCACAAGGTGGAGGTGGTACGTCACAGAACTAGCTAGTTTTGGCCTCTTAATGAAAAGCCTCTTTAATGGTCTCTGCTCTTTTTCTTTTTCATCTACTTCATTAAATTGTTGTAAACTCTTCACTTTTAGAACAGGAAAGTTTTTTTTTTTTTCTTTGCTGAAGATGGAGACAATTTCTAAATATTTAAGGCAGAAATAATGCTAACCAAACTCTTCTTGAGAACAGAAAAGGAAGAGTGCACCACTGAAGCCATGAGGGGCCACAGTTGCCTTCGTTGGAAGCTTTTTTAACTAAAGCAGATTTTATTTCTTTAAAAGTTAAAATACCCATCTATTTTTCCTTGAGTAAGCTTTGGTAGTTTATAGCAATGAAAGAATTTGCTCATTTCATCTGTTTTTGGTTTCATGAGCATACAGTTATAGTATTTTATTATATTTTACTGTTTATAGAATCTGTAGTTGATGTCCTCTTTCATTCCTGATATTGGAAATTTTGTTTGCTCTTTTTTTTGTTAGTGAATCTACCTAGAGGCTTTTTTAACTTTATTGATTTTTTCAAAGAAACACCATTTTGTTTCATTGTGGCTTTTTTGTTTTTCTGCTGATTTTATTATTTTTTTTTATTATTTCCTTCCTTTTACTTGCTTTGGGTTTAATTTCCTTTTTCTAGTTTCTTAAAGTAGTAGTTTAGATTATTGATTTGGGATATTTTCTCTTCTAATATAAACACTTAATGGCATACTTTTCATTTTAAGCACTGCTATAGTCACATCCCACAAATTTTGGTATATTTTTATTTAATTCAGAATGTTTTTTATAATTCTACAAAATTTTCATCTTTTTTCCTTTTTTTTCTTTTTAATTATACTTTAAGTTCTAACTTTTTTCCTGTTATCTGTTGTCTCTTCTTTGTTATTTTTGCTATCTCTACGGCACTCTATTTGACACAGTTTAGACCAGTCCCTTTATCCCCTTGTTTCTTAATTCTTCCTTCCTTCCTCTGTTCCTCAGGGTATTGTGTTCTGTTGCCCAGGCTGGAGTACAATGGTACAATCACAGCTCACTGCAGCCTTGAACTCCTGGGCTCGAGTGGGCCTCCCTCCTCAGCCTCCCTAGAAACTAGGACAATCACAGGTGCGCACCACTGTGTGCCTGGCTAATTTTTAATTTTCTTTTTTTTTTTCTTTTTTTTTGGTAGAGTTGGGGCTTTGCTAAGTTGCCCAGGCTAGGCTCAACCTCCTGGGCTCAAGTGATCCTCCTGCCTCAGCCTTTCAAGTAGCTGGGACTACAGGCATGTGCCACCAGGCCTGGCTGATGAGCATTTTATCTGGCTTTAAAGCCCTTAAATCCAAACATTTGTGTCATCTTATCATTGATGTTTGTTGGCTGTCTTTTCCTGGTTTTTCATATGCTGAGTTATTTGGGGTTGTATCCTGGACATTTTCATTAGGATTTTTTTTTTTTTTTTTTTTTCAAATAAGACTCTGGGTCTTATATTAATCTGCCAGTTTTGTTGTCATTCAAATTCCGGCTTCATCAGTATGCCTGTTTCTATTTACTTTTCAAAGTAAATAACTATGAACATCCTTAAATAACTATGCCACCCATCTCTCTAGGTTTTATTGCTACTTTCAGTGGGAAAGATAGAGTGGAATGTGCTTACTCCATTGTACCTAGAACCTTCCTTCCAGAGAGGATTTTACTTTTGCTTTATTCAAATAACACTAGCTCCTGAACAATTTTTATGTCAATTTCTTGAAATTTGAACCTCAACCTTAAATCCCAAACCTAAATTAGGCACGTAAATCTTACTTTGAATTTTGAGGTAAGACTTTTTTCCCCCTCTTCAGAGCCCAGTAGAAACAGACAAAATTCCTTGCTGTTTTCCTATGCCAGTAGGCAGACATTTTTCTGGTCTATTCTTTAATAGAAATTTTAGCATTGGCCAAGCATGGTGGCTCATTCCTGTAATGCCACCATTTTAGGAGGCCAAAGCGGGTGGGTCACTTTAGCTCAGGAGTTGAAGACCAGTCTGGGCAACATGGCAAAATCCCATCTCTACTAAAAAATTACAAAAACTAGCCAGATGTGATGGCACAGACCTGTTGGGAGGCTGAGGTGGGAGGATCACCTGAGCCCTGGGAGGTTAAGGCTTCAGTGAGCCATGGTTGCACCACTGTTATTCAGCCTGGGTAACAGAGTGAGACCCTGTCTTAAGAAAACAAAAATTTTAACATTATGCAGGGGGTGGAGTTTTAGTCTCACTTTCAATTCCCTTTCTGTAGGGGTTTCATTTTTCTATCCTAAGGCAGTGTTTAAAAATCCTCATATGAAACTCTCCAGGGCAACCGTGGGCCCTGATCCACTAATGAAAGTTCCTTATCCTTCTTTGTTTCTGACACTTGGGGATTTCCTTTCTGCCTTTTAATGTGCTTATTCATTAAAATAATGTTTTACATTTATATTTTATCTGGCTATTTGTAAGGATTTGTAGCAGAAAGATTTTCAGGTTTTCTTGATTGCTATCTTGCTGAAACAAATACTTTTTATAGAATTGTTCTTTTAAAAATCAACTGATGTGGCCAGGCACAGTGGCCTGTAATCTCAGCATTTTAAGAGGCTGAAGTGGGAGGATCTCTTCTCAAGTCAGGAGTTCGAGACCAGCCTGGGCAACATATTATAGCAAGACCCTATCCCTCTAAAAAATGTTTAAATTAGCAGGGCATGCCCTGCTATGTACATACATGACACAGGTATGTGTCATGTACCTGTGGACCTATCTACTTGGGAGGCTAAGGCAGGAGTATCCCTTGAGCTCAGGAGTTTGAGGCTGCAGTGAGCTATGATCAGGCCACTGCAGCCCAGCCTACGGTAACAGAGCGAGACCCTGTCTCTCAAAAAATAAAAATAAATAAAAATCAACCGGCATACACAAAAAAATTAGATGCCCAATTAATACAAACTAATTTATTATCA
Source organism: Macaca fascicularis (assembly GCF_037993035.2). NCBI lineage: Eukaryota > Metazoa > Chordata > Mammalia > Primates > Cercopithecidae > Macaca > Macaca fascicularis. The sequence goes on from NC_088390.1 coordinate 47,703,721, forward strand.
GAACTGCCAGAATTTCTAATATTCATCTAACATGTGGATTTGTATAACACATTTATATTTATGTTTTAGGCTAGGGACTATAATTATGTCTATAATGAATCAGGATTAAAAGAGTTCCTGTTATCTCTTGTGACTGAAAAAATAAACAGTGTTTGATTTGGAAAAAAAATATTATCAGTATAATGAAATTAATGCTGGTTTCAAATGATAACTTTCAGGTACTATGGAAAGGGCAATTTTAAACTTTGAGAACAAAAATAAAACCACCGCTCTAAATAGCTAAAGAGAATCGAGGTTTGTGTGGTTACTTTTGTCTTTGTTTTGTTGTGTTTAGTTTGTTGAATTCTTGGCATTCTATGTAAAATTCAATAGGAATCTCAGTTTAGTAGTTAAGGAGATCTGTTTCCTTTCACTTACGGTGGTTTCTTTTCAGAAACATGTTCTCCTTCCTTCCTGCCAGGAATGAGTAGCGACAGTGACATTGAATGTGACACTGAGAATGAGGAGCAGGAAGAGCACACCAGCGTGGGCGGGTTTCACGACTCTTTCATGGCCATGACACAGCCCCCGGATGAAGGTGCAGCACATGATGTCATTTTACACAGATTAATAAAACCGCCGCTGCTGCTTCTCTTTCTTCTTCTGCTGCTACTTCTGCTTCTTCCGCTCTGCTGCTTTTGCTTCTTCTGCTTCTACTTCTTTTTTTTTTTTTTTTTTTAATTATTGTCATTTACGAGACAATATTCTTTGGTAAACTATTATGGTGAGTACTGAAAAAACACAGCTGGTAATATTTGGCTGAGTTGCACCTAATGAGTGCTACTTACTGGGTAGAGAAGGGGTCCACAACCTGCTTTTGTGTAGTCTGTGACCTGAGAATGGTTTTTACTTTGTAAAGAGTCTTAAAAAAACAAGCAAAAGAAAGAAGAGTTTTGTGTGTTTTTTTGCCCTGAGACAGAGTCTTGTTTTGTTGCCAAGCTATAGTGCCGTGGCATGATCTTGGCTCACTGCAACCTCCGCCTCCTGGGTTCAAGTGATTCTCCTGCCTCAGCCTCCCGAGTAGCTGGGATTATAGGCACACACCACCACGCCTGGCTAATTTTTTTGTATTTTTAATAGAGATGGAGTTTCACCATGTTGGCCAGGCTGGTCTCAAACTCCTAACCTCATGAATCATCTGCCTTGGCCTCCCAAAGTGCTGATATTACAGGCATGAGCCACCACGCCCGGCCCAAAGAATTTTCAACAGAGTCCGTTTGTGGTCTACAATGCCTAAATATTTACTATCTACCCTTCACAGGAAATGATTGCCAACCCTGGGGAGATTTCAGATGTTTGGATTTTTTTCCTTTTCAGAGATTTTTCTAGCCTACTGTAGGATAACTTTAACCTTTTAAAACAAACATAACTTAGAAATACATGCAGATTGTGAAATCAATTTTTATTCCCTCCTACCTCCAAAAAAGTTATTAGGAAAAAACTCAACAAGAGAAACCTAATGTTAGCATTTTACCTTGTTTTCTTCTGTTCTTATTTGCATTTCTTCTTCTTCTTTTTTTTTTAGGTAGAGTCTTGCTTTGTCTCCCAGGCTGAAGTGCAGTGGCACAATCTTAACTCACTGCAACTTCTGCCTCCCAGGTTCAAGCAATTCTCCCACCTCGGCCTCCTGAGTAGCTGGGACTACAGGCACGTGCTACCACATCCAGCTAGTTTTTGTAATTTTTAGTAGAGACAGGGTTTTGCCATGTTGGCCAGCCTGGTCTCGAACTCCTGACCTCAGGTGATCTGCCCACCTTGGCCTCCCAAAGTACTGGGGTTACAGGTGTGAGCTACTGTGCCAGCCCTACCTAAATATTTTATAAATAGTGTTGTATTCTGCTTTTTTCACTTAAATATATTTGTATGTTATTTAAAATTTCATAAACTTCATTTTTTATGGCAACCTAATATTCTGTCATGTGGATATACCATACGCATTCTGCTGTGAAGCAGTTTTCTGGAATACAGATTAATCAAGAAAAGGATATCCTGTCAAGTTAGAGAAATACACATTTAAAGTTACCCAGAGGCCTTAATAATCAATCTGAGCATTCCTCTGCAAGATATCCTGGAGTGACAACATTATCAAGCCTTTGCTAATTGTCTGCTTTATATTTTACATATTTTCCTGGTGTTCTGGTATCTTTTTCAATACAGAACCAAGCATTTGGAATATGTTTTAATACAGAATATGTTTGGAATATGTTTCAATACAGAACCAGTTATTTGGAGTGCTGGTGGTTTTGTAGTGATATTTGCATGCATAGTTTAATTGGCTTTGAAATATGTTTTATGTTTATAAGGTCTTGAATCTTGAGAATATACATCATTGCTTCTTGTTCCCTTCTTAAACTCCCCAGATTGTCCCCAGGAGGACAAAATGAGACAATTCCTGTCATCTTTTAATTGTGGGTCTATTACACATTTTGTTTTTTCTCCTTTATTTTTCCTTTGTGTTTGATTATACCTGACTCAGATCACAAATTCTCTGAAGACAGAGATTTGTTCACAACTCAGCACATCTTTTTTTTTTTTTTTTTTTTTGAGACGGAGTCTCGCTCTGCCGCCCAGGCTGGAGTGCAGTGGCCGGATCTCAGCTCACTGCAAGCTCCGCCTCCCGGGTTCACACCATTCTCCTGCCTCAGCCTCCTGAGTAGTTGGGACTACAGGCGCCCGCCACCGCGCCCGGCTAGTTTTTTGTATTTTTTAGTAGAGACGGGGTTTCACCGTGTTAGCCAGGATGGTCTCGATCTCCTGACCTCGTGATCCGCCCGTCTCGGCCTCCCAAAGTGCTGGGATTACAGGCTTGAGCCACCGCGCCCGGCCAACTCAGCACATCTTTATCGCTTAAATAACGTATTTGGTAAGATCATTTAAAGACTTGAGAAGGAAAATACTCCCCTTGTTATATTATATGCTTTTAAATTTAAAATGGTTTATTTATCTATTTTTCAATCATAGATACACATTCCAGTTTTCCTGATGGTGAACAAATAGGCCCTGAAGATCTCAGCTTCAATCCAGATGAAAACAGTGGAAGGTAATTGCCAAATCAAGAGAACTGACTTGCAAGCTACCTTGACCCTGAATTTTGCTGTAGTTGGTGCTCAAATTTGTCATCAGTCAGATAATCAGATTTGGTCTTATTTTTTCATTATCTCGACCTGAAATAGTAATTTGGAAACTGTTGGAAGGTGGCACAGTTTAGTCTAAGACAGCAGTAGCACATGGCAAAAACAGTATGGGAAGAGTTCTTTGTAATGTGAGGAAATAGCAATGTAGTTCTCTATTAATTTAGCAAATTTGTACATTCACAAAAGGCAGTTTGTCTATTACAGCAGAAGGCTGATTAACTGCCAGAAAATGTACCTCTAGGCCCTGCATGCCGTCAGTAACCTGCCTGGCATTGGTGCTCTTCTGTCTTTGGCTAGAGCTTAGTTGTGTTTAAATAATCACCTTTATATTTGGGGTTTTAATTACAGTTTAATTACAGTTCCATTAGTTCCTGTAGATTAGTGAACAGAACAGTTGCTTATGAAGAGATTCTGCCCTGTAGACACTTTATGTGAATAACTGAAGTAACACTAGACTGAATCTCCTTTTTGGAGTGTGTATCTTCTCTCACTTGTTCAGGCACAGGCACACTGTTTAATGGCATGGAATCTTTCTGTTGTGTGACTTCTGCACATGTAATTTTCAATGAATTAAGTTCACCTGGATTCGTTAACGTTCCTGGACCTGTAGACACATGTAAGATTATTTAAAATCCTTTCATTTTTTCTGCCTCTTACCATACGACTATAGTGCAGCAAATATTTTAAAGCCCCTTGTTTATTTTCATTAGTTGTACATTGATTTCAGTGTCAGCACCTTTAAAGACTCATTCATGTTGCACAGTGGCTTACATGAATGTGAAACTGTGGTATAAGGTTTTCTTTCGTACTCATAATTAGCCCAAAACAGTTGCCACACTTTGCATTGTGCTCCTGCATTTGTGTTTGAGTTGCTATATATTTGTGAAAATTACACTGAAAGTTGACTAAGAGACTATTGAAAAAGCATGAATAATTAAATATACATGTGGGCAACATCTCATCTGCTGTATTTTACTTAGTGAATATTGTTCACTATTCCGTGTCTTATGTCTTGCTGAATGCTGTGACTCATAGTTTACTTTTGTTCAAAATAGTTTGCACTTTTTGTTAATAAAATCAACTTGAGAAAATATGCCTCTGCTATTTATTAAATTGGGACCAGAAACCCCTTTTTTCTACTCATTGACTGTGGCTGTTTAGTAGTGTAGAGAAGATCCAAACATTTGATTAGTTTGTTTTGTGTTTAGTCTCATGGTGAGGAGTGATGCCTAGCATCCATCCCAGTCATTCTAAAATTAGAATAAACCTGAAAGACCAAAAGGTTTCTTCAGAGATGATAGCTTTTAGTTCAGACCTGTTCACTTTAGGACAGGACAGTAGTTTCTCCCTCGTTGCCCAGCTGTCTTATATACTAAGGCTGCTCCGAGTTCCTCGGTGATGCCGGGAACACCGCTGTTTCCTCTCTTGCTTGATGTAGTTTGCTGTGCTAACATTTAGGTAGCAGAGAGGGAAGGAAAAGGCACAGGAAAAGAACCAGTTACTCCACTCTCTGCTTGTCCTACTTTTTTGCTCTTTCTGTACCATGATAGAGCCCTCAGCATGTTTTTTTATTTTTAATTTTGTAACCTTTCCTTTTTTGCCGAAGAACTGTCTACTGTTACCTTGCTTCTGTATTTAGTGTTTTATCTCAAGTTCATTCCTGGAAAATCTCCCCTGAATAGAGTTTTCTCTTAGGGCTAGAGATATATTAATGCTTGTGTTGTCCATGAACATGTCCTTTCTGGACAACTTTAACTACTTGTGTCATTGATCCTTAAGTAACCTTTGAGGTAGATGAGTTGTATATCAAACCTGTTTGGCCGTGGAGCCTGAGTTTCGGGGAGGTTGTATGATTCTCTTAAGGTTCAATACCACTGGCAGGGATGGGGTGAACTGCTGGTCTAGTGCCTTTTCCACTTTATCTCGCTTGCACCAAACCCAACATTCTGATACCAAATAATTTAAAACCTAAAGATTATTCTTTGTTTTTAGCTTTTAATTTTGAGATAATTTTAGATTTGCAAAAGAGTTGCAAAAATTGTACAAGAGTTTCCATATACCCTCTGCCCAGCTTCTCCTTTTGTTAATGCCTTACATAATTACAGAATGGTGATCAAAACTAAGAAGTTAATCCTGGTTATAATATTGTTAACCAAATTACAGAATTTGTTCAGATTCCACCATTATTTCACAAATGTTCTTTTTCTGTTCTAGGATCCGGTCTAGGATCCCACGTTGTATTTTGTTGCCATGTTTCCTTGGGATCCTTCAGTATGTGACAGCTCCTCCGCCTTTCCTTGCTTTCATGACCTTGATATTTTTGAAGAGGATGTGTTATTTTCTTAAATGTTCTTCTTATTTGGGTTTGTCAGATGCTTTCTTATATTAAATTGAGGTTATGCATTATTGAGAAGGCCCTTCTCAGTGCATCACATCAGGGGGGATATGATGTTGATATATCAATATACATATATATATATATATATTTTTTTTTTTTTTTTTTTGACGGAGTCTCACTGTGTCACTCAGGCTATAATGCAGTGGCACCAGCTTGGCTCACTGCAGCCTCTGCTTCCCAGGCTCAAGTGATCCTCCCACCTAAGCCTCCTGAGTAGCTGGGACTATAGGTGTCCACCACCACACCTGGCTAATTTTCCTATTTTTTGTGGAGATGGGGTTTCACCATGTTGCCCAGGCTGGTCTCCAACTCCTGAGCTCAAAACAATCCCCCTGCCTCAGCCTTCCAAAGTGCTAGGTTGATTGCAGGCTAGATTGCAGGTGTGCTCCTGGCCTGATGTTGATATGTTGGGTTTTTTTTTTTTTTTTTGAGATAGGGTCTCACTGTGTCGGCCAGGCTGGAGTGCAGTGGCATGATCTTGACTCACAGCAACCTCTGCCTCCCTGATTCAATTCATTCTCCTGCCTCAGCCTCCCAAGGAGCTGGAATTACAGGCACGCACCACCACGCCCAGCTAATTTTTGTGTTTTAGTAGAGACGGAGTTTCACCATGTTGGCCAGGCTGGTCGCGAACTCTGACCTCAAGTGATCCACTTGCCTTGGCCTCCCAAAGTGCTAGATTAGAGGCATGAGCCACTGTGCCCAGCCCTGATGTTGATATTTTTTATTGGTGAACTAAACGGTGAGATTACTTGGTTAAGGTGGTGTTGTGAGGATTTCTTTTTTTTTTTTTTTTTTTGAGAGGATTTCTTTTTTTTTTTTTTTTTTGAGACGGAGTCTCGCTCTGTCGCCCAGGCTGGAGTGCAGTGGCCGGATCTCAGCTCACTGCAAGCTCTGCCTCCCAGGTTCACGCCATTCTCCTGCCTCAGCCTCCCGAGTAGCTGGGATTACAGGCGCCCGCCACCACTCCTAGCTAATTTTTTTTGTATTTTTAGTAGAGATGGGGTTTCACCATGTTTGCCAGGATGATCTCAATCTCCTGACCTTGTGATCCGCCCACCTTGGCCTCCCAAAGTGCTGGGATTACAGGCGTGAGCCACCGTGCCCAGCCTTTGTGAGGATTTCTTACTATAGATTTACGTTTTTACCCCTTTGTAATTACTAAATATTTGGGGCAGATACTTTGAAACTATGCAGATACCTTGTTTCTATTAAACTTTTTTTTTTTTTTTTGGAAGACAGAGTCTGGCTTTGTTACCTATTCTGTGGTGGCGCGATGTCGGCTCACTAAGCCTCAAACCCCTGGGCTTAAGCGATCCTCCCACTTCAGCCTCCTGAGTAGCTGGGACTACAGGCATGCGCAGTCACACCGGGAGAATTTTTGTGTTTTTTGTAGAGATGGGGTTCTTGAGCTCTTGGGCTCAAGCGACCCTCCCGCCTCAGCCTCCCAAAGTGCTGTGATACAGGCATGTGCCACTGCGCCCGGCACCCGGCCAAAACTCTCACTTACTAATTTTAGCACCTAGTAGTTGATCTTGCATATGGAAATTGTTACTGTAATGTTTTAATGGTAATTTTCTAATTCCTTAATTTCTTCTATGTTTTTTGTTAGAATGCTGTAAGGACAAGTCCTTTCTTCCCCGTTTTTGTAATTTCAGCTACTTATTTATATCAGCTACTTTATATATCTATATATGATGGATATTTATTTTGTTTTTGAGTTAATATTTTGTAGCTTGGCTTGTTCTGGTTTCAGCCATTGGAAACTCTTCCAGATTGGCTCCTGTGCCCTTTTCATATGTCTCATTCTTGTTGTTGTTGTTGTTAAGCATTTCTTTGCTTTCTGACATCACAAGATACCTACCCTAGCCATGGAATTAACCACTTCCTGGAGAACCATGGTTCTTATTATTGGAGAATGCTATTTAGAAACAAAGATTTGGATGCCACGTATTTATTATTATTAGACTGTCACTGCTTCTAGTCCCACTCGGGATACATAGAAAATGTAAATTGGCTGAGTGTAGTGGTGCGCACCTGTGGTCCCAGCTACTTGGGAGGCTGAGGTAGGAGGATCACTTGAGCTTGGGAGGTAGAGATTGCAGTGAGCCAAGATCGTGCCACTGCGCTTCAGCCTGTGTGACAGAGTGAGACCCTGTCTCAAAAAAGAGAAAATGTATGACTGGGCACAGCAACTCATGCCTCTAACCCCACTACTCAGGGAGGCCAAGACAGGTGGATCACCTGAGGTCAGGAGTTCAAGACCAGCCTGACCAACATGGAGAAACCCCATCTCTACTAAAAATACAAAATTAGCCAGATGTGGTGGCACACGCCTGTAAACGCAGCTACTCGGGAGGTTGAGAAAGAATTGCTTGAACCTGGGAGGTGGAGGTTACGGTAAGCCGAGATCTTACCATTGCACTTCAGCCTGGGCAACAAGAGCAAAACTCCATCTCAAAAAAGAAAAAAAAAAAAAGAAAGAAAATGCATATAGACAGCTGTTCCTCAGTATCTGTGAGGAATTGGTTCCAAGACCCTCTGTGGATACCAAAGTCCACAGATGCTTAAGTCCCTTGTATAAAATGGCATAGTGTTTGCATATAACCTATGCACATCCTCCTGGATACTTTGTTTTGGTTTTGAGACAGGGTCTCATTCTGTTGCCCAGGCTGGGGTGCAGCTGTGCATAGCTCACTGCAGCAATGAACTCTTGGGCTCAAGCAATCCTCCCACCTCAGCCTGTCAGGTAGCTGGGACTACAGGTGTGAGCCACCACACCTGATCTCCCAGATACACTAAATCATCTCTGGATTACCTATAATACCTAATACAATGTAAATAAATACAATGTAAATTATTGTTGTGCTATTTTTTTAAAAACAAATTCTGTCCATTGTTGGTTGACTCCATGGATGCAGAAAGCAAAGATATAGAGGGCCAACTGTATAGTTACTCATGCAAATACACACATTTATATGTATTTCTGTACATATCTGTGTGTGTGTGTCACTATGACTGTGAGTCTACACTGGTAACAGTTCAACTCCAGAGGCCTCATTCTGGTCTTCCCTCTTATTTAGAATGCCTTTCTCTGACAGGAGCCTAGCTCTCATTAGCTATGATGCATGTATGCACTTGCTCAACTCGAATATACAAGTAGCTTCAGAACCGTTGGCCTCCTGTGGATTCCAGGCTGTGCCCTACAAAAAACAAATTTACCACCTAAAATACAGTGCTTGTATACAGTTCTTTTAGTCTTTAGCTTTTCAGTATCGTGTCATAACATTTTTTTCAAAGATATTTAGGTCCTTAGATTCAAATTACATTAATTCTTTTCTTTCCCATTCCCTTCATTGTGATATTGTGCCTCGTTGGTGTAACAGTTAGGTTCATCTGTTATGGTCTACATTCTGTCCTCCCCCACATATCCTGGTTAATTTGTAAATTTACATACATTAAAATTCAGTCTTTCTGGCATACAGTTCTGTGGGTTTCAACAAATGTCATGTATTCGCCACCAAAATACTATACAGAACATTTCAGTCACCCCCAAAATTCCCCTGTGCTGGCCCTTTACAGGTAACCACCTTCCTCCCCCGCAGCTCCTGGCTACCGCTGATCTGATCTGATCTGTTCTCTGCCCTTTTAGTTTTTGCTTTTCCACAGAGTCATGTAAATGGGATCACAGTTTGGCCTCTTGCTTCACAAAGTGCAGTTAAGTTTCACTCATCTTGTGTGAATCAGCACTTCATTCTTTTTTATTGCTGAGTAGTAGTAGTCCACTGTGTGGATACACCACTGTTTATTCCTTTGCCCATTTGGGTTATTTCTAGTTTAGGATGATTAGACTCTTGTAAACATTTGGGTACAGGTTTTTGTGTGAGTGTAAGCTTTTATTCTCTAGTGTTACATGCTGTATTCTGTTTTCATGCTGCTGATAAAGGCATACTCGAGACTGGGCATTTTACAAAAGAAAGAGGTTTATTGGACTTACAGTTCCACGTGGCTGGGGAGGCCTCACAATCATGGCAAAAGGTAAAAGGCACATCTCACATGGTGGCAGACAAGAGAGCTTGTGCAGGGAAACTCCGCCTTATAAAACCATCAGATCTCATGAGACATTCAGTATCATGAGAACAGCACAGGAAAGTCTTGCCCCCGTGATTCATTTACCTCCCACTGGGTCCCTTCCACTGGGTCCCTCCCACTGGGTCCCTCCCACGATACGTGGGAATTCAAGATGAGATTTGGGTGGGGACACAGCCAAACCATACATGCCTAGGGGCGGGATTGCTGGGTATGTAATAGAGAATCTGGCCTTTGTCCTAGTTCCTGGGAAGTGCCCTCTAAATCCTTGGCATTCCCCAAGTGATAGGGTTATTTATGGTGGCCCTTGCTAGTTTATGTTAATGAGATGACCCAGGATTGGGGCTGGCTACACCAGAAATGCTGTGGGTGTCATTAGAGAGCTGGGCTCTGAACCATGTGATAGTCCAGTCCGACTCACTGCCAGTGATGGTTACACCTACATAAGGAAGTTCCAGTAAAAATCTGGATACTTACCAGGCACGGGGGCTCACGCCTGTAATCCCAGCACTTCAGGAGGCCAAGGCAGGCGGGTTACCTGAGGTCGGAAGTTTGAGACCAACCTGACCAACATGGAGAAACCCCATCTTTACAAAAAATACAAAATTAGCTGGGCGTGGTGGTGCATGCCTGTAATCCCAACTACTTGGGAGACTGAGGCAGAAAAATCACTTGAACCTGGTAGACAGAGGTTGCCGTGAACCGAGATCGTGCCATTGCACTCCAGCCTGGGCAAAAGGAGTGAAACTCCATCTCAAAACAAAACAAAAAAAAACTGGACACTAAAGCTTGAGTGAGTTTCCCTCTTATTTATACAAGCTACTTGTATATTAGAGTTGAACAAGTACATACATATAGCTAATGAGAGCTAGGCTTCTGTCAGAGAAAGGCATTCTAAATAAGAGGGAAACTCTTACATATTTTTATAAAATATGTAAGTACAGAGCACTGTCAACCAGGGAAATGTATCAGTGTGCCTGGAGAGTAAGTTGTCCTGAAGTCAAGGGGCCTTCACATTTGGGACTCTCCCAGGCCTCACCCTATGTATTTCTCCCTTTAGCTGGCTTATTTGTAACCTTTTGTCATAATGAAACTCTGATCATAAGTGCATTTCTGAGTTCTGTGAGTTGTTCTAGTCAATTATCAAACCTGAGTAGGATAGCAAAAATGCCCAAATTTGTAATCAGCTGGTCAAAAGTGAGGGTCGCCTCAGGATCCCGGAACTCGGAGCTAGTGTCTGGAATGAGGGCAGTCTTGTGGAAAACTTCGCCCATAACCTGTACAGTTTGACCGAACTCCGGGTAGTTGGTATCAGCACTCATTGCACTGAGTCATATGGTAAGTAGAGTCTTTACTGAGGCGCTGCCCAGTCTCCACAGTGACATACCATTCTGCATTCCCATCAGTAGCACATGAAAGTACCAGTTGCATCTCACAAACATTTGGCACTGCCAGAAGTTTTCTAGCCATTCGTTTTGGTTTTTCTTCTAACCAACTGAGCTAACCAGCTATTTTTTAGCCATTCTAATAGGTGTGTAATGGTATTTGTTTTGCTAATATTTTGCCTAGAACTTTTCCATCTATATTCAGAGCGATACTGGTCTGAAATTTTCTGTCTTCATCTGATTTGGTGTCAGAGTAATGCTGACCTAATAAAGTGAGTGTTCTGTTTTCTGGAAAAGAAGGCGTAGATTTGGTGTTATTTATTATTATTATTATTTTTATCTCAGCTCACTGCAACCTCCACCTCCCAGGTTCAAGCGATTCTCCTGTCTCAGCATCCCAAGTAGCTGGGATTACAGGCACCTGCCACCACATCCAGCTAATTTTTGTATTTTTAGTAGAGACAAGGTTTCACCATGTTGGCCAGGCTGGTCTTGAACTCCTGACCTCAGTTGATCCACCCACCTTAGCCTCCCAAGTTGCTGGGATTATAGGCATGAGCCACCGTGCCTGGCCTTATTCTTTAACTGTTTAGTAGAATTCACCAGTGTAACCAACTAGAAGGAAACTTTTTTCTTTTTTTGAGACAGAGTTTTGCTCTTGTTGCTCAAGCTGGAGTGCAATAGCGCGATTTCAGCTCACTGCAACCTCCGCGTCCCGGGTGCAAGTGATTCTTCTACCTCAGCCTTCCAAGTAGCTGGGATTACAGGCGTGCGCCACCACACCCAGCTCATCTTCTTTATTTTTAGTAGAAATGGGGTTTCACCGTGTTAGCCAGGCTGATCTTGAACTCCTAACCTCAAGTGATCTGCCCGCCTCAACCTCCCAAAGTGCTGGGATTACAGCTGTGAGCCACCACGCCTGGCCAGGAAACTTCTTTTTCTTAGGTGTGGTGTGGTTGGTATTTACCTTGCTTGGTGTGGTCTGATTTTTTTTCTTTTTTTTTTTTTTTTTTGAGACAGAGTTTCGCTCTGTTGCCCAGGCTGGAGTGCAGTGGCGCAATCTCGGCTCACTGCAACCTCTGCCTCCCAGGTTCAAGTGATTCTCCTGCCTCAGCCACCTGAGTAGCTGGGATTACAGGCATGCGCCCCCACGCCCAAAAATTTTTTGTATTTTTAGTAGAGAAAGAATTTCACCATGTTGGTCAGGTTGGTCTCGAACTCCTGACCTTGTGATCCGCCAGCCTCAGCCTCCCAAAATGCTGGGATTACAGGCGTGAGCCACCAGGCCCGGTCTTGATTTTGTTTTTTCTTTTGAGACAGAGTCCTGCTCTGTCACCTGGGCTGGAGTGCAGTGGCTCGATCTCAGCTCACTGTGAACTCCACCTCCCAGGTTCACACGATTCTTGTGCCTCAACCTCCCTAGTAGCTGGGATTACAGGCGTGCACCACCATGCTTAGCTAATTTTTGTATTTTTAGTAGAGACAGGGTTTCTCCATGTTGCCCAAGCTGGTTTCAAACTCCTGGCCTCTAGTGATCCACTTGCCTCGGCCTCCTAAAGTGCTAGGATTACAGGTGTGAGCTACTATGGCTAGCCCTTTTTTTTTTTTTTTTTTTTTGAGACAAGGTCTTGCTCTGTCACCCAGGCTGGAGAGCAGTGGCACAATCACAGCTCACTGCATCCTCAGCCCTCCTGGTCTCAAGCAATCCTCCCACCTCAGCCTCCCGAGTAGCTGGGACTGCAAGCCACACACCATGTCCAGCTAATTTTTTTTTTTTTTCAGAGAGGGTCTCACTGCATTGCCCATACTGGTCTTGAACTCCTAAGTTTAAGCTATCCTCCCACCTCAGCCAAGCAAAGTGCTGGGATTACAGGTGTGACCCACCTCGCCTAGCTTTGCTTGGTGTTCTCTGAGTTTCTTGTATCTGTGGTTTTGTGTCTGTCATTAATTTTGGAAAACTCTAAGCCATTATTTCTTCAAATATTTCTTCTGCTCATTATCTTCTGCCCAAAATTAGCCAGGCGTGGTGGTGCATGCCTGTAATCCTAACTAGTTGGGAGACTGAGGCATTATCTTTCTCTTCTCCTTCTAGGATTCTAGTTGTGCATATTTTACACAGATACTGTCCCACAGCTTTTGGATGTTATGTTCTGGGTTGATTTTATTTTTCCTTCATTTTTTTCTGTTGTGTTTCAGTTAAGGTAATTTTTGTTAACTTATCTTCAAGTTTTACTGATTTTCTTTTCAGCAGTTTAGAGCCTACTGATTAGCCAACTAAAAGCATTCATCATCTCTGTTGTGGTATTTTTCATGTCTTACGTTTCTATTATTATTTAATTATAGGTTCCATCGCTTTGCTGTAATCACCCATATGATCTTGCATAGTATCCACCATTTTTCTTGACATATTAACTTTTTTTTTTTTTTTTTTTTTTGAGAGAGTCTCGCTCTGTCACCCAGGCTGGAGGGCAGTGGTGCGATGTTGGCTCACTGCAACCTCCATCTTCTGGGTTCGAGCAATTCTCCTGCCTCAGCCTCCCAAATAGCTGGGACTACAGGCTTGCACCACCACGCCTGGCTAATTTTTGTATTTTCAGTAAAGATGGGGTTTCGCCATGTTGACCAGGCTGGACTTGAACTCCAGACCTCAGGCGATCCTCCTGCCTTGGCCTCCCAAAACCTTAATTTTTTAAAGTTCTCTCTCACTTCCAAAATCTGTTACCTGAGTCTGGTTCTGATGATTGTTTCATGTCTTCAGAATGTTTTCTTCGTGGCTTTTCATATAGCTCTATATATTTTGTTAAAAGCGACACGTCTCACATAGGACAAGATACTTTGGTGAATAGTGTCTACACCTGAAAGTGAGGAGGCCTTTCCTGCTGCTAAGACCTTTGTTGCAGAGGTTGAATTAGTGTATTATGGCTGGTGGAAAAGTAATTGCGGTTTTCGCATTTTTTAATGGCAAGAACCAAAATTACTTTTGTTCCAACCTAATAGTAGTTAGGAGTTGTGCACGGTTCAAGATTGGATTTGCTGTGATTTTCCTTAGTGGTCTCGAGTTCCTGTGATGATACGTTGTATTTCTGATTGGGGTTGGATACCAGAGCACTGTGTTTCTGACCCTGAGTTTCCAGGCTCAGAAGCTTTGTGCTGTGTCTCTGAGAGGGTCTCTCTCTGTGCTTCCGTTGCTCTGCTGTCCTTCTCCTGGAAATACTCTGCTGTTACTTGAAGTGTAACGGGGGCTGGGGAGGGGCTGGCGTTCTTGGATTAAGTTGCAGTTTTAGGCACTGTGTCCTTAGGTTTGGGAGGGTCTCCGTTTACTTGCCCCCTCCCAGCTAATTACTGCCCCAGCCACGCATCCTCCAGATGAGGTGTGTCCTCACCATCACTACCAGTGGTATTTCTGCCCCCTCCTCCGGGATGGGGCTTTTCTTCCCTCTGCCACAGTGACTTTTCACCAGTGTCCAGATGGCAACAGTATTTGTGCCCCTTTTCCCTCATAGAATGCTTTTGTTCTGTGAGATGAGAGAAAGCGTACGGTAAGTTCCTTTACCCATGACCAAGGCCGCTGTATACTTCCCTGGGTGTGTGCGTCACAGCTGACACTTCTTAGGGCTCTTTCCAGTGTTTTCTCTGAGCCCCTGGTAGAGATTGTGAAGAAAAAGCCTGGAAGATAGGGCGACTCCCTCAGTTTCTGCAGGCCCCTGAGTCTTCACACTCTTGCAGCCCATATTCTGCCTTCACTAATCATCACTTTTAGGAAGGCTGTTCTTTTCAGTGTCTGTTTACAATGACCCTACCGAAACTAGTGCTAATGTCTTCTCTCCCCTTGCAGGCAACTGCCCCTCTCCGTTTGGGGCCATTTGGTTACTCTGCAACCTCAACTTTCCAATGGATTCGAAAAAAAGTCCTAATTTATAATTCATCTGGCTTATTTGCATTGTAAGAGTGGAAGAAATGCTCCTTCTACCCCTACATCCCAGAGTGGAAGCTGGAAGTGCTGTGATATATATATATATATGTAAAATACATATTTTATTGAATGTAAAACATGAGTGTAATTCTAAAATCAGAATTCAGAAAATCATGAGCCATTTTTAATTTTTTATCTAAATTTTTTAATGTTTAAATTATAAAGGTGATAAGATGAGAGAAATTTGGGAAATAGAAAACCCCAAGAGCTATTTTCTTTTTTGCATATTCATTTGAATCTTTATGTGGTACTATTTTTAGATTTCTCCTCATTCTACCTCTCATTCTCACATCTACCAATACATGCCTTCATAGTCTAGATTTATAGAAGTTTTAGAACTCTGCCTAGGGATGCTTAAGAGCAGATGATAAGATTAACCACAGTGTAGTTTGGGACATCAACTGTACGGGCTGCTCTCTTTCTAAAATCCTTTTCTCTGGCTGGCATGTTGACCAGGAGTCTCCCTTCCCGCTCTGCCGACCCTGCTGGCCAGAGTCCTTGCCCGAGACCTTCAGGTCAGTCAGTGTCTCCTGGTGTGCATTTGGGAAAGACTGCTCCATAGGCTCACCTCCCACTGGGTTTCATTTGACCTGGTGAGCCCATAGCAATTCGATTTGGCTTAACTGGCCACCCCTAATCCTGTAGCTGTCATACTACTCAATGTAATGACTAGCAGGGACAACTTTTTCATCTTTAGTTAAACTCCAGTTACTCATTTGGAAAATGGCTTCTCCAAATGTGTATCATTCTTGACAGTTTTTCACATTTGTTTCCCTGGTCCTAAAGCAAGATTATAAAAATCAAATAGAACCTGTGTGTGAGGGCCCTTGTTTGCACAGTGAGGAGAGGACACCCCTCATCTGGAGGTTGCACGACTGGGGCAGCATCCTACAGCTCAGCATAAGAGGCGAGGCAGGCTCAACCAACTGCCCAGGGAAGAGCGCTTCTTCCTAAAGCCAACAGTTGGGGCTCTCAGAAAAGAATGTGACATTTGAAATGTAAATAAGGGATCTTCCATAAGGTTATTCCTAGGCCAAGCAAAGGGAGGTTCCCTAAAGCATAATAGAAAAAGTGTTCTTTACTAATTGCTGTTAAGATGACAGATGGGGCCGGGCATGGTGGCTCAGGCCTGTAAATCCCAGCACTTTGGGAGGCCAAGGCAGGCAGATCACTTGAGGTCAGGTGTTCAAGACCAGTCTGGCCAACATGGCAAAACCCGGTCTCTACTAAAAATACAAAAGCCAGGCGTGGTAGCCCGCGCCTGTAATCCCAGCATCTTGGGAGACTGAGGCACAAGAATTGCTTGAACCTGGGAGGCAGAGGTTGCAGTGAGCTGAGATTGCACCACTGCACTCTAGCCAGGGTGACAGAGCAGGACTTTTGTCTCAAAAAAAAAAAACAAAAAAAAAAACAGATGGAACCTTGCAATGATAAAGAAAATGATGCACTTTGGGAGGCCAAGGTGGGCGGGTGGATCACCTGAAGTCAGGAGTTCGACACCAGCCTGGCTGACACGGTGAAAAGCCCGCCTCTACCATGAGCCGGGCGTGGTGGCGGCGCCTGTAGTCCCAGATACTCGGGAGACTGAGGCAGGAAAACCGCCTGAACCTGGGAGGCGGAGGTTGTGGTGAGCCACGATAACATCACTGCACTTCAGCCTGGGTGACAGAATGAAACTCCATCTCAAAAGAAGGAAAGGAAAGGAAATGATGCACACTGACAGCAACCGGGGGCGGGTGTGGGGGAAATGCTCAGTGATGCAGCTTGTCAGCACAGACAGTCATTTCTGATCATTTGGTAACTTGGGTTTTCTATGATGTTCAAATGATTTTACCGTACCTAGTAGTTCCCTTCTGTCTTGCTGTGTGCTGCTGCTTCAGAAAGAGGTGTTCGGCCGGGCGCGGTGGCTCAAGCCTGTAATCCCAGCACTTTGGGAGGCCGAGGCGGGCGGATCACAAGGTCAGGAGATCGAGACCACGGTGAAACCCCGTCTCTACTAAAAATACAAAAAATTAGCCGGGCGCGGTGGCGGGCGCCTGTAGTCCCAGCTACTCAGGAGGCTGAGGCAGGAGAATGGCGGGAACCCGGGAGGCGGAGCTTGCAGTGAGCCGAGATCGCGCCACTGCACTCCAGCCTGGGCAACAGCGTGAGACTCCGTCTCAAAAAAAAAACAAAAACAAAAACAAAAAAAAACAGAAAGAGGTGTTCCTTTTGATCTAAGTAATACTATATTTTAGGGAATTTTTTCAAATGTAACACTTATTAATCAAAATGTTCTTTTTCTGTCATTCCCTGCTTTAGTAAACCCCTTCAAATATGTCATTCTTTCAAAACTTCACCTTTTATTTTTTCCTCAATTGTTGCTTCATTTGGTTCTATATAAAGTCATGCCAAGGACTAAATGAATTTAGGGAATTAGGAATTGAAGATTTTTGAAACTATGTAAAATTAATTGTAAAGGCCTTACTGGTAGAGAGGAGGAGAACAGTGCAGTGTATTGACAAGGTCGACTCGTTTGTAAGGTCAGTTCCCTCCCTTCAGATGCAGGTGTCGTAAGTGACTTCCCTTCCCCACATGCTCCTTTTTGACTCTATCTCCTTTACTCACCCATCAGCAATCCTTGGGAGGCTTTCCACCACAGCTCACCTGGTTATTTCCTTACTTCTAGCTTGAAACTCAAAGAGGCTATGCGAAAGGGGAAAGCTTGGTTAGATGCAGAGTTCTAAGAATGAAGTAGTTGGGAGATTTGATGACCCACCGCTTAGTCCTTGGCAGATCCAGTTCCTCTTCTCTTTTAGGATTCTAACACCACTCCCTCTCCTCGCATTTCAGCTAATGAAGAGAATATGTATAAGGCTAAATACCTCTCTTCTGGGGTAAAATAATGTTACAGCAGCATTTAGCAAATCTTTTTAAATGTTCCAAGCTTAAGAAAACGTCCATCCAAGGATTTTATTTCCCAGTTCTGAAGGAATCTGCACAAATTTAAACACTAAATAACTTACCTTTCCTTTAAATAAAAAGACAAATGACTAGTGGTTTTAAATTGCTGGGTTTTATTAAGATAATTGGCAAAATTTCAACATACTTCTTACCTGAATGAACAGTTTTAATAAAATATGAAGGATCACTCATGACTACAACTGAACTCAAAAGTGAGTTGTAGAGCAGATCTGTGAATTGATAAATTTACTTGGTAAGAAATAATTCACTTCATTCGCTTCACTCCATAGAGAATTCTTTGCAGAGAAATGTTATGAACAAGAGAACAAAGCCTGTCTCTCACCAAAGAGCACCTAGAGTAAGAGTTTACAATGATGTATCTGGATTATCTACTTCATCAAAGTTTATTTCCTTTTCAAAAACAACTGCTGTGTCAGTCTGGAGTTCCCTGTCCTATTTCATGTTTTCTAATTAGTACAATAAATAGTCTTCAAAATAGAAGATAAAATGCTGCTACGGGAGGTAACAATTGTTTTTCAACACCATACCATTTGTCTGGAAAATCATTGTGTTATAATACTGGCAGTATCTTACTTTGTTTTGCAAGAGACATTTAAGCTATTTGCAGATCAGAATAGAAGAGTGGGCATTTGTCCTTTAACATCACGTGATTTTCAAAGGTGAAAAAAATTTCTTTTGCTAACGTACGATTCAAAGAAAAATTGTATCAAAGTATGGACAAAACTATAGTATTCCCTTTTATAGCCTTGCTTAGTTAAGAATGTTCACTGAGTGAATAAATTAGGTTTAAAAATTAAAACAATAATTTAGATCATTTTCCCACAAAGCCTTAGCAAGGATTTGATGGGGAAGGAAGTACTTGAACCATAGCAGTTTTATCTGTAAACACTGAACTTGGCCATGCATCATTTTCATCTGCCCACTGGATGTTGCACTTCTCATGGCACAGTGTTCAACAGTGGAGTGTGGTTGTCATGAAAATGCAGTATTGACACTATACCACTATAAATGTGGTCAAAATTAGACTCAGTGTTGACATTGACATTGTTGCCATTGTCCTTGGAAAAGGTGTTACTTTCAAGGAGCCTCCTAAATGCAACAGTAACTTTAATCATAATAATTCAAGGACAATGGATGGCACTTCTAGGTAAAGAAAAGGTATATACATAAGAGTTTCTACCCATCCTCTTTAGAACAGACCTAAATGGGATTAGTAGCCCCAGTGTGTGTTGCTGTAATGTTGCCTAACCTCATATCCCTCAGAAGTACACATCTAGAAATTGAACAAAGGAAACCTTTAAATTGGGGACCGAGTCCCTTTGAAACTCACAGTGAATGTACAAGGAGTTTGTAATGACTTCAGTTGGTGACCTGAAGTCTGTTTCCCTAACCAGTACTACACTCTTGTTTGGATTTATTTTACTATTTCCTATTCTAACAAAACTTGTTTAGCAGGCAAACAGATTGATGCAGACCATGTTAAATTGAAAAAGTGATACTGCCACTCTTTAAGGATTGAGTGTAGAACTTTCACCACCACTAAATTACACAATGAATAAAAATACAAAACACATAATTCACAGACTATACCTCAGCATTAACAGTTTATATATATTATATAGATACTTTTATATCTGTCTAATATTTTTACAATCACCAGATACACCATCATTAAATACAAGTTACAGAAATATGTAGATACCATTAGTTAGAGGGTTACTTATTGCTTACGTCAGCAAGCAGCAAATAAGGGCACAGGATTTGAACTGAAGGGAACTACTTCCTATCACCAGTGGCGTTAAGATACAACACTGCATTTCACAAAGCACTGCTTTTTATCTAGTTTGTAGAACCAAGAGCAGCATATATCAGACCAATAACCACTATTTTAGTATGTATTATAGAATTTTAAAGGATTTACCTTACAAATGGTACCTAACTACTCTATAAATATGCATGTTGTGAACAAATGAATAGTTGCTATTTTTTACAATATTGGTTTATAACGACCACACTAGAACTACTTTGCTTTATTTTCTAGAGAGCTAATGGCATGAGAAATGAGTTAACACTGCTGTGTAGTCGGACCTACAAAATCCACACCTTTAAAAATGGGTCTGTGTTTGTCCCAGTTTTACCCAGCCATATTTTTCCCCACTGAGAAAGCCTAGCATGTGAAACTTTTCCCCTTTACCTTCTTTATTCTGATCAAAAGCATTACCAATAGACAACAATCGAAATTTTAAAAAGCTTTTTTTTTTACTTCACTAAGCACTTTGGACTATAATGTGTACCAATAGTCTGCTGCCTCTGTTTTCTTGTTTTCTTAGATAATTTGATTTGAAACTGACACTGCACCTGATGGGTTAACAAGATTCAGGCTTCAGAAAGTGACAGCTATGAGTGAGGACCATGTGTGGGGCAAAGCCTCAGAATGATGAAGGTTCCAGTGCTATAGTTGGGGCCATGTTGACTCCTTTTCAACCATTTGTCACAGACTTGAGAAGAAGAAATGACTTCAAAATCAAGAGAAAACAAATACTGAAAGTCTCTACTTACATCCGAATTTTTAAAAATAAAATCTGTAGATTAACAATGTGATCATTGCTAAAGTGAAACTGTTTTTGTCTATTTGATATAGCTCTACTGGTACCCAAAATATGCCAGTCATCTATGTGTTTAAAATTCAGGGATTTTAGTTCTGTTATGGGCCTGGGGAGCGTGTCCTATCCTATAAACACATGATTAGGTGGGGGACACTTCTTAGCGAGAGCACTCACCCTTGTGAGTGAGCACTCCAGAGGTGCCACCCGTGGGCATTGGCCGGGCTGGTCTGCAGTTGACTAGGGCAGGGTAACACCAAGATATTCGTGACTCTCAGAGGATCAGAGGCTGCTTCACTGAATGAATGAATCTTGATAGTTTATTTGTTGTCTTTAGTTGACAACATGCTTCTAGCTTGAAACTGCAGAAGTAGCAAAAAGACAGTTTCAATATCAAATACAATATTGAAATGAGAAGCACGTGTCCTCTCTCTGCGGTCTGAAGCTACATGTAAGCAGGACACTGATGTGTCTTCCAGTTACAACTAAACAGACCTGGCTGTCAGTCATCTGCATTCTCAGTGGCTTCTGGGCTCACTTTAGGCAATACTTTCAGCCTCCTCCATGCCGATTACTTCACTCCCTTGGGGGAAATACTTTTAGAGAAGATAAAAGTAGCATTTCTCATTCTCTAAAATCACTTTTTATTTTATAGTGCTACATGCCTTTGCTGTCTGAACTAAAAAAAGTCAAAATACAGAAATGCTTTTGATTTTCTTTGTAAATGGCATTTTGACTCTATAGTGTATTTGTACCTGACATCATCTCCGTTAAATCAGTTTTATTCCTGAGATGAGGGTACAGTGGAAAACATATTAGCATCATAGATTAAAACCAGTTGACAGCGGTCTCCTAAAATGCTAAATAATAAAAATTCCACCAAAAGCACCATAACAGGTTATGAAACTCCCAAGTAACTACAGCCCTAGGAAATATTTTTTAATTAAAAAAAAGTTCATAGTCTTTTATGTTATAGGAAAAAAATCCATAAATCTTTCTGACTATAAACCACCTCACAAGTCTGAGAATATGACACTTTTACACTGATTTACCACTTTCATTATTGTCAGTTAAAATCCATATGGCTTTTAGTCTTCTACCTACCCAAAAAGGTTAGGGGGCAGGGGGTTCCTTCATAGTGCCCAGGATTTTGAGGGACATTTCCCAACCAAATTTAATTTAGCATTAAATTTTCCATAGACATATTAGGCACATCAGACCAGATTTCAACCACATTGAGATTTCAACACTGTATATCCTGACTGAAATAACTAACTCGAAAGCCTCCACTAGTGACATGAAGGGATGGTGGGAAGGGGGTTGTATATAGGTGTCGAGACACATCACAGGGACCAGTTGTGTAATTTTGCAAGTGAAACTGCCAATACTTTTTTTTAGATTGAAAACACTGTACTTTGAGTTTCCTAGAGATCTATTTACATTGAAGAATTGAGCCATCCATGGATTCATAATGAAGCACATATGTTTTAGAAATGTCTACCTTGTTTCTACTCTGATAGTGGTGTTTTTATTGGGGGAGAGCTAGCTAACCTACTTGAAAGAAAAATTACTCTATTTTATAGCTCCAAGGAAGATCTGGGCATGGAATATCATGAGTCTTTCTGAGCTTCCTCATGTTTTCACTGTACCCTTTCCAACTATTTTGCCTCCATGGCAGAGAACTTCTTATCCTATTTCTCTTCCCACTTCCAGTAAGTGAGGACAGGCTAGTGCCTATTTTGTGGGAAGGCTCTTGAGCAGAGAGAAATGAATAAAACTTTGGATTAAACCTGAATCTGTGCCACTTCTTTGAGTAGTGGTGGCGTAAATGAGACAATCTAGAAACTCTGTTTCCCGGGAATTTGAACTGTTCATTTTCCAACCCTGAACAGACAAGAGACAAGCGCTCCATTCTGTATATCTGCTCCCCTGTTGAACCCAAATTGAAAGCAGCGGGAAACTCTCCAGCACCACTCCATTCAGGCAATGATGACTGAACTGATTTTTTCTCCATCATTAACTCATTAATAAGATTGGCTTTCTTTGGTGCACCAGGACCAAACATTTCAACTGGTGGCAAAAACTGGGCACTGTGAGGTTTGCTTGCTTCTATTTGTGTGAGATCTAGGTAGCCTGGGTCTTCCAGCACGTTGATTTGGGACCCTGGGCTCAGACTAGTTCTATCAGTGAATGAATCCACACGCCCATCATAGCCTAGATCGGCTGGTGCTGAGCACTGGTGCTGAGGCCAAGGGCGTTTGCACTCTCCATGATTCTCCTTATCATCCCCACCATCTTCTTGCCCTCCTTGAAAAGAGTTCTCTGTCCAATCTGATTCCTCACTAACATTTACAGCTTTGTTCATGTCCCTCAGGAATACCACAATAACCGTGATGTTATCACTTGACCCAGCATCACGAGCTGATGCCACTAACTTGTGGGCAACCATGCTGCTGTCTCCGTTATTCTCTTTCAGGTGGTCGGACACAACTTTCACTGCCTCATCAGGGTTCACGGTGTCATAGAAGCCATCACAGGCCAGAATGAGGTAGTCTTCGGTCCCATCCAGAACAGTGGAGGCAGAATCTGCATCCCCACAGATATATGGCTTATGTTCAGCATCTCCTGCGGGAAGCAGAGTGTAGGAGCATCATTAGCCTTTGCTTTACCTTGCATGCTAAGAATGTTTATGACCAATGCCATGACTCTGATCACAACTTACTGGATTGTGAACTGAATTGACTGGAAAGAATTTATAAAATAGTTTTTGACAAAATACTTAAATTCTCTGGTAATCAGATCTGCTTACTCCTTACTCCCAGTTAAATAATTGCTAAGTTACTGGGCATAAGTCCTTACCTAGCTTAGACTCTGAATCTGCTCCTCTGGCTATGATTTAGGCTTAGCTGAGTGTAACAACAATGTCAGATCTAAGTTTGTTGCTGTACTGAAAAATTCAGTACACTATGTAGGAAAACATGGTTGATTTAGTGGATATGTTCTTTTGCAGGTGGTTTTGATTTAGTTGAAATTTGAAAACAAGTCCACATTGAAAGAAACAAACCAAAGCTCTGATCATTCTCTTCATTAAATCATTTTTGTTCTATTCTTGTTTAGAAATCAATAAATAGCTTCATGCTGCGAGCACAAAGGAAGATTTGAGTTACACGAGATTATATAAATCAAGTCTTAACTCCCTTAAGCCAGGAAGAGTTTTGTGGCTGACCAAGGCCTCACACATGGGAGCTGAATGCAGTTTCCCTGATTCCCAACCCACTTGACTTTCTATTTTTTAATGGTGCTTTTTACCCGTAACTTCTAAAGAACAGACAAAATGTATGACCATTTTTTCTCTTATATTTAGAGATTGCCATATTCTTCATCTGGCTCTGATCATCACCCCACTTCTGTCTTTATTGTTATTGTGCATTTCCCCGCTTATTAACAACTGTGAGAATTCAAGGTCTTTCTGGGCCTTTCTGTCTTCCTTTTCTTGCTTAGCTCGTCCTGTTACAGAATGACATCTGAGCTGGTCCTGAAGGGTAAGTTAGTTGTCACCAGGCAGAGAAGTTGTCTCAATTGAGGGAACAGGATAAGCAAAGGCAGAGGTAACTGTTAGGGAGTAATGTGCAGTTGGAGAGTAGGGTGCTTGGGGTAGGAGCGAGACTGCAGACCTTGGGCCCACACTAAACTAAGTTTCTATCACCAGACTACTGAGATAATTGATCATTTAGGATTTTCACATCCACAGCACTTCCAAATCTATTCCTTCTTTACATTGATTACATTCCTTTAGGTACTTTGTGAGAGCATAGCCAAAGAGTCCTTAGCCTATGAGGTAACTAAATAGCTTATGACTACAACAAGGGACTCTCATTCACTTTTTTTTTTTTTTTTTTTTTGAGGCAGGGTCTTACTCTGTCACCCAGGCCGGAGTGCAGCGGCGCAATCAGGGCTCACTGCAGCCTCAATCTTCCAGGCTCAGGTGATCCACCTACTTCAGCCTCCCAAGTAGCTGGGACTACAGGCGCACACCACCACGCCCAGCTAATTTTTCTTTTTTTTTGTAGAGATAGGATCACGCTATCTTGCCCAGGCTGGTCTTGAACTCCTGGCCTCAAATGATCCATCTGCCCACCTTGGCCTCCCAAAGTGCTGGAATTACGGGCATGAGCCACCACACCCGGCTCTCATTCACTTCTTTTTTTTTTTTTTTTTTTTTGAGACAGAGTCTTGCTCTGTTGCCCAGGCTGGAGTGCAGTGGCACAATCTTGGCTCACTGCAGCCTCTGCCTCCCAGGTTCCAGCAGTTCTCCTGCCTCAGCCTCCTGGGTAGCTGGGATTACAGGTGTATACCACCACACCTGGCTAATTTTTGTATTTTTAGTAGAGACGGGGTTTCGCCATATTGGCCAGGCTGGTCTCGAACTCCTGATCTCAGTTGATCTGCCTGCGTTGGCCTCCCAAAGTGCTGGGATTACAGGCGTGAGTCACCGCATCTGGCCTCTCATTCACTTCTTTACAAAAAATAAAAACAAAACAACACAGGGTACTGAGCAATAATTCCTACAGTAGGGTATCATAAATCATCATTACATAGTATTATAAAAACAAGAACTAAACTCCAGATATTTGCAAAGGGCTTTACTGTACAGCAGTGGCATACTGCTTAGTGGTTAACGACACCAGCACTAGAGTCAGACTGCCTGGGTCCAGATCCTAGCTCTTCTATTTGTCACCTACACAACTCTCATCAATTACTATCCTTTCCATTGCACTAAAACCAAACTTTTTGACTCAGGGAAGATTAAAATGAAGATAAACTCACTTGAGTGATCTGACTATATATTCATTATTTCTAGTATCTGGTATGGGTTCTCTGACCCAAGAAAGTTGGCCAGGCACAGTGGCTCACGCCTGTAATCCCAGCACTTTGGGAGGCCAAGGCGGGAGGATACTTGAGGTCGGGAGTCCGAAGCCAGTCTGGCCATCATAGTGAAACCTTGTCTCTACTAAAAATACAAAAATTAGTCAGGCCTGGTGGCGTGCATGTGAAGTCCCAACTACTCAAGAGGCTGAGGCAAGAGAATCGTTTGAACCCAGGAGGCAGAGGTTGCAGTGAGCCCAGATTGCGCCATTGCACTCCAGCCTGGACGACAGAGGGAGACTGTCTCAAAAAAAAAAAAGTTTCTTTCCAACATTTTACATTTCTGTTTAATCCTCAAATAGGCTAGAAAGCTCATTAGGAACTCTATGGATAACTCTGCTAGAACCAGTGTGGGCACATGCCCTATCCAGCAGGTTGCGTGATTAGATACACAGAGCAACAAATAATTACTTAATATAATTACCTGGGTTAATATATCTATGAGGTAAGAAATTAGTCTTCGATGTTATAAACGTTCATTTCACTCCTTCCATTCACAAACATATAACCCTCTCATCTTACTCATATCTAGGCTCTTCTCCATTCATTCATTCATTATTTTTATTTTTTTATTTTGAGACGGAGTCTCGCTGTGTCACCCAGGCTGGAATGCAGTGGTGCGATCTCAGCTCACTGCAACCTCCACCTCCTGGATTCAAGCGATTCTCCTGCCTCAGCCTCCCAAGTAGCTGGGATTACAGGCACGCACCACCATGCCCAGCTAATTTTTGTATTTTTAGTAGACAAGGGGTTTCACCATGTTGGTCAGGCTGGTCTTGAACTCCTGACCTTGTGATCTGTCCACCTCGGCCTCCCAAAGTGCTGGGATTAGAGGCATGAGCCACCGTGCCCAGCCCTCATTGATTATTTCTTACAGGAGTCAAGACCATCTTTCCAAGGCCGGGCGCGGTGGCTCAAGCCTGTAATCCCAGCACTTTGGGAGGCCGAGACGGGCGGATCACGAGGTGAGGAGATCGAGACCATCCTGGCTAACACAGTGAAACCCCGTCTCTACTAAAAAAAAATACAAAAAACTAGCCGGGCGAGGTGGCGGGCGCCTGTAGTCCCAGCTACTCGGGAGGCTGAGGCAGGAGAATGGCGTAAACCCGGGAGGCGGAGCTTGCAGTGAGCCGAGATTGCACCACTGCACTCCAGCCTGGGCGACAGAGCAAGACTCCGTCTCAAAAAAAAAAAAAAAAAGACCATCTTTCCCAAGTATGCTTTTGATTTAGTCAACTTCACTTCTATGCTATGGTGCCTCCATAGCCTGTTAGAGCTCATCAAAACTCAATCTATTTAAGCAGAAAATGCAAAAATTTAAAAGAGATATTTAAAAATAAATAAAATCCAACATGGATTCAGTGTCCTTCATCAATTTACTAAAGTTCCCATCCCCTACTCTACCTGACTATATGATTATCATCATTATTATTTTCTGAATTCCACCTCTAAAAATAAATGTGATCTGAGTCACACTGTTCCCAAAAATCTTGTTTTAGTGCTTCAATTAAAAGACTACTGCAACTGTTAGTTTGGAACAGAACATACAAAGATTTGCACAGAGAAAATGTTGCCAAAGTTCTGGCTTTTCACCTGCTCTACTGTTGGGTGTCACATTCATGACATTTCGCCCCCAAATTTGGTAGGAGGGCATGAATATCCATTTCATGGTAGAAATGGCAACATCCTTTTGTCTTCAGCCTCCTCTCTCCATATGTTAGGAAACATATCATGCTTCTGTCAACTTTGGATCATAAGTCTGAAGGGCTCATGGGGAGAAACTGTTGAAAATCTTTTCATTTTTTAAGTATCATTTCTTTCCTGAGTAGAGCTGAACTCTGCCCAGGAGTCCTTTTTCTTGTCCTTTTGCAGCCCCCTATTTTATTCCATGTGGTTTCCAATTCTTTCTCAAATTCTTCAACTTCCTCATCCACTTAAGCTACTGTTTTTTGGTAAATGGCCTAATTTCCTACTTCAAAGACAAGTTGATCAGGCTTGAATTTTCTCAATTCCCCTCCCACTCCTGCCACACACACTCTCTTTGTTTAATCTGTAGCGATTCCCCCATATCAGCTACCATTTTCTCGGGGTAAGCAGTGTCCTTTTCCCGTCCTAACAGTGAGCCTGTGCAGCTGGTCCTGTCTCCCTAGGACTCTAGCTTCTCTACTCTCTCGTCTTCAATTTCTCCTCTACTTGCTGTCTTCCTTTTCCTACAAACATGCTTAAATCTAAAATCTCCTCATCCTAAAAATAGAAACAATAAAAGGGAACCCTTTCCTGAATCAGCTTTTGCCTTAAACCACCACACTATTTCCTTTCTCCCCTTCACCATCAAACTGCCCAAGAAATTAAATCTACACTTGCTCCTTTATGTTACTGCCTTTTCCCGCGTGCCAGATTGTTTGTTGATTAGTAGGTTTTCCCACCTACCAATCCGTCTCATCAGTTAAATTGATACCCTCCTCCATATCCCTTTTTAGCTCTCCTCATCTCTGTAACAAACTCTATGAATGTCTCCCAGCCGCCTGTTTCTACTCTAGCCCAGCTTCCACACAAATATCTTTATAAATACAAATCTGACCCTGTGGCCCCTCTGCATATTCACCTGGTAAAGTCCAGACTACTTAGCCTTGCACATAAGGCCCTTCGCAGTCTGGCAACACTGCTAATCTCTTACCACTCCCATCTCTGCTCTAACCTATACTTGTTGTTTTTCCTAAAACATGCCATGCCCTTTCAAACCCCTGTATATTTATGCTCTCTACCTGTGTAGGGATTTCCTTCCCAGCACATTATCCTCCACATTCAACTCAAAAGTCACTCCATGTATGAAGTCTCCCTTATCCATTCTTAGATTATTTTTTATTATTAAAATAGAGATGAGGTCTCACTATGTTGCCCAGGTTGGTCTCAAAATCCCGGGCTCAAGCATTCCTCCCACCTTGGCCTCCCACAGTGCTGGCTGCCACACCCAGCCTTCTGTCTGAGATTGTCACTTATTAAGGGACATTCTTCCCATCTTTAGTTTTACCTTTTAGAAGAAGAGGCTGGTATCCTCTAGTAAGTTAGTTCTGTAACAAGCATTAAAGATGATCCTCAGTCCTCTGACAAAGACAGGTCAGCTCAGGCGAAACAGGTGTTTGGTTTGAGCTGCCAACCTAATTCACTGGCCACTCAAGCACCCATATAATGATTATTAATGTAAATTGGTTCCACAAATAGTATAGTCCTCTGGTTCAGTGATTTTCAGTCAAGGATAGCATTTGATGGGTGTTGGGTCCTGTTAAACCTACAATGTGCATGATAAAGACTTTTCCCCACCAAGAATAATAATAATAATTCCATAGAAGGGTATATTTTAGAAATGAGAAATTTCCCCTTTTTGGCCTTATTCTAGAGTTCCTAATAAATAACTCCCTCCAGTCTAAGGTCAAGCCAACTCTCAATTTTTCAGGAGGTATTTGTAGACTCTTTTAGCTCTCTATTTCTCTTTCAGCTTTCTGCTCATATTTGGGCCACTTCACAGCTTGCCAGCACCTTCCCAAAGAGTGGGAGGAACTCAAATCAGTGGTGAAAGCTAAATCCTTTCAGATTTTCTTCAGGTTCTGGAATTTTTTGGTGATGATTAAATTTTGAGACTAGATGTGGATTTCAACCAAGTCTAATTACTTCATTTGTTTAGGGAAGCAGAGATTAAAAGCTGCAGTATACATGTAATGTACATATCACCCATATAGATATACATATTGATTTATTCTTTTTTAAAAAAATAGGAAGTGAAGCTAAGCCATGAAGCCTAAAATAATAAACCCAGGGCCCAAAGTGAGACAAAGATAGAAATAGCTTAATTCTTTGAACTAACACCCTTGCATTTTGTCCAGCCAACTTAGCTGTTTAATCTCTATGTTTTAGACTGAGTTTCATTGACTTTCCCCTTCTTTTGAAAAATTTAAGTCCCAGGGATATACGGTTCTTTGAAACCCCAGGGTTATCTGACAAATGACTGTATTCCACATACAGAAAGTAGTTTTCATATAAAAAGCACAATGTTTTTCCTATCAACTTATTCTGTTATTTATGTCATTTTAAAATTCATTGAAATAATTTAGAGGCATAAACAAAATAAATGTGGATAAAATATGGAGAAAGGCTTCCATTCTCTGGAAAATACTGATTTGACCCAAAATGCAGTGAAATAAGAAACACTGTCATTTTTTGTTTTTAAGACAGAATCTTTCTCCCTTGGCCCAGGCTGGAGTGCAGTGGCACAATCTTGGTTCACTGCAGCCTCAAACTCCTGGACTCAAGCAATCCTTCCACCTCAGCCTCCTGTGTACTAGGATTACAGGCACAAGCCACTATGCCCAGCTTTTTTTTTTTTGAGATGGAGTCTCGCTGTGTCGCCCAGGCTGGGGTGCAGTGGCGCGATCTCGACTCACTGCACGCTCTGCCTCCCGGGTTCACACCATTCTCCTGCCTCAGCCTCCTGAGCAGCTGGGACTACAGGCGTCCGCCACCACACCCAGCTAATGTTTTGTATTTTTAGTAGAGACGGGGTTTCACCATGTTAGCCAGGATGGTCTCCATCTCCTGACCTCATGATCTGCCCGCCTTGGCCTCCCAAAGTGCTGGGATTACAGGCGTGACCCACTGTGCCCTGCCTTTGTTGTTGTTGTTGTTGTTTTTTAAGAGATGAAGTCTTACTATGTTGCCCAGGCTGGTCTTGAACTCCTGGGCTCAAGGGGTCTGCCCGCTTCAACCTCCCACAATGCTGGGATTACAGGTGTGAGCCACTGTGCCTGCCCCAACTGTAGTTTGAAGCAGATTTGTGTACTAATGTTTAAAGGCTTCCATAAAATTTAAAATGTATAGAAACTAGGAAATT
This sequence comes from Macaca fascicularis, assembly GCF_037993035.2. Classification (NCBI taxonomy): domain Eukaryota; kingdom Metazoa; phylum Chordata; class Mammalia; order Primates; family Cercopithecidae; genus Macaca; species Macaca fascicularis. Next base: position 47,734,117 of record NC_088390.1, read on the forward strand.
CTGCATTTCTTGATATGGTTCTCTTTCTTTTTTGTTTGTTTTGTTTTGTTTTTTTTGAGACGGAGTCTCGCACGGTCACCCAGGCTGGAGTGCAATGGTGCGATCTCCACTAGCTGCAACCTCCGCCTCCCACGTTCAAGCAATTCTCCTGCCTCAGCCTCCCAAGTAGCTGGGATTACAGGTGCCCGCCACCATGCCCGGCTCATTTTTTCTATTTTTAATAGAGACGGGGTTTCACTATGTTGGCCAGACTGGTCTTAAACTCCTGACCTCGTGATCCACCCGCCTCGGCCTCCCAAAGTGCTGGGATTACAGGCCTGAGTCACTGCGCCCTGGCAGTTCTCTTTCAATAATGGAATTTAAGTATATAAATGTACAGGTTTAACTAAATCAAACAATTAAAAGAGACATCCAATTATTATTTTAAAGAATAGTGAGCATTCTGGTAATATAAATTATCATCTCAGGTTCCCTGTATCAGAGTTAATACAGGACAATGAGCTAGAAGAGGACAGTTTGGGGAAACAAAAATTTGTTTTTCCTACCAATAGCTCTGGAGACTGACAGACTTCCATTCACCCTCCAGGCACCAAACCAGACTACGCAACCTCCAAGGGCCTCAATTCGCTGCTTTTCGTCCTAAACAGCAATGCAATAAAAAGAAGCAAATAACTGGATTCAGGATTTATTCCTTTACTTTAACAGTAAACAACAGATATAATACTCATCAGCTCATGAAAAGGTTCTCCTTGTTTCTCCATTGGAGGGTGAGCACAGTTGCTGATGTAATAGCAATAACTGTAATAATTAAGGGAATCCTGGCCGGGTGCGGTGGCTTACGCCTGTAATCCCAACACTTCGGGAGGCCGAAGCGGATGGATCACCTGAGGTCAGGAGTCCAAGACCAGCCTGGCCAACATGGTGAAACCCCGTCTCTACTAAAAATATAAAAATTAGTCAGGCATGGTGGCGCAAGCCTGTAGTCCCAGCTACTCAGGCGGCTGAGGCAGGAGAATCGCCTGAACCCAGGAGGCAGAGGTTGCAGTGAGCCAAGATCACGCCATTGCACTCCAGCCTGAGCAACAGAGCGAGACTCCGTCTCAAAAAAAATAAATAAATAGTAAGTGAATCCTAATCAATAACTAGAAAATCTAAAGTAATAACTAGAGCATGGGCTCTATTAAAACAGACCATACTTACCTCTCTGTCTGGTTTGTGTGGCTTCATTAGTTCAACAGCTTGACCCTTTCTCACAAGCATAACCTGGGAATCACCCACCCAGGCCACATGTAGCATGTTGCCTCTGATGAAAGTCACCACTCCTGTGGTCCCACATCTTAAGCTCTGAAAATAGTTTAAATAAAACTAGACTCAGTGAAAAGAAATAGATACAACATTCTTATTGAGAAGCAATTTATAATTAATATAAGCTTTTCAGCTGGGAGCTATACTATTAATGGAATTTCACACATATACAATAATTCATTGTCTCAATGCATTTTTATATGCATGTATGTATTTATATATATATACACACATAAGTCCACCTGATCTGTGATATGCAGTGCAGGGATGATTATTAATTCTACTTTAAATACAGATATGAAAACTATGGCAGGTTATGTGACTTGCCCAAGGGCAGGTAACTATTAGTACATAAAACAGAATTGAAATTATTTTTCCTCCCAGTCAAGCACCAAATCCTCTATACCAATCCTCAGAGTAAAAATTCTGCTCTCCATTTCATTACTGACATTGTATTTGTTCAGTGGGAGAGTCCTAGCTGTACGAAATGATATATAAAGCATGATTGGTACACAACAGATGCTCTAATCTCTGGAAATTAAGCTAAGGAGCCAAGAGACAGCTTACGTTCCCTGGAGTACTAAGATGCTTATACCTTTAAAAAATATCCTCCCGACAGTATTTTTAGAGGCCTTTGCTTTTGGAACATTGCATAAAGAACTAACAGCCTGGAATTTCACCGCAGTAGCTACCACTGTACTTAAAGCTCTTGATCCTACTATACGAAAATGACATCCCCATTTGACATGAGTCACCACCAAATGAGCATGACTTTCTGTTACTAAGGACCTGGCCTAAATTAGAACCAATGCGTCAGGGGTGGTAAAAGGCCTCTTGTATCCAATGAGAAAAACAACTTCTCATTTCCCCTATATAGGGAAAGTTTGTTATAAATCCTCACCCACCAATAAAATATCTTCCCACACAGAATGTTCAAAAACTCAGCCCCCTAGAACACATGATAAACACACTTCAGTGCATATGCCCTGGAGAGAACAGGAGGCAGGGCTGCTTCACAACAGGAATAGCTGCTTTCTTCCCAGTGGTTAGCGGCACACGGAAGCATACGAAGGAGAAAAGGGGCTGCTGAGACAAACCTAAATTATTCAGAACTATTGACAGAACTGAGAGACGCCAGGGTCATTGACAAAACAAATGAGGTAAACATGGTCAGAAAAAAAAAAAAAAAAAAAAACAATTTTGAGAAGACAGAGGAAAAAGAATAGAATAGAGGATAAAGAAGACAGAGTGATTCTCTTTGTTTCATATTGGTGATTACAGGTCACCTCTCAGGGGCCCGCCGTTGTCCTCAAATCAGATGATAAAAGCCTGCAGCTTCAAGAGAGGCAGAGCCAAGCAGAACACAGGTCCTCAAGAGACTGGGAGCTCTGAGGTCAAGAGCAGCTTGATTCTCCAGCACCACCTCTTTGTGTGGACTCTACTGGTTACTGTTGGATTTGCATATTAATCCAAATTTAGGGGAGGGGAGAGATTAAGAATAATTCTCTTTCTTAATACCAAATAGGTCTGAATTATTGTTTCATTAATTCCAAGCCCCATTATTGCTTGTAGCATAACTATGCTATCAAAAAAATGGATTAAATGATTACCCTGATCTCTTCAAGCCTATTTTAAAAAAGAGTTAATGTGCCGGGCGCGGTGGCTCACGCCTGTAATCCCAACACTTTGGGAGGCCGAGGCGGGCGGATCACGAGGTCAGGAGATCGAGACCATCCTGGCTAACATGGTGAAACCCTGTCTCTACTAAAAATACAAAAAATTAGCCGGGCGAGGTGGCGGGTGCCTATAGTCCCAGCTACTCGGAGGCTGAGGCAGGAGAATGGCGTGAACCCAGGAGGCGGAGCTTGCAGTGAGCCGAGATTGCGCCACTGCACTCCAGCCTGGGCTACAAAGCGAGACTCCATCTCAAAAAAAAAAAAAAAAAAATTAACTCTTTTTTTTTTTTTTGACTTAAACATTAACTCTTTTTTAAGTCACAGTGCAGGAGTCTTATTTTTTGTCTATCTACTTCTGTAATTACTTTTAAAAATTAAAAATTATTTTCTTTCTATTCACCCCCAGTTAAAAATTCAATATAGAACACTGTAGTTAATTATGTACCAATACCCAGAACAATAATTAGATTTTATTTTATTTTATTTTTTTTACTTTTAGACCTTAATATAGAGTCCTTGCCATTTATTCAAAGTAAAAAAACTTAGGTCTGATTAACCTTCGCAATGTAGGACATGAGCTCTGACTTTTCTCCCTTATTAAGAGAAAAATCAGCTCAAGGATCATTTAAGGATTCACCCTTTCCAAGCGAATTTTCCCTCAAGAGATACACAGCAAAACACTGCCTACCCATTTAGAACCAAATGTATGGAAGTAATCCCAGTTTCTGTTTCTTTTTTAGACCATTGTTTTATTCACCATATCCAGATCTTGTCAGCAAGAGTCTGCTTAGAGAGATGGTCCTGGTGTGAACCTGACAGGCAATGGTGAATAAAAGAAAGATGAAACTCACCTGCCAAATCCAGCAATTATTACAGAAATGAATCCAGAAAATTACAGCTTGAGAGTTTCTATACAGTACATCATTGTACCCCCTGAAACTATTCCTGAGGAGGGATTTAGAACTACAACAGAATCCAATACTATGAGTCAAGAATACAGTTTGGATAATGTCTGCCCAGAAAGAGAAAATCTAAATAGCCCTTTAACCACACAGACCAAATTGAGCTCAGCTAGTGCATTTCTAGCTGGAATTTGTGAGAAAGGGGCATACCTCCCTGGCTGCTTTCTGCACAAACCGCTCATCAGTGACCCGGAAGGCCCTGCACAGGGCCTCAGCAGGATCATGGGGGAACATCTCCTGGCGGACTAAGTTAACGTGGAGGTGAATGGAGGCATAAATAGCAGCATCTACTCCCCCATGGCCATCAAACACTGCAAAGTAAGCTTGTTCTTCCTGGTCCTGTCAACGGAAACACAGAACAGTTAAGGGAGTTGGGTACAGCATGATTCAAATGAACCAATCTCCTGGCATCATTGTTGCCCATCCTTTCTCCTCCACTGCATTTGTCATTTGGAATAATGAGACTAAATGTTTTCCTTCTCTAACATGCCTGATCAACTGCTGAAATACCTACAATATTAGGGCATCTGTGTTTACACACCAGAACACTGGAACACGTCATGCCCAATTAGTTCAAGCTGAAGTGCCCTCTCTCTGTGAAAGTTGTTGTCTTGTACCATGGAAACCACCCACGTACATTTGCTTCAAAATTGCTGTTACAAGTTGGGGGAGGGGGAATAGGTAGGGTGTGAGAAGGAACTGAACAAAAGCAGCTCCAGATTGAGTGATTTTTTTCAAAATGAAAGTACTTGAATAGCAAAATTAGAACCTGAGAACAATAGAAAATATCTGGTCTTCCAACACAAGGCCAATTAAATTCAAGTTTAAAATATATAAAGATATGAAAGCATAAACATACTTCTAAACCATAATACCTTCCTCATAAATCATTCCCAGTCACACTGCATTCTCACCATAAATAGCACAGCATCTCTAAACTAGTTTACCAAACTTGAACCACATCAGATGCTCAAATGCCCTGTGTGGCTGACCACTTTGCCTCACCCCATGGTCTAAGATTTTAGTTTCACGTTTCCTTGCAAAGGCAACTGCCAGAGGAGGATCTTCCAACTCTGTGCTTTGTCTTGACAAAAGAAGCCTAATCATAAGATTCCACATCAACAATTAAGCAGTTTGCTGCTTTATCATCTGCTCAAGTGTTTAAATCTCAGATCTGTCTCACTTATAAGATCTGCGACGCACTGAACTCACACTGAGTCCTGAGCTCCCTTCAGGCAAACAGTATGTAATAATTTTCATTTGCAAGTCTTTTGACTTCTTTTTCCTAGGCTCTAAGAGCCTTAGAAGAGTCCAGGCCTGTCATTGATTCTTAAGCGAATCATGTAGTTTTCTCATCTGTTAGGCAGGGACGAGTTGCTGTCTCATGGGGATTTGGAAGGGCTACTAATATAACAAGTATATCTGTACTTTGAAAAAGTTATTTTTATTTATTTATTTTTAGAATCAGGGTCTCACTTTGTCACCCAGGCTAGGGTAGAGTGGCATGATCACAGATCATTGTAACTTCGAATTCCTGGGCTCAAAAGATCATCCCGCCTCAGCCTCCCAAGTAGCTGGGATTACAGGCAAGAGCCACTGTGCCCGGCCGGCTGAAAAAGTTACTTTTAAAAGGGTATATTACATTCACAAAAGTATCAAATATAAATGTCCATAGAATAGTAACCAAAATATTATGAAACCTTTCTCTAACACACACATTACAATTAGTTCATTTAGCAACTTTAGTGCCATTAAGAAAGGATTAAACAACTCTCTAGAAATAATACTGGCTGGGCGTGGTGGCTCACACCTGTAATTCCAGCACTTTGGGAGGCCGAGGCGGGCAGATCACAAGGTCAAGAGATCAAGACCATCCTGGCCAACATAGTGAAACCCCTTCTCTACTAAAAATACAAAAATTAGCTGGGTGTGGTGGCACACGCCTGTACTCCCAGCTACTCGGGAGGCAGGAGAATCTCTTGAACCTGGGAGGCGGAGGTTGCAGTGAGCCGAGATCGCGCCACTTCACTCCAGCCTGGTGACAGAGCAAACGAGACTCCGTCTCAAAAAAAAAAAAAAAAGAAATAATCCTGACAGGTAGTATTTCTATCTCTACTAAAGCAGTACTCATTTTTAAATAATTCGAAATAGCACCAGAAGAAACAAAAGGAAGCCAAATGGATTTCTTTAAAAAATAAAAAATGTATAGCTTCTTTTTAAAAAAACAAAAAACATTCACTGATGTTTTTCCTATTACAATAATGTATGACAATTCAGACTAATAACAAAGGAAAATCACCAATAATTCCACTATACACAGATAACCAGTCTTCTCTATCTCTATATATATACATACATATATATATAAATGAAATTAGGATCAGAATGTGCATGATATTTTATAGCCTACTTTTTGTCTTTTTTTTTTAAATTTTATATTTTATATTTTGAGACGGGGTCTCGCTCTGTCACTCAGGCTGGAGTGCGGTGGTGCGATCTCGGCTCGCTGCAAGCTCCGCCTCACAGGTTCACACCATTCTCCTGCCTCAGCTTCCCAAGTAGCTGGGACTACAGGTGCCCGCCACCACGCCCGGCTAATTTTTTGTATTTTCAGTAGAGATGGGGTTTCACCGTGTTAGCCAGGATGGTCTTGATCTCCTGACCTCGTGCTCCGCCCACCTCGGCCTCCCAAAGTGCTGGGATTACAGGTGTGAGCCACTGCACCTGGCCTGTCATTTTTATTATTGGCATTTCCTCATCTCACAAAGATTTACTTAAAGACATTGTTATAAATGGCTTAAAATATGCATCTTATATGAGCATATCATAGTTATTCCCTTTCATGATTTAGATAATTTTCAATTTATTATAAACAATGTTGTAAAAACATTTATGTCAAACAAAACATATGCCTAAGACTTTTCTGTATTTGTTTTCTCATAATAAAGAATTAAAAGTGAAATGACCAGATCAAAGAGTGTGAAAATTTATTAGGTTCTAAATATGTGTTGCCGTATTGCTCCCACAATCTGTTTCACTATAGCAAGGTGCTCCTTTCTGAGTTAAGTCCTCTGGGTTAATTTTGAAATTAGGAGGCAAAATAGAAACCAATCAAGTCAACAAACAACAATAATGCCCTTAAATATGAGTATAATCTTCAAATAGGTATAGTGATATAAGGATTGTTTATCACACAATCCTTCTGGGTTACATTTGCATGGCCATGTTACTAGAAACAAAGACATCAGTTGATCTATCTTTATAACATAAGCACCAATTACCAACTTGCCATCATTGCTGATTAGACCTTGACAGTAAGCTAAAATTTAAATTTAGCTGCTAAATAGAGGAAATATTGTGCTTTGTATAAATTACTACATTGTAATTTTTAAGTTATGGACTGAGTGAAGAAAAGAGGCAAGTGACAGGCAAAGGAAACAAACCTACTTCTGTTTGCATTAACATAATACATTTAATAGAAAAAGAAAAAGATAACAAGAAAATAGTTATTAAGCTGCCAAGGCTCATATGGATCCAATTTGTCAGATACAGAGATTCATGAAATATAATTTCAGCTACTTTCCTATCTCAGAGACCAAGATTTTAAAAAGAAAATCACATGAAATAAACTGCATCAGTCTTAAATCTTCCTTTTGTGTTTGTGTTGCTTTAGCAACATAGTAATGTGAGAACTTAATACACCATTTGATTATACTATAGAAATAGTTTGGGTTTTTTGGTTTGGTTTACAAAACAGCTTCATTGAGATGTAATTTAAAAAATTTTTTTTTTTTTTTTTTTTTTTTTAAGAGACAGTCTCACTATGTCTGTCACCCAGGCTGGTCTCAAACTCCTGGTCTCAAGGAAAGTGACACAAAAGACTACCTTGCCTCCATGGAAGGGAACTGAGTACCTGGGAGGCAAGGATAAGAGAGACATTTTTATTTTCCCAGTTTTGAACCATGTGAACGCATTACCTATTCAAAAGAACATAAAATAGTTCCTTTTCTGTTGCAAATTTGTGCCACTTTGCATTTAGCGCTACTCTAATCTACCAAAGATACAATTAGAAATATATCAGAAGTTTTCCTTTTCTAACAGGACCATGAAGGTGTTTGTTTTGTCTTTAAAATCTCACTGACTCTCCGGAAGTGCCCTTTACCTCTAGGTTGAAGAGCATATTAAAGTCAGGAATGCAGACATGTTTGTCCTCCATTTTCCTGCGCATGTTTTTGATGGCATGGATTGATGTCTCATAATAAAGCTGGGGTCTCCTGCGGAGGGGGAAGTCTTTCACCCAGCTGCAGCAAATCTCGTGTAGTTTGCTGAAGACAGAACGGGCCAATTTCACTGTCTCAATCTCTGTGAAAGAAACACAGAAACCCCCAATGAAGAGCCTTGTAAAACTGCTTTTCACTTCTCTGCTTGGTAAAGACAGAAGTAGGTCACCTTAGTCAAGTTCCTCCTTAATAGAAGAAATTCATCCTTCTCAAGAAAAATGAAATGCTGCTTCTGAAGAGAGAAAATCACAACCTATCTAGTAGAAAATCATCAGCCTGCAGCTGCCACTAAATATTCTTATGTCATGAGGAGAAAACCTTTGGCCAGGGCTGGACCTATTCCTGGCTTGATTTCTTCCAGCTGGAGAAGTGCTCTCACCACACTGCTCCCTAGTTCCCAGCGCCGGTTCCTTTTTGGTTGTTTGCTATGGTTATCACCAGGAGAGCCAAGCCTCCTATGCTTAGAAAAATAAGCAGTGATTAACACTACTTCCATAGTCCAATTAGCTGGATAAATACTGTGTTTATTGGAATATGGAAGGCCTATGAAAACAGCCCACTAACTACAGAAATAAGAAGGGTGTATGTTGCTTACCATTTGTCTTTGTCCTCTTTCTCCCTGACTTCTTCCTTTACATCCAATTCCTTTTTCTCCTATAAATGATCATTTGTAACTGAATTGTGTGTATATATATATATATATATATTTTAAATTATTACTATTATTATTATTATTATTTTTTGAGACAGAGTCTTGCTCTTGTTGCCCAGGATGGAGTGCAATGGCGCTCTCTCTCAGCTCACTGCAACCTCCGCCTCCCAGGTTCAAGTTATTCTCCTGCCTCAGCCTCCCAAGTAGCTGGGATTACAGGTGCCTGCCATCACGCCCGGCTAATTTTTTGTATTTTTAGTAGAGTCGGGGTTTCACCATGTTGGCCAGGCTGGTCTTGAACTCCTGACCTCAGGTGATCCACCCACCTTGGCCTCCCAAAGTGCTGGGATTACAGGCATGAGCCACCACACCCGGCCTGTTTTTTCTGTTTGATATATTTGTTTATTAAAGTTTTAGGCCATAGTTTAAATAGTTTAGCCAATAGGTTAGCAAATGAGCTAAAACTTTTATACGACTCTAAGGAAAATGTACTTAAACTCTGTCTATGCGTGTGATCCTAGATAGAAAAAGACAGAGAGCAGCCAGAGGAGCAATACTAACAGGTCTCTTGACCCTAAGCCTACCGCTTCACCTGTGTTTACCGCTTCACCTATTGGGTAGAATTGGCAAGCTGACTTCTGAGGTAGACATGTACCCTCAGTAGATGGACAGATGTGTAAGCCTTTTAAGCAACACTGAATGATACTGAAGAGATTGTATTTCCTATCACTGAACCCTCCACTCAAGTTGTCCTCCACTTAAGTTGAGCTACGGAAATAACCAAAGAGAGATTAGGTTTTCTCAGGCCAGTATTTTAGAAGTTCCTCTTACATCTCAGGTGAAAAAAAAAAAATCGAACTTAAATTTTCTTTTTACTGAACTAAATCAGATACAGCTTGACAGCCTGAGAAAATAAGTGCCAGATGGCAATGGCTACACATGCCTCCTCCAATCTAGAATACAAATCCCAAAGAAGAGAGAGACTATATGTTCTACAACAGCCTGGGACCTGGACTACCAATTTCATTCTCAGTACTGTCTTTGCCTTAATCTGTGACTACATTTACCTCTTTTCTTATTCAAAATTATTTTTTAAATGACTGTATTAAAAAAGCTGACCTCAAGTTTTTGTCCTTTTTTTCCTCATTAACATAGCACAGGGTAGTAAATCCTGTCTTGTGGTTTTGTCTCTTTTATTTTTATTTTTTATTTTTTCTGAGACAGAGTCTTGCTCTGTGGTCCAGGCTAGAGAGCAGTGGCGCAATCTCGGCTCACTGCAATCTCCACTTCCTGGGCTCAAGCTATTCTCCTGCCTCAGCCTCTTGAGTAGCTGGGATTACAGGCCCCCACCAACACGCCTGGCTAATTTTTTAATTTTTTTTTTTTTTGGACAGAGTCTCCCTCCATCACCCAGGCTGCAATGCAGTGGCGGGATCTTGGCTCACTGTAGGCTCTGCCTCCCGGGTTCACGCCATTCTCCTGCCTCAGCCTCCCAAGTAGCTGGGACTACAGGTGCCCGCCACCACGCCCGGCTAATATTTTGCATTTTTAGTAGAGACAGGTTTTCACCATGTTGGCTAGGATGGTCTCCAACTGGCTGGCCTTGAACTCCTGACCTCGTGATCCACCTGCCTCAGCCTCCCAAAGTGCTAGGATTACAGGTGTGAGCCACTGCGCCTGGCCAATTTTTTTTTTTTTTTGAGACAGAGTTTCACTCTTGTCACCTAGGCTGGAGTGCAATGGCACATTCTCAGCTCCCTGCAACCTCCGCCTCTCAGGTTCAAGCGATTCTCCTGCCTCAGCCTCCCAAGTAACTGGGATTACAGGCGCCCGCCACCACACTCAGCTAATTTTGTTGTATTTTTAGTAGAGATGGGGTTTCACCATATTGGCCAGGCTAGTCTTGAACTCCTGATCTCAGGTGATCCAACCACCTCAGCCTCCCAAAGTGCTGGGATTACATGAGTCACCATGCCCGGCCTTTTTTTTTTTTTTTTTTTTTGAGACGGAGTCTCGCTTTGTCGCCCAGGCTGGAGTGCAGTGGCCGGATCTCAGCTCACTGCAAGCTCCGCCTCCTGGGTTTATGCCATTCTCCTGCCTCAGCCTCCCAAGTAGCTGGGACTACAGGCGCCGGCCACCTCACCTGGCTAGTTTTTTGTATTTTTTAGTAGAGACAGGGTTTCACCATGTTAGCCAGGATGGTCTCGATCTCCTGACCTCGTGATCTGCCCGTCTCGGCCTCCCAAAGTGTAGGGATTACAGGCTTGAGCCACCACGCCCAGACTTTTTTTTTTTTTTTTAAATAAGAGTGTCTCTCTCTGTTGCCTAGGCCGGAGTGGGGTGATGCAATCACAGCTCACTGCAGCCTCAAATTCCTGGGATCAAGCAATCCTTCTGCTTCAGCCTCTCAAGTAGCTGGGATCACAGGTACATGCCACCATGCCTGGCTAATTTAAAAAAAAAAAACAAACTTTTTTTTTGTTAAGATGGGGGTCTTACTATATTGCTCAGGCTCATCTCAAACTCCTGGTCTCAAGTGATCCTCCCACCTTGGCCTCCCAAAGTACTGGGATTACAGGCATGAGCTACCATGCCTGTCCCTACTGTTAGCATTTTTATATAACTGAAAACCAAGGGTGAATTTAAAAGAGAAAAGATAAAGAGCAAAGACAGCCTGTGGAGGTATATACAAGAAGGAAATTGAGGTCAATAGACAATCCAATATTTTGATTGTTGTAAGCAACTACAAGTTTTATTTAAGCACTAGCTTGCCAGAGACTATTTCTTCCAGCCAGCAATTACTTGCTTGTATGACTGCCACCTATCTGGTCTCTGCAGCAGTATAGGGCCCCAGATGCAGACCCTGAGATGGACATGTCCTCATCTGACATAGCTATTAACAGAGGATTACAAAACAATCAAGTGAATTTAGAAACTTTGAGGGAGAATTGGGTAGGGTGAAACAACATATTAACTATCAGGATAGTTCCCAGATAACAATATAAACTATTATATCATTCTTTGGCTTGTATATTACTCTTATATAGATCTGCATTGTCAAGTACAGTACCTACTAACTACATGCGGTTATTTACATTTCTTTTTTTTTTGAGATGGAGTTTCACTCTTGTTGCCCAGGCTGGAGTGCAATGGCATGATCTCAGCTCACCGCAACCTCCGCCTCCCAGGTTCAAGCAGTTCTCCAGCCTCAGCCTCCCAAATAGCTGGCATTACAGCCTAGCTAATTTTATATTTTTAGTAGAGATGGGGTTTCTCCATGTTAGTCAGGCTGGTCTCAAAATCCTGACCTCAGGTGATCTATCTGCCTTGGCCTCCCAAAGTGCTGGGATTACAGGTGTGAGCCACCACGCCCAGCCATGGTTATTTAAATTAATCAGTAGGGTGCAGCGGTCCCAATGTGCCAACAGCTCCAGCTACCTGGGAGGCTGAGGTGGGAGAATTGCTTGAGCCCAGGAATTTGAGGCTATAGGATGACGTGATAGCTCCTGTGAATAGCCACTGCACTCCGGCCTGGCCAACATAGCAAGACCCCATCTCTTAAAAAGTAAGTTAAAATTAAATAAAATTTAAAATTCAGTTTTTCGGTCACATTAGCTCTATTTCAATTGCTTGATAACCACATGTGGCTAATGGCTCCTACATAGGGCAACACAGGCAGGGAACATTTCCATCATTGCACTGTCTATTGGACAGAGCTGGTATAGACAGATTAAACTGATTAGAGGAAGTAATATCAGTTTCCTCTAACATTTGGTAAATCACTAGATCTGTTCATACCACTCCCAGTTGCTCCTTCCCCTGTGTCCCCATTATACTTTGTTCACGCTGTCTATTAAAGCTCTTAACTACTTTTGGTAATAATAAATAACATTTATTGAGTATCTGCTACATTCCATGCCTCTAGAACATTTCACAAATAGGTAACATCATTCTCAATCCTAGGTTTATCTGACTCAAAAGTCCATGTTCTTCATCTCCAAATTAGACTGCAGATAGCGACTGTCTTAATTGCCCTTGACAAGCCATAATATAGTACCTAGCAGACAGCAGGGTATATATTAGATGCTTGTTGAAAAAATAAATATGCAAACTGTCACATAAATTGAATAACCATTAAAATATTAAACATTTATATGCTTCTTGATTGTGTTCTGCTTCACTCATCTCAGCATCTATTTCTATAATGCTACCATTCTCTTTAAGTTACCATAACTTTAAAATTTTTTAATATCAGGAGGTCTAGTTTTCCTATCTATTACTCTTAATTTTAAAGGATGTCACTTGGTTTTTGTGTTTATTTTTCCAGGTGAACTTTCTAAACATTTTGACAAGTTTGGTCAGAAAAACCTGTTGCTATTGTGTTTGGGATCACATTAAATTTAAAGATTTGGAAAAAATATATATCATTTTCATATTAAGTCTATTCCAGGAAAAAATTGTATTTTTTTAAAAGTTAAATCCTTTTTATGTTGCTCAATAGAGTTTTAATGTAAGTCCTTCATATTTCTTAATCACTTTATTCCTACTTATTTATTTGCCATTTTGAATCAGACTTTGCTTTATTATAATTATTTTTCTTTTCATACCGAGCTAATTTTTGTATTTTTAATAGAGACGGAATTTCACCATGTTGGCCAGACTGGTCTTGAGCTCCTGACCTCAAGTGATCCACCCTCCTTGGCCTCCCAAAGTGCTGGGATTACAGGCATGAGCCATGTCCCGGCCAGAACTTTGCATTTCTTTTTTTTTTTTGAGACGGAGTCTCACTCTGTTGCCCAGGCTGGAGTGCAGTGGCGCGATCTCGGCTCACTGCAAGCTCTGCCTCCCGGGTTCACACTATTCTCCTGCCTCAGCCTCCCGAGTAGCTGGGACTACAGGCGTCCGCCACCACGCCCAGCTAATTTTTTGTATTTTTAGTAGAGACGGGGTTTCACCGTGTAGCCAGGATGGTCTCAATCTCCTGACCTCGTGATCCGCCCACCTCAGCCTCCCAAAGTGCTGGGATTACAGGCGTGAGGCTTTAATTGTTATTTAAAACTACCAAACATTGCTCTTTCTTCCAATAACATTTCCTTCTTTCTTTATCTGAAACCCTGTGATTCGGGTTTAGCCAGTTAGAGAATCCCATCCTTTGGCCACAGTGATTAGTTCAGGAATGGGAAACCATCCAAGTTGGACCAATTAGAGTAAATCCTGTGGCTTCTGTAAGAACAACTGAGAAAATCTACTCTTGTTTTCCTGCTCAACTTGAGTTTGGACAGATGAAGACCTGGATTCCCAGCAAGTCATACTGCCACCTCATGGAACCTGAAGACAAAATCAAAATGAAAGAAAGTACAGCTGAGAGTTGGAGAAATGCCAGGTTCTGTTGAGATCATTTGAAGCCTTGAATCTGCCTGTGTATCCCTTATCCTGGAAGGTAGTCAATGCATTCTGTTTTGCTGAAGACAACTGAAGCTGTGTTTGTAATCATGTACAACTGACAAATTCCAGAATACACATTAAGCATAAACGTGACATCCAAGATATATCCATCTAGGCCTACTTTATAAAGAATATTTTAAAAATTAGGAATGATATTAAATTTTATCAAATGTTTCTTTTGGCATCTTTAGAGATTACTGCTTATTTTTATTTTCCCCTATTAATATATAAGTTGTGATATAGACTTCCCAATATTTTGTTCTTGAAGTTTTGCTCACTGTTGTTTCCCCAGTATTATTCATATATAGTAGCATATATAGTAGACCCTCAATAAAATATTCAGTGAATGAATTAACTGCTATACTCAATATACAAATATTTTACTTAAGTTTTTTTTTTTTTTTTTAAGGCTGGGCACAGTGGCTCATGCCTGTAATCCTAGCACTTTGGGAGGTCAAGGCCTTTTTTTTTTATTTTTATTTTTTGAGACAGAGTCTCGCTCTGTCACCCAGGCTGGAGTGCAGTGGCTCAATCTCAGCTTGCTGCAAGCTCCGCCTCCCGGGTTCACGCCATTCTCCCGCCTCAGCCTCCCAAGTAGCTGGGACTACAGGCATCGGCCACCACTCCTGGCTAATTTTTGTATTTTTAGTAGAGAGGGGGTTTCACCGTGTTAGCCAGGATGGTCTCGATCTCCTGATCTTGTGATCCGCCCACATTGGCCTCCCAAAGTGCTGGGATTACAGGTGTGAGCCACACACTCAGCCTTTTTTTTTTTTTTTTTTTTTGAGATGGAGTCTCACTCTCGTTGCCCAGGCTGGAGTACAATGGCACAATCTCGGCTCACCGCAACCTCTACCTTCTAGGTTCAAGCAATTCTCCTGCTTCGGCCTCCCAAGTAGCTGGGACTGCAGGTGCATGCCACCACTCCTGTCTAATTTTTGTATTTTTAGTAGAGAAGGGGTTTCACTATGTTGGGCAGTCTGGTCTCGAACTCCTGACCTCAGGTGATCCACCTGCCTTGCCCTCCCAAAGTGCTGGGATTACAGGCATAGCCACCACACCCAGCCTACTTAAGATTTTTTTATGTTGACAACTAAGACTGGTCTCTCATTTCCTTTTTTAGTCTTGGGTGGGTTCTGGTATCAGTGTTATATTATGCAAATTTTCCTTCTTTTCCTGTGCAATTGGAGCATTCATTTTAAAAAGGATTGGGACTGGGCACAGTGGTTCATGCCTGTAATCCCAGCACTTTGGGAGGAAGATTCTTGAAGGAAGAGCAAGACTCTGTCTCAAAAAATAATAAATAACTATACAATAAAAAAATAAAAACCATTGGAATTATCCGCCTTTGATCATTTGAAAATGTTCACCTTACTTGTAGAGTCACCTACTCCATAGCCTTTTGTGGGGATTGTTCCTTGATAACTTTCTCAATCTCTTTCTTCTTAGGTAACCTTTGTTAATTTTTTTTTTTTCTAGAAAACATCCAGGTTTTCAAATTTATTTACAAAAACTTTTTATTATTCTTTAATTTCCTCTGTATTAGTGATCATTTTCCCTTCTTGTTTTTAATTTTTATAGTGGGCTGGGCTTAGTGGCTCACCACTGTAAACCCAGCACTTTAGGAGGCCAAGGCAGGAGGATCACTTGAGCCCAGGAGTTCAAGACCAGCCTGGGCAACATGGCGAGACCCTGTCTCTACAAAAAATACAAACATTAGCTGAGTGTGGTGTGCATGCCTGTAGTCCCAGCTACTCATGAGGCTGAGGTGCGAGGATCACTTGAGCCTGGAAGGTAGAGGCTTCAGCGAGCCGTGATCATACCACGGCCCTCCAGCCTGGGTAACAGAGGGAGACCCTCTCTCTCTCTCAAAAAATAAATAAATAAATAAATAAATAAATAAAAATAATAATTTTTACACTGTGATATTTCAAATTGGTTTTTGGGTTCTTGTTGTCATTGTTTGAGACAGGGTCTCACTCTGTTGACCGGGCTGTAGTACATAGCTCACTGTAACCTTGAACTCCTGGGCTCAAGTGATTCTCCTACCTCAGCCTCCCAAGTGGCTGGGATTACGGGTGCATGCCACCATGCCCAGCTAATTTTTAAATTTTTTGTAGAAATAGTGCCTCACTATATTGCCCAGGCTGGTCTCAAACTCCTGGTCTCAAGTGATCCTCTTGCCTTGGCCTCCCAAATCACTGGCATTACAGGCATGAGCCACCATACCTGGCCCTCAAATTGGTTTTAGGTTGTCTGGACAAAAGGTGTATCTACCAAACTAAATGTGTACCAAGTGAGATATCCAAGGTCACTTAGCAAACATTCTGTCAGGGATAATGAAAACATGAAAAG
This sequence comes from Macaca fascicularis, assembly GCF_037993035.2. Lineage (NCBI taxonomy): Eukaryota > Metazoa > Chordata > Mammalia > Primates > Cercopithecidae > Macaca > Macaca fascicularis. Next base: position 47,750,792 of record NC_088390.1, read on the forward strand.
AACTTTAAGGATTTTTTTTTTAAGTCTGTTTTTGGAAACAACCAAGAGGAGAGACAAAAGGCACTTCAGTGAGGACTTTAAGCCAGTGACAGCAGGCCTTATTCAGTATGCTCATTTCCTTCTCTGATGTTTGGATAAACACAATATGCCCCATAGAGATTCTCTGTGGTGCAGTTCACCCTGAGTGATTGGGGCTAAATAAATACAGGATTTCCAAATAGTTTAGAATAATAGTAGATCAGTCTGAATCACAGCAGTCGCATGGAGACAGTACTAGGTAATCTCTTGGAAAAATAAAAAATCAGAATAACCAATTATGTCCACCAAAAGAAAATGCTTCATTTCACTTTTTCTATCTTACAGGGATCAAAAAATTCTTCCAAAGTGGGCATGTAGGACAACACTCCAATCTTTCTAGATTAAGTATTCTCCTTCTGCAGGGAGTAGTGTAAGACATCAGTATATAAATAATTGCTGCTTGAAATGGAAAAATAAAGTAAAAAAAGGGATGCGAAAAAGTGAAAATTGTCCGAAGTAGCAGTCCACCCCCTCACAGCTGTAAATTACTCATCAGTCATTAATGTCATTGTTCTGAGCTGGAGCTGAATCAGCTGTTACCCTGGCTGGAGTGAAGCAGAATTTAATCTATCTTTTCATCATAAGGCTTTTATTCTATGCATCAGTAGCAGAGGAAAGACCAATGCTTTATAGCAAAAATTCTATCCAACTTGACTCTGGAACAATTTGGTTCTAGGTGAATCAGTTACTGTCAGTAAAAACAAGAAGAGTGATTCCTTCCTTGCCAATATTCTGTCACAATCTACAGAGATAAAGGAAGAACAGAAATGTTTACTTTTATATCTGCCTCACATTCTCTGGAATCCAGCTACTCAGATTCATTAATATATGCTTTGCTCCATATATATCATGTTTAAAGGCAAATGCTTTAAATAGAACAAATCTGAAATATTAAACTTTCTTAACAATTTTGAGTAGTAATTCTCTAATTTTTATAAAAATATTTTCTTTGATCCTGTCAAATATGTATAAGCCTAAGACATTAATAAACATGACTTCGTTAAGAAATAGAGCCTCGGCCGGGCACGGTGGCTCAAGCCTGTAATCCCAGCACTTTAGGAGGCCGAGACGGGTGGATCACGAGGTCAGGAGATCAAGACCATCCTGGCTAACACGGTGAAACCCCATCTCTACTAAAAAATACAAAAAACTAGCCAGGCGAGGTGGCGGGCGCCTGTAGTCCCAGCTACTCGGGAGGCTGAGGCAGGAGAATGGCGTGAACCCGGGAGGCGGAGCTTGCAGTGACCTGAGATCCGGCCACTGCACTCCAGCCTGGGCGACAGAGCGAGACTCCATCTCAAAAAAAAAAAAAAAAGAAAGAAAAAAGAAATAGAGCCTCATAATTTATCTGGAAAAAAAGGTACAATGATCTATGCAATTAAATCACATTTGCATATCTATCATAAAGAGTTCTGTTTATTGGTAGATATAAAATTTAATATAATTAGTGAGAAGTTGTGTTACAACTGATTTCTTGGATTTTTGTATCTTTTAACTTGATACAAAGTGAAGGTGTTTTTTTTTTTTTTCTCTTTCTCCCAGGCTAGAGTGCAGCAGCACGATCTCAGCTCACTGCAACCTCTGCCTCCTAGGTTCAACCAATTCACTTGCCTCAGCCTCTCGAATAGCTGGGACCACATGTGTGCACCACCACGCTGGCTAATTTTTGTATTCTTTTTAGTAGAGATGGGGTTTCACCACGTTGGCCAGGCTGGTCTCAAACTCCTGACCTCAGGGGATCTGCTCGCCTCGGCCTCTCACGCTGGGATTACAGGCATGAGCCACTGCACCTGGCCTAACTTGGATTTTTAAAGGTAAGCTAAACATTTCTCAGGTTTTGCTCAAATTCTCCCTCACCCACTCATCTTTTTTGTTATATCTTCACATTCTTCACTTTAATCTTTCCATTCATGTAGGTATTACTTATGACAATCTCCTGTTGCTCCAGTTACCTTCTAAATACTACTCTACCTTTTTCAAAATACACTTGTATTTTTCTCTTCTCCCTCCTTTTATTGATTTATTTGAAAAAAGTTGCATTTTTTTTTCTCCTGCTACCACTATATAAACAACCAGCAAATGTAATTAGATTTAGTATTTTGCAGATATTTTCTGTGGACCACTACACATAGAAGATTCTAATATTTTTAAACAAATAATGTAGAAAGGTACTCACCCACAGTCCCTTCTGTGCCATCCGTTTCCTTTGGGATATAATGTGCAGAAAGATCACTCTGAAGGACTTCATCCGATGTGGCTCTGGCTAAAGCAGCAGCCAAAAAGGAAGGGCAATTACTGAAAGAAAAAAAGGCTATTTTCAGCAAAAGAATTAGGAGGTAATACATTTAACATTACTAATAATTACATATTAATTAGAACATTGTCTCAAAACAAAATTATACCTTTAAACAATATTCAATAAATATTTATTGAGTAGGCACTCTGGGCACTGGGTATATATTGATACATAACACAGACATGGCTCCTTACCTATAGGAGCTACAGGCAGATGACAAACTAATAGGATATAACTTAAAAGTGGGATACGCTTTTTTTTGGTTTTTTTTGTTTGTTGTTTGTTTTTTAGATGGAGTTTTGCTCTGTCGCCAGACGGAGTTTTGCTCTGTCGCCCAGGGCTATGGTGTGATCTCGGCTCACTGCAACCTCCGCCTCCTGGGTTCAAGCAATTCTCCTGCTTCAGCCTCCCGAGTAGCTGGGACTACAGGCATGTGTCACCACGCCCAGCTAATTTTTGTATTTTTTTTTTTAATTTCAAAATGAATGTATAATTTAAGAATTACACATACACTTTTAAATCCAATTTCCAGTAAACTTTAAATTTTTAAAGTCATAAAAGTATGGATTCTTAACAGTTAACACAAAGTCATTTACAGGATTGGCAAAGGTTTCATTGACAGAACAGATATCATTCTACATTTGCAAAATGCCTTTTTTTTTCATACAACACTTAGATATCTAACTCTAGTGCTTGTCTTCTGCCTGGAAGTAAATAGTTTAATTACTGATAAACCATAAAACAATGGAGTCTTATTTTGGCAATTTTAATTTTTGTATTTTTAGTAGAGACAGGGTTTCTCCATGTTGGTCAGGCTGGTCTTGAACTCCCAACCTCAGGTGATCTGTCCACCTTGGCCTCCCAAAGTGATGGGATTACTGGCATGAGCCACTGCACCCAGCCCAGGATAAGTTTTATAGAGGAAACAAACAGGATACAATGACAGAGAATAATAAAGAGGGGTATGTACTTAGATGGAATGGTCAGGAAAGCAACACCTTAAAGGATGAAAAAGACTCAGTTACGTGGGAGTGGGAAGTTAGGAGAGAATACTCCGGGCAGAGGGAATACAATTTATACAGAACCTTTTTTTTTTTTTTTTTTTTTTTTGAGACAGAGTCTTGCTCTGTTGCCCAAACTGGAGTGCAGTGGTGCAATCTTGGCTCACTGCAATCTCTGCTTCCCAGGTTCAAGCTATTTTCTCTTGCCTTAGCCTCCCAAGTAGTTGGGACTACAGGCGTGCATCACCATGCCTGGCTAATTTTTGTATTTTTAGTAGAGATGGGGTTTTACTATGTTGGCCAGGCTGATCTCGAACTCCTGACCTCAGGTGATCCATCCTCCTCAGTAGTCCCAACTACTCAGGAGGCTGAGGCAGGAGAATCACTGGAACCCGAGATGTGGAGGTTGCAGTGAGCCGAGATCGTGCCATTGCACTCCAGCCTGGGCAACAAGAGTGAAAACTCTGTCTCAAAAAAAAAAAAAGAAAAAAAAAAAAACTATGGAAATATCTGAGATGTCCTAGTCAAGGTGTCAAATGGTTAACTGGATATTCTAGTCTGGCATTTGAGATGTTAGGAAATTTGGAACTTGCAAATGTATGAATGATATTTAAAGCTACAGCAATAGAAAAGACCACTGATACAGTTTCGATATTTCAAATTTCATGTTAAAATCTGATCCCCAATGTTCAAGGTGGGGCCTGGTTTGGGTCATGGAAGCAGATCCCTCATGAATGGCTTGGTGTAGTCCTTGTGGTAATGAGTTAATTTTTGTGCCATTAGTTCCTGTGAGATCTGATTATTAAATTAAAAAGAGCTGGGCACCTCCTACCCTCTCTCTCTCATTTCCCAACGTGTGATCTCCACATGAGGGCTCCCTTTTGCCGTCTGCAATGAGCGGAAGCTTCTTAAGCCCTCACCAGAAGCAGATGCTGGTGCTGTGCTTCTTGTGCAGCCGCAGAACTGTGAGCCAAATAAACCTCTTTTCATTATAATTTACCCAGCTTCAGGTATTCCTTTATAGCAATTCAAAGCAGACTAAGACAATCATATAGGAAGAAAACATAAAAAGAGAATTGCTCTAGATCAGTGATCTCTATGTGCCTCCTGGCTTCCCCCTCTGGGAACGAGAAGATTATCCTATGCCACACCATTGTATATTGGGTTATAGTGGGAAAGGGAGTAGATAAATTGCCTCTTTAGTTCACAGGTTTTCAGTCAAGTGGAACAATAGTTAATGAGCTGTCATTAAGAAACTAGCACTCCAGGCCAGGGGTGGTGGCTCACACCTGTAATCCCAGCACTCTGGGAGGCTGACTGAGGTGGGCGGGTCACAAAGTCAGGAATTTGAGACCAGCCTGGTCAACAGGGTGAAACCCTGTCTCTACTAAAAATTAAAAAAAAAAATTAGCTGGGTGTGGTGGCGGGAACCTGTAATCTCAGCTACTAGGGAGGCTGAGGCAGAAGAATCATTTGAACCTGGGAGGTGGAGGTTGCAGTGAGCTGAGATCATGCCACTGCACTCCAGCCCAGGCGACAGTGCAAGACTCTGTCTCAAAACAAACGAACAAACAAACATACAAAAAGAAAACAAAAAACTAGTACTCCAGCCCCACAGGCTACCCTTGGCAGATATCCCCCTAGGCCATCCAAGCAGCCATGTGCCTGTGTCCTGGGCCTGAGAAGCAGCTCTGTGAGCCACCACCAGCAGGCACACCCCCAAGCAGTAACATTCGCATGCCCATAACCTGATAAACAGCCTTACAGGCCCATTCCTGGAGGACATGACCCTAGGCCTGCCCATGCCCAGGGCCTGAGAAACAGGCTGGCAGGTCTTCTTCCAGTGGATATGACCCCATGCTAGCCAAGAAACTGTGTGCCTGCACCCAGAAGAGGAACAGCCTGGAGGTCCCACCCCAGGCTGTCATACCTCCAAGCTGGGCAGCCATGCACATGTGCCCCCAGCCAGAGTAACAGTCCATGGCCACAGCCTCAGCAAGCTAGACCCCAAGCTGGTCAACCCATGATGTGCATACACATGTCCCTGACCTAAGAAATAGTCCAATGGTCCCAACCCCAGTAAAGCTACATGACTGCTGCCATAAACTCTAACAGCCTAGGCCATTGGGACACTCACAAACATCGCTAGTGCAGATTACAGCAAAAGAAATTACACCACCGTGTCCACCTAGAACCATAGCCACTGCAGCCATCCAAATGACACCCCAAGACCCATCCACATGACTAAATCTTTCCCTATGAAAGCTACTCCATAACATTGGAAGAGGTGACTGTTCCACCAGATGTGTAGAAATCAACATAGGGACACATCAAATGTGAAAAACTGAGGAAACATGACTCCTCCAAATGCACACAATAATTTTCCAGGAACAAACTCCAATCATAAGGAATATGTAAAATGCCAGAAAAAGAATTCAAAATAATAATCTTTTCTTAAAAATTTGAGATGAAGGTCTCACAATGTTGCACAGGCTGGAGTGCAGTGGCTATTCACAGGCATGATCCTACTATTAATCGGCATAGGTGTTTTGATCTGCTCCATTTATCTTTCTTTCTTTTCTTTTTTTTTTTTTAAGAGAGTCTCACTCTGTTGCCCAGGCTGGAGTGCAGTGGTACAATCTCGGCTCCCTGCAACATCCACCTCCTGGGCTTAAGCAATCCTCCCACCTCAGCCCCCCAAGTAGCTGGAACTACAGGCATGAGCCACCAGCTTAATTTTCATATTTTTTATAGAGATGAGGTTTCACCATGTTGCCCAGGCTGGTCTCGAACTCCCAAGCTCCAGCAATTCACCCATCTCAGCCTCCCAAATTGCTGAAATTATAGGTGTGAGCCACCACACCTGGCTGACCGGCTCTATTTCTGACCTGAGCTGGTTCATCCCTCCCTAAGCAACCTGATAGTTCTCTGCTTCCACAAGGTCACCATATTGATGCCAAACTTAGTGTAGACACCAGATTAGCATAGTACACTACAGGCCAGAACTCTTGGACTCAGGTAATCCTCCTGCTGCAGCCTCCCAAGGAGCCAGGACTATAAGCATGAGCCATCACATGTGGCTCAAAATAATCATCTTAAGGAAACGCAGTGAGATACAAGATAATACATATAGAACAGTTAACAAAAATCAGAGAAATTCAACAAAGAGATATCATAAAAAAACAACCAACTAGGAATCTTAGAGCTGAAGAATTCAATGAATGAAATAAAAAATACAATAAAGAGCTTCAACAGCAGACTAGACTAAACAGAAGAAAAAATTTTTGAACTTGAAGACAAATCTTTTGAAAAAATTCAGGCAGAAAAAAAAAAGAAAGAAAAGAAAAAAGAATGCAAAAAGCATATAGGATTTATGGAACACCATTAAGCAAACAAATAATTGCGTTATGGGCATTGCAGAAGGAGAAGAAAAGAGAGATGGTGTAGAAAATATATTTAATGACATAATAGCTGAAAACTTCCTAGGTCTTGGGAGAGACATGGATATTCAGATTCAGGAAGCTGGAAAGTTCCCAAATAAATTCAACCCAAACAAGTCTTCTCTAAGGCACATTATAGTCAAAAAATAATTTTTTTTTTTTGAGATGGAGTTTCATTCTTGTAGCCCAGGCTAGAGTGCAATGGTGTAATTTTCGGCTCACTGCAACCTCTGTCTCCCAGGTTCAAGCAATTCTCCTGCCTCAGCCTCCAGAGTAGCTTGGATTACACGCACCCACCATCATGCCCAGCTAATTTTTGTATTTTTAGTAGAGACAGGGTTTCACCATGTTGGTCAGGCTGGTCTCAAACTCTTAACTTTAGGTGATCCACCTGCCTTGGCCTCCCAAAGTGCTGGGAATACAGGCATGAGCCACCACACCCAGCTGTCAAATCATCAAAAGGCAAAGACAAAGAAATAATTCTTTTTTTTTTTTTTTTTTTTTTTTTTTGAGACGGAGTCTTGCTCTGTCACCCAGGCTGGAGTGTAGTGGCCAGATCTCGGCTCACTGCAAGCTCCGCCTCCTGGGTTCCCGCCATTCTCCCGCCTCAGCCTCCCAAGTAGCTGGGACTACAGGCGCCCGCCACCTCGCCCGGCTAGTTTTTTGTATTTTTTAGTAGAGACGGGGTTTCACGGTGTTAGCCAGGATGGTCTCGATCTCCTGACCTCGTGATCCACCCGTCTCAGCCTCCCAAAGTGCTGGGATTACAGGCTTGAGCCACCGCGCCCGGCCAGACAAAGAAATAATTCTAAAAGAGAATTCCTTTTCAAAAGAAAAGCATCAAGTCACATATAAGGGAATTTCCAGTAGACTAGCAGCAGATTTCTCAGCAGAAACCTCACAGGCCAGGAGAGAAAGGGATGATATAGTCAAAGTATAGAAGGAAAAAAACCCCAGCTAGCCAAGAATATTATACCCAGGAAAGCTATTCTTCAAAAATGAAGGAGAAATAAAATCTTTCCTGGACAAGCAAAAAATAAGAGAACATCACCACTAGTCCAGTCCAGGAGAAACATTCAAGGGAGTCTTACACCTGGAAGTAAAAAGATGATAACTGCCCCCATGAAAATATGCGAAATTATAAAATTCACCAGGAGAGCCAACAGACAAAGGAGAAAGAGAAAGGAATAAATAATCTTATCACTACAGAAAACTACCCAACTACAAAAATAAATAATAAGAGAGGAAGGAACAAAGGTTACACAAAATAATCAGAAAACAATCAATAAATGTCTGGAATAAGTCCTCATCTATTAATAATAATCTTGAATGTAAAATGGATAAAATACCCAATTAAAAGAAACTGGCTGAATGAATTTAAACAACAACAAAACAAACAAAAGCAAAACAAACAAAAACAAAAACAAGACCCAATTATATGCTGTCTACAAGAAACTCACCTCATCTGTAAGGACATACACAGACTGAAAGTGAAGGGATGGAAAGAGATATTCCACACAAATGGAAACCAAAAGCAAGCAGGAATAGCTATATTTACATCAGCTAAAACAGACTTTAAGTCAAAAGCTATAAAAAGAGACAAAGGAGGACATTATATAGTAATAAAGGGATCAAATCAAGAAGCTATAACAATTGTAAATATACATGCACCTAAGACCAGCACACCCATATTCATAAAGAAAATACTATTAGATCTAAAGGAAGAGACAGATGCCAATACAATAACTGTTGGGGACTTCAACCCCAACTCAGCATTGGAGAAATCATCTAGGCAGAAAATCAACAAAGAAACATCAGATAAACCATAGCATAGCCCTAACAGACATTTACAGAACATTTCACGCAACAGCTGCAGAATATGCATTCTCTTTATTAGCACATGGAACATTCTCCAGGATTGACTATATGTTAGGACACAGAACAAGGCTAAATACATTTTTTTTAATTGAAGTCATATCAAGTATCTTATCTGACCACAATGGAATAAAACTGGAAACCAACAAGTGAAACATTCAAAATTACACAAATACATGGAAATCAAAAAACATGCTCCTAAACAACCAATGGGTGAAGGAAGAAATTAAGAAGGAAATTGACTAATTCGTTGAAACAAATGAAAACAGAAACACAACATACTAAAACTTATGGGACTCAGCCAAAGCAGTATATAATATGTCTCTGCAGTAAAAATATCTATGAAAATTGAAGTTAAATTTTTAAAAACTTCCTGTGACCATAAGGCTCCAATGTTAAACATTTTCTTTTTCATTGCATTATCAATATAATTATTGATACACAAATGATCTAATATAGTATAAATTTTGATAAACATAAAAATTAAACTTTTATGGGAGGTTTTTTTTTTTTTTTTTTTTTTTTAAGGGAAGAAACCTTACCTAAGAAATCTTATCTGCCACGGTCTTGGCCTCAATGAGATCTTGGATCTCAAGCCTGAGCCTAATGCCATCATGGGATTAGACTTTGGGAAATCTTAGGGGATGTGGGTGAGTGTACTTAGCACATGGGAAGGATGTGAATTGTGTGGCCAGAAAAGACTGTGGCAGATTATTTTTTAAAAGGCCACAACAACATTCCTGGTCCCACATGCTATTTTAGAACTTTGCCATTCCCCATAAAAAAACAGAGTCTGTTTCCCTTCCTAACCTAAACATGGGTGAGGTGTGGTGACTACTCAGATGAAAACAATGTAGCAACAGTGATACTGTATGACTTTTAAAGTTTGTTCATAAAAGGCCATGGCTTCCTCTTTCTTCCTCTGTCTCCCTCTGGATACTTGCTCTTGATACTCAGCCAAGCCATCAAGCCACGAGGAATCCCAAACTAGCTCACGTGAGAAACCACATGAACAGGTTCATGTGGATGTAGCCTGAGGTCCCCCGGCAGTAGCCATTATCAATTGCTTGACATGTAAGTTCACAAGCCTTCAGATGATTCCAGTCCCTCAGCCTGAGTCTTCCAACTGAGGCCCCAGTTGGAACAGAGATAAGGTGACCTTGCTTTACCCAGTTTTAATTTCTGATTGAAAGACACTGTGAACATAATAAATAATTGTTTTATGCCACTAAGTTTTGTGGTAACTCACAATACAGTGACAATAACTGAAAACCCAATATTTAGAAGCTTAGTAGAAGATAAGGGACCTATAAAAACTAAAGAGAAATGGCAAAATCTGTAAAAGGAGAACCGAGATAGTAGAGAGTATTTGAAGGAGAGAGTAGTGAACTCTGTCAATTGCTGAGAGGTCAAATAAGTGAAAAAAAAAAAAAGGCCAGGTGCAGTGGCTCATACCTGTAATCCCAGCCCCTTGGGAGGCCAAGGTGGGTGGATCACCTGAGACCAGGACTTCAAGATCAGCCTGGCCAACATGGCGAAACCCTGTCTGTACCAAAAATACAAAAATTAGCTGGGTGTGGTGGTGCACGCCTATAATCCCAGCTACTTGGGTGGCTGAGGCCTGAGAATTGCATGAACCCAAGAGGCAGAGGTTGCAGAGAGCTGAGATCACGCCACTGTACTCCAGCCTGGGTGACAGAGTGAGACTGTCTCAAAAAAAAAAAAAAAAAAAAAAAAAGGCCAGGCGCGTGGCTCACGTCTGTAATCCCAGCACTTTGGGAGACTGAAGCAGGCAGATCACGAGATCAGGAGTTCAAGACCAGCCTGACCAACATGGTGAAACACTGTCTCTACTAAAAATACAAAAATTAGCTGGCACGGTGGCACACATCTGTAATCCCAGCTACTCGGGAGGCTGAGGCAGAAGAATTGCTTGAACCCAGGAGGCGGAGGTTGTGGTGAGCTGAGATCATGCCACTGCACTCCACACTCAAGCCTGGGCACCAGAGCAAGACTCCATCTAAAAAGAAAAAAAACAAAACAAAACAAAAGAAAACACAAAAACAGAAAAATAACTATCTTTTCAAGAAATGGTCAAATGGTGCTGGAAAAATTGGATATCCACATGCAAAATAATCAAGTTGGATCCCTTCCTTACACTATAAACAAAAATTAACGCCAAATGCATCACAGACCTAAATGTAAAGCTAAAACTACATAAAACTCCTAAAAGAAAACGTTGGAGTAAATCTTCATGACCTTGGATTAGGCAATGGTTTTCTTAGATCTGACACCAAAAGCACAAGCAGAAAAGAAAAAAATGTTAAATTGGACTACATCAAAATTTAAAACTTTTGTATCACAAATCAGTAAAGTGAAAAGACAACCTACAGACTGGTAGAAAATATTTGCAAATCTGCCAGGCATAGTGGCTTATGTTTGTAATTTTGGCACTTTGCAACAGTAAGGTTGGGGCCAGGAGTTTGAGACCAGCCTGGGCAACTTAACAAGATCCTGTCTCAAAAACAAACAACAAAAAAATAGCTGGGTATGGTGGGCACACCTGTAGTCCCAGCTACTTGGGAGGCTGAGGCAGGAAAGGCAGGAAGATCGCTTAAGCCCAGGAGTCTGAGGCTGCAGTGAGCCATAATCATCGTTATATTACAGCCCAAGAGATAGTGAGACCCTATCTCAAAACAAAAAAAAATTGCAAATCATGTATCTAATGAGACTAGTATCCTGAATATGTAATGAATCTTTATATTTCAATAATAAAAAGACAACCCAAAGGGACTGAATAGGCTTTTTTCCAAAGAAGATATACAAATGGCCGCCAATAGGCACATGAAAAGATGTGCAATATCTGTGACAATAATTGGAAATATATATTTGTCCTCTGCCTTGATTCCTGACACAGAGCCCCTAAAACCCTTTTGATTTCCTGAATGATAGGGGTACTGGAAGCATCTTCTAATATTTAGTCTTTGAACCTGGTTTCTGACATACAGCTTCTATGTCAGAGCTTGGAATTTCCTGTATAGTCTATGAATGCCTTTTGGTCTTATGAAGCAGTTCTTGGTGGGCTACTGGATAGCTTCAGGATGGGAATTGGTCATCAGAAAGACCAACCCATAACAAGAGGCCTGCAATATTCAACCCTATTCCCATTTTCTAGGGAAGGGAGAGAGATGGGAGATTGACTTAATTATTTGAACATGCCTACATGATGAAGCCTCCATGCAAATCCCTAAAAGGTGGGATTTTGGGAGCTTCTGGTTTGGTGAACGTAACTATGTGCCACCTGCAACAGAACCTCTTATGTTTGGGATCCTTCCCCTTCAGGACCTCACACTGTGTATCTCTCTTTATCTGGCCGTTCATTTGTATCCTTTATAATATCTTTTCACAAACCAGTAAACATAAGTGAATGTTTCCCTGAATTTTTAAGACATTATAGCAAATTATTTAACTTGGGAGAAGGTTGTATGAACCCTTGATTTATAACCAGTTGGTCAGAAGTTGAGGAGGTCCACACTTTTAACTGGCATCTTGCAGGACTGAGCCTGTATCCTGTGGGGTCTGTTGTAACTCCAGGCAATTAGTGTCAGAATTGAGTTAAATTGTAAGACACCTAATTGATGTCCAGGAAGGAACAGAGAATTGGTTGGTGGGAAAACCCCACACACATTAACTGTCAGAAGTGTGTGAGGCTGGGCAAGGTGGCTCACGTCTGTAATCCCAACACTTTGGGATCACAGGATCACCTGAGGTCAGGAGTTCGAGACCAGCCTGGCCAACATGGTGAAACCCCGTCTCTACTAAAAATACATAAATTAACTGGGTGTGGTGGCACACCTATAATCCCAGCTACTTGGGAGGCTGAGGCAGTAGAATCGCTTGAACCCGGGAGGTGGAGGTTGCAGTAAGCAGAGATCATGCCACTGCACTCCAGACTGTATGAGAGTGAGACTCAGTCTTGAAAAAAAAAAAAAGAAGTGTGTGATTGTATAGAAAAACAGGTTTTTTCTTCCCCTTTTCACATCCACTAGGATAGCTATAATAAAATAGCTATAACAAAAAAGACAATTAGTAATAACAGGTGTTGGCAACTATATGGATACATGGAACTCTGGTACATTGCTAGTGGAGATGTAAAGTGGTACAGTTGTAGGCCGGGGGCGGTGGCTCAAGCCTGTAATCCCAGTACTTTGGGAGGCCGAGGTGGGCGGATCATGAGGTCAGGAGATCGAGACCATCCTGGCTAACATGGTGAAACCCCGTCTCTACTAAAAAATACAAAAAACTAGCCGGGCGAGGTGGCGGGTGCCTGTAGTCCCAGCTACTTGGGAGGCTGAGGCAGGAGAATGGCGTAAACCCGGGAGGTGGAGCTTGCAGTGAGCCGAGATCGCACCACTGCACTCCAGCCTGGGCGACAGAGCGAGACTCCGTCTCAAAAAAACAAAAAAGAGTGGTACAGCTGCTTTGGCAGTTCCTTAACATTTTAAACATAAAGTTACCATATGGCCGGCCCAGCAATTCCACTTCTAGGTATATATGCATGAGAAATAAAAACATGTATCCACAAAAAACTCATACATTAATGTGCATAGCAGCATTGTTTATAATCCCCAAATAGTAAAAACAACCAAGTGTCAATCAATTGATGGATAAATAAAATGCAATATATTCATACAATGGAATATTAGCCATAAAAAGGAATGAAGCACTTATACCTTCTACAATGTGGATGAACCTTGAAAACACTATGGATAGCAATAGAAGCCACTCACAAAGACCACTTATTATAGAATTTATAATTCTATAACATGAATTATATGAAAAGCCCAGAATAGGAAATTTATAGAAGCAGAGAGTAGTGGTAGCTTAGGGCTGGAGGGGTGGTGGGAATAAGGAGTGACTGCTAATAGGTAGGGGGTTTCTTTCTGGGGTGATGAAAATTTTCTGGAACTTAGGGTGATGGATGAACAACTGTGACTATATTAAAATCCTTGAATTGTATACTTTTTTAAAAAGGCGAGTCATGTGAAGCAGTGGGAGTAGAGAAGGAACAAAGAAAACTATGACCAGTTGTGATCAGTTAGTTGTAAACTTTAAATGGGTAACTTTTATATTATGTGAATTATATCTCAGTAAAGACAATAAAAAAATTACTGACTTTGTCAAGAACCATTGAATAGTAAAAGTGAAAATCAGGCTAGAATGGGTTACGGAGTGGGGGGCAGGGAGGTTTGGCACAGAGGGGAAACAGAGATATGGGGCAGTAACTGATAGGGGATGGGAGAAAGGGAAAGTCTTTGTTGTTTTAGGATGGTGTGGAATTTGACTGTAGGATGAGGCACATTTCCTTAGTTGGAAAAAGAAGAAAATCAATACAGACGCAGGTACATTTTTAGATGTTAGCAGGAAATGACGGGTATTCCCATTTAATGATTTGAAACAACAAATATTTATTGAGGCCTACCAGGCACTGTTCTAGTGCTCAGGATATATATAAACCAAAAAGAAAAAAAAAATGCCCTCTTAGAGCTTACATTCTAAAGAAGGACTTCTCAATGAAGTATGAGGCAAGATCCATTTTCAAAACTTTCTCATGTATCAGAATCACCTGCAGGGCTTCTTAGAACACAGATTGCTGGGCCCCATCCACAGAGTTTCTCACTCAGTAAGCCTGATGTGAGGCCTGTGAATTTTCATATTTAACAAGTTAAACATGAACTCATGCTGCTGGTCTGGGAACCAAATTTTGAGAGCCACTGTATTAAATCACAAACTAGGTCATGAGGGTAGAAAGGGAGGAGGAGGGATGAAGTCAATGTAGATATGAAATAGTCATATCAGAAAGTAGTAGGACTGTCACACAGTGCTAAGAGACTGTGGGAAGTTTGAGATAATTTTTAAATAAAACCAGTTTTTCTGATGGCATGACTTTTTCATCTATGTTGGCACATGCATAGGTAGAAAGAACCATCTAGTTCATCAAGAGTTGCAAGATTGGCGGTTTATTCGAGGTTCGTTTTTGGTTTTTATTTGTGTGTTTTCTTTTTTGTTGTTTTGTTTTTTATTTCAGTTTTAGAGAAATGTCTCTGACAAGAAGGATTTGGGGTTTTGCAAGGTAGCACTATAAAGTGAAGGAGAGAAATGGAGATTTGGAATTTTCATTTTTGATTTTTGAGACAGGGTCTCACTGTATCACCCAGGCTGGAGCATAGTGGCACGATCTCGGCTCACTGCAATTTCTGCCCCCTGCCAGATTTGTTATCTTTTTTTTATTCACTTTGTATTTTATTCAATCATCTTTGGCTAGAGATTTGGTATCTTTAAAAAAAAATTTTTTTTTAACTTATTTTTAGAGACAGAATATTGCTCTCTTTTCCAGGCTGGAGTGCAGTGGCACAATCATAGCTCAGTGCAGCCTTGAACTCCTGGGCTAAAGAGATCCTCCTACCTCAACCTCCTGAGTAACTGGGATTACAGAGAGCCACTGCATCAGGCAGAATTGAATATGTTTTTAAGATACTAAAATCTTAAAGAACAGACTTGAGTTGTAAATCAATGTAGTCTAAATGTAATTAAAGAATTGTAAGTGGGAGTACTTGGGCACAAAATCTAGGGCAGAATGTTGTAGTTTGAGAGCAGGATGCTTGTGTACAAGATTTTTGAGCCAATGCAATTTTTGATAAGGAGGTCTAGATAAGTCCAAATAAGTGAGTGGTTCAGGAATACATAAAATGGCAATGCTTACATTCTATGTCTTCGAGGAAAAAAATGAGAAAATTATTTGATTATTCATTAATATTTCTTTTTCTTTTTTGAGACAAGAGTCTTGCTGTGTTGCCCAGACTGGAGTATAGTGGTGCAATCACAGCTCATTGCAGCCTCAAACTCCTGGGCTCAAGTAATCCTCCCACCTCAGCCTCCTGTGGAGCTACGACTACAGGTGCAAGCCACCATGACCCATGCCCCCTTTTTTGGTTTTTAGAGACATAGTCTCACTATGTTGCCCAGTCTAGTCTTGAATTCCTGCTCTCAAGCGATCTTCCCACCTCAGCCTCCCAAAGTACTTACAGGTGTGAGCCATTGCACCCAGCTATTCATCAGTATTTTTCAAATTGCAGTTTATGATCCATTAGTGGGTAATTAAATAAATGTATGAATTGTGACCAGCATTTTTTTTTTTTTTTTTTGAGATAAAGTCTCGCTCTTGTCCCCCAGGCTGGAGTGCAATGGCACGATCTTGGCTCACTACAACCTCTGCCTCCCGGGTTCAAGCAATTCTCCTGCCTCAGCCTTCTGAGCACCTGGGATTACAGGCGCGTGCCACCACGCCCAGCCAATTTTTGTATTTTTAGTAGAGACGGGGTTTCACCATGTTGGCCAGGTTGGACTTGAACTCCTGACCTAAGGTGATCTGCCCGCCTCGGCCTCTCAAAGTGCTGGGATTACAGGCGTGAGCCACCGTGCCCGGCCTATGACTAACATTTTTTTTTTTTTTTTTGAGATGGAGTCTTTCTCTGTCACCAGGCTGGAGTACAGTGACACGATCTCAGCTCACTGCAACCTCTGCCTCCCGGGTTCAAGCAATTCTCCTACCTCAGCCTCCGGAGTAGCTGGGACTACAGGCACATGCCACCACGCCCAGCTAATTTTTGTATTTTTAGTAGAGACGGAGTTTCACCATGTTGGCCAGAATGGTCTCGATTGCTTGACCTCATGATCCGCCCGCCTCAGCCTCCCAAAGTGCTGGGATTACAGGCGCGAGTCACTGCACCTGGCATGACCAGTATTTTTCAAAGAAAATAGAATAAGGTGCATGAGGTAAAGTATTGTTTCACATATATATATGTAGGTAAGTATATACTGAATTATGATGAAAAAAATTTAAAAGCTACTACCCTTTAACAATTATGAAATAAATTGATGGGATCCCTTTACAATTCAAATGCTTTATAAACAATGTTACCATGTCTCCTTCCATGCTATGGAGATTAACTGAATTTTTCTTGATGAGTCAAAATGTTTCTTCACAGACCTAGTCTCTTTGTAAAAATTGCTTATCTTTACATTTCTGTCATGTCTTACTCTGATTAACTGGATGCATTCCAAATGTTTTACCTATGTGAACTTTTAGTATATAGTTATGGAATTTACTGGGTTGTTTTTAAATTTACATTAAAAATTATCTGGGCCGGGTGTGGTGGCACATGCCTGTAATCCCAGCACTTTGGGAGGCCGAGGTGGGTGGATCACCTGTGGTCAGGAGTTTGAGACCAGCCTGGCCAATGTGGCAAAACCCTGTCTCTACTAAATATACAAAAATTAGCCAGGCGTAGTGGCACATACCTGTAACCCCAGCTACGTGGGAGGCTGAGGCACGAGAATCGCTTGAATCTGGGAGGTGTAGGTTGCAATGAGCCCCGATCACACCACTGCACTCCAGTCTGGGTGATGGAGTGAGGCTGTCTCAAAAAAAACCCCAAAAAACAAAAATGATCTGAAAACCTTTATTGTAATCTTGTTTCATCAGAGTTCCAAAAGAAAAGGATAACTTCTGTGTAATTATTAAACTATCTGGATGTAGATTCACCAAATATAAGAAATGAAAAGTTTAGAGAATAAGGCAAGAAACATTAGTCTCATTAATGTGTCATCTGCAATACATTTTTAGTTACAGTTAATATAATTTTTTTTACCTTTTGTCAGACAGAATGAAAATATTTTCAGTGAAGTAGGGAGGAGGATTAGCTGACTAATAGCTAGATATAAAACATCAAGCTAGATGCTTCACCCACATCAGTTATTCCTACATGTCAGAAAGCTGAACACTTAGCATGAATAACTTCGTACGGTTTTGACTTTGAGTTGGAAGTGATTTCTGAAAAATCAGAATTGCAAATATATTTTAAAGCAGTCACATCAGAGAATGTTTGATACACCTCAAATAAAAGCTTATCATTAATGCCTGTCATTTTAAGAGAATCACTAGGAGTGACTAACATCATAATAACATAGCAAGTTGCTTTCTTTCATCATTTCTCTTAAAATGCTTGAAAGATCCTGATACAGAAAGTTTTAAAGTTTGGCAAATGTAATAAGCATAGCAAATATCAAAAGAGAGCCAATACTCATGGCAGTTTGGAGTACTAGGCTTATAAATGTCATTGTGTTGAGAACACTGTGGAACTGCAATATGATTAGAAATTCCTTAATATTTATAGTATCATTTTGGGGCACTCTGTGTCCAAGTCAAATTAATCTTGTTAGGACTCTCAAATATAGTCTAAGAATAATGCTTTTCTTTTTATGTATATAAACAGATATTTTGAAGTGCTTTCCATTTTTATCTTCAAGCAATTCACATCCCAAGAACAGAAGGAAATTTTTTCCATACATACCAATTTGATGCTTTCTTGTTTGTTTTAGGTATCAAAGTATAAATTTTCTATATTCATAGACAGAAATAAAATCTTTGCCTATTTTATGTCTAAGGCATATAAAAATTATATACATACTTTTTAAACAATGTTGAAAATCATTAATGAGGGGCCCATTTAGTTTTAATTTTTAAGTTTAGTCACATAAGTAACACATTCCACTTAATTAAAGCTATTCATGTTCATGAATACATATCCGAATTTCTGTGTATACTGACTTTCTTGATGTTATAAATTGTAAAGCAAAAATCCAGGCTTTATTAAAACTTCATAAATTGAGCTTTGTAAACAAAGCATGGGGTCTTGCTTGCTTTAAGCTAACAATAAGTGTTCTACAAACACACATAAAACCCCCACAAAACTTATAGTCATGAATGTTCTGACTGTTCTTTCCTGCAGCTCATATTGGTTAGCATCATCTTTATCCTCCAGATATTTATCTTGCTTCCTCAATTCTACTTCAAAAATAGCCACAGCTGAAAACATGCTTGGTGGAAGATTTTGAATTATAAAAATGTAACTGCATTCTAATAACCTTTAATAGTTCAGTACTTTACTTACATAAATTATTTCAGTTTGTTTTAGTATCTGGGGACCGGGTTGAAGCAGGAGACAGATGTTAAATCATTATGGGAACCATTTAAGTCATTATCAGAATTAGTGGGCCAGGCGTGGTGGCGAATGCCTGTAATCCCAGCACTTTGGGAGGCCGAGGTGGGTGATCACCTGAGGTCAGGAATTCGAGACCAGCCTGACCAACATGGTGAAACCCCCTCTCTACTAAATACAAAAAATTAGCCAGGCGTGGTGGCACACACCTGTAATCCCAGCTACTCTGGAGGCTGAGGCAGAAGAATTGCTTGAATCCAGGAGGTGGAGGTTGCAGTGAACCAAGATGGTGCTATTGCACTCCAGCCTGGGCAACAAGAGCAAAACTCCTCTCAAAAAAAAAAAAAAAAAAAAGATTTAGTGTATCAGCATAGACAGCCTATGAGTACTAGGCACGTTCATTTCTTATGCTCTAGGTAAGTACTGATTTCTTTAAATTTCATAACGGGGCCCAGTCATAGGAGAACCTTTAGCATTTCATTCACCTATAGTGCTTGCAGGACTTAATCATATATGGGTCCTTGTTACCTATATATTAAAGACTATTATTTATATATTCATAGATATCTCAGATACTCAGAAATCACTTTAACTTATAATTTAAACACTGTGATTTCTCCATGTAACTACAAAGATAAAAACATATATATGAAGAATAATTACAGACCACTATTGACTTTGGAGCCTGAAAAGATATAGTTACACACACACGAGAGAGACCTAAAACTTCTGCCAACTTACCATTTAATTACTATTTGACTATAGTAGCAGAAATTATAAGGAGTTAGAAATTATAGCAGAACTATAAGGAGTTAGAAAGGTGGGTTCTAGTTATAGCTGGGTAACCTTAGAAAAGGTGCTTAAAGTCCCTGGGTTTCGATTTCCTCAACTAGAAAATTAAGAAGTTAGAATAAAGTAACTCTAAAGTCAATTCCAGTTCTAAAATTCTACTTCTATAATTCTATTCCAAATAAGGATTTTTAATTTCAAAGATGGGACAAAGGCAGCTTAAAAGTATAAACACACTTCAGATCCAAAAAAAGGTTTTCACATAGTCCATTAGAGTGGAAACAAATGCTATATATTCTTACTATAAATAATTAGGAATACTCTGCTTTATGCTGTGGGTGTATTCTGAAACATTAAATATATATTTATTTTGATAAATGCAATCAATCTTTGCAGTGAATCCATTAGGAAAGAATCCTTCACATTTTGTATTATTTGTTTTCTTCCTTTCTTTCGTTTGAGATGGAGTCTCACTCTGTTGCCCAGACTGGAGTGCAGTGGCGCCATATCAGCTCACTGCAACCTCCAACTCCCAGGTTCAAGCAATTCTGCTGCCTCAGCCCCTCGAGTAGCTGGGATTACAGGTGCCCGTCACCACGCCCAGCTAATTTTTGTGTTTTTAGTACAGACAGGGTTTCACCATGTTGGCCAGGCTGTTCTTGAGCTCCTGACCTCAGGTGATCCACCCGCCTCAGCCTCCCAAAGTGCTGGGATTACAGGCGTGAGTCACACGCCTGGCCAGTATTATTTGTTTTCTTAAAGAGACATGCCTATGGCCGGGCGCAGTGGCTCACACCTGTAATCTCAGCACTTTGGGAGGCCGAGGTGGGTGGATCACGAGGTCAGGAGTTTGAGACCAGCCTGGTCAAGGTGGTGAAACGTCATCTCTACTAAAAATATAAAACTTAGATGGGCGTGGTGGTGGGCACCTGTAATCCCAGCTACTGGGAAGGCTGAGGTAGGAGAATCACTTGAACCGGGGAGGTGGAGGTTGGAGTGAGCCAAGATGGCACCACTGCACTCCAGCCTGGGTGACAGAGTGAGACTCCATCTCAAAAAAACAAAAAAAAAGAGACAGGCCTACATGATAAATGTCATATAAAACAATATTGTTACTATAAAATGTTATATTTGAAACAAGAAAGTGCTATTCCCTACCTCTTTTAAAATATTTATTTACAAGAGCTTATTATTCCATCTCCACTATATAGGCTGACATCAATCCAATCAATTCATATTTTCCATTAGAGAATAGGAAAGGAGTCAGATTAGATTGAATATGAAAGCTGGCTCTCTTTCAGCACTGAATATTGCCATCTTGTTATAAAGCAGGAACCATAACAGATAAATAGATTATTACAGAATAAAAACATTTAATTTGCATTCATTTTCAAATACCATGGGTGGATAATAAGTTCCTTCAGATGGACAGGATAGTATTTTAGTCAGATCTTTTTGTAAGTTGACTTGTTAGTATCTTCCACATGCATATTAAGACAATATACATTTTAAGACTGCAAACTGAATTCTTGTTATAAACCAAGACAGGAAGCATTTTCATCACAATGCCAAACCTACACAAATCACTAACGACATTATTAGGTAAATTAGAGGTTTAAAAGTACATCCTTCCTGACATTGGCAATGTGGGCGTCTGCACAGCACCCACAGCTGTGTTTCAGCAGTCTTGGCATAGCATTACTAAGGTAATAAAAATTCTTGAAGGTGGGAAGTTTCCATCAATTAACTTTGAGAGAGACTCGTCTGGAGCAGCCTCATCTCAGCCCACATATTATGATGATGCTGTCTACTCAGTATGCCCTTGCTAGGATGACAGCAGTTAAATATTGAATTTCTGATTATCCCCTCACCCCAGTTAATCATATGTATTCTAAATCTAGAATAACACATTAAGCTAAAAATAATGAAGGCAAGTTCTCCACCTGACTTAGTATTCTTTTTCTTAGTGGACTATATAGAATTAAAATCAGGACTGAATTTAAGCTATTTTCTTTCTTTCTATAGCAACCTCTAGGAATGCCACCTGGAGTCAACTGATTGCAATGCCCACACACCACTGATTCTCTTCATTAGCTTTTCTATACCTAAATAATGTAACCTACCAAAGGACTAGTTCCTGCAGTTCTGGGTTTGGGGTTCACAACAGAAATCTCATTCCCTACTGCTGCTAACAGTATAATCTTACCAACCATTTGGTCACACTGATCAGGTTGACATGCAAGCAAAACCAGTTATCCTAAGTCTTCTGTGAATAGCAATCTAGATATTACAAATTTACCAAAGATTAAACTACCACTACTGCTATAAGATCACAAAAATAAGAGGTCTTAGTGGTAACTATCTTTCTTGTCATCCTTTCTTCATGACGAGAAGAAATTAGATAGCACATCTTTACTGAAACAGCTCTTGTCAACATCACATAAGTGACCTTCCTTTTGCTAAATCCAATAGTCTATTCTCAGGTCCACTTCACTCAGGAGCATTTGACTACTGATCATGTCGTCTACCTTGGTACACTTTATTCTCTAAGCTTCTATAACGTCACATTCTCCTATATTACTCCCAGGGTTCTGTCTTCTCAGTCTCCTTTGATGGTTCCCCCTCTTCTCCCTGCATTTCCGAATCCTCTTATGCCATATGTCTTTTTCTTTTTGCATAGACATCATCAACTTCTAATACAGCCTAGCCATTTATTTATTTATTTATTTATTTATTTATTTTTTGAGATGGAGTCTAGTTCTGTCACCCAGGCTGCAGTGCAGTGGCATGATCTCGGCTCACTGCAACCTCCCTCTCTCGGGTTCAAGCGATTCTCCTGCCTCAGCTTCCTGAGTAGCTGGGATTACAGGCACCTGTCACCGCACCCAGCTAATTTTTGTATGTTTAGTAGAGACGGGGTTCCACTGTGTTGGCCAGGCTGGTCGTGAACTCCTGACCTTGTGATCCGCCCGCCTCAGCCTCCCAAAGTGCTGGGATTACAGCCGTGAGCCACTGCACCTGGCCCAGTCTAGCCATTTTTTTAAATTTTTCTTTTCTTTTTTTTTTTTGAGATGGAGTCTTGCTCTGTCGCCCAGGCTGGAGTGCAATGGCATGATCTCGACTCACTGCAACCTCTGCCTCCGGGGTTCAAGTGATTCTCCTGCCTCAGCCTCCCAAGTAGCTGGGATTACAGGTGCCCAAACCATGCCCAGCTAATTTTTGTATTTTTAGTAGATATAGGGTTTCACCATGTTGGCCAGGCTGTTCTTGAACTCCTGACCTCAAGCGATCCACCTGCCTTGGCCTCTGAAAGTGCTGGGATTATAGGTTGAGCCATCGCGCCCAGTCACGCCATTTTGTTTACTGTTTATGTCTCCACTGCTCCTCCACTAGACTGCAGATGCTTTTGTCTCTTTTTGATGCCTAGTGCCCAGATCAGTGCCTGGCACACAGTGCTCAATACATATTTGCTGAATGGGTAAACTACTATTTTTCTGATTTATGTATGTTTAAGCCATTCCCTAACTCCTTAGAATGAATGTTCCTTAAGAGTAGAAAATCAATATATTTATAAAACAGTGTACCATATAACATAATCTTGAGTTGTTACCTATAGGATATAATTTGTAATTAATACCAAATAAATAATGCTTCAGTAAATAGCTTTACATAACTTTTTGTGCACATTACACAGAGAAATAATCCCTCATTGGTTAAATTATTTTTATTTTTGTCAAAATATTGTAGTCACCTCCTTTAAAAAGTCAAATTGTACTATTACAAGACTTATAATGAAAGACACTTCCCCATTCTTTTCTAAGCTCCAGAGGCTACCAACTTCAACTCTTCTAGTCATTCTCCCTGTTTCCATCTTTCTCTTTTTTTTTTTTTGTTTTGAGACAGGGTTTCGCTCTTGTCGCCCAGGCTGGAGTGCAATGGTGCGATCTTGGCTCATTGAAACCTCCGCCTCCCAGGTTCAAGCGATTCTCCTGCCTCAGCCTCCTGAGTAGGTGGGATTATTGGCACCCGCCTCCATGCCCAGCTAATTTTTGTATTGTTAGTAGAGATGGGGTTTTCCCATGTTGGCCAGGCTGGTCTCGAACTCCTGATTTCAGGTGATTCACCCACCTTGGCCTCCCAAAGTGCTGGGATTACAGGTGTGAGCCACCATGCCCAGCCTGTTTCCATCTTTCTAAATTAAATGTTTATATTGATATTTCTTAATTTATCAATATTAAATATCAGATTTATTATCTTCCCCCCATGGTAGAAGACATCTTAGTTCTTTTTAATTTCTTGCTTTATCAATATTAACAATATCATTTCACCAACATGAAGTTTTAGCAATTGTTCTCACATACACAACTCTCCTCTCCCTCAATTCTCCCAATATTTGGTTAAATCAGTGAGTGTTAAAAAAATATTATTTACAAAGCTGGAGGCATCACGCTACCTGACTTCAAACTATACTACAAGGCTACAGTAACCAAAACAGCATGGTACTGGTGCCAAAACAGAGATATAGACCAATGGAACAGAACAGAGTCCTCAGAAATAATACCACACATCTACAGCCATCTGATCTTTGACAAACCTGAGAGAAACAAGAAATGGGGAAAGGATTCCCTATTTAATAAATGGTGCTGGGAAAATTGGCTAGCCATAAGTAGAAAGCTGAAACTGGATCCTTTCCTTACTCCTTATACGAAAATTAATTCAAGATGGATTAGAGACTTAAATGTTAGACCTAATACCATAAAAACCCTAGAGGAAAACCTAGGTAGTACCATTCAGGACATAGGCATGGGCAAAGACCTCATGTCTAAAACACCAAAAGCAATGGCAACAAAAGCCAAAATTGACAAATGGGATCTCATTAAACTAAAGAGCTTCTGCACAGCAAAAGAAACTACCATCAAAGTGAACAGGCAACCTACAGAATGGGAGAAAATTTTTGCAATCTACTCATCTGACAAAGGGCTAATATCCAGAACCTACAAAGAACTCAAACAAATTTACAAGAAAAAAACAAACAGCCCCATCAAAAAGTGGGCAAAGGATATGAACAGACATTTCTCAAAAGAAGACATTCAAACAGCCAACAGACACATGAAAAAATGCTCATCATCACTCACCATCAGAGAAATGCAAATCAAAACCACAATGAGGTACCATCTCACACCAGTTAGAATGGCGATCATTAAAAAGTCAGGAAACAACAGGTGCTGGAGAGGATGTGGAGAAATAGGAACACTCTTACACTGTTGGTGGGATTGTAAACTAGTTCAACCATTATGGAAAACAGTATGGCGATTCCTCAAGGATCTAGAACTAGATGTACCATATGACCCAGCCATCCCATTACTGGGTGTATACCCAAAGGATTATAAATCATGCTGCTATAAAGACACATGCACACATATGTTTATTGTGGCACTATTCACAATAGCAAAGACTTGGAATCAACCCAAATGTCCATCAGTGACAGACTGGATTAAGAAAATGTGGCACATATACACCATGGAATACTATGCAGCCATAAAAAAGGATGAGTTTGTGTCCTTTGTAGGGACATGGATGCAGCTGGAAACCATCATTCTTAGCAAACTATCACAAGAACAGAAAACCAAACACCGCAAGTTCTCACTCATAGGTGGGAACTGAACAATGAGATCACTTGGACTCGGGAAGGGGAACATCACACACCGGGGCCTATCATGGGGAGGGGGGCAGGGGGAGGGGGGAGGGATAGCATTGGGAGTTATAACTGATGTAAATGACGAGTTGATGGGTGCAGCACAGCAACATGGCACAAGTATACATATGTAACAAACCTGCACGTTATGCACATGTACCCTAGAACTTAAAGTATAATAATAATAAAAAAAAAAAGAAAAAAGATGTTAAGTGGATGAAAGCAGGATACAAAACAGCAATACTATTAAATGTGTGCAGTTTTATTTCAAAAAAATATTATTATAGCCATACAAATAGCGTGAACTGCTGAACAGCAGACTAATTGTACAAGAAAGGAGTTCTTAAGTGACAGTCATGTGTCACTTAATGGGGATACGTTCTGAGAAGTGCATCGTTAGGCAATTTTGTCATTGTGCAAACATCACAGAGCACACTCATATAAACCCAGATGGTATAGTCTACTACACACATAGGCTATAGGGTACAGCCTATTGTTCCTAGAGACAAACATGCACAGTGTGTTACTGTACTGAGTACTGTATGCAGTTTTAACACAACGGTAAGTATTTGTGCAACTAAACATAGAAAAAGTACAGTAAAAATATGGTATAACAGATAAAAATGGTACATCTGTATAGGGCAGGGTAGCTCTATTATAATTTTATGGGACTACCATTGTATGTGCGGCCTGCTATTGACTAAAACGTTGTTGTGGGGTGCCTGACTGTATTTTGCTTTTCCTAGAGTTGTTAACTGCTTTATTTTTTTCATTTGCTTTGTTTCCAACATACCTATCAGTATTCTTTTTCCAAAAGCTCCAACATCATTGTGGCATGCCATTCAATAATAACGTTTTTCATATGCTCATATAAACCAGTCCTTATTTTTTTCCTAGAAAACTCCCTGGTCTAGGCCTGCTTCTTTTTTTTTCCTAGAAAACTCCCTGGCCTAGGCCTGGTATAAAAATGATATCCTGAAACTTCCTTATGGAGCCCTTCTGTGCTAGATCACCTGTTCCCAGATCCCATGTTTTTTTGTTTTTGTTTTTTTAAATTTATTTTAATAAATTAGTTCTTAGATTTTACTAGAGTATATCCTCCTGCTAGTTGTTTGTTTATTTGTTTATTTATTTGTTTGTTTTTGTGACAGAGTCTTGCTCTGTTGCCTAGGCTGGAGTGCAGTGGTGTGATCTTGGCTCAGTGCAACCTCCACTTCCCAAGTTCAAGTGATTATTCTGCCTCAGCCTCCTGAGTAGCTGGGATTACAGGTGTCCACCACCATCCCCGGCTAATTTTTGTATTTTTAGTAGAGACGAGGTTTCACTATGTTGGCCAGGCTGGTCTTGAACTCCTGATCTCAAGTGATTCATCCACCTCGGCCTCCCAAAGTGCTGAGATTACAGGTGTGAGCCACTGCGCCCGGCCCTCCTGCTAGTTTTAGCAACTTCTACTATCTCTCTTCCTTATCCTTCCAATCCTTTATTTTTATTTATTTTTGAATACAGACAGGATCTTGCTTTGTTGCCCAGGCTGGTCTCAAACTACTGGCCTCAAGTATTCTTCATGCTGTGGCCTCCCAAAATGCTGAAATTACAGGCATGAGCTACCATACCCAGCCCTCCCAATTCTTTAGGGTCATTTAATATCTACACTGTCAGAGCTTATAACATGTAAATTCTCTTCTGGAATAGTAAGCCCCACATGAATCTTATGGATTGCATGCTCACATAAGGTCTTTTGGGACATTTTCTTTATCACTTGTTTGGCTGGCTGGGCATGGTACAGGTATCAGGGAAATTATATTTTCTGAGTTCTTGAATGTTCAAAAACATCTGTTGCCTTTTTACCTAAATAACAGGTAAGCTAGATATAAAACCTTGGATTACACGTCATTTTCTTGAAGACTATAGATAAAGTCTATAAAGCCTACAGTCTTCTGGCACTGAAATTTACTGAGGAGAATTCTGAAGTCAGTCCAGATCTTTTTCCCTCTCATATGTTTTTTTCTTTTTTTTTCTGGAGTCATTCTTTAATTTTTGGAGTCCAATAACATGACTAGGTTGTGCCTTATAATTGTTCTATGTACATTTTCCCTGGCTCATGATGTACGCTCTCAATCTATAGATTCAAGTCTGCCTGACTTACTCCCTTCCTTCCTTCCTTCCTTCCTTCCTTCCTTCCTTCCTTCCTTCCTTCCTTCCTTCCTTCTTTCCTTCCTTCCTCCCTTCCCTTCCCTTCCTTCACTTCCTTCCCTTCCCTTCCCTTCCCTTCCCTTCCCTTCCCTTCCCTTCCCTTCCTTTCCCTTCCCTTCCCTTCCCTTCTCTTCCTTCCCTTCCTTCCTTTTTTTGAGACGTAGTTTTGCTCTTGTCGCTCAGGCTGGAGTGCAATGGCATGATCTCAGCTCACTGCAACCTCTGCCTCCTGGGTTCAAGTGATTCTCCTGCCTTAGTCTCCTGAGTAGCTGGGATTACAGGCATGCGCCACTGTGCTAATTTTTTTTTTTTTTTTTTGAGACAGAGTCTAGCTCTTATTGCCCAGGCTGGAATGCAATGGCACGATCTCAGCTCACCGCAACCTCCGCCTCCCGGGTTCAAGTGATACTCCTGCCTCATCCTCCCAGGTAGCTGGGATTACAGGCATGCACCACCATGCCTGGTTAATTTTGTATTTTTAGTAGAGACGGGGTTTCTCCACGTTGGTCAGGCTGGTTTCGAACTCCCGACCTCAGGTGATCTGCCCGTCTTGGCCTCCCAAAGTGCTGGCATTACAGGCGTGAGCCACTGCACCCGGCTTTTTTCTTTTCTTTCTTTTTTTTAAATTTTTTATTTTTAGTAGAGATAGGGTTTCACCATGTTGGCCAGGCTGATCCTGAACTGACCTCAGGTGATCCATCCACCTCAGCCTCCCAAAGTGCTGGGATTCCAGGAATATGCCACCACACCTGGCCTCAAGTCTGCATTTGTTTCTGAATAGTTTCCTTTAAAAATATCTTTAAATGTTATTTTCTATTGAGCTTTATTCTTCAGAGACAATTATTCTACTTTATCCATGTTCTACATCTTACATTGGGTTCTCTATTCCTTTTAAACACTTGGTTAATTTGCATTTCATTTTGCTCATTTTTTTTCTCTAGTTTCCTACATCCCTTACTATGTTTTCTAGAAGTGTGTATTCTCCTTTTGCACTTCCAATATGCCCATTATTTCATTGACAATTTTTTTTCTCTTTAGCTTATTTCCTAAGCTCTGTTACCTAAGGCTTTATATTCTGCACCAAATCTTCCTTGACCTATCTCTGCTTTGTGTTCTAGTTTTACCAAAGTGTTTATAAGATTACGTTTTTCTGTCATTCAAGGCAATGTATTTTATTACAACTTTCATCAGCTCTGTTTTTTTTTTTTTTTTTTTTTTGAGACGGAGTCTCGCTCTGTCGCCCAGCCCAGGCTGGAGTGCAGTGGCGCGATCTCGGCTCACTGCAAGCTCCGCCTCCCGGGTTCACGCCATTCTCCTGCCTCAGCCTCCCGAGTAGCTGGGACTACAGGCGCCCACAACCGCGCCCGGCTAATTTTTTGCATTTTTAGTAGAGACGGGGTTTCACCGTGGTCTCGATCTCCTGACCTTGTGATCCGCCCGCCTCGGCCTCCCAAAGTGCTGGGATTACAGGCGTGAGCCACCGCACCCGGCCAGCTCTGTTTTTTATTATTCAGTTTTTCTTTTCTTTTTTTTGAGACAGGGTCTTACTCTGTCTCCCAAGATGGAGAGCAGTGGTACAATCACAGATCACTACAGACGACCTCCTGGGCTCAAGTGATCCTCCTGCCTCAGCCTCCAGAGTAGCTAGGACTACAGGCGTGTGCCACCATATCCAGCTAATTCTTTGTATTTATTTATTTATTTAATTTATTGTAGAGGTGGGGTTTTCCCATGTTGCCCAGGCTGGTCTTGAACTCCTGGACTTAAGCGATCCACTTGCCCCAGCCTTTCAAAGTGCTAGGATTACAGACGTGAACCACTGCGCCCAGTCCAGATACTTGATTCTTTTTTTTTTTTTTTTTTTTTTTGAGACGGAGTCTCACGCTGTTGCCCAGGCTGGAGTGCAGTGGCGCGATCTCGGCTCACTGCAAGCTCCGCCTCCCGGGTTCCCGCCATTCTCCTGCCTCAGCCTCCTGAGTAGCTGGGACTACAGGCGCCCGCCACCGCGCCCGGCTAATTTTTTGTATTTTTAGTAGAGACGGGGTTTCACTGTGGTCTCGATCTCCTGACCTTGTGATCCGCCCGCCTCGGCCTCCCAAAGTGCTGGGATTACAGGCTTGAGCCACCGCGCCCGGCCACTTGATTCTTATAAATTGTGATAGAACAAGTAAATTTTCAGGCGAGATCAGGCACGTTCAGGGTGGTACGGCCATAGACAAAACAAGTCAATTTTCAAAACAGAGATAGCAGGAAGAATTTCTGATATTGGAAATAATGACAGTGTATCTCATTTTTAAGACCTTCCAAAGCTAACAGAATTTTACATGATGAGTTGAGAATAAATAATCTAACTTCCCAAATATGTATGTAAAACAAGATAACATGATAACATAAAGAAACCCAGTTGTATCTCAGACTGGTTCTGTGAAAACTTATATCCAGCCAGAAACATAATAAGCAGGTAACTTAACTTTCAGGGGTTATTGCTGACTCTACTTCTCTTCATGGAATACATAAGGAAAAAAATTGCTTCTGAGGGTATCGAATGCTTTTTTTCTCCTTCTCAGTATTCTATTATACAAATGTTCAAATGTACAGAAAAATGGAAATGATCTTACAGTAAACATTCATATACCCACTACTTAGATTCTACTGTTAATATTTTGCTATCTATTGATCAATCCATCAATGCATCTTATTTCTCATGCATATTAAAGCACCCTGCAGATATCAGTACATTTCCCCCTGCAAATATGCATGTTATTAACTAGAATTCAAAATTTTGTACAGGCTTTAGTAAAATTTACATATAATAAAATACATATTCTATGTGCATGTATTGAATTTTGGCAAATGCATTTATCTATGTAACCCCAAACCCTACCAAGATATAGGACATCATAATTACTCCAGAAAGTTCCATCATCCTCCTTTCCAGTCAGTCCTCACTCTCAATCTCCCACTGTTCTCATTTTTTCATCATAGATTAATGTGTCTTTTCTTGAACTTCACATAAATGGATTCATATAGCCTGTTTTCTTTTATGTAAGGCTCCTTTTACTCAGCAAAATATTTTTGAGATTCATCATATTATTGCATCCCAATAATAATTACTTTTTATTGCTGATTAGTTTTCCAGTTTATTAACATACTGCAGTTCAATTATTCTCCTATCCTATTGATGAATACTTGGGCTGTATCTAGTTTGGGACTATGATGAATAAAACTATATTAAAATTCATGTGTGAGTAATTTTGTAGACATATGTTTTCATTTTTCTTGGGCAAATACCAAGAAATGAAATTGCTGGGTCACAGGGAAGGTACGTGTTTAGTTTTACACAAAACGGCCAGCCCTTTTTCCAAAGTGGTTATATCCTTTTTACATGCCCATTGACAATGTATAGAGTTTTGGTTGTTCCACATCTTCACCAGCATTTGGTGGTGTCAGTCTTTTTAATTTTAGCAACTCTGAGGGTGTATAGTAGTATCTTGTTGTGATTTTAGGTAGTAACCAAATACCTTCTTTAAGAGTTTGGATAACATAATAGTAATATAACTTATAATACATATAATGATTTCTTTCGAATGTCAAGTAGTCCTGACAACAGTGTAAGAATGCTAGAGTAGTACATTTTTCCATAGTGAGAAGCTTTTTTGTTTCTGGTTGTATCTGCCAGATAAAGCAAATCTTTTTTTTTCTCTTTTGGAAGCAGGGTCTCACTCTGTCACCCAGCCTAGAGTGCAGTGGTGCGAACACAGCTTGCTGCAGTCTCAACCTTCTAGGCTCAAGTGATCCTCCTGCCTCAGCCTCTCCTATAGCTGGGACCACAGGTAGGCACCACCATGCCTGGCTACTTTTTATTTTTATTTTTGAGATGGGGTCTTGCTCTGCTGCCCAGGCTGGAATGCAGTCGTGTGATCCCGGCTCACTGCAACCTCTGCCTCCCAGGTTCAAGCGATTTTCCTGCCTCAGCCTCCAGAGTAACTGGGACTACAGGTGCCTGCCACCACGCCCAGCTCATTTTTGTGTTTTTTAGTGGTTTCACCATCTTGGCCAAGCTGGTCTCCAACTCCTGACCTCAGGTGATCCACCTGCCTCGGGCTCTCAAAGTGCTGGGATTACAGGCATGAGCCACTGCACCTGGCCACCTGGCTAATTTTTAAATTTTTAAAATGCTTTGTACATCCTTGCTAACACGGTGAAACCCCGTCTCTACTAAAAATACAAAAAATTAGCTGGGCATGGTGGTGCGGGCCTGTAGTCCCAGCTACTTGGAGGCTGAGGCAGGAGAATGGCGTAAACCCGGGAGGCGGAGCTTGCAGTGAGCCAAGATGGCGCCACTGCACTCCAGCCTGGGCGACAAAGCTAGACTCTGTCTCAAAAAACAAACAAACAAACAAACAAATGCTTTGTGGAGACAGGGTCTCACTTTGTTGCCCATGCTGGTCTTGAACTGGGCTCAAGTAATCTGCCTGCCTCAGCCTCCCAAAGTACTGGGATTACAGGAGTGAGCCAACACACCTGGCCTTAAATGAATTTATTCGAGGTAACACTGCTATAGTAACAAAGGCCCCTGATTGATACATCTATTTTGGGTAACTGGTAACAGTAAAGGAAACTGCAACCAAAACACTTAACTAAGATTCCACTATTTTTTTGGAAAGGTAGCTGCAGAAGGCCAAAACACTGAAAATACTCTATCACTAGTTAAAAAGTTTAAAAGTCGGCCAGGTGCAGTGGCTCACGCCTGTAATCCCAGCACTTTGGGAGGCCGAGGCAGGCGGATCACGAGGTCAGGAGATCGAGACCATCCTGCCTAACATGGTGAAATCCCCTCTCTACTAAAAAAATACAAAAAAAATTAGCCCAGCGTGGTGGCGGGCGCCGGTAGTCCCAGCTACTTGGGAGGCTGAGGCAGGAGAATGGCGTGAACCCAGGAGGCGGTGCTTGCCGTGAGTCAAGATCGTGCCACTGCACTACAGCCTGGGCGACAGAGAGAGACTCTGACTCAAAAAAAAAAAAAAAAAAAAAGTTTAAAAGTCAGTAATATATCTCTGAAGTATAAAAATGAATATATTTTAAAGCAAAGACATTTATTACAAGTCCATTATGTTCTGACAAATTTCTATCAGATTTAAAAAAATAGTGAGTTAAAATGAAAACACAAAGTCTCTGAATTCAATGTTAGTCAATATTTGTGTTTATTTATTTGAGACACAGTCTCGCTCTGTCGCCCAGGCTGGAGTGCAGTGGCCGGATCTCAGCTCACTGCAAGCTCCGCCTCCCGGATTCACGCCATTCTCCTGCCTCAACCTCCAGAGGAGCTGGGACTACGGGCGCCCGCCACCTCGCCCGGCTAGTTTTTTGTATTTTTTAGTAGAGACGGGGTTTCACCGTGTTAGCCAGGATGGTCTCGATCTCCTGACCTCGTGATCCACCCGTCTCGGCCTCCCAAAGTGCTGGGATTACAGGCTTGAGCCACCGCGCCCGGCTAGTCAATATTTTTTAAATCAAGAGTTTAATTTTCATGTTATAATAACTTGTTTTTAGGTGCACATTTATTTTATATATTTGAGTTTATAACATTTACATATTATAGTCAATTCAGTTAGAAAAGTTAGGTTTTAATGAATGCAAACATATTAACTCTGAAGTTGCAGATACCATTGCAGTTTTATATTAGCCCCAATAGCTAATTGTTTTTGTTATATTACACTGAAGACAATCCAGTTTCCACAAATGCCATACAAACAGTAATTTTTTTTAAAAAAACAGCTTCTCTTAAAATCTCAAGCTACTTTTAAATAGAAATGGCAAAGTTTATTAGGAAATGAACACACACATGGAAAATAATCTGGCAGCACAGCACAATTAATTGGTTGTGGACGCTAAGAGTATCATATTATTTGACTACGCTTCTTTACATATACACACTATAACACACACACACATGCACACACACATATTTTAAATGATTCATATAACCAGCACATAATTAAAAATTAAAATATACAAAGGGAGTTATAATGAAAAGCAATACTACCCTTCCTTCCTCTTTCAGTGCTATTCATCAGAGACAACCAATAAACCAATTAGAATACTTTGCCTTTTTTTTTTTTTTTTTTTTTAATTTAGACAGAGCCTCGCTCTGTCACCCAGGCTAGAGTGCAGTGGTGCAACCTCGGCTCACTGCAGACTCCACCTCCTGGATTCAAGAGATTCTCCTGCCTCAGCCTCCTGAGTAGCTGGGACTATAGGCATGTGTACCACACCCAGCTAATTTTTGTATTTTTATAAAAGTGGGGTTTCACCACGTTGGCCATGCTGGTCTCAAACTCTTGACCTCAAGTGATTCACCCATCTCAGCCTCCCAGAAGTGCTGGGATTACAGGCATGAGCCATTGCACCCAGCCAATACTTTGCAATTTAGCTTAACACAAACCACTTAACATTAACGCACAATTCCCAGTTGGAGGAGGGGAGGAGGAACAGTATAGAGAAATTAGGACATCCATACACTGTTCATGAGAATGCAAGGTAATAAAATCATTTATTTATTTATTTATTTTTTAGGGACTTGCTCCTTATTGCCACCTACAGATCAGTGTCCCTTCTTTCTCCCTCAAAACTCTTTGAAACCCATGCTATACCTACAGAATGGGAGAAAATTTTTGCAATCTACCCATCTGACAAAGGTCCAATATCCAGAATCTACAAAGAACTTAAACAAATTTACAAGAAAAAAGCCCCACGCCTGTAATCCCAGCACTTTGGGAGGCTGAGGTGGGTGGATCACGAGGTCAGCAGATCTAGACCATCCTGGCTGACATGGTGAAACCCCGTCTCTACTAAAATACAAAAAATTAGCCAGGCGTGGTGGCGGGCGCCTGTAGTCCCAGCTACTCGGGAGGCTGAGGCAGGAGAATGGTGTGAACCCAGGAGGTGGAGGATCCGGGAGGTGGAGGTTGCAGTGAGCTGAGATCATGCCACTGTACTCCAGCCTGGGTGACAGAGTGAGACTCCATCTCAAAAAAAAAAAAAAAAAAAAAAAAAGAGAGAGAGAGAGAAAGAAAGAAAAAAACAGCCCCTTCAAAAAATGGGCAAAGGATATGAACAAACACTTCTCAAGAGAAGACATTTATGCCGCCAAAAAAATACGAAAAAAAGCTCAACATCACTGATGATTAGAGAAATGCAAATAAAAACTATAATGAGATACCATCCCACACCAGTCAGAATGGCAATTATTAAAATGTCAAGAAACAATAGATGCTGGTGAGGCTGTGGAGAAATAGGAATGCTTTTACACTGTTGGTGGGAATGTAAATTAGTTAAACCATTGTGGAGGACAGTGTAGCAATTCCTCAAGGATCTAGAACCAGAAATACCATTTGACCCAGCAATCCCATTACTGGGTATATACCCAAAGGAATATAAATAATTTTACTATAAAGACACATGCACACGTATGTTTACTGCAGCACTATTTACAATAGCAAAGACATGGAACCAACCCAAATGCCCAAAAATGATACACTAAATAAAGCAAATGAGGTACATATACACCATGGAATACCATGCAACCATAAAAACGAATGAGATCATGTTCTTTGCAGGGACATGGATGAAGCTGGATGCCATCATCCTCAGCAAACTAACACAGGAAGAGAAAACCAAATACCGCATGTTCTTACTCATAAGTGAGAGTTGAACAATGAGAACACATGGACACGGAGGGGAACAACACATACCGGGGCCAGTTGGGGGGTGGGTGGCAAGGGGAGGGAGAGCATTAGGACAAATAGCTAACACGTGTGGGGCTTAAAATCTAGATGAGGGGTTGATAGGTGCAGCAACCACCACGGCACACGTATGCCTATGTAACAAACCTACACGTTCTTCACGTGTATCCCGAAACTTAAAGTAAAAAAGAAAAAGAAAAAGAAACCCATGCTATTGGACTAAACTCTGTTGCCTAGGTTAGAGTGCAGTGGTGTGATCATAGCTAACTGTAACCTTGAACTCCTGGGCTCAAGCAATCCTCTCAGCTCAGTCTCTTGAGCAGCTGGAGCTACAGGCATGTGCCACCATACCCAGCTACTTGGGATAAAATACAGAAAATGTTTAATTTTCTGTAGAGCCACAGCACTCAGACAAATAATTTTAAAGAAAAATTTGGTATACCTAATTTTTCCTTCCATCTTTCCTTTCATTCTTCCTTCCCTCTGTCCCTTTGTTCTTCCCTCCCTCCTTTCCTTCCTTTTTTTCTTTTTTTAAAAGATGGGGTCTTGGCCAGGCACGGTGGCCCACGCCGGTAATCCCAGCACTTTGGGAGGCCGAGGCAGGCAGATCATTTGAGGTCAGGAGTTCGAGACCAGCCTGGCCAACATGATAAAACACTGTCTCTACTAAAATATACAAAAATTAGCCAGGCATGGTGGTGCACGCCTGTAATCCCAGCTACTTGGGAGGCTGAGGCAACAAAATTGCTTGAACCCAGGAGATGGAGGTTGCAATGAGCCGAAATCATGCCACTGCACTCCAGCCTGGGTGACAAGAGACTCTGTCTCAAAAACAACAAAAAAAGAGGGAGTCTTGCTCTGTTACCCGGGCTGGAGTAAAGTGATGCAATCATAGCTCCCTGCAACCTTGAATTCCTGGGCTCAAACAATCCTCCCTCCTCAGCCTCCTGAGTAGCTGGGACTATGGTGCAAGTCACCATGTCCAAATGACTTTCTTTTTTTTTTTTTTTTTTTGAGACAAAGTCTCACTCTATCACCCAGGCTGGAGTGCAGTAGTGCGATCTCAGTTCACTGCAACCTCCACCTCCCAGGTTCAAGCAATTCTCCTGCCTCAAACTCCCAAGTAGCTGGGACTATAGGCGCATGCCACCACACCCGGCTAATTTTTTATTTTTAGTAGAGACAGGGTTTCACCATGTTGGCCAGGCTGGTCTCAAACTCCTGACCTCAGGTGATCTGTCTACCTCGGCCTCCCAAAGTGCTGGGATTACAGATGTGAGCCACCATGCCCAGTCCAAATGACTTTTTTTAGGAATGGGATCCCACTATGTTGCCCAGGTTGGTCTCAAACTCCTGGCCTCAAGTGATCCTCCAGCCTCTGCCTCCCAAAGCTTTGGGATTATAAGTGGCGCCACCACATCGTTTATCCACCTAATATTTTCTTTTCTTTTCTTTCTTTTTTTTTTTTTTTTTTGAGATAGGGTCTCACTCTGTCACCCAGATTGGAGTACAATGGTGCAATCTCGGCTCACTGCAACCTCTGCCTCCTGGGCTCAAGTGATCCTTCCATGTCAGCCTTCCAAGTAGCTGGAACTACAGGTGTGCACCACCATGCCCGGCTAATTTTTGTATTTATAGTAGAGATGGGGTTTTGCCATGTTGGACAGGCTGGTCTTGAACTCCAGGCCTCAAGTAATCCAGCTGCCTTGGCATCCCAAAGTCTTGGGATTACAAGTGTGAGCCATTACACCTGGCCCTAATATTTTTCAAAATTCACATTTATTTCAACCTAACATTAGAAATTTATTCTATTTATATAGCTGTAAAAGTATTTCAATCACTAGGTCAGGAGATCAAGACCATCCTGGCCAACATGGTGAAACCCTGTCTCTTCTAAAAATACAAAAATTAGCTGGGTGTGGTGGTGTGCACATGTAGTCCCAGCTACTCAGGAGGCTGAGGCAGGAGAATCACTTGAACCCGGGAGGCAGAGGTTGCAGTGAACCAAGATCACGCCACTGCACTCCAGCCTAGGCAACAGAGCGAGACTCTGTCTTAAAAAAAAAAAAAAGGACTTCAAGACATATATTTAAAGATGTTCACTACAATGAAAACTTAGAAATAATAATAATAATAAAAATTCTCAATAGGGCACTGGTGAAATACAATGGAATACAATGCAGCCATTAAAAAGAATAAGGTAAGAGGCTGGGCTCAATGACTCACATCTGCAATCCCAGCACTTTAGGAGACCAAGGTAGGAGGATTGCTTGAAGCCAGGAGTTCAAGACCAGTCTTGGCAACATAGCAATATCCCATCTCTACAAAAAAAAATACAAAAATTAGCCTGATGTGGTGGCACACACCTGTAATCCTAGCTATATGGGAGGCTGAGGTGGGAGGATCCCTTGAGCCCAGGAGTTCGAGGTTGCAGTGAGCTATGATCGTGCCACTGCAGCATTCAAACAGCTGAATGTGACCAAAGTAAAATTCAAACATAATGACTTGGCTTCCTTTAATTCATTACTACTAACTTTAAGGAGCCTTTAGTGTTACTTAACTTATTGTATTTAAAAAAAAAATCAACTCTTCTCCCTCCCTCTCCTCATTGAAAAAATAGAAATTATAACTCACATAAGCTCTCATCATATTAAATATATACTAAAATATGTGCATCTGTACCCATACACTCTTTTATTTTTTTCTTTTTTTTTTTTTGAGATGGAGTCTCACTCTGTCACCCAAGCTGGAGTACAG
Source organism: Macaca fascicularis (assembly GCF_037993035.2). NCBI lineage: Eukaryota > Metazoa > Chordata > Mammalia > Primates > Cercopithecidae > Macaca > Macaca fascicularis. Next base: position 47,788,722 of record NC_088390.1, read on the forward strand.
TGGTACAATCTCAGCTCACTGCAACCTCTGCCTCCTGGGTTCAAGCGATTCCCCTGCCTCAGCCTCCCAAGTAGCTGGGACTACAGGTGCATCCCACCACACGTGGCTACTTTTTTATTTTTAGTAGAGATGGGGTTTTACCATGTTGACCAGGCTGGTCTTGAACTCCCGACCTCAGGCAATCCACCCGCCTCCACCTCCCAAAGTGCTGGGATTACAGGCATGAACCACCGTGCCCGGCCACACTCTTTCTTCCTATACAATGGTAAAATTGTCCATAATCCTATCTAAGGCCATCTCTTCTGCTGATTCACTGAATTTTTTTTTTTTTTTTGAGATAGAGTCTCACTCTGTCACCCAAGCCTGGAGTGCAGTGGCATGATCACGGCTCACTGTAGCCTCAACCAGGCAGGTTCAAGCGATCCTCCTACCTCACAGGTACCCAGCTGTTGCTTTTTGTTTGTTTGTTTGTAGAGATGGCATCTCACTATGTTTCCTAGCCTGGTCTCAAATTCCTGGGGTCAAGCGATCCATCCACCTCAGCCTCCCAAAGTGCTAGGACTACAGACGTGAGCCACTGCACCTAGCCACATCTACTGGATTCTATCCCCTCTCACCAACCTACAATTGTCTTTCTCTCTTACATTATCAATTATCCCTCTCTACTAGACATTTCCCATCAGCAAAGAATGTTTCCAATGTTAAAATACAGGTTTCTTGACCAACATTTCACCTCCCCAGTCAAAGTCCCATGTCTCTGCTGCCCTTTACAATCAGACATGAAAGAGCAATCTGTACTTGCTGTCTCTACCTTCTTTATTCCCATTGTCTCTGAAACTCATTCCATTCAGACTCTAATTCTCAGTTCTTTTCTGAAACTGTTCTTATTAAAGTCACAATGGCTTCTATGCTGCCAAATCCAACGGTCAATTCTCATCTTCATTTTATTTGCACCATCAGCAGTATACGACAGAAATGATTTTTCTCCACCTTGAAACCTTTTTGTTTCACTTTTAGGTCACCACTTCTCTTGGTTCTCTTTCTACTTTATTAGATGCTTCTTTTGATCTCGTTCACTGGTTTCTCTTTTCCTGACCTCTAAAAATGATAATGCCCAGAGTTCAGTCCTTGACCTCTTCTCTATCTCTATCCATTTAATAGGTTTCATCATGTCTCATATCTTTATATATTATCTATATGCTGATGACTCCCAATGTATGTTTCTGGTCCAAACCTCTGATTCAAACACCAGGCTCTTATACTCAAGTAACTGCTCTTGGATATCTAATGCTCATTTCAAACTTGTTAAACTTATTTGTCCTAAAACAAAATCCTAATTCTCAACCTCCTTTTCACCAAACCCATTTCTCCTATAAACTTCCTTATTTCAATAAATAGTAGTAACTCTATTTTTCCATTTGCCTCCTTTTAATAATGAGCCAAGGAAGGAGGGTAGTGAAGATCACAGGGAAAATGGATCTAAGGTCCTGTTGCAGTTAAAATTGTTGAAGTCCATATACTACAGGGAGAGGGCTGGAAAGACAGGAGTTGTGGGAGGAGAGTACAATGCTTAAAATGAAGGTTTAGTTATTAGTAATGACATGGCCTAGAGGATGATTTTATGAGCGGGTGACTAAATTGAGGGGGAAGACAAGATCATTGGAGGTGAGGAGGTCAAGAAACATAGATATCTGAGCATTGAAGGATTGCCTGTGTAGATACTGAAATAACTAAAAGTTTTAAAGAGTTGTGGAGGGAAAGACAGTAAGGTTGGTGTGGAGGGAAGGACAGTAAGGTTGGTGTGGAGGGAAGGACAGTAAGGTTGGTGTGTAGGGAAGGACAGTAAATGTTGGTGCTAAAACTCATTTTCCATTTTTAATGACTCCTTTCCAAAAATCTTGGAGTCATTTTGATTCCTCCGTATCTCACATCCCAAATCCAATCCATCAGCAAATCTTCTTGGTTCTATCTTCAAAATCCGACTACCTGTTACCACTTTTATAGATAGCCCCCTAGTCTAAACCATCATTACTATGCTTCCCCTGGATTAATGTCATCAACTACTAACTGATCTTCCTGCTTCTCCCCTGCCCTCTCCTGACGCCATAGTTTATTCTGCCAGCAAGAGCCAGATATGTCCTTTAAAAAATGTCAGTACCAATGGTAGTTTTGATTAATGTACAAAAATCATGTAGCACCTGGGAGAAAGAACTCTCTTTTTTTTTTTTTTTTTTCTTTTTTTCTTTTGAGACAGAGTTTCATTCTTGTTGTCCAGGCTGGAGTGCAATGGTGCGATGTCAGCTCACCGCAACCTCTGCCTCCCCGGTTCAAGTGATTCTCCTGCCTCAGCCTCCTGAATAGCTGGAATTACAGGCATACGCCACCACGCCCAGCTAATTTTTTGTGTTTTTAGTAGAGACGGGGTTTCTCCATGTGGGTCAGCTGGTCTTGAACTCCCGACCTCAGGCGATCCTCCCACCTCAGCTTCCCAAAGTGCTGGGATTACAGGCGTGAGCCACCACGCCCAGCCTCTATCTTTTCAACTCGCTGTAAATCTAAAATGGTTTCAAAACAAAAAGTTTAAAATTAGTTATGTCATTGACACTTATCTGCTTAAAACCACGGTGCCAAAAACCACACAGAAGGTACTCAGTAAATATTTATTAAATGAATAGATGAAAGCTGAATGTTAACTATTCAAGAACTTTCAAGTTCAATGACTGCATATTTTCCTGCATTACCTCTTTCCATCTATCAGTTTCTATTCTTCCACGAGGTTTAGTACATGTTTCTAAATGCCACATTTCTCTTATGGTTTTCTTCCTTCTCTCACATACAATGACTATTCCTATCCATTATCTTCTGAGAGCCATAAAAAACCTTAAGGCATTTCTCCCTTTCAAATTTAAATTCAAATTTAAATTACCTTTTCAAAGCACTCTGAATCAAACCACTGTGAAAATTATAAATCTGAAGACTATAGCTCTGCTTCCATTTATGGTTCAGTACAGAATGCTTGGGGTTTTAAACATGTCAACATCCCAGTTTATGTAGATAAAATTTTAGACCTCATAACTGTCGCCCTTTTCTGCATTTTATCTAGATTTAGATTTTGAGTTCAAGAAGCAAAGATTTGGCTAATTCTGCATCTTTAAAAGTAACTGAATAAACATTTCTTATTCAGTTTTTTAGAAGCCTGTTTTTTAATTTAATTAATTAATTAATTAATTTATTTATTTACTGAGACGGAATCTCCCTCTGTTGCACACCCTGGAGTGCACTGGCGCGATCTTGGCTCACTGCAACCTCTAGCCTCCTGAGTAGCTAGGACTACAGGTGCATGCCGCCATGCCCAGCTAATTTTTTGTATTTTAGTAGCCCAGCTAATTTTTTGTATTTTAGTAGAGATGGGGTTTCACCATGTTGTCCAGGTTGGTCTCAAACTCCTGAGCTCAGGCAATCCGCCAGCCTCAGCCTCCCAAAGTGCTAGGATTACAAGATGCATGTATTTTTAAAGCATACATTATTTTAAAAAGCTATATTTGGGGGTTTATGGTAGGTAAAAAGCACCCTACTAAAGATCATAAATTACCATTACAAATCAGAATGAGATAGTACAGCATTAGACTTAGCCTTATATGAAAGAGGAAATCTATTTGACACAAATTCCAGTAATCTAAGTAATCTCTACCTGATAAAAAGGATATGCCCTTAGGAATTCTACTGGTTAAATGTTCAGCTTCTGAAAGAACTATTTTTAAATAAGCCTTAAATGTACACCAAACCTCCAATACAGTTGGCAGCTTCAGAAAAGTTTAATTACCCTCTTATTTCTTTAACCATCCAAAGAAACCAATCCACTGTCTACCATAGTACTTACTACCTGCTGTGAGCACAGTCAAATGGATTCCCCACTGTTAAACTCAGAAAATAAACCAAAAGAATTTAAAAAATTAAAAGAAATGGGAATGCTGATGGGGGAAGTAACAAAATTACAGCAACGAGGGACAAAATGAGAATCTCAGCCTGACATTTAATACTGAGAAAGATCTGAGAAACTATTTTCAGGAATTCCTTGGAAAATATCTAGGAAAATGCTTTTATTTATAGTTGTAAAATAAACTTCCCACTAAGAATACAGTAATTTATCATGATTTTCTTTAAATGCTACTCCATAGGGAACTAAAGAATAAAATTATAGTTTGACTTTGAAAAGATCTGATCTCGTCAGTAAATGAAAAATGTCAAAACTAAAAAAAAAAAAAAGGGTAATAAAACTTTTTTCCATGCAGAAGAATCACAACAGTACAAAGTATGTATTATCCATAATGAGGAGAAGAAATAGTTGGCAGTAGATACTATAGAAGGGCCCAAAGTCATTTTACTTTCCAGCAATAGCTTCTCTTCTGAATTCACCATAAAATTGGTACTGTGTTGCTTAAGTTAAACCAACAGTAGTGGCATCAAGCTGTGTGAATTTGATTGCAGAGAGCTATTGTCTATTTCCAAATAGTTTTCAAAAAGATGTCTCCTTGATGGAAATGCTGAATTATAACCTTAACCACAACAACACATCTGGGCATTGCCTTAGGAAAAACTGTCACAGAGTAGTAAATGGAGTGGAAGAAATAGGAGAATGTATGCTATATAAAAAAGTGCTACAATCCTCTTAGCTAAGAAAACAAACATAAATAGATAACAAACAATGGCAACAATTATAATAAATTCTAGGCCTCACCAAAAAACAAACAAACAAACAAAAACCTCAATACATTATGTGTATCTTTTAATTTTCAATGAATACAGATAGTTTTTTTTTTCTTTTTTCTTTTTTTTTTTTTTGAGACAGAGTCTCGCTCTGTTCCCCAGGCTGGAGTGCAGTGGTGCAATCTCAGCTCACTGCAACCTCTGCCTCCCAGGTTCGAGTGATTCTCATGCCTCAGCCTCCAGAGTAGCTGGGATTATAGGCATGCACAACCACGCCCGGATACTTTTTGTATTTTTAGTAGAGACGGGGGTTTTTTTACCATGTTGGCTCGGTTGGTCTCACACTCCTGGCCTCAAGCAATCCACCCACCTTGGCCTCCCAAAGAGCTGAGATTACAGGTGTGAGCCACCATGCCCTGCCACAGATAGTTCTTATAGTTACTGAGGGAATCTCTGTTGACTAGTTTACTAGTCTTATATAATAATAGCACATATTTATATAGTACTTTATGTTTACAAATGGTTTTCACATATACTATCTCAGTTAGTCCTTAGTTAAAGCTCTCAGTTAAACCCTGAGAGATAGGTACTAATTGCATTAAAGCAAAATCATATAATTGGAAGGAACCACAGAAGTCATCTAGCCAACTTTCAGTTTCAGGTAGGAATTCTCTCTATAGTATCCCCAACATCTGATTAGTTAGCTTCTGTCATAATTTCTTTCTTTTTTGAAACAGGGTCTCGCTCTGTCACTGAGGTTGGAGTGGAGTGGTGTGATCATGGCTCACTGCAGCCTCAACCTCTCAGGCTCAAGTGATCTTCCTGCCTCAGCCTCCTTAGTAGCTGGGATTACAGGTGTGAGCCACTGTGCAAGGCCATACTTTCTTTTTTTTTTTTTTTTTTGAGACGGAGTCTTGCTCTGTCGCCCAAGCTGGAGTGCAGTGGCGCGATCTCGGCTCACTGCAAGCTCTGCCTCCCGGGTTCACGCCATTCTCCTGCCTCAGCCTCCCGAGTAGCTGGGACTACAGGCGCCCACAACCGCGCCCGGCTAATTTTTTGTATTTTTAGTAGAGACGGGGTTTCACCGTGGTCTCGATCTCCTGACCTTGTGATCCGCCCGCCTCGGCCTCCCAAAGTGCTGGGATTATAGGCGTGAGCCACCGCGCCCGGCCTCATACTTTCTTTTTTTTTAATGACAGCAAGCTCATCCTTAAGCTATAATTTCTTTTTTTTTTTTTTTTTGGAGACGGAGTCTTGCTCTGTCTCCCAGGCTGGAGTACTGGAGTACAGTGGCCGGATCTCGGCTCACTGCAAGCTCCGCCTCCTGGGTTCATGCCATTCTCCTGCCTCAGCCTCTACAGGCGCCTGCCACTACACCCAGCTACTTTTTTGTATTTTTTAGTAGAGACGGGGTTTCACTGTGTTAGCCAGGATGGTCTTGATCTCCTGACCTCATGATCTGCCCGCCTCAGCCTCCCAGAGTGCTGGGATTACAGGCGTGAGCCACCGTGCCCGGCCAAGCTATAATTTCTTATTGACAGGAATTCATAAGCAAAGGCCTATGAAGAATGAACAAGGATTAATTATATATTTACTTAAATGGGATCAGGGAAACAGGACAACAGAAAATTCTACCTCTATCCTATTAGTTTCTGTTTATTCAAAATTTATTATGTGCCAGACATTGTCTTTATGTACACGTTCTCTTTTAAACTTTACAACAACCTGTAAGGAGCAGCTAATAGCAGCTTAGTTGTTAGGAATGCTATGCTTGAAATTATTTTTTTCCAAATTATTTAATGGCCTTTAAAATCTATTTAAATGCAGTGGAATGTGTCTGTAGTCCCAGCTACTTGGGAGGCTGAGGTGAGAGGATCACCTGAGAGCAGGAGTTTGAGTCTAGCCTGGGCAACATAGCGAGAAACCCTGTTTCAAACAAACAAGAAAAAACACAACACAATTTAAATGGAAAAACTCTGAGAATGCATGCTGAATAGTAGGCATAGCTAAAGATGAAGTATGATTATGTCCATCTTATAGATAAGAAAATTGAGTTAAGTGAATTAGCCCTAGTTATATTTAGGAAGTAATGGGGTGGGACTTAGAAAACAAATCTTCTAACTACTAATTGATCATTAATTCTATTCCACATGGCAAAGTACAAGGTAAGCTACAATGCATTTTTTTTTTTTTTGAGACGGAGTCTCGCTCTGTCACCCAGGCTGGAGTACAGTGGTCGGATCTCAGCTCACTGCAAGCTCCACCTCCCGGGTTTACGCCATTCTCCTGCCTTAGCCTCCCGAGTAGCTGGGACTACGGACGGCCGCCACCACACCCGGCTAATTTTTTTTTTTTTTGTATTTTTAGTAGAGATGGGGTTTCACCGTGTTAGCCCGGATGGTCTCAATCTCCTGACCTCGTGATCCGCCCATCTCGGCCTCCCAAAGTGCTGGGATTACAGGCTTGAGCCACCACACCCGGCTGAGCTACAATGCATTTTAATAGAGATAAACATTTGAAAAATCCCTTAAATTTGCAACAAAAATAAAACTATTTGGCTATAAAAATGGCACGTAATATACCCAGCTCTGAGTTAAATGGGAATTATAAAGATGTAAGATTCAGGGCTTTCACAAACTAACAATCTACTGACCATACGTGATTCAATACAGTCTTTGGTCATTGTGTCAGAGGCATTTGAACCAGAGCAACTCCATCTTGAATAGGGGTTGGGTAAAATAAAGCTGAGACCCACTGGGCTGCATTCCCAGACAGTTAGGCATTCTAAGCCATAGGATGAGAGAGGAGATTGGCACAAGACACAGGTCTTAAAGACCTTGCTGATAAAACAGGACGCAGTAAAGAAGGTGGCTAAAACCCATCAAAACCAAGATTGCAACAAGAGTAACCTCTGGTCATCCTCATTGCTACATTCCCATCAGTGCCATGACAGTTTACAAATGCCATGGTAACATGAGAAAGTTATCCTATAGGATTTAAAAGGGGAGGCATGAATAATCTACCCCTTGTTTAGCATATAATCAAGAAATAGCCATAAAAATGGGCAACCAGCAGCCCTCGGGGCTGCTCTGTCTATGGGGCAGTCATTCTTTTATTCCTTTACTTTCTTAATAAACTTTCTTTATCTTTGCACAGTGGACTTGCCCTGAATTCTTGCACAAAATCCAAGAATTCTCTCTTGGGGTCTGCATTGGGACCCCTTACGGGTAACAATTACAACCACTGATATGATGTATTTGTGGATTACTAGAAAAGCAGCAAAACAACCAAAGTCTGCCCCTTCCTTCTCTCTTCCTCTCTTTTTTCCTCTCCCCCATATGGACACTACAAAATGACAACAACCTTGGGTACTAAGTAATAAATAATTATGGAAGATAAGGAGAAATGTCAAAAATCTTGACTTAAAATAACTTTGCTATAGATTATGTGTACTTTTTAATGAGTTTAGTCTATGGAAAATTGTAAAGTGGGCAAAGATTTCTCTAAAATCAGGTCCTGTTCACATGTTATCTCTACATCAAAATTTGCTGGACTCATCACATCATATCAACATAATACCACTGGTGGTGATACTAACTTTGATCACTTGGTTATGGTAGTATTTGCCAGCTTTCTCCACTTTCTTTTTTAGAAAGTGAGTTAGCCCACACTGAAGACTGGGGATAGGGGTTAACACTACCTCCTGGAGAAGGGCATATTACTTCTGTGGTATTCTTTCCAGAAGCCCATAACCCCAGTCTAGTCTTTTGGAAAACATTATCAGATAAGCCCAAATTGAAAAACATCGTATAAAGCATACAGCTAGAGCTTCTTAAGACTGTTATGCTCATAGAAAACAAGGAAAGATTGAGCAACTGTCATAGACTGCAAAAGAATAAATAAACATGATGCAATGTCGTATCTTGGATTGGATCCTGGAACAGAAAAAGAACATTAGTGGAAAAGTTGCTGAAATACAAGGTAAGTCTGGAATGTAGTTAACAGTAATGAACAAATGCTGGTTGGCTTCTTAGTTTTGTCAAACACACCAGGATAATGTAAGATGTTAAAATTAGGGGAAATGGTAAGAGGTAGATGGTAATATTGAAACCACCTTTGCATAAATTATGACAGTGAGAAAAATCTGACATGGAAAAATTATGATGGTGAAAGAAATCATGAGCCGAGATCATGTGATTGCACTCCTGGCTTGGACAACAAGAGCAAAACCCCGCCTTAAAAAAAAAAAAGTATAAAAAGAAGCATAATTTATATGCTATAAAAGAGGAAACTGAAGCATAAAATATTAAACTGAAACAACAGGCCGGGTGCAGTGGCTCATGCCTGTAATCCCAGCACTTTGGGAGGCTAAGGCAGGCAGATCACAAGGTGAGGAGTTCCAGACCAACCTGGCCAACATGGTGAAACCCTATCTCTACTAAAATACAAAAATTAGCCAGGAATGGTGGGCGGTTGCCTATAATCCCAGCTACTCAGGAGAGGCAGGAGAATTGCTTGAACCTGGGAAGTGGAGGTTGCAGTGAGCCAAGATCATGCCATTGCACTCCAGTCTGGACGACAGAGTGAGACTGTTTCAAAAAAAAAAAAAGGCAGAAAAAGAGAAGAAGACAAAAATAGAAACAAAGAACAAGGCAACAGATAGAAACAGTAACAGATATGGTAAATAATCGAGTATATCAATAATCACTTTGAACATTAATAGTCTAAATGGACAAATTAAATGAAAAAATAAGACCCAACTATATGTTGTCTACAAGAAAACCACTTTAAAGACACATATAGATAAAAGAAAATGGAGAGAAATACCATGATAACACTAATCAAAAGAAAGCAGTAGATACTTAATTCAAAGCAACGAATGTTATCAAGGCTGAAGAAGGGCATTACATAATGATAAAGGAGTCAATTCCCCAAGAAAACATGATAATCCTTTAAGTGTGTGTGTCTAATAAGAATGCATCAGAATAGGTGAGGCAAAAACCGGTAGAACAGCAAGGACAAAGAGATGAATCCACTACTATAGTTGGAGACTTCAACATCCCTCTATCAGAAATGGACAAAATGTAGCAGGCAGAAAATTAGTAAGGACGTAGTTGAACTCAACACCACCATCCATCAACTGAATATAATTTACATCTACAGACTACTTCATCCAACAGCAGAATACACACTCTTCTCTTTTTTTTTTTTTTTTTTGAGACGGAGTCTCGCTCTGTGCCCCAGGCTGGAGTGCAGTGGCGCAATCTCGGCTCACTGCAAGCTCCGCCTCCCAGGTTCACGCCATTCTCCTGCCTCAGCCTCCTGAGTAGCTGGACTACAGGCACCCGCCACCGCGCCCGGCTAATTTTTTGTATTTTTAGTAGAGACAGGGTTTCACCGTGTTAGCCAGGATGGTCTCGATCTCCTGACCTCGTGATCCGCCCGTTTCGGCCTCCCAAAGTGCTGGGATTACAGGCGTGAGACACCACGCCCGGCCCGCACTCTTCTCAAACTCATATGGAACATTCATCCAGATAGACCACATTCTGGGCCATAAAACATACATTAACAAATTTAAATGAATAAAAATTATACAATGTCTTATTCAGATCACAGCAGAATTAATCTAGAAATCAATAACAGAAAGATAATTGGAAAATCCCCAAATACATGGAGATTAAACAATTCACTTTTTTTTTTTTTTTTTTTTAGATGGAGGCTCACTTTGTCTCCCAGTCTGGAGTACAGTGTCGCGATCCTGGCTCACTGCAGCCTCCGCCTCCTGGGTTCAAGGGATTCTCCTGCCTCAGCCTCCCAAGTAGCTGAGACTACAGGCATGTGCCACCACACTTGACTAATTTTTTTTTTTTTTTTTTTTTTTAGTAGACACAGGGTTTCACTGTGTTAGCCAGGACAATCTCGATCTCCTGACCTCATGATCCACTCACTTTGGTCTCTCAAAGTGCTGGGATTACAGGCGTGAGCCCCTGCGCCTGGCCAACAATTCACTTCTAAATAACACATGGATCAAAGAAAAATTTTCAAGAGAAATTTAAAATATTTTGAACGAAATGAAAATGAAAGCACAACTTATTAAAATCTGTGGAATACAGTGAAAGCAGTGCTTAAAGGGAAATTGGTAACATTAAGTGCATATATTAGAAAAAAATATTTAAAATAAATAATTTAAGCTTCCACATTAGGAAATTGGAAAAAGAAGAGTAAATTAAACCCAAAATAAGCAGAAGAAAATAAATAATAAAAATTAATATACCTACTATGTACCCATAAAAATTAAAAATTAAAAAAGGGAAATCTGTTGGGCACAGTGGCTCATACCTGTAATCCCAGCACTTTGAGAGACTGAGGCAGACAGATCACTTGAGCCCAGGAGTTTGAGAACAGACTGGCCAACATGGCAAAACCCTGTCTATACGAAAAATACAAAAATTAGCTGGACATGGTGGCACACGCCTGTAGTCCCAGGTACTTGGGAGGTTGAGGTGAGAGGATCACTTGAGCCTGGGAGATTGAGGCTGCACCGAGCCCTGATGGTGCCACTGCACTCCAGCCTGGGTGAAGGAAATAATAAAAATTAGAGCAGAAATCAATGAAATTGAAAATAGGAAATCAATAGAGAAAATCAATGGAACTAAAAGCTGGTTCCTTGAAAGGGTCAATAAAATCAATAAGAATCAATAAGCCTCTAGCCAGGCTAACTAAGAAAAAAGGAGAAGATGCAAGTTACTACTGTCAGGAATGAAAGATGAGACATCACTACAGACCCCATGGACACTGAAAGGATAATAAAATGAATACTATGAACAACTCTATGCATACAAATTTGATAACTTAGATGAAATGAATCAATTCCTTGCAAGACTCAATCTGCCAAAAGTCACACAGAAGAATTAAACTATCCAAATAGGCATATATTGATTACAGAAATTGAATCAATAATTAATAACTTTCCAAAATATAAAGCACCAGAACCAGATAGGTTTGCTGGAGAATTCTACCAAATATTTAAGGCATAAATTGTACTATTTCTCTACAATCTCTTTCAGAAGATAGAAATCATTCTATGAGACAACCATTACTCATTCTATTAATACAAATTAATATACCTATTAATTAATTTATATGCCTATTAACCCACAAAAATTGAAAATTAAAAAAGGGAAATAGGTTGGGTGCAGTGGCTAACTTAATTCATTCTATGAGACTACCATTACTTTAATGCCCAACAAAGACGTTACAAGAAAAAAAAACTACAGACCAATATCTTCAGGAACGAAGAGGTAATAATCTTCATCTAAATATTAGCAAACCAAATCCAACAACGTATAAAAAGACTTATACATCACAAAAAGTGGGATTTATCTCAGGTTTGCAAAATTGATGCAACATTAAAAAATCAGTTAATGCATCATTTAAAAATTAATGTAATCTATCATATCAAAAGGCTAAAAAAGAAAAATCACATGATCATATCAAAAGATGCAGAAAAAGCACTTAATAAAATTCAACAACAATTAATGATAACAATTCTCAGTTAACCAGAAATAGAGGGCAACTTATTTAACTTGATAAAGAATATCTATAAAAGACTTACAGCTAGCTTCACACTTAATGGTAAACAACTAGAAGCTTTCCTACTAAGATCAGGAACAAGGCAAGGATGTTCCCTCTCACTACTCTTTTTTGACATCATAATTGAAATCCTAGTTAATGCAATAAGACAAGAAAAAGAATTAAAAGGTATACTGATTAGGAAGGAAGAAATAAAACTGTAACATGTAGAAAACTAACATAACTATGTAGAAAATCTGAAAGAGTCAAAAAACACCTAGAATTAACAAGGAATTATAACAAAATTATAGGAGAAATTGTTAATAAAACAATCACTTTTCTATACACCAGCAATAAATAAGTGGGGAATGTGAAATTAAAAATACAACACCATTTACATTAACACCCCCCAAAATGAAATATGTAGGTATAAAGCTAACAAAATATATATGAGATGTAATATAAGGAAAACTACAAAACTCTGTTGAAAGAAATCAAAGAACTAACTTAGTGGAGAAATATTTCATATTCATGGATTGGGAGACTCAATATTGTCAAGATGCCAGTTCTTCCCATTTGATCCATAAATTCAACACAACCCCAACCAAAATCCCAGCAAGTTATTTTGCAGATATCTTCTAGACAAGCAGATAATTTAAGAGAAGGATAGTAGTTTACCTATGAGAAGACCTTTCAAATTCTCTGCAGAATCAAGTAGGTTGAAAGATAATCTTATAAATCAGATTCAAAGTGTAAAAATGTCAGGCAGTATTATAAAAATTATTACCCTTGTTAGAAATAATTTCTGCAGCCTCTGATCACTTATACATTAGGAATGTACTACTATACCACTTATTCTGTATAACTGAGCAAGATAATCTCTTTCAACTCAAATTTCTTCATCTGGCAAATAAAGATGATAGTACATGCCAACCCTGCTAAGCAAAATGTTAAATAAGAAAGACTTCAACTTCTTTTCTTCCACTTCTATACTTTCATAGCACATTTTTAATTTATGTCATAATTATAAATTTATTTACATATTTTTCACTATCTGCAAGATCCTTGAGGGTAGGGACATATATTCAACTTTCTTCTCTATCTCAGCTTTCAGAATAGTATAGATCTCAATATAATTTTTGGCTCTTTTTGAAATTATTTCAAATTCAAGTAAAAGTCATAATACTATCAGATCTGGTTTCATTATAGATTTGTGCTACTTTGCTATCCTTTAGTGTCTACTGAAAGTCCTCCACAATTATATATTTATTTGGAAAATATTAGATTACTTTTCTAATAATTGGCAGGGGAAGAGGGGAGAACCCTAGGTAACACAAAGCTTTACTCTGTTTTTTACAACAAGAAGTAAACATAATATCCAAGTTGCCCATTTTATTAGTCAGTTCTCAATTATTCACAAATACAGATTAATCTATAATACTCTAGGCCCTCTTCCTACTAAGTGCTCAATAAAAACTGAACAACCCAGATGCTGGGACTAGGCAGAAAAGTGGTACGTTTATGTCTGTGTGTGTGTGTGTCAGTGTGGCAGGACAATATAAGATTTTAATTTTCATGTGTTCTCCAATTCTTTTTCCCTTTCCTCATTCTAAACAGGTAACCAGGTCTTCAGGTTCCATTATCTACGGAAGATCTATGGAAGATCTCAAAGCAAAAGCTTTGAGAACTGTGAGGGAGACTGGGAAATAGCCTGCTAAACCCAACTTGCCCAAATTGGAAAAATGTTCAGCAACACCAAGGATAGTTGTGATCTGAATCCTACTTCCTGGCTATTCTCCAAGGAAATGGCAAGACCTCAAAGAAGAATGGCTACGTGGAGTACCTTGGGAGGCTGGACTGTAGTTACTGGGGGTTCACAATCAACAGAGACTCTCATGCCTAAGCTTGACCAGAAAAGTAGTAATGTCATAGGACTTGAAGCATGAACTTATTCAATAAGGGTATCAGTCCATGATGGTGATAACTGCAGACAGGTGGGCCCATCTCCTATTTGTTTTCTTTTTTCCTAAAAGATTCTTAGGTTTTTGTGCTACTCATGGGTTGGAGAGGACCAAGGAAGGAAAGGAAGAAACATATTCGTTTCTATGTGTTCCCATAATGACTGATATGAATCTATATTTTACCAGATTGGGCAATTCAAAGTTAAATTTAATTTAATTTATAGGAAGTAAAATAATTTTATATATATTGCACATAAAATTTGTGATGTTATCCAACTAAACATGACAATATGGATCTATATATTTCTAATATACTTTAGTAAACATTTTCCATTGTTCGTTATTTATATTTTTGTGCTTCAAAACCTCTATATCTGAATGATTAAAATTTCTGTATTTTGAAAGACTAAGTTTTTCTTTGGAGGCAAAACAATGACGGCAGTTGATTGTTACTGTCAGTAAGAAGTTCATCATCATAAAAAGTATAATATTGCAAGATAAATTTATAATTTGGATTCAGGAACTGCAAACAAAACATTAAAGGAGTCAGGAGAAAACCAATCTCATTAAGTGTTCCCTAGGAAGGCCTATTCATAGACAGAGACAAATGACTTCTGTGGCAAATGCTTCACATCCCACATGTTAGACTAAATAAATGATACTTAATGGGTGTATTTTATTTTAAAAAAATGATGAGGGATCCCTAGCATCCTAAATCCACCCATACAGTGCAGCATAGCTGGTTTAGCTGAAGAACTTACAGAAGGAAAAAAAAACCACAAACATTTATCTTCCTTCACTTTTCCCCCACAAAGATCTATAACAAACTTTAAATTAATTTGACTGCAACCCTATTTTAGCAGTAAGAATGAAAAAAATTCTTACACTCTTATAACACTCTGAAATTTCCAACCAGCATTAAACTATGCACAGAAATAAGAGCTTACTTCTATAACTCTGTATACAGATCTATTATTTTTTCATATTTTCTCCTTTACCTCACTTTCCATAATTTAGAACATTTTTTAAATCTTTATTACTAATGTATGATACAATCAGTAGTCTGAAATATTAAGCTACATTCCAGAGCAGGAATTTTTAGCAATTATAAAATAATTATATTTTAGATTCATTTTTGATATTTTATTTTATTTTATTTATTTATTTTTGATATGGAGTTTCACTCTTGTTGCCCAGGCTGGAGTGCAATGGCGCAATCCTGGCTCACTGCAACCTCCGCCTCCTGGGTTCAAGCAATTCTCCTGCCTCAGCCTCCCGAGTAGCTGGGATTATAGGCATGTAATGTAACACGCCTGGCTAATTTTGTATTTTTAGTAGAGACAGAGTTTCTCTATGTTGGTCAGGCTGGCCTCAAACTCCCAACCTCAGGTGATCCGCCCACCTCGGCCTCCCAAAGTGCTGGGATTACGGGCGTGAGCCACCATGCCCGGCCTTATTTTATTATTTTTTGAGACAGAGTCTCGCTCTGTTGTCCAGGCTGGAGTACAGCAGGGCAATCTTGGCTCACTGCAACCTCTGCCTCCTGGGTTAAAGTGATCCTGTCTCAGCCCCCCAGGTAGTTGAGACTACAGGCACACACCACCATGCCCGGCTAATTTTTGTATTTTTAGTAGACACGAGGTTTCACCATGTTGGCCAGACTGGTCTCAAAATCCTAACCTCAGGTGATCCGCCTGCCTCAGCCTCCAAACGTGCTGGGATTACAATCGTGAGCCACCACACCCAGCCCATTTTTTATTTTTTAATAGAAAACCCTCAGTAGTTATATGATCAAAAAATGCAATATAATTTCTTCAAAAGGGGAAGAACATTGATAGTTTCCTGACTATTGATCAAAGTCAAGGTGGTGGCTTACATTGATCATATTCACATTTTTTATAATGATAATATTTCTAGTGAATATTTTCCTCCTTGATTTAACCACATCAAACTTTGAAAAAGAACCAAGAATTCAAGAGATTAGATAAGCATACAGCAGGAAAATACATGCATTCATTTCCAAAATGTAAAGCATCTGACGTGGTGGTAAAAGCCTGGATTTTGGAAATTGCTTGGATCTGCTACTTACTAGCTATGTGATTTGGGCAGGTGACTTAATCTCTCTGTGTCTTAGTTTCCCAATCTGTAAAATAGGGAAAATAATATTTATCTCAAAGGATAGTAATGAGGTACATATTTATATTTATATTTTATACTTAGAATTATGTCTGGCACATTGTATACCCTATAGAATAAAGTTCAAGATGAGCATAACCTAGATCCAGCAATCTACTCCCAAGCGTAACTAAAGAAAATTTACAGGTGCATAAGAAAACATTAACAAGAGTATTCATTGCAACGTTGTTTGTAATAGCTCCAAACTGGAACAAAATTACATCAATAAGGAAACAGGTTAAAGAAACTATAGTACAAGCACACCTCAAAGCTACTGTGGGTTCAGCTCCAGGTTACCACAATAAAGCAAGTATTGCTTTATTGCAAAGTAAAAATATTGCAATAAAGTGAGCTGCATGAAATTTTTTGTTTCCCAGAGCATATAAAAGTTATGTTTACATTATACTGTAGTCTATTAAGTGTACAATAGCATGATGTCTAAAAAATATTCATACCTTAATTTAAAAATACTTTATGGCTAAAAAATGCTCACGATCATCTGAGACTTCAGAGTGTGATAAGTTTTTTTTTTTTTTTTTTTTTTTTTTTGAGACAGAGTCTCGCTCTGTCCCCCAGGCTGGAGTGCAGTGGCGCGATCTCCACTCACTGCAACCTCTGCCTCCCGCGTTCACGCCATTCTCCTGCCTCAGCCTCCCAAGTAGCTGAGACTACAGGCGCCCGCCACTAGGCCCAGCTAATTTTTTTGTATTTTTAGTAGAGACGGGGTTTCACCGTGTTAGCCAGCACGGTCTCGATCTCCTGACCTCGTGATCCACCTGCCTCGGCCTCCCAAAGTGCTGGGATTACAGGTGTGAGCCACCGCGCCCGCCCTGTGATAAGCTTTTCGCTGGTGGAAGGTCTTGCTTCCACGTTGATGGCTGCTGACTGATCAAGGTGGTGGTTGCTGAAAGTTGGAGTGACTGCGGCAATTTCTTTCTTTCTTTCTTTTTTTTTTTTTTTTTCCTGAGATGGAGTCTTGCTTTGTCTCCCAGGCTGGAGTGCATGGAGTGCAGTGGTGCGATCTCCGCTCTCTGCAAGCTCCATCCCCCGGGTTCATGCCATTCTCCTGCCTCAGCCTCCTGAGTAGCTGGGACTACAGGCACCCACCACTACACGCGGCTAATTTTTGTATTGTTAGTAGAGAGGGGGTTTCACCGTGTTAGCCAGGATAGTCTCGATCTCCTGACCTCGTGATTCACCCACCTCGGCCTCCCAAAGTGCTGGGATTACAGGCAGTGAGTCACCACGCCCGACCAGGGCAATTTCTTAAAATAAGACAACAGTAAGGTTTCCCACATCTATTGACTCTTCCTTTCACAAAATATTTCTCTGCAGCATACAGTGCTGGTTGACAACATTTTACCCACAGTAGAACTTCTTTCAAATTGGAGTCAATCCTCTCAAATACTGCCACTGCTTTATCAACTAACTTTATGTGATATTCTAAATCCTTTGTTATTACTTCAACAATGCTCACATCACCTACACTAGTAGATTCCATGTTAAGAAACCACTTTCTCTGTTCATCCATAAGAAGCAACTCCTCATCCCTTTTTTTTTTTTTTAGAGACTGTGTCTCACTATGTTGCCCAGGTTGGTCTTGAACTCCTGGCCTCAAGTGATCCTCCTACCTCAGCCTCCTGTGTAGGTGGGACTACAGGTGCCCACCACTGTATCCTGTTTAGGGTAGAACTATTAATTCTCTCTCTTTTAGTTATCTTGCTATTTCTACCAAATCTGCAGTTACTTCCTCCAATAATGTCTTGAACCCCTCAAAGTCATCCATGAGAGTTGGAATCAACTTCTTCCAAATTTCTGTTAATGTTGATATTTTAACCTCCTCTCATGGATCATGAATTTTCTTTTTTTTCTTGAGGACCATGAGCTGTAGTTTTATGGGTTCATTTCTTGCATTTGAAGTACTCTTCGATGACACCTTTGGCTTGAGATTCTTTGCCATAGTCCTTACCTACTACACAACTGCAACCAACCACTTTACAGGTTTTTCGCCCTCTGTCAATTTTACAGAAGCCTACCTTTTCCCCTACTTTCTGGTCAACCTTAATTAGGGTGATACAGTGTTCAGCACGAAGTGCCTCCGCCAACGTGACATACACAGGCTCATCACAGATGGATGCAAGCACACAAAGCCTTATCTAAGGTTTTGGCAGCTTTGCAAATTCTATGTGATAGGTCATCATGCTTGAGGGCGGTCTTCAGCACCTCTTATGAAATAGTTTTTTTTTTTTTTTTTTTTTTTTTTGGAGACAGGCTCTGTCACCAAACTGGGGTGTAATGGCACAATTATAATTCACTGCAGCCTCAAATTCCTGGGCTCAAGTAATCCTCCCACCTCAGCCTCCTGAGTAGCTGGAACTATAGATGCACACCATGACACCTCTCTAATTTTTTTTTCATTCTTTTTTGTTTTTACTTTATTTTCTTTTTATATTATACTTCAAGTTCTGGGGTACATGTGCACAACATGCAGGCTTGTTACATATGTATACATGTGCCGTGTTGGTTTGCTGCACCCATTAACTCGTCATTTACATTAGGTATTTCTCCTAATGCTATCCCTCCCCCATCCTCCCACCCCACAACAGGCCCTAGTGTGTAATGTTCCCCGCCCTGTGTCCAAGTGTTCTCATTGTTCAATTCCCACCTATGAGTGAGAACATGCAGTGTTTGATTTTCTGTCCTTGCGATAGTCTGCTCAGAATGATGGTTTCCAGCTTCATCCAGGTCGCTACAAAGGACATGAACTCATCCTTTTTTATGGCTGCATAGTATTCCATGGTGTATATGTGCCACATTTTCTTAATCCAGTGTATCATTGATGGACATTTGGGTTGGTTCCAAGTCTTTGCTGTTGTGAACAGTGCTGCAATAAACATACGTGTGCATGTGTCTTTATAGTAGTATGATTTATAATCCTTTGGGTATATACTCAGTAATGGGATTGCTGGGTCAAATGGTATTTCTAGTTCTAGATCCTTGAGGAATAGCCACACTGTCTTCCACAACGGTTGAACTAGTATACACTCCCACCAACAGTGTAAAAGCATTCCTATTTCTCCACATCCTCTCCAGCACCTATTGTTTCCTGACTTTTTAATGATCGCCATTCTAACTGGTATGAGATGGTATCTCATTGTGGTTTTGATTTGCATTTCTCTGATGACCATTGATGATGAGCATTTTTTCATGTGTCTGTTGGCTGCATAAATGTCTTCTTTTGAAAAGTGTCTGTTCATATCCTTTGCCCACTTTTTGATGGGGTTGTTTGATTTTTTCTTGTAAATTTGTTTAAGTTCTTTGTAGATTCTTTGTAGATTTTTTCTTTTGAGATGGAGTCTCGCTCTGTCACCCCTAGGCTGGAGTGCAGTGTCACAATCTCAGCTCACTGCAACCTCTGCCTCCCAGGTTCAAGTGATTCTCCTGCCTCAGCCTCCTAAGTAGCTGGGATTACAGGCGTGTACCACCACACCTGGCTAATCCTTGTGTTTTTTTAGTAGAGACAGAGTTTCACCACATTGGTCAGGCTGGTCTCGAACTCCTGAACCCACGATTCACCTGCCTCAGCCTCCTAAAGTGCTGGGATTACAGGCATGAGCCACCGTGCCCAGCTGACACCTCGCTAATTTTTTAATTTTCTGTAGCAACAAGGTCTTGCTGTGTTGTCCAGGTTGGTTGGGAACTCTTAGGCTCAAATGATCCTCCTGCCTCCGCCTCCCAAAATGCTAGGATTACAGTTATGAGCCACTGTCCTCAACCTTGTATTCTTAACATCCATTACATCTTCAGCAGCAATGACTTTCTCAGCCATGGTGGTGGGCTACAGGTGAAGCCTAATCTTGAACATAGCTGAGCCCCTGCCTGTGCATGACTCAGCAGTGGCAAAGCACAAATGTACTTAATGGCATCTAGAATGGTGAATCCTTTCCAGAAAGTTTTCAACTTATTTGCCTATATCCATTAGAGAAATCACTATGGCAAATATAGCCTTATAAAATGTTTTTCTTAAAACATGACTTAAACATCAAAATTACTCTTTGATCCATGGTCTGCAGAATGGGGATGTTGTGTTAATAGACATGAAAAGATTAATTTCCCTGTACATCTCCATCAGAGCTCTTGGGTGACCAGGTGCATTATCAACTGGCAGTAGCATTTTCTTTTTTTCTTTTTTTTTTTTTTTTTGAGATGGAATCTTGCTCTGTTGCCCGGGCTGGAGTGCAGTGGCCAGATCTCAGCTCACTGCAAGCTCCGCCTCCCGGGTTTATGCCATTCTCCTGCCTCAGCCTCCTGAGTAGCTAGGACTACAGGTGCCCGCCACCTCGCCCGGCTAGTTTTTTTTTTGGTATTTGTTAGTAGAGATGAGGTTTCACCGTGTTAGCCAGGATGGTCTCAATCTCCTGACCTCATGATCTGCCCGTCTCAGCCTCCCAAAGTGCTGGGATTACAGGCTTGAGCCACCGTGCCCAGCTGGCAGTAGCATTTTCAAAGGAATCTTTTTTTTCTGAGCAGTAGGTCTCAACAGTGGGTTTAAAATATTCAGTAAAACATGCTATAAACAGATGTGCTGTCATCCAGGCCTTTCAGTTCCATTTACAGAGCACAAGCAGAGTAGATTTAGTGTAATTCTTAAGGGCCCTAGGAATTTCAGAGTGTTAAATGAGGATGAACTTCAATTTAAAGTTACCAGCTGCATTAGCCCCTGATAAGAGAGGCAGCCTGTCCTTTGAAGCTTTGAAGTCAAGCACTGACTTATCCTCTCTAGCTATGAAAGTCCTAGATAGCATCTTCTTTTAATAGAAGGCTGTTCTGCCTACATTGAAAGTCTGTTGCCTAGTGTAGCCACCTTCATAAATGATCTTAGCTAGATCTTTTGGATAATGCTGCAGGGTCTACCTCAGCACTTACTGCTTCACTGTGCACTTTTAAGTTATGGAGCTGGCTTCTTTCCTTAAACTCACGTACCAACCTCTGCTGGCTTTAGACTTCTGCAGCTTCTTTTTATTTTATTTATTTATTTGAGATGGAGTCTAGCTCTGTTGCCCAGGCTGGAGTGCAGTGGTGCAATCTCGGCTCACTGCAACCTCCACCTCCCAAGTTCAAGCAATTCTCCTGCCTCAGCCTCCCGAGTAGCTGGGACTACAGGCGTGCACCACCATGCCTGGCTAATTTTTGTATTTTTAGTAGAGACGGGGTTTTACCATATTGGTCAGGCTGGTCTTGAACTCCTGACCTCAAGTGATCCACCCACCTCGGCCTCCCAACGTGTTGGGATTACAAACATGAGCTACCGCGCCTGGCCAGACTTTTGAAACTTCTGACCTCATACTTTGTACAATTGAAGAGAGTTAGAGCCTTGCTCTGGATTAGGCTTTGGCTTAAGGGAATGTTGCTTCTGGTTCAATCTTCTCTTCAGACCACTAAAACTTTATATCATCAATAAAGCTGTTTCGCTTTCTTTTTCTTTTTTGAGACAGGGTCTCGCTCTGTCACTGAAGTGCAGTGGTGTGGCTATGGTTCACTTCAGTCTCCATCTCCCAGCTCAGGCAGTACCCCCACCTAAGCCTCCTGAGTAGCTGAGAGTACAGGTGCGTGTTGCCATGCTCAGCTGTTTTTTTTTTTTTTTTTAATTTTTTGTAGAGATGGGGGTCTCACTGTTGCCAGCATTGGTCACAAACTCCTGGGCTCAAGTGATCTTCCCACTTTAGCCTCCCAAAATTTTGGAATTACAGGCATGAGCCACCACACGTGGCCTGTTTCACTTTCTTATCATTCATGAGCTCACTGGAGTAATTTTTTTGAACAACTTTTCCTTTGCATTCACAACTTATGTAACTTTAGTGCAAGAGCCCTTGCATTTGGCCTATTTTGGATTTTGACGTTTTCCTCACTAAGCTTAATCATTTCTAGCTTTTGAATTAAAGTGAGAGACTTTACTCTTCCTTTCACTTGAACACTTAGCCCATTGTAGGGTTATTGATTGGCCTAATTTCAATAGTGTTGTGTCTCAGAGAACAGAGAGGCCCAGGGAAAGGGGAGAAAAGGATGGGGAAATAGCCAGTTGGTGAAATAGTCAGAACACACAGTATTTATAAAGTTCGCTGCCTTATATGTGTGCAGTTTGTGGTGCCACTCCCCAAAATTACAATAATAACATCAAAGATCACCGACTACAGATGGCCATAACAGATATAATAATAATAAAAAGTTTGATATATTGCAAGAATTACCAAAATGTGACAGAGGCATGAAGGGATCACATACTGTTGAAAAAATGGTGCCAACGGACTTGTTGAACACAGGGTTGCCACAGACCTTGAATCTGTGAAAAAATGTAGCATCTGTGAAGAGCAATAAAGCAAAGCACAATAAAATGAGGAATGTCTGTATTATCAAACAATGGTTTACTCCACAACAGTTGAAATGAATGATCTAGAGCTAAATATATCAACTCAAATAAATTTCAAATACAGAAAATATAAGTTGTAAAAAGAATATGGGGTATACTTTTTTCAAAAACACATTGAACAATTATAATGGTTTAATGTATTTAAATAATGTGTGTATGTGTGTTTGTGTGTTTATGTATGTGTGTGTGTTTATACACTCACATGTGGAAAATATGCATGGGAAGGCTCAATGAAGCTCTTGAAGGGAGCTCTATGGGTCCCTAAGATCCTTCTTGAAAACAGTCAAAACTATTTTCATAATAGTACTAAGAAGTTATTGTGGTGACACTTTCACTGATGGTGCAAAATCAGTTATGGGTAAAACTGCTGGCACCTGAACACAAATCCAAATCCATGCAGTGTCACCAAACTATACTAGTAGTCATGACACTTTTTACTATCATTCACTTGCAGGAAAAATAAATGCTTTAAATCCAGCGTCACTTAAGAATGTTCTTGATAAAATGGTAATAATCACTAATTTTATTAAGTTTGCCTCTTGAATCAATTTTTTTAAATAGACTTTATTAAAATTAGCCAGGTGTGGTGGCACACACCTGTTGATCCCAGCTACTTGGGAGGCTGAGGCACGAGAATTGCTTGAACCCAGGAGCTTGAGGTTGCAGGGAGCTGAGATTGCACCACTGCACTCCAGCCTGGGCAACAAAGCGAGACTCCGTCTCAAAATAAATAAATACATAGACTTTATTTTTGTTTTTTGGTGATTTTTCTGGTTTTTTTGAGACAGGGTCTTGATTTGTTGCCCAAGTTGGAGTACAGTGGTGTGATCATGGTTCACTGCAACTTGAACTCTTGAGCTCAAGGGATCCTACCACTTCAGTCTCCCAAGTAGCTGGGGCTATAGGTGTTTGCCACCACATCTGGCTAATTTTTAAAATTATTTTTGTAGAAACAGGATTTCACTATGTTGCCTAAGCAGGTCTTGAACTCCTGGTCTCAGGAGTTCTTCCACCTCAGCCTCCCAAAGTGCTGTGATTATAGGCATGAGCCACCATGCCTGGCCAAAAACAGACTTTAAGAGCAGTCTTAGGTTCACAGCAAAATTAAGCATAAAGTACAGAGAGTTCCCATATATCCCCTGTGCCCATACACCCACCAGCCTCCCTCCCTATCAACATCCCATATCAGAGTGGTACATTTGTTATAATCAATGAACCACATTGACACATTATTACCCAAAGTCCATAGTTTACACTAAGTTTCACTCTTGATGTACATTCTCTGGGTTTTGATAAATGTATAACATATATCCATCTTTATAGCATTGTACAGAATAGTTTCACTGCCCTAAAAATCCTCTGGGTTCTGTCTACTCATCCGTCTCCTCAATCCCTGAAAACCACTCATCTGTTTGCTGTCTCCAAAGTTTCGCCTTTTTCCAGAATGTTATATAGTTGCAATCATACATAGGCATCCTTTTCATATTGGCTTCTTTCACTTGAATATGCATTCAAGCTTACTCCATGTCTTTCATGGCTCGATGACTCATTTCTTTTCAGAGCTAAATAATATTCCATTGTCTGGACGCACCACCATTTGTTTATCCATTCACCTCCTAAGGACATCTTGGTTCCTTCCAAGTTGTGATAATTATGCATAAAGTTGCTATAAACATTTCTGTGCGGTATTTTTTGTGGGCATAAGTTTTTAAATCACTTGGGTAAAAACCAATGAATATGATTGCTGGATCATATGGTAAGAGTACATTTCATTTTGTGAGAAATTGCCAAACTTCTTCCAAAAGTGGCTGTACTTTTTGTCTTCCAACCAGCAATGAATGAGAGTTTTTGTTGCTCCACATCCTTGCCAGCATTTGGTGGTGTCAGGGTTTTGGATTTTTATCATTCTAATAGGTGTGTAGTGTTATCTCATTATTCTTTCAATTTGCTAAGACGTATTGATGTTGAGCGTTGTTTTTTTTTTTTTTTTTTTTTGAGACGTTGTCTCACTCTGTCGCCCAGGCTGGAGTGCAGTGGCGCAATCTCGGCTCACTGCAAGCTCCGCCTCCCGGGTTCACGCCATTCTTCTGCCTCAGCCTCCGAATAGCTGGGACTACAGGCGCCTGCCACCACGCTGGACTAATTTTTTTTTTTTTTTTTTTTTTTTTAGTAGAGATGGGGTTTCACCGTGTTAACCAGGATGGTCCCAGTCTCCTGACCTCATGATCCGCCCGCCTCGGCCTTCCAAAGTGCTGGGATTACAGGCGTGAGCCACCGTGCCGGTCGATGTTGAGCATTTTTTCACATGTTTATTTGCCATACAAAAATCTGTTTTGTGCCGGGCGCGGTGGCTCAAGCCTGTAATCCCAGCACTTTGGGAGGCCGAGATGGGCGGGATCACGAGGTCAGGAGATCGAGACCATCCTGGCTAACACTGTGAAACCCCGTCTCTACTAAAAAATACAAAAAAAACTAGCCGGGAGAGGTGGCGGGAGCCTGTAGTCCCAGCTACTGGGGAGGCTGAGGCAGGAGAATGGCGTGAACCCCGGAGGCGGAGCTTGCAGTGAGCTGAGATCCGGCCACTGCACTCCAGCCTGGGCGACAGCGCGAGACTCCGTCTCAAAAAAAAGAAAAATAAATAAATAAATAAATAAAATAAAAAATAAAATAAAAAATTCTGTTTTGGTAAAGTGTCTGTACTTCTTTGGTAAAGTGTGTGTTCAGATCTTTTGCCCATGTTTAAATTGGGTTGTCCATTTTCTTATTGTTTTAAGAGTTCTTTGTATATTTTGGCTAACATGTTTTTATCAGATATGTCTTTTGCAAATATTTTCTCCAGTCTGTAGCTTGCCTTCTCAGTTTCCTGACAGTGTCCTTTGCAGTGCATAAATTTATTTATTATCATTTTATTATTATTATTTTTTGAAACAGGGTTTCTCTTGCTCTGTCACCCAGGCTGGAGTGCAGTGGTGTGATCATGGCTCACTGCAACCTCCAATCATTGGGCTCAGGCAATCTTCTTGCCTCAGCCTCCTGAGTAGCTGGGACTATAGGCATGCACCAACATTCCTAGCTATTTTACATTTTTTATAGAGATGGGGGTCTTGCTATGTTTACCAGGCTGGTCTCAAACTCATGGCCTCAAGCAATCCTCCCGCTTCAGCCTCCCAAATTGCTAGGATTATAGGCATGAGCCACCATGCCGGCCTTGAAATATTTCAAAATTAAAATATAACACAAGCATGTATCCTAATTTTTACCTAAGTATAAATTTTCCCCTCTGCAGTTTAGAATCTGTATAGTTTGGCACAGAGCCTAGTGCATTTCTGTGCTCAGTCTTTGTTTTATAGAAAGATGTAAAACATGGCCAGGCACGGTGGCTCACACCTGTAATCCCAGCACTTTGGGAGGCCAAGGCAGGCAGATCACTTGAATCCAGGAGTTTGAGACCAGCTTGGCCAACATGGCAAAACCCTGTCTCAACTAAAAATACAAAAATTAGCCAGGCATGGTGGCACATGCCTGTGATCCCAGTTATTTGGGTGGCTGAGGCATGAAAATCACTTGCACCTGGGAGGTGCAGGTTGCAGTGAACTGAGATCTCGCCACTGCCTCTCCAGCCTGGGTGACAGAGCAAGACTCTGTCTCAAAAAAAAAAAAAAAAAAAAAAAAGAAAGAAAGAAAAAGAAAAAAGAAAAAAATGTAAAATATAATAGAAAAACTGATTATATGGTTCAATATATGTTCCTTTCCAAATAGAGCAGCTTCATCCAAAGGAAAAAGAACCAACAAAAATAGAGATCATGAGTATAAAATGTGGTATAAAATGTGTAACTATTTCCATTTCGTATAGTCTGCAATTTTTAATTAAGAAAGACTCATTAAAATGATATATATCTGGCCAGGTGCAGTGGCTCACGCCTGTAATCCCAGCACTTTGGGAGGTTGAGATGGGTGGGTCACAAGGTCATGAGTTTGAGACCAGTCTGGCCAATATGGTGAAACCCCGTCTCTACTAAAAAAATACAAAAATTAGCTGGGCATGGTGGCATGCACCTGTAATCTCAGCTACTCAGGAGGCTGAGGCAGGAAAACTGCTTGAACCCGGGAGGTGGAAGTTGCAGTGAGCCAAGGTTGCATCACTGCACTCCAGCCTGGGCAACAGAGCAAGACTCCATCTCAAAATAATAATAATAATAATAATAATAAATCCATTTGCAGAGAGGCTTACTGATTCATTCGTTTAAAATTTATTTAATTTCACCGGGCGCGAGTGGCTCATGCCTGTAATCCCAACACTTCAGAAGGCTGAGGTGGGCAGATCACCTGAGGTCGGGGGTTTGAGACCAGCCTGACCAACATGGAGAAACCCCATCTCTACTAAAAATACAAAATTAGCTGGGCGTGGTGGTGCATGTAATCCCAGTTGCTCGGGAGGCTAACACAGGAGAATCACTTGAACTGGGGAGGCAGAGGTTGCGGAAAGCCGAGATCACGCCATTGCACTCCAGCCTAGGCAACAAGAGCAAAATTCCGTCTCAAAAAAAGAAAAGAAATTATTTAATTTTAACTACGTGTTAGTCCCTGTGTTAAGTACTAAGGATACAGAGGTAAATGAGAAAAGGTCCTTGCCATTATGGAGCTCACAGTTTAAAGAATCTTGGTAAAGAATTAACACAAAATGTGAAAAATATTATACAAGGCATGTACAAAGGGATATGAGATAATACTCAAAGAGTATTTAAGAGAGCTGGGAAAGGTTTCTGAGATAGGATAACATCCAAGCTGGGAGCTGAATAGTGAGAATACAACAGATAGAAAAGAGATTAAAATGCATTCCAGGCAGGAATGAAAAAACATTCATGTATATATATATGTGTGTGTATGTTTATATACACACATACATACAGTTGATCCTCATTATATGCAGGGTCTGTATTTTCTAATCCACATAGTCACTAAAATTTATTTGTAACCCCTAAGTCAATACTTTCACAGTAATTCATGGACATGTACAGAGTGGCAAAAACTCGAGTTAACTGAAGCATAACACATTCCCAGCTCAGGTCAAAGTGATGTTTGTTTCGCCTTCTTGTTTTAGCTCTCATAGTATCCTTTTCTCCGTCTCTTTCACGCTATGTTTTTCATATTTTTATGGTTTGTGCTGATAACTTTGCTGTTTACAACATTCCCCATGCATAATGCTGATATGCTATCTAGTGTTCCGATGCATAACAAGGTTATGAGGTGCCTTATGAAAAAAAATAGTTGTGTTAAATAACCTTAACTCTTGGCCTTGAGTTCAGTGTTAATGAATCAACAATAGATATTTAATAAGGTATCTTTAAGCAGAAACACACATAAAACAAGGTTGTATTGACCAGTTGATAAAAACGTCATGAACAGAGGCTCACAGGAACCTAACCCTCTATTTCCTCTAGGAGCAATGCTTCTATATTCACTGATTCAGTGTTTGTGGTAACTTTATAGAACATAACTACTGTAAATTGAGAAGCAACTGTGTGTTTATTTACTAATTAACACGTTTCGTCAAATACAATTTATTTACAGAAACCACTGATTACTTTGATTAGATACACATAGCATATTACCTCATCCTGAATAAGTAATGAATAACCAACTATACTGAAGATAACTGACATCTTATCATGCATAGCCTTTAAAACCATCACTTTAAAAATAAGCACGGTATTATGAGGTATTTTGAGGTTTCTAGTAAGGGCAATAATATCTCACATAAAGATAGTTATATACTTGCAACCATATAAGAGTAGAGTAGAAATATACAGAAGCAGATGTGGCACAATTTTAACAATTTAGTATTTCTACTAAGTATAATTGTGGATAGTGGCAAAAGCAGTATGGTAAATTACAACTGCAGTAGAAAAAAATCTAAAATGATTATTTTTGTTTTGTTTTGTTTTGTTTTGAGATGGACTCTCACTCTGTTGCCAGGCTGGAGTGCAGTGGCACGGTTTCGGCTCACTGCAACTTCCGCCTCCTGGGTTCAAGCAATTCTCCTGCCTCAGCCTCCCAAGTAGCTGGGACTACAGGCACATGCCACCACGCCCGGCTAATTTTTATATTTTTAGTAGAGATGGAGTTTCACCATGTCGGCCAAGCTGGTCTTGAACTCTTGACCTCGTGATCCGCCCGCCTCAGCCTCCCAGAGTGCTGGGATTACAGGCGTGAGCCACTGCGCCCGGCCTAAAATGATTTTTAAAAAGCTTTCCTCAATCAATTAACAGAACTGAACTGTGATTTTCTGAAAGTGATTCCAATGAACAAATACCATATAAACTCCCACACACAGACTTGCTCATTATAATAAAAAAGAAGCAAGTAATATCCTTAAGAAGTTAAGCTGGTATAAGGTTAATCTTTATAGAAAAGTAGAACAAGCAAGTTATACAATTTAATATTAGGTCTTGATAAAGACTTTTTAATATTAACACTTCCTGTTATAATGATTCTAATAACTTCGAAGAACATAATTCACAATTTCACATTTCCTTTATATTAAAGAAAATTAAAAAAAGAAACAAATCTAAGAAAACACATAGACCCTGAAGTCATGATTGAGAATGATGCCATAAACCCATACCTGTCTAAAATGTTACATTTTAAATTCATAATGACACTTCTTCTATCTCTTGCTGAATGGCCCGTACCTCTTAAATGACATTCAACTATCTAATAATAAAGAGCTACATATTATGAATTTTAAATATCCATTTGTAGTTTTGGAAGATAATTGGCAGAAACTGATGAGGTTGACAATGCCAAAAGTTTTCTGCTGATTTCAAATACTATTTTAAAACAGGAAATAAATGAGGGTGAAAATCATTGTTTAAAGAGAAGAGTCCTGACTGAGTGTGGTGGCTCACACATGTAATCCCAGCATTTTGGGAGGCTGAGGCAGGTAGATCTCAAGGTAAGGAGTTTGAGACCAGCCTGGTCAAGATGGTGAAACTCCGTCTCTACTAAAAATACAAAAATTAGCTGGGAGCGGTGGTGGGTGCCTGTAATCCCAGCTACTCGGGAGGCTGAGGCAGGAGAATCACTTGAACCCAGGAGGTGGAGGTTGCAGTGCACCGAGATTACACTACTGCACTCTAGCCTGGGTGACAGAGCAAGACTCTGTCTCAAAAAAAAAAAAAAAAAAAAAAAAAGAGAGAAGAGTCCAAAAGGGAACAAGACATCAATATTCCCTAATGCAAGGAAAAAAAAAAAAAAAACAGAAGAAGTTTTCATTGTATGTATAGTGTGTAATTGTAAAGCCAGTTCCATGGATACCATTTACTTATAGCCAATGCTTAAATTTGTATCTTCCAGTCATACCGCTCTTCTGAACTTCAGGTTCTTATATCCAATCATACATGCTCAATATTTCCACTTGAATAGGCAATTTTAAGGGTCTAAAACCAATCTCTTGATTTTTCCCTTTAAGCTTGCTCTTCTCCATCTTAGTAAGTGGCAATTCCATTCTTCCAGTTGCTCAAGTCAGAATCATTGAATTTATCCTTCCTTGATTCTTCCCTTCACATACACCACATAAACAAATCCTATTGTTTCTTCTCTCAAAATATATCCAGAACCTGACCACTTATCACTGTCTCCAAGACTACCTCCCTGGTCTAAGCCATCATTATTTCTCACCTGGACAACTAACTACTACTAATTCTTTCCCCTTTTCTACCTTCTTTCCTCCTACTCTAGTCTCCACACAGCACCCAGAGTGATCCATTAAAAATGCAAATCAGATCATGTCCTTCCTCTGTTCAAATCCTCTATTGCCTTCCCATCTCACTCAGGGAAAAATTCAAAATCCTGACCATGGCTTACCAGACCCTACTTGATCTAATACACTGCCAGCTCTCTGATTTTGTTTTCTAATACTATTCTTTCACTTTTGTTCCAAGTCACACAAATCTCTCTGTCATTCCTCAAACCTGCTGAGCCTTCTCTTACCTAACTGTCTCTACACTTATTGATTCCTCTGCCTAGAAAGCTTTTCACCCAGATAGCCACATCATTCATGTGTTCACTTATTTCAGATCTCTACTTTTAAGAATAAAAATCAGGCTGGGTGCGGTGGCACACGCCTGTAATCCCAGCACTTTGGGAGGCCGAGGTGGGCAGATCACCTGAGGTCAGGAGTTCGAGACCAGCCTGGCCAACGTGGCGAAACTCCGTCACTACTAAAAATACAAAAATTAGCCGGGCATGGTGGTGTGCACCTATGATCCCAGCTACTTGGGAGGCTGAGACAGGAAAATCACTTGAACCCAGGAGGTGGAGGTTGCAGTGAGCCAAGACTGCACCATTGCACTCCAGCCTGGGCAACAGAGTGAGACTACATCTCAAAAAAAAAAAAAAAAGGCCTCACCTCACTTAGGAGGTATGAGGTCAATAAGCCTAAATCCCAATAATTTAATAATTAATGCTATAGTAATTGTGTTTAAATTTGCTACCTAGGATGCACAGAGCTTTATATATGCAGTGGTAACATTTTTATAATTTAAAGTGTAATTCCTATTTGAGGACATTTAAAAATATATTTTTAATAGACTTTTTAAGAGCAGTTTTAGGTTCACAGCAAAATTGAAGGAGAAGTACAGAGCGTTCCCATATACCCTTTGCCCCCACACATGCACAGCCTCCCCACCACTAGGCATCCCAGCCTCAGGCAACTACTAACTTGCTTTCTATCTCTATAGATATGCTCGTTCTGAACCTTTCATATGTAATCTTTTGCATGTGGCTCTTTCACTTAGCATAATGTTTTTGAAGTTCATAGATGTTGAAGCATGCATCATTTGTTCTTTTTAATTGCTTAGTAATATTCCACTGTATGGATGTTTAGAGTGTACCAAATGGACCTTATCTTTCTTGTGTGTCAGAAAAGAGGAATCCTCAATTAATGCCAGTAATTGAAGCTAGTAAAGGCAAAAGAGGAAATAAAAAAAAATGGAATTGTGGCTGAGTAAAGTCTGTTTCTAGCAGAGATGGGGAAAGTCAAGCTCTAGAACATTAACCATAGGTAGAGGAACCTGCCCTGGCTGTGGGAATTCAAACTCTTTCCACAGGATCCTGTGACCTGAGTTTGTTCACTACCACTTGGCTTGTTATAAAGAGGAGGGTGTGGTCATGGCAGCCAGACTCTACATCTATATGAACAAATCTGGCCTACTTTTTCCAGGCGTACTAGGGAAAGACAGCTCCTTATATAATTAAATAGTATAGTTAAATGCAATAATATTTTAAAGCAACATTCATCTGATGACTTCTGTCAAAAAGAAAAGGAAGATCAAGCATATGTGTTTCTCCACTCCCCTAATAAAATGATGCAACATAATTTAAAAGGTTTAAATTCTCAAGGACAATCAAACAGAAGATAGAGTACATAGCATGTTTTACAGTGGATAACATATTTTTGGGAAAGGGAGAACAAATGGAGGAGTGGTATCTGACTTATTACAGTGGAGGAAGCTATAATCTCAGGAAATTACAAAGGGGGACACTGGTGAGAAGAAAGCCAATTTGTCCCCAAAGAATCTAGGAAAGCCTCTGACCTTGGAAGTACCAAGTGGGTGAAGAGGAAGCACAAAGTGAAAAACCAAGATAAGAGTCTGTGTATGTGAACAGTTGATTCTCCTCCCTACTCCCATGTGTAGAATGCCAGCAGCTAAGTGTACACACCCCTGACTTGGTTGGAGAATGGCAGTTTATCCTCTAGAGAAATTGAAGAGGCATGTTGCAGACTTGAGGACACTAGGCAGAATAGAGAGTAGACGTAGGACAGATAGATAGAAAACAAAGGGATTTCTTTAAATACCAAGGCGTGGGACTTAATTCCCCTACCCACTCTCCCACTCCACCCCACCAATGACCCAAAACACTTGCACTTTATTGCCCAGGCCAGAAATTGTAAGTCTTTTTGGAGGCACTGCACAATCTGAGAGAAAAGATCCTCTTCATAATAATAATAATGTCCATCCTAACACCCAAAAGTAAGGCTTATTCCTTACTTACTCCACAATTAGTTTTATTCCTAAAGAGCTTTTAATCTATTTAAAATAAATATGCACAAACTACCAAAGGTCATCCGACATGTGAGAAAATCCTTTAACATGAAAGATTAAAATCAGATGTCAAAAGAGCTATTTGCTATTTAAAATAAGATTGTTGGCTGGGTGCAGTGGCTCACGCCTATAATCCCAACACTTTGGGAGGCCGAGGCGGGCAGATCACCTGAGGTCAGGAGTGTGAGACCAGCCTGGCCAAAATGGTGAAACCCCGTCTGTACTAAAAATACAAAAATTAGCCAGGCGTGGTGGCACGTGCCTTTATTCCCAACTACTCAGGAGGCTGAGGCAAGAGAATTGCTTGAACCTGGGAGCCAGAGGTTGTAGTGAGCTGAGATCATGCCATTGCACTCGAGCCCGGGTGACAGAGCAAGACTCCGTCTCAAAATAAATAAATAAATAAATAAAATAATATTGTTAAAATGAGACATTAAGCAGAGGTTACAAGAATTCCCAAGAAAGTATAACTACACATGAGATGAAAAATATGAAAGAAAAATAAGATACTTCAAGGAAAATCTAAGGAGATTAATATTTCACTAACTGGAGTTCTAGGAAAATAAGACAGAGAAAAGAGAGGGAAGATAATATTAATAATGAATATTCATTAAGGGTATACTATGTGTAAGGCATTGCTCTAAGTCCTTTACATAAGTTAATTTTAATTAACTAATTAATTAATTATCTGGTCACCCAACAAAGTAGGTATTATCCCCCATGTTACAGATGAGGAAAATAGGAATGTAGAGGTTAATCTAATAGCTAGTAAGTGGCAGAGTCAGAGGTCAAACCCAAGCAGTCTGGTGCTATAACTCATACTCTCAACTACTATGTATTGCAGCCTCTCTATCAAAGAAATAACATAAGAGACTCCCAGGGTAAGAGGGCAGATTTAATATGTACATTCAATGTACTCCTTTCAGAAACCCTACTAAAACAAAAATTAAGGCAAATTTTAAAATACATAATCCCAAAGGATGAGGAGGAAAGGAGAAGAAGAAAAAAAGCAACAGATTTTTGTAAATCAGAAAGTAGATGACAGAGTGGTAACTGACTTAGCAGACCAAAGAGAGCCAAGTCCTAAACTGGCAGTGAGGAAAGCTGAGTGAGCCAAGTTCTAAACTGGCAGTGAGGAAAGCAATATATACCACAGAATTTTCTAAAGGCATAAGAATTGGCAAGACTATGGACCTGTAGAACTGGGGGTAAGTGGGGAGTGGAATGGATAAAATAAGAAAAATTGGATGAAAGATATTTAAGAAGCTGTTAGATCCTTAGATTTCCTTCCTCCATTCCACATCTCCAGGTGAGCATCTCTCCCTAACCAATCAATCATAGCAGAAGTCTGCAGCTTATTCCCTGGAGAGGATAAAACAGGGCATCTCTTGATTAGAGGACACCAGGTACAGTAGAGGATGCAGGTGTCATTCTGAAAAACAAGGAGACTAAGTGACCTTATGCATAGGTGAATGCTGAATTCTAAGATCAGAAGCCCTCTTCCCCCACTCTATTGAGCCCAGTAGATTAGAAAACTTTTTTTTTGGTAAATTTGGGTTGAAGCCAGAAGGTTCCCTAACAAATGTGTTCTAAGCAGGTCATCCTACAGTAAAACTGAAAATCTACAAGCCCCATCCATGAAGTACATGGCTTCCCAATCGGCTTTTATTAACCTATTCTTACTTAAGAACAGGCAGCTAAGAATTACCAGATACCTAAAGAAAGCCTGTTATTTGGAAAATAGAGACGAAAATTATCAAAAGAAAAGAAAGCAATCTGGTAGAAAGAAACTATGCAGGCAAAAGAAAACATTAGGAAAAAAATTATTTCTAAGAGATATCTGTAACAAACAAAATTTTTTAAAAAATTCAGCACACAAAGAAAAACTTTTATAAATTAAAAATGTAATAACAGGCCGGGCACAGTGGCTCATGCCTGTAATCCCAGCACTTTGGGAGGCCAAGGCAGGTGGATCACCTGAGATCACGAGTTCAAGACCAGCCCTGGCCAACATGGTGAAACCCTGTATCAACTAAAAATACAAAAAAATTAGCTGGGCATGGTGGCCGGCACCTGTAATCCCAGCTACTTGGGGAGGCTGAGGCAGAAGAATTGCTTGAACCCGTGAGGTGGAGGTTGCAGTGAGCCGAGATCACACCAATGCACTCCAGCCTGGGTGACAACAGTGA
The DNA here is from genome assembly GCF_037993035.2 of Macaca fascicularis. Lineage (NCBI taxonomy): Eukaryota > Metazoa > Chordata > Mammalia > Primates > Cercopithecidae > Macaca > Macaca fascicularis. Next base: position 47,823,859 of record NC_088390.1, read on the forward strand.
AACTCCATTTCAAAAATAAAGAATAAAAATAACAAAAACGGAAATCTTAAGAGAAGGACAAAGTTGAGGAAATCTCAGAAAGAACAGAATAAAACAGAAAAAGAGAAAAAATAGATAGGAGAGGAGAAAATCTGAGAATTGTGATGACAAACAGAAAACCTTAACTGTCCATCAGTTCAGTATGGTTAAATAAACCTCTGTGGAACATTATGAAGTGGTTATTATAGTTAAATAGCAGTATTGCTATGGAAACACCTCTACATTTCATTAACTGAAAAACAATGCAGGCCAGGCTCAGTGGCTCACACCTGTAATCCCAGCACTTTGGGAGGCTGAGGCGGGCGGATCACTTGAGGTCAGGAGTTTGAGACCAGCCTGGCCAACATGGTGAAACCCTGTCTCTACTAAAAATACAAAAATCAGCCAGGCGTGGTGGCGTGTACTTGTAATCCTGGCTACTCGAGAGGCTGAGGCAGAAGAATCATTTGAACCCAGGAGGCAGGAGTTGCAGTGAGCCAAGATCGCACCACTGCACTCCAGCCTGGGTGACAAGTGCAAAACGTCGTCTTCAAAAAAAAAAAAAATGCAAGTTGCTGAAAATATAGACAGTATGACCCCACTTACATAAAAGGAGGAAAAACCCCTGCAAACCATGTTTCTTTATATGGAAATAGTATGTAAATAAACAGAAAAAGATTTTGAATGAAACATATCAAAGTAGTGATTTCTGGAGAGGGGAATAAGATAGAAGAGGAAAGGAAAAAGGTAACACTGCTTTTTATTATAATTCTTTCTTTTCTTTTTTTTGCTTTGAGACTGAGTCTCACTGTGTCACTCTGGCCATAGTGCAGTGACATGATAATGGCTCACTGCAGGCTCAACCTCCCTGGGATCGGGTGATCCTTCCACCTCAGCCTCCCAAGTAGCTGGGACTACAGGCACAGGCCACCAAGCCCAGCTAATTTTTTATTTTTTGTAGGGACAGTGTTTCACTATTTTGCCCAGGCTGGTCTCAAACTCCTGGGGCTAAAGTCATCCAACTGCCTCAGTCTTCCAAAGTACTGGGATTACAAGCATGAGCCACCATGCCTGGCCTATATTTCTTTTCTTTTCTTTCCTTTTCTTTTTTGAGACAGGGTCTGGCTCTGTCACCCAGGCTGGAATGCAGTGGCACAATCTCAGCTCACTGCAACCTCCGTCTCTGGGCTCAAGTCACCCTCCCACCTCAGCCTCCTGAGTAGCTAAGACTAGACTATAGGTGCACACTATCATGCCTGGCTAATTTTTCTTTTTTTGTTTGTTTTTGAGATGGAGTCTCACTCTGTCACCAGGCTGGAGTGCAGTGGCGCGATCTTGGCTCACTGCAACTTCCACCTCCCGGGTTCAGGCAATTTTCTGCCTCAGCCTCCCAAGCGGCTGGGATTACAGGCACTCGCCACCATGCCCAGCTAATTTTTTGTATTTTTAGTAGAGACAGGGTTTCACCATCTTGGCCAGGTTGGTCTTGAACCCCTGACCTTGTGATCCACTCATCTCAGCCTTCCAAAGTGCTGGGATTACAGGTGTGAGCCACCGCACCTGGCCAATTTTTGTATTTTTTATAGAGACAGGATTTTGCCATGTTGCCTGGACTGGTCTCAAACTCCTGAGCTCAAGGCGATCCACCTGCCTCGGCCTCCAAAGTGCTGAGATGACAGGGATGAGCCACTGCGCCCAGCCTTCTGTATTTGGAAGTTTTTGCAATGACAGGGTTTTCATGTATGACTGTGTAAGTTTTAAAAGAGAAAGAAAAAGAAGGAAACGGGAAAGTGAAAAGCAGAATAAAAAGGATTGGTATCATCTCTGGATAGGAAGTGAATATTATCCTTAATTAGGATTACAAAAACAAAGCAAGACTAAACTAAACGAAACAATAATGACTTTACTTGCTGTGTAACACTCTACTTGCTGAGTAGACAAAGTTACCTCCAAAAAACTTAACATAGAATAAAATATATAGGAAATGAATATTGCATGTTGTTTATATACATTATTGATATATACACAAACTTAGGTATCACAAGTTGTGAACCATCACCAGCTTAAAAAAAAAAAATTGCTTAACCTCAGGAGTTTGAGACCAGCCTGGGCAATATGGCAAAACCCCATCTCTACAAAATATACCAAAAAAAATTAGCCAGGAGTGGTGGCATGTGCCTGTGGTCCCAGCTACTCAAGAGACTGAGGTGGGATGATCACTTGAGCCCTGGATGTCAAGGCTGCAGTGAGCCGAGATCGTGCCACTGCACTCCAGCCTGGGTGACAGAGGAAGATCCTCTCTCAAAAGAAAACGAACAAACAAACAAACAAACTCTTTTACAACAGAATCAGAAGAAAAATTTTTCTCCTTACCATCATACTTTTTAAGAAGTCTGTGAGTCTAGCCAAAAGATTACATACATGTTCAGGAGATATCGTCAGATTTTCCCTGAAAGATTGTTTCAGACTCTCACTGCCCTATTCTGATAAAGTTCATATGTTTATACATCTTTGTAGAATTCTGCGGGAAACTTCATATTCCCAATTGTTTCAAGAAAACATGAATCTTCCATTTAAGCTGAAGGAGTTAAAAACATACCACTCTGACATATTGACTATTTTGAATTAAATGCACTTGAAAAGCAGCAGGTGCAAAAAGATCCTTCTAGCCTCTTTTCTGTTTCTTAAAAGCAGGAGATGAAATTCCATGTGAAAGACACCCTTCCTATACCAAAAGGAATAAAATATCCTTATCCTCTAGGATGAAGTTGAGACCAAAAGAATTCTGTACAGACCTTGTTAAAATAACTCTTATCTTTTAAGCCTCCCCACACAATTTAGCTGCTTTTTCACAGCTACTATTTTGTACAATTCAGTATACCGGTGATTGACTCTAACTGCTTCTTTGGGTCTTCACTTCCTTACGAGGGCTCCCATGCCATGTAAAATTTGTATTAAGTATATTTGTATGTTTTTCTCCAGTTAATGTCTTATGTCTTATGTCAATTTAATTATCAGACCCAGCTGGGACCCTAAAAGGATGGAAGTGGAGTTTTGCCACTCCTACAAAGCCCAAGGGTTCTGGAAATGTGTGTGGGAATAAAGTTGAAGCCAAAATATTTTAAAAGTAAATCTCAGCACCTGATCTTTTGTTCCTAAATGATATCCTCATTTTAGGTTTTAACTTCATGGGGAAAAATACAGAGTAAACAATTAGCAAGCACAGTGGTACATACCTGTAGTTCAAGCTACTCTAGAAGCTGAAGTAGTAGGATTGCTTGAGTCCAGGAGTTTGATCAAGTTCAGTCTGGAAACATAGTGAGACCATGTCTTTTATATACATAAATTATTATAAATATTACATATATATGTATGTGGAGATAATGACGCACTACAAGTAGCCTTTTGCTTCAAAGTTATTAAAAATAATGTGTTCCTAATTCTGTGAGCAAACGCTGTGATGTACATTTTGTGAAACAGAATATGAGATTAAGATCCTTCACTAAAAATTCTATTCAATATAGAGTAAATTGAGTAGTCTAAAGACTAAAATGCCTCCTAACTGCCAAATTCCAGTGTCTGGATTATTGCAGAGACATCCTACTGTCATCTCTAGCAAAAGTCCTGAACGACAAAAGGAGGAAAAATAAGTGGCAAGGTGAGGAAAATAAAATCATTGAAGTTTGGCATATCTTTTAGAAGAGCAAAAGTTAGTTTTCTTTTCTTTTTTTTTTTTTTAGAGATGCAGTTTCACTCTTGTTGCCCAGGCTGGAGCGTCCGCCTCCCGGGTTCAAGCAATTCTCCTGCCTCAGTCTTCCGAGTAGCTGGGACTACAGGCATGAGCCACCACACCCGGCTAATCTTGTATTTTTAGTAGAGATTGGGTTTCTCCATGTTGGTCAGGCTGGTCTCAAACTCCCCACCTCAGGTGATCCGCCCACCTCAGCCTCCCAAAGTGCTGGGATTACAGGCGTGAGCCACTGCACCTGGCCAGCAAAAGTTAGTTTTCTTCATAATTTTCTAGGCTATATTTTATAATACTCTAAACTAATCTTCCAATTCATAAAATATTCTTAGCTTTTAAATGATCATCTATTCCGGTTAGGCGTGGTGGCTCACACCTGTAATTCCAGCACTTTGGGAGGCCGAGGTGGGCGGATCACCTGAGGTCAGGAGTTCAAGACCAGCCTGGCTAACATGGTGAAACCCCATTTCTACTAAAAATACAAAAAATTAGCCAGGTGTGATGGCACGTGCCTGTAATCCCAGCTACTCGGGAGGCTGAGGCAGGAGAATCGCTTGAACCCAGGAGGAAGAGGTTGCAGTGAACCGAGATCGCGCCACTGCACTCCAGCTTGGGCAACAAGAGCAAAACTTCGTCTCACAAAAAGAAAAAACAAAAAAAAGATCATCTGCTCTATATTTGCCATTTGTTTCTTTCTCTAGCTGTTAGATTAAGGTTTTTTACTGAATTTAGTAAACTAATGGCTTACTTGACATTTATCATAACAAATACAAACAAGTAAGTAATGCAAAGCCACTCTTTTGTTATTTGGAAGTTTAGTCACAAGAAGCTATTTCCCCTTTCACGCTTTTATTTTTTATTTTCTTATTTTTATTTTTTACTTTTTTTCTTTTTAAACAGAACCATAGCTTATAATATTTTTTACTTTTTAAATAACAGCTTCACTGAGATATAACTCACATTATCAAATTCTTATTATTTATGGATCCTCTTACCATAATCCCTCTTTCAGCTGTACCTAACCACTCAAAGAAAATTTCTCTCATTGTTCCATTTGTGAGCTATTAATCCCAAGAACAGTAGTGCATTTGCAAAAGATAGTGGGGAGTTTTGACAAAAAATTAGAAGTAGTTTCTGAAGCCAATTTTAATGTATCCAGAAGTCCTCTTTAGAATTTCCATACAAGTTTCCCAATCCTGTGATCTAAATTACCTACTTTCCTTAAATTGCCAGCATTAAATTCAATATAAAAATCTTTAAAACAAATCTTTATTCCTCACTACTTTATGGGTTAAAAATACTTTTGTGGACTTGCCTAGGAACCTACCATTTATAATTCTTTCTGTGGAAAAAATATATCAAAAATTCTAAAATACATTTTAAAACAAACTTTTAGAATACAATTTGTTTAGAAATTGAGGTTTTTTTTGTAAATATGGACCAGAAAACTCCTAGCAACCTATAAATCACTGTAAAGATGTATTTGCTTCTTTGGCAGGGAACTGATAAATTTAGAAACATAATATGTGAGCCAGCTATCCTCTGAAAAATAGGAATTAAATAAGATAATTTTAAAAGCAGTATCTTATTTTCCTTTTTGCTCTTTTCTAGGGAAACTTATCCTTTTCATTAACAATGAGGAAAAAACTCCACTTTACCTAATGAGGTACCAAGGCTACATGTGTTGGCTATGCAAATAGTTTTGTTACAGTGTAAAATCTTAAAACAAAACATTTTATGTATATTTGAAACATCATCTTAAATTCAAATGCCATAGATTTTAGAAATAATAAGTAACTATTTAATTCAACATGCACATTTGTCATCTCACAGGTATATTTTATACAACCACTTCCTGAAGACATCTAATAATAATTTTCCAAGGTCTTCTTTAGCTACTTTCCCAATATTATAATGTTTTAATTATCTTCAGTCTTCTGATTTACTATCAGTTTCTAATTTACCACTCCATAAATAAAATGTTTAAGTTTTAATTCCTTACATTTCAGGAAGAGGATCAGAAATAACAAGTAGCCATAAACAAGTATTTTTAGTTTGCCAGTATTTCCATTTCCTATAAAAATATCAAAAAATACATCTTTATGTCATTATAGCAGATTTCAAAATATCACTCTCGGGTTGCAGAATTCCCTAGTAATTGACATTTTGGTTACCTTCAAGAAAGCCAAAAACTGAAAGCAATATAGAGATTAAATACAGGAAAATGCTTCCTAATCTACTGATAAAATTAAGGCTATAGTCTTCTGCCTATTAACACAAAGAAAATACTCTAAAATCCAATTTAAAAGTTAAGGATAACAAAAGTATAACTCCTTTAAAAATTAATCAAGATCATAAAAGTTTTACTTATGTACAAATATAAGAAAATTTTTATCCTTGGAGATGAAATTTTATAGAACATGCTAAAATCACAGATATACTACCAGTGAATGAATAGCATTTTAGGTTCCTCCTTAAGCCAAAAACAAAATTTTAGATGCAAAGAAAAAATTACGTTCATAATACATTTAAATCACAAACCATAGTACTCATTATGCAGTCAACCTAACAAGATAAAACATTCAGACACCAGAAAAACATAAACTCTTTTTATCCTTTGAAGAGATGTAAAGCCATTGATACTCCATGAAGTCATCCTTTTCAGACAAAGTCTCTGTACTATATCTCTCATTAATGATAGTACAGATGTGTCAACATCCTTGGGATTTTTTTTACTATGATTAAACTAGCTATATCCATCTCATGGGTCTCTTCTTTGATGAGCTGTATTTTTCCCCTTTCCTGCATTATCCACAATGTTAGTAATGATTAGAACTAAAACAGACTTAATTACAGTACCTTTCAAATAGTTACTAAATATAGGTTTTTGTTCATAGACTGTGATTGTCCGTGAATCATAGGAGTATTTAAAACAAGATGCATAGGATTCTATTAAATTATTGCTGGGACTTAAGCTTTTTATGTAGGTATCTATGAAACAGAAGCAACTTATATTTGGAGAATAAATTAAACTTTTAACAAACTGAACTTTGTTTTGCCACACTGGTGTCAAATTGGCAATACTTAAAACACTGAGATTGACAAGTATAGTATATATATTTGCCCATTCATTTTGAAACAAAGAAAAAGCATTGCTTCTGTAGGGGCCAGGCAAAAAAAGATCAAAGCAAACTTGAGACGTAGCTATACTTTCAGTCAAGATCAAGAGGAAACTCTCTGACTCACTTTTACACATTTCACAAAGTGTCAATCTGTGCTTTCTTTCATTGGTTCTTTTCCCAAAATTCTCCTTCTTCCTTCCTTGAGAGACCTAGATGCCTGCCACTAATTAGATCTATTAATACCAATACAAAGACAATATGCTATTTGACATAGAATATATGTTACTTGGTTGAATTACTTGGTGAATAATGTTATGTTTTTCAGGCTTATTATCATAATTCACTAATCTAAAAGAATCTAGAAAGTAAGTCTTTCAAACCTTCCACATTTGTGTTTATAATTAGTCAAGTAAGGGCAATTACATTGTTTTTAGAAATAATGATTTTATGAGTTAAAAGGACATACACCAAATTCATGAGAGGTTGCCTCTTACAGGAAGAAAGGGGATAGAAAATGGGGCAGGAGGGGAGAGGATAAACGATACTTCAGCTTTATCTATTGATGCTGTATAATTTTTATATAAAATACTTGTATTTGAAAATTTCTCAAAATAAAAATTTAATTTAAAAAACTGTAGAAACTTAAATATAATCTTCATCACTGCCAACCGATTTTCTCTATAGAAAATTGCAATGTGAGGACTTTCCAATGGTGATATACTAGTAACTTTCTTTCTTACATCTTTAAAAGTCCCAATTATCCAGTAAGTCATGGAGAAAATGCCCAATCTTTCTGAGGTAGTCCAAATCAGGTTATAATTTCTCAAAAGACCCCATAAGTACGTATTATTTATTATAACTGATATATCTTTGAGGTCCAGAATCCACTTCTACCTGTATAACAAGAACTTTGCAAAGATACCTTACAGTATTAACATAATTCATCTTATATTCCCAGACATGAAATATTATTTCCATCTGGGAAGATTTCTGTAACTATTAGAATTTTAAATATCTCAAAACTACATGAATATATTCTTCCATTAAATTATAAAACACAAATCATTTTTATTTGTTCTTCAGTAGTGAGATATTAGAGGACATATAAATGGACAATGACCAGACCATACATGAAGACAGAACTCTGACCTACAATCTCTTCAGCAACCAGCCTGGAAATCCAAATTACAATCTTGGCAGCAATCACCCCAGGACAGGGAGGATTGGAGCAACGACTGCCAGCTTCTCTATTTTTGTGCCCCAACTCCTACATGCTTTCAACTCAAGGCCAACCAGAGAAAGCCAACTATGTTTCCTGAATTAATTCCCTTAGATGCTCTGCTTTTAGATAGTTGGCCTTCAACTTCCCCATGCCAACAACCTCCAATTAGAGCATGCTTTAACATCTTTTTTTTCACTCTAAAACTTGCCTACTCCTTTTTGAGTCTGCCCAATGAAAGTGATATTGGCTGACTTCCTTGTTATTGCATGATTTGAATAAATGAATTCTGTTGATTCTCATTTGGGTGGCCTTTGCTTATTTTCATAGTAGTGTAAAAATCATGCAAAAAGAAAATTAACGCTAGGCTGGGCACGGTGGTTCACTCCTATAATCTTAGCACTTTCAGGGGCTAAGGTGGGCAGATCCCTTAAGCTCAGAGTTCAAGACCAGCCTGGGCACCATGGCGAAATTCCATCTCTACCAAAAAAAAAATTAGCTGGGCATGGTGATGCGGACCTGTAGTCCCAGTTACTTGGGGGTGCTGAGGCAGGAGGATCACCTAAGCCTGGTAGATCAAGGCTGCAGTGAGCTATGATTGTGCCACTGCACTTCAGCTTGGGTGACAAAGTGAGACCTTGACTCAAAAAAAAAAAAAAATTGTAATAATACTATGAGCATTTTGAGCATTTTGTTCCACTCCAACCAAGATCAAGTTTCAGTCTGGCTACCTCTACATAGCTCTTGTTCTGTTTGCCAGCTACCCCATCTGAACCAACTTGCTTCATTAGATACACGGTTTTCCACTGCTTAGAAAATAAATTCTATTTTCTTCAATGTTTGATATTTCAGACTCAAATTGGTGTAATTTCTTCCTTGGGAACTGAGATCATTTTAAAACAAAGAAAAGATTCTGCTTTATTTTAGAAAAACAGTAATGTTGATAGTATAATATAGAACTAAATAGTGCAATAAAATATTTGCCATCAATCTGTGTGTATATATATGCAGCAAACATCAGGAGGTAATTCCTAAATTTCGTTAATAATAAAGAGATAAGTCATATCAACTTACAAAGAGTTATGAAAATTTATCTATACTACATTGAAGTTGTTTTGAATAAAATGTGAACTTAGGCCTATGATGGTGTGAAACTGAATAATTCAAATTTAAAGCTGGCAGAATTTTAGATTATTTTGAGCCTTGAGAGGAATGTGGTTACATGACCTGAGTCAGTAGCATGCAGCCGCAAGTTCTGCTTTTTCCTGTAAGTGACTAGGAAAAGCCTTGCAGCTTAAGGTCTCTTCACATTATCACCCCTGCTCACTGAATGTTAAAGCAGTATTCCCTGAAATGTAACAAACTGTAACTAATACTTCCTTGAAATGTAACAAACTATAACATATAACATATGGACTGACCTTGCATGGAAAAATGTTACAACCCTGTTAACTGCCTATATAAATGCAACCTCAACTTCCCCACTTTGGAACACTTGCTCCCTTGCGTTTGGGGTCTGTGTTTCCCAGGTGGCTGTCATTTTTTATTTGTTTTTAGTAGCAAGGGACTGGAGGATATACAAATGGACAATGACCAGACTATACATGAAGACAGAACTCTGACTCTTCAGCAACCAGCCCACAAAAACAAACGGATAGTGATCAGACCATACTTTGTGTTTAAATAAACTCTATACTTTATCATATTTTCTGAATCTCATTATTTAAGGTTGACATTTTGGTCACCACGAAGGGACTCAAAGCAGACCTCCAGTGATATCTGTCACTTTGCTGACAACCGGAATGCTGGTACCAACACAAATGACTTTCATTCACCCAATCTCGCTGGAGTCAACGGAAATCTCTGGTAAGGCATCTCTCAGGGTCTGAACCTCCCAGCTTGGTAGAGTTTCAAACATTATTTTTAAATTTATTTATTTTTCTTTCACTTATTTTTTGAGACAGATTCTCACTTTGTGGCCCAGGCTGGAGTGCAGTGTTGCAATCTTGGCTTACTGCAACCTCCACCTCCTGGGTTCAAGCAATTCTCCTGCCTCGGCCTATGGAGTAGCTGGGATTACAGGTGCGTGCCACCATGCCCAGCTAAATTTGTATTTTTAGTAGAGACGGGGTTTCACTGTGTTGGCCAGGCTGGTCTCAAACTCCTGACCTCAGGTGATCTGCCTGCCTCAGCCTCCCAAAGTGCTGGGATTATAGGTGTGAACCACCATGCCTGGCTTCATTAGAATTTCTATAACTTTTTATCTCATTTGAAACTTTGGTCAGGGAGAAAACAGTTTATCTTTGAAAAGAGGAAATGAATCTTTGTGACTTAAGCAAAATTTGTAATTTTAAAACTAACCAGATTCTGAAGCTCGGTTCAACTGACAACTGACAAATATATTCTTCTTCCTCTTTTTTTTTTTTGAGACAGGATCTCCCTTTGTTGCCCAGGCTGGAGTGCAGTAACGGTGATCATGGCTCACTGAAGCCTCAACTTTCCAGGTCCAGATGATTCACTCACCTCAGTCTCCCAAATAGGTGGAACTACAAGTGTGCGCCCCCACACCTGGCTAATTTTTTGTATTGTTTGTAAAGACAGAGTTTTGCCATATTGTCCAGTCTGATCTCAAACTCCTAGGCTCAAGCAATCCACCCGTCTCAGCCTCCCAAAGTGCTGAGATTACAGGTGTGAGCCACTGTGCCTGGCCTAAAGTTTCTTCTTGAGTAACTAAAATTACAAAAGGCTCTTTATGAGGACAAAATAAGTCCCAAAGATGAAAGACACAGTTCTTGCAAACTGGAAGGCAACTTAGGCTACTGAGGTCTTTGTGGGAGTGTTGGAGCTCATTGTTCACGATATGAAACAGTCTTACAGGAAATCCCTTAAGAAGAGCATACAGAGCCAGGCACAGTGGCTCATGCCTGTATCAATCCCAGCACTTTGGGAGGCTAAGGCAGAAGGATCACTTGAGCCCTGAAGTTTAGTATTAACCTGGGCAATAGAGTGAAACTCCATCTCTACAAAAAATAAATAAGAAATTACCCAGGTGTGGTGGTGTGCACCTGTAGTCCCAGCTACTTGGGAGGCTGAAACAAGAGAGGATCACTTGAGACCAGGAATTCAAGGCTGCGGTAAGCTGTGATCACATCACTGCACTCCAGCCTGGGTGACACAGCAAGACTCTGTCTAAAAACAAATGAACAAAAACCATAAAGGGAACCTTGCATAGTTAAATGAGCACACATAACAGCTGATCACCTACTGCCTTAAGCACCCAAGCCTCTTGGGATCACCAAAACACATAAAAAGGAAAAACCAACTCAAGGGTGCCACCTGGAGGGGCTATTCCCACAGGCAGCACACTTAATCCAAAATATCTCCCACCTAAGTTTGGTCATTCAAGAGGAAAATCTAAAGTCTGGGTAATCATGCATCTAAAACCAAGTATTCCTCCTGATGAAGAGATCCACCACTAGAAACGTAAGCTGGATTCATGTTTAATACTTACGGCACATCTTCATGTAAATATTTAGAACATTGGTCATGCATAATTTGCAATGACCCCAAATTACAGTGGCCAAAATGGGGGTGCCTTTGAAATACCTAAACTAGTTTTTCCGCATACTCAATTTTTAAAAAGCCAGCTCTCATTATCCTAAGTGAATTAACACAGGAATAGAAAACTAAATACTTCATGTTCTCACTTATAAGTGGGAGCTAAGCATCAGGTACACATGAACCTAACAAGAGGAAAATTAACACTGGGAACTATTTGGGGGTGGGCAAGGGCTAAAAAACTACGTATTGGGTACTATGCTCACTACCTGGGTAATGGGATCATTTGCACCCACAAACTTCAGCATCACACAGTATACCCATATAACAGGTACTCCCTGAATCCAAAATAAAAGCTGGCTCTAAAATAAAACAAAATAACTGGGAGAGCTATTTTCAATGGTACTTAGAAGCTTGATAAAGTCATTTCTTTGCAAGAGGAAATGAAAAAGTTGTCTAAAATAATTTTGAATTGAAAAACTCTGCTGACATTTCTTCTTCTCCTTCAGCTCCTTCTTCTCTTTGTCCCTCATTGTCAGAACTTCCTTGTCTATCAGACTACCTTCCCTTCCTCCTCCTCCTGCTGTACTGGCTCCATTTAGGGAATACCCTGTGTCTAGTAGAAGACAACCTACTTCTTTTATCAACCACGCTCAAAGGTAGAACTTAAAGGTATAATTAAATAATTTCCTGATCCTCTTCAGGATTCTACTGGATTTGCTAGAGAATTTGAATTAAACATTTAAACTTTCAATCCCAGATTCTCTGACTTATATCAATTCGTTCATCTTTGATAAAGCCAAATAGGATAGCAAAGGCACATTAGAGAAATCCTTTAGAGAACTTCCACAGATTTTGAAGCAGATTGTGAATGGGCCTGCAACACTGCCAAAGCTTTACTAGATGCTATCACCTTAGTTTTTCAAAAAGTGGTTGATTGGGACAAAATACAACATCAACAAAATTTTCATGAGCCTTGTCTTAGTCTGTCTTTGTGTTGCTATAAAGGAATACCTAAGGCTGGGTAATTTATAAGAAACGAGGTTTATTTGGTTCACAGTTCTGAAGACTGTACAAGAAGCATGGTGCCAACATTTGCCTCTGGTGAAGGCCTCCAGCTGCTTCCACCCATGGCAGAAGGAGAAGGGGAGCTGGTGTGCAGAGATCACATGGCAAGAGAGGAAGCAATTGAGGGGAAGTGCCAGGCTCTTTTTAACAATCAGCTCTTCAGAATGAGAACTCATTCATCACTGTGAGGATGGCACCAAGCCATTCATGAGTGATCTGCCCCCATGAGCCAAACATCTCCCAAGTCCCTCCAACATTGGGGATCAAATTTCAACATGAAATTCGAACGGGACAAATATCCAAACTATATCAAACCTTTGATGTCATACTATGAAAGATTTGGGGAAAAAACATTAAAAAATATTCAGGTCTATCTGAATAAAGTTATGCTAACCACCAAAATGATACTTTCTGAAACTTAAACTTTTGTTGTTGAGACGGAGTCTCACTCTGTCACCCAGGTTGGTGTGCAATGGCACAATCTTGGCTCACCACAACCTCTGCCTCTTGGATTCATGTGATTCTCATGCCTCAGCCTCCTGAGTAGCTGGGACTACAGCTGGCACGCCACCATGCCTGGCTAATTTTTTTTGTATTTTTAGTAGAGACAAGGTTTCACTGTGTTGGCCAGGCTTGTCTTGAACTCCTGACCTCAGGTGATCTGCCCGCCTTGGCCTCCCAAAGTGCTGGGATTACAGATGTGAGCCATAGTGCCTGGCCTTGTAACTCAAACTGTATAAATGGATTAAATTAAGAATTAGCAGGCCAGGCGCGGTGGCTCAAGCCTGTAATCCCAGCACTTGGGAGGCCGAGACGGGCGGATCACTAGGTCAGGAGATTGAGACCATCCTGGCTAACACGGCGAAACCCCGTCTCTACTAAAAACACAAAAAATTAGCCGGGCGAGGTGGCGGCGCCTGTGGTCCCAGCTACTCGGGAGGCTGAGGCAGGAGAATGGCGGGAACCCGGGAGGCGGAGCTTGCAGTGAGCTGAGATCTGGCCACTGCACTCCAGCCTGGGTGACAGAGCGAGACTCCGTCTCAAAAAAAAAAAAAAAAAAAGAATTAGCAATTATAAAAAAGAAACAATGCACCAGTTAGTTATCCTTCAAACTCATTATCTAGTTTATTTTGCTGAATATATGTCCCATACCCTAACCAAGGAAGAAAAGGAAAGGGAAGTTAAACAGGGAAGGAAAGCAAGTAAGGTCATGAGTTTACAATTAAAACAACTGTCCAACCAATTATAAACCCTAAAAAGCCTTTTTAAACTCCAAAACTACCCAATCTCCTGCACTGCAATGACTGCAAAAAAAAAAAAGCCGGGACATTTCACAAAGGATTGTAGAAAATTAAAATGGAAAGAATGAAAACAGGCCAAAGAAAAGGAAGAATAGGAGTGCCCTGAGGAAATCAAAAGAGGGAACTTCCCTCTTCTCCTCACTAATACCTTAGGAGTAACTGAAATAATTTTAAATGGAAAACAAACCAAGTTCTTTAAAAATTTAAAAAAAAAAGTTTTTTGAAAAATATTGTTAGCGAGGGCCTACATTGTTTTTGTTTTTATTTGTTTTGTTTTGTTTTGTATTGAGACAAGGTCTCATTCTGTCACCCAGGCTGAATTGCAGTAGTGCAATCTTGGCTCACTGCAACCTCCACCTCCCTAACTCAAGCCTGAGCCTCCTGAGTTGCTGGGACTGCAGGTGTGCACCACCATGGCTGGTGTATTTTTTGTAGAGACAGGGTTTTGCCTTTTGTATTTTTTGTAGAGACAGGGTTTTGCCTTGTTGCCCAGGCTGGCCTTAAACTCTTGAACTCAAGCGATCGACCCACCTTGGCCTCCCAAAGTGCTGGGATTACAGGCATGAGCCACTGTGCCTGGCCCCAAACACAAGCTCTTAATGACACCAGAGCTACATTATCAATAATAAATCCCACCTTCTTACAAAGTCTCATTCCTTGGAGTCAAAAACCAATACAGATGTGGGTATAACAAATACTCCTATAACAGCATATAAATCTCAACCTATAGTTTTTCAGTTAGGTTCCCTAGAGGGAACACATGTTTTCCTCTTAGTTCCCTCAGCCCCCATGCATTTGATAAGGATAAATATTTTAAATTATATAATATCCGTATCTCTTCTCAAAAGGGGGAAGTGTATTTAGAATTAGAAGGTAAAACAAAATTGTGAGACACAAAAATTTTTCCAAATCTGATCCTTTCAATTGCAATTTGTATTGCCATAGAGGATACTAAATTGTTAAATAATAAAGAAATAGAAGCACTGTTAAAAGTAGTGCCTGATTAGTTGTAGTCAAAATTCTCCACTGATACCAGGAAAATTATCTTAGCTCCTCCAATCAAAATTCAGATAGAGCCATCAAAATCTTTCCCAAACCTTAAGCAATACCCTCTAAGATTGAAGGCCTTAAAGGGAGTAAGATCTGTAGTTTTGGATTATATAAAAAGAGGCTTGATTATTCCTTGTACAAGCCCATGTAACACTCTAATCCTTCCCATAAGAAAATCTAATGGTAGAGGTTAGAAATTTGTACAGAATCTAATAGCAATTAATAATATAGCTATTCTTCAACATCTGGTAGTAATAATTTTGAGTAATATGATTTCTGCCTTTTGAAAAGCTTAAAATCCAGGCAGGGCATGGTAGCTCATGCCTGTAATCCCAGCACTTTGGGAGGCCAAGGTGGGCGGATTACAAGGTCAGGAGTTCAACAGCAGCCTGACCAACATGGTGAAACCCTGTCTCTACTAAAAATACAAACATTAGCCGGGTGTGCTGGCACATGCCTGTAATCCCAGCTACTCAGGAGGCTGAGGCAGGAGAAGTGCTTGAGCCCAGGAGATGGAGGTTGCAGGGAGCCGAGATCACGCCACTGCACTCCAGCCTGGGTGACAGAACAAGACTCCATCTCAAAAAAGAAAAAATAAAATCCCCCCAATTTGGCTCCTCTAAGATTTATTTATCAATTTCCTTCTACTTCTGTTCCTCCTTCCTTTTGTCATCTTTGATATCAAATGAAGAAATCTAGAGGAGACTTCTAGTGGTCCTGAAACCCCTTAAGGAACATAGAAAAAGGTACCGCACACCCACCTTTTGGGGTCTTTTGCTTTCTTTGTGGAGTCCCAAGACCCACAGAAGGTTTTTCTCAGGTCTAAAAAGTTGCTCTCTCTCCCTTGTCTCTTTGGCTTTTGGGGATACCAGGGATTATTTTGTACTATGAGAGAACATGACCTTTGAGTATGCAATAGCTGAAAGTCACTGGTGAGGACTGCAGCTACGGAGGTAGCTGAGCAGCTGACAGCATTTACAATGAGTGGTTATTACTGCAGAAGACTACTCATTTCTTCCTGCATATAGATAAGAAAAGAGTGATTTTGACCCTTAGGGTCTATGGAAATAGTTGCCACTAAGGCGTAAGACTCCCATGGAGGATGGGCTGATCACAGAGTAGCTGATTAATGTTGGGCTACCCACCAGTCTTGGGGGAATGTCCTTGCAGCAAGGGGCACTGTAGAAGCATTGCACTGTCCAATCCTGTGGCATTTCCCTAGTTTTGAAGACCTAGGATTCAATGTAAAAATGAGTTCCTTGATTTGAGGGGATCTACATGTTCTGCCTTCCAGCTGTGTCTAATTTTCACATATTTAAATATATGTCCTATAAACTGCATGCTTTCTTTGACCTATTCATTTAAGGGCTCCACCCTGAAGTTAGTAATCTAATCAAGAAAAAAGCTAAGTTGAAAGGGCTACCTATCTAACTAGATTGGTTTCCAAAATACAACTTTCTGGCATTTAGCTGGCTATTTAGAAACTCTTTGTGAAAGAGATCTGCATTTATAAAGAAAATCTCCACGTGTAAGGATATCTCCCTCTCTGCATCTAAACCACAAGAAATATGATGGGGAAGACATTGGCTTAAAGTTTACATAAGAAACCTTACCTCTGTTTAAAACTACCTGGCAATCTTGTCTTGTCTGGCCCTTTACCTATGGCCTTCTTTGTTTCAGCAAATAATGGTGTTTAGATCTAAGTTCTGTGCCCTAGGGATGTAAATTTTCACCTAACAATCATGCCTTTGAAAGTGCACATTTGCTGTTGTCTAGCTAACAACTATTTACCACAATATAATAGGCAATTAAGAGACTGATAGTCTAAAAAGGGGAGATAAACTATTTGAAAACTGACAAAGAATCTTTGTTATTTTTGTTTGTTTGTTTTTTGAGACAGGGTCTCCTTCTGTCACCCAGGCTGGAGTGCAGTGGCTGCAATCACGGCTCACTGCAGCCTCAACCTCCCAGGCTTAAGCAATCCTCCTGCCTCAGCCTTCTGAGTAAATGGGACTACAGGTGTGCACCACCATACCCGGCGAATTTTTGTAGAGACGGGTTTCACCATGTGCCCAGGCTGGTCTGAAACTCTGGGCTCAAATGATCTTCCTGCCTCACCTCTGCCTCCCCAAGTGCTGGGAATACAGGCACAAGCCACCATGGCTGGCCCAGGATTGCATAATCTTTTTTTTTTTTTGAGACAGAGTCTCGGTCTATCTCCCAGACTGGAGTGCAGTGGCACAATCTCAAGTCACTGCAACCTCCGCCTCCCTGGTTCAAGCAATTCTCCTGCCTCAGCTTCCCGAGTAGCTGGGACTGCAGACACCTGCCACTACGCTCAGTTAATTTTTGTATTTTTAGTAGAGATGGGTTTTCACCATGTTAGCCAGGCTGGTCTCAAACTCCTGACCTCAGGTGATCCACCCACCTCAGTCTCCCAAAGTGATGGGATTACAGGTGTGAGCCACCGCACCCAACCATATTATGCTATCGTATCTTAACTGAGGAAACAGAAAGTTCTCATCTTCCAAAAGCAACCTCAGCTCAATAAACAGAGTTAATAGCATTAGTTAGAGCTTGTCATGGACAAAAGGAATAACTGCAAATATTTATACAGGCAGCAGATATGCTGTCAGAGTAGCTCATGACTTTGGAGTGGTATGCAAACAAAGATAATTTTTTTTTGAGACAGGGTCTCACTATGTTGCCCAGACTGGTCTTGAATTCCTGGGCTCAAGTGATCCTTCTGTTGATATGCACAGGAGGCAGGGAAATACTAGATAGAAAAGGGTGGGGTCCCTGGCAAGGGTTTCACCCTCAAGCCTGGACCTGCAGCCCTAAATGAGAACTTCACATCCCCATTTTCCCACCTGAATGTTCCCTTTTAGCCCATCACACCCCCTATCCTGCGTCCACAAGAACCCCAGACCCCAAACTTAGCAGACACACAGAAGAGAGAAGCATCTGAACATTGAGAGTGGAAGAAGCAGCTGGACATCAGAGACTACAGTCAGAGAGGAGTTCAGCTGGGGATGGTGGGAGAGGAGTTTGGTCAGGATGCCTGAACTCCAGGGGAAGACCACTTTCCCACTCCATCCCCTTTCCAGCTCCCCAGCCCACTAAGAGCCACTTTCTATGCTCAATAAAATATCTGCATTCACCATCCTTCAAGTCTGTGACCTCATTCCTCTTGGGCACTGGACAAGATCTTGGGACACACTGGGTGCAGGAACCCAAAAAGGCTGTCACACTGGCCCTTTGCCCTCACTGGCAGAGGGCAGCTGCCCCTCACAATGAGGCAAAAAGCCTACTGAGCTAGTGACATGCCCTCTGGGGCTCTAGGGGTTGCCGGCACTCCCTCCCAGATGGCAGAGCTAAAAGAGCAATGAACACGCTTGGATCCTGCTGTGGGGCCTGCACAGGGCCTGCTCCCACTGGAGAGAAGTGGCCGGCTGGTACCAGCATTCGTTTGCCCTGGCTCCTGCATCCATTCACCTGCATGCTCTTACTCCCATGAAGGGCTCAGAGCTGCAGGCTGAGAAAACAAGCCACCCCTTCATGAGTCTCACAAAGTTGTCAAGGGAACTCTTGTGTTTCATTGCCTCGGCCTCCCAAAGTGTTGGGATTACAGGCGTGAGCCATCATGCCCAGAAAACAAAGAGGATTTTTAACCTCTTCTGATCTGTCCATTAAAAATGGACACCATGTTTCAGAATTATTAGAAGCCATATTATTGCCCAAATCATTAGCCATTATCAAGATCTGAAGCCATTCAAAGTCAGACATTCCGGAAAGTAAAGTACATCATTTAGCAGATAATATAGTAAAAAGGGCTACTCTAAGTGTATTTGAATAAGAAAATCAACCCATTTTTAGCTTTTAAGAAAGCATTTGATTTTGACATAAAATTAGCTCAACATAAAGCTCCAAAAAAGAACAAGAAAATTGGGAAACAAAAGGGGAAACATACTCCTCCAAGACTGGGCTATGGTATGGACCAAATGATCTACCCATACTTCCAACCAAATTACAGTCAACTTTCTGAACTTATGTACATGATTTAACTCATTGGTGCCCTAATAAAATGATTATTTGGGGAAAACAGTATTATTGGAGGCCTTCCCCAACTGTGGATTGGTATCTAGTTATATAATCATTGCCACATCTGCCCAAAACATAATCCAGGGAAACCTTTACATAGCAATCAAAGTCATTTTCTTCTACCTGAAAGCCCCTTCAAGGTAGGACAACTATATTTTATTCAGCTACCACCATCACAAGGATACAAACATATTCTAGTAATGAATTATATGTTTTCTCCTTGGATAGAAGCATTTCTATGCAGAAGAGCAACAGTATTAGCAGTAAGTAAAATTCTTAGGGAAAATTATTTCAAATTGGGGAGTTTTCTCTAGAATTTCATAGCAACAGGGGTACTCATCTTACCGGACAAATAATCCAGTCAATATATAAAATCTAACCTATTCTCCAACATTTCCATTATGCATATTGCCCCCAGTAATCTGGGTTAGTGGAACACACAAACAGAATAATCAAAACTAAATTGGCAAAATTAACTGAGGCTTTTAAAATTCCTTCGCCAAAAGCTCTTCCATTGGTTTTGCTTAGCCTAAGATCAATCCCTTTTGATAAATACTAGCTGTCTCCATTTGAAACAGGCAGACCTATGAAATTGACTCCAGGAAACTGTGAATCTATTGTATTAAAAGGATATATATATTTTTTATTGTAATGGCCTTGTAAGGCAGCTAACTAAAAACTGTAATTGAGTAAAAGTTTCCACTGCGAGCTCCTGGAAGACAAAGAACCCAAGGACCAAGGGCTTCAACCAGGAGTCTTTGTCTATTGGAAACAGCAGCTTTTTATTTATGTATTTTTTTTAAGCATCTCACTTTGTCACCCAGGCTGGAGTGCAGTGGTGCAATCTAGGCTCACTACAGCCTCAACCTCCTGAGTTCAAGCGATTCTACTGCCTCAGCTCCCTAAAAGTAGCTGGAACTACAGGCACATGCCACCATGCCTGGCTAATTTTTTGTATTTTTTATAGAGATGAGGTTTCGCTATGTTGCCCAGGCTGGTCTCGAACTCCTGGGCTTAAGTGATCCACCCACCTCGGCCTCACCAAGTGCTGGGATTACCGGCGTGAGCCACTGTGCCCAGTCAGAAACAGCATCTTTTAAAGGACTCCCTCCAACCAAGGTGAAATGATCTTATCAAGTGCACCTAACTAACCCTTGTGCTGCTAAACTAAAAGGAATCAATTCTTGGATACTCGTCACCCATTTAAAGGAAGTCACTTTGTCAATTTGGACTTCATCTCAAGCCAGTGATCTAAAATTGAAATTCTCCAGAGCCAACAAGGACAAGAAAAAGACAGCATCTGAGGTAGTCAGCTTTCCCAAGACACTGAACCAGGCCAGTATCTAAATGAACTCTTAATATTAATAATCATAATAGATGGAGAAGATCATCCTTTGCAAGTTCCCACTAAATTTATTTTCATCCCTTGTTCTTATGTTTTGTTGTTGCTATCACCAGCTCTTGTCTATGAAGCAAATGTCTTCTTGCAATGGGCTCAAGACCATGCTGATAGATTACAGGAAAACATTTGTTGGATACGTAGCCTCATGCACCTTTCCAGTGGATCTGGTCAACCATGGTGGGTATTGCCTTTCCAAGGACAAGACGTAATAGAAGACCAGAAATATATCCGTGCTTCTCAAAAGCAATCATCAGTGCTTAATACTTAGTATGACTAAGGATAACGTACATCACTGGCCTATTGATAATACTTTATAAAGCAAGGGGCATGGGAAGAGATTTTTCAGTAGATAAAACCAGTATGTTAGCTTTTCGTTTTTGTTTTTGTTTTTTAAGACGGAGTCTCCCTCTGTCGCCCAGGCTGGAGTGCAGTGGCGTGATCTCGGCTCACTGCAACCTCCACTTCCCTGGTTCAAGCAATTCCCCTGCCTCAGCTTCCTGAGTAGCTGGGATTACATGCACACCATGCCTGGCTAATTTTTGTATTTTTGGTAGAGACAGGGTTTCACCATGTTGGTCAAACTGGTCATGAACTCCTGACCTCAGGCTGTCTGCCTGCCTCAGCCTCCCAAAGTGCTGGGATTACAGGCATGAGCCACCGCGTGTGGCCTAAAGCCAGTATGTTAGCTTTAATGCTAGTGCTGCCCCAACTGAAATCAAGTTGTTAACTGAAAAATGAGACAACTTGAATTGGGGATGATACAACACAAATTTGGGACTGTTTTATCTGGCATAACCCTCTCTTTTGGTCAGCTTCATCAGCTTTCTCCCTTATGTTGAGAACAAAAGGAGCAAACTGAAGATACATGGCCCAATAATGAAACCACCTTTGCCACTAGAAATATGGGATGGAAAACTAAGGAACACTGTATGCACATCATTATATTACAAATAACTGATTGGCATGCCACTGAATGGGCATTGTGTATTTACTGGCTAGCTCCAAATGGACTATATTGGCTGTGTGACATCAATCCATGGCCATGGTTACTCTCAGGATGGTTAGGACAGTATTCTTTGAGCTATGCCTGGGCATAAGGTCTAATAGTTCATACCCTTTCAAAGTCTGCAAATCTTCCTTATTTACAATCTCATTGAATTGTTCTGAATTCTACTGTTAAGATTATTTAGTTTCCATCTTTCTGCCACAACTGGGTATTGAGGATGCCATCTGGCATGTAGAGACCCTAACCAATTACACACACCAAAAGGCCCTAAATGAGAGCCACACAAGTATCTCATTATTGAACAATGAAGTTGGTCCTATGAGAAAAGCTGTATTGTGGAACCATATGGCTTTAGATATACTGCAGCCCAAGGGGAAGCCTGAGCTATCATAAAAATTGAGTCTTATGTCTATAACACAGATGAATCAGAAAACATCACTAAATTAATGGCTGATATGAAAACCCAAAAAACCAACCTTTGAGATCCAACACTTCTCTGACCTATTGGCCAGGCAGCTGGTTTGGATCTTGGGAAACATGGTAGCAGAAGTTGTTACTTATTCTAGGAATTATCATTTGTTGTGTTTTGTCCTGTTTTTGTCTTACTGCTACTTTGGCATTTGTTTGTAATGGAGTCAACACACAACTGAAAAGACTAAAAAAAAGGTTGCTCAATGAATTACTTTAATTGAAGATGCAGCTGTGTAGCCTGACTCAAGTCACAAAGTCACCTCCTTGCTCTACATGTGGCCTATACTCCATTTGCTTTATAGTCTGACAAATTCTCCTTGCCATGGGACATGACTGTCTAGCAATAAGCCTTCCTAGCAATGGAAGACTGAGCACCTGAAAATAAAAGAAGCCAAAACCATTTGAGTTTACCTATGATGGTTTCTTCAAATGATACTGATCAAAAGGGGAAAATGCAAATAATTTAAACTTAAAGCTGTTGTAACTTTAAATTATTTTGAGCCTTGAAAGGATTGTGGCTATGTGGCCTGAGTCATGTAGCATGCAGTTGCATCTTCTGTTTTTTCCTGTAAATGATCAGGAAAGGTCTTGTGGCACCAGAGATAAGATCCCCTCAGATCATCACCCCTTCTCACAGAATACAGAACTGATCTTCTTTGAAACGTAGCAAATTGTAACCAATCAAGTTGCCATAACATAGGTACTGACCCTGTATGAAAAATGTTGCAACCCTGTTAACTGCCTATATAAGTGAAACCTCAACTTTCCCACTTTGGAACACTAACCCCATTTCTTTGAAGCCTGTGTTTCCTATGTGACTATCCTCAAGTTTCACACTTGAATAAATGCTATACTTAATCACATTTTCTGAATCTCATTATTTAAAGTTGACAATGACATAACTAATGCAAATAAAAAATGTAATGGCTTTTCAGCCAATCTGGACAACAATATGGAGGTTCCTCAAAAAGTTACAAATACAACTACCATATGATCCAGCAATCATATTATTGGGCATTTATCCAAAGGAAACAAAATCAGTATGTCAAAGAGGTATCTGCACCCCATGTTCATTCCAGCACTATTCACAATAGCCAACATATGGAAATACATAATAGCCAACATATGCTGTTGCGTCCAACAATAGATAATAAAGAAAATGTGGTATATATACACAATGAAATACTATTCAGCCTGAAAAAGAATAAAATCCTGTCATTTTTGGCAACATGGATGGAACTGGAAGACATTATGTTATGTGAAGTAAGCCAGGAACAGAAAGTTAAACACTGCATATACTCACTTATATTTGGATGCTAAAAAAAAATCGATCTCATGGAAGTAAAAAGTGGGACAGAAAATATTAAAAGTTGAGAAGGGGAGGAGAAAGAGAGGGATAGAGAGAGATTTCTTAAAGGCTACTAAATTACAGCTATATAGGAGGAGTAAGTTCTAGTGTTCTATATCACTGCAGGATGACTATAGTTAACAATAACATATAGTTTCAAATAACTAGAAGGAGGATATTGAATGTTTCCAACACAAAGAAATGATAAATGTTTGAAATGATAGGTACACTAATTACCCTGGTAAGATCACTATATATTATATGCATCAAAACATCACTATGTATCCCATAAATATGGACAATTATATGCTGATTAAAAAGCTAAACTAAAATAAAAAGTATAAAAAAATAAGGATTCTGCAAAATACTCTAAAAACATTTAGTGGCTTTATAAAGAAGGTTAAGGAGGAATCAAGAGCATTATATTCTCAATCACATCTATTGAATTTAGTAACAGTGATATTTTTTATGGAAGTGAAAACACTCCAAAACATTCTCAATTCTTTGGGTGACATTGTTTATATGCCTGAGAAAAGAATGAAAAAATTTTCAAAATATTTGTTAGTGAACAAAGTATAATATGTAGGGAGTAGCAGTTTACAGTAAACACATTGGACGGAATTTTACCTATATTATCTGCTTTGACAGACTAGTTTCCTGCAACTATTAAAATAATGGAAGTTTTATGAATTAATTTTTTTAAACCAAAGGTGGCTAGAGAATTGAATGATCTGCTGACATCATCTCTAATTTATTTATCTTTTTAAAATCGTCTGTTGTGTGCTGTTCCAGGAAGTTTCACTAGAGAGCTTCAAAGTAGAACTTTAGGTATTGTTTTCTGACGGCAAAAGAAAGCAGCAACATTTCACTGTTAAGCCTATAGGAAAAATTACTGCCTAAAAAAGGATTTGGATAGATAATAAAAATCCTTAATTTATGGCAAGTACTTTACTAAAAGCTGTTACATATTTTTTCATTTAATTCTCTCAGTAACCCTATTAACCTTACAGGTGACGAAACTGAAGCACAGAGAGGTTAAATAATTTTTCCCAAGATCAATCAACCAAGCAAGTAAAGGCAGAATTTAAACTCAGTCTGATAAAACTGCTACCCACATAGTACTGCCACTGAGCCATTATGCCCCAGGAAAACAAATTAAAACAAAGAAACAAACAAAAACCACTATGTTATTGTAGCAAACAAAATGAAACAAAAACAACCTCAGTGATTCAAAGTAAAAAAACAAAACAACAACAAAAAAACTTCCATTCAATGTGGACAACAGATTTAAAGTACTTTATCAATGTTACATTTTCTGAAATTAATAAATGTACTGTGGTTATGTAAAAGCATGTCCCTATTTTTAGGAAGTGTGTAGTGAAGTATTTAGGGATAATAGGGCATAGTGTATTTAACTTATTCTCAAATGGTTCAAATTATATATATATATATATATATATATATATATGAATAAGCAGAGAGACAAAGTATAAAGCAAATGGGGCAAAAAATAGGTTAAACTGAGTAAAGAGTATACGGGTGTTCTCTGGACTATTGTTGCAACTTTTCTGTAAATTTAAAATTATTTCCAAATTTTTAATCTTAAAAAAACTTCCATATAGAGAAGAAAATTTCCCTATGGGGAAAATTACTATCATTACTGTATTAGTTTGCTAGGGCTGCAATAACAAAGTACCACAGACTGGGTGACTTAACAACAGAACATTTTCTCACAGTTCTGGAGATGAGAAGTGCCAGATCCAGATGTCATCAGGATTGATTTATTGAGGCCTCTATGTTTGGCTTATAAATTGCTATCTTTTCCCTCTGTCTTCATGTGGTCTTTTCTCTATTTGTGCCCTAATCTTTTCTTCTTGTAATGAGACCAGTCATAATGGATTAGGACTCACCTTAATGACTTCACTTAACGTTAATTACCTCCTTAAGGGTCCTATATCATTCTGAGGTGCTGGGGATTAAAACCTCAATATATGAATTTTGTGGAGACAATTCAGCCCATAACAATTACCATTCAGGTAATTTTCTCTTAATTGTTGGAAGACACAAAATGAACATATATCGTGACCAGCCTGACCAACATGGAGAAATCCTGTCTCTACTGAAAATACGAAATTAGCCAGGCGTGGTGGTACATGCCTGTAGTCCCAGCTTCTAGGAGGGTGAGGCAGAAGAACTGCTTGAACCCGGGAGGTGGGGACTGCAGTGAGCCGAGATCGCACCATTGCATGACAGCCTGGGCAACAAGAGCAAAACTCCATCTCAAAAAAATAAAATAAATAAAATGAACACACATTACTAAACATTAGAATACAGAACTCAAGATTAATTATTTTCCAGAGAATTATTAGCAAAATGAAAAAATATTTCACAATTACCACTTAAATGGAGTAAGTTTTTAGATACTGCGATATCTAAATACATACAAGTTCACAGATAAGATATACCTCAAAAGTTTGATTTCACTGGAAATACCAAAGTTCAATTTCCATGACCATATTAAGTACATTATTGATTTTGGCTATTTGTTTATTCAGCATGCTATTCATAACAATTTTCCCTATATATCTTCTACATATTGCTTTGGTAAACCTGTATAGCAATAAACATCTAGTCTGTGTTGTCTAAAAGAATTCATACTGCACCATAGGAGAAGACTCACTGGGCTGGTACTAATGTCCATCAAGCAAGAATTAGTAACCAAAAAGATTAATTCTAAAGGACTCGGTAATACTGCAGATAATTTGCTTCATAAGCTGAGAAATGTAGGATGCTTTCTTACTATTATGAACTAAAATTCATCTATAATTGAAATTTCTCTATATATTTAAAAAATTTATCTTTAAGGTCCTAACTTATAAGTAGGTCCTAAAACTTGCTACAAAATTTCTGGTCTGATAATTCCAACATCCCTGCCATATCTAGTTATGATACTTGCTCTCTCTCTTCAAACTGTGTTTTTGCCTTTTAGTATGTCTTGTAATTTTTCTTAATAGCCAGACATGATGTACTGGGTAAAAGGAATTGCTATAAATAGGCCTTTAGTAATGTGGTAGCAAGATGTGGAGGAAGGAAAAGCATTCTATAGTCCTATCATTAGGTTTCTGTCTTTCACTGAGCCTGTAACTCCAGACTGTGAACTTCATGTTGCTTCTCAGTCTACCCCACTCCTTAGCCCTTTGTTGGGGCAGGATGTATACAGTGGGCTGGAGTTGGGTATGCAGCTTATCCCAGGTCAGTTAGGCTCTAACAAAACCCTAGCAGGTTAGATTCTATTTAATTAACTAGCTTCTCCTTAGGGGAGACCTTGTTAAGAAGAGCAAAGTGTTCTGGTGTATTTCCACATGGTTCCTTTTCCCCTTTCCCTTCCAGAAGCACATGGGGATTTTTCTTTGATATTCACTGTGAGAATTTGATAGAGCTGTTGGAGGTAAAACTCACAAAAGTGTCAGAGCACCCATATGACTGGGTTCCCCTAAAGTTTTAACTCTCAGAGTTGTCTGCACTTGAGTTTCCAGGAATACATCAATTACAATTCAGATTTCCCTACCTTGATACTGGTACCTGCAGAGGTTGCTACTTGTGGGTTTCTGCTTTACTAAGCTGTGATTCTCTATTTTCACCTGTTGGTATCTCCAATTTTGTGAGCAGCAGTTTGCCCTGTGACCTCATGTTATACCATTTTAAATAATTTATCTCACTTGGTTGAAAATCGTGAACCATGAGACAAAATACTAGAAACAGAATTCAGCAGCATATTAAAATAATTATACACCATGACTCAATGGGACTTATTCCTGAACTGTAAGGATGGCTCAACACATGAAAAATCAAACAATGTAATGCACCACATTAACAAAATGAAGGAAAAAACCCATATGATCATCTCAATTGATGTTTGACAAAATTCAAAAAACTCTGTAATGATAAAAACACTAAAAAAAACTAAGAATAGAAGGTAACTGCCTCACTATAATAAAAGTCATATATAAAAAAGCCACAAAAAGCACTACATTCGATGATGAAAAGACTAAAAGCTTTTCCTCTACGATTGGGAACAAGGCAAGGTTGCCTGCTTGTCTACTTCTATTCTACAGAGTGCTGGAAGTAATAGTCAGAGAAATTAGGCAAGAAAAAGAAGTAAAAGGCATCCAAATTAGTAAGAAAAAAGTAAAATTATCTCTTTACAGATAATATGATCCTATATGTAGAAAATCCTAAAGATTACAAACACACACACACGTTAGAACTAACAAATTCGGCCGGGTGTGGTGGCTCACACTTGTCATCCCAGCACTTTGGGAGGCCGAGGCGGGCGGATCACCTGAAGTTGAGAGTTCAAGACCAGCCTGACCAACATGGAGAAACCCCGTCTCTACTAAAAATACAAAATTAGCTGGGCATGGTGGCTCATGCCTGTAATCTCAGCTACTCGGGAGGCGGAGGCAGGAGAATCGCTTAAACCTGGGAGGCGAGGTTGTGGTGAGCAGAGATCATGCCATTGCACTCCAGCCTGGGCAACAAGAGTGAAACTCCATCTTAAAAAAAAAAAACTAACAAATTCATCAAAGTGGCAGGATACAAAGTCAACACACAAAAATCAGTTGCATTTCTATTCACTAAATGTGAACAATCTGAAAAGGAAATTAAGAAAACAATTCTATTTATAGCAGCACCAAAAAGAATAAAATACTCAGGTATTAACCAGAGAAGCAATACAATGAAAACCACTACAACATTTTTGAAAGACATTAAAGAGGACATAAACAAAAGACATTCCATGTTCATGAATTGAAGGGGTTAATATTGTTCAGATGTCAATACTATCCAAAGTGATATGCTGATTTAATGCAATCTCTATCAATATCCAAATAATGGTTTTTGTAGAAATAGACAAACTCATCCTAATATTTATATGGAATTTCAAGGGACTCCAAATAGCCAAAATAATCCTGAAAAGGAAAAACAATGCTGGAGGAGTCACACTTCACATTTCTTTTCTTTTTTTGGGACGGAGTCTCACTCTGTCATCCAGGCTGGAGTGCAGTGGTGCGATTCGGCTCACTGCAACCTCTGCCTTCCAGGTTCAAGTGATTCTAGTGCCTCAGCCTCCTGAGGAATAGCTGGGATTACAGACGTGTGCCATCATACCCAACTAATTTTTGTATTTTCAGTAGACATGGCGTTTCACCATGTTGGACAGGCTGGTCTTAAACCCCTGACCTCAGGTGATCCACCCACCTCAGCCTCCCAAAGTGCTGGGATTACAGGGGTGAGCCACCATGCCTGGACACACTTTCTGATTTCAAAAGTTACTACAAAGCTACAGTAATCAAAGCAGAATAGTACTGACATAAAGACAGACACATACGTAGAACAACGAAATACAATAGGCAGTCCAGAAATGCATCCTTGCATATACGGTTAAGTGATTTTTGACAAGGGTGTCAAGACCATTCAGTGGAGAAAAAGACAGTCTTTTCAACAAACGGATCTGGGAAAACTGGATATCCACATGCAAAAGAATGAAATTGGACCTTACCTAATACTATATGCTAAAATTAACCCCAAATGGCTCCATGACCTAAATGTAATACCTAATACTATAAAATTATTATTTAAAAAAACATAAGTCAAGAAAGAAGAAAGCAAAACCTTGGATGCAGCAATGCTTTCTTAGATATGACACCAAAGATACAGGCAACAACAAAAAAATAGACAAACTGGACTTTATGAAAATTTAAAAATTTTGTGCATCAAAAGACACTATCAACAGAGGAGAAAGACAACCCACAAAATCAGAGAACATATTTGCAAATCATATACATGACAAGGAGTTAATACAGAACTCAACAATATAAAAACCAAACCACCCGATTAAAAACTGGGCAAATGACTTGAATAGACATTTCTCCAAAGAAGATATACAAATGGTAGGCTGAGCGTGGTGGCTCATGCCTGTAATCCCAGCACTTTGGGAGGCCAAGGCAGGCGAATCACAAGGTCAAGATATCAAGACCATCCTGGCCAACATGGTGAAACCCCATCTCTATTAAAAATATAAAAATTACCTGGGTGTGGTGGCATGCACCTGTAGTCCCAGATACTCAGGAGGCTGAGCCAGGAGAATCGCTTGAACCCAGGAGGTGGAAGTTGCAGTGAGCCAAGATCATGCCACTGCACTCCAGCCTGGTGACAGAGTGAGACTCTGTCTCAAAAAAAAAAAAAAAGATGTACAAATGGTCATAAAGCACATTTAAAAAAAAGTTCAATATCACTAATCATTAGGAAAACACAAATCAAAATTATAATGAGGTACATACTAACTAGGATGGCTACTATCAGAAAAACAGAAAATAACAATCATTGGCAAGGATGTGGAGAAATCAGAACCCTGTGCACTGCTGAAAATGTAAAATAGGGGTTCCAAGATGACCAAATAGGAACAGCTCCAGGCTGCAGCTCCCAGCGTGAGCAACACAGAAGATGGGTGATTTCTGCATTTCCAACTGAGGTACTGGGTTCATCTCACTGGGGCTTATCAGACAGTAGGTGCAGCCCACAGAGCAGGACAGGGCATCGCCTCACCCAGGAAATGCATGGGGTCAGGGAATGCCCTTTCCTAGCAAAGGGAAGCCGTGGGGACACTCCCAGCCTAATACTGCGCTTTTCCAATGGCGTTAGCAAATGGCACACCAGGAGATCATATATCATGCCTGGCTTGGAGGGTCCCACGTGCATGGAGCCTCACCCACTGCAGCACAGCAGTCTGAGATTGAACTGCAAGGCAGCAGCAAGGCTGGGGGAGGGGTGTCCGCCACTGCTGAGGCTTGAGTAGGTAAACAAAGTGGTTGGGAAGTTTGACCTGGGTGGAGCCCACAATAGCTCAAGGAGGCCTGCCTGCCTCTATAGGCTCCACCTCTGGGGGCAGGGCATAGCTGAACAAAAGGCAGCAGAAACTTCTGTAGACTTAAACGTCCCTGTCTGACAGCTTTGAAGAGAGTAGTGGTTCTCCCAGCATGGAGTTTGAGATCTGAGAACAGACAGACTGCCTCCTCAAGTGGGTCCCTGACCCCTGAGTAGCCTAACTGGGAGACACCTCCCAGTAGGGGCCGACTGACACCTCATACAGCCGGGTGCCCCTCTGAGATGAAGCTTCCAGAGGAAGGATCAGGCAGCAACATCTGCCATTCTGCAATATTTGCTGTTCTGCAGCCTCCGCTGATGATACCCAGACAAACAGGGTCTGGAGTGGACCTCCAGCAAACTCCAACAGACCTGCAACTGAGGGTTCTGACTGTTAGAAGGAAAACTAACAGAAAGGACATCCACACCAAAACCCCATCTGTACATCACCATCGTCAAAGACCAAAGGTAGATAAAATCACAAAGATGGGGAGAAACCAGAGCAGAAAAGCTGAAAATTCTAAAAATCAGAGTGCCTCTTCTCCTCCAAAGGAACGCAGCTCCTCGCCAGCAACAGAACAAAGCTGGACGGAGAATGACTTTGACAAGTTAAGAGAGGAAGGCTTCAGATGATTGGTAATAACAAACTACTCTGAGCTAAAGGAGGATGTTTGAACCCATCGCAAAGAAGCTAAAAACCTTGAAAAAAGATTAGATGAATAGCTAACTAGAATAAACAGTATAGAGAAGTCCTTAAATGACCTGATGGAGCTGAAAACCATGGCACGAGAACTACGTGATGAATGCACAAGCTTCAGTAGCTGATTTGATCAAGTGGAAGAAACGGTATCAGTGATTGAAGATCAAATGAATGAAATGAAGCGAGAAGTTTAGAGAAAAAACAGTAAAAAGAAACGAACAAAGCCTCCAAGTAATATAGGACTACATGAAAAGACCAAATCTACGTCTGATTGGTGTACCTGAAAGTGATGGGGAGAATGGAACCAAGTTGGAAAACACTCTTCAGGATATTATCCAGGAATACTTCCCCAACCTAGCGAGGCAGGCCAACATTCAAATTCAGGAATACAGAGAATGCCACAAAGATAATCCTTGAGAAGAGCAACTCTGAGACACATAATTGTCAGATTTACCAAAGTTGATATGAAGGAAAACATGTTAAGGGCAGCCAGAGAGAAAGATTGGGTTACCCACAAAGGGAAGCCCATCAGACTAACAGCGGATCTCTTGGCAGAAACTCTCCAAGCCAGAAGAGAGTAGGGGCCAATATTCAACATTCTTAAAGAAAAGAATTTTCAACCTGGAATTTCATATCCAGCCAAACTAAGCTTCCTAAGTGAAGGAAAAATAAAATTCTTTACAGACAAACAAATGCTGAGAAATTCTGTCACCACCAGACCTGCCTTACAAGAGCTCCTGAAGGAAGCAGTAAACATGGAAAGGAACAACTGGTACCAGCGACCACAAAAATATGCCAAATTGTAAAGATCATCAATGTGAGGAAGAAACTGCATCAACTAACGAGCAAAATATCCAGCTAACATCATAATGACAGGATCAACTTCACACATAATGATATTAACCTTAAATGTAAATGGGCTAAGTGCTCCAATTAAAAGACACAGAGTGGCAAAATGGATAAAGAGTAAAGACCCATCAGTGTGCTGTATTCAGGAGACCCATCTCACATGCAGAGACACACATAGGCTCAAAATAAAGGGATGGAGGAAGATCTACCAAGCAAATGGAAAACAAAACAAAACAAAAAAGCAGGGGTTGCAATCCTAGTCTCTAATAAAACAGACTTTAAACCAACAAAGATCAAAAGAGACAAACAAGGCCATTACATAATGGTAAAGGGATCAATTCAACAAGAAGAGCTAACTATCCTAAATATATATGCACCTAATACAGAAGCACCCAGATTCATAAAGCAAGTCCTTGGAGACCTACAAAGAGACTTAGACTCCCACAGAATAATAATGGGAGACTCTAACACCCCACTGTCAACATTAGACAGATCAACGAGACAGAAAGTTAACACGGATATCCAGAAATTGAACTCAGCTCTGCACCAAGCAGACCTAAAAGACATCTACAGAACTCTCCACCCCAAATCAACAGAATATACACTCTTCTCAGCACCACATCACACTTATTCCAAAATTGACCACATAGTTGGAAGTAAAGCACTCCTCAGCAAATGTAAAAGAACAGAAATTATAACAAACTGTCTTTCAGACCACAGTGCAATCAAACTAGAACTCAGGATTAAGAAACTCCCTCAAGGCCGGGCGCGGTGGCTCAAGCCTGTAATCCCAGCACTTTGGGAGGCCGAGACGGGCGGATCATGAGGTCAGGAGATCGAAACCATCCTGGCTAACACGGTGAAACCCCGTCTCTACTAAAAAATACAAAAAAAAACTAGCCGGGCGTGGTGGCGGGCGCCTGTAGTCCCAGCTACTTGGGAGGCTGAGGCAGGAGAATGGCGTAAACCCGGGAGGCGGAGCTTGCAGTGAGCTGAGATCCGGCCACTGCACTCCAGCCTGGGTGACAGAGCAAGACTCCGTCTCAAAAAAAAAAAAAAAAAAAAAAGAAACTCCCTCAAAACCACTCAACTACATGGAAACTGAACAGCCTGCTCCTGAATGACTACTGGGTACATAACGAAATGAAGGCAGAAATAAAGATGTTCTTTGAAACCAATGAGAACAAAGACACAACATACCAGAGTATCTGGCACACATTTAAAGCAGTGTGTAGAGGGAAATTTATAGCACTAAATGCCCACAAGAGAAAGCAGGAAAGATCTAAAATTGACACCCTAACATCACAATTAAAAGAACTAGAGAAACAACAGCAAACACATTCAAAAGCTAGCAGAAGGCAAGAAATAACTAAGATCAGAGCAGGACTGAAGGAGATAGAGATACAAAAAACCCTTCAAAAAATCAATGAATCCAGGAGCTGGTTTTTAAAAAGATCAACAAAATTTACAGACTGCTAGTAAGACTAATGAAGAAAAGAGAGAAGAATCAAATAGATGCAATAAAAAATAATAAAGGGGATATCACCACCAATCCCACAGAAATACAAACTACCATCGGAGAATACTGTAAACACCTCTATGCAAATAATCTAGAAGAAATGGGTAAATTCCTGGACACATACACCCTCCCAAGACTAAACCAGGAAGAAGCTGAATCCCTGAATAGACCAATACAGGTTCTGAAATTGAGGCAATAATTAATAGCCTACCAACCAAAAAAAGTTCAGGACCAGACGGATTCACAGCCGAATTCTACCAGAGGTACAAACAGGAGCTGGTACCATTCCTTCTGAAACTATTTCAATCAATAGAAAAAGAGGGAATCCTCCCTAATTCATTTTATGAGCCCAACATCATCCTGATACCAAAGCCTGGCAGAGACACAACAAAAAATGTTAGACAATATTCCTGATGAACATCAATGCAAAAATCCTCAATAAAATACTGGCAAACTGAATCCAGAAGCACATCAAAAAGCTTATCCACCATGATCAAGTGGGCTTCATCCCTGGGATGCAAGGCTGGTTCAACATACGCAAATCAATAAACGTAATCCATCACATAAACAGAACCAAAGACAAAAACCACATGATTGGCCAGGCGCAGTGGCTCAAGCCTGTAACCCCAGCACTTTGGGAGGCCGAGATGGGCAGATCATGAGTTCAGGAGATCAAGACCATCCTGGCTAACACGGTGAAACCCCATCTCTACTAAAAAATACAAAAAACTAGCTGGGCGAGGTGGCGGGTGCCTGGAGTCCCAGCTACTCGGGAGGCTGAGGAGAATGGCGGGAACCCGGGAGGCAGAGTTTGCAGTGAGCTGAGATCCGGCCACAGCACTCCAGCCTGGGCAACAGAGCGAGACTCTGTCTCAAAAAAAAAAAAAAACAAAAAAAAAAACAAAAACAAAAAAAACCCACATGATTATCTCAATACACACAGAAAAGACCTTTGACAAAATTCAACAGCCCTTCATGCTAAAAACTCTCAATAAGCTAGGTATTGGTGGGATGTATCTCAAAATAATAAGAGCTATTTATAACAAACCCACAGCCAGTATCATACTGAATGGGCAAAAAATGGAAGCATTCCCTTTGAAAACTTGCACAAGACAGGGATGCCCTCTCTCACCACTCCTATTCAACATAGTGTTAGAAGTTCTGGCCAGGGCAATCAGGCAAGAGAAAGAAACAAAGGGTATTTGATTAGGAAAAGAGGAAGTCAAATTGTCCTGTTTGCTGATGACATGATTGTATATTTAGAAAATCCCATCGTCTCAGCCCAGAACCTTCTTAAGCTGATAAGCAACTTCAGCAAAGTCTCAGCATACAAAATCAATGTGCAAAAATCACAAGCATTCCTATACATCAATAACAGAGAGCCAAATCATGAGCGAGCTCCAATTCACAACTGCTTCAAAGAGAATAAAATACCTAGAAATCCAACTTACAAGGGATGTGAAGGACCTCTTCAAGGAGAACTACAAACCACTGCTCAACGAAATAAAAGAGGATACAAACAAATGGAAGAACATTCCATGCTCATGGATAGGAAGAATCAATATTGTGAAAATGGCCATACAGCCCAAGGTAATTTATAGATTCAATGCCATACCCATTAAGCTACCAATGACTTTCTTCACAGAATTGGAAAAAACTACTTAAAATTCATATGGAAACAAGAAAGAGCTCACATTGCCAAGACAATCCTAAGCCAAAAGAACAAAGCTGGAGGCATCACGCTACCTGACTTCAAACTATACTACAAGGCTACAGTAACCAAAATAGCATGGTATTGGTACCAAAACAGAGATATAGACCAATAGAACAGAATAGAGCCCTCGGAAATAATACCACACATCTACAACCATCTGATCTTTGACAAACCTGAGAGAAACAAGAAATGGGGAAAGGATTCCCTATTTAATAAATGGTGCTGGGAAAATTGGCTAGCCATATGTAGAAAGCTGAAATCAGATCCCTTCCTTACACCTTATACAAAAATTAATTCAAGATGGATTAAAGGCTTAAAGGTTAGACCTAAAACCATAAAAAGCCTAGAAGAAAATCTAGGCAATACCATTCAGGCCATAGGCATGGGCAAGGACTTCATGACTAAAACACCAAAAGCAATGGCAACAAAAGCCAAAACAGACAAATGGGATCTAATTAAACTAAAGAGCTTTGCACAGCAAAAGAAACTACCACCAGAGTGAATAGGCAACCTACAGAATGGGAGAAAATTTTTATAATCTACCCATCTGACAAAGGGCTAATATCCAGAATCTACAAAGAACTGAAACAAATTTACAAGAAAAAAATCAAACCCCATCAAAAAGTGGGCAAAGGATATGAACAGACACTTTTCAAAAGAAGACATTTATGCAGCCAACAGACACATGAAAAAACGCTCATCATCACTGGCCATCAGAGAAATGCAAAGCAAAACCACAATGAGATACCATCTCACACCAGTTAGAATGGCGATCATTAAAAAGTCAGGAAACTACAGGTGCTGGAGATGATGTGGAGAAATAGGAACGCTTTTACACTGCTGGTGGGACTGTAAACTAGTTCAACCATCATGGAAGACTGTGTGCCAATTCCTCAAGGATCTAGAACTAGAAATACCATTTGACCCAGCAATCCCATTACTGGGCATATACCCAAAGGATTATAAATCATGCTGCTATAAAGGCACATGCACATGTATGTTTATTGCGGGACTATTCACAACAGCAAAGACTTGGAACCAACCCAAATGTCCATCAATGATATAGACCGGATTAAGAAAATGTGGCACATATATACCATGGAAACTATGCAGTCATAAAAAAGGATGAGTTCATGTCCTTTATAGGGACATGGATGAAGCTGGAAACCATCATTCTGAGGAAACTATCACAAGGACAGAAAACCAAACACTGCATATTCTCACTCATAGGTGGGAACTGAACAGTGAAAACACTTGGACACAGGTTGGGGAACATCATACACCAGGGCCTGTCATAGGGTGGGGGGAGGTGGGAGGGATAGCATTAGGAGATATACCTAATGTAAATGACAAGTTAACGGGTGCAGCACACCAACATGGCACATGTATACATATGTAACAAACCTGCATGCTGTGCACATGTACCCTAGAACTTAAATTAGGCCGGGCGCGGTGGCTCAAGCCTGTAATCCCAGCACTTTGGGAGGCCGAGACGGGCGGATCACGAGGTCAGGAGATCGAGACCATCCTGGCTAATATGGTGAAACCCCGTCTCTACTAAAAATACAAAAAACTAGCCGGGCGAGGTGGTGGGCGCCTGTAGTCCCAGCTACTCGGGAGGCTGAGGCAGGAGAATGGCGTAAACCCGCGAGGCGGAGCTTGCAGTGAGCTGAGATCCGGCCACTGCACTCCAGCCTGGGTGACAAAGCGAGACTCCGTCTCAAAAAAAAAAAAAAAAAAAAAAAGAACTTAAATTATAATAATAGAAAAAAGAAAAGAAAATGTAAAATAGTACAGCCACTGTGGAAACAGTTTCCTCAAAGAGTTAAAAACAGAATTAGCAAATGACCCAGCAATTCTATGGGTATACACTCAAAAGAATTGGGTCCCAAAGAGATACTTATACATTTATAATCATAACATTTGTTATCATAGCAGCATTATTCACAGTAGCTAAAACATGGAAACAACCCAGGTATCAATTGACTGATGAATGGATAAGCAAAATGTGGTACATATATACAACAGAATATTATTCAGCCTTAAAAAGGAAATACATTTTGGCCGGGCACGGTGGCTCACGCCTGTAATACCAACACTTTGGGAGGCCGAGGTCAGCAGATCACCTGAGGTCAGGAGTTCGAGACCAGCCTGGCCAACACGGAGAAGCCCCATCTCTACTAAAATTACAAAAGTTAGCTAGGTGTGATAGCGCACACCTGTAGTCCCAGTTACTCGGGAGGCTGAGCTAGGAGAATCGCATGAACCTGGGAGGAGGAGCATGCAGTGAGCCAAGTTCGCGCCACTGCATTCCACCCTAGCAACAGAGCGAGACTCTGTCTCAAAAACAAACAAACAAACAAACAAAAATAAATTCTAATATATGCCACAATATGAGTGAACCTTGATGAGGACATCATGTTAACTGAAATAAACTGGTCACAAAAAGATAAATACTGTATAATTCCACTTAAATTAGTTATTTATTGTAGTCAAAATCATAGAGTCAAAAAGCAGAATGATGGTTGCCAGGGGTTAGAAGGAGAAAGGAATGAGAAGTTACTGTTTAATTGATAGAAAGTTTCAGTTTTGCAAAATGAAAAGAGTTCTGGAGATGAATGGTGGTGATAGTTGTGCAATAATATTAATGTACTTAATACCTTAATACCAATAAATTGTATACTTAAAAATGGGTAAGACAGAACATTTTGTTATGTATATTTTACCACAATAAAAGAAACTGGAAAAAAAAAAAAAACCCATGAACCATGAACAGAATTATAGAGGAATGAATCTGTAAAAGTAAATCCACTTGCTAGGTTGCTATATGTTACCCCTGGTTCCTTCCTGAAAATACTAATTGATGATTACAACAATATATCCAAATATTTACAATGTCAGAAATTTCCAGCAAATGTAGACTTGGTCACACATTTCGCATAAGTGATTAGCAACACTGTTAAGACTGGGCATTCAGACACAGGTAGAGCTTACTCTAATGGAGGAAAGTGACTGCAATTCCCAGACTGCAATACTATATGCAATATATATGAGAAGCCAGTGCCATTATCTAATGAAAATAACACTCAATAATACTTGAATAAAAGGTTATCGATAGAAATATTTTAACTTTAAAAATTTGGTCTCTATGTCTCTTTAGTCTCTTAGTTCAAAACAAATTTTCTGTAAGCTCTTGTGATGTTCTTTGCTAGAAGACTGCTAGATTTCTTATTAGGGTACAAATACAATAGCAATCATGTTTTTACAAAAGTCTACTACTCTAAAGATTGATTGCTTATATCTTTCTCCATGCAGTTTTATAAAATATATTGCCTCTACAAAAGACTCTAGGTAGAAGTAAGACTCAACCGTGAAATTCCATTAACACATTTTCATGGAAATAATTAGTTTAGTGACAACCTTCCAAAGCCCCATGTAGGGAGGTGGTAAATTGTCTTTGAACGCCCACCTCGGCTATTTACACTTGCCATTAATGAGGGAAACAGTCACTATTTCTTTACAAACTAAATAAGAGGCTGAAGAATGTACTCATAAAATCCAGCAGTCACACAATGTATATTATATTATTCTAGATAGTTTTTAATCTCTTCTGAAAAGTTATCCCTTTATATCATTTTTAATCTGTAAGCATTATGTTCTCTTCTTTATTATAATTTTATTTTCTTCCTTTTACTGTTACCTTTATTATTCACTTTCACACCCATTTTAAATATAAATTACAATTAGCTATTGTATTTTTTATACCAGAAATCCTTGGTAACTTTTAAAATCAACTCATCATATTAGAAAATCTTCACAATAAATTCAGATAATAATTCAATATATTTGTAAATATTTATCATGTTTGCTTTTAATCTTTGTAATAAGTGAAATTCTCTAATATCCCAGGACCTCCAGTCCTTCAGTAAAATGACAGTTGAAATACATTTCTCAAAAAATAGTATTATAATTCTTAAGAACTTAATTCCCAAAATAATATATCTCTGTATTTAACTCTATATGACGTATAGAAAGGTATGTGACAAAATTATAATGCTCTGCCTAAAGACTTGCAAAGCATACTCTGTACCCTCCTTTGAAGGTCAGATATTTGTTTACATTGTATGCTTAGGGGATCCCATTTATGACAAATCACTTTTTCATACGTCATTTCCCCTACAAGCATTGTTTCACAATTTTTTTTTTCTTTTTTTTTTTTTTTGAGACAGAGTCTAGCTCTGTGCCCAGGCTGGAGTGCACTGGCATGATCATGGCTCAGTGCATCCTCAACCTTCAGGGCTCAGTTGATCCTCCCATCTCAACCTCCTGAGCAGCTGGGACTCTAGGCACACACCACCACGCCCAGCTAAATTATGCATATATATATAATATATATATACACACATATATATTATATATATACACATTTTTATTATTTTTTTAGACACAGAGTTTCACCATGTTGCCCAGGTTTGTCTCAGATTCGTGGGCTCAAGCAATCCACTTGCTTCGGCCTCCCAAAGTGCTAGGATTACAGGTGTGAGCCACTGTGCCCAACCTTATTCTACAGTTTTATTTTTATTTTTTAGACAGGGTCTCTCTCTGTCGCCCAGGCTAAGTGGTGCGATCTCGGCTCACTGCAACCTCTACCTCCCGGGTTCAAGCAATTCTCCTGCCTCAGCCTTCCGAGTATAGCTGGGACTACAGATGTGCACCACCAAGCCCAGTTAGTTTTTTATTTTAAATTTTATTTATTTATTTATTTATTTTGAGAGGGAGTCTCGCTCTGTCGCCCAGGCTGGAGAGCAATGGCGCAATCGCAGTTCACTGCAAGCTCTGCCTCCCAGGTTCACGCCTCCCAGGTTCTCCACCTCCCAGGTTCACGCCATTCTCCATCCTGGGACTACAGGCGCCTGCCACCATGCCCAACTAATTTTTTCTGTGTTTTTAGTAGACAGTTTCACCGTGTAGCCAGGATGGTCTCGATCTTCTGACCTTGTGATCCGCCTGCCTCGGCCTCCCAAAGTGCTAGGATTACAGGCGGGAGTCACTGCACTTGGCCTGTTCTACAGTTTTTAAAATTATAATTATTTTTAAAATCAAAACATTCTAAACAGTTTTTTGTTTTGTTTTGTTTTTGTTTTTTTGAGACAGAGTTTTTGCTCTTGTTGCCCAGGCTGGAGTGCAATGGTGTGATCTCGGCTCGCTGCAACCTCTACCCCCAAGAGTCAAGAGATTCTTCTGCCTCAGACTCCGGAGTAGCTAGGATTACAGGCATGCACCACCAAACCTGGCTAATTTTGTATTTTCAATAGAGACGGGGTTTCACCATGTTGATCAGGCTGGTCTCAAACTTTTGACCTCAAGTGATCCACCTGCCTTGGCTTCCCAAAGTGCTGGGATTACAGGCATGAGCCACTGCGCCTGGCAAATGGGATTTTGATTTACAAATTGAGCAGATAGTATAGCATTTTCATATACCCCCAACATACACACACATTTTCCATTTTCCCCTATTATTAACAGCTTACGTTAGTATGGCTCACTCATTACAATTAATGAATGAATACTGAAAAGTTATTATTAACTGGTCCATAGTTTGATTTCCTTAGTTTTTACTTAACGTCCTTTTTCTGTTCCAATATCCCATTCAGGATGCCGCTATATTACGTTTACTTGTCGCGTCTCCTTAGTTATCTCTTAGCTGTGACTGTTTCTCAGACTCTCTTTCTGAGGATCTTGACAGTTTTAAAGAGTTCTGGTCAGGTATACTGTAGGATGGCCCTCTATTAGAATTTATTTTTCTCAGGCCGGACATGGTGGCTCACGGCTGTAGTCCCAGTACTTTGGGAGGCCAAGGTGGGTGGATCACTTAAGGTCAGGAGTTTGAGACCAGCCTACCCAACATGGGGAAACCCCGTCTCTATTAAAAATACAAAAATTGGCCAGGCACGGCCGCTCATGCCTGTAATCTCAGCACTTTGGGAGGCCGAGGAGGGCGGATCACGAGGTCAGGAGTTCAAGACCAGCCTGGCCAATATGGTGAAACCCCATCTTTACTAAAAAATAGAAAAATTAGCCAGGCGTGGTGGCGCACATCTGTAGTTCTAGCTACTCAGGAGGCTGAGGCAGGAGAATCGCTTGAACCCAGGAGGCAAAGGCTGCAGTAAGCCGAGGTCATGCCACTGCACTCCAGCCTGGGCAACAGAGTTAAGACTATGTCTCAAAACAAAAAACAAATCAACAAACAAACAAACACAAACATTAGCTGGTTACGGTGGCGTGCACCTGTAATCCCAGCTACTCGGGAGGCTGAGGCAGGAGAATTGTTTGAACCTGGGAGGTGGAGGCTGCAGTGAGTCAAGGTTGTACCACTGAACTGCACTCCAGTCTGGGTGACAAAGCAAGACTCTGCCTCAAAAAAAAAAAAAAAAAGAATTTGTTTTTCTCATGGTTAGATTGGTGTTACAGACTTTTGTGACAAAGATCACAGAGATAAATTGCCATTTTAAAGTGCCATTTTTCATCATAGCATATTGAGGGTATATATGATATCAACATGATTTATGTCTGTTTATATTGACCATGATCACTTGGTTTGAAGGTGTGTTTGTCAGGTCTCTCCCATCAAGTTATTTCTTTCCTCCCATTCCCCACTTTTCATAAGGGACTCTTCAGAAGGAAGTCACTATGCACAGTGCACACTTAAGAAGTGGGGAATTATGCTCCCTGTCCGTAGGATGGAGTATCTACATAATTTAATTAGCATTATTCCATACGGAAAGATTTGTCTATTCACTTCCATTTATTAATGTATCCAATTATTTATATATCAGTATGAACTCATTGTGGAGTCTGATAAGTTAGCAACAACAAGTGGGGTGCCCCAGGGTGGAGGAGAACAATTGTTCTGAGAAACAGCTAACTACAAACACCCTGTTTGCACAATATCCTGTTCCCAAATAACTCGTTCTACATGTAGTCCCTCCAGCTCCATCCTATAAAACTTTCCTCCAGCCCCACCTCTTTGCAGGCAGCTTCTTCTCTGCTGTGCTGCCCAGTGCTTCCTTGCAATATACTTTCTCTCTAATACACTTACTTTCTTTAACTCACGGCTGTTTCAGCAAATTATGTTACCACCAATGACGCTGGCCCAAATTAGCTGCAATCCACCACAATCATGAATATTTACGTTATACTTCAGGTTATAATACAATAGTATGGTATTCATTCATTTATTTTGCTCAAATATTTCTAAATTTTCCCATTGGGTGCTCTTTCATTTGGCTTCTTTTATATACCTCTCACAGTGATTTTTTTTTTTTTCTTTAGCACTTTCTTACTTTCTGCCACTACAAGATGCCCAGGCTGGTTTTGTACATTTTCTACCCCATCCCTGGAATCAGCCATTTCTCCAAGGAGTCCTGGTTACTCTTACTGAAGAATCATATTAGAAACCAAGATCTGAGCACTAGGTGTACTTGTTACTACTGAATTGGTCTGGCTTTTGCCCTTGGCTCCAGGGGTGTATTCTCTAAGCCCCTATAATGCCTAACTGAAAAGTGGGTCCTTGTGAACCTGGGAGCTTTAGGCCATGCCAGATAGCCTATCCTAACAATGTAATTAATGGTGGAGGTTTTGAGCCATGTGGTATCTGTAACAAAAAACAGCCATGTGAGTGGTCAATCACGTCTATGTGACCAAGCCCCAACAAAAACTCTGGACACCAGGGCTTGATGATCTTACCTGGTTGGTAATACTTCTAGCGTGTTGTCACAAATTGTTGCTGGGGGAAGTTACCACTGTCTATTACTCCACGAGGAGAAGAAACTGGAAGCTTCACATGAGGAATTCTCCTGTACTCTTCTCCCCTTGGCTGGTTTTATTATCCTTTTACTGTAATAAACCATAACTGTAAATATAACAGCTTTCAGTGAGTTCTGTGAGTACTTCTAGGGAATTATTCAACCTGAGGGTGATCTTGGGGACCCCTAAACTTACAATTG
The DNA here is from genome assembly GCF_037993035.2 of Macaca fascicularis. Classification (NCBI taxonomy): domain Eukaryota; kingdom Metazoa; phylum Chordata; class Mammalia; order Primates; family Cercopithecidae; genus Macaca; species Macaca fascicularis. Next base: position 47,866,980 of record NC_088390.1, read on the forward strand.
GAGTCAAAAGTGGTGGTGGTGTTGTAAACTTCCAAACTTTATAGTATGTATATACTAACTTCTGCACATACCCATCTATAAAAATTTCCACATGCAACTATCTAACTATATATGAGCTCTTGTAGTACCTTCAATGCTAATCCATTACCATGGGTCATTCTAGCTTCCTCCCTTGTTGATCTGTAAAATTTCCACTTCAACAGTGAGAAACCTGGCTCCCACTATCTGCTGTCTATTTTCTTAGTTGTTCAATGTTAGTGTACAAGTATAGCAATAATGCATTTATTAACCTATAAACCCATGCAGAAAAATTGTATCAACTTGAGTAAGTACTCTTATACAGTTCCTTTAGCCTTTAGTTTTACAGACTCCAGTCATTTTCAAAGTTATGGGAGCACTTTTCTCCCCATCCGTTTCGGTGAGGTTGTTTCATATATTTGTAATATAGTTAGATGCTCTTGTCACAGTCTGCTTTCTTTCCCAAATCCCATGACCTCCTGAATTATATTATTTTTTCTTAAAAATTTTTTTTTCTTTTTTTAGAGACAAGGTCTTGCCATGTTGCTGGACTTGAACTCAAGTCCCAAGCTGGACTTGAACTCTTGGCCTCAAGTGATCTTCTTACCTCAGCCTCCCAAGTAGCTGGGATTGCAGGCACAAGCCACCATGCCTACCTCCGACAGCTATTGTTAAATTTGTACACACTGAGGTTGACTTTTTGTGCTGTAAAGTTCTACAGACTTTAACAAATGCATAATATCATGTATCCATCATTACAGTGCATACAGAATAGTTTCACCACCCTAAAATGCCACTCTGCTTCACCTATTCATCCCTCCCTTACTACTGTCCACAACCCCTGACAACCACTGATCTTTTTAGTGCCATCATAATTTTCCTCCTCCAGAATGTTATATAATTGGAATTGTTAGAGTATATAGGTTTTTCAATTACTTAACAATATGCATCTATGTTTTCTCCATGTCTGTTCCTGGTTTAATATCTCCTTTCTTTTGATCACTTAATAACATTCCATTGTATGAATGTACCACAATAGTTTGGTCATCCATTCGCCTATTGAGGGACAATTTATTGCGTCCAGTTTGGGTGCAGTTATGAATAAAGCTGCTGTAAACATTCCTTTGCAGGTTTCTGTGTGGACTTAAGTTTACAACTCAACTGGGTATGTCTATTGCGCCTAGAAATGTGATTAATTGCTAGATCATATGGTAAGAATATGTTTATCTTTCTTGTAAACCACTGCCAAACTGTTTTCCAAAGCGGCTGTATCATTTTGCATTTCCAGCAGCAAAGATTAGAGTTTCTTTTGTTTTTCATCCTCACCGGCATTTCATCCTCACCAGCTTTTCAGTTTTTAAATTTGGCCATTCTAACAGACTTTAATGGTATCTCATTGTTTCAATCTGCAATTCCCTAAAGACAAATGATGTTGAGCATCTTTTTATGTATTTATTTGCTGTCTCTACATCTTCTTTATTGAGGTATCTGTTCAGATCTTTTGCTCATTTTTTAATTGGGTTGTTCACTTTCTTATTGTTGAATTTTAAGTGTTTTTTGTATATTTTGGATACTAGTCCTTTATCAGACAAGTGTTTTATAAAGATTTTCTCCCAGTTTGTGACTTACCTTTTAACTCCCTTTACTGTCTTTCCCAGAACACAAGTTTAAAGTCAATTTTATCAATGTTTTTCCTCCACGCTATTTGAGTTGTATCTAAAACTCATCGCCAAATTCAAGGTCACTAGATTCCTCCTATGTTATCTTCTAGAAGTCTTATAAGTTATGCATTTTACATTTATGTGTATGATCCATTTTAAGTTAATTTTTGTGACAGGTATAAGATCTATGTTTAGATTCCACAGGACTCTCTTAGTTGAAAGGCTTCAAAGATTTATCAACATGTTATTGTCAGTGATCATCACCTTCTCTGGGACAGTCTAAGAGCCCTGGCTGGAGATGAGACAGAGTCAAGACTAACTTCTCCAATGCTGTCAACTTCTATAAACAGCATACTACATTGTCTAAATTAGCAAATGTGTAGCATATATAATTTATAAAAGCCTCATGGGCCGGTCGCGGTGGCTCACGCCTGTAATCCCAGCATTTTGGGAGGCCGAGGCGGGTGGATCACCTGAGGTCAGGAGATTGAGACCATCCTGGCTAACACAGTGAAACCCCGTCTCTACTAAAAAATACAAAAAATTAGCAGGGCACCTACAGGTGGTGGGCACCTGTAATCCCAGCGACTCAGGAGGCTGAGGTAGGAGAATCACTTGAACCTGGGAGGCAGAGGTTGCAGTGAGCAGAGATTGTACCACTGCACTCCAGTCAAGGTGACAGTGCAAGACTCTGTCTAAAAAAAAAAAAAAAAAAGCCTCATGATTTTAATAGAATTTCTGATGGCCTTTTAAAACAATTTCTTAACATAAATTAAAAGTCCAATACATTTTTTCTGAGTAATCTTAAATAGAAATAAAATCAGTTTGTAACTATTAGGGATAATGAGAGGTTTAATGTGTGTGTGTGTTTATTCTCATTCTATGACAGTTGTATATCTTGGGAATTCTTTTTTTATTTTTTAAAATTTTTTTAAGAGACAGAGTTTTACTCTGTTGCCCAGGCTGGAATGCAGTGGGACCATCATGGCCCACCATAACCTCCAACTCCTGGGCTCAAGTGATCCTCCCATCTCAGCCTCTGGAGTAGCTAAGACTAAAGGCATGCACCAACAAACCCAGTTGATCTTAATTTTTTTTGTGGCCAGGCATGGTGGCTCACGCCTTGTAATCCCAGCACTTTAGGAGGCTGAGGCGGGCAGATCTCAAGGTCAGGAGCTCAAGACCAGCCTGACCAACATGGTGAAACCCCGTCTCTACTAAAAATACACAAATTAGCCAGGTGTGGTGGCGTGTGCCTGTAATCCCGGCTACTCAGGAGGCTGAGGCAAGAGAATTGCTTGGGCCTGAGAGGCAGAGGTTGCAGTGAGCCAAGATCGTACCACCGCACTCCCAGCCTGGGCGACAGAGTGAGACTCGGTCTTAAGAAAAAAAAAAATGTTTTTCGTAAAGACAGGATCTCACTCTGTCGCCCAGGCTGGTCTTGAACTCCTGGCCTCATTAAATCCTCATACCTTGGCCTCCCAAAGTGCGGGTGTGAGCCACCACGCCAGGCCCCCTGGGAATTCTTTGACTTAGATAAGAAGGCAGATGATGAAATATATTAATCTTAATATTTTATATAGTTCATTTTTTACTGAAAGAATTTTAATCTGGGTAACATAAAAGATAAAGTTAGTAGTCTTGTCACTTTTTGAGCAAAAATATATACCCAAAACTTAAAAAACAGTTGCCACTAGAGTATATCAGGATGGTTTTGCTCTGGGCAGCATAGTATAGTGATTAACATCATGTTAGAGATTCTAAAGCCACACCTGGGTTTGAATCCCAGCTCTACTGTTTACCAGTTTTGTAACCTTAGGCAATTAATTACTTGACTGTTCTAAGTCTCAGTTTCTCCTTTTTTTTTTAAACTATAATATGTAATATTTGAGTGTCGTCCCTGTGCAGGGACCAAGCTAATCTTTTCTGTATCATTTTTAGTATATGTGCTGCTAAAGCGAGCGCCCCATTTGTTTTTGTTTCATTTTGTTGTTTGAGACAGGATCTTGTTCTGTTACCCAGCTGGAATGCAGTAGCATGATCATAGCTCACTGCAGCCTCAAACTCTGGGGCTCAAGCAATCCTCCTGCCCAGCCTCCTGAGTAGCTGGGACTGCAGGCATGCACCACCATGCACAGCTAATTTTTAAAAATTTTTTGTAGAGATAGAGGTTTCACTATATTGCCTGGGCTAGTCTTGAACTCCTGGGCTCAAGCGATCCTCCTACCTCAGCCTCCTAAATGCTGGGATTACAGGTGCGAGCCACTGCACTCAGTCAAAACTATATGTTTTAATAAAATATAAAGCTATAGTGGGAAGGTCCAAAAATATCACAGGTAATACAATTTCCCAGATCATTTACAATAACACTAAAAAAAAATAAAATAAAATTTGGGTATAAATCTAACAAAACATGCACAGGATCTTTGTGCTAAAAACTACAAAATACTGATTATTTTATTTTATTTCATTTTATTTTATTTGAGACAGGGTCTTGCTCTGTCACCAAGGCTAAAGTGCAGTGGCACAATCATGGCTTACTATACCCTTGACCTCTCAGACTCAATGTGGCACAATCATGGCTTACTATATACCCTTGACCTCCCAGACTCAATGTGGCACAATCATGGCTTACTATACCCTTGACCTCCTAGACTCAATCAATCACCTCGCCTCAGCCTCCCCAGTAGCTGGGACTACAGGCACGCACCACCACAGCTGGCGAATTTTTCTATTTTTTGTAGAGATGAGGTCTCACTATGTTGCTGAGGCTGGTCTCGAACTCCTGTGCTCAAGTGATCCTCCCACCTCAACCTCTCAAAGTGCTGGGATTACAGGCATGAGTCACTGTGTCTGACCAAAAAAAGGTTTTAACGACCTAAATAACTGGAGAGATGCGGCATGCTCATGGATTCGGAGGCTTTACAGAGCAAAGACGTCAATTCTCTCAAAATTGATCTGCAGTTGGTTTAATGCAATTCCTATAAAAATTCTAACAGATTTTTATATATGAACAAACTGATTCTAAAATTTATATGGAAAGGCAAAGGAACTAGAATAGCTAAAAGAATTTTGAAAAAAAAGAATAAAATAAGGGTAATCACATTAGCTTTTTAAAGACTTACTATAGACACATAGATCAATAGAACAAAAAAGAGTAAAAATAAACTCACATTTGTACAGATAACTAATTTTTGACAAAGGTATAAAAGCAATTTAATGAAGCAAGGATAGTCTTTTTAACAAGTGGTGATGGCACAACTAGTCTCCTGTAGGAGACAAAATGGACCTTGATCTAAACCTCACAATTTATGCCAAAATTAACAAACTTCAAATGCATAATTTTATCAAATGTTGAACTATAAGACTCTTAGGGAAAAAACAAGAGAAATTCTGTGTGACCTAAATTTAGGGAAAATGTTCTTAGATATGACACCAAAAGTACCACCCAAAAAGAAAAAGTTAATAAATTAGACTTCATCATAATTAAAACTTTTCCTCTGTGAAAGATATTAAGAAAATGAGAAAAGAAGCCACAGATTGGGAGAAAATATTTGCAAATCACATATATTTGACATAGAATTTATATCTAGAATAAATAAGAAATCCCTAACCTCAACTGTAAATAAGTAAGCAGTCCAATTAAAAAGTGGACAAACAAGTCAACAATGCAATCCCATTTACAATAGTCATACCCCCCATCCCACCAAAAAATAAAAATAAAACAAACAAAATCATGACATCTAAGCAAGGAGGGGAAATGTCTCTACAAGAACCACAAAACACTTGCAAATGGGCAAAAGACATGAACAGACACTTCTCAAAAGAAGACATACAAGTGGCCAATAAACATGAAGAAATGCTCCACATCACTAATCATCAGAGAAATGCAAATCAAAATCACAATGAGATGCCATCTCACATCAGTCAGATGCCAGAATGGCTATTATTAAAAAGTCAAAAAACAACAGATGTTGGAAAGGCTGTGGAGAAAAGGGAACACTTACACACTGTTGGTGAGAATGCAAATTAGCTTATCCACTATGAAGAGCAGTTTGAAGATTTCTCAAAGAACTTAAAACAGAACTGTGGCCGGGCGCGGTGGCTCACGCCTGTAATCCCAGCACTTTGGGAGGCCGAGGCGGGCGGATCACGAGGTCAGGAGATCGAGACCATCCTGGCTAACACGGTGAAACCCCATCTCTACTAAAAATGCAAAAAAAATTAGCCGGGCGAGGCGGCGGGTGCCTGTAGTCCCAGCTACTCAGGAGGCTGAGGCAGGAGAATGGCGTGAACCCGGGAGGCGGAGCTTGCAGTGAGCCGAGATCGCGCCATTGCACTCCAGCCTGGGCGACTAAGCGAGACTCTGTCTCAAAAAAAAAAAAAAAACAAAAAAAAAACAGAACTACCATTCGACCCAGGAATCCCATTACTGTGTATCTATCCAAAAGAAAACAAATAGTTCTATCAAAAAGACATATGCACTCACATGTTCATTGCAGCACTATTCACAGTAGCAAAGACATGAAATCAACCTAGATGCCCATCAAATGTGGCCTGGGTAAAGAAAATCTGGTACATATACACCAGCCATAAAAAAAGAACAAAATCATGTCCCTTGCAGCAACATGGGTGCAGCTGGAGGCCATTATCCTAAGTGAATTAATGCAAGAACAGAAAGCCAAATACCACATATTCTCACTTATAAGTGGGAGCTAAACATGGGGTACTCATGAACATAAAGATGGCAACAATAGAAACTAAAGACTTCTGTAGGGGGCGGTGAGGTAACTGTTGAAAAACTATTGGGTTTCAAAAGGTCACATACTAGATGATTCCACTTATATAACATTCTCAAAGTAACAAAAGTATGGTGATGGAGAACAGATCAGTGGTTGCCAGGGGTTAGGATTGGGGTGTGACTATAAATGGCTAGCACATGGGAGTTTCTTCTGGAGTTCTATACCCCAAACGTGATAATGATCATATGAATTTATATATGTGATAAAATCCTGTAGAACTACATACAACTCCCGTTTTTTTTTTAAAGGATTGTATGTAATAACTGGTGAAATCTTGTGAGGCTGAGGCAGGTGAATCACTTGAGGCTGGGAGTTCAAGACCAGCCTGACCAACATGGTGAAACCCCATCTCTACTAAAAGAAAAAAATACAAAAATTAGCCATAGCCAGGAGTAGTGATGTATGCCTGTGATCCCAGCTACTCAGATGGCTGAGGAAGGAGAATCACTTGGACCTGGGAGGCGAGTGTGCAGTCCTGGGAGGCGAGGGTGCAGTGAGCTAAGATCACGCCACTGCACTCCAACCTGCGTAACAGAGTGAGGCTCCATCTCAAAAAACAAACAAACAAACACCTGGTGAAATCCAAATAAGGTCAGTAGTTTAGTTAATAAATAGTATTGTACCAATGTCAGTTTTCTGATTTTGATAATTATACTGTGGTTATATAAGATGTCATTGGGGGAAGCTGGGTGAAGAGTACATCTGAACTCTTTGTACTATTTTTGCAACTTCTACATGAGTCTAAAAAATTTCAAAATTAAACTTTAAAAATTCCTGTTATGTTATTATGCAGAACATCTTAATTCTCAACCTACACTCCAGATTATTTTTAAAAAGGAGCACCAATTGTTCTAATAAAAAAAAAAAAGAAACCAAATCATTGTATGTTTCATGTCTCTCTATATATAGAAGTAGTAGAAGCTTTACATTTTTTCTTTAATTTCAAGCAGATAAAATTGAGAAACTCTTCCCTTTGCAGAACATACCAGTAGTGCTGGGTTTATTTATTTTTTTATCACAACAATATTTCAAAAGAAAATGATAATAATTTATTCTAGTCTGTGCTGGTTAGATTCTACCTGGAATATTGCTCTCAATTCTAGGTATCATACTTTAGAACAGTTAATTCAGAAGTGAGTGACCAGGATAGTGAAGAAATTTGAAACTATATTTTCTGAGGATCAAATAGAGGAACTAGGTTATGTCTACGCTAGAGAAGAAAAAATACTGAAGTTCTAATACTGTCTTTAAGTCTATGAAAGGTTACCATGTGGAAGACAACAGATTTATTTGGAATACTCTAAGGTGTAAGAATTAGGATCAATAGTCCTACAGAGAAAAAGACTTTCAAGCAAGATAAGCAGACACTAAAAAACAGTGCTTACCAAAGAGGAAATGAGCTACCTTGGAACACAGTGCCTATCACAGAAACAATAAAAGCACTGGCAATAACGTTCTTTCAGGACTTCTGATTTAAAATAGCAGACTGCACACATGCATTTATCTCAGAAACCTCCTGAAATGTGAAATTAAAATAACAGAAAGACATGGAAGAAACGATAGTGGACAAAAAAGATTAACAAATATTTGAAAGCAAGAAAGGGAATGAAGGAGTAGCAACCTTAACATACCAGAACAGAGAAAGTTGAATCCAAACTGTCCAATGGGGGGATGACACCAATAATCTAGCTGGTTCTCATCAGAGAACTCCAGGAATCTAAGGAACTGGAGATACTAGCTATCTCAGACAGCAGGTATAAGGAGAAGTGTTGGAAACATTGCAGTAATTCATTGAAATTATATAGAAGAAATACCTAAGATACTCTTCTTCTAAATTCCCATGCAACCAAACAAAGGCACCTCCCTCACATGGCAGGAAAGAAAATGTTTATTTTCTGATTAATTGAAACAGAATAGCCTTATATTCAAATATGCAAGGTATATAGTGAGGGACTGAAGTAAATCACCTTACTGAAATTAAGAATACTATGTGAAAAATTACATATAAACAGCTGTATTCCCTTACTCAGTTCCCAAAATGCTGGCTAAAAGAGAAGAGACTAAAAGCTTTAAGATAATGTAAGTCTGCGGTGGGTCACGCCTGTAATCCTAGCGCTTTGGGAGGCCGAGGCGGGTGGATCACGAGGTCAGGAGATTAAGACCATCCTGGCTAACACGGTGCAACGCCGTCTCTACTAAAAATACAAAAAATTAGCCGGACATGGTGGCACACGCCTGTAATCCCAGCTAATTGGGAGGCTGTGGCAGGAGAATCACTTGAACCCAAGAGGTGGGGGTTGCAGTTGAGCCGAGATTGCACCACTGCACTCCAGCCTGGGTGACAAGAGTGAGACTCCATCTCAAAAAAAAAAAAAAAAGAAAGATAAAGTTAGTCACATACAGGTCAGGTGCGGTGGCAAACACCTGTAATCCCAGCCCTTTGGGAGGCCAAGGCAGGTAGATCACCTGAGGGTAAGAGTTTGAGACCAACCTGGCCAACATGGTGAAACCCTGTCTCTACTAAAAATACAAAAATTAGCCAGGCATGGTGGCACGCATCTATAGTCCTAACTACTTGGGAGGCTGAGGCAGGAGTATTGCTTGAACCCAGAGGCAGAGGTTGCAGCGAGCCAAGATTGTGCCACTGCACTCCAGCCTGGGTGACAGAGCAAGACTCTGTCTCAAAAAATAATAATGATAAATAAAGTAAACCACATACAAATAGGATCAGGAATCAGAATGCTATCATCTTTCTCAATAATAGCAGTGAAGGCTGGGCGCAGTGGCTCACGCCTGCAATCCCAGCACTTTGGGAGGCTGAGGTGGGCAGATCACGAGGTGAGGAGATTGAGACCATCCTGGCTAACACGGTGAAACTCCGTTTCTACTAAAAATACAAAAATTAGCCGGGTGTGGTGGTGGGCACCTGTAGTCCCAGCTACTCAGGTGGCTGAGGCAGGAGAATGGCGTGAACCCAGGAGGCAGAGCTTGCAGTGAACAGAGACTGCACCACTGCACTATAGCCTGGGTGACAGAGCAAGACTCCATCTCAAATAACAATAATAATAATACTACTAACAGTGAAAGCTGAGGGACAATAGCCTAATGCCTTTGAAATTCTGTGGGAAAACAATTTTCTAACATAATTTTTTTGTTTGTTTATTTTTTGTTTTTTTAGACAGTGTCTTGCTCTGATTTCCAGGCTAGAGTGCAGTGGTTCAATCAGAGTTCACTGCAGCCTCAAACTCCTGGGCTCAAGTGATCCTCCTGCCTTAGCCTCCCAAGTAGCTAGGACTATAGGCATGGGCCACCATGCCTGGCTAATTTTTCTTTTTAGAGACAGGGTCTTACTATGTTGACCAGGCAGTCCTCAAACTCCTGGGCCTTAAGCAATTCCCCTGCCTTGGCCTCCCAAGGTACTGGGATTATAGGTATGACCCACCAGGCTTGGCCTTTAACCTGAAATTCTGTACCCAACTAGACTAACAATCAAGTGGAGAAGTGGAATAAAGATATTTCAGGTTAACAAAACCTGAAAAAAATTAACTTCCATGAATCTTATTTGTTTTTTTAAGAGAACTAATCCTGCTTTCTAACCATGAATCTTTTATAAGAAGACTAGTAAAGGATGTCCACCAGCAAAATGAGAAAAGAAACCCAGAAAGAAATGAAAACCAGAAAACTGAGGCTTTAATGAAAAAGAAGCATCAGGAACCACAAGGATCATGGTAGAGCTCCTGAATGTCAGCTGTACATAAGGTCTAGAGTGCGTACAGTCTGGATTGGAATAGGTAGATGCAAAGTTCCAAGATGAAAGCCTTATAAAAAAAGATTATCCAAGATGTTTAACTATACTGATAGTGGTTTTTATGTTTCTACTGCAGAGTTCAGAAAATAAAGGACAATAGATACATAGAAAACTAAACAAATGGAAAACAGTAAATTATTAACTCCAGGAAAAACAAAAGGTTATACAAGAAAGAAAATGTAAACATGGGCCAGGCACAGTGGCTCATGCCTGTAATCCCAGCTACACAGGAGACTGAGGCAGGAGAATCACTTGAACCCAGGAGGTGGAGGTTGCAGTGAGCTGAGATCGCACCATTGCACTCTAGCCTGGGCAACTAGAGTGAAACTCCATCTCAAGAAAAAAAAAAAAAAAAGAAAGGAAAGAAAAGAAAATGTAAACACAGTATATAGTGGCTCAGTTGTAAACAATATATGCATAATTCAAACAATGTAAACATTATTTTGCCTAAAGTTATGGTATGATTATACTGGGAGTTAGTGAGGAAAAGTAAGTGGTAGCAGGAGTTGTATAAGACTGTTAAATCTTTATCTTCTAAAATAAAAAACAGAGTTACTGTCTATAATTTAAAAAACAACAAACAGCAAATGAAATATTTTTTAGAGACAGGTAAATCCCAGAAGAAACAAAGAATTAAAAATAGGCCAGACACAGTGGCTCATGCCTGTAATCCCACCACTTTGGGAGGCCAAGGCAGGAGAATCACCAGAGGTCAGGAGGTCGAGACCAGGCTGACTAACATGGAGAAACCCTGTCTCTATTAAAAATACAAAATTAGCTGGGCATAGTGGTACATGCCTGTAATCTCAGCTACTAGGGAGGCTGAGACAGGAGAATCGCTTGAACCCAGGAGGCAGAGGTTGCAGTGAGGCAAGATCGTGGCATTGCACTCCAGCCTGGGCAACAAGAGTGAAATTCTGTCTCAAAAAGACAAACAAACAAACAAAAGAATTAAAAACAGTTGCCTCCTGTGCTGTTGCAGTCCCAATGTAAAAAAAGACAAAAGAGAAGAAGAGAGAGAAAAAGAAAGAAAAGAAAATTAAAATAGTTGTAATGAAGAAGAAAAGTAAGAGACTGTTCTTAGTATACGCTTTACAGTACACTATTTCACTTAAAAAAATTATATACATATTACATTGAATAAAAATAAATATTATTATTATTGTTATTATTATTTGAGACTGAGACTCTATTGCCCAGGCTGGAGTATAGTGGCGTGATCTCAGCTCACTGCAAGCTCTGCCTCCCAGGTTCAAGTAATTCTTCTGCCTTAGCCTCCTGAGTAGCTGAGATTACAGGCACCCGCCACCATACCTGGCTAATTTTTGTATTTTTAGAAGACACGGGGTTTCACCATGTTGGCCAAGCTGGTCTTGAACTCCTGACCTCGAGTGATCTGCCCGCCTTCCCAAAGTGCTGGGACTACAGACATGAGCCACGGCACCCGGCCAATTATTTTTAAAACTTACAGGTTCTCATGTCCCATTCCTAGACCCACTGTAACACAATATCTGAATAGATCTACATATTTGAATGGCTTAAAAGATTATAACCGGGTAGTTAAGTTGGATAAAACACTGGGGTGAGATCACAGACTTTGGCCAGGTGTAGTGGCTCATGCTTGTAATCCCAGCACTTGGTATGGTGGCTCATGCGTGTAATCCCAGCACTTTGGGAGGCTGAGGCAGGTGGATCACCTAAGGTCAGGAGTTCGAGAGCAGGCTGGCCAACATAGTGAAACCCCATCTCTACTAAAAATACTAAAATTAGCTGTGCATGGTGGCAGGTGCCTATAATCCCAGCTACTTGGGAGGCTGCAGCAGGAGAATCGCTTGAACCCAGGAGGCGGAGACTGCAGTGAGCCAAGATCGTGACATTGCATTCCAGCCTGGGTGACAGAGCAAGACTCTGTCTCAAAAAAAAAAAAAAAAAAAAAAAAAAAAATCACGGACTTAAAGCTGAATGCAGGCTTTTCTATATTCCACTGACTCAAAAATGTACCCTCAACCCTAGCCAGCAAATCTAAATAAGCATGCAACTCATTACAAAGAAGACCGAGAAAGAGAGTTTAAATGGGTCAGCATGATCCATCATTCCTATAAGTAAAGCTCCTTAAAAGTATATAAAACCCACACAGATAAATTAGTAACAAAACTTTTGTACATCACGCCTGTAACCCCAGCACTCTGGGAGGCTAAGGAGGGAGGATCACGAGGTCAGGGGATTGAGAACATCCTGGCTAACACGGTGAAACTCCGTCTCTACTAAAAATACAAAAAAAAAAAAATTAGCCAGGTGTGGTGGCACGCACCTGTAGTCCCAGCTACTCAGGAGGCTGAGGCAGAAGAATCACTTGAATCTGGGAGGCAGAGGTTGCAGTGAGCTGAGATCGTGGCACTGCACTCTAGCCTGGGCGACAGAGCCAGGTTCCATCTAAAAAAAATAAAAAATAAAAAAAAATCTTTGTACATTAAAAATAGTAAGTTACATTGACATGTTAAACTAATTTATTGCTATCTAAAATGATATAAGCAACAATTTTATTGTATAATTTGATTAAATGTACAGTTAATGTACCTCTTCCTTCAATATAGTTTATCTTTGAAGTTCTGCTGAATTTTAGTTGCCATAACAACTTGAATAAACCCTTTATTGGTGGAGATATCTGAAGCTATTTATAAATGCAACAGCTGTATCTGTCCAGCTAAATTTCTTTCATAATATAAGACATCAAAGCAGTTTTCTTTTTTTTTTTTTTTGAGATGGAGTCTGTCTCTATTGCCCAGGCTGCCAGGCTGGAATGCAATGGCACCATCTTGGCTTACTGCAACTTCCGCCTCCTAGGTTCAAGCAATTCTCCCTGCCTCAGCCTCCCAAGTAGCTGGCATTACAGATGCCCGCTGCCCACCACCACGCCCAGCTAATTTTTGTATTTTTAGTAGACAATGGGGTTTCGCCATGTTGGCCAGGCTGATCTGGAACTTCTGACCTCAGGTGATCTGCCTGACTCAGCCTCCCAAAGGTGCTGGGATTACAGGCATGAGCCACACTGTGCCTGGCATAAAAGCAGTTTTCATTTGCTCTGAATAAATTTAAGAAAAATATCATGAACCATTAAAACTAAAACTATAATTTCTACATTTATATCTAAAATATTAAAATGTAGTAAAACTATATAGAATAAGGTAGAGAATGTGGCTGGGTGTGGTGGCTCATGCCTGTAATCCCGTCAGTTTGGGAGGCCATGGTGGGTGGATCACTTGAGGTCAGGAGTTTGAGATCAGCCTGGCCAACATGGTGAAACCACGTCTCTACTAAAAATACAAAAATTAACCAGGCATGGTGGTAGATGCCTGTAATTGCAGCTACTTGGGAGGCTGAGGCTGAAGAATCAGGTTGAGGCTGGGCTTGAACCCAGGAGGTGGAAGTTGCAGTGAGCTGAGATCGTACCATTGCACCACAGCCGGGGCAACAAAGTGAGACTGTTTCCAAACAACAACAACAACAACAAAAACAGAGAATTAAAAAAATACATTTTCATTTCATTGTTTCCTGAAAAAAAAAAAACCAGCAATATTAACACAAAGCTTTCTAAACTGTTAAGTTTTTTCAAAATTGAAAAACGCTTAGATATTTTATTCAGAAGTTTTTGTCTGTTTTTAACTTTTTGTAGAGACAGTCTCACTAATATTGTCCAGGCTGGTCTTGAACTCCTGAGCTCAAAGGATCCTCCTGTCTCAGCCTTCCAAAGTGTTGTGATTACAGGTATGAGCCACTGCACTCAGCCAGATATTTCATTCTATTTATTTGTGTGTGTGTGTATGTGTGTGTGTGTGTGTCTGTGTGTGTGTGAATCGATAGGTCAAGCCTTCATTTTTTTTTAATTTTAGTTTTACATAAGTTATTGGGGTACAGGTGGTATTTGGTTATATGAGTAAGTTCTTTAGTGGTGATTTGGGAGATTTTGATGCACTCATCACCCAAGCAGTATACACTGCACCATATTTGTAGTCTTCTATTCCTCGCCCCACTCCCACTCTTCCCCACAAGTCCCCAAAGTCCACTGTATCAGTCTTATGCCTTTGCATCAGCCAGATATTTTAAATCAATTGCTTCTCTCCACAGTAACACAATGCAAGATAAAACACAAAGAAGCAGGCTGGGTGCAGTGGCTCACATCTGTAATCCTAGCACTCTGGGAGGCCATGGCGGATGGATCACGGGGTCAGGAGACCGAGACCATCCTGGCTAACACAGTGAAACCCCGTCTCCACTAAAAAAAAAAAAAATACAAAAAATTAGCCAGGCGTGGTGGTGGGCACCTGTAGTCCCAGCTACCCGGGAGGCTGAGGCAGGAGAATGGCGTGAACCCGGGAGGCAGAGGTTGCAGTGAGCCGAGATAGCGCCACTGCACTCCAGCCTGGGTGACACAGCGAGACTCCATCTCAAAAAAAAAAAAAAAAAAAAAAAGCAAAAAAAAACCCCACATACACAAAAAGAAGGAAACAACAACATTACATAAAACAACATTTATTAACAGTTAAAGCAACCTAAATTCATTAATAAAAGTAGAATAAAGATTTTACAACTGAACCTTTCCTCTTTTCAAAGTGATTATTTGATTCCATTAAAATAATTAATAGTAATTAGACTGAAGAAATATCTATCTTCACTGATATAAGCTTTTGAGTACACAAAATTATAAAAATAAAAGGTTTATTCTGCAGTAGTGTAGCAGTTGATTAGCAGCTTCTCAGATAGGATCTGTGCCTATGTAGAGTCTCAGAAAGTATTGGTTCAATAGATTATTTAGATTAAGACTGCTATATTTAGGACAACCTACAGATTTTTTCTCATAGGAAAAAAGTTTTAAATTATATATAAATACACGTATTGACTGGTAATTGTTACATACATTTTCTACCTTGAATTGAGATACTCATCTTTGTGCTCATCTTTCAAACCCTTTCTCCAACCCTTCCTCTAACTCATGTTTTAAAAACATATATAATATCCTATACATCCATATATTTGGGGATAGTCCATTAAACTTGTATTAAATTTAAATTTTGCACCTCGTCCATATTTAATTTAATCAACGTTTAATTTTGCAGATGTTTTTCTTTTTTATCTTTCCTGTGGTACAGATTAATTTTGCAGATATTTTACAATAATTAAAAATATACAAAACACAATTTCCTAAGGGAAAAAAAATAACTAAACAACAGGTGATTCAGACAGCAGCCAGCAATGTTATTTTCAAAGAATAACTATAGATGCATAAGATCCATTCTTCTATATTCATTGCTGTTATATTTTGATATAAAACATATCTAATCATAAATAAGGTCTTTGCCCTTTCACTTAAATCTTTCAGAGAATAGCATAATCACAATCCTGAGAAACCATTCCTGTGCCTAGAATTTCAAGTAAGTCTGTCTTTCATGTAAATACCCACATGATTCTTTTCCTATTACTTTCACAGTTCCTTTCCTGCCCATTCCATTCCTTGAAAAATTTATGAGAAATGCCTACATGACAGGAATATGTCCATTTCAGCCTCTCTTAAACTAGAAACAATTCTTAGGTTATAGAAACGAAAACCTCATTTTCATATGTTGTCTTTATAGTTTAAAAAGTGCTGGCCGGGCGCGGAGGCTCACGCCTGTAATCCCAGCACTTTGGGAGGCCGAGGCGGGCGGATCACAAGGTCAGGAGATCGAGACCATGGTGAAACCCCGTCTCTACTAAAAATACAAAAAAAAAATTAGCCGGGCGCGGTTGTGGGCGCCTGTAGTCCCAGCTACTCGGGAGGCTGAGGCAGGAGAATGGCGTGAACCCGGGAGGCGGAGCTTGCAGTGAGCCGAGATCGCGCCACTGCACTCCAGCCTGGGCGACAGAGCCAGACTCCGTCTCAAAAAAAAAAAAAAAAAAAAAAAAAAAGTGCTCACATACACTATAATGTCTGACCCTACAATAATGCTTCCACTTGGATAAAATAGGTATTATTCTCATTTTGAAAATTTAAAAAAAAAATTATGCTCAGAAGGGCTTGCCCCAGGTCAAACAAGAAGAGCAATAATCATCATATAAGTCAGCTCTCTTGACATATTTTTTTCACAATACTTTGCTGCCTCACTTACATATGACAAAGAGGAGAGAGTGGGGCAACTGACTTTGGCAGCCTTCAGTTGTCACCGACCCTGAACAACAGAATCTATTACAATCTATTCTCTCTCCAATAGCAAGTCCTGGCAGTATGGTAGACCTGACTGATAGCATAACTTTAATTATCAGCCAGAGGCTTAAACCTATGCTTGTTGTAATTAGAATTTCCCCACAGAAAAAAAGCATATCATCTATTCCAGAAAAGACCTACCTATTAAATCCTAATCTTTACATTTTCAATTCACGGCCAACCAGTGTTTAAAACATGAATTATCTTAATAAAAGAGCAAGTTTACAAATGCCTATGGAGTACACCTTTGGGAATGTTACCCCATTCTATTTTTAGTAAACATTTAATCCTAGTATAAGACCAGAACAGATGGGCAACAGAAACTGGCTCCAATTTTCCAGCATTCTACATACTAGCTAACAATATAGCAAACACCTAGAGGTTGTTCTAACCATAATTATCAGCTCAACCCATAACAGAATCAGAAGTCGGCTTGTATTCCCTCTTGTTTTGGAGAAAGATACTTGGGACTCGTCAAAAAAAAAAAAAAATCAGACTTAGCAATTTTACTTCTAAGTAAACAACCCACACTGATGCTCTTATTTTATAATGCTTGCTCCTAGTCGCATGCTTATTTCATTCAATGCTATGCTTCACTGCCTCCTTTTCTTTGGTCTCTTTTCACTTTTTTGGCTGTTGTTACTTGTTCAACTCCTTTACTATATTCTTCTTTCCATCTCTCGTTTTGGTAATCCTCATCACTATCTGGGCTATCTTGTTGTTCTTCCTGCCAGATTCCTTCCTGAAGCTGCCAACTCCCACTTAAAGCTTTGTGTTCATCAACAATTTATGCTTTAAAACGATCAGTTGCTTTTTCCTTGATCGCCTTTCAAAATCTCATTACCTTGATATATCTCAGTTAGTTATTAGAAAAGCTACTTGATTAAACTAGTTTATACTGAAAGGAGCATAAGTGTTGAATAATTGGTCATTTTAGACAAGATGGGGGAGAAATTTGGGAAAGAATAGTTTTCATACTTTCAGCCCACTCCCCTCCCAGCCTTTAGCAAATAACAATAGAGTTGTAAGCCCAGGAAAGCCCTTACCCCAACCCCCTGGAGTCTCAAAATAAGTTTCTTCATTGTTAAAGAAGACTTCGGTTATTACTCTATTCCTGTGTCTTCTACTAGTTTTCCAGGGTCCTTGCTATCCAGTATTTGCTTCTCAATGAAAGGAATTGTTTCTATTATATTGGGCAAGTTCCTGCCCTGCCATAAGCTAACATAAACAACCAGAGTGTGTGTATCTATACCAAAGAATGTGTCATTATTCTGATCTCTGACTGGCGCCTGTTGGAAAAGGGACTTGAATGTAGGAATCTTCATATTGAAATGAAAACACTTTCTTCTTTTTCTAGTAAACTCCTATCTCCTCTCCAGATAATTAGAAAAATACGAAGTTAAACTGAAGGTTTATAATATTATTTATATATAATAATAATCACATGAACAACTTATCATTTATACTTTAAACATCATACATTATAACTGGAATTAGGTCCATGATTAAATGTTTCAGATCCAGTTATGTTTTACTTTATTATAACTGAATTTGGTATCTATTCAGTCTTCATAGTTAGTTGGTTAGTTGTTCATATAACACAGCAATCTGTTTATCTAAAATTAGTAGGACCATTGCTACTATAATCCTTAATTATGACTCACTCTCACAAGTAATTTATTTATGATATAATTTAAATACATTTATTTAAAAATATTTGTTTGCATATCTAAATAAGATCACAGCACATGGACAATAATTATGTTGAGCTTCTAGCACCATTTGGACACTATAATGAAATAATAGTCATTGATGTATATTCAATCTCTACCTTATTCATTTTAACTTACTCATATAGTCTGTCAGTGTTTTAAAGTCATTTATGCACATATTTTCTATTTGTAGGTCCAAAAAGCACACTCCTTTAGGACTTCAATCATGTCTTTTACAGTTGAATCTCAACTAATTTGAAATCAAAAAACCAAAAATTCATTGTACCTTAATGGGTCCTGCACATGGCTTAGCACATCACATATATTATTATTATCTTCTTTAATCCTGGCAGCAATCCTGTGAGAGAGTACTATTATCAGCTGCATTTTCCTGAGGAGAAACTTAAGGCTGGAGAGGTTTCGTACCTTGCCCAAGGTCACACAAAATTAGTAAGTGGAGCCAGGATCAATTCTGGCTCTGTCTGATATAAATCAGTCTGATATAAATCAGGATCTGTCTGATATAAAAATCCATGCCCTTTATCATTGTTATTGATAGGTTTGGAACTCTGACCCCACCCGAATTTCATGTCCAATTGTAATCCCCAATGTTGGAGGTGGGGCCTGGTGGGGATGGATTTTTGTGAATGGTTTAGCACCATCCCCTCGGTTCTCTCCTCACACTAGTGAGGGCTCGCTTAAGATATGCCCTTTATTTATTTTTCTTATTTATTTATTTTTTGTTTGAGACGGAGTCCGTCTCTGTCTCCCAGGCGGGAGTGCAGTGGTGCCATCTCGGCTCACTGCAACCTCTGCCTTCCAGGTTCAAGCCATCCTCCTCTGCCTCAGACTCCCGAGCAGCTGGGATTACGTGTGCCCACCACCACGCCCGGCTAATTTTTGTAGTTTACTTAGTAGAGACAGGGTTTCACCATGTTGGCCAGGCTGGTCTCAAACTCCCGACATCAGGTGATCCACCCACCTCTGTCTCCCAAAGTGCTGGGATTACAGGCATGAGCCACTGCACCTGGCCCCGACGTGTCCTTTAAAAGCGTGTAGCACCTCCCTCCTGCCCTCTCTCTAACTTGCACCACGCCAGAAGCCTTACTCCCCCTTTGCCTTCCACCATGATTGTACATTTCCTGAGGCCTCCCCAGAAGCAGAAGCCACTATGCTTTCTGTACAATCTATAGAACCATAAACCAATTAAACCTCTTTTGTTTATAAATTACCCAGTCTCAGGTATTTCTTCATAGCAATGCAAGCATGGATTAATACAGTTATAGTACTTCTTGTATATTCAAGAAAAAAAAATGTAATTAGAAATATGGCTATGGTGGGCTGGGCACAGTGGCTCATGCTTGTAATCCCAGCACTTTGGGAGGCTGAGGCAGGTGGATCACTTGAGGTCACGCGTTCAAGACCAGCCTGGCCTACATGGTGAAACCCCGTCTCTACTAAAAATACAAAAAAAATTAGCCTGGCATGGTGGCACTTGCCTGTAATCCCAGCTACTCCAGAGGCTGAGGCAGGAGAATCACTTGAACGTGGGACGCGGAGGTTGCAGTGAGCCGAGATCGCACCACTGCATTCCAGCCTGGGCGACAGAGTGAGACTCTTATCTCTAAAAAAATAAATAAATAGAAATACGGCTGTGGAAAATTGGGGGGCAGAGATCAACAACCATATCAACAGTTATAATTTTGGATTTCATCATGTTATTTGATAAAGATTTATAAAGAGAAACAATATATGTATTCATCAAAATTTTTTCTTATTTTAGCCACAGAGCCCATGTTGTCCAGGCTGGAGTATAGTGGCTATTCACATCACTATCATAGAGCACTGCAGCCTGAAATGTCTGACCTCAGGTGATCCTTCCACCTTAGCTTCCTGATTTAGTTGCAGCTACTGGCACGTGCCACTGCACCTGGCTATTCAGCAAATACGTATTGAGTACTAGTTATGTACCAAGCACTATCATAGACTCTTGCCCTTAAGGAGCTTACATAAAGAGATTTTTCCAGAAAGCAAGAGCATTTCAAGAAAGTAGGGGAGAAGCACTTAAAAATAATAAACAACAAAAAGTATGTGGTGTCAGTAATAAATTTAAACCAAGATCTAGGTGATCTAATTATCATTGGTTCATATGTGGGTTTCTAGTACCTGAAATACCAAGCAAATAATGAACTTGGGGTCTATATTAAAAGTTTACACTAAGTAAAGCTTACATATGGGAATAAGTAGCCCTCAAATCTCTATAATTAAGGTCCAATTACCATTTTTTAGCTATGCCCTTACAACAGTAATATTAAGTGTTTTGGGCTCATCTTTATTCTAAACTCCAAAAGATAGGGATAAAGATCTATTTATTATTTTCATCAGTGCCAACATGTAGTCACTAAAATATGCTTGTAGACAGATAAAGATGTTCTGAATTAAATATGAATCTACTATCTGTTACTTGTGTGACCATAGGCAACTTATTTAACCTCTCTGTTAAACCTCTGTTGTGTGCCTCAAGTTTCATACTTGTTAAATAAAGACAATGAGAGCTCCTATCCAATACGCATTGTTGTGAGGTTAAATTAATGTGCTTACTTAGCAGGGAGTCTGGCATATAGTAAATACTCCATAATGCTTAACTGCTATTAAGCACTGTCTCATTTTTTTCCTGTTGAATATTGTTTACTTTTCAAGTAAGGTACCCATAATGAACTAGATACAGTACAGATTTAACTTTAGAAAAAAACTAGAGTGTATTCTTTTTGAGAAATGCAAGCATTTTCTAGATACATAAGGAAAGTCTAGTGTTTTGTTACTATACAAGTTTCAGAATGCTTGGGAATCCCAAGTGTTAACTATTAATAGTTACAGAAGTAGCATGATTTATTTATAGCACATTTCACTCGCTTAATGCAAGGATCTTTTTAACTTCTCAGTGAATGTATGCCCAAGAAATCAGTATTTATTATTTCAAATTTGGAAAAATTAAAAAGTACTAAAAAGGCAAATATAGAAACGTCATTACCCCCAAATAACAATTTATGAAATTCCAAGACATTTTCTTATTTTAAAATGAAACAGTAAACATTTTAAATATAAGGCAATAAAAAGTCTTCCCAAACTATCTGTTAAAGCACAATGCATACCACTGTGAAAAAGTTTGGCAGTTCCTCAAAAGATTAGACATAGAATTACCATATGATCCAGCAATTCCACTCCTAGGCATATACCCAAAAGAACTGTAAGCAGGGACTCAACAGACACTTTGTATATCAATTTCTACAGCGGCATTATTCACAATAGTCAAAAAGGTGAAAATGTCCAAGTGTCCTTTGACAGATAAATGGATAAATCACATGTGGTATATACATACAATGGAAAATATTCAGTAATTAAAAAATGAAATTCTGAGGCTGGACATGGTGGCTCACACCTGTAATCCCAGCACCTTGGGAGGCCAAGGCAGGCAGATGGCTTCCACTCAGGAGTTCCAGCCCAGCCTGGGCAATATGGCAAAATCCTCTCTCTACCAAAAATACAAAAAAATTAGCCAGGCATGGTGGGCGTGTGCCCTAGGCCCAGCTAGTCAGGAGGCTGAGGTGGGAGGATCACTTGGGCCTAAGAGGTGGGGGTTGCAGTGAGCTGAGATCGTGCCACTGCACTCCAACCTGGCTGACAGAGTGAGACCTTGTCTCAAAAAGAAAAAAAGATTCTGATACATGCTACAACATGCATGAACCTTGAAAACATTATGCTATGTAAAATAAGACAGGCACAGAAGGACACATGTTATATGGTTACACTTACATGCAGTACCTAGACCAAAAATAGGCAAATTCATAGACATGAAAAGTTGAACAGAGGTTACTAGGGGATGGGGGAAGGAGGAAATGGAAAGTTATTGTTTAGTGGGTATGAAGTTTGATTTGGGCTGATGAAAAAGTTTTGGAGATGGATGGTGGTGATGATTATACAACATTGTGAGTATACCTAATGTCACTGAATTGTATACTCAAAAATGATTAAAATGATAAATCTTATGTTATATATATTTTATGGTTTCATATTTGAAAGTATTTCCTTCTCTTTACTCCATATAGAAATATTATATACAGGCTGGGCATGGTGGCTCACGCCTATAATCCCAGCACTTTGGGAGGCCAAGGCAGGCAGATCACAAGGTCAGGAGTTTGAGACCAGCCTGGCCAATATGGAGAAACCCCATTTCTACTAAAAATACAAAAATTAGCTGGGCATGGTGGCATGAGCCTGTAGTTCCAGCTACTCAGGAGGCTGAGGCAGGAGAACTGCTTGAACTCAGGAGGCGGAGGTTGCAGTGAACTGAGTTCATGCTACTGCACTCCAGCCTGGGTCACAGAGTGAGACTCCAAACTCCAAAAAAAAAAAAAAAAAAAAAAAGAAAGAAAGAAATATTATACACATTCTACCTGCATTATAATTAAAATTTTTTATTGTATCAAAAAGTTTATTGTAACAATATTTTTATTTTATATTTTTTATCATAATGCAGGTAGAATGTATGTAATATTTCTATATGGAGTAAGGGGAAGGAAATATTTTCAAATATGAAAATAGGAAATCCTTTATTCCACAGTTAAAATGACAACTGTAAAAAATTTATCTTATCATTAAGAGTAGGAGAACAGAATTATGTATGGCAGTTCAATATCATAATCTTCTCACAATAATGATTAGCATATAATATCCTAAAACTTGCAATTAGTTTGTTATTCCTAAACTAAGACTGAAAAGCAATGTCAAAATCAGCTCGAGTACATAATCAACATTTGATTTACGTAATCTGATATGAAAACTTCAAAGCACTGAGGGAAAAAACACCTTAGAAAATATTCTTTGAAAGGAACAGCAGTAACAGAGGTATAATAAGTAAGAGCAAAAGAATGTTCACATCCTCCTCACTCTTTCTAGGTATCTGTAAGAGAATGCATACTTTTTCTTTTCAATTATTAGCTATATTTCAAGAATGATGCAATGACAGTCTGACAAAAACTATGTGGTGGGTACCAAAATCAGGACCATATGCTAATTATGCTGAAATCCAAAACAATAAATATTCTCCAGGCAAAAATTTTAGCTTACAAATAGCAGCAAATCACATAAGACACCAAATAGTGCCATCAGTTTAGGCTTCAGGTTCGCTGTTACGTTGTAGTTAAGATTGCTAATACAATGGCACTCAGCTATAACAATGTCTTATAATTTCTAGTTAACATTGACTTTAAGGAATTCAAAACAACATTCAGCTATTATCACTCTAACTCATACACCTAATTACAGTTAATCCAGTAAAAGGTAGTTTTATTTCCCTACTGAGAATTCTGAAGTAAATAGAAGCCAAAAGTTTAAGTGGTTTACCCAAGAATTCAATGGCAATAACTTTAAAAAGGAAAGAAAGAAAAGTATATAGACTTTTATCATTGAGGATTCACATGTACTAAGCTAGAAATATTTCTGTGCTATAAGTAATTTATTCCTTAAAACAACCTGTGTCACAGAATTGCACAACTCAAGGGTTCACCATTCACATCCTGGCGTATGTAGTCAGCAAACTTCAAACTGTAGGCCAAATCTGGCCCAGAATCTATTTTTATAAATGAAGTTTTATTAGAATACAGCCATACCCATTTGTTTACATATTGCCTATGGCTGTTTTTGTACTATAACAGCAAGGTTGAGTCGCTGTGAGAGCTATCTTATGGTTTATGGCCAGCAATGCCTAAAATATTTTCTATCTGGCTCTTTCCAGAAAAAAAATTGTCAACCCCTGGTCTGTGTGAACACCACTCCTGGAATAATGCACTGTACAGTCTTCGCAGCAGCCCTGAAATGATTTACTGAAAAAGGTATTATCTGTATCTGGTAGATGAGAAAACTGAGACTCAGTAATATCAAATAATACTCAAGGTCATATAGCTTTTAAGTGACAAGGTTAGCCTTCAAATCTAGAGCCTTCCATTAAATTACACAGGACCATGTATATATTGGGGGTAGTAATACATAGCTCCCTTAGCTGTTGTTAGAAGTCTCAAATGTGTACATAAAAATATTACAGAAATGTTAATTATTATTACAGAGTAAATATTAAACACGGATAGTTTGACCTTACGTTCTCCTTTATCCTTCAATAAAATTGGTGTCTTGGCAATGCATACCTCCATACTTACCAGTTCCTCCAAAAAGACCTTCACACTCCTATTCCCATCTTCCATCTAACAAAATACTACTCTTTTTCTAGAATCAACTTAAAAGCCATATTCTTAATATCTTCTCTGATTCCCTAATCAATATTCAGTGCTTTTTCCTGTGTTCTTCTTTAGCATGTTATTGGAAACTCTGTTTAACATGTTTCATTCTATTTTCTATTATTTACTTATCTAATTCCATTTCCATTACATTATTATTTTACATTATTTAGGAGACTATTTCTTATTCATGCTTATATCCACCTCAACCACCCTCTCCCACTATAATGCCTGCCAAAGTTCCTTGTGCATAACAAATACCCACCGAGTTGGACTTCCTGACACTGTACACCTAGTTCTGCTCTGTGTTCCAATCTGTTGCTCATCACACCAAGCTAGGTTGCCTCCAGTACATCTGTCTACTTCTCAAAAAGGCAAGAAGAAAGTTAGAAACTCTTCAAAATGAAATATAGACAGAATTTTCAATTTCTACAATGTTCAATATATTTAATGCTTTCAATGTAAACTCCTCTGTATAACTCAGTAATTTTTAATCAAATATTTCATCAGTTTTATCAATATAATTTATTCCCCCATTTAATCTTTAAACCAAATTGTTCATGCTCAAATTCCCTCACAAATAAACACAATGTTCTAACTCAGCTGTTGTGGCAGAATATGTTCACAATGAACAACCCCTACTATCTTGGCAAGAATTACAGAATTAGCTAATTACAGTACAACCTCCTTTATCTGTTTTCATTAGGATAACGAGCAATCTGGATATATCAAAAAGCAAATGATCCAGAAAGACATCTTAGGGTCTTTCCCTAAATATGGAAGTCCTATGAAGTCAAGTTAGATTGAGCTTTTTTCCACCATGTGCATACTTTTTCTCTGAATAGTAAGAGAAATTCCAAGGTGTGAGGTTTTCATGAGAAAGAGGCTAAAAAGATCCCATTGTACAAGGTAGCCAAGGCAAAAATGTTTTAAACAAGCTGTAAATTTATAGGGGCCTGAAGTTTGACAAAAAGAGGATAGAGATACATAAAAGTAGAAGACAGTCCCTGCCATAAAAGATCTTGGGTTTTCTTTAGGGGAGAAAAAATAAACATATGAAATAATTTGAGAACAACAATGAACATCATATTTTGTAGGCAGTGATTCAAAATATTTCTCTCATCTCTCACTACCACATCACAAATTATTATGACTACTGTCATAAAACAAACATGTATCACTGTTTGGGCCTTAAGACTGAGCCACAGAGATTGAAGGGAGGAAGAAGGATATTCTTTTTCATTTTTCATGATTTGTATTTCACTTGCTTCTGAAAAGACTTGAGGAAATCTACCAAATAAAACAGTGTGTGGCTGGGCATGGTGCTCCCACCTGTAATCCCAGCACTTTGGGAGGCTGAGGCGGGTGGATCATTTGAGGTCAGGAGTTCAAGACCAGCCTGGCCAACATGGCAAAACCTGATCTCTACTAAAAAACACCAAAAAAAAAAAAAAAAAATTAGCTGGGCATGGTGGTGTAGGCCTGTAATCCCAGCTCCTCAGGAGGCTGAGACAGGAGAATTGCTTGAACCTGGGAGGAGTAGGTTGCAATGAACTGAGATCATGCCCCAGCATGGGTGACAGAGCAGGACTCCATCTCAAAAATAAATAAATAAATAAAATAAAACAGTGTGTGCTATTCATGGTTAAAACAAAAATATATCCCTCAAACAATGTAAGAAAGTAAATACCTCTAGGCATCTGAGGTGATCGGATGACATTTGGACTAAAATTATGTGCAAAGACTTCAATCTCCTACCATTTTCTTATGACAGAACTACTATTAGACATATCTTCTGCTATGGATTCTATTATACAGTTGTTGAACAGACTATATTAGAAATTTCTATTCTTATTAGAGAATAAAAAAATAAAATGGAACTCTGAGACATCTGTCCTGCGTTTATTTTTAGTTCCTTATCTTTTAGGATTTAATGAGTAAGGTCTTATTTTTTTTTTTTCTTTTCTAGCTAAGGATATGAATTGCAAACACAAAATTATCATTAGAGAAACAGCACAAATTGGCCGGGAGCAGTGAGTGGCTCACACCTGTAATCCCAGCACTTTGGGAGGCCAAGGTGGATGGATCACGAGGTCAAGAGATCGAGATCATCCTGGTCAACATAGTCAAACACCGTCTCTACTAAAAATACAAAAATTATTTGGGCGTGGTGGCGCGCGCCTGTAGTCCCACCTACTCGGGAGGCTGAGGCAGGAGAATCACTTGAACCTGGGCGACGGAGGTTGCAGTGAGCTAAGATCCCGCCACCACATTCTGGCCTGGTGACAGAGTGAGACTCTGTCTCAAAAAAAAAAAAAAAAAAGAAAGAAAAGAAAAAAGAAAAACAGCACAAATTAATTCACTTTGTACCTGTTAATAATTAGTAACATTTTATTGAAGCAGGTAAAAGGATACTTCACAGTCACATAGACGTCTACAGTTTAACATAACAGTTAACAATACAAAAGAAAAAAGTCTCCATTTTTTTCTACCACTTCTGTTCAGATTGCACAATGCATACAAATTAATAACAAATTTTGAAGATGTAATTTGGTTGCCAAGAAGATTGTCACTTTTGAGGCAATAGTGCAAAGAATAAATTCCAAACTTTCTTTTTTTTTTTTTTGAGACGGAGTCTGGCTCTGTCTCCCAGGCTGGAGTGCGGTGGCCGGATCTCAGCTCACCGCAAGCTCCGCCTCCCGGGTTCACGCCATTCTCCTGCCTCAGCCTCCCCAGTAGCTGGGACTACAGGCGCCCGCCACCTCGCCTGGCTAGTTTTTTGTATTTTTTTAGTGGAGACGGAGTTTCACTGTGTTAGCCAGGCTGGTCTCGATCTCCTGACCTCGTGATCCGCCCGTCTCGGCCTCCCAAAGTGCTGGGATTACAGGCTTGAGCCACCGCGCCCGGCCCAAATTCCAAACTTTCTACGTTAAAAGGCAGAGTCTTATTTTATGGTATTTTAGATATATTAGTTCACCCATTTTTCCCTAATGAATTAAATAAAAATATTAATATTTAACACCGTCCATTCCAGGCAAATAGAACACTAATGTACCCTGAATACCTTGCAACATGTCACCTAAAAATGCTAGCTAAAATATGAAAATCATCTTGAGATAAAGTACCAATGAACATAAAAAATGCACAATCCAAATTCACAAAACAAGGCTGGGTGAGGTGGCTCACACCTGTAATCCTAGCATTTTGGGAGGCCCAGGCAGGTGGATCACTTGAGGTCAGGAATTCGAGAACAGCCTGGTAAACATGGCGAAACCCCGTCTCTACCAAAAATACAAAAATTTTCCAGGCATGGTGGTGCACGCCTGTAATCCCAGCTACTCGGGAGGCTGAAGCAGGAGAATCGCTTGAACTCAGGAGGTGGAAGTTGCAGGGAGCCAAGATTGTGCCACTGTACTCCAGCCTGGGTGAGAGAGTAAGTAAGGCTCTGTCTCAAAAAAAAGAAAAGAGTAGAAAACCAACCATACAGTGGGCCATAACAATTCATAACAAAAAGAATAACTATGACAGAAAATGCTTCAGTAGAACAACAACTGATGAGAGAAAATTTTTCTTCATAGAACAGTTCAGCTATTAGATGCAGAAGAAATGAAAGAATTACACAGTCACTATTGTGAATCACTAATGAAATATAAATCTAGCCAAAGACCATCAAAGGCAGCTAAAACCATAAGGTGAAAGGCTGGGGCAGGTACTGAATGATTAGGCTGACGGCACTTGAACTTTTGGACCAATCTTAACATCACAAAAAAGGAAATATATTATTTGCTTCCTGTTGAAATGCAATATAAAGTACACAGCGGCTGGGCACGGTAGCTCACGCCTGTAATCCCAGCACTTTGGGAGGCTGAGGCAGGCGGATCACAAGGTGAGGAGATCGAGACCATCCTGGCCAACATGGTGAAACCCGTCTCTACTAAAAATACAAAAATTAGTTGGGTGTGGTGGCATGTGCCTGTAATCCCAGCTACTCGGGAGGCTAAGGCAGGAGAATCACTTGAACCCAAAGGTGGAGGTTGCAGTGAGCTGAGATCGTGCCACTGTACTCCAGCCTAGTGACAGAGTAAGACTCCGTCTCAAAAAAAAAAAAAAAAAAAAGTACACAGCACCATATATGAATTACTCTTGACAAAAACTCAAACCTAAAATCAGAGCGCTAGATCTCTGCTATCCAATATGGCAGCCACACACAGCTACTGAGCACCTGAAATGTAGCTACTTTGAATTGAGATATGTTGTAAATGTAAAATACACAACAGATTTCAAAGAGTTGGTACAAAAAAAAGACTGTAAAATATCTTACTAATAATTATGTACATTACGTGGTGAAATAATATTTTTAATATCTGGGATGAATAAAATGTGTCATTAAGATAATTTCACCTTTTTCTTTTTACTTTTGTTAATGCAGCTACCAGAAAATTTTAAATTATGTGACTTGCATTTGTAATTTGTATTTCTAACTGCACAGCATGTGCTGCTCTAGAACTAATCACCTTTTTACAGAAGATATGATATAAAAGCATATTAAATGATATCACAAGAATGCAACTAGCCAAGTCCAGAATGTAAGAAAGTCTACCAACAAATGATCTGGTTTCTTCAACAGACACGTAGCAATGAAAAAAACGAAGGGGGCTGGGCACAGTCTATAATCCCAGCACTTTGGAAGTCTGAGCCAGAGCACTGCTTGCAGGAGTTTGAGACCAGTCTGGGAAACACAGTAAGACTGTGGGAAAAAAAATAAACAAAAATTAGCCCAGCCTTGTGGAGCATGTCTATAGTCTTAGCTACCTGGGAGGCTGAGTGGGAGGATTGAGTCTGGGAGGTAAGGCTGCAGTAAGCCGAGATTACGCCACCACACTCCTGCCTGGGCAACAAAGCGAGACCCTATCTCCAAAAAAAAAAAAAAAAAAATTGTTGTTAATTTGGCCAGGTACAGTGGCTTACACTTGTAATCCCAACACTTTGGGAGGCTAAGGTGGGAGGATCGCTTGAGGCCAGGAGTTCAAGACCAGCCTGGGCAACATAGTAAGATCCTTCTGTATTAAAAAATATATATATTTTTAATTAGCTAGATGTGGTGGTTTGCACCTATAGTTCTAGCTACTCAGGAAGCTGAAGCAGGCTTGAGCCCAGAAATTCAAGGCTGCAGTAAGTTATGATATCACCACTGCACTTACAGCCTGAGTGACAGAGCAAGTCCCTATCTCTTAAAAAAAAAAATTGTTAATCTTTTTAGGTGTGATAATGAAAATAAAATTATACTTCAATTTAAGAAGAAATCGTCATACCTTGGAGACACATATTGACATACTTATGGAAGAAATGAGACTTGTTTTAAAACAATCCAGGTGAGAAGTTAGAAGATTGTCCTTATTGGTTGTTTGAGAGTCACTGTTCTATTTTGTCAACTTGTATTCATACTAAAAAGGCTTAAAAGAAGTTTTTTTTAACTACATTGGTGGTTTCCTGAGGCTAGGGAATGGGAACAAGGAGTGACTGCCAACAAGTGTGCCAAGAGTGACTGGCACCAGCTTTCTTTTTAGGGTGACAGAAATGTTCTAAAATTAGATTGTAGTGATCATTGCACAACTCTGAAGATTTACTAAAAATTATTGAACTGTACACATAAAATGAGTAAATTTTATGGTATGTAAATTGTACCTCAATAAAGCTGTTTTTTTAGTTGATGTTTAATTTTATACACTTTTTCTCTCTCCTCCCTCCACTCCCCCTTTCCTCCCTCCCTCTCTCTATCTCACGAACACACAGACACACATACACATAAATACACAGGAAGAAATCTAACAAAAGACTATGAGAAGTTTATAAAGAAAATTGTAAAATTAGATTGAAAGATATTAAGATAGACCTAAACAAATGGAGAAACACATTCAGGAAAATTATTTTCAAAATGACCTATCAATTCAAAGTAATTCAATATAATTTCAATAACAATCCCGAAAAGACAAAAGAATTGACAAATTGATCCTAAAGGTTATATGGAAGAGCAAAGGACCAGAAATAGCCAAACATCCCTGAAGAACATTCTGAAAGAAGATGACCCTACTAGGCATTAAAACTTATTTTAAAATTATAGTTATTAAGCCAGCATAAAATTGCTGCATGGATAAACAAATCATCAATTTAACATACTAGAGAGCCTAGAAATGGACCTATGAAAATATAACTTGATAATGGTGGTATTAACAATCAATAGGGAAAGGACAGATTACATACACATATAAACACACATATGCACTGCTAGTAGTAGAACTGCTTGATCAAAGGGCATTTGCATCCTCAGTTTTACCAGATAACACCAAAACATCTTTCCAAAGTGGTTGCACCAGTTAAAGAATCTCATTAGCAGTATATTAGTGTTCATGTTCCTTCACATTTTGTCTACTTGGGATGATCCAATTCTTTAATTTCTGTAAGTCTGGTATGTGTAAATGCTTGTTTCATCGAGGTTATAATTTGCATCTCTCTATCTCAAATGAGGTTAAGCATCTTTTAAAATGTATCTTGCCTATTTGTGTTTTCTCTTTGTGAAATGTCCATTAGTTTTATTTGTCTGCTTATCTATAGGGCTGTCTTTTCCTTATCCATTTGTGAGAGTTCTTTTATGAGTCATTTGTGTTATAAGTATCTTCTCCCAGTTTATGACTTGTCTTTGTATTTTTTTACACTACCTTTTAAAAAATTGATATGTAATTCACATACCACACAGCTTACTTTTTTAAAGTACACAATTCAACGGTTTTTAGTACAGAGTTGCACAACCACCACTGTTATCTAATTCCAGAACATTTTCTCACCTTTATAGAATTCACTAAAAAGCACATTTTTCACTTTACATACTAACTGCTACTTAAGTATAACTTACATTTAAAATTAAGCAACTAAATATTATATTCAATTCAACTCAGATGTTTATTTAGTGAATGAGCATTATGTTAGGCACCCTGAAATACACAATAGTAATATACAAGATATAGTTCTGATATTCCAGGAATAAAGAAAGAAACTAGCAATCAAGAATGTTCACTAAAACATTTTCTTTTTAAAAACTCCCCAAAATCATTTTATTATGGAAAGTATCAAATATACACAAAAGTAAAGAGAATAGCATATTACATCTCATGTATCCAAGTTCAACAGTTATCATAAGACATTTTCTAATGCTGCTACAATTAGGAGGTATCAGCATTCACTGTAAGATTTGAAGACCTCTACTAAAAATTTTTTTTAATGTAACCATGACAGAGTATGAAGTAGAAAACACAAAACAAGGCCAGGCACAGTGGCTCAGGCATGGAATCCCAGCATTTGGGAGGCTGAGGCAGGTGGATCACGAGGTCAGAAGTTCAAGACCAGCCTGGTCAATATGGTGAAACCCTGTATCTACTAAAAATACAAAAAAAAAACGAGCCGGGCCGGGCGCGGTGGCTCAAGCCTGTAATCCCAGCACTTTGGGAGGCCGAGACGGGCGGATCACGAGGTCAGGAGATCGAGACCATCCTGGCTAACACGGTGAAACCCCGTCTCTACTAAAAAATACAAAAAACTAGCCAGGCGAAGTGGCGGGCGCCTGTAGTCCCAGCTACTTGGGAGGCTGAGGCAGGAGAATGGCGTGAACCCGGGAGGCGGAGCTTGCAGTGAGCTGAGATCCGGCCACTGCACTCCAGCCCGGGCGACAGAGCATGAGTCCGTCTCAAAAAAAAAAAAACAAAAACAAAAAAAACCAAAAAAAAACGAGCCGGACGTGATGGCACACATATGTAGTCCCAGCTACTCTGGAGGCTGAGGCAGGAGAATTGCTTGAAC
The DNA here is from genome assembly GCF_037993035.2 of Macaca fascicularis. Lineage (NCBI taxonomy): Eukaryota > Metazoa > Chordata > Mammalia > Primates > Cercopithecidae > Macaca > Macaca fascicularis. The sequence goes on from NC_088390.1 coordinate 47,899,360, forward strand.
CCAGGAGGCGGAGGTTACAGTGAGCCGAGATTGCGCCACTGCACTCCAACCTGGGCAATAGCAGGAGGCTCCATTTAAACAAAACAAAACAAAACAAGATAATTAGGTTATCCTGTTATCCTGTAGCAGCCACTTTCATATTCCTTCCACCTCATCCCTCTCTCTCAAGTCAACTCTGTATTACAAATCCCCAAAGATCTAGTCTGACAAATGCTGAGCCCTTGTTGGAGAGAGGAGAAAGGGAAAAAATTGAATTATTAAAGGTAGAACTATCATTAGCACATAGAGGAAGAGCAGAAGGCTGGAAACTCTCACACATTAAGTTTTTTACTATCACTTTTTTTTTTTTTTTTTTTTTTTTTTACCATTTATTGGTTAGAAAACAGATCTAATTATTCTTTCAACTCAATCCTTATACTGTTGACAACTAACTTTTTACATTCATCCCTTTCCCACATAGCTTACCCTTCTAATCATACTAATTTTCTCAGCAAAATGATAGGTAATAATAGACTTTATATTCTCGCATTGATAAGAAAGAAAAAAAACATAGACTTTGGAGTCAAAAGACCTAGGTTTGCTCCTACAAACTGCACAACCTTAAGCAAGTTATTTTAATTCCAGATGTTTGCTTATTTGTAAAACTGAGATCTCCCTACTTTCAGAAGAAAGTCTTCTTTTTATATAAATTGATCAAGTTAAGTTCCACAAGACAGGACACAGAGGAAAGGAGAATTGACAGTACTTACTACATTTAAGTATCAAATGCTACATATATATATATATATATATATATTTATATATTTATATATATATATTAGCAGAAGAGCCTGAACCTCATATTAAAAAGCTACCAGAACTGGTCTGGATCCATATTGAAGTAAATCATACATTTTAGGTTTTCTATTCTTAACTATAAGTGAGATGATTTTAGATAGATACAAGGAAACATACTTGCTTTCTTCATATTACAGAAAAACAGTATTTCCAGATCCTTGATGATCAGAAAAGGAAACAACACATTGTTTTCTAATTCCTATAATGCTACTAGTATGATGACTTTTTTTCCATTTAGGGCTATTTTAGTGAGGTCACATATTATTATTATGAAATATCTGAAAAAAATGATAGTACATACAAGTGAATCTGTGTATCTATTTAATGATAATGGCATCACTCAGTAATAATGGGCGATGAGGGATAAAAGAGTACACATTCGGGCCGGGCGTGGTGGCTCATGCCTGTAATCCCAGCACTTTGGGAGGCCAAGGCGGGTGGATCACCTGAGGTCGGGAGTTCAAGATCAGCCTAACCAACATGGAGAGACCCTGTCTCTACTAAAAATACGAAATTAGCTGGGTGTGGTGGCGCATGCCTGTAATCCCAGCTACTCAAGAGGCTGAGGCAGGAGAATCGCTTGAACCCGGGAGGCGGAGTATGTGGTGAACCGAGATTGAGCCATTGCACTCCAACCTGGGCAACAGGAGTAAAACTACGTCTCAAAATAAATAAATAAATAAAAGACTACACACTGGGTACAGTGTATACTGCTCAGGTGATTGGTGCAGCAAAATCTCAGAAATCACCACTAAAGAACTTATTCATGTAACCAAACACCACCTGTTCTCAAAAATCTATTGAAATTTTAAAAAATCCATAAAAAAATAAAATTTTTTAAATGGCAATCTCAGGGAGGTAGAAAGTAGGATGATAGATACCAGAGGCTGGGCAGGGTATGGTCGGGGTGGGAGGGAGATAGAGATGAAGAGAGACTGGTCAATGGGTACAAAAATACTGTCAGAAGGCATAGCAGAGTAGGTGACTATAGTTAGCAACAATGTATTATATACTTCAAAGCAGCTAAAAGAGAGAATTTGAAATGTTCCCAACATATAGAAATGATAAATACTCAAGATGGATACCCCAAATACCCTGACTTGATCATTACATATCCTATGTATGCAACAAAATATGATATGTACCCCATTAAATTAGTAAAATGTTATATATCAATAAAATGCAGTGAACTTAATTAAAAAAATAATGGCAGGAAGATTCTGTGACAGAGTATATTTTAAATAATATTTTCTCAAATTTATTCATATCAAATAACTATTACACCTGATCAAATGATTCAGAAACTATAAAAAATAGATGGAATATCTTTAACATTTATTATAATAATGAAACTTAAGTGAGTCACAACATGTAAAGTGAAAACTATTTTTATGCACTTGAATTGCCATCCCCCTTCCCTGACTATCTCCATGTCTTCCAAAAGTGTATGAAAATATTGAGAATCTATACTTATAATTCACTAAGAGCTGGGTGACATCTAGTTAGAGAATAATGTTTTGGCAAGAAGAAAAAAAAGAGCACATTCCATTATCTGTTTTAATGTATTACTTTTATGAGTATAATAAAAACAAGGTTCAAAAATACCTTATGATAGATATCACTTATAATGATGAAAACATTAAAAATTTTTCAAAACCAATGACTTTAACATTTTAAATAGTAAAAGCAGCTTCATTTAAAGTAATATTGGGAGGCCAGGCATGGTGGCTTATGCCTGTAATCCCAGCACTTTGGGAAGCTAAGGCAGGAGGATTGCTTGAGGCCAGGAGTTCATGACCAGCCTGGGCAACATAGTGAGACCGAGTCTCTTCAAAATATTAAAAAATTAGCTGGGCATGGTGTCACAGGCCTGTAGTCTCAGCTACTTGAGAGGCTGAGACAGGAGGATTGCTTCAGCCAAAGAGTTCAAGGTCACAGTGAGCTATGATTATGCCAGTACACTCCAACCTGGGTGACAGAATAAGACTGTCCCTAAAAAATATATATATAAAATAAAAAATTAGGAATATTTGGATTACATATTTTAAAACACTACTATTAAACTTAAATTCACATTTACTTCTGAACAAAATGGCGAGGTAGTACTAGACTACCCTATTAAAAGCATAAATCCTGGCAGCCTAGAAGACAGTGATAGCAGAACACACTGATCTAGGAATCCATAAAGTTACTTCTACTCTTCAGTATACTTTTGTCCTACAGGCTACTGCTAAACAGTGGTTCTGAGTGAAAATGATTTTGCCCTCCAGACATCTGTCTGGAGACATTTTAGGTTGTTAGAAGTAGGGAAAGGTACTACTAGTATTTAGTGGTGTAGGCCAGGTAGGCTGCTAAATATCCTACAAGGCCTCCAACAATCAAGAATTATCTGGCTTGAAATGTTAGTAGTGCCAATATCCTTGATGAACATAAATGCAAAAACCCTCAACAAAATTCCAGCAAACCAAATTCACTAGCACATTAAAAAGATTATGCACCATGATCAAGTGGGATTTATCCCTGAGATGCAAGAATTGTTCATCATATACAAATCAATAAATGTGATATACCACAATAACAGAATAATGGATAAAAATCATATGCTCATCTCAAGAGATGCAGGAAAAAAACTGAACAAAACTTAACATCCTCTTTTTGATAAAAACTTTCAACAAATTAGGTATATAAGGAATGTACCTTCATATAATACAGGCCATATATGACAAGCCCACAGCTAAACATCATACTCAAAGGTGAAAAGCTAAAAGCTTTTCCTTTAAGATCAGGAAGAAGACAATGGTCCTCAGTTTTGCCATCTCTTCTCAACATAGTACAAAACTAGAACGTAGTTCTTTTTTTTTTTTTTTTTTTTGAGACGGAGTCTCGCTGTGTCTCCCAGGCTGGAGTGCAGTGGCATGATCTCGGCTCACTGCAAGCTCCGCCTCCCGGGTTCACGCCATTCTCCCGCCTCAGCCTCCCAAGTAGCTGAGACTACAGGCGCCCGCCACCACGCCCGGCTAGTTTTTTGTATTTTTAGTAGAGACGGGGTTTCACCATGTTAACCAGGATAGTCTCGATCTCCTGACCTCGTGATCCACCCGCCTCGGCCTCCCAAAGTGCTGGGATTACAGGCTTGAGCCACCGCGCCCGGCCAGAACGTAGTTCTATTCAACATAGAACAAAACTAGAACTAGGAAGTCCTATTTAGAACAATCAGGCAAGAAAAAGAAATAAAAGCTATCCAGACGAGGAAAGAGGAAGTAAAATTGACTCTGTCTGCAGATGGCATGATCTTACATATACGAAACCCTAAAGACGCCGCAAAAGAATTATTAGAACTAATAAATGATTCTGCAAATTTGTAGGATTAAAAAAACACACAAAAATCAGCTGCATTACTATACACTAACAATGAACTACATGAAAACAATGAAGATAAAAATCCCACTTATGGTAACATGAAAAGTAATAAAATAGTTTTAGGAACGAATTTAACCAAGGAAGTGAATATCTGAATTTCAAAAAACTATAAAACATTGATTTAAAAAACGGAGAACACAAATGGAAAGATATCCTGTGTTCATGGATTGGAAGAATTAATATTGTTAAAATATCTATACAATCCAATGTGATCTACAGATTCAATGCAATCTCTATCAAAATTCCAATGGTATTTTTCACAAAAAATAGAAAAAACCAACCCTAACACTTGTATATTAATAGTACAACAAAAGATCCCAAGTAGCTAAAGCAATCTAGAGAAAGAAGACACAGCTGGAGGCATCATACTTCCTGATTCCAAATTATATTATAGAACTACAGTAACCAACGCAGTATGGCACTGGCATAAAAACAGACATAGAAACCAATGGAACAGAATAGAAAGCCCAGAAAGAAACCCACACATATATGGTCAACAAATCTTCAACAAAGGCACTAAGAAGATACAATGGGGGAAAGGATAGTGTCTTTAATAAATGGTACTAGGAAAACTGGTATCCCTATGCAAAAAACCATACATGAAAATCTACTCAAAATGGATTAAAAATTTAAACATAAGACCTGAAACTATAAAACTACAGTTGAAAACACAGGGGAAAGTTCTTTGACAAACGGCCTTGGCAATAATTTTTTGTCAATCATACCTCAATAAAACTGAAGGGGAGGCCAGGTATGATGGCTTATGCCTGTAATTCCAGGACTTTGGGAGGCCAAGGTGGGTGGATCACTTGGGGTCAGTTCAGGACCAGCCTGGCAAACATGGTGAAACCCTGTCTCTATCGAAAATACAAAAAATTAGCTGGAGGTGGTGGCACATGCCTGTAATCCCAGTGATTCAGGAGGCTGAGACACGAGAATAGCTTGAACCCATGCCACTGCACTCCAGCCAGCCTCCATCTCAAAAAAAAAAAAAATTAAAAAAAAACTGAAGTGGGGCCGGGCACAGTGGCTCACACCTGTAATCCCAACACTTTGGGAGGCTGAGGCAGATAGATCACGAGGTCAAGAGATCAAGACCATCCTGGCTAACACAATGAAACCCCGTCTCTACTAAAAAAAAAAAACAAAAAATTAGCCAGGCCTGGTGGCACGTGCCTGTAGTCCCAGCTACTCAGGAGGTTGAGGCAAGAGAATCACTTGAACCCAGGAGGCGGAAGTTGCAGTGAGCCGAGATCGTGCCACTGCATTGCAGCCTGGGCAACAGAGCAAGACTCCATCTCAAAAAAAGAAAAAGAAAAACTGAAGGGGAAAAAGACAATATTATCAGAGATAAAGAGGGACATTTATCTAAAAGTAAAATGATTAATTCATAAGGAACAAACAAACAACAATCATAAATATGTATGTTTGTCAAATAACAGTTTCAAAGTATGTGAAGCATATTGACAGAATTAAAGGAAAAAGTGGACAAAATTACAATCATAATTGGAGATTTCAACACTCTTCTCTCACTTAACAATATCAATGAAATCACATACGATCTGAAAAACTCTAACAACCAACATGACCTAATCAACATTTATAGAACACTACATCCAGCAAGGCCAGAATACACATTCTTTTCAAGTGTACATGGCATGTTCACCAAGATAGAATATATTGTGAAATAAAATAAACTTTAGTCAAAATAAAATAATTGAAATAATATAGGGTATGTTCTCTGACCCCAGTAGAATTAAATTAGAAATCAAGAAGAGCAGAGTAAACCCAGAGTAAATAAAAGGAAAGAAATGATAAAGAAGTGCAATCAATGAAGGAGAAATCAGGCAAACAACAGAAAAAATTAATAAAGCCAAAAAAGTTGGTTCTTTGAAAAGATCAGCGAAACTGATAAAGTCAACAAAATTTATAATATTCTAGCTAGACAGGTCAAGAAAAAGAACAGAGACCATCACCCAGGTGAGGAATAAAAGAGAATATCACCTAAGATCCTACAGACCTTAAAAGGATAATAAAAGACTATTATAAACAATTTTATCTCAATATGTTTGACAAATTAGATGAAATAGACAAATTCCTTACAATACACCGTTTACAAAGACTTGGATAAGATGAAAGAGAAAGTCTCAACAGCCCCTTGCTTATTAAAGAAATTGACTTTGTTATCAAAAACCTCCCCACAAAGAAAACCCATGCCAAGGTAGTTTTACTGGGAATTATGTCAAACACTTAAAGAAATAACATCAATCTTATACAACCTCAGAAAATAGAAGAGACACTTTTCAGTATTTCTTGAGGCCAAAATAACCCAATATCAAAGCCAGAGAAATTACAAAAAGAAAAAAAGGAAGAAAGAGAGAAGGAAAGAAAAATATTATAGGCTAATATCCTTCATGAACAAAGATGTAAATATGTACAACAAAATAGTACCAAATTGAATCTAGCAGTATATAAAAAGGATAACACATCATGACCAAATGAGGTTTATTCCAGAAATGCAATGTTGGTTTAATGTTTGAAAAAACAATTAAGGTAATTACCACATTAACAGATAAAGGACAAAAACCATATACTCATCCAAATAAACAGACGCAGGAAAAAAAAAATTTGACAAAGTTCAACATCCATCTATATGTGTACATACATATTTATAATGTTCATGGATTGAAAGATATTTCAATAAGATTTACTTTCTTTGCTAATTGATTTATATACATAGTCAATGTAAACCTATTCATATTCCTACCAGGAATATTGTAGAAGCAGAAAACTTGATTTTAAAATTTATATGGAAATGCAAAAGATCTACAAAATCCAAAACAATTTGGAGAAACAAGGTTGGATAATTTGCATTACCTAATTTCAAGACTTAATGTGAGGCCAGGCATGGTAGCTCACACCTGTAATCCTAGCACTTTGAGAGGCCAAGGCCGGCAGATCGCTTGAGCTCAGGAATTGGAGACCAGCCTGAACAACCTGGTGAAACCCCATCTCTATCAAAATACAAAAAATCTGGCTTAGCGTGGTGGCTCATGCCTGTAATCCCAGCACTTTGGGAGGCTGAGGCGGGCAGATCACCTGAGATGAGGAGTTCAAGGCCAGCCTGGCCAACACAGTGAAACCCCATCTCTACTAAAAATACAAAAAAGTAGCCAGGCGTGGTGGCACATGCCTGTAGTCCCAGCTACTTGGGAGGCTGAGGCAGAAGAATCGCTCAAGCCCAGGAGGCAGAGGTTGCAGTGAGCCAAGATCGTGCCACTGCACTCCAGCCTGGGTGACAGAGCAAGACTCCATCTCAAAACAAAACAAAACATGTAACTGGGTGTGGTGGCACACGCCTGTGGTCCCAGCTGCTCAGGCGGGACCGAGGTGAGAGTATAGCTTGAGCTCTGGAGGTGGAGGCTGCGGTGAGCCCTGACGGCACCACTGCACTCCAGCCTGGGTGACAGAACAAGACCTCGTCTCAAAAAGAAAAAAGACAAGACTTAATATGAAACTATAGTAATTAAAACAGCATGATTCTGTCATAAATAGACAAGTATATCAACAAAACAGAGAACACTGAAAAGACCCACACTTGCACTATCAACTGATTTTCAACAAATGAACCAAAGCAATCCAATGGGAAATTGTCTTTTCAACAAATAGTGCCAGAACAACTGGATATCTAGATGGGGAAAAAAATGAACTTTAATCTTTATCTCATACTATACACAAAAATTAATTTGCAATGGATCAGAGACCTAAATATAAAATTTCTATAAGAAAACACAGGGCCAAGCACAGTGGCTCACACTTGTAAGTACAACACTTTGGGAGCTGAGGCGGGCAGATTACTTGAGGTCAGGAGTTCGACACCAGCCTGGCCAACACAGTGAAACCCCATCTCTACTAAAAATACAAAAATTAGCCACGCAAGGTGGCGTGCATTTCTAATCTCAGCTACTCAAGAGGCTGAGATACAAGTATCACTTGAACCCGGGAGGCAGAGGGTGCAGTGAGCCAAGATCACGCCACTGCACTCCAGCTCAGATGACAGAGTGAGACTCCATCTCAAACAAAAAAAAAGAAAACAGAAAACACAGGAAAACATCTTTGCAATTTGGGGATAGGCAAAAGTTTAGTGGGGCAGGAAAGCAATAACAATAGAATAAAAAAATTGATATTCATCAAATTTTTAAAATTCTGCTGACTTAAGACACTATTGTGTAAAAAGAAAAAAAAAAAAAAAGGGCCGGTGCGGTGGATCACGCCTGAATCCCAGCAATTTGGGAGGCCAAGGCGGGTGGATCACAAGGTCAGAAGTTTGAAACCAGCCTGACCAACATGGTGAAACCCCGTCTCTACTAAAAATACAAAAATTACCGGGCATGGTGGTGCCTACCTGTAATATTACCCAGCCACTCAGGAGGCTGAGGCAGGAAAATCGCTTGAACCCGGGAGATGGAGGTTGCAGCAAGCTGAGATTGCATCACTGCACTCCAGCCCGGGCAACAGAGCAAGACTTTGTCTCAAAAAAAAAAAAAAAAAAAAAATGAGGTAATTCACACAGTAGAAGAAAATATTTGCAAAACACATATCCAACAATGACTGATATTCAGAATGTGTTAGGAACTCCTATAACTCAGTAAGGAAAAATACAAACAATTTAAAAATGGGCAAAATAGTTGGACACTTTACAAATGAAGTTATATAAATGGCTAATAAGCACATGAAAAGATCCTCAAAATCGTAAGTCATCAGGGAAATGCAGATTAAAAGTACAAGATACTATTACATGCCCATGAGATGAGCCATATTTTATTTATTTTTACATTTGTCCTCAATACACAAGTGCCACTTGCCAAGAGAATAGCCAAAAATTAAAAGACTGATCACATCAAACATTGGTGAAGAGATGGAACAACTGAAATTCCCATACATTTTTGATGGCCATATAAAATGGTATAACAAGTTTGGAAAACATCAGGTAGTTTCTTAAAAACTACATGTATATCTACCTACCTAATGATCCAGCATTTCTATTCCCAGATATTTACCTTACATAAATACAAGCCATGTCCACAAAAAGACTTGCACAAGAATGTTCATAGCAGCTTTATTAATAGTATCCAAAAAAATGGGAAATGGCTCAGATGTTCATCAACAGGCGAACAAATGAAAAAGCTGTGGTACATTCACACAATCAAATACTACTCAGCAATAAAAAGAAATAACTGAACACATGCAATGACATGAATGAATCTCAAAAACCATGCTGCCTGAAAGAAGCTTTCCACAAAAGTGTCTATACTATATGATTCTGTTTACATGGGATTCTAGAATAGGCAAAATTAATATATGGTGAAAAAAGAAGTAATGGTTCCCCTGGGCAGCATGGGTGAAGACTGACTGGGAAAGGGTTTGAGGAAACCTTCTGGAATAGCAGTAATGTTCTAATTCTGATAGGGATATTAGTTAGCAGACACATGCGTCTGTCAAAATTCATCAAATGGCACAATTAAGATTTACGCATTGTATTGTACATAAATTTTACTTTTTAAAAAGTAAACAATTACTTGTTGGAAACTTGAAAAAAATAAACAAACATTGAACTATAATAAATTATTTGTTTTTCAGGGGCAAATTTGCAACTTACTTTATTGATTTATTTTTTGAGATGGAGTTTCGCTCTTGCCCAGCCTGGAGTGAAGTGGCGTGATCTCAGCTCACTGCAACCTCTGCTTCCCGAGTTCAAGCGATTCTCCTGCCTCAGCCTTCCAAGTATAGCTGGGGTTATAGGCACCCATCACCACATCTAGCTAATTTTTGTATTTTTAGTAGAGACGGTGTTTCAACATGTTGGCCAGGCTAGTCTCAAACTCCTGACCTCAGGTGATGCACCTGCCTCGGCCTCCCAAAATGCTAGGATTACAGGTGTGAGCCACCGCGCCTGGCCACAACTTACTTTAAAATGCAACCAAAAACAAAACGGATAGAATGATGTATAAATGTATAGAAGATGTGACAAAGCAAATACAGTAAAACATCAATTGTAGAATCAAAGTTGTGGGTATATGGGTGTTCACTGTTCAATACCTTCAATTTTTCCATATACCTCAAAAATTTTATATAAATGCTGTAGAATAAAAACAAAAGTAAATAATACTTAATTAAAAGATAAAGGTCAATGTCAAATTTAAGAGAAATAGAGGCTGAGCACAGTGGCTCACGCCTGTAATCTTAACATTTGGGGAGGCCAAGGCAAGCAGATTGCTTGGGCCCAGGAGTTTGAGACCAGCCGGGGCAACACGGCAAAATGTCGTCTCTACAAAAATACAAGAATTAGCCAGGCTTGGTGGCACATGCCTGTAGTCCCAGCTACTGAGTGAGACCCTGTCTCTAAATAAATAAATAAAGTGCCATGGGAAAAAAAATCAAGCCAGGCAGGATGGCTCACACGTATAATCCTAGCAGTTTGGAAGGCTAAGGAGGGAGGATCGTGGGAGGCCAGGAATTCTACACTAGCCTGGGGAACCATAATAAGATGCTGTCTCTCAAAAAATTTTAGAATTAGCCAGGAATGGTGGCATGCACCTGTAGTCTTAGCCAGTTCAGAGGCTAAAGGAAGAGGCTCACTTAGCTCAAGGCTGCAGTGAGCCATGATTGTGCCACTGCACTCCAGCCTGGGTGACAGTATCAGACTCCAAAAACAATTGCAACAGAAAAAATTGACAAAAGGGATCTAAGTAAACTGAAGAGCTTCTTCACAGCAAAAGAAACTGTCAACAGAGTAAACAGACAAACTATGGAATGGGAGAAAATATTTGCAAACTATGCGTCTGACAAAGGTCTAATACTCAAAATCTATAAGAAACATAAACAAGTTCACAAACAAAAAACAAACAACATTTAAAAGTGGGTAAAGGATATGAACAGACACTTTTCAAAAGAAGACATACATGTACCCAATGAACATATGAAAAAATACTCAACATCACTAATCATTAGAGAAATGCAAGTCAAAACCCCAATGAGATATCATCTCACACCAGTCGGAATAGCTGTTTTTGTTTTTTGGGTTTTTTGTTTTTCGTTTTTTTTCAAACAGGGTCTCACTCTGTCTCCCAAGTTAGGGTGCAGTGGCACAAACATAGTTCACTGCAACCTCCACCTCCTGGACTTGAGCAATCCTCCTGCCTCAGCCTCCCGAGTAACTGGGACCACAGGTGTGTGCCACTACATCCAGTTAACTTTTTGATTTTTTGGTAGAGATAGTGTCTGACTTTGTTGCCCAGGCTGGTCTCAAACTCCTAGGCTCAAGAGATCCTCCTGCCTCAACTTCCCAAAGTGCTGGGATTACAGACATGAGCCCCCATGCCCAGTCAGAATAGTTATTATTAAAAAGTCAAAAAATAAAAGATGCTAGCAAGGTTGTGGCAAAAAGGGAACATTTACACACTGCTAGCAGGAATCTAAGTGAATTCACCCATTGTGAAAAGCAGTTTGGTGATTTCTGAAAGAACTTAAAACAGAATTACCATTCAACCCAGCAATCCCAGTATTGAGTATATACCCCCCAAAACAGAAAACATTCTACCATAAAGACACATATAGGTCAGGTGCGGTGGCTCATGAGTGTAATCTCAGCACTTTGGGAGGCCAACGCAGGCAGATCACTTGAGGTCAGGAGTTCAAGATCAGCCTGGCCAACATGGTGAAACCGTCTCTACTGTAAATACAAAGAAAATTAGCTGGGCATGGGGGTGGGCTCCTGTAATCCCAGCTACTTGGGAGGCTGAGGCACAAGATTCGCTTGAACCTGGGAGGCGGAAGTTGCAGTGAGCCAAGATCGCACCATTGCACTCTAGCCTGGGTGACAGAGTAAGACTCTGCCTCAAAAAAAAAAAAAAAAAAAGACACATGTACATATATGTTCATCACAATACCATTCAGAATATCAAAGACATGGGATCAAATAAATGCCCATCAACAGTAGACTGGATAAAGAAAATGTGGTGTATATACACTATGGAATACTATGCAGCCATAAAAAATAATGAGATCTGGCCGGGCGCGGTGGCTCAAGCCTGTAATCCCAGTACTTTGGGAGGCCGAGACGGGCGGATCACGAGGCCAGGAGATCGAGAGACGATCCCGGCTAACACGGTGAAACCCCGTCTCTACTAAAAAATACAAAAAAAAAAAAAAAACTAGCCGGGCGAGGTGGCGGGCGCCTGTAGTCCCAGCTACTCGGGAGGCTGAGGCAGGAGAACGGCGTAAACCCGGGAGGCGGAGCTTGCAGTGAGCTGAGATCCGGCCACTGCACTCCAGCCTGGGTGACAGAGCAAGACTCCGTCTCAAAAAAAAAAAAAAAAAAAATAATGAGATCATGTCCTTTGCAGCAACATGGATGGAGCTAAGGCTATTATCCTAAGCAAACTAACACAGGAACAGAAAACCAAATATTGCATTTCTCACTTATAAGTGGGAGCTAAACATCAAGTACACATGGACACGAAGAAGGAAACAACAGACACTGGGGCCTACCAGAAGATGAAGAGTGGGAACAGAGTGAGGACTGAAAAACTACCTATTGGGTACTATGCTTATTACCTGGGTGATGAAATAATCTGTACATCAAACTACACAACACGCAATTTATCTATATAACAAACCTGCACATGCACCCCTGAACCTAAAAGTTAAAAATAACATAAAATACTTCAAACAATAAATAATAATAAATTGGGCCAGGCATGGTGGCCCACACTTGTAATCCCAGCACTTTGGGAGGCCGAGGCAGGAGGATTTCAAGCCCAGGAGTTTGAGATCAGCCTGGGCAACACATGGAGACCTTGTCTCTATAAAAAAATTAAAAATTGGCCAGTCACAGTGGCTCCCACCTGTAATCCCAGCACTTTGGGAGGCTGAAGCAGGCCGTGAAGTCAGGAGTTCATGACCAGCCTGGCCAATATGGCGAAACCCCATCTCTACTAAAAAATACAAAAATCAGCCAGGCATGGTGGCAGGTACCTGTAATCCCAGTTACTCAGGAGGCTGAGGCAGGGAGAATTGCTTGAACCCGGGAGGTGGAGGTTGTAGTGAGCTGAGATCGGGCCACAGTGGTACATACCTGTAGTCCCAGCTACTCAGGACGCTGAGGTGGGAGAATCGCTTGAACCCAGGAGACAGAGGTTGCAGTGAACCAAGATTGTGCTGCTGCACTGCAGCTTGGGCAACAGGGTAAGACCCTGTCCCAAAATAAAATAAAAGTGGTATATACACAGTTTATATAGAAGTATTAAATTCTACTTATCAATGTGAATAAAATAGATGTTGAGACCTTATAAATATAGAATTGTTCAGATATAAACAAGTAATATTGTATTTAATGTAAAATTTATATTCCAGATCTCAGGTGTAGTTTAACTTTATCACTATATAAACATAATAATATTTTACAAAGGCATTAATAATATACTTTAAAATGTGATGTTAGTGTATTATATATAGTAGTATATATCTTTGTGTGCATATATTACATTTACATATAGTAGAGACAGAAAGATCATCGGAATCAGCAAACAAGGAAATAACAAAGATTCAAGGTTAAAAGATGAAGAAGGGAGTATAACAAATCAGGAAAGTTCAAGAGGAATTAGAGAATCAAGTTCAAATGGAACAAAAAAGAAAAGCAGAGCATCTATCAAGCCAACATAATTATTAAACACCCACTTAAAAAGTAGTAAGATTCAGCTGGGTGCAGTGGCTCTCACGCCTGTAATCTCAGCACTTTGGGAGGCCGAAGCAGGCGGATCACGAGGTCAAGAGATTGAGACCTGGCCAACATGGTGAAACCCCGTATCTACTAAAAATACAAAAATTAGCTGGGCGTGGTGGCAAGTGCCTATAATCCCAGCTGCTTGGGAGGCTGAGGCAGGAGAATCACTTGAACCCAGGAGGAGGAGGTTGCAGTGAGCTGAGATCGTGCCACTGCACTCCAGCCTGGTGACAGAGTAAGACTCCGTCTCAAAAAAGAGTAAAATTCTTATAAAATAAAATGATCACTGTTCCAAGTATTTACAGCCATGTTACATAGGAAAGAGTTGAAAAATTATATAATTATGATATGGGCCAGGCACGGTGGCTCACACTTGTAGTCCCAGCACTCAGTACTTTAGGAGCCCAAGGTGGGCAGATCGCTTGGGCTCAGAAGTTCAAGACCGGCCTGGGCAACACGGTGAAACCCTGTCGCTAAAAAGAAACACAAAAATTAGCAGGGCATGGTGGTGCACACCTGTAGTCCTAGCTACTCAGGAGGTTGAGGTGGGAGGATGGCTTGACCCCGGAAGGCACAGATTGCAGTGAGGTGAGATCACACCATTGCACTCCAGCTTTGGTGGCAGAATCAGACTCTGTCTCAAAAATAATAGTAATCATTATTGCAGTAATAACAATTAGTTACAATATATTATACTTATTATTACTATAATAATAATTATTGTATAAGGCAAGATACAGTGAAAGTCATGTCTTGGGAACAAATAAGTAAAATAAAAGCTCAGGAAAGAGAGGCATATTTAACTTGAATTCTTCAAGGAAAGTTTCAGTGAAGTAGACTTAAAATGCCCCCAAAAGATTAAATTTACATGAGCAGAAAGAAAGAAAAATACCCTAGAAAATGGGAGAAACACATAATAAGAAAGACACAGAGATGGGAATAAGGATGGTGTATAGGGAAGAAATGGGCAAGGAAGAAAAGTGTTAGGTGTAACCTTGGAGGAGAATTACTCCCTGAAACACATTAAAATGAAAGAAATTAAGCAGAAAGTTCATGTGAGGAGTAACGGGAAAAAGGGTTAAGGAATACAGGGGCTATTTATAGAATAACAGACTTCATCTGAGGCTTAGTTTTCTTTCACTAAGTAGACTCACCTGTGTGCTCCTTAGCCCCAGTCCCTCTCATTACCTGCATAACCTCCATACATGTGATGTGGCCCATTATGATTAAATCCCCAAAACTCAAAGGCATCACCTATAACCTCTGGCAGAAAAATACTGCCCTATTCACATGGATCCTGGGTGTAGGTATTCAGTCCAGAAAACCTGGAATTTTGTGCTTGGGTAGGATGTGGTATTCCTATATAAGTGGATAAAGAGGAAAGTTTTGCTGTTAATAGTGTAATTCTTAACCTTTTTGGAGTTACAGACTTCTCTGAGACACTAACAAAGGTCTTCAATATTACTTCAGAAGATATTGAGCATATATGCCATGTGCTGGGGATAGAGTTAAAAATAGGACAGTATCTGCTCTCACCAAATGCAGAGTTGCGCAGAAAGACAAAACATTATTAAACAAGTGTAGGTTGCCATCTCTGAATCATCTAAATTAGGTTTTCCTTTTATTTCTGTTCATATCCATTATAGCATTTATCATAATCTGATAATTTACATTCTGGTTAGATAACCAAAATGTGTTATACTGCTGCATAATAAATCACTCACATTTAGTAGCTTAGAACAATTCATTCTCAGGCCGGGCGTGATGGCTCACACCTGTAATCCCTGCACTTTGGGAGGCTGAGGTGGGTGGATCACTTGAGGTCAGGAGTTTGAGACCAGCCTGGCCAACATGGTGAAACCCCATCTCTACTAAAAATACAGAAAAATTAGCCGTGCAGGGTGGTGGGCACCTGTAGTCCCAGCTACTCGGGAGGCTGAGGCAGGAGAATCACTTGAACCCAGGAGGCGGAGGTTGCAGTGAACCAAGGCGGCGCCACCGCACTCCAGCCTGGGCAACAGAGTTAGATACTGTCTCAAAAAAAAAAAAAAAAAAAAAAAATTCATTCTCTCTCAAGATTTTGTGGATTGGCAAAGCTTAGCTCTATAGTTCTAGATCGTCTCACACATGGATGCAGTAAGGTATTGGGGGGATGAAGTCATC
This sequence comes from Macaca fascicularis, assembly GCF_037993035.2. Lineage (NCBI taxonomy): Eukaryota > Metazoa > Chordata > Mammalia > Primates > Cercopithecidae > Macaca > Macaca fascicularis. Next base: position 47,915,564 of record NC_088390.1, read on the forward strand.
TAAAGGCTGGACTGGACTGGAGGTACACAATGGCTCACTCACAGGACCAGTTGATTCTGGCCACTGAAGTTCAGCTGGGGCTATTGATAGGCATTACTTACACAAGGCCTCTCCATGTGGCTTGGGCTTCTTATAACAGAGTGACTGGGTTTTAAGAGGGATTATCTCAAGAAAAGTATTCCCAGAGACGCAGACACAAGCTTTACAGCTTTAAGGTCTAGCCTCAAAAGTTCCAAAATGTTTATTTCTGCCATATTCTATTGATCAGCCCAGATTCAAGGAGAGGGGAATTAGACTCTCTTTCTAGACATGAAAAATAGCATGCATATACATAAAGAGAAGGAACTGATGATGTCCATTATAGACCATCATAACTGGCCATGTATTTGTTTAATACCTGCCTTTCCCACTAGATCATAAACTCAAGACAGGAGCTGTGCTGGGCACGGTGGCTCATGCCACCAGTTTTGGAAGGCCACAGTGGGAGGATTGCTTGAGGCCAGAAGTTCCAGATCAGCCTGGGCAACATAGTGAGACCCTGGCTCTACCAAAAAAAAAAAAATTTAATTAGCTGGGCATGGTGGCATATACCTGTAGTCCTAGCTACTCAGGCAGCTGAGGCAAGAGGATCCCTTGAGCCCAAGAATTTGAAGCTGTAATGAACTATGATCACGCTAAGGAACCATATCTGCTCCTTTTCAGTGCTACTTACGTCACCACAGTGGCTGGAACAGAGTAAGCCCTCAATAAATGCAATAAATGTTTGCTCAACTAACTTATTTATTCAATAAAAATTTCAAAAATACATAAAAACTGCCAAAAATTGTGCTAGAATGAAAATGCTATAGTGCCTGCCTTCAAGAAATTTACTTTCTGGTGGCAGAACGAGATAACCGAAGCCTGATAAAATTAGGCTTCTTGATAAAATGAGATTATGGGACTAAACTACAATGCTTGCTGAATGTCTGAAACGGGCAACAGTGTTCTTGTGTGTCCCATCAAAAGGTAATAATAGGCAGGTATTTGCATTTTATAGATAGATAGATAGATAGATAGATAGATGACTCTCAGATGTGATCCATATATATGTGCAAAGGATCACATCTGAGAGTCATCCAAGAAAGAATGAAAATAAAGATGCCTTTTGTTCAAATAGCAGGCAGCTGTCAAGTGAGCAAGAAAAGCACTAGTGGATCATAGCTGATTCTTCTGATACTACATCCTATGTTAAGACAGAGATTAGCTAGTGAATTTTGCAGAGTTCCTGGGATTACCTCATGGAGACATGTGATGAAAGCAATGTAAATTTAACCTACTACTAGAAAGAAGAATGTAATCAGAAAAACAAGTTAGAAGGCAATGAGTAATGAAGACTGAACTGGGATGGCTGCAACAAGAATGAAGACTAAATCTGAGACAAGTTTCAAAGGAAAAAGTGACAAAAATGGATGAATAACTAAATAGGGGTGGAATGGAAAAGAATGAGGTATGAGCCTGAAGAAACCTAAAGAGGTGCTATTTGATGTGGAACAAGGCAGAATATTTATTGGATATACTGAAATGAAAAGTAAAATGTTTCCTATGTTCTTAGAATTATGAGCTCTGGTAACAGTGTGGAGCTGGAGGTGTAGAAGTCAGTATAAACAAACTTCTAGAGAAAAGGTCACTTAACTGCTTTTATTAGTCAATCTTTCAGTCCAAAACAGATGTACGTTTTATGTGTTAGGCTTGATAGTCCATTTTGTGATGTGCCATTATGAATATTCTCAATTTTGAGGATCTGAAGGCAATGTAACTGAAGCATCTGTCAATTCATTATTAGGATTAATTCAGCTGATCTGGCTGCTTAGGTGAGTTCTGGGTCACTGACTAAATTTATCAAAAATCATTTTAAGTAAAGGTCAAGTCACTGAATTCACTTATTTAACTCTTTAGTTGATCAGTTTCAATCTGCATAATAGCATGAAAAGGAATATTCAATTTGTCTGCCCTAACTCCCTGCTATTGTTGCTAGAGACTGAGGGGCAGAAAAAGGAAGAGGACCAGACTTAACGTCTTTAAATTCTGCACTGATAAAAAATACGTTCATTGCTATTATATTCTTGACTATGAGAAATTATTTTCTGTCCACCTCCTCCTAAACAGCAGCAGGTAATTGGAGCAGAAACAAATTGAACATTCTTTTAAATGTTACCAAGAAGATGAAAACTGATCAACTAAAACTAGTTTAAATAAGTAAATTCAGGGACTTGGCATTTGGTAAAATGGATGGCTTCTGCTAAGTAAATGTACCTTCTTCCCTCACAATTGTATGTGAAACTATACCCATAGTGAAAGAGTACTGTTGTAGCAGACTGAAGTGACTCTTCTGTCTAGGGCATACAAATACCTCCAGGCACCTTGTTAATCTGTATAAACTCTAACTCTTTGGATGAAAATCAAGGAAAGAGTTTATACAGGCCCAGTACTTGGGAGGCCGAGGCAGGTGGATCACTTGAGGTCAGGAGTTCGAGACCAGCCTTGCCAACATGGTGAAACCCTGTCTCTAGTAAAAGTACAAAAATTATCTGGGTGTGGTGCCGAGCGCCTGTAATCCCAACTACTTGGGAGGCTGAGGCAAGAGAATCGCTTGAACCTAGGAGGTGGAGATGGCAGTGAACTGAGATCGGGCTACTGCACTCCAGCCTGGGCAACAGAGTCAGACTCTGTTTCAGGGGGGAAAAAAAAAAAAAGAGTTTATACAGTTCGATGTGCTGAAAGACTGCAAAAATAGAAACCTGCAACAGGAATTTGTATAGAACTGGCATTTTCATGTTTTAAAGAAAACTCTGAACATGGCCAAAACCGTTTTTTTCTAGGCCATTACATTTCAAAATTACCATTTCTTTTTAGGCATCATTTTATAATTGTGATTTTTCTCTTCATATTTCAGGCTGTGGCAATAATTATGAGTTGTAGATAATTACTTCAGGCTGGGCATAGTGGCTCATACCTGTAATTCCAGCACTGTGGGAAGCCAAGATGGGAGGAGCGCTTGAGGCCAGGAGTTTGAGACCAGCCTGGTCAACACAGCAAGATCCCCCATCTCTATTTTCCTAAATTTTAAAAAAGATAATTATTTCAAATACTAAACACAGTTAGTAATTCTACAATTGAAATAGCTACTAAGTGCTGAACAGTATTAACTGAATATACATTTATAGGACCTAGATGTCTGGATCAGAAATGCTACTATTATGTATATTCTTCCCAACATACTAAAATTTATATCTTTAAGACATCAAGAAATTTAGAATTACATGTTGATATTAAAGACTCCTAATTCATTTTCCATTTCTTTTTTTTTTTTTTTGAGACAGAGTCTCGCTCTATTGCCCAGGCTGGAGTGCACTAGCGCGATCTCCGCTCACCGCAAGCTCCACCTCCCGGGTTCACGCCATTCTCCTGCCTCAGCCTCCCGAGTAGCTGGGACTACAGACGCCCGCCACCACGCCTGGCTAATTTTTTGTATTTTCAGTAGAGACGGGGTTTCACCGTGTTAGCCAGGATGGTCTGGATCTCCCGACCTGGTGATCCGCCTGCCTCGGCCTCCCAAAGTGCTGGGATTACAGGTGTGAGCCACCATGCCCGGCCCCATTTCTTTACTAAAGTACTCGTAAGTGAAATAACTTCTGCATTGGTTATGTATACTCTCTAGACTCTTTGGAATGGTAAGTGCTACACATATGGAAATAATACAAAATGATTAGTCCATGGGGTCCAAGAATAACAAATTATTAAATCTCCAGAGAAATATCCATTTTTAGATTTCCATTTTTACCAAACAAATATTAAGCCTACCATGTTGGCTATGGGTTAAAAAAAAGAATAAGAGGCCAGGCACAGTGACTCACGCCTGTAATCCCAGCACTTTGGGAGGCCGAGGCAGGCGGATCACGAGGTCAGGAGATCGAGACCATCCTGGCTAACACGGTGAAACTCCCTCTCTACTAAAAATACAAAAAAAAAATTAGCCGGGCGTGGTGGCGGGTGCCTGTAGTCCCAACTACTCGGGAGGCTGAGGCAGGAGAACGGCGTGAACTCGGGAGGCGGAGCTTGCAGTGAGCCGAGATCGCACCACTGCACTCCAGCCTGGGAGGCAGAGGGAGACTCCGTCTCAAAATAAATAAATAAATAAATAAATAAATAAAGAAAGAAAGAAGAAGAAGAAGAAGAAAAAAGAAAAATTTGGGCCAATAATGCATTAGTACTTCAGTCATGTGTATTCAGAGAACTTCTGCACAAAATATTTAATCTAATGTATTACTGTAGGAACCTTGCCATCATAACTATTTACGGCCAGTATGGGAGCCAGTGAGGTTTGGTAGTCACACAGCCCTGTATGCCATCTTTACCATTTACTAGTTATATGACTTTGGACAAGTTATCAAACTTTTCTGAGCCTTGAATTCCTTATCCAATACAATTTGAGTAAGAACTAAATATGATTATACTCACAGCTATTTGGCACATTGCCTGACCCACAGCCAGAGGTCAGTATCAGCTGCTGTTGTAATGTTAAATGGGCCAATTTATTCAACACCCCCTACTTCAGAATTTTCTTTTCTTTTTTTTCTTTTTGAGACGGAGTCTCGCTGTGTCGCCCAGGCTGGAGTGCAGTGGCCGGATCTCGGCTCACTGCAAGCTCCGCCTCCCGGGTTTACGCCATTCTCCTGCCTCAGCCTCCCGAGTAACTGGGACTACAGGCGCCCCACCTCGCCCGGCTAGTTTTTTTGTATTTTTTTTTAGTAGAGACGGGGTTTCACCGTGTTAGCCAGGATGGTCTCGATCTCCTGACCTCATGATCCACCCGTCTCGGCCTCCCAAAGTGCTGGGATTACAGGCTTGAGCCACCGCGCCCGGCCAGAATTTTCAAAATCAAAATTATGTAACTAGTACCTAGTGGTTTTCAATGTAAGTTTAGAAGAAATCCTTTCAGAAATGTATCAAAGAAAATTACACAATAGAAAGCTAATCACTCATGCACAAAGATTATGATTGCAATGTTATTTAAGTAATAAATATTAAACTCAAATATTCAAAATAAGGGACTTATTAAATTATGTATAACCTGCAGATGGAACATTAGGCAACAACAAAAACAATAATATGGAAGTTGTGTAAGGGTGGCAGAATTATGCATTACAGTAGTCTCTCTTTATTCATGGTTTTACTTTTTGAAGTTTTAGTTACCCATGGTCAACTGCAATCCAAAAATATTTAATGGAAAATTCTACAAATAAACAATTGATAAGTTTTAAACTGCACACTATTCTGAGTACCCGATGAAATCTTGCATCATCCCACTCCATCCTGCCCTTTGTCCAGTGTATCTATGCTGTGCATGCTACCGGCTCTGCTAGTAATTTAGCAGCCAGGTTGGCTATCAGATCAACTGTCAGGCAGCACTATAGCAATGTCTATATTCAAGGAATTCTTATTTTACTTAAGAACGGTCCCAAATTGCAAAAGTAGTGATGCTGGCAATTCTAATATGCTAAAGAGAAGCCATAAAGTGCTTCCTTAAAAGTGAAAAGGTGGCCGGGCGCAGTGGCTCACGCCTGTAATCCTAGCACTTTGGGAGGCCGAGACGGGCGAATCACGAGGTCAGGAGATCGAGACCATCCTGGCTAACACAGTGAAACCCCATCTCTACTAAAAATACAAAACATTAGCCAGGCCTGGTGGCACATGCCTGCAGTCCCAGCTACTCGGGAGGCTGAGGCAGGAGAATGACATGAACCCGGGAGGCGGAGCTTGCAGTGAGCGGAGATTGCGCCACTGTACTCCAGCCCGGGCCACAGAGTGAGACTCAGTCTCAAAAAAAAAAAAAGTGAAAAGGTGAAAGTTCTTGATTTCAAGAAAGAAAAACATCATATGCTGAGGTTGCTGAGATTTATGGTAAGAATGAATCTTCCCCACTACCCCGTGAAATTGTGAAGGAAAAAGAGATTTGTGTTAGTTTTGCTGTCACACCTCAAACTGCAAAAGTTATAGCCACAGTCTGTGATAAGTGCTTAGTTAAGATAGAAAAGGCAGTAAATTTGTGGGTGGAAGACACGAACTGAAAGGTGTTTCAATGGATACAATCAGCAACTGGGTCTGGTACTATCTGTAGTTCAGGCATCCACTGGGAGCCTTGCAACACATCCCCCTAAGATTGGGGGCAGGGGTTACTGTACTTTCTCTCCTATCTTCCATAGTTTTATTATATTTTTTATAAAAAATAAAAGTTATGGCTGGGCAAGGTGGCTCATGCCTGTAATCCCAGCACTTTGGGAGGCTGAGGCAGGAAGATCACTAGAGGTCAGGAGTTCAAGACCAGCATGGGCAACATAAAGAGATCCTGGTTCTACTATATATATATGTGTATACATATATATATATATATATAATTTATATATATATATAATTTAGCCAGGTGTGGTACATCTAGCTACCCTGGGAGGCTGAGGCAGGAGAATTGAACCTGGGAGTTCAAGATTGCAGTGAACTATGATTATACCACTGCACTCTTGCCTGGGCAACAGAGCAAGACTGTCTCAAAATAAATAAATAATAAATAAATAAACAACAGTTATACTATTCTTTTAAAAATTTGAGTGCCAGGACAATTCAATGAGGGAAAAAACACTTTTTCTAACATATGGTGCTAGGATAACTAGATGTCCACTTGCAAAAGAATCAAATTGGACCCAAACTCCTCTATATACATAAATTATCTCAAAATAAATCTCAGACCTAAATGAAAAGCTAAAACTATAAAACTCTTAAGAGGACACATAGTAAATCTTCATGACCTTGGATTAGGCAACACCAAAGCACATGTGACAAAAGAAAAAATATATAAATTGGACTATATCAAAATTGAAAATCTTTGGTTGCAAATGATACCATCAAGAAAGTGAAGAACTCACAGAATGGGAGAAAATACTTGCTAAGCATATATGATAAGGGACTTCTGCCCAGAATATACAGAGAACTCTTACAATTCAAATAATAAAAGATAACCCAATTTAAAAAATGGATATGGCTGGGCATGGTGGATCACGCCTGTAATCCCAGCACTTTGGGAGGCTGAGGCGGGCAGATCACCTGAGGACAAGAGTTTCAGACCAGCCTGGCCAGCATGGTGAAACTTCGTCTCTTCTAAAATTACAAAAAAAAGCAGCCGGGCGTGATGGTAGTCACCTGTAATCCCAGCTACTCAGGAGGCTGAGGCAAGAGAATCACTTGAACCTGGGGGTAGGAGGTTGCAGTGAGCCGAGATCACACCATTGTACTCCAGCCTACGTGACAGAGCGGGACTCCATTTCAAAAAAACAGACAAACAAACAAACAAAACCACTATACAAATATACTACTGCCTCTCGAAGCATCCTGTTTATTCTCTAGGCAGTTCTAATCACTAGAAAAGTCTTCCTTCTTTTGGGCTTATGTCTTCCTGTAATCATTGGTCCCAGAGCTGCTTTATGGCTAGATTAAGTTTAATTCTTTTGCCACATGAGAAAGGGCTGATACTGCTGTCATTTGGACATACGCCAATTTTCTCAAAGGTAGTACCTAAATCTGGATACATGCCAGGTCCAGGCCTAACCAACCTCCCTTATTCAGAAAACTACAATAATTGAATTTTGGCAATTCAATTATTCAAAATCTTATGGCTGATTCCTAATTAATTTTATCAACAATAAAATTCCCTTTGTCATAAATGTTCCTATTAGGCTATTTATCCTTCATCAATTCTTCTTTCAACTGGTTTTTTCCAACCCAAATGCAGGATTATATATTTAGTTATACTTATTTAAACCAATCTGTTAACTCCTTGTTGCTACAGACTTTCAAATTATTTTTACTGTTTGCATGAAGGTCCAACAAGCTTTGCAGTTTCTGAATGTGATCAACATGTTGTCAAAGTCCTTACTCATTGCTTACCTCCAATTCTCTGGCATTTTTCTATTCTCAATAATTCCTCAAAGTTGAACTTTCTTACCTACAAGTTCATAGCAATCTCAGATATAATTAGTTCAGGTTAGGAAACAAAGTCATATTGAGTAGTTAAGATGCTTTCTTAATTTCACCTATATTGGACTTTAATTCTACTTTACTAAGTGATTTGTTGTTGTTTTTACAGAATAAAGATTATTCTCCTTGATGGAAAATATGGAAACAAAATAGGAGCTGTTAATATTTAAAAAGCATATATTTTCCATATTCCTGTTTCTGAAAATAATTGTAAAATATTTAAAATGAGCTTTAATATATTCCTCACATCTGTTAATTCTTAATTTTAATTATTCTGCCACACTTATATGTTTGTCACTTTTCTATATTCAACTTTTATAAATATCCTTTTAAAACCTGAGTTAAGGCCAGGTACGGTGGCTCATGCCTGTAATCCCAGCACTTTGGGAGGCCAGGCAGACAGATCACCTGAGGTCAGGTGTTTGAGACCAGCCTGGTCAACTTGGTGAAACCCCGTCTCTAATAATAAAAAAAAAATTAGCCAGGCATGGTGGCACGCACCTGTAATCCCAGCTACTTGGGAAGTTGAGGCAGGAAGATCACTTGAACCTGGGAGGCAGAATTTGCAGTGAGCTGAGATCGCACCAGTGCACTCCAGCCTGGGTGACACACCAAGACTCCATCACAAAAAAAAAAACAAAAACTTGAGTTAAGATTGTTGCAAGTGGAGTCACAGTAGTTTTAGTTGCACTTGCCTTTTAAAAAACACTGATTTCTATAATTTGTAACTGCATAATTATATAATTATGTTTTAATGTTTTCCAACTTTCCTAGTTTTAGCTCATAAGATCATGACTACTAATTTTTGGACAATTTCTTTTAAAGCCTCTTCCTACCATCTAGACAATATATGCATGTGGCTACTTCTAGAATTCTCCATCATAGCTATCATAAACTTTAATAATATGGTCACTTTGTCTCCAGACGTTTCTATCATTCCTACCCACCAAGCAATTCTTCCTCATTGGCTATAAATAGATCCAGAGCAGCAGTACCCTTCATTAAATCCTTTATCTGTTCTATATTTACTAAACAATATTTTTTGTTAGAAAAGAAACTTAAAGCATAGTAAGTTAAAAAGTTTTTAAAAATCTGAAATCTTACCATCCCAAGAAAAAGTCACTGTTTTTTATTTTATTTATTTATTTATTTATTTATTTATTTATTTATTTACTGAGATGGAGTCTTGCTCTGTTGCCCAGGCTGGAGTGCAGAGGTGTGATCTTGGCTCACTGCAACCTCTACCTCCTGTGTTCAAGTGATTCTCCTGCCTCAGTCTCCCGAGTACCTGGGATTACAGGTGTGTACCACCATGCCCAGCTAATGTTTGTATTTTCAGTAGGGATGTGGTTTCGCCAGTATCGAACTCCTGACCTCAGGTGATCCGCCTACCTCAGCCTCCCAAAGTGCTGGGATTACAGGCGTCAGCCACCGTGCCCGGTCCCAAGAAAATAATTGTTAATAATTTGGTGTATATTCCTCAAGACTTCTCATACAAATATATTTTTTCCCTTATAATCTAAGACGAAAATGTCAGCAAGGTAAGAATTTGTGAAATACCCATAGTTAAATTCAAATGAATCTGATTGGCCATGAAGACTGCTTAGAAATCTGCACTTTTCGGCCAGGCATGGTGGCTGACACCTGTAATCCCAGCACTTTGGGAGGCTGAGGCGGGTGGATCATCTGAGGTCAGGAGTTCGAGACCAGCCTGGACAATGTGGCAAAACCCTGTCTCTACTAGAAATACAAAAATTAGCCTGGTGTGGTGGCGGATGCCTGCAATCCCAGCTACTCAGGAGGCTGGGGCAGGAGAATCGCTTGAAACCAGAAGGTAGAGGTTGCAGTGAGCTGAGGTCACGACACTGTACTCCAGCCTGGGCAACAGAGTGAGATTCCGTTTCAAAAAAAAAAAAAAAGAAAGAAATCTGTACTTTTATTTAAATATTTTCCTATCCAAAAAATATCTACCATTATACCAATCATTTATAAATCTTATATTCATGCGTTAGCCAACTACATTTACCATTATAGATTTCCAGGTTTCGATTTAAGCATTTTGACAAAATTAGAACTCCTTTCACAAACTTTTCAATCTTTCTAATTAAAAGAATTATTTACTTATCAGAAGTAATAGATATGTCAATTTGAACTATTTATACATGGTGGTATCTAGTACAAAAATTCCCAATAAACATAGAAAGCTATAAATATCTAGAGGAACACAGAAGACAGTAGGTAGGCAAGCTCATTTAGACCCTCCCTTTAAACATAATACGAATCCCAGAAGCCATAAAGAAAAAAATTAGCCAATGTGACCAAGTACAAAAATTTTAACTTCTATATAGAAAAAGATTCTCTTGTAAAGTTTTAAGACATCTTATAGACTGGGAGAAGCCATTTGTAACACATAATACTCAAGTGGCTAATATCCATAATACATAAAGATTTCCTACAAATCAATAACAAAAATACAAAAGTTCATAAAAGATATAAACAAGTAATTCACAGAAGAAATATAAAACACCAATAAGCATATGTAAAGATGCCAAGCCAATACATTCAAATCAAACACATTTTTTTTGCTCATCAGATTGGCAAAAATTAAAATGGAAAGTATCTACTGCTTGACCTCCCCAGGCTCAGGTGATCCTCCCACCTCAGCCTCCTGAGTAGCTAGGAAAACAGGTGTGTGCCACTACACCTGGCTAATTTTTGTGGAGACGGGGTTTCACCATGTTGCCCAGGCTGGTCTCGAACTACTGGGCTCAAGCAATCTACCTGCCTCGGCCTCCCAAAGTGCTGGGATTACAGGCATGAGCCACAGCATCCAGCCTTTTTCTTATATTATACTATTGGAGTTGGAGTGAACTGATATAAATGTTCTGAACGATAAGTTGAAGAATTTAAGAAAAAAATTTTAAGCATGCATACCCTGTATTTCAACAACCTCAATTCCAGGAAAATCTATTCTACTAAAATATATGCAGGTATGCACAAAGATCTACATATATGAATGGCCACTGCAGCACTCTTTGTAATACAAAAAAATGGAAGCAACACAATCTTCATTAATAATCGGAAAGTTAAATTATGATCCACCTGTAATGGAGTACTATGCAGCAGACAAAAGAATGGGGTAAATCTTTACACGTTGATCTGAAAAGACAGCCATGATACCCTTTTAAAAAATGTAAAGTTGTAAAATAATCACATTATGTTTAGGGAAAAAAATGTGTAAAGATAGATATTGACATAGAGAGTGAATGAATGCATACAAAAATCTGAAAAAATATACAACAAACCGATAAGACTTACATTTTAGTACTTTGGGAATAATTTATTACAGTCAGCCTTCATTACTTTTGTAAATACGGTCACATACACTTTTAAATACATCTACTGGCAAAAATCTGAACCAAATTTGTCCAATAAAAGGGTCATAATTGAATCACAGAATATTCATACAAGAGACATTTTTCCAACTTCAGGCTGCAATCCATTAGTGAAATGCAAAATCAATTCAAAGGGATGGAACAAGCATATTTTAAAGAATAAAATACAACAGATAATATCAGAATGCACGCTGGGCTTGATGGCTCACATCTGTAATCCCAGCACTTTGGGAGGCCGAGGCGGGCAGATCACCTGAGGTCAGGAGTTCGAGACCAGCCTGGCAAACATCGTGAAACCCTGTTTCTACTAAAAATACAAAAAATTAGCTGGGTGTGGTGGTGCATGCCTGTAATCCCAGCTACTCAGAAGGAGCAGAATTGCTTGAACCCGGGAAGTGGAGGTTGCAGTGAGCCGAGATTGCACCTTTGCACTCCAGCTTAGGCAACAAGAGCGAAACTCCAACTCAAAAAAAAAAAAAAAAAAAAAATCAGAATGCATTACCTATAATACTGTTTTAAACAATTACGTATGTGTGTGTGGCCTTAATCACAAAATAAAATATACCTCCTACTGTGAATTTTGAGCAAAATCACACTAACAACATTTCAACATTATGTTTTCAAGGAATGTTTAATGATTTACAAAAGTGCTCACTTGAAAGTGTTGAAGGGAAAAAGCAGGGCACAATACTACATGTATATATATGTATCATCTCAATTTAGTTATATTTGCATAGAAAAAAGAAAGAGAGAAAACTATTCCTAAAAGATGGCTATTTGGAGTGGCAAAATACAAGTAATTTTTGTTCTTTTTACCCATAGTTTCAAAAATTCCTATAATGAGCATATGGCTTCCATCTAATCAGAACAAAATGCTACTTAAAACATAAATTAGGGCCAGGAGCTGTGGCTCAGGCCTGTAATCTCAGCCTGAGAATCAGAGTTGTAATTTCAGCTCTGGGAAGCTGAGGCGGGCAGACTGCTTGAGCCCAGGAGTTTGAGACCAGTCTGGGCAACATGGTGAAACCCCATCTCTACAAAGAATATAAAAATTAGCCAGGCATGGTGGCACATGCCTGTAGTCCCAGCTACTTTGGAGTCTGAGGCACGAGAACTGCTTGAACCTGACAGGCAGAAGTTGCCAAGATTGCGCCACTGCACTCCAGCCTGGGCAACAAAGCAAGATTCCATCTCAAAAAACAAAAAAAAAAAACAAAAAACAGATAGCCAGCCATGGTGGCTGATGTCTGTAATCCCAACACTTTGGGAGGCCAAGACAAGTGGATCATCTGAGGTCAGGAGTTTAGGACCAGCCTGGCCAACATGGTGAAACCCCGTCTCTACTAAAAATGCAAAAATGAGCCAGGGTTGGTGGTGCGTGCCTGTAATTCCAGCTGCTCAGGAGGCTGAGGCAGGAGAATTGTTTGAACCTGCCAGGCGGAGGCTGCAGTGAGCCAATATCAGGCCACTGCACTCCAGCCTGGGCAACAGAGCAAGACTCCATCTCAGAAAAAAAAAATAAAATAGCTGGGTGTACTGGCATACTGAGTCCCAGCCAGCTACTCAGGAGGCTGAGATGGGAAGATTGATTGCAATTGGGAGGCCGAGGCTGCAGTGAGCCATGATCATGCCACCGTACTCCAGCCTGGGTGATAGAGCAAAATCTTGGTTCAAAACAACAACAATATCAAACCCATAAGTGATGTATATTTTGCCACTATAAAAAACGTGTTAAGCATATATTTAATCATTAAGTACTTTCTGAAAACCTTCTATGTCCTAAGCATTCAGTATTCTAGGTACTGAGGATAGGATGGTGAGCTAAAGAAAGTCTCTGCCTCGTGGAGCTTATATTCTAGTAGGAAACTCTATAGAATAAATTGGATTAAATTCCTTGTGTAGTAAGATAAAATTCTGTTTGAGAAACAGGACACTATCATTCTTTCAACAGTTATTAGTTGCCCTATGTACACTTTTAGGTACTTGTTACCCACTCCCTCGCACTATGCTGAATCCTCGCAGTCATCAGGTAAAATGGTACTTTAACAACAATAAAATCTTCAGTTTACATTTTAAAAACTTAAACACCTTGGGTAAGTTTCATACTGGTGTCAAATTAAGAAAAGAAAAATATTTTGTTTGTAAAAAGTGATTCATTCTTTCTCTACTCTCAATGAAATGACAAAATATAGATCAAAGCAAAACAGTTCAAATCTTTTCTTATGTAAAATATAAAATTACAGCGATCCTTTTTCCTTTGAGTTCCACAGATAATTCAATGTTCATAAAGTTTTTCAATTTACTAGATTACAAATTTGCAGTGAAAATAAAAATATCTTTTTTTTTTTTTTTTTTTTTTTTTTTTTTTGAGACGGAGTCTCACGCTGTTGCCCAGGCTGGAGTGCAGTGGCGCGATCTCGGCTCACTGCAAGCTCCGCCTCCCAGGTTCCCGCCATTCTCCTGCCTCAGCCTCCTGAGTAGCTGGGACTACAGGCGCCCGCCACCGCGCCCGGCTAATTTTTTTTTTGTATTTTTAGTAGAGACGGGGTTTCACTGTGGTCTCGATCTCCTGACCTTGTGATCCGCCCGCCTCGGCCTCCCAAAGTGCTGGGATTACAGGCTTGAATAAAAATATCTTAATTATGCTATTAAGAGCAAAATGTTTGGGCATACCTATGGTTTTTTTGAGGTGGGGGAACAAGGTCTCACTCTGTCACCCAAGCTGGGGTTCAGTGGTGATTGAATGGCTCACTGCAGCCTTCAAGTTCTGAGCTTAAGGGATCCTCCTTCCTCAGCCTGCCAAGTAGCTAGGAGTACAGGCAGGCACTACCATACCTGGCTGATTTTTTTTGTAAAGCCAGGGTCTTGCTATGTTGCCCAGGCTGGTCTCAAACTCCAGGGCTCAAGCAATCTTCCTGCTTCATCCTCCAAAGTGTTGCGATTACAGTCATGAGCCACTGCACCCAGTCCTATAATCTTCTTATTAAAGATTCCTATAGCCCATCTCCTCTTTTTCTAACCCTTTATTCTAAGGGTTAAACTCTCCCTTATTTTTCATTCTGGGTTTCTCTCTCTAATTTAGCTCTCTTCTTCTGAGCTGTCCTGATTATAACATAGTCTGATAGTATTCAATTAAACTACTTAGGCAAGTCAATGTTTTGAAGAAACAGATTAATTTTTAAACATAATTTACATATTAAAACATAGCCCAATATTCATGAGTTCCTAAGTTGGGTATTTCTACAACGTGGTTAATCATTTTCAGTATTTATTAAAATAAAGCAATAAATGACACCTAAAATGACCTATTTGGTGAATTTAAAATGAGGAAATGACACAGATCAAGGACAAATATTTTATTCCTGTGTACCACAGAGACATTAATTTCAAAATGCATTTTTGTAGAGAAAAACTAGTGCCTTTTATCAGAAAGAAATACACATTACTAAACATTTTATATATAATTTTTCAAAATTGGTATGCAAATTTATCTAGATTTTGTCATTAAGAATCCATCATGTGTTCTAATAGCTTCTGAAAATTAAAATTACTATATTTTCATTTGGGTCAATCAATGCTCCCTCTGCTTTTTTTTGGAGACAGGTTCTCCTCTGTCATCCAGGCTGGAGTGCAGTGGTGCAATCATGACTCACTGCAACCACAAACTCCTGGGCTCAAGGGATCCTCCTATCTCAGCCTCCTAAGTAGCTGGGACCATGTCTGGCTAATTTTTAAAATGTTTTTGTAGAGACAGGGTTTCACTATGTTGTCCAGGCTAGTCTCAAATTCCTGGGCTCAAGCAATCCTCACAGCTTCGGCCTGCCAAAGTGCGTGAGCCACCATGTCTGACATTTTTTTTTTTTTTTTAAAGTTAAATGACCATCTATTACCATCACAAACACCAAAAATGGCAGGCTAAAACAATTCTCTGAAATCCAATTATTTTTAAGAAATCTCAATATTATTACATATAGTCAGTAAAAGTAAGAATAGCATTAAAAACAATTTTTTTTTTTTTTTTTGAGATGGAGTCTTGCTCTGTCGCCCAGGCTGGAGTGCAGTGGCTGGATCTCAGCTCACTGCAAGCTCTGCCTCCCGGGTTTACGCCATTCTCCTGCCTCAGCCCCCCGAGTAGCTGGGACTACAGGCGCCTGCCACCTCGCCCGGCTAGTTTTTTGTATTTTTTAGTAGAGACGGGGTTTCACTGTGTTAGCCAGGATGGTCTCGATCTCCTGACCTCGTGATCCGCCTGTCTCGGCCTCCCAAAGTGCTGGGATTACAGGCTTGAGCCACCGCGCCCAGCCTACAATGTTTCTTTTGGGGGCGGGGTGGGGGATGGAGTTTTCCTCTTGTCACCCAGGCTGGAGTGCAATGGCGTGATCTCAGCTCACTACAACCTCTACCTCCCTGGTTCAAGTGATTCTCCTGCTTCAGCCTCCTGAGTAGCTGAGATTTCAGGCATGCATCACCACGCCCAGCTAATTTTTGCATTTTTAGTAGAGACAGGGTTTCACCATGTTGGCCAGGCTGGTCTCGAACTCCTGACCTCAAATGATCCGCCTGCCTCAGTCTCCCAAAGTGTTGTGATTACAGGCATGAGCCACCGCACCCAGCCAATTACCGACAATTTTTATTCAAAACAGATTCCCGGAACCCATAGAAATTTTTGTTCAGTAGGTGTGGGCAGGAGCACAGGAATTTGCATTTTTAACAAAACATTCGAGATAATTTTGATGTAGGTAATTCATGTTCAACACTTAAGAAACACTGCTCTAATAATTTAGTTTATAATATATGTGCTATGCTTTAATTCATTAAATATTAACTCAGTGCCTCATATGTACAAGGTTTAAGTGCTGTGGATCAAACATGAATTCGGCTTCAAGGAAGGTAGAATTTAATAAAAGAGATAAGAAATGCATATAAATGACTTACAATAAAAAGGAAGGAATTACCAAATGTCTTTTGGTACAATACTGGGGTAGTTCATGGGAGGGAATGATACTTCCACCTGACCTCAGGGAAATTCTTCTAGTGAGACATAGCATTTGAAATGAGTGTTAAAGCCTGTCTCTTTAGACTATAAGGATGGAAAAAATAAACTAATAAAAACTTATCTCACTGAATGATAAATGTATCCATGAACATCACCCCTTCAAACCCCTTCAAACTCAGAGAAGTTATTCTCTACCTCCTAAGCTTTATATGTTGATTTATGGGTCATGGTCTTGTGTAGTCCTGTATACTACTCAGCAGCTCAGTATGCTTCTATCTCTCCAGACACGTCCTTGAAAGGATCTGTTTTAGTACTTTTAGTACATTTATCCACTGTGTGATAAGGTCACACAGTGAATGCTGATAAACAGAAACATACCTATCCTTTTACAAATCTTTAGGAAGTAAATAGGATTTAAGCATAGTTGAAATGGGAACAGTTTAGGCCGTCTTCAAGTTCTAAAATATCCACACAGCTTGGCATCAGGTAGCATGATGAGAGAAATGATCAGGGGAAAAAAAAAGAGACAGAGAAAGAGATTTTACAATTTATAAGGCATTGTTCTAAAAGCCAAATAAAACAAACTACAGGGCGGAAGTTTTTAAGGCTCTTCTGCTTCCTGATTATGTTGTATGTTGTTTAACATGTGTGACATGTCTGTGACTTTTAGTTTAAAAATTCCAGTATCTTCCTAGAAATATAGCAAATACAGTCTACAGTGCCCAACAGTAACTGAATAAATGAATGAATGAATTACTTTCAGGTTATTCTCTGGTTTTCCTTGCAGGTTTACCCTCCTTTATTAAGAGAAATAAAAGTGAGACAAGTACCAAATGTGCTATGCTTTCTCATCTCCATGCCTTTGCACATGGTAATGTCTCTGGTGGAATGCTTTTCAGCTCCCTCTTCCTCTTGGCTAATTCTTATTGAGTCTTCTAAACCTAAGTTAAGTGTCCCCTTCCAAAATCCAATGGACTACTTTGACATCCGTGTCTCAGTGTCCCCATAAAATCCTCTGCATCGCTATATCTTTTTTTTTTTTTTTTTTTTTTTTTAGATGGAGTATCACTCTACCACCAGGCTGGAGTGCAGCAGCACGATCTCGGCTCACTGCAACCTCTGCCTCCCAGGTTCAAGCAATTCTCCTGCCTCAGTCTCCCGAGTAGCTGGGACTACAGGTGCACGCCACCACACCCAGCTAATTTTTGTATTTTTAGTAGAGACAGGGTTTCACCATATTGGCCAGGATGGTCATGATCTCTTGACCTTGTGATCTGCCCGCCTTGGCCTCCCAAAGTCCTGGGATTACAGATGTGAGCCACTGTGCCCGGCCTGCATCGCTGTATCTTAACTCTAATCAGTATATTGTACAGAGGCAGCAAGATAACAAGCTTTGGAGTCAGACACATCTGAGTTCAAATTCTGATTCTAACACTTACTGTGTGGCCTTGGACAAGTTACCTAATGTCTCTAAGAATTTCCTTACCTGAAAAACAGAGAATAACAGTGTGTAAGGTGCTCAATATATCACTTCATACATAATATTGAGTTAATAATAACATGCTCACATTATATTGTACTTGCTGGTTAAGTTGTCTGACTTTTTCTCTAAACCGCACACTTCTTGAGGAAAGAAACACATTTATCTCTGAATAAGTAGCATTTAGCACAGTGTCTGGCATATGGTAAGTACTTAATTTTTGATGAGTAAATAAATATTACTTCCATTATAAAAAATTAATTTGCCACTTGAAATTCGTTCTGTAATGAGGTGGAAAACAAGTGAATAAAAAAATAAACTCATTGATGTCAGTGTTTTGTTTTTTTTTTTTAAGAATACTGTCTGTCTTTTTTTTTGTGTGTGTGAGATGGAGTCTCGCTCTGTGGCGCAGGCTGGAGTGCAGTGGCGCGATCTCGGCTCACTGTAAGCTCCACCTCCCGGGTTCACGCCACTCTCCTGTCTCAGCCTCCCGCGTAGTTGGGACTACAGGCGCCCGTCACCACGCCCTGACAATTTTTGTATTTTTAGTAGAGACGGGGTTTCAACATGTTAGCCAGGATGGTCTCAATCTACTGACCTCGTGATCTGCCTGCCTCAGCTTCCCAAAGTGCTGGGATTACAGGCGTAAGCCACCGTGCCCGGCCCTTACTGTCTTTAATCATATATTTTTCTTTTCTTTTCTTTTCTTTTTTTTTTTTTTTTGAGATGTAGTCTCGCTTTGTTGCCAGGCTGGAGTGCAATGGCGCGATCTCGTCTCACTGCAAGCTCCGCCTCCTGGGTTCCAGCGATTCTGCTGCCTCAGCCTCCCGAGTAGCTGGGACAACAGGCACCCGCCACCACACCTGGCTAATTTTTGTATTTTTAGTAGAGACGGGGTTTCACCACATTGGCCAGGATGGTCTCAATCTCCCGACCGTGTGATCCACCCGCCTTGGCCTCCCAAAGTGCTAGGAGCCACCGTGCCTGATCTTACCATTTTTTTTTTTTTAGAATTTACTTTTAACTATACATATTATGAAATGCCAAACAACTCAATACTTGCTTTGACATGGCTGATCATATATGCATAGAACTGCATACCTATAATTTTTTCATAGTATATATTAACCACAAAAATTACCAAGCCACACATAAGACTACCTTTATTTGACAACCACTTAGAAAAGTTACAGTAAAATAGCTGGGCATGGTGGCTCACGCCTGTAATCCCAGCACTTTGGGAGGCCAAGGCGGGCGGATCACAAGGTCAAGAGATTGAGACCATCCTGGCCAACATAGTGAAACCCCGTCTCTACTAAAAATACAAAAATCAGCTGGGCGTGGTGGCATGCACCTGTAGTCCCACCTACTTGGGAGACTGAGGCAGGAGAATCACTTGAACCCCGGAGGCAGAGGTTGCAGCATGCTGAGATTGCGCCACTGCACTCCAGCCTGGTGACAAAACGAGACTCCGTCTAATAAAAAAAAAAAAGTTACAGTAAAATAAAAAGCTTCTTAAAACCAAGGGAATTCTGAATACAGAAAGCTTAATTAAAAATCTTTTACAGTCCTTGGGGAAGTGAGAAAAAATTCAGTTTCATGGTTTGATAATTTTGACCTATGTAAGAACATAAAAATATCCTAATTACTTAATATAATATTTAATAGATTTTTCCATTGTGATGTTTAATTAGCTGGTTTGAACAACACCGAAGTACTAATTTTTGCTATTCATTTGTAAGGTCTCAATCTGAGAGAATGTTTTTATTTTATATTTGATAATCAATATATTTTACCTGTTTAATTTTAAAATGGGGTCTCACTATGTTGCCCAGGCTGGAGTGCAGTGGCTATTCACAGGTGCAGTCATAGCATATTACGGCCTTGATCTCCTGGGTTCAAGTGATCCTCTTGCTCCTCCTCTGGAGTAGCTGGAACTAAAGGAGTATGCTAACATGCCCAGCTCAATTATATTTTAATCTTCAATGTATTTTTTACAGGCCTGCACTAAAGCTAATATCATTAGTCTTATTTCCTCCTTTTTTCCTTCATAGCCAAGGATAGTTTTACTTTAATATTATACTTAAACATAAATTGGGTATTTTAATATATAAAATGGAATTCTGCCTCTGAAAGATAATCTTTACTTTGAGCCATTTTTTAATTCATTATGCAAAGGAATAATGATTTTATAATGAGGATTCCAAAACTACGTTACAGTATATGGATACAATGGTGAGAGTTATAATCCATGACTCTTATAGAATACAAGCGATCAGTGCTTTATGTCAATTTATAATCCACTGTTTTTTGGTGTGTTTTTGTTTTGTTTTGTTTTGTTTTTATTTTTATTTTTATTTATTTATTTATTTTTTTTGAGACGGAGTCTCGCTCTGTCGCCCAGGCTGGAGTGCAGTGGCCCGATCTCAGCTCACTGCAAGCTCCGCCTCCTGGGTTCACGCCATTCTCCTGCCTCAGCCTCCCGAGTAGCTGGGACCACAGGCGCCCGCCACCTCGCCCGGCTAATTTTTTGTATTTTTTAGTAGAGACGGGGTTTCACCGTGTTAGCCAGCATGGTCTCGATCTCCTGACCTCGTGATCCGCCCGTCTCGGCCTCCCAAAGTGCTGGGATTACAGGCTTGAGCCACCGCGCCCGGCCTTGTTTTGTTTTTAGATAGAGTTTTGCTCTGTTACCCAGGCCGGAGTGCAGTGGCACAATCTCAGTTCACTACAACGTCCACCTCTTGGGCTCAAGCAATTCTCCTGCCTCAACCTCCCAAATAGCTGGGACTACAAGTGTGTACCACCATGCCCATCTAATTTTTGTATTTTTAGTAGAGATGGGGTTTTGCCACGTTGGCCAGGCTGGTCTCGAACTCCTGACCTCAAGTGATCTGCCTGCCTGTCTCCCAAAGTGCTGGGATTACAGGCGTGAGCCACCACGCCCAGCCAATCCACTGCTTATATGACCCATATGTGTTTTATTGCTTCTAAAAGAGCAGATACTTAATATATGACATTAATACAGATTGCAAACTAAACAAAAATATTTCTTTTCATTTATATATGTATTTTTTGAGACAAGGTCTGGCTGTGTCACTCAGGCTGGAGTGTAGTGGTGCAATCTTGATTCACTGCAACCTCCACCTCCCGGGCTCAGGGCAGCCTCCCGGGTTCAGATCATCCTCCCACCTCAGCCTCCCGAGTAGCTGGGACTACAGGCATGCACCGCCATGCCCAGCTAATTTTTGTATTTTTTTGTAAAGACAGGGTTTTGTCATGTTGCCCAGGTTGGTCTCAAACTTGGTAGCTCTAGCAATCCGCCGCCCACCTTGACCTCCCAAAGTGCTGGAATTACAGGCGGGAGCCACTGAGCCCAGTCTCTCTTTTTACTTAAAGGGAAAAAAAAAGATACAGGATTTCTTTCCAAAGGAGACATTTGTTGAGTAGATGACGGCTGCATTAGGAATTAAAATTATATAGAAGATAGGTATCTTCAGTTATTTAAATAATAGTGAAAATGAAAAATTTAAACAGATTGCAAGATTAGTCAAGTACTAAATGGAAAAAAATATCTCCAGGCATCTTAGTAAGTGAAAAATAATGTATTTTTAAATTTTTGCCATTGTTATAAGCCATATACCAAGTTGTGAACCATTTTTTTCAGTCTATTGTTTAAAGAATTTCTGGATTCTAAATTATGTTTTTAATAAACAGCAATAGGCTGGGCGCATTGGCTCACACCTGTAATCCCAGTACTTTGGGAGGCCGAGGCAGGCAGAACACCTGAGGTCGAGAGTTCAAGACCAGCCTGACCAACATGGAGAAACCCCATCTCTACTGAAAATACAAAATTAGCCAGGCATAGTGGCATATGCCTGTAATCTCAGCTACGTGGGAGGCTGAGGCAGGAGAATCGCTTGAACCCAGGAGGCAGAGGTTGTGGTGAGCTGATACTGTGCCATTGCACTCCAGTCTGGGCAACAAGAGTGAAACTCTGTCTCAAAAAATAAAATAAAATAAAAATAAAAATAAACAGCAATAATTGTTAACTTTTTCTTTTCTTTCATTAGGGATAAAGAGTTTAGAGAAATATTTGGTGCAAAACCCTTAGACGGCTCTTTATCTACAGGTAATGCCTGAACAAGATACTTTTTTGAGTGGAAGATAAAATAAAAATCCAACCACCCTATCCGCCTCCAAAGGAAGGTTTATTCTAGTTAGTCAAGGAAGCGGATGCTCCTTGGAGAAGAAACAGCATCTACAAAGGCAGAAAGACAGGAAATAACATGATATCTTTAGAGAATCAGGGTAAGGGCCAGGCAAGGTAGCTCATACCTACAATCCTAGCACTTTGGGAGGCCAAGGTGGGTGGATCACTTGAGCCCAGGAATTTGAGACCAGCCTGGGTAACATAGGGAGACCCCATCTCTATTTAAAAAAATAGCAGGGCACAGTGGCTCATGCTTGTAGTCCTAGCACTTTCGGAGGCTGAGGTGGGCGGATCACTTGAGGCCAGGAGTTCGAGACCAGCCTGGCCAACATGGTAAAACCCTGTGTCTACTAAAAATACAAAATATTAGCTGGGCATGGTGGCAGGCACCTATAATCCCAGCTACTTGGGAGGCTGAGGCAGGAGAATCGTTTGAACCTGGGAGGTAGAGGCTGCAGTGAGCCAAGATCACACCACTGCACTCCAGCCTGGGTAACAGAGTGAAACTCTGTCTATAAGTAAATAAATAGGTATAAATTTTAGGCTGGGCATGGTGGCTCACGCCTGTAATCCCAACACTTTGGGAGGCCGAGGCAGGTGGATCACCTGAGGTCATGAGTTCAAGACCAGCCTGACCAACATGGAGAAACACCGTCTCTACTAAAAATACAAAATTAGCCTGGTGTGTTGGCATATGCCTGTAATCCCAGCTACTCGGGAGCCTGAGGCAGGAGAATCGCTTGAACCTGGGAGGCGGAGGTTGTGGTGAGCCAAGATCGTGCCATTGTACTCCAGCCTGAGCAATAAGAGCAAAACTCCATCTCTAAATAAATAAATAAATAAATAATTTATAGAAAGAACCACAGTGAGTTCAATAATGCTGGAAAATCCAGTGAAGCTAGATTAAAAGGAAAAAAGACCAGTGGCAGGGAAATTTGTTGGGAGGCTACTAAAGTAAGCAAGGCAAGAAGTGATAAAAGCCTGAGCTAAGCAAATGGCAGTAATCAAAATTCAATTTCTACATTTGCATTGAAATTTTTCCCTGTAGGAAATGTTTGTAATGTAGCATAAGAATCATAAAAATGAACATCATAATTATAATCTCTCAAGTCTGACTGCCTAGTCTTAATGTCCTGGTGACACTGCTGATGGTGAAAACTTGTTCTTTAAACAATTCTATGTGCCTCAGCTTTTTCATCTGCAAAACAGGTTAATGATAAAAAATCTTTATCATATATTTTTATGGTGATTAAAAGAGGTAATAAATATAAAACAATGCCTAAACAAGTTTATATAGTTTAGTACAATATAGTACACAGCAGCAAGAGAAACAGGAACAGTTATCTACTATTCACACTTGTACAATTGTTATTTTGAGTGTAGACAATGCTGACCTTCTGCAAGTTTACATTGTTAACTACTACAGAAAGATATATATCAATCCAAGATCAGAAAATACCCTGGGCAAAGGGTTTTTATTATAGATGCAAAACTGTTTTTGTTTTAAAACACTGAAAATTTTTTCTAGACGTATAGTTAACTTCCACGTGACTCCGAAAAAGTTGAAAATATTTTTGTTTCTGTGATTATATATAACTATATTGTGAATAATAGGACCAATATCTTTCCAAGTAATAAACGAAACTATTTATAAGCTGCCTTAAACCAGTTTGAACTAATAAATATTCAGAGTTGCCAGAAATCAAATCCCAGAACTTAAGAGATCATTCCTTTTGCAAAATCAGTGATAGCTTAATTTAATGATTGTCATCTCATATTTATGTAATAACATGTTAGAGTCCATAAAGAACGTGTTTACAACCTAATTATTGCCCTTTAGCATTTTAGCCTTTTAGTATTTTTACTATGTGTGTGTATATAGATACACGCATACACACAAATATATATACATATATTATTTTTTTCTAAAAACACATATCACCTTAAGGACTTATATTTTATTTTTTGTTTGTTTTTCTTATGCAGAGGTGAAGGTTAGCTACAATATACTTCTCAAAAAAAAAAAACAGGCTTATTAGTATTTTAGTTTTTGTATTTAGATTCACAACATAGAAAAAATGTGAATAAGAAATTACAGGCCGGGCACAGTGGCTCACGCCTGTAATCCCAGCACTTTGGGAGGCTGAGGCGGGCAGAACATGAGGTCGGGAGTTTGAGACCAGCCTGACCAACATGGTGAAACCCTGTCTCTACTAAAAATACAAAAATTAGCCAGGCGTGGTGGCTCAGATCTGTAATCCAAGCTACTCAGGAGGCTGAGTCAGGAGAATCACTTGAACCTGGGAGGCGGAGGCTGCAGTGAGCCAAGATCGTGCCACTGCACTTCAGCCTGGGCAGCAGAGTGAGACTCCATCTCAAAAACAAAAACAAAACAGAAATTACAAAAATAGGCTGGGTGCAGTGGTTCGTGCCTGTAATCTCAGCACTTTGGGAGGCCAAGGCGGGTGGATGACGTGAGGTCAGGAGTTCTAGACCAGCCTGGCCAACATGGTGAAACTTCGCTTCTACTAAAACACAAAAATTAGCCAGGCATGGTAGCGCACACCTGTAATCCCAGCTACATGGGAGGCTGAGGTGGGAGGATCACTTGAACTTGGGAGGTGGAGGTTGCAGTGAGCCGAGATTGGGCCACTGCACTCCAGCCTGGGTAACAGGATATTCCATCTCGGAAAAAAAAAAAAAAAAGAAATTACAAAAATATCAAAAACCAGAGGTTGTCCTTTGTGGTAAAGAGCAGTTTAAATACTTTAATCCATAAAAGACGATAATAGTAATGTTTCTATAGTTATCTTAAAAATCATTATGGAATCAAGTCACCAGGAAAAAAACTATCTTTGATACTTCTAACCAGGCAATTATTGTTTTGGTTCTTTTTCTTTCTTAAACTACGGTAGGTAGTAATGAACCAGTCTTTCTCAGAGCTATACACCAGAGAGTATTAAGTGAAAATATACATGAAAAATTAAGGATACTCTCAATCTTTTAAACAATTCATTACTCTTCATATCGTATTATTCTTCAAACTAGTCAGTCATTGTTCACAATATTCTCAAAGAATTCACATGAGGATACTCTTTTAAATCCATGAAAAATGGCCAGGCGTGGTGTCTCACACCTGTAATTCCAGCACTTTGGGAGGTCAAGGCAGGAGGATCACAAGGTCAAGAGTTCGAGACCATCCTGGGCAACATGGTGAAAACTTGTCTCTACTAAAAATACAAAAATTAGCTGGGCATGGTGACACATGCCTGTAATCCCAGCTACTCAGGAGACTGAGGCAAAAGGATCACTTGAACCCGGAAGTCGGAGGTTGCAGTGAGCAGAGATCGTGTCACTGCACTCCAGCTTGGTGATAGAGCGAGACTCTGTCTCAAAAAAAAAAAAAAAAAAAAGTTCATTACAAAGTTTTGGAATGCTAATCAGTAATAAGAATTGCAAACATTTCTATAGCTAATTGAAAATGTTAACAAAGCAAAACAAATGCACAAACAAAAACATAAAATAAGAAGCCAACCTAAAGGGATGTGGGAATGGAATACTTTCTTCTCTTTCTTCCCTTATCCTCTACCTTTCATGGGAGAGCAGAAAAGGAAAATAATAATAAAGAGAAAGAAGATGATGAGAATAGGCCTATAAAAACCTGGAAAGAAAACAACCAGTAGGCTGGGCGTGGTGGCTCACACCTGCAATTCTAGCACTTTGGGAGGCTGAGGTGGACAGATCACTTGAGGCCAGGAGTTCAAAACCAGCCTGGCTAACACAGTGAACCCTCATCTCTACAAAAAAATAGAAAAATTAGCCGAGCATGGTGGCATGTGCTTGTAGTCCCAGCGACTCGGGAGCCTGGGAAGTCAAGGATGCAATGAGCCATGATTGAGCCACTGCATTCCAGCCCAGGTGACAGAGCAAGAATCTGTTTCAAAAACAAAAAAAAAAAAACAAAATAGAAGAAACTAGCCAGGCATGACAGCACACACCTGTAGTGCCAGCTACTTGAAAGGCTGAGGCAGGACGACCCCTTGAGCCCAGAAGTTTGAGGCTGCAGTGAGCTGTGTTCACGCCACTGCACTCCAGCCTGGGCAACAGGCTGGCTCCCAAAGTGCTGGGACTACAGGGGTGAGGCACTGTGCCCAGCTAAGTGGCTCTGATGTCAATATGAAATGCCAGTCTCTGATGCAATAATGAAATGTTGTATTTCCTCATTAATTTTAAATATTAATTAAAAATTGTTAGATATGTGTTATGGAATTAAAGTTTTTGTTGTTGTAATTGTGGTTTTCTTAAAAAATAGCAAATCTAAACCTAAATGGTTTGTTGTGGTAGCCATTAGCCCCATATAATTATTAAGTATTTGAAATGTGATACACCAAATTGGGATGTCCTGTAAGTGTAAAGTACATACAGGATTTTTAAAACTTGGTATAAAAATATAAAATATTTTATTAATAATATTTTAGGCCGGGCGCGGTGGCTCAGGCCTGTAATCCCAGCACTTTGGGAGGCCGAGACGGGCGGATCACGAGGTCAGGAGATCGCGACCATCCTGGCTAACACGGTGAAACCCCGTCTCTACTAAAAAAAAAAAATTACAAAAAACTAGCCGGGCGAGGTGGCGGGCGCCTGTAGTCTCAGCTACTCGGGAGGCTGAGGCAGGAGAATGGTGTGAACCCGGGAGGCGGAGCTTGCAGTGAGCTGAGATCCGGCCACTGCACTCCAGCCTGGGTGACAGAGCGAGACTCTGTCTCAAAAAAAAAAAAAAAAAAAAAATTTTAATATGGATTATATGTTGCAATAATAATATTTTGGATATATTGAGTTAAAATACATTTTAAAATTAAATTAACCTGTTTCTTTTTAATTTTTAAAAGGTGGTTAACAGAAAATTTTAAACTATATGTGGCTCATATTATATTCCTACTGGACTTTAGGCAGTTTAGACCTTTAGGCAGTTTCCCCTCTTCTAAAATGCCCTAAATCAAGATTACACTCAGCTATAAGCATTCTTTCCTACATGGTTCAGTAGCAATAATGGCACACAACTGGGTTAAAATACAAGCTTCACAGTATGGCAGTTCAAATGGTAGCAAGAACTTAGAGGAATCAGACTCCTCATACAGTACTGCTGGACAAAACAATCTGGCAATGCCTAATAAATTTAAAATGTACTTATATCAATCTGACATTTCCACTTCTAGAAACATATCCAAGAAACCTATGAACATACGCACAAGGAGACATGTCCAAACTAGCATTATCTGTAGGGCAGAGGCCACCAAGCCACCCACCAAGATTTTGTACTCTTTTTCCATAATGTAGAGTTGTTTCTTGGAATTAACTGCCAAGTCAGCAATTCATTTCCCAGCCCCCTTTTTTAGGAAATGTAGGTCCCAGGTTGTGTCATATGACTTGAATTATAGACAATGGAAAATGAACAGAAGTGATATATGCTACTTCTAAGGACTGGCCCTTAAAAACCTCCAAACACCATTCTCCACTCTCTTATGTTCACTGGATGAATGTTGATACCTAGAGCAACGTTGGAAACCACAGGTTAAAAATGACAGAGTCTCCATCAGCCTGGGTTCCTTAATGACTTCACAGAACACAGCTCCTCCTTCTCCACTGAAGGAACTCTATATGGGCAAGAAATAAACTAAAATTATGTTAAGCCTTTGAGATTTTGGGATGTATCCATTAGAGCAGTCAGTATTAACTTAATATACGTGTAAAAATTAAAAACAGCCAGGCGCAGTGGCTCAAGCCTGTAATCCCAGCACTTTGGGAGGCTGAGGCGGGCGGATCACGAGGTCAGGAGATCAAGACCATCCTGGCTAACACAGTGAAACCCTGTCTCTACTAAAAAATACAAAAAATTAGCCGGGTGTGGTGGTGGGCACCTGTAGTCCCAGCTACGCAGGAGGCTGAGGCAGGAGAATGGCGTGAACCTGGGAAGTGGAGCTTGCAGTGAGCCAAGATCACACCACTGCACTCCAGTCTGGGCAAGAGAGCGAGACTCCGTCTCAAAAAGAAAATAAATAAATAAATACAAAAAAATAAAAATAAAAAATAAAATAAAAAAAATTAAAAACAACTGACATGTCCATCAATAGGAGATTGGATAAATCATAGTATAATCATACTATAGAATGATATATAGTAGCTACAATGAAAGAACTAGATCTACATCTATCAACATGAGTTTTTTTTTTAAGTTTAACCTCAAAATAGCTAGTTACCAAAACCAATTTTTAAAACACATATGTTGACCATACAAATTAATATGTAATAAGTAAGGGTGGGAGAATTATAAGCTCTTAACTTTTATGTTTCTTACACTTGCATTATCAATATTATGTTTAACCCATGATTTTGTCATAGAAACTTTTTTTTTTAAACAAGGTCTCACTCTGTTACCCAGGCTGGAGTGCAGTGACATGATCATGGTTCACTGCAACCTCAACCTCCTGGGCTCAAGCAGTCCTCCCATCTCAGCCTCCTGAGTAGCTGAGCTAAGTTTTATACTTTATTTGTAAAGATGAGGTTTTGTCATGTTGCCCAGTCTGGTCTCAAACTCCAAGACTCAAGCAATCTGCCTGCCTCAGCCTCCCAAAGTGCTGGGGTTAGAGGAATGAGTCACCAAGCCTGGCCATCTTCACAGGAACTTTTAAAGCCAATTTTCCATTTCATGAGGGTTAATTTTGTTAAAACCGCAAAATATAATCCATAAAGCCATTACTCAGGTACAGATAAACTATAATAATAATGGCCTAAAAATTGGAGAAAGGATGCCACAGTCAACCCCCATGAGCTGTGGAATTTGCACTCCCTCAGAATACCTCACTTACTATGCTTCACATGAAATCAGTCATCATACAGAACAAGTTGCCAATCTCAATAAATATGTCAAATATTAATAGCACTTAATTTCATATGTTATATACAAATAAACAGATTCTAAAGTTTTCTTCCTTTGCCCCAATGAAGTATTTTAGGTGCAATTCACTTTGGAGACCTCTGGTCTAGTGACAAGAGATATAAATATTTGTTGACAAAAAATAATAAAATAAACCAAGTACTTCCAAGAAGAATGGCATTGGGTATTACGGAAAGGAACACAGAAGGGACCCCTAACTCATTATGAGTGTGAGGATGGTAAACAAAGGCTTCCTCAAGGAAGAGTGTTAAACAGAGAACTAAAAAATGGGTAAGAGATTGGATTGTGTTGGGAGTGGCTTTTGGGGGAACACAGTATTCCAAGCAGAGGGAAAAATATACTATGTGCAAAGGTACAGAGGCAAAAGAGAACACAATACATTCAAACAAATACATTCGTTTAATATAGCTGAAGTGGAGTTTCTGGAGGAGTAGAATTGGGATGAAGTGGGTGGATAGTGATTCCAGAAATAAGATTAATGAAGTAAGATTATAAGTCCTTACTTTTGGATTTTATCTAGAGGGCAAAGGAGAGATAGGTGATGAAGGATACGTAGTAAAAAATTTAACCTTGTCCAAAGAGAGGTCCAGATGTTGCCTCCAGCTCCTGGGAGGTAGCCTCTAAACCCCTGGAATTTCTGGAGTAATATGAGTACTCTTACTATTTATGATGGGTCTCTTGAACCACATAGTATGAGCCTAACCTCTGGAGAGGGTAGACTGGAAACTGAGTTCAACCATGCAATCAATCAATAAATCTCAATGAAAACTCTGCTGAGGTAAGAGGATCATTTGAGCCAGGAGTTTGAATCCAGTGTAGGCAATACAGTGAGACCCCATCTCTTTAAAAAACAAAACACAAACTCTATACACACCAAAGTTTAGGTGAATTTCTTGGGTGGGCAATACCCTGTATATATTTCCATACATCCATACATTCATGCTGGGAGGGTATGGAAGGTATGTTCCCTGAGAAAAATGGAAGTTTCATATCTCCAACAACTCTCTTCGACTATACCCTAGGCATCTTTCTTCCTTTGGTTCTAATTTGTAGCTTGTCTTTGTAATGAACTGTATCCCTAAGTATAATAGCTTTCAGTGACTTCTATGAGTTTTTCTAGTGCATTACTGAATCTGAGGATGGTTTGGGGAAACCCCCAAACAGGAAGTTGATGTCAGAAGGGAGGATGGTCTTGTGTAGCCTCTTCATTTGAAATTTGTAGTTGCACCCTAACCCCTTACAATAGGATCAGAAGTCTTGGGCAGACTTGGCAGTATGGAAGACTGTGCCCTTAACCTTACAGTTTGGCTAACTCTGGGTAAAGGGTAAAAATGTTTAACCAGTGTGACAATTAAGCATTTTGTCTACACTGGGGAAAATATATTGCAGAAGGGTAAGACTGGCAAGAGACGACAATGACAGTGGGAATGGAGAAAGACATATTTAAGAGATATTTACAAGGTAGAATTAACAAGATTTGACTGAATGTGAGAGATGAAAGGAGAAGTCAGGGATGGACCTACCAGAAAGAGTATCAGGTTTTAGTTTTGTTTGTTTTGGGGGCAGTAAAGAGGGTTGGAGGACGGAATTCTGTTTTAGACAGTTTAATCTGAGGAAATTTTGACATCTAGGTAAAGCTGTTCCAGCAATCAAAGCAAGGATGAAGATAGAGTCAGGAGCCTTTAGCATAACTACAATAACTGAAGTCATGTGAGAGACTGATATTGACTAGGGACAAATAAGTCAACCAGACAAGAGAAGGTCAAGGACAGAACACCAACATTAAAGGGGTAGGCAGAATATTAAAAGCTCACAGAGAAGAAGTGGGGTAGCCTGAGAAGCAGGAGAAAAACCTGGAAAGCATGATTAACAATGAGTGGTATTTTTCCTCTTTTTGCTTATGTGAATGTTCTCCACTCCTTTATTTAAATGTGAATGTTTATTATTTTTGAATGAGAAAAAATGTGCAATTTAAAAATAGGTATTATATAACATGCATCCATATATTTTCCCATTTATATATTTGTAAATTAGATACAGTTTAATGATTTTCTGACCTAATCCAAAGTCATTAATGATTCACACAATTCAATGTAACTGAATTATTAGCCTCTATAACCAGCGATTTTCTTTTCCAAGACATGTTTAAAGTGTCCACCCTCATTATTACTGCAAGCCATCTGGAACTACTTAACTTTGCCAGACTCTTGGGATACTGGTTTCCCCCTTGGGAAATCCAACTCAGACTAAATGAATAACTGAGGAAACAACTGTTCTGAAAATATGATGACAATATAGCTCTAATAACGACTTCATCTTCGTCTCATAGTCTACTGGTAAAAAATGGAAAGAAAAAAGACTTCAGGGCCGGGCGCAGTGGCTCACACCTGTAATCCCAGCACTTTGGGAGGCCAAGGCGGCTGGATCACAAGGACAGAAGATCGAGACCATCCTGGCTAACATGGTGAAATCCTGTCTCTACTAAAAATACAAAAAATTAGCCGGGCATGGTGGCGGGCACCTGTAGTCCCAGCTACTGGGGAGGCTGAGGCAGGAGAATGGCGTGAACCCAGGAGGCAGAGCTTGCAGTGAGCTGAGATCAAGCCACTGCACTCCAGCCTGGATGACAGGGCGAGATTCCGTCTCAAAAAAAAAAGACTTCAGAATATTTGTTTCTTCTGGATTAAAACAAATATGTTATCTCTAGTATTGTACAGAGAAATTAAATACAAAATATTGACCTATATAAACTAGACAGATAGCCCTATATTCACATCTCCTGTAAGATCAGTTATACCCTTATTTACAAATTATCTCAAAGTTATAAAATCTCTTGCTTCCACCTTTTCAAAGGATAGTCTCTCCTTAACCTCAGAAATTCTCAGATTGTCATTGAAATTATTTTAATCTCTTGGGGGATTTAAATTTGGAGAAAGGAGTAAAACATAGGTACCTTTTTTTTTTTTTTTTTTTGAGACAAAGTCTCACTGTCACCCAGGCTGGAGTACAGTGGCTCACTGCAGCCTCAACCTCCTGTGCTCAGGCAAGCCTCCCACTTCAGCTCCCCAAGTAGCTGGGACTACAGGTGCATGCCACCATGCCCAGCTAAATGTGTTTTTATTTTTTATTTTATTTTGGTGGGGGAGTGGAAGGTGGGGGGACAAGGTCTTGTTCTGTCACCCAGGCTGGAATGGACAGCAGTAGGATCTTGGCTCACTGCAACCTCCGCCTCCTGGGTTCAAGCGATTGTTGTGGCTCAGCCTTTTGAGTAGCTGGGATTACAGGCATGCGCCACCAGGTCCAGCTAATTTTTATGTTTTTAGTAGAGACAGGGTTTTGCCATGTTGGACAGGCTGGTCTCAAACAGGTGATCGGCCCGCCTCAGCCTCCCAAACTGCTAGGATTACAGGCATGAGCCACCGCGTCCAGCAAAAACTGTTTTTTTTAACCTGTTAAAGACCTTAAAGATACTTTACATGAACAAGCCAACCATTTTATATCTAAATAAAAATACATTAACAGCGTCTGTACAAAACACAATATAAATGATGAAATCTCTGATTTAAGGTGAAATGTTTTCCAACTTTAATTTTGCTAGTTTTATTTCAAATCCAAACTTCTGTTCTCAACTAGATGGCCATTTTATCATTTCAGTTTTTTCTAGTTTATACCTATATCAAAATTATCTTGCTTTTTTTTTTTTTTTTTTTTTGAGACAGAGTCTCGCTGTGTCACCCGGGCTGGAGTGCACTGGCTCAATCTAGGCTCACTGCAACCTCCACCTCTCCGGTTCAAGCGATTCTCATACCTCAGCCTCCTGAGTAGCTGGGATTACAGGCGCGCGACACCACGCCCAGCTAATTTTTGTATTTTCAGTAGAGACACAGTTTCACCATGTTGGTCAGGCTGGTCTCGAACTCTTGACCTCATGATCTGCCACTTCGGCCTCCCAAAAAGCTGGAATTACAGGAGTGAGCTACCGCTCCGGCCACTTACCCCTTCTATATGAAAAAACACGTATCCCCTTGCCACCATCTTTAAATTTAAGTTTCATTAAAAACAAAACAAAACAAAACCTTCTTACATGGCAAATGTTCAGGGTTGTACTAAACTAATGACCTTATTTGGACATTCTCTAAAGTTTGCATTGTGTTTAATTCTGCAAACTGCATTTGTAAAGGTAAGAATTAACTGTCAAGATAGAGCTAGTCTGCTGCTAAGATAAATTCCTTTAATAAACATTTCCATTTTATTTTAAGCAGGAAGCTTTATCTTTAAATAGTGTAAAAAATTACATCTCAGAAGCCCTTTTCTATGATAGTTTACAAAGACCAGATATACTCTAAAATGTTAATACTGTTTATCTCTGGGTGGTGGTATTACACGCCATTTTATATTTTACGTTTCTCAAAAAGCATTATTACCTTTCTAATTGAAGGTAAAACTGTAATTGAACAGTATTTAGAAATTAAATTTTAGATACCTTATATTCTGAGACATCAACACAGTCCATTTCTATAGAAGATTTGTTAAATTATTTTCCCCTATTGATAAACTGCTGCTTTAACAGGAGAATGATTTGATCAGGTGTCTATTAGCTTGGATGAAGACAAAACAGGTTTATTTTCCAGGCCCTTCTTTTATTTAGGCTTTTGAGAAAATCCCAAAAGTGAGTTTGAACTTAATTACAGTGAATCTTGCAGTAGTAAACTTTCTGGGTGGCCAGAGTAACACCTTTCATTACAACTATCAGCTGAATGGCAAAAGACTTCTCAGGTTTACCAATGTTTTCAGAGACTTACTAGTATTCTCCTCTGTCATTATTTAACAATTCCATTAAAAAACGCAATTGTAAACCGTTTCTATTTCAGGCCTATAAAAACCAGAACTGGGATGAAAGGCAAAGCCTTGACCTTTCTATTTTAGACTTTCATCTGTGTAGCTAAGCCATCTGCTTTCTCCCCACCCCACCCCATCTACTTAATGGACTGAAAATACTGCACCTAATTGCAGTTTAATCAAAACAGCCTGACTTTTCCACTTTAATGAATTACGGCTCTTTCACCCGAAGGCTCGCTTGCAAAATTTTGCTTACCCTTCCCTCTCAACTCCTTCCCACCTCCCTCAATTATGAAATGTCAAATGTCTAAACTAAGAGACTAGGCTCCCCTGTATGGAAACATCTAAAAAGCCCTTCGCTTTCAACATTGAGCACCTGACGGAAAATCTACTCCAGTCTCTCATCTGGATATGGGGCCGGGAAAATCATCATTGTTGTTGCAGTTACGCAGGAAGCACCTCGCAGCTCAGACTAGAAAGGAGTCGCGTCTCTGCCGCCAAACAACAAGGCACTCTGCCCGGGAAAAGACAGACTGGGGTGGGAGGAAACCTCCGGGAGAAAGAAGGGAGCTGGGAAGAAGAGGGAGCTCAAGCCTGGGAGGAAGGACCTTTCCAGTCAGGAAAGGGAAAGGTTGTGTGAAGTGGAGCTAGACGCTGGGGGCCGAGGTGAAGGGGGATGAGGGGCCCGGGCCCAGCGGGAAGGCGCGGGGGCTCAGGAGAGCGGCTCCAGGGCCAGGCAGGAGGCGTGGGGGCCGAGGCGGGCGTGGGCAGCTCTCAGCCGACCGCCCGGGTCCGAGCAGCGGGGGCGCTTTTAGCGGCGGCGGGCGCGGGTGCGGGGGAGACAAGCAGAAAAGAGAGCAGTTTGAGGGGCCGAGGGAGCCGCGTCCGAGGCCGGCGCGGTGGGGACCGCGGGCCCACCCCCAGCCGAGCCCAGCTACTTAACTATTTGTAGAGCTGCTGCAGGCACAGGTCCAGGCTCTCGCCCTCCACCTCCTCGCGGGTGATGCGCTCTGACAGCGGCCGCGGGAGCGGGGGCAAAGGCGGTAGCTGGGGCTGCGGCGGCGGCGGCGGCACGGCCGAGTGCCCCGGGGCTGCCGCCGCCGTCGCCGCTGCCTCCTCCTCCACCTCACCCTCAACCGCCGCCACCGCCTCCTCTTCCACCGCTTCCTCCTCGGGCTCCGGGTCTTGCTCCTGGTCCCCCTCTTCCGACGCGGCTACCGTGGCCGCCTCCTCCCCGGGTTCCTCTACTGAAGCCTCGGCCGCCTCAGCTTCTACCAGTTCAGGTTCGGGCTCAGGCTCGGACTCGGGTTCGGGTTCGGGTTCGGGTTCGGGTTCGGGTTCCGGCTCCGGCTCGCCGCCGCCGCACGGTCCGCGAAACTCGCCCAGGAATAGCTCCAGGAAGCGCCGGTAAGTTTTCTCCTCAGGGATGCAGCCGGCCATCGCTGCTCATGCCCCGGGACAGACCGGGAAAGGGGTTGGGGGAAGCTCAGGAAGGGTAAGGGGCTGCTTTTGAGCCTCGGGCTCCTGCAAGGGCGGTTAACGGCCGCACCGGCACGAGCGATCAGCACTAGGTTGCCTGGAGAGGGCTCCCGCAAGCGTGCGCGCCGCCGAGCACGGACGTGCGCGGCCCGGGGGTGGAGCGCGCCGCCCCTCTCGGATCTGGAGGGAAAGTTGGTGGCGGGCGCGCGCAGGGTCCAGCGGCGGCCCACCCTTTATTCCTACCGAGAGCTCAGCCCACGCTGCCTAGAGACTGTCGCCATGGCAACCGGTTCTAATTAAGCATTGCAGGGTCCCTCCCGTCGAGTCCGCGGAGTCGAAAGGACACTCCACTCGCCCGCTCTCCAACTCTGAATGTCTTTATTGGCTGGATACCCTACCCTCACGTGGTTAAGAGTGAGCTAAGACATCTCCAAGTCTAGCTGTTGGTTCCCACTTGGGTTGCTTGGATCCCAGTTGGATGTACTTCCGTTTCCTTATCTGTTCCTTGCCTTAGCGTATGTTTTGAAAGACACCACACTGTGAACACCTTTCGTTGTAGACAGTCTTTGAATAAGTAGTTTTCGGGCAGAGGGAGCCTCAAATACCTACCAAGTGATAAGTTCCTTTGCATACGTTCTCTCACTTGATTCTGTGAAGAAAGTGGTGTTACTCTCATTTCTTAAAAGGGAACTGAAAATTATGATATTAATAGTAATTTACTTGTTTCAAGCTCTCCAAACTTCCAGCCTTGGCGTTGGAGAACTCAGGTCGTTAGTCGCCAAAGCTTTCTGAAAGTGCATTTTTCCTTAACTCTGTCTCTAGAGATTCAACAGTGCAATTGTCTGTATAACACCTTATTTCTACTGGGCTAGTTTACACATGGATTTCACCCCTTTAATCCTTACCACAGTTCCTTGAGGTATAGGACATTACCGTTATGATTCCTTTTTTTTTTTTTTTTTTCTTTTAAGACAGTCTCGCTCTTGTCACCCGGGCTGTAGTGCAGTGGCGCGATCTCAGCTCACTGCAACCTCTACCTCCTGAGTTCAAGCGATTCTCCTGCGTCAGCCTCCCAAGTAGCTGGGATTACAGGCGCCTGCCACCACCCCCGGTTAACTTTTGTATTTTTAGTAGAGACGGAGTTTCACCATATTGGCCAGGCTGGTCTCAAACTCCTGACCTCAGGTGATCTGCCCGCCTCAGCCTCCCAAAGTGCTGAGATTACAGGCGTGACCCACCACACCGGCCAATTATTCCATTTTATAGGTGAGAAAACTGAGCCTTAAAGACATGGTGACTTTGCTCAAGGTCACATGCAAGTGATGCAACAAGGACTCAATCCAGGTCTTTTCACTGGATTCACCCACTTCAATGGATTTTACCCATTAGTTTTCAGGTAACCAAGACTCCCCTCTTTAGTCTCTGCATAATGCATATTATACTTTTTTATATATTATGTATTTTTTTTTTTTTTGAGACGGAGTTTCACTCTTGTTGCCCAGGCTGTAGTGCAATGGCACAATCTTGGCTAACTGCAACCTCTGCCTCCTGGGTTCAAGCGATTCTACTGTCTCACCCTCCCGAGTAGCTGGGATTACAGGCGTGTGCCACCACGCCTGGCTAATTTTTTTGTCTTTTTAGTAGTGACACGGTTTCACCATGTTGGTCAGGTTGATCTCGAACTCCTGACCTCAGATGATCCGCCTGCCTCGGCCTCCCAAAGTGCTGGGATTACAGGCATGAGCCACTGTGCCCAGCCAATAATATGTACTTTTTCTACATTTTGTTTGCTCTTCTTCTCCATCCCCCCAAGTCTCTTTTTTTCTTTCTTGGGTTGGAATTGAAATGACTTTAAGTGATTCTAATTTTCTTACCAAACTACACACAAACCTATTATTTTTAAGCCTTACTGAGGGAGTGGGAGAGAAAGAAGCTGTGTTGTTATACAGCTGTATAGATGATAGCATCATTACTGCAAACTGCCATGTCCATGGCAACATATAATTCAGTAAAAACATAGTGATTCTTTCTCTACTTTGAAAAACATGTTCTCACAAATTATCCACCCCATCCTCTCCATGTATTGCTTCTGGGTTTCAGTTGGATTTAGGGTCTGAAATATTGTTTCTAGTTATTAATGGCAGAAGAGGGAGTCTCTCTGCCAACTGTTTTCATATAATACTGTATTCTAAATCCCTGACCTGATACTGTTATTTTAAGATTAAGTGGGTTGAGCTCACTGATGTACATTATGGCATCATGTAAAACAGAGTTCCTCTCCTAGTTTGAGATTAAATAATACATGATAGAAAGAATATAGTAATTGTCTTGAGTCCTCTATATTTTTTTCCCAAAGATAAATGGAAAGATCCAATAAATCTGTTTCCAGAAATGCTGAATGTATTTATATGTGTTTTGTTTAAAACATAACCAGTGTAGAGCAACTTCTCTATGAGGTGCCAAGAAAGTCTTTAAACTCCTCATTTGTCTTTGTTTCCAATCCACCTGTTCATTTCCATTTCAGAATGTCTAGAAAAGATTGACAAAACTTTTTAGACTGCAAACCTAAATGTCCACAATTTTACATTTCAACAACTGTTTAATATCTCAGAATTTGACATAATGACATTTAGTTCAAGAGTACTTAGCTGTCAACTGTAACAATTCATATCAAGCTACGCCCTCCTACTTTGTAACATAGTTGCCTCCCTCATCTAGATGACATTTATTTGTGACATTAATTTATGACTCAGCCCACATTTCAAAGGAAAGTGATATATGTTGGGGAAACAATACTACTAAGAGCAAAAGAAAAAGCCCACACCTCTACATTACTATAAATGAGAGGCGTGTTTGCTTATATTAATAAAGATATTCCTTCACAAAGATCAATATGGATCCTATTGCATCCATTTGACAAAGTAGCTTTGCCAGAAGGTAGCTGACAGCAGTGCTGAGATCTCAGAGCAGGTGTGTAGGATGATTTTGCACTGTCAAGAAGTCTTTAGTAATTATTTTGCATCAGTTTGCTTTCTTTTTCAGCTCCTTTCCTATTACTTTCCTAATCCCCTTTCATACTACTAAAAAAAATATTGAGGGCTGGGCATGGTGGCTCACGCCTGTAATCCCAGCACTTTGTGAGGCTGAGGCAGGAGGATAGCTTGAACTCAAGAGTTCAAGACCAGCCTGGGCAACAAAGGAAAACCCTGTCCCTTAAATATATTTTTTAAAAAGGAAAGAAAATGGCCGGGCGCGGTGGCTCAAGCCTGTAATCCCAGCACTTTGGGAGGCCGAGACGGGCGGATCACGAGGTCAGGAGATCGAGACCATCCTGGCTGACACGGTGAAACCCCGTCTCTACTAAAAAAAATACAAAAACTTAGCCGGGCGAGGTGGCGGGCGCCTGTAGTCCCAGCTACTCGGGAGGCTGAGGCAGGAGAATGGCGTAAACCCGGGAGGCGGAGCTTGCAGTGAGCTGAGATCCGGCCAGTGCACTCCAGCCTGGGCGACAGAGCGAGACTCCGTCTCAAAAAAAAAAAAAAAAAAAAAAAAAAAGGAAAGAAAATACTGTTATGAAAAGCTTAATATATTTTTAAGGTATCAAATTTTTTTAGTTTTTTAAATTTTTTTTCTCATAAAAATTATTCTCCCTCTAACCCTTTGCTCTTTGGAGGAAATGTACAGTGTCCTTTTGTGGACATTTCTAGTAATGATATTTATAAGGTTAAAAAGAATTGTTGAGTTTGGCAGTTTCTTATATGAAACAAGAATTCCTCTCCCAGATATTTTATTCATGAGAAATAAAACATGTCCACCAAACACACATGTACTTGCACATACCCCAAACACAAAAAAACTTGTACATAACTATTCACGTAAGTTTCATTCATAATAGCTCAAATCTGGAAGCAACCCAGATGTCCATCAACAAGTGAACAGATAAAGTAGTGTATTCATACAATGGAATACTACTCAGCAACAAAAATAAATGAACTGCTGATAAACACAACATGGATGAATTTCAAAAATATACTGAGCCAAAAAAAATCCAGGCACAGGCCGGGCGCGGTGGCTCACGCCTGTAATCCCAGCACTTTGGGAGGCCGAGGCGGGTGGATCACAAGGTCAGGAGATCGAGACCATCCTGGCTAACACGGTGAAACCCCATCTCTACTAAAAATACAAAAAAATTAGCCGGGCGTGGTGGCGGACGCCTGTAGTCCCAGCTGCTGGAGAGGCTGAGGCAGGAGAATGGCGTGAACCCAGGAGGTGGAACTTGCAGTGAGCCAAGACTGCGCCACTGCACTCCAGCCTGGGTGACAGAGGGAGACTCTGTCTCAAAAAAAAAAAAAAAAAAAAAATCCAGGCACAAAAGAGTACATACTATATAATTCCATTTGCATAAAATTCCTAAAGAGGGAAAATAAACCTATATAGTGAGAGAAAGCAGATTCCTGGTGGCCTGGGACTGAGATGGGATGGGAGATTTGTGGCA
Source organism: Macaca fascicularis (assembly GCF_037993035.2). NCBI lineage: Eukaryota > Metazoa > Chordata > Mammalia > Primates > Cercopithecidae > Macaca > Macaca fascicularis. The sequence goes on from NC_088390.1 coordinate 47,955,480, forward strand.
AAGGAGTAAGCGGGAACTTTGTGAAGTGATTAAAATGTTCTGTATCTTGACTGGTTGGTCATATGGGTGTACTCATTTGTCAAAAATTATTGCCAGGCGGGGTGGGATGTGCTTATAGACCCAGCTACTCTGGAGGCTGAGGCAAGAGGATCGTTTGAGCCTAGGAGTTCAAGGCTACGGTGTAATATGATTGCACCTGTGAATAGCCACCGCACCCCAGCCTGGGCAACATAGCAGAATCCATCTCAAAAAAAATTAAGTCTGCATTTAAAATAAGTATATTGCATATAAATTACACCTCAATAAAATTGATTTTTAAAGTTAAAAAGAATTGATTACTGTGTCAGTCCTTGTCCATTTTGCCCTCATACTGATTTCCTTCTCCTCTCTAGCCCTGCTCTGTATTGTAGGAGAGCTGACCCTTTCAGGCTGTATTCACTAGGCTACTGTGACAGCTGACTTTCACCTGGGATGTGTCCAGTGGTAGGCACTGTCAAGAAATTGGAAGACGGGAGGAAAGGAGAAAAGCTCTGTTCCCTAGCTCAGTCCTGAGGCCTGATGCATTTCCTTTGTAGCTTTCCTCCCCGTGAATATGTTCATTGGGATTCTAGCTTTTGCCAGTGACCCTGTCCCCTGAGCTCCAGAACAACATCTTCCCCCATTTGTCCTTTAGCCTAGGGATGGTAGCAGCTTCCAGCTTTCTAATATTTTAGGACTTAGAGAAGTGAATCTTCCCTTTCTGGCTTTTTAGCTCTTTCCATAATTTGTGTAACCAATGTCCTGGATTCTCTTTTTTTGTTTTTGTTTTTTGAGACGGAGTCTCATTCTGTCGCCAGGCTGGAGTGCAGTGGCGCGATCTCAGCTCACTGCAACCTCTGATTCCCTGGTTCAAGCGATTCTCCTGCCTCAGCCTACCAAGTACTGGGATTACAGGCACACACCACCATGCCTAGCTAATTTTCGTATTTTTAGTAGAGATGGGGTTTCACCATGTTGGCCAGGATGGTCTCAATCTCCTAGCCTCATGATCCACCCACCTCGGCCTCCCAAAGTGCTGGGATTACAGGTGTGAGCCACTGCACCCCATTCTCTGTTTCCTTAACTAGATCCTGACTGACATAGTAACAAATAATACTTTAAGGAATGATAAAATGGACTGTATATATAAAAGAACTATAAATGAGTTAAAGTTAAAGCAAGCTTATGTCTCCAAAGGGGCTACTGGAACACTGAGTTTACTTAAGTTAGCAGTAAACAATTTCCTGGAATTAGAAGAATAGGTTGCCAGGGGTTCCGGGGGAGGGAGGGAAGAATGAATAGGTAGTGAACAGGGGATTTTTAGGGCAGTGAAAATTATTCTGTATGATACTGTAATGGTAGCTACATATCATTATACATTTATCAAAACCTATGGAATGTTCAAGAGTGAATCCTACTGTAAACTGCGGACTTTAGTTAATAATAGTGTATCAATATTGGCTTATCAATTGTAACTAGTGTACTGCAATAATGCAAGATGTTAATAATAGGAGAAAACATGTAAGTGAGGGGAGAAGGCATATATTGGAACTGTCCTTTCTACTTTTCTGTAAGCCTAAAAACTGCTCTAAAAAGTCTATAAATTTTTTTAAGTTAATAAAATATTTGAGACATGGGGCCGGGCGCGGTGGCTCAAGCCTGTAATCCCAGCACTTTGGGAGGCCGAGACGGGTGGATCACGAGGTCAGGAGATCGAGACCATCCTGGCTAACACGGTGAAACCCCGTCTCTACTGAAAAATACAAAAAAAAAAAAACTAGCCGGGCGAGGTGGCGGGCGCCTGTAGTCCCAGCTACTCCGGAGACTGAGGCAAGAGAATGGCGTGGACCCGGGAGGCAGAGCTTGCAGTGAGCTGAGATCCGGCCACTGCACTCCAGCCTGGGCGACAGAGCGAGACTCCGTCTCAAAAAAAAAAAAAAAAAAAAATATATATATATATATATATATATATATTTGAGACATAAATAATTGCTTCTTATAACTAAGAAGTATATCAAAGCTGATTTTAAAAAAACCAGTCTATAACTTTTCAGTTTATCTTCAATTAATATTAGCTTGGGGCCAGACACAGTGGCTCATGCCTGTAATCGCAGCACTTTGGGAGGCTGAAGGGGGAGGATTGCTTGAGCCCAGGAGTTTGAGACCAGCCTGGGCAACACAGTGAGACTTCACCTCTACAAAAAATAAACAAAATTAGTCGAGCATAGTGGCACATGCCTGTAGTCCCAGCTACTTGGGAGGTTGAGGTAGGAGGATCGCTTGAGCCTGGGAGATCAAGGCTGCAGTGAGCCATGTTCACACCACTGCACTCTGGCCTGGGCCACAGAACAAGACCCTGTCTCAAGAAAAAAATTAGCTTGATTATGCAAGTCTGGAATATTCTGTCTATTCCATTCTAAAGTGTGCCTGTTTTATCTATAGGCAGAAATAGAAATACTATTTCCAGAAAACCCTCAATTTTGATTTGCTAGTTGTAAAAAACAATTGATTTGAAGCTAATATCATATCTCAAATAGTAAAACATAGTTTACGTTAACGTAAAATATTGGCATTTTATATTTCAGAGAGAGTATTATAACAAATTATATATAGCTCATATCCCAAGGCCTAAAAATTAATGCTTATGTAAATGTTTAACGCTAGGCCTAATAAGTTGCAAATATTGATAAGTTGCAAATATTAAAATGTATATTTTAAATTTATATTTTAAAAACTGAATGGAAGGATAACTAATATATAAATCAGGGGTGTGCAATCTTTTGGTTTCCCCAGGCCACATTGGAAGAAGAATTGCCTTGGGCCACACATAAAATATACTAATGATAGCTGATGAGCTAAAAAAAAAAAAAAAAGTCCATGCATAAACCTCATGTTTCAAGAAAGTTTATGAATTTGTGTTGGGCTGCATTCAAAGCCGTCCTGGGTTGCATGTGGCCCATGGGCCACAGGTTGAACAAGCTTGATATAAAGAGTTTTATTTATTTATTTATTTTTTGAGATGGAGTCTCACTCTGTTACCTAGGCTAGAGTGCAGTGGCGTGATCTCAGCTCACTGCAACCTCAGCCTCCCGGGTTCAGGCGATTCTTCTGCCTCAGCCTCCTGAGTAGCTGGGACTACAAGTGTGTATCACCATGCCTGGCTAATTTCTGTATTTTTAGTAGATACGGGGTTTCATCATATTGGTCAGGTTGATTTCGAACTCCTAACCTCGTGATCTGCCTGCCTTGGCCTCCCAAAGTACTGGGATTACAGGCCTGAGCCACCACACCCAGCCAATAGTTTTTAAAATATTAATTTGACTATGTTGTCAAATTGACTAGTAGGAAGCAACAGAACATCTGACAACTGAAAAAACTGAGTAACATAGAAACGTTTTCAAAGAGAAACTTCTTCCTCTTCTACATCCCAGATCAATAATATAAAAATCATCCCCATTTGCTGCCAAAAATACTACTGCTATAATAATTTTTTATTTCTTTTTTGTTGCTGGCTAATATGGTCATGTTGCAGCAATAATTCAAAGCTGTCAAAATTAAAATTCACATCAGGTAATAACTGGTCCACATGCACTATATTTTACTAGTTTTAAAAAACAAAGAAGTAAATCCCCAAAACAGATTCTAACCTTTATTCTTGTTTTAACCATTAATAAAAATCTTTTTATCTAGCATGGTTCTTTGAGGAACCAAAATTATTTATTATGATATACTTACAAAAGAAGAGGGCAGTGCTTGATGGTAATTTGATGATGGTGCTATAAATGGCTAACATGTGGTATGTTCCTTCTATAATAAATGGTTCTTCCAAAATAAATTGACACTGTTTTAAAAATCCACTTCAACCTTTTGCTACTAGTTTTCACTTTACAAAAGAAAAATGCTTTATGGTGGTAAAAACTTTACCTTTATTATCATCTAATTTTTAACTATCTTTATATGTTTATTTTAAATAAATACATGCAAGAATTCAGAGTGATACTGATCATGTCCTATTTTAGTCAGCAGATGCCCAATCTTCACTCTGGAACATGCATCAAAAAAAAACTAGCTTTTAAAAATGAAAATCAAACAGTCAACTAAATATGAAAACTTCACAAAGGTGTGTTCTTTGCTTAGATAGTACGGAATATTTTATTCTTAGTTGAGCTGATGGAATTGAGCCACAATGACATTTGTGACTAGAAGGGAAGATGGAAATGATTCCATTAACCTAGAGTGCTGTAGCATATGGTAATCATAGGTGGTAGAATAGCTGTGCCGGACAAGGGTAGAAGTAAGCCATGTGGCACAGACATTATCAATTACCACACATGGTAACCATGCTGACACAATGTATCTTTTCCAGAAAGAAAATGATTTGGGCATAGGAAGTAGTTTGCTGCCTTATGAAAGAGTGATCTATAAATGACATATCTGGCACCGATATAGCACACACATGGTTTCCAGTAATTCTGCAAGCTAAGGATTAAGATTTGGTGAACCTCCATATACCTAAGTAATAATACAATACATTGCAGTTATTTGCACAAAGGCAGCAAATCAAAATATATATGCAAACTGAAGTTGGGTCCTTCACACATGAAATTATTAATTTATAAAATATCCTTTTAAATTGTCATATAAAATTCTGGAATTTTGTATAGCTGGAAATACATGCCAATAATTTCAGGACTCTTTAAGGTTATAAAGCCTATGGGCAAAAGTTCAAGATTAGATCTAGGCTGTAGTGGGAAATGGAACTGCAATTATTTGTTCTAAGTATTGACAAAAATACTGAATTTAGAAAGAAATATAACCAAAACTGTGTTTTAAGAAAATTTAATATGCAGACATTCTTTCAGATGAATGCAGGATGGACTGAAGAAAATTGAAGGCTGGAATCAGTTGGGCAATTGGAGATTATGAGAGTACAGAAAAGAATGGTGTCAGTAGAAATGAAGATGAACAGAAAAAGCTAAAATGGACATTGGACAGGAAGATCTGAAATTCTAAGAAGGCACCTAAAGACACAACTTGGGAAGATCTTGTAACTCACCCAGAGAGGCTCTCAGGCAGCTGTTTCAGTTATCTGTTGCTATAAAACAAACTACCCCAAAACTTAGTGGCTAGAAGAAAAACCATTTTACTATATCTCACAGCTCTGTAGGTTGACAGGACTCAGCTAAGTGGTTCTCACTTGAAGGTCTGAGGAAGCGGCAATAAGGTAGCAGTTGGGGAGAGTATCTGAAGGCTCCACTGGGCTAGATGTCCAAGATGACTTACATTATATCTTTTCATCTATATTGAAAAAAATTGAGTTGATAATTAATATGTAAATATTTTTCAAGATATTAATTTGATTGTGTTGCCAAACTGGCCATTGATGCTGGCTGTTGACTGTTAGTTCAGTTAGGGCTGTCAACTGTAATGCCTACACATAATATCTCCCGCATGATGGCTTTAGGGTAGTCAGACTTTTTTTTTTTTTTTTTTGAGACGGAGTCTTGCCCTGTCATCCAGGCTAGAGTGCAGTGGTGCGATCTTAGCTTACTACAACATCCACCTCCCGGATTCAAGCGATTCTCCTGCCTCAGCCTCCTGAGTAGCTGGGACTACAGGTCCCTGCCACCAAGCCCGGCTAATTTTTGTATTTTTAGTAAAGACGAGGTTTCACCATGTTGGCCAGGCTGGTCTCAAACTCCTGACCTTGTGATCTGCCCACCTCAACCTCCCAAAGTGTTGGGATTACAGGCACCTGCCACCAAGCTCGGCTAATTTTTGTATTTTTAGTAAAGACGAGGTTTCACCATGTTGGCCAGGCTGGTCTCAAACTCCTGACCTCGTGATCTGCTCGCCTCAACCTCCCAAAGTGTTGGGATTACAAACGTGAACCACTGTACACAGCCTAGGGTAGTCAAACTTCTTATATAGTAGCTTAGAGCTTTAAGAGTGAATGTTCTAGTGAATAAGAAGATGCATAGCCTTTTATGACCTAGTCTCAATAGCATTACTTTTATGGTACTCTATTGATCAAAGCAGTAATAGGCCCATTTTAGATTCAAGAGAAGGGGACATAATACACATAATACACCCCACCTCCTGATGGGAAAAGTGTCAAATAATTTGTTTTAAATTACCATAATGACATTTACCTTCATGAATTTATGACAATTTCAGCAACTTGAACTTGAAGGCTCAGAAATATGAGTGCTCCAAATTTAATTAAATGGAGGGATATTAACTAATGTAAATCTCACAAGAGTATATCAAAATCACAATAACAAAGGAATTTACAGTGAGAACTATTAATTCCAAGGAGATCAGACATTTGTATTGATCTGGCTATACCCAAAGTATCTGGGGAAATCCAATTATCAATTGGTTGATAATTGGTATGCATAGAACCAGATGAGTTCATTACGATTCAAATACTTAATGGCAGCCAGGCACAGTGGCTCATGCCTGTAATCCCAGTACTTTGGGAGGCCGAAGTGGGAAGATCACACGAGCCCAGGGGTTCGAGACCAGCCTGGGCAACAAAGTGAAACCCTGTCTCTACAAAAAATAAAATAATTAGCTGGGCATGGTGGTACATGCCTGTAGTCCCAGCTACTCGAGAGGCTAAGGTGGGAGGATTGCTTGAACCTGGGAGATCGAGGCTGCAGTGAGCTATGATTGTACCACTGCACTCCAGCCTGAGTGACACAGACCCTCTCAAAAAAAAAAAAAAAAATTTAATGGCATGAAGCTGACATAGCCTGATGCAACCAAGAAAAATATAAAATAGGCCAGGCGCGGTGGCTCAAGCCTGTAATCCCAGCACTTTGGGAGGCCGAGACGGGCGGATCACGAGGTCAGCAGATCGAGACCATCCTGGCTAACACGGTGAAACCCCGTCTCTACTAAAAAATACAAAAAACTAGCCGGGCGAGGTGGCGGGCGCCTGTAGTCCCGGCTACTGGGGGGGCTGAGGCAGGAGAATGGCGGGAACCCAGGAGGTGGAGCTTGCAGTGAGCTGAGATCCGGCCACAGCACTCCAGCCTGGGCGACAGAGCGAGACTCCGTCTCAAAAAAAAAATAAATAAAATAAAAAAAAAAAAAGAAAAATATAAAATCATACTATGAGATGTCATTATAGAAAAAATTTATCAAATTGTTAAAAAAAAAAAAAAAGATAAAATACAGTGTTGTCAGAAATGTGAGAAATACCACTCTCAAACATCACTGGTGGGCTGGAACAGTGGTGTACATCTGTAGTCCCAGCACCTGGGGAGGCCCCGGGAGGCAGATCACTTGAGCCCAGGAGTTCAAGTCCAATCTGGGCAACACGGTGAAACCCTGTCTGTACCAAAAATACAAAAGATTAGCCATACACGTAATAACGTTTGCTTCCTAAAAAGAAATTAAGGAGGGCCAGGCGCGGTGGCTCACGCCTGTGATCCCAGCATTTTGGGAGGCTGAGGCGGGCGGATCACGAGGTCAGGAGATCGAGAACATCCTGGCTAACATGGTGAAACCCCGTCTCTACTGAAAATACAAAAAAATTAGCCAGGCGCGGTGGCGGGCACCTGTAGTCCCAGCTACTCGGGAGGCTGAGGCAGGAGGATGGCGTGAACCCAGGAGGCAGAGCTTGCAGTGAGCCGAGATCACACCACTGTGCTCCAGCTTGGGCAACAGAGAGAGACTCAGTCTCAAAAACAAACAAACAAACAAAAAAAGAAATTAAGGAAAGTGACTCAGAAACAGGAGACAAAATAAAACATACTTTTCATTGAATTTTAAATCCTGTGCTTTTAAAATTTAAATCCTGTACAAATATTACTTAGGAAAAAAATTTAATTAAAACACAAAAAAACAACAGCCAGAAAAAACCTTTTTTCTTGAAAAACTGACATACTTCCTATTAGACCAAGACTAGTATATAACCAATTTTTTATTCTTTGAGTTGGTTTGTAAGAATTCCTGATACAAATTCTCATTAATTGGCTCCTCAGCTTTTGTCTTTTATCTTAATTTTTTATTTTCAAAGTGAGTAGAACATAATTTCTGTAAAATTTCTCAAGCCCTTCTGAAGTGAGCCCAACTTTTAAATCATCATAAAATAAACTACACATGAAATCACTCTCAGAGTCATGGTAGCTAAAAACTTACATCTTAACTACACATAATTGGAGTCAAATGGATAATTGAAACATAAAAGGACATCATCAGATATCAATGGTACACAAAAACTGACAACAAGCAAAGGAATATACTGTGGTCAAAAATACGTAAAATCTTGTCAACATATTTTATGCCAAAATCAGTTTTGAGGGAGCAAAATGTTCTGTAAATTTTGACAGTAACAGTAAATTTAGGCACTGACGTTAACTAAAAATACGTATTATGAACAGCCAGCCTCTCTTCTGCAACTCAATGTTGTTATTTTTTAAAGCAATATAACATTTCAACATTAGTCTCAAAACTGAAATGCAATGTATTATATTGGGATCCCTAATATTATTGATTTTGAAAATAAAAGTGTATAAATGTCACTCCTTTCCATGTTTCCAGTACTGATCATTTAAAGTGAATATTTAATATTGCCTCTACAAAAGCAAAACCCATAAAATTTAGACCAATGAATTTAGCAATCATTTAGTCTTATCTTGTTTGAGAAATAAGGTAAAGGCATGAAAAAATAAAGGTGCCCAAACTGGCATGGCTTGGTAATGTCTCACATGCAACTAAAATGCATATCTTCCAACTCTAGTCCCACGTTCTTTCTACCACATTATACTGTAATTTTATCACTAGTTGCAAACAGTTTACTAAGAAGAAAAGTAAAATACAATAGAGAGAAAAATAAGAATAGCTAATATACGAGCCAGGTGCAGTGGCTCATGACTGTAATCCCAGCACTTTGGGAGGCCAAGATGGGGGATCACTTGAGGTCAGGAGTTCAAGATCAGCCTAGCCAATATGGCAAAACCCCGTCTCTACTAAAAATACAAAAAATAGCTGGGTGTGGTGGTGCGTGCCTGTAATCCTAGCTACACGGGAGGCTGAGGCATGAGAACCACTTGAGCCCGAGAGATAGAGGTTGCAGTGAGCCGAGATCGAGCCATTGCACTCCAGCCTGGGTGACAGAGTAAGACTCTGTCTCAAAAAAAAAAAAAAAAAAAAAGTGGCTCACGCCTGTAATCCCAGCACTTTAGGAGGCCAAGGTGGGCAGATCACCAGATCACCCAAGGTCAGGAGTTCAAACCAGCCTGGTGAAACCCCATCTCTACTTAAAATACAAAAATTAACCAGGCATAATGGCAGGCACCTGTAGTCCCAGCTGCTCTGGAGGCTGAGGCAGAATTGCTTTAACCCGGGAAGTGGAGGTTGCAGTGACTCGAGATTGTGCCACTGCACTCCACTCTGGGAGACAGACCGAGACTCTGTCTCCAAAAAAAAAAAAAAAAATTCTGTCTCAAAAAAAAAAAAAAAAAAAAAAAAAAAAAGTGGTGATGTGCATTTGGGAGGCTACTCTGGGAGGACGGCTACAGCCCAAGTATTGAAGGTTGCAGTGAGCTAGGATCACACTATTGCACTCCAGCCTGGTGGCTCATGTCTGTAATCCCAGCACTTTGGGAGGCCCAGGCAGGGGCACTGCTTGAGCCCAGGAGTTCCATACCAACCTGGGCAACATGACGGAACCCCATCTCTACAAAGAATAAAAAAATTAGCCAGATATGGTGTCATGTGCCTATAGTCCCAACTAGTTGGGAGGCTGAGGTGGGAGGATTGCCTAAGCCTGGGAGGCTGCAATGAGCCATAGTTGTGCCACTGCACTCCAGCCTGGGTGGCAGAGCAAGACCCTGTGTCAAAAAACAAACAAGGCTGGACCTGGTGGCTCGCGCCTGTAATCCCAGCACTTTGGGAGGCCGAGGCAGGCAGATCACAAGGTCAGGAGTTTGAGCCCAGCCTGGCCAACACGGTGAAACCCCTTCTTTACTAAAAATACAAAAATTAGCCGGGCATACTGGTGGGTGCCTGTAATCACAGCTACTTGGGAGGGTGAGGCAGAACTGCTTGAACCCAGGAGGCGGAGGTTGTAGTAAGCTGAGATCACGCCACTGCACTTCAGCCTGGGCAAAAGAGCAAAACTCTGTCTCCAACACAAAACAAAACAAAACCAATCTAAATGTCCACCAAATGTCCATTAACACAGTGGTCCCCAACGTTTTTGGCATCAGGGACTGGTTTCATGGAAGATAATTTTTCCACTGACCAGGGGCAGGGGGGATGCTTTTGGGATGATTCAAGCACATTACATTTATTGTACACTTTATTTCTATTATGACATTGTAATATATATGAAATAATTACACAACAATCAGTGGGAGCCCTGAACTTGTTTTTCTCCAACTAGATGGACACATCTTGGGGTGATGGGAGACAGTCACAGATCATTAGGCATTAGATTATTATAAGGAGCACGCAACCTAGATTCCTTGCATGCGCAGTTCACGATAGGGTTCAGGCTATGAGAATCTAATGGCACTGCTAATATGACAGGAGGCGGAGCTTGAGCAATGAAGGGTGGCTATTAAATGCTGACCAAGCTTTACTTTCTCCCCCAAAACTCACCTCCTGCTCTGCAGCCCAGTTTCTAATAGGCCACTGACCAGCATCAGTGTGTGCCCTGGCGGTTGGGGTCACGTGCATTAACAGAAGAATGGATAAACAAAATGTACAGTAGTAGTCTCTCCTTACCTGTGATTTCACTTTCCACAGTTTCAATTACCTGAGGTCAACCGATGTTTAAAAATATTCAGTGGAGAATTCCAGAAATAAACAATTCCTAAGTTGTAAATTGTGCAATATTCTGAGTAGCATGATGAAATCTTGCACCATCCTGCTCTGTCCTGCCTGGGACATGAATCATCCGTCTGTATATGCTACCTGCCCCATTAGTCACTGAATAGCTGACTCGGTTATCAGATCAACTGTCAGGTGTCAGTATGGCAGTGTTTCAGTTTAAATAGGCCTTATTTTACTTAATAATGGTGCCAAATTGCAAGAGTAGTGATGCTGGCGAATAGGATATGCTAACGAGATGGCATAAATTTCTTCTTTTTAGTGAAAAGGTAAAAATTGTAGATTTAATAAGAAAAAAATGTTATGCCAACATCGCTAAGAGCTATGGTGAGAACAAGTCTTCTGGCCGGGCGCAGTGGCTCACGCCTGTAATCCCAGCACTTTGGGAGAATGAGGCAAGTGAATCACCTGAGGTCAGGAGTTCAAGACCAGCCTGGCCAACATGGTGAAACCTTGACTCTACTAAAAATACAAAAATGAGCTGGGTGTGGTGGTACATACCTGTAATCCCACTACTTGGGAGACTGAGGCAGGAGAATCGCTTGAACGTGGGAGGCGGAGGTTGCAGTGAGCCAACCTGTGCGAGAGAGAGTGAAACTCCACCTCAAAAAACAAAAACAAAAAACGAGTCTTGACTGGGCGCGGTGGCTCACGCCTGTAATCCCAACACTTTGGGAGGCCAAGGTGGGCAGATCATGAGGCCAGGAGATGGAGACCATCCTGGCTAACACGATGAAACTCCATCTCTACTAAAAATACAAAAAATTAGCCGGGCGCGGTGGCGGGCGCCTGAAGTCCCAGCTACTCAGGAGGCTGAGGCAGGAGAATAGCATGAACCCAGGAGGCGGAGCTTGTAGTGAGCTGAGATAGCGCCACTGCACTCCAGCCTGGGCGACAGAGCAAGACTCCATCTCAAAAAAACCAAACAAACGAACAAAAAAAACACGAGTCTTCTATCCATGAAATTGTGAGGAAAAATATTCATGCATCATACATATAGAAGTGCAGTACTGGCCGGGCGCGGTGGCTCAAGCCTGTAATCCCAGCACTTTGGGAGGCCGAGATGGGCGGATCACGAGGTCAGGAGATCGAGACCATCCTGGCTAACACGGTGAAACCCCGTCTCTACTAAAAAATACAAAAAACTAGCCGGGCGAGGTGGCGGGCGCCTGTAGTCCCAGCTACTCGGGAGGCTGAGGCAGGAGAATGGTCTAAACCCGGGAGGCGGAGCTTGCAGTGAGCTGAGATCCGGCCACTGCACCCCAGCCTGGGCGACAGAGCAAGACTCTGTCTCAAAAAAAAAAAAAAAAAAAAAAAAAAAAAAAGTGCGGTACTACCTTTGGTTTCAGGTATCCACTGGAGGGTCTTAGAATGTATCCCCCTTAGATAAAGGGGGACTACCGTGATATATACATGCAAGGAATATTATTTAGCAATAAAAAGAAATGAAGTTTATATATGCTACAACATGGATAAATACTAAAAACATGCTAAGGCTAGGTGTGGTAGCTTATGCCTATAATCCCAGCACTTTGGTAGGCTGAAGCAGGCAGATCAACTGAATGTAGTTCAAGACCAGCCTAGGCAACATGGGAAACCCCATCTGTACAAAAGATACAAAATTAGCTGGGCGGTGGCCTGCGCCTGTAGACCCAGTTACACAGGTGGCTTATAAACACCATCCTAGTCATGACCAAATAGTATTTCCATCTGACCATTTGAAAAACAGAATTTGTTCATATCACGTCAGGGTCACCAAAAAAAATACCAAACAAACAAACAAAAAAAACGGAAAAAAGAAAAAAAAAACACAATGTGGCCGGGCGCGGTGGCTCAAGCCTGTAATCCCAGCACTTTGGGAGGCCAAGGCGGGCGGATCACAAGGTCAGGAGATCGAGACCACAGTGAAACCCCGTCTCTACCGAAAATACAAAAAATTAGCCAGGCGCGGTGGCGGGCGCCTGTAGTCCCAGCTACTCAGGAGGCTGAGGCAGGAGAATGGCGGGAACCCGGGAGGCGGAGCTTGCAGTGAGCCGAGATCGCGCCACTGCACTCCAGCCTGGGCAACAGCGTGAGACTTCGTCTCAAAAAAAAAAAAACAAAAAAAAAAACAAAAAAAACCCACAATGTATTCAAAATCTTATTTGAAATATTATTTCAACAAGTGGTTAAATGTGTGTTAGGCACTGAATGGATGGAAGGAAAGATGAAAAGCAGACAGGCTAGCCTATCACATCCACCTTACAGAGCTGCTAGAAGGATCAAATAAAATGATGTAGAAGTGTTTTTTTTTGTTGTTGTTGTTGTTGTTTTTTTTGGGATGGAGTCTCGCTCTGTCACCCAGGCTGGAGTTCAGTGGCGTGATCTCAGCTTACTGCAACCTCTGACTCCCAGGTTCAAGAGATTCTCCTGCCTCAGCCTCCCAAGCAGCTGGGTCTACAGGCATGTGCCACCACACCCAGTTAATTTTTGTAGTTTTAGTAGAGTAGGGGTTTCACTATATTGACCAGGCTGGTGTTGAACTCCTGATCTCAGGTGATCCACCCGCTTTGGCCTCCCAAAGTGCTGGGATTACAGGCATGAGCCACTGTGCCCGGCCAAAGTGTGTCATAAATAATAAAGAACTATATAAATATGTTTTAAGTTACATATCACAAAAATTGAAGCTAAAAATACAATTTATTTTATTTTTTTTGAGACAGAGTCTCACTGTGTCGCCCAGGCTGGAGTACAGTGGCGCGATCTCGGCTCACTGCAACCTCCGCCCCCCAGGTTCACACCATTCTCCTGCCTCAGCCTCCCGAGTAGCTGGGACTACAGGCGCCCGCCACTGCGCCCGGCTAATTTTTTGTATTTTCAGTAGAGACGGGGTTTCACTGTGTTAGCCAGGATGGTCTCGATCTCCTGACCTTGTGATCCGCCCGTCTCGGCCTCCCAAAGTGCTGGGATTACAGGCGTGAGCCACCGCGCCCGGCCACAATTTATTTTTTCTAAGAAAAAATACTTCTGAGATGATTTGCCAAACTAACCACAAGATGAAAACTGGATGCAATCATTGGTTTGCCAGAAAGTTGAGACTTTAACCAATTTACTGGTGTAGCATTAGATGGCAAGCCTATATAAAGTGTGGGACATAGGTGTACTATCATATCCTCAGTTAAAACCAAGTAACAAAAAATTCTAAGGGGCCTGGGCACGGTGGCTTAAGCCTGTAATCCCAGCACTTTGGGAGGCCAACGCGGGCGGATCATGTGAGATCAGGAGTTCGAGAACAGCCTGGACAATATGGTGAAACCCCGTCTCTACTAAAAATACAAAAATTAGCCAGGCGTGGTGGCATGTGCCTGTAGTTCCAGCTACTCAGGATGCTGAGGCAGGAGAATCACCTGAACCCAGGAGGCGGAGGTTTCAGTGAGCCAAGATGGTGCCACTGCACTCCGGGCCAGGTGACACAGCAAAAAGAGCGAAAGTCCATCTCAAAAAAACAAAAAAAATAGCTGGGCATGGTTGTGCATGTCTGTAGTCCCAGGAACTCAGGAGGCTGCATAAGAATCACGTGAACCCCGGAGGTGGAGGTTGCAGTGAGCTGAGATTGCACCACTGCACTCCAGCCTGGGCAACAGAGCAAGACTGTCTCAAAATAAATAAATAAATACATAAAATACAGTACAGTGTTATGATACTTTATAAAAAGACATTCTGGAGGCCAGGCCAAATGGCTCACATCTGTAATCCCAGCACTCTGGAAAGTTGAGGCAGGAGGATCACTTGAGCCCAAGAGTTTGAGACCAGCCCAGGCAATATCGTGAGACCCTGTCTCTACAAAATAATAAATTAATTAGCTGGGCGTGGTGGTGCATGCCTGTACTTTCCAGTCTGAAGTGGAAAGATTATCACTTGAGACTGGGAGGTCAAGGCTACAGTGAGCAGTGATCGTGCCACTGCACTGCAGTCTGGGTGACAAAGACTCTGTCTCAAAAAAAAAAAAGAGATCCTACATTATTTTATTTCATCTGATGCTTGGTAACACTGATATTTATCACTTATAACGCCCTCATACTCCTGATTTTATGATTTCAGAAGACAGAATATAAAGTGATGGGTATTTGTTAAAATGATGGCATCAATTATAATAAATTATATGCTTTGAGGCCCACAAAAGAGAGTCACAATTAGTCATTCTATGTCAGAGAAGTGATTTGAAGTTAGTCTTTGTTTATAGCCTCTGTATTGGCATAATTGTTAGCAGTGCCTGCTTTCACTCTCAAGTCCTGGTAGATGATGGCTATTCTATATAATCAATTGCAGAAAAGAATTACACTGACGTAATTTTATAAATTTACTGTTTAATCTGGGATAGGAAATAACACCTATCACTAAAATTTGGAAAATATTGCTGCTACAGTATTTAATATTCAATTATTCAAATAATTTTGCAGTCATAAAAAAGAACAAGATCATGTCTTTTGCAGGAACATGGATGGAACTAGAGGCTATTAGCAAACTAATGCAAGAACAGAAAACCAAATACCGCATGTCTCACCCACAAGTGGGAGCTAAATGATGAGAACTTATGAAAACAAAAGAAAAAACAGGCCAGGCACGGTGGGTCATGCCTGTAATCCCAGCACTTTGGGAGGCCAAGGTGGGTGGATCATGAGGTCAGGAGTTCGAGACCAGCCTGGACAACATGATGAAACCCCGTCTCTACTAAAAATACAAAAAATTAGCTGGGTGTGGTGGCGTGTGCCTGTAATCCCAGCAACTCTGGAGGCTGAGGTGGGATAATCGCTTGAACCCGGTAAGTGGAGGTTGTAGTGAACCAAGATCCTGCCACTGCACTGCAACCTGGGTGATAGAGCAAGATTCCATTTCAAAAATAAAAATTAAAAAAAAAAAAAAAAAAAAAAAAAAAAAACAACCAGACACACACTGGGGTCTACTACCTAAGGGTGGAAGGTGGGAGGAAGGAGAGAAGCAGAAAAGGTAACTATTGGGTACTGAGTTTAATTCCTGGGTGATGAAATAATCTGTACAATAAACCCCTGTGACATGAGTTTATCTATGTAACAAACCTTCACATGTACCCCTGAACCTAAAACAAAAGTTTAAAAATAAATATATAAATATGGTTGGGCACGCAGGCTCACACCTGTAATTCCAGCACTTTGGGAGGCAGAGGTGGGCGGGTCACTTGAGCCCCAGGAGTTCAAGACCACCCTAGCCAACACAGAGAAACCTGTCTCTACTAAAAATACAAACTATTAGCTTGGCATGGTGGTGCATGCCTGTAATCCTAGCTACTTGGGAGGTTGAGGCACAAGAATCACTTGAATCCTGGAGGTGGAGGTTGCGGTGAGCCAAGATTGTGCCTCTGCACTGCAGCCTCGGTGACAGAGCGAGATTCTGTCTCAAAAGAGACAGAAAAATTAATTAACTAATTAATTAATTTTTTTCCCCCACAGGGAACCAAAGTAAATTTTGTGAGTAAGTTGAAAAGTACGAAGAGCCAGGTGCCAAAATATTTTTAGGTGATTTTGAAACCATCAATAATTGAAATCTTTAACTTATTTAAGCAAAGTTAAGATTATTCAAAGAAAAATCTCAATGTAACAACTAGAATTCTAAAATGGATCATACCGTGTTTCAAAATATAGAAATAAGGCCAGGTGTGGTGGCTCACATCTGCAGTCCCAGCACTTTGGAAGGACAAGGCAAGAGGATCGCTTGAGCCCAGGAGTTTGAGACCAGCCTGGGCAACCTTGTTTCTACAAAAAAAATCCAAAAATTAGCAGGGCATGGTAGTGCCTACCTGTAGTTCCAGCTACTCAGGAGGCTGAAGTGAGAGGATTGCTTGAGCCCAGGTCAAGGTTGCAGTGAGCTGTGATCATGCCACTGCACTCTAGCCTGGGAGTGAGACCTTGTCTCAAAACAAAACAAAACAAAAAACGTAGCAGTAAATGATTGTGAGCTTATCAACCTATTCTGGAAGATATATGTTCCAAACAATCTCTAGAGAGAGATAACAGCTCCAAAGTCCTCCCTTTAACATTATAAAACATCATTAAATGCTAAACAAATGGCTTAGATTTTAGGATTGAGGTCACTAAAATCAGTGTGGTCACCTAAAATTTGTATCTTACCTAATAAAACTGAACAGAATGATATGCTGACTCATGGTGCTGCAGGTCATTTTAAAGAATTATCAAACTTACATTTAAAAAGAACATGGCTGGGCACAGTGGCTCACGCCTGTAATCCCAGCACTTTGGGAGGTAGGGGCAGGCAGATCACCTGAGGTCAGGAGTTCAAGACCAGCTTGGCCAACATGGTAAAATTCCGTCTCTACAAAAATACAAAAAAATTAGCGGGGCATGATGGCGGGTGCCTGCAACCCCAGCTACTCGGGAGGCTGAGGCGGGTGAATTGCTTGAACCTGGGAGGTGGAGGTTGCAGTGAGCCGAGATTGCGCCATTGCACTGCAGCCTGGACTACAGAGTGAGACTACATCTCCAAAAAAACCAAAAAACAAAAAACAAAAAAAAAACCACAATAAGAATATGAAAAAATCTTTTCTTCCTAAGATTTTCTAGGCAACTAGGAAAGAAAGGGGTAAAAACAGTCTGAATGGTAAATTCAGACTAGCCACATGAGATCAGCTTTCCACATTTGTGAAATATAATCATCATCTCTACTGAATGTTACTGAAAATGAAAACAGGGTAAAATATAATTGCAGAATACTGCTTTAGAAAAACTTTCACAGAATCATATTTAGGTATTTTTCCCATTCACTTCATATAATCTGGATTCATTCATGCCATAGTGTTTATTTATACTTTAAAGTAACAAGTCCACTTGTACACACTGGTTTCACAGCATCAATAAATTTGTACACTTTGAGATTTGTTTCTGGGTTATAATTCTTCCTCTGGTTCTCGTGACCGTTTGCGAGTGCTCAAGGAACCTTCTGTTTGCAATGAACATGCAGAAGTAACAACAGTATCTCTAAATCCCTGAGGCTGAAAGATAAAAAATACATATACAAATATGATTTAAGAACAGTTGAAGACTGATCTTAGAAATATTTTTAAGTAATTAATAAGAAAGTTACTTTATTCTAGGGCCAGGTGCGGTGGCTCACACCTGTAATCCCAGCACTTTGGGAGGCCGAGGTGGGTGGATCACAAGGTCAGGAGTTCAAGACCAGCCTGGCCAACATGGTGACCCCCATCTCTACCAAAAATATGAAAATTAGCTGGGCGTGGTGGCGCACACCTCTAGTCTCAGCTACTCTGGAGACTGAGGCAGGAGAATTGCTTGAACCTGGGAGGCGGAGGTTGCAGTGAGCCGAGATTGTGCCACTGCACTCTAGCCTGGGCAAAAGGGCGAGACTTCGTCTCCAAAAAAAAAAGAAAGTTCCTGAGATAGAAATTTATCAACCACTGTGAATGAAGAGGATAAATCTCAAGGATAGGTGCCTAAGCCCGGATTATATTAAGAGTATTTTATATATACTTATTTATACACTTTCATACACACACATAGAAATAACATTGCATTATAAAAATGTTCTGTAAAGGACAATCCTAACAAACTTTATGATAGCTTTGTTAGAAGAAGTAAAAGGAAATAACCTAAGTCTTAGGTACTTTACAGATTTATTTTCATAATTAAATACTCTAAAGTTTTCCAACTAGGATATTTCTCTCTTTTTTTTTTCCAACTAGGCTATTTCAAAGACACCTGGGCAGTACAAAACTAAGTGGATAATTCCATTTCAGAATCTCTATTTCTGTTTATGTCCTTATAAAAATGAGATAAAGCCTGGCCCAGTGGCTCACGCCTGTAATCCTAGAACTTTGGAAGACTGAGGAGGGCGAATCACTTGAGGTCAGGAGTTTGAGACTAGTCTGGCCAACATTGCGAAACTCCATCTCTACTAAAAACACAAAAATTAGCCAGGCGTGGTAGCATACGCCTATAATCCCAGCTACTAGGGAGGCTGAGGCAGGAGAATTGCTTAAATCAGTAGGGCAGAGGTTGCAGTGAGCCAAGATTGCGCCACTGCACTCCAGCCTGTGCAACACAGAGAGACTCCATCTCAAAAACAAAAAGAGATGCCAAAAATACATTTGGCTCAACACTATTGATAAATATGTATATTTCAGCCAAAAAATGTGTGTTCTATGATGTAAATTCACAGAAAAATTAACATCTTAAAGTGGGCTATATTTGGTGGCTACAATAGATCTATAATACCTACAGACCAAAATAAATAATGTTAGCATTTTTTCTTTTCTGGAAATCTTCAACAACTTTCACTTTAAAGATGTTTAATATCCTGACATTACATATGGCATGGAACACACTACCCCAAAATAAGTATTTCCTCTGTTCTTAAGAATAAATTTCAGTCCATTTGTGACTACAATATTCTGTATACACTACTATTTTGGGGACAATGTTCTAAGCATCAAAAGCTGTCCTCAAATATGCTTGCTGCCTACAGAAGTTAACAGAAGCAAGTTGTAAATTCTCTCTTTAGATAATTACTGCCCATCAATATCAAAATCCCACTCTAATCAAATAACACTGACTTTGATTTGAAACAGTACTGTGGATTCCTTCTGGCTGGGTGACTTGTACAATGTTGCCAACCTGCTTAAAAAAAAAGAATAAATACATACAAACACATGAACTTAATTAATTAAAAGTTCAGATGACCAAACTCATAATTTAAATGTTTAGGTTTATTATATTAATAATTCTATTATTTTTTCTCTAAGAACACAAAAACGAGAGAAATATTAAATATACACCCTTCAAATACCCGTATGTATATGAGTTATAAGAAATTTTAAAGCAACGTAAAAGTCCAATGACTGATTCAAATAAATTATTTTATATATGATGAGATATTACTTATGCTAAAAACTAAAGGTGGGAGAAAATATTCAAAGAGATAGGAAAGTATTAATAATATACTAAATAACAGTTATACCATATAATCCCATATTTGTAAGTATGTATACACACATCTCAAAAAATTGATAGAAGACTACAATCAAAAAGTTAATAGTTGTTATCACAAAGTAAAGGTTGCTTGCTTATATTTTCCAAACTGTCTGCAGTAATCATGTTTTTTTCATTATTGCTGAAGAATGATGTTAATTTCTTATACTACAAATGAGAAACACTTACTCATATTACACCAATAAAAATAGCTAGGAAGACATTGTTTTAAATGATGCAGCCAGGCATGGTGGCTCATGTCTGTAGTCCCACCTCTTTAGGAGGGCAAGGCAGGAGGATCACTTGAGACCAGGAGTTTGAAGCCATCCTGGGCAACATAGTGAGACCCTCATCTCTGTAATAATAATATAAAATGATTATGTCCCAAAAATAAGTCATGACAGAACAAGATCTGCTTAGGTGGGATTTTACTATATATATATATATATATAAATAATTTATTTATTTATTTATTTTTGAGACGGAGTCTCGCTCTGTCACCCAGGCTGGAGTGCAGCGGCGCAATCTCGGCTCACTGCAAGCTCCGCCTCCCAGGTTCACGCCATTCTCCTGCCTCAGCCTCCCGAGTAGCTGGGACTACAGGCGCCTGCCACCATGCCCGGCTAATTTTTTGTATTTTTAATAGAGACGGGGTTTCACCGTGTTAGCCAAGATGGTCTCGATCTCCTGACCTCATGATCCGCCCACCTCAGCCTCCCAAAGTGCTGGGATTACAGGCGTGAGCCACCACGCTCGGCCGATTTTACTATGTTTTATACAAAGTAATATAAAACTGAAAGCTAAAAGTAGCTGAGAAATAAAATTCTAAGCTCTTATTAACTATATTCAAGTACTGTAACAGCAACAAATATAAACAAAAACCTTTAAAACTGCTTTTTGGCTGGGCGCGGTGGCTCACGCCTATAATCCCGGCACTTTGGGAGGCCAAGGCAGGCAGATCACCTGAGGTCAGGAGTTTGACACCAGCCTGACCAACATGGAGAAACCCTGTCTCTACTGAAAATACAAAATTAGCAGGGCATGGTGGCGCATGCCTGTAATCCCAGCTACTCGGGAGGCTGCGGCAGGAGAAACCGCTTGAACCTGAGAGGCGGAGGTTGTGGTGAGCCGAGATCGCACCATTGCACTCCAGCCTGCGGAAAAAGAGTGAAACTCCATCTCAAAAAACAAACAAAAAAACAAAAAACAAACAAAAAAAAAAACCCCACAAAAAACTGCTTTTAAGAATTACTTTAAAACTGATACACTGTAACTTATTCACAATAGCCAGAGGTAGAAGCACCCAAGTGTGCATCCACAGATGAATAAAAAAAATGTGGTATGTACCTACAATAGAATATTCAGACTTAAGGAAGAAAATTCTGACACATGCTACAACATAAATGAGCCTTGAAGACATTATACTAAGTGAAATAAGCGAGTCACACCAGAACAAATATTATATGATTCCAATTATATGGGGTAGATAGAGGAGTCAAATTCAGAGACAGAAGGTAGAATGGTTGGTGATTGTCAGGGCCTGGGGGTAAAAAAGAACGAGAGTTAACATTTAATGGATACAGAGTTTCAGTATGGGAAGATGAAAAAGTTCTGAAAATGGATGGTGATGGTTGCACAATATGAATGTACTTAATGCCAGTGAACTGTATGTAAACATAAAGTGGTAAATTTTATATTGTACATATATTTTAGCACAATGTGATAAAACTGAAATAAAAAATACAGATTCTAACGTAGAGGAAAGTAAGATTCTCAGAGTTATAAGTGTCATTTATTTACACAAAATAGAATGATTTGTTTTCAAAGACAATTCAAAAAGGACATTTTGGCTTTATTTGTTACTCTCTTAATTTTGAAATTGCCCCTCTTCTCAGACACAATTCAAAAGAAAAACAGAGACCAAAATACAGCCGAATCCAAAATGTCCTATAATCCACAATTGCAACTTTAAACATAAACAAAGTAACTGCTAATATGTAATAAAAGAATAGCTATGTTGAGGCTGGGCGCAGTGGCTCACGCCTCTAATCTCAGCACTTTGGGAGGCCACGGCAGGCAGATCACGAGATCAGGAGTTCAAGACCAGCCTGGCCAACATGGTGAAACCCCGTCTCTACTAAAGATACAAAAAAAAAAAAAAAAAAAATTAGCCAGGCCTGGTGGCATGCACCTGTAATACCAGCTACTCAGGAGGCTGAGGTAAGAGAATCACTTGAATTGGGGAGGCGGAGATTGCAGTGAGCCAAGATCGTGCCTGTGCACTCCAGCCTGGGCGACAGGCCGAGACTCAGTCTCACAAAAAAAAAAAAAAAAAAAAAAGAATAGCTGTGTCGAGTAGAATTACAAACTTTTATAATTCTTTAGGGTTGATAATCTATCTTTAATGGAAAAATTCACAGAAAAAGAGAGGCAAGGTGTATTTTAACCTGCCTCAATAGGAAATGATTTTTTGAATGACAAAAATCAGCTAACTTTCTGAAAAACTGGTATCTAAATCACCTCATATCAACGGTATGTCCAAATAAGGTACCTAGTACATTTATCCTGAGGAAATTATTAAAAAGTGATAAGCTTTTAAGAAGCATTTACATGCTTATTAAGAATCCTAAAGTCGGCTGGGTGCAGCGGCTCATATCTATAATCCAGCACTTTGGGAGGCTGAGGTGGGCAGGTCACTTGAGGTCAGGCATTCGAGACCAGCCTGGTCAAAATGGTGAAACCCTGTCTCTACTAAAAATACAAAAGTTAGCCAAGTGTGGTGGCGCATGTCTATAATCCCAGCTACTTGGGAGGCTGAGGCAGGAGAATTGCTTGAATCAGGGAGGCGGATGTTGCAGGGAGCCGGTATCGCGCCACTGCACTCCAGCCTGGGTGACAGAGTGAGACTCCATCTCAAAAAACAAAAAAAGAATCCTAAAGTCAAAGGGGCATTAATTATTCAGGTTGAAAATCATCCTCAGGCCGGGCGCAGTGGCTCACACTTGTAATCCCAGCCCTTTGGGAGACCAAGGTGGATCACCTGAGGTCGGGAGTTGGAGACCAGACTGACCAACATGGAGAAACCTCGTCTCTACTAAAATTACAAAAAATTAGCCAGGCATGGTGGTGCATGCCTGTAATCCCAGCTACTTGGGAGGCTGAGGCAGAAGAATTGATTGATGAACCCAGGAGGCCGAGGTTGTGGTAAGCTGAGATCGCGCCATTGCACTCCAGCCTGGGCAACAAGAGCGAAACTCCATCTCAAAAAAAAAAAAAAAAAAAAAGTCCTCAAATTTCTAGGTAAAAATACCATTTTTATGCATCATGCCTCTTTAGAGATCTTTTTAAATGAAAACTAAACCAAAGAATCACTTGGCTCATGGCCCCAGTTGAGATGTAGCTTAACATATGGCTGAACTACATAGCTTGGGTCAGGAAGAAATAAGACAGAAGCACAATTTGTGCTCTAAAACTGAGCACACATATGAAACACTGTGTGGGGGTGTTGATTTATTACTCCACTCTACCACCAGATCATCTTGGCAAAGAGTAGTGTAATTCTGAATAATCTTGGCCTCGTATAATCATGAATATGCAAATTGGAGGAAAACCCACATAATATAAGGACACAGACAAAAGTATTTCTTTTAATAACTGTTGGAATATTATTCCATCATTAGTCTAAGGGTAAAAATCAGGTATTACTGGTGAAGGACAGGAGCTGGGGCATGAAACAGTACACCTAAGTTCAATTCCTAATATAAATTTGGCTATTCAAGATTTTTAGTTTCTGGATGGGTGCTGTGGCTCACACCTATAATCTCAGCACTTTGGGAGGCCAAGGTAGGTGGACTGCCTGAGCTTACGAGTTTGAGACCAGCCTGGGCAACATGGCGAAACCCCATCTCTACAAAAATTAGCTGGGTGTGGTGGTACATGCCTGTGGTCCCAGCTACTTGGGAGGCTGAGGTGGGAGGACTGCTTGAGCCCAGGAGGTTGAGGCTACAGTGAGCTGAGATCGCACCACTGCACTCTAGCCTGGGCAACAGAGTAAAACCCAGTCTCAAAAAAAAAAAAAAAAGATTTTTAGTCTTCCTCTCCAAATGAAAAATGTTCATTTTTATAACTATTTTTCACTGATAATGAATTTCTATTTCCATCCTTTTAAAATAAACTAAAATTTAAAAAGCATAAAAGCATACAAAATTTCATCCAACTTTTTTTTTTTTTTTTTGAGACAGAGTCTCACTTTGCTGTCCAGGCTGGAGTGCAGTGGTTCAATCTTGGCTCACTGCAACCTCTGCCTCCCAGGTTCAAGCGGTTCTCCTACCTCAGCCTCCCGAGTAGCTGGGATTACAGGTGCCTGCCACCATGCCTGGCTAATTTTTTTGTATTTTTAGTAGAGACAGGATTTCCCCATATTGGCCAGGCTGGTCTCGAACTCTCAACCTCAAGTGATCCACCTGCCTCGGCCTCCCAAAGTGCTGGGATTATAGGTGTCAGCCACCATGCCTGGCCTCATTTTTTTTTTTTTAAATATCTTAGAGATGGGGTCCCATTTTGTGGCCCAGCCTGGAGTGTAATAGCACAATCATAGCTCACTGCCACCCTGACTTCCTGGGCTCAAGCGGTTTTCCCAACCCTGGCCTCCCAAATAGCTAGAATTATAGGTGCCCACCACCACGCCCGGCTAATTTTTTATTTATCTATAGAGGTGATGTCTTGCCATTTTGGCCAGACTGTTCTCCAACTTTTGGGCTCAAGCTCATGCAACTTCAACAACTTAAAGATGCCAGGTTTCAAATGATAAAGAGCAAAACTACTTCAATTCTAATAAATGATGTCAATTTATTTTGATTACATAAAGTATGTACATTATTTATCATATATCCACAGGCTGGGAAAAAAAAAGTTTGAAGAAAAAAGATTTTACTTAAAAAAAGGAATAAGCTACATATTCAGATTGGCTAGCAATCAACGCAATACTACAATTACCTTCTAGAAACAGTCATCATAGAAGAAAAGAAATGAACTCTATTATAAAGTCAGCTATGGCTGGGTGTGGTGGCTCACGCCTGTAATCCCAGCACTTTGGGAGGCCAAGGTGGGAAGGTCACTTGAGGTCAAGAGTTCAAGACCAGCCTGGCCAAAATAGAGAAAGCCCGTCTCTACTAAAAATACAAAATTAGCAAGGCGTGGTGGCAGGCGCCTATAATACCAGCTACTCAGGAGGCTGAGACAAGAGAATCACTTGACCCCAGGAGGTGGAGGTTGAAGTGAGCCGAGATCTCACCATAGCACCTCAGCCTGGGCAAAAAGAGCGAAACTCCCTCTCAAAAAAAAAAAAGTTTATAAAGTCAGCTATAAAATGTAGATAATACTATTTCAGCCTATAGCCATACCACCCTGAATGTGCCCGATCTCATCTGGTAATACTATTTCAAAGAATTATGTGGAAAATAAAATAAAATATATATACATACACATACATACATGTATGTACACATACACATATATATGTATATACATGTGTATATATACATCTATATGTATACATATATATACATACATGTATATATACGTATACATACAGTGCTTTGCACAATAAAGGACAGTTAATAAATATTCAATAAATAGTAGCTATTATTTAATACTTATTCAGTTAACCTTTCTGGGCCTTGGTTTTCTGACTTTTAATAATAATCGGTATAGGTTCTGCAAATAATTATTGAAAAGATTATCTGAAATGTTGTAAAGTGCCTAGTAAAATACCTAGTACAAGCAAGCACTAAAATGACAGTATGAAAAATAAAAATTAAAATTAAAAAAGATCTTATGAGATGTAGAAAAAATATTATAGAACAGCAGATTTCCCCCAATCTATCTATATTCAATGTTGGTGTTGTACGTCATTTTCTTTTTTTGGGGGGGACAGAGTCTCACTCTGCCACCAGGCTGGAGGGCAGTGGCACAATCTTGGCTCACTGCAACCTCCACCTCCCAGGTTCAAGTGATTCTCCTGCCTCAGCCTCCTGAGTAGCTGGGACTAAAGGCATGTGCCACCATACCCAGCTAACTTTTTATTTTTAATAGAGACAGGGTTTCACCACGTTGGCCAGGATGGTCTTGATCTCCTGACCTCATGATCCACCTACCTCAGCCTCCCAAAGTGCTCGGATTACAGGTGTGACCCACTGCGTCCGGCCATGTATTTTATTTTCTAATTTCTTGGGAAGGATTTGTAAGAAGGTGAATTCATAAAAGGTTAACTCATGGTAAGCAAGATTTTCTGATCTCTTGGGTACCTTATCAATGCTAACTTCTAGAACTTGACAAAGAAGTCAAAGTTTTCCTCCTGATGAGTTCATAAAAAGATGAAATATCTTGCTCTGCTCCTATTATTTTTCTTCTTTTTTTTTTTTTTTTTTTTTTTTTTTGAGACGGAGTCTCGCTCTGTCGCCCAGGCTGGAGTGCAGTGGCCAGATCTCAGCTCACTGCAAGCTCCGCCTCCCGGGTTCCCGCCATTCTCCTGCCTCAGCCTCCCGAGTAGCTGGGACCACAGGCGCCGCCACCTCGCCCGGCTAATTTTTTGTGTTTTTAGTAGAGACGGGGTTTCGCCGTGTTAGCCAGGATGGTCTCGATCTCCTGACCTTGTGATCCGCCCGTCTCGGCCTCCCAAAGTACTGGGATTACAGGCTTGAGCCACCGCGCCCGGCCTATTTTTCTTCTTAAATGCATTTTATTAGTGAATATTTAATTATAGTCTGAAGAAGACTACTGTATACTAGCTCAGGCGTAATTCCTATGAAAAAATAAATGATGGAATGTGCTTTACAGAATAACCTAAAACTGGGAAAGTATAAACAATATGTTCAAAAGACTCTCAGCTGGAGAACTGTTGCCAAATCTTTACAATAAGGTTTGGTGCCAAGAAAAGAACTCCTTTTGTGGCTCTAGTATACAGCCACGTAACTTACAAAACTAGGGGAACTATCTCAAATTGTGATCATAGAAAAAAAATTAGGGGGAGGATTTACCAGACATATTGGTTTAAAGTAAAAAATTTGTTTAAATTAGGGGGAGACAGTCAATAGTAAAGCACTATGTATTGTGGGGAAAAAAACGTTACCTGAGCTCTTCGCAAATACCATTTTTAAAGAAGACACAAACTGCACGATCAGTTGCAAAAGATACATACAGAAGTGTAATCGATTCTGTTATGAGCTTCGGGTCTGCAAAACCTAACTTGGTCAGGCAAGATTTTTTTCAGTTTGTAAAACAACAAAGAAATATAGATTAAAAAATAGACGATTTCACTGGCTAGGCCCAATATGTATTTAAGTGACCCTTTATTCCATCTTTACCCGCATGCCTTTTAATTTCTCCCTTTATTAGAGCATTTCCAAACCAAGACCTCTAGGTTATACCAATTAATCACAAAGCAGAGAGGCTAGTATAAATCTGACATTTTCTAGAAGTATAGAAAAGACTTCACTGCTTTCAATGGCCTATTTTCAAGAAAATAAAAGCTGGTTTGTTCACTTGCTCAGCAGCTTTAAAAACAAATACAAAGATTTCATGCTGCCATACTTTTAAAGAACAATACTTGTGAAATGCAGGTAACTGGATAATAAAAGCCGGAGAGCAAAATACAAAATGAAAAAAAAGACACAATTTTATACAAGAAATACACTAAGGAACTAAGAAAAACCATTGTATGTTCCAAATAAATTAATTTTAAAGCTAACCTCAACAATTTTCCTTTTGTCCTGATTTTGTTCTTTTTTTTCAATCTCTTTCAGGAACACAGAGTACTCACCTCCTTCTACATGGCTAATAAATTATTTCAAAGAGCTTTAGAAAATGGCATTCCTTGGCCACCTACTCATTTCGGGTGCATGCGCCCCATCATTTAAATATTCCAGAGAATTTCCTATGTAGCTAAATATGCAGTAATAACAGCACATTTCTATGTTTGCTCTAGGTGATATCAGACAAGGCAACAAAAGTGTTACTTCATGGGTCATTGTATATCTCATCCACAGGACTAGCTCTAAGAAATCTGTAAGTGTTCATTCAGTGTAATTAACCCAATATTCAGAATTATTAACTTGTTTCTATACTGACCTTTGCTTTCGGTCCCAATGAAAGATTAGCCGTATTGTAGCAGCATGTCCCCAACTTTCCCCTAAGAGTAAAGAACATAATAACTGTATATTGCCTTACTGACTTGGTTATACATTTCTCAGAACCCCTCTGATCAAACATAATCTTACTTTATTTAACATAACAAAAGTTTACTTGCTTTCAAAAAACCTGGAAAATGAGTAATATCCTGAGATTACAAGATTTTTACCAATCTAGGGAAATAATGCAAATCATTATTCTCTATTTGCTTTTAGAAAACTTTATTGTCTGAGTCCATATGTGTGTCAATTTTCCATATCATCAAGCCTAACATATTTCTTTTTTTTTTTTTGAGGTGGAGTCTCGCTCTGTCGCCCAGGCTGGAGTGCAGTGGCGCGATCTCGGCTCACTGCAAGCTCCGCCTCCCGGGTTCCCGCCATTCTCCTGCCTCAGCCTCCCGAGTAGCTGGGACTACAGGCGCCGCCACCATGCCCGGCTAATTTTTTTGTATTTTTAGTGGAGACGGGGTTTCATTGTGTTAGCCAGGATGGTCTCGATCTCCTGACCTCGTGATCCGCCCGTCTCGGCCTCCCAAAGTGCTGGGATTACAGGCTTGAGCCACCGCGCCCGGCCAAGCCTAACATATTTCTGACCTCCAGAAGAAAAGTAAAACTCTGGTAAAATATTCTTTTTTTTTTTTTTGACATCAACAGAATATGTAATTAAGTTGTGGCATATTCATGTCATGGAAATGAACTACACTGTCATACAACAACATGGATGAATCCAAAAATAATAATGAGCAAAAGTTGTCAGTCATATACAGTATAATTCTATTTATATAAAAGCTATAAATAAGCGACTGTTGGGGATATACAGACAGTAAAATCTATAAAAGCTAGGTGACAATTATACAAAATTCAGGACAGTGGTTGCCTCTTTGGGGGAGAGTACACGAGGTTCCTGGGGTGTGGTAATGTTCCATTTGTCAAGCAATGGGCACCTGGACATTTATTATTGCTCTTCTAAATACACATTTTCATTTGTATATTCTATTTCACATTAAAAAGAAAAAAAGACCCAAAAAAAGCATTAGGTGTAACTCAAGATTTAAGCAATGGTGCTTGGGAGTACTATCGTATCATGTAGACATAGTGCAAGGAAATGAAAAGGTGGATATAATTTGTGAGGTAGAGATGATGGGCTCAGGATTGGACAAACTGAGCTCCTGAAATACAAGACTTTTATTATTAGTCATATTAGGTGTGAAACTGCCCTGAGATCACCATTTGCTTTTATGCTGGATTTGGAGGGCAAAGAGGGCAGTTGAACTCAGCAATTTACGTGTCCAGCACTGAAAATCTTCATGGTAAATAGGTTATATGTTAGGTTACTTCTCAGTCCCACTCAGCTCAAAGGGTTTGTCATTACCCTACTGATTTGCACTTCTAAGTCTTCTGCCTGTTGCATTCTGATGATCCATTTCTACGCAAGACACAGAATCTAAAGCTGAGACATAGCAATAGAAGACCAAAGAACAGACACAGCAACAAAGTTTGTATGAAACAAATCAGCCGGGCGCGGTGGCTCAAGCCTGTAATCCCAGCACTTTGGGAGGCCGAGACGGGCGGATCACGAGGTCAGGAGTTCGAGACCATCCTGGCTAACACGGTGAAACCCCGTCTCTACTAAAAAATACAAAAAACTAGCCGGGCGAGGTGGCGGGCGCCTGTAGTCCCAGCTACTCGGGAGGCTGAGGCAGGAGAATGGCGTAAAAACCCGGGAGGCAGAGCTTGCAGTGAGCTGAGATCCGGCCACTGCAGTCCAGCCTGGGCGACACAGCGAGACTCCGTCTCAAAAAAAAAAAAAAAAAAAAAACAAATCAGGAGGGTAGGAATGAGATTTTGATGTGCATCCTGGCCAAATTCCAGAACTAGCAAAGAGAGGTCCGGTTTCTAATTCCAATCACAGCAAATTCAGCCATCTTATTTTCACACAGAAGTGGTCTACATTGATTTTTAAATCTCTTTAAGGGATTAGGGAGCCTCTTAAATATAAAGGAAACTAAACTGATAGTAATGTAAAATGAGCAGTGACCTATCATACCAGCAAACACTGTCAAAAACAGAAAGCTAATAGTGGGACTGAAGTCTAGAACACAGGAGTTATGTTTATCCAGTGCTGCACTGTACAACAGGGCAGTCACTTGCCACATGTGGCAATTTAAATTTAAGTAAAATTCAATTAAACATTCCATTCCACAGCTGCACTAGCCACATTTTAAATGCCTCAATAGCCACATGTAGCAAGGGCTACTGCACTGAAGAGCACAGACATAGAACATTTCTATCATAACTGAAAGTTATATTGAACAATATCCTAGCAATATCCAAGATAAAGGGTGTTCTGCTAGTAAAGTAAGGTCGGCATCAGAATTATTACAACTTAAGCATAACATTCCTGAGGGCATCCATTTCCATTTATTTGCTTCTCTGCTCACCAACTCTGAACCCCTGCTTTCCCAACTTTCTGGTATCTGGGAAGAAAATAAACTGACTAGAAAACATAAATTTCACTGTTTGACAATTGTAATTCTCACTAAATTTATAAATTTGCTTTCTGATTTATCATGGCGTGCTGAAAGAATGAGTTTGAGAAAGGCTGAGTTTGATTACCCCTGAGTGGATCCAAACATTAGGAAGCTCTTAATTAAATGGGTGATAGAAAGTGACAAAAAGAGGTGGAAGAAACATGAGACTATTACACTCCCTTCCCTAACCTTCCTCCTTTTCATCCTGCTCACCTGGGCCAGGTTAGAATCTGTCCTTTGTACAGTACCCTGTACCTTTCTATTGTAACCTTTACGACATTATCTGTTTATAGAATGATCTATGCCATTAGTTGAAAACTAGTCCAGGGCAGAAACTTTTTTTTTTGAGACAGAGTTTTGCTCTTGTTGCCCAGGCTGGAGTGCAATGGCGCAATCTCAGCTTACTGCAACCTCTGCCTCCCAGGTTCAAGCGCTTCTCCTGCCTCAGCCTCCCGAGTAGCTGGGATCACAGGAATGTGCCACCGCACCCAGCTAATTTTGTATTTTTAGTAGAGACTGAGTTCTCCATGTTGGTCAGGCTGGTCTCAAACTCCCGAGCTCAGGTGATCCACCTACCTCGGCCTCCCAAAGTGCTGGGATTACAGGCATAAGCCACCGTGCCTGGCCAAAACTCTGGTAGAATACTCTTTAAGATTTTAGTGGAAATAAACCTTGAAGCATTGCATTCTAACAAAACCACGATATTCACTGTAATGTGATTTGTATTTAAGTGTATTCACCCTTCCTTCTCTCTAACACTGTGAACTCCCTGGGGGCAAGAATTTTGACACTATAGTTGCCAGACAGTAGATACGCACTTTTTTAAGAGTCTTACTCTGTCCCCCAGGTTGGAGTGCAGTGGCACGATCCCAGCACACTGCAGCCTGTGCCTCCCAGGTTCAAGCAATTCTCATTCCTCAGCCTCCCAAGTAGGGGGGATTACAAGTGTGCGCCACCATGTCCGGCTAATTTTTTGTATTTTTAGGAGAGACAGGGTTTCACCATGTTGACCAGGCCAGTCTTGAACTCCTGGTCTCAAGTGATCCGCCTCGGCCTCCCAAGGTGTTGGGATTACAGGTGTGAGAGGCTGTGTCTGGCCACTCAATAAATGTTAAATAACTAAAAGGAACAGCCAGTATTTAAGGGTACTGTGCTTAGTGCTAAGATTAACCAGTGAACAAGACAAATACAGTCTGCTTTCATGAAGCTATAGTATTCAATGAGAATCAAATGAAAGAAATAAGAAAAACTGTGATTAACTAAAATGTTTATCTGGAAAATCAAACGAAAGAGATAAGAAAAACTGTGATTAACTAAAATGTTTATCTGATTAATTACCCACCTAATGCAGGAACGAGCAAGGCCTGATTTTTATCAATCTTTGTTGTCATCTGATTGGTTAAAATTACCTACAAAAACAAAATGTAAGAAAATTAGGTGAGTCTCCTTAAAAATTATCAAGTAGACCAGCCCGGCCAAGATTGTGAAACCCCATCTCTACTAAAAATACAAAAATTAGCCAGGCATGGTGGCATGCACCTGTAATCCCAGCTACTCGGGAGGCTGAGGCAGGAGAATAACTTGAACCTGGGGCAGGCAGAGGTTGCTGTGAGCCAAGATCAGTCCACTTCACTCCAGCCTGAACAAAAGAGCGAAACTCTGTCTCACTAAATAAATAAATAAATACATACATAAATAATTAATCAAGTAAACAGTCTTGTGATTTTAGTAATCTGAAAATAATCTACCTATTACAGACAGCCATTTAAGTAATACAAATTTTTCTGATAAAAAATTTTTAAAATATACTCATAAAAAGATGGAGTTATCTGAAAATATGATTCTACTGATCATAAAATATTTTATTTTCATACTTTAGAGATGAGGTCTTGCTATGTTGCCCAGGTTGTCCTTGAAGTCCTAGACTCACATGATCTTCCCACCTCAGCCTCTTGAATAGCTGGGACTAAAGGTGTTTGCCAAATCTAGCTCATAAAACTTTTTTTTTTTTTTAAAGACACAGGGTCTTGCTGTGTTACCCAGGCTGATCTTGAACTCTGAACTCCTGGACTCACACAATCCTCCTGCCTCAGCCTCCCAAAGTGCTGGGATTACAGGCATAAGCCACTGTACTTGACCTATAAAAAACTTTTAAAAAAATTAGCTGGGCATGGTGGTGCACAACTGTAGTCCCAGTTACTCAGGAGGCTGAGGTAAGAGAATTGCTTGAGCCCAGGAGGTTGAGGCAGCAGTGAGCCATGATCCTGTCACCGTACTCCAGCCTGGCGAACAAGTAAGACCTTGTCTCAAAAAAGAAAGATTGAGTCTCGCTCTGTTGCCCAGACTGGAGTGCAATGGTGCGATCTCAGCTCACTTCAATCTCCACCTCCCAGGTTCAAGCAATTCTCCTGCCTCAGCCTCCCAAGTAGCTACGATTACAGGTGCCTGCCACCATGCCTGGCTAATTTTTGCATTTTTAGTAAAGACGGGGTTTTAATATGTTGGCCAGCCTGTTCTAGAACTCCTGACCTCAAGTGATCCACCCACCTCAGCCTCCCAAAGGGCTGGGATTATAAGCATGAGTCACTGTGCCTGGCCTGAGTCCATGTTCTTTATCATTATTGCCTCCCTAGAATATTTTTATTGAAAGGAATATGAAATCCTTAATAAATACCTCAGTTTTTATACTTTTAGGAAGGAGGCAAATATAGTATTACTGTTTATAATTTTATAGGAAAAAAGGAAACTGAGGCAACAAATTATGAGAAGAGACTTAAAACTCATTTTAAAAAGTACAATATAAGTAGATGAACTAGGAAAAAAAAAAATCCTAGTAGTCAGGTCAAATGACTCCAAATTATGATTATGCTAGTTGGCTAGTAACAGCCACAGGTGTTGCTTTGCAACTCACAGATGGCCCTCCAGGTTTCATATTGCTAATTCTCTTTGTATAAATACTGACCTACAAAAAAGGTTCCAGGTTTTGAAAGACAGTAATTTTAAATAAAAGCAAGGAAAACAAAAGTGTTTAAGGTTGACTTAACATAGAAGTCAGATCTGTTATCTTTCCACCCAAAAATCTCCAGAAATGGTTACTTTATATACTCTTCTAATACATATCTTCCCTCCAGAAAAAAGAGTTAATATTGGAAACTAAAACTGATAACGAAATTCTTTGAAAAGCAGTAAGAAAAAGGTGTCTGCTCTGAAAATGAGTATTTTACATAAGAAAACTGAAAAACAGCCCAGGAGCGGTGGCTCAGGCCTATAATTCCAGCACTTTGGGAGGCCAAGGCAGGCAGATCACCTGAGGTCAGGAGTTCGAGACCAGTCTGGCCAACATGGCGATACCCCATCTCTACCAAAAACACAAAAAATTAGCCGGACATTGGGGCAGGCACCTGTAACCCCAGCTACTTGGGAGGCTGAGGCATGAGAATCGCTTAAATCCAGGAGGCAGAGGTTGCAGTGAGCCAAGACTGTACCACTGCACTCCAGCCTGGGCAACGAGAGCAAGACTCCATCGCAAAAAAAAAGAAAAAGAAAAAGAAAAAGAAAAAGAAAACTGAGAAAGAAACAAAAGGTTGTTTGGCTGTTCCCATTGCAGTGGTAACACCCTAACATTTCTGTCCGGCCACAAAGGAGAAATCTGTGATCCACCTAGATCTCAATTAGAAACCAAGTGAATGACAAGATTTTCTTCCAGTTCCCCTCCCCTTACATGCCACAGGGCATTCTCCATTTGTTACCTCTCACTAGGCACCTTAGAAAAAGCTAAGCAGGAATTTAAATTGGAAGCTTTTCTTTCTTTTTTTTTTTTGAGACAAGGTCTCATTCTGTTGCTCAGGCTGGAGTACAATGGCATGATCTTGGCTCACTGCAACCTCCGCCTCCTGGGTTCAAGTGATTCCCCTGCCTCAGCCTCCTGAGTAGCTGGGATTACAGGTGTGAGCCACCACGCCTGGTTAAGTTTGTATTTTTAGTAGAGGTGGGGTTTCTCCATGTTGGTCAGGCTGATCTTGAACTCCCGACCTCAGGTGATCTGCCCACCTCGGCCTCCCAAAGTGGTAGGATTAAAGGCATGAGCCACCACACCCGGCCGGCAGCTTTTCTTAAGAGTATTTTTTAGAAATGGGGTCTCGCCGGGCGCAGTGGCTCAAGCCTGTAATCCCAGCACTTTGGGAGGCCGAGACGGGCGGATCACGAGGTCAGGAGATCGAGACCATCCTGGCTAACATGGTGAAACCCCGTCTCTACTAAAAAATACAAAAAACTAGCCGGGCACAGTGGCGGGCGCCTGTAGTCCCAGCTACTCGGGAGGCTAAGGCAGGAGAATGGCGGGAACCCAGGAGGCGGAGTTTGCAGTGAGCTGAGATCTGGCCACTGCACTCCAGCCTGGGCGGCAGAGCGAGACTCCGTCTCAAAAAAAAAAAAAAAAAAAAAAAAAAAATTGAAATGGGGTCTCACTCTGTCACCCAGGCTGGGGTGCAACGACACAATCATAGCTTACTGCAGCCTTGAAGTCCTGGGCTCAAACAATCTTCCTGCCTCAGCTTCCCTAGTAGCTAGAACTATAGGCAAGCACCACCATGCCTAACTAATTTTTAAATTATTTGTAGAGACAGGGTTTGGCTATGTTGCCCAGACTAACCTTGAACTCCTGGCCTCAAGTGATCCTCCCACCTTGGCCTCCCAAAGTGCTGGGATTATAGGCATGAGCCACTGTGCCTGGCCCACATGTAGCTTTTAAAAGTTAAATTAGCCGGGCGCGGTGGCTCACGCCTGTAATCCCAGCACTTTGGGAGGCCGAGGCAGGCGGATCACAAGGTCAGGAGATCGAGACCACGGTGAAACCCTGTCTCTACTAAAAATACAAAAAATTAGCCGGGCGCGGTTGTGGGCGCCTGTAGTCCCAGCTACTCGGGAGGCTGAGGCAGGAGAATGGCGTGAACCCGGGAGGCGGAGCTTGCAGTGAGCTGAGATCGCGCCACTGCACTCCAGCCTGGGCGACAGAGCGAGACTCCGTCTCAAAAAAATAAATAAATAAAAAAAAAAAAATAAAAATAAATAAAAGTTAAATTAGCCGGGTGTGGTGGCTCACGCCTGTAATCCCAACACTTTGGGAGCCGAGGTGGGCAGATCATGAGATCAGGAGATCGAGACCATCCTGGCTAATACGGTGAAACCCCGTCTCTACTAAAAATACAAAAAATTAGCCAGGCGTGGTGGCATGTGCCTATAGTCCCAGCTACTCGGGAGGCTGAGGCAGAAGAATGGTGTGAACCCAGGAGGCAGAGCTTGTAGTGAGCTGAGATCGCACCACTGCACTCCACCACTGCACTCCAGCCTGGGCGACAGAGCGAGACTCAATCTCAAAAAAAAAAGGTAAATTAGAGGCCAGGCGTGGTGGTTTATGCCTGTAATTCCAGCACTTTGGGAGGCTGAGGCGGGCAGATCACAAGGTCAGGATATCGAAGCCATGCTGGCTAACACAGTGAAACCCCGTCTCAACTAAAAATACAAAAAGTTAGCCGGGCGTGATGGCAAGCACCTGTAGTCCCAGCTACTCGGGAGGCTGAGGCAGGAGAATCGCATGAACCTGAGAGGAGGCTGCAGTGAGCCAAGATGGTGCCACTGTACTCCAGCCTGGGCGAGAGAGTGAGACTCCATCTCAAGAAAGAAATAAATAAATAAGTTAAATTAAAACTATAAAGTCAGCAGCTCAGTAGTATTAGCTATATTTCAAGTGCTGAACAGTCATGCAGCTACTGTACTAGACTGTACATTTTCATCTTTCCATCAGATCTACTGGACAGTGCTGGTTTAGACAGAGTAGTTTACCCATTATGTACCTTCAGGAAAATATAAATCAAACTACTGATTTACCAGGTATTCAACCTACCAAAATTAGAATTTCCGATTATTAGCAAATATTTATATAGTAATTATATTACTTTTGCAAAACGATTGGCCTCCGTGATACAACTGAAAATTATTATGTGATTATGCCAAGCTTCTAAAAAATAGTGTTTTTTTTTTTTTTTTTTTTTTTAAGACAGAGTCTTGCTCTGTTGCCCAGGCTCAAGTGCAGTAGCACAACCTCGGCTCACTGCAACCTCTGCCTCCTGGGTTCAAGTGATTTTCCTGCCTCAGCCTCCTAAGTAGCTAGGATTTCAGGTGCCCGCCACCAGGCTTGGCTAAATTTTGTATTTTTAGTAAAGACAGGGTTTCACTATGTTGGCCAGGCTGGTCTCGAACTCCTGACCTCAGGTGATCCACCCAGCTCGGCCTCCCAAAGTGCTGTGATTACAAGAGTGAGCCACCATACCGGGCCAAAAATTTAAAACGTAAAGTAACAATCACTTGAAATTATGAACTTCAGGCCGGGCACGGTGGCTCAAGCCTGTAATCCCAGCACTTTGGGAGGCCGAGGCGGGCGGATCACGAGGTCAGGAGATCGAGACCATCCTGGCTGACACGGTGAAACCCCGTCTCTACTAAAAAATACAAAAAAATAGCCGGGCGAGGTGGCGGGCGCCTGTAGTCCCAGCTACTGGGGAGGCTGAGGCAGGAGAATGGCGTGAACCTGGGAGGCGGAGCTTGCAGTGAGCTGAGATCCGGCCACTGCACTCCAGCCTGGGCGGCAGAGCGAGACTCCGTCTCAAAAAAAAAAAAAAGCAATTATGAACTTCAGAGCTTTAAAAATATTTCTGCCATCCAATGTCCTTCAACCAATGAACAGATAAACAAAATGTGATATATCCATAAAATGCAAAATTATTCAGTCATTAAAAAGACATTGATAGGTGCTAAAATACAGATAAACCTTGAAAACATGTTAAGTGAAAGAAGTCAGACATAAAAGGCCACATACTGTCTGATCTGCTTATATAAAATGTCAAGAAAAGACAAATTCACAGAAACACAAAGCATACTAATGGTTATGAGGGACTGAGGGAGGGTAGAATGGAGAATGACAGTTAATGAAAAAGGTTTTGGTTTTTTTTGAGACAAGAGTTTCACTCTTGTTGTCCAAGCTGGAGTGCAATGGCGCCGTCTTGGCTCGCTGCAACCTCCGCCTCCCAGTTTCAAGCGATTTTCCTGCCTCAGCCTCCAGAGTAGCTGAGTAGTACGTGGGCACCCACCACCACAACCGGCTAATTTTTTTGTAGTTTTAGTAGAGAAAGGGTTTCACCACGTTGGCCAGGCAGGTTGCAAACTCCTGACCTCAGGTGATCCACCCACCTTGGCCTCCCAAAGTGCTGGAATTACAGGGGTGAACCATTGCGCCCAGTCGAAAAGAGGGTTTTTTTTTTTTTTTAAAATCTGGAACTGTGAGTTTCCCAGAACCAGAATTACTTTCTCCATAGGGTACAAAGTTATAGTTGACCATAAGAAAAATTTGCATGAGATTTGAAAAGTGAGTCAAGGAGCAAACACTAAATATTCTGAAATTCATTGTGAGGTGGTTTCTTTTTTGGGGTGATGGAAATATTCTAAAATTATACAGTGGTGATGTTTGCAAAACTCTGTGGATACACTGAAAATCACTGAATTGTACATGTTGCAAGGATGAATTTTATAGTATATGGATTATGTCATTAAAGCTGTTTAAAAAATTATGCCAATAATAAAAAAAACATATATATATATATATATATATATATATATATGTTTTTTTTTTTTTTTTTTGAGACGGAGTCTTGCTCTGTCACCCAGGCTGGAGTGCAGTGGCCGGATCTCAGCTCACTGCAAGCTCCGCCTCCCGGGTTTAGGCCATTCTCCTGCCTCAGCCTCCCGAGTAGCTGGGACTACAGGCGCCCGCCACCTCGCCCGGCTATTTTTTTGTATTTTTTAGTAGAGACGGGGTTTCACCATGTTAGCCGGGATCGTCTCTCGATCTCCTGACCTCGTGATCCACCCATCTCGGCCTCCCAAAGTGCTGGGATTACAGGCTTGAGCCACCGCGCCCGGCCAAAAAAAACATATTTTTAAAGGACTTTCCCTATATCGATTTGGCAAAGATTTAAAAGACTAGTACCTGGCGGGGCGTGGTGGCTCACGCCTATAATCCCAGCACTTTGGGAGGCCAAGGCGGGCGGATCACCAGGTCAGGAGATTCAGACCATTCTGGCTAACACGGTGAAACCCGTTTCTACTAAAAATATAAAAAATTAGCCAGGCATGGTGGCAGGCGCCTGTAGTCCCAGCTACCCAGGAGGCTGAGGCAGGAGAATCTCTTGAACCCAGGAGGCACAGGTTGCAGTAAGCCGAGATCGAGCCACAGCACTCCAACCGGGGCAACAGAGCAAGACTCCATTTCAAAGACATAAATAAATTAAACGACTGGTACCCAAAGTTGGTAAAGATATGGGAAAACAAGAGTTCCCATTCATTGCCGTAGAGACATACTTTGGAGCATAGTTTCTGAGGGTAATTTTATAATATAAAACAAAATGTTCAAAAATCTATTCCTTTGGCTTAATATTTTCACTTTAAGAAATTTATTCTAGGCTAGGTGTGGTGGCTCATGCCTGTAATCCCAGCACTTTGGGAGGCAGAGGAGGGTGGATCACTTGAGGCCAGGAGTTTGAGACCAGCCTGGCCAACATGGTGAAACCCCACCTCTACTAAAAATACAAAAACCAGCCAGGTGTGGTGGTGCATGCCTGTAATCCCAGCTATTCGGGAGACTGTGGAATGAGAAGCTCTTGAACCTGGGAGGGGGAGACTGCAGTGAGCCAAGAGTGTGACGCTGTACTCCAACCTGGGTGACAGAGGAAGACTCTGTCTAAAACAGGAAAAAAAAAAAAGAGACAATCAATAAGGAGGTGGTTAAAAAAACTACACTACAGGCTGTGCACAGTGGCTCATGCCTAGGGAAGGTTGAAGCAGGAGGATCCCTTAAGCCCAGGAGTTCAAGAACAGCCTAGGCAACATAGTGGGACCTCATCTCTACAAAAAACTTATTTATTTATTTATTTTGGAGATAGAGTCTCACTGTGTCTCCCCAGCTGGAGTGCAATGGTATGATCTTGGCTCACTGCAACCTCCACCTCCTGAGTTCAAGTGATTCTCCTGCCTCAGCCTCCCAAGTAGCTAGGACTACAGGTAAGCACCACCATGTCCAGCTAATTTTGGTATTATTAGTAGAGACAAGGTTTCAACATGTTGGCCAGGCTGGTCTTGAACTCCTGACCTCAAGTGATCTGCTCGCCCCGGCCTCCCATAGTGGCGGGGTTACAGGTGTGAGCTTCCACACCCAGCCTCTACAAAAAATTTTAAAAATGACTGGGTGTGGTGGTGTGTGCCTGTAGTCTCAGTTACTCAGGAGGCTGAAGTGAAAGGATTGCTTAAGCCCAGGAGATTGAGGCTACAGTGAACCAAGATCATGCCACTGCACTCTAGCCTGGGTGACAGAGCGAGACTCTGTTTCAAAAAAAAAACCCAGCCGGGCGCGGTGGCTCACGCCTGTAATCCCAGCACTTTGGGAGGCCGAGGCGGGCGGATCACAAGGTCAGGAGATCGAGACCACGGTGAAACCCCGTCTCTACTAAAAATACAAAAAATTAGCCGGGCGCGGTGGCGGGCGCCTGTAGTCCCAGCTACTCAGGAGGCTGAGGCAGGAGAATGGCGTAAACCCAGGAGGCAGAGCTTGCAGTGAGCCGAGATCGCGCCACTGCACTCCAGCCTGGGCGACAGAGCGAGACTCCGTCTCAAAAAAAAAAAAAAAAAAACCCCAAAACAAATACAAATACAAAAAAAACCTATGCTACAGTCAAACAACAAAATACTATGCAGTTATTAGCGCAAAGCAGACTTATTAGTGTACATAGAAGAAAAAAAGTAGTGTACGTGGAAAGATGTTCACAATATATTAAGTGAAAAACAGAAAACTGCTTTGCACAATAGCATGTATAATATGACCTCATTTTCATTTCTTTTTGTGTTTTTGAAGACAGGGTCTTGCTCTGCTGCCTAGGCTGGAATGCAGTGGTGCGATCTCAGCTCACTGCAACCTTTGCCTCCCAGCCTCAAGCAATCCTCCTCCCACCTCAGCCTCTCAAGTAGCTAGGACTATGGGTGCGTGCCACTATGCTTGGCTAACATTTTTTTTTAAATTTGTAGCAATGAGGTCTCACTATATTTCCCAGGCTGGTCTCAAATTCATGGGCTCAAGTGATCCTCCCACCTTGGCCTCCCCAAGTGCTGGGATTACAGGCCTAAGCCACTGCAGTGGCATGACCTCTTTTTCTTTTTTTTTTGAGATGGAGTCTTGCTCTGTCGCCCAGGCTGGAGTGCAGTGGCGCGATCTCAGAACACTGCAAGCTCTGCCTCCCAGGTTCATGCCATTCTCCTGCCTCAGCCTCCCAAGTAACTGAAATTACAGGTGCCCACCACCACACCCGGCTAATTTTTTGTATTTTTAGTAGAGACGGGGTTTCACCGTGTTAGCCAGGACAGTCTTGATCTCCTGACGTCATGATCCACCTGCCTCAGCCTCCCAAAGTGCTGGGATTACAGGCCTGAGCTACCACGCCTGGTCTATGACCTCATTTTCTAAAAAGTAAGTTTGTGGGACGGGCGCGGTGGCTCACGCCTGTAATCCCAGCACTTTGGGAGGCCGAGGCGGGAGGATCACGAGGTCAGAAGATTGAGACCGTCCTGGCTAACACGGTGAAACCCCGTCTCTACTAAAAATACAAAAAATTAGCCGGGCCTGGTGGTGCATGCCTGTAGTCCCAGCTACTCGGAGGCTGAGGCAGGAGAATGGTGTGAACCCAGGAGGCAGAGCTTGCAGTAAGCCGAGATGGTGCCACTGCATTCCAGCCTGGGCGACAAAGCGAGACTCCGTCTCAAAAAAAAATAAAATAAAATAAAAAGTAAGTTTGTATATGTGTAAATTCTGCAAAAATATTTACACCAGACAACAATATTTACACCATCTCTGAGTAATGAATAATCGCTTTCTACATTTCTTATTGTTTAGATCTTTTTTTTTTTTACAAAAAGCATACATAACTTAAAATTTTTCTTTTGTTTTTTCTTTGAGACGGAGTCTTACTCTCTCACCCAGGCTGGAGTGCAGTGGTGCGCTCTCGGCTCACTGCAACCTCCGCCTTCTGGGTTCAAACAATTCTCTTGCCTCAGCCTGAGTAGCTGGGATTACAGGTGCGCACCACCAAGCCTGACTAATTTTTGTATTTTTAGTAGAGATGGTTTCACCACGTTGGTCAGGCTGGTCTCGAACTCCTGACCTCATGATCCACCCACCTCAGTCTCCCAAAGTGCTGGGATTACAGACGTGAGCTGCTGTGCCTGGCCAATTATTCTTATTTTATGTAATTTTTTTTTTAGAGATGGGATCAGGCTTTGTTGTCCAGGCTGGCCTCAAACTCCTGGCTTCAGGCGATCCTCCCACTTTGGCCTTCCAAAAGTATTGGGATTACAGGTATGAGCTACCACATCTGGCCTTAAAATTATAAAATACATTATCAAAAGCCATACATGTTATATATAAGCTAATTGGGAAAAAAACCTTCAAGCAAAGAAATTATAAAGTAAGAAAGGGAAAGTGTGTCCTTAACCCTACAAAATTCCATCCTTTGAAGTAGCCAAGGCCGGGCACAGTGGCTCATGCATGTAATCCTAGCACTTTAGGAAGCTGAGGCCGGCAGATGATCGCTTGAGCCGAAGAGTTCATGACCAGCTGGGCAACATGGTGAAACCCCATCTCTACAAAAAAAAAAAAAAAAAAAAAAATACAAAGTGGGAGAATCACTTGAGCCCGGGATGTCGAGGCTGCAATGAGCCCTCACTGCACCACTGCACTTCAGTAAGATTCTGTCTCCAAAAAAAAAATAAAAAAGAAGTAGCCAATGTTAATGTTTTGGTCCTTTCATATCATTCTCTTCATATATACAAATATAAATGCATACATATAATTT
Source organism: Macaca fascicularis (assembly GCF_037993035.2). Classification (NCBI taxonomy): domain Eukaryota; kingdom Metazoa; phylum Chordata; class Mammalia; order Primates; family Cercopithecidae; genus Macaca; species Macaca fascicularis. Next base: position 47,998,025 of record NC_088390.1, read on the forward strand.
TGTTTTCTCTAAACTGAGATTACACTAAATATATTTTATATACAACCTAAATTTCTTCTCAGTAACCTATATGTAAATATCTTCTTCCATGTTAGGACGTTTATATTTACATCACTCTTTTTTTTTTTTTTTTTTTGAGACGGAGTCTCGCTCTGTCTCCCAGGCTGGAGTGCAGTGGCGCGATCTCGGCTCACTGCAAGCTCCGCCTCCCGGGTTCACGCCATTCTCCTGCCTCAGCCTCCCCAGTAGCTGGGACTACAGGCGCCCACAACCGCGCCCGGCTAATTTTTTGTATTTTTAGTAGAGACAGGGTTTCACCGTGGTCTCGATCTCCTGACCTTGTGATCCGCCCGCCTCGGCCTCCCAAAGTGCTGGGATTACAGGCGTGAGCCACCGCGCCCGGCCTACATCACTCTTCTTAAACACTACCTACTATTTGATGTTATTGTTTGGATTGCTTTTTTAGTCAGAAAAGGTGAAGCTATTTCTGTTAAAATAAAAACATAACTATGCAACCCATTAGTCTTGAGTGCCCCCTACTGGAGGCTCTTCACTGATATTAACAAAAGGCTAAATTACGATTAATTTAAGCAAGAAGTAATTCAAACACAGGGCACTATGCTTTTCAGCACATGGCAAAAAATCTGGAAATTAAAAGAAAAAAGTATGCTTTAAAATTATTTTACTGAGAAAGTTCTTTATTTACTTATGATGCATTATAGGTATGTGCTAAAGTCTCTCCAATTAAGGCAAAGACAAAGAAACCAAATTTAGCAGTTTGACCTTACATCTTACTACCAGACAAATGTGTGTATTTGTGTCAGTGGTGAGTGAGATGGGGATTCAGGGTGGGAAGTAATGGCGAACAGGTAGTTAAAGAGGAGTGAGGTAAAACTTTAAAAAAAAAATCTCTTCCCTTCTGAACTGATATATACTTCTCTCCTCACATTTCAAATCTTCAAGAGGTATTTGGCTCTACCTCAAAGCACCTCGGTTGTTTACACTAGGTAATGTTTCGATCCATCTGAATCTGTGATTACATACCACATAATAATCAAAGACTCAGAGTAGAAGAAAACCAGCGATATTGGAAGAGTTAACCTGAAAAACATCCAAAGTATATTTAAACAAAGAAGACACTGCAATTAACAAAGGTGGCACTTCTTTATCAAACAAAATCCTTTTTTTTCTCTCGAGACGGAGTCTTGCTGTTGCCCAGGCTGGAGTGCGATGGTGCGTTCTCCGCCCACTGCAACCTCTGCCTCCTGGGTTCAAACGATTCTCCTGCCTCAGCCTCCCGAGTAGCTGAGATTACAGGGGCATGCCACCACGCCCGGATAATTTTTTGTATTTTTTTTTTTCAGTAGACACAGAGTTTCACCATGTTGGCCAGGCTAGTCTCAAACTCCTGACCTCATGATTCACCTGCCTTTGCCTCCCAAAGTGCTAGGATTACAAGCGTGAGCCACTGCGCCCAACCACAAAGTCCATTTTTAAAAATGACATATTAATTATGCTTGTTTTCCAGAAAAACTGACACTTATGACCAGAATTTTTTAATAGAAACCAAAACCAAACTGAAACTTTACTCAAAACTGCATGTCTATATTATTTGTCAGACAAATGCTATTTTGATATTTCTAGACATTAACATTTTATACAGTCTTGACTTTGTTCTAAAATTCTCTTCACTAGTTAATACTTACAGCTAATCTGTGATTATTTGCAAGGCTGATCATTTGCTGGGCTAGGCCATTTAATAACCGAGTACGAAGAGACAGGTCATCTAGGTCATGACGAAACGGAAAAGCAATACCATCCACTATCACTAGTCGAACCTAAATACAGAAGAGATAATATTAGATTTGGTATCAAAAATAAAATAATAAAAATGACATCCAAAAACCATAGTCCGTTACAGGAAAAAATCTTAAAACCCAGGGCTTTATTTCCAACTGTCTAAAAAATGGCTTTCTTTTGAAAAGTTACAAAGCTATTCACCCAATACTTTCTGCGGTAATCACTAAAAGTTAAAATGGACTCTGCTTTGATAATTTCTCAACTTTAAAAAAGTAATTCAAAGGCCAGTCACGACGGCTCACACCTGTAATCCCAACACTTTGGCAGGCCGAGGCAGGTGGATCACGAGGTCAGGAGTTCAAGACCAGCCTGGCCAAGATGGTGAAACTCCATCTCTACTAAAACTACAAAAATTAGCTAGGCGCAGTGGCAGGCACCTGTAACCCCAGCTACTCGGGAGGCTGAGGCAGGAGAATCGCTTGAACCCTGGCAGCAGAGGTTGTGCCACTGCACTCCTGTCTGGGCAACAGAGTAAGACTTTGTCTCAAAAAAAAAAAAAAAAAAAAAGAAATTCAAAAAGAAAAAGGAATAATTATAATTTTCTTTTTTCTTTTTTTTGAGACAGAGTCTCGCTCTGTAACACAGGCTGGAGTGCAGTGGCGTGATCTCGGCTCACTGCAAGCTCCACCTCCCGGGTTCACACCATTCTCCTGCCTCAGCCTCCTGAGTAGCTGGGACTACAGGCGCCTGCCACCACACCCGGCTAATTTTTTTGTATTTTTTAGTGGAAACGGCGTTTCACTGTGTTAACCAGGATGGTCTCAATCTCCTGACCTCGTGATCCGCCCACCTTGGCCTTCCAAAGTGCTGGGATTACAGGCATGAGCCACTGCGCCCAGCCGAATAATTGTAATTTTCTTATAACTTGCCACTGTACACAGTCTTTACTGATAAAAAGCACATTTAAAGTATTTACAAAACATTCGGAAAAGGGGTAAAGAAAAAGTCTTGGTAAAACAACAAATTTGTCAATTAAACACACCAATTTTACCTTCAGGGTTCCTTTTATGTTTCTTGAAAAAAAAAAAAAACACCCCTTCAGGCTGGGTGCAGTGGCTCAAACCTGTAATCCCAGCACTTTGGGAGGCCGAGGCAGGTGGATCATGAGGTCAGGAGTTTGAGACCAGCCTGGCCAACATGGTGAAGCCTTGCCATGTACTTCAGCGTGGGGGACAGAGTAAAACCCTTTCAAAAGAAAGCCCTCCCAAAGCAAAACATAAACAGCGAGGTTAGAAGAATAAACCAATATATAAACCTTAAGATCACAAAATCAAAAAGCATCTAGAAACTAATCGAAATGTAAACAAACAAAAAACCCCAATGCTGTTTTTTTTTTCTATCTAGTGAGGGCTAGATTAAAGAAGAGGTTTTTATGAAGCTATGTCTAAGTCAGTCATTTTTTTTAAAGTATTTGTTTCTTCATTTAGAAGTATTAACTGACACATCCTTTCCTATATGCTAGTTACTGTTCCAGGCATTGGGGATGATATAGTAAATAAGAGAGAAGAATATAGTAAATAAAAGAGAAGGTCCCTGCTCTCTTGGAGTTTATGTTTTAGTGGAGTAAGGTACCATTAAATATGCAAACAAACACACGAATAAGGTAATTTCCAATAATTATAACAAAATAAAACCGGACGAAGTGATGAAGAATAGTTTAACACTAATAAAAAGCACAAAAATGCAAAAAAAAGTGGCATTATAAAGATGGTGAAAAGGACACTTATTTACAGTATGACAGCTGATATAAAAAGGCAGAACATGACCTTGTTCATCCTTAGCTGGGAATGTGTGCACAGGTTGATTCGACTTTTCATGACTCCACACATGACCAATGCTCTGTGTCCCCCCAATATTCGTAAGTTGAAGCCCTATCTCCCAGTGTGACAGTATTCGGAGAGAGGGCCTCTAAGGTAGTAATTAATGTAAAATGAGGTCATGAGAATAACATCCTGATTTGAGAGGATTCGTGTCCTTGAAGAACAAGACACCAAAGAGCTCACTCCTCTTCCTTCCTCCCCATGAGGACACAGCAAGAAGGTGGCCATCTACAAGCCAGGGAGAGAGCTCTCACCAGAGACCAATCAGCCAGAACCTTGATCTTGAGGTTCTAGTCTCCAGAACTGTAAGAAAATAAAATTTCTGTTGTTCAAGCCACTCGAGACTATAGTATTTTTGTTATGGTAGCCTGAGGTGACCACAACAGATTTTAGTATAAAGATATGAGGTATGGTGGGTTGAGGGGTGAGAGAAGTGAGATACTACTATAACAAATACCTAAAATGTGGAAGTGATTTTGAAATTGGGTAATAAGCAAAGGCTGGAAAAGTTTTGGGGCACATACTGAAAATATGGACATTAAGGGCAATTCTAGTGAGGCTTTTTTTTTTTTTGAGATGGAGTCTTGCTCTGTTGCCCAGGCTGGAGTACAGTGGCATCATTCTCAGTTCACTGCAACCTCCATCTCCCTGGTTCAAGCAATTCCCCCGCCTCAGCCTCCCCAGTAGCTGGGATTACAGGTGCCCGCCACCACGCCCAGCTAATTTTTTTGTATTTTTAGTAGAGATGGGGTTTCACCATGTTGGCCAGACTGGTCTTGAACTCCTGACCTCAGGCACTCTGCCCGCCTCAGCCTCCCAAAGTGCTGGGATTACAGGCGTGAGCCACCACGCCCGGCTATTCTGGTGAGACTTTATACAGAAATGAGGAACACGTTATTGAAAACTGAAGGAAAGCTGGTGCTTAGTATAAAGTGGCAAATAACTTGGCTGACTGTGTTCTAGTATTTTATGGAAGGTAAAACTTGTGAGAAATGAAATTGGCTATTTATCTCAGGAGATTTCTAAGCAAAGTGTACAGGAAGTGGCTTGGTTCCTCCTAGATCACTTACAGTAAAAATGAAAGAGGAGACAGATGAATTGAAGAAGGAATTGTTCAGCAAGAAGGAACCAGAACTTAGAGATGTGGAAAATTCTCAGCTTATCCATATGGCTAAAAATAAGAAAGCTTGCTCTAGAGAGAAGACCAAAGGTAGGGTTGAACAATCACTCTATAAATAGATTATCCATGATGTTAATCAGCCATCTCAGCAGATGCCAGTGACAGATAAGGGATTATAACAGCAGAAACACTGCTAGTTTGAAGTAAAGACAGAGAAAGTGGGAAAGAATGAAAGAAGACTGTTGGACTTCCTTGATTCCACAAGACAAAACCATTAGCTACTTGACTGTGAATGTGCCCTATTCCTCAAGAAAAGGAAAGAATGATGCCAAAGGGGATCACAGATCCTCAGAGCTGCCACTCTTTACATATGCCCAGGGGGCAATGCTATGTTTTTCTTGGTTTCAGAGGGTGGGGCCCTTGCAGAGAGAGGAAGGGACAGGGTCACCCCACAGAGCAGTAGGGTGACTCTGCTACTGCAGTGGGCCTAGAAGGCAGAGCATCAAAGCAAAGGATGATTCTTTTTATTATTATTTTTTTGAGACAGAGTCTCACTGTTACCCAGGCTGGAGTGCAGTGGAATGATCTCATGTCACTGCAACCTCCTCTGCCTCTTGGGTTCAAGTGATTCTTCTGCCTCAGCCTCCCGAGTAGCTGGGACTACAGGCACGTGCCACCATGCCTGGCTAATTTTTGTATTTTTAGTAGAGATGGGGTTTCACCATATTGGCCAGTGTGGTCTCAAACTCCTGACTTTGTGATCCGCCTGCCTCAGCCTACCGAAGTGCTGGGATTACAGGCATGAGCCACCGTGCCTGGCCAGCAAAAGATTATTCTTGAGCCTTATGGTCTAATGAAATTTGCCTTGCTAGGGACCCATAATCCTTTAGGGAATGTTCATCCTATGCCTGTCCTACTATTGTATTTTGAAAGCATATAAGTTGCCTGATTTCAAACGTTCACAGCTGGAAGGGAATTTCACCTCAGGATGAATTATAACTTGAGTCTCACCAATCTCAGATTTAGATAATATTTAGATGAGGCCTGGGACTTTTAAGAGTTGATGATGGAACCAGTTAAGACCTTTGGGACTGTGTGGATGGAATGGATACAAGAAAAACATAAATGTGGTGGGTGGGGGGGCAAGGGGCCAGGGGCAAACTTCTGGGAACTCAATTGTGTCCACTTAAAATTCGTATGTTGAATCCCTAAACCCCAACGTGAATGTATGAGGAGAAAGGACTTCTAAGGAAGTAATCAAAGTTAAATAAGTTCATAAACATGGGACCCTAATAGCCTCCTTGTAAGAAGAAACATCAGGGTCCGGGCACGGTGGCTCACGCCTATAATCCCAGCACTTTGGGAGGCCGAGGCGGGCGGATCACAAGGTCAGGATATTGAGAACATCTTGGCCAACATGGGGAAACTCCGTCTCTACTAAAAATACAAAAATTAGCCAGGCACGGTGGCACGCACCTGTAGTCCCAGCTACTCTGGAGGCTGAGACAGGAGAATCGCTTGAATCCGGGAGGCGGAGGTTGTAGTGAGCTGAGATCACACCATTGCACTCCAGCTTGGGCGACAAAAGCAAAACTCTGTCTCAAAAAAAAAAAAAATTAAGAAAAAAAAAAAAGAAGAAACACCAGGGAATTCACTCTCTCCTTCTTTTCCTCCCTATCATATGAGGACACAGAGAAAAGATGGCTGTCTGCAAGCCAGGAAGAAAGCCCTTGCCAGAAACTGAATGAGTTAGAACTTTGATCTTGAACTTCCAGGCTCCAGAACACCAAGAAAATTAATTTCTATTGTATTTATTTATTTAATTTTTATTTATTTATTTTGAGACAGTTTCTCTGTTGCCCAGGCTGGAGTGCAGTGGCACGATCTCGGCACACTGCAACCTCTGCTTCCCAGGTTCAAGAGATTCTCCTGTCTCAGCCTCCCAAGTAGCTGGGATCACAGGCGCATGCCACCACACCAGGCTAATTTTTGTGTTTTTAGGTAGAGATGGGGTTTTGCCATGTTAGCCAGACTGGGTGACAGAGCAAGACTCTGTCTCAAAAAAATTAATTAATTAATTTAAATAAATAAATAACAAAGAGATGGCATTTTCCATGCAGAATCCTGGCAAAAATATTCATAAGGTCAGGATGATGGGTAACAGGCATTCTCATATATTATCAGTAAGAGTAGAAATTGGTGCAATCTTTCTGAAGGGCGATTTGTGCTCAAGAAAAAATGATTCTAACACTTCTTAAAACAGTAAGGAGACCATATTCAAGACTATTCCAATAGGGGTATCACAATAGGGGAGAGAGATTGGGTTCAAATCAGAATACAAAGACAAGTGGGGATTCACAACCAAGAGCAAGGTGAAGGGGTCAGTGAATGAACAATTACTAACAGTGAGACATCAAGGGTAGGAAAATTCTTGCTAAACTGACCGAACAGGATTCTTACTAAAGGCAGGCCAGCCAGGTGAGCAGCCTGGCCAACATGCAAAACCCTGTTTCTACTAAAAATACAAAAAAAAAAAAAAAAAAAAATTAGGCGGGCATAATGGCGCATGCCTGTCATCCCAGCTACTTGGGGGGCTGAGGCAGGAGAACTGCCTGAACCCGGGAAGCAGAGGTTGCAGTGAGCCAAGATCGCGCCACTGCACTCCAGCCTGGGTGACAGAGCAAGACTCCATCAAATCAAAAAAAATAAACAAACAAAATAAAGGCAGGCCAAGGATTTAAATATCAAAGGTGGGGAATGAGGAACGTGATCAGATATCAAAGGTGCTCAGACTATCAAATGTGAGAGATTCTCTATGAAGCTTAGCAGGTTTCTTTGCTAAGACTGGGCTGGGTAGGCCAAAGACAGGATGGGGCCAAGTTCAGTCAAAGACAATCTTTGTCACTGACAATGTTTATCAAAATTAAAGGGCCAGGCACAGTGGCTCATGCCTGTAATCCCAGCACTTTGGGAGGCCGAGGTGGGAGAATCGCTTAACCCTAGGAGTTGACTCCATTTCTACCAAAAAAAAAAAAAGGTGATACATGATGGCATGGTAGCTCAATGTAGCCTTGAACTGCTGGGCTCAAGCAATCCTCCCACCTCAGCCCTGCTCCACCCAGCCCTTGGTAGCTGAGACTACAGCTACACCACACACGGTTAATTTTTTTTTGGTAAAGACAATGTCTTACTATGTTGCCCAGGCTGGTTTTGAACTACTGGGCTCAAGTGATCCTCCCACCGTGGCCTCCCTAAGTGCTGGGATTACAAATATGAGCCACTGCACCTGGCCAATAGTGATCAACTTTGGGGGGAGGCACTAGAAAACAGTAGCAGAAGGAAGTTTTTATTCTTCATTTCATACTTTTCTATACAATATGGTTTGACAGGAGCTATTCCACTATTACTGGAAATGAAACTTCTATATTATTTCAATGTCTTACTCTGGGCATAAACTATATATACATATACATATACATACACAAAACAAATATAAATATAAATAAATTGTAGGTCAAGGAAGGAAGAGGTCTTCTCAATTGGCTTTGACTTTGATTTTATGCTATTGTACTGGTTATTTCTTCATGCTTATCAAACACCTCAAAAAACTGTTGTTTAGTTACATTTCAGTAGTCTGACTCATACCTTTGAGTGTTCTGAAAGGAAATCTGGAAGAAGATAAACTTGTGCCAGTAACTCTGTGTAGTCACGACAGCGAAAATAATAAATATGGGAAAGAATATTATCAAGAGTGAAATCCTCCAAAGCTTTTCGGTGTTCTGAAACAACAAAACAATCTTAATTAGTTTTACCTGTTTGGATGTGCTGGCAATTGTAAGAAAACAATACTTTTTAATAACAAAATGTTCTCATTTGTATAACAAAATTCTTTAACAGAAAGATGACAAACTGTAGCAAAATTACCATAAACTATCAGTTCACAATTTCTGATCTCTCTCTTAATTTGTTTAGAGGTAAGGTCTCACTCTGACGCCCAGGTTAGAGCACAGTGGCACAATCATAGCTCACCACAACCTTGAATTCCTAGGCTCAAGGGATCCTCCTGCCCTAGCCTCCCAAAGCACTGGAATTACAGGCATAAAGCACTGTGTCCAGCCCCTTGAATTTTTTTTTTTTTTTCCAGATAAAGTCTTACTCTGTTGCCCAGGCTGGAGTGCAGTGACATGATCTCAGCACACTGCAACCTCTGCCTCTTGGGCTCAAGCGATTGTCCTGCCTCAGCCTCTTGAGTAGCTGGGATTATAGCCACTCCCCACCACACCTAGATAATTTTTGTATTTTTAGTAGAGACAGGGTTTCACCATGTTGGCCAGGCTGGTCTTGAACTCCTGACCTCAAGTGATCAGAGCCACTTCAGCTTCCCAAAGTGCTGGGATTACAGGCATGAGCCACCACACCCAACCTGATCTTTTACTTTCACATTTTCCACTGTTTCCTATTAGGCAATGTAAAATTATTTATAAACATATATAACCAGTATTTTAATGCCTGCCTTTTCATATTTCTAGTCACTGGCTTCATTGAACAGAAGTAACATAATGGAAGTTTCTCTTTCTTGTTTTTTTCTATAGGACTACAAATTAAGAGTTAATGGCAGCCTGGACAACATGGCAAAATCCCATCTCTGCAAAAAATACAAAAATTAGTCAGGTGTGGTAGTGTGCAACTGTGGTCATAGCTACTCAGGAGGTTAAGGTGAGAGGATCGCTTGAGCCTGGGAGGTCAAGGCTGCAGTAAGCTGTGATAGCCACGCTGTACTCCAACCTGGGTGACAGAATGAAACTCCGTCTCAAAAAAAAGAAAAAGAAAAGTTAGGAAAAAATGTTCAAATGAAGCATTTTTTCTCTTGAATGCTGTAGTACAATTTGATATTTAATAGCAACAATTATATAAAATCTTTCTTAGCTTTGATGTTTAAAACAAACAGTTTGAGGCCGGGAGCAGTGGCTCACACCTGTAATCACAGCACTTTGGGAGGCTGGGTGGGTGGATCACTAGGTCAGGAGTTCAAGACCAGCCTAGTCAACATGGTGAAACTCCATCTCTACTAAAAATATAAAAATTAGCCTGGTGTGGTGGTGCACACCTGTAATCTCAGCTACTCAGGAGGCTGAGGCAGGAGACTTGCTTGAACCCAGGAGACGGAGGTTGTAGTGAGTCAAGATCTCACCATTGCACTCCAGCCTGGGCGACAGAACAAGACTCTGTCTCAGAAAAAAAGAAAAACAAACAAACAAAACAGTTTGGTTTTACATCTATTTCAGAGAAAAACCAATAGAGTTACTGCATTTTCTCTTATCTTTTTTCTTTTTTTTTGAGACAGAGTCTCCCTCTATCCCCCAGGCTAGAGTGCAGTGACACAATCTCAGCTCACTGCAAGCTCTGCCTCCCGGGTTCATGCTATTCTCCTGCCTCAGCCTCCCAAGCAGCTGGGACTACAGGCACCAGCCACCACGCCCAGCTAATTTTTTGTATTTTTAGTAGAGACGGGGTTTCACTGTGTTAGCCAGGATGGTCTCCACCTCCTGATCTCGTGATCTGCCTGCCTCGACCTCCCAAAGTGCTGGGATTGCAGGCATGAGCCACCGTGCCCGGCCAGTTACTGCATTTTAAAATGTACTTAGCCAGGCACGGTGAAACCCCGTCTCTACACGGTGAAACATGCCTGTAATTCTAACACTTTAGGATGCCAAGGCAGGCAGATCTCTTGAGCCCATGAATTCAAGACCAGTCTGGGCAACATGGCAAAATTCCGTCTCTATAAAAAATGCAAAAAAAAGTAGCTAGGCATGGTGGTGCCCACCTGTAGCCCCAGCTACTTAGGGGGCTAAAGTCAGAGGATCATCTGAGCCCAGGGAGGTCAAAGCTGCAGTGAATTGTGATCATGCCACTGCATTTCGGCCTGGGTGACAAAGTGAGACCATTTCAAAAAAAGTAAAATATTAAAAATAAAATGTACTTAAATTTTAACTCTCAAAAAACAAGAAGCTGTATTTTAGAATCGAAAATATTTCCGGCCGGGCACGGTGGCTCAAGCCTGTAATCCCAGCACTTTGGGAGGCCGAGACGGGTGGATCACGAGGTCAGGAGATCGAGACCATCCTGGCTAACACGGTGAAACCCCGTCTCTACTAAGAAATACAAAAAACTAGCCGGGCGAGGTGGCGGGCGCCTGTAGTCCCAGCTACTTGGGAGGCTGAGGCCGGAGAATGGCGTGAACCCGGGAGGCGGAGCTTGCAGTGAGCTGAGATCCGGCCACTGCACTCCAGCCTGGGCTACAGAGTGAGACTCCGTCTCAAAAAAAAAAAAAAAAAAAAAAAGAAAATATTTCCTATTGCAAATATACACGTAACAAGAGTCAAATTTTCACCAAAACAATGCCAACTTAATCAATCTCATATCAATCATTTAAAAACTTTAGGCCAAGTGTGGTGGTTCACGCCTGTAATCCAGCACTTTGGGAGGCCAAGGCAGGTGGATCACGAGGTCAAGAGATCGAGACCATTCTGCCTAACACGGTGAAACCCCATCTCTACTAAAAATACAAAAAATTAGCCAGGCATGGTGGCAGGCACCTGTAGTCCCAGTTACTCGGGAGGCTAAGGCAGGAGAATGGCGTGAACCCGTGAGGCGGAGCTTGCAGTGAACTGAGATTGCGCCACTGCATTCCAGCCTGGGCAACAGAGTGAGACTGTCTTAAAAAATAAATAAGTAAATAAATAAATAAAAATTAAAACTTTACATCCCAGTGCTATACCTACTCTATTTACGGTAAGGTTTTAAGACACTAATACAAACACACATAGTGGCATGAGTAGCTTTAAGGTATAGGGGAAGAAAAATTTTTTTCCTGCCACCCTCTTAGGTTTCTTGGCTGGAGCCCTGTAAATCGGACTGACAAAAGATGGATTAACAAGAGAAAAACAGTTTTTTAATCATGCATAGTGCATGTAACAACACAGGGAAGTCCAGAGATTAGTAACTCAAAAGTTTGGTTAGATTTGGAGCCGGGCACAGGTGTTCACACCCATAATCCAAGCACTTAGGGAAGCCAAGGTAGGAGGATCACTTGAGGTCAGAAGTTTGAGACGAGTCTGGCCAACATGATGAAACTCTGTCTCTACTAAAAATACAAAAATTAGCCAGGTATGGTGGCATGCGCCTGTATTTGCAGCTCCCAGCTACTTGGGAGGCTGAGTCAGGAGAATCACTTGAACCTGGGAGGTGAAGGTTGCAGCAAGTCAAGATTGCGCCACTGCACTCCAGCCTGGGCAGCAGAGCCAGATTCCATCTCAAAAAAAAAAAAATTTGAGCTTATCTTCCCGAAGGTACAATAAATTTTTAGAGAAGTAACAAGACAAAGGAAAAGAACCATGAGTCTCTAAAGGCAGCAAATATTGAAACTAATTGGAGATAAAAGATAGCTAGTAAAATTTGTTATGTACGCTGATAACGGTCAAAAGTTGTCTGCGGTGATTAACTTTTGTCTTCCTGGTAAGAGAGGGAAGATGGGACTCTTCTGTACATTTATATCCTGTATTTAGGAAGGGTAGACAGATTTATCTGTTTCTTCTCAATTGCCTTCAGCTCAAAATAATCCTTATGCCAAAGTGGCTTATTTTGGGGTAGCATATTCTGCTAGGGCCCAAAGGGCTTTCAGTAAGCATGCCGGTCATCAGCAAAATGGGACACTTAGTACCTTCATTAAAAAAAAAAAAATCCAGCTGATTACACTCATTTAAAGGAAATCTTACGAAAAGCATTTTTTTTTAAACTTCTAGAGGAAAGAATAAAGACCGCACATCCAAAAAATAAATAAAACAAAGAAAAAGAAAACCCGTAGCTCACGCCTGTAATCCCAGCACTTTGGGAGGCTAAGGCAGGCAGATCATGAGGTCAGGAGTTTGAGACCAGCCTGGTCAGCATGGCGAAACCCCACCTCTACTAAAAACACAAAAAATTAGCCAGGCATTGTGGCACACGCCCGTAGTCCCAGCTACTCAGGAGGCTGAGGCAGAATTGCTTGAACCCAGTAGGCAGAAGTTGCAGTGAGCCGAGATTGTGCCACTGCACTCCAGCCTGGGTAATAGAGCGCGACTCCATCTCAAAATAAATAAATAAAAAAGAAAACAGTCACTCCGTAAGCCATTTAATTTATAAGTAATTGAAAGGGTAAGAACTTGAATATAAATTTCCTTTCTTTTCTTTTGAGAAGGAGTTTCACTTTGGTCGCCCAGAATGGAGTGCAGTGACGCCATCTCGGCTCACTGCAACTTCCACCTCCTGGGTTCAAGCGATTTTCCTGCCTCAGACTCCTGAGTAGTCGGGATTATAGGCACTCACCACCATGCCCAGCTAATTGTTTGTATTTTTAGTAGAGATGGGGTTTCACCATGGCTCCTGACTTCAGGTGATCCGCCCACCTAGGCCTCCCAAAGTGTTGGGTTTACAGGAATGAGACACTGCACCCGGCCTACAAATTACCTTTCAAAAATTGTTTTAGGCTGGGCACAGTGGCTCACGCCTGTAATCCCAGCACTTTGGGAGGCCAAGGTGGGCAGATCACCTGAGGTCAGGAGTTCAAGACCTGACTTGCCTACATGGTGAAACCCTGTCTCTACAAAAAATATAAAAATTAGCTGGGCGTGGCCGGGTGTGGTGGCTCATGCCTGTAATTCCAGCACTTTGGCAGGCAGATCACGAGGTCAGGAGATCAAGACCATCCTAGCTAACGTGGTGAAACTCTGTCTCTCCTAAAAATACAAAAAAAATTAGCCAAGCGTGGTGGTGGGTGCCTGTAGTACCAGCTACTTGGGAGGCTGATGCAGGAGAATAGCGTGAACCCAGGAAGTGGAGCCTGCAGTCAGCCAAGATTGCGCCACTACGCTCCAGCCTGGGCGACAGAGCGAGACTTTGTCTCAAAAAAAAAAAAAAAAAAACTAGCTGGCCTTGGTGACACATACCTGTAATCCCAGCTACTCAGGAAGAGGCTAAGGCAGGAGAATCGCTTGAACCTGGAAGGTGGAGGTTGCAGTGAACCGAGAGCATGCCACTGCACTCTAAACTGGGCGACAGAGCAAGACTCTGCCTTGAAAAAGAAAAAAAAGACTGGCCGGGTGCAGTGGCTCACGCCCGTAATCCCAGCACTTTGGGAGGCTGAGGCGAGAGGATCACCTGAGATCAGGAGTTCGAGACCAGCCTGATCAACATGGAGAAACTCTGTCTCTACTAAAAATACAAAATTAGCTGGGCATGGTGGCACATGCCTGTAATCCCAGCTTCTCAGGAGGCTGAGGCAGGAGAATCCCTTGAACCTGGGAGGTGGAGGTTGCGGTGAGCTGAGATTGTGCCACTGCACTCCAGCCTGGGCAGCAAGAGTGAAACTTCGTCTCAAAAAACAACAAAAAATTGTTTTACAGTCACTTTATTTTCACATAACTGAAGGGGTGGCCTGCCCCTTCACACCTGTGGGTGTTTCTCGTTAGGTGGAATGAGAGACTTGAGAAAAGAAATGAGACACAGAGACAAAGTATAGAGAAAGAAAAAGTGGGCCCAGGGGACCGGCGCTCAGCTTACAGAGGACCCACGCCAGCACCGGTCTCTGAGTTCCCTTAGTATTTGTTGATAATTATCTTTACCATCTTAAAGATAAGGGAGTGGCTGGACAATAGGATCATTGTAGGGAGGAAATCAGCAGTAGACATATGAACAAAAATCTCTGTGACATGAATAAGTTTAAAGGAAAATGCTGTGCCTTGAGATGCATATGCAAACATCTCCATAAACCTTTTAGCAGCATTGTTTCAGCCTATCACATGGGGAGAAACCTTGGACAATACCTAGCTTTCCAAGCAGAGGTCCCTGGGTAGTCGAAATTAAGAGAATGGTGATGACTTTTAACCAGCAAGCTGCCTTCAGGAACTTGTTTAACAAAGACACATCCTGCACAGCCCAAAATCCATTAAACCTTGAGTCACCACAGCACATGTCTCTTGCATGGACAAGGTTGGGGGTAGGGTCACAGATTAACAGCATCTCAAATACAGAACAAAATGGAGTCTCTTATGCCTACTTCTTTCTATATAGACACAGTAAGAGGCTGATCTCTGTTTCTTTTCCCACACATAACAAGCACCAAAAAACACCTCCCAAACACTTTAACAATTAGTGCAGTTATGAAATCAGCTATATAATCAAAGCCCCCAAGTCAATCTGCTTAACAATTCAAACATTTCAGACGTGGTTTTTTTTTTTTTTCTTTTTTTAAGAGACAGAGTAGTCTCACTGCTGCCTAGGCTGGAGTGCAGTGGCGCAATCTGGGCTCACTGCAACCTCCGACTCCCGAGTTCAAGTGATTCTCCCGCCTCAGCCTCCTGAGTAGCTGAGATTACAGGCATGTGCCACCACACCTGGCTAACTTTGGTATTTTTAGTACAGACAGAATTTCATCGTGTTGGCCAGGCTGGTCTCGAACTCCTGACCTCAGGTGAGTCACCCGCCTCAGCCTCCCAAAGTCCTGGGATTATAGGCATAAGCCACTGCACCTGGCCTCAGACGTGGTTTTCAAAGCTACTTTGGTTTTTGGAAAACCAATATGGAAGCTATTATACATTGAAACGCTTTTAACAACAGCTGCTTATATTAAGGTGTCCAAAACCATTAAATTACACCTGATAAGATGCAGTATGATGACTGAAATACATACATAGGTTTTGTCCCAAAGCTCCTACAAGAAGTAGTGAGGGCCATAAAAGGGGAAGAAAAAAAAGCCAGTCCAGGCTGTGGCATTTCTCATTTTGCAACAGTAGTAAAAGAGTTTAACACTAGTTCATGGTCAAGTCATTAGGCTTCACATCCAAATGGTCTGTTGCTGAGGTCTGAGATGGGCACAAATGCAAATTGCTTTTACTAATACAGAAAAAAAGAGGATCATTTGCTAACTTACCCTCTCCCTTGTGTTTTTCTGCTATAAGCTGAAGGTGCTGAATGCAGGCAGTAGCAAGGTCTACCACTCTATCAACCATAAAACTTCCCTCTGTATCAATAAAAACTGCTTCACCTGCCACTCCTCCAAAACATTCTGGTATCTGCACATCTACTGCCAATTGCATACTGTCAATAAAAAGATGACAAATAACCAAATCATCATCATGATCTAAGGCAGTGTTTTTGAAACTCTAGATAATAACAAGTTAGGTACCACTAAAGTTTTATAAATGCAAATATGTTCCCCAAGGCAACAGAAATGTCTAACTCTTCATGACTCCAGATATAATGTGAACCAATCGACCATATGTGAATCAACTGGATTGGGGGACAGCATGCCTATAAAACCAAGATTAAGGACATTTTATTTTATTTATTTTTATTATTATTATTTTTTTAGACGCAGTCTCGCTCTGTTGCCCAGGCTGGAGTTCAGTGGTGTGATCCCGGCTCACTGCAAGCTCCACCTCTTAGGTTCATGCCATTCTCCTGCCTCAGCCTCCCAAGTAGCTGGGACTACAGGTGCCCGCCACCACGTCCGGCTAATTTTTTGTATTTTTTAGTAGAGACAGGGTTTCACCGTGTTAGCCAGGATGGTCTCGATCTCCTGACCTCGTGATCCACCTGTCTCGGCCTCCCAAAGTGCTGGGATTACAGGCATGAGCCACCACGCCTGGCCGATTAAGGATATTTTAATTATTTCCAGGCCTCTCAAAATGGAGCTTCTTATTATACATAAATCTACTTACAGAGTCTTGCTCTGTCACCCAAGTTGGAGTACAGTGGCATGATCTCAGCTCACTGCAACCTCTGCCTCCTAGGTTCAAGCAATTCTCCTGCCTCAGCCTCCCGAGCAGCTGAGACTACAGGTGTGCACCACCATGCCTGGCTAATTTTTTGTATTTTTAGTAGAGACGGGGTTTTGCCATGTTGGCCAGGCTGGTCTCGAACTCCTGATCTCAGGTGATCCGCCCGCCTCAGCCTCCCAAAGTGCTGGGATTACAGGTGTGAGCCACCACCCTCAGCCTCTTTTTTTTTTTTTTGGAGATAGGGTCTCACTCTGCTGCCCAGACAGTGATGTGATCAAGGCTCACTGCAGTTTCGACCTCCCCAGCTCAAGCAATCCTCCTGCCTCAGCCTCCCAAGTAGCTAAGATCACAGGCACACCACTCTTGGCTAATTTTTCATTTTTAGTAGAGTCGAGGTCTCACTATGCTGCCCAGACGGGCCTCAGACTCCTGGACTCAAGTGATCTTCCTGCCTCAGCCTCCCAAAGTGCTGGGATTATAGGCATGAGCCACTACCCCAGCCATAAATCTACTTTCTTTTTTTTTTTTTTTTTTTTTGAGACGGAGTCTCGCTCTGCCGCCCAGGCTGGAGTGCAGTGGCCGGATCTCAGCTCACTGCAGGCTCCGCCTCCCGGGTTCACGCAATTCTCCTGCCTCAGCCTCCCCAGTAGCTGGGACTACAGGCGCCCGCCACCTCGCCCGGCTAGTTTTTTGTATTTTTTAGTAGAGACGGGGTTTCACCGTGTCAGCCAGGATGGTCTCGATCTCCTGACCTCGTGATCCGCCCGTCTCGGCCTCCCAAAGTGCTGGGATTACAGGCGTGAGCCACCGCGCCCGGCCTCATAAATCTACTTTCAAACATCTGACTTTCAAATATCGTCTCAGGAATGAATAAAGCAGAAACTTACCGTTTAACCTTAAGACTGCACTACAATTTGCAAAAGAAACATTTTTTCACATCAAAATAATTGCATCAATTTATCAAGAAGGGATACTGAAGTAACACAAATAGTAAGTTAATTTTTGTTTAATGCACATATACACTTAAAATTAACAGCACATATATACCTTATTTGGTTTCCTGACTGTAAACCAACAGTACAAAATACTGCTTTCATAATATGTTATTAAACCCACCCTTAAAAGGAGAACACTTTATTTTACCATAATTGTGTTTTTCCAACACCTGGTGCACCACAAATTTCTGTTGTTTTCATTAAGGGTACTCCACCCCCAAGAATATCATCTAGTGCTGAACAGAAGGTAATTATGAAGCCCTGGGTATGCTCCTGCTCAAGAAGTTCCAGTGCTGTACACTTCTTGCCTGACTCAGATGTACCAGCATATCTTGGTTTATTTGTGAGACTTTCTCTTCTGATAATCTGCAGAGTTTCTAAGGCTTCCGCTTTAGATATCCCAACTTCTGAAAGTAAAATAAGAAAAAAAGAACCCTAATTTCAGAGATTTAAAAGTGTAACATGATAATGGCTTGTCTTCATTAATTTTAATTTTTAGACAAGAGTGATGCTAGGAGTAGAGAAACATAAAAATGCAACATTCTATCAACATTTAATTTTTCAGTTTGGCCGGACACAGTGGCTCATTCCTATAATCCCAGTACTTTAGGAGGCTGAGTCAGCTGGATCACCTGAGGTCAGGAGTTCAAGACCAGCCTGGCCAACATAGTGAAACCCCGTCTCTACTAAACATACAAAAATTAGCCAGGTGTGGTGGCATGCATTATAATCCCAGCTACTTGGGAGGCTGAGGCAGGACAATTGCTTGAACCCAGAAGGTGGAGGTTACAGTGAGCAGAGATCGCACCATTGCACTCCAGCCTGGATGACAGTGTGAGACTTCGGTTCAAAAAAAAAAAAAAAAAAATTCAGCTTAATAAAGGCATTTGTTGCCTTAGTCATCACATAAAGAATTACCTATTACCTCAGAAACAATTCAACTAAAGCATTTCTGAGTACCTACAAGTGTCTCAGGAAGCAGAAATAAAAATGTACTCACTATTACCACACTTTTACTATCTCTTTTGGTCTTATGAAGCCATAATTATCTTGCTCTCATAAGGTATACAAATTATTTTTCAGATGAGAATGAAAACAGATTTTTTAACTGCCTACAACAAGGTACAACTTTAAGAAGCAAATATGCATATATTATTTATAATAAAAACTTTTCATGGAAATAACTGATGTAAAAAATTCATGTATCACTCCAAACTAATGAGAATATCCAATGCATAAGCATTTTAAAGAATACATTTATGCGTCCTCGACTACACAATTTCACCCATCTGACAGTATGGCCTGAGAAGAGAATATGGCAATTACAAAACAAGCTGGTAAAGAAATAATGGTGAGGATGACATCACGTATCAGTTTATCAGTGCTTGATCTGGTAAGAATATGAGCCATAAATACGGGGCTAATAAAAGACAATGGTGATGAGAGCATTTAGGAAATGAAAATCCTATCCAGTTCAAGAGCCTGAATGCTGGAATCAGATTGCCTGGGTTTGTAAATCCTGGCACCACTTACTGCGTGACTTTGGGCAAGTTACTTCACTTTTTCTTTTTTGCTCAGATTTTTTTCTTCTATAAAATGGGAATGAGACGATACATGTAAAAAGCTTGGTAGAATATCAAGGCTGTCTAAAATGGTCAACAGTTGTTAGTGATTATTATTATTCAGAGTCTCATATTTCTTCTTTGAAAAACCAACTTGAAGAAAAAAGAGCCCATCAAATTTTGGGGGACACAGTCTGCGTGCGGTATGGCTTAAACAGTTAAGATTGGCCGGGCGCGGTGGCTCACGCCTGTAATCCCAGCACTTTGGGAGGCCGAGGCGGGCGGATCACAAGGTCAGGAGATCGAGACCACGGTGAAACCCCGTCTCTACTAAAAATACAAAAAATTAGCCGGGCGCGGTTGTGGGCGCCTGTAGTCCCAGCTACTCGGGAGGCTGAGGCAGGAGAATGGCGTGAACCCGGGAGGCGGAGCTTGCAGTGAGCCGAGATCGCGCCACTGCACTCCAGCCTGGGCGACAGAGCGAGACTCCATCTCAAAAAAAAAAAAAAAAAAAAAAAAACAGTTAAGATTGGGTCTACAAGACTTATTCTTTAGAGGTGAATCGAAACCTCCGTATTTTCCACCATTAAGGGCAGTAATTTAAAATTCTGTTCCATCTTCTTCAGTGAATAGCACAGGTCTGGACATGTCATAGTGTAACGTGCACGAGTGACCACGCCAGCTTCATATTTGTATACCTCGGGATGCAGTGGTTCCCATCTGCAGTGCTCTGGAATATGAGGTTTTGGGTGTTTCAGTGAATTACGCAAAAGGAGAATATTACCGCTTCCTCAAGATTCCGGGCATTCTACTCCCTTTCCCATTCTTAGTGTCTCTAGTCCTACACAAATCCTGCATTTCTGAAATTTAACCCTTACCCCTTGGATCTTGGAACAGCAAAAATTAGACAACCAATTCTGACTCCACCATTTCCTAACCCACTTAGCATGAACAGTTACCTACCCTCCGCAAGATACCAGTTCTCTCATCCATATACTGAATAAAATACATATACTGAATAAAATAATCTACGTAAGCAGGTTGAGGGTTAAATGAGACAATCCTCAAAGCATTCAGCAGGCATTGCCAGAGGAAACGCAATTAGTAAATGTTTTCACGACCACAGTTCTCCTAACCATTCAGACAACTTGTAAGTGGAGTCAAGTAGCTGTTTCACGTTGTAAACGCGGACGTGGGAGGCAGCAGAATCTAACAGAGACTGGGCTGAAGCCCGAGGCGAGAGAGCGAAGACTGAGGCGGCGCTGACGGCGGCCGGTGTGCCTCAGCTTGCCATCAAGAGTCGTTACCTTTGCTAAGCTCGGAGGGTTTCACCTCTAGGAGTTCCTCAGCAGTCTGGAAACCCGCAGACACCAGCTTCACCCGCACCGCTGGAGACAGCGGGAAACTCACCAAATCCCGCTGCATTTCAAAGCCAAACGTCTTGCCGCACAGTCGCGCGAGCTCAGGGACCAACCCCGGAGCAGCCAAACTGCGCACGCCCTCAGAAGGGCGTGCGGCGTGACGTCAGACGTAAAGCGGAAGGGGCCGGCTTTGTGGCCTCGCTGCACGCGGCTCTGGGCCTTGCAGCTCTGCGCAGGCTTGTAAATTTTCACACTTGTGCACTATTCCGTTATGATTCCCCAAAGTCCCATTTAGAGATTCCCCATCAAATGTACACCCTGACTGTAAAACGATGGACGGAGACCATAGGATGGACAGCCAGGCCCAGTGGGTTCTCCACACAACATTTCCTTGCCTCCACTGTGGCCTGTTAGGTGAAGCCTCAGAGTTACTAATAGGAATGATCTCGAGTGGGAGTAGTGAGTGTAACGAGCACACACTGGCCAGTTTCCATTATTTTGGTGTGAAAAGCTCAGGGAATTAGGAGTAATCTGCGTCTTCATTGTAGAGTTGCAGTCTCTTGGCTCTTCCCGCTGACCGTCCCCCTTTTGTGACCCCCGCCCCCCCCCCGCGCCCTCCCCCCCCGCGCCATTGCTTTTCCCGCTCTCGCGAGGGATTGTGGGCCAGCCCCCAACGGCCGTTGGGAGGGATCGCTTCCCATTCCGCGCACCCACCCACACCTACCCGGGAGTCGAATGTCTAGCATGGGGGTTTCTGAGACCGTTATTTCTTCATGGCCTGCCTAACTTAAGCAGTATCTGGAAAAGTAAGCAACTAACGTCCCTATTAGTAGGTCTGGGGTCCTGAGAGGGAGGGGCTGGGCTACACAAGAGCTCCATTTGTGGTACAGAGTTGGGAAGGGGCGTTCAAACCGTGGTAGTGGCCACTTCTAAATTACAGAACTTTGGGGAGGAAAGGAAGCAGTTTAGAAGGTGGTTTATGAGATCTTTCCTTGTCTCAGTGAGTGTAACTTATTTAGCAGGGGGTAACTTATTTCCTACCTATTGGCGAAGATTTTTTTTTTTTTTTTTTTTTTTTTTGAGACAGAGTCTCACTGTGTTGCCCATGCTGGAGTGCAGTGGCGCTGTCTCAACTCACTGCAACTTTTGCCCCCCGGGTTCAAGTGAGTCTCCTGCCTCAGCCTTTCGAGTACCTGGGATTACAGGTGCATGCCACCATGCCCGGATAATTTTTGTATTATTATTAGAGAAGAGGTTTCACCATGTTGGCCAGGCTGATCTTGAACTCCTGACCTCGTGATCCGCCTGCCTCGACCTCCCAAAGTGCTGGGAGTACAGGCGTGAGCCACCGTGCCCGGCCCTGTTGGCAATGATTCTTAGTCTTGACTTTTCTTCCTAGCTTAGAGAAACTTTCTAAATATTGCAAATCAGAGTCCTCTACATACTTACATCTAAAAAAGGAAACAACGTATGTTGAGCACTTTAGCAAATCCCACACATTTCAAATGGGCATAGCCATGCCAAAAGGAAGATAAGGACATAGAAGCTCAGCATATAGTTTGATATCAATTCTGATGAAAGAAAGCTGGCCGGGCGCAGTGGCTCATGCCTGTAATCCCAGAACTTTGGGAGGTCGAGGCGGGTGGATCACCTTGAGTTCATGAGTTTGAGACCAGCCTCAACAACATGGCTAAACACCGTCTCTACCAAAAGTACAAAAAATTAGCCAGGCATGCTAGCATGTACTGGTGGTCCCAGCTACTCAGGGGTCTGAGGTGGGAGGATCCCTTCGGCCTGGGAGTGAGCCGTGATCGCACCACTGCACTCCAGCCTGGGTGACGGAGTGAGACCCTCTCTCAAACAAACAAAACACCTCAGCACGGTTTTCTTAAAGCCAAGATTCAAACCTAGCATCCGTTTTACTACCCTGATCTATTAAAATTTTGAGTCCCTACTGGTGGGGAGAATACAAGAAGCATTTATACCCCATTTGGTAGGTCAGAGTAAGTCTTGTAGGACTGACCAAAATCTGGTTGGCCACTCAACCCATTGCTTAACTTCTAATATGGTCTATATTTGAGCACTCAGCACATAAATACTATCCTCAGGGAGAATTCACGCTTATGCTTATAAACCACCCAGATTCTCGGGTAAAGAAAAAAATGGTATTACCACATTCAACAATAAGTCTTCAGTTAGTTTGGTCAAACTCAGTGGAATCGGTCGTGTTTAGAATTTCTTTCATTGACAGTGGAAAGTTCAGAACTACTCTGGCCTGGCACAGTGGCTTAAGCCTGGAATCCAAGCACATTGGGAGGCCTAGGAGGGCAGATCGCTTGATCTCAGGAGTTTGAGATGAGCCTGAGCAACAGAGCAAAACCCCATCTCTATAAAAAATACAAAAATTAGCCAGCATGGTGGTGCATGCCTCTAGTCCCAGCTACTTGGGAGGCTGAGGTGGGAGAACTGATTGAGCCTGGGAGGCCGAGGTTGCAGTGAGCTGAGATCGCATAACTCCACTCCAATCTGGGTGACAGTGAGATTCCATCTCAAAAACAAAACAAAACAAAAACACACTCAACTCTATAGCTATACAATTAAGTGCTGTTAATATCTTTTGCGGATCATAAGGTCAGGAGATCAAGACCATCCTGGCTAACATGGTGAAACCCCATCTCTACTAAAAATAGAAAAAATTAGCCGGGCATGGTGGCGGGCACTGGTAGTCCCAGCTACTTGGGAGGCTGAGGCAGGAGAATGGCCTGAACCCAGGAGGCGGAGCTTGCAGTGAGCCTAGATCACGCCACTGCACTCCAGCCTGGGTGATAGAGTGAGACTCAGTCTCAAAAAAACAAAAATCTTCTGGCCCTTGCCTATAATAATAATTTTCATCATCATTCTTAAGAGGTCTTTAATGCAATTTGCTTTGTAGTCATGCTTTCAAACTGGGATCCAGGTTTTTGAAGCCAGGCACTAGGAACTAAACAAAGCTATGGGATAAATATGGAAGGTGCACCTTCTTATATTATCACTTTTCTCAAAAAAATATTTCAGGGAGGGAAGAGTTAAATGATTTACCTGGTAAGTCATTTGAAATGGTTTATATTAAGCAAACATTACGTCTGTGTAGTATGGATAAATCATTAAAAATTTTGAAAAAGAAAATAAACATTAATAAAATGTGGGGTAGGCCGGGCACGGTGGCTCACTCCTGTAATCCTAGCACTTTGGGAGGCTGAGGTGGGTGGATCATGAGGTCAAGAGATCAAGACCATCCTGGCCAACATAGTAAAACCGTTTGTCTACTAAAAACACAGAAATTAGCTGATGCGTGCCTGTAGTCCCAGCTACTCAGGAGGCTGAGGCAGGAGAATAGCTTGAACCCGGGAGGTGGAGGTTGCAGTTAGCTGAGATCGGGCCACTGCACTCCAGCCTGGCAACAGAGAGAGAGTCCTTCTAAAAATAAATAAATTGGCCAGGCACAGTGGCTCACGCCTGTAATCTCAGCACTTTGGGAGGTTGAGGTGGGTGGATCACGAAGTCAGGAGATTGATACCATCCTGGCTAACACGGTGAAACCCCATCTCTACTAAAAATACAAAAAATTAGCTTGGCGTGGTGGTGGGCACCTGTGGTCCCAGCTATTTGGGAGGCTGAGGCAGGAGAATGGCGTGAACCTGGGAGGCAGAGCTTGCAGTGAGTCGAGATCACGCCACTGCACTCCAGCCTGGGTGACAGAGCGAGACTCCATCTCAAAAAAAATAAATAAAATATACATATATAAATAAATGTGGGGGTAAAATGCAAATATAAAAATAAAATTTAAGCCGGGTGCAGTAGCTCACGCCTGTAATCCCAGCACTTTGGGAGGCCGAGGTGGGTGGATCACGAGGTCGGGAGATCGAGACCATCCTGGCTAACACAGTGAAACCCCATCTCTACTAAAAAATATAAAAAATTAGCTGGGTGTGGTAGCATGTGCCTGTAGTCCCAGCTACTCGGGAGGTTGAGGCAGGAGAATCGCTTGAACCCGGGAGGCGGAGGTTGCAGTAAGCTGAGATTGCGCCACCACACTCCAGTCTGGGCGACAGAGCTAGACTCCGTCTCAAAAATAAATAAATAAATAAAAAATGAAAAAAAAAAAATTTAAGAGAAAAGTATGAGCTTAGAGACACATCAGGCTTAAACTGGATACTTCAGTAATCTCCCAAACCCCCCTGGGAATATGTTTTGGTTTTTCTTGCAACTTGAGGTTACCTCAAAAAAATTTGAGAGACATTCCTATGGGCAAACCAGCATGGGCTGCGGAGTCATACAGATTTGGATTTGTATCACGTGTTTGGAAGTTACCAACCATGTGACCTTCAGCAAGTTACTCAGTCTCCTCAACTGCAAGTAGAAAGTATTATTTCCTGGGGTTTGGTCAAGATTAAATTAACACATATACAGTACTTATCACAAAAAAAAGGTACATAATCTGAGTCTGTTTCTCAGTTTTTACAGTATTCTAATGCGCATATTCAGTTGGAATAAATCCTTATAGAATACCTAGCTCAGCAGAATGCTAATGCTAAGATGTTTTTTAAAAATGTTTACAATTAGGCCAGACACAGTGGCCCACACCTATAATCCCAGTACTTTAAGAGGCTGAGGCCGGCAGATCACTTGAGGTCAGGAGTTCAAGACCAGCCTGGGCGATGTGGTAAAACCCCATCTGTACTAAAAACACAAGATTAACTGAGGGTGGTGAAGGGTGCCTGTAATCCCAGCTATTCGGAAGGCTGAGGCAGGAGAATCACTGGAACATGAGAGGCAGAGATCGCAGTGAGCTGATATCACGGCACTGTACTCCAGCCTGGGCAGCAAGAGGAAAACTCAGTCTCAAAAACAGAACAAAACAAAGTCTACAATTGTAAAAGTGCCGAAGTAGAGTACTTTTATATATTTTATTTTCTTTGACTTGATCCACAGTAGTCCTATGACTGGGGTCTCCATTCAGGATTAGCACTCTGAAGATTGGATCACTAAAACAAGATTAAATACTTATTAATTGCTAGTTTTGTGCCAGATGACAGGGTAAACAGGACAGATTCTCTGCCCTCGTGGAGCTTATAATCTATCAGGATCTTTATTATTTCTGGCATGTTGCATTTCTGACTTGTGTAGCTATCTTGATGTAATTCTAAGGGTAGGAAGGAGCTATTGCTGCTAATATCTATAGTTAACCTGCCAGAGTATTCCAATAACAAGACATTTTCAGGTTGATTGGGCTGTTTCTGGAGATGTAGGAGAGGAATAATATGAATACTTTTGTTATAGCTGGGGAGAAGTTTATTTTTTTTTTAGCCTAAGAACATAGAACTTTAAAAAATGGTAACCACGGCCGGATGCAGTGGCACACGTCTGTAATCCCAGCGTTTTGGGAGGCTTAGGTGGGTGGATCACTTGAGGTCAGAAGTTCAAGACCAGCCTGGCCAACATGGTGAAACCGTGTCTGTACTGAAAATACAAAACTTAGGCGGGTCTGTGTAGAGCACCTGATTGTGTCGCTGATCAGGGCACCACTATGTAACCCACACGGACCTATGGGCTGAATAAAGGAGGGCGAACGTGGGAATAAAAGACAAGAGACAAAAGAGTATATTTGGAAGAAGGGGTCAGGGGGCACCTTGCCTGTAGTGGACAAGGGCCCTGAGCTTTACACAGCCCTCTGTATTTATTAGGTAAAAGAGATAGTGAGAAGGCGGGTGGAAGAAGGGGTCAGCTGCTCAGTCCAGAGTAGGCTTGCAAGACGTATTCTCTAGATGTTACAGTAGATAACCTCAGTGCCAGGGAGTGATTGCTTCCAGCAAATCTTCTGTCAGCAGGAGCAGTCATGAGTTTGTTCACATCCTGCATTCATGATTAACAGTTTGCTGTTTGATCATAGAGCCTCCAGTGGAATGCTGAGTTGGTCACATCCCACGGACCTTCAGCTCCCTACAGGTGTGGTGGCGGGCGTCTGTAATCCCAGCTACTCAGGAGGTTAAGGCAGGAGAATCTCTTGAACCCCAGAGATGGAGGTTGCTGTGAGCTGAAATTCCGCCACTGCACTCTAGTCTGGGTGATTAAGCGAGACTGCATCTCAAAAGAAAAGGTAACCTTTCTTGTTCAAGTGGATTTGGGAATAGGAGAAAGAAGTGAATGTTGTTCAGACTGAGGGGGAAAAAAAAAAAAAAACCTCTGAATCAAGGCATAGCTTTAGAGGTGGTTATGATAAAGCTTCCTTCTTTAAGGCCTCAGCCATATATAGTAGCAGTATCAATTTTACAAGACCTTATACATAATAGAAGCACAATATGTATTTGTTGTCCATAGACTCCTTGAAACATTCTTCTTAGTTGGCTTTTGTAATGCCACACTTCTGATTTCTTTTCTACATGTTGGGCTTTTCTGTTTCTTTTGCAAGCACATCCTCTATAACCTGGGCATGGCAGTGACTCTCAAATTTGTATTTCTAGCCCTGACCCTCTGTCCTCTAGATACAAAAATCTAATTGCCTACCGGACAATTCAAAGTCTCCTCCAACTCAGCCTATCTTAAATCTAACTCATTATCTTCACCCCACTCCCAGAACCTTGCCCTCTTCCTGCATTTCCTGCCTCCATGAACCACATATCCATCCTTCCATCTGCATAAACCATAAACCTAGAATCATCCTTGACACCTCCTTACCTTTCACTCTGCATGTTCACTGCACTCCAGTCATGGAGTGCAGTGGCATGATCATATCTCATTGCAACCTTTAACTCCTGGGCTCAAGGAAGAGGTACTTCTGCCTTTGCCTCCTAAGAAGCTGAGACTAACAGGCACATGCCACTGTGCCTAGCTAATTTTTAAAATTTTTTGTAAAGACAAGGTATTGCCCAGACTGGTTTTACAAGTCATCCTTCTGCCTCAGCCTCCCAAAGTTCTGGGATTACAGGTGCAAGACACCATGGTCGTCCTGGCATGATCTTTTTACAGTACATTTCAGTTATGTCACTCCTTATTTTGCTCTTTTTTTTTTTTTTTTTTGAGACGGAGTCTTGCCCTGTCGCCCAGGCAGGAGTGCAGTGGTGTGACCTCAGCTCACTGCAACCTCGACCTCCCAGGTTCAAGTGATTGTCCTGCCTCAGCCTACTGAGTAGCTGGGATTACAGGTGCACACCACCACACCCAGCTAATTTTTATATATTTTTTAGTAGAGACAGTGTTTCCCCATGTTGGTCAGCCTGATCTTGAACTCCTGACCTCAGGTGATCCACCCACCTCAGCCTCCCAAAGTGCTGGGATTACAGGCATGAGGCACTGCACCGCATCTTATTTTGCTCTTAGGATAAAGACCAAATTTCCTAATAAGGCTTAAAAAAAGCCTTGCATGTTTTGGCCCCTGTTTTTCCTCTTTAGCTTCTTCCTTTTCCTCTCTCCCATTTGCTTCCTATACTCCTGCTACTTTGCCCTTTTCTTAGTTCCTTGTGTATGCTAGGCCTCATCCCTCAACAGTGTTTGCAGATGTCTATAATATTACCTCTCCCTCCTTCACCTAATTAACTATTTATCTGTCAAATCTGAAATTCCTTTTTTTTTTTTTTTTTGACACCGAATCTTGCTCTGTTGCCCAGGCTGGAGTGCAGTGGTGCAATCTCGGCTCACTGCAATCTCCGCCTCCCAGGCTCAAGCGATTCTCCTGCCCAGCCTCCCAAGTAGCTGGGATTACAGGCGCCTGCCACCACGCCTGGCTAATTTTTGTATTTTTAGTAGAGACATGGTTTTGCCGTGTTGGCTAGTCTAGTCTTGAACTCCTGACCTCAAGTGATCCACCCACCTTGGCCTCCCAAAGTGCTTCAAAACAGGTCCTTCAAAACTAGGCCAAATCTAAAGTATTCAATTTTTGTATTCTGACTTTGGTAACATGTTTAGAAGGTCTATACAAAATTATAAATGGATTTTTCATTTGTATTATTTCTACATATGGTTTAGATCTACATGTGAATCTTTTTTATTTTTTTATTTTATTTTCTAACGACCCATTCCTTCAACATTTGAAATTTTAATTTATATGATTTTTTTTTTAGATTGAGTTTTGCTCTGTCACCTAGGCATGATTTCTGCTTGCTGCAACCTCTGTCTTGAGGGTTCAAGCAATTCTCATGCCACGGCCTCTTGAGTAGCTGAGATTACAGGCGTGAGACACCAGCTTATTTTTGTATTTTTAGTAGAGACAGGGTTTTGCCATATTGGCCAGGCTGGTCTCGAACTCCTGACCTCAGGTGATCTGCTCACCTCTGCCCCCCTATTAATCTATATGATTTTTAAAAAAATAAATGGTAGGAGGAAGGAAACTTTTTATTTATTTATTTATTTTTGAGACAGGGTCTCACTCTGTCACCCAGGCTTGAGTGCAATGGCACGATCTCTGCTCACTGCCACCATTGCCTCCCTGGTTCAAGTGATTCTTCTGCCTCAGCCTCCAGAGTAGCTGGGATTCCAGGCCTGTGTCACCATGCCTGGCTAATATGGAAGCAATTTTTTTTTTTTTTTTTAGACCGAGTTGCACTCTTGTTGCCCACGCTGGAGTGCAATGGTGTGATCTCAGTTCACTCCAACCTCTACCTCCCATGTTCAAGCGATTCTCCTGTATCAGCCTCCTGGGTAGCTGGGATTACAGGCACCTACCACCACGCCTAGGTAATTTTTGTATTTTTAGTAGACAGGATTTCATCATATTGCTCAGGCTGGTCTCATGCTCCTGACCTCAGGTGATCCACCCACCTTGGCCACCATGCCCAGCAGAAGCATTTTTTTTTTTCTTTCCAGTTGTGACCTAATTTTTGGAGCAGTCTTTGAAATAATCAGTTCCTTCCCTATCTATATGAAATGCTACCCTTATCATATACTTTTATATATGTAGGTCCTATAGTCCTGGAATAAAACCTCTTGAGTAATTGTGTCTCATTTATTTAATTTTTTTTTTTTTTTTTTTTTTTTTGGAGACGGAGTCTCGCTCTGTCACCAGGCTGGAGTGCAGGGGTGCCATCTCGGCTCACTGCAGCCTCCACCTCCCGGCTTCAAGCAGTTCTCCTGCCTCAGCCTCCTGAGTAGCTGGGATGACAGGGATGCGCCACCACGTCCAACTAATTTTTGTATTTTTAGTAGAGATGGGGTTTCACCATGTTGGCCAGGATAGTCTCAATCTCTTGACCTCGTGATCTGCCTGCTTCGGCTTCCCAAAGTGCTGGGATTACAGGCGGGAGCCACTCCACACGGCCAAGTGTCTCTTTTTTTTTTTTTTGAGCCAGAGTCTTGCTCTGTTGCCCAGGCTGGAGTGCAGTGGCATGATCTCAGCTCACTGCAACCTCCACCTTCCAGGTTCAAGCAATTCTCCTGCCTCAGCCTCCTGAGTAGCTGGGATTACCGGCATGAGCCACTATACCCGGCTAATTTTTGTATTTTTAGTAGAGACAGGGTTTCACCATGTTGACCAGGCTGGTCTCGAACTCCTGACCTCAGGTGATCCGCCTGCCTCAGCCTCCCAAAGTGCTGGGATTAGAGGTGTAAACCACCGCGCCTGGCCAATTGTGTCTCTTAATAATGTACTAGATGCAGTTTATAAAGATTTTATATGTTTACTTATATTAGTATTTAACAAACATATTTCCTCTTTTTTTTTTTTTTGAGACGGAGTCTTGCTTTGTCACTCAAGCTGGAGTGCAGTGGCATGATCTCAGCTCACTGCAACCTCCACCTCCCAGGTTCAAGCAATTCTCCTGCCTCAGCCTCCCCAGTAGCTGGGATTACAGACATGTGCCACCATGCCTGGCTTATTTTTATATCTTTAGTAGAGATGGGGTTCCGCTATGTTGTCCAGGCTGGTCTTGAACTCCTGACCTCAAGTGATCCAGCAGCCTCAGCCTCCCAAAGTGCTGGGATTACAGGCATAAGCCACCGTGCTCAGTCTTTCCTCATTTTTGTCTTTTTTTTTCTTTTTTTTGAGACGGAGTCTCGCCCTGTCGCCCAGGCTGGAGTGCAATGGTGTGATCTCAGCACGCTGCAAACTTGGCCTCTCAAAGTGCTGGGATTATAGGTGTGAGCTACGACACCCAGCTCCTCATTTTTTTCTAATCAAAGAAATGTGGCTCTTCTCAAAGGGTATTATGGTATGCAGGGCCTCTGTGAGGATTGTAACAGTAGCATTTTTTGTAACTTGCTTAGAGTTACAAGACAGTGGAGGACAGACATCTTTTTGCCTAAGGCTGACTCCCCTAAATAGATATTTTGATAACTAGGCCAGTAACAGTGAAATTTTTGTGAAATATTGAAACTGGGACTTGTGAGGATTCACGGGCCACTTAAGACTCTGTAGGCTGGGCAGCCGGGCATGGTGGCTCACGCCTGTAATCCCGGCACTTTGGGAGGCTGAGGTGGGCCTATAAATTATCAACATTTTGTTTTGTGAAATAAAACACACTTTGAAATCTGGTTGGAGGAGTGGTCGCGGTGGCTCACACCTGTAATCCCAGTACTTTGGGAGGCTGAGGCAGGTGGATCATTTGAGGTCAGGAGTTCAAGACCAGCCTCGCCAATGTGGCAAAAACCCGTCTCTACCAAAAATATAAAAACTAGCTGGGCATCGTGGCACATACTTGTAATCCCAGCTACTCAGGAGGCTGAGGCAGGAGAACTGTTTGAACCCGGGAGGCAGATGTTGCAGTGAGCCAAGATGGTGCCACTGCACTCTATAGACGACACAGCAAGACTCTGTCTCAAAAAAGAAAGAAAGAAAGGAAGGAAGGAAGGAAAAGAAAGAAAGAAGGAAAGAAAGGAAAGAAAGGAAGAGAGAAAGAGAGAGAGAGAGAGAAAGAAAGAAAGAAAGAGAGAGAGAGAGAAAGAAAGAAAGAAAGAAACACTCCGTGGCCTGGGCATGGTGGTTCCATGCCTCTCATCCCACCTGTTTGGGAGGCAGAGATGGGTCAACTGCTTGAGCCCAGGAGTTTGAGCCTGGCCTGGGCAACATGGTGAAACTCCCTCTCTACAAAAAGTACAAAAATTAGCCAGACATGGTAGTGTGTGTCTGCAGTCCCAGCTACTCAGGACACTCAGGTGGGAGGATCACTTGACCCCTGGGGATCAAGGCTGCAGTAAGCTGTGATGGTGCCGCTGTACAATAGCCTGAAGAAGGCACTGCTAGTCACAAATCTTCTGAAACTGGCATTTTGGTTGTTTAAGAACTGTTTAGTGGTAACAGCAGTATAGTTCACATACATCACCTTTTCCCTTACATGAGTTGTTCCACCAGATTTCTTTTTGCTTTTCTGTTTGAGACAAGAGTTTCCCACTATCACCCAGGCTGGCGTTCAATGGCACGATCTTAGCTCACTGCAACCTCTGCCTCCCGGGTTCAAGCGATTCTCTTGCCTCAGCCTCCTGAGTAGCTAGGATGACAGACGCGCACCACCAGATATTTTTGTGTTTTTAGTAGAGACAGGGTTTCACCATGTTTGCCAGGCTAGTCTTGAACTCCTGGCCTCAAATGATCCACCTGCCTCGGCCTCCCACAGTACTGGGATTACAGGTGTGAGCCACCACGACCAGCCCTCCAACCAGATTTCAAAGTGTGTTTTATTTGACAAAACAAAATGTTGATCATTTATAGAGCATACATATACATATATGTGTACATATATATATTACATAATACTTCTTTGAAATATATATAAAAATTAATAGACTGTCAGAACATCAGACTTGAGAACACGTGTCTGCTTGCATCACAGAATCCCCTACCTCCTTGTCCCAATATTATTTTTCTCCCCATCTAAGACACCTCTATGTTCTCAGTTGTTGCTTGTTTATCAAGATTTTTATTTATTTATCATAGAGACAGAGTTTCTTGTCACTCAGGCTGGAGTTCAATGGCACGATCTCGGCTCACTGCAGCCTCTGCCTCCTGGGTTCAAGCAATTCTCCTGTCTCAGCCTCCTGAGTACCTGGGATTACAGGCGCCCACCACCATGCCTGGCTAATTTTTTTTATTTTTAGTAGAGGGTTTCGCCATGTTGGCTAGGCTGGTCTTGAACTCCTGACCTCAGGTGATCCACCCACCTCAGCCTCCCAAAGTGCTGGGATTACAGGTGTGAGCCACTGTGCCCGGCCCAAGATTTTTTAAAACAGCATTATTTCTTCCTGTTGTAAAGATGGAAAACTGTGAGCTTGAAGTCAGAGACAAGGGAAAAGAAGTTGTAAACTCTGGCTAATTTATTTTGGCAGAGGAGAAGATACCAGAAGAGTCATTCTGTAAGATAAAAGATGTGGGAAATTAGGGTGATTCTAGTGTGATCTTGGAAAGACAATTGAAGAACACTGTTAACTCTGAAACTCCAATTCTAATTTGGTTTTTTGTTTTTGTTTTTGTTTTTGTGGGGTTTTTTTTGAGATGGCGTCTCGCTCTGTCGCCCAGGCAAGAGTGCAGTGGCGTGATCTCGGCTCACTGCAACCTCCACCTCCTAGGTTCAATAGATTCTCCTGCCTCCTGAGTAGCTGGGATTACAGGTGCCTGCCATCACTCCCGGCTGACTTTTGTATTTTTATTAGAGATAGGGTTGTACCATGTTGGCCAGGCTGGTCTCGAATTTCTGACCTCAAGTGATCCGCCAGCATCAGCCTCCCAAAGTGCTGGGATTACAGGCAGGAGCCACAGCTTCCAGCCTGCTTCATTCAAAATTAGAATTAGCGTTGTGCAATTGATCTTTCAAGTAAGATTGATCCTTTGCTGTATGTTTGAAAGACAGCATTTTGTACGTAAGCATGACAATTTGGACTGGTAGGTAACCTATACGGAGATTGGATTTTCAGATATGTAGACTGGATTTTCAGAAATAATTTTACCAAATTTCATGTTTTCAAACTTATTCAGGTTACGTGCATAGGAACTTGTTTAACTGTGCAAGAAACCAGTGCACGCCTGTTTTCACAGCTGCTGGGGAAGGCTGAAGCTGGAGGATCCCCTGAGGCCAGAAGTTCGATAATTACTGCACCCCAGCCTGGGCAACAAAGCAAGACTTTGTCTCTGGGAGGGGAAAAAAAAAGAGAAAAGACGCCATAGTGACATCATTAGCGCCAAACCCTTAAAGGCAGGAGCTAGTTTACGTTATTTATCTTTTAATCTGTAGAGCATTTTTGAGTTTTATGTCAGTTATGTCACCAAACATACTAGGAAAGGACATGCTGAATAAGATCATCAAAAGGGGTGTGGAGTGCCGGGCGCGGTGGCTCAAGGCTGTAATCCCAGCACTTTGGGAGGCCGAGACGGGCGGATCACAAGGTCAGGAGATCGAGACCATCCTGGCTAACCCGGTGAAACCCCGTCTCTACTAAAAAATACAAAAAACTAGCCGGGCGAGGTGGCGGGCGCCTGTAGTCCCAGCTACTCGGGAGGCTAAGGCAGGAGAATGGCGGAGCTTGCAGTGAGCTGAGATCCGGCCACTGCACTCCAGCCTGGGCGGCAGAGCGAGACTCCGTCTCAAAAAAAAAAAAAAAAAAAAAAAAAAAAAGGGGTGTGGAGTATGTAGATAAGCGCAGTGACTGCTGGCTATTTGTACCCTAGGCTTATATTTCCTAAGATTTTGAATAGCCAGATATTAAAAATATAGCTGCTGGATTATTGTAATTTGGAAAAAAGTCTTTATTTCAGAAATTAGGGGGTCTGAAGAGCACATGAGAAAAATGACCCTATATTTAGAGTGGTTTGAATCTAAGGGTTAGCTCCCAGGCAGGTCGCAGGACTTACGTTTTCCCAGCAGAGCAACTACCATGATTACAAAAGTGGTTTTCCCGAAATGATTGCTTGTGTGTTGTACCGTGGATGTGTGTCTAACTTGTGGTAGTGAGGACTGTATTTGTACTCTTTCGTGTTCTGGCTTGTTTGTGAAAAACGTTCCTTGTATCTTTACTTCTTAGGTTCTCCTGTATTGTGTTGTAATCTCGTGTTATGTCATAATTCTTGTTTTGGAATACCCAGAGATTGATGTCTGAATGGCCAATTTTCTGGAGGCTCTAAGGGAGTGTTACCTTCACATTTTTCTTGTTTGTAGCCCTTTCCTTTTCAAAGCTAACAATTTAGCATCTTCTGACTTTTCTTCTGTCTTTATATATTTTTGTGAACCCCCAGAGTCCTTCTGCTTTTTTTTTTTTCTTGGAGACCGAGTTTTGCTCTCGTAGCCCAGGCTGGAGTGCAATGGAGTGATCTCAGCTCACAGCAACCTCAGCCTCAAGGGTTCAAGGGATTCTCCTGCCTCAGCCTCCTGAGTAGCTCTCATAGCCCAGGCTGGAGTGCAATGGAGTGATCTCAGCTCACAGCAACCTCAGCCTCAAGGGTTCAAGGGATTCTCCTGCCTCAGCCTCCTGAGTAGCTGGGATTACAGGCATGCGCCACCACGCCCAGCTAATTTTTGTATTTTTAGTAGAGATGGGGTTTCACCATGTTGGCCAGGCTGGTCTCGCACTCCTAACCTCAGGTGATTTACCTGCCTCAGCCTCCCAAAGTGCTGGGATTACAGGTGTGAGCCACGGTGCCCGGCTGCAGTGTCCTTCTCTTTTTATTATTATTATTATTATTATTATACTTTAAGTTCTAGGGTACATGTGCACAATGTGCTGGTTTGTTACATATGTATATATGTGCCATGTTGATTTGCTGCATCCATTAATTCGTCATTTACGTTAAGTATTTCTCCTAATTCTATCCTTCCCCCATTCCCCCACCCCATGACAGGCCCCAGTGTGTGATGTTCCCTGCCCTGTGTCCAGTGTTCTCATTGTTCTGTTCCCACCTATCAGAACGTGCGGTGTTTGGTTTTCTGTCCTTGCGATAGTTTGCTCAGAATTATGGTTTCTGGTTTCATCCATGTCCCTACAAAGGACATGAACTCATCCTTTTTTTGTGGCTGCATAGTATTCCATGTTGTATATGTGTCACATTTTCTTATCCAGTCTATCGTTGATGGACATTTGGGTTGGTTCCAAGTCTTTGCTATTGTGAATAGTGCCACAGTAAACATACATGTGCATGTGTCTTTAAAGTAGCACGATTTATAATCCTATGGGTATATACCCAGTAATGGGATTAGCAGGTCAAATCATATTTCTAGTTCTAGATCCTTGAGGAATCGCCACACTGTCTTCCCAGTGTCCTTCTGTTAAGGACCCTGTGATTACATTAGGCCCATCTGGATAAGCTTTTCATCTTAAATCAATCACATCTGAAAACTTCCTTTTTTTTTTTTTTTTTTTTTTCTTGAGTTGGAGTCTCGCTGTGTCACCCAGACTGGAATGCAATGGCGCGATATCTGCTCACTGCAAGCTCTGCCTACCAGGTTCAAGCAATTCTCCTGCCTTAGGCTCCTGAGTAGCTGGGCTTACAGGCACCGCCACCATACCAGGCTAATTTTTGTATTTTTAGTAGAGATGAGGTTTCACCATATTGGCCAGGCTAGTCTCAGATCACTCCTGACCTTGTGATCTGCCCGTTTCAGCCTCCCAAAGTGCTGGGATTACAGGTGTGAGCCACTGCGCCCGGCCATTTCTGGCTCTTAAACTTTGGAAAAGTCTCTATCTTCTAAGTGGCAAGGCTAGAACTTATGCAAGGAGAGT
The DNA here is from genome assembly GCF_037993035.2 of Macaca fascicularis. Classification (NCBI taxonomy): domain Eukaryota; kingdom Metazoa; phylum Chordata; class Mammalia; order Primates; family Cercopithecidae; genus Macaca; species Macaca fascicularis. The sequence goes on from NC_088390.1 coordinate 48,034,228, forward strand.
GACCCTATGTGAAGAGTGTTTTGAATCTGAGGGTGAGATGTCAGGCAACAACCATGCCTTCCACTTACCCATCAGGGAAGATACCCTGACCACAAAGGTGGTTTTCCCAGGGCGAGTTTCACTCATTGCATTCTGTTTGCTGGCCCCTGTGATTTCCCCAAATGTGGGAGACTCAGCTGCCTAATTTGTGGTAGTGGGCGACTGTGTTCACGCTTTCCCCTGTGTTATTCTTTGTCAAATGGGAAGTAGCCAGTGTGATTGTCAAGTGGCCGATTTTGGCTTCTCCTTGCTTGTTTCTTGTGAACTGTGTCTTTAAATTTCCATGGAAGTGAGAAGCTGTACTACTGTTTAGTCTATGATAGTAACAGGCTTCCTTGGTGTTTTCTCTTGTCTGTGTTCCCTTAATCCAGCATAAACTTTGTACACAGTGAGTACCACATATATGTTGACTGAGTCAAATGAACTGGAAATCAAACTCAGGAAGGATTTCCTCTAAGCAATTTTATTTTTAGAGACGGGGTCTTGCTCTTGTCTCCCAGACTGGAGTACAGTAGTGCTTGATCATGGCTCAAAGCAGCCTTGACCTCCTGGACTCAAACAGTCCTTCTATCTCAGCCTTCCAAGTAGCTATGCAGGCACGTGCCACCATGGCTGGCTAATTTTTTTTTTTTTGAGACGGAGTTTCCCTCTTGTTGCCCAGGTTGGAGTGCAATGGTTTGATCTCGGCTCATAGCAGCCTCTACCTCCTGAGTTCAAGCAATTTTCCTGCCTCAGCCTCCTGAGTAGCTGGGATTACAGGTGCCCGCCACAATGCCTGGCTACTTTTTTGTATTTTTTAGTAGAGACAGGGTTTCGCCATGTTGGCCAGACTGGTCTTGAACTTGGCCTCGGGTGATCCACCTGCCTCGTCCTCCCAAAGTACTGGGATTACAGGTGTGAGCCACCACACATGGTCAGCTGGCTAATTTAAAAAAAAAACAACACTTTTTGTAGTGATAGGGTCTCGCTACGTTGTCCAGGCTGGTCTGAACTGTTGGCCTCAAGTGATCCTCCCACCTCGGCCTCTCAAGGTGCTGGGATTACAAGCATGAGTACCATACCTGGCCCCTAAAGGATTTTAACCTGCTTTTAACATGACTATAGAATTGAAATTCATTTACTGCATTCTAAAATGACTGTTTTGAATGGATCAGCTTTAGGTTCTGACATAGTAGTAGTTTTTTTTGTTTTTTTGTTTTGTTTTGTTTTTTTGAGATGAAGTTTTGCTCTTGTTGCTCAGTCTGTAGTGCAATGGCATGATCTTGGCTCACTACAACCTCTGCCTCCCAGGTTCAAGTGATTCTCTTGCCTCAGCCTCCTTAGTAGCTGAGATTACAGATGCCTGCCACCAAGCCTGGGTTTTTTGTTTTGTTTTGTTTTGTTTTTTTTGAGATGGAGTTTCTCTCTTGTTATCCAAGCTGGAGTGCAATGCTGTGATCTTGGCTCACTGCAACCTCCGTCCGCTGGGTTCAAGTGATTCTCCTGCCTCAGCCTCCTGAGTAGCTGGGATTACAGGCACCTGCCACCACGCCTGGCTAATATTTATATTTTTAGTAGAGATGGGGTTTCACCATTTTGGCCAGGCTAGGCTTGAACTCCTGACCTCAGATGATCTGCCCTCTTTGGCCTCCCAAAGTGCTGAGATCACAGGCGTGAGCCACTGCTCCCGGCCGACTAATTTTTGTATTTTAGTAGAGATGGGGTTTCACTGTATTGGTCAGGCTGGTCTTGAACTCATGACTTCAGGTGATCCATTAACCTCAGCCTCCCAGTGTGCTGGGATTACATGTGTGAGCCACGGCCCATAGTAGTTTTAAAAAGGGAAAAAGTTACATATTACTGTGATCTATCAATTTAAAAATGCAGAAAGTCCAGGCTCAGTGGCTTGTGCTTGTATTGTAATCCCAGTACTTTTGGAGGCCCAGGTGACAGAACAAGACCCTATCTCTAAAAATTAAAAACATGTTTAAAGGAAATCCTTTTGGAAATGCTTCCTGAGTTTGATTTCCAGTTCATTCAATTCAGCCAATATATAATGGGGTACTTATTGTGGATAAAGGTTATTCTGGGTGAGGGGAATGCAGATACCCTTGGAACGTAGTCCTTGTCATAATCGGGAGTCTGTCTGGGGAAGGGAGATGGGGAAGCCATCTATTAATATTATACCATACAATTCACCCATTTAAAAGATAGTTTGATTTTTAGAAAGAGCCAGAGATTGTCTGGAGACTTTTTTTTTTATGTGAACATAACCTCAATATTTTATTGTCTTCATTATAAAACAAAAGATGACACTTAGAACTGTATATCATTTGGCCCTTTCTCTTCTCATCTCCTCCCACTTCAAAATGCTTACATCTCTTAATACCCAGCATTCTCTTTGTTCTGCAGTTGGACTCAGCACACTCAAGGCTTGGCACAATCTTCTTCGTAGTTTTAGCCTTTTTCAGGAAAATCAACTAGTTTGCCCACTCATAGCCAGATACTTGTCATTTCGATTCTAGCAATCATAGTGAGGGTGAAGTGGTATTTCATGGTGATTTTGATTTGCATTATCCTGATGGCTAAGGATATTGAGCATATTTTCGTGTGCTTATTGGCTATTTGCATCTTTTTTTTTTTTTTTTTTTTTGAGATAATTTCCCTCTGTCACCCACGCTGGAGTGCAGTGGCACAATGTCAGCTCACTGCAACTTCTGCCTCCCAGGCTCAAGCGATTCTCATGCCTCAGCCTCCCGAGAAGCTGGGATTATAGGCATGCACTACCATGTCCAGCTGATTTTTGTGTTTTTTGTAGAGATGGGGTTTCGTCATGTTGGCCAGGCTGGTCTGGTCTCGAACTCCTGGCTTCAAGTGATGCGCCCACCTCTGCCTCCCACAGTGCTGGGATTACAGGTGTGAGCCACCGCGCCCAGCCTACCTGCCTTTTTTTCTCCAAAGGCCTCACTGAAGAGAAATCTTTTTTTTTTAACCACTTTATTGAAGGATGATTGACATTCTATACTTGTGCTTTTGATGTCATGTAAGAAATCATTCCCTAATTGGAGGTCAAGAAGATTTACGCCTATGTTTTCTTGTTAGTGTTTCCTTTTGTTTTTTGAGATGGAGTCTTCCTCTGTCACCCAGGCTGGAGTGTAGTGGCACAATCTCGGCTCGCTGCGACCTCCACCTCCCAGGTTCAAGCAATTCTTGTGCCTCTGCCTCTCAAGTAGCTGGGATTACATGCCTGAGCCACCATACCCAGCTAATTTTTATATTTTAGTAGAGACGGGGTTTCGCCATGTTGGTCAGGCTGGTCTCGAACTCCTGACCTCACGTGATCTGCCTGCCTTGGCCTCCCATAGTGCTAGGATTACAGGCGTGAGCCACTGTGCCTGGCCGGACTTTCATCGTAAAGAAGTTATTCTCACTCCTGTGAAAATGATGTGGATGCAATAGGATTAGTTTGTGGTTGTCAATTCTGTCAAATCAAGTGTTTCTAAGTGTTTCTTTTTTTTTTTTTTGAGACAGGGTCTAGCTCTGTTACTCAGGCTGGAGTGCAGTGGTGCGATCTCGGCTCACTACAGCCTCCACCTCCCTGATTCAAGCAATTCCCCTGCATCAGCCTCCCAAGTAGCTGGGATTAGAGGCGCATGCCACCATGCCCAGCTAAATTTTTTGTATTTTTAGTAAAGACAGGGTTTCACCATGTTGGCCAGACTGGTCTCAAACTCCTGATCTCAGGTATTCTGCCTGCCTTGGCCTCCCAAAGTGCCAGGATTACAGGTGGGAGACACCGTGCCTGGCCCAGGGTTTCCTTTTATAACAACTAGTAACATTCCACTTACTACCCTGAAGATATTCATAGAAAATACAAACTACATATAGTTACCCCACAGATAATATGTTCTAACTATAATATGAGGGAGAGAAGCCACGTGGGGTAGCACACATCTATAATCCCAGGACTTTGGGAGGCCAAGGCAGGAGGATCGCCTGAGCCCAGAAGTTCGAGACCAAGCTGGGCAACATGGCTTAACCCCAACTGTACAAAAGAAAAGAAAAGAAAAGAAAAAATTAGCTGGGCATGGTGGTGCATGCCTGTGGTCCCAGCTACTCAGGAGGGTGAGGTGGAAGATCACCAGAGCCCAAGAGGTTGAGGCTACAGTGAGCTGAAATTGCGTGACTGCACTCCATCCAGCCTGGGTTACAGAGCAAGACCCTGTCTTAAAAACAAAACAACACAAATATAAAAGAGAGAGAAAAATAAAATAAGTTACAATACATTTATTTATTTATTTGTTTTTGAGACAGAGTCTTACTCTGTCACCCAGGCTGGAGTGCAGTGGCACAATCTTGGCTCACTGCAACCTTTGCCTCCCGGGTTCAAGTGATATTCCTGCCTCAGCCTCCCGAGTAGCTGATACTACAGGTGTGCACCACCACACCTGGCTAATTTTTTATATTTGTTATTTTTTTTTATGGTTTCACCATATTGGCCAGGCTGGTCTCGAACTCCTGACCGTATGTACCGCCCGCCTCAGCCTCCCAAAGTGCTGGGAATACAGGCATAAGCCACCGCGCCCTGCCCTACAGTACCATATTTTAATATGTAAAGGTTTGGCATGACTACACAGGGAAACAAAAACATCACCACAGAATTTCAAAATTTCCCTTTGGGAGTGGCTCCACTGTCACGGAGAACCACTCAATTGTGGAGAACATTTGAAACAGCTGGGTAGAAGAAATTGAAAGAAAAAAAAAAGTATGTATAAAAGGAATGCCGGCCGGGCGTGGTGGCCCACCCCTGTAATCCCAGCACTTTGGGAGGCCGAGGCTGGCAGATCACTTGAGGTCAGGAGTTCAAGACCAGCCTGGCCAACATGGAGAAAACCCGTCTCTAGTAAAAATACAAAACTTAGGCATGGTGGCGTGCATCTGTAATCCCAGCTACTCAGGAGGCTGAAGCAGGAGAATCGCTTGAACTCGGGAGGCAAAGGTTGCAGTGAGCCGAGATCATACCATTGCACTCAAGCCTGGGTGACAGAGCGAGACTCCGTCTCAAAAAACAAACAAACAAAAAAAGGAATGCCAACTGGGTGTGGTGGCTCAGGCTTGTAATCCCAGCACTTTGGGAGGCCAAGGAGTTTGAGGCCAGCCTAGCCAACATGGTGAAACCCCATCTCTACTAAAAATAAAAAAAATTAGCTGGGCCTGGTAGCGCCTGCCTATAATCCCAGCTACTCCGGAGGCTGAGGCAGGAGAATCGTTTGAACCTAGGAGGCAGAGATTGCAGTGATCTGAGATTGCACCTCTGAACTGCAGCCTGGGTGATAGAGTGAGACTCCAGCTCAAAAAAAAAAAAAAAGGAATGCCAAGCAGCAGTGAGGATGTAGTTGCAGTTTGCATAAATTTGGAGTATTTGGAGTAAGAGTGCTGGAAGATTCTGCAACTTTCTTTCTCCAGCAGTGCTGGGGAAATGGGAGTAGAGGAGATGACTGTTGGTTGGCTCTAGGACCAGTTAGAGCAAGGGATTCCAAACCCCCGGACCGTGCATGGTACCAGTTGGTGGCCTGTTAGGAACTAGGCCACACAGCAGGAGGTGAGTGTCATTACCACCTGAGCTCCGCCTCCTGTTAGATCAGCAGCCACATTAGATTCTCATAGGAGCGTGAACCCTATTGTGAACTGAGCATGCCGGGGATCTAGGTTGCACACTCCTTATGAGACTCTAACTAATGCCTGATCAGCTAAGGTGGAACAGTTTCATCCTGAAACCATTCCCACCCACCCCCTATTATCCGTGGAAAAATGGAAAATTTGTCTTCCATAAAACTGGTCTCTGGTGCCAAAAAAGTTGGGGACCCATGAGATAGAGGAAATACGCTGTGGTGCAGCATGAAGTAGGTGAGAGATTGGGCTAGGGGCCTAGTGAGTGAAACGGCGTGAAAGTCTGAAGGATCAGATGAATTGAGGGATAAGCTTCTCTGGCAGTGAGTAGACCTGAGGTCCAGGGAAGGCTTTTCTAAGCTCAAAATATGTAAAATGTTGAGAAAATAGAACAAGAAAATGAGTTTTTAAAATAAATTCCTGATCTAGCAAAAAGAGAAATCCACAGAGACCCAGAGAAAGAAAACAAATCCAGAAAGGAAAGGCAGGGATGGACCCTGTGTATTTCCTGAGGACATTGGCCATCCTCAGAAGCTCTGGATCTGGCTTTTAATGGACCACAGGCAGGAGACAAAGCCTGGGGCCTGATCCAGGTGGGAGGTCTGACTAGAGAGCCCCTCCCTATTCTATAAAGCGACCACCCCAGGAGAAGAACACCCTCAGTTCTGAGGAATGCCCCCTCCCCAAGAGAAAGATGTTAGAGATATGTGCCTGTCTCAGCCTCAGCCTGAGAATGGGAAGGGGCAGAGAAATCTTTACCACTATCTCACAACTCACAGTCCCTCAAAATGGGCCAGAATTCATACTGCTATATGTATATGTTAGGGGATGGGACAAAAAGTTACTTTAAATTAGCCTGGCTTGGTAATGCCCCAGGCACCAGGCAGAAGCAAAAGGAAACCCTCTCTAGTCTATTCATTTCTCAAAATGAAAGTACAATAATTGGAATAATAATCGTAGTGAATGGGTTAAGCAGCAGACACTGCCAAAGAGAGAATTAGTGAAGACATATCTGAAAAATTACCCAGGATGTAGCTCAAAGAAATACAGAGATGGGAAAATGCAAGAAAGTTTCAAAGAGATAGAGAATAGAATGAGAGGGGTCAATATAAATGCAATGGGAGTTCCAGAAGGTGGAGTGAAAGCAATATTTGGAAAGGTAATGGTAATCAGTGTCCCAATTGTATATATTTATTGTGTACATGTTGTTTTGAAGTATTATACATTGTGGAATGGCTACAGGGAGCTAATTAACATATGCATTACCATATGTACTTGTATCATTTTATTGTTGTAAAGATGCTTAACATATGCTCTCAGGAATTTTCAAGAATATATTAAGTATAGTCACTTTTTTTTTTTTTTTTTTTTTTTTTGAGAGGGAGTCTCACTCTGTAGCCCAGGCTGGAGTGCAGTGGCGCAATCTCAGCTTACTGCAACCTCTGCCTCCTGGGTTCAAGCAATTCTCCTGTCTCGGCCTCTCGAGTAGCTGGGATTACAGGTGCCTGCCACCACACCCGGCTAATTTTTATATTTTTAGTAGAGACGGATTTCTCCATATTGGCCAGGCTGGTCTCAAACACCTGACCTCAAGTAATCCACCTGCCTCAGCCTCCCAAAGTGCTGGGATTACAGGCGTGAGCCACAGCGCCTGGCTGAATTTAGTATCTTGGTCCTTGATCCTTATTCTTACCTTCCCAATTTTTTTTTTTTTAATCTTTTCAAAGTTTATTCAGGCTTCCCACACTCCTTTTCTATCACATTTCTCAGCTTTCTAATCATTATACACATGCATCCTATAGACAGATGGACAGGCAGAAATATAGGTAGATAGGTATAGATATCTTCCATGCAAGGTACTTTGCTAGCCTAAGACTCCAGCAGTGACAGATGAAAACTCTCAGGTCCTTGGACAGTCTGTAGTCTAGCCCAGGAAACTGACTGATAATCACACAGTGGAATAATGAATGGATTGGAGATGTGATAAGGACTAAAAGAGAAATTAAAGGACTCTTACTATGATAACAGAGGGAACTCAGCATGAGAAGTTAGATTTAGCAGGAGAGGCAGGGTAAAAACATTTTAAGCAAGGGGAACTACACAGGCAAAAGCTCTAAGGCTGGAAGGAGGCTGCAGCTGTAGCTGTGGCTGCCACTGCAGCATGGTGGACAGTACAGGCAGGCTGGAAAAGCTGTGGAGCCAGCCCATGCAGAGCCTCAAGGAGCATGGGATGGAGTTGGGGCTTTATCCAGAGGACAATAAGGAGTATTGAAGGGCTTTGGGCAAGGGAGTAACATCAGATTAGAGCAGCACCAGTGCTCCTTCCTGACATCTCGTTAACACGTATTCACATGAGGGTGCTTCTTGCTAAACCTCAATCAAGTCTCAAGCTGTTGCTGGCTTTTTTTTTTTTTTTTTTGAGATGGAGTATCTCTATCGCCCAGGCTGGAGTGCAGTAGCCTGATCTAATCTCACTGCAACCTCTGCCTCCCAGGTTCAAGCGATTCACCTGCCTCAGCCTCCCGAGTAGCTGGGATTACTGGCATGCGCCACCACACCTGGCTAATTTTTGTATTTTTAGTAGACACGGGGTTTCACCATGTTGATCGGGCTGGTTTCGAACTCCTGACCTCAAGTGATCCACTTACCTTGGCCTCCCAAAGTGTTAGGATTACAGGCGTGAGCCACCATGCCCAGCAGCTGGCTTGTTACATTCTATAGCCATCGTGTGGTGACTTTCAGCAAATGTGACAAACTCCTCTCCACGGCTCCTCCTTTTTTTTGGTGGTTTTTTTTTTTCTATTGCTTTTTTTGGTGGTTTTTTTGGTGGTGTTTTTGTTTTTGTTTTGAGACAGAGTCTTGCTCTTTTGCCCAGGCTGGAGTGCAGTGGCATGATCTCAGCTCACTGCAACCTCTGCCTCCTGGGTTCAAGCCATTCTTCTGCCTCAGCCTCCCCAGTAGCTGGAATTACAGGCATGCCCCACCATACCTGGCTAATTTTTGTATTTTTAGTAGAGACAGGGTTTCACCATGTTGGTCGGGCTGGTCTTGAACTCCTGACCTCAAGTGATCTGCCCCCCTCAGCCTCCCAAAGTGCTGAGATTACAGGGGTGAACCACTGCGCCTGGCATTGTCTCTCCCTTTTTTACACAATATAGATGTATCCCTAATCCTCCATTCATACAGTGTTGATAATTGCCAGTTTCCATTTTTTATGCTTGCCTTAGAACAGTGGTTCTCAGCCTTTTTTTCTAATTTGACATATACCCGGAACAAATGATACTCACTTGCCAGAAAGTTTCCATCCTACAGCTTCTCAAACTGTGTGATGTGATATATTGACCCCCCAGTCCTCAGGGTCTTTGGGTGGGATGTTAGGGTGGGTGACTAGAGCCCTTGGGCCAGTTACCTAACATAGCAGTTCACCTGGGATGCCACATGCTTTCTGGGTGATCCAGATTGTTTTCTATAGATGTCACCCTTGTCTATGTGTGCATAAAAATAAAAAAGGAAGTCCTCTCTGGGGATGTCTATGTGGATTTTAATTCCTTCTCTGCCACTTGGGCATATATCAGCCTCTCTTGGCCTCAGTTTTCTCATCTGCAAAATGGAGATATTGTCTACTCTGTAGAATTATTGAGTGGATTAAATGAGTTAAGGTGTGTGAAGTTCTTCTCCCTGTGCTGGGAGCACCATGAGCCTTCAGTGAGCATTGGCTAAGATGATTCAGTAGACAGTCATGACTGGACCCAGGCTCTAGCTACTTCCTCCACATTTGCAGGGGTTTATAGTTACTGTAGCTCCTCCAGGCACATCAGTAGAAGAGGCTTTGGTAACTGGGAGAGGTGAATTTTTTGCTGTAAGGATGACTTTGTTTAGGACCATCAGGATAGGTATAGGGACCACTGCAATGGGGTCTTATAGTAGAGGAGAAAGATTGGGCACAAGTCCAAAGTACAGCATGGGCAAATGGGAATTTATAGCCAAGGAGCAGTGTGGAGGTCAGTGGATGGAAAATTACCAAGAGGAAACATCAGGGGTAAGAGGAATTCTGGCTAAACTGATCTAACAGGATTCTTGCTGAAGACAGGCTGGGGTGATCAGATATCACCTGGGGGGTGGTGCAGGATGAGGAACCTGATCAGATTTGGAGAATTTGGGTTTCAGCTAAATTGAATTAGTAGGGTTCCTTTACTAAAACTAGATTTTACAAGAACATGCACAGACTGGCCTATGAGAAGATTCAGAAGCCTGACTAAGGTTTCGCCAAGCAAACAAGAAAAGAATTTTTTTTTTTGAGCCAGAGTCTCGCTCTGTCGCCCAGGCTGGAGTGTGGTGGCGTGATCACGGCTCATTGGCTCACTGCAACCTCCGCCTCCCAGATTCAAGCAATTCTCCTGCCTCAGCCTCCCAAATAGCTGGGATTACAGGCGCGTGCCACCACACCCAGCTAATTTTTGTATTTTTAGTAGAGACGGGGTTTCATCATGTTGGCCAGGCTGGTCTCGAACCCCTGACCTCAGGTGATCCGCCCGCCTGGGCCTCCTAAATGTATTGGGATTACAGGCATGAGCCACCTCAGCCGGCCAGCAAAGAATCTTCATCATGCCTCAGGTTCTTTATCCATGAAATGGGGATGATTCCATTTCCTACTTCAACGTTGTGAGGATTAACCATAAAGTCCAGGTGCATGGTAAACAGTAGATGTTAGCTGTTAGTATTTCTTGGTTTGCTTTAGGGTTTTTATTGGATTGCGTGACTCACATGTTATAATTATGCTTTAAGGTTTAAGCTATTCGTTAATTTATTTGGTTTAGTCTTTACAAGAACTCCTCCAAGGACAGTAATGCAGGTTTTACAAACTGAGGAACAAGTTGAGGCCATAAGCTCATCGAAAGTCTTGCATTGTGAACACTAGATTGCAGTCCAGATCTTGGATTCCAAAACCCTCCACTCTGCAATACAACCTGCTAGCATGCCCTATTCCCCTTCTTGGAATAAGAGAAAATGATGCTCGGCTGGTGCATAGCGTGGGTATCCCGCGACTAAAAGTTCATTCACGTCTGTTTGCTCAAGGAAACTCTCCATACTGGGAGATCCGAAGGCCTTAGGCTACGCCAAAAGTAGGGAGGTGGTGCGTTTTTGTCAGGAAAATGGCCTGACAGACGTCACTTGCATTGATGCGAGCGGGAGGAGGAACTGGTGGTTGGAAGCGGGCCCAGATGAGAGCGCAGCTGTGCTCTCTGACCAGCCAGGCCTACGCATGACGTGACGCCGGGAGGGGGAGTAAATTAAAGACTGCATTTTGGAAGGGCGTTCCTTTTTGCACAACTCTGTCGCCAACACTAAGATATAGTATAAAAATCTATTTTGTTCACGATATGTGGACAGAGTACAATTAGAGTCGTTTCAGGAGTTACACGCAGTTTACAATGATGTGGGTGGCACCGGGGATTGCTGGGGTCTGGCAAGTACCTCATACTTACCTGGCTGGGGAGATACCATGATCACGAAGGTGGTTTTCCCAGGGCGAGGCTCATCCATTACACTCCAATTATGCTGACCCCCGCTGCTTTCCCAGATGTGGGAAACTCGACCGCATAATTTGTGATAGTGGGGGCCGCGTACGCTCTCTTCCCTGGTTGTGGTGGTTGAAATGAGAGTTTTGTTGTGTATTTGCTTTTGCTTTGTTTTTTGCCGGTGGAAGGATTGTTTGGCTTTGTTTACCTAGGCTGGAGTGCAATGGTGCCCAGATTCATGCGCCCAGCTTCTTTGGTTGTTTTAGGTTTTTGCCTTATTTTGGGGGGGCACAGTCTTGCTGTTTCCCAGGCTGGAGTGCACTGGAGCAATCTCGGCTCACTGCAGCCTCCATCTCCCGAGTTCCAGCTATTCTCGTGTCTCAGCTTCCCGAGAAACTGGGATTACATTACAGGAGTGTACCACATGCCCGGCTAATTTTTGTATTTTCAGTAGAGATGGGGTCTTACCATGTTGGCAAGGCTGGTCTGGAACTCCTGTCCTCAAGTGATCCACACCTTTGGCCTTTCATAATGCTGGAATTACAGGCGTGAGCCATGGCACCTGGCTTTTTTTTTTTTTTTTTTCTTTTGAGACAGCGTTTTGCTTTTTGTCACCCAGGCTGGAGTGCAATGGTGCAATCTCAGCTCACTGCAACCTCCGCCTCCTGAGTAGAGCTGGGAATACAGGCACCCGCCACCACGCTTGGCTAATTTTTTGTATTTTTAGTGGAGACAGGGTTTCACCATGTTGGTCAGGCTGGTCTCTTGATGTCAGGTGATCCACCCTCTTCCGCCTCCCAAAGTGCTGGGATTACAGGCGAGAGCCACCGCGCCCTGGGTTGTTTTTTTTTTTTTTCATTGTTTCTTTTGGTTCTTAATGCTTTTGGGGTTGCAGGGTTGTTACCGTTGCTTACTGTTTAAAGCTGTACCTTGCTATCGTTTAATGCTTAGGAACTTTAGTAAGGTAAATGCAATGATTTGTGGGTTTTTTTGGTTTTTATTTTTTGTTTTTTATAAGACAGAGTCTCACCCTGTTGCCCAGGCTGGAGTGCAGTAGTGTAATCTCAGCTCACTGCAACCTCCGCCTCCCAGGTTCAAGCAATTCTCATGCCTCAACCTCAGAGTAGCTGGACTGCAGCCATGCATGACCACAATAAGCTAATTGTATTTTTGGTACAGGCAGGGTTTAGGCAAGTTGGTCAGGCTAATTGTCAACTGCTGGCCTCAAGCCATCCGGCCTCAGCCTCCCAAAGTGCTGGGATTTTAGGCATGAGTCATCGTGCCCAGTCAAAACATGATAATAAAGTTAATTTCATGTGGGCCCGGCCTGATGACTCACACTTGTAATCCCAGTACTTTGGGAGGCTGAGGCAGGAGGATGGCTTGAGACCAGGAGCTCAAGACCAGACTGGGCAGCATAGCGAGACCCTCATCTCTATAAATAAAAAATAATAAAAATAATAATATAGCTACTAAAAATGTTCAATTGAATATGTTGAATGTTGCCCACACCATATTCCACTGGAGAAGCATTGCTCTACTTAATCTGTTTCCTTACTTTAAAGTTTCCAGACAGCCTTACTGTATTACTTCCATAAACTTATATGCCTGCTCTTCCTGGAATGCACTTCCCTGCCCTGCCGTTCTTCATCTACCTGGAAAACTTGTACTTCAGCCCTTCCAAACTGCCTGGGATCCACTCAGTGCCACTGAACCCACCTAACCTTATCTGTTAGGTACCATAGGCACAGGGCCTAGGGGCACTTCTTTTAAAAATCAGAAGAAAAAAATGAATTTTTAGCTGGAAGAAAATGTCATATATAATAATATATTCATGTTTTAATCAATGCAGTCATAAGATAGCATTTTTAATATACATTTTAATGGAAATATGTATATTTTAACAGAGGAGGCAGGCACACAAAGGCAAAAGTATGGGCCCTTCAAAATCGTAATGTGGCTCTGACTGAACTTTTTATAGTCTGGCAAGTCTGTTTTCCCTACAGACTATGATCTTATTTATTGCAGGCAGACTCGGTCTTTGCATTATTCCTCTTAGTATCCCCAGAGGCCAGGCCAGTGGACTGGACCTTGAACATTTAAGTGGCTGTGAGTAAATGAAAAGTATGCACTACGTGTAAGTAATGACTTGAGAACAGGTGTTTTTCATCATTAGCAGCACTCAAAGAAATTCAATAATACTTTATGAATGGTGAAAATACTGGAGTAGACAATGTGGTCATCAGAAATGAAGTTCTCCCAGCATAGCAAAAAGGGTCTGTTAGTACCTGTGATATCAGAGCCATGGGGGGCACAAATAATCATAGAGGCCTCAGAGCTGTTGTCAGCCTGGCATTCCTGGATACCATTGAAAGCAGCCAAAGTATTACTTTCCTGATGTGAAATCAAACCTTCTGGAATAAAATTAGGAAGATAGTTCAATAATGAGATTATATAGTATAACTGAGGTGGGCTGGGTCACACTTTGTGGATGAAGGTAATCCAGCAATTGTCCTAAATCAGCAATTGTACTAAATAGTGTGGAGTTGGTTTTTTGCTGCTGTTGTTGTTTTTTGTTGATTGGGGAGCGGTTAAGACAGGGTCTTACTCTCACTAGGCTGGAGTGTAGTGGCACAACACAGCCTCAATCTCCCCAAGCTCAGGTGATATCAGCACCTCGGCCTCCCAAAGTGATGGGATTACAGGCATGAGCTACCGCCCCTGGCCTAAACAGAGTTAGTATGGTTTTTATTGCAGAGCTTTGTGGCTGAGAAATGCAGCTTCAGGGCCAGTGTGTTTCAGGAGTGAATGGATTTGGCTCTCCACAACTCAGAGTGTTGAGTAAGACATTTAGTGGCCGGGCACAGTGGCTCATGCCTGTAATCCCAGCACTTCGGGAGGCTGAGGCAGGCAGATCACCTGAGGTCAGGGGTTCGAGACCAGCCTGGCCAACATGGCGAAACCCTGTCTCTACCAAAAACACAAAAAATTAGCCAGATGTGGTGATGCATGCCTATAGTTCCAGCTACTCAGGAGGCTGAGGCAGGAGAATTGCTTGAATTCAAGAGATGGAGGTTGCAGTGAGCCAAGATCATGTCACTGCACTCCAGCCTGGGTGACAGAGTGAGACTCTGTCTTAAAAATAATAATAATAATAATAAATTAGATTCAGTGACATTGGCATTAATGACTTTTTTCTTTTTTTTTTTTTTGAGACAGAGTTCTGCTCTTGTTGCCCAGGCTGGAGTGCAATAGCGTGATCTCGGCTTATTGCAACCTCCGCCTCCCACGTTCAAGCAATTATCCTGCCTCAGCCTCCTAAGTAGTTGGGGTTACAGGCATGTGCCACCACAACTGGCTAATTTGGTATTTTTAGTAGAGACAGGGTTTCTCCAAGTCAGGATGGTCTCAAACTCCTGACCTCAGGTGATCCAGCTGCCTCGGCCTCCCAAAGTGCTGGGATTACAGGTGTGAGCCACCACGCCTGGCCAACATTAATGACGTTTTAACAGTCACAATTGCTCTGTGAACTTATATGACAAAACTCAGCTTTTAAAAACTACTGAGTATATATGTCAATCTCATATTTCTGAGCATCAGCCCTTCCTTCCTTGACCCCCATGAGGCTAAGGGATGGTTGGAAATTCAGAGATGAGGTGAGACTCACAAACTGAGGGGCATGTCTTAGGACAGCACACCTGAGTTGGCAGGAACAGCCATGATCTGAGATTAATAGGTGTGCGCGTGTTGCCCTTCCCCACGTGTGAGGGAACTCTCCAAATAACATTCTGTATTGAGGGGCTGTGTTTCTCCATCTCAACTTATTTGGGGCCTTTGATTTAGTCATGATTTGGTCATGTAGTTGGTTTGATTCTGTGTATGTGTGTGTGTGTAATATGTGTGCTATATATCTGTACACACATAATATGTATTATGTACAAGCAATTCTCCTGCCTCAGCCTCCTGAGTAGCTGGGATTACAGGCACCTGCCACCACGCCCAGCTAATTGTTTGTATTTCTAGTAGAGACGGGGTTTCACTGTGTTAGCCAGGATGGTCTCAGTCTCCTGACCTCGTAGTCCGCCCGCCTCGGCCTCCCAAAGTGGTGGGATTACAGGTGTGAGCCACCGTGCCCGGCCGCTCAGTAATTTTTAAAAACTGAGTTTTAGGCCAGGCGTGGTGGCTCACGCCTGTAATCCCAGTACTTTGTACATCATACATACACAGATATACACATATAAGCGCACTCAGTTTGTTACCAAATCCAGGCCTGATGCTACTTGCCTGTGTGGCAGGAACTGCAGATACTTGAATCTTGGCAAAGTCAGTTTGGGGGTTCCAAAGTACAGGGGGCAGCAGTCGAGGGGCAGAATAGCCTGGGTTGGGGGTAGCCGCATTTTAAATGCATTCTCTTATTCAGTCCTCACAGAAATCTTGTGAGCCAGGCAGGCAGTATTATTCCCACTTTACAATTTTAGGAAACGAAAACAGAGAGACAAAGTTTGACGAAGACCCAGAGTGGAGCAGCGATTCAGACCTGGCACAACCGACTCTGTTGCTTTCCCCTATGTCTCCCCATCGCCACCGCCTCCCTGACTGCCCTGCTCGGCAGCGCCCGATTGAGACTGGTTGTTAGAAATCCGCGCCAGAATCTTTACGTGTGTCCAGAAAGGGAAGGAATCAACATTACACGTCAGCCTTCCCAAGATGGCAGCTGCTGAAGACGAGTTTCTGCCGCCGCCGCGGCTCCCCGAGCTGTTCGATTCCAGCAAACAGCTTCTGGAAGAAGTCGAAGGAGCGACTGAACCCACCGGTTCCCGGATAGTCCAGGAAAAGGTGTTAAAGGGCCTCGACCTCCTTCAGAAGGTTGCCAAAATGTTATCGCAGCTCGACTTGTTTAGCCGAAATGAAGATTTGGAGGAGATTACTTCCACCGACCTGAAGTACCTGATGGTGCCAGCGTTTCAAGGAGCCCTCACCATGAAACAAGTCAACCCCAGTAAGCGTCTAGATCATTTGCAGCAGGCTCGCGAACACTTTATAAAATACTTAACTCAGTGTCATTACTATCGTGTGGCCGAGTTTGAGCTACCCCAAACCAAGACCAACTCAGCTGAAAATAACACTGCTATTACTTCCACGGTTTATCCTAGCCTCGTTGCTATGGCATCTCAAAGACAGGCTAAAATAGAGAGATACAAGCAGAAGAAGGAGTTGGAGCATAGGTTGTCTACAATGAAATCTGCTGTGGAAAGTGGTCAAGCAGATGATGAGCGTGTTCGTGAATATTATCTTCTTCACCTTCAGAGGTGGATTGATACCAGCTTAGAAGAGATTGAGAGCATTGATCAGGAAATAAAGATCCTGGGAGAGAAAGACTTTTCAAGAGAGGCATCCACTTCGAACTCATCTGGCCATGAGAGGCCTCTAATAAAACCCTTCATTCTCACTCGGAACATGGCGCAAGCCAAAGTATTTGGCGCTGGTTATCCAAGTCTGGCTTCTATGACAGTGAGTGACTGGTATGATCAACATCAGAAACATGCAGTGTTACCAGATCAGGGAATAGCTAAGGCAACACCAGAAGAATTCAGAAAAGCCACTCAGCAACAGAAAGATCAAGAAAAGGAGGAAGAGGATGATGAACAAACACTCCAAAGAGCTCGAGAGTGGGATGACTGGAAGGACACCCACCCTAGGGGTTACGGCAACCGACAGAACATGGGCTAATCTTCCCACAACACGGCAGGACTTCAGGGTGCACACCTTCCCCGCCAAGCAAAACCATGCAGCCTTCCCCTCCCTGGGCTCCTGTTCAGCTGTGTACAACGAAGGCAAAGATGCTTAATGTTGCTTTGAGTTCAATAAAGTGTTAATTATTATTATTGTTACTATTATTTTTTGAGATGGAGTTTTTTACTTGTCGCCTAGGTTGGAGTGCAATGGTGCGATCTTGGCTCACTACAACCTCCACCTCCTGGTTCAAGCGATTCTCCTGCCTCAGCCTCCTGAGTAGCTGGGATTACAGGCGCCTGCCACCACACCCAGCTAATTTTTTGTATTTTGAGATGGGGTTTCACCATGTTGGTCAGGCTGGTCTTGAACTCCTGACCTCAGGTGATCCACCCACCTTGGTCTCCCAAAGTGCTGGGATTACAAACGTGAGCCACCGTGCCTGGCCTAAAGTGTTAAATTATTAAGCATGTATTTGTACTGTAGATGATGTGAGCCATCAATCTAGTTTTGGCATCATCATCCTCATCGTGGTGTGTTCCAATTTCTTAAGTGGAATGAAAAGAACACTGAGGGCCAGGCGCGGTGGCTTATGTCTGTAATCCCAGCACTTTGGGAGGCCGAGGTTGGCGGGTCACCTGAGGTCAGGAGTTCGACCCCAGCCTGGCCAACGTGGTGAAACCCCATCTCTACTAAAACTACAACAATTAGCTGGGCGTGGTGGCAGGCACCTGTAATCCCAGCTACTCGGGAGGCTGAGGCAGGAGAATTGCTTGAACCTGAGAGGCGGAGGTTGCAGTGAGCCGAGATCACGCCATTGCACTCCAGCCTGGGCAACAAGAGCGAAACTCCGTCAAGAAAAAAAGAAAGAGAAAGAGAGAGGGAGAGAGGGATAAAAGGGAGGGAGGGAGGGAGAAAGGGAGGGAAGGAGGGAGGGAAAGAAAGAGAAAAGGAAGGGAGGGAGGGAGGGAAAAAAAAAACACTGAGAAATAGGTCTGGATAATTAATGGCTGTATGAATTATCTGAAAAAGTAACAAAGGTTCCTTCTATTATATGAGCCTGTGCAGAAAAAAGGAAAAGAAAATTTCTTATCACACAATGCGATTTCTTTTGAATCTTTGGGAGCGGTAGCTAAGAGTGAACCGATCTGGAAGGGAATTCAGTCAAAGCGTAAAGAAGCAGATGGTGACGTCACTATTAGAGGCGGGCATATGTAGATAGAGGCGCAGTGATTGCCGGTTCTAGTGCGTTCTTCGCGCGGAAGAATTTTTCTAGCGAATATCAAAGAAGGTGTAGTCTGAGTTGTGTCATACGAAGAAGCGGTGGTTTCGAAATGATGCCTAAAAACAACTCACAATACAATTTGCCATGACTAAGTAGTGTGTTGAGGACGGTGGTGAGGTAGCTAGTAGTAACTAACAACTCGTACTTATCTAGCAGGGGAGATATCATGATCACGAAGGTGGTTTTTTGTTTTTTTTTTTTTTTTTATTGAAGGTGAGGCTTTTTCGTTGCACTTTGGATGTGTGTATTGATCCTTGTGATTTCCGCAAATGTGGGAAACTTGACTGCGTAATTTGTGGTAGGGGCGACTGCGTTCGCGCTTTCTTCTGATTGCACGATGTGTTTGGAAAGATAGCATGTGTGCCGTTGTTGTCATAGTGTCGTGGGTTTGGAATTGTTGCGAGCTTAGGTTTTATCCGGCTATGTCTTTTTTCTGTTTCAAGTTTAATTAGGCGCTTTTTTATGCACTTTCTATGAAAGGTGGAAAAATAAGTCAGATTCTCGGGTGGTGGTGTGCACCGGTGCTAGCTCCTCAGGAGACTGCGGTCATTTGATCCCAGAGGGAGACTTTAATGAGCCAATATCGTGCCACTGCACTCCTGTCTGAGGGACAGAGACCCAATCTCAATGAAGAAAGAAAGAAAAAAAATTCCTGGGTCTTCAGGTGGGAAGTTAAGTACCTCATCCCTTGTAGTTCAGTTTTTCTGTGCAGATAAATTTACCAGTTTCCTGTGCAGATAAATTTACCTTAGCCTTTTCTTCTGGTGGGATGAATTGCTGAGGGTGGCTCAAGCCTACAGTCCCAGCACTTTGGGAGGCCGAGTCGGGTGGCTCACTTGAAGTCAGGAATTCCAGACCAGTCTGGCCAACATGATGAAACCCTGTCTCTACTGAAAATACAAAAAATTAGCCAGGCATGGTGGTGCACATCTGTAATCCCAGCTACTCGGGAGGCTGAAGCAGGAGAATCACTTGAACCCAGGAGGCAGAGGTTGCAGTGAGCCAAGATCACACTACTGCACTCCAGCCCAGGTGACAGAGTGAGTCTCGGTCTCCAAAAAAAAAAAAAAAAAAAAAACCGCCGGTGCACAGCTGGTACACACCAGGAGGTACAGGCTGAGGCATGAGAATAGTGTAACCACCCAAGGGGTTCACCTTGCCTGCTGCCTAGACAGAGCCAATTCATCAAGACAGGGGAATTGCAATAGAGAAAGAGTAATTCACACAGAGCCAGCTGTGAGGGAGACCGGAGTTTTATTATTACTCAAATCAGCATTCGAGGAACACAGTTTTTAAGGATAACTTGGTGGGTGAAGGGAAACCAGTGAGCCAGGAGTGCTAATTGGTCAGGGAAGAAATCATAGGGAGTCAAAGCTGTCTTCTTGTGCTGAGTCAGTTCCTGGGTGGGGACCACAAGATCAGATGAGCCAGTTTATTGATCTGGGTGGTGCCAGCTGAAGTGCAAGGTCTGCAAAATATATCAAGCATTGATTTTAGGAGCAGTTTAGGAAGGGTCAGAATCTTGTAGCATCCAGCTGCATGACTCCTAAACCATAATTTCTAATCTTGTGGCTAATGTTAGTCCTACAAAGGCAATCTAGTCCCCAGACAAGAAGGAGGTCTGCTTTGGGAAAAGGCTGTTACTGTCTTTGTTTAAACTATAAACTGTAAACCAAGTTTCTCCCAAAGTTAGTTCAGTCTACACCCAGGAATGAACAAGGACAGCTTGGAAGTTAGAAGCAAGATGGAGTCAGTTAAGTTAGATCTCTTTCACTATCTCAGTCATAATTTTGCAAAGGCTGTTTCAATTGCTTGAACCCGGGAGGCAGAGGCTGCTGTGAGCCGAGATCGCACAACTGCACTCTAACTTGGGTGACAGAGCAAGACTCTGTCTCAAAAAAAAAAAAAAAAAGGCATTTCCCGTATTGCTCAGATGAAATTATACACACGACAAAGACACAAACACCAGTTACTCCACTCAGTATCTGAGTTTTAATGTGGCAAAACAGACAAGAGGTTCCCTCTGAGTGAGGCCTGCTGAGCTTCTGCTAGTGATTCCTTCAGGATTCCACCCCCGACACACAGACAAGAACAAGCACAAGCCTTCACAAATCAGAATTCTAAAATCAGATTTGGGCCCAGCGTGGTGGCTCATGACTGTAATTCTAGCCCTTTGGGAGGCTGAGGTAGGAGATCACTTGAGCCCAGGAGTTCAAGATCAGCCTGGGCAACATAGTGAGACCTCATCTCTATTTTTAAAAAATAATAATAAAAAAATAAAAATAAAACCAGACTTGGCCAGCATGGTGGCTCACACCTATAATCCCAGAACTTTGGGAGCCTGAGGCAGGAGGATTGTTTGAGGCCAGGAGTTGAAGACCAGCTTAGGCAACATAGCAAGATCCCACATCTAAAAAAATTAAATAAAACCCGATTTCTTTTCCTTTTTTTTTTTTTTTTGAGATGGAGTTTTGCTCAGTTGCCCAGGCTGGAGTGCAATGGCATGATCTCAGCTCACTGCAACCTCCACCTCCCAGGTTCAAGTGATTCTTGTGCCTCCGCCTCTTGAGTAGCTGGGACTACAGGTGCTCGCCACCACGCCTGGCCAATTTTTTTTGAAACGGAGTCTTGCTCTGTCACCCAGGCTGGAGTGCAATGGCATGATCTCGGCTCACTGCAACCTCCGCCTCCCAGGTTCACGCAATTCTCCTGCCTCAGCCTCCTGAGTAGCTGGGATTACAGGTGCCCGCCACCACACCCAGCTAATTTTTGTAGTTTTAGTAGAGATGGGGTTTCACCATGTTGGGCAGGCTGGTCTAGAACTCCTGACCTTGTGATCCACCAGCCTCACCCTCCTAAAGTGTTGGGATTACAGGCGTGAGCCATGCACCTAGACTTTTGTTTTTTGTTTTGTTTTGTTGAGACAGAGTCTCGCTCTGTTGCCCAGGCTGGAGTGCAGTGGCATGATCTTGGCTCACTGCAACCTCCACCTCCCAGGTTCAAACGATTCTCCTGCCTTAGCCTCCTGAGTAGCTGGGATTACAGGTGCCCGCCACCACACCCAGCTAATTTTTGTAGTTTTAGTAGAGATGGGGTTTCACCATGTTGGGCAGGCTGTTCTAGAACTCCTGACCTTGTGATCCACCAGCGTCACCCTCCCAAAGTGTTGGGATTACAGGCATGAGCCATGCACCCAGACGTTTGTTTTTTGTTTTGTTTTGTTGAGACAGAGTCTCGCTCTGTTGCCCAGGCTGGAGTGCAGTGGCATGATCTCGGCTCACTGCAACCTCCACCTCCCAGGTTCAAACGATTGTCCTGTCTCAGCCTCCTAAGTAGCTGGGACTACAGGCGCCCGCCACGACACCCAGCTAATTTTTGTATTTTTAGTAGAGGTGGGGGTTTCACCATATCAGTCAAGCTGGTCTTGAACTCCTGACCTCAGGTGATTCACCCGCCTTGACCTCCCAAAGTGTTAGGATTACAGGTGTGGGCCACTGTGCCTGACTGCCCGGCCAATTTTTGTATTTTTTGTAGAGACAGCATTTTGCCGTGTTGTCCAGGCTAGTCTCAAACTCGTGACCTCAGGTGATCCACCCTCCTCAGCCTCTCAAAGTGCTAGGATTACAGGTGTGAGCCATTACGCCCAACCAAAACCAGGTTTCTGAACTGAGACTTGAAGGGTCCAGGAGTACTTCCCCAAAACAGTGCCCTTTATTCTTCCAGTGTGGAAAAATGCCTTTAACAGGTCCCTTTCTATAGGTTAGGGAGAGTTAATAGGACCCTCGAAGAGTTTACATGGCCTCTGAGGAGGCCAACAGATCAGGAGAAGGGAAAGGGAGGATGGATTATGCTTGGGAATAATCATCAGAGACTTCTTCCAGAATCAGAAACCATTTCTCTGCTGCAAGCCAGTTTACGCGCCTAAAGTCAGCAATGTCCCTGCCTACAAGGGAGGTGCCAGACATGGCCCCTGGCTTAAAGGAGGGCTCGTCTCAGGGTGTCGAAATGTCAGGGTGTCCCAGAACAGAATGAGGTCCAGCTGCTTGTTCTCACAGTCCAATAATGAGATCCAGACTGGGAAAGAAGGGAGTTTATTGGCCAGGCGCAGTGGCTCACTTCTGTAATCCCAGCACTTTGGGAGGCCGAGGCAGGCAGACCACCTGAGGTCAGGAGTTTGAGACCAGCTTGGCCAACATTGTGAAACCCTGTCTCTACTAAAAATACAAAAATTAGTCAGCCAGATGCGGAGGCTTATGCCTGTAATCCCAGCACTTTGGGAGGCTGAGTCGGGTGCATCACGAGGTCAAGAGATCGAGACCATCCTGGCCAACATGGTGAGAACCCATCTTTACTAAAAATGCAAAAATTAGCTGGGCGTTGTGGTGCGTGCATGTAGGCCTAGCTACTCGGGAGGCTGAGGCAGGAGAATCGCTTGAACCCAGGAAGCAGAGGTTGCAGTGAGCTGAGATTGCGCCCCTGCACTCTAGCCTGGCGACAGAGCGAGACTCTGTCTCAAAAAAAAAAAAAAAAAGAAAAGAAAAAATTAGCTGGACGTGGTGGTGGGTGCCTGTAATCCCAGTTACCCAAGAAGCTGAGGCAGGAGAATGACTGGAACCCAGGAGGCAGAGGCTGCAATGAGCCAAGATCACACCACTGTACTTCAGCCTGGGCGACAGAGCAAGACTGTCTCAAAAAAAAGACTAAAAGAAGGGAGTTTATTTCTGCAACTGGTTACAGGGAGAAGGTCAGAGTAACTCACCAGACCAACTAAAAAAGTTAAAAGTTTTGGCCCAGCGCAGTGGTTCATGCCTGTAATCTCAACACTTTGGGAGGCCTAGGTGGGCAGATCACCTGAGGTCAGAAGTTCGAGACCACCCTGGCCAACATGATGAAACTCCGACTCTATTAAAACTACAAAAATTAGCTGGTAATGATGGTGGGCACCTGTAATCCCAACTACTCGGGAGCCTGAGGCAGGAGAATCGTTTGAAGTCGGGAGGCGGAGATTGCAGTGAGCTGAGATCATGCCACTATACTGCAGCCTGGGCAACAAAGTAAGACTGTCTCAAAAAAAAAAAAAAAAAAAAGTTACAAGTTTTTTTTTTTCCCCCAAAGCTTATATACATTCAAGGTCCATGCCGATATGCGGGAGTGCACCTACAAGGTGGGATGTTTCATTCAATCTATATCGAATCTTTTTTTTTTTTTTTTTGAGATGGAGTCTCGCTCTGTCTCCCAGGCTGGAGTGCAGTGGCACGATCATGGCTCACTGCAAGCTCCGCCTCCCGGGTTCAGGCCATTCTCCTGCCTCAATCTCCTAAGTAGCTGGGACTACAGGTGCCTGCCATCATGCCTGGCTAATTATTTTTTATATATATTTTTAGTAGAGACGGAGTTTCACCGTGTCAGCAAGGATGGTCTCGATCTCCTGATCTCGTGATCCGCCCGCCTCGGCCTCCCAAAGTGCTGGGATTACAGGCGTGAGCCACCACACCAGACCTATATCTAATCTTTAACTAGGATCTAGGGTCTGAAAAGCTTCCTCTTGAGTCTTGGAAAGTTTCTTAATCTTAAATGGTTCCCTGGTACAAGGTGTATGTGTAAAAATGCTATTATTATTTGATCAGACTTTAGGACCTGAGAAAGGCCAGATGGTGTCTTAATGGGTTTTTTTTGCATTCCAGCCCTTGTACTCAGGCACCAGTTTCTCCAGTTCTTTAATGTTTAACATATGCATTCATCAAAATTATAGTAAAGGGTTGGTGGAACCAGATTGTTCTGGCTGCTGATGAAAACCTGGACTGCCACAAAGGGGTCACTGAGCCATGGTTAAATGCCCACAAAGGGCATCTTTTCATAGGATCACTGTTAAATTGTAATCCCACGTGGCAAATCAGTGTAGTGAGACACTGGGTTGCAGCAGAGAAAAAGGTTTAATCATAGGACCGCAGAACAAGGAGATGGAAAGAAACCTCAAATGTCTCCCAAACTCATCGTTTTATAAGGAACCCACTCCTGCCATAACGACCTACTTCCTTTATAATGACAATAGCACTAATCCATTCATGAGGGTGGTGCCCGCATGACCTAAACACATCTTAAAGGTTCTACCTCCCAACACCTCCATATTGGGGATCAAGTTTTCAACATATGGATTTTGGGGGACACGTTCAAACCATACCAGTAGGTACACCACAGACACTTGATTGTAAGAATGATGGTCAGATGTGGCTGCCACGTATGGAAAGTTAAAATTTCTCTGCATGGGTCTTATGCACAGTAACAGCTAACAACTATAGTGAACTTGTTTGGTGCCAGGTACTATGCTAAGCACTGCACACAAATTAGCTCCTTTGAAACTCTCAGGCTGGGCGCAGTGGCTCACGTCTGTAATCCCAACACTTTGGGAGGCTAAGGCAGGCGGATCACAAGGTCAAGAGATCAAGACCATCCTGTCCAACATGGTCAAACCTCATCTCTACTAAAAATACAAAAAATTAGCCGGGCATGGTGGCGCGCACCTGTAGTCCCAGCTACTCAGGAGGCTGAGGCAGGAGCATCGCTTGAACCCAGGAGGCAGAGGTTACAGTGAGCCAAGATTGCGCCACTGCACTCCAGCCTGACGACAGAGTGAGACTCCGTCACATACACAAAAAAAGAAACTGAAACTCTCAGCAACCCTCTGGTTATTATTATTCCCATGTTACAGATGAAGAAATTGAGGCCTATCAATGTTAAATAATTCCTCCAAGATCACACAGGGAGGTGACAGAGCCAAGACAGTTTCAGAGTCTGAACTATGAACCTAAACCACTATGTTATACTATCTAGCTTTACATAATGACTGCATTTGTGTTCTAACCTTTCAAAGTCAATACTCTCCAAGTTATCTTAATGACACAATAAACACATGTATTTAGAATTTTACTTCCTAGAAGTCCTCACTTTTTCAGTCCTGGGAATTAGTGACAAATATTGTATTCGTCTGTTCTTGTTCTGCTAATAAAGACATACCCAAGACTGAGTAATTTATAAAGAAAAGAGGTTTAATTGACTCATAGTTCTGCAGGGCTGGGGAGGCCTCAGGAAACTTACAATCATGGCAGATGGGAAGCAAACATGTCCTTCTTCACGTGATGGCAGGAAGGAGAAGTACTGAGTAAAAGAGGGAAAAAACCCTTTTAAAACCATCAGATCTCATGAGAACTCACTCACTGGTCACAAGAACAGCATGAGGGTAACCACCCCCATGATTAAATTACCTCCCACTGGGTCCCTCCCATGACTTGTGGGGATTATGGGAACTACAATTCAAGGTGAGATTTGGGTGGGGACATAGAGCCAAACCATATAAAGTATATTCAAATATATATATTTTTACTTGTCTCTTCTCATCATTCCTATATTCAACAGTATATTGAAGTTCTTTAATTTCAGCGATAACACTGAGGAAAAACATTAATTCAGAGTTTCAATAATTGTTCCCTAATCTTCATTATTAATGAGGGTGGCTGTACAGGTTTCTAAATGTGAAAGAATTAAGTTGTTTCCTTGCATTTCTGGTTCAGTTAAAATAAGCATACTGCTCTCTTTTGGAACAGGATGTCTCGGGCTGTTCCTCTTCCACTCCCCTGTCCTGTTCAACTTGGTACCTTAAGAAATGACTCCCTGGAAGCTCAGCTTCATGAGTATGTCAAACAAGGGAACTATCTGAAAGTGAAGAAAATTCTTAAGAAAGGTAAGCACCATATTGAGATGGCAGATGCACCTTGGTACACATTTCTGAATAGCGTTCAGAGAAAAAGGAATGTCATAAAGCTATGAATGAGTCCTTGGGGAAATCCAGAAATTAAATATAGAAATTAGATGTTCTCTAGCAGTGCAGTCAAGAGAGGTGTTAAATTCTTATTTTGAGGATGTTTTGCTTTGTTTTGTTTTGTGCTGGGGAAGCAACCACAAGCGCATCCAACTGCTACTGCTAGGCTCCTAAGGTTTCTCTGAAGTCACCCACCTTTGATTCTGCCTGATTCCTTTCCTTCAAATCTGCTCCATCCATTGAGTTCTCTGACACCTGTGGTTGACTGAGGAGACCAGTGTTCACAGCTGTCCCCTTCCTTGCTCCTTACTTCCACTTGGTGCCCTTTTTCCAGGGTTTTCTTGCTGAAGAATACAGGCAAACGTGGCTCAATGGCTGAAGCAGTCTTCAAAAGAACCAACAAACATGCCATGTGAATTTGGTCTGAGGAAACAAACCAAAGAACCAACGAACAAAAACCCATACACAAACAGAACCTTTTCTGGTGTTTGGCTCCTGATCTAGGGACCCAGACCTGCTTTTTTTTTTTTTTTTATTGAGATAGAGTCTCACTCTGTTGCCAAATGCAGTGCAGTAGCATGATCACAGCTCATTGCATCCTCGACCTCCATGGGCTCAGGTGAATCTCCTGCCTCAGCTTTTCCAAATAGCTGGGACTATAGGCGTAAGCCACCATGTCTGGCTAATTTTTGTGTTTTTTGTTTGTTTGTTTCTTTGTTTCTTTGTTTGTTTTTTGTAGCGATGCTTTTGCCTTGTTGCCCAGGCTGGTCTAGAACTTCTGGGCTCAAGTGATCTGCCCATCTCAGCCTCTCAAGGTGCTAGGATTACAGGCATCAACCCAGACCTGCTATTTTCAATGTGAGCAGAGGTCCTGCTGGATACCCCCTCTCTTTTCTTAGTATTGAAGGGGAGGCTTCTGAAACTTCTCTTTGCTGATTTGTGGAATAGTCAGGGTGACCTGGTTTTTCTCCACTTGCTTCAACAGCATTCCTGAAGATGTCCAGAAGGGTAACCCCAATTTTCCAACTATCCCACTGAATAGTTCCCTCATGAAGTTCTCATGGCTGGCACAGCGAATCCCATCTATCTGTAAACCCAGCACTTTGGGAGGCTGAGGCAGGAGAATTGCTTGAGGCCAGGAGTTCAAGACCAGTCTGAGACCAGCCTGGGCAACACTGTGAGACCCTGTCTCTACAAAAAATAAAAAAAAAATTAATCACTAGTTGATACTACAAGCATGGTAGTGCATGCCTGTAGTCCACCACACCAGGAGGCTGAGGCGAGACCCCATCTCAACAACAAAAAAATAAGTTCTCAAACCTTTTCATGTACTACCCCTAGGGTCCATAAGTGAAGTAGCTCACACTGAGCTCAATCATTTATGTGAAAGGTCCTGGGCTTTTTTTTTTTTTCCCCTCAAAATTTTGCATTTTACTCCATAACTATCCACATATGTTTTAAAATAAAACGTTGTAAAACTCTGCTTCTCGGGCCAGGTGTGGTGACTCACACCTGTAATCCCAGCACTATGGGAGGCCAAGAGGGGTGGATCACCTGAGGTCAGGATTTGAGACCTGCCTGGCCAACATGGTGAAACCCCGTCTCTACTAAAAATAATTAGCTGGGCATGGTGGCGGGCGCCTGTAATCCCAGCTACTTGGGAGGCTGAGGCAGAAGAATCGCTTGAACTCGGGAGGCAGAGGTTGCAGTGAGCCTAGATCGCACCATTGCACTCCAGCCTGGGCAACAAGAGTGAGATTCTGTCTCAGAAAAAATAAAAAATAAAAAATAAATAAAACTCTGGGCTAGGCACAATGGCTCAAGCCTGTAATCCTAGCACTTTGGGAGGCCGAGGTGGGTGGATCACCTGAGGTCAGGAGTTTGAGACCAGCCCAGCCAACACAGTGAAACCCCGTCTCTACTGAAAATACAAAAATTAGGCCGGGTGCGCTGGCTCACGCCTGTAATCCCACCACTTTGGGAGGCCGAGGCGGGCGGATCACAAGGTCAGGAGATTGAGACCATCCTGGCTAACACGGTGAAACCCCGTCTCTACTAAAAATACAAAAAATCAGCCAGGCGTAGTGGCAGGCGCCTGTAGTTCCAGCTACTCAGGAGGCTGAGGCAGGAGAATGGCGTGAACCTGGGAGGCGGAGCTTGCAGTGAGCCGAGAACGCGCCACTGTACTCCAGCCTGGGTGACAAAGTGAGACTCCGTCTCAAAAAAAAAAAAAAACCAAAACTTAACTTAGCTGGGCGTGGTGGCGGGCACCTGTAGTCCCAGCTATTCAGGAGTCTGAGGCAGGAGAATCACTTGAACCTGGGAGGTGGAGGTTGCAGTGAGCTGAGATCAAGACAGAGTGAGATTACTCTGTCTAAAAAATAAATAAAACTCTGCTTCTCACAGTGAATGGTATGGATAGACAGTCACTAGAAGTGATAGCATACTTATATTGAACATCAATTTTTTTAGTGAATATCAGAGTATTATGACATTTATTATCTCCTAGACATCTCCTGAATATTCTGCATCTTCAAATGCTTGATATTCAGTTAGAGTAAGGGATGGGGTTAACAAGTGTACCTGGATATAGAACAGGACTTCATCTGCATCTGGGAATTCAATCTGAAGCCTCAGATTGAAGAATAAGGGGCAGTAAGTTCTCCCAAAGTCTGATAGAGGGCTTCTTAGGAGATGATCTAAATGATCACTAGATTCTTTAAAAGGTATTCACAGGGCCAGGTGTGATGACTCACTCCTGTAATCCCAGCACTTTGGGAGGCTGAGGTGGGTGGGTCACCTGCGGTCAGGAGTTTGAGACTAGCCTGGCCAACATGGTGAAACCCAGTCTCTACTAAAAATACAAAAATTAGCTGGGTGTGGTGGTGGGTGCCTGTAATTTCAGCTAATTGGGAGGCTGAGGCAGGAGAATTGCTTGAACCTGGGAGGCAGAGGTTGCAGTGAACCAAGATTGCGCCATTACACTCCAGCCTGGGCAACAAGAGCAAAACTCCACCTCAAAGGAAAAAAAAAAAAAGAAGCCAGGCGTGGTGGCTCACGGCTGTAATCCCGGCACTTCGGGAGGCTGAGGTGGGCAGATCACTTGAGGTCAGGAGTTCGAGACCAGCTGGCCAACATGTTAAAACCCTGTCTCTACTAAAAATACAAAAATTAGCTGGGCGTGGTGGCCCATGCCTGTAGTCCCAGCTACTTGGGAGGCTGAGGAAGGAGAATTGCTTGAACCCGGGAGGCGGAGGTTGCAGTGAACCAAGATCATACCACTT
Source organism: Macaca fascicularis (assembly GCF_037993035.2). NCBI lineage: Eukaryota > Metazoa > Chordata > Mammalia > Primates > Cercopithecidae > Macaca > Macaca fascicularis. The sequence goes on from NC_088390.1 coordinate 48,063,553, forward strand.
CACTCCAACCTGGCGACAGAGCAAGACTCTGTCTCAAAAAAAGAAAAAAAAGAAAAGAAAAAGAAAAAAGGATAGTCACAGGATTAGAAAGCTGTGGCTTTCCCCATCCTTGCCAGTCTCAAGACAAGAGGCCCTTCAGACAAACCTCGGAGAGAATTGTAGTGCTTGCAGGCAGGAGAGATGAGACCTGAGTCCCAGCCTGCTATACAGTTGAAGTATGTCAGCCTACCCAAGCTGCCACCAAAGTGACATGCCAAGAAGCTGCAGTGTTCCCTGGAGTTGAGGAGGCAGGAAGACTGCTATCTGTCTCTTACTTGGAGCAGTCCTTGATGGGTGGGTGAGCATAGAAGGCTAGCAGTAATTAGTCACACTTGCACCAGCTGGTGGAACAAGTAGACTCCACAGTGGGTAGCTGAGCCATCTAAGGGGATTCTACCTGTGAAGGAAGAAAGAATCCCAACAGAGAGGCTGCAGGTAAGGCTCTAGAAGGAGGGAGTTGGGTGGTGGGCAAGAAGTCAGCAGAAGAGAGCACTGGCCTGTGTGGGGTTCTGCACAGTGTGGTGGAGGCACTTGAAGGACCCACTGGCACCTTCCACAACAGGACAGGCTTTAGGATAAAGCCAGAAGCTACACAGGGCATCAGCTGAGTATGAAGGCCATTGCCTCATTTTGTTTCATTGGTTCTCCCCCTTGCCTCAGCTCTGGAGTTGCCACAAACAGCGTTGAGATCAGAGGAAGAGTGGAGAAGCAAGGAGAAGGACAGTTAACAGAGCATTGCTGCATCCTGCAGTGTAGAGGAGGGAAGAAATTGGAATTGGCCTGGGCACGGTGGCTCACGCCTGTAATCCCAGCACTTTGGGAGGCCTAGGCAGGTGGATCATTTGAGCTCAGGAGTTTGAGAACAGCCTGGCCAACATGGTGAAACTCTGTCTCTACTAAAAATACAAAACTTAGCTGGACTTGGTGGCACATGCCCGTAGTCCCAGCTACTTGGGAGGCTGAGGCAGGAGAATTGCTTGAACTTGGGAGATGGAGGTTGCAGTGAGCCAAGGTTGCACCACTGCACTCCAGCCTGGGCGACAGCAAGACTCTGTCTCAAAAAAAAAAAAGAAAGAAAAGAAATTGGAATTGGATGAGAGATTAAGATTTTGATTTTAGTGGAACAACAATTTTTGTGTTTTTTTTTTGCCTGACCTCATGCACACGCTTCATTGGCTCTTCCTTCCCCTCCTTGATAGGCATCTCAGGCAGAATCCATTTTTTTTTCTTTTTTTTGAGACGGAGTCTCGCTCAATCGCCCAGGCTGGAGTGCAGAGGCGCAATCTCGGCTCACTGCAAGCTCCACCTCCTGGGTTCACGCCATTCTCCTGCCTCAGCCTCCCGAGTAGCTGGGACTACAGACGCCCGCCACTAAGCCCGGCTAATTTTTTTGTATTTTTAGTCGAGACGGGGTTTCACCATGTTAGCCAGGATGGTCTTGATCTCCTGAGCTCGTGATCCGCCCGTCTCGGCCTCCCAAAGTGCACCTGGCTGCAGAATCTATTTTTTCTGTCACTTTAATTGTGCCGTTCCAGGCTGGGCGCAGTGGCTCACGTCTGTAATCCCAACACTTTGGGAGGCTGGGATTTGGGAGGCTGACGTGGGCGGATCACCTGAGGTCAGGAGTTCCAGACCATCCTGGCCAACATGGTGAAACCCCGTCTCTACTTAAAACATAAAATAGGCGTGGTGGCGCAAACCTGTAATCCTAGCTACTCGGGAGGCTGAGGCAGGAGAATCGCTTGAACTCGGGAGGCGGAGGTTGCAGTGAGCCGAGATGGTGCCATTGCACTCCAGCCTGGGCAACAAGAGCGAAGCTCTGTCTCAAAAAAAAAAAAAAGAGTGTGCCTGAGGCTAAGTTGTCTCCTGATTGTATCCTACTCAGTTTAGCTCATTCAGAAAACCGATTGTTAGAGATTATGACTGTGCCCTTTGGGACCATAATCTAACAGAAGAAACAGACATAAATTGGGAGCTGAAGTGTACTGACAAGGGCAGGAAGTGAAGTGAGCACACAAGATTCATCTGAGCCTCCTTTTCTATGGGATAATCAAGAGAAACTTCTCAGAAGAAGTGTTGTTTAGGCCAGGACCTCAAGGAAGAAGAGTTGACCAAGCTGGGTGCCTTGGCACACACCTGTGGTCCTAGCTACTTGGCTGACTGAGGTGGGAGGATCACCTGACCCGGGGAGTCCAACCTGGGCAACAGAGTGAGATTCCATCTCTGAAAAAAAGGAAAAGAAAACGTAAAGGAGTTGATCAGGCAGGAGTTGAGCTCAGGATGGAGAGGAGCTAGAAAATAAAAGGGTCTGGTTGACATGAGTTGAGGGGAAAACCAGTGGGGTGGAGAGAGAGATGTGAGATGAAACTGGCGAGGGAGGCCTGGGCTGGACCAGTCAGAGCCTTGTGGGCTATTGGAAGGATTTTGGTTCGATTTAAGAACTCCCATTTTATATTGTTTTGTGTTTTACCCTCTATTTTTGTTTCGTCTCTTTCCTGCGTTCTTTTGTGTTAATGAAATGTTTTAGAATTCCATTTTAACTTATGATAGCGATTGGCTTTTAAGCTATACCTCTTTACATTTTTTTTTTTTTTTTAGTGATTGCTCTAGTTATTTCAATACAGTTGACACTACTTATCTGTGGGTTCCACATTTGTGGATTCAACCAACCAAGCATCAAAAATATTAGGAAAAAGGAAACAATTAAAAAATAACAGTACAATAAAAAATACAAACAAAAATGAAGACTAACAACTATTAACATAGCATTTACATTGTACTAGATATTATAAGTAATCTAGAGATGATTTAAAATATACAGGAAGATTAGATAGGTAGGTAGGTAGGTAGATAGATAAGATAGATTATATGCAAATACTATGTTATTTTATATAAGGGACTTGAGCATCTGTGGATTTTACTGGTATGGGAGGGTCCTGAAACCAGTTTCCCATAGGTACCGAGGGATGACTGTCTATATCTTTAACTTTTAACAGTTTACTTACAGTTAATGTACCACTTCACATAAAAGATACAAACTTAAAGGTGCATTTCTCCCTTTCTCTTATCCTTTATATTATAGAAGCCATAATATATCTATGAGTTATGAATCCTACAATATAATTTTATAATTTTGTTTTAAAGACTAATATAGGCTGGGCACGGTGGCTCACGCCTGTAATCCCAGCACTTTGGGAGGCCAAGGTGGGTAGATCACTTGAGGTCAGGAGTTGGAGGCCATCTTGGCCAACATGGTGAAATCTCGTCTCTACTAAAAATATTTTTAAAAATAGCTGGATATAGTGACGCGGGCCTGTAGTCCCAGCTACTCTGGAGGCTGAGGCAAGAGAATCGCTAGAACCTGGGAGGTGGAGGTTGCAGTGAGCTGAGATCACACCACTGCACTCCAGCCTGGGTGACAGAGTGAGACTCCGTCTCAAAAAAAAAAAAAAAAAAGTTAAAAAAAAAAGAATACAACTCAAGAACAGCCAAGGCTGGGCGCAGTGGCTCACACTTGTAATCCCAGCACTTTGGGAGGCCGAGGTGGGTGGATCATCTGAGGTCAGGAGTTCAAGACCAGCCTGGCCAACATGGTGAAACCCTGTCTCTACTAAAAATTCAAACATTAGCCAGGCGTGGTGGCGGGTGCCTATAATCCCATAATCCCATAATCCCAGCTACTTGGGAGACTGAGGCAGGAGAATCGCTTGAATCCGGGTGGCGGAGGTGGCAGTGAGCCAAGATCTTGCCACTCTAGCCTGGGCAAAAGAGCACAATTCCGTCAGAAAAAAAAAAAAAAAAAAGTCCGGGTGCAGTGGCTCATGCCTGTAATCCCAGCACTTTGGAAGGCCAAGGTGGGTGGATCACCTGAGGTCAGGAGTTCACAGCTTGACAGCTTGACTAACATGGTGAAACCCCGTCTCTACAAAAATACAAGAACTAGCTGGGCTGGGTGGCATGCGCCTGTAATCCCAGCTACTTGGGAGGCCGAAGTGGAAGAAGTGCTTGAACCCAGAAGGCTGAGTTTGCAGTAAGCCGAGATCGTGCCATTGCACTCTAGCCTGGGTTACAGAGCGAGACTCCATCTCAAAAAAACAAAAACAAAAACAGCCAAAAGTAAGAGATACCTAGGGTTTTGTGTAGGTATAAGGGGAGGGGCTTCCATTCCCTCTGGTGGCATTCCACCCTCCCAGTTCTTCAGTGTGTTCACCATCCCAGAAGCTCTCCAAACCCTATTTGTGGATTTTTATGGAGGTCTCATTATGTAGGCACGATTGATTAAATCATTGGTCATTGGTGATTAAATTCAATTTCCCACCCTGCTCCTCTCCCTAGAGGTTAATGGTAGGGTATGGTATTAAAGGTCCTAAACCTTTATCATAGCTTGGTCTTTTTGGTGACCTACCTCCATTGTGTAACAGAGGTATGAATAGATTTGCATGTCCAAATGGCTGCTCTGGCTATAGGAGGCTATGAGGTAGGTGGGGGGAGAGATAAAGCACTAAGATGACTTAGGCTCCTTTTTTTTTTTTCTTTTTTTGAGACAGAGTCTTCCTCTGTCGCCCAGGCTGGTAGAGTGCAGTGGTACGATCTCGGCACACTGCAACCTCCACCTCCTGGGTTCAAGCGATTCTCCTGCCTCAGCCTCCCTGTTAGCTGGGATTACAGCATGCATCACCACACCTGGCTAAATTTTGTGTTTTTTTAGTAGAGATGGGGTTTCACCATGTTGGCCAGGCTGGTCTCAAACTCCTGACCTCAGGTGATCCGCCTGCCTGAGCCTCCCAAAGTGCTGGGATTACAGTTGTAAGCCACTGTACCCGGCCCTAGGTTACTTTTTTTTCATTTTTGAGACAGGGTCTTACTATGTTGCCCCAGACTGGACTTGAACTCCTGGGCTTAAGTGATCCTCTCACACAGATGGGAGGACAGACTCATGTGCCACTGCAACTTTAGGCTAGGTTTTTGTTTTGAGCAACATGGTTGAGAGTGATACTATTCCCTAAAAGAGAAATATGTTTGGGAGGAAGCTGATCTAAGTCAACTTGGGTAGGCTGAATTTGAGATATCTGTGATTCACCTAAATGCAATGTCAAGTAGAAGCTGGATATTTGAGCCAGAAGCTCAGAGGAGTGATATGGACTGCACAGACATATTTTGAAATCAAGGATAGGCAAGAGGAGAAGGCCAGGAACCCTGCTGACATGTTCCTCACTGTATTTCAGACAGGCCAGCTTTATTGGGGGAGGAGTAGAATAAGAAGGAAGGGAAAACCAGGTGGTTCCCAACAGGTCAGTAGCAGGACTTGAGGGAAGGAACAATACATTCACGAATTCATCATTCATTCAGTTAGTCAGCATTTACTGGACATCTGCTGTGCCACGCAATGTGCTGGAGATACAGAGATAAATAAGACATGTTCCTGCTTTTAAAGAGCTCACAGTTTAGTAAGGGGAAGTAAATGTATTTGGAATTCCAGAGTGAGCTATGTAGAAACCTATACAAGGATGACTAAGGACACAAAACACAGAGTGGGCTGTGTTATTTGCAGAGGTCAAGGAAGACTTCCAGAAGAGGTGATATGAGCTAAGTCAGAATTTACTGGAGTGATGGTCACACCCACGTGAAGTTGGAGAAACTGCTCAGAGGAGGCCAAGGGATGGCATGGTTGGTGAGAGGTTTCCAGAAAGATTGGAGGAATAGAGAATGGAGAATGGAAGACAGATATAGAAGGGCCCAGACCAGAGATAGGACCCTGGATGAAAGTGACTGGAAAGTACTTTATAAATTCAAAATATACTAGGTGGGAGGCTGAGGCAGGAGAATTGCTTGAACATGGGAGGCACAAATTGCATTGAGCCCAGATGGTGCCATTAACATTCCAGCCTGGGCAACAAGAGCAAAACTCCATTTAAAAAAAGAGTATATATATATAAATATATATAAATAAATGTATATTTATATATAAATATAAATAATATATTTATAAATAAATATATTTATATTTCTATAATATATAAATATATTTAATATATAATATACAAATATATTAAATATATTTATGTTATATTTATATATTTATATATAAATACATATATTTATAAATATTTAAAATATTTATATATTTATTTATAGTTATATATTTATATATATATGGAACTGCTCTGAAACCAAAAGATACGTCCCAGACCGGCCAGATTGCCCCAACATTGTCCCTTTTTCTGAAAAAAATTAAGTACGGAGCATTTGGCTATCTGTAAAGAGAACTGTCTGTGAGGAGATTCTATTAGGAGAGGCGGTTGAATAAGATGACTGACTGCTAAGCATCTTTACAACCTGATGGTCATATTTGTGATGCTGCTATAATGCAATTAAAAGTGTGGTTGAGGCCGGGCGTGGTGGCTCAAGCCTGTAATCCCAGTACTTTGGGAGGCCGAGACGGGCAGATCACGAGGTCAGGAGATCGAGACCATCCTGGCTAACACGGTGAAACCCCGTCTCTACTAAAAATACAAAAAACTAGCCGGGCGAGGTGGCAGGCGCCTGTAGTCCCAGCTACTTGGGAGGCTGAGGCAGGAAAATGGCGTAAACCCAGGAGGCGGAGCTTGCAGTGAGCTGAGATCCGGCCACTGCACTCCAGCCCGGGCGACACAGCGAGACTCCATCTCAAAAAATAAATAAATAAATAAAAGTGTGGTTGATTAGAATACTGTGCCATGTGAATGTTCATGTGACCCTGTGCTTCCTGGCATGAAATTTACAGCAGGAAGTTAAGTGACTAAAACAGTTGCACATCATCTATCTGAGATGTGTTAACTGAGGTGAAATTGAGGCTAACTTTTCCTAGAAGTAAATGGGTAGGCTTCCTCAGGGATTTAGAAGCCAGGAAGATGAGTCATTCAGACCTAACTTTGAAAGATTATATATTTAATGCTTCATCAGAGAACTGAATTGATTGGAGACTAGACTTCTGAAGAAGACCCCTTCAGCTTACCAGAAAGAACAGGGACTTGATTTAGTGCCAGACAGGCTTAGGTTCCAACAGTGGTTCCTTCAGGAGTGTGACAGATGCTATACCCAGCATCTGTGAAAGGAGAAATAATCACCTATTCTCCTTCAGTTGTTTAAAGGATTAAATGAGATAAAGGATTAAAACATCTATCACCGCTGGGTGTGGTGACTCACGCCTGTAATCCCAGTACTTTGGGAGGCCAAGGTGGGCGGATCACGAGGTCAGGAGATCAAGACCATCCTGGCTAACACGGTGAAACCCTGTCTCTACTAAAAATACAAAAAAATTAGCCTGGCGTTGTGGCAGGAGCGTGTAGTCCCAGCTACTCCGGAGGCTGAGGCAGGAGAATGGCGTGAACCCAGGAGGCAGAACTTGCAGTGAGCCGAGATCGTGCCACTGCACTCCAGCCTGGGCTACAGAGTGAGACTCCGTCTCAAAAAAAAAAAAAAAAACAACAACAACAACAAAAAACATCTATCACTTGGCTGGGCGCAGTGGCTCACGCCTGTAATCCCAGCACTTTGGGAGGCCAAGGCAGGCGGGTCGATCACAAGGTCAGGAGTTACAGACCAGCCTGGCCAACATGGAGAAACCCTAAAAATACAAAAATTAGCTGGGTGTGGTGGTGCATACCTATAATCCCAGCTATTCGGGAGGCCAAGGCAGGAGAATCACTTGAACCTGGGAATGGGAGGTTGCAACGAGCAGAGATCAAGCTGCTGCACTCCAGCCTGGAGAGAATGAGACTCCATCTCAAAAATAAAAATAATAATAATAATAAATAAAAGAGAAAGAAAGAAAAGAATGGCTACTCCATAGGCACAGCTGCCTGGTTGACTACTTTTTTACTTTTTTTTTTTTTTTTTTTTGAGATGGAGTTTCGCTCTTGTTGCCCAGGCTGGAGTACAGTGGTCAATCTCGGCTCACCGCAACCTCCGACTCCCAGGTTCAAGCGATTCTCCTGCCTCAGTCACCCAAGTAACTGGGATTACAGGCATGTGCCACTATGCCTGGCTAATTTTGTATTTTTAGTGGAGCTGCAGGTTGTGACTGGCCCTCATTCAGTATTATGTTATTTATTTATTTAATTAATTCATTTTTTGAGACGGAGTCTCGCTCTGTCGCCCAGGCTGGAGTGCAGTAGCGCAATCTCAGCTCACTGCAAGCTCCGCCTCCCGGGTTCACACCATTCTCCTGCCTCAGCCTCCCGAGTAGCTGGGACTACAGACGCCCGCCACCGTGCCTGCTAATTTTTTTTGTATTTTTAGTAGAGACGGGGTTTCACCGTGTTAGCCAGGATGGTCTCGATCTTCTGACTTTGTGATCCGCCCGCCTCGGCCTCCCAAAGTGCTGGGATTACAGGCGTGAGCCACTGCGCCCTGCAATATTACGTTATTTAAACGTAGCCGCTTAGATGTGTATGATTAAGCCATTTTTTAAAATTACATTTCCACTTGAAACAGTAAATGCGTTAAGTGATAGTATTTGAAAAGACTGTATGGCAGAGCTGGGTTTTTTTCCCCCTAGTGGAACTGAAATGGGGAAATCTGTAATAACTAGCCATCAGGTAAAAGTGTGCGGCCGCAATAGACCCAGCAGAGGCAGCCGATAGACGGTTAAGACTATACTTTTAGGAATCATTTCTATAGCTTGCCACTAGAGAAGCTTTTCTGGACATGTGGAGCACTGGCAACTGCGAGGAGACGCAGTGTTCTCTCCTGAGCCTGAAACCTGCAGTTGGTGTTGCTTTGCTGCAGCTACTGTTTGCCATTGATGGATGATTCTTCTTTTCCTCTGAGAGAGCAAGCGGGAGAGGACGCAGTCTGAGTGGTTTCTCTTGTTCTTCCGCTTAATGGAAGAGGAAGCTGCTTCACGCAGTTGTCATTTCTAGTATTTCTGTGCTTATGTTAATTATTGCTTTACGGGTCTTTTCTTTTCTTTCTTTTCTTGAGATGGAGTCTTTCTTTGTCGTCCAGACTGGAATGCATTGGCCCCATCTTGCCTCACTGCACTCTCCACTTCCCAGGTTCAAGTGATTTTCCTGCCTCAGCTTCCCGAGTAGCTGGGATTACAGGCGCCACCACAACGCTCGGTTAGTTTCTGTACTTTTAGTAGAGAGGGCGTTTCACCAAGTTGGTCAGGGTGGTCACGAATTCGTGACCTCAAGTGTTCCACCTGCTTCAGCCTCCGAAAGTGCTGGGATGACAGGCATGAGCCACCACGCACGGCCAATTTTGTGTTTAATGAAGTGATTTGGTTGTCAAATAGCAGCCTGCGTTTTGGTGTTGGGGATAGGATTTATGTAGTTTTGCTCTCCACCTAATGTCAATACGTATCTGACCTATTTTTCAAGCATTTGCCATGTTCTGTTCTGCTTTTTGAGTAATGGGAGTTGGAGCCTACATTCTGAGTTACTTAGGAAAGCAGTTGGAAGTGGTTTTAAATGTGCTTTTAATATTTTCTTGCCAGGTACGGTGACTCATGCCTGTAATCCCATCACTTTAGGAGGTGGAGGTGGGAGGATCGCTTGAGGCCAGGAGTTTGAGACCAGCCTGGGCAATATAGCCAGACCCTATGTCTACAAAAAAATTGTAAAAGTAGGCCAGAGTGGCGGCGACTGCCTGTAGTCCCAGCTACTCAAGAGGCTTCAATGGGAGGATGGCTTGAGCTTCTGGGAGTTCAAGGCTTCAGTGAGCCCTGATGGCACCACTGTTCTGCAGCCTGGGCAACAGAATGAGACCCTGCCTGAAAACAAAAGTTTTCTTTTTTTTTTTTTGAGACGGAGTCTTGCTCTGTTATTTATTTATTCATTTATTTTTGAGACGAAGTCTCACTCTGTCACCCAGGCTGGAGTGCAGTGGCGCGATCTCAGCTCGCTGCAAGCTCCGCCTCCCGGGTTCACGCCATTCTCCTGCCTCAGCCTCCCGAGTAGCTGGGACTACAGGCGCCCGCCACCTCGCCCGGCTAGTTTTTTGTATTTTTTTAATAGAGACGGGGTTTCACCGTGTTAGCCAGGATGGTCTTGATCTCCTGACCTCGTGATCCGCCCGTCTCGGCCTCCCAAAGTGCTGGGATTACAGGCTTGAGCCACCGCGCCTGGCCCCTTTTGGGTTTTTATGGAAACTTCATTACGTAGGCATGGTAGATTAAATCACTAGCCATTCCTCTGAGAGAGCAAGCGGGAGAGGACGCAGTCTGAGTGGTTTCTCTTGTTCTTCCGCTTAATGGAAGAACCTTCCAATTTAACCTTCAGCCCCTCTCCCCTCCCCAAAGGTTGGGGGGCAGGGCTAAGAGTCCCAACCCTCTCATCATGCTTTGGTCTTTCCAGTGACCAGCTGTCATCCTGATGCCATCTGGATGGGCCCAGTCACTAGCTACAGTCAGCATCAGCATACAAAAGATACTCATCATTCCAGAGGTTCAAAGAGTTTTAGAAGCTCCATATCAGGAAACAGGCATGAAGACCAAATATATATTTCTTGGTTTTTTTTTGGTTGTTTGTTTGTTTGTTTGTTTGTTTTTTGAGACAGAGTCTCACTCTGTCACCTAGGCTGGAGTGCAATGGCACACTCACTGCAACCTCTGCCTCCTGGGCTTCAAGCAATTCTCATGACTCAGCCTCCCAAGTAGCTAGGATTACAGGCGCCCACCACCATGCCCAACTAATTTTTGTATTTTTAGTAGAGACGGGGTTTCACCATGTTCGCCAGACTGGTCTCGAACTCCTGACCTCAAGTGATCCATGTGCTTCTGCCTCCCAAAGTATTGGGATTACAGGCATGAGCCACCATGCCCAGCCCCAAATAAATCTTTTTTTTTTTTTTTTTTGAGACAGAGTCTCGCTCTGTCACCCAGGCTGGAGTGTACTGGCATGATCTCAGCTCACTGCAACCTCTGCTTCCCCAGTTCAAGCAATTCTCCTGCCTCAGCCTCCCAAGTAGCTGGGACTACAGGCGCATGCCACCATGCCCCGCTAATTTATGTAATTTACTAGTAGATACGGGGTTTCACCATATTGGTCAGGCTGGTCTCCAACTCCTGACCGCAGGTGATCCACCTGCCTCGGCCTCCCAAAGTGCTGGGATGACAGGCATGAGCCACCGCGCCCAGCCCCAAATATATGTTGCACAATATCACAGAGACAGTGGTATAGTGCATGGACTTTAGAACCAGACTGGTTTGTGACCTCTGGCAAATTGATCTCTCTCCATTTCTCCATCTACAAAATAGTGATAATAATAGTTTCTTCTTCGTGTTGTAGAGTTGTGAGGATTAAGTGAATTAAAAGAATGATGCCTGGCATACATTATTGTTAATATCAGATATTACCTCGTAGGAGGCCCAGAGGTTAGGTGACTGACCCATCTCGAGGCCCTGGGCTAATGAGGGTGGTATTAGGATGTCAACATTTGAATCCAGGTCTTTTAACCTTTTTGGTCAGTCTTTGTCATAGCTGCCTCTGGTCACTTCTTGTGGGACTGTTTTTAGTTACCTTTACAGCAGCCACAACATGGGTACAATGCTGGCCTAAAATAATTATTTGTTGAATGAATAAGTGTTATTTTTTATTAGGAAATCTCCAAAGGGCATGTTTGCTTAAGTTGTAGGGACAGAGGTTTTCACCTATTTTTCTTTCCAGCCACCTGTATCCCCTCAAGATTTGTTGCTCAGTGCCTTCCCCTAAGTGTTTTCTGATCCTTAGAGAAGCCCTTGGAGGGCTGGGCGCGGTGGCTCACGCCTGTCATTCCAGCACTTTCGGAGGCCAAGGCAGGTGGATCTCTTGATGTCAGGAGTTTGCGACCAGCCTGGCCAACATGGTAAAACCCCATATCTACTAAAAATACAAAAATTAGCTGGGCATGGTGGTGCGTGCCTGTAATCGCAGCTATTCGGGAGGCTGAGGCAGGTGAATCACTTGAATCTGGGAGGCAGAGGATGCAGTGGGCCAAGATCATGCCACTGCACTCTAGCGTGGGCTACAGAGGGAGACTCTGTCTCAAAAAAAAAAAAAAAAAAAAAAGAGAGAAGCCCTTGGAGGCCTTGGTTGATTTAATTTTTTTGCCTCCTGAGCCCCAGGAGGGGCTTCCCTAGACTGTAATTTCTTCTTGTCAATAACTATAACTTCTTGTCAGCCTGCTTCACTTGACTGTAATTTCTTCTTGTCAATAACTATAAATAGTTTCAGATTTGATAAATTAGACTGCTACAGGTGTGTGGATGAGATTCTTGGGGTCATAGATGAATGATGGTTTATAACTCATAGCAATAGCAGTAGCCAGAATATCAGTATTTTTTCCTTTTAACCTTTTTTTTTTTTTTTTTTGAGACAGAGTTTCGCTTTGTCAACCTAGGCTGGAGTGCAATGTTGAGATCTCAGCTCACTGCAACTTCCACCTTCTGGGTTCCAGCAATTCTCCTCCCTCAGCCTCCTGAGTAGCTGGTATTACAGGCGTCCGCCACCATGCCCAGCTACTTTTTGTAGTTTTAGTAAAGGTGGAGTTTTACCATGTTGGCCAGGCTGGTCTCGAACTTCTGATCTCAGGTGATCCGCCTGCCTCGGTCTCCCAAAGTGTTGGGATTACAGGCATGAGCCACCGCGCCCGGCTGGAGACATTGTTTTTATTATACTGGATGATAAGCATGTATTCAATTTGCTATGAATGTAGATACTATGTGTCTTCCAAAGTTCATTATACAAATATCTTCAAAGAGGTGCCCTGAACAGGTTAGTGCCTTGCCCCCGTAACACGCATAACTGAGAGATCCATGCAGAATTGTCCTTTTTCTATTCTCTGCTGCTCTTTTCTACTCTTAGGCTGGCTTGTGTTGGGCAGATAAGTGAACAAGGCACTGAAGATAGGGGAGATACACTGGGCAGTTCCTACCCTCTAGTGTAGGAAAGACAGTCTGGTAGAGGACACAAACATACCACAAATTTTTGTAACACAGCAAGTCCTGAGCAGTAAGACATGTGAACCCCTCTAGTAATGCTCTCACCATGAACACTGTTTCTTTTTCTTTTTTTCTTTTATTTGAGACAGGTTCTCACTCTGTTGCCCAGGTTGGAGTGCAGTAGCACAATCTCAGCTCACTGCAACCTCCACCTCCTGCCTCAGCCTCCCGAGTAGCTGGCATTACAGGCGCCTGCCACCAAGCCCGGCTAATTTTTGTGTATTTTTGTATTTTTATTAGAGACAGGGTTTCACCATGTTGGCCAGGCTGGTCTTGAACTCTTGGCCTCAAGTGATCCACCCACCTCAGCTTCCCAAAGTGCTGGGATTACAGGTGTGAGCCCCCACACCCAGCCCAATTTCTTCTTACTAGATGTCTCAGGCTTTGATACTGTTGACTGATCCTTCTTTTTGAAACTTTTAACCTTCCTTGTCACTTGTGACCCATGTCTTCCAGGTTTTCCTCTAATCTCTGCCTACTTTTTGGCTTTTTTTGTTATTTGCTTTTTTTTTTTTTTTCCCCCTGAGACGGAGTCTTGCTCTGTCACCAGGCTGGAGGGCAATGGCGTGATCTTGGCTCACTGCAACCTCTGCCTCCTGTGTTCAAGTGATTCTCCTGCCTCAGCCTCCTGAGTAGCTGGGACTACAAGCACGTGCCACCATGCCCAGCTGATTTTTGTAGTTTTTAGTAGAGACGAGGTTTCACCATGTTGGCTAGGCAGGTCTCAATCTCCTGACCTTGTGATTCACCCGCCTCAGCCTCTCAAAGTGCTGGGATTACAGGCGTAAGCCACCGCGCCCAGCCCCCGGCTGATTTTTCTATTTTTATGGTAGAGATGGGGTTCCTCCACGTTAGCCAGGCTGGTCTCAAACTCCCGACCTCAAGTGATCTGCCTGGCCTGCCAAAGTGCTGGGAGTACAGCGGGGAACTACCATCTCTGGCCCTAGCTTGCCTCAAGATGGTAGTGGACCTCAGGGTTGCAGCTGTAACCCTCTGCTTTAATTTTCGATTTCCCAATAAAGAAACTTTCTTCCCTTTTATGACCCTTCCTCTACATTCTGTTCGCTTATTGTGACCTTCTAGGTGCATGAGCTGTGCGGTTTGTTACGTTTGCAGGCTGGCTGCCAGTACTTAGATTTATCTATTATGCCTTGAAAATGGACCATTTAAAATATTTTCTCACAGAAGTATGTAGAGAAGTTTTGTTTCTACCTCAAGAAATGGGAAGCTACTGAAGCTTAAACCAGGGGAATATGTTGTCCTGCTTGTTTAAACACAGCAGTGACTGGGTGTGATGGCTAACGCCTGTAATCCCAGCATTTTGGAAGGCTGAAGTGGGAGGATCGCTTGAATCCAGGAGTTCAGGACCATCCTGGGCAAGAGTGCGAGAACCAGAAAAAAATAAACACAGCAATGCCATGTAGAATAAAAACTCCCTGGTTTGGGGGGAAGAAATCCAAAGTATTTATGTGTCTGGAATTTTGATCACAGTATAAAATATAATAGGGCGCGATATGCGAATATCAAAGTCTTTGGCTTTTAATTATCGCTTTCTCCTTCACTCTTTGGTTGTTCTCGAAGGGCCTCCTCGCTTCCGATTATAGGTCCAAACTGGGCAGCGTCGTTGAAGGTTTCTGGAGCTCCGGCGCGCTTTATAGTCGTCAGCGTTACGTGTGGAGGAAAATGGGGCGGGGTTAGAAAGTATCTAGCGAGTGATTGGCTGTTTTGCTACCATATGTTAATTACCGTGATTGCCTAAAGTATCTTCGAAATTTTGAGTTTATTTTAAATGCTTTGTCGAACTTTGGTAATGGAAAGATCGTTTTTGGAAAAAAGCACATACTAATATTTTCTAGGAGAAAATGGTGCTCACGAAAAACTCACCATCAACGAAATATGTGTGAGTTTCTTTCGCATGGGGGAGGCGTGGTATGGTCGGGTAAGACTCTACTTTGCGGGATCATTTCTAAAGTTTGTTACTAGAGAAGTTTCTTTGAACGTGTAGAATACCGGAAACCACGAGAATAGAGATGCAGTGGTTTTTTCCTGAGCGTGAGATTGCCGCTTGGTATTGTTTTATCGCGTTTGCCTTTTGGCATTGATGATCGTTCTTCTTTCCTTTTGGGAGAGTAAGAGGGAGAGAGCACAATCTGAGTGATTCCGGATGTTTTACTTGTGTATTAAAGGTAGTTCGTGTGTCAACTAGTCAGCGATTTTTTCAATTAGTTGTGGTTTAAGGGAATGCTCATTTTTCTTTTGTTTTTTGGAGACTGGTTAAGTGTGTACATGTGCTGTTGTTTTTTACTTTTTTGAGTTAGGGCATTGTTCTGTTATCTTAGGCCGGAGTGAAATGGCCCGATTTCGGGTCATTGCGCTTCCGTCTTCTAAGTAGGTGGGATTGCAGGTTCGCCTCTATTCCCTGCTAGTTTTTGTATATTTAGTAGAGAGGTGATTTCGCTTTGTTGGCCAGGGTGGGTTCGAGCTCTTAGCCTTAGGTGATCCAGTCGCCTCCGCTTCCCAAAGAGCTGGGATTACAGGCGTGCGCGATTAATTTTTTCTTGGTAGGTAAGACGTGTTTTATTTTTTTTCTTGGTCGTGTTACTACTTTGGCCTTTTTCTTTTTTTTCAGTCCCTTTTAATTATTCACAGCCTCATTGTTTGATAGTACTGGAAATTGGTCTGTTTTGTGTATTTTGTTTTCCCTTGTCTAATTAGTCTTTATACTTTAGTAAGATCTTTTAGGTGAGGACTTGTAATTCCAGTGAGCTCTTTTTATGTTATAGCCTTCCTCCCAACACACACAGTATCTTTAGTCCCTCCCTCATCCCTTCCCATGATTGAGAACCATTTTAATCCATTTTGTAATACACCAGAGTGTGGTGAACTAAATGCTTCAATGCAACTTTCTGTAAATATTTTTGATGAATAAACACTGAGTTTGCCTTCCAGTATATCTATGTGTGACTAATGAAGGCCTTCTTTAATCCCCCCCACCCACCCAGTTCCATCTCAGGAAATTTTCTGATATTTGCATTGATTCTGATATTTCCTTTGCAGGAATTTATGTTGATGCAGTTAACAACTTGGGCCAAACAGCACTTTTTGTTGCGGCATTATTGGGCCTTAGGAAATTAGTTGATGTTCTGGTGGATTATGGATCAGATCCAAATCAGTAAGTACAATAATACTGATGTCTAGAAAATAGGGGTTGTGCTATTAAGATGAGTTGGGGTGTTTAGAAACTAATTTGAAGAACCATTGGCCGGGCGCGGTGGCTCACGCCTGTAATGCCAGCACTTTGGGGGGCCAAGGCGGGCGGATCACAAAGTCAGGAGTTCGAGACTAGCATGACCAACATGGTGAAACCCTGCCTCTACTAAAAATATAAAAAATTAGCCGGGCGTGGTGGCGCATTGCCTGTAATCCCAGCTACATGGGAGGCTGAGACAGGAGAATCATTTTAACCCTGGAGGCGGAGGTTGCAGTGAGCCAAGATCGTGCCATTGCACCCCAGCCTGGGCAACAAGAGTGACACTCCATCTCAGAAAAAAAAAAAAAAAAAAAAAAAGGGGTGACTTTTGCCTGACTCTTATAGCTGTGGTTTAAAAGAATCGGAGTTTAGGCCAGGCATGGTGGCTCACGCCTGTAATCCGTGAGCCACTTTGGGAGGCCGAGGTGGGAGGATCACCTGAGGTCAGGAGTTTGAGACCAGCCTGACCAACATGGAGAAACCCTGTCTCTACTAAAAATACAATGCTGGGCGTGATTGCGCATGCCTGTAATCCCAGCCACGCCGGAGGCTTAGGCGGGAGAATCGCTTGACACGGGAGGAGGAGATTGTGGTGAGCTGAGATCTCACCATTGCATTCCAGCCTGGGCAACAAGAGCGAAACTCCATCTTAAAAAAACAAACAAACAAAAAAAAACACACTAAAAGAATTGAAGTTTAATAGTTGGTCTAAATTTTAATATGGAACAGCAACACAATGAATTAGTGACAGGTAAACATCTACTTTTTTTTTTTTTTTTTTTTCTGACACACGATCTGGCTCTGTCACCCAGGCTGGAGTGCAGTGGCATGATCTTGGCTCACTGCAGCCTCCACCACCCGGCTTCAAGCAATTCTCCTGCCTTAGCCTCCTGAGTGGCTGGGATTACAAGTGCGCACCACCATGCTTGGCCAATTTTTTGTATTTTTAGTAGAGACAGGGTTTTGCCATGTTGGCCAGGCTGGTCTCGAACTCCTGGCCTCCATCCACCTTGGCCTCCCATAGTGCTGGCATTACAGGTGTGAGCCACTGCACTTGGCCGAACATCTCTTTTTGTGAAGCACTTCGGCTTTTCCTCGGGCCTTCCCAAATGTTAGCTTACTTGACACCTTGACAGAGAAGGGAGAGTGGTGGTGGATATTTTTTCAGTTCCCATTAAACAGAACCAGAAACTGGGGTTTTGAGCACTTAAGTGATTCTAGCTGATTTTCACAGGAACGCCAGAATATGAATAATCATAAGTCTTTCCCATCTTACTTAAAGAGGCTGTGTTTAATGTACCTACTTAAATTATTGATATTGGAAGTTTTTGTACTTTTTTTTTTTTTTCTTGTGATGGAGTCTTGGTCTGTCACCCAGGCTGGAGTGCAGTGGCGCTATTATGGCTCACTGCAAACTCCACCTCCTGGGTTCAAGTGATTCTCCTGCCTCAGTCTCTCAAGTAGCTGGAATTACAGGCACCTGCCACCATGCCTGGCTAATTTTTGTATTTTTAGTAGAGACGGGGTTTCGCTATGTTGGCCAGGCTGGCCTCGAACTCCTGACCTCAGGTGATCCGCCCACCTCAGCCTCCCAAAGTGCTGGGATTACAGGTGTGAGCCACCGCGCCCAGCCCGTTTTACCATCTAATCATTCCTCCCACAAACAATAAGAAATCTGGATTGGGAGAGAGATGATATTATTTCTCATTTCTCATGAATGCTAAGAAGGAAAGGAATAATGATTTATACCCAGCTAAGCTTACAAGAAAATCCAGGTCTACCTGGTATCAAAATGTGTACTATCATATTTATTTATCGTAAAGCCTAAAAACTGGAGTCTCTGGCTAGCCAACTCAGAAGTTTATGTGGTACACACAGTGTTCAAAAAAAATTGAAATAGGGAGATTTTCTTTCTTTCTTTCTTTTCTTTTCTTTTCTTTTCTTTCTTTTCTTTCTTTCTTTCTTCATTTTGAGACAGTGTCTTGGTCTTTCGCCCAGGCTGGAGTGCAGTGGCACGATCTTGGCTCACTGCAACCTCCGCCTCCTGGGTTGAAGAGATTCTCCTGCCTGAGCCTCCTGAGTAACTGGGACTACAGCACCCGCCACCGTGGCCGGCTAAATTTTTTTGTATTTTTAGTAGAGGCAGGGTTTCACCATGTTGACAAGGATGGTCTTGATCTCCTGACCTCGTGATCCACCCACCTTGGCCTTCCAAAGTGCTGGGATTACAGGCGTGAGCCACTGCGCCCGGCAACATTTGGGAGATTTCAAATTAAAAACTGGGATTTCTGGCTCTTGGAAATTCGGAATATCTGGCTTTCCTGGCTCCCTTTCCTGGCTCCCTTTCCTGCCCAACAGCAATAGATCCCTGACCCTCCTCAGAGAAAGCCTAAACCCAGTTACTTGGTCCAGCAGGCATCTGATTTGTGACTTCAATAGGTCCAGTCCATCACAGCATTTCCACTGCGCATATAATAGGAATAAAACCTCCTGGCTGGGTGCGGTGGCTCACACCTATAATCCTAGCACATCGGGAGGCTGACGCAGGTGGATCATCTGAGGTCGGGCGTTCGAGACCAGCCTGGCCAACATGGTGAAACCCCATCTCTACAAAAAATACAAAAACTAGCCAGGCATAGTGGCGTGTGCCTGTAATCCTAGTTATCTGGAAGGCTGAGGCAGGAGAATTGCTGCTGGAACCCTGGAAGCAGAGGCTGCAGTGAGCCAAGACTGCGCCACTGCACTCCAGCCTGGGTGACAGAGCGAGACTCCATCTCAAAAAAAAAACAAAAAAAAAAGAAGCCTCCTGGCTGGGTGTGGTGGCTCATACCTAAAATCCCATCACTTTGAGAGGCTGAGGCAGATGGATCACCTGAGGTCAGGAATTCAACACCAGCCTGGACAACATGGCAAAACTAAAAATACAAAAATCAGTCAGGTGTGGTGGCGTGCGCCTGTAGTCCCAGGTACTCAGGAGGGTGAGGCAGGAGAATCGCTTGAACTCAGGAAGCAGAAGTTGCAGTGAGCCAAGATCGCACCACTGTACTCCACCTAGGAAACAGAGCAAGACTTCATCAAAAACAAAAAAAGGAATAAAGCCTCCTCCCAGAAATTCCCCTTCACCTTGATCAGATAAAAAAAAATTTAAAACTTTTTTTTCCTGGTACCTCTATGCAGCTAATCATCAGATATTTTTTAAGTCACATGAAAATGTTCCTAACAACAAAATAACAAAGCCATAGGGGTTTGCCATCCTCTCTTGTTCTTGTCCATTTCCACTTCCTTCCTGGCACTGCCTGGCATTACAAGTGGCCTTCCTGGATACTTGAAAGAGGGAACTTCTTTAAACTCTGAGGTCTTCAGAAGCTGAGCTCCTTCCTGGTCTCAGCTGTGTCATTACTACTATGCACCATATCATGGGCTAGTCTCAACTCCCTGATCTTGAAAATTAAAGGTTTGAATGGTTTGATCTTTAAAGAAATCAGCTTTAAGCCTGGACAAAGCAGTTGTAAATGCAAATGACTATAAAATATTTCAATTTTTATCTGTATTTTTTTATACAGGCTTTTAAAAAACAGTTTATGTTTTCTGAACACAGTTATACTGTCATACAGAATATGAAAGTGGTGATGGTCATGACTATTTCACTCAAGACATTGTTTATACACCTTGTTCCAGTAATTAAAAGAAGTGGGAAATAGCGGGGCTTGGTGGCTCATGCCTGTAATCCCAGCACTTTGGGAGGCCGAGGTGGGTGGATCACCTGAGGTCAAGTTTGAGATCAGCCTGGCCAACAAGGTGAAACCCCATCTCTACTAAAAATACAAAAATTAGCCAGCCGTGGTGGTGGGCACCTGTAATGCTAGCCACTCAGGAGGATGAGACAGGAGAATTGCTTGCACCCAAGAGGCGGAGGTCACAGTGAGCCAAGATCATGCCACTGCACTCCAGCCTGGGTGACTAGAGCGAGACTATCTCAAAAAAAAAAGTGGGAAAAACTGAAGAAAAAAGAAGATGTTGCATTTTTGCTGAAGAACTGCAGGCTGTCCCAATATGGCCTCCATACAACACGGGTATATGCAAATATCAGCTGAGCCAGTCCCCATGCTGCTTTTTTTTTTTTTTTTTTTTTTTTTTTTTTTTTTTTTTTTGGTATAGACAGGGTCTCTGTTGCCCAGGCTGGTCTCAAAACTCCTGGGCTCAAACAATCCTCCCACCTCACCTCCCAAAGTGCTGGGATTACAGGTGTGAGCTACTGCATCTGGCTGACCCATTTCCTTCCGGGCTTTGAAATTAAACAACACAGTAGAGACAGTAGAGCATGTGTGAGTCAAGAAAAATTCTGGAAGGAAACGCAACAAAATGTTCATTGTTTTAAGTTACCTCTGGTTACTTAATTCTCATACTAATTGGCTTTTTTCTTTGTACTTTT
Source organism: Macaca fascicularis (assembly GCF_037993035.2). Classification (NCBI taxonomy): domain Eukaryota; kingdom Metazoa; phylum Chordata; class Mammalia; order Primates; family Cercopithecidae; genus Macaca; species Macaca fascicularis. The sequence goes on from NC_088390.1 coordinate 48,084,238, forward strand.
CTAAGCTTCCAACTTTTCCTCCCCTAAGCAATCTTATAACCAACCCCTCTACAACACACACACATAAAATACAAAAGCTGCCAGGCGCAGTGGCTCACGTCTATAATCCCAGCACTTTGGGAGACTGAGGCGGGTGGACCATGAGGTCAATAGTTCGAGACCAGCCTGGCCAACATAGTAAAACCTCGCCTCTACTAAGAATACAAAAATTAGGGCGGGTGCGGTGGCTCACGCCTGTAATCCCAGCACTTTGGGAGGCTGAGGGGGGCGGATCATGAGGTCAGGAGATGGAGACCATCCTAGCTAACACGGTGAAACCCATCTCTACTAAAAATACAAAAAATTAGCTGGGTGCAGTGGCACACGCTTGTAGTCCCAGCTACTAGGGAGGCTGAGGCAGGAGAATCACTTGAACCCGGGAGGTGCAGATTGCAGTGAGCCGAGATTGTGCCACTGCACTCCAGCCTGGGCGACAGAGTGAGACTCCGTCTCAAAAAAAAAAAAAAAAAAAAATACAAAAATTAGCTGGGTGTGGTGGTGCGTACCTGTAATCCCAGCTACTTGGGAGGCTGAGGCAGGAGAATCTCTTGAACCCAGGAGGTGGAGGTTGCAGTGAGCCGAGATCGCACTATTGCACTGCAGCCTGGGGAACAAGAACGAGACTTCGTCTCAAAAAAAAAACCCAAAAAACAAAAAAGAAGATGGTAAGACATTATACAAAGCTGTTTTTGCAGCAAGGAGGATATTGTGGTTCCCACAATGCACTGTGCTGAACTACTTCTCTGCCCAGCAGTGGGAGAGAGCCTGCAGTGAGAACCAATGGGATCAGTGGTTCCTATATGCCTGGGTGCAGGCAAGCCTCATTAATATCACCAGGGGAATTTGAAAAATAAAACAAAACCAAACCACATTCCTGGGTCCTGTGCTTGCAAGTTTTGTTTCAGTCAGTGTAAGGTATAGTCTGAGAATCTGTGCTTTTGACAGATATCCCAGCGGCTTATTTTATTTATTTATTCATTTATTTTTGAGACGGAGTCTCGCTCTGTCACCCAGGCTGGAGTGCAGTGGCTGGATCTCAGCTCACTGCAAGCTCCGCCTCCCGGGTTCATGCCATTCTCCTGCCTCAGTCTCCCGAGTAGCTGGGACTATAGGCGCCCGCCACCTCGCCCGGCTAGTTTTTGTATTTTTTAGTAGAGACGGGGTTTCACCATGTTACCCAGGATGGTCTCGATCTCCTGACCTCGTGATCCACCCATCTCAGCCTCCCAAAGTGCTGGGATTATAGGCTTGAGCCACCGCGCCCGGCTGCGGCTTATTAACTAAATTATGATACACCCATTCATTGGCATACTATGCAGCTGTTAAAAAGAATGGAGGTGCCTTGTAGTTTCTCATATGGCAATTTCTCCAGGATAGATTCTTAAATGAAAATACATAGGCCGGGCGCAGTGGGTCACGCTTATAATCCCAGCACTTTGGGAAGCTGAGGCGGGTGGATCACCTGGAGTTCGAGACCAGCCTGGCCAACATGGTGAAACCATGTCTCTATGTCTCTACTAAAAATACAAAAAGTTACTGGGCGTGGGTGGCGGGCACCTGTAATCCCAGCTACTTGGGAGGCTGAGGCAGAAGAACCACTTGAGCCTGGGAGGCGGAGGTTGCAGTGAGCTGAGATCGTGCCTCTAGCCTGGGTGACAAGAGCGGAACTCTGCCTCCAAAAAAAAAAAAAGAGAAAAGAAAATATGTAGATACAGAAGAGTTTGTATAGTGTATTCTTATCTATACTTGTATATACCTAGAACATTTCCAGAAGGATACAAAAACTTGTAATAGTAATTGCATCTTGGTAAGAGAACTGGGTGTCTGGAGTTGGAGGACTTTTTTCTTATCTTCTCTTCGTCATCCTTTTATTTTCTTTCTTCCTCCGCTTTTTCTTCTTCCTCTTCTTCCTCTTCTTCCTCTTCCTCTTCATCCTCTTCCTCCTCTTCCTCTTCTTCTTTTTTTTTTCCCTTCCCCCCTCCTCTTATTTGTGTTTCTTTTTCAGTTAAAGAGAGAGTTCCCCGGTGATTCTCATGTGTAGCCAGGTTAGGAAACTAAGGCTATACATCATATCCTCACTGTATCCTGGACACATTAAAGGCTGTCACTTCATGCCTCAGAGAGTTTACTGGCTTTGGTGAAATTTTTCTGAGGTGAAATTTTTCTGAGGTGTAGATCCTTGACTGCGTTGCTAATGCCAAGATTTTGTGGGCCTCTACCACAGGATCTTTTTGGGGGACTGTGGGGAGACATTCTCAAATGAGAGAGCTGGCACCTTGTTAGGCTGTGCTTGACTAGCCTGATCCCAGGACACTGCAGATGTGAAGACATTGTTTCCGTGCAGCCAATATCAGGGTACTGGGGAAAGAAAATTGGATTTGGAACCAGGTCTATGCCTGGGAATGAACCTCAGCTTTGCCATTTTGTTTCCTCATCTGTAAATTGGGAAATGATACTTCCTTGAAGGGTTGAGTGAAGGAGGGAAAAAAAGGTGTGTGTGTGTAGAAAGTTCCTCTGGTCACAGATGGGCTTCACAAATTATGATGTTATATTCCTCGTCATCAAGGTTGCCTTGTAGAGGCCGAGCGCGGTGGCTCAAGCCTGTAATCCCAGCACTTTGGGAGGCCGAGATGGGCGGATCACGAGGTCGGGAGATCGAGACCATCCTGGCTAACCCGGTGAAACCCCGTCTCTACTAAAAAATACAAAAAATTAGCCAGGCGAGGTGGCGGGCGCCTGTAGTCCCAGCTACTTGGGAGGCTGAGGCAGGAGAATGGCGTGAACCCGGGAGGCGGAGCTTGCAGTGAGCTGAGATCTGGCCACTGCACTCCAGCCTGGGCGACAGAGTGAGACTCCGTCTCAAAAAAAGAAAAAAAAAAAAAAAAGGTTGCCTTGTAGAATAGGAGCCATGTGTTGCACACTGAGCCCTGCTCCATGGAATGCAGGAGCATTGCCATGGACATCCATTGTACCCATCTCCCTCCCCAGCCGCTGCTTTGATGGGAGCACCCCTGTCCACGCAGCAGCATTTTCAGGCAATCAGTGGATCCTTAGTAAACTGCTGGATGCAGGAGGTGACCTGCGACTCCACGATGAGAGGGGTCAAAACCCGAAGACTTGGGCTTTGACAGCAGGAAAGGAGCGTAGCACCCAGGTAAGGGTGGGTCCCACTCTGTAGCCATGCCCAGTAGAAGAGCACTGGACTGAGAGTCAGGCTCCCAGTGGTCAGCACAGAGCGTGCAGTGGCCTTAGCTTTGGCACTGGACTCTCAAGCTTGGATCAAAGCAAGTTAGCCAGCTGCGAAACTTCCGGCAGTTCTAGTGAACCTTTCTACTCATCCATTCTGTGGGAAAGGCAAACAACTGTAACTTTGTCTGACCTATTTAACTAGCACTTACCATGACTCAGATGTTGTTTTAAATGTTTTTTATATATTAAGTCACTTTAATCTTCACAACAGCCTCTCAGGTAAGTACTATTATTGTCCTTATTGTACAGGTGGGGAAACTGAGGCCCACTGACATTAAGTAACTTTGCTTGGCAGGTGGAAATTGTTTTTTTTTGGGGGGGGGGGTGGGGGGAAGGAGTCTGTTGCCCAGGCTGGAGTGCAGTGGCATGAGCTCAGCATGAGCACACCAACACACTCAGCTTTTTTTTTTTTTTTTTTGAGATGGCATGTTGCTCTGTCACCCAGACTAGAGTGCAGTGGTACGATCTCGGCTCACTGCAACCTCTGCCTCCTGGGTTCAAGCAGTTCTTCTGCCTCAGCCTCCTGAGTAGCTCGGATTACAGGCATGCACCACCACACTCAGCTAACTTTTGTATTTTCAGTAGAGACGGGGTTTCTCCATGTTGGCAAGGCTGGTCTTGAACTCCTGACTCACGTGATTCGCCCGCCTCGGCCTCCCAAAGTGCTGTGATTACAGTCATGAGCCATCGCGCCTGGCTGGTGTGATGTGTTTTAATGAAGACTAAATAACATAAATGTAAAACTCAAAGGGCAGGTACAGTGCCAGGCCCCTCTGTGTGCAGTCTCCTTTCTGGGGCTCCTGCTTATTAGCTGTTGGGCCTTGGACCAGCAGTTTTACTCCTCTTGGCCTTGGTTTCCTCATCTGTTGAAGGAGGGAGTTGGAGGAAATTGTTGCCCTAAATCCTGTCCCTGAAAACATTCCATACCTTTAGAAAATCACCTGGGCCCTTTCCTTTTGAGAGATTTTTCTATTGGGGGCTCTCAGTTCCTCGGACCATTTGTCTTCACACCCAGGCTTCCATTCCATTGAGAACTGGTGTGCCCGCATTGGGCATCTCTGATGTTTTGCAGATAGTGGAGTTCATGCAGCGCTGTGCCTTACACATGCAGGCCATCATCCAGGGCTTCTCTTATGACCTCCTGAAGAAGATAGACTCCCCGCAGCGGCTTGTCTACAGCCCACCCTGGTTTGGGAGCCTTGTGCAGGGGTGAGTACTGCCTCAAGCAGAGTGGGATATTCTCCATCACCCAGCCTTCCTTGTGGGAGCCCTGCAGCATGGGTTGCTTCGGCTCCTCCACATCAGTGCCCTCTGGCATCTGGCCCATCCAAAGGGGCGTGCTTGGAAAGAAAAGGCTTGCCCCTGATGAAGGAAGGCCAGAGGATCACCTTTGGCCCTCTCTTCCCTCTCCCCAGAAGGTCTGAGAGGAATGAGTGTGGGCTCCAGTGGAAACTACCCTGTGTTTAGCAGAAGGGGAACATCTCAGGTCTGAGGAGCCCAGCAGAAAACCCTTACCCAGCAGGACACCTTTCTGGCTTTTTCGTCATCTCCTGAAAACAATAGAAAGAGTGTTCCTTTATTACTAAGGTTGCAAAAGACCACAAATGCTTAACTTACAGTTTCTTCGGCTATTTTCAGCTGATATGAGAGACTTGCTGCCAGCTGGATGGGCAGCCCCCTCCTTCTTCCATCACAGCTGCAGGAGGTGGGCTCTGTGCTTCTCTCCGTGCTCAGGGTTAAGCTTGGAAGGGAGGAGTGTCATTTCAACTTCTCTGGGATTGGTTGACTTAGGGTTTGTATGTACAAAGTCCTTCCTGTTTGGCTTTTCTCTGATGGCATCTCTTTCTGTAAGCAGGGTAGGTGGGCTCACCACACTTTTGCAGGCTTCCTTGTCCTGTCATTCATGCACTTCAAGTCCTGACTTTCCTCTGATGATTGGATACTCCTGGCTCCTCAGGCGAGATGAGTTCATGATCCCGTTAACTCCTAGCTGCTGTGCTGCCTGCCACTCTGACCAGTTTTGGCTCTTTACTCAGTATCCAGAATGACCTTTTAAAAATGGAAATCAGGTAGCTGAGTGCAGTGGCTCACACCTGTAATCACTTTGGGAGGCTGAGGTGGGCGGATCACCTGAGGTCAGGAGTTTGAGACTAGCCTGGCCAACGTGAGGAAACCCTGTCTCTACTAAAAATACAAAAATTAGCGGGGTGTGGTGGCATGCACCTGTAATCCCAGCTACTCAGGAGGCTGAGGCAGGAGAATCACTTGAACCCAGGAGGCGGAAGTTGCAGTGAGCCAAGATCGCACCACTGCACTCCAACCTGGGTGACAGAGCAACACACCGTCTCAAAAAAAAAAAGCCTAGTGTGTTGGTGTGCTCCTCATAGTTCCAGCTACTCTGGAGGCTGAGGTGAGAGAATCGCTTGAATCTGGGAGGTGGAGGTTGCAGCAAGCCAATATCATGCAACTGCACTCCAGACTGGGTGACAGAGCGAGATCCTGTCTCAAAAAATTAAAATAAAATAAAGTAATCAAACAAAAAATAAAATAATAGAAATCAGGTTGTACCACTCTGCTAAAACTCCTTAAGGACCTTCCCTGTGGCTATTAGGTTAAGTTCAGAAATCCCTTATCTGGCCTTGGAGGCCCTGCCTCATCCAAGCCCTCCCACTTCATCTCCTCCCTCTGCCCCTGGTGCTTGTATGGAGACCCCTTCTTCAGAGTTTAGAGAATTGTCATAGTTTGCAATTATTTTATTTGTATATGTTCTTCTCCAGTTTTCCAATTAAATTGTGAATTCCAAGAGGGCAGGGGCTGTGTCTGTCCTCTTCATTGCTACTAACCCTTAGCTGCTTGGTGCATGGTAGGGCTCTGTAGAAGGAGAAGAAGCTCATGAGTGAGCCTGAAAGGAAAACCCAAGTGTAAGAGTGGGTGAGCTTTTACAGTCTTACTTATCTAGATACAGCATCGAGTTTAGAATTAGATGAAGCATTCTTATGGGGTTAATGGAATGTTTACATGGAAATACACTCCTCTTCCCCCACCTTTTTTTTTTTTTTTTTTTTTGAGACTGAGTCTTACTCTGTCGCCCAGGCAGGAGTCCGTGCAATCTTGGCTCACTGCAACCTCTGTCTCCTGGGTTCAAGCAATTCTCCTGCCTCGGCCTCCTGAGTAGCTGGGATTAATATAAAATTAGCACACCTGGCTAATTTTATATTTTCAGTAGAGATGGGGTTTCACCATGGCCAGGCTGGTCTGGAATTCCTGACCTCAAGTGATTCACCCACCTCTGCCTCCTGAAATGCTGGGATTACAGGCGTGAGCCACCGTGCCTGCCCCCCTTCTCTTAATGTAAAAAACCACACAAATTCTTGAAATTAGAGTTAGCCTTTGAGATTTGTGAGTGGTACTATGTCAGATAAGATTCCTCACACGTGTGTTTGCACAGAGCTTGTACTGGGAAAAGAAGAAAAGCACTGAGTTGAGGACCAATGGCTGTAGATGACTGAAGTTAGTTTTTTCTCCCCTTAACCCAGCCGAGTTTAGTTATATAGATGTGTGCTGAGAAATTTAGGTAGGAGAGCAGGAAATGTTGATCTGAACTGCAGTTGTTGTCCAGGTCACTGTTTGAGAACACTCGGCTCTTTTGCTTAAAAAGAACTCTCCGCTCCAAAGAGCCACGTACTGCCCAGAGATCCCAGAGTGGAAGGCAGGAGGCCTTGTCACTGGTTACCCCCAGTTCCACTGCTGCTGGAGGCTGACATCGTCACTGTCAGCACAAGTTCTGTTCCCCTGGGCAAGAAACGGTTCACTGTCTCTTAGATCTTCTGAGGCCTAAGCACATAAGCCTTATTTTAAGAAGAGGCTGATGATTTGGTGTAGAAAAGTGGCCTTTTTCTTAGGGCCTGTCTACTCAAGTGAGAGTGACCATATAGCTTATTATCTGTTGGCTGTTTCCAGAGTGAAAGGGAGACTATCAATAATGGTGCTGAGATACCAGGTGTAAACTGGGATGCTCAGTTTATCTCAGTCTAAACTTCAGAGTCTTCTCCTCAATAGCATAGCAGCTTAAAGCAGATACGGGACAGCTTGGCACTGATGAGTTGCTGAGGAAATAGAAAAGAAGTAAAGCGTTTACATGTGTTCTCTAGTAGTGGCATGTGGGGCCTCACAGACCTGAGGTAGGCTGGCCCTGAATATGCACCGTCCCCCAGCTCCTTTGCCATTTGCCAAGAAAAGGAAAGTGCCTCTGGTGGTGGTAGGTTGTTTTTTCCTTCAGTCTGAGCTGAAAGTACTCAACTGGCAAGCATTAACTGAGCACTTACTGCATGGCACCATGCCAGATTCTGGGAACCAAAGAAATACGAGGCATCACCCCTTCTTCCAAGACAACTTCAGTGAAGGGGTACCCTGATGCACAGGTGATGGTTTGGGTGTGGAATGTGAGAAGAACAGTGGCTGGAATGAGCAACATCAGGGTCTGGTCACTGCTGCATTTTATGACTTCAGGCCAGCAAGTTTCCTGTTCCTGGGCTTCATTTTTTTGCCTATAAAATGAAAAAACTGAACACGATGTGCTTATGGTTATTTCCAACTCTGACCATCTGTATTTGTTATCTATTGCTGTATAATGAATCACCCCCAAACTTAGCAGCCTCAAACAACATTTTTATCTCACACAATTTCTGTAGGTCAGGAATCAGGGAATGGTTTAACTAGGTTGTTCTGGCTCAGAGTTTCTAAAGAAGTTGCAGTTAAGATGTTAGTTAGGGCTGTATTCATCTGAAGGCTTGACTGAGGATGGACAGTTCAGTTCCAAGATGGCTCGTTTACATGGCTGGCAAATTGGTGCTGGGCATTGAGCCTCCCCCTAGGGCTGCTCATATCATGTCCTCATATCATGGCAGCTGGCAGAGCAAATGATCCAAGAGAGATCAGGGCCAAAGACTTGGTAGATTTAGCCTCAGAGTGACAGACCATCACTGTTTTGCACTGTTAACAGTCAAAAATGAGTTAACAGGTCAACCCCGTCTGACCTGTGAGCGCCTACACAAGGTTATGCATACTGGTAAGTGAGAATCATAGAGGCCCTCTCAGAGGCTGGCTATTACATCATCTCTAGTTTTGTAACAAAAAGTCTAGCAGTAAAGACAAAATCAACTATACCTTCTGAAAACTTGGCTCAGCATTATTCTTCTGGATATGAGTGGTTAATTGAGTTTTTTTTTTTTTCCTCTTTTAAATATTTCTAGAAACCCCAATGGCTCTCCTAACCGACTGCTTAAAGCTGGAGTCATTTCTGCTCAAAATATCTACAGCTTTGGTTTTGGGAAGGTAAGAGGTTGCCACTGACAGCCAGTGTTTGCAGGACTAACTGGAGAATCATCGGGCCCCATCTCCTACCTTTGTCCAACTCCTGCCTCCTTATCCTTACCAAAGTGGTGTTCTTTTCCTTTTTTTTTTTTTTTTTTTTTTTTTTTTTTTTGAGACGGAGTCTCGCTCTGCCGCCCAGGCTGGAGTGCAGTGGCCGGATCTCAGCTCACTGCAAGCTCCGCCTCCCGGGTTCACGCCATTCTCCTGCCTCAGCCTCCCGAGTAGTTGGGACTACAGGCGCCCGCCACCGCGCCCGGCTAGTTTTTTTGTATTTTTTAGTAGAGACGGGGTTTCACCGTGTTAGCCAGGATGGTCTCGATCTCCTGACCTTGTGATCCGCCCGTCTCGGCCTCCCAAAGTGCTGGGATTACAGGCTTGAGCCACCGCGCCCGGCCGTTCTTTTCTTTTTTGTCCCTATTGAGGGAAAGGTATCTCTTAGTATTGCTGTCTTACTAACAAATTGTGAAACCCCCAGAGAATTCCCTTGGATGACCCTGGGCTAGACTTAAGTTTAGAAAATGATCTTTTAATTAATTAATTAATTTTTAGTTTTAAATTAAAAAAATTTTTTATTTTTTTGAGACAGAGTCTGGCTCTGTTGCCCAGGGTGGAGTGCAGTGGCGCGATCTCGGCTCACTGCTGCAACCTCTGCCTACTGGGTTCAAACAATTCTTGTGCCTCAATCCTCCCAAGTAGGTGGGATCACAGGCATGTGCCACCATGCCTGGTTACTTGTATTTTTAGTAGAGATGGGATTTCACCATGTTGCCCAGGCTGGTGTCAATCTTCTGGACTCAAGCAATCCACCCACCTTGGCCTCTCAAAGTGCTGGGATTACAGGCATGAGCCAACTCGCCTAGCCCTACTGCGCGTTCTGTTTGTTGTGCTGAGGCAGCCTTGGGGGGGCGGGGAGGAGGAATATCTGATTTGGCCGCACACAATCCTGGGTGCTGTGGGGGCCACAATGGGCTTCTCAGTCCCAGCCATGGCACTTGAGGCATCTGACTTCTTTCTATGAGCCTCAGTTTCTTCACAGAAAAGAATAAAAGGGAAATAACATACAACCTTGAAAGTTTTTAGAAAGATTAAAGATAATATAAAGAATTGTGGTGAGGCCTGGTGGCTTACGTCTATAATCTTAGCACTTTGGGAGACCAAGGTGGGTGGATCACTTGGGCCCAGGAGTTTGACACCAGCCAACATGGCAAAAGCCCATCTCTATTAAAAAAAAAAAAAAAATTAGCCAGGTGTGGTGGTGCATGCTTGTAATCCCAGCTGCTTGGGAGGGTGGAGTGAGAGGATCGCTTGAGCCCAGGAGGTCAAGGCTGCAGTGAGCCAAGATCATGTCATATGCCACAGCCTGGGTGACAGAGTGATACCCTGTCTCAAAAAAAAAAAAAAAAAAAAAGGGCCTAGTGCACAGGGGTGTTCAGAAAGTTGATAAATAGCAATTATCATTCTTTTAGCTGGTTGATAGGATTCCGGATGTGTTCTGCTTTTCCTCCCTTCTCCCCCTAATTTGAGGCTATGCCTTGGTTTCAGTTTTATCTCACAGGGGCAACACAGATCGCCTATCTAGGATCTCTTCTGGTCATTGGAGAAAAGGAAGTGATTCAAGCTGATGATGAGCCCACCTTCTCTTTCTTCAGCGGTCCCTACATGGTCATGACCAAGTAAGTGGGGGCTGGCCAGTGGGAGGTCTGATTGAGTTTCAAGGGAAGAGTGTGGGCTGCATGTGACTTCCTTATATGTGGGGAGTTTCTACTCAAACACAGGGAACACATTAGAACATCTGTCTAAATCAGGGTTTCTCAGCCAGGACACTATTACCATTTTTGGCCAGATGATCCTGTTGTTGGGAGTAGTCCTGTGCATTGTAGGATGTTTAGAAGCCCCTGGTCTCTACCCATTAGTGCCAGTTACAGTCCCTTACAGCCCCCACAGCTGTGACAACCAAACTGTCTTACAGACATTGCCAAATGTCCTCTGGGGGAGAACCACTGCTCTGAAAGATTACTCATTACAATATTTTAATGTCTTTGCTTGCTAAAGAATTAGAGGCAGCTTGGTAGTGACTATCTTGCCTCTGATACAGGCCAAGGGTAACGAAGCCCCTATAGAAGCTGTGTTATTGCTACTGCCTTTGCCCAAGTCTTTACCATCCCTCACCTGGACTGGTCTCCTAACTGGCTTCCCATTCTCTGGACCACCCCTCCCCTACCCATTCCCCACACTGCCGGTACCATTGTGCTTTTGAATACAAACCTGATCAAGTCACTCCCTCCCTTGCATTCAGTGACGACTTCCCACCACCTATACCTAAGTTCTCCAAGGTGCTTTAGTAGCTGGGGGTAGTGGGAGGGAGGACCCAGTAGTGCCCAGTGGGCATTGCAAGTTCTGTGTAGAGACCATTTCTCTGGTCCTTGCTTAGGAAAGCTCATTCATTGAAGGAGTAAGTGGCTGCTCACTCCCTTCTGCTGAAACTCTTTCCTGTCCTTGTAGCCTGGTATGGAACGGGAGCAGGGTCACAGTGAAAGAGCTAAATCTCCCCACCCACCCACACTGCAGCAAGCTGCGGCTGGCCGACTTGTTAATTGCTGAGCAGGAACACAGCAGGTGAGAAGGAAGCCCAAGGCCCAGGCCCCTTATAGGTCTAGGTCTCTCTACAGACCCAGGTTCTGGGCTATTCAGCTCTGTGCCTGGGATAGGGAGCTCCAACCCCTCTCAGTCTCAGCATTTCCTGACTGTTGAAATTGATTGACTTGACTTACAAGGGCTGCCAAGAAAGAGGAAGAGAAATTAATGAGTAGCCTGAGCAGTGGGGACAGTGGTGGTGAGGGCCTGTGTCTGTCAGCTGCCCTGTAACCCATGTCTCTGAATGCGGCAGCCTCCGTGCAGGCCCTTCTGGTTATTATGCTACAATCCCTGAGTCCCACCCTCTTTGGGCCCTGTACCCATCAGGACAACATGTGGCTATCCTGTTTTCATAGAGAAATGGCTTGCTTAAGATCCAGATGTCTGAGGACATGTCTCATGTCCATTGAGGACAGGCTCATGGATCTCTGGACCTTAGGGCTCCTGTGGCTCCAGAGTTAGGTCCTTCTGCTCTTGCTGGGACAGGGTCTTGATTCATTCATTCAGTGGACCCAGAGTTAGGTCATTCTGCACTTGCTAGGACAGGTTCTTGATTCATTCGTTCAGTGGACCCAGGCTCATCGAGCTTTCTCCTGAGAAGGCTCCTCAACTCCTGCAGGAGGCATGTAGAGGGGCTACATTCTTTTTTTTGTGGAAATCGACTTGAAGGGACCAAAGGAAGCTTTAAGAAGGAGCCTGGGCATCATAGACTTTGACATGAGACTGAGTCGGGTGTGCAAACTTGGATGAATTCCTGACATATTTCTTCCTCTTTTTTGGGGGGGTGGCGGTGGGGATTGAGTCTCACTCCGTCACCCAGGCTGGAGTGCAGTGGTACGATCTAGGCTCACTGCAACCTCCACCTCCTGGGCTCAAGCGATTCCCGGGCCTCAGCCTCCTGAGTAGCTGGGACTACTGGCATGTGCCACTACACCTGGCTAACTTTTGTATTTTCAGTAGAGACAGGGTTTCATCATTTTGGCCAGGCTGGCCTCAAACTCCTGATTTCAAGTGATCTGCCCACCTTGGCCTCCCAAAGTGCTGGCATTACAGATATGAGCCACTGCACCAGGCCCTGACATTTCCTTGATGTTGGTCTCCTCATTTATAAAATGAGCATAATGATACATTTCTTGCAGGTGGTTGTTAGGATCTGAGATGATATATGCAAAGAATACAGGAGCTCTTAGCCACATTGCCATTGTTGTCATTGATGGCTCTAAGCTCCCAGGGTCTCATCAGTTAGGACCACAGATTCCAACAGAAACCCTTACCAACACCTCATCCTATTTTCTTAGAAAACATTGTATACAAAAGGCTGGGTGCAATGGCTTATGCCTGTAATCCCAGCACTTTGGGAGGCCAAGGTGGGTGGATCACCTGAGGTCAGGAGTTCAAGACCAGCCTGGCCAACATGGCAAAACCCCATTTTTACTAGAAATACAAAAATTAGCTGTACATGGTGGTGGTCACCCATAATCCCAGCTACTTGGAAGGCTGAGGCAGTAGAATTGCTTGAACCCAAGAGGCGGAGGTTGCAGTGAGCCGAGATCACGCCACTGTACTCCAGACTGGGCAATAGAGTGAGACTCAGTCTCAAAAAAAAAAAACAACAAAAAAAAGCCGGGCGCGGTGGCTCAAGCCTGTAATCCCAGCACTTTGGGAGGCCAAGACGGGCGGATCACGAGGTCAGGAGATCGAGACCATCCTGGCTGACAAGGTGAAACCCTGTCTCTACTAAAAAATATATAAAAAAAAAAAAACTAGCCGGGCGAGGTGACGGGCGCCTGTAGTCCCAGCTACTCGGGAGGCTGAGGCAGGAGAATGGCATAAACCCGGGAGGCGGAGCTTGCAGTGAGCTGAGATCCAGCCACTGCACTCCAGCCTGGGCGACAGAGTGAGACTCCGTCTCAAAAAAAAAAAAAAAAAGAAAAGGAAACATCGTATACAAATGGTATTTGTTTAGAATGTGTTCAAAAGGCCTATGCCCATTTTTTCATTATGTCCTCCTCTCCCCTGCCTTTTCTGAAGCTTCTTTTCTTTTGCAGCAAGCTACGGCACCCCTACCTGCTACAGTTGATGGCTGTGTGTCTGTCCCAGGACCTGGAGAAAACTCGCCTTGTATATGAGCGCATCACTATTGGCACATTGTTCAGTGTCCTTCATGAACGAGTAAACTGCTGTTTCCATGGATTTTCCATTGCTGCCCTCCCAATTTCTTCCTTCCTTACCCTCTTGCCCCAGCTGTGGCGATCCCATTGCTGTATGCATGGAAGATAAATATCTTTATTCTTTTGCTTTATAGGGGCTGTGTAACATGCTATTTAAGGCTGATAAGCACATGGTCAGAACTAGTATGGTTGTATTATTGTCAGTTCTACTTTTTTTGTTTTTTGAGGGACAGAGAGTCCCTCTGTTGCCTAGGCTGGAGTACAGTGGCGCAATCTTGGCTCATTGCAACCTCCACCTCCTGGGTTCAAGTGATTCTCCTGCCTCAGCCTCCTGAGTAGCTGGGATTACAGGTGCCCAACACCGTGCCCAGCTAATTTTTGTATTTTTTGTAAAGACGGGGTTTCACCCTGTTGGCCAGGCTGTTCTCAAACTCCTGACCTCAGATAATCCACCCACCTCGGCCTCCCAAAGTGCTGGGATTACAGGCTTGAGCCACTGTGCCCGGCCTGTCCTGCTTTTTTTTGAGACGGGGTCTTGCTCTATTGCCCAGGCTGGAGTACAGTAGTGAGATCATAGCTCACTGTAACCTCCAGCTCCTGGGCTCAAATGATCCTCCTGCATCAGCCTTCAATGTAGCTGGGACTACAGGTGCATGCCACCATGCCCAGCTAATTTTTTTTTTTCGAGACAGAGTCTCCTTCTGTCTGCCAGGCTGGAGTACAGTGGCATGATCTCTGCTCACTGCAACTTCTGTCTCCCTGGTTCAAGCAATTCTCATGCCTCAGCCTCCGAAGTAGCTGGGATTACAGGCACCCCCCACCACACCCAGCTAATTTTTGTATTTTTAGTAGAGACGGGGTTTCACCATGTTGGCCAGGATCATCTTGAACTCCTGACCTCAGGTGATCCACCCGCCTCAGCCTCCTGAAGTGCTGGGATTGTAGGCTTGAGTCACTGCACCCAACCCCCACCCAGCTAATTTTTTAAATTTTAGTAGAATCATGGTCCCACTATGTTGCTTTCCCAGGCTGGTCTTGAACTCCTGCCTTAGCTTCCCAAAGTGTTGGGATTACAGGTACGAGCCACTGAGGCCAGCCTAGTCCTGCTTCTTTATCAGACATCTAAGAGTGCAATGGACCCAGAGAACACAGACACCTTTTGACTAACTATAATCCAGCAACCACTGGCTTTATTTTCCTACATTTTCATTTGTGCTCTGCCAGTTTTTTCTTTAGAGGCCTGTATCACTCCCCTCTCACCTCTCAAGTTTCCTTGGGGTTGGGAGACATCTTTCCTGGCTTGTATAGAGTCCCTGGGAAGGGTGCTTCGGCCTGAGATGTGGGTTTAGAGAGCTCTTGGAGTATTTAGGTTTTTTCCTCCGTAACTTTGCTCTAAAGATTCTAGATATAAATAAGGAGACCCCAAGAAGGGCCCTTCCCCCAAATGGCTTGCCATTCTTTCTGCCTGAGGACATCCTATTCTGTTTTTTTGTTTTTCCCCCTTGAGTGAGGGTATTACCTTAAAGACCATTTCTCTGGGGGAGAGACCCATTAAGACTTTAGTCAGCCAGGTGCATTGATGTGAGTGACTTTCTGTCCCCTTAGAAAGCACTTTCTGGCTCATCTGACTGGGGTAGGACTTAATTGGTTATCTGCATCCTGCAGGGTCCTTTGAGCTTCTAGGTTCTCCCCAGCAGCTTGGGCTTGGACAGGGAGGGGACAGGGCAGGTTTACTGGTGGTATGGGGGGACCTCCCCTGTCAGTTTTCCCCTGGCCAATCCTGGATGCACATAACAGACTTTGAGAAATTTATTTTCATTTTTTGTGGTATGAAGCAGCTCAGCTGAGGGAAAGGAATCCAGGTTTGGATCCAGGGGGCCTGAGTCATTGGGACGTCAGGCCTTTCACTTAGCCTCACTGAGCTTTAGGTTCTCCATCTCTAAAATGGGGATCCTTGGTAGCCGTGAGGATCATATGGAAAGACTGGAAATCACAAAATGCTACAGTGTCAGAGCCCCAGTCCTTTTTTTTTTTCCTTGACATTTTATCTCTTGCTTGCAGCGATCCCAGTTCCCAGTGCTGCACATGGAGGTGATCGTGCACCTGCTGCTCCAGATATCTGACGCCCTGAGATACCTGCATTCCCAGGGGTTTATCCACCGCTCCCTCAGCTCCTATGCTGTCCATATCGTCTCCCCAGGTGAAGCGAGGCTGACCAACCTGGAGTACATGTTGGAAAGGTGGGCACAACATGGAGTGGAACTTTGTCCTGAAGGCAGTCTCCCTTGGGGACCTCTCCTGTAGAGATAGAATCTGATCTGGGTGGGACTCCTCATTGGTGAGATGAACCTGCCCATCAGTTGATGAACCTGTCTCAAATGCCTTACCCTGTCTGCCAAGGCTAGAGGAATTTGGAGACATTTTAATAAACATTTAACAAGTATGATCTCGTATTAGCTAATGTGTATAAATGCTATAATTATCCACTCCAACATTTTTAGTGGCTTTTCTTTATTTATTATTATTATTATTATTTTTTTTTTTGACGAGTCTTGCCCTGTTGCCCAGGCTGGAGTGCAGTGTCACAATCTCTGCTCACTGCAACCTCCACCTCCCGGGTTCGAGCAATTCTCTTGCCTCAGCCTCCCGAGTAGCTGGGATTACAGGTCCTCACCACCACACCTGGCTAATTTTTGTGTTTTTAGTAGAGATGCAGTTTCACCATGTTGGCCAGGCTGGTCTTGAACTACTGACCTCAGGTGATTCTCCCACTTCGGCCTCCCAAAGTGCTAGGATTACAGGTATGAGCCACTGCGCCCAGCACTTTCAGCAACTTTTAACACAACAAGGTATATTTCTCACTCACATGGCAATCCAGTGTGTGTTGGAGGCAGGGACAGTGTTCCCTGTCACTCTAATCTGTAGCTTCACCACCTTTCAGACCTTGATCCCCCACTGCATTCTTTGCATTGCCAGTCAACAAGCAAGAAAGAACATGGAGGGGACACAGTGGGGTTTGGGGCCAGTCTGAAATGGGTATGTTACTGCCTCCCACTTTGCAGTGGCCAGAGACCAGTTAGCTTCTACTGGAGGGAAGCTGAACTGTCCCTTAGCTGTGCATCCTGGAAGGAGAGAAGGTGATGGGTGCTGATGAGCCTAATGGTCTGTCACACCTACATCTGGGTCAGGCACTGGCCTGGATAGACGGAGGTCACTCTCTGCCCTCAAGGGGCTCAGCACAGTGAGAGAGGCAGTCAAAATTCAGGAATTGGTAAGGGGGCTTAGTTTCCTGTTGGCAAGAGTCAAAGTCCTCCTGAGAGCCTCCAAGCTTTGAGAGGCAGAGGCTCTCCCCTGTACTTCCTTACTGCCATCCACAGCTCTGAGCCTTTGGGCCAGTATTGGTTCTGCTCTTCTGTGAGGCCTTGGCCACTGGGCAGACCCCTTGCCTAGACCCACCTACTTCCTTTTACCCTTGTCTGCCACCTACCCATCACTGATGCTTTGCTTCTGGTCTCTTACCAGATCTTTGCTTGTCACATACTCTGTAACTTCTCTCAAAGATGAAAAGCTCCATGAGGCAGGGATTTCTGTTTTATTTACTGCTATATCTCAGATGCCCAGAACAGGCCTTTGCATTTGTGCCCTGAACATACGTTTTTTGAACAAATGAAACAAAAAGGCTCTCACTTCCCCAGACCTGGAGTGCCTCTTGTCCCTCTGCATGGAGAGGAGGCAGAGGTCAGGTTGTGCTTGGCCTTGTGGGCCCTGGTGAGGAGTTTGAATTTTATCTTAAGAACACTGGGATGTGTTCTTAGGATAGGCATTTTTGAGCATTATAGTGTCACGGATGATTTGTAGGTTAAGATCCTTCCTCTTGGCTGGGCATGGTGGCTCATGCCTGTAATCCCAGCCCTTTGGGAGGCTGAGGTGTGTGGATCACCTGAGGTTGGAAGTTTGAGACCAGCCTGACCAACATGGAGAAACTCCATCTCTATTAAAAATGCAAAATTAGCCAGGCGTGGTGGTGCATGCCTGTAATCCCAGCTACTCGGGAGGCTGAGGCAAGAGAATCTCTTGAACCCGGGAGGCAGAGGTTGCGATGAGCCAAGATTACACCATTGCACTCCAGCGTAAGCAACAAGAGCAAAACTCCATCTCAAAAAGAAAAAAAAAAAAATCCTCCCTCTTGCTCCTGTGTATGGAGAAGGGGCTGTGATGGGGCAAGAGAAAGCAGGGGAGCCGTTAGGGTATGACTGGAGCCATGGCACTTTTCTGGATGAGAACAGGCAAAGGCCAGATAACTGTCACTAGTTGAGCTGCTCAGCTTCATATCTGGTCCATTTTTAATCTGAGTTAAAAGCTTTCAGGGTCTCATTATTGCCTGCAAGATTAAGTCCAGACCCCTTTTCAGGGAGCAGAAGCCTTCCCAAGTGGGACTCCACCCATAGTGCCAATCTCCTAACTGCCCCTCTCCCTCCTGACCATCTGAAGGCACTTTCACTACACTGCTGTCTGCATCTGGAATACCTGGCACACGCCAGTTTAGCCTTTTAAACTCACTTCAGAAACAGTCTCCCAACACTCTCTGTGTAGTCTATACTGATGCCCTTATCCCCTGAGGCACTTTGCATATTCCTCTCCTCACTTGCTTCACGCAAATGTACCACAGTCATTTCTATACAAGTGTGTCTGCCCCACCAGATGGGGAGTTCATCACCAGCTCTGGGCCTGCCACATGTGGTAAGTGCTCAGTAAATATTTTTCATTTTTTATTTATTTATTTTTATTTATTTTTTATTTTTTTATTTTTTTTTGAGACGGAGTCTCGCTCTGTTGCCCAGGCTGGAGTGCAGTGACCAGATCTCAGCTCCCTGCAAGCTCCGCCTCCCGGGTTCCCGCCATTCTCCTGCCTCAGCCTCCCGAGTAGCTGGGACCACAGGCGCCGCCACCTCGCCCGGCTAATTTTTTTGTGTGTGTTTTTAGTAGAGACGGGGTTTCGCCGTGTTAGCCAGGATGGTCTCGATCTCCTGACCTTGTGATCCGCCCGTCTCGGCCTCCCAAAGTGCTGGGATTACAAGCTTGAGCCACCGCGCCCGGCCTCATTTTTTATTTTTTTGAGACAAGATCTTGCTCTATCGCCCAGGCTGGAGTGCAGTGGCACGATCTCAGCTCAGTGCAACTTCCCAGCGTCAAGCGATCTTCCTACCTCAGCCTCATGAGTAGCTGGGACTACAGGCACATGCCATCATATCTGGCTAATTTTTGTATTATTATTATTATTATTATTATTTGAGACAGAGTCTTGCTCTGTTGCCCAGGCTGTAGTGCAGTGGTGAGATCTCGGCTCACTGCAAGCTACACCTCCCAGGTTTACGCCATTCTCCTGCCTCAGCCTCCCGAGTAGCTGGGACTACAGGTGCCCACCACCATGCCCGGCTAATTTTTTGTATTTTTAGTAGAGATGGGGTTTCACCATGTTAGCCAGGATAGTTTCAAACTCCTGACCTTGTGATCCGCCTGCCTCTGCCTCCCAAAGTGCTGGGATTACAGGCGTTAGCCACCGCGCCCGGCCAATTTCTGTATTTTTTATAGAGATGGGGTCATGCCGTGTTGCCCAGCCTGGACTTGAACTCCTGGACTCATGCGATCTGCCTCCCAAAGTACTGGGATTACAAGTGCGAGCCACCACACCCAGCCTTCTTTTTTGGGGGTGGGGGACACAGGATCTCTCTCTTTTGCCCAGACAATAGTATAGTGACTCACTACAATCTCAATCTGCTGGGCTCAGGCAGTCCTCCTGCCTTGGCCTCCCAAAGTACTGGGATTACAGGCGTGAGCCACTATACCTGACCAGTAAATGTTTCTTAAATGATTGGATGACCTAGTTGAAGGAAGAATTTGAAATGGTTCAGAGCAGGGTTGACCTCTCTGGCTATGTGTGTTGAGGAGCAGTGGAAGCTAGGGGGTGTGCACTTTTGTCAGTGATGGAGCGCCATCTGATGTAGAGAGAAAGGTCCCACAGTTTCTTCTCCTTTTGCTCTTCAATAGAAATGTGAATCCTAGAATGAAATGGAACTTTGGAAATGGCCCAGCCCAATGCTGTCCTTATATAGTTGAGGAAACTGAGCCACCCAGGGGTGAAGCAATAGTGTGAAGTTACCCAATTGATTGGTTAGAGACATAGATGGGCCTTAACCAGTTGGCAGAGGATGTCTCCAGGACATAGGGGCAGAATGGATTGGAGGTTGAGGACAGGAACACCAGCCAGGAGACCATGAGACAGGGCCTAGTGGTGACCATGGAGCCAAAATGGGAGGGAATAAAGTGAAATGCATGGAGTTGCTGGGGTCAACAACTGGCCAAGTGAGGGGGTAGGAGGTAACCAAGGGTCTGTGAATGTCTAGGAGTGACCTCAGGATGGAACTTCAGGTAGAAGTGTCAGAAATGTCAGTCAGCAAGCCATTGCAGGTGAAACAACATACCCTTCTTTGAAAGCTGATAACATGAGTTGATTATTCACCAACCCAAAATAGCCTTCAATCCCACATTTATTTTTGGTAACACTCTACTAGGGCATATCAGTTTGTTGAATGTCATTGTCAAGGACGGTGTTCCATCTCTTGGTATAAAAGTGATACAACAGTTTCTCCTACCCTTCAGCTCCTTTTTTTTTTTTTTTTTGTGACAGAGTCTTGCTCTGTCTCCCAGTCTGGAATGCAGTGGTGCAATCTCGGCTCACAGCAACCTCCACCTCCCGGATTCAAGTAATTCTACCTGAGCATCCTGAGTAGCTGAGATTACAGGCGCGTGCCACCATGCCTGGCTAATTTTTGTGTTTTTAGTAGAGATGGGGTTTCTCCATGTTGGCCAGGCTGGTCTTGAATTCATGACCTCAAGTGATCCACCCGCCTTGGCCTCCCAAAGTGCTGGGATTACAGGCATGAGCCACCACACCTGGCCTTTTTTTTTTTTTTTTTTTTTTTTTGAGACGGAGTATCGCTCTGTTACCCAGGCTGGAGTGCAGTGGCTCAGTCTTGGCTCACTGCAACCTCTGCCTCCCGGGTTCAATATAAAAATATTTATGTATTAAATTTGTATGCATATCCACACTGTTCACACTATACCAGGCCATAGGTGACTTTTCAGCAATACAACTAAAGTCAATACTAGTTTTTACACCTTCATGACTTCATGAACTGACTGCCCTCTATCCAAAGATTTACTGGAATAAACTTTATTTAGGGAAGTTTGCTCAAATCTGAGAAGCCCATCTCATCCTCTAAAATCTGTCCTTTTTCCAGACTAACAAAAAACTTGCTGTCACTTGCTTTTTAAAAGCTTAATTCTTAGTTATCAACTGCCAGTCATTAAGTCTTGACTGAATGCCTCCCATAATATTCATACTAATTCTTTACATGAAAGAGCGCTTTATGGCTCACCAAGTGTTTCTACATCCATGATCTCATTTGATTGTCATGACAGCTGTAGGCTGAAGTCAGTGCTGAGTTTACCCTGAGGACTCTTGCTGGGCCAGAAGACATTTAGGATGCTCTGACTTAGCTCTTAAGGAGTCTGGTTGGGAAGATGAGTTATTTAAGCCTATGAGTGAACCCTTGAATGCTAAACTGAGAGGGCGCATTCTCAAAAGGGCAGGAGTTCAGAAAAGAAATCATGAGGAGTTGGAGAAGTCCCAGATGGCTTTGATAAAGCAGATGGGGGTTGAGGGGGCTCTTGAAAGAGTTTGCATTCATTTATTCAACAGCAAGCATCAAGGCCCTGGTGTAAGCCCAGGAGTACAGTGATAAAGGCAGATGAGGTGCTTACTCTCATGGAGCTGACTCTCTAGAATGGAGGGGAGACATGATAAACTAAATAAATGAACACAAATTCAGATAATAAGTGCTCTGAAACCAATAAAACAGGACTACTTTTGGCAGTCAGGGAGGGCCTCCTTGAGGAAGTGACTTTCAGACAAATAGTCACAAAAAGTAGCTAGTCACCCTAGGATCTGTGGGCAGGGCATACCTGGCAGAAGCTGCCAGTGCAAAGACTTGAAGGGCTAATGTGCTAGGTATGTTGGAGGAACTGAAAGAAGGCCCCTGTGACTTGAGTGGAGTGGGCGAGCAGTAGAGTTGCCAGATGAAGTTGGGGGAGAGGGCCTAGGTGGAACAGTAAGGAATTGCAGGTGTTGGAACAGCTCTGAAGCAGTGTGGATTAGCTCATTGTCTAGCTAGGTTTCCAGGAGCTCAAAGAGGTTGTCGGCCTTCAGAGGCAAAGTTTTCACAAATGCAGTATGTTGATTAAAAGACCCACGAGCCTGGCCAACATGGCGAAACCTCATCTCTACTAAAATACAAAAATTAGCTGGACCTGGTGACACACACCTGTAATCCTAGCTACTTGGGAGGCTGAGCAGGATATTCGCTTTAACCTGGGAGGCAGCAGAGGTTGCAGTGAGCCGAGATCACGCTGCTGCTCTCCAGCCTGGGTGACATGACAAGACTTTGAATGAATGAATGAATGAATGAATGAATGAATGAATGAATGAATGAAAGACCCTTTAAGGCATGAGCCCTGACTTGTGTGTTTCCTTCCCTAGCAAGGACAGAGGTGAACAGAGGGACCTGACTCGAGTGCCCCTTCCTACCCAGCTGTACAACTGGGCCGCACCAGAAGTGATCTTACAGAAGGCAGCCACAGTGAAGTCGGACATCTACAGCTTTTCTATGATCATTCAGGAGATTTTAACAGGTAGATCAAGATCATTAATGGTTGACCAAAGTCCCTATTCTTAGATTGTATTTTTCTCCCCCAACAGGAGTTACTTACTTGTATGAAAATAACAGACTTACTAAAAAGAGATTTCTTGGCTGGGAGCAGTGGCTCACGCCTGTAATCCCGGCACTTTGGGAGGCTGAGGCGGGTGGATCACCTGAGATCAGGAGTTCAAGACCAGCCTGGCCAACATGGTGAAACCCCATCTCTACTAAAAATACAAAAATTAGCTGGGCATGGTGGTGCATGCCTGTAGTCCCAGCTATTTGGGAGGCTGAGGCAGGAGAATCTCTTGAACCTGGAAGGCAGAGGTTGCAGTGAACTGAGATAGCGCCACTACACTCCAGCCTGGGTAATGAAGTAAGACTGTGTCTCAAAAGAAAAAAAAAAAGGACTCAGCAAAGCCCATCCATCTGCTTATCAGTGACAATGCATTTAATCCAAACAAAATATTTATTTTTATTTTTAAAATTTTTTTATTTTTTACTTTTTTTTTGAGACAGAGTCTTGCTCTGTCACCCAGGCTGACATGCAGTGGCTCGATCTTGGCTCACTGCAACCACTGCCTCCCGGGTCTGAGCGATTCTTCTGCCTCAGCCTCCCGAGTAGCTGAGATTACAGGTGCACACCACCACACCCAACTAATTTTTGTATTTTTAGTAGAGATGGGGTTTTAAAATATTGGCCAGGCTGATCTCGATCGCTTGACCTTGTGATCCACCCGCCTCGGCCTCCCGAAGTGCTGGGATTACAGGTGTGAGCCACCACGCCCAGCTGAACCAAACTTTTTAACCTGAATATTGGTATCAGTACTTATGATCTTTGTGAGGTATCCCTTGAGAACTTGTAAATTAGGGGGAAAGACTAGCCTCTGAGAAGTAAACTATGAAATTAAACACACCCTGGGTCCATTAGATGTATGAACAGTGTCACTTGAAAGAAATGGATGTACTTCCAAACCCACTGCTCTGATGTGGAGAAAGTAGTCACATATCTGAAGATGGAAAGAATCCCTCAAGAGGAAGACGTACACACACAGTAAAATCACATTCATTAAGGGCTCCTTTTTTTTTTTTTTTGACAGAGTCTTGCTCTGTCGCCCAGGCTGGAGTACAGTGGCGGGATCTCGGCTCACTGCAACTTCTGCCTCCCAGGTTCAAGCGATTCTCCTGCCTCAGCCTCCCAAGTAACTGGGACTACAGGCGCATGCCACCATGCCCGGCTAATTTTTTGTATTTTTAGTACAGACGAGGTTTCACCATGTTAGCCAGGATGGTCTGGATCTCCTGACCTCGTGATCCACCCACCTCAGCCTCCCAAAGTGCTGGGATTACAGGCGTGAGCCACCACGCAATACTTTTTATTTATTTATTTATTTATGTATTTATTTTTTTTTTGAGACGGAGTCTCGTTCTGTCGCCCAGGCTGGAGTGCAGTGGCCGGATCTCAGCTCACTGCAAGCTCCGCCTCCCGGGTTCACGCCATTCTCCTGCCTCAGCCTCCCGAGTAGCTGGGACTACAGGCGCCCGCCACCGCGCCCGGCTAGTTTTTTGTATTTTTTAGTAGAGACGGGGTTTCACCGTGTTAGCCAGGATGGTCTCGATCTCCTGACCTCGTGATCCGCCCGTCTCGGCCTCCCAAAGTGCTGGGATTACAGGCGTGAGCCACCAGGCCCGGCCAAGACTTTTTTTTTTTTTTTTTTTTAAGATGGAGTCTTACTCTGTTGCCCAGGCTGGAGTGCAGTGGTGCGATCTCAGCTCACTGCAACCTCCGCCTCCTGGGTTGAAGCAATTCTCCTGTGTCAGCCTCCCAAAATAGCTGAGATTACATGTGCTCGCCACCACACCCAGCTAATTTTTGTATTTTTAGTAGAGATGGGATTTCACTGTGTTGGCCAGGCTGGTTTCAAACTCCTGACCTCAGGTAATCCACCCGCCTCAGCCTCCCGAAGTGCTAGGATTACAGGTGTGAGCCACCGTGCCCGGCCAAGGTCTGCTTTTGTATGGTGTTTGCAGTCCCAGAGGCAAAATGACAATATATGTGAGATGAGTATTGGGCTCCCGTGCCAGCGGGGAGCCCATATGTACGTGTTGCCGACACTGTTGTTTCCTATCTCTGTGGCAGGGATCTCCCTGGTAAATGGGTAAAGTGGCTTCTCACTTATGAATTGACCTTCCAGGTAGTTTTTTTGTTTGTTTGTTTTTTGTTTTCTGTTTTTGTTGCCAGGCTGGAGTGCAGTGGCACAATCTCAGCTCACTACAACCTCTGCCTCCCAGGTTCAAGTGATTCTCCTGCCTCAGCCTCCCGAGTAGCTGGGAGTATAGGCACCGGCCACCATGCCCGGCTAATTTTTGTATTTTTAGTAGAGAGGGAGTTTCACCATGTTGGCCAGGATGGTCTCAATCTCTTGACCTCGTGATCCACCCACCTCGGCCTCCAAAAGTGCTGGGACTACAGGCGTGAGCCATCGTGCCCGGCCCCTCTGGGTAGTTTTCCTACAGAAAGAAATTAATATATAAAGCAATGAATTGTTTCTAAAGTACAGTGGGTTAGAAAAAAAAAATAAAGGAGTTAAGTAACTTGCCTAAGGTTACCCAGCTTCATCTAATTTCTTTTCCCCCCACTCTACTCTCTGATTTTCTAATGTTACTCCTTTGTATGACTTTTTCCTTACAGATGACATACCCTGGAATGGCTTAGATGGCTCAGTTATTAAAGAAGCCATAGTGTTGGGGAATTATTTAGAAGCTGATGTGAGGCTTCCGAAACCTTATTATGATATTGTTAAGTTGGGCATCCACATCAAGCAGAAAGACCGAACTATGAACCTTCAAGATATCCGGTATATTCTGAAGAATGATTTAAAGGCAAGCCCTGAAGTTGTTGGGAGTTTATTTCTGCTTACCTAACTCAGGAAAGTAGGGAGTTAGAGACTAAGAAGAAGCTGGAGACCAGGTTATAAGAAATTTTCGAAATTCTCATTTTATTACACTATTTCTGTGTTCTTGAGAATAGCCTAACTGCTTAACTTGGTGAAAGCAGCATGGAACTGAGGAAGGGAGCTAGGGAGGTTCAACACATAGGCATAGTAGGGGCACACTGCAGGCACTTAGTGGAGATTCTATGAATGGTAGCTATTATTATTGCTTTTAAGGTACTGGCAATTACAATAAACTAGTTAATTAGGACTAAAGTCAGTCTACCCAACAGGACTAAGAGGGAGTTTATCAGATACTTAGATGGTTTCTAAAGCACCAGTGACATTCAGGATGACTGAGACTATGTCCTTGACAATATTCCCTGTGTTACAGGATTTTACTGGAACCCAGAGAACTCAACCAACCGAGAGCCCCAGAGTGCAGAGATATGGACTCCATCCTGATGTCAATGTCTATCTAGGACTGACTTCAGAACATACCAGAGAGACCCCTGACATGGAAATCATAGAGCTAAAGGAAATGGGTATGGCCTTAATTCACAGGTTGTGTTACTTTGACACAAATGTGTTCTGAGAGTCACATGAGCTACAACTAATTGACTCCTCTAAACTGTAGATATAACTTGTTTGTTTGTTTTGTGAGATAAAGTCTAGCTCTGTTGCCCAGGCTGGAGCGCAGTGACACAATCTCAGCTCACTGCAACCTCCACTTCCTGGGTTCAAGAGATTCTTATGCCTCAGCCTCCTGAGTAGCTGGGATTACAGGTGTGTACCAGCTTGCCTGGCTAATTTTTGTTTTGTTTTTGTTTTTGTTTTTGTTTTTTTGAGAGGGAATCTTGCTCTGTCACCCAGGCTAGAGTGTAGTGGCAGGGTCTCCGCTCACTACAACCTCTGCCTCCCAGGTTCAAGCAATTCTCCTGCCTCAGCCTCCTGGGTAGCTGGGATGACAGGGGCATGCCACCACGTCTGGCTAATTTTTGTATTTTTAGTAGAGGCAGGGTTTCTCCATGTTGGCCAGGCTGGTCTCGAACTGACCTCAGGTGATTTGCCTGCCTTGGCCTCCCAATATGCTAGGATTACAGATGTGAGCCACTGCACCTGGCCTAATTTTTGTATTTTTAGTAGGGACAGGGTTTCACCATATTGGCCAGGCTGGTCTTGAACTCCTGGCCTCAAGTGATCTGCTTGTCTTGGCTTCCCAAAGTGCTAGGATTACAAGCATGAGCCACCGTGCCTGGCCACTGTAGATGCAACTTATACTGGGAAAAGATGGATGCCTTAGGAAGAAAATCAAGATCCTTGGAATTATTAAGGTAAACTTTTTGGGCTCCATATATATATACCTAGTGTGGATCTAGAACTAAGTCATAATAATTGAGTTTATTTCTAGCATGATTACTCTTAAAATTTTATCTAATTGTTTCACAAATAAAAATGCTCATTATAGAGAATTTGGAATAGTTTAAAGAAGAAAATTACCATTTTTTTTTTTTTTTTTTTTAAGAGACAGGATCTTACTCTGTCGCCCAGACTGGAGTATGAGGCACAGTTATACCTTACTGCAGCCTCCAATTCCTGGGCTCAAGCCTCTCGAGTAGGCAGGACTATAGGTACATGCCACCATATCCTGCTAATTTTTTTTAAGGTTTTTTTTTTTTTTTTGAGACATGGTTTTACTCTGTTTCTCAGGCTGGAGTGCAGTGGTACAATCATAGCTCACTGCAGCCTCAATCTCCCAGGCTCAAGTAATCCTCCTGCCTTGGCCTCCCAAGTAGCTGGGACTACAGGTGTGTACTACCACACCTAGCTAATTGTTTTAAATTTTTTTTTTTTTTTTTTTTGAGATGAGTCTCGCTCTGTCGCCAGGCTGGAGTGCAGTGGCATGATCTCAGCTCATTGCAACCTCTGCCTCCCTCGTTTAAGCGATTCTCCTGCCTCAGCCTCCCAAGTAGCTGGGATTACAGGCACGCACCACCATGCCCAGCTAATTTTTGTATTTTTAGTACAGATGGGGTTTCACCATGTTGGCCAGGATGGTCTCGATCTCCTGACCTCGTGATCCACCCACCTCGGCCTCCCAAAGTGCTGGGATTACAGTCATGAGCCACTGCGCCCAGCCTAATTTTTAAAATTTTTAGTAGAGACAAGGTCTCACGATGTTGCCCAGACTGGTCTTGAACTCCTGAACTCAAGCAATCCTCCTACCTGGTCCTCCCAAAGTGCTGGAATTACAGGCATGAGCCACCACACCTGGCCTAAAAAAGTTTTTTTTTTAGAAATGAGGTCTCATTACGTTGCCCAGGTTGGTCTTGAACTCCTGGCCTCAAGCAGCCCTCCCACTTCATCCTCCCAAAGCATTTGGATTACAGGTGTGAGCCACTTTGCCCAAGCAGTTTTACTACATTTTAGTACATTTGAAAACCTTAGAATTTAGAACTGGAAAGGACCTTGCAGTCGTCAGGCTTAATTCCTTCATATTACAGATGAGAAAACTAAGGGTCAGACAGGTTGTAACCTGTTCAGGATCACAGAGAACTTGTTATAGAACTGGAACCCAGGCCTTCCAATTCCAGCCAAATGACCATTCACTCTGACTCTCCGTCAGCAGTGCTGGAGGCCTCCAGGGTGGCCCCGTAACCTCATTACTTGGGCTGCTTCATCCCATTCTCTGTAAGCTGTACACCTGTAAACCAGGGGTGGTGGGTGGTCAATCCTAGCATTATTTTTTTAGTTTTTTTATTACTCCCATAATGTAATGGCTCCTTGGGTGGTATCTAGGCTACTTTTTTTTTTTTTTTTTTTGAGACAGAGTTTCACTCTTGTTGCTCAGGCTGGAGTGCAATGGCGCAATCTTGGCTTACTGTAGCCTCTGCCTCCCAGGTTCAAGCAATTCTCCTGCCTCAGCCTCCCAGGTAGCTGGGACTACAGGCATGCACCACCATGCCTGGCTAATTTTTTGTATTTAGTAGAGATGGGGTTTCACCATGTTGGTCAGGCTGGTCTTGAACTCCTGACCTCAGGTGATCCACCCGCCTTGGCCTCCCAAAGTGTTGGGATTGCAGGCGTGAACCACTGCGCCCTGCCCTAGGCTACTTTTATCAGATGCTCACCAAGAGCATAACTTTAACTGAGAAATAGTCAAACTCTTTTGTGTGGAAAGAAGGCTATGAATGTGGTCCTTAAGATTCAGGGGAGCTGGGCACGGTGGCTCACACCTGTAATCCCAGCACTTTGGGAGAGTTAGATGGGAGGATCACTTAAAGCCAGACATTTGAGAGCAATCCAGGCAACATAGCAAGACCCTATCTCTATAAAACAAAACAAAACAAGATTCAGGGGCCTATAATTCGCATGTCCTGGCAGTTACGCATGTTTGGGCACACAATAAAGTTTAGAATATTTCTTCCATGGATAGACCCCTGCCCTGACAACAATTTCTGCCTCATTCCATGTCAAAATAGGAGCTTTCACCTAGGTGACACATACTCCCTCACCTTTTGTGAGTGTATCCAGTAGTCTTCCACAACTGGGAAGGGTATGGGAAAATAAAAAGCTTTTTTTTTTTTTTTTTTGACAATCTTTGCCTTTTGAACAAACCAAGGCTGCTTAGCGGCCAAATATGTTCATTTTAATGAGTTGAATTTTGCTGTTCTTTTCAATAGGCAGTCAACCTCATTCACCAAGGGTTCACTCTTTATTCACCGAGGGGACACTAGATCCTCAGGCCCCAGATCCATGTCTGATGGCCAGGGAGACTCAGAATCAAGATGCTCCTTGCCCTACTCCATTTATGGCAGAAGAGGCCAGCAGCCCCAGCACAGGTCAGGCAAGCCTCTGCAGTTTTGAAATCAACGAGATCTACTCAGGCTGCTTGACTTTGGAAGATGACATAGAAGAGCCCCCAGGAGCTGCTTCATCTTTGGAGGCAGACGGACCTAACCAGGTAGATGAATTGCAATCCATGGAAGAAGAGTTGGATAAGATGGAGAGAGAGGCGTGTTGTTTTTGCAGTGAGGATGAGAGCTCTTCAAAAGCTGAGACAGAGTACTCTTTTGAGGACTGGGACTGGCAAAATGGTTCACTCAGTTCACTTAGCCTTCCCGAGTCAACCAGAGAAGCCAAGAGCAATTTGAACAACAGGTCCATGGCTGAGGAGTATCTCATCAGTAAGTGTGTGCTGGATCTAAAGATTATGCAGACAATAATGCATGAGAACGATGATAGGCTGAGGAATATCGAGCAGATATTAGATGAAGTTGAGATGAAACAGAAGGAGCAGGAAGAGCGCATGTCTTTATGGGCCACTTCAAGAGAGTTTACGGATGTCTACAACTTACCTCCAGCTGTGGGCCCTCCATCTTTAAACTATATTCCTCCTGTCCTACAGCTTTCAGGGGGTCAGCAGCCAGACACCAGTGGCAAGTGCCCAACCCTACCAAGATTTCCAAGAATGGTAAGAGACTTTCAAGGGGGACATTGTGGCAAAAGATCCAGGAAAAGAAATGGTTATGGCTGGAAACCTTTCACCCAAGTCTCCGAAGTAAGCACTGGGGATCAGTCAGAGATGAGCCATCAGGTAACCTAAGTGGGAGGAAGGGGCAGCCTAAGCAGGAACCCAGTGCTGGGTTTGACATTGCCCCTAACCTGTGTGGAGGGACTGACGTATATATGCAACCGACTCATAGCAAGGTGCTCTTAGCTTTAGGAAATCAGTCCTCCATGATGGAATTTCAAGGTAGATACTCTCTGCCTCCCAGTCCAGACCCAACACACAGC
The DNA here is from genome assembly GCF_037993035.2 of Macaca fascicularis. NCBI lineage: Eukaryota > Metazoa > Chordata > Mammalia > Primates > Cercopithecidae > Macaca > Macaca fascicularis. Next base: position 48,114,193 of record NC_088390.1, read on the forward strand.
CCATGTCCTTCTCTGTAAATTCATATGTATCAAATTGACCCATATTAAATTGCTGTTTTATTAGTTAAAATGGTCAAGTATTGGCAATTTTGCGTGGCTCAATTTACTGAATAAAGTATCTTGGATAGGTATTAATCTCCATTCTAAGTTGCTTATTCGTTCATTCATTCATTCACTCATTCAACAAACACCTGCGGAGCCAGAGGCTATCTAGACTCTGGGTTTTTTTTTTTTTTTTTTTTTTTGAGACAGAGTTTGTTGCCCAAGCTGGAGTGCAATGGTGTGATCTCGGCTCACCATAACCTCCACCTCCGGGGTTCAAGTGATTCTTCTGCCTCAGTCTCCTGAGTAGCTGGGATTACAGGCTTGAACCACCATGCCCGGCTAATTTTGTATTTTTAGTAGATACGGGGTTTCTTCATGTTGGTCAGGCTGGTCTCAAACTCCTGACCTCAGGTGATCCGCCCGCCTCGGCCTCCCAAAGTGTTGGGATTATAGGCTTGAGCCATTGCACCTTGCCTAGACTCTGGATTCTGATGATGAATAAGCCACAAACTCTGCCCATAAGTAGCTCAAATACCAGTTGGGGACTGAGGGACCTGGTGGATCAAAGAAAACCCCTCAGAGGAGGTGAGCAGACACCATAGGAGCTGGCTGGGAGGTATAGCCTGCAGAGAGGCTCCTCCTTAAGGACAGGGCTGTCGTCTGACTCCTCCTGTGTCCCAGCACCTAGCATGATGACCAGTACATAGAAGGAAATCAATAAATGGTCAGTGAAGGAATGAGGGGATGAATGAATTAATGAATTTGAACAAGTTCACACTCAGAGAGCTGGCTGCCTCTTGAATTATAGAATCTTAGAGTTGGAAGATCCCTTAGACATGGATTAGCCTGTCAATTTACAGAGTGTGACGCTTAAGCCCAGTGATGTAAACTTCCTGAGGCCCAGCGATGTCAAGATGCGAGTGGGGTAGGAGAGGTCTGCCCCATTGGAAGGCGGATGTTATTACTGGTATTATTTAGAATATCTGGCCCATGATGATAAAATGCAGGCCAGCTTTTACTGGGTTTTGTTACTGTTTTAAAATTCTCTGCTTAACAGTTATCCTCTTTTTTCATTTTTTATTTTATTTTATTTATTTTGAGATGGGGTCTCACTCTGTTGCCCAGGCTGGAGTACAGTGGCACAATCTCTGCTCACTGCAACCTCTGCCTCCCAGGTTCAAGCAGTTCTCCTGCCTCAGCCTCCCGAGTAGCTGGGACTACAGTCACGTGCCACCATGCCCAGCTAATTTTTTGTATTTTTAGTAGAGACAGGGTTTCACCATGTTGGCCCAGCTGGTCTTGAACTCCTGACCATAGGTGATCCACCTGCCTCGGCCCCCCGAAGTGCTAGGATTATAGGTGTGAGCCACCGTGCCTGGCCATATCACCCTTTTATTGCCTATACAGGACAGATAGCTCTCCCTGCCACCCCTCAACTTGTTGTGCTACAACCAAGGGCCAAGTTGGTTAGGGGCAGGTCTCCTGATTCCTGGTCTGTTGTTCTTTCATTGTACAATGCTGAATCTTAGTGAGGCTTCAGTCCTCACTTAGAACATTTGGAAAAGCATTGGCATTTATTTTTGCTGGAGTGAAGTGGCACTATCATGGCTCACAGCAGCCTCAATCTTCTGGACTCAAGCGATCCTCCCGCCACAGACCCCTGAGTAGCTGGGACTACAGGCTGTACCAATATACCCAGCTAATTTTGTGAATTGTAGAGATGGGGTCTCAGCACGCCCAGCCAGTATTTATTTCTTTATCTTTTTTTTTTTTTTTTTTCCCATAGAGATGGGGTTTCATTATGTTGCCCAGACTGCTCTCAAACTCTTGAGCTCAAGCAGTCCACCTGCCTTGGCCTCCCAAAGTGTTGGGATTACAGGCAAGAGCCACCATGTCCAGCTGTCATTTGTTTTTATATAAAGAGAAGACACAGCCAGGTGCAGTGGTTTACGCCTGTAATCCCAGCACTTCGGGAGGCCAAGACGGGTTAATCGCTTGAGCCCAGGAGTTCGAGACCAGCCTGGGCAACACAGCGAAACCCTGTCTCTATAAAAGATATCAAAATTAGCTAGGCATGGTGGCGTGTGCCTGTAGTCCCCACTACTCGGGAGGCTGAGGTGGGAGGATCACCTGAGCTCAGGAAGTTGAGATTACAGTGAGCTGAAATCATGTGACGGTACTCTAGCATGGGCAACAGAGTGAGACCCTGCCTCAAAAACAAAAAAGGCACAAAAAATTTACTTATATCCTAATATTTCTGTTTCCATAGAAAATTAGAGTTTGCTAGAAAACTATTAGAAATCACTTTTTTTTTTTTTTTTTTTTTTAAAGATAGAATCTTATTCTGTCACCCAGGCTGGAGTACAGTGGCACCATCTCAGCTTACTGCAACCTCCGCCTCCCGGGTTCAAGTGATTCTTCTGCCTTAGCCCCCCGAGTAGCTGGGACTACAGGTGCACGCCACCATGCCCGGCTAATTTTTGTATTTACTCCTGATCTCGTGATCCGCCCACCTTGGCCTCCCAAAGTGTTGGGATTACAGGTGTGAGCTACCATACCCGGCCTGAAATAACTTTTTTATGTATTATGTTTTATTATCTATTGCTGCATAACAACAACAACAAAGCCCAAAACCTAATGGCTTAAAATAACAATAGTTTATTATTTCTCGCAATTCTGTGGGTCAGGAATTTGACAGGGTTCCCCTGAGTGAATCTTCTGTTCCACATGGCCACTGGCTAGCATCACTCACTTGTTTGCAGTCAGCTGGAGGTTGGACTGGGCAAGAAGGTCCAAGAAGCCTCTACTTACATGTCTTGTACCTTGAGCTCCTCCAGGTGGCCTCTCTTTGCACTTGACTTGTCATCATTCAATAAATAGTCTCACCCAAGCTTCTCTACAGCATAGCAGCTGACTTTGCAAGTGAAAGGTAAAACTACCAGACCTCTTAAAAGTTAGTCCTGACCCTAGGATTGTATCACTTTTCGCTGCTTTCTGTTGATCAAAGAAAGTCACGAGGCCAGCCCAGATTCATTGGGCGGGAAAATAGACTCCAGCTCCTTATAGGAGGTGTGTCAAGGTGGACAGAAGGGAGGGAATTGATGGTGGCCACTGCTGGAAACCATCTATTAGTACATAGGATATAAAACAATGATACCATATTTATTTTTTCCTTAAAAACATCACCATCCTTTTTTAGCATTAGAGAAAAAGCCATCTCTATCTAAATGAATTTTTCAGACAATTGAAGTTTATTTCTTTAATTTCTTAGTTCTTAAAATTTTAATTATATTGAATGAAAACATTACAGACTTCATGATATTCTAAATATCTATTTTGATTATATTCTAAACATATTCTAACCTTGGTGACAGTGGTATTTTTCTGAACACCTGTTATGGTGAAGCATCATGATACAGTGCTATCTTAAGCTTCTGCTAAGGAGTGTTTGCCCATACAAAGGCCTCTGGATCTTATACTTCAGGGAGCATGTAGTAAATTTTTGTGCCTCCTTCTCACTTTTACACATCTTGCTCCCATCTCCAAACTCCACATTTGTTGCTTTAATTTGCTGTAGGCTAGGAAATATAATTAACTAAGTTTGTTAGAATTATGTTAAACTTGGGATAAGTAGAGCCAATAGTCTCTTGAATAAAGAGCATAGACTTTCACTTGTTTTACTTTTGCTATTTCCTAAGTATTGTAACCTTTGTTGTAATCTATTTTATTTTCATAGCATCCCCAGTGGTAGGTATTATCGTTCTTATTTTATGGATGAGGAAACTGAAGTGCAAGGTTCTCTTAGTGTTAGGGCGCAGTGTCTCACACCTGTAATCCCAGCACCTTGGGAGATCGAGGAGGGTGGATCATTTGAGGTCAGGGGTTCATGACCAGCCTGGCCAACACGGTGAAACCCCGTCTCTACTAGAAATACAAAAATTAGCCCAGTGGTAGTGACACACATCTGTAATCCCAGCTACTCAGGAGGCTGAGTCACAAGCATCTCTTGAGCCTGGGAAGCAGAGGTTGCGGTGAGTCGAGACCATGCTACCACACTCCAGTCTGGGCAACACGGTGAGGCCCTGTCTCAAAAAAAAGAAAGAAAGAAAAAAGAAAAAGATTCTCTTAGGTTAGTCTGAATAACACTTAGACTGGAACCCAAGGGCCATGACTCCTGCCACAAAGATCTGCTGTCTTCATATTCATATAGGACGGGGAGAGTGGATATTTTAAAAATTTCTATCTTGTCTGCTTACTCTCCACTTGTACCCTGTCTGGGGTAGGTTCCTGGAGACCAACATTTTTGGGTAAAGACCTCAGATAAGCTGGGCACAGTGGCTCACACCTGTAATCCCAGCACTTTGGGAGGCTGAGGCGGGTGGATCACCAAGTCAAGAGATCGAGACCATCCTGGCCAACATGGTGAAACCCTGTCTCTACTAAAAATACAAAAATTAGCTGGGTGTGGTGGTGCACGCCTGTAGTGCCAGCTACTCAGGAGGCTGAGGCAGGAGAATCTCTTGAAGCCAAGAGGCAGAGGTTGCTGTGAGCCAGGATCTCGCCACTGCATTCCAGCCTGGTGAGAGAGCCAGACTCTGTCTCAAAATAAAAACAAAACAAGAAACAAAACAAAAAAAAAGACCTCCAGATAAGAGATGGGTTAGCAGATAGGAAACATGTAAAGGGAAATCCTGGTAGGTCTGGTTATTTCTATATATTTAGCAGGAATAGCTTTGAAAATAGTGTGAGAGTGAAGAGAATGGGAATTCTCTCATCAAAGTACTGAAACATGTTTATTGCTTTTTAAGCTGCTGACTCTTTGTGACCCTGGAAAACAGAACACAGATGAACAATTTCAGGGCACTCAAGGAGTCAAGGACAGTTTGGAAAGAAGCAGGATCCAAAATACCAGTAGGTGGGTCAACATTTTGTTGTTCTTAATGTCACTATGCCTTTAGACTTCTGCGTGTCTCTGAGGCCACTCGGTGATCTTCATATGTCTAGTGACAAAAGGGGACTGTGAGTGATGAAAAAGAGCAGCATCATAGGAAGTTGAGGAGACATCAAAGCCCAAGTGACTGACAGGTTAATCAGACAGAACTCATCAGTTGTTAGAAGCAAAGTATCTTGCCTTTCCACAACTGCCCAGATAGTTTTTCTTATAAAAACAAACACCAGTTATTCCATTTACCAGTGCTCCAGAAACCAAACTTATTGGAAACCAAGGTTGTTTAAAGTGTCACTGGCTCCAGAGGGAGAGTTGAACAATGTCACTATCACCCTGGGGTGTGTGATTTCCAGCCAAATGAATGAAATGAATTGACTTTAGCACAAATTACTGGAAGAAGAGTGTGTGTATGTTTGTATATATATTCATACACATATGTGTATATAATATATTCATATATGTATATATATTCATGCACACATATATGTATCTATTCATGCAAATATATGTATATACACATATTTATGCGTATGTATACATACATATATTCATACATACACACACACACACACGCTGAGTTTTAAAGAACTTAATTAAAACAGGCCGAGTGTGGTGGATCACGCCTGTAATCCTAGCACTTTGGGAGGCCAAGGTGAGCAGATCACTTGAGGTCAGGAGTTCGAGAGCAGCCTGGGCAACATGGTGAAACCCCGTCTCTACTAATACAAACATTAGCTGGGTGTGGTGGCGGGCACCTGTAATCCTACTTGGGGGATGGAGGCTCAATAATCGCTTGAACAGCCAGGCGCAGTGGCTCATGCCTGTAATTCCAGCACTTTGGGAGGCCGAGGTAGGTGGATCACAAGGTCAGGAGATCAAGACCATCCTGACTAACATGGTGAAACCCCGTCTCTACTAAAAATAGAAAAAATTAGCCGGGCGTGGTGGCAGGTGCCTGTAGTCCCAGCCACTCGGGAGGCTGAGGCAGGTGAATGGCGTGAACCCAGGAGGCGGAGAGCTTGCAGTGAGTGGAGATCACGCTACTGCACTCCAGCCTGGGTGACAGAACAAGACTCCATCTCAAAAAAAAAAAAAAAAAAGAATCGCTTGAACCCGGGAGGCAGAAGTTGCAGTGAGCTGAGATGGCACCACTGCACTCCAGCCTCAGCAACAGAGCGAGACTCTGACTCAAAAAATAGATAAATAAATAAAGAAAGAACGAACTTAAGTAAAACAAATTTATTTGGTGTGTGGGAATTCTTTTTTAATTTTAAAAAAATTTATTAAAATTTTTTTTTGGTTTAAATTTAGTTAAGTATTATAAGTAAGGGAATTACTAAAGGGGCAATAAATGTTTTTTTTCTTTCTTTCTTTTTTTTTTTTGAGACGAAGTTTCACTCTTGTTGCCCAGGCTAGAGTGCAGTGACGTGATCTTGGTTCACTGCAACCTCCGCCTCCCAGGTTCAAGCGATTCTACTGTCTCAGCCTCCCAAGTAGCTGAGATTACAGGTGCCCACCACCACGCCCAGCTAATTTTTTGTATTTTTAGTAGAGGTGGGGTTTCATCATGTTGGCCTGGCTCGTCTTGAACTCCTGACCTCAGGTGATCCACCCACCTTGGCCTCCCAAAGTACTGGTGGGATCATAGGTGTGAGCCACCACGCCCAGCCAGTACATGTTTTTCAAGGCAGACTAGTATATCAGTTTTAGGGTTTTTTTTCCTATGGATAAATGGTAGCACTCATCCACAACTTTGAAGTCAGTTCTGGAAAAAAAAAAAAAAACTTTTTATTCCTCCCCCTAGTGGTGATTGAGACTAATGACGAGTTTGCTGTTTCATGTTGGCAAATATGTACATAAGGGAGAATGAAGGAAAATGTCCAGAGATTTTATTTATTTATTTTTTATATTTTTGTAGTGGAGTTTCACTCTTGTTCTCCAGGCTGGAGTGCAATGGCGTGATCTCGGCTCACTGCAACCTTCGCCTCCCAGGTTCAAGTGATTCTCCTGCCTCTGCCTCCCAAGTGGCTGGGATTACAGACATGCACCACCATGTCTGGCTAATTTTGTATTTGTTAGTAGAGACAGAGTTTCTCCGTGTTGGTCAGGCTGGTCTCAAACTCCCGACCTCAGGTGATCTGCCTACCTCAGCCTCCCAAAGTATTACAGGCGTGAGCCACCGCGTTCAGCCAGATATTTTAGATCAGTGTATTTTATTCTTATGAAGGGAATAATGAAGAACTACCTAGCTGGCATCAGAGTGTTTGGCACTTACACCACTTATAGAAGCAGATGGGATGACATAGCCATTAGATGACAAAGAAAAACCCGTAATTGTTGTGGCTTCCCCTGCTTGGCACCCTCTTCCCTCAGAAGTACAAAAAACAGACCAAAGAAAAGTTTGACATTTTTCTACCTGTTCATCTAGTCTTTTTGTATGCTTAAAAAAAGTGACAATTATGATATGTGTAGGCAATTTTATATCCTGATTTTTCACTTTACATTAGAATGTAAGCATTACTCTATGTTATTAAAAAAAAGCAACAACAACAACCTGTAAACTTATTTTGAAATTGATGGGCTGGGCAAGTTGGCTCCCACCTGGAATCCCAGCACTTTGGGAGGCCAAGGCAGGCAGATCACTTGAGCCCAGGAATTGGAGACCACCCTGGGAAACATGGCAAAACACCATCTCTACAAAAAATTAGCCAGGCATGGTGGTAAGCGGCTGTAGACCCATACCCTCCCCTACTTGGGAGGCTGAGGTGGGAGGATCACCTGATCCTGGGGATGTCAAGGCTGCAGTGCCATGATTATGCCACTGCATTCCAGTTTGGGTGACAGAACGAGACTCTGTCTCAAACAACAACAACAAAAATAGTTGGATTTCACCTATGGTTGAATTTTAGGTTGCTTCATTCTTTATTCTATTATGAATAGGGACACAGTTACTTGTAAATAATGCTTTGTTTTTGCATTTTGGATTATTTCCTCAGGATAGATTCTCAGAAGCAGAATTACTTGGTCAAAGGTTTTGAAGATTTTAAGGATAAGGATTCTTTTTTTTACCCCCCTTTTTAAGACAGGGTCTCACTCTGTCGCCCAGGCTTCCTTGCAGTGGCGCAATCTCAGTTCATGTTTTGTTTTGTTTTGTTTTGACACAGAGTCTTGCTATGTCGCCAGGCTGGAGTGCAGTGGCGCAAACTCGGCTCACTGCAACCTCCGCCTCCGGGGTTCAAGTGATTCTCCTGCCTCAGCCTCCTGAGTAGCTGGGATTACAGGCGTGCACCACCATGCCCAGCTAATTTTTGTATTTTTAGTAGAGATGATATTTCACCACGTTGGCCAGAATGGTCTCAATCTCTTGACCTTGTGATTTGCCTGCCATGGCCTCCCAAAGTGGTGGATTACAGGAATGAGCCACCATGCCCGGCCAATCTCAGTTCACTTTACGGGGCCAATGTGGGAGGGTCGCTTGAAGTCTGGGAGTTTGAGACCACCCTGGGCAACAAACTTAGTGTGACTTCATCCCTACCAAAAATATAAAAATTAGCTGGCTGTGGTGGCAGGTGCCTGTGGTCCCAGCTACTTGGGAGGCTGAGGTGGGAGGATCTCTGGAGCCCGGGAAGTTGAGCTGTAGTGATCTGTGGTTGTGCCACTGCATTCCGGCCTAGGTGACAGAGTCAGACCCTGTCTCTGAAAAAAATTTATTTTTTAAAAAGGAAGCTGATCAGATCTGCCCTCTCTGATTCAGCAGTCTCTCTGCTTTCTGGTCCAGCTGGGGAATAGGACATTCTGGATAACAGGGAATTCATATCTGTGCCACAGAGCACACACTCTTTTTTCTTTTTTCTTTTTTTTGTTTTTTGAGATGAGTCTCGCACTGTCACCCAAGCTGGAGTGCAGTAGCCTGATCTTGGCTCAGTGCAACCTCTGCCTCCTGGGTTCAAGAGATTCTCCTGCCTCAGCCTCCTGAGTAGCTGGGATTACAGGCGCTCGCCACTACACCCAGCGTGTTTTTGTTTTGTGGGGTTTTTTTGTTTTGTTTTGTTTTTTTGTATTTTTGTATTTTTAGTAGAGATGGGGATTTCACCATGTTGGCCAGGCTAGTCTTGAACTCCTGACCTCGTGATTCACCTGTCTTGGTCTTCCAAAGTGCTGGGATTACAGGTGTGAACCACTGCACCCAGCCTACACTTTTTTTTCTTTGGAGATAGAGTCTTGCTCTGTTACCTAGGCTGGAGTATGGTGGTGTGATCTCAGCTCACTGCAACCTCCGCCTCCCGATTTCAAGCAATTCTCATGCCTCAGCCACCTGAGTAGTTGGTATTACAGGCATGCACCACCATGCCCAGCTAATTTTTGTTTTTGTAGTATAGAGTTTTCCCCATGTTGGCCAGGCTCACCTCAACTCCTGGCCTCCGCCTACCCTGGCCTCCCAAAGTGCTGGGATTACAGGCCTGAGCTACCGCACCCAGCCAGATCATGCATTTTTGAAAAGTTAATTGAATAGATGATAAAATGTACATGTTCATGAGGTATTTATAAACTTTATTTTTTTTCTGGAGACAGGGTTTCACTATGTTTCACAAGCTGGCCTTGACCTCCTGGGCTCAAGTAATCCTCCTGCCTCAGCCTCCCAAATGGCTGAGACTACAGACCTGAGCCACCATGCCTGGCTAGTTATGGGATATTTAGAGGAAAAAAAAGACTCCCTTATGTTGCAAATGAGGAAGCCTTGGCCTAGACAGATTGATGTTTGCCAAAGTCAGATAGTAACCTAGTGGTAGGTCAGGTTCTAGAATTCAGTAGGACTAGATTGAAGGTTTCTGAATGTTCTTCAGGATCTCTGATGCCTTAAGACTGTTTTTAACAAATCAGCCGGGCATGGTGGCTCACACCTGTAATCCTAGCACTTTGGGAGGCCGGGGTGGGTGGATCACTCAAGATAAGGAGTTCAAGACCAGCCTGGGCAACATGATTTTCTACTAAAAATGCAAAAATTAGTCAGGCATGGTGGTGTGCACGTGTAATTCCAGCTACTTGGGAAGCTGAGGCATGAGAATCGCTTGAACCCAGGAGGCGGAGGTTGCAGTGAGCCGAGGTCGCACCACTGCACTCCTGGGCAACAGACTGAGACTCTGTCTCAACAACTACAGATGTTAATTGTGTTGTCACAGATATGAAGGTGGGCCTGTTACCAGAGAATTCTGATGGAAGGGCAGGAGCAGAACCCTCACCTGAACCATCATCTGTGATTTGTGGCATTTGCAGGGGAGGCTCTGCAACAGCCCAGGGATTGTCTTGTGAAACTGCGCTTCAACTGTGGGTTTCTTCTACCTCTGAAAATCTCCCAAGAGCACTTTTATAATCACAAAATCTAAACTTAGAAACTAAAAATACTCTTAGAGATCTTATAGCTCAGTCCTTTCATTTCTTAGCCGAGGAAAACCTAGAGAGTCCACTGCCCAAGCCAAAGCCACACAGTTTGATAGTGCACTCTTCACTCTGTCAAGCCACTGGCAGGGACCTTCTGCATCACCCAACTCTCACTGGGATTCTACCAGGTAAGGATCCTTGCAGGCTGGAAACTGGTGGTGGGGCAGGGATGGGGGCGGGTTCTGGCACCCTCTGCTGGTGCAAAGGGGTCAGTGCAACTCTAGGAATGGCTCGGAGAGTAGGAACAGGTCCTCTGGATGGGCTAGTGGGCTTTCAGTTCTGTCAGGAACTTGAGCAAACTGATGTGTTTGTGTCCACCCTGCTCCCCCTACCTCCAAAAAACCCATGCAATTCAGGATGAGTGTGGATCCTGTTTCTTCTGAAATCTATAATGCAGAGTCCAGAAATAAAGATGATGGAGAGGTACACTTAAAATGGAAAAGTGAGTATAAAGTCATGGGTTTTGTTAGACAAAATGAAATTTAAAGTATATTTCTAATGTGGTTGATATTTCTAAGTATACAACCTATGTTGCACATTTAGAACCATAGCAATGTCCTTCTGAATTTTTTTTCTTTTATTATATTTCATTTTAAAAGCAGGGCCCTTCTGACTATAGACTTCAGAAGGGAAATGCTTTTTTTTTTTTTAATTTCTAGACTTTATAGGAAATATTCTTATTATATAAATGTATATTGTATAAGAAATGTAATAAAACAGTACACAATACAATAAGTCCTATTAATACTGTTAATAGGAAACAACAATGACTTTAAGCAAACTATGACTTTAAGCAAAACGATGTATAACAAAACCAATTTTACCATGGGCTAATTGATATAAACAAGAGTTAAGTTCCTACAGCATATTTCTGGTCACAAATACATCACCATACTTCCAAATAAAGACCAGAACACTTCTAATATTAAACATTGAAATAAATGTGAGCTATGTACACATTTAAGAGAGATTAATAAAAACAGGTAAGATAAGTAATTACCCATTTATTCTAGTTCAGGGTCACAGGTGGCTAGAACCTATCCTGGCAGCTCAGGGTACAAGGAGGGAACCAGCCCTAGACAGACACCATTCCATTGCAGACTACTCACACACTCCCACTCACACAGACCGGGGCCATTTCGACACACTAGTTCACCTAACGTGCACATCTTTGGGATGTGGGAGGAAACTGGACTACCTGGAAAAAACCCATGCAGATATGGGGAGAATACTCAGGTGCCACACAGACAGTGGCCTCAGCTGGGAATTTTTTTTTTTCTCATCAGAGTTACAATGAAACAATATTGAATAAAATGACATTATTTGAGGAACTGCTACATAGATATTTACTGTATAGCATTATTAAAGTGGAGAGTATGCAGTGTCACTCTCATATCCTGTGGGCATTATCCTTTGTATCAGTTTTCTCTTATAGGCTTAAAGGATATAATGTCTATTTTTAATACTAGTCGTAAGTGACATTAGCAGAAGTGTTCCACAACTTTTGAAATGAAAACATGCATGTATGTATGCACTCCAAAAATATGAGCTCAGTGTAGTCTGGAAAGACTAGACAAACTCAAATAGAATCCTTTCTATTATTACACACTGGGAACTTTAGATGCCATTTTTCCTGTTAAAATTTCACAGGAAGAGGGTCTATCTGTAAGTTTTTTGCTATCTTTCACCCTGGAAGTCAGCAACAAGGGTTGTTGTTTGGGATGACTAACTGAAATTCCCTTCTCTCTGTCATCAGTTCTCCCCTCACCTCCCATTCAAGCCAAACAGGGCAAGCTAAGGATGATACAACTGTAAAAAGGCAATTATTGTTACAGTATGAGTTATAATAGTATTGTGTATTTCTTTTAGATGAAAGCCTGTGTTTCCAGTATTTACAGTGATGTTTTAAATGCTATTTTCTCTTGTGCCCAGTGGAGGTGAAAGAAATGGCAGAGAAAGCAGCTACTGGACAGCTCACCGTACCTCCTTGGCATCCTCAGAGTAGTTTGACTTTAGAAAGTGAGGCTGAAAATGAGCCCGACGCCCTGCTGCAGCCACCCATTGGGAGCCCTGAAAACACGGATTGGCAGCGAGTTATTGAGTATCATAGGGAAAATGATGAGCCCAGAGGAAATGCCAAGTTTGACAACACGGGCAACAATGACTGTGACAGTGATCAGCATGACAGACAGCCCAGGCCTGGAAGCTTCACCAGTAAGTTCACTTGCGGGAATCAGGATAGGTGAACTCAATCAAGTATCAGTCTGCGAGGTGGCTCAGCCTGTAATTCCAGCACTTTGGGAGGTGAGGCGAGCAGATCGCTTGAGCCCAAGAATTTGGGACCAGCCTGGCCAACATGATGAAACCTGGTATCTACCAAAAAAAAAAAAAAAAGAAAAAAAAAAAGCTGGGCATGGTGGCACACGCCTGTAGTTCCAGGTACCCAGGAGGCTGAGGTGGGAAGATCACATGGACCTAAGAGGTGGAGGTTGCAGTGAGCTGTGATCACGCCACTGCACTCCAGCTTGGGTGACAGTGAGACCCTGTCTCAAAATAAAAATAAAAGTTATCAGCTCTCAAAAAAGTAAACCTTCCAGCATATTTTTTTGGTTTGGTCCTCTCTACTTTCCTACTTTTCTGGAAACCTTGAATTCCAGGGGAAGGCAGTATAGCCATATATCTCATTGCATTTCCCACAGGCAAACAGATTCAGATACTGATCAGTTTTTATATTACTGAAACAGGCCCCTTTGTCCAAAGGAAGTAAAATAATCACGTACTGACCCTGGTTTTGACAAGGAATTGAGCCTTCTTTACCTGGGGATAGAGGTGGGCCACCACTGCCTACTGCCCATGTCTCTGCATTGTATTCTAAGCTGGAAATAAATTCTCCCAGAATTTATTTAGAATGTATTCTAAGCTGGCATTAAATTTTCCCTCCAGAGAGTCTATGCTGGAGGAACTTAGAGACACATGACATTTATTGTCATCGGTTTATAGATTTACAGGTTAAAAAAAATGAAGGCCATATATTTTCAGTTGATAATTTGCTTACAATCAGGGCATGGGATATTGTTTCACAGTTGTTTATAAGTTAAAGAAAGATACATCTGGCCGGGCGCGGTGGCTCACACCTGTAATCCCAGCACTTTGGGAGGCTGACACGGGCAGATCACGAGGTCAGGAGATCGAGACCATCCTGGCTAACACGGTGAAACCCTGTCTCTACTAAAAATACAAAAATTAGCCGGGCACGGTGGCGGGTGCCTGTAGTCCCAGCTATATGGGAGGCTGAGGCAGGAGAATGGCGTGAACCCGAGAGCCTGAGCTTGCAGTGAGTGGAGATCGCGCCACTGCACTCCAACCTGGGTGACAGAGCGAGACTCTGTCTCAAAAAAAAAAAAAGAAAGATACATCTAAAATTGTCATTTGTCTTAGGCAGAAAATCTATTGACTTGGGTATTGTTTGTATTTAGAATCTCTTTCTTGTCAAGCGTCACTCGCGAATGGGTGGGCAGATGATCCAGGGCTGCATTTTGAGGTCAGGCTAAACTAACAGTCTCTACTCTCTGGACTGAATGTAAGGTATGGGACATGGCCACTCTTGGCAGAATATGTATACATCTCTTCTCTCATGCCACCTTTATGCTCTTCCATGTTGTCTGAATATCACTGAATAACTTTGGCCCTGACTGTGTTACAATCATTAGATATCAGGCACCCATCTCCCAGACAAAAGGAACAACCAGAGTATAGTGAAGCCTTTCAAGCAAGTTCTGACGCATTGGTGGCTGTTGAGAAATCTTACAGTGTAAGTAATACTGCCTGGAAAGCCAAGTCGAACCCAAGGATCTAATAAGATAGATCTGAGTTGTTATGTGTTATGACACCAAAATAATATCTATAGTAGTTATTTTTGGCTGGAGCATGTGCCTTCATGTCACTGACATGAATAAAATAATCTTTCCTCCTGTCTGATACTTTTTAAAAAGTCAGTTCAACTCAGTGAATTGTGTATCCTGGAGATTGGGAGAGTACAGAAAAGTGTCAGATTCAGCTTTTGCACGTGAGTTTCTGATATAGTTGGGTAAACAAAACTGGAGCAAAGCTCCTTCCCCAGCAGATGACTGAGGTCAGTTAGGAGTAGGAAAAGCAAGGGCAGGGTTGCTATGAGAGTACCTTCACCTGGAATATCCTCTGAGGGCCAGACTCAGCTCCCAGCTCAGTGGAAGTGATGTGTTTGTGCCTGACAACTGCACCTCAGCAGGATCCATTTGCATTTCCACTGCAGTTACAGCCTTGCTTCAGGGGTTTAACACACTCTAGGCCATAGCGCAGCCAGACTAAGAAACCAAAAGTTTTTTATTGTCATTGATGTGGGATTGCAATCATTTAAAGAATATAGACAGCAATTGAGAATGATACAATATATGAATACAACAGTGATAAAATGTAAGGTCTTTTGACCTATTATATTTAATCATGGCATACGAACCGTTCATAAGATCAGCTTATTCTTTCTCTGACTTGAGGGCTGGAAGAACAGTCATATTAAGCATACTGGCTGAGCTGGAGAAGCAGGCCTAGGCAGAAAAGTGGGGAATGTCTGCAGGAGGCCAGGACTCAAATTCAGTTTGGTGAGAGGTAAAGAGGAGCAGCTGTTAAGTGCACAGGAAGGGAAGCGTGTGGCAAAAAGCAGTGTCCGAGGAAATTAATCACAAAATCTCTGCCAAGAGATCACTGAAGATTGGGTGTAGTGGCTCACACCTATAATTCCAGCACACTGGGAGGCTGAAGCAGGAGGATCGCTTAAAGCCGGGAGGTCAAGACCAGGCTGGGCACCATAATATGACCCTGCCTACAAAAAATGTAAAAATCAGCTGAGCACAGTGGCTCACTCCTATAATCCCAGCACTTTGGGAGGCCAAGGTGGGCAGATTGCTTGAGTCCAGGAGTGCGAGACCAGCCTTGGCAACATGGCGAGACCCCATCTCTACCAAAGATAGAAAGGTTAGCTGGATATGGTGCATGCCTGTAGTCCCAGCTACTTGGGAGGCTGAAGTGGGAGGATCACCTGAGCTTGGGGAGGTTGAGGCTGCAGTGAGCCATGATCACGCCACTGCACTCCAGCCTAGGGGACAGAGTGAGACCCTGTCTAAATAAAATAAAATAAAAATTAACCAGGCATGATAGTGTGCTCCTGTAGTCTCAGCTACTCAGGAGGCTGAGGCAGGAGGATCACTTGAGCCTAGGAGTTCGAGGCTGCAGCGAGCTGTCATTGCGCCACTGTACTCCAGCCTGGGTGACCAAATGAGACCCTGTCTCAAAAAAAAAAAAAAAAAGACTGAAGTGAGCCGTTTGTTTGGCCATATGGTAATCAGGTCCTGAATATTGCAAAATAAGCAGGAAAAAAGGGATGGAACAGAGATGCTATAGAAATAAATTTGCAGGCAGGTCGCGGTGGCTCACCCCTATAATCCCAGCACTTTGGGAGGCCGAGGTGGGAGGATCATTTGAGATCAGGAGTTTGAGACCAGCCATGCCAACATGGTGAAACCCCATCTCTACTAAAAATACAGAAAGTAGCCAGGCGTGCTGGCATACACCTGTAATCCCAGCTACTTGGGAGGCTGAGGCAGGAGAATCACTGGAACCCCAGAGGCGGAGGCTGCAGTGAGCCGAGATCATGCCACTGCACTCCAGCCTGGTTGACAGAGGAAGACTCTGTCTCAAAAAGACACAGAAATTTGCAGGCTGGGCATGGTGGCTCACGCCTGTAATCCCAGCACTTTGGGAGGCTGAGGCAGGCAGATCACAAAGTCAGGAGTTCAAGACCAGCTTCGCCAACATAGTGAAACCCGTCTCTACTAAAAATACAAAAATTAGCCGGGCATGGTGGCACACACCTGTAGTCCCAGCTACCTAGGAGGCTGAAGCAGGAGAATCACTTGAACCTGGGAGGTGGAGGTTGCAGTGAGCCGAGATCATGCCTCTGCACTCCAGCCTGAGTGATAGAGCGAGACTCCGTCTCGGAAAAATAAATAAACAAATATAAATTTGCTGCTTTTTACTATTTTATTTTTATTATTGAGAGTACATTGCTGTTTTTAAAATGCTTCTTCATTTGCCTTTAACCTACAATACGCGAGGGACTCACAGGTTCTGAGTAGCCGCAGCCTCTTCATCTGTAAGATGATGCCAACACACGGGCTATGTCTCTGCCTATGAGGGATCAGGGTGTTTAAATTCAGTACTCAACTTGAGTTGACTAGGGCCTTTCTCCTTATTTAGAATATTAGAATAGGACGGTCACTTCATCTCCACCCATTCTGCAGATGATGCTGCTGAGGCTCAGGATTAGCATTCCTTCATGCTACTCCAGGCAGTTCACAGCTGCTTTTCCCCACCAGGAAGGGAAGGCAGAGGCACATGCACAAAGAGGTAGGGAGAGTCAGCTCAGAGTGTCATACTGACTGCTGGGTAGTGTTAGGTAACCCCGTTGTTAACACTGCATCCAACTATAAAGCGATTTGGTTACAATGAACAGCAACTTAAAAGTGATTTCCTACATTATTAATAGCATCAGTCCATGCAATCAACTTGTTCACCAGAGTCTTCTGAGGACATAACAGATGAATTTTTAACTCCAGACGATGAATATTTTTACTCCTCGACTGCTCAAGAAAACTTAGCTCTAGAGGTAAAAAACGCAGTTCAGGGTAAAGTACATTTTCACCTTTCTCCATTGCCTTATTTCTTTTATTGAGAAAAATAGCTTACATATCAAAGTATATAATGTGTACCAGGGTTTTTTATACCTTTTTTGGTGTCAGGAGTGTGATATGAACCTATGCACTCATATGTGTTTTGAAAAAACGTCTGAAAGATTTTTTATTTTTGAGGATGGGAGGTCATGTGCAGTTTCTCCCCAAATTTGGTTACTGCATTTATACAGCACTTTGTACTTTTTTTTCAAAACATTTATTTATTTTTTAAAATTTTTTGAGACAGTCTCACTCCATCATCCAGGCTGGAGTGCAGTGGTGTAATCTTGGCTCGCTGCAACCTCTGCCTCCCAGGTTCAAGCGATTCTCCTGCCTCAGCCTCCTGAGTAGCTGGGATTACAGGTGTGCGCCATCACACCCAGCTAATTTTTGTATTTTTAGCAGAGATGGGGTTTCACCATGTTGGTCGGACTGGTCTTGAACTCCTGACCTCGTGATCCGCCCGCCTCGGCCTCCCAAAATGCTGGGATTACAGGTGTGAGCCACCGTGCCTAGATCAAAACATTTTTATTCATGCTACCTAATTCACATATTCTTCCTATTGGGAATGGGCAAGGCTATCATTCCTGTCTCTGAGGAAGACTGGTGTTCTGCAGATGTACGGAATTAATTAACTCCAGCCTGACAAGCTTTAGTGATGGGAGAGCCAAGATTGAGGCAAGGGTTCAGCAACAAATATGAGACTGTCCAATATACCAAGTTTTCTTGGGAATCTGCCTAGCTTTTACAAGAACCTGCTGTACAGAGTATTTTCATTTCTAAAATGAATTTTGTTGGATTCTCTTATTTACTTATTTTCTACCCTACCTCCCTGCTAACCTGGCACCTTTTTGGGATCTTTTACCAATATGAAAGGTGGGGTGGAGGAAAGGGAGGATTGTATGTGTCAATCACAGTATTTGACTGATAAGAATTCTAGGATGCATCAAAGATACAATTTCAGGCCAGGCGCAGTAGCTCACGCCTGTAATCCCAGCACTTTGGGAGGCAAAGGTGGGTGGATCGTGAGGTCAGAAGTTCAAGACCATCCTGGCCAAGATGGTGAAACCCCATCTCTACTAAAAATACAAAAATTAGCTGGGCGCAGTGGCAGGTGCCTGTATTCCCAGCTACTCGGGGGGAGGCTGAGGCAGGAGAATTGCTTGAACCCGGAGGTCAGAGGTTGCAGTGAGCTGAGATCATGCCACTGCACTCCAGCCTGGGCAACAGAGTGAGACTCCATCTCAAAAAATATATGTATAATTTCAGCTTGGTGTGGTGGCTCATGTCTATAATCACAACACTTTAGGAGGCTGAGGTGGGAGTATTGCTTGAGCTCACGAGTTTGAGAACAGCTTGAGCAACATAGCAGAACCTTGTTTGAAAAAAAGGAAATGAAACATTACTAGTCCCCAAAAGACCTCTTGTGCTTCCCCCATCCAGTCACTGCCTCTTCCAAAAGGAACCATCGTTCCGACTTCTTACCTCATAGAGTAGTTTCGCATACCAGGCCAGCTTTTAAACCTTATTTAGCTCTTTTGATAAAGCTCCCAAGAACCAAAACATCTTTGTTGGAAGATTGGGATGAACAGGGATAGTGATATAAGGTGGGGGAGTCACATAATTCCTCTTCACAATGGGAGGTGAGGGAGGACTTACTGAGGAGGGACATATGGTACAAATAAGTACTTAATGTCTAGGAAGCAAGTTTGTACTTTTTCTATAAAGACGCAGGGATCTTATGAAGATTTTCAAGATTTAAGAACATCAAGAAATTATTGACCTTTTAATATGTCTGCCTCCAGTGAACCTCCTTTCTTTTGTTCATTTTTAGACCTCGAGTCCCATAGAAGAGGAGTTTGAAGGAATACAAGGTGCATTTGCCCAACCTCAAGTCTCTGGTACTAAGCCCTTACAGAAGATTCCTTGAGAATCACTTCCCTTCACTTTCTTCTGTTGGATCACAGATGTTTAGAGCTGGGGGGATCCTGAGGGACAGCCTCGTCCAAACCTTTCATTATATGGTTGAGAAAACCAAGGTTCAATGATTTCTCCTCAATAGAACAAATCCCTTGCTCCTCACCAACCTCATGACATCCATGTGTTGTATTATTTATACCTCCCCTTGCGTTTTTATAGCATATGTTGTTGTAGTCACTGCTTTTTCCCCCTTTGGTCTCTCAAGCTTTCAGGCTCCTTAGTGTGCCACATAACAAGTGCACAGTTATCTTTGCTAAGCTGACCTGGGGGATTTGCCCAAGCTACATAGCTAGTTTTTGACATAACAAAATTAGAACTAGGTTTCCATGTATTTCTTCTCCCTAGAAGGCAGTGTCACCAGCATTTTCCTTTGCTTGCTTAGCATCTTAGCAAAGAGTTAGTAACAGCTAACAATGCAGATTCAACTTAACATCTACCACTTGGGAGGCCTTGGGTTCTGTATAACTTAGCAGGGGCTTTCTATTAGGTGAGAAGGTAACCTTGGATGCGTAGCCAGGGGTGTGTCACCAGACAGACATAAGTTAACTGTTGGCTTTGTTACATTTTTAGAATTGTGTACTCTTGTTCTTTTAAGGTATGCACTCATCTATTTTAAAACTAGGGTTATCCACCTACCAACCTGTGTAACTGTCCATGGTCATGTCTCAACCCTGTAAGCCCAAAGAAGGTGGGGTTATGAACTTACTCGCTTCCTCCGCTGCATACTCCAGCTTCCAACTGTAACCTTGTGTAGGCCCCTGCCAGAGTTGGAAGTGTTTTAAGAAGCTGTAAGCTTTTAGATGAACAGTTAAAGTCTCAGCATAATATGTATTGAAAGTCTCCAGAGCCTTGGGCCACCCACCTCTTCCTGCAGAGCCTTTTTTGGACCTGCCTTGTATGTGGCCACTTAACTTGTATTTGGAGGTGAGTTGAGTGGGATGGAAAAGTTTAGAGCAGACAGGTCAGATAACCAGAGTTAGTTTGATACAGACATCTGAAGTATGTGAAAAAGTCTCTGATTTCTACTCCATTCACTTCTTTCTGCCCCTCTCTACCCCCTTTTCCATCTAGTGCTCTGATGTATATCGCCTTCCACATCAGAGGATACAACAGGGGTACAGGATGCAGTGTGCTAGGTTCCAAGCCCCATTCTGCCGCTGACTTTTTCTGCATAAACTTCAGCAAGTCACTTCACCCCAGGGCCCCACTTTCGCCTGGTATAAAGTAAAGGAGAGGGTCTGACTCTAAAGTCTCTAAGCTCTAAATGTTGCTTATTAGGAATTAGTTTATGCTTTCTGGATATTTATCATTTTAAAAGAGGGTCAGAGGAAGAGGAACCCCTAATGTCTCTCCACTGGTGGAGTTTCAGAGCTACTTGGTAGCTGTGAAAGGTGGCATTGTTCTGGTGGGCCTTTATAGTGTCTACCAGACCACCTGGACCTAAGGAATGGGATGGGGGTGGGGGAGTCATGGGCATTTGGAAACAGGGCTGGATGCTCCATCTGCCCCCTTCTTTATTAACTAGGACAGTACAGTGGTGGAAAGGAAAATGGATACTGACCCTGCCTGCCTGGAGGTCTGCAAAGCAAAGGATGCTCCGTCTGCCCCCTTCTCTATAAGCTAGGACAGTACAGTGGTGGGAAGGAAAATAGATACTGGCCCCGCCTGCCTGGAGCAAAGCATCTTACTGAGAATTGGGGAGGAGTAACTTCAAATAACTTGATGCCAAGGAGAACAGAAGACTGTTGAATTAGCTCCTCAGTACTCAAGACTCCACCCCCGCCCCTACTCTTTAGGTGGTGTTTGATGGCCAAGTGGCATAGTTAAAGTTCGGGACTGTTTAGTTAACAAACAGTTCTTGTTTTCAACGCCCCCTGCTGTCTGTTCACAGGAACCCGGTCAGTTTGCCTTCTTAAAAGGACAAAACAACGTTTGTCTCCAGAAATAACTGTGGTTATAACTGAAAGGCCAGTAAATAACTTGATTGTATTCTGAGTGTCAGAATATAGTTCTGTGCTCTGAGCAAGGAAAATAAACTTTCAGAGCAAAAACCTCTTCTATAGCACTCAATCCAAACCCAATTAGGGCAGCACTTTGCTTATCCGGATTATTTCTAATTCTGGACCAGACAAAGGGACATTCTAGGGAATGATGATAATAATTTGGCTTGACAAAGATCAGTTAAAAAAATTATTTTATGCTTTCAGGTGAGGAAAAGTTCCAGATGAGAAAAATTCTTGGAAAGAATGCTGAGATTTTGCCCAGGTCTCAATTTCAACCTATACGAAGGTATGGGCTGTTTTATCTTATGCGGTTTCAGACTCATAGATGTGGTGTTAAATGGTGATAATGCCCCGTGCTTATATATTGCTTGTCTTCAAATGTATTAGCTACTATCTTATCAAAGTTAGCTTTGGGCAGCTTAGCTTTGTTAGGACTTGTGCAGTACAATTTGAGGGGTAGAGTCATCACCTTTACTTAGATCCTGACTCTGACTTTCTGTTCATGTGACCTTGTCAAGGTTCTCAGCCACTCTATTCTATTTTCCCATCTGTGAAGTAGGGATAAGAATCCTTACTGAGAATGTTGACAATAGGAACTTAAAGTAATAATATAACTCCTGGGCATTTATCCCAGAGAGATGAAAATTTACATTTACGCAGAAATACATATGGGAACATTTATAACAAATTTATCCATAATATCTCCACACTGGAAACCCAGATGTCCTTCACCAAGTAAATGATTAAACAGACTTTGGTACATCCATACCATTGAGTGCTACTCAGCAGTGAAAAGGAATAAACTATTGATACATGCAACAACTTGGCTAAATTTCCAGAGAATTATGCTGAGTAGGAAAAGCAATCCCAAAAAGTTATTTACTTTGTGATTCCATTAATATAACATTCTTGAAATGATGAAATTATAAAAATAAAGAACAAATGAGTGGTTGCCAGCGGTTAAGGAAGGGGTGGGGAAAGGAGGGAAGTAAGTATAGCTGTAAACCAGAAATATGAGGGTGGTAGAAATGTTCTGTATCTTGACTGTATCAATGTCAATATCCTGGTTGTGATACTGTCCTATAGATTTGCAAGATGTTACCATTGGGATAAAGTGGGTAAAGTGTTTTTGTTTTTGTTTTTGTTTTGAGATGGAGTTTCACTCTTGTTGCATGATCTCAGCTCACTGCAACCTCCACCTCCCGGGTTCAAGCGATTCTCCTGCCTCAGCCTCCCAAGTAGCTGGAATTATAGGTGCATGCCACCACACCTGGCTAATTTTGTATTTTTAGTAGAGATGGGGTTTCACCATGTTGGCCAGGCTGGCCTCAAACTCTTGACCTCAGGTGATCCACCTGCCTCAGTCTCCCACAGTGCTGGGATTACAGGCGTGAGCCACCACACTCAGCCGGTAAAGTGTATTTCTTGCCTGTGACTCTACAATTACCTCAAAAGAAAAGTTTAAATTAAAAAATTCATAGTTGATATAAAGTATCTGGCACAATAACATTCAATTTATTTTCTTCTCTCTGGGCCTCAATTTCCTTAATTATAATTATTACAGCTAGTATTTCCTAAATATCTAGCATATGCCAGGCACTGTTTCATTGTCTAATTTAATCCACATTAACAACCCCGTGAGGCACATACTATTGCCTCCATTTTGTCAATAAGGAAAGCAAAGTTCAGAGAGTTTAAATATTTTTTTCTAAGGTCACACAGCTAGTCAGTCAGGATAGACTAGATTATACTATATATAGTAAACAACTCCCAAATTTTAGTGGTTTAAAACAGGTTTCTTCTTTGCTCCTGCTTCATTTCCGTGGCTCATGGCTTGGCCAGGAATGTTCTGTGCTGTATTACCTTCTATCAGACTTAGGCTGAGGGAGGCCCCGTTTTTGTGCTTCCTTCATTGCTAAGGCAGGAAAAATGGAAAATGGTGAGTTGTGCACTGGCTGTTAAAGTTTCTGCCCAGAAATGACTCATCGCTTTCACTCGTATTTTATTGGTTAAAACAAGTCCTGTGGTCATTTATGTAAATCAAGAGGGCCAAAAAGTGCTGTTCTATTATGTGCTTAGAAGGAGAAACAAACATTTTTGGAAACAGAATAAAGTCACAACTCAACCCCAAATCCGTGATCTTTCATTTATATCATTGGTCTCACAGGATTTTTGCAAGGATTAAAAATGTGAAGGTCAGGCACGGGGGCTCACGCCTGTAATCCCAGCACTTTGGGAGGCCAAGGCAGGCGGATCATCTGAGGTCAGGAGTTTGAGATCAGCCTGATCAACATGGAGAAACCCCGTCTCTACTAAAAATACAAAAAATTAGCTGGGAGTAGTGGCGCATGCCTGTAATCCCAGCTACTTGGGAGGCTGAGGCAGGAGAATCGCTTGAACCCAGGAGGTGAAGGTTGCTGTGAGCCGAGATCGTGCCACTGCACTCCAGCCTGGGCAACAAGAGCGATACTCTGTCCCAAAAAAAAAAAAAAAATGCGAAAACATATGGAAGGATTTAGCATGGGATCTGCCTTATAGTTAATGTTCAGTGAGTACTGAAATTGAATCTTAAGTATTGGTTAAAGTAGAAACGGGTCAAGTTTATCTTCACTATTCTGGCCATTTTTTGGTACAAGCCTCTCTGGCCTCTCCTAGTACACTATACCAGGAAGCTTCTTACAGGTGCTAAGGCCTCGTGGCTGTGCCCCTTTGCTCCAATATCTCACCTCCCAGCAAAGTTCCTGTGCTCTGTTGATTTTCTCATGAACTTGCTCATGGTCATATACAGTCTTTAACTGATTTCAGAGCTGACCCTTAGAGAGTATTTATTCAATCTCTGGAGAGAAAATTGAGGCCCAGGCCCAGACACTCAGAGAACTTACAGCTAGTAGTATAGCCAGAACCAGAACTCACACTTTTTTTTTTTTTTTTTTTTTTCTTTTTCTTTGGAGATGGAGTCTCACTCTTGTTGCCCAGGCTGGAGTGCAATGGCGCGATCTCGGCTCACTGCAACCTCTGCCTCCCGGGTTCAAGCGATTCTCCTGCCTTAGCCTCCTGAGTAGCTGGAATTACAGGTGCATGCCACCACGCCCAGCTAATTTTTGTATTTTTAGTAGAGACGGGGTTTCACTATGTTGGCCAGGATGGTCTCAATCTCTTGACCTCGTGACCCACCTGCCTTAATCTCCCAAAGTGCTGGGATTACAGGCATGAGCCACTGTGCCCAGTACAGAACTCACACTTTCTACTCCTGAGCTTAGTGCCCTTTCCTCTGCGTCTCACACTGGGCTGATCAACTGGTTCCTTGTACCAAGTTAGTGTACTTTGTTCACAGAGGGGATTTATGTAATTTTCTTACTTTCTTTCTCACAGTACTGAAGATGAACAAGAAGAGACATCAAAAGAGTCACTAAAGGAACTGAAAGAGAAAGACATGTACGATCACCAAAGAGAGTGTCTAGGGATGCTTGTGTAAAGTCTTGGTTTTAAGGGAATAGTATATTCTTGTTTGTAAGAATCTTTCCATTTTTATGTGTAGACTTAATGTGAGTATGCTGCTTCTTTCACCAAAAAGTTGTTATCAAATTGGTGATGTGATTTATAACTAATAGCAGCTTACATTCAAGGAAATGTAGTGACGATAATAATAAGTTTATGCTTAAGGTAGGTTAAATCTGTTTTCCACATAAATATCCTGGAAATATGGAATATTTCATCTATGTAAATAGTTTATTTTAAGCTGCTGATATGTTTAAAGTTACAATATCTGGCAAAAAAAAGTCTCTATGGTGCCAGGTGTGGTGGCTCACGCCTGTAATCCCAGCACCTTGGGAGGCCAAGGCGGGCTGATCACCTGAGGTCAGGAGTTTGTGACCAGCCTGGCCAACATGGTGAAATCCCATCTCTACTAAAAATACTAAAATTAGCCAGGCGTGGTGGCACATGCTTGTAGTCCCAGCTACCCGGGAGGCTGAGGCAGAAGAATCACTTGAACCCAGGAGGTGGAGGTTGCAGTGAGCCAAGATCGTGCCATTGCACTCCATCCTGGGTGACAAGAGCAAAACTCCGTCTCAAAAAAAAAAAAAAAAAAAATCTCTGTGGTAATAAAGAATATTTTTTAAAAAGTTACAATCTCTTTTATATATGTTCTCTAATATTCTCTTTCAGATATATAAGATGTTCTAAGATATTCTCTAATTCTGGCCTATTGCCACATACAAATTTTGCTAAGAATATACTTAAAAAATACCTGTCAGGAATATATTGTTTGATTTTTCTAGCCATCTTCTCATCATTATTGTGTGCTCTTAATTCTTTAGATCATTGACAGACATTCAAGACCTGTCTAGTATCTCCTATGAACCAGACAGCTCTTTTAAGGAAGCTTCATGCAAAACACCCAGAATAAACCATGCACCTACCAGTGTCAGCACTCCACTCAGCCCAGGTAATCACAGGGAAAAGAAGTGTTTGGGGAGAAGAACTTACAGCCCCAGCCCATTGGCTCTGGGAAGCCAAGCTGTGGGATCACAGCTGATGGCTGTGTTGTCACAGTGCAAAGGTTTTTCCTTAGGGCCAAAGCTGGGTAATCCCATTG
The DNA here is from genome assembly GCF_037993035.2 of Macaca fascicularis. Lineage (NCBI taxonomy): Eukaryota > Metazoa > Chordata > Mammalia > Primates > Cercopithecidae > Macaca > Macaca fascicularis. The sequence continues at coordinate 48,139,969 of NC_088390.1, forward strand.
TAGGCCAAGGGGGCAGGGTGATGGTGGTGGTGATTATTGGGCAGCCATTAGGAGGTTTTGGTTAGAACTGCAGTGGTAAAGCCATGCAAATACTAGGTCTCCTCTAAGCGCTACTGAATTTAGAACAAAAACATTGAGTTTTGTAGAGTTTGCAACTTAAAACAGTACCTTGTGCTTAAATTTTATATAGTTCTTAGGTCCTGCAACCATATGCAACCAGCATCAAATATCCTGTCTTTAGTGGCCTTACTTCCAATATATTTGTGGTTTAAAAAATCTCCCTTTATTTTATTTTGATAAAGTTTAGAGGACAAGTTTAGAGACTATTATTTTTTATACCATGAGGAGCTGTGTCAATGATTATTTCAGTAATTTTTTTTTTTTTTTTTTTTTTTTTAAGACAGAGTCTCATTCTGTCGCCCAGGCTGGAGTGCAGTGGTGCAACCTCGGCTCACTGCAAGCTCTGCCTCCCGGGTTCACGTCATTCTTCTGCCTCAGCCTCCTGAGTAACTGGGACTACAGGCGCCCGCCACCACACCCGGCTAATGTTTTGTATTTTTAGTAGAGACGGGGTTTCACCGTGTTAGCCAGGATGGTCTCAATCTCCTGACCTCATGATCCGCCCCCCTTGGCCTCCCAAAGTGCTGGGATTACAGGTGTGAGCCACCGCACCTGGCCTTATTTTAGTTATTAGCAATTTGGAAAATCCTTAGTATAGGTATAAGTTTGTGGGTTTGGATGTTTTCTTTTGTTTTTTTTTTAATATAAAGGATTCATTTCTGCACATCATATTGGGGCAGAAAAAAACAAAAACGAATGGAAAAAGGGAAAAAAGAGAAATAATATAAAGGATTCAGACAGTAACCTCCTGCTTTTCTCCAACAGGGTCAGTTTCTTCAGCTGCCAGTCAGTATAAAGACTGCATTGAAAGTATCACATTTCAGGTTAAGACAGAGTCTGCCTCTTGCTGGAACAGTCAAGAATTTATTCAAACTTTGTCTGATGAATTTATAAGTGTCCGAGAGAGAGCAAAGAAACTGGATTCTCTCCTTACTGCCTCTGAAACTTGCCCTTCAAGACTGCCTGGTCTTGTAAGTATATCAATTCCACATTACAAACTCATGGAGTCAGCCCAAAGGGCCAGTGACCCAAACTGCCAAGATTTCTCCAAATTCATTAAGAAGGGAAGAAATAAGCTGGGTCCTCTCCTGGGTTCCCTGGGACTCCTCTCTTGAGTCTATATTATGGGAGGCTTAAGTTTTGCTTCCTCCTTAAAGCCTCTCCTGGTTACTTCCCTGAGAGTTTTGATCGATCTCTACTGTTCCCTGAACTCCTGAACTGATAACCTGCAGGAAAAACACTTAATGGTATACTGCCTTCTTCTCCTCTTCTACTTCTTCCTCCTTTTTTTTTTTTTTTTTTTCTTTTCCTCTCCCTTTCTCATATGTGTAGCCTCTTCAGGAAAACTACAAGTTCTGGCCAGGCACGGTGGCTCAAGCCTATAATCCCAGCACTTTGGGAGACCAAGGCAGGCAGATCCCTTGATTTCAGGAGTTTGAGACCAGCCTGGGCAGCATGATGAAATCCTATCTCTACGAAAGATACAGAGAATTAGCCGGGACATGGTGCCATGTGCCTGTAGTTTCAGCTACACAGGAGGCTGAGGTGGGAGGATTACCTGAGCCCAGGAGGTCGAGGTTGCAGTGAACTGTGATTGCACCACTACACTCCAGCCTGGGCAACAGAGTGAGACCCTGTCTCAAAAAAAAAAAAAGAAAGAAAAGTACAAGTTCCTTTATGAAAAATTGTCAACTTTTTTGGCATTTGGCTCAAAAAAGGTCTCACTTTGAAGTAGGGAAATGACAAGGAATTTTATGTGTTCATTTAACAAACCGTTAATTGGGGAGATTCTAAGTGCCGGGCACCATGTCAGGCCCTCTTCAAGGCATCCCAGTTTCAATAAGACATAATCCCTACCTCTAAGGAACTCACTGTCTAGTGAGAAAGACAGGCCTGATGTAATACAGCGGTAAGTACTGAGTGCTGAGGAGGCAGTCAGGGATAAGAAGGCTTCCCAGGCTGGATGTGGTGGCTCACACCTGTAATCCCACCACTTTGGGAGGCTGAAGTGGGTGGATCATTTGAGGTCAGGAGTTTGAGACCAGCCTGGCCAACATGGTGAAACCCCGTCTCTACTAAAAATACAAAAAAAAAAATTGGCTGGGCGTGGTGGTACACACCTGTATTCCCAGCTACTTGGGAGGCTGAGGCAGGAGAATTGCATGAACCCGGGAGGCGAAGGTTGCAGTGAGCTGAGATTGTGCCACTGCACTCCAGCCTGGGCAACAGAGTGAGACTCCATCTCAAAAAAAAAAAAGGAAGGCTTCCCAGAGGAGGTGACATGTGAGTGAGTTTGACTTGATCAACAAAACAACTAGAAATGACTGAGCTGCATGCATATGCCTTTTTAGCTCAACACACATGACAGTTACCATGTTTATCTCTTATAGAAAAGATTGTCTTCATTTATTGGGGCTGGATCCTCCAGCCTTGTTAAGGCATGTGACTCATCACCACCCCATGCCACCCAGAGAAGGAGCCTGCCTAAAGGTACCCTGTGTTTAATATCAAAATAGAAGTTTATAATCTAGGAGGCTTAAATTGATGCTTATCAATCTTTGATGCCACAATAGGTTCAGACAGAAATGCTGTTTTCCCCATGATTATAAAAGTAAAACACACTCATTGTAGAAAACTTGGAGAATAAATAAAAGCTTAAAAAAGAAGGTGACTATACTTTTTTAACCTCATGTACTTTTTTTTGCATATCTTTTAAATATTTTTATAAATATATAATAATGTGTTTTAGCATAGTGAGATCATATTGTGTATCAGTTCTGGACTGCTTTATTCCCTTGATATATTTTGAGGCTTTTCCCTTGTTATTAAAAATTGCTCATAAATATATTTAGTAGTTATAGTCCATTCTACTTGTTGCTTAACCATTTTCTTACGTGTAAGATTTATATCATTTTCCACTTTTTGCTCTTTGTACATAATTTTTTATCTGTACCTCCGATCCTTTCCTTAGGATAGATTCTTAGAAGACAGTTTCCAAATCACGAGGTCTGAGAATATTAGCAGTCTTGAGGCATATTACCTTTATTACTTTAATTTTAACGTCTTCTGTCTTTGGTATAACTCTTGGAATTTCCCTCAGGGGGATAGAGATTTTGTAAATTATGTTGAGGTTTGGTTAATGTTATAATTGAGCACTTGGGGCAAGACCCAAAGTATGATTGCCTCTAAATCCCCTGGCCTGATAATATTTAGTTAAAGGCCTCCTACTTTGTGCTTTTGTTCATTTTGGCTGGTCCAGAACCTCTGTATTCCTCCAGCAGCCCTGGTCCAGATTGAGCCACTTAGTAAGAATTTGTAAAATATCCTTAGGAAGAGAGGGGCATCGATCAAGCAGTACCAGGGTAAGGGCTGATGTAGGAAAGGAAAGGGATTGGGGTAAAAGTGGGGAGTAAAGACCATTCACATGTTAGGAGGTCTCTACTGGAACTATTATGTAAGAGGTTTCCTTCCTCCTTAGTTTGTTTCGTCATTGAGAGAAATCCTCAGTCAAGTCTATGTGAGAGCCTAGAAAAATTCAGTTCAGGTCCAGAGAGGTGTTAAGACATTTTCCCTTTTGCCTTTTTTAAGAACTAGTAGAAGCCTTCTCACAGCATCACATTGATGAGCTGCCGCCACCATCTCAGGAACTACTTGATGAAATTGGTAAGAGACGTTCAACACAGAATATACTTCTCGGCCCTGTTAGTTATGTCACTGACCACAATATGGTGTCTTTGTCTCAAGTATGAACACTAGTATCAAAGGCTCTGTGACAGCTTGGTTGAATATAGGAAGGGGCAGTTTTCCAAAATTTAGGAAGGGGCAATTTTCCAATAAAATGAGCCACAGCCTGGCCAGGATGATTGGCTTGTGTCAGTTGTCATTTTGTTACTTAAAGGACTTATGTTGATGAATCTAAGGGGAAATAACATTCAAGGGGTTTATTATGATGAATTTCTTTTATTAAAGGAGTTCTTATCTCCTTTTCAGACCAAACCAGCCATTCCTTTGAGGCCTGAGGTCTGGCTGCCCAGGCCAAGACACCTGTGCTTTCAGTTTTGCCATTAGCTGTAGGTATTAAAGGTATTGAAATTGTGAATAAATCCCCCTCCTAAGAACAGGGAAGTCAGTGGCACAAAACCTAAAGATACCAGAATTTTCAGGCAGAGACTGAGCAGTACCAACCAAATTTTTTTTGCAGCTGATTGGCTGGCCCTGTCCAGCTGGTCTGATGCTGAAAGTAAATGTTGCATGGTTATGGAAACTGGGGGCAGGTGGTCTGTTTTCCTAGGAAAGACCTGACTGCTCCTTTTTGACAGCCTGGCCAACCAGCCCTTCACCCTCAGAAAATGCATCTCATCAGACTCTGGATAGTCCAGTTCTTGTTATGGGACCTATAGAGAATTTCCTGAGGGGCACCCCTTGGTTTTCAGGGTCTCTGAGGTTTTGTGTTTCATAAAGGAGGAGGTAAATCAGAATTTTCCGGTCTGACTCAGTGGACAGCTCTCTCCAGGCTTATTGTCATAACCCTTAGCTCCTGTCCCTTGGCCTGATGAATGTGGGTGGAGCCAGTCAGTGCTGTCAGACCTTCCTTGGTTTCTTTCTTTTTCCATGGTCATAGGACCTTTCTTGCTTCACTTTACCCTTCCCCCAGTGCCACAGTGTTGTAGAGTCACAGAGTTGTTGGGTCAGGCTCTTAGAGCCCACACTCCCACCCCTGCTTTCCATATCTGGAATTCCCCAGGCAGTCCTTGCGAATTCCTCCTTTCTGGTTGCTCTCCTTAAAATAACAGTACTGCTGAGAGTGGAGGTCACTCCACACGTGTTCTGCTCAGGTAGATTCTTAGTATTATTTGTTCTTGGTCGTAGTTTAAGGCAGTATTGTAGGCTCCTTTGCAGTTTGACCATAGCTGATACTTTTTCTCTGGATCCTGCTGTCTTCCCTCTGTAGTTGCTGTGTAAACCTTCCATTCACCTCCTCCATTTCAGCAGCTGTGTTACCAGACTTTGTCCTGGACTCTGGCCTCATGGTGCTGCTGCACCCCAGCACAGTTTGCAGAAGCCTTCCCTCATTTCACTTATGGGAATTATCTGGGCCTCATTTAGCTTATGGGTTTCTAGGTGATGTCTGCACTTTGAGATGGGTCGGTAATTTTGCAGAAAGACAAAGGGCAGAGGGCACTTGAGTAGTTTCTTCTGATAATGGGCTTGCCCGCCCAATTACTATGTATCATCACTCTGTTGTTTCCCCTAAAGAGACATTTGGGAAGTTACTGGAACTCTCAACTGCTATTTTGGAGGGCTTACATCCAAAGCACCTGACAGGTGCACAAAGTGGAAGGTTCTTTGGAACTAGGATACAGATGATCGTTTAAGATCTGCACTACTTTTAACAAGGACAAAAATGGATTTTTAAAATTTCAAATTATATTAAATGATCTTATGGGGACCCTTGACACCCATGGCTGCCAGGTAGGGCTGCTTCCTGCACTGCAGGAAGGGAGAAGACCTGCACCAGCACAGAAGAGGACCATGCCAACGAGCTCAGGGTGGCTTGTCTATGCTGCCTCCCAGCTTGCTCTGCTTCGCAGAGCACTTTGAGGATAAAGCAGCATACTGAGTTAGCAGATGCTTGTCTTAGTCTAGTGAGTATTCCTTGCTTTGCCTTGCCTTGCCTTTTTCCTTGCCTTGCCTTTTTCCTTTTTCCTTTCCTTTGACAGGGTTTCACTCTTGTTGCCCAGACTAGAGCGCAATGGAGCGATCTCAGCTCACTGCAACCTTCATTCACCTCCAGGGTTCAAGCAATTCTTCTGCCTCAGCCTCCCGAGTAGCTGGGATTACAGGCATGAGCCACCATGCCCGGCTAATGTTTTGTATTTTTAGTAGAGATGGGGTTCACCATGTTGGTCAGACTGATCTCAAACTCCTGACCTCAGGTGATCCACCTACCTCAGCCTCCCAAAGTGCTGGGATTACAGGTGTGAGCTACTGCTCCTGGCCAGACTGAGTATTTCTTTAGGAACTGGAAATGATGGATATTCTTTGCTTTCCATCTTTTCTGTTTCTTTTCTTTTTTTTTGAGACAGAGTTTTACCCTGTCGCCCAGGCTGGAATGCAGTGGCATCATCTCAGCTCACTGCAACCTCCACCTCCTGGGTTCAAGCAATTCTTGTGCCTCAGCCTCCTGAGTAGCTGGGATTACAGATGTGTGGCACCATGCCTGACTAATTTTTGTGTTTTTAGTAGAGACAGGGTTTTACTATGTTGGCCAGGCTGGTCTTGAACTCCTGACCTCAAGTGATCCACCTGCCTCGGCCTCCCAAAATGCTGGGATTATAGGCATGAGCCACCATGCTCAGCCTGCCTTCTGTCTTTTCATAAACCAGGTAAAAAATATGAAATGTAGGCGAATAGAGATGGGAAAACATTTAGATTGTTTTGATGTTACTTTTTGAGAGACTATAAAATAGAGATTAAGAGCGTAAACCTTAGAGCTAGACTGCCTGGATTCAGTTCCCAATTTTACCACTTACTGTCTGTGTGATTTTTAGGCAAGTTCCTTAACCTGAATTTCCTCATCTGCTAAATAGGAGTAACAATAACACAGTCTATCTCAGAGGGTTGTTGTGAAGATTAATTGTGAACATTCATCCTGAATTAATGTACGTGAGTGCTTAGAAACAGAACCTGACACCTAGGGTTCTGCAAGTGTTAGGTATGATCATCATCATTTCTATTTTGAGTGTCGTGTGGGATTTTGTCATGCTTGAAGAATTCCTTTCAAACCTGGAATGCCCTAAAGCAGTGGTTCTCAAATTTTATTAGGCATCAGAATCACCTGAAGGGCTAGTTAAAACACACATTGCTAGACCCCCAGAGTTTCTGATTCAGCAGGTCTGAGAAGAGGCCTGAGAATGAGAATTCCTAACAAGTTTCCAGGTTATGTTAATACTGCTAGTCTAAGGATCACCCTTCGAGAACCACTGCTCTAGAGAATGGCAGGACATGCAAGGGAGGAAATGTTTCCTTTGGCTTTTGTGTTGTGACAGAGCTCTTGAAACAGCAGCAGGGCTCATCCACGGTGTTGCATGAGAACACAGCAAGTGATGCAGGAGGCACTGCAAATGGTAAGCGAACTACCTAGATCCTTTTCATCAGGTTCTTGTAACGCTGTCCCTGGCAACACAGTGGTACTTATAGGGAAGTGTGACCTTGAGGTCAGGCACAACTCCACCTCAAGTCTGACTTTATAGTTACTTGTATGGCAAGCTGTTTTACTGTTTCTGAGCCTCAGTTGTCTTAATCTGTAAAATGGGGACAATAATTTCTGTCTCATGAAGTACATATTAGCTCCATGTACAGAGCCATGTACAAGTACTAACATTTTCAAATACTTAGCAAATGTTAGTCCTCTTCCCTTTATAGGACTGCTGGCAGGATGGAATGAGATAGCATATGTAAAATGCTTGGCATACATTAAAGGGTACATCCCTTCCCCACCCAAATTCCTTTCCTAGAACTCCAACTTAGAAACATCTAACAAGTGGAGAACAAGATGGTCCCCAAAGTAAATTTGTGCGTTTTGTTTTCATGGTTGCTTGCCTCCTATTTTATGTGCCCTTTCTTTCTTCTGCTTCCTCTGTCTCCCTTGAGCCTTGGCACAAGCAAGGTTTCCTGTAGCTTCATCTGGCACTGAAAAGCTTCCAAGACCCCAGAAGCAGCTGTTGCAAATACAGGTGGCCTGCAGACTGCCACCTGGCCCCCTGCTCTCGTGGGAACAGGGGAGCTAATGCATTGCACACTTCAGGGACCACTGATTGGCCTTAATTTTTGAACTCTATTTTAAAGGCAACCTTTCTCAAATTTTTTTTTCATTCTAATAAAGTTAATTCTTTCAACTGCTTTTAGATCAAAGGCACTTAGAAGAACAAGAAACTGACAGTAAAAAAGAAGATAGTAGTATGCTTTTGTCCAAAGAAACTGGAGATCTGGGAGAGGACACAGAGAGGTAACAGGAAAAGCTGGACTTCTGAAAGGATTTTAAAAATTGTATTAGTTTATATTAGTTTTTTTTCTAATATTGACAAATAAGAAATGAAAAAAGTGGTCCTCTTTCATACTATCCTAGTGGCCCCTATTCCTAAAGGGTTGCTTTTTTTTGGCTTTAAAAATGTTTAATTGTGATAAAATGTATATAACAAAATTTACCATCTTAACCATTTTTAAGTGCAAGGTCCAATCACATTAATAAGTATATTCACATTGTTGTGCAAGTAATGTCCCAAACCTTTTCATCTTGCAAACTGAAACTCTATACCCATTTAAAAACTCCCCATTTTCACCGGGCGCAGTGGCTCACACCTGTAATTCCAGCACTTTGGGAGGCCGAGGCAGGCGAATCACAAGGTCAGGAGATTGAGACCATCCTGGCTAATACGGTGAAACCCCGTCTCTACTAAAAATACAAAAAATTAGCCAGGCGTGGTGGTGCGTGCCTGTAGTCCCAGCTACTCGGAGGCTGAGGCAGGAGAATGGCGTGAACCCAGGAGGCGGAGCTTGCAGTGAGCCGAGACGGTGCCACTGCACTCCAGCCTGGGCGACAAAGTGAGACTCTGTCACAAAAAAAAAAAAAAAAACAGAAAAAAACCCTCCCCATTTTCTCTTCTTCCCACACCCTGGCCACCACCATTTTGCTTTTTGTTTCTGAGTTTCACTACTGTTGATACTTTACATAAGTGAAATAATACAGTATTTGTCTTTTTGTGACTGGCTTATTTTAACTTAGCATAATGTCCTCAAAGTTCATCCATGTTGTAGCATGTGTCAGCGTTTCCTTCCTTTTTAAGGTTGAGTAATATGTTTCATTTATCCAGTCATCTGTTGATGGATATTTAGGTTGATTCCACCTTTTGTTATGGTGAAGAATTCTACTGTGAACATGAGTGTACGGATATCTCTTTGAGATCCTGCTTTCAATTCTTTTGGATATATACCCAGAAATGGTATTACTGGATCATATGGTAATTCTATTTTTAATTTTTTGAGAACTGCCACACTATTTTCCATAGCAGCTGCCTCACTTTACAGTCCCACCAACAGTGCCCAAGGGTTTCAGTTTCTCCATATCCTTGCCAACACTTGTTATTTTCTCTCTCTTTTTGTGGGGGTGGAAGCTCTTTTTTTTTTTAAATATAGTAGCCATCCTAATGGGTGTGAGGTGGTGCCTCACTGCAGTTTTGATTTTCCCTTCCCTAATGATTAGTGATTTTGAACATCTTTTCATATGCTTCTTGGCCATTTGTATATCTTCTTTGGAGAAATGTCTGAGTTCTTTGCTGTGTGTGTATATGTATGTATGCATATGTGTGTGTGTATACATATATATGTATATATATGTATGATCTATATATATACAGGTATATATGTATACATATATGTATGATATCTATATATACATATGTATGATCTCTCTCTCTCGCTCTCTCTCTCTCTCTCTCTCTCTATATATATATATATATATATAAAAATTAGAGATGGGCTCTATGTTGCCCAGGGTGAACTTGAAGTCCTAGGCTCAAGTGATCTTCCTGCCCCATCCTCCCAAGTTGCTGGGATTACAGGTGCAAGCCACCATGCCTGGCTCTTTGCCTATTTTTTAATAGGGTTATTTGTTGTTATTTTCTCTTGAGTTGTTTTTAGGGTTTTGTTTGTTTATTTTTACTTCATTTTGTTAGGCAAACACAGTTTCAGTCTCTTTCAAAACATTTTAGTTAGAGGCCTTAGAAGAGAAAATGGGGGCAGTCATCCAGACAATTCAGTCTAAAAGTACAAGGTTGCCTCAAGAAACCTGACTTTGTTCCTGATTTGGAGCTCTCTTTTTACCTGTGTTGTAGGGTAAACTACTTCAGCTCACCTCCTCTGCCTTATTATTTGGGGCCAGGACTAGGTTAAGGTGAGCTCAGGAGATACACTCCTTGGATACAAAATTGAAGGGAGCAACAAAAAAACTCAGTAGTCAAGATAAGTAATATTTTAGTGCAATTTTTTTTTTTTTTTTTTTTTTTTTGAGACAGAGTCCCACATTGTTGCCCAGGCTGGAGTGCAATAGGGCATGAACACCGCTCACTGCAGCCTTGACCTCCTGGCCTCAAGTGATCCTCCTGCCTCAGCCGCCAAGTAGTTGGGTCTACAGGCTCATGCCAACATGCCTAGCTAATTTTTGTATTTTTGTAGAGATGGGGTTTTTGCCATGTTGCCCAGACTGGCCTTAAACTCCTGAACTCAAGTGATCCACACACCTTGAACTCCCAAAGTGCTGGCATTACAGGGGCCGGGCACAGTGGCTCACACCTATAATCCCAGCCCTTTGGGAGGCCGAGGTGGGTGGATCACTTGAAACCAGGAGTTCGAGGCCAGCCTGGCCAACATGGCAAAACAGCGTCTCTACTAAAATTATATTTTAAAAAAATTAGCCAGGCATGGTGGCACACACCTGTAGTCCCAGCTACTCAGGAGGTTGAGGCAGGAGAATCGCTTGAACCTGGAAGGCAGAGGTTGCAATGAGCTGAGATGGTGCCAGGGCACTTCAGCCTGGGCAACAGAGCGAGATTCTGTCTCAAAAAAAAAAATTAAGCTCTTTTTACGTGATCAAAAGTTAGCTACTGTTATTGTTGTCTCTTCCTTTTCCAAAAGGGCCAGCAGTGCTGACCACAGATAGATGCTCCACAGATGCTCAGTCATCTCAGTGCTGTGAATGATCAATCTAGGCACCAAGCCAGAGTGGAAGATATTTTTTCAGATGGGCAGGATTTTCAGGCCTTCTTAAAATACTCTACCTTGCATCTTCTAGCCTTTTCTTGGGAAAACATGTAGGAAAGCATGTGTAGTTCTAGCCTCAGGTAGAAAACTGACTCAGTGATCTAGAATTGAGAACAGAGTCTACCATCAGACTTCGGGAAGCAGTGATCTTAATAGGTGCTGAGGCTTTTTGTCAAGGGGTTAAAGGACTGTTTTAGTGCATATTTCTTCTTTCTTTCTTTTTTCTTTTTTTCTTTCTTTCTTTCTTTTTCTTTCTTTCTTTCTTTCTTTTTTTTTTTTTTGAGACAGAGTCTTGCTCTGTTGACCAGGCTAGAGTGCAGATCTCAGCTCACTGCAGCTGCCACCTCCTAGGCTCAAGCTATTCCCCTGCCTCAGCCTCCCAGGTAGCTGGGATTACAGGTGCATGCGACCATGCCCAGCTGATTTTTGTATTTATAGTAGAGATGGGGTTTGACCATGCTGGCCAGGGTGGTCTCAAACTCCTAACCTCAGGTGATCCACCCACCTCGGCCTCCCAAAGTTCTGGGATTACAGGTGTGAGCCACCGCGCCCTACCAGTGCATATTTCAGTCAGATCTAAGTGACCTCTGTGACTCCAGACACAATCTCACTGAACTCTCGTTTTTTCATACGTATAGTGAAAGCACAGGTTTTAAGGTCCCTTTCTACTCTAAAGTGTTATGCATCTTTGTCAAGGGAGATGGGAAATGACTGTTGTCTCCATTCTCTTCACTTGTCCTTGAACAGAGCTCACTCTACTCTGGATGAGGACCTGGAAAGATGGCTGCAGCCACCTGAGGAGAGCATGAAGCTACAAGACCTTCCCAAGGGCTCTGAAAGGTTATTGTTCCCCAAGAGAGAATCCTTTTTTTCTTTTTCGGGAAGTGGGGCTAAGTTTTAGACTTCTTGGAGAATGAATACCTGGTGATGGCATTACATTGATTTAGATAAGCCAGTCCTGACTCCACCTGTCTGCACTCATATTTGCCCTTCTTCCTCTGACCACCCACAGTACTCAAGATATTGATTAGCAGATTCATGTCAGTATAGACAGAGGCTTCTAAGTTTGCTGTATCTTGGCCCTGCTACCTTTGACATTTTCATCAGTCATTTGAATTAAATCAGAAAAGGCATGCTTATCAAATTTTTAGATAACACAAATCTAGGAATGAATGCTGATGTGATGAGTAATAGTCTGAGGATTCAAAATCATCTTGACAGGTGGAAATGTTAGATTCTGTAAAAGATAAAGGTCAAAGATCCAAAATTACAGAATGTGTGAGACCTGGTCTAATTGAAGTTTTCATCAGAAGCTTCTGCTCACTATAATTTTACTGAGGGCAAGAAGTATGTCTTATTTTTGTGTGCCCAGTACTGAGCCGTCAATTTCTTGACGATGAGAAGTCAAGAAATTCTTCCTGAGAAGGCATGGGCAATGACTCTGTGAGGCCTGTTTGATGAAGTGCTGAAAAGGTCAATGCAGCATTGATGCTGGATATATAGAAACGTACTGTCCAGATGATGGTAATGTGCTGCTTAGAGGAGTCCTAGGACCCGTGTGGGGCTCCATTCTGGGCATCACATTTTAAAAGGGATATTAACAAACACAAGAGTGTGGCCACAAATCAGTCAGAGATCTGGAAACCATGTCATACGAGAACAGCTGAAGGAGCTGAGAAGCTCAGCCTGAGAAGAGCAGATGGAATGGAGAATTTGATAGCTGCCCTCAAATACCTGAAATATTGTGAAGTAAAGAGAGTCAGCTTACTTTTCTGCCCCAGAAGACTGATTAGTGACTAGAAATTGCAGAGTAACAGATTTTTATTCAGTAAAGCACAAACCTAATAGCCACAGCTATCTGATAAAGGGAACAGCTGCCTGCCTTTACACTTACTTTAGTAATGGTTACTGCTGCTCAGGCAGTGGCTAGATGATTCCCTGTCTCGGGCATTTGAACGGGGGTGGAAGATAACCCAAAGGCCTCCTCCAACTCTTGGGCCTGTGATTCTATTAGTGGGAAAATATTAAGAGGGGAAAAATTCTTTTGACTGTAGCTGGCTTTATTTTCTCTCTCATTTGACATATTTTGTTTTGACTATCCACCACATGAAAACAGAATAATCCCTAAACAATGTTATTTTGGTTCAACCAGCATCCACCGAGCACTGACAATGTCCAAAGCACTGTGCTAGGGGCTGGAGGTACCACGAAGAGGGATAAGATGGCTCCGCCTATAAGGAGTTTCCAGTTGGGTCAAGGGGATGGTCTCTGCTTAATAGATTGACAAACGTGGTCTTAAATTTTGAGGTACTTAAATTATTTACATATTTCACTTAGGAGAGAGTTTCAGGAAATGAAGATGATAAAATAAATGATGGTTTTGAAAAGGACACCCATGAAAATTTAAGTAAAATGCCTTGTTTTTCCTTTGAGGCAATGTAGCATAGTGGTTGAAAGCAGAGTCTAGGGCAGAGTGAGTCTGAGGTCAGATTCCAGCTCTAGGAATTATTAGGTGTGTAATTTAACTTCTGTGTGCCTCAGTTTCCTCATTGCTTAATGGGGATGGCAGTGGTAACTACCTTATATACTTATGATAATTAAATGAGTTAAATTATAGCACTTAAACCAATGCCTGGTCCATAGAGAACACTTTTGTTAGTGCTAGCTATTATATGGGTTTTTTTTGTTTGTTTGTTTGTTTTGTTTTGAGTACAGTCCTATTTTCTTGGCTGTTGTGCATATGTTTTGATTCCCCAAATCGTTGTTACAGGGAGATAAATATCAAAGATCAAGAAGTTGGTGAAGACAAGAGAAAAAGGGAAGATAGCATCACGCCAGAGAGAAGGAAATCAGAGAGTGTTTTAGGGACTTCTGAAGAAGGTATGAATTAATGAGTATTTATAATGTAGTCTGTAGTCCTTAGGCTTTGATGTGCATCAAAGTTATTTAGAAATGTTTCCCAGATGCTATACATAATCCTCCTGCCTTTGATAATTTATTTTTCCCTGCAGTTCAGCCCAGGTATTCTGTTAATTGCCAATCATAGCTTTATCACAAAAACAGTAATAACATCCAATTCTATTTCCAAAGCAAGCTTTTGCCCAGTCTCATCATCATTATCTTGCACATTGCCTGGAGAGACATTTGCTTCTTTTTTTTTTTTTTTTTAGACAGTTTCACTCTTGTTGCCCAGGCTGGAGTGCAGTGGCACGATCTCAGCTCATCGCAACCTCCGCCTCCTGGGTTCAAGTGATTCCCCTGCCTCAGCCTCCCCAGTAGCTGAGATTGTAGGTGCGCGCCACCACGCCCAGCTAATTTTTGTGTTTTTAGTAGAGACGGGGTTTCACCATGTTGGCCAAGATGGTCTCAATCTCTTGACCTCAGGTGATCTGCCCACCTCGGCCTCTCAAAGTGCTGGGATTACAGGTGTGAGCCACTGCATCCAGCCGATGTTTTGCTTCTAATTGTCCAACGTCTTCAAAAGAGTTTTAAATTTAGCTCATATAGATGCTTCAAAATCCAATAAGAAATCACATTTATGGACTTTAAATGGAGTCTACAAGTAATGTAAAAATTATAAATTAACCTTAATTTTAAAACTATTTTGATAGAGCTTGAAGGCTTCTGATATGCCCTTTACAGTGATGCTTTCCCATATTTAAGTTCTTCCTACTTAGGGAAGTAAGAGACATTAACTCTTTCAGAGCATCTGGTATTCCTTTCATCCCTTCCTGATTTCCTACTCATTCTCTCCATCTCTGCCCTGCTTTGTGCCCCAGAATGCTGACCCTAGTGGACTGTATCTCCTGGACTTCCTGTTTGCCAATGACAGGCCCCAGCAGAAGATTAAGGGGGCTAGAGAGAAGTTGGGGTATTACTTTGCCTCCCTGCTTACTTCAGCACCTTGTACCTGGTAGAAGTGGTGTCCCTCCACAAGTGCGGCTTCTGTAGGCAGCCCATTCATCCCAATTCCAGCTCTCATTAGGCTCTGGTAACTGACCTCTTATCTCCAACACTCAGTTCCTTCAGACTTAGGCTTCCCACTGCTGCTAATCACTGGATGCCTTGACATTCCTTGTTCGTTCCCTTAACTCTAAATAAACCTCTGTATGTAGTCACTTCATTAAGGATCTTTATTTGAACCAGCCATGGGTACATTCTGTTTCCTCCAGAACCCTGACTGCAACAGGGCCTAGAGCGTGTAGACATTTAGCTATTAATAGTATTGATTTCACTGAGAAGATAATACAGGGACTTTGTGAATTAGTGTCATTAGTGTCCATTGCTGTGGCAGAAAACTATAGAATGTTAGGAGGGAAACCCATTAACTGTGTTTTTAGAAAGAGTCTATCTGGCAGAATATAACAACCACTGTAGGTAAAACAGTCTACCCTAAATGAGAGGGAGCACTAATATGAATACTGGCACCCTTTGACCTAGAAAATAATCATGTTGTTTTTTCCTTCCTCTTATATTTCATCAAGATGAACTAAAACCTTGTTTTTGGAAGCGACTAGGTTGGTCCGAATCATCCAGGTAATGAGATACGAGATGTTTGTAGATCAAAAGTCATATTTATAGACAACAGAAGCAGAATTAAAAACATTTACCAGTGTCTAAATACACATTAATGACAAAGACTTGAATTTAGACAAACTCGCTCAATGTTTAAAATGTTAGTGTTTATAGGCCGGGCGCGGTGGCTCAAGCCTGTAATCCCAGCACTTTGGGAGGCCGAGGCGGGTGGATCACGAGGTCAGGAGATCGAGACCATCCTGGCTAACATGGTGAAACCCCGTCTCTACTAAAAATACAAAAAACTAGCCGGGCGTGGTGGCGGGCGCCTGTAGTCCCAGCTACTCGGAGGCTGAGGCAGGAGAATGGCGTGAACCTGGGAGGCGGAGCTTGCAGTGAGCCGAGATCGCGCCACTGCACTCCAGCCTGGGTGACACAGCGCGAGACTCCGTCTCAAAAAAAATAAATAAATAAAATGTTAGTGTTTATAGTTAATTAAAATGTAAAGTGAAATTAATGCCAACTTTGATTAAATAAGTGATAGAGTCAGCATAAGAACAGTTTTAGGCCGGGCACGGTGGCTCACGCCTGTAATTCCAACACTTTGGGAGGCCTAGGTGGGCAGATCACCTGAGGTCAGGAGTTCAAGACCAGCCTGGCCAACATGGTGAAACCCCGTCTCTACTACAAATACAAAAATTAGCCGGGCATAGTGGCAGGTGCCTGTAATCCCAGCTACTTGGGAGGCTGAGGCAGGAGAATCACTTGAACCCAGGAGGCAGAGGTTGCAGTGAGCCGAGATCAAGCCATTACACTCCACCTGGGGAACAAGAGCAAGACTCTGTCTCAAAAAAAAAGAACAGTTTTAATATGGAGAGAATACAGAAGATGCTGCTGTGAATTGCTTTTTCGTCATTTTGCCTTTCCATGACACACTGTTGGTCATAATCGCCCTTGATTATAAAGACCAAAATCCCTTTCCCTTGAATTTAATTGAGTAGAAAGATGTGGTTTGTGTCTTTAAAAAACATACACACCAACTTGAAACTTCCTTTTTTGTTCTTTAAAAAACATGTGCATAGGATAATCGTGCTGGATCAGAGTGACTTGTCAGACTGACTGTAATTGGATCGTAGATGGACTCCTGGTCTGAGTTTTAAGTGTCCTGGTTGTGAGCTCCTTTCTTCTCTTTCTGCTTCAGTTGCTATCAGGGCAGCAGTTCCAGTTCTGTAAGTCTCCCTTTGTTCAGCTGCCACAATGGACATCATCATTTGGCCCTCTCTGTTAGCAGCACATTCAACCATTTGTTTTCAGTCAGATTTCTGAAAAGTGAGAGGTAGTTTTGATTGTAAAAATTTTTGGTTGTGCCTAGAATGGCTTTGGTTTTGTTGATGTTAATTTTCAAAAACTTTAACTCTTGTTATATAATAAAATGTTTACTTTTAATAACAGATTTCGCTGTGTAAGATATATTTCTGAATTTGAGTTGTTGGGAGTTGTGGGGAGAACTGCCACCCAAAGAGGCTTCAATTTCTGACAAATATGCAACTACTGCTACCACCCATTATACATACTGGTACCAGTCATCTGTGTCTCATAACAGAACTACAGCTGAGAGTGCCATATTCCCATTCCAGCTAGAATTGGCTCACACAATCAAAGTATAGGTAGTGGCCAGATGTGGTGGTTCACGTCTATAATCCCAGCACTTTGGGAGGCCAAGGCAGGAGGATTGCTTGAGCCCAGGAATTCGAGACTGGCCTAGGTAACAGAGGGAGTTCCCTGTCACTATAAAAAATTAAAAAATTAGGCAGACATGATGGTGCTGTCTGTAGTCCTAGCTACTTACAAGGCTGAGGTGGGACGATCACTTGAGCCCAGGAGGTTGAGGCTGCAGTGAGCTGTGATTATACCACTGCACTCCAGCTTGGGTGCAGAGTGAGACCCTGTCTCAAAAAAAAAAAAAAAAAAAAAAGTAAGTACAGGTAGCAATAAAGTCCTAAGATAGTTTGAACTCGTTAAGGTGAACAAATATTATCTCCATCTATTTTGTACTGTACCACTAAGATCATAGCATTGTCTCTAATTTAGCCTGTTGTGACCACTGGCCAGAGGCACATGTGCAGTTTTTTTTTGTTTTTATTTTTGTTTGGAGACACAGTCGCTCTGTCACCCAGGCTTGAGTACAGTGGTGCGATCTTGGCTCACTGCAACCACCAATTCCCGGATTCAAGCGATTCCCCTGCCTCAGCCTCTTGAGTACCTGGGACTACAGGCGCCCGCCACCACACTCGGCTAATTTTTTGTATTTTTAGTAGAGATGGGGTTTCACCGTGTTAGGCAGGATGGTCTCAATCTCCTGACCTCATGATCCGCCTCCCTCGGCCTCGCAAAGTGCTGGGATTACAGGCGTGAGGCCTGGCCATGCAGATTTTTTATATACCTTCACCAACCTCCAGTTTGGAATCTTCATGATGAATAAAAACATTTTACTTTCTTTTTTTTTGAGACAGAGTCTCACTCTGTTGCCCAGGCTGGAGTACAGTGGTACCGTCTTAGCTCACTACAACCTCTACCTCCTGGGTTCAAGTGATTCTTGTGCCTCAGCTTCCCGGGTAGCTGGGATTACAGGTGTGCACTCCCACAGTACACACTATCACACCCAGCTAATTTTTGTATTTTCAGTAGAGACGGAGTTTCACCACATTGGCCAGGCTGGTCTCGAACTTCTGACCTCAAATGATCCGCCTGCCTTGGCCTCCCAAAGTGCTGGGATTACAAGCGTGAGCCACTGTGCCTGGCCATGAATAAAAACATTTTCTTAGAAGCTATGTGCTGTTGTGCAGTACTAGTCAGCTAACATTTTATTATTCTGTCTTGGTGAGTAAATAGTAGGTCTTTTGTTTGTGAAAACTGAATAGTTCTTATTGTAGATGGTTATATTCATACTTCTTTGCACTCAGAAATTTTAGCCTGCGCAGATAAAATGAGAAGGTATAAATCTATCTGACCATTTTAAAGTAAGGAAACAGTTGCTTGCTGTTGTAACCAGAGAAAAAACACCCAAAAATGAATTAGTTTATAAATAATACGAGGTGAAGAAAAGTTTGGTTTTCTTTTTTTTTTTTTTTTTTTTTTTTTTGAGACGGAGTCTCGCTCTGTCGCCCAGGCTGGAGTGCAGTGGCTGGATCTCAGCTCACTGCAAGCTCCGCCTCCCGGGTTCACGCCATTCTCCTGCCTTAGCCTCCGGAGTAGCTGGGACTACAGGCGCCCGCCACCTCGCCCGGCTAGTTTTTTGTATTTTTTAGTAGAGACGGGGTTTCACCGGGTTAGCCAGGATGGTCTCGATCTCCTGACCTTGTGATCCGCCCGTCTCGGCCTCCCAAAGTGCTGGGATTACAGGCTTGAGCCACCGCGCCCGGCAAAAGTTTGGTTTTCTTAGAGGCAGGATCTCACTTTGTTGCCTAGGCTGGAGTGCAGTGGCACAATCATGGCTCACTGCAGCCTTGAACTCCTGGACTCAAGCGATCCTTCCACCTCAGCCTCCCAAGTAGCTCGGACTACAGACATGGGCCACCACACCTGACTTTTTTTTTTTTTTTTTTTGAGACGGAATCTCTCTGTTATCACCTGGTCTGGAGTGCAATGGCATGATCTCGGCTCACTGCAACCTGTGCCTCCCAGGTTCCAGCAATTCTCCTGCCTCAGCCTCCCAAGTACCTGGGATTACAGGTGCCTGCTACCACGCCTGGCGAATTTTTGTATTTTTAGTAGAGATGGGGTTTCACCATGTTGGTCAGGCTGATCTCAAACTCCTGACCTCAGGTGATCCACCTGCCTTGGCCTCCCAAAGTGCTGGGATTACAGGTGTGAGCCACTGTGTGTGCCTGGATTTTTTAAAACAATTTTTAGGAGAGATTAAGTCTCCCTACGTTGCCAGGTTGGTCTCAAACTCCTGGGTCAAGTGATCCTCCTGCCTCAGCTTCCCAAAGTGCTGGGATTACAGGTGCGAGCCACTGTTCCTGGCCTGGATGAAGAAAATTTAAAGGATACAAGGATTTAAAATACACCATCTTCCTCTCATAAAACGTATTCTAATCGATGAGACAAAACCAACATATGTACAAATGTAAGGACCAATAATAGACATATCAGGATAAATGATGAGCTATATTATGATGGCATTAATTATTAGTATTCATAAAGGCTACAAGTCCTAGTATACAAGTTCCTGCTGATAAGGACTGTAATCTCCTTTATTCAGAGTAGACTCTTCTGTCTGGCCAGTGACTGTAATATTGGCCAATATTAACATTTATAATATTGGCAGGTATTATTTATTGGTTATAGAGCAACTGTGATGTGCCAGTTACCTTATAAACATTAATCCTTTTCTTGCACACAGCAGTCCCACTGTGTTTTCTTTTCTTTTCTTTTTTCTTTTCTTTCAGATGGAGTCTCACTCTGTCACCCAGGCTGGAGTATAATGGCACAATCTCGGCTCACTGCAACCTCTGCCTCCTGGATTCAAGCAGTTCTCTCACCTCAGCCTCTGGAGTAGTTGGGATTACAGGTGCATGCCAGCACACCCAGCTAATTTTTGTATTTTTAGTAGAGATGGGGTTTCACCATGTTGACCAGGCTGGTCTTGAACTCCTGACCTCAAGTGATCCACCTGCCTGGGCCTCCCAAAGTGCTGGGATTACAGGCGTGAGCCACCGTGCCCAGCTACTGTGTTTCTTTAGTATGCGTCTTCTCCCACTCTCATCATCTATTTCAGACTTCCATCCTTCACTTTGCATAAACTCTTAACAGATGACTTTACCTCCAACTTTACAGAAAAAATAGAAGCCATCAGATGGGAATGAACTCAGCTGCCTGCCACCAAACCAAAACTACTAACATGGCCACATCTATCTGTGTAGAACAAAACAACAGTTGTAGGTGAAGCAGTCTGCCCTGCACTAGAGATGGACTTATTCTACACCTATTCTTTTCACTTTCCTTCCTGTTATACTGAAGGAGGTGTCTCTCTTCCTGTCCTTGGCCAATATCATCTTTTTTCCACTCAGGGTTATCTTTCCCAGGTTATTATTTCTCTTTTTAGTAGCTTCAACCCACCCCTCATTTTTTTTGAGACAGAGTTTCACCATGTTGCCCAAGCTGGACTCAAACTCCTGAGGTCGAGTAATCCTCCTACCTCAGTTTCCCAAGGTGCTGGGACTACAGGCTCTTGTCACTGAGCCTGGCTTCTTCTTTTCTTTTCATCAGCATTAACACACTTGGATTTTCCTATCTTTAAAAAGCATTTCCTGGATCTCACTTAGTTTTCCAGCTACTGTCTCATCTCTCTCCTCCCATTGCAACAAGAGTTCTTGAGAGAGTTGTCTACACCTGCTATCTTTAGTGCCTTACCTCCCACTACCTCCTCAGCCCATTAGAATCTGAATTCTACTTCCATTCTCTAGCAGTCATTTAAGATCACAGTGACACAGAGCTGGGCGCCGTGGCTCACGCCTGTAATCCCAGCACTTTGGGAGACCAAGGCAGGTAAATCACCTGAGGTCAGGAGTTTGAGATCAGCCTGGCCAACATGGCAAAACCCTGTTTCTACCAAAAATACAAAAAAATGAGCTGGGTGTGGTTGTGCATACCTGTAATCCCAGCTACTCAGGAGGCTGAGGCAGGAGGATCGCTTGAACCCAGGAGGTGGAGGTTGCAGTGAGCTGAGATCCTGCCACTGCACTCCAGCCTGGGCAACAGAGCTTGACGGTGTCTAAAAGAAAAAGAAAAAATGAAAGAAATCACAGTGACTCTTACTCCTAAATCTGATGGACACTTTGGCCTCCTTGTCATTTGCTCTTTACCTATTGCCTTGGCTTTCCTGATGTCACACTCTGGTTTTCCTTCTATCTCTGTTGATTACTCCACCTCAGCCTCCTTTGGAGGTTCCACCTCTATCTTTTCTCACTGCAAGTTCTTCTCCTAAGAGACCTTGTTCACTCCCATGGCTTCAGTTACTGTCTATATATATATACTGACAGCTCCCAGATTTGTGTTGTAGTCTAGGACTAGATTTCTCTTCTTAGCTCATATTACTACCCATATATTTGATGTCTCCATTTGAACTGAACTCATAGTCTTAACTTTCTCCACCTCCAGCATTCCCCTTCCAATCAGTGGTATTGCTGTTCAGTCAGCCACTCAAACCAGAAACCCAGGAGTCATCCTTGACTCTTCTCCCATTCCTTTACTCCTTACATAAAAAAAAAAAAAAAAAAAAAAAAATCAGGTGCTTTGGCTCATATCTGTAATCCTAGCACTTTGAGGGGCCAAGGTGGGGGGATTGCTTGAGGCCAGGAGTTTGAGACCAACCTGGTCAACATAGCAAGACCCTGTTTCTATAAAATATTTAAAAATTAGCCAGGTGTGGTGGCATGCGCCTGTAGTCCTAGCTACTCGAGAGGCTGAGACAGGGGGATTGCCTGACCCTAGGAGTTCAATGCTGCAGTGACCCATGATTGTGCTACTGTACTCTAGCCTTGGCAACAGAGCAGGACACTGTCTCAAAAAAAAAAAAAAAATCAATCATTGGCAATGCACAGTGGTGCACACCTGTAGTCCCAGCTATTCAAGAGGCCTCCAAAATCTATGTCCTTTATGCCCATTTCTTTCCATTTCTATTGCCGCTGCACTAATCCAGACTATAATTAATTCCTCCCTGGACTATTGCAACAGCCTCCTGAAGTGGCTGCTTCCATTCAGTCTCACATTCAACAGATATTTTTTGAATGACTCCTATGTTCCACGTACTACTTTAGGTGCCGGGGTGATAGCGAACAAAGCAGAGTTCCTGCTGTCCTGGAGTTAAATGAACAAATGGTAAAAGCTATGAAGAAAACAAATAGGTTAAAGTGATAATTGGGTCGGGGAGCAACTTAACATTAGCTAGGGCTATTCAAGGGAAAGTTGCTCTTAAGAAGTGACCCTTGGCCGGGCGCGGTGGCTCAAGCCTGTAATCCCAGCACTTTGGGAGACCGAGACAGGCGGATCACGAGGTCAGGAGATTGAGACCATCCTGGCTAACACGGTGAAACCCCGTCTCTACTAAAAAAATACAAAAAACTAGCCGGGCGAGGTGGCGGGCGCCTGTAGTCCCAGCTACTCCGGAGGCTAAGGCAGGAGAATGGCGTGAACCCGGGAGGCGGAGCTTGCTATGAGCTGAGATCCGGCCACTGCACTCCAGCCTGGGTGACAGAGCGAGACTCCGTCTCAAAAAAAAGAATTAAAAAAAAAAAAAAGAAGTGACCCTTGAGCGTTGATTGGAATGATGACAAGGAGCCAGTCTTGTGACTCTGGGAGATGAACATGCCAGCAAGGGAATGGCAAGTGCAAAGGCCCCACAGGAAACACCGAATTAGAGCAGCAGAAGGCCGGTGTGGTGGTGGAGGGTAATCCGGGGGGAGGCTGGTAGAGTAGAATAACCTGTAGGGAGGCTGATAGGAGACGAAGTGAGTCTGGAGACTGAGGAGGGTAATTATAGACCATGGCAAAAAGTGGAAATCCAGTGGAAGGTTCTAAGTAAGGGGACGGAGTGGGGTAAAACAAACTGAGCTACATTTTTTAAAGATTTCTTTAATACTCTCTCTTCTCTACTTTTTCTCTACAATGATCTTTTTATCATGAAAAAATAATTGTTTTATTTCCTTGTTAAGATCTTTGCCCATAGCTCTTAGACATAACTGGATTCCTCTCAGTTCTTCAAATACATCATGGCACATGCTGTTCTCCCTGCCCAGAATGTCCTTCCTCATAGGGACCTCATTTTTCAGTTCATAAGTTATTTACACTTCACTTCCTCGGGGAGTTTTCCTGAAGTCTATGAACCTTAGAGTAGGTTAGGGCCCTCTGTAAGATACTCCCATTTTTCGTTGCCTGCCCTCTCCCTGCCAACACACATAACCACTTTTTTTTTTGTTTATTTCTGAGATGGAGTCTTGCTCTGCCATCCAGGCTTGAGTGCAGTGCCACAATCTTGACTCACTGCAACCTCCACCTCCTGGGTTCAAGCGATTCTTCTGTCTTAGCCTCCCAAGTAGCTGGAACCACAGGCGCGTGCCACCACACCCGGCTAATTTTTCGTATTTTTAGTAGAGACAGGGCTTCACCATGTTAGCCAGGATAGTCTCGATCTCCTGACCTCGTGATCCACTAGCCTTGACCTCCCAAAGTGCTGGGATTACAGGCATGAGCCACTGCGCCCAGCCCATAACCACATTTTTATTTCATAGCATATAGCACACTTAAAAGCCAATAGAATGTTCTACCACCACCTGTGGAACTTACATACAACTGTAAGTTCCACAAGGCCAGGGATCATGTCTGGGTTGTTCATTGAGGTATCCCCAGCTCCTGGCACAGAACCTGCACATATTAGGTGCTCAACAAATATTTGTTAACTGAGTATTTTTAATCTTCACAATAACACTGAAAGTTGGATATTATTATCACTACTTACAAAAGAAGAGACTACCCAAAGAGGGTTCCATGACCTTCCCAAGATCATACTAAACATTAATTTGCATACTTACAGTAAAACACAGTAGCTTATGTTGGGGTGTCAGACAAGCAAACCCTGCCTCAGCCCTTCCACCAAGAGCTTACCCTGAGATTATAGTTTAAGAGTGCCCTAAGCAAAGTTTCAGGATTGTGAAAGTGAACCAAGGGCCAACTTCAAGTTAAAACTTACTGCTATGGTTTGAATGTTTATCCTCTTGAAACTCAGGTTGAAATTGAATCCCAGTGCAACAGTATTAGGAAGTGGGCCTTCAAGAGGTGACTGGGTCATGAGCACTCAATCCTCTTGAATGTATTAACCCATTAATGGATTAATGGGTTATCATGGAAGTTGACTAGTTATAAAAGCCACTTTGGTTCTCTCTTGTGACCCCCTTTTGCCCTGTGATGCCTTCTGCCATGTTATGATGCAACAAAAAGGCCCTCACCAGATGTGGCCTCTTGACCTTGGACTTCCCAGCATCCAGAATTGTAAGAAATACAATTTTTTCTTTTTTTTTTTGAGACAGAGTCTCACTCTGTCACCCAGGCTGGAGTGCAGTGGCGCTATCTCGGCTCACTGCAACCTCCACCTCCCAGGTTCAAGTGATTCTCCTACCTCAGCCTCGTAAGTAGCTGGGATTACAGATGTGTGCCATCATGCCTGGCTAGTTTTTGTATTTTTAGTAGAGATGGGGTTTCACTATACTGGCCAGGCTGGTCTCAAACTCCTGACCTCAAGTGATCCGCTTGCCTTGGCCTCCCAAAGTGCTGGGATTACAGGCATGAGGCACCGTACCTGGTCAAATGCACCTTTTTATTGCCTATACAGGGCAGATAGCTCTCCCTGCCATCCCCCAACTGGATGTGCTACTACCAAGGTCCAAGTTGGTTAGGGGCAGGTCTCCTGACTCCTACATTTCTTCTTCTTCTTCTTCTTCTTCTTTTAATAAATAACCCAGTCTTAGGTTTCTATTATAGCAACAGAAAGCAGACTGACACTGTCATGACACGTCCTTTATGAACTTCACCCCAATCTCCGTATCTATTCTATGGGTTTTGTGCCAAGTTTTTAGAATGTACTAAGTCCTTCAAGATGAGAAAGCAGAGAGAATATGTAGCAAGTTCTAGACCCACAGATGATTTATAAACATTGGTTCACTGTTGAATGAAATTACTAGAGTACCCTTGGAAAGTTTGCATTATTAGAAATTTTCAGAATAAGGCCGGGCACAGTGGCTCACGCCTGTAATCCCAGCACTCTGGGAGGCCAAGTCAGGTGGATCACCTGAGGTCGGGAGTTCAAAACCAGACTAGTCAACAGGGTGAAACCCCATCTCTACTAAAAATACAAAAATCAACCGGGCATGGTGGTGCATGTTTGTATCCTACCTACTCAGGAGGCTGAGGCAGGAGAATTGCTTGAACCTGGAAGACAGAGGTTGCAGTGAGCCTAGATCATGCCACTGCACTCCAGCCTGGGCAATAGACTAAGGCTCCGTCTCAAAAAAAAAAAAAAAAAGGAAATTTTTGGAATAAATTTCAATTGCTCTTTTCCAAATACATTACTTTTGGCTCCTTTCTGAATGCTAATGGTAATGTTATGTACTCGTATATGTTGGTATTGGAAGTGGGTTATAGTGAGGTGCCCCCCAAGAGCTCAGAAATAAGTTGCTCCTGTGGGAGTTAAGTAAGTAAAATCCACTCTCCTACTGAATATTACTAATTGTATAGTGGAGTAAAATTAAAGGACTTTTAATAAATGCATGGATGGAACAATGCTGTAAAAGAAGTCAGGAGGAAGGACTTGTCCTACCATATATTAAGGTATAGTATAAAGCTGTAATAAACAGAGTATGGCATTGGCATAAGAATGGAAAGAATTATAGAACATAATAGAAAGTTTCTAGCCTGGGCAACATAGTGAGACCACATCTCTACAAAAAATTTAAAAATTAGCTGGGTGCAGTGGCACATACCTGTGGTCCCAGCTACTCAGGAGGCTGAGGTGGGAGGATCATTTGAGCCCAGGAGGTTGAGGCCACAGTGAGCTGTGTTCACACCATCACACTCCAGCCTGGGTGACAGAGCAAGATCCTGTCTCAAAAAACAAAAAATCCCGAATAGTCCAAAAAACATACCAAAGCATAAAGTTTGGGAATTAAGAATGTAAAACTTATTTACTACAAACAATGCCTGAACAAGGATAAAGTCAACAAACCAGGTGGAAATAATTGCAATATATTGTATAAACAAAAAGTTTATATACCTAATATACAGAGAGTTCTAATAACCTGTAAGAAAAAGACAAACACCTTAATAGAAAAATAGACAAAGAACAATTCACAAAAGAAGCTGTACAGATGGTCAATTAGCATATTAAAAGATGTTCAGTTTAACTTGTAATCAAAGAAATGCAAATTAAAACACGGTTGTTTTTCACCTCACTGCGGAGGACAAGTATTGATAATATCTAAGGTTGCTGAGAGTATGGAGAAACAGACATCTTCATTCTCTATGTTGGGTATAAATTGGTACTACCTCTCTGGAGGATATTTGTCAGTATGTATTTTAAATGTGATTATTTTTTGACCCAGAAACTCCATTTAGACCAGTATGACATAGATTTTATTGTACATATGAATCACCTGAGGGTCTTGTTAAACTACTAATTCTGACTAAGTAGGTCCAAGGTGGGGCCCAAGCTCCTGCAGGTCTAACAAGCTCCCAGGTGGTTCTGATGACGCTGGTCCATGGACCACACTTTGAGTAGAGAGGATTTAGAGAACTTTATACCCTGGTTGCACATTAGAACCATCTGAGGCATTTTAAAAAAATACCGATGCTCAAGCCTTACCCCCAAATTATTTGATTCATTTTGTCTGAGGTGGAGGCATGGGCTTTGAAAGATCTCCAGGTGATTCTAATGTGCAGCCAGGATTTAGAGCTATTATCCTGAGGAGAAAATTGAACTATACACAAATATATATTTATAGAAATGTATGTTTATTGCAACGTTGTTTATAATATTGAAAAATTAGAAACAACCCAAATGAGGTGGGCTACTCAGTAGGCTGAGGCAGGAGAATCACTTGAGCTCAGAAGCTTTGAGGCTTTAGTGTGCTGTGCTCAGGCCTGTGAGTAGACACTGCACTCCAGCCTGAGCACCATAGCAAGAAAAAAAAGAAACAACCTAACGTCCAGCAGTAAAGGACTCATTTAAAACATTCTGGAACAACCGTAAGTAGGTTAATTAGAAATTACATCATAGATATAGACTTATTGACAGAAAGGTATTCATAACATGTTATGGAATAATGCTAGTACTAGGATGCTGGGAAGTTTATAATAGGACTATGTAAATTTATAAATAAATGTCTATGTACTGTAAATGCATAGAAAGATATGTGGAAAGATGCTTATTAAAATAGTAAAGGGGTCCTCTTAGGTGATTTCAACTTTTTATAATTATTTATAAAGCTGTCTAATTTTTAAAACTATTTATTTATTTATTTGATAGAGATGGGGGCTCACCATGTTGCCCAGGCTGGTCTCGAACTCTTGAGCTAAAGTGATCCACCCACCTCAGCCTCCCAAAGTGTTGGGGTTACAGGCTGGGCCACCGCACCTAGCCAAAGCTGTTTTCATTTTGGGGAATAGAAAGGGTTTAGAAATACTTAAAACTGGCTGGGCACTGTGGCTCACACCTGTAATCCCAGCACTTTAGGAGGCCAAGGTGGGTGGATTATCTGAGGTCACGAGTTTGACACGAGCCTGACTAACATGGTGAAACTCCATCTCTACTAAAATACAAGAAAATTAGCTAGGCGTGGTGGTACGCACCTGTAATCCCAGCTACTTGGGAGGCTGAGGCAGGAGAATCGCTTGAACCCAGGAGGCAGAGGTTGCAGTGAGCTGAATCGTGCCACTGCACTCCAGCCTGGGCGACAGAGTGAGACTCTATCTCAAAAAAAAAAAAAAAGGAAAAAGAAATACTTATAACTTAGGCCAAGTGCAGTGGTTTACACCTGTAATCCCAGCACTTTGGGAGGCCGAGGTGGGTGGATCACTTGAGGTTAAGAGTTTGAGACTAGCTTGGCCAACATGGCGAAATCCCATCTCTACTAAAAATAACAAAAATTAGCCAGGCATGGTGGTGTGTGCCTGTAATCCCAGCTACCTGGGAGGCTAAGGCATGAAAATTGCTTGAACCCAAGGAGGTGGAGGCTGCAGTGAGCCAAGGTCGTGTCACTGCACTATAGCCTGGGCAACAGAGCAAGATTCTGTCTAAACAAAAATAAAATATTTAAAACGTAAATCAACAGGAGGCAGGACTAGAATATCACAATTAATAGCTAAACCTAATCAATTTTATTATAGCTCATTTGAGGAAAAACTGTTAACAGAAGAGAATGGGTCAGTGTAGAGCATAGAAAAATGAAGCTGGGGCCGAGATTACAGGATACAGGCTCATCCCTGTAATCCCAACACTTTGGGAGGCCAAGGCAGGCAGATCGCCTGAAGTCGGGAGTTTGAGACCAGCCTGACCAACATGGAGAAACCTCGTCTCTACTAAAAATACAAAATTAACCAGGTGTGGTGGCACATGCCTGTAATCCCAGCTACTTGGGAGGCTGAGGCAGGAGAATTGCTTGAACCCAGGAGGCAGAGGTTGCAGTGAGCCAAGATCACGCCATTGCACTCCAGCCTGGACAACAGCCTAGGCGGAGTTTATTTGAAACTCCATCTCAAATAAAGAAACAAACAAAAAAAGACATAAGAAAAATAAAATAAGAAATAAGAAAAATGAAGCTGACCATCCTATAATCTCAATGACCCTTCAGAGTTCATAATAGAATATTGAATATGGCAGAGTCTATGTCTAAAAGAGAGAGCGAGAGAAAGAGCATGTGAAAGGGAGAGAAGTTGACAGAGTCTCCTCCAAAATGGTCATCCAAATTGGAAAGTCACTCTTCAAGAGAGAACCGGAGTCCAGCTGATTGGACAGGTGACAGAATCATGAGAAAGGACATTAACATTTGTTGTGTGACACCCATGTACCAGGCAGTGGTTTCCAGGTGAAGAAACCAAGTCCCATGAAAGTCAGGTAATTTCTCCTAGGTACATCACTAGTCATTTATGATGAAAACCAATGACTAACTCCAAATTCCTTCTTTCTTTCTTTTCTTTCCTTCCTTCCTTCCTTCCTTTTTTTCTTTTTCTTTCTTTCTCTCTCTCTTTCTTTTTCTTTCTTTCTTTCTTTTCCTTCTTTCTCTTTCTTTCTTTCTCTTTCTTTCTTTCTTTCTTTCCTTCTCTTTTTTTTTTTTTTGAGATGGAGTCTTGCTCTGTTGCCCAGGCTGGAGTGCAGTGGCACAATCTCAGCTCACTGCAGCCTCCATCTCCCAGGTTCCAGCGATTCTCCTGCCTCAGCCTCGGGGGTAGCTGGGATTACAGGCACGTACCACCACGCCGGGCTAATATTTGTATTGTTAGTAGAGTCGGGGTTTCACCATGTTGGCCAGGCTGGTCTCAAACTCCTGACCTCCGCCCACCTCAGCCTCCCAAAGTGCTGGGATTACAAACGTGAGCCACTGCACCCAGCCCAAATCCCTTTTATTTTCTTTTTATTTATATATTTTTTTTGAGATGGAGTTTTGCTCTTGTCACCCAGGCTGGAGTACAATAGTGCAATCTCAACTCACTGCAACCTCCACCTCCCGGGTTCAAGCGATTCTCCTGCCTCAGCCTCCCGAGTAGCTGGGATTACAGGCACCTGCCACCATGCCTGGCTAATTTTTTGTATTTTTAGTAAAGACGGGGTATCACCTTGCTGGCCAGGCTGGCCTCAAACTCCTGACCTCAGGCAATCCACCCGCCTCGGTCTCCCAAAGTGCTGGTATTATAGGCGTGAGCCACAATGCCCAGCCCCAAATCACTTTTATTTATTTATTTATTTATTGTTTATTTATTTGAGATGGAGTTTCGCTCTTATTGCCCGGGCTGGAGTACAATGGCGCAATCTTTACTTAATGAAACTTCCGCCTTCCGGGTTCAAGCGATTCTCCTGCCTCAGCCTCCCAAGTAGCTGGGATTACAGGCATGCGCCACAACACCCAGCTAATTTTGTATTTTTAGTAGAGATGGGGTTTCACTATGTTGGTCAGGCCATCTCAGACTCATGACCTCAGGTGATCCACCCACCTCGGCCTCCCAAAAGTGTTGGGATTACAGGTGTGAGCCACTGCACCTGGAAAATCCCTTTATTAATAAAACACCAAACTCTCCTGGACCAAGAATGTGAGAATTTTATTATTTGAGCAACCTGGATTTTTACCCCAGGAGCAATGAAACCATCCATGAGACCTGGAAAAAGCTGAAGCTCTCTTTTTTTTCTTTTTTTTTTTTTTTTTAACTTGTATACAGTACAGTTTCAAACAAAATTGGGGCAACTTTGTACTTTGTACCTTATTAAAACTGGGGCTTACACAGTGTGTTTGGTTTGACCTTGTCTTCATAGGATCTTCTGGCTGATTCCTTCTCTGGATGAGTCCCTGAGAATTTCTAGAATCTGGGGAGAGTAAAGGAGGGTCTGGAGCCTTCTCTATATACAAGGAAATCCCAGTTTTGTTAAAAACTTGCCAAAGGCTTGGTGATATAACTCCAAAGAGAAATCCACAGATTCCTTTCAGGTACTTCTTTGGGATTCTGTAAAGAATTGTGACTGTACACTGGGATGTTTAATAGGAAGGAAACTCCCTCCTTTATGACATCACCAGACAGAGAGGTAGCTAAGGGGACTAGTTGAGACACTCTTAGAACAACAGCCACTTTTGTGGGAGCCCAAGAACAGCAGCTTTAAAACGGGGTAAATATTCAGGCATCATTAGGATCCTGAATACAAGCGAGCCAGTAAAATATGGGATCTACTCAGAAAGGCACAATCTATCAGATGGTCAAGACAAATAAACCTGGGGCCAAGGTAGCAGTTTCAGCACAGAAAGGGTCTGAGGTTACTACTAACACATCCCCTCAGCGGGGACATGGGTACATTCTTGCCTCAAGCCATCGAAGTGCTGCAGTCTCCCTGAACCCTTCCCACCGAAGATCAGAAGCTGCACATCCCACCACTCCCCATTCGGCATCAGACTATCCTCAATCTGTCTCCCTCCAGTCAGGGCCTGGACACTATGCGGTACCCACTCCTCGGGTAACCGAGACTGGACCAAGAACAGAATCATCCCGCCATTCCTCTCCTCCTAGAAAGAACCAGCAAACTCAGACACTGGCTTCCCATGCTTCAAGCAGACTACGGAATGTTAGTCCACCTGGAGAGGAAGCAGCACGAAGAGGCGGTGAGAGCAAGTCAGGGCGCGAGGTCGGCCATCATGCCTCATCAATCCCAGATGCCAAATCTACTCGTCGGTTGAGTTTTCAAGATCAGAAGGATAACTTACAATCACAAATCTTACAAGATGACCCACCATCCAAGGTCCAGAACCCCCAAGGAGTCAGAGTTCCCCGTAGGATTTTGACTTACCCAAAGGATGAAGCAGTACAAACTGAGCCCATCCAAAGGATTACAACTGCTAGCGAGATCAGATCTCCAAGGAGTCCCTCTCGCCCAGAGCACAGAAGCAGCTGTGTCTCTGCAGACTATCAGACAGCCCAGAGAAAGGTCCCTGTAGAAGAATCAGAAACAGGTCCTTACAGTTCAATTCCTTCAAAACCCAAGGCCTTGTATAGGAATATGAACTTGGACTCATCACTCAAACTCTCTGTCCTTAAAGATTCTGATGGTGTACACCGAGTTTCTACACGGGTAGACCCTGAGTCTCTTCACAAGTATTCTGTCTATCCTGAAACCAAGCCCTCCGCAAAGGTCTTAATATCATCACAGGTGGAGTCCAATGTGAGGGCCCCAATCCGAGGAAACAACGAGGTTGGCCGCAGGGTCACCATCTCCCCAGGGGTACAGTCAGTAGAGCCAACTCACCGTGTGACAGCTCAATCAGTGTCTGAGGGCTCCCACAAGTCATCCATGTTTGTCACTCCAGAGCCCATCTATAAACAGCAAACCCCAAAACCCCCAGAAACTACCTACATGTCCCAAGGACCTACACCCAGGTATCCAGAACTCTCGCAAAAGCCCTCCATCCATGCAGAACTGGAACTGACCCCTCGGCCCTTGCCTCCTCGGTCCTTACCTAGGTACGGACCTGACTCCTCATGGTGGCCCTTGCTGAATCCTGAAGTTGAAACACCCCAAAGCCAGCCGACAACACCTGATTTTGAGCTTAAGTGTTCTCCTTCCCTAGATCCTTTATTGTCCGGTTTTAAAATAGACTCTAGCCCTTTCTGTGAGGATCTGAAGTTCCAGAGAGAGAAGGCAAGCCTATCACCACCGTCACCACCAAAGGAGTTTCCAAGTTGGGCACCACTGAATAAAGTGCCACAGACCCCCAAGCACACCTGCAAACAACCCATTCAAAGGTTTAGTGCTTTCTTCCTGGGTATGTGAAGAAGCAGACTGCCCAGGTGCAGCCCCAATTTAGTGAGATGGGATGTTGGGGTGGGCAGGAAAGACCACCTCTTCATTCTGGGAATAAGGGCTGCTCTCCTGCCAGTGCCAAAGCTAGTCCTATCCTTGAGCCTATTGCTCCATTCCTTCCCTGCCAGCTTCTCTGTGCTCCAAGCTAATGACATCGATGATGATGCTTGGGCCGGGCGACAGGCATTGACTCCTCCAGGCAACACTGCTTACCTTTTCAATTGAAGGTAGTAGAGAGGGCTTGCAGGGTTGAAAGCTGCTTCCTGAGTGGGGATGAAGAACTGAGCTGGGGTGAGGGCCGGTAAGGGCTGTTAAATAGAATAAGGGCCTCAGGTAAATACTCTGACTACAAAGTGGAGAGGGTGGGGTGCAGATGAGCTGGGATTCCAGGAGGGGAAAGGCATTCACAGTGGCACAGAGAGAGGGTGTAAAAAAGGGAAAGGGAGAATGGGTATATGATATATAGTTCTAGGCTGGAGGAGCTTCTTGGAGAGGACCAAGGGCTGAGGGCACCTTTGGGTGGAGAAATGTGGAGCTAGAAAGGGAGCTGCAAGTAGTGGAGGGTGGGATGTGCATCCCACAGAGAGAAGAAAAGCAACCATCTCTCTGTTACTTTCAGATGTCTCAGAGGAAATGTACAATCGTGTCATCTGGTGGCTGAAAGGTCTGTGCTTTTCCCTCCTATGGGTCCACTGTGGGAGCTTGGGGGATGGGAGGACAGGTGAGGAGTGGCATCTATGTATCTACAGAGTTGGGTCGTTTAGGAGGTAAATGCTGGGATTTTGACCTGAAGAAGCAGAGGAACTTCTCATCTTGCTGAAAATTTCACCATTAGAGTCATTTCTTTGGGGGCTTGGGATCTTTTCCATTTTCAAGAGTCTCCTTTTAACAGGAAGTTACTTCTGGAATGGAGAATAATTTAAGCCTCATGGCCTTTTCAGCTTAGTTGGTCACCTATCACATGATTTAAAAAAAATACACCAAAGCAAACCGCCTGCTTCACAGTCTTGCTCAGAGTTGACTTCACCCTAATTCAGGCTGGGGACTCTTCTCATGTGTTTCTCGGGTTCCTCAGAACCCTCCTCATGCCCCCACTCTACCACCTGGGGTACTTATTGGTGCTGCCCAGGCAGGATCTTCAGAGATGTCTGGGCCTCCCCCTTGAGACCGTCAGTGTGTCTTGCAGCTCTAGAATACTTAAGAGAAGTGTCCCCAGACCTTGTGACCCTCCGCTCCCTTTATACTCTTGGCTTCTCTGGGGGCAGGGGAGGGTGGGGACCAGCCCTCAAGGAGTAAATCTTGGCAGCAGGGACCTCTTGCTGTGAGCATTTTGGCCCAAAATATACTCCAGCCCTATGAGCATGACAGAGGCCAGGGCTATGGATAAAGCAGTTCCTGGGGAGGAGAGAGCCCTGGGAATGCCGTCCAATCCCAACCAGCATGAGCCCTCCTAGTGATGGTCAGCAAAGAGCAGAGAAGGGCAGTCCTCCTCAGAGGGAGCAAAGCTCTATAGAGTAGCAGCACAGTAAAGTACGAACTCGAGTTATCTAAGGATTTGGGCCCTGGGTCCACTATTTTCTGACTGTGACCTTGGGTAAGTTATTTTACCTCTCCAAGCATCAGTTTCCTCATCTGTTAATGAGAATAATGGCTCCCTCTTAGGGTTATTGTGAGGATTATTACAAGCTATTACCGAAAAAACACTTAGCACAGTGCTTGGCAACAGTGAGCATTCAGTAAATACTAGCTGCTGTTATTTGGGCCACTTGCACTTGGAAGGGATTGGGCCAGGTTTGCCCAAGTCCACTGGGCGTCTTTAGTAAATTTCTCTTTTTCCCCTCCTATTGGCACTCTCTGAATTCCATTTGCTGCCCCCTGGGAATGCCTGGCTTCTACTCTGTTATGACAGATGAGGAGGTAAGAATGCCCCTGGGAGGTTACTCCCAGTCTTCCTGGGCCCACCCTACAATCCAAATCCATCTCCTGTCCTGTAATGGGAGAAGGCATGGAGGGAGACAGAGCTGCTCCCTATGGTTGAGCAGATTGTTCACTGCACAAGAGCACTGGGTGGAGGGGGTAAGTGGGGGGCCGAAATCTAACCTGTGTTCCATTTGCCAAGCTGTGCACCTGTGGGGCTGCATCTCCCCAGAGGGGGATTTGCACAAAAGCACTGTATGAGCTAGTTGCAGTCCTAGAAAGAACAGACCTTTTGGCAGATGATGAATCTTGCCAAGTGCTCTGTGGGAAGGCTGTCTAGGTAGCCGTTGGATCAGTCCCCACCTGGTTCTCCTCTTTTCAGCCTGGGGCATTCTAGAAAGGGGTCGCTTTTTTGGGTTACACACTATTTGGGTCCTCAACTTGGAAAAACTCAAGGTGGACTCTGCTCTCAGCAGTCCTGTGTCCTCATTTTGGCAGTGTCCTGATTTCACTGCATTGTTCCCATAAGTACTTTGGCTATTCTTGGCCCATGTTTGATAAGATGGTCAAAGCTCTTCCTACTTCCATTATTTTCTCTTGCCGTATTTCTCTATTACCCAAAGCCTAACAATGGCCTCTAATGGGTCCCATTCATGGGCTGACTCAGGATGCACAGTTGGCCACAGATAGAAAGCAAACCAGTGCATAGTGGGGGTCAGCCTAAGCTCAGATAATGGAACAGCTGAAGGGGAGGTGACCAGAAACAAGGCTGCCACCTCCCACTGCCATGGGTTCTTATCCAACCCTGAGCTCAGCTGTAGGTGGGAGTGGCTACTTTCAGAGATTATCTCCATGCAAGACAGTAAGTCCCTCCCTCCCTTTCTCCCTTCCTTCCTTCGTTCCTCCCTCCCTTCTTTCAATGAACAATTTTTATTCAGATGCCTAGCACTCTACTAGGCACTTTTAGGGGAAGCATTGAAGTTTCACAGCACACACATTCCTTGGCCTTGAGAAACTTGCCATGATATGGTTGGGGAGATAAAACACAAACAGGAAACATTTAAACAACAATATGAAATAGTTGGTGCTGAAATGTCAAAATAGATGGAACAGACTGAGTAAGTGCTCTTGGAGGGTCTTAGGAGAGAGGGAGTTCGCAGGGATATGGGTAGGGGGTCAGGGATATGGGTAGGCCCTCCTTCCCAAAGCCAAGGGATGGTGGTGTCTTAGCTAGCCTTTTGCTCACCCCTAGATGCAAATCTGTACCTTTGGGAAGGGGTTAATATTTTCCTTCAGTCAAGATTTGATGTTTTTGACTGAGCAAGCTCCTCCCTGTTCTCCCCCATCCTCACCCCCTTTTTCTGTGCATCATGTTTTAGTTTAGTAAGTCAAAAGCCTTGGCAACAGGATGGCTCCTTCCTAAAATAGCTCTTATCCTGTCTCAATAATTACAGCTCTCCAGCCCTGTTCAGCAACAGAGTTGCTCCCCAGAAGCCGAGAAGAGAAGGCTCCCAGGCAGCTGGGCTGCTGATCTTCTCTGACATTCTGGAGGTAGGATGGCATGGAGGTGGGCCAGGTGCTCTCTAATGCATGAGAGAGCTAGGCTCTCCCCAGCCTGTCCCCCAGCCAGCATGGCCCCATGCAGACTCAGGATGGAGATGCTGTGGTGCTGGTGTCCAAGGCCTCTGATTCCTCTAATCTGGGAATGGTTGACCATAGAGTCTGTTCCAGATTCCATTCCTGGCTGGGATTCTCTGGTGGCCTGGCCACGATGCCTGGCTTGTGGAAGGCATCATGTTTGTTGTTGAGCTTCACAAGCTTCTCTGGGTGAACAGCTGGGGATGGCACCTGATTCAGCCCATCTCTTTCTCCTAAGTGTCAGTCCCTTCCCAAATGGCCCTTCAAGGCCCTTTTGTCTAAGGAATGGGGTGGACAGATGCTTCTCATCCTTGGATTGGGACATTAGGGGCTGGAGTCTCCCTAGAGGAGTTTGTGCTGGACTGAGGGAAGCATTCCTGATGGGGTTTTTTTGGGATCAGAACTAGCAAAAGCTCAACAGGAAGGTCCTGAGGGTGCCCTAATGGGTCACTGGGGGCTGTCTTCTCACATAGCCCTGGGGAGTTCCTGAAAATAAAGCAGTTCTGATGGGAGGGACTGCAATGCCTTTGATGGACAGGGTGTGTTAGCCCCAAGATCCTGTTTCCTCAAGGCATCTGACCTGCTCATCCTTAAATGTGACTTCTCAGGCTGTCATAGGGCAAGGTGGTTTACTCTCTGCTCTATCAATTATGCAAGAAACCAACTCTGGAAAATAGGCCAGGAATCAGAGGAGGCCATCTCACTGATACTTAAGGCAGACCTCAGTGTCTTTTGGATGACATGTCATGTGACCCCTGAGGGATAGGATGATCAGCCTCCTGTTGTCTTCTGAATCACAGGAACATTTTGCTCAGGTTGGCTTCCTTTACAAAGAGAAATCCAAAGCCTTTGAGGAACTCAGGGAGTTTCCACATTCATGAGGATGTTCACAGAATCCTAGGTCATGGGCTATCTGGAAGGAACCCTCTCTCACTTTTTTTTAAAGTGCTCTGTTGCCCAGGCTGGAGTGCAGTGGTGCGATCCATAGCTCATTGTAATCTTGAACTCCTGGGCTCAAGTGATTCTCCTGCCTCAGCCTCCTGAGCAGCTGGGACTATGGGCACCAGCCACTGTACCTGGCATTTCTCTTGCTTCGGGTAGAGGTTCATAGTTGAGAAGAAAGAGAATCGTTGAAAGAATGGAGCAGAACTGCTGAAAATGGGGCAAGGCATCTCGGGAGGCTTTTTTTTTTTTTGAGACGGAGTCTCGCTCTGTCGCCCAGGCTGGGAGTGCAGTGGCATGATCTCGGCTCACTGCAACCCATGCCTCCCGGGTTCAAATGATTCTCCTGCCTCAGCCTCCTGAGTAGCTGGGATTACAGGCACCCACCACCACGCCCAGCTAGTTTTTGTATTTTTAGTAGAGACGGGGTTTCACCAAATTGGTCAGGCTGGTCTCAAACTCCTGACTTTGTGATCTGCCTGCCTCAGCCTCCCAAAGTGCTGAGATTACAGGCATGAGTCCCCACGCCTGGCCTTGGGAGGATTTTTATAGCAGTTTGACCATTGTTCCACAGCTTCTTAGGAAGCAAGCATCTTACCCCATCAGATGGCACTCTGTTCATTTCCAGCTACCATGGGCAGCCAATTCCAGAGCAGGATGGAAGGCTGGTGACCTCTGGCTAAAACTTGCTAATTTGGGGACAGGCTAAGTTGACCAGCTCATCAGGGTTTGCCTGGGACTTTGCTGGTTTTAGCACTGAAAGTCCCATGTCTCAAGAACCCCCTCAGTCCTGGGCAGACCAGGACAGTTGGTCACCTAGTACAAGCTGTGGTGCAGTCTGCCTGGAAGCACAGAGTGAGGGGACAATGTCCTGGCTTCACAGTGATACATGGGCAGGTTACTCCCTCTGCCTATAAAATGGGGGCAGGAAAATACGATGCTTTTCTCTCAGACTTGATAGCAGAGCTGAGGGCAGACTCTCTTCTTAGTTCTTTGTTTTGCCCAGAATAATCCCACATAGGGAAAAATCTGCCACATCCATCGTGGACTTTTTGGTGTATTTTCAGAAGCTGTGTGGTGACTGGAACCAATCTCCAACATCACATCTTTCTGCAGAGTAGTTTGGTGCTGTTTGAAATGGTGGATTTTCCAAGTAACAGAAACAGTGGGCCTGGGTAGAGTAGGGAGCTTGGCTTCACAGGCCAGGGTGCATACTCGGGTGAGGAAGTAAATCTGTAACCAAGGAGCCACCCTGACAGGTGCTCAGCCAGAGGCAGGCTGTCCTGAGAAGCAGAAATGGCCGTGTCCCTCACCCTCCTCTGCTCAGCTGCCTTTGGCTCAGCTGCTGTTAGGGGAGCAGCAGGAGACAGCTGCACCTTGAGGGCTGAATGAAGCCTGGAGGAGGGGGACAGAATGTGAAGCAGTTCCTGAGGGAAGCTCAGGCTGACACTGTGGGTGTCGCTTCCTTGGCACACCCACTGCCGGCAAAGCCATCTAGTTCCAGGGGTCTCCACAGTGGCTGTTTCCGGGAACTTGGGTGGGTAGGTCTGAGACCAAGCACTAGCTTTCTAGAGATGGTGTCTAGCTGGAGAAGCTGACTCCACAGATGGTGGTGGCTTGGTCATTCCAATGTCACTTTAATTTAAGGCATTACTCTGGTATTCTCTGTCCTCCCATCTCTTTACCCCTATTACATGTGCACACTCCAAATCCTTTGGAGGGAAGGCATTTGAAATAGTCACAGTTGACAGTTACTGGTTTGATGTTGATAATTTTCTTATTAGTGGAGATAATAGCTACCATTCATTTAGTGATCACATTAAGTGCATTAGTGGGTTTTCATAGTAACCTATGAGTGGATTTATGCTCCCTGTTTCACAGATGAAGAAACTGAGGCTCAGAGTTTGTTCATCAAAGCTGGAAGCATTTTAAGGAGCAGTCTGTCCCAGGGAGTCAACTATATGGTATAGAAACCCTTCTTCTATAGCCACGTCTCCCTGGAAAATACTTTTCAATATTTCAGCAGCACCTTTAGGTATCAAGAATTGTGAAGGGAAAGGTTTTAGTGGGAGTAACATCTGTGTCCTTGCATGTGAACCATGAGGCTGGGAGGTGGGTGTGAGCTTGTGAGCAGCCAAGATGAAGGGCAAGTGAAGGGTCAATGAAGCCCAGAGCCTCAAGGCTTGTCTGGGCTCTAAAATCAGAATGGAAAACTAATCAATGAGTCCTTTTAGTCAATCCATATTGATCAGCCATCTCCTGGGGGCAGAGGCCTGGACACCCAGACAAACATCACATCACATGTTTGCTGATTTGAAGTGAGCAGAGGTTAAAAGAGAAGACATACTCCCTGCCCTTGAGGAGCTTGTGGTTAATTCGGTAGAGAAAAGTATACAGATGGGTCACTTGAAAGGGTGTGGACATCAAAGGACAAAGCAAAGTCCAATGAAATGAGTCAGCAAAGCTTCCAGCATGGAGGCATATGGAGGGTAAAAGCCAGGGAGACACAGATATTGGCACAGTATAGTGAAGACTTTGGTAACTTGGCTGCCCAAAGGTTGAAGGGCAGTTGTTTAGAATCAGTGAGTTTTTGGCCGTTGGAGGTAGGTATTCGAGCAGAGGCTGGGAAGGTAGGGGAACCTTCAGACATCTGGTGAGTAGTCACATCAGGAGGTTTGTAAGTCCTTTCCAACCCTGAGCTCCTATAGCCCTGCCCTGCTCGTGGAGGGTGTCGGAAGGACTGTCTGGCTTCTAGCACTCCACCAGCTCCGGAACTGCCCCTCTTTGCAGTCATTCGGCAGGTGCCAGGAAACACAGTGTTCCCCAGCCTTGCCACCCACACCTTATGCCTGCCTCCAGGATCATGGGACACGTGGCAGCAGCTGGGGGAAGATTTGGGCTTAATGTATTTTGGTTTATTGCCTTTGTCCACCACAGACCTAGTTGGACAGACTTGCTGAGGTTTCCTTGAAAGACACAACCCAGTGATAGCCTTTGGTCCGAGGGCTCTCTGACTGTATCATCAGTGACTCATCTATCTCACTGGGGAAGGGATGTATGATTAGTTCTTGCACCACTTTAGGGAAACTTAGCTACTGAGAGGCAGAAATGGCCATTGCTAGTTATGCAGATCTGAAATCCTGATTTCCTATGGTAATTGCTGTTTATTATCGGCTTTAAACCTGGGCCCTGGGATGGCCCACATGCAGCCTCCTTGCTTAGGTCCTGTGCCACACAACCTGTACCTATGGGTGGGCAGGAAAGACCTAGTGGAGGGGGCCAGGACATACCATGTTGGCCTGACCTAAGCAACGGAGCCCAGGACAGCAGGCTAGAGCTATGGTAGCTGAGCTGAGTTTCCCAGCTAGACACTCCCCTAGACACTTGGCTCAGATACCGTGCCCTAGCAGTGCCTGGGGAGTTGTACTCTAGTCAAGGCCATCAATGCTTGGTGGGATATTGAATTTTGAGGGAGAGCTAGCGCTGCAAGAGCTGAGCCATGCTGAAGCAGAGTTGGCCAGGCCACCTGCTGGCTGGAGATGAGGAAGAGCACTCAGTAAATTGCCAGTGACTCACGCAAGGGCTGCTGTATTAGACTCTAACTCCCTCACACAGAATGTAAGAGCTAGAGTTGAGAGAAGTCCAGTCTTCTCTTTCAGTGGGGGAAAGAGAGGCCCAGAGAGGGCAAGGGACTTTCAGGCAGTAAGACAGCCAAGTTAGCATAGGACTTGTGGCCAGGCCAGGTTCTCTCAGAGTCCTCCGAATGCTGTGGTAGGTTAGCATGCAGGGCTTGTGCAGGGGGGATGGCTCAAAGTCAGTCTTCAGCTTTTATTTCACCCAGCATGCCTCATGTTAGGCCTGTGGTACAGTGATTAGAAAGAGATTAGACCAATATTCTTGGCTTAGAGCTAAGTTCCGTGGTCCCAGGACTTGCTTGGGGCCTCACTTTCCTCAAGGCAAGCTGGTACCAACCTTCCTCAGGACACACAGGGCCCTCTGGCGCCTGGGCAGCAGGTGCCAGAGAAGAACTGGGATTCCAGCCACAGCTGAGGATGAGCTGGCTGGGCTGCCTTTTGAGATGTGTATGTGTCCACACTTGGAATTCAGCTGAGATCAGGGGAAGGGGCATGTTATAATAGTGGAAAGTAAGGGTTTCTGCTGGGTCCTGTCTTCCCTGATGTAGGCTTTCTCCTCACCCCAGGCTACAGGACTCTGGAAGCATGTAAGAGGTATTCTTAGAGTGCATACATGAGTACTGGAGGCCCAGGGCTTTGAACAGTGGGGCTTTGTATAGCCCAAGCTTGACATTTGGGGCTGATGGTAGCAGCAGCTGCTGCTTCTGCAGACTTCCAACTGCCATTGGTTTCTCTCTTTATGTCTTTGTTTTCCTGAGTACAGCTTCGGATGCTCTGATCTACCCCAGACCTTTTCTGGGAGCCTCTCTTTACCTTTAGAGGTTCCCTTTCAGGGGAGCCAAGCTGCTGCCCCCATTCTATACATTCTCCCCCTTTTCTCAGATCCTGGGCCCTCTCCTGAATCACTGCATGGCCAACCTTTCTCCAGCACCTCCTGCTGCTGCCTTGTTCTCTTATCTTCCTCCAAGGCCTATAGTAGCATACAGCATATCCTCCTTCCCCCACTCCATCCACTTTTAAAAGGCCAGAGCTGCAAGGAAGCTTAGAAATCATCTAGTTTAATCCCCTCATTTTCAGCTATGGAAACTGAGACCCTGACGGGTGAAGCAAGGCCACCCAACTAGGAAGGTTTCTCCTCAACCTGCTGGCTCGTGAACACCCTGCCATCTTCCAGTCCACCAGTGCCAAACAGCCAATAACAGCTCCAGTAGCAGCCCCATTGTTTTTCTCAGCTTGATCTTACCTGCTGCCTCAGGCCCTCTTCCCTCCTCTGGCTGAGTTCTAACTGGTCCCGACCACTGCTACTGGTTCACAGATCAGACTGAAATACAGCAGGCAGGCCTCTGGCACTTCTACCAACAGGGAGGGCCGTGCCTGTGGGTCTCAGTTTTGTCCAGAGTGTATTCAGGCAGAAGCCAGTCAGCCTGCCATTGAGAGAGGAGTCTTGGGGGTCAGGACGGAACATGCTTCTGGAAACTTCCACAGGAGCCTGACCAGCTCAGACCCTACTTAGCTCAGGGAATCCCTCACCAACACCCCACTCACCAAGCATCTGCCTTCCCCTAGCTGCTGCTCTGACCCTTCTGAGCCTCTAATGCCTCTAAAGCTTCAGGGGCATCTGTCCCCTCAGCATCTCACCTGCTTGTGGGAGGAAGAGTGGCCCAGCTGGGCCTGGGTCACGCCTGGGTTGGCCTCTCCTGAGGCCCTCCCCACTATCCTCAGCCACAGGCAAGGCTCCACCGCCCTGTTAAAGCCACTCAGCCTCTCCCTTCCATCCTTCCGGCAGATGATCCCTGCAGCAAATCCTCTTTAATCTGTAATCTGCGGTACTGCACGAAGGGAACCTGTCTCTAACCTGCCCCTTCACAGCTCGGGTGGAGGTGGAGAATATCTGACATTCCCCTTTAGGAGGGGTGGTGATCAGTAACTTGGGCATCAGCCGGCTTCACTTTGTGAAAACCTTGCTGAATCCGTGCGCTAACTAACGGTTTCTCTCCAACTCATAGAGCAACTCCCCCTCCCTTCCAAAGGCGTCTTCTTCTGGGGATGCCAGGTGGGGCGTTCGGTTTTCTTTGGGAACTGGCTCAAGCCCCCGCGGTACTTCTGGAGCTGAGTAAAAAAGAGCCAGGTGTCCAGTGCTGCCCGGGGACGAGGAGCTGAGGCTCCCCGCTCTGTCCTGGGTGACCCTATGCTCTGCGCCTCCGGGGGTCGCGGGCTGCGAGGCCGGCCCTAAGGTGGGCACCCCGACCCGGCTCGCGCCGGCACCCCTAGCAGCTGAGGTACAGGCCCCGC
The DNA here is from genome assembly GCF_037993035.2 of Macaca fascicularis. NCBI lineage: Eukaryota > Metazoa > Chordata > Mammalia > Primates > Cercopithecidae > Macaca > Macaca fascicularis. Next base: position 48,182,950 of record NC_088390.1, read on the forward strand.
CCCGGGGACGACTCGCTCCGCCCCCGCCGCCGGGCCCCTCCCCCAGCTGTCCGCACTCGAGTAGGCGGGAGGGGGACAGCGGTGCTGCGAGGTCGGCGCGCAGCTCCGCAGCGGGTCGCTCGGGCGCTGTCCAGGCGGAGCCGGCCCCGCCCGGGCTGCAGCCATGGTAAGGCAGGCAGGCAGGCAGGCAGGAGGACGGGCGGGCGCGGGTCAGGGCCGGGGTGCGCAGGGCGGGTCGCTCCCGGGCGGCTCCAAAGGGACCCGCGGCGCCGCAGCCGCGGCTGTGCAGGGTGGGAGGCGCCGTCGCCGGCCGCGGGCACAGGCTGGCACTGCTGTCGAGCGGCGGTGCGTCGTTGCTCCCAAGTTTTTCCCTCTGAGCAGCCACGGAGTGGGCCCCGACCCCTAGATAATGCCTGCGGTCTAGGATGAAGGGGTGGGTCCGTGCTGAGGGAGGTGCCCGCTGGTGGAGACGCGCATGTTGGGGTGGCGAAGGCGCATCAGTGGTGAGCGGAGGTGAGGGTCCCCATCCTCGCCTGGGTCAGCTTTTACCTGAGTAACCCCTCCTCACCCACCTACCCTGGGCACAGGGGCCAGTACCAACTTCATTTGGAAAACACAGAGGAGGCCCACAAACACTGCCTGCCTCCCCAGGAGGGATGGTGAGACGCTTGGCCCCTCCTTGCCTCAGCCTGACAAGGGGCAGTCTCTGGGCCTTTCTCAAAGGGACCCCTGAGAGAGAGAGAGGCCCAGTCCACCATCCTGCCCGGTGGGATTAGCTATATCCTTCTGCCCCCCGGGGACAGGAACCATGGGAAAGCTTCCTCCTGCTGCATCTACCCCCTCCCTGCCCACCAGCCAGGTCCCTCTGCAGTGTGTGGGGGTGGGGGCACCCATCCCTGCCACCTGCCTGTAGTGGGAAGAGAAACAGTAACCCCAGCCAGCCTCCCTGGAGGTGCCCAGGTAGGAAGTTTTGATGCTTGGCTCTGAAGATGTCATCTCTTCTCCTGACATTGTTGCCAGAGCCTGCCACAAATAACATAAGGATGTCAGGACCTCCAGGCCACACACCGTCCTCTCCTCCCAGTCTGGAAGCCCCACAGCCTTTGCCCTCTGCATTGGGGAACACGAACTCTTTACAGCAGTGGGGGATCCCTGACTAGCCTGTGGGGCGGGATGGTGGCTGTGGGCAGCCTCCAGAAGGGAACTCCCTGGGCCCCCTGGGATCAGAAGCTTTCAGGACTGGTAGGGCCAATCTTTTGGGCTCTTGTCTCTCAAGCTGTGTCCAGGCAGAGGCCCAAGCCTTGGCCAGGAAGTCTTGGTGACCCTGTGACCTTCCCCAAAGGGGGGTTCCTGGGAGAGGCCTGTCCTTATTCCTGTCCCCCACTTCTCCCCACATGGTGGATGGATGGACTGATTGTTCTAGGGATGGAAGCCTAGGGAAGTACTGATTATCCCCAGTGCCAAGTCCAGCAGGGGCTAGAGGGGCTTTTTCTGCCACATACTAAGTTCAGTTCAGCTGAGGTCTTGATGCTTTCAGCTTGTCTGAGGCCACCCTGTTCTCTAATTAAAGACACCCCCCCACCCCAACCACCACCACCAAAGTCCCCATCCTCAGGCCCCTGCCCTCAAGCCAGCCAAGTTCTTAGGCTGACTGGTTCAGACCAAACTCCTCTATGAGGGTCTCTTTGTCAAAGGAGGTCAGTGTCCCAGCTGCTTTGGGAATCAGTGGGGGAGACCTCCCCAACCCAGGTGCCCCAGGGGGTTTAAATTTACATGTGAAAAGAAAAACAGGCCAACATTAATGACTATCCTGTGACTTGGGATGCACCTTCTCTTCTCAGGTTCAAAGCAGTTTAAGGAATCTATCATTTGGGAGTGCTTTCTCTCCCCGGCCTCCCTGGGAGGCAAGGAAGGGCCATTCACAACTGAACATTAAGGTCCTCAAATTAAGACACTATCCAGACTCACAAAAGATGTTTCCACCCAACCAGAAACAGTGGCCCCCTGACTCCTAGTTGAGTGTACACTTCCAACCAGGCCCCTTAATTTGTCTCCCACCTAAATGGCAGCTCTGAAGCTTCTGGGCTTCCAGCCTCCCCATTGCGTTGAACCCATGCTCCTTAGAGACCAAGTGCTAACAGCTCCCCTGTTGATGCTATGGAAGTCATGGAGTGATGGAATTGATACAGGTTGCCATGAGTCAGAGGTCAGGTGTCCTAGGGTAAGGGGAGTCCCTGGAGCAAAGTACCCTCTGTGGCTGGTGCTCCCTGCAGGGAAATCTAGGAGCATATTTCTGAAGACAGTGACGTTCCCCACTGGGGAAAAAAAAAATGAACGCTTGGGAAGAAGTGTGGGACCATTCCCATGAAAACCTATATGGGGAAGTATAGGACATCTCATCCTACTCCAGCACTGCTTAAAGTTAAGATGAAAGAGAGAGATTGGGGGATTCAATTCCTTTGGGAATGGGTATCCTGGGTGACTGTCCTCATGTGCTGATGGGCCAGGTCACTTGGGGACAGCTCATAGTCCTCAGGCAGACCACAGTGTCCTTGGGGGTTAACAGGAGAGGTCAAATGGATCAAGAGCCTGTGCTGCAAACAGACATTGGGAGGTTGGTGCTGTGCCCACCAGGGTAGGCAGCAGGCAGGCGTCATGGGGCAGCCAATCAGAGGAGGAGGGGACTGCAGAGGAACCAAGTGATCCTGCTGCAGCTGAGCTGTCCTTGGAGGGTGGGAGCCAAGGGAAGGGGAGGAGAAGAGGGGTGGGGAAGGACATTCCACAGGCTTTTTTGGCCCCTGCCAGAGACAGAAGGAGGTCAAAGAGAAAGGGAAAGGAGCAAGCCAGGAAGCCAGACAACAAGAGCATCAAAACAAGACGGTTTCTGTGTGTGAGGAACTTTGCCTGGGAGATAAAATTAGACCTAGAGCTTGCTGACAGGGAGTCTGAAGCGTGGGACATGGACCGTTCACTGGGATGGCAAGGGAATTCTGTCCCTGAGGACAGGACTGAAGCTGGGGTAAGGTGCTGCTCTGGGAGATGGGTGGACATGACCTGTCTTCCCCCTGCCTTGGCTGGGATTGGGGCTGAAAGTCAGAAAATGATTTGGTCACTGGCAGAGCTGGGAGTGGGCATGGACAGGCAGAAGGCGGGGACCCTGGTGTCCTGACTCCTTGTCTAGAGCCCCTGTGGCCCCCTCCATGCGGATGAGCAGCCAGGGCTGGCAGAGATGAGGATGGTGCTGGGTTCCTGGAGGCTCTGCTGGAAGATCGTGGGGGCTAGGGATCTTCATTAGGGCCTTCCTTTCTCCCATCCCTGCCCCTCCACTCAGTGCCCCTGGGAAATCAGGTGAAGCACAGCTTTCTCTGTCCCACCCTTGTCCTGACCCGCAGACCAACTGCTGGGTCATTGTGGATTTGTGCAGAGAGGCAGGATTTCCTGGAATTCCCCAGACTTACTAGCTGCCAGACAACAAGTCCTGCTGCCCCCCAGTCCCACCCCTTCTCTGTTGCCATGTAATTAATTGTCCAAGCTGGGACACTTTGAGAGTGAAAGGGCACAATTAATCACGATGCCAGGACAACAGGCATAGAATGGGATGTATGGTCGCCACTGGACCTCACAAATATCATGGGTGAGAAAAGCCTTGGGTTAGGCTTGCCTCAGGATAGCCTCTTCTGGTCACCCAGCCTCTACCTGCTGGTTCCAGTTTTGGGCTGAGGGGCCTCTTTTCCTCCCCTCTGTCCAGGCAAGCACTGGAGACTATAGCTATAAGCAGGTGTGAAGACTTGAGAGGCAACAGCCTGGCAGTAGCTCCTAGCAGACTTTTCCCTCTAACTTCCCTATCCCAACCTCTTCCCTCTGGCATACACCTGGCAGTATGCATATCTGCCTCCCTCAATTCTTCCCTTTGCAGGAAGACTGTGGCCATCTTATCTCCCCCACTCTAGCTGGGACTCCACAGTGGTCTGGGGTAGTCCCCACTGGCTTGGCTAATCCCCAGAGAGTGAGTCAGCCTCTGCAGCCGGCCCTTGTCTATTGTCTGGGGGTGGCACGTGGGTATTGTGAGGCAGAGCTGAGCCCAGCACTGCCAGGCACCCCACAAAGGAGGCTGACCCCAAAGAAGAGGAGAATCTTTAGGGTCTAGAGCTGACAATGAGAGTTGGGGGAAACAGTCCCTCTTCTGAACTGGGGATGGGGTAGAACAGGCTTCTACAGAGCAGTCAATCCATTCTCTGCCTTCCACTCCCTGTGGGTCATGGTTTAGGCCAGCCCCTCTCCTGTACTGCTGGCTCTGGGCAAAGGGGGTAAGGAGATAACTGAGGGTGCTTCCCCTTGTATGTCCGTCACAGTTGGGGGCTGTCACAAGCTCTGGAGGCCCAGCCGTCCTTCAGCCTTCCCCGGGCTCTTCCATCCTCCCTCACCTGGTCTCTCCCAGCTGCCTTCCACCCACAGTCAGCATCCACTGGCAGGTTTACTTTTCTCTTCCAGGGCCCAGGGTCAGATTTGGGTGTGGCTCAGTGTCTGGAGTAAGGGGTAGGATCAGTTATACTGAACGCTGGTCTGTGAACCCTGGGAATTGAGCACTGGCAGTAGAATCTGTACCCCAGTCCCCCAGCTCACTGACCAGTAGTGACAGGAGGTACAGAACCCCCCACTGGTTGACCTGCCTGATGCAGGCAGCTTTCTTCTCCCCTATCTACTTTCCTCATGTCCCTGCCCCATTCTGATGCACTGTACTCTCCTTCTGGGTTTAATGCCTCTGTCTGTTCTATCTTAATCAGTCCAGCCTTACTTCCTGGCCTGAGACAGTCCCTGGCTAGGCCAGAACCCCAGGAAAGGCAGCCCCAAAAAAAATGCTGCTGAGAAGGAGACCAGAACTGGAGTTCCTCAGTTCCCTAGAGCAGTTTCCAGGACTCTGGGGGTGCCCAGGGCTCTTCTTGGACCCTGGGGCCCTGCCTGGCATCTTGGATTGGGGAGACTTGTGAGCAGGTGAGGGAGGGATGGTGAGCACTTCCTCTGGCTTGGCTGCAGTTTCTTTCTCTTCTAACCACAAGTGCTTTCCCTTTCCCTCTTGCCTTCTCTTGTCTTCTGTCTCCTTCCTCATTCTTCCCTTCCGGCTCCCTTCCTGGCACCACCCATCTATTCCACCCACCTCGCTTCCCCCAGATCAAGCGTTTCCTGGAGGACACCACGGATGATGGAGAACTGAGCAAGTTCGTGAAGGATTTCTCAGGAAATGAGAGCTGCCACCCACCAGAGGCTAAGACTTGGGCATCCAGGCCCCAAGTCCTGGAGCCAAGGCCCCAGGCCCCAGACCTCTATGATGATGACCTGGAGTTCAGACCCCCTTCGTGGCCCCAGTCCGCTGACAACCAGCAGTACTTCTGTGCCCCAGCCCCTCTCAGCCCATCTGCCAGGCCCCGCAGCCCATGGGGCAAGCTTGATCCCTATGATTCCTCTGAGGTAGAGCCTCCAGCCCTGCCTTTACCTTTCAGTGGGCTGCTGCAGGAAGATCAGGGGGCAGGGGGCAGTGTGTGTGTGTGTGTGTGTGTGTGTGTGTGTGTGTGTGTGTGTGTGTGTGTTTATCTGGGACCTCTTTCAGTCCTGTGTAAGCCCTATCTCCATGACATCTGCCCCTAAGGGCACTGGAAATTAGCAGTTTCAGCAAGGGCAGGAGGCCCAGCTGGTGGCCTCAGATGGGAACCCAGAGAAGTCTGGCACTGCTTCTTTAAGGCTGGGGCAAAGGCCTGAAAGGGAGAGAAGATCAGCGCTGGGTGCCAGGGCCCCTTTGGCTTCTCACCCTGATGCATTCTGCCTTCCTGTCTACTAGGATGACAAGGAGTATGTGGGCTTTGCAACCCTCCCCAACCAAGTCCACCGAAAGTCCGTGAAGAAAGGCTTTGACTTTACCCTCATGGTGGCAGGTAGAAAAGGGGCAGGGCTGGGTTGGGCAGGGTGTGTTTCAGGTGGGGATAGTGTGTGTGTCCATGAGTGGGAAGGGAGTATAGGTCGGAGGGAGCAAGCAGTGAGTGGCTGTACTGTTTTGCAAAAAAGCCAGGAGTCATTGGTCTATGAAAGTGTATGTGTGTGGGGTGGGGTGGGGGTGGGTGTACGAATTGGTTGCAAAGAGCATCTGACCAACAGTTCCCTAGCATTTGCCTCTTTTTGTGTGACCTTGGGCAATCTCTTGCTCCCCCAAGCCAATCTCTGTGCTTCCTCCCAGCTCTAAAATGCTATAGTTTGGTTAGTCTAGTTCCGATTAGATAAGAAAGCAGTTCCCCCTAAACCTTGATCCAGTGGAGTTGCTTTTTGGCTATAGATCTTACCTTCTGATTTGGTGCCTCTGTCCTCTCTCCTCTCAGGAGAGTCTGGCCTGGGCAAATCCACACTTGTCAATAGCCTCTTCCTCACTGATCTGTACCGGGACCGGAAACTCCTTGGTGCTGAAGGTAAGGAAAGGAGAGAACAATCAGGCAGACTTGCCTTGGGAAATTAAACTCACTCTAGAGTCTGGGGGATGGGGCTCTCCCCGACATGCAGGAAACCATGGCTTCCTAGAGAGACTGACAGCAGCTCTCCATAGGCCTATCTGCCTGGCAGCCCACCAGCCAGCTCCCTAAAGATTTGGGTGCTGAAGCAGGGCAGGGACCAGAGTCTTGCTCTCTGAATGAGTCTCTGACCCCCAAGGATTCCAGGAATCCAAGAAAAAACCGGGAGCAGAGAAGAGGCTGGGGCCAGAGCCAACAGCCACCGGCATTTCCTGTGTTGGGAAATGTACTCCTTGCTGGTTCCCAGAGAACAGTCCCCCAGGCAGCTTGGGGGTGGAGAAGGGGGCAGTGTGGATGAGGCAGTCTGGGCAATGAGGCTGGTTGGGGTGGGCAGTTCATCCTGACTGGGCAGGTCCCTGCCCTTGCCCTGGCCTCAGTTTCCCCCTTCTCCAGAGCGGATCATGCAAACCGTGGAGATCACTAAGCATGCAGTGGACATAGAAGAGAAGGGTGTGAGGCTGCGGCTCACCATTGTGGACACACCAGGTTTTGGGGATGCAGTCAACAACACAGAGTGGTATGTCTGACTAAGTGCAATCCCAGCTGCCCCTGAGCCACCCTTCTCCATACACAGGTACACACATAGGCCCAGATATATCCATACTTATCAGGAGGAAGCTGTCTATGACCTTGAGCATGTGACTTCCCTTACTGGACAGCCATCTTCTCCTTTATAAAGTAAGAGGGAAAGGATTGGAATAGATTATTTTTAATGTTCCTTCCAATTCTGCCCCATGATTCTATAATGGGGTAGGGACATAAGAAAGAAGAGGCTGAGGCAGAAGGATCACTTGAGGCCAGGAGTTCAAGGCCAGCCTCGGCAACATAGTGAGATCCCATCTCTACAAAAAGTTTTAAAAATTAGCTGGGCATGGTGGCATAGGCCTGTAGTCTCAGCTACTGGGGAGGCTGAGGCAGAAGAATCACTTGAGCTCAGGAGGTCGAGGCTGCAGTGAGCCGTGATTGCACCACTGCACTCTAGCCTGGAAGACAGAGTGAAACCTTCCAAAAAAAAAAAGATGAGAAGAGCCTCAAAAAGCAAACACATGTGAAGTGTGAAAACATGTAGCACAGAGTTTGATTACATAGTAGTTGCCCAATAAACTGTCACCCTTTTTCCTTTCACTAGCAACATTTTAGGTGTCACAAGCAAGTCTTGTTGAAGGGCTGGGCATGCATGGAGGGAGGGTAAAGGTGAGGAAGAATAGGCAAAGGGGAAAAATGGTAGAACTTTGTTTAAACTCCAGGCACCCTCTAGGCTACCTGCAGAAAGAAAAGTTGGCTTTTCCACAACCCCCTATCATTCAGGCTTGAAGGACCTCCCTCCAGCTAATGGTCAGTAAGTCTGACCATTACCTCCAGCTTAGGTAATGGTCAGACCTAAGTGAGTAGATGAAGAGGGGAATGGATGAGATTGACAGGAGAAAAGGTGGTAGCTTTGATGAAGAAGTTAGGCAGGCAGTGCTAAGAGCGCTAGACAGAGAGTTCAAATCTTGATTGGCATTTAGTAACTTCATGATCTTAAGCAAATGATCCCCTTCAATCAATTTACCTACTGTCTCTTACCTTCCATAATACTAATAATTTCATTTGCCAGGCACCTCACAGTTTAAAGTGCACCTGCATATATACTCATTTTGTCAGACATTTATTTAATTAAAATATACCAGCACTTACCACCTCTCCAATTGATCTGAACATCACCCAACATGACGCATGCGCTCTGAAAAGTGTAAAGGGCTATTTACAGCATACTCAGGGATTTTAACAATGATAATTGCAGGACCAGCAACATAATTTGTTGGGCCCAGTGCAAATGAAAATGGAGGGCCCATTTTTCAAAATTTTTAAGAATTTCAACATGGCAACAGCAGAACATCAAATCAGGTAGAATGTATTGAGCACATACTAGATGTCCAGCCTGTGCTGGACATTTTAAGGGATTCAGAACAAACATGAATGATTCCTATCCCTGAGAGGCTTATAGTCAAGTGGCAACAGGGAAGCAGGGGAGGTGGGGGCAGTTCTCTAACATGTTTCAATCAGATAGCAACTTAAATTAGTAAATGGGTCAGGCAAGGTGTAGTGGCAAGTGCACTGAGCTGTAGGGGCTCAGGTGGGTAGAGAATTTACTAGCTAAATGACCTACAGAAAGTCCTTTTCCTTTCCCTTTCCTTTCCCTCTCCTTCCTCCTTTCTTTCTTTTCTTTTCTTTTTTTTTTCTTTTTGAGACAGGTTCTCACTCTGTTGCCCAGGCTGGAGTGCAGTGAGCTGATCACCCGCCTCCCGGGGCTCCCTGGGCTCAGGTTATCCTCCCACTTCAACCTCCCAAATAGCTGGAACTACAGGTGTATGCCACCACACCCAGCTAACTTTTTTGTATTTTTTGTAGAGATGGGGGTCTCACTACATTGCCCAGTCTGGTCTTGAACTCCTGGGCTCAAGTAATCCACCTACCTTGGCCTCCTAAAGTGTTAGGATTACAGACGTGAACTACCACACCTGGCCTGGAGCAAATCTGTTAGCTGCTCTGCATCTAGTTTCTTCATGTATGAAATGATAGTGATGATGATCATAATGCATAATGTCGACCTGTCAGGGCAGTGAGGATTAAACAAGATAATAGAAGAACAAAGGATATGAAAATTGAGGTTCTTGGGGGAAATTTATTTATTTGTTTTGCTCTGTAGTGAAGACAAGGGGGGAGCAGTGTGTATTGGTATAGTAAAAGGAGCCTTCATGGAAGAGATGGTTCTTAGGGCCTTGAAGGATGGAGTGGGTTTGGAGGTAGAGGAAAGGGTAGAAACACATGAGCAAAGAGGTTCTGAGGTTACACTGGAAACCTGAATTAGAGTTTCCCTGGCTTCCAGTTGGTATTTGCCTGCAGCCACCTTGCTATTCTTTTTTTTTTTTTTTTTTTTTTGAGACAGTCTGGCTGCATCACCCAGGCTGGAGTGGTATGATCTTGGCTCACTGCAACCTCCACCTGCTGGGTTCAAGCAATTCTCCTGCCTCAGACTCCCGAGTAGCTGGGACTACAGGTGCACACCACCACGCCCAGCTAATTTTTGTATTTTTAGTGGAGACGGGGTTTCACCATGTTGTTCAGGGTGGTCTCAAACTCCTGATCTTAAGTGATCCACCCGCCTCAGCCTTCCAAAGTGCTGGGATTACAGAGGTGAGCCACCGTGTCCAGCCTATTCTTACTGCTTTGTTTGATCACCTGGGCCCTTTCCCTCTCATCAAGCTAGCATTTATTAAACTTGCCTGAGTACTCAGTCTAATTTTGTATCAGGACATGTGAGATACACCCCATCCCATTCAGGAATTTCCCTAAAGATTTAGTAAAGTAAGCCAGGGAATAACAATGTCTTAAAAACACTGCTCAGAGAGTGGGCTACTACTTCTCTGTAGTCCCAGAGCTCACTAGGTGGCTCCCACTCTCACAGTTTCTCTGCTTGTCTGTCCCTGCCCCAGCTGGAAGCCTGTGGCAGAATACATTGATCAGCAGTTTGAGCAGTATTTCCGAGATGAGAGTGGCCTGAACCGAAAGAACATCCAAGACAACAGGGTGCACTGCTGCCTGTACTTCATCTCACCCTTCGGCCACGGGTATGGTCCAAGCCTGAGGCTCCTGGCACCACCGGGTGCTGTCAAGGGAACAGGCCAAGAGCACCAGGGGCAGGGCTGCCATTAGCAGGTGGTCACAGATTCCTGTTCCCCAGGCTCCGGCCATTGGATGTTGAATTCATGAAGGCCCTGCATCAGCGGGTCAACATCGTGCCTATCCTGGCTAAGGCAGACACACTGACACCTCCAGAAGTGGACCGAAAGAAACGCAAAGTGAGGGAAGCTGGTGGTGGGAGGGGATCAGGTGGGCTTCTAGAAAGGACGTGGTCCCCAGAACTGTGGGCCCCTCATCTGTTTGTCAGATCCGGGAGGAGATTGAGCATTTTGGAATCAAGATCTATCAGTTCCCAGACTGTGACTCTGACGAGGATGAGGACTTCAAATTGCAGGACCAAGCCCTAAAGGTGGGGCCACTCTAGGGCATCCCCTTCCCATCTTGTTTCTTCTGGGTAGAAAAAGGGAGTAGAATTCTATATTCAGGCTATCAGGGTGGAAAGGACCCTGGCTTCCTAGAGTGAAGCAGAGAAGATGACGATACAGGTGGAAAGAAAGAGGTGAGAACAGAGGGTGCTGACAGGCACCCCTAACCTCTTCCAGGAAAGCATCCCATTTGCAGTAATTGGCAGCAACACTGTAGTAGAGGCCAGAGGGCGGCGAGTTCGGGGTCGACTCTACCCCTGGGGCATCGTGGAAGGTAAAGCACTGAGCCTGTAACCAGGGTATCTCCTTGCCCTCTGTGGCTCTCCCCTACCTATGCCTCTGGCTGACCCCTAGCCTTGCTATGCAGTGGAAAACCCAGGGCACTGCGACTTTGTGAAGCTGAGGACAATGCTGGTACGTACCCACATGCAGGACCTGAAGGATGTGACGCGGGAGACACATTATGAGAACTACCGGGCACAGTGCATCCAGAGCATGACCCGCCTGGTGGTAAAGGAACGCAATCGCAAGTATGACCAGAAGCCAGGACAAAGCTGGCAGGGGGAGATCCCAAGCCTAGCCTTGGGTGAGACCAAGCCCTACTTTTGTTCTTCTATAGGCCCTGGGCTTAATCTAAGTGGGTGCTGGAGTCCTCCTAGCCTTATCAACCCTTTTCTCCCCTTAGCAAACTGACTCGAGAGAGTGGTACCGACTTCCCCATCCCTGCTGTCCCACCAGGGACAGATCCAGAAACTGAGAAGCTTATCCGAGAGAAAGATGAGGAGGTGAGAGCAGTATGGGTAGGGGAGGTCCCCTGTTTGATCACCAACGTTGGTATCTCTTTGTTTGGTAATAGAAAGATCCCTGGCTCTGGTGCATATTTCGGTCCTAGATAGGTCAATAGGTGGTTCTGTCCAGAGTCTCTATCACACCTCACGGCTACCAAGGTTCTGGCTTAAGGGATTAGAAATTTGGGGCACTTCCCCAACACTAAAGGACTCTTCAGAAGGCCGCATTTTGATGCCTGTGCCTATTCCAGCTGCGGCGGATGCAGGAGATGCTACACAAAATACAAAAACAGATGAAGGAGACCTATTAACTGGCTTTCAGCCCTGGATATTTAAATCTCCTCCTGTTCTTCCTGTCCATGCCAGCCCCTCCCAGCACCAGCTCTGCTCAGGCCCCTTCAGCTACTGCCACTTCGCCTTACATCCCTGCTGACTGCCCAGAGACTCAGAGGAAATAAAGTTTAATAAATCTGTAGGTGGCTTCTGGTGTCCCTGTGTGTATTTTTATGACCTCCTGGAGATCAAGACCCTGGGACCCAGTTTTGAAAGGCTAATGGGAGAAGATGTTGGTTTCTGGCTTTTAGTAGGGAAGGGAGAGTGGGGAAACTTTCCACTTCGTTTCCCCTTCTAAGTCCCTGCTTAGAATCCAGGCTGGCTTCTCCATCTTAACGATCATATCTATCATGCCTCTATTATCTGGGGTCTGGGTCTCTCTCCATCTTTCACACATACAGTACCTTTGGTAACAGAAATATCCCTGGCTCTGGTGCATATTTGGGTCCTGGATAGGTCAACAGGTGGTTCTGTCCAGAGTCTCCATCACACCTTAGGGGCTACCAAAGTCCTGGCTTAACGGATTAGAAATTTGGGGCACTTCTCCTGGCTAACACAGTGAAACCCCATCTCTACTAAAAATACAGACGGGCGAGGTGGCGGGCGCCTGTAGTCCCAGCTACTCGGGAGGCTGAGGCAGGAGAATGGCGTGAACCCGGAAGGCGGAGCTTGCAGAGAGCCGAGATTGCGCCACTGCACTCCAGCCTGGGCGACAGGGTGAGACTCCGTCTCAAAAAAAAAGAAAGAAAGAAAAATAAATTTGAGGCACTTCCCCAATACTAAAGGACTCTCCAAAAGGCCCCATGCCCGGCTAATTTTTTGTATTTTTAGTAGAGACGGGGTTTCACCATGTTAGCCAGGATGACCTCGATTTCCTGACCTTGTGATCCGCCCGCCTCAGCCTCCCAAAGTGCTGGGATTACAGGCGTGAGCCACCGCACCCGGCCCAAAAGGCCCCATTTTGATGCCTGTGCCTATTCCAGCTTCGGCGGAAGCAGTTTTGGATTTGATACCCGCCCTTGGGAAAACACAAGGTATTAACTGCGTGCAACCTCCTGACTTTCTATTTCCCCTGATCTGGGAAAAGGGATAGGCAGGCTAAGCTCTACACTGTAGAAAGCCTGTGATAGAGCTTTGAACAAATGCTGCAGGCATTGTAATCACCAAACACTATAGTAAGTGTTCGGAATGAATAAAAACACAATCACCGCCCTACAGGAGTTCAGTAATTTAAAAAATTACAGCATCTGCTAGGTTGCAGGCTGTTCTGGACCCTGGAGTTAAAGTAGTGCAAAGTTCCTGTCTTCCTGGAACTTACCAACTGTACTGAAGTTTCAATGTTCTATAAACAAAGATAGGTAAGGACCCATTGGCCCCGGGGCTTGGTATTAAAGCGCTCAGGCCCACTCCAGACCTGAGAATATCAGCTGAATCTGAATCAACTGTTCTCCATTTCTGTCGGTTGGTGGTATAGCGGGGCCACAGCGACCTCCAGCGGCCACCCTCCGTTTTGTGGTCTGTTCTGGGTCCCCGGGAAAGAAAGGCAGGGGCGATAAGCCGGGTCCTCGGGAGCGCCCTGGTCTCCCTTCCCTTTACAGACTAGGAGGCCGCAGCTAGCTGGCAGTCTCAGATCCAGGTTTCCCATATCTGGGATGAGAGTTCTTCACTCAGGACTGGCAGCACAATGCAGGTCGTGAAGAACGGCAGGGTCGTTTATCCGTACAAAGTGAGTGTTGGAGGAACCCATCAAGACACACGAAGGCTGGGAAATCCCAGCGCTGCCAGTCGGAGACGACCAAGACTGAACCTCAGGCCCAGCCCTCCCTTCTCTCCTAGCCTGCAGGTTTTTCTCCTATTCTGGCGTTGGGACCGGATGACAGCTGCGAAACCAAAACGGGAATGGATAAACTGAGGTGCCACTGGGGATCCGTTTGAGAAGTACCTCCAGGGCGGGGCCATCACCGGAAGTGGCTTAAGGCTTGTACCCTACAATGCCCGCCTCTAATTGCGCTACCAGTAGGCGACGAGCCGCCTCCACTTCCGGTCCCCAGAGCAGTAGCCAGCAGCCCCCTCTTTACTGCTCTCCTACTGGCTGCCGCAAGGACGCGCTGTGATTTCCCATTGGTCGCGTCTCCTCTCCGGCGCCGCGCCTCCTTCCTCCAGGTATAGTCTTGTCTTCCGGTATCCGATTGGCTAAAGGCTGGGAGGGCGTTTGCCCGAGTCGACCAATGAGTGGGGTCGAGAGTGAGGGCGGCGGCTGCGTGATGGGGGCAGGGCGGGACTTGGCGTGGCCATTGGCCAGGGCGGGTACAGGCTAGGGATATGATTGGTTCAGAAGAGGGGCACCGTGGTGGGGTCGGGACTGCGCGGCCTCAGCAGCTGCGGGAGACGGAAGTGGCAAGAGCGCGGCCTCAGAGGGTCGGGCGGACACCGCCTGGGTGAGTCACCGTGCCCCCTGCACTGCGAGCCTGGGAACCGCAACGACCGCGTCCTGCCCGGCCCCGCCCTGGTCCCCACCGGCTTTCCTGAGTCCCGCCTTCTGTCATTTGGGGCTCCGCCTCCCAGTCTTTAGGCTCCGCCCCTAGAACCTGGGCACCTGGGCTCCCCTGCCAACCTGGCCCGCCCTCCGGGACCAGATCCCCTAGGTCTGAAAACCCTGGGCCTCCCAGGCCTGATCCTTGTCCCTCCTTCCCTCCCTTCGTTCCCTGGGGCTGCTGCCAGTGGGCGGTGAGGCAGCACCTCTGGCTTGTCTCTTGCGGGTTTCCCCATGAGGGAGAATGGCCTAGGGAAGAGGATACTGTGAACAGGGAGGTGGGCAGGACCACAGATGGAGGCTTTTATCCCCGCAGCCTCCCGTAGGGCTCTGCTGCACTGCCCGAGGATAGCAGGCATGAAGGAAAGTGTCAGTGAAACCTGGTCCTGGCTCGCTAAGTGAGCCTAGGAGGCCCCATCCTGAAATCCCTGTTACTTGGACTCATTGGACAGCTGCTGACTCCAAGGCCTGGATTGGCCTGATTCTGTCCCTGTTGTGTGGCCTCCTCTCCATAACCTCCACCCCACTTGGTGTCAAATATACTCAGCAGGACCTGTGCAGCCCTGCTGCCCTCTGATCACAGGTTGTGGTCCCCTCCCTCTTGTCCCACTCTGGACTCTGCCCCCAGTAAACAGGTCAGGTGGGTACTACTCCCAGACTCAGAAACTGGCAAAACATTCCTGTGGACTCATGCTCCTTCCGCTACTGCCACTTGACCCAAAGATTCAGGGCCCAAAATGAGCCCCAGTTGGGCAGCCTGTGTCTCTTCAGAGTTGGCAGTTCTGCTCCCCCACAAAGAAGTGTTCTCCCTCTGCGTCTGGAAATCAGGACTCCTGAATTCTGCCGAATAATCTTGGATGACACTCATTCCTGCTCCAGAACTTCGTGGCTGACTTCATGCCCTGCAGGATCACTTGTTGCTTTCTCCCCATGTAGCTCCCATTGCCTCTCTCTGGCATGGTGACTTGTGGAGAGACTGGAGTCTCTGCGAGGGAGAAGAATAAGAGTTGTAGAGAAGGTCAGGGGTAGATGTGTGGCATTTGTTGATTCTATGGTAGTGTTAATGGGGCCCTTTACTTTTATGTTCCCTGTCTCCTTACAGTGAGAAGCAGGCAGCCAGGACCCTTGCCACGGTAGAATGGTGAGTACCCTGTCTTTCCTCAGGCCATTGTGTTTTCTGTAATCCTTGTGTCTTTCTCTGCGAAGCTGCCCCACCTCTCCTAGACCTTGAGCTCCAGGCTACCCTGTTCAGCTCCTAAACATGTTCATCTGCCCTGGAGATAAATTAGGGTTTCTTTAGATTACACAACATCAGCCAGAATACAGCACTAGGACTGGAAGCTTCTAGAAATCATTTTCTGCATGTGCTATGCCCCATACTTTCCTCATACTCCCTACCCACCACTGGCTCTATTAACCCTTCATAACAGCCCTCTTCTTGCTTTTCTTGGGTGCCCAGTAGAATCTCTGTGTTCTGGTCTGAAAAGCCAGGCCTTCTTTATCTCAAGATCCTTGGACTTCTGGTGGGTCCTTTGAATACTGTGGATGCTATATCAGGAGTGACTCCACCAAAACTGTGGGGCTTCTCCAGTTCCAGGGTGCTGCTGTTAAGCCACTACAGATGACAGCTGACTGAATATCTAGCAGGATAGCATCTTCCAGGGTGCCCAGAATATCACCAGAGGTGGTTTACAATGATCCTATTAATTTTCCATTAACTGTAACGGCCCTTCTCTCACCCCAAGTCCAGGGAAGCCCTTAACTCCTGAGAGCTAGGAGGAGGCAGTGAGATGGGAAAGGCCTAGAGAGCTGCAGGCCCTGGCCCAGACCAGGCCCTTAACCTGGTGGTATCTCTTCAGTTTCTTTTAGGTGTCCCTTGTGCTTAGGGGCAGGTTAAAGAATTCAGTAGATGAGAGGATTTTCTCCTTCCCTCCCTTCCTTCCATAGACATGTGGATTTGGTGTGTGCACTATGGGTTCAGTCTCTTCTCAGAAAGCCTGCTGGGTTTGGCCCCCACCAACAAATAGCTCCTCTTTTTCTCTTCTGGGCTACCCTGAAAAGAGCATGGGCTTCAGAGTCAGCTTCATCTAATTTCAAATCCTAGCACCATCACTTAGGTAAATTACATACTTTCTCTCTAAGCTTGAGTCTCACCAGTAAGACAAGATAAGGTTTACTTCTTGGGGGTTGAAAGGTTTTAGTGAGATAATGTTAGAAACTAGCGAGTTTGGCCGGGCGCGGTGGCTCAAGCCTGTAATCCCAGCACTTTGGGAGGCCGAGATGGGCGGATCACGAGGTCAGGAGATCGAGAGACGATCCCGGCTAACACGGTGAAACCCCGTCTCTACTAAAAAAATACAAAAAAGTAGCCGGGCGAGGTGGCGGGCGCCTGTAGTCCCAGCTACTCGGGAGGCTGAGGCAGGAGAATGGCATGAACCTGGGAGGCGGAGCTTGCAGTGAGCTGAGATCCGGCCACTGCACTCCAGCCTGGGTGACAGAGCAAGACTCCGTCTCAAAAAAAAAAAAAAAAAAAAAGAAACTAGCGAGTTCATTGTAGGTGCTTAATAAAATGTCAGGTTTTCTTTTATTACTCCCTTCTCCCCCAAACAAGACAAAAGCCCTGGTGTCTGAAAGTTACCAGGTGCAGGAAGTTTGGGGTTCCAGTCAGCTCCCTCTGTGACTCTTGGTGACATTTTGAGCCCCTTATTCCTGCTCCCCTTGGCCCTCTACCCAACTCTCTACTCCGCTGCTCCTGGGTTTCAAGTTTCATTTTTTTGTATACCTTCTGTGGTCCATACTTCTAGCTCTTCTGTTTCCTAGACTGAGAAATCCCTTCTCCTCCAAGAAGGACTTTATTACGCGGAGATCAGAATGTGAAACAAGGGAGAGATGGAGCTGAAGGACTAGGGTTGGGTAGGGGTGTTGGATAAAAAGCTCATTTCCCTTTCCAGGAGCGTGGAATGACTAACCTGGCACCATTCTAAGGGGAAAGAAGGGTTTAACGAAGTCACAGGATTGAAGGGCCCTGATGGGCAGGGGCATGGTGGGTAGTGGTTTTGGAGGGAAAGGAGGAAGCAAATGGGTAGCGGGCAGGTGAGCTCCACCTTGGGATCCGGAGCAGGCGTCGGGGGAGCTTAGGAGGGGAGGGCGTGGGGATGGTTTTGTAAGAGGGCACGGGGTGGCTCACCTGGGAAGAAGGGAAATGAGAAGATGTGGGCGGTCCCGTAGCCCATGTTCCTGAAAGCTCCTAAAGGTCCCTGGTGTAGGGTACGCCCTCCTACGAGGCCCAGGGTCAGCGGGGAGGGAGGAGGCTGGACTTGTGGGCGGGGCCCGCGGAGCCGCCCCGCCCCTGCCTCCGCCTTCCCGCCGCGGTCCCGGGCTCTCCTCGCGCCTGGCTCCCCTCCCTTCTGCGCTCGTGCGGGAGGGCGGAGCTGGGCCCGCTCCATTGTGGAGAGGAGGGGAGAGGCGCGCGGGAGCCGCACGGAGGCCCCGCCACCAGCGCCCTACCCTTTTGGCCGCCGCGGCTGCACCTGGCGAGCCCCGCAGCCGGGATGCGGCCGGCGCTCGGGGCTGGCGGGCAGCGCAGCGGCTCCGGGGACATGTACGCTCGCCCAGACCGCCCGCGACCATGAGCCTGACCGCCCGCGTCTCCTGCTCCATGCTTAGCTGCTTCGTAAGTGCCCACCCTGCCTTTGGGGGCCTAGGAGGCACCCGCAGCCCCGCCCTGGGTCAGCCTTCGATTTCAGCCCATCCCCCTTCCCGAGGCCCCTGGCCCGGCTCCGAACGTTTGGGGCGGGGAAGGTGGGTTAACCCGTTTATTTCTTGGACTTGCTTCTATCTTTGGGTGCCGGAGATGGTCGAAGGCCAGGAATGGAAATTCTGTGGTCCATCCTGGCCCCGCAGCCGCTGCCCTTGACTGCAGATCTCTAGGCCCCGCCCTGCAGGGGTACATCTCTTTACCTCCGCCTCTCCATCTTGGTCCCACCCGCTGAATCCTTGCTTGGAGATGTGGGATGTGGCCAGTAGGCTGAATGGGATGTTAGGGAGCTGGTCGGGGAGCACAGGATGTCTGTGAGCTGGCTCGGGGCTCCAGTCCCTTCCCTCTTCCACCACTCCATCCCTCACCTGACATGCCAGCCTTTTCTCCTTGACTGTCCCCCAGACAGCCTCTCTTTTCCATCTTCCCTGTCTCTGCAGGGTTCCGTACCTCTGCATCATTCCCGGTCCTCCCCTCCTCCCGCTCTGGCTGATGCTCCTTCCCAGCTTCCCCCATCTGTCCTCTCAGCTGTCCCCCCCACCTTCCCCGTGGGTGTCTGCCAGGCCTCCTCTCTCTCTCTCCTGGCTGTCCTTGGGTCTCCTGGCTCCTCCCAGGCGCGTGGATCCCCTCAGGTCCCCTCCCTGGTGGTTGGGAGGGGAGTTCCTTCTGTTTGCTGTGGGTATTCCTCAGGAATTCCCCTCTGATTAGCAGGCAGGGCAGGTTACTTGGCAGGTAATGGGGGCTTGTCAGCAGTGTGGGTCTAACAAGAAGATAAGCCCAGCTCCCAAACACGTCTTCCTTTTGAAAGCATCGGTGAAGGCCCTCTAGAGGCGTGGGACTGAATCCCCCCACCCACTCCTCTTTGTCTCCTTCACCCACCAGATTGAAGCTTCAGTGGCTGTAGGCGCCTGATTTCCCTCCTCTCTAAAACTAGCTGCCACACCTGGCTCCTTTTCCTCAGGACAGCACTTTCCCATCCCCACTCCTGCCTTACCCTTACACGAGTCTAAGGAAAATAGTCTTTCTTTTCCTTAGTTTTCTCTCCTCCATTTTTGAAATGTTGGTTCTGTAGGACAGTCTCTCTTTGAAGAGTACAGATTCCCAATTCCTCCTGGGGCCTCACTCTTTCCTTAGGCTTAATAGGCTGATACTCTCTCCATTTCACCCTTCCCTGTGTCCAGCCAAGTCAGATCTCTTTTCCCTTCTCTGGTGACCAGAACCTTTAGAGGTGTGTTTGTGGTTATCTGTGGATTTCTTGGTGGGGAGGGAAGCAGAATGAGCCTGATGGGCTAAGTGGAGCTTGGTGACTTAGGACTGTGGCCTTCCTACAGGGTGAGGAGGGGCCCCCCAGCCTGGAGTACATCCAAGCCAAGGATCTGTTCCCCCCCAAGGAACTAGTGAAGGAGGAGGAGAATCTTCAGGTAAGGAGGATTTGGGGGCCAGGGTAGATGTGGCTCCCTGCCTAGTTAAAAAACACCCTCCCTTCTCCCAAAAATCCTCAAGGGGATCTGGTACCAGAGCTCTGGCTTCCTGTTCCCTGGTCTCTGGAGGAGGAGGGTTTGTCTGTGTATCCTGGAGCCTTTGAGCCTGGGGAAGGAAAGGGAGCTTTCCTGTACGGCTGTTGCCTGGTGCTGTTACTGTGGAGAGAACTCTCCTCTCCGGCCTTGGTCCGCCTTTTCCAGAGGGGATCCCACAGATCAGGGGCTATAGAGGAAGATAAGGTGGTCACTCACTTTGGACTGAAGGTTTCTCTGCCCCTTGACAGGTCCCCTTCACAGTGCTGCAGGGTGAGGGAGTAGAGTTCCTGGGCCGGGCAGCCGATGCCCTCATTGCCATCTCTAACTACCGGCTGCATATCAAATTCAAGGACTCTGTCATCAACGTGAGTTTCTGTATTGTTCTTCTACCCCTAAGCTAGAATCCCTATGAGGTTCTAGCCTGGTGGAACAAGGTGGGATTGTTCCAAAGCTCTCCTTGATCATGTCGTTAAAAAAGTTGGAGGCCGGGCGCAGTGGTTCACACCTGTAATCCCAGCACTTTGGGAGGCCAAGGTGGGCAGTTCACTTGAGGTCAGGAGTTTGAGACCAGCCTGGCCAACATGGTGAAACTCTATTTCTACTAACAATACAAAAATTAGCCGGACTTGGTGGTACGCACCTGTAATCCCACCTACCCGGGAGGCTGAGGTGCGGGAATCTCTTGAACCGGGAGGTGAAGGTTGCAGTGAACCGAAATTGTGCCACTGCTATCCAGCTTGAGTGACAGAGTGAGACTACATCTCAAAAAAAAAAAAAACTTGGGGATCCCTTCTCTTTCTCTCTGACCTCATGTTTTCCTGCCTCATTTTCCTAGCTATAGCTCTGTTTCTGGCTCATTCTCCTTTCTCCTCTTCTCTCTTTCCATTATTCTATTACTGGCCCTTCTAAGGAGCACAGTGGCATTGTTGGAAGAACACAGGCTTTGGAGTCAGACAAACCTGGGCTCTTTTCCTGTGTTGCCACTGACCAGCTGGGTGACCTTGGTCAAGTCACCTAACTGAGGCTTGATTTTTCTCCTCAATAATATGGGCTGAAAACACCTGCCGTGCAGGGTTATTGGGATCATTAATTGGGATCACATATGCAGAGGACTCCGTACAGTTACCAGGTGCTTAACAGACCCTCAGTAATTGTTGGTTTCCTTCCTGCTATTGATACATCAGTGCCTAGGCTAGGGTGAGGGTAAGGAGTGATACCCAGTGGGGAGTCTGAGCTTCAGTTTGCCCTTCCTCTAAAGGTCCCCCTCCGGATGATTGACAGTGTGGAGAGCCGTGATATGTTCCAGTTGCACATTTCCTGCAAGGACTCCAAAGTGGTGAGGTGAGAACAACGGGGCCTCACTCAGGTCCCCTGGCCCTCGTTTTGTCCAGATCTCTGTGCTGCAGGGTTTCTCTGGTGCGAGAGAGGAAAGATCCTGCCTCACTTTCCCCAGTTGGAAGAAAAGGTGAAGACCATGTTCTGGGTTGGGAGGTCAGTGTACTGACCCATAGTATCTTGACCTGAAAAACTGGGGGTAATGCTTGGTTCATGGAGTCATCGTAAGGATTAAGTGAGACAATGTGTATGTGTATGAAAGCACCGAGGACAGTATCTGGCACAGAGCATTCCCATTATTGTTGGTTTATTTATTTATTCGTTTGATATACATGTATTGAGTACCCTACTCAATGCCAGACTGTTTTAAGCCCTGGGGATATAGCAGGGAACAAATAGACAAAATTTTCCCTTCTCAGAGAGCTTACATCCCAATGAAGAGATACCAACCGTAAGTAATAAGTAAAATTTGTGAAATGATAGTAAATGTAAAGGAAAAAAAATAAAGCAGTGAAAGGGAATATGGAGTGCTATGAGGGTGAAGATTGTAGAACAATTAGGCTGGGCGCGGTGGTTCACGCCTGTAATCCCAGCACTTCGGGTGACCAAGGTGGAAAGATCGCTTCAGCTTAGGAGTTCAAGATCAGCCTGGGCAACATAGTGAGACCCTGTCTCTACTAAAAATAGAAAAAAATAGCCAGGTGTGGTGATGCGTGGGAAGATTGCTTCAGCTTAGGAGTTCAAGATCAGCTTGGGCAACATGGCGAGACCCCATCTCTACTGAAAATATAAAAAATTAGCCAGGTGTGGTGATGTGTGCCTGAAGTCCCAGCTACTCAAGAGGCTGAGATGGGAGGACCTCTTGAGCCTGAGAAGTTGAGGCTGCAGTGAACTGTGATGACAGTACTGCACTCTGGCCTGGGTGACAGAGTGAGACCCTGTCTCAAAAAAACAAAACGAAAGTGATCAGAGAAGCTGCACCAAAAAGGTGGCAGTTGAGTCAAGACTTGAAGAAAGTGGCCATGTGGGTATTTGGGGAAAGAATGTGCCAGAGAGAGAGAATGGCAAGTGCAAAGGCCCTGAGGTGGGTGTGTGCCTGCATATTGGAAGACTGGCAGGGAGGCTGGTGTGGTTGGAGTAGAGTGCCTGTGGGTGAGAGTAGTGGGTTACAAGATCTGAGAACAAAGCGGGGTGTCAGACATTTTGTCATGAAGACTGGCTTTTACTTTGAGGGAACTGAAAAACCACTGGAGGATTTTGAGCAAAGGCGTGATGTGATCTGATTAATGTTTCACAGAATCACGCTGGCTGCTCTATTGAGACTAGATGAAAGAATGGGGGCAAGAGCAAAAGCAAAAACTGGGAGGCTAGTTAGGAAGCTATTGCAGTTGCCCAGATGAGAGATCATGGCGGCCTGTCTGAGGTGGTAGCAGCCAAAGCAGTGAGAAGCAATCAGATTCTGGGTGTATTTTGAAGGTGGAGATGACAAGATTTGCTGACAGATTTGAAATGAAAGAAAGAGGAATCTGGGATGACTCCAAGGTTTATTAAAAGGATACCCACTTTAGAGCCTACCATGTGCTCAGGTCTGTGGGGCATTCAGAGGAACATTCACATTGCTCTTTCCCTCAAGGAGGCTAAACTCTAGCTGCTGGAAGACCTAACATGTGGCAATGCTATGGGAAAATGTGGTGCTTAGTACTCCAAGCAGGCCAGGCACAGTGGCACATACCTGTAATCCCAGTATTTTGGGAGGCTGAGGCAGGAGGATCGCTTGAGCCCAGGAGTTCAAGAATCAGTCTGGGCAACATAGAGAGACCCTGTCCCTACGAAGAATTTAAAAAGTTATTGCACAATTATGGTCTCAACTACTCAGGGGACTGAGTTGGGAGGATTGCCTGAGCTCAGGAGGTCAAGGCTGCAGGGAGCTGTGATTGCGCCACTACACTCCAGCCTGGGTGACAGAGCAAGAGCAAGACCCTCTCTCAAAAAAAAAAAAAAAAAAAAGGTGTATATATATATATATATATATATATATATATATTCCAAGCACATTAAGAATCAAGAGAGGAAGGAGTTTCTGGCATAGAGTAGGCTGGGAAGTCTTCAAGGAAGAGGTGAGACCGAAACTATCTTCAAAGCATCAGTAGGATGTGGCTAGGCAGAGAGGAGACATTATCAAGCAGAAGATAAACCAAGGAGATGGGAAGGATGTGAGCAGGACTTCCCGCCTGAAGCAGAAGGTTTGAGTTAGGGAGTCATGGGAGATAACACTGGTCCATTAGGGTAGGGACAAGGAGTGCAGACTTTCAGGGCCATGTGGTAGCATTTAGATTTGACACAAGAAACAGTAGGGCCCCATTCGAGAGGATAAGTATGCCTCAAACACAGGAGTTCCTGGGAAGAGAATTATCACGAGAGACAACTTCTGTTGGGTGTTGGTCAGTGTCCCTCATTCCCCCACCCCGGGTCCCCACTGCTTTACCTCTTGCTTTGCAGCCTCTCTTCACAGCCTTCCTGTGGCTGTGTTTTTGACCCTGATAGCTCCATGGCACAACTGCACTTTGCCTCACCCAGGCCTGTGGCTTCTTGCCTGGCAGGTGTCACTTCTCCACTTTCAAGCAGTGCCAAGAGTGGCTCTCACGGCTAAGCCGAGCCACAGCAAGACCTGCCAAGCCTGAGGACCTCTTTGCCTTTGCCTACCATGCCTGGTGCCTGGGGCTGACTGAGGAGGACCAGCACACTCACCTATGTCAGCCAGGTGAGGCCAGTCTATTTTCTTTGGGAGGCTGCTTCTTACCCCTTGGTTCTCATCCCTCCTCCACTCCTGCACATCGGTGCTCTGGGAAGCTAACCATCATGGGGCCTCTGTTGCAGGTGAGCACATACGTTGTCGGCAGGAGGCGGAGCTTGCAAGGATGGGCTTTGACCTGCAGAACGTCTGGAGAGTCTCACACATCAACAGCAACTACAAGTGAGAGGGTTGGGGACCAAAACTCCTTCCACACCAAACGGCTTCCGTGTTTGGATAAAGCGTGGTGGGCACAGCTTCTTAGTCTGTGAGGGAGGAAGGCTTCTGGTTTCTCTTCCCACAAGGCCATCCCCAGGGATCCTGTCGTCACATGTTTTAGACCCAGTGCGGTGACCCCCACCTGGTCTCTTTTCAGATTGTGCCCCAGTTACCCCCAGAAGCTGCTGGTTCCTGTGTGGATCACTGACAAAGAGCTGGAGAATGTGGCTTCCTTCCGCTCCTGGAAGCGGATCCCCGTGGTTGTGTATAGGTGAGGCAGTGGGGCCGGGAAGTAGGGAGGCCATTTCTTATGCAACAAGGAAAGAGTCAGTATTGGAGGTTTTGGGTAACCTGGTTGACTGGGAATTGACACTATGGGGAAGTATAAAATAATTTTAAAACAAAAAACTATCTTAGTTTTTTCTCCTAAGAATAAGGCTGTTAGGGAGTTTATTCATTCCCCCCCTTTTTTTAGAGAGAGAGAGAGAGAGAGAGAGAGTGTGTGTGTGTGTGTGTGTGTGTGTGTGTGTGTGTGTGTAAACATTGGTACACGAGTTGGCAAACTGGCCTGCAGACAAAATCTGGCTCATAGTCTATTATATAAAACGGCTTGTAAGCTGTGAATGATTTTTACAATTTTAAAGGGCTATTTTTAAAAAAACAAAGAAGAAATACATGACAGAAACTGGTTGTGACCCACAAGGCCAAAAATTTGTTGTCTGACTTTTTACTGAAAATGTTTGCTGATCTCTGCACTAGAATATTGTAGCTAAAATAGAGTGAGACAGGAAGTAACCCTGAAGTTTGGAATTGTTCCTGTTCTTGGCTCAGCCAGGCCTTGTTCTCCTGCTGGGTGTCTGTACCTGGAGCAGTTGCTGTGCATATTTGATGAGTCAAGGTCACTTTGGGCGTACAGAGCCCATTTGAGAAAATATGTGTGATGGTGCTTTGTAAACTGTGAAGCCTGCTAGAGATGCTGGGGCTTTTGGTTGCTGTTATGGCCTGTATGAGTGGGTAGCCCCTGCTGGCTCTAGAGACTTTGGTCTAACCCCCTGAGGTAGGCCTCTGGAGGCTTCGAATGCCAAGGGCATTACGGTTTCTTCTGTTTTGTCAGACACTTGCGCAATGGGGCTGCCATTGCCCGCTGCAGCCAGCCAGAGATCAGCTGGTGGGGCTGGCGCAATGCTGATGATGAGTATCTGGTCACGTCCATCGCTAAAGCCTGTGCCCTGGACCCGGGGACAAGGGCCACTGGGGGCTCCCTCAGCACCGGGAATAATGATACCAGCGAGGCGTGTGATGCAGACTTTGGTAAGGTGTGGATGATGCTAACCCCCCAGGGAGCAGGCCCCCTCCTTGGCTTGATTGGCTCCCAGGGAGTCCTCAGTGAGAGTCTGGGAAGATGATCGCACATGGGGTGCTGGGGTCCCTGCCTTGTCAGAAGCTGTGGAGTGTGAGGGGTCTGTAGTTGCATGTTCTGCCTTCTGAGAGGGAGTGCCAGAGGGCCAGCAGGAGGCTGGGTGGCTGGCTGACTCAGGGGCTCCTTGCTGCTATGTGTTTAGATTCCTCTCTGACTGCATGCTCTGGAGTGGAGAGCACAGCAGCCCCCCAGAAGCTGCTGATCCTGGATGCGCGATCCTACACAGCAGCAGTGGCCAACCGGGCCAAGGGTGGAGGCTGTGAATGCGAAGGTATTGCTCTTATCCTGGTGTCTGTAACCAGCCTGTGCTGTGGGTGGCTTTGGTGAGGAGGGGGTTGGGGGCCGTTTGTATAGTGGAAAGAGCCCAAACAAACCTGGCTTGGAATCATAACTTTGCTACCTACTAGCTATGGCTATGACTATGACTATGCTGAAGTTGCTTAATCTGCCCAAGCTTTATTTTCAGTTTTACAAGAAGGGGGTGTTACAAACTTTGCAAAATTGTTGGGATGGTTAGAAGTTGCCTATGTAGGCTGTGCCCAGTGGCTCACACCTGTAATCCTAGCACTTTGGGAGGCAGAGGCAGGCGGATGACTTGAGCTTAGGAGTTCGAGACCAGCCTGGGCAACATGGTGAAACCCCGCCTCTATCAAAAATACAAACCATTAGCTGGGCATGGTGGTGCACTCCTGTGGTCCCATCCCAGCCACTCAGGTGACTGAGGCATGAGAATCGCTTGAAGAGGCAGAGGGTGCAGTGAGCTGATATCATGCCACTGTACTGTAGCCTGAGTGACCATGAGACCCCGTCTCAAAAAAGAAAAAGAAGTTGTATATATAAAAGTATTGCTGCAGAGCAGCTACTATTTATTGAGAATTTAGCATATATTGTCTTTCTTTTTTTTTTTTTTTTTTTTTTTGAGACGGAGTCTCGCTCTGTCGCCCAGGCTGGAGTGCAGTGGCGCGATCTCGGCTCACTGCAAGCTCCGCCTCCCGGGTTCACGCCATTCTCCTGCCTCAGCCTCCCGAGTAGCTGGGACTACAGGCGCCCACAACCGCGCCCGGCTAATTTTTTGTATTTTTAGTAGAGACGGGGTTTCACCGTGGTCTTGATCTCCTGACCTTGTGATCCGCCCGCCTCGGCCTCCCAAAGTGCTGGGATTACAGGCGTGAGCCACCGCGCCCGGCTATATTGTCTTTCTAAGTACTACTATCATCTGTCATTACTGTTACTATTATTAGTATATGGCACCTGAGTCTCCAGAGATATAAGTGTGATTCAGATTTCAAAACTGTATTTAGTTCCCATGCTGGAGTGCTCTGCCTGGCCAGGGAAGCTTTGCCCACCAGGGACCACTCTTGTCCTGGATGCCTGTTTCCAGGACGTGCTTTTTTTTTTTTTTTTTTTTTTGAGACGGAGTCTCGCTCTGTCACCCAGGCTGGAGTGTAGTGGCGCGGTCTCGGCTCACTGCAACCTCCGTCTCCCAGGTTCAAGCAATTCTCCTGCCTCAGCCTCCCAAGTAGCTGGGATTACAGGTGTCCACCACTATGCCCAGCTCATTTTTGTATTTTTAGTAGAGACGGGATTTCACTGTGTTAGTCAGGCTGTTCTCGAACTCCTGACCTCAGGTGATCCACCTGCTTTGGCCTCCCAAAGTGTTGGGATTACAGGCGTGAGCCACCACGCCCAGCCTAGGACGTGCTTTTACGTCCCACTCTCCTGTCATGTCTACAGAGTACTATCCCAACTGTGAGGTCGTGTTCATGGGAATGGCCAACATCCATGCCATCCGGAACAGCTTTCAGTACCTCCGGGCTGTGTGTAGCCAGATGCCGGATCCTAGCAAGTAGGTGTTCCCTGCTCGGATTCCTTCCAGTCTCATTCCTTACCCAGTACCTCTTATTCTTGGAAGATTAGATGGGGAGATGAGAAGTTCGGAGAGCAGGAGACCTGAGGGCCTGGGTGGAGTTGGGTGCCATGGGCTAGTTCCAAGAACCCTTCCACTTCTCAGCCAACACTTTGGCGTGGTCACAGGACATTGAATTCCTTTAGTTTGGATCAGTTGTTCTACTCAAAGAACACAGAGAACTGGGGAGAGAAAATGGCTGAGTGCGCATGTGATGCTTCCCAGTTCCTCTTTTGAGCCTCATAAGCTCTTATCTGCTGCAGGTCCTGTCTTCCCTACCTTCCTGCTAGATACCTCTTGTCCAAAAGGCCCTGGGTTGTACCTCTTTGTTTCAGTTCTCACTGGGGACTTTGTTGGGTAGGGCTGGCTGTGGATGGAGGAGAGACTGTTGTGGCCTCAGCTCCCTTTGTGACCGACTTGATTTCTGCTCTTGTGTAGCTGGTTGTCGGCATTGGAGAGTACCAAATGGCTGCAGCACTTGTCGGTAATGCTAAAAGCAGCTGTGCTGGTGGCAAATACAGTAGACCGGGAAGGCCGGCCTGTGCTGGTACACTGCTCCGACGGCTGGGACCGCACACCACAGATCGTAGCCCTGGCCAAAATATTACTGGACCCATATTACAGGACGTTGGAGGTATTGAGAGGAATTGGGTGGGAAGACCAGAGGGAATGTGGGAGGAGGGAAGGTGTTGAGCCCTCTGGATCTGTCCTAGGAATCTTTCAGTAGAGGACATTGGTGGCTCTTTTTTTTTCCCTTTTTTTTCAACTCCCAAAGCTTTGGAAAATTGGTGGCTTTTAGTCCTCTTCTAGGTCCAGTCCTAGTTTTCTTTGAAGCTGCCAGCTCCCTGCTTTGGGCAGTTCCCGGGAGAGCAGCACGTCAGCGTTTCCAGAGAGGCCCTATGTTTGAATAGTTTCTTTTTTTGCAGGGCTTCCAAGTGTTAGTGGAGTCTGACTGGCTGGATTTTGGGCACAAGTTTGGAGATCGCTGTGGCCACCAAGAGAATGTGGAGGACCAAAACGAACAATGCCCTGTGTTCCTCCAGTGGCTTGATTCTGTTCATCAGTTGCTTAAGCAGTTCCCCTGCCTGTTTGAATTTAATGAAGCATTCCTGGTAAGTCCTAAACCCTGTGACAAGAGGGATTGGGGGAATGACAGCTCAAGGCCCCCAGGTGCAAGCTCTCTCTGCCTTCTAGGTAAAACTGGTGCAACACACATACTCCTGCCTCTATGGCACCTTCCTGGCCAACAACCCCTGTGAGCGAGAGAAGCGCAACATCTACAAGCGGACCTGCTCTGTGTGGGCGCTCCTTCGAGCTGGCAATAAAAACTTTCATAACTTCCTCTACACACCCAGCTCAGACATGGTGAGTCTCAGCCCTTTTCCTATAGGTGCTATTTAGAAACCTATAGGGAGAAGGAGCTGAATCAGTAGGGAAAATGTAGAGTCAAGGGCTTAGGGAAAGAAAAGGGACCAGAGACTCTTGACAAAGCACTCGTATTGGGCTGCTTCCCTAGGTCCTGCATCCTGTTTGTCATGTCCGGGCCCTGCACCTCTGGACGGCTGTTTATCTGCCAGCATCATCTCCATGCACACTTGGGGAGGAAAACATGGATCTTTACCTTTCCCCAGTGGCCCAGAGCCAGGAGTTCTCTGGCCGCTCTCTGGACAGGTAAGAAAAGCCCTTCTTTCTTTCTCCTCTCTCCACTAGGAAAGCAATAACTGTTTCCCATCTCATCTAAATGTTCTCTATCTTTCTTTCTTTTTTTTTGAGACGGAATCTAGCTTTGTCCCCCAGGCTGGAGTGCACTGGCGCAATCTCAACTCACTGCAACCTCCATTTCCCGGGTTCAAACGATTCTCCTGCCTTAGCCTTCCGAGTAGCTGGGATTACAGGCGCCAACCACCACACCCAGCGAATTTTTGTATTTTCAATAGAGACGGGGTTTCACCATGTTGGCCAGGCTGGTCTCGAACTCCTGACCTCAGATGATCCACCTGCTCCGGCCTCCCAAAGTGCTGGGATTACAGGTGTGAGCCACCGTGCCCGGCCTCTTTCTGAGGTATTTAAAAGCAACTTCTTGAGTCATTTGCAGGAAAAGCTTGGCCAAGACTTGTAGCCAGCCTGGAGTACACTCTGTGTATTTTCAAGGTCCTCTGAAGATAAGGTTGGATACTTTTTTTCCTGAAGGAGCTGCTATCACCCTGTATGATATACCCAAGCAGGGGAGAGAACAAAACAGAAAGGACTGTTTTAGGAAGGTTTGTGAGAATGGTCTTGATTTTTGTTCACTGGTACAGGGCACGGAGAGCTTGCTATATTAGTAGCAACCTTTGTTGTGTCCAGCATTAGCTTCTAGAAACATCTGACTCTCAGGGAAATGGGTTCCCAGCAGGGGGATGGCCTTATATTACTCCGTCAGAAAAAGGCCAGAATTTAAAAGGGAGACATAAAATTAGTTATCTTCTGGCTGAATGTTTTGGGGGGAAGTGAGATGGTGTTGGTTAAATTATGAGAGTAGTACCTGTTTCTTGTTTTTAAAAAAATAGTCAGTATAAAAGTAGAAAATCCCTTAGGATCCTTGTCCCCACAGGTGTCCACTATTAACATTTGTTATGTGTCTTTCCAGATGTTTATCTCTACATAGGTAAATCCACACTCATGCTCTCATGTGGAAACATTTTTATAAATAAAATCAGAATATTTTTACATACCCTTTTTACTTTTTTGCATATTCTGCAACTTGTTTTTCCCACTTTGTATTAGATTGTCTTCTCATAACAGCACATCTAAATTTCTTTTCTTGTTTTTATTGGCTTCAGAGTAGTCCACAATTTATATAACCAGATTCCTATTCATCATTTAGGTAATTTCCATTTTTTTTTAAATCATTACAGGGAGTGCTTTTGTGAACATCCTTGTATGTGTAACTTTTTAAAAAATTGTAAAATACAGGCTGGGCATGGTGACTCACACCTGTAATCCCAGCATTTTGGGAGGTCGAGGCGGGCAGATCACTTGAGGTCAGGAGTTCAAGGCCAGCCTGGCCAACATGGTGAAACCCTGTCTCTACTAAAAATACAAAAATTAGCCGGGCATGGTGGCAGGCACCTGTAATCCCAGCTACTTGGGAGGCTGAGGCATGAAAGTCGCTTGAATCTGAGGGGCGGAGATTGCGGTGAGCCAAGATCGCGCCACTGCACTCCAACCTGGACAACAGAGCGAGACTGCGTCTCAAAAAAAAAAAAAAATTGTGAAATACACATGCTATTTACCATCCACACCATTTTTAAGTACATAGTTTAGTAGGGTTACTTTGTAGTTTTGTTTTGTTTTGTTTTGTTTTTTTAAAGACAGAGTTGCGCTCTGTTGCCCAGGCTGGACTTCAGTAGCACAATCTCAACTCATTGCAACCTCTACCTCCTAGGTTCAAGTGATTCCCCTGCCCCGGCCTCCCGAGTAGCTGGGATTACAGGCATGCGCCACCATGCCCGGCTAATTTTTGTATTTGTAGTAGAGACGGGGTTTTACTATGTTGGTCATACTGGTCTCAAACTCCTGACCTCAAGTTACCCACCCACCTCGGCCTCCCAAAGTGTTGAGATTACATGTGTGAGCTCCTGCGCCTGGCCAGTGGGGTTACTTTGTATGCATATTTTTGCATTTGTGCTAGTATTTTTGCCAGATAAATGAAAATACTATGCTCAAAGGATATATATCTCTCTCTCAAATTTTGATATTTGCTTATTGGCTGAGAGCTTTTTTTTTTTTTTAAGAGACAGGGTCTTGTTCTGTCATTTACGTTGGAGTACAGTGGCACAATTATAGCTTACTGTAACCTCAAACTCCTGAGCTCAAGTAATCCTTATGTTTCAGCCTCCCAGGTAGCTAATTAGCTCATTAGGCACGTGCCAATTTTTATTTTTTGTAGAGACAGGGTCTGTTGCCCACGTTAGTCTTAAACTCCTGGCCTTGAGTGATCTTCCTGCCTTGGCCTCCCAAAACACTGGAATTACAGGTGTGAGCTACCATGTCCATCCTGGCTAAAAGTTTTTCAAATATGACATATGTTATTGATTGAGTATTATAAAGGAAAACAAAAAACCCAGCATCCCAAATTACTGGTTTGAGGGTCTTTTGAACTAAGTCATTGTGAGGGGACCATGATAGGTTTCAGGAATTCAGTGATTTTTTTTCCTTCCCCAAACTATGCAAACCTATGAATAGGTTCATAGGTTTACTTTTCCTGGGAGAGGGGTCATAACTTTTAATCAAATTTTGAATAAGCTCTGTGACTCATTTAATAATCATTTCATTAACTTAGTATCTGACTTATCAATTCAACAAATGTTTCTTTAATACCTACAAGTTGCCTATTACTGTACTAGGTTTTGTGGGCTACACCAAATAAATAGAAGATATTGGTTCTACTTTCAAGATAATTTTAAGCTCTAAGGTAAGACACAGAGCAACTAGAGAACAATTCCTTTTTTTTTTTTTTTTGTGATGGAGTCTCACTCTGTCACCAGGCTGCAGTGCAGTTACGCAATCTTGGCTCACTGCAACCTCCACCTCCTGGGTTCAAGTGATTCTCCTGCCTTAGCCTCCAGGGTAGCTGGTACTACAGGCATCCGCCACCACACCCTCATTTTTCGTATTTTTAGTAGAGACAGGGTTTCACCATGTTGGCCAGGATGGTCTCAATCTCTTGACCTCGTGATCTACCCGCCTCGGCCTCTCGAAGTGCTGGGATTACAGGCGTGAGCCACTGCACCCGGCCAACTAGAGAACAATTCTAAGCCAGCATCTAAGCAGATAAGAATGTGTGTAGTTTAGGCTGGGCGCAGTGGCTTATGCCTGTAATCCCAGTACTTTGGGAGGCCAAGGTGCACAGGTTGCTTGAGCCCAGGAGTTTGAGACCAGCCTGGACAACGTGGCAAAACTCCACCTCTACAAAAAATACAAAAATTAGCCAGGCATGGTGGCGTGCGCCGTGATCCCAGCTACTTGGCGGGCTGAGGCAGGAGGATGGTTTGCGCCCAGGAGGTCGAGGCTGCAGTGAGCTGTGATTGTGCTATGGCACTCCAGCCTGGGTGATAGAGCGAGACCTTATCTCAAAAAAAAAAAAAAAAAAAAAAGTGTATAGTTCAAAGCTTTAGAGAAATGATGTGTGTTTTAAAAGGGTCATTTGGTGGCTGTTTTACTCAGGAAATTTTCATGAAGGACCAGACAAGAACTGTGGGTCTGTTTGTGTTCTCTGTGTCTGGCTTAGAATCTGGCACATAAGTAAATTTAAATAAATTTACTCAAGTAAAAATTTACTTAAAACTGGACAAACGGCTGGGTGTGGTGGCTCATGCTTGTAATCCCAGCACTTTGGGAGGCCAAGGTGGGCGAATCACAAGGTCAGGAGATCAAGACCATCCTGGCTAACATGGTAAAACCACATCTCTATTAAAAATACAAAAAAAAAAAAAAATTAGCTGGGCGTGGTGGCGGGCGCCTGTAGTCCTAACTACTCAGGAGGCTGAGGCAGGAGAATGGCGTGAACCTGGGAAGG
This sequence comes from Macaca fascicularis, assembly GCF_037993035.2. NCBI lineage: Eukaryota > Metazoa > Chordata > Mammalia > Primates > Cercopithecidae > Macaca > Macaca fascicularis. Next base: position 48,215,709 of record NC_088390.1, read on the forward strand.
CGGAGGTTACAGTGAGCCGAGATGGTGCCACTGCACTCTAGCCCAGGTGACAGAGCGAGACTCTGTCTCAAAAAAAAAAAAAAAAAAAAAAACTGGACAAATGAATGAAATAAAGGTAGTTGTGAGCTTAGTAACAAGGTTAGTGGAGAGGGGTCCAAAGGAAGTAGATACATGAGAGGTAGGGTTTCTTTTTGAAAAGGAGCCTTGCTCCATTGCCCAGGCTGGAGTGCGGTCACATGATCTTCTCAGCTCACTGCAACCTCCGCCCACCGTGTTCAACTGATTCTCCTGCCTCAGCCTCCTGAGTAGCTGGGATTACTAATTTTGTATTAGTAATAGTAGCTGGGCTAGTTTTTGTATTTTTAATACGGGATTTCACCATGTTGGTCAAGGTGGTCTCGAACTCCTGACCTCAAGTGATCTGCTCACCTTGGCCTCCCAAAGTGCCGGGATTATAGGAGTGAGCCACTACGCCTGGGCGAGAGGTAGTTTTTTTTTTAAAAAAGAACTTCTGTGGCTGGCAGGGGTTGAGAAGGGGCTATTTTAAGGAATAGAAGGAAATATAAGACAGGTCATTGAGGGCATTGAAGGCTTTAAACATTACAGTAAAGAGTTTATTTTGATTCGGTTGTCAATAGGAAGTCACTATAGGAAGTCACTGTGATCTTCTGACAGTGGGATCCTTGGAGAACTAATCAGTGAGTACAGGGTAGCTGGAGGCACAGAGACCAGCCAGCACTGCTGTAGTAGTTTAGGTATGAGGGGAAGAGTCCCTGGCAAAGAGGAAGGATTAAATTTAGAAGCACTATAGAGAACCATTGGCAGGCTACAGAATTGATTGAAAGTTGAAGAGTAGAAGTGAAAAGTACTTTGGGTCCCAAGTATCTGAGCTTAGAAAGTAGGAGAATATTAGTACCGCTAATAGACATTGAAAAGTCGAGAAGACAAGCCAGTTTGGGGAGAAAGCGGAGATACAGGGAAATTGGGATTGAAATATTAGTTGACAGCAAAGAAGGAGGTGTGTTGTAGGCAGCTCAAGATGGAGACTGGATTTGGAGAAATAACTGGTATAAAGATTTTAAAGGGAATGGTCTCTGTAACAACTGACCTGACTTACCTTTGATTCTACCTTTCCCTAGATCAAAAATGTCCTACTGTCTTTTTTCTTATCCTTCCATTAAAGTCATAAACACATTCTTCTATACCCATCTCAAATCCTACCCTCTCTGTGTAGCCTTCCTTGACCACCTAGCTGGATGAGCTCTCTCTCCTTGTTCTAAACTCAGGTATTATTATCTCTGTCAACATTGCTGATTAACCTTTGGTACACATAGAATGAGTTGTGGAGGATGGCAGTTATTTGAATTGGGACGAAGAACACATCGGAGTTAATTATAGGCTTCTATTTGTTATTGTTGTTTGAGACAGTCTTGCTCTGTCACCCAGGCTGGAATGTAGTGGTACGATCTCGGCTCACTGCAACCTCTGCCTCTTGCCTCCCAGGCTCAAGCGATTCTCATGTCTCAGCTTCCCAAGTAGGAGCTGGGTTTACAGGTGTGCACCACGACGCCCAGCTAGTTTTTGTATTTTTAGTAGAGATGGGATTTCACCATGTTGGCCAGGCTGGTCTTGAACTCCTGGCCTCAAGAGATCTGCCTGCCTTGACCTCCCAAAGTGTTGAGATTACGGGAGTGAGCCACTGTGCCCGGCATATTCTTTACTTCTTTTGTATGCTTGAAAGTTTCCATAATAAAATGAAAAGAAAGAAGTCAGCTGTGGCACTTAAAAGAATACAGATCACTGGGCCTCACTCTTGGCCATTCTTATGCATTAGGTCTTGGGTGGACCCTGGTTGTCTGGATGTCTAAGAAGATCCACCAAGATGCCTGATGTATATCACACATTCAATTGGCACCTAGCAGTGGAAAGTTGATGTGGTATTTTGAGCTTATTCATTCATTTCTCAAGTCATTTGCCCCTGGTAGTGTGCTAGGTGCTGGGGATTCAAATAAGACAGAGTCCTGCCATCAGCACACTTCAGCAGAGGGAGTTAAACAAGTAAACAATGATGTGCAATAATGTGTTATAGGAAGTACTGAGCAATGTGCTTTGATGTGGATTCTTTTGTTTAATCTTCATAATAGCTTTAAGAGCTAGGTACTTTAACCTTTATTCCATAGATGAGGGATCTGAGGCTTAGAGAAGTTAAAGTCACACAGCAAAGATGTTGTTAAATTGGGATTTGAGCCCTGCCTATGGGACTCCAGGAACTCTAATTATAACGACTGTTTTTGCCTTCCTGGAATTTCATACCATTAAAAAAAAATCAAAATTGGTCATAAAAGTTATATCAAATATGTATAAAACATTTAAGTTTCAAAAATCAATTACTTAAAATAAGCTGCGTTGTAACTCTGCCTTTGGGGGATTTTTCCGCATGGGCTGAACTGACTGAGCCATCTAAAAATAGGAGGCCAGTGAAGTCTCTACTGTTTCCCTGGTGAATTTCCCTCAAGTTTTCATTGCTCTAAGGACTTTGAACTGCATTAATAATCAGGATGGCCATTCTTGAAAATGTCCCTTAACACGTCTGGTATATATGAATGCCTCTAGAACTCTGAGTGCTATATACCAGGGGAAGTTTCCATGGGGCCTTGGGAATCAGAGGAGCACACCGCTGCTAAGTGGTTATAAAGAGCAGTGCTGAGGGAGTTGTGTTGTCTTAATAAAGTTTGTGGTTATTATGTTTGTGGTTGGTTGCCTATGTTTTGAATTCTCGTAGCATCTCTACAAGGTATGATTTATTATCATCATTGTATAAAGGGAGAGACCAAGTATCTGGGAGGTTAATTTACTTATTTGTAGTCATGTAGCTAATTAGTGTCAGAGCCAATATGTTCTAGCTCCAAAACCCGTCTTCTTTCTGTTTTATTGTGATGGAGGCAGTGAGATATTGGGTTTGAGTCTCGGGTATAGTCCTGGCTGGAACAATAGATTCAGAAGGCATTGGCATAGAAGGCAGCTGAAACCATTGTAGTGGTTGAGATTGCCCAGGGAGACTGGTAGGTTGAGTGCTGACAAAAGCTGAGGATAGATTTTTGGGTTCCAGAGGACAGGGTCCATGTCTTACACTTTTTTTAACAGAGTAAACTTTCAGTGAACATTGGTTATTTGTGATCTTAAGGGTCATTATTGTTAAACTTAAGTGTTCTTAAGTGTCATTTTTTCTAAACTCTCGCTTTGATATTGCTCCATTGATTCAGCTCCATATATTGTATTGCAAGTGCCCATCTCCTGACCCGGAGGTGTTATATTTGTCATTCCAGATTACCTAAAACCAGATCCATGGATGATCTTCTTTCTGCCTGTGACACAAGCAGCCCCCTGACTCGTACATCCAGTGACCCTAACCTGAATAACCACTGTCAGGAGGTCAGGGTAGGCCTGGAGCCCTGGCACAGCAATCCTGAGGGATCAGAGACAACCTTTGTGGACTCTGGGGTAGGAGGTCCTCAGCAGACTGTGGGAGAAGTGGGTCTTCCTCCTCCTCTGCCCAGCAGCCAGAAAGACTACTTGAGCAATAAACCTTTCAAGAGTCACAAAAACTGTTCTCCAAGTTACAAATTGCTTAATACCGCAGTGCCTCGGGAAATGAAGAGCAACACCTCTGATCCTGAGATCAAAGTCCTGGAAGAGACTAAGGGACCAGCTCCCAACCCTTCTGCCCAGAATGAGGTGGGTAGGACTTTAGATGGCACAGGGGAGCCACCTGAACATTGTCCTGAAACAGAAGCTGTCAGTGCACTCTCCAAGGTCATTTCTAATAAGTGTGATGGAGTTTGTAATTTTCCTGAGTCTTCCCAGGACTCTTCTACAGGTGCGCCCCAACAGGCCCAGCCAGACTCCTTGCTAGGTGTGCCCTACAAATGTGTTCTCGATCACAGCCTCAGCACCCTTTGCAACCCACCAAGTGCTGCCTGCCAAACTCCTCTAGGCCCAAGGGCTGACTTCCTCAACCAAGATCCCTCAGGGTCTGTGGCAAGTATCTCCCACCAGGAGCAACCGAGTTCTGTGCCAGATCTGACTCATGGGGAGGAAGACATTGGTAAAAGAGGAAGTAATAGGAATGGGCAGTTATTGGAAAATCCTCGCTTTGGGAAAATGCCATTGGAATTGGTCCGGAAGCCAATTTCTCAGAGCCAGATTAGTGAGTTCTCTTTTCTAGGGTCCAACTGGGACAGCTTCCAAGGGATGGTGACTTCATTCCCAAGTGGGGAGGCCACCCCTCGGCGGCTGCTTTCCTATGGCTGTTGTAGCAAGAGGCCAAACAGTAAGCAGATGCGGGCCACGGGGCCCTGCTTTGGGGGCCAGTGGGCTCAGAGAGAAGGTATGAAGTCACCTGTCTGTTCTAGTCATTCCAATGGACATTGTACTGGCCCAGGAGGAAAGAACCGGATGTGGTTGTCCAGTCACCCAAAGCAAGTCTCTAGCACAAAGCCTGTTCCACTGACCTGTCCTTCTCCAGTGCCTCCTCTCTATTTGGATGATGATGGACTCCCCTTTCCCACGGATGTGATCCAGCATAGGTTACGGCAAATCGAAGCAGGGTACAAGCAAGAGGTAGAGCAGCTACGTCGACAGGTGCGTGAGCTTCAGATGAGGCTGGATATCCGTCACTGCTGTGCCCCTCCAGCAGAGCCTCCCATGGACTATGAGGATGATTTTGTAAGTAGTCACCAACTGCCATACACCCATTATTTAGTCTGTTCATCCAGCCTTCCCTCCATTCAGCATTTATTCGTTGGGTACTTGCTGTGTGCCACTGAGTTAGGTGCCTGGACTATAGGATGAAAAACAAGTAAGCAATTAGAATGATGTTTTTAAGTGCTATGATTGAGGAGGCATCGGGTGTTAGAGGGCTGGAATGGAGTGAAACATCAAGGAAGGCTTTCTTGAGAAGGTAATGCTTGAGCTGAGTGCTGAAGAATGTGTGATATTTAGCTAGGTAGACAGTGAAAAGGAAACACCATTTGCAGAAGCATCGTGGCAATAGGTACTCCAATGATATGGCTTAAAAGGATGGGACATGCGAGTGTATATGTGTACATGCATGCATACACACTTACACTGGGGCTGTAAGAGACAGATAGGGTGGTGGGAGCTGACATTGGAGAAGTAGGTGGAGATTAGAAGGGTCAGCTTGAGTGCCCTTCTTGTTTGGATTTTACCCTTAAGGCAATAAAATTTTAGGCCAGTGTATAATATGATCAGAGTTGTACTTTAAGAAAATGACTCTTACACTCTTGCAACAGTGTACAATTGTTTTTTTTTTTTTTTTTTTTTGAGATGGAGTCTCGCTCTGTCACCCAGGCTGGAGTGCAGTGGCGCGATCTCAGCTCACTGCAACCTCCGCCTTCCCGGGTTCACACCATTCTCCTGCCTCAGCCTCCTAAGTAGCTGGGACTACAGGTGCCTGCCACCACGGCCAGCTAATTTTTTTTTTTTTGTATTTTTAGTAGAGACAGGGTTTCACCGTGTTAGCCAGGATGGTCTCAATCTCCTTACCTCGTGATCCACCCACCTCAGCCTCCCAAAGTGCTGGGATTACAGGTGTGAGCCACTGTGCGTGGCCCAACAGTGTACAATTTTAATGAGTCAGTTGAGACCCAGATTGGGAGGCTGGTAAGGTCATTTTGGAATAATCCAGGTGAGAGATGAAGACTATGTAGGCTGTGCAGTGTTGGGCAGCCTCAGGTTCTGGCACCATAGTCCTTGGGGAGCTTCTAGGAGCCAGCTTCCTCCCCATGGTATCTTGCCATTTTCAGACACTTTCCTTTCTTCTGTTAAGGTGCTCCCCACTTGCCTGCTTCTCACTTCTCTGGTGCTTTAAACAGTAATCAACAAACCTTTTTTTTTTTTGTAAAGGGCCAAATAATAACTATTTTAGGTTTTGTGGGCCATACAGTCTATGTTGCAACTACTCAGCTCTGGTGTTGTGCAAAAGCAGCCATAGGCCAGGCACAGTGGGTCATGCCTGTAGTCTTAGGACTTTGTGAGGCCGAGGTGGGTGGATCGCTTGAGCCAAGGAGTTTGAGACCAGCCTAGGCAACATGGTAAAACCCCATCTCTACAGGAATTACAAAAAAATTAGCTGGACATGGTGGCGGATGCTTGTGGTCCCAACTACTCGGGAGGCTGAGGTCGGAGGATCTCTTGAACCCAGGATGTTGAGGCTACAGTGAGCCGTGATCATGCCGCTGCATTCCAGCCTGGGCAAAAGAGCGAGACCTTGTCTCAAAAACAAAACAAAAAGCAGCCATAGACAGTATGTAAATGAATGAATGCAGCTGTGTTCCAACAAAACCTGATTTACAAAAACAGGCAGTGGGCTAGTTTGGCCTGTGGGCCGTAGCTTGCCAACCCCTGGTTTAGAACGTAACAAGAGAGTCTTTCTATGCTGTAGTGTAGCATATTGGTAAGAGTATAAGTCTGAAGCCACAATACTAGGTTCAAATCCCAGTTTTACCACATATCAGCTCTTAACTTTCTCTGTGGCTTCATTTTCTTATTTGTAAAAGGGGGATATTAGTAGTATACGTTGTAAGACTGTCATGAGAAATAAGTTCATGTATGTAATGCACTTAGCACAGTGCCTGACACATGGTAAACACTAAGTGTTAATGATGATGAAGATAATGTTGTTGTCTTTGCCTTTTCATCAGACATGTTTGAAGGAGTCAGATGGCAGCGATACTGAGGATTTTGGCTCTGATCACAGTGAAGACTGCCTTTCAGAAGCAAGCTGGGAACCTGTTGATAAGAAAGAGACTGAGGTATGTTTAGGCACATATGTGGTGGGTACTTATGTGAGCCAGTGAGTCGTCATACTTCCCAGAGATGAATGACATGCTGTAGACTGAGCTGTCTCCCAGTGGAGTGTCAACCTGGTAGGCAAGTGGTAGCCAGTTATGAAGATAAGCCTTGTCACTTTCTCCTGGGATGCTTTCCTTATTGCAGTGTTGCTCTTCCAGTCTGTCAGCAAGGACCAGGAATTTTTCCTTGTGCCTTCTATTAGGTGACTCGCTGGGTTCCAGACCATATGGCATCACACTGCTATAACTGTGACTGTGAATTCTGGTTGGCCAAACGAAGACACCATTGCAGGTAAGATGTTTTGTATGATTTAGTATGACTTAAAAAACAGTGCAGGCTGGGCGCAGTGGCTCACGCCTGTAATCCCAGCACTTTGGGAGGCTGAGGCGGGCGGATCACGAGGTCAGGAGATCAAGACCATCCTGGCCAACATGGTGAAACCTGTCTCCACTAAAAATATAAAAATTAGCTGGGTGTGGTGGCGTGTGCCTGTAATCCCAGCTACTCTGGAGGCTGAGGCAGGAGAACAACTTGAACCAGGGAGTTGGAGATTGCAGTGAGCTGAGATCACACCACTGCACTCCATCCTGGCAACAGAGCGAGACTCTGTCTCAAAAACAAAAACAAAAACAGTGCAATACATATGTATAGAACTAAATGGAATCCATTTGGAAGTGGATACCTCTTTATAGAAACTATTTTTGTTTGTCCCCAACTTTTCATTTAGTATCACTCATTCTCAGTATATTGGCATTTCTTAATATTAATTAATTTTTTTTTATTAGTGATGAGGTCTTGCTATGTTGCTCAGGCAAGTCTCAAACTCCTGGCCTCAAGCAATTCTACTGCCTCAGCCTAGCAAAGTGCAGGGATTACTGGTGTGAGTCACCCTGCCTGGCTAGTATATTGGCATTTCTGATGAACTCTTCCCTCTTCGTGCTTTGGCAGAAATTGTGGGAATGTATTTTGTGCTGGATGCTGCCACCTGAAGCTGCCCATTCCTGATCAGCAACTCTATGACCCAGTTCTCGTCTGTAACTCCTGTTACGAACACATTCAAGTCTCTCGTGCCAGGGAACTCATGAGCCAACAGCTGAAGAAACCCATTGCTACAGCTTCCAGTTGAATGCCGGGGAGACGACCTGTCCAACTTTAGCAGGTTTGAAGGGAGGATCTGCTTCAGTTGTAGTTTGGAAGGTTCGTTGGTGTGGCTCATGAAATCACAGAGCTCAGAGATACCATCTTGAGAAATCCTCCTTGGTATCATGAAACTGGAGCAGAGGAATTGCAATTTGGCAGGAGGTCCTCTACTGGTGAGACCCTCACCTTGGGGTAATGGTCCTAACCCAGACCCAGGGTCTGGAAGCTTAATGTTGAGTTGGTGACTCCAGCCTCTTTCTCCTGGAGGTCACAAGATGATGATTGCATAGATGTTACCTGGTGCAAAGTGCCCCAAACAGCAATAGAATGGCATACGTATAACCAAACTCCAAGTGATAACCAGACCCATCTCTCCTCCACCTTGACAAAAGCAGATTATAGTATACAAGATAGGAATTCCTGTCCTATTTGAGATGAACTATATCCTGTACCTCTGTGCTCTGTGTCTGTGCATGAAGGCTCAGTCTTTAGAGGCACTCCCTCTAGTTGCATTAGTACTGTCTTTCTGTGGAGTTTGGTTTGAAGACTGGTTCAGCAAGTGGAGGTTTCAATGTATTTTTCAGTTGGCTCATCAGCCAGCGTTGGTGAATATTCAGTTTAGGGGGACAGTTCTAGGGAGCAAGCCATTTTTGGGAGCAGAGGAAAACTCTGCTGATTGAGTTATTTTGAGCTGTGAAGGCAGTCGTCTCTGTTACACAGTGGCAGCTCTTGAGTTACTCACTGTGAAGAATGAGAAGGGAAAAGTAAAAATTATCCTTGTGAAACATCTGCTGATTGTGCCCTACCCTTTGCGCCTGACTTTTCCTAGTTGTCCTGGTGCTAACACAGGAGCTACACCTTGATCCTCTCCTGGCATGAAAATAAAACAAAGGTTTTCGTTGTTGTTCCATTGCCCGTTTCCCCCATGTTGTCTTTCCCTTGGCTGCTGCCTCCTCTGGGTCACATTGCTTCTTATCCTGAACACTTGACACCTTGAGGGTAGAATTTAGCGTTTGGTTTTTACCTCCTAGCATATGCTGTTTGGTATGTGAGGGTTTCAGTACAAATGCTGCTGTCTATTTCTGTGCACTTAACAATGGAACCCAAACAGAAGAGAATAAAGCCTTGATACCAAAATCGGGAGAGAACATGTGTCCATTTGGACCAAACGTTGTTGGTTTTTTAAAACTTTTATTTTGTTTGTTTTTTTTTTTTTTTCATCTTAATATGTACCAGTGGCACTTAACCAAAAGATACAGTGATATAGCCATGTACTGTGGGTGGGACAGATACAGTCTCCTTGGCCTATAATGAAACCACTAGGACTTTATACATTTTCCTTAATTTGTTGACATATAAATGGTAAATTACATTTAGGCTTATCCTGTTTTGAAATGATGGTAGTCATCTTTCTCACTGCTACTTTCATGTTGCTTTCTAGAAAACAGCATTTCATTCCAAAATAACTAGGATCTGCATTTAGAACAAGAATCATTATTTCCCTGACCTTTTCAGTCCTACAGAGAAGCATCTGTGGTTCTTTTGTACTTGCCATAGATGTAACCTAAAAAGTTTTGGCGTATTTAGGTCAGCCTAGCGGAACTTTTTTTTCATTTAAATGGAGCTGAATAATGGATATTTTGTGTCTGCAAAATTCCTGAGATCATTGAAAAAGTAACAAGGTATTCCTTGTTTCTGATACATAAAATTATTTTAAGCATTTTATCAATCATTAAAATTTACTGCCAGTTGTGAGTGGCTTTTTAATTAACTTGACTTTCATTGCACTTCACTCTGTCTGTTTTCAAGGGGAGTAAGATTGGTAACATTTGGGGAGACTGTATCTGTCTACTTAGTGTGGCTGTTTTGAGGGACTGTCCCATCAGTGAACAAACTGCATGGCCTTGGAGAGAGACTCTGGGCTCTTGGCTCAGATGTGTTCATTAAATACTCCTTTAAGAGCTGTTGTGGGTGTAAGTGACATGATGTGGCCAAAAATCCAAACTGTGCAGTTGCGTTGTGACAAAAATGCAATGTGCTGTAAAAATTCAATACAATTTAAATAAAATCTCTATATTAGTGCTGCTTTGTTGGGTTGTTTTATTTTCATTTCTAAAAAACCTTAATATTCACTTATTCTTTGACTATGAGAAGAGTAGAACATTGTACCCCTTTCTCCCAGCAATTTCCAATTTATTTATTTCGAGATGGAGTCTCCCTCTGTTCCCCAGGCTGGAGTGCAGTGGTGCGATCTCGGCTCACTGCAACCTCCGCCTTCTGGGTTCAAGCGATTCTTCTGCCTCAGCCTCCCAAGTAGCTAGGACTTACAGATACGCTACCACGCTGGCTAATTTTTGTATTTTTAGTAGAGTCGCGGTTTCACCATGTTGGCCAGGCTGGTCTCAAATTCCTGGGTTCGAGCAGTGCACCCCGCTTGGCCTCCCAAAGTGTTGGGATTACAGACGTGAGCCACTGTGCCCGGCCAATTTCCATTTTCAAATGAACCTCTCTTTTTGAATCAGCACAGCTCTTGTTACATTCTTATTTATTGATTGGCTAGGGATCGATTCTTATGGATTCCGTAGAATTCTATCCCATCTTATCTTTAATGTCTAAAATGCCACCAGCTGTTTGGGCAGGCACACAAGATAGTACTTAGATTCTTGTGATTCCCTCTTCCCAGGGACCTCAGTTCTCGTCTAACCTTGGGTAAATTGTCTTGAACAAAATACTGGCTTAAAAGAGTGTATCTTAAAAAGATACAAAAGGCTACTATCTAAAAGGTGAATTCGTTTACTCAAGATATTATACCTCCAGTAGCATCATTTTTGTTTGAGAGGTGGGCAGTTCCACTTAGAAAGATTACAGACCAGACCCTTTGGTCCCCAGAATGACCGACTCTGCTGCCTAACGCACACTTTCTCTGCATTCCAAGTCCCCACTAGTTGGCTGGACCGAAACACACGCCTCTTGGTATTCCACGGTGGATAACTGGGCTTCTCTCTTCGCAGGACTTAGAACTCCCCGGCGGGCAGCCTTCCCGGCCTCAAGTCTGGGAACGCCTGGGGAAGGGGCGCCTGCCCGGGTCCCGCAGGCGTCTGGCGGGCCTGGCCGGGGCACGCGGCCGCCGAGGGGGAGGTGCCCACGCCGCGTGGCGGGAACTCGAGGCCCCATTGGCCGTGCTGGGAGGCACCGCGGGGCCTCGTGCGCCAACGGTCCCTGGTACGCGGCGGACGGGCGCCGGCAGGAGCGGGCAGGGCGAGGCGAAGGCCGGGGAGGGATCGAGAACGGAGTGGGAGAGCTAGGCTCGGGGGGCGAGGCCCGGGCCCGTCGGGGCGATGGAGGAGGCGCTGCTCTCCACCCCCATCAACCCCAACAACTTCCCTGCCAAGCTGTGGCGCCTGGTGAACAGCCCGCGCTACCGCTCCATCCGCTGGGACGGCCGCGGCGAGGGGCTGCTCATCGACCAGCCGCTCTTCGAGGCCGAGCTGCTCAGCCCGCCCGGGCCGGGGGGAGGCGGCGGCGGGGCTGCGGGGGCCGGGGCGGAGCCCGAGCTCTTCAAAACCACCAACTTCACCAGCTTCATCCGCCAGCTCAACCTCTACGGCTTCCGCAAGGTGGTGCTGGGCGGGCCGGGCGCGGCGGGGCCGGGGCCGGGGCCGGGGGGCGGCGGGCCGGCAGGGGACGGGCCGCTCCATCACTTCCACAGCCCGCACTTCCGCCGCGACCAGCCGCAGCTGCTCGTGCACCTCAAGCGCCTGACTAGCGCCAACAAGGCCAAGCTGGCGGCCGGCCTGGAGGTGCCCTGCCGCCCGCCTAACCGCTTCCAGCGGCTGCTCATCACCTCGGCCTCCGCCTCCGCCGCCGCTGCCTCGGCCGCCGCCGCCGCCCCGTTGCAGCACCAGGAGCCGCCGCCACCCGCGGGGCCCCGGCCGGAGCCTCACGGTGAGTGTGAGCTGCCCGCGCCCTCGCCCACAGCGGGCACATGGGCGGCGGGGAGCAACCGCCCTTCGAGGGCGCGTTTTCGCACGTCCTCACGCTGGGGGAGTCCGAAAGGCGCCCAGGACCCATTGTCCACTGTGCTCCCAGAGACTGAAAGTCCCGCCACTGCCACCGCCACCATTCTCGGCACCAGCACGGTGGCCACCGGCCCTCCCCTGGAGGGTCCGTAAGCATTCAGCCCCTTCTGAGCCCACTGGCAGCAAAAGGGACCTCCGCCTCTTAGGCTCCCTTCTACTTGTCCCCAGTTTGAACCCCAGGAGTTACCTGGTTGTAAGCCTCCGTTTACCTTCCTGAGACCCACACTGTCCACTGCAAACATGTAGACTAAAGAGTCCTTCGTTGAAACATTGGGTCTGCAAGAAACACAGAAGGGGCTCCTTTGCTCCGGTGGGAAGCAGAGTGGAGTCACCCTACAGGTTAAGGCGGGACGGAACAAAATAGTCAAGAGAACCTAAAACATTACGGTTGGGCATGGTGGCTCACGCCTGTAATCCCAGCACTTTGGGAGGCCGAGGCGGGTGGATCACGAGGTCAGGAGTTCAAGACTGGCCTGACCAACAGGGTGAAACCTCGTCTCTACTAAAAATACAAAAATTAGCCGGGCGTGGTTGTGGCGCACGCCTGTAATCCCAGCTACTCAGGAGGCTGAGGCAGGAGAATCGCTTGAACCCAGGAGGCAGAGGTTGCAGTGAGCCGAGATAGTGCCACTGCACTCCAGTCTGAGCAGCAGAGCGAGACTCCGTCTCAAAAAAAAAAAAAAAAAAAAAAAAAAAGAACCTAGAACATTACAATAGCAGCCAAGGGAAAGTTTTGGAAAAGGTGCCTGCAGTGGAAATTTGTCCTTGAAGAGGGCTACCACCTTCCACCTATTGGCACATCTAAGAAATCTTAGAAGAAATGTTAAGACAATCATCAGATTTAGGGTTCTGGGTGATGTGTAGAATGGTAGGCATTGTTTATATACCTTAAGATCAAAAATACAAGGATACATCGTGGCTTACAAGATATAGTTCCTATGTAGAATGAATTGGCTACACATTTCTTTCATTGTAGCGAATTAGAGCTTGATGCTTCCTTAAAGGGTTATGATTAGACATACATAAGGCAAAAATGGTTTTCTTTACGGCTGTCAAGTTTTAGTTTAAAAATAATTTTAGAAAGCTCACATTTACAGACTTTGAAGTTTTCTCTATTGGCTACAATCTTTCAGTATTGAAAAAACTTTTTGGTGTACATCTGTATTTAGTAAAAGTTCAGAAACCCTCTGTGATAGTGAATTGTTTATTTTTTATTATTTGTTTATTTTTTTGAGACGGAGTTTTGCTCTTGTCACCCAGGCTGGAGTGCAATGGCGTGATCTCGGCTCACCACAACCTCCGCCTCTCGGGTTCAAGCGATTCTCATTCCTCAGCCTCCTGAGCAGCTGGGAATACAGGCGCGCGCCACCATGCCTGGCTAATTTATGTATTTTTAGTAGACAGTGTTTGACCACGTTGGCCAGGCTGGTCTTGAACTCCTGACCTCAGGTGATCTGCCCGCCTCAGCCTCCCAAAGTGCTGGAATTACAGGCCTGTGAGCCACTGCGCCCCGCCTATTTTATTTTTTGAGATGACGTCTCACTCTGTTGCCCAGGCTGGCATGCAATGGCAAGATCTCGTCTCACCGGGAGGTGAACCCTCTGCCTCCCGGGTTCAAGCGATTCTCCTGCCTCAGCCTCCAGAGTAGCTGGGATTTTACAGGTGCATGCCACCACATCTAGCTAATTTTTGTATTGTTAGTAAAGATGGGGTTTCACTATGTTGGCCAGGCTGGTTTTGAACTCCTGACCTCAGGTGATCTGCCTGCCTCGGCCTCCCAAAGTGCTGAGATTACAGGTGTGAGCCACTGCACATGGCCAAATTATTTTATAGACTTGATTTTTTTTTTTTTTTTTTTGAGATAGGGTCTCACTCTGTCCCCCAGGCTGGAGTGCAGTGGCAAGATCTTGGCTCACTGCAACCTCCACCTCTCGGGCTCAAGGGATCCTCTCACCTCAGCCTCCCGAGTAGCTGGGACTATAGGTGTGGCCACCACACCCAGCTAATTTTTTGTATTTTTGGTGGATACAGGGTTTCACTCTGTTTCCCAGGCTGGTCTGGAACTCCTGGGCTCAAGTGATCTGCCCACCTTGGCCTCTGGAAGTACTGGGATTACAGGCGTGAGCCACCACCACACCAGGCCTGTAGACTTGATTTTTGATGCTCTTCCTCCTCTTCCAGGAAGGCGAGGGTGGCGGTATTCCATTTCTCTGTTTAAAGAGTCCATGATATGCAGCAGTATACCAAGAAACCGACAGGATATAATAATGATTCATTCTTTACCTTCAACTAGGAGAGTAATAAAAACACTTTCAGCATGTTAACATGGATTTACTATAAAGTAAATGTAATCCCATGGGGCCGGGCGTGGTGGCTCATGCCTGTAATCACAGCACTTTGGGAGGCCGAGGCGGGTGAATCACGAGGTCAAGAGATTGAGACCATCCTGGCCAACATGGTGAAACCCTGTCTCTATTAAAATATAAAAATTTGCTGGGTGTGGTGGCGGGCGCCTGTAGTCCCAGCTACTCAGGAGGCTGAGGCAGGAGAATCTCTTGAACCCGGGAGGCAGAGGTTGCAGTGAGCCGAGATCATGCCATTGCCCTCCAGCCTGGGCGACAGAGCGAGACACCGTCTCAAAAGAAAAAAAGAAATCTGGGTTATTTTTGAGTTAATGAAAAGTTTAAATATACAAATAAAATAACACTATGTTCAACTTAACCTTCGCCCAGGGTTATGAGTGACAACAGTACTTGGTTCATTTGGAATTTAGAAGATAAGGAACTAGGTTATGTGTCCACTGTGGAGTTTAGAAGATAATGGATTAGGTTAAAGTTCCAACAATAAGTTGAAAAAGCAGCAGTGGCATAAGAATGTCCTAAAGGAATATTAGCGCACTTCCATGTGATGGCCATTGATTTTGGTAGGGAATGGTAAGGGGCAAGGCAATGGAGACAATACCATGGCATACATTTGGCAGAATCTCTGACATGGATTTTTTTTTTTTTTCAGGTTGCATGTTTGGTGGGCATAAGGAGAAAAGACTAGAAAATGTGTTTTTTGGGAGAAATGGGATAACCACTTCAAACAAAGAAACATACATACGCACACACATGAAAACCAACACTTGCTCTTTTCTCTGATCTTTTTCCCTCAACTATCTTAAACCCAGTTATATTTTAAGGATAGAGTCCGTTTTAATTAAAGAAATTCAGGGCCATCTGGAATCTGATTTTATTCACTTATAGTTCAGTTGGTCAGCATTTAAAGACTACTATTTGTTGAAAAACATACATTCATGGTGTTTCAGTATAGATTATATGTCAATCCATGTATAACTAAGTTATTGTTTTGATGCCTTTCCTGTTTGGTGTTTTTTGTTTGTTTGTTTGTTTGTTTTCCTTACCATTCTACCTGTTGGTGTGTGCAGAAGGTATGTCAGGTGTGGACTGTCTATACCATAGGTTTGGTTCACCAGGGAATTGTGTTACTGGTTCAGGTGGAATGTAATTCTGCTATAAGTTCAAGCATACTAGAACTTGAATAACTGAACAGAGTTGTTGAAGAATACAACTTTGTTTTGTCCTCATTCCATGTTCTAAGTCCTTGGCTCTTCTGTTTTTCCTCATCTCATTTTTCTTCTTCTCGAATCTTGCCTTGGTTGTGTGCCTGACTACACTGCTACTG
The DNA here is from genome assembly GCF_037993035.2 of Macaca fascicularis. Taxonomy (NCBI): domain Eukaryota; kingdom Metazoa; phylum Chordata; class Mammalia; order Primates; family Cercopithecidae; genus Macaca; species Macaca fascicularis. The sequence continues at coordinate 48,231,488 of NC_088390.1, forward strand.
CTTAGTCTCCATTTTTTCTGTGTTCTATTTCTGTGTATGGGTTGAATACTTCTCTGCCTATAATAGAATCCTCTGTTTTAGGACCTAGTTCTTTTATTTAGAGCCACTGAACCAACTGTACTGTTCACCTTCCAAGAGTCTACTTGATAAGAAACGTGAGATTGCATGTTTTTCCTTTGTGCACTTTTGTTATTTTGTTTTTAGGAACAGTTTATTTTACGATATTGGTTAAAATATTCTAAACTAAGTAACAGGTCTGAGAAATGGATAACCTGTTTTTGCCTGGGGATACCATGCTCTCAAGAGGCAAGTTTTTGGATTCTTTCCTGGGAATTGATTAACTCAGATGCACTTCCATAAAAGAAATAGAATTTTTAAGAACACAATTTCATCCTGCCCTCTATTTCCAGAATTCTGGATTAAAACTTTGCCAAATATATCTTAAAGATATTTTGAGGACATATAGGTGATGTAATGTTGATCTGAATTGACCACTATGAGGTAACCCTTAACAGAAGAATAAATAAGGGCTGAACATGTCTTGGTTCTTTATTTTAAAAAACAGACTTAAAAGAATGCCCTTCTAATCTTGACTGTGTTCTAATTTTAACAGCATCTAAAATAGTTAATTGGCCATCACTCCAAGTTTATCATGATAGAAGTAGACAGATATAAAACAATTTAAGGTCGAGAATTCTTTAATTAGCTGCTGAAGTTATTGACAGCCTGAAAATTCGCCAACAGTTTATCCCCAAAGAGGGCAGAGCTGTTGTACTCTGTAGGCAGTATGTAGTGTTGGCATGTGAGCATCCCAGGAGAAATCAAGCAATGGGTAGTTTTGGACATGGAGAAACACCTCTTGTGAAGAGCAAAAAAAAAAAAAAAAAAAAAGGAGGCGTTGTCAGTGGTAGGTTCAAAGTGTGTGTACCTGCGAAATTGGTAGTCAAGCAGCATAAAAACTGTTTTATGCTTCTTCTTTTTTTTTTTTTTTAAAGACAGAGTCTCCCTCTCTCACCAAGGCTGGAGTTCAGTGGCATGAACATGGCTCACTGCAGCCTTGACCTCCCAGGATCAAGTCATCCTCCCACCTCAGTCTCCTAGCTGGGACTATTGGGGCATGCCACCACACCTGGCTGATTTTTTTATTTTTTGTAAAGACAAGATCTCACCTTTTTTTCTTTTTTCTTTCTTTCTTTTTTTTTGAATCAGAGTCTTGCTGTGTTGCCCAGGCTGGAGTGCAGTGGCGTAATCTCGGCGCACTGCAACTTCCGCCTCCCAGGTTCAAGCTATTCTCCTTCATTAGCCTCCCGAGTAGCTGGGACTACAAGGTGTGCGCCACCATGCCCAGCTAATTTTTGTATTTGTAGTAGAGACAGGGTTTCTCCATGTTAGTCAGGCTGGTCTCGAACTCCTAACCTCAAGCGATCTGCCTTCCTCAGCCTCCCAAAACGCTGGTATTACAAGCGTGAGCCACCATACCTGGCCAGGATCTCACCATTTTGCCTGTGCTGGTCTGAAATTCCTGAGCTCAAGCAATCCTCCCACCTTGGCCTCCCAAAGTGCTGGGGTTAGAAGGATGAGACAGGGTTAGAAAAAATAGACAGGGTCTATTTTTTGTACTTTAAAGGAAGAAAGGAAAAATAGTTTTTAAGAGATCTGTCATTTGAATACATTTAATCTTCTGAAATAGGATTTTTTTCCCTGCATCAGATAAAGCCTCTTGATTTCCAGGGCTCCAGAATTTGTGTTGTTCATATGTATGTATTTTTTTCTTTTTGGCATTAATGCTTTATTTACTTGTTTAAGTATTTATTTTTAAGAGACAGGATCTCACTCTGTCACCCAGGCTGGAGTGCAGTGTCATGATCATAGTTCACTGTAACCTTGAACTCCTGGACTCAATAATGCTTTATTCTCTCTTTTTAAAACAGGGTCTCACTGTGTCACCCAGGCTAGAGTACAGTGGCTCAATCTCAGCTCACTGCAACCTCCACCTCCTTGGTTCAAGCAATTCGCCTGCCTCAGCTTCCCAAGTAGCTGGGATTACAGGCATACACCACCATGCCCAGCTGATTTTTGTATGTTTTGTAGAGATGGGGTTTCACCATGTTGCTCAGGCTGGTCTCGAACTCCTGGACTCAAGTGATCTGCCCGCCTCAGCCTCCCAAAGTGCTGGGATTACAGGCATGAGCCACCATGGCTGGCCTGCTTTATTCTTTAAAGGAAATTAAACCACAGAAATAGAATGACAGATTTGTAACTTGTTGAATGGGTTTACAATCTAATTATTTGGAAAAGCAGATATTTGAGTGTCAGCTTTCAACGTGTAGTTTAATACTTGAGTAGCACATAATAGGTTTTCCCTCTGTTTTACAGATTAGCTTAATAAATTGAAAGGAACTTGTGAATCAGTCACATGATTTAATGCAAAACTTTCCTTAGGAATAAATTAGGCTAGCTTTGTTTATGTTCAAGAATCGTAATTTATAGTTCTGCACCATTTATATTCTCTTGTCCTTCATTACATACTGTTGCCCTTTCTCTGTCTTCCTTATCTCCATTTTTTATTCCTTTTTACATTGCTAATGAAGAGAAGACAAGTATCAGAATCTCTGGGCCTGGATTTGTGGATTTTTAACATACCCTTCAGGTGATTCAGATGTAAACCAATGTTTGAGAGCCACTGACATCTGGGAAAGGATACTACTGGAAAGACTCTGAAGAAAGAAAAGTCATGGAAAATGATTGATTGATTTAAGGAATGAAGGAGGAAACTAAGTCAAACTTTTCAAGCTTGACTTTTCTACAAAGATTATCATTTTTAAAAATTTGAAAGGGAGGGCAAGACATGGTGGCTTATGCCTGTAATCCCAGTACTTTGGGAGGCAAAGGCAGGAGGATGCTTGAGCCCAGGGGTTCAAGACCAGCCTGGGCAACATAGGGAGGCTCCTGCCTACAAAACAAATTTAGCCAGGTGTGGTGGTGCATGTCTGAACTCCAGCTATTCAGGAGGTTGAGGTGAGAGGATTGCTTGAGCCCAGGAGTTCGAGGCTGCAGTGAGCCATGTTCACACCACTGCACTCCAGCCTGAGCAACAAAGCAAGAATCTGTTTCTAAGAAAAAAAAAGAATAAAACATTAATGCCAAAAATAAACACATACACACAACACAAATTCTGGATCCCTGAAATCAAGAGGTCTTTAGTAGGGGGGAAAAATCCTACTTCAGGAGATTGAATGTATTCAAATAATAGGCCTCTTAAAAATGATTTTTCTTGTTTTCCTTTAAAGTACAAAAAACAGGCCAGGTACAATGGCTCATTTCTGTAATCCTAGCACATTGGGAGGCCAAGGCAGGAGGATCGCTTGAGCCCAGGAGTTCCAGACCACCCTGGGAACGTGGCAAGACCTTGTCTCTACAAAAAGTAAAATAAACAGTGCTGGGTGGTGTGCACCTATAGTTCCAGCTACTCAGGAGGCTGAAGTGGGAGGATTGCTTGAGCCTGGAAGTTTGAGGCTAGAGTGAGCCGAGATCACGTCACTGCACTGCAGCCTGGGCGACAGAGTGAGATCCGGTTGGTTGGTTGGTAGGTAGGTAGGTAGATAGATAGATAGATAGCAAAGAACGTTACATTTATAAAAATCTTGTTATATGTTCCATACCCATTTCTTTTATTTTTTGGTGGACAGCTTATTTTTATGTCTATTATTAATGTTACAAAATTGTTTGAAAGACTGAATGGAAAACTTTTAGGAAGTAGCTTACACGTTGGAAAAATCTGGGTCAGGCAAATAAAGCGAAAGGTAAGATGGCCAAATCATGTATAAAAGGCTTTTAATGTTGAATATTTGATTTAACATTTGATTTAATGTTAGAATTTAGGCACTTTATCTTTTATGACTATTACACTGAGAAAACAAAGGTTTATTCAATTCTTCTTTCAGCATTATATGTCTCATATTCTTGATTCTGAATTTTTTACCAAAACTAAACTTCTGTTGTGTTAAAAATGGCTGATAGGTGAAGAGTAGTATATTTTATGACCTTTGGTTTACTATGTCTGGTGGTGTAATGCAAAATTAGTAAATGTGCTCTTCCTCTTTTATGCAGGACCAGTGGCTGTAGGACAATTTCACCGGTCATTTCGGCGAGATAGTTTGTCTCCTTACTCCTACGTATCAACTCCGTCCCATGACCACAGTACTTTCCCTCTGAAAGGTTTAGATCGGACCCCAGTTCCTCACAGGATATGGCAGAACTCCCTTGGAATGCACCCTGGACAAGTGGAGACATCTCCCACATTTTCAGATAAAGGGGTTCCATTTCCTGTACTCCAGAGGTTTCCAGCTGAGGTTACCTATACGCTGCAGCCCAGCACCACATCTGTCCATGTTCAACAAGGTCCTCAAACAATGGTCAGCTCCTCCCAAAAATACACTAACTACACACCCTCAGCACAGTACTCGCAAGCCTACTATCCAACAGGTATGACAAATTCAGGTTCATGGCCTTCTATTTAAGGTTGTTTATAATGAGCATATATATATTTTAAATGCATTTTATTGTCTCTGTGCTTTAACACAAACAGTAGGAATGTGCATCTAAGAAATGGCAAAGATTTCTTAGCAGGAGATATTTTTAAACAATATATAAAATTTCATTGTGCTTTTAAGGGTTGTGAAAATTTCGTTGGGTGTATAAAGGTGTGTATTGTTAGTGAAACTTGTATATTCAAAATGTGTCCTAGTTATGAAATTAAGACTTAGTACCCCAAGGGCGGATGTGGTGGCCCATGCCTGTAATCCCAGCACTTTGGGAATGTGAGGTGGGTGGATCATTTCAGGTCGAGTTCGAGACCAGACTAGCCAACATGGTGAAACCCCAGCTCTACTAAAAATACAAAAATTAGCCAGGCACGGTGGCAGTCGCCTGTAATCCCAGCTATTCAGAAGGCTGAGGCAAGAAAATTGCTTGAACCTGGGAGGCAGAAGTTGCAGTGAGCGGAGATCACTCCACAGCATTCCACCCTGGACGACAGAGTGAGACTGTCTTAAAAACAAAAAAACAAAAAACAAAAAACCTTAGTACCCCAGAACCTTATTTTAACTCTGTCCTTGGTGCCGCAGTTCTTTTAAAATATGTCTATTATATATTTAATATGGTTTAATCTTAAGGTGAGATTACCTCATAATGAAATGATTTATCTCAGTAATGATATTTAATTAAAAAAAACATACTCTCTGAACATTAAATTCTTTAGTAAAAACCTGGTGAACAGTGGGATCTCCACAGTGTTATTCCTAGGCAGCTAAGAACTGGGGAGTAGCAGAGAGAAGGAGAAACCTGACAATGACAACTGACCTGGAACTCAACCAAGGGCATTGAGAACATGCTGGTAGATCCCAAGCCACTAACTGGGAATGCTTATGATAGTTATCATCTGTTTTGCTTCTTGGGGAAAAAAAAAAAAAAGTTGTGGTTTTTTTCCTTTCTTTTTTCTTTTTTCTTTTTTTTTTTTTTTGAGATGGAGTTTCACTCTTGTTGCCCAGGCTGGAGTGCAATGGCACAATCGTGCCTCACTGCAACCTCCGCCTCCCGGGTTCAAGCAATTCTCCTGCCTCAGCCTCCTGAGTAGCTGGGATTACAGGTGTGTGCCACCACCACACCCAGCTAATTTTTTGTATTTTTAGTAGAAACGAGATCTTGCCATGTTGGAAGGGCTGGTCTTGAACTCCTGACCTCAGGTGATCCACCCGCCTTGACCTCCCAAAGTGCTGGGATTACGGGAGTGAGCCACCCGGCCTGGCCATTTTTTTTCTTTTTTAATAGAAAACGTTTTGCAATATAATCTTACCATTTCACTCAAATGTATTTTCTTCTTCTTTTTTTTTTTTTTTTTTTTTGAGACAGAGTCTCACTCTGTTGTCAGGCTGGAATGCAGTAGTGCAATTTCGGCTCACTGCAACTTCCACCTCCTGGGTTCAAGTGATTCTCCTGCCTCAGCCTCCCACCTAGCTGGGACTACAGGTGCCTGCCACCACGCCTGGCTAATTTTTTTTTTTTAGTAGAGACAGGGTTTCACCATGTTGGCCAGGCTGGTCTTGAACTCCTGACCTCGTGATCCACCCACCTCGGCCTCCCAAAGTGCTGGAATTAAAGGTGTGAGTCACTGCGCCTGGCCTCAAATGTATTTTCAATTTTGCAAAAACACGATAGCAAAAACACATGATGATGTATTTCATCATGTGGTATGCTTTTTACACAATGATGAAATGAGGCAATAGAAATAAGACAAGCGTCAAAGCTTTGAGAAAAGACCAGAAAGAGAAGAAAGGGGGCATTCCAGAAAAGACCAGAAAGAGAAGAAAGGGGGCATTCCTTACCCTGTGAATTAATAATCTAGGATCTTTAATTTTTTCAGTTATGTAAATCTGGAAGCAATTTCTGGAAGTCTTTTGTTAGACCATTTCTCCCAGGTGGCACTAAAGGGAAAGCTAAAATATTTTTTCATTTTAAATATTTTTTAAAAAACATATTTACTTAAAGTAGAAGAAATGTAAATTAGAAAAGGGAATGGAGTGGCCCGGCGCGGTGGCTTACGCCTGTAATCCCAGCACTTTGGGAGGCTGAGGTGGGCGGATCACGAGGTCGGGAGATGGAGACCGTCCTGGCTAACACGGTGAAACCCCCGTCTCTACTAAAAATACAAAAAAATGAGCCGGGCGTGGTGGCAGCGCCTGTAGTCCCAGCTACTCGGGAGGCTGAGGCAGGAGAATGGCGTGAACCTGGGAGGCGGAGCTTGCAGTAAGCCGAGATCGCGCCACTGCACTCTAGCCTGGGGAACAGAGCGAGACTCCGTCTCAAAAAAAAGAAAAGGGAATGGCGTAATTTGTTGCCATTTAAAAATTATAAATCTGGGCCTGGCGTGGTGGCTTACACCTGTAATCCTAGCGCTTTGGGAGGCCGAGGCGGGTGGTTCACGAGGTCAGGAGTTCGAGACCAGGCTGGCCAACATAGTGAAACCCCGTCTCTACCAAAAAAATTACAAAAATTAGCCAGGCATGGTGGCGGGTACCTGTAATCCCAGCTACTCGGGAGGATGAGGCAGGAGAATCACTCGAACCCGGGAGGCGGAGGTTGTGGTGAGCCAAGATGGCGCCATTGCACTCCAGCCTGGGCGACAGAGCGGGACTCCGTTTCAAAAAAAAAAAAAAATTATAAATCTGGGCGAGGGAGGTGAGCCGCTGCCGCGCCGCTGCCGCCGCATCCCCTCCGCGAGCAGGAGCCCGGACCGGGTCCCGCATGCAGCCCTAGCCGGTACCTTGTAGTCAGGCCGCTAGGGCAGCGCTGGGAGGAGGCGGCTGGACCCAGCGAGCGCCCGCGCGTGTGCCGTGACTGGGAAGCCGCCTGCCAGTCCCCTTCGCCTTCCCTTCCCCCGCCCCCACCTTCCAACCGCGCCAGATCGGCATCCGCTGCCAAAGTCAGTAAAAAGGAGCTCAACTCCAGCCACTACAGGGCTGACGAGACCTCAGGAAAACAGCAGGAAGCAATTGAACACATTGATGAAATCCAAAATGAAACAAACAGACTTAATGAACAAGCCAGTGAGGAGATTTTGAAAGCAGAACAGAAATGTAACAAACTCCGCTAACCATTTTTTTCAGAAGAGATCAGAATTGATCACCAAAATCCCACATTTGGGGATAACAACATTTATCAACCATCCACAGGTGTCTGCACTGCTTGGGGAGGAGGAAGAAGCGGCACTGCATTATTTGAGCAGAGTTGAAGTGACAGAATTTGAATATATTTAATCAGGTTACGGAATAGATTTTTATTTTGATCAAAATCCTTACTTTGAAAATAAAGTTCTGTCCAAAGAATTTCATCTGAATGAGAGTGGTGATCCATCTTTAAAGTCCACTGCAATCAAATGGAAATCTGGAAAGGATTTGACAAAGCGTTCAAGTCAAACGCAGAATAAAGCCGGCAGGAAGAAGCAGCATGAGGAACCAGGGAGCTTCCTTACCTGGTTTACTGACCATTCTGATGCAGGTGCTGATGAGTTAGGAGAGGTCATCAAAGATGATATTTGGCCAAGCCCATTACAGTACTACTTGGTTCCCGATGTGGATGATGAAGAAGGAGAAGAAGATGATGATGATGAAGAGGAGGACGGATTAGAAGATACTGATTAGAAGGGGATGAAGAGGAAAATGAAGAAGATGAAGATGATGATGAAGGGGAGGAAGGAGAGAAGGATGAAGGAGAAGATGACTAATAGAACACTGATGGATTCCGACCTTCCTTTTTAAAAATTTTCTCCAGTCCCTGGGAGCAAGTTGCAGGGTTTGTTTTGTTTTTTGTTTGTTGTTTGTTTGTTTTCCTCTTGTGCTCAGTCGCCCTGTTCTTGAGATCTCTTTTCTCTGTATCATGGTTCTCACCTTATTTGGGGGAAATACCTAGAGCAGAATACAGTGGGAAAAGAGTCTCTACCCCTTTCTGTTCATTTTTATCCCTTCCTGTCTGAACAAAAACTGTGTGGAATCAACACCGCTGAGCTCTGTCGAAAAAAAGAAAAACCTGCTCCCTTGTCTCTGCTGGAAGCTGGAAGGTGTGAGGCCCCTGTGTGGCAGTGCCCAGAATTCTAGCTTTTTTACTCCTTTCTCTGTATATTCAGCTCAGAGAGTACACTGTGTCTCTGTGTGAATATGGACATTTGGCATTTACCAACATGTATCTGTCTACTTTCTCTTGTTTAAAAAAAACAAACAGAAAACAAAACCTTAAAAAAATGGGTTTACAGAAGGTCAGCACAGGGTGGGTTTGAGATGTTCGGGTGGGTTAAGTGGGCATTTTGACAACATGGCTTCTCCTTTTGCATGTTTAATTGTCTTATTTGACAGACATCCTTTGCAGTTTAAGATGACACTTTTTAAAATAAATTCTCTCCTAATGATGACTTGAGCCCTGCCACTCAATGGGAGAATCAGCAAAGCCTGTAGGATCTTATTTGAAATTGACATTCTCTATTGTAATTTTTTTCCTGTTTATTTTTAAATTTTCTTTTTGTTTCACTGGAAAGATGAGGCTCAGTTTTTAAAGGTTAAAAGTGGACAAGTTGCTTTGTTACAATAAAACTAAATGTGTACACACAAAACAAAGTTATAAATCTGGTGACTGTTTGTAGTAGTACTCACTATTTTCTAGCTGTATTAATATCCAACTGTATACTTGTATCATTGGCTCATTGCACCTAAATATAGCAGTGAAAGGGATTATTTTCCCAAAATGCTTTAATGATATTAAAATCATCTAGATTGGGTTTTATAGATTTTCAGAGCTGTTACTCTTTTGGTGAATGGAGTTGAAAAAAAAAAGGAGGGAATTACATGAAGTAAGGATGATTTTGCACTTTTAATCATTTTGCCTATTAGAAATTTAAAAAAAATTTTTTTACCATGTTACATAGAAAATGGTTAAGGCCTAATTTTTCCCCCCATATTTGCCCAGCTACTTCTTTGAAGAACCAAAATATCTGTACAATCTTTGAAAACAAGATGGCCGGGTATGGTGGCTAACACGTGTAATCCCAGCAACTTGGGAGGCTGAGGTGGAGGATTGCTTGAGCCTAGGAGTTTGAGGCTGCAGTGAGCCATGATTGTGCCACTGCATTCCAGCCTGGAAAATGTATTCCAAGTTTCAAGCAATCCTCATGGAAACTACTAGCTCTAAATTTTATGAGAAGTACTCATATATTATTCACTAACACCGCTACAAATATTATAGTTAATATTCATTATAGAACTGTTATTTGTTAAATTATTATAATTTTGGACATGGTGTTTTTAAAATATTTTATTTTAGCTTGATGTAAATTATAAATTGGGAGTTGTCTCCAAGTGTTTAAGGTAAGAATTAGGAAGGAGGCATTAAAAAAAGAACAAGTAAGTGTCACTGATATTTTTATAGTATACAGTATATAGATAACTTTATGTTAGCTGAATTTTTGTTTTGTCTTCTTTAATAGGGATAATTGGCCGGGCGCGGTGGCTCAAGCCTGTAATCCCAGCACTTTGGGAGGCCGAGACGGGCGGATCACGAGGTCAGGAGCTCGAGACCATCCTGGCTAACACAGTGAAACCCCGTCTCTACTAAAAATACAAAAAAAAACTTAGCCGGGCGAGGTGGCAGGCGCCTGTAGTCCCAGCTACTCGGGAGGCTGAGGCAGGAGAATGGCGTAAACCCGGGAGGCGGAGCTTGCAGTGAGCTGAGATCCGGCCACTGCACTCCAGCCTGGGTGACAGAGCGAGACTCCGTCTCAAAAAAAAAAAAAAAAAAATAGGGATAATTGAAATGACTGTAAAGTTTCTGAGATTATGAGAATAAGAAATTTCATGATGACTTCTAGTACATAATGTAGGCAAAACTGCTTTGAACATTGTGAAGCACTTTATAAATGAAAAGTTTTATTATTAAATATGAAAAACTTGCAATGGAAAAGAAAGTGCCATAAAAATACCCTACAAGTGCTTAATTCCTCCAACTTATGGGCGAAGGAAATAAAAAGTAGTGAACAATTTAACCAATATTTAGTGAGTACTTATTTATTAAGAGTATTACAAATGACTTTACCGAAATTAAATAGAGTATCATTCTCATGAGGCAGGTGGATCACTTAAGGCCAGGAGTTCCAGAACAGCCTGGCCAACATGGTGAAACCCAGTCTCTACTAAAAATAGAAAAATTAGCTGGGTGTGGTAGCAACACCTATAGTCCCAGCTACTTGGGGGTTGAGGTGGGAAGATTGCTTGAGTTCAGGAGGTTGAGGCTGCAGTGAGCCGTGATTGTGCCTTTGCACTCCAGCCTGGCCAACAGAGCAAGACCTTGTCTCAAAAAAAAAAAAAGTTATAAAAATAAACTTGGATCTGGTCTTCAGATAGTATAACCAGTAAATGTTGAATTTTATAACATTTCATAAATTATTAATTTCTCTAGTAAAGTCAAACACTGCAACTAAAAAGTTGCCATCAGACTAACTCCTAAAATGACTCATTGGAATCATTTTTTTTCTTTCTCACATTAGAAGCAGACTGGAGTTACTTTTTATGTTTGTTGTTCCTCCCTTTAAGTGTCAGTTTTCCATTCTTACCACTTCTTCAAAGGCAAAATTTTGTAGATCTAGCATTAGTTGACTCTTTTTATTCTTGCCTTATCTAGAATTCAGTTTTTCCTCTGATGTTATTTTTGGTCTACAACTGTGATTTAATTTTCCTCTTTTATGAAAATCTTCATTTTAAACCTTTTAATTTTACTTGTTCTCCACTATATATTTGAACATACATCATCTTTATATATAGAATCCTATATTGAGAATTGTTTTTCTTTAACACTGAATAGACTCAAAATCAACTTTGCCTTTTTTTCAAAGTTTTAAACTCAAGGCAATGATTAGTAAATTTGTAGCTGCCCTTCATCTCTTTTTTTATTTAACACGTATTTATGTAGTAATCACTATGACCAGGCACTGTTCTTAGTACTCTTTAAATATTCACTCATTTAATCCTTAAAATACTCTTATAAAATAGTGTAATTAGCCTCACTTTATAGATGAGGAAACTGAGGCACAGCTAGGAAGCTGTGGGCTTGGAAACAAATCCAGACAATCTGACTCAAGAGTCTGTTCTTTTGGCCACTGTGCTCGCCTGCCTGCCTGCCTGTCTGCCTGCCTCTCATGAAGAGAGTCTTTTGTTTTTTAGCTTTGTTTTTCTTCTGAGACAATTTTTGTCTGGTATATCTCTTCCTCAGAGTTAGTTCTAGGGTAGACAACAGCAATTGGTAGGGGAATCTACCTTTGTATGCTGCTGGTGGCATTGTGATTGCTCTGGGTTATTGACTCACCCTGTCCAAGTAGAGAGAATGTACTTCAATTGCTAGAGTGGGAGGTTCAGTCTGGGGGCTCTGTGGGGTGGGGCTGCTTCTAACTCATTTCTGTATCCCCCTACACCTACCATAGTTCTTGCTGTAATGGGCCCTAAGTACATAATTTATTGAGTGGAATGAACTAGTTCTAGTCCCAGCTTTGCGGTTAATCATTGGATATGAACTTCAGTGGATTATATCATGTTATGTGGCCTCAATTTCCCTTTCTATAAAGTGGCCATAATAGTTTGAGTGAGGAATTAAATAATATATGTGAATTGACTTTGTAAAATTTAAACACTATTTACATGTAAAGGATCAAGTGTTTTAAAAGCTGTGCTTAATTTTATTTTTATTATTTTTTAAGAGACAAGGTCTCACTTTCTCACCAGACTGGATTGCAGTAGCATGATCATAGCTCACTGCAGCCTGAACTCCTGGGCTCAAGCTATCCTCCCACTTCAGCTTCCCAAGTAGCTAGGACTACAGGCACACACCACCACACCCAGCTAATTAAAACACATTATTTTATTTAATTTTTTTGGTACAGCTAGGGTCTTGCTTTGTTGCCCAGACTGGTCTCAAGCTCTTGGCCTCAAGTGATCCCACTGCTTAGCCTCCTGAGTTGCTGGGATTACAGGCCTGAGCTACTGTACCTGTCCAACAGCTGTCTTTTAAATGGTCCTAGAAGGCTGGGCACGGTGGCTCAAGCCTGTACTTGCAGCACTTTGGGAGGCGGAGGCAGACAGGATCACTGGAGGTCAGGAGTTTGAGACCAGCCTGGCCAACGTGGTGAAACCCCATCTCTACTAAAAATACAAAAAATATTAGCCAGGCATGGTGGCGCACACCTGTAGTCCCAGCTACTTGGGAGGCTGAGGCAGGACAATCACTTGAACCTGGGAGGCTGAGGCTGCAGTGAGCCAAGATTGTGCCACTGTACTCCAGCCTGGGCAACGGATCAAGACCCTGTCTCAAAAAAGTAAATAAGCCTAGACATTAACACTTTAAAGGCTAAATAAGAGAATTTATAAGAATATAAGCTTTCCCCCAAGATACGCGTGATATTTTTAATTTTTATTAGAACATATATATCTGGCCAGGTGTGGTGGCTCATGCCTGCAAACCCTGCACCTTCAGAGGCCGAGAGGCAAGAGGATTGCTTGAAGCCTGGAGTTTGAGACCAATCTGGGCAACAGAGCAAGATTGTGTCTCAAAAAAAAAAAAAAAAAAGAAAAAGAAAAGAAAAGAAAGAAAAGGAAAAAAAAAAGAAAATATCCATCTTGGCATGCAGTTCTAGGTTAAAATATATATATATGTGTGTGTGTACATATGTGTGTGTGTGTGTGTGTGTATCTCCTATCATTTAAGATTTTTCTGAATTGGCCCTTGGGCAAAAAGAGTTACTGATTGTTGTTTTAAAGTACCTTTAAATTCTATAGGTGTGATCTTTAGGCTTCTAATCCTACATTAATGTACATAAATATAGAATATAGAATTATAAGAGGTTTTTGGTGCTGTTCCTCTTGTTCTCAGGCAGTCTGTATTGCTCCTCTGAAAGTACTTCATTTTGTGCTTATGGGAAAGAGGCACTTAGCACCAGGAATCTCTCTCTGTCCTCTGCCAGAAGAAACTAAGCAAAAATACAATCATATTTACCTTTTTAAAAAATTGTGAAACAATATACGTAACATAAAACTTAACCACTTTAACTATTTTTCAGGGTACTGTTTTGAGGCATTAAGTACATTCACCATCACCACTGTCTATCTCCAGAACTTTTTCATCTTCCCCAACTGAAACTCTGTACCTGTTAACCACTAACTGCCCATTAGAGAATGCCAACCTGTCCCTGAGGTGGAGAGGTTGTCCCTAGCAACCACTGTTCTGTTTTCTGTCTCTGTGAATTTGACCGTTCTAAATATCTAATATAAGTGGAATCATATATTTAATATGTAAATTTACCATCTTTTTTTTTTTGAGATGGAGTCTCACTCTGTCACCCAGACTGGAGTGCAGTGGTGCGATCTTGGCTCACTGCAACCTCTGCTTCCCAGGTTCAAGCGATTCTCCTGCCCCAGCCTCCTGAGTAGCTGGGATTACAGGCGTGTGCTACCACGCCCAGCTAATTTTTGTATTTTGAGTAGAGGCAGGGTTTCACCATCTTGGTCAGGCTGGTCTCAAACTCCTGACCTTGTGATCTGCCCGCCTTGGCCTCCCAACGTGCTGGGATTACAGATGTGAGCTACTGCGCCCGGCCAAATTTACCATCTTAACCATTTTTAAATATACAATTCATTGACACTACTTACATTCACAATATCGTGCAACCCTCACCATCGTTTCCTAAACTTTTTATCACCCAAATGAAACTCGGTACCCATTAATCAATAGTTTCTCCCAACCCCTGGTAATCTCTAATTTATTTTTTGTATATATGAATTTGACTATTCTAGGAACCTTACATGAGGAATCGTATAATATTTATCCTTTTGTGACTGGCTTATTTCACTTAATGTCTTTAAGATTCATCTATATTATAGTATGTGTCAGAATTTTCTTCCTTTTAAAGGCTGGATAATATTCCATTGTATATATATAACACATTTTGTTCATCCACTCATCTGTTGATGGATACTGAGTTGCTTCTATCTTTTGGCTGTTGTAAATTCTGCTATGGTGAACATGGGTGTACAGATATCTTTTCAAATGCCTGCTTTCACTTTGAGGTATAAACTCAGAAGACCTTTTCTTTACCTCACCATAAATGAGGAGATACTGGGGTTCTAGTTGCTGTAGGAACTTGTCTTGAAATTAAATATACTATTATGATGTTTTTTTTCTTTTGAGCATTTATATTAATGGGGTATTTTCTCACTGTTGACATTATACTATTCTGGAGTAGATTCAAATTCGAAATATTTTGATTCTATATTTGAATCACTTCCGTAGGATAAAGTACATTAACTTGTTTGCCTCACCTATAGCAGGAGCAATAATTCTTAGTAACTCTGACTTAACATTTTTATTACTTAGAAATTTTTTGAAAATGTCATTAATGCCTATATTTATATCTGAAATGGAATTCTTTTAATTATTTTCAGTTTTTCTTTCTACACGGAATTTAATGCCTCAACTGAACACTGCCTTCAGGAAGACACTGAAAGTTCTTTATGCAGATGAATGTATCTTAAGACATAGTGATAAACTAAGTTTTATAAATGTCAGTGCTTTCATAATGCACAGTAGATTATTTTTTCATATACTAGGCACATGGTCAAATTTCTATGCCTAAGTTTTCATATTCAGTAAACTTACTAATACCTTTGTTCTATTTTGTTGACTATACAAAATAGGACTACAGTGGTAAGGAATAGCCATTGAGGAATCTTTTTGGAGTGTAATCTATTGAAGTCCTCATTTTCTTCATACAGGTACTGTTTTGCTTTCCATTTGTTACTGGATACTTTAAAGAACATTTACTTTTTTGCTGTTTCCTGAGAAACCAACTCAGCTATCAAGCTATCAAAAATATATTAACATATTCTCTGTTATATATTGTAGTTTATTTCTCTGAGAAATTTATTTTAAAGTACATTTTTATACCTATTCAAAATGTGTAACCAATGGAGTCAGAAACTTCCAAACAATAAAACTAACACCTTTTATTGATTTATTTGTAACAAAACACTGCTTTTTGGTACCCTGATGGAATGGACCTGCAGCTCCCAAGTCTTTCTCTACCGCTAGGTGGCTAGATTTTCCTTAGCTGCTGTAACTCTAGGGGAAAAAGAATTTTTTTTTTCCCTTCCGCAGTTTTGGCAAGCTCTGCAGATCTTGCTTGGTGTTTAGCTATTTGGATTCAGTTGATTTCCTAGGATATTTGTGCTGTCAGACACTTTGGGAAATCTAATTCAAATCCAAAACATTTAATATATATATTTGAATAACCTTCAAAGGATCAAGTCTAAGAACCTGTTCTGCTAACCTATATTGGAAATGATAACAACTTGAATTTTATGAGGCAATCTTAGTAATATATGGCTTTTTAAAGTCACCAAAATTGTTAAAAAATATGTCATCCAAAAAATAACCTTTATATTAAATAGTCTGAACTATAATTTTGCCCATTATTTCAAGTTTTCTTTCTGTGTGCAAAATTTAGTGGTTAAATTCCTCATGATACAAAGAGAAAATATTTATTTCTACTGTATCTTCATGAACTTCTGATGTTTTAAAAATCAATATTCATGGAGAAATAGGGAAGCATTTCGGTTAATTTTTTTATAATCCTTAGGTCAATTTACCTTTAAAGATTAAATAATGAGATTAGTAATTTTATTAGCACACTCAAAATATGAAAAATGTGGACATAAAAAGGGAGAGTTGCCACCTTATTGATAAAGACACCTTTAAAGATATTTGGCAAGTAGAATTCTAGTAAAACTACAAATGTTACATTTCAGGAAGAGGGTTTAGCTTAGGGAATTATTGTGAGATATATACAACTTTTTTTTTGGACATAGGGTCTTACTCTGTCACCCAGGCTGGAGTGAGGGGCACAATCACAGCTCACTGCAGCCTCTGCCGCCTGGGCTCAAATGATCCTCCCACCTCAGCCTCCCGAGTAGCTGGGACTACAGACATTTGCCGCCATGCCTGGCTGATTTTTGTATTTTTTGTAGACATGGGGTTTCACCATGTTGCCCAGGCTGGTCTCAAACTCCCAGGCTGAAGGGATTTGCCTGCTTCAGCCTCCCAAAGTGCCGGGACTACAGGAGTGAGCCACCATGCCTGGCTGTATTGTGGTATATTAAAGAGCGTGTGCTTTGGAGTTTAATTACTGACTCTGTCACTTCCCGCTTTGTGACTTTTGGCAAATTACTTAATATCACTGAGCTTTAGTTTACTTGTTTTGTAAAGGCAATATATGTAAAGCATTTACTACTGTGCCTGAAACAGGGTAGGTGCTCAACATACGTCATCCTCCGTTTAATCCACAGTTGTGCTATTAATAACTGATTCTCACTTATACTGGAGAGTCTCTACAAAAAAGCAGACTCAACCTATTATTAAGACTGCATCTGTAAGTAACTTTGCTAATACCAAGAGTTCAGGCTTTTCACAGTGTCCTGACTATAAAGGGAAAGTTTTGAAAATGTGTTTCTTCTGTTAAAATAATAGCAGCTAACACTTATTGATTGCTTACTGTGTACTAGTACTCTTCTAAGTTCTTTATGGATATTAGCTCATTTATTGCTCATAACAACCATATTTGGTAGGTCCCATTATTCTGTTGTTATCTCTATTTTAATAGGATGCAGAAACTGAGGCACACAGAGATTAACCTTGCTCAAATTTACACTAGGCTGTAAAGCCAGGCTGGTGGAGCTGGGCTCCAAAACCAGGCAGGCTGGCTCAATGATCTGCATTCCTAACCAGTTGCCTAAATGATTAAAACATTTTTGTATACATTTCTACTGGATGCATTGTTTAATGGTGGAACACTTGGAGAATATTTTGTACTTATTTTACTCTTTTAAAACACTCCACCCTCCAAATAGTGGTTACTGTTGAAATGATTGAAATACTTATTTTGGAATTTCAATATATTCCTCTATTTTCAATAAAATGAAATTACTTTCAATAAAAATATATGGTTAGAAAGATAACAAAATGCTTAGGTGTTAAATCATTTACAAAAATAGACATTAGACATGAACCTTTTAAAGACCTTTAAAATTATTTTGTTACTGTGTCGTTTTCAATAAATAACACCACCTAATTGGACTAAATATTTTGTTAGACATACAAAGGAAGTTCTTCAAATTTGGATTTCTTTCCAGGTTGAAAGAGGGGAGCTCCTTGAATGCTATAGAAGTGTATTGTGGTTGATGGCTTTTCTGTGTTTGAATTTGTTCCAGCTGTGCTACAGTGCTGTTCTCCTACCCACATGGATGCTCTAAGTAGTTGTGTCACTCCCACTGCCTCTTCCTATGCACACTGCAACTACTTCCAGGTAGGAGTCTTGCAACCGTGGCCATGCTCTGCACTTCATGTGCGATTTTATCAACCTTGCAAAATTTCAAAGTGTAATTTTATATTAATGAGTAACCAGAAGTAAGCTGTGGATTAATGGGCTTTGTTTTCTCAGTTCTTAAAAAAAAAAGGAGAGAGAATTGATATAAATAATATCTCAGAATTCTTCTAGGCCAGATCTGTTCAGTATAGTAGCTACTAGCCACATGTGGCTATTTAAGCTAATTAAAATTACATGAAATTTAAAAATTCCTCAGTTATACTAGCCACATTTCAAGTACTCAATAGTTTCATATGGTTATTTAAATTAAAATTAAATAGATTTAAAAATTATTCCATACTTAAAGTAGACACATTTTGAGTGCTCAGTAGTTTCATATGGCTTATGGCTACTGAATTATACAGCACAGATCTAGAACATTCCCATTATTGCTGCAAGTTGTTTTAAAAAGTGCTGTTCTGGATTTTTCCAAGGTAAAATGAATACCAGATAAACTATACAAGTACATAAGTCATCAAATGACAGATTCTTCCAAGTTGATACAGATAATTAGACTTTTCTTTTTAAGGAGAAAGGAGAAAAATGTCAAAAATGAGAAATTTAAACGGTGGCCCCCTTTATCCATAGCCCATATGTTGTAAACACCAAAGTGGTTCAGCATCCCGTATTCAAAATGCTTGGGACTAGAAGTGTTTCAGATTTTGGATTTTTTCAGATTTTGGAATATTTGCAAAAACATAATGAGATATCTTAGGGATATGACCTGAGTCACATAGTTTAAAGGTAATTTCATACAATATTTTTTGTAACTTTGTTCATGAAACAAAGTTTGTGTTAAGTGCTTTTGTGCTGGAATTTTCCACTTGTGGTGTCATGCCAGCACTCAAAAAGTTTCAGGTTTTGGAGTATTTGGGATTTTGGAATTTTGGATTAAGGATGCTCAACTTTTACTCCAAGTATCTTCTCATTATTTCTTAGGAGACACTTGCTTGGAGTTAAATGTTTTATATAGCTATTTTAAGGATACTTTTAAATTCCATGCTTTGTATTTTTATGCTATAACTGCTAAAGATTGGAATTGCGTGTTTGCCTTGGATAAGCATCTAGCCAAGATAGTTTCAGTTCTTAAGAGAATATCTTACTAGTGGCATTAGGGTACTCAAAAGAACATTCCTTTTTTTTTTTTTTTTTTGGAGAAAAATCTACATAGGAAGTCAAATTATAATCAGGTTGTTGTTTGAAAAGTATAGGATGAGGTCAAGGGGACTTAGCTGGCCCTTTTCATGGCTGATATGATCAAGCATGATATCCCAGTCCATTCATCTTCACTGGAGGGACACACCTATCCCACAGTTAGATGCTCTTGTTTGTGGGTCCAGGCACTCTCTTCTCTGGATCATACTGGAGATACTATGACAGTGTTTATATCTTGATTATGTTGTATGCTAAATGAAACATTTTAATAAAGGCCTTTTCTTGTTATAGAGACAATATATGGCCATGTGTGGTGGGTCATGCCTTAAAATCCCAGCTCTTTGGGAGGCCATGGTGGGAGGATTGTTTGAGGCCAGGAAATTGAGATGAGCCTGGGTAACATAGTGAGAGCCTATCTCTAAAAAAAAAAAAGAAAGAAAGAAAGAAAAAGGAGGGAGGGAGGGAGAGAGGGTGGGTTAGTTGGGTGTAGTGGCGTGTGTACCTTTCATCCTAGCTTGGGAGGCTGAGGTGGAAGGATCAAGCGATCCTCCCACCTTGAGGAGTTTGAAGAGTTTGAGGCTATAGTGAGCTATGATTGTGCCACTGTATTCCAGTCAGTGCAACACAGTGAGACCCTGTCTCCAAAAAAAAAAAAAAAAATCTGCCAGGCGCAGTGGCTCATGCCTGTACTCGCAGCACCACTTTGGGAGGCTGAGGTGGGTGGATCACTTGAGGTCAGGAGTTCAAGACCAGCCTGGCCAACATGGCAAAATCCTGTCTCTACTAAAAATACAAAAATTAGCTGGGCGTGGTGGTGGGCACTTGTAATCCCAGCTACTCAGGAGGCTGAGGCAGGGGAATCGCCTGAATCTGGGAGGCGGAGGTTGCAGTGAGCCAAGATTGTGTCATTGCACTGCAGCCTGAGTGACAAAAGTGAAACTCTGTCTCAAAAACAAAACAAAAAATTTAAAAAAGAAGACAATACATGTTCATCATAGGAAAATAGAGATAAGCACACATAAAATTTTGAAATAGAAAAATGGGAAGGTGTTTCAGATTCCAACCTGAAAATAAATGCAATTAGTTTAGTTGGACTGTAGGTATGGGTGAGAGCGTGCGTGCACGGTCAGTACGTTGTAATGTTTAAGAGCAAGAGTTCTTGAGTATGGCAAACCTAGGCTTGAAACCTGGCTCTGTCAGTTATTTCATTGTAACTTTGGGTAAATTAGGAAGTTTCCGGACCTCAGTTTTATCATTTGAAATGGAGATTATCACATTTCACCAGGCTCTTTTGAAGGTTGGATGAAATCTATATAAAGCACTTTGCGTGTGCTTGGCACATAGTAATAACTCAATAAATGCTGCTATTGGCTATAGTCACTTAGTGCTTATACCATTTGAATTTACATTATTTGGCATTAGTGGCCTTCCAAAAATCATTGACAATCTTTGTTAATGAGTGTGTTTAGCAACATCAACTCACTGCATACTTTCTTTAATCATAGCTCTTCTGTATTTTAAGTTTATAATCTGATGTATCAGATATAATCTGTTTATAATCTGATATAATCAACAAACATTTATTGAATGCCTACTCTGTGCGAAGCTCTTCATTGGGCAACATCAATTCATTTCATGTTTTATTTAATCATTCTTCTGTATTTTATGTTCACAGATCTTTATCACCAAACATGTATTAAATGCCTACTCTCTGCAAAGTAGTATATGTAAGAGAATATATCTTAAAGATGTAAATCTAAAAGCAACAGCCATTTTAGTCTATTGCTTTATTATTATTATTATTATTTTTTTTTTTTTTTTTTTTTGAGACGGAGTCTCGCTCTGTCGCGTAGGCTGGAGTGCAGTGGCCGGATCTCAGCTCACTGCAAGCTCCGCCTCCCGGGTTCACGCCATTCTCCTGCCTCAGCCTCCCGAGTAGCTGGGACTACAGGCGCCCGCCACCTCGCCCGGCTAGTTTTTTTGTACTTTTTAGTAGAGACGGGGTTTCACCATGTTCGCCAGGATGGTCTCCATCTCCTGACCTCGTGATCCGCCCGTCTCGGCCTCCCAAAGTGCTGGGATTACAGGCTTGAGCCACCGCGCCCGGCCTGCTTTATTATTAAAAATAAATAATCCCAGGAAACAAAGGGCATTTGATACTCCATCCATTTTTCCCCATATTATTTGGAACAGAATATTAGTACCACTCCCTGAATCCGTAGAAGGATTGGTAGACTTTTGAGCATCCTGTTTTTGAAATTTCCTTACTGCATTCCTAAAACAGTATATGATAGATACAAATTATGTTTTTGTCTGTCAGCTTTTATGGAAGAATTTGGTGTATAGTAGCTTTCTCAGCAAATAGGTATTTGGGTACTATAGCTTTTGATTTTGTATAGTTTAACCCTAAGAATTATTGACCCATTGAAGTGTTAAACTTAGCAGAGTGGTTGACATGTAGTACATACTAAGTAAATGCTAACAGTAGATTTGAAGCTACTATTGCTGAAAAGTAGATTCGTGTCTAGGTTTTCTTAGTGATCTTTAAGTTTAATCTATTTATGTTTAGCACTCATCAGCCTAAATATTGTAGCTTTCCTCCTTAATCTCATATTTGATTTTCTATCCAAACAGTTATATTTTTTCTTTTCCCAGAATCCTTCAATGCAATCCTCCTATCCAGTTGAATTTTTGCCTTCCAATTGGCCCTGCAGTACTACTGATGAAAATAAAAAGACAGAAGTAAACCTAGAGGCTGTCTTTCAGATAGTAGATGAGTTGCATTCCTCCCCTAAATTGGAGATGGTAAAGGTGGAGCCTGTTGAGAATCAGTGCCCAACATCTCAATCTAACAGAGGCCAACACATTCTAGCTAATTCTAACAACAGCAATCCATGTTCTGCAAGTCAGGCTAGCCAGCTGGAGCCACTTACTCCTGTAGGCTCAGATATTATGTCTTTTGTGGTTGGAACAGAACAAGCAATTGCCTGCTCTCTACCACAGTCACCTGAGTACATCTATACCATCCACACAGCTCAGCCTGTTGAAAATAGCACAATACAGGAATCTGCAGCCATCCAGCAAGCTCATGTCAAACTGAAGGAGCACCTAAATCATAATCCATCTCCATCTTCAGTAGTATTTGTGCAGGAAGGGCCACCATTCAGCACACACCAGGTAAGGGGGCAAAGAAAAAATCCTAATAAAGCTCAAAGTACCTAGTACTTCTGCTAAAGATTATTCTAGTGGAGAGTTTGTTCAGATTTTATTTGAGTTTAATACTAGTTCATTATGGTTTCCAGGAGGATCATGTCCCAGTGCTTCTGCACAAAAGATTCAGAAAGAAGTTACCTTAACCCTTAAGCATCCTCTCATTGTATTATGCATGGTCTGAAGTCAACCTCTAAAGAGAGGTTGTCTCATTGAGCATTGTGGTATGAAGCTTATTTTCATGTTATAAGCATCCCTTGAGTTTTTGCTTCCTATCTTAATTCGAATAGATTAGATATGCCTGGCCGATAATTCTGTTACCCAGGAGGGATGGTTTATTTGACAGACATTATGAGGACTTTCCTAGCCATTTGTAGCACAGAGGTAAGGAGACGGTTGGAGGTCTTTTCTAACTTTATTACAGCATCATTGAACTGTAACTTGTGAGCATACTGTGTTTGAATTTCCTTACTAATATCTGCACTCCTAAAGCAGAAGGTAAAGGCTAATTCCTTTATTGCCACTAGTTTATTACAAGAAAATGAATAAACTTTAATTCTCAATAATTAGAATAATTCATCAAAAGTATATCCACAGAAACAACGTCAAATAGCACCTGTTGTCATTTTATAAGAGGAAGCTAAATAATGTGTACACACTGGACATATAATGTGGAATAGACATTGGAGACATTGAAGATGTGGAAGAGTGGGAGAGTGGGAGGGGGAACAGAGATGAGAAATTACTTAGTGGGTACACTGTACACTATTCACTCAAAGCCCAGACTTCACCACTATGCAGTATATCCATGTAACAAAATTGTACCTGTACCCCTTAAAATAATACCCAAAAAAATCCAAATTAAAAAAATTTTTTTTTTTTGAGATGGAGTCTCTCTCTGTCACCTAGCCTGGAGTGCAGTAGTGCAATCTTGGCTCACTGCAGCCTCCACCTCCTGGGTTCAAACGATTCTTCTGCTTCAGCCTCCTGAGTAGCTGGGACTACAGGTGCCCACCACCACGCCCAGCTAATTTTTTGTATTTTTAGTAGAGACGGGGTTTCACCGTGTTGGCCAGGCTGGTCTCAAGCTCCTGACCTTGTGATCCACCCACTTCAGCCTCCTAAAGTGCTGGAAGTACAAGTATAAGCCACCACGCCCAGCCTACAAAAAAACTTTTTAAAAATTAACTAGCACCTGTAGTCCTAGCTACTCAGGAGGATCACTTGAGCCCAAGAGCTTGAGGTTACAGTGAGCTATGATTGTACCACTGTACTCTCACCTGGACAACAATGTGAGACCCTGCCTTAAAACAAACAAACAAACAAAAAAACACACACAAAAAAAACAAAAAAAACCCTGCACTTTTGTAAGTTAAAAAAAAAAAATCAACAAGCTTCATGGTAGATATTCCTCTGATCATAAGTAAATGTTTTAGCTCCATATACAGTTTAGTAGTTTATGTATGGAGAAAGGTATAGTATCATTTATAAGAATGAAAAGCCTTATAAGCTTGTTTGTTGGATCATGTTCCTATAATAGAACTCCTCTGATAAAATATCTTAACTTTTAGCAGATATTTGGAGGAAATCTCAATTAATGAATGGGTTTAATATTTTAGGTGGATGCCAATATAAAATGCCAGACCAGTTCACGTGAGAATATCTTGCCTTCAGAACAGATGGGATTCCTCATTTCAGAAATGGGGCCTGCTAGCAAGCCTAGCAAAGACACAGGTTTAGCCACTCCAGCCAGATACAGAGAGCACAGAAGCAACTCACAACAAGGAAAGTCCCCTGGTAAGGATTATTGTGCTCTAGAATGCCAGAAGTAGAATCACGCTGTAGAATTAATATATGAATGACAGTTTTTCTGGGTCTCCATTTATTATTCATAATTGTATTATACCTGTCACATTGCTATTTTTACATAGCTATAATTTTAACTCTATATTTGTTCTTAATTATCTTTGTAAAGTATGTAATAGTTATTTTCCTAGTATTACATATAATGATTTGGGCTTTGAAAAATATAGAACATATTAAGAATAAGCAAAGGAATTTAGATTATTTAACTTGGAGAAGGCAGGGATGAAGGATGATTTAATAACTATCCTAGATGCCAGACTTCGAAATTGTAGTTGGACTTGTTCTGTTATTAACAGACTCTAGGACAAGAGGGCATGTACTTGTATTGTGACAGGAGAAAATTAGATGGAAATTTAGGATATTATCCTGAGCGTATTATAAAGGTACTGTAAAGTATGACCCTATACCAATGGTTTGTTATTCTTGCAGTTTGTAAGAACTCAGAGTAAGTGATTGTTTTAGGGACATATAGTTGCTTCTAATATGACAAAATCATGTTTTTTTGAAGAAAATAGTAACATCTAATAAAACGTGTATTTTATATGATCCAAAAATCAGGTTACCAAAGTCTGCAATGCACAATTTTAATATTCTAGAATTACGTGCATGTCAGGGGCATGCAGTGCAGGAATTAACCAGGACAAACAATCATTTTAACCTACAGTAATTTGAAAAATGTTGAGAACTTCTGTGAGAACTTTTCCAAAAAGTTAATTAATAGTGATATGATCATAGGTCATAGTGTAGCTCAGATTCATAGGGTTCTTTCTGCAAAATGTCTTTTAGGCTAAAAACTATCCATCATTTGTTCACTAAACTTAGCTTGCATGCTTTTAGTTGACGATATTTTCCAATCCATCATTAAAGATTAAAGATTTCTCACCACTGAAGATGTTTAACACAATGGCATGAGCTTTGAAGGCAATTTAGATGAGAGAAGGGCAGGAACTAATATTTACTGTACCCATTTTTATGCCATACGACAAACTTGATGGAAGTGGTATTGTCATTTTAAACTTCAGGAAATTTAGGCTTAGAGTAAGTAACTTGTTCAAGGTCACATATAAATTTGTTTTCGTTTTTCATTTTTTTGAGACAGAGTCTTGCTCTGTTGCCCGGGCTAGAGCACAGTGGCACGATCTTGGCTCACTGCAGCCTCCTCACCTCATGGGTTCCAGTGATTCTTGTGCCTCAGCCTCCCAAGTAGCTGGGACTACAGGCGTGTGCTACCACACCCGGCTAATTTTTGTATTTTTAGTAGAGATGGGGTTTCACCATGTTGGCCAGGCTGGTCTTGAACTCCTGGCCTCAAGTGATCCGCCCACCTCAGCTTCCTAAAGTGCTGGGATTACAGGTGTGAGCCACCACGACTGGCCCTTTTTTCTTTTCTTTTCTTTTCTTTTCTTTTCCTTTCCTTTTTTTTTTTTTTTTTTTTTTTTTTTGAGACAGAGTCTTGCTCTGTTGCCCAGGCTGCAGTACAATGGCACCATCTCGGCTCACTGCAACTTCCACCTCCCACATTCAAGGGATTCTCCTGCTTCAGCCTCTTGAGTAGCTGGGATTACAGGCACACTCCACCACGCCTGGCTAATTTTTTAATTTTTAGTAGAGACAGGGTTTCTGCCATGTTGGCCAGGCTGATCTCACACTCCTGCCCTCAGGTGATCTGCCTGCCTTGGCCTTCCACAGTGCTGGGATTGCAGGCATGAGTCACTGCGCCCAGCTGCCTTTTTTCATTTTTTATGGAGACAGGGTCTCACTATGTTGCCCAGGCTGGTCTTGCATTCCTACACTCAAGCAGTCCTCCTGCCTTGACCTTTCAAAGTGCTGGAATTAACAGGCATGAGCTACAATGCATGGCTAGTCTTGTATAAATTAATATTGCTAATATGCTACCCTAAGTTGTCTGCCTGTAGAGCGCATATTCTTTCCTTTTCATTTTTTATTGTGTTGAAGAACACATAATATAAAATTTATCATTTTAACCATTTTTATTTTTAATTTATAATTTAAATGTAATTGTACATATTTATGAGGTACAATGTGATTTTTTGACACATATATACATAGTGTAATAATCAAACTGAGATAATTACCATATCCATTACTTTAAACATTTATCATTTCTTTGTGGTGATAACTCTCTAAACCTTTTCTTCTAGCTGTCTTGAAATATACACTACATTGTTATTTGCTACAATTATTCTACTGTGTAATAGAATACCAAAACTTACTCTTCCTATCTAACTACAACTTTTGACCAACTTCTCCCAATCCCCCCTTTCCTACCTTCCCCAGCCTCTGGTATTTACTATTCTACTCTCTTCTGTGAAATTAACTTTTTTAGCTTCTGTATATGAGTAATATTATGCAGTATTTGTCTTTCTGTGCCTGACTTATTTCACTTAACGTAATGTTCTCCAGGTTCACCTATGCTGCCAAAAATGACAAGATTTCATTCTGTTTTATGGTTGAATCATATTCCATTGTATATGTGAATACACACACACACACACACACACACACACACACACACATACATATACAGTGGAATACTATTCAGCCATAAAACAGAATGAAATCTTGTATGTTGAAGAGACATCTCCACACTGGTGTTTACCACAGCACTATTCACAATAGCCAAGATATATATACACACACATATATACATACACATATATGTATATACACATGTATATATTTATGTATATATACATATATGTATGATATATGTATATATGTGTATATATGGATGCATACACATATATATATCACATTTTCTTCACCTGTAGATGCATATTTAGGTTGATCCATATCTTGGCTATTGTGAATAGTGCTGTGGTAAACATCGGTGTGGAGATGTCTCTTTAACATACTGATTTCATTTGCTTTGGAGATGCAACCAGTAGTGGAACTGCTAAATTATATAGTGGTTCTATTTTTAATTTTTTAAGGAAACTTCATACTGTTTTCTATAATGTTATCCTAACTTACATTCCTAGAAATAGTATATGAGTCCCCTTTTCTCTGCATCTTTGCCAGCGTTTGTTATTTTTTGTCTTTTTGATAATAGGCATTTTAACTGGGATGAGGTGATATTGTGGTTTTGATTTGCATTTCTCTGATGATTGGTGATATTGAACATTTTTCCATATATCTGTTGGTCATTTGTGTATCTTCTTTTGAGAAATGTCTATTCAGGTCTTTTGCCCATTTTTAAAATTAGACTGTTTTTGTCTTTGTTTTGCTTCTGAGTTGCTTAAATTCCTTATGTATTCTGCATATTAACCTTTTGTCAAATGTATAGTTTGCAAATACTTTCTCTCTTTTTGTAGGTTGTCTCTTCATTGTATTGTGTCTTTTGCTATGCAGAAGATTTTTAGTTTGATATAATCCCATTTGTCCATTTTTGGTTTTGTTGCCTGTGCTTTTGAGGTCTTATCCAAAAAGTCCTCAGCCTCCCAAGTAGCTGGGATTACAGGCGCCCACCATCATGCCCGGCTAACTTTTGTATTTTTAGTAGAGACAGGGTTTCACCATGTTGGCCAAACTGATCTCAAACTCCTGACCTCAAGTGATCCGCCCACCTCGGACTCCCAAAGTGCTGGGATTACAGGCGTGAGCCACTGTGCCTGGTCTCCTTTATCATTTTTTATTGTTTTTTACTTAAAGTCCTTTTTTTAAATTTTATTTTTTGAGATGGAGTTTCACTTTTGTTGCCCAGGCTGGAGTGCAATGGTGTGATCTTGGCTCACTGCAACCTCTGCCTTCCAGGTTTGAGCGATTCTCCTGCTTCAGCCTCCCGAGTAGCTGAGATTACAGGCATGTACCACCACGCTCTGCTAATTTTATATTTTTAGTAGAGACAGGGTTTCTCCATGTTGGTCAGGCTGGTCTTGACCTCCTGACCTCAGGTGATCCACCTGCCTCAGCCTCCCAAAGTGCTGGGATTATAGGCGTGAGTCATTGCGCCTGGCCTTAAAGTCCGTTTTATCTGATGCAAATATAGCTACTGCTGTTCTTGTTTGGATGATGGAAAAGATGGAACACTCTTTTCCATCCCTTCACTTTCATTCTATGCATATCTTTTTTTTTTTTTTTTTTTTTTTTTGAGACAAAGTCTCACTCTGTCACCCATGCTGGAGTGCAATGGTGAGATCTCAGCTCACTGCAAACTCCGCCTCCTGGGGTCAAACGATTCTCGTGCCTCAGTCTCCCGAGTAGCTGGGATTACAGGTGCATGCCACCAAGCCCAGGTATTTTTTTTGTATTTTTTGGTAGAAACGGAGTTTCACCATGTTGGCCAGGCCAGTCTGGAACTCCTGACCTCTAGTGATCTGCCTGCCTTGGCCTCCCAAATTGCTGAGATTACAGGTATGAGCCACCACGCCCAGCCCCATTTTAACCATTTTTAAGTGCATAGTTCAGTAGTATATTCACATTGTTTGAAACAGATCTCTAGAACATTTTTATCTTGCAAATCTGAAACTCTATATCCATTAAACACAATTTTCCTTTTCCCTCTTCACTTGCCCCTAGTAACCACCATTCTACTTTCTGTTCCTATGCATTTAACTATTCCAGGTACCTCATTTAAGTGGAATCACGCAGCATTTGTATTTTTGTGACTGGGTTATGTTTTCAAGGTTCATTCATGTTGTAGCATGTGAAAAGATTTCCTTTCTAAGGCTGAATAATATTCCCTTGTATGTACATATGACATTTTGTTTATTCATTTCTTAATAGACATTTAGGTTGCTTCTGCCCCTTGACTATTGTGAATAGTGCCACTATGAACTTGGGGGTGGAAATATCTGTTTTGTTTCTCTTTTTAAGAGATGAGGCCTCTGGCCGGGCGCGGTGGCTCAAGCCTGTAATCCCAGCACTTTGGGAGGCCGAGACGGGCGGATCACGAGGTCAGGAGTTCGAGACCACCCTGGCTAACACGGTGAAACACCGTCTCTACTAAAAAATACAAAAAACTAGCCGGGCGAGGTGGCGGGCGCCTGTAGTCCCGGCTACTCGGGAGGCTGAGGCAGGAGAATGGCGTAAAAACCCGGGAGGCAGAGCTTGCAGTGAGCTGAGATCCGGCCACTGCACTCCAGCCTGAGCGACACAGCGAGACTCCGTCTCAAAAAAAAAAAAAAAAAAAGAGATGAGGCCTCACAATGTTGCTCAGGCTAGACTCAAACTCCTGGACTCAAATGATCTTCCTTCCTCAGCCTCCCAAGTACTGGGACTACAGGCATGTGCCACCATGCCTGGCTCCAACTATCTCTTTGAGGCCCTGATTTCATTTGCATATATCCAGTAATGGATTGCTGGATCATATGGTTAATCCAATTTTTAATTTTTTGAGGAACCTCCATACTATTTTTCATAGCTGCCATACCATTTTATAATCCCACCAACATTGCAAAAGAGTTCTAATTTCTCCACATCCCCACCAACACTTATTATTTCCTGGATTTTTTAAAGGATGGCTTCTATAAGTAGCCATCTTAATGAGCATGAGCTGGTAGATACTTCATTGTAGGTTTGATTTTTTTTACATTTCTGTGATAATTAGTGATACTTAGTATCATTTGTATACTTACTGGCCATTTGTATATCATCTTTGGAAAAATGTATATTCAAGTCTTTTGCCAGTTTTTCAGTTGGTTCGTTTGATTTTTGGTGTTGTTCAGTTGTAGGAGTTTTTAAAATATATTCTGAATATTAACCCTTTAGTGGATATGATTTACAAATATTTTCTCCCATTCTGTGAGTTGCCTTTCATGATGTTTTGTCCTTTGATGAGCAGACACTTTTAAGTTTGTTGTAGTCCCATCTGTCTATTTTGCTTTTTTTTTTTTTTTTTTTTACCTTGTGCTTTGGGTGTCATATCCAGGAAAGCATTGCCAAGTCCAGTGTCATAAAGTTATCTCTCTGTGTTTTCTTCTAGGATTGTTATAGTCTTAAGTCTTACGTTTAGGTCTTTAATCCATTTTGAGTTAGTTTTCATATATGGTGTAAGAGTTTAACTTCATTCTTTTGCATATGGATACCCAGTTTTCCCAATACCATTTGTTAAACAGAGAGATTGTCCTTTCCCCAATGAGTGGGCTTGGCACCTTTGTTGAAGGTCATTTAATAATATATGTGAGATTTATTCTATTGAATATTCATTGATATATTTGGCTGAATTTATGCCAGTAGCACTCTGTTTTGATTACTGTAGCTTTGTAATATGTTTTGAAATCAAGAAGTGTAAGTCCCTTAACTTTGTTCTTTTTCAAAATTGTTTTGACTATTTGGGATCCCTTGAGATTCCATATGAATTTTAGGATGAAGTTTTCTATTTCTGTAAAAAAAAATTAACTGAGATTTTGAAAGGCATTGTGTTGAACTGTAGATTGCTTTGCATGGTATAGATATCTTAACAATATTTCCAGTCCATGAACATGGAATGTGTTCTACTTATTAGTGTCATCTTTAATTTATTTCAGCAGTGTTTTGTAATTTTCAGTGTAAAAGTGTTTTGCCTCTTTTGTTAGATTTATTCCTATTTTATTCTCTCTGATGCTATTGTAAATGAAATCTTTCCTTTTAAGTTTTAATCTCACAAACAGTGCACAAATACATTCTCCTTGTAAGAACTACTAAGGCTAGAATTCCCTTTGACTACTACCTCC
Organism: Macaca fascicularis; assembly: GCF_037993035.2. NCBI lineage: Eukaryota > Metazoa > Chordata > Mammalia > Primates > Cercopithecidae > Macaca > Macaca fascicularis. The sequence goes on from NC_088390.1 coordinate 48,262,394, forward strand.
CCATACTGTTCCCTTTATGTCTTCCCCAGATGTAACCACATGTTTTTTCTACATCATCTTAGTAATGGCACAGTCACTCAAATAAGCAGATAACCTTTTCAGATAATACTCTGGTGGGAAAGGTTTCTCTTATATAAGCTTGGGTATATTTGTTAAAAATTATTCTCATTACTTTATGGTTACACATACTAGACTATTGAACTAATATAACAAGAGAAACTAAAAAGAAAGTTAAATGATAGATACCTCTGATTATGATTTAAGAACAGTATATTCAAGGGTCCAGAAACAAGATGATTTATTGAGTGTATACAAAGGAAGAGATGCTTGAGACTGAGGGATGGGGTTGTTTGGTAGGGGATAGGTTGAGGCAGAGGGCTTGAGAGCAGGCAAGTTGATTAACAGGTCATTTATAGAGTAGTTAACACATCCACATATCCTTGCCTCCTTCTGAAGAGTGTTGGTAGCTAGAAATTGGAGGTTTCTCCTTTTAAAAAAAAATTGAAAGACAGGTGTGGGACTTAGAAATCTCTGTTTCAGCAATTGGCACCTTGGGGAACTAAGAATGAAAGGACTGGCCGGGTGCAGTGGCTCACACCTGTAATCCCAGCACTTTGGGAGGCTGAGGCAGGCGGATCACAAGGTCAGGAGTTCAAAACCAGCCTGGCCAATATGGTGAAACCCCATCTCTACTAAAAAATACAAAAATTAGCTGGGCGTGGTGGTGCATGCTTGTAGTCCCAGCTACTCAGGAGGTTGAGGCAGGAGAATCGCTTGAACCTGGGAGGCGGAGGTTGCAGTGAGTGGAGATCGCACCACTGCACTCCAACCTGGGCGACAGAGACTCCATCTCAAAAAAAAAAAAAGAATGAAAGGACTAACTAAGTCTAGCCCATCTCTTCCACCTGTGAGGCAAACTCTACTTGGTTTGTCTGAGAAATACAAGGCTTATTTTTCAAATGTCAAACAATGTTATTCACCATGTTAACAATATAAACAAGAAAAACTATGACCATTTAATAGATGCAGGGAAAGCATTGGACAAAATTTTTACACTATTTTATAGTAAAAACTCAACAAACTAGGAATGGTAGAAAATTCCTCAAACCAATAAAAGAGTATCTATAAAGTATGTACACTAAAGATCATAATGGTAAAAAACTAAACCGTTTACCCCAGAGACTGGGAACAAGGCAAGGATGGCCACTTTCCCCACTTTTCTTCAACACTGTACTGGAGGGCCTCACCCTTGAAATAAGGTGAAAAGTTACATACATCATGTATGTTTACCACCCTTTGGCTTTGATCACATAGCCACAGCCAATTAATTGTAGGGTAGTTTTGGAAAAGAAATCTTTGGCTAGGTGACCATGTACCCACCTACGCATTCCACCACCATGGAAGAAGAGGTGAATGACTTCTGGGGGACAGCCTCTGCCAGATCCATTGCTTTGACTACCCAAGTATCAGAGCACACCCATGTTAGTATACATAGAACATGCTCACATTCTCCCCAAGAGAGACAATGCCAAAGACCCATACAATTACGGCATCCTGCTTAGTCAAGATCTCTAAATATTATAAAATTCTTTTCTGTTAGATGGCTCTTCTTTGTCTCGTAACATAAAAAACAAGTTATCCATCCTCCCCCCTCACTCACACATACCCAAATTAGAGTATTAGAATAGGATATGTAACAAGTAAAACTTTCACTCAAAAAAGAGAAAAATAGGAAACATACAACTGTTGCTGTTTCACAGCATTTATCAAATCCTGCTGGACGAAAACTGCAAAGATTTTCTGCCTTGACAGTGGGATAAATTCCTTGGTTAGCCCATCAGTGAGGCCCTGCTTTTGCGTTCTGGGAGTATTTTTCTGTGTGTTGCCTCCATCACCTCTGGCGTTCCCTTCCAAGAGGGCTTTTCCTGGTTCACTATCCTTCATGGACTCATCTGAAGTGGTCCTCAGGGGTAAGCATTTTTTTTTGGAATGATCGAGTTTTTGTTGCCTCTTTTCAAAGCCAACTTTTGTATTTGTTAATTTTTTCCATTGATTTCTACTCTTATCTATATTATTTGCTTTCTTGTATCACTTTGGGTTTACTTTCCTCTTCCTTTTCTGGTTTTTTAAGGTGGAACTTCAGGTCACTGATTTTAGATCTTCTTTTCTAAGATTAGCATTTAAAACTACACATTTCCCTTTAAACATCGCTTCAGCTGCATCCAGCAAAGTTTGGTGTTGTATTTCCATTATCACTCAGTTAAAAATATTTTCTTTTTCATTGTGATTTTGTCTTTGATTCATGCATTTTTAGATTTATTCCCAGATATTTAAATACATTTATATTTATTTCCAGATATTTGAGATTTTCCTACTTACTTTATTGTTATTGACTTCTAATTTAATTCTGTTGTGGTCAGAGAATACATTTTGTGTAATTTTGATCCTTTATGTTTATTGAGACTTGTTTCATGGCCCAGTGTATGGTCTATCTTGGTGAACATACCATTTGCACTTGAAAGTAATGTATATTCTGCAGTTGTTAAATATAGTGTTCTATATCTGTCAATTAGATTAAGTGTTGATTATGATGTTCACATCTTTCCTACTCCCTGAATCCCCTATGTCTTAATTTTTTTTTTTTTTTTTTTTTTTTGAGACAGAGTTTCACTCTTGTTGCCCAGGCTGGAGTGCAATGGCATAATCTTGGCTCACTGCAACCTCCGCCTCCTGGGTTCAGACGATTTTCCTGCCTCAGCCTTCTGAGTAGCTGGGATTACAGGCACCCACCACCACGCCTGGCTAATTTTTTGTATTTTTAATAGAGATGGGGTTTCACCATGTTGGCCAGGCTGGTCTCGAACTCCTGACCTCAGGTGATCCACCCACTTCAGCCTCCCAAAGTGCTGGGATTACAGGCGTGAGCCACCTCATCCGGCTTGTCTTAATTTTTTTAAACCTCTCATATTTTTTTTCCTCCACATTTCTTTTTTGAGTTATTTCTTCTACCTTCTTGTTCACTCTTTCTTTTATACTAGGTCTAATGTGCTGTTTGACTCATCCACTGAGTTATTAATTTGATTATTTTTCAATTCTAGGATTTCTGTTTGTTCTTTTCTCCAGACCTTCTGGTCACATTTTTGAGTTTCTAGTTACCTGCCAAAATTTTTCAAGCTTGGAATTTGCCTCCTTGAAATAGTAAGCATGGTTGTTTTCTTGCTGGATTCTGGTAATTCCAGTATATGGTGTTTCCATAGGTCTCTTTCAGTTGTCTCATTTGTGTTGGTTCTCAACCATAGTGGCTAATCCCTCATGTAACTGGTTGTTTTCACTGTATGCTGAACATAGTATTTGAAGAATAGTATTTGAAAAATTTCTTGTAAAAATAATTTAAGGCCTAGGATGACATTATCTTCCTCAAATAAGATTTGTTTCTACCAGGTAATTGGGGTCACTGGCAATTAGGGATCACCTTAATCCAGTTCAGAGCTTGAGATTTTTCTGACCACAAACTGTGCAGGGGCTTGTTTCATCCTCTCCTGGGTGCAGCCTATAGAGATCCTAGCCATCAAAGTGGGAATCTCATCAGAACTCAACCTTTGACAAGCCCAGTCTCTGACATTTGTCCCTCTAGACCCAGAAGGCAAAGCTCAGCGTCTCAATCTCCTACAGATGGCAAATGTCACAAAGGCAAAAGTAGCCTCAAGTACCAGGCTTACCTCTCTGGATCCCCACGCTCACCTGACACTCAGCCCAGTCATTGTTTACTATCTCATTACCTTTTGAGACTCTTAAAGAATATTGTTTCTATAGTCTGTCCAGGTTTTTTAGTTGTCTTCAGTGGGAACACTGGTCTTAATTACCAGTCCTGACATTACCAGAAGTGGTCATATCATTTAAAAAAAAAAATTCTTACCTCTTTACCCCTCTATTTTTCCTATTTTTTCTTTAGTCCAGTATTGGATATGCTGAGTTGAATTTCTCTCTCTGTTTTTTTCTTTCAAATTTTTTATACCTTTGTCTTTTTTCTATTTTGTGGAATGTTCCTCAGATGAAACTTTCAACTATTTAGTTTTAAAAATTTGGCTATTAAATTTATAATTTCCGACCAGACGCGGTGGCTCGTGACTGTAATCCCAGCACTTTGGGAAGTGAGGCGGGCGGATCACCTGAGGTCGGGAGTTCGAGACCAGTCTGACCAATATGGTGAAGCCCTGTTACTAGTGAAAATACAGAATTAGCCGGGCGTGGTGGTGCCTGCTTGTAATCCCAGCTACTCAGGAGGCTGAGGCAGGACAATCGCTTGAATCCGGGAGGGGGAGGTTGCAGTGAGCCTAGATGGCACCATTGCACTCTAGCCTGGGCAACAAGAGCAAAACTCCATCTCAAAGAAAAAAATATATATAACTTCTAACAGTTCTTTTTTTATTCTATAATCATTCCTTTTTTGGGGAACTTTCTGTTCTTTTATATGGATGCAATATCTTCTCATAGCTGTCTGAGGATACTAAATGGAAGGGCTGGTTTTGAAGTTGTTTTCCCATAGCATGTGTCAGTTTCCTCTACGTTCTGTTTTTTTTTTTTTTTTCATTGGCTTTCTTCCCTATTCAAGAGCGGAGCATTAAAAAGTTTATCAGAAGCTCTGTTGACAAGATTCGTCAACTGTTGGGCTTAGCTTAATATTAATCAGCATGTACCACCAATTTTTTTTTTTTTTTTGAGGCAGAGTCTCACTCTGTTGCCCAGTCTGGCACGATCATAGCTCACTGCAGCCTTGATCTCTGGGGTAAAGTGATCCTCCTGCGTCAGTCAACCAACCCCTAGCCCCCAAAGAAGTAGCTGGGACTATAGGAGCATGCCGCCATGCCTAGCTGATTTTATTTTACTTTTCAAAGAGATGGAGTCTCACTGTGTTGCCCAAGCTGATCTCCAACTCCTGGCCTCAAGCAATCCTCCCAACTTAGCCTCCCAAAGTGCTGGGATTACAGGTGTGAGCCACCATGCCTGGCCTAAAGGCACTTCTTAGTGCAACTTCGGGTTGGGATATTGAAGCATTTGGATTCATGACCCAGTTACTGAACTCTAGTCAATAAGTTGTCAACCACAGGCAGACAAATACTCCCTTCCATCTCTGCTTGCACACTACGTACCTCTAGCCTGAGTTTCTCTCTTCTTTCAGGGCTTTGCTGAATGTGTCAAGAAATAGTCAACACATTGTGATTTTTGTCAATCTTTTTCCCCATGGTTGTATGTTCACTTGGTGCCTGTGATCTGACTTCCATGGTATCACAGGTGATGATTTTACCAAATGTGTTGGCGTGGATAACAAAGATCACCAACATTCTAGCTTGCTGTGTCCTAACCATGTGCTGCCTGACTGCAAAGCCAGTAGCACGTATAATCATGCATCCCTGAATGACAGGAATATATTCTGAGAACTATGTCATTAAGTAATGTTATTGTTGTGTAAACATAGTGGATTGTACTTACACAAACCGAGATGGTGTAGCCTACTACATACCTAGGCTGTGTAGTATAGCCTATTGCTTCTAGGTTACAAACCCTTACAGCATGTTACTGTATTGAATATTGTAAGCAATTATAATACAGTGGTATTTGTGTATCTAAACATAGCTAAGCATAGAAATGGTACAGTAAAAATAGAGTACAATCTTACGGAATCATCATCATCTGTGTGGTCTGTCATAGACCAAAATCAACCAATTATTATTTTTTTTTGGCAATTTGATTGGCAAAACTTTAACTGTTGATAATATCCAGCTTTGATAAAGATATGGAGAAAAAGGAACCTTCTCTACGCTGTAACTGGAATGTAAATTTGTATAGCCCTATAAAGGACAACTTGGCATTATTATTATTTTTTTATTATTATTATACTTTAAGTTCTAGGGTACATGTGCACAACGTGCAGGTTTGTTACATATGTATACATGTGCCGTGTTGGTGTGCTGCACCCATTAACTTGTCATTTACATTAGGTATATCCCCTAATGCTATCCTTATCCCCTACCCCCTACCCCCTCCCCACAATAGGACCTGGTGTGTGATGCTCCCCTTCCTGTGTCCAAGTGATCTCATTGTTCAATTCCCACCTATGAGTGAGAACATGTGGTATTTGGTTTTCTGTTCTTGCGATAGTTTGCCGAGAATGATGGTTTCCAGCTGCATCCATGTCCCTACAAAGGATATGAACTCATCCTTTTTTATGGCTGCATAGTATTCCATGTTGTATATGTGCCACATTTTCTTAATCCAGTCTGTCACTGATGGACATTTGGGTTGATTCCAAGTCTTTGCTATTGTGAATAGTGCTGCAATAAACATACGTGTGCATGTGTCTTTATAGCAGCATGACTTATAATCCTTTGGGTATATCTCCAGTAATGGGATGGCTGGGTCAAATGGTATTTCTAGTTCTAGATTCTTGAGGAATCGCCACACTGTTTTCCACAATGGTTGAACTAGTTTACAGTCCCACCAACAGTGTAAAAGTGTTCCTATTTCTCCACATCCTTTCCAGCACCTGTTGTTTCCTGATTTTTTTTGATGATTGTCATGCTAACTGGTGTGAGATGGTATCTCATTGTGGTTTTGATTTGCATTTCTCTGATGGCGAGTGTTGATGAACATTTTTTCATGTGTCTGTTGGCTGCATAAATGTCTTCTTTTGAGAAGTGTCTGTTCATATTCTTTGCCCACTTTTTGATGGGGTTGTTTGTTTTTTTCTTGTAAATTTGATTGAGTTCTTTATAGGTTCTGGATATTAGCCCTTTGTCAGATGAGTAGAAGCATTATAAATAACTAAAATGCTTATGAGTTTTGACTCAGGAACTCTACTCCTGAGAATCTCCCCTGTAGAAATGTGTATGTTCCCAATGGCACTAAAAATAAGTTTGCTATAGTGTTATTTATAATAGCAAAAATTTGGAAAAAACGTAAATGCCTGACAGTGGGGAACCAGATACGTTATGACAAATCTACATGATAAAATACTGTGCAACCATTTAAGAAACTAAAGTAGCTTGATGTGTTGTAACCTGGAAAGACAGTAAGTGTTCATAATGTGTTAAGCAAATGGGTAAGTTCCAATACAATATGTCTAGCACAACTCCCTTTCTAGAAAGAAAGAAAAGAAAGTATATGCTGTAAAACTGTAGAAAAAAGTCTGGAAGTATATGATATAGCTGATAAATATAACACTAGTTACCTCTCAGAAGATAGAATGTGCAGGTGCAGGGGTATGTTTAACTTCTCAATTTGTGTATGTATATGTACTAGGATTATGGGAAATTTTCACTGTCTGTATTCTTCTGTGTTTTTAAAATTTAAAAAAATCTAAAAATACTAAAAGTAGTTTAAATACTTGAAGTGTTCCTGTAGCGTGAATATAAAAGCCTTAAAGTAATGGAAATGAACGATTTCAGAATGTTTTTAAAAAATATTTATATCCCAGATAGTAAACTGACTTTTGAGGTTTAGACATGATTGACTCAAGATAAACTTACTTTATACCAAGAATGCCTTTCCAGGATTTCTGAGAATTTCTAGGGTTCACAGTAGCTTTTATTTTTGAGTTTCTGCTTAAATGTAATTCCAGACTTGTCCATATCTGACTTCTCAGGGCTGTTCTCATCTGTCTGATCCATGCCATACCAGATGCAGAACTTGGCCCACTTTCTTTGACCTCTTCCTCCCTTTAAGCATTATGCTAGGCATTTGTATGTGTAGCACACTTTTATGAAGATACCGGGAGGTAGAAAGGGTTTACATTTAGAACACTGCAAAAATGGAATTAAAAGGCCCCCAGTCACTTTACAGCATCTTTCCTTGTCACTAGTCAATATGGTCCTCTGCCATGTTGCTTTCTTTCCTTGTACTAGCTCCAGACCTTCATTTCTCTGTTTTGTTGTTGTTGTTATTGTTGGGTTGTTTTTTTTTTGTTTTTTTTTTTCCTGCTCTTTCCCCAGGTGCTGAATTTCTGTGTTTTACTTAGGCAAAGAAGGTTAGGCATCTCTTCTATTTTCTGATGTTTTTAAGGCCTCATTTTTCCCAACCAGAACAATCTATCAAGATATATTCCTCAACAAAGACAATTACCTCCCTGAGAGGAACTCTGGTGCCTGCTGTTAAAATAATAATTTCCTCTCTTTCACTACATGTTATGGTTGTAAGTGTAACTGATAAAATAATTAGCACATTGATTACCTTTGTTAACTCTTCCTGTTGTTTTTTTTCCTAAGTAAAGCCTTATCCTTTGGTCAGTGCAGTTAATAGATGAGTCTTAATTGATGTTGGCTTCCTGCTGTGAAACGTAAGAGTTGTGAAATCTTGGCATCATTATGACATTAATCACATTTTCATTTTATTAGGGACAAGAGGAAAATGAGTTATGAATAAGCTAGAACCTCTCTGCTAAAAAATAAAATAAATAAAAATAAAGTTAGTTTAATTAAAGTGTGAGCAGAAATACAATTCATGAAGTTGTAAATGCTTCCTCTCTGATAGACCTTGGCCTGACAGTTGGTCTGTGGAAACATGGCTGTATGTAAGATTGCATGGCATTAAGAGGCCTTAACCAAGGTCAATGTGTGAGATTAATATACTGCTCATTAGAAACAGTACAGCATAACAGATAGAAAGAAAGCTTTTGGTGTTAGAAAAACCTACATTAAAACCTGGATTCTACTCTTTACTGTGTGACCTTGGACATGTTTACCTAACTGAGCTTTGGTTTCCTCATCTGCAAAATGAGGGATATGGATTATAATGATATAAATCATAGAACTGGCTTAGTATTATGCTGGGTTACATAGTAAGTAGTCGGTACACAGTAGCAATAGAATTTTAGCAATAATTACTATTATCTTTATAACATTTACTATTCTTATGTTTATTACCACTGGTCACTTTTCAGATGGCTAGTCTCTATTTATTTATTTATTTGTTTATTTATTGAGCTGGAGTCTCGCTCTGTTGCCTAGGCAGCGGTGTGATCTCGGCTCACTGCAACCTCCCCCTCCTGGGTTCAAGCGACTCTCGTGCTTCAGCCTCCCAAGTAGCTGGGACTACAGGCATGAGCCACCACACACAATTAATTTTTGTATTTTTAGTAGAGATGGGGTCTTGTCATGTTGGCCAGGTTGGTCTTGAACTCCTGACCTCAGGTGATCCACCCACCTTGGCCTCCCAAAGTGCTGGGATTACAGGCATGAGCTACTGCACCCGGCCTTAGTCTCACTTTAAATTCACATAGGCTCTCAGTGTTGCAGTAGTCCTATAATATTTTTCTAGTCAATATATTCCCCATTCTCCAAAGCCACTCTATTATATCCTGTCCTCTCTGCTCCATTTCCAGTACTTCTCCTCTCTCTTCATTCATGGCTGTGACCCTGTTTGTATCTTACTGAGAAAATAGAAGCAGCTAGAATAAAGATTTCATATCTTCCCACCAACATATCTATCAGTCTACTTCCAGTTGTAACCCTACACTCTCCCTTTCCTCCTGTTATAATGGAAAAGGGCCAGTCCTTTCATTTGTATACAGAATCCTGTCCCCTTTTGTGTACTCACAGACTTAGGGCCTACTGCTATCGCTCTTACTCTTCAGTAATCACATTGTATCTTTGTTTTTGCTTTCCCGCTGAGACAGGGTCTTCCTCTGTCATCCAGGCTGGAGTGTAGTGCTGTGAATACAGCTCACTGCAGCCTCAACTTCCCGGCTCAAGCAATCCTCCTACCTCAGCCTCCCGAGTAACTGGGACCACAGGCTCATGCCACCAGGCCCAGCTAAATTTTTAAAATTTTTATAGAGACAGGGTCTTGCCATGTTGCCCAGGTTGTCTTGATTTCTTGGTCTCAAGTGATCCTCCTGCCTTGGCCTCCAAAGTGCTGGGATTATAGGAGTGAGCCACCATGCCTGGCCACGTTCTATCTTTTCTTTTCTTTTCTTTTTTTTTTTTTTGAGACAGAGTCTAGCTCTGTTGCCAGGCTGGAGTTCAGTGGCACGATCTCGGCTCACTGCAACCTCCGCCTCCCAGGTTCAAGCGATTCTTCTGCCTCGGCCTCCCAAGTAGCTGGGATTACAGGCATGTGCTGCCATGCCCAGCTAATTTTTGTATTTTTAGTAGAGATAGGGTTTCACCATGTTGGCCAGGATCATCTCGATCTTCTCCCAAATTGCTGGGATTACAGGCATAAGCCACCACGCCCGGCCTAACATTTTATCTTTTATGTTAGATAATTCCCATCAGCAAGCAAACATGTCATCATAGGGTCTGTGTTTAAAATATCCCTTTGGGCCAGGCGCGGTGGCTCACGCCTGTAATCCCAGCACTTTGGGAGGCTAAGGCGGGTGGAACACCTGAGGTCAGGAGTTCTTGACCAGCCTGGCCAACATGGTGAAACCCCATCTCTACTAAAAATACAAAATTAACCAGGCGTGGTGGTATGCACCTGTAATCCCAGCTACTTGGGAGGCTGAGGCAGGAGAATCACTTGAACCCAGGAGGCAGAGGTTGCAGTGAGCCAAGAACGTGCCACTGCACTCCAGCCTGGGCAACAGAGCGAAGCTCCGTCTCAAAAAAAAAAAAAAAAGAAAAAGAAAAAAAAATTTCCTTTGACCTTTCCTTCATATTTCCAGGTAGCTATTCCTGTGCTTTTTCTGCTTTCCTTAGAGCAAAGCTCCTTGGAAGCATATCCTTACCTCAACTACTCCAAGCAGATTTTTCTTTCTTCTGCTCAACTGAAACTGCATTTGTCAAGGTTTCCAATGACTGCCACACTGCCAAATCCAGTAGCCAATTATCAGTCCCTGTTTTACTTGACCTTAGCACCGTTTGAACAGATTATTTCAACCTTCCTGAAATGCTTTCTTCTGGCTTATGGAACATCTCCCTTTCCTAGTTTTCACTGGCCAACTCTGTAGTTTCTTTTACTGAATGCTCTTCAACTTTCCTGATTTCTAAATATTTATGAACCCCAGAGCTCAATTCTTTCTCTCTCTCGGTTCAATTCCTAGGTAATCTCAACAAGTCTCATGCTTTTATTATCATCTTTGTAGTGGTGTCTCCAAAACCTGTATCTAAAGTCTCAATCTTCTCTGACCCTCACTTGCATACCCTACTGCCTACACTACGTCTTTGGATGTCCTGTAAGTGTCCCAAGCTTAATATATTCTACCTTTTCCCCAATTTTACTTATTTACTTATAAATAAATAGTATTAGGCCGGGCGTGGTGGCTCAAGCCTGTAATCCCAGCACTTTGGGAGGCCGAGACGGGCGGATCATGAGGTCAGGAGATCGAGACCATCCTGGCTAACAAGGTGAAACCCCATCTCTACTAAAAATACAAAAAATTAGCCGGGCATGGTGGCAGGCGCCTGTAGTCCCAGCTACTCGGGAGGCTGAGGCAGGAGAATGGCGTGAACCCGGGAGCTGGAGCTTGCAGTGAGCTGAGATCACGCCACTGCACTCCAGCCTGGGCCACAGAGCCAGACTCGGTCTCAAAAAAACAAACAAACAAACAAATAAATAAATAGTATTGGCCAGGCATGGTGGCTCACACCTGTAATCCCAGCACTTTAGGAGGCCAAGGCGGGCAGGTCACTTGGGCTCAAGCAAGACTAGCCTGGCCAACATGGTGAAACCCCAACTCTACAAAAAACATGTGTGGTGGCACGTGCTTGTGGTACCAGCTACTTGGAAGGCTGAGGTGGGAGAATCGCTTGAGCCCAGGAGGCAGAGGTTGCAGTGAGCTGTGATTGTGCCACCACACTCCAGCCTGGGCAACAGAGCAAGACCTTGTCTCAGATGAATGAATGAATGAATGGTACTTCTAGTCATCTGGTCCGCCACAGCTCTTGGAGTCTCCCTTGACTCCCTTCTCTCACATGTCCAGTCCATCAGCAAATCTTATCTGCTCACTGTAGATGCACATTCAGAATCTGACCATTTCTCACCTCCTTTACTTGGTGTTACCATAGTCCAAGCTACTACTTTCTCTTGCCTGGATGACTGCATAGCTTCTTAAGGTTTTTCTGCTTCTACTCTTGGCCCCTACAGTCTTTTTCTGCCAGAGTGATCCTTTTAAATCAGTAATTATTTTTCTTGCCTAAATTTCTTTAATAGTTTTCTATATATATGTAGAAGAAAATCTGAAAATCCTTACTGTGGTCTTCAAGATGCTGAATGATTTGGTGCCTGGCAACTGTTCTGACTTCATCTCCTACTACCTTCCATCTCCCTCATCTAGTCCAGCCCCAGCAGTTTCTTCACTATTGTTTGAGTATACCAAGAATTCTCCAGCCTTTATACTTGGTATTCTCTCTGCCAGAAATGTTTTTCACCCATATTTTCACATGGCGTGTTCCTTCATTTCATTCAGTCCTCTGCTCAGATGCCAGCTCATCATAGAAATCTTCCTGACCATGCCATCTGAAATGGCACCCTGTTCCCCATGTCCTGCCTTCCTTCAGTCCCTTTATTCTTCTTTGTTTTTCTTCTGCAGTGCTTGTTACTACTTGCTATTTTTCTATAATTCCCACCCCCACTCTTTCTAGAAGGTTAGTTCTCTGAAGGCAAGGACTTTGTTTTGTTCATTGTATCCCCAGAACCTAGAATATTACCTGTGGCACTCCTTGTTGGATAAATAAATGAATGAGTTGCTTTTTTTCTCCATATACATTCTTTTTTTTTTTTTTTTTTTTTTTTTTTGAGACGGAGTCTCGCTGTGTCTCCCAGACTGGAGTGCAGCGGCGTGATCTCAGCTCACTGCAAGCTCCGCCTCCCGGGTTCACGCCATTCTCCCGCCTCAGCCTCCCAAGTAGCTGAGACTACAGGCGCCCGCCACCACGCCCGGCTAGTTTTTTGTATTTTTAGTAGAGACGGGGTTTCACCATGTTAGCCAGGATAGTCTCGATCTCCTGACCTCATGATCCACCCGCCTCGGCCTCCCAAGGTGCTGGGATTACAGGCTTGAGCCACCGCGCCCGGCCTTTTTCTCCATATACATTCTTATCTTACTAATGTACTTTTTAAAAAATTTATGGAAAAATGCAGTCTTTTAAAAAATTGTGATAAATACTCATAAAATTTACCATCTTAACCATTTTAAAATGTACAATTCAGTTAATGCCACTGCTACCATCATCACTATCTCTCTCCAGAACTCTTTTCATCTTGCAGAACTGAAACTCTGTACCCATTAAACAGTAAGTCTCCATTTCCTCTGTCCCCTAAATGCTGGTAGCCACCATTCTAGTTTCTGTGTCTGTGTCTATGTCTGTGTTTTATCTCTATGAGCAGTCTTTTAGTTAACCACTAAGAGGTAAGGTTTGAATATATGGGGAGTCAAACCACCCTCAGGTTTCTTTTAACAAGCACTTATTGAATACCTGCCTTGGGCTTGGTACTGTGCTAGGTTCAATATGGTTACACAAGGGTTGTCCTCTACAGGTCTCTTCTGCTGGAAACAAGAATTGTGTATGTTTTACAAAAGATACCATTCCATATCTCATTACCATGCTCTGATACTGAAAACTAAGATATGTTTTGGTATGTGTATTAGTCAGGGTCTTCCAGAGAGGTAGAACCAATAGGATATATATGGTCAAGCACGGCATAATGACATTTCAGTCAGTAACGGACCATATATATGGAACAGTGGTCCCATAAGATTGTAACACTGTAGTTTTACCATACCTTTTCTATGTTTAGATACATAAATACTCACCATTGTGTTACAGTTGCCTACAGTGTTCAGTATAGTAACTTGCTGTACTGGTTTGTATCCTAAGAGCAATAGGCTATGCCACATAGCCTTGGTATGTGTATAAGTCCATTTTCACACTGGTGATAAAGACATACCCGAGACTGGGCAATTTACAAAAGAAAGAGGTTTAATGGACTTATAGTTCCACATGACTGGGAGGCCTCACAATCATGGTGGAAGGTGAAAGGCACATTTCACATGGCAACAGACAAGAGAAGAGAGAGAAGAGAGCTTCTGCAGGGAAACTCCCCCTTATAAAACCATCAGATCTCATGAGACTATTCACTGTCATGAGAACAGCACGGGAAAACCTCAGCCCATGATTCAATTACCTCCCACCAGGTTCCTCCAACATGTGGGAATTCAAGATGAGATTTGGGTTGGGGACAGCCAAACCATATCAGTATGTAGTAGGCTATACCATCTAGGTTTATGTAAATATACAATATGATATTTGTGCAGTGACAAAATAACCTGATGACACATTTTTCAGAACATATCCCCATTGTTAAGTGACTCATGACTGAATATAGACATATGAGAGGGGATTTATTAGGGAAATTGGCGTATACTGTTATGGAGGCTGAGAAGTCCCACACAAGCTGTCTGTAAGCCGGAGACCCTGGTAGTGTAGCTCAGTCCAAGTGTAAAGGCCTCAGAACCAGGGAAACCAATGGTGTGACTTGTCCAAGACTAGAGCCTGAGAGCCCAGGGGACTCCTGGTGTAAGTCCCAGAGTACAAAGGCTGGGGAGTCTAGAGTTTTGATGTGCAAGGACAGGAGAGGAAGAGTGTACCCCAGCTGCAGCACACACTTGCCTTTTCTCTGTTTTTGTTCTCTCTGGGCCCCTGGCTGACTGGATGGTGGTGTCTACCCATGTTGAGAGCAGATCTTCCCCACCTAGTCCACTCAGACTCACATGCTCATCTCCTCTAGAAACACAGAGACATATCCAAAGATAATGCTTTCCCAGGCCAGGTACAGTGGCTCACACCAGTAATCCTAGTACTTTGGGAGGCTGAGGTGGACAGATAATCTGAGGTCAGGAGTTCGAGACCAGCCTGGCCAACATAAAAATATAACAATGAGCTAGGCATGGTGGTGGGCGCCTATAATCCCAGCTACTCGGGAGGCTGAGGCAGGAGAATTGCTTGAACCTGGGAGGCAGAGATTACAGTGAGCCGAGATCATGCCACTGCACTCCAGCCTGAGAGACAGAGTGAGTGAGACTCCGTCTCAAAAAACAAAACAAAACAAAAACAGTAAAAAAAAAAAAAAAAAAAAAAAAAAAAAAAAAAAAAGATAATGCTCTACCAGATTTCTAGGTATTTCTTAATCCAATGAGGTTGACAAAGTCAACCATAACTATGAATTTTGTGCTTTATAGCCATATCCAGCTCTCCCCTTCTTTTTGTCTGGTCATTTCAAATTGACAGGAAAATATACCTTTTTTTTTTTGTAAGGTGAAATTAACATAGAATTAAACATTTAATTTTTTTTTTTTTCCTGACAGAGTCTTGCTTTGTCGCCCAGGCTGGAGTGCAGTGGTGCGATCTCGGCTCACTGCCCTCCACCTCCCGGGCTCAAGTGAGTCTCCTGCCTCAGCCTCCTAAGCAGCTGGAATTACAGCTGCCTGCCACCATGCCCGGCTGATTTTGTATTTTTAGTAGAGATCAGGTTTCACCATGTTGACCAGGCTGGTCTCAAACTCCTGACCTCAGGTGATCCACCCATTTCGGCCTTCCCAAAGTGCTGGGATTACAGGTGTGAGCCACCATGCCTGGACAAACATTTAATTTCTTAGTTTTTATTTTTTTAGACAGGACCTTGCTCCGTTGCCCAAGCTGGGGTGCAGTGGTATGATCTTGGCTCGTTGCAACCTCTGCCTCCTGGGCTCAAGCAATCCTCCTGCCTCAGCCTCCTGAGCATCTGGGACTACAGGCATGGGCCACCATGCCCTGCTATAAATTAAACATTTTAAAGTGAACAATTAAGTGGCATATAGTACCTTCATAATGATGTACAACCTCCACCTCTATTTAGTTCCAAAACATTTTCAGCACCCCAAAAGAAAACCCCATAACCATTAAACAGTTGTTCCATATTCCCACCTTTCCCCAGCCCCTGGCAACTATCAGTCTGTTTTCTGTCTCTATGGATTTACTTATTCTTAATATTTTATATAAATGAAATAATGCAATATGTGCGTGACATTTGTGTCTAGCTTATTTTACTTAGCATGTTTTTTAAGGTTCATCCACATTATAGCATATAAATCAGTACTTCATTTCTTATTATGACTGAATAATGTTATATGTATATGCCACAATTTGTTTATCCATTTATTTGCCGATGGACGTTTGGGCTGTTTCTATATTTCACCTATTGTGAATAGTGCTATGAACATGCATGTACAAGTATTTGTTTGAGTACCTGTTTTCAGTTCTTCGGGGTGTATACCTAGGAGTGGAATTGCCAGGTCACATGGTAATTCCATGTTTAACTTTTTGAGGAACTGTTAAACTATTTTCCATAATGGCTGAACTGTTTTACATTTCTGCCAGCAATGCACAAGGGTTCTAGTTTCTCTACATCCTCGCCAACACTTGATATTTTCCTTTTTAAAACATTGTTATTAGAGCCATCCTTGTGGTGTGAGGTGGTACTTCATTGTGGTTTTTTTTTTTTTTTGAGACGGAGTCTCGCTCTGTCACCCAGGCTGGAGTGCAGTGGCACAATCTGGGCTCACTGCAAGCTCCGCCTCCCTGGCTCGCGCCATTCTCCTGCCTCAGCCTCCCGAGTAGCTGGGACTACAGGCGCCCGCCACCATGCCCAGCTAATTTTTTGTATTTTCAGTAGAGACGGGGTTTCATCATGTTAGCCAGGATGGTCTCGATCTCCTGGCCTTGTGATCCGCCCACCTCGGCCTCCCAAAGTGCTGGGATTACAGGGGTGAGCCACCACGCCTGGCCTTCATTGTGGTTTTGATTTGCATTTCCCTGATGACTAATCTTTTCATGTGCTCGTTGGCCATTTTTATATCTTCTTTGGAGAAAATATATTGTTTTGAGAACCATAATAACAATATTCAACTTGATGAAATCTTTTTCCTGTTTTCCTTAAATTTATCTTGATTATACCCATAGTGTGTGCTATTAGAAGAGGAGTTAGTAAACTAAGTCCTGTGGATCAAATCTGGTTTGCTGACAGTTTTTATATGGCCTACATGCTAAGCATGGTTTTTACATTTTTTAATTGTTGGAGGAAAAAAATCCAAAGAATATTTCATGATACATGAAAATTATATGAAACTCAGATTTCAGTGTCCATAAGGTTTTATTGGAACACACAGTCACACCCATGCATTTATGTGTTGTCTATGACTACTGTCATGCTACAATAGCAGAGTTGAGCAATTGCATAGGGACCATATGGGTCATAAAGCCTAAAATATTTATAATCTGGCTCTTTATAGGAAAAACTTTGCCAACCCTGTATTAGATGTTCTTGTTTCTTGTTCTTAGCTTCTGATATTTTTGCAGCCCTGATCATTGATGGGCAGAGAAGGCTTTAAGAGAGTAAGGAAGTACCGCTTGTGGGGAGAGCTCAAAATGGAATAGCATTCAGTTTAGTTCTCATAGATGACCAAATGTTTTCTAGCTTGATAGATACTAAATTCCAAGGTTAAAATATTAATGATAGGAACCAGATACAAAATTCCTAAAATATCATTTAAATGTCATCTGTCATTATCGTTAAGAGTATCTCCCATCAATAATGTTCCAGCTCTCAACATACATTATTTATGATGAATGTAAGAGAATTTCATGAAATCCTCCTCTAAAGACTCCTTTAGCCCCAAATTCTGAAATACTGTAATTCTAACATTAACTATTGGAATATCATTATGTTGCTCAATATCACATTGAACAGGGACATCTTACATTCCAGAACTTATCAGTGCCCTTCTGTAACTAAATTATAAAAATTTAAAAACTAAATTAAAATTTTCTTTAACCTGTGTAAGAAGGGACATCTCACACTTGAAGCTTTATTTGACATTTGTGGTTTTTTTATTTTACTTTATTTTGAGATAGTATCTCACTCTGTTGCCTAGTCTGAGTGCAGTCGTGTGATCAGCTCATTGCAGCCCTGACTGCTTGGGCTCAAGCTATCCTCCCTCCTCAGCCTCCTGAGTAGCGGGGACTATAGGCACATGCCACCACACTTGGCTTATTTATTTATTTATTTATTTATTTACTTATTTATTTATTTATTTTGTAGAGACAGGGTTTCACCATGTTGCCTAGGCTGGTCTCAAACTCCTGGATGCAAGCAGTTCACCCACCTCAGCCTCCCAAAGTGCTAGGATTATAGGCATGAGCCACCGCACCTGGCCAACATTTTTTTTTTTAATAATAGACTTCGAATTGATTAGGTGTCCAAACTGTAGTGATTTCAGTGATGTGTATTTTGTTAGGAGGAGGTTGTTCATTCCAGCCACTGGCATGCTTTGTGTAGGTCTTTTGAGTACATGCTGACTTAAGGAAATACCTTTTAAATAAAAAATACCAAGAGGTAAAGAATATTAGACTGAATCATGTTCTTCTGATTTCTACAATGGGTATTACCCTAAACCACATGTACCCAAATATTAATCTTACTGTGGAAACTATGCTCTTATATTCTGATAGTATGTTTAGTTTTACAGTCAAAGGAAACTGAAAGTTTAAGAGCAAAGTTCACTTCATTCCTGAAGAAAAAACTTCCCATTTTATAGCTATTGGATTATAGATGAGATTTCATTAAGGTAATAGCCCCAAAACCTTAGAGGATGCTCTTGGTAGGAATGATCATTCCCAAACAAGTAGATGCAATGCTCTTGTCTCTTGGGGCCTTTCACCTCTCAAGCCTGTGATTCCCAAATACTTATCTTCTCTGATCAGTATGCAAGTTTATCTTTTGAGTGAAGTCTTATAAACCTCTAGCAACACCAGGCTAGTCTATGTCTTTTTGTATTTTTATTGATTTCTGTACTCCTTAGCTCCTTGATTGGCAACTTTGTTAATGAAGGAAGCTTGCTTTAATAAAATTATGTTTAGATGCTTGTTATTAGAAGCTGTGTGCCAAACGATATTTTAACGCCCAATCATTAAAATTCAGTGGGTTTGTTGCTACTGTTCTTCAGTCTACCTCCCCATTTGAGATCTGTAGTTGCTTTAACAGTCATTTCCTTTGTCCTTATCAACAATTCCTACTCTGCTTTCAAAGTAGGGTTACAACTAGGTCTATTCATATTCCAAATCTTATTTTAGTGTTTTCTACCATCATATGGCCTGTCCTTTAGGGAGCTGGTATGTCTCTATAGGTTTAGAAAATGATCATAGTTAGGTGTTATTCTTTTTGGTCAGCTTTCAAAAATCTTGATGCCTGGGTTGCATTCCACACCAATTAAATTAAAATGTCTGAGGGTGGGGGGCCCCAAGCATCAGTATTTTTTAAAAAGTCCCAGGTAATTCCAGTATGCAGCAAGGTTTGGAAACCATTGGCTTTACTAATTGGCCAAATGGCTTAGAGGCTCTTCCTCCTAGTTATCTACTCACTACCCAGGATTAATTAGATGACCTTAACACAATGCATTTAGCTACCTGAAAAAGAGATGTTATGTAAATGTATTACTGTTATCATTATTATCATTATTATTTAAACTTCAGAGAAGCCATTTTGTGGTAAAATGTGCATAACATAAAAGTTACCATTTTAACCTTTTTTTTTTTTTTTTGAGATGGGGTCTTACTATGTTGCCCAGGCTGGAGTGCAGTGGCTATTCACAGAAGCAATCATAGCACACTGCAGTCTCAAATTCCTGAGCTCAAGTAATTCTCCTGCTTCAGCCTCCCAAGTAGCTAGGACTACAGGTGTGCATCACCATACCTGGCTCATTGTAACTTTTTGTTTGGGGGGTGGAGTTTCACTCTTGTTGTCCAGGCTGGAGTGTAATGGTGCAATCTCGTCTCACTGCAACCTCCACCTCCCAGATTCAAGCGATTCTTCAGTTCTCCTGCCTCAGCCTCCTGAGTAGCTGGGATTACAGGCATGTGCCACTACACCCAGCTAATTTTGTATTTTTAGTAGAGACAGGGTTTCACCATGTTGGTCAGGCTGGTCTTGAACTCCTGACCTCAGGTGATCCATCTGCCTCAGCCTCCCAAAATGCTGGGATTACAGGCGTGAGCCACCGCACCTGGCCTCATTGTAACCATTTTTAAGTGTACAGTCCAGTGGCATGAAATACATTCACATTTGTGTAACCATCACTACCATTCATCTACAGAACTCCTTTCATCTTCCCAAACTGAAACTCCATACCTATTAAACAACAGCCCCTGGCACCTACCATTCTATTTTTTGTCTCTGAATTTGACTATTCCAGCTACCTCATATACCTGGAATCATATAGTATTTTGTCTCTTTGCGATTAGTTTATTTCATTTATCCTAATACCTATTGTTGTAGCATGTGCTAGAATTTCTTCCTTGTTTGTTTGTTTGAGACAGGGTTTTGCTCTGTCATCCACACTGGAGTGCAGTGGTGCCATCATAGCTTACTGCAGCCTTGAATTCCCGGGTTCAAGCAATCCTCCTGCCTCAGCCTTCTGAGTGAGTAGCTGGAGCTACAGGCATGTGCCACCACTCCTGGCTTTCTTCCTCTTTTTTTTTTTTTTTTTTTTTTTGAGATGGAGTCTCACTCTGTTGCCCAGGCTGGAGTGCAGTGGCGCCATCTCGGCTCACTGCAACCTCTACCTCCCGGGTTCAAGCGATTCTCCTGCCTCAGCCTCCTGGGTGGCTGGGACTACAGGCACGTGCCACCATACCCGGCTAATTTTTTGTATTTTTAGTAGAGATGGGATTTCACTGTATTAGCCAGGATGGTCTCAATCTCCTGACCTTGTGATCTGCCCACCTCGGCCTCCCAAGTGCTGGGATTACAGGCGTGAGCCACCACTCCTAGCCCCGCTTTATTCCTTTTTAAGGCTAAATAACATTCCATTATATGTGTATACCACATTTTGTTTATCCATTCATCTGTTGATTTCTTCTCCCTTTTGCCTATTGTGAAAAATACTGCTGATTATACTACTATGATCATGGATGTATGAGAAACTCATTTTAAGTGATAAACTGATAAACTCTCCTTCCACAAAATGCTTATGTGGCTAAATTACTTGCTCTATATGGCTAGATTATAGTTCACCAGATGAGTAAGCACCTGCCCCTGGTGACTAGTCTATCTTTTACAAAATATGGCAAAAATTAGGTACTATTTCAAATACTTTCCAGATTTTCTACCAAGTAGTAATAGAATTCCATTTTATTTGAGTCAGCTATCCTGCTCGGGCTGTGGATCAATCCTGTAGAGGCTGTGTTCCAAAAATGTAGTGACAAAAGTCTTTGTATGTTGAGAATGAAATAAAGGGTTTGTGCTGTATACTTTAACTCACAAATGCTAAGGCAAAGTTGTAAGCTTCAAAACCAACCTAAAAATGCTCCCTGGGCTGGGCACAGTGGCTCACGCCTCTAATCCTAGCACTTTGGGAGGCCAAGGCAGGCAGATCACGAGATCAGGAGTTTGAGACCAGCCTGACCAACATAGTGAAACCCCGTCTCTACTAAAAATACAAAAAATTAGCCAGGTATGGTGGTGTGTGCCTGTCATCCCAGCTACTTGGGAGGCTGAGGCAGGAGAATCACCTGAACCCAGGAGGTGGAGGTTGCTGTGAGCTGAGATCGCGCCACTGCACTCCAACCCGGGTGACAGTGCGAGACTCTGTCTCAAAAAAAAAAAAAATCTCCCTGCATGTTGCTGTAAAAATTGTAAGCTCATTAGGTTGAAGCTAGAAGCCACGTTAAGATCCTTTTATTGCTGCCTGTGTTCCTCTGATAGACGTTTTAGCTCAACTTCTACACATGATCTTAGCTTTTTTGTATTACAGAACCTAATACCTAATTCGCATTTTTACTTCTTTCATTCTTAATGAACCACTGTGTGAGGATATGCTTTCTTTTTTATGGACAGTTGAGCTAGGTGTTTTTATAAGAATTCAGCTGTGTTAGTCAATAAGTGGGAATTTTACAGAGTCAATCAACTTTGGAAAAATGGTGATTACTTATTTTAACATTGTTTTTCCTGAGGCATTGCCTTTTCATGTTCCCACAACCCACCCACCTACTCTTACAGCATGAAGAAAATGAATTTTTATTTGTATGTGTATATTCACTTTGATCCCTTTGACACTTTTCCTTACTTTTTCACTTATAATAAAAGGCAATTGAAGGCCAGGCACCATGGCTCACACCTGTAATTCCAGCACTTTGGGAGGCCAAGGTGGGTGGGTCCTGAGGTCAGGAGTTCGAGACCAGCTTGGCCAACATGGTGAAACCCCGTCTCTACTAAAAATATAAAAATTAGCCATGCGTGGTAGTGCATGCCTGTAATCCTAGCTACTTGGGAGGCTGAGGCAGGATAATCACTTGAACCCAGGAGGCAGAGGTTGCAGTGAGCCGAGATTGTGCCACCATACTCCAGCCTAGACAACAAGAGCAAAAGTCCGTCAAAAAAAAAAAAAAAAAGGCAACTGAGATGAAAAGAGTCTTGGCCATACTGCTGAAAAGGAGAGGTACTAAAATTTGTTGGTCTCTTTGGGTTAACAACTAGGCTGCATCAGTATGCTTTAGAGTTATAGGAATACCCCAAAATTGAGAATCCGATGGGACTATATAATTTTAGAGCCAGTTCTACAGGTGAGACATAGACAACTTGTTCTGCTTTTCTGAAAACTTGTCTATAGAACTCTACAGAGAGGCTAAGAGGGAGTAAACAATCCTTTCTTTCTAGATCTTCATCTGCTGGTGGACGTGGCCTGCAAGCAGGAGCACTTTCCAAAGGAGGAAGAATTAAAAGAGTGAGGCATGGATGACAAATGTGACATTGTGCACTAGCTGTAGCTGGAGGCAGACTAGCCTTGCACGTGACAAAATGTTGGGATTTTTTCAGTTCTGTTAAGGAAAAAAAGTATTTTTTGTTTCGTTAATTGAGAATTTTGTTAATTGAGAATTGGGAATTTGCTATGTACTACAGCGGTTCAGTTCACATTATCTGCCTTGACAAACTACCGAACATCTAGCAGCCATGTTTTTTGGCTGCCCAGATCCCTTTTAAATGAAAAGTTCTGACCTTCTGTTATAGTCAAGGAGCATCTAAAAACTGCTCCATCTATGGTACTAGAGAATAATCTGTGTGTGTGCTGATTTGTCGTCTTGCCACTCAAACTGTAGTCAGCACAACTTTAGTGGGGAATTCAGTCTCTCTGATTCAAGTCACAGTGTGATCCTTTTAGAGGAGATCGTGTGAGAAACAAAGGCATGTGAGGTCACCAACATCACAGGTCTAAATGCATCAGGAATTCCAGGGAAGAAACTCTGGAGAAGAGCTAATTTTCTAAGTGATTAACCAGGAAATTCTCTTACTTCCTAACCTAGCATTCTGTTTTAAGAGCAAGGCATCCGGACTTGGACCATCTATCACACTTAACACTCCCTGATTCTTTTATATTAATGGAAGCATTCTTCTATTTTCGTATCTTTCTTTCATTTTAATGATATATTATCATAAATGGTAAAAAGGTTTTATTAATATATCACTTACTTAAATGTCTTTAAAGAAAGTATTTAACTTGTTTTATATAATTGTATTTATAAATGCTGATAGATTTAAAGGTTTTAAAGTTTTATATTTTTATTATTGCAGGATAGAAGGATAAAGGATGCATGTGTAGTATTTTTATTTTGAAGGGAAAATGTACAATGTGTGAACAAAAACATTAAGAGATTTAATACACTATTTTCTTATTTTAGATTTTTACATTCAATAAGTATAAATTCTCATCTATATAAGGTATTGTGTGCAAATGTGGGGAAAACTGATTAGTAGTCATTTAGCAGAAGCTATGCCTCTGATTTTTAAAAAATGGTTTCGATCTAGTTTAAGCTTCTGAGAGAATTTTGGATAGTGGGATAGATGGTAACATTTTTTTCTTATCCCTGTTATAGGATTCTAGATTTGTGCAGTAGGATTGTGGGACTTTGTTTTAGGAGAGAAGGATGTCTTGGATGTCCAGTTTCTGTGGTTGATCCCTTACTTTCTTACCCAGTGACAGCAAGAAACTTTCTGATTTAAAGTCTTTCGATTGACCAGAACTTTCTTATTGGATTCTGCTTCAGTTCTCCTATTAAGCACTGCAGAAACAAAAGGAAAGCCTAGGAATATGAAACTAATTAAAAAGGCACTTGGTGATATGACATAGTACTATGCTAGCCACTGTGGATGTGACAGTTCATTTCTTATACTGCACTGTGCCTTCCCAATGATGTCAAACCCTAGAAATATTACAGAGATCTACTTTTCTGGAAAAGGGTGAGCTCTGTGTTGATCTGCAGTGACTCTGTTTAGATATTAAAGTAGATTCTGAAAAGCGACCTGTGTGGTCCATCTGATTAGACTAGATAATGTCTATGTGATGGGCATTTATTTAATCTTTATTAGCAAGGTTTAAAAGAGCAAATTATCAAGACACCTGTATCTTTTGGCCAGACTATATAATATTTTGTCAGAGTATGTGAAGAGGAGACCCAATTTCCAAATGAAGGAACTTTGCTTTTTCTCTGTCATGTTGAAGAGCTAATATACTGTGTAGATGATATTTTCCCCTAAATATGGCTTTCTTAGCTTTATATATGTTGAGATAGTATCTTTTGAGGAACACATGTCAAGCAGGAACCTTGGCATAGATTTGGTTTCAGTTGTTTTAAGGCTTAATTAATGAAATGCCTTATTCAGCTTTCCAAACATTTTTATATATGAATACAGCAGACCAAGGAGCTGGATCTCCTGCTATCCTTACATGCCTTGTATTTATCAACTAAAGCTGTCATTAATGACTTGGGCAAAATGGCAAGAGGTATAATAAAATCTTCCTGTGAATTAGACAGTAGGGTCTGACACAGCTAGTCAACTAACAAGGTTCCTGACTAGTACCTCAGTATTTCAGTACCTTAAGCACTGATAAATTTCACTCAGTCAACAATAAAGTGAGTGTTCCAACTAGACTTGTTGTCTTGCCTGTTCTTACTGTTTGATTGGTGATTAATAGAAAACTCAGTCATTATGACAGTTAATAGCATAATTCAAATGAGATTGTACTTTGTTTTTCAAATAATCTGAATTTTAAAAGTTTTTTTTTTTTTTCCATTTAAATAGCAATGGAATTGTTTAAATGCCATTAAGGATAAGGACAATTCTTAGACATGTTTTACAGAAACCTACATTTTTGGAAAAGGATGAATGATCTTTAATAAATTTAATCAATCCAGAGGTGAAAGTAGACCCTGAAGGATGATCTGTCTCATGTATAAGATTAGCTAGTAGATGTCATTGAGACTTAGGCATTTCATTACAATAGTGATGGCATCTTTATGACATGTCTAGGAAAATGTTGTAGTATATCAAACCCAGAGGGTAACTCCAAAACTTTGAAGCTGAAGAGTAATTGCTCTTGCAATTCTGGTGACCTAAAACAGTGAACTAAACTACATAGAACTGTTTGGTTTGATTCTGAGTTTCTCCAGGTCTCCAGGTTCATGATGCATATCATCATCATTTCCAAATCTCAGAGTTTCCTCAAGAGAGGGCAACCACATTTGTATCTGTCTTCTTTCTGTCAATTAAGTGTGTGTGTTAATTACTAGGGCTAGGTCTCTTCATTCCTTTGCACATTTTAAGCAGGAATAGATGAGGCAAAGCCCATTTGTAGGTTTTTTTTTGTTTGTTTAGTTTAACTTTAAAGGTATTTTTGCATATATCATGTATAACAATGTATATGTTGCATTATTTATGCTATACAATTACATGGCATACACAGAATAAAATCATAAACCATGACAGATTTCAAAAAATTATCTCCAGCAGAATTAGAACTCTTCCTATCTTTTAGGAAAGGAGCCACAAAGGGTTTATATAGTTGCCCTTCCATATCAGTGGGTTCCACATCCATGGTTTCAGTTAACCTCAGATTGAAAAAGTTTGGGAAAAAAGATTCCAAAAGTTCCGAAAAGCAAAACTTGAATATGCCACAGGCCATACACTTTAAATCCATGAGAATTAAGGAATGTATAAGCATTGTTTTAGGTATTACAAGTAATCCAGAGATGATTTAAAGTATACAGGAGGATGTGCATAGGTAACATGCAAATACTAAGCCATTTTAATAAAGGCCATGAGCATCCTTGGATTTTGGTACTCACTGGGTACTAGAACCAGTCTTCCATGGATACCAAGGGATTACTGTAGTACCTGCATTCTATTCCTTTTTTTTTTTTTTTTTTTTTTTGAGGCAAAGTCTTGCTCTGTCGCCCAGACTGGAGTGCAGTGGCACCATCTCAGCTCATTGCAACCTCCACCTCCCAGGTTCAAGAGAATCTCCCACCTCAGCATCCCAAGTAGCTGGGATTATAGGGGCATGCCACTGATGCCCGGCTAATTTTTTGTATTTTTAGTAGAGATGGGGTTTCGTCATGTTGGCCAGGCTGGTCTCGAACTCTCAAGTGATTCACCCACGTCGGCCTCCCAAAGTACTGGGATTACAGGCGTGAGCCACCATGCCCAGCCAGCTGTACCTGCATTATATTCTTAAAGTCCAAACAAGACAGAAAAAGTGCTACATTAAGAATTTATTTTAGGCCTGGCATGGTGGGTCATGCCTGTAATCCCAGCACTTTAGGAGGCCTAGATGGGAGGATTGCTAGGGCCCTGGAGTTCAAGTTCAACCTGGGCAACATAGGGAGACTCCATCCCTACAAAAACGTTCGTTTTATTTTATTTTATTTTATTTTATTTTATTTTATTTATTTATTTATTTATTGAGATGGAGTTTCGCTCTTGTTGCCCAGGCTGGAGTGCAATGGCACAATCTCAGCTCACCGCAACCTCTACCTCCCAGGTTCAAGCAATTCTCCTGCCTCAGCTTCCCAAGTAACTGGAATTACAGGCATGCGCCACCATGCCAGGCTAATTTTTTTTTTTTATTTTTCGGGTTTCTCCATGTTGGTCAGGCTGGTCTCAAATTCCCGACCTCAGGTGATCCCCAAACTCGGCCTCCCAAAGTGCTGGGATTATAGGCGTGAGTCACCATTCCTGGCCCAACAAAAAATTTTTTAAAATTTGCAGGGTGTTGGCTGGGCATGGTGGCTCACGCCTGTAATCCCAGCACTTTGGGAGGCTGAGGTGAGTGGATCACAAGGTCAGGAGATCAAGACCATCCTGGCTAACACGGTGAAACACCGTCTCTACTAAAAATACAAAAAATCAGCTGGGCGTGGTGGCAGGCGCCTGCAGTCCCAGCTACTTGGGAGGCTGAGGCAGGAGAATGGTGTGAACCCGGGAGGCGGAGCTTGCAGTGAGCCAAGATAGCGCTACTGCACTCCAGCCTGGGCAAAAGAGCAAGACTCTGTCTCAAAAAAAAAAAAAAGAAGAAACAGTTTGCAGGGTGTGGTGGCACGCACCTGTGGTCCCAGCTACTCTGGAGGCTGAGGTGGGAAGCCATGAAGGTCAAGGCTGCAGTGAGCCATGATGGCACAACTGTGCTCCAGCGTGGGTGACATAAGACCCTGTTTCAAACAACAAAAATAAACAAAAAAATTATTTTCAAATTTGTCTTTGATCTAGGTTAGTTATTAGGTCTGAAATTCTGAAACTACTCTCATAAACCTTATCTACAGGGAAAACAATGTTGAAGGTCAGTAGACTACTCATCCTTTTTGCTTTCAGAGGCATTATGTCATTTAATCTTTACAACAGACCTATCGTAATTATTATCATCGGCATTTTACAGATGATCAGAGATTCATTTGTACATGAGGTAAGAAACACGTAAAATTTACTACCATAACCATTTTTAAGTGTACAGTTCACTAGATTTAACTATATCCACATTGTTGTTCATTTGTATAATTTTGAAAGTTTATGGCAGCAGTTCAGAAATAAAATGTCTCACCACGTCAAATATAATCTGGTAATTTGAAACTTCAAATGTTATAAATGTATTAGAAACTGTTGTATTATTTCTAGTGGCAAGGTAGTAATAAGGATTGTAGTTCATGAATGTGGTAATTAGCCACAAATTCATTTTCTTTTTGCCTATGCTTTTCTCATTAATCATATTTTACCCTTTTGCTTGTATTTATGACATGGACTTATTTGGAGTCTTACATTGAAGGCATAGGTCTGATCCATAGTATTATTTCACCTCTCAAAGATTGAAAAGAATGTAACAGTTGGATTCCAGACCTCTGATATGACCCTGATTTGAAAGTTCCATATAGGCACAGTTTAGACAGAGCTACTGAATTTAAATTAGTAAGAGCTGAAGAAAAGCTAAGCATAAAATGGACAGAGCCCTTCCCAGGATAGCAGACATAAGTAGCAGTAAATCAGTAAGTACTAAAGCACAGGATCACTTCATTCTGGCTTTCTGCCATTTATAGACACTCAAACTTGGAATGAGCAGAAATCCTTTTGAATTTATATTTGCAAAACCTTGTGTCCATTCTTTTCTGGATTACCTTTATTTTTTTCTGTTTATTTCCTCATACCATCATCTATGCTCTGTTGGGTGCAGAGTCTGCTTAGATATGTTTGAGTGGCCCTGATTTGCATGTGGTAGCTTGCGTACCAGAGAGAGGTACTGGGGATCAAATTGGATGCAGTTTAGCTGTGGCTCAATAGAGGGAGTAGAGGAGCTGAGGGAGGGGAGAGAGCAAAAGAACGTGTCTGGTTAAGTAAGTGTTGTGTGTGCGCACCAGGAGGAGGGGGGCAGGGTGGGGGGTGGTTGCCTCTAGCAGCTCCACCCTCACTTTGTCAGCAGGTAGAGAGCGTGATTGCTGTCCCAGGGGAGGGAGTCAGAGCTAGAACACCAATTACAAACCACAGGCTTCCTGCTCTAGGGAGTTGATCCAGAATTGTCTTTCTGAAAGGAAGCACTCGAATCCTTCCGAACTTTCCAAGTCCATCCATGATTCAGAGATACTGCCTTCTCTCTCTGGGATTTTCTGTGTTTCTGATAGTGAATTGTTGATGTATTTGCTACTTTGCTCCTTTTCTCTTTCAAGACTTGGTCATTTTATATGCTGTTTGGAGAAAAAAAGAACTTTTATTAGAAAGGAGGTTTCAGAAATGATTTTGGATTTTCTGTAAGTGTTTAATCTAGTTCTTGGGGACAGCATCTCTCATCCTGGAGTAAATTTCTGCCTTTGACCTGCATGGATTATTTTTTCAGGCTGCGGAATTTCTCGGCACCTACCTGTAGTATGGGGCACTTTGTTTGGTTGCAGAGTAAGAAGGTGGAAGAATGAGCTGTACTTGGTTAAGCAGTTGAAACCTTTTTTGAGCAGGATCTGTAAAAGCATAATTGAATTTGTTTCACCCCCGTGGATTCCAGTGGGCCCGACAGCGCAACAGGTTTGCAGATTTCTTTTGAAATTCTTTTTTTCTCCCCTCCCTCTGCCTCAGCAAAAGAAACGAATCTATATAACAGGTTCATGTTGTTCAATTGCTTGGCTTTTCAGCACTTGTTCTGAAGACTTTATAATATTTTTAAACTTGACCTTGGAACACAGAGGGCTTTGTGGGTGAAGTGTATTTCTATTTACTTAAGGGTGCACATTTTAAAAATCTTATTCTGTGTTTGTACAAAGACCCAAATTTTCATAGTGCCTGGAAATAGCACAGATTTATTCTACTCAAGCTTATTTGTATTTTTTCAGGGTATTCTACCTAGAGCCTGTGGTTAATCGCCTCCCTGCTCTCCCTACCTTTTATTCCCCACCCCCTCAAGGAAAACATGTTAGGAATAGTCCTTTGTTTTTCTTATGAACCTAGAAAATTACAGATCATAAAATCTGGATATTAAAGTAGTTTCCAAAAGCATCTCATGGGAAATCAAAGTGTTCGGCATTTCCGAGCTGGAGAATAAAATCAAGAATCCTTAAGAGAGAAAAGAAAACGGAGATAGAAATATGAATTTTAACTGGAAAAATAATTGGAAAGCTAACCTTTTCAAATACTCTAATTATGAAAGTTGGAAAAGGTTGTGATGCCCAGGATTATCCTGTAATGTGTGAAGATACATAAATTAGCACCTAATTTATAGGCAAATTTTGGTAAAACATAAAAAATTATGGTATGTCTAAGTTCATGAAAAGTATGTAAATGCAGTGGGCCTAGAACCCTGGCTACACCGAAATACAGTTTAATGTGGAAATTTTTCTAATACATGTTGTAGCATCTTTGGACATCAACGTGTGGCCTGAAATTTTTATTGTTCCCTCTTCTCCTCCATTAAAAAAAAAAAAAAATCTCCTTGTGGTTTTTAGTCATTTACCATTGACACATATTATGGCTTAAAAAGGGCCATCTCTTCCTTTTCTGAGCTGGAGTTCTTCACTCTCACCTTTGATGCATGGCCGTAGCTGTTTACTTTGCCT
Source organism: Macaca fascicularis (assembly GCF_037993035.2). NCBI lineage: Eukaryota > Metazoa > Chordata > Mammalia > Primates > Cercopithecidae > Macaca > Macaca fascicularis. Next base: position 48,292,777 of record NC_088390.1, read on the forward strand.
TGTTTTGTTCATGAACATTGGGTTTAGTGCCTGGCAACTTGATGCATATGGAAGAGCAATGCCAAGTGATCTGACATAATACAAATTCACGATGTGACATTCAATCACGAGCAAAGTTGGAAATTCCAAAGAAAAGTGGTGAGATCTTTACTAGTCACAGTGAAGATGGGAGAAAATGACATACCTGCCGCAGATGTGGGCTGAAAATATCCTCTTCTCTGCCCAATCAGGAATGCCACCTGCTCTTGGGAATAAACTTTAGAGAAAGGAAGGGCCAAAACTACGACTTGGCTTTCTGAAACTGAAGCATAAATGTTCTTTTCCTCCATTTGTCTGGATCTGAGAACCTGCATTTGGTATTAGCTAGTGGAAGCAGTATGTATGGTTGAAGTGCATTGCTGCAGCTGGTAGCATGAGTGGTGGCCACCAGCTGCAGCTGGCTGCCCTCTGGCCCTGGCTGCTGATGGCTACCCTGCAGGCAGGCTTTGGACGCACAGGACTGGTGCTGGCAGCAGCGGTGGAGTCTGAAAGATCAGCAGAACAGAAAGCTATTATCAGAGTGATCCCCTTGAAAATGGACCCCACAGGAAAACTGAATCTCACTTTGGAAGGTGTGTTTGCTGGTGTTGCTGAAATAACTCCAGCAGAAGGAAAATTAATGCAGGCAAGTATAACTTTATTATATTTCACTTTCCATCTGTTTGAAATATGCCTTTCTTCTTTTGTCTCCCAAATGAAATACCATACATGGGCTTCTACTGCTTAGCTTTCTATTTCATAGAAAGAGTAGATACTGCCTTATTGGCATTCTAAAGCAAATTCTTATTTTATACTCTGGAAGAAATACATAAATCCTATATTTTAGAAGATTATCTGCTTATTTTTAACTGGTATTGCATAACTACTTAGATACACATAATACCTTTTTTTAAGTGATATATTCTGGGCTCTAATTTTTGATAGATGAAGTATATGAGCTTGTATTTAATTGACGTGAGGGTTGTACTTTACATCCTGTTTAAATTGAAGTAAGCACTAAGAAGGTTGATTTTAATGGTCAGCAGCACCTGAAATTCTGGAATGCCCTTGGAGCATATTTGATTACTGTGTCACTTTTAAAATTCAGTCAAGCTTGAATGCTATGGCTGGCCTTACACCACGTGTGGCACCCTATTGCTAAGCCCAAAATGGAGAGGATTGGATTACAAAATGGACACAAGGTGTAAACCTGCCTCCTGATCACTTTGGCCTCATCCACACATAATTTTATCATTTTCAAGAATTTAAATTTAACATATTTTTTACTGATCTGCCAAGTTTTTCAGACACAAATTCTTAGGCTTTCAGGCTGTGAATGTTGCCTGTAACTCATTCATACATGAAATGACTGGGGCCATAGCATTTCATAGACCAATTGCTCATTCCCCATAGTAAAGACAGAACCTAGAGGGCTGTACCTTTTTAATGGTCTTTCCACTGTCTTACTCCATAAAATGATGTTGCTTATTGATTGAAATTTATCATATAAAAGAACAATTCTTGCTGTAGCTACTGGACACAGGTTAAAATATTCTTAAATGTGATCCATCTTAGCATCCAAACTCAAATTTTAATTTTGTGATATGAACAGACTATGAACAGAACCAATTTATTGTATGAATTTTAATTTTTGTCTACTTAGAGAAGATAGGAAAATTTAACAAATTATAGAACTTATTCCCAAACATGTATTCTTTAATATATGGTTTAGTGTTTATTCATTATCACTTCTTAGGCAATATTTTGAAGCTGGGATAAATGAAGTAGAAGGAGAATTAGGTGAAAATGGAAGGCTTTGCTATTTAGAAAAATAGGAAAGAAGAGTATATCTGGAAAAATGGCATAAGATTTTTTTGAATAAGATAACTTGGACTCTAAAATGGAATTAGCAATACTTAAAAGCTAAAATCATAAATCATCTTGAATACTACAGCAATTGGAAAGGAAACTTCCTTCCTGGCCTTGCCTAGTTAATACCCTAAAGCATGAATTGTGTGCTCCATTTTAGTTTTTACCATATTTACTAGTCATATTTTGGTATCACTGAAGTTTTTGAGAGCCATACGTGCCTTATTGATATCCTGTGATAGCATGTTCAGTGGGCTAATTATGTGGTCCATAAAATGTATTCTTTTAAGTTCTAATCTTATTATCATAAAGCTCTACATAAAGTTTGTGTTTTCATAAGGAAAAAGTAAACAAACAGCACCAGTTGGCATTCTCTTTGCCATTCATTATTTTATCAATCTTTATCATATCTTCTCTTATTCTATCCTTTTTCTCACTCTGGCAAATCTTACCAATCTTTTTTGTTTTTTAAACTATTAACTTTGATCCTATCATTATACATTAAGTATTGTTTTTACTTTGTGAAGAGGGAATTTCATCATACCTTAGCAAAGACTTTCAGGCTTTACAGTGGATAGTTTTATGTCACTGGCAATTTTTTAGTCTTCACCTTTCTGTCCACATATGCTTCTTTTAGGTCTTTAAGCTTTTTCACTAGCTTAGTATTAATTTCTGGATACTTTCCATATTGGTTTTGGTTTATTGTCTGTTAATCAATTTTTAATCTACAACAGTTATTAAAGTTTCTCAGTAGCTTCTTATGAGAAACTTTATTTTTAAAAAACAAGCTTCTGAATTATATATATGGTTTTCTTTATCCATTTTTTTGATTAATTCTTTCAAAGAACTCTAGTGTGTTAGGGACACATGGTTTACACTTCTGGAATCCATGCTGTTTGTTCCTTATCAGATTACACTGCAACTCAGGTTTACTGAACTGTGGTTAGCCAAGCCTTCCATTTAACTGAAGTTCTGTTTATATCTTCTAGAGATGTGCTTTGCTGTACTTTAACGTTCTTAGTGGAGAGCTGTACCCTGGTGTCACAAATCTAAAAGGAGTCTTCTCTTTGGTTTTGAGGAATTCTGGATAATTCTGTGAATCCTTCTACCTACGAATTATTCTAGTTGCCTGTTAAGATTAGTTGTCTCCAAAGATTGCAGTCAAATCTTTTTAAACTTGAGTATGCTATGTGCCAAAAAATGTACAGTTATGAGAACAGCGATTTAAAAAAAAATGTTGTTATTTCTGGAATTCTCAGATAATTTCTGAAAAGCAGACATTTCTTTACATTTTACTCAATTAATTCAGCATATAGACAATTTCATAAGGACCAAACTAACTGAATTTTCATTTGTATTATGATTTTAATTTTTCTTAGATAAAAGGAGACCCCTCCTTGACAATGTGCCCCCAATTTGTTAAATAGTAAAATAGATCGTAGAATTGCCTCTAAAAGAATTTTGTCTCAACTTTGTCTGATGGCTGTATGTACAAGGGCATTGAAAGTCAAGTTTTGATGATTTTTGTTCTAATTCTTATCCCTCACTGTTTGTGTTTAGGTTTTTCCTTGCCAATAGTAATGATCTATTTTACAAGGTATGTTCAAAATTATAAATTGTAATATTCTTCTAAAAGCGCTAGAATAAAGTCAAAATAGAAGAGGAAGTGTTGTTGCCTTTGCCCTTGTATTTCTCAAGTCCTCTCTTTTTGATTTCAGAACATCTCATTTTAGTACCGTCCAAATTTTATTATTTTCCTTTCTATTTTGCCCAAGAGTTGCTTCTGTATATTACTCTATCATTCCAACTCTTTGTCATTGTCTTTAAATTGTCTAATTCTTAGGTTTCCCCTACATTTGCCAAAATATTTGTCTCTTCCTCTTCCACTCTTTTATTTTTCTTTTGTTTTCCACTGAATTTGTACATTTAGGATTACCTTCCACTGCTATTCTGGATCCGTATTTTAATAACCATCAAAAATCCAGGTCAAGGAAACTTTTCAGATCTCCTAATTACCTGGCGGTGACTGATAAAAAGGACTAAATGATAGTGATTACTTCTTACTGTTTTTATTCACATTGGAATATATTCTTTCTCTCCTGTTTTATACCATTATAGAAGGAAAAGTGTTGGAGCTGATTCATTGTCTAATTTCCACTTTTCTGGTTTGGTTACCTCTTATCAATGTTTGTTTCTATTATTTCAAGGAATATTATTGCCACCACTTCTAAAAATGATTACAGTCATATTTTATTTCTCAATCCTGTTTATTATTTATAAATATTATTTCAAGGGACAACTCAAAATTATTCTTTCTTCTCAGAGCAAAAGAGTAAGAGGATCTTAGTGTAGCACAAGAGATGTCACCAATTCTCTAACTATCACACTCTTCCTGCTCAGCTGGTTGTCCTGGATTTTCTTAGACTCCAGGATAAAGTTATGATCAAGATTAAAATGTATTCCCCTGAGGCTTCAGACCTACCATGGGAGCAGCGGTAGTTTAGCACGTGGCCAGTAGCAGTGAACACTTCCTGGAGAAATTCCCCTTTGCACAATGTCTCTGCTTGCCTCTTAATTTTACCTGTTAGTCAGCACATAGTTATCCCATCCTTGCATTTTTACATTATTTGTAGGCAGGGCCTGAAACTTTAAGTTTTTGGCCAAAGCTAGAGAGACAGTCCTATGTTGCAAACTATAGTTGGCAAAGTATCTAAACTGTGACTTGGAGGACTTGACTTTTAGTTCCACACACAGAGGAATATGCTGCCACTATAAATATTAATAGTTGTGTGATTTGGGACAAAATAGTTTTTACCTTTCTAGGCTTCAGATTTCCAGTCTGTGAAATTGAGGAATTAAAATATAATACTGCCAAACTTCTGCTATGCACTTTACATGTATTAGCACATTGAATTCTCATAATAATTTCATGAGAGAAGAAATTCAGTACCTTTATTTTTTACATTTTACAGATAAGCAAACTGAGGATTAAAATATTAATATCTGTCAAAGTATTAACTATTATTATCTAATAAGTGGTGTTGCTGGAACTTGAACTGCAGAGCCCATGCTTTACCAGCTCTAAAATACTGTATATGTAAGAATGCCACAGATGAAGAGAACATCAATCTAGAGTTTGTATAAAAAATTTATTTCCAGAGTAGAAAGGAATGAAAATGATGAGTACTATTATCTGAGATTGATGCAGAATGCATCATATCCTGCTACCTTCTAATAATCTCTGTATTTCTTCTATTTCTCTCATTTTGTGTTTCATTTGCAAAGATATCAGTAAATCACAATGTCTGTTTACTCAGTATCTCCCTTATAATGTAACATATTTTGTCATCTTTCTCTTCATTTTAAAAGTCTAGGTTAAGTTATCTAATATAGGAACCTGAAATAATAAACATTGAAATAGCATGCATTTAACTGACATTGCTCAAGTTAGAGTTCCTTCCATGCAGAAATTTTAAAATAGAAATTTTGTGATTTTGTTTGATGCCAGCCTTTAAAAGAAGTATAGAGTAGATATTCAAAGTATGGTCAACTCTGTTATTTATGTAAATGAAGGTGCAGAAAATCCAATTAATTAGTAATTGACTTTGGAATGTAGTCAAGAGTATACCATCAGACACAGTTCCTCTGTGCTCACAAACATTCTTAGGTGCTTGCCTCCTATGATCCCAGCTCAGTGCCTTCCTGACATGGCTTTCGAGTCTTCTATTCTAGACTTGGCTTTGTTGTTAGAAGCCTGGCACCCAGGAAAGAGAAAGAAGCTGCAGAATATTTTAAATGATAATTTTTAATAAGTTCTCATCAAACAGATTTGTATATATAACAGTTCTGTACTTCAACAAAAATTTGTATCCAACAAAAATTTGTAAGTTCAGGCCGGGCGCGGTGGCTCAAGCCTGTAATCCCAGCACTTTGGGAGGCCGAGACGGGCGGATCACGAGGTCAGGAGATCGAGACCATCCTGGCTAACACGGTGAAACCCCGTCTCTACTAAAAAATACAAAAAGCTAGCCGGGCGAGGTGGCGGGCACCTGTAGTCCCAGCTACTTGGGAGGCTGAGGCAGGAGAATGGCGTAAACCCAGGAGGCGGAGCTTGCAGTGAGCTGAGATCGCGCCGCTGCACTCCAGCCTGGGCGACAGAGCGAGACTCCGTCTCAAAAAAAAAAAAAAAAAAAAATTGTAAGTTCAGCTTCATACATATCTGGTTAATAGGAGGTAGTGAATGAAGTATGTCCCTGGCTATTGCTCCCATCAGGCTATTTAGTGTTCATTTGGCAGACTCTTGGTTGGCAGGGGGTAGGGGGCGGGGGGAGGGGGTAGGTATTTCCTTGGGTTTTGTATTATAGTAAAGTGTGTATGTAAATATGTGTGTGTATTATAATTATCCCAAAACTAGCCATAATTTACTTTACTTTTTTTGTTTCTTTGTTTTTTGAGATAGGGTCTTGTTCTGTCTTCCAGGCTGGAGTGCAGTGACGCAGACACAGCTCACCGCAGCCTCTATCTCCTGGGATCAAGCGATCTGCCCACCTCAGCACCACAAGTAGCTGGGACCACAAGCACGGAGCACTATGCCCAGCTAATTTTTAAATTTTTTGTAGAGACAGGGTTTTGCCATGTTGTCTGCATTATTGAAGGTATTCCCGGACCAGGTGTGGTGGCTCACGCCTGTAATCCCAGCACCGTGAGAGGCTAAGGTGGGAGGATCACTTGAGCCCAGGATTTCAAGACCAGCCTGGGCAACATAGTGAGACCCTGTCTAAGAAACAAGGTATTCCTGGAGGTCATGGTTTTGCTTGTTTGTTTTTGTTTTATTAAAAAGCCTTTACATTTTGTTAATTGGAAAGAGTTTATTGGATTTTTTAAATGTTTTTTTCCCTTTTATCACTTTCAAATTGCTAATTACAGTAGATTTTTAAAAATGTTATAAATGAGTAATATCCTGTTAGGAACCAGAATCTGTAGCAGGGTATTGTTAGAGAAGACTGTGAGAATGATATTCCATTAAATTTATGTAGAAATTTTCTTCCAAGAAGCTTAAAATGATTCACCATACCTGGAGCCAGGTAAGAACAGGTGCTATTAACTCCATTTTACAGAAAAGGAAATATACTGGGAAAGAGAAAGAAAGTAAATCATCTAAGAACAAAGTTGCACAGAGACTGAGCCAGTCTGGTTTGCAGGAGATAGGAGAGTAATCAACTTTTAAGGAATCTGAAGATGTGGATTTCTCAGAGGTCAGTTCTACTGAGTGGAAATCCTAAAGGCCTTTTCCTATTTACCCAAGGACTCCTATTCTCCTTTCCTGCTGTATTTTTCTTTACAAAATTATTGATGTGGCATGCTATAATGTTTTAGTTTTGTAGTTGTCTCTCTCCCCACAGTAGAATATGAGTTCTGTGAAAGCAAGGATTTTTGTCTCCTTTGTTCAAAGCTGTATACTTAGCATCTAAGTATACTTAGTCCTTGGACATGGTGGGTACTCAGTAAATATTTATTAATGAATATAAGGAATATTGTAGTACCAAGTAACTCTGATGGCTGGGAGATCACTCTAGAATAAAACATGCTTGTCACATTTTTAAAGTATGTTATAAGGTAGATTATTTTGAGTGTGTGTGGTTTGATATAGCAGGCTATGTTCCTTTACTCTTCTGACTTCTTGTTAGTTCAAAAATCATAAATGTGGCTGTAATCGATATGTTTAAGGTGCTCCTTTACACAGGATTTTAGAATTTTTTCTTTAGTTCGATAGCTTAAACCTTGCTGTTTAGGATATTCTGGTTTTCCAAGAAAGATTATTCAGGTCCTGATTTTAAACCTTTGATTTTAAGATATTAGCGTGCATCCCAAGGACCTTACCTTCTTAGTACTTAAATTTGTGATTACCAATTCTGGTTTTTAGATACCCTAAAGCAGTTTTTAATCTTGTCTGTGTGTGCCACAGGCCCTTTTGAGAATGTGATAATCATTATTGACCATAGGCACAAAATACACACAAATACTTAACATACACAATTTTGCATAAAATCTCAGTGAGTTGAGAGAGTCTGTAAGACATATCTAGAGATCTAAGGACTCCAAAGAAGAGCAGCTATCCTAACATAATCCCAATTATTTCAAGAAATTAAACCAAATTCTCAAAACAAATTTACCTTCAGTTTACTTAATTTGAAAAGTACTTGTATATATTACTTGAAGTCAGACAAACAACAATATTATGATGCAGTTATAAGAAAGTGGCCTGACCTTAGGTGAAGGAACTCCAGAACTAAAAAATGATGTCTGACAAAGATCTTCTTATGTGTAATAAGTGAATTCTGCTCTCCAAATATGAAGTGGAACTGCATCAATTCAAGAAATGCTTACAATCCCTTCAGCATGGCAGTTCCACTGAAAGGCCCTTAAGAATAATAGATATTTTACTCACATGTTTTCTATTTAGTTACTACATTCAGTAAAACTGAGGGTATAAAACAAACTGTAGCTTTTTGTTTTCTTCTCATGTCTTTAGTTTCCACTCTTTAAGCTCCATTGCTTTCCATAGGGCAGGGTTCTTTGGGCCCTTAAATTTCTATTTGCTCTAATGGAAAACTTTATATATTTTTTAAAGCCAAGATTTGTTGTTGCTTGCTTGTTTTGAATGACAGATAAGCTACTTTACATACCCTTTTTATCTGGGTTCTAAACTTTACAGTTCATAGATAAATTTTATTTTGTGCTATACTTTTTAATATATTGGAATCTGTGTTTAATTTACAAACTTGGAAACACCAGAGCAACCAAAATGATTTAAAAACCAAGGTTTTTAAAAAATTGTAAGCACAAAGACCTGGCACATTATTCCTCAAGATAAGAAGTTAGACTATAATATTTAGAAATTCTCATCTCTAGGCCAGGTGCAGTGGCTCATGCCTGTAATCCCAGCACTTTGGGAGGCTGGGGCAGGTGGATCACTTGAAGTCAGGAGTTTGAGACCAGCCTGGCCAACATGGTGAAACCCTGTCTCTGCCAAAAAATTAAAAAATTAGCTAGGGCCGGGCGCGGTGGCTCAAGCCTGTAATCCCAGCACTTTGGGAGGCCGAGACGGGCGGATCACGAGGTCAGGAGATCGAGACCATCCTGGCTAATATGGTGAAACCCCGTCTCTACTAAAAATACAAAAAACTAGCTGGGCGAGGTGGTGGGCGCCTGTAGTCCCAGCTACTCGGGAGGCTGAGGCAGGAGAATGGCGTAAACCCGGGAGGCGGAGCTTGCAGTGAGCTGAGATCCGGCCACTGCACTCCAGCCTGGGCAACAAAGCGAGACTCAGTCTCAAAAAAAAAAAAAAAAAAAAGAAATTAGCTAAGTGTGATATTGCACGTCTGTAGTCCCAGCTACTCGGGAGGCTGAGGCAGGAGAATCGCTTGAATCTGGGAGGCAGAGGTTGCAGTGAGCCAAGATTGTGCCACTGCACTCCCACCTGGGTGACAGAATGAGACCCTGTCTCAAAAAAGAAAAAATAAAAAAATTCCGGTCTCTGAATCTAAAGCAGAGGCAGCATAACTATCTTCAAGACTCCTGTTTGTTGTTGTTGCTTTAAATCTAGAATACCCTGTCATGATGGAAACTGACTATAATACAACTATAATTTTAAATAGCACATTAAATTATTATGTACTTTTGTGCATGCTAGTATATCAAAAAGGTATTGTTGTACATACATAAATATATGACATTTGAGAAACACTGTTGGTATTTTACTTCTGTAGAATAATTTGGATGAGACTAAAGGCCTTATGTTTTAAGTCTACTTATTTTGCTATTTTCTAAAAATACAAAACAAAAAAATGTATAGATTTCTATTCGTTTTTTCCCCCCAAACCATTTTCTACAGTCTTATGTATTATCTACTCTAAAACAACGAAAAACATCTTTTATATGATCTGGGCTTTGTGTTCCCTTATTTTAATATCTTATACCTAGAATTATATTGATGATCTGACTTTAAAATTCTTGTGGTCAAGTTTCTTTAACTTTTGAAGGAGTATATTGGCCCTATATTGGAATTAAGTCCTATTCAGTTTTCCATTCCTAGAGTAAAATACAGTTTTGATGGAGGGGAGGGAAAAGTAGCAGAATATTCCATATGTGAAATATAATCATCAAATTTCAAGCCAGAAAAAAACAGTCAGTCCAGTCTTCTCATTTTATATATGAAGAATTGAACTCAGATTAGTGCTTATCAAAGAATTCCAGTCTGTTGCTGTATCTTACTGGCCAATATTTTTAGCATTGTTTATTTATTTATTATAAACCTTTTGGGGTCACTGCAGGGAAATTAAAAAGCAGATGTCAGCAGAGATTTTCCCCTGAACATTCCATTAAGAAGATATAGACTGCCGCAGGGCCTCTTTCCTCTTTGATCCCTAGTCAACTACAAGGCATACTTTAAAACAAGTGAGCAGACAAAAAATACCTCACCGCACTCTAGCAATACTTTTATGTGGTGCTGTGTCATTTATTCTGCCACAGAATCACTGCACATCAGGTGGTCTGTAGTCCTGGATCTTCGCAGAGCAATATCACGTCTTTATAAAGTCTAGGCTGAGAATCTTACCAAGACTGGAAGATGTGCTGGATTCCCTAGATGCCTTATAATGTGGTTTTCCTATTTGTACCAAATTCTGTGACAGATACTATAGTAATTCAAAGAACAGCACCTTAGCCTAGTCCACCTGAGGAGAATCAACTTAAATAGCAGGAGGCATTATGTATTGAATGCCAGATGTAGTTGTAGGCATAAATGCATTAGAGTGCTGATTTATTTTCTCTTTCTTCCTTTCTTTTCTTTTCTTTTCTCTTTCCTTTTCTCGTTTCTTTCCTTCCTTCCTTCCTTCCTTCCTTCCTTCCTTCCTTCCTTCCTTCCTTCCTTCCTTCCTTCCTTCCTTCCTTCTTGTCATTAGAGACAGAGTCTTTCCCTGTCACCTCTCTCTGTCACCCAGGCTGGAGTGCAGTAGTACCATCAGAGCTTACTATAACCTTGAACTCCTGGGCTCAAGCCATCCTCCCACTTCTGCCTCCCAAAGCTCTGGGATTACAGGCATGACTACCGTTTCTGGCCTAGGGTGCTGATTTTCATTTTTTCAGGAGTCATTCAAGTGATTATGGTAATTCTGTCTCAGATTCCCTATGATTAAAGAAAAAACAAATGACAAAATATTAAATTTTAACCCAGGCAACTTCAAGTAGCTTAAAGTTAGAGAAAAAAGTACTACAACCCAGTCATACCTTCTAACCTTTTACTGTTATCAGTTAATTACAGGTTGTTATATTCCTATGTGTATAATACTCATCTTTATAGCATTGTCTTTAGGAGTCTAGAATGATGAGACACCATGGCTTTTTTTTTAGGTTGCAATCTGACTTTCTACAATGTGCCAATCAGTCCCTGTTAAATTTTAGTTAAAACAGTAAATTTAGCTTTAAACAGAATTCAACATATTGGAAGTTTTGTTTGACTTTATCTCAACTAGCTTGATTTTAATTCTTTGCAAACTACATTCCATAAGGGAAGAAATAAATACTAAGACCCTTTATGTAGAAGGTGAAGAGTATTTGAATATAATCTCTATTTAACAAAAATTGTTTTCAGCACCTTTTTTTTATTATTGACTTTAGTCATAAATGTGTTATTCATGTTCCCTAAAATGTGTTGATTTTAGTATAATGTGAGGCGTATAGAGAACCATTTAAGAAGAATGTACCCATCCACTATGACATTAGGTTATTTTACTCTAAAGTTAGTGAACTCTATGACACACATTAAACATTTAAAAATTATCATGAGTGAGTATTTGGGATTACTGGATTGCCCCCTTGGGGTGTATGAAAAGTCCATAGGCACCTTATGATCATTTTAAGTAAAAGCAAGTCACTTAATCTTTCATCTGTTGGTGTAGGGTTGGGGGAGAACTAAATAATCTTTAAGATCCTTTCCAGCTCTAAACTTTTAGAGTTTATGCTTATTCTAGAAATAGATTTCATATATTAAAGGGACATGTATCTTGCCTATTTAGTTCTTTTTCTTTGTCCTTAGTTGTTGGACATCAAAGACAAAATTTGTTTGGTAGGTGATATCTGACTAAATTAATGTCTTACAATAAATAGGTAGCAGAACTAAGCATGAGACTCAGTTGTACTCCCAGTCTTCTGGTCCTGTACTGTCTTTACATTCCCGTTAACGCACACAAAAAAGGAGCCTTTCTCTGGAGTTTCATATTTTAAAATATCTGTAGTGGATTGAGGACCCTTATTGTAAATCCTTCGTTAAGGCTGTCCCAATGATCAGAGCACACTGACTTCAATCACTAACCTGCACCTAAGTGAATCTAACCTTTGGAAAAACCGGAAAGAGCCGGAGACAACCTAGAACCAGCCTGGACCATGAAAGTAAAAGGAGTAGGATGCTTCTGATCCTAAGTACTCTGTGAAGTGAATTGTTAGAGATAAGCTGAATAATTATACTAAAAATAAGATTTCAGAGCAGCTAGTGGGTGTTCACCCATGGGGCAAGGGGGATAGAGCTCTAGTATGTAAGCATCTGGAGGCAACTAGGAGGAGTGGAAATGGGGCTATCTGATTAGTAACTATGCCTTGTTATTAAACCGTGACTTTCTGCATTGTGTATTCCCAGAGTTGGAAAACTTCCGCTGGCAAAAAAAAAGAGAAGGGCCGCCGTGCTGTTGCTGAGGGCCATACAGTAGACACAAAAGCGCCTTCTTAGAGGCCTTCAGCAGAGGCAGCTTGTACAGGCAGGCCTGTTCCTCTCAAAGACTGGGAATCAGATTCTTTCCCCAGGGGGTTTCCAACTAGTTTGCACTTCAGAAAAACCTTTTCTTTCTCCTGCTGTTCACGCCCTGCAAAGAATTTTCTTCCAACCAAAGAAATTGTTTTATAATCAAAGATCCTTGTCCTTAGTTGTTGGACATCAAAGAAAGTTTGGAGGAGACTGGGGGATTATGTGAGTGCCTAGAATTTATTTTGAATGCAAACTTGCAACATTAGCAAGTCCCCCAAAGAATATACTCATCTCAGAGCTGGGAGAGAGCCTAATATAACTAAATCTTTATTCTTCCTTAGTTGGATGTGCCCTGGTAAGATACAAATGACTTGAATTGCCCTGTCTGGACTTGATTCATGTAAGTTTGGTTCTTGAGGTACACACTTACCAGAAGAGGTCCCCCTAACTTATCTTCCCTTTTAAAACTGATATTTGGAAACATCAAACACTATTAATAAACTCAAAACAACAACCTTCCCCCTCTGCCCCCCACAAAAAAACTTTTTTAAACCAGTGTTTGACTCTTGGGAGTTTGGGGTTTCTCCCAGGACAGTTGATGGTATCACCAAATGTTGGGAGCCACATTCCCTGCATTCCCTACTGTCGCTGAGGTGTTGATGATGTCATTTTCTCCCACAAAGGAAAACCTTAGCACCCTGAGGGCCTGAACTCAGGTCTTGGCAGGTAAATCAAGGAAGAACTTACTTTTGGATTTCAACTGATTGAGTCAGGCATGAAGAAACACAACCACCACGTTAAGTATTAGCGTCACAGCCTCACCTCTGGGGCCTGAATAGACAATTTATCATTCCAAGAAAATTAAGACTATAACTTTAAGAAATTATCTTCTTGGGTAAGAACGATTCATTTAATATTTTGGTTCTTACACTTTGGGACATTTATAGGGCATTGTTCTCAGCGATTTTGTCTCCCTCTTAAATAACTTTCTTTGAATCCACAAATTTTCCAAGCCTTTCCGGGACCTGTTTGTAGATTATCTAGCTTTCCTTCCTCGAGCAGATTAACAACAACATAAACAAGAATTAGGGGAGAAAAAATGATGGATAGGGCAGATTTAGGCAGAATTATGCCTTGGGCAAAGTACATTCTTGTTATTTTATCTTAGTTCTGTGGTTATGAACTGAAGAGAGCATTTGCTCTAGAAGATTTCCAATCTCTTCCTATCCCTTCATCACAACCACAGAGTAGTGGTTGGAAATAGATTCCAGGAACACCAGAAACGCTCAGTATTTCCAGTGGTGACAGCTAACAGTGCCCTCACAGGGATCCTTTGAGCGTTCTTCCTCTGAGTCTTCTCGTGGTGTCCTTGTGGTCAGGAGACATATCAATAAATCACAAAGACTTGCCCTGGAGACAAACCTGGTAAAAATAATCAATTGTCTGTCTTTGCCACTAGAAACAATCCTTTTGTTTTTACCTGGTTCTGAACAAACATGCTATAGTTTTTTAGAGAAAGACCATCTATTTCACGGAATCATCAACTGACTATTCTCAAAAATTTGAGATGTGCTAGTTTGTACTAGGAAGGTAAGGTAGGATCTGGGAAGTAAGTAGGATTTGCCAAAGGTTTTTATTCTACTCAGCAGTGCTAACTTGCCTGTGTTACTCCTATGCAGGTATTAGATTATAGGGTTTGGTTTTTTTTGTTTGTTTGTTTTGTTTTGTTTTTTACGCTAGGAATGTATGAATAAAATTCACTGAAATGAAAGTGTCCCTTAGGTTATTTAGGGGAACAGGGAATTGAATTTATAAGGAAAGAGCCCAGCCTGCAACTGACTTTTCATTTTCATAGTCTTATTTCTCTTGAGTTGATGTAGGCTTAAAACAAATGAATGTATTATATAAAATGCCCTAGTTTTTCAAGCAATGTCAATCTTCAGGGTATGGAATAGGATTTGGCATTTTGTTTCCATTTTTATTGTTTTGTTTTCTAAAGGGAGGTTTGAGTTAGAGCCTGTCTGGCAAGATTCCATACTTCTAATATACCACCTGTCCTGGCAGAGACAATGGAATCAAAAGTCAAGTTCTTTATGACTGCACCTGCCTTGTAAGTGCTGCCAGAAGATCTGATTTTCTCTTGTAGTTAAACTCTACACAGAAGCTAGTGCTTGGCACCCAAACAGTGGGTGCATACCCAAACACTTGGGTGTCCCAACATCAGGAGGACTAGTACCACTAGTTCTCCAGTTGAGTTGTAAAATAGTCTTTGGCATGACATTCAACAATTATTTAATTTAACAAATGGAGGAGAAGTAACTTTCTGGTTTACCTGGTTTTCAAGACTTTTGTGAGGATCTGTTAATAAGCATGAATCATTTGATAATTATTATTTGAAAATTACCTGTACAGTTCTGCATCTAGTGAACATGAAGGAGAGTATATTTTCCCCAAAATAGATCAGGAACATATCTCTGAAGTCAGACCACCATGCAAAGTTCCTAAGGTGAGAAACTACCATTTCTCCCAGTTGCTTTTTCCTTTTCCAGAAATGTAGGTTACCCTACGGTCACCAGCATTCGCTCTGTGATTAGGCAGTTGTTTTGTAGGCAATCTGACATCCTAGATAAGAACTTCTTTCCTTTTAAATATCCGAGTGTTTCTTGGGTTCCCTCAGGGCAGAGTTACTTCATTATCTTCTAACTTATGTATAACTGGATGCCTTCTAACCTAGGAACATAATTTCTATCATCAATCAAATAATTAAGACAATATGCCCACCAAATGGTGCTCTTTGCACAGGATTCATATGTAATGATATAATATGATAATAAGGCATAAAAGGTATTCTAAAATGAGGAGCAACATCCTACAGTGAAAAGTGTTCTCAGTAGACTTGTATTTTAATCTCAGTGCTGATCCTTCTTAGCTTTATGACCTAAAGGAAAATTGCTTAACCTCTTTGAGCTTGTGGCTTCCTGAGTAAAATGGGAATAATAGTAATAAATGGCCTGACTACCTGAAATGAAATAATGTGTGAGTGTTGTCTTTGAAAATGGCAAATGTTAGGTATTATTAATAATAATAATAATAATAATAAATAATTAAACTTGAGCTATTCCTTATTCACCTAATTACTATCAGAAATATTACTAAGTGTGAAGGTTATTGATTTAGGCTCAGTCAACCTATTTGCATTCAATTTGGCATCAGCTTAACACAACTAAGCAAGGCTATATTTTTAATGTAGCCAAAAGGACAAGGCTTTAGCTTCAAAATTTTGTGGGTCAAGGATGTTGATTAAATATTACCATAATGTAGTACAGGTAGCCTTAGTGGTTTTTTTTTTTTTTTTTTTCAGACGGAGTCTCGCTCTGTCGCCCAGGCTGGAGTGCAGTGGCCGGATCTCAGCTCACTGCAAGCTCCGCCTCCCGGGTTCACGCCATTCTCCTGCCTCAGCCTCCCGAGTAGCTGGGACTACAGGCGCCCGCCACCTCGCCCGGCTAGTTTTTTGTATTTCTTAATAGAGACGGGGTTTCACCGTGTTAGCCAGGATGGTCTCGATCTCCTGACCTCGTGATCCGCCCGTCTCGGCCTCCCAAAGTGCTGGGATTACAGGCTTGAGCCACCGCGCCCGGCCGCCTTAGTGGTTTAAAGAATGACTAATAGTGTATGAGTTCTGGGGTGAGAACTTAAGACCTGTTACTGCCTTGCTTGTGGTACGGTGAATCACTTATCTGCCCTGGACCTTTGTATGAGTGCCTATTCCATATCGGTAACCCCATTAGCTTCCTTTCATGATCAGTGAGGTGATCACTGACACAAAGCAGCTGCTGTCTAAGTTTTTATTTATCAGATTCTGAGGGATCCTAGAATCACATTATATATCACTCTTACATCTTCCCTTTTTGAAATTTTAGAGTATTTTAAAAATTGCTGCTATTGGCCGGGTGTGGTGGCTCATACCTGTAATCCTACTACTTTGGGAGGCCAAGGTGGGTGGATCATGAGGTCAGCAGTTAGTTCGATACCAGTCTGACCAGCATGGTGAAACCCAGTCTCTACTAAAAATACAAAAATTAGCCGGGCGTGGTAGTGCGCAACTGTAATCCCAGCTACTCAGGAGGCTGAGGCAGGAGAATCACTTGAACCTGGGAGGTGGAGGTTGCAGTGAGCTGAGATGGCGCCACTGTACTCCAGCCTGGGCAACAGAGTGAGACTTTGTCTCAAAAAAAAAAAGAAAAGAAATTGCTGCTACTCTGGTACAGTTGCTCAGAATGCTGATGCTTCAACTTCTGGTGTGTAGCTTGAAGCCATGTTTTTAAGGACCAGAAGGGAAGGAGTTCAGGATTGTGAAGGGGACTACTTTACCCAGTTCATTATACTGTGCTGGTCCCAACATGTTTTTTGAAACTCAGCAGATACGATTCTATAGCCTGCTTGGAAATTATCCCACAAGTCTCTGAGACTCTCAATTCCCTATCTGAGAAGAATCGGATCAAAGTAAGAATAAGCAGAGTTTTTGTCATAGCATCTATCAAATATTTGTGTCCCTGAAAAAATTTTCAGGTAAAGACCATCCTTTGAGCCTTCTCAGAGACTAACAGTCTGCAGTATAAAAAAAATCTGTGTTCAGTGTTTTGTAACTTTACCAATTTGAAGTCTCTTCCCAAAATAAGTAAATAATGGGATAAAGGTAATTACGGGTTTCCTCATCTTTTCTACTTACCTGTTCCCTGTTATGATTAAACACACACAGCTTATAACTCTTTTGGAAACAAACTGAATTACCATTATTATCCTTTCAACACTTGCATGGTATTATAATTCATTTCAATCACCAGTACAACACAGTGGGAGTTAGGAGACCAGTGGGGTGGCAGGCGGGGGTGGGGGAAGACCTGGAGAAGGGCAGACATTTTCCTTTTTATTGGCTTTGGGAAGCCGCCTTCCTCTCCGAAGGCACTTCTTGGGGAAAACTGTTTTCTTCCCAAAGCCTAATAAAGATTAGTAAGAGATGTCTGCAAAGAATTAGAAGCTTTTTGAAATGAAGGCAAGGATAAACATTCAGTATCACTGTTATTATCATTAAAAAGGAAAGCCCAGCATGTGATGTTTTGGGTCACTTCCAGCGGCCTTGTTTGATGTTCATGGTTCCTTTTTTGACCTTTACCTCTTGATATCTTTATACATTTATTGAGGCTATTGGACAAAGTCTTGAGATACTAAGCAATACAGTGCTAAGAATGAATGATTGCTAGACTCCATTTCTATGGGTGGAATTTCTGAAAATGTGTTTTTGTCCTCAGATACCCCGTTGTTCCAGTTTGGCAATATTGGTGGCAAAGTTAATTTAATATCTGATCACTTGAGTTTTTATTTCCTATTTTGTACCTTAGCCCAGAACCAAAGTTCTATAGGATACTTTTCATTAAATAAATAACTGGAATTTTTCTGTACTGTGCTTATTAACCAGAGATACATCAAAAAAGAAGCAGATGTAATGAACCTAAAAAGCAAATAAGAACTTCCCAGGGACATTGTAAGTTTAGCCCAGTCTCTTATACTTTAGAACATAAATTATTTCATGCCAAAAATGACCATAATGATATCCTTGTAGTGTAGACACCAAGTAAAGGCTAACTTTTGTTCAACATGATGTATTTAGGCAGGAAAGTGTACCAATACATTGAAGAAAGGATTTCAACAGTACAGATTGAATTTATAAGGACTTCCTGGTCTTCAGAAAGGTAAATAAATCACTGTCAACCTAAAAGGAAGAAGCTGAGGCAAAATTAATATAAGTGGAGAGCTTATTTGAGCCAAGTTTAAGGATTGCAACCCCAGAGCCTAGATTCAAGTTGCCCTGAATATACACTCTGATTAGCAGCAGTTACAAGTGGATTTTTAGTTTTATTTTATTTTTTATTTTTATTTTTCCGTGAGGCATTTTATTTGTAAATATATATATTACATCCCTAGAAAAAGAATCCCAGGATTTTCCCTCCTGTGTGTTTTCATCTCGCTTCTTCATGGTCCATGATGCCAGCTGAGGTTGTCAGTAGAATGAAACCAAACTGGCGGGATGGAAGCAGATTATTCTGCCATTTTTCTAGATCTTTGAGTTGCACATCAAATCTGGGGCTGATCACTCCACACTTGTTTAGCCTGCCTGTGAGGTTCACAACAATTTTCCCAGCTCTGTGATCAATGATTTCAAATTCGCCAATGTAACCATGCTTCATCATCAGTGAGAAACCGGACGATGACTTTGGAGCACGGCCTAATAAGCACCTGGCGTTTGCCTCTCTTTTCGGCATTGTTGATGCTCTTGAGAGCATCGGCTAGGACATTCATGCGCACCGTTGTGGCGGCGCGGAAAGATGGCGGAAAGGGCACAAGTGGATTTTTAAAAGCAAAAAAGAGGGATAGGGAGTGGGCTAATACCAAGTTGTTTGTCAGGAATTCTCATTGGTTTACAGAAATAACATTGATTAGTAATTGGCTATACATTGTTAAGCTATAGGGCATGGGTTATAGTGTCTGGTGTGGCATTATTAGATTAATCTATAGCTACTTGTGGCAATAGCAAGCAGTTTCAAGAGATGAATAACATAGCCTAAAGTGAGAAGTAGGACTTGATTGCGGTCTCATTTTAATGTCTCTCTGGGCCTGATAATTAAAAGGACTTGCATTCCTCATATAAAAGCTATTTTCTTTTCTCATCACAAGCTTTTTGTTTTGTTGTTGTTTTTTTTTGAGACAGAGTCTCAGTCTTGTCACCCAGGCTGGAATGCAATGGCACGATCTCAGCTCACTGCAACCTCCGCCTCCCAGGTTCAAGTGATTCTCCTGCCTCAGCCTCCTGAGTAGCTGGGATTACAGGCACCTGCCATCATGCCCAGCTGATTTTTGTATTTTTTTAGTAGAGACAGGGTTTCACCATGTTGGCCTGGCTGGTCTCGAACTCCTGACCTCAGTTGATTCTCCCGCCTCGGCCTCCCAAAGTGCTGGCATTACAGGCATGAGCCACCATGCCTGGCCAAAAACTTTTATTATTACTTAACGACCTGTGCTAATCAGAATATCCTATTCTGTAATTGGCAGTTGTATTTGAGAATTAGGTAGAATTATCTCGTTTCTTTTAATGTTTTTGGTCTTTCCTTCTGAGTTTGTGGGGTTGCTGTGTTTCATAAAAAATGGCACATTCTTCATAATCCTAGTTGATGAGTTGTTTCACATTTTAAATGTTTATCCTGTAATAAAGTTTGCTTGTACACACACATTTATTTTTTACCCTCTAGGTTTTCAGTGTTTTTTTTTTCTTTCTTTCAATCTCTACCCTGATTTCTGCATTCCTGCATACACACAGTGTTTTGTTTTTTGTTTGTTTTTTAATTTCTAAGCTTAGCTATCATCAAATAAAGGTAAGCTAGAAAATCAAAACCCTGAATCTTTCCATCAGAACCAAAGGAACTCAGCAAGTTCTGAAGGAAATTGAAGTTGAAGATTGTGTATGTCATACCAACCACTGATAGAGAATTATTTGAAATTAACATCATATTTGATTTTATACAAAAGCAACTACTATGGTAGGATAATGTGTGTGTGTGTGTGTATGTGTGTGTGTACATAAAGGATAAAAAATGTTTAGGTTAGAATGAATATATCTATATATTGTATAGATGTATTCCATACATATATACATATTCCACATTGTATATAGTCTATAGAGAGAATATTCTAAATCCTCATTTTCAGTCCTTTAGAGGAAGCTGCTAACTCTAAGCAAACCTCAGACCAGTCTCTAAAAATAGCTTGCTTTGAAGACCCTGAAGCCAAATTAAATATGTAACCTTTGAAATTTTGTCTGTTGAGAGCATGGTTACAAATAAAATGGATAACCTTAGGACTGTACCCGCTCTGTTTTTTCCCCCCTCAAGTCCGCTCTTCCGCTCATTATTTTAGTTAATTGTACTTAGTGGAAAACAGTTAAGTTTGACCTCCTCACAGACTGACCTCTTTCCCTTTGTTTCAGCCTTGTCTGAGGCTTGTCTGTTTCAGCATGTGGGATCTGAGTTTTTTTCCTGTTAAATGGTTGCGGGCTCATCTCTCCTCAGTTGTGTTGACTATGTTGCCCCTTAAGAATTTTAATCTGGCCGGGCGCGGTGGCTCAAGCCTGTAATCCCAGCACTTTGGGAGGCCGAGACGGGCGGATCACCAGGTCAGGAGATCGAGACCATCCTGGCTAACACAGTGAAACCCCGTCTCTACTAAAAAAATACAAAAAACTAGCCGGGCGAGGTGGCGGGCGCCTGTAGTCCCAGCTACTCGGGAGGCTGAGGCAGGAGAATGGCGTGAACCCGGGAGGCGGAGCTTGCAGTGAGCTGAGATCCGGTCACTGCACTCCAGCCTGGGCGACAGAGCGAGACTCTGTCTCAAAACAAAACAAAAAAAATTTTAATCTACATGATGGTCCTTCTGTTTTTTGTCTCTCATTTTCATTTTTGGGTTATTTGAAAATCCATGCCCACTATCAAGTCAAACGTTTCTTCTATCAACAGTTGTTATCATTTCCATACCCTCCATATCATGTCAGTCTTTTTTAGGTTGGGATTTTGATGAGCAGGCCTGTTCCCTCCTATGTCATATGCTACACCAGGTTCACTGTCTATATTTCAATAAGTGTGATAAAATAATCATCATTTTGTTGAATAAGTTGGTGTATTGCTGCTGTTGTTCCTCTGAAGACAGTTTTCTGCAGGCTACATTAACAGGCAGTGGAAATACATGCCAGGCTACATCCTAACGGTTGTGTCTTCCCATCAGAAAAAGATCCTTTTTTCCCCTCCCTGTCAAATGAAGGCTTAGATTTTAGAGACAATTACAAATTACAGAAAATGAAAGAGAAGAACTGAAATCACAGCATCTGTGGTTTTTCTCTATCCTTAATAGTGAAGCAGCTTCTTAGACAATTTTATTGTAATATGTTGATAAAATGTTTATAGTCATCCCTTTGCAGTTTGTTTAGAAAGTAGTTTCTAAGCAGCAGTTCCTGCATCATCTATAAACTTTTAGCTAGAGAAACCACCTTTCTTTTTCTCAGGCTGCAAAAGCAGTCTACTCTTTTCTTTTAGTTTAACACCTGATCTTTATAGTGAGGGACTAAGTTACATGATCTTTCTTCCAAAAGAATATTTCTCAGATTTTTGTGTTCTATAGCTTTCTGATTAAATTGCCATAATAATAGAATTACTTATTACTCAGTCACAGGGAACTCAGTCACAGGGAACTGTGAGTATTTCTAGGAGTTCAAGTATACACAATAATAAACTGTCCCTCATAAAGGGGCGTAAGGGGTAACTTCATAGCTATTGCTATGGTAGTGGATTTGGATACATCTGACTATGGAACCAGATCTCTGATCAGAAATAGTTTGAGTTGTATATACATTTAAAGCTAGGGAACTTAACATCACATTATATTGCCTTGTATTGACAATCATGTTTCCATTATCTTTGGATAAGTAAGACATGCTTTGACAGACTATTTGGCTGTCTCAAAGTCATTCCCTTATATTTTTTTCCCAAAGGAATTTCAGATCCTGTTTAATATTTGCTAGTTTTGCTAGGTACTGAAGGCAGAAAGGGATTGTAGTGATATCTTGTGAGGAAGGAAATCAGTGTTTCTTATCCATTTTCCATATACTGTCAATCTGTCCAAACAGACTTATTATATGGCAAACTGATAAAGAACTTCATTTTCCTCTCTATATACTTGCCTGCACAGCACCATGTTCCACTTTGGAGAGCTCTGTGATGGAGTTTCAACTCTCTAGATAAGGTGGAATAGCTGAACCATTGTGCCTCCATAGATTTTCACAACCCTGAAAGTAACAGCAGTTGGGAGGATGAAAGAGGCTATTTCCCACCCACCCCAAGAGTCCTAAAGTTCAAAGAGACAGCTGGTGTTTCAATGGAGCCAGTGCATCTGGAGCAGCCCAGTTACTAGAGAGGTAACTATTGCGGGTACCCTTGTTGTTATTCTCGAAAGTATTCATCTAGGTGGCCCTTGCCCTTCCCTGTGAATCATCTCCTCAAGTCCCTCTACCCTTTTGTTGGCCTGCTTTGAACTTCTTGTGTGTTAATCTCTTTTACAAAGTAAGACCTCTAAGCATAGGATAGGAAGTGCTCCAGGTGTACTCTCACCCACGCTGTGTGAGGATTGTTGAACTATCTGGTTTCTGCATATTTCAGAAGTGCAGTGATATCTAAGTTCTTACTTTACTTGATTTCTTCTGTTTCTCTAATCACCTTCTAGATTATTTCTCTTCATGTGGATAATATTCAATGCTTTACTTTTCTTCATTATTCTACTTGATATCAAGTCATAGATAAGCCAAAGACATGTTCTCTTCTTTTTCTAAGGCTATCTTCTAGACGAGCATGCGGCCACATTCTAAGAGATTCTCTGGAATTTCTTCTAAAATTCACCATCAACGGATAGGGTTTCCTTTTGTAGTTTTACCTTTCAAAGCTTACCACTGACTCACATTCTTTCTTTCATTTTATTGCAACCAAGATTTCTAATTGTGTTCTAAAAATCAAACTGAACTCTTGTCTTTCCTCAGGAGAGAAGGGTATCCCCAGTAGAGAGGAGTCTAGGGAATGCTGGGAGCACTTCTCTGAAACAACCCAACCACATCCAATTCTGTTTCTTTTGGAGATGGAGTCTTGTTCTGTCGCCCAGGCTGGAGTGCAGTGGTGCGATCTCGGCTCACTGCAAGCTCTGCCTCCCAGGTTCACGCCATTCTCCTGCCTCAGCCTCCCCTCCCGAGTAGCTGGGGCTACAGGCGCCCGCCACCACGGCCGGCTAATTTCTTTGTATTTTTAGTAGAGATGGGATTTCACTATGTTAGCCAGGATGGTCTCGATCTCCTGACCTCATGATTCACCAGCCTCAGCCTCCCAAAGCGCTGGTATTACAGGTGTGAGCCACCACGCCCGGCCCTCCAGTTGTGTTTCTATTTAGGGCACTGCCCAAGTAAAATGCACATGAGTTATGATCTGTTGTAGAAAGCATTACAATGAATCTCAAATATTAAATTAGTCAGTTTCTTGACCTACATTGTAATCAAAATAGTGCAGTTGACTCTTGAACAACACAGGGATTGGGGCACTGACTTCCTGCACGTCAAAAATCTGCATATAACATATGATACCCCCAAAACCTAACTATTAATAAGCTACTGTTAACTAGAATCCTTACTAATAACAGTAGACTAGCATATTTTGCATGTTTTGTGTATCATATACTATGTTACAATAACGTAAGTTAGAAAAAAGAAAATATTACTAAAAAAATCATAAGGAAGAGAATTTCTTTTTTTGAGATGGGGTTTTGCTCTAGATGCCCAGGCTGGAGTGCAGTGGCACCATATTGGCTCACTGCAACCTCCACCTCCTGCTTTCAAGTGATTCTCCTGCCTCAGCTTCCCAGGTAGCTGGGACTACAGGCATCTGCCACAATGCTGGCTAATTTTTGTATTTTTAGTAGAGATGGGGTTTCACCATTTTGGTTAGGCTGGTCTCGAAATCCTGACCTGAGGTGATCCACCCGCCTCGGCCTTCCAAAGTGTTGGGATTACAGGCATGAGCCACTGCGCCTGGCCCAAGGAAATGTATTTGCTATTCATTAAGTGAAAGTGGATCATCATAAAGGTCTTCCTTCTCCTTGTCTTCACCTTACTAGGTTAAGGAGGGAGACAAGGGGTTGTTCTTGCTGTTTCAGGGGTGTCAGAGGCAGAAGAAGATACACGCAGTTCAAACCCGTGTTGTTTAAGGGTCAACTGGAATGTCAAGTGTACCTCCTCCTCAAGGTAGATAACCCAAAGAAGAGTCTTTTAACACGAGGGCCTATCCCCTACTACACAGGGTGGGTCACCAGCTGCTCCATAATAGCAACATTAACCAGCAAGTTAGGACAAGAGAATGAAACAACCATATCCAATTGAAGCTTCAAGGAAACACAAGGTACTAATGATTATTATATTCACATATGGATGAAAGAGCATGAATTACATCCATTGTTGCCAGAGTTTCTTGTGAGAGCATTTTGTGCTAAGTTATATGCTGTTCTCTACATTAGGCCATGTATGGAGATAAAGAAGCCATATAACCCCTCCCTAGGTTTTGAAGACAGGTATTCCGCTTTGAGAGAGCTGTTGTAGTGATAATAGTTTTGGAATGAGTGTGTAACTGTCTTACATGTTGACTTTAGATTTATATGTCTTAGTTGTAGGGACTGCCATTTATTTCCCTTCCATATGTATTCCAGAGGTCAATGGGTACTTAATCAATAAGAAGTAAAAATTACTATTTTCCTAAGCTTTTCCAGCATTATTTGATGATAAGTTCATTTTTTGGTCATTAACTAGCTGGCTTCCCGTTATATCTCATGATTAATATGAAGTATGTATTTGTGCGAAAAACATTTTGATAGTTCTTAAACAGATGCCGTTTAGTCTCTTGGGATTCACCCCAAAAAAGAGGTATTTTCTTAGCTCTCCCTACTTTATTTACTATTATTTTTGAAGTTTCCTACTCTGGTCCTGCTCTGTCCTGTCCTTAAGGTGATATTCTTTTACAAATTGTGTGCATATCCCTTGGGGGGAAGATATACTTTCCTCCCTCCTCTGATCACTGCCCCATAATAGTTAGTCCATTCTTCCAGATCCACTGTCTTAGGGGCTGCTTGTTCTATTATGTGGTATAGATTTCTGTTTCATCTTGAAGGTCGTTTTTCTACCCCCATCCTTTAGCTACCAGCTGCAAAGACTCTTACATACACCTCCTAAATTGCTTCGAAAGGAATCTGGTTCTGCTGGCCCCAGTTCTGACCTTGACCCTCTCCCCAGTCCTGCGTGGTCCTGGAAACTCAGTGTCCCCAGCACCTAATTCATGCTGATCCTCTGACTTTCTTGCTTGGCCTCTGGAGAGACAGAGAGCACATTCTGAACACTCCTCCTTTTGTGTCGGCATCTCTGTGAGGTGCTTTGGAAGGACTCCAGCCAGGCATGGAAGGGCTCTTTGATAATATCTGACGGGTGGGTAAGAATTTCGGGCACCTGGCCAAGATACACATTGCCTGTAATCGTTAACTCAGCCTGTAAACAGTTCAAACGGCACTGAGAGGCCGTCAGTTATTACATTAGAAGAAGCCTTTCATCTCTCTTGCTCAGAAGCCAGGGCGTCCAGCATTGGCCCCCACTGTGGTGATTGGAGCCATGGTACTCTGTGCACAGCCACCAAAGCCCAAGACATGCAGGGACACACAATGGAACCTGCTCCGAATGACTGACTTTCAAACTTTCAGCATTGGAGCAATAACTAAATCATTAATTTCCTTTTGTTCTGCACCTGGCTGATGCTGGAAGGAAAAAAATGTGTTGGACGGTGGGGAATGGGGGTGGTGGTGGAGAGGTGGGACCCCTGACCAGGAATAAACAGTGGCGAAGGAATTTTCTGAATTGGAAATTTAATTTTTCAGCTCAGTTTTCCAGCACACACTCATGTCTGAAAGCTCACCCCTCACCCTTTTTATTTGTCCCTCTGCTTTACGATCTTTCTAGGTTTGGTCCTTACTGTACTCCGTATCTCCAGTTGGCTTCACAATTACTCAGTATTACTAAACCCTGGTGCAGGGCACAATGCTGGGCCCCGGAGAGGGCCTGAAGGGGAGCATAAGATAACAAACATTCCTGCCCTCAAGGTGCTTACTAACGGAGCCCTTCAGATACTCTAGATACATACTAGAGAACTCTACCTTGAGAGTATACAGTGAGTTTCTACAGAACTTTACAATGAGAAAGAACAGCAGCGTGGACAGAAGTGATCAGGGAAACTTCATTCCACAAAAAACAAAAAGTTTCAGTCCTTTGTTTAAAATTTGCTTCTTTTCTTTCATGTTTCTCACCCATTTTCTTTTGCCTTTTTCATTAAATTCCTACTTTTGCTAAGCAATATTGAGTATTCTAGGCACTTAGTAAATGGGATCATTAAACCTCTTTTAGAATTTAGCTGAGGAGCTAGAATTTGAGTGTTCTGGTATCAAAGGATGGTGCAGGAAAGCCAAGTGCAACTTATTGTAAGCATCTTAATTTCAGAAGACCCTTTCCTGGTTACTATTTCTAAAGATGTTCATATGGTTTTAAGGCTACTGTTGCTGAAACAGTGTAGATTAGGCCATAGGTTTTAAATAGCAGGTGAAATAAAATCCTACACTCACCAGTATTCAAGGTGAGCATCAAAGTTGCAGGTTTTACCCTTTACACCAGAATCTCAAGTGTAAAGCAGCTAGAGTTTTTTGCTCTACAAAACAATATCTTAACATTTGCCTCACTTTCTTCAACTAAAGAAAAATGATAGGGCCATGTGACATTCTTCTAGAAAATTAAAAAAAGAAAAAAAAAGGATCTGCCTTTTATAACTTGACTGGGGCCCTCATAACTTATTAGTTAGAAAGCTCTGACCTCATGCGTTCTGTTTTCTTTGTTTTATATTCCGTTTTGCTCAGCTTTCGGGGGCACTGTTTTATTCCCTTTACATATTCTGGATTTGGGGTTTGTCTCGTTCCCACCATTCACATTTTCTTTGCTGATTCTGAATGTAGCTTTGGAGGAGCATGGATAAAATAAAAGAGTGCAGAGCTTGAGGATGAGGACATGCCGCCCTGCAGCCCGTTATGTGCTCTACTTCTGATTTACCAACTGCAGAGATGAGCAGTGTATCCTTTTTTTCGTCTAAGACAAGTAATACTTTCTTCCATGGAAAAAGCAGTAGTTCAATCTTAAACAAATTAGGTCCTTTAGAAGAATTGAAGCACTAAGGCAAACTAAATCAAATTTTGTTACCATTTTGTCCAGCATTGTTATTTGTTCATGGTAAACAGGAGAGTAGTAATTTGAAAGCATGTGTTAGATCATATTTATGTAGTAGAATTATAGACATACAGAATTTATAAGATACAAGAAAGCTTTGAAGCTTCTGCAGATGTTTCAGATCCACTCAATTCAATGCCCTGGTTAATACTGAGATCATATGTAAATTTAATAGGATGGGGAAATAATGGAGGAAGCCTCTGTTCTTCTACCTGAACGTAGAGCCTATCTTTTGGGAAATGACCAGTTTTGCATACTGGCCTCCCACTCTGGTGGCTTTCATTCTACATGTAGTAAGGAAACTGCCTAGAATTGTTTTGAACCCTGTTGATCAATAGTTAGCAAATTTTAGCATATACCAGAATCAGTTTCAGAAGGCTTGTCACTCAAATTCCAATTCCTATTTCAAACTGCCTTTAAGATTTAAATGTTCATTCCTCATTTAGTATATCAAGACTGACTTAAATTTTCCCTACCCTAACTTCTTTTTCTAATTTCCCCATTTTGTTAATGCAACATCTCTTTTCCAGTTCTCCAGGTTTAGAACTTTTAACTTCTCCATTTCCTTCATCCTTGTACTCCAATCTGTCAAGTACTTTTAACACTTCCTTCGTAATTTCTGTGATTCATTCCGTCTCCTTTTAACTATTACTACCAGAGTTCAAGCTCTCATCATGCCAGTACTAGATTACTGGAACTCTCTAACTGATTTTCCTACCACTAATTTTCTCTTCATTGCACTGGTTTACTCTGCTATTAAATTGTTCTTCTTACAGTACTGTTTTGATAATGAGATCCTCTTACGAATTTAGGATGATTCCTTTTCTGCGTATGAGAGCAAGCTTTAACTCTCATCTTGGCATGCAGTAGCCTTTGTAATTTGATCCTACCTCAGCTATCCAAACTATCTTTGCAGATCTATTTTTTCAGTCAGACAAGTCTTCCTGTACCTTGAAGACTTGAGAGAAACTGCTCAAGAACCTTACTTTTTCTCTCACCTGGCTCCTGGTTTCTTCTCAAGTAAGCTCAGAAGTTTGAAAAATCCATTTGACAGATGCCAATGGACTAGATCCTGTGGCTATTTTTCTCCTGTCCAAATTCTGTCCTCTTTAAGGGTGAGCTTAAGATCCATCTCCTCGACAAATCCTGTAGGTCCTACTGGCTTTACCACACAATGTGGCCTTTGATACAATGTCATTTTGTACCACCATTTACTTTGTGAATATGTTATCTTCCCAATGAGACTGTACCGCCTGAGTTGGACCTAACAGTTTTGGGAAGAAGATAGGTGCTCATCAAATACTTGCCAACTAAGAGGCAATATTTCAGATCCATTCTGATGTACCTATGAGGGAAATCTCTGTGCATGCCCATCCAGCATTGCACTCAGTGGTCACATGAAGTGAGTCTCTGTTTCTTGACAGGGATCACTTGGGAGCCATTGATCTGCCCTGTCACAAAGGGTTTGGGGGAAACTATTGCGGCTGTCATTTTAGGGAGAAAGATGGCTCCAGAAACAGGTCCGATAATGCCCAGGCAAGGAATCAACTTAGTAACAGACAGCAACTCTAGTAGTTAGGTATTTGGCTAGGAAAGGGGCTTAGCCTCTGAAGTATTTCAGGTAGGTGTTGGCTTAGCAATTACATATGCTGCTACTTTCTGAGTTAAACCTGCCTAAAAACAAAAGTATGGCCTGATGACTGGGTGGTTACTCCTGTACCCTAAGAACTCATTTATAGGCATCTGCACAGAGGTACCCACCCGAACAAACATTAAGAAGAAGCAAAGGAAAGTGCCTGAAGCATAGTCACTGTGTCAACAGAAATATCAGATAAGGTGGTTTTATGGAGGGGGTGTGTGTGGTGCGGGGAAGAATTGATGCACCTGTGGTTGGTGATTCAGAAACTTGGTGCCACATTATATGGCACCATGAAGCCACCTTATGTCCCAGCCACCCCATGGTGGCTGATGTCATATAATTACCCATTTGCTAACTGGGCCAAGAGGAAATGTATTGGATGAAAGCCAGAGTAAGATAGTTATATCTTAGCTGAGCCATATTCAGAACTTTTTGGATCTCCTTTTGTTTCCAGTGAAGCCATTGTCATTGTCAATCTAATAGTAGTTGACTTTTATAGGTGTCTTGCACTTTTTTTTTTGTTGTTGTTGTTGTTTTGTTTTGTTTTTAAGACGGAGTCTGTCTCTGTCGCCCAGGCTGGAGTGCAGTGGCACAATCTTGGCTCACTGCAACCTCCGTCTCCCAGGTTCAAGCGATTCTCCTGATTCTCCTGCCTCAGCCTCTTGAGTACCTGGGATTACAGGCACCTGCCACCATGCCTGGCTAATTTTTGTATTTTTAGTAGAGACAGGGTTTCACCGTGTTGGCCAGGCTGGTCTCAAGCATCCAACCTCAAGTGATCTGCCTGCCTCGGCCTCCCAAAGTGCTGGGATTACAAGTGTGAGCCACCGCACCCAGCCAGGTGTCATGCACTTTGGTGTACCCATTCCTAAGACAAATACATTCTCGTGTAAATGTATTCAAATGAGTTCCCATGGCTCACACAAGCTGCCAAATTATGATATCTCCTCAAGCAGGAACAGAGTCCAGACAATTCCTTTTGGCTGAACTAGGACTAAACTTAATCCCAGACTGACTCAGCTTCTCTGTTAACATTGTTTGAAATTCTGATATCCCTCCAGAGGTTGTTTCTGAAGAGTGCTTAGTGTGAAGTACGAATCACAAAGAAATGGACCAAAATGGACCTGGGAGACCAAATATTTTCAATATTAATTTAGCACACATTTATTAACTGCCTTTTACGTTAGAGCATTGTGCTATGCGTGATTATAAAGAAACCCCTGCCCTCAATTTAGTAAGTAAGAGTATAGGCCAGGCATGGTGGCTCACACCTGTAATCTCAGCACTTTGGGAGGCCAAGACAGGAAGATCACTTGAGGCCAGAAGTTTGAGACCAGTCTGGGCAACATAGCAAGACCCCATCTCTGTTTATTAAAAAAAGAAAAGAATATAAAGCAGAAGGTGAAAATTACCATATGTAGATACAAACAAGATGTTTGGGGCATTTCAGATGAAGAAGAAGAGATTCTTCATGGAAGAGGTAGCATATGAACTTGCCGTTGAAGGATATATAGGATTTTAATAAGTCACAGAACAGAAATAATAGGCATTCCAAGAGAATGTGAGAGAATAGTGAGTAATCCAATTTATTTTGGACTAGTATGGTGCATTGAGGAGAGAGGTGGGGATGAAACTGAAAAGGTAGAGAAGGGAAGAAACACATACTTCTGAGTGATTACTATGTGCAGGAACTGCTGGTACTTTAAATATGTTACTTCATTTTATTTCTGCAATGATCTTCTTGCATGGTGTTTTTTGTTGTTTTTGTTTCGTTTCTTGTTTTTTTTAGGGACAAGGTCTTGCACAAGCTGGAGTGCAGTGGCACAGTCATAGCTTGCTGTAGCCTCGACCTCCTGGGCTCAAGCAATCCTGCAGCCTCAACCTCCTGAGTAGCTGGGATTACCGACATCTACTAGCGTGCACAGCTAATTTTTAAAACATTTTTTGTAGAGATGGGGTCTTGCTATGTTTCCCAGGCTGGTCTTGAACTTGTGGACTCAAGTAATTTGCCCATTTTGGCCTCTCAAAGTCAGGGGATTACAAGCATGAGCCACTGTGCCCAGCCTCCATTTTTAAAAGGAGACTCAGAGAGATTAGGTTACCCACAGCTTGGAAGTGATAGAGTTGAAATGCAAAACTGAGTTGAAATTTAAAACCAACTTGTCTGATTCCAAAACCAGTACTGAGCACCGAGGCCTTGATGTGACAGGCTATGGAGTTTGAATTTAATTCAGAAGACAGTGGACAGCCACTGATAGTATTTGAACAGGGCAATGATAGGATCAGTGCTGTGTCTAGGAAGATTGTTCTTGAAATGACAGAGAGCTTTAGAATGGTGAGGGACTAAAGACTAGTTAGAAGTCTGTTGTAATGGTTCCGACTCCAGAGACATAGAAAAGGTAGATCTCCAAAGACAAGTGATGGCATAGTCTTTGCAATTACTAGGAGGAGGAATCATAATGACTGTGAGGTGCTCAGCCTGAGTCTCTAGGAAAATGGTGGTGCCGTTACCTGAAATAGGTAAGTTAAGAGAGGTTATTGGCTTAGGATGGAGTGTAGGGAGAATGTGATATTTAGGTTTGGTATATTTAAGTTTGAGGTATCAGGAGGACTACAAAGAAATAATGTTTAACAAGCATTTTAAAGTACAGAAGATTTGACTTCAGATACCAATTTGGGAGTCATAATTAAAGATACTGGAGTGAATAAGAACTTCAGAAGAGAGATAATAGAGATCAGAGAATACATCTTTAGGAAACATATATATTTAAACAAGAAGGAGAGGAAGAATAGTAAGAGGAAGAGGCAATAAGTGAGGACAATCAGAGAAGTGGAAGAACTAGAATAGCATTATGTCATGAGCAACCTGTGAAGAGTCAAGAAGCGCGGATTCATTGGGTCAGAAGTAATTTAGGGCTCTTTGCCTTGCTATAGTATCAGTCCCTTTCTTAGGAAACAACTGACACCATTAAGTTCAAACACATTTATTTTTCTATGTCAACTCTGTTAGGGAGGAAATTCAGCAATCAAGAAAACTGTTTTCCTGTTAAAGATGTGTTTGGTGGTCATATTTTTCATTTAAGTAGTGAGAGCTCTCAATTTTACTAC
The DNA here is from genome assembly GCF_037993035.2 of Macaca fascicularis. NCBI lineage: Eukaryota > Metazoa > Chordata > Mammalia > Primates > Cercopithecidae > Macaca > Macaca fascicularis. Next base: position 48,325,147 of record NC_088390.1, read on the forward strand.
CAGCAAAAGAAAGCAACATTTTGAAGTATTTCACTATGTCATCGGAGATTTAGTTCCCAAGAAAGTTCTTCTTATGTCCGTGCTTCTGCCCTTTTACTCTGTGCTTCTTCCTGGGGTCTGTCAAGTCTCCCTTCATTAGATTTAGTACCTGAAATCAATGCCCAGAAGTCAGGTCACAAGCCCAATATGCATTGCATTGTCTCTTCAAGCCTCAGTTACCTAATTTGTGAAATGAGTGGTATTAATAAAGAGAGTAAAATTGCTAATGAAGGATTATAAAGCACTTTGCTAATATAAAATGCAACATCAAAGCTGAATAATAATCTTAATTTAGGGTGAATGGTTCCATTAGCAGAGTAAAAATAAAAAGGACAAAGGGTAGTGTTGCTTTGTACCTTGATAACAGTGTACAAATCAAAAGTGCTGCTATTGATCCTCATTGCCCTGTGAACTCTCAACCCAGGAATTTGGCTCCCCTCCCTAACTCTCTAAGTACTTCCCTTACCCACTCAGTGTGGTGATGGTACCTCCCTGAATCTTCTGACAGATGTGAACAGGAAATTCTATTCAGCAGAGCCAACTTGATAACTGAGAAGATTCCTCTCTCATTTATCAGTACTTTGATTATCTTTTTGTGTCTCTTACTATTTGTGCTTAGCAAGAAAAATAAAGAGGTTTGAACAATTAAGAAGTAACAGGCCGGGCGCGGTGGTTCAAGCCTGTAATCCCAGCACTTTGGGAGGCCGAGACGGGTGGATCATGAGGTCAGGAGATCGAGACCATCCTGGCTAACATGGTGAAACCCCGTCTCTACTAAAAAATACAAAAAAAAAAAAAAAAAAAAAAAAAAAAACTAGCTGGGCAAGGTGGCGGGCGCCTGTAGTCCCAGCTACTCGGGAGGCTGAGACAGGAGAATGGCGGGAACCCGGGAGACGGAGCTTGCAATGAGCTGAGATCCGGCCACTGCACTCCAGCCTGGGCGACAGAGCAAGACTCCGTCTCAAAAAAAAAAAAAAAAAAAGAAGTAACAAAGAGCTCATAGTTCATAAAGAGCAAGTCAAAGGATGTCTGGAATATTTGAACATACAACTGCCTTTGGCGTGAGGTGGCCTACATACGTTCTCAGAGGCAGGATAGGCTGGAGAGCTGATCAAGCTGCTGGGAAGCGGAAACAAAGGCGGGGTGGTGGAATCAAATGTCTCTTTAACTGAAGTCTTTAAAACTTGGGCTTTAGCTGGGCACGGTAGCTCACACCTATAATCCCAGCACTTTGGGAGGTCAAGTCAGGTAGATCACTTGAGGTCAGGAGTTCAAGACCAGCCTGACCAACATGGTGAAACCTTGTCTCTACTAAAAGTACAAAAATTAGCCAGGCATGGTGGCACATGCCTGTAATCCCAGCTACTCAGGAGACTGAGGCAGGAGAATCGCTTGAATGCGGGAGGCAGAGGTTGCAGTGAGCCGAGATCATGCCATTGCACTCCAGCCTGGGCAACAGGAAAAAAAAAAAAAAAAAACCTCCAAAAAACCAAAAAACTTGGGCTTCAGCTGGATGCAGTGGCTTATGCTTATAGTCCTAGCCCTTTGGGAGGCTGAGGCAGGAGGATAGCTTGAGGCCAGGATTTTGAGACCAGCCTGGGCAACACAGGGAGACCCTGTCTCTACCAAAAATGGAAATCAAAAACATTAGCCAAGCTTGGTGGTATGCTCCTGTATTCCCAGCCACTTGGGGTACTGAGGTGTGATCCTTCCAGGTTTGGGCCCGGGAGGTCGAGGCAGCAGTGAGCCATGATTACAGCACCACACTCCAGCCTGGGTGATGGAGTGAGACTCTGTCTCAAAGACAAACAAATAAACAAACAAAAAAACTTGGGCTTCAGATACATCCACTTTTCAAGGAATAAAGGACAGAGAAAAAAATGTAATTCATCTCTCATCCCACCAAAGGTAAGAAAAACCCACTCAGAAAAAAATATGGAATATTATTGGGAGTGAACTGCTTCTAAGTTTTCCCAGAACTTTTCTTTGCAGATCTCTGGGCCAAGTCCTCATAAAATTTTGGTAGGGACTGAAGTTCACTGCAGACAGCTGACACTATGGCCTGAAGCCAGTGGGGAGCAAGAGTTTCTTTCTGTCAATACTGCAGGGATTTTTTTTTTAATTGTTTGTAATAGTCTCTAAATGGCTTCTCTCAAAAAATAACCTCTCAATAAATCTGGGAGAGAGACTGAAGGGCCCCAAATGACAAGAGAGTACTTCCAAAGCCATACAGCAAGAGCAAGTTAGTCCATTCATTCCACATTCCCCCAGTGTTTATGTTCTGTGCGCTATGCATTCCCATGCCCTGCGTATTGTCTAACGAATGGCCTTAAGACCCTGTGCATTCAGCATGTGTATACACTGCTGTAGCCTACAGTCAGGTGTTACTCTCCTGAGAGCAAGACTCATTCCTTTGGGGTGGGAGACTGTTGCTTTCTTCCCCATTCAGGGTTATGCATAACTTAGCAATACATTGATACTGAGAGGAGACAATAAAAGAGTAATGGGATGGGTTATTAAACAGGAAGATTCTCCAGAAACAAGTGAGTTTTGTTCAGGGTTGTGGAGGAGAGCTAGGCATGATGGTGGAAGGGAAAGAAGAGAACTCCACCTTGTGATGAGGTCAAGATACTCTAAAGCTGACTTTGAAACTGAAACTTACAGGGAGTATGCAGAAAGTTTCTGAAGAGAAAGCAGAAATCTGAAAATAATCATATCCTGATAAAATGACAAGGCAACCACCAAATTATTTTACATCTGTTTATTAAAACGGATGATTCAACATGCATTTTTCTTAACATCTACTGTGTGCATGGCATGATGTAAGTGATGAATAAGACCTAGTCCCTGACCTCAAGGAGCTCAGATTCTACTTTGCAGGAAGGAGGAAAGAACTAATGTTTCATTGCCCTAAGAATCAGGCATTCTGCTGGAGGAAATAGGTAAGAGGGTGGGTCTCAATGGAGCACTGACCTACAGTAAGAGGTAAGTGTCATTTAAGAATTTTGAATAGATGGCTTTAGGGGAATATATGAGGGAAAGTATTTAGTTCTGGGGACTGAGGGCTGGTCAAAGGATTAGAGAAGGGCCCAATTTGGACTGGCATGTGGAGTCAAGGGCAAAAAGAAGTAGAGAGCTATCGGATTGGAGTTCTCACAGTCTTTGGCTCACAGGGGATAGGAGAGGTGCCATTTTTTTTCTCTATAGAAACAAAGAAATAGGGAAACGTCCATGGGAAGAGAAAGGAAAAAGAATTTGTCAGAGAACCAAACTATCTTCCCGTCATACGTTTTCTGTAAAAGACTTCTTAGGAGCTAAGACAGTGTTTTTCTGCTTTCATTCTCTTTAATGCCTAGAATTCTGCCATAAAAGGCTATTTTTTTTTTTTTTTTTTTTTTTTTTTTTTTTTTTTTTGAGACAGAGTCTCGCTTAGTTGCCCAGGCTGGAGTGCAGTGGCGCGATCTCGGCTCACTGCAAGCTCCGCCTCCCGGGTTCACGCCATTCTCCTGCCTCAGCCTCCCGAGTAGCTGGGACTACAGGCGCCCGCCGCCTCGCCCGGCTAATTTTTTGCATTTTTAGTAGAGACGGGGTTTCACAGTGTTAGCCAGGATGGTCTCGATCTCCTGACCTTGTGATCCGCCCGCCTCGGCCTCCCAAAGTGCTGGGATTACAGGCGTGAGCCACCGCGCCCGGCCAAAAGGCTATTTATATATCTTACTTTTTAGCTCCTAGGAGCGCAAGAGATGCTACTATTGGGAATTTCTAAGATATTCAGAGGATGGAAATACCAGCTGGCACCAATGCTGAGATATCCAGGCACCATCCATAGAGACCCAGTGAAATGCTCAGCCCCAAATGGCAATCCCTCCCAGACTCTCCCAGAGCCATCTCACTTTTTCTTTTATCCCCTGCCTGGAAGGCTACACTGTGGGTGGGAATAAAAATCCACTCTCCTGTTGCATCTAGGCAGCTGCCAGCAGTCTGTTTGCCTAGTTCTTTGCTGGCAAATCATTAAACAGTCCCCCCAAAGCAGGCCTCTTCCCTAGGGCCACCCCATGGACAGAGATCCAGAGCTGTGGTCAAAGGGCTGTCAGCAGTCAGGCTGGAGCCCTTGGGCTATCTCCAACACAAGCCCTTCCTGGCTGTTGCCTCTTCTGAACAGAAACCTCCTTGGCCTAATGTCAACCCCCCAATGGCTTCTAAGGAGAGACTCTGGGCATCTGAGTTGGCTGGTGACTTGAATAATTTTGTCCTTTTCCTCCTGATGTAATTTCTGAGTGCAACTACCCCTGTGATCCCTTTATTGTTTCTTTATTGAACCCCAGGCCCATCCTCCACATTTTTCCCACTTTGCAATGTAAATACAATATTGTGTGTTACTGCCTAGGAACCGGGGACTGGGACCAGCCGAGCAAGCTTCATAGCTTCATTCCATCCCCACTTACATGGTGCCAACGCAAATCTGAGCATAGAAGATTTCATTGAGCCAGCCCTTTTGGAGATAGTATCTGCCCTCAAAGGGCTTCTAAGCCCCAGGGCAAGCCAGTTGTGGAAGACAGCAGTATGGAGCAGAGTTTGCAGGACACCTTGAAATCCCTACAGCCTCTGAGCAGGAGACTAAGCCTGAAAGACCTGGAATATGTGTGAAGTAACCATGTTAATGAAGCTCTTTCACACCCTTGCACTGAAATCACCAAATTTAGCAATGCTTGAGTAGCTCTGCCGGTAGTCCAGATGGGCCTCTGGCTTATTGAAACAAATGATCTGGTTTCCTTAAGTTTCATTTCTTTGGTGTTTTTCACAGGGACTGTCTGGCTTTAGTCTTTGGCCTTTTAAGCATTGAAATCTTAACCTAAATAATTACTCAAAAATAAACACTTATCTGCTTCTAGTAGGTTTTCAGATTCCTGCCATCTCTGGCCTGAGTTTGGCTGGAACAGGAACCGCAAAATCAAATCATAAAGCAAACTCTGTCAAGGCTGTTTGCAAGTAGCACATTGGGTTAGGTGTGAGAGTTCAGTTAACTACTTTGTTGTGGCAAGAGTTAAGACCATGCCTCAGAAGGGCCCTGGACAAAGCCTCTATAGACCTTATCCTGGGCATGTGGGAATTAGATATTACCCCTAGCAATACTTGCCATCTGTGTCAAGACCTCAGCCTTTCAGCAGACGACTTCTTTGAATAAGACCTAGCTAAACAAGGGGCCTCAGTGGTACTCCCTATAAGATGGAGGTCAGTGAGGGTCACAAGATCTTTCCTGGGACAGTGATCAGAAGTCAGCTGACTTCCCAGGACCAATTAGTATGATTTTTGGATGGTTGAGCCCTGAGTTCCTCACCTGGTGGAGAAAAGGAGTCCAGAACACATGACTGGGTTATCTTTTAAGGTCTTGATCTTCATAGGCTTCAGAACTTGGTATTCTATTTCATGGCCTTGCTTCTAAAGATCCCTGATGTAACTAAAATGATATTTGATGGGCTCCCTCTTCTTTGCTTCTAACTTCATGAGTAGCTTCCTAGTACCTTTGTAGCTAGGGGTCATTCTGACTGAGTCAGGACCAACCCTGTTTCTGTGTGAGAATATAATGATATAAAAGTTCTACTTCTTGGGTGGCTGGGATTTTTCCTCCTTCTCTCTGTCTGATTAGTGCCAAATAAACTTTCTTCTCTGATATCACTTTATTTCAAAAGCAGCTCAGATAAGTAGCTCTTCTCCTTACCTTCTTCCACTTCCTTAGGAGTGCACTCATGATCTGTGAATCACCATACAAAGATGCTAGGCAGAGTGTGGGGTCAGGAAAACCCCACCATGGGGGCTGTTTTCATGTAAAGAAGTCCAGTTGCATCATGGAGCTCCAGCACAGTCTGAAATAAGGATAGGTGAATTTGGAAATTGAAGAACAGCATCTGTAATGTGGGGCGAGGGAGTGAGGAAAATGGCAGTCTGGCTGAATGACCATTATTTGGGTCTGAGCTTCTATGTCCTCTAATTTCAGGACACACCTTTCTCATACTAAACCAACAGGGACGTTTCACTGGGAAAGTGTCTCTGAGCAGCGTCTGGGTCTGGCTGCCTTTGTTTTTTGTTTGTTTGTTTGTTTGTTTGTTTTGAGACGGTGTCGCCCAGGCTGGAGTGCAGTGGCCGGATCTCAGCTCACTGCAAGCTCCGCCTCCCGGGTTCACGCCATTCTCCTGCCTCAGCCTCCCGAGTAGCTGGGACTACAGGCGCCCGCCACCTCGCCCGGCTAGTTTTTTGTATTTTTTAGTAGAGACGGGGTTTCACCGTGTTAGCCAGGATGGTCTCAATTTCCTGACCTTGTGACCTGCCCGTCTCGGCCTCCCAAAGTGCTGGGATTACAGGCTTGAGCCACCGCGCCCGGCCTGGCTGCCTTTGTTGTGGCTAGGAGAGGAGATGAGATAAACCCTAGAGGAGAGGAAGGAAGCCGAGGCTTGGAGGCAGAGCACAAGGAACAGACAGATCCTGCTTCTGTCTTGTTAAGAATGATTCAGGTTTGAAAATTCTAGAAATGGGGACCCTGAAGCCTTCCACTGTGATCCCAGGCATTATATTACAGTACTCACCTAATGTTTACCATGCCACAGAACACCTCCCCAGCGTGCATACCCGGAGGCAGTGTGGGGTTGAATTTAGGGGACCTCAACCTCCTTTAACTAGGTGTTAACTAGGTTAACTAACTTCAACTAGGTGGGCAATCTGTTACTTTAGTCTTGCTTTCTTCAGCTGTAAAAGACAAATTCTGAAGGTCCATTATGGGTGTGAACCAGGCTCAGCTGTTAGCAATTTACATCTCTTTTTATAAACCACATGGCAACTGGATTCAAATCAAGTTTTACTCATTCTTTCACCAAACGCTAAGGGCCTATGATACGCAGAGCCCCAAACCGGAGTTTCAGTGAGCTCAGTTTTTCCCTCAGATTTTGCCACCCTGCTTCCTATTAGATTCTGGAACATCATTTCAGTTCTATCTTGTCAGCTCTCTTGCTCACCAGCACCCCTGTGTCACCAGGGAGGTTTCCTGAATCAAGTGAGAAATCATGGCGGCCTCTTCATCCATGCCCTGCTAGTGTGCACTACCATCAGGTGGCCCAAGGTTATGCTTCACCCTCCCCACCAACATTATTTTCTTTCGTAGCTTAAAAAAATTACAGGAAGCAGGAATACACTTTTCTTGTAGAATAATTTTTTAAAAATAGATAGCATGCTTGTAATCCCAGCACTTTGGGAGGCCAAGGCAGGAGGATCACTTGAGCCCAGGAGTCCGAGACCAGCTTGGGCAGTATGGTGAAACCTTGTCTCTACAAAAAATATAAAAATTAGCCAGGCTGGTGAGGCATGCCTGTAGTCCCAGCACCTTGGGAGGCTGAGACAGGAAGATTGCTTGAGCCCAGGAGGTTGAGGCTGCAGTGAGCTGAGACTGTGCCACTGCACTCCAGCTTGGGTGACAGAGCAAGACCCTGTCTCAAAAATAAATAGAGTAAAATAAAATAAATAGACAAAGAGAAACTCCTCTTGACAATTCCCCAGCCTCCCAACTTGATTCATGGAAAGACTCAGTCATCCCGAAGAGATAGTGACAAGTTTATATAAGGTTTTGAAAGAGGTCTTGAGGTTCCCAAATCTAAGCCCTGAACAATAACCATTAGGATCTAACCTGTAGATGTGAGCCTTGACTCCCTTCAATACAAGGCAAGGTGACTAAGCTGGGCCTCAGTGGTGGGCCTGTTCTGGTGCTGGGATTCGGAAGCAGCAACTTCAGGCCAACCTGTTTTTTTCCCACCCCCATATCTGCAGGAGCTTTACTTTATGATGCCGGTGTGTCCTCCTACCTAAGATAAAAGTTCAGGTAATGGAGGTTGTACAGGAAAGGATGATTGTAAAATCTGAAAAGAGGAAATGGGGAGAATGATGCCTTTGATGCCTGGCCAATGTTCTTGATTACAAAGGCAAAATTGTAGCAAGCAGTAAAGTTACCTGTCCAAGGCCTAGTTGAAGGTCTGTACGTGGAATCAGAGAACTAAGAGAGGATTGCAGCAGAGGTCGGTGGCAGGGAGGGGGAGGAGAGTGCCCGGGAAACAGGAGACAGTAAAGAATTGCTTGCAGAAGCACACACCCAAAGAGGAGGAGATGCCATGGATAAAGGGAGACCAGCATTAAGTTCCAGGCCCAGTTGAGCCCTGAAATGCCCTTTGTGAGGAGGTAATGAGATCACATGGCTTCCTTCATGGGAAGGAGGCAGGCTGAGAACTGGAAGAGCTTGTTCAGTGGGGTTTGGAGGTCTGAGAACAGGAGGGAAGTGACTGTGAATAATGAGCTGTCCCAGACTGTGCCTTGCCGAACACTGGCATTTAGAGGCACTGTTGATTACCAAAGAAGGGGGAAGTTCAGAAAAGGCCTTGTCCCTTCCAGGAATAAGAAGGGACTTTATTATTATAGATGCAGCAATAAAAACAGCTGCCATTAAGTGAGCACTTACTAAGCATCAGGCTTTGTGCTAGGCACTTCTATCCATTATCTCCTGTCTACACGAAGCATTTTTGTTCCCATTCCAAAGATGAGCAATATGAGGCTCAGAAAGATTAACATGCCCAAGGTCACACAAGTAAATTATGGGGTCAGAATTTGAACCCTAGGTCTGTCTTGGGAGGGAGGGGAAAAAATCAGAACAAATAAGGAGGACAGAGGGAGAATAGACTCAGGAATATGAAATACAACACATACCACCAAAGGACAGTTCACGTATCTTTACACAGGGTAAAAAATGTGTATGCAAAGCTGAATTCTGAGTCAGAATGACCTAACTCATGCTTGAAAGCAAGTGCCTCTTAATTTGCCCCACATGGCAGCCTGTGAGACAGGGGTGTCCTAACTCCTGGCCTTTGAGGAAGTCAAATTCACCAAGTTTCTCTAAGCCCTCCACAACCACACCCTTCTCAAATCAGGCAAGCTCATTTCTCTTGACCCCCTGGTGTCACTGAGGGGACAGGTGGCCCAGTGTAGAAATCATGTTTGCATCTTCGTGATTAGGAGACCTTGCATTCCAAGGAAACAAATGTATTTGCATCTGTTTTCTCAAGAACCCGCCTCCTGGCTAAAAATTCCTTGGAGGAAGGGCAAAGACAGCCCCTGTGTTATACCCAAGGAATGCCGATGCTGTCTTTCTTGCTAGGTGCTGAACTGAGTCCTAGTTCAAATGGCTATTATTTGTTTTTAATTTGAGAATACTTGAACAGCTGTCATTGTAAAAGAGTCAAACCATACAAAAATATAATGAGTGTGATTGTCATGCCACAGATATGATTGTACTAGAAAGATCATGTTACTTTATTTTCTTTTTATCAAATCTAACACCAAGGTCCTATCCCATTAGCTGTGTAGACATTTGTTTTCAGAGGCACTTCTCCTCCCAGAGTAGAACAAAAGTCCCAGAGTTTTAAGAAAACCAAGATATCCAAGGGACCCCTCTGACATTTATCCATGCTGGCCACCACAGATACGTTCCTTGTCCAATCACAGGCATTCCCTTGAAATCCACGCAGGCACATCATCTCTCCCAGGGCCCAGCCTCCTGGGGTCTAGTACTCAGTCCTTCTCCAGGGACCCACTGCTTCTGGGGCACAGGCTGCAGCTTCCCACTACTCAGCCTGGCTTCAGACCCCTCACACTGGCTCCAGACCCCTCCTTCCTGCCCTCCCGGTTCTGAGACTTTGACCCCTCCCTTCACCACAGGCCCTTCTGCCTTCAGGACACTCACACTTCCTCAGTGAGTTCAGTTTTTTCTGCAAAAGCCAGGAAGGGAGGACTTTAAACAACATTTGCTTTTGGCAAATGCCCCTGAGGCAAGGAAATAGAAGGTGAAGCCATCTCCTTGGAAGGGAAGGAGGGAAAAGACATGGAACAAAATATAAATAGCTGTCATTCCTTTTTATTCTACAACAGCAAAAAACAAAACTCAAATCTCATGTATTATCCTGTGATCAAAGTATTCAAAGCAAAACACCAAAGTCCCTCTTTACTACCCCCTCTCAAATTCCTTTCCCAGAGCAACCATTATCAGGATTTGGGTGTGCTCTGTCTTGTCTTCATAGTTAACTATCATCAATTATCTGGTTGTAGACTTTCAACATTTAATCAACAAATATTGAGTGCCCACAAAGTAACAGGCAGTTTGGGGCAGGCTAGACTCAAGTAAGCTGACAATTACAATGCCGTGGGGTAAGTGTGTGATTAGGGAAATGCCGGACAGAGCAGCAAGTGTCAAAGGTGTTTAGGGAAAAGAAACAAGTTATTATTTCTGGAACATAGGTCACAAGGCGGGAAGAGATATAGGAAGGGAACGTTAAGCCATGCGGCAGGGCCCAGACCAGGCAGAGCCTTTTAAGCTATGTTTAAGAGTACAGACTTTATATCAGGAGCTCTGAGGAGCCTTGTAAGAGCTGTAAGTAGAAGAGTAACATGCTCAAGTTAGCATTTTAGACCACTTTGGCTGCAATATAGAGAATTGAATGGGATGAAGTGACCCTAGGGAGTAGGTTATGTCAGTAAATAGGGTTGGCAGTGATGGTGGCCTGGAATAGAATAGCGGTAGTAAGAATGGAAGAAAGAATAAAATAAGACAAATATTTAGGGGGTAGAATTGTTAGAATTTGGTGATTGATTGGATATTGGTGGTTGGAGTGGGGGTGAAGGAGATGGAGGCTAGGAGGACAACAACTCGCTTGGGTAATAGATGGATGGTGGTTCCAATCCCTAAGACAGCAAACACTGGAGGAGCAGTTTTGGGGATAGAATGATTTCAGTCTTGAACATGCCGAGTTTGAGGTGTTCTATTTAAGATTATTAAGGTAGAAATGTCTAGGGGGCTGTTAGACTTAAGGGTCTGGAACTCAAGAGAAGACCAAGACATATGTAATCACTGACCTCTGTGTGGGCACCGTGGCCATGGGATTGGCTGCAGTCACCCAGAGAAGGCATCAAGAGTGAAAAGAGGGGGCCGGGCGCGGTGGCTCATGCCTGTAATCCCAGCACTTTAGGAGGCCGAGGCGGGCAGACCATGAGGTCAGGAGACCAACCTAACCAATATAATGAAACCCCATCTCTACTAAAAATACAAAATCAGCCAGACATGGTGGCAGGCACCTGTAGTCCCAGCTACTTGGGAGGCTGAGGCAGGAGAATCACTTGAACCCAGGAGGTGGAGGTTGCAGTGAGACGAGATTGCGCCACTGCACTCCAACCTGGGCGACACAGTGAGACTCTGTCTCAAAAAAAAAAAAAGGAAGAAGAGTGAAAAGAGAAGAGGGTCCAAGAATCCCAGGGGTCACCACCAACATTTTAGGGACTTGTATTTGGGCCCTTATGCTTTAGTAAGATAAATTTTCTTAGTAAATGAGTTCAGGGAAGGTATCATGTTTTCAAAATAAAATGTAAATTGTTCTTAAATATTTTTTTAACCTTATCCTACTACTACTTTCCTTTTTTTTCTAATCTCTACCACTTACTAGCTGTGTAATCTTGGGCATGTTATTTAACCTTCTAGTGCCTCAGTTTCCTCATCTTTAAAACAGGGGCAATAAAAATCTCTACCTGATAGTGTTGTTATGAGGATGAAAAGAGTTAATATGAAAAAGTGCATAGAACAATCACTGGCTCACAGTATTTACCCAATAAATATAAACTGTACCGCCCTCATCCTGACTATCATTAGCATGGAGATGGATGGAGGGTTGATGCTGTGTTCATTTGGAGCTCCATGGCTCCAACAATGGAGTCAGACAGAGTTGAGTTCAAATCTTACGTGACTTTGATTTCTCCCAGCCTCAAGCTTCTCTTCAAGTGGCTGTGATGGGGTAGTGGGGAGATGGAGATGGTTAATGGGTTAAAAAAAAAAAAAAAAAGTTACAATGAATGAATAAGGCCTAGTATTTGATAGTACAACAGGGTGACTATAGTCAACAATAATTTTATTGTACATTTAAAACTAACTAAAAGACTGTAATTGAATTGTCTGTAATACAAAGGATTAATGCTTGAGGAGATGGATATTCCGTTCTCCATGATATGATTAGTACCCATTGCATGCCTGTATCAAAACATCTCATGTATCCCATAAATATATACACCTACTGTGTGCTCATAAAAATTAAATAATTATTTTTAAAAATGGCTATCACACCTACCTTATAGTGAAATAATGTCCAAACGCTCTGGCACACAAGAGGCCTTTAATGGTGGTTAATTTCCTTCCATTCCTTCTTCCGTAGTTGTCAATTCAGAACCAGGCAAGTTTGGCGACTCACACCAGGTCTTTTTTCCCTTCCATCTTGTCAGAGGTGTCCTACAATGCAGCACTGAGCTGTAGATGCTGGTTCCCTGTTAAAACCTGGGGAAGAGTGCTAGTTAAATATCTGCAGACACACTGGAGGAGCTTCTCCAAAGTGACTTTCCTCTCCCAGGTGGCCCTCTGGTCAGTGAGTGGCATCTTGGAGTCATCAGGAGAAGGCTGGACCATGTGGGGAGGGTGGAGGAGCAAGCAGAGCAGAGCCTTCTGTGGCTGCGACTTGTCCTTCCTCAGGGAAGGCCTCCATCTTCTGCTTTGGTGGAGCAGCTGCCTTCGGACTCCCCACCACACCAGACTGTCCTCCACAGTCTTCAGAGAAATTGGTCTCCAGTGCAAATCTATGGTCCCAGCTCTGTGGCCTGACTCTTGCGGATCCTTCCAGCCTCATGTCCTGCCTTCCCTTTCATGCCAGACCTCACTGCCCACAGTCTACCTCAGCCTCATGCCAGGCCTCCGTTCCTTGGTGCAGTGGCTTCCTCTGCCAGGAATGTGCCTCCCCAACCCTACTCCCTTTTGTTGGTCCCTGAGGTGAACACATACCTAGTTAGCTTTTCAAGGTAGCTCTCCAGTCACCTCTTGTGAAAACTGCTCTGCTTCCCATATGTATTGTTAGCTGTCCCCCTTTGTGCCCTCCCGTAGGCCCTTGTGTTGTAACATCACAATGTGGTTGCATGCTTGTCTTTTGAGCTGCTTTAAGGCAGGGAGCCTCTCTTACTCATCATTAGCTCCTCACTGCGTTGGACAGAGCCTGATACCAAGGGGGCCTTCCATGTTGGCAGAACAAAGAAATGAATGGACGCATGGACAGACGGAGAGACTAATGCAGCTTGTTGAGACAGGGGCTACAGCTTCACTGATGTGAGAACAACTCCACCCTCATGCCCCAGCCTTTTTCTGGGGGCAGGGGCACATAATAACCTTTTTTCCACACTAAACCTTGCTCACTACCAGACTAGTAGGCCTTAAACTCTGGGGGCAAGTATGGAAATCCCTCCTATTTCAACACCCACTGCCCAGAGATTTTGATTCAAAGCAAGGTAGTACATATTTATTGAGAACCTACTATGTTCAAGGGACCACGGTGACACAGTGAGAGGAAATAGCCTCACAGTACTTTCAGAAAGTGCACTTTTAAGTCCATCATTGACATTATCTTCATAAACATCTTTATAAATTCAAGATTCTCTGTGGTTCCTCTGACGGTTCTTTCTGAAAGTCCTCCAGACTTCAACAGTAGTAGAGGGGGAAGTGTGGGCAGCTCTCTAATAAGAAATCTCTTTCTTGCCAGGATACATGGGGTTTCTACTATATAGGAGGCCCTGGCCCATAGGATTCTTCAGGGCCAAATAAATCATACTTTGTTCTCATCGCACTCTGACATTTTGTTTAGGGAAAATTAGATTCGAATGGGTGTACGAATCGCCATGAATGAAAAGAGACAGTAAGGCAATCTCATCCCTTTGATGAGGAGAGCCTCAGATTTCTGTCGGCACATTCTCCTTTGGTCATTGTTCAGCACCAGCTGGGCTCAGAGGCACAGGGTCTTGGACAGGATCTGCCATACCCTTAGAGCAAATGGGCTGGGCTGGCTCCACCTCCATGGCATCATTCCTGGGACCAGAGTGAGCTGTTAAGGCTTATGTCTTAGCCAAGCCTCAATGCAAGATAGTCTCACCTCTCTGTCAACACCATGCTTGATCCCAGGATGGGCACAGGGCAGAGGCAAAAAGGGGGCTAGTGAGATAAAGCAAGGCAGCACCGAGTGAGAAGACCCAGCCTCCTAAGAAATGGGAATCTACAGGGCAACAGTTGCCCGGGGGCATCCCGAGGAGGGCAGGAGGCACCAGCAGCACCCAGGACTGTCCATGGGGATTCTGAAAGCACCAATACAGACACACATGGATATTCTCTTAGCCTGGGGCTTGGGAAGCAGGTAGGAGGATCAGGAGGTAGAGAGTCTGGGGCCAGGAGAGGAGCCCTCTGCATCTGGCTAGTTTAGAAAAGTAGGATTGTTGGAGTTGAAGGTTGTTAGAGTTGCTTTGCAGCAAGCTCTTCATTTAGGCCCCCTCTGGGACACCCTCTCCCTCCTGTCTGCCTCCACTACCTGTGTCCTTGGCCCCACCATCTCTGAAGTGACAAACAGTGGTCACTAGCTTACTATGAGGCAATCCAATCATAAGGCATACTCTTTTGTGGCACCAAGAGACCTGCCTGGTACCTCCCTAGAACAATGGAGAGGTGTGTGGCTCTCACAGCTCACTCCTGCTGCCTAAAGCCTCCCTAACCCAAATCTGTCTCTCTCTGCAGTCCCACCCCCTGTACCTGTGCAATGCCAGTGATGACGACAATCTGGAGCCTGGATTCATCAGCATCGTCAAGCTGGAGAGTCCTCGACGGGCCCCCCGCCCCTGCCTGTCACTGGCCAGCAAGGTAGACTCATACTTTACCCTACACACACCCAGAACTTCACCCAGCTCTGGGCTGTGAGAAGACCCTGTGCTCTCTTGTTCCCATGTTTCCTAAGAGTGATATACCTGATTCCCTTGGGTTTCCCTAACCCATGACTGGTCTGAGAGAAGTGGAAATTCACACCTCTGTTCTTTCTCCTCTGACTAGCACCAGCAGGACTTTTTGACCTTCATCCCAGCATGTTCCCCATCCCACCTCCTTCCCATCACTTGGGAGTTCCTGAGTCCCTTCCCCTGCTCTGCACCAGAGCAAAGAAGGGGTCAATTGAAGGGATTTCTTCTTTTAGAAATATACACTGAGCATGTGCAAGAACAGCAGAGATAGGCCGGGCGCAGTGGCTCACGCCTGTAATCCCAGCACTTTGGGAGGCCGAGGCGGGCGGATCACAAAGTCAGGAGATCGAGACCACGGTGAAACCCCGTCTCTATTAAAAATACAAAAAATTAGCCGGCGCGGTTGTGGGCGCCTGTAGTCCCAGCTACTCGGGAGGCTGAGGCAGGAGAATGGCGTGAACCCGGGAGGCGGAGCTTGCAGTGAGCCGAGATCGCGCCACTGCACTCCAGCCTGGGCTGGGCGACAGAGCGAGACTCCGTCTCAAAAAAAAAAAAAAAAAAAAAAAAAAAAAAAAAAGAACAGCAGAGATAGAAATCATTGCCCCACTCTTAAAAAGTTCACAATTTTCCCCTGAGATTGCAAACTGGTGGCCCATAAGCTGGGTTTGGCTTGCAGACACGTTGTGTTTAACCCTCACAGTGACTTTTCAATGTGTAACTTAATTGCCACATTTAAAAATTAAAAATGTTTATATAAAAGCTCAGTTTTTGCCAGGCACGGTGACTCATGCCTATAATCCCAGCACTTTAGGAAGCCGAGGCGGGTGAATCACGAGGTCAGGAGATCGAGACCATCCTGGCTAATACAGTGGAACTCCGTCTCTACTAAAAATACAAAAAATTAGCCAGGCGTGTTGGCAGGCACCTGTAGTCCCAGCTACTGGGGAGGCTGAGGCAGGAGAATGGCGTGAACCCGGAAAGTGGAGCTTGCAGTGAGCAGAGATCGCACCACTGTACTCCAGCATGGGCAACAGAGCGGGACTTCGTCTCAAAAAATAAAAAACCTCAGATTTTCAGTTTCTCTAGAAGAAAGCTGCAAAGTACATTGCTGCAGGCCATGGTTGGTAGGAGCTGGGCTGGGGCTGCCCCTTTTCCACAGCTGTGGGCCTTCTCTTTTGCTATGCTCCACCCTGGTCTGCTACCTCACAGGACCTTTAGACCTTTGCCTGTGACTCCTGCTTTAACTAATAATAGCAGTTACTGTTTTCTGTGTGCTCACAATGTGCCATGTGGACGTGGGACAGATTCTTTGTATGTATGATCTCATTCACTTTTCAGAACAATCCCAGGAAAGGTAGGCATTATTATTCTCAATTTGACGTATGAGACAAGTGAAGATCAGAAAAGTCAAGTAACTTGCTGGATGACACAATTAGGAAGGAATGGAGCTGAGCTTTGAATCCAACCCTGTCTGTTTCTCCAAACTAGGCTTAATCTATCTGTGGCCTCCCTTCTAACTGGAAAACTGAATATATGTGTGGAGTGTAGTTAGATTGTATGTGGCACACATGGGTATGCCCTCAAGGGTGGTAAGAGAGGAGAGTGACACTCCTGGCCTTTGTGCTAGCTTGTTGTCTCAGGCCCAGATCCCTTGTGGATATCCTGGTTCTTCTGGGGGCAAGGAAACAACCTGGATTCTTACCTCATCCCATGGAAGGCAGGGATGTGGGCAGGATTCTGAATGTGGGTGAAGATATTCACCTGGCCTGGCCATGCTGACAAGGAAGGGGACTCCAGAGGTAGTGGGAAGCAGGGGGTCAGGATGCACTTAGAGGAGCTGGGGAGTGTGGCATCTCTGCAAGGCCGTGAGCCTTCATGGCAGCAGAGTTGTTAGGCTGCAGCACCTGCCCTACTTCTGGATGTTTCATTTCTCTTAACTTACAAAATATGGGCAAATGGCACTCATTTATTCATTTGGTAAACAAGTTCCCAGTGCCTGTACTACATTACATAGTGAGTGTGTGTGTGTGTGTGTATGGTGGGGGGGAAGAAGGGTTCTGAGAAGCTTTGCTGCTATTGGTGGGAGCTGGGCTGGGGCTGCCCCCTTTCCACAGCTGTGGGCCTTCTCTTTTGCCTGCTGCACCCTGGCCTGCTACCTCCCAGGACCTCTAGACCTTTGCCTGTGAGTCTTTGAGCTACCTCCAATATTTCAGAGGTTCCACAGGCTTACCTCAAATAGTTGGTTTTGTTTTGGCGGGAATTCTATTAGTTTAACATGTTAATACAAGTTATCTCATAAGAAAATAAATTGTAAGTAATAAATGTAGTTAGTTTGGTAGAACATCTGTTCTTCTTCTGAGACAGAGTCTTGCTCTGTCGCCCAGGCTGGAGTGCAGTGGCTCCATCTCAGCTCACTGCATCCTCCGCCTCCCAGGTTCAAGTGATTCTCCTGCCTCAGCCTCTCGAATAGCTAGGATTTCAGTTGTGTGCCACCATGCCTGGGTAATTTTTTTTTTTTTTTTTTTTTTTTTTTTGAGACGGAGTCTCGCTCTGTCGCACAGGCTGGAGTGCAGTGGCGCGGTCTCAGCTCATTGCAACCTCCGCCTCTGGGGTTCAAGCCGTTCTCTACCTCAGCCTCCCAAGTAGCTGGGATTACAGGTGCCTGCCACCACACCCAGCTAATTTTTTTTTTTTTTTTTTTTGAGACAGAGTCTCGCTCTGTCGCCCAGGCTGGAGTGCAGTGGCCGGATCTCAGCTCACTGCAAGCTCTGCCTTTCGGGTTTACACCATTCTACTGCCTCAGCCTCCGGAGTAGCTGGGACTACAGGCGCCCGCCACCTCGCCCGGCTAGTTTTTTGTATTTTTTAGTAGAGACGGGGTTTCACCGTGTTAGCCAGGATGGTCTCGATCTCCTGACCTCGTGATCCACCCGTCTCGGCCTCCCAAAGTGCTGGGATTACAGGCTTGAGCCACCGCGCCCGGCCTAATTTTTGTATTTTTAGTAGAGACGAGGTTTCACCATGTTGGCCAGGCTGGTCTCAAACTCCTGACTTTGTGATCTGCCTGCCTCAGCCTCCCAAAGTGCTGGGATTACAGGCATGAGCCACCATGCCCAGCCTAATTTTTGTATTTTTAGTAGAGACAGGGTTTCACCATGTTGGCCAGGCTGGTCTCAAACTCCTGACCTCCAGAGTTCTGCCTACCTTGGCCTCCCAAAGTGCTGGGATTACAGGCATGAGCCACTGCTCCCAGCCGAACATCTGTTTTTCTTAAAATGTGACTCATGAGAGGTATAAGGGAAAGATGGGGTCTTAGGGGAGGAAGAATTTGGAAACCACTGATCCCCTGCAGCTCTGCTTTGGCTTTTCCTATTCGTGCCAATGGTATTGTCACCAATGACAGAGCTGGGGCTCTCAAGCCAGATAGCCCTGAGCTTGGAGCCTGGCTCCTCCACTTCCCCTCAGTGTGACCTGGACTTTTTTAGCTCACCTCTCTAAGCCTCTATTTCCTTATCTGTAAAAGGGGAATAATAATGGGACTTATAAGTAGTTAGGAGGATTTAATGAGACAGTACAGATGGAAGCTTTTAGCCCCATGCCACGTACATGGTAACCACTCAATAAATGATTACAATTATCATTACCGTCATCATCATTGGCATCATCATTCCGTGCTTTTGTAGTTAACAAGGTTGGGGTATTTTTCCTTCCATTTGTTTTCTCGCTTACTCTTTTCTGAAACTCTCACCATAATTCTTCTGGAGGCTTCCATTCTTGTCACCACCCCACTACCCCCTCCACCCTCTGTCCAGTCACCCAGATTGGTTTCTGTTTCTTTATTAGCAGCTCCACAGCCATCCTGGTGATAAGCCGGAGTCTTATCACCTTATGCCTGAACTCGTGCACTGGCCTTTTGCCTGCTAGAAGGAGCTAGATCTGGAGAAAAGCAGATGGGTGCAAGCCCTGCCTCTCTTACCATGGAGGCCACTACCTGGTAGTAAAGAACAGGCATTCTGAAGGCTGAGGTCCTGGGTACAAATTCTGCCTCCACTGCTTCTCAGTTGGTAACCCTGGGGAAATTATTCAGTTTCTCTGAGGCTCAGTTTCCCAACTCAGAAGTGGGGCTGATGACTGTCTTATAGAGTTGAGGAGTAAATGAAATCACATGTAGGAAACATGTAGTATTAATAATAGTTGACATAAGAGCTGGGTGTGGTGGCTCATGCCTGTAATCCCAGCACTTTGGGAGGCTGAGGCAGGCAGATCACAAAGTCAGGAGTTTGAGACCAGCCTGGCCAACATGGTGAAACCTCATCTCTACTAAAAATACAAAAATTAGCTGGGTGTGGTGGCGCACACCTGTAGTCCCAGCTACTCGGGAGGCTGAGACAAGAGAATCACTTGAACCCACGAGGCGGAGGTTGCAGTGAGCCGAGATCACACCACACATCACTGTATTCCTGCCTGGCGACAGAACAAGACTGTCTGAAAAAAAAAAAAAAAAAAAAAATTAGTCAGGCCTTGTGGCGTATGCCTGTAATCCCCGCTACTTGGGAGGCTGAGGCAGGAGAATCTCTTGAACCTGGGAGGTGGAGATTGCAGTGAGCCAAGATTGCGCCACTGCACTCCAGCCTGGGCAACAGGGTGAGACTCTATCTCAACAATAATAACAATAATGATAATAACTAATAGTTAAGCAACACCATGTGCCAGGCACTATTATAAATGCTTTGTGTGGATTCGTTTATGTAGTCCTCATAACAACCCTATGGATTAGGTCCTGTTATTATCCCAGTTTACAGAAAAAAAAAAAAACAACAACACAGAGTAGTGAAGTGACTTGCCCCAAGTCTCACAGTTAATAGTTGGTATCAGAGCCAGGATTCAACCCTAGGCAATCTGGCCACTGGATCTCAACAAAGGTTATATTCCTTCCCCTTCCTTTCATCCTTCACTTTCAAGCCCAGAGGAATCTCACCTTTGCTACCGAATCTTTCCTGACCAGCCCAGGCCCAGCCAGCCCAGTAGGAGCAGAAATCCCTCCCTGGGGGCATGCCTCCAGCAGGTAGGGTGTCTGTGTATGCTTTCAACACCATCTAATGCTAAGTCTAGGTTTCAGGGAGGCACATGATGGGTGGAGGGAGAGGCCAAAGGTCCTTCCTGTCCCCACCCCTACCTCAAAGTAAGCAGCCTCACTTTTATCTGCTTTCTATATTGAACATTTGTGCCAGATTGTGTGTGTGTGTGTTGGTGGAGGGGATAGTAGAGGGGAGAGCCTTCTGGAGTGAAAAAAGGTGTGGAAACCTCTGTTTCTATTCCTTTGTGCTCTAGAATATTATTATCAGCGTTATAGCTTTATGTATTTGCCTTGTCTCCACAACTATATTATGAGCTGTTTTGGAGGGCCTGGCTTTTCCTGGCTTGGTGGCCTGGACACGGTAGGTGTTTCAGTTTTGATGAGCAGAAAATATATAGGGACTCTTGTCTGGAGAGGAAAATCTAAGGCCCAGAGAAATGCAGCAGCTGACCAGTGAGTCCTGCAAGTAGGAGGCAGAATTGCCAACTCACTCACATTGTTCTCTCTGTAATGGCTCCTGTTGCTAGAGGCTGTGGCAGCCTTGCCTGCTGCCCCTAGGGCTGGCCAACTCTGAAGCTTCCAAAGAGCTCTCTGGATTCTTTCTAAAACTGCCTTCCTGTCCTGAGGGCCTGCCTATCCTCTCTCTGCTTTCCAAATTCCAGTCCTCAAAGAAGTACTTTTTTTCCTTTTTGCCTCCACTTACTTTCTCCTGCAGGTGGACAGGAGGCATAGATAGCCCTAGATTGGACTGCTACCTGTCCCAAATCTTGCTTTTTATTCCTAGAATTCTGGACACAGGGACCCACTGCCTGAAAGTCCTGTTTGTTTTCCCCTGTTGGCCAATGCTCTGGGCTCTTTGATCACTTTTACAACTTTGTAATTATGGGCTGTAATGGGCTGGAGTGTTTGAATGTCACAGTAATTGCCTTCCACTGTTCCTACCCCAATTCTTCAAAGAGAGAGGGGAAGGGAAATAACAAAATCTCCAAAGAAGAAAATCTTTGCCCTTCCTCATGCTCTTCCAGGCCAGGGTGCGTCCAGGGTCTTGTTCTAGGGATGTGAAAACCGAGGCCTGGGAGTCCCAATTCTGTGACTACTGGGGTGACCTCTCCTGTCCTTTGGCCAAATCCCTGGAATAGGAGATCACCAGTAGGGTTCCCTATCAGGGATTCCTTTTCCCCTGGTACTTCTCCCATACCCTTGTTAGGAGGGTTCTGAAGACTGGAAAGTCTCTACCTGCCTGGAGTAGCTTAGATGGGGTGGACTTCCTGGGAGGAAGTGAGTAGGGAAGACGGAAGCCACGAACCTCTCAACTCCTTCAGCACTTCCATTCTGGAATTGACGGGTCCTGTGAATTTCCAGTCAATTAGCCTGGTAAGCCTGGGCCCTAGGCTGGGCCTAGCTCCTGGGGGAGGAAGGAAAGTTACCCACCTGACTAAAATGGGGCCCCACTTGAGTGTCTCCTCTGCCTGCAGGCCGTGGGCTCTGAGTGGCCCCCTGGGCCCTGCCACTGTCTGGGGAGTGGAGAGCAGGGAGCTGGAGCAAGGAGAGGAGCTGCTCCTAGCCTGCCTGGCAGGAGACCTGCCCTGACAGGCTCTCCCTGGGAAGACAGGCAGAGATCAAAGTGCTGAGCCTGTGAGTAAGTCCCAGCACTGGCTCTTCTTGCTGCCACCACTACTTGCAGGAGGGTTAACTCCTTCAATGCCTGTGGGAAGACCCCAGAGACTTTGGAGGGTGGGGGCAGTGCCCAGGGATGTAAAATCACAGCCTGACGCCATTAGAAGATGAACCTTTGCCCTAGGGAGGAAGGCTGGAGGGTGGCTGTGCTGGGCTGGGAGGCCCCAGGCCAAGGCCAGGAGCAACTCCTCACAGTGCCTGTTAGTTGTTTGCTGTTGTGCCTCCCCCCTCCCCCCACCTTTAGCTCTTATCTTCCTTTCCTTACTCCCCTCCCCACGCACACCCCCTGGATTCCTGCTTTTTGTTCTCTTTCTGGCGCTGCTATCTGTTCTGCCTGGTTGGCTAGATTCTGCTTCCTCAAGCTGGCTCTTGGAGCCTTTGGTGAACATGCAGGTGTGCCTGTGGGCACTTTCCCCTGTAGCTGCAGCAGCCGCTGGGGCTGACCTGACCAGTGGTGTTGATCTGGGACTAGCCCTTCGAGTCCCTCCCCACTTTTGTCTCTAATGCTGCCCTAAGGGAGAGGACAAAAGATAAACCACTGGACAGGGACTCCTCTAAGTCCTTGAATTGGAGCCAGAGAAGGACTCGGCAAAGTAGAGTGTGGCAGGGAGAGGGAGCCCATGAGATGGGCTGAGACTGGGGCTTTGTGATGGCGGCCTTGGGTGAGAGTGCTGTCCCAGGCTCTTAGACCTTTGCCTGAGCTGGGGAGATGCCCTGCAGGCAGGGCTGGGCCCTGGAAAGCCCAGCTCCCTCTGAAGGAGAGCTCTACTTCTCTGCTGTCCCCTTCTTCCTCTCTCTTCTCCTTCTAAGGGGTGCAGGTCACTCCTGCTCTTGGTGCTCACACCTCTTAGTGAAGGCAGGCTGATTGTACCCTGAGGACAGGAGCTGTGTCTTATTTGTCTTTTGTCCTAGAGCCAGGTCCACCACCTGGCACCCTGTAAACCCCCCTTAAGGATTTGTTCTATTACAAAAGGAAAAACTAGATATTATCCCTTGAAGGCAGTGGGGACCTGAGTGAGCTCAGGAGGCAGAAGAGGAGATCCTAGACCCACTGATGCCTTGCATAGGTAGATATGAGTGTGCAGAGGTGTGGTGTGGGCAAAATCCTAGGAAGGGATAGATGTGTGAGGGGTGAGGCTAGACCGTGGGTGGGCTCTATCCTTCCCTGACCTTAGCCCAACCTCTACTGTGTGCCTCTGCAGGCCCGGATGGCGGGTGAGCGAGGAGCCAGTGCTGTCCTCTTTGACATCACTGAGGATCGAGCTGCTGCTGAGCAGGTACCCAGGGACATTTGCGTGTTCAAGGAGGGGGCTGGATGGAGGAAGATAAAGCTCTCAGGGGAGAGGGAAGGGCAGGGAGAAGTCACAGCAGTCCTGTGGGCACTTTCCCCCTATAGCTGCAGCAGCCGCTGGGGCTGACCTGGCCAGTGGTGTTGATCTGGGGTAATGATGCTGAGAAGCTGATGGAGTTTGTATACAAGAACCAAAAGGCCCATGTGAGGATCGAGCTGAAGGAGCCCCCAGCCTGGGTAAGCACACTAGACCTCCAGACCTTGCCCTGCGCTATCCCTACTTTGTCCTGTGGCAACTCCCACCAAAAGCCCTTAGACTCCTGGAGCTGAGAGAGATCCTGGAAACCCTCCAGTCCAACTTCATCCATCAGCTGTGTGCCTCTGGGCAAGTTTTCCCCATCTTTGGGCCTCACCTACAGAATGAACAGATCAGGACAGATGAGTTCTAAAGTTCTTTACAGCTCTGTGGCTTCATGGCATGGAATAGCAGAGCCAGAATGAAACCCTGGTCCCCTGATCCACGAGCCCTGGTTGGGGCTTCTCTACTGGCCAAGAACCTCTTCCAGCTGCTCACTGGCAAGAAACTCCCACCTTGCAGAGGGGTCCCTTTCTCTTTTTTCCCCAAGCACATGGGTTTTGAGATAGTACTTCTCCCAGCTGACATCCGGAAGACACTCTGAGTGCCCTTGGGTAGGGAGGGCCCACCTAATCCCACTTGCAGGTTCCTCCCTATCCCCTCAGATGGAGGACTCAAGGGAACCTCCAGCTAGCTATGTGCCTCCCGGGCCTCTGTGTTTCCTCCCGAATTGGAAGTACGACCCTCTCTTCTCCTCCTGGAAGTAAGGCCCTTTCCCTCTCTGCTCACTCCCCAGCCAGATTATGATGTGTGGATCCTTCTGACAGTGGTGGGCACCATCTTTGTGATCATCCTGGCTTCGGTGCTGCGCATCCGGTGCCGCCCCCGCCACAGCAGGCCGGTGAGCAGTGTGGGGTCTTTGGTGGTGGTGAACGTCTGCGCGTGTGTGGGTGGGTGGGGAGAAGGAAGGAGTACGTGAGGAAGGCACCTTTATACCTGTGAAACCATTTACATTGAAATACCCCAGCATCTGTCTTTGTTGATTTCCAGCAGCCTCTCCTTATATTACTCAAACATTCAAAAAGTACACCAGGTGCTGAGGGTAGTACAGTGAACAAGATGACAAAAAACCCTACCCTCAAAGAGCTTTTATTCTAGAGGGAGAAAACAGACAATAAACAAACTAAATAAGTAAAATCTATAATGTTTTAGATGGTGGTGTGTACTATGGAGAAAAAATGATAATGCTGACAGCAAAGTGGGAAGGGAATGTAAGGGAATAGGGTTAATTTTTTTTTTTTTTTTGAGACAGAGTCTTGCTCTATCGCCCAGGCTGGAGTGCAGTGGCATGATCTCGGCTCACTGCAACCTCCACCTCCTGGGTTCAAGCAATTCTCCTGCCTCAGTCTTGTGAGTAGCTGGGACTACAGGTGTGCGCCACCATGCCCAGCTAATTTTTGTATTTTTAGTGGAGATGGGGTTTTACCATGTTGGCCAGGCTGTTCTCAATCTCTTGACCTCGTGATCCACCCGCCTCGGCCTCCCAAAGTGCTGGGATTACAGGCGTGAGCCTCCGCGCTCGGCCAGAACAGGGTTCATTTTTAAAATCAAGTCCAGGGAAGGCCACATTGAGAAGATGGCATTGCAGCAAAGATCCTAAATGGGAGAGGGAGTGATCTGTGCAGGTATCTGAGGAGAAAGGGATCCAGGCAGAGAGAACAGTAAATGCAAAGGCCTTAAGGCAGAAATGTGTCTGGTGTATCTGAGGAACAGCATGAAGGCTGTGACTGGAACAGAGTGAGACGGCAGAGTAGCTGATGGGGGCCCAGTTATATTGGACTGTTGAGGCCATTTATTTTTTACTGTGGGTGAAACAGGAGCCACTGGAGTGTTGTGAGAGAAGTGGCATCACGATCTGACTGAAGTTTTAATATGATCATTCTTGCTGTTGTAATGAGAATAGACTACAGGGAAGCAAAGCTGGAAACAGAGACACCAGCTAAGAGGCTATTGCAGGAATCCAGGTGACAATAATGGTAGCTTGGATTAGGAAGGTGGCAGTTAAGGTGATGAGCAATAGTTAGGTTCTGGGTACATTTTGAAGGCCAAGCCAACAGATTTAGTAATGGATTGATTGTGGGTTGTGAAAGGACTCAAGGATGGCACCAAGATTTTTGGCCTGAGCAATTAAAAGAATGGAATTGCTATTTGCTGTAATGGGGAAGACGGGGAAGACAGGTATGTGGTCAGAGATTAACCCATGGTTAAGAGGATGAGGCATGTAAGTTTGAAATGCCTATTAGATATCCAAGTTGAAATGTCAAGCAGCAGTTGGATAAAAAGTTTCTCATGGGTCATCAAAGGAAGAAAAGCTAATGGTATAAGCAGGTGGGTGGCCTGCACCACCATACCCGGCTAGTTTTGGGAGGGCTTGGCATGCTTGGCAGAGCCACATATGAGCTCCGAGGAGACGAACTCCCAAGGATGTTCAACTGGCCATGTAATCTACCTGAGTGACTGGGAACGGAGTCCAAGCTGGGGTCTAGAGAGGGAGGGAAGGGGAGCCCATGCCCCAATCTGACATGCCCCAATCTGAGCCTCATTCCTCTTCCCAGGATCCACTTCAGCAGAGAACAGCCTGGGCCATCAGCCAGCTGGCCACCAGGAGGTACCAGGCCAGCTGCAGACAGGCCCAGGGTGAGTGGCCAGACTCAGGGAGCAGCTGCAGCTCAGCCCCTGTGTGTGCCATCTGTCTGGAGGAGTTCTCTGAGGGGCAGGTAAGGCAGGTCTTGTGATTCACCTCCATGACCAGCCTGGGGAGATTGAAGCTGGGGGAGGGGTGGGCAGGCCTAGGGTCTGGTATGGGTACCCTGACTACATCTGTTTCCCCATGTATCCTGCATGAGGCAGAGATCAGGGACCAGCCTGAGGTTTGGTCACTTTTCTGACCTTCCAGTGAAAGAGCACTATTTTTTGTTTAGAGTGTACCACGTGCCAGGCTGCAGTGGTGCTTTGGATGCATTATCTCATTTTAGACCCATGGCAATGAAGGGTGGGGTTCGATTCATTTATCTTCATTTTACAGCAGAAAACTGTCTGTTACGAAATTTGCCCAAAGTCATGCAGCTAAGTGCAAAATCCAGGTCTATGTGATACCAAAGCTCATACCATTCCTATTCTACTGTGAGGTCTTTTACAAGTAGATAATAGCAAGAAGGAGAGGCCTAAGGGAGTTGGGGAATGTTCTGATTCCTGGCAATTCCTATGGCTACAGAAACCTTTGGTTTGGACCCCCTCTTTTTCTCCAGGAGCTACGGGTCATTTCCTGCCTCCATGAGTTCCATCGTAACTGCGTGGACCCGTGGTTACATCAGCATCGGACTTGCCCCCTCTGCATGTTCAACATCATAGGTAGGAGGTGGGCCAAGGGCTCCCCCATGTGTAGGCAGACAGATCTAGAATGTGGCTTCCCTTTGGGAAAGGGTTGCAGCCGTGAAGCTGGCGAGAAAGCAGAACTGCCACCATAGCTGTATAGGCTGTACACTGCTCCAGAGTGCCTCACTTGAGGTGAAGGGTCATTCACAATGTAAATTTATTTGTTTGTTTGTTTGTTTATATTTTTTGAGACGGAGTTTCGCTCTCATTGCCTAGGTTGGAGTGCAAGTGTGAGTGCAGTCTCGGCTCACTGCAACCTCCTCCTCCTGGGTTCAAGCGATTCTCCTGCCTCAGCCTCCCAAGTAGCTGAGATTACAGGCATGCACCACCATACCCCGCTAATTTTGTAGTTTTAGTAGAGATGGGGTTTCTTCATGTTGGTCAGGCTGGTCTCAAACTCCTGACCTCAGGTGATCTGCCCACCTTGGCCTCCCAAAGTGCTGGGATTACAGGCATGAGCCACCACGCCTGGCATGTAGATATCTTTATTATTGTAAAAATTATTTGTATTTCATGGCAAGTTTGTTGATTCTAAATCTGGCGATTTGTATGTTTATTATTCCAATTTTCTGGCAATAAAATATCATATTCTAACAAAATCAGTATGTTAAGATAATTTTATAAAAGATGAAAGTGAAATAAATATCTTGAGAAAAGAGACCCTTTTTCTAAGGTACCCATGGGTGCCCTATGGGCTAGCAGTGGCCCTGGGTGAAAGAGCTCCAAATGGCTGATGGGAGGATGAGGGATTGATGCGCACAGTGGCCCTCCCCGGGCAGACAGCCTGACTGGAGGGAACGAAGGAGTCCCAGAGCCCAGGCAGGTTAGGCACGTCCTTAGTCCCCCAAACTCTGAGCTCACAGGCTACCCAGGGTCAAATAGATTAGCTACAGCCATGTCTTTCTGTAGGTTTGTAGAGTTAAACATCTGTGCTCTTGGTTCTTTTTTCCAGAGGGAGATTCATTTTCCCAGTCCCTGGGACCCTCTCGATCTTACCAAGAGCCAGGTCGAAGACTCCACCTCATTCGCCAGCATCCTGGCCATGCCCACTACCACCTCCCTGCTGCCTACCTGTTGGGCCCTTCCCAGAGTACAGTGGCTTGGCCTCCACAACCTGGTCCCTTCCTGCCATCCCAGGAGCCAGGCATGGGCCCTCGGCATCACCGCCTCCC
Source organism: Macaca fascicularis (assembly GCF_037993035.2). Lineage (NCBI taxonomy): Eukaryota > Metazoa > Chordata > Mammalia > Primates > Cercopithecidae > Macaca > Macaca fascicularis. The sequence goes on from NC_088390.1 coordinate 48,352,793, forward strand.
CAGAGCTGCACATCCCCGGGCTCCAGGAGAGCAGCAGCGCCTGGCAGGGGCCCAGCACCCCTATGCACAAGGCTGGGGACTGAGCCACCTCCAATCCACCTCACAGCACCCTGCTGCTCGCCCAGTGCCCCTACGCCGGGCCAGGCCCCCTGACAGCAGCGGATCTGGAGAAAGCTATTGCACAGAACGCAGTGGGTACCTGGCAGATGGGCCAGCCAGTGACTCCAGCTCAGGGCCTTGTCATGGCTCTTCGAGTGACTCCGTGGTCAACTGCACGGACATCAGCCTACAGGGTGTCCATGGAAGCAGTTCTACTTTCTGCAGCTCCCTAAGCAGTGACTTCGACTCCCTAGTGTACTGCAGCCCTGAAGGGGATCCCCAGCGAGTGGACATGCACCCTAGCGTGACCTCTCGGCCTCGTTCCTTGGACTCGGTGGTGCCCACAGGGGAAACCCAGGTTTCCAGCCATGTCCACTACCACCGCCACCGGCACCACCACTACAAAAAGCGGTTCCAGTGGCATGGCAGGAAGCCTGGCCCAGAAACTGGGGTCCCCTCGTCCAGGCCTCCTATTCCTCGGACACAGCCCCAGCCGGAGCCAGCTTCTCCTGATCAGCATGTCACCAGATCCAACTCAGCAGTCCCTTCGGGGCGGCTCTCTAACCCACAGCGCCCCAGGGCCCTCCCTGAGCCAGCCCCTGGCCCAGTTGAAGCCTCCAGCATCTGCCTCAGTACCAGCAGTCTTTTCAACTTGCAAAAATCCAGCCTGTCTGCCCGACACCCACAGAGGAAAAGGCGGGGGTGTCCCTCCGAGGCCACCCCTGGTTCTCGGCCCCAGGATGCAACTGTGCACCCAGCTTGCCAGATTTTTCCCCATTTCACCCCCAGCGTGGCATATTCTTGGTCCCCAGAGGCACACCCCTTGATCTTTGGACCTCCAGGCCTAGACAGGAGGCTACTACCAGAAACTCCAGGCCCCTGTTACTCAAATTCACAGCCAGTGTGGTTGTGTCTGACTCCTCACCGGTCCCCGGAACCACATCCACCTGGGGAGGGGCCTTCTGAATGGAGTTCTGACACCGCAGAGGGCAGACCATGCCCTCATCCACACTGCCAGGTGCTGTCGGCCCAGCCTGGTGAGTTTTCAGGGGGAAGTGGATGTGGTAAGGAGAGGAGACTAGAGCTGCATATTTCAGGACAGGTGAAGTCAGCCAACAAAGGGTTGATGGAAGCTGAGAAGGATACAGCAGAGGTGACAACCAAAATACTTAACCATCAGGACAGCATATCATGCTGACTAGAGTGCAGGAACATCCCAGCTCTGCCAGGTGCTACCCCTTTAGTTGGCAGATCACAGAGAAGTCCCAGGGAGGTGCTGGTGTGGCTGAGGCATCAGAAAGGCACTTGGAAGGCTGGGTGTGATGGCTCATGCCTTTAATCCAAGAACTTTGGGAGGCTGAGGTGGGTGGATCCCTTGAGGCTGGGAGCTCAAGACCAACCTAGCCAACATGGTGAAACCCGGTCTGTACTCAAAATACAAAAATTAGCCGGGCATGGTGGTGGGCACTTATAATCCCAGCTACTCGGGAGGCTGAGGCAGGAGAATCGCGTGAACCTGAGAGGCGGAAGTTGCAGTGAGCCAAGATGGTGCCACTGCACTCCAGCCTGGGTAACAGAGTGAGACTCTGTCTCAAAAAAAAAAAAAAGAGGCACTTGGAGTGGTCTGGGGTAGCAGCTCAAACGTAAGTGTTTCTATATTTTAATAACTGGTTTAGTTCTACCAATGCTCACAGCTCAGTATTAGTTCTAAATACAAAGAAGGCCAAGAAGTGTTCCTTGGGGAGAGCTATAGTAGAAATAATTACACATAACCATAATACGAGGCTATATAGGAAGAGCTACGTGAGTAACGAGAAAAAAGAGAGAGAGAAACCACAGGTGGTCCCCAGCAGCCCTGTACGGCCTTAGGTTTTCTTCTCTTCCCCTGTGGTAAAACAACAGGAGGACTTCCCTTTGACGCATCATGATTAATAAGACTGACCTTAATTTCTTGGGGATTCAGTGCATCCCTATACTATAACAAATGGTGATCATGTAAATTCTCAACTTTAACATGGTATTTACTTGCCCACATATCTCTCTTTTCCACCCAGGACCTTCCACCTTCTACTCTTCCCCATCTTCCCCCATTGTGCAGATGACACAGTTCTTTGTATACAGCCTTCACTAGAGCCCTTCCACCCCAGGAGGTGACCCAGAGGTCCTGAAATATTCTTCAGTGTAGGAATTCTTCATGCAGGACCTGGGAGCTGCTCTCATCCATTCATGCATTTATTTGTTTCCTTCCTCTTTCCCTCCTTTTTTTTCTTCTGACTATATGCCTGCTTTGTGCTAGGTTCCAGACTAGGCTCTGGGGACATAGAACTTGCCAATCAGGACATCCAGGTCCATGGGGAGAGAGCCATGTACTGCAAGCTTTGGCTATGTGTTTGTGGTTCCATTCAGACCCTATCGTGTGTGTACTTCGAGTGCTGCCAGTACCACACCACTATCTCCCTTTTCTCTCAAACTCAGAACTAGTTTCAGTGCCTCTCTTTTTCTTGCCTCTTACATCTAATCAGTGCCAGATTCTGTTAACTGTATCTTAGCTAGCATTATCATGTTTTTTCAAGTCCAGTACTTACGGCCCTGCCAGTGTCTTAGGTATACCCTAAAGATCCATGCAGGAGCCTCCCAGCTCTTTCCTTCCCTCTTACAGGGCCTCGAAGACTGAGTGCTGCCCATCCAGTATGTCCCATAGAGTTATGCGCCACAGCTCCACTGCTCACCTACCCTCCCTATTGCTGCCAGCGTCATCTGCCTTACAGTAAACTGTCCAGAAATCTTCAAATGTTCTGTTTTGCCCACAGAGAGGAAAAATCCAACCTGCTTTGGCCTCAAAGGTTCCTGCACCAGCCAGCCCCCAGCTTCCTTCTCAACCTTATTTTCTACTCTCTTCCCTACCTTCCCCAGGCCCATGCTTTAGCCAAACTGGGTAAACGATTCTTGTAGTTCCTGTAGCCCAGAATATACTCCTGCCTCCTCTATTCCCATAAATCTAATTCTTACCTATTTCTACAGAATCAGCTCATTTATCCCCACTTCCAAGAAGCCTTTCCTGATCGCTGCACTTGGACCTGGTCTCTCTCCTTCCTTAATGCATCTCTCATGACTCCTGTCCTGTCCCACTGGCGTAATGGCCATTTGCTTTCATACTTTCTCTCCAAAAAGGTTACCAGGTCCCTGCTTATTCTTTTTGGTCTTCTGTTTGGCACATGGTAGCAGACCAAATTCACAACGAATGCTTAATAAATATTTATTGGGTGAATAAATGAATAGTAAGTATTGGTAACACACTGGTTGCTATATATATTTCTTTAGATTTGTTTTTCTCTCCCCTGTGTCCCAACTGGGGCCCCCTTAGCTTTCAATCTAACGACCCTTTCCAGACACAGTCTCTCCTCCTCCCTCCCTGTAGTCCCCTCCCAGCCACACTCTGCTGCAGGTGAGAGAAGCAGGTGCCTGACCTGACCCTCAATGACCTCTTTCCTCCCCTCTCTCTAAATACAGGCTCAGAGGAGGAACTCGAGGAGCTGTGTGAACAGGCTGTGTGAGATGCTCAGGCCTAGCTCCAACCAAGAGTGCGCTCCAGATGCGTTTGGGCCCTACCTGGCACAGAGTCCTGCTCCCAGGAGAAGAAAGGACCACAGCAAACACCATTCTTTTTGCCATACTTCCTAGAAGCACTGGAAGAGGACTGGTGATGATGGAGGGCGGGAGGGTACCGTTTCCTGCTCCAGCTCCAGACCTTGTCTGCAGAACACATCTGCAGTGCAGCAAATCCATGTCCAGCCAGGCAACCAGCTGCTGCCTGTGGCGTGTATGCGCTGGATCCCTTGAAGGCAGAAAGCTAGCTATGGGTAGCCAGGTGTTACAAAGGTGCTGCTCCTTCCCCGAACCCTACTTGGTCTCCCTCACCCCAGGCCTCATGTTCATACCAGCCAGTGGGTTCAGCAGAACTCATGACACCTTATCACCTCCCTCCTCAGGTGAACTCTGCACACCAGCTTTGGCCCCTCCACAGTAAGGCTGCTACATCATGGGCAACCCTGGTTCTATCATTTTCCTTTTTGCCAAAAGGACCAGGACCATAGGTGAGCCCTGAGCACTAAAAGGAGGGGTCCCTGAAACTTTCCCACTATAGTGTGGAGTTCTATCCCTGAGGTGGGTACAGCAGCCTTGGTTCCTCTGGGGGTTGAGAGTAAGAACAGTGGGGAGGGGAAAACTCCTCCTTGAAGATTTCCTGTCTCAGAGTCCCAGAGCAGGTGGAAAGGAGAAATTTCTGCTGGACTTCCTCTGGGCAGAGGAAGGATGGAATGAAGGTAGAAAAGGCAGAATTACACCTGAGCGGGGACAACAAAGAGTTCTTCTCTGGGAGAAGTTTTGTCTCAGAGCAAGGATGGAGAATGGGGACCACAAAGGAAAAAGTAAAGTATGACCCTTGGGTTTGGACAGCCTAGAGGCCCAGCTCCCCAGTATAAGCCATATAGGCCAGGGACCCACAGGAGAGTGGATTAGAGCACAAGTCTGGCCTAGGCCACTTACAGAGTGGACAAGAGCTGAGGGGCCTCCTCAGGGTGACATTCACCCCAGGGCAGCCTGACCACTGTTGGACCCTCAGGCATTATCCCATTTGGAATGTGAATATGGGGGCAAAGTGGGCACAGGACCCCACCTGGGAACCTTCTTCCCTCAGTTAGTGGGGAGACTAGCACCTAGGCACCCACATGGGTATTTATATCTGAACCAGACAGACGCTTGAATCAGGCACTATGTTGAGAAATGTATTTATTTGCTAATATATTTATCCACAAATGTGGTCTGGTCTTGTGGTTTTGTTCTGTCATGACTGTCACTCAGGGTAACAACTTCATCTCTTTCTACATCAAGAGAAATAAATTATTTCTGTTATGAGAGGCTAGGCTCCGATTTATGAAAGGATAGGGTAGAGTAGAGGGCTTGGCAATAAGAACTGGTTTGTAAGCCCCTAAAAGTGTGACTTAGTGAGATCAGGGAAGGAGAAAGCATGACTAGATTCTCACTGTGATTCAGTCATAATTATACTGTTCACTTCACACATTATGATGCTTCAGTGACTTAGACCTTGGGCAAATACTCTGTGCCTCGCTTTTTCAGTCCATAAAATGGGCCTACTTCATGGTTGTTGCAGGACTTACATGAGATAATCGAGTATAGAAAACATGTTCCAAAGTGTAAAGTTTTATTCAGTGATAGAAAACATCCAAACCTGTCACAGAGCCCATCTGAACACAGCATGGGACCGGCAACAAGAAGCAAGCCTGCCCGGAAGCAGCTCAGTTTCAATCAGGAGGCTGGGCTGGAAGGATAGAACAGCGGGGCCTAAAACTATTTATATCCCAAAGCTCCTCTCAGATAAACACAAATGACTGCGTTCTGCCTGCACTCGGGCTATGGCGAGGACAGAGAGAGCTGGTGCTCTGCTGGCATGAAGTCCCCAGGGCCAGAAGGGGCCTCTGTCGCTTCCTCACACGGCACAAGTTCCCGTTCTGCTTCCCCGAGAAAGGTTTGGTAGGGGTGGTGGTTTGGTGCCTGTAGAACAAGGCATTTCGCTTCCTATACGGTGAAATGAAAGGGAAAAAAAGGACACCTAATCTCCTACAAATGTTCTTTAGTAAAGGAACCGTGTCTAAGTGCTAAGAACTGCGCAAAGTATAAATTATCAGCCGGAACGAGCAAACAGACGGAGTTTTAAAAGATAAATACGCATGTTTTCCGCCGTAGCTCGCAGGCCAGCATTCCTGTGGGAAGCAAGTGGAAACCCTATAGGGCTCTGGCAGTTAGGAAGGAGGGGTGGGGCTGTCCCTGGATTTGTTACGGGTCTCTGCAGAGATAATCCAGAGGGAGACAGTGGATTCACTGCTCCCAGTGCTTCTAAAACGGGAAGACAAAACAAAACAAAACAAAACAAAAAACTTCGGGTTACCATCGGGAACGGGACCAGCGCCCCAGTGCCAGCAGCCCAGATCAAACGGCCCGCGTCGCGTCGCTGAGGCTCAAGCCGACGAACTCCCGCGCAAGCGCAGCCACCCACCCCGCCCCGCCCCGCCCCTCGGGGGCCCGCTAACTACCCTACACAGCCTCCGCCGCGCCCTTGGCGGCCTCAGGTGGCGGGGACGCGCCCCAGCCCAGGTGGCGGCCGACCGCCCCGCCTCCCCGCCTGCCGGTGGGAGAAACCATCTCCTCTGGCGGGGGTAGGGGCGGAGCAGGCGCCCGCCCACACCGGAAGAGGAAGTCTGAGCGCCAGAAGTGGCGGGCATTCTGGGTAACGAGCTATTTACTTCCTGCGGGTGCGCAGCCTGTGGCAGTGTATCTCACTGTTGCTCTTCCCATCGGAGAAGATGGCCCTGGAGACAGTGCCGAAGGACCTGCGGCATCTGCGGGCCTGTTTGCTGTGTTCGCTGGTCAAGGTGTCAGTCGGGGACTTGGTTGTAGGGACCATGGGGGACCAAGGTCGGGGAAAGAGGGCGGAACCGGGCTGTGGGACAGTAAAGTGAAAAGTAAGGCCCAGGACTCAGAGGTGGCAGGGGGAGTGAGAAGCCGAAGGAGGCCATCGTTTACCTCGTAGGATCGCGGGCAGGTCTTGCAGCTGAGGGCACGGGGGGTCTTACATGCCTTTGAATCCTCAGCTCTTAGACATTTGGTGAACTTACGTTGGAGCCGAAAGACGCTGGGAGTCAGAGGCGGGTGGGGATTCGCAGCTGAGTGAGTAGTCGGAAAGGGTGCCTGACCGTGAGCAGAGTAGAGAAAGGAATAGATAAAACGGAATTGGGAACAAGAGAGGACGGAGTGGGAGGGTGGGACTTAGGAATGGAGCTTTGAAAGTAGTAGGTGGGGAACCTTGGGAGACAAAGTCAACATAGGGAAACAAGAAACTGAGCAGGTCGAAGTATTGAGAAGGCTACTTTGTCTCTTGGTCTTGTTCATGCTTATCTCTCCTTTTCCTTTATTTTTCTTCACTCCTAGACTATAGACCAGTTTGAATATGATGGTTGTGACAATTGTGATGCATATCTACAAATGAAGGGTAACCGAGAGATGGTATATGACTGCACCAGCTCTTCCTTTGATGGGTAAGCCGCTTCAGATTCCGTCATTCCCTTCTGCATTACCCAACCCGCACCCAGAGAAGTAAATGCAGGGCAAGTGTTAATCCTAGTTGGTCCCAGCCTTTCGTTTTTGGGGGTTATCTTGTGTGGGGGTTTTTTTTTTTTTTTTTGAGTCAGGGTTTTGCCCTGTGGCTCAGGCTGGAGTACAGTGGCATGATCATGGCTCACTGCAGCGTGGAACGATCCTCCCACTTCAACCTCCCAAAGTGCTGGGATTATAGGTGTAAGCCACTGTGTCCAGCCTCAACAGTTATTTTGAGACATACTAGTGCTAGGCATCTAATACAGTAACCACTAGCCACATGTAGCTACTGAGCACTTGAAATGTGTCTAGTCCAAATTAAGACATGCTTTTAAGTATAAAATACACCCCATATTTCAAAGACTTAACATGAGAAGAAAGAATGTAATCTTAATAATGTTTGTTAAATGCATGAAAATTTCTTTTGAAAATGAAGGGAAGGGAGGTATAGTAATGGTAGATCATTGCCCAAAAGCTGTTGCTTTTTTGGGGGGGGACAGACTTTTCGCTCCTGTCACTCAGGCTGGAGTGCAAAGACGCAATCTTGGCTCACTGCAACCTCTGCCTCCTGGGTTCAAGCAATTCTCCTGCTTCAGCCTCCTGAGTAGCTGGGATTACAGGCGCCCGCCATCATGCCCAGCTAATTTTTGTATTTTTAGTAGAGATGGAGTTTCACCATGTTGGCCAGACTAATCTCAAACTCCTGATCTCAGGTGATCTGCCCACCTGGGCCTCTCATAGTGCTGGGATTACATGTGTGAGTCACCACGCCCAGCCCATTTTAGTCATTTTACTTATTTATTTATTTGAGATGGAGGCTCGCTCTGTCGCCCAGGCTGGAGTGCAGTGGCACAATCTCAGCTCACTGCAACTCCACCTCTCAGGTTCAAGCAGTTCTCTGCCTCAGCCTCCTGAGTAGCTGGGATTACAGGTGCCTGCCACCACACCCAGCTAATTTTTGTATTTTTAGTAGAGACGGGGTTTCACCATGATGGTCAGACTGGTCTTGAACTCCTGACCTCATGATCCACTCACCTCGGCCTCCCAAAGTGCTGGGATTACAGGAGTGAGCCACTGCACCCGGCTGCATTGGCGTGGTTTCAGCTCACTACAACCTCCACCTCCCAGGTTCAAGCGATTCTCCTGCCTCAGCCTCCTGAGTAGCTGGGATTACAGGCACCCACACCATGCCCAGCTAATTTTTATCCTTTTTCAGTAGGGATGGGGTTTTGCCATGTTGGCCAGGCTGGTCTCGAACTCCTGACCTTAGGTGATTCTCCTGTCTCAGCCTCCCAAAGTGCTGGGATTACAGGCGTGAGCCACTGTGCCCGGCTGCCATTTCTAAATACACATTTCAGTGACATTAGTGCATACTCGTTGTGCAGCCATCACCACCATCCATCTCCAGAACTTTTTTCATCTGTACCCATTAAACACTAGCTCCTCATTCTCTCCTCCCTCTGATCCCTCACAACCGCCATGCTTTGTCTTTATGAATTTGGCCACCTTAGGCACCCTTAGGTACCTATGGGCTCACTCAGTAGCATTTTGTAGCTTCTTTCACTTAGCATAATGTCTTCAAGGTTCATTCATATCATAGCATGCAACAGAATTTCCCTCCTTTTTTTGAGCTGAATAATATTCTCTTGTATGTGTATAGCATGTTCTGTTGCCCATTCATCCATCAGTGATATCTTGGGTTGCTTCTGCCTTTTGGCTATTTGTGAATAATACTGCTGTGAACGTTGGCATATAAATATGTGTTCAGGTCCCTCCTTTTATTATGTTCAGTGCAGATGCTCAACTCAAGTACAGAGTTACAACCTAATAAGCCCATCATAAGTTGAAAATATAAGCCAAAAGTGCATTTAACACACCTAACCTAATGAATATCTTAACTTAGCCTACTTCAAATGTGCTCAAAACGTTTATGTTACAGTGGCTGACCAGAAGCTGTGGCTCACGGCTGCTGCACAGCATCATGACAGAATATTGTACTGAATTGCTAGCCTGGAAAATAACAAAATTTAAAATTTGAAAACGGTTTCTACTGAATGCATGTCACTTTTGCACAATCATAAATTTGAAAAATCATAAGTTGAACTAAGGTAAGTCAGGGATCGTCTGTATATCCACAAGTGAAATTGCTAGATACACGATAATTGAGTGTTTAATTTTTTGAGGAACTGTCATACTGTTTAGCAACTGCACCATTTTCCGTTCCCACCAACAGTGCCCAAAGGTTCTAATTTCTCCCCATCCTTACCAACACTTATTATTTATTAATAATAGCCATCCTAATGGGTGTGACTTTGGTGTCCCATTTCCCCAATGAAGGGTGATGTTGAGCCTCTTATGTGCTTATAGCCATTTGTATATCTTTGGAGAAATGCCTATTCAAGGCCTTTACTCATTTTTGACTTCAGTTTGTTTTTTTGGTTGTTGGGTTGTAGGAATTATTTGTATATTCTAGTGCATATTAGGTCTTAAAGAGTGGGCAAATTGAAGATCGGAGGAGGGCTAGATGACCTCAACCAAAATTGGAAGAGGTAGTACTTTCCTCTTAAAGAAAGAAGCTTGGGATTTTTGAGGAAGTTGAGGTGAGAGAGAGATAGAACATTCCAAATAAAGGGAGTGACTAGAGCAAAGGCATAGGTTGGGGAAAACCAGGATGTGTTTGGAGAACAGTGGGAATTCTGTTTAGGTTAAATCATATGGTTGGGCTATAGGGACCCTAAGGCTAAAAAGATAGATTGCGAAGGACAGAGAAGAATATACTTGTGGTCAGGAGGATGGCCTGCATCGTGCCTATCTCCCATCAGGCTGCAGGGCTAAGGGCTAGTGTTCTTCTGCTTGTCAGCCCTGGAGGGAGGGTCGGTTCCACTTACAGCGCATGGCTGATAATGTAGGATTTGGATGGGAAGGGAATCTTCTCAAATAAGAATCCAGGAGTGTTACTGAGAGAAGAGGGGAGGCATATTGAGGAGGCAGTCAACAAATGTCAGTGCTTAGACCCAACACAATAGGCAGGCAGTAAGCATTTGATTGAATGCTTTGAATGACAAAAATGCTTATCCATCTTGCTCAAGCAGCATCTTCTAGCCCTTGAATAGCCTTACCATTCTTCTGGAATCACAGCTACCTGGGAAGGACGAGTAGGATAATGAGGAGAGCTAATGCTTATTTAGCACTCTGTGCTAGTCTTTGTGCTAAGGTGTTTTTCATGTATTATCTCAACCTTTGAGTCTCAGCTTACTGATGAGGTTCTGAGAAGGGAACCCCACATGTATAGGTCATTAGAGGGGTCCCTATATGTATAGGTCATTAGAGGAAGAGCTTAGCCAATTTGAACTCATTTCTAGTAGGAGGATCCATTGTTCTGACTCACCCTCCTCTTTGCACTAGGCGCTAGACCCCTTGTAGTTGTGTTAGTTGTAACTATTGGCCCTCTAGTCCTAAAGCCGTCTCATTTTCTAGGGATTCTGTAGGCTAAGGATGTTTGTGAGCTGAGTGAGAGTCTTTTGGGGATGGAAACTAACCTGTGGCTGGCGGGCCAAGGACATAAGAACAAAGAACGTTTGTCGTCCTAGCTTTGAGTCAGCCTCATCCCAACATCAGAAGGCAGTTTTCCTAACTTTGCAGTGGAGACTCAGTACTTGGCTTTTTCCTAGATTTCTCTCTCAGAATTGAGCTCAGGCCCAGGGGAGGCTCAGGCTGACTCTCCATTTCTTTTCCCTCCCTAGAATCATTGCGATGATGAGTCCAGAGGACAGCTGGGTCTCCAAGTGGCAGCGAGTCAGTAAGTGTCGGCCTTCCTCCTTTTGGCTTAGTTGTAGTATTGTTACTGTTCCTCAGGTCCATTAGGGAGTCTGAAAATCAGCAAGGTGAGTGACCTCAGGGTGGAAAGATCAGGTTGTAGGGAAGACAAGGAAGCAGTGTCCTGTGCCTTATCATTTAACACTTGTAGCCGAAAGAGGGGATAGCTCTTCTGTTGGAGTTGCATCACTTCTTTAATGTTTAGCTTTAGCTTCCATTTGATCTTCAGTCTTAACTCACTTCACTGTAATCTTGTATCTTTTTTCTTCTCTCTCAGGTAACTTTAAGCCAGGTGTATATGCGGTGTCAGTCACTGGTCGCCTGCCCCAAGGTAATAATCATAACAGCCAATGTTCATTTACTCTAAAGCTCTGCAGAAGTTTTTTTATCTGAATTAATGCCAATTCTCACAACTCTTGAGGTTCAGCATTTTACAGATGGGGGGAACCAGGCACAGAGAGGTTAAATCACTTGCTGGAGGTCAGCTAGTAAATGAGGAGCTAGTAAATGAGGAGCCAGGACTGGAATCCAGGCATTCTGGCTCCAGAATTTTTGCTATTTCTGTTTTTTATTTTTTTAGAGACAAGGTCTCATGTGTTGCCCAGGCTGGACTCTAACTCCTGGGCTCATGTGTTCCTCCCACCTCTGCCTCTTGAGTAGCTGGGACTACAGGTGCCTGGCCTAGAACCTTTGCTTTTGATGACTACATGTATCCCTCTTTTTCTTCTCATTCTTACCAAACACTTACCTGGGTCTTCACTGGTAATGAGTCAACTAAGCAGGACCTTTTTTTTTGTTTTTTTTTTTTTAGTTTTTTGGAGACAGGGTCTCACTCTGTCACCCAGGCTGAAGTGTAGTGGCGTGATCATAGCTCAGTGCAGCCTTGAACTCATGGACTCAAGAGATCTTCCCGCCTCAGCCTCCCAAATAGCCGGGACTACGGGTGCAAGCTCCTACGCCTGGCTAATTTTAAAAAATTTTTGTAGAAATGGAGCCTTGCTCTGTAGCCCAGGCTGGTCTTGAACTCCTGACCTCAAGTGATCCACCTTGACTTCCCAAAGTGCTGAGATTACAGGCATGAGCCACCATGCCTGGCCAAGGATGACTATTGATAAGTGGTCTAGGAACTCCAGTTTACTTATAGTACCCCCTCAGGGTGGCAGCTGGGTGGCCTATCTTACCCTTCTGAATCTTACCTCACAAAACTATTTCTTTTCCTGCTTCAGGAATCGTGCGGGAGCTGAAAAGTCGAGGAGTGGCCTACAAATCCAGAGACACAGCTATAAAGACGTAGCAAGATGCAGGGCTGCCAGCATCTTTGCTCTCCTGCCTCTGCTTATTTCTTGTTCTGGAACTAAATGAGCAGAACTTCAAATACGTCCTACCCTCCAATTCAGACTCAGCTCACTGTTGAGAAAGCAGCACATCATTTTATCTTCTTTGGACTACAAGTGGGGTGGGAGGGATTTGGGTTGGTGGATTAACAGATGGAATTGAGAGAGTAGGATACTGATTTTCCTACCCATGGCCCAGGGCTGTGCCTTCCCCATGCTGAGGACTCTAGGTCAAATGTCAATAAATATGAACCTCCTCTAGAAAGTTCTGAAGGCCATGACACCTGCCTTGCCTCCCTCTTCCATTCTCTTAGGCACAGTAATAGCTTATTTTGCCCTATAAGAAGCTTCCCAGAGCAGCAGAGGCCCTTCTACTCCCTTTTGACTGTCTTAGCCTCTGGGATTGCAGCCTTTCTAGTGTGCTTCCTTGCTTCCTATCAGAAGGTGGTGTCCAGAGGCTTGGTAACCCCATCAGCTTGGTGGCCCTGGTGTCTCGCGGATGTGTCCTTCTGCCCTTGAGACCTGGCACAGCAGTACCCCTTGAAGAAATCCTGCGGCTTTGTAGTGCTCCTTGACCATGTTTAATAATTCTTCCCTCCCCTGCTCTTCCTATACCTTAGGCCAGTCTCAAGCACTTAGTGGAGGCCCTTGGGCCTTGGGCGACCACTGGGTCCTAGTCTGCCTTGTTTGTGCCCCTGTAGGAGGTAGGTCCTTTTCTCCTCTGGCCTAGTAGGGGACCTTGGGTAACATCCCATTTTTCGGCCAAGGTGAGTTACTTGTTTTAGGATAAAAAAATTTACCACGAATTCTCATTTATTTAAATTTCCACAGAAATCCCCATTTTGATTTCCCTAAGTTCCTTGTTCTCCCTCTAAAAAGAGAATGATTACACTCGGCCTGTTTACCTCAGGATTGTTGTGATTGTAGAAACGAGGCTATGTGAAAATTATATAAGTATTATAAAGGTGAAATCCTTTTGCTGTCCTTTTTGGGCCATTTTTCAATACATAGAATATGTGCACGATCAGCCAAAAGAGTGGGGGAAATGCTGAGATCCACGACTGCAGGGTGAGCTGTGGGTCATTAGCAGAGCTGCCTGTGCTAGGGCTTTGTGTCTCAGCCACCTGGTGTTGCTCTTGAGTTGATTTTGCTTATTACCTGTGGGCTGGAGTGTGTGGGAAGGAGGAGAGACGCTGACCTGACTCTGATTAGTTTGATTAGTTTGTCTACTCCCCTTCCTTGTCTTCGCCTAGGCCTACGGGAGGGAAACGGACTGGCCGGGCTGCTCATGTCCACTCATGGTCTTCAAACTAGAACCATTTTCTCTGGTGCCTTCAAGCTCTGAGGGAATGGTCGGATAACCCCAACTCCAAACTGCGTTTCTCAAGGATTTCCCCAGCCCAGCAAACAGAAAGCTCCATGAGTGGTGATTTCTGTTCAATTTCAACCTGAAAGCACCCCTGCCAGCTAGAGCTTACATCCTGGATGGAAGAAGTGCGTTTCAGCAAGAGTACCCAGGCTGTGCAGCCAACACCCAACTTTCACTAGCTTCTCAAAAAACCCCTTGGAAAGCCCCAGCTGCTGTCCTGGGTGTCTGACCCGGACGTGGCTGCTTGGTGAGAATGGAAACAGTTGTGGGGAGGGGAGGCAAGAGAAGCTTGCACAAATAACCACACTTGGGCTGCCTCAGCCTCACACTGAACTGAGCCCTAACTGACAGTCTCACAGGAAGCCAAAGACATAGCATAGGCATTGATGCTTGTGGGGGAAGGGTGGCCTGTTTTCCTTCCTGGATTCTACAGACTGTGCCAAGTGGGCTCTCCCTGGGAGCTGCTGCTGAATTAGCTTTCTTGCCTTCTCTGGTACTTGAACATGCAGGTGGTGCCACTCAGCAACCCAGACAGACAGACAGGTGCTGGAGTCCCATCCTCTACTGGGAACCCAAAGAAACTAAGACAAGGACTTGGTTCACAGCTCCCTGGGAGGGCGCGGTCCGGTCTTGGTACCACTGCCCTGCTTTCCATGGCTATGAGGGTGGCCGTGAGAGCTGTGTCCTGCCCACTGGCCCATGTGTCTGTCAAAGGTTCAGTCCCATTCTGGCTGCCAAAGTTCTGAGTGCACAGCATCTTAAGATCTCTCCTTGTCTTGCTCAGTGGTGTGGCTTCTCTCCTGAAGAGCAAGCCTCCTCCCTAGCTCAACAAGGACAGATGCAAGTCAGACGGAGACTAGGAATGGTAGCCAGGCTGCCTTCCCCTTGCCTGCCTGTGCCTCATTCTCTGCTTCCTCCCCGCCACGTGCTGTGGAATTAGGGTCTCCCAGAGCACTGAGGAGCTCAGTGGCAGTGCATTGATAATGCAGCCTCCAGCTCGAGAAAGGACTGGTGGCTGATAGAGCAAGGGCCAGGATGGTCTGGTTTTGGAGGGGAGCAGTTTCACCAGGGTCCGGACTGAGGCTTTGCTCTTGGTGTGGCTTATGCCTTGTCACTCCTAGTTTGTCTGCAGCCTGCTACTTGTTCCTCAGGTCCCCTCCCTAACATCTGGTCTCTTATCAAAGAGGCAGGTAGGTCATGTTTAAGAACAGACTAATAATAACTTTGGAAGTCTGGTTCATGTTTAGTGTCAGTAAAGCCTTTCATGTAAATATTTTTACAGTTGACAAAGGTGCTGGGTGCTGTGGCTCACGCCTATAATACCAGCACTTACGGGAGGTCAAAGCGGGCAGATCACTTTGAACCCAGGAGTGTGAGACCAGCCTGGGCAACATGGCAAAAGCCCATCTCTACAAAAAAATACAAAAAATTAGCCAGGCATGGTAGTGTACACCTGTAGTCCCAGCTACTTGGTAGGCTGAGGTGGGAGGATCCCTTGAATCCGGGAGTTTGAGGCTGCAGTGAGCCGTTATAGCACCACTGCACTCCAGCCTGGGTGACAGAGCGAGACCGTGTCTCATAAAACAACAAAACAAACCCAAATACAGTTGACAAAGGGCTTTCACATCCACTATCTCATTTGATTCTCACAAAAACCCTGGAACTAATTAACATCCTTATTTGGTGATGAGGAGACTGAGGCTCAAAGAGTTACAGTGTCTTGACTGGGCGCAGTGGCTCATGCCTATAATCCCAGCACTTTGGGAGGCCAGTGTGGGTGGATCACGAGATCAGGAGTTCAAGATTAGCCTGGGCAAGATGGTGAAACCCCATCTCTACTAAAAATACAAAAATTAGCCAGGTGTGGTGGCATACGCCTGTAATCCCAGCTACGTGGGAGGCTGAGGCAGGAGAATTACTTGAACCCAGGAGGCGGAGGTTGCAGCAAGCCAAGATCGCACAACTGCACTCCAGCCTTGGCGACGGAGCAAGACTCTGTCTCGGGGAGGATTAAAAAAAAAGAGTTAAAAGTGTTTTAGCCACAATCAAGTAGTGGAGCCCCAGCTCAAGAAATATAATGCCCACACCAAGTTTAGGGCTACTAACTGCGACATAGTTGTCCACAAACACAGCAAGTTTTTTTCCCTCCGTAAGTGTTCCACAGAACCAGTATGAGGCATTAGCTTTCTTCTGAGTGAAGTTATTGCAACACATTGTCCTTATATGTTGAGCCCACCAACCACTCTAATCCCACCACTCTAGTCCCTAAGTCTAAAATTAGCCAAAGAGATGGAGGCAGTGGGGCAATGGCCCGGGGAGGGGATCCTTGGGATTTACTCAAGGATCCCTGTGCAGGGTGTTGGGAAACCAGTCTAGCCCTTCATGAGTTACCCCTGGCTGCATTTACTGTTCCACTCCAGCAGCTCTTATGCACCTGCTGACCTCTGCCTCACACCTCCCAACCTCTCTTTTTCCTCCTCACCTCCCTTTATCTGCAGACTGATGATGGCACCGTCACACCCCACTGGAACACTGAGAGACTTGTGTGATGAAAATGCATGTATCTAACTAAGGGCAGAGTCTTGGCCCTGCTGCCTCCACCAACCACCAACTCTGTGACTTTCCCAAGTCGCCTCTAAAATGAAGTTTCTTGTCTGTGAAGTGCAGTTGACAAAACTATGATCTTAAGTGGTAGGATCGTGGTGAGCTGTGATAGGTGGGGGTGGAGGAGGGCATGAGAAGCACCTAAGGTGCTGGTTATATTTTGTTTCTTTTTCTTTTTCTTTTCTTTTGTTTTCCTTTCCTTTTCTTTTCTTTCTTTCTTTTTTTTTTTTTTTTTTGAGACAGGGTCTCACTCTGTCGCCCAGACTGCAGTGCAGTGGCATCATCATGGCTCACTGCAGCCTCAACCTCCTGGGGTCAGTTGATCCTCCCACCTCGGTGCCTCAAGTAGCTGGGTCTACAGGCATCCACCAGCACATCCAGCTAATTTTTGTATTTTGGTAGAGATGGGGTTTCGTCATGCTGCCCAGGCTGGTCTCGAACTCCTGGGCTCAAGCGATCCACCCACCTCGGCCTCCCAAACTGCTGGGACTACAGGCATGAGCCACCACGTCTGGCCTTTTATCTTGATCTTGATGCTAGTTATGTAGGTCAGTTCACTTTCTGAAAATATATTGTTATATACTTAGGATTTGTTCACTGTTACACTTCAAATAAAAAGTTTGCTTTGGCTGGGTGTTGTGGCTCACGCCTGTAATCCCAGCACTTTGGGAGGCTGAGGCAGGTGGATTGCTTGAGCTCAGGAGTTTGAGATCAGCCTGGGCAAAATGGCGACACCCTGCCTCTACTAAAAATTTTTAAAAAATTAACCGGGTGTGGTGGCACATGCCTGTAGTCCCAACTGCTTGGGAGGCTGAGGCAGGAGGATCACTTGAGCCCAGGAGGTCAAGGGTGCAGTGAGTCCTGATTGTGCCACTGCACTCTGGCCTGGGCAACAGAGCAAGACCCTGTCTCAAAAAAAAAAAAAAAAAAAATCAAATACAACAATTTAGGGAAAAGCAATTTGAGAGTTGTAAACTAAGTATGTAAGGAATTCTCATTATCCAAGGTTGCCTATCTCTAGGTAAGTTCTAGATAGGTGTGACAAGAATTTCATCCTTCCAGCATTGTTGGGTAATAGGTGTTCCACTACATATATCATACATAAATACATCAAAATTGAATCAAAACAGAAACATTTTCCTTCAAGCACTAGGGCTTTTCCCCCTGCGCCCCAAAGACAGGGTCTTGTTCTCTTGTTCTGTTTCCCAGGCAGGAGTGCAGTGGCACGATCGTAGCTCTCCGAAGCCTCCAACTCCTGGGCTCAGTCAATCCTCTCACTTCAGCCCCCAGAGTATCTAACAATACAGGTGCACACCACTCCACACAGCTAATTTTGGTTTGTTTTTTTGTTTTTATTTTTTTTTTGGTATTTTTTGTAGAGACAGGGTTTCAAATTCCTGGCCTCAAGTGTTCTTTTGGCCTCAGCCTCCTAAAAGGCTAGGATTATATGAGTGAGCCACTGTGCCTGGCCAAGGTTTTTTTTTTCCATTTTAATCTTTATGTTCTCATTTTTTATAAGATAAAGTTTTGGTTTGGGTTTTTGTTGTTGTTGTTTTGTTTGTTTTTCTGTGGTTCTTTTTTTTTTTAGACAGGGACTCACTGTGTTGCCCAGACTGGCCTTGAATTCCTGGGCTGAAGAGATTCTCCCGCCTCAGCCTCACAAGTAGCTGGGACTACATGCATGTGCCACTAACACCTAGCTTAAATTTTTAAAAATGTGTTATAATACTTCCTCGCTATTTGGATACAAGATTCTGAATGTGATTTAACCTGATTTGGCTCAAAGTCGTTGTAAACCTCCATTTTTGTATCATGTGGTGAAATGGTTCCGGGACTCTTTTTCTGCCTCTTGGATTCATAGCAACCTGTCAGCTGTCACTTCTGTTGCTCACGTGTGGCTGTCCCCCTTCCAGTCTTGTCTGAACTAGGAGAACAGGCAGCCACACTTGGTAAAAATTGCTGTAGGTTGTGCCAGTAAGGTTTAGACTGGAGAGAAGAGCACATGGCTGCCTGCCTCAGTCTTGGGGTTTCAAGGCCTTCACCAGTGGGAAGGTGAGATGCTGAGTCTACAGAAGAGTGAAGGCAGACCACAGAACATTAGGACTGGGGGAGTCATGACTTAGGCCAGCCCCTCACTTTATAGGGGAGAGGACTGAGCCCCAGAGACTGGTCAGCTTGACTTCAGGAGCGGGTCACTGCTACTCTGTATGTCCTATACTGCCTAGCTCAGTACCTCTTGTCTAAAGATGCTGTGTTTCTCTGCCATAAGATCCCAGGAAGCGGGAACTGAGTGCAGAGAACACTCTGCCTTGTGCTGCTGGTAGATCCTCTGAAAAATAGGATGGAAAACATTTCCCCTCTATGCCTTGGCACTCCCCCATTCTCAACCCTCTGCCTTCCGGGTAGAGGGCAGACATTATGTTGTCCCAGATAGGGAACTTGAAGTCCAAGGAGCTTTCCTTGGGGGTCTATCTATGGCGGATAGAGGCCTGGGCCTCTGAGAAGTCAGGGAGCTGGCCTAGCCCATTTCAAAAGCTCCTGTGTGCTGCTCCCGGCCTATGCATTCTTCCTGCAAACTGAGCTCTTGTGTTACAGAGTGAGCGTGAGGGAAGGGAAGGAGCAACTTCAGACAGCAGGGTAGGGGGACCTCAGTTTCTCTCCAAAATGGATCCCTCATCCCCTTTCAACCCCTTCCACCGTTTCAACCCCTTCCCCCATCCCGGAAAATACCTGGAAGGAAGTGAGCGCTCTGGGGCCACTAGCAGGAAGTGGGGGGTTAACTGTCACCTCATCCCTGGGGGCTTGAGTAGCAGAAGGCAGAGGGGGGAAATGCAAATCCATGCTTGGGAGGGAGGAGAACTCCTGAGAGGAAGCAGGTGGCAGCCAGAGCCCAGCCTTCCTCCTGGGCCAGTGGTCCCAGCAGGGGCTGGGGAGGCCTGAGGCAAGGGAGTTATCACAGGCCCTCAACAAGCCAGCGGCCGGCGCACCCTGTGCAGGCAGCTGCAGCACTTTCTCTGGTCAGCTGAGTAGACTCACTTCCTCTGCCCTGCACCCCAGAGAGGCCGGGAGATGGAGGGCGGGGTCTCAGGAGGAGGGGTGGGGCATGGTCTGGATTCATGGAAGGTGAGGAGATGCAGGAGAAATGAAGCAGGGGATATGTCCCTGGGGAATCAGCTGGAGGCGGGCAGGGATCAGTCTCTTCTGCTTTTGCCTAGAGACTAAGATTCAGGAATCCCTGTGGCATCTGCACCTCCCCCTACCTTGTTCTAGACACCAGGGGCCAAAATTGAGAACCACATGGTGTCCTTGCAAAGGGATATTTTATAGCAACTGGAAACAAGAATCTAAGAAGCAGCCTTTGGCCTTGTGCCTCTACACTAATCATCTATTACATCCCTATGACAATTTCCAGATTCAAAATGGGCCACTTCTATTATTGCCTTTGGCCCTCAGTGCCATCCCACGAGGCAATATTATTCCCCTTTCACAGATGAGAAAACTGAGTTTCCATTACATCTCTTGCCCACAGTGGCCTGGTGAGGCTGCACTGGTGCTTCAGCCTTTCCCCCTTGCACAACACTGTTGTCCCTATGGCCTCCCTTCAGTTCTGCATGGCAGATGGGGATCCAGGGCCAGTAACTGGGGCAGGGGCATGGGGGGTCCTCCAGGTTTTCCTTTTTCTCCCTTGAGCCCCACCCAGCCTGCAGGTGGGCTCTGCGGTTGCAGGTCCACTGACCTTAGTGTCAAAGCCTCTTTGGGGGTGAGGGCTTCCATGCCTCCTGTATTCACCCACCCTGGGACCCCTTAGAGAGGGACTGGGCCCCCTGACGCCCGCCCCCATTTTGGCCCAGGCGTCTCACCTCCCCCTCCCCAGAGCCACAGCCCCATGACGCAGCCAGCCGCTGGTGCCCCATTGGCCCGCCCTAGTGCATTTGCCCTTATTTGGCCAGGCCGGCTCCAGGCTGGGTCTCCACCCCGGCCCAGCCCCCGCAGGCCTGTCTCTCTCACTTCGTCTTTTTGAGGTTTGGCTCTGGGGCTCTGGGGCCCTGGCGGGCGTCACTTCAAACGCACTTTCTGGTTGAGTCACTTTTTAACGGCTCCAGTGCTGTGAGCTGCTGCTGCTGCTGAGTCCCTGGCCTTGGGGGCCAACCCTCCCCCATCTGACTGCTTAATAGGCTCTGAAGGAGAGGGCTGGGGAGGCCATCTGCTGCTGGAGAGACTCTGCAGACCACCTGGCCACCCATTTAGGCCCTTCTGGCCCCCCCCACCACCACAAGCCTGGGCCAGAGGGTCCGCCTGGGTCGCTCCCACTGCTTTTTCCAATGGGGTTTTGAGGGGAGAACAGGTCCTCACAGAAGACCTATTCCTTTGGGGACTTTGAATTGAGCTCCCTTGGGGGAACAGAAACGGGCTACCCGATTTTCAGGAAGGTGAAACTTAACCTCGCTGAGTTTCCGGTTCCTCATCTCTGAGATGGGGATACCATCACTTACCTCACTGGGTCAGCATGACGATCAAGCAAGATTCAGATTGAGTGTGTTTCATCAAGTTCTCTGGCTGCCTGGGCTGCCTCCCTTCCCCCTGCCCGGTGTGCAGAACGTGGAGGTGGATGGGATGAATCCAAGCAGGTTGACAGGGCAGTCCTCACTGAGCAGTCTCTTTCCAACTCTCACCGCCTTTTCCAGCTGGGCCTGGGATGTGAGGAATCCTGTTGGGGGCAGGAGGATGGCAGGAGGAAATAGATAGCCCTTTGCCCCTTGTTTCCAGACAAGATAAGGGGAGAATTCTACTAGAGCCCTTCCTAGCCACCCTGCCTTCTCTGCATTTTGGGAGGTGTGACCTCAAGCCAGCTGGGAAGATTCCATGGCTGCCCCAGGGGCTGGGCAGGATTTGGAACACAGATACTGCTGCTTCCTCCTGCGAGGTCCCTGGCCTCCTATACTCTTGGGGACTTCCTAGAGCACAAACAGGTGTTTTGGTCAACTCCCCATTTTTATAGGTGAAGAAACAGGCTGGGTTTAGGGGTCGATTCAGTGACTGGCCCAGAATTGTACCACATATAATCACAGGGTGAGGACTAGACCCCTAGTTTCTTGACACTGAGTTTTATCCTCTGCTTGGTGATCCTGATGTTGGGATAGGGAGCTGGGCTGATGAGGGATCGTAGTGGGTTTCAGGCAGAAAACCAGCTCTTGGACCCCCTCCCCGCCCCCGCCACACACACACAATTTATTTGCAGCAGTTGGAACTGGAGCAGGTGCAGCTATGCAAGTTAAAGCCGGCACCTGTGTGTGGAGAGTCCAGAGGGAGCTTTCTCTCATTTCTCCACTTGTGTCCCTAGGAGATCCCAGAGGAGAAAGCTTCTGGTTTCATGGCCACTCCCACAGCAATGGTCAGGGTAGCCTTCCTCACACCCACACCCCCTTTCCACCCAGCCCATCCTGCCTTTTCCCAGATGTTGTGGAAAGAACCCAACTTGGCCCTAACTTGTTTTCTGACCGCAGGCTGCTTTCTGCCTCTCTCTGGGCTTGCAGCTCTGTTTCCTGACTTGGGACCAGTTGCTGCCTAACCTTGCTGCTTAAAAGTCCTTGGATCTTATGATCCCAGGAGACCTGAGCCAGAACCCTGTCCCAGTGCAAAGTGACCTCCTAGTGTGGGCCACTGTGCACTGGAGCTGCCCCTTGCCAGACAGAGTAGAGCAGGAGAGTGTGAAATTAAACCTAGGGGAGTCTGGGCCGACCTGGTAGGAGCTGAGAGCCAGCCACCTTGTCCGCCCTCCTTGCCTGGAGGCCCTTCAGCACTCCTTGTGCTCCCAAGGCTCTGAGATGAGACAGAGATCTTCTGAGGTGCTGAGATGACCTCTGTAGGGGACATGGGCTGTCTTAGGTTCTTAAGGCACTTCCCTCTCTTGGCACCTGCTTCCCTTGGTTGCCCCTCCAGGGAGATGGGGAAGGGTCTCGACATTTGGGACTATTGACTCCAATTTGCTCTAGCCCCATTTTGCAATGCTAGGGGCTCAGTTTCCCTCCTTTGTGGCCAGGCCTGTCCCCAACCGTAGCTTACTGGAGGGCGGGCCTGCTCCGCCTTCTGGACTTCCTGTTTGTGAGTGGTTAAGTCTGTGGCTTCTCTCTTGTTGTCTCTTCACAAGGCAGGTTATCTGGGCTGCCATCTCCCACTGGCTGCTTGCCTGCCTGCCTGTGAGTGAGGGCCCCAGGCCCATGCAGATGGCGGGGAAGGGTTGGTTTTCTTTTCTGCCTTCATGTGGGGACAATGAGCTCGTGTCATTTCTTCCACCCTCTGGGCCTGTTCTCCTTACAGGCATTAGGCCTTCAAAAGACCGTTTTCTCCCTGTTTCTCCTCCTTGCCCAATCTCTCCTTCTAAACCCTTTTCCACCTGTACTCACATTCTCCAGGAAGCCTTCTCTGATGGGACTCCTGTGACTCTAAGGTTGCCATTGCAGCATCCAACATCCCAACCCCCTGGGCCCTGGCAACCCCCACCTGGGATGGCCCTGTGCCTGTTGCTGTTACTCTGTTAAATATAGATGTGTGTGTCTACTTTACCCTCAGATTGGCTCACTGGAAGTAGGAGCCAAGTGTCCCCATCAGACCTGAAGCTCTGCCCCTGCTTTGGGTACAAGACACTCACTTGCACTGACACATACACTCTTACACACTGCCTGTCAGGCTGGGAGTGCCCAAGGACGGGTCCTGTGTCCTTTTCTCTGCTGGCTCACCTTTGCCTACCCACAGCCTCAGCTTGGCACACAGAGATGGTTGTCCCCGAGGTCAGTAAGGTGGGGGTGGGAGTGAGGGACCGTGAGCCTGGAGCCCTCCAGGATTCCAAGCCCAGATCCCTCTATCCTGGTGAAGGGCTGTTCCCACCTTGTTCCTGCCGCCCCCACCCCTACTTCCTCTGAGCAGGAATCTGTCAGAACCAGAGAGTGCCATGGGGGACTTTTGACAGCAAGTCCAAGTGAGCCGAGGTTGCCCAGTGACAGCCTACTTGAAACTGCACTGGCCGCCAAGTGGGCAGAGTCTGAAGTATCAACTTGAATTCCTCTCTCCTGCGCAAAGACGCCAAGGGTCTGGTTTTTCGCATCCTGGGGAACTCAGGCAACAGGTGGCTTTGGGGGCAGGAGTGGGAGCCAGGCCACTGTCACAGAGGTACCTATGTTCTGAATCCACCCCCAACTCCTTCCAGTCACCCTGCCGAGCACTGGCGCCAGAGTCCCAGGTGAGCCTCCCTGTGTCTCTTGGGGAGGAGGCAGGTGTGTCCAGGAGCGTGGATAGGCCTTCCTCTAGGTGTGTGTGCAGGCCTGCGGCGTGTGTCAACGACAGCGTGTCTGTGTCTGAACGTTTTGGGCCGCTGTGTGTGCACGCGTGTTTCCACGCAGGCACTGGCTGCTCTTCCCTCAGGCACCTGCTGGTCAGTCACACAGGCCACGCATCTGGGTGGTGGCAGCCCGCATCAGGCTTGCAGTCCAGCAGCCTTCTTCCACTCACAGGTGGATGGCCCATTCCATGTATCAGGCATTCTCACAAAGTTTCTTATTGTCTCTGTATTCTTATTTTAGACTCTGCCCCTTCCCCTGTCCTTGATTTTGTCTCTGGCCCTGTCCCATTTCTTCTGGTTTGAGGCCCAGCAAAGCTGGGAGTCATCACTGGGCTGGGGAAAGTCCAGGTGCAGGGACCCCGAACCTCTCCTCATTCCATCCTTCTTCAGCCCCAGCCTCGGGATGGGAACCAGCAGAGGGCCCAGACTCTCCAGAAACCCCCTGACCCCAGAAGCGCCATCGACAGAGAAGCTGGGTCCTAAGCTCTCTTCTCAAAAAAAGAAAATAGATAAATAAAAATAAAAACTATTGGTGATCTTTGGGCATTGAGGTTGTACAGAGAAAATCAGCCTCTGTTGTCACAGGGCAGTAGGCATCAGGGACACCTCAGTCTGCTCAGGACAGGAGAGGGGCTAGATTGGAGACTGTTGGAGCAATGTGTGTCCCTGGGAACCTCAGCTCTGACTTGCCGCAGGTCACAAGCTGAGAAGTCTATGGCATAGCTGGGCCCAGAAGCCGGGGGCCCTGGGTCCCATTCTGTGACTCTCTTTTGCGGGGACAGGACGCCTCTGAAGTGAGGGCTATGGAGGCATCAGAAGCAGGAGAAGGAGTAAGATGCTCTCAGGGGAGGAGCCCTGAAGAATGGGGGTCCAGGAACCCAGGTTACTGCACAACTTTGATATTCTTATCCTCTTATCGCCCGGGGCAGCTACTTCCCCTCCACCCAGGTCGGAGGCAGCGGTGGTCTCTTAAAGGAGTATCGCCTCATTTCTGGCCAGCTGGGCCTACAAGGCAACCCTCCTCACCACTTTCTCTTTAGACTCAAGGGGGTGAAAGGCCCTGTTTCCCCTTTCTCTGTCCCATTTTAGGGACCTGGGAGTGGGGCAACTTTCCAGGTTGAAGGACCCCCTTCCTGGAGGGAAGGATGTGGGGCTGTCTCCCTCCCCGCTGCCCCCATGCCAATTCTCTTCTAGGCCCTGAATCTGACAGCTCCCTAAGGTCTGTGTGGGCCTAAATGGAGGACCCAGAGAAGAGGTCCATGGCCTTCTGGGAAGGAGTCACTGGGTGGTTTTCTCTCTGCTGCTCCTACCTCCCCAAACCCATTCCTCTTGCTTCCAGAACCAAGCCCATCGAGAGGCTTGGAGAATGCTGGGGGAAGATGGTGTGGGCCGGGCTCAGCCCACCCTGCCCCCTGCCCACCCCCACACCCTACTCCCCTCCCCCAGCCAGGGGCCCTGGGCTGGGCAGCTTCCTGCCTTCCCCATGGGGAAATCGGGGGTGGCATGCAGGTGGGTGGGCCCCATGCCCACATCCGGTGGCCGCCAGAACCTTCCCTCGAGCCTCTTTCCCTCCAGTCCTCCAAGCCCCCTTCTGTCCCCGTAGCACCTGTGCCCCACCTTAGGACCTGGTCCTCACCCAGCTCTGCCCTGCTCTCTTGTCCTCACAGGCCCCAAGGAGAGCATGAACACCTAGCCTAGTGTCATCAGGCCCACTGGGCCTGAGAGTGCCCCCCGCACTGTGCCCTGCAGGCTGAGGCTGCAGGAGGGGTGCCTTTGCGGGGTGCTGAAAACAACAGCCTCCATGGAGGGTGTGCTGGCCCCAGTGCCCTTCATGCATCGGCACCTCCACGGCCCCATGGGAGCACACGCAGAGCAGCCAGGCTTTGGCCTGAGTGTTGGGAAGGGAAGGGAGTTTTCTGGGCTGGGGTCAGCAGCGGTGAGGCTCAGAGAGAAGGTCCTTTTCTTGTGCTGGAATTCTGGACTCCCTGTTTTGAGCACTCACTGAGAGCCCTGTCGAGGAGCCCTGTTCTTCTGGGGACACCCTCAATGCCCTGAGTCAGTCCCAGGCTCTTGAGCCATCCCTTGGAGCTGGTGCCATGGGGGGAAGGGCAGCTGGGGCCGGAAGCCACCTGCCCAGGGCATGAGAGAGGGTCCTCAGCCCTCCCGCGGGCCCACCCTCTGTTTCCTGTCAGTCTGTCCTCCCCAGGGAGGGAGGGAGGGCGCTCATCCCCTGCGGGCGGGGGCGGGGCGGGCTCTGAGACCGTTGGGCGCCCTGAGATCTGGCCCACGTGGCCTCGGGGTTATAAGCCCTGCCCTCCCTGAAGGGAACCCCACTTCGGAGCCTGGAGCACAGGGCGAGCCCTCCTCTGCTCTGCAGCCTCAGGTAAGGACCCGGACCTTCACTGCTGCCCCAACTGGAGCTCCTCAGCTCGGGGCCTGTAGGGGCTTGGGCTGCTGGTCTGGGTGGAGGCGCAATGCGGGTGTCGAGGAGCTTGGGTGGGAACCCCATGCAGGAAGCTCAGGGCAAAGCACCTTGAAACCTTCTCTAGTGAAGGAAGGTAAAATGGCTCCTGGACCCCAGTGGGGGAAAGAGGTGTCCAAGGAGGAGGGCTGGAGAGTAGGGTGGGGATGGCAGAGGGTGGGCAGAGACTGAGAAGTGAGTCCGTGTCTCAAGGGGCACCAAGCTCTTCCTCCGCCCAACATGGCCACCATTTTTGTTGCGATAGCCTTGGGCTCCTGCCAGGGGAACAGCAGGGCAGTGAGGGGTTCAGGACTTTGGGTTGGTGGGGAGCTGAGAATCAAGGCCCTGGGGAGTCAGGACTTTGGGGCTGGTGGAGAGGCTGAGGACTGAGGCCCTGGGGGGTCAGGACCTTGGGCTGCTATGGAGGCCGGGACTCAGGCCCTGGGGGGGTCAGGACCTTGGACTGGTAGGGAGGCTGGGAATTGAGGCCCTGGTGTGTTCAAGACCTTGGGCTGGTGGGAAGGCCAGGGCCTGAGGCCCTGGGGGGTGAGGCCCCTGGGCTGGTGGGGAGGCTGGGGACTTAGGCCCTGGGGGGTCAGGACCTTGGGCTGGAGGGGAGGGCGGAGGGTGGGGACTGAGGCTCTGGGCAGTCAGGACCTCAGGGTTGGGGTAGGCTGGAGGCCAAGACCTTGGCGGGGGAGCTGTGGCTGCCACGTTTGGACGCTGGAGGGTGGGTGGCATGGCTGGGAGCGGCCAGCCAAGGGGTCACAGAACTGGAGGTGAGTCCTCCAGAGGCCCTGGTCTCTACCTGAGTGTCCCTAAAACTGGGGGGATGGGGTGGAGCCTTTAGGGGGAAGGGAAGAGGGAACCAAAGAGGAAGTGGGGGAGGGAGGTAGAGGAGGCAAGTCTGGCGCCATGCTGAGTCACCGCCCACAGGCCCAGTAGGGGCCCTGGCAGGGTTGGGGTGATCTTAGGAAGCCACGAGGAGGGCTGGGGGGCTCTTGGAGCAGAAGTGAGGAGGCCCGGGCGGCCTGAAGAGTACACGCCGACGGACAGACAGACAGTGCAGTCACCCATAAAGTAGAAAGCACTACTAACAGCACTGGAGGGTGTAGTGTTTCCTACTTTATGGATGAGTGTACTGTGGGCTTCGGAGATCACGCCACCGCCGCCGCCCGCTGCCCGCCACCATCTTCCTCGGCGCTCCGGGACCTCTTGTGACAGGTGAGCACCTCACAGCCCCTCCCTACTCTGCCCAGATGCCTGAAATACCTCCATGGCTCTCCCGCCCTTCCTGGTTCCGGACAGCTGGGGAAAGGCCACAGCCGCTCCTCTGCTGCCCTGCAGTCTTTGGGGGCGGGGAGGGCTGGACGTGTGGAACCCTGATGCAGCCGCAGCCGCAAGGACGAGGAAGGGGTGGGAAGGGAGGGTACATGGAGGGGAATGGGTGGTGGTGCCAGGGACCCAATGCTAATAAAGACTGGACTGTGCTTCTCTTTTGTCTGAGACTCTGTTGCTGGGGTGGGGAGCTGAATGCGGGCGGCAGGCACACAGACAGTATGGACACACTGAAGGGCTGAGAGGGAGAACCTCTGTCACTCCTCTGAGAGATATGGATTTGGCCCTGCCTGTGAGATTAGAAGAGGGCTCTGGGCCTGGCCAGGCCACAGCTGGAGGAGAGAAGGGCCTGGGCTATCTGCAGAAAGGGGCAGGGATGTAAGGCATCCTCTCACCTTCTACCCTAGCTCTGGCCCTATCCTGCCCCCCACTCACTCTCTACACGCCCAAACTGAAAGCTGCCTACATCCAGTTGTAATCTAAGAAAGTCTAGGGGGTCCTGGTCCTATAAAAATTGGGCAAAATCGACTGTGGCACATACACAGCATCTTAGACAAGGGTGCAGACACTCATATACAAAGCACACACTGAGATGCAAATGCATTTACACATAGAGGCCTCATGCAGGGTGCCACTAACACACACACAGACACATGTGACATGACTGGTATGACACACAGGGATTACACACACCCAGGGCACATACATATTCAGTAGTCCACACATGCAATGATAGAAACATAGGACGTGTCTTACACATAGAAGAGCACACACATACAGTGACATTCGCATAATAAACACAGTGGCTCCATACACATACATAGAGGTACGTTCATAGACCATGATAAATACAGAATACATAAATAGATACATGGTGATATATATACATACACAAATCAAACCAAGTCATTATGCATATTTACATGACTATATGAGCATATCATATATTGTGTAATCAATTACTATATTGTGCCATATAGTAGCATCCATATCTATATATATCATGATGTGTTGCAATTTATAAACTCACGCAATGATTGCCTCCCATGCACATAACATAGACACAGTAGCAAACAGACATAGACGCAATGACACAGAAACATACAAATACACCCAATGTGTTTTTCTTGTTTTATTATGTGACCCATAGACACATAATAGCACACACATATACACACAATGGCCCCTTCACATATGCAGAAATAGAGATATGTCTATTCTCTATATGCATACTATACACATGCATGTGCATAACGGCATGCATATATACTCTGACCTAAACATCAGCAACACATCATGCAGTGGCGTGCGTGTCGACCCACACACTGCTTTAGGGAAGTGAATATGTCCACTCCTCCCCATGCACCCGCTACCTCCAGCTCCATTGGCTCTTGCCTGGGTGGAGCCCACAGTCAGTCAGGGTTCAGTATCACTGCTGCTATTCTGTGGGGGTGCCACACGAGGGCCTCCGACCATGGCTGAAACTGGCTTGTCTAATGAGTCCCGGGTTCAGAGGGGAGAGGGGCTGCCTCTCGGGGCTTCTCCCAACACCCCTGTCTCTGGGGACTCTGTCTAGACCCCTGCCCCTGGATATAGGCTGACTCCTGGCTGGGGGGATTCTCACGTCCTTGTCCCCCAAATTATTTTTTCAAAGCAACAAGGTCTAAGGCTACACAGAAGGTGAACTTCCAGGCAATTCAGGGCAAAGCCAACCCAACAGGCCATGTGGGATTCCCTGGTGGCCTGGGACAGTCAGGTTGCCCACCAAGTGCAATCTGCCAGGAGGAAGCGGAAGCAATTCTCTCCGTCTATTTCTACCTGTCTCTTTGCTTGTCGTCCTGGTTTCTTTCTCTTGGTTTCTCTCTCTCTCTTTGTTTCATCTCAAGTCCCATCTTTTCTAGTTCTGCCCTTCTCTGTGGCTGGATCTCTGTCATACCCTCCCCCGTTCTGTCTCACCCGATGTGGGGAGGACCATCTGCACCCCGCTCGCCTCTGTACTCCGGAAGGTGTGAAAATGTGTGAAGATGAGGGTGGGAGGCCACATGTGGGAGCCCTGGGCTGACATCCCGTGAGAAACCTGCTCTTCCTTCTGTCCCCCGACCCTGTCAGCCGGTTCAACCCACCAGTCCAGCGCCATCACCATGGAAACCAGCAGCCGACTTCCTATTGGTGGGTGGGAGGGGAGGAGGAGGAGGAGGGGAAGGCTGGTTCTCCCCGGCTCACCCCCCGCAGTTCTGAGGCTCAGCCCTCCTCGGAGCCCACCATCTCGAGGCTCCCGGACTGTAAGGGACCCCTGCAGTCCCCAGAGCTGAGGCCAGCAGGGGCTGAGACTATGAGGCAAGCAGCCCATCGACCCAGACCTCCTTAGGACCAGCCCAGTCACCCAGCAAGCGAGAGAGCAGCAGCGGAGAGCAGAGCCGGAGATAAAGGACCACAGAGGACCACTGGGGATCACCCCCAGCAGCTCCTGAAGACCCTGGCCAGGCTGAGGGGTTGCGACGGAAGGCCAGACCCACAGACACTGACAGACACACAACGACAACGATGCACACAGCTGCACGACACTGACACACTCAGATACAACCAGTGACAGCATCACATACTGCCACAGCCCTGCAATACAGACACCCACACACACACAGAAACAACTGGCAACTCTGAAATGGGCAGACAGTGACACACAGCACCACCCCCCTCAACACACAGAAGTGGGGGCACCCATCTTCCCAACACACGAGACAACATTGACCTGCACGGACAGACCTGGAGACACACACACGCACCCTCACCCAGGCGCAGCTGTCAGTGGCCTCTGCACATCCTCCCCACCCCCACGGGGACACCCTCGCTCCTCCACACACTCGCGCACACACACAGAGCCACCAGCAAACATAGCTCACATACCCCTGGCTCCAGCTCCAGCAGCCCTGGCGCCTTCTGCAGCCTCCTTTGTAGGTGGGGAAGAGCTCAGCCAACCCTGGATGGAGTGTCGGTGAAGCAAGAGCTCAGAGGGGAGCGGGGCTGGCCTGGCATGACCCTCGCCAGTCCCCCCACCTGGCTGGGTGATGTCCCCTGGCCCAGGTTCTGGGGACCCTTGGCAGTACCATGGAGCAACTGACAACCCTCCCACGGCCTGGGAACCCTGGAGCCATGGAGCCATGGGCACTGCCCACCTGGCAGAGCTGGACTCCAGGTCGAGGGGGTGAACCTGGCGATGCAGTCCCAAGTGTCGCTGATACTCCTCCAGCAGCTCTGCAGCTTCCAGAACTGAGGTCTGAGGAGAGTTCCGAGCCCAAAGGAGCCAGGAGCTCTGGGCCCATTGGGGGCACTGACCCTGAAGAAGCAGAGGCTTGTCTGCCCAGCCTGGGCCAGCAAGCATCGAGCTCTGGACCTGCCTGCCAGAGGCCAGAGGATGAGGAAGTAGAGGCTTTCCCGAAGGTAAGGGATCTGTGGATGGCTGGGGTCTGCAAGGTGGGGTCTCTCACCGTGTCCTCCAGCCTGGCCAGGAGGTGAGGCGAGGTGTGGATCCCTACTGCCCACCTCTCCTCTCTTGGCCTGTCTGTGGGTCTGTCTCTGTGGCTATCTGTCCTCTCTTCATCAAGCAGGAATCTCAGGGGCTCCATTTCTTTCGTCATTTGCCTGTCCTTCTGACCCTCTTTGCCTGTCTGTCTAGATCTGGCCCTGCTGCTGCCCCGTCCCTCTCTGTGCCTCCCCCTGACAGTGTGTCTGTCTGTCTGTGTCTCTTCCTCCATGAGTTTGTCTGTCCTTGGGGGCTGGGGGGTACAGGGAGAGTGTGGAGGTGCACGGAGAATCAGTGCAGAGGAAGTAGAATGAAGGGAGGGGGCTTGGTGCTGGGCTGAGCCAGGGTTGGGGTGGGTGTGAGCAGGCTCCTGTAGAAGAGGGAAGGAACAGGACTTTGGGGGTGGGCAGGGGAGTCTGGAGGGATGGGAGTGGGAGCTCTAGCTGGCACGTCCCTGGAGGAGAAGATGGGCAGGAGTGGGACGAAAAAGGGAGGAGCAGGAGGGTGCCAGGGTTGGGGGCGCCTATGTGGACAGGAAGGACTGGACAGTTCCTTCTCCTAGGCCTCCTCTGCTCCTCTCTGAAGACCTGGGATGTGGGGCAAAACCGTTTCATCTCCACGTCTCCTTGGACCATGGATGGGGGATGCTTCCACATGGAAGGTTCTGGCTGGGTGACATGGGTTTCTGAGGTGCTGTCCTTGGTCCTTTCCCATGCCAGGCCAAGCTGAATATGGGCTTTGGGGACAGGCCCAATCTGGAGCTGCTGAGGGCCCTGGGGGAGCTGCGGCAGCGCTGTGCCATCCTTAAGGAGGAAAACCAGATGCTGGTGAGGCTTGGAGACTGGGGTGCTGCATTCTGGTTGGAGCCAGGCCCTCTGCCTCAGTGTCCTCCTCACCCCATGAACATCTCTCCAAGTGGGGGCTCCATGGAGGTGACAAAATGCTGAGACCTAGAGAGGGTGAACCCCTGCCTAAAGTTGCCAAGGACCCCACTGTGAGCCTAGGGCTCTAACCCAAGACCTGGGTCATTAGGACTGGGTCTGTGGGGTGCTCCCTACATGCCCCAATTCTGCCTGACCCCTTGTCAGAGGAAGAGCAGCTTCCCTGAGACGGAAGAGAAGGTGCGGAGGCTGAAGAGGAAGAACGCAGAGCTGGCGGTCATTGCCAAGCGCCTGGAGGAGAGGGCCCGAAAGCTGCAGGAAACGAACCTGAGGGTGGTGAGGACAGGAGGCTGCTGGGCGGAGGCTGGGCGACCAAGGAAGAGGGGAGCCAGGGCTGGGCTTGAGGGCTATCTGAAGCTTGGGAGTCACAGACTCAGCACCCAGGAAAGCAAGAATCTAAGGGATAAGGTGCAGGAAGGGCAGAGGCTGGCCAGGCAAGGAGGCCAAAGGTTTCTGGAGCTGTAGTGGGGAGGTTCCTGAGCAGGCAGGGAGCAGGGTTCTGGATTACCATGTGCTGGTGCTGGCGGCAGCTCCTGCTGAGCTCATCTCAGGGTATAGAGCTGGAGTGGGGGCAGGGATGAGACCCATCACAGTGGCAGCCCCAAATTAGCAGCATCCTTTGATCCTAAACTCAGATGTAGAGTTAATCCTTTCCGACTGCTGGGATGGGGGAGAGTGAGGCTGCTGGCCTTCTGAGACCCCAGTCAAGGTGGAAGCAGGTGGCCACCCCGCTAGGTTTTCATGCTAACTCCTCCTTTGGGAGGAAGGAGATGAAGAGTGGGAGAAGTGCCCCAGCCCTCAGGTGACCATTGGCCTTACCCCTCCTCTGGCTAGGTGAGTGCCCCCTTGCCCCGGCCGGGGGCCAGCTTGGAGTTGTGTCGGAAGGCCCTAGCCCGCCAGCGAGCCCGGGACCTCAGTGAGACAGCCAGTGCACTGCTGGCCAAGGACAAGCAGATTGCTGCCTTGCAGCGGGAGTGCAGGGAGCTGCAGGCCAGGCTCACCCTGGTGGGCAAGGTGCGAGGAGGCCCTGGTCACCTCTTCCAGCTCAGCCCTGCACAGGGCTATCTGCCTGTTGTGGGATGCGGACAAGATGTTAATAAGATGCAAATGAAACGGGAGGGTGGAGGTTGCTGGGAGTAGGTTCCCCTGGCAACGGCCCAGGTGGGAGAGGGGAGAAGGGGGTGGAGCCATGACTCCCAGACCTGGGCATTTCTGTGCTCCAGGCTTGAGGCTGTGTGCCAGTGGGTCTGGCTGTATGCATCCACACATCCCCTGTAAATGTTCACAAGGCATTTAGCACAGTGCTGGGCACATTGAGAGCACCCAAGAAATAAGTTACTCAGAATGTCCGCACAGGGGCTCGCGGGAGCATGTGGCCACACACGCATGCACATGTAACCAGGCATGTACGCTTGTGAGGGTGTGCACACTCCCGCGCATTGGAGTCCCTCCAGCAAGGCGAAGGGCTCTCCAGGGGATGGCATGGGGCGGGCAAGGGTTAGGCCTGACTCCCCTCCCTGTCCCTGTCCCCCAACCTCAGGAGGGTCCCCAGTGGCTCCACGTGCGGGACTTCGATCGGTTGCTGCGCGAGTCCCAGCGGGAGGTGCTGCGGCTGCAGAGGCAGATCGCGCTGCGCAACCAGCGGGAGACGCCCCCGCGCCCGCCGTCCCGGCCCCCGGGCCCTGCTCTCCCGGCCAGAGCAGAGGCGCCGGCTCCCGGGGCCCCGGGAGAGGTGAGCGCCGGCGCAAGGGCAGGTGTGTGGGTGCGTGCAGATGGCGGCGGGGAGCGACCACCGGGATCTCCCCTGCACCGTGCTCAGAACCCCAAGGACCCAGTGGTGGTGTGCGCACTCCCAGGGACTGGGGAGCTTTCCCGTCCTGGTCAGGGTCCACCTCCAAGCCTCCCGCGCTCGTACCTGCGCCGTGCCCTCCCCTGGGGGCTCCAGGGTTCCGCCCTCCATAGGCCTGCGCCCAGCGGGGCCCGGCCGGCCGCCCCTGCCGCGCTGCCAGTGGTACGGCCCAGCCGCAAATCCCTGGTTGCCCTGGCAGCCGCCCGGGGCCCAGCCCGCGCCGCCTCCTCCAGCCGCCGCCGTAGAGCGGGGACGCCCCAGTCAGCGTCCGCCTGGCTGGCCAGGCCTGGCCCCGGCTACCCGGGGGCGGCTGTGCGTCCGCCTCGGCTCCAGGTACAGGCAACCCTCACTCAGCGGGGGACTTAGGCAGCCCCTGATTCGAGGGCCAGGGACCTGCTCCGGACCCCCAGAACTTAGGGGTCTGGCTTCTCTCCATCATCCTAGGTGGGCAGCAAATAGGTCCTCCTCCTTCTGGGAAGAGAGCTGGGAGGAGAGACCGGGTAGTGATCTGATAGTGACCAAGACCTCCGGGTGGGGGGAGGCTTCTTGCTCAGATTTTGTCCCTCTGGCTGGCCCTGGAAGGGAGATGCACCTCCCATTAAGACCTGTCCTCCCCAAAGTTTGTATGGATAAACGGAAGGTGTGGCAGGGTGGGCTTTGGGGAAGCCAGGAGAAGGGTCTGGCCGGGCTTGCGCTGCTCTAGGCCAAGCCCAGATTTGGATGATATAGAACTCCTGTCTTGGGGAACACCACTTCCCTGGGGACCCAAGCAGCCTCCTAATTCTCTGCCGGTCGCTGAAGGACACCTAGGACAGTTATTGAGTGCAGAGCAGGGCTGCTGCTGGAAGCTAAAAAGGGAAAGCTTTGGCCTGGATAAAGGACCCATCTCCCAGGGCACACGTGGGTCCCAGGATCTCAAAGCACTTACAGCTCCAGGACACAGGGGTGCAGCCTTTGTACTTATACATCAGCTGGAGACAATGGGAGGGGATGGGCAGACAGTACCCCTCTGTGCTCTTCCTAGGCAGGGATCTCTTGCTGGCTGAATGATGGGGTGGGAACCTGCTCTGGGCAGGCTGGGCTGGGGCAGGCTGCCCTGGGGCCCTGTTCTCAGGTGCCAGCCCCTTGCCCCTGGGCATTTCCAGGCCACACCCCAGGAGGATGCGGACAACCTACCCGTGATTCTAGGGGAGCCAGAGAAAGAGCAGAGGGTGCAGCAGCTGGTAAGTCCTAGGTCAAGGGCTGGAGGCAGCCTGCTGTGGGCAGATGTACCTTCCCGCATGAGGAGCCCTTGGTTCTGACCCAACAGGAATCGGAGCTCAGCAAGAAGCGGAAGAAATGCGAGAGCCTGGAGCAGGAAGCCCGGAAAAAACAGAGGCGATGTGAGGAGCTGGTGAGCTCTTGAGGGCAACCCAGAGGCCAGCTCCTCCCTTTGCCCTGGCCAGCCAGGTGGTGGGCTCCCTCTCAGCTCTGCTCCCGCCCCTCCTGCCCTCAAGAACACATTTTCCCTCCTGCTCCTCGGTGCTTTCCTTTCCTGGCTGGTGCAGGTTCCAGCAGGGGAGGAAGGCCTTGCCTGGGAGGAGGGCAGGGTCCTCTGTGCGGGGAGAGGGGAAATGTGGGTGCTGGGCCCCCTCCTGAGAGCTCCTCTGCCTGCTCAGGAACTGCAGCTGAGAGAAGCGCAGAATGAGAATGCCCGCCTGGTGGAGGAGAACTCCCGGCTCAGTGGGAGAGTCACAGAGAAGGAGCAGGTACCATTTCCACCCAAGTGCTGTGGAGACCTGTGCTCCCACCAGAGCCCCAGTCCCCAGCCAAGGGGCTTTCTCCCCGACCCCTGAGCAGAGGTAGGGGACTGTTCCCGCTGTGAGGGCTCTGGTGGGTCAAGGCTCACCCACCCAACTCCCTGCCATTGCCCCCTCACTAGGTGGAGTGGGAGAATGCGGAGCTGAGGGGCCAGCTCCTGGGGGTGACACAGGAGAGGGACTCAGCCCTTCGCAAGAGCCAGGGCCTGCAAAGCAAGCTGGAGAGCCTGGAGCAAGTGCTGAAGGTGAGGGGATGGTGCAGGTTGGGTAGGGTGCTGGGCCCTGGCACAGGGAGCAAGTGGGACAGCAGAATATGCTTAGGGAGGGGCACTAGCTCTGAGGGCTGGGCCTGGAGCTGCAGCCCCTTGCCGTCTCCAGACTCAGTTTCCTTTGTAATAGAGGAATCTGGAGCAGACGGTGTTTGAGGCTTTCTCATCTTAGATCTTCTCTAGAAATGGCCAAGTGGGGGCTCTGGCCTTGACTCGGATCTTGTGTTTCAGCACATGCGGGAGGTGGCCCAGCGGCGACAGCAGCTGGAGGTGGAGCATGAACAGGCTCGGCTCAGCCTGCGGGAGAAGCAGGAGGAGGTCCGGAGGTTGCAGCAGGTGGGGCGGCAGTGAGGGAAACTGGCAGGCTGCCGGACACCGGCTTTGCTACTCACTCATCCCACAAGCATTTACTGTGTGCCTGGCACGGTGCTAGGCATTGGGGAGACTGTGGGGAACAAAGACCAGGTCCCTGAGCAGTCAGCAAATTAGCAGATCCATGAGTGAGCTGATTTCAGACACTGATGTGCACAGTGGTGGAGAAGAACAGGGTAATGTGACAGAGTGACTGGGATGGGGTGAGGAGCCACTTCAGAGGTCATCAGGGAAGGCCTCCCTGAGGAGGTGACAATTGAGCTTGCCAGGCAGGAGGCATAGATATGTACATGCTCTGTGGCAGGGAAGAGCTGGAGAAGCCTGAGACCAGTGTGGCTAGAATACAGCAAGGGATGGGCAGCATGGTGGGAGTAGGCAAGAACCGGATCCTGTCGGGCCTTAACGGCCATGTGAAGAGTTTGGGTGTTTTGCTTTGTGAGTAGTTAGAAGCTCCTGAACGATCCTAAGTTGGGGAGTGGCATGATCTGAGTCACAGGATCACAAAGACCAGGTCCCTGAGCAGTCAGCAAATTAGCAGATCCATGAGTGAGCTGATTTCAGACACTGATGAGCACAGTGGTGGAGAAGAACAGGGTAATGTGACAGAGTGACTGGGATGGGGTGAGGAGCCACTTTAGAGGTCATCAGGGAAGGCCTCCCTGAGGAGGTGACAATTGTGGCATTGTGGAGGGTGGACTATGGGAGTGGGCGTGGAGCAGGGCCTGGGCAGTGGCCTGGGAGGGAGATAGTGGCTGTCTGGACAGGGATGCATGCAGCGAAGGGGGAGACAAGTGCCCAGGTTTGAGTTATGTTTTAGAGATAGAACTGACAAGCTTCTAGCCGGGCATGGTGGCTCACGCCTGTTATCCCAGCACTTTGGGAGGCCAAGGCGGGTGGATTACTTGAGGTCCGGAGTTCGAGGCCAGCCTGGCCAATATGATGAATCCCCATCTCTACCAAAAATACAAAAATTAACCTGACATGGTGGCACGTGCCTGTAATCCCAGCTACTCAGGAGGCTGAGGCAGGAGAATCATTTGAAGCCAGGAGGCAGAGCTTGCAGTGAGCTGAGATTGCACCACTGCACTCCAGCCTGGGCGACAGAGCAAGACTCCATCTCAAAAAAAAAAAAAGAATTGACAAGACTCCCCGTGGGATTCCAGTTGAACCCCTTCTCTGTCAGCCATTTGCTGTATAAACTCTGGTGGAGGTGGGGCTCTTCCCGCTCTGCGAGGTGAAGGATGAAGGGGCAGCGGATCAGAGAGGTAGGGCATCCCAAGTGCTAAGTTCCATTCGGGTCATGTCTGAGCTACGTGTTAAACATTCAAGGGGAACTGTCCACAGGCACCTGGATACATGAGCCTGGGGTTATGGGTAAGTTGGTCTTGGACATATTTGGAGCCATCAGCGTGTTCAGTTGCATGAGTAGATGGGAGCCCTAGGGAGAAAGTAGACAATATAAACTGGGCCCAGCACTGGGTCCAGGGGAACCCTAACATTCAAAATGGAGGGCAGGAAGCAGGCAAAAGAGGCTGAGAAGGAGCATCCAGAAAGGTAGGAGGGAAACCGGGAGGATGGTTGCTCAGGAAAGAGGGGAGCAGACTCAGCCACGCTCCTCCTGGACCCCTTTGCCTTCTGGTCTAAGGTATGGTTCAGGGTGGGTGTTCAGGAGGGAGAAACTCTTCAGCCTCCCCCTTCCCTATCCCTCTTCCCTCTCTCCCTACTCTTTTCTTTCTACTGGCTTCTTCCTCCCCTGCCTCTGTCCTTTCTACCCTCCCTCTTTTGCATCCCTCTCTACTCCACCCCATTCCTTCTCCTTCCCTCCAGCATTTTGGTTCCTTCCACCTGTAGGCCCAGGCAGAAGCCAAGAAGGAACATGAAGGAGCCGTGCAGCTGCTGGAGGTAGGGCGCCTGGAAGTGGCCCCCAGTTCCACCGTCTTGGGAGGAAGGCAGGGGAGCTCCAGATAGAGCTGGAATGGACTATGGTGGTGGGGAGAGGGGTTGCAAGAGGGGCCCTTAAATGCTCCAGGGCCTGGGGGAGTCCCCTTCACCACTGGCCTATTTCTCAGGGTGGGCATGGCTGGGCAGGGGGCTCCTAAGTCTGGTGGCAGCAGTCTCCCATTGCTGCCACCCCCAGGTGCCTTTACCCTGAGATATCCTTCTGCTTAGGAACTGCTAGTCAGTCCAGGGAGCTGACTGGGTGATGTCCACTTAGGCCCCCTTCTCCCCCTCCCTCTCTGGGTTAGCAACCCACAGTGCTCAGGGTGCTAACCTGTTCTCTGCTTCCTTTTCCTGCAACAGTCTACCTTGGATTCCATGCAGGTAGCGCCTCGTTCTCTGCTTCCCCACACTTCTCTAGGCTGGCTGGGTTGCATCTCCTCCCTCAGGGCCTAGGCAGTCCCACTCTCTCATCCAGCAGAGGGGGTGTCACTGGGAGCAGACCTGAGAATCCAGAGGGGATGGGGTTCCCACAGGACATGTGCAGCTGTCCCCTCGTCCCAGGCCTGCCGCTGTGTCTGTCAGACACTGGGCCTCCCCTCTCTAGACACCCTGATCATGAGGAAGGTCATCGCCAGTCTAACTTAGGAGCCTCGCCATAGAGGCCGGAGAGAGCCCCTGCTATTGGGACTCTCCTCAGACCTGAGAAAACTTCCCGGGCATTGGCCCATTCCCATCATGAAGACATCCCTGGCTCTCCTGTGGCATTTCCTGCCCACCTGTCTCAGGGAAGGGGTTTGGGTTGCTGACTATGGGAGGGTGATGAGCGGTGGAGCTGAGAAAACTCCTGCGGTGATGGTGGTGATGATGGGGTGGGAATGATCCCTGTTGGCCTAGAAAGCAGCCAGAGGCAGAAGTGCCATTGCCTAGGGCCTGAGGGTTGGTGACTGTGTGGCAGGCCCCGGCCTTGGCTCTGGAGGGGGCTGGGGTGAAGATGTCCCAGGACACAGCCCAGGACTTCACCCTCAGCTCTCATGCGTTAAGGGCCGTGGGGTGGCCAAGGCAAGGCTGGTGCCTAGGTCTGGGGCGGGGTGGATGGATTTGACCTGAAACCCAGTGTAGGGCTGTGTAGAGATGGCACAGGCTGGCACTGGGCAGCTTTGAGGGGCCTGGTGGCTCATGGTGGGTCTTGGCCCAGGCCCGGGTTCGAGAGCTCGAGGAACAGTGCCGCAGCCAAACCGAGCAGTTCAGCCTCCTGGCACAGGAACTCCAGGCCTTCCGCCTGCACCCGGGCCCCTTGGATCTGCTCACATCTGCCCTGGACTGCGGGACCCTTGGAGACCGCCCGCCACCCCCCTGCTGCTGCTCCACTCCCCGGCCTTGCCGGGGGTCTGGCCCCAAAGGTAAGGTGGACCCTAGTGGCATTGGCCTGGAATCCCCAGGCCTGGGCTTTTGTATAGAGCAGAGAGTTCAGGATCAGAGAAGGCCAGCAACTCATCCAAAGTCCACAGCAGGTTGGGGCTGTGCCTGGCTAGAACCAGGTTCTGATGGGGGAAAATAAAGCCCGGGGGAGTGACTGTCCCAGAGTCTGGCCCAGGCATCGTGGGCCGCTGCTCCTCTCCTTCCAAAAGGACCTGAATGATCAGGGCTGAGGGCTGGGCACTAGGAGTCAGTAGCAGGCAGTGTGGTCTTGTGAAGAGTGGGGGCTTGGGGGTCAGTCAGATCTGGTGGTCCCAGCTCCACTTACTTGCCAGTCACTGTGAATTGAGAATGCTGCTTAACCTCTCTGGGCCATAGTTTCGTAAGCTGTAAGACAGGAATAATTAAATGCATCTTATCAAGCTGTTTTGACGATCATGTGAAATAGTATTTGTAAATCAGCTATACTCTATTTAGTAAGTTTCTCTCTAAACATTTCCCTTTTGGTAAGGAAGCCCGGCTATGGAGGGCCTGGCCCCCATATCCAAGAAGCACCACCCTATCTCCTGGTCCCTCCTCAGGCCACAGACCCCAAGCCCACGTGCCATCTTCTCTTTAGACCTTGACCTCCCGCCGGGCTCCCCTGGGCGCTGCACCCCAAAGTCTTCCGAGCCTGCCCCTGCCACCCTCACTGGGGTCCCTCGAAGGACAGCCAAGAAGGCAGAGTCTCTTTCCAACTCCTCCCACTCCGAGTCCATCCACAACAGCCCCAAGTCATGCCCTACACCTGAGGTAAGTGCTAGGGTGGGGCCTGAAGCTCTGGCTTTGGTTTTGGGCAGGGTGCAGGGCAGGTGGCCCTGACCTCTTCTGGGGTCCCCAGGAGTTGGGTGGTGATTTTTGGGGTCCCACGTTGGGAGGTGGGAGGCCTGTGGATTCCTCCTGTGGGCGAGGGGCTCGGGTGGAGCCGTTCCCGCCCTCCGCCGCCTGCCTGCAAGCCGCACCTGGGGCCACCCCAGCCCACTCCCGGGAGGCCCAGGGAGGCTGTGGAGTGCTGCGCTGGATGGAGGAGACACTTGGGCACCAGGATCTGCATAAAGAGACTGTTCCTAAGAGTGTCTGTAGTGAAAGCAGGTGGTTGTGTGAGAAAGCACATGTTTCAGGATTCAAATCCCAGCTTTGACTTAGGCAAGTCGCTGAGCCTTTCTGAGCTTCGGTTTCCTTATCTGAATCCTGGAGCTAATAAAACCTGCCTTCTAAGCTTGTTGTGAGAGTTAAATGAAGAAGGAACATGCCTGTCTCAGTGCAGGGCACAGAGGATGTGTGCTCAACAGGGGGCAGCTGTTATTATTACTAAGTTCCTGGGCATCACTCATAGCTCTGGTTGTCAACTCATCCTTCTTTCTACCCACAAACCCCAGAAGGTGGAGGGGGCAGGTCAGGAGCAGCTCTGTAAGCCAAACATTCAGAAAGTGGTAGAATGAAGCCCCGGGCCTCTACTGCCCCCTCGTGGGATAGAAGGGTGGTGCCGGCTTTGGATGTGGTCGTGGAGAGGTTGCCCACTTGGTCCCCTTCTCCCAGGCACTGGCAGAGAAGAGAAGGCAGCCTGTTCCCCAGGCTATCCCAGCAACCTCAATGAGGGTCAGAGAATCGGGGTGCCCTGAGGTTGGGGTGCCCTGGGCTGTGGGCCAGGCAAGTAGACAGGAAGTTCTGAGTTCCAGAGCTGAACGGCAGACACACTGTCACTCAGCTAGAAGCAGGGACCTCTCAAGCTCCTTCTGCCTCCTTGCTTCCAGCGATTTACAGTTGGGGTGCTTTGCTGAGGTGTTTCTTTTTTCTTTCTTTCTTTTTTAAAGACAAGGTCTTGCTCTATCACCCAGGCCGCAGGGCAGTGGCACAATCTTGGCTCACTGCAACCTGCACCTCCTGGGCCCAAGCGATCCTCCCACCTCTGTCTCCCAAGTAGCTGGGACCACAGGGGTGCACCACCACACCCAGCTAATTTTTTTATTTTTAGTAGGGATGGGGTTTTGTTATGCTTCTCAGGCTGGTCTCAAACTCCTGGCTCAAGCAATCTGCCCTCCCCAGCCTCTCAAAGTGCTGGGATTATAGGCGTGAGCCACTGCACCTGGCAACTTTGCTGAGTTTTTACTTTAAGGAACCAAACCAAATTTCTATTGACACCCACGCCCCACACCAGCATGGCCTGCGCCCCTCTGAGATGAGGCAAGTGGCTTTATTTCCTGTCGGGTGCAGTAGAGGCTCACGGAGGGATCTGGGTTATCCCCACTGCCCCTGCCCAGGGTAGCTGGGCTCTGCCAGGACCTGTCTCAGGTACGGATTTAGAGAGCATCAGGGGGTTCTTGCCACTGGTCTTGTGCAGCAGCTATGTGCTCACTTTCCCTCCTCAAAGCCATAGGTCCTCTGGCTCAGCCTGGAAACCTGCCTGCTTGGCGTTTGGTCCCAGGCCCTGAAGAGGAGCCAGCCCTTTCTGTTTGCCCCCAGGTGGACACAGCCAGTGAGGTAGAGGAGCTGGAGGCGGACAGTGTCTCCCTGCTCCCAGCCACGCCAGAGGGCAGCCGGGGAGGAGCCAGGATCCAGGTCTTCCTAGCGCGTTATAGGTGGGTACCTCACCCTCACTGCCCTCGAGCCCAGCCCCATCATTTGGGGTGTATGAGGAGGCCGAGAGGAGATAGAGACCTCTGGAAGTGGTGGGGGCGGCACAGGACACAATGGACCTATTCTCATAACCTAGTTGGGCCAAGGTGGGTGCAGTGAGGGCTGTGCTTTGCTAGTGGTGGACAACCACAGCCAAGTCTCCATAAAGGCTTAGTGCAGTGGGAGAGAGAAGACGGGACATGGAAGTGGAGTGTAGGTCACTCTCCTCCTCCTCCTCCTCTGTGCCTCCCCCAACAGCTACAACCCCTTTGAGGGCCCCAATGAGAATCCAGAAGCAGAGCTTCCGCTGACAGCTGGCGAGTACATCTACGTCTATGGCAACATGGATGAGGATGGCTTTTTTGAAGGTAGGAAGGTAGTAGGGGGTCATTCTGTCCATTCCCCTGCCTTTGAGTCCATGTTCCCAAAGACATCCATCCATCCATCCATCCATCCATCCATCCCCTCTGCCCAGCGTGCTCAGCCCACCTTAACTTTTTGGTCTCAGCTAAAAGGCATACAGAGACCTAGTGGCCATTGGGGAAAGAGAAAGAAGGGGGTCTGGCTCCAAGCAGGACAGGACAGCATAGTCCAGATGGTGGACAGAGTGTCACAGGAGATTTTGGCTAGATTCATTTTTGTGCGGATGGTCAGGGCATGGCAGTGTTTCACGCTAGTGACACCTGAGGTCAGGCATGCAGCATAGATTTGATGCTGGACTCCAGTCAGGTACGCGAAGGAGGAATCAGGGTAAAGATTCCAGGGGAAGGTGTTTGCAAGCGGTTAGCAGCTGTCAGGGCCCAGGCAGGGTGTCCGCTTCAGGGAGGTTCTGCAGCTCCCGTGGGTAGTCAGAGGGCTGACCAGGCAACTAAAGGCAGATGCCTCATTGAGACTGGGCACCATGGGCCTGCGGAAGACATGGCCTTGGGAGACTCTCTCAGGGTGGCTCTGGCCTGGGCACCACCAGGCTGAGTCCATCAGCAGCAGAGAGCTTGGCACTGTGTAGGGAATTGGATGGGGCATGGACAGGGCAGGGCGAGAGCCACAACTGTGTATAGAGATTCAGGAATGGGCTTAGCTCTGAATCTGTAACCCTGGAAGCTTGGGTGCCTGTTCAGATTCTTTTCCCTGGGTCCTCTGCCTGTGATTTGAGGAGCTGCTGGGACCCATGGTACCTGGCTTTGTGGCCTAAACAGTTAAGCTTCCTGCAGGGGTACATTACGAAGATCAGAATTAATAAAAAGGTTTCAGAAAAACAATACTTTATAAATGAAGAAAGAAAAAAAAAAAC
Source organism: Macaca fascicularis (assembly GCF_037993035.2). NCBI lineage: Eukaryota > Metazoa > Chordata > Mammalia > Primates > Cercopithecidae > Macaca > Macaca fascicularis. Next base: position 48,396,373 of record NC_088390.1, read on the forward strand.
CACCCAAATCAAAAACCCAAACCCAAACACCCTTTTTTTAGAGGCAGGCAGCAAAGGCATAAGTATTAACTAACCACAAATGACTAGAATTTGAACTCTGCGATCTGGGATAAATTGGGATAGATGTAGAGGCACGTAGACCACCGGGGGCAAGATGCCATATTCCCTGTCCAACCGTAGCTAAAGGGCTGCTTCCTCTACGTCTGGGCCACCTAGGCTGTTCTCAGCTGTGTGGGCTTCTGGAGCATGTGCCTGACTCTGGCCCAGGCTCCAGCTTCAGCCCTGCAGGCTGGAGATCCTCTTACTGTGAAGATTCCTGCCTTTGTCTCCCACTCCACGGTGCTGGAGCTTATGATCGTTTCCTAGGGCTGCAGGAACAATTACATGGAGTGACTTGAAATGATAGACATTTATTCTCTCACTGGCCTCTTCTGGAGGCCAGAAGTCTGAAGTCAAGGTATTCACAGAACTGCATCCCCCGTGGGGGCTCTAGGGGAGGTTCCGTTCCTTGTCCCTTTCAGCTTCCGGTGGCTCCAGTTGTTCCTTGGCTTATGGCCACTTCACTCCAGTCTCTGTGTCTGTGGTCACCATCGCCTCCTCCTCTTAGTGTTTCTCCTCTGCATGTCTCTTATAAAAACACTTGGTCATTAGATTTAGGACCCACCCGGATAATCTAGGATGATCTCCTCTCAAGATCCTTAACTTAATTACATCTGCAAAGACTCTTTTTCCAAATAAGGCCATGTTCACAAGTTCCAGGGATTAGAACATGGACATGTCTTTGGGTGGCCACCTTTCAACCCTCTACGGTGCTTATTCTATCAGCGAATTTATTGACAGTCCCTCTTGTTTCTTAAAGTTCCTTACTGTTTTTTTTTTTTTTTTTTTTTTTTTTCCTAGCATAGGCAGAGAGAGAGAGGGTGGAGGTGGGGGGCACAGATGACTGTTGGGGGAAACTCCAGGCCCCACTGCAGCTCAGACCTGCCTACACTCACCCATCTCCCCTAAGCCCTGGCTCGTGCTCCCCCTTCCTCCCAATAAAGCACACTAGCTGCCAGCTGTCTGTTTCCTGAGAACTTTTTTCTTCTTTAAATTGGCCGTGACATGACATGTTAGGTGCCCAGCTTCCTTGACATCCCTCAATCAAACAACAACAGCAAATGTTTTAAAATACTCTCTTGTCAAGTCTTCAGGAGAACCGACGCAGGTAACAAAACATAACCATTTGGTAACAAAACATAACCGTTGGTGGCTGCCTGGATTGATTGCTGTCAGTCATGCTCCTAGGCGCAGGCCTGCTGGGGGTCCTGATCCTTCTAGAACTTACAAGTGACTCTTTTCACTAGCACTTACTTCATTTGTGTCTAAAGATTCCTTCCCTTACTCTGCTGAGTTGGTTCTCTCTCTCTCCCTCTGTGGATGTCTGCTGTTCACAAAGGGAAGTTGAGGGGCACCCTGGCCCCTGTTCCTCAGGCCCAGGTAAAATCCAATCAGCAGAATTTTTTTATTTTTGGATACAGCATCTTGCTTTGTCGCCCAGGCTGGAGTGCGGTGGCGCGATTACAGCTTGTAGCTTCTGCCTCCCGGGCTCAAGCAATCCTTCCACCTCAGGCTCCTGAGTAGCTGCAACTATAGGCGTGCCACCACTCCCAGCTAATTTTTGCATTTTTTGTAGAGATGGGGTTTTGCCATGTTGCCCAGACTCGTCACAAACTCCTGGGCTCAAGCAATCTGCCTGCCTCTGCCTCTTGAAGTGCTGGGATTACAGGCATAAGTCACCATGCCTGGCCAGTTTTCTCATCTTGGCCTGCTTATTTTTTAAAACTTTAATATGAAATTATGAAATTATTACTGCAATTTTTTTTTTTTTTTTTTTTTTTGAGACGGAGTCTCGCTCTGTCGCCCAGGCTGGAGTGCTGTGGCCGGATCTCAGCTCACTGCAAGCTCCGCCTCCCAGGTTCCCGCCATTCTCCTGCCTCAGCCTCCCGAGTAGCTGGGACTACAGGCGCCTGCCACCTTGCCCGGCTAGTTTTTTTTTTTTGTATTTTTTAGTAGAGATGGGGTTTCACCATGTTAGCCAGGATGGTCTCGATCTCCTGACCTCGTGATCCGCCCGTCTCGGCCTCCCAAAGTGCTGGGATTACAGGCTTGAGCCACCGCGCCCGGCCCTATTACTGCAATTTTTAACACAAAAGTGTTCAAATGTACAGAATACGTTTGAATACTTATATACCCAGCACCTAGATTCAACAATTGTTAAAACGTGGGCATATTTGCTTTATCTGTATGTAGGTTAAAAATGATTTTAAAAGCATTATGATATTTTACTTTGAAATACTCAACGTGCTTATTTAGAACATGATATTCTCCTCCGTCCTCGCAGTCCGAGTGTCACCTGGTAGCTTATTAGAATCACAGGATCTCAGCCCCATCCAGAGAGTTAGAATCTGCATTTTAACAAATATCCAGGTGATTCATATCCAAGTTAAAATTGAAGAAGCACTGTCCTGTAGAACCAAAATACTATTATCAGACCTATCTCTAATCCAGATCTTTACAGCTCTTGTCTTTTAAAAGAATTGACAGTTAAATGTTGATTTGAATCAAATGCTGAAGATCACCCACTAGCAGTTGCTAAAATACATTTACTATACCATTTTTTCTTTATCTCCTCTCTGTCTTCCCCTGCCCTGCCCTTTCCTGCCCTCCTCCTGCCAGGAGAGCTCATGGATGGCCGAAGGGGCCTGGTCCCTTCCAATTTTGTAGAGCGTGTGTCGGATGACGACCTCCTGACCTCCCTCCCTCCGGAGCTGGCCGATTTGTCCCACAGCTCAGGCCCTGAACTCAGTTTCCTGAGTGTGGGTGGGGGTGGCAGCAGTAGCGGGGGCCAAAGCAGCGGGAGACGGAGCCAGCCCAGACCTGAGGAGGAGGATGCAGGGGACGACCTCAGTGTGAGCCCATCACCGGAGGGCCTGGGCGAGCCTCCTGCTGTGCCTTACCCCCGCTGTCTGGTGGTCCTCAAGCAGCTGGCCCACAGTGTAGTGCTGGCCTGGGAACCCCCTCCTGAGCGAGTGGAGCTACACGGCTTCCATATCTGTGTGAATGGGGAGCTGCGGCAGGCCCTGGGGCCTGGGGCGCCACCCAAGGCTGTGCTGGAGAACCTGGACCTGCGGGCCGGGCCCCTTCACATTTCTGTCCAGGCCTTGACCAGCCGGGGCAGCTCCGACCCACTGCGCTGTTGCTTGGCGGTGGGTGCCCGGGCTGGAGTGGTGCCCAGCCAGCTGCGGGTCCATCGGTTGACAGCCACATCTGCTGAGATCACCTGGGTGCCCGGCAATAGCAACTTGGCCCATGCCATCTACCTCAATGGGGAAGAGTGCCCACCTGCCAGCCCCAGTACCTACTGGGCCACCTTCTGCCACTTACGGCCTGGCACACCCTATCAGGCCCAAGTGGAGGCTCAGCTACCACCCCAAGGGCCCTGGGAACCAGGCTGGGAGAGGCTGGAGCAGCGGGCTGCCACCCTGCAGTTCACCACACTCCCAGCAGGTATGTGGGCTTGGGCTCTGTTGTCCAGAACACCCAGGAGGCCAGGCCATGGGTGATGGAAGAAGGGGACCCTGATCTTATTTGCATTATCAGAGAAATGGCAAATTGGGCAGGTATCTCTGATAGGGAGCATCCTGCATCACTGGGTCTTGTCCCTGCCCCCAGGCCCGCCTGATGCCCCTCTGGATGTGCAGATCGAGCCTGGGCCCTCCCCTGGAATCTTGATCATCAGTTGGCTCCCAGTCACCATCGATGCTGCTGGCACATCCAACGGTGTCCGGGTCACAGGCTATGCCATCTATGCTGATGGGCAGAAGGTATGGCCCTGCCCACTGTACCCTGGGAGTGGAGGTGGATCCCTTCTTGCTATGCTCAGAGACCAAGGCTCTCTGACCTGGCACAGAGATGCCCAGCCCCTGGCATTTGGGCACCATGAGGCAGATGGGTTAAGAGCATGGGCTTTGGCAGCACATGACGGATTTTAGAACTGTTCCACCACTGAAGCCATGTGGCCAGGAGGATGAAATGAGATAGGCCATGCAGAGGGCTTAGCACAGTACCTGGCATAATGCTAGCTGCCACTGCTGTCAGTACATCCTCACACTTGGCTGTCTCAGCCTCTGCTTCCCATCCTGTGCCCCCTCCACCCTACAGATCATGGAGGTGGCCTCGCCCACGGCAGGCAGTGTGCTGGTGGAGTTGTCCCAGCTGCAGCTGCTGCAGGTGTGTCGTGAGGTGGTCGTGCGTACCATGTCGCCCCACGGGGAGTCGGCGGACTCCATCCCGGCTCCTATCACTCCTGCCCTGGCTCCAGCCAGCCTGCCGGCCCGAGTCTCCTGCCCCTCACCGCGACCAAGCCCAGAGGCCAGAGCACCCCTTGCTTCAGCCTCCCCAGCGCCTGGAGACCCCAGCTCTCCTCTCCAGCTCCCTGCTCCCCTTGGAACTCAAGAGCCCCCAGGAGCACCCCCTGCAAGCCCTTCCAGAGAGATGCCAAAAGGGTCCCACGAGGATCCTCCAGCACCTTGCTCCCAGGTACCCTGTTCGGGGAGAGGGGAGCAGGTGCATGCTGGGAGAGGGACCTGGGCTTGGGTCCTTCCTCAGCGCTCTCTGTTCCAGGAGGAGGCTGGGGCAGCAGTGCTGGGCACCTCAGAGGAGAGGACAGCCAGCACATCCACCCTGGGTGAGAAGGACCCTAGCCCCGCAGCTCCCTCACTGGCCAAGCAGGAGGCCGAGTGGACTGCAGGAGAGGCCTGCCCGGCCCCCAGCTCCGCCCAGGGAGCACTGGCCCAGCAGGCGCCAAATACCGAGGCGTGCCAAGGAGGAGACCCAGGGTCTGGGCTGAGGCCCAGGGCTGAGGTAGGGTTTGGGGACACACTGTCACTTCAGAGAATTGGGGCCTGCCTCCCTACCTTCTGCCAGCCCAAATCCAGTTGCCCTCTCTGCCTGTCCTCTGCTCTGGTCCTGCTCTCACACCTTTGGCTGTGCTGTGTGTCTGTCTTTCTTCTAGGATTTCTCTGTCCCATGTGGCTCCCATCTCCCTTCTCCCACCTGCCCCCGACCCATGGTGTACCTCCCCCATTTAGGGCATGGCTCTTTCTCCCTCTGCCAAAGGACCCTTGTTATTGTGGCTGGGGCTGACCCTGCCTGGATCCCCCTGTGCCCCTCACTGTCCTTATCTCTCCTGCCTTGCCTCACCTCTTGCAGAAGGAGGACGCGGCAGAGCTCGGGGTTCATCTGGTGAACTCCCTCGTGGACCACGGCCGCAACTCAGACCTGTCAGACATCCAGGAGGAAGAGGAGGAGGAGGAGGAGGAGGAGGAGGAGGAGGAGGAGGAGGAGCTGGGTTCCAGGACTTGCTCCTTCCAGAAGCAGGTTGCTGGCAACAGCATCAGGGAGAATGGGGCCAAGGTAACAGGGTACGGATGGGCTACTGGGCCCCAGGCCTCAGTCTCTGGGGCCTCCCAACTGTGTATCAGCAGCTGCTCTGACTGCCACTGAGTGCCAGTAACATTCTAGGTCTGTGGCATGGGCCTTGTCCTAAGCAGAAGATAGTAAGTGGCCCAGGATTGGCCTCTGCCCTCCTGGAAAGAAAGGGGAAGACGAGGAACTCATTTCTGCACCTTCTCTCCCTCCAGCCCACCAGATACAGCATCCTGGCCAAGGGAGGCTGGTGCCACCTAAGATTCTTGTGCTGGTAGCTTCTGGGGAAGGGATGGGGAGGTCTTCTCCTCAATGCTCCTGTTCCACGGGGCTGGTGACAGTTCCTAGAGTGTGTTCCCTAATTCTTCCTTTGGCTCTCACTGGATATGTGTGCGACTTTGGGCCAGCCACTGTCCCTCTGGTTCCTTCCTCTCGGAGGAAGCTGTGGGAGGGCTGTGGGGTTGTCCGTAACCCCTGCCTTCGTTTGAGGGCAAAGATCACAGCTCTCTCTCCTCTTCCCCACACATCTCTCTTCCCTGCTGCATTCTACTCCCACCTCCCCACCTCCACCAGTCCCAGCCCGACCCCTTTTCTGAGACTGACAGCGATGAGGAGATCTTGGAGCAGATCCTGGAGCTGCCCCTCCAGCAGTTCTGCAGCAAGAAGCTCTTTAGCATCCCCGAGGAGGAGGAGGAGGAAGAGGAGGACGAGGAGAAGGAGAAGCCAGGGGCAGGCTGTTCTTCCCAAGACCCTGGCCCGCCTGAACCTGCATTGCTGGGGCTGGGCTGTGACAGTGGTCAGCCCCGAAGACCTGGCCAGTGTCCCTTGTCTCCTGAGCCCTCCAGGGCTGGAGACTGCCTGGAGGACATGCCTGGATTAGTTGGTGGAAGCAGTCGGAGGAGAGGAGGGGGCTCCCCTGAGAAGCCCCCAAGCCGCAGGCGGCCTCCAGATCCCCGTGAACACTGCAGCCGACTTCTCAGCAACAATGGGCCCCAGGCCTCTGGACGACCCGGCCCCACGCGGGAGAGGGGTGGCCTCCCTGTAATTGAGGGCCCCAGGACTGGACTAGAGGCTAGCGGGAGAGGGCGGCTGGGCCCTTCCCGGAGGTGCTCCCGTGGCCGGGCGCTGGAGCCTGGCCTGGCCAGCTGCCTTTCCCCCAAGTGCTTGGAAATCAGCATTGAATATGACTCGGAGGAGGAGCAGGAGGCGGGCAGCGGGGGCATCAGCATCACCAGCTCCTGCTACCCTGGAGATGGGGAGGCCTGGGGCACAGCAACCGTAGGAAGGCCCAGGGGGCCTCCGAAGGCCAATTCAGGCCCCAAACCCTACCCACCCCTCCCAGCCTGGGAGAAAGGGGAGCCAGAGCGGAGAGGCCGCAGTGCGACGGGCAGAGCCAAGGAGCCACTCTCCCGGGTCCGTGCTCACTCCCCGCCCTGGGCAGCCCCTGCCTGCTGCTGCCTGGTGGCCCTGCTTGCTGCCCACCAGCAGCTCCCATTCCACGCTGCCGCCTCCATCAGCAGAGGTGGGGCCGGGCCTCCGGGCTCCCTCACCTGCCTCCTCCCACCCACATTCCACTGCTTTGCTGCTTCTGCTGATCAGAACTGGGATGCACAATATTCTATCACTAGTCACCTGTTGCGGCCTTTGGGCAGGGTCACCCTTTCCTCTGCATAGCTAGTTATGGCTTCAGGACGCTGACTGTGATGCCATGTCCAGGGTCACCTGCCCTGATGCTGATGGGAGGCCCTCCTCTCACAGGCTCCTCAGCCAACTCTAGTCCCCTCTACTCCACTCATCTACTTGGGGGCAGGGGCTGGGGCCTCCCCTCCTGCCCGCCCTCCCACTGTGGGAGTGTCTGAGGTCTCCAGCAGGCCGGGCGAGACTCCAGGAGAGGACTGCTGTGCTCCTGCGCTGCTGTGCTGCTTACGCTGATGGGGCAGAGCTGGGGAGCACGGGCCCACCGGAGGGATGGTGTGTTACTTCTGCCATCTGTTGTCCTCTTTTTGCAGACAACAGAGACTAGGGAAGCCAGAGGGCAGGACAGCTCTGGGCGGAGAGGCCCCCAGAAGAGAGGTGCCCGAGTCCCCAGGCCAAGCACTGCAGAGCTAGGTGAGCATCTGATGGGGGTTGAGCTAGAACCCCTCGGCCAGAACTCGCTGCATCACCGCCCTCTCCACTGTCTCCACAGTCCCTGTGAGGAGCCCGTCAGAAGCATTGGCTTACCAGCACCTACCCGTCAGGATCTTTGTGGCTCTGTTTGACTACGACCCCGTGTCAATGTCGCCCAATCCTGATGCTGGAGAAGAAGAGCTTCCCTTCCGAGAGGGTCAGATCCTGAAGGTGACTGATTTGCCATCAGGGCTCAGAGCTCCAAACACCAGCTAGGTCTTCCCTCCTCCCTCCTTTCCTCCACTGGAGGTAGCACAGATGGGCGGAGAACACAGCTTCTAGAGCAGATGACGTGGGTTTGGACTCTGACTCTGCCGCTTCTAGCTGTGTAACCTTGAGTAGATTACCTAGGCCCTCTGGGCCTCAGTTTTCTTATTGGTAAAATGGGGATAATATTAGTGTCTACCTCACAGGGTGGTTTGTGGATTAAATGATCCAATGTACATAAAGAGCTTAAACTGCCTGACACATAGGCAGCACAGTCTAACTATCTGCTGCTGACATTGCTATTTTTATTATTCCTCCAAGTATTGATTGAAGGCATTTTGCTATTGCTCTGAGATTAAGGAGATCCACTCTGGGGTGGGCAAAGGGCATGACCGTGTAGACAGTGAATGGGGTAATACAGAAAGGGCTGTTTTCTCCTATTCCTCTGATCCTGTTCGTTTCTGTTTTTCCCCTTTTCCCATTCCATGGCCTACGAAAGGGAGAAGATTCTTCTGCATTTCCAAGTGGGGTGTTGCTGGGGTTCGGGGCCTGGGGCACAGGGAGCGAGCAGAACTGGCTCAGACCACTGTTCTTTGCCTCCAGGTGTTTGGGGACAAGGATGCCGACGGCTTCTACCGGGGCGAAGGTGGGGGCCGGACAGGCTACATTCCCTGCAACATGGTGGCTGAGGTGGCTGTGGACAGCCCTGCCGGGAGACAGCAGCTGCTCCAGCGGGGTTATTTGTCCCCAGATATTCTCCTCGAGGGCTCAGGTATGACCTGCTGCTGTCCCTCACCCCCCTCCTACCAGCCCTCTTCCAACTCCACCTGACCCTGAGCAATTGTTGTGTCTGGGGTGCCCCCACTTACCCAGACTCTAGCAGAGCCTTGGAGCCTTGAGAACCCTGTGGCTGGTGGTCAGACTGCACGTGGGCTGGCCACATGGAGTGGGCGTCTGTTGCGGAGGGGAGTACAGCCACGCGGCCAGGAATTTTGGGTCCTGGAGGTTGGGTGGGGCTCTTGTCAGGGATGGGAGATGAATGCCCTCATGAAACAAGCTCAGTAAGCCAGCACGGCCCTGAGAGGAAACTCCAGAGTCCCAGTCCTGTCTCTCCCACCTCCCCTGCCTCGCTTTCTCTCTGCTTTCCTGGATCAGGGAATGGTCCCTTTGTGTACTCCACAGCCCGCACAACTGGGCCTCCTCCCAAGCCCCGCCGCTCCAAGAAAGGTGGGTAGGACCCCGTTCTCTCTCAGGTGTGTGCGGGTGGGGTGGCGCTGCTTGGCTGGCTGGGGAGGCACCTCTGGAGTTTTGAGCAGGTAAAGGGAATCAGGGCAGACCACCCATATCCCCTGCCTCCCGCTGTGGGGGGCTTTTTTCCGGTGGGGATGAGGGATGGTTTGTGGAGCTCTCTGTCCCCACAGGCACCTGACTGTAAAATCCACGAACCCCGGACATGCCATTTAGCCTTTCTGGGTGTTAGTTCACCGCCACACCAAAGGGCTGGGGAGATGCACCCTCAGCAGCCTTCCCTGCCTGCCTCCTTGTGTGTGTGTCTGGCCTGCGCTGCAGCACCTGCAGCCTGGGCGGGCAGGGCGGGGTGGGGCTCACAGGCACATTCTCTCCACAGCTGAGTCGGAAGGCCCTGCCCAGCCCTGTCCAGGTGAAGGAACATCCCTGGGCCCGGGAGGCTGGGGAAGGAGATAGGGTGGGTGGCCCCTCTGGCCTCGCCCCAGGGGCTACAACTAGTGGGGAGGCGGTGACAGGGGTTCGGCAGGGGTCCAGGGCAGAAGACAGGATGGAGTATAGGGCTCTCCAGAGAGTCCAGAGTCTTCTCCTTCTCCCGCTGCAGGCCCCCCTAAGCTGGTCCCCTCCGCTGAGCTGAAAGCTCCCCACTCCATGGTGGCTGCATTTGACTACAACCCCCAGGAGAGTTCCCCCAATATGGACGTCGAGGTGAGGACCCTCAGACAGAGCCCAGCAAAGGGGGCGGTGGCAGAGCCTTCCTGGGCCTGATGCCCTCCTCTTGTTTTCCACAGGCAGAGCTGCCCTTCCGGGCAGGGGATGTCATTACTGTGTTTGGGGGCATGGACGATGACGGTTTCTACTATGTGAGAACATTGTTGGGGAGGGTGTACCACACCCCAGCCCCCCAGACTTCCCAGGGAGGGCTCTCCCAGAGCTGGGCAGGGGGATGGGCAAGGAACCCTCAGGAAGTCTGGTGGAATGGAACGGGTCACCTCCCTGGACAGTGGTTTTGGCCCCAGCTATTCCCCAGGGGCATCAGGGTCGAGGGGCAGAGCTAGAGCCTGTTTCCTGATCTCAGCCTCACCAGCCTCTCCTCTCCAGGGGGAATTAAATGGACAAAGGGGCCTGGTTCCATCCAACTTCCTGGAGGGCCCTGGGCCTGAGGCAGGAGGCCTGGACAGGGAACCCAGGACACCCCAGGCTGAGAGTCAGGTCAGTGAGGAGCTGGGCTCCCAGCCTGGCAGGGCGGTCTACCCTACTGGTGGGGTGGTAGGGCCAGGGCAGTGTTGCAGCAGGGGTGCAGCTGGGGTGGTCATGCAGGTAAGCACTGTGTCCAGTGCAGAGCCACTAAGTGACCACCTGAGGGGAGCTCCACCAGGCAGCTGCCCCCAAATATGTGCCCCTCTCTGCAGAGGGGTGATAGCTGTGACCCTGACCCCCAGGCCATCTGACCGGCTGCCAACACCCGGGGGCTGACACAGGTGAGGGGCCCTGTGGAAAAGGACCCCTCTGCCTCATGCCTGTAGCCAATCAAAGTCCCTGTTTCAGGATACTCCCACCCTGGGGGGGGGTCTCCCTACCTCCCAGGTGCCTTTGGAAGCCAGTTGCCCAGCCAGGCCCAGCTTCCTGGGTTCTCATTCCTAGAGCTTACCTCTCCTTGGGGTGGGTGGAATACAACTAAGCCTCCACCCTCAGAGGGCAGGGAGAGAGGGTGAAGAGGCCAAGCCCCAGTCAGAAAACTCAGGGCTTCCATGTGTAAACACAAAGGCCTTGGAGAGCAGGGCCCACCAATGTACAGGGCCACCTGGCGGCCGGGCGGAGAAGATGCGGGTCTGTCTGTAACCCATCTCCTCTCTTTGTTCCCTGTCCTCAGAGAACGAGGAGGAGAAGAGTCCAGTGCTAGATGGAGATAGATATATGTAGAGAGAGCAACATGTAAGTGGGGGGACTGCACCGCTATGTGACCCCTCACGCCCACTTGACCATAATCAGACAGCACTCCTTTGTCTCAAATACTGGAGCTGACCCAGCTTTCCCACTGTTGTCCAGGGAATGGCAAAGGAGAGCTTGCCATGAGTCAGATTTGCATAGAGTCATCCCTCCCCCTCCCTGCTCCCCTTGCCTTGCCTTTACCCAGGGCAGTGCCAGCTGTCATAGGATTACATGTCATCTTAGTGTGTGATGTCCCATATTAGCTGATGCCTCCTATTCTATAACACATATGGTTTATAGAACATGACGTGGCATCCATAGTAGGACTCATCAGTGGTATTATGATACTGTGCGGCTACGGTATTATAATATTGTAATTATTACTGGTGCCAGGGTGACACTGTAATGCCACCAGTAATAATAGGCTTCCCACCCTTGTCTCTGCATTGTGACCTGTTAGGGTGATCAGATGCATGATTTACCTCAAACTCTCAGTTTTCTCTATTTGGGGGATAAAAGGGGAAGTTTGGCCAGGTGCGGTGCCTCATGCCTGTAACACTAGCTACTTGGGAGGCTGAGGTGGGAGTCACTTTAGCCCAGGAGGTCGAGGCTGCAGTGAGTGGTGATCACGCCACTTCACTCCAGCCTGGGAGAAAAATAAAGGGGAGGTTTGAGTAGTTCAAATCCATAAATAACCCCAAATCATTATTCTCTGGAGCCCAGAAACCTCGTTCTTTTGTTTCCCTGACAACCTCTCCCTCCTGGATGTTGCGGAAGGAGCCCTAAGAGGGAGTGGGAAGGGTCTGGGGCTCCCCAACTGGCTCTCAGCTCTGGCTGATTGGGGGTAGATGCTTTGGCCTCTGTGGGCAGCCCTGCCACATCACCACAGGCCTGGGGCAGGGGTGGGGCCTCGGCTGTGCACCCACTTTCCTTGCCTCTGGCCTGGGCTCTATAGTTGGTTCTGGCTGGGAGCCTGCCAGGCTCTGGGCAGTGAGTGGGAGTTTGAGGAAGGGAAGACATGCAGGCTGGCAAGAGCTGACAGAGCTGTGCCAGGTCCCGGAGGTGAAGGTGGGAACAGAGGTGTGGGGGGCTTTCTGGTGGCTTCTCTGTTCCCCCAGCTTCCTGGCCTTAGATCACTAAGGAGCGCCGTCTGGGTGGGCTCGAGGCAAAGGGAGTGGAGTTAGGAGATTCAGTAAGGGAGAAGATGCTGCAGCCTCCAGAGCCTGTGGTGGGGGCTGAGTGATGCCCCCAGCTGTGAGTCTCTCTGGGTCCTTGGCTTCCCCGCAGTCCTCTTAGGGCCCTTAAGGTAGAGTCCCAATCTTCCTCCCCATGGAGTGGGTACTGGCTCCATTCCCTGAAGGCCTGGGGGGGCCACACCTGCTGAGTTTGGGGAGACGCTCCTGTCTACGAGGGGCTGTGGAAGCTACCTTCCTTGGCAGTGACAGCTGCTTCTAAGCAGTCCTTGTCCTTGCGGTCTGTTTTTTGGGAGAGAGGTGACATGTGAGAAGTTGGGGGCACCCATCCTGAGGGGCAGCTTCCAAGAACTCTTGGGCCTTGTCAGCCCTGCATCCTGGAGGGAGAAGGCAAGGGACCTGCGCAGGGTCACAGGTGAGCAATCCAGAACCAAGACTGCATCCCCTGGGACTCCCAGCTCAGTGCTCCCTCGGCATCACCCTCCCCATTCGCCGCCTGTGCTGTGTGTGTCTGGCAGTGAGTGGTGGGAGGTGAGGCCCTGGTTCTCACCCATGGTTCCATGACATGGGACGCTGCAGGCCGCTGAGGCTGTGGAGAAAAGTGGTGGGGGGTCGGGAGGGAATCAGGCCTTGACCTTGCTCCTTCTGTCTCATATTTCAGGACTGGGGCTGCACCACACAAGGGCCCCCCGGGCCCCCAGGTGGGCCCTGTGCTCCCAGCCCTGACAGCGCCCCCAGGATCGAACGTGGGGAGCCCCAGGGCAGAAGCGAGAAGGTGTGGGGTTTCTTCTCCAAGGGGAAACAGCTCCTCAGGAGGCTGGGCTCTGGGAAGAAGGAGTGAAGCTGTGGCCCATCCTGCAGGCAGAAGAGGCCCTGAGAGGCCCCCAGACCACCGTCTCCGCTGAGCAGGGAAGGCTCAGACTGGGCCCAGAGCCCCCGTTCTTCTGCATTAACACTGCGGCACTCAGAGAGGATCAAAGAGCCTCCGTGAAGGTCAGAGCTAGATGGCTCCTTAAGGATGAACTCTCTAGAGAAGCACCTTCCTCCTACAGTAGGGGAAACTGAGCCCACAGTGAGTATGTAACTCGACCAAGGTCACTGAGCCAGGACTGGACCCAGGACCCTCGCATCCTGGTCCACCCACCTCGTCTACTAGTGTCCCACAGTGCTGCGCTAGTCCCTTCTGCCACCCTCCCCAGTCCCAGGACGGGCCCTGGGGGGAGAAAGGAGCCTGTGCCCCCTGATGGCTTTGGCTGTCCTGATCTTGTCTTCCCTCCCCTGAAGGAAAGTTTGCACTGGATTTTCTTGGAGCCCCACCTCCCCAGCGGGCAGGCGGGCGGAGCCGTGTATATATGTACATACTCAGTGCCTCAGTTCAGCTTCTTCCACCTCGCTTCCACTGCAAGGCCCGGGAAGGAGAAAGGCCAAGCCAAAGCAGGCCCCACCCCGCCCCCGTCGTGCTCCACCCCTCCCTGCCGCGGCCTCCTGGCCCCTGTATGGTCCCGCCCCCAAAGACCCTGGGGCCCGCGGGGCCGAAAGCGGAGTTGGGTTTGCCTTATTTTGCTCATTGGATTCAAGTTCTTTTGCATAGTTTTCTTTTAACCCCTGTTGGAGTCCAGGGGCTGGAGAAAAGGACAGATTTATGCAGCTATTTTCATACATTCCCCGTTCAGAGTGGGGTAGGGGGTTCTCCACCCTTACCCTATCCACTCCATTCCCCACCCTCTGCCGGGTGAGTGTCTCTTTGCATGTTTCCTTTGCTGTGGTGGGAGATTGTTTGACTGAACCCCCATCCCCACCTTGGTCTCCAGGGGTGTGGAATGGTAGGGGAATTTGTTTAAAAAGACATTTTATTATAATAAAGTCTATTTTCACAAAATCTATGCTGGACTCTACGTGGGCAAAGGACTCCTTGGAGGGGGTGGGGCAGCTGGAGTTTGGACTCTCGACTTCAGACCCCAGAAGTTATATCCTAGGGGTAACAGGGGCAAAAACCAATCAACACCACGAACTTTCGAATTCTTTTCCTAAGAAAAAGATTTGGTAGCTTCCTGAGCCCTTGGTCACAGGGCCAGGTATTTGCTACTGGGCGGGGTTGTGGAGGGAGATGGGACAGAGGGAAAACATCAGTTTCAAGATGGTGGACCGAACACACAGTGCAGTCTATCTCCTCTATACCAAATGCATAGAAATAATAGACGTGAGAGAAACAGAACAAACAAACACTATACACAGTTCCATTTGAAAGCAAGAAAGGGGGCTCTCAGTAGACTAGAAACAACAGGATTCCGGAAAAGACAGAGAACAGATGGCAGATTATACGGATGAAACTCGAGAGTAGGGTATATATATGTGGCAGAGCTCTGCACATTGCCTCTGGACTAGAGGCGGTGCAAACAGGGCAGAAAAGACCCTAGGGGCTACCAATGGTGTGGTTAGTTGGGGTTTTTCTTTAATTGATTGTTGCACATTCTCCTGCCATGGGCCAAGGGCAAAGGTGAAGATGTCTGCCTTTAGATGACAGACTTAGAGAACAGTAGGGGTTGCAGCTTGGATCAGAGACCAGGTGGTACTTTAGGTAACTGGCCACACCTGGCAGAAACAAGATGTATCACTGCCCAGGTGAGAAGGCACCAATCTGCAGCATACTGTGGCTCCTCCCTCTCAACCGAAACCCTCAGAATCACGGCAGCAGTTCCCACCCAGCCATCCAGCAGAGACTCCCAACCACAATGGCAAGGACACAGTAAAGACTCGAAAAATATTGGAGGAAAGCCAACTTCACTAAGAGAGATAACACATGGAAATGGAAAAATATACACAAGTCAATAAAGCATTAGGAGAAAACTTTAAAAAGTCTGCAGTTATTGTTGGAGAGATAAAGGAAGGAATTACATATGGGAAACAAGAACAAATAGTTATGAAAAAGATCCTAATAGAGATCTTGCAAAAAATACATCTTTTCTTGTTAAAAAGGACCCAATATATGGGTGAAGAGCATATAATTCATAGTTGGATAAAATTAGTAAGCTTGAAATTTGAGGTCGTTCCTCAGAGTGCTATACAAAGGGATAGAGAGATGAGCAAAATGAAAGAAAAGTTATACATGGAGGATGGGGCCAAATGTTTCAGGATCTATTCATAAGAATACCCCGGGGTTGGGAAGATGTGGGGAGCAATAGAGACCATGAGTGATAGAACAAATGATGGCTATAAATTTTGTAGGACTGAAGAAAGACACAGATACTTCGATTCAAAGGACTTACTGCATGTGAAGCTGATAAATAAATTACAAGTACAGAAAAAAAGAGAAGCAACCCAATTCAATTTTTGAGACTTGTATAATCTTGTCACCCAAACTAGAACAGGACAAGAAAACATTATGACAGATCTATCTTGTTTATGAACACAGAATATCCTAAATATAGATTTAGGAAACTAAATATACATCATGGCTGCTGCATTTAAAAAAATTTTTTTTTTTTTTTTGAGACAGGGTCTTGCTCTGTCACCTAGGCTGGAGTACAGTGGCATGATCACAGCTCACTGTAGCCTTGACTTCCTGGGCACAAATGACCCTCTCACTTCAGCCTCCTGAGTAGCTGGGAGTATAGGCACATGCCACCATGCCCAACTAATTTAAAAACGATTTTTAAGAGACAGGGTCTTGCTATATTGCCCAGGCTGGTCTTGAACTCCTGGCCTCAAGTGATTCTCTTGCCTTGGCCTCCTAAAGTGTTGGGATTACAGATATGAGCCACTGTGCCTGGCTTGTAGCATTTGTTTTAATAAGGCAAAAGTGTTTCACCATTTTATTATTAAACTGATTAATTCTATTACTCTATATTAATAGAATTCATTACTGTAACAGATTAGAGGAGAAAAACCACATGCTCACTTCAAGATGTTGAAAAATCTTTTGATAAGTGAAAGCATCCCTTCATAGTTTCTAAATATATAGCAGATAAGAAAAATAAGGAAATTGGGTGGAATCTTATCTGCACGTACCCCATTTGCACTGCAGCTATGGGACCCTGGAAGACAGCCTGCTCTGGGTTTTATACCTTAGGAGCATCAGGACTCTCTGGGATAAAGCCTTGAAGGACATCTGTCTTCTGTAGGGGGACTGGAAGAGAGCCCAGGCTGTTCTGGTCAGTTCCTCCCTGTCTCAGGGTGTTGTATTCCCAGCAAGTTTTACAGTCATTCTTGATAACTACAAACAACAAAGAGGGAGAACTAGGTTGGTCTAAGGCTACCTAGAGAACTGTCCTGCAAAGAAAAAATCTAGGATGAAGAAATACAATTGAGTTTTGTATACTGATTTTGTATGCTGCAGCCTTGCTAAACTCACTTATTAGTTCTAGTAGCTTTTTTCTTGGTCGCTTTTTGGAATTTTTTAAGCAAGTTGTCATCTGGGAATGGAGACAGTTTTATTTCTTCCTTTACAATTTGTATGGCACTAATTTTTTTCCTTGCCTATTGCACTGGCCAGGACCTCCAGTACAATGTTGACTAGGAGTGGTGAAAACAGATATCCTTGCTTTGTTTCTAATCTTAGGGGGAAGGCATTCAGTTGTTCACCATTAAGAATGATTTTCATTGAGTTTTTCTGTTTTGTTTTTATAGATGCCCTTTGTCAGGCAGAGAAAGTTCCTTTTGTTTTTTCCTAGATTGCAGAGAGATTTTATCAAGAATGGATGTTAAATTTTGTCAAATGTTTGTTCTGCATCTATTAAGACGATCAAATGTCTTTTTTTTTTTTCTTTAGGCTGTTGATAAGCTGAATCAAATTGATTTTTCAAAAGTTGAAATAGGTTTTCATTCCCAGGATAAACACCACTTGTTTTGATTTTTTTTATATTGCTGAATTCAATTTGCTCCTATTTTGTTGAGGAATTTTGCATGTGTTTTCATGAGTTATCTTATTCTGTAGTATTCTTTTATTGTAATGTCCATGTCAGGTTTTAATATCAGTACAGTTAGCCTCATAAAATTAGGTGGAAAGTTTAAAGTTTCTATCACATTCTATATCATGTAAGAGATTGTGTAGAACTAGCATTATATCTTTCTTTTTTATTTATTTATTTTTTTGAGACAGAGTTTTGCTCTGGTCGCCCAGGCTGGAGTGCAATGGTGTGGTCTCAGCTCATTGCAACCTCCACCTCCCGGGTTCAAGCAATTCTCCTGCCTCAGCCTCCTGAGTAGCTGGGATTACAGGCACCCAGCCACCACACCCAGCTAATTTTTGTATTTTTGGTAGAGACAGGGTTTCGCCACGTTGACCAGGCTGGTCTCAGAACTCCCAACCTCAGGTGATCTGCCTGCCTCGGCCTCCCAAAGTGCTGGGATTATAGCCATGAACCACTGCGCCCAGACCGCAATATATCTTTCTTAAATGTTTGATAAAATTTGCCAGTGAAAGCATCTAGGGCTGGAGTTTTCTTTTTGTGAGGCTTTTACTATGAATTTAATGTCACTAATAGATACAGGACTTATATATAACTATTTCTTCTGGAGTGAGCTTTTGTAGTTTGTTTCAAGGTATTTTTTATCCTAGTTGTCACATTTATATTCATAATGTATGTAGGGTCTGTGGTAATGTTCCTTCTTTTATTACTGATGTTTGTAAGTTGTCTTCTTTTTTTATTGGTCAGTTTAACTAGAGGTTCATCAATAAAATCGATCTTTCAAAGAATCATCTTCTTGGTTTCATTATTTTTTCTCTATTATTTTTCTGTGTTAAATTTCATTGATTTCTGACATTTATTTTATTATTTAATTAATTTCTAGCCTTTATTATTTTTTCCTTCTGCTTGTTTTGTTTACTGTAGTCTTCTTTTTCTTGTTTAACAAAGCATAAGCTTAGATCACTGATTGAGACATTTCTTTCTTTTCTAATATAAGCAGTTAATGCTATAAATTTCCCTCTATGCATTGTTTTAGCTGTATTCCACAAATTTTGATATATTGTGTTTCAATTTTCATTCAGTTCTACTTATTTACTTATTTTGAAACAGATTCTCACTCTGTCACCCAGACCGGAATGCAGTGATGCAATCTCTGCCCACTGCAATCTCTGCCTGCTGAGTTCAAGTGATTCTCCTGCCTCGGTCTCCCAAGTGGCTGGGATAACAAGCATGCGCCACCACACCTGGCTAATTTTTGTATTTTTAGTAGAGATGGGGTTTTACCACCTTGGCCAGGCTGGTTTCGAACTCCTGACCTCAAGTGATCTGCCCACCTTGGCCTCCCAAAGTACTGGGATTACAGGTGTGAGCCACCGGCCCTGCCTTAGTTCTCATGTTTTAAAAAACATTTCTTGACTTGGGTTATTTAGAAGTGTGTTTTCTTAGTTTCCAAGTGTTTGGATGTTTTCCTGTTATCTTTCTCTTATTGTTTTCTAGTTTGATCCCATTATGCTTAAAGAACATACTTTGTATGATTTTAATTCTCTTAAATTTGTAGAGACTTGATTTATGGCCCAGAATGTGGCCTGTTTTTATGAGTGTTCCATGTGCACTTGGAAATAATGTTTATTCTGCTATTATTAGGTAGCATTTTGTATACATATAAATTGTTTCCATTTGGTTGATGGTGTTATTCAGTTCTACATCTTTGCTGATTTTCTCTCCATTAGTTCTTTTTTTTTTCTTTTCTGGCAGCACAACTTTTATTTATTAATCACAATGTTGGAAATGTTGTATGAGGTAAAATCATCCACAATAAAATAATCACTACATTTTCTTTTATTTTCTTTTTTTTTTTTTTGAGACAGAATCTCACTCTGTTGCCCAGGCTGGAGTGCAGTGGTGCGATCTCGGCTCACTGCAACCTCTGCCTCCTGGGTTCAAGTGATTCTCCTGCCTCAGCCTCCCGAGTAGCTGGGACTACAGGCATGCGCCACCACTCCCTGCTAATTTTTGTATTTTTAGTAGAGACAGGGTTTCACCATATTGGCCAGGCTGGTCTTGAACTCCTGACCTCCTCCTGATCCACCGCCTCAGCCTCCCAAAGTGCTGGGATTACAGGCTTGAGCCACTGTGCCCAGCCAATGACTACATTTTCTAAAACAATATAAATGTTAGCTCTTGGTTGAACAGTGATGCCAGGCTTCTTCTCATTGCAGTTTCTGTCTTCACTCTTTAAATAGATAAATAAAGTCAATTTCATTCTTTCTTGCTTCTGCTGTAGCAACTAGAAAAATTGTTTATTTCAGTTATTCTACTGCCCAGGTGTTCACAAGAGGTTTCTATCTACTTTCAATGCACAGTGGGTTAGACTACTTTATATCCCCCATTCATTACTTACTTACAAGCCAGAGAGGCTGGTGTGCTAGCCTTTTACCTTCATAACACTGTAAAAAGACAGCATTTAATAAACAAAGGGACACAAAACTGGTGGATAGGCAGCCAGAGTTCTCCAGCCACTTGTTGCGGGTAGTATTCTGTGTTACCTTGACAAGTTTCTTACGATGCTCTAACTTCATCTTTCTAGTCTGTGAAGTGAGATTGTTTAGCTAAACTGTCTCTAAGGTCACTGACATTCCTAAAATCTTTGATTCGAATAATAATTTTTTTGATTCTATTGCTTATCAATAGAGCAGACAAAGGAATATTAGGTTTTTTATTTTAGTTTGTATTACAAGAATATTTTTATTGCCATAACTAAGCTTTTCTTTCTGAGTAAAATAAAAGTTCCATGTCCTAGTTAGTTAGTTATTATTTATGAGGGATAATAAACAGTAAAAAGAGGTGAATAATTTTAAATATTTGTATTTAGTTTTAGAGTACATTTGCCTTTTGATCTGTTGACACTACAAATAGGAAGGAGAAGAAGAAATTAAGCATCTGTTTCACTAGGCTGACTTTGGGATGAGATATTATAATCTAAGAGATCTTTCCTTACTTGACATTAATCTTTTTTGAAGATTGGATGAAACTTTTTTATTTCTTCTCTTTACTTAGAGATCTGTGTCTGTAGAAGATGCAGTATGGAGAATTGGAACAGTATGGATGCTGACGCTCAGTTGCAGAGGTATCATCAGAATGCACTAGACACAATCAGGTTGATGCTCAGCCTGCGCTCCACGCTTGTTGCCCCACTTCTGGATCTGGGTGATTGGTATTGACTATCAGTCTCTTTACTTCTTTAAGATATGCTTGACTTCAAATCCTTTCTATGCTTTTCAAAAAGGCTAATGAATTGCACTATACCACAGTATTTAAAATAAGAAGCATATTCAGGGCTTAATGTTAATATGCTTCAAAACGTTGCAGCTGACAGGAATCACTGGGGAAACTGGGTCTGTCTTTGCATGACTGAGATTCTGATTCTTCTTATAATTCATCTGATTGGTGTTGCTTCCTCTTTCATAGCCTGTAAAAGAAATTGGGCCAGGCATGGTGGCTCATCCCTGTAATCCCAGCACTTTGGGAGGCCAAGGTGGGAGGATTGCTTGACGCCAGGAGTTTGAGACCAGCCTGGGCGACATGGCAAGACCCTTATCTCTACAAACATAAATAAATAAATAAATTAGCTGGGCTTAGTGATGTTCCCCTATAATTCCAGCTACTCGGGAAGCTGAGGTGGGAGGATTGTGTGAGTCCATGTTTGGAGTATCAGAGGAAAGGAAATGGAATCTCCATTGGTTCTGTTAATTACTGAGGGAGGAGTGTAAAAGCCTCCAACTACAATTGTGAATTTATTTATTTTCCCTTTTAATTTTGTCAGTTTTGCTTTGTTCTTCAAAGGCCTGTTGTTAAATACATATAAATCTAGAATTGTTATGTCTTCTTGGAGAATTAACTCTTTCCTGCTTTACCATTAATTATTTTCTTTACTTTGAAGTATTTTTGTTTGATACTAGTATAGCCACCCTAGCTCTCTTTTGATTTATGTTAGCATGGTATATCTTTTTCTATCCTTTTGCCTTTAACCTACTTATATCATTATATTTGAAGTGGGCTTCTTTTAGACAATATATAGTTGAGTCATTTAAAAAATGATTCTGGGCTGAGCATGGTGGCTCACGCCTATAATCCCAGCACTTTGGGAAACTGAGGCAGGTGGATCATTTGAGGTCAGGAGTTCAAGACCAGCCTGGTCAACATGGTGAAACACCATCTCTACTAAAAATACAAAAATTATCCGGGCGGTAGTGGCGTGTGCCTGTAATCCCAGCTACTTGGGAGGGTGAGGCAGGAGAATCGCTTGAGCCTGGGAGGAGGAGGTTGTAGTGAGCTGAGATTGCACCGCTGTGCTCCAAATTGGGTGACAGAGTGAGGCCCTGTCTAAAAAAAAATAATAATAATAATAATTCTGGCAATCTGTGTTTTAACTGATGTGTTTAGACCATTCACTTACATTCAGTGTGATTATTTATATTTTGGTTTACAATTATATTGTTTTCTGCTTGTTCCCTCTGTTTTCTCTTTCTTGCTTTCTTCTGGGTTGTTTGAACAATTTTTGGTATTTTTTTAAATGTTATTGCATTTATATATACATGCACACACATTATATGTATATATATACATATATATGACTTTTTTAGTAGTTGCTTTAGGTACAATAGCATATACGTTTGACTTTTCATTACTTAAATCAATATTTTAGCACTTTAAGTGGGATTTAGAGATTTTACCACCAAATATTTTCCTTAGTCTTTCTCCCTAGTTACCTTGTGTCTCTATATACATGAAAAATTTCATTGGGCAGCATTATAATTTTTGCTTTCAACCAGAAAATAGGTTTTAAAAAACTCAAAGGAGAGAAATAGTCTATTATATTTAACCCAGATATTTAACATTTTTGTTGCTCTTTCCTTTCTTTATTTCTGATGTCCCAAGTTTCCTTCTGGGGTCATTTCAGATAAATGGTGACAGTGAATTATCTTAGTTTTTCTTCAACTGAAAATGTCTTTATTTCACCTTCATTCTTGAAGGATATTTTCATTGGATAGAGAATTATGGGTTGAAAGTTCCTTATTTCAACACTTAAAAAATATTGTTTCCCTTCCTGCTGTCTTATAATCTCTGATAAGAAAGTCACAGTCATGCAAATTGTTGATTCTCTATAGTAATGTATCTTTCTTTGGTTTCTTGCAAGATTTTTGTCTTTGTCCTTTGTTTTCAGCAGTTTGTGTTGAATATGGGTTCCTTTATGTTTATTTATGTTTATTCTATTTGGGGTTTGCTGAGCTTCTTGATTCTATAGGTCTTTGCCAACTTTGGGGAGGTTGGCCAAATTTGAAGTTTTCTTCAAATATGTTTCTATACCACATTTTTCTCCCTCTCCTACTGAGACTTGGATGATGCAAATATTAGACCTTTTGGTATTGTCCTACAGATTCTTTATAGGATTGCTTTCCTGAGTTCCTCCCTTTCTGTCATCTCCCTGATGCATTCTGATTCCTTGAGATTCTTGATCCCTCGGCCAAAAAGCTTATTTACCTTGAACTCTGTGATGTACTTCCTGTGACCATGCCTGCACTGGGGTGGGGCAATGGGAAGACAGAGAGAAGAAAGAGTATCAGGGATTCATTCCACCTTCCTGGGAGCATAGCTCCTCTGACTGGAGAGGAAGGTTGCCCTCCCTCAGAGTTCTAGGGTCTCTCTGGCCCCTTCTCCTGCTGCTGCCGCTATTACCAAGGATTGCTTGGAACTGGGGTGCAAGATAATGGAGAAAAGAAAAAGAGAAAAGTGGGACATCTCTGTACTCTCTGAACATTAGGAGATCTCTTTCCTGCAACTTAAGCCAGACCCAGAGAGTTTTCTCCTGGAGCCCCCTCTGTCCCCATAGATTCCCATATTGGGTTTTGGGCTGCATTGAATTCAGGTTGGGGGATACCTTAGGAACAAATACAGTAAACTCACTGCTACTTGGGTGGTGTGTTCAAGTATATTATTCTTCTCGAATCTGCCTGCGTTGATTTACTTTCAGAGTCTTTATATAGTCGCTCCATGCACTCTGTACAAAATTTATAGCTGCATTCATTGTGACACAGACAGACAGTGTGGAATGTGTTTATTCTATCTTACCTAGAACTGGAACTTCTTATTAATATCTTGATTGTGATTGCATTGAATTATAGATCAATCTGGGAAGAATTGACATTTTCACAAGATAGAGTCTGCTGACCTATCAAAAAGCATATCCTTCCATTTATTTAGGTCTCCTTTAATTTCTCTTAGCAATGTTTTATTGTTTTCAGTATCAATCTTGTATCTCTTTTGTCAGATTTATCCCGGTTTCATATTTTTGATGCTGTTCGAAGTGGTATTATTATTTTTATTTCAATTTCTGATTTTTTTTTTTTTGCTAGTATATAGAAACACAGCTAATTTTTGTATTTTGGCCTTGTAGATTCCTTTACGTAGATTCCTTAGAATCACATATATACGTGTGTGTGTGTATCTCTGTGTGTGTATGTATATATGTGATCATATTGTATATAGGCAAAGACAGAATTCAAATTCTGATCCCTTTAATTTCCTTTTCTTGTCTCATTGTACAGCACAGACTCTTCAATACAATGCTGAATAGAAATGGCAGAAGCAGACATCCTTGCTTCATTCCCAGTCTTAGGGAGAACGCATTCAGTCTTTCACTATTAAGTATCAAGCTAGTGATATCTTTGTTTGTAGATATCCTTTGTCAGACTTGAAGAAGTTCCTTTTCTTCTTAGTTTGCAAAGAATGTTTTAGTTGGTTTGTTTTTGGTTCTGGTGTTTTGAGACAGAGTCTTACTCTGTCACCCAGGCTAGAGTGCAGTGGTTCAATTTCAGCTCACTGCAACCTCTGCCTTCCAGGTTCAAGCAATTCTCATGCCTCAGCCTCCTAACTGCGGTTACAAGTGTGCGCCAGCATGCCAGGCTAATTTTTATATTTTTAGTAAAGACGGAGGTCCAGGCACGGTAGCTCATGCCTGTAGACCCAGCACTTTGGGAGGCTGAGACGGACGGATCACCTGAGGTTGGGAGTTCGAGACCAGCCTGACCAACATAGAGAAACCCCATCTCTACTAAAAATAGAGAAAAATTAGCTGGGCATGGTGGTGTGCACCTGTAATCCCAGCTACTTGGGAGGCTGAGGCAGGAGAACCACTTAAACCCGGGAAGCGGAGGTTGTGGTGAGCCGAGATGGCACCATTGCACTCCAGCATAGGCAACAAGAGTGAAACTCTGTCTAAAAAAAAAAAAAAAAAAAAAAAAAAAAAGGAGTTTGCCATGTTGACCAGCCTGGTCTCGAACTCCTGACCTCAAGTGATCTGCCTGCCTTGGCCTCTCAAAGTGCTGGGATTACAAGATTGAGCCACCGTGCCTGGCCCAATGCTACCATTTCAATCTTTGTTAGTGTCTGGCTTCATATCAGTAAACCAAACCTACTGATTAAGTAAAACCAAAGTTTGCTACTTTGCGGGATTGTGGTGGAGGGAGAGATTTTTAGTTCTTTCATGATAAAATTATTTATATTTTCCTTGTAAAACTTTCGGAAGAGCACTGAGTATGAAGCAAAAGGCTCTTGTTCCTCAGCCCTTTCAGTTCATTCCCCAGATGTAACCACTGTTAATAGGCTTTTGTGCCTGCTCTCAGAATCTTTATGTGTATGTAAACACGTGTGCATGTGTGTGGTGCCTGTGCACATGTGTGTGGGTGTGTTTTGTATGAATTGCAACATGCTGTATATAATGTTTTGTAACTAGTTATTTTATTTTGGCAACATTTCCTGCCATTTTGTTCCTTTTCTTTTTTTCCAATCAGTTTTCTCAGGTTGAATCTTGCTATTTTGCTACAAATAGATCTCCCTTTGTTATAAAACGGGCATAAAACACATTTACCAGGATATACCACAACCTGGCAAAACTTTTCTGATGGACATTTGGCTTGCTTCCAGTCTTCAGGTTGTTGCAAATGAGGCAGACATGAACACACTTGGGTAGGTATCTTTATGCTTTCGTAAGAATGTGTCTGAAAGATAAATTCCTACCTGGAAGTAGAATTGCTGGGTCAGAGCGTTTTGGAGTTTGACTGACATCGTTAGATTGCCATCCCATGGCATGGGGCCAAGCTACACTTATTTTTTTTCACATCCTGACTGGCGCTGGGGTTTTCAGTCTTTTCTATTTTAACTAATCTTATTGGTGAAGACGCTGTTTAATTCTTGTTCTTTGAGTTTAATGTTGCTTGTTTTTAGTGTCTTTTGTAGAACTTTGATTAATGGAAGCTTACCCCCTCCCCAAATAGCCACAAATATAAAGGGTGGAATAACTGAAAAACCATTAAGCATTTGTAAAAGCACAGAATTTAACTTGTCTTAACTTTTACAGTACTGACCTAAGCATATTTGAAAACCGAATTTGAAACTAAAAATTTTTGAAAATTCACTTTTTTTTTTTTTTTTTCCTTTTTGAGATGGAGTCTTGCTCTGTCACCCAGGCTGGAGTGCAGTGGCACAATCTCAGCTCACTTCAACCTCTGCCTCCTGGGTTCAAGCAATTCTCCCTCCTCAGTCTCCCGAGTAGCTGGGATTACAGGTGCGCACCACTATACCAGGCTAATTTTTGTATTTTTTCAGTAGAAATGGGGTTTCGCCATGTTGGCCAGGCTGCTCTCAAACTCCTGACCTTGTGATCAGCCTGCCTCAGCCTCCCAAAGTGCTGGGATTACAGGTGTGAGCCAGCACGCCTGGCCGAAAATTCACTCTTTAAAAAAAATATATCTTGGTCAGGCGCAGTGGCTTATGCCTGTAATCCCAGCACTTTGGGAGGCCGAGGCAGGTGGATCACGAGGTCAGGAGTTCAAGACCAGCCTGACCAACATGGTGAAACCATGCCTCTGCTAAAAATATGAAAATTAGCATGGTGTGGTGGCATATGCTTGTAATCGCAGCTACTCGGGAGGCTGAGGCAGAAGAATTGCTTGAACCTGGGAGGTGGAGGTTGCAGTGAGCTGAAATCATGCCACTGCACTCCAGCCTAGGTGACAGAGCAAAACTCTGTCTCAAAATGAGAAATGTACAGTGCTTTTCACATAAATGAATCTACCTTGTATATAAAACTAAACGAATAGAATCCCATTGCATTTCGTTTTCTTTAAGAATACTTACCTTAGCTAGGAACAGTGCACACACCTGTAGTCTCAGCTACTCAGGAGGCTGAAGCAGGAAGATCGCTTGAGCTGAGGAGTTCAAGGTTGTAGTGTGCAATGGCTGTGCCTGTGAATAGCCACTGTACCTCCAGCCTGGGCAACATAGTGAGATCTCGTCTCAAAAAAAAAAATAAGGGCCGGGCGTGGTGGTTCACGCCTGTAATCCCAGCACTTTGGGCGGCCAAGGTGGGTGGATCACGAAGTCAGGAGATAGAGACCATCCTGGCTATCATGGTGAAACACCATCTCTACTAAAAATACAAAAAATTAGCCGGGCGTGGTAGCGAGCACCTGTAGTCCCAGCTACTTGGGAGGCTGAGGCAGGAGAATGGCATGAACCTGGGAGGCGGAGCTTGCAGTGAGCCAAGATTGCGCAACTGCACTCCAGACTGGGCGACAAAGAGAGACTCTATCTCAAAAAAAAAAAAAAAAAAAAAAAAAAAAGTAAAGAAAGAAAAGAAAAAAACTTCCTTTGAATGTTTTTTAAGGTTAAACAAAAATACTTGTAAGATGTTGCAAGTTCTGTAGAGAAACTTAATGACCAAATTTTCGTTTTTCAAAAAGGAAGTGCTTAGGAACAAACTTAACAATAAACCAGCAAGCCCTATATGGGTAAAACAATAACATTTAAAGGAAAGATACAAAAGAAGACAAATGGAATGACACATTAAACTACTCAAGAATGTAAACTCCATGGGAGCAAGTAATTGGTTAATTGCTGTATCCCTAGGACCCAGAACAGTGCTGGTGCATGGTAGGTGCTCAGTACATATATGTTTAGTGAATGAATGAATGTACAGGGATAAGAAGACAATATCATACAGATATCAATTGTTACCAAATTTATGTATAAATTGAATGCAATATCATTAAAAATCTCAACAGGATTTTTTATGGAAATAGACAAACATTCAGAAATTCTTAAGCAAGAGTCAATATGCTAAAATGCTAAAGATTGTTTTTAAAAAGAATGAGGAAGGATAATTTATCTCACCAGTAATGAAAACATATTAGAAAGTTATAGTAATTGTAATGATTAGGTATTGACATAGGAATAGATAGACTACTAGGAAGGTAGAGTAGAACAATCAGAAATACACACACATTTATGGCCAGTGACAAAACTAGTATCTGAATTCAGTGGAGACATGGCAGATTATTCAATTAAACGCATTGGGACAACTGATTATCTGTTTGGGAGAAAAAAAAGAGATGGCTCCCTACCTCATACGCCTCATACCATTCACACACACAAAATTCCAGATGGATTTCAGACCTAAGTGTAAAAAGCAAAGTGTTAAAATATTATAGGGATGTACAGGAAAATATGTTTGTAATCTTGAAGAAAGGAAGAGCCCCTTTAAAAAAAAAGCTGAAAGAGCGAAATACAAAATAAATAAAACAAAAGCAAAATCCTTAAAAAAAGATTGACGCATTTGACCACCTCAAAATTAAGACACTATAAAAAACATAAATGAAAAGCGACGCACTAAAAAGAAATTTGGAATATACATAACAACTGAAGGATTTTAGTGCTTACCCAGAATATGGAATACTTGTTACAAATCAATAAAAAGAGTGACAACACCATAGAAAAATTAACAAAACAAAACACAGGAAAGTTGCAGAAGATATAATTCAAATAAAAATATGCTCAACCTCACTGTTAACCAAAGAAATAAAAATTGAACCAATAATATGATTCCATTCTTTGCCCATGAGATTTTTACAAAGTTTGGAGGACAGTTTAGCAATATGTTTCTGTTAATATTTTATTTATTAGATACAGGATCTTGCTTTGTCGCCCAGGCTGGAGTGCACTGGTGTGATCATAGCTCACTGTAACCTTGAACTCCTGGGCTGAAGTGATCCTCCTGCCTCAACCTCCCAAGTCATTGGGACCACAGGAGCATCACCATGCCCAGCTAATTTTTATTTTTTTTTTTAGAGACAGAGCCTCATTATGTTGCTCAGGTTGATCCCAAACTCCTGGGCTCAAGTGATCCTCCCACCTCAGCCTCCCAAAATGTTGGGATTATAGGTGTGAGCTACTGTGCCAGGACTTAAATTTTTTTTTTTGAGATGGAGTCTCACACTATCGCCCAAGCTGGGGTACAGTGGTGCCATCTTAGCTCACTGCAACCTCCACCTTCCGAGTTCAAGCAATCCTTGTGCCTCAGCCTCCCAAGTAAGCTGGGATTACAGGTGTGCACCACCACACCTGGCTAATTTTTGTATTTTTAGTAGAGATGAGGTTTCATCATGTTGGCCAGGCTGGTCTTGAACTTCCAACCTCAGGTGATCTGCCCACCTCGGCCCCCCAAAGTGCTGGGATTATAGGAGTGAGCCACAGCGCCCAATGCTTTTATTATTATTTTTTTTCAGACAGAGTCTCACTCTGTCGCCCAGGCTGGAGTGCAGTTGTGCAATCTCAGCTCACTGCAGCCTCGACCTCCCAGATTCAAATGATTTTCCCACCTCAGCCCCATGAGTAGCTGGGACTACAGGTGTGTACCACCATGCCCAGCTAATTTTTGTATTTTTTGTAGAGATGGGGTTTTACCATGTTGGCCAGGCTGGTCTTGAACTCCTGACCTGAGGTGATCTGCCTGCCTTGGCCTCCCAAAGTGCTGGGGTTACAGGCATGAGCCACTGCATCTGGCTTTAAAAATTGTAAATAAACAAAACCTGTGGTCCACTTCTTCATTTTTACCACAGAGAACACTTGTGTATATGTACAACAAGGCCTCTCGAGGCATTGTTGTTGTCGTCGTTGTTGTTTTTTTTTGAGACGGAGTTTTGCCCTCTGTTGCCCAGGCTGGAGTGCAGTGGCAGTGGCACGGTCTTGTCTCACTGCAACCTCTGCCTCCCAGGTTCAAGTGATTCTCCTGTCTCAGCCCCCCGAGTAGCTGGGATTACAGGTGCCCACCACCATGCCTGGCTAATTTTTGTATTTTTAGTAGAGATGGGGTTTCACCATGTTGGCCAGGCTGGTCTCGAATGCCTGACCTCACGTGATTTGCCCGCCTTGGCCTCCCAAAGTGTTGGGATTATAGGCGTGAGCCACCATGCCCAGCCGAGGGATTGTTTTTAATAGTGAAAAAAATAATGTTAAAATGTCAGCTTCCATTAATAGAGGAATGGTCACAAAATGGAGAGACAGGCCAACTAAAGAATATCATGCAAGTTAAAAAAGTGTGATCCTACTCACGAGGCTGAGTCAGGAGGATGGCTTGTGTCCAAGAGTTCCAGGCTGCAGTGTGCCACTGCACTCCAGCCTGGGCAACAGAGAGAGGCCCTGTCTCTAAAAAACACCAAAAACCAAAAAACTTAAAGAAAGTGAGATCACGCTCTAAGTGATACATGATAGATCTAAAGATGTACTGAGTGAAAGAAACACATAGCAAAACAATATATATAATGTGATATCATTTATGGAGAAAAACCAGGAAAAAGAATATTTCTCACAGATCCATAAATATGAATGAATGTAAAGTATCACTAAAAGATTTGGAAGGTCAAATACAAAAATGTCAACAGTGTTTACATCTAAAGAGTGGAGGAAGGGGACTGGAATTGGGAATGACGCAATAACCTAATCTAAAAGGAGATTTAGCCTGGTCTGTAACTTTACATTTTATTCCAAATCTATCCAGGTATTACCTGTCGAATTCAAAATTAATTAAAACCGTTATAAAAAGAGATAAAACAAGATCTATGGGCTGAGTAAAACTGGTGTGTCTAAGCAGCCGCTGCCTCTCCCCTCTCCTCAGCTTCCATAGCCTTCTGGGGGTGCGTCTTTCTTTCCAACCACACACACAGGAAATCTGGCTGAAATCCCAACTGAATTGTTTCCTAAACAGCATTAAGAAAGAACAAGCTGTTTTGCAAGCAGTAGCAGAAGAGGGTCCGTTATCCCACCAGCAGTTGGGCTTCACCCTGGGGGTGGGGATATTTGGGAAACCTAAGTGGGCAGAAGAGAGGGCAGCGGGGTGTGTGTGTGTGTTGGACGCGGGGAGCTCCTTCAAATGACTATGGTCTTGAGATGTAGCAGTTCCAGCAGTGCCCTCCAGAGGCTACCCCCAGGAAGGGGAGCTGGCGGGTAACTTACAGGGGGCAAGGCTTATTTGAAATCCCTCCCACCCCCTGGAGCTGCATTCTGCTGGTTACTCTGCCTGCTGAGAAGCGCTTTGAGCCTCAGGCACACCCGGCCCGACAAATAGGGCCTAGATGAGGGAACGACAGAGGTGCAGACAGGAGAGGTTGACCACCATGGGGTGACCCAGGTGGGTCATTATCAATTGGTTGGAAACATGTCAAGTCACAGAACATCTCTAGCCCTGGCACACACTTGTGCACCCCCAGACCCACCCCCGGGCCAAAGGCAGTGGCTTTGGGGAATCTACACCTTGAGAGTGTTCTCACCTCTATATGTGGGTGGAGCACTCAGGGAGTTTAAATGTCATTGTTGGAAAAGTATTTTCAAACATCCCTGGCCTGATTGCTGCCTGTGAGGAAGCAGAGCAAGCCTCTTAACAGGCGAATCACTGACATGCTGCCTGCCAGGTCTCCGTGTTTGGGCCTGCCTTTCCAGTGCACTGTCCACACTGCTGCCCGAGCGGGTGAGCTCTCTAAAGTAACTTGGACCATGCACTCCCGCTTCACACACCTCATGACTCCCTGGGGCTTTGGGACAATAATTCCTCAGTAGGTCTGCGAATATGTTGTATCCTGGGCCTCTGCCTGGCCCACCAGCCTCACCCTGTCCACCCTCTCCCTGTGTTGGAACTGAGTGAGGCCGACAGTGTCATTCTCTGGGCCCAGAATGCTGTTCCCTCTCTGTGTCTACTTGGTCAGCTTTGAGACATTCTTCAAGACAGTCTCCAGAATCAACTCCTCAAGAAAGCCTTCCTTGACCTCCCCCAGTTGATCCAAGGCTCTTTGCTGCTCCCTAAGATCCCTGCATGGGCTCTTGGGGTGCCATTTGTTTGCCTTTCTGCCCCCCTCTGTGAGCTCCTTGAGGATAAGGCTCGCGCTCTGCTCAGTGGAGAATGCGCAGTGCCCGGTGCAGCACCTGACAAGGGCTCAGTAAATACTTGTTGAAGAAATCATTGAATGAAAGGTCAGGAACAGGTGTCCTGGGGCTACTGAGTAAAGAGCACTGGTTTGGAAGTCAGGGGACCTGGCATGGAGGTTATTCTGAACTGTGCCACACTGTTGACCTTGGTCAAGCCGTTTCCTTCCCTGGGCTCCTTCTTTCTCAGCTCTGCAATAAGGAGCTTGCATTAAATGTCTCTCCCCTCTTGAGACTTGACAATTCCCTTAGAAGAGGAAAAGGACACTCAAGGTTGACAAGGGTGACAGGGAACAGGCACTCTCATGCATGGCTGATGGGAGGATGAGGTATAATCTTCAGCAGGCTATTTGACTATCAATATTAAAAAGCCCTAAAACACGCATACCCAAATATGCAGGAATTTTACTTCTTGCCTAAGGAAATAATTGAAGATGTGGTTAGAGATTTAACTCCATGGATACTTATCCTAGTACTACTTATAATAATGAAAATCAGAACCCTAAGAATCTAACGAGATAGAATTAGTGAATAAATCATATAAAATAGTTATATGAAACATTATACAGATATAAAAATGAAGCAAACCTATGTTTATTGACACAGGGAGATGCCCAGACTAAAATTGTTAAGTACCAAAAGAAGATGGTAAAACAATATTTAAAGTTCTTATCAATATTTAAAAATATATGTCTACATATAGGATATCAAAATCTTAAAAGAGGTATTGGTGAGTGGTGAGATTATGGGCAATTATTTTCCTTCCTACTGTTTATTTATGTGAAGACAATGATAAACCTTGAAAGAAAAAAAAGTACCCACAATCTCACTTGATGTTAAGTAATTTTGATTTATTTTTATTTTTGCATACTCATATTCTCAAACTTTTCATCAATGAAAATTATATTACTTAAAGGATTGAAAAATCATTTCCAAAAGCCTATAAAATTCTAGAGCCTGATTCACAAAGAGCCACTTGACCAACTGCACACACAGCAAGTCACTGGCAGGGCAAAAACGGGGTTCCCCTTCCTAGCAGGGGACAGAATCCCTGGACACACTGGGAAGATGTTCTGGGTGTTGCTGTCTCTTGTCCCTTGGCCAAGAGGTGGTCTGGGCATAGAAGACAAGAGTGGGCTGGTTGCGGTGGCTCATGCCTGTAATCCCAGCACTTTGGGAGGCCGAGGTGGGCAGATCACAAGGTCAGGAGTTTGAGACCAGCCTGGCCAACGTGGTGAAACCCCATCTCTACTAAAAACACAAAATATTAGCTGGGCGTGGTGGCAGGCACCTGTAATCCCAGCTACTTGGGAGGCTGAGGCAGGAGAATTGCTTGAACCCGGGAGGCAGAGGTTGCAGTGAGCCGAGATCGCACCACTGTACTCCAGCTCAGCTGACAGTACAAGACTCCGTCTCAAAAAAAAAAAAAAAAAAAAAGTGGGTGGCATGTTGCAGGAAGCCAGGGACCCCAAACAAAGGGACCGGATGAAGCCATGGCAGAAGAACATAAATTGTGAAGATTTCATGGACATTTATTAGTCACCCAAATTAATACTTTTATAATTTCTTACTCCTATCTTTACTGCAATCTCCGAACATAAATTGTGAAGATTTCATGGACACTTATCACTTCCCCAATCAATACCCTTGTAATTTCCTATGCCTGTTTTTATTTTAATCTCTTAATCCTGTCATCTTCTTTGTAAGCTGAGGAGGATATATGTTGCCTCAGGACTCTGTGATGATTGTGTTAACTGCACAAATTGTTTATAGGGCATGTGTGTTTGAACAATATGAAATCTGGGCATCTTGAAAAAAGAACAGGATAACAGCAATCTTCAGGGAACAAGGGAGATAAGACTTGGAGCCTGACTGCCGGTGAGCCAGGTGGAACAGAGCCATATTTCTCTTCTTTCAAAAGCAAATAGGAGAAATATCTCTGAATTCTTTTTCTCAGCAAGGAGCATCCCTGAGAAAGAGAATGCACCCTGAGGGTAGGTCTATAGACAGCCCCTTAAGGTGACCACCTTTTACGGTCGAAGCTGAAGGGATGAAAGGAGCCCTGGTCTCCTGTAGCGCTCCCAGGCTTATTAGGACGAGGAAATTCCCGCATAATAAATTTTGGTCAGACAGGTTGTCTGCTCTCAAACCCTGTCTCCTGATAAGATGTTATCAATGACAATGCATGCCCAAAACTTCATTAGCAATTTTAATTTCGCCCCATCCTGTGGTTCTGTGATGTCTCCCTGCCTCCACTTGCTTGGTGATATTTTTACCTTGTGAAGTATGTGATTTCTGTGACCCACACCCTATTCATGCACTCCCTCCCCTTTTGAAAATCGCTAATAAAAACTTACTAGTTTTACAGCTTGGGGAGCATCACGGAACCTGCTGACAAGTGATATCTCCTCCGGACACCCAGCTTTAAATTTCTCTCTCTTGTACCCTTTCCCTTTATTTCTCAAACAAGCTGAGACACTTAGGAAATAGAAAAGAACCCATGATAAATATCGGGGATGGGGTTTTCCCCGACAGTGGCAGGAAGGTGGCTGAAGGTAGGAGGGGGAACCTAAATGGGACATAGGAGGCATGGTTGGCACGAGCTCAGCCTGACCAGGACTCAGAGAGGTACACTGATTTGGTCAAAAGTCGTAGTACTTTTCCTGCCTGAGATTGGTGGCCCTTTTGCTGGGCTTTCTCAAGCAAGAAATATCCTCTTCTATTTCAGAATGATTCTGAATCATTAACCCAAGTCCTCCCAACTGCACTGATCTTGTCCCAGGGAGGCCCTGGGCTGCATTACCCAACTGATCACTAACCACAACCAGCTCTGCTCTCTCCTGGTTCCTGAAATCCAGGAGCAGATGGTGGTGGGGAGGAGGAGTTTGGAGACAACCCTCTACCAGAAGCCAAGAAAAAAGGGGAGTGAGGAGGAATAGAGGAAGTTATCTTGGTCCTGCGCCCACAGCCCCCAGGGTCCTCTTTCCTGTGAAGTCCAACGGTCTCCAGCCAGATTTCCTGTTCCCTTAGCCCCACCAAGAACCAGAGGCTGCCCACCGGGGTTGGCTGTAGAATGCAGGTTACTGTTGGAGTGGGGGATGGCCAACTGAGGCCCATTGGGTCATTTTTACTCCAGGTCTCCCTTTCATCCTCCTGTCTTCACTGGGGGCACTCTATTCCCCGCAGTTCCTGGGCTACCAGTTCCTGACTTTTGTTCCTTTCAAAGGAACCCTGGATAACCAATGTAACCAGAATTTCAGAGGGGTTAGTTGTGTGTATCCCCTGGGGACAGCACTGGTATAGGCACACAATGGTGAGCTGATAAACTTGGGTTGGAAGTGCTAAATTCAAAGGCTGGGGACAGGCTGAGCCCAGTGGCTCACACCTGTAATTCCAGCACTTTGGGAGGCTGAGGCGGGTGGATTGCTTGAGGTCAGGAGTTCAAGACCAGCCTGGTCAACATGGTGAAACCCTGTATCTACTAAAAATACAAAAATTAGCTGGGCATGGTAGTGGGCACCTGTAATCCCAGCTACTTGGGAGGCTGAGGCAGGAGAATCGCTTGAACGATTGCACACCAGCCTGGGCAACAGATCAAGATAACGTCTCCAAAAAAAAAAAAAAAGACGGAACAATGCTGGTCCCTCCTTTCCTGCCCCTTCCCCCCATTTCAGAGGCCCCTCTGTGTGTACCTTCCAACCCCAGTGGGGGAGGAGAGAGAGTTCAGTCTCCAGGATCAGACCTTCCTCTCCCTCACCCCGCCCCCAGTTTACAGGACATAAAAGCGCAGATTGAGCTAAGAGGAGCTGCCAATATCAGGTGACCTGTGGAGGTGGGGTCCTTGGAGACTGGATGACAGCAGCTGGAAGGGGATAAGGGTGCAGTGAGCCCCTCCCTCAAGGAGGTCTGGCTTTATCCAGAGACAGAGCCCTCTGAGGTGGGGCTGAGGTACAAAGGGGGATTGAGCAGCCCAGGAGAAGAGAGATGGGGGTTCCCTTCTTCCCTTCTCTCAGATGCACAGTGGACTCAGGACCTTGCTGGGCTGGGGGTATCACTGCAGAGATGAAGCTGCTTCTGGCCTTAGCAGGGCTCCTGGCCATTCTGGCCATGCCCCAACCCTCTGAAAGTGCTTCTCCAGGTAATAGTTCCCAAGGTGGGAGAAGATGGTGTGTTGGGGTGGTTG
Source organism: Macaca fascicularis (assembly GCF_037993035.2). Classification (NCBI taxonomy): domain Eukaryota; kingdom Metazoa; phylum Chordata; class Mammalia; order Primates; family Cercopithecidae; genus Macaca; species Macaca fascicularis. The sequence continues at coordinate 48,431,988 of NC_088390.1, forward strand.
TGTTCCAGAGACCCCTTTTCTCAGAGCAGGACTTCTTAGCTCTGGGGCCTGATAGGGGGTTGGGGCCCATTCCTGACTTTGTGATCCCTGCTCTGGGCAGCTGTCCTGGGGGAGGTGGATACCTCGTTGGTGCTGAGCTGTATGGAGGAGGCCAAGCAGCTGGTGGACAAGGCCTACAAGGAGCGGCGGGAAAGGTGGGGCACGAGGCACTGCCCAGCTCTGGGCAAGGCTGTCCCAGGCCTTGCAGAGAAGGAGCAGGCAGCAGGGAACTTGATGGTGGGAGAGGGAGATTACGGGGACCCATGTGGACTCCCTTTCTGTATGTCTGTCCCTGTGTCTCTGGATGGGAGAAAAGCTTAAACGCCATCCTTCCCAAAGCCTTGCCTGTCTGGACACCCAGGTCCATATCCTTTTTATAAAAGGAAGCCTTCCTCCCACCCGTGGGCCTGTCTGCATGGTCCTGCATGTCTGCCCCTGGGCTGGGGCTCTGCTGGGTGGGTCTGCACCCCTTCTCTGGCCCTCACTCCTCCTTTCTCTAAGCAGCATCAAGCAGCGGCTTCGCAGTGGCTCAGCCAGCCCCATGGAACTCCTATCCTACTTCAAGCAGCCCGTGGCAGCCACCAGGACGGCGGTGAGGGCTGCTGACTACCTGCACGTGGCTCTAGACCTGCTGGAGAGGAAACTGAGGTCCCTGTGGCGAAGGTCATTCAACGTCACTGGTACTGTTGCCCATCCCACCCCAGGCCCCTGCTCCACTAGTGACTCCTCCTAGGGACCACAGCCGTCTCCCAGTGATCCCCTCAACTTCTTCCTCCAGGGAGTCTCAGGGGTCTCCAGGGCTCCTCAGCCTCAGGTTGCCTGGGATAGGAAGTGAGGCGGCTCAGCTTCCCCATTGCTCTTTCCCTCGGCAGATGTGCTGACGCCGGCCCAGCTGAATTTGTTGTCCAAGTCAAGCGGCTGCGCCTACCAGAACGTGGGGGTGACTTGCCCAGAGCAGGACAAATACCGCACCATTACCGGGATGTGCAACAACAGGTGCGGCTGGCAGGGGGTGGCTGCAGGACCCGGGCTCAGAGAGGCGTCCCGGATGCCTCAGGCCTCCCGGTGTCAGCGCCCTGTCATCCCCTTGCAGACGCAGCCCCACGCTGGGGGCCTCCAACCGTGAGTTTGTGCGCTGGCTGCCGGCGGAGTATGAGGACGGCTTCTCGCTTCCCTACGGGTGGACGCCCGGGGTCAAGCGCAACGGCTTCCCGGTGGCTCTGGTGAGCGCGGGGTGGGGGGGTGGGGGCAGATGAGATGGGGCGAGGCCCAGCCACGCGGTGCGCGGACCCAGGCGCCAGCTGACTCCGTGTCCCGTAGGCTCGCGCTGTCTCCAACGCGATCGTGCGCTTCCCCACGGATCAGCTGACCCCGGACCAGGAGCGCTCACTCATGTTCATGCAATGGGGCCAGCTGTTGGACCACGACCTCGACTTCACCCCTGAGCCGGCTGCCCGGGCCTCCTTCCTCACTGGCGTCAACTGCGAGACCAGCTGCGTGCAGCAGCCGCCCTGCTTCCCACTCAAGGTGGCCCTGCTTCCCGCCCACTGCCTGGGTGGGGAGAGGGGAGATTGTTTCTGGAAGGGGCCATCTCCTTTCTGTGCCCAGGTTTCCTTTCCCAGCCGCTGAGGAAGGCTCGCCCTGCCTTCCCTGTGTGCAGAAGCACTGGCTGCTCAGCTGTGACCTGTCTCCTTCCTGTGCCTGGGCTCAGCCAGCTGGCAGCCAGGGCCGTCCATTTGCTCACTGCCTCTTGCAGGCCAAGGGAGAGACGGTTGTTCCTCCCTGGCTGACAGCAGTCCTGTTGGTGGAATCACTGGCTTTTTGTTAGGTTGGGAGAGGGTTCTGGGAGGAGGACCTTCCCAGTGCCCCCCAAGCCTCCATGCTCAGTCCTGTTTCCTCCCCACGGAGGGGGCAGCCCCAACCCCCATCACAAAGAAGGAGAGAGTCTGGGGGTCTGGTGGGTGCCGTGGGATAGGGCTGGGAGTGGGCAAGGTAGTCGAGGCACTGCTGGGTACGGAAGGAGGAGGAGAGAAAGGAGAGAGCGCCTGAGAGAGGGAGAGAGACGGACAGGAGAATGTCAAGGCCAGAGGGAGAGCAGGCCCAGCAGAGAGAAGGGGAGAGAGAGAGGCGAAGCTTTAGTGAGGAAGGGTCGGAGGCCTGGTGGTGCCCAGACCCAGGGGCTGCCCAGGTTCCCAGTTCAGTGTTCTGCTCATTAACGCTGCGGCTCAGAGGCTGCTGCTGGTGGCGCCCTAGGCAGCGATCCCGTTCGGGCCTCCAGAGGCCTCTGCAGCTTGAGGTTACCAGAGGTCCTGAGGGCAGGGGAAGAGCCACTTCTGCCTGGGCACCTTCCCTGCCCTCGGTGAGCCAGTCTAGCCTCTCTCTGTGCCTCAGATCCCGCCCAACGACCCCCGCATCAAGAACCAAGCCGACTGCATCCCATTCTTCCGCTCCTGCCCGGCCTGCCCCAACAACAACATCACCATCCGCAACCAGATCAACGCGCTCACCTCCTTCGTGGACGCCAGCATGGTATACGGCAGCGAGGAGCCCCTGGCCAGGAACCTGCGCAACACGTCCAACCAGCTGGGGCTGCTGGCCGTCAACCAGCGCTTCCAAGACAACGGCCGGGCCCTGCTGCCCTTTGACAAGCTGCACGATGACCCCTGTCTCCTTACCAACCGCTCAGCGAGCATCCCCTGCTTCCTGGCAGGTCAGCGTTGGGGTGGGGACCAGGGGTGGCATAGGAGGTACTCCCTGTTGGAGCCACAGTGAGTCTGTTTGTGAGCAGCTAGTGGGTTTGTTCTTAGAGAGACTGTCCTCACCAGCCATTACTATCAACTTCGTGATATTAATCCAGTTGCCTTGGTAACAAGTCAGATGGAGCCAGAAAAGCAGAAAAGCAAACAACCTCTCCAACCCTAAGATGGAGACCCAGGGATGGATGAGGAGCCTCTGTCCATCAGTCCGTTGCTTTCTCTGTCCCTCTTTACCCTTCTGGACTCTGGAAGAGAGGACAGTTGAGTCCCTCAGGAGCGGGGAACTAAAGGACAGAGAGGGCTGTGGTGCCCTTGCCCTCTAGAGCAACACTATCCAATGTGGTAGCCACTAGCTGCATGTGGCTATTTTAATTTTAGCTATTTTAAGTTAAATAAACCCCGTTTCTCAGCGGTGCTAGCCACATTTCAAATGCTCAATTGCCTTACAGTCTAGTGGCTCCCCCTAATGGGTGGCACAGATGTAAAATATTTTCATCATCTCAGAAGGTTGAATTGGACCACACTGCTCCAAAATATCCCCTCCTGCGCACCTTAATTGCCCATAATAAGAGATGATGGGATTTTAAATGTAAACAATTGGCAGTTTTGGAGACATGATTGGGGCAGTGATGGCAGCCATGACCAGACATTTTCCAGCGTTTTTTTTTTTTTTTTTTTTTCCCCCTAAGACGGAGTCTCACTCTGTCACCCAGGCTGGAGTACGGTGGCACAATCTTGGCTCACTGCAACCTCTGCCTCCTGGGTTCAAGCGATTCTTCTGCCTCAGCCTCCTAAGTAGCTGAGACTACAGGCGCCTGCCACCATGCTTGGCTAATTTTTTGTATTTTTAGTAGAGACGGGGGTTTTACCATGTTAGCCAGGCTGGTCTCAAACTCCTGACCTTGCGATCCACCCGCCTTGGCCTCCCAAAGTGCTGGGATTACAGGTGGGAGCCATTGCGCCTGGCCATTTTCCAGCATTTTTAAATGTAAGCCCAATAGTGGACCTCAGGCCCTTTCCTCTGGCCTCCCTCTGCCTCCTCCTAATGGTTCCTGCTGGTCTCTCCCTGGCTGGGACCGTGGGAGGAGGATCCAGGTCGGACTTTCTACAAGAGAGGCCGACCTCTTCTGGGCTAGTTAGGCAAGGGCAGCCCTCCTTAGCCAGACTCAGCTGCCCCCAGCCTGGCTTTGATGAGCCTCATGTCCCAAGCCTGGGTCATTTTGACCTCTAGCTGCCCATGGATGGAGATGCTGCTCTCAGAGAATTTCCTTTCCACCAGCTTCTAGAGTTGACAAGGACTAACGCTAGTGTCCTGACCCTAGCCCTCTGGGCCCTGCAGAGAAGAGTTGTGGGAAGACTAGGGGAACCAAGGGGGATCTGCTTAGTTTTCTTGAACAGTCTCAGGTGTGGACGCCACACATCTCATGTCCTAGCCCCCTCCCCTGGAGCAGGCTGCACCATTGGCATGTAGTAAAGGGCAGGGCTGACAACTCTGTTGAAATGGTAGTGGCTTTCTGGAGTCCTGTGTTGAGAAGGATTCTGAGGTGGCATCCAATTTTAGCAGGAAAGAGTGCTGTGATCATTAGCTGCATCAGACATGGGCGTGGACGTAGGCTGTGCTGAAAGGCATGCTTCTTCCCAGACACTCCTTGGAATCAAGAGAATCAATGAACCAAGCAGTGTTCATAAGTCTCATACTTTGTACCAGGCACTGTGTTAAGTCCCATGTATCCATATGTGTGCTAGGAGGGAGGGTAAAATATAAAAAGGCACAAGCCTTAGTCCTGTGCTCAAGGAGCTCCCTGTCTCAGGTACAGGAAAATGGCACATCATGTGTTGGAAGTGATGCCTATTGAATGAACATCCCCAACCAGCAGTGCCCCTGAGCTGAGGCAGAAGCTATTATTGTGGACTGGGGCATCAGGGCAGGCCTCCTAGAGGAGTGTAAATTGGGGACGGTGTGAAAAGATGGATGGGGAGGAGGGTTGAGTAGGAGGCATTTCAGGCCTTGGCTGGGGAGGGGGTGTCAGTGGAGCAAATCTTTTCTGGGATGGAGGACTTAGGAATGACAGTGGCTTTTGCCTCCCTAAGGGGACACCCGTTCCAGTGAGATGCCTGAGCTCACCTCCATGCACACTCTCTTACTTCGGGAGCACAACCGGCTGGCCACAGAACTCAAGCGCCTGAACCCTAGGTGGGATGGGGAGAGGCTCTACCAGGAGGCCCGGAAGATTGTGGGGGCCATGGTCCAGGTAGGCTGTCTTGAGCACCGGGCACACGGGATCCAGATGTGCCCCTGCAACATCCTAGCTGTGTGACCTTGAGCAAGTTCCTAACCCTCCTGAGCCTTGCCTTCTTCATCCATGAGGCTATAAGGATTATAATACATATATGAAAACACCTTTCAGATAGTAAGTGCTTGACAAAGGCTTCTTCCCTTCCCTCTGCTTCGCAGGTTTGCTCCCTGCAGTCTTCTTTCCTGTGGGTCTGTTGTTGGTGTTGGGAGGGTTGAATGTTTGACTTAGTGCCTGAGTAGCTGTTCAGTAAATTCTTCTTCTTTCCATCTCACTGTCACTCTTAGCTCCTTTACCCACTCACATCTTCTTTCTAAAATTAAAAAAATTATAGGGCCAGGCGCGGTGGCTCATGCCTGCAATTCCAGCACTTTGGGAGGCCAAGGCAGGTGGATCACGAGGTCAAGAGATCGAGACCATCCTGGCTAACACGGTGAAACCCGGTCTCTACTAAAAATACAAAAAATTAGCCGGGCGTGGTGGCGGGTGCTTGTAGTTCCAGCTACTTGGGAGGCTGAGGCAGGAGAATGGCATGAACCCAGGAGGCGGAGCTTGCAGTGAGCTGAGATGGTGCCACTGCACTCCAGCCTGGGCAACAGAGAGAAACTCTGTCTCAAAAAAATAAATAAATAAATAAATAAAATTTTAAAATTATTATTATTATTTTATTTTTATTTTTTGATACAGGGTCTTACCCTGTTGCCCAGGTTGGAGTGCAGTGGTGCGATCTTGGCTCAATGCAATCTCCACCTGTCAGGCTCAAGCCATTCTCCCATCTCAGCTTCCTGAGTAGCTGGGATTTCAGGCACGCGCCACCATGCCCGGCTAATTTTTGTATTTTTTGTAGAGACGGGATTTCGACATGTTACCCAGGGTGGTCTCAAACTCCTAGGCTCAATTGATTCGCCCTCTTCGACCTCCCAAAGTGCTGGGATTACAGGCATGAGTCACTGCGTCCGGCCCACTCACCTCTTCTTTTTGGCTCTGTCATAATCCACCCAACGTCCTTAGCCTCATTTACTCCTGGGGCAATGTTCCCGGTTCTGTCTCTCAACATCTGGTGCTTCATTGCCCCCACCCTCTCCCTCAGAGGCAGATGCAGACACACACACACACACACACACACACACACACACACACTCCTAGATTCTGGAGGAGAGAGTTTCCGGTGCTAAGGGTGAGTTTTTGATTTGCACTAAGAACTCAAGTGAAATTCATTTACACTCCAAAAGAACTTCTAGAAGCTAGAATGTAGAGTGAGACTGTTCCATGTCTTCACTTTTCACGGGGAAAATCATGCCAGATGGTCCTTCATTCCTTCCTGCCTCCCTGCTTTCCACACACCTAAACTGAGCCTTACTGTGGGCAGGCACTTGGTGGGCACTGTGAAGAATTTCAACAACTTCAATTTCCCTTGCTCTCAAGGACTTTATAAGATAGTTGCAGAAATGACAGATTAATAACGTGCAGACAAGGAAGTTATCACAATGACAAAAAAAGTGATTTGCTATTTAGTCCTCTAAGGCAGAGGGCAATATAATTATCCTTAATGTACATTTGAGGAACTCAGACTCAGAGAGGTTAATGACTGGTCCAAGGTCACCCAGCTAGCAAGCAGTAGAACTCTATTTATGCCTCTCAGTGCCACTCTGTTAGGCCCAGTTCCAGTATTGTGGGAGGTTATTCCCTGACCGTAGAGGGATGGGAGGGATTCCCCAAGCCAAGAGCAGGCAGAGACTCTGGCCCTCCTGTGCTGCCAGGCGGCATTTGCAGTGGAGGAGTGGGTAGAGAGGCCATTCCAAATGACTTGTCTTTAGATCATCACTTACCGGGACTACCTGCCCCTGGTGTTGGGGCCAGCGGCCATGAGGAAGTACCTGCCCAGGTACCGTTCCTACAATGACTCAGTGGACCCACGCATCGCCAACGTCTTCACCAATGCCTTCCGCTACGGCCACACCCTCATCCAACCCTTCATGTTCCGCCTGGACAATCGGTACCAGCCCATGGAACCCAACTCCCGTGTCCCCCTCAGCAGGGTCTTTTTTGCCTCCTGGAGAGTAGTGCTGGAAGGTAAGCGGGACCTAGGCCAGGAGCGAGTGGGCTGGCAGCTAAAGGTGGGGTAGGGGTCACCTTGGCTCTAGGGAGCTAGGGTGGGGAGCAATCTGCTTTCCTCCCATCTTGGAGATCTGGTCTGACTCTCCAGCCTCAGTTCCCCTGACTCTGCTTCCATATCTGATAATAAAGAGTGGGGGTGGGGATGGCTCTCAGAGGTAACTGGCTACTTCCTATGTGTTGTGGCTTGCTGTGACCCAGGATGCCAGGGCCTGGGAGCATCGCAATCTTGCAAGTCTGAATGGCATAATCTCCTGAGACCTATATGCCCCTGGATCATGTAGTGACTGGTGAGGACCTGCTCACTGGAGCCACCTTGGTACCAGGCACTGCATGTGCCCAGCCCTCTTCTCGAATACTCCTGACCTTACCTGGACTTGTCCCTGACTCCAATCTGAGCTCTGATACTGATCCAGATACTTCCTTCCCCTGAGCTGGCTCCTCTGGTCCCCAGGTGGCATTGACCCCATCCTCCGGGGCCTCATGGCCACCCCTGCCAAGCTGAATCGTCAGAACCAAATTGCAGTGGATGAGATCCGGGAGCGATTGTTTGAGCAGGTCATGAGGATTGGGCTGGACCTGCCTGCTTTGAACATGCAGCGCAGCAGGGACCACGGCCTCCCAGGTGAGGGGCTGCAAGAGTCTCCCCTGACACTCTCCTCCCCTGAGCTGCCTCCTAGGTAGCCCATCACTCCTCTTCCCACTCTAGGGCCCCTGCCCTCTCCAGAGTATATTAGAGGCACTTTGCTCTCAGGAAGTAGTCTGAGACCCGGCCCCTGCCTTTCCCTGGACCCATCTGATCAATTTCCAGCTCCTCTCAGCCTCCTTTGCATGCTGTAATTCTCATCTGAGGGGCATCATCATCAATGATAACCCACAGTCTGAAAATCTGTCTCTGTCATCATTTCGTTTTGCTTCATTGTATGTTAACTCTGGGGGAAGAGATTATTGTTGCCTTCATTTTACTGATGAGGCAACTGAGGCTTGATGAGATTCAGAAGCTGGACAGGTTCTTTAGTCAAGTCAGTGGCAAAGCTGACATTTGAAGCCAGATTAGCCTAACCCCAAAGCCTGTGCCTATGTCGTGGGGTAGCCCATGTGGCTGAGGCTCCTAGACACACTTCACCTCTCATGGGTCAGAGACAGACACGTTGTGCTGCTCTGGAGGGGGACAAGGAGATGTCCCTATTCTTGGACCAGCAGGAACTGTGGCAATTTAGGGTTTGCCTTATGGTAGGCGGGCAAGAGAAAGACAGAGATGGTTCCAGAGAGGCCCAGTTGTGTTCCTTGGTCTGAGCCAAAGGTTCAGGGTTCCCTGATGTGAGGTCCTTCCCTCCCTCTATGACCTTGGTTGTGTTGGGAAGGTGAGTTTTCTGGGCTGCTGGCAGATATGTGAATCTTCCCGGCTGTCTCCAACGACCTCCCCACCTTGAGGCAGAGGGACCTGCCCACAGCCACCTGTCCCCTCCCCTACGCAGGGTACAATGCCTGGAGGCGCTTCTGTGGGCTCCCGCAGCCCAACACGGTGGGCGAGCTGGGCACGGTGCTGAGGAACCTGGAATTGGCGAGGAAGCTGATGGAGCAGTATGGCACGCCCAACAACATCGACATCTGGATGGGCGGCGTGTCTGAGCCCCTGGAGAGCAATGGCCGCGTGGGCCCACTCCTCGCCTGCATCATCGGCATCCAGTTCAGGAAGCTCCGGGATGGTGATCGGTGAGGAGGGGCAGGCGGCGTGGGCCGCTGGGTGGCTGTGGGCCTATCCCTGACTCTCTGGGAGCCCAAATTTCCTCCCGTCAGGTGAAGGACTGGAGGAGTCAGTGATTTTCCAGTGTGTTCCAGGAATCCTCCAGATGCCCTGGAGTGCCTCTAATGTGCCCTGAACCTGTTGGGGGTGCAGCAAGGAGAGACCTGGACCCCTGGTTGTAAAGGGAGGAAGATAGAAAAATGCCACCCTTAGCTACTTATTCCCGTGGGTTTCACTGTGCAACCATGGGCGTGTCAGCCACCAGTGGGCAGTCCCCTCCCAGCTTTCCCACAGCTCCCCTTAGTGTCATTTCGTCGTGGTCCTGACGTCTTCATGTCTAGTTCTTGCTTAGCCTGTATTGCACTTTTGGGAAAATTAGAAAAAGGTGCCCCTCTCTGGGTGGACGAATTATAAACCACCCCCAAGATTCTCTCTCACTCCTATGGATGCAACTCCTGGCCAGGGCACAGGGCTTCAAGAGTGTGTGTGGGCCCCAGTCCCCCTCCAGCGTGGTGCCCTGGAGGCCGCCGGGCTAGGGATAAGGGACAGGCCACTGGGCAGCTGTGCTTTACTCTGCACAATGAGTGGAACATCACTTGTGTGAAAGCCCCTGGACTGCCCAAGGGCCTGGGGCCCTCCTGTGCTGCCAGGTGGCATTTGGTGTGACCTTGTTATATCCAGGGAGCAGCACAAGCCCACCGATGCCCTGCCAGCCCAGAATATCCTCAGGCACAGTGTCCACGGGTGTTCCCCATGCAGGTTTTGGTGGGAGAACGAGGGTGTGTTCAGCATGCAGCAGCGACAGGCCCTGGCCCAGATCTCCTTGCCCCGGATCATCTGCGACAACACGGGCATCACCACCGTGTCTAAGAACAACATCTTCATGTCCAACTCGTATCCCCGGGACTTTGTCAACTGCAGTACACTTCCTGCATTGAACCTGGCTTCCTGGAGGGAAGCCTCCTAGAGGCTAGGTAAGGGGGTGCAGCAGTGAGGGGTATATCTTGGCTGGCCGATTGGAACCACGGAGATCTCCTTGCCCTAGGTGAGCCCAGCCCTGTTCTGGGTGCAGCTGAGAAAATGAATGACTAGACATTCATTTGTGTGCTCATGTATCTGCAAAGTATATAAATTGGCATTTCATGTGTGTGTGTTGTCTGAACATGGGGAGTGTTTCATGGGTTATGTGTATGTGCCATTTATGTGAGTGTGTGTTTGTGCCGATGAGAATACTGAGTATGTGGAAGGCAGCAGAACGGACTGGTGAGGCGCACAGCTCAGGAATTAGACTGCCTGGGTTCCAATCCTGGCTCTGTGGCTTGCTAGCTATGTGAACTTGAGCAAATTACCCTCATTAAACAAGAGTTTTCTTCCTTGTAAATTACATCTGTCATGGTTTCTTGGAGGGCCCACTTGTATCCTCTTGTTCTTCATTTATTGAGCACCTACTACATGCAAGGCACTGTACTGGGCATGAGAAACATATAGAGGCAAGAAAGAGATACCAAGATGCCATCTGTGTCTTGGTTAGCAGAGCTGGACCAGTGGTGCCCTGGAGGGATGAGCCAGCTGCAGCTGGGCTCTGTGGTTGACTTATGGGCCCAGCCAGCCAGACTCAGGCCATGGCTCCCCTTTTTCTTCCTCACCCTGATTTCTTGCTTATTCACTGGAGTCCTCCTGAAGAGGAACTGGGCCTGTTGTACTTTCTGTACCATTTATTTGTTCCCAATGTTTATAGTAATAAAGGCACCGCTGATGGGGACCTCCACTCTGTCCATGTCTGAGGAGGAACTGGCGCTTTTGCAGAGGCTTACTCTGGGCTCTGAACTTGAACCAGTGTGGTCTGTGCTCAGGGCCCTGTGTTTCTGAACTGAGGGTGAGGGTGTCGGGGAGTTTTCCTTTGAGATCTGTATGTGGAGGGCAGGGCATGCGGTGCAGACCCTCCTCCCTCACCTCCGCCCCTGCCACCCTGCAGTGAACTGTGGTCACCAAGCTCTTATGTTTGTTAATTGCTCTAGCAAACGTTTGCTATGTGTTCACTCTGTGTCAGGCCCGTGCCAGGGGCTAGGAAGTGGAGGGGACAAAATGCTGTGTGGTAGGAGAGAAAGTGCAGGGACCTGGTGAGGAGGCAGGCCCTTTCCCGACGAGAGGGGCCTCTGCATCCTGCATCCTGGCAGCCTGGCACAGGGGTTCAGAGGCCCTCAAGACAGTGGACTCCTTCTCACTCATGGTGCACATGGCCCCTGGAGCAGTGAGAGCAGATGGCTGGGCCCAGAGAACAGGGCCAGCACTGAGGGAGGGGAAGGAGTGTATTTCCCTAGTAGTCTTGCCTGGAGCTTGAACCCTGCATCTGATTGGAGGACTCCCTCCCTCTCCCCTTCCTTCTCAAGTGTGGGGAGGGGCCGGAAGTGGTGTAGGATGGTGGAGTCTAATGTACTCAAGGGGCCCTTGGTAATGTTAGGACCTCACCATGGTAAGCAGCAGCATAAATACTGCTTGTCCTCATTTCCACGATGAGGAGAGGGCTGCTCAGAGGGGTGAAGCAACTTGTCTGAGGCCTTGAAGAAGTGGGGGGCAGTGCCAGGCTGCAGTCGAGGTCATCTGGCTCCTGGGCTCTTCCCACAGGATGACTGGGTGTCTCCCACTCCCATCCCACCAGTCAGGGGATCTGGAGGCCCTGGTTGGGCTAATCTTTCCCAGGGGGTCATTTTAAAAGAAGAACATATGAATATGTATTGGGCAGAAGCTCAAGGAATGTTCTGGAAGTGCTCCTTCAGAGACATCACAGGATCCAAGGATCACTCTAGAAGAGAGTATTTCTCAGAAGGGCCACTGGAAGTGATATTAGCTTCAGCTGTGGGGGACCCAGGCTTGGTTTTCCTTCCTGTTTTATCCCTTGGCACCGCCACCTACCATCCCCCCCACGCCCTCTCTCTTGCTACTCCACAGCCAGTGCTTCTTTTCCCCAGGAGCCCCCTGCCCCTCCCCTTTCTTTGAGAGCTCTTAGAAATCCCACCAAACCATCCCCTCTTACCCCAAGACCCATACACGCACCATCTCAGTGGTAAGACGTGTATGGCCTATAAACATCTAGTTACTTATTTGGCAGTGATTCCAAAGTCCGCTTTGCATCTTTAGTCAGTCATCAGGTGTTTTTGAGCACTTCTAATGTGCTGTGCACCGTGCTAGGTGCCACGGGGAACCCTCGGAGGCAGGCTGACATCCTGGACTAGGGAGCTTACAATCTAGGTGAGAGGACAGGAGGAAAGATAAAGGTCAAGGGCCAAGACTTGTGGAGGGAAGAGGACAGGTAACATCCAGCAAGCTGGAGCAGAAGCGCACCTCAGAGGGGCTAAGTCTTGACAGAAAGGAGAAGCCGCAGGAGCTGAGTATAAGAGCTGGGCGGGCTGAGGCAGCCACCCTGGGGCCTGAGCAAGCTGTTCACCCAGGGGTGTAGAGAAGCCCAGCTGCAAAGAAGGGCTGGGACTTGGGTGTGGAGCTCTAAGGGACCAGATCATTGAACTTGCTTGAAATGACCGTGTGGACCACAGGAAACTTTCCTGTGCAGCGCAGGCTGTATTGGAGCCCAGGCCCCTAATTCTTCACTGAGGCCCAGGGTGACAGGTCCAGCTTGTCAATGGCTGAGCAATCCACGAAGTCATAGGGGTAGCTGTTGGCCCGGAATGGGTCCCGTGGGACCTTGGTGATGCGGGTGTTGTCACAGACAAGGCGTGAGAAGGACATTTTCCGTAAAGAGTCCTTCTGCTCCTTCGTGAAGACCCCAGGGTTTTCCCACCAGAACCTGCAGAGATAGAAGTAGAGTCGCTCCACAGTCTGGCCGCTGGCCCCTCCCCACCCTGTCACAGGGGAAGGAAAGGGTCACAGGAACCATGAAAAGCCCTACTCACGCTGAGATCTGGAATCAGTGCTCATGCAGGACATTGGGATACCCCTCTTGGAGAAGGGACCTGCCCTTCCCTCCCTGGCTGAGGACGCACTTGCCTGTCTCCATCGCGGATCTGCTGGAACTGCTTGCCCAAGAGGCAGGCCAGGAGAAGCCCCACCCGACCCCTTTCCACCAGCGGCTCAGCAATGGCCCCTATCCAGATGTCGATGTTGTCAGGGGTCCCGTAGAGACCCAGTAACTTCTTGGCCAGCATCTTGTTCTTCAGCACTGTGTTCAACTCCTCTAGTGTCTGCGGCTGTGAGAGGTCGCAGAAGGCTCTCCAGGAATTGTACCCTAGGTTGGAGAGGCTGAGGCTGTCTCATCCCAGGGACTTCCTGTTCACAGCCCCCTTTGGAGCCATGTCCACTCCAGCTCTATCAGCCCTGGAAAGTCTGGTCCTATAGCCTTTGGGATGGGGAAGGAGGCAATCCATTGTTTTTTATTTGCACTTCAATCTTGAAGGGGCTAGTTGGTTAAGTCCTATGTAACCACTAAGTAATCGTGAAACCTATGTGGTACTTACTATGAGTCCAGGCACCATTCTAAGCACTGTGCAAATATGTAACTGAAGAACAGAAATGTTAACTAATTTGCCCAAAGTCCTGTAACTAGTAAATGACATAGGTGGGATTTGAACTCAGGCAGTCTGGTTCTTAATTAAATTGCCTTTCATGGGGACAAAAGAAAGGTCCAATAGTCACTGGTTTCTCTCTACTGTTTTCTTAATGTTTTTAGGGCTTTTAAACTGTTTTTAAAGTTAGTTGGTGATCTCTTTTTCATTTAAGGAATGCCAAGATAGTACCAGATATATCCTCTTTTCTCTGCATTAGGGGAAATGGAAGATTCTGCTTCATAGAGAAACAAAGTGGGTTTTAGAAATGGCCTGGGGCTGGACATGGTGGCTTGCACCTGTAATTTCAGTGCTTTGGGAGGCCAAGGTGGGAGATTGTTTGAGGCCAGGAGTTCGAGACCAGCCTGGGCAAAATAGCAAGACTATGTCTATATTAAAAAAAAAAAAAAGGCTGGGCATGTGGCACACCTGTAGTCCCACCTACTTGGTAGTCTTAAGCAGGAGGATTACTTGAAGCTAGGAGTTTGAGGCTACTGTGAGCTATGATCGCACCACTGTACTCTAGCCTGGGCAACAGAGCAAGACCCTGTCTAAAAAAAAAAACAACAAAAAAAAACCAAACAAAAAAACTGGCCTGACTTTTGTTTCAGAATTGATCTGATGATCAGATCCTCAGGGTTATAGAAGAGAGTCTCCAGGAGCCCTAGGAAGTTAGCTAAAATTTCCCCGGCGCAGGCCAGACTTCAGACCCACTCACCAGGTTGCCCATGGTCCCGGCAACGCTGTGTGTTGATGGCAGCCAGGTCAAAGCCATGGATCCTGTGAGTTGGCTGGAAAAGCTTGTTGCGCAGCTCTCCAGTCATCATTTTATTCTGTTTCATCAGCTTGGATTTCTTGGCCAGCAGGCCCCGCACCAGAGGATCAATTCCACCTGTCAAGGGAGACCCAGAAGCCATGCTTAGGATGGGGGTAGGGTGGGAACATCATCCATGGCTTGCCTGTGCCTCCACCAGACATTTTCTCTTGGTTGAATGCGGGTCAGCTGGACATCCCAGGCTGGAAGGAGGGAGAGAAGAGCACAGTGCAGCCTGAAGGGTATGCTCAGGGAGACAGGGGCATCCAGATTTTCTACTCTGGGGGTGGGCAGAAAGGGGCATTCATGCGATGATGGCATGACTATAAACATTGAGATATTTTTTGGCCATGCATGGTGGCTCATGCCTGCAATCCCAACACTTTGGGAGGCCAAGGTGGGAAGATTGCTTGAGCCCAGGAGTTTGGGATCAGCCTGGACAACATGGCAAAACCCTGTCTCTAAAAAGAAGGCAAAAAAATTGGCCGGGTATGAGGGTGTGTGACTTGTAGTCCCAGCTACAAGGGAGGCTGAGGGAGGAGGATCACGTGAGCCCAGGAGTTCAAGGCTGCAGTGAGCCGAGATTGTGCCATTGCACTCCAGCCTGGATGACAGAATGAGACCCTGTCTCAAAAAAAAAAAAAAAAAAAAAAAAAAAAAGATATTTTTAAAGCTCTAGTTCATGGAGTCAGCTTTTTCTTCCATATGTTCTGCTGAGGAACATTGCATAATGGGAAAAGGCTGCATAAATCTCAAGGAAATGGCCTTGACTTGTTAGGCTTTAAGTAAAGTTAATTTCAACACAACATAGCCTAGGGATAAAGGAAAGTTGGGTCCAACCTCTGGCACCTCTATGAAGTAAAAAACTCTAGAGGAGATAAAAGAGCAATGTATTTACCAAATCCATGAACTCTTTCTGTAGGAGTCAGAGAAGCCTACGGCAGGGGAAGGAAGTAGGGAAATCCCAGTCACCTTAGAAGCCAAGAGGAAAGAAAGAATAACTAATACTTATTGGTCACCTCCTGTGTGCCAGGAACCATTGTAGGGTGCTCCACATGTATATCTCATTTAATGTTTTGCATAGCCTTGTGGATGGGTGCTATTATTGTCCCCATTTTATAAATGAGGAAACTGAGGCTCAGTGAGGTGAATTCACTCGCCCAAGGTCATGTAAAAGTGCTTGGAATCTGACTTCCAAGAGAAGTTTCCCTACAATAAACTGCATAGTGGGAGACCAAGGTGACAGCACTTCCCTGAAAGGGCATACCATCTTTGACCATCCTCCAAGTGTTGAAGAAGAGGGTGTGGAGAGGGAGTTCTGGTTCTGGCCCCCATGGCTGATAATTCTCATCCAGGCGGAACACAGAAGAGGGGACCTCCAAATGGCCAAAGCGGAAGGCGAAGGTGAAGACATTGGAAATTCTGGGATCCACAGATTCATTGTAGCCTTGATATGGGGGTATCCACTTCTGCATGTGGTCACCTAGCAAAATGGGTAGGTAGTCCCTAAAGGTGATAATCTGGAGGGAGAATAAAATCAAGAGGAAATGGTGTAAGAAGGCTGAAACCTCTGCAGAGGGAGCTGTGAAAGAGCTGCAGCCAAGAGTGATGAGCTGTTGAAAATCAAGGATGGCAAATGGATAGCATATGTGCCCAGTTCCCATTCCTATGACCATAGTAGACATTGCTAATCAATCATGACATTTTTTCTGTTGATCTCTTACGATTTGTCTCAGCATAGGCTCTACTAATCAGTCATTTAAATTTGGCATATGAAACATACTCTCTTTGTCATCTTTGCACTAAGTTTATGACCTTGATGCTAAAGTGACAGTCTTTGTGTGTCACTTTAATGTAACAATGTCAGGGCAAAAGGAATGATAAACCACAGGAATGATTCAGGAGCAACTGAGGAAAGTTCATCCAGTCTCCAGTTCTGAAAGAAATACAGCAGAATGGAAAGACTGGTTTCTGGTTTTCTTTTACATAAAAACACAATGAACTAACACAAATAAAAAATCTTCGGAAAAGAAAAATGCCTCCGCATAACCTAATAATTATATTAATTTTTATTCTTGTAGTCTTTGCCTATATGTTACCCACTTTTACATAGTTACAATCCTACAGAATGCATACCTGTGCATTCTGCTTTTTCACTTCACGTTTTCCACGTTTCTGTCTAGCTTTCACAGTGAAGCCCTGTGTCTCTTTGCTCTTAACCCAGTGCCATAAGGAGCTCAGGTGCAGTAGTTCCTGTTCCCCTAGAAGGTTGCTCAGCAACAGCAGGCAGTCAGGGAAGTACTTTCCTGCCTTGCAGACAGCACCAGCAGGGATTGAGTGGGAAGCCCCCAAACACCAAAAGAGTGAAGTAGACAAGAATAGCATTGCAAGGCTTAGGAAACTAAGGTTTGGTGGACCTAAAGCCCACAAAAGCAGTCCAGAACCTACATGCTAAATCTAAACAGGGTAACTATGTGCTAAAATAGAAGTGCTTTTTTCTTTCTTTCTTTTTTTTTTTTTGACAGGGTCTCACTTTGTCACCCAGGCTGGAATGCAGTGGTGCCATCTTGGCTCACTGTAGCCTTGACCTCCCATGTTTAAGTGATCTTGCCTCAGCACCCCCAACTAGCTGAGACTACAGCTGCATGCCACCAAGCCCTGCTAATTTTTGTATTTTTAGTAGAGACGGGATTTCACCATGTTAGCCAAGCTGGTCTTGAACTCCCGACCTCAGGTGATCCACCCGCCTGGGCCTCCCAAAGTGCTGGAATGACAGGTGTGAGCCACTGTGCCTGGCCTAAAATAGAAAATTTAAATAGGATCAAGGGTCTCCTAATATAGTAACCAAAATGTCTAAGATACAAATGAAAATCACTCATAATACCAAGAACCAGAAATGCCACGTTTTGAGTAAAAAGGACAATCAACTGATGCCAAGGCTGACATGAATCACATGCTATAATTATCTAATAAAAAATTTAAAGGCAGCCATTATAAAAATGCTTCAATAATTAATTACAGATTATCCTGAAACAAATACAATATCACAGCAAAGAAATAGAAATTATAAAAAAGAAACAAATCAAAATTACAGAACTGAAAATACACTAACTGAAATTTTTAAAAAGCTTGAATAGACTCAGTAACAGAGTGGGAATGACAGAGGATAGAATTGGAGACAGATCAACAGAATTTACTCAATCTGAACAACAGAAAGAAAATAGACTTTAAAAATTGCTCAAACAAACCAGAGCCTCCGGGTTCTGTGAGACCGTAACAAAAGATCTGGCATTCTTATCAATGGAGTCCCAGAAATAGAGGAGAAAGGGGGTGAAACTGAAAAAGCATTTGAATAAATAATGCCTGAAAATTTCTCAAAATTGGTGAGAGGCACACATTTACAGATTCAAGAAGATGAATGAATCCCAAACAGGATAAACATAGTGAAATTCACTCCAAGGCATATAATTAAATTTCTGAAAACTAAACATAAAGTATTAAAATAGTCAAAGAGAAATGACACAGTACCTATAAAGAAACACCAATTCAAATAATGGTAAATGGCTGGGCGCAGTGACTCACGCCTGCAATCCCAGCACTTTGGGAGGCCGAGTTGGGTGGATCACCTGAGGTCAGGAGTTTGAGACCAGCCTTGCCAACATGGCAAAATCCTGTCTCTACTAAAAATACAAAAAGAATTATCCAGGTGTGGTGGTGTGCATCTGTAATCCCAGCTATGCGGGAGGCTGACGCAAGAGAATCGCTTGAGCCCGGGAGGCGGAGGTTGCAGTGAGCTGAGATGTCACCACCGCACTCCAGCCTGGGTGACAGAGTGAGACTCCGTCTCAAAGAAACAAAAACAAAACAAAACAAAACAAAAAAACAAATATCAGTGAAGTTCTCATCTGAAACCATGGAAGCCAGAGGAAGTGGTGCCACATTTTTCATGTGCTGAAAGGCAAAATCTGTCAACCCTGAATCCAATAGCTGGTGAAATGATTCTTCAGGAATAAAGAGGAAATAAAGACGTTCTCACACAAAGGAAGACTCAGAGAATTTGCTGCACACAGACCTATCCTTAAACAATGGCTAAAGAAAACTCTCTAAACACGAAGAACGGTAACAGAAGAAGGAAAGGACCCTCAGAAAGGAAAGAAGAACAATGTAATGGGTAAAAATAGAAGTAAACATAAACTCTTTTCCACCTCATGATTTTTTTTCATTATATTTTATGGTTGACGCACCATCTGATGTGGTATAAAATGTACGTAGAAGAAATGCTTCAGACAATTATATTTCAAAAGTGGGGAAGGTGAAGGGACCAAATGGAAGTAGGTTTTCTACATGTCACTTGAAATGATAAAGCACGACACCAATAGGTTGATACGTCGTAAATCCATATCTCTATCTCTATCTTTATTTCTATATCTGTCTACCTATCTATCCTGAGAACAACCACTAAGAAAATTATACAAAGCAATATGTGATCAACTGGACCTTTAAAAAATGTTCAATTAACCCACAGGAAGGCAAGAAAAGCAATATTAGAGGAACAAGAAACAGAAGGAACAAACAGAAAACAAATAATAAAATGAGAGATATGGGAAATTTAATACCTAACATGTTAATAATTACTTTAAAGATAATTTAAAAGTAATGATTACTAAAGGTCAGAGATTGGGAGAGTATATTTCTTTTCCTTTTTTTTTTAAGTGACCCAACAATATGCTGTCTAAAAGAAACTCACTTCAAACATAATGACATAGGTAGGTTGAAATTGACGGAATAAGAAAGATCATGGAGACATCCATTTTTAAAAGCAGGGGTGACTATATTAATATCAGATAAAATTGACTTCAGAGGACAAAAGTGGAAATTACATAATGAGAAAAGGATCTATCCATCAAGAAGATGAAGCAATCCTAAATGATACGGATCAAACAACAGAGCTTTAAAGCTTTAAAATACATGAAGCAAAACCTGACAGGACTGGAAGAAGAAATAGGCAAATTCTCATTTATAGCGAGGGATTTCAACACCTGACTCTTAGTAAATGGGAGAATTACTAGACAGAAAATTAGCTGGAGTACAGAACTGAATAGCACCATCAACCAACAGATCCAATCGACATTTACAGAACATTGCATTCAACAACAGCAAGATACACATTATTTTTAAGAACTCATAGAATAGTCATCAAGATAGTCCACAGCAGGGTTTTATAAAACAAATCTTAACAAATTTAAAATAATTGAAATCATACAGAGTATAGTTTCTGATCATGATGGAATCAAACTAGAAATCAATAACAGGAAGGCAACAAGAAAATCTACAAACACTTGGAAATTAAATAACACACTTCTAAATTATACATAGGTTAAAGATGAAGTCTGAAAGGAAATTTAAAAAATACATACAAATGAAAATGAAAACGCAATATATCAAAATTTGTGGGAGGCAGTCAACTCAGTGCTAAGAGGGAACGTTATAGCACTAAATACATTAGAAAATAGAAAAGATTGCAAATCAGTCATCTAAGTTTCTACTTCAAGAAACTCAAAAAAGAAGAGCAAAATAAATCCAAAGCAAGCAGAATAGTCTAAAGGATAAAAATCATACGATCCTATCAATTGATGCAGAAAAACCATCTGATAAAGTTCAACATCTATTCATGATAAAAACTCTCAGTACACTAGGAATGGAGCAGAACTTCCTCAATCTCATAAAGGGCAACTACAAAACATTTATAACTAATATTATACTTAATGGTGAAAGATTGAATACTTTCTTGATTGGGAAGACAAGGATGCCTGCTTTCTTACTATGTGCATTTAATATATTATTGGAAGTTTGAGCCACTAGGAAGTTCTAGGAATTGACACGTAATAAGGCAAGAAAAAGGAAGAAAAATCATATAGATTAGAAAATAAGAAATACAACTGTCTTTATTGGCATATTACATGATTACCTGTGTAGAAAATGCAAGCAATCTCTAGCAGAATGCCTAGAACTAATTGAGTTTAGCAAGGTCACAGGATACAAAATCAACACATAAAAAAAATAAATTATATTTTCATACACTGATAAAATAAGTAGAAACTGCAATAAAGCTGTAATACCATTTATAATTCCTCCAAAGAAAATGAAATACTGGACTGGGTGCGGTGGCTCACGCCTGTAATCTCAGCACTTGGGGAGGCTGAGGTGGGCGGATCATGAGGTCGAGATTGAGACCATCCTGGCCTCAGAGATGGTGAAACCCCATCTCTACTAAAAATACAGAAATTAGCTGGGCTTGGTGACAGGCGGCTGTAATCCCAGCTACTCAGGAGACTGAAGCAGGAGAATCACTTGACCCTGGGAGGTTGCAGTGAGCCGAGATCGCGTCACTGCACTCCAGCCTGGTGACAGAGCGAGATTCTGTCTCAAAACAAAACAAAACGAAAATGAAATGCTGAGGTATAAATCTAACAAAACATGTACAGAATCTGTGTGATAAAACTACAAAATATTGATTAAAGAAATAAAAAAATCTAAAGATTGGGGAGACATACTGAGTTTATGGATTGGAAAACTCAACATTGTAAAGATGTCAACTCTCCCTAAATTTATATATAGTTTTAATGCAATTCCTATCAAAATTTCAGTAAGGTTTTTTGGTAGACATACACAAACTTACTTAATAATATGTATGGAAAGGGAAAGATCCTAGAATATCCAAAACAATTTTGAAAAAGAAGAATAAAGTGTTTTAAGGCTGACTGGATAGCTACAGTAATTGAGCACTGTGGTATTGGTAGAGGAACAGACATACGTGCAAACCAGTGGAAGAGAATAGACAACCCAGAAATAGATCCATGTAAATATGCCCAAATAATTTTTGCCAAAGAAACAAAAGCAATTCAATGGAGAAACAATAGCCTTTCAATAAGTGGTGCTGGAGCAATCTGACATCCATAGGCCAGAAAAAATAAAAAAAGCATCTTGACCTAAACCTCACACTTTATGCAAAAAATTTACCCAAAATGGATCATAGACTTAAATGTAAAGCATAAAACTATAAAACTTCTAGAAGGAAAAAGCAGGAGAAAGTCTTTGGGACCTAGGACTAGGAGAAAAGTCCTGAGACTTGACACCGCATGCACAATCCAGGAAAGGAAAATTTGGTTAAAAGGACTTCATTAAAATTAAAAGGTTTTGCTCTACAAAAGACCTTCTTAAGAGGATGAAACAAAAAGCCCACCAAATTATAGACTGGGAGAAAATCTCTGCAAATCACATATCTGACAAAGGACTTGTGTCTAGAATACATAAAGAACTCTCAGAACTCAACATTACAATTCAAATAGTCCAGTTTGAAAATAGCCAAAATATATGAACAAGTATTTTATTGAAGAGGATACAGAAGTGGCAAATGAGCACAGGAAAAGATGTTCAACATTACTAGCCATTAGAGAAATGCAAATTAAAACAATGAGCTATTACTACACACCTATCAGAAAGGATAAAACAAAAAATGGTGATGACACCACCAGGACGCTAAGAAATTGGATCATGCATACATTGCTGATAGGAATGTAAAATGGTACAGCCACTCTAAAAAATGGTTTGGCAGTTCCTTTTAAAATTAAAAGTAGAAGACTCAGAGTAGCCAAAGCTATGCTAAGCAAAAAGGACAAAACTGGAGGAATCACATTACCTGACTTCAAGTTATACTACAGAGCTATAGTAACCAAAACAGCATGGTACTGGCATAGAAACAGACACAGAGACCAATGTAACAGAATAGAGAACCCAGAAACAAATCCACACACCTATGGTGAACTCACTTTCAACAAAGATGCCAAGAACATATACTGGGGAAAAGACAGCCTTTTCAATAAATGGTCCTGGGAAAACTGGATATTCACATGTGGGAGAATAAAACTAGATCCCTATCTTTTACCCATATATAAAAATCAAATCAAAATGGATTAAAGACAAATCTAAGACCTCAAACTGTGAAACTACTACAAGAAAACATTGGGGAAAGTCTCCAGGACATTGGTCTAGGCAAAAATTTCTTGAGCACTATTCCACAAGCATAGGCCACCAAAGCAAAAATGGACAAATGGGATCACACCAAGTTAAAAAGCTGCTGCACAACAAAGGATACAATCAACAAAGTGAAGAGACAATGGAATGGGAGAAAATATTGATATTTGCAAACTACCCTTCTGACAAGGGATTAATAACCAGAATATATAAGAAGCTCAAACAACTCTATAGGAAAAAAAATCTAATAATCCAATCAAAAGATAGGAAAAGATTTGAATAGACATTTCTCAAAAGAAAACATACAAATGGCAAACAGGCATATGAAAAGATGCTCAACATCACTGATCATCAGAGAAATGCAAATCAAAACTACAATGAGATATTATGTCACCCCAGTTAAAATAACTTATATAAAGAAGACAGGCAATAACAAATGCTGGCAAGAATGTGGAGAACAGGGAATCCTTGTACACTGTTGGCAGGAATGTAAATTAGTACAACCACTATGGAGAACAGTTTGGAGATTCCTCAGAAAACTAAAAATTGAGCTGCCATATGATCCAGCAATCTCACTACTGGGTGTATACCCAAAAGAAATAAAATCAGCATATCAAAGCGATATCCGCACTCTTATGTTTGTTACAGCACTATTTACAATAGCTAAGATTTGAAAGCAACTCGTGTCCATCAACAGATGAATGGATAAAGAAAATATGATACATATACACAATAGTGTACTATTCAGCCATAAAAAAGAATGAAATCTAGTCAATTGCAACAACATGGATGGAAGTGGAAATCATTATGTTATGTGAAATATGCCAGGCACAGAAAGACAAACATGGCATGTTCTCACTTATTTGTGGGATTTAAATATCAAAACAATTAAACTCATGGACATAGAAAGTAGAAAGATGGTTACTAGAGGCCGGCAAGGGTAGTGAGGGGCTGTGGGGGGTGGAGGTGGAGATGATTAGTGGGTACCAAAAAATACAATGATGGCTGGGCGCTGTGGCTCATGCCTGTAATCCCAGCACTTTGGGAGGCCGAGGTGGGTGGATCACTTGAGGTCAGGAGTTCAAGACCAGCCTGGCCAACATGGTGAAACCCCATCTCTACTAAAAATACAAAAATCAGCAGGACATTGTGGCAGGCGCCTGTAACCCCAGCTACTCAGGAGGCTAAGGAAGCCTGGGCGACAGAGCAAGACTGTCTCAAAAAAAAAAAAATTAAAAATAAATAAATAAATAAAAGAGTAAGACCTACTAGTTGATAGCACAACAGTGTGACTATAGTTAAGAATAACTTAATTGTACATTTTAAAATAAGAGTGTAACTGGATTGTTTGCAACTCAATGTATAAATGCCTGGAAGGATGGATAACTCTTTTTTTTTTTTTGAAATGGAGTCTCACTCTGTTGCCCAGGCTGGAGTGCAGTGGTGCGATCCTGGCTCACTGCAACCTCCACCTCCTGGGTTCAAGCGATTCTTCTGCCTCAGCTTCCTGAGTAGCTGGGACTACAGGCACGTGCCACCACGCCCAGCTAATTTTTGTATTTTAGTAGAGATGAGGTTTCACCATGTTGGCCAGGATGGTCTCGATCTCTTGACCTCATGATCTGCCCACCTCGGCCTCCCAAAGTGCTGGGATTACAGGCATGAGCCACCGCACCCGGCGGGATACCCCATTCTTCATGAAGTGCTTATTTCACATTGTATGCCCTTATCAAACCATGCAATGTACCCCATACATATAGACGCTTACTATGTACCCACAAAATTAAAAACATTAAACAATTTTTAAAAAACCCTAAAAATGGACTTAGCATGTGACCTAACAATTGCACTCTTAGGCATGTATCTCAAAGAAATAAACATTTATTTTCATGTAGAAACTTATGTTTGAATGTTTATAGTAGCTTTTTTCATAACAATCTCAAACTGCAAACTATCCAAATGCCCTTCAAAAGTTGAATGGTTAAACAAACTGTAGTTCATTCATACCATGGAATACTACTCAGCAACAAAAAGGAATGAACTACTGATATACACAACAGCATGGATGAACCTCAAAGATACTGTGCTTAATGAAAAAAGCCCATCTCAGATGGACACATGTCGCATAATTCCATATATATAACATCTGTGAAATAACATAATTATAGAGATGAAGAACAGATCAGTGGTTGCCAGGGGTTACGGATAAAGGGGTGAGGATGGATGTGGCTATGAAGAGATAGCATGAGGGAGTTTTGGGGGGACAGTACAGTTAAGAGTCTTTATTGTGGTGGTTACTTGAAGCTACATATGTGATAAAACTGCATAGAGCTGTGCAGACACACACACACAGAGATGATTACATTTATAACTGGTGAGATCTGAGTAAGCTCTATGGTTTATATGAATGTTAACTTCCTGGTTTTGCCACTGTATCTTGGTTATGTAAGACATTAGCACTGGAGGAGACCGGGTGAGGGGTGCATGGGACCTCCTTGTATATTTTTTAAGATTCCTGTATAATTCTTAGAATCTAATCATCTGCAGGGAGGGAGGCCCAAAAGCCCTGCCACCGGGGCCCACCTGGCTCCCACTCCTGGCTCTGCCCTCTGCTCGCTGTTGCGCCTCCAGCTACCTTTTCTCTTCCCAAACCTCTGTTTCCCCCGGCCTCTCTGCTGCTTCTCTCCTATTGTCTCATCCTTTGAAACCCCCCTCCTGTTGCAATATGTTAGAATCTATAATTATTTCAAAATAAAATGTTTAAAAAAATATATGCATGGTTAACATCAACACATCAACTTTGTCTCTTCTAGTTAGTTGATCAGCCAATCAACAATATCTGTTGAGTATGCCCATGAGACGGGCTTAGATGTAGACAATTAAAAAGGAAGACAATCAAATCAAAATAACCCAAATCACTGCGGTGTAGCAGTCCCGGGAGTGAAGGAGCCTACAGTCCAGTGATGGCACCGGGCAGGCACACTGAAGGGACCAACGCACAATTGACTTTCCAACACTCCCAATCCAGAGATTCATTTTGAGACAGAGAAGCTGAAGAAATGAAAGGAGGGGGATTTCAAAGGATGAGACAACAGGAGAGAAGCAGCAGAGAGGCCGGGGAAACGGTGTGGGAACAGAAGAGGGAGCCGGAGGCGCAGCAGTAAGCAGAGGGCAGAGTCAGGAGTGGGAGCCAGGTGGGTCGGGATGACAGTGCTCCTGGGCCTCCCTACCTGCACGAAGGCTCCCAGGATTTTCCGGGCTTCCTGGTAGAGCTTCTCTCCATCCCACTGAGGGTTGAGTCTCTTTAGTTCCCTGGCCAGCCGGTTATGCTCGCGGAGAAAGAGGGTGTGGGACGTGGCCAGCAGAATATGCTCTGAAGCTCGAGAATCTCCTGAAAGCCCAGAAGACAGGAAGGCAGATTCTCCCTAACAGCCCCAGGACCCAGTAACCTGCACAAAGAAATGATGGTGCCCCACAGGACCCCCCCATCAACAAGCTCTCCTTCCTGTCAGGTGGAGAGGGATGGGGAGGGGGTGCTGAATCATAGGTTTGACTCTCAGTTCTATATACACACTTTTTAGCTGTGTGACCTTGGACAAGTTACTTAACACTTCTGAGCCTCAGTCTTCTTACCTATGAACATGAGAATGAGGACTGTGACAAAGGCTAGTGGTGACACACTACACAGTAACATTTTGCTAATTATAACCCAATTGCCTTCTAGGAAGGGGGGCTTCGAATGAATGAGGAGCTTTTTACTTCACAGAGCAACTTTGAAGGTTTTAGGAATGCAGGTTTGAGGTGAGGAGCTTGGGTAGGGCTGAGTTCCTCTGGGTAATAAAGGGAGAATAATCTGGAGATGGGGGTCTATAGTGGGAGGGAGAGAGGAGTAAGGATGGAGGAGCAGTTAAATGGCCAAAGACCAGGTGTCTCATAAGGGAATAAGGAACTTCTCCCTGTGCCCGCTAATCTTTAGGGGAGTCTATCTATTATCTATCTATCTATCTATCTATCTATCTATCTATCTATCTATCTATCTATTATCTATCTATCTACCTATCTATCTATCATTATCTATCTATCTATCTATCTATCTATCTATCTATCTATCTATCTATCTGGACAGTCTTGCTCTGTTGTCCAGGCTGGAGTGCAATGGCATCATCTTGGCTAACTGCAGCCTCAACCTCCTGGGCTCAAGTGATCCTCCTGCTTCAGCCTCCAGAATAGCTGGGACTACAGGCATGTGCCACGATGTGTTGCTAGTTTTTAAATTTATTGTAGAGACAGGGGTCTTGCTATATTGCCCAGGCTGGTCTTGAACTTGTAGTCTCAAGCAATCCTCCCACCTAAGCCTCCCAAAGTGTTGGGATTACAGGCGTGAGCCACTGCACCAGGCCAGGAAAGTCTATTTAAAATTGCAAATTCTTGGTGTCAGTGCATATTTTTATGAAGAACAAAAAAGAACTCAGTTTTGTGTCTGGATTGATGTGGAGTATATGTGAACGCAAAATCCAAAACATCTATAAAGGTATCTTGGCCTATGAGCTGGCCTTCTGCAATGTCAGGGTGGCCAGGGGGTTTGTCCTAAGAGAGAGGATGTTTGAGGGTGAGATGGCCTCTAGAAGCCGGAAACAGAGAGGACCAGGAGGGCACCTGGAATGAACAGAATTGGCAGGGCTTTGGTCGTGCACAGGCTGTATGAGTGGGGGTTTTGTGCCCAGGTTATAAAAAGCTTTAAAAATATACATTCCTCTTCATCTAGAACTTCCTCTTCTGGGAAATTATCTTAATAAATGTATCAAAAATGAGAACAAAGATTTATCAGTGAAGATATTCCTTACCTAAACAGCAGCAACAAAACACAGAAAAACTGGAAATAACCCCCAAGTAGGGTTGAGAAAATGAATGATGGTAATATGTGTCATGCAATGCTAGGCAGCCATTAAAAACCATGTCATAGAAGAACAGTTAATGGCATGAAGTAGATTAAGTGAAGACGTCAGGTTTTGGAGCATTATTTATAGTAGGACCCAATTATTGAAAACAAT
This sequence comes from Macaca fascicularis, assembly GCF_037993035.2. NCBI lineage: Eukaryota > Metazoa > Chordata > Mammalia > Primates > Cercopithecidae > Macaca > Macaca fascicularis. The sequence continues at coordinate 48,459,394 of NC_088390.1, forward strand.
GTAGAACTGTATCTGTGATAGGAAAAACACTGGAAAATAAGCATTAAAATGTTAATGTGATTATTGGTGGGTAGTGGGATTGTGTGAATTTTTTTTTTTCTTTTTTTTCTTTTTTTTTTTTGAGACGGAGTCTCACTCTGTCGCCCAGGCTGGAGTGCAGTGGGGCGATCTCGGTTCACTGCAAGCTCCGCCTCCTGGGCTCAAGTGATTCTTCTATGTCAGCCTTCCAAGTAGCTGGGACTACAGGCGCCCGCCACCACGCCCGGCTAATTTTTTGTATTTTTAGAAGAGATGGGGTTTCACCGTGTTAACCAGCATGGTCTCGATCTCCTGACCTCATGATCTGCCCACCTCGGCCTCCCAAAGTGCTGGAATTACAGGCATGAGCCACCAGGCCTGGTACTTTCTATTTATTTTCTTTGTTACTTTTCTGGACTTCCTGATGTTGTTTTACAGTGAATACATGTTCTTGAATTCTTTATTCATCTGGGCCTTTCTGCTAGTCCTGGACCGGGACCTGGCTAGGGACAGCGATGGCTCAGTGTGCATTTTTCAGAAAGATGACAAGAAGGGGGCAGTGGTAAAGCTTCCCTGGATAATCCCCTTGTCCTTGGGCCCTTCTGTTCCCAGGCTAGAGACTCACCTGCCAGGAAGCAGGGCACACGGGCTGTGGTGTTGATGAACTCACAGGGGCTTGGCTTCTTGCTGTCATAGGGTAGGTAGGGTAGCCCATGGTCTGAGACCTCCTGGTTGACAGCCATGAGGCCCAGGGGGCTGCTGAGGTTGCGGAGGCGGCTGGCCAGGCTTGGCTCGGAGCTGTACACAAAGCTGGCATCCAGGAAGGAAGTCAGGGCATTGATCTGCTCTCGGGCCAGGGACTTGTAGGGTGGAGTGGGGCAGACAAATCCAGCTCGGAAGAAAGGCATGCATTTCCCTTGAGTCCTCGCCTTGGGGTCATTGGGTGGGAACTGCAGAGAGATTGGGCAGAAGTGACTGGGCAGGGGTGGAACAGCTGGGCCCTGGCAACCTCTCCCCAGGGCAAGTCTGGATGCAAAGATGCTGATGGTGCCTTCCTGGGACCCTGGTACTGGACACTGACCCCAGACACTTCTTGCTGACATTACTCACCCTGGGCTCATAATATCCTGAAGTTCATTACATCCTGTGGTGTGAAAGAGCTGAGGGTAATCATTCAGTCCTCACAGTGAGGACTCCAAATTTTTGGTGGGGAGGGAGTCCTGAGCTCCCTGGACAGGAAAGCAGGACATGAGGTGGGAACAGATTTGTTAATAATTACTACTAACAACAGCTGCCATGTATTTATTTTGGGCTTACTGTGTGCCAGGAATTATGCATACTTTAACTCACCTCAGTCCTCGAAAAAGCCCTGTAAGGTGGACAATTCAGTTCCATTTTATAGATGAGAAAACTGGGGCTCAGAAAAGTTAAGTAAGTTACCTAAGAACTTACACACTGGAAGGGAAAGATGTAGGATTCAGATCATTGGCTTCATTCCACAGTTTATGCTCTTTATACCACAGCACATAGCCTCGATTTATTCTGTGAGTGAATAAATGACTCTCCAACTGTAACACCCACGAATAATAGGAAAAGATGCATTGCTGCAAGCTCCTCTCCCTTCCAGATGGAAATTCCTACAAATCCCTGCTGCTCACTCATATTCATCCAGGTTTCAGGTCCTTCTGAGTGGAGTTGAAGTCATCCTCTACAATGATGTACGGCAGCATAAACTTTAACATGCATAAAATGAATCTCTGGGGATCTTGGTAAAAATGTAGAATCTATTTCCTAACATCTTGGGTGAGACTTGAGATTTTGCATCTCTTTTTTTTTTTTTTTTTTTTCTTTTTTATGTTTTGATATGGAGTCTCTCTCTGTCACCCAGGCTGGAGTGCAGTGGCGGGATCTCGGCTCACTGCAAGCTCTGCCTCCCAGTTTCAAGCAGTTCTCCTGCCTCAACCTCATGAGTAGCTGGGATTACAGGCATGTACCACCACGCCAGGCTAATTTTTGTATTTTTAGTAGAGACGGGGTTTCACCATGTTGGCCAGGCTGGTCTCAAACTCTTGACCTCAGGTGATCTGTCCACCTCAGCCTCCCAAAGTGCTGGGATTACAGGCGTAGGCCACCTCTCCCAACTGAGATTTTACATTTCTGATAAGCTCCCAGGTGTTACCAATGCTGCTAGGTCGGGGATGTAGACAACCTTCGCCAGTGTTCCCATTCTGCTATCAGTAGTTTACTTGTCCAATTCCCACGCTGGCCCTTTGTTCTTGAGAGCTGGAGCAGTGTCCTGTTCCCTTTGGAATCCTCAGCATTTAGTGCATTGCCTGGTATGGGGTGGTCAATGTCTGTTTACTGAATAAATGAATGAGTGAGGCTTGGGAAACTACCAAATCAGTATCCATGATCTATCCAGAGATCCTAGCTGATGAGCTGGGAATGTCTGCTACATCAGGGTGGGCAAGGGGCTAGCTAGTCAGAGATGCCCAGCTGCAGGGCCTTACCATGATGGGGAAGCAGTTGTCTCCCTGGATACAGTACTCATCACACTGGGCTTTGGAGTACTCACTACTCCCCAGCTCGGTGTCAGGGGCAAAATCCAGGTCGTGATCTACAATCTGACCCCACTGCATGAAGAACAGGGACCTGTTTTGGTCCAGAACACCCTCCTCATTCAGATAGCCAACAATCTTGTTAGATACCTCCCGGGCCTACAGATGGAGACAGAAGGGGAGGGCAGATTAGAGGAAAAAGTGCTTTGAGGATTCAGATGCAACTACACCTCATTAACTACCTACCATGTTACAAATACACTTAATCCCTACAAGGAGTTTGTGAGGTGAGTGGCATTAGCCTCTTCTGTAGAGGGGGAGATTGAATCCTGGACAGGTAAAGTCAGTTCTCCAAGGTCCTGCTGCTACAAACGGACAGGGATGGGATTGAACCCAGATCCGTATGACTTGATGACTTGCCAGGCCAGTGCCCTTTCCACTAAGAGAGGGAAAACAAAGACAGGCTGCCTCTGAAATACGAGCTACGGAGGTGCCGGGTGTCCGGGAATAGAGAGGGGCTCTGGGTAGGGGCTGCCAGCTCCCATAAGGCCAACAAATAGGACCTCCAGGCAAACAACAGCTGATGCACTCCAGGAGCGAGGGTTGGGGTAAGCGCGAGCAGGATGGGGCAGGGAGGCCATCTGCCCGGGAGACCCCAGGGTATCTGGCCTGCGGCGACCGGGACGTGACCACCACGTGGCTGAGCTCCGGGCTCCGAGCTCTGCTGCCCTCTAGCGGCAGATGGGGGTCTGTGCAGATCTCCATCGCGCACCCCCGCTGCCCGCACCGATTTCTCCTCCTCCTTTCCCTGCGAGCATCCCGTCCCCTCTGACTCCCATCCTTCACCCCCGCCCGGCCTGCCCTCACCAGCGGGAGAGGGAAGCCGTTGCGCGTCTTCCCCGGCGTCCAGCCGAAGGGCAGGGAGAGCCCGTCCTCGTACTCCGCGGGCAGCCAGCGCGCCAGAGCCCTGTTGGCGGCGCCCAGAGCAGGCTTCCTCCTGAAACCAGCACAATCCTCGCTGAGCTTCTGCAGGCCGGCTCCGGGGCTTCATAAGCCCAGGACCTCATGGGGGAAGGAGCCTCTGCTCGAGGCGGAGGGGACGCAGAGAAGGGAGACTCTCAAATGTGCGGTCTCTGAACTGCGCCCACCCCCTGAAGGCGCGGGGCTCCCCCGCCCCCGGGAAAGGTGCCGCTTCCAGAGACACACAGTGGGCTAGCGGGAGAAGGCTGGAGATGCGCGATCTTGAGAAGGTGGGGAAGGTGGGAACGCCAGCCCAGGTGGGCAAGGCAGTGGCAGATCTGCCTGGAGTGCCCAAGGAGCAAAAGTCTTGGAGGGGCGGGGCGGGGTGGCTGGAACGGTCGGTCCCCACACCCCAAGCCCTGCCACCTGTTGTTGCAGTCTCCGGTAATGGTGCGGTAAGGGCTGCACGGGTCGCATCTCACCACGGGAGCAGGGGCACCACAGCCCACCTCCAGAGACAGCGAAGTCAAGTCCAGGCTGGGGTCTGAAACAGAAGGGACTCCAAAGGGACTGAGTTCTTTTTCCATTCACAGGCACCCGTGGGAGGCAGAAAATGGAGACCAGAGGTGAACCTGCATGTTTTGGAATGCATTCCGTTGTAAGTAAGCGTTTCTCAATTAATCTGACAGCACATTAAGGTAATAAATTTTATTCCCATTTTACAGGGAAGAAAATGAGACTACAGTGTTCAAGAGACTTGCCCAAGGCCACACAGAGTAACTGGTAATGTTCCCAGAATTGCTAGTAATTCCTGATATACCAGGTCCAGATTCATTTGAATTGACAGATCTTTCTTTTAGAATGGAAATACCCCTGGGAGGTTAAGCATATGTTAGCATGAGTTAGTGTGATAAGACCACTTTCTTCTAAAGCTTCATTTACATCTAAAGTACCAAGCGAGCAGGGACATAGCGAGGACAGATGTTGGGAAGGGATAGGTAATTTTTCAGTGAGGGGCAGGGGTTGTGGGAGGAGTGACAGAGTAGAGGGGCTTTAGGCATCAGAGGGTTCAGTGGGGGCACAGAGTGGAGAACACATACCCTCATGTGCATACCTCATCCACCCTGGCGTCTGCAAGAACAGGGAGGTGAGGGAATCTGGCTCATGGGGGCTTCTTTGGGGGCCATCTCTGAAAGGTGGCAGGATTTCAACTCTCAGAACCTTTTGGATTTCAGAGGTCAAAGTGCTTCGTACTTCTTACCCTGTCCCAGTTTCCTTTTTTTGGAGCTTTGGAATTTGCCCAACTCCTAGGCTAGGTTTCCCCCCTCACTTGATGTTTTCCCAGGGAGAACCTGCAGCCTCTTCCTCATGTCAGGACCAAACCTCTTCCTCATGACCCTCTGTGGGCTGTGGCATTTGGTTGGGGGTGAGAATGGAGGGGATGGAGGAGGCCATGACCAAGCCATCAGTTAAGTTCATTTACTGATAGCGCCATCTTACCCAGAACAAGATGGAAATCTTAGCTCCTGTGACATTATCCCAGTAAATTCCCCTGACACAAGTGGCTTAAATATCCCTTCTACTAGAGGAAGTGGTGACACTGTGGTTTAGGACAAGGAACCCATGTTTATTGACTTTAGCACTTCCTTTGGGCAGAGGCCTTACAGATAGTGTTATACAAAGAGCACCAATGTCCCCTCACTTGGAGTTGGCAATGTGAGCTTGCTAGGTCTCAGTTCCTTCCTCTGCAAAAAGAGCATTGCCCTGGCTGTCCTCTAAGCCCCTCCTTGCTCTGCCAGTCTCGTCTACTGGTCTAAGAAGGGAGAGACGGGAGTGTTTCTCTGAGTAGATAGCTCTCAACAGGAAGTGCAGCTTTGGGTGGCCTCTGCTCTCTCCTGTGGGGAGATGACCCCTTCCTGCCACAGAGGGCTGGTGAGTTTTCTGTACCTGTGACATTGGTCAAGGACGCCTTCTGCCCCAGTCTCTTTAAAGACTCCTCCCACACCTGTCCGTTGCGGATGGCTGTACGCGTCCGGCCTTTGGCATGCTTGAGGTACTCTGAGAGCTGTCGGCTGGTGGGAGTCTCAGAGCTCATGGCGGTCTTTAGCCTACAGTAGAGGGAGATGGGGATCATGGACTGGACCCTGTAGGAAGGGGGCTGGGGGCCGCTGGAGGGGTGGGAGGGGATGTGTGTACAACATGGCCTCATAACCCAGGCTGCTGCACTGTCCACTACAGTAGCCACTAACCACATGTGGCTATTTAAATTGAAACTTATTAAAATGAAAATTAAAAATTCAGTTCCTCAGCAGCACTAGACACACCTCAAGTGCTCAATAGCCAGGTGTGGTTAGTGATGACTCTGTTGGACAGTGCAGATAGAGGACATTTCATCATCTTAGAAAGTTATCTTGGACCCTGCTAGCCTAAAGTGGGCTTAGAGCTGATCGGACACAGGGGTGGATCTGGGTTCCACCAGGATTGGCTTAATTATATGACCTCTGAGTGACTTCCCCTCATTTATGAACTGGGAATCACAGTTTTCTCTCATCAGAGACTTATGTATGGACTTTGGGATAGACTGACTGGGATTGGCTCCTGACTGCCACTTTCCAGTTGTGTGCCTTTGAGGCAAATTACTTACACTCTTTGTACTCAGTTTCCTTATTGGTATAATGAAAATAATGATAGTAACCTTAGGTTGAACCATGCTGTTTCATCATTTTTGACCTTGAAAATAGCTGTTTTCTACAGTTTGATTCAGTACTTCCTAGGATTTTGGGGAGGAATGAATGTAGAGCCCCCAGAGCTGTATCTGCAGAGAGCACACACTCGCACGTGCGAGCATCACTGTTACCATCAGCCGGGTCCCACAAGGGGTTCCTGCAAGGTATTAGAGTCCCTGCCTCACACCATGAACAAAGGCAGGCAGGCTGCTGGGCCCCCATGGGCTTAGCCTGTAAGATCCCATCCAAGGTTCCAGATGTTCCTTCCTTTCCCGCCCCGCCCCGGGCTCTGCATGCTTCCCCTGCCTGGACACAGATTCACCAGGGACTCACCTCCTGCTCTGCCCTGGGGTTGGGCTCTGTTGGGGGCAGGCAGGTCTTGGAAGGACCTCTTTGCCATCTCCACAGTCTCTACCCCAGTCCTAGCCGTCATCCTCTCCCATCTAGACAGCTCTTACTTCCACTCCTGTCCTCTTCCCATTCGTTCTCCACAGGGCTGCTGGAGTGATGTTTTTAGCATAAAAATCAGACCGTGTCACCGCTGATTCAAGTGTTCTAATGGCTTGCCCTGGGGCAACACACCTCTGCTCTCACCTTATGCGTGATCTTCCTTGCCTCCTGCCTCCACTGGCCTTCCTTTTCCTGAGCACCCCACGGGCTTTCCTGCCTCAGACCCTATGCTGTTGCAGTACCTGGAACGCCACCCCCATGCCCTCTGCCTGGGTGGCTCTTTACCATTCTCCAACAGGCTTCCCTGATCCCTGTGCCTAGAGTGGTATCCCTTGCCCTGTTTATTTCCTTCATTTTCCTTATAAATTGTGAGTCACTGCACTGTGTGTATACTTGGGTAACAGAATGTTTAAATGTGACTCGTTCTGTCTCTGTGAGGCCCCTGAGTCCAAGGACTAACAAGCGGGGAAGGGCTCCTCCACATTTCAAAGCAAGGTACTGGTTTGCCTGTGCAGGACTTGCAAAGGAGGTGTATGAACCCCGGTTTTGTGGCTTTTATGTTGTCCCCCATCATGCGGCTATAAAGGGAATGAATTTGAGGAGGGTGAGAGAATTTTCCTTTGGAGACATTTGCAGAAATACTGGTCACTTCCCTCCCACCACCATGAGGCTCCTCCTTTGCCAGTTTAATTCTAGAGAGAAAGGTCTTAGGAGGAGAGCTTGACTGTGTGTCCTGGAGTACTGGCTGGGGTTTGACACTTGCCTGAAGAGCAGTGTCCTGACAGCACAGAGAGAGGGGCAGGGCAGCCCCGTGCAGAATCCGGAATCTGCACGGCCCCAACAGCAGGGCGAAGCTGCTAGTATTCTGGAGGCTGCTTAAAAGGGACCTGCCCCAAGACAGGGTGGGGAGGGGTGAAGGAGTGGGCCCAATTCTCCCAGGCAGAGAGGGTTAGAGCTGGGAGTCACTGGCCAGAGAATTTTCCAGATCACAGAGTTGGCAGCAGAATCTCTCTCTGAAACCAGGGAAGTACCCAAGGGGAGACAGAGAGAGAGCTTCCGGCCCCTTGAGGACTGAGCTGTTCAGGGGATGTAGACTCACCACCCCTTTTTCCTCCCTCCCTCAGCTTAACCAAGGAGCAGAAACCCAGGCTGGGAAGGAGGAGCCCCAGAAAGAGGGAGAAGGAGACTGCACTCTCTTCTCCCGCCAGAGGCCTCAAGCAGTTCTGAGCTGAAGGAAGAGAACAGGTCTGGGCTTTATCTTCTTATGCTGACATTTTAATTCCTGAGATAATCCTGGTCTGGGGACTAGAAGTGTCCAGAGCATGTTTTATCATCTAAGTCACCAAAAAAGTTATCTGAAGGCTTGAGAGTTCATTCAAGGGCCAAGGAGGAGTGAGTGGTGGCCCAGGTCCAGTGCAAAGGGACAGCGAGAGGAAAGAATAAGGTTACATTTTTTTCTCAATGTCTGCCTTTTCCCTGGAGTATGCGTTTCCTGAGGGAAGGCGCCCACGTTGCCCCTGCACAGGATTGGAGGGTGGTTGACTCTATGGGTGCTCTGTGGGCCCTGGGCTCTTCCCCTTGCTGCCACGGGTGCATCTGCTGCAAGCTCACTCCAGTAACCTTGTTGGGCGCCTGCTTCTGAGCCACTGGAGGGGCCTGGTTGGGGGTGCCAGGGAATTCCACAGGTGTGCCGCAACACCTCTCAGCCACCTGCAAGCCTGCAGCCATGTCTGACTGACGTGGGCAGATGAGGGCTCTGCTCCCTTGCTCCAAGATGGGACAGGCTCTGAGGAGCAACTTCTGCTCCAGGTTTCCCTGTAGGGTCAGGCTGAGGCTAGACCTGAAGTCACTTTATTTGTCCAACCTCCCCCTTTGCTTCTGCTGCTTCTTCACCCCGTCACAGCTTCCCTGTGAGCACTTGTGTAATATGTCACCTGCATCTGAATGCAGGGCTCGGATTTGGCTTCTGGTGGACCTGGCCTCAATTAGTCAATATCAGTTGGATGAATGAAGAACTTTTACTGAGAGGCTTTCTGGGACTCTGGAATGCATGACCCAAGAAAATATTGGGCCACGTGGAAGAAAGTCCTTCTAGGCCAGGTGCGGTGGTTCACGCCTGTAATGCCAGCACTTTGGGAAGTCGAGGCGGGCAGATCATGAGGTCAGGAGATCGAGACCATCCTGGCTAACACAGTGAAACCCCATCTCTACTAAAAATACAAAAAAATTAGCCAGGCGAGGTGGCGGGCACCTGTAGTCCCAGCTACTCGGGAGGCTGAGGCAGGAGAATGGTGTGAACCTGGGAGGTGGAGCTTGCAGTGAGCCGAGATCTCACCACTGCACTCTAGCCTGGGCGACAGAGCAAGACTCTGTCTCAAAAAAAAAAAAAAAAAAAAAAAGGTCCTTCTAGGGTTAGATTAGATGTCTTCTTCCAGGTGATGCACAGGCTGGGGACTTTAGGAATGTGGGCTATTGCTCCTACTTGTCATGTACTTGGAAGGCTGGGAGGATGGAAAGGCAAGTTTTATCATTGTTCGCCTCACTGGCTCATCGGGGCTGGCCTAGATGTGCTTGTCATGAACAGGAAGCCTGTGAAGGGAAGAGTGTGTGTGTGTGTGTGTGTGTGTGTGTGTGTGTGTGTCTCACGTACCTGGTTCGGGAGTCCAGGAAGGCCTTGTTGACTTGGACCTTGGCCTGACTCACAGCATCGGAGATGGCAGAGGTTCTGGTGGTCTGTGCTTGGGGTTGGAGAGGGGAGCAGGAAGTAGGTTGTCAGACACCACTCCTTTGCAATGTCTTCTACTTTTGTCTCCCTCTTTCTCAGCCATCACCCCCACCCCGCAAATCTGGGCAGGCAGGAGATCAAGATTAGGAAAGTTTCATAAGAGTCCTTAAGGGGAAAAAGCACAGAATGGGAAGAATACTCTTGGATCTTCAATAAGATGTCAAAACTGCTCTTCGGGATCTCACTAGAATGCCCAGAGATGGGATGAAGAGGGAGTGTGGCCACTCAGGGTGGCGTGGGTTACTGGGCTGTAGGGATTTTTCTGGTTCCTGGTGAGATGGTCTCGTGGACTATCACAAGTTCATTAAGGAGGACCCACTGATCACCAGGACCCTGACGTAGAGAAGGGGATGGCATGATAGCAATGGGATTCCCTGTTCGCTCTTGTATTGGTGTCTGGAGCATGGAGGACAGGATCTGTTTTCTCAACAAGGAGAGCGTAGTGGGTTAAATAATGGCCCTCCCAAAATTCACATATGAATGGAACTTCAGAATGTGACCTTATTTGGAAGTAGGGTCTTTGTAGATGTTATGAATTAAAATGAGGTCATACTGCCTTAGCATGGGCCCTAAATCCAATGAATGATGGTTTTTTGAGAAGAGGAGAGGACACACAAAGAAAAAGGCCATGCAAAGACTGAGGCGGAGATTGGAGTGTTGCAGCTACAAGCCAGGGAACACCAAGGATACCAGGACCACCAGAAGCTAGAAGAAGAAAGGAAGCATTCTTCCCTAGAGCCTTCAGAGGGAGCACAGGCCTGCCAAGACCTTGATTTTGGACTTCTATCTCCTGGACTGTGAAAGAATACATTTCCGTTGTTTTAGGCCACCCAGTTGGTGTGCTTTGTGACAGTAGCCCCAGAAAACCCATAAAGGGAGACACTCACCTCTTGTGGCAGATGCTGCAGCCTGAAGCAAGATGAAAGAAGCCAGGAGGGCTGGGAGATGGAGAAGGATCCTCATCGCTGAAACGAGATGCAGGATCACTCTGTGAGCCTCTCTACAGCCCAAGTGGGAGGGTTTGAATCACAGAAAGCAGAGAAAGCCCAAGGAACGCCAGACACCCTAACACTGGAACAGAGGAGGAGAAGCCACATTAACGAATGAAACATCTACTTTATGCACAGGCCTGTGCTAGGTGCTGGGAGCGATGGAAAGAGGAGAAGCCGTGGTGGAAGGGAAAGAACTCAGGCTTCGGGATCGAAGGCCCTGATTTATCATTCTGCATTTGTTCCAAATAGCTCTGTGACCTTAGGCAGGTTACTTAACATCTCTGGGGTCCTGGCTTGCTATGGGAGGAGGTGAGACCAAGTGATCCAGAATGTCCAATTCTGTCCTGACAGCCTGTGGTCCTGAGACGCTGTGCCTGTCTTGTCACAGGTGTGAGAAATGCTGTTACCAAGCCTGGAGCCTGCCTTTGAGTTCTCCTCCTTCCTTCCCTCCAGGATGCACGGCTCCCTGCGAGCCAGTTTCCTCTGGCCCAGCCCCAGGGGAGAGTGCCTGAGAGGTAGACACTCAGCGCCTCCCTTCGGAAACCTGGCAGGGGCTTCCCCATCCCTCAAAGTGCCAACTTGATGGCAATACTGAAAGAAAGTTATGACAAAGCTCAGAGCTCCCCTGAGCCCACAGCTGTGCCCCAGCCTGCCTGGGAAGATTCCAGCTCATGGATTAACCCCTTCGCCATGAGCTTTAACTCTGAACGAAAGTCTTTAGACTAAATTTTGTGCAGCTTTGTTTTCTGATGAGGGTCTTCATTGGGCTTAGTGGAACAGACCCTGTATGTCTTCTGAGGAGATTCTGGCTCCAGCCCGGGGAGGCAGCCACAGTGTACAGATGGAATGATTGTGTGTTTAGAGCATGGTCCTGAGAGGCTCCTCAGTTTTCACAAGAGCGCATGGGCTCTCCCTGCAGCACGGCATTCACTGGTGGAATCCAGAAGCACACCAGGGAGAGCAGCCTCAGGTTGCCCCCCAGCCATGTCTCCCTGAGGCTCAGCTCCCAGAGAGAAATTCTGGAGCTCTGCCTGACAGATTTCCCCACCTGTCTTGCACACCCTCTCCAAATCATCTCCACTTGGAATAGGCCAGACCAGGAGAACTCTGTATCTGGATCAGGTCATTTCAGCCTCTTTCACCCCTGTCCGCCTCCAATTTTTCCCTCGAATAATTTGTATCTTGTTGGATATACTTTTTGTAAGCTAACTCTAGAGAAAAGGCAAGGCATGAATAAATACCTCTCTGGCCAAGATTCTCTCTGTTACTTCCCCCTTCCCCAAGATGAGTTCTCAAACAGCTTGACCTCTCAGTGGGCTCTTGTCCTTAGAGTTGCATGGCCCCAAGGAGGAAGAGATTCTGTGACCTCCTATCCCTCTGTCACCATATTTTGCAACTTCAGGGGACCCATTGCAGGGTTCATTGAGTTAGCAGAAATCTGCCCTTCAGACAAACAGAGATGATGGTTTTGGAGGAAAAGGTATCATTGACTTTAAAAAACAATTGTGGTAAAAAAAAAAAAACATGGTCAAATGTGGTGGTTCATGCCTGTAATCCCAGCACTTTGGGAGGCCAAGGTACCAGATCACTTGAGGTCAGGGTTGGAGACCAGCCTGGCCAACATGGTAAAACCCTGTCTCTACTAAAAATACAAAAATTAGCCAGGCGTGGTGGCATACACTGGCAATTCCAGCTACTGGGGAGACTGAGGCAGCAGAATTGCTTGAACCTGGGAGGTGGAGGTTGCAGTGAGCCAAGATTGCACCACTGCACCCCAGCCTGGGTGACAGAGTGAGACTCCATCTCCAAAAAAAAAAAAAAAAAAAAAAAAAGAAAAGAAAAGAAAAGAAAAAACCAAAACCCAAAAAAACTACATAGCATAAAATTTAGCATCCTAGTCACTTAAACTATGTAGTACTATAATGTCAGGTATATTCACATGTTGTACAATGGATCTCTAGAACATTTTCATCCTGTAAAAACTGAAACCCTATACTCATTGAACACCAACTCCCTATTTCCCCTTCCCCCCAGCTCCTGGCAACCACCACATCATTGATTTTTTTAAGAGGGCTGTGAGCACAAGCATTCATTATGTTGTTCTTTGAATGACTAATGCATTTCATAATAAATGACAAACACAAGGTAAAAGATTAGTCCATTTTTTAAAGAGGCATCATCTGAGACAGCCTGAGGAAGACAAGATCATAGAAGAAGACATGAAAGTTGAGAAAATTAAACAGGAAATAATACTTAAGTACTCATTTCTCCTCTCCTCTTCTTTGGGACCCCCTTCATGCTCTCCTCACTGGAAAGTGGAGGAGTGGGGACTTCAAGGCCACAGATAAATTATTTTCCCATGTCTTTGGCAATGTTCTTGGTGGGTGTGAAGGAAGGGTGTGAATAAAAATCAGAGCCAGGTAAATACAAGGTCATGTCACTGAAAAGGGGGTGTGCAAAAAGATTCTAGAGGGACACTATCTGTAGCCAGAACCATGCAGGGCAAGAGGGCATGGGGCTTTAGAGTGTAAACGGCCAACAAGAGGCTTCTGTGATGTGTGGATATTTATCTGCATTCTTATCAACATGGTGAGTGCAGAAACCATTTCCCTAGCCCTTTGGTTTGCAGCAAAGCCTGGAGCCTTCCCTGGGACATGAAGCACTATCTGGAGACAGAGCCACAGCCTTTGCCCCTCAAATGCCAGGCTGATCCACAATCCCATGCCTCCGCTCATGCTCTTTCCTATACAATACCCTCTCTGCCTAATAAACTCCTATTCATCCTTCAAAACCCAGACCAAATGCCACCTTCTCTGTGAAGTTTACCAGTTTTCTCCAGGAAAAGTTAGATTGTTCTTTTTTCTGTCCTCCCACAGTATTTCATCCATATCTCATATTACTGTCTTCACATCTGTTTCCCCTATCAGACCATGAACTCCTGAAGGGCTCCATCTTATGTATTTGTTTTCCAGGACCTAAGTATGTCAATATATAATAGGTGTTGGGTGCATGCTGAATGAATGAAACTCCTAGAGCAGAGAAGTTCGGCATCTGGAGGTTGCAGAGGGAGAGGGCAGAGATGGTCTCTCAGCAAGCCTCTCACACTGTAATGTGCCTACTAATCACCTAGAGATTGGGGTAAATGCAGATTCTGACTCAGAAAGTCATAGAAGGGGCCTGAAAATCTGCACTTCCCGTAAGCTCCAGGTGATGATGATGTTGCTGGTCTGCAGACCACACTCTGAGTACCAAGGCCTTCCAGACTTTGGTTCTCAACGTTGCTGAGCAGTCACCAAAGAGATGGGGGAAGGCCCGAGAAGGGATGAAGTCAGTGAGATTCTCTTCCATGACTGGAAAGAGCCCTGTGGAGGGTGGTGGAGTGAGCCAACAGGAAAGCCATAATTCTTGCCCCATCACCCACAGGAACACTCTCTTGATCTTTTGAGTGACTCCAAGATCAGGATGAGAATGAAGAGATAGCTCTTATCAAGCCCTCTAGAGCAGAAATAATCTACTTCAACCAAAAGATTTGAGGCACACAATTGCATCAAAAACAAATATGATTTAACCATCCCATTCTCCCAAAATGAAGCCTGCCTAGCACTGCTGCAAACAGGTCACACACCTGCTTGACAGCCAGGTGTCCACAGGGCACTTCAGACAGCTAGGACCAGGCAAACTAGATGGACAGATCTGCTGCAGATGGCAGGCATGAGACGCTGGAAATAAGATGAAGACCTGACAGCTCCGGCTTAGGGAACGCTTTAAAACACTGCAAAATTTCCACTATAGTGGAGAGGCCAGATTTCATCACACTGTCTCAAGAATAGCACAGGGAGCACCATTGTGTCAATGTTTTTCCCCAAATTCTGATATGATTCTGGACACATTAAATTGCTTAGATCTCAGTTCCTAAGCAGGGTGGATAAGAGAGGTCTATGGTACCTTCCAGCCCTAAGAGTCTATGATTCTGTGACATAGTTTTCAGACACAGAAAAGCCTTTTTCCCCCACAGTGGTTGGGGGAGGCTTAATTACATTCTCTCATATACCAAACAAGGGGAGTGTGCCATGGGGTGGCTAAAGCTGGCACCAGAAAATGCCTGATAGAGACAAGTCCAAATCCAGTGCTAAGCTTCCTGAGAAGACATTAGGAAATTTCATCATCAACTTTGCAGAAACCAGGAAAGATGAAAGTTGAAGAGTCTTACCTGCCCAGTGCCTTGTCTTTTCGCAGCAGCCAGGGAGTTGCTTTGCTTGGAGGAGCTGGTCTTTTATACCTTCCAGCAAGAATGTATTTCTGGGAAAGGCCCAGAAGGAAAGATTTTAGTGTGGCTTGGAGGAGACGCTGAGGCTTAGCAGGAAACACCATGTGACTCTGGGCACATGCACCAGGAAACTGCAGAATGGCAGGGATTGGTTGATGCAATACCACTGACTGTGGGTGAAGCAACTCCTCTTTCCATCTTTCAACTTAAGTGCATGATCCTGATCTAGTCCTGGAAGGCAAAGCTGCACGCCCTGAGCACATTTGTCCCTCTTAAACTCCTAATGGGATCCGAATAGCTCTTAGAATTATGAACAATTATTAGGTAGATGCAAAAGTAATTGCAGTTTTTGCAATTACTTTTGCATCAACCTAAATGGTTCTCCTCCCCATTCATATATTCGCTGCCCTTTGATCCCTCCCTTACTTTCCACCCCGTTTACTGTGGAGTCCAATGGATTCATCTTTTGGATTTAAAATGATTAATAAACATTAATTTTTTTTGGTCAAAATTTCAAAATACTTTGGCCACCAAAGGATGAGAAGAGCCCTAAGCTTGTCATTAGGATAGTGGGTTGCAGTCCCCGCCTCTGCCATTGTATGGCTCTAGGCAAGTCACTTCACCTTCTGGTGTCTCAAATTTTCTAGTAGTGAAATCAGTGGTTGGTTTTGGTGATTATTATGATTCTATGACTTCATGCCTTCTATAGGGTGGCCCATTAAAAAACTCCAGTATCTGGGAGGCTGAGGTGGGTGGATCACTTGAGTTCGAGACCAGCCTGGTCAACATGGTGAAACCCCGTCTCTTCAAAAATTAGCTAGGCATGGTGGTGCATGCCTGTAATATTTTAGCAATAGCTACCTGGGAGGCTGAGGTGGGAGAATCACTTGAACCTGGGAGGCAGGGGTTGCAGTGAGCCAAGATCATGCCATTGCACTCCAGCCTGGGTGACAGGACGAGACTCTGTCTCAACAAAACAAAACAAAACAAAACCACCACTATCCTATAAATTATTGACCTAAAGCTCAAGTATAATGCTACATACCTTTCCTACCTCAATGACTTTGGAAATTCAAGCTCATTAGATTCATACAAGAAGGAAATAGGAAGATTCTGAGAAAACAAAATTTCATGAGAGTGTATTTTACAGACAGACAATTTAAAACATAATAAGCCTCTTTACGAAATCATACTCTGAGTTGAAAATACTCTGGGAGCAACTGTCAAAAATGTATCAACCCCAAACCAGACTTCTTGGTTCACCTTCAAAAAAGTGATATTTCCTTTCTCTAGATGATGGAATATATCTAAAAACTGCTTCTCTTGTGATGAATCCAGGCAAATGAGCTGGGCATCTCAGAAGAAGGCAGGTGTCCAGGAGAGGTGAGTGGGACATCAGGTTCTTCTTGTTTTCTTTGAAACACACTTCATCTCCTTAGCCAAGCATTGTTTCTTTGTCTGACCATTCCCTGAACTTTGGCACATGCTTCTCAAGGTTCTTCCCTCTGAATTTTATGCTTAATATGTTCAGGAAGTTGTGTCATTAGGCAGATCTTGACCTAGTTGGTTCTGAATAATTTGAAGATGGAACTTCCTTTTAGAAGACCCTATGGGATAACATTGCTTCCTATGTACAAAATGCAGTGAGTTATGGAGTCAGGGTAACAGCAAAATACAGGTCTGATCATTCCTGGGTTTTATCATGTTATGACATGATATGATATGTCCTAGATTTGGTCTTTCTGTAATGGGTCAAATAGGATGGGGCAGTGTCAACTCCAGCCCAGTAAGATCCTTCCTTGATATTGGCGTGAAGCACACCTGGAGGCAGTCAATCTGACAGTGACATGCCTATTGTACTATAGCTAATTTTTATTTTAGAGCTTTGCTGACATGTGATGACATGTTGTCATGGGTTTATCTCAGTCTAGTCAAATCTGTAGCACAGGTAGATGTCTTCCCATGTGGGAATGGCAAATTGGCCTGAGAAATGGAGAGTGGAAGGCAGAAAGTCTGGGAAAAAGCTAAAAAGGCCAATAGCTTCTCATATGACAGTGCAGAGTCCAAGATATTTTAGCAATAGCAGCAGCAGCAGGGAGTACCCAATGAAGATAAGGTCTATTGCTGGCACATGGCAGTACACACATCCACACACATACACAAACATGCATGCACACTTCCCAGAAATACACAGTTTATCAATGAGACTGATTTTGGACATAGCTGGCTCACCTCTGTCGCCTTCTAGAATTAGAATGCTGCATGCTGCATACACAACCTTTGGTTGATCCAAAGGATTCTCATGGTCAGTAACAAAGTGACCAATCTGTTTGTGTAAGGTGATTGTAGCTCTCACACTGGGTCCATGTCAGGTGCCGTCTCCCATGGGTGCGCAGCTAGTCCCTTCCTTAGCTGTCTGTTTTCACCCTTGTCTGCTGGCTTGGCTGTCATTCATAGCTGGGCAGGGTTGTTTTTTTTTTTTTTCTTTCCTGACTCAAATGCATTTCCTTTTGTTGGTTTCCTAGAACACCAAACAAACAGACTTCTTGTCCCAAGGATGGCTTTATATGCCCATGTTTACCCCTTTTGGGATTCATCCACTATTTCTACCCCAGAGAAGGGTGGAACCCAGGCACTCTGGCTTAAGCTGTCCCTGGCCTCTGGAGGGGTGTGCAGATGGCAGAGCTTCTCTGAATGGTGTCCTGGGGCAGCATGAGCTGTTGGAAGGAATGGGGACATTGCCAGGCAGCCCCTTTTGGAGAGAGGAGGGATTTGTAGATGAGAAAAAGAAATACTTGGGATGGGTTGTATGTCTCCCTAGCAGACAGGAGGAGGCTCTGTTACCTTCTCCTAGCAGTTTTTTCTTTCTTTTTTTTTCTTTTTTGAGACAAGGTCTCCCTCTGTCACCCAGGCTGGAGTGCAGTAGCGTGATCACCAATCAGTGCAAGGGCTCAAGCCATCCTCCCACTTCAGCCTCCCAAGTAGCTGGGACTACAGGTATGTGCCACCATTCCCTACTAGTTTTTAATTTTTTGTAGAGACAGATGTTCTCTACTAGTCCCTATGTTGCCCAGGCTAGTCTAGAACTCCTGAGCTCAAGTGATCCTCCTGCCTGGGCCTCCCAAAGTGCTAGGATTGCAGGCATGAGCCACCAAGCCCAGCCTCCTGGTATTTTTTAGTGGGAGAATTGATCTGATGATTGGTGGTTTCTGAGATTGGCATAACATAAGGTTTCCAACTGGCAAACCTATGATCAATGCATTTTTCCAATTAGCCACAGCATGCCGGGACTGAAGGGCTTCCCTGGGAACCAGCCTGGTGGGTGGGCAGAATGCTGTCTCTTCCTTCTCTTCATTAATGGAAAATCTTTTTTTTTTTTTTCAGTTAACGCCATTCACCCATTTCCCCTCAGTGTTCCCTCTTTCCCTGTTCCTCTTAAACATTCACTGAGCACCTAATAGTATGTGCTTCTGATTTTTTTCTTACTCCTAATCCTCTCTCTTCCTAATTAGTTGATAAATTATGAATTTTAATAAGTTTGCTTAAGCAAAAAAGCTGTCAGATCTGTTCCCTGCCTTGGCAGGGTAATGTAGGCATAGGGCTGGGAAAGGGGACAGACCTCAATGGAGCAAGACAATCTGACCCTGAATAAATCCTGAGTTGCTCAGAGTAGAGATGGGGCAATAAACCAACTCCCACTTAAGCCACAAATAAAGAAACACAGTATTTTAAACAAAAAACAATCTTGATTGCTATTGTTATTCTGTGAGCGGTCTGATGATACGCTTTGTGATAAGTCCATAAAGAAAATATCATGCCAATAAATGCCCTGTTTCTCAAGCAAGCAAGCATGTATATGTGTGTGTGTATGTGTTTGCACATGCACGTGAATACAGATGTGACAAAGCGACTAGTGAAAATGCAAGGAGCACTGGATTATTAAAACTCAGCAAGCCT
Organism: Macaca fascicularis; assembly: GCF_037993035.2. Classification (NCBI taxonomy): domain Eukaryota; kingdom Metazoa; phylum Chordata; class Mammalia; order Primates; family Cercopithecidae; genus Macaca; species Macaca fascicularis. The sequence goes on from NC_088390.1 coordinate 48,478,107, forward strand.
GGCTCTAGTCCTAGCTTGCTAGTCAGCAGCATGTGACATTGGGGAAATTACTCTTTATTCAGAGGCCTCAGTTTCCTTCTCTGGAAAGAGAAATGGGTCCACTAAGTAATTGTGTTGGGTCCCTTGGGTTGTGATGTTTAGAATTCAATTGTGAATCAGTAGATCTTGTAGGTCCCAGTGCTGGTCAGCTTCTGCCTCATTGTACAGTCTTGTACACATTACACACCCTCAGGTTCTCTTCATATAAAAGGGGGATGAGAATCCTATGTTCTCACTCTTAGGACCAGCTGGGATGGGGTAGGAGGACAACTATCCCAAAGGCTGTTTCTCCTTAGTTCTGAGGGACAACCAGAAACAAAAGAACAGGAAAAATCTTGTTGAGAAAGAAGAAAAATTCTGCTGGGAATGTGATCATTCTCCCAGTCACTCAAGTTGGAAACCAGGGAGACACGCTGGGTACTTTTCTTTTTTCTTTTCCTCTTTTCTCTTCCTTCCTCCCATCTTCTTGGTCACCAAATCCTGTCCATTTTTCCTTCATAAATCTCTTGCAACTGTGGCTTCCTTGACTTCCCCACATTCTGGTTCTGCCCTGCCCTGAATTACCCCCATTTTTTTTTGAGACAGAGTGTCACTCTATTGCCCAGGCTGGAGTGCAGTGGAAATATCTTGGCTCACTGCAGCCTCTGCCTCCTGAGTTCAAGTGATTCTTCTGCCTCAGCCTCCCAAGTAGCTGAGACTACAGACTTGCGCCACCATGCTCGGCTAATTTTTTCTATTTTTAGTAGAAACAGCGTTTTACCGTGTTGGCCAGACTGGTCTTGAATTCCTGACCTCAACTGACCCACCCACCTTGGCCTCCCGAAGTGCTGGGATTATAGGTGTGAGCCATTGCGCCCGGCCCCAATTTCTGTAATTGCAAAAAAATTACAATTATTTTGCTCCAATGTCATAGCCTTCTCACTGGTCTTCCTGAGTCTGCCCCAAAACCGCATGTCCCTTTACGGTAGTTTTCTGTACACAGTACCCCACTATCCATAGGACAAGGTCTTAGGTATTAGCCAAGGCCCTATACTGCCTAAGCCTGTATCTATCCCAGCCTATCACATATTGCGCCTTTACCCAAGCTTTTTGTTGCAGCCAAGTAAACTATTCATTCCCTGACATGCCATGCACATTCCTGACCCTCTGTCTGTTCATCTGCCATTCTCCATACCTGACTCGTTTGCTCCCTTCTTGCCCAAGTCCAATATCTAGCTCAAGCCTTCTCTTCTCCATGAGGCTATCATTGTCTGCCAAGCTCCAGAAAGCATTGCACACTAATTCTTTTTCTCCCCTTTGCTTTTCCTATTTATTGTCTCTATGCATCTTTCCTCTTGCCCAAATTAAATCAGAAACTTCTCAAGAGCTGTAAATTACATTGTGCAATCAATAAGATTTGCTTTGATGATAAAGATGATGACACTGGTGTAAAAATTACCTTGGCTTAATTCAGTCATTCAAGTCCAAGTTCTTGACTGTCAGTTCTAAAGCTGTCTCTGAAGACCGTTTTCTAGCCTGAATGAAATACTGCACTAAAGTGTAGCTAGGGCTGGGTGTGGTGGCTCACACCTATAATCCCAGTATTTTCAGAGACTGAAGCAGGAGGATCCCCTGAGGCCAGGAGTTCAAGGTTACAGTGGGCCATGATAGTGCCACTGTACTCCAGCCTGGGTGACAGAGCAATATCCTGTCTCTTAAAAAACCTTAAAAATAAAAATTTTAAAAATGTAGCTAGAAGGAATAATTTCTGAATTTTTCTCTTTTCTCTTCTATTTTCCTTGATTTAGAGCCCCCACTGCCCATCACAAGCTGGAAAGGAACAGAGAGAGCCAAGAGATCATAATGAACGACTGAATCTTGTCTCATTTACAGTTGGGAGAAAATAGCAGTTCAAGCCCCCTTTTCCAAACCTAAGATGGAACTTCAATGCCTATTTCCCAGATGCTGAAAGAATCTTTCAGAAGCAACAGAACTCATGCTTGCTTCGCGCCCAGGCTTGCGAAGCTGCCTTCTTAGGTGTCTATGCTGGAGGGAGGCTGGGGTCCTGAGTAGGTGCCCCGAGAAGGCGTCCTGCCCTGCTTGCTGACTAACCCACAGGTTGGGGGGCAGAGTGCAGGGTGTGTGCTCCCTAGGACTTACTGTAAATGGCTGAATTCTCACTACTTCCCTCCTGGGGCTCCGCCCTGATGATTTTGGGGTACATGAGGATAATAGACGCTCTGGAAGATTGTGGTGGAGGCTGGAATGGGGTGAAACGCTCCAATAGTCTCTGTCTGTGATGGAATTCCTTCCACTCTGGTGGGAACCTGGGGAGGGTGAAGTGGTTATTGCCTCTCACTCTTCTCACAATGCTAAGAAGGGGACAGAGGCCGGGGAGAGGAAGTGAAAGAATCTTCGCCGTCCTACTCTCTTTAAATGAATACAGGCTTTCCAAGAGGCCGGAAGAGCGCACCGTAGAATGTGCTTCCACTCAGCGAGCAACACGGCCTCTGATATGCCTCTAACAAAAGATAATCGTGACCAGGTACCCCTGAAGGAAACTGAGATTCTAAAATTTCTTTGATATCTTACTTAAGAGAAAAATTTTTATTTTGGAACAATTTTGGATTTATCATATTATTACAAAGATAATACAGAGTTTCTGTACACTCCACACCCAGTTTCTGTTATGATTATCTTATTTTACAATGGTACGTTTGTCACAATTAATAAAGCAATATTGTTACATTATTATTAAGTAAAAGGTCAATATCCTACATTTTAACTTTCAAATTCATGCTTTTATGTCCCATTCAATAACTTATCTGTTTGCTTTTATATAAAAATTTAAAATTTACTTCACAGCAACCTACAATGGACACTCCAGGAACGTGAGCCAAATGTAACCTGTGCTCTGTGTTTTCTGGGCCACTACGGTGTTCCCTGGGGGAGCTGTCCAGCTTGGGCCACTGAGAGTGAGTTCAGAGCGGAGTCGGAAGGAAATCTCATAGGGCTCTGATGGCCTGCTCGGTGGCTGTAACCCCAAGGGTCACTCAGTCTCTGAGCCTCGGCTTCCTCTTCTGGCAAGTGGGAGTAGGAGCAGCAGCCCGCCTCACAGGGTGCCACGAGGATAAGCTGGGCTCAGGCGTGCAGACACGTAGAGCATGATTCCCACAAAGTGATTAGCATCAGGAGCATCCCTGAGACAGGAAGGTGAGCAGTGACTTCAGCACGAGCTGGTTCTTGAGACGTCATGCTTTCACCCTGCCAGCCTCCTCTGAATCTCCACTTCCAATCCTGAGGAGGGTCAGAAGCTGAAACTGAAAAAGGAAATGGCTTCAACCCCACGTCCTCATGGCTGGGTTGCATGCCACAGACAGGGGAGACAGAAAGGGAAAGTTTCTTTTTTTGGCTTCTGCTGCTGGACATTCTCTCTCTCCTGGTGACTGTGTGGCTCTCCAATGATCTGCTTGCTATCTAATGGGAAGAAAAAAGGAGGTGATGTGGGCCATGGCACCACCCTGTCCCCCAAGGAGCCAGCTCTAGTTTTGCCTCTTTTGGTCACATGGATTTGAAATAGTCCATCTTCAGCCTGAGGACAGCAGCTGGCCCAGGCAGGGTTTCTGCTCTTGAACTCGGCAACCTAGGCTAGTTGCTCTCACCTCTCTGAAGTCCCTGTGGACCCGGCTACTGCATAGCTGATGATGTCTGTCTGCTGAAATAAAGCCTAGCAGAATTTTCTAGCCTGACAGCTGAAAACCAGCCTGCATTGCTTATAGTAACTCATGTTTTCTCTTTTCCCTTCTTGCTACAGATTTTAGGAGGCCCATTTTGACCTCAGTACCTGGCCCCACATGAGGTGACGGCCCCACTGTTAGCTTTCCATGTCTAAACTCTGAAAATTTGCCCTGAATTTGGATCCAGTGCCTGAGGCACTGCCACTTCTGGCAGTTTAATCATGGTCCTTACTGGATTTCACATCCTACAAATTCAACTGGCCCTTCTAACCCCTGCAGTGGGGTAAAAGTCCAGCCTCGCCCTCCAGCCCCAAGTTCTAAAACCTGGCTCCGGCCCACCTTCATGAACCCTCCCATTTGTGGCTATGTCAAAAGAGAAAATGATGAATGGGCAAGAAAAACAGAAACTGATCAAATCTGCCTGAGATTCTGACCTCCTAGAACTTATAAAATCTGTAGCAATAAAACTTTACAGCCTCAGATTAGGGATCTGCAATTCCCTGCTCACAGCTGCAATGACAGCAAGAGACCATGACCTAACAGACTCAATTGGGACAATTCCCGTTTGTGGGATGTTTTCGATGTGTCACACAATCCTAGATTTCCTTGCTATTTTTATCTTTTGAAACATTCTCCAAGAAATCTAATGTGGAAGTTCCTTTTTTTTTTTTTTAACATAATTATGTTGTTTCACTTCAAGTTGATGGAGTTCTAGAAATCATTAATTAGGCTACTGTAAGAGGGCAATGTAATTCCAATCTGCAAAAATACAGGAAATGTTAATTCTCTAGAAATGGAGTTAAGCATAGATCTGGGACTCATAAATAACAGGGCAGTGTTTTGACCCTGGTGATATTTGCCAAGTAAATATAGCAAGGGGATTTTAGTCAGCCTGGCTTTGCCTCATCCTGATTTATATTTGTCTGATTCTTTTAAAAAGTAAGCTTAGAGTTTGAACAACATTTAAGAAGCCTCTGGTTCAGTGATTCCCAAAGGCTAATCTGAATCAGTGGAAAGCTTGGGAAAAATACAGGCATCCAGACTCTGCTCCTGGTCTATAGAATTCTAGCTCTGGCATTGGAGTTGGAGAACCTTTATTTCTAATAAATCTCCTGGGTGAGTCTGACATACAGGCAGATTTGGAAACTACTAATCTAGCTGAACTTTCTACCCTCTGTAGGATTCCCCACTACATCTTTGTTCCTCGAGGTGTGGTCCAAAGTCTTACAGCACTGGAATATTCTGGGAGGTACTAAAAAATACAGAATCTCAGGCCCCACCCAGATGTACCAAATCAGAATCTACATTTTCACAAAATCCCCAGGTCATATTTATTTACATTAAAGCTGACAGATGGTCATCAAGTCACTGCTTGAACACTTCCGGGGTTGGGGAGCTCAGCATTTACATGGCAACCTGCTTCACTGCTGGGAGGCTCTAATTATCCAGCTCTTTCTTATATTAAGTTCACTCACTCATTCATGCATTCATTCTACAAATATGGGCAGACTCTAAAAAGTTGACCAAGATGACATAGTCACATGATCATATTTCAGCCATTTTTAAATTGCAGTTCATAGGCAGAGAGAACCCTTTTTTTTCTTTTTCAGACGGAGTCTTACTCTGTCACCCAGGCTAGAGTGCAGTGGCGTGACCTCGGCTCACTGTAACCTCCGCCCCTTGGTTCAAGCAATTCCCCTGCCTCAGCCTCCCGAGTAGCTGGGATTACAGGTACCTTCCACCACGTCCAGCTAATATTTGTATTTTTGGTACAGACGGGGTTTCACCATCTTGGTGGTCTTGGCTAGGTTGGTCTTGTACTCCTGACCTCGTGATCCACCTGCCTCGGCCTCCCAAAGTGCTGGCATTACAGATGTGAACCACCGTGCCTGGCCAAGAGAGAACCTCTCTTAACAGAGATGTATTTTCTTCTTTGTTTTCACATAGGCCAGTGTGAAACTAAGGGCCTGTCTCTTGTAGAACCTTACTGAGGGCTGTAAGAAGTTGGTAACACAATCCAACATCCTGAATTTTCCCCACCATCCTCCTAATGCAACAGCCTGCATAGTATATGGTCCCCATTCCCAGGCACATCAGTGTAACTCCTTGCTATCCGAAGTGTGGTCCACGGCTCAGCAGCAGTGGCATCACCTGGCATCCTAACAAGCCTGCATTCTCTCAGGAATGCAGACTGTTAGGAATGCAGCTCTCAGTTCCCACCAAATCAGGATCTTCATTTGAACAAGATCCCCAGGTGATTTTTTTGCACATTAAATTTCAACAGGCAGAGAAACCGGTTCTATTTCACAATCCTTAAACAGGATCGCTAACTTTCTAGCTCAGGATCAAGCACTTCAGCCAATTCCATCAAGTATAAGCCTGTTAATTGCAGGATGCCTACTTCCAGGCACACATTCTGTATTACTTAGCATGTGTTTGCTGCGTCCAGGTCACCAACAAACTAGCTCAAATTGGCTTAACTAACAAGGCAAATTTCAAATTGAATGCTAGCCACATGGATGGTGATTATACAATTTGTTCCATATTTGTGTTGCTGCTGTTGGTGTAATTTTTTTTAGTCGTGGTAAAATACACATAATATAAAATTTACCATCTTAACCATGTTTAAGTGTACTGTTCACTTTTGCCAAGTATCACATTGCTATGCAACCAATAATTGTTCCATATTTTTTGATCATTTGAAACAAACAAACAAACAAACAAAAAACACCTCTAACAAGAATCCAGGGATAGGATTGAACTTCAGGATTGACTTACTTCAATGGGCCTGGCCTGCTTCACTCTACAGTTCTCCTGGATTTGCCTCCTCTCAGCTTCAACTCCGTCCTTCCCTTGCAGGCAAAATGGCACACAACCCTCTGCAGGGGAAGGCAGAGAATCTCACAGAAGAGAAAGAATAGCTTTCCCAGAAATCCTGGCAAGCCTTTTCTTACATCTCACTGGTCTGAATTGGAACATGTGCCTGTTCCTTAATTGGCAAAGAGATTTTATGGGTCAGCAGATTATTGCTCTAGACAGATCACTTGGCTTTAGGGTGGGGAAGAGTTGGAGGGTAGGACTGGAGAGAGGAAGGTCAGGAGGCACCCTGTTGCAATGATGAAGGTAGGAACTAATGGTATCCTGGAACGAGGTAGTCCTGGTGGTCCTGGAGGTGGAGACAACAGCTTGGGGCCCACCAAGTGCGGGTACCCAGAAAGGTTGTCACACTGGCCCTTTGCCCTCACTGGTGGAGGGCAGCTGCCCCACGTGATGAGGCAAGGGGCCAACTGAACTGTTAACACATCACTGTCCGTGGACGGTGGAACTAAAGGAGCACTGTAACAACCCTCTGGGCCTTTGGGATTTTGGGCATCCTTAGTTGGGTGCCTCTGTAGGCCCTGCATGGAGGTTGCTCCTGTGTTGTCACTTGGAGTGGCTGATTGGACCCCACACTCACTCACTCATGTGCTCCCTCCTGCAAAAGGTTGAGCATGGTGGGCTGAGTAGAGGGGGTACCCCTGCCGTGAGTCCAGTGAAGGGGCTGAGAAAAATCCTGCGTCAGTTTTAATACAGTTGAGACAAAATACACCCATGCCCCAGCACGCAGCTTTGCATTTCCTGTTTCATCTGCCTGGAATGCTCATTCTCCAGATATCCACATGGCTAATTTCCTCACCATCTTTGAGTACTTGCTTAAATATCACAGTCTTAGTTAGTGTTTCCAGATTTCCCTTTTAAAAAATGTCAAACTCTTCTTTTTCTACAATACTTTTTTTGCTTTTTTGAGACATGGTCTCGCTCTGTTGCACATGCTGGAGTGCAGTGGCACGACCACGGCTCACTGCAGCCTTAAACTCCTGGACTTAAGCAATCCTCCCACCTCAGCCTCCTGAGTAGCCACAACTATAGGCATGCACCACCATGCCTGGCTAATTTTTTTTTTTTTTAAATTTGTGTAGAGACAAGGTCTTGCCATGTTGCCTAAGCTGGTCTTGGCCTCAAGCAATCCTCTTGCCTGGGCCTCCCAAAGTGCTGGGATTACAGGCGTGAGCCACTGTGTCTGGCCTTCCTCCCATAATTCTTACTATCTTTGTTTTCTGTTGCTTATAACAGAATGCATGAAACTGGGTATTCCTATAAAGAAAAAGAGTTTCTTTCTCACAGTTCTAGAGGCTGAGAAGTCTAAGGTTGAGGGGCCACTCTGGTGAGGGCCTTCTTCCTGGAGGGGATTCTCCTTAGAGTGGTGCAGGGTATCACATGGTGAGGGGCTGAGCGTGCATGTGCCAGCTCAGGTCTCTCCCGGTTCCCCCCCCATGATAACCCATTAATCCATCAGTTCATTAATTCATTAATCCACACTGGGGATTAAGTTTCAACATGAGTTTTGGAAGAGACATTCAAACCATAGCATTATTCTTCCTTGCTTTATTTTTCTTTGTGGAATTGACCGCCATATATTGTACTATGTTTTACTTTTTTGTTTGTTTACTGTCTACCTACCCCAACCATAATGTAAATTTCATGAGGTCAGAGACTGTTTAGTATACTACATATTCCAAGACCATCAAAAAACAATTTTTTGAATAAATTAAGTGAATTAATTAATGAATTATGGCACTAACTCTTAACTACCACATCATGTAGTCTCTGACAGGATTGCTGAGAATTCTTACTCAAAGCAATTTCAATGAACCACCTAATTTCAGTTCTAATAGCTGGAGCCAAATGATTCTTTTGAGACAAGAGCCAAAATCTTGACTTAAAATTATTGGGTAAATATGAATGTATACTTTCAAAATCTCACTGATGATTTAGAAAAAGTCAGTGGGCTATAACGAGATCAAACTTGAAAGAATCTTATAGTTGGTGGAAAGTCCTGGAAAAAGAAAAGGAGAAGACTGGCTTATTAGAATTTGCTGAAGAGATTAATTTCTTTGTGATTTCCAGGAGAATACCCAAGAATGGGAGGACGTGGAAGGTGGATTGTAAAATCCCTGCATTTCTAAAAAATTGAATCCTCTTCTTGGAGGGGAAGGAGCCATAGGAGCCAATATTATCAGTGTCCTACTATTTAGAACACTGCTATTGCCCCAAGTCTTGACACGTCACTGGAGACCTGAGCTAACCTGTTGGACACTGTAGGGAAAACAGGGCTGCCCAAGATAAAGCAATTAGTTATCAGGAGCTTAGTATGTTTCTTTGGAAAAGACATTTGAGATCTGGCTAGGATATACAAGTGACCTGCTTCAGAGGCTCAGTTCCTGGGTGATGCTGAACTATTTTATTCTCCTACTGATTCTGGTAATGTCAACATGGTAGTCTCACTTGTTCTACCTGTTGACACACTGCCCGGAAGGGGCCTGGGAATAAGCAGGGATACTCATGATTTTAGTGCCCTAAGTTGGCCTAAGTTTAGCCCCACTCCCATCCAATGCTCCCTGGGGTCACCTCCCCAAAATGTACTTGTAGCAGATGCTGTTGGTGTCCTGTCAAGATCTTTACCAGCTGCTAAGTATGTTGACTGTTAACAGCACATACGCATACCCGTATCAGGATTGTTCTTGGCTGATGGGAGTTACCTAGCCAAGAAGTGTCTAAGAGGTTTCATTTTGCTGCTTCTCTGGGAATCAATCAATTCTCCAAGGAGCCCTGATTCCTTTGTAGTGGAGAATGGTCTTTAGAAACCAAGGTCTGGGTACTAGGTACCCTCATTCCTATTGAGGAGTGACTGCTTCTGGGCTCTCTTAGTAGACAGAGCTAGAAGTTCCATGTGTGGATACTAACTCATGCATACACACACACACACACGTTTCTGACTGTCTTTTACATATATTTTTAAAATTTCGTTTTCTTTTTTTTTTTTGTGATGGAGTCTCGCTCTGTTGCCCAAGCTGGAGTGCAGTGGCACGATCTCGGCTCACTGTAACCTCCACCTCCTGAGTTCAAGTGATTCCTGTGCCTTAGCCTCCTGAGTAGCTGGGATTACAGGCATGTACCCCAAACCTGGCTAATTTTCGTATTTTTAGTAGAGATGAGGTTTCACGATGTTGGCCAGGCTGGTCTTGAACTCCTGACCTCAGGTGATCCACCTGCCTCAGCCTCCCAAAGTGGTGGGATTACAGGCATGAGCCACCATGCCTGGCCTATTTATTATTATTATTTTTATTTCTTTTTTTTTTTTTTTTTTTTGAGACGGAGTCTCGCTCTGTCCCCGGGCTGGAGTGCAGTGGCCGGATCTCAGCTCACTGCAAGCTCCGCCTCCCGGGTTTACGCCATTCTCCTGCCTCAGCCTCCCGAGTAGCTGGGACTACAGGCGCCCGCCACGTCACCTGGCTAGCTTTTTGTATTTTTTAGTAGAGACGGGGTTTCACCCTGTTAGCCAGGATGGTCTCGATCTCCTGACCTAGTGATCCGCCCGTCTCGGCCTCCCAAAGTGCTGGGATTACAGGCTTGAGCCACCGCGCCCGGCCTATTATTTTTATTTCTTTAAAAAAAAAAAAACTCAACCAAGTGGTATTTATACATATATTTTAAAATATCCATGAATTTTTACTGCTACCTCCAACTCTGATCCAGCATCGCAGGGTCCATTCTTGCCTTCACCCCTTTCCTTATTTATAACTTCCTTCTCAGACACAGAAATGGTACTCATTATCTACCACATATTTGCTTATTTGTTTAGTGCTAGTACGTACATAAGGTAGCTTTAGAATTGCTCACTCAACTCCTCCAAGGAACAAATTTACCCACTAGAGTACAGTGTTTGTGGACTGTACCTTTCTGTCTTCATCCTTCAACTTTCAGCCAAAATAGTTTTCCAAAGTTACTTAGGTTGGCTTTTTGCTTCCTCACTCCCTTCAGCATGGTTAGGTGAGTCATCTATAACAGAGTCATTTGTCATAGTCTGCATTCCATTTTAAGTACCCCTCACAACTGGTAAATAGCTTAAAATTTACATACAGTAAAATTCGCTTACTGATACGTACTTCTGTAGGTTTTTAACAAATGCAACAAATTGTTTAGCATCACCACAGATATAGAACAGTCTCATCATCCCTAAAATTCCCTTACACTGCCCTTTATACTCAATCCCTATCCCCACACCCAATCCTTGGCAACCACTGATCTATTTTCCATCTCTATAATTTTTCCTTTTTAAAGAATGCCATATCGAATATATTGTATAGTATATAGTCTTTTATGTCTGGTTTCTTTCACTGAGCATAATGATTTTGAGATTCATCCATGTGGTTTTATGTAGCAGTAGTTACTTTGTTTTTATTATGGAGTAGTATTTCATTGTATAAATATTATACAAAGTATACAATTTATTTAAACATTTACACATTGATGGACATTTGGACTGTTTCCCATTTTTACTATTATAAGTTGTTATGCACATTTACATATGGGCCTTTTTGTGGACACATATTGTCATTTTTCTTGAGTAAATACTTAGGAGTGAGATTGTTGGATTATATGGTATGTAAATGTTTCACTTTATAAGAAATTTCCAGTTTCCCAAAGTGGCTGTACTATTTTGCATTCTGATAAGTAATTATGAGAATTTCAGTTGCTCCACATCCTCACCAGCATTTAGTATGGTCTAACTTTTAAATTTTAGCCATTGCAATAGGTGTGCTGTGGTATCTTATTGTGTTTTTAATATGTAATGTTCTGATGATTAATGATATCAAGTGTCTTTTCCTGCGTTAATGTCATTCATATATATTCTCCAGTAAATTGTTCAAATCTTTTGACCATTTAAAAAATAAGATTGTTTGTATTATTATTACTGAGGTGTAAGACTATATATTCCAGATATAAGTCCTTTATCAGATAAGTGTTTTGCAAATATTTTTTAGTGTGTCTTGTCTTTTTATTTTCTTGACAGTGTCATTCGAAGAAAAGAAGTTTTGCATTTTGATGACAATTGATTTTTTCTTCTATAGTTTGTACATTTTGAGTCCTAAGAAAATATTCACCCAACTCAGGATCTCAACGATCTGTCCCTATGTTTCTGTCTAGAAGTTTTATTGTTGTAACTATTACTTTTTAGGTCTATGATCCATTTTGCTTCAATTCATTAAATTGTGTAGGGTAAGGAGTTGAATTTTGTTGATCTTTGTATTTGTTTTGCTTATGGATTTATTATTCCAGCATTATTTGTTGAAAATGCTGTCCTTTCTCCATTGAATTACCTTGGGACCTTTGCCAAAAATTGATAGGCTATCTATGTACAGATCTATTTTGGACTCTTTTGTTTTTTTCTTTGAGACAGAGTCTTGCTCTGTCACCAGGCTGGTGTGCAGCGGTGTGATCTCGGCTCACTGCAGCCTCCCAGGTTCAAACAAGTCTCCTGCCTCAGCCTCCGGAGTAGATGGGATTACAGGTGCATGCCTCCACGCCCAGCTAATATTTGTATTTTTAGTAGAGACAGGGTTTCACCATATTGGCAAGAATGGCCTCGATCTCCTAATCTCTTGATCCTCCTGCCTCAGCCTCCCAAAGTGCTGGGATTACAGGCGTGAGCCACATTGCTCAGCCTATTTTGGACTCTTTACACTGTTCCATCAATCTATATGTCTGTGTTTATGACAATACCACATTGTAGTGATTACTGTACTTTTATATTGTCTAGAAATCAGGTCATATAAGTTCTTTTTTCTTTTTCAAAATTCTTTTAACCATGTAACTCCTTTGGATTTCCATGTAGATGTTGAGTCAGCCTGTCAATTCTACAAAGAAACCTGGTGGGGTTTTTACTGAGATTTAGATCATCTTGAGGATAATTATTTTAATGATATAGATTCTTCCAATCCATGGACATGTTATAGTACTCTACTTTATCCAGGTTTTCATCTTACCAATGTTTTGACATTTTAAGTGTACAAGGCTTGCACATGTTTTGTTAATTTTCTGTTTTGTTCTTTTTGATGTTACTGTAAGTGGTTGTGATTTTTAAAATTCAAGTTCAAATGGTTTGTTTCTAGTATATAGAAATACCATTGATTTTTGTATATTGACCTTGTATTCTGTAACCCTATTAGTTCTGCTGGCATTTTTGTAGATTCTTTAGGATTGTTTAGGTTCATATTGTATGTAGATAAACACAATTTTACTTCTTCCTTTTAAATTATGTTCACTGCAGCCTCAACCTCCTCAGCCCACGTGATCCTCCCACCTCAGCCTCCCAAGTAGCTGGCACCACAGGTATACACCACCAAACCCGGCTAATTTTTTTATTTTTTATTTTTAGAGACAGGGTCTCCCTGTGTTGCCCCGGTGGGTCTAAACTCTTGGGTCTAAACTCCACTGTGCCTGGCCCAAGCCATTCTTGGTATCAGGGTACAAACTCCTTTGAGAATCTGATAAAAGCTATGAACTCTTTCTAGAAAAATCCCCCATTCAGAATTCTAGGGTAAGGATTCATAGACTTCTTGAATCCCACTCATGGACCTCAGTTTTAAGAATCCTGGTTCATGCAAATCAAGACCACAGTGTGATACCATCTCACACCAGTCAGAATGGCAATCACTAAAAAGTCAGGAAGATTGTGGTGAGGCTGTGGAGAAATAGGAACACTTTTACACTGTTGGTGGGAATATAAATTAGTTCAACCATTGTGGAAGACAGAGTGGGTATTCCTCAAGGATCTAGAACCAGAAATACCATTTGACCCAGCAATCCTATTACTGGGTATATACCCAAAGAAATACAAGTCATTCTACTATAAAGACACATGCACATGTATGTTTATTGGAGCACTAATTACAATATTAAATACATGGAACCAGCCCAAATGCCCATCAGTGATAGACTGGATAAAGAAAATGTGGTACATATATACCATGGAATACTATGCAGCCATGAAAAGGAATGAGATCATGTCCTTTTCAGGGACTTGGATGAAACTGGAAGCCATCATCCTCAGCAAACAAACACAGGAACAGAAAACCAAACACTGCATGTTTTCATTCATAAGTGGGAGTTGAACAATGAGAACACATGGACACAGGGAGGGGAACAACACACACTGGGGCCTGTGGCAGAGTAGGGGGCAAGGGGAGGGAGAGCATTAGGACAAATAACTAATGCATTCGGGGCTTAAAACCTAGCTGATGGGTTGATAGGTGCAGCAAACCACCATGGCACATGTATACCTATGTAACAAACCTGCACTTTCTGTAGATGTATTCTGGAACTTAAAAGTAAAAAAAAAAAAAAAAAAAAAAAATCCTGACACATGCTACAATATGGATTAGGTATCTAAAGTAGTCAAATTTCATAGAGAGAAAATGTAGAATGGTAGTTGCCAGGGGCTGGAAGAGGGGGATCAGGAGTTACTGTTTAACGGGAACAGAGTTTCAATTTTCAAAAATAAGAAAGTAGTGGTAATGGATGGTGATGATGGTTGCAAAACAATGTACTTAAGACCAATAAACTGAATATTTAAACATAAAAGGATCCTGATTCATAGAAATCAGTAAACAAAATATGAAAACTTAGTTTACCTATATAAAAATAATACTAATTATGGTTGCTTACTTGACAAATAGCTTATATCTCCATACCATGTGATATAGAAACTATTTTGCATATAATTATGTCAGATTAGCTTTGTTGTACATTGGATTTGGTTATAAAATTAAACTAGAATCAAGCTCCACTTTATCAGCTGTTGTGCATGTGGCACAGATTGCCTACTCACAAAAGGAAACATTAGAGAGACCATTTCTTAGGAGCTAGAAAGATGCCTTTTTAAAAATCTGTTAAAATTATTATTTTCCAGGTTGGAAATGTGTGCATTTATAGAATAAATTAGTAGGTGAGAAGCCATGAGGCAAAGTGGAAGGTGGTTAGGCTTCAAAAGACAGAACTTGGGCTGGAATCCTAGTACTTTCACCACTTCCAAGTTTAGCAAGTCCTTTAAACTCTGGCCTTCACGAACTTCACTCTTAAAGTGAACAAAAATACCTTCTTGAGAGGCTTCTACAAGGATTTGGGACAATGAAAACAAAGTGCTGAAGCTGCACTAGATCCTAAATAAATGGTGCTATTTATGGTGAGTTGGTGTTACACAACTAGTGGCTATGGCACCCAGAGCTTCCAATGCCAAATCATCAAACTGGCATGAGATTCCTGAGTTCAGGGGACAATTGCTTACTTTGTTGGAGGAGGACCAGATGTGAAAAAGCCTGATAAATGTTGACATTCCCAAGGCGCCAGGGCGCCAGACGTGAGGTTACAGCATGTCCTTCCTTTGCTAGTCCAACGAAGCATGACTTCTTAATGTCACTTTTTTGGCTTTTCAGGAAGCCCGTGCAGTATCTGAAGTGTTTTAATGATCCAAAACTAACACACACAAGGTAAGAACTAGTTCAATAATAACATCTTTTCCTTCCTTACTGTTGACTTCCTTGTTTTTTCTTTCTTTGTTCAGAGAATATCAACACAAAGACTAATAAATCTTCTGACACACTTTTTTGTCCTCCGAGAATGTATTTTCTTGTTTGGCTAAGGGCCGTCACCTTCCCTGACTCCTTTGGGAATAATGGGTGCATTTCTTACAGTTACATCCACCGATTTTCAGGCCAAAGTTTTCATGCGTTCAGTGGAAGGCACTGTGGCATGGTGGAAAAGGTAGAGGGCGAAGACTCAGATCACCTGGTCTCCATCATCATTTCTGCATCTGGCTATATGAGGTGGGCTGATGGCTGTGCCAGTTTCCTCATTTGCACCGTGCACGAGGTCCCGCTTTGGGTGAGCTTTTCTCGCATACATGGTAAGCGGTGATTGGCAGGACCCCGGAGCCCTCTTGGGCGTTAGGCTTGGGCTGCACTTGCACTGGGGGCCTACTGGGACTGTGGCGCCGTGACGAGAACGGCGGGTTGCGCGCGCAGCACCTCCGTCGCCTCCCGATCCAGAGTCTCTGTTGCCGGGAAAACAGAGCGGCGCGCTTTCCGGCGCAGTCGCGGCGCGTCGCAGCTGTCATGGCGGAGACCGTCTGGAGCACTGACACCGGGGAGGCAGTGTATCGCTCCCGGGACCCCGTGCGCAACTTGCGCCTCCGGTAGTCACACCGCCCCAGCCCCGAGGCCCCATGGTTTTATGTCCTTAGATCATTCCAACCTGAACTCGGTGTTCCGAGGCCCCCACTTCTGCTTACAATCCCGACCACTTCTTCTCCGGGCTCCCCCCTTCTTTCACTATCCGTACCCCATCCACTCACAGTCTCCAAGAACCCCTTACAGACCCACCCAAGTCCATTCACGTCCTTGTTGCTCCCAGTTTCTCAGAGCCCTGTGTCCCCAGTACACCCTCTCACCCTCAGTCTTCCCCATAGGACCGCGCACCCACCCACCTCCTCTCCGTTGTCTGCACCCAGCACACCTTGGCAACCCCACCTCCTCCGTTTTGTTTCCCCAATCCTTGCTTTGTGTTCATCTCCTGGTTGCGTGTCTGGTAACAAATATTTTGGGCTTTTCTTGACAGGGTTCACCTGCAAAGAATCACATCAAGCAACTTTCTTCATTATCAGCCTGCTGCCGAGCTCTGGAAGGACCTCATAGACTTGGCCACTTTTAGGCCTCAGCCAACTGCCAGTGGGTGTTATGGTGATGATGTGCCATCTACTACTAATTCTGATACTAATCAGAATTGTGGCCAAATGTAGTGAGATAACATGTACTATACTTCTGATACGTTATAGATTTGCCTGGCAATCTACATTCTATTTGTGGCATTTTTAAAAGAGAAAACGTGTCCCAAACTCTAAATACACATATAAACACTTTAAAAAACAATTTTTAAACTGGGGACTGCTTGAAAAATATACATATAATGTGCATATGAAGATCAACTATATTCTTGTGGTTTTCCTTATCTGGGAAACCGAAAGAATGAGGAGGAGAGGACAGAGTGGTTGTGTCAGGTCACTAGTCTGTCTGCCTTTATTGTTTCTCTTTCTGTTCAGAGCTGTTCCTGGGCAAGAGTGTGGGCTTGCGGGTTGTGAAACATGTGTCTCTGAAAAAGGCATACTCAGCCAGCCAAGAGTGTATTAGATTAGATTTGTTTTCTTTGTTTTTGTTTGTGTTTTGTTTTGAGACAGAATCTCATTCTGTTACTCAGGCTGGAGTGCAGTGGTATGATCATAGCTCACTGTAAACCTTGGTCTCCCAGGCTCAAGCCATCCTCCTGCCTCAGCCTCCCAAGTAGCTGGGACTACAAGCTCACACCATTACACTCGGCTGATTTTTTAAAAGTTTTAGTAGAGAAAAGGTCTTGCTATGTTGTCTAGGCTGGTCTCAAACTCCTGGGCCCAAGTGATCCTTCCACCTTAGCCTCCCAAAATGTTGAGATTACAGGCGCAAGTCACTGCGTCCAGCCAGATTTGGTTCTGTTAAAAAATCATTTATTTGCCTTCACTGTCCTCTCCTGACACTTGGCCTCCTAAATTTCAGTGTTTGTGATACTACATATATGGCTTTAGAAATAGTAAAGATAAAAATGCCAGGGTTATTTTCTAGCAAACGCAGACAGTTTGGACTGCGGAAGGGCTGGCTATTCAGCTTATATCTAAATTTCAGTTTCTTTTTTTTTTTTTCTTTTTGAGACGGAGTCTCGCTCTGTCGCCCAGGCTGGAGTACAGTGGCCGGATCTCAGCTCACTGCAAGCTCCGCCTCCTGGGTTCACGCCATTCTCCTGCCTCAGCCTCCCGAGTAGCTGGGACTACAGGCGCCTGCCACCTCGCCCGGCTAGTTTTTTGTATTTTTTAGTAGAGACGGGGTTTCACCGTGTTAGCCAGGCTGGTCTTGATCTCCTGACCTCGTGATCTGCCCGTCTCGGCCTCCCAAAGTGCTGGGATTACAGGCTTGAGCCACTGCGCCCGGCCCCTAAATTTCAATTTCTTATATCCAGTTAGATTAGATATTTCCTGGAGGAGGCTGGGCGCAGTGGCCCACACCTGTAATCCCAGCACTCTGGGCGGCCAGGGCAGGTGGATCACCTGAAGTCAGGAGTTCAAGATCAGCCTGGCTAACATGGCAAAACCCCATCTCTACTGAAAATACAAAAATTTGCCAGGTTGGTGGCATGTGCCTGTAATCCCAGCTACTTGGGAAGCTGAGGCAGGAGAATTGTTAAACCCAGGAGATGGAGGTTGCAGTGAGCTGAAACAGTGCCACTGCACTCCAGCCTGGGTAATAGAGTGAGACTCCATCCCCCCCACCCCCAAAAAAATTCCTGGAGGGTATTTTCTTTTACTCAAATTAGAGTAGTGATTAAGACTTCTTGGGTTCTAATCTTGGCTTCCACTCATACTAACTCTTATATACAGCCTCTCTAGCATTTCTCTAGGTTGAGTGCTTAATAAATTGCTGAATTCCAGCTGGTTTTTGTGGCAAATATACGAATAGGAACTCTGGTTATAATCAACCACAGAGCAAGAAGTGGTGCTGGTTCGGCTCAAGCATTTGACTCACTCTGTTGTCTTTGGAGGTGGACACCGCCCAGAGGAAGACGAAGAGGAGGAGATTGTGATTGGGTGGCAGGAGAAGCTCTTTAGCCAGGTGAGCCAGTGTCTTTTGTCTGCTCTGTCTGTTCCACCTGGTCTGACTCCACATGACTGGTGATACATATTGCCAAAGTGATTTCCAGACAGGTTGTAACGGTTTATACTTCGCCCTGTTGTGTTTAAAGGGCAGTGTAACAGGGATTGCCACTACTCAGTTTTATGATTCTGGGTGAGGCACTTTTCATCTCTGGGCTATATGCCATCTGTAATCACAGATTTGGATTAGACTATCAGTCTGGTTCCTTTTAGGGCTAATGTTCTTGGTTCCCCTGCCATCCATTAATTTAGTGTTGGTTATGAAAACGTGTCAGATAGCATCAGCTCTGTAGAACTGATTTGATTAAATAGTTACAGAAGCAAAAGTTTGCTGTATTATAATGATGTACACATCTCTGTTTCCTTATGGTAACCTCAGTTTGAAGTAGATCTGTACCAAAATGAAGCAGCCTGTCAGAGTCCTTTGGATTATCAGTACCGTCAGGAGATCCTGAAGCTGGAGAATTCAGGTGGCAAGAAGAACCGACGAATCTTTACCTACACTGACTCCGATAGATACACCAATTTGGAGGAGGTATTATTCTTTCCAGGGTCTCATAGCTTCCCTCTTTGCTTCCTCTAGCTTTTTTGCCTCACTGGATTCTTGTGTTATGTCAGAAGCCTAGTAAGGGGAGACAGGTAGCCTGTCTAGGAACCGCTGTGAGCTGCTGCTGCTGGCAGCCAGCCTGCAATAGAATGGGCACAGTCTACAGGTGGTGAGGCTGCTGCTCCCTTCTCTGCCTGCTGGAGGGCCTGGAGGAGCTGCCAGTTCTCTGATTATACACTTGCAGAGTGCATACTGGGAGAAGTAACCATTGGGCTTGACTTCCTCCATGCATCATGAAAAAAGACAGGTGGTGGAGTCTGGAACAATCTAGATAAAATTCATCAGGGGATTTGGCCCAAACTCTGAGTATATGGGTTTGAAGAAGAGTTTAGTATAGCTGTGGAAAATGACTTATGTCCTCAATTTGCCAATGACAAAAATACCCTTGTGACCTTGTTTTGCATTTTCTTCAATCACTGCATTTCAGTTGCTTCTGTCTTCTCAGTAAGATTTTAAACTCCTTGAGGGTACAGCCTATATTTTTTTATTTTTTGTCTATGACTCTGTAGGTCTCTGCAAGGAACAGGTATTCAATAAATGTTTTTGAAAGATTGACATGCTTTCATTAGCAGAGCTGTGGATTGATAACATTAGCTGGTCATGGTGGCATGTACCTGTAGTCCTGGCTCCTTGGGAAGCTGAGGTGGGAGGATCACTTGAGCCCAGGAGTTGAAGGTTGCAGTGAGCTATGATAGCAGCACTGCACACTGCAGCCTGGGTGAGACACTGTCTCTTTAAAAAGTAATATCAATTAAATTAACTTTGGGTTGTCTGTTTTGGAAAAGCAGATGAAAATGCAGTTGGTGCTCAGTTACCATGTGAGGATTTCCCACAAAATACTTGTATCCCATTTGGCATTTTCTAACCACCTTGTTTAACTTCAACATCTACCAAGCAAACTAACCCAACATTTTGTTGGTTTGTGCTCAGAGAATGCAGACTGATTTTAATATTAACATAAATAACTCATTTTTAAAATCCAAAGGCACACCACGATGTGGTAGAAATCTTCTTTGGGTTGTTTGGCCACTGCTTCCTCCGTTAGCATGTATAATTGTGAGGTGGCGGAACCTGCAGGGTTCAGGTCCTGGATGAGGTTTCAGAAGGAAGACTTCCCTTCAGGTACTTGGCCCCATGTGGCGCTGACCAGATGGCTTACGCAGGGCTACTTGCTTTTCCCAGCACTGTCAGAGAATGACCACTGCAGCCAGCGAGGTGCCTTCATTCTTGGTTGAGCGAATGGCAAACGTCAGGCGGCGCCGGCAGGACAGACGAGGGATGTGAGTGCGGGCATGGGATGGGGGGCAAGCTTTTATTTTTTATTTCCTAAAGTTGCGTAGTTTTGCATTTTTATCAGTGGTTATATATAGTATTCAAGTATTACTTTATGATTAATTTAAAAAATAAATACGCTTGGGTGCAATGGCTCACACCTGTAATCCCAGCACTTTGGGAGGCCGAGGCGGGCGGATCACCTGAGGTCGGGAGTTCAAGACCAGCCTGACCAACATGGAGAAACCCCATCTCTACTAAAAATACAAAATTAGCCAGGTGTGGTGGCGCGTGCCTGTAATCCCAGCTACTCGGGAGGCTGAGGCAGGAGAATCGCTTGAACCCAGGAGGTAGAGGTTGCGGTGAGCCGAGATCGCGTCACTGCACTCCAGGCTGGGCAAAAAGAGCAAAACTCCATCTCAAAAAAAATAAATAAATAAAAATAAATAAAAATATAAAATGTCTTCCTCACTCTTCATGTGGACATTTTTCCAAAGTGCCTCAGAGAGAGGGAAGGGATGTCATTTCTGTTTGTCAAATATTTTGACTCTTAAAAAACAAAACAAAGCAGTTTGTCCACCAGCTCAAACTTCCCATTCTGCCATGGCTCTCCACTGGGGTGTGCTCCATTGGGGTGTGCCGAGGAAGTGACCTTTTTGCGGTGTCTCCCAGGGAGGGCGGCATCCTCAAGTCACGCCTTGTCACCTGGGAGCCCTCAGAGGAGTTCGTCAGGAACAACCACGTCATTAACACCCCTCTTCAGACAATGCACATCATGGCAGACCTGGGGCCCTATAAAAAGTGAGTGGCGCTTCTCACTGCCAGCTTAGAGCCTCATCCTTTTCTCCTCTCACCAGCTCTCCCCTTCCTGTTATTATCATCCTGGGTTATAGGGGAGGGAGGGACTTTTTCTTCGTTTTGTTCTTAGTTGCGAGTGAAACTTCTCGCTGCCACCTCAGATCCTCATCCTCTTCTCTTCTCACCAGCTATCCCCTTCCTCTTATCATCCTGTATTAAAGAAGAGGGAGGACTTTTTCTTCCTTTTTTTCTTAGTTGTACGTGGAAGAAAGTTTTACCATGACAGCTCTCCCTATAGCCTCTGTTCTCTCCCCTGAAGTGGGCTCAGTGTCTCTTCCTCTTTCCCTGGAGGACCATTGACCTCAACCTTAGTGTTTTCCTGATTTCTAGGCTTGGCTATAAGAAGTATGAACACGTCCTGTGTACTCTGAAGGTGGATAGCAATGGTGTGATCACAGTAAAGCCTGATTTCACGGGCCTCAAAGGACCCTACAGGTAAGGAGAGGAAGAAAGGGGTAGTGGAGACTGACATTCCTTCCCTTGGTTGCACTTCTTGTCCCTAGTCAACTAGACTGTCAGAAAGTCCTTCATCCGTTCTAACTTTTACATTCCCAGGCAATGGTTCGTATTCTGTTCCAAGTCATGGGCCTTAGGAAACCGGGAACTCCTTTCTCAGAAAATGTGCAGCTGCACCAATTTGAAAGGGATCACTTCAGTGATACATTTAAGTGACAGTGATTCTCCGTGCTGTTGAATGTAGGACCTGACCAGAACAGAGTGGGGTGAACTCAGCCAGGCTTTTCCTGTGGGCTCACTGTTCCTCATCTCTGTATCTTGAAAATGACAGAAGTATAAATTAGAAATTATCTGGACCAACCTGTCCATTTTTCAGGTGAAAGAACTGGGTGGCAGGAATGTTGTGCCTTACAGTTTGACTATAACTTCAGGCCAGAAATGGGCCCAGAACCTATACTGTCTGAGTCTAGTCTGGTGCCCTCACTGCTTTATCCTTTTGTTTCTCTTTCCTGGTCATCAATACAGCCATTTTTATCATCATTTACTTCAAGTGAGGTGTATGGCCCCTGATCGCTTTTCCCTGGGCTGGGAGCTATCCCCAGGCCCATCTCTCATTATTAGGTCGCTCCTTTCTGTGGCTTTGACCTTACAGGATCGAGACGGAGGGAGAGAAGCAGGAGCTGTGGAAATATACGATCGACAATGTTTCCCCCCTCGCACAGCCAGAGGAGGAGGAGCGGGAACGGCGTGTGTTCAAGGATGTGAGTGCGAGTTCATTCCAAGTATCGAAGGGACGAGCCTCAGTGCCTGGAGCTGAGACCGTTTCTGGACTTGATGTCAGCAGTTGCTTGGGAAAAGCCTTGCCCTTCATAGCCCCTTCTGACTTAGGCGGCATTGCTGACATATCAGAAGTTTTTGATCATATTATAATAATAACAATAACCATTTATTTGAGCATTTACCATGTTCTGTGCTAGGTACTTTACATACCTTATTTCCTTTAGTCCTTACAACAACCCTTTGAGGTGAACACTTTTCTTATTACTACCTTATAAGTGGGGAAACCGAGATTGAGGAGCTAAGTAGTCTGCCCAAGGTTACATAGCTTGTAAGCGCGAGAGTCAGGATTCTGCCCCAGACCAGCTGACTCCAGGGCCTCTGCTTCACAGTAAAATGGCGGTGGGTCAGGTGCTTGTGCCTCCAGCTCTTGATGATCCTTCCCACTATTGCTTTTCTTCTTCTTCCTGTTCAGAACTGAACTTTGGTCTAGCTTGGGTTACATCTTGAGTTTTGGTTTGGTTTGTTTCCTCAGCTTTATGGCCGGCACAAGGAGTATCTCAGCAGCCTCGTAGGCACTGACTTTGAGATGGTGAGTAGCTTGGCTTCCTGCAGCACTGTGAGCTGTGTTTAGCCGGAGCATTCTGACTGTGGATGGGTTACAGCACTTCTCTTAAAGGCCTCCAAGGTATACTCTACGGTGTGAAAAGGAAGTCAAAGAATAGCACATATAGTCCTTGTTATGTGTTTTGCAACATTGCATGTTGATAGAGAACTGTTAATGCCGAGAAAAAGGCCTGAAAGGCTACGCATATGCTGTGGGTGGCTTTTTTGGGGAGGGTGGGATTAGATGTGGTAGATGGGTAGTGGGTAGTGAGAGGGATATATCAGGGATTTTTGCTTTTTATTCCCTAAACTCAGGTAGTTTTGAATTTTTATCAGTGGTAATGTATTTATGTATTACTTTATAATTAATTTAGAAAATAAATATAAGGATGAAAAATGTCTTCTTCACCTTTCATGTGGATATTTTTTCAAAATACCCCATAGAGAGGCAGGGGTGCCATTTCTGTTTGTCACATATTTTGGCTCTTAAAAAATATAGGCCCGACGTGGTGGCTCATGACTATAATCCCAGCACTTTGTGAGACCAAGGTGGGAGGATCACTTGAGGCCAGGAGTTTGAGACCAGCCTGGGCAACATAGTGAGACCACATCCCTACAAAAATTTAAAAAAAAAAAAAATTAGCAAGGCATGGTGATACATGCCTGTAGTCCCAGCTATGCATGATGCTGAGGCAGCAGGATTGCTTGAGCCCAGAAGTTTGAGTTTGCACTGAGCTATGATCACACCACTGCATTCCAGCCTGGACAACAGATCAAGACCCTGTCTGAAAAAAAAAAGAAAGTGGTTTAGTTCAGCTATTCTGTCGTGCTGTTCTTTGTCTTTTCTCGTTCTAAGTGTTCCATCGCTAGACCTGGAAACAAGGATAGAATTACTGGTCTCCCTCTCTTTCTCTGAAAAATTAACATTCACTGTTTCCATATTGCATAAGCAACAGATATTCAGTATTTAAAAGTTAGATAAGACAGATGCACAAATAATTAAAAAAGAAAACTCCCTGGTTTCTTGACCTCAGCTGTGTAAAGGGAACCGGGCATTCTGGCTTCCTATTGCACACCACAGGGCAGTTGCTGTTGCTTGGCTAATTTCCCATAGTGCATTGTCCTTACTGCCATTTAAATTATGTACTTTCCCCTTACATTATGTATCTTAGGAATGAAGGAAACAGATCTGTGGAGAAGTGTCAGGGTGGGGAGAAAGTGCAGTAGTGACACCCAGGATCTGACCCCCAGTGTCAGGATATCTGCAGATTTGTAGATGAGGCTGGAGGAGAAGTGCCAGTTCCCTTCAGGCCTGCTGATCCTTTCCCACTTCTCTTCACCTTAGACTGTCCCAGGTGCCCTCCGGCTCTTTGTAAATGGAGAGGTAGGTAAGTGTCTTGCTAGCATAGATCTCTTGATGCTAAGGCACGTGCCTAGATGTAGCCGTGAATAGTCTCCTCCACCCTGGTAGAGGTCTTGTCTGCTGTACTTGGGAAACTCAGTGGTGAGTCTTTCCTGGAAATGCAGAGGGTTCCTGGCCCTCAAAAGACTTGCTCTCAGGGTGTGTTGGACCCTCAGGACTGGGTTGGGTGCTAAGGGTGGTAGGATAAAAAGCTAAAATAGCTTCCTGTTTTCTCTCTTAGTTTCAGCCCAAGGCTATGAGTATGACAATCTCTACGTCCACTTCTTTGTGGAATTGCCAACTACTCGTAAGTAATATTCTTAAGTCTCTCTTTTATACCCATTCAGACAGATGTAGAGGCATTTGGTCAGGCTTCCTTTCCCACTCCTCTGCTGAAACTGTTACTGTTCTTTTCAAGGTTGTAGATCACATCCACTTTGCCAAACCCAGTGGGAACTTTCCTGCTTTCACCTCGCTTGACCTTCCTAGAGCATTTGCCAGAGCCCACTGTGCTGCATGACACACTTCTCTGGCTTCTGGCTCCACATTCTCTCTCCTGTCTCACTGGTGGCCCCTCACCTTCCTTGGGTAATGCCTTCTCTTCTGCTGATCTTACACCGTGAGGGTACCCATGGCTAAGCCAAGGCCTTCTGTTACTCTCTGTCTGCAGTCTTCCTGGGTGACCTCATCCATCCCATGGCTTAAATACCATCGATGTGTCTCAGACTCCCAGGTTTCTGCCTCCAGCCTTAGCCTGGACGCCAGACTCGTATCCAGTTACCTCTTTGTCATTTCTGTCTAACATGATCAAAGAGAACTCTGGATTCCTCCTCTTCCCTCAAACCTCTCCTCCCTGGTATTCCCCATCCTAACAGAATGGCAGTATCTGAGTTGCTGATGCCAAAAACCTAGGGGACATCCTTGATCCCTCACTTTCCCTAGCTCCCTATAGCCAGCCAACCTGTCAACAGTTCCTGTGCGTTCTGTCTTCGAAAGCTGTTGTGAACCTGTCTGTTCTCTCCAGCACCCTACACCAAGCCACCACCGTCTCTTGTCTAGGCCAATGCATTCAACTTCTGACTTATCCCCCTGCTTCCTGCCTTGCTCCCATTTGCAGTTCATTTGCCACAGACACCAAAGCCAAGTTGAGTTTTAAAAAATGTAAACAAGTTATGTCCCTTTTGAGCTGAAAACCCCCAAGAGCTTCGCCTCCCACTTAGAATAAAATGTAAACTCAATACCCTGAATGAGCCTCTGCCTATCTCTTCCGTACAACATTTCAGTCGTTCTTCCCAGCCAGGTTCATTCCCCCCTTAGAACCTTGTAAGGGCCATTTCCTTTGTCTGAAACCCTTTCTGCCATATCTTAGCATGGCTGGTTCTTTCTGAGTTTAGGTCTCAACCTGTGTCACTTCTGAAAGGCCTTCTCTTACCACCCGGCCTAAATGAGCCTCCCAGTCACTCAGTCCCTTCCCGTTTTGTTTGAATAGAGCACTCATCACTACCCAATAGTCTCTTGTTGGTTTGTTTTTTGTCTCCCTGCTTCCCCCAGAATGTCAGCTCCATGAGAGATGGGGATCTTTTCTATCTAGTTACCAAGATACCCCTAAGATATACTAGCACATAGCAGGCACTCAGTAAATGATAAATGAATGATAGATTGTGTGAATAAATGAATAAAGAAACTTTGTCTTTTTCTGAACGACTTGCTTTCCTCCCAGGTGAGCTTACTATATTTGTTCTTTGGCTTTCAGACTGGTCAAGCCCAGCATTCCAGCAGCTCTCAGGAGTAACACAGACATGCACCACCAAGTCCCTGGGAGTGGTATGGAGAATGAGAGCGGGTATCTGGAAGGGAATGAGATCTGCTCCTGGGATGGCATTTGAGGTTTTGTCAGGCCAAGTGCTGTGCACCCTGGGGAGGATTCTGAGTTGGGTGACTTGTGTGTGGGTTCTGCAGGGCTACCTGGCCCGGAGGTCCTCTCTGCCTTTTTGAGCATGGCAGCAGCTTGTCTTCGGGTGTCCCTTTGCATCTCAGACTCCTATTTCCCACCTGGGTGATAATTTTTCTTTTTCCCTTGTGAAGATAACCTTGTCATTGGCCACAAGGAGAACAAATTCCAAGGGAGGGCTTGCCCACCCTATGACACTCCTTTTTATAGGACAAGGTGGCTCACTTCTCCTACCCATTCACATTTGAAGCCTTCTTCCTCCATGAGGATGAATCTTCTGGTGAGTAGCTCAGCAGTTGATCCTGGGCCTTGGTTCCCCTCAAGCAGTGCTGTCTTGGTGAAGGCCCGCCTGTGACCTGGCCGCTTCTCTCGTTTCTCCCAGATGCACTCCCGGAGTGGCCTGTGCTCTACTGTGAGGTCCTCTCGCTGGACTTCTGGCAGAGGTACCGTGTGGAAGGCTATGGGGCTGTGGTGCTGCCTGCCACTCCAGGTAACCGCTTGTCCCCGCCCTTCCGTGGCTCACATGCCCTAGGCCCTACGAGCAAGACTAACACTCGAATGCTTCTGGTGAGGGGTGGGGATAGCTGGGAATTAGAAGCATTTGGCTTGAAAGAGTTCCTGTTCCTCTGAGGACTATCTGCCCCACTCCACTAGAGACAATAGCGTGGCCTTGGCGCTGACTTCCTGACAGTCTTGCCATGTGCTTCGTGCTCCTCTGATTGGACTCAGGGTGAGAAGCTGTATGGCAAAATCGGCTCATAGCATGTGTGTATGGAATGAAGCAGCATTCAGTTTGGAATAAAAGCATCTGTCTTCTACTGTGTGCCAGGCATTGTGCCATACTTCTCACTTAATTCTCCCAGCCACTCTGTGCGGTGCAGGTGGTATTATTTCCATTTTACTAGATGAGGAGAATGAACTTCAGGGAGGTTAAGAAACCTGTCCTGGGTATGCAGGGAATAACTGGCAGAGCAGAAATTTGAATTTCTCCCTGATTGACTTCCAAACAGGTGCTGTGGGTAACCATGACAACCTTCACCAGAGGCCAGGTCATCACCAGACCAGGTGTTTTAGCGAAGTCTAGGCCTGTGTCATTGCTGGGGAGTCAGTGAGGGGCCACATGCCCTTTCTGGACCCGGCCCCAGTCTCCTCTTCCCTTACGCAGGCTCACACACCCTGACAGTCTCCACATGGAGACCTGTGGAGCTTGGCATGGTGGCTGAGCTCAGGAGGTTTTTCATTGGCGGTTCTCTGGAACTGGAGGACCTCTCCTATGTGCGGATACCAGGATCCTTCAAGGTGACTTTTGTCTTTGGAGCGACTTCATGCTGGGAACTGATGGTCCTGTCCTTCTGTTCTGTAGGAGGTGGGATCTGGGTCAACACCCCTTAGTTGTGCATTGCTTCAATATTAGCCGCTTCCTTCCTATGGCTTAAGCTGGAAGTCAGGACCACATTTTGAACCAGGTTCCAATATCTACACTGCTATCATAGGAGGTCTCTGGAAAATAGTATAGTTAGAGATTTCCCTTGGTCCCCATCAGAATAACGGGCTCTTTCTTTCCCCCGTCACTGAAGGCCTCAGTAATCAGATGTGGGAAGGATTCACAGTAAGCATGTAAGACCGCTACCTCTCAGATGAGGTTGGAATGTTCCCTGGTGTAGTTGGGGGAGCCCAGTAGCCCAGTATTAGCCTTGAGGTAATAGAGTCTGGGTGATGGAATAAGGTTTCCCCAACAGAACTGTGCTTCCTAAGAATGGGAATAAGAACCGGGGCGAGGCCAGCATACTGCGGGGGTGTCTAGAGACGGCAGAAACCTGATGCTCTCCCAATGGCATGCCGCAGGGGGAACGCCTGAGCCGCTTTGGACTCCGCACAGAGACCACAGGCACCGTCACCTTCCGCTTGCACTGTCTGCAGCAGTCCAGGTGAGGGACCTGGCCCTCTGCCTCGGGGCACCTTATCCCTGAGGGGTGGAGAACAGCCGTAACCATGTGGCTGGCCTCCCTGCAGGGCCTTCATGGAATCGAGCTCCCTTCGGAAAAGGATGCGGAGTGTGTTGGACCGTCTGGAAGGGTTCAGCCAGCAGAGTTCCATTCACAATGTGCTGGGTATGTCCCCTCCCCAAGCTGGCCACCCCGGGTCAGCATGGGCCTGTTGGGCAGCCAAATACCATATCTCCTTTCCTTACAGAGGCCTTCCGTCGAGCCCGGCGCCGCATGCAGGAGGCCCGGGAAAGCCTCCCGCAGGACCTAGTGAGCCCCTCTGGAACCCTGGTCTCCTAGCTCACAGCAGCCCTGGGCCACAGTGCAAGAGGACAAGATGGGGGATGTTTGAGGCCAGTGCTCTCCTGCCTCTTCGTCTGTCTGACTAGAGACCACGCTGGTCTGCTGGGAACCAGAAGAGCTGGGAAATTCCCAGCTGGCCCCTCTGCCTAGCCTTCTGCAGGGTTTTCTCCCTACCCTGGGGAAATAAAGCCAGAGACCCTGTGGCCCCCCCTTCATGTTTGCAGTCACTGTAAATGGGCATCACAGCAAGGCAGGCTTTTTGGTCTGAAGCTGTTTGGGGTGACCCCATAGTGAGTGTGGCCTTGACTCACTTTTCTGGCTTGTCTCACAGTAGCAGGGGGATGCAGGGATCTGCTGTTCTCCAGCCTTTAAAAATGGAGCCTTCCTTCTTGCAAGACCAAAGAAGGAAGGAAGGAAGGTGGACGGTGAGAGGGGTCTTAAATCCCCAGCCTGTGAGTCTCAGCCTCCTCTTTCCAGGGCAGCCTCATTCTACTGCTTGGGGCTTGCTGAGGTTGAGATATGAGTTATTTCTGAGTAGGTGAAGGTTGAAGGCAGTGCTGAGTCCTTTCTGCTAGCTGGTTGGTATCTTTTACTGTGTTCTTTTTGTTTTTTGGGTTTTTTAAATCCATAAACCCCTTTTATTTTGACTGATGTTCCGTTGGCTGTTTGTCTGCTCAGGTTGCTGGTATGGCTGGGGTGTTCTTCTTAATGTCAGGGCCCTACCATGTCTGCCCTTCCCCTTTTCTGCCTTTCCCTACTCCACAGTGTTTCTTTGGGCTCTCCTAATTCAGCCCCCAGGAGAGGCTTAGATGGTTGTGCCAGCGTGCGTGTTAGCAGCACTTCTCTTCAACACCTGGAGCAAAGCATGGAACTGAGGCCACGTCCTCCCTAGCCCCACACAGAAACAGCAGCCCCTGCCCTTAGCAGTGCTTTATTGGTAGAAGCAGAGCATGCTGCCCAGCCTCAGGCTCAGAGGAGGACTGTGGGGTCTCTGCAGGCTAGGACTGAGTGGTCTCTCAGTCACGGTGAGGGAGGGGAGGGAGGGCTGGGAAACAGTAGAAAGTGCTGTAAACCCTCCAGCTGACTTTTCTTGCCTGGGGTGCAAGACCACATAGCTTGGCTCCCAAGCCTTTGCACGTGGCACTGATTCATAACCTAATACCTAAGAGACTCCCACGGCGGGAAGGTCCATTGCTGCTAGGAGCCCCCAGCTCTCACTCCCGGCTGGGGAACCCAGCTCTGAGCTGTAGCCAGCAGAAGCGTCAGCAGGCGGCAGTTGCTCCAGGGGGACAAGGCAGCTTCATGGTCCTCCCCTTCTCCTTGTCTCCAAAAGTTGGAGGCTTGGGATAGACTCCTGTGGAAGTAACAGAACAGATAAGTGAGGAATTTACTGGACATTTAGAAATGGAGCTGTTTTTGGGTATTAGTGACCAAACTGAGGATAGTTGGATGCTCCTAATTTCCTCGCCAAAGTCCTAGGGCCTGGGATTGACTGTCAGCCCAGAAGCTAGTACATTGGGAAGCCACTTGGAAAGAGTACGGTATCCCTCGTGACAAGTTCTGTTTTCTCTGCTTAGAGACCTAAGAGGACTCAGCCATCCATCCAGGGAAGGATATGAGGGCCTAACCCAGCCCAGGGTGCTGGAGGTGGCCTCCCCTTACCTGCAGAAGCCTCATTTCCCCCGCCAGGCTGACAGGTTCAACCTGGGGATACGGCTGCAGCTCACAAAGCCCCGGGGATAGATGTTGGCTCTGAAGATGTCCCTTGAAACCATGGTGATACCGGTATTGTCACATATAATTCGAGACAAGGAAATTCTGCTCAGGGCCTCGCGCTGTCTTTTGGTGAAAACACCTCGTTTCTGCCACCAGAACCTACCAGGCAGTCAAGAGATGTGGGTGAAGGCTGGGGAGGAATTACCTTGTCATGAGCACCTGTTGTGTGCCAGGCACTTTACATATATTATTCCATTCAGTTCTCACAAAATTCCTGCAAGATTGGAATCTTAGAAATGAAACAAATTCAGTGGCCAAATAAATTGCCCAGTATTCAGTGCACAGTAATTTAAGTGGCCAGGGCTGGATTTGAACTCAGGCAATACCAACTCCAAATAAGGAGTCAGGTCTTAAATCACAAATTTATTGGAGGGAAACCAGATTTCGCCCTTTCTGCTCATGTTTTCTGGGATCTACCAACCCAGAACAGCGAGGCTGCCAGGCTACCTCCTGGGTTTAAGATGACTCCGGCTCAGGCAATGTGGGCCTTGCCTGGGTCAGTGTCTCTCTTCCTTTAACCCAGCTTTCCAGAGAAGAGCCTCCTGATTTCAGATCCTGTGAACTTGGAAGAAATGATATTAAAAAGAGCAGTGATCTTCAATGTTTAGTCTTGAAATGCTAGTGTTTTTCCACTCTGCCTCTGGTGCTAATGTCTTTTATGATAGGGTCACTTACCTGTCTCCGTCTCGGGCTCTTCTGAACTGGTTCTCGAACAGACAAGCCAGAAGAGGCCCCACTCGAGCCCCCGGCAAAAGAGGCTCAGCGATGGCCCCAATCCAGATGTCAATGTTGTCAGGGGTTCCATACAGATTCAGGAACTTCCTTGCCAAGTCCTGGTTTTTCAGCACCCGGCTAAGCTGTGCCAAATTCCGGGGCTGGGAGAGCCCACAGAAGCGCCTCCAAGCATTGTACCCTGCAGGGGAACGGGGAGAAGCAGCTTCAGTCTTGCTGACCTCCCATTAGCTTCTGCTTCTCTCCACCAGTCCTCTGGGAGGAAGCTGTGGCCAGTCAATATTGGGCAGACCCAGAAGATCCTGCTGGCAGAAGAGGCCCTAAACCTTCCAAAGACCAGGTTTCTGTCCTCTGATTGAAAATGTGAGTGGACAACCATGCTCAGTGTGCATCAGACTAAGGAGTGTGTCCTAACTTAAAAAGCTGTTTTAGCCCAAAACACATAACCACAAATCCAACACTTAATGATATTATTACTGGGCTCGAGTGCATTCGTTAGACACAAGTAAGACGGTACCCAGAACATAAAAGACTCTCCATCAGGTTTGTAGAATGAATGAATGAGTGAAAGAATAAATGAATGAACAAACCAATAAATGGAGAGCGTGGATAAAATTCATCTACTCAGAAAAGGACGGCACACTATGATTGATATGAGAGGTCCTGCATAGGCCAATATAGAGACACAAAGTAAATTAAGAGGTGATTGGGGCTGGGGTCGGGATGGGGATTGACTGTTCTTACAAGGTTTCTTTGGGGAGTAGTGGAAATGATGTGATATTAGATCATGGTGATGGCTGCATAACTCTAAATACACTAAAATCATTGAATTGTCCATTTCATATGGGTGAATTTTATGGTGTATCTCAATAAAGCAGTTTTTAAAGTTTTCAGAAACTTCCAAAGACCAGCCGTACCAATTTGTCAGCCATCAGGATCCCACACAGGACCAAGCCACATCATAAGATGTGACAATCAAGGTAGGAGATAGCTTGGCCATGTCCCAAAGGGACACCAGCCCAACATCATCCATTGAACCACAACTCACACACACCATCACCCAGCGGAACACATGAAAACCACACAGGGTTTTACCATACTGAGCACTGTTGGGTGAATATCTCAGGACCCTCACAGCACCTTTGTGAGGTACTTTTATGGCATGCTAACTATATCTACTATGTTTACTAAAGTTGAGCAACCATGGACTTCAGGGTCACTTTACTGTTCAGTGGAGCTCAAACCAGGTTGTCCAGTTCCCAGTTTGATATTGGACTTGGGAAGGGATTAGAGGAGATTGTAAGAGCTAGTGTCAGGATAATATTTCTGGAGGGCACAGCTATTGCGGGGAGCAGAAACTCGCAGTGTGGAAACTTGGGTGGCTAGCGATCTCAGCTCTCCAGCAGGGAGCGCCCACAGCTCCTTAGCTGCCAAGAGCACCCAAGTTTAAGGAAGGAAAGAAGCTCAGGTTTCTCGAGTGCCTGCTGTGCTCTACCAGGCGCCGTGTGAAGTGGGGTGGGCAGTAGGAGGTGCCACCACTGCTTCACACATGGGCACATGGGCCTTCAGGTTCTTTCCAGACAGGGAGGTAGGAGGTGGGAAGGAGAAAGGAGCAAGGCAGTGGCCAAAGCCTTCCCCTACTGGGGTTGAACAGGGGGAAGAAAGGAGAAATTGTAAATTTAAATTCAGATTTTACTACTTCTTATTTATGTGACCTTGGGCAAGTTACTAGCTGTCTCTGAACATAGTTCCTCATCTATAAAATGACTGTAATCATTGCTTCTCAAGGTGATTGGGAAAACAAATTAATGTACATGAAAGTGACTAACAAAGTGCCTACATTTTCTTCTTTCCTGGGATAAAGTCATTTGTGCCCTCACCAAACAGTCACTGCAGCCTTAGTTTTATTCCACCTATTCCCTGCCTCTAAGACTCTGCCTTTCTCCACTTAGAGCAAGGAATGTTTCTGTAGCTCCGAGATTTTAGCCTTCCTCCTTGGATCTTGCCAGAGTGTTGGGAATGGAGCAGTTCTTCCCTGCCTTTGAAGCCTATTGCGTTTTTTTCTACTTGGAAAGTTCAAGCCTCCCTTTTTCAGCTCCTGGGCCTAAGTCCTGGTCCTGTGGTGGACCTAAAGCTGGAGCCCCTACAGTGGATGGGGAACCATGGCAGGACAACAAGCGGTGTTCCAGGGGTGCTTTGGGAAATCAACCTTGGCCTTGCATGGCTTTGCACCCCTGTACATCCTGTAGATAGTCCCAGTCAGAAGGGAGGTACTAGGGTCCTCCCAGACCCCTTGAGCAGCCTGGCCTGAGCAAAGCTGGGAGAAGAGGCGGACAGCGCCCTCACCTGGAAGGCCATGGTCCCGGCTTCGTTGCATGTTGAGAGCTGCCAGGTCCAGCCCGATCCTCCTCACTTGCCGAAACAGCCGGTCCCGGAGTTCATCCACTAACATGGCATCCTGACGGTTCAGCTTGGCAGGGGTGGCCATGAGTCCCCGGAGGATGGGGTCGATGCCACCTGGTGGCAGGGAATGTGAGCAGCACAGATTGGACCAGCCTCTGGGAAGCTACTTGGGTTATCACATGATGCCAAACTAGCCCGGAGCTGGACAAGCCAGCTGGGTATGTTCAGTAATGTTTGTCAGGAAACAGAGCTCTGGAGAGGCAGGAAGCAGCTGGAGCTGGGAGACACTTCTTGAGTGGAAGGGGAGCTCCCCATCAATCTGACATTAGCCTCCACCCCTTTAAAAAATCCTCTCATTCCACAGAGGATGGGAGGCCTGTGACTGAGGGTCTTGCTGGCACCTGCCTTGTTTCCACTGTCCTGGGGAGATTTTAGCAGTGGCCTCTGCAGCAGTCTGGCTTCCTGGCAGTAAGCTTGTCCCACCTAGGGGAGGGCATGCTCCCCACCCTTCCCCTGGAAAACCTGGTCACCTTCATACACGATCCGCCAGCCGGCAAAGAAGGCAGAGCTAAGTGGGACGTGCGAGTTGGGTGCAGAGGCCCGGTACTGTCTGTCCAAGCGGAACATGAAGGGCTGGAGCATGGTGTGGCCAAAGCGGAAGGCCAGGGTGAAGACATTGGCCACTCGTGGGTCCACATTGGAGCAGTACCCCCTGTAGGGTCCCAGGGTTCTCCTGGCCCGGGCCTTGCCCAGAACCAGGGGCAGAAAGTCTCGGTAGGTGATGATCTGGAAGAGAAGACAGGAGGAACATTCCCTAGAGGCCACTCACCCACACCCTTGCCTTTTCAAAGGGTGGCTCAGACATATTCTTTATTGTCATCATGTCAAATGTGACAATATTAATTTCCTATTAGTGGGTGGAGATACAAAGCCCAGAGAGGGTGAGTGACACAGACAGGGTCACACAGAGTTAGAGGCAGAATCGGGGGAAGAGGACAGATCCAGGCGCACCACCAGTCACCCAGACCCAGCTGGTTTTAGGCACATCCCCAAGGATGTGTTAAGGACTGCTTCTTATGCCAAGCTTGTCATCTGGGGGATGCTGGGATGCAGAGCTCCTTACCTGGACCATGGCCCCCATGATCTTCCGAGCCTCATTGTACAGCTTGTCTCCAGTCCACCGGGGATTCAGGCGTCTCAGCTCGGTGGCCAGCCGGTTGTGCTCTCGCATAAAGAGAGTGTGCATGGCTGCCAGCTTGGGGGTTTCCGTTGATCGGGTGTCACCTTGAAAACCCCAAGCTCAGATTTACTGCAGCCTTTCCCAGAGCAATGTCTTTCTACTAGGGCAGACCCAGGGCTGGGGACTGGAGAGACGGGGTGGGCCACACTCCTGGCCCTCACTGGACCTCCATCTCTTCAGCTGTGCTGAGGCTCCTCATCGCCACTCTGCTCCCTAACACAACAGGTCAGGAGCAGAAGGACCAGGGGTTCCTAGGAGGCTTGGGTTAGGTGGGAAAGCACAGGGCAGCTGCTGGTCTCAGGCAAGGGCTTCTTTGCCTAAGGATTCTACTCTATAAGACAACCAGATCCATAGCCCGGACCAGCTATGGGCAAGGGCACCTTGACTTTGGGACTGCGAGCCCACCTGTCCATGAGCTGCCTCTGCCTACATGTTCTCTGCCAAGGGCTGGTGTACCTTTTTCCATCTTTGGGCTTCGTATAATACTGCTCTTCCCCGTGAGCCGGAAGGAAAGAGGAAGAGAGGGAGGGTTGGGCAGAGACTGTTCTTAGGAACAGACTTTCTACTCCAGGCAGGGAAGGAAAGTTAATTCCATCATTTGCTTGCTTTTAACTAAACTCTTTTGCACAAGGTCTTAGTTCAGTAGACCTCTCCGGAAGGCACACGCTGTTCTTCCCAGGACACACAAATATACAATCCTTCAAAAGAGGGGCTGGGGCCGACTCCCTGTGAGGAAAACAGTGGAATAGAGTGGACTGGGCAGAGACCTGGAAACAATACCGACTGTGTTCTCAAGTGGACTCTGCCATTTGAAACTAACTGTGTGCTCTTGGGCACATGATTCACCTTCCCTGAGTCTCAGTTTCTTATCGTAAAATAAGACCAATAATATTTCCCTCCTTTCAGGGCTGTTGCAAGGTTTAGAGATGGCATGTTTAAATATCTTAATAAGGTTGGGTGCGGTGGCTCACGCCTGTAATCCCAACACTTTGGGAGGCCAAGGCAGGTCAGTCACCTGAGGTCAGGAGTTCGAGACCAGCCTGGCTAACATGGTGAAACCCTATCTCTACTAAAAATACAAAAATTAGCCATATGTGGTGGCAGGCGCCTGTAATCCCAGCTACTCCGGAGGCTGAGGCAGGGGAATCACTTGAACCCAGGAGGTGGAGGTTGCAGTGAGCTGAGGTCGCACCACTGCACTCCAGCCTGGGCGACAGAGTGAGACCCAGTCTTAAAAAATAATAATAAAATAAATAAATATCTCAATGAGAAATGACTACCATTATTTTTGTAACCATGTACATGGGGCAAAAGACCCTGAAGAGAGTTCAAATTAAGCTTCCAGAAGAAGGTATTAACTGTCTAGCAACAGGTGGGGACAGGGAGGAACTAAGGAAATTTATCCCAGAGAAGAGGAAAAACGTGGAGATGGAAGTAACAGCTACTTTGAGGTATTCCTGTGTGAAAGAGAGACAGGGTCTTTTCTGAGGTTCCAGAAGCATGATTAAGGGGAATAGGTGAATATTTGATCAAAATAAGGAGACCTTTCTAACAGTCGGAGCTGCCTGTGGCTGAGCTGGGGCACCATACAGGTGGTGAGAGCCTTCTCACCAGAGATGGTTAAGCAGTTATCTCTGGGCACACACAGGGAGCTTGGAAAGGGACTCCAGCATTCTGATTCTGTGATGACTGTGCACAGATCTATGCCTATTGTGTGCCTAATACTGAGGTCCCAAACCATGTACCTTCACCACATCCCACCATGACTTCCCAATCGGGACCCCAGGGATGGCTGTTTCCTGGGAAGACACCACCTTCCTCCCAGTCTGACCTGCCAGGAAGCAGGGGATGCGCGCCGAGCGGTTGGTGAGGAGACAGGGGTCGTCACGCAGGTTGTCAAAGGGCAGCAGGGCCCGGCCGTTGTCTTGGAAGCGCTGGTTGACGGCCAGCAGCCCCAGATAGTTGGTCCGGTTGCGGAGCCGCAGCGAGAGGGAGACCTCACTGCCATACACCATGCTGGCGTCCACGAAGGAGGTGAGCGCGTTGATCTGGTTGCGGACTCTGTTTTTGTTTTGGGGGCATGAGGGTGCCGAGCGGAAGAAGGGGATGCAGTCACGCTGGTTCTTGATGCGGGGGTCATTGGGTGGTATCTGAGATGGAAGAGGAGCCAGTGACACGGGGCGCCTTCAATAGTAGACTCACTTCTCTCCCTCGTGTCCCACCTCTCTCAAAACCTTGCTTAAAACTCCCTTCCTCCAGGAAGCCCTCCTTGACTCACCCAGGCTCATGCTGCTCACCCCTTCAGTCTGAGTGTCCTTAGCATTTTGTTTCATAGAGTCTCAAAAGGTTAGGAATGAATGAGGCTTTGGAAACAATCTCGATCCTCATTTTACAGCAAGGAAAACAGCCTCAGAGAAGGGAAGTGACAACTAGTTAGCAGGAAAGGTGGGATTAGAACTTAGTTCTCTTGACTCTTAGGCTTGAGCTTCTTTAATTCTGTTCGGTTCGACAGACCTTTTCTAAGCCCCTTTCTTGCTTGGTGCTTTGGAGACTATGAAGGTCAAAAAACACAGGAAAGGTTGCAGGAAGCTGGCAGTTCAGTGGAAAAAGACACACACATGGAGTTAAGAAACTAGGTTGAAGTGGCATCTGCTGTGCTTGATAGAAAAGCCATATGTGGGCTGGGCGTGGTGGCTCACGCCTGAAATCGTAGCACTTTGGGAGGCCGAGGCAGGTGGATTACATGAGGCCAGAAGTTTGAGATCAGCCTTGTCAACGTGTGAAACCCCATCTCTACTAAAAATACAAAAATTAACCAGACATGGTGGCGCGTGCCTGTAATCCCAGCTACTCAGTAGGCTGAGGCATGAGAATTGCTTGAACCCAGGAGGCAGAGGTTTCAGTGAGCTGAGATTGCACCTCTGAACTCCAGTCTGGACAACAGAGCGAGACTCTGTCTCAGAATAATAGTAATAGAAAGAAGAAAGAGAAAGAAGAAAAGAAAAAGAAAGAAAGCAAGAAAGCAAGGAAGGAAGGAAGGAAGGAAGGAAGGAAGGAAGGAAGGAAGGAAGGAAGGAAAGGAAGAAAGCAAGAAAGAAGAGAAAGAAGAGAAAGAGGAGAGAGGAGGGGAGGCCATGTGTTAAAAGTATAAAAGGAAGATCTGAGAAGGCTCCCCAGAGGAGGTGCCCCTAAGCCAGGGATTGAGGAATAGATAAGATTGCTACAGGGAGAGGCCATCTAGAGGCCCTCACATGTCATCCCTCATGAATGTGGCCCCACCTATTAAGGGTGACTGTGTGTGTACGTGTGTATATGTGAGAGTGTGTGTGCATGTGTGTCAACCCTATGTCCCTAGCAGAGACTCTGCTCCTTGGATTCTATCTTTTCTTCCCTAGCACCCCACGCTGTCCTTGCCTTCTAGCCTGAAGGTAGGTTAGGACCCTACTCACAGCCCAAGCCCAAGAAGTTGGCAAGAGCTGCAGGGCCCTTAGACCACTCTGGGAAGGAGAGAAGGGCAAGAGCTAAGAGGCCCTTAGGTTGCCAAAAGCAGGGGCCCAGAGGCTTCCCCTGTTGGATTCAGACCCATGGGTCAAGACCTGTCTCGAGGGCTTCCCACCCCATGAAGCCTGACCTCAGCCTCCTGGCAGATTGCCCTACCCCCACCTCTCAAACACACACGGTGCGGGCTCTCTGCTCAGCTGTTTCTTGTGTCTCTGTCTCATACCCCAGCTCCTCAGGCAGCTGCTTAAGGATGGTGCTCCAGTCTTCCAGATCCCCACCCCCAGCACCTTGCCTTTTGGGGAGGCCACACAGGGGCGTGGGGGATTGGCTGAGGGTACCTTGATGGGAAAGCAGGGGGGCAGCTGGGCACAGGTCTTCTCACAGTCGACGCCCTCAGTGAAGGCCACTCTGGCCGGGGACTCCGGGGAGAAGTCCAGGTCATGGTCAATGAACTGGCCCCACTGCATGAACATGAGGGCCCGGCCACGGTCGGAGGTCAGTCTCTCGCTGGGGAAGCGCACAATCTGGTTGGAGACAGCCCGGACCTGGGGGGGAAATAACGTCAGCACGGGACATGGGCTCCCTGACCCCACAAGGTATTAGAGCCAACCCAGGACTCAGGGAGCAGCAGCTGCCCTGCTGGAACTGACAGATTCCCCTCTCTGCCCTCCATGCCCCCTTTGTCCCTGGAGATGTAGCCACCTCCTGCTCTGATTCCTAGAAGGATGGTTTCTGGCTGGGCTCCTGAGGATTCTGGTGATAAAGAGAAGGAGAGGAGCCAGGTTGACTGGCTCAGACCTCACCAGCTCTTCCAGAGGGGAAGGCAGATCAAATAGATAGATCAATTTATAGACTGATAGCTACCCAGATGATAGCACTGATTCACAGGTGCACGGGCTGGTTGCCAGGTGATGGATAATGCATGTAGGGAGTACTGAGTCAGTGGATGGAAGGATGGATAGAAGAAAATTAATTAATAGATGTTGATAGATGGGTAGATGATAGACCGCTATATTGATATATCAGTAAAAAACTGATGACTTGATAAATGTGAAACAGATCAATAGATAAAGTCAGATTAAGGTATAGAGCCATTTATATTTAGCAAGACTTGACACTGATTTTCTCAGAAAAAACTCTACAACACCGTAATGGTTAGCATGAATAGAGCACGTCCTATATAGCTATTGATACCAAGGACTTCCATATTCACACAATATTCTACGAGGTAGGTTTTAGGGCCATTTTACAGATGAGGAAACTAAGCCTCAGAAAGCTGTATTATTTGCCACAAGTCACTGCGCTGGTCAGTGGAAGGGCCTGAGTTCAAGCCCTGCCTGGCTGACTCTGGGCTGTGTTTTACTTCCCACATTTAAGAGATCAAGCAACCTCCCACGCCCTCAGCCCCAACTCACAAGAGGGAGAAGGAAGCCATTGCGCCTCCTGCCGGGGGTCCAGCCAAAGGGCAGCGACAGCCCATCCTCATACTCGGCGGGCAGCCAGCGAGCCAGAGCCTGGTTGGAGGCCCCTAGCCAGGGTCTCCTCCTGCAGCCGTGGGTGGGGTAGGTCAGCAGTGGGCAGAGCCTGGAGATGGCTCAGCATGGAGGGAGAGGGTGGGTGCAGGAAGGGAGGGGTCCCCAAGCAGGAGCAGCCCCCCGCACATACTTGTTGTTGCATCGTCCAGTGATGGTGCGGTACTTGTTGCTGCAGCGCTCGGCCTGGTCCTGGAGAGCACAGCCACTGGCCTGGGACAGCAGCCGCAGCTGTGGTTCTGTTAGCACATCTGTGGGAAGGCAGGTGGGCAGGCCTGAGTTGGCCTGCTCTGTACCTCCCATCCCTTTACCCTCTGTCCTCCCTGCACCCCAAGCCTGTGCACCCTGCCTCCCTCTCCTGGCTTCCTTCTACTCCAGGCCAGGGCAGGCCCAGGGGGCTCAGTGGGGATCAGAGTACCAGTGACATTGAAGGGTCCGGACCACTGGGGTTGTAACTTCTCTTCAAGCAGCCCCAAGGCCACATGCATATAATCTGCGGCCTGAACAACTGTCCTGGTGGCTGCTACCGGTTGCTTGAAGTAGGACAGGAGGTCCATGGGGCTGGCTGAGCCGCTGCGAAGCCGCTGCTTGATGCTGCCCAGGAGAGGAGAAGTGAGGGCTGGAGAGAGGGTGCAGACCCACCCAGCAGAGGCCCAGTCCTGGGGGACAGTCAGGACAGGGCATGCGGACAGAAGGATGGATGGAAGGGAGGCTCTACCAACAGGAGAGGTTCATAGGGTCCAGAGGTGGGTGATGGGTGAGAGGACCTTGGCTGGCGCCCATGCCCCTCACTGATCCTCCCAGGCCCATGCAGCCCCCAGACCCAAGTCCACCTCTTCTGGGTCCAATTGTAGGCAGCATCCACCCGCAGCTTGGCCTCTGCTATGCAGTCCCGCAGGACCGAGGTCTCCACTGCCCCAAGAGAGTCTGTTCAAAGAGATGGGGACTCAGGGTTCAGCGAGCCACAAGACCTCCATCAAATCCCAAGTGCTTCCCCTTCCATTTCCCTTCCCTCCTCCTTGGCTGTCTAGGGGCTATTACCTGTGTCAGTGCCCTCACAGGGCTGGGCAAGGATGAGTGTGGCCAGGACCCCTGCCAAGGCTGGAAGCAGATGCATGTCTGCAGTGAGGCTTCACCAGCCGGGATGTGAGTGACATTCACAACCTGCGAGGGAGGATCCTCTGTGCCCCTCTCACTGTGAGGACCCCCAGCTGACCTCTCACCTCCTCCTGCTCTTCTCTGGACGTAGCTTGGAAGGGACTTTTATAGCCCATTCTAGGGTGGGGGAGGGCAGCTCTGGGCCCCAGAAACCCAGCCTCTTGGGTGGAGTTCTGGAACTTCCCTCTGGTTTTCAGGGGAGTTTTGAGACTGAAACCTCCCACCCCACCCCCTGCCAGCCTGGGGACATTCTTCTTGCCTACCCTTCACTCCGTCCCTACCCTCTACTACCAAGCCCACTGATGCACTTCTCCCAGGGCCCAGAGCAGCGCCTGGGACACAGGTGTTGCTCAATGGATATTTGTTGGCTGACAGGAGCAGTGCACCTCAGTCACCACCACCTGGCTGC
This sequence comes from Macaca fascicularis, assembly GCF_037993035.2. NCBI lineage: Eukaryota > Metazoa > Chordata > Mammalia > Primates > Cercopithecidae > Macaca > Macaca fascicularis. The sequence continues at coordinate 48,519,441 of NC_088390.1, forward strand.
GTGGCCTCGGGCAAGCCACTTTCCCTCTCCAGGCCTCAGTTTTCACATCCCTAGAATAAGAGCTGGGCCAGATCATTGGCAAGGTGCCTCTCCTCCCACAGCAGGGCAGAAACTGAATCTGCCTTACTGTTATACACACCCCCAGACCCAGCTCAAAGCCCAGCATTTAGTAGGTGCTTAGCAGGTGTTTGTTGAGTGAATAAATGATCTGTGATGAATGATTTGGCTCCTCTCCTTATCCCCTAGCCCTACTCACTCCCTCCAAGGTGCCAGGGAAAGTGTGCGGCTGTGGCCGAGGCAGGGCCTGGCAGTGAAATCCCTCATGGGCCATTTTGGGGACACAGTGAGATGTCACAGGTGAAACACCCAGCCGAGTGAGCTGCTGTGGAGCCTAAAAGTAAGCACCCACCGTGGGCTTTATTCTCTTGGCATTTCTTCAGTGCCAATCAGTAGTAGGTTTACTCTGAGAAGTAGGTTTCAATTCTGAGTTCCTACTGGGCTTGGTGAGAAGTAGCTTCTTTAGAGGCAGTGTGCTGCACCAGGGTCTGATTGGCCTGGGTTGAATCCAGCCCTGTCACTAGCTTCATGGCCTTGGGTGAGCCTCCATTTGCACATTAAGTGCAGAATGCATCCCTGTCAGCCTTCTGACAGGGTCCATCCTCTCTGCACCTAAGCCTTCCTCCTGCAGTTCCCTGCCTTGGATGAGCCAAGTTCGTCCTTTGCCTCTGACCTCATCTCGGCTGCCTGGAGAGCGCGTGCTCATCCCTGAGACAGTTCCAGAGTCACCACCAATGCGGCCAGCAGCCTGCGTGTCCTCGCCCCTTCTTCAGGAGGACACGTCCATTCCTTCCTCAATGTGGACCCCATGCCTGCTCCAGACTCCCAGGGAGGCTGTTCCAAGTGTCCTTTCTCCTCCCCGACCCCCACACCCTACTGAAACCCTGCCCAGTGCACTCCACAGCCTCCTCCTCCCACAGCAACGCTACCAGCCCAACAGTTGCTCTTGAAACAACCACTTCGCTTTGGCAACCCCTTTCACAAGCTCCAGTGATGGCCTGAGCCCTCCTAATCTTATCTCCTTATCTTTAGCAGAGGCCCCTCTCCTGTGACAGGGGACCTGGGTAGAAGTCACTGTGTAGTAGCTGAAAGCACACACTGGGTTCCTTGATGCCGACCCACTGCGTGACTGGGTAAATCACACACCTCCATGGGCCTGTTTCCAAACCTGTGTGATGGGGACAGGGAACCTCATGGAGGAGAGAGATTGTATAAATCACAGAGCGCTCCTCAGCTGTGTGTCACCTCCCGGGCCTCAGGGAGCCAGGTGCTCCCCGGGTGGAGCCAGGTGGAATGCATGTACCCCAGGTTGGAGCTGGATGGGGTGTATGTACCACAGCTTGGAGCCAGGGTAGGGTGTATGTAACCCAGGTTGGAGTTGGGGTGGGGTGTATGTACCCTAGGTTGGAGCCAGGGTAGGGTGTATGTAACCCAGGTTGGAGCTGGATGGGGTGTATGTACCACAGCTTGGAGCCAGGGTAGGGTGCATGTACCCCAGGTTGGAGTTGGGGTAGGGTGTATGTAACCCAGGTTGGAGCCAGGGTGGGGTGCATGTATCCTGGTTGCTGTACTTCCAGGGTCCCCAGCACTCAGAGTGAGCTCTGCTCTCCCTGCAGAGGTTCTTCAGCAATAGTGAGCAGTGCAAAGGTTTCTCCACAGCCATGGGCTGCTGTGGGTTATTGGGACAAGCCTGAGACAGAATCCTGGGCTCTAAGCCCAGCCCTGCCATGCTGGCTGAGCTCTTTATAATTTGGGCCTATTGATTGCTCAGGGTGGTAATGAGAGGCTGCTGCCTGGCTGTCCTGGACTCTGACTCTGGATGTCCCCTTAGTCTACTTTCTGCCACGTTTCCCCCACAGGACCCTGCCCCTAGGCTCCAGTCATCCTAACCTTCCACATACAACCCCCACCTTTTCTCTCCTTCCAAGCAGCTCCTAATTCTGCTGGAAGCTTCCCCTTCCTCATAGGTCCCTCTGGGAAGCCATTTCTGAATCACCCCACAAGCTGGGCTAGGTGCCTAAGCCACAGTACTTAGCAGGCAGGAGCTCCTTGAGAGCAGTACAGGGAGGTGGCCACAAACTGACCTGGGTCCCCATTCCAGCACCGTCATCCACTTGGGCAGACTCCTCAACCTCTGAGCCCACCTCCTCATAGTCAAATCCATTGCACCCACTGCTCCACCCTTCAAGCCAATGGCAATCGCTGCCCTTGACAGGCAGCCTCAAGGGACCTCAATAAAGGAAGCAACAATAGGGCAGAAAAACAAGGTATGTTCAACAACACTTTTGAGCACCTGCTATGTGTTAGGCATGGTGTCTCCGAGGTAGACTAGGAAAACCTCCATTTGACTGTGAGGAGGTGGGCTCAGAGGTTGAGGAGCCTGCCCAAGTGGATGATGGTGCTGGAATGGGGACCCAGGTCAGTTTGTAGCCTGCTACAGTTTGAGGTGATGTAGAGAACGAAGAGCCTTAGGGTGGGCACCAGGTGGGTCCTGAGGCCATCTCCAGTGCAAGGCTGGCCAGGTGGTTGGTTAGAGCGGGTGCTGTCCAAGGGAGGTGAGGATGGACAACCCACTGGACATGGAGGCCACCTGCTGGAGACATCACTAGGGACACCTCCCAGGGCTGGGTGTGTGGGAAGCCTGGCTCCCTTCAAGGTCTGTGGGAGCTCTTCCCTCAATAAGTGGAGTCCAGAACCCGCTGCTGGGCCTGGGCCAGGCTCCCTACAAGCCTGGGACCTGGTTGGACCTCAGAGGCTGGGGAGTTGTATGGGAGAACTCTTCCCCAGAAAGGGAAATGGGCAAAAGAAACGTCCAAGACCGAGCCACGCAGGAGGAAAGGTTTCTATTGAGACCCATCAGAAAGACCGCTCTTGGGGTGACAGGAGAAGACAAGGCTGCTTGGAGACTGGGAATGAAGAGGACAGAGAAAGTAGAGGTGTTTTTGGCAACAGGGCCCTGACCAGCCAGCCCTCTGGTTGCTGCTGTCCTTCCCTCCCTGGTGGCTGTGGGAGTATGAGACCTTGGGAGATTTGGCACCACTGGCCCCGTAAACATCCAGTCTGCTCTGCTGCCGTTGCTCCGAAGGAAAGGGAACCCGCAGGGATTCGCACAGTCTGGCACCTGCCACTTTCCTCTCCAGTGTCCCATCCCCTCACTCTCTATTCCTCTGCCCTCTGAACCCACTGGCTTTTGGTCCCCAAAATAGGCTTATTTACTTTCTGCTTTGGGTCATAACCATGAAGCCTCCTCCTTCTGTTTGCCTGACCAACTCCCATTCATCCTCTGGGTCTCAGCCACAGGGAGCTTTTCTGTCCCACCTCCATAGTCTGGTCCTTCCCATTCCTTACTTTTGTAGCTCCTTTCCTAGACAGTAACATCATTAAACACTTATCTCTAGGGTTGCATTCGACTGAGCTCCAGTCCCTGCAGGTCTGTGAGTGTCACAGAAAAAAGGTGTGTGCCTGTTCTGATGCTCACTGTAACCTCATTACCTAACAGTGCCTGACAGAGGCTGAATATGTATTTGTGGAATGAGTACATTTGCTGTCATCTTGCCTGCCATGGCTCTTGAATCAGGGAATAGATTGTACCTGTACATCCATCAGGATCCAGTGCCTTTTGTCAGGGGCATTCTTCTTCTGGGGCCAGGCCAGCCCTGGGTCAGTGGATGCTGTGGCAGGCCTGGCCCTGCCTGGTCGGTATCCACACCCCAGACCATGAGGGAGCTTTCCTTCCTGGGCATCTTTCAGCTGCAATACCCAAGATCCTCCACACCTGCCTACCCTCCACTGGCCAGCTCAAAACCTCAAGCTTCTGCTTTCACAGGAACCGTCCATGGTGGAGCTGCTGGCCACAGGCCTGATTAGATCTCTTTATCTGCTCAGCTCCAACGGCCCCCACGGAGACAGCAGGGACTGGCCAGAGTGCAGGGCCTGAGGGGCCTGCTTCTGCTCCCAGGGCTTTCTGAGAATGAGGTCCTTGGCCCTATTTTCATGAGAACACTGAGGGTGTGCGGGGAGAAGGGTTCTGGATCAAACTGCGGTGGCCCCACACTGTACCAGAGGCGGAGGCAGGCCAGGAGTTCGTGCACATGTGTGCATGTGTATGTGTGCACATGTGTACATGTGTGGTCCAGAGCTGGGGACTCTCCTGACCAAGGAAGCTCTCAGTCCTCTGCCTTTAGCAAGGCTGAAGAAAACTCAGTTTGGGGACTTGGAGAGCTGACCTGGGAGTCTGGCACCACTTCTGACTGTGTGACATTGAACAAGGGTTTGGCCTCTCTGATCTGCTAGTAAAGTAACTAAAAGCCAAGAAGAAGATTGCAGGGGCAGGAGGGCTTTCTGGTGAGCACTTAGGAGGTGCACAGGTCCACGCTAGAGGGCCAGCTGAGGGCAAGCGCCGGTCCCCTCTCTCCTCCCTCCTGCCTTGGCCTGATGTGAGAGTTTATACCTCACCTCCTCTATCAGACTAGGAGGTCCCAAGGGCAGGGCCTGGGGCATGGAAGGGCCTGGGGCATGGAAGAGAGTTTGTGGGCTTGCAGAAGAGACAGACCTTGCTTTAGATCAATGAAGTAATGAGTGGGAAGGCTCAGTGGGGCATGTGACCCACGGGGCACTGCCAGTGTGACTGGAGCCCTGGTAGTGCTGGACTCTAGCAGGAGGGGACACGGCTGACTGGGGTGATTCCTTGCCCCTTGCCCCTTGCCGTATGCCAGCCTGGTGCCCTGTGCTTTACTGCTGTTACCTAAGTCCTTGTAACAACCCTCTGAGGCGGGAGCTGCCGACTGGGACTTGTTGGATGGTTGAGGCAGAGAGAAAAGAATGTGCCATGATCTTGGAGCCAGGAAGTGGATCGCAACCTGGGACTAATTCTAAACCAAGCTCCCAGATGCGACCCAATGGAGGGAAGCCACCTCCCAGAGGTTGGGAGGATGCCTCAGGCCTGAGCAGGCCAAGGCAGGCCTGGTGTCCCCTGCGTGGATACTGTTCTTGAGTGGAGTCTTACAGGTGGTGTTGGCTGCACCAATTGTACTGACTCTGCAGCTAGCCAAGAGGGGCTTCCTGGGACCCCCTCCTGGGTGAGGCACGTGGGCTGGTTGCTCCTATCCTGAGGAGGATAGAAGCTACTCAGGAGCGGGGGAAGCAGGGAAGGGGAAGGAACACAAAAAACGCAGGGGCTGGCAGATGCCTGGGAGGGAAGGCTGCACCCCCACCCCAACCTCCCTTGACTGGCACACTTTTTTATTTTATTTTATTTTATTTTTTTGGAGAAGGAGTCTCATTCTGTCACCCAGGCTGGAGTGCAGTGGCAAGATCTCAGCTCACTGCAACCTGTGCCTCCCAGGTTCAAGCCATTCTCCTGCCTCAGCCTCCCAAGTAGCTGGGATTACAGGCGTGCACCACCACGCCTGGCTAATTTGTATATTTTTAGTAGAGATAGGGTTTCACCATGTTGGCCAGGCTGGTCTCAAACTCTGGTCTCAAGTGATCTGCCCTCCTCAGCCTCCCAAAGTGCTGGGATTGTAGGCATGAGCCACAGGTCCTGGCCTGACACACTTTAAATACAAACCCAACACAGTCTCTCCATGAGAACAGGCCCATGCTGCTGCATTTTTGCCTCATAGCATCTCAATACACCTAGAAAGAATGAAGGCCTGAAGGTTATAGGGATCTAGACACCCTGTTGAATGAAACAGTCTCTTGCCTGGGCACTCAGAAGGCTCAAAAATGCAAAACAGCAATTTAAAAAAGTATGCAGTGCCCCACCCCCAAGCCCCCAGCCACAGCTTCCTCAATGTCTCTCTGATGGTGGTGGTGAGATGGGGGCGGTGATCTTGGCAGTCTCAACCCCTCGGCAGCCCTGGAGATGGTTGCAGCCAGTGCCCAATGTCAAGGGCAGGAATCCCACTAGCTGGGGCTCTTTGTGCTAGGGAGGGCTGCTCTCTCTCTCCACTCCTCCTATTCTACCCCCTACGGTGTCATCTTCTGGTAGGTGTCATGGGAAAGGGAGAGGCTCCTCTCGCCCCTCCTCACTGTCTCTGGAGAGCGCATCAGCCAGCCATAAATGTGCCACTTGGTGTTGCCTGTAGTCCCCAGAGCAGGCTCTCCTGGGTCTGCCACCCTTGCTGGGCTCTGGGCAAGAGCTGGCCTTACTTTTCCTTGTGTCTCTCTGGGCAGTGGTGATGGTTCTGAATGAAATCAGACCTCACGGACTTGAATTTAAGATGGGGCATGGAATTATTTCAGAAGAGATGGAACCCAGAGCCTCCCCAGTGTTCCTCCCTGATGCTACCCAGTTCCTCAAAGTTTGTTGGGTTGGTGGGTACACTCCAGATCTGGAAGATCAGAGAAGTTTGACCTCAAAGACTAATGCAGGGTTCACAATATTATATGTTTGTTTACTCTTTCAACAAATATTTATGGAAAGCCTCCATATGCCACAGCCCATGCTGGGTACTAGGTACATGGTGGTGAGCAACAACAGGCACCTGATGGAGAAGGACGTGAAACAAACACTTTCCTGCAGGTCTTAGGTAAACCCTCATATAAATGCAAGAGAGTATCCCTGCACCCTCCCGTGTTAGGAGACTTTCCCAGGGTAACATAGCCAGCTAGTGCAGAAACTTGTACTTGAATCAGGTCTCCTTCTCCAAGTCAGATTCTTACCCTGCTTCATTTGGCTTGACCTCTATAACCCATTCTCTGCCTAGCAGCCAACATGACCTTTGTAAAGCATAAATTAGATTATGCCACCACTCACCACCCCAAACCCTTCAATGACTTTCCATTGCACATAGAACAAAATTCAAGTTTTTAAAAATGACCTGGCTCCTGTCTTCATTTATGGTAATTTAAAAATATGTCCACAAATTCTTTGACATGCCTCACTTAAAGTGTGAGGTCTGACTCCTCTTTCTTGAATGTGGGCTGGAGTTGATAACACACTTCTTTCTAACAGAATGTAGTAGAAGTGAGGCTATGTAACTTCTGTGGCCGAGTGGTGGAAAGGATACTGTTGCCACCTGGCTCCTATCTCAGGATACTTGTGCTTGGAATGTGGCTACCATGCAGTGTGGAATCCCAAGCCACATGGAGAGATCAGTTAACAGTCCCATCTAGCACCCAGCCGACATCAACATCAACAGTCAGATTGAATGACCACATGAAACTGCAAATGATTTTATCCCTGGCCTTTGAATCTTCTGGCTGGGGCCCAGGAAAGACATCATGAACCAGAAATAAGCTGTCTGCTGTGCCATTGGAGTTGTTGGTCCATGGCATCCATGAACGATGGTAAATGATTACTTTCTTTTAAGCTTCTAGGTTTTGGATTGATTTTTTTCTGCAGTGGCAGATAAATAATGCAATATTAGACTTCACCTCCTCCCAAGATCCTCTTTGCTCATTACACACCCGTTACAACAGCCTCTTTTCTTTTTGCTTTAACACCAAGCTGATTCTCACCTCAGGACCACTGTACTTGGTGTTTCTTCTGTCTGGAATGCTTGCCCTTCTTTCAGATCTTTGCCTGACAGGCTTCTTCTCATTGCCCAGGTCTTTGCTTAAACACCTCCTCGTCAGAGATTGCTTCCCTGACCACCTTTCATGATGCTGCCCACCCTACCAGTCACATGACTCCATGCATCTGCTCCACAGTTCTTGTTAGAAGAAATTATTTTTCCATTTGTTACTTGTCAGTCTCCCCCATAGACCATATACTTTATGAAGGCTGAGCCCTTATCTGCTCAGTTCAATGCTGTATCCTTGGTATTTAGAGCTGTGCTTGGCACCTAGAAATCGTGCAAACATTGTGGGTAGAACTAACACGGTGGTGTGTGGCCTCAAGGCAGCAGGAGCTGTTACAACTGAGGCCGTCCCCGGAGAGGCTGGCCATGGAGCTCACTTATGAATGGGAAGAAAGATCCTGATGTAGGAAATGTGGCTATGGGAGAAGCAGAGTTGTGTCCATCTAGATGCCAAGACAGAGTTAGAAGAGGGTAATGTCCATGAGAGAAAGAGCAGAGAGGGCAGGCATAGGCAGGGGATGCCTTCAGACTGCAGCACAAGCCCAGCGCTGGTGAACAGGAGGGAAAAGGAGTGAGGAGTGGGCAGGAAGAGTCACAGACCATGGTGGGGCTCTGAGAAAGCTCCAGCCAGACTAGTGAGGAGCCCTGGCACAAAGACAGCCAGAAATGGGGGACCCTTCACCCACTGCCGTGCTCAGTCATCAACTGGGGCTGCCTGGGAAGTGTGTGGCCGTAGCTCCAAAGCTGGGGCAGCCCCTGATGTCACCCTGTCAGCTGATCCTGTCAGCTAACTGCCTTCCTTGTGGGGACATCGGAGTGGCACCCCTCCATGCCTGCCACAAGGGTACAGGGAGGGAAGCAGGCTATCCCTTCTCTGGCTGGTGACTTGCCAATCCAAACCAGGAGGGCACTTCTCTGTAGCACCCTGGGCCTGCAAGTACTTGTATGTACACAGGTACAGCTACATGTATTAGGCCACTGCTGTATGCCATTAACTGTATAAAACATGTTATTTACATCATCAGCCCCATTGGCCTCATGAAGACTCCATGACAAAGGGGTCATCATTCTTATTTCACAAATGAGACTTAAGGAAAGATTTAACTAACCAAGGGCTAGTAAGAAGCAGAACTGGAGTTTCAACCTTGGTTGCCTTGTTCTAGAGCCTTGTGTTGTTTCTACTATGCCTGCTTCTTTCCCACGGGGACACAGTGAAGGGATTTGCAAAAAGTAGGACCTCCATAAGCTTTGTTGAATGAAAGGATGAATGAATGAATGAATGAATGAATGAATGAATGAATGAAAGAAACATCTTTTCCTTCAGGGGAAACGAGGACTTTGGACTAAGCTTACACAAAGGCAGAGAAAGAAGGCAGGGGAACGTTTGTCAAGCTTACAGATGTCTCAAAGGTATGAAATAAAAAACTACCTTTCTACATTCCAGCCATGTTGATCTTTTTCTGTGCTGGATTGAACATATTGTTTCTGCAAATTAAGCACTGCCCCAATGAACCTGACTGAGAGCAGGTGTGGGGGCTGAAAGCCAGCCTACCCTATACTCCCCACGCTGTGTCCAGGTGTTGGGTTAAATCAGCCTGGTGAAAGGGCTGCCTTTTTCTAGTTCCTATAAAGGCACTGAGTGTGCCATCCATAGCCCTGCCACCATGTTGGGTGACAGAATCAAACTCAAGAAAAGAATTCTGCTTCTGCTTCGGAGGAAGAAAGTCACAAGGACATGCACAGCTCCTAACAGAAGAGTAAGTAAATGCAGGGTAATCTACACAACAAACATTTTACAAGCCTATTGGAGAGATGAGGTCACAAGGCAGCCAAATGAGCTGAATTCTAAAGGGTCACCAGCCCCTTTAAGAGAAACAAGATACACGAACTGCTTCACTCTATGTATTAGTCAGGGTGCTCTAGAGAGACAGGACTAATAGAATAGATGTATATATGAAGGGGAGTTTATTAAGGAATATTGTCTCACACGATCACAAGGTGAAATCCCCCAATAGGCCATCTGCAAGCTGAGGAGCAAGGAAGCCAGTCTGAGTTCCAAAATCTCAAAAGTAGGGAAGCCACCAGTGCAGCCTTCAGTCTGTGGCTGAAGGCCCAAGAGCCCCTGGCAAACCAATGGTGTAGGCCCAAGAGTCCAAAAGCTGAAGAACTTGGAGTCCAATGTTCGAGGGCAGGAAACATCCAGCACAGGAGAAAGATGAAGGCTGGAAGACTCAGCCAGTCTAGTCCTTCCACATTCTTCCACCTGCTTTTATCCTTGTGGTGCTGGCAGCTCATTAGATGGTGCCCACTCAGATTAAGGGTGGGTCTGTGTCTCCCCATCCACTGACTCAAATGTTAATCTCCTTTGGCAACATCCTAACAGACACCCCCAGGAACAATACTTTGCATCCTTCAATCCAATCAAGTTGACACTCAGTATTAACCATCACTCTGGGAGAGCAGGGGAGGACAACCTGGCTGGGTGTTGGCAGGGCCTCAGCGGGACAGACCTGTCCCTGAGGTGGGCATCCTGAAGCCTGCATTCAGAATGGGAGAGGGAATTTCGGTGGCCACCTTCCAGGATGATCCATCCCTCCTGCAGCCTCAGAGCTCTCTAGTTCTTCTCCAGCTGAAGTCACATAGGGTTGGCCTTGAGAAGGGAAAAAATATCCTGGGGGGGTGGGGGTAATATTGGAATAAATTCAGATCTTGGGACTGAGGATGGGATAAAGGAATGCTGGGAGTTGTGAAACAGTGTTCAACTTGTTGCATAAAATCATCCACACCCTTTCAGAGACAAGCTGGAGGCCAAAGTACCATTTACAGAACCAATCATACCACTTCAGAGGAGCCTAGAATTAAAGACTATGATCTAGAAGGAAAGACCCTTATTCCTTAATAAGAATAACATTGGCCTGTAGACAGTGCTTGATCTCGCAGTCCCTTTAATGTGTTCAACTAAGCATAGAAAAATCCAAATAAACAATTGTGTGTGTGTGTGTGTGTGTGTGTGTGTGTTTTAAACAAGTACAGTCACACAATTTCAGTGTCCAGGTTTGTAGTTGGGTTTACAATACAGCTGGCCTCAAGTAATCCTACCTATTTATTTATTTTGAGATAGAGTCTTGCTCTGTCACCCAGGCTGGAGTGCGATGGCGCGATCTCGGCTCACTGCAGCCTCCGCCCCTGGGTTCAAGTGATTCTCCAGCCTCGGCCTCCCGAGTAGCTGGGATTACAGGCACCTGCCACCATGTCTGGCTAATTTTTGTATTTGTAGTAGAGACGGGGTTTCACCATGTTGCCCAGGGTGGTCTTGAACTCCTGGCCTCAAGTGATCCACCCACCTTGGCCTCCCAAAGTGCTGGGATTACAGGCGTCAGCCACTGCGCCCAGCCTAGTCTTGCCTCTTTAAAAAATGCTACACATAATAATGCTTTGCTGCCTTCAGCACTGTTTGAATGAAGGATCATATGCAAAACGAGGTGGTGGGAAAACTGAGTGCAAACACAAGACACGTGGCAGAATGAAAATGCCACATTCGAAAACATTCCCAGATCAGTAGTATAAATCTGTTGTTAGTGAATTGGGTTTTTGTTTGTTTGTTTGTTTGAGATGAGTTTCGCTCTTGTTGTCCAGGCTGGAGTGCAGTGGTGTGATCTTGGCTCACTGCAACCTCCACCTCCTGGGTTCAAGCGATTCTCCTGCCTCAGCCTCCTGAGTAGCTGGGATTACAGGTGTGTGCCACCACGTCTGGCTAATTTTTGCATTTTTAGTAGAGGTGGGGTTTCTTCATATTAGTCAGGCTGATCTCGAATTCCCAACCTTAGGCGATCCACCCGCCTCAGCCTCCCAACTTGCTGGGATTACAGGCGTGAGCCACCGCGCCTGGCCTGAATTGTGTTTTTGTGTACATTTATTTGCTTTTGTGGTCCCAGAAGACAGAAGAATGAGAAACGTGTACATAACTTTGTGTTTGAACATACTTACCATCACAAAAAGATTTTAAGTCAGCAGTAGAAATCCGCAATACATTTTAAATTTGTCTTTCCCCATATTACTCAGGTTTAAGAAACACGATGTAATCCGTTTAACAAGGTGTTGCTACTCACTGAGGAACAAACAAGAAAAAATTCTTGTTTTCTCAAGACTGCTCCCAGTGGTGCCTTGTCACCCCTCTTTCCTGCTAGGTGACTCTCTCCCTTCACAACAGCTCAGTCCAGTCCTATACACTTTTCATCACTTTTGTTTATTTCAACAGTCACCAGTTTCATTCCAGTTTTTAAGACTGTCCTATTTAGTGATAATGCCCTTCTCACATTTGACTCCAAGTCCTCCTTGTCCCTCAGCTTGGGAGGCCTCCGAGGGTGGAACGTGGTTGGTGGTGCAGGACTCTGCTCTCTGACACTTCCTCCTTCTTTCCAGCACCTCTTGCCTGCTGTCTGTGTGGGGAGGAGGAAAAGAGAAAGCGATGTCTCCTTCCCTCTGAGCTCTCACTGCAAAGCAGCCAGCCTCCAGGTCCTCACGGCTTTTCTATCAGCTGTGGGGTAAGGCCTAAGGGCCCGTGGGCCCCATTTCCGAGTTTCTGGAGGGCTGTCCAGGGGCTTCCCCTATATACTCCCTGTCTTCAGAGGCTGGGCTCCAGCTCAACCTCCTCCCCCTCAACCTTAATCTCAGTGGTCACTCGCAGTCTCGCTGCTCGATTGACACCTGTTCAGTGAGAGGGCACAGAGCCCCTCTCCCCATTGCTCATGCTCCCCTCTATTGGCAGGCCCCTGGGCTTCACCCCTCCAATTCTGATTCTTTCCTTGCTTTCTCAGATCCCCTCTGAATCACACACACACAGCTCGTGAACGGCAGGGCAGTGGGAGCAAATCCACAAGGCAGGGAGGAGTATTTTATCTCTAACATTGCCCGGGCATGGTGATCATAAAAATCCATTCTAAATAATGGTTGTTTTTACATTCACGGAAAAAGAACCCCCCATGGGCTGCACAGAATTTTACAGATGGTGCTATAAAAATGGGTATGGATTAGAAATTGCCCTTGGGGTCTGGTTCGTAAAATTTAAAAAAAAAAAAAAGAGGATTTAAGTTTCCAATATAGTATACAAACATTTTCCCACCTATTACATTGCCCAAGTTGAAATTTTTTTTTTTTTTTTTTTTTTTTTTTTGAGACGGAGTCTCGCTCTGTCACCCAGGCTGGAGTGCAGTGGCCGGATCTCAGCTCACTGCAAGCTCCGCCTCCCGGGTTCACGCCATTCTCCTGCCTCAGCCTCCCGAGTAGCTGGGACTACAGGCGTCCGCCACCTCGCCCGGCTAAGTTTTTGTATTTTTAGTAGAGACGGGGTTTCACTGTGTTAGCCAGGATGGTCTCGATCTCCTGACCTCGTGATCCGCCCGTCTCGGCCTCCCAAAGGAAAAATTTTTTTTAAAAGAAATCAAACAAGTTGTCTCTGGTGCTGTGTGAGAGAGCTGTCCGTTGTGCTGAAGAACACTGAACAATGAAACTTGAAGTCAGCAGTCTCAAATTGTGGCCCCTAGATAAGCAATATGAGCATCACCCAACTTGCTGGAAATGCATATTCTCGGGCTCTACTCAAGACCTACTAAATCTGAAACTCTGCATTGGGTTTCCAAGTTTTAGCAAGCCCTCTTGGTTGATTCTGATGCATGCTCACACATGTGAACCAGTGTTCATTTTCTATAGGTCCTTCCAAAATTTGTTTCTTGTGAGGATAATTTTGTCCTTTCTGATCTTGACCTGCTAATCCTACATTTCATAAATCTCTGTGATTTTCAATGTCTTTGGCAGACCTCTCTAATGGTAAGTGTTTTGAGAGTCTTAGAAACTTCTTAACAAAGTTAAAATAATTAACTGGGCATGGTGGTGTGCACCTGTAGTCCCAGCTATTTCAGAGGCTAAGGTGGGAGGATTACTTGAGTCCAGGAGGTCAAGGCTGCAGTAAGCCATGACTGCACCACTCTACTGCAGCCTGAGTGACAGAGTAAGATCCTGTTTCAAAAAAAAAAAAAAAGTGAAGTTTGAAATTTTTTTCCATACATAGAGGTTCAAATCAGCATTTTATTGCCTCACTCTTAAATGTAGCTAACCAAAGATCACTGGGAGTTTAAGAAAGGTCTCCAACACAAAAGAATAAATAAATAAGAAGAAAACAGAAGTGACATAGAAAGCAAAAGAAAACTTGAGAAAAACCTTCAGCTTATGTAATTAGTATCATTTGAGAGAAGCAAGAAAATATAATATCCCCAAAATAAGAATAGAATGGCATAAAAAGGAGAACATGCAAGAGCTCTTGAAAACTAAAATTTGATTTAAAAAATACAAACTTTAATAAAAATATTGGAAATTAGAGTTGAAGAAATCTCCTGTTAATGTAGAACAAAAACACAGTGTGAATAAGGTGTCCACAAGATGTGGCCCAGCATGGGTTGCCAGAGCCTGGGCGTCCACTCCTGTGAGCTGCCCATTGTGGGTGTTAAAGCAAGGTGAAGAGGGTATCCCAGCAAGGGCTGACTCACTATGAGGAGTCAGAGCATGGGAGGGCTAAGAAATGCATCCACACAGAGGTACAGTTGAACATCAGGTGTTGGAGCTCAAGCAAAATAAGGAGGAGCATGGAAAGTGTCCTAATGTGGGATGCTGGAGCATGTGTGGGGTAAGAAAAGTGGCTGGAAAGGGTGCTGGCCTGAAGCAGGATATCAGAGCCCAAGTGGAGTGAAGAAAGTATCTGGTGAAGGAATGGAAACAGATATGGAGCTACTAGGAAAGACCGGTTGCACAGAGAGAAGTGAATTAAGTAAATTAATATGTTAAATATGGTGATGTCATAAAAATAGCAGTCTGGGAATCCAAGGGCTCATCTCTCCATAGAAATGCAAAAAGAAACAAAACACAACAAAACAAAAAAAAGCAGAAGTGATCAGAATCAACCTTGTTTGAATTCTGGAAAATTGTCAAATAAAATAGTCAAATAGCAAATAAATGAACTTTGTTTCAAAAGATGACTGAAACACAATAGGAAAACTTTGAACTTGTAGTTGTTCCACATTCCTCCCAGCTTGGTGGTCTTGAAGATGGCAATGTATGTTCCTGGTGTGAGTCCCTGGTTCCAGAAGGAGCAGAATGAACCTTGTTCCCTAGGATTGTATTGTCTGTTTTGAAATGTTTGGGGGTTCCCTGAAGGACTGATGTGAGAAGTTTGCCTTTGTTTTACCTAACTCAGAATTCACTCTGGCCAGAAAAGGGGCTACATAAAAAAGTATTCCTCAAAAATACTGAAAATCAAATGAACAAGCCTCTGCCACCTGGGCAAAAAATTACAGCTGGGGCAATCAAACACACACCAAAAGCTTGGGAGGAAAAGTTAGGAACAGAGATACTTTGGTGAATAAGAACTTTGGAAAGTTCCTGTATACACTATGAAATCTAGAGTGCCACATTCTGCATATAAGGGCAGGCTGAAAGCACAGACTTGAGACAGTCCTTTGATATAAGTTCTGGCTAATCTTTAGGCTCAATGCAAGCAGAAAGTGAAGGCTAAGGCAGAGCTGTAAACATCCTTGTTAAGTGTTGAGGGAATATCCAAACACAGAGCCAATCTGGAAAAACTGGGAGAATATGTTCTCTTTCTTTTTCTTTTCTTTGTTGTATTAGTTCATTCACACATTGCTGTAAAGAAATACCTGAGACTTAGACTGGGTAATTTATAAAGAAAAGAGGTTTAATTGGCTCATGATTGTGCAGGCTGTACAAGAAGCATGATGCTGGCATCTGTTTGACTTCTGGGGAGGCCTCAGGAAACTTACAATAATGGTGGGAGATGAAGTGGGAGCAGGCACTTCACATGGCTGGAGCAGGAGGAAGAGAGAGTGAGAGGGAGGTACCACACACTTTTAAATGACCAGATCTCATGAGAACTCACACACTATTGTAAGGACAGTACCAAGGGAGGGATGGTGCTAAACCATTCATAAGAAATTCATCCCCATGATCTAATCACCTCCCACCAGGCATCACCTCCAGCACTGGGTATTATAATTCGACATGAGATTTCGTGGGACACAGATCCAAACCATATCATTTGTATCCAGGCACTTAACAAAGTTACTGTAAAATCATTAGCTGACTATGAACTAAGGAAACAGATTTCAGAGGTCATATTTGACAAAAAAAGTTTTACAAGTCACTAAACAAACAACTGCAACTCACAGCAAGGGAAAACAACAAACATTAGGGAGGGGGAAGAAAACTATTTCCACTCCTACCACATTACAATATTTAAAATGTGCAGTTTTCAACAAAATATTATGAGACATGCAAACAAACAAGAGAGTATGGCTCTTTCAAGGGAAGAAAAGAAATTAGCAGAAATCTCCTGAGAAAAAACAGACATTTGACTTAACTAGACAAAGACTTTACAGCAACTTTCTTGAACATTCTCAAAGAACTAGAGTGAACTATGGATAAAGAATTAAAGGGAAGAAGAAGAATGTTTTACATAGAGAATATCAAAAAAGAGAGAGAAATTGTTTTAAAATAAGAAATAGTCTGGAGCTGAAAAGTACAGTTAAAGTAACTGAAATGAAAATTTCACAAGACAGTTTCAATAGCAGGTTTTGAGTAGGTAGAAGAAAGAATCAGCTAGACTTGGTGGTTCACGGCTGTAATCCCAGCACTTTGGGAGGCCAAGGCAGGTTGATCACGAGTTCAGCAGTTCAAGACCAGCCTGGCCAACATGGTGAAAGCCCATCTCTACTAAATATACAAAAATTAGCTTGGTGTGGTGGTACGTGCCTGTAGTCCCAGCTACTCAGGAGGCTGAGGCAGGAGAATTGCTTGAACCGCGGTTGCAGTGAGCCAACACCACACCATTGTATTCCAGTCTGGGCAACAGAGTGAGACTCTGTCTTAAAAAATAAAAATAAAAATAAAATCAATGAACCTGAAGATAGGTTAATTGAGTTCCAAGATCTCTGTTTGACATTTTGGAATCATTTCGATCTCTTTGTTAAATTTCTAAATTGCTTTTCTGTGTTTTCTTGGAGATTAGTGAGTTTCCTCAAAACTGCTATTTTGAATTCTTGGTCAGAGAGCTCACAAATCACCATTTTGTTAGGATCAGTGACTGGATTTTTGCTTTTTCCTTTTGAGGAAGTCATGATTTCCTGTTTGCTGTTGTTTCTTGTGGGTATGTATCCATCTTTGCACTGAAGGATTATTTATTCCAGTTTTCTCTGTACAGCTTGTTCTGGTTTTTATTGAATACATTTGTTTATTGAATCTTCACTACTAGGTCACTGCCTCCTATTTGGCGCTAGGTGGTGCCTTAAGCCCAGGTTCACCTCAGGACTAGAAAATGGTTGAAGCACTTCCTGTCTCAAGTCAAGGAGATCCCAAAGAGATTATTCTGGCAGTGTGGGAAGGCTGGCTAGGGGTTTGTGCCCAGGGGACTTGGGGAACATGCCTCCTACAGCATGGTGCTGCTGGACAGCAACTCTGAGTTGGTGTCTCCTTTGACTGAGTTACAGAGCAGAATTTCTCTGCCTTTCTTCAGGGACATTTCTTCTTTCAGGCAGTCATGATGCTATATGTGGATTAAGGCAAGAACAGGTCTCTTGCCAGGGAACCCAAGGAGGTAAGGAAGGTAGTGGGCGGCCTCAATTTCAGTTTTTCCAGTGTAGAAACTGTAGTTGGGAGGAGATTTTTTGGCACTTGGTGCTGGACAGAATGGGGAGGAGAGATGTCCCAGATGTGGAAGTCTGATTCTCCTATTAGCTGCTTGGAGTTTTTTCATCTCTCTGTGGCCCCAGGAACTGTCTCACTCTTATATTTGAGCTCTGGGTTGTTTCTGGTGTAGATCTCAGTGCTATATATTTGTTTTTGGCTCTGTGGAAATGTGGGAGTGAATCCAATTTGCTCTATGCTGGCATTTCGGAATCAGAAGTCTAGACATATTATAGGTCAATTGAAATCATCCAGTCTAAGGAGCAAAAAGAAGAATAAAGGAAAATGAACATAGGCTAAGAAGCCTGTGAGACACCATCAAGGATACCAAGACACACACATAATGAGAATCCTGGAAGAAGAGGAGAGAAAGGGGCAGTAAAAATAGTTTAGGCAATAATGGTCACAACTCCCCAAATGTGATAAAATACATGAATCTACACATCCAAGAAGCTCAAGGAACTCTAGTTAGAATAACTCAAAGAGATCCACACTAAGATACATTATAATATACAAGGTGCTGGAAACAAAACACAGAAAGAATCTTGAAAGCAGCAATAGAAAAGTGACTCATCATATGCAAGAGATCCTCACTAAGATTAACAGCTGATTTCTCATCACAGAGATCAGATTCATAAGATGATACATTGAAAGTTCTAGAGGAAAAAAAATTATCCATATAAATTCAATATCTGGCAAAAATGTCATCCAAAATTGAAGAGTAAATTAAGATATTCCCAGATAAATGAATGCTGAGGAAACTCAATATTAGTGAACCAACTCTGTAAAAAAATGGTAGAGGGAATCCTTCAGCTATAATAAAAGACTACTAAATAGTAAGTCAAAACCATATGAAGAAACGAAGAACACTGGTAAAGATTATATAGGTTAACAGAAAATCCAGTATAATTATATTTTAGTTTGTAACTCCTCTTTCCCTTTATGACTTAAAGGACAATGCATAAAGCAATAATGATAATCTATGTTAATGGGCACACAACACATAAAGAAGTAATTTGTGATAATAACAACATAAATGGAAGGGGTTAGAACTGCATAGGAGCAGGGTTTTTTAAAATATTACTGAAACTGAGTTGCTATTCATTCGAACTAGATTGATATGAGTATAAGATGTTAATTTGAATCCACAGGGAAATTATTAAGAGATTTTTAAATCTACTGAAAAGGGAATAAAAATGATATACTACAAAAGCAATTAAACAGAAAGAAATCATTAATGGAAGAATCGAGAAACAGAAAAGAAATAAAACATACAGAAAATAAACAGCAAAATGGCAGAAAGAAGTTCTTTCTTATCAGTAATTATTTTACATATAGATAAATTAAATCCTCAATGTTAAAAGATAGAGAACAGATTGGAAAAAAAAAAAAACATGGTACAACTATGTGCTGTCTATAAGAGAGTCACTAGATCCAAAGACACAAATGGGTTGAATGTGGATAGTGGAAAAAGAAATTCCACACACAAAAAAGAGAAAGAGATTGAAAGATTTCCCCTTAAGATCAAGAAAAAGACAAGGATGCCCACTTTTGCCAGTTGTATTCAAGTTCTATTCCATTATACTCAAAGTTCTAGCCAGAGCAATTAAGAAAGAAAAAGATAACAAAGGCATCCACATCAGAAAGGAAGAAGTAAAACTTTATCTATTTGCTGATGACATAATTTTACATGTAGAAAATCCCAAAGAATCCACAAGAAAACAAAAAGCTAATAAAAACATTCTGCAAATATTTAGCATATAAGATCAACATGCTAAAATCAGTTATGTTTCTATACACTAGCCATGAATAATCCAAAAAGGGAAATTTAAAAAGTGATTCAATTTACAGTAGCATAAAAAAATAATAAAACAGTCACAATAAATTTAACCAAGGAGGAGTAAGACTTGTACACTGAAAACTACAAAACAGTGCTGAAAGAAATTAAAGACCTAAACAAATGGAAAGACATCCCATGTTCACTGATTGGAACACTTAATATTGTTAAGATGGCAGGACTCCCTAAAGCAACCTACAGATTCAGTGGAATCACTATCAATTCCCAACAGCATTTTTTTGTTTTGTTTTGTTGCAGAAATTGGAAACATGATCCTAACTCTCATATGGAATTGTAAGGAATTCAGAACAGATAAACTAATCTTAAGAAGAACCACAAAGTTGGAGGACTCACAC
The DNA here is from genome assembly GCF_037993035.2 of Macaca fascicularis. Classification (NCBI taxonomy): domain Eukaryota; kingdom Metazoa; phylum Chordata; class Mammalia; order Primates; family Cercopithecidae; genus Macaca; species Macaca fascicularis. The sequence continues at coordinate 48,538,964 of NC_088390.1, forward strand.
TTCCCTATTTCAAGGTGTACTGTAATGCTACAGTAATAAAGGCAGTGAGGTACTAGCACAAGGATAGGTATGTAGACCATTAAAATACAATTGACAGTCCAAAAATAAACTCACAAGTCTATGGTTAATTGATATTTGACAAGAGTGACAAAATCATTCAATGGGAGAAAAATGGTCTCTTCAACAAATGGTGCTGGAACAACTGGACATCCACATGCAAAAGAATAAATTTGAGCCACTACCTCACACCACGTACAAAAATTAACTTAAAATGGTTCAAAGGCCTAAATATGAGAACTAAAACTATAAAACTCTTAGAAGAAAGCATAAGGGTATATCTTCATGAACATGGATTTCACAATGAATTCTTAGATATGATATAAAAAGCATGGGCAACAAAATTGATAATAGATAAATTGGACTTCATCAAAATTTAAACTTTTGTTTATCAAAGAACATTATCAAGAAAGTAAAAAGACAACATAAAGAATGGGAGAAAATATTTGTAAATCAATATCCAATAAGGGTTAAATATTCTGAATACATAATTAACACTTCAAATCAACAACTAAAAGACAAACAACCCAATTTTTTTAAATGGGCAAAGGACTAGAACAGACATTTCTCTAAAGAAAGTAGACAAATGCCAACAAACACATGAAAAGATGCTCAACATCATTAGTAATTAGCAAGATGGAAATAAAAACCATAATGAGATACCAACCACTTCACACCCAATAGGGTGGTAATAATAATGATAATGATAATATAGGTTGAGTATCCCTTATCCCAACAAAACAAAACAAAAAAATGCTGTTGGGAATTGATAGTGATTCCACTGAATCTGTAGGTTGCTTTAGGGAGTCCTGCCATCTTAACAATATTAAGTGTTCCAATCAATGAACATGGGATGTCTTTCCATTTGTTTAGGTCTTTAATTTCTTCTGATTCCCTTATTGGGATCAGAAGATCCCAACCATGAAAAGTGTTTTGGATTTAAAGTTTTTCTGGATTTTTGAATATTTGCACATACATAATGAGATATCTTAGGAATAGATATTTAGATTCAAGTCTAAATACAATTTAGATTCAAGTCTAAATACAAAATGTATTTTTCACATATACCTTATACAAATAGCCTGAAGGTAATTTTACAAAGGATTTTTAATAATTTTGTGCACGAAATGAAGTTTTGACTGTGACCCATCACATGAGGCCAGTGGAATTTTCCACTTGGGGTGTCATGTTGGTACTCAAAAAAATTCAAATTCTGGGGCATTTTGGATTTTAGATTTTTGGATTAGGGATGTTCAACCTGTAATAATCATAATAATAATGAAAAATAACAAGTGTTAGCAAGGATGTGAAGAAATCGGAACCTTAATGCATTACTGGTGGTAATGAAACATGGTGCAGCTCATGAGGGAAAAAGTTTGGCACTTCCTCAACAAGTTAACTGCAGAATTACCATATGACTCAGCAGTTCCAGTACCAGATCTATGCCTAAAAGATTTGAAGACAGGCACTCAAACAGTTGTACACAATTGTTAGTAGCAGCACTGTTCACACCAGGTTAAAGATAAAAACAACCCAAATGTCATTCAACAGATGAATGGATAAACCAAATGTGATATATTCATATAGTGGAATATTATTCAGCTATGAAAAGGAATGGAGTATTGATACATGCTACAATGTAGATTAACCTTATTAAACACTATGCAGAGTAAAAAAAAAAAGCCAGGCACAAAATGTCACATACTATATGATTCCATTTACATGAAATGTCCAGAACAGATAAATCCATAAAAATCGAAAGCAAGCAGATTAGTGGCTTCCAGGACCCAAGAAGTGGAGGTAGGGGACTGCTTAAAGAGTATGGGGTTTTCTTTAGAAGTGGCAAAAATGTTTTGGAACTAGATAGGGGTGATGGTTGTACAACATTGTGAAAATACTAAAGGCCACTGAATTATACACTTGAAAGTGGTTATTTTTGCGTGAATTTCATCTAAAAAATAAAGATATTAAGAATTATGGGAGTCAGCTTGCTCACCACCAGAGAAAGGAGTTATGTGTAGAAAGTGGAAAGCAGAATGAATTCTGTGGTGTTGGACTGGAATTGGAAGTATCTCTGTGAACATATGGTTAACACTACATAGAGAGGGTCAGGTGCAGTGGGTCACGCCTGTAATCTGAGCACTTTGGGAGGCCAAGGCGGGCAGATCACCTGAGGTCAGGAGCTCGAGACCAGCCTGGCCAACATGGTGAAACCCTGTCTCTATTAAAAATACAAAAATTAGCTGGGCGTGGTGGTGCACACCTGTCATCCTAACTACTCGGGAGGCTGAGGCAGGAGAATCGCTTGAACCCAGGAGGCAGAGGTTGCAGTGAGCCAAGATCACACCATCGCACTCCAGCCTGGGTGACAAAAGCAAAACTCCATCTCAAAAAAAAAAAAAATTACATAGCTAGAGAAAATAAATATAGATTGATCGTGTTAATGTATGTTCATGTGCACACGTGTGTGGATAGATACATAGCAATGAGCACATTCGGCACCTAGATATTGACTTCTAAATATCATTCTCCACTAAAAGGAACCAGGACTGTTTAGAGAAATCATTCATTCCAGACCAGGAGCACAGAAAGTAAGCATGAGACATTTCATTGTGTCACAAAGTAAGGAAGTGTTAAAAGAGTAAAAAGAACACAGAAGCCAAGTTGAAGAGACTCCTACTGGCAACACCTGGGACATATTGGGCAACAAAATAAATAATAATAATGGATTATAACTCGATGACGAAAAGAGGAGCACATGAGTTTGTACAGATATAAGTAAGTAAATAAATAAATGGAAACTGATAAGAAACCAGATAGTCTCCAAGTACTTACCCACAAAACGTTTACTAATATCCAAGGGAAAATGAGTCACCTAACAGGTAAGAAGCCTAACATTTCTTTAGTCTAGTAACCAAAGGGATGAAACATCAGTCATGGCACAAAGCAAAAGCACATACCTCATAGGATGCAATGAGAAAAACACTGCGTAATTTCTGTGATATCCCTGACAAAGATGCATCGGCAAAATCCAATCATCGTAAAACATAAGACAAACCTAAACTGAAGAACATTTTACAAAATAACTTATCTGTAATCTTTGAAAGTGCCAAGGTTATCAAATTTCAAAAGAAACCCTTTCAAGGCTAAATGAATCTAAAGAGTTATGACTACTAAATGCGACAAATAATTCTGAACTAAATTCTCTCTCTGTAAAAGACTTTACTGGGACATTTGACCAAACTAGAATAGGATCTGAAGACTGGATACTAGTAATGTATTGACACTGTAACAATTTTGATGACTACATGGCAGTATTGTAGGAAAAATGTCTTTTCAGAAAATGTACATTAAAGTATTGAGTGGTGGGTGTCAGACTGTTGACTTACCCTCATACCTTCAGGGAAAAAAATGTACTTTATACTATATTTGCAATTTTTTTGTAAATTTGAGATTTTTTAAGTTAAAAAAGTTAAATTTTCTTAAGTAAAATTTAAGAATTGTGTAGAAGAATATCTTTATGCCCTCTGGGTAAGAAACAACTTCTTAAAATTAGACCCCAATAATATTTTATACTAAAATAAAATATTGATATGTCTGATTACATTAAAATTAATGCCACAAATAGAGAAGACAAACCACAAACTGGGAAAAGGTATTGTAATAAATATAACTGACAGTAGATTAGTCACTAAATTATATAAGAACTCCCCCATCAATTAGAAAAAGCCAATAGAAAAATGAACAAATGACATTCATGAGAAACCAGAATACAATAAAAACATGGAAAGAAATATTAGAGAATAGAGAAAGGCAAATTAAAACTACAATGAAATATCATTTTTTACTCACTAAATTGGCAAAAATTACGAGGTCTCACAATATCAATTGTTAGAAGGGTGTGAATCAATGAGAACACGTAAACTGCTGATGAACTTGTAATATGGTACTACAACTTTGGAAAACTATTTGGCACTATTTTGTAAAATTAAATCTTTGAAGACCTCATGCCTTAACAATTCCTCTTTCAAGTATACGAACCAGAACACTTCAACATAGCAACTAGAAACAACTAGAGGAAGTTTTTGAAAAGCACTCTTTGGGCCAGGTGCGGTGACTCACACCTGTAATCCCAGCACTTTGGGAGGCTGAAGTGGGCGGATGGCTTGAGGTCAGATGTTTGAGACTAGCCTGGTCAACATGGAGAAACCCTGTCTCTACTAAAAATGCAAAAATTAGCTGGGTGTGGTGATGAGCGCCTGTAATCCCAGCTACTAGGGAGGCTGAGGCAGGAGAATCACTTGAACCTGGGAGGCAGAGGCTGCAGTGAGCTGAGATCGCACCACTGCACTCCAGCCTGGGCAGCAGAGTGAAACTTCATCTCAAAGGAAACAACAACAACAAAAAAAGCACTCTCCAGTAGCCAAAACCTGGAAACAACCCAAATAAGTTTATTCTGACGGTGAAATATTCTACAGCAGAGCAAATGAATGAATTACAGCCAAACATGAACATGTGGAGCTTAGAAACAAAACGTGGAGTGAAAAAAGCAAATCCCAGAATATTATGTACAGTATGAAATTTTTATAAAACTCCAAAGTAGCAAAACAATATACTGTTTTTATAAAAAATGTGATAAAACCATTTTATACAAGCAATGAAATGATAAACATGAAATTCAAGAGAGTGATTTCCTCTGGATAGGAATCCAGGTGAACGTAATAGAGAGGACAATACAAGTGAATGCAAGTTATTGGTAACTACTGGTTCTTGAGTTGTGTAGTGTATACATGAGCATTCATACATAATGACATAATGTTTCATAATGTGCAGGCATTCCCCATGATCTTTTATTTACAATTAGTATATTACATTAAAATGTAAATATAGAGACATAAAGCTTGAATACTCAATAATTTCATATTTGAAAATAAAATACAGTCATTTTTAAAAGCTTAGAAGATAACATATAGTTATATGATTTATTCGTTGTTTTATCATAAAATTTTTTGTTTTGAATCTCATAACAAACCTAGAATATTTTAGGGACAGATACTAATTTAAGAAAGTTTCGTGAGGGAGAAACCATGAGGCCAAGAGAAGCTGGGCGGCTTATTCAAAGTCATCAGTTTGGTCAATGATGGGTCAGGGCCTCTAATTTAGAGCTTAAGCCTCCAAATCTGTGCTGTTCCCAACAACCCAGACTCACACCAAAAGGGAGTATTGGGAAGAGGGCTCAAAATACTGAAAACAGAAATGTTCTCACAGGGGAAATGCTGTCGACAGGAAACTGTCTACCAAGAAGGGAAAAAGGAGGGCGTGGTTTTCAGGGGCCGTGTGAACAATTTTCATTGTTGCGCGTGTGTTAAAACTCTTTATCACAAACCTTAACCACCAGAGAGGATCCTTTCTTTTTTCCTAAAACACGAAGTTGCTTAGTTTCAAAATTCATTCCCTGCTACGATGACTCTCAACACACTATGAAGACAGCAGATGTAGTAGCTCCCTCTCCACTTCACAAAGGGAAGACAAAGCCAAAGAGAAGCAACCTACCTTTGTCACTGTCAAACCAGCCAGTGTCTCCCTAATCTTCTCACTGCTGCCTGCATGTCCTGGTTCCTCAGGGTATAGATCATGGGATTGAGCATGGGGGTCATGACTGTGTGGCCGATGGACACAACTTTGTCCATAGGGAATGGGGTGAAGGGCCGGGCGTAGAGGTAAATGCTTGGAACAAAGATCATGGAAACCACAATGATGTGGGTGGTGCAGGTGGAAGCTGCCTTCCTTCTTGCCTCCTCTGGATGTGACCTCAGCATCACCAGGATGAACAAGTAGGAGGTCAGGAGGAGGAAGAACAAGATGACATCCAGCAGCCCACTGTTGGAGATCATGAGGAACTCCAGGAGGGAAGTGTCAGTGCAGGCAAGTCTCAGTACTTGGGGAACATCACAGTAGAAGTTATCCAAAATGTTGGGGCCACATAAGGGCAGTGGGAGCATCAGAGCCAGCTGGACAATGGAGTGGACAAAGCCTCCCACCCAGGCGGCCACCACCAGCCCCACACAGAGCTGACTGTTCATGATGGTGACATAGTGGAGGGGCCGGGAGATGGCAATGAGGCGGTCAAAGGCCAGCACTGAGAGGAAGAAGACCATGGCACCTCCCAAAAAGTGGAAGAAGAAGATCTGGCCCATGCAGCCCTGGTAGGAGATGGTTTTCTTCTCAGAGAGGAGGTCCACTAGCATTTTGGGCACAGTGACTGAAGAGAAACAGAGGTCTAGGACAGCCAGGTTTCGGAGCAGAAAGTACATGGGTGTGTGGAGCTGGGAATCAGAGGTCACTGTGATGATGATAAGGATGTTTCCCATAACAGTGGTGATGTAGACAAACAGGAACATAAAAAACAGGAAACGCTGGACCTCCCGAGTCTGTGAGAGCCCCAGGAAGACAAAATCTGATGCCCATGTGAGGTTCCCTTGTTCCATGGGGTTTTCTCCATACTCCTAAAGAAAATGAACCACAGACACAGATCCATGAAGTCACTACTTTCCCTTTCAGGGCTCAGGGGCTCAGAACCAAGGTTTTGGGCCCATATGATGAGCATCCTATGTGTAGACTATGATACTAGGTGCCGTCCTGTCTCTGGGGAGTTTATAGGTAGGTGCTGGGATACACATTCCTGAAATCTTAACGTCATCCAGAAATATATGCAACCTGCCTTTCAAAGATTCATATAGTGGTGGGAAGACACTTGGAGTCAGATACATCTGAAGTCAAATTTCAGGTCTTTTGTTTCATTGTGATTTGACCATGAGTAACTTACTTAATCTTTCTGGGCCTCAGTTTTCACATTTGTAAGGTAGAAATAAAAATACCTGCTTTATAGAATTTTCTGAGGGCTTAAGTAGAATGATAGATTAAAAGTTCCTAAAACGGTGCATGGAATAATCAATGGCAATTACTCACCTCTGTGAATTCTCTTAATCTAAAGATACCCTCTCTTCCAGTCTCCACTAAGATTCTTTGCCAATTATTTTTCACATGACATTTAACACATCATCATGTTAATGGATTTTCCTGTGTCTATTTTTTCCCTCCACAATTCAACTATTAAGTCCAGAGGCTATATCTGGATCTCACAATTTATTTGCACCCTGCAGTACCCATTCTTAATGATAGTCAACCTTAAAAAGCACGTGGTGTTGACTGCTGGGTGGGTGAATAGCTATCGGGTGTACAAGTTCAGCACAAGGAAGACACTGGATGCAGCTGGATGCCTGAGACATCCAGTAGTTCTCCTGCCCATCACAGTGGGCAGCCCCTTATGAGTGAGGCATATGTGGTGTGTATGCTGCGACAAGAGGGAGAAAAGAGAGGGAGAGTCATTGGATTGGGAAACAGATGATGAATATTGTATTAAGGGGACTCAGCTTCTGAATGAAACAGGAATTTTACAAGATGTTACTGAATCCAAGGGTGGGAGACAAAGGAAGTTGTTGAAAGAAAACAAATAGAAATAGACAAAGGAATAAAGGGAGATGAAGAAATAGAGCAAGTGAAGGTAGGGGAAGTGGAAAAGTGCTGGGGAGATGGAGAAAATGGGACTAACGGGACAGAAGAAGATGGAGGAGCTGGGTGAGGTGGCTCATACCTATAGTCCCAGAACTTTGGGAGGCTGAGGCGGGTGGATCGCTTGAAGTCAGAAGTTTGAGACCAGCCTGGTCAACATGGTGAAACTCTGTCTCTACTAAAAATACAAAAAAATTAGCTGGGTATGGCAGCACACACCTGTAATCCTGGCTACTTGGGAGGCTGAGGCAAGAGAATCGCTTGAAGCTGGGAGTTGGAGATTGCAGTGAGTAGAGATCATGCCACTGCACTCCAGCCTGGGCGACAGGGTGAGACTCTGTCTCAAACAAACAAACAAAAACAAACAAACATACAAAAAAAAAAAAAAAAAAAGGAAAGAAAAGAAGAAGATGGAGGGTGACAGGGTAGGGGGTCAGTGGTCTCCTCCCTCCCCCTGCCCTGTCTCAATCTCTCCTACCCTCTCTTACCTGGCCTATTGCAATCTATTATCTACAGTATTAGAGGTTGTTCTAATCTTATTCTGCTCCTTCAGTTTACTTCCACTCCAGGACACCTTCTACACAGCTGTCCATGAGACCTCTCTGACTCAGACGTGGTCATATTCCTCCTAGTTATAATATTTGATTGGCTCACAGCTTAAAACTCAAACTCTCAGAAGCCACCTAAAATGCTTTGTGGATAAACTCAGGGTGGAAGAACGTACCTACATATGTGCATGCAACTCTCTCTCAGCATTTCATACAAGACTGTAAAATATAGCCTCCCTATACCTTTCTAATCAGTATCACTATAACCGAGGAACCGACTGCTGTTCAAAGAATTCATAGCTTCTGTGTAGGCAGTCTACTTTATTATTTTCATATCTTTGGTAATAAATCCTGTTTCCTGAAATGCCTTTTGCTACCTTCTCAACCTAGAGGCAGTAAGAGAAATATCACTTTCCCTTTGACTCCTCCCCCCATTTCTCTCATGCAGAATTAATTCCTCATTTCTCTGTGTTCCAATAGCATTTGATAAATACCTCCATTATAGCATTTATCATTTTTTCTATTGCTCCATTTAACTAGATTGCAAATTAAATAACTTAGTAAGCCCAGAGTCTATGACAGCATCTCTGATTTAGCACTTGCTCAGAAATGTTCACCAACTTAATATATTAGCAGGTAAATGTGACTTTGTTTTATATGACAATGTTGAGAATCTTGTGATTTTCCTCATCCTTGATATCCTTTGCTGTGAGCATCCTCCCTCTAAGTCTCATAGGGAAAATTCTGTGCTTTGGAAAAGCTTAGGAAAGCATTCATATGTAACCAGAGGCATCTGTTTTCAACATCACATCCCCCCTGCAGTTTTTCTTGAGTCTCTGCTGATCCTTTAGACTTACTACCATCAGGTCTATGTCACTTGTTTATTACTCCCACCCTCTAGTGGGTGTTGCAAGATCTTTCTTATAGCTGATCTATGTGCAGCTGAGGAAACACTGGTCTCTCACCTCCCTTTAGCCCAGAATGGCGCTTCAGCCTACATCTTCTTGGAGATCCTTTGCTTCAGCCTCACAGTTTCCTAGCCCCTGCCCTTATTTCATGTATAATACCATGAGTGAGACCCCAGGGGAAGGGGGAATATCCTTGGGGAGAAACTATTGGACAGGGCTCAGGAAGCTGAGCTGTGCTGATTATCACTGGGGCCAAGGGAGCAATGGGAGTTGTTAAAAAGTTTCTAAATGTCTCAAAAGCGCACACTCTTTGAGAGGTCTTCCTTGGGGGACCCAAAGTACCAAGCACATTGAAAATTTTAGAGATCTGAGGAATGGATAATATTCATGCCAAGATCCAAAAGGACGAGAGGGTCTTCAAAAAAAGGGAGACTCTGAAAGTTTTAGAAGAACCTATTTCTTAGACCAGTGACTCTTACCCTTGAGAGAATTACCTGAAGGCCTTGTTAAAAGGCAGACTTGTGTTCCCAGCCCAGAATTTCTCATTCAGTACATCAGTGGTAAGACCAAGAATTTGCATTTGTAACAAGTTCTCGGATAATGCTGATGCATCTGTTCCAGGGACCGGACATTGAGAACCAATGACTTACTCATCAGCACAACGGACAGTTCTCTTTTGTGGAGTCGTTAAGGTAACTAGTTTGATTTCTTCTCCTTTTAAACTGAATTGATGTTTACATAGGCAATGTCATGGATGGGAAAATGTTTGTATACTAAAATGAAAACTTAATTACCCCATAAATCTTGTTCTTCATCTTGTCAACCATGCCCTCACAGTTGATTCACTACCCATATCAACTATACTCACACCATCTACAAAGTGCTTGCATTCTTCACATGTCAATTATTACTCCCTTTAATACAAGGATTGGCACAAGAAACCCATATATTTTCTAATTATGAGAAACTGATTAAAAATTGGAATTAACCAACATTGTAACCTTGATGTGCTATAAAATCTGTGTGATTTCTTACAGCTCTCTGATCCACATGAGGTTCTCAGGTTGATCTGAATTCTTTCATTGCAAATGTCTATACTTGGCAAAATAAAGAATCTGCCTCTGGGGATAAGAGCACGATGTGAAGTTCTTATACATACAAGAGATGTCAATTTTAAAAAATCACAAATTCTTCCCATTATTTGGAGCTTTAGTCCACTTTAAAATTGAGCTACTCAGAAAAGTAGTCTAGATTGATGGTGGGAATGGGCAGGCCTTGTTAATGTTATTGACTCTCAGATGGGTGATTCTGAATTACCTGGATTAATTCTTTATGATTCCAATTTAGCTTTCAGTAATAGAGACCTGGTAGATTCCAGTTTATGTATTTCCCCAGTCAAGGTACCTGTAGGTGTGTAAAAGGTCCATCAAAGCTCATTTTTACTGTAACCACTAGCCAATATAATAGTTGCCAGTGTATGAATGGCCTGGATGGAGTAATTATGCTGAAGACTCAGTCATGGAAAATTGAGCTGAGAAAATTATTTCCATATGTATCACATTCTTAAGAAAATAAATGTTTGTCAGACTTAGCTACTATTATAATGTCAAGCCATTAAATGGATACAGGACACATGTAGAAGAAACATCATGTAAATTCTCATGCAGGAAGCCCAGCATCATTGATAATTAATCATTCTCCCTTTGTGATGGTCAGTGTTATGTGTCAACTTGATTAGGCGATAGTTCCCAGTTATTCAATCAAACTCTCATCTAGGTGTTGCTATGAAGGTATTTTGTAGATATAATTGATGTCTATAATCAGTTGACTTTAAGTAAAGAGGTTATCCCAGATAATCTGGGTATGCTTGATTCAATCAGTTGAAAGAACTAAAGAGAAGAACTGAGGTTTCCTTGAAGGAGGAAAATTCTGCATGTAGACAGCAACTTCAGCTGATGGCCTGCCCTACAGATTACATACTTGGCTAGCCAGTTTCATATCATGTAAGCCAAGTCCTTGCAATAAATGCCTCTCTCTCTCTCTCTCTCTCTCTCTCTTTCTCTCCCTCTCCCTCCCCCAGAGAACATAGCCTCAGCAAGAGATGCCTTAAAGGCATAAATTCTCATAAATATAGCCACATTCATTTTAATGGGTGCATATTCAACAAATTCAATTAAGCACCTGGTGTTGTGGAATAACCATGTGTAAGATAAATCTGGAAGAAATTTTACTTATATTCCTTCCCTTTGTGTCAGTGTTGTAGATTATAAGCAGCTTTTCTGTGCTGCTTATTACTTTTAGAATTGATATTCTGAATCATATAAAAGTAAGATTTTTATAAACTAAAAAGTGGCCCAAGACAACTTTAAAAAAATTAAATGAATAAATGACTTCCGGTTATAAGAAAACAAAGGTTTTTCTTTTTTTCTTCCTCAGTGGAAACAGAAATCCCACCTGCAATAAAATTAAGACATGTTTACAACTCAGATGACAACAAAACCCAAAATGGACCGTGAAGGACTATCAAGTACTGTGAAGAGAGAGAGGCTTCTGCCCACGACAACTCCTGGACAATGCTGGCAGAGTTGGCTCCTAAGTAGGTGGTATACGATGAAAGATAAAACAACCACCTTTGTGTGGATGGACCAGATCCGGGCACACAGGCTGGCTGCAAGAGCTTCCTTAAGTGATATGTAACACCAAAAAGGGGTTGAGAGGCTGGGCTTATGTCACATTTACAACTGCACTATCCACTAAGATAGAGAAACTGTGGGCTATGGGCACCCCTGCAGCTGCTGATCTTTACCAGCTGAAGAGATAGGCTAAATTCGCACACACACACACACAGACACACACACACACACACACACACACACGCCTCTATCATTCAGTGTTTAGCGCTGCGCTGTGAGCCCAGGACAATTAACCAGAGCACTTCCTGGCCTGTCTTCACTATCATCACCACCACTTTTTATTTTAACACATAACTAGTTAAATTGCTTCTTTAAGAACGTGTAACAATTAAAAAGCAACTTGCAGAGTCTATAAAAAATAAGTCAAAAAGGAGGAAAGCAGGCAGGTGAAGAGCACAGAACAGAATAGAGAAGAAAATTTTTATTGATGAGTTTTTCAATAATGTAGATAACTCAGGAAAAAATGAATCAAACTTCTATCTATTAAGAGCTGAGAGCAGAATAATTAAATCTTAAGAAATAAATGACAGTATGAAAACAGAAATGGAAAATTTAACTGGCAGAGATTAGGAAAAAAAGAATAGGAAGAAAATAAAATCATCACAAAAAAATGGAAACAGTGAAAATGAGAATAGTCACTGCTTAAAATACAGTAAGATATCTGAAAGACAGGTTTAAGAGAACTAAACAAAATGAATGGAAAAGTGTACACGTTTAAAAGGATCAGTAAGAAGTGTGTGTATATATGTTTGTACATGAAATATAGACAAAGAATATCAGTTTAATTAATACTTGGATGTCCTTGAAGAAGACATATAAATAATTAGAGCAAAAAATATCCAAAGACGTTAATTCAAGAAAATATTCCTGAAAATGAAATAAATGGAATCAATAGATTGAAAAGGCAGACTCTGTGCCAGGAAATGTGATAAATATCAACCATGCTACAACAGAACTGAATAAAGTTACAGAACTCCAAAGATAAAGAAAGAATCCTAAAAGCTGCCATGGTAAAAGATGAACCCGTCTATAAGAAGAAGGCTGGCTTCAACTTCTCAATAGCCCGAGAAAACAGAAGAACAACATCTACAAGGACCTGAGAAAAATAAAAAGTATTATCCAAAGATGCTTATTCAGTGAAATTGTCATTTATATATAAAGACAACAGATAAATAGTTTCATTTAATTCAGAAAATATAGTTCTCATAAATCTTTCTTGAAAAACCTACCTGGGGACAAATGCCGGTCCATCAAGATATTAATAGAAATGCAAATGGCCTCTCCATGTGGCTACTTGGGTTTTTTCCTAGCATAGTAGCTTGCTCCCAAGAGTGGGCATTCCAAAGAGAATTAACTGGAGTCTGTATTGCCTTCTACGACCTGTCCTCAGAGATTACATGGTGACACTTTCACCAAGATCACAAGCCCTTCCAGATTCAAGGGTAGGAAACAAAGATCCCACTTCTCAATTTAAAAAATGTGAAATTCATATTGTAACGAAGAGCATGTGAAATGGAAGATATTGATGTGGTCATCTTAGAAAAATACAATATACCACAAACATATCTTTAATTTCCAAGAATTTTTTTCTCATCCTCTTATTGTACCTTTCTAAAATAGCATCCTAATCTTGTTTTGCAAATACAATGACTTATCTTTTCTGGATATTAATGATAGGATTTTAAAACGTTTCCTGTTCTGTGTCTTGACTGTATCAATGTTAATATCCTTGTGATATCATACTATAGTTTTGTAAGCTATTTCTGCCTTAACGTGTTTGCACTGCTATAACAGCCCACCATAGACTGGGTGGCTTATACACAACAGAAATTTATTTCTCACAGTTTTGAAGGCTTGGAAGTCCAAGACAAGATGCTGGCTGATTTGGCGCCTCATCAAAGTCCACTTTCTAGCTTATGGACAGCTGTCTTCTCACTGTCCTCACATGGCAAAGAAGCAAGGGAGCTCTCCAGGGACTCTTTTATAAGGGCACCAATCCCATTCATAAGGCCCCTGCCCTCATGACCTAATCGTCTACCAAAGGCCCCACCTCCAAATACCATTCCACTGGGGATTAGGTTTCAACACAGGAATTTTGGGGAGACATAAACATTTAGCACATGGCAGTTACCATTGAAAGAACCTGGGTAAAGAGTACAGGAGATCTCTATTATTTCTTACAGCTTCAAGTAAATCTACAGTTACCTCAAAATATAAAGTTAAATTTGTAAAAACTTAGAAAGTTTTCTTCTATTATTTGAATTTCTTCTGTTTACTTGGACTTCTCTTTTTTTCAGTTTTGTTTTGTTTTTGTGTCTGCCTTTTATATTGGAAATTTTCTTCATCTGCCTAGTGGTCTCCAGCTAAACATTGGTATTTAAAATCAAACCACTAAAATGCTGATTGCAAGCACTATGTACCTGAGTAGGGCTTGAGAACTCGAAGGCCTCTCCTAGGATTATCATGTCAGCTGTTTTGTCAATTGGAGAAAATAGCCTGGGACTATTTATTTGGGGCTGTTTGGTATCTCCAAGTAAAATCCTTCCAATTTTTCTGTAAGAACTTAAGTATTGGAATTCTGCATTAGGGTCGGAGAGAAGACTTGAAGTAGGATTTCCTCTTTTATCAGGATGAGGACCTCCAGTACCCGTTAGTTTGCACTGGGCCCACTTAACTTATTCATGTTACTTGTCACCTTCTCTAGTCATTTGATTTTATGCTCACTGCCCATGACAGAGTTTTCTTATCAACAAGATTTTTCACTCAAGCCAATTGTGTGTCTTCATGCTGCCAGGGGCTTACACCTACATGGCAGACACTGTTGATTGCCATTCCCAATCCCTTTTTCCTGGCTGAAGAAAACAGACATTCACCTTCCCATTCCTTTTTGCAGGTTGGGGTGACAATATGATGCAGTTCTGGTCAACTGGGTCATATGATAATTCTGCTGGTGTGGTTCTTTTCACCCCTGGTAAGAAGAAAAAACAGCACATGGATGCCTTTTGTTATCCTTCTCGCTGAATTATTTGAAATAAAGGTGTGATGCCTGAAGCTTTGACAGCCATATGGCTACCATGAGAGAAAAGGCAAGGAATTGAAGAGCAGCCAACCCAGAGCCCTAAAATATTTAAGTTACTGAATTAACCAACTCTGGAATTGTTTATCCTTTAGTCTTCTATTTAAATGAGATAATTTCCTCTCTAGTTAAGCCACTGTCACTTGGTTATTATGCTACTTGCAGCTAAAAGCATTGTTATGGATGTATGTTTCAGAGGAGAAAATAATTTTTTTCCCGGAGAAATTACAGCCCAGTGCAGCAGTGTCATATGGTGAGCATCACACCTTAAGAGGGATGTTGTCATATAAGAGTAAATACAGAAGAGATGCCTGGGGTGGTGGAATCAGCAAACCTGTCACAAGAGGAACAACTATAGGAAGGCAGACGTTGCACGTGGAGAAGAGACAAATTGGAGGATGTGAAAAGTATCATTTGATATTTAAAGGATCTTAACGTGAAAGAGGAAAATGCCATTCTAAGGGGCCACAGAGATCAAATAAGACAGAGTCCATTTTACCCTCCTCTCATTTCCAAAGGTTGAGTGTGAATATGGAGAAATGTGTGAAATGGAAACAAGGAGGAAGAAGTGAAAGGATAGACTCAGAGTTGCCATGATGGCTTCAAGAGAAACCAGGAAGAGCCTCTGACTTTCTTTTCTTTCTTTCTTTCTTTCTTTTTTTTTTTTTTTTTTTTTTTTTTTGAGGCAGAATTTCGCTCTTGTTGCCCAGGCTGAAGTGCAGTGGCATGATCTTGGCTGAAACCTCCACTTCCTGGGTTCAAGCGATTCTCCAGCCTCAGCCTCCTGGGTAGCTGGGATTACAGGCATCCACCACCATGCCTGGCTAATGTTTTGTATTTTTAGTAGAGACGGGTTTCACCATGTTGGTCAGTCTGGTCTCAAACTCTTGACTTCAAATGATCCACCCGCCTCGGCCTCCCAAAGTGCTGGGATTACAGGCGTGAGTCACCGCACCTGGTCTCTGACTTTCATTTCTTGGATAGGATGGTTGTTGGGAGAGAAGGGGGAACAAAAAGCTTCTGCATTATTTTCTTAACTTTGGGTCCATATTACACATTGCCTCAGACTTTTACAAAATGATGCACACCCCAAGGAAGATGGAAGAAATAAATATACAGAAATTGACAGAAGGAAAGTATAGGAAGCCGGAAAAATGTTAAAAAAAGAAAAAAGTAAAAATACTTCCTCTCTCTGTCAGGTACCCTTCAGGTGCTGGGAGGATTTAAAGATGAATAATGCATAGCACCTGCCCTCAAGAAGCTCTCATTCCACTTAAAGAGAAAAGCAGAAACACATGAAGTAGTAGCCTTGGAACTGAATTCACTACCCCAGATTTGGAACACTAGTAGGCATGGCCCTGCCCTCTCTGGCCTTGGTCACTCAATTATACTATGCCATCCTCCTCTCAGCCATACTATACAAATGATGGAAAGATTGTGTTGAGTAATGTCTTAATCTGTTTGTGTGGTTATAATGAAATACCACAGACTGCATGATTTGTAAAGAACAGAAATTTATTCTTTTGCAGTTCTGGAGGCTGGACAGTCCAAGATTAAGGTGCCAACAGGTTCGGTTGTCTGGTGAGGCCTGTTCTCTGCTTCCAAGATGACAGCTTGTTGCTGCATCCTCCAGAGGGGAGGAATGCTGTGTCCTCATATGGCAGAAGACCAAAGGGCTAGCGAGCCTAATGTTGCATGAAATCTCTTTTATAAAGGCCTTAATCCCATTAATAAGGGAGGAAGCCTCATGGCTTAATCATCTCTTAAAGGCTTCGCCTCTTAACACCATCACATTGACCATTAAATTTCAATACCTAAATTCTGAAGGGGACATATTTAAGCCATTTCAGCTAAGTAGCACAGTGTGAAGATTATCCAAGGAGTATTTAGTAAAGAAGGAACAAAAACAAAGGGCAAATGCCTTCTGGGGAACTATTTAGACAATGCTAAAAGTGAGATAACTTTCTTTTCTTTTCTTTTTGCAATAAAACAAATGTTTAATTTAAGTCAGAATAAGAGATAATAATTCTTCAATAAAATATATAAAATTGTACAAGGCATCCTTTCAAAGGGGTAACGGCATACTGGAGGGAGGGGAGAGATGGAGAGGAAGGTGAAATATCAGGGAGCTTAATGGGCTGTTTGGCAACTCCATTTTCACCAAGTCAAAACATGGTTTTATTTTCTGCCCCCAGCATGTTAAAAATTATCTCAAAGTTTCTAATAAGTTTAGCACATACAACAGGTACACACACAGAGAAAGCATATTTTTTTTTCTTTCTGGATCTACTAATTGTTCAAGAATATTTAGCACATAGGTAATGATTACAAGGTACTCATTTTTTAAGCAGAAAATTACTATAGCCTTGCACCCAAATCACCTTTGCAATCTGTGAGGATGAGTGTACCTAGTGTTTCTTAGAAACCATCAATTCCTCCCAGCAGGCTTTAACTTTTTACTCTCCAATTATCTGAAATGAAGCAACAGCCTTGAGAAGAATTAGGAAATATTTCTAATTTTCTACATCACCTCTAGGCATTCTCAGGATTCTTCTCATCCCAGTTATTGGTCTTACAAAAAAATTCTTTAAAAAGGTAAAACTGTGAAAATGTGTGTGTGGTGGGGTGAGGGTGGGAAGAGATAGGAACAAATATGATAGTATATAAAAAGGTTTCTTTTAATGCAAGCAAAATGCAGAAATGTGATATGTCACCTTCACTTTGAATAATCTCTCCATATCTAATACTTTCTATGTGCATTGTATCCAATTCTAATATTTGTTTTCCATAAACAGAAGTCAATAATCCCATCAAAATCATTGACTTTATCAAATTTTGCAAACAATTTGTCTCCCTCTTTAAGAAAATACAACAAATGGACTTACACAGTCTCTTTAAGAAGGTGATATATAGAAAAAAAGCACATATATATATAAATGTTGCCTTTTAAAATAATTTGAATTTTTACATCTACTGTATAAAAATGTATTATATTTTATTATATACATTGATACATAAAAACCATCAGAGCCTTTCTTTGTGAAAGGAGAAGGGGGCATCTGGAAGATTACACCAAGAAAACAAGGCTTGGTGCCTCCGCCTAAAGAACAAATTTCAACTATGTCGTGTGGCCCTGTCGGCCTAGCCGCTTAGGGTGGTGCACGCAGGGTGTGCAGAGCAGGAGTACTGGCTGGTCCTGCCTTCTTGGAGAGGGAGAGGAAACCCTTTGAAACAAACATCCATCACGGAATCTATTGCTGGTCTTCCTTAGGACAGGTGGTACATGCCATATCCCACTGGCGTGGCATAGAGTCCCACGGGCGGGATGCGAAGCACAGGTCTATGGAACGGGTAGGATGCCCCGTATATGGACGCTGCCTGCCGGGGCGAGCTGATGGGGAAAGGGAGACTGAAGCTGGAGGATAGCATGGGTTTTGCAGTCATTTTCAGCTTTTCCAATTCTGACTCCGGCAGTTTTCGGTTCCGGAGCCAGATTTTGACTTGAGTCTCTGTGAGGTTCGGAGAGCTGGAGAACTCCGCACCCTCTGCAATGGAGAGGTACTGTTTCTGGCGGAACTTGCGCTCCAGAGCGAGGAGCTGGGAGTTGGTAAAGCTGTGCGCGGCTTCGGATTGGTCTTGAGTTTTCTCAGCGTGCAGGTGGTAGGGCTCATATGTCTTGGCGGGGCGAATATCGACCGGGTTCCTGCATCCACGCCGCTCCGTCTCAGGGAGTTTTCCGACTTGACCCAGGCGGTCTCCAAGGGCTTCATCGGCTGCCCCCGGCTGTGCGCTTCCCCAGCGCGGTGCCCCAGCAGCAGCAGTGGCCGCAGGGTGGCCCCGGCCCAGGCGCTTTCGGCCGGCATTGGGGATGCCTCCCCTGGGCGGCTTCTTGTCGGACACCAGCGGGTCCACGCTGTAGGGCAGGCTGGAGACCTTGACGCGGCGCTCCTCTGCGGCCGCCTGGGCGTCCCCAGGCCCCGGACCCGGCCCGGCCCCGCCCCCACCCCTGGGCCCTCCTCATCCGACGAAAACAGAAGCTATGCCTTCCCTGCGCTACGTAGCTCCCGACGCGCGACTCCGCGGGCAACCCGGGAGCGGCGACTCAAACTTTTTTGCGAGGGAGACGGGAGGGCGAGATAACTTTCTAAATTCCACAGTGGGGAATGAGGCAGGGAGGTGGGGAGTAGAAAAGAATGTAACTGTTCCAGAGTTAAGATGAAGCAGTTGACCATTCATCACAGATACTTCTCTATAGATGAAGACCTCTCTAGGTTTTCTCTTGTGGTTGCAGGGAACTCTGAGTTTCAAATCCCATTCCTATTTCTTGCCTCTGAACTTGGAGTCAGAAGCACCAGGTTTCAGGGCAAACTCTGCCACTCACTTACTGTTCACCTTTGAGCAAGTCACTTCTCTCTGAGTTTTCTCATTTGTAAAAACTGTTTAATTTAACAACAATAATAATATATCCACTGTCGGTTTCATTAAAAGAATGAGATAAAAGTGTGGAAGTGTTAGGCCGGGCACTGTGGCTCACGCCTGTAATTCCGGCACTTTGGGAGGCCAACGCGGGTGAATCACCTGAAGTCAGTAGTTCGAGACCAGTCTGGTCAATGTGGTGAAACACCGTCTCTACTAAAAATACAAAAATTAGCCGGGCATGGTGGTGGGTGCCTGTAATCCCAGCTGCTTGGAAGGCCGAGGCAGGAGAATCACTTGAACCCGGGAGGTGGAGTTTGCACTGAGCCGAGATTGCACCACTGCACTCCAGCCTGGGTGACAGAGCAAGACTCCATCAAAACAAACAAACAAACAAACAAACAAACAAACAGCGTGGAAGTGCTTAACACAGTACTTGACACAGCAGTAGGTCCTCAAGAAATATAAGTGTAATCTGATTTGTTATGCTTTATAAAGACTTTCCTCCATTTTTCACGTAGGAAAACAAAAATCCAGAGAAATTTGTCATTTGAAGTCAACTTACTTAAAGTTTACTCCCTGCAAATCACTAGGCACTTTCCTAATCTCCTCATGGCTGCTTTCATGTCCTGGTTTCTCAGAGTGTAGATCACGGGATTGAACATGGGGGTCATGACCGTGTAGCTGATGGACACAGCCTTGTCCATGGGGAATGGGGTGAAGGGCCGGGCGTAGATATAGATACAGGGAATGAAGATCATGGACACTGCAATGATGTGGGTGGTGCAGGTGGAAGCTGCCTTCCTCTTTGCCTTTCCTGAGTGGGACCTCAGCATCACCAGGATGACAGTATAAGACATCAGAAGGAGGAGGAACCAGATGATAACTAGCAGCCCACTGTTGGAGATCATGAGGAACTCCAGGAGGGAGGTATCAGTGCAGGCAAGTCTCAGTACTTGGGGAACATCACAGTAGAAGTTATCTAGGATGTTGGGGCCACAGAAGGGCAGTGGAAGTATCAGAGCCAGTTGGACAATGGCGTGGACAAAGCCCCCCACCCAGGTGGCTACCACCAGCCCCACGCACAGTTGAGTGTTCATGATGGTGACATAGTGGAGGGGCTGGGAGATGGCTATGTAGCGGTCATAGGCCATGACTGAGAGAAAAAAGACAGTCCCACCTCCCAAAAGGTGGAAGAAGAAGATCTGGGCCATGCAGCCCTGGTAGGAGATTGTCTTGGTCTCATGGAGGAAGTCCACCAGCATCTTTGGAGAGGTGACTGTGGAATAGCAGAGGTCTATGAGAGCTAGATTTCGGAGCAGAAAATACATGGGTGTGTGGAGCTGGCAGTCAAAAGTCACTGTGACCATGATAAGGAGGTTTCCCACAATGGTGGTGACGTAGACAAATAGGAACAGAAGGAACAGGAGTTTCTGAAGCTCCTGGGTCTGTGAAAACCCTAAGAGGACAAACATTGATACCTGTGTGGTGTTCTGTGGTTCCATAGGATCTTCCCCCACAGGCCTACAGAGAAACCATTGAAACAAACAAACAAAAAAGAAAATTCAGTCATTTTCCTTGGACAGTCAGGACTGAGTTGATTAAAGTCATTGTTGAGTGCCAATCCAAGATGTAGCTTAGGAAAGCCCTCCATAGGGAGGATGTTCCATATGTGTTCAATGGTTCCACAGACTTATTTCCCTGACCATGCCCTACAGTATATTGAAGGAATCTGGGTCTTTTTTCCCTTTGGCCATACTGTCCTCATCCACAGGTTTCATATCTGGTTCTTTTTCATGCCTGCTATGCCCAGCATAGTGTCTTGTGAACCATAGGTTCCATAAAGCTAGCTGAATCAATCAGTGAATAAATAAACATGTCAGCAAGTACCTGTGACCACAAACACCGTCAACCTATGTGCATAAATCTTGATAGGATATACAGTTGAGAATAATGATTTTAGATAAACAAATAGATGCTTCTTTATGGTGGGAATTTGAGAGGCTGTTAATTGCTGGAGAAAGAGAGGTTGCATTAGAAGAAAATTGTTATGTACAAAATCAGAGGTAAATGTGAAGAAAAACAAGCAGATAATCTTGGTTGTAGTGAAGCTGGGATGATTAGTGTTTCTCAAACGTTTCCCCGGAAGGTACTTCTCTAGTAGCATTTGTTGCCATGGGCCATCTCTGGGGGCAATTCAAAGCAGCCCAGGACAAATGCACTATCTCCTTGAACTCTCATGTTTTAACTTTTAAAATTTATGCGAATTTTCTATTATACACATATGCCTAGACAATCTTTGGCAGAGCTTTTAAAATGTAACTATTATGGTTCATAAAACTTTGACGAGACCAAAGTGTTATTAAAAAAAAAAAAAAAAGAAGAGTGTTGGCTGGATGCAGTGGCTCATGCCTGTAATGCCACTGCTTTGGGAAGCCAAGGCAGAAGGATCACTTGAGGCCAGGAGTTTGAGACCAGCCTGGGCAACATAGCTAGACTCCCATCTCTATAAAAAATTTAAAAATTACCCAGGTGTGATGGCATGCAGCTGTAATCCCCAGCTATTTGGGAGGCTGAGGTGGGAGGATAGTTTGAGGCCAGAAGTTTGAGACAAGCCTGGGCAACATAGTGAGACCCCATCTCTACAAAAATTTTAAAAATTACCTGGGCATGGTAGTGCATACCTGTAGTCTCAGCTATTCAGGAGGCTGAGGTGGAAGGATTGCTTGAGCCCAGGAAATCAAGGCTGCAGTGAGCTGTTATGGCCATTGCACTCCAGCTGATCTTATCTCTAAAAGGAAAAAAAAAATTAGAGCATGGCAGGAGACATGATTCTTTAGTAAGTGAAAGTTCTAGAAGACATTAGCTTGAAAAATAAACTGAGTTCTTGGTGTTAAAACCCATTCTTTTGGGTTATATCTTTCCACAAGTATTTTCTCTAATTGTTCAGAAAAATTTGTCCCAAGGCCCCATCCTATAAAGACAATAGAACATAAAAAGGTCTCTTTTCCCTGATTCCCATCTGGCACATGGGCAGGGTAGCAGCAATTACACTGATGCTCTTACACAGGAATTGAATGAACATATTTGGAAAGATCTCGATAAACCTCTATGGACAAATGTAACAGGATTATCTCAAAAATTATCTATGAGGGATTTCAATACTCAAAATATTGTCATATTTGTCTTCACATAAAATTCACATTTATCCTGAGATATTTGTACAAAAATGATACTCCAGGAAGATCTGCTATGTTTGTTCTGTGGCTTCACCAACTCCCAGCCTAGGACTGTTTGAAAAATGTCCCCATGGGCAACTGAGAACCCTGGCAAGCTCTTCAGCAGGAAATGATGTGATAAAACAGGGTTAGAATGGGCTTATCCCAGTGCACCAGGGCAGGAGGCTCTGAGACAGGCAAGGGTAGTACACACCTTTCCTGGAGCATTGTTGCAGCAACCACAACAGAGGGTAACACATTTTGGTCTCTGACTTTGTGTCCTTTCTCTACCACGTGGTGTCGAGGTTAGACTGCATGGGCAGCCATTTAAATGGCATGGTTTGGCCTCTCTGGGAAAGCCCCTGACCCCTAATCCTTCATCCCCAGCTCCAACTCTCACACTTGATTACTGATTCCTGAAATGTTAACAGCATACTTCATTATTTTATCTTAAGATCTTTATCCCTACTAAGATTACACCCACCATACTTTTTCTTTCTTTCAGACAGGGTCTCGCTCTGTCCCCAAGGCTGGCATGCAGCGGTACGATCTCAGCTCACTACAGCCTCCAGCAGCCAGGCTCAAGCGATGCGCCCACCTCAGCCCCCCAAGTAGCTGGGACCGCAAGCACACATCACCATGCCTGGCTATTTTTTTGTATTTTTAGTAGAGACAGGGTCTGTCATGTTGCCCAGGCTGGTCTCAAACTCCTGAGCTCAAGCAACCCACCTGCCTCTACCTCCCAAAGTGCTAGAATTACAGGTGGGAGCCACTGCACCCAGCTTACCACCCCCATACATTTTTATATGCTTTTATCAGTTAGAGATGAACAATGAAGTTTTTATGGATGTAAAGAAAAGATGTCTTGGTCTTGCCTTATAATACTTTACTAAAGGGAAGAGGAGTATGTGAAGTAAGACTGGCAAACTGTTGGTAATAGTGGTAGTTCTGAAAATGGTGATTCTCTCTGCTTTGTAAATATATACAAATTTCCATGATAACACATAAGATGAAAAGCCTCAGAGATACTCTAGTTTTGATCCTGATGTCTTTGTGTTATTTGGATATTTTTACTTTGAATGAACTATGTATAAATCGTGATGGAAGGAAGGAATTTTAAAATAAAATAACATGGCTATGTGCAGTGGCTCATGCCTTAATCTCAGCACTTTGAGAGGCTGAGGCGGCCAGATCACCTGAGGTCAGGAGTTCGAGAACAGCCTAGCCAACATGGTGAAACCCCATCTCTACTAAAAATACAAAAATTAGCTAGGCGTGGTGGCGAGCACCTGTAATAATATAACAATAATTCAAACTTATCTAGAATTCACTAATTATCCAAAAAGTTAAAGATAAAATATAGTAAGGAATAATTTTTTAAATTATATTAACAATGATATTTTAAAAACTTGTAAGACTCAGCATTATTGAGAATTTAGGGCAATAGATAAATAACTGGGGGTATAATCTTTCTAGAAGACAATTTGAAAATATGTGCCAAATCCATACATTATTTATACTCCCTGACTCAGTAATTTCTGTCTTAGGGATTTGTTTTAAAGAAACAATGAAAACTAATTTTTAAAAATGTATGTTTAAGGATATTCATCACATTATTATAATATTGATTAACTAGAAACAACTTAAATGCATGACTATGAGACATTGGTTAAATAAAATATGACTCCTCCATATGATGAAATACTAGTTAAGAATAAACATATATCCTAAAAGGATGTTTAACTATATGGGATTTTATTTTACCATGACATATGGGAGGGGCAGCAGTGAGTGCACTGATGCTCTTATAAGGGATTTGAATGGATACATGTGAAAAGATAGCTGTATTGATCATGTCCTTTGCCAGGACATGGATGGAGCTGGAAGTCATTATCCTCAGCAAACTAACGCAGGAACAGAAAACCAAACACAACGTGTTCTCACTTATAAATGGGAGCTGAACGATGAGAACACATGGACACAAGAGGGGAAACAACACAGTGGGGCCTGTCAGGGGGGTGGCGAGGGGAGGGAGAGCATCAGGAAGAACAGCTAATGGATGCTGTACTTAATACTTAGGCGATGGGTTGATCTGTGCAGCAAACCACCATGGCACACGTTTACCTATGTAACAAACCTGCACATCCTACACGTGTACCCCTGAACTTAAAAGTTGAAGAAAAAAAACATCTCCATCAACCTCTACAGACAAATATAAACAGGATTATCTCCAAAATTATCCATGAGGGGTTTTAAGACTCAAAGTATTGTTGTTTTAAAGAGAGAATTACAAAATATTTTGATAAAATGGACATGAAAAATCAAGATGTTACCAGGTGTACATAGTGATTATCTCTGGTTGATGGGATTGATGGAACATATATTTTTTCTTCTTTACAAATTTTGTTTATTTCTTGTAATTTATAAATTGCCATAAAATTTTAATCAAAAAAATAAAAGTAAAAGAAGTATTATAGTGAGACCAAGAAAGAGAAAAGGTAAGAGCTGAAAAACTTCTTAGCATGAGCACTGTAGGGGCAAAAGATGACCCCAGGTGTGCAAGGGGAAGAGTTTGGGGAAGGAGAAACCTCAGAACACTGAGGAAAAGGGAGAGAGAAAAAGAGGAGGAGATGCAGTGTGGGAAAAGGGAATGCTCTCCTGTAAAACAGGGGAGAGAAGGAGACTGTGATTCCCAGGACTGTTGCAGAACCACCCGATCCCTCCCCTCATCATAACCAGTTCTCCTTCACAGTTCGAGTGTCACTGTAATGGCTAAATCCAGTCAGTAACCGTGGGTTCTTTCAGCTCCATCTGGCACTGTGAGCTGCCTGTCATTATTACGAAATCATTCTTGCTACTTCTTTACTCCAAACCCAAATACCTCTCTGGCTCTCCTATTTCTGTCTGTTATCCCCTCACCCAGCTAGACTTCTCCCTTGCGTTCCACATGTATTGTCACCAAGGCATATGCGTTCTTCCTTCGAAATTACTGGCCAATTATTTTTCCTATCTGGCTTATTGCTGTGGGCCTCCAAGTGGGTTCTTGCCTCCAGGTTTTGCTCCATTTTAATCCACACAGTGCAACATAGTACATACATAAACTTCCTCAACAACATCTTCCCCCTCTATTTCAAGAGGTTTTCAAAAATTTTCCATGGCTCCTTATTGTCTACAGGAAGGAATTTGCATTTGGTTAGGGCTTCAGGGGTTTCCACAGAAACAGGCTCCTACCTTTCTTTCCAGGTCCATCTGCCCCTTAATAGTAGTAGTAGTAAGCATTTATTATAATTATAGTAATAGTAATAACTGTGGTAGTAAGCATTTATTGTTGTAATAGAAGTAATTGTCATCGTAGTAAACATTCTTTGAGTGCTTAGTATGTGATAGACACTATACTAAATATTTTGCTAGCATTATTCTTTTTAATTCTCATATATTATTCCCATGTTTGTAAATATAGTAAGTACTATAAATTATCTGCATGTTACAGATAAGTAAACTGTGGCTTAAATAGGTTAAATAATTTGTCCCAGATCACATGGAGAATAAGAAGCAGAGCTGGGATTCTGAGCCAGGTCTGATGGACCCAGAATTTGCACTCCTAACCACTATTCTCCTTTTACCTGCTCCGCCCTAAGAAGATTCAGCTTCAACCAAACTTATCCCTTCCTTGGTCCCTCAGGTCTCAGTGCCTTCATCCAGTCAGTGCCACACCTGAATTGCTTTTCTGTCCTGTTCACCTGTCTGAATTCTACCCTTCCTTCAAGGTTTAAGACTAATTAGCTCTTCCATAATGTTGCTATGCCTTGGTATTTTTTCATGAGGATGACTGTCTCCTCACATGTGTTGTAATTTCAGTGCAAATCCAATAAGTTAAGTATTATACAGTACGTGGTACACACAGACCCTTTCTCATAGTTGGTTCACAAAAGAATGTGTGATTGCTTAATGGTGGACAGGGTGCTGGGATGGGCCAGACCGCTGTGAGAGCTGGGAAGAAAGAGAGAGTAGCCACTGGATACAATGCAGTTTAAAGGACCTCAGAGAGAATCCAAGAATCCTAATTCCCAGCATCATCAGATTTACAATCCTAGAAGCATCATCTTAGCATGGCCCAATTCTTTCCACAAACCCATCAGAATCTTTGCAAATGCTTCCTCCCTCTACATGCATAGAAAATAGATTTAGAGGGATTCTAGATAAGAAAGAAAATAGACATAGGGAGGGACATGGATCTGTATGGGGAAAGGGGAGGATTCTAGACCTCTTCTGTTGTTACTCAATCTTCTCTCCCATCTGTCTTTGCTCTTAGAAAATCAGCCCACACAGGACTAGGAGAGACGAGGGGAGAAGGAATAAGTGGGTTCCCAAATTGGGGGAGAATCTAGTCTGTGGTCATCCAGGGAGCATTAACAGGTGTTATTAAACACAAGGTTTAAGAAAAGAGAGGATCAGATGGAGGGAGAGCAATAGAGAAGGGATGAAAATCCAGAGTGAGAGAGCAGCAGACAGGAGAAGGGGGAAGATGGAGGAAGATGAGACTTAAAAAGGAATGGTAGAGGGTGGAAAGTGTGAGAGCAAGACCTGTTTGTGTTTTCTCCTAGGTGTGGGAAGAAGCTGTGGGAGGTGGGGGAGAGAACAGTGTATGTCTATATTCCGCTCTCCCTCCCACCCTGTGTTCTAAATTCCACTCAGCACATAAGCCAATACAGACAAGAGTCTTAAAGCTAGATAAAATCAATGTTTCCCAAATCCCATTCCTCTTGCATTAATGCCCAATGACTTCCCCCATGCCTTCCCTCCACTCCATGCTTATCTCATGATAGGCTTTGTCGGGAGCCTCCTCAGTGCTGACTTGTCCATGGGAAGGACACTGGGGCCATCACCTTCCTCCAGCCCACAGTGGCCAAGAGGACTTAGAGCCCCCCATCTCCCAGATCACTCTTCTCCTGTAGCTCCATTCTTCTCCTGGCCTCTCTCAGACCAGGAACACATATAGGATTGGCCTTAAGGAAAGGGAAATTCCTTGGGGAGTAAAACTTAGGCTTAATTCATAAGATGAAGCCTGGCTCAGGCTGCTGAGGGCAAATGAGCAATGGGAGTTATTAAAAAGTTTGTGAGATGTTGCATCAGATACACATAATTATTAGGAGACTGTCTTGGGGCCAACATTTCAGAGGTACTGATCACAGGACCAAGAGAAAGAAGGATAAGAACCCTAAAGAGAAATGAATTCCCAGCAAGGTTTACAAGAACCAAATCCCTCAAGGTCAGCACCACGGGCAGTGCAAGGCCTCCACCCTCTCCTATCATCACTGTAGTTGGAAAAGTGAGTTATGTCCTGGGATGCAGTTTAGGTCACCTCCTCTATAAACACCAAAGCCTTTTTCATATGTACAGTCATTAAGGTACCATCTCTCATCCCAATCTCTGATCTGCTCTTCTCTCAGCCAAAGTGAACTTCTCAATGTAAACTGGCTAAGTTCATCCTCAAGATATAATTCAAATGCCATAAGCTTCACAATTATTAAGTGATTTTAACCATTCAGTGGTTTTTAGTATATTTGCAAGTTTGTGTAACCATCACCACTATCTAATTCCAGAACATTTTCTTCATTCTGAAAAGAAATTTCATATCCTTTAGCAGTCACTACCCATTCTGTTCTCTCCTCAGTCTCTGGAAACCACTAATCTACTTTTTGTCTCTGGATTTGCCTGTTCTGTACATTTCCTAAAAATTGAATCATATAACACATGTATGATGATATATGGCTTTTGTGTCCTGCTTCTTTCACTTATGTTTTTAAGTTTCATCTGTATTATAGCATGTACCAGTACTAGTCATATACAAGTCATTCCTTTTTATGACTGGATAATATGACACTGTATGGATATACAACTTTTGTAAATCAATCAGCTCTTGGACATTTGAGTTCTTTCCACTTTTTAACTATTATGAATAAAGCTGCTAGGAATATTCATGTATAGGATTTTGTGTGTGTGGATGTATTCTTTCATTTCTCTTTGGTATATAGCTAGATGTGGAATTGCTGTATTTTATAGCAACTGTGCCTAATCTTTTGAGGAATAACCATCTTACTTAGAATAGTGAGAGTGAAGTAGCATCTCATGATTGTAACTTGCATTTCCTTAATGATCAATGATGCTGAACATCTTTTCATGTGCTTATTGGCCATTTGTATATCTTCTTTGGAGAAATGTCTATTCAAATCCTTTGTCTATATTTTATTGAGTTGTTTGGTTTTTTTGGTTGAGTTGCCACCGTTCTTTCTATATTTTGGATATTACACTCTTATAAGGTGTATGACTTATAAATACTTTCTTCAATTCTGTAGATTATCTTTTGATATTATTAATAATTTGCTTTGATGTATGGAAGAATTTAATTTTTATGAGGTCCAATATATTTATTTTGTTGTTGTTGCTCAGGCTTTTGGTGTCAAATTTAAGAATCCATTGCCAAATATGAATTGATGAAGAATTTCTTTTCTAAGAGTTTTATGGTTTTAGCTCTTATATTTAAGTCATTGACTCATTTTGAGTTAATTTTTGTATATGAAGTGAGGTAGAAGTCCAACTTCGTTTTTTTGTTATTTGTTTGTTTGCATGTGATTATGCAATTATTTCCCCACCATTTGTTGAAGAAACTATTATTTATTCATTAAATGGCCTTAGCACCATTGTGAAAAATCAATTGGCCAGATATGTTTTGGTTCATTTCGAGACACTGAATTATATTCCATTGGCCTCTATATTTATTCTTATGCTAGTACCACATTGTTTTGATTATTATAGCTTTGCAGTAAATTTTGAAATTGGGAAGTACAAGTCTTCCTACTTCGTTTTTCTTTGTCAGTGTTGGTTTGGCTAGTTGGGGCTCCTTGCAATTGCATATAAATTTGAGAATTGGCTTACTAATGTCTGAAA
This sequence comes from Macaca fascicularis, assembly GCF_037993035.2. Classification (NCBI taxonomy): domain Eukaryota; kingdom Metazoa; phylum Chordata; class Mammalia; order Primates; family Cercopithecidae; genus Macaca; species Macaca fascicularis. Next base: position 48,568,400 of record NC_088390.1, read on the forward strand.
AAAATGGAATTTTCATAAAAATTCTATTGACTGTAGATTACTTTGGGAAATATTTCCGTCTTAACAATATCAAGCTTTTCGATCCATGAATGTGGGGTGTCTTCATTTATTCAGGTCTTCATTCATTACTTTCTTTCATTAGTGTTTTGTAGTTTTGAATGTACAAGTCTTTCACCCCTTGGTTAAATTTTTTCCTAGATATTTTATTCTTTTCAATGTTACTGTAAATGAAATTGATTATTTACCTTCCTTCTCTGATTGTTTTTACCAGTATGTAGAAACATAACTGATTTTGTGTGTTGATCGTAGACCCTGCAACTTTGCTAAATTTATTAGCTCTAAAAATTTTTGTGAATTCTATGGGATTTCCATATATAGAATCATGTCATCTGCAAATAGAGATAGTTTTACCTTTTCCTTTATAATGGGGATGTCTTTTTTTCTTGCTTAATTGCTCTGGTAAGGACTTCCAGTACAGTTGTTGAATAGCAGTGGTTAAAAGGGCATTCTTGTCTTGTTTCTGATCTTAAGGGAATAGAGAAAAGCTTTCAGTCTTTCACTATGAGCTGTGGGTTTTTCACAAAGCCTCCTTTTGATTCCTAATGTGCGGAGTGTTTTTATCATAAAAGAGTGTTAATTTTTTTTTAAAATGCTTCTTCTGCTTCTATTGAGATGATCATGTGACTTTTTCATTTGTTTTATTAATATGGAGTTTTAGATTGATTGATTGATTTTCTTATGTCAAACCACCCTAGCGTTTCTGAGATAAATCCCAGGTGGTAATGGTGTATAATCCTTTTAATGTGCTGTCAGATTTGGATTGCTAGTATTTTGTTGAGAATTTTCGCATTTATATTTATAAAGAATATGGTCTGTAGTTCTTTTCTTGTATCTTTGTCTGGGTTTGGTATCAGGATAATGCTGGCCTCATAGAATGTGTTAGAAAGTGTTCCCTTTGCTTCTATTTTTATTTTTTTTATAAGAGCTTGCATAGTATTGCTGTTAATACTCCTTTAAATGTTTGGCAGAATTTACCACAAAAGCCATCTGGTACTGGACTTTTCTTGGTTGGGAGGTTTTTTAAACGCTGATTCAATATTTACTTGTTATAGGTCTGTTGAGACTTTCTATTTCTTTTGAAATCAGTTTTGGTAATTTGTGTTTCCAGGAATTTTTCCATTTAATCTAAATTAGCCAATTTGTTGGCATATATTGCTCACAGTACTCTCTTATAATCCTGTTAATTTTTGTAAGGTTGGTAGTAATGTTTCTGATTTTATTCTGATTTTATTTATTTGCTTCTTCTCTTTTTTCTTAGTTTAGCTAAAGATTTATAAATTTCATTTATCTTTTCAAGAACTAACTTTTGGTTACATTGATTGTATCTATTATTTTTCTATTCTCTATTTCATTTATCTCTGCTCTAATGTTTATTATTTCTTTCCTTCTATTGGCTTTGGTTTTAGTTTGCTCTTCTTTTTTTAGTTCCTTAAAGTGTAAAGTTAGATCATTGATTTGAGACCTTTTTCCTTTTTTATGTAGGATTTTACAGTTATAAAATTCTAAGTATTGCTTTCACTGTACCCTGTATATGTTGTGTTGTGTTTTTGTTTGCATTCACTTCAAAGTATTTTCTGATTTCACTAGTGATTTATTCTTTGGCCCATTTGTTGTTGGAGAGTGTGTTGTTTAATCTCCACATATTTGCAGGATTTCAAGTTTTTCCTTTGTTATAGATTCCTTCATCCCATTGTAGTCAGAGAAGATACTCTGTATAATTTAAATCTTTGAATATTTATTGAAAATTTGTTATGGCCTAACGTATAGTCAATCCTGAAGATTGTTTCATGTGCACTTGAGAATGATGTACATTCTGTTGTCTTTGGGTGTTCTGTAAATCTCTTTTAAGTCTAGTCAGTTTATAATATTTTTCAAGTCCTGTATTTTTTTATTGATCCCACTCCAGTTTTCTTTTGGCTACTATTTGCACAGAATATCTCTTTCCATCCTTTTACTTTAAACCTATTTTTGTCTTTGGATCTAAAATAAGTCTCTTGTAAGCAGCATATAATTGGATTATGTTGTTTTAATACAGTCTTTCAATCTCCGTCTTTTGACAAGCTTAATCCATTTGTATTTCAAGTGATTACTGATAATAAAGGACTTGCTTCTGCCATTGTGCTATGCTATTTGCTTCCTATATGTCTTACATTTTTCCTCCTCAGTTCTGTCAATATTGCCTTTATTTAAGGCAAAACTTACATTCAGGTGTTTTGGCTTTCTTTATTCAAGTGTACTATTTTGATTTTCTCTTTTTTCCTTCTCTATAGTTGTTTAAGTTATTTTCTTAGTGGTTACCATGGGGACTACAGTTAACACCTTAAATTGATGACAATCTACTTTGAAGCTAGTCTGAATCTAGTTTATTAACAACTTAGCTTCAATAACATACATTAACACTGCCTATATTTCACTCCTTCCCTCCACCTTTATGTTGTTACTTTCATAAATTACTTTTTTATATATGTGTGCATTTTAACATAAACTTGTAATTATTATTTTATGCATTCATCTTTTAAACCACATAAGAAACAAAAGAGGACTTATATACCAAAATACAATACTACTAGCATTTATATTTACTGGTATAAATATAAAAGACTTTTATATTTGCATAACTCAAAGCCACACAAAGATATAAAGATCACTTTTACTAGTGATCTTTTACTAGTGATCTTTATATCTTTGTGTGGCTTTGAATTACCATCTATTATCCTTTTGTTTCAGCCCGTAAGGCTCCCTTTAGCACTTCTCCTAGGGCAGGTCTATTAGCAATTAACGTCTTTTGCTTTTGTCTGTCTCAGAATATGTTTATTACTTTTTCATTTTTGAAAGATAGAATTCTTGGTTGACAGTTTTTTTTCCTTTCAGCACTTTAAATATATCATCCCACTGCATTTTGGCCTCCATGATTTCTCATAAGAAACTGGATGTTAATTCTATTGAGAATCCCTTGAATGTGATGAGTCACTCCTCTCTGGCTCCTTTCAAGATTCTCCTTTTGTCTTTTGAGAATTTGATTATAATGATCCTAGTGTGGATCTCCGAGTTTATGCTATTTGGAATACATTAATCTCGGATGTGTAGATTCATATCCTTTATCAAATTTGGGAAGTTTTTGGCCACTATTTCTTCAAAAAAAGTTTTTGCCCCTTTTTTCTCTTCTTCTTCTGGGACTCTCAGAATGTGTATGTTAGTCTGCCTGGTGACTCTCCATAGGTCTCTTGGGCTTTGTTCATTTTTCTTCATTATTTTTTTCTTTCTCCTCCTCAGACTAGGTAATATCATTTGTCCTGTCTTTGAGTTCACTAATTCTTTCTTCTGCCTGATCAAACTCCTATTGAACCTCTCTAATACATATTTAATTTCAGCTATTATGTTTTTCAGCTCCAGATTTTCTATTTTGTTCCTTTTTTTTTGGTGAGACAAGGCCTCACTCTGTCACCCAAGCTGGAGTATAGTGGTGCAATCATTGCTCACTCTAACCTATAACCTCAAACTCCTGGGTTCAAGTGATCTTTCATCTCTTTCCTGAATAGCAAGAACTGTAGGTGTGTGCCATCATGCCTGGCTAAATTTTAAATATTTGTAAAGAGGAGGTCTTGCTATGTTGCCCAGGCTGGTCTCAAATCCTGGCCTCAAGTGATCCTCCCACCTCAATGTTCCAAAGTGCTGGGATTACAAGCATGAGCCACTGTGCCTGGCTGGCTTCATTTGTATTATTTCTGCCTCTTTATTGGTATTACCTACTTGTTCATATATTGTTCCTCTGATTTCACATAGTTCATTTCCATGGTTTCCTTCTGCTTATTTGAGCACGTTTAAGACAATTGATTTGAAGTCTTTGTCTAGAAAACTCAATGTCTGGGCTTCCTCAAGGACGATTTCTGTTTTTCCCCTCTATATGAGCCATATTTTCCTATTTTCTTGTATGCTTTGTAAATTTTTGTTGAGAACTGGACATTTTGAATATTGTATGTCATAATGCTGGAAATCCATTTGCAGAGATTGCTGTTGTTACCTGATGAAGGCCACGGTCATCCATTTCTTTGGTAATTTTTCCAAACTATTTTGCAAAGACCATATTCCTTGTCTTGTGTGGTCACTGAAGTCTCTGTTCCATTATTTCCATAGTCAGCCAGTGACCTTACAGAGATTTCCTTAAATGTCTGGATCCAATAAGATAAGAAAAGGAGAAAAAAAGAATGTCTGTCTTTTTCCATTCCCTCCAACCAGTGTCACTGGAGAAGCCACTTCAGCCTATGGGGATTAAAACAATGGCCAGCCTTTATTCTGTCCCCTCAATGATAAAAAGCAGCAATCAAAATGTACAACTCCAAGTTCTGGAGAACAATGTTTTTATTACCCACCCTGACAAAAGCAAGTCACACCAACAGTGCAGGCTGCCACCCCATAGCTGCCTGCCATCAGGGTAGGGATGGGGAGGGTAGCCATTCGTGTAAACCCAAAAAATTTACTAAAATTTTTCTACCTCTTTTTTTTAATAAAGCACTTTCCAGAATTCTGCAAGTGTTTGACTAGACTTAGGAGTTCCAAAATAGTTGCTTCAGTTATCTTCCATGATGTCATCCCACTAGTTATCTTTATGTTATAGATTTCTAATTAATTCTGCTGTGGTCAAAGGATATGCTTGGTATGATTTCAGTGTTTGAATTTGTTGAAATTTGATTTCTGGCCCTAGCACATGGTCTATTTTGGCAAATGTCTCATGTGCATCTGAAAATGATTTTGATGTCTGGAGGCAGTGTTCTATAAATGCTAATTAGGTCAAATTTGTTAATTATGTTGCTCAAATCTTTTATATCCTTCTTGTTTGTTTATTTCTCTCATCCTATCAGTAGCTGAGAGAGACCTCTTTTAATTTCCTACCATGATTGTAGATTTGTCTATTTTTCTCTTATATCTAGTTTTACTTCTATCATCTTATTTAATGAAAATTATCTAGCTTTAATGATTCTTTTGCATTTTATTTTTTACAAAAAATCTTTCTTTTTATGTTTTCTTATCTATTTATAAGCATATATATATATATAATCAACTGAGACAGTATCTATTGACTATCCATATTAAAATATTAAAAAATTAGAATGTTCCCTTTTCTCAGCTCCCTTCCCTCTCCTCTGTTTTATTCCCCAACTTTGGTTGTTTGTACAATTTTTATTAGTTGGTCTAGTGGTGCTATTAATTATTTATAAAATGAAAGTTAAACTCATACCTCCATTACTTGATTCATTAGCTTTAAACAATGAGAAAGGAAGAAATTAGTATGCTTAGATTACTTTTCATTTTTTTTCTACCTTCCAACTTTTACTGATTCTACCTCTTTCTGGTTTGTAACATTTACATTATATTTGGAAACCAAAATTTCTTCACGTGTTTGACTTTAAATCTACTTTAAATAGGTTTAATGCTTAGCATCAATACCTTTGGCATAGCCTCTTATTTATCTTTTGATAGACTGAAGTTTGTTCCTGTATTTTCTTTAAAGGAGTTGACTGGGAACATATTCTCTACATCCTTGCATATTTTAAAATACCTGTTTCCTTTAGTTTTGAAGGGTACTTTTCCTGGATGTAAGCGTAGCATAACACACTCTTTTTCTGAGGACAATATAGGCATTACCTCGTTGTCTTATAATATTAATTGTTGGCCAGGCATAGTGGCCCAGTCATGTAATCCCTACACTTTGGGAGGCAGAGGTGGGAAGGACCGCTTGAGGCCATGAGTTCACGACCAGTCTGGGCAACATAGTGAGACCGCCCCGCCATCTCTACAAAATACAAAATAAAAAATCTTAGCCAGTTGTGGTAGAGTGCTTCTTTAATTCCAGCTACTCAGGAGGCTAAAGAGGGAGATCACTTGAGCCCAAGAGTTCAAGGCTGCAGTGAGCTATGATTGCGTGACTACACTCTAGCCTGGGTGACAGAGCAAGATCTTGTTGCTTTTTAGCGACAAAACAAAAACAAAACAAAAAAAAAAAAATCACAAAATTAAATGTTATTGTTGGAGGCCTAAATCCAGTCATGTTTTTGTCCTTAAGGTGGTTTGATTCTTCTGCATGTCCCGAAAGCCTGTTGTTGTCTTTGGAGTTCTCAACCTTTACTGGGATTCACTTTATTTTTGATCCTTCTGCATCAGATTTCCCTGGGATTATTTTAGGGACATAATAGCGGTGGCATCAGTATAGTCTCTTATTATCCCAGAATCCCCATGTTAAAATAGCAAAGCAGCAATATTCTGGGTGTAATCTTACACTATGATTTAACAAAATATCACGGCTATGGTTTTAACATGTTCCCCTAATTTCATGTGTTAGAAACTTAATCCCCAATGTGGCAGTATTAAAAGGTTGGGCCTTTAAAAGGTGATTGGATCATGAGAATTCTGCCCCCATTAATGGATTAATCCATTCAAGGATTGATAGACGAATGGATTAATGGGTTATCATGGGAAAAGAACTGGTGGCTTTAAAAAAAGAAGAGAGACCTGAGCTAGCAGGTTAGCATGCTCAGTCCCATCACCATGTGATACCCTGTGCCACCTCAGAACTCCTCGAGTCCCCAACAGCATGAAGGCTCTCACCAGATATGGCTCCTCAACCTTGGACTTCTCAAGTTTTCATATCTGTAAGAAATTCCTTTTCTTTATGAATTCCCCGGTTTCGGGTATTCTATCGTAAGCAACAGAAAATGAACTAAGATAGTTATCATTTGAGAAAACGAGGCAAAGTATACAAGAAGTCTCTATTATGTCTTACAACAGCAGGTCAGTCTATAATTATTTCAATAAAAATTTCAATTAACCACAGCAACAACAATAACAACAACAACAACAACAAACTCCGGACTAGGATTCAGAAAATGTATGTGCAAGTATCAGCTCTACTACAAATAAACAGTGTGACTGGCTGGGTGTGGTTGTTCACGTTTGTAATCCTAGCACTTTGGAAGGCTGAGGCAGGTGAATTGCCTGAGCTCGAGAGTTCGAGATCAGCCTGGACAATATGGCGAAACCCCGTTTCTCCTAAAAATACAGAAAATTAGTCGGGCATAGTGGCGGGCGCCTGTAGTCCCAGCTACTTGGGAGGCTGAGGCACGAGAATTGTTTGAACCCGGGAGGCAGAGGTTGCAGTGAGCCGAGATCGCGCCATTGCACTCCAGCCTGGGAGACAGAGCAGGACTCTGTCTCAAAACAAAACAAAAACAAAAACAAAAAACTGTATGACCTTTAGAAAACCATTTAAGCTTTCCCAACTTCAGTTGCACAATCTGTAGAACTAAAGAATTAAACTAGAAAAAATGAGCAGAGAAGTAAATAGCAAAATTAAAATCTATTGGCAGCATTTACAATAAAACTAAATAACAAGGTATCCCCATGGGCCCCAACAAGAAAGTGGAGAAGATCCATGCACAAAATCTTACTCAGTGGTACCAACATCTGTGGAAGCAGCAGAGCGAAGCAACAGGGTACCTGAGGCATCTGAAAATAATAAAATAAAAAATAGCCAACAGGTATCCTCTGAAATGCATGGCAGGCCAGTTCAAAAATGGTAGTGGTTCTTCCAAATTCAGTGGAAGATAAGTAGCCAGGTGTTGAAACTGAAGAACTGGAGGAGTCTAAGTCACAGAAATTCTCAAAACTGATAAGCCAGAGCCTCCTTTCAGCACAAACTCCACACTGAAGAAGGAGGATTAAAATTGATCCAGAGACATACTATCAAGACAAAGAAGGTACAAATAGAAGATATACATAAAAAATGGTGAGGCAGATAGAGCTAGAAAAATATCAGAAAGCAAGTCACCATATTTTTTGTTTTGTTCGAGATGGGGTCTTGGTATATGTTGCCCAGGCTAATCTCAAACTCCTGGGTTCAAGCAATCCTGTCTAAGCCTTCCCAGTAGCTAGGACTACAGGCACATATGACAGCACCCAGCCATATTTTTGAATACTACATAAAAACAACTGAAGAGGGAAATGTGTGAATCATGTTCCCTTCTAAAAGTTTAGTAAAACTACTTTCACATGAAAATGAGCCACAAAAAAATATGGAGGGAAAATTTCGTACAAGATTGTTACAAGGAATAAAAGACTAAAGAGCAGAATAATTTCTGAAGATACTATGGTCTGAATGTTTGTGCTCCCCCTAAATTCATATGTCGAAACCTAATCACAAAGGTGATGGTGTTAGAAGGTGGGGCCTTTGGAATGTGATTAGGTCATCAGCACTCCACCTTCATGAGTGAAATGAATACCTTTCTTAGTTCATTTCATGCTGCTATAACAGAATAACTGAGACAGGGTAGTTTATTTTGAAAAACACAGAAATTTAATTCTCACAGTTCTGGAGGCTGAGAAGTCCCAGATCAGGCACCAGCATCTGGTGAGAGCCTTCTTACTATGTCCTCTCATGGTGGAAGGCAGAAGGTAAGAAAGAAATCAATTTCCCCTATCAAGCCCCTTTATAAGGACACCTGAGCCCATTCACAAGGGAGGAGCTCTCATGGCCTAACCACCTCTTAAAAGTCTTATCTTTTTATACTGTCATATTGGCAACACGCGAATTTTGGAGGGGACACATTCAAACCACAGCAATGCCCTTATAAAAGAGGCCCCAGAGAGCTGTCTTACCCTTTCACCATGTCTCTTGCCATTCATTTTCTTTCAGAGAGTCTCTGTTTCCCAGCCTCAAGAACCGTGGCCAATAAATTTATGTCATTTTAAATGACCCAATCTAAGGTGTTTTGTTATAGCAGCCCAAATGGACTAAGACACAAGGACAATGAGATCACACCAGAAAGGCATGTCCACCAAACAAATCAATGCTATAACCTAGGGGTTCTACAATTCCACCCAATTTCTCCCACCTATTATAAATAAAAACTAAAGAACTCTGGAAAGTAAGTAACAGCAGTTTGAGGAAGGAAGTCAACACTTTAATGTAACCAATATCGTGGTTAGTTTTCTGATTTTTGTTTTTCCTTTCGTGGCTACTGGCTTAGACCCTGGGCAGGGGTGGGGGAAGTCCATAATATATTTTCTTTCTCTTTACTTTCACCACTTTGCCCTGAGACCGACCCAGTCATGAAAAGTTTGTGACAGTAAAGGGAAGCTAAAACCCCAGCTTTGTAGCCAGAGCACCAGAAAAAGGGGCCCCTAGGAGCCAGACAGTATGGAGTAAAGCATAGAAAGGAGGCAGCTGTAGAAAGGGGTCCTTAAATCTGTGCATGTGTAGAAATGACTTGAAGCAACATCGCGAAGGCTTTGGGAACTGAAATATGGTGTAAACCACCACCCGGGTCCCAGACTGGCCCCTAGGTGGCACACGCATGATGCAGACCCAAATGGCACTGCAAAGGCTTCAAAAAGTGTGAACGTTGGAACCGCATACCTCACTCATGGCAGGTCAGGATTTAACAGGGTTAACTGACAGCTAAAACAAACAAAACCAACACTCTGCAGAGGACATTGACAGGATTCAAAGTCTCACAATATAATATTCCAAGACACAATCCAAAATTATGCAACATTAAAAAAAAAACAGGAAAAGTCCAACAAATTGTAGGAGAAAAGACAATAAAAAAAACCTGACATGATGCTGATTTAAAAATTATCAAAGACTTAATAATAGCTATTACAACCATGCTGGATGAGGCAGAACTAAACACCCTTGAAACATCGAAAGATAGCAGCTCTCAGCAAAGAAATGAAATCTGCAAAAATAAACCAGGTAGAGATTTTAGAACTGAAAAATACAAGAATGGAAATTAAAAATTTACTGAAGAGGTTTAATAACAAAATGGGGATGACAGAGGAAGAGTCAGTGAACTCGAAGACAGATCAGCAGAACTGGGCCGGGAGCAGTGGCTCACACCTATCATCTCATCATGTTGGAAGGCAGAGGCAGAAAGATAGCTTGAGCCCAGAACTTTGAGACCAGCCTTAGCAACAGAGTAAGACCATCTCCACAAAACATTAAAAAATTAACCAGTGTGATAGTGAGCACCTGTAGCCTCAGCTATTCAGGAAGCTGAGGTGGGAAGATCGCTTGCGTCCAGGAGTTTGAGGCTGTAGTGAACTATGATCATGCAACTGCACTCCAGCCTGGGTGAAAGAGTGAGACCCTGACTCTAAAGAAAAAAAAAAAAAAAAGATTGAATCTGAAACAGGGAGAAAAAAGATTACAATCAGGGCTGGGTTCACACATTCACACATGCTCCGAGTTCACCTGGGAGATGATGCTTCTGGGTCTCCTGGTGATCTGAACTCAACATCTCCCCATCTCTCCAGGTCTCCCCTCTGTGAGTGTGTGCATGCGTGCACACGTGTGTGTGTTCCCTTCCCTTTCCTACTTTGTCACCCTCTTCTTGCTGGCATAAGTGGGAGTCAACAGGATCTCAAGAGCTCTGTGGTCTCTCAGCTTCCCTGAGTAATTGTCCCAGATTACTTTTCCTTATTCAAAGGCTCAGCTGATTCCAACTTTAACCTTGAGGCTATTTAACAGGTTCTCAAAGCTCTTGTATCTGCCTTTGGTTAGGTGCCTCTCCTGTCTCCTTCCCATACATTCTCTTTCAAAGACGTCTCTGCTTATGGAATCAAACTTACTTTTATCTCACTTTTTTTTTTTTTTTTGAGACAGTATCACTCTTGTTGCCCAGGCAGGAATGCAGTGTCATGATCATGGCTTATTGTAGCCTCAACCTCCCAGGCTCAAGTGATCTTCCTGCTTCATTTTTATTTATTCGTGTGTGTGTGTGTGTGTGTGTGTGTGTGTAGGGACAAGGTCTCATTATGTTGCCAAGGCTGGTCTCTAACTCCTGGGCTCAAGCAGTCCTGCCTTAGCCTCCCAAAATGCTGGAATTATAGGCATGAGCCACTATGCCCAGACTTATCTCACTTTTTAAAAAGCTTCCTTCTGTCAAGGTTGTGAATATGTGACATAGTTTGGATATGTATCCCCTCCAAATCTCATGTTGAAATGTGATTCCCAATGTTGGAGGTGATTGGATCACGGCAGAAGGTAATTGGATCATGGGGGCGAATTTCTCATGAACAGTTGGGCACCATCCCCTGGGTAATAAGTGAGTTCTCACTCAGTTGACAGGAGATCTGGTTGTTTAAAATTCTGGGACCTCCCCTCCTCTCTCTCTCGTGCTCCTGCTTTTGCCTTGTGAGATGCTGGCTCCCACTTCACCTTCCACTATGATTGTAAGCTCTCTGAGGCCCTTAGCGGAAGCCGAGCAGATGCTACCACCATGCTTCCAGTACAGCCTGCAGAACTGTGAGCTAATGATATCTCCTTTCTTTATAAATTTCCCAGCCTCTGGTATTTTGTATAGCAATGCAAGAATGGACTAATACAATACGGGACCAAATTTTATTCTCTCCTCATCAAAAATGCTCTTAAAAGTGACTTGGTGGCTGGGCAGTGACTCACGCCTGTAATCCCAGCACTTTTGGAGGCCGAGGCGGGTAGATCCCCTGAGGTCAAGATTTGAGACCAGTCAGGCCAACATGGTGAAACCCGTCTCTACTGAAAATATAATAATGAGCCAGGCATGGTGGTGCATGCCTATAATCCCAGCTACTCAGGCTCAGGAGGCTAAGGCAGAAGAATCACTTGAATCTGGAAGGCGGAGGTTGCAGTGAGCCGAGATCGTGCCACTGCACTCCAGCCTGGGCAACAGAGCGAGACTCTGTCTCAAAAAAAAAAAGTGACCCGGTCACTTTCCCCAAGATCATCACTTATGCCCTGGATCATTCTTCCTTATGACCCAGATTTAAGTGCAAAATGTTTCAACCATGTTTGTTTGTTTTCATCTACCCTCTCCTCCCACCCGGCTCCCTTCTTATTCTACCTCTTTAGCAAAGTCTTTCTATTCCAATAATGAACAGAGAGAAAGAGGTAGAGGTCATGGCATCCACTCATTCTGCTGAAAAGAGTTCTCATGGAGGAACTCACAGATTATTTGCCGAGTGATGGAATAAAACCTCAATTCCTGCCATGGGTCTGCCACAAACAAGCCAAGTAACCTTGAGCAGGACATAAAATCTTAGACGTTTGAAACTCTGTGGAGCCTTAAGAGGTCATCTAATCCAACTCTCTACTTTTACATATGCAGAAACTGGTGCCTGGAGACATGATATAACTTGTTCCAAGTCATGAGATTGGTTAATGGCATAGTTGGGTCTTACACAGAGGACTATCATAATAATGCTCTTTCCATCAACCCATACCAAGTCCCTCCATTTCGTCTACAAAATGGGCACAGTAAGAATTATAGATGAGATCAAATGTGCTAATGCTGATGTTGGAGTTTGGAAAATAGAAAATATTCAAATGAGGGGTTATTTACTTTGCTGACAATCCCCACTGGAAACTGAGTCACTGCTGTGCCACAGTGGAAGGTCAAGTCCCAAGGGAGATCTAGACTGGCTCGCTCACCTCTCTTGGGGCCTGCAAACTTTTAATGGCAACACAGCAGACAGCCATGGCCGCTGAAGCTAATGAGGCTCATAGGAACCACTTTCAAAGTTGTTCTGCTCAAATATACTGGCAGTAAATACCCAGATCTCAACAACAAATGTTAAGGGATGTGGGGTGAAGATGGGTTGTCTTCTTCCTCTATTTTACAAATTGATTACAATGTTATTTATTGTTTTTGGTGTATAATACCTGGCCCATTGTGGATATTATGCACATTTTTATTAAAGATGGAATCAATACTTTAAAATTTAATTTCTTGAAGAGTAGGAGAGCAGCAAGAGGCATGACCAGATGTACCTCTATGCTCAATGCTGGGGATTCAAAAACAAGACATCCATTCTACTCTCAGAGAACTCACAGTCTGGTTGGAGAGAGAGACCCAGAAACACATAAATGCACTAAAGACAGAAATGCCTCACTTAGAAAAATGCTCAAAGGCTAAAGGCAACTAGCCATGCTTGGGAGACAGGGGAAGCCTTCTTAGGTAAGGTGTCATTTGAAGAAAGGAGAAGTTCAGGTGTGTTAGGCAGACAAAGGAGGGAGAAGTGTGTTTCTGGCAAGAAGAACAAAGGCTCAGAGATGAAATGGCCCAGCATACACTGTATAATCCAGGAGCCTGGAGAGTCTCAGTAAGGCTGGAGCACAGGGGAGTTGGTGAGAGCTGAGGGTAGACAGCAGGCAGGGAGACGATTATGCAGAGCTTTGAGGAACCAGGTTAATAAATATAGATTTTATCTTATAAGACATGAGGAACCCAGGGAGGACATTATGCAGGTGAAGGTCAGAAATCGAGGCTTTCTCACCCCTTCTTCAGTGTTTATCCCATCACTCTGCAAATAATCTGTGAGTTCCTCCATGAGAACTCTTTTCAGCAGAATGAGTGGATGTCATTCTGATGAATGTGATCTGCCCACCTCGGCCTCCCAAAGTGCTGGGATTACAGGCATGAGCCACCGTGCCCAGCCACCAAGTCACTTTTAAGAACATTTTTGGTGGGGAGGGAATAAAACTTGGTCCCATATTGTATTAGTCAGATGAAGGCCTCTGTGGCAGCAAGGAAGAAGAAAGACAAGGGAATCTCATTTGGACATCTCTATTGGACAAAGGGGGAGCAGCCCATTTGCTTATTCATATCCCATCTTGTTTCAGAAAAGACCTAATGAGAACAGGTAAGAGTTACAACTTTGCCTGTGTTCCCATCCAAGCTTCAGACTCTTTAAAGATCTGAAAGAATGAGAGAAGAAAAAGGGGAGAAATAGAAAATGAGACAGAATATTTAATTACAAAGAAGAAGGAAGATTTAAAAAATAATAATTAGGTAAATTCAGAGGATCAAAGTCAATGAGCCAGCTGTGACCCAGTGACTCGATGATATCAAAATACCAGTTCAGTGTATCTGTGATGCTCTTGTTTTTTCCCCTCATGATCCAAGATAGTTTCCATGGCTTAAATCATAATGTATGTCCTCATGCAATCTCATTCAGTACTAGAAGTGAGGAAAGGAGTGTGGGCAGTGTCTTCCTGCATCTTTTGCCTTTAATCATGGAGAATAAATCTTTCCCCCAAACTCCCCAGTGGATGCCCCTATGTCTTACTGGTAATTACTGGATTTATCACATGACTACTAGCTGCTAAATGGTCTGGCAACATGAATACCTAGCCTTTTCAGGTAATTTAGCAGGAATCAGGCAAGGAAGAAGGAATGAGGCATGACTGCTGAGTAGACTACTTGCAATGTCCACCATGTTATAGTAAAGTACCTGACAACAGGAATGAATGTGATACGCCAAAAGCAGGAGACCCTTGAGAATGATGCAAGTCTGTCTTGAACGGAAAAATTTTTGTAATATCAGGGTCACAGACTCAAATGTAGGTAATGTAAATGATTGAAGGACATAGGTGGGAACTTCCCTGACCAAAAGAAAACTGAATTTCATCTTCTTTCTTAATCCAGTGCAAAACTCTAGCATCTAACTTAAAGACAGGAAACCAGTATTTTCCCCCTCTGGAGAAACAACAACCCCAGAAAAATAGGCCCTATATATTGGCACTTGGGGGTCCTCCAGTGAATTGCCAATTTTCCACCTGCTCCACTAAAGTGAAGTCCATCAGCATAAGACCTCTGCCTATACATAGAAGTTCTAATCTAATTTTAGCGCCTTCCTCCTAAATGGATACAGGCAACCAAAGATTACCAGGCATTTAAGAAAGGTTTTCAACGTTAAAAAGCAAAAACAAAATAAATAGAGAAATGGATGAGAAGAAAACAAAAATGATACAGAGAATGTAAGAAACCTTGACAAAAAACCCTCTAGTTCATGTAATTAGTATCTTTAGAGAGAAGCAAGAAGATATAATACTTAAAAACGAAGAATAGAATTATATTTAAAAACTAGAGAACAATAAAAGAGCTTTTGGGAATTCAAATATGTTTACAGAAATTAAAACTTCAACAGAGGGATTGGAAAATCAAGTTGAGGAAATCTCCTCTGAATGTAGAATAAAAAATCAGGTAAACAACTGAAGAAAATACATAAGAGGCTTAAAAATTATTTCAATAGGAATTCCCAAAAGAATGGCAAATACAAAGGTGAAAAAATTATCAAAGAAATAACAGTCTCTCAGATTGAAAAAAAAACTTCATCAGAAGAAATTAAACCCACACTTAACACCACTTTTTCATAAAATTTCAAAACATTATCTATAAAAAGGTTCTAAAAGTCTCCAGAGATAAGGAATAGGTCACCCACAAAATAACAAGAAGCATAACAGGTTCAGATTACTCAAGAACAAACTGGATGCTAAAGGGAAATTAAGAAATACCTTCAGCCAGGTTTGGTGGTGTATGCCTGTAGTCCCAGCTGCCGGAGGCTACGGTGGGAGGATCACTTAAGCCCATGAATTTGAGGCTGCTGTGATCTATGATCACACCACTGCGCTTCAGCCTGAATAACAGAGTGAGACCCTATGGGGGGGGGAGGGGAGAGAGAGAGGGAAGGAAGGAAGGAAGGAAGGAAGGAGAAGGGGAAGGGAGAGGGAATAATGTAAGGACTCCCATTGACCTGTTTTTCAGATGGTTTCCTCAAATATGTAAAGATCCCTGGATAAACATTCATGTGTAAGATGCTGTGAGGATTGAAAAAAGCAAGGATGGCTACTCTCACTACTCCTATTCAACAACATACTGGAATTCTCTGCCAGTTAATTAAGGTAATAAAAAGAAATAAAAGGTGTATTAGTTCATTTTCATACTGCTATGAAGAAATACCCAAGACTGGGTAATTTATAAAGAAAAAGAGATTTAAAAGGCCAGGCATAGTGGCTCATGCCTGTAGTCGTAGCACTTTGGGAGGCTGAGGTGGGTGGATTATTTGAAGTCAGGAGTTCAAGACCAGCCTCACCACCATGGAACCCCGTCTCTACTAAAATAACAAAAATTAGCCAGGTGTGGTGGCACACACCTGTAATCCCAGCTACTCGAGAGGCTGAGGGAGGAGAATCTCTTGAACCCAGGAGGTGGAGGTTGCAGTGAGCTGAGATCGCACCACTGCACTCCAGCCTGCTGGGCGATAGGGGCTCTGTCTCAAAAAAAGAAAAAGAAAGAAAGAAAGAAAAGAAAGAAAGAAAGAAAGAAAGAAAGAAAGAAAGAAAGAAAGAAAGAAAGAAAGAAAGAAAGAAGAAGGAAGGAAGGAAGGAAGGAAGGAAGGAAGGAAGGAAGGAAGGAAGGAAGGGAAGGAAGGGAAAAAGAAAGAAAGAAAAAGAGGATTAATGGATTTATTAAACCAAGTTCCACATGGCTGAGGAGGCCTCACAATCATGGTGGAAGGCGAAAAGGAGCAAAGGCACATCTTACATGGCAACAGGCAAGAGAGTGTATGCAGGGGAACTGTCCTTTATAAAACCGTCAGATCAGCCAGGCACAGTGGCTCATGCCTGTAATCCCAGCACTTTGGGAGGCCCAGGCAGGCGAATCACCTGAGGTAAGTAGTTTGAGACCAGCCTGGCCAACATGGTGAAATCCCATCTCTACTAAAAATACAAAAATTAGCTGGACATGATGGGGGGCACCTGTAATCCCAGCTACTTGGGAGGTTGAGGCAGGAGAATCACTTGAACCCAGGAAGTGGAGGTTGCAGTGAGCTGAGATCATACCACTGCACTCCAGCCTGGGTGACAGAGCAAGACTCTGTCTTAAAAAAAAAAAAAAAGAAAAAAAAAATATTCAGATCAGATCTCATGAGACTTATTCACTATCATGAAAACAGCACAGGAAAAAATCCACCCCCATGACTCAATCACCTGCCACTGGGTCTCTCCCATGACACATGGGGATTATGGGAGCTACAATTCAAGATGAGACTTGGGTGGGGACACAGCCAAACCCTATCAAAAGGTATATAAATTATCCTTATTCTCAAGCAACATGATTATCTAGGTAGCAATTCCCAAACAATCTACAAAAATACTCCTAACAACTAATAAGTTTAGCAAGAGGGTAGGATACTAGCAATGAACAACTGAAAACCAAAATATAGAGAAAAATATTTAAAATAGCTCTAAAAGTGATGAACATAGGCATACAATCTGACAAAAATGTGTTCTGGATCTGTATGCTGAAAACTGCAAAATGTTGATCAAAGAAACAAGAGAAGACCTAAATAAATGGGAAGACATACCATGTTCATGAACCAGAAGTCTCGATATTAAGATGTCATTTATCCTCAATCAAAATTCCAGGGCTTTTTGGTAAGTATTGACAAGAGGATTCTAAAATATATGCAAAATGACAAAAGAACTGGAATAGCCAAAATAATTTTGAGAGAATAATGTTGGAGGAATCACACTGCCTGGTTTTAAGGTTTACTATAAAGCTACAGTAATCAAGACAGTGTGGTATTGGTGAGTGAATAAATCAGCTGAATACAATAGACAGTCTAGAAATAGACCCACATAGTATAAATGTGGCCAATTGATTCTTGATAAAGGTGTGAAGGTAACTCAATGGAAAAAGGACAATTTTCTAAACACATGATGTTGGGACAAGTGAACATTCATGTACAAACAGATGAACTGAAACACATACACACACTTCACACTTTATACAAAAATATATTTTAAATTAATTATAAATCTAAATGTAAGACTTTTAGAAGAAAACAAGAAGAAAGTCCTTGTGACCTGAGGTTAGATATGACACCAAAGCATAAGCCATGAAAGAAAAAATTACAAATTGAACTTTATCAAAATTTGGGCCAGGTGCGGTAGCTCTTGCTTGTAATCCCAGCACTTTGGGAGGCAGAGGTGGGTGGATCACTTGAGACCAGGAGTTCGAGACCAACCTGGCCAATGTGGTGAAACCCCATCTCTACTAAAAATACAAAAATTGCCAGGCAGTGGCACGTGCCTGTAATCTCAGCTACTCAGGAGGCTGAGGTGGGAAAATTGCTTGAATCTGGGAGGCAGAGGTTGCAGTGAGTCAAGATCGTGCCACTGCACCGCAGACTGGGTAACAGAGTGAGACTCCATCTAAAAAAAAAAAAAAAAAAAAAAAAAAAAAAAAAAAAAAATTAAAATGTGTCCTCTGTGAAAAACCTTGTTAAAAAAACAAAAAGACAATCTCAGACTGGGAAAAAATATTTGTAAGTTACTTCCAACAAAGGATTTGTATGCAGAATATATTAATAACTTTCAAAACTCTACAGTAAGAGAAACCCAATTTTGAAATGGGCAAAAGACATTTCACAAAAAGAGAGTATACAGATAAACAATAAGCTCATAAAAGGATGCTCAGCATCATCAGTCATTAAGGAATTGTAAATTAAATCATAATGAGGGCACTCATGTGATTTAAATGCACATGTATTTAAAAGGTTGGCCTAGGCCGGGCTTGGTGACTCGTGTCTGTAATTGTAATTCCAGCATTTTGGGAGGCCGAGGCAGGTGTATCACTTGAGGTCAGGAGTTTGAGACCAGTCTGGCCAACATGGTGAAGCCCCTTCTTCACTAAAAATTAAAAAAAAAAAAAAAAGGAGCCAGGTGTGATGGTGTGTGCCTGTAATCCCAGCTACTCAGGAGGCTGAGACAGGAGAATTGCTTGAACCCAGGAAGCAGAGGTTGCAGTGAGCTGAGATCACGCCACTGCACTACAGCCTGGACAACAGAGTGAGGCTCTGTCTCAAAAAATTAAAATAAAGGGCCGGGCGTCATGGCTCATGCCTGTAATCCCAGCACTTTGGGAGGCCGAGGTGGGCAGATCACGAGGTCAGGAGATGGAGACCATCCTGCCTAACACAGTGAAACTCCGTCTCTACTAAAAATACAAAAAATGAGCCAGGTGTGGTGGCACATGCCTGTAGTCCCAGCTACTTGGGAGACTGAGGCAGGAGAATCACTTAAACCCAGGAGGCAGAGGTTGCAGTGAGCCGAGATCGCGCCACTGCACTCCAGCCTGGGTGACACAGTGAGACTATGTCTCAAAAAAAAAAAAAAAAAAAAAAACCCACACACACATACTTAAAAATATTAAAATACTGACAATACCAAGTGCTTACTAGGATAAGAAGCAACTAGAACTCTCAGACATTGCTGGTGGGATTACAAAATGATATTGCCACTCTGGAAAACAGTTTGGCAGTCTTATAAAGTTAAATATATTTTATAATATGGCAACAATTCTTAGGTATTTACCCTAGAAAACTTAAAAGCTTATTTTTGCACCAAAACCTGTAAATAAATAGTTGTAATGATTCCATTTATAATTTCCAAAATAACAACAATGAACAACTGGAAACAACCCCATGTCCTTCAATGGTGAATGGATAAACATAATATTCCTCAGTGATAAAAGGCAATGAACTATTGATACATGCAACCACTTAGATGAATCTCAAAGGCATTATTGAATGAAAGAAGTTAGTCCTAAAATGTTACATACTGTATGATTCCATTGATATGATGTTCTCAAAAAGACAAGCCTACAGTGATAGAGAACAGATCGGTGGTTGCCAAGGCTGAGGGATGGGAAGGACAGTGCGATTACAAAGGGGTAGCATGAGGGAGTTTTCGGAGGTAATGAAACTCTTCTGTATCTTGGGGTGCTTACCTAAATCAATGTGTGTTAAAATTCATAAAACTGTGACCAGTCATGGTGGCTCACACCTGTAATCCTAGCACTTTGGAATGCCAAGGCAGGAGGATTGCTGGAGTCCAGGAGTTTGAGACCAGCCTGGACAACATACTGAGACCCTGTCTCTACAAAAATTTAAAAAAATGTTTTAATTAGCCAGATGTGGTGGCAGCCTCCCAGTGACTTGGGAGGCTGAGGTAGGACGATCGCTTGAGCCTGGGAGGTCAGGGCTGCAGTGAGCTGTGACCATGCTACTGCACTCCAGTGACAGAGCAACACCTCATCTCAAAAAAAAAAAAAAAATTATACAATTGTCTACAAAGTCAACTTTACTGAATGTTAATTCAAAATTAAAATTAAAACAGAAAGCTGTAAAGGCAAAGATATTTTCAGATATGCCAGGTTTTAAAAATTTGCCTCCCACATCCCCTTTCTCCAAAAGCTACTGAAAGATGTGCTTTTGTGACAGCATGATGAAGAGCATAAACAAGAAGAAGGAAAACACGGGATCCAGACATGAGAATCAACACAAAAGGAAAATGATGGAAATTTCTTGAGCAATGGTGAAGAGAAGTGCCAGGAAGATGGCTGTACTTCCAGGAAGACAGTGTGTCTAAGAAGTAACCTGTCCAGTTTGTAGTAGGATGACCTAGTACTCCCAGAGGACCGATATTAAGAGAAAAGCAGAATTGATAGATCATTTCGGGTGTCTGAACAAAAATTCAAAGAAGACTTTCAGTTCTGGTGGAAAATTTCAGAGTGAACTAGTATAGAAAAACAACACAAACAAAAAAAGGAGGCAATTATTAACTTCAGGAAATTAAAAAGTTGGAATGTAATTATAGTACAGTATATGACTCACCTATCAATATTAATTGCATTATCTTGATAATATAAACACTGAACCAACGGCGTGCCAAAGATGGATGGTGAGAGCAGTCTGCCTCAAGTGCTGGCAATAAGAAGTGCACTACTGAGGCTAACTTTAAAACAATCATAAAACTAGAAGTCAGTCTGGTTTTCATTGTCACTGTGCACTAGCAATTCTAAATAATGTCAATTATAAAATTCTTCTTTCCCCCCACTGAAAATTTTTTGTCTAATTTATAATTTATAAATAATTTCTGAAGTTACTGTTGAGCTTTAACATTTTATTTGCAAGCTTTAAATGAACACATTCTTATTATTTATCCTTTAATAAACATTTTATATTTTACATGAAAGCTAACTGAGCAACTCCCAGTTGTACATTCCATCTCCAACACACACAGATTCAGCTGCAGGCAATTGTTTGACAGTAAACTTATAATGGTTCAGAATCATTGTTCAGGTTCATTTCTAGTGCAGTTTATGTCTCCACCCCTGTGGTACCACACATTCCTGCTTTTAAACAGTAGATTAAAAATAATGCAAGCACAGTACTGTAATGACAAAGAAACAGAACTTGAGTTACTTCATCTTGTTATTCTGTGCAAATCACTTGGAATTTAAAATCATGAAGCAGTGCAAACAAAAAGGTACAATATAATATTTTTTGTTGGTAAATGCCAGT
This sequence comes from Macaca fascicularis, assembly GCF_037993035.2. NCBI lineage: Eukaryota > Metazoa > Chordata > Mammalia > Primates > Cercopithecidae > Macaca > Macaca fascicularis. The sequence goes on from NC_088390.1 coordinate 48,589,643, forward strand.
TTTTGTTCATATGATACGCTTTACTTAAGTTAAATAATTTTAAAAAAATTTTTGAGACGGAGTTTCGCTCTTATTGCCCCAGCTGGAGTGCAATGGCGTCATCTCGGCTCACTGCAACCTCCCCCTCCCGGGTTCAAGCGACTCTCCTGCTTCGGCCTCCTGAGTAGCTAGAACTACAGGCACCCGCTACCACGCCCAGCTGATTTTTGTATTTTTAGTAGAGACAGGAATTCGCCACGTTGTTCAGGCAGGTCTCGAACTCCTGACCTCAGGTGATCCACCCGCCTCGGCCTCCCAAAGTGCTGGGATTACAGGGCTGAGCCACTATGCCCAACCTAAAATTTAATTTTTTTAAAAAAATTATTAGGGGTTTTTGTTGTTGTTGTTTGTTTGTTTTGAGATGGAGTCTCACTCTGTCGCCCAGGCTGGAGTGCAGTGGTGAGATCTCGGCTCACTGCAAGCTCCGCCTCCCGGGTTCTTGCCATTCTCCTGCCTCAGTCTCCTGAGTAGCTGGGACTACGGGTGCCCACCACCACTCCCGGATAATTTTTTATATTTTTAGTAGAGACGGGGTTTCACCATGTTAGCCAGGGTGGTCTCGATCTCCTGACCTCATCCACCCACCTCGGCCCCCCAAAGTGCTGGGATTACAGGCGTGAGCCACCGTGCCTGGCTATTAATTATTAGTTTTTAAAACTAAAGAATGAATCCAGAAAAATTTAATGTATAATTGGTGTTGTTATTAGTAATTTCCTAAAAGGTAACCTTTGGAGACATTTGTTTTATGTTTAAAGATCACTTAATAGTTACTGAACAATTACTTACCTAAAATATTAATATATCAGATTGTAACTGAAGGACAAAAATTCTGTTAGGTAGAATTCTTTGATAAATAGTTGTGCTTTTTTGTCGTGCAGGGGCTTGGAAGAACTTGCAGTCATTTGTAATACTGTTGTGAAACCAGCAACTGATTCCGTTTGTAATTACTCTGAATTTTATAAAGAAATTTGAAAACCATACTGACATGAAACAATATTAATCCAGTGGACTTCAGTAAGGAAAAAAATGTAAAAAAGCAATGTATGGCTCTATCTTGAAATATATAATACCTTCAACATTACATAAAGTTACTGAGAAAGCTAAAGAATTACAAGCTGGAGCACCCAAAGCACCTACACTAAAAACAACACAATATTAGGATGATTACTTTTTCTTTTTTAGTACTGCAATATTCTTTTTTTATTTTTTACTGTTGTTATTATTTATATGAAGTTCAATAAAAGAAAAAGGTTCACTGTTTCTTTTCCTTACTATTACATATTTGTTTTATTTCATGATTATTATAAGTTGTCATTTTTTATCACCTAGGAGGTGATACAGCACAGGTGTCACGTATGTTGGCAGGCTCTGCTCTGGATCTTGATTTAAAGAAAAGTGGTGATAATTATATGTGGAGGATGAGAGGAGGCTGAGCGTATGTATATGTGTGTGAAGAGGGGTCTAGTAAATCATCCGAAAAGCTCAACTGCCATAGCAAGCTCAACTGTTTGGGGGCTGTGAACATGACAGCAAAGGAGATCGTTGTAAGAGGTGGGGATTACTCCCTCAGAGCTGTGAGGTTTGGATAAGTGAAAATATGGAGCCGAGAAATGCAGTTTTTCATTTACGGCCAAGTGGTAAAACTTGACTTTTTAAACTATGTGCATATCTTACTTTGAAAAGATATCATTACAAAGCCAAAAGGACTTAAGAATGAAGAAGAGCCGGATGCGGTGGCCCACGCCTGTAATCCCAGCACTTTGGGCGGCCGAGGCGGGTGGATCACCTGAGGTCAGGATCTCGAGACCAATCTGACCAACATGGAGAAACCCCGTCTCTTCTAAAAAAAAAATCAAAATTAGCTGGGCTTGGTGGTTCGTGCCTGTAATCCCAGCTACTTGGGAGGCTGAGGCAGAAGAATCGGTTGAACCCGGGAGGCGGAGGTTGCGGTGAGCTGAGATCGCGCCATTGCACTCCAGCCTGGGCAACAAGAGCGAAACTCCATCTCAGAAAAAAAAAAAGGAATGAAGACAGTGCAAAAAGATTGGGAAGTCAGCTTTAGACACTAATTATAAATGCTAGGAATTACAATTACAAAACAGAATATAAATAATGTAAATCCCAACAAGAGAAAAATCAACATAAGTAACAAAATTGGGAGGTTGGCAAAGGGAGGAGGGAGGAAGTGTAACCGTGCTAACCATCTCACCTTTTATAGCGGGGGATCAATCAACACTGTCAGAAATCGAAATGTGTGAGGTTTGAAAAATCAATGACTCCAACCTCTTTATGATTTTATGGTTTTCATAATCACTGGTCCTTAATCTTACAGGAATTCTTTTAGTAATTAATATCTCCTGGGGTGGAAACATTATTTAAAGTATAGCCATTCCTTCAGATCTACTTCAATTTATTTTTCTTCTGTTGAATTTCATTAAACTTTCAGAAGCTTAATTTGTATATTTGATAAAACGTAGAGTAGGGATTAATTTTTACAAAATCATTTTTGTCTAACCTTATCTAAAACTTTCTCTTTCTATCCATCTATTCTTCTTTTTGTTTATAAGCATAGAAAGATATTTGAAATAATGTTTACCAGTTACTGTCTTCACCCATTCTAAAATACTGGTGGGTTTGTTTGTTTTTTGGTTTTTTTCACATGTAAACAACTCTGAAATCTAGTGACCACACAATGGCTGCCAGGTGGCAGCCATGAAGTAGTTGTCATTGCTGACATCTTCTGGTAAGATCAAGCAAGTGCCAGCATCAAAACTTCAAACAGTGCATTGGAAATAAAGTCCAGAGACAATAGCTGAGTACTCTTTTTTTTTTTTTTTTTTTTTTGGTTTTGGTTTTTGTTTTTTTCTGAAACGGATTTTCGCTCTTGTGGCCCAGGCTGCAGTGCAGTGGTGTGATCTCGGCTCACTGCAACCTCTGCTTCCCGGGTTCAAGCGATTCTCCTGCCTCAGCCTCCCCAGTAGCTGGGACTACAGGCGCCCGGCACCACGCCCGGGTAATTTTTTGTATTTTTAGTAGAGACAGGGTTTCACCGCGTTAGCCAGGATGGTATTGATCTCCTGACCTCGTGATCCGCCCGCCTCGGCCTCCCAAGGCCTGGGATTACAGGCGTGAAGCTGAGCACTCTTTCAAGAAATGCTGCATCACTGATACTCTTGATGCACAAAGGATATTGTATTCACACACACACACACACACACACACACAAACACAAACGACTGAGTCAAAAAAAGGTGATTCAGAAGACTTGAACACTAAATGTGAAGATGTTTTAGAAATATATTGGACCAATTTATTTCTTATGTTTGTCGTTTATATTTGTATATGAGTAACATGCTATAAAATATATATACAAGTTTAGTTCTTTTAATAAAAATTCTAGGTTATGTAAAGCATTTTGTTATGATTTAATTGGTAGGTTTTTTGGTGACAAAAAATGATTTGAAGTATAATCAAAACCTAGATTTGATGAACTATTATAGTGGGGTTTTTTTGAGATGGAGTCTTGCTATGTTGTCTAGGCTAGAGTGCAGTGGTGCAATCTCAGCTCACTGCAAGCTTTGCCTCCCAGGCTCAAGAGATTTTCCTGCCTCAGCCTCCTGAATAGCTGGGATTACAGAGAGGCACCACCACGCCCAGCTAATTTTTGTATTTTTAGTAGAGACAGGGTTTCTCCATGTTGGTCAGGCTGGTCTCGAACTCCTGACCTTGTGATCCTCCTGCCTTGGCCTCCCAAAGTACTGGGATTACAGGTGTGAGCCACCACGCCCGGCCTGAACTATCATATTTCTGAGTGGCAGAACTGGGTAGTTTGTTTCTTCTTTAAACTTTTCCATATGGCTTAATTTTATAATGAATATGTTACAAGGAATATTACATGTAGTGTATATTATCATTACATATAAAATATATACAATGTATTATATATGACATAAAATATGTAATTTACATATTATGTTATACATATTATATAATGAATATGTGATAAATATGTAAACTTTTCCATATGGCTTAATTTTATTATGAACTCTTTGATATAATAACTAGTATTTCACTTGAGCCATCTTAATATTGCTCTCCCAATATTGTTCATATTCACTCACCTTTGCTTAGCCTCGTGCAGACATTTCTCCCTATTCTTCAGCTTTACAGTGTTTTGGCCATGGTCTAGGTCAAGGGTGGTTTCCTTCACGGTGGAAGTGAATACATATTAATATTTCAAAGCCTAAGAACTCCCTGACACTCTCTTGGGTCTGTGCCTTTCTAAGAGCCTCTGTATATTCTCTTCCCACCCGCATATCCTATTTCCTCTACCTTCTTCTTCCTTACCTATTTCAGGATCTTTGAAAGATGCTGGACACAAGTCACCAATGCTCTTGTGTTAAAAGAAGCATTCGTGTCCTAAAGAGTAAGGGTGGTGTTTCAGGACCATGGACAGTAGCACATGGCTATGGATGCCTAAAAAGGCTCCCAACACTCACCTCACCCTGCTCCAGAAGGGCTCATCAAGGTTGGCAGTGGACACCTTGCAGGTTAAATCCACGGTCTTCCTCCAAGTCAGGCTTAGAAAACTCTTCCCAACAAAATAGCCCATAGTAGGAACTGAATAAATTTTTGTTCAATTAATTAACAAATTTATTACAGCAAAGAGTTATACTTATGTGCTCCATTCACCCAACAGATATTTATTTAAGCCCCTGTTGTGCGACATGCACGAACCTTTCAGGCAAGATGTTTTGTGACTGAGGCCCTTGTTTCATGGTGTGTAGCTGGTGTCTTATGAGTACGACAGTAGGCGCTACATGGGGCTGCTTCCTGCCTGCACCTCTGGTAGAAAGTGAAGTCTAATACAATTCTTCCTGTTTTCTTCTGTTAAAATTCTGGACCACTTGTTTGTCCATCAACAATTTCTTCTTCTCTTCTGATTTCTGTCACTCTCCCTAGAGCCTAAGACATTAGAGAATGCAAATAAGGTCTTTCTCTGTCATCTACATTCGCAGCCCTACAGCACCATTTCAGATTTTGTACTGTGCAACCAAATATTTCCCCACTCCTACTCCCATTTCCGTCACTCTCCCTAGAGCCTGAAACATCAGAGAATGCAAATAAGGTATTTCTTCCCCTGTCTTCATTCCCAGCCCTGTGGCACCTAACATTTCAGATTTTGTACTGTGCAACCAAATCTTTTCCTACTCCTCCTCCCACTTCCATCCCTACTCCTTAAACAAGTACTAGTCTTAAAGGAAAAACACCGCTTTTTGTCATTGTTTCTTCTGAAGTACCTAGCATAGAGCCTGGCTTGTAGTTGTGTGTCAGTAAATAAATGAGAATAAAAGCCCCATGAGGGTGGGGACTTCTGACTATTTTATAATATTTTATGATATGTTAGACATTCAATAAATATATGTTCAATTAATTGATTAATAAATTAACATATTTATCTGTGATAAATATCACAGGGAAAGGTTATGCTTATCTGCTCATTAATTCAACCAGCAAATATTTATTAAGCATCTATCATGTATCGTACACTAGGAATATAACAGGCAAAAATCTTCATCCCATTGGAACTTACATTCTAGTGGGGGAAATAGAAAAGAAACAAGTAAATACACAGAAAAATGGCATAATATAATTTGAGACAGTGGGTAGTGATATAAAGAAAATAAAGCAACAATGAACAGTAGTGGTTATTTTGGGTCACATGGTCAGGAAAGCCCTCTCTGAAGGATGGCATCAGGGCAGAGACTTGAATGTAGTGAAGGAAAGGCAAGGATCAGGGGAAGAGGGTCTCACGGAGAAAATCAAATTTAAAGGCCCTGGGCTGGAATGAACATTTGAGGAACACAAGAATCCAATGTGGCTGTAGGGACTGAGAGTGGGGGAGGGTGATAAAAAATGAAGTCAGTGAAATCGTGTTAATTATTTACATATTAATTTACAGATCAACTTTGAACCACAAAACACACACACACACACAAAAATATATATATATATAAAAGGGTACGTAGTAGGCCAGGCACAGTGGCTCATGCCTGTAATCCCAGCGCTTTAGGAAGCTGAGGTGGATGGATCACAAGGTCAAGAGTTCGAGATCACCTGGCCAACATGGTGAAACCCCATCTCTACTAAAAATACAAAAATTAGCCAGGCGTGGTGATGCACGCCTGTAATTCCAGCTACTCAGGAGACTGAGGCAGGAGAATCACTGGAACCTGGGAGGCGGAGGTTGCAGTGATCCAAGATTGCGCCACTGCACTCCAGCTTGGGTGACAGAGTGAAACTCAATCTGCAAAAAAAAAAAAAAAAAAAAAAAAAAAAAAGGGGTACATAGTAAAGTATCCCTCCAATCCAGGTCACCCTGCCACCTAGTTCCCTTTCTGATAGGCAACTAATGTCATTGGTTTCTTGTGTGTCCTGTGCATATATAAACAAACACGTATATTTATATATTAATGCCTTCTTTTACAGACCTAGTAATATACTGTACACTGTTCTATACTGTGTTCTTTTCTCTTAACATATCTTGAAAATCTTCCTAAATACTTTGTTTGCAACTGTGTGTATTGTGAGGATGACCTGTAACTTGTTTAACCAATCCCCTACTGGTGCGTAATTATATTTTTAATATTTTGCTATAATGAAAACCCTACCACAAGCCTTTAAACCTAAGGTTAAGGCTTTGAAGTAACATCAACCAGGGTTCAAATTCTGGTTTTTACTTAGAAGCTAAGTGACTTTGGGATGCTATGCGGGCTCTGTTCTCTGTTTCCTCAGCTGAGGAATGAGGATCCTAATACTGTCATGACAATCTTTTGGGGAGATGTATGTGAAGTGCTCAGCATGGTACCTAGCCCCAGAGAGTAATATTGTCCTAACAAAATTCGCCACATACTGAGTGCTGCTGTGTACTGGGCTCCAAGCTGAGAATTCACATGTTGTCTCATGTCATCTTCACAACCCTAAAAGGTAAGGACTACTATTTCCACATTTACCAAAGAGTAACTGAGAGGTTAACCAATATGCCTCTTAAGTCCTGGAGAAGCAGAAGAGGATTCAAACTCAGGGTTTCCTGACATCAGAGACCTGCTCCAAACCATCACATCCATCTGCTGGAGCTCAGCAAATGTAGTTACCATCATCATCACCATTATCATCACTGTCACCATCACCATCACCATCATCATCACCATCACCATCACCACCATCATCACCATCACCGTCACCATCACCATCACCATCATCACTGTCATTGCCATCACTATCACCATCATCACTATCACTATCACCATCATCATCACCATCATTATCACTGTCACCATCACCATCATCATCACCATCATCACCACCATCATCATCACCATCACCGTCTCCATCACCATCACCATCATCACTATCATCATTGCCATCATTATCACCATCATCACCATAACTATCACTATCATCATTGCCATCATTATACCATCATCACCATCACTATCACTATCATCATCACCATCATTATCACTGTCACCGTCACCATCATCACCATCGCTGTCTCCATCACCATCACCACCATCATCATCACCATCACCATCACCATCATCACCATCATCATCACCATCATTATCACTGTCACCATCACCATCATCACCATCGCCACCATCATCATCACCATCACTGTCACATCACTGTCACTATCACCATCATCGCCATCACTATCACCATCATCACCATCATCACCATCACCACCATCACCACCATCACCATCATCATCACCATCATCGCCATCACGACACCATCTCTGTCACCATCATCACCATCATTATCACCATCACCATCACTATCACCATCGTCATCATTGCCATTACTTACTTTAGGCCCATTGATCTCTGACTTGGCCTGTGCCTGCCTTTGTCTTCAGATTCCCAATTAGTTGGTGCAAATTTTTCCAGAAACAATTTTTTTTTTTTGCTAATTTCAGGCCATTGTTTTTTCTGACTTTGGCTACCTGTGCATGCATGTGTGTGTGTACGCACACACACACTCACACTCAGGCAGACCAAGGGGTCTGACCACAGACAACAGCATCTTTTGGGGATGGTCCACATGTCATCATTGCCTTGGCAACATCAATAGCTCAGGCCAGCTGAGCAAAGTGAAGTGAGTGGGGAGGGTGGTCTCAGATGGCTGTAGTCCATCTCTCCCACTCCCCACACCACCACTGGGAATAGATATAGAAGAAAAAGAATAAAAATCAGCAACCAGCTAGTGAGTGTCCACCACATGAAAAGAAGAGTGTTTTATATGTGTTATCTCAAATCCTCAAGAGAGGTGCTCTCCACTCCCTTTTACAGATAAGGAACCTGAATCATAACAGAGCTAAGGTGAGTTGCCCAAGGCCAAAGTCAGTGCATGGCCAAGCCAAGATTCTAATCCAGGTCTGGGAAGATGGAGCATGGTTGTATTCTGGGGAAACAGTCAGTGTTACCATTCCCAAATCCTGAGAACTAGGGTCAACTGGAGAGAGGCAGAGAGCCAAAAGTAGTCTCTGTCTTCCCAGCTCCCTCCCCTCCCCTCCAGGTCTTCTCTGAGGCCGACACATGTTCCAGGAAATCCACCAAGGCTTTCTCTCCATTTTCCTTCAACTTCTGAAATCCTGCCCTCTCCAGGTGTACCTTCAGGATGGGTTCGTTATGTCACTGTAACAAATGAACCCCAAATCTCATGTTGGGCGTGAGAGGGCAGGTGGATCTGTTTATCTTCATCCCTCAGGAACCCAGGTTAATGAGACTTCATTCATCTTGGTGGGCAGGGGTTGTGGCAATTCGACATGGGTTCTTACAGCTCTCACCTAGATGTGACAGATGTCACTCATTCACATTCCATTAGTCAAGGTAACTGCATGGTCCACCTACCTCAATGTGTGCCTGGAGGGAAAAGAAATGTTCAGTAAGCAGCATTGGTGACTACCCTAACCAAAGGCAGTGCCCCTCATTGGCCCCTGGTCTGACCCCCTCCACACCACTTCCTGGTCTCTCCCAACTTCTCTGCTACCCCACTGGTGCATGCACGCTTAGCCTTTATGGGCACTCTCTCCCCTCCGCCAAGGTCACGAGGAGCAGTGGACATAGCTACAGAGTCCACAGGGTGCTATTCAGCCACAGGGGTCCAGTTGCTTTGTTTCAGCACCAATCTTGAGCTAGAATTGCAGGAGGTCCCAGGAAGGCTCCCCGTGCCTCTCACTGGGCTGAGAGTACCACACAAAGCCAGGGAGTCCTCCCAATCCCCTCCCAGGCCTGAGCTTTCTCAGTTGGTCAAACACAAATGAGACAGTCTGTTCTCTCAGGAAGTTGGGGCCAGAATGAAATGATCAGACATCACACACAGCCTGGAGCGCAGGTGGGTGGTGCGGGAGGCAGGAGGAGTGGGTGTGTGGAGATGGAGGGAAGGACCACCCAGGAGCCGGCCCAGGGGGGCAAAGCCATGTCCCCTGACTCAGTTATGGAGGACATGAGCATGGGTGTTGAGAAATAAAGCAGAAAAGTAGGTTGGGGTGAGATCTTGGAAGGACTGGGTGCTGGGAAAATGAATTTAGTGTTTATATAGGAAAAAAAATCAGAAGCCACTGAAGGACCAAGGATGGAAGAGGGCCGCCATCAAGCATGGACCCTCAAGGGCCCACCTGGCCTCAACCCGAGGTAGGGATGGGGACAGGGAAGCCATAGAGGCCACGAGGCTTTTGGAACACCCCAGGCAGGAGTAACGGAGGAGCATAGAGAAGAGGGAACTCACAACCCACTGAGGAACACGCTAGCTGGGGACATAGGTCATCAGCCCTGTGAGCTCCCCTATACACAGACACTGACACACAGATGTCTCCTTCAGTGTCCACAAGCTCTACAGGCCCTGACAGGAGGGGCCCAGGGCCATGGTTTTCTGTTTGGGGTCGGGAGTGGGAGAGTGTCAGGAAGGATCTGGAGCATGGGCAGCTTCAGGGAGTGCCTCACATCAGGGACCAGGGCCGAGGATAAACAGTCGATGGTGTTGAATACAGAATCACACACACACACCCCACCGGGCTCAGAGGCAGGCAGACCCTGGTCCAAATCCTGGCTTTGCTTCCTACTAGCTGTGAGATCTTATGCAAGTCTCTCAACCTCTCTGAGCCTCAGTTTTCTCTTCTGTAAATTGTCGATGATAAGATCAACCTTCTGGCTTGTTGTGGGGCTTACAAAGAAATACTAATAACTATGATAGGCATAGCAAAAATGGCTATGCATTTTTGCCTACCTGTCCCTATGCCCCTGCAGTGGGATAATCTAGTTCCTCCCATCAAGAGGTGAAGTCCATTTCTCAACCCCTTGGATCTGGGTGGATCACTGTCTTTGGACAGAGGGACAACAGCAAAAGTGATTCTAGAACAGACATGAAAAGTGCTCATCCCAGGGGCTTGCTCTCTTGTGCTCTAGGAACCCACAAGCCCAGGCTAGCCTGCTGGAGGAGGAGAGACAGGTGGCCCAGTTGCTTTCTTCACTCCAGTCGACAGCCAGAAAATGCCCAGCAAACAGAGCCACCTCGCTGACACGTGGCTGACTGCAGGCCCAGGAGTGAGCCCAGCCATGGCCAGCAGAACTGCTCAGCCCAAATCGCCAACCTGCCAATCATGAGTAAATAGATGGCTGCTGTTTAAAGCTGTAAAATCAGTTGACATGCTTAGGCTTTGCCCAAGATGAAGTAACAGGAACCAGATTTATCTTCCTGCCTGAAACAGCCAAAATAAGCAAGCAAGAATCTGGACATTGGGTGGATCACAAAAGATGGTGATGCAAGAGATGGGAAAACCACATGAACTCTAAGACAGCCCTGCTCATAGCCTAGAAAAATGTTTCCAGGCCGCAGTACAGACAGGGGTAACCCTGGTGGAGCCAGGGAGCTTCTGAGTTGAGGAGACAGAGCAGAGTCCCAGGAGATCAAGGTGGCCAGAGTTCTTAGGACAGAGTACTGGGGAGGAGAGAGTGGCACAGAGAGCACCAGATATGTGCAGAGGGTGCCCCTCAAGTATTCAGCAGTGTGCTCATCAGCTCATGCGTGTGAGGAAACCACCTGAGGTCCTTCTGAAAGGAGGAGAGAACAGTGCCCAGGACTCACAGAGCCAGAAACAGTGCCCGCTGCCTCCAGCCAGACTGGAATTGAGTAGAATATGCGGGAAGGCCATGCCTCAGTAGTGGGGAATAATTGGTCCTAAACAGAACACTCCTCCGGAGGTCCCTAATAAAAAGAAGACCTAAAAGGATCAGACTGTTTCCAAATAATTGCATCCAAGAAAAGCTGACTGATGTAGAAACTAAAACATATGAGGGCTCATTATATTCCAACAACTTTAAGTATATGTAAGCATTTTACATATATTACTACATTTATACTACTTTATTTACAACAATGCTCTGAAAGAGCTGCTATTATTATCTCCTTTCTACAGATGATAGTCTATACATACAGAGTACCTGGCACATAGCGTGTTCAATAAATTAATGTTTTTTCCTTCAACTTGCCATCCTTGCTCCCTGCCTGCAACCATTAATAACCAAATGACTTTTCCCGAGTTGTACATCCACTACAAAGATTATGGCTTTAGGAAGGCAAAAACTTCAGCATTCAGGAGGGAAGTGGTCCCTGGAATTCTAAGAGTCCTGGATGAAGAGTCAGGAGTGATGACTCCAGCCTGGCCCTGCCACCACCTTGCAGGGTGACCCTGAGCCAGCCTTAACCTCTCTGGGCCTGATTCACCACGTTGCAGACAGGTGAATTCAGATCAGGTTTTCCCCAAAGCAAACTTCTCACTCTAGAGGCCAGGATGCCTCAACCATCCTCCAGCTAAAACTCTGATAGTAGAGGATGGCAAAGTTGAGGAAAGAGTGCATTCATCTTCACTTGAATACACATGTGCGCACGCTCACACGCACACACGCACACGCGCGCGCATCCACACACACCCCTGAGTTGCCAGCCTCTAATTGAGCCGCTCTCCGGCCCTGTGCAGCATTACCCAAGTCAGCCAGAAGATGGTGCTACTTCTCCATGCGCGTTCTACTGTATTCGTTCAAAACTTAATGGTTGACCACCTGTGCCCAAAACGTTGTGTGAACACAAAGGGGATTACAATATGAATCTCTTTTTCCAGAACTTTACACTGTAGTAACAAACAACCAAAGGTACTATGAAATGAATCGGAACTTTGCTGGGACGAAACTAAACATTACTGAAAAGTGCCAGGCATGAGCTGCTTTACAACCCTTCTTTTTAAGACTAGGGGCTCTTTCTGCAATATATACATATATCAGAACATCATGGTACACACCATAAATATATACAATATTTATTTGTCGATTAAAAAAACATTAAAAATAAAAATAGGTGGCCGGGCACAGTGGCTCATGCCTGCAATCCCAGCACTTTGAGAGGCCAAGGCAGGCGGATCACCTGAGGTCAGGAGTTCGAGACCAGCCTGACCAACATGGTGAAACCCCGTCTCTACTAAAAATACAAAAATTAGCTGGGTGTGGTGGTGTGCGCCTGTAATCCTAGCTATTCAGGAGGCTGAGGCAGGAGAAATGCTTGAACCCAGGAGGTGGAGGTTGCAGTGAACTGAGATCACGCCACTGTACTCCCACCTGGGTGACAGAGCAAGACTCTGTCTCAAAATAAAAATAAAAACTAAAAAATAGGCCAGGCACAGTGGCTCACACCTGTAATCCTAGCACTTTGGAAGGCCAAGGCAGGTGGATCACCAGAGGTCAGGAGTTCGAGACCAACCTGGCCAATATGGCAAACTCTCGTCTCTAGTAAAAACACAAAAATTAGCCGGTTATGCTGGCAGGTACCTGGAATCCCAGCTACACAGGAGCCTGAGGCAGGAGAATCACTTGAACCCAGGAGTCAGAGGTTGCAGTGAGCCGAGATTGCATCACTGCACTCCAGCCTGGGTGACAGGGGTAAACTCCATCTCAAAAATAAATAAATAGATTAATTAATTAATTAAAAAAATAAAAGTAAACAACAACAAAAACCTCAGGGGCTCTAATTTTTAAGACGATAAAAGTACAAAGCTGGTAAATGTTTATTTGATTTCCACTCCTCTGTGGCCCTCACAGCACAGGGCTCCTGACTGATGATCAGGAAGTTTGCGTTGATTGATTGATTGAATTATAACTGCAGATGGAAACCTAAAGTCTAAGCCAGTGAGGCAGGAACAAAGAGAGCCCTCAGCCCAAACGCTGAAATTCCTAGATGAAAAATGAGGCCCAGAGAGAGAAAGGAAGAAAAGTAATGTGCCTGGCCCAAGGGAGGTGCTCCCTAAACATTTGTTAAATTCGTAAAGTGCTTTTGCCTATGTCATCACTTACTCCTCAAGGTAACAGTTTTTATTCCTACTTTCCAGATGAGAAAACTGAGGCTGCCACAAGGGATCTGGCCAAGTAACAATGTGACTTCAAAGTACTTTGCACCCTTCCTTCTAAGCATAAGAGTTTACATTTTGAGTGTGCTTGATAGTTTGGCAAGCACTTTCATAGACACACTTTCATTTCCTTTAATCCTCTGCTAAGGAAAAGAGCAGAAAGTGAGGGCCACTGTGTCAGAGACAACTGCTTTTCTCCTATACCAGTTTATTTCTAACTCAGGTGTTCTTGGGGGTATAAGAATGATTAAAATAAATTATTTGGCGTTTTCATTTGCTGTATTTTTAAAAATGAATTCTGGGCTGGACACGGTGGCTCACACCTGTAATTCAAGCACTTTGAGAGGCCAAGGTGGACGAATCACCTGAGATCAGGAGTTTGAGACCAGCCTGGCCAACATGGTGAAGCCCTGTCTCTACTAAAAACACAAAAAATAGCTGGGCCTGGTGGCAGGTGCCTGTAATCCCAGCTACTCAGGAGGCTGAGGCAGGAGAATTGCTTGAATCCAGGAGGCGGAGGTTGCAGTGAGCTGAGATCGCGCCACTGCACTCCAGCCTGGATGACAGAATGATACTCTGTCTATGGCCGTCTTAAAACTAAGAGCTGCCTCCCAGTTCCAGTGGCCCCATTTGTATTTATTTACCTGTGACTTTGGCTACTTTAATTATTCAGAGCTAATGAGGAGGGAAACACACACACACACACACACACACACACACACAGAGAGAGAGAGAGAGACCTGATACCTAAATGATGTGCTCACACCACGGGGAAACCAAATGACCCCAAGATGTGTTGTTAGAAGGGAAGATTTGTAAGGGTTCAAATCAAGGGAAACTGTGGAGAGAAGTGAGTGACCCACCTGGCACTCCCCAGCACAGCATGTCCAGGAAGAACCTGTGCTCTGGCTGACGGGTGCTCATTCCTGGCAGGAGGTGTGACTTAGATACAAAAAGAAAAAATATACATTTGTGTTTTTTCATTTGAATTTTACAGGTTTTGCAATTCTGTTTGTATTTAGTTTGTAAATTTGCTTTGAGTTTTATAGTCACATAAGAGCTATATGCATGTAGTTATACGTGCTTATGTACTTAAGTAATATTATAACAAAATTGACTGGTCAACACCGGAGTCCTTGGGAATTTTTTCCCATTAAAAGGATTGCACACAGACTGGAGACACACCGGTCATATTTCCTTCCCTTGAGGAAGGGACAGGAGTCACAGACATTTTTTCCTCTGAATGGGAAGAAGCCCTCTCCCTAGAGAACAGGGAAGGGCTTCACTCCCAGTACAGAAGCAGAGCAGGAGAAAGGTAATCCCTTCTTTCATACCCAAGCCTTCCCTGCAGGCAGGGCTGGGAGCTGTTTGCTTTGAGGCAAAGAGAGGGTTCCCTGCAGAAGATGGGCAACTGGAATTATCAGCTACTGAATTACTATGCATCGGCTACACAAATAGTTACTAGTTATATACTAGTTACATATTGTACAACTAGTATTTACATAACTCTATGCTATAGACAAGAACTAGTATTTACATAACTCTATGCTATGGACAAGGTGATGGGACCCTAAGAGGAGAAGATGTAGATTAAGGGGTGAGGGAGTGTGTATGTGTTTCATGTCCTCTTCCTCCAGAACAGACAGTGGGTGACCTGAGGCTGCTCTGTCCAGCTGGGGTGAGTGCTGAGGTCCTGCCCTTGTGCCCTTCTGCTCCTTGTCCTGGGTCTCCCACAAGGGATAATCTCTGGAACTGGACACATCTTTTCCACTCATACCAGACAATTGATCATGGTGTCCTCTTATGTGCTAGGCATTTCTCTATATTCCTTTATTCACACCAATATTTACAAATCCACTGTATTGGTTACATATTGCTATGTAATGAATTACCCCAAAATGTAGCCGCTTAAAGCAAGAAACATTTATTATCTCACAGGTTTTATGTGGTGTTTTATTCCTGGCTTCTTTCACTTTCCATGTTTTCAAGGATCATCTATGTTATAAGCATGAACAGTTATAAGCATGAAATGCTGTATTGTATTGTAAGCATTTTCGTGGCTGAACAATACTCCATTGTATGGAATACCACATTTGTTTATCCATACATCAGTTGATAGACATTGTTAATATTTGGATAGCATGTATTTTTCCTTCCTCACAATTACACTAGATAGATAGATAGATAGATAGATAGATAGATAGATAGATAGATAGATAGACAGACAGACAGACAGACAGATTAGGTTGCCATAAACTCCAACCCCTAAAGTCAATCCTTTCCCAGAGGATTAAAGTTTATCCAAACCTCTCTCTCTCTTTGTTCATGTATTTAAATGCGTACGTGCCAGTGTTAGTTATCTATTGCTGCATAAGAAATTACTCCAAAACTTAGTGGCTTAAAACAATGATAAATATTTACTATTTCACACAGTATCTGGGGGATGCGGGGTCAAGAATTCCAGAGTGGTTTAGTTGAGTGGTTCTGAGTGCTTCTGTCTTATGAGGTTGCAGTCAAGATGTTGGCAGGGAGCCAAACATGGTGGTTCATGCCTGTAATCCCAGCATTTTGAGAGGCCAAGGCAGGAGGATTGCTTGAGGTCAGGAGTTTGAGACCAGCCTGGGCAACATAGTGAGACCCCATCTCTACAAAACATTTTTTAAAATTAGCTGGGCATGGCAGTGCACAGCTGTAGTCCCAGCTACTTAGGAGGCTGAGGCAGGAGGATCACCTGGGCTCAGAAGTTTGAGGTTGCAGTGAACAATGATCACGCCACTGCACTCCAGCCTGGGCAACACAGTGAGATCCTGCCTCAAAAAAATAAATAATAGGCCAGGCGCAGTGACTCACGCCTGTAATCCCAGCACTTTGGGAAGCTGAGGCAGGCGAATCACCTGAAGTCAGGAGTTTGAGACTAGCCTGGCCAACATGGTGAAACCCTGTCTCTACTAAAAATACAAAAATTAGCCAGACGTGGGGGCGCACGCCTGTAATCCCAGCTACTCGGGAGGCTGAGGCAGAAGAATTGCTTGAACCCCAGAGTCAGAGGTTGCAGTGAGCTGAGATTGCACTACTGCACTCCAGCCTGCGTGACAGCAAGACTCTGTCTCAAATAAATAAATAAATATATATATATATATATATATATATATATATATATATATAAAAGAATGCAGAGACCACAATCATTTGATGGCTTGACTGGGACTTTCCAAACGTCCCACTTACATGGATAAAGAGACAGTCATTGGTCATTGACAAACCTCAGTTCCTCTCCATCTAAGGTTGCCATATTTAGCAAATAAAAATACAGAATAGGCAGCTAAATTTGCATTTCAGATAAATAACAAATACATTTTAGTATTAGTGTATCCCAGATATTGTGTGAGACACCATCATACTAAAAATACAAAGAAATATGACTTCTTATTAGGGCTGCTTGAGTACACTCATTGTGGTAGCTGGCTTCCATGAGCACAAGTTGCTCAAGAAAGCATAGCAGAAACAAAAATGTCCTTTGTGACCTAGCCTTGAAAGTCACACACCATCAATTCTGCAACATTCTTTTGGTTATACAGGTCTGTCCTAATCAATATGAGTGGGAACAATATAAAAGGATGAATGCTAGGAATTGAGGATCACTGAGAGTCATTGTAGGGTCTATCTACCACTGTGTTCATAGAAAATAATATTGTTTTTGTGTGTATATATGTATGTTATGTATTTTTTAACAAGAGAGTAATTCTGTATCCATTTGTTCAGCAACTTTTTTTCACTTAGCAATACATTTTGGGGCTCTTTACATATCAGAACATGCAGTATTACTTCATTCTCTTTGCTTTCTGCCTATTATTTTATAATATAGATTGTCATATTTAGCCATTCCTCTATTGTTGTACATTTAGGCTGTTTCCAAAAGCTTACTACTACTTTATATACAATGTTATAACAATCAGTCTTCTACATACCTTATATCCATGTCCATACATTCAAAAAGTTAGAACGAATATTGAGAATATTAGGTGGAGACATAGAAGATGTAAATAAGACCCATATTAACTTCTATAGGTAAAAACTACAATATATAAGATAAAAAATACATTTAATGTGATCAATAACAGATTAGACATTGCAAAAAAAAAAAAGATTAGTGAACTTGAAGACAATAGAAAATATCCAAAATAAAACACAGAGAAAGGAAAAACTGAAAAAGATGATAAGTAAAGATAGATGTAGGACCATTTTCAGCAATCTAAATACATGTAATTGGAGTCCCTGAAGGATAGGAAAGGAGAGAGAGAACATATATTTAAAGAATAATGGTTGGAAATTTTCCAAAGTTGATGGAAACTATACAATCACGAGTTTTCTTAGCTCAAGGAACCTCAACACAAGCAACATGAAGAAAACTACATCATGATGTATCATACAGAGATAAGATTGATAACAGGCTTCTTGACAGAAAAATGAAGCATGTAGATAGTGGAACAGTATCTTTAAAGTACTAAAAGAAAAAAAAAAAACTATCAACCTAGGATTCTACACCCAGAAAATGTATCTTGCAAAATAGAAGATGAAAGAAATACTTTTCCAGAGATACAAAAGCTGAAGTAAATCATCACTAGCTGATGGCCCCTAAAAAAAAAAAAAAATGTTAAATTATGTCCTTTGAGCAAGGGAGAAATAATACTAGACTGAAATCTGGATACAGGCAAAGGAATAAAGTGTTTGTGTGTTTGTGTCTTAGTTTTAAACCAAAATTTTAAAAAGAAAAAAGAAAAAACATAACCATGTGGGTATACACAAAAAAATATTTTTTCTTATTTAAATTGCTTGACTGGGTGTGGTGGCTCATGCCTGCAATCCTAGCACTTTGGGAGGCTGAGGCGGGTGGATCGTGAGGTCAGGAATTCAAAACCAGCCTGGCCAACATGGTGAAATCCTGTCTCTACTAAAAATACAAAGATTAGCTGGGTGTGGTGGTGCACCTGTAATCTCAGCTACTTGGGAGGCTGAGGCAGGAAAATCACTTGAACCCAGGAGGCAGAGGTTGCAGTGAGCTGAGATGACACCACTGCACTCCAGCCTGGGCGACAGAGCGAGACTCTGTCTCAATAAATAAATAAATAAATAAATAAATAAATAAACAAACAAACAAACAAATAAATCTTTAAAAGATAATTGGCTATTTAAAACAAAAAAATACAAATATATTGTGGAGTTTACAACATATTCAGAAGTAAAATATATGACATCAATAGCATAAACACTGGGATGGTTTTTCCACTACAGTTATGGGTCACTTAGCTTTCAGGAAACATACAGAGAAATGCATTATTAGGCAATTTTGTCATTGTGTAAACCTCATAATGTGCTTACTCAAATCTAGATGGTGTAGCCTACTACACACCTAGTCTATATGTTTAGCCTATTGTTCCTAGGCTACAAACCTGTACACCATGTTATGGTACCAAATACTATAGGCCATTGTAACTCAATGGTATTTGTATATTTAAACATATCTAAACATAGAAAAGATACCATAAAAATATGATATAAAAGGTTTTAAAAAGTACACCTATATAGGGCACTTACTATAAATGGAGTTTTCAGGACTGGAAGTTGTTCTGGGTGACACAGTGAAGTTAGTGGTGGGTAAATGTGAAGCCCTAGGATATTACCGTACACTAGTGTAGACTGTATAAATACTGTACACTTAGGCTACACTAAATTTATTTTTAATGTGTGTTTTTCTCTTTTTTTTTTTTTTTTTTTTTGAGATGGGGTCTCACTCTGTCACCCAGGCTGGAATGCAGGGGTGTAGTTATGGCTCACTGCAGCCTCGATTTTCTGGGCTCAGGTGATCCTCCCACTTCAGCCTCCTGAGTAGCTGGGACTACAAACACATGCCACCATGCCCGGCAAGTTTTTTGTATTTTTTGTAGTGATTGGATTTCACATATTGCCCAGGCTTGTCTCAAACTCTTGGGCTCAAGAGGTCCTTTCACCTCAGCCTCCCAAAGTGCTAGTGTTACAAGCATGAACCGCCATGCCCAGCCATATTTTTCTCTCTTCAGTATAAATTAACCTTAGCTTCCTGTAACTTTACTTTATAAACTTCTTTTTTTTTAAATTTTTTGACTCTTATAATAACATAACTAAAAACAAAAACACTTTGTACAGCTATACAAAAATTATTTTCTTTACATCCTTATTCTATAAGTATTTTTCAATTTAATTTTTTTCTTTTTCTTTTACTTTTTAAAATTTTGGTTTAAAACTAAGACACAAACACACACATTAGCCTAGGCCTACATAGGGTCAGGATCATTGATATCACTATCTTCCACTTCTATATCTTGTCTTACTAGAAGGTTTTCAGGGGCAACAACACACATGGTCATCTCCTATAACAATGTCTTCTTCTGGAATATACCTCCTGAAGGACCTGCCTGAGGTTGTTTTACAGTTAACTTTTGATATAATTAGAAAAAGTATACTCTAACAGTCAAAAGTATAATATAGTAAACACATAAATCAGTAACACAGTCCTTTATTATCAAGCATTGTATACTGTACAGAATTGTATTTGCTATACTTTTTATAACTAGCAGTGCAGTAGGTTCCACCACCATCATCACAAATAGGTGAGTAATGCATCACATAACACTGTTTCAGTCAATGATGAATCGTATATACAATGGTGGTCAGCTACATGATAATTTTATGGGACCACCATTGTATATACGATTCATCATTGACTGAAACAATGTTATGTGATGCATGACTATATATGTGACCTGAAGTGTTATCACTTGAAGTTGTACTGTGGTAAGCTAGAGTTGCATACTATAAACTCTAAATCACTAAAATAACAAAAGAAAGAGTTGTAGATGATAAGCCAATAAACTACAGACAGTGCCCAATTTAGTATGATTCAATTTATGATTTTTTTACTTCAGGATGGTGTGAAAGTGACAAGCATTCAGTATGCTCCTCAAATTGCAATGGGGCTATGTCTAGATAAACCCACCATAAGTTGAAAATACTTAAGTTGAAAGTGAATTTTCAACTTATTGAAACATAACTCCATCATAGTCAAGAAGTATCTGTATTTAAAATGGAATCATAAAAAAATTATTAATCCAAAAGAAGGCAGAAAGGTGGAAAGAGGGAACAAAGAAATGAGACAAATATAAAAAAGAAGCAAGATTTAATTGTGATCATCTCAATAATCACATTAAACGTAAATGTTCTTAGCACAATTTAAAGAAAGATAGTGTCAGATTAAATCAAGAAAAGCAAGATCCAATTATATGATGCTTACACATATGATGCCTACAAAAAAACCACTTAAATGTAAAAACACAAATAGGTTAAAGGCAAAAGGGTAGGAAAAGATATACCATGCTAATAGTAATCAAAAGAAAGCTCTGAAGACCCAATAGACTTCAGAGTAAAGAATATTACCATGAATGAAAAGGGTCATTTCATAATGATAAATAATAAATTCATATAGAGGATATAATAATCCTAAATACATGCAGTTTCAAAATACATAAAGCAAAATAAATGATAGAAATTTAAGAAAAAGGGCCGGCCACGGTGGCTCACGCCTGTAATCCCAGCACTTTGAGAGGCCGAGGCAGGCGAATCACAAGGTCAGGAGTTCGAGACCAGCCTGGCGAAAAAATTAGCCGGGCGTGGTAGCGCATGTCTGTAATGCCAGCTACTCGGGAGGCTGAGGCAGGAGTATCCCTTGAACCCAGGAGGTAGAGGTTGCAGTGAGCCGAGATTGCACCATTGCACTCCAGCCTGGGCAACAGGGTGAGACTCTGTCTTAAAAAAAAAAAAAAAAAGACATTTAAGAAAAAAATGACAAATACATAATTTATGGTTGGAAATTTCAACACTTATTTCTGAATTTCAATTATTCAGAGGACAAGTAGATGGACAATCATAAGGATATAGAAGACTATCAACCAAATTGGCCCAATTGACTTTTATAGAACATGCCACCAATAGCAGTAGTATATGCATTATTTTAAACATTATCTTAAACATTGAAAATTTACCATGACAGACCAAATTTTGGTCCATAAAACAAGTCTAAATACATTTAAAAGGATTCAAATCATATAAAGTATGTTCCGTAACCACAATGGAATTAATAATAAATCAATAACAGAAAAACAACTGGAAATCTCCCAATATTGGCAAATAAATAATTTACTTTTAAATAATTCATGGGCCAAGGAAAAATCAAAAAGAAATTAGAAAGTTGGGCCAGGCACAGTGGCTTACGCCTGTAATCCCAACACTTTGGGAGGCTGAGGCGGGTGGATCTCGAGGTCAGGAGTTCAAGACCAGCCTGGCCAACGTGGTGAAACCCTGTCTCTACTAAAAATACAAAAATTAGCTGGGCATGGTGGCACATGCCTGTAATCCCAGCTACTCCAGAGGCTGAGGCAGGAGAATTGCTTGAACTGGGACCCGGGAGGTGGAGGTTGCAGTGAGCCGAGTTTGCGTCACTGTACTCCAGCCAGCCTGGGCTACAGAGTGAGAGACTACATCTCCGAAAAAGAAAAAGAAAGAGAGAGAGAGAGAGAGACAGAGAGAGAGAGAGAGAGAGAGAGAGAGAGAGAGAGACAGAAAGAAAGAAAGAAAGAAAGAAAGAAAGAAAGAAAGAAAGAAAGAAAGAAAGAAAGAAAGAAAGAAAAAAAGAAAGAAAGAAAGAAAGAAAGTTAGAAAAAAACAATATATCAAAATTTATAGGGTGCAGCTAAAGCTTAGAGTAAAATTTTTATCACTGAATTCCTATATTCGAAAAGGAGAAATATCTCAAATCAATAACCTCAGTTTCCACCAGAGTAAGAAGGGCAAATTAAACTGAACGTAAGTAGAAAAAAGGAAATAAGGGAGATTGGAGTAGAAATAAAATAGAAAATAGAAACATTGAGAAAATAAATGAAACTAATGTTGGTTTCTGAAAAGATTAGCAATGTTAATGATTAATAACTTCTAGCAGAACTAATAAGGAAAAAAAGAGGGAAGATGCAAATTACCAGCTTTAGGGCTAAGAGACAACATCACTGTAGATTCCACATATAATAAGAAAATATTATGAACAGCTTTATGCCAATCAATTTCTACAAGTTAGATGAAATAGAGAAATAACTTTATCTAAGTTGACACAATACCAAACTTTACTCAAGAAGAACTAGATAACCTGAACAGCCCTAAATCTTGAATTTCCAGTTAAAAACTTTTGCACA
Source organism: Macaca fascicularis (assembly GCF_037993035.2). Classification (NCBI taxonomy): domain Eukaryota; kingdom Metazoa; phylum Chordata; class Mammalia; order Primates; family Cercopithecidae; genus Macaca; species Macaca fascicularis. The sequence goes on from NC_088390.1 coordinate 48,612,413, forward strand.
AGAAATTTTGAGACACAGATGGATCCACTGGTGAATTTTATCAAGCATTTAAGAAAGAAATAATACTAATTCTGCAGAAACCCTTGCAGAAAATTTAAAAGGGGTGACTAATTCCTAACTCATTCTATGATGCTAGCATTATTATAATAATAAAATCAAACAAAGACATTACAAGGAAAGAAAACTACATAAAAATATCCATCTGCAAATGTGTGCAAAACTTTTAAACAAAATTTTAGCAAATAGAATTCAACAATATAAAAAAGGATAATTATCATGACCAAGTGGAGTTTATTCCAGTAACATAGGTTGGATTTAACTTTCAAAAATCAATCAATGTCATTTCCCATATTAATAGAGTAAAAAGAGAAGCTACATGATTATCTCAGTAGATATGGGAAAAGCGTTTGACATATTTAAACATCTATTCAAGATAAAAACTCTCAGAAACTAGGAGTAAAAGACATCTGATAAAGGGCACCTATGTATTTTTAAAAACACAGTTGCTTGCAGTGAGCCGAGATCACACCACTGCACTCCAGCCTGGGCAACAGAGCAAGACTCTGTCTCAAAAAAAAAAAAATACAGCTGGGCACAGTGGCTCATGTCTGTAATTTCAACCCTTTGGGAGACCAAGGTGGGAGGATCAATTGAGACTAGGAGTTCAAAACCAGCCTGGGCAACATAGCAAGACCCTGTCTCTAAACATCATACTTAATGCTGAAAACCTGAATGCTTCCTTTTTGCTATAGAAAAAGATGTTGTGCCCACTGTGCCCACCCCCCAAAATTCATATGTTGAAATCCTAACCCTCAATGTGATAACATTAGGAGGTGGGACTTTTAGGAGGAGGCCGCACCTCCTAATGCCTGATTCACGAGGGCTCTGGCAAAGGCTCTGCTTTGGAAGGTGGGACCTCTAGCAGAGCCCTTGTGAATGGGATTAGTGCCCTTATAAAAGAGACTCCAGGGAGCTCTCTTACTCTTGCCATGTGAGGACACAAGGAGAAGACAACCATCCATGAACCAAGAAGCAGGTCCCCACCAGACACCAAATTTGCCAATGTCTTGATTTTGGAATTCCCAGCCTCCAGAACTTTGATAAATAAATGTTGTGGTTTAAGCCACCTGGTCAATGACATTTTTGTTACAGAAGCCTGAATTAAGGCATCCTGTAAGATCCAGAAGCAGCATGATGTTCATGTCCACCACTCCTATTCAATATATATTGAAAGTCCTAGCAAGTGCAGGGAAGAAAAAAAGAGCATACAGAAAGGAAATAAATAAATAAAACTGTTTCCATTTACAGGTAACATGATTTAATATGTAGAAAATTCCACAGGATGTACAAATAAGCTCCTAGAAACTAAAAGTGAATTAGCACAGTCACACACAGAATACAAAGTTAATATACAAATATCAATCATATTTCTGTATACTAACTGAGCAACTGGAAATCAGTAATTTTTTAAAAATTTAAAATTGCTATTAACAATAGCATTTGTTATTAATGTTTAGAAATAAAACTTAGAAATAGTCAGAAATAAATCTAACAAAATGTGTGCAGAACTTGTATGCTGAAAATTATATAACAGTCACAGAAAAAAAATCAAAGAAGACAAATAAATAGATAGATATACCATGTTCATGGATCAGAAAACACAATATTGTGAAGCTATCAATTGCCACCAAATTGATATATAGATTAAATGTAATTCAAATCAAGATCCCAGCAAGATATTTTTAAAATATCAATAAGCTGATTCTTAAATTTATATGCAAAGAAACCAGAATAGTTAAAATAATTTTGAAAAATAATAATAAAGTTGGAAGATTCACATTACTCAAATTCAAGACTTACTATAAAGCTACAGTATTGTATTGGCAAAAGGATAGAAACATAGATAAATGGAACAGAATAGAAATCCAGGAATCCACAAATATGGCCAACTGATTTTTTACGAAGATGCAAAGATAATTTAATGGAGAAAAAAGAGTCTTTCAAGAAATGATGTTAAAACAATTGGATGGGATGACAATATGCAGAGAAACAGGAAGAAAGGAATGAAGACAAAAGGAAGGAAAGAAGAAGGGGAGAGAAGGTGAAAGGGAAAAGAGAAGAAAAAAATAAACCTCACAAAAGAAAAGCAATGAAAGTAATTATATACTTTTGAGATCAATAATGAATGAAGAATTAAAAAGTGAGCTAAAATAATTGTGGAATGCAATAATAATATAAATTATGATACAATCCCATAAAACATACAAGTTGGAAGGGGATAAGTGGAGTTTAAAAGTGTTTTTAAGGTCCATATAGGTATTAATTATAGACATCAATATAGTAATGCATATGTTGTCTTTGAGTAACTGCTAAAAACATGAGAAAATATAGTTTCCAAAACGACAGAGGAAAACAACAGAATGATCAAAAAATTGATCTAGTCAAAAGAAAATTCAGGCGCAGTGGCTCACGCCTGTAATCCCACACACTGGAAAGCTGAGATGGGCACATTGCTTGAGCCCAGGAGTTTGAGACCAGTCTGGGTCTCAAACCACATCTCCACAAAAAATTAAAAAATTAGCCAGGCATTTTGGCACATCCCTGTAGTCCTGACTACTTGGGAGGCTGAGGTGGGAGGATAGCTTGAACCCAGGAGGTTGAGGCTACAGGGTGCTGTGATCATGCCAGTGCACTTCAGCCTGGGTGAAGGAGAGAGACCTTGTCTCCAAAAAAAAAAAAGGCCGGGCGCGGTGGCTCAAGCCTGTAATCCCAGCACTTTGGGAGGCCAAGACGGGCAGATCACAAGATCAGGAGATCGAGACCATCCTGGCGAACCCAGTGAAACCCCGTCTCTACTAAAAATACAAAAAACTAGCCAGGCGAGGTGGCGGGCGCCTGTAGTCCCAGCTACTCGGGAGGCTGAGGCAGGAGAATGGCGTGAACCCGGGAGGTGGAGCTTGCAGTGAGCTGAGATCCGGCCACTGCACTCCAGCCTGGGTGACAGAGCAAGACCCCGTCTCAAAAAAAAAAAAAAAAAAAAAAAAAAAAATACTCCAAACCAAAACCAAAACAACAAAAGAAAGCCACAAAGAAGAGGAGAAAAATAGGTAAGACAAATAGAAAATGTAACTGATCACATATTGTTATCCCCAATTCAGCAGTTGAAAAGTACAGATTGGATTTTTAAAAAGCAGAATATATCTATAATTTGTTTACGAGATAGATATGTGAATGATCATGAATAAGTATTTACCTATACATTATTATTTTCAAAGTTAAAATTGAAAGGTGTGTACATGTATATCCTTGTATATTTTGTTCCATTTTCCTAATTAACCTATGTCATGAGCATTTCTCATGCCAAGGATATTTTACATCCTTGAAACAGAGAGGCATGGTGCCTCATGCCTGTAATACCTCATAAGGCAGGAGGATCTCTTGAGGCCAGTAGTTCAAGACCAGCCTGGGCAACAAAGCAAGACTCCTATCTCTACAAAAAAGTTAGAGATGAGCTAGGCACAGTGGGATGCGCCTGTAGTCTCCACTACTTGGGAGGCTGAGGCAGGAGAACTGCTTGAGCCAGTAGTTAGAAGGCTGCAGTGAGCTATGATGGTGCCACTGTACTCCAGACTGAGCAACAGAGTGAGACCTTGAGACCTTGTCTCTAAAAATTAAAAAAGAAAGAAATATCTTTAAAAAAAAAAAAAGCAGAAAAAAACAAGAAAGAAACCTTGATTGATACCTCACATCATGTACAAAAATTAACTCCAAACGGATCATAGATCTAAATGTAAGATGTAAAACTTTAAAACTCCTAGAAAAAACATGGGAGAGAATCCCTGCTACCTTGGGTTATGCAAGATGTTCTTAAATATAACACCAAAAGAAAATTAAGAATAAATTAGACTTCATAAAAATTTAATACATTTTTGCTACACAACAGATAGTTAAATGAATGAAAAGACAGGCCACCAATTGAGAGAAAATATTTGCAAATCATATATTTGATAATGGACATATATCCAGAAAATATGGAGAATTCTTAAAACTCAACATGGAGAAAACAAACAACCCAGTAAAAACATGAGCAAAAGATCTTAATCAACGATATATACATGGCAAATAATCACTTGAAAAGATGCTCAACATCATTAGTCGCTTGGGAAATGTAAATAAAAACTACAATGAGTGGGGGAAGGGGAGGCAGAGATTTGTTAAAGGATACAAAATTACAACTAGATAAGAGGAATAAGTTCTAGTGTTCTATATCACTGTAGGATGACTATAGTTAATAATAATATATAGTTTCAAATAGCTAGAAGGAGAATATTGTACGTTCCCAATACAAAGAGATGATAAATGTTCGAGATGATGATATGCTAACTAACCTGATCTGATCACTACACATTATACATATCAAAGCATCACTATATATCCCATGACAATGTATAATTATTATTTGTCATTTCAAAAATAAAATTTTAATTTAGTTTGTTGAGACAGTGTCTTGTTCTTTCACCCAGGCTGGAGTGTACTAGCACCATCGCAGCACACCTCAACCTCCCGGGCTCCAACAATCCTCCCGTCTCAGTCTTCTGAGTGGCTGGAACTGCAGACACACACCACCATGTCCAGCTAATTTTTGTACTTTTTGTAGAGACGGGGTTTTGCCTTGTTGCCCAGGGTGGTCTCAAATTTCCTGAGCTCAATTGATCTACCTGTCTCAGACTCCTAAAGTGCTGGGATTACAGGTGTGAGCCGTTGCACCCAGCCAATTTAAATTTTTTAAATTAAAAAATGTGGTATTTAAAAAGCCCACAGTGAGATACCATCACATACTAACTATTCGAATAGCTAAAATTGTAAAAACATAAACTGACAGTGGCAAGTGTTGATGAGAATGAGGAGTAACTGAGAGTCCCATACATTGCTGGTGGAAATGCAAAACGGTGTGGCTATTCTAGAAAATAGTTTGGCAGTTTCTTATAAAGTTAAACATATGCTTACCATAAGATCTAGCAATCCCACTCCTAGTTATTTATCCAAGTGAAATAAAAACCTACAAAAATCTGTATGTAAATGTTTATAGCAGCTTTATTCATAATTGCCAAAATGGAAACCCAAATGTCCTTTAATTGAGGAACAGATAAATATACTTTAGTATATCCATACAATTGAATACTACTCAGCAATTTTAAAAAGGAACAAACTATGATACACAGAAAAACAACATGGATGAATCTCAAAATAATTATGCTAAGTGAAAAAACCAAAGCCCCAAAGAAGTACATACTGTACAATTTCATTTCTATAGGAATCTGGAAAAGTGAACATGGTGGCAGGGATGGAAGGTATTCAGGTGCTCGGCAACATGGACTTCCACTCAGTAAGGCCAGCCTGAGTTCAGCCACTGCTGAGTGCCCAGTCTGCCTATCTGCCAGCAGCAGAGACCAACACTGAGCTCCAGCAACATTCCCTGGGGTGATCAGCCAGCCACCTTGTGGCAGGTTGATTGGACTCCTTCCATCATGAAAGGGTAACACTTTGTTCTTGCTGGAACAGACAGTCTAGATTTGGATTTACTTTCCCTGCATTTCATGCTCTGCCAACACTATCATCTATGGACTTCCAGAATGCCTTATCCACCACCATTTTTCCACACAGCAGTGCTTCTGATGAATAAACCCATTTCACAGCAGTGCAGCAATGGGCCCATGCTCATGTCTTACCATGTTCTCTATCATCCCGAAGCAGCTGGCCTGATAGAAAGACGAAATGGCCTTTTGAAGATCTAGTTGCAGTGCCAGCTTGGTCACAACACCTTGCAGGGTTGAGGCAATGTCCTTCAGGAGACCACATATACTCCAACTCAGCATCCCACATATGGTGCTATTTGTCGCATAGCTAGGATTCATGGTTCCAGGGATCGGTAGTAGAAATGAAATGGCACCCACAACTCACTATTAACCCTAGTGGTCCACTGGCAAATCTTTGCTTCCCATTCCTGTGGCTTTATGCTTTGCTGATCTGGAGGTCTTCATTCCAAAAGGAGGAATGCTTCCACCAGGAGTCACAATTATTTCATTGAATTGGAAGTTAAGACTGCCATGGGTCATTTTGCAATGAAGAGTTACTCCACTGGCTGGGGTGATTCCTCCTGACTACCAAAGGGAAATTAGGCTGCTACTAAACAATGAAGGTAAGAAAAGTTATGACTGGAATACAAGAGATCCCTTAGGATATGCCCTATGGTGATTAAAGCCAGTGGAAAACTATAATAACCCAATGCAGGTAAGACTTCTAATTTCCCAGACCCTTCAGGAATGAAAGTTTGGGGCCCTCCCACAAGGCAAAGAACCACAACCAGCTCTGAGTTTTGTGAGGAAGGCAAAGAAAATATGGAGTAAGTAGTGAAGGAAAGTAGTTATACACACCAGCTATAACCAGTAATTTTATAATACCAGTAGTTATAAAACACATCAATGTGAACAGTTGAAGTGAGTACTATAATTATTATGAGTATTCATTATTTTGTTATGAATGTTTGCATGTTTATGTAAATATTTTTTTCTTCCCTCTCTTATCCCCTTGTCATCCAACATAAAATTTATTAAAATAGCTACATTTACATATTATTAAAGTTACTGGATTATCAAGGATAAAAGTGAACACCAGTCAAGGACTGTGAATTCTTTCCCAGGAAAAGAGCATATTTTCAGTTGTACACAGGTTAGCTGTGTCATGACAGGCAGAAGTTTTACTTTGTTATTGTCTTTATTGGGAGATGAAATGGTTTAAGGACATGTGTACGGGTGCCAAGTTAACAAGACATGGACTGTGGTGATCAATTGTACGTGTTGACCTGGCTATGCTGTAATACCCAGTTATTCAAAAACTGACCTAGGTGTTGCTGTGAAGGTATCTTGTAAATGTAATTTACATCTACAATCAGTTAACTTTATGTAAGGGAGATTATTCTGGATAATATGATTGGGTCTGATCCACTCAGTTGAAAGCTGAGGTTTCCCTGAAGAAGGAGAAGTTCCACCTGTGGACTGCAATGTCAGCTCTTGTCTGAGAGTTTCCAGACCTCCCTTCCACATGGCCTGCCCTGTGGATTTTGGACTTGCCTAGCCAGCCCCTACAACTGCATAAACCAATTCCTTGCATTAAATCTAGGTAGATGACAGATACATGGATATGAAGACAGACAAGACAGAACATATCCTACTGGTTGTATTTCTCTGGTGGAACTCTGACACACAAATCATCTGAGAAAATCTTGCATCTCTTTAGAGTCAGAGCTTGTTTTTGACCCAAAAGGGATCACCAAGTTTTCATCAGACATGCCCCAAAATGACTAGGCAAATCTCAGGAGTTCAAAAGATTATTCTGACGGAGGAGTCAGATTAAGCAGGTCAGTGCAACACCCCTCAAATAGTGTTCTGTCTTTTAGGGTGTACCTTCAGGTATGTCAGTTTTTTTGTGTTGATTAAACTATCTGCAACACATTGGAATAGTATATAGCCACTTTAACGCTCATTATTAACTGCATCTAAAAGGAAACACAAAATCTCATAACATTAATTGCTTCTAAGGAAGGTAACCCAGTAGCTGGAAGACAGAGGTGGAAGGGAGAATTTTTGCTTTTTGTGCCTTTAGAATAACGTATCATGTGAATGTGTCATTTAGATTAAGGGCTGGTATACTATGGTCCACAAGCCCAATCTGTCCCCTGCTTTTTAAAAGTGTTATTGGAACATAGCCATGCTCATTTGTTTACGTATTTTCTATGGCTGCTCTCACGCTGGAATGGCAGAATTCAGAAATTGTAATCTATATACATATGTCATATGGACTACAAAAGCTAAAATATTTACTATCTGACCCTTTACAGAAAAAAAATTTGCCAACCTGTCTAGATTTTTTAAAAATAGAAAACTGACATTAAAAAAAGACGCCCCAAGAGAATTGAAAACATGTATCTACACAAAAATTCGTACATCAATGTTCATAGCAGCACTAATCACAATACTCAAAAAGTAGAAACAACCCAAACGTCCCTCAACAGATGAATAAACAAAATGTGATATACCCACACATTACTCAGCTAGAGAAAGGAATGAAGTACTGATAAACGCTACAGCACAAATGAACCTTGAAAACATCCTGCTAAGTGAAAGAAGCCAGAAACAAAATGCCACATGTACAATTCCATTTATATGAAATGTCCAGAATAGGCAAATTCATAGAGATAAAAGGTAGGTCAGTGGTTTTCCAGGGCTGGGGAGAAGAGGGAATGGCAAGTGACTGCAAACAGGTACACAATTTCTTTTGGGGGTGATAAAAATGCTCTGGAATTAGATAGTGATGATGGCTGCACAAGTTTGTGTATATGCTAAAAACTGCTGAACTGTACACCACCACCAAGTACAGGGCAATCCACAGTTCAGTACAGGGCTCAGAACCTAGTGAAAAATTAGTCCTCTCTGCCACTGCAAATCAAAATCAAACCTGGCCTGGGAGTCAGATCAAGTTCTGCATCCCAATTGTTGCGAGCATCCATGTGACCTTAGACAAGTTTCTTCCCTGTTTCCTTCCCTATAACGTGGGTATGATTGAGCAGGGAGGGAGAAGGCTGGTGGTGGAATAGGGTGTGAGGGGGGATTTTGTTCTTTCCCCAACTTTATTAGATACCCTAATAATCAGTATTCATCATCATCATCATCACCCATTTTTAAGCATTTTCACATACATGATGTCATTTGATCTTTCCCTTTAGAAAAGACACATATTGTTTCCATTTTACAGATGAAGAAATCCAGGATCCGAGAGATCAAGCAGCTTGTCCACGTTCATCCAGTGGGTAAGTGTTGGAGCTGGGATTCGACTCCAGGTCTTCTGATTCTAGATCTTGTTCTGCCTACACTACCACACTGTTTTTGCATGTTTGCATTCTCTCTAGAAAGCCCAAAACAGCAGTGTCCAGCAGCCTCACCACAAACACTGTACACCTTTATCTGGGCAAAGGGAGGAAGGAGAGGCAGAACCTGGCGTTCTGCTGGTTCTCTTTTATCTTTCTTATGAACCTCTATATTGGCACAGTAGCAGTCTGTGGGTATGATTCATGTACATTGGTGTGGACACCAAGCCCACATACCTCACAAAGATAGACACACAGGTACACCTGACCTCAACAGGCGACAGGTCATACTTGTTACTAGGGTAGTGAAGGGGCTACGCTTTTTGTTCAGGGGAGGCCTAAGAGGTCAGAACTCTAGGCGTCTGCTCTCCCTTCTAAGACCAGAAGACCCATCTCTCCCAAAAGCCTTAAGGAGGAAGCAGTGGTTCCTCAATCCTTAGTAGAGAGGAGTAAGGAGGAGGGAGAGAGGAAAGTATCCTCGCTGTCCTTGCTAAACCAGAGCCCCAAGAGAGGGAACATCAGGGATTCACTACTAAGAGATCTGGGCCCACATCTTAAAGAGTATCCATGAGACCCCTACCGTCAAACCCAGTTAAGCCCTTGCGCATCACAGTGCTAAGCTCTAGTAATGCCACCAGCTACATGAGCTTTGCCATTCACCTTCTCTGATTCAGTTTGCTTATCCAAAAATGCGGCTAATGATTACTGAGTCTAGCTCAGGGGGGTGCTCTCAGGTTTCAGCAACATAAACTGAAATGCTTTAAAAATAAAATGCATTTTATGAACACACTATTTCATCCTCCCATACCGGCAAGCAAGGGTGGCTGAGGCTTGAATACACTTGGGAGTGACCCTCTCAGGCCTTTCAAGGTGGCAAGGCTTGGGCAGCAAGGAGAGCCATGCCAAAGGCAGCCATTCTCTTCAGAAAAGGGAAGGCTGCTCTGGGGCACCAGGCCTGCCCAGGCTTGCTCGCACCCTCCTTTTTTCATTTGACCAGTCTGTATGTATCAAGCACTTCCTACAGGACAGGCACTGTTCTGTGTTCTTGAAGATAAGCAGTTAAGAGAAAAATCCTCTCACAGAGTTTATATTCTAGTTGCTGGAGGCCAGAGAGTAAACAAAAAACAAATTGTCAAGCGTTGGCAGATGCTATGTGGAATTAAACTGGGTAAAGTTAATAGTGATGGGGGAGAGGCGCTATCTTGCCCAGGATGTCAGAAAGCCCCTCTGATAAGAGGATGTTTGAGCAAAGACTGAAAGGAGGTGAGAGAATAATTTAGCGGGGAGACTAATAAACCTAGTCTGGAGGACACTAGAGTTCAGGGAACAGAGATCGACAGCGCCACAGCGACAAAGAAGATTCCCTACCATGCTGGTTATTATCCATTTGCCTCCCTTAGATTGTCACCACCTTGCTCTTTCCTGCTGTTCCCTGTGGGAAGGGGGACTGAACCCTATAGACTGCATCTTGGGTCTGCCTTGTCATCTGCCATCTGGTTGGGTTCAGTCAAAGGGGGTCCCCAGAAGACTGAAGAACAGGATACAAGCAGCAGGGATATTGATGCTCCTATGGGCACAGTTCTAATAATGGCTGCATTCTTCTGAGAGAATTCCACAATTTCCATCTGCTTTCCACAGTCCCTTCAGTGACACATGCTCATATACTTTCCCATCCTGGGCCCCAAAGAGTGGAGGCTCATCTCCTCCAGGAAGCCCTGCAGGATTAGCCTTCCAGATGAGCACTTCCAGACGTGCACCTACCTACCTGTGCAGAAATGTGTTGTTCACAGATCCACTTGGACTGCCTCTTTCATCAGCGAAGAAAGTAGATGAGTTCTGGCTCTGGAGACACTCATCCCTGATGAAATGTGAACCATGGCCTCACTCTCCCTCCCAAAGCTCCAGCTCTGTCAAATTACTCATGACAGCTAAGGCAGTAACAGAAGTTCGGGCTCTCTAGAGCCCCATCTTAATCTTCTCTCATCTTAATCCCTTAGGACTTCACTGCCCCAAAGGTAGAGTTTCTCCCTAAGACCAGCCAACCACCTTCCTAACTGGAGGAACCCTATCTACCTACCTCCAACACTCAATAGCTCATTGCCCAGTTCATTTCCTTGATAACACATTTATCATTATTGGAAAAAGTTGATCAGTGTGTGTATGTCTGCTCTACACATAAGAATGTGTATGTCATAGAAGCCTAGAAGAACTTGCCTGTTTCATTCTCCTATGTGAACAGCATCCTAGGCCCAAGCATACAAGAACTCTTCAATGTTTTTGAGTAAATAAATAGTAATACAAAGAGGGCAAAGCACCTCTGGCTCCCTAACACCTCCACGAGGATTGCATTCACACGACGGTGTAGAGTCAGGGGTTGGAAGACACTCTCAGAAATCTTGGCACTGCTGATTTCTTAAGTTGTGTGTCTGGGCAATAGAGGATTGAGAGAATCACTTAGGTTCCACCAAAAGAGGCTCCATCTTTCTCAATATCCCCATCTTTCCATTTTGGAGTGGCCAGACCCTTTGCTAAATAGTCTCCAGGTCCAGGGAAGCCGAGAAGGGAGGTGTATGAAAAGATAAGAGCTTTGGGCAAAAGTTGAAGCAGCAAAGCTCAGGCAGGTCCATGATGGCAGCTGGGAAGGCAGCAGCTACTATCCCAAAGACACAAAGTATGACTCACCTGGCCATCACCACCAAGGAAGGCAAAACCCAGGAGCCCTTAAGGGTGAGTGCTGCTGGTTAGTTTTCTTCTACTTAAGGGTAATAAGCCTAGGCACAAATAAGTGCGGCTACAGGCCAATCAGTATCTAGTGCCTGGTCTTCTCTTCAGTCCCCATTCTACTCCACCCTGGATACCCTCCACCCTCACCCCCTGTGTGGCACCACTGCCACCAGGCCAACCCCTCATCCCCAAAGAGACCCAAAGAGCGCAGAAGTGCATCAATCAACCTTTAATGTCCAAAAGAGGCGTGGATGCAGAGCATAGGAGATGTGGCAGGGTCTCAGGCCCTGCTCCAGAAATGAGGGAGAGATGAACACAAACCAGACACTTTCAACTGGCCACACAGTCTGGGAGGGCAGGGTGAAACACAGATTTGGACATTCATAAAAAAATAAAACCTAAAATCAAGCACTCAATTTTGTGCCCACTGAAGGGTTTGATAAAGGGAACTCAATCACCACCCAGGTCCCCCCTCCCCTGCCAACATCACAAAGCAAGCTCAGCACACACTAAGGGCTGAGGGAGGGGTATTCTCCTGCCTCCCCACCAGCCCCAAGAATGGACTTGAAAATAAAAGAATAAGCTAGATCCCCCACCCCCACATTGTCAACCCTACATGAGAGTTTTGAAGGCGACTCATGAGAATCAGCAGCTCAAACGGCAATGACCACCCCACCCCAAACCCCACCCCACTCCTATTTCATTAACAGACAAGATTTCCCCTGCATCCTCCTCAGAATCTCCTCCTCTCACGGCCCTGCTCCATCTCCTGCTATCTGGCTTCATCACTGCAAGACTGACCTCCTCCAAGGCTCCCAGAAGCTCCTCTTAGCTCTTTATCATTTCTATCCTCACCTCCCACCAGAGACTGCAACGATCCACAGTCACTGTCCCTCTGCACTGAGACCCAGCTCCAGAGCAGATGGCAGCACGGTCATCCTGTCCTGGGTGGTCCTCCTAAAGCCTTCCCAGGGAGCAGACAGCCAGAGAGCAAGCAGAGTGTCTGGGCTAGATGACAGCAAGGAGGGGACACCTATCTTTATTTCCAAAACAGATATCCCCAGAGGCTTTTAACAAAGGCCCACTTAGAACTAACTGTACCCCCTACCTACCCATACACCCTAGAGATTCCACACTGTCCTGCCCCCTCCCTCCCCTCTACCCCAAACCCCACACACACATACACACACATATACACACATATACACAGAAGAATCAAGAGACACATCGATTTGGTTTGATTGCTAAGACCTAACTAAGGAACTACAGTCACCAGAAATTCCCTTGCCAGCCAACTAACAACAGGGGCTGCTCTAAGAGAACTCCAGAGGAATGAGAAAACTGAGGGCTAAGCAGGGAGCAGACAGGAGAAGAATGTAAAGAAAAAAAAAATTCAAGCTAATCCTACCCCCAACATCCTCCTGTCATGATCTCTGGCAGGAAGAACAAAAGAAGGTAATCCACAAAGACACAGCCCTTACTTAGAAATTCTGACAAAGACAGCAAGACAAGTCTGCTCCCCACTCCCACACACCACAGACAAACACATCTCAGGGCCCCCTAAAGAACGCATCCCCACCCCACCCTCTGCCCCAAGCCATAGAATCACAGTTCAGTGGAATATTCTCCCTGGTACTAGATCAATCCCTCCACCTTCCTTCCTATCCCTTTCTCCTTGACAATCCCAACACTGTCCCCCTGCAGCCTCCCTGGCCCTCCCAAAGCAGCATCCACCGCCAGGAAGAGGCAGCTGCACAGTTTTAGTTCCACCTCCAGAGACCTATTTCTTTTCCTCAGCCCTCCTAGTCTTTCGGCTGCCTAGTCTTTGTGGAGGGCCTTTTATTTTGTATAGGGAAAGAAAAACAAAAGGGAGAGGGTGGGAGAGATTTCCTAGTGCAATACAACCGAAAAATATTTTTAAAGTCTTGAAAAATAAACATAAAGCAGCCTTCTTCCCCCAGGCAACTAAACAGAAAGAGGTTTGGTTTTGTTTACTGCGACATACACATGAAATCGAGTATACAGTCCATGCAGTAGCACAGCCATTGGAGAGGACATCCTGATGCTGGCCCCAGTGCAAAACAGTCCCAGCAACGCCGCCTGCTTGCCATCGCTGCCGCCGCCACTGACACCTTCACCACGGCCACCTAGCCTGACTTGAAGAGGAGGATTGCAACTTGACCCAAGTAAAAATAGATGAAGTGCTTTGTCTCGTGTGTGACGTAGCTGCCAAAATTTCGGCCCACGATACAATGCCAGGTAGGGTTATATTTCTTGTCAAATTCCTAAAAAAGAATAAAGGCAAAGAAAAAAGTAATTAGGGTAGCTGGAGAAGGAGAAATCAGAATGGGAGTCTCTCCCTGCAACTCCAGCACCGATACATGTTTGTTATCACCCCTACCCCATCCCTCAGCCTGGGGTTCCCTCCCCGAACCTCAGAAGCTCAGGTTTTAAAGCTGGCCAGGACACTCTTCCCCTCATTAATAATGGAACACCACAAAGGCTCCATTATTCATCTCCCCTGAGCCTCCAGCACTCTACACCCTGATCATCTCTCCTCCCTCTAGCTACCCCACCCCCTCACGCCACCCCTAGCCCACCCTGGGATTCTTCAGCAAGGGAATCAAGAGGCCAGTGGAATAAAGGACCATTTGTCAAACAGCATGACACAAATAGGGAGCCACCACCCACTGCCTCACACATTACTAAACCAGCATTTCCAAATGCTGAACACTAAGGCATTAAAGCAAAACAAGACCAAGCATCGGGAGTACCAGGAGGCAGTACTATATAAGACAACATTAAAGGCGCTCCCGTGTGCCATGCACTGTGTGGGCTGTATGTACCAGGACAAGGACCTCCACCATGAGATCAAGGTAATTCTCTCAGGGGCACAAGTTCACCATCAAAACCACAGGAAATCTTTAGAGCTAATCAGCTCCCTACTACCTTGTGGCTCAGCCTGCAGACTCAGTTCTAGAAGCATTCTGCCGTGGCCATGAAAGGGCAGCAGCCCTCCACCATGGGCCCACCAATGCTGCCAACTCTGGGGTTCTATCCCTCAACATGCTCAACATACAACTTGTCCGGTCTCCTCACAGCCCCCTTACCATACAACTCTCCAAGTACTAGGAGAGTAAAAACCAAACCCAGCTTCAACATTGGCTCAAGACTATGTGTAATACAGGAGAGCCAGTCACTTCCCTGGTTCTCATTTCTCCATCAGCAAAATAAGAGCACTGGACCAGAAAATATGGGGATTCTTCTGGCTCTCAGAGTACAGGACAGCAAGAAGGTGGGCTCCCAAATGGCTCTGCAACCCTTGACTCCACACCCAAAAAAGTCTCTCAGGACACTAGGAGTTCTTTTCATTCCACCCATTTGGGTAGGAAAACACAGTTCTGTAAAACTCAAAGAGACCCTACCACTTCAATGGACTAGACTGCTACCATTCTTACACACGTTCTTGGGATGCCAGAGCTGAGAATATCAAACACTGGGATTATGCCTCCAATGGATATGGGTCCTGACTGGGAATCAAGGGGCTCCAGTACCCCTTTTCTTACTTTTGGCACAGCTGCTTCCTCACCATGTTAACCATATCCAGTCACGAATTCACTCAGGAATTTTTCAGGGACCAAACCTATGGCCCCATTATTGCTTATCCATTTCTTAAAAATTATATATTTGAGCCCACCCTTTCATTAAGAATGTAGAAAGGGGTGATGTAGTACTTGAGTCCTTTTCAAGGAAAAGAAAAGGAAACCTCCTACATGATGAGGATTATTATAGGCATACCCACTTTAAATGATGTAGTTCCCTCAAAATTTGTACATCTTATTCTTTCAAATATCCTCAATCTTAATTTTGAATAGTTCTGAACTGGGCCAGAAATATTTAATTCTGAAGTGTATCTGCATACTCTTATCCCTCCCCAATGCCTTGTAAATTATCTGTAAAAGTAAACATACACACACACACCTAGCAGAGCTATTAACAACTCCTAAAGTGAATGCTTGGGCAATTCGGAATCACTCGCTAGTCTGTCTGCTTTGCAAATTCCTAGGGTTTTGTTTGCATAGGATATACGGGCTTTCTTATGTCCCCAGCTCCAGATCTCCCTGGAGGTTAGCTCAGCTGTCAATCCCCACCCATGGCCATCAGTCCCAGCTGTCCCAGCACACCTTCTTGATATAGGCAGCAATGTCCTTCTCTATATTGTACTTCTCCATGGCCTGCGTGGCACAGTCAACGGCATCCTGTTGCATGTCCTCAGACATGTCTGCGTTCTTGATCACTGCCTTCCGGTCAGACATGGTGACACTACAGAAGGAGCAGAGAGGTAAGGCTGACAACTCCATGCTCTGGGCAGTGAACATTAGCTGCTGGGTGTGGGGTCTCAGTGAGAGAGGGGAGTATAGAAGGTGAGGGCAACAGAAAACACAGATGTGAAGCATTAGGAGAGGGAGCTCCTAAGCTTTAGCAGAGACATTGTTCCCACCCTGGGAAATATAGGGCCAATAGGACATAATAAATCATCAGTTTTTACCACAGGCAAAATGAGGTTTTTCAACTCTAAAATTTACTTCCGATATTCTGAACAGCATCAATAGTCAAGATGATATTACAGTGTATCATCTACTAACTGTGTCATTGGGCAAGTTACTTAATCTTTGTGTTTTTATGTCATCATCTGTAAAATGGGGACTACAGGGTTGTCCTGAGAATAAACCAGGTATCCTAACATTTGAACAGAATAAGTCCCTGATTTAATGACCATTCATTACATCATTGGCATCAATGAAGAAAGAAGCTGGACTAGGACTCAGTAGGCCTGACTCCTGGTCCTGAGTTTATGTCTTGTAGTCTTAAGACAAGTCACTTGGCCTTCCTGTATTTGATTATTTTCATTTTAGCAGATGAGGATAGCTCTCTATCGCGAGTTGTTGTAAGGATTAACTAGTTATATGAGAACATCTGCAGACAAGGACAGTCTACAAGGGACTGTCCATCAGTCAGATGCAGCCTACCACCTGTTTTTGTAAAATAAAGTGTTGCAGGAACATGCTACGATGGCAGAGTTGAGTAGTTCCAAGAGACTATTTGGCCTGCAAAGCCAAAACTATTTCCTATCTGGCCCTTCACAGAAAAATGCCGCCAACCCCTGCCCTATAAAAAAAAGGGGTAGGGTATATTCCAGGCTATCAATGCCCAGTAGAGCAGAGATGATAATTATGACTTCTCTCAAGTACTCCAGGGTGAGATGCCCCTTAGAGGTAGAGACGGTGGGAAGGCAACCTCAGACTTGGCCAGTCGGTCACACAGACATGGGACATGTCTGTCCCACCCTCCCCTCTGCTTCCCCACTCTCCTCAGTACAATGTTCATTTTTTAAAGCTCAATATAATTTTTGAAAGCCCTAATTTTGGACCCAGCTTCAACACTGATTTGTCATTCCTTTGGTGTGTTGCTTCCTCATGCCAAACATATTCATTCAAAAAGTACTGACCTATTAGGTGATGTGAAAGGTATTATGTTAGGGGACAATATCTTATTTTCCTCAAAGAAATGCTGAAGCCTTCCTTCTCTTAAAAAACCAGAGGCTTGGGAAAAACCTGGAGATAAAGCATTTTAAAAAGGTGCCTAAGAAAGGTAAAGAATTACTATTTTAAGAGCCTTGTTTCATATCCCTGCTGTCAGGGCCATGCCATTCATCCCATAGCAACCAGAGTTCCCAGGCAGACCCTGCATGGACCCTTCCTGGGACAAGAGGAATCTCAGGAACTGGCTGGCAAGTGGCCTGTGAGGTACTATGCAGGAACAGAGGGGATGAGCCCTTTGTCCTTGACCACAGAGCCAACACATGGAGCAGTAACAATCTCCCCCTCCCATCATCCCACCCCTAAAAGCACCACTCTGTGGCCCAGCCCAATGGACAAGAGATGCTGTCATTCCAGCTCTATCTGATACAAGGCTGCACAGGAGACTGCCTGCTCAAGGGCAGATCCTTGGTATCATTCCAGGCCACCTTGATCTCTGAGTTCACATTAGCCTGTGGGCTAGATGGCTGAAAGGGAAAACAGAACTCACCACCACCATCTGAGCCTGCACCACATGCAGAGAATGCACACATGCCAGCTGCCTGCCAGACAGCCCTTGACCACATCCAAGGCCCCTTCATCTAGATAGCACTGTCAAACTAAGCAGGGCTGGTTCCACTTCGGCAGAAACTAGCAGAGCAAAGAGGTAGTAGACCAGCACCCTCTGCCCCCACATTATGGAGAGGAAAAGTCAGAGCCTCAACTGGAGTCTGTGAGCACCACATGGTGCTGAGGAAAGATTCGGAGAACACTGTTCAAGGAATGACTAGTTACATGACCTTGGGCAAATCAACATCTTCATTTTAAATACCAAAGGTTGAAATGAGATAAATGGGGCAACCTCAATGGGTCTGAGCAAAGGTACAACAGCAGCACAGGGAGAAAGGTTCTTATAAGGCTCCGTACAAGTGAAGAAAAACTAGTGTCACCTGGTGGCCTATTCCGGGTTACCACTCAGAAGGGGGCACTGTTTACAAACCCAGGCGTGGGGGTGGGGCCTGGTTAGACAGCAAAGTGAAAGTATGAAATTGGCACCATTTTGCCTGCAAGCTCACCTGCTCCACTGCCTCATTCCCAAAGTCCAAAGGGGCAACTTTGTTACAGTAATTAAAAGCCACTTTACTCTCCAGGAGACAGCCTCCGGTTACATAATATTGGTCTTGTGACTACAATGGCACGATTCTTCACCCCTGCCCCCCAGGCATCTGAGAGAGTTGAAGCCCAACCCCTACCACCCCTGTCCAAGGTGCCAGTGAGCAAAGCAGAGGAAGGTGTCCAGTCTAGCCCCTCCCTCCTGGGGAAAAAGCAAGGGACCTGGGCCTCCAGATAAGAGGAGGATGGCCAGAGGGCCCCAGGCCAGCCGCCTCAGTCACGAGCCAGGGCTCCTGTGAAAAGCGCAAAGGGCACTCCAGGACAGCTCCCATCTTCTATTCTTGGTTTTGCAACCCAAAAAAAAGGCTAAATCTCCGAATGACACGGACCACCATCCCCACCCGCCAATAGACACACACTTCTACTTCCCTCTTCGGGCTCTCCAAGGGGGCCGTATCCCTCCACTATCCCATCCTCCAGAGCGCTGAGGTCCCAAAGGGCAGCACCTGGGGAACGAGGAAGCATCCTCCTCCCCCCCCACCTCCCGCCCGCGCCGCCGGCCAGGTCCGCAGGCTCTGGCCGGTCGGCCGCCCTCCCCCGCCCGGCCTGGAACAGCGCCGGAGTGACTGGGCGTCCTCGCTGCAGGAAGGACGCCCCAGAGGGTGGCGGTGGCGGCAGGAGGAGCCGCGTCACGCCCAAGCCCTCTCCACCCCCTCTTCCCCGGCCCCTGATATCAGGGGCCTCCACGCAGCGCAGGGAGACTCCCCGGGGTGGCGGGCGCAGCGGCAGCTCCGCAGCCCAGGCCTCCAGCAGCGCCACGAGGGTGGACGGGGCAGAGGGTGGCGCAGCTGGGGCTGCGCCCAGAGGGAGGGGCAGCGGGGGCGCGCGGCGCTGCCCGGACCGTCAACGCCAAGGACTGCGGGGCCAGCCCTGTTCCAGGCCTTGGGGCCAGTTGAGGAGGCCGTAGGGCGACCTCGGCGAGGGCCGGGGCGTGTGGAGCCGCAGGCGACGGGCACAGGCCCGCCACCGGGGGACGCTCCCACCCACCGCTCACCTTCACGGAGGCGAGTCCGCACGGGGCCCTGGGGAGCAGCGATGGCCCGAGGCAGAGCACAGGCAGGGGCGGTGTCCCCTGGGCTCCTCCTGCAGCCGCCGCCGCCGCGGTCTCCGGCTCCCGCAGCCCGGGGCCGATCGCTCCCTGCCGCGGTCCGCCCTTGGGAGTTTCGCCGGCCGCCCGCGCTCCGCCTCGCGCCGCCGGCCCGCCCGCCCGCTCAGCGTTGGCGCCTCACAGCTCCGCTCCGCTCTGCCGCTGAGCGCGGCCGACGCGCGGCCCCCGCTGAAATAGCGCCCCGCCCCCGCCCCCCCGCCGCGCGCGCCGCCGTCCGCGCTCCCCATTGGCTGCGCCCGCCCGGCCCCGCACTGCGGGCTTCTCCCCGCGCCGCTCTCGCCCCACATCTTGTTTCCTCCCACAATGCCTCGGGGCGGAGGGAGGGGGTGGGGAGGAGGAGCTGGAGCGGGTGGGGGAGGGAGCCGTGGCCTTAAGAAAGGAGAGGAATGCGGACCCCTACGCCCGGGGCTGGAGAGGCCAGGCCTGAAAAGGAATAGAGAGACATGGTCCTGAGAGAGGAGGAGAGGGAGGGGTGTGGAGACTCCAGTCCCAAGGAAGAAAAGGGGAGAAGGGGATGGAGATTTCAGACCCAGGGAACAGATGGGGCTGAGGTAGAAACCCCAACCTTAGAGAGAGGAAGGGGAGGAGATGAAGTCATCAGCCTCAGAGGAAAAGACAGGACACTCTCTCCTCCCGTATCTGTGGGAAAGAGAGGGACAGCCAGCCCTATGGAGAGGGAGAGGCATAGGAGCCCCACGACCCCCTCACCTCACCTTCCGGGACGGTCCCTTCTTCCTCCAGCTCAGCCTTTGTTCTTTGAGGCTGAAGGACCTAAACTCCCAGCTGGGCCCCCAGCCAGTATTTATCTACAAGAGCAATGGAGACAGAGCCGAAGCAAAATTGATGGGGGGGTGTCTTTGGTACGCAGGCCTCTGCTGTCCTTGCACATTTATGGCCTTGGGGTCCTGGGATGGGGGTGAGAGTGAGCCATTTCTTGTCGTCTGTCCCTGCCTGTCCAGGTAGACAGGACTGGAGGAGAGTGAATAGAAGCCCCTAGAGGTGGTGCCTGTCAGAACTGTGAGGAGCCTTCAAAAACCACCCATCCACATCCCTCCCTTTATAAAGGAGAGAATCCAAGTACAGAGAGGGGAGAGCCCTGCCGGATCCCGCAGGTCAGGCTTGACTCGCTTCTAGCTGAAAAGCGGTGCACCCAGGCAGCAGCCCCACTGGAGGCTCAAGAGACTCCCGGGAGGATGGGTGTGAACGTGCGCGTTGGGAGCCTGCCTGCTGTCACTCCACCCCACTTCCAGGAAAGATCCTCAGGCCTACGGTTTTCTTTCTGGTCTGTTTTATACAAAAGTGTCTACCTCAAGGGCTGATGAGCCTTTATTGGGAACCAAGCATTTTGGCCATACCGTCGGGTTTAAGAAGCTGCCAGGGATAGCTCCCACTCCTATCTTTTTCCCTTCGCCTCTCCAAACCATGTCAGGAAGTGAGACTTGCCCTGGCCCTGGCCTGCTCTGGTTTGAAGCATCAAAAGTTAGTGTTCGTTTTGTGTCAGGGGAAACCTGGAAAAATCATTCCCTCTGGTTTCTGCTTTCCACAGTTCTGTCCTCTAACAACCTCAGTTAGGGGATTTCAGAGAGCAGTTAAGGCCTGGGGTATCCCCTCACACTAAGGGTATTCTGATGTCAGTCTTTGTGTTCATGAATGGGAGGCGTGGCCTCTATGGGAGGAAGGGCGGGGGATGACGAAGGATAATTTATACACTTAGGGCTTGTGCCGGGCTAATCTCCTGGACTGCTTGGAGAAAGAGAAGCTAGTACCCCCTTTCTCCAACAGTCATTAGTTTCCGGGGCCTGAAGGTCAGATTTGCACGTATGGTTGCACAGGTCATTCACTGCACAAGAGTATCCAACCAAGGGAGCAAGTGGGTGCTAAAATACAGGGGGCACACTGCTTGCTAAGCTGTGTGTCATGGTGCAAGCCAGTGTCCAACCAGAAGATGACTTCTTTCAAGTGTTTCCAAGGGTTACTATGAGCTAGCAGTGGCCCTTCAAAGGCCATGCTGCCAGGGCATAAATCCTCCCTCTGCTCCCCTTCCCTGAAGTACAGTAGGGATAAAAGCTTGCTCATTTCCAGGCTGTGGTGTGGTGGACACAAGGGCACAAAGAACTTCAACTAACAGAAGTCAGAGCCAAGGGTTTTCACTTTTAGGAAATGCGAATATCAGTGCGCGCGCGCGTGTGTGTGTGTGTGCGCGCGCGCGTGTGTGTGTGTGTGTGTGTGTGTGTGTGTGTCAAGGACTAAACTGTAGAATATCAGGGAGATGTGTTAATAGTATGGTGTATAGATAATAATAACTAATCCTCATGAATCCCTTGCTGTATGTCAGGCTCTATTCTAAGCGTTTTAAATGCAATGCATTCCATTTAATCCCAGGAGCTGCCTTTTGAAGTGAATATATTACTATCACCCTGTACAGATGAGCAAACTAGAGTTTAGAGAAGTTCAGTAACTTACTCAACATTGTCCAATTTGTCAGTAGCAGGATTCAACTCCAGATTGTTTCCACTGCCTACAATCTTACCCATTATACTGTACTGCCTCCTAACAGAGAAAAGAGGAGAGGAAGTGTAAAACAGGGTTTGGCCCTCTATCTAAATTATACCAGCATTTCATAAACTTACCTGACTCCAAAGCCCTTTTTTTATCCAAACATTTATTAACATCTCTGGGAACTACTACTCCACAGGACACAGTTTGGGAAACTTATGATATAATAATTACTGCTATTTATGTAAAATGCTTACTGTTCAGGATAATTACTATGCAACATAGTCACTGTTATAATTAATATGTCAGCTTAACTTGGTGAATGTTTTTATTTGATACAGCTACAGTATTTGTGATTGCCCAGTTTCCTGTTGCCCAGATAACACAGTCATGTCTTCTGACTTAAAAATCAAAATCAGACTGTTGTTTTTGGCTCTTTGGCGGACCCCTTTCCATCTGGGTACTTCTTTAACTTCAGGGTTCCCCAGGGCACTTTGCTTCCCTCACTGCTCAACTTGGAAATTTCACCCACATTCATGGTTTTTACCATGATCTGGGCCCCAATGATCCCCCTAATGCCTGGACCTCTCTACTGTGGATGCCCCACAGGCTCTTCAGACTCTTCGCACACACGTATAAAGCAGTGGGCCAGAGTGCATGGATTCTGAACTTTTTCCACCACTCTAGCAGCTGTGCAGATTTGGCTAAGCTATTCAACATTTCCAAATTTCATTTTCCTTATCTGTAAATTGAGAATCATATCCACTTCATGGAGTTAAGAGAAAATGCATGGAGAAGTGCTGGCACAGTGCCTGGTTAATATACGTGATTAATAAATGTTAGCCATCGCCAACATCTCCGTCCCAGACTTGTTCCCTTTCCCCGTATTTCCTATCTCCGTTTGGCCCCATAATCCACCCAGGCACAAGCCAGAAACCCTAGATTTGTGTCTCTCCCTCACCCAGCATGTCTCCATCACTGCTCATCTCTTGGATATTTTTCCAATCCATGCCTTATGAATCCCCTGCGTCAGATACTCATCATCTCTTCCAGTTGGTTCTCTGTCTCCGTTCTTGGCTCCTCCACCTTAGATCTACACTGCAGTGATCTATCTAAAATGCAGATCTCCTCAGGCATGCCCCCCTTTCCTGCTCAGAATAAAGACTAACTCCTTTCCCGTAACTTACCCTCCACACGGGCACGCCTGCTTCTCTGCCTTATGTCACCACACTTTCCATCTCATTCTTCCTGCTCTGGTAACACCATCCACTGCCTGTTGTTTCCCTACATGCAGATTCCACACCTGAGTACATGCAGATTCCATACCTGAGCTCTTGCCTATGAGACTTGGAGCTTTTTTCCTGGCTAACTCCTTTGTTTGGATGTCATCTACCAAGCCCTTGAACCCTAGAGGGAATGCACACCCCTCTTCTGTGCTCTCTAACATCCAGGGGTTTTCACTGACCACTTACAATTAAATATGTCAGTCTTATGTTTGTCTGTACTTCCTTTCAGGTGAGAATCACGTCTTACTTATGTGTGGTTGCAGGACCTAGCATAGTTCCTGAAACATGGGAAGTTCTCTGTAAGCATTGTATAAACTGATTGTGCCTATTAATGACTGAAAAGTACAGCTTGGAAGGACACTGTTTCTCCACCCCGAAGAACAGTGTCCAGGCTCTCTCTGCCAAGAACCAGCAATGCATACTATTTACACTGGGCCCTTCCTGCCCAAAACAAGTTGCCAGCTAAAATAATTCATTGTTAGCCCTAGGGAAAGTCCAAACCTGGTTTCTCAATTGACTTCCTCCTCACACTCTCTGCTGGGTATTTGACTAATGTCCTTACAGGTAAAGACAATCCAACTCCAGCTGACTGGATCATCTAGAGGAAAGAGACAGTGGAGGTGACAGAAGTCGTTTTGCCTAGCCGTTTAGTATTGACCTGCTTCAAGATCTCCAGGAAATTATAGAAGGTTGGGAAAGACACACATTGACATGCCTATTGCAAGGCAGACCCTGGTGCCAGTCCCCCCGTCAAGTCCCACGTGACTAGAACTGCTGAAATTCACCTCAATTCTTTGCTGATTTCTTGGGTGAACTTGCAAAACATATTTCCCTGGGCAACTATTTACCAAGCCCCAAATATTGTCCGTCCTTGGCCGGGAGCAGTGGTTCACTCCTGTAATCCCAGCTCTTTGGGAGGCCGAGGCAGGTGGATCACAAGGTTAAGAGATCGAGACCAGCCTGGCCAACATGGTGAAAATACTGTCTCTACTAAAAATACAAAAATTAGCTGGGCATGGTGCTGGGCACCTATAATGCCAGCTGCTCGGGAGGCTGAGGCAGGAAAATCACTTGAACCCAGGAGGCAGAGGTTGCAGTGAGCCAAGATTGCACCACTGCACTCCAGCCTGGGCAACAGAGTGAGACTCTGTCTCAAAAAAAAAAAAAAAAAATTGTCCCTCCCCTCTCCAAACTCCCTGAGGAACCAGCCAAGTTCAACCACTTGAACTAGTGAGATAAGCACTGGACTAAGAGTCAAGGAGGAAGTCCCAAGCCATATTCAGCTGCTAGTCAAGTCATTTCACCCCTCAGACTCTGGATTTCTTCATCTGAAAGATGTAGGACTGGTTGATCTGTAAGGTCCCCAGCAGCCCCAAAGTCTGCAATTCTCTATTTCAATAGCCCCATCACAAAGGATACCTTCTCTGATCCACTCAGTCAGAATTCACACCAAATGAGTTCCTTGAGAGTTGGGATATCATTTTGCTCATCTTTGTATTCCTCTAAGAAACAACATGCTTTGATCTAGTTTAGATTCAATGAATTGTTTAGAGCTTCAATTAAAATATTAAAGCAAATGATCACCAAGTAGAAACTAAAGAGAAGATGCCCAGTGGAAGCGTGGTGTTCGGGTATATCTTTTGGGGAGAGATATCTATTCAGATTCTTTGCCCATTTTTCATTGGATTTATTATTATTATTATTATTATTGAGTTGATAGTGTTCTTTTTGTATTCTGGATACTAGACTTTCATCAAAGATTTCATTTTGCAAATGTTTTCTCCTGTTCCATGGGTCTATATTTTCACTTTCTTGCTAGTGTCCTTTGAAGCACGAAAGTTTTACTTTTGGTGAAGTCTAATTTGTCTGTTTTTTTCTCTTGTCACTTGTGCTTTTGACGTCATGTCCAAGAAACTGTTGCCTAACCCAAGATCACAAAGATTTACTCCCACATTCTAAGAATTTTAGCTCTTGCATTTAGGTCAGTGATCTATTTTGAGTTAACTTTTGTGTATGGTGTGAGGTAGAGTCCAACATCATTTGTTTTACATGTGGATACCCAGGTGTCCTTCATCAATGGTTGGAAATGCTATCCTTTCACCACTAAATTGTCTTGACACCATTATAAAAAATCAGTTGCCTATAAATGTAAGAGTTTCTGAACTGCCAATTCTATTTCAATGATCTACATATTTATCTTTGTGCCAGTACCGTACTGTCCTCATGACTGTTGCTAAGTAGTAAATTGTGAAATCTGGAAGTGTGAGTCCTCCAACTTTGCTCTTATTTTTCAAGATTTGTTGTCTATTCTGACTCCCTTGCATTTCTATGTGACTGGTAGGACCAGCTTACCAATTTCTGTTAAAAATCCAGCTGGGATTTTTGATAGGGATTGTGTTGAATTGTAGATCAATTTGGGGAGTATTACCATCTTAACAATATGAAGTTTTCCAGTCCATGAACATGGATGTCTTTCCATTTAGTTAAGTCTTCTTTAATTTCTTTTAATAATGTGTTCTAATTTTCAGTGTACATGTTTTACACATCTTTCACTATATATATTCCCTAAGTAATTATTTTTGATGCCATTTTTAATTGAATTGTTTTCATAATTTCATGTCCAGATTGTAATCATTGCTAGTACATAAAATACAATTGATTTTTGTATATGCATTATGATTTGTAACCTACAACCTTTCTGAACTCATTCATTAATTCATAACAATGTGTATGTGTGTATTTCTTAGAATTTTCTATATACAAAATCATGTCATCTACGATAGTTTTACTTCTTCCTTTAAAATCTGGGTGCCTTTTATTCCTTTTTCTTTCCTAATTGTCCTAGATAGAACCTTCAGTATATTATTCAGTTGGGTTAGTGAGAGCAGTCACCCTTGTCTTCTTCCCAATCTTAGGGGAAAAGCTTTCAGTCTTTCACCATTAGTGTTGGATGTGGGAGGTTTGTAGGTGCTTTTATCAAGTTAAGGAAGTTCACTCCCATCCCTAGTTTGTTGAGTGTTTTTATCATGAAATCAAATTGTCAAATGCTTTTTCTGCATCTACTGACATGATCATGTGGCTTTTGTCCTTTATTGTTAGTATGGTGTATTACATTGATAGATTTTCTTTCTTTTTTCTTTCTACTTATTTTTTACTTTTTTTGAAAGGGTCTTATTGTGTCACCCAGTGGTGTGATCATGGCTCACTGAAGACTTGACCTCCCAAGATTAAGTGATCCTCTCACCTCAGCTTCCCAAGCACCTGAGACCATAGGCACATACAACGACACCTGGCTAATTTAATTTTTTTTTTTTTTTTTTGGTAAAGTCAGGGTCTCACTATGTTGCTTAGGCTGGTCTTGAACTCCTGGACTCAAGCTGTTCTCCCACCTTGGTCTCCCAAAGTGCTGGAATTACAGGTGTGAGCCACCGCACCTGGCCTATTGATTGATTTTCAAGTGTTAAGCCAATTTTGCATTCCTGGGATAAATCCCACTTGGTCATGATGTATAATCTTTTTTATATGTTGCCATGTTCATTTTGTTAGTATTTTGTTGAAGATTTTTGCATCTATATTCATAAGTGATATTGAGTTTTCTTTTTTCTTTTTCTTTTCTTTTTTTTTTCTTGAGATGGAGTTTCACTGTTGTCACCCAGGCTGGAGTGCAATGGCACAATCTCGGCTCATTGCAACCTCCACCTCCCAGGTTCAAGCAACTCTCCTGCCTCTGCCTCAGAGTAGGTGAGATTACAGTCGCCCGCCACAAGGCCCAGCTAAGTTTTGTATTTTTAGTAGAGACAGGGTTTCACCATGTTGGCCGGGCTGGTCTCGAACTCCTGACCACCCACCTTGGCTTCCCAAAGTGCTGGGATTATAGGGATGAGCCACCATGCCCAGCTGATAGTTTTCTTATGATGTCTTCATCTAGTTTTGGTATCTGGGTAATACTGAACTCATGAAGTAAGTTGGAAAGTGTTCCTATTCCATTTTTGAAAGAGTATAAAGGACTGATTTTCATTCTTTAAACATTTAGTAGAATTCACCAGTGAAGCCATCAGGGCCTGGAATTTTCTTTGTGGGAAGTTTTTGAGGTAGTATAATGCAATCTCTTTTCTTGTCCTATTCAGATTACCTGTTTCTTGAGATAGTTTTAGTAGTCTGTGTCTTTCTAAAACTGTGTGTTTTATCTAGGCTATCCACTTTGTTCATAGTATCTCCTTAAAATCTCTTTTACTTCTTTTTTAAAATTTTTATTTTAGGTTCAGGGATACATGTGAAGGTTTGTTACGCAGAGAAACACGTGTCACAGGAGTTTGTTGTACATATTATTATATCACCCAGGTATTAAGCTCGGTAATAATATGTACAACAAACTCCTGTGACACGTGTTTCTCTACATAACAAACCTTCACATGTATCCCTGAATCTAAAATAAAAATTTTAAAAAAGAAGTAAAAGAGATTTTAAGGAGATACTATGAACAAAGTGGATAGCCTAGATAAAACACACACAGTTTTAGAAAGACACAGACTACTAAAACTATCTCAAGAAACAGGTAATCTGAATAGGACAAGAAAAGAGATTGCATTATACTACCTCAAAAACTTCCCACAAAGAAAATTCCAGGCCCTGATGGCTTCACTGGTGAATTCTACTAAATGTTTAAAGAATGAAAATCAGTCCTTTATACTCTTTCAAAAATGGAATAGGAACACTTTCCAACTACTCTGTCAAGTAGACCCCAGTGTTTGTCGTTTCCTTTTTTGTGTTCATAAGTTCACATCATTTAGCTCCCACTTATAAGTGAGAACACATGGTATTTGGTTTTCTGTTCCTGCGTTAGTTTGCTAAGGATGGTAGCCTCCGTCCATGTTCCTGCAAAATACGTGATCTTGTTCTTTTTTACGGCTGTATCTTGTTTATTTCTTTAAGGTTGATAATAATGTTCCTCCTTTCATTCCTAATTTTAGTGTTTTAGTAACTTGAGTCTCTCTCACCTTCTTCTCTCTCTTTCTGTCTCTCTCTTTCTCGCTTTGGTCAGTCTAGCTAAAGGTTTGTCAATTTTGTTCATCTCTTCAAAGAACCAATTTTTCATTTCATTATTTTTTTCTATTGCTTTTCTATTATTAAGGTGGTTCTTGATACAAGCTACTTGAGTCAGGGAAACATAGACTAGGACAATTTGTTTGAGCAGCAGGATTTAAACTCAACATGTCTATTTTCCTCCATACCAGGGTTCTCTATATTAGTGTCTCCCCTATCACCTCTACCCCTAGAATACTATGACAAAGAAAACAGAGATCACACTATTACTTGGGGTCTGTGGGAGGACAATAGTTCCATTAAATCCATAGACATTTCTGAAACATCTCTAACAAGCTCTGTGGGAGGCACCGAGGGAGATGGAGATGAGTAGCTAGAAGAAGTTATGACTGCTCAGACCCACAGTATCACTGGGGAGACACATATATGTACGACCAACTTTATTAGCACAGGTCAGAGTATAGTGATGGCTGTGACCAAGAGTGAGCAAAATGCTCTGGGAACATGGGTTAGGGGTAATTAATCTGTATGGAAGAATTAGGGAACAGAGGGGTTAGCATTTGAGGTAAGTCTTGAAGAGTGAGTAGAATTTTGGAAAAAATCATGAGCCAAGGCAGGGAATGGTGGGAAGTCAAGTCTGGCAGGGACGCAGTGTGCTGGGGAAAGGAACAGGCTGGACAGAAGAGTTAGGACTAGACTTTGGAGGGACCCAAAGGATCTGCAAAGGAGCTAGAACTTCATCCTGAAAAAACTAAGAATCCACTGAAGGGCTATGAGCAGAAGGATGACATGACTAGTCTGTTGGGATTTGGGACAGCAACAGAACCCTAAGTTGTGTTATTCAGACCCTGTCACACTCATAGAAGCAAGCAGAGATGGCTGCTTTCTGTTGACAAGTCCCTCCTTGGGACTCTCTCCTCCCTAGCCTTCCATAGCGTAGCACTTCCCTGGTTTTCTTCCTACCACTCTGGCTACTCCTTCTGTCTCCTTAGCAGGCTCCTCTTCCTCTGCTCATTCTTTAAATGTTGGTGTTCCTCAGAGTTTTGTTCTAGATCCTTTTCTCTTCTCACTAGACCATTCTTCCTTGGAGATCTTATATGTTGCTATGGCTTCAATGACCAACTATAGACTGATAATTCCCAAATCTATATATAGCCTGTTCAGGCCCCTCTCCTTAGCTTTAGACCCATAAGATCTAACTGCCCTGTGAACATCTCCATTTAAGTGCTATATTCATTAGAATCCCTTTCCTGTGAATAAAAGGAAATTCCAAATAAAATGGCTCAAACAAGATAGGAGTGCAGAGGTATTAAGTCCAGGCCTGGTGTGACGGATCCACAGTGTCAGGGTCTCAGGATTCTTCTACCTATAATTCTGTCACCCTCAACTCTCAACTAATCCAGGATGGCCGCTCAGGCTCTAGCAGGAAGGAGAAAGCAGTGACAGAGCATGCTCTTTCTCTTCCAAGACACATCCCAGAATTCATAATACTTGTGCCTATATCCCACTGGCCAGAACTTAGAGGTTCACACATGGTTTTTATTCTGAGTGACCATGTGCCCAGTCAAAAAACTGGAGTGAAGAAAAACTATCGAACAGAAGTTCTGCAGATGCCCCACAAGCACCTCGAATGCAACATGTCCAAAACAGAACTCCTCACTTTCAACCACTTTCAACCCTTCCACATCCACTCACCCCCAGAACTCTTCCTGACTTCTCCATCTTATCATGGCCCTAGCATCCAACTAGCTGCCTAAGGCAGAAACCCGGGAGTTGTAACTCTGAAACCTGTCTCTATCCTCAAGTCATCATGATCTTCCATGTCAACAGCAACAGTTTCATCCCTTGTCTCCTAATACCCATTCTTGCTTCGTCAAATGCATTCTCTACATCTGCATTGTCCAATATGATAGCCTCTAACTGCATGTGGCCTGGAGCACTCAAAAGGTAGCTAGGCCAATTCAAAATGTGCTGTAAGTGGCTGGGGGCGGTGGCTCATGCCTGTAATCCCAGCACTTTGGGAGGCTGAGACGGGCAGATCATGAGGTCAGGAGATAGAGACCATCCAGGCTAACACGGTGAAACCCCGTCTCTACTAAAAATACAAAAAAATTAGCCGGGCGTGGTGGCGGGCGCCTATAGTCCCAGCTACTCGGGAGGCTGAGGCAGGAGAATGGTGTGAACCCAGGAGGCAGAGCTTGCAGTGAGCCAACATTGCGCCACTGCACTCCAGCCAGGGTGACAGAGTGAGACTCTGTCTCAAAAAAAAAAAAAAAAAAAAGTGCTATAAGTGTAAAATACACACCAGATTTCATAGACTTAATATGAAGAAAGTAAAATATCTTAGTATTTCTATGTTGATTATGTGTTAAAATAATAATATATTTATATGTTGGATGAATTTATTTAAAATTAGTTTCAGTTGTTTCTTTGTACATTGTTTATGTGGCTACTAGAAACATTTTAATTATATATGTGGCTCCCATTCGTGGTTCTCATTATATTTCTACTGAAAAGTGTCAATCCACACAAAAGCAAAACAATCTCTTTCTAAAACATGCATCTGAACATGTCACACATCTTAAAAGCTTTCAGTGGCTTATTGTCTGTAGGATAAAGTTCATTCTACTCAACATGGTTTTCAAGCCCTCCTTGACCCAGTCCCTGCCCCACCCTCCAGCCTCATCTCGTACCCCCTCTTCCCTCCATCTGCCCCTTGCATGCTACACTCAGGTCCTGTGTGCTTCTTTCAGTTCCTTCAGTGTACTATGGGTCTGTAGCCTCTGGGCCTGCACACATGCTGTTCACTGTGCCTGGAACACTCTTCCCCCTCTTGGCCTGCTTAATGGTCTGCTCGTCTTTATAGTCGCAGCGTAGACACATGTCTTCCCTGAGAGGCCTTCTTAGCTATCCTGCTTCTCTGAGCTCTCATTACTTCTCTATCCTGCCCACCCATCTCACCCCCGAAAACAGTGTGCCAAAGAACTGTGTTCTTTTCTCAGACTGTTTGGAATCTTGCCTGTCATGTTTACTGTGGTGTCGCCAGCACCTCCAGCAAACATTGGTGCATAGTCAGCCATCAATAAGTATTTGCTGAACAAATGAATGAATCAATGCATAACATCCCAAAGTCACGTAGACAAAGTTTCAGATGGAGGGTAGAGCCAGACTAGATGACGTCTTAGTCTTAAAGAGGTGGCCATCCAGTGACCATTAGGTTACCCAGTCTGGGAGGTGAGGCAAAGGGAAACTTGAAAGATATCACCCTGTAACTACTTAAATCATATCCCTGAGTTTCCTTACATGTCACCCTGTCTTCAGCCCCTCTCCAGGCCTGGACAGGCCATTTATTGGGACCCAGGCCACCACTGCCTTTTCCTCCTTCCTAGGAAGGACAAACAGCACTGGCTCTCCTCCCAGGAAAGCCCCCTGGCATTTACCACACATTTTCAGCAAGAGCCATATTGAGGATTGTTGCTGGAGATGAGCATCTTCTTAAGTGGGGGTGGGGGTGGGTAGAAATGGAGGAAGGAGGTAAGGAGGAGAGAGTAAGGAGGGTGCCAGTTTTGAGTTGCTTTTAACCCAGGACCAGGAGAATTAATGTGCATGTTAGTAATGAAGCGTGAGCTTCTCTGTGAAGATTTCCTTTCAGGAGACAGATGGGTAGGGACCTAGAACTGAAGAAGGAAAAGAACTTGGTGTCAGGAAGCCAGAGCAGGGAACCCTGGGGCTCCATTGCTACTTTGCTGCGTGACCTGAAACTGGGCTTCAGTTCCTCACCTATAATAAAAAGAATCTTTGCTTTCTGTACCCCTGGAGGGGCTGTTATAAGAATGGAAGCAGGCAAATGGGTGTAAATGGGCTCTGAAAATACAAGTATCAGAGTAAAAGTCAAGTGAAGTCATGTGAAGGCAAGTGTTTTGAGACTGTGGTTTGGTTTGGGCAGGAGGTGAACAGGCAGTTGTGGAAAGGAGGCTGGGAATGGTGGGTGGGAGTGCACCTCCTCTCAACAAAGGTGGATTCATATCAAGGCAGAGTCCTGTTCTCCTAGCCATGGCTCAGGAGCCAGATTTGCCTGTTCTAAACCTGCACCAGAAAAGCTAAATATTGAACAGAACCTTGGAGAAAATAGACCCACCAGGGAACCTCAGGGCCCTGAAAGGACAGAGCACAGTCCCATTTTGGGCACCCTCCCTTAACTCAAGCAAGCGTGAACACAGACACACAGACACACACACACACACACACACACGTACACACACACACACACCTCCTTTGCAGATGAGGCTGACACTTCAGGTCCTCTCCCCAGAACTTTACACCTCACCACCTCCTGCAACCTCTTCCCAACTTGGAAGGTTTCCCAGTGAATTGACACTGCCTTAACCCAGCCAGAGACCACCCTGCCCTGGGCTGCTCCATGTGGAGACCCTGCTCCCAAAAGGGTCGAGCACAGACGAGGTGGCTAGATTCCCCTCTGCCCTACCAAAAGCGGGTCTCAGTGGTGGGGTGCACACGGGAGGCCCTTGCTCCTGGAGCAGGTCCTACAGCTGGCAAGGCCACTGCTTGGAGGTTTTATTATCCCCTTCTCTCTTTTCCTTTCACAGCCACGTCAGATCACACAAAGCAATCAGTAGTACCAGCAGTTCCCAACCTGGAGGATTGAAAACACGTTCCCCAGCATGCTGCCAACAGCAGCCAGCATCAAGAGGCTCTGTAATTACAGAGATGCAGGGGTTTGTGCTCCTGCTCTCACTCATCTATGAAACTCTTCCATTCTCCTCCTTTCCCATGGTGCCCTTAAAAAGGCAATGTGAGGCTGAGGCCTTCAGAAAAGCAAGTTCCAACTCCCTATTCCACCGTGGACAGACTTCAACCCTCACTACAATTCAGATTCACTCAGTCGTGTGTTCATTCATGTGTTCATTCCTTCATTTGAAATGCAGTTAATTAAACCTGTCTGCGCTAGCGGTGGGCCTGGTGGTGGGGACACCAAATGTCACCTAGCCCTTACTTTTGAAGAGCTCGTGGTCTAATAAGGAAACTAAGGGATATGATTTAAGTAGTTACAGTAAAAATCAAAAAGTGGTGTGTGGTAAGGGACGTGCCGATCAAATCCTAAGTCAGAGAAAGGTAATGTTGGGAAGGACACCTGTTTCCTAAGAGGCAATATGGTGTAGCGGCTGCGAATATGGACTCTGGAGAACACAGGCCAGGGTTCAAATCTTGACTTTGCTACTCACTGTATAACCCTAGGAGAAATTGGGAGAATTTTGAGGTCACTGTGAGGAAAAGGTGCAGTGCCCAGCATATAGTAGATGCTCAATAAACATCAGCTGCTATAATCAGGGAAGGTAGCTTATAACATGAGTTTTCGACTTGTGTGGAGCAAGAAGGTAGGGCATTATAGAACAATAGGGATAAAGGAAGAAAATGCAGTGCTTGTATGAAATTCCTTTTGGCGATAGCATAGCCTGTAGGAAGGGAAGAAATATCAAATAAAGGCAGTAAGTTGGGCTGGGGTTAAACCCTGGAACAATGAATGGCAAAATGAACTTAAGGAGAGGTAGAGGGACATAGACAATCTTTTGTTTTTGTGTTAGTCTATTTTTTAAAGAGATGTGGTCTTGTTATGTTTCCTGGACTGGCCTTAAACTCTTAGGCTCAAGTGATCTTTGCACCTCAGCCTCCTGAGTAGCTGGGACTACAGCTGCATTGCCCCTGCATCTGACATAGACAATCTTGATAGGGCCAAGTGCCCACCCAGCCCTAAGTAATGACCCTCATCTTTAGAGCCACATCCAATTAGGCCAAGATTCAGGGTCTCCAAAGTTGGGGAGACAGCCCTTGGGGCATGGTGCAGTGTTGGCCAGTATCCTAGATTCTGTCCATCTGGGCAGGCCTCTTCCTGCCTCTGTCAGGAGCCTGAGCTCTGCAATCAGGGCCAAGAGAGAAGAGCCATTTCTGTTCACAGGAACTAGTGGACATGGCATCTCTACCCACCAGAAGGCTAGTGTTGGGGCACAAAGGCTGGAAGCGGCCTCAGGAAAGGTGGCCCATGGAGAAGGCAGAGGGAGAGGCCAGGCGAGGCTGATCAGGCCTGTGGTCATTATCACCACCCTCTGTTTTGCCCTAGGGTTAGCAGAACCTCCTCTATTCTCCTTGGGAGTGGTGCAGACCGAGAGCACAGATGTCACCAAGTGCAAAACAAACCAAGGAGAGGCCTGCTGGGAGAATGCCAATGAGAGCAAGGGCCCCCGAGAGTGATTCCCAGCTCAGGGGCACCCCAACCCTGGACTGAGGGGAAAGAGTGGGCATTAAGGTTCTGTCTGGGGGTTCACTTCAAGTCAAAGGGGCCCTATTGGGAGGTAGCATGGTAGAGTGAAAAAGATCGTCACCTGGGGGAATCAGGAGGCCTCATGCTTGTCCAGGTTGTGCCTCTCACCTTGTGTGACTTGGGAGAAATCACTTCTCCTTGGCCTCTGTTCCTCCTCAGTAAAAAAGAGTTTTGCTTGGAAGATCTCAGAGGCCTTTCATAACTGAGAAATCTTTCATCTATTCATGTGGAGCACACAGCCTGTGCTCTCAGGATTTGGAGTAGTGGAATATGCCCTAAATATTGGAAAGAACCCAGAACAGCCAGACCTGAGAGACCAGAGGAACGCTCTGGAGCCTCCATCCTTCAGGTTGTGCAGAGGTGAGGGCTGCAGAGGGGTGGGGAGAGGAGAGAAAACCACCAGGGAGGGAGGGAGGCAGCCTATCTGAACACCTGACATCTCCAGGACAGAGAAAATGAGCTGGTAGGAGGTTTCTTCTCCCAACTCGAGCTGCCTCAGGATCCTGTGGAAAAGCTGCATTATAATCGATAGCCTCGTAAATAAATAAATAGTCAATGCATCCTGTCTCCAGCTCAGGGCTTCTTCAGGAAAATTGAACCTTGACCCACTTCTGCAGGCCCATTTTGGCTTCCTCCCAAGGCCTCCAGAGGGAAAGAACTCTCTCACAGGTCATCCAGGGCATCCTCCTGCCTCTGCACTGGCCTGCCATGTGCCCCATCCCAGGAGGTCAAGCACTGGGGAGCGTGCCCTCTTCCCGCCACCCAGTCCCATGGGGTTCTCTCACAGGCAGACAGGTGTCCACACCCTATAGCTCTTGCCTTGACCTTAATATTCTCATTCATGGTCAACTCCGCCCTCTGCTTTCAGCTCCGGCTCTCTGCTCCTCACCTCACCTGGTTTCATGCCTTTCTTCTGACTGCTGCTTGGCACCACATTGAACCAGCAGCGGGAAGCAGACAGTCGTTCTTCACTCCTCGAGAGAGTCTCCCACTACACCCACCCCTCAGACGATTTGTCATGTATTGTGAATGAGCCCCTCAAGGTCCAATAGAATAAATGCATTTCTGGGCACAATAAACTAAGACCCTTGTAATTTACTTTACAGAACAAGCATGTGCCAGTGAGTTGACTATAAGGCATTCTTTTCTCTTTCTGGCTTCTGTCACAACACTAGAAAAAGCAAATCTCCAACAAACCGAGTTGAATTTTTTTTTTTTATTTTGAGACAGGATCTCATTCTGTTGCCCAAATTGGGGTCCACAGCATGATCATAGCTTACTGTAGCCTCAAACTCCTGGGCTCAAGGGATCTTCCTGCTTCCGCTTTCTGAGTGGCTGGGATTACAGGTATGTGCCGCCATGCCTAGCTAACTTTATTTTTTATTTTTAGTAGAGATGAGGTCTTGCCATGCTGCCCAGGCCAGTCTTGAACTCCTGGGCTCAAGCGATTCTCCCACCTTGGCCTCCCAGAGTGCTGGGTTTACAGGCATGAACTACTACCCAAGTTGAATATTTTAGATCCCAGAGACTAAGATGGTGGTCAGCCTGTGTGGTGATAGGCAACTGCCTTCTATGTGTGCCTTGAAACATCTCAGGACCTCTCTTCTACTTTGGCGCCTCAGTTTCCTTTCCACCTCCCTGGCCCAGGCAGAGTACTCCTATGCCTAAGGAGTCTTAAGTGCTGCTTGTGTAGTGAGCATGGTAAAGAAATTGTTGGGTTGTGACTGTCCATTTTGTTCATAATTTAAAAAAAAAAATTAGAGATGGGGTCTTGCTATGTTGCCCAGGGTGGCATGCAGTGGCTATTCACAAGCACAATCGTGGCATACTGCAGCCTCAAACTCCTGGCCTCAAGTGATCCTCCTGCCTCAGCCTCCCTGGTAGTTGAGATTACAGGTACACACCACCATGCTCAGCTGTTTATAATTATTGACCATCATGTTCTAGCTGATCCCTATGGAGTGAACATTCTTTTAATTAAAAGTTTCTAACTAGAAGATACTATATCCTTGCTGTGTCTGTTCTATAATATTTAGAATATTCCATTTCCTTTTGAGTTCATAGCAGAGTTTTTTTTTGTTTGTTTTTTTTTTTTTTTTGAGATGGAGTCTCGCTCTGTAGCCCGGGCTGGAGTGCAGTGGCCAGATCTCAGCTCACTGCAAGCTCCGCCTTCCAGGTTTACGCCATTCTCCTGCCTCAGCCTCCCGAGTAGCTGGGACTACAGGCGCCCACCACCTCGCCCGGCTAGTTTTTTGTATTTTTTAGTAGAGACGGGGTTTCACGTTGTTCGCCAGGATGGTCTCGATCTCCTGACCTCGTGATCCACCCGTCTCGGCCTCCCAAAGTGCTGGGATTACAGGCTTGAGCCACCGCGCCCGGCCTCATAGCAGAGTTTTAGGCCCAGCTTCCCAACCCTACCTGATCTCCTGTCATCAGTTCTTATGTGATGGAAATGGGGGCGTGACTCTGTAGCCAACATACCCACAGAGCTTCACAGCTTACATAAACAAAACAGTGTTGTTCTGAGGTGTCCACACTGCAGTTCCTTTCCCCCACACAAACGCCTGATGTTTCATTGTCCCAGAGAAGAATTCAGGCCGAGGAAGCAGTCAGTAATCCGGGCTCCTGGCTGTGGTTTTGCTGTCTCCCAACTAGCAGGAAGTAGCTCTGGCCACCCAGAAAGTGGCACAGGATTCTTTGTCTGGCACCTGACAAGAGGTAAGGGTGGCCAGTAGCACAGTTTAGTGAGCTTGTAAAGCTGGTTACCAATTTGCATGGCTGTATTAATGAACCTCCCAAAATTGAGAACATGTTGATACAATGGATTTCCTACCCTAGAAAGAGTCTATGCGGCCGGGTGCAGTGGCTCACGCCTGTAATCCCAGCACTTTGGGAGGCCAAGGCAGGTGGATCACGAGGTCAGGAGATCAAGACCCTCCTGACCAACATGGTGAAAATACAAAAATTAGCTGTGCATGGTGATGCACGCCTGTAGTCTCAGCTACTCGGGAGGCTGAGGCAGGAGAATTGCTTGAACCTAGGAGGCTGAGGTTGCAGTAAGTCGAGATCACGCCACTGCACTCCAGCCTGGTGACAGAGTGAGACTCCGTCTCAAAAAAAAAAAAAAAGGCCAAAAATAGAGTTCATGCATACAGCACACCAACCTTCAGTCATCACTCTTACAGCCAGAGTCTTCCAGAAATTATGTGGGCCATGCCTATCCCTTCAAGTGGCCCCCAAGGCCCAGCCTTGCAGTAACTGACCCAGGCTCTCACATAGGGCACTGGGGTCCTGCCCCAGGCTCCAGGCTCTACCCGCAGCACAGGCTGGGGCTGGTGCTGAGCAAATGGGTTGTGGCTGTCGCCAGAGAGGAACTGGCAGCAGACACAGCAGACTATGTTTTCTTTGCAGGCTGAGGGTAACTGGAAGAAGCCGAGAATTCCTCTGCTCTGCCTTCGGGAGGAGGGGATGAGAGAAGCAGGGAAGGCCAGCAGCAATCTCTCTAAAAGAGAAGTTCCTCCAGCTCCTAGGATGAGCAAGATAGTATAAACAAAAGATGGAAAGACGACAACCTAGGACCCCAGGGAGTCCCTGGTATAGATATCAGGAGCCTAGGTCCCCTGTCTGGAACTGGCTCTCAGGGAGTCATGATGGTAGCTAACATTCATTAAATGTTTGCTCTGTGCCAGGCACCCTGCTCAGAGCTCAGTTGCACTGTGAAGACAATTTGTACAGGGGCTAAGAACATAGGCCTCAGCAACACACTACTAGGTTCAAATCCCCAACGTGGCTACTCATTAGCTCTGTGACACTGAGTAAGCTACTTACCCCCCTGTGCCTCAGTTACTTCATTCATAAGATAGGAATACGAATAGTACCCATCTGATAAAGTTTGAAGATTAAAT
This sequence comes from Macaca fascicularis, assembly GCF_037993035.2. Taxonomy (NCBI): domain Eukaryota; kingdom Metazoa; phylum Chordata; class Mammalia; order Primates; family Cercopithecidae; genus Macaca; species Macaca fascicularis. The sequence goes on from NC_088390.1 coordinate 48,650,987, forward strand.
GCATGCACATACAGAAAACTCTTAGCACAGTGTCTGCCCTGGAGTAAACAGGAGACAAATTTTTGCCATCACTACTTTATTGAATCCCCACACAAAGCTTTAAAGTAAATATTATTAATCTCTAAGGTTCAAGGGATTCAAATACTAGCCCAAGGTCCCAGGTTCGTTTGATTGACAGAGCATGAGTACCCTCCTAAGTGCCCCTTGAGGTCTCTGTGTTTAGGAGGAAGCAGGTTCAGAACTCTAGTTCCCCACTCCAGGTGCATTCCAATTTAGAAACTCCACAGCCACCTCAACAGCAGGAGCAAAGGTGGGTCTCTGTCCTGCCTCTGGGCCAGGCTGGCTGATGACTTCAGGCCCAACCAGAAGATCCTTTCCACCCACTCAACTTTAGCAATACCCACATCACCAACCCTGGGTCTCCCCACAGAGCCTCCACCTTCTAGGAAGTCTCCCTCCCTCCTGCAAGATGCTGGTGGCTGAGACTGGAGGGACCCTTTCAATTTGAGGATAAACAAACTGTCGTTCTGGCCCAGCCCTCTGCCGGCTTGCTGCTTCCCACCCCCCTCCATCCGCAGTGCACAGTCGCTCTGTTCTCCTGCCAACTTGGCAGCTCATCGCTGCTGTTACTATCAACACCTCCAAGGAAAAAGGGAGAGGAGTCAGCTCTGATCGCCTGGCGCACTGAACAGCAAATTCATGTCAGAGCCAGCCTTGGAATGTCTCCCAAGCTCCCAAGGCTCCTGGTGAGGAGGAAAAGGTGGGACTCATGTTGCTCAGGACAGATGGGGCTGGGGAGTGGCCCTGGGCCTAATTAGAGCAGACTCCCAGCAGAGCCACTCGCTAGTCCTGGCCAAAGCTGCAAGCCCCCGGGAGCAGATGGCTCTGATAGAAAGCGCTGCAGAAGGATACTTTGGGGACCTTGTAAATGTGTAGGAGAGGACTTGGGGGGTCTGAGTCTCACCCCAACTCTTGCCACAGTCCAGGGCAGTTCCCAAGGTGGTTAGTCAGAGGTCTGTGGCCAGGATTGGGAAAAACAGGTCTTTCCCTGTTCAGTCTGTGAGCTCCTAGAATCTCTGGCCTGTGCCTTCTTTCCTCCATCTTTCTTGGACTCCATGTGTGCAGAGCTCTTGTCTTTCCTATCGTATTGGATTGAGAGCCCCTAAGGGACCATACTTTCTCTGCCAAATGGAAACGTCCCATAGACAACCTTTTCCTATTCCCAACTCCCTCCCCCAGCCTCTTAGGCCCCACCTATTGGCTCCATAAAGCAACTGATGCCCTTGTCTGGCTCCTGCCGTGGCTCCTGGAGCCTGGCTGGGAAGAACAGAGAACCTGTATCTTCAAGGACCCAGTGTCCCTCCTGGAGCATAGCCTGCCTGCAGCACAGGGTCGTGGTCAGTCATCCACCCTGACAGGACTCAGGGGAGTCAGCGTGCAGCGTCTCCCAGGAGGAATGGCCTCTTTAGGTTTCTCCCTGCTTGTCAAGAGAGGGCCTTTGTTCCCTGCTCTAGGGCTTTTGATGTCAGTCAAAGTGGTGGGTTCAGGGGAAGCTTCCCAATCCTTGCACCACTGGCCATCTAGTCTACCCAAGGATGTGGTTGTTAGCTCCCCTCTGGGTGCTGCCAGCCTGTTTCCTTCTCTGTAACACAGGGATAACCTTGGGTACCTCACTGGGTTACAGCCTATGGTGATGAAGACATGAAGGTGATGCCTGTGCGCTCCTTGGGTCACTCCTGGCACTTAGAATCAGTATGTTTTCCTTCCTTCCCTCCTTTTCTTCATTCTTTACCTCATTCATCTCTCCACTCTCTCCAGGAGCCTTTCTCCCAGATGTGAAACTGATCCTAAGACCCCCTGTAATTTCCTGCTGAAAACCCCCTCCAAGAAACACAGCCACAGCCACAGTTCTTCCTGATAAGAAGCCCCAGGGGCCAGGCGACAAGAAAAGCGAGCTCATTCAGCAGGCTGGGATGTAAATAAGCCACAAGAGGCTGTGCCATTCTGGGTTGCACCTGTGAGCATCACTCAGCTGAAGCCCCGTCAGCGTTTCCATGACAAACTCGTATTTCCGGATGCCTTTCTTCCAGCTTGAAGAGCCTGCCTCGTGGTGAGACTTGACACTGAAAATGCTTCCATATTTTTTTCCCTAAAAAAGCTTGCATGCTCTAAAACTCCACATGTTTATTAGATGTGTTTGCTCTTCATTCTGAGAGTTTTGTTGACATTATATGTGTATAGTATACATCAAGCAGGTAATACACATGTGGGAAGTTCTGTGGTGGAGAGCCATCGTGGCAAATACACAGCTACCACACATCGTAACAAGATATCTTCCTTCCCCAAAATACATTCTGCATCCATTTGTCTGCCTCAAAGCCTGAAATTCCACCATTAGAGACTTGCTACTTTTGAACTTGAACGATTGCCTTTTTTTTTTTTTTTTTTTGAGACAGGGTCTTGCTCTGTCACCCAGGCTAGAGTGCAGTGGCACAGTCTCTGCTTACTGCAACCTCAATCTCCCAGGCCCAAGCGATCCTCCCACCTCAGCCTCCCGGGTAGCTAGGCCACAGGTGTGTGCCACCCTGGCTAATTTTTTTTTTTTAATTTTCTGTAGAGACGAGGTCTTGTTATGTTGCCCAGGCCGGTCTTGAACTCCTGGGCTCAAGCTATCCTCCCACCTTGGCCTCCCAAAATGCTGAAGTTACAGGTATGAGACACCACACCCAGCTGCCCATCTTTTAAGAGTCCGCTGTATCAGTGCACCAACCCCTGCAAGGGCCAAATTCTAAAAATCTAGATAGTCTTCAGGCTCACTTGGGATGCTTCCAGAAATGCAAATACCCAGGCCCTGTCCTAGACATCCTGAATCAGAATTTCTAGAACTGGTATGGAGCCCAAGACTCAGGATTTTAAAGAAGCAGCCAGGTGATACTGATGATCAGCCAGGTTTAGACTAACATAGGGCTTAGTGCGCCAGGTGAGGAGACAGAATACCTGAATTTCATTTACAGCATCACCATTCATGGAGAGACCCTGGGCACTTCACTCCCTGAACCTGGGGGAAAAGTGTGATACTCAGCTCCTGTGGCCTGTATGAAGACCAAATGAGGCAATGTTATGAAATACTTCTTGGAAACCATCAGACAATGCAAATGTTAATTGTTACTCCATATACATACATGACATACAGCATACATGTTCGTGTGTATCCATGTACCTGGATTTCCTGCAGAAAGGACATGTCTGACTTTTGTCATCCTTCTTCATCTATGCTCCTGGCTCTCTTCAGTTTCAGATGGACTCTCTCACTTCAGGACACGCGTGAAGTCCTCTCCCCATAACTTGGCACTGTCTGATAATTTAAAAAGGATGTTTTCCATCTAATAGGTTTATCCACCCTCTATGATCTTCCAGATGTTCATCCCTTCTGGAGAGTAAGAAGAAAAAGGACTAGTCACTCCTGTCTGATGAGAAGGAGAAACGGAGGCAGATGGGTTTAGAGGGCCATATACCATTTAAACATAGGGCAGGAATTCTCTCATTTTGAAAACCTGGTGAATATGCACACATACAAAATTCTTCATACAGTTTCAGGGTTTCTTGGACTTCCTGACACTCTTCCATAGAAACCCTAGGAGTCCAGGAACCTCAGGTAAAGAACACCTGCCCACATGGATCTAGCAGCCCAAGCCCTCTAAGCCCCCAGAGCATCATGTTCAAGCACATGAGGCATCCTTTCAGCCATGCCTTTGCCAGATGACCTAACTCACCACTCCTTCTCCCCAGGCTGCGAGATGAACTTGCCTGACCTCCCTGCCACCCACTGAAGAAAGAGCAACACATTACCTGCATCAGGACAGAATCTTCTCAGACCAAACTGTGCCTTCCTGTTACTGAGCCGGCAGCATGGAGAATCTGAGCTGCCATAAGGTATCAGGATAATGGATAGTTTTTATGGCAGTAGCATAAAGCACAACTCAAACTGGCTTAAACAATCAATCTATTGGTCCTTGACAATTAAAAAGAAGTTTGAGGTGGGGTGGGCTTTATGCAAGGTCTGATCCATCTGCTCTATGCTGTTTCTTTTTGTCTTTCCACTCTGTCTTCCATGATGTCAACTTCATCTTAAAACTCTCAATCCTCTAGGTTGCAACGTGGTTGCCAGCAGCAACCAAAGCTGTCTGCACCTTTGTTCAATCTCAGGAGAGACAGCAAGCTGCTTTTAAAATAGTCATCATGGAAGAAAGTAGAAACTTCTTTCCAGAACCCCTCAGTCAATGTCTCTCCACATCTTATTAGCCCAGATTGAGCAATATCTCATCCGGATCAGAGTCCACATCTGACACAGTATGCTGCATGGCTGGGAAGTTCAGATCATGGTATAGTCATGCCCCCATGCTCACAACCCCCAAGTCCTAGTACTAGGGCTTAGTCTCCTGCCCCTGCACACTTTAAACTGCTTTCAAGAAAGGAATTAAGAACTAAAGGAATGATTTTGTAAAGGCTCAGAATCTGGTCTTATCCCACAGTCCCTTGGTGAAAACCTAAACCAAGCAGGCCTGAGCCTTCTCAGGAAAGAGAGGGGAGAATTTTCATTTCCTAGAAAGGGAAAGAAACAGAATTTGCAGCCAGCCAGCTGAGCAGAACACAGGCCACACGGAGTCCAGAGACCTGGGTTATGTCTCCTTGCTTCTATAGCTGACTTACTGAGTGACTAACAACTTGTTTACCTGCTCTGGCTTCTGTGCCAAAGGTAAAATAATCATCCCTTCCATTTTGCAGCAATCATTGGGTAAGGTTACAACCCCTTGGAAGGAAACTAAGTCCTCAGAAGTTTCCAGGCTTGTGTGCTAAAGTGCAGAGGATAGAGGATGAGGTGTGTGGAGTGCTTTCTGGCCAGTCCTTGGTTGCCAGAACCATCCAGAAGGTCTTGTATTGTGACTCCAATAAGACTGGAGGCCCCATATGGCCCAGACTCTGCTTGGAGGCTCATAGAAAGGAACATAGTTCAGCAACTGAAAGAAATCTTAAAAGAAATTCCAAGTATTTATTGTGTCTTTTGAAGAGATAGAAACACTTGGCAATGTTTTTCTAAAGCCACTTTTTCCTTAATTCTCTCACAGCCAGCTACTTAAGGGCTTTTGACATGCTCGAAGCTCCTATACTCTGTCCAGCACCCAAATATCCCCTTCCTTCTGAGCTCTTTATTATATAGGGTGATATTACCTCTTGTGTCAGGTCCTTCCCTCTTCTCCCAGTCTCTCTTCCCATCATTCTCCCAATTCTGTACCCCAGGCCAGGTGCAGTGGCCTGTAATCCCAGCACTTTGGGAGGCCCCAAGGTGGTAGGATCGCTTGAGGTCAGGAGCTCGAGACCAGCCTGGGCAACATGGTGAAACCCCATCTCTACTAAAAATACAAAAATTAGGCTGGGCACGGTGGCTCACATGGGTAATTCCAGCACTTTGGGAGACCAAGGCAGGCAAATCACGAGGCCAGGAGATCAAGACCATCTTGGGCAACATAGTAAAACCCCGTCTCTACTAAAAATACAAAAAATTAGCTGGGTATGGTGGTGCGTGCCTGTAATCCCAGCTACTCAGGAGGCTGAGGCAGGATAATCGCTTGGACCCAGGAGTCAGAGGTTGCAATGAGCCGAGATTCAGCCTGGCAATGGAACAAGAATCCGTCTCAAAAAAAAAAAAAATTAGCCAGACATGGTGGTGCATGCCTGTAATCCCAGCTATTCGGGAAGCTGAGGCAGGAGAATCGCTTGAACCCAGGAGGTGGAGGTTGCAGTGAGCCAAGATTGTGCCACTACACTCCAGCCGGGGTGCCAGAGCAAGACTCCACCTCAAAAAATAATAATAATAAAAATAAATCCGTACCCAGAAGATCCAGATATTAGATTATTAAGCTAAAATGTTCCTTAGAATACTCACACTTCAATAAATCTTATCCTTGTCACATCAGCATCATCAGGGAACAGACTTCCAGTCTCATACACATGAAGGTTATTCTAGTACCCCATATGGAAGCATAGAACATCAGCTTTAGTTGTTTTTGCTGGTGGAGACAGGGGTCCATGAACCAGCTACCTTAAGAACATTGCCTTCTAATAGCTTTGGACCCTGGAGTTGTAATTCTGAACAAGTCTGTGGGATATTCTCTGTTGGCTCCTTCAGCTGTACTCTCCAGGCTTCTCTATTCTTCTCTGAGATCCAAGAGGTTGCCTTATGTTGTCTATACCAATAGGCTCCCTTGCCATCCACTTCCTGGTTGGGTTTGGCCAATGGGAAGCATTTACAAGAGATGGAAAGGACAAAGAGAAGGTCAGGATGTTCATTCTCTCATCTCCCACTCTGCCGGGCTGATGGGTGGCCAAGGCTCCCGTCACAGGTAGCTCTCCAACAGCTGTGGCTGTCCCTGGAATCTGGTCAGTGCTCCCTACCTACACTTTCAGCCTAGAGGCAGTAGTGACTCCCTGTTGTTGCTGGCCCTGGGTGCTTCCCTGCCCAGTGTTGCTTCCCTCGGCCCTGTAAATTGCCCTTGTCCAACTCGCCTCACTTCCTTGAGTGACAGGACCTTGACTGATCCAGTGCCCCAGGACTTCCACAGCTTTGTCACCTCATTGACTGTCACTTTATCACGGTAAACTAGAGAGGGCATGGGGGAAAGATTGTACTCTTATTTATGGAAGTTCTGACTTTTGAAACTTTTTTAAATGATTCAGTCAAATGTCAAGGTCTAACTTTGAATCTTTAGGCTAGACGATGCGCCAATTTTTGACCAAGTTAAGGGATCAATCAGTGACTGAAGAATAGGGTCTCTCTGTGAAAAGCTAAGTGGAAAATGAATCCGCAGCCTGTCACTACCCTGGTCTAACCACTGGACTACCACCACCAGGCAGCCAGCACTAAAACTCAGGGTGGGGCTTTGCCGAGCCACCCAGGCATTCTATTTCATCTTGGCCATAACAACACCAAAAAAGACAGAGAAAACACCAAGAACACCCTACAGAAAGGCTGAGTCTGTGATCAGCTTGATTTAAGCAATTCTAGAAAAGTCTCTCGCCCTCAAAAATCCACACCCCATCCCCCCATTTCCATCCCAGGCCTGATTAGGATTAAACCATCTATGCACAGATCTGAAATTTCACAAGTAGAGAGGCATAACTTTGCCTTTAGGCCAGATATGAATATTGTTCCCTGAAAGGAGTAATTTAGTTACATTTGATTAATATTTCCGTTATGTGCAAGGCAGTGTGCTAAGCAGGAGGTAATGTTTTAATCCTATCTATTACCCTTGAGTATGAATAAACTGGGTATCAGAAGAAAGGAAAACCACTGAGAGGTGAGGAAAGATGTGCCAAAAAGGGAGGAAAATGAACACAAATTTTGCCTTTATTCATCCTGGGCTCAAGTGAGATGCTGTAGATTAGGGACATAAATAGGAGGTCTATGGCATGTGGATGGTGTTTAAGGGATCACATAAGGCCACCCAGAAGGAAGGGTACAGAGGAGAGGAAAAGGGAGCATAAGGAAAGGAAAGAGAAGAAAGCAGAGGCTATTCAAGAGCTAAGGTCTAGGCCATTCCAATTTTACAGGTTGTGAAAAGTGAAAAAGCAAATCTAAAAAAGACAAATGGAGAAGGAACAGCTAGTGAAGTCAGAGGAGGATTGAAAGACCCTGGTGTCCTGGAAGCAACTGAAGAAAGTGTTTCAAGAAGAAAGGAGTGATCACATGACTTCAAATGCCACCAATGGGTCAAATAAGAACAGAGAATTGACCATGGAATCTGTCAACACAGAAGTCATCAGTGGCCTTGATAAATGTAGTTTCACTGCCATGATAAGGAGGAAAGGCTGATTGGAGCCTGTGACGGAGACTAGGAGGTGAGGAAATAGAAACAGTAGTTTTGCTCTGAATGGTTAGCAAATGGTGAAGTAACTGGAGGGAATGTGGGGTCAAGGATATTTTTTAAAGCTGAGAGTTGTTACATCCCATCAGTATGCTGATGGGAATGATCCAGTTGAGATGGAAAATTTGATGCCGCAGATGAGAGAGTGGATAATTGCTGGAGTGATGCTTTTTAATAAGCAAGAGAAGAAGGGATCCAGTGTGCAAGGGGAGGGGCTGGCCTCAGACAGACACATGGACGATTCATTCATCATGAGAGGAGGAAAGGTGGGGCACGTGGGCACAACTTCTGGAGGTTGGTATTTTTGGTGGTGGGAGGATGTGATTTTTTTCTTTTCTGATTTCTTTTTTTTTTTCTCAGTGGGGGAAAAATGATGTCATCAGCTGAAAGTGAGAAGCAAGGAGAGCTGCGTGCAGGCCTGAAAAGAAAGGAGGCGTGATGCAGTCATCTGCCAGAGGGAGTAGGAGAGGCGATTTGCCTGGGGAAAACAGTGTAGGATTGCTGGGCAGCAATATGGCAGCAATGTGTCCTCCGAGGTCAGTGGTGATGAATTTAAAGGGAAACCTTTCAGTACAGCTCTGTGTTTTTATCCAGCCACCTTTAACACCTGGAGTGCAGGCGTGAAATAGCTAAAAGTCAGATTTGACAAGTGTTGATTTTGCTAGGCCTATAGGTTGGGAGAGAGAAGATCAGAATGGTTGTAATTGTTATCTATTACTGTGAAACACAAGACTCCAACACAATTACCCCCAAACAACAAACATTTATTACCTCCTGGTTTCTGTGGGTCACAATTTGGAATTTGGAAGTAGCTCAGGCTGGGCAGTTCTGGCTTGAGGTCTTTCACAAGGCTGCAGTCAAGATGTTACCTCAGGTTACAGTCATCTAAAAGCTGGTCTAGGGCTGGAGGATCTGCTTCCAGGGTGGCGCACTCACATGGCTTGCAAGTCAGTAGTAGTGGTTGGTGGACAACTCAGTTCCTCTACAGGAACCCTCTATAGACTGCCAGAGTGTACTCATAGCATGACAACCAGCTTCTCCCAGAGCTACCAGTCCGAGAGGGAGACCTAAGCAGAAGCTATCCTTCCTTGACCTATGCTCAGAAGTGACATTGCATTACTTTTGCTGCATTCTATTTGTTAAACGCAAGTCACTGAGTCAAGTCCCCATCCAAGGGGAGGAGAATTAGACCCCACCTTTTAGAGGGAGTAGTGTTGTTACAGACTGAATGTTTATGTCTGCCCCCACCACAGATTCCTGTGTTGGAGCCCTAACCCATAGTATGGCTGTATTTGGAGATGGGGCTTCCAAGAAACAAATTAATGTTAAATAAGATCATAAAGGTAGGTCTCTGATCCAATAGAATTCATTTCCTTTTAAGAAGAGACACCAAATAGCTTACTATCTCTCTGTCTGTGCCTACACATCAAGGAAAAGCCACGTGAGGACACAGCAAGAAAGTAGCCATCTACAATTCAGGAAGCATCCTCACCAGAAACCAAATTGGCCAGAATCTTAGTCTTAGACTACTAGCCTCCAGAGCCGTGAGAAAAAAAAAAAAAAAAAAATCCATGCTCAAGCCACCCACTCTAGAGCATTTCATTATGGCAGCCAAGCTGATGAGTACAAGCATCAAAGAACTTGCAGACATATTTTAATGTCACTACAAGGCCCCAGGGTTTATGTAAGTATATTTATTGTGCTGGACCATGGATTATAAGCTGAGCAGTGAGGGAGGTGATAGAATGGAGGAATGAATGAGTGAAAGGACTGGGGGACCAGTGTGTGGAAGGAAGGTTTCTGGGGGGACGAGTATAGGAGTGGGTGTACAAGGGAAGCAAGTTGAACAGATATGAGGTAGTGGTCCAAGAAAGCTACTTGAAATGGAAATTTTGGACATGGCACAGTTACTGCTGGTGATAAGATCTAGTATTAGATCATGGGAGTGGGCAGCTGAGGCAGGCAGGGAGGGACAGGTCACTGGTGGTGAGAAGGTTAATTAACTGGAAGCAGAATATTGGAGGGGTCATCTAATAGACACAGACCAGGAATGATGCTGAGTATAGTGATGAACAGAGCGATAGTGAGCCACGTGCTCAGGTCTTTCATGAATGGGGGAGTGATGGGGACAGAGTAGATGATTGTCACAGGGAGCAGTAGCAGGACAGAGCCTGACAGCCAGTGGGACACAAAGGGACAGTCCAGGTTCTAATTTGGGGGGTGGGAGTTACTACTGGGTTGGCTATTAAGGAGCCACATGCACAACCAAGTTAAGAGGAGAAGCAGAGGATCTGAGTGCATGTGTGTGCACACACACACACACAAATGCACATGCATGGCAGACGGTAATAGCATGTATCTAATAGGGCTGTTAAAAGAACCAACTGAGCTAATACTTAGTGCTGAGACAGTGCCTGTGTGGGGTGTTTTCTGACACCAACCAACTCTCCAACACCAACTGGGTGTCCAGCAATTCAACTCAATTCAGTTCTGACACTACCGGGAGTTAGCCTCAGTTCCCACAAGTTAAAGGGATCAATCCCTCAAGACTGCCTCCCCCCACTTCCGGTGGCAGCTGCAAATAACAAGCTAACCACACTTCTGCCCAGATGACTACAAATGTAGGCATCCCCACACCACCCCCGAAGAGGTTCAGTAATTTGTTAGGACAACTTACATTTATTGGTTTATTATAAAGGATACAAACGAACAGCCAGATAAAGAGCTTCACAGGGCAAGATCTGAATGGGTGCCGAGTGTAGAAGCCTCTGTCTTCTGCATTCACCAACCTTGGATCTCTTTGAATTTCTTTGTTCAAAAGATTTTCTGACCCAATCTCTAGCCCTCCTCCACCTCCAGGAGTTGGGGGTGGTGGGGAGAGTGAGGCTGAAAGTTCCTACCCTCTTCCCTCTAATCGCCGTCTTTCTGGTGGTCAGCCCCCATCTTGAAGCTCTCCAGGGACCCCATCCTGGCCATCTCATGAGCATAAACTCAGGTGTGGTTAAAAGAGGCTCCTTATCAATAACAAAAAATCACTCTGGAAATTCCGAGAGTTCTAGGAGCTCTGTATCAGGAACTGGACATGAAAACCAAATTTTGTTTTGTTTTGTTTTATTTTGTTTTGTTGAGACAGAGTCTCACCCTGTCACCCAGGCTGGAGTGCAGCAGTGTGATCTCAGCTCACTACAACCTCCACCTCCAGGGTTCAAGGGATTCTCCTGCCTCAGCCTCCCAAGTAGCTGAGACTACAGGTGTGCACCACCACGCCTGGCTAATTTTTGTATTTTTAGTAGAGATGGGGTTTCGTCACATTGGCCAGGCTGGTCTGGAACTCCTGACCTCAGGTGATCCACCCGCCTCGGCCTCCCAAAGTGCTGGGATTACAGGCATGAGCCATCGAATCCAGCCGGTTATATTTTTTATTATACTGCCTGCCACCTAGTAAGTTCTATGTGATAAAAGCTAGTAATATCCCCTTGTTACAGATGAAGCCACACTTAGGTCACTTGCCTGTGGGCACACTGTAAGGACCAGAGTTAGAGACTAAAACTCAGTATTGGGTCAAATGAGAAAGAAGCCAGTCTACTGAGGAGCAGCTAGTCCAGAGGTATTTTAGGCGGGCCTCCTTTGAGGCTTAATTCCCCACATCCAACAATATCTGCTACCATTTAAAAAAAATTATTCTTCCTGAGATAGCCTGAGTTGATTTTGTTATTTACAACCAAAAATGCTCTGACCAGAGTAACTACACCAAGGGTCAGAACAACCTACGCACCGTGTGAGTGATGCAAGCTGAGAATGACTAGAAAAGATAGCTTAAGAGCCAATGGCAAAATTCCTCTGTGGGAGAGAATTGTTGGAATCTAAAATATAGGCTTAGGGCATAAACCTGAAGTGGAAGAGGGGACAAAAGGAGAGTTGAATTGCTTGGCTTAAAAACTGGGTGGGGGCTGACCACCAGAAAGACCAGCAAGAAATTTGTTTTGTTCATTCAGCCTCCTAAGAGAAAATTTTGGGTTGACACCAATTTGACTTTATTTATTTTATTTTGAGACAGGGTTACCTTCTGTTGCCCAGGTTGGAGTATGGTGATGCAATCTTGGCTCACTGCAACCTCGACCTTCTGGGCTCGAGGCCTCCTCTCACCTCAGTCTCCTGAGTAGCTGAGACTACAGGCACGTACCACCATGCTCAGCTAATTTTTAATTTTTTTGTAGAGATGAGGTCTCACTATATTGCCCAGGCTGGTCTTGAACTCCTGGGCTCAACGATCCTCCCACCTTGGCCTCTCAATGTGCTGAAATTACAGGCATGAGCCACTGCACTCATTCTCCAATTTGATTTTATTATGAAGCTGTAATAAGCAAGCAAGCAACCTTGTACCCCAAACTTTTTTTTTTTGAGACAGGGTCTCACTCTGTCTTCACCCAGGATGCAGTGGCTTGATCATGTCTCACTGCAGCCTCTGTCTGCTGGGCTCAAGTGATCCTCCCACCTCAGGCTTCCAAGTAGCTGAGACTACAGGAGCACACTACTATGCCCAGCCAATTTTTTTATTTTTGTAGAAAGGGGGTCTCGCCAGGCACAGTGGCTCCTGCCTGTAATCCTAGCACTATGGGAGGCCAAGGCGGGCAGATCACGTGAGGTCAGGAGTTCAAGATCAGCCTGGCCAACGTGGTGAAATCTCTACTAAAAATATAAAAATCAGTGGGGTGTGGGGCATGCACCTGTAAGCCCAGCTGCTTGTGGGGCTGAGACAGGAGAATCACTTGAACCAGGAGGCAGAGGTTGCAGTGAGCTGAGATCGTGCCACTGCACTCCAGCCTGGGTGACAGAGCAAGACTCGGTCTCAAAAAAAAAAAAAAAAAGAAAAGGGGTCTCACCATGTGGCCCAGGCTGGCCTCGAACTCCTGAGCTCAAGCAATCCCCCTGCCTCAGCCTCCCTAACTGCCAAAACTTTGATGATATTTCCAATTATTTCCTTAAGGCCAAATTCTAAGAAAACAGGGCATGAGGTATCTATGCCCTGTGACCAAACAATTTAAAACCTGGAACCAAACTTCCCCACCAGAAAGACTGAAACAGTTTAGATTTCTGTCAGCAGTGAATGAAAGTGCTTGGTTTCTCAGGGTGTTCTATGGTGTTAAATCCTTGGAAATAGGTGAAAATTCCTTTAGTTTGTATTTTGTTATTACTGGTGAGTCTGAACTTTTTTTTTCATAAATCTATTGGCTGTATCTATTTTTCTTCTTTTAAAAATTGCCTTCTCCAGGCCTTTGCTCTCTCCCCTGTCTGGTGCTTCCCATCTTTCTTGTGCACAAAAATCCTACCTCTTCCCTGCTTTCTCATACAGCTCATACTAGTTTACTCATCACAATCCATCATAAAATGACCAGTTTGCTTGGTCTTAAACCTGAAAGTCCCACATGCTGGAAACGCTCAGTCCCTGGCACACTGGAACAGTTGGTCACCCTACTGCTGGGCCTTAGATTGCTTTTCCCCCACAGCAAAATGAGGACCAGATGTTCTCCGGTGTTACTCCCAGCTCTTCCTTCATTCTCTCCACAAATACACACCATGCTATCATGCTGTACTGCTCTGGGCAGTCATTCTGCTAGGGAGACATCAAGGACTCCTCAGTAAACAGGACCCAACTATCCCTAACCATCCATAATGGCTCCCTGGAGGAATAATATCTTGATGAATTTGCAACAAAAACCTTAATGTAATTGGCTGATGGCAGATAAGGAAGCCCTAATAGGGGGCAGGAAGAATGTCCCTTGGGTACACCAGAAGGAATTTAGATGCCAGGAAGCGTGAGAGAGAGATGAAGGGACCAAAAGATAAATCTGACTTACTTTGAAGTTTGGCTGAAGATCAACCCAGAAATAGCTGTGTGTATTTCCCCAGAACCAGAGGCAGATGTCCCACCATCTGAGGCTGTCTTTCCCCTCACACCCTTCCCAGATTCCTGAGCCCACAATATAGGCATTTCAGAATCTCCTTCTCTGGGTTCCAAGGCCTGTAATGTCTTATGCATTTCTTATATTGGCCCAGGTACACATTCTCCATGATTTGGAAAGAGTTTCTCTCCCTGGGACAAATGAGCACCATCAGAGATCATTTATGCAGAGCAAGCACTTTTGTGCCTCCACATTATCGAACGGCAGAAAAAAAAATTTCACAAAGCCCAAGAAAGGACCTCAAAGAAACTGTCAAGTACACAAAGCTGAGCAAAACCTCTCTTCTCACCGCCACAATCGTGCCTGGCTTTTAAAATTCTAATTAAGAGAAAACGAAGACGGCGAACTCACTGAAGGCAAGAACAGAGGCCCGGCTGTAATTCCACCCGCTCCCCACCACCCTCAAGCACTGAACCCAGAGCTTGTACACAGTAGGAACTAAGTAAATACTGATGAAATTGAGTGGAGCCGGCCCAGAGCAGAGGGAGCAGGAAAGGGAGGAGGGAGCTGGAGCCCAGGGCTCCTGCCGTCACCGCCTTCAGGCTGCGGGGAAAGTCGAATGAAAAGCCTGCCAGACCTCTAACGAGTGCTCCACCGCCAGCAGGCTGCAATTGCTCATTGTGTTTGGTTATAATTAGCAGCATATTCTGCGATGGCAAAGCAGGCAGCGAGCAGGAGCAGGGCTGGGAACAGGCTGCCACCCTCGCAGCCATCGGTCCGGGGGCCTGGGCTGCAGAATTTGGGCTCCTTCACTTCCTGGCCCTGCCTGCCCTGGATCCAGTCTGGGCGTGGGCTGGCAGACCTCGATCGGTGATGCTGGGCCAACACCAGACCCCAAAGAGGAACTGTTTACTGTGAGAGCATGAGAGCATGAGAGCATGGGCTGAAAAATTGGGCTCACCTGGGGTTAAGACCAAGTTTTGTTTGCAATGTACAAACAATGTGTCCACAGGCACGTGAGCCTCAGTTTCCCCATCTATAAAATGGGTCAGTAATAAAAATACTAGTACTCCTCTTTCTTATGGTGTGTGGTGAGACTTGAAACGGACAACTCATCTAAGGCACTTGGCAGAAGGCCCTGTGTGCTGTTGGCACTCAGTGTCTTGCAGCTGCTATTGCAAAAGTGACAGAAGTGGCTTCTACTCTGGCCCTTTCCTCTCCCCTCTCTGCAATGTTTATCTCACCCCTGCACAGGTGCTCAGCAGCCTGCAACTTCTTTCTCCACCCCTATGGAACCAGCTCTCAGGGGAGGGTCTGCCTTAGCAGTGTCAGTTCAGTGTAAACAGAGGGAACTGGGTGACCTCTCCTAGGGGAGTGGCCTCAAATTTTTTAAACTATGATCCACAGGACAAAATACATTTTACATAGTGACCAAGGGCACACATACCTATCAGTAAATAAAACAGAAACGTAAGTTTCATGAAACCACATTTACACAAACCAAGTGCAATGCATTCTGATGCATTCTGTTCTCTTCCCTTCTCTCTTCTATCACATTCTATTTATACATAGTCTCCAATTTATATTATATATTTTAATTTATATTATATATGTTTATATTATATAATTTATATTTTATATATTCTTCTAGTATATATACATATATGTATGTATATATGTGTATATACATATGTACATAGCAGTGTCAGTTCAGTGTATATATATACACTGTGCATTATATGTATATAAATATGTGTATATAAATATATATGTGTATATATATTTATATAAAACAGTTTTAAAATTTTGCCAAAGGTCAGGATCCAGAAACCTTCAGTGTGAAACACAATGCCCCAGGAAGAGGTGAGTTAGCTTTCATCTCTTACTATGAATTCAAAGCCTGTGTTCTCCATTCTTTTTTTTTTTTTTTGAGATGGAGTCTCACTCTGTCACCCAGTTTGGAGTGCAGTGGCACAATCTCAGCTCACTGCAACCTCCCCCTCCCAGACTCAAGTGATCTTCCCACCTCAGCCTCCCAACTGGTTGGGACCACAGGCACACACCACAACACCCAGCTAATTTTTTGTATTTTTGGTAGAGATGGGGTTTCACCATATTGCCCAGGCTGGCCTCGAACTCCTCAGCTCAGGCGATCCACCTGCCTTGACCTCTCAAAATGCTGGGATTACAGGCGTGAGCCACTGTGCCAGGCCTCTGTTCCTGTTAAAGGGATTTTTTTTTTCAATCAGGGAGCTATTGAGAGAGAGAGAGAGAGAGAATTCTGAAAAGCTGGAAGCTTTTCTCTAAAGCCACAGAGCCATGAGAATGGGTTTTTGCATAAGTTCTTTTATGGGGGCTTCAGAATTAAGCTATTTCCCAAGAAACATGGAGGTCACCCATCCTTTGCTCCTATACTAATTTACAAGTTAACTTTTCCTTAGCTGGGATTCCAGAAAATCTTCCAAATGCCACTATGCCTAGGTGCCAGGGAAGGGCAAGATTTATGTAGACTCAGCCGGACAGGAAATACTCTGAGCTAGGATTGTACTGAAGGGTTTTTTCCATAACAAAATCAGGGCATGTGGCCTCACAAGTACCTATGAGGACAATAGGATAAAATATTTAAAACCGGAACTGTCCTGGAAAGTCTCCAACTTGGGACTGCATGGTTACCATGAGAAGTGGAGAATCTGATGCCAAAAGAGTCAGAAAGAGGGAGAAATCCTCTCTCCTATGCACCCAGGTCTTGCCTTCTGGTTTGGGGGAAGGAGCCTTGGGTTTCCAGAACCTTCTGGAATACCAGAACTCTCTCCTAATACCCTTGAGCATTGTATTAGTCTATTCTCATGCTGCTAATAGAGACATCCCAGAGACTGGGTAATTTATAAAGAAAAAGAGGTTTAATGGACTCACAATCATGGCAGAAGGCAAAGGAGGAGCAAAGTCATGTCTTACATGGCAGCACACAAGAGAGACAGCATGTGCAGGGCAACTCCCCTTTATAAAACCATCAGATCTTGCGAGACTTATTCACAATCATAAGAACAGTATGGTAAAGACCCACCCCCATGATTCAATTACCTCCCACTGGGTCCCTCCCACGACACGTGGGAATTATGGGAGCTACAATTCAAGATTTGGGTGAGGACACAGCCAAACCATATGAAGCATGTTCAGTTATTAAATACTTTAGTGGATTTATAGGAGGACTGGATTGTGACTGGTAAGAGGAGAAGTAGAGAGAGTAAAGGGAAATGGGAGGCCTCCAAAGTTTTTCCTAATTTCACTTACAGCTGCTTGAGCTCCCAACTTCTTGCTCCCCCTGCCCTGTTCCAACCTCCCCTCAACTCTCCACCACATCCCCAGAGTGCCCTTAGTTGTCTCTGCCATTAACAACTTGACTGCGGTCAAAGAGGGGCTGGGCTGGGCTGAACTTTCACAATTGACTGTTTTCTTCATGGATCAGTTCCACAGTAGGAGAGTGATGTAATCAGAGATGCTTAAATGCTTGGGTTCCTCCCTTCTACACTAGGACCCAGGTTTTGAAGCTTGAGTGGGAAAACAGACCTGTGGGAGGGTCTAAGGACACCCTCATCCAATCTTCCCTACCTCACAATTTCTTCTACTTTCAGCCCTAGCTACATATACTACCCTCATCTATATTTCCCAGTAATATACATGTACATAGCCACAGAGAATGGCCATCTCCAAGCCTGAGTCTTCTGTGAGCCCCTCAGAATGGTCAGAGCAGGACCACGGAAGGGATGTTGATTGCAGCATACACTCAAGAGCCTGATTTGCATATAACAATTTTCAGACTCTCTCTCTCTATATATATACACACACACACACACACACACACACACATACACACACATATATGTATATATACACGCACACACGTATGTAAAAAGAGCCTGATTTGGACCCCAGTGTGCAAAGCCAGATGAGACAATGGAGAACCTCCTCTAAGAACCCTCTCTGAGAATTTCCTCCCCACAGGTTCCAAGGAGAAGCAGCGAAGGGGAAATGGAGTCACCTTCCAAGACCTCTTTCAATCTCTATTGGTATCAAACAAGCCCAACCCCACACATGAGATCAACATTTGCCAGTCCCCAGCCTCAATGCCAGAAAATAAAACCCAAAGTCTCATTAATCATTTACCCATTTGCCTTGTTCCAAGCTCCAACTCCACTCTTCCTCAGCCCTGCACTTTCTGAAAACAGTGCCTTGAATGAGAACCCCCCCAGTTGCTGTTGCTTTCTGCCATCTGCCTCCTTTGCCCACATGTTTCCTATGTCTATGTTTCTAGGAGACTAATTGTGATTAAATTACAGGGTAATACTAATAGAGGGGTGAGAACCCAGCTAATGGCTTACTGTTCCACTAGGCAACAATTGTAGTAATCACCAAGCTAAAGGCTCCTGTGCATTAGCTGGGGGTTGCTGGGGTTTCCTGGCCCACGCTTCCTCCACACCCCTGTCTGAGCAGAGGAATGCAGTTCACAGGGCAAACTGAAAACCCAGAGGCAAGTGAAGATGCAAATGACATGATTGAAATAATAAGAGGGAAAGCAAGAAAGCCCTTTCAGGAGTAAGAATTTGAATCACGGCAAAAGTAGAAGCGAATTGTATTGGGTTCAATGTTTCAAAAATATCTTGGAAAATGAAACTAAGTAATCCCATAAATTATTAAAGGAGCTTTGACTTGGGTTTTCCAGGATGCAATGAGGCTGGTCCTTAACTCACTTTTTTCAGATTTGACCTGATGGAGGTATGTGTAACATAAATATGTAGCTCTGCATGGCAAATCCATACCCCAAACCATTTTAGACACGTGGCAACAGCATCACAAGCCCGTCCAAAAAATTGTGCTCAGCCGGGCATGGTGGCTCACTCTTGTAATCCCAGCACTTTGGGAGGCCAAGGCGGGCGGATCTCTTGAGGTCAGGAGTTCAAGACCAGCCTGACCAACATGGAGAAACCCCATCTCTACTGAAAATACCAAAATTAGCCGGGCATGGTGGTGGGCACCTGTAGTCCCACCTACTCGGGAGGCTGAGGCAGAAGAATCACTTGACCTGGGAAGCGGAGGTTGCTGTGAGCCGAGATTGCACCATTGCACTCCAGCCTGGGCAATAGAGCAAGACTCTGTGTAAAAAAAAAAAAAAAAAAAAAGTTGTGCTGACATTGGGATGGAAGGAAAACAAGTCATGGTCCCTGACTTCAGGATCCTCACAGTCCAAGATGGGAGATGAAATCAAATTTAACTGTTAGTACCTATTGCTGACACTTGTGACCCCCTTCTCAATTTAGGAAGCACTTCACAGGACCTCACAGGATCTCATCTGTGAGGAAAATAGGGACTATTCACATTCTACGTGGAAACTGAGGCTCACAGGGATTAAGTGACTTGCTTGAGGTCCTATACAGCCCAAATTTCTGAATTATTTTGACTCTTGCCTCTTCCCAGCAATGTCTCATTCTGCTCTTGAAGAAGTCTGTCCTTGCACACTCACACTCCTGGAGATGCTATAAAACAGGAAGAAACAGCTGTCTCCCCTCCAGGGTCAGAATATCATACAGAGATGCCCCAAGGCCTTATAGAGTTTGGCCGAAACAGTGGTGCTCTCTCTTTTTAATTAGAGTTCCCTCTCTCTCACTAAAACCCAGACTTGGATGCACTGAGCCCTAGCCTAGGAAATACATCCAAATGGTAGACAGTATCTTGTGCTTGAAAAAAAAAAAGAAGTAAATGTCATGTTAATGCTCAGCATTCAGAAAATAGAAGCATTTGAGTTCAAAATGTGTCATAAATCAAATGTAATCAGATGTTAAAATAGGAATTTCAGCTGAATCACAAATAGATACCAAATTCCAGAGTGAAGTGCTAGACCAGGATTTACAAAGTAAGTGGCCAAGAATAAATATGGTACAAAAGAGTTGAGGGGAGGATTTAGATGAGAATTTCTTTGGAGAGAGCTGTGCTGCGAGTCCTACCCCGTCCCTACCTCAAATATGGGTGTCAAGCCTGAGAAACCAAAATGGCAAGAGGTACAGCAGAGTACACATGGGAGGTACACATGAGGGTTACACATGGGAAGTGACTGTATTCACAGCGTTGTTGGGGCAAAGGTGTGAGCCATGACCAAGAGAGGGGATTGGCCTGGTGTGTTCAGAGAACGTTACTCTAGAGAGTAACCTGGAGGGACAAAGAGATCTTAGCCAAGAGAAGCTGGGAGGTGTGGCCAGATTCCTAGGGATGTGGAAAGCATATCACTTGAATTGAGAGGTCCCCAGCAATGGGGGAGCCGAAAGCACCCACAAAAGTGTCAGCATTAAATACTTGCCAAGTATAGGAAACCTCCCTGCCAGATCCTCACACCAGGGCCAATCACATGGAAGCTTTCCTGCTTCTTCCCACTGCAGGGATCAGAAATCACGGTTTAAAAGAAGAGAGAGGGGACAAAAGTGCCCCCTCCTCTAAGTGCCCACCCTGAACTGAAGGAGAAGGGATAAGCCTCAATTTTATGTCATATTTGGAGTCTTAACGATTATATAAACATTTTAATCACTGAGTTGAGAACAGACATAAGGTGACTAAGAACAGACCTAGAAAGTCATGAGATCTGGCTCAATTTTTATCCAGGTACAGGCGACGTGCCAGCTCCACCAAATTTAAAGGGTTAATGAAAGAGGAAACTTGAGTTTCTTTAGAAATACATCCCATGAGTTATGCTTGTTTAATGTAACAGTTGTTCAAAGAATGTACTGATTTGTTAAATTGCTTTGCTACGAAAGCTAGAAACAGTTATGCCATTTATAAATAGACCCCGCTCCTGGGATGATGTTCAGCTTTTGGGAGGAGACAGGCCAATGAGAGACAGACCTCCACTCTCGACGTCACTGCCTTGAGGGAAGCGTCCAGGCAGGAGCAGACCTGCTTCTACGGGCCTGGGGAAATTGTTACCCAAGGTCAGGCCTTCATCATGGTCTGCAGCTGGTGGAACACCACCGGCCTGTTCTGAGGATGCCCTGAGACTCGAGACTCTGCCAGCTTGCCTTGGACAGGAGAGACAGAGAGAATTATGCGGCTGAGCCTCAGTGCAAGAGGATCCACGAGCACAGAATCTGCTCCATTTGTCCAGATGGGAGAAATTCTACCCTGAGCTGGGTTGAAGGGGGTGTGGAGCTGTTGGTGCCACTTGCTTCTTGGTTCGCAGTGTGCCATCAATAGCCTCTTTGTACATCTGACTGCCTGGTGTAAGCACACTCACTTCAGCTGAAGCATGCTAGTGGGCAAGGGAGGATGGAAATAGAGAATGTGGAAATTACTCAAGATGGCTCAGAGGTCATGCATCTGGAAGGCACCCCAATGTGCTCATCAGACATGTCCTAGCAAGTTTGAATTCAAGCTGAGACCTAACCCCCAGGGCCCTTCTCCCTGCCCCATCACATACACACACACTCATACATGCAACATTAGGAAGTAAAATATGAAAACACCAAGAGTGAAACCCAGGACTTCTGGCACACTCCTGCCCACTG
The DNA here is from genome assembly GCF_037993035.2 of Macaca fascicularis. Lineage (NCBI taxonomy): Eukaryota > Metazoa > Chordata > Mammalia > Primates > Cercopithecidae > Macaca > Macaca fascicularis. The sequence goes on from NC_088390.1 coordinate 48,672,359, forward strand.
CAATAGTGTCCCCAGCGGCCTCCTTGCCTCAAAATTTTCCTCCTCAAATGCGGCCTGCACACCACCACCAGATTAATATCCCCGAATCCCTGTTTTAACCTTTCCCGTTTCTCAAGTATGGATCTTCCTGCCCCGGGAGGGCTCAACTCATCTACCTTCTTGACCTTCTCTGGGGCTTTTCTCCCATACAGCCCTCCTTCTTCTGTGGCTGCACCTCTCTCTTTACTGGCCCTGGACAGGCTTCAAGTTTCCCTCTGACCTGTTCACACGCTTCCCCCAGTGCACAGAATCCCACAAGCCTCAGGCACATGGGCCAGAGAAGCTGGCAGTGGACTGACACTGTGAGACGTAGTCACCTCTTCTGACTCTGACACTCCACTCTTCAGACCTGTGACCTACAGGAAGCAGCTTCCATCTCTAGGTCTCCTTTCTTCTATCACAAAATTATTAGACTGGATAATTTTGAAGTTTTCTTTTGTAGCTCAAAAATTTTATTACTGCCTCAGTCAGCTTATGTCTGAATACAGTCTCAACTCAGTAACTAAAATGTTCATATAATAATTATTGTCTCTCCTTCATCTCTGCTGAAAACCCAAGGAGTAAATCATATTTAGAGGGTAGCACAAAAGATAAAATGATCTGTCATGGGATTTAGGTTCACTTGGGTCTGGAATTACCAATTCCATGACCTAAATCTCATGACCTAAAAGGCTATTTCAGACCCAAGTGAACCTAAATTTTAGATAATTCCAGACCCAAGTGAATCTAAATCCCATGACAGATCATTTTATCTTTTGTGTCACCCTCTAAATATGATTTCTCTCCTTGGGTTTTCAGCAAAGACGAAGGAGAGACATATAATGATTATATAAACATTTTAATTACCAAGTTGAGACTGTATTCATACATAAGGTGACTAAGAAAGATCTAGAAAGTTATGGAATCTGCTTGAATTTTTATCCAGGTGCAGGTGACGTGCCAGCCCCACCAAGTTTAAATTTGCTTTGCTTTTGAGCATCTCAAATTTGCTTGCTTTTGAGCATCTCCACCAGCAAAGGAAACTTTGTCTTTTTTTTCTTAGCATATTCTGGGTCTCCAAATTTGTGTTTTTTAATGGCAACAGCTTGACTTGAGGCCCTGCTTCAAATGGTTGAAGGATTTTAAAGATTCTGCTGTCCAAGCTTTAATTAGACACAAAAGTTTCTGGGTTCATTTGGGGCCACAAGAATAGTTTTTTGTTTTGTTTTGTTTTGTTTTTTTAAGAGAGACAAGGTCTTACTCTGTAGCCCAGGCTGGAATGCAATGGCACAGTCTCGACTCACTGCAGCCTCAGCCTCCGGGGCTCAGGTGATTCTCCTGCCTCAGCCTCCCAAGTACCTGGGACTACAGGTGTGTGCCACCATGCCTCACTAACACAAGAATAGGATTCTAAAAGAGAGAAAGGGCAGAGGTTTAGCTGCAGTATTTTCTGACTAAATTTTCATCACTCAGGAAAGGCTAGAGACTACCACATAATAAGAACCTTGCCAAAGATGTTGAGATTTTGCCTGCTTATCTGCTCTTGGCAACTGCTCTGCTTCCACTCTGGGGATCAAGGATCACAGTGCCTACCCTCCTTTTCAATCCTAAGTCCATTTGAGAAACCCATTTAGATGGACATAGGAGCATCAAAAATGCAAAATATTTGCATTAAGGACTGGGATCCCTGGATACCAATCCTAGACAACTGTTCTATTAGTTGGATAACCATGGGCTAGAGTCTGAACCTCTCTGTGCCTCAGTTTATTACCTATAAAATGAAAAATAACAATAGGATTATCATGAGGATTAAATAAAATAATGCATGTGAAGCCCTTAGCACAATGCTTGGCAAAGGTGATTCATAGTATAATAAGGTATATATAACCACACTAAGTGCTCACAGTCACTCAGCTTTGTGCTCCTGAGAGTGAGGTTTGATAATGAGAGAACACAGAGAATGCAAGGGTCCAGGGTCTAATCCTTGTTCTCCTCATCTCCTTGCCTTTGACATGAGTTCCAAAGTATCCCTCCACCTACCTACCCTTCAGCACCATGCTACAAAAATAGGAAATAACATGCAGGCGGCAAGCAGTATGATGAGTGACCCTTAGCAGGACATAGGCATGGGCAAGGACTTCATGTCTAAAACACCAAAAGCAATGGCAATAAAAGCCAAAATTGACAAATGGGATCTAATTAAACTAAAGAGCTTCTGCACAGCAAAAGAAACTACCATCATAGTGAACAGGCAACCTACAGAATGGGAGAAAATTTTTGCAATCTACTCATCTGACAAAGGGCTAATATCCAGAAGCTACAAAGAACACAAACAAATTTACAAGAAAAAAAAAAAAAACCCCATCAAAAAGTGGGCAAAGGATATGAACAGACACTTCTCAAAAGAAGACATTCATACAGCCGACAGACACACAAAAAAATGCTCATCATCACTCACCATCAGAGAAATGCAAATCAAAACCACAATGAGATACCATCTCACACCAGTTAGAATGGCAATCATCAAAAAATCAGGAAACAACAGGTGCTGGAGAGGATGTGGAGAAATAGGAACACTTTTACAATGTTGGTGGGACTGTAAACTAGTTCAACCATTGTGGAAAACAGTGTGGCAATTCCTCAAGGACCTAGAACTAGAAATACCATTTGACCCAGCCATCCCATTACTGGGTGTATACCCAAAGGATTATAAATCATGCTGCTATAAAGACACATGCACACGTATGTTTATTGCAGCACTATTCACAATAGCAAAGACTTGGAATCAACCCAGATGTCTATCAGTGACAGACTGGATTAAGAAAATGTGGCACATATACACCATGGAATACTATGCAGCCATAAAAAAGGATGAGTTTGTGTCCTTTGTAGGGACATGGATGCAGCTAGAAACCATCATTCTCAGCAAACTATCGCAAGAACAGAAAACCAAACACTGCATGTTCTCACTCATAGGTGGGAATTGAACAATGAGATCATTTGGACACAGGAAGGGGAACATCACACACTGGGGCCTGTTGTGGGGAGGGGGAGGCGGGGAGGGATAGCATTAGGAGATACCTAATGTAAATGACAAGTTAATGGGTGCAGCACACCAACATGGCACATGTATATATATGTAACAAACCTGCACGTTGTGCCCATGTACCCTAGAACTTAAAGTATAATAATAATAAAAATAAATAAAAATAAAAATAAATGGAAAAAAAAAAAAAAAAAGGCTTAAGAGGGCCAGCCATGGTGGCTCACGCCTGTAATCCCAGCACTTTGGGAGGCCAAGGCGGGCAGATCACTTGAGCCCGGGAGTTCGAGACCAGCCTGGCCAACATGGTGAAACTCTATCTCTACTAAAAATAGAAAAAATTAGCCAGGTGTGGTGGCGGGTGCCTGTAATCCCAGCTATTTGGGAGGCTGAGGCAGGAGAATCGCTTGAACCCGGGAGGCAGAGGTTGCAGTGAGTTGAGATTGTCCCACTGCACTCCAACCGGATGACAGAGTGAGACTCCATCTCAAAAATGAGAATTTAAAAAAAGCTTAAGAGAAGGTGAAGGTAAAATGTAAGAACTGGGGCAGGGCAGGGGGGTGAGAGGACCTGGACTCCATTCACCCTTGAATTCTCTCTTTATAATAAGCAAAGGAAAATCCATAGAGTAATAGTGAATCAATGGTAAGACTAATTCAGGGAGATCTTGGTAAATGGCAGACCCAGGGAAGTAGCGCTAAGTCAAGTTTTAGGAAGCTGTGAAGAAACTGGTATTAGTTTTTGCCATTAATTGCCATTATAATTGCCATTTAGATTTATTGCCTAATAAATCTAAGCCATTTTCATTAACACCCTAAAAACTCTATACCCACTGGCAGTCACCCCCGATTTTCTCCCAATTCACACCCTAGGCAACCACTAATCTACTTTGTCTCTATGGATTTGTCTAATTAGCTTATTTCCCTTAGCATAATGTCTTCAAAGTTCATTCATGTTGTAGCATGTGTCAGTACTTTGTTTCTTTTCATTGTGAGAGAATATTCGGTTGCGTGGGTATACACATTGTGCTTATCTACTCATCAGTTGATAGAAACAGGCTGTTTCCACCTTTTGACTGCTGTAAATAATGCCTCTATAAACATTCACATACAAGCTTTTGTGTGGCCACATTTATTTGAATGGAAATGTCAGATTATGTGGTAACTCTGTTTGTTCATGTGACGAGCAGCCAGATTGTTTCCCAAAGTGGCTGCACCTTTTATACTCCTACCAGCAGAGTACGAGGGTTCCCATTTCTTCACATCCTCACCAACTTGCTACTATCTTATTTCTATTATACCCAGCCTAGTGGCTGTGAAGTGGTATCTCATTGTGGTTTTCGTTACGTTTCCCTGATGGCTAATAATGTCTAGCATCTTTTCAAGTGCTTATTGGCCATTTGTATATCTCCTTTGGAGAAATATCTATTCAGATATTTTGCCTTTTTTTTTTTTTTTTTTTGAGACGGAGTCTCGCTCTGTCGCCCAGGCTGGAGTGCAGCGGCGCTATCTCGGCTCACTGCAAGCTCCGCCTCCCGGGTTCACGCCATTCTCCTGCCTCAGCCTCCCGAGTAGCTGGGACTACAGGCGCCCACCACCTCGCCCGGCTAGTTTTTTGTATTTTTTAGTAGAGACGGGGTTTCACCGTGTTAGCCAGGATGGTCTCCATCTCCTGACCTCGTGACCGCCCGTCTCGGCCTCCCAAAGTGCAGGGATTATAGGCTTGAGCCACTGCGCCCGGCCTCATTGCCCATTTTAAAATTGAGTTGTTTGTCCTTTTATTTTATACATATACATATACACACACACACACACACACACACACATATATATACACACACATATTTAGAGAAGGGTCTTGTTCTGTTGCCCAGGCTGGCGTGCAATTGTGCAGTCTCAGCTGACTGCTGCCTCCAGTTCCTGGGCTCAAGCGATCCTCTCACCTCAGCTTCCTGAGTAGCTGGGATGACAAGTGTTCACCATCATGCCCCGCTAATTTTTAAATTTTTTACAGAGATGGGTCCTCACCATCTCACCCAGGATGGCCTCAAACTCCCAGGCTCAAGCGGTCCTCCCGGCTTGGCCTCCCAAAGTGCTGGGATTACAGGCATGAGCCACCACACCCGGCCCTGTCCTTTTATCATTGAGTTGTAAGTGTTTTTTATATAATCTGGATACTAGACTGCCATCAGAGAGATGGTTTGCAAATCTTTTCTCCTATTCTGGGTTGTATTTTCACTCTCTTGATGGTGTCCTTTGAAGCCTGTGATGGTTTTACTTTTGATGAAGTGCACTTTGTCTATTTTTTCTTTCGTCACTTCTGCTTTCAGTGTCATATCTGAAACACCAGTGCCTGATCCAAAGTAATGCATATCATTATTTGCCTCTCCAGGCATTTTGTTAGTGTGCAGCAATTTTGGGTGAATTATAAAATAACGATGTTTAATTAAGAAATTATATTTTATTCCATAAGATTTATTTTATTGTCTTTATTTCAGCAATATCACCCACTATGTTGCTATAATCTAGATTCTTCACATAATTTACATTCTATTGATCTAAGGGGTCAGCAAACTATGACCCACTGGATAAATTCAGCCCACCACATGTTTTTGTAAAGATTTATTGGCACATAGTTACACTCATTCATTTATTTATTGCAGTAATCACCTATAACCACAGAACTGAATAGCTGTGATAGAGATCACATGCCTAAAATACTTATTAGGCATGGTAAGCCTAAAATACTTATTATCTGGCTCTTATTACTTATTATTACTATCAAGCTCTTTACAGAAAAGGTTCACCAAGCCCTGATCTAAAGGATTGGGTATACAATTTAAATATATTTCATCAAAAATGTACATTAAAGGGCTGGGCGCACTGGCTCATGCCTGTAATCCCAGCACTTTGGAAGGCTGAGGTGGGTGGATCACTTTAGGTCAGGGGTTTGAGACCAGACTGGCTGACATGGTGAAACCCTGTTTCTACTAAAAATACAGACTGGGTGCAGTGGCTCACGCCTGTAATCCCAGCACTTTGGGAGGCCAAGGCGGGCAGATCACAAGGTCAGGAGATCGAGACCATCCTGGCTAACACGGTGAAACCCCGTCTCTACTAAAAATACAAAAAATTAGCCCGGCATGGTGGTGGGCACCTGTAGTCCCAGCTACTCGGGAGGCTGAGGCAGGAGAATGGCGTGAACCCGGGAGGTGGAGCTTGCAGTGAGCCAAGATCGCGCCACTGCACTCCAGCCTGGGCGACAGAGCGAGACTCCATCTCAATAAAAAAATAATAATAGTAATACAAAAGTTAGCTAAATGTGGTGGCACGCACCTGTAATCCCAGCTACTTAGGAGGCTGAGACAGGAGAATCACTTGAACCTGGGAGGCAGAGGCTGCAGTGAGCCAAGATCGCCTCACTGCACTCCGGTCTGGGTAACAGAGTGATACTGTCTCAAAAAGAAAAAAAGTACATTAAGGTCAGTGTCAAATATTGAAAAATTGAAATTATATTTCTGTTATTAAATCTTAAATTGCCTATTAAAATTAAGACAAAATTCAGACCAGGCATGGTGGCTTACGCCTGTAATCCCAGCACTTTGGGAGGCCAAGGTTGGTGGATCACCTGAGGTTAGGAGTTTGAGACCTGCCTGGCCAACGTGGTAAAACTCCATCTCTAATAAAAATACAAAAATTAGCTGGGCGTGGTGGTGTGCACCCGTAATCCAAGCTACTTAGGAAGCTGAGGCAGGAGAATCACTTGAACCCGGGAGGTGGAGGTTGGCGTGAACTGAGATCACACCATTGCACTCCAGCCTTGGTGACAGAGTGAGACTTCATCTCAAAATAAATAAATAAATAAATAAATAAGACGAAATTCAAGCTATCAACAAATAAATATCAGCATTTTAAATCAAAATAATTTAAGGCTGTGTACGGTGGCTCACACCTGTAATCCCAACACTTTGGGATGCCAAGGCCAGCAAATCATTTGAGGTCAGAAATTCTAGACTACCCTGGCCAACACGGTGAAACCCTGTCTCTACTAAAAATACAAAAATGAACTGGGCATGGTGGTGTGTGCCTGTAGTCCCAGATACTTGGGAGGCTGAGGCAGGAGAATCGCTTGAACCCAGGAGACAGAGGTTGCAGTGAGCCAAGATGGTGCCACTGCACTCCAGCCTGGGTGACAGAGCAAGACTGTTTCAAATAAATAATTAATTAATTAAATAAAATTGACTCTTTAATTTATTTTTGGACATTTTAATTAAATCTTAATATTTTTATTAAAATACAACTAATCTCCATTTGTCTTATTCCCTTAAGACTGCTATAACAAAACATCTTAGACTGAGTACCTTAGACACAACAGAAATTTCTTGCCTACTGTTCTGGAGGCTGAGAGGTCCAATATCAAGATGTCGGCAGATTTTATGTCTGATGAAGACCCACTTCCTTGTAGATGGCACCTTCTAGCTGTGTTCTTACATGGTGGGTGGAAGGAGTGAGTGAGTTCCCTTGGGCCTCTTTTAGAAGGGAACTAATCCCATTCATGAGAGCTCTACCCTCATGACCCAGTTACTTCCTAAAAGCCCTACCTCTTAATACTATTACTTAGTACTATTATACTTAATACTATTATGCTCTTGGGGGTTTGGTTTCAACATATGAATTTTAGGTGGTGCTGTAGTTTGGATGTTTGTCCCCTCCAAACCTCATGTTGAAATTTGATCCCCAGTGTTGAAAGTAAGTCCTAATGGAAGGTGTTTGGATGATGGGGGCAGATGCCTCATGAATAGATTAACGCCCTTCCTTGAGGGTGAGTTCTCATTCTATTAGGTCCCTGGAGAAGGGGTTGGTAAAAAGAGACTGGCACCTCCCATCTCTCTTGCTTCCTCTCTTGCCACGCAATCTCTACGCATGCTGAATTCCCTTCCCCTTCCACCAAGAGTGTAAGCAACCAAGGTCCTTACCAGAAGCCAAGCAGATGCCAGTGCAATGCTTCTTGTAGAGTCTGCATAATCATAAGCTAAGTAAGCCGCTTTTCTTTACACATTACCCAGCCACAGGTATTCCTTTATAGCAAAACAAAACAGACCAAGGCTGGAGACACAAACATTCAGACCATTGCACAATTCTAGTATACAATGTTCATCTAGTGACCAAAATAAAGAACCTGTCTCATGCATCACAAATCATGTTACCTACACTTTAGGCACATTTAAGACTAATATGAATTGTTCAATATTGCAAAATATTCCTCAGTCACAATGTGAAACTTTTGCAAATACCACATTAATTAGCATGAGCCACAAATGGAACAAAAAGAGAAGCAAGAAAATAGATGTGTGGTACTCCTGGGAAACAGTGCTTCATTATGCAAGAATCTATTGCATTCATGTTATCTAAGAGAAAGGATTTGACAAGTTAATTTGTCTTTTCTCTTACCTAATCCCCCTGATGCTCAAATCCAAAGCGTTCTGTCACCAGCACAGGCAGCAGCCACAAACCATTTTGTTTCATGGATACTGGGCACAGGCAGTGAAAAAGCATTGCCCTGGGGCCTGAAGAGCATTCATCATGAGAATGGATGTTTAGGATGATAGGTCATGTTGGTTCCATGCCGAGCATAGAATTCAGAATGACAAAGGCATATGTTGTTTTTAAAAATAAATGCGTGCTTGTGATACAAAGACCTATAAAGCATTGAACCCAGTGCAGGGGTCGCTCTTGCCTGCATCTAAAGGTGGTATTTCCAAGACTGTTAGAAGGAATTGGCATGAAAACCTGGGGTTTAGGTAGAATCATCTTGGAAACAGAGCTAAGAACCAATATTTTAGTACAGAATATCTTACTGTAACTCAAATCTATAACTATATTGTGGTACCGAGCCTTCGACTAAATAAGCCTAGTTGGTTGGCTTCTCTTGGATAAGGGACTTTATCTCATGAAGGTAGAGAGGTAGATGTTTGAAATGTCTTAGAAAATTTAAATTCTCTAAAATGTTAGATAATTTATTATATAAAATTTGTTATTTCAATTTGAAATGTTTAATGTCTTTAGGCATGATATTTTTAATTTTTTTTTTTTGAGACAGGGTCTCACTCTATCACTCAGGCTGGAGTGCAGTGGCACAATCACGGCTCACTGTAGCCTTGACACCTCCTGGGCTCAAGTGATCCTCCCACCTCAGGCTCCCGAGTAGCTGGGACAACAGGGACATGCCAGCACACCCATCTAACTTTTTTGCACTTTTTATGGAGACAGGGTTTTGCCATGTTGCCCAGGCTGGTCTTGAACTCCTGGCCTCAAGTGATCTGCTTGCCTTGGCCTCCCAAAATTCTAGGATTACAGGTGTGAGCTACCACAGGTGGCTGACATTTTAAAAACCTTAATCAAAGTTCTCTATGCTTAGGGATGTAAATATTTTTGTTTGTTTGTTTCAGATGGAGTCTCACTCTGTCACCCAGGCTGGAGTGCAGTGCCACGCTCTCAGCTCACTGCAACTTCTGCCTCCCAGGTTCAAGCGATTCTCCTGCCTCAGCCTCCTGAGTAGCTGGGACTATAGGCACGTGCCACCACTGTTGGCTAATTTTTAGTATTTTTAGTAGAGACAGAGTTTCACCGTGTTAGCCAGGATGGTCTCGATCTCCTGACCCCGTGATCCGCCCGCGTTGGCCTCCCAAAGTGCTGGGATTACAGGCATGAGCCACTGTGCCTGGCTGTAAATATGTTTTTAAAGATAACTTAAAAAGTGAAATGAGGGGGCCGGGCGCGGTGGCTCAAGCCTGTAATCCCAGCACTTTGGGAGGCCAACGCAGGCGGATCACGAGGTCAGGAGATCGAGACCATCCTGGCTAACACGGTGAAACCCCGTCTCTACTAAAAATACAAAAAACTAGCCGGGCGAGGTGGCAGGCGCCTGTAGTCCCAGCTACTCGGGAGGCTGAGGCAGGAGAATAGCGTGAACCCGGGAGGCGGAGGTTGCAGTGAGCTGAGATCTGGCCACTGCACTCCAGCCTGGGCGGCAGAGCCAGACTCTGTCTCAAAAAAAAAAAAAAAAAAAAAAAAAGTGAAATGAGGCCGGGCGCAGTGGCTCACGCCTGTAATCCCAGCACTTTGGGAGGCCGAGACAGGCGGATCACGAGGTCAGGAGATCGAGATCATCCTGGCTAACACGTGAAACCCCGTCTCTACTAAAAATACAAAAAAACTAGCCAAGCATGGTGGCGAGCGCCTGTAGTCCCAGCTACTCGGGAGGCTGAGGCAGGAGAATGGCGGAGCTTTCAATGAGCCGAGATCGTACCACCGCACTCTAGCCTGGGGGACTGAGCAAGAGCTGAGCAAGACTCCCTCTCAAGAAAAAAAAAAAAGTGAAATGAGCTGGGTGTAGTGGCTCATGCCTGTAATCCCAACACTTTGAGAGGCTGAGGCGTGCAGACTCAGAGTTCAAGACCAGCCTGCGCAACATGGTGAAACCCCATCTGTACAAAACAAAACAAACAACATCAACAACAAAATAAGCCGGGTATGGTGGCACGTGTCTGTAGTCCCAGCTACTTGGGAGGCTTAGGTGGGAGAATGGCTTGAGGCAGGGAGGTTGCAGTGAGTTGAGATGACACCACTGCACTCTAGCCTGTGCAACAGAGTGAGACTGTCTCAAAAATAAAAAATTTAAAATGAAATAATAATTTAAGCCTTAACAACAACAACAAAAACCATAGTTCCCCATCAGTTCCCAGTAGCATGCATTTCCAATCTTTTAGTTCCTCTAGTAATTACTTCCATATTTCTATAGCATATTGCTCTCTTTCATTTCATCAATTGCAAACAACATATATGACTTCCTATTATGGTAGATGAGAATGTTTAACTCTCTTATAGCCCCCATCCAATTTCCAAATATACTTATATCACAACTTTGCTTGGATTCATGTTTTACTTTTTTTTTTTTTAATGGAGTCTCGTTCTGTCGCCAGGCTGGAGTGCAGTGGCACGATCTTGGCTCACTGCAACCTCTGCCTCCCAAGTTCAAGCAATTCTCCTGCCTCAGCCTCCTGAGTAGCTGAGGAGCTCAGCCTCCCGAGTAGCTGTAGGTACTACAGGCACGCGCCACCACACCTGGCTAATTGTTGTATTTTCAGTAGAGACGGGGTTTCACCATGTTGGCCAGATGGTCTTGATCTCTTGACCTCATGATCCACCTGCCTCAGCTTTCCAAAGTGCTGGGATACAGGTATGAGCTACTGTGCCCAGTCCATGTTTTACATTTTAATTATGATGATTATATAAATATTGCTCAAGGTTGAGCCAATATTTTACTACGATTTTTCTTCATTTTTTGTAAACCTATTTGGTTCTCTTAGAATCAACATTGCCTCATTGTTAAAAATAAACTTTCAAAATTTGAGAATAGTTTTAGTTCACAGAGTTGTTGAGAAGATAAAACAGAGAGATCCCATATACCCCACACCCAGTTTCTCATATTACCTTAATGGGTATCTCTGTCACAATTAATGAAACACTAATGATACATTGTTATTAACTAAAGTTAATACTTCATTCAGATTTCCTCAGTGTTTCCCTAATGTCCTTTTTCTATTCCAAGATCCCAAGCATGATACTTTGTTACATTTAGTTGTCATGTCTCTGTAGACTCCTCTTGGTTATAATAGTTTCCCAGACTCTCTTTGTTTTTATAACGTTGAAGGATTTGAGGATTACTGGTCAGGTATTTTATAGAAAGACTCTCAATCAGGATTTGTCCGATGTTCTTGTAACTAGAAAGGGGTAACATTTTTGAAGAGGAAGATCACAGAAGTAAAGTGCCATTTTAATCATGCCATACCAAGGTTACATGTTATCAATATGACTTATCATTGTTAATGTTAACCTTGATTGCCCGGCTTAATGGAGTTTATCAGTTTTCTTTACTCTAAAGTTACTTTCCCCTCTTCATTTCTGGTTTTTTTTGTTTGTTTGTTTTTGTTTTTGTTTTTGTTTTTTGAGACAGTGTGTCGCTCTGTTGGCCCAGGCTGGAGTGCAGTGGTGTGATCTCGGCTCATTGCAACCTCCGCATCCCAGTTCAAGCAATTCTCCCTGCCTCAGCCTCCCGAGTAGCTGGGACTACAGGTACCCACCACCCCACCACACCCGGCTAATTTTTTAGTAGAGACAGTGTTTCGCCATGTTGGCCAGGCTGGTCTTGAACTTCTGACCTCTGGTGATCCACCTGCCTCAGCCTCCCAAAGTGCTGGGATTACAGGCATGAGCCACCACACCCTGCCTACCCCCTTCATTTCTATACTGTACTATAAAAGAAAACCACAGGCTGGGCTCCTAATACATTTAATCATGTATTTATATCATTTATACTGTGGTGATACTCCAATTCTACTTCGTGTACTTTTTTTTCTTTGTTACTTCTCAGATTGTTTTAGCTTGGGCCATTGGGTGCTCTGTCAATTGGCTCCTATATCCCTTAGACATATCCCCATTATTGTGGTGTTTTTTTGTTTTGTTTTGTTTTGTTTTTTGAGATAGAGTCTTGTTTTGTTGCCCAGGCTGGAGTGCAGTGGTGCAATCTTGTCTCACCACAGCCTCCACCTCCTGGGCTCAAGGAATTCTGCCTCAGCCTCCCAAGTAGCTGGGATTACAGGCATGCGCCACTACCATGAGCTACCGCAGCTGGCCTCATGGTGGGTTTTTAGTTTGGTTTTGGTTTTGTATGTACTTTCTTACTTTATGGCACTAAAAGATGCTCCAGACTCATTATGTATATTTCCTCTCCCAGTCCTACAATCAATCATTTCTCCAAGGAACGCTGGCTCTTTTATTGGAGAATGGTATTAGAAACCAAGATCTGGGTGCTGAGTGTGCTCATTGCTACTGTGGTGTCTTGCTTCTAGGCCCTCCCAGCTGATAGAGCAAGAAGATATATGTGTGTATACTAACATGTGTGTATATATATCTATATATATATTTATATGCATATTTATGAATATCTATATGTAGGCATCTGTGTTAGTCAGTTTTTGCATTACTATAAAGAAATACCTGGCTGGGCGCAGTGGCTCAAGCCTGTAATCCCAGCACTTTGGGAGGCCGAGACGGGTGGATCACGAGGTCAGGAGATCGAGACCATCCTGGCTAACACGGTGAAACCCCGTCTCTACTAAAAATACAAAAAAAAAAAAAACTAGCCGGGTGAGGTGGCAGGCGCCTGTAGTCCCAGCAAAGTAGTCCCAGCTACTCGGGAGGCTGAGGCAGGAGAATGGCGGGAACCCGGGAGGCGGAGCTTGCAGTGAGCTGAGATCCGGCCACTGCACTCCAGCCTGGGTGACAGAGCGAGACTCCGTCTCAAAAAAAAAAAACAAAAAAAAAACAAAAAAAAACAAAAGAAATACCTAAGGCTGGGTAATTTATCAAGAAAAACGTTCAATTGGCTCAAGATTCTGCAGGCTGTATAGAAAGCTTGACACTAGCATCTGCTTGGCTTCTGGTGAGGCCCCAAGGAGCCTTTACTCATGGTGGATGGTGAAGTGGGAGCAAGCATGTCATATGGCAAGAGAGGGAGCAAGAGAGAGAGAGAGAAAGTGGGAGGTCCTAGACTCTTTTTTTTTTTTTTTTTTTTTTGAGATGGAGTCTTGCTCTGTTGCCCAGGCTGGAGTGCAGTGGTGCAATCTTGGCTCACTGCAGCCTCCTCCTCCTGTATTCAAGCAATTCTCCCTGCCTCAGCCTTCTCTGGGTGGCAGTGGGGCTTCTTCCTGGCAAAGAGCTTTAGGAGTTCTTTTATCAGATCCTCATGGTTTTGTTTTTGTTGTTGTTTTTGAGACAGAGTCTTGCACTGTCACCCAGGCTGGAGTGCAGTGGCACGATCTTGGCTCACTGCAATCTCCACCTCCTGGGTTCAAGCGATTCTTCTTCCTCAGCTTCCTGAGTATCTGGGACTACATGCACACGCCACCACACCTGGCTAATATTTGTATTTTTAGTAGAGACGGGGTTTCACCATATTGGCCAGGCTGGTCTGGAACTCCTGACCTCATGATCCGCCTACCTCGGCTTTCCAAAGTGCTGGGATTATAGGCACGAGCCACCACGCCCGGCCCCAGGCTCTTTTAAACAACCAGATCTCGCATGAAGTAACTAAGCAAGAACTCACTCATTATCACAAGGACAGCACCAATCCATTCATGAAGGATCCACACCCAGGACCCAAACATCTCTCACCAGGCTCCACCTCTAACATTGGGGGTCTCATTTCAACATGAGCTTTGGTGGAGACATACATCCAAACCATATTAAGGTAAACATGAGTTCATGCTGATTTCTCTAATTGTAATCCATTACCACACAGATTATTCTAGCCCTTGCCCCTTGCTTGTCTGTCAGCTTTCCTTCTAACAAGGAGAGCCCCACTTTCACCATTGGCCATCCATTTTCTTTATTGTTCAATTCCAGTATACATGTATAATGATTTTGGAATTCTTAACCTGCATCCCTGTGAGAAACAACTAGGATTTTTTTTTTTAAATTAACTAGTGTATTTACAGTGTTTATATAGAATAACGTTTTCCTTATAATTACAGACTCCACTCATTTCCAAAGTTACAGAGGTCAGACCCTTATTCCCCCATCCTCTCTAGACAGATTGCTTTGTATGTTTGCAACACATTTAGATTCCTTTGTCACATTCCGCATTTCATGCTGAGTTCCCCCAACCTCCTAAATGATTTAAATTTTCATACATTAAACTTTACTCTTTGTATGGTAGTTTTAGCAATTTAAAAAATGCCTAATGTCTCGTGTTCACTATAACAGTATCATGCAGAATCATTTCATCTCCCTAAAAAATCCTGAGTACTTCACCTATTCAACCCTCCTCCTTGAGACTTTGTTGACCACTGATCTGTTTACCATTTCAGTAATTTTGCCTTTTCCAAAATGTCATGTAATTGAAATACATCATGTAGTTTTTTTCAGATTGGTGCTTTCACTTAGCAATATGCACTTAAGATTTATCCATGTCTTTTCATGGTTTGATAGCTCATTTATTTTTATTGCTAAGCAATATTCCACTGTATGAATGTGCCAATCCCATTTTTCATGCACTTAGATTACCTTAAACTTTTAGTTAAATCTTGCAACACTACCCAACATTGAAGTGTTTTCATGCAAGTTTTACATGGTCAGTTGGTCAATGCTGTCAGATGATCTACCAGTTCCTTCTCTTCCCACCTCCTGCCCAGAGATACCACACCTGAAGTTTTCCATTGTCCCTGCTCCAATCTAAACTAGCAGTCCTTGGCCGAGCATGGTGGCTCACGCCTGTAATCCCAGCACTTTGGGAGGCGGAGGTGGGCTGATCACCTGAGATCAGGAGTTTGAGACTAGCCTGGTGAAAACCGTCTCTACTAAAAATACAAAAATTAGCTGGGCTTGGTGGCACGCGCCTGTAATCCCAGCTACTCAGGAGGCTGAGGCAGGAGAACCACTTGAACCTGGGAAGCAGAGGTTGCAGTGAGCTGAGATGGCACCACTTCACTCCAGCCTGGGCACCAGAATCAGCGCTGTCTCAAAAAATAAAATAAAATAAAATAAAATAAAATAAAATAAAATAAAATAAAATAAAATAAAACAAAATAAAACAAAACAAAACAAAGCAGTCTGCTAACGAAGCTATGGAATCGTTGTCCTGGATCTGTTCCTTGACATCATGCTGAAAATTCCTTTGTCTCTCTCTGTAAACCTCTTGTTCCCTGCATCCAGTGTCTTCCTTTTTCATGGTTTATTTCTTTATTTTAGTGGAACATATCCTCCAGCAGCTTCCGGAGAAATAGTAAATGGAAAATGCACTTTAAAAATAAGAGCAAAAATGGGCAAAAGTCACAGATAAGCAAAAAAGAAAGAAACAGAGAGAGAGAGAGAGAAAGAAAATAGAAAATGCACCACTGAAAGTTGTGGCTTCACTCACAATTGAGAGTTTGGCTAGGTTTAGAATTGAACATTAAAAATAATTTTTACTCAGAAATGTAAAGAAATTGCTCCATCACTGTTATTGTTGATTTTACCTCCCCATGTTGTTGAGAAATCTAATGACATCTGATTCCTGTTTTTCATATGTAATCTATTTTGTTATTTAAAGGTTTTTAGGATATTTTCTTAATCCGTAGTGTTCTAAGATTTCATGGTGTTGGCCCTTATCAGTTTGAAGATTAATGTTCTTCAGTTCTGCAAATGTTTTGGGCTCTCTCTTTAATAATAATATTTTCTCTACCACTGTGCTTTTTTGGAGTGCCCATTTGTAGTTTTTAGACTTTGTGAATATTTTTTTAAATCTTTTTTCTCCTTAGTGGTATCTATTTAGTTTTTCTGTTCTAATTTCTAAGAAGCATCCTTGATTTTATCTTCTAACTCTTCTGTTTAGATTTTCTTTAATTTTTTCTATCATATTTTGAATTTTAAAGTGTGCTTCTGTCTTATTCCCTGATTTTTAATATATGTACATACATATGCATGATGCATGGATATGTGTGTGTGTACACATATGTATAAAAGATAGATGATAGATAGATAGATAGATAGATAGATAGATAGATAGATAGATAGATAGATAGATAGATAGATATTCCTGTTACTAGTTTGTAGAGATATGTTATATTTTATCTGTTTGGGGAAACTAATTATAGTTTCTTTGAAGTTTTTTCCTGTACCTCACATTGTATCTATTTTCTCTGAACCCTCTTTTTTTCCTGTGTTCACTTCAGTCTCTCTCATTGGACATTTTCCTTAAACATCTAGCAATCCTTGGCTGGCTATTCATATTTATAAGTAAGGCATTAAAAGTTGATTGAAAGCACCATATATATGGGTGGGACTTCACTGAAAGGAAATCTCTGACTGTAGTCTTTCTGCTTTTTGTCAAATGAAACTTTTCCAGAGATTTTATATTCTGTGCTAGCCCCACCTACCCAGGTACCTAAAATCTGTTTCTGAGCCTTTTTTGGGTTTTGAGAGAGAACCAGCTTGTTATTCAGGGTGCCCACATTTGCCCTTCTGTGACTCTCCCAGCTTGCCAAGTCATCTATCACTTCCCAATCTGCTTTCTATTTTCCTTTATGGCTCAAGGCCTCAAGTGTCTTCTTGTTTTCTTTACTTTCCTTTTTCTTTCTCTTTTTTTCTGCAAGATAGGGTCTTGCTCTGTTGCCTAGGCTGGAATGCAGTGGTGGCAGTGCAATCATAGCTCACTACAGCCTCAAACTACTGGGCTCAAGCAATCCTCCTGCCTCAGCCTCCCAAGTAGCTGGGACTATAGGTGTGTATTACCACACCCGGATAATTTTTTTTTTTTTTTTTTTTTTTTGAGACGGAGTCTAGCTCGGTCGCCCAGACTGGAGTGCAGTGGCCAGATCTCAGCTCACTGCAAGCTCCGCCTCCCGGGTTTACGCCATTCTCCTGCCTCAGCCTCCCGAGTAGCTGGGACTACAGGCGCCTGCCACCTCGCCCGGCTAGTTTTTTGTATTTTTTAGTAGAGACGGGGTTTCACCGTGTTAGCCAGGATGGTCTCGATCTCCTGACCTTGTGATCCGCCCGTCTCGGCCTCCCAAAGTGCTGGGATTACAGGCTTGAGCCACCGCGCCCGGCCGGATAATTTTTTTTTTAGTAGAAATGAGGTCTCACTATATTACACAGGTTGGTCTCGTCGAACTCCTGGGCTCAAGTGATCCTCTCCGGCCTTGGTCTCCCAAAGTGCTGAGGTGTAAGCTACCTCACCCAGCCAATATTTGTGATTTTAATTTTTAAAAATTAAAGACAATTTGGTTAATTTAATTTAATTTATTTATTCATTCATTTTTTACTTTATAGCCCAGTGTAATGTTGAAAGCCCTTTTTGTTTTCTTCTGTGGGTAGTGGAGTGGAGGGGAGGTGTGGGATGGGGACAGTGTCTTGCTCTGTTGCCCAGGCTGAGTGCAGTGGTACAAACATAGCTCACTGCAGCCTTGGATTCCTAGGCTCAAGCAATGCTTCTGCCTCAGTCTTCTGAGTATCTGGGACTATAGGCGTGAGCCACCATGCTGGCTAATTATCTAAGTTTTTTGTGGAGACACATTCTTACTATATTGCCTAAGCTGGTCTTGAACCCCTGGGTTCCAGCGATCCTCCCACTTCAGCCTTTCAAAGTGCTGGGATTATAGGCGTGAGCCATCGCACCCAGCTCCTAATTTTCTTTTCTTTCTTTCTTTTTTTTTTTTCCCGAGACAGAGTTTCACTCTTCTTGCCCGGACTGGAGTGCAATGGCACAATCCTGGCTCACTGCAACCTCCACCTCTCAGGTTCAAGCGATTCTCCTGCCTCAGCCACCCAAGTAGCTGGGATTACAGGCATGTACCACCATGCCAGGCTAATTTTGTATTTTTAGTAGAGACAGGGTTTCTCCATATTGGTCAGACTGGTCTCAAACTCCCAACCTCAGGTGATCCACCCACCTCGGCCTCCCAAAGTGCTGGGGTTACAGGCGTGAGCCACCACACCCGGCCAATTTTCTAAATATAATTATGTTATTATTGGATTGGTAAGCAGTGTTACATTAGGACATTTTTCTTTATATCAGATTTACATGATGGCCATGAGTGCCATTCCCAACACACTTGTGCAGCTAGCATTCTGGGTGTAAATTAAGTTACACCAATTAGATCTACAGGTGGACTATGCAACAAACTAAAACTTTCAGCTACAGCCAATGACTACCAGACATCTACTATCCACAGCAAAATAGCTACTTAGTAATGTCTGCAATGGATGCCTCTGTTTCTAATTGGAATTGGAAGTGCCAATGGAAGTGACCCAGTTATCCTTTCCCATTTCAATAGTGCTTTCTGTGTAAGCTCATTTGTTTTTGGTTGGTGTACCAAAAATTGAGCTAAAGAGTCTGGAAGATGAGGATAATCCATCAAAACCCAAGGCATCAAGATGACAGTATCAAAATAGAGAATACCCAACCATCAGAGTCCATTTACTGAGCAACTTCTGTTTGCCTGTGCCTCGGGCTGAAAGCTAAAAAGTCATAACACCTTTCCTCATGGAGGTTTCAGTTCACTTAGCCAAATCACAACATGTATATGAGCAACAATTACCAAACAAGACAGTGGGGAGAAAAGCGGCAAGGTCCATCTTCCTGACGCCCTGCAGTATGTGGTGCTCGTGAAATTTCGGCTTCGGTCTCTCTCTTTGGTGTTGAGAAGCCATTGCGGCAGTGGCAGCCAGGTAGCACAATTCAGTGATGAGACAGTTGTGGTTGTGGCTTCTACAGCTTCCTGATCCTGGCTTTATGATCTCTGAATGGCATTTTGATCAGTATGCCAGGGATCTTTTGATCCTAGTAGTTTACTTTTGGCCTCCTGATCTCCACTTTTCTGTCTGTGGCAAAGGAAGCATCATTCTTGATAGACCAGTTCTGCAACATTCTGGGAGTCATGCCAGAGGTATGCCTAGAGCCCACCCCTCCATCTCTTCCAAAAAGTTTCTAAATATCTAATCTAATCTACTGTATTTAACCCCTTTCTGCTTAAAATACCTAGAGTAGGCAGAGCGAGGTGGGTCATGCCTGTAATCCTAGCACTTTGGGAGGCTAAGGTGGGCAGATCACCTGAAGTCAGGAGTTCCAGACCAGCCTGACCAAAATGGAGAAACCCCGTCGCTACTAAAAAAATACAAAATTAGCTGGGCGTGGTGGCGCATGCCTGTAATCCCAGCTACTCAGGAGACTGAGGCAGGAGAATCTCTTGAACCCGGAAGGCGGAGGTTGTGGTGAGCCCAAGATCACACCATTGCATTCCAGCCTGGGCAACAAGAGCAAAACTCCATCTCAAGAACCAAAAAAAAAAAAAAAAAGAAAAAAGAAACTAGAGTGTTTCTGTTTCCTGCATTGAACCCTGACTAATGAACCTTGTTAGGAATTTGAAGTGTTTGAGAGAATAAGATATATTAAATTTTCAATTACTTGAAATATTTAATAAAAACGAATGAACTACTTATATAATACGCTAAATGTTTAAGGATTTAATTTTTTTTTTTTTTTTGAGACAGAGTTTTGCTCTTGTTGCCCAGGCTGGAGTGCAATGGTGCAATCTCAGCTCACTGCAACCTCCACTTCCTGGGTTCAAGCAATTCTCCTGCCTCAGCCTCCCAAGTAGCTGGGATTACAAGCATGCACCACTACACCCGGCTAATTTTTTGTATTTAGTAGAGATGGGGTTTCACCATGTTGGTAGGGCTGGTCTTGAACTCCTGATCTCAGGTGATCCACCTGCCTCCGCCTCCCAGAGTGCTGGGATTACAGGCGTCAGCCACTGTGCCTGGCCGGGATTTAATCTTTTACATTTAAGTATTTTAAAAAATATAAGTATTAATTGAATATTAATCACAGAACAAGTAAAAATAATGAATCTAATTTCTTATATAATACAGGATTAGATTAATAATTATCAAGATTGTAAGTTGAGTTTAAAGACTTAAGAAAAACTACTGGGTTTAGTGGCTTACACTTGTAATCCCAGTGAATCAGGAGCCCAAGGCAAGAGGATCATATGAAGTCAGGAGTTCGAGACCAGCTTGGGCAACACAGTGAGACCCTCACTACAAAAAACACAAAAATTAGCCAGGGGTGGGACATGGTGATGCACAGCTGTAGTTCCAGCTACTCAGAAGGATCATTTGATTCCAGGAGTTTCAGGCTGCAGTGAGCTATGATCACACCACTGCACTCCAGGCTGGGCAACAGAGAGACACCAACTCTAAAAAAAATTAATGTTTTTAAAAAAGAAAAACTAGGTGGGGCATGGTTGCCCAGCCTGGAGTGCAGTGGCACAATCTCTGCTCACTGCAACCTCTGCCTCCTGGATTCAAGTGATTCTTCCACCTCAGCCTCCTGAGTAGCTGGGATTGCAGGCACACACTACCACGCTTGCCTAATTTTTTGTATTTTTGGTAGAGACAGAGTTTCACCATGTTGGCCAGGCTGGTCTGGAACTCCTGACCTCAAGTGATCTGCCTGCCTCAGCCTCCCAAAGTGCTGGGATTATAGGTATAAGCCACTGCACCCAGCCTCACAATATCTAGTTAGTCATAAGATAGACTGACTTGAATTTCACATCTTATTTCTTCTGAAGAAGAGTAAAACTGGCTGGGCGCGGTGGCTCACGCCTGTAATCCCAGCACTTTGGGAGCCGAGGCGGGCAGATCACGAGGTCAGGAGATCGAGACCATCCTGGCTAACACAGTGAAACCCCGTCTCTACTAAAAATGCAAAAAATTAGCTGGGCGTGGCGGCGGGCGCCTGTAGTCCCAGCTACTCGGGAGGGTGAGGCAGGAGAATGGCGTGAACCCGGGAGGTGGAGCTTGCAGTGAGCTGAGATCACGCCACTGCACTCCAGCCTGGGCGACAGAGCGAGACTCCGTCTCAAAAAAAAAAAAAAAAAAAAAGAAGAGTAAAACTGATGAGTCTAACCACAAATGTTGAAAAAGCAAGGGAATAGGTTTTTGCAGCCTTAATAAGAAACACTGTTTATTATGGTGCAGGGCACAGAGTAGTGCAGAGCATAGATCACTACTATGTGCAGGGCACTTGACGACTAGTTGATTTCCATGTTATCTCATTTAATCTTCACAACAGCTCTGTAAGTGCTATTATTGACCCCATTTTATACATGAAGAAATAGAGGCTCAAGCAGGTTAAGAGAGTTGTGCAAGATCACACAAGTAAGAAGTGGTATTGGGGATTTAAACCCAAATCCATCTTGTTCAAAGCCCATCTTTCCACTGCACCTTCATGCCTTTTAGCGATAAGATACACGGGCCGTGCCTCTGCCAACTCGTGGCTGCCAATATGGAACATAAGCAAGAAGCAAACCTCAGTTATTTTCTTAAGCCACTGGTACGTCTGGAGTTGTTTATTACTGGAGCCTTATCTAACAGAAGTTGGCTGATAATAGGTATCTTTATTTTCTATGTACAGCGGTGTAAACCTTGGAAACTGTTTTAGTATTAATAACTTAGTACAGTGCAAAACATGCTTGGTGAGAACCTCTATTAATTTATACCATCCCCAAACAAGTACTTCTTTTTTTTTTTTTTTTTTGACAGGGTATCGCTCTGTCACCCCGGCTGAAGGGCAGTGGTGCAGTCTTGGCTCACTGCAACCTCCACTTCCCAGGTTCAAGCGATCCTCCCACCTCAGCCTCCTAAGTAGCTGGCACCACAGGTGTGCATCACCATGCCCAGCTAATTTTTGTATTTTTTGTAGAGGCGCAGCTTCACCGTGTTGCCCATGCTCTCAAACAAGTTCTTTATTTAGACAAATGCTCAACAATGATTGATGCTCTCTGGGGAAGACAATTAATCTGTTGGGGGCATGGCTTTGGCATTCAAATTTGTGGCAACATAAATTCCTGTATAAGTATCTAGAGAAGTATATTTTCTAAAGAGCAACTAGAGAATTTTAAAACTATATTGTCAGATGGGAAATGTAAATAGAGCCCCATATTTTCCTATGTGTATTTGCAAAGTAATGAAGAATTTACAAGAAACTTACTAGAATTATGACATAACATTATTAACAAGGTGCCCAGGCAAATGCCTATAATTTTTCCTACCCTGGATTTAGTTGAGGCTAAGAAAATGTATACTAAGGTGATAAGCAGTTATTGTATCTATAGAGGTGGAAAACCTGAAAAATTCTTTAGAACAGACTGTTTCCTTTGTGTTAGGAAGTCTACCTAAAGGGGCTCTTCAGTTGCACAAATTTAAAGCAACACTTGCTTATCTTGGGAAAAGTTATAAATCTTTTTTCTGAATGCAAATATATATATATGTGTGTGTGTATGTGTGTGTATATATATGTGTGTGTGTGTGTATATATACACACACATACATATTTCGAGACAGAGTCTCAGTCTGTCGCCAGGCTGGAGTACAGGTACAATTAGAGCTTACTGCAGCCTGGAACTTCTGGGCTCCAGTGATCCTCCCACCTCAACCTCCTGAGTAGCTAGAACTACTGGCATGTGCCTCCCTGGCTCTGTGTGTGTGTGTTTGTGTGTGTGTGTGTGTGTGTGTGTGTGTGTGTATCTGTAAACAGGGTCTTGCTGGTCTCCAAAAAACTGGAGACTCAGAGCCAGGGGAAATAATTTTTTTCTCCCCTGGAGTCTTAATTTGATGGAGCAGAAATTAACCTGGAGTGAATTGCAGCTGGTGAGCAGAGTGGCTCCTTGTCACATGGAAACAGATGGGAGGCAAACAAGGAAGGACACCCTGGACATGGGTCTGGACTGTAAACTGTAAACACATCTAGTAGCCTCCTGGGGACAGGGTGGTGGTACCAGCACCAGCCTGAGAGTGAGTGATCCCAGTACTGTAGAAAAACAATATGAACATTTTGGAAATATCACCTGCAAATTCCATAGTGAGTGGGCACTAATATTTACTTAGAACAAAACCTGTCATGGACTTATTGTGTGCCACATTACTTCAATGCAAGAATGGTTACAGAAACCTGCCATCATTGAACAATTTTGATCAACTAGACTGAAAAACAAAAGAAGGAAAGAAAGAAAAAAAAGATATCAACTGCAGTAGAGCAACACCTCCTCTTCTAGGCTGGGCAGATGGGCAGGATAATTTCTTTCCACCAGTTCTCAGTACCTTATTACTGAACTGTAGTAGTGGCTGATCAAACGCGTGTTAGCTACCTATCACTTGAAAAGGTTTATTATTTATGTTTACAACTAATAATATATTACCCATGACAGAAGCATCTGCAAGAGGAAAAGGACATGCATGACAGAGCTGAGTATTTGAATTAGTTAAGCACAAATGACAAATGCAGGTTATTATTTTCCTTTTGGTAAGGGGTTGACAAACTTTTTCTGTAAAGGGCCAGATAGTAAATATTTTAGGTTTGTGAGCCATTAAGTTTTTTTTTTTTTCCCCCTGAGATGGAGTCTTGATCTGTCGCCCAGGCTGGAGTGCAGTGGTGAGATCTCGGCTCACTGCAACCTCCTCCTCCAAGGTGCAAGCAGTTCTCCTGCCTCAGTCTCCTGAGTAGCTGAAACTAGAGGCACCTGCCACCACACCCGGCTAATTTTTTGTATTTTTAGTAGAGACGGAGTTTCACCGTGTAAGCCAGAATGGTCTCGATCTCCTGACTTCATGATCTGCCCTCCTCAGCTTCCCAAAGTGCTGGGATTACAGGTGTGAGGCACTATGCCCAGCAGAGCCATGAAGTCTTTGTTGAAACTACTCAACTCTGCCTTTGTTGAATGAAACCAGCCATAGACATGTAAACAAGTGGTGATGGCTGTGTTCCAATAAAACTTAAATATGGACACTGAAATTTGAGTTTCATATACTTTTCACATGCACAAAATATTATTCTCTTTTTGTGTGTTTTTTAACCACTGAAAAATATAAAAAACATCCTTAACTCATGGGCATTCCAAAGAACAGGTCATGGGTCAGAGGTCTGTAGTTTGCTGACCCAGTGCTCCCGGTCTAATAAGCTCTGCGATAGTCCTGCAAGTAAATATACAAAAGTAATTCTGAGAGATTTTTAGCTCACCTAATCTGAAATACCTTTTACAACAGTAAAGAGGAAGAAACTGTCACATACTCAAAACTTCAAACTAAAAAATTTATCAAAATTAATTTTCTAACATACTTGATAGTAGTAGTAGCATAGAATACCACCATCACTATTAATAAAGAAAGCTAACATTTATATAGGACTCACATATTTGTGATTTGTATAAGAATCACAAAAACGGCCAGGCATGGTGGCTTACGCCTGTAATCCCAGCACTTTGGGGGGCCGAGGTGGGTGGATCACCTGAGGTCAGGAGTTCAAGACCAGCCTGGCCAACATGGCGAAACCCCGTCTCTACTAAAAATACAAAATTAGCTGGGCGCAGTGGTGTGTGCCTGTAATCCCCACTACTTGGGAGGCTGAGGCAGGGGAATTGCTTGAGTCCAGGAGGTGGAGGTTGCGGTTAGCCAAGACTGCACCATCGCACTCCAGCCTGGGTGACAGAGCGAGACTCCATCTCGGGAAAAAAAAAAAAAAAAGTACAAAAACAAAGGTAGCATTTTTAGCAAATAAAGTATGCCTGCAATATGTTTTTATAGGATCTTAAAGAGCCACTTACTCTAATTAGGAAATGTACAATTTGAACTGGAGTCTGATTTTAAAAAGAAAGAACTAGGTAGAAAGAGGAGACGTAAAGTTATAGTAGTAATAGGAAAAGAAAAACATCGTGAAAATACATCTTTTCATAATTTTTTTTTTTTTTTGAGACAGAGTCTTGCTCTGTCACCTAGGCTGGAGTGCAGTGGCACGACATTAGCTCACTGCAACCTCTACCCCTCAGGTTCAAGTGATTCTCCTGCCTCAGCCTCCTCAGTAGCTGGGATTACAGGCACTTGCCACCACTCCAGGCTAATTTTTTGTATTTTTCTAGAGACGGGGTTTTGCCATGTTGGCCAGGTTGCTCTTGAACTCCTGATCTCAAGTGATCCATCTGCCTCAGCATCCCAAAGTGCTAGGATTATAGACATGAGCCACTGCACCTGGCCCATAATAGATCATTTTAAGAGCTGTTTCCTGTCAAAATCATATTCTATTATTATCAATAATGGGACAATAAAGATGGAAAGAATTAGCCAAAGATGAAACAAAATGAATGAAAGAATGAGGTGGGCAAGTCATGAAATAAGATTACTAAGACTGTATTATTAGATGAGTTATTTGGGCTTAAAAGGTGGCCATCTTTTTTATACCATGAAATAAAGAAACAGGCTGGGTGCAGTGGCTCACGCCCGTAATCCCAGCACTTTGGGAGGCTGAGGCAGGTGGATCACGAGGTCAGGAGTTCGAGACCAGCCTGGTCAGCATGGTGAGACTCCCATCTCTACTACAAAAATAAAAAATTAGCCAGACGTGGTGGCGCACACCTGTAATCTCAGCTACTCAGGAGGCTGAGGCAGGAGAATTGCTTGAATCCGGGATGTGGAGGTTGCAGTGAGCTGAGATTGCACCATCGCACTCCAGCCTGCGCAACAGACTCCGTCCCAAAAAAAGAAATAAAAAACAATCCTTATACCCATTGTGTGTATTCACTGACAGCAACATGATGAAGTTTCCATGGAAACAACATTCTGCTCACCTAACTTCCCACCTTTTTCAAAGAGCAGTCAGTAAACAGTCAATAATATTCATTTTAACAGATAACATACTGGTAATAAAGGGAGTTACAGCAGAAATCTGTCCTCAATATAATTTACTAGGGAAGATGAGACAAATATAAATGAAAAATTAAAAGACATGGTTTCTTTCCTTTTCAGGGAATATTTATCCCTGAATCAAGTGGAGTAAGGGAACAGAGAATCTTGCAACTGAATTGTTTCTGGAAGTAAACTCCTGTACACAGTGGAATCGAGTGGTAAGCCTAGCCTTTCTAAGTGTCTTTTTACCTAGTAGTAAAAATAAGAATTATCTGCTCAGAAGACAGTAGGGATTGGCACAACAAATGTTGGAAACAGAGTTTCCAAATTAGGAAAGCCATATTTCAGTACAAATTACTCTTGGACTTCCCCCACTCCCAATAATGCCTTTCGAGGACTGGTACTGAAGAGAGATTTTTCTGACTGTGGAGATACAGAGGTATTTTTTCCCCCAGTCATTTGAAAAAAAAAAAAAAAGTTACTGAGTTATAATTTACATACCATACAATTCATCTGCTTTAAGTAGACAATGCCATGATTTTACATATATGCACAGTTCTGTAACTATCACCACAGGTGGAGTTTTGAGTAGTAAGCAAATCACTGAAAAATTGTGTCTCGTGATTTCAGCTCTTACAGCAGTTAACTCTTTGAATTTCTTTCTTCTCCCACCCCCCAAGTAATCATTTCCAGGATAAAGTATGATGCTGACACTAATATGAGGGAACTTCAAGAAGTTTATGGAAAAAAATGGTATTAAAAAATAAAAATAAAAACTTTATTTCTCCATATAAGCTCCATCAAGCTCAAGACATTTCCGTAAGTAGAGATACCAGCCATTTAGTCCATCCCTAAAGAACTCCAGGTCCTGGGAATTTAACCATGTCAGCGTACTCTTTCACTTAAAAAAATTTTTTTTTTTTTTTTTAGATGGAGTCTCACTCCGTCGCCCAGGCTGGAGTGCAGCGGCGCGATCTCGGCTCACTGCAACCTCTACCTCCCGGGTTTAAGCGATTCTCCTGTATCAGTCCCCCGAGTAGCTGATTCCAGGCGTGCACCACCACGCCTGGCTAATTTTTTGTATTTTTTGTAGAGACGGGGTTTCACCATGTTGGCCAGGCTGGTCTTGAACTCCTGACCTCAAGTGATCCTCAAGTGATCTGCCTCAGCCTCCCAAAGTGCTAAGATTACAGGCATGAGCCACTGCGCCAGCCCCTTTTCACATTATTATTATTATTTTTAAAGGGTGCCATTTACACATTTTTAAAGATTAAGAAACAAAAAGATATCAGAAGGGGTCAAATAAAGACTGCAAGGTGAATGCCTAATCATTTCCCATCAAACCTCTTGCAAAATTGCCTTTGCTTGATGAGAGGAATAAGCAGGAGCATTGTCATGGTGGGGAACTCTCCAGTGACGCTTTCCTGGGCAGTTTGTTGTTATTGTTGTTTTGCTAAAGTTTTGGCTAACTTTCTCATAATAAGCCTATCTGCTTATTTTTGTAATAAGCACAAATTATCATTCTTTGGCCCTTCAGAAAGTCAACAAGCAAAATGCCTTGAGCAGCCAAAAAAACTGCTGCCATGATCTTTGCTCTGGGACTGGTCCATTTTTGCTTTGACTGGACCACTTCCACCTCCTGGTATCCATTGTTTTGATTGTGCTTTGCCTTCAGGATTGTACTGGTAAAACCATGTTTCATGTCCTGTTACAATACTTCAAAAAAAATGCTTCAGGGTCTTGATCGCACTTGTTTAAAACCTCCATGGAAAGCTCTGCTCTTGTGTGCAGCTGATCTGGGTGTGCAGTTTTAGTAACCTTTGAGTGGAAATTTTGCTCAGCTTAAATTTTTCAGTTAGAATTGTGTGAGCCAAACCAATTGCAATGTCTATGGTACTGGCTTTGGTTTCTGCTATTGTTGGTCATCTTCTATGAGAGTATGTGAGAAACAAACTTACCCATCCAAACCCAAAGAATGGACTCAGAGACCCAGAGAACTGTGAAAGTGAGACTTTTAATGACACTCTTGCAAGATTGGGTGTCTGATAGACAGGCACACCCAGCACAGTTTTTTAAATTTTATTTTATTTTTTTGAGATGGAGTTTTGCTCTTGTCGCCCAGGCTGGGGTACAGTGGCACGATCTTGGCTCACTGCAACCTCCACCTCCCAGGTTCAAGTGATTTTCCTGCCTCAGCCTCCCAAGTAGCTGGGATTATAGGTGCCTGCCACCATGCCCAGATAATGTTTATATTTTTAGTAGAGATGGAGTTTTGCCATGTTGGCTAGGCTGGTCTCAAACTCCTGACATATGCTGATCCACCCGCCTCAGCCTTCCATGGTGCTGGGATTACAGGTGTGAGCCACCACGGCTAGGCCCCAGCATAGCTGTTTTTTTTGAGACGGAGTCTCACTCTGTCAACCAGGCTGGAGTGCAATGGTGTGATCTCAGCTCACTGCAACCTCCACCTCCCAGGTTCAAATGATTCTCCTGCCTCAGCCTCCTGAGCAGCTGGGACTACAGGTGCCCGCCACCACGCCCAGCTAATTTTTGTATTTTTAGTAGAGATGGGGTTTCACCATATTGGCCAGGATGGTCTCTTGACCTCATGATCTACCTGCCTCAGCCTCCCAAAGTTCTGGGATTACAGGCGTGAGCCACCACACCCGGCCCCCAGCACAGTTTTAACAAGCAATTTATCCCCTAGTATGCAGGTCCCTCCCCCGGTTTCTCATAGGCTGAGTACTATGGGGTCACAATCTTCCCAGACATTGCCTATTAATTGTTGGGTAGGGGCTTTAGGTGTTTTTTTTTTTTTTTTTTGGCGGGGGGCGGGAGGTGTCTTGCTGCATTTTATTGCAGCCCACAATGCACTGCAATCCTAGTTAGCTCAGGGGCTTTTCAAGTATTTAACTTATGACCTAAGTAGCTAGGCAGGTTGATAAGAGAAGACAAAGTGAGCTATTTTGCAGACTAGTAAACTTTCATCTTAGACTAAACTTTTTCGGTTTGGATGAAGGCAACTAAAGGCGGAAGGAGAAGTGTTGGGGAAGACGGAGGGCGACAAGCAGGCATCAGCTATCCAAGCAGCAGCCCAGTATGTCCTGTTTCTTCTGTAGTTTGCTGACCTACGCCCATGTAAGGCATTTTGTCTTGAAAACGGGCCACTGTATACGTTATTGCCTTCAAGCATGAAAAGATTATTTTTTTCCTTGCAAATTGATGTGGGTAGTCTACCACTGCAGGCTTCCTCTTCAACACTGTCTCATCCCTTCTTAAAATTAACTCTCTAATTATAAAATACTGATATCTTTGAGGCATTGTGCCCATAAACTTTTTGTAAAGAATTAGTGATTTCACCATTCTTTCACCCAAGTTTCATCATGAATTTGATGTTTATCCTTGCTTCAATTTTAACAGAATACATGTTGCTCTGATAGGGGCTCTTTTCAAACATATGTCTTATTCTTTTTAGTACATCAAACTAGATGCTGTTCATACATGTTATAACAAGTTAGTACGAGTTTATTTTGGTGTAAAAAATTTTTCAAATCCATGCATGATTTGTTCATAACACATTTTCCATGAACTTTTAAAAGTCTCCTCCTGAGATTACTGGATTGAATCAAAAGTATTTAAAAAGTTTCTCTTGGTCGGGTGCGGTGGCTCACGCCTGTAATCCCAGCACTTTGGGAGGCCGAGGCAGGCGGATCACGAGGTCAAGAGATTGAGACCATCCTGGCTAACACAGTGAAACCCCATCTCTAGTAAAAATTTAAAAAATTAGCCAGGCATGTTGGCGGGTGCCTGTAGTCCCAGCTACTTAGGAGGCTGAGGCAGTAGAATGGCGTGAACCTGGGAGGCAGAGCTGGCAGTGAGCCGAGACCACGCCACTGCACTCCAGCCTGGGTGACAGAGTGAGACTCCGTCTCAAAAAAAAAAAAAAAAAAAGTTTCTCTTGGAGGAAGTAACTTTTACTAAACAGCAATAATGTTAAAAATTAGGTTGCGGCTGGGCGCGGTGGCTCAAGCCTGTAATCCCAGCACTTTGGGAGGCTGAGACGGGCGGGTCACGAGGTCAGGAGATCGAGACCATCCTGGCTAACACAGTGAAACCCTGTCTCTACTAAAAAATACAAAAAACTAGCCGGGCGAGGTGGCGGGCGCCTGTAGTCCCAGCTACTCCAGAGGCTGAGGCAGGAGAATGGCGTAAACCCGGGAGGCGGAGCTTGCAGTGAGCTGAGATCTGGCCACTGCACTCCAGCCTGGGCGACTCTCAAAAAAAAAAAAAAAAAAAAAAAAAAAAAAAATTAGGTTGCTTCCAACAATGAAGTTGGTAAAGTTCATGCTTAATAAATCCGCTGGTTGTGGGAGCAATTCATAAAACTGACAGTGAATGTATAACTAAGGAGTTTAGAAAACCCTCAAACTCCAATTAAGACGAGGATGTAATCTCAGGAGGCAAAACTGGAAGTGGTTGTAATTTGCTCAGCACAAAAGGAATCAACCATCTAGTATATTGTTTAGAGAATTGTGTGAAGATTAGTCTGTAGAAAGATAATTGCCAGTCTTTACCCAGCACTGTCCAGGGTACAGAGACACAGAATTCAGGTGCTGTGAATTTATCTGTCTTGGAGAGAAATACTTTGTTATGGGGGCAGGGATCATTTATCAGGTCTCAGGATCTGAATGAAATATCCCTCAAAATGATTCACCTTGTTTTGTTCTTATTTCCAAATAAGTTGTTGATTTGCTTTTTTGATGTTTTACTCTTGTGGACTGAAATATGTTAACTCTGGTTAACTGGTAATACCCTTAATTGTAATCATCACCAAGCTAACGCCATCCTGGGAGACCTGATAAAACAGCCGTCAAGACTCTTCCTGCCATATACTGACTTCATCATCAACTCCAGAACAGTTGGTTACATTCAAATACAAAAAAAGATGCCAGTGGAGAAATAAGAACGTCCTATTCACTCTCAATTAAGTTCTACTTTGTATTGTGCTGAAATGAACAAAATCAGAAATTACTGCATTAAATTAGACAGACAAGAATAAATCAAAGCAAATTCAGGTTGGGTGTGGTGGCTCACGCCTGTAATCCCAGCACTTTGGGAAGCCAAGATGGGCAGATAATTTGAGGTCAGGAGTTCGAGACCAGCCTGGCTAACATGGTGAAACCCCATCTCTACTAAAAATACAAAAATTAGCCAGGCGTGGTGGCATATGCCTGTAGTCCCAGCTACTTGGGAGGCTGAGGCACAAGAATCGCTCGAACCTGGGTGGAGGAGGTTGCAGTGAGCCGAGATCCTGCCACTGTACTCCAGCCTGGGTGACAGAGTGAGACTCCATCTCAAACAAACAAACAAAGCAAATTCAGTTATATTTTTCTGGAATGAAAATACCTTGAAATTAAAAGTACCTATGTATTGTCTCATCCCTTCTTAAAATGAACTATTCAATTATAAACTATGGATTTCAGTTATTACTTCAGTTATCATTGACTTATCATTAATTAACAGAAACTTTGCCTGCATAAATTTAAATTGATGGATAAAAGAACATAAATGTGTTCAGCAAATAACTGTTGAAAGAATCAACAGGCTGCAAGTTTTTAAAAACTCTCCTCTTTTCTGCCACTCACTTAATGAAACAATGCTAGAAACAGTAGATTTGTTGAAATAGTATCTTTTTTGGTCACTTTCTCATTTAAAAACATATCAGGCTCTGGCCAGGCACAGTGACTCATGCCTGTAATCCCCCCGCTTTGGGAGGCCGAGATGGAAGGATCGCTTGACTTCAGGAATTCAAAAGCAGCCTGGGCAACATGGCGAGACCCCATTGCTACAAAAAATACAAACATCAGTCTGAAGTGGTGGTGCATACATGTAGTCTCAGCTACGTAGGAGACTGAGGTGGGAGGATGGCTTGGGTCCAGGAGGTCGAGGCTGCAGTGAGCTGTGATTGCACCACTGCACTCCAGCCTGAGTGACAGAGCAAGACCCTGTCTCAAAGAAAAAAATTGGCCGGGTGCGGGAGCTCATGCCTGTAATCCCACTACTTTGGGAGGCCAAGGCCAAAGGATCACTTAAGGCCAGGAGTTCGAGACCAGCACGGCCAACATGACGAAACCCCGTCTCTACTAAAAATACAAAAATTAGCTAGGCATGGTGGCATATGTCTGTAATTCCAGCTACACAGAAGGCCAAGGCACAAGAATGGCTTGAGTCAGGGAAGCAGAGGTTGCACTGAGCTGAGATCACGCCATTGCACTCCAGCCTGGGTGACAGAGGGCAACTCTGTCTCAAAAAAAAAAAAAATATATATATATATATACACACACACACACACACACACACCCCCCTATATATATACTTGAAGGATGGTCTGAAGGATAGGCAATCTATCCCTCCCTTGACAATTTTCAGAAGTTCTTTTCCCTTTTGGGATCTATGGACTCCTTTAAGAAGTTGATTAAAATTTCAAATCCTCTTCCCAGAAAAAAGTACGCACATGCATATAATTTTGTACATGCATACATGCATATAATTTTGGAAAACATTACAGAAAGCTCAAGGATTACCAAAGGTCATCTGTGGATATACTGAGGATCTTCAGGCACAAGAGCAAGCATCCCTGCTCATTTCAAATTGAATATGTATTTTGGGGTCACCGAGAGACATTTGTAAAATACATTTCATCAGCTTTTAGAATTAAGAAAACATGTCCTTCTCCTGAATGACCTATTTATTTTTATCCCAAAGGCACTTTGGATTTTGAATACGCAATACTGGTGTACCCTTCTTTACCGCGACTTCTGCGAAGACTAAAGTAAAATTTGCAGTCTATCTCAACAAATTCAACAGGCTTTCACTGCAGGCATTTTGTATAGTAATTTATGCTTATTTCATTTAATCCACCCCTTATTTTCCCATTCCTCTAGTTTTTTTGTGTGTGTGTGTGAGATGGAGTCTTGTTCTGTCGCCCAGGCTGGAGTGCAGTGGCATGATCTCCGATCACTACAGCCTCCACCTCCTAAGGGTTCAAGAGATTGTCCTGTCTCACCCTTCCGAGTAGCTGGGATTACAGGCATGGGCCACCATGCCCGGCTAATGTTTTGTATTTTTAGAAGAGACGGGTTTCGACATGTTGGTCTCAAACTCCTTACCTCAGGTGATCCGCCCGCCTCGGCCTCCCAAAGTGCTGGGATTACAGGAGTGAGCCACCACGCCCAGCCTCATCTACTTTTAATAATGTTTTATGGTATCTCTGTAAGTTGCCTCACATCCTTGCGGAGAGGGACTGCTGTAAATAACATGAAGAACATTATCCCTGAAATTCAGGGTGTAGATCTGTTATCGCAAATTTATGACTGCAGGATTTGATTTTGTTGTTGTTTCCCCCTCCTTTTTTTTTTTTTTTTTTTTTTTAGGAGGAGTCTTACTCTGTAGCCCAGGCTGCAGCGCAATGGCGCGATCTCGGCTCACTGCAACCTCCACCTCCAGGGTTCTAGCGATTCTCCTGCCTCAGCCTCCCGAGTAGGCTGGATTACAGGCGCCCGCCACCAAGCCCGGCTAATTTTTTTTTTTTCAGTAGAGACGGGATTTCACCATGTTGGCCAGGCTGGTCTCGAACTCCTGACCTCAAGTGATCTGCCGCCTCTACCTCCCAAAGTGCTGGCGTGAGCCACCGCGCCCAGCCTGATTTTAATTTGAATTCATTAGCGACGTTTAAAAATCCCAGGATTTCACATAAAAATCCAGATTGCAGACGTCGAAAAAAAATGTAAAATGTTATCTCCCAATGTCGCAGGCAAATAAGATCACAGTCCTGAATAGCAACCGCGGTCTCTAGTGGATACGGCTCTCATCCATTTCGGTCCATTTTATTACCTGGGAGGACCGGTATTTTCAATTTCAGTAACTTTTAGAGGAAACTTTTGAAAAAAGGACTGCACACACGCACCTTTTCTTCCTTCTCGTTCTTTAAAAGGAAACAACAGAAACAATTCATTCTGCAGGCAATCTGCGCTAGTCCCACGGATAGGCGATTAACAAGAGATAAAGAGGTGTGGGTACCAGAAGCAGTACTGTTACCCCTTCTGGTTGGCGGGTACCACGTTGAAAGGTCGGGGTACGGGCCCACTGCGACTAGCACAAAGAGTGCTGAACTGAGCTATGCAAAGTTCTGACGAGAAGGTGGAATGGTTCTTAATGAAAAGGATTAAGGAATCTAAACCGGTTTCGCTAAATTAGACACATCTGTCTAAGCAGCCACAGCTTGTTCGCAGCAGGGGCGGGAAGACAAACCAACGCCCCAGCTCTCTATTCAGTCACCGGCAACTCAGCTCTGGACCAGACGCACTCTACGAAGATACCCGGGTTTCCGGAGCAACGGCCCGAGCCCTCCCCCTTTAGCCCCGCCTCCGAGTCTCTTTCCCGCCAAAGGCCGTTATCGCCGCAGAGCATGGTGGGACAAGGCTTTAGGCTAGGTTTCACCAAGTCCTTTGAAGGCGCCGAGTTGCTTTCAAAGCTCCTCATTCCTGGGGAAATTGACTATCCTTCAAGACTCGACCTGGATGACTAGCTCCTTTAACGAGAGTTCTTTATTTAACTTTTACCAAACGGCTGCTCACTCTATTCGCAAACCACCCCAAGCGGGGAACGCGGGGGACTTTTTTTCCCCCTTCGTGCGGAGGGTGACGTCGCGCGTGCGTGCGCGTGCGTTGCGCGTATCCCTCGCAGCACCCGTTGCGCTCCCGCGCGTGCGTGTTGGGATCGAATCGCTGTTTCCTTCCGCTTCTCTTCCTCTGTCTCCCCCCCATATCCGTGCGCCGAGCTGATAAAGGCGCCATTTTGGAGGGGCCGCGGGAGACGTGGTGCCGCTGCGGGCTCGCTCTGCGGTGCGCTAGGCTTGGTGGGAAGGCCTGTTCTCGAGTCCGCGCTTTTCGTCACCGCCATGTCGGGAGGTGGTGTGATTCGTGGCCCCGCAGGGAACAACGATTGCCGCATCTACGTGGGTAACTTACCTCCAGACATCCGAACCAAGGACATTGAGGACGTGTTCTACAAATACGGCGCTATCCGCGACATCGACCTCAAGAATCGCCGCGGGGGACCGCCCTTCGCCTTCGTTGAGTTCGAGGACCCGCGGTGAGGCGGCATGGGGCTTGCAGCCTTGAGGAAATAGGTCCGAGTAGTCGGGGAAGGCTCCAAGGCCTTAACATAGAGAACGGGGAAGCGGGGGCTCTTAGAGAGGTTGGGGCGAGACTGTATCGCCCATGCAGGAGTCGAGTAAGGAGCTGAGTTGGTGTGGCTTCTCTGGCGCCTCGCCTTGGACGTCCCCGGAGCCCATTCGCAGGCTGGAGCGGGAAACTGAGGCGCTGAGGGCTGGTGTAGTGGTTGGGAGCCTGGCGTGTTTCTGGGTGGGGGAGGGGCCATTCCTATTATGCGGCGCATGTGGGCTCTTCCACGTTGGGTGCGCATGTGCGGGGGGTTCCCGACTGAGCGAGCTTCTCCTCCTGGTCTTTCTCATGCCTTTTACTTTCTGCGATCCCGCAGAGACGCGGAAGACGCGGTGTATGGTCGCGACGGCTATGATTACGATGGGTACCGTCTGCGGGTGGAGTTTCCTCGAAGCGGCCGTGGAACAGGCCGAGGCGGCGGCGGGGGTGGAGGTGGCGGAGCTCCCCGAGGTCGCTATGGCCCCCCATCCAGGCGGTCTGAAAACAGAGTGGTTGTCTCTGGTGAGTGTACTTTGTTGTGTGGATTGATGTGA
This sequence comes from Macaca fascicularis, assembly GCF_037993035.2. Classification (NCBI taxonomy): domain Eukaryota; kingdom Metazoa; phylum Chordata; class Mammalia; order Primates; family Cercopithecidae; genus Macaca; species Macaca fascicularis. The sequence continues at coordinate 48,708,474 of NC_088390.1, forward strand.
AGGGACGGAAGCTACCTAAAATTTTTGTCTTGCATGATCGGTTTAACAATTGCAAATTTTTCATGCTAGGTGTTAAATTGCTTTAGTTTTTGGGTGAATTTAATAAACGAGGATTGCTGCTGTGGTGATTTACCAAATTAGGTTGCGGTACTAGATACGAAGATCCGTTACAAATAATTTTGGACTCTGGATCCCAGAATCTTACCAGCTCTTTACCTGGTATCACTTAAGTACACCTATTAAGTATTTTAAAGTACTCTTTGTTCTAATGTATCTTACCAGCTTAACGTGAAATTTAAGATAATTGATACTAAGAAAAAAAATCACTTTTTCAGGACTGCCTCCAAGTGGAAGTTGGCAGGATTTAAAGGATCACATGCGTGAAGCAGGTGATGTATGTTATGCTGATGTTTACCGAGATGGCACTGGTGTCGTGGAGTTTGTACGGAAAGAAGATATGACCTATGCAGTTCGAAAACTGGATAACACTAAGTTTAGATCTCATGAGGTAGGTTATACGCTTATTCTTTTCTTTGACCAGAATTGGATACAGTGGTCTTAACAGTGGAATTTGAAGGTAAGAATTCAGGCAAGGGTGTCCAAGTAAATTGCCAGATTTCTGGTTGTAGTTGCATTGTATGCATTCAGCATGCCTGAAGATAGATGAAAGCTTAGATCTTTCAATGGAAAGTTCTGTCTATCCAATAGGGAGAAACTGCCTACATCCGGGTTAAAGTTGATGGGCCCAGAAGTCCAAGTTATGGAAGATCTCGATCTCGAAGCCGTAGTCGTAGCAGAAGCCGTAGCAGAAGCAACAGCAGGAGTCGCAGTTACTCCCCAAGGAGAAGCAGAGGATCACCACGCTATTCTCCCCGTCATAGCAGATCTCGCTCTCGTACATAAGATGATTGGTGACACTTTTTGTAGAACCCATGTTGTATACAGTTTTCCTTTATTCAGTACAATCTTTTCATTTTTTAATTCAAACTGTTTTGTTCAGAATGGGCTAAAGTGTTGAATTGCATTCTTGTAATATCCCCTTGCTCCTAACATCTACATTCCCCTCGTGTCTTCGATAAATTGTATTTTAAGTGATGTCATAGACAGGATTGTTTAAATTTAGTTAACTCCATACTCTTCAGACTGTGATATTGTGTAAATGTCTATTCTGCCCTGGTTTGTGTGAACTGGGATGTTGGGGGTGTTTGTGGTTATCTTACCTGGGGAAGTTCTTATGTTTATCTTGCTTTTCATGTGTCTTTCTGTAGACATATCTGAAGAGATGGATTAAGAATGCTTTGGATTAAGGATTGTGGAGCACATTTCAATCATTTTAGGATTGTCAAAAGGAGGATTGAGGAGGATCAGATCAATAATGGAGGCAATGGTATGACTCCAAGTGCTATTGTCACAGATGAAATTGGCAGTATTGACCTTATACTAAAAGGCAGGGGTTAAAAATGATTATATACGTTTTCCTTAAAACACTTGCAAACATTTTATTCAGTTATCTTTAGCTACAATTGCTTTGCTCTTTAAACCTTGGCAATTGTGGCAAAATTATATTGCCCATTTTGTAGCAACTTATTTTGCTCCCTTCCCCCCATTTTTGTTTTAATAGGGACTAATGTGGGAAGAACTGGCTAATTTGTCACAGTGCTTAGTTACAACTGTTAATGTGTGACCTGCTGTTGGTGTACATGTGGGTACAGGGTGTCTTTAAATCCAACAAGATAGAGTATAATATCAATACTGCTAAATCTGCATGTCCTCTGTGTGACTGATAGAGCGTTGCTATTTCATTTTTTTAAGACAAAATGAAAGCAAAATATAGAGTTCCAATGTATTGGTGTAGATAATCTAGTTGGGAATACTTTTAAGTCTCACCTTCCCCTTTAAACTAATATTCATAATTGATTCATATGTTTAAAAGACTTTAATTTACAAATTAAATTGCAAATGGGAGCATTAGATATAGTTTTAGACTTAGGTGGGTAGCAATGCCAGTAAACTTAAATTACGTAACTTCTTGCAACCACGAAACCTGTAATACGCTGTACAGTAACAAGTGTTGGCATTATCAGTTGAACTGTAAATACAAAATGCTTCTTCCAATTAGTCTCTATGATGATTAAGTTTCTAAAATTTATCTGAACACCATTCAGAAACTTGTTTTGGGGAATTTGATAGTTATTGATGTGCATCTGTTAAACTGATGACAGACATAACTCATCATTCCCCAGAAACCTTTTTTGATTACAGTATCTAACATTTTGCCTCCTCTTTTTTGGTTTTGCTGGTTATAAAGGTTTGGATTGGAGAGGGCTCACTGGATCCCAATCCTTGGAGCTGGATCATTGGATTCAAATCATAATGTGGATAGGATAGGGAGGATGAATTACCAGGATTCATGGAGCGGGATCAGATTACCAGGAACATAGGAGTGGATTCCTGCCCCAACCAAACCGCATTCGTGTGGATTTTTTTATTCAACTTAATTGGCTATTCCAAAGATTTTTTTTTTTCCTATTTTTGACGATTGGAGCCCTTAAGATGCACGATGGAATTGTGTTTTGCGTTTTTTGGTAAAAGGAGCAAAGCGAGGACCTGGAGATAAACGCTGGAGCAATCTCCTTGGAAGGATTCAGCACGAGTAGATGGTAAACATTTAAAGGGGAAAGGGGGGGTTTGTTTAAAATAGTAAATCAGTAAGTCACTTCTAAATTTAAAGAAAACAAAATTGGAGTTGAAGAATAAGTAGGTTTCCAATTGGCTATTGCCGTTTTTCTTTGAAAAAATAAACATTTTTTAAAAAACTATGCATGGTTGTCCTTTTTCCTCTTCATGTAAGATTCTAACTGGGTCTATCAGTTAATCTTTAAATTGTTAAGTAAGATAAGATTTTGACTCTTGTATTAATGTGTTAGCAAATTAAAAGTTCTTAAAAGGCACTATAATGGTATTAGCCATCTTTTATTGTTAATTGTAAAAGTCTTCAGGGGAAGGCAAAAGGGGAGAATAAGGCATTTGTGTATGTAACTTGGTAAATGACGGTGGGGGGTTGGATCTAGCATCTGAAAGATAAGCTTCTCTACTTTGTTATAAATTGGTTAAAAAACTGTAGATGCTGCTTATTTTCTGGTGGTCATAGACAACATAGGCTTTTGTGCAAAGTTGGTTGATGGCTAGTAAATTAATGTTCACTTGGAGATAGCTTTTGATATTTTCAATGAAACCCATCTCAAAAAAAGGTAAGTATTAAATGTTAACATCAGCACAGAGGTATTAGAACTGTTTTTTGTTTTTGAGACAGAGTCTCGCTTATTCCCCAGACTGGAGTGCAGTGGTGTAATCTGGGCTTACTGCAACCTCCACCTCCTGGATTCGAGTGATTCTCGTGCCTCAGTCTCCCGAGTAGCTGGGATTACAAGTGTGTGCCACACTTGCCTGGCTAATTTTGTATTTTTAGTAGAGGTGCAGTTTCTTTGTGTTACCCAGGCTGGTCCCAAAACTCCTGGCCTCAAGTGATCTGCCTGCCTTGGCCTCCCAAAGTGTTAGGATTACAGGTGTGAGCCACCATGCTCGGCCTGTAGAACTTTTAACACAAGTCACATTTCTTTTTTGAAAGGGAAAGTGTGTACAAGATTAACTGCTTCTTTGGATGAATCATTGCTAATAAAAAGCTGGGCATTTAGAATTTTGCCTTATAAGCCCTTCTCAACCATAAGATTATTTTGTACCTAAAACTTTGGTGTTCTCTACCAAAGCAGTCGTTAAAAACTTGTAGTCTGCTACTTTTTGTATTTGTCTACTGACAGCCCCCGATACTATTTAGGTTGGGGGAGGGGACCTAAAATAAGTAACTAGACTTTAACATTTCCCTTGGGTGCTAATCATAGTTGGAAGTTGAATTTAAGGTGATTATTCGGGTGACAATTAAAAACCTAGGGAAAACCAGAAATCTTAGTAGTGGAAGAAATGTGTAAGGTTACCCCAATCAGATTTTAATGAACGTTGTGGAATGTTGGGAAGAGGGGATGTTGAATGCAGAATTTCACTAAGTAAAGTACTTAGTTTAAATTTATTAAGGATGTAGCTCTTTTTATGTAAGAATTTAATATAATGGCCAAAAGGCAGATTTACTGTTTAAAATTTGAATAATTTTACATGACATTCTTGAAGTTCTAAATTCTGTTTTATGTGTAGAACATTTTTAAAATTCAGATTATTAAGGGGAAAATAAATGATTAATGATCATTTTGTAAGGTTAATGTGAGCTAGACTTAAGCAAACTTTGGTTCATTTGTGTTCATTGAATGTTTTGGAAACCACCAAAAAATGTAAATGGCCTTCACTCAAGTTTGAGTGTTTAAAGTTGAAAGATGTGCTCTACTAAAAGTTACAGTAATTCTAACTTCACATTGAAATGAGACAGCATTCCTTGTTATACAGGCTGAATTTGAAGATTAGAGAGGACCTCATGTTTACTTATGAAAGGTAAAGGGGCATAGATTTTGTAGTTAAGATGACCAGACAGCTAAAAGCTGTGATGGGAAGTATGGACTGCTCCTATTTATAGTTTCAGAAAATGGACCTTTAGGTCTCTATCCATATTGGCAATTATTAAAGGCACACCCTTTTGAAACTACAAAAGCTGTCTTGGAATTTCCCCTTCTCCCTATTTATGTCCCCTTAGAATGTTTTAGGGAGCCTATAATTATTTTCTAACCAAGGAAAAACTTAAGTCTCTTTAAGAAGCAATTATTTTTCATAACATCAGATTGAATAACCCACCTTGCTGTTCAGCCCACATCCTACTGGAAACAAAAGGTAAGAAACCCATTTTCTGGTTCCTGATTGTTTGGGTCTGAATTTTGTTTTTAAAACGAAGCTAAGTTTAATATTTTCAAAAATGCTGTTTGGAATATGTGAATAGATTCCCCATAAAATGGTTTTTCCTGTTTTATGCTTTAGAAAATATTCAGTGCTCACGTCTGCGCATCATAGTACTTGCATTTAATATGATTTATTGTAGAATCTCAACTTTTCTTGGTGTTGCCTTTGAAACATTGTCTTGGTCATTAGGGCTGGTGTTTTCACATTTCTGTGGTCAAGGTGAATTTCTTATGTGTGCCTTTTTGCTTACTTTGTATATGAATTTTGTAATTTAAATTGCAAGTAAGTTATATATATGTATTTACCATAAATAGTATTAAAAGATGAGAAACTGTTAGACTGAAGTTCTGTTGTAACATAACCACTCTTATTTCCATCACAGTATGAAGAGTGCAAACGCAGAAAACAGATTACAGTCTCTTATCCATTTTTTGAAATCCAAAAACTATATGAAAACGAAAGATTTTCTGTTGTTGAGCTAATTAAATGTGAAACCTGACCAGAATTGCTGCCTTCATTTTGCACTTAGTGTGACTAAACTGTTTCCTGTTGAACTTCATTATTCATTGCACAGTTGCCACAGACTTTGCTGAGGGTTTTATGTAATACAGGGTATATATGTACCTTATAAAGTGCATACAGCTCTGAATCCCAGATATGTCTCCAAAGAGTTCATATAAGGGAGTGTACTAGCATACACAGGCCTAGTGCTTTTGTCTGTAACTGGGGTGTCTTGACTGAAAAACCTATTATTGTGAATCCTTTATTGATTGAATCCATCTTTTTAGGCTGAAGCAGCCACAAGAAAAAAAGGTACGGCCCACATTTCTTTACATTCTGTTGTATTAGTGGACTCAACAATTATATCCCATTGAAGCAAATACTCAGGCATCCTAGAGTGTACAATACAACATTCTTTTGAGTTATTGTTTCTGTATCAGTACTTACAGGAACACTGACCAGTTAGATCCTATAGGAAAAGCTGGGATTGGCATGAAGTAAAGAGATTATAAGGAAACATCTGTTCATTGTGTGTATTGTGATTGTCTATTGAATAAATAGTAATGCTACCAAGGTAACTTTTGCTTTAAACATGGACCCCAAGAGATTATAGTATACTTAAACCAGTACTTATTCCTGTTATTGAGACCTTTGGAATGCTTCTTGGTAGCTTTGAAAGCTAATGCCTAACAATCCTGAGGGTGGTTGTGAGCTTGTAGTGATTAAAGGAAGGATTTTTTATTATTATAAAAATCACTCCGTGCTTCATTAATGCACAGAATAAAAATTGAATAAATGACTCTGTCACATATAAGTTAACTTAGGCAGATACAACATTTGTAGTTTACAACATTTTAATAGGTGCTAGGCTGGGATTTCAGGGGGTGAAAAGTCATATATGACTTTTCATAAGAAGTTTAATACTTAGGTAAGCAAAACAGAACACTTAGTTCAGCTTGACACTCAAGCATCGGGTTAAAAAGCATCAAACTTCTGTCACCAACTTCTAAGTGCCAACTATTGGTAGAACTGTGGACATGAAGATAGTGGAAACAGCTTTTCTAGGATACTATACTCATCTCCACCAAATGCACTTTGAACAAAACTTGTAGAAATATGTCTTTTTTTTTTTTTTTTTTTTTTTTAACAACATGCTGTACTGCTCTCCATTGGAGTAAGTGCTAGGGAAAATCACTTAGCCACTAGAGGGAGCTATAACACAAAATTAAGCAGGAAATAATCCCCATTGTAGATAGGTACAACAAAGTGGAGACCAGCTTAACTACCTTGATCCTCTGTATCAGCTCTAAAGTTAGTTGGTTTGGGTAAGTTTTCTTGTAACTTTACCTTTGTTTTCCCATCTTTTGTGCAAAATTCTTCCCCTTGTCAGCTTTTGCATCCATTTAGGTTTTCGGTAGAGTTTAACTTACAGTCACTCATTTTGTAATGGAAAAATCTAGGTTCTGGGACTAAGAAAATGCTGAAGACATAAGTCTGCTTGTTTTTCTGCCTACCTTGTACATCAGGTATGGAGTAAGAAGGCCTTGAATGTGAGAATTGGCAACAGGAGTTAGGTGTGCTGGGGAAAAAAATCTAGACTCAACAATTTGGTTATGAACTGGAAGAAATGAGTATGCTTTCAGAGACCTGTAGTTTGCTTTTATGGTGCAACAGTTTCAGGCGTGATGATCTTATTTCTCAGTATTACTAAGAGGTTCTTAAAATTTGCCTTAAAATCCTACTTACGTGTCAACTTAGCTGTTTGCTATTTTCTAGGCCTCACTTAAGTAGCAAGTTGTCTTGTGATCAGAAAGTCAGTACACACAGTAGTTACATGCCATATTAACAGATGAAAATTACTGAGAATTAAACACTTCAGTATTTTAGTATTTAGTATTGACTAAACACTTTAGTCATTCCCATCATCCCTTTCTCCCCAGGTTTCTTCTATAAAAATGGGAAGGACACAAACTTATCTCCTGTTTAAAGTATGAATTGTCATTGAGAATACTAAACCTTTTAGGCCCTCATGATGGGATTTAGTCATCCAGAAGACAGGTGTGGTACAACTGGCCTTAAAATTAATTTTAGAAAGTCGATCTGTTTCAAAGAATAAGGCACTAAAAGTGGACAAAGTGGACTTCTTGTGGGGGAAAAAGGAATCAAGTTTACACAGTAGGGATTTCCCTGCCTGCTAACACTAAGTAGCAAGGAAGGCTACAGAAAGTAGTTACTGTTAACTAGTAGTCTTGCTGAAAATTGGATTGACAGCTGAAAGGGCACTAGCTAGATTGAAACCTGTCTTTAATCCTGTAGATGTTAGCTCTGGTGTGCCTTTGATAATTTTTAAATAACTTTTGAAAATGCACTCTGAAGCCACAAATGAGGCAAATGAAAATTCAGAATTCTCTTTGTAGAAAGAAAAGTGCTAAACCTGGAGACTGTAAAGTGCTAAGAAAAACCATGGTAGAATTATTCCCTCAGGTGCTGTGTATTAGAGGAGTCTTTATATGTCATTTTGGGATAAGCTTTCAACAGTTATTAAGGCTTAATACATAGGACTATAGGATCAGTCAAACAAAAGGGAAGGTATAGCCTTTAGATAGAACTGGGAAGTCCTGGGTGTATCTCTTCCTCCCTTAATGGTGGCATGCCTAGAAATTTGAACTACAAAATAATAACCACCAAGAGTGACACTCACTTTTTTTTGGGGGGGGGGGTCTGTTTTTGACACAGGGTCTCTGTCACCCAGGCTGGAGTGTAGTGGTGTAATCTCAGCTCACTGCAACCGCCACCTCCCGGGTTCAAGCGATTCTCCTGCCTCAGCCTCCCAAGTAGTTGGGATTACAGGTGTCCACCACCACACCTGGCTAATTTTTGTAGTTTTAGTAGAGACAGGGTTTCACTATGTTGGCTTGGCTGGTGTCTGAACTCCAAACCTCAAGTGATCCGCCTGCCTCGGCTTCCCAAAGTGCTGGGATTACAGGCATGAGCCACTGCACCTGGCTGACATACACAACTTAAGGCTAGAAATGTAAAATGTTGGTTCGCAGTGCAATGAGCACATTCCAAAGAAAACTCAAATGGCTCCTTTGTACTCTAAAAACAGTAAATTTGTAGCAAGATGATAGTCAAGTTCTGTGTCTTCAGGGTGTCATTGCATCTATGATTTAGACTAACCTAGAGATTTGTTTACTTGCCAAATAGAGTTCTTCAAGATGCTGTTTGGATTTGTCTTCCCATCTCTAACTGCCATATCAGCATTTTTGTCTGTACCCAAATTCATATTTCTGAAGTGTTAGATCTGGTTTCAGTGACTCCAGTTTCTTCTTAAAACTTGTCACTCCCATAATATGAGTTAACAATGGGTTATATTCTACCTTTCCAATTTATCCTGTTCTCAATTACATCTTCCCCTACCCTGGTTGGTTTGGTAAATATATATATTTTTTTAACTCTACAGACCCAGGAACTTGAATATATTTATATTTCCCAATAAGCTAAATGCAGTGCTGACAGTTTAATATTGATTGGCGAGATGGAAAGAACTTAATACTCCCTAAAAGCAAAGCACTGTAGAAGTCTGTTTCACAAGCTGTTCGTTAACTGGGTGGATTATTGGAGAAGGTATTTTGATACTAATAACTCCTCAGATGTGAAGCCAGAAATTTTGAATTAATTTAAATGCTAGCCTAAGTCCAAGTATAATGGATAAGTAAATGTTGCACCCAGAATTGGTCTTGCAAAGTAAGACCAATTGTAAGACCAAAGTAAGTGGTTTTGTTGTAAGCTACGCACACTTTCAGTACAGATCACCAAGAACTGATGACATTGTCCCCTAGAAGACTAAGTAGTTGCCTCCTAGGTATCCTTTTTCAGTCATTCTCTTTTAAGCTTCTTACAGAAGAAGCTTTAAGTTGCCTCTGAATTTAGTGGTACTGCCTCAATGAGAATTTCTGCATATTTCTCTTTAGGATAGAATCATTTTGGTTCTTTTTTGTTGTTGTTGGTAACTATACGTAAAGAGATTAATACACAATGATGTATTGTGAAGAGACTAGTGTGTATGTATATTATTCCTTGGGTTGGGAGTCTTAAGCATTATTTCAGGACCCTAACCCTGGTCTTCAGGTTTATAGGATCAGCTAGCTTAAACAATGCTCTCAAAACCAAGAGACCCAGCATTCATACGTTTTAACACCCCACACCCTAAATCCCATAAGCAGCCCTGTTCCTTTTGCCATTAAAAATCTCAGTCCTTCATGATCACACCTAATGACTGAAGCATTCTTGAACTAATTGCATTGTTTCTGCTTTGCTTTGCTTCAGCATGTTTTAAAAAGTGTGCTACACATGCATGCACATGTTGACTTTAAGCTGTTCTCTAGTTCAACATGTATGTTTTGTTTCCCTCAGCTACATAGTAAACCGGGAGCAAAGGCTGTGTTTTTTGTTTTGTTTTGTTTTTTGTTTGTTTGTTTTCTAGATGGCGTCTCGCACTGTCACCTGGGCTGGAGTGCAGTGGCGCAATCTCGGCTCACTGCAACCTCCACCTCCTGGGTTCAAGCGATTCTCCTGCCTCAGCCTCCCAAGTAGCTGGGATTACAGTTACCCGCTAATTTTTTGTATTTTTAGTAGAGACAGGGTTTCACTATGTTAGCCAGGCTGGTCTCAAACTCCTGACCTCGTGATCTGCCCGCCTCGGCCTTCAACGTGCTGGGATTAGAGGCATAAGCCACCGCGCCTGGCCCCCCAGAGGCTATGTTTTTAATTTTTTGACATTTCTTCTAAGATGTCCAGAATGCTAGTACCTATACCTTAATAAATGTTTGTGAATAAATATATTATTGAAATCTTAGGCTGGTGTGCCACGTAGCTTAAATCTGAGACACTGTTCTTCAGTCAGATCACGCATATTCCTAGAATAGTAACCTTAAATTTGGGTTTATGCCCTTGCTACCTTTTATATATTTTTTGTAGAGATAGGGTCTTGCTCTGTTTCTCAGACTGTTTTTGAACTCCTGGGCTCAAGCAGTCCTCCCACCTTGACTTCCTAAAAGTGCTGGGATTACAGGTGTGAGCCATTGTTCCCAGTCCTGATACTGTGGCTCATATTAATCCTCATGTAGTATTTAGTCTCATTTTGCAGTTTGAGGAAATAGGCTCAGAGATGTTAAAGTGGCAGGCCCAGAACTTGAATCCAGGTTTTGTGATGAGAAATTTTTGTTTGTTTTACTACCAGGTGGTTTTTTAAAGCCAGCCTGCTTTTTCCAGTTGGGAGGCCTTGGGGAGAAAAGTCTGACCCAAGTGAAAAACACCTGTAATATCTACCAGATGCCAGCAGGGTGTCCCATGGTGCTGTCTTTGATCCACGTTCTTAACCTGTGTACTGAGGGTTGTTCTAGAGTAGGACTACATCTAGTCACAGTGGCCATGGTCCAGAGCCTGGCAGCAAGAAAGTGGGATGCCTAGCTCCTTGGCTTTCCAGTGTGCAGTGCATAGCCAGCTCTCTCAGAGAAGCCCTTGCCCTCTTTTGACCTCTACCATTGAGGCTGGCCCACAGGAGTACAGCTGGTCACACAGTGGCCAGGGCCTGGTAGCCACTCAATAACTATACAGCAGCCCCACAAAAAAAAATCATAGAAAAGAACCTGTGAAAGGGTAAATGTTTAAAACATCTGCATTTGTGTTGATAGCTGAGTATACACTTAAATTTTTATTAGTAACAGATCCACAAAAATGACCCACTCTAGGAAGATGAGTTTTAAAAGCCAGTGTGTGGTAACTTCCAGTTTCCAATAAAAATGTTTGCATTACACTTAGCATATGCATACAACCTCTTAGGTATCAGTTTTTGTATTCAGCAACCCTAGTTGGTAATCTACAGTGTCAAAACTATCACGTGAAAACAAATGAGCAAATAGTCCTTTAAAAATTTCCTTTCCCAGTGCTCCTTAAACACTTTGTACAAATGTCTGTAACTGTTTTATAATTATTTCTTTGCAAGTCTTGGTTTCTTCACTAGAGAATATTCTTTGAAGTATCCCCAGTGACAGTACAGCTCCTGGCATTTAGTAGGTGCTCAGTAATTATTTTACTGAAATACTAATGCTTCCATAATAGTTCTGGGATAATTCTACACACGAGCCATTTTTCTAAGGAGAGTTCACATTAGAGAGGTCTTTGTTTTGTATTCAAGATGATTAATTATGAACTGGGAAGTTAGTCCTTGGGGTGTCCTGGCTGGCCTTTGGAAATCGTCACTACATCTTTCTGGGTTGGAATTCTCACCACAGCTTTAATGTGGGGCTGTATCTGAGCTGTCTCTGAGTGCTGTCCGTTTGATATATCGAGGACTGGGTGTTTACCAGGGCTCTTCAAGCCATTGGGAGAAACAGCTAAAGAGTAACCTACTGATTTGAGATGTGTATTTGTGCCCCATCCCTTTCTCCTCCCTGTTTCCCACAGGAGTTTTCTCTCAAACTCCTAAGTCATTTTTAAGGAGATCACTGGAACAAACTCCAAACCTGCCCTCTAAATAGTCAAGTTTACCTGAATTTTCTTAGTTCTCTGGGGAGAAGACTAATCACACGTAGTACCAACTTGGACTTTTCATGTGCTTTTCTTAACTGATTAGAGTAACGCCTCAGCTACAGTGTATAGAACATACATGGGGCTTCCTCAGGCTTCAGAATCAGCTTCACTAGATGTGCTATGTAGGAGGCCACGGAAAAATTACTGTAGGAGTAAAAGTTACCAGTTCTGATGCAAACAATCCTCTCGTCCCCAAGAAGTATCACTAAGGGATTTTTTTGTCCCATATTATAAATTGGCCTGAAAATATCCTTTCATATGTGAGGAATGAGTATATGATGACTTTCTCCTTTAAAGTATGAACTGCTAAAGGACAGAGATAATATGTATTCTGTATTCCAACACCCACTGTGTGTTTCTGGTCTTTGTACCAGGTGCTCAGGAAGTGTTTTCACTGGCTTGGGTTGACTACTTGCCATCTGCTCTCTGAGCATTCATTTCTGAATGAAAAGGGAGAAAGTGAAAGGAGTGGTGGGAAGAAAGAGGAAGCTGGAGAAATAAGAGGAAACAGCTGGAGGAGGGAGGTGAAGCTGAGGAGGTGGAACTTACGTAAGGTCAGTAAAACAAAAAGCTAGCAGAGGGCAGGGTCAGGCCCTGGGGGTAGTGGGCTAATTAACTTCTGTCAGCTAGTTGAATAGAGCCTTGTGTGCTTTGTTAGAGACCAAAGGTACTTCAAAGGAAAAAATCTAGATTCTTCCCTGTGTACCTTAATAATTGTTCATCAGGTCAAAATCTGTCCTGTCCTCTAGGAATTCTGGTCTTCCCTCAGGCCTAGCAGAGAGCTTTCTGCCACTACTCAGGCAACCAAGGGTGAAGTGCTTCAAGTAGTATTTGTGGACAGCAGCAGGTAAGCTTGGTGTGTTATTCACAGCTTAAAGAGTAAATGCTGAGTACAGCTGTTGTCCATGTGTAGAGCTTTTAACAACCAGCTCAGCAGGCCCCTTCACCTGCTTTTATGCTGGGACCAGATGACTGAATGTAGAACTTCAGGCACTTTTTTTTTTTTTTTTTTGAGATGGAGTCTCGCTTTGTCACCCAGGCTGCTGGAGTGCAGTGGCACGATCTTGGCTCACCATAAGCTCTGCCTCCTGGGTTCACGCCATTCTCCTGCCTCAGCCTCCCGAGTAGCTGGGACTACAGACGCCCACCACCATGCCTGGCTGATTTTTGTATTTTTAGTAGAGACAGGATTTCACCGTGTTAGCCAGGATGGTCTCGATCTCCTGACCTGGTGATCTACCCGCCTCGGACTCCCAAAGTGCTGGGATTACAGGTGTGAGCCACCGTGTCTGGCCCTTTAGGCACTTTCTACTTCTCAAAGTCAAGAAACATCCTTTAAAAAGTTAATTCCCTTTTCTGGAGTCTAAGGCAGATCTTATCTAAGCCTTGTGTTGCCATCTGTTGGCATTGTTTTCTAGAATGGAGCAGCTTTCTCAAAGTTTGGTCTTGCTAGACATGAGGTCATGTAAGTGTCTTAGGTCACTGCTGCTCACCTTCCTTACCCAGGGAGCATACTGCCTAGGTTTCTGAACACCTGTTTTCGTTATTCACTGTTCTTCTCACTACCAAGAATGGAGGGACCCTCAGATGAAGATCAAATTGACTCTGAAGAAAAACTGGAGATGTTTCTCTTGGAGTTTGGATAGACTATTGATAACATGTTTTTGCCCTGCCTTGCTCTTCACAAGAACATTGGGCCAGACATTAACAATTAGTAATTTTTTTTTTGCATATGAACAGTATTTTTTTTCTGGCGATGTAGATAGGTGCACATGACACTAAACAATGCTGTTAGTGTCATTATATCCCTCTTAACTGGTGGGATGTATTTGGGGTGGAGGCTAGAGCCAATGAGAAGAGGTTCACCTCTGTACCCAATAAACTTTGTATAGGAATTTATTTTTTGACTATCAGCACAATGCTATAATTGAGCTAATCTTTGTAGTTTGGTGCAGGACCACCAAGTTTGTGTGACCTATTACCTACTTTTTCCATGCTCAGCCATTACCCTGTCCTGGGGCATCTGAGGGCAGTAAGGAACAGGTGTCCAAAGGAGGAATGTTGGTGCCTATGGTATGTTTTCCAGTTGTATTGAATTTCTTACTTGGTGTATTTTTGACTTGTCTTAGTTTCTTTCCTTGTGATCTATGCTATTTTACTTGCTATTTGTTGGATATTCTCCCCTGTCATTAAAAGGGAGTTATAAAATGGAAGTTAGTATTTCTGTGCAAATGCCTAGGTTTAGCGTTGATTTTTGCAGGTGTCCTTCAACAAGTGTGAAGGTGATAAATGTGTTTCCATGGCTTTAGACTCATTTTTGAAGTATTGGATTGTGTGAACATTCTTAGAAACAATAGAATGTTTTAATTAAAAGCCCTCGACTACCAGTTGAACTCAGTGTCTACTAGGAAAATGGGTAGATTTGTTACATTGTCCCTTTGCTCTCTATGACTTTGTTCCAGTTGTCAAGGAATTTAAATGGGTATTCAGGGAAAAAGAATTCTTGTTTCCCTTTCTTCACCTTGCCAGTTAAAACAAATAACTCCTGGTGATACTTCAGGTGGTAGAATTGAAACAAAACCTGACTTCTAACCACATGGGTCAAAGGCAAATGGCTTCATTTGCCTTTAGTGTGGTTATCCAGTTTGGGTAGTGAGGAGATAACTTCTGCTTTCCTCCCTGAGGAGTTTGGAGTATTTAAGCGGGGAAGGTGGGGAGGTGTCACTTTGAAAATATGTTGCTTTTTCTCCTGATTATATTGAGGCTGATATGGAAGGGTTATTTCTTTCTGGCCAGTACTTTTTGGTATTTGTAAATATTGTAATTTTGATTTTTACTATTTGTTAATTGTCAGTTCTGGCTTTTTTTGCATAAGGAGTTGGTCCATTAACTTGTCAATTTGAAGCTTCTAACTAGATATTCCCTACTGAAAGTTTTGGATTTGTTTTTAGTTTGTGGAGCAGTCTTAGCTGGGGACAGGTAATTAACAACAGCAGAGATACTTCCTTTTCCTAGGATTCTAAGTCTGTAATCCACATCCTCAGTGTATTCACAGGACTTTAAAATTCTCTCCAAATGAGGAAGGAAATATCCTGTTGCTTTCTAATGTTTACTAAAAGTTGTGTTTAGAACAACAGATTTTAATAGGCATCTTCCTTTGTTATGTGTCATTAGCCCTTTGCCCGTTTACCTTAGGGTTCTTTGAAGGAGAAATGGATGGGAGAAAACCTGTCACTTGGAAAAAGTAAAAAGGAATAATTAACTGACTCAGAGCTTATGTGCAGAGTTCCCAGCCTCAAAGTTAATCTGGAACTGCTCGATAGCACCAATAAAAATATTTATTTCACATCTGTTATTTCTGGAAAATGTTCTAAGCATCTTATATATATTTCTCATTAAATTCACAGGTGGCCATTGTGAGGTAGATATTTTGTTCTCATTTTCCAGATGAGGAAGCTGAGACCCTAAAAGGTTAGGTGACAGGTTATACAACTTGGAGTGTGGGAGGAGGAGAGAGGAACCTGAACAGGGCAAGTTGGGGATCTGACTTTTGTTTGGGTGGGTGTAGGCACATTGTATTTTTGGTTTAGACGCTTTATTCATCATGGCTGAAGGTAATACCATTTACTCACCGAAAACTGTTTACAATAATCAAGATGAATTTACTGTCTTTGAACATCTGTCTTTTGACTGGACCCCAGTAGATAGTCTGTGGAAATTCACTTAAGGAGAGGGCTCCTTTTTGTTTGGTTAGAGAAATTGTCTGTCCTAAAGGTAGAAATAGCCCCTTCTAGGTACGGATGGAGCATTTGATCATACTGATTTCATTATATTCCTCTAACAGTTGGAACTGATTGTTTTTGAGTACTTGTTTCAAACTTCTGAATATTTTCCTTCTGGAAAGTAGCTCAGTGTTTAAAATTTATATGAACTTAAAAAGTTAATTTTCTTTTTAAAGATGTTTGAGGAGCAATCAACAATTCTGGTTTTGTCTTATGGATAGAAATAGAATTAGTCATTTTCCTCAAGAAAAGTGATTCTTCTGAATCTTATTTCTTCAGTAATGAGAACTGGACTGTTTTCACTTGACCTCTGTTTCCTGTTAGTGGGAAACCCCTCCCCAGAGGTGCTGTGTGAAAGATTGCTGGGGAAAGGGTTTCTAGATCCCAGCATAACAAGTTCAAAAGAGCCCAGTGATATTGTCATTAGAATAATGGTCTTCATTAAGTACTGGTTTTCATAATCTTGAAGCTTCATTTTCACCAATTTGAAAGGCAGTAGCTAGGGAGGAGAGACTATGCAGGGAAGAAGGAAAACTCAGGAGTGCATCACAGACCTTGAGTTAAGGCAGGGAAGAAGCAGATTTGCTGTCCACTGAATGAAAATAAAAAGAATTCCATTGTCCAAGGTCAGAGCAAGAACATAAAGGTTTTAGTTTACTTAGTTAATTCCTTAGGTTTGGACATTACAGGAGACATGGGGGTCACCCATAGCAATTTAGCTGATAAATGTATCAGAAACTCTTTCATCATTTTCTGTCCCCTCCTGTCTTAGGCTGACCGGTTCCCTGATGTGTTACCTGCTTCTGCTACTGATCCAAACTGCAGAACTTCTCCCCCAAGGCCTCCAGGCAGTATCCAATGGGGAATCAGCTCTAAAAGGAACCAGACCAACGTTTTCCAGCCCCTTCATTCTGGTGACTGAGGGGAGGAAAGAATGGGAGGGGGTATTCTTGTCTAGTAGATGGAAAGGAAACACACTGTCAAATTATTGTATCTCCTTGGTTTTCTATTACAGTAGAATTCTCCAGCCATATTTTTATTGTCTATGGGGGAAGTTGGAGATGGTGACCTTGATTAGAAGTGTCTGGAGGGGGAAAAATGGAGGGGATAAGATTCAGTTGGTTTTGGAAAATGTTGAAGTCTTAATGCGTCCATCTGAAGAATGTTTCCTAAAAGCAGAGTTTATAAAAATATCACTGATACAGCCTGCCCCCTCATTTCCCTGCCACAGGAGATGTCTTGGACTAGAGACACTTGTTTAATAATAGCTTGTCTCTGATATTCCCAGTAGCTACCCTCTGTGTGAGGAAAGGATAGAAATGTTCAGGACATCATCATACAGGCTCCTCATCTACAAAGTTCCAGTAGCAGTGACGCCTACACGGAAGACTTGGAACTGCAAACAGAGGCTGGGGTCACCTCAGTGACATCTCCTGACGCTGTCCAACCAGAAGTTCGATTTTTGTTCTGGGGGTGAAGGAGGAAACAGACTGTACTAAAGGACTAAAATAATTTCTTGTCTATACTATCTCACTTGTTTTTATTTTTGGCGGGAGAGGAGGGGTGTTGGGATAGAATTTCACATCCTATCTTGGAGTGAAGGGGAGGATGGGGAGGCTCAGCCCTTCACCCAAGAATAACCCAGTAATGACATCTCTACGCGTGGGAAGTGTTTCCCTCCACACTGGGAGGATCTGAGGCTGCACCCCAGTGGGATTCCCTGCTCCAGTTGGAAGGCCATCTAGCCATGAGATGCATATCGTAGCGAGAGCGCGGAGGGCTTAGCCGACCAGGGAGGAAATGCCAGAGGGAAGAGACACTCGAAGTCGAAAGGGCTTCCCCCAATTTGGAGGTGGGGACCATGCTGTGCATGAGCGATTGAAGAGCCGGGTGTCCGCTGTGGCCTGTGCCCTCCGCTGAGGATCTGACAGGGACGCTACGGTGCTGGACACCGTGTCTGAGTCACGGGAGACGGCCCAGCTGTGCCCAGCGGGCCAGCGCCAGACCCTGGCGTCCTCCATCTTCTCTCCTGAGCTCCCCCTGCTACAGCTGCCTGAGCCACGGACCGCAGCACCACACACCCCCGCGGGGGGGGACGCCGCGCCCCATCCCCGCCCCGGGCCCCACCCCAGCCCCCCCGCGGGGGCCCTGACCCCACCGCCAGCGGGCACTGGCTGAGCTCCGAGGCGGCGAGCCGGCAGTGGGGACGCCCGGAGGGGGTCCGGGCGACTGGGGGCGGCGGCGGCCGGGCCGGGGCTCCCCCCCCGCCCGCGCTCGCCGCCGCGGTGGTGCGTCCCGGAGGTTACCGGAAGTGGCCGCGCTCGGCGCTGCCATGTTGAGGAGCCGCCGCTGCCGTTGCCGCCGCCGCCGCCGCCGCTTTGTTGTCGCCTCCTCCGGCTGAGGAGGCTCCCCGAGCGGGGGGAGTGGGGAGGAGGGGGGTCGGCCGCCGCAGCCATGGAGGCCAACTGGACCGCGTTCCTGTTCCAGGTACTGGGGGCCCCCCCGGGGGGGCACGGGGGGGACAGGGGGGCCGGGCCCCGGGCTGGCGGGCGGGCGGGCGCTCCTCCTCCCCTCCCTCCCGGCTCCGCTCTCCGGCCCGGCCTTAATCCCCCTTTGTTTTTCCGCCCGCCCGCCCGCCCCGGCGGAGCGGGGCTGCTGAGGTGAAAGGAGGCGGCCTCACGGGGTGCGGGGGAGAGAGCAGGCCTCGGGGTGAACCCGGGGGCCCCCCAGCACACACACGCACACACACACACTCACACACACCCTTCCCTCCCGCCCTGAAGGGGAAGGGAGGAGGCCGGTCGCTGTCACCACCCCGCGGCCCAGAGAAAGGAGGGCGCCGGGCCGCTGGATAGCGCGGGCTGCTGGGCCACTGCGTGCCGGCCCGGTCCGGCACGGTGGGGTGAGGAGGTCGCCAGGTCCTGCTCTGAGTCCCCTCCCGCCACTTCATCCATCTTTCGCTTGTTCTCTTTTCATCTCCCTCTTCTTTTTGTGTGTGTGCGTGCCTGTGTTGACTTTCTGACCCCCTCTCGTGTCCCCGCGAATAGCGGGTATCCCTATGTTCCCCGCCACTCCCCCTCACCGCCACCACCCCTCTCGTGTTTACCCAGTTCGGGGGTGGGGGGAGGATGTTGTGAGTGTGTATCCCCTCCCCAAACTTTTTCACTGGATTTACATTTTTTCTTTCCCAAGCCTCAGCCGAGCCTTGGCAGCTGACACCTTCTCCCTCTGTCCAGCTCTCCCGCCGTCCCATTGAGCCCGGGGAATCCCCTAGCCGGGCCGGCCCGGGGCGGGGGGAGCGGTGGGGGCCGGGACTCTTGGAGGCCCGACCTTCTCCCGAATCGCTTTTCTTTCTCGGCCCACCTCGAACGTTTCCTCCAAGTGGAGAGAGCAAACAAAGTCCGCTTACAAAGCCCCCAGATGAGTCACTCTCTGGGATGTTGGTCTTCGCTTTTTTGCAAGAAACTTGAAAGTGACTGTAGCCGATCTGTTTTGGCAATTCTCTTGCCCGCCCACTTTAGATGGGGGACCCCTCTTTGGCAGATCTAGGCTGGAACTTATTTTTTTCCTACTCCTTTCTATTTGCAAACGAAGCATTTAGTGGGCAGTAGCGATGAGCTCACGAGGAAACTTCGGAACTGGAGGAGGTTAGGAAGCTCGTCACTTTTAAGTGCGTTCTTCCCGCCTCTCTGAGTTATTTTCCTTTGAATACTTGGTGAAATCCCAAACGCGTAGCTGGGGCGCTTGATACCTTTTGGAACTAACAGGAACGGATGCAGAATTTTCAAAAAATTATTCTCCCAGCCACTGGATTCATCCTAGTGGAGTTAATGTAGGGATTTGGATAACTCAGAAATTACCTATTGTGTAGACTGGCCTTTTGTTTTAAGACGTATTTTTTCACATGTGGGCAATTTGATCTTTAAGTAGTTACGAAAATATATTTGGGCTTCTTAAAATTGAAAATACCCAACATTATGGAATTCATGAACTTCCCCCTTTTCTCATTCTGGTCAGTGTTGTTTTATTGTACTTTGATGAGCTTGCTAATAATGTGATAAACCAACTTGAAAATGCATTGGAAAAGAAATGATATATAACTAGCATGCATCCAGGTTGGTGTAAAGGTGGCACATACTTTTCCCCAGAAAAAAGCTCAAATAGTCATTTTAAAATATGGGATTGATGGGCCACTGAAGTGTTTTTCTTATGTGATTAAAAACCATATTAAGCATGGTGTCTATACAGATTGAAAAAAAAAAAAAAAGTTCTTCATGTAAAGGAAAAACCCGTAACGCATCTTTGGAAAGCTGGTTGAAAAATCTTTTGAAATACTTTTTAAAAATTATTTTTTCACCTGGATAAAACAAATGCCAAGCGTTTATTGATCAACTTTTTAATTGGATTTTATATTATTTAATTTTTTTCAGCTATTAAAATCTTTTTTTCCACCTGATGGAGAAGTGTGAAAACAAATATTTGATCCTGGGCTTGGCAATGTGTGCAGTGAAATTTGTTGGAAAACTTAAAATTTAGAGCCGAGAGCAGTTGAATGGGTAAAGAGAATATTTCAGTCTTTTCTATGGAAAGGTATGAATAGACTTAATCAGTTCTGGTTTTAAGTAATTTTCACTGGGGATATGGAGTTAAGTTATCTTGTTTGTTTCCTGGAGCATCCTGTTGAATTTATATTTTAAAAGAATTTAATACCTGCTTGCTTTCCAGATAACTTGGTGGAAAGTGAAAGCTATAGCTATTAAAATGTTTGATGGATGATTCTTCTAACAGGACATTCAAGATATGACTCACCGATGTTAATTTGTTCAGTACAAAATCTTTTACCCTCTGGCACTGGAGATTTCATGGTGCCATATCCTACTACCCTGGGTGATGAAATAACATTTCTGTTTTGTTTCTTGCCAGCCCCAGGAAAAGGAAAGCTTGGGCAAGGTTAAAAAGCCTTGCAGTTGAAAGAGATGGGATATAAAATTAAAACTTTGGTTTGATAATGCTAGTCAAATAAAAGCCTACCCAGAAGTTATATTTTTAAAATAAATCACTTCACTGAAGGCTGGCTGTGGTTGTTATTTTACTCTGTCTCTCCCCCAGAGAACAAGTTGGGAAAACCCAGTTCCCCCTTAGAAGGCTTCATGTAGAAGTGTGGGGATCCTAGGAATCCTCAGAGAGTGATTCCTGTAGTGGTTCTACAGCATTTCACCCAAGAAGCAGGGACCTGGTGTGACCCTCGTGTGAGAGTGAGCTTCAGCAATGCTGTAAAAATACTTTATGTTGCCACAGACATCTGAATTGGTAAAATGGCAGTAAGTGCTTTTAGTACTCCATCGTACTAATGGTTGTTTAGAGTTGAAAAATGCCTCTAAATGCTATAAGTCTGAACTTTGTCCAGAAGATCTGCATTCCCTATTATCTGATCTGTTAGCCTTTGAAATTGTATATCTTCAGCTATCTTCAGCTATTAACTATTTGTATACTGTATGGAAACTTGAGTATCCTACAGCCAGGTTGGAAAAGGGATTACGACTGGAGTCCAAATTCTGTAAGTTCCTACTGATGTCACCTGGGTTGATAGACCCTTGCATTTACAGGAGCTTCACAAATTAGATTAAAAGCGGACTGTAATTTGCTAGGAGCAGTAAGTCCAGAAAGAGACTCATAAGTAACCACATAATTTCTGAGAATGCTTCCAGGACTCAAAGGGTGATTACATCAAAATTATTAAATTGAAACTGAGCACTCTGGATATTACACCTCCTAATCATTTGGGGGAGACGAGTTCCAGGCTTAACTGTTATGCTGCCACCAAGTAAACATAGAGCAACGTGTGGTAGATGTTCTTACCCATCAGAGGAGGAGCTGTGAGTGAGTGTGTGCGTTTCTCCTTGTTTTTTCGTCCTTAATCAAGTTAGCTGTGGGACTTGTGGTTATAGAGTAAGAAGGGTAAATAACTGTCTAAAGTGTCTAAGATGATGGGATGGTCCCCTAGTAGGACATTGTATGCTTAAAATATTTGAAACTCCTCTTGAGTGCATGCATCCTATTAGGATTACAAAACTCAAAGCATAGGGGCTTGGGCTCACTGTCAAGAGTTTCAAAAATAATGTTGGTAAAGAACAACATATTAGGAAGAACTATTTCAGGAATTTTTTCCATCATTTCCTAAATGTTTATCAGTATGGAGAATTTTGAAAGTATCAGAACCAAGAGAGGAACTACTCATAAATGCCAAGAACCTGATCCATGGTGAAATTTTGGTTTCAGTGCAGCCAAAAGAATTTACAGTGTGCAGCCTCCAGTTTTGGGAGTGGAGAAGCACATCATAACAGCAAATGTCTAATACTTTATTGAAACCTACAACTGCTGGAAGAAGATAAATATGAAAGGAATATAAGTGTTTATAGTTTGTTTTTCTCATTAGTCTGTCTTTGAGAGTTTGGGATTTGAACAGCTAGTGTTGCTGAAAGATGCAGACTTCAGTATACAATTAAATAATCTGAGAAACAACTGACAGGTGTTTTGCTATGGGCTACCTTCACAGATGCCTTCCAGGGTTGCTTAATAGCAGATTTTGTTTCAACTAAACCTTTTAGTAGTCAAGTGAAAACTTAAAGTTAACAACTAGCAAATGTGTTTAGAGAACTAGATTTCTTTCATCACTTAGCAACAGCCCCTTCCTCAATCTGAGTTTTCTGATAGACATGATGCTTTTCTTCTGGGTGATAGACAAATAGATGATTATGTTATTGTGTGTACGTGAGTGTGTATGTGTGTGTTGCTGCAGTAAGGTACTATTAAATACTTAAATCTGGAGTTTTTTTTTTTTTTTTTTAATATGTTATTTAAACTTGGTTTTAGCACTGACAGACTAATGCAAACTGATTTCATCAGCTGGTCTGTCCCTTATGAACCAGGATAGTGTGTAGTTTAGTCAGCTGTTTAAAAGCAAGATCACTGTCAGCAACTTAGTTGCAAAAGTTTTGTGTCTGCACAGTGATTTTTCAATGCTTTGTATTGTGAGCTCTTAGAGTAACTAGGTGGTTGCTGGATTACCACTGCAGAGTAGCTGATAGGTTCTTTGACTGTTTCTTCTAGTCTCTATTGTCTGGAGCATGTTGAATTTCGAAGGCCTTTGTGAGAGGCTGAGTTTCTGAAGTGTAAATGTTTGGTTTTAGGCCCATGAAGCTTCCCATCACCAACAGCAGGCAGCACAGAACAGTTTGCTGCCCCTCCTGAGCTCTGCTGTGGAGCCCCCTGATCAGAAACCCTTGCTTCCAATACCAATAACTCAGAAACCTCAGGGTGCACCAGAAACATTAAAGGATGCCATTGGGATTAAAAAAGAAAAACCCAAAACTTCATTTGTGTGCACTTACTGCAGTAAAGCTTTCAGGGACAGCTATCACCTGAGGCGCCACGAATCCTGCCACACAGGGATCAAGTTGGTGTCCCGGCCAAAGAAAACCCCCACCACGGTGGTTCCCCTTATTTCTACCATCGCTGGGGACAGCAGCCGAACTTCGTTGGTCTCGACCATTGCAGGCATCTTGTCAACAGTCACTACATCTTCCTCGGGCACCAACCCCAGTAGCAGTGCCAGCACCACAGCTATGCCGGTGACCCAATCTGTCAAGAAACCCAGTAAGCCTGTCAAGAAGAACCATGCTTGTGAGATGTGTGGGAAGGCCTTCCGAGATGTGTACCATCTCAATCGGCACAAGCTCTCCCATTCAGATGAGAAGCCCTTCGAGTGTCCTATTTGTAATCAGCGCTTCAAGAGGAAGGACCGGATGACTTACCATGTGAGGTCTCATGAAGGAGGCATCACCAAACCCTATACTTGCAGTGTTTGTGGGAAAGGCTTCTCAAGGTACTGCATTTTGCTTTGCTTTGCTTTGTTTCATTATGGTATCAGTGTACTTCAGTTTTGTCTCCATGTGATCTAGAATTTTTATGTGAGAACAGATGTGGACAGACCTGTGTTATTAGAGGAGATTGGTGATAGATAAAGAAGTATTAACACCTTCAGGTCTAACCCCAGTTTGGTGTGATTGACAAGTGGTGACATAGTGATTAACCTGTTTTTTTCACTTAACAAGTGCCTCGCTGGACTCAGGCATTCATTTGGAACATGAATACTTATCACTGCAAAACCACCAGTTTTCAGTTCAGTTGGGGCACTAGACATGAGGGTCACTGTGCAAATTCAAGTAACATTTCTTGGAAGTTGGTATGACCTTGGATGCTCTTAATTAAACTTTTAGACTGTTTTTTCATTTTTCTGAAAGCACCAACATTTCACTAATTTTCATTTTTTAAAGTTTTTAGAGTTAGTATAGTGGTAGCTGTTTCTGGCAGGTGTTAAGAGTAAAACTTCAGGTATTTTGTGATTGTAAAGAATCAAGACAATATGATCTGATGTTGACTAGGAGAGAAAATTAACAAGTAGAGGCCTGAGACTTTGTTTATGGTAAGAGAGGGAAGGAGACTTGCACTGGGGGAGGGAGGTTGGTAATTCTGCTAGCTTTCTGTAAAATGCACCCCCTCCCAATCTGCCAAGCATGTAAGCATCACATAAATAGCATTTCTCTGTGTGTTCGATTATATCTTCTGTTGAAACTCTCTTTTTCACAGGCCTGACCACTTAAGCTGTCACGTAAAACATGTCCATTCAACAGAAAGACCCTTCAAATGCCAAGTAAGAGTTAAAATGACTTATCCTTAGTGTAGCACTTATCCAGAAGGTCTGAAGCAGTTGAATCTCACCAGTCTTGAATAGTCTTAAAATCACTGACCTGAGTAAATGTGGCCCATTTGACTTCTAGTTTTATAAAATATAACTGACAGCCTCTGTTTCTGTAAAGCAAGATCATTTAAAAATTTAAGTGTGTTGTTTTTGTTAAGCTATATTTCCCTTTCTTTGGGCAATAGTATTTTTTGTTAGGAAAAAAACGTTACGGTCTTGCAAAGGTGGTTGTGTATTTGAAATGAATAAAGGAATAAAGGGCTTTAATTTCTGGGTTGATTATTGAAGATGTTTTAACTGTAATAGGAGAAAATAATGAATTTTTCTCCCAAATGTTATCACTTACCGGATTTTTGTCTGTTATTACCAAATTGGAGCATTTTCTAGTTGTTTAAAAATCCATTCCAGTTAATGATTTTATTTGACATCAGTTATAATAATGAAAAGATTAAGAATTTTGCTAAATCAAATGACCGTTTTAGGCATTGGTAATTCTAGTTTGTTGCTGGAAGTCTTTTAGTGCACCTTTCAGTTAAGTTTGTTAATGACTGATTTTATTAAGTAAATGATTTGAATTCTAAGAAAGATCTAATTGGAGGAAGGAAGCTAGTGTCATTGAGTGAGTGCCTGCTATGTATACCAGGCTCTTCTTAATCCACTAGTAATTTTGTGAGAGATGTTATTATCCCCATTTTACAGATGAAGAAACCTTCAGATAGGTTAACCAACTTGTTCAACATTATGCTGTTTAGTAAATTGTGGAGCTCAACTTAAACCCAGGTTTAACTTACCCTAAAGCTTAATTTTTTGTGCTACTCTGTGTTGATGTATTTTCTTCCTTTAAAATGGAAGAGTCTAAAATTTATCAAGTGTTTTATTATGATTATGATTCTAGGTAACATATGCAATTAAAATTAAACTAGTTGTCAGCTTGCATATGTGGATAGGGTAATGCATAGAATATAACGTGCTTTAAAATGAGTAGAACAGGATAGTCTATATTTAAAAAAAGTTTTCCTCCCTCATGCAGACATGCACTGCTGCCTTTGCCACCAAAGACAGACTGCGGACACACATGGTGCGCCACGAAGGCAAGGTATCATGTAACATCTGTGGGAAGCTCCTGAGTGCAGCATACATCACCAGCCACTTAAAGACTCATGGGCAGAGCCAAAGTATCAACTGTAATACATGTAAACAAGGCATCAGTAAAAGTAGGTGGTGCTTCAGATTTTATTTCTTTTATATTTCAGATTGGTGAAATATGCATGTTTTCATAATGTATCAAAGGTATTAATATGTTTATATGTTTCCTCCTATTGCCAACATGTGCAAACAGGCAACAATGGACAGAATATATTTGTGTCAGAACTATGCTTTACTTTCATGTATGCAAACAGAATTGATAAGCTGCTAATAACCTCTAAGGTGAAAGCAGTGTTAATAAGCATGCTTTTCAAACCCAAATCTGTAGAGAAATGAGATATCATATCCACTTGCAGGTTTAAATGTTTTGCTTGCCTTAAATTCAGAGTTGAAGATAGAATACTTGCATTCACCCAGGATTTTTCTTTTAAGATTGCCCTAACCACTAGAAGAAGGCATTTTCCTAATCCTTTATTCTATTATATATGTATTTTATGCAGTAAAAACATCAAATTCTCAAAAAAATAGGTGGCCACAGGAGAATGGGGAAGAAAACTTAATGTGTGTTATATCTATCCATTTTTGCTTCTTTGTAAGTATGTTGGGTTTGTTATCTAGTGTGTTGTACTTTATAAGCATTCACTTCTTTTTTTTTTTTTTTTTTTTTTTTTGAGATGGAATCTTTGCACTGTTGCCCAGGCTGGAGTGCAATGGCACGATCCCGACTCACTGCAACCTCTGCCTTCCAGGTTCAAGCGAGTCTCCTGCCTCAGCCTCCCAAGCAACTGGGATTACAGGCGCACACCGCCATGCCCAGCTACTTTTTTTGTATTTTCATAGAGACATCATTTCACCGTGCTGCTCAGGCTAGTCTCGAACTCCTGAGCTCAGACAATCCACCTGCCTTGGCCTCCCAAAGTGCTAGGATTACAGACGTGAGCCACTGTACCCGACCTATAAACATGCACTTTTAGTGTACATTGTTGTGGTCAAGTAAAAAATATTTTGTTGAATGTTGATTAGTCCTATATTAATATTATCAAACTTCCATTTTTAAAGACACTTGGTTTGTTTTTTTTTTGACACTTGGTTTTTTTTTATAGCAAAGATTCCTTTTCTCTTTTATATTGTTTTTCGCTAATTCTCTAGACTTTTTAGTGCTTGTTTGTTTCGACCAATGTAGACACAGCAATAGGAAAGATGCACTTACTAAGAGCTATCAGGTTAAATGGTTAAGATCACAGAAGCATGAGAAGTCAATTTTGAAAAAAAAAACGGCAACAGTTTTACAGGTAAATACAGTGTTTTTGGTTTGTCTTTGTAATAGCATGCATGAGTGAAGAGACCAGTAACCAAAAGCAGCAGCAGCAGCAGCAGCAGCAGCAACAACAACAACAACAACAACAACATGTGACAAGCTGGCCAGGAAAGCAGGTAGAAACACTGAGACTGTGGGAAGAAGCTGTTAAAGCAAGGAAGAAAGGTAAGGCACAGCTTCCAGTGTTGAAAATATGGCTAGAGAAGTGTTTTCATTTAGTATGCCAAGTGATCAAAGTAGAGAAGCCACAGTTTTAGGAAATGTAGCTTAATGGAAACATGGAAATAGTGCATGCTGGGAACTATCTGGTAAAGTATAGTTATTGGCAGATAAGTTATTACTAGGAATTAAAAGTTCTCAGTACTTCTATCATGTTCTTTCTTTTGATTTACTTTTTGTTACAAACTTGGAGCCAAAATTGGTCCTTTGCTATGCCCAGAGTTGCATTTTTATTTTCAAGTTGATGTCAATCTCCATGCATTGTGGGTTTTTTTTTAACCTTTCTAAAATATTCCCACTTTTAGAGGTGGATATCCTTGTGTGTACATAAGTTCATTTTCTTACAACTGTGCTATTTTTGCTCGTTAGTGTTCTTTTTCATTGTATTATTTATTACATGTTTCAGATTCTATAGTGTTGATGTCTTTTCTCTTGGTCACACCCTTAAATCTCCTTCAGTCCATCACTATGGCTGGCCTTAACATACCTAGTCTTCTGCTGCTGAGGACTTTACTGTAATTGCTTAAAAAATTTTAAATGATTTGCTTTTCTCTCGTGTGTATCTTCTAACAAATCAGTTGGAATATCAGTTTTCAATATACTTTTCAACTTACTAGTACAGCTTTGGCTTCTGGACTATTGTGCAGCCATTTCAAATGAATCATTTTGTCAATGTACCATGAGCCAAAGGGCAGATTTGTAAATTCCTTCTTCCTCCTCCACCTCTGCAGTGTCTTACTATGTTAAATGTTAAGGAATGCTCTATCTGTGGGCTCCTCTGTATGTAATTCCTTTTCTGTGTAGTTTCTTCCATCTTTTGCTTCTTTGCTTCGTGTAGCGTGGCCCTCAGAGTGATCCCTTCTGTTTTTTTTTTTTTTAGACAGTCTCTCGCTCTGTTGCCCAGGTTTGAGTGCAGTGGCGTGATCTCGGCTCACTGCAGCCTCCACCTCCTTTGTGCCTCAGCCTCCCGAGTAGCCAGGACGACAGGTGTGTGCCACCACACCTGGCTAATTTTTGTATTTTCACTAGAGACAGGGTTTTGCCATGTTGGCCAGGCTGCTCTTGAACTCCTGATCTCAAGTGATCCACCCATCTCAGACTCCCAAAGTTCTGGGATTACAGTCATGAGCCACCGCACCTGGCCAGAGTGATCTCTAAACCTCCTATACCTGGATAAAAATAAAAGGAATAGCATTCTTCTTTTTTTTTTTTTGAGATGGAGTTTCGCTCTTGTTGCCCAGGCTGGAGTGCAATGGCGTGATCTTGGCTCACTGCAACTTCTACCTCCTGGGTTCAAGCGATTCTCCTGCCTCAGCCTCCCGAGTAGCTGGGATTACAGGCATATGCCACCATGCCCAACTAATTTTGTATTTTTAGTAGAGACAGGGTTTCTCCATGTTGGTCAGTCTGGTCTCAAATTCCCGACCACAGGTGATCCGCCCGCCTCGCCCTCCCGAAGTGCTGGGATTACAGGCATGAGCCACCAGGCTCAGTCAGCTTTCTTTTTCATACATTTACTGGCATTGGAAGAAAAGAGTACAGCAGTCCATATAGGCTTTCCACCATTCCTCAGGTGCTGCTTGTTCCTAGCTTCCATTTGAAGATTTGTCATTATTTTATTTTATTTTATTTTATTTTATTTTATTTTTTTTTTTTTTTGAGGCGGAGTCTCGCTCTGTCGCCCAGGCTGGAGTGCAGTGGCGCGATCTCGGCTCACTGCAAGCTCCGCCTCCCGGGTTCCCGCCATTCTCCTGCCTCAGCCTCCCGAGTAGCTGGGACTACAGGCGCCGCCACCACGCCCGGCTAATTTTTTTGTATTTTTGGTGGAGACGGGGTTTCATTGTGTTAGCCAGGATGGTCTCGATCTCCTGACCTCGTGATCCGCCCGTCTCGGCCTCCCAAAGTGCTGGGATTACAGGCTTGAGCCACCGCGCCCGGCCTGTCATTATTTTAATAAAATGTTTTGGCCAGGTGTGATGGCTCACACCTATAATTCCAGCACTTCAGGAAGCCAAGGTGGGAGGATCACTTGAGGCCAGGAGTTTGAGACCAGCCTGGGCAACATGGCAAGACCCCGTCTCTACAAAAACTCAAAAAAAAAAAAAAAAAATTTAGCCGGACGTGACAGTGCGTGTCTATAGTCCCCACTACTCAGGAAGCTAAGGTGAGAAGGTCGCTTGAACCCAGGAGTTTGAGGCTGCAGTGAGCTACAATTGCATCACTGCACTCCAGCCTGGACAACAGATTGAGACCCCCATCTCAAAAAAAAAAAAAACAACTTTTGTGTTAGAATGGGGAGAGGGGACTGGCAATGGGGAGGAAAAAGTGTAGTGCTATGGTAATTGTATAGTGCGTTGAAAGTATATTATGAAGGGTATTTTACTTAGATAAGGAGTAAAAATGTTTAAGTCATAGTAAAAGGTCACTTAGATTAAAAAGAAAACACGGAGGAGGAGGTAAGGGGGTCAGCAAATAAGAAAGTAAAAATTCTTTGGTGAAAGCAGGCGGAGAATATCCTCAGCAATACTCCCAGCACCTTAAAGTGAATTGGTTTTCTCTCATTCTCTCTCTTGGTGTACTCCTCTATTTGGTATTGCATTTCAGTTTGCTTGCACAATAAGACTTGATTGTTTAGCTCATCTTCTGACTTCCATGAAACAAAATGTTATTGTATTCCCATTCATAGCGTGAATCTCTCTGGAAAAGACCACTGATGTTAGAAACCTCTGTATTCATATTAGTAAATGTCACATTTTAGGGGAGAGGAGACTCCTGACCTGAAAACCTAAACTTGAATTTACAGCATCCCTTTAAATATTAGGCCTAAATAAGCTAACGTAAGTTTTCAAACCTGATTGATGATCATATCATCTGGGAAGCTTTTTAAAAATACACATTTCCCAGGTTGCATCTAAATTATCTAAATTTCACTATTGATTCTCCTGGAGTCCTTTTTTATTTTTTGAAGTCCTCTAGATAGTTGATTTTGATAATCACCCAGGTTTGGGAATCCCTGATAGGGAGAATGGTGTATGCCAAAGTTACATTGTATTGCTCAAGTAAGGGCTGCTTAACTCAAGGGTCCCCCTGCGGTGATAACACCTTTGTGGATCACATACAGATCTCTATCGTTAGTTCAAGTATGTTTCTCCATTTTGACAGCCAAGTCACAGCTAGCCTACCCATCATTTTACTGCTGTTTTCTGGTGCTGAATTTTTGTTGAGGGGTGGGTTGGGGATGTTACCTTGAAGGGAAGTATTTTTTTTTTTTTTTTTTTTGAGACGGAGTCTCGCTCTGTCGCCGGGGCTGGAGCGCAGTGGCCGGATCTCAGCTCACTGCAAGCTCCGCCTCCCGGGTTTACGCCATTCTCCTGCCTCAGCCTCCTGTGTAGCTGGGACTACAGGCGCCCGCCACCTCGCCCGGCTAGTTTTTTGTATTTTTTTAGTAGAGACGGGGTTTCACCATGTTCGCCAGGATGGTCTCGATCTCCTGACCTCGTGAGCCGCCCGTCTCGGCCTCCCAAAGTGCTGGGATTACAGGCTTGAGCCACCGCGCCCGGCCAGGGAAGTATTTTTTGTTTGTTTGGTTTTTTTGAGACGGAGTCTCGCTCTGTCGCCCAGGCTGGAGTGCAGTGGCGCGATCTCGGCTCACTGCAAGCTCCGCCTCCTGGGTTTACGCCATTCTCCTGCCTCAGCCTCCTGAGTAGCTGGGACTACAGGCACCTGCCACCGCGCCCGGCTAATTTTTTGTATTTTTAGTAGAGACGGGGTTTCACCGTGGTCTCGATCTCCTGACCTTGTGATCCGCCCGCCTCGGCCTCCCAAAGTGCTGGGATTACAGGCGTGAGCCACCGCGCCCGGCCCAGAGAAGTATTTTTTAAGAAGTGTGTAGACTTGGCTCACACCTTAATCCCAGCACTTTGGGAGGCTGAGGTGGACAAATCGCTTGAGCCTAGGAGGAGACCAGCCTGGGCAACATGGTGAAACCCGATCTCTACAAAAAACACAAAAATTAGCTGGGCACGGTGGTACGTACCTGTAGTCTCAGCTACTTGGTAGACTAAAGTGGGAGGATTACTTGAGCCTTGAAGGTTTGTGGCTGCAGTAAGCCATGATCATGCTACTGCACTCCAGCGTGAGCAACAGAAGGAGACCCTGTCCCAGAAAAAAAAGTGTTCAGGTTTTGTTGGGTTAGAAGGACCAGGGACCCCTAACTCACTGCAGGGTCTCCTTGCCTAGCTAGTTCTCTTTAGTATGTTTGGTGGTATGTGTAATATGTAGAGTTAAAGATACTAGGCATAAAATAGGTGATTGTATCAACATCAGAAACAGAAGAAGAAATGGGAGTGAGGAGAACATGAACTTATTGAGGAGTGTTTTTTTTCTTTCCTAATGTAGTTAAGAGACATAACCAGAAAGAATAAGATTATTTAACTGAAACATATTTCTAAAACTGAAACAAACAGATGATACTAAAATAGCTTGTTTATCGTTCCCCAGTTATGCATTTTTAAAACCTTAACAGAATGTGACTTCATGTCTCAGGCTTTAACATACTTATTGAGTATGCACACCTCTCTGTGCTAGTTACAGTGTGCCTTATGAGAAGATTTTTCTGATTATCTGTTATTGTGTAACCATTGGCCCAGCTCTGTGTAAACAAGCTCTTTAGCCTGGCCTGCTGGAGGTTGGCTCTTCCCAGGAAAGTTTTTAGAACTCAGAGGAACTGCATGAAGTAGTAGTGAGAACACTTAGCCCTGCACTGCAGAAGTTAACTGATCCTCTCAGCATCATTGTGAGGTAGGTAAGTAAATCTGAACTTGAAACCTAAAGTGCAAGGCTAAACAAGTTGCTTAAGTCCTTACAGGAGGTATAGCATCAGAAGGTGATTCATACACTGGGATCCCTGGCCCCCAGGCTTGTGCTCAGAAAGACCCTCTGTTCTGTTGACCACTTGATAGAAAACTGGAATTTGATTAAATGTTTGACATTTTTAATGAAAAGAAATTGATTCAGAAACTGTTTGTGAATTTTGCTCACTGTTTTGAGAATCTAAAGACCCTTTTGTCTTCTTATTTTAGAAGCTGCTAACCTGTGCCAAACCTCGACGGCTGCTACGACACCTGTGACTCTCACTACTCCATTCAATATAACATCCTCTGTGTCGTCTGGAACTATGTCAAACCCAGTCACAGTGGCAGCTGCAATGAGCATGAGAAGTCCAGTAAATGTTTCAAGTGCAGTTAACATAACCAGCCCAATGAACATAGGGCATCCTGTAACTATAACCAGTCCATTATCCATGACCTCTCCTTTAACACTCACTACCCCAGTCAACCTCCCCACTCCCGTCACTGCCCCAGTGAATATAGCACACCCTGTCACCATCACATCTCCAATGAATCTGCCCACGCCTATGACATTAGCTGCCCCTCTCAATATAGCAATGAGACCTGTAGAGAGCATGCCTTTCTTGCCCCAAGCTTTGCCTACATCACCGCCTTGGTAAACAGTATTATAAAATCAAAATATGGGTTAAAGTAAATATTTACCAGCAACTTAACTTTTAGTTGATTAAAGCAAAAAGTAAACCATGAAATTGGGAGATTTTGTTATATTAGTTAATAAGAGTGTGGTAGCATTTTCCTCCAATTTGGCTGGGATTATTCAAAGTAGGGTGTGTATGTAACTTATCACTGGACCACTTTAGTTTAATCAGAAATTCCTTTTAGCTGACAACATTGCTTAAACAGGATAGTAGTTGGCAAGATGAAATGCCAGAATTAAAACCAATCATAAATAAGTAGAACCCACTTCAAAATAAAAAAAAAAAAAACAGCATTACTATTTCTAATCCCAAGGAATCACTTTATTGTAAACACTAGCAGAACTCTTCTCCCTATACAAGGTGGATGGCTGATTTTAACCTGAAATTCTAAATCCACAGATTGAGAGCTAGTGTAGAATTGTCTGTGTTTATTGTTTTTATGAGTAAATACATGCATTGTCATAATAAAATGCATTTCAGAGAATATGCATTTTACCTTTGGGAATATGTTAATTTCAGGCAGCATTCCCTATGGGAAAGGTGATACCAGCTCTGATATGCAAAGCATATGATAATTTATCATTCTAACTTCAACATATAATAGGGATTGTGACCTGATATTTGGAGATGTAAATATTGCTCAGCATATTAATCCCGATGGAAAATAGCATTGTAGTTGACTTTTTAAAAAAAAAATTTAAAAAAATCTACAAATTGTGTTTTGCTAAGAAAAGCCTCAACTGACAGAGGAGAAGTCAAGTGTGTGGACAGGCAGCCTCCTAACAAACAGAGGCCAATGGGACTCCTGTTTAGGAGCCAAGGAGTACTTTGGAACAGTTCAAATATATTGCTTTAAATTGGAAGACGCTGGAGGCACTGGGATGTGATATGCCCCTCTCTCTCCCAATCAGAGCCTGTTGATGTTACAACAGGGACAGATGTGTTAGTTGCTCACTAGAGTTTATGTCTTATATTAAATTGTATACAGTTTTTATTCTAACCACTAACTAGGTAGTATATGCCCCTTCAGAACATGCAGAGTGTATCTTTTTTAAAATTTCTCCTTCCGTTTCTTAAGTATTGCTCAGATTTGTTCAACTTTGTAAATATGGACATCACCTTTTTTTTTTTCTTTGAGAAAACACTTGTATCAGCTTTGTGGTGGTTTCAGGGAGACAGCTGTCTGCACTCCCTGTAGAAACCCAGCAATGATTGTGCACGTTGAGACATGTGCTTTTTATTTCTTAGCAGGATATTTTATCTCTGTACATAAAGTAGAAACCAAAAGCTAGGGAAACAGATACTCTTTACACCATCATGCCACACATTGTTTTTAAAGCATTGTGTTAAAAAAAAAAAGTTAAACCAAGACGCTGTGATTTTTTTTTTTTAAGTTGCAATATGTTTTTGGTTTTTTTCATTTTTTAATCATTGCAGTTAAGAGAAATGGAAATTAGTTGTGTTAATCTTGCAGAATGTTTGCAGGACTGACTATCAAACTGGATGATTTCCGTTTATACCCTACTGTGTCAGTTCAAGCATCAAAATACCTTGCATCTGAGGCAGACTTCCTACATCAGGGACAGGTATCTGTGTGTCATTATACAAAACAGTTCTAGGGGGTTGAACTACATAGTAAAAAAAATAAAATAAATAGTACTTAGTGTAAAATAATTTTATAAATGATCTTTTGTACTTTAGGACATTAAATTGTACAACTTTTGTATATATAAAAGCTTAGGAACTTTCTGTTTAGCAGGAAGGCAACACATTCCTACACTTTTAATGTATATGTTTGTTATAATGTCCATGTAAACATGCCCTATGTTTGTGCCTTTTAATTAGTTTGTCTCAATAAACAAAATGTAGAGAAAAATATGTAGCTATGACTTTGTTACAACTGTTCTTATCCACAGTACAAAAATGGTTTGTTTTTAATATGTAGAGCATTATGTGTGGACTACTGGAAGGACTCGTGTAGGGAAAGCCCAAGAATGACCCTGCTGAGGCCTGAATTGGGAGGCACAGTGGCTACATTTGGAGGAAGTCCACATTTCCTGGCATGCAGACCCAAAATTGGGTTCTGGCTCTGCCTGCTGGGATCTGTTATCTCTGATGGGCTGGCAATCATAATCCACAATTCAGACAGCCCAGACTTCCTCCACAGTGGTCCAGGGAGCAGTCCTCAGTGGGGGCAGGTGTGGGCCCTACCCCTAAGCTAGAATGTGGTTGTCAGAACCCTGAAAGTATTAGTTCTAAAAAAAAAAAAGATATATACTAGAAATAATTGTTTTATCAATTCATTGTATAATAAACAGGAGTGAGACTTCATTGTATGACTTCAGTTAAAATGCTATTTTGTATGCATTCTTTATTCACTTAAGAAGCTTGTCTGCAATAATAAAGCCACGTCATGTCTTCTTTTGGGAGGGAGAGAGTCGATGGCAGGAGGGGGTTGTGGGTGGGCCACTGAAAAGGGGGACCGAATAGGTTGTGTGGTGAAATTCTCCTGTGTCTTGGAACTGGAATTGAGTTTCGATGTTGATGAACTGATTCAACCAGGTGTTGAAGGCACGACGGCCACTGCTCTACGAAAAGGGAGAGTATGTTTTTCCCTTCTGGTTGTAACCTGGTTAAGAGCTTCCCCTTTATCAGATTGGCAGCTAAACAGTTGTATTAGATAATCCTTAAATTTGACATCCAGCCTGTTATGCTCTAGGTTTCGCTGCTTGGCCTGCATTTGCTTTTTATTGTGTATCCATTCCCCTCCTACGGTGTGCTCCTAAATGAAGGTTTCTATGTAAGCAGATGATGATTTTACCTGTCAATACCAGCACTGTATTACTAACATGCAAAATACTGCAGATTTATTTTGAAAATTAAAGTTAACCGGTCACAAATGTTATGATGGATTGCTTAATACCTCAGAAGCTTCATCAGTTTGCTCTGATAATAGAAAAATTTTTCAAGTACTATCTTTTCAGGTGTGCACATCTCAGTATTGGGTTGGAGAGAGGAAAGGTCCAGTATCAGGCTGGTTGAAGGGTGGAAGGGCACCAGACTGCCCTTGGTAGGTGCACCCTCCCAAGCAACTTGGGTAAGGCCCAGGAAGCCAGGACTGGAGGCAGTGGTCACAGGTTGAGGTCCCTGTCTTACCCAAAAGAGAAGATGGGTTTAAAACATTTCTTCTCATGCTCTAGGACCCAATTTCCTTAGTTGAAAGGGGTGTTAAGCTGAGTCCCTTGCCCATTTGTGTTCAACTGGATTTATTAGATGTCCACTGAGGACCAACAATGTGCCACACACTGTTAGGCACTAAGGGGCATGAAAAGTTGATTAAGACATGGTTGCTGCCTTCAACGAGGCTGTTAAGGGAGATATGACGAGTGATGGTATCACCAGAGAGCAAATCAGGATGAATGTGACACTTCATTCAATGAAAAAGTTTTGGATACCTACATCTGTTTTATATAGAATTGAGGCTTTCCAAACTTCCTGTGATAATTGCTTTAGTCCTTTAGTGACTCAGTGAACACAGCTGGAGGAAAGTGTTCTTCGTGCTGTTTTTGTCCTGGGAACAAGGGAAGTGTTAGTTCACCGAGTTGCTAGTTAATCATTCCAGTCCTGGCTGTTTAGGTGTCCCCACTCATCTCAAGGGGCCCTGTAGTTTGGTCCTCTCTGAACAGACCTTGGTTTAGGATGTAGAGGGGATAGTGGAGGTTTTCACTTCAGTGTACTCAAGGATCATTGGACAAAAAGTCCAATCTGTTCATGGGACAGTAATCAATTTTTCCTCCCTGCCCTAATAGTCTTGGCCATCAGTCTTGCACTTTTTCCACTTCCTCCTTAAAGAGTCTTGTATCCTGAAAGAAGGCCATTTGTCCCTGGTTTGGGTCTATAAATCTCCCCCACAGCTGGCCTGACATTGGCAGATTACTGGAAAATCTCCCCTTGTAAAAATAGGGGGCTAGGCAGGGTGCGGTGTCTCACTCTGTAATCCCAGCACTTTGGGAGGCCAAGGCAAGCAGATCACAAGGTCAGGAGATGGAGACTCTTCTGGCTAACACGGTGAAATGCTGTCTCTACTAAAAATACAAAAAATTAGCCGGGCATGGTGGTGGGTGCCTGTAGTCCCAGCTACTCGGGAGGCTGAGGCAGGAGAATGGCATGAACCCAGGAGGCGGAGGTTGCAGTGAGCCGAGACTGTGCCACTGCACTCCAGCCTGGGTGACAGAGCAAGACTCTGTCTCAAAAAAAAAAAAAAAAAAGGTGGGGACTGGCCGGTTAGTGTGTAAATGCCAGGGCAGAATACTGACTAAGTTTGTGCATTAGTCCAGATTCCAGCTTCTCTTGGTTGCCCACCTCTGAGCAATCAAAGGCCCATGTAGTTCCCAAAAAAGGAATGAAGGATCACGAGCTTTCCTTTGAATCTTTGCATGAGGTAGCCCTCTCCTTAGACCTACCCATTAGGGGTTGGCTAGTTAGCCTTCCTCTTCGCAAGATAGGCACTTGACCCAGATCTTGGCCCTGGACCATGAAGGTCAAGTACACATCACTTTACAAACCCACCCTGGATCACTTGAGGCAAGGATTTGAAGACCAGCCTGGCCAACATGGCAAAACCCTGTGTCTACTAAAAATACAAAAATTAGCTAGGTGTGGTGGTACACGCCTGTAGTCCCAGCTACTCAGGAGGCTGAGACATAAGGATTGCTTGAACCTGGGAGGCAGAGGTTGCAGTGAGCTGAGATTGTGCCACTGCACTGCAGCCTAGGCAACAGAGCAAGATGCTGTCTTAAAACAAACAAATGAACAAAAAAAAACACCCTGATAGTTTTTGTTGTTGTTGTTGTTTGTTTGTTTGTTTTTGAGATGGCGTTTTGCTCTGGTTGCCCAGACTCGAGTGCAATGGTATGATCTCGGCTCACTGGAACTTCCGCCTCCCGGGTTCAAGTGATTCTCCTGTCTCAGGCTCCCAAGTAGTTGGGATTACAGGCATGCACCACCACGCCCAGCTAATGTTGTATTTTTAGTAGAGACGGGGTTTCTCCATATTGGTCAGGCTGGTCTTGAACTCCCGACCTCAGGTGATCCACCTGCCTTGGCCTCCCGAAGTGGTGGGATTACAGGCGTGAGCCACTGTGCCAGCCCTGCCCTGATAGTTTTTACCATGACATGATAAAAGAAGGAAGTTTTATACTTCAGATTCTCTATCACTACTGACTTGCATCATAATTTGAGAAGTCTTCTTCATCTCTAATTATCTTAAATTGACATCCCACCTCCCTCCCAACCCCTAAATATCTCTTTCAAAATTACATAAAATGAGAACTTAAAATCATGACTCCTTTGTAATGTATGTAACTGCTAACCATGTAGGAAGAACTCTGATTAATGGAGTTTCCTCAAAGTGAGGTCCACCTGCATCTGGCTGTGTCAGAAACTAAAGAAGCACATTTGAGGAAAATATTCTGTTCTGCCAATGAGCTATTCCTTTGGCATGACAGCTGAGAGAATGAGGAGATCAAGCGGAATGAAAGGGAGCGATATGCCCTTCCAATGACTGGTCCAGCAGCTCTCTCTTGCTCAGGCAAGGCTGGGACAGATGCACCAATTCTAGAGGCTGCCCATGGAGAAGAGAGCCATCCTCAAAAACTGGGATGAGAAGCCAGGTCTTTGCCAATCTTAGGGACAACTGGGGACTGCCAGAGGCTTATTATCCCTACAGAGTCAGCCAGACAGATCTGTTTTGAAGGAGCTTGGGTCCCCAAGGCCCTTGCCTGTGAACCAAGGAATTCTTATATTTGTTAGTGACAGGAAAAGAGCTAGAGAGAGATCAGTCTTGCATGTGTATGGAGGAAGAAAAAGGGGAGTCTTGGAGGTTAGGAAGAAGCTAAGCAAGGGAAAAGAGATACTTTGGAGGAAATGTCCTTGTGCTACCTGTGGTATCACTCCTACCCTGACCACCCTCTCCATGCACCTGCCCTGGACTAGACATGATTACTCAGGGAACTTGGAGACAGGCTGCTATTCCGAGCCAGCTGTGATGATTTTTGTTTCAGCCAATAGGCAGGAAAGAAGACATGCTTTTCTTCACCAGATAAAGGAGAAAAGGCCAGGTGTGGTGGTTCACACCTGTAATCCCAGCACTTTGGGAGCCCAGTGCAAGCGGATCACGAGGTCAGGAGTTTGAGACCAGCCTGGCCAACATAGTGAAACCCCATCTCATACAAAAATTAGCCAGGCATGGTGGCGCGTGCCTGTAATCCCAGCTACTCGGGAGACTGAGGCAGGAGAATCACTTGAACCCGGGAGGCAGAGGCTGCAGTGAGCCTAAATCACGCCATTGCACTTCAGCCTGGGCAACAGAGTGAGACTCCGTCTCAAAAAAAAAAAAAAAGGAGAAAAATCAGAAGCTGAAGAAACAGGCAAGATTCAAGTAATTAGGAGTGGGGACCTGTGAACCGCTTCTTGCTGGAAGAAGTGGGGTCCCACCCTTTCCTGAAATCCCAGAGCTCTGTCCCAAAAGAGTAGGTCCTGATTTCAGGGTGGCCCTGTCAACGTAAGGGAAGTTCTGTCACCTTGTCAACACCAGAGATTCTGTGGCTATCAGGCACCTCTGAGGTAGAATAATGGGGAGGAGGGAGTCTTTGGGAAGAGAGAGAGAGAAAGGAGACAGTCATTGCTTCTGCTGTTTTCTAGGCCTAGAATGCTCTCCCCATAACCAGCCCTCCAACATTCTTTCTCCACCGTGAACCCCTAGACATGCAGAAAGTGTAATTTAAATGTTGCTTCCTCTGAAACCTTTCCCTGCCTACGTCAGGCAGTTAGTTTGTTCCTCCTTGGTATAACAGGAATAGGTGGGAGATATCAAAATAAAGGTGGAGGCAGTTTAGCATCCCCAGAAGGGAGGCTAGTTTCCAAATTGGATCGTAGCTTCCAAAAGTTTTGCTACATTCCTAAATCTCTGATTCCAAATTAGTGGGTTCATGGCAGCCTGTGATTGTTGCTGATTTTGCCCTGTATTGATGAATCCCAATGTCCAGGAGACCTGAAACGCAACAAGGAACCGAGTACCAAGGACAGAAACAGGAGTAAGCACCAAGGTAAGTGAGGAGGGGCCGCAGGGGATCCAGAGCAGAGGGAGATTTGGCATAAGGAACAACTGGGAGGTGCTGTAATTTAGGGTTATGATCAAGAGCAGAGACTTGGCATCTGAGAGGCCTGGGTACAAATCCAAGTTGTGCCACTTGAAGCTATGTAACCTTCAGCAAGCTATGGAGCCTCTCTGCCCTCTGTTTCCTAAGCTGTAAAACAAGCATGACAATAAATCCAACCTAGTAAAGTTTCATTTTGTTTTGTTTTGAGATGGAGCTTCACTCTTGTTGCCCAGGCTGGAGTGTGATGGTGCAATCTTGGCTCACTGCAACCTCCGCCTCCTGGATTCAAGTGATTCTCCTGCCTCAGCCTCCAGAGTAGCTGGGATTACAGGCACATATCACGACATCTGGCTAATTTTTGTATTTTTGGTAGAGACAGGGTTTCACCATGTTGGTCAGCCTGGTCTTGAACTCCTGACCTCAGGTGATCCACCCACCTCGGCCTCCCAAAGTGCTAGGATTACAAACATGAGTCACTGCACCTGCTCCTAGTAAAGTTTTAATCTGAAGCATGTAAAGTTCTTAGCCCAGGGCCTGGTACAGAGGATGGAGCCTCGAATTCAATGTAGCCCATCTCTATCTGGTCCTCCTATTTCCAGTTTGGGTCATGGCAGCATCATTTTGCTCAAAGGCACCAATTGCATCCTCTGACAGACCTGCAAAGGAGCTGAATTGCCTTCCTGCATTGCTTTCTCACCTCAGATTTTGGGGGTTGGCATCCAGCATGGGGAACGAGCTTCATCCGAGGAATGAGAAAATGAGACGGATGGCACATCTTCTGAAAAGCAGGTAACTGGAGGCTAGAGAGGTGTGGCAGGCCAGAGGTGTTCAGATTAGACCAGGGAAGAGTCACCAGGCTGGGAGACCCTATATGTGCCTATCTGGGGATGGTGCATCCTGCTTCAGAGAGGTTATTCCACCTCCTTCATTCTCCACATTCACTATATCCAGAGAAGGCACCTGTACAGCTTCCCCTGGCAATCTCACCGTCCTGACAATCAAAGAGTTCGTTCGTCCTTCTCTAGCTGCAAGCTCAGCACAGGCCAGACCTCTTTCCTTCTTAAGAAGAAAAGGAACACCACCACCTAGCCAGGTGGGATGAAGGAGAGAAGCCCAAATCCTTCTAGCCCGCTCAGTCCAGAGTCAGCCCTCGCAGCTCCAACTCCGCTCCCTAAGGCGTCGGGGACTCACTTATCCGAGAGAGGAACCAGCCCCGCAGGGTACAAGGCAAATGTGAGTGTTGCCACGGCT
The DNA here is from genome assembly GCF_037993035.2 of Macaca fascicularis. Lineage (NCBI taxonomy): Eukaryota > Metazoa > Chordata > Mammalia > Primates > Cercopithecidae > Macaca > Macaca fascicularis. The sequence continues at coordinate 48,749,650 of NC_088390.1, forward strand.
GGATCGATCACCTTGCTGTGGAGCCCAAACTGGCTCCACATTGGCCTGGCACTTGGTGCCCCTCACCATTTGGCCTGATCTACCCTGCCGACCTCCTGGCCTCCTCTCTGCCTCTTTCCTCCAACGGTAGGGCTGGAGGGGACCCGAGACAGACAAACAACTCTTGGGGGTGTGGGCCCTGCCCGATACTAGAGCATCGGCGGGCCGGGATTGGCTGATATCTCCCGTGTTCTGATTGGGCAGGCGGCGGCCTGTATCTCATTCACAGAAAGCTTTGCTTCTCTTCTGCTGGAGCTTGGACATCGAATGTTGCTTCACTTTCTGCACTTTGCACAGGTAGGTGTACTCATTCGATGTAAATAGATACAATTCAGCTATATGGTTTCCGCAGATGACGTGCCCCCAAATGCAGTGTTGGGCCCTCAGGGATGGCTGAATCTGTCTGTTTATTGTATCCCATATCCAAATCACAGCTGTACGACTGACTGAATGGGACCAGGCTTATGGGAACTGTGGGGGCTGCATTTTGCATATCCAGGTGAGGCCACGGTTTGTTTTGTTTTGTTGTTTAGACGGAGTCTTGCTCTGTAGCCCAGGCTGGAGTGAAGTGGCGCGATCTCGGCTGACTGCAACCTCCGCTCTCCCGGGTTCAAGCGATTCTCCTGCCTCAGCCTCCCGAGGAGCTGGGACTACAGGCGCCCACCACCACGCCCGGCTAATTTTTGTATTTTTAGTAGGACGTGGTTTCGCCATGTTGTCAGGGATGGTCTCGAACTCTTGACCTCGTGATCTGCCTGCCTCGGCCTCCCAAAGTGCTGGGATTACAGGGGTGAGCCACAACGCCTGGCGAGGCCACGGTTTTATCCGGTGAGACCTTTTGCTGGGTTAGCCTTTCACCCACTTTCACCGGCAGTCCTTTCTACCATTTATACTTGTATTTCATATTTCTTTGTCTTTAGTCATGCTGTTCCACATACTAGGAAAGCTTTCTTCTCATTCACCTACTTTTAAAATGTGGCTAAAGTTCCTGCTCACTAGGACTCTTGGAGAAAAAGCCGATTGCAGGACTTGGACAGGGAAAACACAAAGTGAGCCTGGAATATTCAATATATATTTAGAAACAAAAACTTACAAAAAGTTGCAAAAGTGAAAATAGTACAAGAAATACCTATATACCCTTTACCCAAATTCACCTATTACTAACATTTTATCCCTTGCTTAATCACCTTACGGGGCTTTATCCATTTTTTTTTTTTTCTGAACCAGGGTTTCATACATCAATTAGCTCTTACCCCTAAATATTTCTGTGTGTATTTCCTAAAAATAGAGATATGCTGTTACACCACAGCACAGTTAACTTTATACACTTACATTTATATAATATTTTTATTTAATCTACCATCCTTATTCCAATTATGTTAGTTGATCTAATTATGTCCTTTTCCTTTCTTTTTTTTTTTTTTTTTTTTGAGATGGAGTGTCGCTCTGTCACCCAGGCTGGAGTGCAGTGGTGAGATCTCAGCTCTCTGCAACCTCCGCCCCCCGGCTTCAAGCTATTCTCTTGCCTCAGCCTCCCGAGTAGCTGGGATTACAGGCGTGCACCACCACGCCCAGCTAAGTTTTGTATTTTTAGTAGAGACGGGGTTTCACCATGTGAGCCAGGATGGTCTTGATCTCTTGACCTCGTGATCCGCTCGCCTCGGGCTCCCAAAGTGTTGGGATTACAGGTGTGAGCCACTGAGCCTGGCCCTAATTATGTCTTGTACAGCATTTTCTCCATTCCAGTAAAAGATCTAGTCTAGGGTCAGGTTATTCCATCTCCTTCATTCCCCACATTCACTACATCCAGAGAAGGCATCTGTACAGCTTCCCCTTATAATCTCACCGTCCTGACAATCACAGTTCATTCTTCTCTAGCTGCAAGCCTGGCATAGGCCTGACCTCCTCTTTCCTTCCTAAGAAGAAAAGGAGCGCCACCCACCTACCCAGTAGGGTAAGGGAGAAGAGCTCAAATCCTTTTAGACTGCTCACTCTTGAGTTGTCATGTCTCTCTAGCCTCCATAAATCTGGAACATGTACATAGCTGGCATTAAAAAAATACAGACCCTGCCTTATTTTGTTTTTAATGGAACATTCTCCATTTTGTGTTTGTCTGGCTTTTCCTCATGATCAAGATGAAGTTTTGGCCAGGCATGGTGGCTCACGCCTGTAATCGCAGCACTTTGGGAGGCCGAGGTGGGCCGATCATGAGGTCAAGAGATTGAGACTATCCTGGCCAACATGGTGAAACCTCATCTCTACTAAAACTACAAAAATTAGTTGGGTGTGGTGGCACGTGCCTGTAGTCCCAGCTACTCAGGAGGCTGAGGCAGGGGAATCACTTGAACCCAGGAGGCAGAGGTTGCAGTGAGCTGAGATCGCGTCACTGCACTCCAGCCTGGTGACAGACGAGACTGTCTCAAAAAAAAAAAAAAAAAAAAAGAGAGAGAGATGAAGTTCTACATTTTCAGCGGGAATACCGCATAGGCCACGTGTCCTCAGGATATTACATCTGGAGACACACAATGTCCCTCTGTCCTTCATACATGATGTTAACTTTGATCATCTGGTCAAGGTGTTACCCATTTTCTCTACCACATAATTACTGTCCCCTGCCCTTGCAACTAATAAACAGTCTGTGGGGAGACGTTTGAAGACCGTCTATATATCCTACTCCTCAACAAAATTTTGTCTTAGATTTAGCATTCATTGATGATCTAATTAAATCTTTACCACAATGGTTGAAATGTCTCTTTGCACAAGAAAGTAAGGAAGTGCTCAAAGAAGAGGAGGATTCAGCAGCAGAATGCCAGGAGTTGGCACGTGGCCAAGTCCGAAACACTCTAAGCCAAAATAGATAAGGATAATAACAAATTATACACAATTGAAGGAAAATAGTAATCCATGAATTCATAAAGAAATGAGTGACTACATCTTCCTGCTCCCTTAAATCTCAGTTCAGCCTTCTTGTCCCTCAGTGGTAGATGTGCCCCTCTATGCTACCATCTCCTGCTGTGCTTCTCAACCTGCCACAATAATGTGACACTTTCCTGACTGCAGAATGGAGCTGAACTGAGTCCTGGGCTCTACCTTCCCTACCCTAAAGGGAGTAGGCTCTATAGACTGGAGTGTGAGGCCTGAGGCTGAGGGTCTGGCTCCTAGGAATTCAGTCTTGCCATAGCTTCAAGGTCTTCTTGCCCCAGAGGCTCAGCCCTGCCTCTAGGAGGAGGTTTCTCTTTTCTCTTTTTAAGAAACAAGTTACTCTGAAGTCAGCTCTCTATAGGGTCCTCCACCCACCACTTTGCTGTGCAACCCAAGTGAGGCTCTTCCTCCAAAGAGTAAAACATTGTTGACATTTCAGCTAGTGCCCAGAACCCTGTTCAGGGGTCAATGATTTAGTGCCAGCTTTCTCTCTCCTCCTTCCCTGACCATTTGCTGGCCCAGCAGAGGTTCCCTCCCTCCAAGAAGGGAGGATTCTTCCCCAGGACACCAGGGCCATGCGGCTCCTCCACCTGCAGCACCTGCTCCCAAGTCCCACACAGGAATATTCATCCTGCTCCACCCCGCGACCTCCTCTAGGGAGCTTCATTTCTGGGAAGAACCAGATCTGAGCATCTAGACCAAATTGATCTCAGGTATCCTTTCTTGGAATTGGAAGAATGACAGTAAGAAAAACAGGCAACATTCATTGAGTATTAGAGTGATGAGGAGCAAGCCAAGGTGATGCTGGTGCGCACCTGTAGCCCCAGCCATTTGGGAGACTGAGGCGGGGGGATCACTTGAGCCCAGGAATTTGAGGCCAGCCTGGGCAACAGGAGGCAGAGGTTGCAGTGAGCCAAGATCGTGCCACTGCACTCCAGCCTGGGTGACAGGGTGAGACTCTGTCTAAAAAAAAAAAAAAAAAAGAGCTTAAGTTAAGAATAATTATGGAGGAAAGTCATTTATGTTTAACTATCCTCCTTCCAATTATAATGATTTTGAAGGCTAAATATAGACATATATACATAATCGATTATAAAGCAATGTATGTACAATGTAGGAAATTCAGAAAATCCAGAAAAATACTAATAACAAAATAAAAGTTATCTTTAAACATTCATCTAATGATGTTAATATTTTGGCATATTTTCTTCAAGTCTTTTATGTTTAACTTTTATTTTTACCAACTAAAAATAAATAGGATCACTGCATTTTGTTTTGTAACATTCTTTTCCCCAACACTGTATCATTTTTTACATTCACTAACTGTTCCTTTCTTTTTTTTTTTTTTTTGAGACGGAGTCTCACTCTATCACCCAGGCTGGAGTGCAGTGGTGCAATCTCGGCTCACTGAAACCTCTGCCTCCCAGATTCAAGCAATTCTCCTGCCTCAGCCTCTCGAGTAGCTGGGATTACAGGCACGCGTCACCATGTCCAGCTAATTTTTGTATTTTTAGTAGAGACAGGGTTTCACCATGTTGGCCAGACTGGTCTTGAACTCCTGACGTCGTGATCTATCTGCCTCGGCCTTCCAAAGTGCTGGGATTACAGGTGTGAGCCAACGCACCTGGCCTCACTAACTATTCTTTAAGAACAATTTTAATTATTACATGGGATTCCATTTATCTAGGTCTAATCTCCACCCCACTGCCTTGTAGAGGACGAGCTGGCAGCCTCTGTACAAAGGCGCAAGATCCCTGGAACCTCACAAACTGTTACCAACCAAGGGGAAGACAGTGGTTTTTACAAAGGCAAACAGGGCATGTCTCACTCGCCTGTTAGAATTCAGGCCTTTGGCAAATATTTACTCAATCTCGTGGGGTGCAGACACTGAGATAGATGGAAAACACCCCTTACCTCCCAGGAGTTCATGAAGAGACCAACTGTAATGGCACATACTCCGTCTCTCTATAGGCTGGCGGGATGGACACAGGGACTTCAAGGGAACAATTCCTTACGCAAGGGAAGAAGGGTTCACAGGAACTACCGCAGGCACGATGTTGGTGCTGGCACCCTGGGGAAGGGGTGAAAGTCCCCAGAAATCCTTTCAGATAGTCATCAAATTGGCAAGCCCACAGGCATCCATCTAGCTATTATCTCACAAAGGAGTTGCTTATTTATTTATTTATTTTTTACGACTGCTTCCGTGGTTCACCTGTGTGTTCTTTCAAATCCCCAAGTGATGTTACCAGTTCCTTAAAAGTTTCCTGGGCTGGGCCGGGCGCGGTGGCTCACACCTGTAATCCCAGCAGTTTGGGAGGCCGAGGCGAAAGGATGGCTTGAGCCCAGGAGCTCGAGACCAGCCTGGGCGAGATGGCAAAACCTCACCTTTACAAAAAAGTTTTTTTCTTTAAATAGCCGGATGTGGTGGTACAGGCTTGTAGCCCCAGCTACTAATGAAACTGAGACATGAGAATCTCTTGAGCCCAGGAGTTCGAGGTGGGAAGTTTCCTCTGAGTTCCTTGGTTAAATTGGTCAGAAGGAGAAAGGGAGAGGATTATCCAAATTACTTGGATGTTTACACTACTTGCTTTTCTACCTCTGGCCTTCTTAAGCTGTCTTTGGTGGTCCTAGGAGGAGGGGTGGGTCTCAGGGTGACAGGGGCAATGTGGTTGGTTGCAAAGCTGCTCTTCTTATCAACCATTCATGCCCTGGCATTCGCCCTGGGCTGGGGGAACTTCAGAAGGGAAATGTCCTGTTTTCCCCACAGTCCGATCAGAGCTCACCATTTCCAAGCCTGAGCCCAATGGCTCTCCATCAACCTCATTCTCACAGTAGATAATGCCATATGCTCCAGTGATCTGAGCTTCATACAGCCACAGACTTAGCAAAAGGCTTCTATCACCTTCATATTCAGTCTGTGGAAACAGCGAGTGTTCTTGGCTGGTTCTGTTTGTTTGTTTCTTTGTTTGAGTCTTGCTCTGTCACCCAGGCTGGAGTCAAGCATGATCTCGGCTCACTGCAACCTCCACCTCCCAGGTTCAAGCAATTCTCCTACCTCAACCTCCCAAGTAGCTGGGACCACAGGCGCCTGCCACCACCCCTGGCTAATTTTTGTATTTTTAGTAGAGATAGGGTTTTACCATGTTGGCCGGGCTGGTCTTGAACTCCTGGCCTCAAGTGATACACACGCCTCAGCCTCCCAAAGTGCTGGGACTACAGATGTGAGCCACGGTGCCTGCCTTGTTCTTGGCTGGTTCTAGCCTGGGAGTGGGTGGGTGGCATGAGGACAGAAATGGGAGGAGCTGGAATGGAAGTTAAGGGCACCCTGGGAAGGGCCTCTCTTAGGAGTTTAAATTTTGTTCTCGAAGCAGTGGGAAGTCATCCACCCTGTTCAGCAGGGCAGAGACACCACCAGTTTGTACTTTAGAAAAGTAACTGCTGGCCGGGCGCGGTGGCTCACGCCTGTAATCCCAGCACTTTGGGAGGCCGAGGCGGGTGGATCACGAGATCAGGAGATTGAGACCATCCTGGCTAACATGGTGAAACCCCGTCTCTACTAAAAAAAATACAAAAAGTTAGCCGGGCGTGGCGGCGGCGCCTGTAGTCCCAGCTACTCGGGAGGCTGAGGCCGGAGAATGGCAGGAACCCGGGAGGCGCAGCTTGCAGTGAGCCGAGATTGTGCCACTGCACTCCAGCCTGGGCGACTGAGCGAGACTCCGTCTCAAAAAAATAAAAAAAAAAATAAAAAAAGAAAAGTAACTGCTGGCACTGAAGAGGATGGATTGAAAGGCAGGGCCCTGGCGCAGGGCCTGAGCCAGGGCAGAGGAGAAGGGGCAGATTCCAGAGAAACTCAGAAGCAGAAAGCCCTGAGTTTACTGAGGAGGTTGAATGTGGGAGGGGAGGAAGGCAGCATGTAACATCTGCAGCTTGAGTGAATGGGAGGCGCTCCTTATCCAGGACAGAGAATTCTGGCAAAGGATGTGGAGATGATGGGCTCCAGGCTATCCACGCTGAAGGTGCAGTGGCTGTGGGACAGCTTGTCCAATGGCAGTAACACATGCCAGTCAGGGCTTGAGAGAGGGAGTGGGGTGCTCAGATAGGTCATCAGCACACTCCACTAGGAGCAGAGGGGGTAATATTAATAACATTTGGCTGGCCACGGTGGCTCACGCCTGTAATCCCAGCACTTTGGGAGGCCAACGCAGGCGGATCAACTGAGGTCGGGAGTTTGAGACCAGCCTGACCAACATGGAGAAACCCCATCTCTACGAAAAATACAAAATTAGCTGGGTGTGGTGGCCCATGCCTTTAATCCCAGCTACTCGGGAGGCTGAGGCAGGAGAATCGCTTGAACCTGGGAGGTGGAAGTTGCGGTGAGCTGAGATCGTGCCATTGCATTCCAGCCTGGGCAACAAGAGCGAAACTATGTCTCAAAAAAAGAAAAAAAAAAAAGTAAATAAAATAAAATTAAATTAAATTAAAAAAAAAAACCGGCTGGGTGCGGTGGCTCATGCCTGTAATTCCAGCACTTTGGTAGGCCAAGGTGGGTGGAGGTTGGGAGTTTGAGACCAGCCTGGCCAACACGGTGAAACCCCGTTTCTACTAAAAATAAAAGAATTAGCTGGGCATGGGGGCGTGCACCTGTAGTTTCAGCTTCTCAGGAGGCTGAATTGGAAGAATCACTTGAACCTGGGAGGCAGAGGTTGCCATGAGCCAAGATCGCGCCACTGCACTCCAAGCTGGGCAACAGAGCGAGACTCCGTCTCAACAACAACAACAACAAAAAATGTTAGCAGTCTGCAAGTGGAGCCATGAGGGGTTGGCACCTGCCCCACTCTATTCCCTCTGTGAGAACATCTGGAAAGAAGGGTTGGTTAGAAAATTAGAGGACTCAGCCTTGGAGAAGCCCCTGGGGCAGGCAGAGCTGAAGAAACGAGGGAGTGGGTAGAAAGATGCAGAGACTAGGAAGCCATGAGGGTGGGAGGCATTAACAATATTCAGGGCTCCAATGGAGTGAAGGAGTAGGACAGGGAGGAGGCCCATGGGTTGAAGCAAAGAGGAGCCTAAGGGTGCCTCCCTTGAAATGGTATCTTCCCCTAGGATGAAGGGGAAGAAAGCCAGATTGCAGGAAGCTGAGGATTGAATGGGGCTTGAAGAAGCGGAGAGTGGGTCTGGTTGCTTCTTAGGAGCGGCCTACTGATGAATGCAGAAGAGAGAAACAGGACAATGACTTGAGGGCAGGGTAGGGTTGGGGCCAGGTTCCCTTAGAAGGGGGTATCCTGAAATGTTTGTGGTTTTGAGGCAGACGGGAGGAGAAAGAAGAACTAACAGAGTCTCCTGAAGCACACAGAAGGTTGGGCTGGAAAGCAAAAGGGACATCTCATCTTTGGAAGAGCAGAGACAATAGGGCCTGAACCAGGCAGAAGTGGAGGAGTGAGGCGGGGAGAGAAGGAGAAATGAACAGGATCTGATAACCAGTAGAGTGCCAGGGAAGATGCACAGAAGACTGAGGCTTCCAGCCTCTGAGCCAGAGGCGGATTCAGGAGAGTAGGAGGAGGTGGCTTCGGGAGGGAAGAGGTCTCAGTTGCCTTTAGCCTCCTTGAGTTTTAGGTGTCTGGGAGACTCACAGGTGGCCCTCTGTAGGCGGCTGGTGTGAGGGGCTGGAGCCCTGGGGGCTCAGAGGCAGTGGTGGGAATGGGTGGAGGTGTCTGGGGGTGGGGAGGTTGTGAGAGGCAGGGAAAGGGTCTGAGAAAAAGCTTCCAGAAAGATAGACCCAAAAGGAGGAGTATGTTGGCAAAGCCCAAGAAAAGTGTGCTTCAAGGAAGAGTGCCCATTAGAGCAACTGGTTTTATTAATGCCTATAATAACAATGTATTTAAAAATTTTATTAGCCGGGCATGGTGGCACCCACCTGTAACCCCAGCTACTCAGGAGGCTGAGGCAGGAGAATCGCTTGAACCTGGGAGGTGGAGGTTGCAGTGAGCCGAGATCGCGCCACTGCACTCCAGCCTGCGCGACAAACTCCATCTCAAAAAAAAAAAATAATAAAAAAATAAAATAAAATAATAAAAAAATGTATGAGCAATCCACAGGTAAGTGCAAATGGAAATCTCCAAGTTTGCAGATGCATTTTCCTGCTCCTGAAGTGCCAAGGTGACAGGGATGAACTGCAGAGGGATCTTGCAAGTAAGCAGAAAAGTGACAAATGAACTGCACTATGAGTAAGTATAAGGTAACACACTTGATAACATAATCTAGACTATATTGGCCAGGAGGACAAATCCTGAGCTCTCAGTTACAACCTCGGAAAGGAGCCAGGAGTCAGTGTAGACGTATGGGTCAGTCCCTCCGTATTAAGAATCTTTAACCTGGGGCCTGAAGACCATCTTCTGGGATTTCAAGCACCCTGCCTCCCCCGGAAATTGAGAAGTGTGGGGAGAGAGGAGCAGGAGAGAGGAGATCCTCAGAGGGGTTTGGAAACCCAGTCCTGGAGTTCCGTTCAACATGCTAACCTAATGTTGGGCCTCCTGAGGAGGGTGTGGTTCTGAGGTTTCTCCCCCTCCCAGTTTCCCAACTCGCTGAAGAAACTTACCCTTGACATGCAAATGATGGAAACACATTGGTGTCTGGGGCACTTTGGTTTGTGGTTTTTACCATCAGCTGTCTCTGAGGTTGAGCGTGTGGATCTGTCTCAGCAAGGCTAGCAAATTGCAAGCGCTCAGAAGGGAGAGAGGGGGCTATTCCTGGGGTCTGGGCCCAGATGGGCAAATGGGTCTGTAAGGCAGACTTTTCCAGGAGGAGGGTGCAGACCCTTTGCAAGTTGTTTGGGGACATAGCTTAGATTGCATCTGGCCTTCACCCTCCTCAGATCCCCTAGGTGGCAGGGTGCTTGGTGGTCACCACCTGATCCAGGCTACCCACTCCCAAATTGGAGTATGAAACGAAAGCACGTGGGAAAAGAATAGCAAAGGTCAATTTCCTATTTATTAAACAAGTTCTTCCATGGAAAATCTTCCCAGGGCTCAGCAGCCCTTGAAGTGATCAGGGATGCAGGGGAGGTTGGGGGAGAAGAAAATGGGAGATGGCAGGTGTAGACGAGTGATAGCTTTGATTTGTTTCCCCTTCCCACCATCTCCTGTGACCTCAGCATTTGATTTGGTTTCCTTTCCAGGGCCCTAATTCCAGGGAGCTGCCCCTCCTCCACACCTGTGTCCCAAGCCCCAGCTGTGCGTCCTCACCCTGGGTTCCTGGCACTGACCTGGAACCTGTCGGGCAGCCCTACTCTTAGCTCCCCGCGGAATCTCGGAGGTCTCAGGTCTCCTCCGCCCACCTTCTCCGCAGCTGGGAGGGGCAGGATGCCCCGCACCCCGCTCTGCGCGGGAGGTCGAGGCGCCCCGCTGACGCCCTCCTGCCCGCAAGCTGGGGAGTCACTGCGGCCCGGGAGGGAGGGACAGGGAGGGCATTTTTCCAGTCTTCACCAGGTGCTCCCCTCTCCACCCCCCGCAACCGTGTAGGTTTCTGGACCCCCAGGTCCGCTTCCCTCCTCGCTGGAAAGGGGTCGGCCATCGGGAAAGGGCCCGGGGGCGCCGCAGCCTGGCCCCCACCCCGCCCGCAGCCCCGCTCCTCCCCGCGCGGCCCCACTTGTGGCCCTGCCGACAGCCGCGCAGGGACAGCTGCATTTCTCGCTGCCCGCCGCTAGGAAGCCGGCCTCGCCTCGCTTTCTCCGCCTCCCCGCGCCCCAGCCGCGCCGCCGCCGCCGAGCCCGGCCCCGCCGCCGCCGCTGCGGATTGCAGCCCCTCCCCCGCCCGGCCCGCGGCCCGGCCCCTGCGGCCCGCGCGGAGCGGACGCGCGTGGCGCTGCCCGGTAAGATCCCCGCGCTCCCGCAGCTCCCGCCCGGCCCTGGGCGCGGTCCTCGCCGGCGCCCCGCGCGCAATCCCGGCCCCAGCCCGGCGGCCCCACCTTCTCCGGACCCGTTGCACAGGCGCCGCCGGGAGGGCCGGGCCGTCGCGAGTTTGATTCCCGGGACTGTCGGCGCGGCTCCCCGGGAGCTCCGCGTGCGGCAGGTCCCCGCCCGCCCTTCCTTCCCGAGCCCCCACCTCATCCCGGGCCCCGGGCGCGGGGGGCGTGCGGGCATCTGGGGGGCCGGGAGCGGGGCGCGCGATTAGACTGGGGGGCGCGGGCCGGCGGCGCAGGGAAGGGAGACGAGGCCTCCCGGAGCCGGCGCCGCCCGAGTCCCCTCTCCCGCGGCTCCCTCTTTTGTGTGGGCGCCCCTCCCCGCAGTGCCCGGGCCTGGGGGCGCAGGCTGGGCGGCGACGGCAGGCGGGGGCGCCTGATGGGAGCTGAGCGCCTTTCAAGGGGAGGGGAGCTTCGCTTCCTGCCCCCGCCGATGTCACAGGTCGGCTCAGCCTTTTTTGGTCCCTCCCGGTCCCCTGGGAGCTGTATCTCCCGTCAGCTCGGCCAGAGAAAGTTGGGAATGCGCTGTCCCCGCCCCTGCTCCCCCGCCCCGCCGGCTCCTGTGCCCCGGGCTCTGAGCTCCAAGGGGCTGGTGTCGGCGTTTATTCATTCCGCCCTCTTCCTTTTGTCGGTCGCATGGTCGCCTTACACCCAGCACTGCCCTGCCCATTTCTTTTCCCCCTAAAAAAAGTTTTAGCTCCGAGAAACGTGCACTGAAATGAAATTCCTGAGAAGGAATGTGTTTTAAGGGGAGACAGGGTTTAGATTTTCCTTTTTTTGGTGGGGCAGAAGGTGAGGGGACTCCCTGGGAGTTTAGAAACAGGATGTCCTAGAGGCGATAGATGCAAGAAGACCATCCACCGTGCTCCCCACCTGATCAGCAGGCAGCGTCTTGTAGCCAGAGGAATGAACCTTCCCTGGGTGATCCCGGAGCACCTGAGCCACCTGGCCCAGGAGAAAGGACTCAGGGAGATGTTCTGGGCCTCTCACCCCTTTTCTTTATAGCCAGCTGTGCCTAAAGGAGGTGAGGGGCCCCAGGAATTCTCTCATGGAGGAAGTCATGTCACCATGCGGTTGGGCCCCTGCTGGATCAAGTGTGAAGCTGGGTCCTCTCTGTTGTTGGGGGTCAGTCCCACTGGTACCTCAGTTTGAATGGAGGGTGCCATCTCTGGGATGGAGACGTGCTGCTGGGAGAAACCTGGCTCAGGCCTCCAGGAAGCTGGAGCCTGTGCAGGAGGGCTGGATGTGAAACTTCCCTGTCCACTTTCTGCAGCTGGAAGGGTCAGGACAAAGGAAACAGGATACTGCTACCGACCTGGGCACATCCTTGAATAGAAGAGAGACCCTGGACAGCAAGGATGGCCCAGGGATGTTGATATGACTAGAGCTGTATCCCCAGCTGCTGGGTCAGGCCAACTAGGCTCAGAGGTTGGAGTCATGGGCCCCTTTGAGAATCTGGTGAAAGCTCTAACTCCTCTCCCTCCAAAATGCACGTGTGTAGGGAAACACTTGTATTCAATACGAGACAGTTAATATACCCCCTTGGAACTAGGACCTCCATTGAGACCCCTGCCCTAGAGTTACTGGCCTGACTTGGGCTATCAGGAACAGTTGTCACCTTTTTGGCTGGTCAGTGAATAATCCCAAGGTTCAAAGAGCAGACTGCTTCTAAGGTCTTTTCTCATGACCTCCCTATGCAACTCTGGGCTTGTGGCCATGGAGACCTGGAGTGTCTGGATGGATCCCAGCTCCCTACAGCTAGCTAGAGGATGGGGGTAGAGATGAGGTAGCCCTTTTCCCGGGGCTCATTTTGCTGTCTGTGTGGTGGCAAGGCCCTGGGCGCTGGGCTAGGACCATTGAATTAGAGGTAAATGGATTTGGGTGGAGGTGGATATTCTGGTGTTTCAGCTGGGTGTGAGCTCCAGCTTGTTCTTGGGGAAATGGGGTTGAGGTGCTTTAGTAGAGAGTGTTAAGTGTGAAAGATGCCTCTTAAGGAGGTCTTGGGGCAGAATTGTCCAAGGCTATGATCTGAGTATTGTCGGTTCCTTAGATCCCTTCGGACTCTTGAAGGCACGTGGGGCCAGAGGGCTGCTGTCACTATCCCCAGTGCAGCCCAGAGGAGGCCTGGCCTGCCTTTCCTTTCTTGGCTCACTAGGCCCTGGGCTGCTGCATAGGTGTTTGTGGCGTCTACGCTTGCGAGGGATCTGGAAGAGCTTTAGGAGGATCTGCCATTTGTGACTTCTCTACCTTGGGATTCAGAAGACTTCCTTAGGCTCAAGTTCCCCACAGAGACCTGTAGGGGATTTTTCTTTGTTTAAGTAGAGAGCACAGTGTTTGGCATATGGCACCACTCACACTGGTATTCTTCCTTTCGTGATTCCTACATTTGCTCTGGTAATAAGCAACAGAGGCAGGAGCATTCTAGAGCCTTGGGCACAGGAAGCTGGGTGTCTGACAGGGGTCACCTCTGACTATCCAAGGTGAGCTGGAGGAGGTGGTGCTTCCGTTTTACTAGCTCTTGCACTTACAGGAAGTAAGAGCTATAAAAGGCATTGGAGGCCGGACGCAGTGGCTCACGCCTGTAATCCCACCACTTTGGGAGGCTGAGGCGGGTGGATCATGTGAGGTCAGGAGTTCCAGACCAGCCTGGCCAACATGATGAAACCCCGTCTCTACTAGAAATACAAAAATTTGCTGGGCGTGGTGGCGTGTGCCTGTAATCCCAGCTACGCAGGAGGCTGAGGCAGGAGAATCGCTTGAACCTGGGAGGCGGAGGTTGCAGTGAGCCGAAATTGTGCCATTGCACTCCAGCCTGGATGATAACAGCAAAACTCCATCTCCTAAATAAATAAATAAATTAAATAAAACAAAATAAAATAAAATAAAATGAAGGGCATTGGAGACCCTAAAGGGTTGTGGTCCAGTGGTCCTTGATTTGGGAATTGGAAGTCTCTTGGTGGCATGCAAAGATCCTTGTTGCAGTGTCTGAGGATTCACTTCCCCAGTGGCCATGACTTCTCAGTCATGCTGTGGCCCTGGCTACCATGGGTTGGCGAGTTCAGGATGCTAGCTGTGTTGGCTCACTCAGTACTCCTCTGATCCCCTTGGCTTCCAGGCTCCCAGAACCTCTGATGTGTCAGAGCATTATCACAGACTCTTGATGATGCAGCTAAATGTCTTATCTTTAAAGCAGGTCATAAATGATAAATGTGATAACAGTCCTTGTAAACATAAACTCCCTTCTTATAAATGTGACCATTTCATTTCCACTGTGGCAGCACCAAGGGTCTTTGAGGAATTCTTGGTAGGATAAAAATGTTTAGGCTGGGCATGGTGGCTCCTGCCTGTAATCCCAGCACTTTGGGAGGCTGAGGCAGGTGGATCACCCGAGGTCAGGAGTTCAAGACCAGCCTGGCCAACATGGTGAAACCTGTCTCTACTAAAAATACAAAAAATTAGCCAGGCATGGTGGTGCGTACCTGTAACCCCAGCTACTCAGGAGGCTGAGGCAGGAGAATCACTTGAGCTCGGGAGGCGGAGGTTGCAGTGAGCTGAGATTGTGCCATTGGACTCCAGCCTGAACAACAGAGTGAGACTCTGTCTCAAAAAATAAAAAATAAAAATAAATTTAAAAAGTTCCAACTCCATTGGCCTAACTTCCACCCCCAGGAAGCAACTGAGTTATTTTTGCACATTTTCATCATAGCTTAGTTGTTTAGAGTGTAAGATCTGAAGTTAGGCATCTCCAGGTAGAATCCCAGCTCTCCATCTTACTCTAAGACTTTGCAAGTGCCTGAGTTTCCTATATTTAGAAAGAGTTAAAAGAGCTCTCACGTGTATGCCAGACAAAGAGGAAGTGTTCATTACATTGAAGCTATTATTATTATTATCATTTCTGCACAGGGGTACACAAATTCTGAGGCTCATTATTAAGGAAATCTTTGGTAAAAACTGTAGGGGCTGAGGATGGTTTTTGGAAGAGTGGGAGGGGTTGGGGTGAGGCGCTTGAATGATGAGCAGAGAGGGCCGCACACTGGAGGCGGGGGTGGGGAGACTGAAATGTCATGGGTGACAGCTAAGCATATTTGGGGGCAGAATGACTCAGCATCTGTAGCCCTGCTGTGGAACCAACTCTTCTCCCTTTTCTTTGGAAAATTTGCCCCAAAAGCTGGGGGCAGGGGTAAGGAGGCATAACCAGTGAGGAGGGTTGAATGGCATAAAGTTAATGCTAACATTGGTCCAGAAGAACAGGGCAGAGTTCCCTGGAGGAAGGGAACCTAGTGAGGGGATGGGGGCAGGCCCAATAGACAGTCAAGAGTGCAAGCTGGCAGGGCGTGGTGGCTCACGCCTGTAATCCCAGCACTTTGGGAGGCCGAGGTGGGTGGATCACCTGAGGTCAGGAGTTCCAGACCAGCCTGGCCAACATGATGAAACGCTGTCTCTACTAAAAATACAAAAAACTAGCCGAGCGAGGTGGCAGGCGCCTGTAGTCCTAGCTACTCTGGAGGCTGAGGCAGGAGAATGGCGTAAACCCGGGAGGCGGAGCTTGCAGTGAGCTGAGACCCGGCCACTGCACTCCAGCCTGGGCGACAGAGCGAGACTCCATCTCAAAAAAAAAAAAAATACAAAAATTAGCTGGGCGTGGTGGTGGGTGCCTGTAATCCCAGCTACCCAGGAGGCTGAGGCAGGAGAATCGCTTGAACCCAGGAGGTGGAGCTTGCAGTGAGCCGAGATCACACCATTGCACTCCAGCCTGGGCAACAGAGCAAGACTCCGTCTCAAAAATAAAGAAAAAAAGACGCTGGGCACAGTGGCTCACATCTGTGATCCTAGCACTTTAGGAGGCCAAGGCAGGAGGATTACCCGAACTGAGGAGTTAGTTCAAGACCAGCCTGGGCAACACGGTGAAACCCCCATCTCTATTAAAGTGCAAAAAATTATCCAGGTGTGGCGGCAGGTGCCTGTAGTCCCAGCTACTTGGGAGGCTGAGGCAGGAGAATCGCTTGAACCCAGGAGGTGGAGGTTGCAGTGAGCCAAGATTGCACCATTGCACTCCAGCCTGGGTGACAGAGCGAGACTCCATCTCAAAAAAAAAAAAAAAAAAAAAAAAAAAAAAAAAAGGTGGAAGCTGTGGGGGCCAAGGGTTTCTGTGAAGGAATAGGCTTGGGAAATAACCATTGCGGCACTCACAGGGGGTCGGACCCTTTCCAAGTGCTTCACATGGATCAGCTCGTTTAATCCTCGCAGGACCTATGAGATATTATACCAATTTTTCAGGTGAAGAAATAGAGACATAAGAGACATCAAGAGTTTAAATAACTTGCCCAAGATCACATGGCTAGAAAGTGGCTGACCCAGGACTTGAATTCAGGAAGTCTGGCTGCAGGCCCACACCCTTAGAGAAACTGTCAGAGAGAGCTGGGTGTGGTAGTTCATGCCTGTAATCCTAGCACTTTGAGAGACTGAGGCTGGTAGATCGCTTGAGCTCAGGAGTTCTAAACCAGCCTGGGCAACATGGTGAAACCTCATCTCTACAAAAATTAGCTGGGTGTGGTGGCATGCGTCTGTAGTCCCAGCTACTCAGGAGGCCGAGGTGGGAAGATCGCTTGAGCTTGGGAGGCCGAGGTTGCAGTGAGCTGAAATTGCACCACTGCACTCCAGCCTGGGTGTCAGAGCCAGACCCTGCCTCAAAAAAAAAAAAAAAAAAAAAATGTCAGAGAGACCCCTACTGAGCTCATGGGGTGGTCGTGGTTGGGGAGGGTGGAGATAGGGGGTTGTGGGGTTTGTGTCCTGCTTGAAGGGCTGCCAGTGCCATGTCCAGCCATCGCTGGAACATGCCTGGAGGGTTCAGGTTAACAGAGTCTGCTAAGAACCACAGGCCAAGTGCCAGATACTCTGCTGGGGCCCATCCTGGACCACAAAGATCACCAAGCCGTGGGCCCTGCCTTCAAGATGCCTCCTGTCTAGTAAGAGAGACAAACATGTTAGCCTGGAATTTCAGTTGCTGTGGCAAGTGCTGCGATAAGACAAAGCACTGAGGAAGGGGGCACTTTGCCAGCCAGAAGAGGAGTTAGGGCAGGGAAGGCTTCCTGGAGGAGGGGCCGTTTGAGCTGAGTGAGGACAAGATAAAGTGGCTGCTGCCTCCTGGGCTTTTGATCTGGCATGGGAGCACATTGTTCTCCCCCTTGGTGAACTCTGAGTAGAGCTAAGTGGCCAGCGTGTGGGTTTCAGAGAAGGGTCAGGTTTTGTGGGTTCCGTAGCACCATTGCCAGGGTGAGGCAGGAACTGGGCAGTGTGGTCAGCTTTCCTGATGCCTTTGTGGTTTTTAATAGCTGAGAAACACTGCCACCTCTTGTAATGCCTGCAGTGAACATGGTGAAGAAGACATAAAAGTCTCTTAAGAGTCGTTGCTCAGAACGCAGTGATTCAGTCTTGTCTCTCTGCACTTAGAAACAGAACCAGAGGCAAATGAATTTAAACTACGGAGGGAGGATTCAAGTAAGGTATGAGGAAGACATTCCAGATAGGATGTGAGATGTAAGAAAAGTGACTCATAGGCAGAGAGGGGAATGGCCTCCCCTGAAGGTCTTCAGAAATGGGAACAAGTTTCATTTGTCTTTGTGGTTTAAGAGGTTTCGTCTGGAGACAGGAAGATGAAGTAGAGGCCCCTAGAGGTCCATGTCAACTTGGTGATCGGAGGATAAAAGGAGCTGGAATTTTTGAGCTAGAAGATTACTTAAATCTGGCCTAACCTCTCCTTTGACTGTTGCAGTGATTGAAGAATGCCTGATAACACTGAGCAGCTCATCCATTAATGAGTGAGCCAAGGCACAAACAGAGTCTGCCCAACAGCTGGGACCCTTGCCTGCAGTGTTCCCGGTCAGCGTCAGCGGGGGTGCTCACTGGGAGGGACCTACAGCTCTACGGGATGGAGTCCAAGCCTTGTGAGGAGAGCTCAGGAAACCTGGAAGTAGTGGAGCATTTGTCTTGGTATTGGAATACAGAAAGCATCAGCCCCCATATACACCGTCTTTCTGAGAGTGGCACTCTCAGTTGGAGCTAGTGGGTTATCTCCTAGATGCACCTAGAAGAGTTTTAGACATATATATGGGGCCCTCAGTAAACTTTGTTGGATGAATGAGTAAATAACAGATAATCCAAGACTTAATCTCTCTTTGACCATACCATGCCCTTGTTGGACCAGTGCACTTAACCCTTCTTATTCTGTTTTACTTAAGCTGACATTAGGCTTTTTTCATAATACTGCCCAGTCATAAAGAAAGGTGCCCACAAGTATGCTGGGGGCAAGGGTAAGAAGAGAAAACACGGGTTAGGATCCTTCTCAATATTTATACTTCTTTGAAGGATCATCAAGACCTGACATTATGTTCAGTCATAATGGCTTTTTCTTTTTTCTTTTTTATTGTTTCAAGCGCAAAAGTGTTTTTATTTTTTATTATTTATATATTTATGAGACAGGGTCTCGCTCTTTCACCCAGGCTGGGGTACAGTGTGGTGTGATCTCAGCTCACTGCAACCTCTGCCTCCCAGGTTCAAATGATTCTTGTGTCTCAGCCTCCTGAGTAGCTGGGATTACAGACATACACCGCCACACACAGCTAATTTTTTTGTTTTTAGTAAAGACGGGGTTTTAACATGTTGCCCTGGCTAGTCTCGAATTCCTGAGCTCAAGAGATCTGCCCGCCTTAGCCTCCCAAAGTACTGGGATACAGGTGTGAGCCACCGTGCCTGGCCCAAGCACAAAAGTAAAAGCCTTCATTTTTCAAATTTCGGAAAAACATATAGTATAACAGTCTCAGCCACATTAGAGCACGATGGTTACAGGGATCTCAGAAGAGAACAGAGCTTGCTCTTGGAAGATAATCTGATTAAGAGTGAACCAAATATGAACGGATGCTGGACAATGAGTTTAAAAATAATACCGGGTGGTGAACTTTAGCTCATGGGGTGAACTGAAATAGACTTGTGCAAATAAGATGTAGCAGCAGCAAACATGATGGCAAGAACTTTTGCTTCCTCCTTGAATCCCATGATTCCCTATTCATTAAGAAAGTATTTGGTGTTAGGAGAGCACTGCAAAGCGTTTTTTTTTTTTTTTTTTTTTTTTTTTTCCTGGTGACCAGCAAGCTGGATTTGGAGCTCTGTTAAGGGGAAGCCTGTCTGTGGTCATGTAGGGTGATCAGGCTCCTGAAATGATTTCACTTTGCTCTGGTCTGAGATTAGTTTCGGTTTCAGGCTGTACCCACAGCTGGGAGAGAGCTAGTGAGTTCCAGGGAGGGTCAACTGGGGGAGTTTCAGCGTTGGCTGTGTCAGCCGATGGCAAGGTACGTGAACAGGGAACTCCTGTGCCGAGCAGAGAGAGGAAGAAGATGCGTCTGAGATGGAATTTGGGAAGGCAGCACTTGTGTGTTCGTGTGTCCAGAGACCGGGCCGGTGATGATGAGGAGGAGGGAGTGTATGAAGTATCAGATGTGCAAAGGACAAAACCCCCACCCATATAGGACCACTGAGCCTCGGGCTAGGGAAGTCTTAAAACAGATTGCCTGGGCTGGGTGGATTTTCCCTGAGCCGGTGTACCCCTGAGAGGAAAGCAAGTGTAAGCATGCCACAGAGTCAACATACATCTTGTACTGGCATCCTTAAGATCAGCCTCTACGGTGCAGCATTTTCTTGCATATGAGTTTCCTCAAAAAAAAAAAAAAAAGTCAAATTAAAGTTTGAGAACTGATAGTTGTGAACTTGCAGACCGTTGCATGTTGGTGGATTCTCTAAGAACTTCAAGTTGTCATTTTTCCTGAGACGGCTTGAGGCCAGTCTGGTTGGTTCACAGGGCATCATTACCCTAGAAAATCAGCAGTTTTCCTCCCCTGACTGGTTCTGGGTGAGGCATACACAGATGGTTCCTTCCCTCTTAGCAGTACTAGAGCATCATTACATTTTATTTCTCAAAGTTATACATTCATTTGATTTTGAAAAGAGAGAATCACTGAATTTTACAGCCGGAAAGGATTCTGAAGACTGCTTGCTTGGTTGCCTTCTGGAGGAATCTGAGGTTCTGGGTCGTTAAGTGCTTTGAAAAGACCGATGGTATGTAATTAAGAATACTGAATCAGAATGCCTGTGCTTCATCCCAGCCTCTGCTAGTTGCTGCTGCGTTCTTGGGGCAAGTTACTCAATCTCTCTGAGTCTTAGTTTCCTGATAGACACAGTGGGAGTGATAATATTACCAAATGGTTTCTTGGTTGGTGTTTTTTTTGTTTTTTTTTAATTTTTGAGATGGAGTCTTGCTTTTTCGCCCACAGCTTCCACTCCCCGGGTTCAAGTAATTCTCCTGTCTCAGCCTCCTGAGTAGCTGGGATTACAGGCACCCACTACCATGACAAGCTCAGCTAATTTTTGTATTTTTAGTAGAGACAGGGTTTCACCATGTTGGCCAGGCTGGTCTTGAACTCCTGACCTCAACTGATCTGCCCGCCTCAGCCTCCCAACGTGCTGGGATTATAGGTATGAGCCACCATGCATGGCCAAAATATTACATAATGGTTGTTAATTAGTACCAAATACTTGTTAAGCCCCTAGCACAGTGTTTTGCATATTGTAAGTCCTCATTAAATGTTAGCTGCTACTGTTATTGTTATTATTTTCATTTTGTGAAATCACACAGCTACTTAGCGGTAAAGCCAGGGCTACAATGTTAAATTCTTTTTATTCCAATTCTTTTCAGCATGACCATAAGATTTCATCACAATCTTGAAATATGAGAAGACCTTTACGAAAATGTTTATGCAGATGTCTTCTAATGAATGTTCATAATAGAGCTAGAAGAAACGGGCTTAACCTATTTATTTATTTATTTATTTATTTATTTCTTTTTGAGACAGAGTCTCGCTTAGTCGCCCAGGCTGGAGTGCAGTGGCGCGATCTCGGCTCACTGCAAGCTCCGCCTCCCGGGTTCACGCCATTCTCCTGCCTCAGCCTCCCGAGTAGCTGGGACTACAGGCGCCCGCCGCCTCGCCCGGCTAATTTTTTGCATTTTTAGTAGAGACGGGGTTTCACAGTGTTAGCCAGGATGGTCTCGATCTCCTGACCTTGTGATCCGCCCGCCTCGGCCTCCCAAAGTGCTGGGATTACAGGCGTGAGCCACCGCGCCCGGCCTAACCTATTTATTAGATGTAGTTAGACTTTGGGCATGAGGGCATATGTCTACCAAATAATTTGTTTCCACAAATATTATTCACTCGTGTTTAAAGGTTTCCTGAATGCCAGATTTGTTGCCTCTGCTGGGAGATTGGGGTGTTTTTAGATGTTTTCATTGAAGAGTTCTTCTCAAGTTGGAAACATCCATTTCAATGAGTTGTGGTGGCAAAGCGGGCTTTTGTGTGTAAGGGAAATATTTCTGTAGCCTGGCTGCTATTTATCAAGGGTGAAGACAGTGCAGATGTTTTGAAAAAATATATGGGCTTGGCAGAAGTCCATGTGTCTCAGGCCATGCCTACACAAATCCGTTCCCAAATGATCTGTCCTGACCTTTGGCAAATCGCTGACAGCCTCGGAGCCTCCCAAGGGAGCCGTTTTTGTCTGAAACATTGTTGAGGCCAGTGTGACCGCTGGCCTTGCATGGTCT
Source organism: Macaca fascicularis (assembly GCF_037993035.2). Classification (NCBI taxonomy): domain Eukaryota; kingdom Metazoa; phylum Chordata; class Mammalia; order Primates; family Cercopithecidae; genus Macaca; species Macaca fascicularis. Next base: position 48,771,209 of record NC_088390.1, read on the forward strand.
TTGACACCTCTGACGGGGTGTCACCCTCTCCCTAAGGCAGCTTTGGTGTGTTTTCTTGGAATATGAAGACGAATGGAAATGAATTTTGTTTGGTGAATCCTGAAATACTTCCTGGAGATATTGTCGCTCTCTAGAGATTATGGAATTGGAATCTGGTTTTGATGCTGATCCGTGGGACTTCTCAAATTTCCGTGCCTGAAGGAGACAGTGTGTTAAAGTGTGAAATGTGTGAGTGTGCAAATTGGAGTTGACGACTGGAGTTCCAGTCTTAGCTCTGCTGTGTGTGGGCTGTGTCATTCTGAGCAGGTCACTTAGCTTCTTTATTTGTAGTTTTCTTGAGGCCAATCTATTATTATACTCCACAACAACACATGGCTATTGACTACATATGTTAAATAGAGCTGGTAAGAATAATCTCTGTGGCACAGGATTCTCGCGATAGTCTAATAATAGCTAATGGCCGGGCGCAGTGGCTCACGCCTGTAATCCCAGCACTTTGGGAGGCCAAGGCAGGTGGATCGCCTGAGGTCAGGAGTTTGAGACCAGCCTGGCCAACATGGTGAAAACCCGTCTCTACTAAAATTACAAAAATTAGCCGGGCGTGGTGGTGGGCGCCCGTGATCCCAGCTACTCGGGAGGCTGAAGCAGGAGAATCACTTGAACCCGGGAGGCAGAGGTGGCAATGAGATCATACCACTGCACTCCAGCCTGGGTGACAGAGTGAGAGTCTGTCTCAAAAAATAAATAAATAAATAAATAAATAAATAAATAAATAAATAATAGGCTGGGCATGGTAGCTCATGCCTGTAATCCCAGCACTTTGGGAGGCCAAGGCGGGCGGATCACCTGAGGTTGGAAATTCGAGACCAGCGTGACCAACATGGAGAAACCCCGTTTATACTAAAAATACAAAATTAACCGGGCATGGTGGTGCATGCCTATAATCCCAGCTACTCGGGAGGCTGAGGCAGGAGAATCACTTGAATCTGGTAGGCGGAGATTGCAGTGAGCCGAGATTGCACTGTTGCACTCCAGCCTGTGCAACAAGAGCGAAACTCCGTCTCAAAAAAATAAATAATAATAATAGCTAACATTTATTGCATGCTTACTGCATGCCAGTAAGCTTTCTAAGCATCTTGGGAATATTAATTTATGTAATCAATCCTAGATGAGAGGGTAGTGTCATCACTTTATGCAGGAGGAGACCTAGGCACAGAGAGGTTAAGTTAACTTGCATAAGATCACACTGCTGGTTAGCTGAGGAGGCAGGATGTGAGCTCCAAAGCCAGGAGGCTGAGTCCATAGATGTATTTACAGAAGTGCTTTATAACTTTGTAGTGTTAGGATTCTTATTATTTGACTGTTACTGTTCTTATTTGACAATCCCAGGGAGGGATAAACTGAGCCTAGAGGTAGATTAAGTGTACAGATCACAGTGTTGGAAAGAATGAGGAATGGAGAATATGAGAGTTTTTTTTTTGGAGTTCTGGGGAAACAGCTGTTTCTAAGTGTGGGGCAGAGCTGAGGAGATCTGGCAGAGACAGAGAAGGATTTTTTTTGGATGGATTTTTACTTTCTGCTTTGAGGGTTGCATGTATGTGGATTTAAGAGCCATGCGACTCTTGCCCCTCCTATCCCATTTTATTTGGGAACTTATCTTTAAATTCCAACTCACCTCTCCTCCCTGGCAGCCTTAGAAACTTAGAAAACTGCCATGGATGGTGAATTCTTGAGACATGAAAGGAAAGGTGAAGGGTGGGGTTCTTAGTGGAATTTCTTCCTTGTGGTAGCATTTCTATTAAGTGCATTTGGGGAATGGGCCATGGGGTGGCTTATGTTTGGCGGAGAGACGTATGGGAACTCTGGTGACTTCCCTTTTTCTCATGAGCTGATTTAATAAGAGAAAGAATCATCCTAATAGCTTTAATTCTGGAAAAGAAAGAAAGGAGAGGCAAATGAGTGAGATGGCATTTGACTGAAGCCAGAAGCCTTCCACGTTAGTCTCCTGGGGCGGGCACTAGGCTGACACCCAGGGCCCTGGCAGTTCGTGCCAGTGGTGAGTTCCCTCCAGGGGCTTTGGGAAGGGCACCCAACTTCTGGTCACTGCCACTGTCACTGTCAGCCCTCTCATACTTGTGAGGCTCTGGAACCTAAGGCCTTGAAGGGAAATGAATAGGGAGGCATGTCAAAAATAGACTACTGGTAAAATTCACATATAGTAGTGATCATTTTGAAGACGTTAACATAAAAATTCATCTCATAAACCTAGACAATTTGGCCGGGTGCGGCGGCTCACGCCAGTAATACCAGCACTTTGGGAGGCTGAGGCGGGTGGATCACCTGAGGTCAGGAGTTCAAGATGAGCCTGGCCAATATGGTGAAAGCCCATCTCTAGTAAAAATACAAATATTAGCTGGGTGTGGTGGTGCATGCTTGTAGTCCCAGCTACTTGGGAGGCTGAGGCAGGAGAATCACTTGAACCCAGGAGGCGGAGGTTGCAGTGAGCTGAGAGCACACCATTGCACTCCAGCCTGGGTGACAGAGCAAGACTCTGTCTCAAAAACCAAATCAAACCAACCCACCCCCTCAAAAAAAAAAAAAAAAAAAAGCAAAAAATTAGACAATTCAAAAATAGTTTTTGACCTATGGGGATGTGAGTGGGCCATTCGCACCCCATGGAGGTGGCAGGTGTCTTCTCTGTGCTAATGGCTGACCTCCTGGAACATCTTAGGAAAAGTCCTGTTCTCTTTTAGGACTCAGATGTGAGCACTCCCAGGCCAGCCAGCCCCACCTCCCAGCTGCCTGGCCCTTCTCTGAGTTTGCTGGGAGGCTGGGAGCACATCCTTTTCTAAGCCACTCTTTGTGGCCTTTCTGTGGATCACTGACCTTAATTTGGATTCTGAGCCGAGCCTGGGGTCCCCAGGGAAGTGTAAAGGCTGCCAACGAAGAAGGGGTTGCATGAGAACTCCTTCAGACCAGCCCTGCCCCCCAAACTCAATTTAGGAACATGAATAGGGTGGTCGTATTTTCGGACTCTGACTTCTCGGCACACATTTCCCAAAGGCTTGCTTTTTTAGACAATGTCCCTCTGTCCCCATTCACCTCGTTCTCCTTCCTGGCCCCAGCCATCAGCAGTGGCTACTGTTAATACTTCCCATTTGTAAGAGGACTTGCTCCATGTCAAACATGCTACTTATGTAATTTAATTTAGTCCTTATGCTGACCCTAGGAGCCAGGGATTATTGTCTTTTTGGATGTGGGAACTGAGGCTGAGGGTTAAGTAACCTGGCCAAGTAACACACCCACTCACTTGGTGGGGTGTTTATTTGGTTTTGGTTTTAACCTTTTACTGTGACAAATGTCAAAAATCTACAAAAGTAGAGAGGTTAGTATAGTAACTTCCCTTTGCTGTTGTGGAGAAGCCCTGGCTCCAGTTCTTCTGTGGCATACAGCAGACACCTTTGGGTGAATTAGAAGAAGGTGCCCTTCCTCTAGGGCGCACAACTTGGTGAGCAGAGTGTAGGCTGGATTCCAGCTCCATTTGCCCCTTTGGATGGGTGCGTTGTAGTGAACAGCCTGCATAGCTGTATATGGCAACCCTGTCTACCTAACTTATTATCTAGCTTTTGGCGTAAAGAAAGGAGACTATACCCAGACACCAGTTCCTGACAGAGTAATGACTTCTCTGCTCAGTCCTCAGCTATGTGGGGTAGGGGGAGAAAAACTCAATCATGGGGGACTTTTCCAGTTAAAATGAAACAGGGACATGATTCCCAGAGGAGACATTTCTGCTGCAGAGGAGGGTGGGGAAGATGAGCGGTGTCTTTTGCTGCTTCTGTTTTCCATCAGCCACCTGCTCTCTTGACGACTCCTCCTTGATGCCCGCTCCCCTCTGTATGTGCCCAGAGCAGGGGAAGCACTTGTAGAGTTGGTAGAGCCTGGGGTGTGAAAGCCTGGTGTGAACTCACTCTTGGCTGCCACCCTCCTGGAGTCACTACGACAAGCTGTCTTTGCCTCCTGGCAGCTTAGCTTCTATGGGGCTCAGGTTAGCCAGGGGCTGCGTGGGAGTTCTGCTTTGCACCTGTAGAACTGTTTCTTTTAGTCCCAAGTGGGGCTTATGAGTCACCAGATAGGGTGCTTCTTAAGGGTAGCTATTGTATTGTTTAAAAAACGACTGTGCCCTTGATTATACCCATGACAGCACCTGGCACTGGCGCTCCAGAAATATTTGTTAAACAGATGAATGTTAAACAAATGAATGCAGCATCCTGCTGAAGGGCCCAGGCTGAAAAATTCCTGTGCTTCAGTCAGGAGAGGCTGGATTATGCTGCAGGAATAATCAAATCCTGACATCCCAGGGGCTTGACACCATCTAGGTTTATTTTTTGCTCATGGAAAGTCTTGTGGGTCGGGCAGTCCACCTCCATCTGTAGCCACATCATCTGGAATATAGGGCCTTCAAGGCTAGTGTGGGAGGGGAGGAGAGAGATGGAGGAAACTGACACCTGTTACTTCCATTCACATTGCCCAGAGCTGGTCATGTGGGGCTGACCTTACTGCAAGGAAGGCTGGGAAATGCAGAGGAGAGAAGAGCTGTCTTTGCAGTTCTAAAGAAGAGGATTTTGAATTTCTTGTTTCCAGCTTCAGTCCATTGGAGTGCCTCTGGCTGAATGGCTTACTGTGCCACCATTTTTTTTTTTCCTTTTTGTGGAGAACAGGGTCTCACTATGTTACCCAGGCAGGTCGCGAACTCCTGGGCTCAAGCTATCCTCCCGCCTCTGCCTCCCTGAGAGCTGGGATTACAGGTGTGACACCATTTTTTTTTTAAACACTGACAGAAAGGGAATACCTGCCACTCCCTTTAATCCAGGGAAGGAGGCATGGGATGGCACTGAAGGAGAGTCACATGGCAGGGTTTTTAACGGTTCCTTTATTACATGTTGACTATATGACGTTCATTTAGTCACCTCTAGAGCCTCTTTCCTCATCTGTACAGGGAGGATAGTAATGCCAGCTTGTCTCTCAGTTCAGACTCTACTGAAGGCAAGGAACAGAAACCAGCTTGAGCTATTTGAAGCCATGGGGGAATTGAAGACTCAAAGGAGGAAGTGCCTGGTCTCCCAAGTGCCGGGGGTGTGTGGGGGGGTGGTGGGGGTGGCTGGCGCAGCTGTTCTCAGTGAGTCTGCATGGTGCACCTGCAGGACGCCGCTGCTGCTGTGGACATGCACCAGGTGGTGTGGCCCCTCAGCTCCCAAATACACCTGTCCGCTTTCCAGTAACCCTCAGAGACTGAATAGCGTCTGAACCTTGATGTGAAATCCTGAGGAGTCTGATGGGCTCGTGTGGATCAGCTGTCTACCACTGGGCCAGTCAGCTGGGACCAGGAGGGCATGATCACACAGCACCATGGGGTAGGAGCTTTCCCCTGTGAATGGGAGTGGCGGCGGTCCTCACAGGAGGGATATGAGCTGGTCAGACACCTCCAAAAGCTGTTCAGGGCAGGCGAAATGGTTCGCCTGTAATCTCAGCACTCTGTGGGACCAAGGCGGGAGGATCACTTGAGGTCAGGAGTTCGAGACCAGCCTGGGCAACATAGTGAGACCCCATCTCTACACATAATTTGAAAAATTAGCTGGGCAGGCATGGTGGTGTGTGCATGTAGTCCCAGCTACTTGGGAGGCTGAGGTGAGAGAATCACCTGAGCCCAGGAGTTCAAGGCTGCGGTGAGCTGGGATTGCTCCACTGCACTCTAGTCTTCACCCAGACTGAGATCTTGTCTCAAAAAAATAAAAAGCTAGACAGGGCATGGTGGCTCATGCCTGCAATTCTAGCACTTTAAGGGGCCAAGGCGGGCAGATCACTTGAGGTCAGGAGTTCAAGACCAGCCTAGCCAACAAGGTGAAAGCCTGTCTCTACTAAAATACAAAAATTAGCCAGGCATGGTGACACACTCCTGTAGTCCCAGCTGTTCTGGAGGCTGAGACAGGAGAATCGCTTGAACCCAGAAGGTGGAGGTTGCAGTGAGCCAAGGTCATGCCACTGCACTCCTGCTTGGGTGACAGAGCAAGACTCCCCCTTAAAAAAAAAAAAAAAAAAAAAAGCCCAGGCACGGTGGCTCATGTCTGTAATCCCAGCATTTTGGGAGGCTGAGGCGGGCAGATCACCTGAGGTCAGGAGTTCGAGACCAGCCCGACCAACATGGAGAAACCCCATCTCTACTAAAAATATAAAAATAGCTGGGCGTGGTGGTGCATGCCTGTAATCCCAGCTACTCAGGAGGCTGAGGCAGGAGAATTGTTTGAACCCCGGAGGCAGAGGTTGTGCTGAGCTGAGATCGCACCATTGCATTCCAGCCTGGGCAGCAAGAGCGAAACTCTGTCTTAAAATAAATAAATAATAATAAATAAAATTAAAAAACAAAATAAAAAGCTGTCGTCCGTGCTTAGCTGGTTCAAGGTTGCTGAGCTGGCTGGGTAATGTCTGTAAGAACACCGAGAACCGTCAGGTATTGCATACATGTGCTCTGGTATGGTGGTGCCAGGTCTCTCATTAGGAATCATGGCGATTGCACTGCCCTGAAGGTGCATGGGAAGGATTATAACTCTGTGAGGGAGAATTTAAAAGTCTTGGTGGAGGCAGGTGAGCTGTTTGTTGGAAGGCCATGGAGCAGGGATGGGAGGGAGTGGTCAGGGCCAGGGCCAGCACAGGGGATTGCTGGGGTTAAGCTAGGTTTATAGGGTGTTAGGCCATGACATCATAAACCAGAGAGTAAATGTGTATTTATCACCTGTGTAAGTACAGATGCTTCTACACTTGAAACTGTGTAATGGAGAAAGGATGTTAGTCCGGATATGGCACTTTGGTCCCTAGACCAAAGTCCATGTCCCCAGACTGTCTCAACTGGCTGTGTGCCTGTGAGCAAGTTACCTCATCTCTCTGGGCTTGAGGATCCTGTGTGTGCAGCCTGTGTCCATATAGCATGGGGGTTAAGGCCTGAAGACTGGGATTAGGCAGCTGGCTTTGAGTCTTATTCTTCACTTTCTGTGTGATCTAGGCAGATTATAACAAATTTTTTATTACAATTATTTTATTTTATTTTTTGGCTTCTCATGCTTATTTCCTACTGAGGCAGATTTTTAGATTTATTTTTTAGTTTTTCTTGAGACAGGGTCTCTCTCTGTCATCCCAGCTGGAGTGCAGTAGCACCACCGCAGCTCACTGCAGCCTGGATCCCCTGGGCTCAAGGGATTTTCCCACCTCAGCTTCCCTGAGTAGCTGGGACTACAGGCACTCACCACCATGCCTGGCTAATTTTAAAAATTATTTGTAGAGACAGGGTCTTGCTATGTTGCCCAGGCTGGTCTTGAACTCCTAGGCTCAAGTGATCCTACCAACCTCCTAAAGTGTTGAGATTACAGGAGTGAGCCACTGTGCCCAGCTTCTAGGCAGATTTCTTTTCTTTTCTGTGTTTTTGAGACAGGGTCTCACTTTGTCACCCAGGCTGGAGTGCAGTGGCACAATCTCGCTTATAGCAACCTAGACCTCCCAGGTTCAAGCATCCTTCTACTTCAGCCTCCTGAGTAGCTGGGACTACAGGTGCATGCTGCCACACCTCACTAATGTTTGAATTTTTTTGTAGAGATGGGATTTCACCATGTTGCCCAGGCTGATCTTGAACTCCTGGACTCCAGCGATCCTCCCACCTCGGCTTCCCAAAGTGTTGGGATGACAGGTGTGAGCTACTGCACCAGGTCTCTGGGCAGATTTCTAAACCTCCCTGAGTTTCAGTTTCCTCATTTGTGAAATGAGGATGTTCATAGTACCTGCTTTGTGTGGTTATTGTGAGGATTACATGAAATGAATGTGCAATCAAATATTAACTAATATTATTAATAGAAGCTGAGGCCAGGCTGATTCCAGGGACCCATGGCAGGGTGCCCAGGCCCTTTAAGAGTATGAATGAGGCCCGGACGCAGTGGCTCACACCTGTAATCACAGCACTTTGAGAGGCTAAGGTGGGCGGATCACAAGGTCAAAAGATGGAGACCATCCTGGCCAATGTGGTGAAACCCCGTCTCTACTAAAAATACAAAAATTAGCTGGGCGTGGTGGCACGTGCCTATAGTCCCAGGTACTTGGGAGGCTGAGGCAGGAGAATCACTTGAACCCAGGAGGCAGAGGTTGCAGTGAGCCGAGATCACGCCACCGCACTCCAGCTTGGTGACAGAGCGAGACTCCGTCTCAAAAAAAAAAAAAAAAAAAAAAAAAAAAAGAGTGTGAATAAACACGGAGGGCTGTGTGGCGGCAGGATGGGCTGGGGGTGCAGGAAGAAGCCCTGAGAAAGGATAGACAGGAAGCTGGAGTGGCAGTGGGCAGGAGAGTGGAGCTGCTGACAGAGGTGGGTCTGAGCTTCACCCAGGTTGTGGCTCAGGTCTTTCTATTAATCCAGTTCTGCCAGCGCAGTAGTGCCATGCTCTGTGGAAACAGCCCTGGAGCCAGTACTGCCTCCTCTCCTCCCACTGCCCATCTGCGTACCAGCCACTGTCCCTGAGGCCTCAAGATGTGTTGAACCATAGGGACGAGTCTGCAGAGTCCTAGAAGTTGGTTGCCTCCTTCTCTGCCATCCTGGGCCGGGGGCTTGAGAGGCACCTGGTTGTGAGGGCTGGGATTAAAGTGCTTCCATTGCGAAACTGTGGAGCCTGGAGAGTGAAAAAATAAATGAAGAAGCTCTGACCACAGAGCAATTTGAGGGCTGAATTATTTAGAGCCTCTGCTCCCTCTGGCTTCTCCTGGGGAAGGGCCAAAGGAGGAATGTGGAGCCGGGGAGGGCTGAGCTTCCCTGGCCAGGCTTGTGCTCTCTGGGGCCCTGGGAGTCCACACTGTCCCGCTGTGTCCTCAGCTGCCTCTGTCCTTGGGTCACAAGGCCCCTGTGGTTTCCCGCAGCCTACAGGGCCTGACAGGTTCAGGTTGAGGCTGAGAGGAGAGACCCCTGCTTTCCTCTTTGCCCCACCCCCGGTCTGGCCTCCCCTGATGCTGCTTGGCTCCAGGATATAGCGATAATGAATGACATAAATAAGTCATTCTCATTAGCAGCGGGTGGGTCACTGGCCCAGGAGACAGGACAGCAGCAGCGGAGGTGGTTGTGGGCAGGGCTGGTCAAGTCCCCTGGTCTTTCTCTCAGGAGCCCCAGAGGGAGGCTTAATCCTCTTTCCATCTCTCCAGGATTATGTTTTCAGCTTGGGGGACTTGATGAAAATCCATGCTTCCAGCAGTCAAGGGGGCCTGGGAGAGGGGTGCCAGTAGGGTCCCCTAGGAAGGAGTTGGGGTGGGACGGCCAGGCGCTGAAGCTGCTCCAGGCAGGCCTGGCCCGCCAAGGTGGACCGTGGCCATGGCAACCCCTGGCTGCACCCGGGGTAAACACAGGCTTTCAAAGGGGGCCTTGTTTTGTTCCCTGTGGAAGCCTTTCAGTTCCAGCCTGCTGGGGCTTTTCAAACCTCGGGAGGAAAGGGAGGGCAGCGGGGATGGGGCGGGCCTGACTGTGAGGAAATGTCACTCCTGGACCCCCTTCACCCCGGCCCCAGGCATATTTCCTGGAGGCCCCAGTTTCTAAAGCTCCTGCTTCTGGAGAATGAAAAGAAGAGTAAGCACCAGGAATGTGTCCAGTCTCTAGGCAACAGGGTGTGTGTGTGTGTGTGTGCGCGCGCGCGTGTGTGTATGTGTGTGTCTAATGGAAGGGAGGGAAGCTTAAAAAAAAAAATTACTGTCACGCTGGTCACTCAGGATGGAAGGCTTCACTGCTCTACACTGATTTCAGCAAACTAGCCGGGGCCGCCTGAAGCAGATCTTTAAGGATTGCTCATCCTGTTGGCATGGAATATCAAATAAGTAAAATCTCAGAGAAAATGCTAAACCATTCATTAAATGTAAGGTAAACACATTGGCAATTTGCATTCTTGTGTATTAGCCAGTGAGTTTTAGTAAGAAAGCCGATCGCGGATATACTTGAATAGCCTTTGCTGTCTTGGGGAGCTTGGTCCCTGGTTTCTATCCCCATCATTTTGTCTGTAAGCTTAACCCAAGTATAAAAATCGGGAATGGGCTGGGCGCAGTGGCTCATGCCTATAATCCCAGCACTTTGGGAGGCTGAGGCAGGTGGATTACCTGAGCTCAGGAGTTTGAGACCAGCCTGGCCAACATGGCGAAACCCTGTCTCTACTAAAAATACAAAAATTAGCCAGGCATAGTGGGGCATGCCTGTAATCCCAGCTACTTGGGAGGCTGAGGCAGAAGAATTGTGTGAATCTGGGAGGCGGAGGCTGCAGTGAGCCGAGATCGCGCCACTGCGTGCCAGCCTGGACAACAGAGTGAGATTCTGTCTCAAAAAAATAACCGGGAAGGATGGCATGTCTGCCCCCTAAGGTATTCTCTATGTATCTGTTAAAAAATGAGATGACAAATGCACTTCCACTTCTTAAAAAAGATAGGGGTTCATATCCAAATATTGTCTTTCTTTCATTTTTTTTTTAAGAGAGACAGGGTCTTGCTATATTGCCCAGGCTGGAGTACAGTGTCACAATAATGACTCACTATAACCTGGAATTCGTGGGCTCAAGCAATACGCCTGCCTCAGCCTCCCAAGTAGCTGAGACTACGGGTGTGCACCACCATGCCCGGCTATTTTTATTTTTATTTATTTATTTTTTGAGACGGAGTCTCGCTCTGTTTCCCAGCCTAGAATGCAGTGGCGTGATCTCGGCTCACTGCAAGCTCCAACTCCTGGGTTCAAGCCATTCTCCTGCCTCAGCCTCCTGAGTAGCTGGGACTATAGGCACGCGCCACCACACCCAGATAATTTTTGTATTTTTAGTAGAGATGGAGTTTCACCATACTAGCCAGGCTGGTCTTGAACTCCTGACCTCATGATCTGCCCGCCTCAGCCTTCCAAAGTGTTGGGATTACAGGTGTGAGCCACCGCACCTGACCTTTATTTTTATATTGTAGAGAAGAGGTCTCGCTATGTTGCCCAGCCCAGGCTGGTCTCAAACTCCTGGGCTCAAGCAGTCCTCCAACCTTGGCTTTAAATATTCTTTCTTGACACTGCATTCCTCTTTGCCTTGTCTGAAGAGGTGGTGAGCAGGATGGGGAGAGGAGCAGGAGGCAGACATGACTACATTTGTTAACATTGGGTTGGCCTCTCTCAGCCAGGTCCCCGGATGCTCTTAGGGATTCTTGAAGGAGGTGTGGGGATAAAGATCCCAGCCCATAAGTCAGGCTCCAAATAGAGCTGTTCTGGGCCTGCGTTCATTTGTTCTCGAGTCACTGTCGGCCTGGGGAATGCAGCACCCGATCTGGTAGATGGGAGTTTACTGCTGAAGATCCCAGCCTCATGCCTTCCAGTCTGGCCAGGAGAGGTGGGGCTCAGGAAGTATGAGTATACCTAGCCCAGCATCCCGGCAGCTCAGCAAGCTTTCTCCACAGCTGGAAGGTCAGATCAGGTGGCTGGGTCCTCATGGATTCCCATCTCTTCTGTTCCTTCCTCCCTTTGCAAATTCTCCCTTGTCATATGCTGTTGAACTAGGAGAGATGAAAGTGGCTTCTTCATCTGAGGTTGGGGTGGAGGGGGGCTCATGAACTTGCCCAGCTTTTTTGATTGGTATAAAATAAGAGGCACTGCAGACAGCTTTGTGGAGGCAGGGAAAAACAAGATATGGTTCCTGCTTCTGGAGAGATTTGGTCTAATGGAGAGACCGACCAACACATTAGAACATCAAAGCTATGTAAAGTTACAGACGTTGTTACTTGTAGAATCTTAGACCGGCTAAGAGGTCCAAAATGTCCAGAGCAGCTCTGTTCAGTGGTTCTCCACCTTGCTGCCCGTGAGGCTGTCTGATTCTGCTAGTGCTGGGTGGGGCCCAGGCATCGGTAAGTTTTATACGTTGCCCAGGTGTTTCTGTTGGGCAGCCAGGGTTGAGAACCATCTATCTAGTGCGGTGGTTCACAAGTGGGGATGATTTTGCCCCCAAGGAGACATTGTCAGTGTTACAACAGGGGGTGATGTTACTATTGGCATTTGTGGGTAGAGGCCAGGGATGCTGCTAAACATCTTGCAGTATACAGGACAGCCCCTTACTCTCTATTACTCTCTAGCCCCAAATGTCAGTTGTGCCTAAGGTTGAGAACCCTTGCTCTAGCGCCTGGACCAGACTTTGTTTTTTTTATTGTTTGTTTGTTTGTTTGTTTGTTTTAAATAACAGAGTTTCGCTCTTGTTGCCCAGGCCAGAGTGCAGTGGCACAATCTCGACTCACTGCAACCTCTGCCTCCTGGGTTCAAGCGATTCTCCTGGCTCAGCCTCCCAAGTAGCTGGGATTACAGGAGCTCACCACCACGCCCAGCTAATTTTTGTATTTTTAGTAGAGATGGGGTTTCACCATGTTGGCCAGGCTGGTCTGGAATCCTGACCTCAAATGATCTGCCCACCTTGGCCTCCCAACAGACTTTTTTGGTTTTTTTCAGACAGAGTCTCGCTGTCGCCCAGGCTGGAGTGTAGTGCTGTGATCTCGGCTCACTGCAAGCTCCGCCTCCCGGGTTCACACCATTCTCCTGCCTCAGCCTCCTGAGTAGCTGGGACTACAGGTGCCCACCACCATGCCCAGCTAATTTTTTTTGTATTTTTAGTAGAGATGGGGTTTCACCGTGTTAGCCAGGATGGTCTCAATCTCCTGACCTCGTGATCCAGCCATCTCGGTCTCCTGAAGTGCTGGGGTTACAGGCGTGAGCCGCTGTGCCTGGCCTTTTTTTTTTTTTTTTCCCCAGACACAGTGTCACTTTGTTGCCCAGGCTGGAGTGCTGTCCCGCGCGATCTTGGCTCACTGCAACCTCCACCTCCCGGGTTCAAGAGATTCTCGTGCCTCAGCCTCCCGAGTAGCTGGGATTACAGGCATGCACTACAACACCCAACTATTTGTGTGTGTGTGTGTGTGTTTAGTGGAGACAGGATTTCACCACGTTGGCCAGGCTGGTCTCGAACTCCTAACCTCAGGCAATGCACCTGCCTTGGCCTGCCAAAGTGCTGGGATTACAGGCATGAGTCACCGCTCCCAGCCTAGAGATACATTTTAAGCAGAATTCTGAAAGAGGGAAGGACACAACTGGGTGAGAGGAGCAGGGTTGGGGGTATTGTGTAGGGAAGCAGCACATGGCAGGGTTTGGAGGTAGGAGAATACGATTTGATATTTGCAAAGGAGAAAGAGGCTGGTGGTTTCATGGGGGTCCTCTGCAATCCAGAGGAGGCTTTTCAGCTGGATCCTCCCTGGATTCGCGATTGTGTCTTGTTGAGACACCTTTGGTCAGGACATGAAGCCCCTCTGACTGTGTTCCTTTGTGTGTTACTAACCCTCAGGCCTTTCTTGGCCCTCTGTGAGTAAAGTGAAGGAGATCTGTCAGCCACCATCAACTTCAATACCCAGTCCCACCCTGGGGCAGGCTTTCCCTGAGTCTATGCATATGTGAGAGCTTCTGCCCAGCAACTCACTTCCCCCCGCCCCGCCCCCCCAACCCCTCCGCCACTGCCAGAACAGCAGTGCCCTTTGACTTAGTTAACGGCCTCATGACCCGTTTATTGCTTATTCCCCACTTCTTTAGAGGAGGGTAAGGAGAAGGCCCCAGCCTGTGCCTCTATGCCTGCTTCCTGACAGTGCACGGCATGTGGCAGTGGCTTCATCAGTGTTTTTGAATGAATGAGCGACTGCCCTGAATGAATGGGAGATCTGGGGTTTTTCCTGCGAATTGCACCTCTCCCGCTTTTTTTGTTTCTTTTCTTTTTTAAACAGGATCTTGCTTAGTCACCCAGGCTGGAGTGTGAACACAGCTCACTGCAGCCTTGACTTCCCAGGCTCAGGCGATCCCACACTTCAGCCCCCAAGTAGCTGAGATTATAGGTGTGTGCCACCACCTGCAGCTAATTTTTGTATTTTTTGTAGAGACATGGTTTTGCCATGTTGCCCAGGCTGGTCTCAAATTCCTGAGCTCAAGTAATCTGCCTATCTCGGCTTCCTAAAGTGCTGGGATTACAGACATAAGCCACCGCACCCGGCCAGCCCCTTTAATAAGTCCTTCAGTCCTTGTACCAGAAATGGAACTAGGAGAGACTGAGGTTGGCACTAACGAAGGTTTTTAGTGTCAAGAATTTCCAGGGAGTAGAGCAGGTCATGGGAAGGTTACCTGCAGGAAGTGGGGACCGTTCCCCCTTTGGAGTTGGTCTGTTGGTGGCTCTTTCTGGCTACAGGAGTGGTCACAGACGGGTCATTTCTGCCCTCCCGTGTTGACCACAGCACATCCCTTCCTCTGTGGCTTCCAGCTTTTAATTAGATTTCTCAGCTCTCACGATAGATGTGGATATCTTCTTCTTCTTAGGAAGTAGAAAGTGCTGTCCAAACACATGTGTGATTTTCCCAGGCCATCACTGTCTGAGACCCAGCTTCAGTCTGGCTTGAGCAGAAGCAAAGAAGTGGGCACAGTTTTCTCAAAATGCTCCCTCCTTTTGGCTGTGGTTGTGGGTAGCGTTCCTCACAATGTTTGCAAAGGCTTCTGAGCTGCTTTTCTCTGCCTTCTGTTAAACCCCTGGGACTGAAAGGGCTTTGGTTTCTGACTCAGGATAAAAGGGCCCCTGGTCATCCCAGACGCAGCCTGGAGTTGGGGAAAGGTGTTTGTAAGGGCTACCTTCTGGCCTCCTCACAGCCGGTGCTAACTGGTGAGCCTTTGCTGGAGTCCGACTTGTTTGCCAGGTGAAGTTCGCAGCATCAGCCTCGTTGGCTCCGGTCTGCTTGTGCAATTGGAGACTTGCTACCCAAAGTCAGGTCCCCAGACTAGCAGCGCTGACATCACCTGGTTAGAAATGGAGAATTGCGGGCCCCACCTTGAACTTCCTGAATCTATCTACATTTTAAGAAGGTCCCCAGTGTTCGTGTGCACATGACAGTCTGAGAAGTGACCAGGCGCAGTGGCTTACGCCTATAATCCCAGCACTTTGGGAGGCCAAGGCGGTGGATCACCTGAGGCCAGGAGTTCGATACCAGCCCCACAAACATGGTGAAACCCTGTCTCTACTAAATACAAAAAAAATTTGCTGGGCGTGGTGGCGCCTGCCTGTAATCCCAGCTACTCGGGAGGCTGAGGCAGGAGAATCGCTTGAACCCAGGAGGTGGAGATTGCAGTGAGCTGAGATTGTGCCACTGCGCTCCAGCCTGGGCAACAAGAGCAAAACTCCATCTCAATAAAGAAAGAAAGAGAGAGAGAGAGAAAGAAAGAGAAAGAAGAAAGAAAGAAAAGAGAAAAGAAAAGAAAAGAAAGGAAAGAAAGAAAGAGAAAGAAAGAGAGAGAGAAAGAAAGTAAGTCTGAGAAGTGCTGGGCTACAAGACTTTGGATGCTGCAGGGACAGCTGGGGACGTGCTGAACCTTGTTTGAGTGTCATCTATGCCCCGTCTTTGCAGTGCTTTAAAACAGTGCTTCTCAAAGTATCTGAGGTGAAGGACAACGTGTTCTATTCCTTAGTTCAGGGACCGATGAGCATGACCAGTCTGAGCCAGTCTGAGAACATCCAGACTGGTCTATACCCTGTTCTAAGAGGGAAGTCCACAGATCACATGCTTGGATATTGTACTAATGTCAGATTGCTATAAACGTTTTAAAATCCTTCCTTCCTTTCTTTTTCTGTACTTATTTGGTAAGGACCCACAACTTAACAGTTTGCAGGTGGTCTGTGGACATACTTTTAGGGGCCCTGGTCTAGAGCCCTGTCTTTCGGGTCAGATAGATCAGGTTTGAATCCTGGCACTGTCACTGACTTGCGGTGTGTTCTTGGGCAGCTGTTTAACCTCTCTGGGGCTTAATTTTGTCATCTCTGAACTGGAGATGATAATGCCCCTGCCTCATAGGACTGGAGTGAGGATTAAATGAGATAAGTTTGGGTAAAGCTTATCATTAAGAGCCCAGCACACAGAATTTGGGCTTGATAATATTGGGTGTCAAATGTTGGCAGCAGCATCATTGTCATTGTTTGCTGTCTTGGAGCATCTGGAAATGAGGACAATGGCCTCAGTTAAGGAACACCCTTGTTTTTAGACAGACGGTGGCCTTTAAAACTGTAGCAAATTAGTATGGAATGGAAACTTTTTTCCCCGCCTGCTAATTTCTGATAGTTTGGGGCTGCCGTAATGAATTATTTTTCTCAGTGTGGATCCAACTAAAACCCAGGATCAGAATTGGGACAATGTTGAAACTTGTTTTTAAGTGATGGAAAGAAGTCATAAACACAGTGTAGGAAATCTTTTAATCCCGCAGGACCTGACTGTTAACCCTTTCCCTCCTGCTCCCCACCCCGAGTATATATCCTGGATACTCTCTCCCAGTCAGGCTGGGTGGACTGCCAGTGCCAGGTGACTCTAATTCTTGAATGCCAGTCTATTCTCCATTTCTGGAGAAACTCAAGTTGCCCTCTTCGCTATTACTTGATAGCAAAGAGGTGGCCTGAAAAAGTAGAGGACTCAAATCGGAAGATCTGTGTTCTAGAATGGACTTCACAAGGCATCGGAGTGTTGCTACCTTATTGGTCCTAGGTTCTTAAGCTTTTGTCTGGTCCCAGATTCCACGGATAATCTAAAGAGAACTTTGACACCCTCCCAAAAAGCATAGGCACACACAAACACATTAAATTGTGCATTCGATTTTGGGGATGAGGGGTTCCGTAGACCTCACAG
The DNA here is from genome assembly GCF_037993035.2 of Macaca fascicularis. Lineage (NCBI taxonomy): Eukaryota > Metazoa > Chordata > Mammalia > Primates > Cercopithecidae > Macaca > Macaca fascicularis. The sequence continues at coordinate 48,787,964 of NC_088390.1, forward strand.
AAACCTCACAGAGCCTTTGCTAAGAACCTTGTGCCAGGCTGTAAGCTTCACAAGGCGTATTTCTACTGCCCAGTGACTATCTGAGTGCCCCGTGGCATAGAATAGGGGTTACATACACAGGCTTTGGAGTCAGGATGCCAGGGTTTGAATCCCTCCTCTGCTACTTGTGGGCTTGTTGACCTTAGGTACAGCTATTTATCCTCTCTAAGCCTCAGTTTCCCCATCTGTAAAGTGGAGGAAAGAATAGTACCTACCTCACAGGGTAGTTGTGAGGTGAGATGGGACAGTATTTTTAAAGGCTTACATTGCATGAATTGTTTTGCCTACAGAATGTCCATTGCCATCCGGAGGAGTCTCATGTTGGTAGCAAGAACTTGTACTGTCTTTGTTGCAGAGCAACAGGTTATTGGGCTGTAGGTTAATGTGAGGCTTTCTTTGGATGAGTGGGGTTGGGGGACAGACCCCTAGACATACCTTTTGGAAATATGAGGGGTTGGGAGCTTTGGAGCAAGGCTCCTAGAAGCCTGCTAGACCCAGCTGCTCCTGTTCAGTAATTTCCATGTGCTGTTGTTGATTTTGGCTTTAGGCATGGAGAGCCCTGCCTTGGGAGCTTCCTTGAAACTGGATGCCCCAACCCAGAGGGTGTGGGCAGGAGGGAAGCCTCAGTGAACACTGGAGAAGCAGACTTTTTTTCTCTCTAATTAACGCTGGCATTTTTTTTTTTTTTTTTTTTTTCCTCTCTGGGCTTTCTGCAGCAGCCCCAGCAATTACCAGGAGTGTTAACTGGGGTCAGGGCAGTGGCAGGGCTTTGGGAGACTCCCGGGGGCAGTGGGGAGGAGGAGGAAGTGCCTCTCAGGCACCCTGGAATGAGGGCTTCACCTCCTGCTGCCCAGGCCCGACTGCCCCTGAATGCCCTTTTAACTGAGCTGCCCAGAAACCCATTGGCACCATCCATAACAGCCCCACTCTGTGTCCCAGGCGTTCTGTGAGAATGGCAGGGAGTTAAAGGACTCTCAACATCGGCCCCCACCAAGCCCTTAATTACATTAACACACAAAGCAGCAGGGCCGGCCATCCCTGTGAACAATTGCCGGCCTGTTTCCCCCAGCTGCGCCTCCCTTTCATCTGGGCCTCTTTCCCAGAGATGCCGGGTTCCAACCTCCCTACTTTTCCTCCTGTTTCATTGGTTTTGTCTCTTCCTTTCCCTCTCTGAGTCATTCCTTTCCCGCTTTGGTCCAAGAGGCCTGGTGTGGCACCAGCCGCTGAGCCCCATTTCCTATGTTCCAGAAGCAGCCCCATAACTCTGTTTTACAGTGGGTACATGAGTGGTCTGAAAAGAAAAACAATGCAGTTATTTATTTTTTTTGCCTCTAATTTGCATATTGTCCTGAAAGAGAAGCAAAATGCCTTCACTTTATAATGACTTCCCATGCATCTTAATCACACTTTCCATTTGTTTAGATTTTAACAGCTTTACATTTATTTTTTATTTTAAAATTTGTAAATAGAGACAGGGTCTTGCTATATTGTCCAGGCCGGTCTTGAACTCTTGGCCTCAAGTGATCCACTCACCTCAGCCTCCCAAATCGCTGGCATTACACAGGTGTGAGTCACTGCACCTGGCCAGAATTTGGTTGTTTTTAGAAGTCCCATCTCATACATTTCTCACCGATCTGTAAATGTTTTGATGTAGTGTCTAGGATGGGTATCACACCTATTTCAGGGGGTGAAGGGGCTTGAATGGGGACAAGATCTGGCTAGTCTGACTGCTAGGCCAGTGCTCTTTCCTCCTGCCCACCTTTTGGCTTGGTGTGGGCCTCTTTGGGTCCTCTCCAGTGTCTCAGCAAAATGCCAGCAACAGGAGGCCATGCAGAGGCACCTTTGGTGATGGTGAACTTGAGCTCCTTGCTATGAGTGGCAGGTGAGGGACCCCTGGAGAACGGGCATTTTTCACCTCTGCACTTGACTGTGCCCCTCCCGCAACTTCAAGGGATGAATACTTCACTTTTTTCCATTCCAGTGTTGGTGGGTCTCTAACATTTCCAGAGAAGGAAGTTCTCTAGTTATCCCCACTTTCCAGGGTCTCCTGGCACAGGGCCCCTGACCCGAGGATGAGGACATCCCAGTAAGCTGGGCTTGGGGCCTCCCCACCCAGCTTGGGGAGCCATCAGGCCTGCAGTCCCAGCCAGACCACCCTTGCCACCTCTGGGCCAACCACAGGCGGCAGAGAACAGGCAGTCGAGGACAGGCAGCCCAGGACAGGTGGCCAGGTGAACGTTGAGCTTGAGAGCATCTTTGCTGGCAGTACCAGGCCTGGCTAAGGCAGGACGGCCCTGTAATTAGTGTTCTTTTAGAGACAGCTGCTGCAGCTCCTTCTCTTTTGACCCTCTTCCTCCTTCACATTTGCACATGGCTTGGGGACCTGCCATTCTCCCTCATTCAGGCAGGCATTCCCAGGAGGTTCCTGCGCCCCAGATGGTGAAGCTTATCTCTTTTATATCCTCATGCTTGGGGGTGGCAGCGCTGGCAGGGATCCTCATTGGCTGGGGGTCTCTAAGGGACACTGGACCCTGCAGTGGCAGCTGTCTTCTGTCTTTTTGCCTGGGGCAGAGCACCTGAGCAGGCTGTGTTTCACTGCAGCGTCTTTGCCAAACTCCTTTAGAGTACTCTAAGGGCTAACGGGCTTTTGGTTATGTTCCCTGGAGAATTTCTGCCGCTGGGGAAGGGTAACCCACTGGCTTGCTTGTTTAGGTGTGACCACAGCAGAGCCCTGAGGGCCTCCGGATTACAGCTGTGCCTGTCCCATCTCATTGCTGTGGGCTGCCTGGAGGGGTTTATGCCATCCCAGCAGCTCTTCATCCTGACTTCTCAGACACACGGATTTTAGTCAGAATGTGTTCCCCTTGCCCTCTGGGTAGTTTACGTGCTCGTTAAAGGAAAACTGGAAAATGTTTAATTTCCAGTAAAATCGATCATTCTGATAATTTCAGTACTACTGCTGAAAACATTTGGTTGTATTTCCCTCTGTTCTTTTTTTTTTTTTTTTTTTTTTTTAATGTGCACAGGTTTTAAAAACTAGTTGTGATCTTACTGATTTACATACCTTTGAATCTGGCTTTTTGGTGTAACACTACATAATGAGAATTTTTAATGGAACGGTGTGGTTTTAAGACACTCTTTTAAGTGGCTGTACAGTGTTTCATCCTGTGGCTGTACCATTGCTGACTATTGTTGACACCCCCTCCCCTCCAAACTCATCTTTATTTTAAGCCTCAGAACTTTATGGAGCGTGAAAGTCAGGAGCCATTTGTTTGGGTTCTCTTGGTGTAATATTAATCCAGAGTTGGGGCCTCTGCCAAGGCCCCTGCTTGCCAAAGTGCTAGCAGGAGGGACCTGGCTGTGGTACAGGTCTGGGGCCTTGATGGGACAGCGGCTTCTAGCATGGCCTCTTTAGCCCTCGGCTCCATAGAAGTGGGATGCTCATTTGCGCGCCCTTCGACAGCTTCAGGAAGCTTCTTGTGGCTTATACAGGAGTGGGGTGATGGGACCCAGGCTCAGGTTGGCTCTCGGTCATTCATAGAGTCTCATTTCCAGCCCTGGGCCTGGGGCTGGGTGCCTTGCTTAGCCACGCAACACATGGGATAGACACCACTTCCAGTTCTATTGATTTACACACTTTCCCCTTTCTTCTCTGCCCCAAATGAAAGAGTAAAATGAGTCGCAGAGATTTTTAAGAGTTTTGAGCAGCAACGTAAACAAGCAGGAAGAGGCCAGGCACAGTGGCTCATGCCTATAATCCTAGCACTTTGGGAGGCCGAGGCGGGCGGATCATGAGGTCAAGAGATCAAGACCATCCTGGCCAACATGGTGAAACCTTGTCTCTACTAAAAATACAGAAGTTAGCTGGGCATGGTGGCGTCCACCTGTAGTCCCAGCTACTCGGGAGGCTGAGGCATAAAAATCACTTGAACCTGGGAGGCAGAGGTTGCAGTGAGCTGAGATCATGCCACTGCACTCCAGCCTGGCAACAGAGCGAGATGCTGTCTCAAAAAAAAAAAATTAAAAAAAAAAAGAAGCAGCAGCAGCAGGAAGAATTGGAGCACAGTGGTGTATGCCTGTAGTACCAGATACTTGGGAGGCTGAGGCAGGAGGATTGATTGAGCCCAGGAGCCCAGCCTGAGCAACACAGCAAGACCTCATCTCAAAAAAAAGTAGAAGTAGGAAGTATTGGACAGGCTTGAGTTTCATTTCTGGCTCTGTCCTGTGTAAGTTCCATTGTTACTTATCTATCGAGCCTGTTTCCTCAGGTGTACAATGAAGATGATGGTGCCCGCCTTGCAAAGTTGATGTGATTATCAGATGAAAATATTTATGTAACATTGTCTGGCACATAGTAGGTGTCCAGTCAGTATTGTTTTGTTGATATTCAGGGTCACAAAATGCACCAACCTCAAAGCCAGAGGGGCCTGCCACCCAGCTCCCCACCAGCTCTTGTTTCACGGGAGCCCATCAACTGTGCCTTTACTTTGCCATCTCCTGGTGGGAAGCTTTCTTGGTTGGCTGATCAGAGGAGTCTGGTTGACCAGAGTGGCCATTGTTTCAGCTCCTTCTGGCTGGGACATCCAGCCAAGGCAGGCCATGCTCTCCTATACCCTGCTTATCTGAGTGAAAATGACCAGGCCCCTTGTCTTCTGACTCTCCCTTGGATGATCTTGAGACGGTAACTCTACGTGAAGGCAGGGTGTGGCACCATGATTAATTTGCTAGTGCATCTTTGTGGCCACACTTGTCTGCAGCTCTTGGTAGAACCCAAAAAGCCAACAGGAAACCAAAGAGAGAGAGAGAGTCACCTGGGGTCAAGCTTTGGTTCTGAGTCTTCGTGCCCCAATCATATAGTTGACTGTCTGCTTCCAGGAGGTAGTGCAATCTAGCCTGGCTGGACAGAGGTGGCGTTTGAGACTGTCCAGGGATGAAGATTCATACAGCCTTTCCAGGCATCTGCCCAAGATGTTGAGTCTTGGGTGCCATGGACCAGTGGCATTGGCATCACCTGGGAGCTAGCTGGAAATTGGTAAACAAAAAATAAAATTCACAGCCAGATGCCGAGGCTCATGCCTGTAATCCTAGCACCTCAGCAGAGGCCGAGGTGGATGGATTGCTTGAGCTCAGGAGTTTGAGACCAGCCTGGGCAACATGGCAAGACCCCGTCTCTACAAAAATTCAAAAAATGAGGTGGGAAAATCGCTTGAGTCAAGGCTGCAGTGAGCTATGTTCGTGCCACTGCACTCCAGCCTGGGCAACAGAGCAAGACCCTATTAAAAAAAAAAAAAGAGAGAGGGAGAGGGAGAAATTCCCTAGGTGATTCTAATGTGCAGCTGGATTGGAGAACTGATTTAGACCCCTGTCTTTGGGATGGATGGTCTGGAATGACAGTGATCATGATGGTAATAGTTGCTGTTTATTGAGCTCTTACTATGTATGAAGAGCTTTATCCTTATTTGTAATCTTCCTTTTAAACTGAAAAGTGGTAGCACTCTTCCTGTCTTGCATATGAGAAAACTGGAGGCTCAGAGAAGTGAATCAAGTCACCTAAGGCCACTGAAATAGTGAGTCTGGAATTTTCTGCCCTGAGGCTTCTTTTGCCATTACTTTACCGTAATGAAAGCTCATACTGGTTTAGACAGGTCTGGTTCTCCATGGAAAATCTGGCTGGGGATTCTCTTCTGGGTCAGTTTCAATGATACTTTCAGACTATGTGGTTTTAGGATTGTTCTGTTTGAGGAAAAGCACAGCAACTTTTAATCCCCGGATTCATGTCTCCTAGAATGAACAGAGGGGTGAGGTCAGTGACAGACAAGTTGCAAATGAATGATAGATAAGTCTTAAGGAAAGGAGGTTATTTCCAAAGGTCATAGAGGAAGCAAGGATAAAGAAGCCTGGACTTTGGGGCCAGCGAACCCCACCCAACTCTGTTTGTTTTAAGCCGGCTGTATGAGTTTGAGCAAGTCACTTTATCCCTCCATATTCAAACTCCACACCCTCCAGATGAGCGAGGGGTAGCATTTGCTGCTCTTTCTGCAGATCTGATTTCTTTTTGTTTTTTGAGACGGAGTCTCTCTATCCCCCAGGCTGTAGTGCAGTGGTACGATCTCGCTCACTGCAACCTCCACCTCCTGGGTTCAAGTGATTTGCCTGCCTCAGCCTCCCGAATAGCTGGAACTACAGGCACATGCCACCACGCCTGGCTAATTTCTGTATCTTTAGTAGAGACTGGTTTCACCACGTTGGCCAGGCTGGTTTTGAACTCCTGACCTCAAGTGATATGCCCATCTTGGCCTCCTAAAGTGCTGGGATTACAGGTGTGAGCCACTGCGCCTGGCCAAGTCTGACTTCTAAGATAAAAAGTGGAAAACAGAGGCAGCGGTGAGAACTGAGCCGAACCACAGACCCCAAGTCTTTTGCTCTAAGAGCAACTGAGAGGCAGCACTGGAGACAGGTGCTGGTAGAAAGCCATGAAAGCAAAGGAGAGGGCAGCCACTGTGCCCAGACAGGAAGCACACAGAACACTGGGACAGAAGCTCCCCAGACTCATGATCCTGCAGAGAAACCGGGAGAGAAGCACAAAGCAAATGGGCCAGACATTGAGAAATAGCCCTTTCTTTTCATGTTTTGAACCACGTCCAAGCCTAACTTCTAAGTTCGAATAAGGATTTGAAAATCAGCCTGAGGCTCCCACGGAATCTAAATCCAGGTTACTCTGTATATCTTCCTTATAAAGTCATGGGATATCTGTATTTGGGGAATGGAATGAGTGCGGGTGAATGTTTCACTGCTTTTTTTTTTTCGTCTCTTTTCTTTTCAAGAAAACACTTGGCCCTTGCATTGCCAAGCACCTTGCAGTTCACGAGGAACTTTTATGCCTTTCACTGCACTGTAGGTCCCTAAAAGGGGAAGGGGATTCCCCCCATTTTATAGCAGAGGAAACACAGGCCCATGAAGGAGAGCCTCACGATCGCACGGCAAATCAGGGGCAGAGCCTGGAGTGGAGTCTTCCAGCTCCAAGCACAGCGCTCCTTTTGTTCCACCAGTACCTCCCTACTAACTCCCTACCTTGGCTTTCCACAGTCTGAGGCTGGATAGCTGACAATAACCTTGGATAGACGGAGCTCATAAAATACAGCTAATTCCCAGTGATCTGTACATGTGTTTTAAAACATGCTTTCCTTTTAAATTATATAACCTATTTACAACTATACCCTGTTTATTAAACATTTCAGCTGGGCATGGTGGCTCACGCCTGTAATCCCAACACTTTGGGAGGCTGAGGTGGGCAGATCACCTGAGGTCAGGAGTTCAAGAACGACCTGGCCAACATGGCAAAACCCTGTTCTCTACTAAACATACAAAAGTTAACTTTGCATGGTGGTGGTGGGCTTCTGTAATTCCAGCTACTAAGGGAGGCTGAGGCAGGAGAATCACTCAAACCTGGGAGGTGGAGTTTGCAATGAGCCGAGATCGCACCACTACACTCCAACCTGGGTGACAGAGCAAGACTCCATATCAAAAAAAAAAAAAAAAAAGAGAAAAGAAAAGAAAATTTAGATAATAAAAAGCCACCTTTGGCTCCTCCTAATCCCCCCATCGCATCCCATTTCTCAGAGGTAACCACTGATAACAGTTTGATGTGGATCCTCTTAGCCCTTTTTTAAAAATGCATTTTGCATGTGTTGCTGATGGATTATTATAATCCCTGACCATCTTGCTTGCTTTAATTGCCAGCTGTGTATGTGTGTGTGCATGGAGAAAGCAAACATTACATTACCTTCAGCAAGATAAAACCAGGATGGTAAAATCAGCCAGACTAAAGATTTAGAGCAGTGATGATTCTAAAACTTGGATGTGCATATGAATCCCTCATAGATTTTGCTAAAATGCAGATACCGATTCAGCATGTTTGGAGCAGCTCCTGGGATCCTGCGTTGCTCATAAGGTACCAGTCTCTGTTGATGCCGCTGGTCTCAGGCTGCACTTTGAGTAGGGAGGGTTTTTAGAGCACAGTCACTGGAATCAAAAAGACCTACTGGGCCCTTAATTGCTGGCTGAGTGAGTTGAGCAAGTCTTTAAGCTTTCCATGCCTGTGGATCAGGAGTAAGAATGGTACCTTTCCTGCAGGGTTGTTGTGAAAACAAAATGAGCCAGGGCCTGTGAAGCACTTAGTCCAGTGCCTGGCACGTAGTGAGCGCTCGATAAATGTTAGTTATTAATATTGTCTAGAGACAAATACCAAGTTGTCCAAGCCAAACAGAAAACGCCTGCTGGTTGGCTATTACTGGGGGCTGTTTGTGCTGATGCCCTTTCTCTTGTTCATTTAATGTCCTCGTCATCAGGATTTTGAATATACCTTGTATGGTATTATCTCCATGTACTTAGGGAGAAACTGAGGCTTAAGGAAGATGGATGACTTAACCTTCTGAGCCACACAGCTAAGAAGTGGCAGAAATAAAGTTATACCCAGATTTCAGGTCTAGTGCTTGTTGTATACACTGCAGCTACCTTCTCTTGAGAACTTACTATGTATATGGCTTAGTGGGTCTGTTGGTATGGGAGCTTAAGCCTTTGATCATGGCTCCAGGGAAGGAAAGCAACAGGCTTCAAACTTCTTTCACTCCTACACCTCAAAAGAATTTTGAACAACTGTGTATCCCCTCATATATTAAAAAATTGGCATATATTGCTGGGCACACGCCTTAATCCCAGCACTTTGGGAGGCCAGGGAGGGAAGATCACTTGAAATCACGAGTTCAAGACCAGCTTGGCCCATGTGGTGAAACCCTCTCTCCACTAAAAATACAAAAATTAGCTGGGCATGGTGGTACATGCCTATAATCCCAGCTACTTGGGAGGCTAAGGCAGGAGAATTGCTTGAACCTGGGAGGCGGAGGTTGCAGTGAGCCGAGATCACGCCATTGCACTCCAGCCTGGGTGACAAGAGCAGAACTCTGTTTCACAAAATAAAAATTAATTAAGAAAAAAAAAATTGACATATATTTGCTGGATGCAGTGGCTCACGCCTGTAATCTCAGCAGTTTGGGAGGCCAGAGCAGGAGGATCATTTGGGGTCAGGAGTTCAAGAGCAGCCTGGCCAACATGGAGAAACCCTATCTCTACTAAAATACAAAAATTAGCCAGGCGCGGTGGCGGACGCCTGTAATCCTAGCTACTGGGGAGGCTGAGGCAGGAGAATCATTTCATCCCGGGAGGTGGAGGCTGCAGTGAGCCGAGATCACACTACTGCACTCCAGCCTGGGTGACAGAGCGAGACTCCGTCTCAAAAAAATAAAAATAAAAATTTACATATAAAATGTTTTATCATAACTTTAAGTGGAATGTATTTCCAGGCCTATTGTATGCCATATACTTGCTTCAAATTTATTTTTGTCAAAGCCTTAGAACGGCAAACCCAGCCCAGGCAGTTGTGGAAAACGTCCACCATAATTCCTAATTGCCCAGGCTGGATCTTGTGGTTAGACCAGCCAGCCAAATCATACTTTGTGTCGGAAAAACTCTGACTCCTCTTTTTAATTCAAATATTTATTAAACAGGTTAAACAGGTGTCCCTGTGTCAGCTTCCTAATTCTAATCCTAAAATAAACAGATGGGTAGGTAAGATAGATAAGGCCCCCTTCTCAACGTCTTAAGGAAGTTCTTTGTCCTCCTGGAACTCCTCCCATGAGGGCTGCATTCTTCCGTCGTCTCTTCTATAACACAGGGCAGGATACCAGGGTGAGGCTGGGATGGCTGGGGGTAGGCCTTTCTTTTGGGAAGAGTTTACGAGGGCCTTGGTGAAGAGAGAACTGGCAGACACAGAGGGTTCCCAGCTGATCAGTTTTAGGAAGAAGCACAGGAAGTGGAGCTTTTAGAAGTTGATTCGCTGGAAGGCGAATCCATGTCTGAATACCCCTGGGAAGTCCCCAGGTTCCCTGAGGGTTTTGCACATGTACTCTGGTGGGAAGACTGTTGAGTAGAGGCCTGGAGATGCTACCTAGGGTTTTGCTCTGTGGACATTACAGAGCTTGTGGATCTTTGTGACTGAGCCTGCTTCTCCTACCAGCTCGCTGGTAATACCTTGAATGCACACCCCATGTTTCTTCTCAGCTCCTCTCCGTGAGACAGCAGGGGCTCACACTCTTAATGATGCCACCTTGTTGCAGGGGGTAAACTGAGATCCAGAACAGGAAAGTGACTACACAGAGAAGTCCACATACACCACCAAGAAAGCCAGCTGGCATTCCTAGAGGAGGCCTCACAAGGCAAAAAAGCCTTGGGGTGGGTCAGGAGAACTGGTCTTCAGAGTTCAGCCTCTGCCTCAGTGCATGTCACCTGCCTTCTCTCAGCCTCACTGTCTCCACCTGTTAAATGAGGCTAATGTGGCAGGTGTTGAGCCTGCTGTTCACAGGCTCTGAAGTTGGGCAGACCTATTTTTGAATCCTAGCTTTGCCAGTTACTCGCTGTGTGACCTTGGGCGAGTTATTTACCTCTCTGTGCCTGTCTCCACATCAGTCAATGGTGAAAAGAAAGGCCTCTCTCTCATGGGAGGTTGAGAGGATCAATGAGACAAGTGTTAGCGTCAGGCCCACACGGCATGCTCAGTAAATGTTATTGTTATCCTTGGTTTTGTTCCCTGTAAGAATTATAGTCAGGAAGAGACTCAGTGGAGTGAAGGCCTGGTTGAGACTCTCCAACGGCAGGGCTGTGTTGGTGCGTGGCCTTGCCTCTTTGTCCCAGGATGACCACATGTGCTAAGTGGCACTTAGTATGTGTCACCTGATGAACGGTGAGTGCCAGTCAAGAGGCCCTTATGACAGCCTCTGAGCCCCGGCCATCTGCTGGGCCTCCTGTTGGCATCTTCCTCCAGCCTTCACGGGGAGGCATCAAGCCACTGGCCTTCTCATCACCCTGGGGGAGATTAGGCTGACCCCACATTTCCTCATAGCCCGGTGGCTTTGAGAGCGCCTGTGTGCCCTGGTGGCAACCTCAGGGACCTAGTGGGACACTTGTTGCCGCCCAGCCTTCTCTGCTGTTCATGTTCCCATGTCCTCCCTATTGGATGGGCCTCAGGCACTCAGCCTGCTCACCTTTCTCTTCTAAAGCTGCCACGTCTCCATTTTCTTGTGGGCCTCTCCTAGGAGATGTTTTATGAACAGAGTCCAGTCCCTACCCCTCCATCCCCTCATCTCTTCTCACAAACTTTCCCCTGGAAGTTACTCCCTTGGCCCCCTCCTCCTCCTGTTCAGAGAAGTGAATACTGAAACAAAACAGACAGTGCACTCCAGGTGGGATTTTGCTGCTTGGAGGAATCCCTTAGTCAAGCAAGGAATCCTTTTGTAAAGTAAGTGCTCGCTGTGGATTTCCGTCCGGGACTTTTTGCTTGGACTGGTTCTCGAGAGTGGCGCCCAGGCGAGTTTGCGGCTGGGGGTGGGGGAGGCTGCTGGCCTCCTCTCTGTGGCCTGAAAGGGCTCCCAGTGTGGCTTCTAGATCCACTGATTACCTTTCATCCTTCCGCTGTCTTCCTGTCAGGGCTCTGGTCCGCCAGCATCGATCACACTGGCTTGGAAGGTGGTGACGGGTTTGTGTTTCTCCCTGTTTTGTTCCCTTGCTTCCCCGTCGCATCTCCATGGAAACAGGTGCAGCCTTTGTGTTGCCTTTGCTTTGGGCAAATCGATGCCAAGTGGGGACTTCTCTGGACTCTCCAACCCCTCCCCTCTTTGAGATCAAAGCCGGAGGAGGGGGCAGTGCAGGGCCTGACAGGAAGCCTTTTGGGGGCCTGGAGGGCCTGGGGTGGGAGACCCTGCTGCATGGCTCCTGTCCTGGCCTGCCCTCATGCCTCAGGCATCACAAGGCCATCGGGATGGAGCAAGAGTGCTGTGATTTATAAACACTCTCAGCCCCCCTCGGCCTTCTGCGTTCTCAGAGGCAGCTGCTGGCCACCTGCGGCGGGTTGCTGGGTAGGAGTCGGAGAGCTGGCACCAGCTCGGATTCTTTGGTGGGACCTTGAGGGCGAGGCCTTTAACCTTTCCGGGCCTTGGTTTCTCCTGAGAGGGTGGAGAGGTTTTGAACTCGTGAGAAGATGCGGCTTTGGTAACATGACTCCTCTTTTACCTTAAGGAAAACCTACATCTGGGTAAACTCTGCAAAGTTTTTTTCATATGGTTGTTCTATGGTGAATAGTAAATTCTGTGTTTGATGCAAACCGGCGAGTTGCTTGGCAGGAAATGAAACCTTCGGCTTGGGAGCGTGTCTTTAGACAGCCTCCCGAGGCCTCTCCTCCCTGCCCAGCTTGTTCCGCCTTCCCAGGCTCATAACAACCTATTAGGGAGCCTTCTGTTCCAGGCCAGAGCTCAAGTGTTGGCCCAAACAGCCGGGGGCAGTGGCAGCCCTGCCTTGAGTCCCCAAGGTCCTACCAGCATTTTAGCTGTGGCACGTGGGCGAGGGTGCCCAGGCAGGACAGGGCTCCCTAAGGCCAGGTGCCAGTTTTCTGCCTGAGTTGTTGCTCAGTCCCTGCTGGTTTGATAAACTGCATCATCCAACACTCATGTGCTAACTTTATTTTATTTTATTTTATTTATTTATTTTTTTTGAGACGGAGTCTCACGCTGTTGCCCAGGCTGGAGTGCAGTGGCGCGATCTCGGCTCACTGCAAGCTCCGCCTCCTGGGTTCACGCCATTCTCCTGCCTCAGCCTCCTGAGTAGCTAGGACTACAGGCGCCCGCCACCGCGCCCGGCTAATTTTTTTTGTATTTTTAGTAGAGACGGGGTTTCACTGTGGTCTCGATCTCCTGACCTTGTGATCCGCCCGCCTCGGCCTCCCAAAGTGCTGGGATTACAGGCTTGAGCCACCGCGCCCGGCCACATGTGCTAACTTTAATGTAGCCACAGTAACCTCATTGATGACACTGGCAAACTCCAAACCCTGCCCATTCATTAAAAGAAGACTTCATTTTAATATCTGAACTCTATGCCTATCTCCTTGTTAAATTTAGCAAAGGATGTGTTTGACTTTAGATTTTGCATTGTCCACAAGCCTCACTCGAGATGGGAGATAGAGCCCAGTCACCTGAGGGGACCCCTGAGCATGCCTGTGGTGGTAAATGTCAAATTGTCCAGTCTCCTGCCTGCAGAATGGGCATTTGATGTGGTTACATCTTTCAGGGATCTGTCCTAGGAAATGAACTTTCTAATACCTCTTTACAGTCAGGAAGTTTTTCTTGGAATCCAACCTAAATCCCATTTTATTTTGTTCTGTCTTTAAGAAAGATAGCAAATGAAGAGTAAGAATCCTTAATGCTTTACTTGAAGACCCTTAAATCTCTACTTGGCCTTGGCCAAACACCCCCAGGTTTTGAGGGTTGCCTCCTGACCTTCTCTCCTTCCAGCAGAACAATGCCTGAGTTTCCTGTTGGTAAAACAAGGAAAATAGTAGCTGCCTCGTTGGGTTGGTGTGAAAATTAAATCAAGACTGTGGGGACGCACCTTGCCAAGTGCCTGGCATATGGTTCATTTTCAATTACGCTAGCTGACTCTGAATACATTTTATTTCCTGCCTACTTTAATGCCACTCAGAGTTCCTGCTTTTCTTCACAGTCTCCCTTGAGTAATGCACCCAGGATTAGTGGGCCTCCTCCTGCCTGGCCTGATCCTGGACCCAGAGAGGCCAGGTGGGGCAGGTGCAGGCCACACCCCTCTGCTTCTCTCAAACCATCAGGCTAGGAGACTTGGAAGCCTTCTCTCTCCCCTGGGAGTCTGGACATGGGAAAGAAAAGCCCTTTCATGCTAAGGCCCCAGATAGCATTAAACTGTCCCTTTTCTAAATCGAGCTCCAGGAGCTCCCAGTTGGGACTGCTGACTCCCAGACCCTCCCAAATGGATGCAACAGGATCCCTGGTACCTCACTAAGAGAGACTTCCTGCAGAGATAAATTGCTCCTGTCCCTGTACACAGCAACCTGAACCTCTGCTTTATCCAAAGGGTGAAGTTATAGAGTCACTGTGACCTCTAAGGCACAGGGAGCAAGGACTTCAGAGGTAGCTCCTCCTGACCCCCCAAGGTATAACTCTTTTTCTCTTTGAAGCAGAGATACCCTGTGGACTATTGACCCCCTGTGTCTCAGGCTTCTCTCTCTGGCACACAGGACATGCTAATATAAGTATTTGCTATAATTTTCTGGAAAATGTGCCTAGGAGAACTGTTTGATTTAAAATCTCCTCCTCTCCCTTTCTTCTGATCAGCATAAGTAGACATATTCCTTGCCTGCTCTATGCTGGGCACTGAGCAAGGTGTTGGGGACCGAGAACTGAATGAGATCCAAAAAATCCCGCACCATCTGTTGGGGCCACCAACGGGCACAGTGGCAATCGTGAGAACATGTGACTCGTGCTGCCACATTGATGCTGGAGGAGAGAGAGGGTTCAACAGGCTAAAGCCACGTGGGAGTGAGCCAAGAAGAGCATGTGAGAGGACTTTCTGAAGGAGGAGATCTACAACCTGAATCCTTGAAATAGAGAGTTGCAGTTGGCCAGGGTGAGGCTTCTGGGACCAAGGAGTTAGAACCCAGGGCCAGGGAAATATGCTGGGGTGGGGTGCTGGCCAGTGGTGGCCAGCAGGAAGAGTGGCCCAGGACTCAGCCATGCATTGGATGAATCAGTAGGTCCCTGGAGGACTGGTCAGTTCAGATAAGGAGGATGGTATTTCCTCTCTAGAAATCCCTGGATGGGAGGCAGAAAGGAGGGGTTCTTTAATGTTGACCTCTCCTCCCCAGAGTCCCTGGGCCCTGTCCCTGCTTTACAGCTCCTGCAGCCTCTGCTCCTCCCTGCACTCCTCTTTGACTTGCTTGGGGTCTTGGGGATGGCGTTTGGGTGCACCTCAGGAAATTCTGATTCAGTAGAATTGACAAAGACACCTGGGGCTTTTTCTTTGAAAAGCTTCCCAGAGGCTGGCACAGTGGTTCATGCCTGTAATCCTAGTACTTTGGGAGGCTGAGGCAGGAGTACTTGAACCCGGGAGATGAAGATCAGTCTGGGCAACACAGTGAGACCCAGTTTCTTTTATCTTTTTTTTTTTTTTTTGAGATGGAGTCTTGTTCTTGTCGTCCAGGCTGGAGTGCAGTGGCATGATCTCGGCTCACTGCAACCTCCACCTCCCGGGTTCAAGTGATTCTCCTGCCTCAGCCTCCCAAGTAGCTGGGATTACAGGCACCTGCCACCACACCCAGCTAAATTTTTTGTATTTTTAGTAGAGACGGGGTTTCACCATGTTGGCCAGGCTGGTCTCGAACCCCTGACCTCAGGTAGTCTGCCCACCTCGGCCTCCCAAAGTGCTGGGATTACAGGTGTGAGCCACCGTGCCTGGAGACACCCAGTTTCTACAAAAAAATTGTTTAAAGTTAGCAGCTGGACCTGGTGGTGTGTGCCTGTAGTCCTAGCTACTCTGGAGGCTGAGGTGGGAGGATCGCTTTTGAGCCCAGGAGGTCAAGGCTACCATAAGCTATGACCACACCACTGCACTACATACAGCTTAGGTGACAGAGTGAGACCCTGTCTCTGAAAAAAGCAAGAAAGTAAAAGGCTCCCCGGATATTCTGATGCACCCATCCAGTTGAGAATCAGTGCGCCAGGGAGGCCTTTATTCTTCTAAACGGTGTCTGTTGTCGTGTGTGTGTGTGTGTGTGTGTGTGTGTGTGTGTGTGTGTGTGTGTGTGTTTTGGCTTTACTATCTTTTTTTGAGTAGTAAATATTAGTACATAGTGAAACTGAGGCACAAAGAAGTAAAAAGTTGTCCAAGATCACAGAGAAACCAACATCTACCTTCCAGAATCTATGATCTCTTCAGCCTGCTCCAAATGTCTCGCCTGGCAGAGGGCGTAAGTGTCCGGAACCCCAGATGTTTGAAGAAATGGAACAGGAGTCTGTTCCTCCGACATTTACCGCCTATTAATTAGGAGGTAGTGTCTTCTTGACTCCCTCCAGCGGGTCCCAGGCCCGCCTGCCCGAACATCTGTTCTCCTAACAATGTCTGCCCATAAATCCTGTCCCTGAGTCCAGGGTGGCTTAGCTGGGGAACAATAGAGCCTATGATGGCAGCCAAATCCTCACCATGGTTACATGAGGGTGTGACTGCAACTGTGTGTGCTTGTTGGCAGGCACCAGCACCTGCAACTGGGGCCAAGGTTGTGTGTGTGTAGCGGTCTCCAGGGCCAGGGGTGGGGGCGTTGGACTGCATTTGGGAGGGATCCTCACAGAGCACCTTCTGTAGGCTTCTGCTGCCACTCATGCTATTGTAATTCTTGGCCTCTGTGAAGAAAAGAGGTTTTTATTTTGCATATCCTGACATACAGTAGGTGCTCAGTAAGTGTTTTTTTGGACTGCCAGTGAATGAGCGAGTGAATAATTAGAAGTCTGTGAATGTCACTGGGGTGCCTGAGAATGAGACAGATTCAGTTCACCTGGGACATGAGGAATGCCTCCTGGGTAATGAGGAGTCACTAAAGAAATGTCTGTCCCAGTCTGCCCTTAAGAGCTGATAGGGGCGGGCACGGTGGCTCATGCCTGTCATCCCAGCACTTTGGGAGGCCGAGGAGGGCAGATCACTTGAGGTCAGGAGATCAGTTGAATCAGGCCTGGCCAACATGGTGAAATCCCGTCTCTACTGAAAATACAAAAATTAGCCAGGTGTGGTGGTGCGCGCTTGTAATCCCAGCTACTCTGGACGTTGAGGCAGGAGAATTGCTTGAACCCGGGAGGCGGAGCTTGCAGTGAGCCGAGATCTACCACTGCACTCCAGCCTGGGCAACAGAGCAAGACCCTGTCTCAAAAAAAAAAAAAAAAAAAAAAAAAAAAAAAAAAAAGGAAAGAAAAAGAAAGAGAACTGATAGGATGAAGGAGAGCCAGCCACACAAGACAGCAGGTGTTGAAGTGCTACACTGCCCCTGATTATGGCCGCTAAGTGCTCTCCCCATTTACCAAACCACCCTTAAGAGGAACAGGTGTTCTGGGAGGGCGGAGAGAGATCAATATTGGCTGAAGTTCTCAGAGATTGCCTCATGGGACAGGAGAACTTGAGTGAGGTCTTGAAGGATGGACAGGGCTTGTTTAGGGAGAACAGGTGTGGTCCCTAGACCAGTGGCGTCAGCATCACCTAACAGCTTGTTAGATAGCAGATTCTTGGACCTCACCCCAGACCCAGGGAATCAGGAACTCTGGGGGTAGAGGCCAGCGATGTGTGTGTAACCAGCCCTCCAGGTGACAGTGATGCTCACTGAGCATGAGGACTGCTGATGCAGAGGGAGGGATGTGATTTTTTGTGTTTTTTTGTTTGTTTGTTTGTTTGTTTTTTTGAGACAGAGTCTCGCTGTCTCTCAGGCTGGAGTGCAGTGGCGCGATTTCAGCTCACTGCAAGCTTTGCCTCCCGGGTTCACGCCATTCTCCTGCCTCAGCCTCCCAAGTAGCTGGGACTACAGGCACCTGCCACCATGCCCGGCTAATTTTTTGTATTTTTAGTAGAGACGGCATTTCACCGTGTCAGCCAGGATGGTCTCGATCTCCTGACTTCGTGATCTGCCCACCTCGGCCTCCTAAAGTGTTGGGATTACAGACATGAGCCACCGCGCCCGGCCTGGATGTGATCTTTACATAACAGACCGAGAAGTTTGGAAGGGACCTGGCCTGCTCTTCCGTTGGTGGCGTAGAGAGAAAATGGGAGGGAGATGGCAAGAGGAGCTTGAAGGCATCAGGGAAGCAGGCTTGGGAGGCTGAGGGTCTCAGCTGGATTGGTGGTAGCCATGGTAACAGAGCAAAGCCACGGGGTACTGTGAAGGCCTGGTGATACACTGGATCTCATGCCATACTTTAAGGGCACTCTTCTTTGAAATGTTTTAAAGAGAACTTGTCACCTCATGATCACATTATGATATGCCAATTGTGGAAAAATAAAGGAAGAAAAAGGGGGTGCTCCCAAAATTTCACCATCCAGGACAGTTATTGATATATTTGGCATATTTCTTTTCTTTTTTCTTTTCTCTTTTTCCTTTCCTTTCTTTCCCTTTCCTTTTGCTTTCCTTTTTTTTTTTTTTTTTGAGACAGAGTCTTGCTCTGTCGCCCAGGCTGGAGTGCAGTGGGGTGATCTCAGCTCACTGCAAGCTCCACCTCCCGGGTTCACACCATTCTCCTGCCTCAGCCTCCCGAGTAGGTGGGACTACAGGCGCCTGCCACCATGCCCAGCTATTTTTTTTTGTATTTTTAGTAGAGATAGGGATTCATCGTGTTAGCCAGGATGATCTCCATCTCCTGACCTCGTGATCTGCCCACCTTGGCATCCCAAAGTGCTGGGATTACAGGCGTGAGTCACTGCGCCCGGCCTGCTTTCCTTTTTATAAGAGACAGGATCTCACCATGTTGTCCATGGTGGTCTCAGACACCTGGGCTCAAGTGATCCTCCTGCCCCAGCCTCCTAAAGTGCTGGGATTACAGGTGTGAACCACTGTGCCCCACCCTAGGCATAGATCTTTTTGATCCTTTTCTCTATGCGTTTTTTTTCTGTAGTTGAAAACATAACATATATATGTCAATTTGCATTCTGTGCTTATTTGCATCTTGTGTTCTTTGCTTAAACTACCATAAGCATTTCCCTATGTGCTTTCAGGTGTGTTTTTTATTTTTATTGTCACAGGATCCCCATGGGTTGAGCAGAGGAGGTCACTGAAGTTTAGCAAGAAAAAAAAAAAAAAAAAAAAACTTACTCCATGAACTCCAGTCTGTGGGGAAGGCTAACATTGAATGGCCTGTGTTCTTTAACACAGAAATTGTAAGGAAAAGAAAGGGATGGAGGGAGCTAGGCATGGTGGCCTGTGCCTGAGATCCCAGCTACTCGAGAGGCTGAGGCAGGAGGATTGCCTGAGCCCAGGAGTTTGAGGCTGCAGTGAGCTATGGTCCTGCAAGTGCGCTCCAGCCTGGGCAACAGAAGAGAGACCTCATCTCAAACAAAACAAAACCAAACCAGAATCAAACACCCAGTCATTGTGTTGCTAGAACCTTTTTCGGTTATTTCCTTAGCCTGACCATTGGGTTCTCTTTAATGTGCACTTACCTGCTCTCTACCCTCACACATATATATATCCCCGCCTCAGCTGCCCTTTTTCTCTAACTCCTTCCCATTGCTCTGGAGAAGCCCAAGAAAGCAGTTTTGCATTTGCACACCCAGGACAGGGAACAGGGGAGGAGCCTAGGGATGCTAAGACATCCTTCTCCCTGGTGAGGCAAACTGGGAGAGCCTTTCTGAGCCTGGTCCTTGGAGGCCTGGGCCCTGCTAGTGTGGACATCAGAATTTAGGCTCCCAGCTGGACCCCTGCTTCTCTCTGCCTGGGTGTCAAGTTTCACAGGAAACAGCCAGTGCTTTGATCTTGGATGAGGCTGAGGACTCAGTGATGAGAGGACACAGAGCTCACCCCAGCCGTGTCTGCCCAGGAGATATGGAGGGCTCCTCTGCCGGGGATTGACCATCCATAGTCCTTGATCTCCCCCAGAAAGTCATAATAAAGCCCTTCCAGTTACAGTGAATCAGGGCTTATGTTCTAAAATACGTCCTGTTCAATATCATGGCCATTAACCATAATGGCTGATGAACACTTGAAATGTGATGGGATGACCAAAGAACTGCATTTTACATTTTATTTAATTTCAGGCCAGGCGCGGTGGCTCACGCCTTTAATCCCAGCACTTTGGGAGGCTGAGGCAGGCGGATTGAGGTCAGGAGTTTGAGACCAGCCTGGCCAACATGGTGAAAACCCATCTCGCCATAACAGAATGAGATTTGTTCTCAAAAAAAAAAAAAAAAAAAAAAAATTAGTAAATACATTTTAATTAATTTTAATTAAAATTAAAATTTTTATTGTCACACATGACCAGCGGCTACCTTATTAGACAGTAAGTTCTAGAAGAAGTAGGTCTCTGAGACAGCCATAGTGGCTAAATTATGATCTTTCTTTTTTTTCTGAGACAGAGTCTCACTCTGTCACCCAGGCTGGAGTGAGGTGGCACCATCTCAGCTCACTGCAACTTCTGCCTCCTGGGTTCAAGGGATTCTCTTGCCTCAGCCTCCTGAGTAGCTGGGACTAGAGGTGCCCGCCACCACGCCCAGTTGATTTTTTCTATTTCTAGTAGAGACAGGGTTTCACCGTGTTAGCCAGGTTGGTCTTGATCTCCTGACCTTGTGATCCGCCCGCCTCGGCCTCCCAAAGTGCTGGGATTACAGGCATGAGCCACCACACCCAGTCACATTATGATCTTTCAAAACTGCCTGTCTTCTTTCTAATGGGTGTACACACACAAATGCATACATGTAGAGACAAATAATACCTGGCATGTTTCAGAGAGCCCCTGGATACAACATCCTTTTGTTTAAAAATCTACTCTTTAAATATCCTTATCTCAAGTGAGGCAGAGCTGCCGCTGACCACAAATGTGCTCCACGCAAGGCTTCTCTTAGTCCTTGCATGATTGGAGATAAGTGGCTAAACCTCAGGAAACCATGCCCCTGGGAAACCTGTCTTGGCATCACAGTTCTCAGCATGCGGGGTCCTACTTGGGTGTGCCCAAGCTCCTCTGTGCTTCTCTCTTTCAAGAGGAACCTGATGGCCAGGTGCGGTGGCTCACACCTGTAATCTCAGTACTTTGGGAGGCCTAGGCAGGTGGATCACCTGAGGTCAGGAGTTCGAGACCAGCCTGGCCAACATGGCAAAATCTCGTCTCTACCAAATATGCAAAAATTTGCCAGGTGTGGTGGCGAGCACCTGTAGTCCCAGCTGCTCAGGAGGCTGAGGCAGAAGAATCACTTGAACCTGGGAGGTGGAGGTTGCAGTGAGCTGAGATCACGTCACTGCACTCCAGCCTGGGAAATAGAGCAAGATTTCATCTCAAAAAGAACCTGATGCCTGGTGGCTGGCCAGTGGGCACGCGTGTGTGAACAAGGTCCAGTCACAATGGTGTTCAGCTCACCCTGGTAGTTTTCATCTTATTCCCTATTCTGGATCCTATGGCTTGGCCTCAAATCACAGGAATTTGGGCCTTCTGCAAGAATAGGGGGGTGGGGTGCACTGGCAACTTTTTCATTCTCATTTTAGATAGGTACCATATATATATATATATATATATATATATATATATATTTTTTTTTTTTTTTTTTTTTTTTTTGAGACAGAGTCTCACTCTGTTGCCCAGGCTGGAGTACAGTGGCATGATCTCAGCTCACTGCAAGCTTCACCTCCAGGGTTCAAGCAATTTTCCTGCTTCAGCCTCCTGAGTAGCTGGGATTACAGGTGCCTGCCACCACGCCCAGCTAATTTTTGTATTTTTAGTAGAGACAGGGTTTAGCCATGTTGGCCAGGCTGGTATCGAACTCCTGACCTCAAGTGATCTGCCTGTCTTGGCCTCCCAAAGTTCTGGGATTACAGGCATAAGCCACTGTGCCCGGCCCATCATGTATTTTTGAACAAGATTTGTGGGGATACTGCAGATGTACAGAGGTATTTACCAGATGTAAATAGGGTCCTCTTATCGCTTACCCCCACTTTCCCACTACCCTGAACCTGGGAGCGTGCTCTTGTCTGTGGAGTGAATGATCCAGCCTGGCTGAGGGCCCTCTAGGACAGACTGTCCACTGATGCTCTTTTCCCAGCCTCTCCTGCCCGCTTCCTCCAGCATCTCTCTTCCCTAGTCCCCTCTTGTCCAAGGTTCCCTGATGCATGCTTTGTTTTCTAGCACACTAACCTTTTAAAATAACTGTTTCCTAGCGTATCATAACCCAAGGATTTCAAATGTCTGGAAAGTATCCCTGCAGTGCCGTCTCCCCCAGCCTTGTGGCATGCGTGACTCTGCAGGCCATCTGAACAGCCCTCATCAACAGGGGTGTCATTGTCTTCCAGCCCACTCCATGCAGATGGGGACAGAG
This sequence comes from Macaca fascicularis, assembly GCF_037993035.2. Lineage (NCBI taxonomy): Eukaryota > Metazoa > Chordata > Mammalia > Primates > Cercopithecidae > Macaca > Macaca fascicularis. The sequence continues at coordinate 48,809,960 of NC_088390.1, forward strand.
GCCCTCTGTGCAGGCCAGGATTTCCTGTGTGCTGGCTGCCCTCTCTCTAAATAGCCCAAGTAGTGCCCTCTTCTGCCTGGTGATGGTGATTCATGATGTTGTCCTTTTTTTTTTTTTTTTTTTTTTTTTGAGACGGAGTTTCATTCTTGTTGCCCAGGCTGAAGTGCAATGGCACAATCTCGGCTCATTGCAACCTCCATCTCCTGGGTTCAAGCGATTCTCCTGCCTCAGCTTCCTGAGTAGCTAGGATTAGGCACCCGCCATCATGCCTGACTAATTTTTATATTTTTAGTAGAGATGAGGTTTCACTATGTTGGCCAGGCTGGTCTCAGAACTCCCTACCTCAGGTGATCCACCCGCCTTGGCCTCCCAAAGTTCTGGGATTACAGGCATGAGCCACTGCGCCCGGCCTGACTCATAGTGTCTTCTACAACCTGGTGCCTTATTTGTCTTTCTCTCTTGGTGGTAAAACATACTAAATGTAAAACTTACCATTGTAACCATTTTTAAGCGTATTATTCAGTGGCATTTAGTACATTCACATTATTGTGCTACCATCACCACTATCCATTTCCAGAACTTGTTTATCATCCCAAACAGAAACTCTATGCCCATTAAATAATAACTCCCCAATTCTCCCCCTTCCCTCAGTCCTTGGAAACCTCTATTCTACTTTCTGTCTCCATGAATTTACCTATTGTAGGTTCCTTATATAAGTGGAATTATACAATATTTGTACTTTTATGTTTGGCTTCTGTCACTTAGTATAATGTTTTCAAGGTTCATCCACATTGTAGCCTATGTCAGCATTTCATTCCTTTTTGTGGCTGAGTAATATTCCATTGTTCTAAGTATGTAGAGTACATTTTATTTATCCATTTATCTATTTATGGACAGTTGGGTTGTTTCTAGCTGTGGAATATTGTGAATAACGCCACTATGAACATTGGTGTACAATGACCTATTTGAGTCCTGTTTCCAATTCGTTGGGGTATATACCCATGAATGGAATCACTGGAGCATAGGGTAATTCTGTGTTTAACTTTGAGGAACCACCAAACTGTGGTTTTTCACTGTGTTTCACTATCTTTTTCACAGTGGCTGTGCCATTTCACATTACCACCAACAATGAACTTTATTTTGTTTAATATCTTATTTCAGACTGCAGAAATAATGCATATTTCTTGTAAGAACACCAAAAGGTTACAGAGGTACATGAAGCAAAGAGAAGTTGCCCCCATGCAACCCTTCCTCTTAGGTAACTGCTGCCTGAGATTTGGTGCATATCCACCCAGACGTCTTCCTGTGTGTACCCAAGTATACACATGGACATCCAGACATTTGAACAAAAATGGTATAGCGTACACATGGCCTGGCCACTTAGTTTATTTCATGCGATCCTATTTGACACTGGAAGGTGTCGGCTGCATGTGGTCATGCCCTGTGTTGTTTATTGCATATAGGGTATTGAGAGACAAGTGGGTGGTTCCCCATTTTAGATCTGCATTTATGGCTTTGCACATTTGGGCCTACCTTTCACCAGATCACAGCCTGTTTGGGGAATGTGAGCTGAGCACGCACTGGGGAGGCCCTCCAGCCCAGAGCCACCTTCCCCACCAGCCTCAGTCTTTCCCGAGTTGCTTGCCACCCCCAGTGCAGCTAAACTAAGCTGAGCTGTGAGCTTCCTTGTGAAGGAGGGCCACCCACCTGGCCTCAGCATGCAGGCAGCGCAGCCAGGCATCCCCTCCCCTCTGGGAATACCGGAGTGACTTAGAGCTGGGTGGAGAGTTGAGCAGCAGGCTGGAGTGTGTGTGTGTGTGTGTGTGTGTGTGTGTGTGTGTGTGTGTGTGTCAGTCAGAGAGAGAGAAGCCGTCGCCATTAGCCTGCTGGTCTCTAGTGGTACCGGGTGGCACTGTTCTTCGTGGTGACTTGTAGGGCCCTCGAGGCGTACAGCCCCCTCGCTCACTCAGGAAGGCCCAGTTAGGCCTGGCAAAAGGCCACCTGTAAAGCCAGGGACCAGCCGGGCTTTCTCCAGCACGTTTTTCTGCAGAGCCCCGGGCAGCTGGTGGGAGAGTACAAAGAGGCCTGGAAATTCCATACACTGCATAATCAGCCCCTGCATCTTGGCCGCTTGACTCTGTTTATTGCTTCCTGTCCCCAAAAGCCCTTTACAAAAAGAGCCGCTTTCGTGAGGGGGTGAGTTGGACCTGGTGGGTGGCCTGCCCCTGTGGTCCCAGCACGGACGGAGCAGGCAGCTTCCCTAAACAAGCCACCTCTGCTGCAGCCACCCTGCAGAGCTGAGGAAGGGTGGGAATGAGGTCGCCCCCCACCGCCCCCCTGCCACGGTAGCGAGATCCACCGCCATGCCGGGCCCCTAGGGCCATTTACTTTGTAATTGCCAAAGGACAGGGTTCTTGTTTCTCCTAATTTCCTCGAAGGCCTCAAGGTTAAGCTCTCATGAAGTGCAGGAGGGGAGCAGAGTGAAATCTTAGCCTCTTGATGACCCCTGTGAAATGGGACAGGAAGCAAGGGCCCATTCCCCGGGAACGAAGGACAGGCCTGAGCCCCAGGGCTTATGAGGCTTGCTCAAAGCCTGTTTTTTTGTTGTTTGCATTATGTTTTTAGAATCAGATTTTTCCTTGTTGACTTTTTTCCTCTGGTGACCATATTCCCTTCCTTCCCTCCCACTTCCCCAGCCTTCATCCCTCTTCTCCAGAAATCAGCCTTTCCCACCACTCCTGGTGGCTGACGTGTGACTTTTTAAGGGAACAGCTGCAGCTCTGAAAAGTTGCCCGAGACACAGTGTTTCAGGGTTGCTGGGTGCCCGTGAGGACAGTTATGGGTGTTTCCCTCGCCTAGGAGATGCGGTGGGGTTGGGGGGCCAGGACACCTGCATGGTTGGAGGAGAGGTGCCATCTTTTGGCAAGGGGGTGTAGGAAGGCAGCCTTCGTAGAGCTGGGGCTGCCCCCTGCCAGCTGGGGCGAGGGGGTGTCTTTCATCTCTCCCAGACACAGGGCTCCCACTGGGGTCTGGCTGCGCAGAGTCCCATCCTTCCCTCTGTGGCCAGCCTTGTGTCTCCTTCACTTGGTCTCCTTGACTTGGAACACCTTTGACCACAAAACCCTGATTTTTATGCCTGTTGGAAATCCTTTCTGATTTCTGTTTTTGAAACAGGGTCTCTCTCTGTTACCCAGGCTGGAGTGCAGTGGAGCCATCATAGCTCACTGTAGCCTTGAACCCTGGGCTCAAGTATTCCTCCCATCTCACCCTCCTGAATAGCCGGGACTACAGGTGCGCACCACCATGCCTGGCTAATTTTTCCTTTTGTATAGAGAAAGGTGCTCAAGCTGGTCTCAAGCTCCTGGCCTCAAGTGGTCCTCTCACCTCAGCCTCCCAAAGCACTGAGATTATATAGGTTTTCATCTACTGTGCCCAGTCTCTGATTTAAAAGACAGTGGAGATGAGTTGGCCTGTACTTTCTCTGTGGACCTGCTATATGGGGCCGTGGGTTGGCCTGCACTTTTCTGCAGGTGGCCTGTCTAAGCTGACTTCCACCTGGGACCTGTCTGTGTTTGAGCCTGTGCTTTGATTGTGCAATTCTGAGCCTGCCCCACCCTCCTAGCTCCTTCCTGAAAGTGAAATGCTACAGTCTTTGCTCAAGAACAAAGGCCTCAAGCTCAGCCCTGCATGTTAATAATTTTCAAGTGTGGTCACTTCCTCTTGCCTGGCCTGACTCACCCTGGCTGCTGCCCGTTGTGGCTGCCATGGAAATACAACTCGATGAGAGCCCAGACCAGGACAGGGAGGCCATGCTGTGGGTGGCAGTGGAGCCTGGCAAGGTGCCCTCCTGGCCTGGGACTGCTGTGGCAGAGGAAGCATGTGGTGGTGCCTCACCTGCCCAGCTCAGAGCTGAGGTGCCCCGTTGCTTTTTTACCTCCCTGCTGCCTGGCTGGCCCGCTGCACCTACACACTCAATGCAGCGGCTTCGCTCCTGCTCCTGGATGGCTGGAGGTGGGATCATTGCCAGGATGGCCTCACATGTGCCCAGGTCTCCTGGAAGACTCAGTTTCCCTCTTTGTCCCATGCAGAGGCGCAGAGGTTCATTATTGTAAGTGGGGTGACAGCGTGGTGAGGGGTTGGAGTGTGGGCTCTGGGGTGGAATCCTGACCTGGTTACTCCTGGCTGCGAGGCTTGGGGCAAGGTATTTAACTCCTCTGTACCTCAATCCCCTCCTCTGCAAAATAACAGTCCCTGCTTCATAGGATTGTTGTGAGGATGGCATGGCACCCAGGCCAGCTCTCTGCTATAGGGTTTGTACCCAGCCTGGAGCCTGGCTGAATGCAAAGGGTTTGGGGACTTTCCCGCAGCATCGTAAGCTGTTGAGTGCTGTGCACACATAAAGCACAATCATTGTGGATAGTCAGTGTGGTCAGAGTGAGAGGATGATCTCTCTTGGAATTCTCAAATGGCTAAGATCAGCAGATCCTGGCTACAGTTCACAGATGCTTCCCCTGTGGAAGCTGGGTTTTCATCCTTGCCTTTCCTGTTCATCCTTCCTCTTTAGTTATTTTGCACATGCACACAGGTTCACCATACACAAAGGTAGCATGAATCTCAATTCACCCCGTGTCCAGGCTGTGGGTCTGATAATCCCCACAACTCTACTGTTAGGGATCCACAGACCTTGAAGAATGAGGCAGTCATATGTTTGCCACCAGCAAGCAGTGTTCAAGCCCTACCTGAATGCATCATGGTCTTCTTTTTGAGACGGAGTCTTGCTCTGTTGCCCAGGCTGGAGTGCAGTGGTGTGATCTCAGCTCACTGCAACCTGCGCCTCCCGGGTTCAAGCACTGAATGCATCATGTTTTTTTTTTGTTTGTTTTTTTTGTTTTTTTTTTTTTTTGAGGTAGAGTCTCGCTCTTGTCTCCCAGGCTGGAGTGCAATGGCGCAATCTCAGCTCACTGCAACCGCTGCCTCCCTGCAACCTCTGCCTCCCGGGTTCAAGCAATTCTCCTGCCTCAGCCTCCCGAGTAGCTGGGATTACAGGTGCCTGCCACCATGCGTGGTTAATTTTTGTATTTTTAGAGATGGGGTTTAACTGTGTTTCACTGTGTTGGCCAGGCTGATCTTGAACTCCTGACCTCAGGGGGTTAGCCCGCCTCTGCCTCCCAAAGTGCTGGGATTACAGGTGTGAGCCACCACGCCTGGCCAATGCATCATGTTTTAATGATGATCATCAAAGGAGCCAAGGGACTGAGAAATGTCTAGCTGCTTCTGGAAGATTCTAGCAACTGCTGGCTGCTTTTCATGCTGTTTTCTCACATCCCTTAAGTCTGATTAAACTTGTAACCCATTTGTAGGCTGGGGCCATTTCGGCTACATCCTCTATACAGCCCAGTCCCTCATGCCCATTCTGTGCTGGGAGAGGGGGAGCACACCATTCACACCTCTCAGGTGGCTGCTTCCCTGTGACAAACAGAGTAGGTGCAAGTTTGGGCTTGTGAGGTGATTTGGCAGTGCCTTTGTTTGATGACTGTTGACTAAGCCCAGGTGTGCACACTCAATGTTTACAGAGTCCTGGTTGGCTCACGGCTGGGGCTGGAATGAAGAAAATAAATATTCAGGGGAGGGATAGGTGGCATGGACGATCCAGAAGTCATCTGTTTAGGGCCTAGAGCCAGAGGTAAGGTATTTTTGCAGGTTTCCTTAAGTCAACCAGACAGGAACTTTTTGTCATGAGTATCTACAGTGTGTGCTGGCTGCTATAGGGACCAAGCAGTCTGTGAAACTCAGTTTATATACCTGTGGACCAGCTGGGAACCTAGAGTGGACACAGAGGATGTTGGAGGTGAAAGGAGTCTTGGAGATTATTTAGTCCTACCCTCCCATTTTCCAGATGGAAACCTGGAGGCCCAGGAGGTAAAATGATTTGTCCGAGGTCACTTGGCTAATTAGTGATGGGACCAAAACTGGCATCCAGGTCCTGAACTGCATCACCTTGCAAGAGAGTGGTCCTCACACTTTCCTGTGCATGGGAATGACCCAGGGAGCTTGTTAGAAAGCAAATCCCCAGGCCATGTCCTCAGAGATTCTGATTTAATAGTGGGTTAGAGAATATGGGGAGTCTGAGGAAGGTGGTCGCCACCACCCTCTGAGATACACTGCTATAGTGCAAAGAGCATTTGACTTCTTAGACTGATGGAAAAGCTCATTGCATTTCCTGAAGCCTCATCAGTAGCAGTGAGCGGAACAGGCAGAGATGCAAACAACTTGAGAGATGGGAGCATGAGGGATTAAACCCAGGCTTTAAAATGCATTGCAAGTAACTGGTATGTCAGGAGACTTGACATGTACATGCAATTTAAATGTGGCGCAGTCCTGGACAATCTCTAGGTCACACACGACTCGGTGTATCTATCTATAAAATGGTCATGATGATGGTGGAGGGTAATAACCTACATTGTCACGAGGATTAAACGATGTGATGCATGAGAAGCACTTTGCCTAGCACTCGCTAAATGGCAGCTTCTCTGATTATGCATAATTGCTGGGGGTGGATGAGGGCAGGTTTCTGTTTAATGCCTTTACATAATGGACTTCTGCTGAGGGTTTCATTTGAAGAAAGGGGTTCTGGTTCTGTAGCTAAAGAAAGTGTACAGACCCTTCCATCCCTGGGGGACTAGGATGCAGCAGGCTGTTTCTGCAGAGGATTCATCCCAGTTTGCACCTTTCTCTGGTCCTGACCTACTCCGCCAGCCCCCACCTATATATCCCTGGAAGATTTCAATGATCAGACCAAACAGGGACTGTTTCTCTCCGTTTTCTAGAAGTAGAGATTGAGGCCCTCGGGAGGCAAAGGAGGCTGGTTATGGGACCTCTAAGAGCTCTTGTTCCCTTCCCCTGATTGTTAGATTTGGGGCCGAGGCTACCAGCCCCAGCTGGCCTGAAGTCCTTCCCTGCGCTGCCTTCTAGGAGCTGGGCCTGCAGGGAACCAGGAAGCTGGTGTCTTGGCCAGGGTGTGCCACTTCCTGGTTCTGGCCAGTTTTGCTGCCAGTCAGGTCAGCCTGACCTTACCAATGCTGTAAAATGCATTCTGGGTGCAGATGGGGGAAGAGAGGGATCCCAAGGCCTCATCTGGCCCTGCTATCGGCTTAATGAAGGGGGTGGCTTGGAGGGTGGGCTGTGGGAGGGCTGAGGGTGCTGTCAGTGCACACTAGTGAGTGCGTATAGAAGAGTGACTGTAATTTTAGCTTCAGAGTTGGGCGAAGAGGGGAGTAGTACATTGAGTGCCTGGGCTGCGTGGGATGGTTCAAGAAAAATCCTAACGCGGTGTCTGTGTCCTATGGCTGCGAGGGCCTGGGAGGAGCATGTGGCACTGTGCAAGTGAATGGGGTTGAGTGAGCTGGTGTGTGTGGCAATGAGTGGGAGCCTGTGAGCACATGCAGGCATGTGAGCTGTGTGCTGGCATGTGTTGCTGTATGTGCCCATACAAGGAGAGAGCACTGGCCAGGAGTCTCACGATCTGGGTTCGAATCCCAGTGCTGCAGCCACTGGGCTCTGTGACCTTTGGCAACATGCACCATCTGGAAGTGAGAAAATGAGGTTTCTCCTGCCTCCCTAACCGTGGCAGCTCCAGAGTATATGTGTGGGCACGTGGGTGTGCGGATGGGCCGGAGAGGGGACCTAGGCAGCTGGCATCTGGGCACTCCTGACTGTGCAAGGGGAGCTCTGCTGCTACACAGGCAGAGCAGGGGCCGAGGCCGGGCGGAGGGAGCAGTCTGTGGTTGGGGGGGGGTAGTTGGCCCAGCAGTAAGTGGCTCTAAACTATCCCATCTGCTGTCTGGGCTGGGCCCGTCTCACTCTGGGTGGAATTTCTGATGGTGCCCCGGCTGCCTGAGGCGGGTGGCCTCCCAGCCGCAGCTGCTGCCTGCTCTTCTGAAGCTCAGCCCTGGGCCAGCCACCCCTCCCTCCCAGCTTCTGTTCCTCTGCCCTGGGCCTGCATTCCTCAGCTGCCAGAGAAGGCATTTCTGAGAGGGCCACTCTGCCTGTGCTCCTGCTGCCCAGGGCCCATGGAGCCCCTCCCCTGGGGGGCAGTTCCAAGCCACCTCCTTCCCCTGGGTAGGAGTGGGCACCCTGCATTATTCCAATCACTTCTCCTACCCTTGGAAGCTTAGCTGGAGGGCAGGGTATTGGCTGCTGGCCCAGCTCCCTGCTCTTCCCTTAGGGTCCCTGAGCTCTCCCAGCCTGAGGTCGTAGAGGTCCCTGAGTAGGGAGGCCTTTACACTGCACATTCGCTCCCTTCAGGGCTGGATTCAAGGTCATATTCCCAGGCCAGACGTCTGGGCCAGACTCGAGACTCAGCCCCTTGGAACTATATGGCCTTGGGGTGCTATGGCCTGTGCTCCTAGAGTCTTACCAATAGCTGCCCCTGACTGACAGCTTCCCTTGTGGGGTGCTGTGCATGCCACCACAGTGAATCCCCTGCAGGAGCTCCATCTGAGATGGTATAGGTATCCCCATATTATAGATAAGGAAATATGCTCAGAGCAATCCTGCTTGCCCAGTAAGCTGCAGGATCAGGAGGTAAACAGAGGACTGCCCAACTCCTGACCACTCAGGCTAAAGCCCCACTCCTCACCACTCAGCTCCATGGCTTCCTACCCCAGACATAGCACCAGTAAACATCAACTTGTGGTTTCCCCTCCACCAGGAGTTTCCTGGCCAGACCCCCAGCCCTGCTGTGCCCCAACAGTCCCTCCACACCATGGTTCTACCTCTGAAACAGCTATGCTATGAGCCAGCACTTTGCCCACTCAACCCTCATTCCTTCCCTGCATCCCCAGCAGGAGGCAGGTGGGTCCCTGACCAAGGTTGGAGGGTGCCCCACGGGGGTGCGGTGACTGGAGAAAGCCTGCCTAAATGATTAGAGCAGGAAGGATTGGGTTGGGATTCTTAGGATTGAAAAGGTTTAAAGCCCTGGAGCCTCTGGGGTTTGCTTCCTTAAGATTTTTTCTACCATAATTCAGTTTTTTTTTTTTTTTTTAGACCTAGTCTTGCACTGTCGCCCAGGCTGGAGTGCAGTGGTGCAATCTCGGCTCATTGCAACCTCTGCCTCCTGGATTTGAGTGATTCTCCTGCTTCAGCCTCCCAAGTAGCTGGGATTACAGGCCCCTGCCACCACACCCAGCTAATTTTTTGTATTTTTAGTAGAGATGGGGTTTCACAACATTGGCCAGGCTGGTCTCGAACTCCTGACCTCGTGATCCACCTGCCTCAGCTTCCCAAAGTGCTGGGGTTACAGGTGTGTGAGCTACTGCACCTGGCCATAATTCAGGCTTTTAAAAATTTTGTTTTAATTAGAGAGTAAAGACATTCTAGAAAAACTTTTAATTAGAGACACTATAGGTTGGAAATTAAGCAGATCATGGACTCCGGGGCCAGACTGTTTGGATTCCAAATCTGGCTCTGCCACTGACTGTGTGACCTTGTGTAAGTTATTTAATCTCTCTGAGCCTTAGTTTTCTTTTCTGTGAAGTGGATGCATTCATTGCTGTACTGTGGGGATTCGATGAGATAATGCATGCCAAGTGTATAGAAAATGCATGCACCTAGCAAGTGCTCATAGATGTTTGCTGTAATTATTATTAAATAGTAACTTATGTCTGTTGTAGATAATAGAATATGCAAAAGACATGGCTGGGTGCGGTGGCTCACACCTGTAATCCCAGCACTTTGGGAGGCCTAGGCAGGCGGATCATCTGAGATCAGGAGTTCGAGACTAGCCTGGCCAACATGGTGAAACCCCGTCTTTACTAAAAATACAAAAAATTAGTTTGGCATGGTGGCACGTGCCTGTAGTCTCAGTTACTCTGGAGGCTGAGGCAGGAGAATCACTTGAACCTGGGAGGCAGAGGTTGAAGTGAGCTGAGATCACGCCACTGCACTCCAGCCTGGATGACAGAGAGAGACTCCATATCAAAAAAAAAAAAAAAAAGCAAAAGATATAAAAATCACTGGCAATGCTATTAATGTTCTCAGTAATCCAATAATAATAGATTATTTGCATATTTTATTTTTAAATTAATAAATGAGTATCAATCAAAATTTTAAAGGTATACAGGAATCTATAGTGGAAAAGTTTCCCTGATCTATCTCTTATGACCCAGTTCTCCCCAGGGGAAACATGTAAGTTTCTTGTGAATCCTTTCAGAGTTCATACACACACACACACACACACACACACACACACACACACACCCCATAATGCACTGTAGTAGAGTGACTATACTCATTGTTTGGTACCTTGCATTGTTCCCTTAGGTCTTGGGCTAAGGAGACATATTGAAATCCCTCATTTTTGTTTGTTATTGAATAGCATTATATATAGAGAGGAGGATGCTGATAATGTATCATATTTTCATCAGCCTGCTACTGGGTAGACTTGTAGAGTGTTTCCAGTCTTCTGCTGTTACACTTACAAGGAATATCCTTATGCACATACACAGTTGCAAACATATCATCTGTAGGTAAATTTCATAGAAGTGGAATTCCTGAATCAGTAGGTAGGTGCAAAGTGTGCCTTAGTGTGGAGGGTAGGGGCAGGGGTTGGGAGTTCTGTTTGCAGGACCCTCCTCTGCCCATCCCGAGCGCTCCTTTCTAATCATGGGTTCCTTGGCCTGGATTACCTGGGCATGTTCAGATGCTAAATTGTGGGGCATTGATTGCTGCCTATCCTGGGGGCCCAGAGGTGTCTCCTGCTGCTGTCCAGATCTCAGAACTCAGCCTGTTGGAGGGCTTCAGCCTGACTGCCTATAGGAGAAGCCCAGGGAGGAGCAGCTGACCCCTTTTCCCAAGAAGCTGGGCCTGGTCCAGTATGAGCTCATGCCTGGAGCCAGCCCAGCTTCCTTGGCCGTGCACCTGAGTTACTGGTGGCCTCCTTCCTCCAGCATGGGCCCTTTGACTTGGTAGCATGAACGCACGTGTTCCTGCCAGCCCAGTGGGGTCCCCTAGAGCTGTGGCACCTGCTGGGGGGGCAGGGGGGACAGTAACCCCCCTCATCCACTGAGGTTTGATCTCCTCCCAGGCACCTGAGTCGAATATCTTGGCTGAGCTGGTGGCTTTTGTTTATGGAGAGAGGGACTGTTGTGGAGATAGTCCCCAGCCAGCCCAGGTTGTGGTGGAAAACAGTTGGTTGCTCAGGCAACTTGACAACTTCAGTAGGGTGGGAAAAAGTGTTTGTGAGGAAACTGCCACAGTGTTGTCTTCTCCCTTGCTTCCTGGACATAAGCACCATCCCTTATACCTCCAGCGGCACCCAGGCACCCCCAGCCTCTCCAGGGGCAGCCCTGCCCTTTAGAATTCAATTTAACTCCCAGTTATTGGGTTCTTGCTGTGTGCCCACCTCTGTGCTTGGCTCTAGGGAGTATGGAATGGTGATCAAGCCCAGTGGATACAGAGCGTGAAATCTGGAATCGGACCCTCTGGGTTCAAATTTCAGCTTGGCCGCTTAGCTGTGTGACCTTGAACAAGTTACTCAACTCTTCTATGCCTCATTTTTCTACTATAAAGTGGAAACAGCAGTAGTAATATGCACCTCATAGAGCTGTAGAGAGGATGAAGAGAGTTAACATGCAATAAGGCACTTCGAGTCGTGGCTAGCATATAAGGAAGCAGGCAATAAGTGTTATCTATTCTCATTATGACTGTTATGACCATTATCTTGCTAAGATGAACCAAACAAATGACATGTTTCTCTGCTGAGGAGCCTCATCTTGGATCTTTTTCACTGGAAGGCAGTGTTGGCTTCTTGATGGTGCCTTTTGTGGCAGCCACGCCTGATATTTGGGCCTCAGGAGCAGAGATGAATGATGATATCCTTAGGACTGAGGCTCTGGGACCAATTTGTCCATGAGGGACCTCATTCACCTCCTCTGGAACCTCTTGCCCTCGTCCCTGCCCCACATCTCCCATTGGCTACAGACATGGCCACAAGTGTTGAGGCAGGAGAGAGAAAAATTAGAAAAGAAAAGGTCTTTTTTAAATCTTTTTTTTTTTTTGAGACAGAGTCTCACTCTGTTGCCCAGGATGGAGTACAGTGGTGTGACCTTGACTCACTGCAACCTCCGCCTCCTGGTTCAAGTGATTCTTGTGCCTCAGCCTCCCAAGTAGCTGGGATTACAGGTGCGCACCACCACACCAGGCTAATTTTTGTATTTTCAGTAGAGACGGGGTTTTACCATGTTGGCCAGGCTGGTCTCGAACTCCTGACCTCAGATGATCTGCCCACCTTGGCCTCTCAAAGTGCTGGGATGACAGGCATAGCCACCAAGCCTGGCCTTTCTTCTGATTTTTAAAGGTTAAAAACAAATTTTAAAGGAAGGCCCCACCCTTACAGATCTAAGTGATAGGGGTGGGGGTGACCAAGGCGTCATGCCATGCCCAGCCTGCACAGCTCATGGGGTAGCCTTTGGAAGGCAGGGGCTGCCCCTAGCCTCACCCCTGCCGGCAGCCCTGCTGGGTGGGCATAGAAACCAGGTGTCCTGTTTCTCTGGGTGACAGTGGGGCTTCTTGCTGGCAAAGAGCTTGAGGAGTCCTTTCATCAAATCCTCATGGTTTTGTTTTGTTTGTTTTGTTTTTGAGACGAAGTCTTGCTCTGTCACCCAGGCTAGAGTGCAGTGGCATGATCTTGGCTCACTGCAACCTCCACCTCCTGGGTTCAAGCAGTTCTCTGCCTCAGCCTCCCAAGTAGCTGGAATCACAGGTGCCCAGCACCATGCCTGGCTAATTTTTGTATTTTTAGTAGAGATGGTGTTTCACCATTTTGGCCAGGCTGGTCTTGAACTCCTGATCTCCTGATTCACCTGCCTTGGCCTCCCAAAGTGCTGGGATTACAGGCATGAGCCACCACACTGCCAAATTCTCATGTTTTACAGATGTAGAAGAGATCAGTGGTCCAGAGAAGTACCCAAGGTCACACAGCAGCGCATGACAGCATTGTCTGTCTCCCCTGCCCTCCTCCTCCTCCCCTAAGGTCCAGCAGTCTCTTTTCTCCAATGGCTGTGCCCGAGGGTCCTCTTTGCCCTTCCTGGCTGCCTGGGGGCGGGCACAGGTGTGGCTGCCCAGCAGCTCTGGGGGCCTCGGGAATGAGGCTGGCTTTGTTGCAGCCCCAGCAGCTGTGGCCATTTGGGTCGAGTTTCCATTAAGCCTTTTCCGAGCCTTGGGCAGGAGCAGGAGGCTCAGCGTTTAAAGGTCACCCGGCTTTTGAAGCTGCAGCGACATTAATAGCTTGGGAAGAAAACAAGCCTGTGCAGGGGCAGGAGGACAAGGCGTCTCTGTCAGGGCTGCCTGACACACACACGCACACACACACACACACACACACACGCACACACACCCTGAGAGCCTCTATCTGTCTCTTGCTCTCCTCTCCCCTTCCTTTCACCCCCTTTTGGGGCCTCTTCAGCTCTGAAGCCAAGAAGCTCAGGCAGATTTCCCTGCACCCCACCCGCTCTGAGGTGACAATTGGCCGAGGATGCAGCTGCCCCAGCCCAGCAGCCTCTGCCATTACCCACTTGAGGTTTCCGCAGGACTCAACCATGGTTACACAAGCCTCCCAGGGTCATATGACCTCATTCTGGCCCCACTGGCTTTTGCAGCCTGGATTCCTAATGAGACAGTGAGCCTGGGCTGCGTCTCCCCATACGGGAAATGAGAGCACTGGCAAGTGGGTTGTCTTGCATGCCAATTCTAATCACTTGGTCGTGGCTTGCGCAGAGGCCGTGTTGCAGAGGGTTCTGAGGTTGTGTGGGTTCTGTAGGACAGTAATACCTGGATGGATTAGTGATGTCTGCCAAGGACGAGGGCTAGAAGGTGGTGGCACATGTGCCACAGATCTCCCACCTAGGACTAAACGATTTGACAACTCTGCAGGTCTTGGGTACTAAGACCCCTGAGGCAATTGGGTGGTTCTTCTCCCTTTTAGTCAGTCCAAGTGTGGGGGTGGGGCACATTCTTGGGTTCTGAGAGAAAAGCCACTCTGGCCCTTTCCCTGGGAACTGCCCAGGCCTGAGCTCTGGGACACCACCTAGTGGCCTGGTTTGGCAGTGCCACTGGGCTGGGCCCAGATCTTAGGCAAGAAGCAAATCCCTCTGCAGGTAGGCATCATGACAATCACAGATGGACGCAGGGTCTGCTTCTTGGTGATTTTCAGAGGAGGGAGGCTGGGGTGTGCAGAGACAGAGCTGGTCTGAGGAGTCCTACCCTCCTTCCAGAAGAGTGACCTCTGGGTGGGGCACAGGAAGGTGCTGGCTGTTGGGACCTGTGGCTTCCTGTTCTAACTCCCACCTTTCAGGGTTGGGCCCTGATCCTCTTGGGGGGCAGAATGGAAGGTCAAGTCAGATCTAGGAGGGGGTTGACCTCCTGCCCCCGGTGCTGGCATTGGCTTGGAAAGGGGCAGCCTGCCATCAGCCTTGTGTCCATGTCACTGGGCTGCCTTGGCCTCAGACCCCTTGTCTCTGAAGTGAGATAATAACACATTTCCTTATATATCTTATAGGTTTGTTGTGAGGAGTAAATGAGTATGTGGGGGAGAGAGGGCTTTGGAAACTGAAAAGCCCCCCGCCCACCATTGCTGTGAGCCAGAGGAGGAAGGGAAGGGAGGGAAATGCACAGTTACTGCACTCCTCCATCTTTCCTTCCCTTCTTTACTCATTCACCTCATAAATACCTATTGACCATGCCAGGCACCGATTCGGGCACTGGGGATACCACAGTGAGTATGGCAAAGCCCCTGCCCTCATGGAGCTTACATTCTAATGGAGAAGATATCAGTGACAAATGTATAATATCCATGGTGGTCTGTTTCATGAACAGGACAGGTAAGCCTAAAGGGTTAGGAACACTGGGATGTTGGGGGGTGGACTTGCCTCTTTGGTCCCCACTCAAGGTGATGGTTGAGTAGGGACCAGAAGGAAGGGAGCTGTGTAGATATGTGGGAGCAGAACATAGCAGGTGGTGGAAAAAGTAAGTTCAGAGGCCCCTGGGTGGGAGTGTGCCTGGCTCATTGGTGGACTAGCAATGATCCAGGTAACTGCCGAGAGTGAGGCTCTCTCCGTATGTGTGCATGCATATTTGACAGCAAGGTCAAAAGGTGTCATGGGCAGGACCATGTGGGTTGGCCACAGTAAAACTCTGGGTATTCTGGGAACATGGGAACCACTGGGAGGTGTGGAGCAGAGGAAGGGCATGACCCCTGCGATGAGGGGTCTCTAGGCTGGCAAGTGGGAGGCAGGGAGCTAGGGAGGGCGTGGTAGCTGTGGAGGTGGTGAGGAGTGGCCAGATTCAGAAATCATTTGGAAGACGGGGAAGACAGGCTTTGCCATAGATTGGACACAGAGTGTAAGAGAATGAGAGCGCTCCAAGATGGCTCCAAAGGTTTTGGCCGAAGCCAGGGAGAGTTGCCATTAACAGAGATGGAGAAGGCAGGGGAGGAACAGGTTGGGGTTGGAGGGAATCCCAGGTCGGATGGATCCATGTCGTTGGAGCTGCTGTTGGGTGTCCAAGTGGAGGCAGCAGGAAGGTTGTATGAGTGTGGGGTTGAGGGGAGTGCCCACAGGAGAGGCTGGAGCACATGAGAGCCAGTGTTCAGTATGCACATGGTATTCCAAGGCGTGGGGCTGGATGAGATTGCTCAGGGAGTGAGTCTACCCCGGGAAAAGGTCCCAGGCCTGTGCCCGAAGCCACAGCAGCCTGTCTCATTGGGTGCTTATTATGCTCCAGGTACCCATGTACGTTCTATTAATACTCCTTCCAAGGAGGTGCTCTCCCTATGTCTACAAATGAGGGAGCTGAGGTTCAAAGAAATGAAACAATTTCCCCAAGTCACACAGCCTTACTAGGGTCAGAAAGTGCACCCAGGGCTCTGGCTCCCCGGCTCTCACAGCCCCCATGCAGACCGTCGCTGGCCTTGATGCGCCAGGCAGGAGGCTGGCTGGGATGACCTTGGGCAAGGCCAGATGAACTGCACTGGGGCAGCTTGCCCACCTCCGTGGGCCAAGCCGGGAGTGACTCAGGCCTTGGCTGCGTGCTCATGCTAGGAGAGGAGGTTGGCTGTTTGCCGCCCCTGCCAGGCCTGGATTCCTTTACAGGGGAGGTGGAGAGCCACTCTGATCCTGGCTCCCTGGGACCTGGAGGAGGACAGGTGTGGGGTTTCTGCTTCCCAGGCCCCAGGTCATCCACAACCATGAGTTCAGGGGAGCCTCTGAGTCAGCTTCCAAGAGGTCTGATAAGCCCAGTGGGTTGTTTGCTTCCTTTTTCAGAAGCCAGTCAGGGGTTATCTCCCTTTGTTTCCCTACCAGTGCTCAGCAGCTGGGGTTCTGAGAGGTGGTATGGTTTCTCCAAGGTCACAGATCCAGCTCTGGAGCAGAGCCAAGAGACCTTGCTACCATGCTGTCTGGGTCATGTTTCCTCTGCCGAAGTGTCCTCTGGGCTATGCCCAGTCTCCTGAACCTGGGGCACACATGGCTGAATTTCTTATGCTCCTTGGCTCATAGCCCTGTGAGCCTTACTTGGCATTTTTTGCCTCTTAGGAAGTGGGTTCCTAATTCTGGCTTCTCCACGTACTGGCTGTGTGACTTTGGGCAGTTTACCTAACCTCTCTGAAGTGGTTCCCACAGCTATGAAATGGAGGCAGCAACACCTGTCTCATGGAGTTGTAGTAAAGATTAAATGTGAAAGCACGTGGCAAAAGCTCATAAACCTGTCGCCTACTTGCCTAAATCCTTTCAGGTATTTTAAACTGCTTTTCATTTGAGCAGTGCTAGTTACAAAAGGCAGCCTGGCAGGGACAACTCTGAGCCTGCTCCCAGGCACACCACAGCCAGGGCCTCAGACTCTGCCCTGAACTTAGCCAGGGGGAGAAAGGGAAAGTGCTCTGAGAATTGGGAACCTCTATAGTCCACCTGGTTCTATAGGCAGCCTGGGAGTCTCAGACCTTATAAAGTCTTGTGGAAATGGTGCTTCTGTAAATCAAAATGTTTCCCATTACTGTTTCTGAGCCACTCTCCTCATCTACAGAACCACCCTTTAATAGAAAAGTCTAGACTTTGCCTTTACTCACTGTGTGTCCTCAGGCAACTCCCTCCTAGACTTGGGTCTCAGGCTCTTCACCTGTAATGTGAGGCGGGGTGTGGGCCTGGGCTGGAGTTGTCAGTCCTTTACATTTTGTGGTCCCCACAAGGATGCTTTCAATGCTTTGCACCTGGGCCAAATGGAAGCGGCTGCATGAGCTGCTGTGTCTCCAGTTGCCCAGGCCAGCCCAGCCTCCCCCGGGGCCGTGAGGATCGATATTTCCTTCTAGAGGCCTGAAAGAGTTCCAGGGATTGACATCCAGGTGCTGGGGAAAACTCCCCTAGAATTTCCCTACCCCATCCCCCTGCGGGGGCAGCTTGGCCAGTTTACCCACTGCTCCTGGCTCTCTACCAGCCTCCTGGGGCAGTGATAACTCGAATGCCACCTTCTAGGCAGTGTGCTGAGGATTATCTTATTTCATTCCCATTGAAACCCCCTAAGGGGTGCATCGAGATGAGGACATAGGGCCATGGAGAGGATGGGAGACTTGCCTGAGGCCCCACAGCTGGGGAGTGCGGAGGGGGACCTGCAGCCCTGTCTGAACCGGTGCGTGCTTCCTATAAGTGGCTTCTGGAGCTTCTCAACACTCAGAGAGGCCCAGAACCCGAGGGAGCTGTCCAGAGGGCTGCTAATGGGGACAATGTAGGTCTTGCCATCTTCCTTCTTCCTCCCCTGGGGATGGCCCAGGTCATCTTTCTCTGAGAGATTGCCTTTGGCAGAGTGAGAGCCGGGTCCCTGCATCTCTCTTAGTAAATTACCGGAGGGGCAGGGAGATGATTGATGGCTTTACTCCAGAAGGCCTTACACAAGTCACTGACCCCTGTGTGTGATGACACTAGGGCAGCAGACAGTAGCCCAAGGCATCAGCTTCTGGGGCCTCCTGGCCCTGAGGTCTGTGTTAGAGACTTGAGGGCAGGTTCCCAGAGCCCAGGACAAAGGCGGTTGTCAGGGTGGAGCCCTGCCTCGGAGGGCATTTTGGCTGAGGCGAAGCTGCATACTCTTCTGTAGGAGATGTGGGTGTGGGGGTGTTGGGGTGTCTAAAGCCAGCTATGGGAAACCATGTCATACTTGGCTACCTTCCTGTGTTCCTTCTCACAGCAAAACTCTCTTGGACTGATCATTTGAGGTGTCTCCTTGTGAAATGGCTTTGGCCCCTCTGGGCTCTGACTTGCTCATGTGGGAAGAGATGGGATAGAGGGAGTTAGATAATAAATCATGCTTCACTCAGTCAACAGAATACTATTCAGACACTAAAAATGATGGCGTAGCCCTACATATTCTGACATGGGAAGATGGCCACAATATCTTATGTGGAAAACACTAGTTGCATAGAATTTATGGTTTGATTACATTAGTAAAATAAATTCATTTATGGTGGTATATGCAAAGAAAAAATAATGCCAGGCGCAGTGGCTCATGCCTGTAATCCCAGCACTTTGGGAGGCCGAGGCAGGTGGATCACTTGAGGCCAGGAGGTTGAGACCAGCGTGGCCAACATGGTGAAACCCCATCTCCATTAAAAATACAAAAATTAGCCCCAGGCGTGGTGGCACATGCCTGTAGTCCCAGCTACTCAGGAGGCTGAGGTGGGAGAATTGCTTGAACCTTGAAGGTGGAGGTTGCGGTGAGCCAAGATCGCGCCACTGCACTCCGGCCTGGGCTGGAGCCAGACTCCATCTCAAAAAAAAAAAGAAAAAATGAAAAATTGAGATGTAGACACACCGGAGTGTGAGCAGGTTTTCTCAGGGTTTTGATGTGCTTACAAAAACATCTTGGCCAGGCGTTGAGGCTCATGCCTGTAATCCCAGCACTTTGGGAGACCAAGGTGGGCAGATCACCTCAGGTCAGGAGTTTGAGAACAGCCTGACCAACATGGCAAAACCCCATCTCTATTAAAAATACACACACACACACACACACACACACAAAAGGCTGGGTGTGGTGGCGTGCACTTGTAGTCCTAGCTACTTGAGAGTTTGAGACAGGAGAATTTCTTGAACCTGGGAGGCAGAGGTTGCAATGAACCAAGATTGCACCACTGCAGTCCAGCCTGGGCAACAAAGGGAGACTAAAAAAAAAAAAAAAAAAAGGAATATTTCTATATTAGCTGTTAAGATTGTGACTCCAAGTCCTAGAAAAGTGAAAACAGGTTTGCACCTGTTTCATCAAACTCAAGAATATTATTTGATGGAATGGTCTCTTAAAATCTGCCACTTTTCTACAATTAATGAAATTACTGTAAGGCTTGGAGTAGGCATGAAAAAGTCAGAGGTGGTGTTTTTAGGCACACTCCCTTCCCAGTGGTCTGTGCTAACAGAAATGCAACCTTGGCGGTGGTTTACATGCGTAGGTTTGAGTGGGCCAGGCAGTTTTCTGTGGCAGATTTAGGTCCCTCATTGTGCTTGCTATTCAGTTCCACCCATACATGTTGTCAGGACACTGTGCTGACCCTGGGGGCTGAGGGACACACATTGGCTGGGGCAGGGGAACTGGGCGTGGTGGGGATAATAACAGAATTTATGATGTATATGGTTTCTCAAGACAACTTTGAGAAAAAAACTTCTGGGATTTTAAAAAATATTTAGGGACACTGAGTGTTCCACAAGAACAAACATGTCTGTGATATAAATAAAACATGTCGGCCTGACATTGGGGTGAGGATAATGAATTCCAGGAGTTGACAATGGCCTTGCATCTCTCTGCATCTCTCTGTTGGGCTGGTGCTTCTCAGGGGAGCGGACTGAGTCTTAGAGCCTGACATGAGTTTACCAAGAGTGGGAAATGGGCCTCCCCATCAGCCCCAGGCTCTGCAAGGATGGAGCTCTGTTTCCTCTCTCAGGCCAGAAGCTCCCGGTGACACTGGAGGGTCCCGTTTCTCATCACTGCTGTCCCTGGGGTTTGGTGGAGCTCTGCACAAGATGCCTGCCCTGGTGGTGGGACCACGACGTTGGGGCAGTGATGTGAGAAGATGAGAACAGGAACTAGAGATCAGAGAGGCAGGACATCTTTAAGAGCCCCTCCTGCCTCAGTCAGCTCTTCAGGGGTCCTTGGCAGTAAGTGTAATGGTAGAGACCAGTGGCTTGGGGGCCATATGTCCCAGATTCAAATCCTGACTCCTCCACTAACTCAGCATCTATACCTCACTTTTTCCATCTGCAGCATGGGGATACTAGTACCTACCTTACAGTATACTGTCATGAGTTGGCCCCCATAGAACGCTTAGGATGGTACCTGGGTCGGAGGAAGCTCTTGCTAACTGATAGCTGTCCTGTGCTAGTAAAGAACTGCAGGGATTTCATTATTGAAGCTGGGGAGAAAGCAGGAGGAAGAAGCAAGTCTCCCTTGAGCATGGTAGGGGTCGCGCCTCCCTGCCCTCATTTCTTAATAGCCCTTGGCCTGAGCTCATGTTTTGCTAGTCTCGGCCCTGACTCCATTTCCCTCGGTTTCAGGTGGGACCATCCGTGAAGCTGGTGCCAGGATGCCCCGGGGGTGTGGATGACCGGCCGCCCAGCCCCAGCACGGCCCGGTCCCGCATGCCACCGCCCCGCGAGGACCACTATCCGAGGGCCGCCTGGGGCCCCGCGCGCCCGTAGTCTCCTAACCCGGAGCCCTCGGCAGCCCATTCCTGCCTGGCCACCCGGGGCGGAGGAGGCGCTGGAGTGAGCTGCCCGAGGCCGCAGAGCAAGCAAGCGGCTGACCGCGGAAAGACCCCGGGGAAGGGGCTTTGCTGCCGGCTAGAAACATTTTCTCCAAGCGGCTCCGCAAAATGACCAGCCTGTTCCGCCGGAGCAGCAGCGGCAGCGGCGGGGGTGGCACAGCCGGGGCGCGCGGGGGCGGGGGAGGCGCGGCCTCCCCCCAGGAGCTCAACAACAGCCGGCCGGCCCGCCAGGTGCGCCGCCTGGAGTTCAACCAGGCCATGGATGACTTCAAGACCATGTTCCCCAACATGGATTACGACATCATCGAATGCGTGCTGCGCGCCAACAGCGGTGCTGTGGACGCCACCATCGACCAGCTGCTGCAGATGAACTTGGAGGGCGGTGGCGGCGGCGGTGGCGGCGGTGTCTATGAGGACAGCTCCGACTCGGAGGACAGCATCCCTCCGGAGGTAGGGGCGCGGCCCAGGTAATTCCAACCACCGTTGGAACCTCTAAGAAGACCTGGGTTACTCCGCTGTCTAGGTTCTAATTAGCAAGCAGCCTTACTTCCCCTAGGGAAAAGTACCATCCGTCGTCAGTGACCTTATTTTATGGGCAGAAATCTGGCGTGTGAGACGTGGCACTAGACCCTGAGTCAGGAGGCATCACAATCAAGGTGCTTGTTACAAATGCAGGTGCCTGGGCCCCACCCCAACATACTGAACTCCACTTCCAGGCCTAGAGTTCGCTAGTGGCCAAGTTAGACCAGGTTTCTGCCTCCTGGAGCTCAGAGTCCAGTGTGGACTAGGAGCGGGAGTCCCGTACTGACAGCCAGAGTAAGTGCTCGATGGAGACGGGGAAGCAGCAGAAAGGGGTGGCTTCCCAGAGGAAGCGATGGCTAAGCCCAAACCCTAAGCGGAGACCCAAAGGAAGAGTGAAGCCGGGGGAAGGGTGTGTAGGCAAAGGGAACAGCTTGTGCAGAGGCTGGGAGGTGAAATAGTGTCTGACTGGCTAGGGAACTGGCAGCAGGACCATCTGTCAGGGTCCTAGAGTGAGAGGAGATCAGTGAGGTTGACAAAGCCCTGATGCTGAGAAAAAAGAGTGTGGCTGTATCCTGGGAGCATAGCCATGGAAAGGTAGTGAGGAATCAGACTTGCCAGTTAAATCCCTCTGACTGTGGCCTGATGGAAGCAGTAGTGAGCCATAGCCAAGCAGTCTCTCCAGGGAGGTGACTGGAGAGAGGGGACCTGCGTACTGCATCAGTACCCATCTGCTGGAGGTAGTGAGTCCCTCCCAGTCCCACCCGAGTTCAGTGGACATCTGGCCTCCTAGTATCAGCAGAGCCTGAGGTGCTTGGTGCAGAAGGGTGAGGCACACAGAGCCTGTTAATCAGAGGGGTGCTGTCCACAGGGCCATCTGGGACTTGCAGCCATGGACAAGACCAGGACCCAGATCAGGTGGGATTTAACTCCACTCTTTATTGAGTCCCGACCCATGCCAGGCATCATCCTAAGTGCTTTAGATGTATCATCTCTACTTTTTTTTTTTGGGTGGCGGGGGACAGAGTCTTCCTCTGTCACCCAGGCTGGAGTACAATGGTGCGATCTCAGCTCACTGCAACCTCCATCTCCCAGGTTCAAGCGATTCTCCTGCCTCAGCCTCCCGAGTAGCTGGGACTACAGGCATGTGCCACCACACTCGGCTAATTTTGTAGTTTTAGTAGAGACAGGGTTTCACCATGTTGGCCAGGCTGGTCTTGAACTGCTGACCTCAGGTGATCTGCCCGCCTCGGCCTTCCAACGTGTTGGGATTACAGGCATGAGCCGCCGCACCCGTCCCGATGTGTCGTCTCTTCTAATCCTCACAAACTTTGTGCTGTGGCGTTATTATTACCCTCGTCCCTGTTCTCCATCAGTCATCCTGCAAGGCGAAGTCTCCTTGCGTTTCCTCCTTAGTGTGTGCTGCTGAGACTTCTCCTGGGGGTGGAGAAGCTCTGTTGGCAAAGACATCTGGCTTATACCTGTGTCATCTGCAGCACCCAGGACGATCCAGGCACATAGCAAGCGCTTGGGGAGTGTTTGTTGAATGAATAAATGCTGCTGCTGTCTTTGTACAGTTTTCCATTGTCTCTCTCCTTGGGAGACCACTCCTTTGATCTACTTGGAGTAGGTGGTGGAAGGAGTATGGGAAAATATGGATCCTCTTTGTAGAAAGAAGGAGAGAGAGAGTGAGAGTGTGCGTGTGTATGTGTGTGTCTGCAGATACAATTGACCATTGAACAATGCAGCTGTTAGGGGCAGTGAATCCCCCCATACAGTCAAAAATTCACTTTTTAATGTAACTTTTGATTTTCCCAGAAATTGACTACTAATAGCCTATTGTTGACCTCAAGTCTTACTGTTAACAGAAACAGTTGATTAACATATATTTTGTATGTCATATGTATCATATACTGTATTCCTACAATAAAGTAAGCTAGAGAAAAGAAAATGTTAAGAAAATCATAAGCAAGACAAAATATATTTTCTCTTCATTAAGTAGAAGTAGATCATCGTAAAGGGCTTCATCCTCATCGTCTCACATTGAGTGGGCTGAGGAGGAGTGAGAGGAGAGGAGGGGCTGGTCCTGCTGTCTCAGGGGTGGTGGAGGTGGAAGAAAATCTGCCTGTAAGGGCACCCATGCAGTTCAAACTCATGTTATTCGAGAGTCAACTGTATACGCTTTAAGTGTGAACTGGAAAGAAAGCTCTCTGCAAGCTCTGACCCTTTCTGCAGTCTGATTTGCCCTGACAGTCTGGCAGGTAGGGTAGTATTTCCTCCTTTGTCCAAGGCCCCCATAGCCCTATAAACCTCTGCAAGGCTTCACCACCCCCTAAGTAGGCCCTTGCTGTATGTGCACTTCTGTTTTTCTAAGAATCTTGCTTTCCAAATTGAGCCCCCTCCCCTCCCTTGGCAGTCTCCCCAACCCCCCACCTTTGGAACTCTGCCTGGGCCCATAGGCAGGCAGCTCCTGAGCCAGCGGAAAGTGCTTCGGAAAATTTATGAGCCACAGCTGGAATGACAATAACTGCTGAATGGAAAAAAAAACCTTTCTGGGGGCTGATGGATGGTGGGCTGGCCCGAGGGGTATCCTTGCCATGGAGAAATATCTCCTGTCAGATAAATGGCCTACACCCTGCCCCCCTGGAGCACCTGGCAGGCATCCATCACCCACAATGAGTTAAGCCAGGAGGCTGAAAAGCCCAAAACTTCAGCACCTTTAGAACCAGAAGAACAACCTCTTTGTGGCTGGTGGCAGTGGGAGGGAGAGGCCAGGGAGACCAGCAGCGCTGCTGGGGTTACTCTCCTTGGGACTCAGGCCCTGCATTCTGGAGCTTGCCTGGCCGGCCATCTGCCTTCTCTGTGTTTCCCAAGTCCTCTCCAGGAGGCTCTGATGAACGTCTGTCTGGGCTTGCTGCCCTGGGAGGCTGCACGGAGGAGCTGTGTTGGGGGCCCTCCTGGTGTGGCTGGGGAGGCCTGATTGCCCTGAGTCTAGGGGGCTGACTGCTGCTGGCCACAGTCAGAGGAAACCCCAAGCAGCTTCCTTTAGGGGACAGTTTCTACTAAGCTCTCCTCCCCTCCTCAGCCACCTCACTCCGACCCACATCAGTGGGAATAGCCCAGGCCAGCCACCCAGACCCACCACTGCTAGCCTCAAGGCCGCAGCCCAGAGCCCTATCCCTCAGAGCAGAGGGGTCTGGGAAACAGGGTGTCGGGGCTGGGGGACAGCAGCAGCAAGTTCTCTGAATGAGCCAGGTACTTGCGGGGCCACTGTCCTGTGCCAGGCACCAAAGATTCGCCAGGGAACAGGAGCAGCGCTTACAGTGTTCTCTTTTTTCCTTTCTTGTGGAAATTGAGGGTAAGCAGAGCAGTGGCCTGCCAAGTGCTACATTCTTCCTTTCCTGCAAAAGCATCTGTTTAAATACTTTCGGCCTCAAAGGAAAGAACGTTAGTGCATTCCAGGGCGCGAGGCCTCCTTGGGTTGAGCTAGCTGTGTATGTGCAGAGCACTGCAGAGAGCACGTGTGCATGTGTGTGCATGTGTGCGTGTGTGTGGGTATGTGTGTGTAGGTGTGCTCACACGCACAGGCTCACCTCCCTACCCACCAGGTGCCCCTGGGAGGCTGTGTGTGCTGGGCGTGGCTGGTCTCAGGGCAGAGCTGTACCAGTGCAGCCTGGCCCAGCCCAGGCTTATACAGGCAGCGTGATTATGGTGACTTCTGCAAACTCACTCGAGGTCTGGGGGCTCTGGGGCACCTGAGAGTCACAGCCTCTCTGAGCTCCTCCCATGTTCTTTGATCTTGGAGGAGATGGGAACAGAGTTGTGGGGAGTGAGCGGGAGGTGAAGGTGTAGGCCAGGTTGGGCTGTGTGGTGAAGGATCTCCCAGTCAGGGGCCGCCTCCTGTGGTGGATTACTTGAGGTCAGGAGTTCAAGACCAGCCTGGTCAACATGGTGAAACCCCGTCCTACTGAAAATACAAAGATTAGCCAGGGGTGATGGTGCACGCCTGTAATTCCATCTACTTGGGAGGCTGAGGCAGGAGAACATATACTTTGATGTCTGTGGAGTGTGCCAGAACTGGAGAGTCAGAGGTAGCCATGTGTTTAGCTGCCCCAAACTCCTCTCTGGGTCTCTGGGGAAGAATCTAAGTTGGTCAGTGGAGCAGGACCCCAGACTTTGCCCAGTCCTTGGCCTCTCCCTGGCCCTCTTCTTGGCTCCTGGAGAAGACAAGAGCTTGGGAAGGACAGCAGGCATCCTAGGCACTCCCCTTGCTACTCTCCGCCCTGAGAGTCCAACCTGAGTGTGCAGCCAGTGTGCCTGAGGGAGGGATCCTTGTGGTCCAAGTTGAAGATCTATTCTAAAAAGCATGTGGCTTTTGCCATGTCACTTAGCCTAGGCCTGAGTTTCCTTCTGTGTCAAATGGGGTAATGAGCCATATCCTACAGCACCAGGTTGTTCGAGGTTAAGGTGACATCAGAGACGTGGAGGTACTTTGAGAGAGGGTATGAATGATGTTATCATCAAAGAATAGCGTGGGTACAGGAGCACATGAGTCACACGCATGCAGCTCAGTGGAGTTTCACAGCGTGAATAAAACACATTATCAGCACCAGCTCAAGAGCCATCATCCCCAGAACCTGGAGTGCCCCTGGTGTCCATTCCCGCCCTTACCCGCCCCACAGAGGGCACATCGCCCTGACCCTTACCACTGTGTGTTTGTTTCTGCCTGTGTTTGAACTGCACATGGAGGGAGAATGCTGCTGTGAACATTCTTTTGGGGACATATACTTTGATGTCTGTGGAGTGTGCCAGAACTAGAGGGTCAGAGGTAGCTATGTTTAGCTTTTTCAAAAAGGCAGTTTCCTAAAGTGGTGATTGTATCGATTTACACTCCCACTAGCAACACACAGAGTTCCTTTATTATACCTGCCCTCCCACACTTGATTTTGTCTAAATGGTATTTAAATTCAAGGAGGGATGATTAATATTTCTTTCTCTGTTGCCTCTGATTTAGATCTTGGAAAGGACTTTGGAACCCGATAGCTCGGATGAAGAGCCACCGCCTGTGTACTCCCCACCAGCCTACCACATGCACGTGTTCGACCGGCCCTACCCTCTGGCTCCCCCGACTCCGCCTCCCCGGTGAGAATCTGTCATGTCTCAGAGCACAGGGTGGTAGGGAAGAGGATCAGTGGCTGGGGCTGTATACATACAACAGGAAACTTGGCTGGACCCCTCAGTATATTCTCCAAGAACAGGCTTCTACTGCAGCAAGAGACATTTTAGCTAGATACCAAGGAGAACTTGCAAAAGGTAAGGATTGCAAGCGCAAACATTTCCTAAATTCCTACTGTAGGCTAGGCGGTGTGTCTCGTACCATATGGGACACAGAGTTAAGTAAAGCTCAGCCTCTGCTTTCTGGGAGCTTATAGTCAAGGGAGATGCCAGAGTAGGAATGACAAACAGGGAATGTGTACTGACACTTCCCCTCCCAAGCCCACAGCAAGCATGACTGATTCATCACTGTGCTCTTTCCTGCTGAGTCAAGACAGAGCCTCAGATCCTCCTCAACACAGAACACAGCATTCCCAGCCAGTCATCAGTAATTGATGGAATGGCTAGCTGCCATCCTTGGGCTAGGGATGTTGTGGGGATTTTTAAGCAGTGAGAGCAAGTCTCTTTCATTAAGGTAGTTTGATAACTGGAGGCAGGGAGGTAGACTGCAAGGTCCCTGGAAACTTCTTCCAGGTTAGAGACTGTAATTTGGAAGCTTAAAATGAAGCTAGGCTGGGCACAGTGGCTTACGTCTGTAATCCCAGCACTTTGGGAAGCCAAGATAGGTGGATCACTTGAGGTCAGGAGTTCAAGACCAGCCTGGGCAACATGGTGAAACCCCATCTCTACTAAAAATGCAAAGATTAGCCGGGGGTGGTGGCGTACGCCTATAATTCCATCTACTTGGGAGGCTGAGGCAGGAGAACCGCTTGAACCCAGGAGGCAGAGGTTGCAGTGAGCCAAGATGGCGCCACTGCACTCCAGCCTGGGCAGCAGAGTGAGACTCTGTCTCAATAAATAAATAAATAAATAAATCATAAATAAATAAATAAGCAAGCTAGTTGCCAACAAGGTCCCCCGGGTCTCTGGGGTGCTTGTTTTTCTGGGCTCCACGTTTGTGCTGGGGCTGCCGGAGCTGGGGTGTGGCCTCTTTGCCCTAGAGCTGCTGTTTCTTAGAATGGCTCAGGCCTGGAGTGGTGAGGGGGTGCGGAGATGATGGGACAGGGCACCTGCCCCAGTTGGATCTTCCCTTCTCCCCAGAACAGCCCTAGAGCAGTGGTGAACTCTGTTATCACACAAGTATAGCTAGCATTGACTAAGCACCCTTCCAATGCCAGAAGCAGAGCAGGTTCTTTACCTACACCATTACATTTAACGCAGAGGCGGGCACTGTTGTCATCACCCCTATTTATGGACGAGGAAACTGAGCCTTGAGAGATTCCATAACTTCCCCAAGACTAAGAGCTGGAGTTTGAATCCAGGTCATTCTGACTTAAAGCTAATCACTCTTCACTGCTGTGTCCTGTCACCTCCCGAATGAGAAAAATCTCTGTGATTGCAGCTTAGGGAGCTCATAGAGTCAGTCCTAGAAAGTTACTGAGGGAGGAGGGAGGGAAGTGTTTTGAGTCAGGGACAGGAACAGAGCTGGGATCTTTATCACGAATGGTACCAGGAGCTGGCAGGCTGTACTGGAGTGGGAGGTGGGGAGTGAGTGAGTGGGTCTGGGTGAGACATAGGCAGGACTTGCAGCCTGGGATGGATCACAGAGCCCCGGGCTAAATGATTTTCCTTTCTTTGACTTTTTGTTTTTTTGAGTCGGTGTCTCACTCTATCATCCAGGCCGGAGTGCATTGGCATGATCTCTGCTCACTGCAACCTCCGCCTCCCAGGTTCAAGTGATTCTCCTGCCTCAGCCTCCTGAGTAGCTGTGATTACAGATGTGTACCACCATGCCTGGCTAACTTTTGTATTTTTAGTAGAAGGGGTTTCACCATGTTGCCAGGCTGGTCTCGAACTCCTGATCTCAGGTGATTTGCCCACCTCGGTCTCCCAAAGTGCTGGGATTACAGATGTTAAGCCATTGGACCTGCCCCGACCCCCACCTTTTTTTTTTTTTTTTAATATTCCAAGATACTTTTGCAAAAAGTTCAGTTTCTACTAGGCAGAGTGGTTCCACCTATTTTTCAGAAGGGAAAACTGAGGCCATAAGAGAAAGGAGTTTTTTTTCTTTAAATAGAAACAGGGTCTCACTATGTTGCCCATGGTGAATTTGAACTCCTGGCCTCTAGTGGTCCTCCCGCCTCAGCCTCCCGAATAGCTGGGACTACAGGGCATACCATCAGGCTTGGCTGAAAATCCCAGTATAAATGTGGTATGGATATCCACGCCACATCCTCCCTCCCTACTCTGGCTGGGTGTTCAGCCTGCTGTGGGGGCGGGGGAGGGCAGGGTGGTGCAGTTCAGTGATGGGAGTCCCACTTGGGGGCAAGGTAACCTCAGCACTAGACCAAGGCTCAGGAGACCCTGTGGGCTTTCGACAAGTTACTGCTCTTGCTTGAGGTTCTGGAGCCTGACTCAGGAAATGAAGGCTTTGCTGGGTTGGGAGTGGATGCACTGAGGAGAACTTGACTAGTGGAGTCAGACAGAAGCAGTCTGTTTTCCCCACCCCTTCCTTCACCTGCCTAGCTTAGAATTCTCCAGGCACCTTTGCAATGTGACCTTTGGCTCATTGCTTGACCTCTCTGAGCTTTGTTTGCCTCCCCTGAAATGGGAATAGTAATTTCCATGTTAGCACTGAGGAGGACTGAATGAGATGTGTGTGGAGCACTTAGCACAGTCCCAGTTATAGACCAGATCTATAATCAGTGGTTTACTGCTCCCTCCTGTCCCCCAGCTACACTGGCTGGCCTCTGAGTTTAGCTCTAACATTGAACATTGAGACCAGAGGCGAGGCTTCCCCCAGAGGCCAGTGTTCAGTAGAGCCACGGGTCCCTTTGCCCCAGGATGGCTCTGCTAGACCTGGGCCTCTAGGCCATCTCCAGTGCCTTGTCCAGTCCCTCTATCCAAGACATTCATTTCCAGCATTGACTGAATTGCCTGCTGTGTATGCAGGTGCTGAGCCATGTGTGTGATGAGGTGGTGAGGACAGCACTCCTGAACCATGTGTGTGAACCATGTGCTGAGCCATGTGTGTGATGTGGAGGTGAATACGGTGCTGCCTGTTTCCCCACACACTGCCAAGGAGATCAGGGTCTAGGGAAGCCCAAGACACAGGGGCAGGGAAGGCTGCCAGGAGAAACTGATATCCAGGCTGTGACCTGAAGGTCACATTGGCAGTAATGTGGAGAAGCAGAGGACAGGGAGGCGCTCAGGCAAAGAAGGAGCATGTGCAGAGGCCTGGAGGCAGGAAAGAGGGCCCATCTGGGGGCCTCCTGGAAGTATCTACCGGTGGGTAAGGCTGGAGAGGTAAGCAGATCAAGGGCCCTGTGGCCTTCCAGGGAGCTTCCATGTTCTCTTGCAGCCAGCCGGGGAGCCATTCAAGGGCCTTAACCTGGAGAGTGACACAATCAGGCTCATGTTTTAGGATTCTTCCTCTGGCTGCTGAGGGAGATCAAATTTGAGTGGGGGAATGGCCTGGCCCCCTTCTGCTACCTCCAGTCACTGGGGTGCCGAGAACCTGCAGATGGAGCAGAGTTTGGGAGCGTGGGCATTGGCCTGCTAGGGCAAGAGAGGCAGGGCCACCCCCCGGGAGCATGCTTCAAATGTCACGATCCCTGGGTCCAGGTTTTGCCTGGATGATGTGTGTGTCCTGGGACATGGCTTGAACCACCTCTGGACTTCAATGTCCAGTTTTTACCAAAAATTTTACCTGGAAGGCCTGTCTCTGAAATCCCTTTCCATCAGGTCTGATGTTCCATGGGTAAACCTAGGGGTCCGATGGGGCTTGAAGTTGTAGTTTTGGGGTCCAGAGTCAGAGACTCTGGGCTGGGAAATCCTCCCGCCTCTCTCCTTCCCCTCCCCCAGCCTGTCCTTCCCTCCATCTGTCTGAAAGAAAGACGGTCTCTGAAACCCAGGGGACCCATCCACACAGGCCGCCTGCTGTTTTTCCGTTAAAATTACAGCCTTGGAAGTTTTTTTTTTATTTGCGTCTCAGCTCATTTCTGACATTCCTTTCCGACCACAATGGAGTTGCCTGGGCTGCCTGTGCTCAGGGCCCCCTGGCTCACGCAGCTGTGGGCTGACCTCATCTCTACCAGTGCCAGGCAAGGGGCCAGGAGGGGGCTGGGCCTGGCCTTCCTTCAGGACCACAGGCCCAGCAGCAAGGAAACTCAGCTGAGAACAGGGGCCTCCTCCACCTTGTCCCCTTCTGCACTTGGAGTCCTCGTGGCTAGAGGAGTCCAGATGCACCTTCTGAGGTTCTCCCTCCGCTGCTTTCCTGGGTGGCTCCGAGGTGTGGTTAAGATGGGGGTGGGCACCCGTGTCCCAGATGAAGACCCTGAGACCCCAAGAACGGGTAATACCCCTGGCGAGGGTCCCTCCCTGCTGTAGCCTGGGGTGGTCTGCGAGTCCCTGAGAGATGGGGCTTCCTCACTCCCCATCTCTGGCCTTTGGAGAAAAATGAAGCCTCCAACAGTGGCAGAAGGTGGCAGTGATGTAGAAAAAATTTGGCCTAGGAATGGGAGTCCCGGGTTGTGATGCAAGCTCCTCTCCAGACCATTCCCTCTCCCCTTGTGTCTGTGCAGCCAGAGGGTGGACGAGGCGTGCTGGGGTTCCCTTGGCTCCAGTCTGCAAGAGCTGAGCTCCCACCAGGCACTTAGCAGCTGGTTATCCCGTCTGCTGCCGCCCCCGCCCCTTCCCCTCGCCCCCGCCGCCGGCCACCCGCCCAAAATAGAAAAGGAAAGGAAGTTATTTCCATAGTCAGCTGCAGCCCGGAAAAGCTCCCCTCCAGTGAGGGGGCGGGCGGGATTCCTAGAGCTGGAGACCAAATCAAAGCCAGGCCCGAGAGAGCGAGAGCGGCCCCCACCGCCCGGCCCTCGGCTGCCTTCTCAGTGTGCCGTTTCCCTGACTCAGCGGAACACGTGTCCTGCGGTTGCCACGCTGCAGGCTGCCATGGAGCTGTGGGGAGCTCCTGGCTGGGCTCCGAGCTGCCCTCAGGCCCAGGGCGGTAGGGCGGGAGCCTGGGGGTCAGGGAGGGTGTGTGTGCCACCCCCTCTTCCTCTACTGCCTTGCCCAGCTGTTGGCTCTGCCATGGCACGGAGCTCCTGCCACACACACACCAGGCCTGGAAAGAGTGGTCCCAGAGCACCCTGAGAGCGAGATCCCTTCCACACTCACCTCTCCACACACTTTTCAGAACACTGCTCAGGACATGGCCTCCTGAGGGGCTCCCCAGTACCTGGGCAGGGAGGTAGCAGTTTCTAGCTAAGGAAACCGAACCCGAGAGGGGAACAGGGGCCCACCTAAGACTACCCCGCCGGCTGGTGGTTGAGCCAGAACTGGAGCTTGGATCTGCTTTACCCTCTGTACGGATCCTGGCGTCCCCATATGCCCCCTCTTCAGCAAACCAACATGCAGCAGGCTGTGCTGTTGGTGGCTTATGTGTCTGTTCCTTTGGACCATACCTGTCACTCAGCACCATGAGCCTGGCACTGTGTAGGTGCTAGCATAGAAGCATGAAAGAATACAATCCCTGCTGTCTTTAGGGCACATTTGTAAACATCTATAGCTAAATCCACAGAGTTCCACATGTGCACCATGGACAGACAGCGCTGAAGGTCTAGAGACCTGGGCGGGCATGTGACTGGACAGCATGAATGGCTGGGGAGTTCGCTGAGGCCAGTGGAGACATCTCCAGTGATGACACAAAGTGACGGGCCTTTGTTCCGGGGGCAGTGGAGGCCATGGGAATCTCTGAGCAGGATCTGACCTGCCTGAGGACCTGGTGTGATGGGGCCAGGAGACCTGGGGTTGGGCTTAATGACTCCCTCTTCCCTGTCACCTCCCATCCCCTAGTATCGACGTGCTGAGCTCTGCAGCCCCTACAAGCCAGAGACGCTATCGGAACTGGAACCCACCACTACTGGGCAACCTCCCGGATGACTTTCTCCGCATCCTCCCCCAGCAGCTGGACAGCATACAGGTAACAGGGGCCGCCCCCGCCTTCCACTCCCACCTGCCTGTCCAGCATCTCTCTTTGCCCACACAATTTGTGCCAGCCAGTTTTACTTCCTGATGTTTAAACCCAGGCTGAGCTATTTCTGTTGCCCTGGGTTCGTAGGGAAAGAATGCTGAACTGAAAGCCTCACTTCCTGCCTGGGTCTGGAGGTTTCCTGTTCTATCCAGGGAAGGTGGCAGCCTAAGGAGGCTGTCTGCTGCAGCAGTCACCTCAGGCTGGAGAGAGGCGGGCATGGGGTGGCCAATGGTGGAGGGCCAGAGCACCCCCCTTCCTCCCTCGGGAAAGGGCCAGAGGCAGCTTCTCGATAGATGTTGGCATGCTCCAAGGTGCCCCACAGCGGGGCAGGTCCACCCTGAGGCTGCTGGTGCCGGGAGAGGGTTGAGTTTGGGAATCCACGTATAGGCTGTTCCACAGTTTGCAGATTTCTTTTCAGGACTGTTCAGGTTGTAGATGAAGGTATGAGGTGGTCCGTGGCGTGGAGGAAAAATAGTTTTTAGGCTACTGCTGTGTCCCCTGCAGTGAGGGCTCTGACCTGTCCGTTGGATTTTGGCTTGCCACTAGGTTCCATTAGGAGGTGTGAGCCTCAGGTGAGGGCTAGAGGATCTTGGACAGGGCGTGTGTGCAACCAGAGGGATGTGGATGTTTGTGCAACATGTACCCTTGTGTGTACATGTTCAACATGCTCGCCTCCCTCCTCAGGGTAATGCTGGGGGCCCCAAGCCTGGGAGCGGAGACGGAGGTCCGCCTGCCATGACTGGGCCAGGGCCCCGAGACCAGGAGAGCCGCTGGAAGCAGTACCTGGAGGATGAGAGGATCGCGCTTTTCCTACAGAACGAGGAGTTCATGAAGGAGCTGCAACGAAACCGCGACTTCCTCCTTGCCCTGGAGAGAGGTGGGCAGTGCCTGCAGCCACTTCTCCCTGGCTGAAGAAGGGAGGTGATGCTGGCTTTAGCCTTGGGGCTCAGGAAAGCACTGAGCTGGGGGCTGAGGGGCCAGGTGCTTTCTGTCCTACTGAGCCTTGACTCCCACCAAGTTATCCCATGGGAGCCTCAGAATTCTGCCTATGGGGACCTGGGTCACTAACCCACCCCTTTCTCCCTCGGGACTCAGAGGAAGAAGGGTGTGCACTCTTAGGCCTTCTTCCCTTTGCACACCTGCTCTGTGCCAGGAACTGGCCTTGGCACAGGGCAGCAGGGAGAAGAGCACTGCCCCTCCTCACAGAGCCCCAGCCCCAAGGCAGGCGTGATGTGTCTGGAGCTCCGGGAACAGAATGACTGGGTTCGTGAACGCCAGGGTTGGGGAGGCTCTTGAGTGGAAGACCTTAGAGCAGGGGCTCTGGAACTTTGCAGGTATTTGGGTTGTCTCTGGGTTGGAGACCCTGCTCCCCAGCCTGGCTACCTTTCCGCTGCAGGGTGGGAGTGCGTTTGGGATAGAGGAAATGAGAGGGCAGTGGAGCTCTGTCCCTGTGATGGTCACAGCGTGAGAGCTTATGTGTGTAACTGATGGTGTGTTGGTGGGGGAGGAGCAAGTTGTGCAGGGAGAATGCTGGGCTGAGGCCCAAGGTTAGCCCCAGCTCTGCAGCAAAGGTGCTGGAAGGCTCAAGGCCTTTCTGTTTATTATTTATTTATTTATTTTTTTGAGACAGAGTCTCCCTCTTGTCGCCCAGGTTGAAATGCAGTGGCTCAATCTCGGCTCACTGCAATCTCCGCCTCCCAGGTTCAAGTGTTTCTCCTGCCTCAGCCTTTCAAGTAGGTGGGATTATAGGCACACACCACTGCACCTGGCTGATTTTTGTACTTTTGGTAGAGATGGGGTTTCACCATGTTGGCCAGGCTGGTCTCGAACTCCTGACCTCAGGTGGTCTGCCCACCTTAGCCTCCCAAAGTGCTGCAATTACAGGCGTGAGCCACCACCCCTGGCCAAGCCTTTCCTTTTAAATGAGAGAGTTTGGACTCTACAATCTCTCTGAGTCTTTTAATTCTGACATTTGAGATGGCTGTCAGGCAGTAGTTTCTCTTACTGCTGGTTCTTTGAGAGCTGGTAGATGTTGTGTGCACTCATATTTTGGGTGCCCGTGTGTGCTCATGTGCGATTCTGGGGACTTAGCCTCTAGCAAACTACCGTATCCCAGCCCAGCCTGTCCCTGGGAGCCCAGGAGCTAACCTCCCTGACCTATGAATGTGGTCCTTTTCCAGATCGATTGAAATACGAATCCCAGAAATCTAAATCCAGCAGCGTGGCTGTCGGAAACGACTTTGGCTTTCCGTCTCCTGTCCCAGGTAACTTTGCCTTCTGGGGAAGAAAACCTAGAGTCATGGGGGGGCTCATACCCAACTTTGCTTTGCATATTTGGAGTTTGGGAGTAGGGTGAAAAAACAGATTGTAGGAGGGGGTGTGGGCCTCCTCAGCAGGCTGGTGGGGCCGCTTCTCCCCCCACCTCCATATCCACTCCATTTAGCTGCTCTGGGGTCTTTCCAATCCAGCCACTGCTGGGCTTCTGAGCCCCCATTTGTGATCAAATAACATAGGCTGGCTGAACTCTCAACCTATGCCTTGAGTATAGGCTAGTCAAGGACACATGGCCAGGTGCAGTGGCTCACACCTGTAATCCCAACACTTTGAGAGGCCGAGGCAGATGGATTGCTTGAGTCCAGGAGTTCAAGACCAGCTTGGGCAACAAAGTAAGTCCCCCTGTCTCTACCAAAAAAGTACCAAAAATTAGGGCATATTGGCATGTGCTTGTAGTCCCAGCTACTCAGGAGGCTGAGGTGGGAGGATCACTTGAGCCCAGGAGGTTGAGGCTGCAGTGAGCTGTGATTATGCCACTGCACTCCAGCTTGGGTGACAGAGTGAGACCCTATCTCCAAAAAAAAAAAAGAAAAAGAAAGAAAAGAAAAGGACTCCAAACTGCCTTATGGTGGGACTCAGAGACTGATAACTCTTGGTCTGTTTCCTGAGGAAGTTTATGGTCTTGTAAGGAGAAATGCCCAGAAAACAGGTAGAACAAACTAGCAAAGCTGAGGACTTATTGATTTTAGCAAATGCATGGAAGAAAAGGAGGGCAGGATTAATCTGGGGAGTTGACTCATTCATTCATGACGTAGCTGGAGA
Organism: Macaca fascicularis; assembly: GCF_037993035.2. Taxonomy (NCBI): domain Eukaryota; kingdom Metazoa; phylum Chordata; class Mammalia; order Primates; family Cercopithecidae; genus Macaca; species Macaca fascicularis. The sequence goes on from NC_088390.1 coordinate 48,845,605, forward strand.
ATATCTCCCATCTGTTGGGCCCTGCCCTAGGTGTTGGAGGAAGAGGAATTTCTAGCTTTGTGTACAAGGTGGTGGGAAGTAAGAATTGCTGGTAAAGAGGGCCAGGCTCTTCTGCTCAGAAGCTCTAATGGCTGAAGGAGGGTTGGATGGGGGTGAGGGGTAGCAGTGCTCCTGGGATGCACAGACTACTAGGTTGAGCCACAGCTGGGAATGATGACCTGGTGCCTGTGTGTGAACAGTGGCCCCTCGTCAGTCAGTGCCTCCTGCCCCACGCGTACACAAGCCGCCCGCCTCGGAGAAAGGCTCTTGCCTGGAATAGACCTTGCATCATGCAGTGGAGTTGGGGGTGGAGGAGCAGAGGGATGGGGAGCTGAGCTGACCCCAGCTTGAAGGGAGAAAATCCTGTGGAACTGACTCATAAGCAGCAGGCTGGGTGCTTAGGCCTCAGCAGATGTGCAGCTGAGAGTTTTAAGCAGGAGCCTCTTGTCCTTGATCCTGAATTAACTAGAGATACCAGGGCTGCTGAGATGGATCAGAATGACTCAAAGGGGACTTAGCAGGCAAGGTGACTGGGGATTAACCACGTTGCGGGACAGAGAGCAGGGGTTTCAGAAAGGCAGCAAAAGACCCAAGCGGATGCCGAGCGAGCCCAGGAGACCGCGTGGCCAGTAGGGTTCTGACTCCAGGACTAGTCCCATTCTATTCCTACTCATTGTCTAATAGCCAGAAACCCTGTGGCTGGGAGGGAGCAGTGGATGGGCTTACCCTGGCAGGAAGGACAAGGGACTTGCTACAGGTGAATGCCGGCTCTGAACCAGCACCTCATTTGACCGTCACATGAATGTTGGGGTGCAGGAGGCCCCTTGTGTGCTGGTGAATGTTTCACAGCCAACTCTGGGTGCAGCAGGAGCCTGATATGTAGTGCTTGGTGACCTCCATGGTGGAAATACTCCCAAGCTACCACGGTGATGTCATGAAACATGGAGTTGGTCAGAGCGTGAACAGTTGGGAGCAGACACAAGCCGGCTCTCCGCACACACAGTAGACCACTAAACCCTCCCCATTTTTACAGAGGAGGAAACAAAGTCCACAAGGGGAAAGAGGAGCTCTTGGAACTCCACATCCTCCTTGCTTTAAACTCCCTCCTGGTCAGGGAAGAATCCTGCTCGCTCTTTGCATTTGTCCTCAGATGGGTGGGTATGGCTGGGACAGCGGCCATGGCTGGCCACACTGGCCGGCCTTCAGCAGGTGTCTCCTTCCAGGAACTGGCGACGCCAACCCTGCTGTGTCTGAAGATGCCTTATTCAGGGACAAGCTGAAACACATGGGAAAATGTGAGTCTCGCTCAGGCCCCGCTTCTCTCCCCAGCTTTTCTGAGACAGGCCCTGTGGCCTCCCAGGAGTAAGGGAGCCCTCCAGAATGTGTAATGCAGCTGACTCTTGGTGAACCAGTGACATTTTCATCACAGGCTGGCTCCTTCAGCCTTCCTACCTCACTTCCCTCTACAGCTGAGTCTAGAAACAAATTAAGTTTTAAATCCTCTTGAGCCAGATGTCTACAGAAAAATAACGTGCCGCACATGCCCTCACCACAGTCCTCATGTTCACGTTCTCTGTGACTTGAGGAGGCTTGGCCGGAGCTGACTGCACAGAGAGGCCCTTGCTAAGCCTCTGTGGGGGTGGAGGACCTCTTTCCACAAAGTCCTAGCAGCCTTGAATGCCCCCTTCCCTCCCCCTCACCTCCCCGCCACATAGACCCACAGCCATGTGTGAATGAGGCTTCGATCCTCTCAGGCTCCATTTCAGGGAAAATCTCGGATTAGTCATGGAAATCCCAGAACCAACTTTGGAGGTGGCTAGGGGAGGGGCGGGAAGGCGGTGGCGGTGGGAAAGCGAGCCAAGATGCGTTGCAGTGTGTTGCAGCTGGGGAGGGAATACTCGGATCTTGAGCCGCCTGCAGTCCCTGGGCCTGGCTCAGGGTGTCCTGTGCTGCCCCTGCAGGCTGACCCAGGATGCAGCCTCTCACTCCTGGGGTGGTATCCTCAGGGATCTGTGATTCCTGTCACCTCTCTCTCCCCAGCTCCCACCCTTGCCTGCCCCCTGCTCCCACTCCAAGGGGTCTGGGTCCTCCCCTGGCCTTGCCCATACCTGGGAGGAGGCCATCTGGTGTGCTGGCTGCCAAGAGAATGACTCACAGGTCTCTCTGCCCCCAGCCACCCGGAGGAAGCTGTTTGAACTTGCCCGAGCCTTCTCAGAGAAGACCAAAATGAGGAAGTCAAAGAGGAAACACTTGTTGAAGCATCAGTCGTATCCTTTCCAGCCTGGCACTGGTGGGGGTGGTGGAAGCCAAGGGCTACGGAGCAAGACCCCTGCTGAACTCCCTGCAGCTGTGCCCTCCCCTGGGAGTGGGACGAGGCTCTGTGGCCTTCCCTTCCTCCTCCCCTTCCCTCCATGAGCTTGGCCACCAGTCCACTGCCCATCTCTCGTTGCCAACAAGGGACCAGACCTAAGGACTAGGGTAGCAGCTCCTATCTCCCTTCTGTAGGCCCAGAAGTTGTCCTATAACTTTTTTTGGTCTGAGGTCATGTACTTCTTGGGAGAAAAAGTGGTTCTTCCGTCAAAATCAAACCTTCCCCTCATTTCTCTAGTTGAACTAGTGCACGAGTCCTCCTCACTCCAAGCATGTTGGCCCTGCCTTCCTCGAGTAGAAATACGGCTTTGCACATTTTTACCCGAACTCCTATTCATACTTCTCAAACAGGGCCTAGGATAGCAGAGACTCAGCAGCCAGAGGGAAACAGGGAGGAAGCTTCTTCTCCATCCCCAGAGATGTAAGCGGGGTGAGAGTGTCAGGGCCTGGCCATACCACTGACCTCAGGAAAAGGAGCCCGGGGGACAGTACTAGGGGTGTGGGGGGTCAGGTGGCTGTGTCAGATACCTCCAGAGCCTTGAGGGGTGGGGCAGAGAGTGGGTGGGACTGGGGGGACTAGGGCAGTGTCCTCTCATCCCTGGGATGGTTTTCCTGAATGGTCTGGCAGGCTGGGGGCTGCCGCGTCAACAGCCAACCTCCTGGATGATGTGGAGGGCCACGCGTGTGGTGAGGCTGGAGGGGAGTCGTAAGCTCCAACTTCTCTATGATCGGTGATCTCCCAGCGGAGTTCCTGGGTGTTTCATGGGAGCACCCACCCTGTCCCTTGGAGGAGACACTGCGGGTTGGTGGGCAGGTGACCCAAAGAAATGGATCCCCCCGACTTGGTCGACATCGCCTCTCCCTTCCTGCAACCCCCGAAAGGGGACCCTCCCCTACTTCCATCTAGATGTGTACCTGTAGCATGAAGTGCCAGGTACTGTTTCTGGGGAATATTCTCTTGGCTGTGAAGTGGCAGACAGGCCTACCCCCTTGGGGGACCCTCGGCCTGTCTGAACCAAGAACCAAGCACTGGGCAGCTTCCGTCTGTGGGCCCAGAGGCTTCTCAACTTTCACCCAGTCCCTTCCAAAGGCCACATGGGCCAGAAGACTGCCTCAGACCCTACTGGGCCCGCAGCGGATCCTTGATCCTCATGCCACATTCGAGGGTTGGGAGGCATCCAGAAACAAGGACCGGAAGGGCCTTGGAGGTCATCTAGATAGTCCAGCTTTTCCATCCCTTTTATAGATGAGGAAATTGAGGCTCAAAGACGAGGGGAGAACTTGTCCAAGGTCTCAGAGCTCAGTGGTGGACCCTGGCCAGCACCTGAGTGTCCTGCTGCCTCTCTCCCTGGACCCATGCATCATCCACCTGGGGGGAATCTTCATGGGCCCCAAATGAAGGGGGCAGAGAGAGTCGGGTCAGCTGTCTTGGCCAGTCTGGGGCCGTGGCTGAGCGAGGCCCTGCGGGGTAGAGAATGAGGTAGCTTCCCTCTCCTTTTCAGACGAAGACTTCCGGGGAAGGCGTCAGGAGGCGCCCAAGGTGGAGGAAGGCCTGCGAGAAGGACAGTAAAAGGTAAGGCCTGGAGCCATAGCTACCCAGGGACTGCCCAAGGCCAGGGCCCCCCACACTGTGCACCCCTTGTGTCCTCCCAGGTGTCCAGAGGCGCTGGGTTCAGGCAACTGGGTAGTACAGGCCCCACGTGTCTTCCCTCATAGTTGCGGCAGGGACACGGGAGTGGGAACTAGTCCATTGCATGTCTTTTTTGGTTATTTATTCATTTGACAAAAGATAAGCACACCTGCCTATGACAGATGCTGAGAACAGGAAAACAAAATCAGCTTTGACCTTGAAGAGTTTACAGTCCAGTTGAGAAGACAGTCCAGGACACACACAGCACACTGAGAGGACAATTTAAGAAAAACTGGCTGGGCACGGTGTCTCATGCCTGTAATCCCAGCACTTTGGGAGGCCGAGGTGGGTGGATCACCTGAGGTCAGGAGTTCGAGACCAGCCTGGCCAGTATGGTGAAACCCTGTCTTTGCTAAAAAATACAAAAGTTAGCCTGGCGTGGTGGCACGCACCTGTAATCCCAGCTACTTGGGAGGCTGAGGCAGGAGAATCACTTGAATCTGGGAGGCGGAGGTTGCAGTGAGCCCCGAGATCGCGCCATTGCATGCCAGCCTGGGTGACGAGTGAAACTTCATCTCAAAACAACAACAACAACAAAAAAAAGAAACAAAAGAAAAACTGAGGTGGTCTCAACCCGGCTATGCACACACAGAGCTCTTTCCAGCCCCCTGCTCGGGTTGGGTGGGCTGCGATCTGCCACACCAGGATGAGGAGACCCCTCCTGAGGCAGCGGTTTCTGGCTGAAGCCCCGGGCCTCCAAGCCACTCCTCCTCCTCTCTTCCTGCGCACCCTCTTGGGGAGAAAGAGAAAATGCCAAGGCCTCCTCCAGGACTTGGCCAGGACAGCTGTCCCTCTTCCAGCCCCCCCTTCCCATGGGAGAAGGGAAGCTGCCCGGCCTTCCCCAGCCACTGGTCTGGTCCCAGTGGGCAGCATCTACAAGGCTTTCTTGAGTTGATGGCGTGGCAGGCATGGCCCTGTGGCAGACCGTGGAGAAATACTCGCCTGCCTCAAGATAGTCACAATGGAGGGAAACCAGGAACAAGTAAATACAAGTGTCCTCTCCCCTCTGCCTGGGCAGCTGGCCCCCATACCTGTTCCACCTGACTCCCTACCACATCTACCAGGCACTGCAGCCCCTTCCATTCCCCTCAGGCTTTCCTCAAACACAGAGCCGCAGCCCACTTCCCACTGTCCTGGAATGCCCAGATAGAGCCTGCCAGGGAAACGCCCCCACTGTCACCCCACGCTGCTACTGTCTCCACGTCGTCCTCCTTCCTACTGGTCCCCAGGGAAAACAGGTCCTGTCCAAACCACGCCTACATCAGAACCTTGCTCATCATTCATTCATTCATTCATTCATTCATTCACTCACTCATTCATTCATTCATTCATTCATTCATTTATTTTGAGATGGAGTCTCCTTCTGTGGCCCTGGCTGGAGTGCAGCGGCGCAATCTTGGCTCACTGCAAGCTCCGCCTCCCGGGTTCACGCCATTCTCCTGCCTCAGCCTCCTGAGTAGCTGGGACTACAGGCGCCCACCACCATGCCCGGCTAATATTTTGTATTTTTTTAGTAGAGACGGGGTTTCACCATGTTAGCCAGGATGGTCTTGGTCTCCTGACCTCCTAATCTGCCCACCTCGGCCTCCCGAAGTGCTGGGATTACAGGAGTGAGCCACCGTGCCCGGTTATTTATTTATTTATTTTGAGACAGAGTCTCACTCTGTTGCCCAGGCTGGAGTGCAGTGGCGCACTCTCAGCTCATTGCAACCTCTGCCTCTAAGGTTCAAGCAATTCTCCTGCCTCAGCCTCCTGGATAGCTGGGATTATAGGCACCCACTATCGTGCCTGGCTAATTTGTTTTTGTATTTTTAGTAGAGAAGGATTTTCGCCATGTTGGCCAGGCTGGTTTCGAACATCTGACCCCAGGTGATCCGCCCACCTGGACCTCCCAAAGTGCTAGGATTACAGGTGTGAGCCACTGCACCCGGCCTCATCATTTATTTCTGTCCTAGGACTTCCAGCTTGTCCCTTTCCAGCTCGTTTGACAAGTTGACATCCTCTTCCTCCTCCCCTTAAATACCAGGGGTCTTTGAGTCTCCCTTGCTATCCTTCATCCTCTACAGGCTAACAGCCCCTCCCATCATCCAGATTGACTCGGAGGTTACCCAGCAGCTCAGGGCCTTAGCCTATTCTGCATTCTTCTGGTGCTCTTCCACACACACTCCCCTGATCTTTCCCGAAACTGCCCTCCCTTGGCTCCTGTGACCCCGCGAAGCCTGGTTCTCCTTCCTCTGACTGGCTCTCCTTGTTGCTCTGCCCTTGACCCTCTTTGAAGTCTTCTCACTGCCCACTCTGGCAGTGCCTCCGCCCTCTTTTATAGCACCAGCAACACTTCTGTGCATCTGGCTCCTACATCTGAATCTCCATCGCAGTTAGGCTTCCAGAGCTGCTTTGTGTCCCCAGCTGCACCCAAGATTTTCTTTTCAGTCTTGGGTGGCAACTCAGTCTCTCCTGCTGACTGCCGCCTTTCATTCTCTTTTCTATTCCTTCTATTACCACCCTGATAGATGCTCATCACCTAGGTCACAGCCCTGTTCTCTTCACTGCCCCTGACTACTATGATTATCCCACCACCAAAACCCCACTTTAGTTCCATTTCTCCTATGCTCTTTGAATAAACCTTTTTTTTTTCTATTTTTTTTTTGGGGAGGGATGGAGTCTTGCTATGTTGCCCAGGCTGGAGTGTAGTGATGCAATCTCTGCTCCCTGCAACCTCCCCCTCCCAAGTTCAAGCCATTCTCCTGCCTCAGCCTCCTGAGTAGCTGGGATTACAGGCACCCGCTACCACGCCCGGCTAATTTTTGTATTTTTGGTAGAGACGGGGTTTCACCATGCTGGTCAGGCTGGTCTTGAACCCCCGACCTCATGATCCGTCTGCCTTGGCCTCCCAAAGTGCTGAGATTACAGACGTGAGCCACCGTGCCCAGCCTGAATGAGTCTTCTGAGTAAAGTCTTAGGATCTCTTCAGCTTGGTGTCTGAGGCCTACCAGGTTCTGCCCCCAGTTTACTTTTTTCCACCTACAGATCTCTGTGGCCTAGCTCTCTTGAGCTATGACATATTAGAATGGGCCAGGTACCCTCCCACCTTGAAGCCCTCCCCTATAGCTGCTTCCCCCCAGGATTCCATTCCTCCGCTCCATCTCCTGCTGCCAGAGTCCCTGCAGCTCCGCAAGCTGGAATGGTTCTAGGAATTCGAATGGTGGGGATGACCCAGGCAGAGTTCTACAGTTGACCTCGAGTCCCTTGAGAAAGGGGAGGGCTTAGGTCTTTGGTAACTTCTCCCAAAACTGTCTCTCCAGGAACCAGTGACCAGGAAAGACCATTGGGCTCCTTTGAAAAAGACTCCTCCCATCCCCTTTTTCCCCCTGCCAGATGCCAGCAGCTCTTCCTTGCCAGAGATGATCTGAACCGGTGGGGGCAGCTGGAAAGCAACACTGGCCCCCAGCTGAAGGGCCCAGCTGCAGCCGGACAGATGGTGCTTGAGAACCGAGGCCCAGTGATCCTCCAGCCACAGTCCAGCCCAACCACTGCCACTTTCCATGGGACTTAGAACTTCCGAGTTGCTGCCTTGCAATTGGAGGAAGGACCTGGGGCCCCTAGAGGCAGCAGCCAATTACAGCTCCTTTTGTAGCCAGGCGTTCCTATGGTCAATGAGTGGAAATGCAGGAACCAACCTCCCTTGAAAAAAAAAAAATCCAGAAAGCAGATAAAAATTGGAATATGGAAAAGGGCAAGATGACCCCACCAGAGGCTCTTTGGCCAGGAGGTGGAGTCCCTGCCTCCCTCCGTTCCCTATCTGTCCTGTCCCAGACTCTGCCTGACCCCCTGTCCCCTTCCTCAGCTCCCTCCAGGCACTTGGGTCCCTCCCTTCCAGGGCCTCCCATATCTCAGCCTTCCCCCAGGGCTGCTGGCCCAGCACACAAGCCCTGCACCTAGCCTGGGTGGGAGGTCCCCGGCCAGTCCCCCAGGCACTCTGAGGTGCTATGGGCTGCTGCAGAGCGCATCTCCTGACTGCCCCATCTGGTCTCATCAGGCTGCTGCTGTTGGGGATGGGCTCACTCCCAGCAGCTCCCCATCACACAGCAGGGGTGGGGAGGGTGGCCACCCCAGGGTGGCAGGGTCTTTAATTTGGCAGCAGACAAAAGCCAGTTCTGGAGTCACACCACAGTGGGGGCTCACAGGGGCTCTGACTCCCCAGCTGGACTGGAAGCCCAGCTGTCCGAGGGTGGACAGCAGTGGGCCCTGGAGTGACCCCTTTGAGCAGGTAGCAGGGCTGAAGAGCAAGGTGGAAAGGCCGCCAGCCTGGGTGGGAGTGCCTAGGGCAGAAGGGCTTGCTGGGTGCCCCTGAGACGGGCGGGTGATCTGAGGAGGAGAACGCTGATTCTAGGAAGGCTTACACGGCACCCACCACTGCCACGGGGAGGGAGGCTGCCCAGCCCGTGGCCCCGCCCTGGACATGGGAGCGCGCAGACCTTCTGGAGAGCCGGGAAGCCTGGGCAGGCACGAGGCTTCGGCGCGGCTTCGGGAGGTTGGGAGTGGGATCCGATCCTTGGCGCGGCCCTGGTGGCCTCAGTGACCCCAAGATCACAAGGGCGTAGCGAAGGCGAGCCGGCGATTGCACCTCGTCCCACCCACCCTGCCCGGACTCCCGACGCCGAATTTCCCCTCTCTGGGGAGGGCCGGGACGCGCCGTCGCCGCCGAGCGTGACCAAGTTTGGAAACGCGCACGGGGCCGGGACGCTGGCTCGGGGGCCCTGCCGAGGAGCGGCCGCCCCCTCCACTGCTCCTCGCGCCAGGCCTGAGGTCCTGGAGGGAGGGGAAGGTCTCCGAGGAGTGCCTCGGGTCCCCAGCTCGAGTTCCCGACGGGTCTCTAAGCCTTCCCCGCGCCAGGACGGGCGCACTGCGGGGGAAGCCCCAGCCCCACGTCTGTGAGTGTTGCTTGTTATTTTTTTTCCTCCTATGTGTGGGTTTTTTCTTGGAGCTGTTTCATAGGAATTCCTGTAATAAAGAGTTGGTGTTCTCTTGGTGCTCTGATGTGGCCAGCGGCGTGGGCTGGATCCTCCTGCTCCCTCCTCCCTCCCCGCCTGGGGCAGGGTTTGTCCCCCTGGAGCCCCGCGTCGCATTCCTAGGGTACCCCTGCCTTGCCTCGCCCATTCACCCGCAGCGCTCTCCGACTGCACTCTCGAGGTGACACCTGCGGCACCGCTGCACCGCTGCACCGCATCTTTGCGGACCGGCTATGTCTAGCGCTGTCGCCTTCCTGTTTGGCCCAGGACAGTAAACCGCTTGCTGATAGGCAAGGGAAACACCCCTATGGGGAAAGCCAATCTGTTGCGAAAGCTCCAGACGGCCACCTCCCTAAATAAACAGCTTCTGGATTAAAGGCAGACTGGAGGCTGCAGGGAAGTGCAATTGCAGACTTCAAAGGGAACTCAGAGATCGCCCAGTTGATACATCTCTCCTTCCTCCTCCTCTCCAGCTCAGCTGGACTACCCCCCATCCTCCGCCACAGGGACAGGGCCCTCGCTGCCAGAAGAGGAAGCTGGTGCCGTTTCCAGACAGGGCAGTTCTCAAGGTCGAAGTTTTTCCTTGTGTTGAGCCAACAGCCTTCTAGGGCTTCCAACCACACGTCTTGCTCTTGGGCTCTGGGTCACCGTTGCCAAGGCTGCCTCTCTTGCCCCTGATGCCATGTTTCAGCTCAGTGACCTCACCCTCTCTCTTCCCTGACAACTCATGTGCTTCCTGCACTCCCTGCGGGGGCCTCCCCACCCATCAGGGTCTGGCCCCACCCCCAGTCAGACCCAGGGGGCTTGTAAAGTGGCACACCTGGGACAGGGTGATGCTCCACACGAGCTGTCCTGAGCAAACCAGGATTATCCTCTAGCCCCGGTTCTCTGCATCATATTCATTGCCTGGGAAGCTGTTCCAAATGCCAATTCCGAGACCTACTGAGTCGGAAACTCTGGGGGTGCAGCCCAGCAACCTGTATTCTGATGTGCACCACAGTTTGGGAATCATGGTACCAGGCCAGTACCTAGCACGGGCTGTACAGAATTACTTGAGTAGCTTTAAAAAAAATCCTGGCCAAGACCAGGCTCGGTGGCCACACTTATAATCCCAGCACTTTGACAGGTTGAGGCAGCAGGATCGCTTGAGCCCAGGAATTCAAGACCAACCCGGGCAACAAAGTGAGACCCACCCCCGCAAACCCCCACATCTCTACAAAAAAAAAAAAAGCTGGGTTGGTGGTACACACATGTAATCCCAGCTACACGGGAGGCTGAGGTGGGAGGATCGCTTGAGCCCAGGAGGTCGAGGCCGCAGTGAGCTGTGATCATGCCACTATATTCCAGGCTGGGTGACAGAGCAAGACCCTGTCTCAATTAAAAAAAAATAGATCCTGGCCAGCCCTTGTGGTTCATGCCTGTAATCCCAGCACTTTGGGAGGCCAAAGTGGGAGGATTGTTTGAGGTCAGGAATCTGACGTTACAGTGAGCTATAATTGAGCCACCGCACTCCAGCCTGGGTGACAGAGCAAGACCTCATCTCTATTAAAGAAAAAAAATCCTGATGTTCAGTACCCTAGACCAATTAAATCAACTATGGGTTTTTTTGTTTTTTGTTTTTTTAAAGCTCCCAAGGTAATTAAATTTGCCATCAAGTTTGAGGACCAGCCCACTTGGCAATCTGTTAGGTGTTTTATATTAGCCCATTTGATCTTGCCCAGTAATGATCACTTTACAGATAGTATAATTACAGTTCAGAGACATTAAGTAACTTATCCAAGATCACAGAGCTAGAATGTCATGAGGCCAGAAAATGAGGCCGAGAGCTGCCTGACTCCAAAACTTGTGTTGCCTCCTCTGCACCCACCATCCCCTGGGAGCTTGTTAGGAATGCATATTATCAGGCCCCATTCCAGATCTGAATCTGAAACAGGCGTGCATTTTAACAAGCCCTTCGGATCATTCTGATACATGCTTAAGTTTAAGAACCACAGCTCCACAATCTGACTACTCACAGCTTGGTCTACAGACCAGCAACATTCTTTATTACTTGGGAGCTTATTAGAAACAGAATCTCAGGCTCTGCCCCAGCCTTACTGGATCAGAATTTGCATTTTAACAAGCTCTTCAGGTGACTTCTATGCACATTAAAGCTAGAGAAACACTGCTCTAGAACACTGGTCCTCAAACTTGCTGTACATTAGAATCATTTCTGATGTGTGGGTCTCATTCCCAGAAATTCTGATTTAATTGGTTTGGGATTTAGCCTGAGAATCAGATTGTAAAATCCCAGGTGCTTCTAATATGCAGCAAGTTTGAGACCCTTACACCATTTTGCCTGTTAGTGTAGATGACACTGGAGATGACGATAATCAGAGAGAGAAAGAGAGGGAGAATGCTTACCAGGTCTACCAAGGAGTGCAGGAGATGAAGCCTCTGCCGGAGCCCCTGACTCCTGGTTAAAGATGGCTATGGGTCCGGGGATAGGGACAGGCTGGACCAGATGACTGCCTTAGCCACCTACCCTGACGCTGCTTGCTCATCTGCAAGTGCTGAGCTCCTGGTATCCACAAGGTGATACCTGCAGATTTATCCTCTGCAAAAATGCAGAGCTGGACTATCCGAAGTCTGGTCCAGCCAGGGCCCCTTCCCCATCTTGATGATGCTTTGATGTCCTCAGGGATCAACCCCAACTTGAAAGGCGATCATGGGTCTGGAAAATGCTGTGCCCACAAGAATTGGCCTGGTTATTACCAGGCTGGGGTCTCAACCCTCCCTCTGTTTTCTTGAAGCAACTGGTTGGAGATAGGGTCTGGGGGGAAAACAGGAGAATTTGCTCTGAAGAATGAGGGAGGCAGGCAAGGTATGGTATGATGAAGATGGTAGCTCTTTATCGAGTGTTTATTGTGTGCCAGACACTCTCCTAGGGTACTTTACATGCATTATTTCACCGAATCCTTCACAACAATTATATGAAATCAGTATTACTACTTGTGTTTCACACAGAGATGTGAAAGGCCTTGCTCAACATCTACCCTCAGTAAGAGGTGGTAGGACCTGCATATGAACCCAGGCAGCTGAGCTCCCGAGATGATACCTAAACACTAAGCATGGCGGGGTCGGGTTGGGATGCAGGGGGATGGGGTTAAGATGCAGCACCCCTGCACAGATGCAATCTGTGGAGCACAGAAAGGGCCCACTTGCTCAAAAACGTCACCACAGTGATCCGTGATCCAACAGAGTGCCTGGAACGCCTCCATTAGCATTCTTTATCTAGTTTAAAAAAAAATCTCTTAGCATTTCCATTAAATGGCAAATATGCTATTGAGAGAGAAGCACATGAACTCCTTATGCCCATTATCACAGCATAGATTAATTTGTTGGATTAATGGGCTGCACCGGCTGGAGGAAGAGTTGGAAATTTCTGGAGGTGGCCAGGTGGGAGAGGGCGGGCATGTGAAAGGGGCTGTGTGAATCGACTGCCACCTGGTGGTCATCTTGCAGAAGTGGCAGTCACTGGCCACTGAGACACCCAGAACGATTTTCCCAGAAGGAAGATGTGACCACCTGTTTGACCTTAGGCCAAAGAGACAGAGGGAAATTTACTCTGTTCACATGGTCATATGTTTTGTAAAATTTGCAAAACAAAGATATTTTCTTTTTCTTTTCTTCTCTTTTTTTTTTTTTTTTTTTGAGATGGAGTTTCACTCTTATTGCCCAGGCTGGAGTGCAATGGCATGATCTCAGCTCACTGCAACCCCTGCCTTCCGGGTTCAAGCGATTCTCCTGCCTCAGCGTCCTGAGTAGCTGGAATTACAGGCCCCCTGCCACCACGCCTGGCTAAATTTTTGTATTTTTAGTAGAGACGGGATTTCCCCATGTTGGCCAGGCTGGTCTCGAACTCCTGACCTCAGGTGATCCACTCACCTCGGCCTCCCAAAGTGCTGGGATTATAGGCTGTGAGCCACCGCGCCTGGCCAGATTTTTTCTTTTTTTTTCTTTTTTTTTTTTGAGACAGAGTCTCGCTCTGTCGCCCAGGCTGGAGTGCAGTGGCCGGATCTCAGCTCACTGCAAGCTCCGCCTCCCAGGTTTACGCCATTCTCCTGCCTCAGCCTCCCGAGTAGCTGGGACTACAGGTGCCTGCCACCTCGCCCGGCTAGTTTTTTGTATTTTTTAGTAGAGACGGGGTTTCACCGTGTTAGCCAGGTGGTCTCGATCTCCTGACCTCGTGATCTGCCCTCTCGGCCTCCCAAAGTGCTGGGATTACAGGCTTGAGCCACCGCGCCCGGCCAGATTTTTTCTTAAGAGAGCCACTAAGATTAGATAAGCTTCAGGACCCACAAAACCAGCATCTACCCTGAAGAGCTGAGGCTTGGAGTCAGGTGTCCTTTCCAGAGAGTAAAGGGTCACAATTCTTTATCAGGACAAGAGGATTATTCCAGGGACTCCAGTAGGAGGAATTGTGAAGCTCAGTACAAACAGCACGTGCTTCTTTGCTCTGACCTTGCCATTCAAAATGTGGTCTATGGATACAGCGACCAACTGTCCTAGTTTCCCTGGATGCAGAACTTTCAGTGCCAAAACTGGGAAAGTCGTGGGCATACTTGGGTGGGTTGGTTATCCCAACTGCAGATTTGCAGCATTGGCATCAACCTGGAAGGTTGCTAGAAATGCAGACCTAGACCTACTGAGTCACACTGCATTTTCCAAGATCTGCAGCAAATTCATGTGCATATTAAAGACTGAGTTGCTGTGACTTCCCCAGAAAGAGAAGGGCCCACATTGGCCCTGAAATGTATGCCTTCAAGGGGTTTGGTGGGCTGCAAAACCCCACAGAGTGATTCCAACTGGCTTTGAATTCCAACAATAAAAGGCCAGCTTCTTGCTCCAGGCCAAGCTGGCCCCTTTTCCCCTGGTCACAGTGACATAGGCCCCCCAGGGCGTAAAGTTCTTATTTCTCTTCCTGAACTGGATTCTTCCTGGAGGCAAGCCCAGGTTTGGTGAAGAAAAGAGTGGGTAGCTAAATGAAAATAGTTTGTAGGCCGGGGCACGATGGCTTACACCTGTAAATCCTAGCACTTTGGGAGGTCAAGGTGGGTGGATCATCTGAGGTCAGGAATTCGAGACCAGCCTGGCCAACATGGTGAAACCTGGTCTCTACTAAAAATACAAAAATTAGCTGGGCGTGGTGGCGCACGCCTGTAATCCCAGCTACTCAAGAGGTTGAGGCAGGAGAATCACTTGAACCCAGGAGGTGGAGGTTGCAGTGAGCCGAGATTGTGCCGCTGCACTCCAGCTTGGGTGACAGAGCAAGATTCCATCTGAAAAAAAAAGGAAAGGAAAGAGGAAAGGAAAATAGCTTGTATGTTGTTAGGTGAGTTATTTTCTTTTCTTTTTTTTTTTTTTTTTTGAGAGAGTCTCAGCTCTGTCACCCAGGCTGGAGTGCAGTGCTACAATCATAGCTCACTGCAGCCTTGACTTCTGGGGCTCAAGTGATCCTCCCACCTTAGCCTCCCGAGGAGCTGGGACCACAGGCTCCTACTACTATGCCTGGCTAATTTTTTGATTTTTAATAGAGACAAGGTCTCTCTGTATTGCTCAGGCTTTTCTCAAACTCCTGGACTCAATTGATCCTCCCACCTCGGCCTCCCAAAGTGCTGGATTACAGGCATGAGTCATGGCAGCCAGTCTCAGGTGAGATTTAATTCAAGAACATTGTTGCTCTTAAGCGTAGTCAGAAATTACCATCACTCATATTTATTGAGTAGTTACCATACACCGGGTACTGTTTTAAGCACTTAGCAGGTATGAACCCACTGGTGCCTCACTACAAATCCTCTGCTAGGTGCTATCATTATCCCCACTTTACAAATGAAGCTGAGGCCCAGGGGACTGTAAAAGAGAACTACCTGTCAGTGAGGCACACAGGACAGTCAGACCGGAAATGCTCATGATGTGCAGTGAATGGTGAGGTAGGGGATTATTTCCGTTCATCCACAGCTCTCTCCCTATCTGTGTATCTGGGGAAGGCCTCAAAGGAAAGCTGGGCTTGGGAGGGAGGGAGGGAGGGCTGGGTGTGGACAGGCAGTGAAAGGAAGGCGGAGATGACAGCATCCTCATTTGTCCTAATTTGGCTTTATTTATCCATGAGGTTCACTAGAAAACTCTAAGTAAGAGCTGTGGGCCAAGCACCAGGCCTGGTGTGGGGAGGCAGAGCTAAAAGTCCTAGTTCCTGCCCTCAAAAAGGCCCCTGTAGCCAGACTCAGACAGGTAAACAGACTTCCAACACATACAGAGCCCTCAAAGAGATAAGCATAGGGAGGGAGGGAGCAGGTCTGGGCACTCACGTGATCTTACTGACTGTGTGCTGGGGGCCAAAAGCTTTCCCACCTGAACTTGACAGTTCCTTGAAGCCTAGGAATGGGGTCTGAAGGGGAACTCTCAGAATAGGGGCACAAGCCCCGCAGCCGGAAGCAAAGAGAAGGCACTCTGCCTCCTTTTTTTTTTTTTTTTTTTTTTTGAGATGGAGTCTTGCTCTATCACCCCGACTGGAATGCAGGGGCGCGATCTCAGTTCACTGTAACCTCCACCTCCCAGGTTCAAGCAATTCTCTTGGCTCAGCCTCCCAAGTAGCTAGGATTGCAGGCGCCCACCACCATGCCTGGCTAACTTTTTGTATTTGTAGTAGAGACGGGGTTTACATGATGTTGGCCAGGCTGGTCTCGAACTCCTGACCTCAAGTGATCCACCCACCCCAGCCTTCCAAAGTGCTGGGATTACAGGCTTGAGCCACCGCGTCTGGCTGCCTCCTCCTTTAATAGCCCTCCCTGCCCTTCATCCTCCTGGACCTCAGACTCATGAAGCCTATAATTATTTATTTATTTATTTATTTATTTATTTATTTTATTTTTTTTTTTTTTTGAGGCGGAGTCTTCACTCTGTCGCCCAGGCTGGAGTGCAGTGGCACCATCTCGGCTCACTGCAAGCTCCGCCTCCCGGGTTCGCGCCATTCTCCTGCCTCAGCCTCCCGAGTAGCTGGGACTACAGGCGCCCGCCACCGCGCCCGGCTAATTTTTTTTTTTGTATTTTAGTAGAGACGGGGTTTCACCGTGTTAGCCAGGATGGTCTCGATCTCCTGACCTCGTGATCCGCCCATCTCGGCCTCCCAAAGTGCAGGGATTACAGGCGTGAGCCACCGTGCCCGGCCGATTTATTTATTTTTAACTGATCCTGATATAATCCTCTCTCTCTCTCTCTCTCTCTTAAAGTTCTCACTTTGTCACCTAGGCTGGGGTGCAGTGGCACAATCATAGTTCACTGCAGCCTCGAACGCCTAGGCTCAAGCAATTCTCCTCTCTCAGCCTCATGAGTAGCTAGCACTACCAGCTTGTGCCACTGCACTGGCTAACTTTTTTCTTTCTTTTCTTTTCTTTTCCTTTTTTTTTTTTTTTTTTTTTTGTAGAGACAAGGTCTCGCTATGTTGGCCAGGCTGGTCTCAAACTCCTGGCCTCAAGTGATCCTCCCACCTCGGCCTCCTAAAGTGCTGGGATTACAGACATGATCCTCCACAGCTGGCCTGATATAATTCTTAAACCACGTATTGAATATACTGTATTGCTTTTCTCCCTTTAAAGCTAATTGCTCCCTGATTTTAGCTGTCTGCCATAGATGAGTAGCAGCATTCATGATTTCATCAATATGCTGGGAGTTTCACAAAGCTGTTCCACTATTGGGGATGATGCTCTTCCTCATTTTGTGTGACAAATTCCCACACACTATTTATTTATTTATTTTTGAGATGGAGTCTTGCTGTGTTACCCAGGGTGGAGTGCAGTGGTGCAATCTTAGCTCACTGCAACCTCCGCTTCCTGGGTTCAAGTGATTCTCCTGCCTCAGCCTCCCAAGTAGCTGGGATTACAGGCGTGTGCCATGACACCCGCCTAATTTTATTTATTTATTTATTTATTTATTATTATTTTTTATTTTTAGTAGAGACGGGGTTTCGCCATGTTGGCCATGCTGGTCTCAAACTCCTGACCTCAAGTGATCCACCCGCCTCGGCCTCCCAAAGTACTGGGATTACAGGCATGAGCCGCCACGCCTGACCTCCACGCACTATTTAAATAAGGGCATTGTCACAAAGATGCAGGCAGAGTGATGGGAAGCCACAAGGGATGGCCTAGACCCCATGGTTAATAACAGAGGGGCATAGCTTGCCAACTATGTCTAGGCTTGAAGGGGCAGGAGAGGGACAGTGGCTGGAACCTGGTGAGAGAGCTGTGATTTTGTGTTCTAGAACTTTATGTTCCAGGAGGGAGCCAGTTGGCAGTACCAACTGGAATCCAACCAGAAGCAGAGGGCAAGGAGCTGGTGGATGCAGGCCACAGAAGCCAGCCTCCCGAGGCGCAGAGCAGGGCGAAGGACAGCAGAGAGTGGGTGTGGAACTGCTTGGGCAAATGGGAACTATTCAGCACTTACCGATCAATGTTAGGGGCTGAGTTGTGTCTCCCTGAAAATCGTACGTTGAGGTCCTAACTCTCAGTACCTCAGAATGTGACTATAATAGGAGGTAGTCTTTGAAGAGGTAATTAAGTTAAAAATGAAGTCAGTAGGGTGGGCCCTAATCCAATAAGACTGGTGTCCTCATAAGAAGAGATTAGGACAAAACCTTCCCACAAAGAAGAAAGACCATGTGAAGACGCTGGAGAAGAAAGCTGTCTCCAAGGCAAGGAGAAACTAGCCATGTGCACAATAAACTAAACTTGCAGACACCTTGATCTTGGACTTCTGGCCTCCAGAACAGGGAGAAAATTTGTGTGTAAGCCACCCACTCTGTGTGCAAGTGGTGTTAGGGCAGGCCTAGCAAACTTCATACAATCAACAAGCTATTCAGCACATAACTTAATATGTATGTATTTGCCTCTGTTTTCCCTACTGGACAGTTGGATTCTCTAAGACTCAGAATAGTCAAGGAGGTGTTTACATGCTTCTGGAATGAATGGATCATCTAACAAGAAAGTAAAACAGTAAGGCAATCTATGAAATATTATCAAAATGCTGCAGTCCAGGTGGCAATGGGTGGATGACACAGCACAACAGCAATAGCGATGCCATTACAGTCACCAGGCGTGTCGCTGCTCACAGGCACTCACTATGTCCCAGGTGCTGTGAATAGTGCTTTACATGAATGATCTCTTTTACTTTTGCCACAAGCCACGAAGATAGTTGACACTGCCATCCATATTATTATTATTACTATTTTTGAGACAGGGTCTCAGTTCTGTTGACCAGGCTGGAGTGCAGTGGTGTGATCATGGCTCACTGCAACCTTGAACTCCTGGGCTCAAGCCATCCTCCCACCTCAGTCCCCTGAGTAGCTGGGACTACAGGCATGCACCACCACACCTGGCTAATTTTGCCCAGGCTGGTTTTGAACTCCTGGTTTAAGCAATCCTCCCACATTGGCCTCCCAAAATGTTGGGATTACAAGCACGAGCCACTGAGCCCAGCTCCACATTTTAACTGTTGGAGAAACAGAGGCTTGAAAAGTTACGTAGCTTGCCCAGAGTGATGCAATTAGTGGGCACATCTACAATGAGACAGTGGGATTAATATGAGGCTGAGTGGTGTTGTAGTGGAAGGAACGTGGCCTTTGTGAGAGTTTACAAGCACCACTTCCTTATCTGTAAAATTATCAGGACATTACGTATGGCAGCAGGTGGTTGAACGACTGAATGAGACACTTGAGGTTCCTTGGTACCTCCTGCAGCATGGTAGTGCATGGTGTAAGTGCCCCAGCCCCTCACAGCCTTGGGTGGCTGTGGTCCCTACTCTAGAAGACAGTCTCAGATGTCCATTCTGCCTGCCCCCTGCTGCCCAACAACTCCCTCCTGTATTATGAATGAATGCTTCTTGGGTGTGTACTTCTTGTGCAGCCTCGGAAGGCTGTTATCCCAAAAGTACCTACAGTCTGCCCACCAATATTCTGCTCTCAGTCATAGAAGCAGGCTGGAAAGGCAAACTTCAAAGGATTGGAAGAGGAAGGGACCACCCCAAGATTAGAGAGAACATTTCTGCCTTGCAGTTCTTCCCCTATTGAGGGTTTGTGTCTTTGTTCCCCCTCCTTGTTCTTAGAATAAACCCTTTAACTCTTTAGCTGCAGTGACTGCACTAACCTACAGTAGCAGTTCCTGGTGGGAGAAGAGAAGTGTGCCTGTAATCTGGGCTGGCAGATAGTGCTGGCTGGGACAGAATTAGAAAGTTGTTAGGAGGCCTGGGAAGACTATATTTAGCTGGGAGCATGTTTACTCTCCCCAGAGCATGGCCTTTTAGACCTCCTGAGGGCTGGGAGACTACAGCCTTTACACTTGGCCTGGGGCCAGAGCTGTGCTGTCTCTTCTCTGTTACAGAGGATCTGGAGGCAGCAGTGAAATCCACTACAGGTTAGCCCTGGGCCTCAAATCAGTGGATTCCTGCTCTGTGTGTGTGTGTGTGTGTGTGTGTGTGTGTGTGTGTGTGTGTTGTGGGGAGAGGGGCGGGGGAGCGGCCTTCTGCTGGGCTCTTGAGCCTACCAGCCTCCAGCTTTAGGCATAGCTTAGGCAGCAGTGTGAGGTCCTGGAAAGGGCCCTGTCTGCCCCGCCCCCACAGGCTGGCTCTATCAGTTGCTTATCAGACAAGTTTAACTTCCTGAGGCCTTGCTTTCTCATCTATAATGAGGATGTTAATAGCTACCTTATGGGAAGGTATGTGGATTCAGTAAGATAACACACACAAGTAGTAAGTGCTCATCAAACAGTCCCTTCTTCCCCCTCACCAGCCTCTGAGTGGGAGGACTCTAGCATGACTTGACTAGGTTCCCAGGAGACATTGTGTGTGATTCAAAACATTCATTGGATTAAAAGTTCAAATATGAATACCATCTCTTTACAAGTCACACTCTGAAGCACGTATAAAGGAAGAAAAAATTCTCCCTTCCCTGCCTGCAGTTTCACTCCAAGATACCCCATGTTCACAGCCTTGGGTGTCCTTCTGCAGAATTTCTATCCTCAAACACAAACATATATAGAGGTGTTTCTTTTTCTTTTATTTTTCCTAACACGTTGAGATTCCATTAAACATGTTTCTTTGCCACTTCGTCTTTCATTTAAACATGTCATGTACGTTAACCTAGGTAAATACATATGGATCTAGCTCATTCATTTTAATAGCTGCATAGGGTTTCAAAGAAAGTATGAACAATAATTTTCCAGCCATTTCTCATCTGATAGATTTTTTTTCCCACTACAAACAATGCTGCAACGATGATCCTTAAGCAAACATCCTCATGAATTGATGTTTTAATTTCTACGAGATTCTTTCCCCGAAATATGATTACTGGGTCAAAGGGTATACGCTACACACAGTTTATATTTTTTTACAGTTTAACACTGAGAGATGACTTTCTGCAGATTTTTTCGTTTCCTTCTCGGCGTTTGTTTGTTCCGGACACTTTCACTTTTCGAGTTCCAAGGAGGAGGTAGCCCGCGACGCCGGCCGCGGGAAACACGAGTTGCAGCCAGCACCCCAGTTAGCGTGGATGCAGGTGGCACTCCGGGGACGAGGGGCTTAGTGGGAGCACTACACAGCCAGAGGCGGAGGCCCGAAATCTAGCACGACGCTGGGCAAGTGACGGCCCCTCTCCGGCCTTCGTTTTCTTCTGCGTAGTCTGTGACTCTGAACAACATTAGGCTCAGCGTGGGCCTAGAGCTGGTGACCTCAAATCTCGGCCTTTGTTGGCTTCCCCAGGACCGTAGGCTGCGCCTCACCCCCACTCTGCCCCACTACTTCTCCTCCGCGTGGCTCCACCTTTTCAGAGGAGTTGGCTCAACAAGGCGACAGAGAGTAAAGCAACCACCATAATGAATCCCTCCCCCAGCTCGGTCATTTATTATTTCTGTCCGGCTTTGGCTCGCTCCCTCCCTTTTGGCTCTGCTATCGAGTGCTCCTGCCTGAAACTGGCAAGTAACCTCGGAGCGCGCCCGTTCGGCCTATCACTTGCTTCTGCCTGCGCCGCTCTCCCGCAGGGGCTGTGGTGAAAGCACAGTGATCCTCGGCTCGGCCAGCAACTTACGCGCCCTTTATCTGGAGCAGCCGCTTCCGGTTCCGGTAGCAGCTAGTCACGCTTGATCCCAGGCGCAGATCATGGCAGGCAGCCGGCTGGAAACCGTAGGGAGCGTCTTCTCGCGGTGTGTGCTCCGAGCCGCGGTGGGCTGAGGGTGCTTCCCCCAGGCTGGGGTTCTCAGCTGGTCACGCTCTTCCTTGGGGCGGACCTGAGCAGGGCGAGGCGTTCTGCAGGGTGCGGGGGCTGAGCTGGGTGAGACTCCCATGTTTTCTTCTGGCTTCGAATAGTTGTGCCTGAGGATGCCTCTCCTTGCGTTTATGTGTCATGTTAAAGATTATTGCAGCCGCCTCTCCCCGAGTGGAGGTCTCTGGGAAGAGGAAGGGAGGAAGAGCCCGATGGGCCTGACTAGACCGCTCTTGAATTTTTCCGTGACGGAACGTGGGTGGGACGCACAAAAGAAGATAGAGGGATTTAACCCCTGAGCGTTGTTAGTTTGGTTTGGGATGTGGACAGACCTTCCCTGTAGGTGGGGAGCAGTCCTCCCCCTATCTGTGTTGCAAACCGCGTAATACCTTTAATGTCCCAAGCTGTGCTAGACTGATTAAGGGGCTTTGGCAGGCTACTGCAAATGACCCAGTTTCGTTCTGTTCCCTCTCTAAGGACTCGGAACCTGATTCGGGCCGGGGTGCTGAAGGAGAAACCTCTGTGGTTGGACATATATAACGCCTTTCCCCCGCTGAGGGAGCCCGTCTTCCAAAGACCCCGATTGCGATATGGCAAAGCCAAAGCTTCCATCCAGGACATCTGGTACCACGAGGATCAGATTAGAGCGTGAGTGCTCAGCCCTGTAGTGGACAGGAGGCAACAGAACTTAAGAAGGGGAGGTTTCGGTAGCAGTCTGGGAATTCAAATATGAAATTGAGTCAGGGGCTTGCCCTGTGGAGAAGACTTATCTAGCCAAATTAGGGAGTCAGCACCCCTTCCCCATAGTGAAACTGAAGTTCTGAAAACTGGAATCTGGAGCCCAGCAACTGAAAGATCATTGCAATTATAGCTGCCTGTTTCTGGGCATCTGCTTTGGGCCAGAAACTGTACTTTTGCAAGCATTATCTCATTCTCTAAAGGCCTTACTCTAACTTACAAGGAAGTATTGCTTCCGTTTTATTCAAGGAGACTGCGAAGCTCCGGGAAATTAGCTAACTTCTATTAATTACTAAATACATAGGAGGGTGGCAGATCTGAGAATCACATCTCTGACTCCAAGCTTATGGTGATCATTATGCCTGCCTTCTCCAGGAGTAGAGATAGGAGGAACGTGGTCTATGGATCTAGTAGTCCGGATCTTTGAAGCCACTCAGATGAAAGCATGCTTAAAAGTCTAAGAGAGGCCGGGTGTGGTGTTTCACGCCTGTAATCCCAACACTTTGGGAGGCCAAGGCGGGCGGATCACCTGAGGTCAGGAGTTCGAGACGAATCAGACCAATATGGTGAAACCCCGTCTCTACTAAAAATACAAAAATTAGCCGGGCATGATGGTGGGTGCCTGTAGTCCCAGCTACTCGGGAGGCTGAGACAGGAGAATTGCTTGAACCTGGGAGGTGGAGGTTGCAGTGAGCCGAGATTGCACCACTGCACTCCAGCCTGGGCGACAGAGTGAGACAAATCACTAGGAATTTAAAGGAAAATCATGTGTTCTTTGTTTATTTTTTTTAGCATCCGTTTTCTCTTTTTTTCTTAAGCTCAGTGGCAAGAGTATTTCCTCTTTTGTTCTAAAAGCAACACATGCTACTTGTAGAAAATTTAGATACATGAGGAAAGCATAAAGAAGAAATCACAGGCTGAATGTGGTAGCTTGTGCCTGTAATCCCAGTGCTCTGGGAGGCGTAGGCGAGGATAGCTTGTGCCCAGGAGTTTGAGACCAGCCTGAGCAACATAGCAGGACTTGTCTCTACCGAAAAAAAAAAAAAGGAGTTGTCTTAGTTTACACTCTGATTAGCAGTTTCTGAGAGTTCTTACTTTATCCTTGTCAGTATTGGTAATGATTATTTAAGATTTTTTTTTTTTCTGAGCCAGGTATGGTGGCCCATGCCTGTAATCCTAGCACTTTGGGAGGCTGAGGCGGGCAGATTGCCTGAGTTCAGGAGTTCGAGACCACTTTGGGCAACATGGTGAAACCCTGTCTTGACTAAAATACCAAAAATTAGCCGGGCATGGTGGTGGGTGCCTGTAGTCCCAGCTACTCTGGAGGCTGAGGTGGGAGAATTGCTTGAACCTAGAAGGTGGAGGTTTCAGTGAGCTGAGATTGCACCACTGCACTCCAGCCTGGGCAACAGAGGGAGACCCTGTCTCCAAAAGAGACAGGATCCTGATCTAGGTAGTTTTTTTTTTTTTTGAATCGGAGTCTCACTCTGTCTCCCAGGCTGGTGTGCAGTGGCACGATCTTGGCTCACTGTAAGCTCTGCCTTCCGGGTTCACGCCATTCTCTTGCCTCAGCCTCCCGAGTAGCTGGGACTATAGGCGACTGCCACCACGCCTGGCTAATTTGTGTATTTTTAGTAGAGACGGTGTTTCACCGCGTTAGCCATGATGGTCTCGATCTCCTGACCTCATGATCCGCCTGCCTTGGCCTCCCAAAGTGCTGGGATTATAGGCATGAGCCACTGCACCTGGCTGATCTAGGTGGTTTTAAAATAATAACCCCAGCACTTTGGGAAGCCCAGGCAGGCGGATCACGAGATCAGGAGTTTGAAACCAACCTGGCCAACATGATGAAACCCCGTCTCTACTAAAAATTAAAAAATTAGCTGGGTGTGGTGGCCCGGGCATGTAATCCCAGCTGCTTGGGAGGCTGAGGCAGGAGAATAGCTTGAACCTGGGTGGCGGAGGTTGCAGTGAGCTGAGATGATGCCACTGCACTCCAGCCTGGGCGACAGAGCAAGACTCTGTCTTGGGAAAAGAAAACCAGTAATTGTGTCTAGAGATTTTAATTTCTGTTTCTTTGACAAGTTTCTCTACTTTCATGATTATTGGCCATTTGAATTTATTTTTGAAATATCTGTCTTCTTTACCTATTTTAATAATTGTTATTCTTGATCAGTAAGAATTCTTTATTGAATTGAAGATACTAAGTCTTTGACATACACTCCAGACATTTATTTATATGTTATTTGTTATTAATAATGCTTGTTTAATTTATAGAAGCTGGTTATTTCATTCCACTAATTTTTTTGGTGCCTTCTATGTGTTAAGCATTGTGCTAAACATTGTGCTAGGCACTGAAGTATTTTATGTATTCAAATCTACCCACTTTTTCTTTTTGCTGGCTTCATTGCCTTTAGGCTTAGCGGGTTTGGGAAAGTCTTTTTCAGTAAACTCAACTCTCTTTTTCTGAGTTATCTTTCAAAGTGCAAATGAGGGGTTGAAACTAGTAGAAATATTCATTCTTTAATCTTCTTTCCTCCTTCACTCTCCTTTTCCCAAAACTTAGTCACAGAAAATGTGCTTCTAATGGTTTCCTAGCAACATTCTTTGTTGTTGTTGTTGTTGTTGTTGTTTTTGAGATGGAGTCTCACTCTATCACCCAGGCTGGAGTGCAGTGGTGTAATTTTGGCTCACTGCAACCTCCACTTCCCGGGTCCAAGCAGTTCTTCTGCCTCAGCCTCCTAAGTAGCTGGAATTACAAGTGCACGCCACCATGTCTGGTTAATTTTTGTATTTTTAGTAGAGATGGGGTTTTACCATGTTGGTCAGGCTGGTCTCGAACTCCTGACCTTGTGATCCGCCCACGTCGGCTTCCTAAAGTGTTGGGATTACAGTTATGAGCCACCCTGCCCGGCCTCCTAGCAACATTCTTAAAAATATCTTTAAAGTTCTCTATTTTTTTCATACTAAAAAAAAAAGAAAATAGATATCACAACTTTTTTGGGACTACTTTTCTGCTGCCAGTCAGTTTTCATGTTTCCCCTTTTGTATGCCCTGAGAGCTTTGTTCATACTGCCCCTGTTGTGGCCTTAGCTTGTCTTTAATAGCTCTACATTACAAATGCCCTGTCTTTATTCAATAACAAACATTCATTAAGCACTGTCATGGGCCAGGCATTGTCACATTCATTCCTGTAACTTCAGTGCCTAGCCCAATGTGTGGCATGTAAGTTGCTTATTAATTGTCTCTTGAATGAAGAAGCTAATGGATTAATGAACAGATGAACTATGAGGCTGGTAGAGAGAAATGCAAGAAAATTCCTTGGAGAGGAATGGTGGAGGGCCAGAATTGGGACTGTTTGGAAAATGGCCATCAGAGTTTTATTAGTTTTCTGAAACAATTTCAGCAACAGTAGGCTAGAAACCACTTCTATGGCCACATTTAGCATCCCTATACATTTATCTGAGATCTAAATAAGTGGTAAATCTCTCACTAGGAGTTTAGTGACAAAGCCCCTCCCCTTGAATACTGATGTTAGTTAGCTTTTAGTACCTAGAATTTGTCTAGTTCCTTTTTCTCTTAAATATTTAGACCAATGAATGTGCCTAATTGACTTTGATAATACACATCCATTATTCTTACTGTTATTTCAGGATGCTAGAAAATGGAATTTATAAGGTCATTATGTTCTGAATTGGAGCCCAGGCTTCCCCCTGGGACCCCTAACCCCAGCACTCTTTTAAGGTAGTAGAACAAGTATGTTCTTGCTCTACTTGGAAATTTTCGGCATAGGACATGAGATCTTTAAGGAGATTAAATGCTTTTTCAGCACCTTTCTTCTCAGACCCATTGCATGCACTTTGTGGTTCATTGATACATTAAAATCATTTGTGCTTTGCTCTCAGGTATAATCCCGGCACTTTAGGAGGCTGAGGCGGGTGGATCACTTCAGGTCAGGAGTTTGAAAGCAGCCTGGGCAACATGGTGAAACCCCATCTCTACTAAAAATGCAAAAATCAGCCAGGCGTGGTGGCGTGCACGTGTAGTCCCAGCTAATCTGGAGGCTGAAGTGGGAGGATCGCTTTAACCCAGGAGGCGGAGGTTGCAGTGAGCCGAGTTTGCACCACTGCACTCCAGCCTGGGCGACAGAGCGAGACTCCGTCTCAAAAATAAAGAAATAAAAAAAAAATTAAAAAAAAATCATTTGTGCTTCTGCTGTAGATAACATTGGAACTGGGTGATAAATGATTGGAGAATGTGGAATAGTTTACTGGTCCCTCTTGTTAAATACTACCTTTTTTTTTTTTTTTTTTTTTTTTTGCGACAGAGTGTTGCGCTCTCTCTCTCTCCCAGACTGGAGTGCAGTGGCTCAATCTCAGCTCACTGCAACCTTCACCTCCCAGGTTCAAGCGATTCTCCTCCTAGGCCTCCCGAGTAGCTGGAATTAAAAGCATGTGTCACCACGCCTGGCTAATTTTTTTTTTTTTTTTTGTATTTTTAGGGAGACGGGGTTTCACCATGTTGGCCAGGCTGGTCTTAAACTCTTGACCTCTAGTGATCCACCCACCTCGGCCTCCCAAAGTGCTGGGATTACAGGCATGAGCCACCATGCCCAGCCTGTTAAATATTATTTCTTTAAATTCTTTTTTTATTCTTAAATTTTTTACTATTGTCAGAACATATAAAAATTATTTCTATTAATGCCAAAATATTATCTTGTATTTATATAATTTATGGAAGCTCTTTGTGGCCCTCTTTTTTTTTTTTTTTTTTTTTTTGGTGTTTTTGATATTTAAAAAAGCTTATAGAGTGGTTGTACATGCCAGTAGTTCCAGCTACTTGGGAGGCTGAGGAAGGAGGACCATTGGAGTCTAGGAGTTCAAGGTTGTAGTACACTATGATTGTACCTGTGAATAGCCACTGCACTCAGAACAGCCTGGCAACATGGCAAGACCCCATCTCTAAAAAAAAAAAAAAAAAAAAAAAAAAAAGAAGGCACTTACAACAAAATAAATAAAACAAAAAGATGTATTAAAACCTAAGTGTAAAAAGTGAGATCATAACAGTACTGGAAGAAAACATAGGAGAATTAAAAAATCATCTGAGTGATAAAGGTCTTTTTAAGCATGATATAAAACTCCGAAGCCATAAAAGAAAATATTGGCCAGGCGCGGTGGCTCAAGCCTGTAATCCCAGCACTTTGGGAGGCCGACACGAGCGGATCACAAGGTCAGGAGATCGAGACCATCCTGGCTAACACGGTGAAATCCTGTCTCTACTAAAAAATACAAAAAACTAGCTGGGCGAGGTGGCGGGCGCCTGTAGTCCCAGCTACTCGGGAGGCTGAGGCAGGAGAATGGTGTAAACCTGGGAGGTGGAGCTTGCAGTGAGCTGAGATCCAGCCACTGCACTCCAGCCTGGGCGACAGAGCGAGACTCCCTCTCAAAAAACAAAAAAAAGAAAATATTAAAATTTTCTGTATAAAAAAGTACCATAAGCAAAATCAAAAGACAGCCAACAAACTGGGAAAGATCTTTGCAATGGACTTTTGCAATATGACAAAGGACTAATTTTCTATGTATGTGGCTACAAAGTTTGCTTAGAAATCATTAAGAAAGAGACCACTGTCATAGTTTGGGCTGCTATAACAAATTACCCTAGACCAGGTGGCTTATAAACAAACGAAATTTCTTTCTCATAGTTCCAGATGCTGGGAAGTCTGAGATCAGGGTGCCAGTAGGGTCAGGTTCTGGGTAGGACTGTCTTCCTGATTCCTCACATTGAGAGAGTGGAAGCAAGCTCTCCTATCTCTTATCGGGGCACTCATCGCATCATGAGGGCTGATTACCATGACCTGATTATCTCCAAAAGTCTCCATCTCTAAATATCATCACATTGGGGATTAGGATTTCAACATACTAATTTTGGTGGGACACATTTAGTCCATAGCAGCCATCAAATCAAAAAGTGGACAAAGAACTTGGACAGTTCACAGTAAAGGAAATTCAGTTTGCTCTTAAACTCGAAAAGATGTCCAGTCTCTTTCAAAAGAAAAGCAAATTAAAACTATAAATAGAGTTCTGGTTTCTTACCTATCAGGTTGGCTAAGATCAAAAAGTTGGAGAACGTGTGTGCGTGTGTATGTGTGTATGTGTGTGTGTGTGTGTGTTTGTGTATTTTTTTGTTTTTGTTTTTGAGACAGGATCTCACCCAGGGTGGGATGCAGTGGCGCCTGTCATGGCTCACTGCAGCCTTGACCTCCTGGTCTCAAGTGATCCTCCCACCTCAGCCTCCTGAGTAGCTGGGACTACAGGTGTATGCCACCATTCCTGGCTAATTTTTAATTTTTTTGTAGAGATGGGGTCCCACTATATTGCTCAGGCTGGTCTTGAACTCCTGGCCTCAAGTGATCCTCCTGCCTTGGCTTCCCAAAGTGCTGGAATTACAGGCATCAGTCACCACACCTGGTCTAAATATATATATATTTTTTCACTGGGATTACAGGTGTGAGCCACTGCACCTGGCTCATGTGTGTGTGTATATATTTTTTTGTTTTGTTTTGTTTTGTTTCTTTTTCTTTTTGAGACAGGGTCTCAGGTCTCACCATATTGCCCAAGCTGGTGGTGAGCTTCTGGCCTCAAAAGATCCTCCTGCCTCAGCTTCCCAAGCAGGTGGGATTATATGTATGAGCCTCTATGCTCAGCTGGAGAATGTCATTTGGTCAGGGTGTGCGGAGATAGGCACTCATGTATTACCGATGTGAATGTAAATTGGTGCGGCCACTTTGGAAAGCATTTTGGCAATTTGGAAGGCTTAATTACAAAGGCACGTACCTTGATCCAGTAATACCACATTTGTGAATTTATGCCACAGACTTATTTACGTGGTGCGCTAAAATTATAGAGATAATGATTGCAGCACGGTTTAGAGTAGCAAAGGACTGGAAACAATCTCCATGCACTGATAAGGCAAGATGTAGGGAGGAGAAATGGGGAGTGACTGCTCAGATACAGTGCCTCCTTTGGGGGTGATGACAGTGTTTTGGAACTAGATAGAGGTGTTAGTTGCACAGCTTTGTGAGTTTTCTACATGTCGCTTAATTGCACACTGAAAAATGTTAAATTTGGGCTGGGGACAGTGGCTCATACCTGTAAGCCCAGGATTTTTGGAAGCCAAGGTGAGAGGATCTCTTGAGGCTAGCAGTTCAAGACCAGCCTGGGCAACATAGTGAGACTGTATCTCTACAAAAAAATTTAAAACTTAGCCAGGCATGGTGGTGCTGCGAACCTGTAGTTCCAGCTACTCAGGAGGCTGAGGCAGGAGGATTGCTTGAGCCCAGGAGTTTGAGGCTGCAGTGAGCTATGATCACAGCACTGCTACCTGCCTGGGTGACACAGCGAGACCCTGTCTCTTTGGGCGGAGGGGGGGGAGTTAATTTTATGATGTGTGAATTTTATCTCAGTTTTTATTATTTATTTTTATTTTGTTATTATTTTTTGCGACAGAGTCTTGTTCTGTCGCCCAGGCTGGAGTGCAGTGGTGCGATCTCCACTTACTGCAACCTCCGCCTCCTGGATTCAAGCGATTCTCCCACCTAACCCTCCCAAGTAGCTGTGACTACAGGCATATGCCACCATGCCTGCTAATTTCTTTGTATTTTTAGTAGAGATGGAGTTTCACCATGTTGAACTCCTGGTCTCAAGTAATCTGCCTGCCTCAGCCTCCCAAACTGCTGGGATTATAGGCATGAGCCACTGTGCATAGCCATACCTCAGTTTTTAAAAAGGCAAGATGTAGAGCAAGGTTTACTATTCTTTGGGTTAAAAATGTGGCTGGGGACAGGGAATGATAGTGTATATGTGCTAGTATATTAGTGGAATATTTCTGGATGGATATACAAGAAATTGGTTAGTATTGCTTCCTGGGAAGGGAACTGGGGGGCTGGGGTACAGAAATGGGAGGGAGTGTTACTTTTCACTGGCCACCCTTTTGTGCTATTTGATGTATTTACCATGTGCATGTGTGCATTACTTATCTAAAAAAACAAAACTGTTCAGCTTAGGCTTTGTGGGTTGTACTGTACTTAACTCTTCAGGAACTAGCACTTATTTATTTCTTTTATTCCATTCTCATTCACAGTCTATAATCAGAGATTTATATTATGTTGTTTGCATTTTCTAGGAAGTTTTATTCAGCGTATGGGTCTGGTCAAAGAGCTTTTGATCTGTTCAATCCAAACTACAAGTCTACCTGTCAACGGTAAGCCATTTTATAAGTCCTAGGCTATTCATATTATTTTTTAAGGATTTCATTATCCATTTGATACTGTGTAACAGCGTGTCTTAACAACGCTTACAAACAGACCTAAAATGTGACTGCTTGGAATTACAGGTTTGTGGAGAAGTACACTGAGCTGCAGAAACTTGGAGAAACAGATGAAGAGAAGTTATTTGTGGAAACAGGGAAGGCTTTATTGGCAGAAGGTGTCATTTTAAGACGAGTTGGCGAAGCAAGGACTGTGAGTAGTTCATTGTTAAAATTGTTACTGGGTTTATAGTTGTCCCTCAGTATGCACAGGGGTTTGGTACTAGGGCCCCTGCGGATACCAAAATTCACGGATGCTCAAATCCCTTTTATAAAGTGCTGTAGGTTTTGCATATAACCTACACATATCCTCCCATATACTTTAATCATATCTAAATCACTTACATAACACAATGTAAATGCTATATAAGTAGTTATACTCTATTTTTAAAAATTTATATTTTTTTATTGTTATTTTTTAATTTATTTACTGCTAAAATATTTTTGATCTGTGGTTTGTTGAATCTGCATATGTAGAACCTGCAGATGCAGAGGGTTGACCAGAGTTGCCAATCTGATGGAAGTTAAAGAGAGACTTGGTTTTCTTTCCCTAACCTTGGCTTATGTTCTTAAACTCCAGGTCAAATACTGTTACACTGAATATACTAGAATTTTGTGGTAATGAGTGCTACTTGAAACAAGTGAGTCGTCATTAGGGCTTTTGAAATTGTGGTTCTATAGACTTTTTAAAATCATGTTTACTATTTGTTATAGTAGAATTGGATCTGAGATATTAGTGCTAAATTTTTCACTCAGTGATAGAATATGCCTAGTTATATATCTTTAGCCAATTAATTGAGTGAAAATATAACACCTGTGTGATACTTAACATCTGGTCTTTTAAGCAACATGAAGGTAGTCACGATTCCTGGAAATCCGAACACTTGAGTGTCAGACCACAGACTGCGGTGGAAGAGAACGAGACTCAGAAAGAAGTTCCACAGGACCAGCATTTGGAGGCACCTGCAGACCAGTTGAAAGGTCTCTCGCCTCCCTGAAGGACCTGTATACTGTGTATGCTGGCATTCACGCTACTCACTGGCTGAATGTTGAGCTATTTTTAAAACAGTTGAACTGTGTAAATGTTTCCTGATCTCTAAGGTATTATGTTTGCCTTCTCTTAGTTATTTCTGGGTTGTCATAAAGCTCGGTATCATAGTTTGACAGAAGCAGTTATGCGAACTTTTATGTTAGGACATTACTAAATAAAGAATTCCCTAGCTGCTTATAAAGTAAATTTACTTTGAATTGTAAATAACATGAAGAAACCTTTATAAAGATTGTTCAAATGGGACTCAGTCTGACCAGGCTTGCTTTGATGTTTGTTAGTATGTGGGCTGGCTACATTTGATTCCCTGGTACATATTTCTTCTGATCCATCAAACTTCTACATGTACACATGCTGTGATCCCTTGGCTAACTGGTTTTGTCTGCAGAGAATCTTTGTACTTCTTGCTATAGAATGATTATCTTTCCACTTGAGAGGCCAAGCTGACTTGCACTTTGTGGTAAGAGTGGGGACCTGTCATTGCTAATGCACAAAGGCCAAAACTGTAACTTTAATGTCATGGATTGAGTGTGCTGGAGACAGTTAACATAGGTCTGCACAGACTAGGCTGTTCAGTAAATACTTGCTGAATGAATAAGTGAATGAATGGTTATATCCAGCTAAAGACTGGATTCATATGGTATAGATAACAGGATTGCCAAGAAAGGAGGCAGCTAATTTAGGTGATGCTCTCCACCAGCATCCACCTGCCTCCCTGGGGCCAAGGTGTACCTACAAGTCTTTATCAACTGCCCTGCCTTCCTCATTTCCCTAGGTTTTACTAAATACATGAAATATCCCTCTGAGATTGCAGCCTTTGTATATGTGGTCAAGCCAGTGGTTTTCAGCTGTCAGTAGTAAGCTGCTTCAGAAATTCCCTATTTTAAAACTCATGTAGCTTTTCTATCCAGTGGTTCTTTGTGTGTGGTCTCGTCTCTCCTGGTACGCTGTGAGGCAGGTCCACATCTCACAGTCTGGACATGGTACACATCCATGCACGTGGGTGCTCAGTTATGCAGGTGAATGAATACATGAGGCAAAAGCAGCTCTCAGCCGTGCTGCTTCCCTCTCGACCTTTATCACTGTTTCACAATTGCTTGCATTTGGAGAATGCTTTGCTTTTTGGTAGGGAAGTAAATTTCATCCATTCAAAGACATTACACAACCATTGAGACCAAACATTGGGCCAGACCTTGGGAAGAGGACTTAAAAAGCAGATGAAAGACACAGTCTGTTCTCAGAGGAACAAAGAATTGAGGGGTCACTCATCTCTTTAAACCTTAGGTTTCTGGGTTTTTTAGGGCAGGTTTTTTTTTGCCACAATGATGAAGACTTAAAAAAATTTTTTTCCTTCATGTCTGGGTTGATGTCCCATTTTTGTTTGTTTTCCTCCTCTTGTAGATTTTTAATTTTTTTTTTTTTTTTTTTTAAGCGATGGAGTATCACTCTGTTTCCCAGGCTGGAGTACAGTGGAGCCATCTTGGCTCACTGCAACCTCTGCCTCCTGGGTTCGAGCAGTTCTCCTGCCTCAGCCTCCCGAGTAGCTGGGATTACAGGTGTATGCCATGAAGCCTGGCTAATTTTTGTATGTTTAGTAGAGACAGGTTTTACCATGTTGCCCAGGCTGATCTCAAACTGCTGGCCTCAAGTGATCCACCCGTCTCAACCTCCCAAAATGCTGGGATTACAGGCGTGAGCCACCATGCCTGGCCTTACATTTTTTATAAATTTTAGGAGATGGGGGTCTCACTGGGTCACCCAGGCTGGGTGCAGTGGCGCATATGCCGCTGCAGTCTTAAACTCCTGGGCCGAAGCCATCCTGGCTCACCTCCCGAATAGCTAGGACTACAGGCATGTGCCACCATGCCTGGCTCTTTAACCTTTTTTTTTTTTTTTTTTTTTGTAGAGATGGAATCTTGCTATGTTGCCCAGGCTGGCCTGATCTCAAACTCCTGGCCTCAAGCGATCCTCCTGCCTCAGCCTCCCGAAGTGCTGGGATTACAGGCCTGAGCCACTGTACTGGGGCTGAAGACTTTTAAAGAAGTTATTTGTTGCATAATTCTTTAAAAAAATTATACATGCACATGGTTCAAAACTTAACAGTAAAAAGCTAGTCTACCACCCCTGTTCACCAGCCACCCTTTTTCCCTTCCCTGAGGCCACCACTGTCACCATTTCCTTGTGTGTTCTTCCAGAAATATTTTGGGCATGGATGGGACACTATGCATACTGTTCTGTACCTTGCTTTTCTAGTTAATATGTCTCAGAGATCCACTGTGATTTAATCAGTGCCTGACTGAAGAAAGTGTTCTTTGTTTTACTGTGTTGCAATTGGGCTGCTAGAGTTACGGGATGCTGGATCAAGGAGTAGATCATTTTGAGTTTGCAAATCTTCGTCCATAGAAATTGTGCTGGCTGGGTGCGGTGGCTCACGCCTGTAATCCCAGCACTTTGGGAGGCCGAGGCGGGCGGATCACAAGGTCAGGAGATCGAGACCACGGTGAAACCCCGTCTCTACTAAAAATACAAAAAATTAGCCGAGCGTGGTTGTGGGCGCCTGTAGTCCCAGCTACTCGGGAGGCTGAGGCAGGAGAATGGCGTGAACCCGGGAGGCGGAGCTTGCAGTGAGCCGAGATCGCGCCACTGCACTCCAGCCTGGGCGACAGAGCGAGACTCCGTCTCAAAAAAAAAAGAAATTGTGCTTAACTAGACTCTCATAGCAATGTATGAGAATGCATTTCCCTACACATTCTGATCTTGTTAAACCAGACTGGGACTCTGGACCAGAAGGGAAAGACCATCCCTGTATAGCAAATTTCTGGATGGGGAAAAAAGCTGCTGTCACTCATTGACTTCTTTAGGTTGAGTCTCAGTGATCAAAACATAGTGAAAGGTGTGAAGCTTACTCTGGAAACTCAGAACTATTCCCACAGTTTGGGCAAAAGCCATCATCAGATCCCCATCACGTTTTGGAGAGAATGGAAGCATGACTGCATTCTTGGCTTTAAAGAGCTTAAAATCAGGCCGGGCTCCGTGGCTCATGCCTGTAATCCCAGCACTTTGGGAGGCCAAGGCGGGCGGATCACCTGAGGTCAGGAGTTTGAGACCAGCCTGGCCAACATAGTGAAACCTCATCTTTCCTAAAAATACAAAAAAATTAGCTGGGCGTGGTGGCGTGTGCCTATAATACCAGCTACCTAGGAGGCTGAGGCAGGAGAATTGCTGGAACCCAGGGGGCAGAAACTGCAGTTGAGCTGAAATCGTGCCACTGCACTCCAGCTTGGGCGACAGAGCAAGACCCTGTCTCAAAAACAACAACAACAACAACAACAAAAGCTTAAAATCGAGTTGGGACCACAGGAGTGACTTGTGAAACAGCAAGATGAACAGGAATCCTTTTAAACTCTGATATAAAAGTACAGTAGAGGTTCAGGGGCAAGGAATCAGTTCTGGATTTGTCTAGGAATACTGCATGAGACCCTGGAAAGGCAGTGGGATGGACATGTACATGCAGTTTCTTTGGCCAGGAACACCGTCCCTTCCACCATGGTCTGTAGGAATTGAACCTTCCGTGCCCTTTTCAAATGGTGTCTGTGCTCAGAAACTACATAATATCAAGTCCCTTACTGAACCCCCTACAGATTGTATTCATAAGGTGCTTCACTGCTGTTGGTCTACCTGGTCTACTGTTTGTACTCCTGCCTCATTTACTGTGGCCTTCATTCAAGTAGTAATGATTCTCTACCTATTAAGAGTATAGGGTGGGTGTGGTGGCTCATGCCTGTAATCCTAGCACTTTGGGAAGCCAAAATGGGCAGATCACCTGAGGTCAGGAGTTTGAGACCAGCCTGGGCAACATGATGAAACCCTGTCTCTACTAAAAATACAAAAATTAGCCAGGTGTGGTGGCAGGCACCTGTAATCCCAGCTACTTGGCAGGCTGAGGCAGGAGAATCGCTTGAACCCAGGAGGTGGAGATTACAGTGAGCTGAGATCATGCTACAGCACCCCAGCCTGGGCAACAGAGGAGACGCCTTCTCGAAAAATAAAATTAAAAAAAAAAAAAAAGTAGTATAAAAGAGGGCAGACATTCCTTTTTTTTTTTTTTTTGAGATGGAGTCTCGCTCTGTCACCCAGGTTGGAGGGCAGTGGTGCGATCTCACCTCACTGCAAGCTCTGCCTCCTGAGTTCACGCCATTCTCCTGCCTCGGCCTCCCGAGTAGCTGGGACTACAGGCGCCCACTACCACGCCCGGCCAATTTTTTGTATTTTTAGTAGAGACGGGGTTTCACCGTGTTAGCCAGATGGTCTCAATCTCCTGACCTCATGATCAGCTCGCCTCGGCCTCCCAAAGTGCTGGGATTACAGGTGTGAGCCAGCGCGCCCAGTCAGGAGGGCAGAAATTCTTATTCTTTTAACCCATTGAAACGTTAAACAGCCTTTCAGGAGCAGACCCTCCTACGGGTTTGCTGAATCCAAGGCGCGAGGAAGGCATATATCCAGGTTACAGCGAAGTTTGCACCAGACAAGAAGATTTGGGTTCTAGATCTAGATACTCTAGGCAGTTTTTACTGTGTGACCCTGTGCCTGTCACAGTATTTCAGCCTGTAAAATATGGACACTGTTTGCCTTTTTGGCTTCCAGTTAGTGCTGTGAGGATTAATTGAGATATTGAGTGCAAAGCTCATTTGTAATGTGTGGCAGGTGGTTTTATTGCTATTTTGAGCAGTGGTGGAAAAGCCCATTTGAACAGAGAGGATGAGATAAGAGCACGGTGGCCTTGACAACTACCTGGAGGAGCCAGTTGGGTATGGGGAGGTTTGAACAGGGAAAGAATGTAGTGAAAGCAGTGTCAGGTCAAAGAAAGGTTTGCCTAGGAGTGATATAAAGAATGGGATGGAGGAGTGGGCAGCTGAAGGAGGAAAGAGGAGACATGTCAGAGGGACCAAAAAGGAGGCAGCAAGTCCAAGGTCACAAACCTGAGTAATTAGAAAACTTAGCAGCATCACTAACACCCAGTTGGTGACGTGGAACTGGTGCTCTCCGGGGAGAGAGCTTCAATTCTCAACCAACTAAGTTGAAGGTGATGGTACCATGTAAGTGGCAGACAGAGATAAGGGATAGGTGTCTACAGGGGTAAGATTTGGAGCCAGGAGAATAAACGAGCTTTCCAAGGGTAGTGGAGAGAGACCCAGGATGTGGGGGGCTGGCAGGTAAATGCTTTAAGTGATAGAATAGGAGGGATGAGAAAGCTAGCAAGAGAAATTCACATCCCACATCATCCATCACTTACATGTCCAGACTTATTGAAGTGGTCCCGGATTCACCAAATTTTATAGAGCTCTGCCTTTGCTTTTATTGGGTAGGCCTGATTTTTGATGGTGTCCTTAAAAGGCTAGCCCGATTCTTTTTGTAGTTTTGTAGAACACTTTGTATCGAGAGTTCTCTGATAATGAAAGTGGTATTACAGAATAATCTGCCCCCGGAAGGATTCCTGATTTTGTTAAAGTGATACCTTTCTCTGTAAATAAATGATGGTGTGCCACTTAAAAACCTTCAGCAGATTTCTTTTTTTAAGCAAAGCCACTCAAGTGGGACAGTAAGATTTTCTCTGAGGCTGGCTCTGGTGCCTGCCTCTGCTCCGGGGAATCCAGACGTGGCACACCGGAGTTGGGCCTCATCCATCCTCAGTTTTCATCTGCGACCAAGCCTGACTCAGAATGGGCTGGCAGTTTTCCTGAGTACATGGGAGTTAGGGCAGAGAACACGATGTGGTGCTGATAGTCAACGCAAACTGGCACAGCCTCAGCCGGAAGACTGGAGCTAGGGGCAAGCAAAGGCGAGTGGAGGAGGGGATGGGGAAGGCCGAGGCTGTTTTCTTCCTGGTCTCTATGTTCCTGAGCTCAATTCCAGAACAGCTGAAAGGTGGGAGCCTGACTCGGGCTAAGTTAGTCATGCGTTCTGAGCCTTTGACCATGCTGGGTAAGATGAGGGATGGCTGAGCAGGTTCAGTGAGCAACTTGGTCGAGGTCACCTTGGCTGGCAGAGGAAGGGCACCTGCCCTCCTGTGGAAAAGACAGGAAATGGCTTTCATGTCACTCCTAGGGTAGCGCTCAATGTGGCAGGCGGGTCCCTGATTGGATGAGCCCAGCCCTGAAGCAGTTTCTGTGGTGATGCTGAACCAGACAAGTGGTTATTGCTGCAGCACGAAAAAGAAAAGGTTGCTAGGGGAAGGCAGAGGAGGCAGGAAGTTAAGTGTTACGTTCCCTACAAAATGTTGCCACTGCCAGCCACCACCACCACCACCACCACCCTCCATCCATGCAGATTACAGATGGGGTTTCTGGGGAATACTGGCTGACAACGAAAATGCATTTCAAGTATCATTTTACCCTCAACAAACGCTTTTCCTGGACTGCAACTGAAATAAATGTCAGTCACCTGACCTTCTAGCTGCTCAGTTCTTTTAATTAAAAGATAGTTCTAAGCAAGATCCAATAGTGGTCTATTTATTATTTATCAAGCATTTTCCTTCCAGCAGTTAGTGAAAGGTCAGTGGCTTCAACTGAGCTTTGTTTTTGGTGAGCAGCTTGGATGAAAAAGATACACAATCAATCTCTCCTGTTTGCTCATGGGCAGGACACTGTTGAATAGTCATTGTGGCATTTAGGATCGCAGGCCTCTGAAACATGCAGAAAAGTGCACGTGCCCTTGCTGCTGAACATTTCTCTAAAAGTAAACATCAGGTTGTGATTATGGTTAATAATGAGATATTGATTGTTTGAAAATGTCACCGCCTGGGACCTGTTGGTTTCAGCACCACTAGATGGCGCTGCACTCTCATGCTGTTCAACTACAGTCATGTCATTTCCTTGCCTCGGGGTACCTTGCCTTTCAAGGTTGACGAGTGTCCTTGTAAAATAATGTTCTGGCTGAAATTTAGGAAGCTGAGGTCCTGGGGTGCTATTGGGATGGGGTAGAGATGGAGGGGACAGGCCACGGGACAAATGACAAAGGCCTGCCGGGGACAGCGGCACTGTTTGTACCATAATAGGAGCTGGAGAAGAAGGAGCTTACTGCGCTGAGCCCCTGGAGACTCTGCCCAGAGCAATGTTTCCTAACCTTCTCCAGTCAATGACACATCTGCGAATTGGCTGTGGAGGACAGCGGGAGAGAGAACAGTGCAGGCAGGGAGGCGGAGCAGCGGAAAAAACCCAGGCCTTGGAGAACAGACCTGGATTTGAAACCCTGATCTGTTGCTTTGTCTGGTGACATTAGGGGAGTTAGTAAACAGTCTGAACCTCAATTTCCTTATCTGTAAAACAAGGGTAATAACGTCTACCTCACTGAGTTGCTGTGAGGACTGAATGAGAACGTGAACAAAGTTCTTGCAGAGTACTGTCTTTGCTGTCAATGCCTAGAAGGCTTTCAGCCACTGTCTTGGGCGGGGAGGGATTAACATGTGCTAGGTTAACACGGAGAAGAAACAAGAAGGGGTATTGTGTCCCCTTTCACCAGCCACTCGTCTAAACACAGCTTTCTGTGTCCCTCACCCCCAGTAGTTATCTCCTTCCAAACTTCTAGCACCAAGTAAATGAATCAAATTAAAAAAAACACCACCAACAACAACAAAGGAAGAAACTAGAGAACATCTTGGGAACTATCCACTTTTGGAACTTATCCCATGCTGGTAGGTTCCACTGGAAAATGTGCATTTATTTAGTAACTTCTTGGATTGTGTATGCGCGTGGGCAAGCGTGTGTGTGGAAACTAGCATTTTAAATGACACTCAATGACACTCGTTCTGTTTCTTCTTTCCTGCTTCCTTTTTTAAAAACTAGGGACAAAGTCTCGCTCTGTCACTCAGCCTGGGGTGCAGTGGTGCAATCATAGCTCACTTCAGCCTGAACCTCCTGGGCTCAAGCGGTCCTCCTGCCTCAGCCTCCCAAGTAGCTAGGGCTACAGATTCATGCCACTATGCCAAGCTAATTTTTAATTTTTAATTTTTTTGTAGAGATAGGGTCTCTATCCTATGTCGCTCAGGCTGGTCTCAAATTCCTGGCCTCAAGTGACTCTCCCACCTTGGCCTCCCAAAATGCTGGGATTACAGGCGTGAGCCACCGTGCCCGGCCCTTTTCTGCCTCCTTGCTGCCCCGCTGCACTCCCCCCCACTGCCTTCCTTTCATGCACACTTTTCTGCTTTCTTCCTCCACCCTCTTTGCCCCAGATTATGGAGGAAAGCCAGAGGGTCACTACCTAGAGGCCTGGCCAGGGAAAATGGGTCCCACGTCAGAGATGTTGTTTTGGGGATGTGGGGCTAGTCAGCAATTAGGGAGGAGTTTCTGAAACTCTTTCTGGAGCTTCTCCCTATGAAGGGCAGGGGGAGGCAGTGGGTGCCAGGGCAGAAATGATGGGCAGGGTGGGGGTGAGGCCTGGAGGACCAGAAAGATCTATCCATAACCTTCCTGCCCTTCCTACTGTCTCATACCCTCCCACTCTATTTTGCTCTGGTGGTCTGCAGGTGTATGGTGAGCCCGTCTGCCTTGGATTACCTGGGTTGTGAGGCCAGAGGAGCACAGAGCTAAGGGTGCCACCCAGGTGGGTTACAGGGGAAGGGCTCTGACCTTTTTCCTCTCTCAGTCAAAAGGACTGGGTTCAAACCAGTCCTTTGTGGCCATGGCTTTGGAGAAATCACTTGACCATTTTGAGCCACATCCAGCCCCAGGAGAGAATCTGGAACCTAATAGATTTTTGGAAGTACATTTGTCAAGTGAACAAATGAATGATTTCCCTGTTTTTGACACGGGGAAAATAATATTAGCATCAAGTATGTTTTGGGGTGCAAAACCCAAACAAGATGCTGGCCGTGCAGAACTTTGTAAACTCTATGGCCTTCTACTGTTACACAAAATAACAATTCAGAAAAGAAGAACATGGCTGTGGGGCGGGTGGTGATGCTACTGGCCTTCAACCCAGAAGCAGTGTGGATTCCAAGATGAGGGCCTCCGGAGAGGGAGTGTGGCAGGATGAGGGACAACTAGTGGAAAAGTTCAGCTTTCTGGTCTCTGCCTCCTAGAAAATTCTGCAGGAAATGCAGGATTGTTCTGCAAAGCCTCTCCTCTCCCAGTTGCTCGGGGGAAACCCTAGGTGTGCTCAGGGTTATCTCTGGAACATTCAGTGCATACGAGGAGGTCCTGAGCTTTATCATCAGCCCCCACTGGCTCCCGCCCAGTGGGGTGAAATGGCCCTGCCCCTTCTCTGCAGCTCAGGTGACCTCCTCTGCCCTCCCGGAGCCCATTGCCTTCTCGGGTCTGGCTTCCCTCTGAGAACCAGGCTGCTACAGATGTCACTTGACTGGCTCCTCAAGGCTTCCAGCCCCCTTGAGTGTGACGTCAGGGACGATAGGCTGGCTTTGCCACTACTGCCAGCAGCCACAGGCTGACTCCCATAGCATGGGCAGGGGCTCCATTTTCAGATGGGAAAAGGGAAGGCTCAGTGCCCGGGATCCAGGTCACCTCGGTGAGTGTGCCTGAGCCACATCTGGTTTCTCTGCCTATCCACTCTTCTAGGGCCCCCAAGGTTAGAACAAGAGGTAGTGGGCTCAATCCCAGAAAAATTCCAATTTAAATGTAAGAGGTAAAGCCTGTCTTTGGCAACTTTGCCCCATCCCCAACTTTCCTACTTTTGTATGTGAGAGAAGACAAAAGCGCCGTGGGAGATGGGCCAGATAAGGAGGAGGGTCTGGCAACCCAAGCTCCAGGCAGACAGAAG
The DNA here is from genome assembly GCF_037993035.2 of Macaca fascicularis. NCBI lineage: Eukaryota > Metazoa > Chordata > Mammalia > Primates > Cercopithecidae > Macaca > Macaca fascicularis. The sequence continues at coordinate 48,886,917 of NC_088390.1, forward strand.
GCACCAGAGTGTCCCACAGTCCTGTAGCATTCTGACCAGGCCCCTTCTGGCTTATTGGGCAACCTAACCTCTGATACTTGGGACTGTTTATTTCTTCCCTTTTGATTATTGAAATGGGCCTAGACTGGCTTTTTTTTTTTTTTAATTTAGATTTAAATTTTAATTTTTTTAGACGGAGTTTCAATCTTGTCACCCAGGATGGAGTGCAGTGGTGCGATCTCCAGTCACTCCAACCTCTGCCTCCTGGGTTCAAGTGATTCTCCAGCCTCAGCCTCCCCAGTAGCTGGGATTACAGGCATCCACCACCACACCAGCTAATTTTTGTGTTTTTAGTAGAGACAGGGTTTCACCATGTTGGTCAGGCTGGTCTCGAACTCCCGACCTCAGTTGATCCGCCAGCCTCGGTCTCCTAAAGTGCTGGGGTTACAGGCGTAAGCCACTGCCCCCGGGCTTTTTTTTTCTTTTTTTTTTTTTGAGATGGAGCCTTGCTCTGTAGCAGCCCAGGCTGGACTGCAGTGGCGTGATCTTGGCTCACTGCAACCTCCGCCTCCTGGGCTCACATGATTCTCCTGCCTCAGCCTTCCAAGTAGCTGGGACTACAGGCATGTGCCATCACACCCAACTAATTTTTGTATTTTTAGTAGAGATGGGGGTTTCACCGTGTTGGCCAGGCTGGTCTCGAACTCCTGACCTCAAGTGATCCACCCTCCTTGGCCTCCCAAACTGCTGGGATTACAGGTGTAAGCCACTGTGCCCAGCCATAGACTGGCTTCTTAAAAGAACCACTTTAAACACCTGTGAAGTCTAAGAAGGTCAAATTTAGGAAAATCTCATCTGCAGGACTGAGGTCCCCTGAGCCACTGGCCACTTGTAATTAATATTAATGAGCTCTAGATGACAGATGTTTATTGCTCGACTGACACATGCTTTGCCAACCCCCAAAGGAGTGCCTCTAAGATCTAAAGGACTTGAATATACCTCACTGTTATGTTGAAGAGAAGAAAACTTTCAGGGTATAGTCAGGGTTTGTTTTTTACGTATGAGATCCCAGTGACCCATGGGCAATGTCTGCCTTAAGAAAAAAAGAACTGAGCGTACTCCGGTTGCTTATTGACATTTAAAAATAGCTCCTTTTGTCCAAAAATGAGGCAGACGTGAGACTGTAGACAGGACACTGGGTAAGGCTCCTGGAGACCCCAGCCTGGCCCCAGCTCATCCACTTGTTGGCTGTATGACTTTGGTAAGTCTTTCAAACCTTTTTAGCCATTGGTAAGATGAGGGGGTTGAGCTACAGGATCCCTGAAGTCCTGTTCTTTGGGTCCATAGGTCCAAGCGGAGCTCCAAGATGAATAGAATCAGCACCTTCCAAGATTTATTAAATACTTATTTAAAATCTTTTCAGACTGGGCACGGTGACTCACACATGTAATCCCAACACTTTGGGATACCAAGGTAGGCAGATCACTTGAGGCCAGGCGTTCAGGACTAGCCTGGGTATCATAGTGAGACCCCATTTCTACAAAAAAATTTTTTAAAAATTAGCCAGGCATGTGTGGTAGTGTGTGCCTGTAGTTCCAGATACTCCAGAGGCTGAAGTGGGAGGATCCCCTGAGCCCAGGAGTTTGAGGTTTCAGTGAAACCTCGATCTGTGATCATGCCACTGCACCCCAGGCTAAGGGACAGAGCAAGACCCTGTCTCAAACCAAACCAAACCAAAACAAAACAAGCACATTTTTAAAATTTGATTATGGAAGCATTCATAAAAGTAGAGAGAATTGGCTGGGTGTGGTGGCTCACACCTGTAATCCCAGCACTTTGGGAGGCCGAGGCAGGTGGACTGCCTGAGCTCAGGAGTTCGAGACCAGCCTGGGCAATATGGTGAAACCCCGTCTCTACTAAAATACAAAAAGTTAGCCAGGCATGGCAGCGTACACCTGTAATCCCACCTACTTGGGAGGCTGAGACAAGAGAATTGCTTGAACCTGGGAGGTGGAGGTTGCAGTGAGCTGAGATTGCACCTCTGCACTCCAGCCTGGGTGACAGAGCAAGACTCCATCTCAAAAAAAAAAAAAAAAAAAAGAATCATATAAAGATCCTCCATATGTTTATCATGTAGACTAAGCCATTATTAATATTTTGCTATTTTTGCTCATCTATATTTTTTCTGAAGTGTTTTTTGTTATTTTTTGTTTGTTTTTTTGAGTCAGGGTTTTGCTGTATCACTCAGGCGAGAGTACAAGTGGTGCAATCATGGCTCATTGCAGCCTCAACCTCCTGGGCTCAAGGGATCTGCCCGCCTCATTTTTTGATTTTTTGTAGAGACAGGATCTCACCAGGTTGTTCAGGCTGGTCTCGAACTCCCGGACTCAAGCAATCCCTCCAGTTTGGCTTCCCAAAGTGCTGGGATTACAAGCATGAGCGATAGCTTCCAGCTTTTCTAAGGTATTTTAAAGCAAGTTCCCGCAAAACCTCTCTCACCCAAGGCTTCAGCCTACTTCTCTGGAAAATAAGACCCTTTCTTGTATCAATACCATACCATTATCAAACCCAACAACATGGTATTGAACAGCCAGTTTTTGAAGATTTCCTCATACTCAGTCCATTTTCAAATTTCTCCACAATTTTCTGAACAGGCTATCCACCCCTCCGACCCCAGGCCTGTTCTTGGGGCCAACTAGTTTTAACCATTTCTGTTTTTAGTGCGTCTGGTGGGTACCTTTACATCTCTAAATAATCAGCTTTTTTTTTTTTTGTTTGAGACAGAGTTTCACTTTTGTTGCCCAGTCTGGAGTGCAATGGCACGATCCCAGCTCACTGGAACCTCCGCCTCCTGGGTTCAAGCGATTCTCCTGCCTCAGCCTCCCACATAGCTGGGATAATAGGCATGTGCCACCAAGCCTGGCTAATTTTGTATATTTAGTAGAGATGGGTTGGTCAGGCTGGTCTCGAACTCCCAACCTCAGGTGATCTGCCTGCCTTGGCCTCCCAAAGTGCTGGGATTACAGGTGTGAACCACGGCGCCTAGCTGGCTCCCTCCTTTGTAAGATGAAGGTAAGAGCCAACGGTTTCAACAGACCGCTGGATGGACTCAGGGTCCAAGATTTCTGAGTGATCACGAGAAGAACTAAACAAAGGGTGAATGCTTTCAGATCCCAGGACTGTAGGATATCCTGATGACTTGTCTGCAGCTACGGGTCCCAGGCCCCTGAGCAGGAGTCTGAAGGAGGGTCCTTCCCAGAGTTAAGGCTGTGTCAGTCCACAGGCTACCGTGGCCAAGTCGGCCCGCTTCCCTCTTTCTCACGAAGGTCTGTTCTCTCTGGAAATATCCCAGAAGCTGGCAATAAAGACAGTTCCCCTTATAGAGCAGCTTCTTCTTTTTTAAAATTTAATTATTTTTATTTTTTATTTTGGAAACAGGGTCTCGCTGTGTCACCCAGGCTTGAGTGCAGGGGCGTGATCAAAGCTCACTGTAGCCTCAACTTCCCAGGCTCAAGCTATCCTCCTGCCTCAGCCTCCTGAATAGCTGGGACTACAGGTGTATGAGACCCTGTCTCATTTTTCAATTTTTTTTTTTTTGTGTGTGTGTAGACAGGGTCTTTCTTTGTTGCCCAGCCTGGTCTTGAACTCCTAGGCTCAAGCGATCCTCCTGCCTTGACCTCCCAAAGTGCTGGGATTACAGGTCTGAGCCACCTCGCCCGGCTGAGCCGCTTCTTCCGAACGCTGCTTTGGCATTAAGCCATTACAATGCATCGAGGGATGCTAGGAAATGGTTGTATGAGGCAGACTTTTGTTTTTTTCTGTAGGAATGTTATTGCCCATTTTTTCCTCTATGAAGGCCCATGGGAGAAATATCTTTCACGTTTTAGCTTAAGAAAAACAAAAACTGTGCTGCTTTTGAACAACTGGGGTGGTTTGCTTCTGTGGTCGTGGCAAATTTGGTGTCTTAGTTTCCCTCTTAGCTTTGGCTGTGGGGAAATTCAGAGCTTAATTTACAGTTACATGCAGCTCTGGAATAGGAGATGGCACTGTTTTTGATTATTATGAAATACTTCAGGCATTCAAAAATTACAGAGACTATACAACAAATATCCATGTACCCATCACCCAGGTTAAGACATAAGCCTCTTGTATCCATTCCTGATCTCTTTCTTCTTATCCCTACTCTTGTGGTGGATGTTTTCCTGGACTTTTCCCACTTAAAAAATAATATTTTTTTTCTACAAACATATGCATCTATAACAAACATACAATATTGTTTTACACATTTTAAAATATTATAAAAGTGGCTTTATACTGCCTGTATCCCTCTGTAATTTGATCTTTTTACTCAAGAGTTTTCTTTAGAAACTCACCTGTTTTGCCACATGTAACTCTAGTTAATTCATTTTCACTGCTGTATAGTAATCTATTCTAAGACTAGTGTATGAATACGTAGGGTTTAAGAGTACGGCTCTGGGGCCAGGCTGCCTTGGTTCAAACCCCAGCCCTGCCACTTACTAGTTCTGTGACTTGGGCACATGACTTAACCTCCTCTTCTTGTGTCTGTTTCTTCATCTGTAAAATGGGGCTGATGATACCACCTGTCTAACAGAGGTGAAAATAAATGATTCAATAGGTGAAAAGCATTTAAAATATTCCCAGTATGTAGTGTAAGACTTGGTCTCATAAGCACTAATGGAACATTCTTTTAAGAAATGCCATATCACTAATGTCCTTCATAGAACAGAACAGGAAGGTATGTAGAAAAGCGCAGACATCAATGACATGGAGTCCGAAAGGGATTCATACATGTCAGACTGAACAGGAAGATGTTTTAAGACCACATTAATAAACTTAATTCACCTGTAGCTTCTATTTTTATGTATGTAGTAGAATGAAAACACTATGTAAATAAATTAAAAAGAGTTCATAATTAAAAAATAAACATTAGAAGTAATTTTTGGCTGAGCATGGTGTCTCACACCTGTAATCCCAGCACTTTGGGAGGCCAAGGCGGGAGGATCACCTGAGGTCAGGAGTTTGAGACCAGCCTGGCTAACATGGCGAAACCTCGTCTCTACTAAAAATAAAAAAATTAGGCTGGTATAGTGGCGCATGCCTGTAATCCTAGCTACACGGGAGGCCGAGGCAAGAGAATCACTTGAACCCAGGAGGTGGAGGTTTTGGTGAGCCGAGATTGCGCCACTGCACTCCAGCCTGGGCAACAAGAGCGAAACTCTGTCTTAAAAAAATAAATAAATAAAAATATAAATAAATAAATAAAAACAATAACAACAAAACGATTATCCTGGCTTGGTGGTGGACACCTGTAGTCTCAGCTACTTGGGAACATCCCTTGAACTGCAGTGAGTTATGACTGTGTCACCGCACTCCAGACTGGGCGACAGAGCTGAGACCCTGTCTCAAAAAAAAACCTGATTTTTTAAAAAGAGAGTTGGTTATTATTGTTATATATTTATTTTCGTCTTGGTGGAGGTTTAAGTTGTTTATTTATTTATTTATTTATTTTAATTTTTTTTTTTTTTAGACGGAGTCTTGCTTCGTCGCCCAGGCTGGAGTGCAGTGGTGTGATCTCGGCTCACTGCAAGCTCCGCCTTCCGGGTTATGCCATTCTCCTGCCTCAACCTCCCGAGTAGCTGGGACTACAGGCGCCCGCCACCACGCCCGGCTAATTTTTTGTGTTTTTTTTAGTAGAGACGGGGTTTCACCGTGTTGGCCAGGATGGTCTCGATCTCCTGACCTCGTGATGCACTCGCCTCAGCCTCCCAAAGTGCTGGGATTACAGGCGTGAGCCACCGCGCCCGGCCAAGTTGTTTATTTTTATTTTTATTTTTGCTGTCCCTAGGATGTTGCAGGGAACATGATTATCCCTGTTTCTTTGTACATGTGTGCAGGGAAGAGTCCCTGTGAGCCAGGGTATGCCATTGGGAGTGAAATTGCTGGGCGGTAGAGCTCATCTTTCCCTTTCTGGGTGATGCCAAGTTGCGCTCCAGAGTGGCTGCACCGACTTGCTCCCACTGGAGGGAATGGGTGTGCCCGTCACCCTACTCTTACTGATTCTTGGCATTGTTTTTGTACATTACTTTCGCTTAAACTTCATTTTATCTTTCTCCCCCTTTTCCCAGATGTCCCCATTCTTTATATTCATCCTATTATGTATTTCCATAAGCACCTTTTTTTTTTTTTTTTTTGAGACTGAGTCTCGCTCTGTTGCCAGGCTGGAGTACAGCAGCGGGATATCGGCTCACTGCAACCTCTGACTCCTGGGTTCAAGCGATTCTCCTGCCTCAGCCTCCCAAGTAGCTGGGATTACAGGCATATGCAAGCATGCCCAGCTAATTTTTGTATTTTTAGAAGAGACAGGGTTTTACCATGTTGGCCAGGATGGTCTCGATCTCCTGACCTCGTGATTCGGCTGCCTCAGCCTCCCAAAGTGCTGGGATTACAGGCGTGAGCCATCGCACCTGGCCCCATAAGCACCTTTTTATCTACTCTCCCCCTTTTTTCTTTTGAATGAAGCAGCATATAAATACATAAAAATTAGACAGCATCCCCCAGAATGAAGAACACAATCTCTAGGGGCAGCCTGCTACCCTAGGCCTGGACCTAAAGGCTTCCTGGCACTCAGCATTGTGAAGGTAGCTATTAGAAGAGGCTAACATTTGCTGCGTGTTTATTACATGATAAGTGCTCTACAAACATTACCTTATTTAATCTCACAGCAACTCCATGAAATAGGACTGTTATTCCAGGAATTTTGATTCAAACAAGGCAGAATGATGCCAGAGTCTATGCTTTTAACCATAGGTCTTCCTACAGGGCTGCCATGTGGGGTGACTCAGGCCGCACATTGCACAATTCCAGGGGGCACCATTTGTGCAGACTACAATGTGAATGGCACCCTCTGGGGGTGTGCGTCGCAGTGGTCCTGGCCTTCTACTGAGTAGGAGCTTAAAATGCTTAGAAATGACAGGCTTAGAAGAGTAAGCCCCACTACACACTGAGGGGCCTTTCTGCTCTGGATTTATGGTGCTTTCTGAAGGTCATGGTTCTTCATGTTTTAAAAGCCTATTGGCATGAGAGCCCTCCCACCTATACAAACATTTGTTTAGGAGGGGAGAGCCCAGCGTGGATCCTGTGCTCTGACACCAGCCGTGTAAGGGCACAGACTCGGCCACTGGTCGTGGCTTTCTCCCTTGGCCACTGCAGACTTATTGAGCAATATATTATGAGTGTGCCTCACTCTGATGATGTGTTATGGATAAATCATTAAGGAGGCAGCTCACCGCGGTGATGTATTGGTGTAATAGATCATCAGAGTGAAGTCTTCTACCGACATACGGGCTGGCTCAAAGGGTGGTGTCATTCAGGGAAGAATTAGCCCAGCAGCAGATCTGGCTTAATTACAGGATAAAAGGTTTGTGAATGATAGGCTGAAGTCTGCGGCACCAGCATTTTGATTCTTGATGTAAAAATATAATTGGGCTTCCCGAGGGAATTTTTGATTATTTTCAAACAGCCTTCCGCTTTATCATAACAGCACAACTTGCCACGTGGCTGCAGGGGGACCTTTTATCCGGGGGGATCTCCAGGCCCTTTCCCCATCTGAATTATTGTCCTCCTTTCAATTTGTAGGTCACAGAATGAGTTAAGGGAGATAAAACTCAGGAGACCTGCCTTTCAGGCCTTCAGAATAATGTCTTTAGCAACTGGACCATTGGAATCCAGTGATTTATTCAAATCATCATTAACTAAGGCAGTGGTTTCCAACTACTGAACTAAGACTGCGAGCATCTGTGGGGGAGAGGGGATGGTCTGGTGAGTGTGTGTCTCAGGCCATCAGCACCTTAGGGATAATAATAATACATGTTTTTCCAACACTTAACAGGTGTTGTTGTGCTAAACGTTGAGCTAAAGGCTTTGCATGTATCATTTAATTTCATTCAATCCACATGACAACATTGTGAGACAGGCATCATGATTTTTTTCTTTTTTTTTTTTTGAAACAGTCTCTCTCTGTTGCCCAGACTGGAGTGCGGTGGTGCAATTTCGGCTCACTGCAACCTCTGCCTCCCAGGTTCAAGCGATTTTCCTGCCTTAGCCTCCTGAGTAGCTGGGATTACAGGCGCCTGCCACCACACCCGGCTAATTTTTGTATTTTGTATTTTTAGTAGAGACAGAGTTTCACCATGTTGGCCAGGCTGGTCTCGAACTCCTGACCTCAGGTGATCTGCCCACCTTGGCCTCTAAAGTCCTGGGATTACAGGTTGTGAGCCACTGTGCCTGGCCTATGATTTTTATTATTCCCATTTTCCAGATGAGAAAACCAGCCAAGAGCTGGCCTTATTGGCCAAGGTTGTACAACTGCTCAGTAACAGAGCCGGTGCACCTGAGGCTGTGGGTGATTCGTGTGCACTTCCCTTCCCACCCCCAATGCCCCCGTTCCTTTGAAGACCCTAAACCAGTGCTTCTGGAACTACAGGCCTCAGTAAGCAGAAAGATGTGTTTGTGAAAACTCAATTATTTTGTTTTAAAATACATACATCAACTTTAGGTCTTTCTTAACACCTATTAGTAGGGTCCCCAGTTTGGCCTAAGTTGGTTTTTTCTTGAGAAGCCTATAGGGTGAGACTTCCTAGCAATGGTAGGCTAAACTATGTGGACCAACTCTCCCACTGAAGACAAATAACAAAGCTACATAACCTATTATTTAGAAATCTTCAGTAGTATGAAATTGCTGACAAGATATAAATGACTAGGTCAGGCGGGGCGCGGTGGCTCATGCCTGTAATCCCAGCACTTTGGGAGGCCGAGGCAGGCAGATCATGAGGTCAGGGGATCGAGACCATCCTGGCTAACACGGTGAAACCCCATCTCTACTAAAAATAAAAAAAATAATAAAAATAAAAAAATTAGCCGGGCGTGATGGCGGGCGCCTGTAGTCCCAGCTACTCCGGAGGCTGAGGCAGGAGAATGGCGTGAACCTGGGAGGCGGAGCTTGCAGTGAGCCGAGATCGCGCCACTGCACTCCAGCCTGGGCGACAGAGGGAGACTCCGTGACTCCGTCTCAAAAAAAAAAAAAAAAAAAAAAAAAAAAGGAAAGAAATGACTAGGGCAACAGGGAAGAGAGAGGGAAGAGAGAGAATAGGAACCAGAGAGGTGAAGGAGCACCAAAGCTGTTTTTGCCCGGCAGGTATTTGCTGGTCCTTTGTGGGGAACTTCCCAGGATGGGCTGCAACCTGGCTGGAAATGGAAGCCAGGAGCCAGCCAAGGAGAGGCGGCCCTCCTACAGTACACTGGGACTTCCCAGCGGGGAGGGTGGCTAGAAGTGGAGCAGCCCTCTTGAAGAATCATAACTCAGGTTCCAATTACTCAGATTGTCCAGGTCCAGGAAATCTCAGGCCTTGGATTTGGCTTAAGGTGGTCCCAAACTGATATGACCCCAACACGTTAAAGAAGCAGATCATCTCTGGGTATATCTACACCCAGAGGCCTCATGTTATTCCTATACATAATGTTTAAAATACTAGAATATTGTCAAAGATAACCAGGTACGCAAGGAAACCAGATAGAATAGAAGCAGATCTATAAAGATGTAAGCTATTGAGATTATCGAACTACAGACAATAGGTGACTTTTCTTGCTTATTATGGTTAAATAAATAAAAGATAAACTTGAATATATCTCCAGAGAACAAAAAAATTTTTTTAATTTGTTATGGGACAAATATGTCACTAACAATCTTGTTCTTACCTCCCACTCTACCTCCCCAAGGCAGAATAAAATTCTGGAAAGAAAATTTATTTATTTATTTATTTATTTATTTATTTTTATTTTTGAGACGGAATCTTACTCTGTCGCTCAGACTGGAGTGTCGTGGCATGATCTTGGCTCACTGCAACCTCTGCCTCCTGGGTTCAAACGATTCTCCTACCTCAGCCTCCTGCGTAGCTGGAATTACAGGCACCCACTACCACGCCCAGCTGATTTTTGTATTTTTAATAGAGACTGGGTTTTACCATGTTGGCCAGGCTTGTCTCGAACTCCTGACCTCAAGTGATCTACCCACCTCGGCCTCCCAAAGTGCTGAGATTACAGGCGTGAGCCTCCGTGCCCAGACTGAACAGCAAAATTTAATATGAAAATCTCACAGTATTAGGCAAACTACAGAAGACATTGTCCTGTCCTCAGTATATTTATTTTTAACAAAGAAGGTCAAACATAGAACTTCCTTTTGGCTTTTACTTGTGACTCTAAAAAATTAGAATTTGAAGCTGGGTGTGGTGTCTCATGCCTGTAATCCCAGCACTTTGGGAGGCCAAGGGGGGCGGATCACTTGAGGTCAGGGGTTTGAGACCAGTCTGGGCAACATGGTGAAAACCCGTTCCCAGCTACTTGGGAAGCTGAGGCAGGAGAATCACTTGAACCTGGGAGGTGGAGGTTGCAGTGAGCCCAGATCACTGCACTCCAGCCTGGGTGACAAAGTTAGACTCCATCTCAAAAAAATAAAAAAAAATTAGAATTCGCATTTTATTATTAATATGGAAGTAAGAAATACCTTTCAATAAATTGACTAAAAAGTCTTGAGAAAATACAATGGACAATATACTATACTCCCATTCCCCAAAAAGCAGGGAGGAAATACAAACTGAAAATTTTAAATCACTGTAGAAAATATTCAATTTGATATATAAGTGTTGAAGTATGAAATGTAAGTGGATGTGATGTTATGATGTATAGATGACATGGCCAAAAATACTTAGGATATTGGAGTATAACGTCATAGTTTAAGAACACAGGCTCCACATCAGACACACCAGGTTGGGGTCCAGCTCTGACACATTTTTGAATCTTGGGCAAGTTATTTAACTTCTGAGAGCTTTAGTTTGGTTATCTGCAATATGGAGATAATAAGAGCATTGCCCCTGCTTCTCGGAGTTGTAAGGAGTCAAAAGAGATTCTGGATGTTAAGAATTCGGCATTCTGCCAACATGAAACTTGCCACCGTGACTTTAGTTTCTTGGAGAAGCATTACTGCATCCAGATGAAAGTGGCATTTGCATTTTGCTTGCACTTCAAATCCAGGAAAGTTTTATGTAAAGAGAGTGATTGCCTATGTGTAACTAGTCACAAAAACTCTCTTACCATAAAAAGTTGATGAAATTTGGTTCCTGAGGACTGACTCAGGGCTGCTCAACTTGGACATTGACAGTGAGCCTTTTGACAAAGAAGGCACTTATTCTGGCCTCTAAAATCAAGGCCATCTCCTTGTGAAGGGTAGAAATCCAGGTGAGATAAGATTGATAATCCTGTATTACAGAATTTATTGAAGATGTCCAGATTAAAAATTGGGTTGTCTGTCAGTCTATCAGCCTGTTTTCTACATTTTTCTCTGTCATTTACAAAAACTATTCCTGTATAACACTGAATTCCCTGTGGACCTCATCAATGCTAATAGCCCTTCTTCTTTCATTCAGAAGGACAAGCTTAGTCATGTTTCCTAGCAGAGGTCCCTGGGTTTGTCCTTGCCTTGCTGAAGGCTTCGCTATTACTATTTAAAGTTTTTTCAGTTATTTGGTTTCAAGTGGGGAAGGAGGGCACATGAATGGACATGACCATTGAAGTGTGGTATAGGCGGGATTCTTTTTCTTTTGGGTAATTTCCTTGAATCTCAGTGAGAGGGTACAGGTTGGAAACAACCAATCTGAAGACCAGTCAAAGGCTCAACTGTTGATTGGCAGATCACTGTGTAACGGTTTGGGTCCCTTGAGTCAGGCGACTGAGTCAGTATCATTTGTGTTTCCCAGTATCTCAGCCTGAGTTTGGGAGATGCCTGAGGTTGGGTTCCCTGGAAACAGACTCTGAGATAGAGAGCTGCATGCAGAACATTAATTAGGAGTGTTCTTGGGAGATGTACATGTAAGGGGGCAAGGGAGGCAGGACGGGGCAGAGGGAGAAGCTGCCCCACAATGTGCTGGCCATGGAGACCTCAGTTAATTCTACAGGGAGCTCTGGAGCTGGGATGGCCCTCCAGAGTTGTCCTATTGTGGGAGAGCTGGGCCTTTGCATCCCCCATCAGCCAGTCATTGACTAAGGCTCTCCCCCAGGAGGGGATGTGCCTTGGGTCACGCATTTCCCAATGAGGGATGAACCTCTGAGCCATTAGCAGCCCCTATTCTCAGTAGCTAGGGGATGGGTGTGTGGGCCCTGAAAAGGGATCTGGGTGGGCAGTGTCTCTGAGAGACGACCCTTCGACGAGTGGCTCTTTTCTTCCTTCCTTCCTTCCTTCCCTCCTGTCTTTCTTTCTCTTTCTTTCTTTCTTTCTTTCTTTCTTTCTTTCTTTCTTTCTTTCTTTCTTTCTTTCTTTCTTTCTTTCTTTCTTTCTCTTTCTTCTCTTTCTTTCTTTCTTTTCTTTTCTTTCTTTCTTTTTTCTTTCTCTTTTCTTTCCCTTCCTTCCTTCCTTCCTTCCCTTCTTTCTTTCTTTCTTTCTTTCTTTCTTTCTTTCTTTCTTTCTTTCTTTCTTTCTTTCTTTCTTTCTTTCTTTCTTTCTTTCTTTCTTTCTTTCTTTCTTTCTTTTGCTTTCTCTCTCTCTTTATTTCTCTCTTTCTTTCTCCTTACTCTGTTGTCCAGGGTTGAGTGCAGTGGCAAGATCTTGCTGCAAGCTCTGCCTCCTGGGCTCAGATGATTCTCCTGCCTCAGTCTCCCAAGTAGCTGGGATTACAGGCACCTGCCACCACGGCAAGCTAATTTTTGTATTCTTAGTAGAGACGGGGTTTCACCATGTTGGCCAGGCTGGTCTTGAACTCCTGACCTCAGGTGATCTGCCAGACTTGGCCTCCCAAAGTGCTGGGATTACAGGCATGAGCCACCGCGCCTGGCCTGGGAGCTACTTTTCAATGGGTGTGTAGTTTTTCTTGCAGAGGGCATGCCCTGCTTCAGAACTCTAGGCATCTATAATATTATTTCTTATTGGGGCTCACCAGAAACTCCATGTGGTGTTTCTTCCTCCACAAAAAACACAGAACCTTTAGTACCACAGAGTCTGCCGAGTCACACAGTGCAGGAGGCAGGGCTTTCTGATCACAGCCTGAACCTGCTGCAGAGTCCTTTCCGGCTCTGGGTCGCTTTCAATGCTGGCAGCCTTCTTTGTTACCTGCAGGGTTAGGGTAGTATTCCGTAGTGTGGACTATGGCACCTCCAGAACCTGATGAAACCCACCAAGCATCATACTTCTTGATTCATTGTGGAAGCTGAGGCTCTGGAGCTCTGGAGGGGGAATGGCTATTTAGAGTTCTTCTAAAGTGATACAAAACAAAACAAAACAAAAAAGTAGGTGTTTGCATCCCTGCCTCAGCCAGTCCTTGATCATAATCTGTCCTGGAAGGGGCATAATATTGGACAGGGCAGTTCCTTGTGGCCAGAGTAATTCTCAATGAGGGATGTAGCTGTGAGCTTAGTCCCCAGAGCTGGAACAGGTGAAGAGGGGATCTGGGGAGGGGAGCACAGCTTTCATGACACCCAACCCAACTCCAGGGGTAGGACTAGGGTGAGGCAAGTGAGACACATAGGAACAAGTGTAGCGAGTCCCTCAGACTCGGGTTATGTGAGTGCAGATTCAGCTCTTGCCTCACCCTAGTCCTGGGCCTGTCAAACACCCGTGGGACACTAATAGCAGGAAATCATAGGAAGTTCAGTTTGGCTAGGAGAAACTTCATGTCTCCATGAAGACAGACTCTTTCTGGAATGGGTGGAATGATGTGTTGGACAGCATTGTCCTAGACTATTTCCTTTCCACTTCTCTGCAGGGGACCGGGAAGGTGGACACTAGAGAAAGGTGTCAGCTGTCACTACTGCCAAAAAATTCAAAACACCTTTCCTATCAGTTATTCTATGACTTTATTTTTCTGAGCCCCATGGTCATCTTTGTGTTGTGGAATGAAGTCAAAGGAAGGAGTTTAAGCTAGAAAATTTTGAAATTTCCTTCTGTTATTATGGCATTGAAGATATTGTCTAATCCTGATCCTACTGGCCAGCTTCCGTGGGTAGAACCAGCCTGGAAGCATCAGGTCTCACCGGTGTGAGGGGGTGGATTACACAATGGCCAAAAAACAGAAGACCAGCCATGCCATTCTGGGAGAGGAGGAGATGATTTGAAGGCTAGGCACATAACTCATAGGCAAGTAGGAATTAGAATTAGAGCTTGTTATGCTCTGAATGTTTGTGTCTCACCAAAATTTATAGGTTGAAACCTAACCCCTGAGGTGATGGTATTAAGAGATAGGGCCTTTGGGAGGTGATTAGGTCATGAGGGCAGCATGAATGGCGTTAGTCCCTTATAAACGAGGTAGAGTGGCTGGGTGTGGTGGTTCATGTCTGTCATCCCAGCACTTTGGAAGGCTGAGGTGGGTGGTCAGGAGTTCGAGACCAGTCTGGCCAACATGGCGAAACCCTGTTTCTACTAAAAAATACAAAAATTAGCCAGACATCGTGGCGGGTGCCTGTAATCCCAGCTACTCGGAAGGCTGAGGCAAAAGAATCACTTGAACCCGTGAGGCATAGGTTGCAGTGAGCTGAGATCATGCCATTGCACTCCAGCCAGAGTGACAAGAGTGAAACTGTGCCTCAAAAATAAAATAAAATAAAATCAAAATAAATAGAAGAGGTGGAGCCTGTTTGCCCCTTCTGCTGTGTAAGGATGTAGCAAGAGGTGCCATCTATGAAGAATGGGCCTCCACCAGGCACTGCATCTGCTGGTGCCTTAATCGTGAACTTCCCAGCCTCCAGCACTGTGAGCAATAAATTTCTGTTGTTTACAATTTACTCAGTCTAAGGTATTTTGCTGTAGCAGCCCAAATGTACAAAGACAGAACCCCATGGGAAGAGAGAACAGGAGTTGAGTACAGAGCAGGCTGAGTGAAGTAAGACATGAGTGTGGGGCTAGATCATTCCTAGACTGGCCCTGAGCACACTGAATTCTGGTCATGGCATCCAGTGTATGTGTTGGCATCCATGGATAGTTTTGTCTTTCAGGATCTTGGACCACTTTTCCCAACTTAATATATACAACTTAAACATTTCTAATCAGTTTTCTCATTGCAGTTTTTACTTTTAACTTAACAATTTGATAATAAAGTTTAACTGGAAGGATAAAATTAGCCAAAATAAAACTTTGAAATATAAGCATACAATATTATGTATATAATACTATCTATCAAATGTGTTATAAAGCAACAACCATGAAAACAGCATGGTACATGTATAGGAATAGGCAATTAGACCAGGGGAATATGTACAACAGGGAGCCTAGAAAAAAATATGTGTGTATATGATAATTAAATAGATGACAAAAATAGCATTTCACATCAGTGAGAAAAGGATGGTTTATTACAGAAACAGTATTAGGGATAGGTTGTGAATTTCAGATAAAATTTAAATTTGGTTCCTGTGCCCATTTTCTGGTTCCATACCTGAAATAAATCCGAAATGGATTAAAGGTCTAAAAATAAAAATTAAAACGATAAAAGTGCTAGAAAAAAATATAGGTCCTTTTTGAGCATGACACTAAAACCAGAAGACAGCAGGAAAAGAACGACAGTCCTAACTACATAAACAAACAAACAACAATAACAGCTTCTGTATGGTGAAAAATGCCACAGACAGGTTAAAGAGTGGAAGAAAATATTTTAAACATACGTAACTGATAAAAGTGTAACATCCATAATATACAAAAATGTCCTACAAATCAGTGAGAAAAAGAAATACCATAGATAAATGAACACAGGTGACATCCGGGCAATTCACCAAAGAAGAAACACATGTGGCATAGAAAGCATGAAATGATACTCTAAATTAGCAACAAAATACAAAACAACACAACTAAAATCAAAAGAAGATGTAGTTTCCCTACCAAAATTAGCCAAAATTAAACAGATTGCTAGTACTCAGTGTTTGGAAGGATACAGATAAAAAGGCATCCATAGCTGACAAAACTAAAACTTGCCATAACATTTTTGATGAAGAGTCTGGCAGTTGCAGTCAAATTTAAAATACATTTTCCCACTGAGCCAGAAATTATGCTTTTAGGAATGTATCATAGGGAAACCTTCTTCAAGAGAAAAGAGATGTATGCTTAAAGTATGTTTACTTAGCATTCTTTGTTATAGAAAAACACTGCAAATAATTCTTCAGGGTAACAGAGGTTGGATAAGTTGTAGAAAATCCGTACAATGGAAAACTATTAGAAAGAACAGCTGTGCAGACATGGAGCTATGTGCACAAGTTGTTAGTTTTTTTTGAAGAGTAAACTGATGAATGGCACATAAAGCAAAATTCCATTTTTTAAAAGTTAAAAAAGGTAAAACAGTAGTTAAAAATGTAAGCTATGATTGTAGTTTTTGTTTGTTTGTTTGTTGAGACAGAGTCTCTCTCTGTCAGCTAGGCTGGAATTCAGTGATGTAGTCAGGGCTCACTGTAGCCCTGAAATCCTGGGCTCAAGCAATCCTCCTACCTCAGCCTCCTCAGCAGCTGGGACTACAGGTGCTCACCACCATGCCGGGCTAACTCAAAATTTTTTTTTTTCTTTTGTAGAGACGGGGATCTTACTATGTTGACCAGGTCAGTTTTGAATTCCTGACCTCAAGGGATCCTCCTGCCTTGACCTCCAAGTGTTGGGATAATAGGCATGAGCCACTGTACTTGGTGTATTGTAGTTTTTTTTTTTTTTTTTTTTGAGAAGGTCTCATTTTGTCACCCAGGCTGAAATGCAGTGGTGAGATCCCGGCTCACTGCAGCTTCCACTCCCAGGTTCAAGCAATTCTTCTGCCTCTGCCACCCCAGTAGCTGGGACTACGGGCATGAGCCAACACGGCCGGCTAATGTTTGTATTTTTTGTAGAGATGGGGTTTTGCCATGTTGCTCAGGCTGGTCTTGAACTCCTGACCTCAAGCAATCTGCCCTCCTCGGCCTCCCAAAGTGCAAGGATTATAGACGTGAGCCACCGCCTGCAGCATTTTAAAAACACATTAAAAGTAAAGAGTATAGTATATGAAACTCCATATCTCATCACCTGGTTGCAAATATATATACATGTTTGTGTGTGTATGTGTATATATATATATATTTATTTATTTTTTTTGAGACGGAGCCTCACTCTGTCGCCCAGGCTGGAGTGTAGTGGTGCGATCTTGGCTCACTGCAACCTCTGCCTCCCAGGTTCAAGCAATTCTCCTGCCTCAACCTCCTGAGTAGCTGGTATTACAGGCGTATACCACCACGCTCAGCTAATTTTTGTACTATTTTTAGTAGAGACAGAGTTTCACCATGTTGGCCAGGCTGGTCTTGAACTGCTGACCTCAAATGATCCACACCTTAGGCCTCCTAAAGTGCAGGGATTACAGGCGTGAGCCACCGCGCCTGGCTGGTTGCAACAATTTTAAGCTCTTGGCTATTATTTTTCCATCCCATTCATTGCCTCCTTTACCCATGGATTAATGTGAAGCAAATCCCATATACCCTAACATTGTACCTGTAAATAACCTTGGGGCCATTTTCACATTTAAAGGATGGCTCAGGCAGAGAAGAAAGGCTCAGAGGATACACACCAACTTGATGTTAGTGATCATCATTGGGGAGTAGGATTGAGGAGTATGAGTTTTTATTTTAAACACTTTAGATTACTAAATATATAATTTATTTTTGCATTTCTTTGTTTTTTAAAAATTGAGATTTGTACGCACGAAAGTGAGAGGCTGGGTGAGGTGACTCACACCTGCAATCCCAGCACTTTGGGAGGCCAAGACAGGTGCAATTGTTTGAACCTAGGAATTCGAGACCAGCCTGGGCAACATGGTGAAACCCTGTCTCTACAAAAAAATACAAAAGTTAACCAGGTGTGGTAGTGCGCATCCATAGTCCCAGCTACTTGGGAGCCTGAGGTGGGAGGATCACTTGAGTCCAGGAATTCGAGGCTGTAGTGAGCTACGATTGCACGCCACTGCACTGCAGCCCAGGTGACAGCAAGAGTCTGTCAAAAAAAGAAAAAAAGAAAAAAAAAAGAGAGACCTCAACAACTATCCTTCTTATCTATATAGAAACCCCTTTTAAACTTTAAAAACAGCAAACAGAATTATTCTTACTTGAGTTTTTCAAAAGCCACCTCAAATCTTTTATGGAATGGTTTGGGAATTCATCAGTAAATATATTAAAACTTGAATACACAATCAATACCTAGAATATCCCGTTTAGGTCAAGTTTTTGACAGTTGAGTTGCAGCCTTTATATGTGCATGTCCTGTATGTATATTATAATATTGGGAAGTGCTTATACATCAATCTGTACGTGTATGACCGTTTTGTAGAAATAGCTCAGTGGCTCACCTGCAAAGTTTCCAGAGGAAGAATTTGATTGGCCCACTTTGGGTCAGCTGTTCACCCCTGTCCCAATCAGCTGTGACCAGGGGCCAGGGAAGGCGGGGCATCTGCAGACTGAGCGGACTTCTCACTTCTTCTACTACTTCCTGTACATGCCTAGCACCAAGTAGCCCCTAAGCTCCTCTTTATCATCACGTGTGAGCCTGGGCTCCTCATTCGTTCAAGGACATGCTCCACACATACAGTGTGGAGGCCTGGAGTTGCCACAGCACGGGCCCTGTCACTGCAGACCATGGGGGAGGGCCTTCTCCTTTGCCTCCATTTCCCTACTCTGCTCCTCCTTTGCCTCCATTCCCCGGCCCAGCAAGCACTGTTTTCACGACAGGGCTCCTCCGCGCTTCCCCTTGACCTTGGAGTTCAGCCCCCCGGGTGCTTCCTTATAGGCCTCGCCTTCCTGCTCAGGCCCATCTCCCCTCACCACAGGCCTCTCCACAAACCCACTCGGATATGAGCTAATGCCATTATCTTCCTGAAATTAAAATCAAGCCTCAACCTATAATGTTTCACAGAGAGGGAATTGGGGTTGTATATTCCTGCGCTGAGCGGTATTCTATTTCAGTCATAGCATTTAATTACGATTGGTATGTTAGTGCCCATCGGAGCATAACAAATTGTCATTATGTTATTCTGCTGAGTCTAATTTAATTGGCAAGTTGTCACAAAAGCAATTATCCATCATTTATTTTGTTGCCATAACCACATCTCGAAGAGCACCTGCTGTCTGCCAGGAGAAATGCGCCACAGTCTCTCAGCCCTGGATCCAGGCCACGTATCTGACACAAAGACATTGCTTCCCCCTTCTGATTTAAAAATATGTTCCTCATTTCCTGCTGCGGTTTCATGAATCCTCCTGGGGGAGCCTCAAAGTGCCAAAGGAAATTCATGGTCTGGGAAGTTGCCCGAGAGGTCTGCCCTGCCCTGTCAGGGGTGGGTGGGAGGCAGCGGGAGGACACAGACCCCCGTGGAGGGCCCGGGACCCGACTGGGTCAGGCTTCGCTCCGTCAGCTGTTTCAGCTGCCACCTCAGTGATGGATTTATAAATATTTGTTGCTCTTTTCTCCCCGGGCACGCCGCGTGCTCGCTCCCTGGGAGGCGGGATTGTTCGGTCATTTCACAGAGAGAGAACCCGAGGCCCAGAGAACTGAAGGCCCCGGGTCGTGAGGGAAGTCTGGAGAGCGGCCAGGACCCCAGCGAAGACCTACGGAGTCCAAAGGCTTTTTCCATTCTTTGGATCAAACATGTGCAGGCAAAAGCTAGTTACTTTAGGCCTGCCAGAGCTCCAGACTGTGCCTCTGGGTGCAGGGGGGACCTTTCTCTGTCGTCCTAGGTCTAGATCTCATTGGCCCCATTTCCCATGGAAGCATCAGGCTGGGAGCTCATGATAGCACGTGGGACAGCGACTGCCCAATCTCCCTGGAGCCTCTGAGCCTAAATCTCTGGGAGGCCGTTTTATCCTGCTCCTACTTGGGTGCCTCTCCGTGCCTGGACCGTAACCCCCACACCCACACGCAAGCCAAGGCAAGCAACATTGTCATATGATTTTTTTTTTTTTCCCCTGAAGCAGGGAAGATAGTCAGTCCTAGGGGAAGATAAAGCCTGCAGGTCTGTCTCTGTTCTGGAGGCTGGAAGTGGGTGAAAAAATTATCAATGTTCTTGCTTCCATGATTTTTTTTTTTTTAGTATAGTCACCAAAGAACTCGTTAAAAACAAAAACAAAACAACAACAAAAAAAACACACCACCAATAAAACAAACCAAAAACCTACCACTGCATTGCAAAGGGGAAAAAGGAACCAGACTTTTAAATAAACCAGTTTTTTCTTTTGGGTCAGTCAGGTACAATTTCCAGGCTTTCTATTTGAGGGCAGTGGAAGATGACCAGCTCCTTGAACAGGCAGATCATCTCTTGCAACTCCAAACAAACAAACAAACAAACAAACAAACAAAACCCTCTCATTGCAATTGCTGATAAAATAAACTAGGGATGTTCAGACTCCTCCCTCCCGGACCAGCATTATCTCTAAATAATATTCCTTGTGGCTACAGAGAAATCACTTTTTCTACCACAACACAATGTTTAGGATCTCTGCTTACTGCGGAGGGCCCCACTTGAGCCTGAAGTTATACAGCCGATATTGGAGCAGGAAAAAGTTGAATGTGCAAGGAGGGGACTGGGCATGCGTCCCCTGCTGGGCGCAGTTGTGGCAGAAGGTCGTGCTTTCCCACATCATGAGTGAGTGTGTAGATTCGTGCAAACTCTGTGGAAAGTAAGCTGGCTAAATGAGTGAAGAGCCATACAACATGTGCGTCATTTTTGACTCATTAATTTCATTTAGGATAAACAAATTTCATCAAAAACAGAAGAAAGATGCTTGCTCTAGTGTTATTTATTTATTTATTTATTTATTTATTTATTTTTGAAATGGAATCTCACTGTGTTGCCCAGGCTGGAGTGCAGTGGTGTGATCTCAGCTCACTGCAACCTCCACCTCCCAGGTTCAAGTGATTCTCCTGCCTCAGCCTGCTGAGTAACTGGGATTACAGGCGCCCACCACTGTGCCCGGCTAATTTTTGTACTGTTAGTAGAGACGGAGTTCCCCCATGTTGGCCAGGCTGATCTCAAACTCCAGACCTCTAATGATCCACCGCCTCGGCCTCCCAAAGTGCTGGGATTACGGGTGTGAGTCACCAAGCCTGGCTGGCTCTAGTGTTATTTATAATAGCAAAATCAAAGTCTGTGCTAAAGAGCAAACTGACTTGGAGCACACGGCTACAAGCAATGGGTGTAGATGGAGTTCGGTTTTTGTTTTCTGGGAGAGATGTTGAAACAAGAAGAATTCTTTTTTAAAAAATAATTTCAACTTTTATATTAAGGGGATACATGTGCGGATTTGTTACCTGGGCATATTGTGTGATGTGGAGATTTGGGTATGATTGATTCCTGTCACTCAGGTAGTGGGCACTGAACCCAATAGTTAGTTTTTCAGCCCTTGCCTCCCTCCCCCTCTCCCCACTCTAGTAGTCCCCAGTGTCTATTGTTATCATCTTTATGTCCATGAATACTCAAGGGTTAGCTCCCACTTATAAGTGAGGACACATGGTATTTGGTTTTCTGTTCCTGCATTTATTGGTTTAGGATAATGGCCTCCAGCTGCATCCATGTTGTTGCAAAGAACATGATTTCATTCATTTTTAGTGATTCATAGTATTTCTTGGTGTATATGTACACCATTTTCTTTGTCCAATCCACCATTGATGGACACCTAGGTTGATTCCATGCCTTTGCTACTGTAAATAATACTGTGATGAAAATAATTTATTTTTGAGGCAGGGTCTCTTCTCTCTGTCACTCAGGCTGAAACTCAGTGGCAAGATCATGGCTCACTGCAGCTGTCAACCTCGTGGGCTCAAGAGATCCTCCTGCTTCAGCCTCCCATGTAACTGGGACAACAGGCATGCACCACAATGTCTGACCAAATTTTTTATTTTTAATAGAGATAAAGTCTTGCTATGTTGCCCAAGCTGGACTTGATACTCCTGGGCTCAAGCAATCCTCCCGTATTGGCCTCCCAAAGCGCTGGGATTACGGGCATGAGCCACCGCGCCTGACCAAAAGGAATTCTTTATGTAATTTCACAAAGTAAGCATTTACTGAACACCTCAATTTATTGTAGCCAGGTTATGCATGTATGTAAATACAGACGAGACATATACACATATAGGTCCCTCCTATATTAGTTTCCCATTGCTGTTGTAACAAATTACCTTCCATTTCGTGCCTTAAACCAGTAGTCCCCAACCTTTTTGCCACCAGGGACTGGTTTTGTGGAAGATAGTTTTTCCATGGATGGGGGTGGGGTGGGGGGAGATGGTTTGTGGATGAAACTGTTCCACCTCAGATCATCAAGCATTCGATTCTAATAAAGCGTGTGCAACCTAAATCCCTCACATGCACAGTTCACAATACAGTTCACTCTCCTATGAGAATCTAATGCCACCACTGATCTGACAGGAGGCAGAGCCCGGGCAGTAATGCTTGCTCGCCTGCCGCTCACCTCTTGCTATGCGTCCCGGTTCCTAACAGGTCACTGACTGGTACTGGTCCACTGCCTGGGGACTGGGGCCTCCCTACCTTAACCAATACCAATTGTCTTATGGTTTTCTGGGTTGGAAGTCCGAAATGGGTCTCCTGGGCTAAAATCAAGATGTTGGCAGGGTCATGTTCCTTTCTAGAGGCTCTGGGGGGAGCCTATCTCCTTGCCTTTTCCAGCCTCTAGAGCCCCCAACATTCCTTGACTTCTTGCCTCCTTTATCCATTCTCTTTTTTGTGTTTTTGAGACAGAGTTTCACTGTTGCCCAGGCTGGAGTGCAATGGTGCAATCTCGGCTCACTGCAACCTCTGCCTCCCAGGTTCAAACAATTCTCCTGCCTCAGCCTCCTATGTAGCTGGGTTTACATGTGCACACCACCACGCCTAGCTAATTTTTGTACTTTTAGTAGAGATGGGGTTTCACCATGTTGCCCAGGCTTGTCTGGAACTCCTGATCTCAGGTAATCCGCCTGCCTCAGCCTCCCAAACTACTGGGATTGCAGGTGTGAGCCATGGCGCCCAGCCTTCCTCCATTCTCAAAGCCAGCAATGTTGAGCCAAATCCTTCCCACTGTGTCACCCTGACCTTCTGTAAGCACATTTCCCTCTGACTCTCTGCTTCTGTTACACTTTGAAGGATCCATGTGATTACATTGGGCTCACTCCAATCACCCAGATCATCTCCCTGTTTTAAAGTGAGTTGGTTAGTGACCTTAATTCCAGCTGCTAGCTTAATTCGTTTTTGCCATGTAAGGAAACATATTCACAGGTTCCAGGCATTAGGTTGTGGACATCTTTGTGTGGGGGTAGGGGGTGGGGGGAGTGGCATTATTCTGCCAATCACACTCCAGACCGACCAGAAGCCCTCAATTGAGTGGGAGAAACACGTGAACACATCTTTGGCGTACATGGCAGAGCGCCATAATCAGCTCTTGGAATCTGGGAGGCAATATGCATATTTATACATAATTCAGAAATTCCTTGCCGGGAGGCTAGATGCTGTCCAACTCAGTTTTCCTTCTCTTCCCAGCACAAATTCTCAGTTCTGGTCACTTCAGTCCCTCCACTGTTTCTAGTACTTAAATATTATAGAATATTATGGAGGTACTGAAGAATTCTAGCTACGGAGGAGGCTGATGCGGGAGGATCACTTGAGTCCAGGAGTTTGAGATTTCAGTGAACCATGATAGTACCATTGCACTTCAGCCTGGATGATGGGGCGAGACCCTGTCTTTAAAAATAACACCCATACTTTTTCCCATTTCCCTCTTACCAGCTGCCTTCACCTCCTCTTACCCTCTGTCCAAATCCCACCCACCCTTAAGTCCCACATTCAGACTTTGCCCACATTCAAGATCCAAATCAAGTCCCACATTCTCCATGATCCTTTCCTGTGCCCCCCTCACATTACAGCCCAGGCCTTCTGGAACACATGCATTCTCAATGACATAATAGTCTACTTCAGTGTAATTGCTTTCACAGGCTGTTGTTTCAATGTTAGTGTGTTCTTATATCTCAGCTAGTTTTTGATCTGACATCAGGGGTCATGTGCTATAGTCCATCTGTCACCTCCACAGCACCTGGCACAGTGCTGCTGAAGAACAATTTGCTAAATTTGTTCAAGTCCTTTTTTGAATACTCTCAGAGGGGCTAGACCCTGAGGGTGGCACTGTGCTCCAGGGGGTGTCCTGCTCTAAAGGAGCACTCAGTCTGAAAGGGAGACCGACAAGAAACTGGCGGGTCAGGGTGTGATGTGACAAGTGCTAGAATAGAATTACGCACAGAGGGGTCTCCAGGTCAGCTTGTGGGTGGATCAAAGATGGCTTTTCAGAGGCAGTGATGTTTGAGCTGGGTTTTGAAGGATGAGTAGGAGTGAGCTGGATAAAGGGATGTGGGAGAAGGGTTCTATTTGCTTAAGAGGAGGTCCATTTAAAGCAGAACAAAGAGATTGACTGAATTCTGGAAAAGCTACTTACCTCTCTCTATCAGCTGTGAGTATTATAGGCCAAACACGATGGATAAGCTCTAGAGATCTACTGTACAACATTGTAACTGTAGTGAACAATAAGGCATTGTATACTTAAAACCTTGCTCAGAGGGCAGATCTCATGTTAAGTGTTCTTACCACAATAAAATAATAAAATAATTGAACAGAAGAAAAGACAAAGAGTAGTATAGACGCCAAATCCTGTCCAACTTGGTTTTCCCAGCCTCCTGGAGCAAACTCTTCTCTGATTACTTCAGCCTCCTCTGTATTCTATGGTCGTGGCCTGCCTCTTCCCAGTCCCATATCTTTGCCTGTTAAATTAGAAAAAATGGTGAAAGTTGACATTCACAAGTGAAGCTGAGAGGGAAGGGACAAAAATCATCCAGTCACTCTGAGTCAAAAGATTAATGACAATACATATGACAGACAAGAAACAATATTCCTAATATGTAACCTGATAAGAAGAAAAGACAAAGCTTTTTAAAAAAATGGACAAAGAACATGAACAAACTTTTTCTTTTTCTTTTTTCTTTTTTTTTTTTGAGATGGAGTCTTGCTCTGTCACCTAGGCTGGAGTGCAATAGCACAATCTTGGCTCACTGCAACCTCTACCTCCCAGATTCAAACAATTTTTGTGCCTCAGCCTCCTGAGTAGCTGGGATTACAGGCATGTGCCACCACACCTGGCTAATTTTTGTATTTTTAGTAGAGATAGAGTTTCACCATGTTGCCCAGGCTGGTCTTGAACTCCTGACCTCAGGTGATCCACCCGTCTTGACCCCACAAAGTGCTGGGATTACAGGCGTGAGCTACTGTGCTTGGCCTATGAACAAACATTTTACAGATGAGAGAATACAAATAGCTGATAAGTACATGAAAAGATACTCAACTATATTTGTAGTCAGGGAAATGCAAGATAAAACAACAATTAATACCATTTTCACTCATCAGATTGGCAAAAATTAAAGATTGATAACATCCAATGTTGTCAAGGGTTTGAGTAAACAGGGACTCTGGTACATTGTTAATGGATATATGAATTGCTAAATCCTTTCGAGAAAGCAATCACAAAGTGACTGTTAGAATTACAAATGAACACATCCTAGCTGTTGGCATACATCTGTAGTCCTAGCTACTTGGGAGGCTGAAGTGGGAGGATTTCTTCAGGCCAGGAGTCTGAGACCAGCCTGGACAACATAGAGCGACCTCGTCTCTACAAAAAAAAAAATTTAAATTAGTCAGGCTTGGTGGTGTGTGCTTATAGATCTAGCTACTTGGGAGGTTGGGGTGGGAGGAACACTTGAATTCAGGAGTTTGTGTTACAGTGAGCTCTGATCATGCCACTGCACTTCAGCCTGGGCAATGGAGTGAGACTCTCCTTGTCTAAAAAAAAAGAAAAAGAAAAAATCCTTTGGCGCAGAAATCTCAATTTGAGAATGTATTTTAAGGAGATATATACATATAATATTTATTGCAAGGTTGTTTCTAGTAGCAAAAACTGGATAGAATCTGAATTTCCATTAATAGGGGAATTTTAGGTAAATTATAGTACTTAAATATTATAGAATATTACAGAAATATTGAAGAGTGCATTAAACCCATACATGTTGACCTGGAGGAATCCCCATGCTACCATGATATAATGTTAAGCAGTGAAAGCAAAAAGCAATCAGCAAGGACAGTGTCATAGTGCGCGAGGCGGGAGGGAGAGACATATGGGGAATGGCTGTGTACTATTAAATGATCTCAAAGAAAGATACAGAAGGCTGCATACTCTAGGACGTTAACAGTCATTACCTGAAGGGACAGAAATGGGAGCTAAGGAAGGGAAGACATTAACTTTAAAAGTCTGTGTTGGTCCAGGTGCAGTAGCTCAGTGCTTTGGGAAGGTAAGTCAGAAGGAGTCTGAACCCAGGAGTTCAAGGTTACAGTGAGCCATGATTACACCACTGCACTCTAGCGTGGGTGACAGCATGAGAGCCTGTTGCTAAAAAGTTAATTTGTAATGACAAATATTGGCCGGGTGCAGTGGCTCATGACTGTAATCCCAGCATTTTGGGAGGCTGAGGTGGGTGGATCACAAGGTCAGGAGTTTGAGACCAGCCTAGCCAACATGGTGAAACCTCGTCTCTACTAAAAATACAAAAAAAACCTAGCCAGGCATTGTGGTGGGCACCTGTAGTCCCAGCTACTCAGGAGGCTGAGGCAGGAGAATGGTGTGAACCCAGGAGGTAGAGCTTGCAGTGAGCTGAGATAGTGCCACTGCACTCCAGCCTGAGTGACAAAGTGAGACTCCGTCTCAAAAAAAAAAAAAAGATAAATATTAATAACATGGAAAAAAAGTACTGAAAAAAGAAATAATTGAGTGAGGTCTCAATGTTCAGGGGTGGGCAAGTTCCTGAGTTCAGGGCTATTTACCCCTCCCTGGCTTCTCTCCTATTCAACTATTCAAATAAGCTAATTCAACAAAAGTGAGGTAGTTTGCATTTTCTTGGTTAAATGGGTTTAGATGCTGGGGTAAAAACAGCCTCATTTACATATGTAGTTTGACCCTCTGTGGATATCAGTGAGCTCCAATAATGAATTAGAGCCAGTCAGTCCCAACTGCCTCCCTGAGGGTGACTTTCTTTTGGTGCAGGCATCTGTCTGAACTAGGATCAGGGCGAGTGTATTGTTAACGCCTCTACCCATGAGTAGCAGGGTGGGCCCAGAGTCAGTTGTGCTGCATCTGAAGATGGTCCAACACTTTCCCCCCAAAACACCTCGACATAAACTCATTAAACATCTGCCCATTGACTGAAGAGAATGCCATTTGTCTCTCTGTTCCCTGCTTCTCAGCCACCCTGGGGAAAATCCTTTCTTCTGAGCCTGAGCTACCCTGGAGGTCATAGTCCCACAGTCACCATGGCAACTCCCTTCAGGGTATGATGGAGGGAGCTGAGGAAAAGAGTCAGAAACTTACCAGGAGGCCCCAAGAGAAAGCCACTTTCACAGAGAAAAATTTCAAAGTCTCAATGATTGGGTTGGTATACGGGGCACTGCCTCGTATGGGATATGTTATTTCTGGAAAGTTGCCCTATGTCATTCTTTGGGGTAAAATTTTGTAATGTTACTTTAAACATACACTAGAGTTCCCTATATTGGGAACCTTGTTGTGAATTCTTTTACAAAGTGAATAAAAACCCTCATTATTCTTTGAATGCAAGCATAGATATTCAGATGTCAACTGGTTTTGCAGTTCAGCACACCAGTGCTTTTGGATTTGGAAGGTGTTGGCTAGTAAGAGTGTGAGTGGGGCCTGGGAAGGAATCTACTCTGAGTGATGCTTTGGGTGTTATCTGGATGCTGTCTTAAAGTTAGTTACTACCAAAAGAAAAGCCTGGGCCGAGAAGTCCAGTGTAGGTGATTTATAAAGGAACTGCTCTCAGGAGAAATCTGTAGGATGGGAGAAACAGGATAGGGAAAGAAAAGAATCCAGGCAAAGGTCAGATATCAGGTCCCAGACTCAGCCTGATCCCATGGGGAGTTTTGGGGTGAATTACACCCCAGCATTTACCACCTTGAATCAAAGGAGCTTGGGCTTCATACTCTCGAATTAGTCAATTATTGCTTATAGGTTTCCCAGGATAAAGTGTAAAATTTTCAGAGGGAAGCAGCTTTGGTACCCCTGGTCAGTCTTCTGAAAGTCATCAGTGCAAGCTGTTAGCAACAAAGAACACAGAGGTGGAGAGTGGGCATGTGGAGCTGGTGATAGGGATTTCAGGGGATCTGGGAGGGCTTCAACAGAGTCTACTATAGGTGCCAAATATGGTACATAAATGACTCTCCAAGGGCTCGACCTTAACAACAAAAAATCAGTGAAATTAATTAGCTTCCCACAACACAGTATTTAGAACCATGTTTTAGAAGAAAGATAATAGTATATGTAGGCAGATACAGAATTGGTTGAGTGAATATTTCTGAAGAATATGGCAGGAATGGCTGTCGATTGGGTAGCTAGCTCTAAAAGTATAACACAGGACTCCACCTAGGGCTTGTATTGTGAAATATTTATATCTACATCTTAGAGCAGATGGAGAACTCTTGCCAAGTATATCTGTGGATTCTCCTAAACTGAGAGGAAAGCTAATGGAACAAATGACAAAAGAGTTGAAAGGAAGATTCCAATGAATGAATAACTGTAAGATTAACATTAAAGAAGTAAATGTAAATGTAATATGAAGTTAATTTCATTATGATCATCCACGTAATGGAATATTATATAGCCACTCTATTAGTCTGTTCTCGCATTGCTATAAAGAAATACCTGAGACTGGGTAATTTATAGAGAAAAGAGGTTTAATTGACTCACAGCTCTGCAGGCTGTACAGAAGGCATGGCAGCATCTGCTTAGCTTCTGGGGAGGCCTCAATAAACTTACAATCATGGCAGAAGGTGAAAGGGGAGCTGACATTTCACATTGCTGGAGCAGGAGGAAAAGAGAGAGTGAGGAGGTACTACACACTTGTAAACAACCAGATCTCATGAGAAATCACTATCCCCATTCAGTCCTTCTAGGCCTCAAGGCCTGTGATGGGTGGGGCTTCCAGGAAAGCCTCTGAAATGCCTTCCAGTCCTTTTCCCTATTTTCTTGGCTGTTCATAGTTGGCTCCTTCTTTTCACTTATGCAAATTTCTGCAGCCTGTTTGAATTCCTCCGCTGAAAATGGGATTTTCTTTTGTACCACATGGTCAGGCTGCAGATTTTTCCAACTTTTGTGCTCTGCTTTTCTTTTTAAATATAAGTTCCAGTTTTAGATTATTTCTTTGCTCATGCGCATGAGCACAGGCTGTTAGAAGCAGCCAGGCCACATCTTCCACATCTTGAACGCTTTGCTGGTTAGGTATCGTAAATTATCACTCTCAAGTTCAAAGTTCCACAGATTCCTAAAGCAGGGACGTAATGTAGCTAGGCTTTTTGCTAAAGTGTAGCAAAAGTGACCTTTACTCCAGTTTCCAGTAAGTTCCTCATTTCCATCTGAGACCTCCCTAGCCTGGACTTCATTTTCCATATCACTATCAGCATTTTGGTCAAAGCCACCCAATAAGTCTCTAAGAAGTTTCAAACTTTCCCTTATCTTCCATCTTTTCTGCCCCTTACACTCTTCAAACCTCTGCCTGTTGCCTAGTTCCAAAACTGCTTCCACATTTTCAGATATTTTTATAGCAATGTCCCACTCCTCAGTACCAATTTTCCATATTAGTCCATTCTTCCACTGCTGTAAAGAAATACCTGAGACGAGGTAATATATAGAGAAAAGAGGTTTAATTGTCTCGTGGTTCTGCAGGCTGTACAGGAAACATAGTGGCTTCTGCTTCTGGGGAGGCCTCAGGAAGCTTCCAATCATGGCAGAAGGTAAAGGGAGAGGGAGGCACTTCACATTGCCAGAGCAGGAGGAAGAGAGAGAGAGAGAGAGAGAGAAGGTTCTACACAGTTCTAAACTGGCAGATCTCATCAGAACTCATTATTGTGATGACAACACCAAGGAGGATGGTGCTAAACCATTCATGAGAAACTGCCCCTGTGATCCAATCACCTCACACCAGGCCCCACCTCCAGCATTGGGGATTACATTTCAATATGAGATTTGGGCTGGGACACAGATCCAAACCATATCAGCTGCTAAAAATAATGTCGAAAAATAATAATGACATGGAAAAATATTCATAATTATTTGGTTATAAAAGGCCATCACAATGTGCATGGAAAACATTTTCAAAGACATATTCTAAAATGATGTGATTCTGTAGGTGGAATATAATTGATTTTTGCTCTCTCATTTTGCTCACCTCTATTTATATATTTTTAAAGATTATAAATCGTGAAAAAACCAAGTAGCAGTTGTTTTTGGTTGTTTTTTGTTTTGCTATATGGGGAAAATATAACTAAAAACAAAAGACATAATTCTAAATCTGAATGCATTCATTAACAGAGCTTCAAAATGCATGAAGCAAAATTTATAGAGCAATGATCAATAATTAATAGAAGGCCAGGCGCGGTGGCTCACGCCTGTAATCCCAGCACTTTGGGAGGCTGAGTCGGGCAGATCATGAGGTCAGGAGATCCAGACCATCCTGGCTAACACAGTGAAACCTCATCTCTACTAAAAATACAAAAAATTAGCCGGGCGTAGTGGCGGGCGCCTGTTGTCCCAGCTACTCAGGAGGCTGAGGCAGGAGAATGGCATGAACCGGGGAGGCGGAGCTTGCAGTGAGCTGAGATTTCACCACTGCACTTCAGCCTGGGCAACAGAGCGAGACTCTGTCTCAATAATAATAATAATTAATAGAAAAACTAGACAGAAAATCAGTAAGGCTATAGAAAACTTGAACACCATCAACCAAACCAACCTAGTTGACATTTGTAGAACCTCTTCTGCCTCTGCCACCCCTGGGACAGCACGACCAACACCTCCTCTTACTCCTCTGCCTCAGCCTACTCAATGTGAAGATGATAAGGATGAAGACCTTTAGAATGATCTGCTTCCACTTAATGAATAGCAAATATATTTTCTTTTCTTTATTTTGTTTTTAACATTTTTTTTCTCTAGCTTATGTCACAGTAAGACTACAGTATATAATACGTATAACACACAAAATATGTGTTAATCGATTGTTAATGTTAGTGTTAAGGCTTCTAGTCAAGAAGGCTATTAGTACTTAAGTTCTGACTGGGGGAGTCAAAAGTTATACACAGATTTTTTAACTGTGTGTGTGTATCAGTACTCCTAACCCTACATTGTTCAAGAGTGAATTGTATAGAACAACATTCCTCATGAACATCGATGTAAAAATTCTTAACAAAATATTATGAAATCAAACACAGAAGTATATAAAAAGGATAATGCATCATGACCTAGTGGATTTTATACCAGGAATTCATGATTGGTTTAATATTTGAAAACCAATGAGGCCAGGTGTGGTGGCTCACACCTGTAATCCCGGCACTTTGGGAGGCTGAGGCAGGCAGATCACCTGAGGTCAGGAGTTCAAGACCAACCTGGCCAACAAGGTGAAACCCTGTCTCTGCTAAAATGAGAATTATACCAAAGGAAAATCTGCATTTACATAAAAGAATGAAGAACACCGGAAATAGTAGTAAATATGTGGAGAAATATAAAAGATTTCTTTTCTTTTCTTTTCTTTTCTTTTCTTTTTTTTTGAGACAGAGTCTCCCTCTGTCACCCAGGCTGGAGTGCAGTGGCATGATCTCGGCTCACTGCAAGCTCCGCCTCCTAGGTTCACGCCATTCTCCTGCCTCAGCCTCCTGAGGAGCTGGGACTACAGGCGCCTGCCACCATGCCTGGCTAATTTTTTGTATTTTTTTTTAGTAGAGACGGGGTTTCACCGTGTTATCCAGGATGGTCTCGATCTCCTGATCTCGTGATCCACCTGCCTCAGCCTCCCAAAGTGCTAGGATTACAGGCGTGAGCCACCACGCCCAGCCAAAAGACTTATTTTCTTATTACTTAAGCCACCTTAAGAGGTAATTGATGGTTTAAAGCAAAAGTAACCTGGCATGGTGGATTTTCTAATCCATGTAGAAGTAAAACGTATGACAACTATAGCACAAAGGCCAGAAGAGGGGAAAGGAAAGTACAGTGTTGTAAGGTTCTTATACTGTACGTGAAGTGTTATAATATTTCTTG
Source organism: Macaca fascicularis (assembly GCF_037993035.2). Taxonomy (NCBI): domain Eukaryota; kingdom Metazoa; phylum Chordata; class Mammalia; order Primates; family Cercopithecidae; genus Macaca; species Macaca fascicularis. The sequence goes on from NC_088390.1 coordinate 48,919,107, forward strand.
AAGGTATATGTGATAAGTTAATGTGCATTATAAATCCTAAAGCCATCACTAAAAGAACAAAACAAAGCCGTTTAGCTAATAAGTCAATAAAGGTGATAAAATAAAATCATAAAAAGAATACTCAATACAAAAGAAAGCAGTAAAAGAGGAAAAAGGAACAAAAACTAGATGGCAGAAACAGAAAACAAATAGTAAAATGGTACACTGAAATCCAACCACATTGGCTGGCCGTGGTGGCTCACACCTGTAATCCCAGAACTTTGGTAAACTGAGGTGGGTGGATCACCTAAGGTCAGGAGTCCGAGACCAGCCTGACCAACATGGTGAAGCCCTGTCTCTACTAAAAGTACAAAAAAAATTAACTGGGCATGGTGGTGCACGCCTGTAATCCCAGCTACTCGGGAGGCTGAGGCAGGAGAATCGCTTGAACCCGGGAGGTGGAGGCTGCAGTGAAAGACTTTCTCAGTGTATAGAATTTTATGGTTTGTTTCCCTCTAGTACCTTAAAGATGTCACTCCATTATCGTCTCATTTTTTTTTTTTTTTAATTTTTTAAATGAGACGCAGTCTCACTCTGTCTCCCAGGCTGGTGTGCAAGGGTGTGATTTTGGCCCACTGCAACCTCTGCCTCCCAAATTCAGGTGATTCTTGTGCCTCAGCCATCCAAGTAGCTGGGATTACATGCGTGCGCCATCATGCCTGGCTAATTTTTGTATTTTTAGTAGAGATGAGGTTCCGCCATGTTGGTGGAAAAATAAATTTTTATTTATTTATTTATTTACTGAGGCAGAGTCTTGCTTTGTCGCCCAGGCTGGAGTGCAGTGGCGTGATTCCGGCTCACCACAGCCTCCACTTCCTGGGTTCAAGAGATTCTCCTGCCTCAGCCTCCCAAGTAGCTGGGATTACAGGTGCATGCCATCACGCCCAGCTAACTTTTTCTATTTAGTAGAAACAGGGGTTTTACCATGTTGGCCAGGCTGGTCTCGAACTCCTGACCACTAGGTTCAGCCTCCCAAAGTGCTGGGATTACAGGCATGAGCCACCATGCCCGACCGAGAATGCTTGTAAAAATACTTCATCTTTTAGATTTATATATAGTGAACTCTTTATGAATAAAATAATGTAATGTTTGACATTTACTCCCAAATAATTGGTGGGGAAGAAGGAAGTGGGTGGGAATGCCGATGAAACAAGATTGGCCCTGAGTTGATAATTACTGAATCTGGGACAAGGGTATATGGGGTTTATTATACTCTTAAATTTTCCTTATAAAAGTGAAAAAATTGTTTAGCTCTTTGATTGGCTGAACAAAAGATAAATGGCCAGGAGTGAGATGGGTGTTCAGGATGGGGAAGGGTGTGGAAGAGAAGGAAGTTAGAGGTTTCAAAGATGCAGGACCCTCCAAGAAGTTGCCTGGAGGCTACCAAACCAGAGCTGTCTCTGACAAAATGAGGGGGCTTCTGACAGTGGTCCTTTTGTTTGTTTCCTTATGCATTTGTCTACCAATCTCTTTCCGTTTCACAAACAGAATACTCACAATTAAAAGGTGAGTCTAACAGGCTCTCAAGCAGTATGCAAAAAACAAAAAAACAAAAAAAACAACAAAAATAACGCCCACCCCCTCCCTAGCTCCTAGCTCACTCACTCTGGAGCTCCCTCGAGACCTGCCAATTCTGCCTTTACAGGGGGTGTCAGCCCTTTGGGACAGAGATGCAGGTGGTGCTGCTTGGGCTTCCTGCCTGGTATCCACCCAGGTATTCCCTGAAGTAGTTCTGTGTCTTTAGGATTCAGGATGCTGCACACAGGTCACTGTGATTAGTTGTTTCTCCTTTTCGCAGGGGTTGCTGGGGGTGGGTGGGGAGGACTTCTGAGTGGCCCTGGCTCATTCCACAGTTCACAGCACACAGGTTCTGGACTGTTTCGGCAGGCTTGAAGGAAATGGGTTCGCACACTCAAACTCTTCTTCCTCCTCCATTTCTGGGGTCCTCTCATATCTGTGTCTGCAACACAAAAGACGGGTATTCCTGAAAGATCTGCCTGGGACTGCCCATAAAGAGATGCAGTATTTTAGGTAAATCAGGTCATCTGATGCAAGGCTTTATCCTAACTTTCTTGGGGTGTTCCTGCGTAAACAGCGGTCTATAGTTGGCCGTATATATCATAATTGCTTCTGCCCCCACTCGACATCCCTCCTGTTTGGAGACAAAAGCTCAGAAAGCATGGGTATTTTCAGGGAGCAAAGATGTGTGAATACACTTCCAGTGGCAGAACCTGAGAGCTTGTTTGGAGGTTCTAGCAGGGGAGCGCAGCTACTCATATGCCCTGACCGAAGATTGGTCCTCCTCTGTCGGGGATGGTCATCCTCTTCAGCCTCGGGAGGGTCGCACGTGGAGTGGTGAGGGAGGAAGGGAACACCCACCTAGCCAGCCAGATCCGCCGAATCAACCCTTACGATCAATGGAGTGACAGATGTTGCAGCCAGATCGCCCTCACACCCGGAACTTGCAAGCCAATAGACTTTTCAGTGGAATGAAAGAAATTCTGGAAAAATGACTTCCATGAAAAACTTTTCATTTTGAGGTTAGAACAAAAACTTTTGATGGATTTTCTAATTTGAAGAGACCCATACTTATTTTCCACTTTAAAAGTAAAACACCTCATCAAAGAACTCTTGAAAAATACAAAAGAAGGGGAAAAAAGAAAAAAAAAAATCTAGCCATAGTTCTGGATAAATCCATTTTCGTCTATTTCATTCTGTTCGTTTTCTTTTGAAGTGCACTGTCTCCACCATCTCCAGCCAATGGTTGAAATTCTAGCACACAAATGTTAGTGTAACTGTTGTTTCCAGCCTTGTTACAAAATGTCTCCATGTTTTCATGTACTCTTCGTAAGAGACATGTTGCCAGATGGTTTCTCAAGGAGCTCCTCCTGATTTTTTTCACCCTTCCCCTGTAAATGGGCAGATGGGATGTTTCCATTTTTGCCCCATAGCAGATATATTTTTCTGTATTTGGAGTAATTTCCTTAGGATTGAATGCAGAAGTGAGAGTTCTGAGTCAAAGATAACGGATATTTTTATGACTCTTGACTCATTTGGCCAATTTGCTTTTCACAGATTTTGCATAAACTTACACTCCCACGAGAGTTCGGATTTGAGTCTTTAAATTTTGAACATTGTTCCATGTACCACACCTTCTGTAGTAAATATTTTCCTGCTCAGATACAAACTTTAAAGTTTCTGACACCAGAGACAGTGTCCTCTCCTATGTAAAGCCTTCAGTTCTTTTTGAAAAATGCTGTAAAGCAGGCTTGTGGTGGAGGACATGCTTAGAGTCTGTCCTTGTTCTCCGATTTCTCACCTTAGACCATTGGTGTTTATTCCTGCCTTTTCCTCCTGGGAACAGTTCCCTAATCGGAATGTCCTGTAGCAATTCAGAAACCAATTCTCCCAGCTAGACCCTACCTGGTGCCTACTAGTCTGTGGTCATGTTGGCCACTCCCTGGTTCGGGGTCTTTCTAATGCTTCTCAAAGTCCTAGTGGAGGTGGAGGGATTAATGCTAAGGGGTTAAGAGCTCAAATTCTCTGGTCAAGGAATGCAACATTCTTAGCCCCCTTCGATATGCAATAAAGTTGTTGGCAGGTTTTGCCAATTTAAACTCCACCCAGGAGAAAAAGATACTCCCTGCTTCTTTTGATATTAGGAGAGAGGGAAAAGAGAGAGATTAACATATTTACAAGTAGCCAATCATCCCCCCCTCTTTTGGAAGTCAAGTATTAGAGGAAAACAGACAGACATCTGTGAGCATTTAGAGAGTGGAAAAAGAAACAAGCAGGTTTCAACTGGAGCCAGGCAGGTGGTTGGCAGCACCCACCCAGGGCATGGAGTTTCTGTCCTGATTATATTGTTTCATTTGGCTGTGGATGCAGCAGAAGCGGAGTGCTGGGGGTGCCGAGGGAGCCATCTCCATGTTTAATTCAGCTTACTTTGAGAGTAAGTTAAAGTCTTGCAGCAAAGAGTTCCTCCACAGCAGAAATTTGGGAATCTAAAAAATGCCAGAAAAATAAAGCTTGGAAAGATGTGAGACTGTGCATAGACCTAGAGCAGAGGAGCCAAGAACACACGGATAGCTCCTTGAGGTGGGAAAGAAGCACAGTGGTTCAGGATGGACGGTTGGGAAGAAATGATGACCATAATGACAATGACCATAGCTAACATTTCTTGAGTGCTTATTATGTCTCAAGTACTATCCAAAACACTTTACACATATTAACTGTTTATTCCTCACTGCTAACTTACATGGAAACGACTATTATTGCTTCCATTTATGGATGAGGAAACTGAGTCACAGAGAGGGTGTGTGATGAGACTGGTAGGTTGGAGCTGTGAGTATACTGGGGACAATTACACAGGCTGGATCTTGAAGATAAGGAAGAGAAAGGAAAAAGGGGTGGCAAACAGTCTTTCTGGGGATGTGGATGTCTAGTTATCTGCACCCAAAAGCTGGGAGTATCCCTGGACTTGCCCCTCTCCCTCTTCTCCAGTTACTCCTGTAATTTCCCTGGTTTGGTCTATCCCCAGCACCGTCCCCACCACTCACAGCTGCTCTACCAGTGTCTTGCCTGGGCTATTGCAGTGACTTCCCAACTGGTGAGCCACCTTCAGCCCCCAACCCTAATCCATCTTCTAGATTCTTTCCCAACCCAATAATCTTCCTCTAGGATTCCTTGGCACCTTATAAATATCTCTATTTAGTATTTAGCACACGAGTGGTAACTGAATTTATATCAGTTTATCCAGTCCAAGTATTTGTTGAATGAAAGAATGAGGTCATATTCAAGGAGAGGAATTAACATTTGAAGGCTGAGGGGTAAACTTTGGACCCATAGAGAAGGGACTTTGCATTCCCAGGGCCCAAGAGCACCAAGAAGAAGTGAATCAGACCTTAGACTGAAAAAGGGTGAACTAGCATGGGAGGCTAGGGATAGAACCAAGTGGATCAGGGGGTTGCTGGAAGATGTCAGTGCTTTGCACCTATGCCCATAGATATTAATAATACAAGACATGATTCTGATAAGTTAAAAGTACCATGAATATCAGAAGCAGGATCTTCTGCATGGTGGCAGCTCAAGGTACTCCATAATAAACAGAAGTGGGAGCCAGTTGAAACAGCTTTTATTTATTTGGAGATGTCTCACTTACCCAAAGGCATCCCCATCTAGGCAAGATGAACACAGGAAAGTGATATTGCATGTGGCTGGGAAGTTGATAGACTCTGGGAGGGTGCAATTTGTGGAAAAGCGCGGATTTCTAAGCCACTCTCCTTCTGTCAATTTTTGAGTATATTCTTGGTCTTTCTTGCAGTGCACACAATTCTACAGTTGATCTTTAGGTGAAATAGTTGGGAGATTTAGATTTCGAAGCATTGACCCTCTTTCTCCTGAAGATGCTACAAGGTCAGGTGCATTTCTGCTTTTATTTAAGAGTGTGATTAGAAACAGCCAGGGCCATCCCGGACCCAGCTGGCATTTCCCTGAATGTTCATTATTTTGAATGTATCACTAGGACAATGAGTGATAGAAGTGATGACGTGATGTAACAGAGAGAAAATCTGGGGTGAATTATTTCACAAGTTTGTCTCTGCTCCTGTGATGGGAAAAAATGAAATCTGATTGTCCAGCTCAGAAGTGGAAGATATCATGTTATCTCACAACCTTTAAAGGTTTTACATAATATTTTTGAGACCGAGAAGGCTAAGGCATTATTGCTCATGTTCTAGTTATAGGCCTATCTAGTGGGTTATTGGTGAAAGACAAAGCACAGAGTCATGAATATGTCTCTGAAGTCAGTGCTGGGGCTGCCCTTGGATCTTTTGCCTCCTAACCAGGCAGTGGGGGGTTGCCAGTATGGACTAACTCATTCCTGTAGTCACACTTTTTTTTTTTTTTTTGGATCAGAGTCTTGCTTTGTTGCTCAGGCTGGAGTGCAGTGGCACAATCTTGGCTCACTGCACTCTCCACCTCCCAGGTTCAAGCAATTATCCTGCCTCAGCCTCCCGAGTAGCTGGGATTACAGGCATGCACCATCACACCCGGCTAATGTTTATATTTTTAGTAGAGACGAGGTTTCATCGTGTTGCCCAGGTTGGTTGTGAACTTCTGACCTCAGGTGATCCAACCACCACGGCCTCCCAAAGTGCTGGGATTGTAGGCAGGAGCCACTGTGCCTGGCCAGTCAACACATATTTATTGAGCAGCTGCTATGTGCCAGGCACTGTACTAGGAACTGGGGATACAGCAGTGAATACAACAAAGTTCCTGTTCTCATGGAGCTTACAATCTAGTTGGGTGAGACAAAAAATAACTATTAAACTTATACTATGTCAAGTGATGATACATGCTATGAAGAAAAACTACACATAGTAAGGGGAAAGGGTGGGGTTTCTATCTTACAGAGAGTGGTCAGGGAAGGCCTTGCTACTGCAATGAGCACAGATTGAATGGAGTGAGGGAAGGAGCCTTGTGGTTGTCTGGGATCAGAGTGTTACAGGAAAAGAGAGTAGTAAGGACAAAGGCCTCGGGCGGAATCATGCTCGGCACACTCCACCAATGGCAAGGAGGCCAATGTGGCCAGAGTGACGTGAGCACGGAGAGGGTACGAGATGAGGTTGGAGAAGAAGCCCGGGGCAAGACTACATGTGGCCCTGGAGTCCGTGCAAGGACCCTGCATCCTCTTCTCTTAGTGAGAAGAGAAAGCTTTGGAGAGTTTAAACCAAGGAGTGACACAATTCGGCTGTTGTCATAAAAGATTCTTCTCTGCTGCTATGTGGAAATGTCCACAGAGGAACAGGGTGAAACCTGGGAGCCCAGCCAGGAGATGGCCATGGCTGGGACTGAGTGTAGCAGTGGAGATTTCAAGAAGTGGGCAGATTCTAGACACATCTTGAAGGTGAAACTGATTGGATTTGCTGATAGATTAGTGGAAGGTGTGAAAGAGAGACAAATAAAGATAAGCACTCTGTTTGACCTGAGCAACTGGAACTGTGAAGTTACCCACATTAGGATGGGAAAGATTTCTCAGGAGAAACCAGTGAAGAAAAAAAAAAAAACGATGGGAAAGACAGGGAGGAGAGAGGAATCAAGAGCTCTGTCTGGATATGTTAAGTTAGATGTCTATGTTAGATGTCTATGGGGCACCCAAGTGCAGATGGCGAAGGCGCTGCGGGATATGCAAATGTGGAGTTCACGAGAGGTGCTCAGCTAGAGATATGCATGTGGGCAGCGTCAGTGTGCAGCAGTTAAGGCATAAGGCTGAGAGGACGAACAGATACAGCAGAGGCTGGACACTGAGCCAGAGTGTCCTGACATTTGGGGGTTGAGAACAGGAGCTTAGAGTCAAAGGTGACAGAGAAGGACTGGCCAGAGAGGTAGGAGGAGAACCAGGGGTGAGTGGAAGGAAGAAGTTCTTCAAGGTGGAGGAAGGAGCTGCCCATCAACTACGTCAATATCACTGATGGGTGGAGGGACGAGGCCTGAGAATGGGCCACGTAATGAGTGGTGTGGGGTCATGGTGTTTTTGACAAGGGCAGGGAAGGTGAAGTGGGCACAGACAGTTGATTAAGTGGGTTCAAGAGCTAACAGGACAGGAAGGGAGTCACTGAACATGTTTCAAGAAATTTGGCCCTCTCGGGGAGGAAAGAAATCTGGTGTAAGGGGCTAGCTGGAGGGAGATATGGTGCAAGGGAGTTTTTTTGTTTGTTTGCTTTCTTACATGGGAGATGTTTCAGCATGTTTGTAGTTAATAGACATCCAGCAAAAGGAGGGAAGATTGGAGAATGCAGGGCCAAACTGCCCTAAACATAACTTCCCTTTTCTTTATTGTACAGCTTAGAGCATTGATCAATGTGTTCTGTAATTGTTTGTGGTTGTTTCCGCGAATATCTCTGGCATTTATTTCCCCTTTAGGCAAAGTTGCTTCCCTCAAATATGCCCATGCGACCAGATCAGATCCATTTAATGATGAAAATGCTTTGAAAAAACAAATCTCCTGACTTTTGTCCACCAGACCCTTTCAGTTGTTCTCTTATCGCTTAGTTGTAGAGGTGTCAGCTGAATCAGTAATAATGTTACTATTACTGAAAGTTTAGGATGTGCTTTACATGAATTATCTCTGTAAAACATCAGTGTGATGCGGGTACAACTGATGATCTCAATTTAATGATGAAGAAACGAAAGCTTCAGAGGTTAAACCATATGTCCATAGTGGGGCAGGCAGTGCATTGGTAAAGCCAGGTTCCCAACCAGCCCCCATTGACTTAAGCGAGACGCCCTAGAGAACTGCCCCCCAACAGGGGCTGCTGCAAGCCTTGGCCACTGCCGGCAGACGTCGGTACCGAGAGACTGCATCCTCTTCCCGCCTTGCTGGGAAAGCAGCTCCGCCCCCTCCCCATCCTGGCTGTGCGACACTACCCGGGCTCGGGCAGCAGGGGGCGCTCTGCTGTCACGAGAGGCGGACCCAACGCGCCGAGAGCCTGGCTCCTGGACTGCGACGACTCCCTCCTCCGCCACCCAAACCACCAGGCTCTCCCCTTACCCATTCTGCATCTGAGTTTGCTGCTGCTGCTGCTAGCAAAGCCATCTCTATGGAGATTTGTGAAAAACCTCTGCTCTGGTGAAAGGGTCCTGGGGTAGGGGCGGAGTAGTGGTGGGGGGTCCTGGCCCATGGTTTCAGGGTGTTGGTGTTAAAATAGTGGAGACCCGGTGGGGACAGCAGGCTAAGGCCCTCTGCTATGCCCTGGGTCTGGCTGGTAGTAGGTGTCTCGCTCAGCTCCTGGAACAGGTAGATCCGCTGCGGGGCAGGCACTCAAACATCGATTTGTTTCCTAAGTTCTTTCTGAGCAGGCTTCTTTCTAAGGTCCCAAGCACTAGAACTGCTGAATTACAAATTCCTAGTTGGGAAAATCAGATTCCCGTATCTGCAACAAAGAAGGGCAGCAGTGTCCTGTAGCTTTGAAATGCATGTCACATGAAGCAGGGCGAGGAGGGAAGCAGGTGGCGTTAGTCCTTCCCCACCCTCCTCTGCCCCTTCTCTGAGGACACCACTGGCCATTTGCTGCCCTGGTAGCGGGGGAGGCACAGCTGGCCAGGGAGGGCCCAAATCAAAAGGAAGCCATGTCGGCCGGGTGCGATGGCTCAGGTCTGTAATCCCAGCACTTTGGGAGGTCCAGGTGGGCGGATCACGAAGTCAGGAGTTCGAGACCAGCCTGGCCAATGTGGTGAAACCCTGTCTCTACTAAAAACACAAAAAATAGCCAGGTGTGGTGGCGGGCGCCTGTAATCCCAGCTACTTGGGAGGCTGAGGCAGGAGAATCGCTTGAGCCTGGGAGGCGGAGGTTGCAGTAAGCCGAGATCGTGCCATCGCACTCCAGCCTGGGTGACAGTGAGACTCTGTCTCAAAAAAAAAAAAAAAAAAAGGAAGCCATGTGGTAGGTGCCTGAGCCTGACGCTACCACAGCTGATGGCTGCATGTGACAGCTCTGGTCCTGACCAGAGGGCCTCAGGTTGCAGGGGAAGGAGTGGGTGGGCACACAGCTGCTCCCACCAGGAGCATGGCACTCCTTAGCCCAAGCTGGTACCCACAAGCCCAGACCAGAAGCAGAGATGTGAGGGAGGAGGGGCCGGATGTTCCCTCTTTCCAAAAGATTCCAGAATTGGCTTGGCTGCGTGGCCCCTTGCCCCTGCTGGCAGCCCCCACACTTCCTGATTAAGTCTGGCTTCCCCAGGTGGCTGCTGCCCAGGACTCCCAGATGCAGCTGTGGGTGGCAGGAAGCAACCAGTGTCCTGGCATCACCCCAGACACAAACCTAGTCCCTGATTTGACAGCACCGCGCTGCCCTCCACCCACTGATGTGGTTAGAGCCACACACTGAGCGGCACAGAAAGTCCCCTCCTGCTGCGAGTTCTTTGCATTCTGCCTTTCCCCCTTGGAAGCTGCCAGTCTCAGAGCTGTCCTGATCTGTTTAGAACTACAGCTCTTCCACCCTGCGCCTGCCAACTGTAGCTGTACTTCGTGTGGACTAGATCTAAACAAACACAAAAATTCAATGTGCAACAAGTATCAATCACCTACTGAATGCGAAAAGTAAAGGAAGCACCTCACCCTCAAGGGACTTGTAATCTAGTTGAAGAGATGAGACCCAAATACATGGGGAGTTCAGTATCTGGGGACAGTGAACATATCAGTTTCGACTACAGAAGAAGAGATGTCACAGGTCCCTTTGTGATTAATTATCAAATGAGTGGTTCTGACAGTGAGTGCTCTCCTTGTCTAGGGGAGAGAGGGCGTGTTTCAGGCTTTTGTGGTCAGGAGCACTGCACTGGGGCAGGGGGCAGTGATGGTGCTGATGGGAGGGAGGCCTGGGTTTGAGTTGCTTCTTGAAGGCTAAATGCATCAGATCCTATAAATAGAACTCATGATTCTTTTTGCTTTGGAAAACATACAGACTAACCATCCTTTCTAGATTAGTGCCTGATTCCAGTTTACTGCCCTCCCATCATCAGGGTGCTCGGAAAATGTAATTCGATAAGTAAAAATGACCTTTGATGAGCACCTACAATGTGCCAATGATTGCACAGTGCACATTACAAATATTATTTCTGGTATTTTTCAGCAACACTTATTGGATGGCCATCCCCTACCCTCAACTACAAATGAAGCAAATGGGGCTCAGAGAATGTAGGTATCTTTCCTGAGGTCGCACATTCCGAGTCAGGCATGGTGAAGCTAGAATTCAAGGCCTGTTCTTTCCTACCCCGAAGCCGTGGGGCTGAGATTTGCAGAAGGGTCTGTAGCTGTTTTCCAAGGGGTTTCCCATATAGATGCCAAATGTCCCGCCTTCAGGCAGACCTGGTCTCTTGGAGCCTTCCTAACATACTGTGTGGATGGAGGACCCAGCTTTGATATTATTTCTTGCCTTTTTTTTTTTTTTAGGATAAAGGAAGAGAAGCCCAAACAAATAGTGTTGCTGCAGATTCCAGAATTGAACTGAAGGTCTGAACCAGAGGAAACTTTTCAGAAGGCAGGGATCCCAGTGGTTCAAAAGTCCCTTGAGAGAAAACGGATGCCTCCCCCCTCCCCCCGTTCAGCTTTTTTTTTTTTTTGTAAGACAGAGTCTGACAAGGCTGGAGTGCAGTGACACTATCTTGGCTCACTGCAACATCTGCCTTCTGGGTTTAAGTGATTCTCTTACCTCAGCATCCCGAGTAGCTGGAATTACAGGCACCCACCACCACATCCACATTTTGTATTTTTAGTATTTTTAGTAGAGGCAGAGTTTCACCGTATTGGGAGGCTGGTCTCAAAGTCCTGACCTCAAGTGATCCGCCCGCCTCAGCCTCCCAAAGTGCTGGGATTACAGGCATAAGCCACTGTGCCTGGCCCCTGTTCATCCTTGACCCTCTCTCCTCTCCCTCTCTGTTGATGAGCTAGACCGCTGCTCCTGGAAGAAGCTGAAACCTCAGTCTGTGGAGTGGGGAGAGGCTGGCCCTTTAAGCCCCTACCCACCAGGCTCTCAGCAGTGGAGGATGGAGCAGGGTGAAGGAGTATGTGGTGAGGCTGTATCCACAGAGCACGCTTCTGGCCTGTCAGTTTGGTGGAATGGAGTGTAAATCTCTCCCTTCCCTCTATTTGCTTTCCTGACCCTATAGAAATGAGGTGATTAACACCCACCTTCACTTTTCTATTTTCACAGAATCTCTGATCAACTTGGCACCTGTCTTAGTCTGTTTGGGCTGCTGTACCTTAGATTGGGTGGTTTATAAACAACAGAAATTTATTTCTCACAGTTCTGGAGGCCGGGAAGTTCAAGATCAAGGCCCTGGCAGATTTGGTGTCTCATGAAGGTCGGCTTCCTGGTTGAGCGATGGCCATGTTCTCACTGAGTCCTCATGTGGAGGAAAGATGATGGAAGTCTCTGGGGCCTCTTTCTAAGGGCACTAATCCCATTCATGAGAGCTCTACCCTCATGACCTCAGCAACTCCTAAAGGCCCCACCTCCTGATACCATCACACTGAAGGTTAGGATTTCAACATAGGAACATTCAGTTCATGACAGCACTCTTCGAAAACCCCTAGAATTCAAGATAACATGCAGGTTCCCCCTCATGAAAATAAAACCAAAATGTTCTAGAACAAAAAATGTATATGAGTATAAAAAAGAAAACCAAATCATACACTCCTCTGAAGATAACTATTGTGCTATTGTGACATTTGGGTATCCTCTCGTTGTAATATTTCTTTTTAATACAACTGTGATGAAACTACATATGATTTTGTATCCTATTTATTCACTTAGCATTTCCCCAAATTATTTATAAACTCTGTGAACATCATTTTAGTTACTGTATGTCATATGGAAGTATCATAATTTGTTTTTATTTTATTTTAGTTTTTGAGATAGGGTCTCACTGTCTTGTCTATGCTGGAGTGCAGTGGGGCAAACTCGGCTCACTACAATCTCCACCTCCTGGGCTCAATCATCCTTCCATCTCAGCCTCCTGAGTAGCTGGGACTTACAGGCATGTGCTACCATGCCTGGCTGATTTTTTTTTTTTTTTTTTTTTTTTTCGTAGAGATGGGGTTTTGCCATTTTGACCAGGCTGGTCTCAAACTCCTGGGCTTAAGCAATCCACCTACTTTGGCCTCCAAAAGTGCTGGGCTTATAGGCATGAGCCACTGCACATGGCCTCATAATTTATTTAACTTCTATATAACTAACCACCTAAGTGGTTCTAGCTTTTTGCTACTAGCAGTCAAATCACAATTGATATATTTGTGCATAAAGATTTTTGACATTTTAGTTTATAACCTTAGGATGGATTCCCAGAAGTGAAATTAGGGGCCAGGAGTAGGAACATGTTTAAGGCTCTTGATATATTTTTCCAAATTGCTTTCCAAAAGGGTTATATTAATTTATGCTTTATTAGGAATCTTATAAGGGTGTTAAACATGTCACTCCAACCATCAATATACTATTTTAAAAATTAGTTTTTAACTACCTAAGTCTACTATCCTTATAAAACAAAGCATAACAGATCAGGCCAAGGTTGGCTTTGCCCATTCCTCATTCTGTTCCACTCCTCTTCTCTCTGTACATACCCACTGCTAGCTGTCGCTTTCAGTTCTTCCAGGCTCTTCACTTTACCTTTACATACGTCATCCAGTCTACTGTTTGATTATGTTCCCCTGTTGATGTTTTTAACCATGTGTTCTTTTTCTCCTCCTAGAACAGAAATTGGCAGACTTTCTTTGTGAAGAGCCAGAGAGTAAGAATTTTGGCTTTGTGGGCCGTGTCTGCTGCAGTACAAAACTCTGCTGCTGTAGTGTAACAGCAGCCACAGACAATATATAAACAATTGAGTGTGACCATTTTCTACTAAAACTTTATCTGCAAAAATAGCTGTCAGGCTAGATTTTGCCAGCAGGCTATAGTTTATGGATTCCTGTTCTAGATTGTAACTTCCTTGGGGCAAGGACCAAGTGGATTCCCCAAGCCCCTGGACCAGGGTTATGCACAGTTATCCTTGGCAATGACTACAGTAAGAGGGCTGGCATTTTTTTTTCTTTTTTTTTAAAGGACGGTGTCTCACTATGTTGCCCAGGCTGGTCTCAAATTCCTGGACTCAAGCAATCCTCCCGCCTCAGCTGGGATTACAGGTTTGAGCCATCACACCCGGCCTGGCATTTTCAATACGAACTTGGGGCTTGAGATGGATAAAAAGGACACAGAGACATCATTCTGCATCACCTCCTCTGTCCTCTCTTCTCCTTGTCCCTCTGGTGGGAAAAGGGAGAGGAAAAAAGAAGGGACATTCCAAAGTGACTTGAGTCCTTTAGGCCCTGGGAGTGGGAAATTAAAGAGATGTACTGTAACCTTTCTTCCCCACTCCCTTAGTTGAGCGCAAACGCAATTCTGCCTTTGGGCAAGGGTGTGTACCAGGCAGGGTAACAGTTGAGAGCATCAATAATGCCACTATAGGCAGAGGAATGACAAAAACTAGCATTTGCCAAGCACTTACCATGCACCGGAGCACTGTAGCTTCCTATATAATCCATCGAATAATCAAACAACAATAGTATTGCTGACAATGAGGTCAGTACTGTGGTTACTCCGAGTATAAAGATGAGGACATAGAAAAACAGAGGGATTAAGTAACTCATCCAAACTCTCCCACCTAGTGATTAGTGGAGCAGAGGATGGCATCTGGTTCTAGTGCTTCTAACTCCTCCTCACCACTCTGATTGCCTCTGTGGCAAACACTCTCAGTTGCTTTCCTGATATCCATTATACTCTTCTTCCTTCGTGTCAGGACCTTGGACAACATGCCCAGGTGACAAACTAGTTTCTAGTCTCCTTTGCCATTAGATGTAGTCAATTAAGTGGTAGCTCTTTGGCTGCTTCTCTTTCCTCCTGCTTGGAATATAAGCATGATGACTGGAGCTCTAGCAGCCACTGTGAACCCATGGTGTGGATGGAAGCCGCATGCCAAGGATGGTGGAACAGAGGCAAAAAGGATCCTGGGAGCTCTCAGATGAGCTCTGGGCTGCCTTATTCTGGACTGGACTCTTTCTTTTTTTTCTATAACACAAGAGAGAAATAAATCTCTATCCTGTTTAGGCCACATCGATCAGATCTCTCTTACAGGAAGATAAATGTAATTCCTAAGTGTTAAAGCCTTGAAGAAGAAACCAGAGCTGCTCTTATAACACCCAGAGATTTGTGAAGAGGAGTCCATCTGGCAGATTCAAACGCATATCTCATTCCCCATCCCTAAGTTCAGAGTCATCAAATGCAATGGGAAAAAATGACTAAGATTTGTCCCAGGGAGTGAACAGAAGTGGAACCCAAAGGGAGGGGAGGAAGTGGGCTAAAAGGAGAAGAAAAAGCCCCAAGACAGGAGGAAAGGGTTTTTCTTACCAACTTTGAGAGGGGTGGCCACATGGAGCCAAGAGCTGAGGCTGAAGGCCTTGTGTCCTTTGAGGAGAGGGACCCCAAATTATCTGTGGCTTCTGAACAGATAAGACAATACAACGTGGACCTCAAACAAGTAATTGTTGTTTATGGTCTGGATCTATGTGGGTCGACCATCAGTCAGGCTGCGTGACAAGGACCTGCACTCTCCTTCCTTTCCACTGGCCCGTGCCCGAGTGGTGAGGTTACTCATCAAGAGGCTATGGTTTGGTGGGAGTGAAGACAGCTGGCAGCCCAATATCCATGCACTTTCCCAGGGAGTGAGCCATATGCAAAGTCCATCCATCGCCAAAGCTGAGGGGGCTTAGGGTTATTCAGTAAGGCCTGCCACTCAGAGATTTGGTTTCGGATCCAGCAATCCTCTTTAAAAAGAACAGATTTTCACCTGCCATCCTCCCCACGTTCTGATCTCCAGGAGGGGGAACAACGTAGTCAAAGGAGAGATTCTCTGATTCGAGAGCCTCAGGATTCCAGGTAGCAAAGATGGAACTTTTCTCTCAAACTTAGGTTGTTGAGTTCTGCTGGGAGCTCTCTACTGATACTTGCAGTAATCTGCAAATGGCACACTGGTGTCACAGGTAGGAAGCCTGGGGCTCAGGAACTCATGGGTCAAGGTGATCTGCGGCCAGGTGAGGGGGTGTGGTGAGGAGTAAACCTATTCCGTGGGAGGACAAAGATACAGAGGAAGGTCTCTTTCTGAACTGAAACAAAGAGGAGGAGAATCCTTACAAAAGCCTCTGGAAGAGGCTTGCACCATGCGGTTAACCTTGAAAGAAAGTCACTGACTGAGGTTTCACACTTCATCCTTGTCCTGACAAGTCCAGCGTTTTCAAGTTTTCCCTCAGATGACTCCCTATCAAGACAATCTGTAGATTTTTTTTTTCCAGTTGGCATATTGGCTAAAAAGATAATGTAGGTATTTTCAGTCAGCCCAGAGCAGGAGAGATAAGAGGGGAGAGAGCCAGGGAGAACTTGATTGAGTGACCAAGATAAATTTACTATACCACAGGAAATCGAAATGCAAAAATAAGGATTGGGAGCAACTGAAATATTTAAAAAGATAGAGAAGGGACTGGCGGTCTAAGGAACAGCCTTACCCCTTCATTGCCTGAGCTCCTGAATATTGCAAAAGAGAATAGGGTTGAAAACGGACCAGAATAGAAACTAGCCATTAAGCGAGACAGAATGAAGAGTTTGGCTTACAAATGGGATTATAATTAAGAAAGGAGGAGAAATCAGAAGGGTTTGGGGTTTGTCTTCTTGGCCTCTGGTCTCACCTAGGTGACGCCTCAGACAGAATGCTTCTCTATATTGTGGTTTCTACTTCCAAGAAACCTTTCTCTTGCCCTCCCTCCCTGGGGTGAGAACTGCTGCGTTCTTGGTCGGGAGGCAGTGGGGGTGTTGGTAAGAAAACAGGCTTGGCTGCTGTAACCCAAGAGACCCAATAGTAATTAAGCAGCTTATGTAGACAGTTTACTTCTCTGTTGGGTAACGGTTTGAGGTATGTTCCACAGAGTCCTTGAGGGGCTCAAGTTCCTTCCATCAGGCCTTGGTTTTGTCTATAGGTTGAGGCTTAGTTGCTGTGGTTCCAGCCACTGGGAAGGGAGAGAACGTAGAGAAGGCTCAGGCTTGAACGTGACACCCTTCATTTCCACTCACATTTCTTTGAGGACATCTTAGTTATATGGCTGCCACCTAACTGCAAGGGAAGCTGGGAGATGTAGTTTCACCATGTGCTCAGGAAGAATGGAGAGCCATCTTGGGGGACAAGCAGTGTTCAAGGCCACAAAGAACTAGTGGAAGGAGGAACAGAAGAGGCTGAGGTGCTGATAGGTAGCAGAATGTGATGAGGGCTTGATAAATAAGAGAGCCACCCCATCAATCAGGGGCCTGGATGTCCTCCTGCTGGCGGGCACATCACAACCAACAAGCTGACCACATTCCACTCTCAGTACAAGCGGTCTCTGGCAGCAGATGTGCTTCTCCGTGAAGGTGTGGCAATATCTCTCCACATCTCCTTGCAAATGATCAGCTCTCACCTCCACCATGACACCAACCTGGGCTGCAGGAAGCTGAAAGGCATGTTGCCCCTTATCATGAATGGAAGCATCATCTTTGCAGAAGGTCTCCCTTCTTTATCCTTGCAAATTGAGAGTACAATCCAGGATGGAAGGAGACCACATTCAGCCATCAGCATCTAGCGAGGGAATGAGGCCTCCTGAATTGAGCACTGGGCTCAGAAGGGGCCTGAAGGTCCACAAAGCACAGACCACGCTTTGCAATGAACAGCAAGGTGGGTGTCTCTTTCACAGGTGGAATGGGGTGGGGTGTTTCCATCCAGAGGGCCCCAATCAGCTCAAACCCAGCCGGCTCTTCTCAGATGGACTTGGGTTCCATGGGTGCCAATTATCAGGTACTGGCAACCTCTCCAGGGCCGGTAGCTTTGGATCAGTATTCACATCTTTTTCCCAGGGCCTCCACAATCAATAGGCAGACATCATCTGGGGCTGGCCACCGGGCAATCCAGATCTGATGTTTCAGCCCTTCCAAACGTAACCTAATTCCCCTTTCTATTTTTAAGGATAAAAATCTATGCATAAAGCACCTGAATGATTCAAAGGGCATGGTGTAGCTTATCCATTTTCTTCCCCTCATATCTTCAGCTTGGCATTTCTTTAAAACAATGAAACTATTTTTTTTTTCTTAGACATGAAACATGGCCTCAGAGGCCCCGACTTGAAGTCAGAAGATCTAGAATCTCTTGAGGTCTCTGTAAAGAGCTCACCCAGGCTGTGAACAATTCTCTCGCTGAGGTCACTCCCCTGTGTGACCTGAGAGCAGGTTGAGTGTTCACTTCTCAGGAATTTGCAAGAAAGAAAGTGTTTATGCTAGAAGAAGCCTTTCATATTCTAAAATTGCCAGCTATGCCAGTCTAAAATTGCCAGACTATGTTTTCTGGGGCAAGGTAGCTGGATCGCACTGTTGTTCAGGGTGGCTAATGTACTTCGGAGCTTGCTATTTAACTTGTTTTTGCTGAAGTCTGTAGTCTTATTTAGACACAAAACCTTGAAGAAACCTACTTCCCGATTCCCAGGCATATGCCTCATTTCCTTCCTCTCCTGGTCAACCCAGACTCTTATCAGGACGCTGTCTCATCAATCTTAAAACTTTGAAATGTAGAGTGCAAAGCTCTTTTCTTCTCTTTTAAAAATAGAGTTTATTCTTCATTCTCTCTGTAAGTCATGTCAGTTTAATATAAAGAATGGAAAATATAAAGTAACCAGGTAAATGAATGAGTTGGGCTGGCTTGGTGGGGTGCAGGCAGAAAGCAACTCTGCTTTTCCCTGGACTTGCCCTGCACACTGGCTCTGTGGATTCATTTTTCCTTTCTCTTGCTTTTTGGATACTCCCAGGTATTAATTAAGAGTCTTGTGGCCGGGCGCGGTGGCTCAAGCCTGTAATCCCAGCACTTTGGGAGGCCGAGACGGGCGGATCACGAGGTCGGGAGATCGAGACCATCCTGGTTAACACGGTGAAACCCCGTCTCTACTAAAAAATACAAAAAACTAGCCGGGCGAGGTGGCGGGCGCCTGTAGTCCCAGCTACTCGGGAGGCTGAGGCAGGAGAATGGCGTGAACCCGGGAGGCGGAGCTTGCAGTGAGCTGAGATCTGGCCACTGCACTCCAGCCTGGGTGACAGAGCGAGACTCCGTCTCAAAAAAAAAAAAAAAAAAAAAAAAAAGAGTCTTGTTCCTTCAGGTAATAAAATGTCAAGTCCCAGTCTCCTATCAAACTTTCATGCAGTTTATAACTTCTCCCCTTGCTGAGCTTGGCCTGTGGGCACAGGCATGTATGTGGTCGCCACTTCTCTGTTGTCTCCCTTGCGCCTCCTCTCGGTAGTAGGCTTCTGCCGCCTGGGCCAGTGTGGGAGGAAGATGGGGGAGAGGCTTAGGGGGCCAGCAAAGTCTTGGTTGACTGGAACAGCTGTAACCTGGTATCCCGAGGGTGTGTTTCTCCTGTTTGTGCTCTTTAGGGTTCTTCGGAGACACCATCTCCCCGCTGGCTGAGGGTTTTCCTGGACGGTGCTTCCTCTAGCTGTCTCCATACAATCGCTAATTTACAGCAGTCAGCTCCTCTGTTGTGGTCCCCTCACTTCTCCAGCAGGGAGCAGTCGCTTCTAGGGGATCCATATCTGACCCATAGGCAGGCATTTTTCTCAGAGGAAGTCCATGTCTGGTCCATGGGAAGCGCACCTGTATCCTCGCACCACCAAACCTTACAAGTGCAGCGCTTCCCACCCGTGCCCTGCCTCTTGGCTGCCCATCCATGCAGGCCATCCCAGCTGGCCCTCTGTCTTTGATTTTGGAGCATGACTCAGGTTGCATTCCTGCATCCTTCAAATTCTAGAGGCATAGAACAAATTCTTTGAGTGGTTCTAAGTGCCCCCGCCTTTGCATTTAACAACTAACTCTCTCTCTCTGTCTTTAAAGAAATCTTTACTCTCAATCTCTTCACCCTGATTCATGCATTCACAGTCTTCTCTTAAAACAGTCAATGATGTTTAAGTGCTGACTGAACTGGAGATCCTACCATGCTGGCCCAGCATCCTGCTTCACTCTGCACCCATTATTTTCTACTTTCAGGCCTCAGAAATGCCGAGACAAGAATCCCATTTTAACATCTAGCACAGTAGTTGTAGTAGGTTTTTTATGGCTCCGGATTCATTTCAATCCAGGATTATGACCCTTTGCAATACAGCTTTGCAACACCTCCCATCCAGAGGAGAAGTCTGCTTGTCTACGCCTTGCAATTTGGTTGGCTTTGAGACCAGCTTTGTCCACATAGAAAGGGGCAGAAAGCAAAGCTAGGCAACTTCTGAGGCTAGGCCTTATGAGTCATTGCTGCTTCCACCTTTGCTCTCCTCTAGGAACATTGCCCTGAGACTGACATCCATGAAGAAGCCTGAGATGAAAGACCACATGGAGAGAAAGGCCCACCATCACTCTGCACCAACTACCAATGGCATAAGGGAGGTCGACTTGGATCTCTGACCCCAGTTAACTCTCCAGCTGAGAGCAACTGCCTGAGTGAGCCCAGACAAAACCTGCTGAGGAACCTCCCTGCTAGCAAAGGGAATCAGGAGAAATAATAAAGAGTTCTGTTGTTTTAAGTCACCAGCTCACAAACAGAGTATAAGAAATAATCAATGGATGCAGTTTTAAGTCTCTGGGTGGTGGGATGGTTTGATATAACAATAGGTAACTGAAAGAGTAGAATATTAGAAAGAGAAAAAATAATTACCCATAATCCCATCACATCATCACATAAAGATGACGGGGTTTTTTTTGTTTTTTTTTTTTTTGAGATGAAGTCTTACTCTGTTGCCCAGGCTGGAGTGCAGTGGCACAGTCTCGGCTCACTGTAACCTCTGCTTCCTGGGATCAAGTGATTCTCCTGCCTCAGCCTCTGGAGTAGCTGGGACTGAAGGCATGTGCCACCATGCCTGGCTAATTTTTTTTATTATTATTTTTTATTTTTAGTAGAGATGGGTTTTCACTATGTTGGCCAGGCTGGTCTCGAACTGTTGACCTCAGGCGATCCAACTGCCTCAGCCTCCCAAAGTGCTGAGATTACAGGCGTGAACCATCGCGCCTGGCCAAAGATGACTGTTCTTAACATCTGTAAGCTTTTCCTTTCACTCTTTTTTTTTTCTACACATATTTTTCAACATTTTATTCTGAAAATTTTCAAACACATAAAGTGAACATTCCATACCCACTATTTAGATTCTACAATTATCTTATTTTTAGTGCATTTCAAAGCAATGAACATCAGTACCCTTCACCTATAAGCACTTTAGCATTCTGAATATGATATTTTAAGTAGTTGTAATAATCAAATGCCTAATATATAATGTTATATCCTGCTTCATTCAATTATTTTGATATTATTAATACACTTGAATGTTAACAAACTTTTTGTGAAACTTATTTTTAATGACTGATAATGTAAAATGAAGCAAGTATACCATCATTTGTTTTTTTCAATTTCCGACTGTTGGATAGCTATGATTTTTCTACCTTTGTATCTGTTAATGTAAGCTATACTTCAAATACTCTCATTTCCAGGTACAGAAAAGAGGCCAGTGGGGTTACATGACTCATCTGATTTGCTCTGGGATAAAAGACAGTGTGTTAAATCTTGTTAAGTAAAATATTTTCTCTGGTGGGAGAACATGTGTTTTGGCATCAAAGAGAGCTAGTTCCATCACTTTTCTATTTTGTGACCTTGATCAAATTCCACAGCCTCTTTAATCTTACTTTTCCTCATCTATGAAATGGGAGTAGTAATTGTAGGTACCTCAGCTAAAGAATCAGAATGAGATAATTCACATAAAACTCCTAGGACAGTACCTGACACGTCTTCTTTATCACCCTTAATATCCATATCCACGAAGTTTTAGAAACAAAGGTATTTGCACATACCAGTGTATTGTAAGTGGAAGTAAAATTAAACAAAACTTAATTCACAAACAATGCAAAAGCCAAATGTAATCAAGAAAGTTCATGAACAGTACACTTTGATAGAACCCAAAACAATGCCTTCCTATTGATATCCAGACAACCAGGGCAGACATTTGACTGGCATGCAAGGGCACAGTTACTCTGGTTGTTTGCAACAGGTGTCCATTCTGGTTGGTCAGTGACTCTGCTTTTCTAGTTGTTACAGTTTTTGGGCCCCACCTACCAATAAAACCAAAAGCAGACAGAGAGCTAGCTCTCAGTCCTTGCTAACATTTATTTTGAAGAGGAAAATGATGCCAACTTTGAAGTTCTCCATAGGAGTTGCCTCCGACACTAGGGAGAAGACCTGAGCAAGGCTTATGGGTTGAGTCCCAGAGCCAATGTCAGATCACGTCTAAGGAATCACCTCACTGGCCAAAGCTGGCAGTCTGTGTGCAAGAACGATCATCACAAAAGGGGTCGTAGGTAGGGAGACAAGGTGATTGGCAAGTCTGGGAACAGGCTAAGGAGATGGGGTCTCAGTCAACATGGGAGATTGTTTCTGTTGAGCCAAGGCTAGAGGTGGATCACATGGGCAGAAAAGCTCCTCTTAAGGGGCCAGGCTGGAAAGGACTGCTGCATGTTGCTTTCCTCAGGCCCACTGGACTCTAATGATAAATCTTGACAATCTCATCAAGGTCATGGTCTTCATTATAGTCATGATCATCATTATCATCACGAACAACAGCATCATAAAATGAGGGAGAACAATGAGGTTCTTTGAAGGACTAGGAGACCCTTGGGGGCAATCTTACCACCTGGATTACATTTGGCTACTTCCTTACCCTCTTCTTCTTTCTCCTAAGGAAAGAAACATTCTGGCCCCAATAGCTCTGCTGAGTTTTTTCCTTAGAGAGTGGTAGAAAGCCTCTTTCCAATTAGTCCACTAAGATGAGAATTATCTCCCACCACTTCTCCATCCCCTTTGTCCTATAAAAAAGGGAGAGAATCAACACAAGAGCCATGAACTCAAGATGGGATCCATGTACAAGACTAACACACATTTTGCTCATTGTTAAAAAGGCGGAAATGCTTCCCATCTTTCATGGTCTTCTCAAATTTTTTGACTCACTTGATCAAGTCTGTTACGATTCCCAAAGCTTTGGGGCTTACGTAGCAAGAAACCCCAAACTTTCCAGAGATATTTACAGCTCTCAATTCAGAATTTTTTATTTCTTTTCACCCAGATTATTCAGGGAACAGAGTGGGGGTGGGTTAGGAAAGAGAGAGATCAATGTAAGTGTTGAGGCTGATGGCTAATGGCCTTTAGATTGCAAAGATTGGGTAAACAGATTTAGCACACTGATTCAACATATTAATTGTTTGTTAACCTTTGCATAACCTTTAGGAAGCCTCTGAATGTGTGGATTTAAAACCCAAAGTACACTAGAGGTATTCCCACAGCACAACCCACTTTTACAAGGTGTTAAAACTCATTAATTTTCTGTTGAAGCAGGGCAGGAAAGGGGGGTTTGGGGGAACAAAGCACACTAAATAGAGAACTAATCAAGCAAATTAATGTATGCAGAAGGCTCTCTCCCAGGCTTGCAGAAATATCCATTTGTTACCTATATAAACTATAATTACATAAAATGCAAGTGATAGCGAGATAGAGTGTGATTTAAGGGTTGAGAGAGCAAACATAATAACAATAGTGTAATCCTAATAGCCATCATCCCTCTAATAATGTCGGCCCTTGGCTAACGCCCTCGTTTAGGGATCTCCGGGCATGTTAGCAACATTAATTAATCCTCTCGCTGTATGGCTGTGAGGGTTGCTCAGGGCCATTACCCCCTCACACCTCAGGTAAGAGAGAGGGCATCAGAGCTGGGAAGCTGGGAAGAGGTTGTGGAATCCTATTCCCCACCCCACTCTCCTGGCCCTGTGCTCAATCAAGCTCCAAGCTGAAAGCCAGCTCTAGACTGGAAGGTCATGGCCTTGGTTCTATGACGCTTGAACAAGAAGAATGGATAGCCCATGCTATCCATTTAGTAAATGAACCATTCAAACAAATACTCTTTTGGTAGGGAGAAACCCTTAGAGGCCATCTTGTCCACCTCAAGGTCTGAAACCTTCAAACTCCTTCCAAAGACCATTGTCTACCCTGTCCTTCAAGCCCTGGAGAAACAGATTGCTGATTCTTTGGGTCCCCTGGGCTTCTCCCTTGTGATGTCTGGGACTGATGTTCTCTCTTTCAATTAAGTCCCATGGACTGTAACCCCAACTGACTTGAGGCTGTAAGTTCTCCCCCGAAGGAAGAGAGTCATTTTAACACTTCACACTGTCTCACATCAGTCTCTCCAAAGCTATAGAATTAGCAATCATCAGATTCTTTTTACTGAAGATGGGCCTTTGGAGTCTCCCCCAAATGATCTAGCCCCAGAATATGAGTGATCTTGCTCTGTATATTGTCTCTGCAATCTTCCCTAATAGGCCATTTATCTTCATGTCAATTCACTTTTTGGAATGAACTGAACAAGGGCTTGGGCCTCTTTTCCTGTACAGACATCCTGAGCAGTCCCCGAAGTCCCTTTCCTGCAGAAGCGTTCCCTGTCAATCCCTTTCTTTCTTGCCCTGGGGCCCTGTCTCTTCCTTTCTTCTCCTCTGCCCACTACCTTCTCTAATCAGTTGCATAAAACCCAGCTCAACCACTCTAGCTGTGTGACTTTGAGAATTATTTCTCAGCCTCTTTCTGCCTCAGTTTCATCTCCTGCAAAACAAAATGTTTGGACAAGATGACTTCCCAGGTTGCTTCCAGCGCACAGAGTAAGAGGTGAGATTCAATCTTGCATCCTGGCCCCACTGGGGGTGGCTGTGGAAATGAGAACCCTGCCCTCCTACAGGGTGGTAGGAAGAGGTGGGGCTTCCGATCCCTTATACAGTCCTCAAAAGATGCAGCTGCTCTCTAGGCCTCCCGAACCTGGGGTGGGTCAGTCCAGCCCGGCATCCGGCAAACCTCCCCACCCACAGCCCGTCTTTCCCCCTCTTTCCATCAAGTGGACCCTCTCCCCTCACACACCTGACCCTCATCACTCTGTGCTTTCTCTACAGTCTTGGCTTTTGAGCTGCTCAGCCCACACCTAGGTTTCCAGGAGGATGACTTGGACCAACAGAAGTGATGGGAAGACATCAGCTTCTTAAAGTTCTGCCTTACCTCTTGGTTAGAAGCACAAACAAACAGCAACAACGAAAGCCAAAACAAAAAACAGAGAGAGAGAGAGAGAGAGAGAGCAATAGAGAGAAACAGAGAGAAAGAGAGAGAGAGAGACGGAGAGAGAGACAGAGAGAGAGAGAAAAGAGAAAGTAAAAAGAATCTCATCTTTCAAACTTATCAGAAATGTCTTCAACCTAGGCATGGAACAAGCCCTAGAGTGGGAACCCTGAAGCCGGGTTGTAGCTGTGGGGCCTTGGCAAGGCACTAGGCCTCCCTTCTTTCTGTTTCTCAGTGAGATGACTGGAAGGACTACCTCCTGCTCCAGCAACAGATGAGATGTGCAGGAAACTGTACTGCCTGTGTGTAGCGGCACAAGTGCACATGGAGCCCTTTTCTGTGTGGAGCGCTGTTTCCCCCAACACTCCCAGCGACCCTGTGAGGTCGGCAATAGGGTTGGCACCATTCGCCTCTCCCCTTTGTAGCTGGGAAAACTGAAGCTCAGAGAG
This sequence comes from Macaca fascicularis, assembly GCF_037993035.2. Taxonomy (NCBI): domain Eukaryota; kingdom Metazoa; phylum Chordata; class Mammalia; order Primates; family Cercopithecidae; genus Macaca; species Macaca fascicularis. The sequence continues at coordinate 48,944,355 of NC_088390.1, forward strand.
TAACTTTCCCTAAGTCACATGCTAGTAAGTGTCCTGGCAGAGATTTGTACCCAGGATCACTGATGCCCAATCTTGATGAGGTGGTTGTCTCCTAAATGTCATTACAGTTTGCGTTGCTGTCTCAAGCTTGCATTGTTCGCTTTGGGTTGGGGTAAAGAAAGATTCATGCCGTAGGTGGTGCCTAGAAACAGGAAGAGCAGCAAGCACGGCAGTGTCCTTCTTGGCAAAGCTCCCTGGGCTCACAGAGCTGGGTCCTCTGGCTGAAGAAGAGTTTCCTTGCTAGAGTTTGGGGGCTGCCCCTGCCCAGTGAGCTGGCCAGGCCTTCTCTGGGGCTCACACAACCTCAACCATCATGGAATTGTTACTCATGCCCCACCTCGCCTGAGTTTTTTCTGTCCTGGATGTGGCTGCAGCTCTTGGTTGACTCATTCTCATCAATTTCTAAAGCTCAGTTCTGTCCTATCCCACCCAGTGCCTAGCCTGGCCTCCTGCTGCTGGGTCTCTTTACAAATGTGCCTTGTACCTACCAAATCTTGAATTTCTTTCCTGTGCCTCCCAGTTTGCACCCACCCATCCCAGCCCCAACACACATGCACCCTGGCATTGCAACCAGACACCTGAAGGAAACTGACTTGGCTAGGAGCCTAGAACTGCAGCACTAGCTGTTAGCTAGCCAGTACTTGCAATGTGCCTGGTCCTTGTTGAGATGTGCTGGAAGAATGAAATACACAGCAGAGTTTCAAAGACTTAGTATAAAACACAAAGATGGAAAATCTGTCTCTCTCTCTCCCTCTCTCTCTCTCTCTCCGTCTCTTGATAGCATCTCACTTGGTTGCCCAGGCTCTAGTGCAGTGGGTGCCATCATAGCTCACTGTAACCTCAAACTCCTGGGCTCAATAGTGGCTGAGGCTGACGGAGCACACCACCACACTGGCTAATTTTATTTATTTATTTTTACATTTTTGTTTCTTTTTTTATTTTTATTTTTCCCACATCGACTAAAGCAAAAAAAAATTTTTTTTAGAGACAGGATCTCACTATGTTGCCCAGGCTGATCTTGAACTGCCAGCCTCAAGCATGAGCCACCATTCCCAGCCTATATATATATTTTTTTTGAGACGGAGTCTCGCTCTGTCGCCCAGGCTGGGGTGCAGTGGCCGGATCTCAGCTCACTGCAAGCTCCGCCTCCCAGGTTCATGCCATTCTCCTGCCTCAGCCTCCTGAGTAGCTGGGACTACAGGCGCCCGCCACCTTGTCCGGCTAGTTTTTTGTATTTTTTAGTAGAGACGGGGTTTCACCATGTTAGCCAGGATGGTCTCGATCTCCTGACCTCGTGATCCGCCCATCTCGGCCTCCCAAAGTGCTGGGATTACAGGCTTGAGCCACAGTGCCCGGCCTGCCTATATTTTTAATATAGATTGTATGTTAAATAGTATTTTAGATATATTACATAAATATAATGTTACAATTTATTTTACCTGTCTCATTTTCTTTTTCGATATGGCTATGCCATGAGTTTGAAACACATATATGGCTCTTTTTGTATGTCTCTTGAACAGCACTGATCTAGAAACTCAAGATCAGATTCCACCTGGGCCATTCACTTGCTGGGTATCTCTAGAAGAACTCTCACCTTTTCTGGCTTCAGTTTCCTCAGAATAAAATAGACACCCAAACGGCTGCCATGCACATCTCTTCCAGTTCGCTCTGAGTGGCCCTTCTGAGAGGACATCCAGGGACACGCCTGGCTTTCTTAGGGGGTGAATCTCTTTTCTTTCTCTTTTTCTATTTTTTGCTCATTCCTTTAACATGTATTTAATAAGCTCAAACAATGTGAGTCAACCCCCTCTGCCTTCTCAGTTGATAGCCTTGGTGATCACTTTTCTAACCTAACAAACATTCTTTTGGGGACAGGAAGTCATTCTAAATGAGAGCAAATCCCCTTGATGGCCAAGGACCCTAGAAGCCACAACCAGGGAGACAGCTCTTGGAAAAAGATGCGTCCTGTGTTTTTGTCATTACCTAGGGGTGATGGGACCCCTCATTTGACACTGGTCTGCGGGCCCAAAATTCAAACTTCTGTCTCTGTTACCTGAATTCACAAGGCAGGGAGGTAACGAGAATCCACCCAGACCTGTTGGTCCAAGAGACAAAGAGGAAGTTACACTAGTCAGTGAGTTCCTTTATGTCCTCAGTTTACAGATCATCCCAGGACCTTGGATATTTTTGAGACTTTTGCTCATTGGGTAATTTGGGCTCCTCTGTTGCTCTCCCTCCTTCCTTTCCCACTCCTGAGAGACACTTAGAGGCACTCGGTCTATAATACATCAAATGGTGCTATTTACTGAGCACTGAGGGTATATCAGGCACTGAGCTTTTATGTGCATATCTCATCTAAATCTTTCAATAACCTTGTGGGGTAAATACTATTACTACTTCTGGCCTACAGTGGGGGAAACCAAAGCTCAAAGACACACAACATGGTTCTATTACAAACCATGCTGCCATGAAACACAAGCTCAGAGGACTTTGCCTGAAATCATAACCAAGAGAGAGATGAAGCCAGGACTCATGGCCTGATCAGACTTCAAGTTCATGCTTAAAACACTTTGATGTTTGTTGAATGTGTATTTTAATTTTTAAATTATGAATCATGCAGATTCTCTGTCTGTCTGTCTGTCTGTCTCTCATGTTGCCCAGACTGGAGTGAAGTGGTACGATCTCGGCTCACCGCAACCTCCGCCTCCCTCCTGGCTTCAAGCGATTCTCCTGCCTCAGCCACTTGAATAGCTGGAATTACAGGTACATGCCACCACACCTGACTAATTTTTATATTTTTAGTAGAGATGAAGTTTTACCATGTTGTCCAGGCTGGTCTCGAACTCCTGACCTCAAGTGATCCACCTGCCTCAGCCTCTCAAAGTGCTGGGATTACAGGTGTGAGTCACTGCACCCAGCTGTCATTTTCATTATAAAAATTTACAAGTAAAATGTTAAAGAGCTCCTTCACAAGCTTCTTCCTACCATCTCTTTTACCTAAACCCTCCAAAGGTAGCCACTGCCTGTGTATTTATGTATATAGATTTGCTGATGCACCCACATTTAGATATTGAGGTGGGTTTTTTTTTACATAGTGTTATCATATTGTATGCATTGTTTTTTGACTAGTTTTTTTTTCTCTTAACAAGCTGTCTTAAAAGTCTTTCTACATCAGTAGGTGTAGTCACTTCATTGTGTTTTAGTAACTGCAGAGTATTCTATCTTATGTAAGTACCACCAGTTTCCCTAATGAGGAATAGCAAAGGTTGTTTCTCTCTTTTTATTATGATCCATGTTGCCATGAACACCCTTATGTCTACAACTTTGCATACATCTGTGCTACTGCTGTAGGGTGGATTCCTGAGATTGCAGGGTGAAAGGGTGCGTACATTTACATTTTTTTCTTTTTGAGACAGAGTCTCACTCTGTTTCTCAGGCTGGAGTGCAGTGGCGCGATCTCGGCTCACTGCATCTTCCATCTCCCAGGTTCAAGCCATGCTCCCACTTCAGCCTCCCAAGCAGCTGGGACTAAAGGTGCACATCACCACACCTGGCGAATTTTTGTATTTTTTGCAGAGGTGGGATTTCACTATGTTGCCCAGGCTGGCCTCGAACTCCTGGGCTCAAGCAATCCACCCACCTCAGCCTTTCAGAGTGCTGGGATTACAGGCAAGAGCCACTGTGCCTGGCCATTTACATTTTAATCACTATTGATACATTATTTTTGGAAAAGCCTTTACTCCTTCTCCTCTACCATGATCTGAGAGTGCCTGTTTCCCCACATCCTCACCAGAACCATGCATCTTCTGGCTTTATCATTTTTGTCTAAGAGGCTCTTTGTAATATCCACTAACCCTCCTGCCCCATTTCCCTGCCTCAGAACCCCTAACCCATCATGCCTTAAGTTTCGTGCTATATAGCCATAGTGACCACACCATAGTCCCAGTGTGGAGTCATCCCCTGGGTGACAATTTGTCTCCTACGGTGACATCTGGAGACATCACTACCATCCGCTGTTTAATATTTATTGGGAACCTGCTGTGTGCTGGGCCTACACAGCAACCAGGACCTTTGGGAAGAAAACATGCAGTGATCTGAAAGGCAGAGATTACTTAATAAAAAGCGACAGCCCTATCAGAGGCCACGGGGGACCACTGTTTCCCTGGGCTTCTGTGTGCTCCTGGTGAAGCAGGTCGGGGTGTGTTCCCCTCTGAGAAGCCACATTAATACGGCAGCTGGCAGACATCTACAGGATGTCTGTGCAATTCGATGGAGCTCATCACTTTTCGGTATATGAGCAATTAAATTGTACCAGGAAGCCCTGTATCTTTATATCATCCCCTAATGACTTGGGGTGGGGAGAAAAGTGTGGACACAAACAGCCCACATCCTTGGGTAATTGGCAAAGTTATCACATTTCTTCCAAGGCCAAATGTCCAGTGTATTTCCAATTCCTCTACCCCTGCCAAGACCAGAAAACAACTGGCTTTGTTCCTGGCGTGCACCTCTGGAATTAAATGTCATTTGCAAAGCCCATAATTGCTCAACGAGACAGCCACTTCTTTTTGTCTTTCTCAGGCTCTGATACCTTTAACCCAGCCCACTCCCGCTCCCCGCTCTGCAGACTTTTGTTTCTCTGAGTCCCATCCCAGGGCCTGTCAGATTACATTTTTTATTGCATCGAGACAAAAAAGCCATCTGGAGCTCCTGGTCTCCACTGTCAGTGGGCTGCCATTCCCAGGCTCTCTTGCCAGGCCCCTGATTAGGAGTCAAACCCCCCCAGCCCTCAGTCTTTATGTTTCACCCCTCGCTCTGCCTCTCCTCGGCTGTGCTGCCTTTGTCCCCCTGCTGCTCTCGCCCTATCACTGGGCTGCAGCGTACCTTGTCGTGGCAGAACAATGCAGGCTGTCAGCTCTTATTAAGTGCGTGGGGTGGGGAAAGCGCCACAATTTCAGGTGGCTGAAAGCTTACAAATTCTTCATTTGGTTCTACGAGCCCCGAGTTTCTCTCCTGGTTGCCAATAATACTTATTTTAGGCTGCAGCTATTCTTCTTTTCTTTTCTTCTTGCCCCTTAAACCTAAATAGCACTTTCGGTGAGAGCCTTTGTAAGGTCATGGGAGCCAAGGACACAGCCCTGGAAGTTGGTGGAAGACAAACTTGTCCCGCCTTAGCTCCAACAGCCCAGCAGGGAGCAGATCGGTGGATGCCGGTGTAGGGGGCTGGGGGTGGAGGGGTCGTGAGGATAAAGAGAGGCCACTGCCCCTCCCCTGCAGGCTGGGCAGGGTGCTAGGAATTCTACTTGTGGTTTTGTATTTGTGTGCGTGCGTGTGTGTGTGTGTGTGCGCGTGTGCATGTGTGTGCATGAGTGTGCGTGTCTGTATTGCAGGGTTAAACCCCAGGCCCAGGTAACCTCTGGAGTCCCAGTGTGCAGAGAAAGGACCCCTGGTGGAAAGTGTAGGCCCCTGCCTATCATGTGTCTTTTCCAAGCAGAAGGGGAGTTTTGCCCTAAGGTGGGATGAGGTGCAGGTGTGGCTGCTGGGATTCTCTTGTGGGAGCACTGAAGGAATCAATGTGTTTGGGGAAACTGTGTGACCAGCAGGTAAGGGTGTGGGCGTCACTCGTACGTAGCTCCCACTCTGCTCGGTAAGAGCCACGTGGCTTTTGGGCAACAGGTGTAACTTCTCAGTATTTTCAGTTATGACACTAATCATATCTACCTCATAGGGCTGATAGGAAGCTTGGATGCAATACAGGGTTTAAAGCTTCAAGCATCGGCCAGGTGCAGTGGCTCACGCCTATAATCCCAGCACTTTGGGAGGCCAAGCCGGGTGGATTACCTGAGGTCACGAGTTCAAGACTAGCCTTACCAACATGGTGAAACCTCGTCTGTAATAAAAATATAAAAATTAGCGGGCTGTGATGGTGCGTACCTGTAATCCCAGCTACTCAGGAGGCTGAGGCAGGAGAATTGCTTAAACCCGGGAAGCAGAGTTTGTGGTAAGCCCGGATTGTAGCACTGCACTCCAGCCTGAGCAACAGAGACTCCATCTCAAAAAAAAAAAAAAAAAAAAGAAAAAAGAAAGCTTCAAGCCTCATGCTTAGCTCAGAGTGAAAGCTCAATGAATGTTGGCTGTCATCGTTAGCTCTAGTTCAGGCTTCAGACTCCAGGCCCCCTACTCCCTCAGTTTTTATTTGGCAGTGGTGTCATTCACTTTGAACACCCAAGGTAGATAGTCATCCACCCTTGGGGAACTTCCCGAGAGCTGAAGGATAGGCCAGAGGTCTCCTGCATGGGATGTGCCTTCTCAATATCCTCTCAGGGCCAGTACCTCACCCCACATTGGTGCTCAGGGAGATACCTCACAATTCTTCTCTCAGATTGCTTCAGGATGGTGAAAGGTTGCAGAAAGGTCAGTAAATCAAAAATAGTGTGCTTAGACTGAAACTCAGCCAGAACTCTGACTTCAGATGCCACATCATCTCCAAAGAGGGTGCAGACTCTTATTTAAATAACTCAACAATTGGTCTTTAGATCAGAAGCCTAAACAGAAGCATAAAGCATGATGTGTTCATTGTTCTCCCCTCTCATTTGACATCAACCTAAATTTGGCTTTGAGTTGATTCATCCCAGCAGTTAGCAAGGGGCTCCGTACAAGAGCCCCACGGTGAATGCCCGTCCACAGATGAACACTCGCCTCATCTTTCTGGAGGGGATGCGGCGGGCTGGGAGGGATCTCACATTTCCTGAGCACATACGTTTTTTCTTTGTGTTTAATTCTCACAAAGTCTATGAAGCAGGTTTTATTACCCCATTTCCCACACAAATAAATGGAGACCCAGAGAGTTTAAGAAACTAGCCCAAGGCCTTAAAGCCAAGTAAGGAGTCAGGATCTATCCCCAAATCTATCTATCACCAAATCTAGGCTTTTCACACAGTGCCACCACCTCCAGCAGCCTTTAATTAATCTCCTAATAAAGGCAGACATGATACCTGTCAAGGTTTGTCAACAGTTAACATGTTCAAGTGTTCAATTTTCACAAACGATCAACTGGTTTGACCTTAATGCATCAAGCCAGTATGGAAAGACATACAGCATCTTTCTCAAAACATCGAAATTGCTTTGAGGCTCAGCCTTTCACTAATGATCACAAACTACCTTGGGGAACGATGATTTTTGAAAATGAAGCTGGTCATACACTTGCAGTGGACAAATACAGCCCTGAGTCATCTCACAAATCTTTCTTTAATGAGCACAGCAGTGGACGTTATGCAGTGTTGGCTATGCTGACATTGCTGGAATATTTGGGAGTCTGAAGACTTGTATGGCTTTGCTTTTAAATATATTTGTAGTAGAAACTTTCCTTATTTCCAATGGGGTTATGGCAGGAAAACAAAATGGTTGGCATAGGGCTATGCAAATGGTTAAAAGTGAACTATCGCCTGTAATTCCAGCACTTTGGAAGGCTGAGGCGGGCAGATTGTCTGAGCTCAGGAGTTCGAGACCACCCTGGTCAACATGGTGAAACCCCGTCTCTACTAAAATACAAAAAATTAGCCAGGGGTGGTGGCGCACCTGTCGTCCAAGCTACTCGGGAGGCTGAGGCATGAGAATCGCTTGAGCTTGGGAGGCGGAGGTTGTGTGCAGTGAGCCGAGATCGTGCCACTGCACTCCATCTTGGGCTACAGAGTGAGACTCTGTTTCAAAAAAAAAAAAGTGAACTGTCTTTGTAGGAATGCAGAGATTTTCACATGTGCCTGCTACAGAAATTAAACTATTTTGTATCTTGGGACCCCGGCTTTTCTTTTTTTTTCCTCTCTTGAATAATCAAACTAGGAATGGTTTCTGAGGTTCCTCCCAGACTCAGCTTCCTATAATGTTGTGTCTCAAAAACCAGGCACTTTTGAAGATGGTATAATACATGATTATATTATATAACAACAATAATTTATAGAACACTTGCCCTGGGACAGGCTCTGTTTTATGCTACTTTTATTTATTATTATTTTTTTAGAGATGGGATCTTGCTCTGTTGTCCAGGCTAGAGTACAATGGCACAATCACAACTTACTCGTTCTATGCTACTTTTAATCTTCAGAACAATCTTCTGAGGTAGATATTATTATCCCCATTTCTGAAATGAGAAAACTAAAGCCCAGAGAAGTTGAGTAACTTGTCTGAAGTCGCATAGCTACTAAGTGGCAGAGAGTGGATTTGAAAAGGTAGTTTGGCTCCCCAGCTCCAGTGTTTAGCTATGGCCAAGTGGGTAACACACCTCTACAGAGCCGGCAGCCCACAGCATAACTGGAGGGCCACAGAGCAGCCCTTCCTGTCCGCCTGCCCCAGGCCGCTATAGCACCCACATAGAGAAGCACCCAGGGCTAGTTTTTTTTAGGTAGAAAAATTAAATGCTTATGATATCAAAGGTACAGCAATAATCACTCGGGTCTTGTCCAATTTAGTCTCTTCTCTGCTTTCACAGTGAAGGTGTGAAATCAGGGTTCTTCTCTTCATTCTTAGCCCTTTCGTTGCCCTCCAATGAGCTTATCTATTCATAATAATTGGTCGCATATGTGCTTCCATATTCAGATCTGGAGCAGAGAGCACTGGGCTGGGAGTCTAAATCAGGCTCTTGCACTGGCCCTGCCAGATGTGTGATCTTTGCAGTTACCAGCCTCTCTGGGCCTCCTGGTCCTTACTGGCACCAAGGCAGGTGGATTCCAACAGGCACCAATTCCAGGCCTGGGGCCAAACTGGACCTGCCTATGGGTTTTATTTAGTATGCCCAGTGATTAAAAAAAATTTTTTTTTGAATATGTTGCCAATGATTAAAATACAGAATTTTTTTTTTTTTTTTTGAGACGGAGTCTCACTCTGTCACCCAGGCTGGAGTGCAATGGCACAATCTCGTCTCACTGCAACCTCCGCCTTCCAGGTTCAAGCCACTCCCCTGCCTCAGCCTCCTGAGTAGCTGGGATTACAGGTGCCCGCCACCATGCCCAGGTAATCTTTTGTATTTTTAGTAGAGACGGGGTTTCACTGTGTTGGGCAGGCTGGTCTCAAACTCCTGAGCTTGTGATCCACCCTCCTCTGCCTCCCAAAGTGCTGGGATTACAGGTGTGAGCCACTGCGCCCGGCCTAAAATACAGAGTATTAACATAAAAACCTGAGTCTCCGGAATCTCATGGAACTGGAAAGATCTGGGGGATTGGAGCTCCCCTTCCCACAGTGTGGTGAGAGGGAACGGGGTCATTGCACCCCTGCAGGCAGGCTTGTGCGGAGCACTCTCTTGCTGGACTCCTCACTGCTCCCAGCGGGTTTCCCACAGCCTGCTTCCCTGGTTTACATTCCTTCCTGGGCCCTTGAGGCATCTCCATTTGTAGCCCCGGAGACCACGGTCTCCAAGGCCCTGGTCCCATCTAAGTTGACTTAGGCGTTTCATGTGCTCCCCGTGGTCTCTACACTTCAAAGGAATTAGAAGTGTCCCCTTCACTTATGACCCCCACAGGGCCTCTACTGGTGGGCTCGGTACCTGATGGGTGACTGTCTGAGTCTGTCACACAATCGGGAGACCCGGAGGGCTGAGGTCTTTGCGCTGCTCTGTCCTGGTGTTTTTTCATTCCGTTCTGTTTTGTTGTTGCTGCAGCTGTTGACACTGGTTGGTAGAGAGTGAGGGGGAAGCTCGGAAGTTTGGTCTCTCATGCTTTTGCAGCCCCAGGTCTCCACCGGACTCCACTCTGGAAGAGGGATGGGCGCACAGGGAATGGACAGATCCCCGTTGTGTGGATCCCCAGAACCCGCTTTGGACACATTTCTGTCTGTTCCTTTGTACAAAGCCCCTGCTTTTCAGAGATTAATTGTTGTCAAATGCAACTTATTTTCTAATGCTTTCAGGCCCCATTTAAAACCTTCTGCTTTATTTTACCTTTTTTGATAGAGTCACCGAGGGTTTTTTTTTTTTTTTATGGATTTGCCAGTGATTGTCCAGTTTGACAAATTGGATTCTTAAAGCTGATCCTTTGAAGAAAAGGATGCAGTGTGACAAGACAAGAAACAGCTCATCCTCAAATCAGGAGGATATATTAAAAAAAATAAAAGCAACTCCAATCTCCAGCTTTCCTGTGACTCAAAGGGTGTCTCAGTTGTCACTGATAATCTAATCTTTCTATGATAGGTGAGGAGCAGGACAATGGCGACCCAGCCAGGCTGTGGGTACGATAGGCCTCTGATTAATAGGACTGTCCAATAAGCCCCTAGCCCCCAGGAAGAAGATTAATGACATTTGATGTGAACTCTGACCTCCCCTGGCAAGAGCAGAGGGAGAAAAGGGAGCTGCTCAGACAGAATGGTGCATGCTGCAGCCATTGATTGATTCCTGAAGGCTTTGTTAACCGGAGGTGGTGTATTTGGGGAGGGAGCCTGAGCATCTCGCTGCCTGCTCGCGGGCTTTGACCGGAACCCTAGCCTAGCAGGGTTTTGCAGTTGACACCTCTCCCAAAGACCAGCCTTTTATTTGCCCCCAGGAACACTGTGTCTGAAAAGTAACAACCTCCGGAGCCTTGGCCAACCTCTGCTGACCTGTCATCCTCAACCGGTGGGATCACTTTGACCCCTCCCCAACCCCAGTGCTAGGAATCAAATGAAGCAGGCTTTAAAAGCCAGACTCGGCTGGGCGCAGTGGCTCATGCCTGTAATCCCAGCATTTTGGGAGGCCAAAGTGGGCGGATCACCTGAGGTCAGGAGTTTGGGACCAGCCTGACCAACATGAAGAAACCCCATCTCTACTAAAAATACAAAGTTAGCCAAGCATGGTGGCACATGCTTATAATCCCAGCTACTCCGGAGGCTGAGGCAAGAGAATCGCTTGAATCTGGGAGGCAAAGGTTGCTGTGAGCTGAGATCGCACCATTGCACTCTGGCCTGGGCAAAAAGAGCGAAACTCTGTCTCAAAAAAAACCCCAAAAAAACAAGAAAAAAAACCCAGGCTCACAAGCCCTCCTTGGGGCTTTTTACCTCATTCTCTGGGTCTAGGATCAGGGGAAGTAACTGACTTTATGGCAAAAAACTGTTTCTGTAGCAGGAAGCAGCTGAGATGCTCCCAGCACAGAAACCAGAGGGAAAAGGGCATGAGGTGGGCATCTACCTGGCTACCAGAGGACATTCAGGGGGTGGGAGGAGAGAAGGAGACAGCCTGCTTGCCTCCCACAGCTTGGATGCAAAACCGAAGTCAGGCTCGGCAGTGGTTGGGTCTTTTTGCCTTGCTCTGAGGCTGACTCTCCAAATTGCCTGCCCTTAACAGTATGGCCATCGCATAGCCTTAAATGTTTTTTTTTTTTTTTTCCCACTTAATGCCCTTTTCTGACTTTACTGCTTATCTCGACTATTGTATGAGAGGGACCATTTGGCATCCAGGCCTTGATTATAACAATGATCACATGATGATGGCCAAGAAAAGTATGAATCATGAGTTAGATCGACCACTGGAGTGTGTAGGCCAGTGACCACCCAGGAGCTGGAAGTATGTCTGCCTGTGAGTGTGAGCAAGACCCGACCATCGGGGGGCCCTGCTCCTGGAAGCAGCCTTGCTTGTTGGTAGACTGTAAACAAGGATGGCTGGAGGGGGCCCTCTGAAAGGTGCGCCCAAGACAAGACTCATGGCAGTGGGAGCCAGAGATCCACAGACCCCCTGACTAGAGAGGCAAGGCAGAACTTTGGTACAGCCCTCACTTTCTGATAACACACTTCAAAACCATTGAAAGCTGAATTCACTTTTTCAGAACCTTAGCAGATGGACCGCCCTCTCAGCTACCCAGGGGCTCTGCAGGCCAGTGGGTCCTTGTCGGCAGTCTTGCCAGCTTGCACCACACAACAGAAGTGGGGCAAGTGTTTGAATATTTTATGGCATTTGGCTTTATTTGATACATTTGAGTGGGAGATGGGCAACATAAAGCTGCTATGATACGACTCATAAACCTCATTTCACCCGGACAAAGGTGAGCCTTGGCGGGCATGCCTGGGCTGGTGACTCTTGACTTCAAAACATGATGCATATGGAGTCCCTGTGTCTGGCACAAAGAAAATGCTTTAAGGGTGATAATTTATATTTTTAAAAAAATAAATGATTATTCACAATGTGATGCTCATTGGACGATCCTTTGACAGCGTGCTCAGTTGTAAAGAGGAAGATTCAGAAGCATATGTGAAATACCGAAAATTATTTTTGAAGAAATATTCCAAAGAAGAGGTATAATTAGGGATTTTATCATTTCCTTTTTTTTTTTTTTGAGATGGAGTTTTGTTCTTGTTGCCCAGGTAGGAGTGCAATGGTGCGATCTTGGCTCACTACAACCTCTGCCTCCTGGGTTCCAGCAATTCTCCTGCCTCGGCCTCCCTAGTAGCTGGCATTATAGGCATGAACTACCACGCCTGGCTAATTTTTTGTATTTTCAGTAGAGGCAGGATTTCTCCATGTTGGTTAGTCTGGTCTCGAGCTTCTAACCTCAGGTGATCCGCCCGCGTTGGCCTCCCAAAGTGTTGGGATTACAGGCGTGAGCAGCCACTGAGTCTGGCCTGTAACTTCCTTTTTTAATGAACTGAGAATGGATCCCCCTTGCAACATGGAGTCTGTTTTTCAGTTTTTGCCTTTAGACTACTACCGGGGTTTGGAGTAACTCATTATGTTGAGAAGTAGGGGACTGCCTGAAGTATAAAAGGCCAGCCAAGGCAAGGCTTCCCTAGGAAGGAAGAGAAGGAGCTGCCTGGGCCTCCCCTCTTCTCCTCCCAGGCTGGCTGCCATGTAATGCAATGTCTGATGAATTGGTGAAGGGTATAAACACTCACCCAGAATTACTGGGCCAGGGGCATTGCCATGCACTCTCCTTAACTGTTGGGTTGACCAAGTTTACCTCCTGCCCTGGCCAGGCCTGACTGCAGAGAACTGCCTCCCTCCCCTGTCACTACATGCTGTTAAATAACACGGGCCAGGAAATCTGGTCAAAGCATCCAACTAATGCAAGATTACCTGGGGAGGAAGGAGAAAAATCACAGAAGGTGAGAAGACATCCTGCTTTATTTCCCAAGCAATATAAAGAAGCAACTGAGACCTGGATTAAGATGAAAAGTTCCATCCAGAAGTTTCTCAGGTCTGATATTATTCAGAGTCTCAGGTATTGATTAGCTCAATGATTCTTAAACTTTGGCAATTATCAGAATCCTCTGGAGGGCTTGTTAAAATACAGACTGATGGGCCCTGGAAACTCCCAGAGTTTCTAATTCAGAAGGTCTAAGAGGGGCCTGAGAATGTGCATTTCCAGCAAGTTCCCAGGGGATGCTGATGCTGCATGTCTGAAGACCATATTTTGAGAATCACTGGATTAGCTAGATCGATGGAGGGCATCAGAATGATTTTGGGGATCTCATTAAAAATACTGATTTCTAGGCCCTTTGTATTAATCATGATGTGTATGGCAGAAAATTGACAGAATATCAGACAACAGTTGTTTGATGAAGAAAGACATTTAATCACATATCAACTCTATTGGAGGTAGGTAATTTCAGGTTTGGTATAGAGTATCAATGATATTATTAAACAGTGGAGGTTCTTTTTATCTTTCTAGTTGTTTGTCCTTAGCCCAACTGAATTTTCATCCTTAGGTTTTCCTCATGATTGCAAAATGGCTGCCACAGTTCCAATCATCATGTTGTCACACAACTGCATCCAAGGCAGAAGAAAGAGCAGGCATCTCTCCTTCTCCCTCCCTCCCTCTCTGTCCCACTTCTAAACTTCAGTATCCTTTCCATAAGTTTTCTTTTTACAACTTATTGGCCAGAAGTGAATCACAGGCCTACCTTAAGTAAACCAATAGCAAAAGGGAATGGAAATACTGAATGCACCCAGGTTTACCACCTGGGTCTGGGTGAAGGCTCACCTTCCCTAAGCATGTTACTGCCTCATCAAAATTGAGATTCTATAATTCAAGGAAGAAAGGAATGCCACTGGGCAGGGATGAACAGTGTCTGCCCTAGCTAGGGTGACCAACCTGTCCAGTTTTCCTGGGACTGTCCCAGTTTTAAAATGAAAAGTCTCATATCTGGGAAAATATGTTAATTCTGGGTAAATCAAGATGGTTGATCGGCTAGGTGCAGTGGCTCACACCTGTAATCCTAGCACTTTGAGAGGCCGAAGCATGAGGATTGTTTGAGCCCAGGAGTTCGAGACCAGCCTGGGTAATGTAGTGAGACCCTGTCTATTAAAAAAAAAAAGATGGTTGATCACCCTAATTTCAGTCTCCCAAGGCCTTCTGAATTAGAAACTCTTGGGAGTGGGGCTGAGAACTTAAAAATGATATTTTAACACTCTCCCAAGGTGATTCTAATGCATGTCAAAGTTTGAGACTCAATGGGCTTTAGTTACCATGAAGCCAAAAGGGGGACTCAAGGTTGACGTATTTCCAGCAGACATCAGAGCAGGAGGAAATCCCAGATGAAGTGATGCAGGTACAGCTTGAGACTGGGTATTCTCACAGGCTCACATAGCTTGGAAGGACCTAGGCCTAGGATCCCAGCCTAGAAAGACCCAGAATATTTGAATTCCATCCCATCCTGCTCCTATCCTCACTGCCAGAAGGAAGGGACACTCTAATTTAGAACCCCTCCTCTGGGCCATCTTAACTCCCTGTAGCCAAGTCTGTCAGGCTCCTTATCACAGAGTGTTGTGATGCTGGACTTGCAGGTTATCTCCATGCGAGATGGCAAATCTCCTCAGTACAGGAGCCTCATTTGAGTGTCTTCTATCCTAAGCATTCAGCACTATGCCTGGCTTATCTTAGTCATTCAATAAATGTGTGTTGAATACGTGAATGAGTGAATGAATGAATGAATGAATGAACAAATAAGGAGGCTGAATTCTTGAATTTAAAGATAAATTCTGGCCTCTAGATCCCAGATCAACCCTTGGAACAGACAAGTGCCCAGAGCTTAGAATCTTCCCTGCCTTATCAACAAGCTGGCAAGACTCTGGGTGGGGCTGGGGTGGGCATGGGAGTCGGGGTCAAACTCTGTCTTAGGACACTAGATGACTGTGCACTGGCTCCCCAGCCCAGGCTTCTGTGGAAGCTGTGCATGTCCCCAGTGCATGGTGCTGGGTAACTTTCCGATGGTTTGAGCTCATTACTCATCATTAGGAGGCCTGGTGTCTGGAGTTTTCCAGGTGATCAAAGCTTCTCTGTCTGGAGCAGCCAGGCAGGCCCTGGTGTCTGTCACCAGTAATCTCCCAGCCTTGCCAGGCAGACAGTTAAGTAACCCAGGAAGGAGGGGATTTGGTTTTTAAGCTCACGTAATTCAGCCTGACACCCCCACATGCAGACAGTGGCTCTGGCTCTGCCCTGTGGAAGTTGTCCCTGGTTGGAGGGGTGCAGGCTGATGGGAGCAGTAGCTTGTCTGTGTGCAGGTTTATTTTAGAGCCCGTGGGCATCTCTCCTCACCCTGCTGTGCTTCGGAGGGCTGGGAGTGGAGGGAGAATTGGTACCCATTGCCTCCTGCAGCAATGCCTCTTCTCCCCACTGAGACGGGCTTCCAAATAGCCCCCCGACCCCTTGCTCTACCAGAACCAGGAACTCCTAATGGGGCTCTTTGTCCCCGGTCTCTGGCTGGGCTCAGAGTCCAATTTGCCTCCCCAACTCCAAATCCCTCAGCACTACACACAATCTATGTCATTGGCCAGAAAATGTGCTGCAGGCCCAAAGTGCAGAGTCAGACTGCAGCATACTATACCTCTTCAAGTTCTGATGTTTCAATAACAATCACAAAGTCCTTCAATCATTGGGGGAAAAAAATTAAAGGATGCTTAAAACAATTTTTAAATATTGCATCTCGTGATTTTTAAAAGTTGGATTGAAAAAATTGGCCTAGACGTTTTCTTCTGATTTTGCGCAAACCGTGCAAAACAGTTGCACACCCTTGCCCTCAACAATGCAGCCGCTGCCACTCTTCCTCTCAACATAGAAAGCAAAGTCTGAACAAAGAGTGAACTTGGGGAGTTGATTCGTCTGGAAAATGGAAATGGATTTGCTAAAGAGTTTGTGTAAATGTCCAGGTATCAGCGTCACAATGTGTCCTTTAGAAAATTGAGAGTGGGGATAGAACATTCCAACCCCTAAGACTGACAACTGGTGTGATGCCAAGTCCTTCCCAACATACTCTTAGGGTCACTGTGCTGGCCCGGGGACCTGGTGTGGCTTTCTTTCAAGCAAATGTTCTTGCCCTGGCTAAGTTCTGTGCTCAGTGGAGTGGCTGCTGGTGCATTTTAGACCCCACCACTCCCCCAGACTGCTTCGGAGGGCCTTGCTGGCACAGCCCTAGCCCTCCCAGGCTGGAGAAGGGCCAGCTTCTGTCCAAGGCCTGCTCCTGTGTCTTCAGCTCCACTCCCACCAGGATGTTTTACATATTTTAATTAAAGTGCCGCCCTGGGCTGGCAGGGCCTCTGATGGATGGCTCTAATCCGAGTTGCAGAGTTGCAGAGTGTGAAACATGGCATCCAGCGATGCGCTCCTCCTGCTCTCGAGGAAGCTTTGGCTCCCACCTCTGGAGGCGGTCCGCTCGGTTCCAGGAGGAGCGGCAAACCGGCAGGCGGTGGCAGGTGGCAGGCACATTGGCTGGGCTCAGGGATGGGAGGAGAGCGAAGGTAGGACAGCGCCATGGATGGTTTCCGAGGACCAGCTGGCTAGTGGGCTGCGGATGAGTCCGATTCTTGCAGACACACAGCCCTGTGGACACTCCTTAGCAGTGTCAAATTATGACAAATGGCATGGGTAAAAGTTGCTGGGTGGCAGCTGCCGCATCTCAGAGGGAAGCAGGTATTTTTAGCACCGCGCCTCGGGGCTCTGGTGCTGGGTTAATTAATCATAGAGAACAGCACCATGTTTTGTTCTTGACCCTGGTCCCCACCCCCCATCCCAGACTTGTCCCCATTCCCCTGACTGGAATACCAGCTGCAGAGGTGGAAACTGTGCACAGCTGGAGCAGCCCTGGATAGCCCTCATAACACTGGGGATACCACTCCTGCCTCCCCCAGCTAGGTTGCTGCACGGTCCAGCCCCTCCTGACCTCCTCTCACTGCTTCCCATTGCCACCAGCCACACAGGCCTCCTCTGGGCTCTTCGAGCCTCTTCCTGCCCCAGGCCTTTCCACTTGCACTTCCTTCCTGAATATTATCCCCAGGTCTCCTCCTCCTTCCTGTCTTGCCCCAAATGCTGCCCACTCCCTAACCCCGACAAAGGCACTCCCTGAGCCCACCCCCACCCGACAGGCTATCACCTTCCACTGCTTATTTCCTTCAGAGATTTAGCACCAACCCAAATCATCTTATTTGTTGATTGCTTACTTTACTGGTCTCCTTCCATCAAAATGCTGCCTGCTTGAGAGCAGGAGTTTTTTCTGTCTTGTTTGTTCTCTTGAATTTCAGTTGCGTGGCTCTGTCTACACAGGGTAGGTACTCAATGATTATCATTGAATGAGTGGATGGATGGTTGGATGGATGAATGAATGGACAGGTGGAAGCCTGGCTGGATGGATAGATGGATGGAAGCCTGGCTGGATAGCTGGATAGATGGGTGGATGAATGGAATAATAGATGGATGGATGAATGAATGGAAGGATGGATGAAAGACTGGCTGGATAGCTGGATAGATGGGTGGATGAATGGAATAATGGATGGATGGATGAATGAATGGAAGGATGAATGGAAGACATTTTTATGGGGGCATCTGAGAAGACACTGATTGTATCGCAGTATCCTTGCCCAGGCCATAGGAGGCACCAGGTCAAGGGATTCTGGGAAAAGAGTGGCTAAATAGGGCCAACAGCTGTCCTCTCTCATTTAGAAATATCCAATCACATGTTCTTTGGGGTTTGGACAGATTGCTCTGAGTTCTGAGTTCCGTTTTTTGTGTGTGTGTGTGTGTTTTTTTTTTAATGATTTTTTTTTTCCTTGGGGATGGGGAGAGATAGACCAGTGTTTTTTTGTTTTGTTTTGTTTTGTTTTTTGAGATGGAGTCTCACTCTCTCGTCCAGGCTGGAGCGCAGTGGCGCAACCTCGGCTCACTGCAAGCTCCACCTCCCAGGTTCATGCCATTCTCCTACCTCAGCTGCCCGAGTAGCTGGGACTACAGGTGCACCACCACGCCTGGCTAATTTTTTGTATTTTTAGTAGAGGCGGGGTTTCACCGTGTTAGCCAGCATGGTCTTGATCTCCTGACCTCGTGATCTGCCCACCTTCGCCGCTCAAAGTGCTGGGATTACAGGCGTGAGCCACCGCGCCTGGCCTAGATAAACCAGTTTTAAGAGACTCCCAGAAGACTGCTTCCCACTCTGCCTGGAAGCTCCCATTAGTAGTTCATTTCAGAGGATTTTGCATGGTTCTTTCACCGAGTCTTTTTAGGTCTAATTACTCTTGGTGGAAGACACAGTTGGTTGCCCATCCTCTTCCTCTGCCTTTCTTGCTTGAGAACAGAACCCCAATTTGGTTCTGGTATGGGAGGCTTGTGTTTCAGGGAGGCCTGACCCAGCCCCAGTCCCAGGAAGGGGCCTGTGATTGGCCTCAGCCAACTGTGGGAGCCCCACGCCTCTAGTCAGTGATGCAGTTAGAAGGGGCCCAGGAATGTGGCTCTAACTCATGGGATGTGAGGAGCTTCTAGCTTCTGAGCATTTTCCTCCCTTTAAAAAAGGTACACGAAGAAGGAGGGCCTCTATGTCATGTCCTTTTTCCCAGTCCCCAAAAGGACCAAGGCTTATTTCATTTGCAGAGACAGATGAAGGCATATGATGGGGTGGGGTCCTGGGGAAACCATCCGGCTCTCACTGGCAAGCCATGGGCAGGGTCCCACAGGAATGGTGCTCAGACCCAGTGATGCCCAACCTGGGGAACTATTAGAACATGCCCACTATTGAGTCCCATCCCATTCAGGTTTAATCTGATTCTCAAGGGTGGGACTGGGATCTCTGCGGGGCTGAGGTGCCCCGCTTGTCCCCCCATCATCCTGAGACATGAGGAGGCTGTAACCACTGAAATAGGCCAGGGACAGAGAAACTCATCTGACAGTGGGTTCAAGGCCCGGAGATGTTAGAACTCCTTTTCCTTGAGAACTTTAAGGGAACAAAGTGATTGGCTTCTTAGTTTCCTAGTTTATATGGAAGGAAATTTTGTGAGAAAGGCATAGTCCTTGACTATGAAATTTCTAGGAGGAGAACGTTCAGGAGAATGTGTATATCAAGTTGCCCTGTTGAGGATGCTGCCCTGAAGGCTCGGGAGGCCACCAAGCCTGTGGTCTTCTCCTGACAGCACTCACTCACTTCTAGCTTCTGCTGTGCTCTTGTGGAAATACCGTCCTCCCCTCTGGTTCTGAGAAGCAAACTGCAATGTCATTTAAAAATAAACACCAGGCAAGTGGAGAAAATGCTATTCCACACGCCTTTTACTACTTTTCTTTCACAGATCTGGTTACGACTTCCACCATTCCCCGTGGGAGGCAGAGAAAAAGTGGCAGAAAATAAAAGAGAGAGAGAGAGAGAAACAGAAAAGCACTCAGAGAATGATAGAGACTGCCCTTTTGCTGATTCAAAAAATATTTATTGAGAATCTATTATGTGCCCAACATGCACATACTCCCTTAATTAAATACACCAGAAGATCACATGCTGTTTTTATCAGCTCCTCAATCCCCATCTAGCTCTCTTAGGTAGTGGAATCAAGAGGTTGCTGTTTTTGCTAAGACCAGTAGGTGTCATCATGTCAGCGGGAAAGCCAGGGGTGCCCGGGATTTGACAGCCACCTGTGAAAATAAGTTTTATTTCATCTAGTTCTCTGAGTGCCAGTATATGCAGGGCACCAGGCAGGATGCTTGAGGGTACACAGGGTAAGAAACTCATGATCCCTGGCCTCATGGAGTTTACTGTGCCATCAGGGACCTGGATGGACAAAGTCCTAAGTCACAAAAAGAGGGAGAAGATTGTAAGTGCCTCAAGAGAGGTTTAACTGAAGGACTATGTGGATTCTTCAAACATCAGAGACGTCAGAACAGCCAAATCCTGCCTTCTCACATTATGGTGGAAGGAATAGGTTCCGAGAGGGAAGGTGATTGACCTAGGGTCACACAGCAATTCCAGTCTCCAGATCTCCTGACTCCTAGAAAAATGCTCTTTCCACCATTCTGTCTCAATAATCGAAGTTGCTTTTTTCATCTTGCCATTTAAAATTTCACCTTATTGCTTGATACTTTATTATGCTAAAAAAGCCCCACAAAATCCCCCAGAAAATTTCACCTTAGTTTAGCCTTGAACCTCTCTGCAAAATGCCCTCTCTGATGCCTACTGCAAGGCTCCCTGGATAGGTTAATGTGCATCTCAGAGGAGGCAGCTGCCCTCATCACAGGCCCTGTGGTGCAAGAGTCAGCTTGCAGAGGCTCATGAGAGCTGATTTTGTGCATCTCTTCCCAGTGACATCATGTTGGTAGCTTGAAATTGGCCATGGTGGGAGTATTTACGCCATGGAAATTGGCAACAGCTATTAATAGATATCAGAGTTTTATTCACTTTTCCCCATAGAACTGTACACCACTAAATTAGTATTCCTACTTTATAGATAAGAAGATTGAGGCTCAGGGAGATGGGGTAATCTGCCAAAGATAGGTAACTTATAAGTGGAGCTGGGACTCCAACCCAGGTGGTTTGATGCTAGAGTGCTTGGCAATAGTAGATTGAATAGGACTTAGGGCCACTTTGACATGGAAGGGTCTAGGTTGAGCCTAGGTTTCTTAGTCTATTGTGTGCTGCTATAGTAAAATATTGGAGGCTGGGTAATTTATAAAGAACAGAAATGTATTTCCTTACAGTTCTGGAGGCTAGGAAGTCTGAAATCAAAATGCTGGCATCTGGCAAGGGCCTTCTTGCTGTGTCATTCCACAGCAGAAGACACCACATGGTAGAAG
This sequence comes from Macaca fascicularis, assembly GCF_037993035.2. Lineage (NCBI taxonomy): Eukaryota > Metazoa > Chordata > Mammalia > Primates > Cercopithecidae > Macaca > Macaca fascicularis. Next base: position 48,965,375 of record NC_088390.1, read on the forward strand.
GGCAAAGAGAGGGTGAGAGAGAGACATAAAGGGGCTGAACTTATCCACTTATAAGAAACCTGCTCCCAAGATAACAGCATTAATCCATTTATCTCTTAAAGGGTAGCCTAATCATCTCTTAAAGGTCCTTCCTCGTAATCCTGTTACAATGGCAATTAAATTGCAACATGAGTTTGGGAGGGGACAAATTTTAGCATCACAGCACCAGTTGTCTTATGTGGGCTCTGGTGTGGGTGCTGTTCTGGGTTGCTGTCATTAATCTGACAGCAACACTGGAACAGGAACTGATTTGGGTGAAGAGATCACCGATTCAGTTTTGGATGGTTTGAATTGGAGGCCCATTGTTGGGGAGACATTTAGATTTGGAGCCCAGGAGAAAGGTCTAAGCAAGAGACTGAGATGTGCAAGATGAAGGTTTGTTCCTGACTAAACCAAAACCAAATGTAGATTAGCTGAAGTATTTTCCTTTGTTCTAATTATCAGGTAAAAAGTACAAGAATTACCTTTCTACGTGTTTTTTCTCATATTTGTCAACATTCAGGTATGTTGGAGGACCATGCACTCACTTGCTCCCTGATCCTAGTGTGTAGTGAGCACTTAGTATTTATTGGATAAATATGACTAACTCATTTTTACCCTGCATCTACTGAATCAGCCATTGCTGTGGACCACACATCAAAATCTAAGTACATTTCTCACAATTTCTAAGATTATCTGGAATTCTGGCATCATTATAGGAGTATGGATTTGGAATAAGAGATTACTTTTTTAGCATTTTAGAGCTACAAGTGGGATTAGGTATCATTTCTTACAATGTCTTTGTTTTACTAGTAAGGTACTAAAGCCCAGAGACCAGTCCAAGACCATGCAGGTCCCTTGCCAGTGTGGGAGACTACCCAGTCCTGGCAGCCAGTGAGCCTGGCCTGGCTTGCCTTGCTCTGGCCAATGTACTTCCCTGCTCTGGGACTTGGTTTGTTCCTCAGGTTAAAGAAGAACCTGAGTTCTGGTTCTGGAAGGGTGATGAGTTAAGGATCCATATCTCAGGAAGGCAACTTGGTCAGATAAACAGACAAAGCTCTAGGTAACCAAGCAAGGAAGCTACAATATGCAAATGAATGGATTGTGGCTTTCTTTCTGGTTGGTTGAAGGGGCCCTGATGTCACAATTCTAGGGTTTCTCCACTCCGAATGATCGCGTCTCTAGCCAAAAATATTTATCGACCTGGCTGGTCTCTTGGCTTCCTCTCTTTGTCCAACGTAGAAGAGAGACAATGGAATCCCTCTACCAGGCTGGGTCCATTCTCATGACGGTGAATACTTTACAGGGGAAGAAAATGGTAGAGAGTGGCCTCCAGTCTGGAGACTTTTCCCTGTCCCAGTCATGGCCCTCCTGCCTCCCGCCACCTGCCGACTTGGAGATCCTGCAGCAGAAGGTGGCTGGGGTGCAACGGGAGCTGGAAGACTTTAAGAAAGAGACATTGAAGTCCATCCATTACCTTGAGGACTCCTTCTGCGAGATGAATGGTGCCCTGGTGCAGCAGGAGGAGCAGGCGGCTCGTGTGAGGCAGCGGCTAAGGGAGGAGGAGGACCGTGGCATCGTGCGCAACAAGGTTCTCACTTTCCTGCTGCCGCGGGAGAAACAGCTCCGGGAGCATTGCAAGCGGCTGGAGGACCTGCTGCTGGACAGGGGCCGCGACGCCCTGCGTACCACTAAGAAGAGCCAGGCTGACTGAGCCTTGTGGGTAGCACTAGCCAAGCACCAAGTAGATGATTTTTTTTTTTTTTTAAATGGAAGGACAAACCCCAAGTCCCTACCCGCTTGCTTTCCTTTTCTCATTTCCATTGCTTCCCTTCTACCTAAATAACACCTTGCTGAGAGGCAAAAAGACTTCAATATGTTTTTTTGGTGAAATTCCATTTATCCAGCACTCTCAAGGAAGGAGGCACCCCACTACTAAGTCAGGCCCCTGTAACTTTCACTTGAACTGTTTTCCTGTTTGTAATGGTACTATTGCTCAATGTATACTTTTTTTTTTGTACAGTATATTCTTAAACTGATTGTGCTGAACAGATTCACCTTTTTTTTTTTTTTTTGAATGATTCAAGGCTCTCATAATTTGAGACTTAATGTGTGGTCAACTGATACCATGTCATGTAACTCATGATCTCCCCAGAGGGTTCAGACTGCTTGCCCATGCACTAACACTACCCCAGATTGCTCTGTTTTTAGTATTCTAACCCTTGCCTGTATGGTCTTTCTGTCTCCCTTCACTGTTAGACTGTCACATCTCACTTTTCTTTGCTGTGTCTTTCTACCTCTACTTCCTTTCCTGCAGACTGGCCAATCAGAATGACAGAGCTTATTAGGACTGTGTGGGTGGAACTCGCTGAGCTTTAGTGACCGATAATGCAACACCTCTGAGATGGGACTAGGAAGTGGGGAAACTGATTTCTGTGTTTGATCCGTGGAGCAGGAATTGTTGTCACAATGCCTGGCCATTTATCAGGCAATACAGACATACCATCCCACTTACTTCCATAGGCACTCATTGGAGGTGAATGTTGATTTTGCATGGTTCACACTGGGAGACTGGCCACAGGAAGGCAAGTCCAGTACCCAAGGTCTGCACCCCAGTAAGTGGCAGGGCCATGGTTTAAGTCCAGGTCAGCTGTGCTCATTTGCCTCCTGCTGCGCCCCTCTCTGCTCCCCAGTTTTGGAACCACTTTAGGCTGTTCATGGACGTGTTCTGGAAGGCTGAGGCTATCACATGGTGATTTGGGAGTTCATTAGCTGACACTATACCTTTTATTTCCAATTAGTCTTCTATTTCATCAATTCACATATCTTCTCTCTGGCGGCCCAAATGCTGCCATGCAGCAGGGATTCTCCTCTAAACAGCAGAAGTGAGGTGCCTGGAGATGAGAGCCAGTCCCTGGACAGAGTCAGGTCTGTCTTTCCAGCTCTGAGCTTACAGCAGATTCCATATCATCTGATCTTCTGTGGCAGTCTCATCCTCCCTCTTTCTTCTGTCATAGAATCTCCCCAGATAAGATTTGAACATCTGGAACTTCTAAGCTGCACTTCCCAAAAGGACCCTGTGACCCGTGGTTAATTGTAATACCCATCCAATAGCCATCTACCACGAAGGGTTGCATCCCTACTCTAACTTTAGGCAGTTTTGTTGTTGTTGTTGTTGTTGTTTGTTTGTTTGTTTGAGATGGAGTCTCTCTCTGTCACCCAGCCTGGAGCGCTGGAGTGCAATGGCGTGATCTTGGCTCACTGCAAGCTTCACCTCCCAGGTTCAAGCAATTCTCCTGTCTCAACCTCCCGAGTAGCTGGGACTACAGGCGCACGCCACCATGCCCAGCTAATTTTTGTATTTTTAGTAGAGTTGGAGTTTCACCATATTGGTCAGGCTGGTCTCAAACTCCTGACCTCAGGTGATCACCCACCTCGGGCTCCCAAAGTACTGGGATTACAGGAATGAGCCACTGAGCCCAGCTGCTGTTTTTTTTGTTTTTTTTTTGAAGAGAGTCTTACTCTATTGCCCAAGCTGGAGTGCAATGGTATAATATCAGTTCACTGCGTCCCGGCTTTCAACTGATTCTCCTGCCTCAGCCTCCCGAGTAGCTGGGATTACAGGTGCGCACCACCACAACTGGCTAATTTTTCTATTTTTAGTAGAGATGGGGTTTCACTATGTTGGCCAGGCTGGTCTCAAGCTCCTGACCTCAAGTGATCCTCCCACCTTGGCCTCCCAAAGTACTAGCATTACAGGCATGAGCCACTGTGCCCAGCCTTTAGGCAGTTTCTTTGGAGGATTTAGCTGAAGTATTAATAATTGTAATACTAACAATATGAATATTATTACTAATATAAGAGCTTAGTGTTATCAAGAATATAATATAGTCCAGGCACTATGGTTGGCCCTTTGAAGGTAAGTACTGCTGTGGTTTGAATGTCCCTTCCAAAACCCATGTTGAAGATTTTATTTTTGTTTTTGTTTTTGTTTTTTGAGAGGGAGTCTCTCTCTGTCACCCAGGATGGAGTGCACTGGCACGTTCTTAGCTCACTGCAGCCTCTGCCTACCAGGTTCAAGCGATTCTCCTGCCTCAGCTTCCCAGTTAGCTGGGATTACAGGCGCCCACCACCACACCGGGCTAATTTTTGTATTTTTAGTAGAGACAGGGTTTTGCCATGTTGGCCAGGCTGGTCTCAACTCCTGACCTCAAGTGATCCACCCACCTTGGCCTCCCAAAGTGGGATTGCAGGCATGAGCCACCGTGCCCGGCCTCTCATGTTGAAATTTAATTCCAAATGTAACAGTGTTGGGAGGTGGGGCCTTTATGTGGTAACAGATTAACGCTATTATCACAGGAGCTTGGTTAGTTATCTCAGGAGTAGGCTCCTCATAAACGGATGAGTTTGGCCCCATCATATTTCCACTGACATCGACATTTCTTTGGCCATATCTGGGTTGCTTGCCCACCCTAAACCAATTATGAAAAGAGGAGAGCACTTGCCACAACTCTGCTCCTGGGCCTGGACACTTCAGTTACCCAATATCCAAAGAAAATCAAGGTTCCATTAATGAGGCTGGTGGTAACCAACCCCAGCTGCCACATCCTCAGTCTTATTTTTTCTGTACCATGGATACTGAGGGCCAGGGAGAAGACAGCTCTGGGAGATGGCACTGGCTGGGCAGTGTTGTGCAGTGTGGGTGGCTGTTGCATGGCTGCAGGGAGCATGGAGTTAGGTCTGGGAATTGGGGAGATGGGCTGGGTCTAGGTGCAGATGCACCTCAGTGCTGTGGGTACAGGCCCACTGTCTTCAGTTGCTTCACCTTCATCTGCCTGATACCCAGCCTTCACCCTTGAAGTCAGAGGCTTGAGATGACCCAAAAGGTGCCAGGGAGACTTTGCGAGTCCTTGGTCGTTAAAACAGGCAGCCACTCTTAGAGATGCAATCAGTTAACACCACCACCCAGGGCAACCAACTTGTTCCAGTTTAATTGGGATTTTTCTAGTTTTAAAACAGAAAGTCCCTCAGGCCAAGATCTCTCAGTCCTGGGCAAGCAGGGATGGTTGGTCACCTGCACTAAACATAAACATACCGTGGGGTGATCCAGGCGAGGTTGTGGGTGGGGCAAATCCCAGGAGCTCAAGGCAGGAAACAAGGATGGTAGAGGCCATACATGCCAGGTCAGTGCATCTCTGCTGTCATTTTTAGCCAGAGGAGGCTGGCCTGTTCATTCTGCAGCTGGAAGAGCTTGTCTTTGTGTTCATTTCTCCTCCCCACTCTCAGATCCTTGCCTTCCACCTCAATCTGGCAAGAAAATTTGAGAGTGAGGCCTTTTCCGAGCAACTTTTGAGATCCTTCTGGGGACCCCTGAGATTCCTCATTAGGCCACAACTCACAGCTGCACCCTTAGTCCTGGAGGACAGAGGAAACCCATGGTGGATTAAAGAGCCAAGGAGAGGCTGGGTGTGGTGACTTATGCCTGTAATCCCAGTGTTTTGGAAGGCCAAGGCGAGAGGCTCACTGGAGGCCAGGAGTTCGAGGCCAGCCTGGGCAACATAGTGAGACCCTCACTCTACAAAAATAAAAGAAATTAGCTGGGTGTGGTGGTGCATGTCTGTAGTCCTAGCTACTTGGGAGGCTGAGGCAGGAGGATCACTTGAGTCCAGGAGTTCAAAGCTAGAGCGAGCTGTCATCATGCCACTGCACTCCAGCCTGACCAATAGAGGAAGACTTTGTCTCAAAAAAAATACAAAATACAAAATAAATAAAGCCAAGAGGAGATAACTTTGCATTGTAGCTTTGGAAACTGGGTGCCTCATTTCAACTCTTCTGCTCCCAACTGTGAACAATAAAGTTGAGCAGCCCAACTGCTCACTTTCCCTGAAATTCTAAGACAAATAGGAGACAAAAATAACAGATGGTTTTCTCCATGCCAATAGCCGTTGTTCTCAAAGGTTTTCTATAAGCTGCAAGGCTCTACTTGCTCCCCCTCCGCATCCACAGCAGTCAGAGCGCTGCTGAGATCCTAGACATATGGCTCCATCTTATGAAAACCACTGGTAGACAAGGGAGTCCTCCCTGGGACCCCAAGTCCTGTGTCCACTGCAAGCTGGGATGCTGGGCCGAGCAGCAAGGTGGCTGAGATGCAGGAAAGCAAACATGTGTGTGGCTAGGGGAGGGAACTCACCTAGTTGGCACAACTTCAGCCTTGTCTATTTGATTGATACGCCATGCTGGGAAGAAGAAAGCACTCAGGGAGGAGCATGGCTAGGCAGAGTTTTGCAGTGTGGCTGGGAAGCAAGGGTTTGGATCTGGGCGTTGGCTCCATTCCATATGCAGAACTTTGCCTCTTGATCTGACCCAATCCTTTTAGTAATCCGCCCAGTGCTAAGAGCAGTGAGCCTTGGGCATGTTTTTTTTGACACTCACCAGGCGTCAGTCTAGAGTGACTTTCACTGGATCCAGATGTATTGGGTGTGGCTCATGCAGCAGACATAGCAACTCTTCCAGAGTTAGAGGTGAGAAGGCAAAGAGGAACGCAGGGGTTTGTCCATCTCCTCTCCTATTCTCCTCCTTTTGGCTGCTTCAGAAGTGAATGTAGCTCACAATGAATGCCCAGCAAGGAGTAGCTGCTCAGGAAACATATGAAGAATAGAATAGGAAGTGGTGGCATCATCTGTGCCTGTTTGTGTGAGTGGTGTTTATCAATATGACCTTTGAGAGCAGCTGACAGGAAATCTCTGGGCAAAGGCAGCATTTTGTGGCAGAGCACTGAGCAAGTGGTCAGAAGTTCCGCATTCAGATTCTAACTCTGCAGCTTCTTCGGTTTCTATTTAAGACACGATCCTTTATCTAACAAACATTATCTCTGTCACACCAAGACCTCTGTTTCCCCATTTGCAAATTGGGATTTGTGGGGCCAACTTCCCAGGCTTGTTTAAGAGGTAATTGAGATAAGGCTTGTACAACAGTGCTAAAAGGAAATACATTAAATTATAAGAGATGGCAATCTTCTACTCCTAGTCATCTAAGAGAGCCAGCCCAATTTCTAGACTTTTTTGATGCAGAACTAAAGAGGGGAAGCTAAGGGTCTTGCTTCAGAAAGGGCTGAGTTTATTCATGGGAAAGAAAAAATAGACATAACTAGAAGGAAACAAGGAGAAGGATAAAAGTAAGAAAGAAAACCTGGCAGGCTCAGATTTTCAGAGAGAAGTCTTTTCAGTGTGTAGTTGAGAATGAGTCCTGAGAATGAGGTTGGACAGCAGAGGTATAGGAGAGATGAGGGGAGGCCAGTGGGTTAGGGGAAGGAAGGCATTAAGAAGTGATGTGTATAAGAGCCAGAATCATAAAATCTTAGAAGAAAGTATAGGAGCAAATCTTAGATATGACATAAAAGGAACAAGCAAGTAAAGAAAAAAATAGATAAATGGGACTTCATCAAGATTAAAACTTTTGTTCCGCAAATGGTACCATTAAGAAAGTAAAAAAGGCAATCCACAGAATGGAAGAAGATATTTACAAATCATTTATCTGGCAAGAGACTTGTATCCTTAAAAAGGAGAAATAACTTTTACAACTTAATAAAAAGATAACTCAACTGAAAAGCTAGCAAAGGATCTGAATAGACATTTCTCCCAAGAAAATAGACAAATGATCAGCAGGCACACAAAAAGATATTCAGTATCCTTAGACACTAAGGAAATGTAAGTCAAAACCACAATGTGATATATTTCACCCCACTAATATGGCTACTGTCAAAAGACTAGACAATAACAAGTGTTGGCAATGATATAGAGAAATGGGAGCTCATTGCTGATGGGAATGGGAAGTAAAATGGTGCAGACATCTTGGAGAACAGTTGGGCAGTTTCTCAACATGTTAAACGCAGAGTTATCCTATGATCCAGCAATTCCGCTCGTAGGTATATACCCAATACAAATAATAACACATCTCCACATAAAAACTTGTATGTGAATGTTCATGGCAGCATAATTCATAATAGCCTAAAAGTGAAAACAACTCAAATGTCCATCAACTGACGAACAGACAAAATGTGGTATGTTTATATAATGGAATATTATTTGGCAATAAAAAGAACAACGTAGTGGCCAGGTGCGGTAGTTCACGCCTGTAATCCCAGCACTTTGGGAGGCTGAGATGGGTGGATCACCTGAGGCTGGGAGTTTGAGACCAGCCTGAGCAATGTGGTGAAACCCCGTCCCTACTAAAAATACAAAAAAATTAGCTGAGCATGGTGGTGCTCACCTGTAATCCCACCTGCTTGGGGGGCTAAGGCTCAAGAATTACTTGAACTCTGCAGGTGGAGGCTGCAGTGAGCTGAGATGGTGCCACTGCACTCCAGCCTGGATGGCAGAGCAAGATTTTGTTTCAAAAAACAAAAACAAAAACAAAACAAAAATGTTTATAAAATAAAGTATAAATTCAAATATACAGTGAGAAAAATAAATGATACTATGATTTATCATTCAAATCCCATTTAATATTGAGAGATACAAATACAGACTGGGATTATTTTTAGTTGTTTTTAGTTTTTAGTTTACGGACATTCGGGAGCCACATGGGCTCCAAAAAGTATCTAGGTTACACATGTAAAAAGTGCCTGAATTAGATACTAGGCCATAGAAGGCATGTCATAAATGATAAATGGATCAAAACTGGAGATCAATGACCTTGATTGACCTTCACCATCTCCAGGAGGTCTCAGGAGCGTGGCAGGATGTACAAGGCATTCTTTTGTACCCAAATGTGTGCTTGACTCCCCTTCATCAGGGAGGTAGGAGATAGAACTGCCACAGGGAGATCAAACCCCAAACCCCTCCAGGGCTGGAAGAGATGTCTGATGGAGCAAACTGCAGCATCATGACCAGGCGCTGGTGACAGCTGTCACGTGACCAGGAGGTGGTCAAAAGGTCTTAAGCTTTTCAGATGTGCCCTCCAAAAAGCTTCACTCTAAGAATGAGATTTCTTTGTTGACCTCTTGACCATCTCAACCCTTTCTTTTTGGATTCCTTTCAACATCAGAAAAGAGTAGCGGATAGACAAACTGGCCTAGCTGAAGTACCAGCTCTGCTACTCAGTTTCTGCATGGCACAGGGCTGTTACTCTACCCTTCACAGTGCTGTCCGATAGGACATTCTGCAATGATACAAATGTTCTGTCATTCTGCATGGTCAATTCAGTCGCCACCAGGCATGTGTGGCTACTGAGCATTTGAAATGTAGCTAGTGGGATTTAGAAACTGAATTTTAAGTTTTATTTCATTTTATTGGCCATATGTGGTTAGTGGCTACAAACTTGGAGCCTCAATTTCCCCATATTCCTCATGGGGATAAAGACACTACCGGCCTCATAGGACACTTGGGTGAATTAACAGAGGGAATGCAGGTAGGGGAGGATAATTTGCTGAGATTTTTAATTATAATTCGGTTCCCTAACCCAAGAAGGAAGGCTATGTTCCTGGCCTGGGGGATTCTTATTTGCTAGGCCTCAGATGTTGCCAGAGACCCAGAAGGGAACTTTGGCATTTGTGCTTGGAAGCCTGGATCATGGAGTGAAATTACGCTGGATCAACTCAGAGTGTAGGGTGATGGAAGCAGGTGATTCTGTGTGCAAGAGGTGGAGGAGGCCAGATCCAAAGGCAAGGCTGGATCAGGACCTCAAATCTTTCAATCTACTCTGTGTGCTGAGTTGGCTGTGTGGGACATAAGGGTCCTTCTCCCCAGGTTGGAGCAGGTCCAATCTCCTTCTGTCTCTCTCTCGCTTCTTTTTTGAGTCTAATAAGTGCAAACAGGAGACAGCCAACGCATTGTCAATCAGAAAGGCAATGAAGCCAAAGCTCATCAGGGCTGAGGTTTAGAACCAGGGTCCCTGTTCCTGGGCCAGAATCAGGACTTGAGGGAGGAGTTGCAGAGTCTGAAGGTTGGAACTTGGTCATGATAGCCCCAGAAACAGAGCTTGTTGGGAGCAAGCAGAAGAGGTTTCTGGGGTTTCCCATCGTGGGCCAACGGGTCTTGGGGTGGCAGATGGAGAGCCTAGCCTGGCCGGCACAGAGTGGACACCTTGACTTTCAGAAAAGCAGCCTCCTGGGAAAGGTTTTCAGAGAGGTTCCACTAGTCTTGGGTGAGAGGGCTACTTGTGTGAGAGCAGAAGGCAGGCCCTGTCCCTGAGACTCTGAGAGTGGAACGCCGCTGGTTCTGGTGCCCTTGGCTTGTCTGTCACTATCCTCAATGGTTATTGCTTTGGGAGGGGTGTGTCCCCATTTTTGAGTTTGACCGTTCTGGCGGAGTCAAACATGTCTCTACTAAATAAATTAGATCTCTCCAGGGCAGATCAATATTTAATGTGGGGCTTAAAAAGACCGACTCAGGAAATGAGTTTAAAAGTGGAGAATTTGCCTTAGGTAGCAATTTCTAAAATACAGTGGTATCAGGGGACAGGTTATTCAAACCCAAGCCTTGGATAATATAAAAACAGTTGAACGAGCCAAGTTCTTCTTCTGGTCCATCGGTGACTCTGAATCCCCTGGTTTTCCGTGTGCTACTCGCAGGGGATTAGTTCAAGTAAGACACCTTAGAGAACATCTACCCCAGGGATGGCAAAGGCCACGTGCACTGCCTGCAGCCTTCGCAGGCGGCAGACATCAGTCATCCATCCCAACACTCTTCCTTCTTGAGTCGGAGGGAGATTCGTATTTTTTTCTAAACACCTCACTCCCAGGTAGCCACTATCTATATTGGTCAGAGTGGCACTTGAGGTGACATTTATTTCTCATATTCATCAAGTCCAAATTTCTCATTTAGCAGAGGAGACGTTCAAGGTTACATAGTGATTAGTGGCTGATACAGGACCAGTGCCCTGTCTTCTTGCTCCTAAAATAGACTTTCCCCCCAACAGGAAGGCATTAGAGGTTAGGGTTCCATCAGAGAGATTTTACTGACCCCTCTGTGGGCAACATAGGGCTTTCCCTGAGCAACATTTGTCTTTTTTTCTAGAGATAAAATTAGAGCATTTCAGAGCTAGAAAGCAGCTTAGAGATCTTCTCCTTCTACTCTCTCCATCACGGGGAAATGAAAACTCAGAGAGGCCAAGTGATTTGCTTAGAAACACATAACGGGTGGTTCTTTCCTCCGCAGCAATGACGTGCGTTTCAATCCTGGAGTTCTCATTTCAAGGCCTCAGGCAAATTCCACAAATTTTCGGACTTCCATTTTCTGGTTAGAATCTCAGTAACTAAGACTTGCAAAAGGTGCGTGTTTTAAGAAGTGCATAGCCATCTACCGTTGATATATTTTGATGTTTACAATACACTCCTGGATTTACTTTCTAATTATATTTTGTTTGGTTCGTACAAAAAATTGGTTTGTAGTCCCTAAACAAATAGTAGCTAGGAATCGAGATTTGTGCTGGGTCACAGAGGGAGGAGTTGATTTTGCACAGAAATCTTTTTAATGATTTGTGTGTGTGTGTGTGTGTGTGTATGTGTGTGTATGCATGTGTGAGCAGAAAATGACAGTTTCTAATACAGGGAAGACATTTTTTCTTTCTGGGGTGGAGGGGCAGGTAGGTGGCGTTTCAGTCCTGGGTTTCAGACCACTTATGTGGCCTCTATTTCCTCATCTATAAAATGGCGATAATGATACCTGTCCTCCCAACCTCAGAGGCAGGTTGTAAAGGTTGAATGGAATAACGTCTGCGAAGGAGTTTTAAAGAGTAAGGGATTATTGAGACTAGGCGCGGTGGCTCACGCCTGCAATCCCAACAGTTTGGAGGGCTGAGGCAGCGGATCACCTGAGATCAGGAGTTCGAGAGCAGCCTGACCAACATGGAGAAACCCTGTCTTTACTAAAAGTACAAAAATTAGCTGGGCGTGGTGGCACACATGTAATCCCAGCTAATCAGGAGGCTGAGGGAGGAGAATTGCTTGAATCCAAGAGGCGGAGGTTGCAGTGAGCCGAACTCGTGCCATTGCACTCCAGCCAGGGTGACAGAGAGAGACTCTGTCTCAAAAAAAAAGAAAAGAAAAAAGAAAGAAAGAAAAGTAAGGGGTTATTGAGACAGGCAAAGGGGATGGAGCTAGTAGATTGTAGAGAGGGCAGTTCTCAGGAGTGGGGTAGTGGGGGGTGCAGGGGAAGTAGATGTCGCCTTGACAATGGGATGCTGGCAAGAATTTCCATGCCCTCATTACACGAGGTGCTCCTGTCAGATTTAAACCAAGCCCTGCTTTACTGCTTGAGATGCTGTGATATTTTAGGAATGGCAGCCCAAAGACATTCTGTGTTTTTAAAAGGTCTCTTTCCTGAATTTGCCACTGGGTATTATTTTTATGCCACTGTTCTGTTATCCGACTTCAAAATATACATCATATTTATATTGCCTCTGCTAAGCATATATTTTTATTTTATTGCTTACCATGTGGGTGACATTCGGTTATTGAATGTCTGGAGAATTGGACCCGGTTGTTGTTTTTTATTCTTCCTTTCGTAAGTGCTTGCTCTGATGTATTAATCTTTACAAAAGCAATGAGACAGGGACACATGAGCATTCGCACTCACACACACACTAATCACATTGCCATTTTATCTCACTTTGCGGGTGTGTGGCTACATTTATAAGAGCCGACAGATCTGAAATAGGTGGTCTGAACTGATTCAGGTGGGGAGCAATGAAGCCAGCCGCCTCCTGGGGACTCAGTTAGGGAGGGAGAGGAGAGAGCCTTTTGTCTTCTGTTTGTGAAGGACACACCAGGCGAGAACCAAGGAGGGAACCATTGTAAGTCTGAGCTGGAAGGGACCCTGGGGATATATTTATATGTCTATAAAAATATAGGCATATGTTTTATAGATATTTTATATCATCTATATCCACGTATCTATCTAGCATCTCACATAATTCCTGATCCTGGGCTCAATAAATGGTTATTGAATGAAGGAACAAAAGAATAGTTATATACACCCTTTATTGAAGTCGTACTCTGTGCAAGACACTTCACACGCACTCTCGAAGCCTCTCAGCATGTCCGCAAAGTAATCCGTTTTGAAAATAAGGGTAACTGAGTTCCTCAAAATGTTATATGTAAAATTGTCATATGACCCAGCAATTCTACTCTTTTGGGGGGAATAGACCCAAAGGAATTGAAAACTGTTACTCAAACAAATATTTGTACATTAATGTTATCACAGCATCATTTGCAATAACCACAGCATGAAAACACCCCAAATATCCAGCAATAAATGAATAAATCAGCAAATTGTGCCATGTTCATACAAAGGAATATTATTATGCCATAAAAAGGAATGAAGTGCTCGTATATGCTACAACATGGATAAAACTCAAAAATATTATGTTAAGTCAAAGAAGCCAGACACCGTTCACATATTCTATTTATATGAAATATCCAGAATAAGTAAATCGATAGAGACAGTGAACAGTTTTGTGGTTGTCAGGGGCTGGAGAGGATGGAGGGGGAGATGAGGAGTACCTGCTTAATACTGTGAGGTTTTGTTTTATGGTAACTAAAATGTTGGAAACTTAGATAAAGGTAATGATTGCATAACATTGTGAATGTACCAAATATCACTGAATTGTGCACCTTAAAATGGTTAATTTGGTTGGGCACTGTGGCTCATGCCTGTAATCCCAGCACTTTGGGAGGCCGAGGTGGGTGGATCACCTGAGGTCAGTAGTTCGAGACCAGCCTGGCCAACATGGTGAAACCCTGTCTCTACTAAAAATACAAAAATTATCCGGGTGTGGTCGTGGGTGCCTGTAATCTCAGCTACTTGGGAGGTAAGGCATGAGAATTGCCTGAACCCAGGAGGTGGAGGCTGCAGTAAGCCAAGATGGCACCATTGCATTCCAGCCTAGGTGACAGACTGAGACTCTGTGTCAAAAAAAAAAAAAAAAAAAAAAAAGGTTAAGTTTATGTTATGTGAATTTCACCTCAATTAAAAGAAAATAAGGAAACTGAGCTTAAAGGGTGTGGTAGATTGATTACACTGACAACACTTATTACTTGCCTCCCTGTGATCCCGCCATTTGCCCTGTAACTTTACAGGCCTCTTCCATTCTGACTCCAGGTTCAGTCAAATGACTCTTTGGCCAATGGGATGGCAGAAAACTTAATGCAGGCATAGGCTTGAAAAAGCCCAGGTGTGTTTCCACTCACTCTCTTGGAAATAAACACCATTACGAGAACAAGCCTGGGCTCTCCTGGAGGATGAGAGACCATGTGGAGCAGAGCCAAGTTATCCTAGCCAAGGCCATCCTAGACCAGCCAGCCCCCAGCTGATCTGCCAGCTGACTGTAGATGCATGAGTGACCTCAGCCAAGATCAGTCAAGTCTGGCTCACATCAGCAGAACCACCCAGGCTACTCATAGACTCATGAGAAATAATAACCGATTGTTGTTTTAAGCCATTAAGTTTTAAAGTAGCTTGTTTTTCTGTAATCACTAACTGACCTAGAGTGGTTGAATCACTTGTCTGAGGTCTCACATCTAGTAAGAAAAGGTAGAACAGGTTCCAAAGTCTGGTTCTAAAGGATTGTTCTATGCAGTTGTCACCTTCATTTCACAAGTGAGGAAAATGAGATTCAGAAAAATTGGGGATGAGTGTAGAAAGATGAAACAAGAACATCGTGTGTGTGTGTGTGTGTGTGTGTGCGAGTCCTCCTTCTTTGTCCTAGGTAATGAAGGAATGTCACTTGTAAACCCTCCCAGCCTTCCCCAATCCCTAACTCAATACTATAGAAAGGTATTAAAATTCTGGCACTGACTTACAATTTGAGTTTCCAGTGGCATCTCTGCAGCTTTCCATCAGTTCTGGTCAAGGTTGCTGTCCTGCACTGCACTGCCATGGGTACTGCCTTGCTAATGGACAGGTAAGAAAGATAACTCGTCGATGTATTGTTCTTTTCTCCTAGAGCTTTGTCTGAGTATTAGCATGGCTCTTTAGCAGATTTTAATTCTGTGAAGCAGTGAGTTGCTAGGATAATGGTTGCCTTAAGCAGCTGTGGAAAGAGTCTCAGGGAGAACATGCAGCTCATATAGGCCACACAGTTTAGTGAACCAGGACCCAAGATTCTCAAATGTGGTGCTATTCCCTGACATTCCTTTTCTACAAAGAGGACCCTGAAATCGCCATCCTACCCCCAGCCCCTATAAAAAAAAATGATTCCTTCTTGTGGGCAGAAAGGCCAAGTTATTCTACATCTTAAAGTGCTGGATGAGGTAGGAAGAGCAGAGGATAATTTCACGAACTGGGAGCCAGGAGGAGCTTTTTCAGGGGGTTGAGGAGAGTTACACCCAAGCAGCTGCAAGGAAAGAAGGAAGTAGAATGAATGAGATTTTAATAAATGTTGTTGGAGTCCATGGATCTGAGTCTCCTTTAGTGGTGCTAAGACAGAGAGTAAGGAATGGCATTGCATTGTGCTTCTTGGTCATAATAATTCTCAATGAGCCACATGAGTCCAGATTTTAGCAGGGTTACATCAGGCATGGGGCTGAGCCCATTGTGAACTGGAGAAGATAAATAGGAATTCTATTTTCAATTCAGTGTTTTATCTACAATGTTCTGCCCATCAACTGACCATCTGAGTTTGGGAAGAGACTTAAGAATATAGGCTTTCCCCATTCACTGCCTACTTATAGGCAGTGGGGTCTTGACCATTTATAGGACTCTGTCCTCTCCTTGTTGGCATTCCTGAAGCTGAGCTCCCAGGTTACAGGGCTCTCAGTAGCTGAGAAAATGAAGAAAGTCTAGTTTTACTTTGATGGGGAGTGCTGAGCCCAAGCTCTCCCTTCCTGGGATGGCTGCTGCATCACTTTCAGGATGGAACTCCTTGGGTCTTAGTCTGTGAATCTTACTGCATGAGTGAAGGTGCCTACAGAACCCAGGCTGAGCAGAGAAGCCAGAAGTGGGAATGAGAGGGGCTAAATCTCTTTCCTTCCTCATGTCACAGATCACTCACCTCATATGTAACACCACACGCAAATGACCCCATACCTCACACCCTTTCACACACTGTGATCACACACATCATATCCCAGGCCACATGCATGACACATATCACATATATGCCACACGTGCTATAGAAACATACCACACACCACATAACAAATATACATCACATCATCTGCAAATCATACATACAGCAAAACCACACTTCAATGCACTACACAAAAATTACTCCCAGACATGTGCCCCTCATGAGACACACCCATCACACCACATACACATACATCACACCCATGCACACACTTTTTATGCCTGCCACCCCATGTCCCATACCCATACCCACACCCACACATCTCTCCTCTGCATGCCTCATAGCACACACATCTGCTGTGCCCCATGTCACACCCCCCTGCCAGGTTCCTTCTCACTCTAACCAGGGCACAAACCTAAAAATGTCTTACTGATCATCTTCATGGCATGAGGCCCCATAGGCAAGGGGGAAACAGTGTGGATGGAGTGGCTGCATGCAAGCAATTGCATTCTTTGGGCATCAAATAGGCATCTGGGTACAACAGAGCATTTTTCAAGCTGGTGGAATTTTTTTGAAATTTATTTAAGTCAGATGATCCTTTTCTCCTCCCTAAAAAGTAAGACCATAGGTGCTGCCTTGAGGGGCTCACCATATGGTGGGTGTGACTGACAAGTAAGCAGGTTATAACAAAACCTTTCCAGAGCCCTGGGGGCCCAGAGCTCACCTGCCTCGAGCGTGTACCTGGGGAGACCTTGTGGAGACACAGGGGACACAGAGCGCCCTGTGTCTGCTCTGGAACTTGCAGGCTAACTCAGTGACTGGCATGGAAAGGCTGAGAATGCTGGAAGATCAACCTGCCAAGGAAGTGCAAGTTCATGGAGGTTGAAGACATGGGAGGTCCAAGGTAGTGATGGAGAGGTGGTCTCCATGACAGTTAAGGGCTAGGCGTTGGTGCCATAGGCACCTAGGTGTGAGTTCTGCTCCTGCTGCTCAGTAGTGCCAGGGCCTCGGGCTTATATGATTTAATACTTAACCTCCCTGGAACTCAGTTTCTTTTTCTGAAATGAGGGACAATGATAGTACTTATAGTAAAGGGTTGTTCTGAGGACAAAATCCAAATGAGAACATTCATATGCCTGGTACAGATTAAGCACTCCATGAATACCAGCTGCTATTATTCTTATGACTATTAGTATCATTGTTTTCTTTGGAGTGTGGTTCCCCAGGTGATGGGAGGAGATGAGATCCAGGGCTTAGCAGAGGGGTCAGTCTTGGAGAAGAGGAGAAGGAACAGGTGGAAGGAGAGAGCCAGTGGGAGAGATAGAAGTTGTGAGATTAGAGGAAGAAGATGTAATAAGAAAGATGGAATCTGAGTTGGTTGGTATGGACTGGTGGTTCTCAGCCTGAGCTGCCTAATGGAGTCACCCAGGGAGCTTTTAAAAATGCCTATGCTTGGGACCCACCCTGAGAACCCATTTAACTGGTTTGGGGAGAGCCCAGGTGTTGCTATTGAGGAGAACAACCCTGATGATCACAGTGTGCAGCCAGGGTGGGAAGCGCCAGGAGCAGGCGAATGCCAGCCCTCAGGTGGTCATCTCCAACAAAACCCCGGTGGGCCTTCACCATGCTTTTGGGGGGTATAACTTTTGGCAGTGCCCTGGCCACGTATCTTTCCCCTGGATCTAAAGGGCCCCATGGAGCAGATGCTAGCTACAGGCTCTTCCCCTCCTTGGGAGTTCTGTGGCCTGAAGTGAGGAGGAGATTTTGTGGATGGACTGACTGAGGGGCCGTGGGTGGGAGACAGACGAGCTGCATAGACTTGGCCTATAGGGCCTGGGAGTGACACTGGATAGGGCTACATGACAGGTCCCTTGGGGTCCCTCTGGCAGCACATAGCCAGGAAAGGAACAGCACCCATGGAAGGGGAAGGGACCACAGAAGATGGGCCCAGTAGGGACCAGGCTCTGATCACCATGCTGCCCTTTGACCTGGAAGCTCATCTGAGCTCTGCAGCCCTGGCTCCAGCTGCCTCCCCAGCCTCTCCTTCTGAGCTTGACAACACCACCCTCCTCTAATCCTCCAAGCACCACATGCTCTTTCCCAGCTCTGTGTCTAGGCCCAGTGCTGCTTTTGCCTTCTGCCTTAGGTCACACCACTCAGACCAGCTAACTCCTCCCTGTCCTCTCAGACTCAGCTCTTGCAGGAAGCCTCCTGCCCTGACCCTCCTTTCTGGCTAAATGCCCTGTATTTCCATCATACCTTTGCTTACCAGCATCTTGGCCTTTTAAACCCCATGTTGCAGTCACCTGTTTGCAGTCACCTGCATTATCAGACTATAAGCCCTTTGGAAGAAGTTTCTGAGTTACAGTCACATCCTACTATCCCCAGACCTGGTACACGGAAGACATTCAGCTGAATCTGGGGACAGGTGTGTAAGAGCTGGAAGATGGTTCCTGTTTCCCCAGAGTGCGTTCCCTTTATCCACCGTGTGTGTGCACAATCTTCCGGAGTGAGAGAGTGGCTTAGCTCCAGGAGAGGCTCTGCTGGACCTCAGGGACAGCTGGGGGCATCAAGTGTCTGAGGCTGCAGGGATCTGTGAGGCCTCTGCTGGCCAGTCCCAGAGGAGGTGTCTTCTTGCCTTCTGCCCAAGATGGAGGAACACTCCTAGCTCTGTCTAGGCCTTTCCAACCCTGTGCCTCTTGGGACATCTTGGAAAGCAATGTGGCATCTCAATGAGTTTATTCTTCCAGTATGTGCTGAATATGGAAATCTGTCCCGGTGTGCTGTAGGTCAATAAGCCTGCTCTTCCATCTCAGTGTCCCCTGAGTCTCCTGGCACGGACTGCCCTCCTCCTGCCCTTCCCTCCTCCCTCCTTCCTTCCCTGCAGCACCTCTCAGCCCTGGAGCAGCAATGACCAGGGTGTAGACATGTGAGAACCTGAAACAGGGGCTTGCTGCAAGGTGGCCAAGAGGACAGACTGTCAGAGGCCTCGGTCTCCCTGCTGAAGGCCAAGGTTAATTCAGCTGCTCACCCTGGCGAGGGGTGCTGTTCTTTTCCTCACTGTCCTGATGGCCAAGGATAGTGGTTGATCCCATTCTCTCTTGCCACCTCATCTGGGAGTCAAGAGGTGGGTCAGGTCTTGGCTCTGCCAAGTGTCTTTGTGTGCCCTTGGGCAAGTCCCTCCTCGTCTGTTGAACAACAAGGTGGGTCCAATGGTCTGAGATATTGTGACTTTCCCAGGAACGGGGGATAAATGTAGCCCTGCTGCTTGTAGGTGGCTCAAACATCGTGGCTGCCTTGCTCAGGGTCTGAACTTTACCTCACAGTGAATCACATGGAAGCGGGGGGAGCTGAGTGGCACACTCTGTTGTCACACTGGGACAATCTGGATGTGGGAACAGTGAACCCCTAAGACTACCCTCCTTCATCCTACCCTTCATTTCCTGGGGCTTGCTCCCTTGCCACTTGGTGTGGGAGGTTCTGCTTAGAAACAGACTAAGCTGCCCCTTTCTTTGCCTCTGACCCTGAAGGCAGAGCAGCCCCCTTCTGAAGCCTCTGGCGAGTGGCCTCAGAGCAGATGCTCCTCTGTGTCCCCGCCTCCTCCAAGGCCAAGAGGGCGCATCACTGCCCCAAACCCCAGGCTCGGGAGACCCTGCTTCCCTACCATGTTGACCCCGCCAGCTCCCCCCAGCATCTGTGGCACTCCTCAAGGCACTCTTGCTTTGGGACAAAGAGCCGGCACTTCCTTTGGTCCAGCCAAGCCGAGGGTGGCAGAGACAGGTGGCAGTCCTCCTCCTGCCTCAAACAAATGCAATCAAGCCATCAAGCTGCCTTTTTCTTTTCTAATCAATTCCCATGACAAATGGGTCTGTGAAGGAGGGCAGCCTGCCCCAGGCATTCTGTACTTCAATCAGGACAACAGAAGGAGCTGGATTCATAAAACTATAATGCACCATTTGAGCGTATTTCCCAGGAACCGGACCTAGACATAAGGGGGCTGCCAGCACCCTCCCTCCCATGACGCGAGGCAGCTTAACCCTTCACCCGAGCACAGATGGAGTGCTCCACAGCCTCCTCATGGGACCAGGGGTGGGTCTGTGTGCTTGGCTGATCAGAGGGCATTTGCGGGGAGAGGGACCGAACCGTTAAGAGTGAGCAGCAGCACATGATCAGCGTGGGGACGTGTGGGCTTTGGAGTCGTGCAAACCTTCACCCCCTCAGCTGCATGACTTAACTTCTCTGGTCCTCAGTTTTTCTTGTCTGTAAAGTGAAGTTTGTAACACCTTTCCTTCTGGGAGGTGAGGAATAGCAAGACGAAGAACACAGACCTTGAGTCAATGCCAGCACAAAGAGGGCACTGAATGAATGAACTGAGTCCACTGGACTCAACACATCACACAAGCCTTTTCCACAGACACGCACCAAGAAAGCGCTCAGAAGCCACCACTGCATCGTAATCACACGTACAAAACTGGACAAACTGGAAACCGAGTCTTCTTATATCCACCACAGAATTGAGGCCATCGGAAATTGCACTGCACCCCAAATTGTAAAGACAGACAGGTGGATACAGAGAATCACAACTTATTGGAGCAGAAACTTCTGTGGGAACCAGTTCCGGGGTAAAACATACCCTGTAATTGACAAATTCCTAGAGGCTTTGCACGGGCAAACCTGAGAAAGAAGAGCCTCGGGGGAACCCAGTCACCAGGCCCCCACGGCCCACCTGGTCATCACAGTGAATAGCACAGAAAAATCTGGTGGTGGGGAGGGGAAAAGAAAACATTCTGAAATACTCAGAGCATTCTATTCTTACCAAGTCCTGCCCTCAGGAGCCTAGCCTGCTGGAGATTTTTTGTTCTTGTTGTTGTTGTTGAGATGGAGTTTTGCTTTTGTAGCCCAGGCTGGAGTGCAATGGCATGATCTCAGCTCACTGCAACCTCTGCCTCCTCGATTCCAGTGATTCTTCTGCCTCAGCCTCCCAAGTAGCTGGGATTACAGGCCTGTGCCACTACACACGGCTAATTTTGTGTTTTTAGTAGAGATGGGGTTTCTCCATGTTGCTCAGGCTGATCTCGAACTCCTGACCTCTGGTGATCTGCCCACAGCCTCCCAAAGTGGTGGGATTACAGGCGTGAGCCACTGTGCTCGGTGTGGTTTTTTGAAAAAAAAATATATGTATATTTTGGACAAGGTCTCACTCTGTTGCCCATGCTGGAGTGCAGTGGTGCGATCGTAGCTTGCTGCAGCCTCTACCTGTTCCCAGACCAAACTGAGGATTGGGCTGCTATTTCTTGTGGCCCAATAACGAGATGCAGATGAACTGGGGAGGAAGAGTTTTTATTTCTGCAACTGATGACAGGGAGAAGGCCTGGAAGTTATTGCCAGAACAACTCCAAATTATAGAGTTTTCCAGAGCTGATATACCTTCTAAGCTATATGTCTATGCACAAGTGTGCATTCATCTAAACACATAAGTGATTAATTTCTTTTAATCTATAACCAAGGTCCGAGTCCTGGAGACCTTCCACTGGAGCCTCAGTAAATTTACTTCATCCAAATGGGTCCAGGTGCTGGGGTAATTACTCTTATCTTGTCTCCTGCTAAATCACTGAAGTTTGGGGAGTTCCTTCAGCCCTCCAATAAACTTATTTGTGGAGCCCTGGGGAGTTTCTTCAGACCCACAATAAAACTTGTTTAATCCTAAATGGGTCCTGTTAAGAATTCCTTCGTTATTTTATCATGCTTTAAGGCCCAGGAAAGGCCTAGACAAAACTCTTGATGGGCTTTTGTTACATTCCAGCCGTTGTATAAGGGCACTGGCTTTTTATATTTAACTTAACCAAATAAAAATGTGAATTTTTATACTTAACCACTCAGTCAGTACTGACACAGTTGTTATGGAGGCCCGCGTTAGTGAGACCTGGCCTGCCACATCCCTGCAAGGTTTAAGTGATCCTCCCGCCTTAGCCTCCTGAGTAGCTGGTACCACAAGCATGCACCACCACACATGGCTAATTAAAAAAAAAAATCTTTTGTAGAGGTTGGGTTTCACTATGTTGCCCAGGCTGGTCTCGAACTCCTGGGCTAAAGTAATCCTCCCACCTTGGCCTCTCAAAGTGCTGGGATCACAGGAGTGAGCCACTGTGCCCAGCCCCTGCTGGAATTTTATCAGAGCCTAACCTACCTAGAGGAAGAAAAACACCCAACTCAAGCCCCTGTCTTCTAGCCTTCCCGTTCCACCTAAGGGGCTGAAAAAATTGAGGAGTGTTGTGAAGCCCAGGGGCACAGGCCCACTAAAGGACTGAGACCTAATCATGGGATCAAATGCCTCCCCTCCCATCACATTACTAAAGGCCTATATCCATGGAAGCCAAGGCTTACAGGGGTTCAGGGACCTGCTGAAAGCCCCACAACTAGCAAGATGGGAACCAGGATTTGGATCAGGTCCTCTGACTTCTAGACCACAAGCCCAACAAAGATGCTCCGCCCTTCCCCATCGGCACTGTACTTGATTTTTCTTGTCCTGGAGTGTCTTAAGCCTGAAATTCCTCTTTTCCCAAAGCAGGTGGAAACCTTGGTGATTTAGGTAATCCAAAGCAGCTTATTCCTGGGTGGCCCAGGGAGACTGCCAGCAGGGAGGCTAGTGGTCTCTGGGCCCTGTTGCTTGGAAGGGGTCTGTGTGGCATGCCTCATGCTCCTCTGGGTCACACTGGCCCTAAGTTGCTGATGTCCTGTTTTAAGCCTAACCCTAGTCCATTCTAGATGTCCCACTCAAGACTCAGGGGCTGAGGGATGTGAAACTGCCCAGTGAGAGCACAGATCTCATGGTTGAGCTGCCGGGAGCCAGGCCTGAGCCACAGCTCCCCTCCCTGCTACCAGCACTGCAGCAGGCCAACCTGAGGACCAGATGCAAGGACACGCCCCCTCTACCCCTGACACTCACAGCCGACCCTGCCAGAGCTCAAGGACAGTCTGTCTCCGTCATGTGGGGGATGCCCTTTGTTGAATGCTTCCAGAAACAATCTGTGTCCCTTGGCAGAAGGGAATGGCTAGAACTCCAGGTTTGCCACCTCCTTATCTAGGTCCAAGTGTAAGGACAAGTATGGGCTTAGGAGCACAGGCTCTGTTGTTGGGCAACCTGGGTTCAAGGCCTGGTTCTAGCTGTGTGACCTTGAACAAACTCTCTAGTCTTGAATTTTGTCCATGAAAAGTGAGGATAATAATTACAAACCAATTCAATCCTGCCGAGAGGATTAAGTGAGATGGTTTACACAAAGCCTTAGCTCCTGGCAGCCAGAGAGGATCATAAACCGTTCCTATTATCATGGCTGGGGCCTGCCCTTCTGGGATGCTGAAGAATCAGAAAAGAACCTACAATGCTATGCTCACAGCAATGCAGTGCTTGCAGCTCTCCCTGCTCCACCAACTGTCTGCTGGGTGACCTTGCGTCAGTCACTTTGCCTGGCTGGGATAGGGTGAGGAATGGCGTCTGGCAGCAGCTGTCCCACCCCAGCAAGGAGTGACTCATTGGTGGGGCCTGGACTGGGAGGCAGGGACTGGGTGGGGGAGCGGGCTGAGCGCTCAGGAGGCACTGCTCTGCCACAATTCAGGATATTATTGTTTGTGAGTTTGAAATTTCCTGACAGACAGAATGAGCCATCTGAAGCGAGAGTTTCATTTCCTTTGCCATCCCGCTCAGCCATCTCCTGGGGATGGTGCATGAGTGACAAGCTATAATTAAAGCCTCAGCGTAAGTCCTAGTCAGAGAAGGACGGTCTTGTAGTCAAGTGCACAGCTGAGGACAGACCTTTCCATCTGTGAGTCTTTAGGGATCCTCTCCCCGGTTGCTCTGTCTGTCTGCTGGAGCAGGCCGCCTCTCTGTCCTCGTGACCTTTACTAGCTTGGTGGGGGTTCCCCACACTCTCAGGCTTCAGCCTGCCTGCCCTTTCCCTGAGAAACCCTGTGGATCCATTCTGGGGCTCTGCAGAGATCTTTGTGCTGAGGTTCCAGGAAGCCACCTGCCTGTGGAAGAGGTGCTGGGGCAGAGGCCACCCGGGAGCTCAGGCCTGCTGTGGTGGGGATGGTGAGGCTGGGGTCTGGTGACAGGATTGCTCTCTCTGGTTCCAGTCTGCCTGCAGCTCTGCAGCACGCATGTGGCAAGGCGGGAGCCACTAGACCGAGGACTCCTGCCTCCACTGTGACCTCTCTGGCTATTCCTTGGCAAGGAAGCAATATTCCTAGTTTACACCGAGGACAATGAGGCATAGTGAGGGGAGGTGGGAAGGTGTCCCTGACCACCCTGCCTTCTGCTAACCACAGCACATGTCTTTCCTGCACGCTGATTTCTTTGCTGCACATATCAACGTGGTTCTGCTTTCCAGGCATCTGTGGGCTCCTTGTGAAACTACAGGTTTCCAAAGGGTGGAAACTGTCCTTTCCATGTCTTTAGAGTCCCTTCCTCAACAGGCATGTTGGTGGGGCATGAGCTGCGGACATGTGCTGGGAGGTCTCCAGTGGCTCTCCCAGGCCTCTCCCCACCCTCCCAACCTATTCTTAGACCCAGGGTGCAAACTGCATGACCCTTACTCTGCAAACTGCATCACCCTCACCCTGTTGCCCACTGGCTCCTCGTCAGGTTTGACTGATGGGGGACATGAGGGGAGACTTTGCAGGAGGAAAGCAGAGAGGGGTCAGGGCATTTGTTTGCTCAGCTTCCTCCTCAAGGGATGGTGACCGGCAGTAGCAGGGTCGCCCCTCCTGTCAGGCAGCCCCACTTCTGTGAATTCTGCTCTCCCTGGACTGCTACAACATGCTCCCTTGAGGCCTAGGGGTGCCCACTGTTGCCAGCCTCAGTGTATTAGTTTCCTAAGGCTGCAGTAAGAAAGCCCCACAGTCTGGGTGGCTTAAGGGAACAGACATGTATTGTCTCGCAGTTCTGGAGGCTAGATCTAAGCCTCGGTTTCTTCACCTCTAAAGTGGACATAATATTCCTCTCTGTTCTACCTCCTTTGCTGTGTTGCTGAGGCCCCAAATGAATGCATGAGCCAGGTCGTGCTCCCTCCAACACTGTAGAGAACACTTCCTTGCCTCTTCCCAGCTTCCGGTGGTTGCTGGTGTCCTTGGAGATCCTCACTGGCAGCTGCACCACTTCAGTCCCTGCCTCCATCTCACATGGCCTTCTCCCCTCGGGTGTCTGCCTCAGTGTCTCTTCTCTTTTCATAAGGACACCAATCATACTGCCCAAGGCCCACCCTACTCCAGTGTGACCTCATCTTCACCAATTACATCTGCATCAACCCCATTTCCAAATAAGGTTACATCTGAGATACTGGGGGTTAGGATTGCAACATGTCTTCTTTGGGGGACAGAATTCAGCCCATAACCTTGACGGTGCTTCTCCGTTCATTGTTGGTTCCCTTGGCCCTGTCCACGGCTCTTAAAGAATGTCTTCATTGAACGCTTGAGTGTGCTGTTTGTTTGCTGCTCTGAAAGAGATCCCTGCTCTGACCTTCCTAGCTGTGTGAACTTGGACAAGGCACTTAACCTGAGCCTTGGTTTCCTCACCTCTAAAGTGGGAATAATATTCAAACCTGTTTTATTTCCTTCCCTGTGCTGCTGAAAGCTCTTTGTAAACCAGAAAGGCCCATAGCAATGGCTGAATCCTTACGTTTCTTTGTGTGTTGCAAGGTGCCATTGGAGAACGGCTGTGTCTACGTTATTCTCTGGATCTGGATCTGAACTGAATCTAGTACCAGGTGCCACTACATGCTGAATAAATGCTTCTTGATATTGCTGATGATGGTCTTGCATTCATTCTGGCTGGATATCGAGCTGCTTCCTGGAATACAATTCACCCAGGGCTAGTTTCTTGGGGTCCTTTTGGTTTGGCCTCCAGCTGAGTCCTGACATCACAGACTCCTTCATCACTGGTCTTCTCGAGATATTTTAAGATGGCTGTGTCAGCTGGGGTCAACTTCCGCTCGGCTATCGCTCGTGCTGTCAGGAGGAAAGAGGTTTCAGCTGTCCAGCGGGAGCCCATCAGTCACTCCCGACAGCCCTTAATCAGACAAAGGAGCCCTCACCATGGCGTTTCAGAGAGGGAAAGACTGTATTATTGTTCATGCTCAACAAATAATTTTCGACAGGAGATGTAAGCCTGTAAATAAGATCCCTTGTATCTTCCAAGCATTTAGATCCCTAAGGTAGCGGACATCCTTCTTCTCAGGTTTGAGGTCTCCCACCTTTTTTTCTGGCATAACTCTTTCCTTTCCCAAAGATATTTTCATTCATTCATTCATTTGTTCATTCATTCATTCATTCATTCACAAACACTTGTTGGGCCACTTTGATATGCCTGGCCTCTGCCAGGTGCTAGGGACGCAGCACCCTGAGAAACCCATGCTCTTATAGAAGTGACAGGCTTATGAACAAATAATTCCAATGTCACATGAGAAGCACTTGAGCTAAGGTGGGTACATAGAGTGGGGGAGCCCAGAAGGAGTGACCAACTCTCTCCCAGGGAAAGCTGGGGGCAAAGGCTTCACAAGGAGGAGACTCTGCTGGGCTCTAAGGCCTTCAGCAGGCGGACGAGGCGAATGAGGGCATTCCAGGATGAGACAGCAGCAAGTGCGAAGTCACAGAAGTGGGAAAGAACATTCGGGAATTTTGAGTGGTTTAGCGTGTGGAGAGTGGGAGAATTTGAGGCTGGCAGGGTAGGCGAGGGCTAGATCACAAAGCACTGAGAACTTGAGAGAGAATAAGCTCCACAAAGATAAGCATCTTGACTGCCTTGCTCACCACTGTCTGCCCTGCTCGCCACTGTCTGCCCTACACCTAGGACAGTGTCTGGACATGGTAGACATTCAATAAATATTCATTGAGTAAGTGAAGGAATCATGAGTGCCTGGCAAGGAGGCTGGTGCTGAATCAATCCCTCTGTCACCCACCTTGATTTCATTGTTTTCCAGCATAAACATTCTTCAAATTCCCATCAGCCTTTCAATAAAATTCACATTCTCTGCTTTACTTAATCTAATCTCATATTCAAGGCTTTACTTAATCTAAAGTATCTCCCACTACCTTCTCCAACTGCATGTTCTGAGTCAGGAATTGGCAAATTACAGACAGTGGCCAAATCTGGCCCACCATTTGCTTCTGTAAATATAGTAGTCCCTCCTTATCCACAGTTTCAATTTTCGTGGTTCTAGTTACCTGTGGTGCAGTACAGTAAGGTATTTTGAGAGAGAGCGAGAGCACATTTAAGTAAGTTTTATGACAGTGGAGTGTGGTAATTATTCTACTTTGTTATGAGTTGTTAACCACTTACTGTACCTCATTTATAAATTAAACTTTATCATAGGTATCTATGTATAGGAAAAAACATAGCATGCAGAGGGTTTGGTACCATCCATGGCTTCAGCATCCACTGGAGGTCTTGGAACTTATCCCCTGTGGATAAAGGGGAACAACTGTAATTTTTATTGGAATACAGCCAAGCCCGCTTTTAACAAACATATTGTCTATTGCTGCTTTTGTTCTATAAGGCAGAGCTGAGTAATTGCAACAGAGACCATATGGCCCACAAAGCTGAAAATATTTACTACCTGGCCCGTAACAGAAAAAGTTTCCCAACCCTTGTGCTAAGTCTTTGGACAGAGCACTTAACATAGTAGATGCTCAATCCATATAGTATTCAACATATAGTTGTTGAATGAACGCATAAACAAGTGTGTGAATGACAAGTTAAATGAGTGAATGGAGCCCAAGTCTCACCTGTACACATTCCCCTTGTTTTCTGGCTCACACCTTGCCCTACATGGTGTTATCATCTCTCAGGCCTGGGCAAAGCACTGCCTGGTGACCTTTCAACAAGACAGAGCAGAGGACAGGGCTGGACACCCTCCATCCCCACCCCCAGCCCACACACAGGGCCAAGCAAGGTAGACCCCAGCAAGCTTGGGCCCTGGGAACAGAGGTAGGTCTGAGACCGCAGAGCTAAAGCAACCCATGGGCCCAGGTGTATGTGGATATGTACGGGACTCCAAATGAGGCCTTGCCAGGGCTGGCAGAGGTGACTCACCCAGCCTTGGGTATTAGTCAGGATACATACAGGTAGAGTCTGACAGAAAACCCAAGCAGAAGGGGTTTGAACAATTAGGAAAATGGATCGTCTCCCAAGGAGAAGCCCTGGGTGGCCTTGGTTAGTTCAGTGCCTCTCCACCCCATATCCTCCACATCTGGCTGGTCATCTAATGCCAGATTCCTCGAGGTGCCCAAATGGCTCCTGCAGTTCCAGATCCTACATGCTGACAACACTTAGAGGCGGAAGAGGGGCAGGGACAGATGCTTCTTGGGCTTATTTTTAAGAAAGTAGAAAACTTTACTGGAAACTCCACCACCATATTTATCTGCATGTCTCATTGGCAAGAGGTAAATGATGACCCATTTTGAAAACCATTACTGGCGAGGAGAAAGGAATCATTGTGATGAACACAGATTAATCAAGATTTACTCCCTGAAGCAGGGGAGGGACAGAGTTTTAGCTCTGGAGACAGGAAAATGTGAGTTCCAATTCTGACTCTACCACTTTGTAGCTTAACATGAATCACTGAATAGCTTGATGTGAATCATTTAATCAGCTAATGATATAATCGAGTCTCAGTTTCTCATCTGTAAAATGGGCTCAGTGATAATGTCTGGCCCATAGACATGGTGTGCAATAATTTAAAGCAAATAAGCCTGGCAACATAACAAGACGGCATCTCTACAAATAAGACATAAAAAAGTTAGCTGGAAGCCAGGTGCAGTGGCTCACACCTGCAATCTCAGCACTTTGGAAGGTTGAGGTTCAAAACCAGCCTGGGCAAACTGGGTAGAGTGCTGGGAGTTCAGTCCCAGCACTTTGGAAGGCTTGAGCCTAGGAATTCAGGACCAGCCTGGGCAACATAGAGGGACTGATTTCATTTCTACAAAAAATGAAAAAATTATCCATGTGTGGTGGTGTGCACCTGTAGTCCTGGTTACTTGGGAGGCTAAGGTAGGTAGGTCTCTTGAACCCGGGAGGTTGAGGCTGCAGTGAGCTATGATTGCACCACTGCACTCCAGCCTGGGAGACAGAAAGATACTCTGTCTCAGATAAATAAAAAAGCATCTAGTATAGTTTCTGATACACTTAGCAAATATTCTTTTCTTTTCTTTCTCCCTTCCCTTGATCTGCACACTAACCATGCCCCACTGGCTCCTTCCTAGCTGTCTTTTCTGCTTTAAGCCTTCTTTTTCATGTCTGATGTTTATTAAAATTTTTTTTTTAAACCTAAATGCAGGAATTTACATTTATCCCTTTTACATGTTTTCAGCCTATTATTTCAACCTGTCAAGATGCTTTTGAATCTTGATTCTGCCATCCTTTCTGTTAACAATCCCTCTGGCTTTGTGTCAACTGCAAATTTGATAAGCATATCTTCCATTCGACTTCAGGCAAGTTGCTGAGAAAAGGGTTGAGGTGGACAAGGTCAAGGGCTGAGCCTTGGGGTATTGTTGGAGATGCCTGCTGAGCTGACATTGTGGCCCCACCTGCTTCCCTGGCACCTGAACCATTAGGTAGGCAACACTTCACCTTCTAATTCAGGGACCAAGCGGCTTTGACACTCGAATGGCCACACTGTGCCTTTTGCCAAAGGCACCCACTCATCCCTCCTCTCTTAGTTGTCCCTCCAGGATGGGAATCCAGTTGGGCACAGCTTAGCCTTGGTGAACTCATGCTGGCCTCTAGAGATTGTTGCTTTCCCTTCTGTAAGTCCTCATGCTTAGAAATTTACCAGAGATTGTTATCAAACTTGCCAGCCTGTTGTTACTGGGATTTAATGTTTTGTTTTCTTTTAAAAATCAGAGTATGGGCTGTCAATAATTCAGCATCTCTTCACTTGCTATCATCCCTCAAAGATGCCTGCCTGCCAGGCATTCTGTACTTGCTTCTGAGCTTCTTGCCCTGGGACCTTGTGTCTGGAGAATTGAACTCAGAAGACCAGAGTTTCTTGGGCTTTACATGTGTTGAGTCCAATTCCCTTCCCTTCCCTCCCCTTCTTTCTTCCTTCCTGCCCTTTCTGCCTTTCTCTCTCTCTCCCTCCTTTCCTTTCTCCTTCTTTCTCTCCTGAAATAAAACTTTTGAGATTTTTTTCCCCAATATAACACAATAAAGACATATTCTCTGTAGAAAATTTAGGAAATATCTACCTCTGAGACATTACCTGATTTACAATTTAGTGTACCCTCCACCTATTTTCTAAGTGTAGTCTGTGTTAGACTGTTGAGACATATGATAATACAATTTAAATATATCTTATAAAGATTTTCAAAATATTTTATACCACAGTTTTTCTCACACAAAGGTAATAAAATAAAAAGTAGTACATGCTCATAATAGAATGTGAACTGTCTAAGCAAATTTACATCCTGTTATTTAATAATTTATGTATGTTTGTATTTATTTGAGACGGAGTCTCGCTCTGTCACCTAGGCTGGAGTGTAGTGACACCATCTTGGCTCACTGTAACCTCCACCTCCCAGGTTCAAGTGATTCTCCTGCTTCAGCCTCTTGAGTAGCTGGGATTACAGGTGTGCACCAACATGCCTGGCTAATTTTTTTTTTTTAATTTTTAGTAGAGCTGGGGGTTCGCCATGTTGGCCAGGCTGGTCTTGAACTCCTGACCCTCAGGTGATCTGCCTACCTCATTCTCCCAAAGTTGCTGGGATTCCAGGCGTGAGCCATCATGCCTGGCCTATTTATTTATTTATTTATTTATTTATTTATTTATTTATTTTTTGAGATGGAGTCTTGCTCTGTCACCCAGGCTGGAGTGCAGTGGCACGATCTCGGCTCACTGCAAGCTCTGCCTCCTGGGTTCATGTCATTCTCCTGCCTCAGCCTCCCCAGCAGCTGGGACTACAGGTGCATGCCGCCACAGTTTTTTTGTATTTTTAGTAGAGATGGGGTTTCACCGTGTTAGCCAGGATGGTCTCAATCTCCTGACCTCGTGGTCCCCCTGCTTCGGCCTCCCAAAGTGCTGGGATTACAGGCAGGAGCCACCGCGCTCCGCCTTTATTTATTTTTTACTTAACATGCCAGCATGCAGTTTCCAAGCTCGTACAGAGTCTGGAGGCGTTTTGATGGCTTTGTGAGAGTCCGTAGACTGGACGTTCTGCAGATTGTTTAAATTGTCTCTTGTTTGGGGCCCTCCTTTTGTTTCCGGTTTTTCATTAAACAACACTGTAATAATTTGTGCATGCCTTTTTTCTCTACTGAAGGTTCCTTCCTTTAGACAGAATTCCAGGAATGGATCAATTATCTCTTAACTGTGTTTGATTGACACTTTTGGGTTTGAAGACCCTCCTCCGTGACAGAGACATTTGGAGCTCAGTGAAGAGGTGAGGTGTTTCTGCTTCCTCCCTACCACCCCGTCCCATGCCACCATCCGCTCCAGCTGGCAGATTCTTCTTGCTCCCAAGACAGATCAGAAGCCCTTCGGGTTGCGAACGACATGGCTATTGTGTGTTTTTTCAATCTCTCCTGACTTGAGTCTGGGTTCACCCTCTTCTGATGATTTTTCTCTTCCACGAAGACTTGTTTAACTAGTTCTTGTGAAGGCAGACTCTATTCTTTTCCACTTCATTCCCAAAACTCTTTTGTCAAAGAAAATAAAGATCTCGCCAAGGGTTTCCAGAGAAAGCTTGGGAGATGAAAAATAATTGAAGGCCTCTCTAGCTCCTGTCTCCTTTCTTAATGATTTTATCACCACAGGGTAAGTTTAGGCCTTTCTGCCATTCCTTTGACACTGACACCTCTGATACCTTAGCTAGGGTCCAGCCACTGCCATCTTCATCAAGAAAAGGCTAAAATTATTTGCTCCTTAGCTTCTGGGTGGAATCAGAGGACTGTGAAGGGTGGTGGGGAGAACTCTCCTGGCTGAGCTGACCCAGACCACCTTGATGATGGTGAAGATGTGAACTTAGCTCATCTGTGTGGGCAGGTATGGAGCAAGAGTTTTGTCCATAGGCTGGGGCAACCTGTCCCCAGTGAACGGGGCTCCCCTGATGCTAAGCACCACGGGGATGATGTCTGTGCTATCCACCAAGTTTTACGTTCTTCCTGCCAGACTCTTCTTCCTCTAACAGCACCTACCATTGGGTTTGTCCTTCTAGCACCAGGCACCTCACAGGCCAGGTCTAGTTCTACCATACCACATAGTCTGTGTTGTGCTCCTATGAGCTGTGCCAGGCATAAAGGCTCCAAGAAAAGGCACCTCCTAGACTGTCACTTTTAAGGAGTAATGAGGGAATTGAATGGGAAGAAGGGGTTTGAGGGCCTTTGAGTAAATGATCTGGAAAACTAGGGAGCCATCCAGTTCCCAGAATATAGGTCAACTGTTGGTTGGCAAAGACGGGACTCACCACATGCCCCTGTCTAAGGCAGTTTGGCATGGTGGGAGAAGACTCCCAAGAGGGGGTTAGAACGCCCGGTTCCTGAGCTTAGTAGCTGTGTAATTTTAGGCAAGTCACTTATTCTCTCTGACCTTCAAAAAAAGAGAGAACTTGACCTAGATAGGTGGTTCTCAGTGTTTAGAGTTTCAAGACTCTGGTGATGACTTATTCTGTTTTTATTATTCATTGCTTGAGAAGAAATGTCTGTGACTTTGGGAATGCTGCAGGTGTAAGCTTTGCTGGAAGGCATCCCTCATGCTGGTATCCTAGAGGTGTCTGAAGCAAGGTTCAGGGTCTGCAAGAACTCCAGGAAGCCTCTCTTCTCCTGCTTCCCCTTGTATTCTCCTCCAAAGACTATAAGTAAAAGGGGACAAGGGACTGGGGGGATAGGAGATAGGGGATGAAGGGATAGGGGAGGATGGGGTAGGGAGATGAGAGGATGAAAGAATGGGGGATGAGGGGAAGGGAATAAGGAGCTGGAGGATGGGATTGGGGGATGAGGAGCATGGCTATGTAAGAGATAAGATGGTGTTGCCTGTCCTCTTTATCATCTTCCTTTTCTCATGTCCTTGCTTCATGGGATACGCTATTTTTGGTATAATCCTTCAAAGCAATGCTATGCAAGGTGGTCAGAAAGGTTGTTGTCTTGTAGCTGTTCCCCTTTAAGAAGAGAGGGTCCACTAGCACCCATACACACCACACCTACCCCAGGTGGGAATCAGGAGAATATCTCCCCAGTCTCAAACTCCAGGAGAAAATCTCAAAGACCAGATGGAGCTGGTTTCTTAGGGGCAGGAAGAAAGGAGAAAGGAAAAGGCGAAGTAGAAGAAACTCTCAGGCCCCCACCTGAGGCTGCCTGTCACCCAGCCTGATGGCTCCTCCATATGCCAGGGCTCAGAAGACACTGCAGAGTCCCTGCTGAAGACTGTCCACGTGCTGACAGATCAGGCACCAACAAGGCTGCGGCAGCCAGGAAGCACACAGACAGCCCAGATAGGCCTCCAGACAGGGCAGAGGGGCAGCAATTCCTTGGAAAATGGAGAAGCAGGGAAGGCAAACAAGTCTTGGTGGGGTTGTAGTGTAAAGAAAAGACAGGTAGAGGGGCAGATAAAAGGGAAGTAGGGGACACAGACAGGGGTCCTTAGTAGAACCTGGGCAGAAAACTCCCGACCATGAGGACTGCCAACCCACGAGCAGGGGTGGGCAGCCATGCCTCCTGCCTGGATTCTTATCTGGGCTCCTGGAGTCGCCCTCTTCTCAACTTCAGGCATATCCGTCCATTCTCTGAGCCTCAGTTTCCTCACCTGTGCAACGAGGAGGGGCAGAGATGAGGAGGTAGAGTCACCAGTCTGCAAAGCTCCCTTCAGCTCCATCTCAGGTTCTCCCATGCCTGGTGGCCCCCTCTCTGTGTGGCCCCTGGGGGAGGCCCCCAGCCCCAGCAGGCTTCCAGCAGCCTAGGGACTAGCGCCCCATTTCCTAGATGTAACTACCCATTACATGGAGCCAATCTCTACCCAGCTGGGGCTCTGGCAGCTTTATTATAAGTTTATTACATGCTAATTCAAGCAAATAAATTTGCCCCAGCTGTGAAGCAGAGGAGATTAATAACCTCAAAGATTACTTTGCTGCTTTGATGAGTTTCTTGAGCAGAGTATATTTAGGAAGAGCAACTAGATTAGTCAAAACCCCCTTTAATTATTAGTGACACTGTGCAAACGACTCTATATGACTGGAATATCAACTACTTAACTCCCTGACCTTCGTATTCAAATAAACACATTTTATTATAGCAACATGCCTTCTGAGTCCACACACCATGGCAACTGCCGGCCTG
Source organism: Macaca fascicularis (assembly GCF_037993035.2). Lineage (NCBI taxonomy): Eukaryota > Metazoa > Chordata > Mammalia > Primates > Cercopithecidae > Macaca > Macaca fascicularis. The sequence goes on from NC_088390.1 coordinate 48,999,714, forward strand.
AGGACCTGGCAATGGGACAGCTGGCATGTGGACTCCATTAAGGGTTGGATGATGGCCTTGAAGGTGTATGTCCCGCTTTCCCCGTCTTCATCCCTAGACTGGCTCAGGGCCAGAGGATGCTCTGGATGTCCTGGAGCTAGAAGAATCAATTCTCAAATGAGGGGAAATGACTTGCCTAAAGTCATGCAGTGAATCAGCCATATGGCCTCTATGGCTCTGCCACCTGGATCTTCCACTCCAAAATCAGTTTTGCAGCAAAACGTTGGGTCTGCCTCCTGTAGAAACTATGAAGGTGATGAAGTTCAATTCCAGCTTCCTCTTAACACTCACCCCTACCCAGGTATAGGAAGCTTTTGTGTGGCTCCATTTTAGCACTCTTCCTCCATGAAGCCTTGAGCTGTTTGGAAATCCCACCTACTCAGGCTCAGAGAATGAAGCGTAGAGGAGTCGTTTCACCAGGCCTGCTGGTATCTCCTGCCAGGGAAGGAGTGTCCCGTATGTTAATCCACTGCTACACCAGAAACCCAGCAGAAGATTCTTACCCAGGTCCCATCTCTGAATTCGTTGTTTTTTTTTTGTTGTTGTTTGTTTGTTTTTTAAAGAATCTTAAAATTAGTTTATTTATTTTGAGACTGGGTTATGAGACTGGCTAATTTTTGTATTTTTGATAGAGATGGGGTTTTGCCATGTTGTCCAGGCTGGTCTTGAACTCCTGGGCTCAAGCAATCCACCCACCTTGGCTTCCCAAAGTGCTGGAATTACAGGTGGGAGTCACCGTGCCTGGCCCCCTTCCCTGAATTCTAACAAGCCGATGAAGGAGGCACTACCACTGTATTTTCTAGGTGAAGAAACTAGGGCTCAGAGGATGTAAGCAATGTGCCCTGAAAAGCTCTTCCCTCATATGTCTACCTGGAAAATACCTGGTCTTTCCTGGTTCAAGTGTGACTTCCTTTGTGACGTTTGTCTGTGTCCTGTTCCCTCCACACTATCCCGGCATGGAGTCTATTCAGTGGTGCTGACTTGCTTATGATTTACCTCCCTGATTCTATGGCCCCTTGAAAGCAAGAACTGGGTGGGTCTTTTTTATCTTCATCTCTTTAAATGCTGGCCGGAAGCCTGGTTTGTATAAGTGCTCAACCGCCATTGACAAAAACTTGAAATCGTTCTAGACAATCTTGACCATCTGGGTGTGCGATGCAATGCCACCTGTCCCAAGTCTGACCCTGCTGATTGGCAATTTGGAAGAAAAAACAACAGCCTTAGTTCCCTGATACTACTCAACAAAAATTTTACATGTAAAAGGAAAATATGATATGAAAAGAACTGTAGAAAATAAAGCTGAACATGTATCTCAACTCAACTGGAAAATGCCTTTTTCAGTGTAGAAACCAAGGCAGAATTCATAAGAGATAGATTTGGCTATCAGTGGGATAGAAATGGAAGTTGTGTGTGCAACTTCTAGGTCCTGCCCTTCCAGAGAGTTGGACTTCCCGTCCCCTTTTCTCCTTGCTGGCCGATGTGGGGCTGGAAGGGCAGAATCCGGCGCAGCTGTGTAGATTACAGGATGAACACCATGTGTTGAGAGTACTGGAGAAAGAAGATCCGTTCGGAGCCATCACATCAGCTCTAGAGAGCTTATACTTGAAATATTAAGTGAGAATTCTATCTTATTGCTATTTTTGGGTCTTTGTTACCGTACAAAGCCCGTATTTGAATTATATCATATCTTCATATTGATATGAAGAACTGAGAATTGGCTAGAGTGTTGATATTGCAGAACATTAAGACTCCGGTGCCTACAATACTCTGGGCATGTTTAGGAACTCTTCAAATTCTAATAGAGGGAATTTGAAGGTCTCTTTTAAGATATCTTGTTTTGTAGATGCCACTGGAACCATGCAAAAACAAATATCCTTACAGTTGTAAAATAAAATTATTTTTATAAAGTAATCCATAAATGTTTTTCTAAGAAGTCTAAATCATGAAAGCAAAATGAAAAAGAGAAACCTATGTATTAATTGGTACTATAGCATAATTACACAGAAATAACTATTTCAAGTGATTTAAAGACAAATTAATTTGATGATCATCCCAAGTTGATATAGCTTAATAAAAATATCTGTGAAAAATTCTAGAACTGTTTATCAATATATGCACATTGGTGATGACAGTGCTGGTATTGTTAATCTGAGACTACTGGATATATAGTGTGATCAAGGAAGTGAATAATTATGTTGCTTTCATTGGGAATTGTGACTTTCAGTGTGAAAGAAAGGATATACAGATGTAAGACTGATGAAGCTAAGGATAAGCTCTGTAATCCTGAATCTAAATTGGTAGTATCAATATGAATTCAAGAGATATGTCATTATTTTCTAGTTCTGTCCATGGTCTGATTATTTTTTATTCCATCAAAAAGACTACGGAACAATAGCCAACCCAGTAACAATGAACACCAGCTTATGGCCTCTAACTACTGTTACCCCCTAAATGGGGATTTGGGCTTTTTGGAGAAATGACAGTTTCCAGTTTGGGGGTACAACACATACAAGATGAGCCTAGAACATCTTGTTATATCAGAAGCCATCAAAGATTACTAGGGAGTAGCAAGTTGAAGAGGCTCCTACTGGCCAAAGATAAGACAATTTGATCATCAGTAAAAATAAATGCACTGGACTGAAACACATCAAATATGTTTCAATCCATGAATTCATAATATTTTTTAAGAGGCAAAAGAAAAATCACTCATTGATCATTCCTGGGAGATGTTAGGGAACCTATTCATAATTTTGAAAACTAGAAAATAAGGAGAAAGAATCAAGCACCTGCTTTTCCTACATGAACCACAAAGTAAATGAATGGTTGATGAGAAGGAGGATCTCTTCATATGAAGAATGAGAAATACAGTAACATCATTTTACAACTCTTAATGAAATGATGGATAATTGGTTATCATGTACTATCTGGTGGAAGAACACGGCACTACCTATGAAGTTTTATTGCCAAGAAACTGAATCTGAATGTTATGAAACCTCTAGGTTTAACTATCAATTTCTTGTGAAGGAGAAGGAAAAACATTTAAGGACACTGAGGAGATGCAGTCCACAAAATCCCAGCTGTGAAAAGCCTAAAAAACTAAGAACCCCACCTTTTCGATGAGCAAGGTAGATGTCTATGTTGGGGTAGGCTGGGGAGGCAGTGGCATGGGTGGCATCAGTCCAGCCTAGGATGTCAGAGACTGAGAGAAGAATGGTGTCCCTATGGGGGGCAGGTGGCAGCAACCTAGGGTGGCTGTCAGAGCCCAGTGTAAAGAGAGGATTTACAAGCGTCTACATGGTGTGGCACAGGGGGTTAGAGTCCAAGGAATGTGAGGAGTGTGTCTACATGCGAGAAGCATCCTGGTGAGGGGATGCAGTGGAGCGTAATGTGTTAGAGCCGGAGGGAGCTAAAGGGAGCATCTACTTGGGAGGGGTGGTGACAACTGTGGCCTTATGTGGAATTTTACAGTCAAAGCAGGGTAAGGAGAGTGTCCATGTGAGGGTCCCCACATGGGTGGTGGGAGATGGGTTACACATTTAGGTTTATTCTATAAGCAAATATGTTGAGGATAATGGGAGCCAGGACTCTCACTGTCTGAGAAGGAGTTACAAATATGGAAAAAAGGAACATAGGAATGAATTCTGTGGTGTTGGATTGGAATTAGAGGTGTTAAGTTGAATTTATAATTTTCTATACATGTTTATATATACATGGATGTAAAAGTGGGTATAAATGTGTATAAATACATATCTAGGTAGTGTATGTGTGAGAGGGAGAGAATGTTGTGCATGTGTGTATTTTTTAGGTCTGTCCATTGAGAGGGCCTAAGAGAAGTGATATCCCAATACCAATGAGCACATCTAGTACCCATATCTTCATTTCTAAAAGCCATTCTCCACTAAAAGAAGCCAAAACCAGGCGCCTGTAGTCCCAGCTACTCGGGAGGCTGAGGCAGGAGAATGGCGTGAACTCGGGAGGCGGAGCTTGCAGTGAGCTGAGATTGCACCATTGCACTCCAGCCTGGGCGACAGAGCGAGACTCCATCTCCAAAAAAAAAAAAAAAAAAAAAAAAAAAAGGCAAGCCAAAACTCCTTGGAGAAATGGATGACTTTGGACCCCGGGCAGACAAAGAATAAGAGGAGCTTAGAATATCTTGTGCCAGAAGAAAAGTACTCAAGAACTGATGAGGATGTGTTGAAGGGACACAGAAGCCACCTTGAGGGGCTCCCACTGGCTAAATCAGGGAATATTTAAATATGAAAATAACCAATTATAATTCTTTAATAATTCCCAAATCCACACTAATATAAAAATAAATTTCCCTTAGAATAAAATAACAACTAATAAGTGTAGAAGAAAAGATGCAACTAGAAAATCACCATTTAGCTACCATGATAGTAATAATTCAGCTAGGGAGTATTCATTGATGCTAAACTTGGTCAGTGAAAGTTTGATGAGGAGTGGATATTTGTATACATAGTCTCAAAGTATCTCCCCAAAATATATTTATTAATCACAAGGAAAAAAAGAGTAAATTTGTCCTGATACAACCTAGCATATTAAGTGATCAAAGTGAAAATCACTAGTAACAGGACAAATAGAAATTGTGTATCACCTAGTAAGACCAATGAGAAGAACACAGCCTCTCTTCTGTAATACTCCTGCTAAAAGGCACGGACTGATTCCGATCATGAGGAAACATCAGAAAACCCAAGTTCAGGGACTGTATTAGTCCATTTTCATACTGCTATGAAGAAATACCCAAGCCTGGGTAATTTATAAACCAAGGAGGTTTAATTGACTCACAGTTCAGCGTGGCTGGGAGGCCTCAGGAAACTTACAATCATGGTGGTAGGGGAAACAAACACATCCTTCTTCACATGGCAGCAGGAAGGAGAAGTGCCAACCAAAAGTGGAAAAGCCCCTCATAAAACCATGAGATCTCGTGAGAATTCACTCACTATCACAAGAACAGCAGGAGGGTAACCACCCCCATGATTCAATTACCTCCCATCTAGTCCCTCCCCGACACATGGGGATTATGAGAACTACAATTGAAGATGAGACTTGGGTGGGGACACAGCCAAACCATATCAGGGACTTTGAAAAATAATATGCCTATAATCTTCCAAAGTGCTAAGTCATGAAAGTTAGTGAGGGTGATGAACTATTCCAGATTGAGGGTCACTAATGAGACATGACAATAAGATGTAATGCATGATCCTAGCTTGCATCTTTTGCTCTAAAGGACATCATTGAGACAACTGGTGAAACTTGAATGGGTCCATGGATTATCCAGAAGGAATGAATCAATGTTAATTTCCTAATTTCATGGTTGTATTATGATTATGTAGGAGAGTACACACAAGTATTATTTGCATGTTTGCGTGTACCTGGAGTTGCCAGTGGTGATGGGACATCATGCCAGCCATTCACTCTCAAATGGTTAAAGGAAAAAAGTCCTTTGTTACTATTCTTACAAAATTTGTTTGTAAATTTGAAATTATTTTAAAATAAAAAATATATTAGCATTAAAAAAGCAAGTTGTTCATAATGACCAAAAAGTAGAAACAGCCGAAAAGTCCATCAACAGGTGAGTGGATAAATAAAATGTGGAATATTATTTGGCAATAAAAAGAATGAAGTACTGATCCATGCTACAAGATGAATGACCCTTGAAAACATTATATACAAGTAAAAGAAGCCAGTCACAAAAAAACACATATTGTATGATTTCATTTACATGAAATGTCCAGAACAGATATATCTACGGAGACAAGAAAATAGATGAGTGATTACCAGGGAATGGGGGAAGGGGGTAAATGGAGAATGAATGCTGATGGGTATGAGTTTCTTTTTGAGGAGATGAATATGTTCTAAACTTGATTGTGGTTATAACTACACAAGTCTGTGAATATACAAACAACATTGAATTGTATACTTTAAATTAAATGGGTGAATTATATGGTTATAGAAATTCAATCTCAGTAAATCCACTACCAAAAAAAACCTAGATACACATGACTCAGCAATATATATATTCCAGTGTAATCCTAATCTGTGAGATCTGGGGGGAAAATGAACCTTCTACCGAATTTAGTTAAATTCAGTATGTATTTGTTGAGCACCTTTTTTTTTCCCACCATGTTCTGTGCTAGGAGCTTGAGATTCAGAACTAGGAAGCACATGGCATCTTTGCCCTCCAGGAGCTCAGGCAGTTCCACTGCTGTGGGATCGCTGCTGTCACAGAAGGAAGCACAGGGGCTGTGGGGGCCCAGGAGGAGACACTCCATCTGACTGCAGCATCCTGGTAAGCTTCCCCAGGGGATATGACTTAGAGCTGAGCCAAGAGAGTGAGGAGGTGTCTGCTGGGTGGAAGAGGCTATTGCAGGGAAAGGATATTGCAGGCAGAGAAAGCAGCATGAACCACAGGATAGACACCAGGCACTGCACGATGTATTTGGGAAATGGCAAGTGGTTAGGTTGGAGGGGTGGGGCAGGTGGGCAGGTGCCCCAGGATGGAGGCCATTGTGTGCCAAGGTAAAGGGAGGCCCTGATGGGCAGAATCCACCCTGTGGTCAGGAAAACAGCAACAGAAGGTCATTTTCAGCTTCCTGAATGCTAATAGTAGCAGGGAATTATGAGACAATTGACGGTGCCCATTGGAGCAGAGCAGAGGCCACAGTCCTGAGACTGTCTGTTCCTCTGTGGGTTAACTGGCCCTGCCCCTGGTGCCCCGCTGAGCTATCCAGGCCAAAGCCTCTTCTGTCACTATGGATCACCCCCCAGAATTTGGTCTCGCTAGCTCGGTTCCCTGGAGTCTGGCTGTCACTTGATTCCCCTGGAAGCCAGCTGCTGTGCTGTGGAGGAGGCGGGGAGCAGGGTTTCAGGGACGGATCTTCTTTGTGCAGAGCTCACATCCTGCTCCTGGCTCCAGATGGAAGTGTCAGCTCCCTCCCTAGCCAGAAGACGGGCTCTGAAGCTGTCAGGCCAAGCTGGCTCACCTCAGAGGCTCCTGGGAGGAGGGGAGGGGAAGAAGGGAGGCAAATATAGAGCCCCTCTGATTCTCTGCAGGAGCACAGCTCAAGGTGTCCCGGGTCAGGAGTGGGGTGGCGGGGAGACTGCAGCGGGGCAGGAGGAGTTTGTATCTCAGGGTTGTTTGGCAGAAGATTTTGAAGAATATTTACCTTCTTATGCCTCTTCTTCCTCATGGCAAAGCCTGAGGGATTCTTAGAAAACCCACCCAGTCTCTGGTATAGTTGGCATTATAATTCTCATTTCACAGAAGCAGCAGCTGAGCTGGTACAGATAGGTAAAGGTCAATAACCTGGCTTTAGACCCCAAGGGCAGCTGATTCCAAAGCCCGCATAGTGCAGGATACAGGACAGAAGAGATTTGAAGATCCTCCCAACTGAGGAGAACCAAGAGAAAGGTCACAGGAATTCTGAAAGCCATCAGCAGACCCTGAAGGTGCCCAGAAATGCTTCATGGTGGGTAAGCTGGGGTTCTACCACCAAGAGTGGGCTAAAGAATGGCTAGATGGTGCATTCATTTATCCATTGCATATATTTTTATTTAGGGCCTGCTATGTACCAGGAACTGTTCTCTGCTAGCCCACAGCCTTGCAGGGTTCCAGGTGCCAGAGATATAAACTTGAATAAGCTACTGTGTGTACTTGCCTGGAGGCTGGGAAGAAAAGGGGCAGGTAACCCCAAACCACAGTCCTGTGTTAGAAACTGCAGAAGTAGATGCAAGCACTATATTCAATGGGCAAGTGAGAGTGAAGGCTCCCCAGGGGAGGCAGGCAGGGAGCTCAGGTAGGTACTCACTGCATTCTAGAATGTATCCCCATTCTGGGCTTGGTCACACTTGATTTTGTCAGCACCCTGAGAGTAGATCCTTCTCTGCTCACTTATTGAGCACAGAAAATGGAGGGGCAACTCCAGAGGGCTGGCTCGTTGACATCATCCAGATCTACCTGGCAGGCCAGATTATAACCAGAAGGCTGCTTGGCACGTTTTCAATCAGAACAAGGGGAGCTGGATGGAGTAAATGTTTAACTGCATCAACGAAGGTCGGCGGGTGCATCTGCCTCCCAATAGGGAAGGTCTGAGCACAGGACAAGAATACTAGAAATCCATCAGCCGAGCCCTGCTTCTGTCTCCACGTTGCACACGCCCAGCCGACTGGCCGTGACACCTGAAGTTCATTGTTTAAGACTCCTCTCCCCAGGAGATGAACGCTGGCCTGGAGCCTCTCCTTTGATCTTGCTTTCATGGCTAAATGACACTCCTCTCTGCCTACCTCCCATTTTATAGTTTGATTCCTCAAGAGAGATCTTGATCCCTTCATTTGCAAGCACTTTTAGGAAAGCCTCACAGTAACTAACCCTCCTATCAACACACCCAATAACCAATTCATCAAACGACCCACTCCACCAAAGTTACCAAATTTGAACTCGCACACACGCACACAAACCCCCCCAACACCCCCCTCACACACACAACTTGTTTCTTTTAGCTATGGTCTTTACTGCAATTCTTTGCAAGAGAAAATTGTCCCACACCTTGTCTGTGACAGAACGCAGAACTGTTTTGCATGACATGATCTACAGCCCTTGGGGGAGGTTAGATTTTTCCAGCACTGTTCCCTCGGTGCCTTTTCACCACACATTCCTTCATCACACCTGATCTAACAGTGTGGTTTAGACACCCTTCTCCTGCTTCTGATGTCTCTACCACAGAAGAAATCTCAGAACTGGCTTTCATGGAAGTAGCTCTTTTAATTGGCAAGTTTGAGATACAACTCTGACAAGTGGTTGCAACCAACTCATCTGAGAAGTTGCTTTATCATCTCACGGGGTGGCAGAGCAGGCTCAGCAGGGCTGTGGGGAGCTGGGGCTCCAGCCTGGAGCCTTCAGACTCCTCTCACCCGTCATTCTCCCCAGTTTCTGCCTCCAGCCTCCCCATCCACCCCCCAATTTCCACCGCATGTGCCTTTAGTCCCACTACCACGCTGAGCTGTGTTCTGATCTGAAGCTGTCTTTCCTTAGCAGAGAGTCCCTATTTCTTCCCAGAAACCTCCATCTGTTGTGAGGAAGCCAAAATAAATAAATGAAAAGTACATGACTACAACTCCACAGAAATCTTTCAAGGCTATTAAAATTGTTTCATTCAACACAGATAGCTGAAAACTTTTTAAATGATCATAAAAAGCAAGATTCTAGTGAACTCGTTCCTTTTGGCAGATTGGACATTTGGATGACTGGTCATTTGGTATAGTGGCCTGCTGCCACATGAAGTTGACAGACCCTGGATGGACATAGTGGGCAGGTGGGTGGGGAAGGCAGCCCAGAAAGGGGGCTGCTTGAGCTGAAGGAAGAGGAGCACCTGTATCTTGAGGCCACCTGGACTCTAGCTTTTTAACCTATGGTGTGCCTCTCTGTTGTGTCCCCAAATGTAAGGTGGTTTGTTATGAAGAAGAGTTCAGGTACCAAACTGTATCATACCCATTTTACACATACACTATCATGGACATCATATATGCCATGCCTATACACTATCACGTATATCACATATATGACACCTATACATATCCACTATCATGCGTATTATTATTTTATTATTTTTTTGAGATGGAGTTTTGCTCTTGTTGCCCAGGCTGGAGTGCAATGGTGCAATCTCGGCTCTCTGCAACCTCCGCCTCCAGGGTTCAAGTGATTCTCCTGCCTCAGCCTCCCGACTAGCTGGGACTACAGGCGTGTACCACTGCGCCCGGCTAATTTTTGTATTTTTAGTAGAGACGGGGTTTCACCATGTTGGTCAGGCTGGTCTTGAACTGCCAACCTCAGGTGATCCGCCTGCCTCAGCCTCCCAAAGTGCTGGGATTACAGGTGTGAGCCACCGTGCCCGGCCTATCATGTGTAATATATGCACTATACCTCTATGCTGTCATATGTATCATACACATATACTACAAGCTATCCTATGTGTCGTATGTACTATATCTGTACATGATTATATGTATCATATGTATCATATCAGGAGCAGCACTGTCATTCACTTGTTTTCCCGCATGCCTTCCTGGGAGACCCAGCTGTGGAGTTCCAGCTCACAGAGGTGACTGGGTCCCAGGGTCAGGTGGGTGATGCCAACCTGTCCTTCTCTTGTGGGTGCTTTGTGTGAGGCGTAATAAAGGGTGAGTATGGGGGTTTTAGGTGGCTTGAGGCAGGAAGGTCAGCCAGTCGCACGGATGGTGAGACCTGTGCTGTATCCGTGGCACGGTTTGTGCTGGAGAAGCTGGAGTTCAAGATGCCAGGCTGAAGAGGTGGCAGGCAATGAGGCTGGAGCGCAGACAGGGCTGGATCAGAAGGATCTGGAAGCCTTCCTAGGGAGACTGGCAGTAGCCTGTGAGCCTATGTTTCTCAACTTTATCACACCCACCACTCCCTTTATATAAAAACAGGATGAAATGCCCCCTTTTCTATCTTGAAAGAAAATCCACAAATAACATAACTTATGTATACATGTATTTTCAAAAAAACTGTATAATAATTCTTAATATAAAGGAGAAATGTAAATTATTTAATAAAATAATATGGTTTTTTGCTTTGTTTTTTGAGTTAGGGTCTCATGCTGTTGCCCAGGCTGGAGTGCAGTGGCATGATCACGGCTCACTGCAATCTCTGCCTCCTGGGCTCAAGCGATCCTCCCACCTCAGCCTCCTGAGTAGCTGGGACCACAGGTGTGCTCCACCATGCCCAGCTCATTTTTGTATTCTTTGTGGAGACAGGGTTTCACTGTGTTGCCCAGGCTGGTCTCAGACTCCTGGGCTCAAGTGTTCTACCTGCCTTGACTTCCCAAAGTGCTGGGATTATAAGCATGAGCCACTGCACCTGGCCTAATAAAAAATATGTATTTTAATATGTAAACATTTGGGAATGACCGTGCTAGAGGACATAATAAAGTAGTCAGATGCCTGCTCCTACATGTGCAGTCACAGTGCATGTGGCATTCTAAGTGCAGATGGATACCAAGGGCCATTTGCTGTTGATGACTTGATTTTCTGAAATGGCAAATAACTGTTGGTGATATTCTGAACAAAATAGAGCATGCTTTTAATTTAGGTGGTCGTTACACTCCTGCTAAAGTCGCTGTATACTGAAATTATGCAAAAATATTTTGAGTTGATTGTCAAATAAAATTGGGCAAAAGGCCCAGGTGATTATAGATTGATTTTTCATCTCCATGGATATTGCGTGGGTCCCTTGAAGGGTACAAGGGACCCAGGACAAGTTGTCTTCATGTGGGATTGGCCCACACATTTTGGGCAGCCTCATCTCTGGCCCTGCCCCCTAAATGATGGCAGGGGTCTCCCATCATTGTGACCATCAACATGCCCCCAGAAACTTCCAAATGCCAGTGTTGAGAACCTCTTTGTAGGTATGGGGAGCTAATAAAGGGCTCGAGGGGCAATGTCATGGTTGGGCTGGTAGTGCAGAATGCCCACTCTGGCAGTGGTGGAGGGATGAGTGGGGCTGGGGAGGACATTAGTGGCTATTGTGTCACTTGAGAGTTCAGCAGAGGGAGGGCACAGGGGTAGGCCCCCAATCCGCAGCAGAGCCCTTCAAGAGTCCCCCACGATATCCATGTAGAGAAGAAACCAGTCTATAATCATCTGGGCCTTTTGCCTAATTTTATTTGACAGCCAATTCAAAGTGTTTTTTTGTGGTTGGGCATGGTAGCTCACGCCTATAATCCTGGCCGAGGCTGGAGGATCACTTGAGGCCAAGAGCTTGAGACCAGCCTGGGCAACATGTGAGACCCTGTCTCTAAAATAAACATTAAAAATATTTTTTAAAGTATTTTTGCATAATTTCAGTACACAGTGACTTTTTCAAGAGTGTAACTACCACATAAATGCAGGGAAGAGCCTCTGGGTTCCTCAGATCCTCAGACAGATGGGCCCTGGATAAGTATGGGATGCGGGGCAGCCAAGGATGGGGTAGGGGTAGAATTTGGGCAGGGGCAAACAGAGATAGTCACTTTGGCTTGCAATGCCACAGAGCCAGGACCACTGGGTCCTTTGATAATGGAGCCTTTGGCCCTTTCTTTCTTTTTCATTTTCTTTTTTGAGATGGAGTCTCGCTCTGTCACCCAGGCTGGAGTGGAGTGGCACCATCCCAGCTGACTGCAATCTCCACCTCCCAGGTTCAAGCGATTCTCCTGCCTTAGTCTCCCAAGTAACTGGGATTACAGGCACCTGCCGCCACTCCTGGCTAATTTTTGTATTTTTAGTAGAGATGGGGTTTCACCATGTTGGCCAGGCTGGTCTCAACCTCCTGACTTCAAGTGATCCTCCCGCCTTGGCCTCCCAAAGTGCTGGGATTATAGGCATGAGCCACCATGCCCACCTGCCTTTGATCCTTTCCCTAGGTCTCTGCCCTGGCTGACTCGGGACAACCCTACCCCCATCCCACCTTCTATCCCTAGTTCCAATGCACAACCTCCTTCCCAGCCTTCTGTCTCCTGGGGAGGGGAAAGGGGATGTGCAGTGGAGGTAGGCTGGGCTATGCAGCTGCCCCTGTAACTCATTTTTTATGTCTCAGTGCTGGAGGAGCTGCCCTGTGGTCCCGCTAATGTCCGAATGTTTGGGCATCTCCATTTCTTCTAGTTGGCTAGGTTGGCAGGGAGTGAGGGCAGAGGTGCTAGCCTCAGGTGGTTCTCAGGCAGATTTTCTAGGCTGGCCAGCACCATCTGCTTGATCCGGCTGCTGGGAACCACTTCTGGGGCATACCCAGAAGGGAGAGTCTCTGGCCTGAATGGTACTAGTCTAACAGACAGCCCTTCTTGTTCCCGACTTACTGCCCCACTTCCACATGGTGGTGTATTCAAAGAGATTTCTACAGTCAAATATTATTGAAAGGTAATTTATGTATTTATTTTTATTTTTGAGATGGAGTCTTGTGCTGTCACCCAGGCTGGAGTACAGTGGTGCAATCTTGGCTCACTGCAACCTCCACTTCCCGGATTCCAGCGATTCTTGTGCCTCAGCCTCCCGAGTAGCTGGAATTACGGGTGCCCACCACCATGGCCTGGCTAATTTTTTGTATTTTTAATAGAGTCAGGGTTTCACCACGTTGTCCAGGCTGGTCTTGAACTCCTGACCTCAGGTGATCCACCCACCTTGGCCTCCCAAACTGCTGGGATTAGAGGCATGAGCCACTGCGCCTAGCCCTTGAAAGGCAATTAAGTATTTCCCGAAGTGATTCAAAACATTTCAATTGGTGATTCTATCAAAATTTTCTCTCACCAGAGAGCTAGAGAGAGAGAAGGAAAGAGCAAGCATGTCTTTGTTTCTTCAGACTGCTAAACCAGAATACCACAGACCGGGGGGCTTAAACAACAGACATTTATTTCTCACAGTTCTGGAGGCTGGGAAATTCAAGATCAAGGCACCAGCGGGTTCAGTGTCTGCTGAGCACCCACTTCCTGGTTCACAGACAGCACTTTCTCACTGTATTCTCACATGGCAGAAAAGGGGCAAGGCAGCTTGTTGGAATTTCTTTTATAAGGACATTCTTCCCATTCATGAGGGCTCCACTCTCATGACCTAATTACCTCCCAAAGTCCCCACCTTCAAATACCATCAAATTGGGGGTTTAGGCTTCAGCATATGAATTCGGGAGGATATGCAAACATTCAGTCCACAGCAAAGCATGTGGGCTTCTTAGATCTCATAACAACCTAATGGGGAAGATGTGATTATTCCCACTTTATGTGCACGTACACATGTATATTTATAACTGTGGCAGCTGCCTCCTAACACTCTACTTCCTTTTTCTTGTTTTATTTTATTTTATTTTATTTTTTGAGACGGAGTCTCGCTCTGCCACCCAGGCTGGAGTGCAGTGGCCGGATCTCAGCTCACTGCAAGCTCCGCCTCCCGGGTTTACGCCATTCTACTGCCTCAGCCTCCCGAGTAGCTGGGACTACAGACGCCCGCCACGTCGCCCGGCTAGTTTTTTGTATTTTTTAGTAGAGACGGGGTGTCACCATGTTAGCCAGGATGGTCTCGATCTCCTGACCTCGTGATCCGCCCGTCTCGGCCTCCCAAAGTGCTGGGATTAAAGGCTTGAGCCACCGCGCCCGGCTCTACTTACTTTTTCTAAACCCAGCTCTGGTCTCCCCCTGACCACCTTACATATCTGTTCATTTCTCTTTTACCTATTAAAGGGGATTCTGTCTTGGGCTTTTGGGCCTTTTCTGGGGAGGACAATTCTCCTCTACTCTTCACTTCAAATCTGCTCCACTGAGGCCCAAGTTAGCAAAGACCAAATTCTCCTTGGGAGGTGTGGGAGCAGGCTTTTTTTTTTTTTTTTTTTTTTTTTTTTGAGACAGAGTTTCACTCTCGTTGCCCAGGCTGGAGTGCAGTGTTATGATCTCGGCTCACTGCAACCTCCACCTCTCGGGTTCAAGCAATTCTCCTGCTTCAGTCTCCCAAGCAGCTGGGATTACAGGCACCTGCCACCACGCCCAGCTATTTTTGTATTTTTAGTAGAGACGGAGTTTCACCACATTGGCCAGGCTGATCTTGAACTCCTGGCCTCAGGTGATTTGCCTGCCTTGCCCTCCCAAAGTGCTGGGATTACAGGCATGAGCCACCACGCCTGGCCCAGGCTGACTTTTTGACAGGGTCATTCATTGCTTGTGGTGAGGTCAGCACTATCCCAGTTAGACCTCCTATCACACCTGGCTTCCACTGACACACGTGGTCATACCTGCACTCTCACGGAAGCATCCACTTATGCTGTTTCCTGCCATTTCCATCACTTAATTCTTTGATGAGCACTTTTATGCTTCTTCAATATCAAGTTCTGATATTCATAACCATGACTCTGATTAGTGCGAGACTTCAAAGCACCTATTGAATCATTAAAGAAAAATTAAATTATGTTCAGAATAGCTGAGCTAATTCAGATTCTCTGAAAATTGGCAATACAATACATTTCTACTTTACACAAGCTAGCATATTCAGATTAAATCCACGTAAAAGCACAGCTGAGCTAGACCACTTTGAATAGGCTGTGAGTCCACAGGAGCCCATAAACACACAGGCACATCTGGGAATGAAGCAAAAAGCCAGAGTCCCATCCAGCCAAATGCTGTCATTACCCCGTAAATCTCCCGGAAATTCGAACAGCCGTTAACGTTTGCCGACATTGTGAGTGATGCTTCCATAATCACTCCCATCTATCTGGGCTTGGCCATGGACGGGGTCATTTGGTTAATGCAGGATTCCATCTTCATTGCTTTGTAACTAGTTTTTAATCAGCGATGATTGCTGAGCTGGGATGCTGTGGGCTGGCCCGCCTGCTCCTTCCTCAGAGACTGCCCACTGATGTGTCCTGGCAATTAACCAGAGACCTGCGGGAGGGGTGGCGAGGGTGGCGAGGGCAGCAGGACAGCCAGGCTCGCTGATGTGGCCATGTGCCCCGTCCCCTGTTCCACGGGGGGGGGGGAGGGCGGCTCCTTGGCCCTCATCCACCTTTGGACGGTTGGCAAAGGACATCAGCAGACACAGGGATGCCCTCACAGAGGCATCCATTTGGACTATTGCTTTTGACTTGCCCAACAATTTAATCTCCCAGGGGGGTAGAGAAAATGACCAGTGGATCAGCCACTCTGAAATCAATTCTGACCATCAAAGAACTGACCGGCCAACTGGAAGTGATAAGAATCTTGAGGGAAAGGGCATAATATTATACCCTTTATAACACTGCACGGAGGCTTAGCACACGGAAGTATCTCTTAGACTTGAGGGAGGCAGAGTGCAAGACATTTAGAAAATAATATATAGTTATTCCTTCACATGACAAGATTCTGAAAGGGAGGATGGCGTGAGAAGGTGAGAAAGGTCTTACCAATGCACTTCTGATTGGGCCACTCTAAAATGACCCTAGTGAGGAAGAGGCGGAGAGTGTCCCTCACGGTTCCAGTGATGGCTGAATGAGCTTACATATACACACACACACACACACACTCTCTCTCTCTCCCTCTCAATCTCTCTCTCTCCCTGCCTCTTCCTCATTAGGGTCATTTGAGAGTGGCCCAATCAGAAGTGCATTGGTAAGACCTTTCTCACCTTCACACACACACACACACACACACACACACACACACACACACACACACACACACACAGTTCTTTGTATCTAGTTCTAGAATCTTTTACAAGAAACTGAAGAGAACAATTGCCTCTGAGGAGAGGAACTATGCTGCTGAGGGACGGAGAGAGAAGGGAACTTTACTCCTTGTATCTTTTGAATTTTGAAACACATGACTTGACTGTATTACCCATTCAACTGAATACATAAAAAGGCAATAAGGAGTATTGATAGGAGATGGAAAGAGGGCCACAAACTCAAGAGAGCATGTAAGAGGGCAGCCTAGACCCATAAGAATAAACCCAAGATGGCGGAAGGCCCAGCAAGCAGTCATGGAAGGCGCACCCTGCACTTCACACAAAAGGCTTTTGTAGGGATATTCAGAGCAAGACAGAGATCAAAGGAAAACAGGCCTGCTACTGGGGTCATGTTATCATGATGACACTGGAGGCGTCTTGGGAGCTGAGGGAAGGCAGAAGTGAAGAGAGGGAGGTTCATCCTCACGCAGCAGAGGCAGGGATGGGCCAGGGAGTCACTGAGGAAAGGTGCTCCCTATTGGAACACCCACAGCATGTGGGTAGGAAAAGCGAGCAAGGGAGGGAGGAGGGTCCTTGACAGTGGATGGGACGTGTCTGCCTTCTTTGCTGCTGTACATTGTCCTTTTTTCACACCCCACCAGGAGCAGGCAGAGCTGTCCTGCTCAGAGGGTGGGTGGAGACAGCAAGTTCCTGGTCTGTCCTCAGCCTAAGAGGCTGGTCCGGTGTCTGTCGATTTGCTGAGTGAGGAAGAGAGCCCTGAAGAAGAGCAGGATGACAGGAATGTGGGAGGGCAGAATCCTGCTGAGCGGTTGTCTGTGGGAGAGTGTGGCAATGTGTGATAACAGTGAGCAAGTGTGACAGCCTGAGTGTGGGAGGCAGTGAGGGAGGGAGTGAAGGCGTGTGGGTGGGTGTGATTCAAAGTGGGCATGAGGGAGAGGTGCAGGTGCGTAAGTGATATGGTTTGGCTGTGTCCCCACCCAAATCTCGTCTTGAATTTGTAGCTTTCATGATTCCCACGTGTTGTTGGAGGGACCCAGTGGGAGATAATTGAATCATGGGGGCGGTTTCCCCCATACTTTTCTCATGGTAGTGAATAAGTCTCAGGAGATCTGATGTTTTTATAAGGGAAACCCCTTTTGCTTAGCTCTCATTCTCCCTTGTCAGCTACCATGTAAGATGTGCCTTTCACCTTCCACCATGATTGTGAGGCCTCCCCAGCTACGTGAAACTGTGAGTCCATTAAAACTTTTTCTTTGTAAGTTACCCAGTCTTGGGTATGTCTTTATCAGCAGCGTGAAAATGGACTAATACAGCGAGTGACTGAGTGATGGGTAGGACGACTTCAAGGGGGTGGGAGTGTGAGGGAAGCAGTGGGAATGTGGGAATGGCAGGGTAAATGTGAGAGCAAGAGTGTGAGAGAGTGAGTGTCTGTGAGTGAGTGGGAGAGAGCGTGGGCGAAGACTGAGCAGGAGTGCGTGAAGCTGTGAGAACGTGGGAGTGGGAGTGGCCATGGGTGTGAGTGAGAGGGCTGAGTGGGAGTAAAGTGAGTGTGCATAGGGCCAAGTGAGTGTGTAGAGTGTGTGAGGGGTGTGAGTCTCAGAGGGTGAGTGTGAGACTGTGAGGGCATAAGGGAGTGTGGGTGTGAGTGTGGGAGTGTGCAAATGAGAGGATTTGACTGTGCATGTGTGAGGAGAGTGTGTGTGTGCGTGCGTGTGTGTGTGTGTGTGTGTGTGTCCTGCTGGCGAAGATGAAGACAGGCTGTTGATGGGGTGGGTCTGACCAGGCACTTCCCATCTCACTCTCACCACATCCCCTAAGGACCTTCCATGGTCTAAACCCGACAACCCCTCCCTGGCTGACAGTGAAGCTGCAGAGATAGCTCTGGTCCCATGGAATATTCTCCTAAGCTCATCATGCTGCATATTAAATTGCTAATGTATATCAAATGAGCAGAGAAGGTATGCAGTGTAAAAGAGGAGAGTCTGGGGTGTGCCAACAGTTTGGGGAAGAAGGATGGGTAGGACTGGGTGAAGGAAGAAAGGACAGCTGATCACATCACCCCTTTACTCAAATCCATATTACCCCAGTGTCCACTGACCAAATGCCGAATTCTTTATTTATTTTTAAAATTGTTTGTTTTTTAGAGATAAGGTCTTGCTCTGTGGCCCAGGCTGCAGTGCAGTGGTGCCATTGTAGCTCACCGCAGCCTTGAACTCCTGGGCTCAAGTGATCCTCTTGCCTCAGCCTCCCAAGTAGCTGGAACTACAGGCACCTGCTTGCATGCCTGGTTAATTTTTAATTTTTTTGTAGAGATAGGGGTCTTGCTATGTTGCCCAGGCAGCCTGGAACTCCTCAAGCGATCCTCCTGCCTTGGCCTCCCAAAACATTGGAATTACTAGCATGAATCACTGAGCCCATCCCTAATTCTAAAACCTTTAATATGACTTTCAAGATTTTAGGTAATCCTGGGGAGTGAATGTGACTTTTACTATCTTACATAATAAGTACTCAATAAATGTTTGATTGCTCTGGTTCCATGGTCTGTCTTGGCTGGAGAGGGTTCCTCTCAGCTCCACACTCAGCCTTCCACACTCTGCCATGACATTGCCACTTTGCCAGCTGGATCCATGCCAGGCTCTCCCAACATGGCAGGAGGACGGAGGAAGGACATCCTTCTTCTATCTACTTACTGTTCCAGGCAGCATGCCTCAGCAGTGGGTCTTCACCTAGTAGCGATAATAGGTTCTAGTCTCTAGCTTTTTTAGGGGGGTGTTAGGAACTGAATGTTCATGTCTCCCCAAATTCCTGTGTTGAAACCCTAACCCCCAGTGTGGCTGTATTTGGAGGTGAAGCCTCCAAGGAAGAAACTAAGGTTAATGAGGTCGTAAGGGTGGGACCCTGATCCAATAAGATTAGTGTTCCTATAAGACACCAGAGAGCTCTCTCTCTCTCATTACACACACACACACAGTGAGGAGAGGTCATGTGAGGAAACAGTGGAAAAGATGCTCATCTACAAGCCAGGAAGACAGCCCTCACCAGAAGCCAGATCAGTCAGCGCCCTGATCTTGGACTTCCATTTTCTAGAACTATGAGAAAATAACTGTCTGTTGTTTAGGCCACCCAGGGTATGGTATTTTGTTATGGAAACCACAACAGACTAGCATAGTGGGTATCCTTAGAATCACCCTTGTGATGTCCCTCAGAGGTTTTTAATCAAGTCCTCATGTTAATTTATCTCTGTTCACAGAGAGCTCTGCTTCTGGTTTTCTGATAAGACCCTGACTGATCCAGAAGCTATGGGAAAGACAGGAAGAGATGGTGCCTATACTAGTCAAGGGCAGGAACCTCCAGGCTGAGGAGCTGGACTCTGTACCTGTTTTCTTTGCCTCACTGCATCGGGCTGTGCCCTGAGCCTCATCTTCAGAAAATGGAGGGAAGCAAGTCCTGGGTGACTGCAGGATCCCTGTAGCACAGCTCCCCCAAGGTCTTAATGAAGTGCCATTACACCTCTCAGCTAATATAGTTCCCAGGAAAGGGGCGGGGCAGATAGATGGCAGAGAGGGAGACTGAGTCACACTCACTAGCTAGGCCACACAGTTAGTTAGAAATAGAAGCAGGCCTGGGACTCTTCCTCCCAATATGCCACCCCCTTCCACAAAGACCCACAGGCTCCCTGCCTCCTCCCTACTTCTAATTTGAAAGGTAATCCTTCCCACATTATTAACTTGCTGTGTGATCTTTCTCATGTTACTTTTCTCTGAGCCTTGATTATCTCATTGGTTAAGTGAAGCGGGTAAACTAGATGTTCTCAAGGGGTTTTTTCAGTTATGACATGCTGTGATTTGATTATTTTTCCTCAATGAAACCAAAGGGTTCAATTTATCTCCCCAAAGATTTTCTATGTTCTATGCTCAGCTTTTGATTTGACATAATTATAGCACTTACGTTTAGTGCAAATTCACATACTCATTGCATGAGTTATTAATTATTCTGAAACATTGGCATAGTACTCGCTGAACCTGAGGATGTATACATTGGTTAGGACCAGGAATGGGTTAAGCAACTAGATGTCTGGGACAGCAGTTAACCTATCAAGCCAGGAAGTTCATGGAACTTAAGTCTGTTTAAACCAAAAAGGGGCCAGGGATTCTAAGGCCTTGTTGTGTACTGATGAGCTACTTTAGTCTGCCTACTCCTACAGAGTGTTATATAGATCTTTGATAGGTTTAGCATGAACATACTTTCAATGTATGTCTTAATTTCATTTGCGCTTAGCCTTCTAAA
Organism: Macaca fascicularis; assembly: GCF_037993035.2. NCBI lineage: Eukaryota > Metazoa > Chordata > Mammalia > Primates > Cercopithecidae > Macaca > Macaca fascicularis. The sequence goes on from NC_088390.1 coordinate 49,020,243, forward strand.
AAAAAAAGGTATTTTGCCAAAAAGTGGCAAAACTGTTAATTACCCCCTTCCCCAAAGCCTGGAAAAACATGGAACTTACACTGGGTTTTGTCCTCCATGTAACAAAAGCCTTAGCTTTCAGGAGGAGGGAAGGAAACCATCTGGGACCAGACTAAGAGGAATCTCCTTCTGCTGGGAGAGGGGCAGATCATAACACCCAGGGACAGGACTAAGGCACAGGCACACAAGGAATGCCTAAGGTAAGAGTGAAGCAGAAACACTGAGAAAAACCCTCTGGCAACTCAGCCTCCACCTTAAGAATAAGAAAATGCTAGAGGAATTTAAAGCTGGTGGGGCACTGAAGATAAACCCAAACCTAGAGCAGCAAAACCCAAATCCAAGTCAACTTCTGACTAAATCGACTCAACCACCCATATCAAGAGGCAAACTTTGTCTACAAAGGACCAGTATACAGCAAATATTTTAGGTGCTGTGGACTATGCAGGCTCTGTTGCAACTACTCAACTCGGCTGCTGAAGCATGAAAGCAGCCATAGACAATATGCAAATGAACGAACACGGTTATGTTCCAATAAATCTTTATTTATAGACACTGAAATTTGAGTTTTATATAATTGTCTTATGTTGCATAATTACTATTCTTCTTTTGATATCCATTTGACACATTTAAAAATACAAAAACCATTCTTTTTTTTTTTTTTTTTTTTTGAGACGGAGTCTTGCTCTGTCGCCCAGGCTGGGGTGCAGCGGCCGGATCTCAGCTCACTGCAAGCTCCACCTCCCGGGTTTACGCCATTCTCCTGCCTCAGCCTCCTGAGTAGCTGGGACTACAGGCGCCCGCCACCTCGCCCGGCTAGTTTTTTGTATTTTTTAGTAGAGATGGGGTTTCACCGTGTTAGCCAGGATGGTCTCGATCTCCTGACCTCGTGATCCACCCGTCTCGGCCTCCCAAAGTGCTGGGATTACAGGCTTGAGCCACCGCGCCCGGCCATAAAAACCATTCTTAACTCATAGGCCATACAAAAATAGGCCACAGGTCTGATTTGGCCCAAGGACCATAGTTTTCAGATCCCTTGCCTGGCAGAAAAAGAGGCATGCATATTTAATACAGCCTTTACTGTTCTAAAGATGTTTTGCTTTTAATCAAAAGTCATGAGACACCAAACACAAGACAAACAACCCACTGTCAAGAAACAAAGCAGTCAACAAAACCAGATTCAAATATGACCCAGATGTTGAAGCCATCACATAGGAAACTTAGAGTAACTATGCTTACTGTATTGAAGGCTAGAGTGGAAAAGATGAACAACATACATGAATAGATGTAGAATTTTAGCAGAGAGAGGGAAACTACAAGAAAGAGTCAAACAGAAATGCAAGGAGAAAAAAGTGACAGAGACAAATACTTTTAACTAGCTGATCCGTAAACTTGATACAATTTAAGAAGGAATCAGTGAACTTGAAAATAGGTCAATAGACTTTGGGAGGCAGAGGCAGGTGGGCCAGGAGTGTGAGACCAGCCTGGCCAACATGGTGAAATCCCATCTCTACTAAAAATACAAAATTTAGCCAGGCGTGGTGCACACGCTTGCAGTCCCAGCTACTTGGCACGCTGAAGTGGGATGATCGCTTGAACCCAGGAGGTGGAGGTTGCAGTGAGCCAAGATCACGCCACTGCACTCCAGCTTGGTCAACAGTAAGACACTGTCTCGAAAAGAAAAGAAAAAAGAAAATAGGACAGTAGAAATTGAACAAATTAAATACAAGGAGAAAAAAAGAGTTAAAAAAAGAGTACCCAAGAGGTGTGGAAGAATACCAAATGGTCCAACATTGTGTAATTGAAATCCCAGAAAGAGAAGAGAAAGAGAATGGGACAGAGGAAATATTTGAAGAAATAATGGATGAGAATGTCTCCAAAATAACGAAAGACATGAAACCACAGAAAGAAGTTCAAAGAATCTCAAGCAGAATAAACTAAATAAAGAGACAAAACAAAGAGAGAAAAAAAAAAAAAAACCCATGCATACATCTAGACACATCATAATCAAACTGTTGAAAAGCAAAGATAGGATAAAGAGAGATAGAGGTAAAATTAAGAAAAAAATAACGGTAGATTTAGCATCAAAATTATGTGAGCCAGAAGACAATGGAGTGACATCTTTAAAGTACTGAAAGGAAACAAAACAAAACAAAACCTGTCAAGACAAAATCCTATCCTGAGCAAAAGTATCTTCCAAAAGTGAAAGAGAAACGAATAGTTTTTCAGACAAATAAAAACCAAAAATTCATTACCAGCAGATTTGTGTTACAAAAAGTGTTAAAGGAGGTTCTTCAGGTGGAAAAAATAAGATACCCAAAGAAAACTTGGATTTACACAAAGAAATGAAGATGACTAAAAATGATTAAAATAAAGGTATGTATGAAATGGTGTTCCCCTTATTTTCATTCCCTCTAAAACATAATTGATTGTCTAATATGAATTACTATTGGGCCGAAGGAAGAAATAATACTAATTCTATATAAACTTTTTTAAAAATAGAAGAGAAAGAACTATTTCCCAACTCATTTTATGTGGCCATCACTACTCTGATACCAAATAAATTAAAAGAAAATAACAGTACAAATTAACATACACACAAACATCCTTAAGAAAATATTACCAAATGGAATCTAGTAATATGTAAAAAGGATAATATATCATGACCCAGAGGGCTTATATTGGGAATGCAAGGCTGGTTCAACATTTAAAACTGAGTTAATATAATCATAATATCAGCAGATTAAAGTATAAAAACAGTATGACCATTTCAATATATGCAAAGAACATTTGACAAAATTAAACATCCATTTATGCTGCATACACGCTCTCAGCATCCATACATGCTCTTAGTAAACTAGGAATAGGATGGAACTCCTTAACTCAATAAAATATATTGACAAAAACTTACAGCTAACATCATACTTAATGATAAAAGACTGTCCACTTACCTCTAAGATAGGGAATGAGTCAGGGATATTTGCTGTTGACATTCTTGTTCAATATTGTACTAGAGCTCCTAGCCAGTGAATAAGGCAAGAAAAATAAATAAAAGACAGCTTAACAAAAGACAGAATATGAAACTATTTTCTATTACATTTCTATTACATAGAAAGTCCCAGTGAATCTACAAAAAAGTTGCCAGAATTAATAAGGGAGTTTAACAAGGCTGAAGGTCAAAATACAAAGTTCAACTGTATTTCTATACATGAGCAATGAACAATCGGAATTTAAAAAAAATTAAGTACCCTTTAGACTTGCACAGAAAAACATGAATTATGTCCAGCAAATTATGTTCAAGGTCTATATGCTGAAAACTACAAAACATTGATGACATAAAGTTAAACAGAAAAATGTCCCTTGTGTATAGATTATAAAACTCCACCTTGCTAAAATGTCAATTATCTTAAATTTGATCCATAGATTTAACACAATTACAATTAAAACCCTAGCCACATTATCTTGTAAAAATCAGCAAGCTCATTCCAAAACGTATATGGAAAACAAATGAACTACAGTAGCCAAAAACAACACTGAAAAAGACCAAAGTTGGTGGGTTCACTCTACCTGATCGCAATACTTAGTATAAAGATACAACCAAGACAGTGTGGTATGGCAATATAGATAGATAGATAGGGATAGATAGATAGATAGATAGATAGATAGATAGATAGATAGATAGATAAATAGATGAGAGAGAGAGAGAGAGAGAGAGAGAGAGAGAGAAATAGATTAGTGGTACAGAACAGAGAATTTAGAAAGACCCATGCAAAGAGTCAACTGATTTTTGACAAAGGTACAACAAAACTCAATTTAATAGATAAAGGATATTCTTTTCAACAAATGGTGCTAGAACAATTGGAGTTCAATATGTGGAATAAAAGAAAAACCATAACCCATACCTCACACCATACATAAATGTTAACTCAAAATGGACCACAGACCTAAAAGAAAAATGCAAAACTATAAAACTTGTGGAAGAGAATATAGGATAAAATTGTTGTGTCTTGAGTTAGACAAAGATTTCTTAGATATGACACTAAAAGAACAATCCATTTTAAAAGATTGATAAATTGGATTTCATAAAAATTAAGAACTTTTGCTATTTGAAAAACATTAAGAGAATAAAGAGAAAAGCCAAAGACTAGGAAAAATATTTGCAAGCACATATTTGATAAAGAACTTGTATTCAGAATATATACTCTTAAAACTTAATATGTAAACAAGCAGTCCAATCAAAAAAATGTAGAGAGACAGGGTCTTGCTCTGTCACCTAGGTTGGAGTGCAGTCGTACAATCTTGGCATACGGCAGACTTAGCCTCCTGGGTTCAAGTTATCCTCCCACCTCAGCCTCCTGAGTAACTGGGACTACAGGTGCACACTGCAATGACCAGCTCATTTTTGTATTTTGTTATAGAGATAGGGTCTCATGATGTTCCTCAGGCTGATCTTGAACTCCTGGCCTCAAGTGATCCTCCTGCCTTGGCCTCCGAAAGTGCTGAGATTACAGGCATGAGCCACCATGCCCACCCTACCCAATTTTAAATTTGGGCAAAACATTTGAGCAAATACTTCATCAAAGAAGATAACCAAATGTTGATAACATGCAAAAAGATGCCCAACATCATAACTCATTAGAGAAATACAAATTAAAATCACAATAAGATACTACTACGAATTCATTAGAATGACTAGAAAAACAAAAACCTAACAATACCAAGTGCTAACAAGAATACAAAGTAACCAGAACTCTGAAAAATGTCTAGTGGGAATGCAAAATATTGCAGTCACTTTGGAAAACAGGTTGGCTAAAGTTAAATATATGCTCGTCATATGACCCAATGTCTTCGTCCTATTTACCCAAGAGAAATGAAAAATTATATTCACCAAAAACCTGTCCATGAATGTTTATAGTGGCTTTATATATAATTGCCAAAAACTGGAAACAAATTGGGTATATCTATATAATGGAAAACTAACTCAGCAATAAAAATAAGTACTTGACACACAAAACATTGATGAATCTGAAAACGCATGCTGAGCAAAAGAAACCAGACACAAAGAATCCATCCTGTTTGATTCAAGTTATATGAAACTCTAGAATAGGCAAAACTAAGCTATAGTGACTAAAAGTAGGTCAGTTATTGTCTGGGATCAGGGATGCCAGTAAGGAGCTCAAGAGAATTTTTGAAGTGATGGAAAGGTTCTCTATTTTGACTATGCAGGGAGTTAAACAGGTGTATAGTATACATTTGTCAAAACTCATGGCATTGTGCACTTAAAATGGATGCACTGCATTATATGTAATTTTATACCTCAATGTATCTGATTTAAAAAATGCATTATTGTCTTTGGAAGGTAGGAAGGATTGTGGCCGTGAACCTATTGTATTTAGTGCTTACATGAAACCAGGTTCTCCCAGAGGGATATCACTGCCCCTGCAGCTTCCTGACCACAGGACTCTTTTGGCATGCTCCTAGCTACCTTTCACTCCTTCTATCAAAATCATTGCTTACCCTTTTCTTTTTTTACTAACTCAGTTCATATTTTATTATTTAAAAAATGGAAATACTTTGTAAATGAAAAAGTGATACATATTTTTTCTTTTAAAATCTAGAGAGAGAGAACATACTATTAACAAGCACATGTACCCTGGAACTTAAAGTATAATAAAAAAAAAATAAGAGAAAACCCACATACCACTGCATACAATTGATTCTCTCTTCCCAGACGTTCTTGTATTCCCTTTTTTAGACAGCTAATTTTAAAGTTAATTTTATCTCAACTGAATACACAAATTCACATTTCTTTTGAAAAATTAAAAAGGACAGGAAAAGCCAGAATTCTCTTTGACCACTTACCTCTTCCCCATTTCACCAGTCAAGATGTAATTATTATTACTGGAATGTGGATCCCAGCTCTTTTAAAAATACTTTTGTTTTAAAAATTTTATTTTCATATAGTCACACTTAAAAAATTTTTAAAATTTTATCTTACAGAATTTTCAGTGAAATCTTTAAACATGTATTTTTCGGCATGTCACCTCTTCCTATTCCCCTCTCCCACTTGTCTTATTTCTCAGCCCCACATCCCAGGAGCCCATGTAAACAACCTGGAGTGTACCCTTTTCTTTGTGCCCATGTCATCATACATGTGATGTATATACACATATGTATCTTCACATATATACATATGTAGGAGTTTTAATTTGTGTATGTGTACATTTATACATACACATACATATATATGTATTTTTCAAAGATATTTTACCTTATTCAACTGTGGTTCATAAATTTCTTCAAGCCACTTGTTAGACTCTGGGATTACCTGTTCTAATGGCAGCCTAATTTTCTATGATATGATGTATATTGATACGTTAGTCCATAATTTTCCTAGTGATGGGGAATTCAACCATTATTATAATGCATATACCTCTCTTATAAAGTTTATCCTTAAATATTTTTTTTCCTATTTCCATTACTAAGTGCTTATTACTGGAGAGGAGGAGGCCTAGTGGTTTTTGTATATTTATCTTACATCCAGCCATCCTGCCAAAGTTTTCATGAATTTTAGTAGCAATTTTTCTGTATTCATTTTCTTTTACTGCAGTCTTTTAAAATTTCTAGAAATAAAATCATCTTTGTCTTTTCCTCCCAATGTTTATGTCTTTTGTTACCTTATTTTTTAGAAGGTTTAAGGTAATAATAGTGACAGCAGCACCACTACAACAAGTTCCTTATTTTAACAGAAATAGGTTTTGTGTTTCACAATTTAGAATAATTAATGTTGGTTTGGCAAATATTAATAGTCTTTTGGTAAACAGTGTTTTCTGTTTCAACTTTCCATGGTGTTATTAGAAAAAGCTGCCATATTTTTGAAATACTTTATCAGCATATATTATTATGGTCATATGGTTTTCCTCCTTTAGTTTGCTAGTAAAACAGATGTTGACAGATTTCCTGATGTTGAAGTGTCCTTGAATTCTTGAAAGAAGTCCTGCTTGGCCATATTAAATTACACTCTTGATATACTGTAGAATTCTACTAGCTAAAATCGTATTTCAAAATTTTACATCTGAGCTCCTAAGTCTGTAGATACATTTTTTGTTTTATTACTGTATTGGGTTTTGACATCAAAGCCATGTGTTTTATAAAACAGGAGAGCTTTCTTTCCATACTTCTCTATCATCTGGAATAGTTTAAATGGTACTGGAATTATTAGTTAGATAAAACTCATTTGGATCCAGTCTATTTTTCAGTATATCTTTATTTATCATTTCAGTATCTTTTATGATAATAAGTTTATCCTGGTTTTCCACTTCTTACTAGTTTTTGTAATTTATATTTGCTAGGAAATTTTCTGATTCCCCTGAATTTTTTGGTTTGTTGCCAATATTCATGCTTTTCTCTGTTATCTCCTTTCATATTCTTCATATTGTATACTTTTGCTCATTTCTCCTTTATTCAGAGGAGTTTGTCTATTTTATTACTGTTTATAAACATACAGCTTTTGGACTTATGTTTTCTATTCTATCGCTTTCAACTTCTATTTATCAATTTCTTTTTCTAGTATTTTTTTTTGGTTGCTATTTGCTACCTTATTAAGGAGAATAAGTAATATATTCCTTCACCCAAAAAAAAATTCCATCTGAAGGCATTTCAAGTTTACATTTTTCCTCTGAGTACAGCTTTGGCTATACGCTATCAAGTTTGGGTATAATGTGTGTTTTCTGTTGCTTTTTGGCAGTTTGTAATCTTCTTTAACTTTTCTCTCTGATCCAACAGAATGTTTCTTAATTTTTACACAGTTACAATATTTATAGTCACATGTTAATTATTCGTTTCTAAAATTTTTTTTGGGTGGGGGTGCTGCTGGCCAAAATTTATTTGATTTTTATGTTCCATGAATATTAACCAAAAAAAAATGTGCAACCTCTATTCAAAGAGCCATCAGATCAGGTTATATAGAGCCATCACATCAGGTTTACTAGTTGCATTATTCAATTCTTCTATGTCTTTATTTTTTGTCTATTGATTATATCTAGTTCTAAGAGAGGTATATTAATTTCTCTAATTGTATTTTTACTTTTTATCAAGTTCCCTGCATTTCTAGTGGCTTTTGATTTAAAGTATTCAGTTCCTCTGATAATTGGGACATAGAGTTTACTGCCACTATATCTTCTTAATAGATTGTGTCTTTTGTCATTACATAATATGCTGTGGAGTATTTTTAACCTTAAATTCCACTCTGATACTGACATTTCAATTCTCGCCCTTGTTTTTTGTATTTGCCTATTTTCTCTTTGTCACCCCTTTATTGTTAGCCATTTTCATCACTTTAAGTGTGTTTCTATACCTAGCACATAACTGGGTTTTGTTTTTTCTAAACACATCTATTTTGTAATGATAGAAAATTCAATCCATTCATATTTAGATAATGGTAGATTCAATTGATCTCATTCCTTCTATCCTACTTTGTGTATTATTTATTTTACATTGTTGTTTCTTCTTTTTCCTTCTAGTTTTTGCTGATTTGTTTTCTATTTTTTTTTTTTTTTTTCTCCATGAAACATTAAAACAGGAAAGTTTGTTGTTCTCTAGCTTGGTATTGTCCTGCCTTTTTTTGGTGCATTTTGTTGACTCAGGTAGGCACTTAGGTTAGAAGCCTCACTCCCACCCTCCCAGGCACACTCAACACTGATGCTGATATTTGTCACCAGGCTTGAACCCGGGGCAGCAGGATGTATTGGAGATAGGGTTCCATTCTGCCACTCTGCAGTTGTACAACCATGGGCAAATTATCCACCTTATTTGACCGTTACAATGTAGATAGTCATGTGGCACATGTGGGACTAACCAGGGCACATGTATGATCCACTTGGCATACAGTTGGTGCTCCTGTTCCCTGCTCTGTCTCTCCTTAGGCTCCTGGGCTGGGTTTGGGCCTCCCCCTTCTTTGAGCTGAGCAATCAGGATGAGGAAGATGGCCACAATGGCCAGCCTCATGTGTCTGGCTCACTTCTCTCAGAATTCCTAAAAGGGATTTCTCACGTCAGCTCCCATTGGTCTTTCATTTCTGTGGGGCAGCAGGGATTATACTCTTCTCTCCTGCCCTTAAACAATGTAACGAGACACTGTGGAGGGCTGTCTGTGGACACACAGGAGGTGGGCCTGGAACCCAGTGCTCCTGCCTCCAGCTCCAGATAAAGGAATGCATCTTCTACTGTCTCCTCTAGGACCCCAGTGTAGCGGGAATACCTTAAAATTGTTAGTGCTTCAGCTTTTTTAAAGAATCTTGTCTAGCTGGTTTTCTGGTTTTCACTGGAAAGCCCATTTTACAAAAAAGATAAATTTGTTATATGCAGGAGACAGGAAGTTGGAGGAGGGACCCAAGAAGGCCATGTCCTGGAGACTACAGCTTTCCTGGGGGCCTTGAGGAAGCAGCTAAGGGACACTGGCAGGCATTGTCCTTCATCCACGCTTCATCCCTTGCACACCTCTTGGCCTGGTGTTTCTCTCCAGGGCTTCGAAGCTGAGGAATCCACTGATTCAGAGCATGCTGTAGCTGTCATCATCAGGTCTTGGGACTTGCCCTCAATGTACTGGGTGTCAATTCTTTTGTATCCTCTCATTTGTTTGGTAGAGAGAGGGGTGGAAAGTATTGCAGATGATCTATCTCTACATCTTTAGTTTTGTGATTCTGCTGATTTCCAGTAGGCAAAACTTTAACCTCCTTGAGGGCAGAGGTCTGGTACCTGTTCAGATCCCTACTCAAGGGTTGTGGAATGTGGTTTGGCGCCTTCTCCCACGTGCTGTTGATAACTGAGGACAGCACCCAGGAAAGCCCCTTAGCTCCTTCCACCATCTGGGTCCTCTGATCTGCAGGACCTTTGGGGTTTATTCCCTGTCCACCCATGGGTTCTGTGTGCCTTCTGCTGTTAATCTACGCCACTCTCCCATCTGCCCTTCCATCTTAGTGCTCTCTTGCCACTTCATAAAAATGGTGCCACAAGCTCCCTGGGGACAAGGCAGGGGCTTCTTCCCTGCTGGAGGCCCGTGGCCAACATTCACGCTGAGGGGTGAGGGTGGCAGGTGCTATTTGATGAGATCCTCTCCCGCTCAAGCAAAACAACAGGTCTCCCGGAGCCCAGCCCTCCTCTGCAAGCAAAAGAATACCAAACAACTCTGTTCAAAACAGTTTATTTTATTTTATTTTTTTTTTGTCAGACAAACACATTGATTTCTGGACCACAGTAGAGGATGGAAACCTTTCACAAACTTATTTATTTGAAAATACAAATATAAAATTATACTTTCCACATCTGTGATGTGAGAGACTGCCATCCACATAGTAATTTTTTACAACAGGGCTTTAAGAAAGCCACACACAAAGACCTGAAAGATGCTTGAGATATATATATAGATAGATACATATATATGTATATATATAAAAAAAATACTCACTACCAAAGTTCTCATCAGTTTCATACTAAAGTATAAAAGTAAGGGTGAGGTCAGCCACAGTGCTAGGGAAAGTTTTATTTAGATACATTTATGTCCACATGAAACGCTTAGACTTGCATCCTATTACATATGGAATTCGGAGTTTACAATACACCATGAACGGCAGATTGGCTAGCCCACGCTACTTAAGAGGACACTCACAGATTCCACACGCGATGGTACATTATGTACAGAATACAGTAGTAGAGAACCTTCGAGGGAGGCTCTGGAACTTTTGTCTCTCAGCCTCCAGCCCCCTCCCCCATCATGCCCCTGCCTCCCGGAACTGAAATCCTGTCGGAGACAATACATTCTGATTATTTGATAGCCAGGTGTTTGGATTAAGGTTGCCCCCCCAGCCCCCGACAAGAGGGGTGGATTTTATTTATATGTTTTTGTGTTTTAGTTTACTTACATTTTTTTGGTGGAAAAAAAAAAAAGAAAAAGAAAACAAACATATTACAGTATTAAAGTATTGCTTAACTTCCAGCGTCTCCTTGTGTAGTGTCTGTGCCCAGGACAGGGCTAAGCTGATGTCTGCTAGTTGTCTGCTTTGGGGTGAGGGTGGGGAAACCCGCCAGTGTCTTTCTTCAATGTGCTTGCCTGCAGTCAGTCCCTCTGCTCTACCCACTGTCTGCCTCCCTTGGAAGATAGCCTGGCTTGTGAAGCACATTCAAGAAAAAAAAAAAAAATCTCCCTTCCCCCACCAGCCCCCCACTCTCCCTCTGTCCCTGCGTGCCACTTGCAACCAATAAAAAGAAGTATGAGTTAGTGTTTCTTTTGTAAACAATTTCATATGCAATATAATACAGAAAGCATGGCTGACCTTCAATAAAAAATGTAGTAAACGATATTGCTTTATTCTTGAATATGCTGCAGTGAGTGAATGGCAGAATGAAGCAGTGTGGAGGTGGTGGAGGAGGCTAAGTCCCTAGCCCTCGTTTGCACTAAAGATCAAAATAGGTTTTGTTTTTCTATTTGGAACCAAAAATAAAATTTTTTCCCCCAAAATCCCCAAATGAAAAAGAACAACAAGCAAAACCCACCCCCAAGAAATCAAAAACAAAACAAAACCAAGAACAAAAACTGAACACCTTTCAGGTCATTAGAACCAACAATTACCCAATGATTTTTATACTAGTCTAGCAAGATGTGTGTAACATTCACTGGCTGTGATTGCTGTGCAGTGAAACAGTAAATTGACAGCAATAGAGCCATGCTACCTTAAAGTCCAAGCTACAAGTTCAAATTAAGATGAAGGTTATGAAGGATAAAAACGCAAAGGCCTGTTGGGGCTTCGTTTGAATCAAGCTAATGGGCGACTGGGATAGAGCGCGAGGCTGTTTGGTTTTCCCAATGGATATGAGGAAGGCCACGAGCCAAGTCTGTGGAAGCTGCTAGAGAGCAGACCAAGGCTTGGTCATATCCGTCAGCCCCATGCCCAGCTAGAACCGGGAATGGGTCCGGGAGCTAATGCCACTCACTCGCCTCTGCTTGGGAGGAGAGGAGTTCGGGGGTCTCAGGCAGATGGATCTGGAAGCCAGAAAGTCACCCGGTGGCTGTTTGATAATTCCGGGGAAAAGCCATCAGCCAAGAGGGTTTCTCCCCCAGGGAAGGCGAAAGGTGGTTCCCATGTTCGCCATTGAGCTTAACTGAAACAAAGACAAGGCTGAACATCAGTGCTAAAAGAATTTACAAAAATCTTTCAAAATGGACTTCTAGATGGATGGGGGGACTAACGTGAACCTTAAACCTAGGTAGCCACATTAAAACATATCGGATTTCCACAAGATTTGTGCTATGGGCTACTGGGTCTCTTCAAAAGGTATATAAACATCTAAAACATATTCACACAGATTATCAATTTCTTCTGAGCATTCTTAAAAAAATATTTTTCTCTTAGTAAAATCATTTTAATATACCATGCCTCCCTCTTTTAAAAAATAAATTAAAAAAATCCAGTTTTGCATATCTAGCATTAGCATTTAAGGTAGTATGGCACCCCTTCACAGTGGGGGGGGGGGGGAATCTACAAAACGCCGTAGAGTCCGCCGGCATTTTAACATGGTGAGACCTTGGGTTAGTTGAAACCACATCAGATCAGCTAAAATAAAATTAAACTTGAAATTGAAAAAAATAATTAAAGGAAAAAACTGCCCCAAAATTATTAGCTTTTTTTTTTTTCATAAATAAGAGAAAGTTCTATCCTTACTGGTCCTAAATCTGAATAACTATGTCTAATTTTTTTAAACCTTAATTATGTTATACCTATCAATATGTACTAGAAGAAAGAGGAGAAAAAAAGTCGCTACACTAGTACCAGGACAGCACGCTTACAAGATAGCCATTTTATACATTATTAACATACAATGATCAACAAAGAGTCTTCTATGAGGTGATGGGGGATGCAGAGAAAAGGAAGGGAAGTACAGTACATCACCAACATGGACAAAATAGGAATTAAATTCCCTCGTCTAAACACTGAATTTCTGGGAATTTACTATTTTTTCTTTCTTTCTTTTTTTTTTTTAAATAAAACTTCTGTTTTGTTGTTTTATGACTTGAACAAGTTTTGATATTTTAAAAGCGCTCAGCATTTAATCTGGTTGTTTGGGGGAAAAGAAAAGAAACAAAGAAAGGAAAAAAGCAATAAAAAAACCTCACCAAACAACCTAACATTTTATTAGAAAAACAAAGAACATGATTTTTTTTTTAATTAAAAAAAAATGTTGTTGCTGTTTCATTAGAATTGAAAAAGGCTTTTTTCTTTCTTTCTGAGTTAGCATTTTGGAGTCTTTAGTTTGAAGATGCTTTTGCCCTACCATGTCTGTGAATGTCTACATTAGTCTACTTTGTTAGTAAAATTTATAAAAATAGGAGTGCAGCAGCTCTTTATAATAAATGTCGCATTCAGTGTCTCATACTGGCTGTGCCTTAAGTACCAAATTTATAAACGTAACAATTTAAAAAATATTAATAAAACGTCAATATCACATTTTAAAAAAGAAAAAATATATATCCACACTACAATATGTTTTAATGCCATCTATTGAGTTGTACTTCTATAGTTGCTGTTGCCGACCTATTACCAATATTTAAAAAAAAGTTAAATTAAAAAATATCCTTCATCATAAGTATCTTTCCCCAACCGAGGACCATATATTATAACAGCCAAATGTTAAACATGTGCAAAGAGGAAACTGTCAGTTTTTCCCACCAGTCACAGTGCAGTGATGTTTATACTTTTTATTTTTAAAATTCTGTTTACATCTATAATAAATTAAAAAAAAAATTCTTCCATAGCCTCTCTGGTGATACTTGCAGCACTGAGGTATTAAAAAAAATATATAAACCAAAAGGTTGCTTTCCTAATTTGTAAATAGAAAGTGAATGGAGAAAGGTTGTATTAATGCAGGCTTATCCACTCCTGGCCCATGGGCCCCCAGATCTGGGAGCGGGGTGGGGAGCAGGGGGAGAAGAGAGGCAAAGTGTCCTAGGAACCTTTGGAGGTGCTGAAATGATTGGACAATAGAAAATGATCAAATATTTAAAAATTAAGACTGAAAAAGAATATCCCCCCCACCCCACCCCCACCCAAGCCAAACAGGTGTGCTTTGAAACTTTAAATATGTTAAATATTAAAATTGTAGCTTTGTTTTTAAAAAACGTCTTGGGAAAAGCAGTTTTTCATATTTTAAATAAAAATCTAACTAGACGGTAACATTTGAAGCTGTGCACAGACAAGAGGTTAATAGGCTGGTACAACACTAATACAGTTCTTAGGTCTATCACACAGACAAAGGAGCTAAACAGTGCTCTAACTTGTCCTGGGGTGGTCCTGGCAGCTGGGCGATCTTCATCTCAGTAACTGACTTGGCCAACGTTCCTTTCCCGCCTCCTTCCACAGAGCATCAAACTGCCTGGGACCGACTCCCTCACAAAAATATTTTTGATTCTCTCTTTCTTAATAGTTTCTATGTAGTTAATGGAATTGTATTTACAACATTTCTTTTTTAGAATTCACAATTTCAAAAAACCTTATAATATCACCTCTTTCAACAGAAAAAAAGCACTTATAGAAAAGGAGGACACCCAAAACACTGTCGTCCTTACCTTATTGCCGAAAATAGATAGACTCAGATTAACATAGAGACATCACAAAAAGAACTGCTAGAGAGTCTGTGAATTAGCTTACCACATCTCACTTCTTCTACAACGCAAAATAGAAAGCTCATGCCCACCTCCCGCCCCGCACTTCACAACTTTGCTTCAGTGTGTGCTCAAGTTCCACCTGAAAATTCATACAGTCTCAGAATTGGTACCAAAATAGGGAGAGTAATATTACCATCTCAGCATCCTTTAAAAGTGAGAACAGAACCAAAACAAGCAAAAAAAAATTTTTTAAGAAAAAATAACTCCTTAATATAACAATTATACTATGGTTAGCTTTGAACTAGATATTAAAGCTACGTGACTACTGGACTAAGTCAAAATCACTACCAAATGTGATTCAAGGAGATTTAAAAGGAGAATGGGAAGAGAGGAAGGGAGAGGGAAACCATCAAGAAAAACAAAACAAAACAAACTGAAATCATGGGTTATATACACATTTAAAAGCTGTTGTCTTATATTACAGCAGATTCGTGAGATGATGAGATGTAGTCAACCCTCGATCCGAAGTGAGCCATCTCTGGTTGGGATGGGGAGTGAGGCTGGTGGGGGTCCAGGTCTGAGGACATCACCTAAACAAAGGGCCACTCAGAAACTTCGCCCAGTCTTGCCTGGACATCCAGGTATGCTCTGCAGGGTGGGGAAGGCCAGGATGTCCAGAAGAAAACATAAAATGGAGGGGAGAGGGGAGGAGAAAGAAGTGTCAGACAAGTATGAGATTTCCTCCACTGTTTTAACTAGAGTTTCAAAGATGGACTTCATTGCACTACTGAATATGTATGAAAATCACCTGGCTAGAAGCCTACTGAGATCACAGCTTTGGAAATCTGACACCTAAACCATGCCTGATACTGGGGAGAGGACAAGGTTACAACTCTTCTTGCTGATTTGATACAGTACCATAGGGTTCTTGAGGTAATGGTGGGAAATGTGGTCACAGGGGTTGCAGCCAGATGGGCCAACTGCCCATTGACCAGAGATACCTTTTTTCTGTTTAAACTTCTGTTTCCAAAGCTAAATGTTAAAAACAAACAAACAAACAAAAAAAACCCCGCAAACTTTTGCCTTTATTAGATACCCATCAATAACTTTTAAATGCAAACTTATGCTAAAAGATCATACCACATACCAAAAACTAAAGGTCATGACACTAAAAATATACAACAAATAACCAGCTTTGGTTACAGGAAACAAAAACAGGCCCAGGATTCACAGATGTGTTAATTGAGTCTCCCTGAATTGACTGCGGGTGGGGGGTGGGGGGCGGGGGGCGGGGAGCGGGGCCTGGGCTCCTCTTTTGTGGATGGCGCTAAATGTCAGAGGGTCACCTCTGTTGGGGACAATGTGTGTGTCTGACCAGTCCTTCCTAACTGCTGTGGTGCAGCCACGTGGCTCTATGAGTTCACCTAATCCATTTTGGAAGGGGGTGAGTTGCTATCACACTCTTGGCTACTTCGTCCTTCTCTGGAAATTGAGTCCTAGACTTAGATGAGGGAGGATGGGCTGGTAGCAGCCTCCCCCATCCCATTCTATCCCGCCCCACCCCTATGGAAAGGCTTTAGTGGCCTTGGGGGTACATGGAGCTGTGGGCAGGAAGCCCTACACCACTCCTTCTCTTCCAAGGGAGGTAAGGAGGGAGCACAGGCAGCCCCAGTGCCTGGCCTTTCAAGGGTCTGCTGTGCCTCGTAGTTGTTTAACCCCCTCTTCATGTGACTTCACAAAGGGCTGGAGCCATCTTCAGTCTCCGGAGTTCTTGGTGATATCAGTTGTCCCTGCTCCCAGAGAAACCTTACTTCCTCTGGGCCCCCAAACCCAGCTTAATTAGTAGCGAGTAGCTTTCCTTCAAACTGTTAGTGGCCTCTGGCTCTGGCCAGCAATGGCTGGGTCAGTGGTCAAGGGGAAGTGGAGGCGAGGGGTGGGGGAATTCACACACATGGTTTATTTGGTTAACAGAGGCAGTTGCGTTAGTTGAGGTGATCCCTTAGCAGCAACATTAGAGAAATCCAAGAGATTTATGGAGCTCAACTCAACCCAGTTCTCCACCTGGTCCGACTCAGGAGCCAGGAGCAATCCCTCACTAGGAGAGAGGCATCCAACGAAGTGCAAGCCCGAAGTGGCCAGTTCATCTGCAGCCTTGTTTCTCCTACCTCCCAACTCCAAGAGTGAAAGGCTCTGGTGCCCCTGTGGGATTTTCCTAGTGGAATACATTGCCTGGCCTCAGCTGTCACCCTCTCTTTTCCAGAGACAGATCCATGTTGCAACCTCACACACTTAATGTGCTAACACAGTACACATCTAGTGCTTTCACAAGGACAACCCCCTCCCTTGCTGGTGTTCTTCCCAAGAAGGACAGATACTCACTTCCACAGGAGTGTGTGGCAAGGGGCTCCCTCACTGCCCCAACCTCCCTCTCCTCTCTTCCATCCCCTCCACATCCCCATCAAAGTGATTGAAAAAATGTTTAATTAACTTGAGCTCAGTTTAAAAGGTTAGGAAACTGGCAGGGATCCAAATCCACGTTACACAGGTGATGTCGTTAATTTAATTTGCTTTTCGTGCAGTAATCTGGATAATTACTCAGTAGTTACTGGCAAAAATGTTTTCTTTTCACTAAAAGATGGAGTCTGACTGTTTGACTGCATGAACCCCATTGGCTGAGCCCCAGCAAGGCCTGGGGAGCTGAAGGGGTCTAGCAACTCACAGGGCCAGCTCAAAGGACCTCCAGGAGTGGTGGCCCTGGCCCCCATCCCTGCTTCCAGGCCTAGCAGAAGCCCAATGCTTCCCTGCCTCTATCCCCCTGGGACGGGCGCAGCACGAGATCTCCTTCCAGTTTCCCACACTCTTGATTGTATTTCAAGACAGAGAAAGATGAAGGGTGGAGAAGATACAGAAAAAGAATCCAAAGAACCAAATTAAGAAAAAAGAGAGAGTCAAAAAGGTGGGGGTCATGATTAAAAGCTGGAGGAAGGGATGACAGATTAAAAGACTGGATTTGTTTTTGCCCCCACCCTCCTGAAAAGGGGTCCAGAAAGAGGAGAGAGAGATGTGGATGTGATGAGACAGGGGCACGCACGTACATGTATGACCCGTGGACATACATGTACGGACACACCAGCAGGGCGGAGACACATGGCAGAGACGGTAATACCTCAGAGTGAGATGGCAACGAAAGCACCTGCTCAATGGTATCCATTTGTAAAGGCCGTTGCAATCAAAGGTCCCTAAAATTGCACAATTGTTAAGGTCATCAGTGTGCTATACATGGGAACAGATTGTCACATTCTGGGAAAGGAAATTATCTCTAGGACTAGTTCTGTGGTTGCCAGCATGAATATGTAATTCTGAGACACCGTGCCATGAGGGGCCAGGATGACATCCTCCTTAGCTCCAGACCCCTAGTCCCCACTCCCTCCGCCCCTACCAAGCCTATCTGCTTACCCAGGGAAAAACCAAAAGCCAGATTCAGAGGCGTGGGTGGGTGGTGGGAAACGGGGGTTTGTGCCCCCAGTGATGGGCACGGCTGCCCTGAACCCCAGAGTGCAAAGATAAGTCTCTGTCCACAGTCCCAGCGGCTCTAGCTGGGGAGAAGAAATCCCGGTGCAGACAGACTGGGATGCTTTCTGGTTATTTCAGAAAAACATCACAGCCCACAGGTCAAAAGACCCCGGTTTTCAAGAACAAATTGGGCCTGTGTTTCTGGATGCTGAATATGGAAATGAGTTGTGTTCTAAGTAGTGATAGATGGTCCCCTAAATTGAGCAGCTCTCAGGTGAATAATAATATTCTGGATTTGGTACCACAGTTGATCCGAGGGGATTAGATTCATTAAACTACTGACTTAAGTGATACTGGCTTGGGAGCAGAACTGAACAAGGACCCACCCTGCACAAATAGGGCTGGCAGGTGTGTGTGCATGTGTGCGTGTGCGTGTGTGTGTCCGTGTGTGCGTGCATGCATGTGTGTGTGTGCATGGATGTGTGCGCATGCGTGTGTGCATGTGCGTGCGTGTGCGCGTGTGTGTATGAGGGAGGAGCTCCCAATGCCAGGGGGCATGAATGAGGCCACCTTGGTGCCCTAGACTGTCTGCACGTGTTTTGTTCTCCGCAGCGTGGCCCCCAAGGCAGGGCTTGCCAGCTGTTGCTCAGAAGCAGAGTCTGACAGGAACATGGCCTGGGACTGCAGACGCACCCATCTTAGCTCAAAACCAAGCTGCCTCCAAAATAGTGAGGCTGGCTAGGGCAAAGGTTGGCCAATTTTCTGTTTCCAAAATGGAAGGGACAGCGAGCAAGTGGGCTCAGGCACATTCATGCTCACACACACCGGGAGGGAGAAGAACAATACAATCTGAAAACAGCATGCAAATCTGTTAAGCAAATCTCCATTGCCTGGATTAGTCAGATTATAGAACCACAGAGCATTACAAATATCAAATGCATCTGGCCTTCAAGGGGTGGGGGCTGCAGCTAAAGAACGCAAATGGGAACTTACTTGGAACCTGGAAACTGTAAGAAACATTAGCAAAGGAAACTGCCTGGGAGAGGGCTTGGACCCCCACACCACCTCCCAGGCTCCAGCACTGCCACTGGATCTTAGATCAGGGGCTCTGGTGACTAAGGCTCCTACTCTGGTGGGGAGCTGGGACATTTCCCGGCTTTCAGGTCCCAGCCCACATGACAGTGTCCAGAAAGCGGGGATCAAGGAAGGTGGCCACTACTGAGTCCCTATTACGTGCCAGTGCGTGACATTATTTCGAATAATCCTCCCACACTCTTTGAGGAAAGTACAGAGATGCTGGTTTTGCAGTCGGGGAAATGAGGTTCAGGCGGGTCATCAAAGTGGCTCAAGGATGCACTGTGTGAAGGTGATGGAGTGGTGAGATCTGAACCGGACCTGCCCACGCTCCTTCCGCTCCATCACACAGCCACACGAGAGGCACTCAGGACATGTCTAAGGCGATGGAGGCTTCAGCCCTCAGGAGCTGGTGTGATGTTGATGGGGACCCTCTGTCCTCTCCTCTGCCCCCGATTTTGGGCTTTCCTGGCACACCCACAGGCCACAAGGAGCTGGTCAGGAAGGAGGAGGCAGGAGGGCAAGGGAAGGCAGGTACTTACAGCTATGCCGTGGCCGAAGCCCGAGCCCGGCTGTGGGCTGGCTGCACTTATGTAATTCCCCACTCCGGAGTCCTGGCTGGCAGGGCCGTAGAGATCGGCGACAGGTCCTGGGCTGTTGGCCCCCGGGAAGCCTCCGGGCCGCGCCGGGTTGGAGCCTGCCGGGGAAGCGGGCGCGCCAAAATTCGGTTGAGCACTGTAGCTATTCAGGACTGGTGTGCAGAGAATAGAGCTGGGTATGAGGCCAGAAGCCAGGCATGCACCGGTCATTACAAGCCAAACACTTGAGAAAAACAGCTGAGGCCCAACTTCTAACACTCAACCAAGGCCATGCGAAAACATCAGCAGGGACTCAAGAATACTCAGCCCAGGCTACTACTAAGAAGCTTGGAGCTCCAAAAATATAGAGAATAAAAAAACAATCATTCAACACACTACGGCAACCAACCGGAGGTGCTTCACTGCCCACCAAATTATCACAATAGAAATAGAGATATATATGGAAGAAAGAGAGAGAGAGAGAAAGAGTTTTTTTTTTTTTTTCACATCTGAATTGATGCTCATGCAGTCTTCTAGATCTGGGCACGTTGAGACAGCATTCACATCCCATGCAAACTACAAAGGAACTAGTTTTAGACTACACATTGTGTTAATATTGATATTAAAACATGACAGGAAACAAAGCAATTTGTGTCCAGGAAAAAAAAAAATCTTTGCGGAGGGGATTTTTGATCTTTTCTTGTATGTGTGTTTCACTTTTTCTTTTTGGATCCATTAAATGACAAATTGGTTTTGTTTTGTTTTTTTAAAAAAAGACAAAAAAGATTCCCATTCTCCATCCCACCCTCACCACTCCCCCCTCCCCACTGGCTACTCCCTCCCTTCCCACCCTTCCCACTCATAACCCTGAATGAAAGTCATCAATACTGAACGTGGTCGGAGGATGGGATATGTCATGGAGAGTTTGGGCATCTTGACATAACAGTAATGATGGCGGCAGAGAGTTTCCTTTTGGGGTGGAGAGAAGGGGATGGAGGGAGGGATGGGGGGGAATGGTAAACCTGGAGGCTGGGGCCAGAGCTGGGGTGGAAGCCAATGGTTCTACAGGACACCCACACACTCACCTCCTGCAGGAGAAGGAAAGGGGGGATTTAAACTTTTTTTTCCTTTTGTTTAAAAAAAAAAGACAAAGAAGTATGAATGCAGAACATACCGACTGAACCAATTCATAGCTAAACCATAGCTGATCAAAATGCCTGCTTTCTCTTGGTTATCCTGCAATGTCAACTCCAGACTGAGAACAGCAAGCTCAGGATGTATACAGAGAGGGGACTTGACACGCACAAATCCAGAGAGTGGTGGGGTTGCAGATCGGGGGGCAGCGGAAGGTGACACTGCCTCGGCCCCCCACCAACCTCATCATTCTGACCCTAATGAGGGTCGCAGCCTGTCAACCAGTTAACTAGGTTAATTTTGTTCACCTTTATTTCCCCTTAGTAGTTTAAACTTTATTTTCTTTTCCAAAATGGAAAACAATATTTTTTTTAATTGTAAAAGGAAGTTCTTATTGATTTTTAAGCCTCAAGGTGAGTCTGGGCTGGCCAACTTTGGTCTACGGCTAACCTGTATTAAAGAACCAGACATTCTGAGAGTCACACTTTCAGATCTTCGGCTCCAAAGGGCTGCTCCTGGCAACAATCACTTCTCCCTTCTGCCTCCCTTGGCCTCTCCCCCTCTTCCCTGTGACCAGTTGCCTTCAATGGCAGAGGCAAAGAACATCCATGCAGGTGGGGTCACTCCTGGCTTTGGCCCCTCCCTTGCCCAGGGACCTGTGGTTTGAGGCCCTCAGTTCTGGTGGGCCTGGAAGAGCCAGAAGTGGATTGATTTTCACCCACTTGTCACAGGGATGGGAAGAGATTGATGAGGCACCCAAGGCACACTGGCAGGAGACTGAGACAGAGACACAAAGATACACGAGAGACCAAATCAAGCTGGGCCTGGCTCCTGACTCAGCAGAGAAAACAGAACTGTAGCGTCCGGATGCCCTTGGGGTGGGAAGCCCGAAGGTGAGCCGCTTTGAAGCTGTAGCTGAGAAATGAATAAACTGGCCAATGGAAAGAGCAGGTTAAAGAGAAAAAGAAAAAAAATAAATTACAGAGGCTGAGAGCAAGTGAACGGCTGATCTGGGAATGCGCTGGCAGACAAAAGGATCAGAGATTTTTGAATACAGAAGATTCAACTTGCAGATAACACTTGGCCCTCTCACTCATGGAGGCAAATATCAAGCCGAGATATTCAAAAGGCGGTATTATCTTAGTCTAACACATTTTTTTCTTCTGAGCTCAGGAAAACAGAAGAAGCTTGGACAGTGGACTCCTGGTTTTGTCCAGGCAGCTGAAATCCCTCCCTATACAAATGAATTAATTAGCCTGTTCCATTTTAGGCTAATAGGATGGGGTGGGCATGAGGAGGCGCAGTGGTTGATGGAAAGAAAGTTTTTTTGGCTTCTTTCTTGTCTGGCCGGATGTGAACCCAGGAAGGTGTTGGGCAGGCTCACCTAACTAGTGGGTGGGGAGAAGCAGGTTTAGATTTCCGTTTCTTCCAACAGAAGAGCCACCTAGAGACTAACCTAGCCAGCAGAAGCAGTCTTGGAGACAGGATGTAGCATGCCCACAGAAGGGTGATGTCCAGAAATGCCCCCTTCTGCAAGCTTAGAAGACAGAAGGGCTGTTGGTGTTATGCCCATCCCTGGCAACCTCTCCCATTCCTGTGTGCGGGGAGGCCTGTGGCTTCTGAGTCGGCCTGAAGGGAATTTCACAATAAGCAGCTCATGTTAGGTCTATATCACCCCTCCTTGCTCAGTCATCCTCCATCAAATGACACAAAAATCACCGTGGAGAAGACACTGTATTAGAATGCAGCTTTCAAATCCCAAGTCCTGTTTTATTATGCACTTGTTCATCACAATGCCGGAGCCTCAGCTCAAAGTCACCTTGCAGATGTCCCCCAGCCAGGGGTGAAACACAGGGCTGCTGGGTCCCCACTAGAGGGCGCAGCCGGCAGGCAATAAGCGCCCAGTTCTGGGCTGGTCCCCTGTCTCCAGCTAGGCTTCTGGGCAGTGGAACTCGCACCCTTGAGGGCCGGGCGCACGGAAGAGAGGAGCCTCTATTTTCCACAGTCAACACTTGTGTGTGTCTGTCTCTGCGAGCAGAAGACCCAGGCTCCAGAAAGCATGTTAAAGTCCCCCAACAAGCCATCTGGAAACTCATGCATCTTTGAGAAGACTCATAAAAAGCAACGGCTCTGGCTGCTTAGGAGAGAATGGGGACTGCCACTTGGCACATAAACGTGTCAGTAGCTGTTCCTGCTATCTGACAGTGGGAAGACATTAGGGACAAAGCAATTTTCTTCTTTCGCGAAGTCAGCGTAACTCCACACACTGAACACTGGCTGGCTACACAGGAAAGGGGCTCATCTGAGAACGCTGTCTCCCTCTAAGAGGAGACGTAGAGAGTGGGGTTGCAGGGGGTGGGGGGGAAGGCATGAAGCCAAATCTCTGACCTGAGGGTGCTTTCTGTGGAAGTCATTCTCCAGTCGATTCTCAGTGATCTTTCTAAGTGAAGGTGCCTTTTCCCCAGGCACGGAGACTTATTTTGGGGGGCCAGAATTGGTCCCATATACCAGGATCAGCTCGGGAAGAGAAGATGGGACGTGGCTCTTAGTGGACAAGGGCACCTTGTCTACTGCTCAGCTAGGGTGTGCGTGTGTGTCGGGGGGGAGGGGCAGGGAGTACACTTTGTTGAATAAACAGTGCTGAGATTTATAAATTGGATATTATGACTCCTGTCCCAGAAGAGGACAATGTCTTGCAAACGTCTTGGCATTTTTGCAGCAGGAGCTTTGAGCGTTAAGTGGCTTGGGATAAGCCCTGCTCTAGGATGGCAGTTTGGGGGCTCATTGTGGTGATCAGGTTCATTTCATTAGCAGCATCCATGGCAGCATTTTAATCCCAGGCAGGTTTCTCTTTGCCCTTCATCCTCACTCCCCAATATCCTCTGGGCTTTCCCAGTCAAGGTGGCACCTACAGAGAGGCAGCAATGACGTAGAGAAAGGGAGCACTGGACTCGGAGGCAGAAGACCTGACTGTGACCCCAGCTCTGTTCTTACAGTCAGGTGCCTTGGGCTAAGAAGCCACTCACAAGCCCAAGTCCTCATCTGTAGCAAGTGAGTGATGCTTTCCTTATTCAATCTGACTCACGGGGCTGCTTCAGGAATGAAAAAGAGAAAGTGTTCTGTAACTTGTCAAGTTTAAAACAAATACACCCTATTTCTGAAATAGTTATGTATGCAGAGCCCAATAAGGCAGGTACTACCAGTGGATTTAGGAAAATCTGATATAGGCAAATGCAATTCACTATCCATATGAATCAGGAGGTGACTTACAAAAATCCCAATTTATCCATTTGGTGCATTTAATCATCTTGGGCCTGAAGAAAGAACTCCTGGGAATGGGGGTCAGAAAGCGAGAACACCGAATCTCACCGAGGATGGCAAGAGGAGATGCACTTGAATGAAAGTTGGTGGCATTTCACATGGGATAAAAGGAGAAACTTCCTGCCCATCAATAAAATACTCTGATGGCTGACCTGGGAAAGTCCGAGAATCTTATCCTGTAGATCTTAACAGAGACGGATGCTGCAGGCTTAAGACTCTCACCTGCAAGGGTTGGACCCAAAGCTACTGTGCATCTTTCCCTTAGGGTTCTAAAACGAGATGCGAGAGATGCCTGCTGTCTGGCCAGCATGTGACTCTGCCCAACTGTGGTGAGAAGGGACTGGGCTGAGAGTGGAATTAGGCACGGAGGGTAGGGAAGTGGTAGGAGTCAGAACAGCCTCACTGTAGGTCTAGAAAAGGTATGGAAGTCTAGTCCAATAATTTTTGTGTTGTCCCTAAGTGATGCCACTGGACCTGAGGCAAAAAGCTAGAGCCAGGACAATGAGGGGGGCACCTCTCAGAGGGCACCTCTGGCTCTAAGGCCTGAAAATTGGATTATTACTGATCCAGAGAAAGGAACTGTTTACAATATTTTCCAGATGAGCTCAGTTCACATATTTGGGACAAGCCAGGGGCCCACCAAGTTCCAGCCCTAGACCCAGCTCCTAGTTCGGTGGGTCTCACGTTTCCGCAAAAGCCAGGGCCAGCCCTCAAGACAATTTCGGTCATCTGCTTTGTGAATTATCTGCTGCTGCCAGGTTTCATTTCAGGCCGAAGACCACAGTGGCCCCGGCACATTTCCGGGAGAAAGACCCTCCCCTGCCCAGCTCGTGCATGTGGCCCGGGTAAGGCAAATGCAACGGAGGGCCCACCCTTGCCAAGGCCAGTTCAGAAGGGATTTGGGCTGACTGGTGTCACGGCCTCCATTCCCAACCCCCAGTCCTGACAGGATGGAGGACTGAGAACAGGAGCGGTCATAAGCCTGTGTAATAGTCTGTGAGGGCAGAGGCTGTGTTAATTCATCATGCTGAATTTTTAGGAGTTTTTGTTTTAGAGAAATTTAAAGAAACTAAATAAAGTTATCACACCCTCCAACATTCACTTCTGCCTTCATCTTGTCTATATCATGCTTGTATCTGCCTTGATTTAAAACTCCACAGTCATAGGACTCTATCTCCCTTATTAGCAAGAAATTCCTCCAGGCAGGTGGGGAACTCTCGGGATTCTCAGGGAGCCCTATGTTCCCGATCAGAGAGCATACTCTCCAAAGAGCAATAGCAACCTTCTGCCATTCCTTAGTGGACACTGGCTCCACAATGCCAGTTGGCTGTCAACAGTGAGGGCCTGCATGAGTCTCTCTGAACAGCCAGCTACTCTTTATTGGAGGGCTCTGAATTTCGGCAACTGGGCAGCCAGAGGCCTTCCTGGGGAACAGAATTGGGGATCCCATTCTGCAGTTTCCTTCCTGTGTCCTCTGAAAACAGTGCCCACTGTAAATAATTGCAGATGGTCAAATGCGAAAGGTAAGCATGAAAAGACAAAATCTATTTCTGATAATGGAAGGAGAATACTCGGTTATGAATTGGCATGTCTCGAGCAGAGCAAGGTAGGATTACACTCCAGGAGTCTGCCCGGCCAGCTATGTCCCAGCAATCCTTGGCTCAAGCTTTCCTTCTAGAGCTTAGCCTGAAGGTAGGAGAGACTGGTAGAGAAGATCAGCAACGATGTCCAACCTGGGAAAATTGTATGACATGCTAAATTAAAATCAAATCAGTTCAGGCACCCAGATGCAGGGACAGTCAATTTTATACACAATATAGTTTTAAAAGCTCTGCTGAAATTCAGGCTATTTTAGAAGGGAAGGGGGAAGACACTTTAAAACTGGGGGAGGATTAACAGAGCGATGTGATGGGATTTCTTTTTCACTGTCTGCATATACAAACAGATACATGACTGAGAGGTACACACTCAGCCTGGTGTCAACATCATGCTAGTCTTGATGTATCTGGAGTCGCCTGGCTCCTCTTACATGCTGCACGGGACACATGGTGAGTGTCTGGGCACGCACTGGGCTGATAGGACAGCCAGCATCACACAGACATTCCAAATGTCAGTGACAATGGCGCCAGTCTTATGATAAGTTGTAGTTTCTGCTTGTTCTCAAAACTTAACCTGATTCAGACCACTGAGGTTGGTGCTGATAATGTCTACTGGTTAATGTTGGCCTGTCTCAAGTAGCGAACTGATGGACATGAGCACTTAACACTTGTGAATTATTTTGTTGAAAGATCTTGGCTTCTGGTCAAGTCACACTCCCCTAAAACCCTCAGGAGATAGTATCATTATTAGCCAGTTTTAAAACTCTCCTATAACATGTGAGTGGTAAAGCTGGGGAAGCACACTACCATTCAGATCAGTGTAGGGAGAAAGTTCCAAACACCCAGAACCAACCCATCTGAGAAAGGCTTTCTGGCTAGGACCATGCATTTTCTGTTGAGATATAATCTCAACGGTGCAGTGGTGCACTCTTGACGCACTGCAACCTCTGCCTCCTGGGTTCAAGTGGTTTTCCTGCCTCAGCCTTCTGAGTAACTGGGATTACAGGTGTATGCCACCAAACCTGGCTAATTTTTGTATTTTTTGTAGAGACAGCGTTTCACCATGTTGGCCAGGCTGGTCTCGAACTCCTGACCTCAGGTGATCCACCTGCCTCAGCCTCCCAAAGTGCTGGGATTACAGGCGTGAGCCACCATGCCCGGCCCTCCTGATACGTTTTTATTATCAGCCCTGATTTGATTCTGTAAGTGTATCTCAAGCTCCAAAAGGGCCAGGCCGGGCGGGTTCTAGGCTGGTGGGTTGGGAAGGTGGGTGAGGGAGGATGGTTGTTAGTGGTTGACTGCTGTCTGCTCATGGTGCAAATTCTGGGGATGGAGCAGCCTTGAATGGGCTGTGGCCTTGTGGCCAGAGAAACTAGGCTTTTGTCATGAGGCCAAGGAAAGAACTTTCTGGAGTTGAGGTCAGTTCCCATTTCTCTCAACCCCTAAGGGCCCTGAGGGACTGAGTTTGTTTGCAGGTTTCCAGGAGGCAAGCACAGAGGGCCCCGGGAAGGGAAAGGCCATGAGGCAGTCACTGGGGCCCTGTGCAGTGACCAGATGTCACTCCTGCCTGGCATTGGCACAGGGCTTGTCCTGCTTGTGTGAACTATCTGCCAGGCTTCACCAGACCAGGCTTTAAGTCTCAAATGCAGGATGGTGTTCCTGATCCCTCTCCACCATGAACGGATGCTTCAACAACACCTCACCCTGAGCCTCTAAAGCGCTTCAGAAGAGGAGGGAAAACCAACCCGGGAGACACATGTTATGGTTTGGCTGAAGCAGGCGGTGTCTTAACACTAACATCCTGCTGCCTCTTCCTTAAATTAATTGGCTTCAGACTCCAGGCCCACACAGGTTAGAATTTGCAAGGATTAACAGACAAGGAGGCTCCTCGGAACCTGCAGCACCCATGCCATGCTGCACTGAGCCACCCAGCAGCTGGGCACGTAGCTGTGGGGAGGCGAGATGCCACCATCACCACTCAGCAGAGAAAAGGCAGAGAGGTGGCCCCTGTTGGGTGATACCAGAGCCCTTGCTTCCTCATCCAGCCCTCCCACGTCTGAGACTCCAAAGGAAATAGACAGGGAGTTTGCTGCCCGGAGACAACTCCCTATTCTCTCTTACAGTTTGGTGGCTCCAAGTTTCTACTAGTTCAGTCCTGAAAATGTGCCTTGCATTGCTTTGCTTTGATCCAGTGACTGCCTCTGTCCTTGAAGCACATTCATCTCTTTTTTCAAAAAAGAAGCCAGTTTGGCTTTTCCCCACATCTCCAGCCACCCTCTCATGTTGCTGCTCTGTGGTGTGCTCGGGCACCAATTTCCAACCTGAAAACCACCTTCCTGCCTGCCTCTGGCCAGGAGGCTCAGATCCTTCCTTGTGTCTTACAAGTGATTCCACTCACTGCAGGCCCAGTTTCTGCACGACAGACTACTGCTAACAGAAAACACTATGAAATCCAAGGCTAGGACCACAGACTTATGAGGCAGCCTAACGTGGTCCTCTCAATCATGATGAGAAGCTGTGTAAGAATTAGATGTCACTCTGCCCCGTTAGGCCTGATACTAGCAGGGACAAAACAGGGCCTGGAGGTGAAAACCAATGAGGCAAGAAGCACAAAGTTCTAGAAGCTGCGGCTTCTGCAGGTGTGAGGCTGGAAAGGGAACCCAAACTTATGAGCCCCTACCGTGTTGCTAGGCATGTTGGTAGGTGCTTCACACCATCTTTTTTCATGCTCCGAACATCTTGTAAGAGCAGCTTTGTAACCCCCATTACAGATAAGGAGACCAAGGGTCTGAGCAGCTAGGAAATGTGTCCAATGCCACACAGTGTCTCAGACAGGACCAAATCTGGCTCTAACTTGAAGGCACATGCTTTTTGAATTATGCTGCTCAGGTGTCCCTTCTGGAATTATACTTTGACAAGGTTTCCTCTGTTTACTTGGATCTTTCTTTGCCCCAGAGAAATTGCAAATTCAAGGACACAGAACAGATTCTCCAACCTTGGAGTAGAAGCTCCTGAGGGATGGACCCTGTTGCCCTTTCCAAATTGGGAGCTCCCTGGCAGTGGAAACATCTCTTCCATCAGGGTGGGGGTTCCCTGAGGTCAGGATCTGACTGCCCCAAGAGATACAGGACTGCCTCTCTCCTGATGACCAGGTCACTCTCCCCTATGCCACAGACCAAAGAACAAGCAGACTTGCAGTACTGGTGGGGTCAGGCTGGAAGCAGAGAGGGCACTGCCAGAGCGAAAGTAAGCCCTGGTCAACCCTGGGCCCTCGCTAGAACTCCCCTCCCCAACCCCAGGAAGGTGCCTGGACCCAGGGGGCCACCCAGAGAGCTGATCTCAATCCTAAAAGACCACTCCATTCTGCTGAGAGCCAAGGCCTTTGGGGAGCTCGCATGCCCTAGGGCTGAACGGTATTTATTGCCCAATCATATCTAATAGAAAACTCACTGCTGGGGCTCTAGCAGGCAGGGGGCAGGGTGGGGTGGGGAAGGTATCCCAGGGGCAGCCCCTTGAGGACCCACACAAAAGACTTTCCACTTGAGTAGCTCCTCTTTAATGATTATAAAGGCACAGGAGTCTAATCCATTTTTGATGTAAGCACTAATAGTTCTGTGTCCTTGAAGTTCAAAGCAAGTGCATACATGTCACTAATTAGCCAAGCACAGAGCCATTCAGCTCCCTCTCATGTTTCTAATTAGGTCTTTAATAACAAACAAACTCCGACCTTACCAAAAGGCCCCCATTGGTCAGTCAAGGAGGGTGGCTGCTTCTCTGTTTACGGTTGCTGCAGGCTGCTAGTTTTATTTGTACATGTACTTAATCTCAGCCAGGACTGGCCTGTCCTCGAGAGAGACAGGAGGGTCCCTCTATGAGGACAAAAACCCCTTGGTCCACCCTGGAGGGTGGCCTTCCTGACCCTGCTGGGAAGACCAATGGAGGCAGGAGAGCCATGGGCTCCACAGCAGCCAGCAGGCTAGAGATCCCAGCCCCACCTCTCCACCTCCCCACCTCCCAGTTAGAGGAGGCTGGGGTACCAGTGACAGCCACAGAGATGTTATGCAGCTTTACATCCAGCAAGAACATGAGATACTTGGGCCCAGTGTTACACACTGCACCTGCCTGAGGCTCAGCCTGCTAGATTCTGGTTTGATGGGTCTGTGATGCAGCCTGGCCACTGCACAGTTTAAAAACTCCCTGGGTGATCCTAACAGAGAGTAACGTTCAAGAGCCACAGCATTGGCCTCAGTCTCTGGGTTGATTTGCTCATTGACAGCAGCTATTTACAGGTCCACTATTATTCATGAATACCATCCACACAGAATCAAACCCTAAGATTTAATCAACCACACCCAAGGATGGAAGTCTGAGGACAGATGTGTAAAATGATACACAGTTCTGGAACCGCTTCTGTCCCTCCCATTGCCTTCATACATTAAACAATTCATGGCTGACTGTTTTCAAATTCCCACCAAGTTTTCTATCACCTGGAACCTCTTGGCTTTCTCTCCACTCACTTCTCTCAGATCTTTTTTCTTTTTTTCCCCCCCCTTTTTTGAGAGGGAGTTTTGCTATGTCACCCAGGCTGGAGTACAGTGGCACAATCTTGGCTCACTGCAACCTAGGCCTCCCGGGTTCATGTAATTCTCCTGCCTGTCTCCCAAGTAGCTGAGACTACAGGCACACACCACCACACCTGGCTGATTTTTGTATTTTTAGGAGAGATGGGGTTTCACCATGTTGCCCAGGCTGGTCTCAAACTGCTGACCTCAAGTGATCGGCCGCCTGGGCCTCCCAAAGTGCTGGGATTACAGGTGTGAGTCACTGTGCCTGGTCTGTTTTCTCAGATCTTAAGGCACTGTCACTGTCACTGTTCCTATCTCCAAGGAAAAGGGATTTCGAGCTTTGGAAACAGCAGCAAAACAGAGCTGTAGAACTGAAATGGCCCCCAAGGACCCTTTATCTGAAATCCTCATTTAGTAGAGGTGGAAGCAGGCCTGGAACCAAGTCTTCTGATTCCCTACTCTGCCTTCTATGCTGTTATGCTGCCTCTATTTTTTTTTTTAAGCTGTTAATCATCCTCACTGGAGTAATCAACAAGGCAACCTCTCCCCCTAGCAGGCAGAAGGGATAGAAAGCAAGCCTCTCAGTTGCTTTAACTTCGAAGGCCAGGGCATGCGGAGCCACGGGGACAACCCTGAACAGTGTAAACCTCCAGCAGATCATTTCCAAGCCTGAACAAAATGTGTCCTTTAAGCCAGATGGGAGGGGAGTCACTGGAGTCTTGGGGGCTACCTCCATTGAAGACTTAAAGACTATTTTACACACCTGGAGCTGATCAATCAAAGCCAGAAAACACAGAAGGACACAGCAAAACTGGACTAGGGGTCTTCTCTGACATTGGTACATGGTGTCTGCTTTGCTGCTGTGCGTCTGTCTTTCCTCTGAAGGATGGTGATGCTGCTGCCACCTTTCCACCGGAGTCAGGGACTGACCCCGACTCCAGGGCATCCTGGATCCCATGTCTGTCATGCTGAGCCCCTCCTCTTCTCTCCAAGGTCAGAAGCCCACCCTCTCCAGGATACAGTCAGAAATAACTTTCCGAAAGAGAGGCAAGAGGGGCTGGGCTGCCTTTCCCGGCTATATAGCCTCTGCCACAGGCACCCAGGCATCAAATGTTTACCACAGACCTGGGCAGACCATTTTATTAATATTAATAAGTAACCAGGAACAAAGGGCCCCTTTATTTTTAGCTTTCTCTAATTGTGTAGTAATTACTCATCTACAAAACAAATGAGGCCCTGCTCGCGGTTGCCATGGTACCGGGTGCCCAGCCTCCCTGCAGGATGGTTGGCCAAGAAGCCCGCGGCTCCCGCCTTGGCCCCGCCCCTCCCCCCGCCACTGGCTCAGAGCAAAGCCCCAGCAACTGGGCAGCCAATCACCTCCCAGTCGTAAGGCCGGGCGGGGCTTCCCAGCGACCTTCCAGATGCGGTCCTCGCAGCCCACAGGAAAGAATGTTGACTCATCCCTACAGAGGACGTCTGTCTTCCCAGAGAAGCCCGCCCGTGCTCCATCGCCTAGTTTCTTCTGGGCATTGGCTAACTTCCCTCAGCCTTGTTTCAGCTAAAGGTTTCCTTCCAATAATTCTCTTCAGGCTGGCTTCCTCTTACCCGACCACGCCTCCTCGCGGCCTCCTTTGTCTGACATTGGTCTGAGTGCATTCAGGGACCAGAAACCTGATCAGAAATCTCAGCCAAAGCCAGGCAGTGTCTGCAACAGCAGGAGCAGGTGCAAAAAATACTTATACTGCCTCCTGAGGCCACTCGTAAATGATTTGGGGTTATCTCCTCCCCCAAGGATAATGGAGAATTGAGTTAAGAGCAGCTGTGGTTTTTTCTTGAGTGTCTGTTTTAAGGTTGTAGAGCCTGGCTCAGCCATCGCAGGGCTGGTGCGATGGAGCGTCCGCTGATAGTGGCTTATCCGAGCACAGAATGACGACAGGCTTAGGCTCAAATCCTGTCTCTGCCACTTCAGATAAGCTACTATCCTTTCCAAACTACAGTGTTTAAATCTTTAAAATGGGAATGAGAATGATTAGTGCTCACTTCATAGGGTTATGATAATTAAATAGGGTAAGGCTGGTGGGCTTGACACGATACTTGGCTCACTCATAATACATGTGAGCTAGCATTATTAACATCTATTATCATTATTGTATTAAAATTGGCTAGGATGTGTCTCTAGCATTCTATTGACCACTTACAAGATACCTTTCCCTGGAACCCTTTTAGCCTATACCATGGAGTGGCTGCCATCGTGGTGTTCTCATCCCCTGACAGATCTAATTTCAACAGCCCATCACAGCTGTTCAAAAGCATTATTCGTCTGCTTCCTGTTCTGTAGGATCCCAAGCTGGGAAGGGAGACCTTTTTTAAAAAATTAATATTAATAAGCAATCAGGAACAAAGGGCCCCTTTATTTTCTGTATTTTCTAATTGCATAGTAATTACTCATCCATATGAAGAATGAGGACTAGGTTGACTTTGCCTCTGGGAGGCCTGATGGTTTGCATTGTTGGGGAAAGCAGGTGCCACCCACGGATATATGCAAAATATCTTCCAAGGACCCATAATCCCACCTTTCATTCAGGAGAGCTCACCGATGAGGAAGAGGACTGAGGGCATGGAGCAGAGGAGGAGGTGCCCCAGGTAGGGTGAATCAGGTATGGCTTCCTGGCACTTGGAGCCGAATTTTGACAGAGAGGGCAAAGACAAGGACAGAGGGAAGTGGAGTGGCAGAAAGAAAGGGGACAGTGGCCACCTCAAGGGCAAAGGAATGGGAAGCAATAGCCCCAAGCAGGGAATAAATAACAACTTGTTGGCAGAAGCAAAGGAAAATAGGGGAACTAAGGCAGAGATTTGCCATGGAATGCCCTCCTGTGTCTGCTTTCTCAATGCTTCTCATTCTACACCCCTTGCTCCAGGTCACAAGCCCAGCCCCAGACCCCAGGATTAGGGGTCAGACTGTTCTTTGTGGAGCTACAGCCAGGCTTATCTTCTTTAGATGGCTCTGTCCTTACTGAGCTTCACTTCCACGAAGAATACGAACCTCTCTCTCCTATGACTATATCAACATGGCTTTCAAGATCTCTCAGAACCTTGACTGTCTCTATCTCTTCAAGCCCATATTCCTGCCTAGCAGACAGCTCCCACTCCAAATTCTCCAAGGCCTGTGTCATGTCTTGCCTCCTCCACCAAGCTTCCTGCCTGCTTGGTACTCTCTGACCATGTAGGAATCTATCCTTATTAAATGCTAGCTCTCACATTGGTTGTATACTTTTGTCTTCCCCAGAAGCCTGAAAGTTGGCTGAAGGCAAGGACCATGCCATGGAATTATTCTGCATCCCACCCCAGCCCCTAGCGTGATCCAGAGTTAATCATCTTATGGATAAGAGCAAAAGGCCTACTGCTTCTTGAGCAGCTATATATTAACATCTATGGAGTGTTTAGAATGCACATGAATTATCTGTAACTCGTCCTCCCACCTCAGTCCTGCGTCTTGAATCCATCCTGGACAATGTTTGCAAAGCTTGTCCAACATACAAATCTGATGTCAGTTCCTAGTTTCAGGCCTCCCATGGTCTCATGGGCCCTGCCCATGTAAATCCAGTCTTCTTAGCTTAGTACCAAGGGTTCCCTGCTCTGATTCTGCCGAGCTCTCTGGCTTTACCTACAGTTACTCCCCTGTTGCATTTTATTCTCCAGCCGGAATAAAGCATCTGCAGGGCCTCCACCTCACTCCACTGTCCTGGGGTCTGGTGGCTTTGCCCATGATGTTCCCTGGCCCCCTGGGGAGCTCCTACTTGTCCTTTAAAAGTGGAAACATTCACTCCCTTGTGAAACGTTCCCTGACTTCCCAGGCAAAGCTAACCACTTCCTCCTCTGTGCTACTTCTGTATGTTGGATAGGCTTCTGTTACCCGGCTTACAGAGTCCTATTGTAATTACCCATTAGTTTCCACACAAGGTTGGGAGATCTTCAAGGGCATAGAGACTCTTAGTATTTATCCAGGAACTTCCAGGGCTGTAGTGGGCATCCACTGGTTGTCTCTCCAGCATCATTCTTCCATTTCCCCTCTTATCAGCACGCAGGTTTTCCTTTGGAATCCATCCTTACCCCACTGTGTAAAGAGCCGTTCCACTTAGAGGGTGATGGATCCCACCCTCAGTGACTGGTTTTGTAACCCAAGCCTTAGCCAAGCAGCACAAAGCTCTGGACTTTCCTAGAATTCTGGACCATCTGACTCCCCTCTTCTGGACAGGATGGTATGATGCCAGAAACTGTTGCAATCATTTTGCCACCATGAGGAAAACCAATATAAAGACAGTATTGAAATGAGAAGGAGGACAGAGCTAAGAGAATTGCAGAAAAAAGATCCCCGAACAATCCAGGCATGAACCCCACTCTTCTATGGAGCTTCCAGGATGTCAGCCAATAAATCCCCCATAATGTTTAATTCCCTGTAACATTAACCTATAGTGTTTAATCAGTGTTGGGAGGTTTCTGATACAGTGAAAAGCACCCTTGAATCAGGCTTAGGACAGTACCTACCACACCTACCACATATAACAATAATTACTACTGTTACACACTTAATAGGTATCTGCCACATTCAACTCCATGGCAGATGTCCCCTAGGTCCAGTTCTGAAATCTACATCTGAAAGATCAGACTATGAGGTTTTAGGCCAGAGCCTGAGTGCTTGGCCTATATAGAGCTGGAAGCTGAGGCTACTTGGGCTATCCCTACACGGTCTTTATTCCTGCTTGTGCCCGGTGTCCTGGGGGGCAGGTGTGTCCCTCATAAAAAACATGGCTTCTCCAGAGGGCTACTTAAGGGGGCCAAAGACCTGGGTTCAAGTCCAGGATTCTTCACCTTTTACCAAAGCCTTGCTCCCCAGGTAACCAGGTGTGTGATTTAAAATAAGTCACGTAGCCATTCTGTAGCCCAGCTTTCTCACAAAAACAAAACAAAAACATGCTTGTAAACCAGGCCACAAACTTCTGCCTTCCTGACTGTCTCACAGGGTGGCTATGGTAATATACATCATGGTGTATATCTGAACGTCAAAACTCTGCAGAGGCCAGGCACAGTGGCTCACACCTGTAATTCCAGTGCTTTGGGAGGTCAAGGTGGGAGGATCATTTCAGGCCAGGAGTTTTGAGATCAGCTTGAGCAATATAGTGAGACCCTGTCTCTACCAAAAACAAAAACAAACAAACAAGCAAAAGACCAAAAAACAAACAAACAAAAAAACCAAAGCCGGGCACGGTAGTATGAACCTACAGTTGCAACTACTTGGGAGGCTGAGGAAAGAGGTTCACTTGAGCTCAGGAGTTCAAGACTGTATTTCACTCCAGCCTGGGCAACATGTGAGAGTCTGTCTCAAAACAACAACAAACCAACCAACCAACCATCCAAATAAAAAAACCTCAGCAAAACACAAGCAACCATGAATGATACACCTGGGCACATGCTCCCTGGATGACTCTCACCAACCCACAGGTTGACCAGCTTTAGGGGCTTCCTCGACCCTGCAGTACCCCCACCCAGCCCAGGGTGCAAGGAGCGGGTCTCTAGGCCCCTCTCTGTTGTGCTCTACATGCCCTTATGGAGCTACCAAGGACACCACCACACTTTCCACCCCTGCTCCAGACAGCTGGGCCTGAGCTCCTGAGCCGACACAAGAGCAACGACCAACCAGCTCAGGGGGCAGGCAGAGATGTGTCAACCACTGAAAATAATTCCACTGATTTAAAAGACCATTAACATTCCCCCACTCCATTCACTTTAGGATTAACTTATACTTAGGTCTGGGCTTCAAGGCTAGTCACTAATTGCACTAGAGTTGATTTATCAAGTGCACAGTATTTCTATTACAAAATTATTGATTAGAGCTGATGTATTTTATCCTCAACAGGGTTGGTCTGAAAGCCCTTGGAAAATGAATGAAGCTGAGGTCAGCAGCGGGCAGCTCTGAGCATTATTATAAATTCACTGGGGTTACTGAAATCCAATGCTGGACTCTTTATGGTGAAAAGTCCTGGCTGTCCCAGAAATGAACATTTTAATGACAAACTGGGAAACGAGGTGTCCATCACCAGAACACACAGCAGTGGACTGAGAGACGTGTGTTCAGGTAAGATCCTTTGGTAAGTCTGGCTGGTTGTGGTGGTTGGCCCTAATGGGTCAGAGATTTGTTCTCCCCCTGGGCCACTACTGGCTCTATTCCATGGCCACAGATGTGGCTTTATCTTAGCACAAGGGTGTCCCCATGACCTTACCCACAGATGGACCATCTTGGGTTCACAGCCCCCAGAGGATGCTTGCTGCTAGCACAGGGAGGCTGGGTGAGAAAGCAGAGATGGCTGCACTGCATCTCCCGCTCCGCCCCGCCATGGATCTTGCTCATGGAAGCGCAGGAAAGCCCTCTTCAGAAATGAAGGCACACATTGATCCATTTTCCTTTTTTAAATGAAGCTGACAGTGGTCATTCTCAGGCCAGAAACAGTGCATTGTGGGAAACACGGACTTTCAGAGGACAGGACTAGAGTCTCAGGCCACCAAAGGCTACAAGTGCCATCTGCCTTTATATTCCTTGGTGCTTGGCACAAAACAAATCCTTAATACATGTTGAAAGCAATACCTGGGAACCCTAAAGCTTATGGTGCAACTGACCCAAATAGCTCCAGGATCCCTCCAGCAAGTGGAAGAGTATATGTCGGATACTATCTTTCATGTCCCCCAGCCCCTAACATATATAAGGCAGAGGCTTGCAGCAGGAACACAGAAAACATCTTGAAGGGAGATTGGGATGGGCATGACTACTTCTTGAGATCTATTCTCCTCCCTAAAGCAATTTCTTTTCTGGTTCAAGTTAAACTATTTATTCCATCCCCTGACTTGCATTTTACTTTTGCTCATTTTACCAACTGGAACTGGAGCTCTTAGAATTTCCAGCCACAGGGCAGCAAAGCCATTTTCCTAGCAGAACCAGACCTGGGATTTAGGCCAGTGGGAGGGGATTTTCTGCTCTCCCTGCCTTCTGTCCCTACCCTTTTCTCTTACTCCCCAGCCTCAGGTCAATTTGCAGCTTCAGCAGCCCTGAAGCCTGACAGTTCCAGCCATCTCCCTGTGTACCTCCCCCACCCGCACCCCCATGCAGGCCAAGCTAGAAGAACAGCTCCTTCCAGATTTATCTTCCTGGGCCTTGGTGCCCTCATTCTGTTTGGGGGCAGACTGGCCTAACTCACATTCAATCCTTGTTCATTCCGATTCTGCCACCAATTTCCACAACTTGGTAGACTCTTTCCACAGCACTACCATTTTGCTTTATCTCTACGCATTCTCTCAGGGGACTTTATGGATTCTGACGTTTTCCTGGGCTTCTGTCTCCCACAGTAGATAACCTGCACCCTGAAGGTTCAGATCCCACCTGTGTTCCATCAATGCTCTTGCAGCATTGGGCAGAGCCACCACACCCTGACTGAAAGAGCAGGTTCCAGGAGGCAGGCACTACTCACTCGGCGTCAACATGTAAGGGGTGGGGACACCTCCAAAAGGTCTGAGAGACCTCTGGCACTCCCTTATGGCTTGTCACCACAAATGTAGGGAAGATAGTGTGTCCAAACTGGCTGCATGTGCTCCTGTTCTAAGGGCACAGGCTGCAGGACTGCTCCTTTCCCCTTTAGGGAGCCTTCCTGGGGAGTTGGAGGAAACTGGGGGTGGTTCCTCTTGGATGTTCCAAGCACACCTCCCTTCCTGTCTCCATGAAACTGTGCCAGTCACCTCCATGCTAAGAATGTCACCACTCTTACCCTACTTAAACTTCACCAACCTTAAAAACAAATGGCAATGATTCACTAGGACCAAGTGCATTCCCTGTCTGCAGACCAAGGATCTCAAGATCTCAAACCCTTCCTTACCGTGTCTCATTTCCCCTCCACCCCAAGAAGTAATCCATAGAGACAGGGCTGCCACATAGACCTGTATCCCTGAAGGGCTGGCTGTGACCTGCCAAAGGACTCAAGGAGTAGAGGGGCTCGAAGGAGTCTTGCTGGTAGGCCTTAAGAAATGAAAAAAGATCTGCTCTGTTCAAGAATAGTATGAGAAAGACAAGAACAAGGAAGACCTTTAAGACTCCTTCCAATCCTGGTTCCATTTTTGTACTATAATTGGACAATATCAACAGAGATCTCAGTGGGGAAGGCTAGAGCTGAGGGTGGTGACCCAGTTCTGGACCGGGGGAGCGGGGAGTGTGAGGGGAGGTGGTGGTGGCTGATGGTGAGAACATGGATCCAAGCCCCTTGGAAACATTGAAAATATGGAGCCCCTTCTCTTCCTGGTCCCCGCACTATCCTTCAGACGGCTGTGCTGTGCCGAGCCGTCAAAGACCCTGTAATATCAACTCAACAATGCATGTACTACAACTACAGCTACGGCTACCAGTACATCTACTACAGTGCATGCATTTAGTTCAGTCCCACAGATACATACAATCTAAGAACAGGCAGGGGAGGTGTGAAATGTTTTACTGGACAACAGGTGTTTTGGAGTTGTAACTAATAAAAAAAAAAATCAAAAACGAAAGTGTACAAAAAAAGACATTTCTTGAGAGTTGGATATGAGTTTGTTTCTTGAACTGTTTCATCTGAACAAGCAAAAACATGCAAACCAGCTGGTACTAACAGGAAGCTGGACACTGAGAGAGGATTAATAGGTGTGGACAAACCTTCCCGCTGAGCGTGCTCAGAAGAGTGTTTGAGAGGAGGTGTGCAGATCCTAGCGTAAGAGAGGCGGGAAAGTATGCCTCAGAGACACTCTCACCGCAGCCCCAACCAAGCAAGAGAAAAGACAACAGAAATATGAC
The DNA here is from genome assembly GCF_037993035.2 of Macaca fascicularis. Lineage (NCBI taxonomy): Eukaryota > Metazoa > Chordata > Mammalia > Primates > Cercopithecidae > Macaca > Macaca fascicularis. The sequence goes on from NC_088390.1 coordinate 49,059,580, forward strand.
TGCTCACACTCACCACCACCATCAGGAGCTCATGTTACTAGATTGGAATAAAGCTGGCAAGTATAAAGTACAGTAAGGGGTCCTGGCTGGGGCTGGGTGGGTGGGGAGAGGTGGGACGGGGTGGCACCAGGGGCTCAGAAGCTCTAAGATTGATACACGGACCCACCCATAATGTCACCCCAAACTAAAATACCCTGAATATCCAAACCACTTCCCTCAACTGTCAGGGGAGGCTTCTGTGGAACTGAATTGAGGTTTGGGTGGGACAGGATGGGGCCACTGGAACTGAATGAATACGATCAAAATAAACAAACAAACTCTCGACTGAGCACAAGAAAAGATGACATTTCAAACTACCAGGTGAAGGGAAAAGAAAAGTGACCACTGATAGTGAAGTTATCTAGGAGTTGGCAGGGACCTCACCTGGTGGGGTCGCCTGAGCCCTGCTCACCTCAGGTCCTGGGGGAATTAGGAACAGGGGGGCAGGCTGGCCCAGAGGAGTTGGCTGAGGTGGGCACAGACCTCAAGGCTCCCCCCGCCGGACCTCCTACCCTGACACCATAGCCCTGACGGTTCCAAGTTGCTACCCTGAGCAAAAACGAAGCTGCCTCCACCCCACGGCCCTCAGCAAGTGCTTCTCACCTCAGGAAGCTCCCCCTATAAGTCATAATAGAAGGAAAAAAAAAAAAAAACTCAAACATTGGAGCTAGACAAAAATCAAAGACAAAAAAAGGGCCCTCCATAGGATGATGTCTGATCCCTGAACAAAGCCTGAGAACCGCGGGGAGCGGAGGCCACGTCTCCTACTGTTTGGAGTTGCCTGCCGGGTTTAGCACGGTACCAAGTTCAGGGTAGGTACTCAACAGACCCTCCCTGAATGTCTCCCTGTGTTTCCCTATAAGGGAATGCAGTTGAGCTTGTGCCGACCTGCAGTAGTTGAGGCTGCAGGAGCATCCTTTTCCCCTGGGGAGGAACTGGGGTGGGTAAGGCAGGGCTTCAGGAGCTGGGGAAGGTGAAACTAGGCCATCAACACCCAGTAAGCCCTCTGTGGCCCAGATTGATGCATACACCCAAGTGAGTCTGTGTGGTCCCTTGAAATTCAGAGCAACGAGCTTTTGCCACTGAGAGGCCACTCACAGGTAAATAATTGGCCCTCCCATTAGGCTTGGCTTCCCGAGCATTTTCTAGAGGGAGTGAGGTAACAGTCCCCTTACTGGCAGAATGCGTTAAAAGAAAGAAAGGCAGAGTGCTTCCTTTCCCAAACCTGTAACCCTGTTTCAGGTCCAAAGTGGGGCTGAGGAACTAGGGTAACCTGGCTACAAACAGGCAGGTGTCTTCCTGCCTAGGCAGTGCTCTCACTATGGTGGATACAGTCTAGTCATTGCCCTTGGGCACATCCCAAGCCCCTGACACCCGTGCCCGGCAGCACTGTGGGGTTGCCCTGTAGCTTCTAGGCTGACCCTGCACCCTGTGGGGCAGGGCAGGCACCTCGGAGTTGAGGATTTACTCCTTGCACTAACCCAGGCTGGTGTGGGCAGGTGGTCTGGGAGCACACTCCTGAATACAGTTCACTAACAGTGCAGCGATGAGCATGGCTGACCTAGAATGGGCTGGGAGAGACTTTGCTCCCGATGGAAATGGCTACAAATCAAACACCATTGATCCTGAAAAAAAAAAAAATGTGTGGCTGGAGATGACCTTGGGGGTTAGGGGTTAGAGGGATGGGTGGGACTCCCGCCTGGCTCTGGGGGTCCATGAGAGGGTGGGGTGGCAGAAGCGGGCACAGACCGTGGGAGACGACTACGGCTCTCAGATTCATAAAGAACCCCATGCTGCCCTTTAAACTTGCCATGAAGTCAAGGAGAACGGGGTGGGGTGGGGAGAGAGGCAGGGTTAATTTTGGGTTAAAGTTTAGTTTCATAATCCAAGTTATAAAAAGAAAGAAACTGAACGGAGAAAACAACAACCAACAACACTCAAAAATCTCAAGAGTTTTCTTTTATCTTTTCCCCAACCCCAGGCACAGGTAGGGCCGAGGCTTGTTTATAATGATATCAAAAAGCACTCAAGTTAAAAAACTAAATGGCACAGGGAGACACGAGGCAGCTGTGCACCCCGCCCCCAGGGCCCAGGGCTGGGGGGACCAAGGGACACTGGCCAGAGGGCAGGTGGGGCCTTTGGACACTGGCTGTGGTGAGCAGAAGCTCAGGCAGGGGGCCCCACTCTCTGGACCTGCCTGCCAGTCTGCCCACTTGCCAGCTCTCTGGCAAACTGCCCCTCGGCAACCCCTGAGAACTCCCTAGCCCCCTCCAAACAAAACCCCAGTGGATGATTCGGGGGAGTGGGTCCTTTGTAGCTCGAGGCAGTGCCAGTTTGCATGGAACGGATTTTTACTGAAGTTTTCTAATGGGCCTCACTGTGCCAACTTTTCATCACCCAGGGTGTGGGTTCTTGGCATTTGCCCTCTGGGCTTTTAATGCTCTATTTCCTGGTACCTTCACCAGCCCCCCACCCTGCCCAGCCCCACCCTCCTCAGAGCCCTGTGACATCAAACGAGGTGCTTCCCTGGGTGCTCCAGAGCCCTGTCCGTGGGGCGTAGGGGGCAAGAGCTGCAAACCATGACCACTCAGTTCAGGGAGCAGGGGTACGGAGGGAGCCCAGTGCACAGCGGAAGCCCTGCTCGCCTGGAAAGGCAGAAAGCATTTTGGGGAGAGGGACAAAAGGGACCCCGGACATCCTGGACATGTCCCAGCTCTGGCCTGACCCCATGGTAATGCTGGGATAGTGTTCCCATGTCACTTGAGGGGTTCCAGGCATCTAAAAGGTTGGCTTTGGAGACCGAAGGCTGGAGCAACCTCACGGGACAGAAGGCCCAATTCCCTTGGCAGCTGGAGCTGAGGAGTCTGGCTAAGAAGAGTCTGGGAGGCACAGCGGCTCCGGAAACAGCAGCTTCATTTACTGAGGCTCAGTGCTGGCCCTATGGCTGCTTTCAGGGGCTCTGGGGGTTTAGCCAGCATCCAGCAAGCCCACCTGCCAGTGCAGCAGGGACCCAGGGGACAGCCTAGCATTTCTCTGGCTGGCTCAGGGACCCAAGGAAGGGAGCCTATTGAATTAGCAAAAGCCAAGGAGGGAAATGACCACAGGTACCTGAAGCTAGTTGTCAGGTGACGGGACGGTCAAAGTCAAAAAGAAACTCAGGTTTTTTTTTTTTTTTTTCTAACAGAGAATAATAATCTGCCTTTGGTTTGCAGTCCCATGACTGTGACTGACCCCACTACAAGTGCCCTGGGTGGCCAGGCCTTGCCCGCGCCTCCCTGTCCACCCCCTCCCCGGGGCTGTGGTGAGAGTGGTGTTGGACAGATGCAGCCACACAGATCTGACAGGGCCTTGACCTCCCCCTGCACACTGGGGGCATGCCTGGGAGTCGCCTGTCCCATACACCTTCCTACCTGATCCTCTTGCTGCCGCCACCGCCGCTGCTGCCACTGGTCCGTAAGCCGCTGCTGGGAAGCCTGGCCAGGAGAGAGAGGAGCCTGTGTCACGGAGGAATCCTTGAAAGGGCCAGGCACAGACCTAGGTCACGGGCCACACAACCCCCGCCCTCCACACAAAGACAGGAGTGGGAAGGGATTTTCACAGGGCATCTTTTGAAAGGGACACAGAGTAGTGGCTGTCAGGCTTCTAGAAGGCACAACATCTTTAGGTGCATTTGATTCTCACCCATTTGTCACCCCAGAAGCTGGTTCTAGAAGGCCTACAACAATAATTCAAGAATTGTAGGAGGAATTTTTTTCTTGAGAAGCGGGGTTGAGCTCCCTGTTGACCCTGCATTGACACACGGTGGCTCCCCTGGCGTTGTGTTCAGTAGCACTGAGCATGGCTGGGCTGGCCCACCGCTCCTTGCAGAGATTGTGGCAGAGTGGTTAGCCCCGTGCCACAGGCAGGAGGCACTTGGGACGGCCTCTTGACAGAGCAGGCACCTTGGCCAGGAGCTGGCTTAATTCCAGCTGTTCTCTGAAGGCTCTGCAGGTTAGCGTGGCCTTTTTAACTCCAGACTTTTGTCAAAACATCAAGTCAGCAGCATCACAATCCCAGGCCCAAGGGTGAAGCATTTGGGGGTCCCAGGTGATTGCATACACATGGAGCCAGACGGGAAAGGGAGCGCGGGGCTGCAGGGGTCTATGTGGAGTGAGCCCTATGGCTTTATTTGGTCTCTCAGTGTTTCAACCTCCTGAGGCAATTGTGGGAATTTAGATGTGGCTCTTTGGTCTGAGCCCCATGGACCAGATGAAACTGGCACTAGAGGGTTTCCTAGGGGTCCCTGGAGTTCTTCTTGATCAAGGCTTTATGCTATCTAAAAATGCACCAGGCAGCAAGGCTGTCCCAGCAATGGGAACAATAGTCAGAAGGGCCAAGGTAACTTCTTGTAGCTGCAGATTCCAGATGAAGTATGCCAAGTCCCCCCTCTCCCGGGCTTCTCTCAGCCACCAGCACGTGCACACACAGCCTCGCGCTGGGACACACACAGATACACTCCCATACATATAAAGACAAACATCCTCTGCCATCCAGGCAGATGCTTGGAGGCCTGACCCCAAGACCCATTTCCAATGACTGTGGTTTTAAATGATGTGCCAGAAGTCAGCCGCAAACTGAATCAACAGCCCCCAGCAGGGCTGCTCAACTTTAGCCACTGAGCCTTTTAAACAAGGAATTTCTACAGGACGAGAGGAAGACATGCACCGTCAAGGGCAGGGAGCAGAGGAGGGAAGAAAGCAGAGACAAAGCTCCCCCAAACAGAGCGAACTAGAAGCCCACTAAACTCTAAGACTATTGTCCTAGCTACACGGTACTACTGAAGGGAAAGAAGTTCAAAGGGGAACATGCTACTCTAAAAAGGTCAGGCTAAGCTACTTAAAATGTCAATGAAAAGAGACATACTTGCATTTAAATATGGTAATAGGGCTGTTGAAGGGGGAAAAAGAAAGATCCAGGTGAAATAAATGTACGGTTGTCCCTGGCTGCAGGTCTCCAAGCGCCCATGGAGACCATGCATGGTGACTGGAGGCCCTCCCTTCCCCAGAAGGCAGCAATGAACCCAGAGGGAGACCAAGGAAGGGACCCCCAACCAAGTCCTCTCCCCATTTCTTCCAGGCAGGATCTAGATTTCTGAAGATGAGGGTCCTGGCAGAAATTGCTGAAGAAAAATAAGGAAGAAGTCAAGTTATTTCTCTCTGTCCCAACCCCCAGGACACCGAGGCTTCTGCTGCTGTAAGAGCAAGGCCCAGGGGACGCTGGAGGGAGAGGATGCAGGCGAGTCATTCCTTTGCACTCCTTACCGTGCACTTAAAACAGCAGGTTTCCTCTGAAGCACGGAAAGACTTGGGGGAGGGGGAAGGAGGAACGAAGTGGGGAGGGGAGTGTAGTCAATAAAAAGACTTGTTAAAAAAAGGTCCATTTTCTGGAATTGAGTGCATTTTGGACAAAAAGTCTGAAAGAGGAAGAAAAAAATACTTATCCAAGAAAGGAAATCCATTATCCTTAATCTCAGATAAAGGCTCCTGCTGGAGGTGGAGCATCAGACGTTGCTGAGGGCTGGAATTTTATCTCCACCCTGGAGACGGAGGGTGTGAGAAGAGGGGCTGAAGAAGCAGGGCTGCCCGGTCTATCCCTCACACAGCACGGGCAGCAGCTCCATAGTCACCACCCCCACTGCCTCTGTGCCCTCCATCTGAAACACCAGGGCCATGCCGACACCTGGCCTAGCCCCTTGGGAGCCTCCTGGTGGGGAGGGGACGGAGCTTGCACCAGCATCCTGTACAGCGGTCCTCCTGGCCCCCTTCACCTGCTCCTCATCATCCCCTTCCTGTTCTATTAGGCCGTCCAGCCTCACCAGTCAACCCTCACCTGCCAAATATGTTTTCCATATGACCTGGCAGACAGGCCCCTGATACTGAGTTCCCACAGTCAGGTCTCTTCTTGGTGGCTGGGCTTGTGGGAGATGGGCAAGCACAGATACAAGGGGTGTGTGTGTTGGGTGTGTATATGTTAAGTGTATGTGTGTCAGGTGTGTGTGTAATGTGGGTTTGTTGGGTGTATGTGTGTTGGGTGTATGTGGATGTGTGTGTTGAGTGTATGTATGTATTGGATGTATGTGTTGGGTGTGTTGAACGTGTTGTGTACATGTGTTGGGTGTATGGATGTGTGCATTGAGTACATGTGTGTTATGTGTTGTGCATATGTGTTGGGTATATCTGTATGTATGTTGAGTATATGTATGTGTTGTGTGTTGTGTTTGTTGAGTATATGTATTGTGTACATGTGTTGGGTGTATGTGGATGTGTTTGTTGAGTATATGTATGTGTTGTGTGTGTTTTGTTGAGTGTATGTATTGTGTACATGTGTTGGGTGTATGTGGATGTGTGTTAAGTATATGTATGTACTAGGTGTGTGTGTTGTGTGTTGAGTGTATGTATATAGTGTGTGTGTTGTGTGTTGAATGTATTGTGTATATGTGTTGGGCGTATGTGGATGTGTGTTGAGTGTATGTATGTATTGGGTGTGTGTTGTGTGTTGAGTGTATGTATTGTGTACATGTGTTGGGTATATGTGGATGTGTGTTGAGTGTATGTAGGTATTGTGTGTGTGTTGTGTTGAGTGTATGTATTGTGTACATGTTGGGAGTGTGTGGATATGTGTCGAGTGTAGGTGTGTATTGTGTGTGTGTGTTGAGTGTATGTACTGTGTATACATGTTGGGTGTATGTGGATGTGTTGAGTGTATGTATGTATTGTGTGTGTTGTGTTGAGTATATGTATTGTGTACATGTGTTGGGTGTATGTGGATGTGTGTTGAGTGTATGTATGTATTGGGTGTGTGTGTTGTGTGTTGAGTATATGTATTGTGTACATGTGTTGGGTGTATGTAGATGTGTGTGTTGAATACATGTGTGCTATGTGTTGTGTATATGTGTTGGGTGTATGTGGATGTGTGTTGAGTATATGTATGTATGTATGTGTTGTGTGTGTGTTGTGTTTGTTCAGTGTATGTATTGTGTACATGTGTTGGGTGTATGTGGATGTGTGTTGAGTATATGTACATATTGTGTGTGTGTGTTGAGTGTATGTACGTATTGCGTGTGTGTGTTGTGTGTTGAGTGTATGTATGTATGTATGTGTTGTGTGTGTGTTGTGTTTGTTCAGTGTATGTATTGTGTACATGTGTTGGGTGTATGTGGATGTGTGTTGAGTATATGTACATATTGTGTGTGTGTGTTGAGTGTATGTACGTATTGCGTGTGTGTGTTGTGTGTTGAGTGTATGTGGATGTGTGTTAAGTGTATGTATGTATTGTGTATGTGTTGCATGTTGAGTGTATGTATTGTGTACATGTGTTGGGTGCATGTAGATGTGTGTGTTGAGTACACGTGTGTTGTGCATGTGTTGGGTGGACTAGGGCCACCCCAGCTGGGGCTGCTGGAGAACAAAGCAGCATCCTGGTGGCCTGAGCCTAAGGCTGTGGTGACAGAGGGCACAGGCAGTCTCCAGGACAGGCCCTTCGTAGGACACAGGAGGCACCTGAGGACCGGGCGGTCCCTGGTGGATACGACCCTCTGGGGCTGGACCTGGGAGGGCTGGGAAGTACAGGGGAGAGAAGCCTGGCAGAGTGGCCTCGTGGCCCTGTCTTCGGCATTTCTCCTCAGGCTCTGAGGAGGCAAGGGTCACCTGGGACAGGCTACTTCCTTGGGAAACCAGGGGCTGGGTTATCAAGTAGGGGACTGTCTCAGCAGAGGGTGCTGGTGGGAAGACTGCAGGGAACCAGGCAGGTGTCCTGGCAGGACTCAAGGCTTCTTCACAGGGCCTCGGGCCAAGCAAAGACGTGGCAGAGCTCCTTGTTCCACAGGTGCCCACAGCTGCCCAGCACCCCACTGCTCAGAGTGGGAAATGATCACCCCTCCACTGCTGGAAATGTAGCGAAGGGGGGCGTCCCTCCTCAACATAGCTTCCCTGGCCAATGTGTGAAGGGGCCACCAGACTCCTCCTCCTGAGGCAGGGCAGCACAGCAAACAGCAGAGCACACAGACTTGGAGCCTGTCTGGGTTCGATGTCTGGCTCAGTCACTTACTAGCTGTGTGACTTTGGGCAAGATGCTTATGCTCTCTTTGCCTTGATGTCACCAACTGTAAAGGAGATGACCGTTTTAGTGCAGGATTAATATATGCAAAGTGCTTAGATGAATGCCTGGCAGTGAGTAAGCCTAATTGGTGAGAGCGTGGTGGCTCATGCCTGTAATCCCAGCACTTTGGGAGGCCAAGGTGGGCGGATAACTTGAGGTCAGGAGTTCGAGACCAGCCTGGCCAACATGGTAAAACCCTGTCACTACAAAAAATAAAATAAAATAAAATACAAAAATTAGTCAGACGTGGTGGCACATGCTTATAATTCCAGCTTCTTAGGAGGCTGAGGCATGAGAATCGCTTGAACCGGGGAGGTGGAGGTTGCAGTGAGCCGAGATCGCGCCACTGCACTCCAGCCTGGGTGACAGAGCAAGACTCTCTCAAACAAACAAACAAACAAACACTCTTTGGCCAGGTGCAGTGGCTCACGCCTGTAATCCTAGCACTTTGGGAGCCTGAGGTGGGCAGATCACCCAAGGCTGGGAGTTCAAGACCAGCCTGGCCAACATAGTGAAACCCCATCTCTACTAAAAATACAAAAATTAGCCGGGCATGGTGGCACATGTCTGTAATTCCAGCTATTTGGGAGGCAGAGGCACGAGAATCGCTTGAACCTGGCAGAGGTTACAGTGAGCCAAGACTGCACCACTGCACTCCAGCCTGGGCAACAGAGCGAGACTCCATCTCAAAGAGAAAAAAAAATAGGTGACAGCCGCCATTGTGATGAGGCCTACCAGGTCTCTGTCCAGCCATCAGCCCTGTCTTCAAGACAGGACTCTTCTCCAGGCAGGGGTGTTCCACTGTCTCCATGGTAGGAGCCATGGTCAGCTGGTAGTAAGCACACAGGGGGTCTGAATTTCTTTCTTTTTGCTTTACTTTTTTTTTTTTTTTGAGACAGTCTCACTATGTTGTTCAGGCTGGAGTGCAGTGGTGCAATCTTGGCTTGCTGCAACCTCCGCCTCCAGGGTTCAAGTAATTCTCATGTCTCAGCCTCCCAAGTAGCTGGGATGACAGGTGTGTGCCACCACTCCCGGCTATTTTTTTTTCTTCGTATTTTTAGTAGAGTCGAGGTTTCACCATGTTGGCCAGGTTGGTCTTGAACTCCTGACCTCAGGTGATCTGCTCACCTTGGCCTCCCAAAGTGCTAGGATTACAGGTATGAGCCACCATGCCTGGCCTGAATTTCTTACCGATAACAGTGGTCTGGTATCCTTCATAACGTCCCAACTTCATAGCATCATTTTAGTGGAGCTAACATAGCTCAAAATTAGAATACACATTCTGTTTAGCTCTAACAATGACAAGTGGGTCAAGGGGTCAGGCATGACCCTGGTGGCTTAATACCTACCATATGTTAGTAAATCCAGCAGAAAAGAGAAAATCATTTTGCTGATCAAATCTCAGAGGGCCTGAGAGCTATAGGTTGGCCACTTGGAACTTAGGTACTAGGAATGTATTATGCTCTTCCTGTTTGGGAACCTTATATTCAAGAAGAGGATGCCTGGGTAAAAAAGAAATTGCACTAATGGTGGAATTCCAGGCATGAACAAGCGCCACAGCTTGTAGAACTGTCATGTTTAATGGGAGTCAGACTCGAAGACCTATTCTTACTAGAATGGAGTTCCTCTGCCCTTCAAGTGGGATAACAGAAGAATCACCTGGCTCAGCCTCAAAGCCCAGTTTTTAGCCCTGGCTGTCCCTGCTTTTCTGTGCAGTTGGACGCCACACTTCACTTCTTTGGGACCTGTGTAACTCTTCTCTGTTGCAAAGAGGTTGCAACAGATGACCTCTAGATGACCTCTAAAGTCCCTTCATCTCAGACCCTGCTTGAGCCTGTCTGTAGGGAGAAGGATGATAAACCCAAGTCCTCTGAGGTTGGTGCTAACACAGCTCTGGGGTTGGTGACTCATCTAAGTGAAAGATGCCACCCACCGGCTGACAGTGGGTGAGACACTTCGCTGGGCTTTTTGGAGTTGTGAAGATCTAGTATAAGTGAGAAGTCAACGGTGCTTTTGGGTTTTGGGGGTTTTGTGACGATTATATGATACCACACTCACTTTTTATTGCTTCTCTGGCATTTACCAGCTTCTTCCTTACCTAAGCACAGTTATTTTTGTGTGCATATCTTATTTCTCTTGCCGGGTGACAAACTCTTCTAGGGCAGGGACTCAATCACATGTCCCACTTAGGACCTAAGCCCAGAGTCTTCCCCACAGAAGGCTGTCAATGAGCATCGGCTGATGATGGTCAGGATGCTCTGATGCAGTGGATGAGGGTATGGGCTGGGAGTCACTGTTCTGGGTACACTGCAGCTGAAAGGCAGCACTGCCTACAAGCAGCAGCCTCCCTAGCCCCACGATCCTCCACCCCAGTGGGGGCACATTCAACGCCCCTGGAGGGGTCCAGAAGCATGATTCATCCAGCAGATGGGACACAACTATGGCAAATTGGAGCGCCCTGCTCTGTATGGGTGCTGATTCTCAACCCTGGTTGCTCACTGGACCCACCTGGGAAGCTTTAACAAATGCTGAGTTTTGGGTTCCACCCCTGCGATTCTGCAGAGCAGCCTTGGCACCTGGACCTTTAAAAGCTTCCCAGGGCCAGGTGTGGTGTCTCATGCCTTTGAGAGACTGAGATGGGAGGACTACCTGAGGTCAGGAGTTCAAGACTAGCCTGGCTAACCTGGTGAAACCCTGTCTCTACTAAAAATAAAAACAAGCTAGCCAGGCATGGTAGCGGGTGCCTGCAATCCCAGCTGCTGAGGAGACTGAGGCAATCACTTGAACCCAGAAGGCGGAGGTTGCAGTGAGCCAACGTTGTGCCACTGGACTCCAGACTGGGTGACAGAGCCAGATTCTGTCTCAAAACAAACAAACCAACAAAAAACTTCCCAGATGACACCAGTGTACAGCCCAAGGTTGTAAAAAAGTAAAATTGTGGCACACATCTTCAGTCTGCCAGCCCCTCCACTTTGCAGAAGCAAAGGCGCTCCTGAGAATACAGGGGTGGTGCTAACTCTTGTGGCCGGTCCCCTGTGAGAGCCAATGCGATGTCTCCACTCAGTGCAGTGGTCTCCGTCCAGCCTGGAGGAGCTTTAACCTTGGCCCCAACCCCGCCCACAGAATCGGGTGGGACCTGGGTCTCTGCTCTTTTAAAGGCCTTCCAGATGATAATGATGCACAGTGTAGGCAGAGAATCCTTGATTTAGCGAGAGCTTTGGGGTCTTTGTTTTTAGTTACCACTGAAAGGGAACTGCCCTCTGTCCCATGGGCTGGGAAGTATTACATCATGAACCCTTTTCTTTGCCTCCCATTGCCTTCTTGGTCTGAGAAGACACTGGTCTGGGAGTGGACTGCCTGGGGAATGGTTCTGGTCCAGTTGCTACTTATTTCTGTGATCTTGGATGAGTCAGTGGCCCCTCTGTGCCTCTCTCCAAGGAGGAGATGAGAGAATTCTGGCTCCAACAGGTGTGATTAAGGGGAATCTTTATAAAAGACTCTCTCGTAATATGCATCACCGGCCCTGAATGGTCCATTACGAAACAATTTTTCCTATGTTGTGCTTGCTTAAAGCACTCTCCACCCTCTTCCCCAGCACGCCCGCATCTCCCCAGCAGCAATTTCTATAGATGGTTCAAACATTCTTGGCTAAACCCAATGTTGCTTCACTGAATCCAAACACGAAAAAATAAGCAACCAAAAGAAGAAACTGTCACCCAGAATGTAGGAAACATGTCCTACGAGAGTTTGGAAACACCGCCATCTGTCATCCTGGCTGGCCCAGGATGCTCCCACCTCCCAGGCAGACCAGCCTGATGCGACAGGGCTGGTTCTTTCCAAGGAAATCCATAGCCCTGACTTCCGCGCAGAGAAAGACAGTGGCTGGAGGCTGCAAAGGGGCGAGAGTGGAAAAAAGGTGGATGGCACATGTCTGGAATGGGAGGACCAAGGGACTCAGATCAGAACAGAGGGTATAAAGAGGAGGAACAATTGATAACCAAAGGGACACATTTACATGATCAGATTGTCATATTTTGGTTTGAAAGAAGATGTATTTCCATTTGGGAGAAAAAAAAAAAAACACTTACCCTGGCGTCCTTGGCATTTAAAATAGGAATCTGTTTTAAACACATATTTTTGGGAGAAAGTCTGACATTCCCAAGGGTACCAACCCATCACTCCTGCGGGGACCCCCGGACAGAGGAGAAGGTTGGGGCTGCTGGTTGGGGAAGGGGGTGCTGGGGAGTGAGTGTATGGCCTGGAAATGCCTCGCCCTCAGCTATAGCTGGGAAAATGACAGGCATGTGGAACCTGTCATCTGTCCCTCTGGAGAGGGGCCAAATGTGAAGGCCAGGCCTGTCTGCTGGGAAGGGTGAGAGGTTGGCGGCTCAGGTTGGTCCTGTTGCCTAAAGGAGAGAGGTCCCGAAGTCAAGAGCCCTAAGGGTGTTAGTTCCTAAAACACAGGGATGGCACAAAACTGCCCCAGATAATTTTTAATGCAACTGCTGTTTAGCTTAATTTTAAAAAAGATATGTATGTAACTCTTCAGACTGATAGGACTAAACGGAAGGTGCACTGCAATGTCAAACCTTCGTGAGGTTTCAGTAAGTGTTTCTGTCTGGGCACTTCTGATCGGATGAATGGGTTTGTGGAAGCATAAAATAGAAGTTAGGCAGCACCCGTGGGAAGCAACAAAGAAATCCTCAGAAAAGGCAAGAGCGGAACCGGGGGCCCAGCCAGGAGCGGAAGGTGTATGTCTGTCCACAGGTTCCCTGCGACTGGGAAGCACCCAGGAAGCGGAGTGGAGCACCTGTCCCACCCCCCGGACCCAGCAGGGGACCAGGAGTAGGGAGAGACCTTTCCCTGGCTGCCCACAGCGGGGCCTTTTGCCACGTTGGATCTTGTTTTTGGCAAACAGATTCTGCAGCTTGAGAATGGGCTTTGGTCTCAACCTCAACCTGTCTCCAGAACAACGTGGAGTCGTGGGCTGTGGAGGGAGAGCTCATGCCTGTCCCCAGTCTCCCTGAGAGGGGGCATTTTCATCCCACCCCTAGGGGGTGCTCCAGGCTCACAGCTGAATTCCACAGCAATTCCTCCTGCCTCCCCTCTTCCAGTAGGGTACCTTTCCCACCTGGGCTGCACATAGAAATCCCCTGCGGAGCCTGAAAAATACAACCTGGGCCCTACCTCCAGAGATTCTGATATAATCTGTCTGGGGTGCAACCAGGGCAACAGAAACTGCCAAAGCTCTCCCAGGAATTCCAGCTTGCAGCTGGAGCTGAGAACACTGCAGTAGGTAGTTTGTGTCCTGCGACTCTCTCGGGAGGCAGGAAGCAGAAAGCTCTATCTGGGGACTTTGGCCCAGTATCCTTCTCCCTGGGCCCGTTCTACCCCTGAATCACTAAATCCCTCCCCAAAGAGGGCTGAGGCCTAGCATTCAGTACCTGCACTCACCCAGAACTTCCGCAGTGAGCCGCAGCAGAACTGATAACTCAAGACCCATTCTCAGCCCTGTGCCCTCTCAGTAAATACTGAGTGCCTACTACAGGCCAAGCTCGGTTATAAGCACTGGAATCATAGCAGTGAACAACACACACACAGTCTCTGCCCTCATGGAGCTTAGAGTTGCTAGCAGTGGACAACAAAGGGGCTCTATTTATGGGACTGGGGTCCCAGGACAGGCTGCACACAGATCAACTGCCCAAGGAGAGACAACTGGCTAATGGTAAGCTGGGCCTGGGCTAAAGGAGGCCGTGGCTCACTCTTCCAGGAAGAAGGTGGGGGACCTGTGCCTCGGACCCCTCTAGCTTGGAACCAGGCATTGGCTGTGTCTGCTCTAGGGTCTTCTAGCTGAGCTCAAGGACCTGGGTGTGGTTACACCAAATGCCACTTGAAGACAGAGGGAGCCCTCGGAAGACTCAGTCCTCAGGGACGAGAGTATAGGAGTGGCCATTCCAATGAATCCTTTTCTCCAAGATCAACTGGCAAGAGAGAAAGAAAATGGAGGTATTCCCATAGCTATGATCTTGACCTACCCCCAAAGGTCTCACCACTTTGATTCAGTTCAGTTTAAAAAAAACTACTGAGCTGGTCCCTGGATACATGACCAAGACACAGGTAATTCTTTCCAGTTACTACCCACTGAGATGAGGGCAGGGGACAGATCCCTGACTTCAGAGGCCCTGGAGAGTTCCAGCCTCAGGCATCATTGGCCTGACCATCCAGGGCCTTGGGGATGATGTGGGTTTCGCTGCAATGCTGGCCAGATGGCTAGCATCAGGAATGGCTGACATATTACAAGGGCTCTGACGCCAGCTCCTGGCCCTACAAGGACACTTGGTTCAGCATCACTCTCTGGCCAGCGAGACTTCAAGGGAGAGAATGTCCACATGGAGTTCATTCCAAAGCCAGCCCTTGCTACCCTGTGCCAGCAGCCTGTGGTTCCTCGATAGGCCAGGGACACCCACTTCCCCACAGAACAAACATCTATCTGCCTGTCTTTCTGAGACCCAGACCGAGACCTTCAAGGTGAAGGATTCCAGCTTCTAAAGAGGCATCAACAAACTATCTGGAGAGTTCTTCTTTCCCATCACACCTTCCTCTTCCCTAACTTCTCATAACAATGGCAATTTCTACTTTTCAGCCACTCTCTCATCTACCACCAATGGCTGTCAGGACAAACTGCGAATGTTCTGACCATTGATCCTTCCAGAGTTCCCTGTTCTGATGCTTTTTACACTTCTCCCTGTACCCAAAACTTCAGACACCCAATTGCCAGAGAGAGTCACAGTTTTGCTTCCTTTCAACAGGGTGTCTTGCTGAGACCCTGAAATCTTAAGCTCTCTTTGGGTTCCTTCTCCACGCCTGCTTTCTCCCCAGCTTCGTGCCACATGCGCTTTTTCAATGAATCCGCCATAGCAGGATCCTAGACCCCCATCCAATGGCCCTCACCTCTGCCGACCAGGACAGCAAACGCTCAAGTCTCGAGCACTCTGACTTTTGCAGGGAAAGGTCTGAGGCCAGCCCCACAGTTCTCTTAGTGGTACCTGCTTAGGGATTCTACAGGCTTTCTCCTGACCCCCAGGACCAGCTTTGAAGGTGCTGGGATTCAGGTAAGGCCAGGAGCACCTCTCCCCATCCCTCTGTGTCTATCCTGCCTCCTCCACCCATCCATCTCTCCATCCTTCCTTTAGGCATTTAGCATATAGTCACCAAGCACTATGCCACAGGCCCTGCCCTGGATGCAGTTTCCTACTTTGGTCCCATCACTAGCTCCATGAGTAGATGAACATCTGTGATCTTAAATTCCCTCCCCTAGATGTTCCACCACTTTTGTCTCCTGAGTGACGATGTTTCAGATGTTGAAGGGCAGACACCGCCATGCTGGGTACCAATCCTTTTACTGGTAGACTGTGGAGCAGTCAGGGAGTCTTAGGGGAAAGCCCAGCATGGTGGGGAGGCACTTTGGCTCAGGGCAGAAGCCATTTACCAGCTAGTGTAAAAATATCTACAAACGTCAACAGCCAGTAGTTTATACCACTACCCTCCAGCCCTTGTTGAAAAGGTGGATAGGAGGACAGTCTTCTCTATTCCTTACTTTCCTCACCTGTAAAATGGAAGGGCTCGGCTTTGATGATGAGAAAATAGTCATTACACTAATGATAACGCGACACTAGCGACCATCTGAGCACTTTTCATGGCCACGGAGCATCCCTGCATCATCTCAGTCAGTCCTTGCTACAACACTACAAGGAAGACATTACTATTCCCATGTAATAGATGAAGAATTGTAGGTCCAGAGAGGTTAAAGAAAACAGTACACGATGGTGGTTAAATCCCATTTCCCACACTGACTAGTTGTCGGACCAAAGACAAGTTACTTAACTTCCCTCTCTGCCTCCTTTTCCTCCTCTGTAAACCCAGTTACCGATACCTCCTCCTAGGGCTGCAGTGAACATCAGTGATTCGGTGAGATGATGGCGTTGGGCGCTCAGGACGGTTAGCTGCTGCTCGGTAAGTGGAATAATAACATTTATTTCTATTTTTATTATTATTGCCCAAGGTAATAACTGTAGCGGAGCTGAGAAATCCCTTTGGTGCCTTCCTATTCTAAAACCCTATTAATTTACATGGCATTTCACATCCAAAGGGCTTTAATAGATAGCATTGATAATTCGCTTGTGAGTGATGGGGTACGTCTTATCTGAAGTGCAGGCTTGACTCTGGTGGGTTAATCTGACAGCAGGAGGTGAGGGCTTGCGGGGGCCAGGGAGGAGCAGCTGGTGTGGCCATCGCCCCGTGAGGTGGTCACCACAGGCATGAACGTGGAGCCCGGAGCCCCAGTGCTTGCGCTGGTCAGCTGGACTGATGGTTCCCAGTGCCCTCCTGCCCTGATGTGCTGCCCTCGAAACAGGGTCTTGCCCAGCTCCCTCCACCTCCTCTGGACCAGAGGAGCCTTCCTGGGTCCTTCCACTAGAGTGGAATCCTGTTTGCTGCTCTGTCCCCAACGAGCAGGTGGGGGTCCACGTCTCATTCACCACTGTGTGCCCCGCATCCAGGGCAGGGCCTGTGACACAGTGCTTGGTGACTATATGCTAAACGCCTAAAGGAAGGATGGAGAGATGGATGGGTGGAGGAGGCAGGACAGACACAGAGGGATGGGGAGAGGTGCTCCTGGCCTTACCTGAATCCCAGCACCTTCAAAGCTGGTCCTGGGGGTCAGGAGAGAGCCTGTAGAATCCCTAAGCAGGTACCACTAAGAGAACTGTGGGGCTGGCCTCAGACCTTTCCCTGCAAAACCAGGCATGCCCTGGGGGCAGCCAAGCACCTGCTCAGACTCGGGTGGGGCAGCAGGGCCTCAGTGGGAGGAATAGGAGGCTACACTTGCCTCTTCCTTTCCCACCTCAAAGGCAGTCAGCCCTGGCCAGCTGGCATCCAGAGCCCAGCGGGGCTGCACAGCCATATGCACAAAGCCTCCAGCAGGGGAACAGCCTCCTATGGCAAAGGTGGGGTCAGCATTCCAGGCTCACAAGGTGTATATCCGGGATTCCCTGGGTCTGGGAAGAGTGGCACTGGCTTCCCAATGCCAAAACCTGTGGTCTGGCTGTTTCAGCCCAAGTACTAGGACAGCCTCTCCC
The DNA here is from genome assembly GCF_037993035.2 of Macaca fascicularis. Lineage (NCBI taxonomy): Eukaryota > Metazoa > Chordata > Mammalia > Primates > Cercopithecidae > Macaca > Macaca fascicularis. The sequence continues at coordinate 49,076,892 of NC_088390.1, forward strand.
CCGATGGGAAATCCATGGAGGCAGGAATGCGAGGGAGGGAAGACACACCGTGTTTGGGCCTCCTGCGGATCCTCGAGGTGGAACACCCTCTCCTCATCATCTGCCTAGCGAACTTCTATGTGTGCTCCAAAACTCAGCTTGGATGTTGCCCGCTATGGTCTGAATGCTCATGTCCCTGCCAAAATTTATATGTTGACATCCTCACCCTCAAGGTGATGATATTAGGAGGTGGGGCCTTTGGAAGGTGATTAGGTCATGAGGGTGGAGTCCTCATGACTGGGATTAGCGCCCTTATAAAAGAGACCCCAGAGAGCTGGCCACCTCTTAGACCATGTAAGGACAGAGCAAGAAAATGGCAGTCTACGAACCAGGAAGTGGCCCTCACCAGATGTCCAATCTGCTGGTACCTTGATCTTAGACTTCTCAGCCTCCAGAACTGTGAGAAATAAAATTTATATATATATATATTTTTTTTTGAGACAGGGTCTCATTCTGTCACCCAGGCTGGAATGCAGTGGCACAATCACAGCTTACTATAACCCTGAACTCTCGCCTCAGCCTCCCAAGTAGCTGGGATTACAGGTGTGTGCCCCCATGCCTGGCTAATTTTTAAAATATTTTGCTGAGACAGAGTCTCACTATGTTGCCCAGGCTGGTCTCAAACTCCTGGCCTCAAGCAAACCTCCTGCCTTGGCCTCCCAATGTGTTGGGATCATAGGAGTGAACCATTGTGCCTGGCCAATTTATGTTGTTTATAAGCAACTCAGTCTATGGTGCTCTACTACAGTCACCAGAATGGACTAAGTTCTTGTCCCTTCCTGAAGGCTGTTCAGCAGCAGAGTCAATGGCTCCCTCTGCATCCTGTGCAGCTGCTACAATCACTCAGGAACACATCTGGCCGCATGTGGGATGCTCCTCCAGGCTCTGAATTCCCTGCACCCTTGCTTAGCATACTTGTGCCCCAGGAGGCCCTGTCTCAGGTCGGGTGCTGATGACCGTCTCCAGCTCTCTGCAGACAATGTGCCTTTGCCCCAACTGAAGAGACAGAGAGCAGAGGCAGTGACCCAGTTGGCTGGGGTCTCTCAGGGGCAGGGGATCCAAGCTGACCAGGGCTCTGCAAAAAAGTCTCTGTGCAGGATTCCTTTCAGCCTGGAGAGGAGCGGGTGATGGACACACCTTTGCCTTCTGCTTTGTCCTTGGCTGTCAGAAGGCACCAGCTGCCCAGACCTCAGGCCTGGCACTGCCCTTTGCCTAGAATTTCACATGCTGAGTAATTTATAGTTTTTTGTTGTTGCTTTGTTTTCTAAGTTGCAGCCTTTCACTTGCTTTTTGCTGATGGAAATGAAAACTGAAGGGCTTGAAGAAAGGTGATTAAGTTCCTGCTAGCAGACTTAATGGGGACTTTGTAAGGCTGGTGGTACAGGGACCTAAGCAGGTGGGGGGTGGGGGAAAATGAGATCTGGTGGGCACGAGGCCTCAGTCCACAGAGGACGAGGTGTGGGGTCACCTGCAGCCTCCCTCACTGCAACTGCTGCCATCCTGTCTAGCTGGTGGGGCCCTCTGCTCCTTGGGCCAGGCTGCCTTCCTTGGTCATGACACTAACCTTTTCTAAAGCACTAGATCATTCCCAGTCCCATGAACCCTCTCAACAATATGTAAGGAAGGATCAATAGCCCCATTTGACAGATGGGGAAACTGAGGTCTAGAGATGGCCTTATTTTCCTGGCAAGCTAAGGGCAAGAACTCAGTCTCCTGACTTCCCGCCTGAGGACACGGGGCTCTGGGCTGTGCCATGGGGAGCTGAGCGCTCACTTAGTCACAATTCCCTTTATTTATGCAGAGGAGCTTCAAGAGGCACAGAAAGCTGATCGAAAGTGAAACCCACAATTCTCGTCAATTCAGATTGCTCCAATTCATTTCTGCAAACGTTTATTAAGTGCCTATTAGGCACTGTGCTCTGCTTTCATCTGGGAATAGAGTCAACTCCTGATTTTCCACGCCGAGGGAAGAACATGGCAACATATTCACAGCCTTGACGAGCTTCGTGCCGTGGCCGGTCTGGGTTTGGGGTGTGCCACTGAATTTTACTTCTCCGTCTTCTTTTAAAGCAGCAGACATGCTTTCCTGACTAAGCTTGCCTTTAATATTCAAATGAGAGGATAAGCCCCAAGTATACACAGGGCCAGGTGGTGCAGGAGTGGGCTGGCCACGAGGGAGCTGGCTTGTGATTTGAAATCCGGCTGTGGATCTAATCTGGGAAGGGGTAATCCCTAGAGACATGGCTCGAGGGCTGAAGGGATGTTCAGATTAGAGGGCTGGTGATGAGACAGATGTGTGGGGGCCGCTGTGTCAGGAGGGCTTTCCTTGACAGGGAGCATTTCTGTTTACAGTGCTGCAACATCTAGCTGGGGTCCCTGGACGCACAAGTCCGTGCTTATGGCAGCCTACCTGGGAAACCGACTAGCCTGTCTTGATATTTCAAGATCTGTTTCCCTACTAGCAAGAAACCAGCCATTGCTCACTGGTTGGGCTCCATTCCGGAAGCCAACCAGAAGCATGCACCAGGCAGAGCCTGAGGGTCTGTCAGGGGTCCCAGTGAGGGCATTTCTGGGGCAGGAGATGAGGAAAGAGCCCCTTAAAAACGGAAGCAGCAGGAAACAGGGAGTTTCAACTTACAGGAAAATGAGGGGCCATCCAGGCAAGCCTGGAATCGCCTCCCCAGATAAGACTGCAGAGCCTGGGGAGGGGGCTCTGTGCTCTCACTGAACTAGGCCAGAAAGAGCAGGACACAGGAGACACCAAGGAAGGAAGCAGCTCCCTGAGCGCACCCAGGGGTCTCGCCTCTCCTGAGTGGGGACTGACCACAGAGGTCTCTGCCACTTGGGTGGGCTAGAGGAGCGGGTGAAGGGCTCTGAAGTTGCCTCCCCTCGTGGCCCAGGTTACCATTCCCAGCCGGGGTCGTAGGCCTTGAGCATGGCAGCTGCAGCATTTTTGAATGTTTTGCAAAATGTCAATGACCGGACAGATCTGGCAGGTGGGTGACAGCAGGTTCAGGATGCAGCCCCTTGCCTAAGGCCAAGGCTTCTCTCTTGGTCACCTTGCTTATGCCAGCTCCTCCATCTCCTGAGAACTTGGGTTCCCTTCACTCTGATTTCCATATCCAAGCTCTACCCCTCAGGCTAAGACAGACCACTAAGCCTCTGCCTTTGCTCAAAGACCCAACGACTTGACTGAAGCTTACCTTGCAAGCTGCCCTACAGACAATGGACTACGGCGGCTTCCCCCCAGAGGAACAGGATATCCCTGAGCTAGCATATCTCTGTCCTCAGACACCAACCCTCCCCACTCCCCCGCGTATCTTTTAGAGTGATTGAAAATCACCTGGCACCAAAGAACCATCAATGGACAGGAATACAGAAGGCAGGCTATATGGCAGACAGGCCGTGAGTTCTTCCTGGTGCAGCAACTGGCCGCATCGCTAATCACAGCTGTCCTTTCTGCTGAGCTAGGACTTGGCCTCACTATCATTCTGAAGCCAGTGCTCCAGGAAGCCAGTACTCATCAGTCAGCATCAGCACCCGAGAGCAAACCTGTTTTCCGTTGCTGAAGAGGTAGGAGCACAAACTGGCACTTTGAGAACCAGAGTTCAAGTTCAGCAGGCTGGGGAAGGGTCTCCCTGCCTGGGGACCTGCGCTGCCCCTGCAGTTTGCACACAGTATCCCGGGAGGGAGGCTTGAGCACCAAGCCATGAGATGTTAGCTTGGCCTCCTGGCCACGCCGAGTGCTCTGTGGCTGAGGCGACTGTTGGTTGTCAAAATATTGGCCCAGAGGCCTTTTGGCAGTTAGGGCCATATTAACTCTGCTCTCCCCAGTAGAACTGCAGGGCTCAAAGAACCCCGAGCTAGCCCCAGGCAGGGAGCTAGGGATGGAGCCAAGAGAGGATGAGGCGGAGAGGAGGTGGGGTGCGGAGAGGAGAGGAGGTGGGGTGCAGAAAGAAGGGACAATCCTCCAGACTCACCCTCATGGCCCCTCACTTCTCCAAACTCCTCTGACTCACTATGGAAGTTCGACCACATCACTTCTGTATGTGAAATCATCTCTAAGCATTTCATATTCTTTGGGGATCAAATTTAACTTCCTAAACTTGACTCAGCAGGCCCACCATGGCTCCAGCCTTGTAGTTCTCCTCCCACCCAAGATGCTTCTGCAAGCTCCCTGTGCACTGAACTACTCACAATCCTTGGGACCTGCAATGCTTCCTCTCTCAGGTGTGTAGCAGAAATTGCTAAGTGTCTACTAGTAGCCGTTCCACTCTTCTTTCTTAGTACCAAAATCCTTTATTTTTAGCTGAGCACATGGCTACCTGGAAAAAAAAGACACTTCTGAGCTTTCCAGGCAGCTGAAACTGGTCATGTGACCAAGTTCTGACCAATGGGATCTAAGCAAAATGTCCTGCATGACTTCTAAGAAGCATTACTAAAGGGAAGAGATGTATTCCTCTGGGATGCATATGTGATGGCTGGAGTTTGAGCAGCCTTCTTAGAGTATGAGGTGGAGTCTTATGCTGAAGAGAATAGAATGAGATTAGAGAAGAAACCCAGACCATGAGTATTATGGAGTCACATCCAGGCTTCTTTTACATGAGAGACAAATGAATTCTGATTTTGTTTAGTCCATTATTATTTTGTGTTTTGTTACTTTTGTGTTTCTCTTCTTTCTTAAAACTATCTGCTTCAATGTCTAAGCATGTCATTTCTCCGTTTCCTCCATTTCTTCCTTTCCTTCTTTACCTGGTTAATTCTATTTGGCTTTTTGAGACCCAGTTCTGGTGTCACCTTCTCTAGAAGGCACTCTGGGCAAGCAGCCCACCCTTGCACCCTTACAGCATAGAGAGCTTCTCTCTCTCTCTCTCTCTTTTTTTGAGACAGAGTCTCACTGTCACCCAGGCTGGAGTGCAGTAGCGCGATCTCGGCTAACTGCAATCTCTGCCTCCCAGGCTCAAGCGATTCTCCTGCCTCAGCCTCCCAAGTAGCTAGGACTACAGGTGCCCGCCACCACACCTGGCTATTTTTTGTAGTTTTAGTAGAGATGGGGTTTCACCTTGTTAGCTAGGCTGGCCTTGAACTCCTGACCTCAGGCAATCCACCCAGCTCGACCTCCCCAAAGTGTTGGGATTATAGGTATGAGCCACTATGCCTAGCCAGACCTTCCTTCTCTCTAGCGAAGTGCCTGTCTTATGATGTTCAATTGGTCTTATCACTGCTTCTCTCGCCCTTGGCTAGCCCAAGAGCATCTGAAGGAGTCAAGCTTATTCATGCCAGATGCCTGGTACCTATTTCAGTACCTGGTGATCAGCAAAATGGGGAAGGAGGGAAGAGAAAGGATGGGGCGTGAGGGTGGGTAGGAAGTCCTAGCAAGTCTCTAGCTTCACGTAGGAATCCTGTATTATTCCTTTCACTGATGACAGATCCATCATGGGGGATAAAAATGGGAAAACCACCGTGGAGAGCTGACTTAGTAAGAACATCAACGCCCACTATTTCTAAAACTTCCAATTTTATAGCACTTCCCAACTTACAAGGCACATTCATGCACATGTTATCCCTTAATTCTAACAACTCAACTAACTAGGCACTTTCATTATCTCCAGGGCTTGGAGGGGTACCTGACTTGCTCAAGGCCACATGGCTACTAAGTGGCCAAGTGGGACCTGGAAACCAGGTCCTCCGGCTTCATAGCTAAGAACATTCCCACTGTACACTGGTGCCTCTTCCACCTGCCGTGCTCTGGGGAGTCAGGAAAGCAGGCCACGTGCACAACCACACGCAGGCCCGTGTGCGCGAGGGCAAGGGTGCGCACATACCGAGTGCACAGACAGATGTGAGGGGCTCCAGATGCGTGTGGCATTTTCACTCGAGAGGGGAGCCATGGCACAGGAAGGAGCATCGGGGCGATACCGTGCAGCTGGTGCATGCAGATGCTCTGCCGCTCTGCTCAAGGACAGACCACCTCAAGCAAGTACAGGGGACGCCAGGAAGTGGGGAGGGCTGGGAACAGGCGGCAGCCAGGGGGAGTCTGCATGCTTTTAGAAACTGCACTAGGGCTGTCATCGGTGCTGGTTATTCCGTGCATTCACCTCCCCCGGAGCGAGAACAGGACACTGTCAGGCCAAGAGACGGCAGCACACAGCATGTCCGTGGTAAACAATTTATTTTTCTACCTTGGTTGCTTACAGGGGAAAAAAATAAAACGTCATCAGGGAGAAGCACAGATGAACTATATACAGAGATGAAGAAAATTCACAATGGCTAAAACGTTTGTGAGGCAAGCATACTAGGACAAGTTCACCAAAGCGAAGCAATTCATAGCAAAACAAAATATGGGAGGGGAGGGGTAAAGCCATACAGATTTGTTCTTTGAAAAAAAATAATACTCATGAAAAGCCTGTGGGAAAATAAAAGGAAACTAACCAATTATTACATCAAGCATCTTTAATGAGATGAGCCAAACTGCACATGTAGGGTCTCGAGGACAATGACATTCAAAGGTATGGATTCACTCACATCAAATGCATCAAATGGAAGCGTGCGCGCAGGTCACTTCTCACAAACTACCAGCACAAACAACACGGTGACTCTTGAGGGTCCAACTGAGCGGTATGTCATTAATCCAAGAGAGTGGGTGTATTTCAGTCAGGGAAATGGTGGGAGTCAGGCATGGGAAAAGATCCTTCCAAGGGTGATGGGCAGGAGTGCCAGCCTTGAGATGGGGCCTGATCAGGATGGGCCCCCTGTGTTTCACCCTCTCCCACCCCAATGGTGCCAGCAGGCAAGGCCAGGCCAGCATGGGCAGGGAGGCAAGCTGGGGAAGGCGGGGCCCACTGTGGATCGGTGCCCACCGTGCCTGCCATGTGGTAGCACCTGGGTGACTCCACTGTCCCTTCTTGAAGACAGACAGGCTTGTGATTATGGCAACAGCCACTGCCCCAAAAGACAAAGATAGTCAGATAGTGTTTCTATAGCTCCTCTTCCAGATTAGGTTTTTCACATTCTTAAGAGAATAGTCTGTCTCTGTGTGTTCACCTTTATCACTGTCCATCGTAAGACACAGGTGCTCCAAGTCACGTATTTGCAACCCCTCTGGACCACTAGCACTTCAAAGCTCACCCCATGAAATGTCCCCAGTAAGCCTGTTTGGTCATGACTTAAAAAAATTTGATGTCTTCTTCCTAGCTTCCCCTGAGGAGGCTCTACGAAGTTTGTGAGAAGTTTCCCTCTGGCCCCGTTACATTCTGGGGAAGTGGGGTTGGTCACAATGCACACGAGAAGCAAAGTGGGAGGGGACTGGAGAATATTCTCTTTTTTTAATTGAGTGAAGAAATGAGGACATGAGTCTTTTCCAAGAATTAAAAATGAGAAAAAGAACATTCATTCGAACAGGCAGTTAGGACAGACTTTCAGTGAGCACTGACGGGAGCGGGGGCGGCCCAGGCCAGGACTGTGTCCTCTCTAGAAATGGTCGCAAACCCCTTTGCTATGCCTCTCTTAAGAGCTAGTTGATAAAAATTATGTCTTGTGAAATCGGCAAATAGTCTGCAAAGTGAAATAAGAACAGAAATTAACAGATTAAACTGAAATGAGAAGTTCAGAGCAGGGAAAAGAGAGGAAGCAGGGGAGATCCCTGATCACAACCCATAATAATTCAAGACGGGATCCTGATCCGAATTCCGGGCTGGGGTGGACACCTGGATGTGGGAAGCAGGAGCTGTTCCCAGAGCGGCTGGTCACCATCCAGCCTTTCTAGAAAAGAACTACTCCCCACTCTAAAAACTATCCAGTGTCTAGCCTTCTCTAGGAACATTACATTTATTCTCACAGAATTCTGAAGATGGGCACAGCCAGGTGCCACTTGCCACCAGCTGTGTGGCCCAGGAAGGTCCCTGCAGCCCCATGTCACATGGCCAGAATGAGGCTCTACTAAGAGTGCTATCTGCACCCCCAGCCAGATGAGATGGATGTTCATAGAAAGGGTAAATCCAGGTGGAAAGGAGGACCGTTTATAAAGGGGATCAGACTGCATCTTCCTGAAAGGGGACCCAGGCTACCTGGTTTATGAGTGAGAACAGCCAGGATGAAGAGTCTCGGAGCTCTCTAGGACCTGGGCGTGCTTTCATTTCTCCCAGCTAGCTGTCCTGCATGGCCCTGCTAGGGGGACTCAGAAAGGGGCTGGGAGAGGTTTGGGATCCACGCACAGCATGAGGGGGGCCGGAGGTGGGAAGTGGGTAAAGTGGGCATACAGTGAGGACACTGAAAAGAAAGACCACAAAGAAAACATCAGGACAGTTGGGAGGTGACATGACTGCTGTGCAATGTCACGAAGTCACAGGATCCCCAGGGTGTGGCAGGGGTCCGCAGAATCTACCTGATGGGGATGAGGAGAGGGCAGAGGGCTGGGCTGCCCCATTTCTGGGTCTCCCTTCTGTACCCCAGCCGCCTTGGCCAGATCCACCAGAAACCTTCCTTATTGGCATGAGGTGACAGATGGAAGTCAGGGCATCCCAAAGCTTCTCTGTAGCCCTGGCCCTGAGGCTGTGACTCCAGCAGGCATCAAGTTGGTTCTAGAGGGGCTCAGCTACTCCTTGCACTCTTGACTGGAACAACACATGAACCTACCTAGGCTTTGTGTCTGGAAACACTTGGCTACTTGGGAGGCATCTGGGATAAGCACAGACACAACACTCCATAAGAAGCATCTCCTTTGGGAGGGGGTCAGGAGGGGAATAGACTCCGACCCCAGCTTGGCTCCTCAGATGAGTGGGGTGGGCAGTCCCAGCCACGGGGCCACCCTTCCCAGTTCAGGGCCTCTCCACTCTTACCCTTTCTGAGAGCAGGCAGCCTTACTCTTGTGGCCACTGGTGGCCCCTTTCTGGCCATTAGTTAAAAGAACCAAGAAGCTTCCATAATGAGTGGGAAGGTGGGAAGGATGGAAAAACAAAAGTTTGATGGTTGAGAGAGAACAGGGCAGCTAACTCCCAAAGGTCAGGAAGCTGCTGTCTGTACACTGTAATGCCTGATTTCTGTCCCATTCAAACCCAGCTGATTGTATTAAGCTGCAGGGGCTGTGGCCATGACAGATGGGTCCTGAGCATAAACACTCCAACCCCACTCTATCCTCCTTTCCCCAGCTCAACCCTCCCAATTCCCAAAGCCTTGGCTTTGGTGAAGGGCTGGCACCCAGGGGACCCTATCTCACTCTGCCCAGCCTCAATTTGGTCACTGCTGCATCCGTCTGCCTGGGGCAGGCCCAGGGATGCAGGCCATGGAGGCAGAGTTGTACTCTGAGCCAACTCATGGGGGCCCTGGGGCAGGCCCTCTGATGAGACAGGTGCCTTAGCATGGGATCCACATTGATGCCCTCCCCCAATTATTCCATGTTAAGATCCCTCAATTCTAACCTCCTGGGACTAGCATCACACTCGGGGCAATGGTAGCCTGATTAAGGAGGGGAGCAGGTTGTGCAGGCTGAGTGCACAGATCAGTGCTGCACTTGGAAGCCCGAGATGTGTGAGCCTTTGTGCCTGTCATCCCCTGGAGGGGAAGCCAGGGGAGGAAGTGAGAGGAAAAGCTCCCCTTGAACCTGCCACCAGCTTCTGGGCTGAGCAGGACAGGCAGAGAATGAAGCACAGGGGTGCTGACCCCACGGGTCTCTCCAGGGAGGAGTGGTGTGCATGTTTAAGTGCGTGGACCATGCATCCCCCAATAACAGCCCTTTTTCTTTAAGCACTGGAACAGTACCGGCCCATAAGAAATTTCCGCGGTGACCGTTCTACATTCTGTGCTGGCAATAGCCACTTGCCATACAGGGCTACTGAGTCACTGAAATGCGGCCAGTGTTTTTAAAGGAACTGAAATTTTCCTTTTACTTCTTCTTCTTCTATTATTATTTTTGAGACAGAGTCTCACTCTGTCATCTAGGTTGGAGGATAGTGGTACAATCTTGGCTCACTGCAACCTCTACCTCCTGGGTTCAAGTGATTCTCTTGCCTCAGCCTCCTGAGTAGCTGGGATTATAGACGCCTGGCACCACGCCTGGCTCGTTTTTATATTTTTAGTAGAGATGGGGTTTCGCCATGTTGGCCAGGTGGGTCTCGAACTCCTGACCTCAAGTGATCCTCCTACCTCGGCCTCCCAAAGTGCTGGGATTACAGGTGTTGCCAACTTTAATTTAAACCTAAGTTTTAGTAGCTACTTGTGGCTAGTGTTATTGTACCAGACAAATGGACGCTAGGGAGATAGCGGAAGGTGGTGGTTAAGGCCCAGACTGCCTGGTCCAAATGCAGGTCCTGCCCCTTGCATACTGTGACCCCTTCAGAAGGAGTTTCTACCTCTGTGCCTGTGCCTGGTGGGGGTATCTGCCTGGAAACGGGAAAGTCTAATGACAGTGACTGGTTGAGTGCTGGCCTCTCTTGTGGTGGTCCTTCTTGCCTGTGCCCTTCCTTCCTTCAGGACTGGGAACCTGTGGCCATCCTGAAGCAGCCTGCTGCTGGGGGGCATCTTTGGGGATGGCTTCCTCAGTGCAGGCCGAGGAGCCTTGCTGAGGCCCCTCCTAGATGGGGGAACCGCCCCAGCCCCAGGGGACACTGGTGGGGGAGCCCCCTGCACTCAAACTCCTCCATCTTGAACTTCTGCTTCTGTGGCTGCCTTCCCTGCACCCTCTGACCCACACAATCAGAGCGGGGCACAGACCCCAAAGACCATTCCTCACAGACCCCCTTTTCCAAGAGAGAGAAGTAAGGCCCGAGAAGCTGAGTGACCTGCCCACGGCCACTTGGCCAGGTGGTGTCGGAGCCAGGACAAGAGCTTGGGGCTTCCACTGCTGGTTGAGGGATCTGTCTGCCATAGAGCACGGCTCTAGGTGCTCCCAAATGCCTCCTGACCTGCCCGCCTGCACCTTTCCCGCCCCAATGCTTGCTCTGAGGCAAAGACCAGGCCAAGTCCTCACCCTGCCCTCCTGTCATCAGTGTCAGGGCGCCATCTTCCAGCGACACATCTTCACTCCCTTTGCTTCCTAATTAATCTCAGACCCTGACACTCCCAGACCTCCAGGTCTAGGCATGGCTACAAGGCAGGGGTGAAACTCCGTCTGCAGCTCAGCTCCCCATGGAGCCTCCTCCCTCAGCAGAGAACCCACAGGGGACAAGACTGTCCCTAACACCTCCTCTGGAATCTGTCCTTTGCACATGGACACCCCCAAACACCCCAATATATTCTTTTTTTTTTTTGAGACAGAGTCTCGCTCTGTCACCCAGGCTGGAGTGCAATGGCGTGATCTCTGCTCACTGCAAGCTCCATCTTCCAGGTTCATGCCATTCTCCTGCCTTAGCCTCCCACATAGCTGGGACTACAGGCGCCTGCCATCATGCCCAGCCAATTTATTTTTTGTATATTTAGTAGAGATGGGATTTTAACATGTTAGCCAGGATGGTCTCCATTTCCTGACCTCGTGATCCACCCACCTCAGCCTCCCAAAGTGCTGGGATTACAGGCATGAGCCACCGTGCCCAGCCACACTCCAATATATTCTTATCTGTGCTCCAGATTTGAGAAAGGCTGGGGAAAAGCACACCCTGTAAAACATGGCTTCCTTCATTGTCCCTCCCGCATCCCTACAAGACCATGTGTCTCCTCACTGCTTCTTCCAGGTGAGCTCCCAGGCCTGCCAGCTACCTGGAGCTGGAGCTGGAGCAGCCCCGGCATGTGGCGGGTATCACCACGGGCTCTGCCTCAAGTCTTGATACCCACGCAGAGGGAAAGGAGAATCTAAACAGCCCACCCAGATGGATGGCAGCCCAACCCCCAGCAGCTCAACATCAACACAGCCCAGAAGGGCGCCGAAGCCACAGCAGTCAGGACCGAGCGGGAGGAGAAGTGGAGGAAAGGAAGGAAGGGCGGGGAGACATCAAACATTGGGCAGGCGAGGGAGGCCGGCAAGGGTGGTAGAGGGTGAAAGAAAGCCCCGGGCCTAGAGTTCAGTCCCCAGTGAGAAAAAACCTGGAAGAGGCTTCAGAAAAAGGAGGTGAGCACAGACAGAGGCCTCTTGCCTTAGTTCTCCTGCTTTCCCTTTAAAAGCTGCCATCCTCAAATACCCAGCACCAGTGAGTTATACTTGAGTTAATCAGAAACTCTGAGCTGCATCCTGGCCTTGAACTTCAATGGGTTTGAAATTTATCACGTATAGGTCATTTTCAAGTGGATGCATGTATGAAATGCATTCTTTTAGGGGTCCTCTCACCTTCCCCCAAATGCAGCCCACCTCTTGTGCTTCCAAAGCCCTGGGAGCCCAAGCCACTCACCTGGGAACTGATAGCCATAGCTAGGAGCAAATCCGGGGTAGCCGCGGCCATAGGTCGCCACGAAGTTGGGGTATCCTTGAACACAAAGAGAAAGATCAGAGTCCTGTTAGTATAGCCGCCTCAGGTCTGGGGTAAAATCTCACGGAGGGTGGCAATGAGGAACAGCCTGAGTTATTTTCCTTCACAGAATAATTTGTCTCCCATGAGGGTTTTTTTTATCAAGGGCCTGGGTCACCTCTCTCCCATGGCCGGAGGCGCTGCTGTCAGCTGTTGCTAATTAACCCGTATTTGGGCAGCCAGACCTTGCAAAGCCCATGTACTTTCCTGAACCTTCAGAGTAAATGCCATGCATCAGCACCAAACACAAGGCCTGCGCCTGGCTCTGACATTTGGAGAGCTTACCCTGCATGTACTTTACCTTAAAGCTATTGACAGTAGGAGATTAAAGTCCTTGTGATGCCTCCTCCCAAGGCAGTGGACAACAGAGCCAGCACCAGACAGAACATGGGAACTCAGGAGTCACAGTTTAGCAGCCAAACTCAGGGCTCACCCTGGGCCTCTGGAAAACGCTGGGCCTGATGAGCCACGGCCCACATTGCAGTTTTGACACTCCACGGAGGTGCCAGGATCTTTGGAGAACGGTGAGGGGCTGGGTGTGTTAAGATGCAAACCACAAAGTGTAGCTCAAACTCAGGAGCCCCGTGCGGTGTGACTGGATGGGCATTTCACAGCAAGCGTATTATTTCTAGACCCCTGTCTCAGCAGACAAGCTAGGGGGTGAGTGGTTCACTGAAAGACGCTTGCAGAAACTGCCACTGGGCTGGCCACTGGGCACACAAGAAACTCAGCTGGCAAGTCCAGGAGCCGGTGTGACCATCTCAGATCTGTCACTAACCCCCAGTGATGTGAGGTGTTATTTAGCTCATTGTGGCCGCTCAGGCCACTTCGTTCTTCACGTCCCTGCCTGATTCAGGCTAAATGAAGGCCACATGGGCCAGGCTCACTCTACCTCCCTCCACTCAGTATATGTGTAACCTCAGCGCATTCATGCTCTTAAGATGCCACCACGGCCACCCAACCACTGAGAACAAGACTTTCGCTTTGACCTTGGAGGTGAATGCCTGTGGTCGTTTTTTGGCTGCCCAGCCCCTGAGCCTCTCCCTGTGTGGGAGTCTTGGAGAGAGGACCACCCCCATCACAGAAGCTGAGAAGGCCTCCCTCCCGCTCTTCCTGGGGTTGGAGGCTGAGAGGCAGGCCCGTGAACCTGGGCTCGACAGATGGAAGCCCTCCTTGGGATCTGCCTCTGGAGCTGGTAGGGCAGAGGAGGAGGGACTGGCTCTGAATTTATTCTGGTGTCAGCAGCAGAATCTGGCATCCAGTGTTGGCAACAGTGGCCCCCTGACCAGGTCATTCCTGAGTTGTCCCGTTGGCTACGGCTGGGGCTCTGACCACCCAGCTCCCCCGGTTCCTGCCTGTTTTGAGTCCTGTTCTCCAGCCATCTGTCAATTCTCCAGCACTGCCCAAGCTCCTTCTAATAATCTCCTTGCTGCTTACAGCAGCCAGGGTTGTTTCTGTTGTTTGTGATCAAAACACTGGCAAACAATGACTTTGATGGCTAGACTTACGGCAGCCTCCAGGCTCTCCGGCAATTGAGGGCAGCAGTGACACTTTCCACGGCTGTCTCTGCCCTTCTACACACCCCCTTTAAAAACATCCCTACACACAGCTCTAGGGTCTTACCTGCTCAGTGGCTTCTCACACATCACACTGACCACTTTGTGACCCTGCAAGTGAGGGCTAATGGAAAAGGATCACTTACTAAATTCCACTTTGCCTGCACTCGGCAACAGGAGTCACAGTCTGCTTGTCATCCTGCTGCCTACTCAGAACTTTTGTGCCTCGGAGATGGGCTCCACCATCCCTCACTTCCTGGTGGATGTTGGTGTTGTAGCCTCTGCCCTAGGATCTGTGGATCTGCCACCAGACCTAGAGCAGAAACTCGCGGGTCTGAAGTCAGGAGACCTGGGTTCTAGTCCTGCGTCTGGCCCACAACCATGCCCTTGGGGGTTGTTATGATTTGATGTTTGTGTTTTCCCCCAATTTCTTTGTTGAAATCTTAACCCCCAAGGTTAAGGCCTTAGGAGGTGGGGCCTTTGGGGTGTGATGAGGCCATGAGGTGGAGCCCTCATGAATGTGCCCTTAACAAAGATGCCACAGAGAGACCCTCACCCCTTCCAACACGTGAGGACATGGTTAGAAGGGGCCATATATGAGGAAGCGGGCCCTCACCATACATGGAATCAGCCAGCGCCTTGATCGTTACTTCCCAGCCTCCAGAACTGTGAGAAATAAACGTTTGCTGTTCATAAGCCACCCAGTCTATGGTAATCTGTGACAGCAACACGACTTAACATAGGAGTCTTCCTTTTTCTCTTGGAGCTTAAGTCTTGTTACCTGTAGAAAGTCTTGCAACAGTGATGTGCCCAAATTCTCAAGTGAGATCAGCTGTGGCTCCTTTCTCTTGCTTCCCCCAGAACCTTCCCAAATTTGCAGTCACAGCTCACTCACTGGCCAATGGAACTGTCTCTGCCTCCACAGGCTCTTGCCGCCTGCTCCTCCCCATGCGCTTATTTCCCAGCGCTTGGTGACTCACTGGCAGAAGCCTGCCCAAGCGAGGCAGAAGGACCCAGCAGCTCTGCACTGACTGCTAGCTAACGAGCAGGGGCCCGGTGGGATGCTGAGCTCAGGAACCCGATGGGGAAAGAAGGAAGGAAGAACGGCAAAGGCCAGGGCTCAGATGCCTTAAATGGACACATGCATACTGGCGCCTTCCTTCGTATTTATTTCGTGGCTGGGCAGCTCAGTTCTCCTCCAAATTAATCACCTGCTAGCAAATCAGATCTCATACTAGATTTCTTATACCATGATTTCAACAATATTGATAAACGGATTATATGCAAACAGCCAAGTCATGGCTGCCTAGGGGCTTTTCTGATGAAAAATGGCTCCTTTGCTTCTAACTTCAGAGCTGGGGGGTCTTAAATATTTTAGTGTTAATCTGACAGCAAAAGCATAGGCCCATGTGTCACCTTCCCTCAGGAGGGTGGGAAGTGGCAGAACAGCCAGTTTCTCCCTGCACTTAGGCGACCAATACAATGCCATGACACCTGCTTTCTTCCCGGCTTTCCCACAAGGCTCCAACAAGAAAGAAGAAAAGCATGGTCAGGTTTACCCCAACTTTGGGTCTCACCCCACTCTTCCTGGACACATCAATACTACAGTCTTCCAAACCACAAAGATGAGAATTCGGCATCTGCCAGAGTGGGGGATCTTATCTCCACCCCCCATCACCGAACATCCTCTAGGTCAGGCAGATGAAATCATAAATTTATAATACGACATTACTTCAATTTTCCTCTTCATTTACTGCTGTGCAGCCCAGCTCTGCTCGAATGGTTCACAGCCCCAGCCACACGGGGGAAATTGGCTGGCTGCATATCAATAGCACATTACAGCAGACCCGTGCAGACGCTCCATCAAGCCACATTACAGCGGGATGACCCAGCCACCACTTCCATTAGCAGCCAGGCCCCTCCCGCACTGGCCACTGCACAATTTATTTGCTCCAATACTCTGGACGCCTGATCAATCCCACAGTAATTATCTCTTGTCACTAAAGTCAAAAAAAAATCAAGGCTTCTGCCGGGGTGACCACCTCTCTCGCATATCGGCTTTCCATTGTAGAAGCAAAATACAGAAATCAACAATAGAATTTGGATTTGCCAGTGAGCTCATTTTGAGTCCCCATTTTGGGGATGCTGACAAAGTTCTCAAAACTGTGGTTCTGGTTCTAGATCTTTGCTGCAACCCTAGAGATGTTTCCCTTCTAGACAGGTCCATGACTCATCCTCTCCTGGGCTCTGTTACTCAGCTACTCAGAGTCATGGAAAACGGCTCCCACCAGGCCCCAGACTTGAAAGAGACAAGAGACAGGGCTGTTTATCCAGGGAACTGCCAGAGTGTGACAGATCTGCTGCGATGTTTAGAGCACTGCCTGGGGCACCACATCGGCTCCATGAGGTCTGCAAACAGACTAAACACCAAGTGCCAAGAGTCCTTCCTAGGCAAGGATGTGAAGGCTAAAGTCTACAAAGATGCTTTGCCCCTAGAATCACTCTGAGTTGCAGGGGCTCCTCCAGACCTGCACTGTCCAATTTAAATTTAATTAAAATTATCTAAAATGAAAGCTTCAACTCCTCAGTCGCAAAAGCCGCAACTCAAGGGCTCAGCAGCTACCGTGCACAGGCGGGCAGTGATATTGGCCAGTGCAGACAGGACCCTCCCTCCCTTGCAGGAAGTTCTATTGGGCTGCACGGCTCTACAAGGACAATGAAGAGCTGAATTCTGAGTTTCCTCTGTCCCTCAGGAAGCGGCTAAACAAAGGAACACTTCCTTGAGAATAACCTCAACAGATATTTTTGGGAAAGCCAGATCCCAGTTGAAATTGAGTCTAGATGTGTGGTTTTAAGTTGCAGCCAATCTCCAATCTTTTGATCTGTTAGTGAATGCCAGCAGATCACAGCTTCCTAGTCCCTGTTCTCAACGATACTTTATTCATTTCTTGCCCGCATTTCAGAGGGGCTTAATGTCAGGGAACACTGAGTCAGGACTTCACGGGGCGCTTCTCAGTACGACTGCACCTAAGAATGCTTTTGGCTAATGTGCTTTAGCTGATCATCAGCATCTCTCTGTTTCTGAGCTGACAGGGTGAAGCTTTTCTTTAAGGGCTCGGCAATGTGCTATTTCTCTAACACTCGTATCAGCTTGTTAAATAAACAGCATGTGCCCGATGAGGCCAAGAAAGTTAAAGGCAGTGGGATTATGTGGCTGAGGGCAGAGAAGGCTCAGAGAAATCAAATATATCAACAATCATCATGTGTTTGCTTTTATTAGGTTCACCTTCATTAAGAAAAATGAAAGAGATTCTATCACATTGAGCTGGGTAACTGTGGGCACCTCTTGGTGCTGCAAGACTGTGCCACAAAGTCTGAGGGGCTGCAAAAGACCTTTTCTGTTTGTTTGTTTGTTTGTTTGTTTTTGAGATGGAATCTTGCACTGTCACCCAGGCTGGAGTGCAGTGGCATGATCTTGGCTCACTGCAACCTCTGCCTCCGGGTTCAAGCGATTCTTCCGCCTCAGCCTCCCGAGTAGCTGGGACTACAGGCGTGCGCCACCACGCCCGGCTAATTTTTGTACTTTTAGTAGAGATGAGGTTTCACTATGTTGGCCAGGCTGGTCTCGAACTCCTGAACTCAGGTGCCTTGGCCTCCTGGGATTATAGGCATGAGCCACTGCGCCAGCCTGCAAAAGACCTTTTCTAAGAATCTTAGGTGACTCTGCTTTTGTCCGGCTCAAAGGTGGGAGACCTGACCTAAGGATAACGCCTCCTCTTCTCTTCTACATTCCTTTTAAGGAATTCCCATCAGGTCAATTATTCTGCGATTCTGTCAAATGCTGTAAAAGCTAAAACCAAAACAGGTGTAGGTTTTCCCCAAGGATGTCTGTAGCCGTATCAACAGAGATCAAGATAGAATAACTGTGCAACTGTACGCTTATCAGTCTCCCTCTGATGAGACCACCCAGAGTATGGAGAAAATCTGAAAGGATATTTAAAAATTAGTTCCACAGAGTCCAAGTCATTTACAGACCACTGTGCTGGTTGTCTCAGACTCCTCACTAGAATGTCAGCTCCCTGAAATCAGAGACTTAGTTTTCTGCTGCATTTTCAGCATCTAGAACGGTGCCTGGCACTTAGTAGGTACTCATTTAATAAATATTTGTTGAATGAATGAGTTTTAATGTTTTAACGGTTTATAGTCTCGTTTCTAAAAAAATCCCTAGAAGTGCCATTTATTTTTCCACTCTTTCAATGATAAAGGTTTAAATCATGGAAACCTCATCTAATTGCATTGGTTAGTTAACTTTAAGAAAATGAAAATGTTTTTCTGCATGAGTCAAGTTCATCAGCCAAACTGCTGTTGGTGAGGATGGGTAGTGCTTCCAGGACGAATGCGCAGGCATAGCGCACGGTGGAGATGGTGACCCATGTGAGTGATGGGGTCACATCAGGTCATCCTACCAAAAGATTCGACTCTGCCTGGTGCCACGCTACCACTTTCGAGGGAAGAAGCAAGAAGAAAGGGAAACAGTCTTTGATCACAGAGTCAAGGGCTTCCATCACAGCACGGCAAACGGCAGTCTCCTCACTCAGAGAGTTCATAGACCCAGAGTGCCAAGCTGTACCAATGGGCAAAACAGAGGGCAGCCCAGGGAGTTCCCAGTGGGTGCATTACAGAGGGCTCAGGAGGAGGCTCTGTGCTGGCTGGGGAGGCCTGTATCTCCTCAGATACAGTTTGACACTGTATCTGATTCATCCCTTCTGCCTGGACCTCTGGCTGAGCTGGTTCCTGGCTGGGGGACATATTTTGGGACCTTTTAGGAGGCCCTGCTCAGTGCATATGGATGGCCTCACCACAGTCACTGGGAAATTCAGGAGGGCCCAGGGCTGATGAGACCTGGAATCCAGCACATAGATCTTTGTCAGAAGGTGGTTACTCAAGAATAATCCAAACTCCTTGGGCTGGGAGTCCATAAGGAGAAAGAGGCTGCAGTTGCCACAGCACAGGTCACATCCGTGGGTCTAGCTAGGTGCTCAGCCATGGGTGGTAAGGAAGTCCAAGTGGTAGGGCTTCCTAGTGCCTTGTTAATAACAACTCCCAGCTTGAGTACATACTATGACACCTTGTTGATTTGAAGACACACATCTTTTCCACACTTCAACTTCTGTGAAAGTGGGATCTATCTTGCAGCCAATGTGATAAGAAAGCATTATGTAGTTTAATTAATAGCATATTTTTTCTTTCTGAAGAGTAAATGAACATATATCTTACTAGCTATGGCATCTCAGATTAGACTACAGCATTTACCAGGCAAGATACAGTTTCATTTATCCTCCAACAACCCCATGAAGTAAGATTATTACGCCATGGGTAGGATAAATGAAGAACAGAGAAGCTAAGCCACTTGCTTCAAATCACACAGCGGATAGAGTGAAGAGTCCAGGTCTGCTGATTCCAAAGTTCCAAGCTCTTGCCTCTGGACCACACGGCCTCCCTTGGTGGAGCCCTGCTCTGGCTACAGCTGACCCCATCCATTTCATCCAAAGGGTTCTCTGCTTCGTTAGAAGAGGACTAGTGCCTCTGTGACCTGGGGTTGGGCTGGATAGGGTCTGGGGTTAGGCACAACCACAGCTACAGCAGGCAAAAGGCAAAGGCCTTCAGCAGCAGGGTGGGGCTGGGAAGATTGTAACTCAAAAACAATAGGCTCTGAACTGCAACAGTACCTTCACCTAACAGCTCCTTCTTTACTGTGGCTTGGGGAAGTCATAACTTGAACTGTGAGTAGATGAGGGAAGAGCTGGGCAGATGAGCAAGCTCCTGGCAGCCATCACATATCCGTCCCCCAGCGAGCAGGCGCTGTTCAGATGCTGTCCAGACAAGCACAGGGACCAGTGCTGTCTCCTACCACCCCAGTAGGTGCGCTCAGGAAGGGGCCACTCGGGTCTGCCCACAAGCTACAGGCAAAGCCAACCCTGGAGCCCCTTGGCCTGTCTCTCCCCCTCTTCCCACACACACATGGCCAGACCGGTTGGCTCTCAAGCTCCCACAGTAGGGTCCTCGTGTTCCAAGGCTGTTTCTTCCAAATGGAAGGCCCCTGGCTTACTCATCCTTCTCATTTCTGCTGAAATGCCACTTCCCTGATTCCTAAGACTGGCTTCCACTCCTCATGACGTGCTCTTCAACCACCCCCAGACTCTATGATGATCATTAGGCATCTGTGCAATGCACTGTTACACATTGGGCTCTCTGTATAGACCACAAGCTCGCTGAGGGCAGGAACCACATCTGCTTGTGAAGCACCATGTCCCAAGGCTAGCTCAGGGCTGGTCATGCAGTAGGTGTTCTTGACCCACGCCTCCTGCCCTGCCTCCTCACCTGGGTTCCCATGATGAAACATTAGGTGCCCTTCTGTGCAGGGATCCAAGCTTGGATCCTGAGCCTTTGGAGAGCCTTTATGGAGATGTGGGCCTGAGCCTTTGCTTGAAGTCTGGGAGGCTGAGCACTCTTTGTTCTTTGTCAACTGACAGGAGCTGAGCTGGCTCCGCTTCACACCTCTGCTTCTCCCAGATGAAAACCAGTTCCCTCTTCCCAGCATCTAACCAAGTTAGACTCAGAAAGGTGGGAAATTTCCTGAAGATTTGGATCCTAAAGGTCTTCTATTTTATGCCGTAGGGCTATTATGCTCATTTTAAATTCAAGACTCTAAAACCTAGTAGGTGGTAATAGGCTCAACTCTTTCTTATTTAATTTTTATTTTGCTTTTTTTTTTTTTTTTTTTTTAAAGAGATGGGGTCGCCGGGCGCAGTGGCTCAAGCCTGTAATCCCAGCACTTTGGGAGGCCGAGGTGGGCGGATCACAAGGTCAAGAGATCGAGAACATCCTGGCCAAAATGGTGAAACCCCGTCTCTGGCTAAAAATACAAAAATTAACTGGGTGTGGTGGCACGCACCTGTAATCCCAGCTACTCAGGAGGCTGAGGCAGGAGAATTGCTTGAACCTGGGAGGTGGAGGTTGCAGTGAGCTGAGATTGTGCCATGGCACTCCAGCCTGGAGACAGAGCGAGAGACTCCATCTCAAAAGAAAAAAGAGAGAGAGAGAGAGAGAGAGAGAGAGAGAGAGAGAGAGAGACAGGGTCTCACCATGTTGCTCAGGTTGGTCTCGAACTCCTGGGCTCAGGCAATCCTCGGCTTCCCAAAGTGGTAGAATTATGGGCATGGGCCACCGTGCCTGGCCCCCAACTCTTTCTTATTTTATATTTTTTCAGAAACAGATCTTTCTATGCTCTGTGCTGTCTCGGCTGTGGTGCAGTAGGTTCTCACAGGCACAATCCCACTCTGATCATCACAGAGTTTTGAGATGCTTCATTTCCAACCTGGTTCTGTTCACTCCTCCTTAGACAACCTTATGTTCCTCCACTACCAGGAGGTCACCATCCTGATGCTAAATTTAGTGGGGACACCGAATCTGCACAGCCCAGAGTTCCTCGGCTCAAGCTTTCCTCCTGCATCAGCCTCCTGAGTAGCTGGGGCCACACGTGCACGCCACCACAACCCACTAACGCTTATTATTATTATTATTATTTTGAGATGGAATCTCACTCTGTCACCTAGGCTGGAGTGCAGTGGCGCAATCTTGGCTCACTGCAACCTCTGCCTCCTGGGTTCAAGCGATTCTCCTGCTTTAGCCTCCCGAGTATCTGGGATTACGGGCACGTGCTGCAGTGCCCAGCTGATTTTTGTATTTTTAGTAGAGACGGGGTTTCACCATGTTGCCCGCACTGGTCTTGAATTCCTGACCTCAGGTGATCCACCTGCCTCGGCCTCCCAAAGTGCTGGGATTACAGGTGTGAGCCACCGTGCCCAGCCTAATGTTTATTATTTTTTGTAGAGGCTGTCTATGTTTCCCAGGCTGGCTCATAAACTCCTGGCCTCAAGCGATCCTCGTGCTTCAGCCTCCCGATTGCAGGCAAGCACCACTGTACTCAGCTCAACTCTCCTTCTTTCAGGTTTGATTTCACCATTTAAAAATACCAGCTTGGAGTTTCTTTTGATATAAAACATAAAGACCTAATAAGAATTATTTTTTTAAAGGAGGAGCTAAGTAATTATCTTGTAGTCAACCAGGAAATAATTATCACTGATTTTTAAAAACACACTCTTAAATATAGATATATTTAGTTTAGACTTTTTACCTTTTTCTATCAACTGGTGCATTCCCATGTACCATACTGTTTTAGTTACTGTAGCTTTGTGTTACGCTCTCACTGTTGGTCTTTTCTCATTCCTCTTTTTAAAAACATTTTCTCATCTATTCTCACTTGTTTCTTCTTCCAGAGGTAAGTTTTAGAAACATCTGGCCAATTTTAAAAAATTACAATAGGATTTATCTTTGAAACTCTGTTAAGCCTAAAAAATTCATTTGAGGAGAATTAACGTCATGGCCATTTTTAATATTCTCCTGGCATCTTTTTCTGTTTCATAAAGTTCTTCAAAACAGTTTTACCTGCCCTTGTTATTTCCTCAGACAAGTAGATACAATTCTTTGTCAGACCACAAAAAGTTTTATAAATTTAAAATTAAGCCAGAAGTGATTTAAACAGCAGCAAATCTGAAAATGTAGAAAGGGCTTATCAAACAATATAGAAGTGGGACTCTTAGCCAAACCAAATGAAAACCCATTAACACTAGACAGCTCATGTGCCTGAATGGAATTTTACCATTAACTACCATTTATCCCATTTAATTAGTATTTTCCTGACACACAATAACTTGCACTAAAATACCGTTCTCTCGCCTTTAAATTTCTAATTATTGTTGCGACCTACACCATTACGCATCTCCACTGCTTTCTCCATCTTTCATGCCATTTAAGCGGTAAGATTTTCAATTATCTACGCAGGACGGACAGAGATACCTTTAAGGAAAGGGGCATAATATGCAACTCAATTTCTCCAAAAGCCAGGAGAAATCATTTTTAGTCAGAACAAACACACTTTGTCTTTCATCATTTTTTTTTTTTTTGGCAAATAAAGAGTAAAACAGGCTATTTAAAACATCCATTTAAATGCAAATTTTGATATCCCAAGAGAAAAATGTTAATCATTTAAATAGACAGGATTATCGCCCACCCTTACCACTTCCCTCCTCTCCCAAGTTTTAGAAAATGTAGCCTCAGCCCACACAAGTTAAGTCAGCCAGGAGTCCTTACATCTTAAGAACTCCCACTCAGATGAGAGGGCTGAGGCAGACAGAGGGGGACTTTTCCTTCTTTTGAGGAAGGAGATGGAAAAGAGAGAAAATAGTCTAACATATCCTATAAGCCAGGCATGGGGCAAAATTATAAATACAAACACACACACACACCCCCACACACACACGCACGCACGCACACATACCTACACACACACTCAATCATCACAACTGTCTTGGAATGGGGAATTATCATCCTCATCTATACACAAGGAAACTGAGGCTCAGAAAGGTGAAGCAGTTTGCCCCACTGGTAGGTGACCCAATTGGGAGTAGAGGCCTCCATAGCCCTCCCAGTCCACGGTGACCTGCGGTCCTGTCTAGACTCACCCAGCATCCCCATGCCCAGCATGAACGCGTCCATGGTGTAAGGCAGTCCCCGGGCCCGGCCTCTTGTCCCAGGTGGGAACATGACTTCTTTCGGCTGAGCTTTCTTACATTCTACCTGTTAAACAGAAAGGCGAACAAATGAGATGCAAATGAATTCCACGTAAATGTCAAATGCAGAACTGATCTGGTTACGAGCTAAGTTATTTTTAGCCTTGCTCCTTACCCACTGTAAAAACAGCCGTGTGAGTAAATGGCCTGCAAAATAAATACTTAAGAAAACACGCCACTTGTGCAAATCCTACTTTGGAAAAACCTACAAGGATGAAATTGGGTTCTGGAGGGGTGGCGAGGACGTAAGCCGAAGATACACACACAGATTGAAGCTCAGGTTGACACTCGTGCAGAAAGCATGACAGATAAGGAGGCAGACAACGGCTGTTGGATGTGTCTGTGAATAATAACAACAATAGCAATAATAATAACCCCTCAGGATTTTCAGCCTTTACACGTTTACAAATGTCCCTGACATTCCCTCAGGCCAGTGATTCTTCATGCCAGGCCATCTGATTCAAACTCTTATTAAACAGACAGACCACTTAGCCTTAGCCCCAGTTCGCAGATGAGAAAACAGAGCATCAGAAGTTTTGTGTTGGCCGGGTATGGGGGATCATGTCTGTAATCCCAGCACTTTGGGAGGTGGAGGCAGGTGAATCAGCTTGAGCCCAGGAGTTTGAGATCAGCCTGGGCAACATGGTGAAACCCCATCTGTACTAAAAAAAAGTACAAAAAACTAGGCAGGTGTGGTAGCACACACCTGTAGTCCCAGCTACCTAGGAGGCTGAGGTAGGGGGATCACCTGGGTCTGGGAGGACAAGGATGCAGTGAGCCATGATCATGCCACTGCACTCCAGCCTGGGTGACACGGCGAGACCCTGTCTTAAAAATAAAAATTATTGTGTAACATGCTGAAAGCCCTCCCCAACAGGTTCAGGCCTACAAACCAGATCTTTAGAATTTCTAGGTCAGCAATGCCACATTTCCACAAAACCTACACCACTACCACACTCCTGAGGGAAGTAATAAGATTAAATACTGATTCTGTTCATCTGGATTACTAGTTTCTCATTTGCAGCTACATTTTCAAGTGGTTGCTAATCTCCCCTTTCTGTTTCTCTTCCGACTCTAAAATTTCTTCATGCTCATCTGCTTGTATACCCAGAGGTCACTTATTTAATAACCTTAACTATGCCAAATACAAACCTCAGGGAGTAAGTAAAACTGTGGCCCTTGGAAGTTCCTTCACTGTTTTATCAGAGCACCTTAGGCCTGTGCTTATTAGCACTTATTTGCTTTATGTTTACAGAGAAATTTAAGAAGCATTGTTAGCCAGTAATCAATCCCACTGCTGATGAAGATGGGATGCTGCAGGGTAAAGCACGGATGCTTTTAACAGCCAAAAGGAACAGCATGACAGCCTGATAGTGATGGAGAAAAGACAAGAATCAGGCATCTTATTTAAAGAGCAGTCTGGGCCATATGGTATAGGAGCAAAAGCTCTACATAGTTCAACAGCTGCTGAGGTATCACTGTAACACAGAAAATAACTATTGTTCACGGTGTGCCTGAGATATCAAGAAAAAGTTAAACTGTGTGCAATATACATTGTTTAAATAGACACCTCTAGGCCGGACAAAGTGGCTCACACTTGTAATCCCAGCACTTAGGGAGGCTAAGGCAGGCAGACTGCTTGAGCCCAAGAGTTTGAGACCAGCCTGGCCATCATGGCAAACCCTGTCTCTACTAAAAATACAAAAAAATTAGCCGGGCGTGGTGGCACGCTCCTGTAATCCCTGCTACTTGGGAGACTAAGGCAGAAGAATCGCTTGAACCCGTGAGGTGGAGGTTGTAGTGAGCCGAGATTGCACCACTGCACTCTAGCCTGGGCGACAGAGCGAGACTCTGTCTCAAAAAAATAAATAAATAAAATAAAAATAAAAAGGGACCTCTATGGGTTATCTGTTTTAGAGATAGTCTCATCTCAAATACTTCAATCAAAAAATATTTTAGTGCTCAACGTTAGGGGGATGCTATAATTACCTAAGATATAAGTCCCCTTTCTTCAAAGACACCCGATAACAGGTATTACTCTTGCTCTTTCAAGAATAACCACAAATGCCTTAAAAAATGGACAAAATGGTTCAACATTCATGACTAATATGCTTAATACAAAGAGTTCTATAGATTAAAAGAGATGAGCATCCCAAAAGAGCCATGGGTAAAAGACATGAGTAGACAATTCACAGACGGCTAATAAAGAACACATTCCCCAAGATAAAGCATATTTTTTGCCCACAGATTGACAGTGATGAAAGCACTTTTGATGTAAGGGTTTCTGAGGGTATGGTGCGGTGGGGTGGAAATTGGCACGTATTTTTCTGGAGGGCAACCTGACACTATATCAAAAGCCATAAATTTATACATACACCTAGTAATCTTACCTCTAGGAATTTGCCCTACAGGAATTAGATTATTATTATTATTTTTAATAAAAGGAAATAACTGAAATACAGAAGAACAGGGAATTAGCTGAGTCTGGTTTATCCACACTGATTGAATGCTATGAAGCTATGAAAAAGTGTGTTGATAATAATTATGCACTGGTTCTGGGAAACCCCTCAGTCCCAGGCAAACTAGGATGACAGGTCACTCTAACTGCAGGCGGGAAAAAAGCAAATGTCACTGACTTTTTGAAAAATAAACAAGTGCATATATCATATAGGGAAAAATACTGAAAAGACATACTAAAATTGTCTTAGAGTTACTTTGTTTTTAAATTTTAATCGGGCATTTTGCTATTTATTTTCCAAGCTTTCTGCTAAGCAACAGGGAGCAGGTTTTTGTAAGATAATGCAACAGACTGTCACTGATAGGGCTATTAGAATGTTGTCATTGCAGGTAGGGGGGAAAAGGTGATTGAAAACAACAAACTCATCCAAATTGGCTCTCCTAAGCCCAGGGTTGAAAACTGACTTCGGGATGCCAGAGGAGCAGGCTGAGAAATCTCATTTGCATGAACCTGCCCCAAGCCTGGGGAGATGGGTGTGTCTTGCACAGGCAGACAGATAATTACCCAAAGCCAACACCAGCAAGGGGAATAATATCGCTAACCAGCTCAGTTCCTAATAGCCCTATCGGTGACAATCTACCGCATTGTCTTATGAAAACCTGCTGCCTGTTCCTAGGCAACCTGATCAACGGAAATCTCAGGTTTATACAATTTTCATTTAGGGAACATAAAGGTTAACTGACTGTAATGGGAGTGTTTTAAACAAACCCACCTACTCTTCCTCTCACTGAACAGGGCTGACAGCTCGGTTTAATTCTGCTCTGTCTTTGCTGCTGGTGGTTTGGGCAGCAATGACTGTTTGAGTGTCAACCACCCGCTGGGTCAACGGTGAGTGTTCCCCAAGGCCAGGGGCCATGGCACACGCACTCTCGGGGGGACCCCGCCTGTCCTGGGCATCTGAACGACAGGGGAAGGCAGCAGGTAACAGTTACCAGCAGGGAACCTGGCCTGCCTGCCCTGAAGGCCTCTTGAAAGACTTCTCAGGACCAGGAAGCCTGTCCAGTCCCCTCCACCCCCGAGACTCAGCCACTTAATTCAATGACGTGGATGCAGAGGAACTCAACACGCCAGGCAAGTGCTAGGCTTTGGGGACCCAAAGATAAATAAAGAAAGCCTCTACCTCTCTGAGAGCTCTCACTGTATTGAAAAAGAAGAGGCTCTGACTGCCTTGTTCTCCTAAGATGAATGCAAGTACTCACACATCAACCTGCCCCTCGCTGCTTCTGCACTTGTCAGCCTCCCGAGCCTCTTGAGTTAGCACACATCGGGTCACCTTCCCCTGCTGTCCTCCCCCAGGCCCTGCATAAGCCAGAGAGCTTGGCATGAACAACCGGGGTTACGGTCAGAACCCAAACAGGATAAAAAGCAGGCTATCTTTTCGGTTCTAGTCATGTACTTAGGCTATCTGACCACACACTCTGTTCCAGGTATCTACTGCTGAGCAACAAACTGCCCCCAAACTTAATGGCTTTGAGCAACAATTTAACCATCCTTCCTCAGGGTTCTGTGGGGTGACCGGCTCAGCTGGGCTCTTGCTGGTGGTCTCATGGCACTGTGGTCAGGTGGTGACTGGGGCTGAAGCCAGAGGAGGCCTCAATGAGGCCGGAGGCCCAAGATGGCTCCTCGCTCCCATGGTAGGCAGCCACGCTGGTTCGGCTGGGCCTGCTGACGAGACGTCCACCATGGCTCCTCCACGGCACCTGGTCTTGCCACAATATGGCGGCTGAGTCCCAAGAGGAAGTGTCCCAAGCACAAGCATTCCAAGAGACTCAAGCAGAAGCTGCAAGGTTTCTTCTAACCTAGCCTTGGGACTCACAGTGCTTCCTCCAACACATTCTACTGGTGACACTGGGCCAGCCTAGAGTCCGTGTGGGAGGGGGCTCTAGGGATAATCTTTGGAAACCAACAACCACATGAGGTCAGTGAAGGGCAGTGAGCTGACAAGGCAGCAGGAGGCACTCCCCACACTCTGGCTCTTGGCTGGCTGGGTCCTTGGAGCAGTGGGCACGTAGGGCTGCTCTCACCACAGGGCAGAGGGCAGGGCATGGGGCTCCCTTCTCACTGCAGCCCCACAGAGGCCTGCCTGGCTCCCCATGGTCCTCTAAAACAAAACAAAGGTGGTGCTCACGGGGACCAGGCCTCTTGCTGCAGGTGTTTTGGCCTCACTTCCTAAGACTTCCCCTTGGGGAAGGGCCACCTCCCAGTCTCAGTCCTTGAGACTCCTGCACCAACAGCTTCTCACAGTGGCTGCTACTGCTATTGTTTCAAATAGCAACTGACCAGAGCAGCCTATTCAAGGGGCAAGAAATGCAGTGAGATGTTCCATCTGACTGAGCACTTGTAAGAAGCCTCAGAGGCCACTGATGACCGAAAGACCAGGTCTCTGTTTTCAAGGTGCACAGCTGGCAATGCCACAAAACACTCCCAATACCAGGGATGTGCCAACACCCCCCACCCCAACAAAATTGATGGGATTGGTTTTGAAATTTTCTTTTCCCAATATGCTGCTTTGTTTGACAAACTGGCCTTGGAAGACAGGGTGTGGCTTCCTCATAGTCCCCATGGTAATGGGTTCAGAATAATGACCTAGTCCCTGGACGCCTAGGGCAGCAGCATGTTCCTTTAGAGAACAAAACAAAGGCCTGATGGGAGCGTGGCCACTGTGGTCACTAACACTCTTATCCTTGCTGCCCACTGGGTTGGGTGCCTCCTCCCATCAGCATCCACAGCACCTCAGCAAGGAGGTTTGCAGTTTCCAACTCCTTACTCAGGAATCATTTCAAATTTACAGAAAAGTTGCAAGGATGGTATCCTTTACCAGAAATCACCTACTGCTAACATTTTGTTACTTTTGCCTTATCATTTGCACACACTCCTGAGCCCTCTATATCTATATGTAGAATTTTTTTTTTTTTTTTAGATAGAGTCTTGCTGTGTCACTCAGGTTGGAGTGCAGTGGCGTGACCTCGGCTCACTGCAACCTCCGCCTCCTGGGTTCAAGCGATTCTCCTGCCTCAGCCTCCCAAGTAGCTGGGACTACAGGTGCGTGCCATCACACCCTGCTAATTTTTGTATTTTTAGTATAGACGGGGTTTCACCATATTGGCCAGGCTGGTCTTGAACTCCTGACCTTGTGATCTGCCTGCCTCGGCCTCCCAAAGTGCTGGGATTACAGGCGTGAGCCACCGCACCTGGCCGGGATTTTTTTTTTTTTTTTCCATTTGAGTGTAAGTTGGTTTGCATTTCCTAAACATGAGGGCATTTTCTTACATAATCATAGCGCAGTTATCAGTCTCAGTATGTTTAACATTAATAAAATACTTTACCTTCCATATGCTTGTTTTGTCAGTGGACCCGATAATGTCCTTTATAGCTATATATCCATCCCACAGAGCAGGAAACTGAGGCTCAGACTCAGACATCTAACCTGTGGTCCAGACCCAGTACCTGTGTGCAGGGCTGGGATGTTAATCCCGATCTGCCTATAGCCCCAGCCCAAGCCAGGAGAGTGGGTGCTGTGGCCCTGTGTTACACCGTCTCCCTAGTGGGGAATGCTTAGCACTGGCTTTCAGAGGAGGTGCTAGAGCTTCTGCAAGAACGCCTTCCCTGCAGCTACTATGAGTGGCCACTCCTCCCCAATGGATCCGAAGTCCTTGCAAAGGTAAGCTCACTGCCCTGGCGTCTTTGGGGATGGTGGCTGGCAGTCTGAGAAGTACGCCAAGCTTTGGGAAGTAAGGGGCTTTTGTTTTTCCCTGGTCTCTGTACAAAAGAACCCAGTCAGCACGCGGCCTCGGGGCCCAGAGGGAAATCCAAGCGCTGGACCTGTGGCCTTGATGTAGCATCCAGGACAAGGAAAGCCTGTGTGGCCTGAAGAGGCCAGTGTCTGCAGTTTCATTTCTCATCCAAACAGGTCGTGTCTGAGACTGTTGAGTCCTCCGGGGGAGAGGCCTATTTCAATGGATAAAATTCCCCAGTGCTCAGGTATCAACCTTGACCGTCTGACTGTCTGGCTAACAGAAAGGGGAGGGGAACAGAGGGAAGAAAGGGCTCAGGAGGAGAGAATGTCCTGCAGTTTCTAGGGTGGGTACCTGTCCTTCCGTGGCGTTTCCTAATAGATGTAAGAGATCTGACCTGGTCTCGCCCCCGATCCGCTTGACCTCTTCCCCAGCTAGGTTCTGGTGGGTTCAAGGCCAACATTGTTTCTCTGAAGCCCCAAGCTGACCCTCTCCTCTGGCCATCAGGCCCTGAGCCCTGCCCGGGGAGATGGTGAAGAGGAGGGGAGATGCTACTCAAGTGTTAAGTGTCTTGCCTAGAGCCTGACAGCTACACCCATCTTGCTACTGAGGCAGGAGGGGGTGAGCCTGGCCTCCAGACACCACACGTCACACATACCTCCCCACACAGCCCTCCTTTGCCATCCAGCGGCCACAGCCTTTCTTCTTCCTGGTCACTGCTCTCTTGCCCCCTCTGCCAATCACAAGCCTTTTCTGGAGACCCCACAAAAAGCAGGACATTTTGTAAGGCTCTTGCAGGTTTATAATCAAGATTCGGGGAGACCCAACCTCAAGGAACTTGCAAAGCAAGGAAGATAAACACAAAACAAGCCCTTGATCGGGGTTCAACTCTCCTACTGTGTACCCGCACGGCACCTCGCCCTGAGTCAGCCTCATAGCAGAACGAACAGGGCCCACGGCCAAAAGACGATGAGGGGTCCTTTGTCCAACAATGACTAGGATTTGCAAGACGGCAACAAAGAGCAGAGCATTAGACCAGTGTGGGCGCCTTCTGAGGGCAGGGCCAAGCCATGGCTCAGGTCTCATACCCAGGAAGCTGGTGCTGCTGAGACAGCTCTTGAATGAGTTGGAGAAAGAGGCTATGATGTAACAAGGAGAGGGGGTGGAACCCACCTAGGGGAGGTGGAGTGGCCCAGGGAGGGAAACGCAGGAACCTTGGCTCCCCCTCCATGTGCAGCTCCCACTTGAGATGGGCGTGTCACCATCACTCCCTGTATGACCTTCAGAGAGCCAGGTCACCTCTACTGAGTTTTAACATCTGGTCCAGGGTTTCAGTTCCATCCAGTTGCTTTCTTGCCCAGGGCCAGAGGCAAGATGGATTCCCGACTAGTGTGAGTATGTGGCCGGGTGAGGGCAAGGCCTTAAGAAGCCATTAAGGGGCTGGGGGGTTGGTGAGGCAGCAATTGCATCCCTGGAAATCCTGACAGCTGTGCTGGGAAGCCCTGGTCCTTCAATCTGGCAGGGGAAGGGCCCCTAACCACTCTGCAGTCCTTTTCCCTCACTGGTTCGAGCCCTTCTGCCCTCTGCACACTCAGGTGGTCATATAGTTTGGATATTTGTCTCCACCCAAATGTCATGTTGAAATGTACTCCCCAGTGTTGGAGATGGGGCCTGGTGGGAAGTGTCTGGATCATGAGGGTGGATCCCTTGTGAATGGCTTGGGCCACCTGCTTGGTGATGAGTGAGCTCTTACTCGGAGTTGCTTAAAAATGTGTGGCACTGGCCGGGCGCGGTGGCTCAAGCCTGTAATCCCAGCACTTTGGGAGGCCGAGACGGGCGGATCACGAGGTCAGGAGATTGAGACCATCTTGGCTAACACGGTGAAACCCCGTCTCTACTAAAAAAAAAAAACAAAAAAACTAGCCGGGCGAGGTGGCGGGCACCTGTAGTCCCAGCTACTCGGGAGGCTGAGGCAGGAGAATGCCGTGAACCCGGGAGGCGGAGCTTGCAGTGAGCAGAGATCCGGCCGCTGCACTCCAGCCTGGGCGACAGAGCAAGACTCCGTCTCAAAAAAAAAAAAAAAAAAAAAAGTGTGGCACCTCCCTGCACTCTCTCTCTTTGGAGACCCCACAAAAAGCAGGACATTTTGTAAGGCTCTTGCAGGTTTATAATCAAGATTCGGGGAGACCCAACCTCAAGGAACTGAGGTTCCTGCTTTCGCCATGCAATGTGCCCGCTCCTACTTTGCCTCCCCCCATGAGTCAAAGCTCCCTGAGGCCCCCGCAGAAGCCCAGCGATGTTGGCACCATGCCTGTACAACCTGCCGAACTGTAAGCCAACTAAACTTCTTTCTCAAATAAATTTCCCAGTCTCAGGTATTTCTTCATAGCAACGCAAGAACGGCCTAACACAGAGAGGCTTCCCGGCTGGTCACTGTGGATACTGGAAAGTGAGCGGAAGAGACCCTCCCTTCTCCCTTCCCCAGACATCATCATCAGGCACTGTCCTTGTGGACAGGGACCAGTGTGTGGTCAAGCACCAGGAGACCTACTTGTACATGATAACTTTTCTTGTTCTACTGCAAAAAGGTCCTCAGGGATGTGGGACCCGCCCATGCAGTCTACAGAGGAAAGGGTTACTATGCAAACGGAAATGGAGCTGCCAGCTTCGGCACGGGAAGGCAGGCAGCAGGAACGTCTACTTTCCAGGACACATGCATGTTATAAATGGCCCAGACCTGTTTGCAAAAGGCATTGAGAGACCTATTAGATTTATAATCTTGACTCAGTAGGGTTACTCTGGGGAGGAAGGCATGCACTGTTTATTGAGTGCTATCCATAACTAGGCACAGCCACAACATCCTTGTGTGTGTGTGTAATTTTCATATATTACATAACATATACACATAATGGATATAAAGTACAGTGCCTGGCACACAGAAATCCTCAAAGAAAGTCCACGGTTGTCAATTCCCTCACTGCATGGAGCCTCGTTCCTCTGTGCGATGGCCTTATCTGCCTCATAGTCACAGCAGAAAAGGACACAGAGGTTCTGAGGAATGACTTGCCCAAGGTCACAAAGCATAGCCAGAATTCAATCGTAGACCCCCAGCTTCAAAACCTCTGCTCCGTCCTCTAGGTCTCTGGCTGCCAGCCCCACCCCACCCCACCGCACACAGCCTTTCCCCACACCCTCCACCCAACCCTCAAGGCCTATCTGGGTCTAGTTCACAAAGCCTTTCCCGATGCTAGCTTCCACAACTGATCTCCTCACCACTTCCAGAACTAATTTCATCCACCGTTTCCTCTGCTCAGTGTTTTAATTACAATCAGTGATGGCAAAGTGAAATAGGTCATAAACGAAAAATAAACATTAAGCATCTACTATTTACCGAGCAGGGGCTGGGTGTGGACACAGAAATGAATGTGGCTGAGATGTGGCTCTTCCCTCAGAGGTCCTCAGAATCTAGGCAATGCGTAGAGAGGAGCTGGTCCCCAGTATCACCTGAGATGCACTCCAATAACAGCAGCCCCCGCCCTGCCCAGATCTGAGAGAGGGTGCCTAGTCTGTTATACAGCAGTCTAGCCTAAGGCTAGGGCTCCTGGCTTTAAATCTCTGTTCCACTTGCTGGCTCTCTGAGCTGAAACCAGCTGCCTAACTTCTTCGCACCTCCATGTTCTCATCTCTAAAACAGTGACAGCTGTGCCTACCCCATAGGGCTCTCGGAGCTAATCCTATAAAGTGCTTGCACTGGATAAAGTTGGTTGAGTCACACCTTGCCCTCTCCACATGGAGCCTAGGTGAGTGCCTTTGAAGGTGATGAAGTCAGTTCACATCTGTGTTCACTGAAATCCCATACTGGGGAGTGAAGAGGAAGAAAGAGAGCAGCAGCCTCCCCAGCACAGCAGATTCTTAGCACACAGTCATTGCCCTTCTCCCTAACCCTCCCCGCACCTGTCAGCCAGGTAGGTCCCATCTCCCTGCTTTCATCAGCAGGATGTGTAGAGAGAGCTTCCCAGGCTGCACTATTTGGGGAAAAAGCTGATGGTGGCAGCAGCAGCTGTCCTCCTTTTCATTTCTGGGAACCTGCAAGGGCATTTCAAAGTGGAAAGAAACCTCAGCCTCCAGCAGGTGCTCAGGTTCCGCCACAAGGCTGGAGGAGTGCTTACCCCAGTGCACGGTGGGCTGGGCCAGAGGCCCTGCACGGGGCCTAACTTCATTTATTTAAGAAAGGGAGAAAATAAAAGGTATGGCTTGAGCCTTCTTTTCTCGGCAGAGCAGCTGAAAGAAGAGGGCAAAGGAAGAACCAGGGACAGAACTCCCAGGCCCTGGGGAAACTAGAGTGAAACTAGAAGAGAAATTGGCAAGAGTCCAGGCAAGAGACACGCTACTCTGGGCTTGGTCTCTGCAGCTGCATACGGTCGCAGACTGTTCACGCCCTGCCTTCTGCCTAAGGAAGAGGCAGAAGAGAAGGGGGAGCAGCCCCTCCTAGTGGTCTCCATGCTCCCCTCTCATGACCCTGCGCCCTGGGGGTGAAGTAGGGGGACGCTGGTGGCAGCACGTTCAGAAAAGCCCAGAGGCACTGGGTGCTGAGACACTGAGGAGACAGACCACTGCCCTTTCTGGCCCTGCCCACACTGACATCACTAGAGGACAGATGGAGGGCAAGCGAACCACTCAGGCAACTGGGAGGCCACTCCCTGCAGGCCAAATTACTTCTGCCTAAAGAGCAACAAACATTTACCACCGAACCACCCCGCCTCCCCCAACACACTAATCACTCTGCTCTCGTTAACACAGCCTGTACACAAACAGCATGTGCACGCGCTCGCCTGTGTGATGCGTGGGGGGCAGGATCTCTCCCTCTCCCACGTAAACACCAGATTCATTTATTAAATGCCTCTCTGGCATTTCCTTTTTTGCCTTCATCCTGCTTGTTTAATATTGCATTTGACATTCTCATTTTATAAATGGCAACAGAAGCAGAATGGATGGCTAAAATTAGCTTACGAGTGAGAATGATGCTACAAATAGGATCGTGAATACAGAAACCTAGTTAATTCCACCCACATTACCCGCCCCCCTCCCCACACACAAATACACCCACCACTTTGGAGTTGTCTTCAGGGCTGAGGAGGAGCAGCTGGAGGGAGTGGGGGGTGAGCCCAATCACTGGGCACCCTGCCAGGTGGCAGGGCCCAGAAGCCGACCCTAGCCTGGGGCTGGCCTCCATGGATGGGCTGGTCACAGCACCGCAGCCCTGAGTCCAAGAGGACACTTAAGGACTCTCCTCCCTTCTTATCCTTCTGCCCTTTCTTCCCTAGAATCCCCGGTTCCGAGTCAATCCTCCAGGTATGCCCTGGGCTGAAGGGTAGCAGGCCTGAGATCTCACTAGGCTTTGCTCTTAGAAGTGGATTTTTTTGGAACCTTCCTAAAGAATGAGTCAGGTGATGAGTAGGACTCAGCTTTTCCGGAGCCTAGACAATCACATCTCTGGGCTCCTCCTGCTTTGGGAGGTGCACCACCTCCTCTCCTAGGACCGTCCCCAGAGGCACTGAGAGTGCCTACCTCATACTCTCCATCCCTGCCCCGTAGACTTGGGACCCAGTCCTGCCCAGGTCCTGCACACTTGCATTTTACTGACTTATAATCTGCTGAGGACCTCGTTACCTGCTAACTCCATATTTTCTTGGTAAAATAATTCTAAGAATGATGACGACGATGACAGTGGTGATATCACTCTGATAGAGTGTGCTATGGCCTGGCTCTGTTCCAAACCCTTATAAGTCTTGAGTGACAGCGCTCTCTGAGGTAGGCACTACCACAACCTGTTTTACAGAAAGGGGAACCACAGAGCCAAAACACGTAAGTAACTTGTCCAAGGCCACAAAGCTGGGAAGTGGAAGGGGGTTCAGCACTGAGGACTTGAGGCACCCTCTACCAGGAAGGCCTCCCTGGTTGACAGCACCCTGTTCTGACCATTGTGTCACTCCCCACCCGGGGGCTCCCCCAAAGAATGAAGGCACTGACACTTTCCATAGGCTGCTATACCCAAACTCTGTGCCTGTTTGGGGTACCCCCTTTCTACTCCAACCCTAAAAATGTGTGCTTAATAGTGAAACTGGCTGACCATTTGGCTAAATGCCTTTCATTGGACCCCTGTAGACAAGGAGCACCCTGAGTGGACCTGCTCTGAGCTAGATTAGTTTAGTCCAGGAGTCAACAAACTGTGGCCAGCAGGCCAAACCCAGCTGCCATGCGTTTTTGTAAATAAGCTTTATGTGAACACAGCCATGCCCCTTCATTTACATATTGCCTATGTGTGTGCTACAATGGCAGGGCTGAATAGATGTGACAGAGACTCTCTGGCCCTTTATAGAAAATTTGCTGGCCCCTGGCTTAGGCCCAATGGGAGAAACTTGAAGTTATCAAGGGCTGATGCCTTCAAGGCTACCCAATTACATACCCTACAACAGAACAGGCTGAGACCTCCAGGTATCAAATCAGGGCTTTACATAAGCTGCAAAAGGCAGCCCATCCTCAACCTTCTGATTTCCCCGAGGAGCAAACTGGTGCAGACAGGTAGGGCACTCGCCTGTGGTCACAGAAACACCAGCCGTGGACCTGGGATTCAGGCTCAGGTTCCAAAGCTCTCTTGGTGCCTCTAAGTGACCCAGCAGGTCCCGACTTGGGGACAAGGGCAAGTGCACCTCACTCAGGAGAATCGAGCCCTTTACCCTAACAGATGCATGCCTCATGTGTCTTCTGGAAGCAATGTTCCAAGGCCTGCACCCAAAGGGAAAGGGCATGGTGAGGGGCGGGAGCAGTCCCTGGCACTGAGAGCTTCCTCCGGGAGATCTTCGGAAATCTGGTCTCTGTTTGACCACAGAGAGAGTATGGAGTGGTGCCAAGAGCACCAGACTGGCCTGGGGGCCCAGATGCCAGGCCCAGCTTGGCCCTATTTGGCCTGGCTCCATGCTCCCTTCATTCCTAAGTCCCTTCCTTCTGATGATGGCTGGTCTATTTATGACCCACAACTCCCACATTATCTGTCATTAGCAGTGGCCCTTGCCTGGTGCTTCTCAGACTTTAATGTGCACACCAATCACTGGGGATTTGTCAGCATGCAGATTCTGACTCTGTAGGTCTAGGGTGGGACCTGGGACTCTGCATTCCTAACCAGCTCCTAGGGACTGCCGAGGCTGCTGGTACATGGACCACACTTTGACTACCAGCATCCAGACCTCTCATTCCAAGACAAGGGACAACCAAAGTAGCTGTATCCATGAATTACTTAGCAAATTTCTATAAATCCTATCACCTTAAAGGAGTGAGAAAAAGGACTATTTAAAGCAGGGGTGTAGCCAGGTGCAGTGGCTGACACCTGTAATCCCAGCACTTTGGGAGGCAGAGGCAAGGGGATCACTTGAGGCCAGGAGTTCTAGACCACCTGGCCAACATGGCGAAACCCTATCTCTACTAAAAACACACAAAAAATTAGCTGGGCATGGTGGCGCATTCCTATAATCCCAGCTACTCAGGAGGCTGAGGCATGAGAATCACTCAAACCTGGGAGGCAGAGGTTGCAGTAAGCCAAGATCGTGTCACTGCACTCTAGCCTGGGTGACAGAACGAGACCCTGTCTCCCAAAAAAACAAAAAACAACAACAAAAAAAAAAAACAAAAAAAAAAAACAGCAGGGGTGTCCAATCTTTTGGCTTCCTTGGGCCACATTGTGGAAGAATTGTCTTCAGTCACACATGAAATACACTAACACTAAAGATCGCTGATGAGCTTTTAAAAAAAAAATCTGCAAAAAAATCATAATGTTCTAAGAAAGTTTATGAATTTGCATTGGGCTACATTCAAAGCCATCCTGGGCCACATATGGCCCGTGGGTCATGCGTTGGACAAAGTTGATTGAAAGAAATCCTGTAGTAGTATTTGTATGAAGCAAATAAAAACTCTTCTTGATATTCACCCATCATATAAATCCATATTTTTCAAATATTAGGTTTGCCTAAATGGGCAGCAAGGTATAATGAGAAGAACAGAGGGTTCGGAGCCAGAATGATACAGGTTCAAATCCCAGCTCTGCCCCTTAGAACTGTCCCACCACAGGAGATCCACTGCTACTGAGCTCTAGTGAACCCCTCTGTAAAATGAGATGAGGACCCCAGCTCAGGATGTTGTGAAGACAAAAGGAGACAGTGCGCACGTAAAGCACGGTCCCAGTGCCTATAAGCACCGATTCCTTCCTGTTGAATCAAGTGTGAGGAAATGCTCTACTCAAGATGCCCTCGTCCCAAGCATCTTTCAGGCTGTACCCACGCTCTCACCCAACGAGGGTGGTGATGGCTCCCCAACATCATTTCAAGTTCTAGGCTGTACTAGGCCTCTGCGGATGCCTGGAGGTGGCTCTTGTCAATTCTCACCTCCCTTCCTGCTGCTGCCCGGCTCGTCAGGAGGCCGCCTGAAGGCTGGGCTCTGGCAACTCATCAAGCAAGTGTCGCTGCTGCTCAGGGGCTGCTTCAACCAGGGGGACGCTACGGGAGGCATCATTAGCTGCACCCGCACTGGGGCACACAGAGTAGCCAGGGAGGAGCCCCTCTCTAGCGGGTCACGAGGCGGCTCTGTGCATGCATTTGTGTGTGTTTATTGATAAAGAGCCACATTTGCATTTCACTCTGGCTTGGAGAGCTTGTGGGTTTGGCCCTGAGCTTGGATGGCAGTCAACTCCTGGCCCATGCTTGTCACTTATCTGTGCTTGTGGCAGTGGAGGAAGAGGCATGGAGATCTGGGACCTGTAAAACCCAAGCGTGGTTCTTCTCCCTAGCTGGGAATCTGGCTTGTCTCCTCCGCTCTTCTACTAGGATAACGTGGAACCGCATAGGCCACAACAGAGCTGACTGGGAAAGGGCGGTCAGTGGCGGAGGGCCTGCAGCCCAGCCAGAGAGCCTTGAAAGTCCCTTTTGGCCTGAAGAGGGCACACAGCCTGATAGGTACAAACATGAGCTCTGGAGTATAGCTTTCTGGGCTTGAATTCTGGGGCTGCCATTTGCTGACCATGTGACCTTGGGCAAACTGCTTAACTTCTCTCTGCCTCGCCTTGCCAATCTGTAAATGCGTATAATGATTGAAGAGTAAGTGAAAATCAAATGAAATAAGATGCATGATGCATAAAGTGTTTAGCAGAGTATGTAGTTTGTACCACGCAATGTCAGCTACTTGTGGGATCTTTATGTGCGAAAGGGTGTCATGTGGGGTCTTTCTGGGCATCCTCCTGCCGCCGCCTCTGGAGATGACCTCCTTAAGGCAGGGCCTACATGGGGAATGAAGGGAAGGGTTCCTGTGATCCCCACTTCCCAAAGACTGTTATCCTGGTCCCCTGCAGAGTAGAACAACTCATTCCCGCTCCTGGCCCTTCTGCATGGTAGAGAAGGACCTCCATTTAAAAAAATGCCCAGGAAGCGACTCCCAACTCAATTAGATGGGAGATGGCTTTAGGCCACTTTATAAAGTGCCTCACAGACATGTGGTCCTTCAGTGAATCCTTTATTTAGTCCACAATTATTTATATAGGGTCTCCTAAGTGCCAGGCATAGAGATTGAATCAGAAGACCTGGACTCCAGTCCTATGTCTGTGACTAATCTGCACTAAGACCTTTCCTATCTGCGAATATCAAAAACTCATGGCTCCAGTATGTAGCGGGGGGGCAGCTATCTGCCACTTTCTGCCAAATGCCCAGAAAGATCGCGAGGGTTTGAGGAGATGGGTCTGTGGTTTCACAGCACAGTCCTGTTTATGAAACACTCCTATACACGTTCTAACAATCATCTGTGTTCCTGCTTGGCAGTCTTCGAGTTTTCAGTTTTTCCGGATATCTCATTTGAATTCTGTCCATAGACCAGTTTAAACTCATTTCCCTTTCTTTGGGCCTCAGAAGTAGAAACCAGTATCACAAAAACCAAAACAATTCAGGATTCAGGCTTCTCTTCCAACACCCTTTAAATTCCATCCTTCTTCAGAGGAGGGGAACTGGCTGGAGAAATACCTCTCAATGACAGCACGTGGATGATGGCAAGGATGATGGCAAGAGCTAACACGGATCAAGCTTGCACCCTGTGCAGACACTGTGCTAAGCCCTTTGCTCATGGTATGTCACCCAGTCTCTAACAACCCAGTGAGGCAATATCATTACCAGCCCTGTCTTTCTGGAGCTCAGCAAGGCCCAGAGTTCTCCTCCAAAGTCCTCTCCCAGGGCCTCTAAACTCCCCACCTTGGAGCTCACAACTGTTGGGCTGTGCTG
Organism: Macaca fascicularis; assembly: GCF_037993035.2. NCBI lineage: Eukaryota > Metazoa > Chordata > Mammalia > Primates > Cercopithecidae > Macaca > Macaca fascicularis. The sequence goes on from NC_088390.1 coordinate 49,117,171, forward strand.
GGAACATGGACCAACACCTCCAAAGCCTGTGATCCTAATCACTCTGCCCCCACTTCTTCCTCTTGTCTACTTCCATCTTTACTCATTCTCTTGAAGAACAAGTACTAGCCCCAGATTCAAAGGCAAACACAAACCCTTACACGAAAAACCCGGTTACGTGCACCTGACATAGTCAACCTCCACTTGGGTGGGAAAGAAGGCGATAAACATGAAATAGGAAAATGGCTGCAAACTTCTTTGGCTTCAAGCCAGCCCCCATGGGTTCTTTTTCTGGGGCAGAAGCTCTACTTCCTGATTGCTGCCCAGGTCATCTGGGGATTCACGCTCCCACCCCCAAGCTCCAACAACTGTCTATACAGTTCCTTTGGCACCAGTAAGCTCAAGACCTATGCTCCTTCACTCTCTGGGTAGCCTGGGACCTATCCCCTGAGGCTCAGTTTCCCAAGATAAAACCTTTCCCCATCTGTGTCTCAGGTTCATTTCAAAGCCTGTCAACAGTGAAGGGCTACACATACGCATTCAAGGTGACACACGGAGCAACGTCTTTCTGGTCTACATCTGGCCTCTCCTGATGAACCCTTAAGCCTTGGCAGGACAGGAATGGCATCTGCTGCCTCTTCTATTCCCCAGTGCCCACTGCCCAGCAGCCTTAGTGGAGCCTGTCAATGGCGTGCTCTGGCTAGGATAAACAAGGTATCTGGGACTGGATGCAAGTTTCATTTAAGTCCTCTGTCTCTCTCATTTTAAAAACAGCTAATACCCGTCAGGCGCAGTGGCTTATGCCTGTAATCCCAGCACTTTGGGAGGCCGAGGCAGGTGGATCACTTGATGTCAGGAGTTTGAGGTCAGCCTGGCCAACACAGTGAAACCCCGTCTACCAGAAATACAAAAATTAGCTGGGTATGGTGGTGCACACCTGTAATCCCAGCTACTTGGGAGGCTGAGGCAGGAGAATTGCTTGAGCCCGGGAGGCAGAGGTTGCAGGGAGGCAGAGGTTGCAGTGAGCCGAGATCACACCACTGCACTCCAGCCAGGACAACAGAGCAAGACTCTGTCTCAATTAAAAAAATAAAAATAAAAATAAAAATACCAAGTGGTAGCCTACCAAGATAAAAGTACCAACTGTAAACTTGCGCTGACAGTTGGGGAGCAGAGAAAGCCTATGAGGGGACCTGTGTTATTCCTACACACTTATCTCCCTCCTACCATTTTAATGTCTGAGCTGATGCCTCCAACATACAGTATGCAAAAAAAGAGTATTTTCATTTCAGATGCATATGATGGCAAGGAACAATATGAACAATATTATTTTAGTGCCCTGGGAAAAAATTAGCAAGTCAAATATTGAATCAGGCCTGTAGCACCACATGCTAAGCAGATTGCTTTGATCTTATCCACACTAAAAGCTCTATTATTGAATTTAAAGTTGGTGAACACATATCAGACCAATATACAATGCATGTCTGAATGCATGTTTCAGAAGCAAGAAATGTTTTGACAAAAGGAAGAAAATATTAAAGTTACAGCGGCAATTGAAACACAAATTTGCCCTCCCTCTTCTCTTGAGGCTGGAGGCTCTCATAGCCAACCAAAATGTTTTTGCTCCGAAGGACCTGCTGATGGTTCCAGAAACACCTGCTGAGCTTCTGTTTTTCTGGAGCCAACAAAGAAGGGAATTTTCACCCCCCACTCAATCTGAAGAAAGGAGTTTGAGACTTTGAGTGCGCAAATGCTATGCATGATATGGCACCCTCTGGTGGCCACCGATCTGGGAGGCCTACATGACTTCCCAAACTTCCAGTAATCCAACCTTCCTTTCTTTTGAGGCTGCTGTGGCAGAAAAAAGAACTTTAAAGAGCCAAAGAGAGGGAAGGAAGCAGCTGATCAAGAGGGCAGAAATTAATTGATGGCAAGGGAGGGAATGTTAATTTTCCAGCAGGACCCAAAGAGAAAAACAGTTTGGTGCAGTAAACTTCCTGTCTAGGATATACCCCTCAAAAGCTGCACAGCAAAAGAATATCCTAAGCCAGGTGTCAGCAAGTTACGACTCACAGGTCAAATCCAGCCCCTCTGCCTGTTTTTGTAAAGTCCAAGAATTAAGAATTGTTTTTAACTTTTTATTTTATTTTTATTTTTTTGAGACAGGGTTTCGCTTTGTTGCCCAGGTTGGAGTGCAGTGGTGTGATCATGGCTCGCTGCAGCCTCAACCTCCCAGGGTCAGGTGATCCTCCCACCTCAGCCTCCCGAGTAGGTGGGGCTACAGGCACACTGCGGCCCACTAATTTTTTTTTTTTTTTTAAAGAGATGAGGTCTGGCTATGTTTCCCAGGCTGGTCTTGAACTCCTGGCCTCAAGTGATTTTCCTGCCTTGGCCTTCTAAAGTGCAGAAACTATAGGTGTGAGCCACCATGCTTGGCCTGGTTTTTACATTTTAAGTGGTTAAAAAATTAATATTTTGTGACCTGTGAAAAGTATATAAAGTTCAAATTTTGGTGTCCATAAACAAAGCTTTATTGAAACACAGCCCCACTCCTTCATGTATGCATTGCCTATGGACTCTACTCAGCAGAACTGGGTAGTTGCAGTCAGCTGTATGGCCTGCAAAGATGAAAATTTCACGACTTGGCCCTTTATAGAGTTTGTCCACCTCAGTATGAAACAACTGCTACTGTTCACAGGACCAGACCCCGAGCATCTAGCCCCTCCCCACCCCTGCCCAGCCCAGCCCGATGATGGGCTGGAGCAGTCTGCAAGACGGGGTGTGTACGTAGAGGAAGGGGGCGTTCCATTTCAGCACAACCCCTACACACTTACCATTTTATTATTGATTTCATGGAAATGAATCTCACAGACTTTCTCCACAACATCTTCATTCTCAAAAGTGACAAAGCCAAACCCTAAAGGAAAAGAGAGAGAAGAAAAAACAAAGAGAGGTGGGGTGAGTTCAGTTCTGGCAGGCCCACGTTTTTCTCTGACATCCTGAGGTCTTGACAGCCTCCCGGTCTGGGGGTAGGTGGGCGGATCCTTGGGAGGGCCTTGAGGTTGGAGGCAATGATTTCTAATTTGTACGGAGCACCCTTCCGACAGCGAGGAAAAGTTAATGATTTCACCCACATGCAGCGGGCACTGTGTGGTTTACATTTGCCCCGAAGCAAACAAGAAATTTACTTGTCTGTTATTTACAAGGGTCAGAGCCCCGCGGCTCTGTGCACCGCAGCAGGCGGGTGGGCTAACGAGAGCCTCGTGGATCACTGCGGGGCCACGCTTGCCCTTTCCGCGAGCAGCCCTGGCCAGCCCTCGGGTCGGCCTCCAGACGGAGGCGGTTATTTGTCCTTTTCTTCCTGAATTACTTCCTCTAATACCTCATCAGGACATCCTGAGGCCTGGAAGAAACTATTAAAAGTTTCAGGCCTCTGTTCCGCGCAGGCATCCTTTTTCTACTGCTGCTTCAAAAGCGCCGTGGATTTGGGGCAGTTTAAGACTGTTTGATGCCTGCTGTCAGCCCGTCAGCTATCCACTGTATTTACTCGGCTGGAGACTGGCTTTGCTAGACAAGCTGCACTGAAGAATTTTGGCAGGCGACTGCTGCTCAGTATCCTCAGTTCCTCTCCCTACCCTCCTGCCCCTTTCTTTCTTCTCCTCCTGCCTCTGACAGCGTTTCCAGCATGTGGCCCCATCTGTGACCCCACTCAGTAAGTGCTGCTTTACCACGTGGCCCCACGCAGGGTTGCACCCTCCTTGGATGGGATGCAGCTGCCACGTGGTAGCACTAACATGGCTAGGGAGTACAGGCAGTGGGGGCAGACACACTGATGGGGAGACTGAGACCTGGCTTCCAGTTCTCACTGTGCATCTACTTTAGGTTTAGTCTGGGGAAGCCCCTTCCCCTCTCTGAGCCTCAACTTTTGCATCTGCAAATGAAGGTGGTAGAACTGGACCCTGGGTTTCACACCTCCTGTCACAACCCAAATCAGGATTCGCAAGGCTGTCTGCTGCCATCTGAATGTCTGTGGCCACCCCCCACTGCCCCCCACATCCCCCACCCAGATTCATGTTGAAATCCAAACTCCCAATGTGATGGTATTAAGAGTTCGGGCCTTTGGGAGGTGATGAGATTGTGAGGATGGGGCCCTCATAAATGGAATTAGTGCCCTTACAGAAAGACACTAGAAAGCTTGTTTTTTCTCTCTACCATGCGAGGATGCAATAGGAAGGCAGCTGTCTGTACACAGGAAGGGGGCCCCTCCCAGAACTGACCGGGCTGGCACTCTGCTCTTAGACGGCCAGCTTCCAGAACTGTGAGAAATACACTGTTTTTCATAGACCTTGGTACTTCCTTATAGCTGCCCCAACTAAGACACTCTTCTCCCGAAAGGTACGAACCTGGCTGAACACTAAACTAGACACAACAAGCAGGAAGACAAAAGCTGAATGGCTGTTCTATCACAATTATATTATGATAATTGTGTTTCCAGTCAATGAGTAAAATACAGATGCTTCCTTTTCAAGCTCTCTGTCTATTTTGGGTCTCTGCAACACAGGACAGAGAGGGAATTTCTCGGGTCCCTTCTGACTCTCCTGCATCCAACTCTAACACCACCTTCTTCTAAGGAACACCAGGAAACAGGGAGCTGATAGGTGGAGCTCCTTTAGCATAGCTCCTGCAGGGACTAGCAGATTCTTCGGTACGAAAATAAAAAAGGCTACCCTCTGCTCTCAAACCATTTCCAGTAAAACAGAAGGCTAGGACCACGAAACACAGCAATCGCGATCTTTATTATGCCATTTGCTACCACCACACACCAAATAGTGGGCCAATGCTCCCAGCATACACAGTCCCAGCATACATAAGGCAGCATCAGACATACCATGAAGTGGACATGAGTGTCTGCTGGAGAGGCTCAAAGATGGCAAGTTTCTCCCAGTGTCACCCAGTAAAAGCTAGGTTCTCAGTCACCTCAGAGGCCTGAAGCAGACATCCGACATGATACGTTGTTTGAAATGCTGTCCAACAAAAAAACCTTTGACCAGGTTTATACCCCCTGCCCGCTAAACCAGGTCCTTTGAGAGAAAGCTACTGGGAACACTATCCTATACCCTCTCTTTGGGCATCTCCTTCTCCTTGGCCTTTGGTCCCACTGATCATTGCAGAGCTGGAGAAGAGCCGCAGCAACACCGTCCCCACGCCACTTCTCTTTGGGCTTTGGCGTATTTGTTCCCCAAGCGCTGCTTTAAGTGCTTTCAGTTTCCTGCGGGCGTTCAGCTCACCCTACCGGGGTACATGTCAGGAATTCTGGGTTGGGAGGAGCCTTAAAAACATCAGGTTAAAACTCCCACCCAGTCAAGGACCCCTGGAGCACTCAGCCAGGGACTTAATCTTTTTGGTTAATCCCCTTCACCCACCCCCACCCTCCTAGGGCCCAGATCTCAACCGGCCCCAGGAGAATGGATTAAGAGCCAGCGCCCTCCTGAAATTCCACAGGGAGGGAGGGGCGGCACTGCAGAGGCCGCGGAATTTGGCCAGCGTGACTTCAAGCCAGAGCACCCTGCAAGAGGGTGACGCTGGGGTCTTGTTCTCTGAGGGTCCTCAGGATGGAACAGGGTCCCTAACACACACTAAGCGCTGAGTGAGTGACTGAATGAGCCTTTTCTGCTCCTCCAGGTTCTGAGCATCTTGCTGATCCACTTGAGTCACTGCTTTGCCTCAAGACTGATTCCGCTCTTCCTTCTGCATTTACCAACTGCCACCTGTGCTAGGCATTGTGAAGGACGCCGAGATCAACAAGGCAATGGCCCTCTGCTTGCACAATTCACAAACAGGCACGAGTCAGAGGATCTCACGCAGGGAGAGCCTCTCCCTCCCATTCCTCACTTCCAGCCTGCAGGGCACTCTGGGTCTCATCTGTCTTTGAAGGTCACCCCTCTGCTCCAGCCCCCAAGCCCAGGCACCTTGCAAATAAAACAAGCCAGGATAGGCCAGTTTTCAAGGAACCTCACTGCTAATTAGGACAAGTGTAGCAGGTTGAATAGTGGCCCTCCAAACATACATCCATGTCCTAATCCCTGGAATTTATGAATGTGACCTTATTTGGAAAAAGAGCTTTTGCAAATGTAATTTAATTAAGAATCTTGAGAAGAGATTATCCTGGATTTAGGGTGGACCCTAAATCCAATGACAGGTGTCCTTAAAAGACAAACAGGGGATATTTGAGACACAGAGAAAGAGAAGGCGGCCATGTGAAGACAGAGGTAGGCTGAGAATGGAGTGGTACCGCCACAAACCAGGAACACCTGGAGCCTTGAGAAGCTGGTCTTCCAGAAGGCAAGGAACGACTGTCTCCCAGAACCTTTGGAGGGAGTGCAGCGCTGGCTTCCAGAACTGTGAGACAAGAAGTTTCTGTTGTTTTAAGCCACCAGGTTTGTGGTAATTTGTTATGGCAGCCACACAAAACGAATACAGCAAGGTTCTAGGTTTCAGCCACCCCCATATCCCACACAGGGGGGCCGCACACGACTTCCTCCTGCCAGGCCTGCTTACTTGGCCAATCATGCTGCTCTGGACTGAAGGCAGGAGAGAGTGGTTGAATGAGAAAAACCCGTTCTGGCTATGGGGAAAGAGCATGAAGTCAGTGCCACCAGTGAAGGGCACCGCTCCACGAGCCAGAGGACAGCCTGGTTTAAGGCCACCTTGCAGCTAAGCAAACACACTTGATCCTAGAATACAGGCCAGAGTAAGTCAAGTCACCATGGCAGGCCATGGCTGAGTTCCCTGCCATGGGAGCTGCTTTCCTGCTGCAAACCAACTCCTTCCTGGGCCACTGCACAAATCACCTCCATACCATTCCGGACTCTCTGATGCCCCAGTTTCCCACTCTGAGATGGGAAGAAGGGCGACTGAGCTAGGAGACAGGAATTAAAATGCAGACTGTTGCACCGGGAAGGGTCGGGGCAAGACTCAGGGCATCATTTCAAATTCTGACTCTGATATTCTCCCTGCTGGTCCTTTTCCTAACCCCACAGGACTCAAAATTCAAGTATCACAAAAATGATTTTCCTGATTAGAGGAGATAGCCTGGATTTCAAGCCTGTGTACCCTGAATGCATAACAATTCAGCGATGCCAAGACTCATTTGCCGTATTTTAAAGACCTATATCATTTCAACATCTCTGTCTGTTTGGCCCGAGCACAGAAAACAAACTTGATTATGTCTAAAATATTTATTTATTCCATTTGGGGAAAGCAAAGAAGCAACAGAACACTTAATTATCAATAAGTGTTATTCCTTAACATATAATCATTTTTATTTCACAGACGCATTAGCATTTACAACAAATTAGTAACTTAGTGGTGAATAACCCCCAAAATGAATTAAAATGAGCAGTGGAGGACAAAAACAATGGGGTCAGAAATTTGGGATAGAGTGATGGGTGGGAAAAATCCTTTTGAAATAAGTATTTTACTGTGGTAAAAATATACCTAACATAAAATTTACCATCTTAGCCTTTTTTTTTTTTTTTTTTTTTTTTTTGAGACAGAGTCTTGCTCTGTCACCCAGGTTGTAGTGCAGTGGTGCAATCTCAGCTCACTGAAACCTCCACCTCTCGGGCTTGTGCGATTCTCCTGCCTCAGCCTCCCAAGTAGCTGGGACTACAGGTGCACGCCACCACACCCAGCTAATTCCGTATTTATAGTAGAGACGGTATTTCACCATGTTGGCTGGGCTGGTCTCGAGCTCCTGACCTCAGGTGATTGCCTGCCTCAGCCTCCCAAAGTGCTGGGATTATAGGCGTGAGCCAATGTGCTCGGCCATTGTAGCCATTTTTAATCACACAATTCAGTGGCATTAAGTACACTTAAAATGCTGTGCAGTCATCACCAGTATCCACCTCCTGACCTTTTCTGTACCCATTAAATAACTTCCCATTTCCCCCTCCCCCAGCCTTAGTCACCTCTATTTTACCTTTTTTTTTTTTTTTTTTTGAGACAGGGTCTCAGTCCTCTGTCACTTAGGCTAGAGTGAAGTAGAACAATCTTGGCTTATTGCAGTCTCAATCTCCCAAGCTTAAGCAATCCTCTTATCTCAGGCTGTCAGGTAGCTGAGACTACAGGTGTGTGCCACCATGCCTGGCTAATATTTTGCAATTTTTTTTGTAGAGATGGGGTTTCACCATGTTACCCAGGCTGGTCTCGAAACTCCTGGGCTCAAGTGATCCTCCTGCCTCAGCCTCCCAAAGTGTTGGGATTACAGGCATGAGCTACCACACTGGCCTATATTTTACCTGTTATGACTATGAATTTTCCCATACAAGTGGCATCATACACTGTATGTTCTGTACTGTTGTGCCTGGCTTGTTTTGACATAGGTTTTCAAGGCATCATAGTCTTTTGAACAGTCTACTGGATGTACAGGGGATTTGGGAGAGCTGGAGGACAGGGAGTCGTGATTATTTCCTTCTCATTGTCCTAAAAGAGGGCCCCACAGAGAGTCAGAAATGGAGCCTCATGAAGGCCCATCAAACTGAGGTGTAGCAATCGGGTAAAAGATACACACAACTATCTTCACTCAGCAAGGGGCCAGATAAGCTGTGTGCCCCCAGAGAGTCCCTTTGCCTCTCTGGACCTCTAAAAGAAGCAGGCAGAAGCAGGGGTCCTGCTCCAGCCCCTGGCAGGATGAGGGCTCTAGTCCACGGTGAGTCTGTGAGGGCTGGCACTGCATCGGGGCCCTCTGGGTTACCCCTGTGAACATCCACTGCTCCCTTGGTCGTAAGAACCAGATAACTCCTCCCCGGGTATTTAAACTCACTCAAGCCCCCACCCAGAATGGCGAGGAGATCCAGGGACTGACAACCAGGGGAGGTGGGGGAAACAAAGGGCCAGAACTTGGGGGACAAGAGACTAGTTCACCAAATTGGCATCAGCAAAGTGGCACCTGCCCCCCCTCTCCTAAAGCCCCCACCTTAACACTGCACCCTACACTTCCAAGGAGCTCCAGAAGTCAGCAAAGCTGGGACAAAGAAGGTGATGGGAAGGTTAACCTTAAACACCAGTGGTTTAAAAATGGGTATTAATAGGGTAGCAGTTGACAGGGAGCATTTAAAAATGAAATTCTAGCATTCTCTTGAATGAAGCTATTATTAGAAACTAACAAGTGCGTGCTATTTAAGAGATAAGCATTTAACAGTCAAACCTTTTCCTCCTCTTTTATCCAAATGAACAAAACTAAATATTCATCTGAATAATACAAGGCTACAAAAAAAAAAAAAAATCACATACACAGAAGAAGAAGATCGAAATCTGAAAACGAGATACCTCAAAATTAAAATGACCTGCTCCAAATGCAGTCACCGAGGAACATCGACAGTTAACTTACAAGAGAATTTTTTTTAGGTCAGAGAGAGAAAGATGGGAACAGCCTCCTCCTAGCCTCAAAAATAATTTTCTTCTCTTATCATATAGGTCAATGAACACCAATAGGCAATCATGTAGTATCTAACGCATCTTCAGTGAAAATCAATGCAAGTCATGAGTTAACACACTTGGTTAATGGAGAAAAAAAATGAGGGAAGAAAAAACCCCAGATTGTCAAATTTATTCTGAGTATCCCATGAGAAATTAAAGGTATGTGTACTTAAGAATATTTATAACTCATGCAACTTCCCTCTCTTGCTAATAACCCAGTATTTGGGGAAAGCAATATTCATGGTTTGCTTCCAGCACACACGAGTCCCTTGGGTTTGCGCGTGGGGAGCACTTTCTGGTTTGAAAATCCTTTTCATCCATCATCCTACCTGGTCCCCAAGGCAACTCTGCGAGAGGCAGGGCAGGCTCTGCTACTGTCATTGTGCTCAGTTGCGCTGCACAGTTCAGTGACTCATCCATCGTGACATGGCCACTAAACCATGTTTAGCAGGAGCTGAACCCAGGAGTGGTACCCCAAGTTGCTGTCATACTCCCCGCTACTTTTCTGGAGCAGACTGTCAGGGTCTTCTTTGGATCAGTAAGTGTTCAGGGCTGGATTTGGTGGCCATATGGCTCAGAGACTGTGAGAGGGGCCGACCTGGCAAGGAGGCATGGTGGTCTGCTTGCATCGTCACAAGTCAAGTCCCAGTTGGCTGTGTGTCCATTGGCAACCCCACGCCTCAGGCTGTCCCCAGCCCCAACGTGGAACATTTCTAGGTCACCTCCACGACCTGTGACAGGTTTGGCAAGTCAGCTGTCCTGCAACCCTAAACTTGGAAGGTCTGAGGCCCCACCTGGAAGCACGGAAGAGATAAGTAGTGTGCACAGATGCACGGCAGGCATGGGTAGGTGGCATCACATGGCTTGGCTTTGCTTGAAGAAAAATATAACTCAGAAGATCAATATGTTCCAAGGAGAAAAACAAGCTACCTTTTCAAAAGCAGCAGCATGTTTCTGATTACTGGCTGCCATGTTGGGAAATCACTGCACGACAGCTTGGTTTCAGTGAGAGCCAGTTGGGGTTGCCATTAGAGGTTCCTGGGCATTTTCAGACACTAGGTATTGGGAAAGGGTGGGTGACGATCAGGCTGTGTGTGCTTTCACACCCAGGTGCCAATGTGGACTCTATAAGGTGGGAAGGGCTAGGATTCCTTCCATTACAACTCACATCTGTTTCCCAAAGGCGGTTATTGAGGATCAGTCCACATTCTAATAATAACGTTAAAAAGAGAAAGCTCATCTGCCCTTACCGAGCAGCCACTCTGTAACTCAATCTTCACCCCCAGCCCCACCCTGGGGAGCATGAATAGAAATGATCGTTCCCACTTTACAGATGAAGAACTGAGGCCCCGGTGGGACCTTGTGTTCTCTCCCCTGCAGCCCACCTTCTTCATATGAAGGCAGACTGTTCCATACTCATCAACTCCTACCTTGTCCAACAACTGCACCCCTGAACCCTGTCCCTGCCATGTTTCCCTGTAAGAACATCTATGAAATAGGCAAAAGCCCTCGGTCCTCACAACCCAGCAGACGGAGGGCAAGGAGAGAGTGGGGAAAGATGTGGTCATCCACTCCAGCTCTCTGTCGGCTTCCCCTGCACCCTGAAGTATCTGATTTCTTAAACGTAAGAGCAGGGAAGGAGGCACTGGGGATTTTCAGAGATACACAGCAAAGAAGACCTTCACACAGAAAAACAGCTAGACCATCTCCTAAGCCGGTCTAACTAGGATGAGCACAGCAGAGTGACTTCTCTGAACCTTTCCAGACCCCCAACCGCAGATGTACCTGAAGTAGGACTGGGATGCCAGACTCGATGCTAGAGGTCTCTTTGCAGCAAACTGGCTCTCAAATGACTCAGCTGCCCTGGAGGGATGGACAGAGAAGTGCTCACTTCCCTAGCCTTATTAAGAAGAAAGAAAAGGGGCAGGCAGGCTGACCTGAGCTGCACACAGCACCCAGCCTCGGGGATGGTTAAGAACAAAGACTTCAGGTCAGGAGGCCATCAGAGGCAGATACTTGAGACTGCCCTCCTGGTGGCCAGTAAACAAGCCCATGATGGATTCGAGGGGTCTGCGGGCATGCCCTCTTAGCACAGCCCTCCCTCCTCCCCCATATCCTTCTTCCTCCCTCACCCCAGAATAAGCAGCCTCCCTTTGGGGTCCCTTCTGAACTGGCCCTCCTTCTCTGCCATGTCCCCATCCCCTCCAGGGTGGCATCGCAGCCCCTCCACTGTGGCATCCTTCATGCACCTGCTTCCTCGTTTACACCAGTAGTTTGGCAGCTGGTTGCTGTAAACTATAATAAAATGCCTTTCCAAAAATGAAGGAATGTGACCAGACACGCCAGACATCATGATATTAAAGCCGTGTCAATTAATTTCTCCCCCTGCTTGATAAACGAGCCCCATTCCATCTCTTAATAATGAGGAGAGAAACAAGAAAAGTTGACACTTAGTTTAATTTATTTTCTCAACTTGCCTGGTCATATTTCTTTCTGCCTTGCAGAGCTGGCTGGGGCTGCGGGGAATTACAAGTGGCTCGAGCACAGGCAAGGCAGAGATCGGCGTGAGTCGACACCGGTCTCCTTTATTCCCCAACACGCTTAATCAGGAGGGGGAAAGTGACTTAGTGAGCCAGCTCACACCTGCGCCTCTGCAGCCACCTTTGGGGCTGGGAGGAGTTGGGTGGGGGGCGGGGAGTGATCTCAGGTGTGTGAGGAATCAGATAACAGAAATGGCACTATCAGATTTCCAGTCTAGTTCCATGGAACTGCACAAGACTGCATTCCCTAAATTAATATTAAGCTACATTGGCGGCTTTTGCCAGAGGGGAGCCAATTTCTCAACTGGAAAGGTGCTTTTCTTTCTTTTCAGCTCAGGGATGTGCTGGCCAACCCTTGACCTTGAAATGTGAGGAGAACCCTTCTAAAAGTCAGATGCCAACCATGAACCACCAAGTGTTTCATTAGGCTTTAGTTACAAAGTTTTTTTTCAGTTGGCCACCATAACCTGGTGACCATTTATTTATGGACACTCCTAGACAATATATCAAGGTGGGGGTGAAGGCCAAGTGTGCTCCTAGACCAATGTTTCTGGGTGTGGTCCTGCAGCAGAATCTCTCATGGGGGAAGGGCTTGTCAAAAATGCAGATCCCTGGGCTCTGCCGGCTCCTAACATGGTCTCAAGTGGGTGTCGCCCAGGAACCGCGTTTTTACCCAGGTCTCTGGCAATTCTGATGCTGATGCAAGCCTGACTCTGCCCTATGCTTCCCAATTCAGGACAAGCTAAGTGGAGACCATATGGTAAAAGAGAATCCAGAACTCTCTACAGGAAAGATAATTTTGAGGACCTCTTACATGAAGTGGGAAACTTTTTTTTTTTTTTTAAGAGATGGGATTTTGCCATGTTACCAGGCTGCTTTCGAACTCCTGGCCTCAAGTGATCCTCCCATTTTGGCCTCCCCGAGGGCTGGGATCGCAGGCATGAGCCACCGTGCCCCTCAATAACGCTGTCTTTAAGAAGCCTCTGAAATCCAAGGCAGACCAGGGAAAGACAAAGCTGTTTTCTCCCAGGTCCAGGAACCTGTTCACACTAAAGTGTAAATGACAGATCCTGCTTCCACTCCCAGAGGTATGGGCAGGTTGCCCGAATCAAATCCTTATGCGAAAGCAATTAAGTTCCACTTTAGAATTTCAAACAGGCATCAGGCACTAGGAGATTTTTTTTTTAACTGATGGGTGCACCTCCCTGAGCTTGTGAAATTAGACAAATGTTTACAGAGCTGCATTTTATAAGGACAGACGGGGTGGGGGCATCCTAAAAAGAACCACCCAGGAGGGAAGAAAGGGAGGTTAGAAGGGAAAAGAGAGAGAGAGAGAGAGGGAGACCTCTAACCATCCTCAAACCATTTTTCTAAGAGAGCAATCTCTCCTGAATACTGATAGTGTGATTTGAAAGTGCCTGCGGCTGCAGGGAAAGGGTGTCTCATCCCAGACTCTTGTTAACTGAGTGGGAAAAAGCACCTGTGATCCAGGCCAGACAACCCCAACCTCATTTAATTCCGAGTGCGCTCTATAGCAGTGATTCTGTGAATGACACTTGTCAGGGCAGCAGATTAGTTCACAAACCTATTTTTTGTGCGTGGTGTTCCATCTTGGTCGGGAAAATAGTCAGTTCTTGGCGAGAGAGAAACATATTACTGCTGTTAAGTGCCAATATAAACTCTGGGACGCAGTGGTAAATTCACCAAATTAAATCGCTAGACAACTGGCTCAGATCAGGACCCCGGCAGAAGGTGCCAGGACTGCAGCTCGCGCCCAGCGGGGCAGAGGAGGCTGAGGTCGTGCGCGCAGCTGGAGCAAGGGCACGAGGACGTGCCGCCTCCACGTCTGCTCTGGAAACCACAGAGCCTGAGGCGGCTTTGGCGAGCTCCAACTGCAGGAGTGTGGCCTTCAAGGATTCTCAACTCAGGGCTTTCTGAGCTCAGGGGAGATGGGGTACCAGCTGGAAGTTCTTCCCTCTGGAGGTGGGTATTTGGGTTGGTATCCCCAGCCACTCCACCAAAGAGTAGGTTTCAAATCTGTTGCCTTCTCTCACATTCATCCTCCAGCCTCATCCATGCAGCGAGCAACACACACACTAAGAGGGAGTTTCAATCTACTTAATGTCCCCACTGAGGTGGGGGGAAAAGGGCTTAGACTTTGGAGCTGGGTAGATCTGGGCTCAAATTCTGGCTCTAGCACAACCGGCTGCATGACTCTGAGCAGGTTATTCAACCACTCTGACCCTCAGTTTCCTCCTCTGTGAGACAAATGATCCACCTCACCAGCCAGGATTGCTTAAAAACACCTGCACCTCTGAGACGATAACTAGCCCCTCCTATCAGTCACACTAGCCTTGTTATTTCTCTTCTAGCCCAATCTCTATCTCCACACATGCTTACTTTTGTCTCTGTATAGCCTCACTTGTTAAAATCCACTTGACATGTCTGTAAGGTAGATGTTCATGGTGCTTTACCAACTGTCATGATGGGATAAGATTCAGGACAGGGAGAGGTAAAATGAGTCATACAGTGAATTCCTAGGTCACCTTGTTACTTTTAGAAGACCCTAAGAGGGCTGGGTGTGGTGGTGGCTCATGCCTGTAATCCGAGCACTTTGGGAGGCCAAGGCAGGTGGATCACTTGAGGTCAGGAATTCAAGACCAGTCTGGTCAACATGGTGAAACCCCGTCTCTCCTAAAAATACAAAAATTAGCCAGGAGTGGTGGCACACACCTGTAATCCCAGCTACTCAGGAGGCTGAGTAGAATCACTTAAACCTGGGAGGCAGAGGTTGCCGTGAGCCGAGATCACGCCACTGCATTCTAGCCTGCGCGACAGAGCGAGACTCCAACTCAAAAAAATGACCCTAAGGTGCATTCATTTAGGTAAAAAAAAAAATCATCCATTAATCTTTGAGTGTCACCCTGTGCTGGCTGCAGAGGGTGTGGGCATGCTGGTCCCCGCCCTGTTGCATTCAGCTTCCCCAGCAGTCTTCTCAAGATGCCCACTCGCCTTTCTCCAACAAGTTCTCAGGGAATGGTTACCAACCGCAGATAAGGTTCCAAAGCTCCATCAAGAAACCACTACTTGGAAGCAGGTTTTCAGCGCTGCCACAAATTATATGACTTTTATTATGAGGTATGGTTTCAGAACAGTCCCACTGACAGAGCCCTGGCTGGGTGCCCACTGTTCCCTCCGCACCCCCCCCAGAGGGGTCATTCCTGCCAGCATCTCCAATGACCCCACCCAGCTGCACTGCCAGCAAACCTGCCTGGAGTCTGTGGGCAGGCAGATGACCATCGGGTGCCTCTGACGAGTGGTTCACACGAGACACACATACTTATGCACTATGGGGTGGGGTCTGGCCTATTTTATTATATTCTTCCAGCTGTTAAGGAACTGTTCTTAACATCTGGAAGCCAGATTTCTCTGAGAAGCTGTGACCAGCAGCCCAGGCAGCGGGACTGGCATGGCGGCTCTGCCAGGAGGGAGCAGAGACTGCTCCCTGACTCTTCGGCAAAGGCCTGGGATGGCGAGAGGGAGGAAGGAGGTGAGGAGGCTACCGGAGACAGGGGGCGGCACAGTCTGGAGTTCATTATTTAGGGTGTTCTACCCATCAGCACATCCACACCACCAGAGAGCTGGTTGGAAATGCAGTCTCAGGCCCCATCCTGGACCCACTGAACCTGAATCTGCATTTTAACAGGTGATTTTATGCAAATTAAAATGTAAGATGCATCAGTCTAGAACACTGCTTCTCAATAGTGAGTCTTCCATCAGAGCCACTCAGGAAACAATTTTAAAATGCTGATGTCCAGGTCCCATCCTCAGAACTGCATTAGGTCTGGGGTAGCACCCCAGCGTCTGCATGTTTTAAAATCTCCCAAGTGATTCAGTTAGGGTTAAGAAACTTTGGGAGGTTGGGTTTGGTGGCTCATGTCTGTGATCCCAGCACTTTGGGAGACCAAGGCGGGCAGACTGCTGTAGCTCAGAAGCTTGAGACCAGTCTGGGGAGCAGAGTGAAACCACATCTCTACAAAAAATAAAATAAAATAAATTAGCCTGACGTGGCGGCACGTGCCTGTGGTCTCAGCTACTTGGGAAGCTGAGGGAGAGGACTGCTTGAGCTCAGGAGGTCAAGGCTGCAGTAAGCCAAGATCATGCCACTGTGGCCTGGACAAAAGAGTGAGACCCTGTCTCAAAAAAAAAAAAAAAAAAAAAAAAAAAAAAAACAATTGGGAGAAGGAAAAAAGTACAATGCCTAATTTTTGTCACCTAGAAGTAATTCCAGCTTCACTAACATTTAACATATGACTGAATAATCCCAGTGCCTTCACATGTCCTTACGTCAGCAAGACACTTGTCCTTATTTTATAAGTCACTTATGGAAAAGAGGAAATGCTTCCATGAGGGTGAGGCTAGAGTGGCTCCTCGTTTACTCACCCGAGCACAGTTGGTACCTTGTGCTGTTTACAGGTAACCAGTAAATGGAGGTATAGATTATGCGATCTGGCTCAGCACTTTGTGAGGCTGAGGCGGGCGGATCACGAGGTCAGAGATTGAGACCACCCTGGCTAACACGGTGAAACCCCGTCTCTTCTGAAAATACAAAAAATTAGCCAGGTGTGGTGGCGGGCACTGTAATCCCAGCACTTTGGGAGGCTGAGGCGGGTGGATCACGAGGTCAGAGATCAAGACCATCCCGGCTAATATGGTGAAACCCTGTCTCTTCTAAAAATACAAAAAATTAGCCAGGCGTGGTGGTGGGCGCCTGTAGTCCCAGCTACTTGGGAGGCTGAGGCAGGAGAATGGTGTGAACCTGGGAGGCGGAGCTTACAGTGAGCAGAGATTGTGCCTCTGTACTCCCGCCTGGGTGACAGAGCAAGACCCAGTCTCAAAAAAAGAAAAAAAAAAAAAAGGAAAACCAACTCTTACAAAGTAGGTAACTGCAAAGAAAACATGGATTGGAGATAATACTAATGATACAAGCATATGCCACCAAAAAGAAAATGGTCAGCCAACCCTTTCCATACCCTTAGGCAAGACACCTAACCAGCCACATCTAACCCCCAAAACATGTCTTGATCAGATGGAACAAGTTGCAGCCAAGTGAGTGAGGAAGAACCTGATTTTCAACAGAAACTGGTACCGTAGAGAAAGTGCTTTGAAAACAAATGTTTGGAAAATATTTCTATTGTTTTGTGTTTTTGTTGCTAAAAATGATGTAACTAGGTCATCTACAAAAGCTCTCATATCTGCAGACTTTTAAAATCCAGAAACAGAACTGTAAAGACTCATTTGGAAAAAAAAAAAATGAACATTTCAGTGGATTTTGAACCCATTTGTTAAAAATATAAAAATGCAACACTTGATTAGTTTGCATGAAAAACTGATTGACATCAGGGAAGATGGAAATTTACAAGCTGAATTTCAACAAAATCCTTTGCATAATTGGAGGATGGGATTGAAAAATTAGTATCATGATTTAGCCAGCACAGTGAATCGTGCTTCCTCCGCTGGGATCTGTTTATCTTGTGAGGTATATTTTTCAGTTTTGCCAGGCATTAAAACCAAGTATCAAAATAAACTAAACTTAGAATCCGACCTTTAGAGTTGGATCATGAAGTGTTAAATCAAGAATTCTTTTTTAAAACCAGCATATTCAACGATATTGCTCTCTAAAGTAATAAAAATATTACTTTAATTATTAATAAATAAAATCCTTAATGTATCCTATTATATTCCTATTTGTATAGGTTTTATAATATACATGAATATTAACATAGCGGTACATGCATATAAATTAAAAATTAGGTAAGATATATTGGGGGGCTGCATGCTAATTTTTTTTCTGCACAATTAAAAAATTTTGGAGACTCTCTAGGAGAAGGTGAGATGGTACTTCATGGTCTCTGGTTCTGAAGTTGCCCCTTATTCACAGAGATTGCTAGAAGTCTGGAGGTAGGGTGGGAACAGGGACCTTCAGTGACTGCCAGTGGGTGTGGACCCCTCCCCACACCCACGATGAGATCTTTGCATGAGAAATTCACAGGAGTCAAGAACCAGTCAATTTCAGGATCTCCTGGGTCCTCCTGGCTGAGCAGCACACAGTGCTGAGAGGCACTGGGGAGGTTCACCCTTCAAACCGAGACTCTTGCCTCCTGCATGTTAACGGCAGCCATACCTGAACTCGTCTCAATACATTTTTCATAGCATCGTATCTTCATTAAAATTTTATTCTATTAGCATTCTGAATCCAAACCACTAAGTACATAATTGCTAAAACATGTGTTAAGCGACGACTTACGAAATGCTGGTTTTATCATATTGTTAATTAACAGAAAGCAGGATTAATACATTCACAGATCATTAGGAGCATTTGGTTCAATTTCACCAGCTCTTCAGCAGGGTGGGGGGCAGTTGTCAGTGGGCAGCCCTGGGGATCTGGAGCAAGAACAGAAGTGTTCTTCGGGGTTCACCCTCAGCCCCTCTGCATGTTCTAAGACTGTGTCTGGGAGAAGCCCAGGAGACAGCGACTCAAGGTCTATTTTTGCTAAAGAAAATTGTTCTCAGATGTCACTCAGTGTAGCCTACTCAAAAGAACCTACATAGAAAGGTTTGGGTGAGGAGGAGGAGAAAACAACACATTCTTTTAAGACAGACCAGTGAGATTCCATGGACTGGAAGGATTTGAATCTCGGATCTGAGGACATGGTAGAAATCCTGGTTGTTTACTAGCTGTGTGATGTGGGGCAAGCCATCAACCTCCCTGATCCTGTGTCCCCACCTGTAAAGTAGGAATAAAGATGCTGACTTCGGCTGGGTGCAGTGGCTCACACCTGTAATCCTAGCACTTTGGGAAGCAGAGGCTGGGGGATCACCTGAGGCCAGGAGTTCAAGACCAGCCTTGCCAAGATGGTGAAACCCCGTCTCTACTAAAAATACAAAAATTAGCCGAGTTGATGGCGTGTGCCTGTAATCCCAGCTACTCGGGAGGCTGAGGTAGGAGAATCACTTGAACCTGGAAGGTGGAGGTTGCAGTGAGCAGAGATCAGAGATCGTGCCAGTATGCTCCAGCCTGGGTGACAAAGTGAGACTCTATCTCAAAAAAAAAAAAAAAAAAAAAAAAAAAGGTGCTGACCTCATGGGGCTGGCATGGGGATTAAATGAGATAATGCTAGTTCTGGTTATGCCTGCACAGGTCTGTAGTTTTTATATAAAGATTTTGTACCCAATATTGCTTGGAATGAATGGGCTACCAGTTGAGACTTGAAAATACTTTAGCTATTAATAAATGTTGACTGTGGTGATAAGAGCTTTAGCGGGGTCAACCCTGAGGTACCAAAGCCGAGTGATTTGGAAGTGTATTGGAACTCACCTTATTGTTCATCTCCAGTGCAAACTGGTCACAAGATTCCTAGGCCAAAGGGGTTTATTGAAACCTTTTCCCAGCCTGTCCCGGGAATTACAGAGGTATCCAGGCATGAAATGGACTAAATGTCTTCTCTTTTCCCAGCCGTCCAAATTGCTTTAGCCTGGCCTGATGGTGGCACTCCCAATTTTTTACGCTTAATAATGAAGCCGTCCTCCTGGCAGGGCAGCTAGCAAGACCAGCACTGGAAGCCAGGACTGGAAGAGCCACAGAAGGCTGGGGTGGAAGGAAGGGGCCAGGCCTAAGTGGAGGATGTGGGAGGCAGGCCTCACCTGGGGTTTCCCATAAGCTGGGGGCCAAGGCAAGCCCTGAAGTCAAATGCCAGGGATCAAGGTAAAGCCAGGGTCAGAAACACAAAAGCAGTCAGTCAGGAAATGCAAACAGATGGTGCCTCAGCCTTCATCCATAAACTTCTGACGGGGGCAGGAGCCCTTCCCCGAGGAAGATGAGTTCTGAACCAAGGCAAACTGTTAGGATGTGATGATAAATGGGTTCACCTTGCTAGAGCTGGATACAAAAATCAGTGCTAAGGGAAAACCCCAGGAATTTGAAGGCAGATCAGCCCCTGCCAGGCCCAAGTGGGAATAGAGAGGAGAGAGTTGGTCACCTGTTTCTATTTTTTAAAATTTTTTCTAGAACATTCTTTCAAGGCCCCAGGTACCTGGTAATGTAAAGGTTTCCAGTTTCCTGTGGTGAGGCCTTTTGAATATGTGGGTTATTATTTGTGGACTATGAATGGAAAGAGCCTCTGGATTTGTAGAAAAGGTTGTAAGTGGAAGGAATCTGGGCTTTGGGTTCAGACACGGGTTATAATCTCCGTTCCACAACTGATTGGCTGTGTCTCAGCTTTCTCATCCTTCAAATAGGGACAGCAGCATTATAGGGTTATAGAGGGTTTAAGGAGAGAGTACACGGAAGCCTGGCACAGTTCCTAGCCCCCATCAGATGCTGACGCACTCATGCCTCTCTAGAGGACCATTCTCCTTACTTATATTGACTTGCTGTGATGACTTAATAATTTGGCCCTGTGGGATGAGGGTTCCAGAAGACAGCTGCCTCCGAGGGGCAGCTGCTTAGGGTCCTTGCATTTATAGCAACAGCTTCCCATTGACCAAATGGGAACAAAGAGGGCTGGAGATGAGCTGAGGGGTGACTGTCTAGGGAAGAGGGGTCCTCAGATGTCCTGATGGCTGGCACAAGGCCGCCCTTGACCGGAGGCAGATGCGTCCACTACCTAGAGCAAGTCACAGGGCACACCTGGAGGCCAGGCAAGGAGGCAAGGCCTGGGTCTCCAACGGGAGCCACCGCCTCTCCCACCACCCACCCTGGGGGCCAGACCATCCCTGCATCCTCCAGAGAAGGCAACCGAGCGACAGCAGAGCTTTCCCTAACTTGAAAATCACCGTGCACAGATGTTACGGTGTCATGTTATGGCCATTCTGCCACTTGGCTGCAGAGACCAGTAACTTCAATTTATTTGTATCTGGGGCCTTAAGGAACCTCAGCTGTCATCCTTTCCTTAGTTTATTACCAAATTTCTAAAATATTACATCCTTTATTATATCCAAATTCACTTTATTGCACTTGACAATACAGATAATCACATACCATATGCTCTAATGTTTTGAAACCAATGCATGTTGACAGCGGTTTTTATTCATGATGCATAATTCCATCCCAGCTCACAATGAGGCATCTGAGCACCCAGCCTGGTGTTAAGACTTTTGCCTAATAACAGATTAACAATACAGCAAGTTTCCGAGACACACTCCCTCCCATGCCATTTTCTATTTACAATGGGAAAAATGTACCTGGGCTGAAAAGATGGGCTTATCAAAGAGGAGGGGTTGGGGGAGGGGGACAACAACCCTGCATCACCACACACCCACCAGTCCCAGAGGGTTCATAATGATTTGTTATTGTTCCACGCTGATGAAACTTGATATTGGAAAGAGGAACTGGTCTTGCGCCAACTAGCAAGGCAACTAATCACACCAACCCACACTGCTGGCCCCTGAGAACTGAAAGCACAAACTGCCCCAAAGCTCTCATTAAGAGTCTCTCTTGTTTTTACTCTTGTTTTGCTATAAGCAAATATTTGTCACTCCTCTACCTTGGTGAGACCATCCTTCTCCCGTCCCCTTCCCCTCATCCCCTGGGCATCCTTCTGTTCCCAATTAGCCCCAAGCTTCCTGGTGAAATGAACACAGCTGGGGATGCATCCTTCCCCCAGCATCCTGGCACCTCTCAAGCAGAAAGGCCAGGCCAGTAGGAACTGTCTTTGCAGCTCCTTCGGCGGCAGAGCCCCTTGTTCTGTGGGGTGGCTGAAGAGAAAGGGTGGATAATTTAAAGATGATCCCCCAGCTTTGCTGTAGTGCCCGGAACAAACAATGCCATTTCACACGTCCCCTAACTAAGCGCTTTCATTTGCTTCAGAGAAGCACTCAAACAACTGTAAACCCATTAGATCATGTCAAACGTGGTGGGAAAGAGCTTGGGCTGTCACCAGCAGAGAATCAACTCAGATTTATAGATTCTTAAAGCTTTAATATATAGATATTCGTCTTCCCCCTGCAGATAGACAAGGGGACCAGGGTAGGGGCGGAGGAGGCAAGAACAGCCCACAGCTCAGTGGCAGACAGATTGGAGTTTCACAATCATTCTCCCGGATAATGGGATTTCTCAACAAGGGGAGGAGGGGGGAGGAAGAAAAGCCAGGCCTTCACTTTGCTGAACACTTGGCTGTTTTTCCAAAGCTTTGCTTGGGGGTGGTGTGGGGGAGGAAAGAGATGTTATTATCAACAATGCCTCTGGAGTACCCGGTGACCTGCTGTGAACAAAAGCAAGTGGCGACCAAAGAAGGGCTGGAGTCCGAGGATGCAGAAACACTTACTCGGCCACCTACAAAGGAGGCCAAATGAATTAAGAGGCATCTTACTCCAAGTAATTGCTGTGCTTCTGAACAGCTTAAGTTATAACCTTTTTTCATAAATAAAAACCTACTTTCCCTTTGGGCTTACATCATGACTCCAAGAAAAGCTTTCTCTTTATTTCTTAATCATCTTCAGCAAGTAGGGGGCTCTTCCTACTACCTCAAAGGGTTTGGAATTTTCTTTTTAATTTTTTTTTTCATTTTATCCTTTTCTCTTGCTTGTCTATCATCTATTGAGTATGGCAATAAGTAACTGGTAATTAAACCAGTATCTACTAGAGGCCAGGGCTTAAAGATATAATTTTATAAAGAATCCTCCTGAAATATTACCAATTGGTCTCTATGGGTCTGGAAATGAGACGGTTTAGACCAGGCTGGACTTTCGTAATGCAGGACCCACCAGTGGTTTGCAAAGCGGTCCCTGGCCCCAACTTGCTGCTTCATCAATTCTAGTCTCTGTTTGAATATTTCTGGGGAAAGGGGTATCACCCTTCAGTACTTGATAAAGACAGCTTGTTTGAGCCGGGCATCTTGAGGTGTTGCTAAATTCTTCTGCCCAAGGATCAGCCTTTCTCTTGGTAACTTCACACATGGCCACCCATGGTTGGGGAAGCAGCCTGGCCCCCCTTCCCAGGGGTAATCCTTCAAGATCTAGCGTGGCCACCTCATTTCTCCTTATTCAAGTCTCCTTGATTCCTCTGGAATTTCTCCCATAATACTGTCCTGGTCCCCATCAGACCTCTGATGTGGTCTATCTTGTCAATGCCCCTCTTAAAATAAATGCCTGGAATGGAATATTCCACATGGGGTCTGAGCAGCACAAAATACCAGATACTGGACTGGACTTCCCTTTATGGGAAGCTGGTGTTCTCAGCAGCTCCATCACCTGTTGCCTCAAAGAAAACTTACAGCCAACTAAAAAACCCCAGGCATCCTATAAACCATGTCAAAATCTCAGCCTGCCCAACCTTCGTTTTTTCTTTTTTCTTTTTCTTTTCTTTTTTCTGAGACAGAGTCTCACTCTTGTCACCCAGGCTAGAGTATAGCGGTGAATATCGGCTCACTGTAACCTCCACCTCTAAGGTTCAAGCGATTCTTGTGCCTCAGACTCCTAAGTAGCTGGGATTACAGGTATGCACCACCATGCCCAACTAATTTTTGTATTTTTAGTAGAGACAGGGTTTTACCATATTGGCCAGCGTGGTCTCGAACTCCTGACCTCAGGTGATCCACCTGCCTTGGCCTCCCAAAGTGCCGGGATTACAAGTGTGGGCCACTGCGCCCGGCCAATATGGATTATAGTCTTCTGATTATAAAAGTAACATTTATTTTAGAGTCCTAGGAAATACAGAAAACATTTATTCCTACAATAAACATTCATTAGATACCTACTATATGAAAGAAACTCAGCTGGGCCTTTAGAATACAGTGGAGAGTAGGACCCAGCCCCTGCCTTCAAGGCTGTGAGAAGCACACAACCCACATTCCCCATGGCTAGAAGGCATGCAAGGAATGGAGTTGTTGAGGGTGAGCTCCAGGACTGCTGCTGGTTTTGTTCACCACCATATCCTCAGCCCCCGATGGGTGCCCAGCACAGAGCCAGCATTCAGCAAATAATTAGTACAGGAATCAATGGCTTTAAAGGATGGCCTTCCCACAGTGTCTGTCTTACAAATGATTCCTAAGGACTAAATCAGTTCTGACCAGAGGCAGTCAGTTCCAGACCAAGTTTTAAGTAAGAAAAATATGCCAGGGCTGCTGCTTCAATCCACCAGAGCCACCTTTTCCAATTTCCACCCAGAGCCTGGGCCAGGGGAAGTGGAATCTGCTTAGCTGAAGGTTTTAGGTGCAGAGGAGTAAGTGGACAGTGAGAAGAGAGAGCAGAAAGGAAGTCAATCCTGGGATCCCCAGGCCTGGCCAGACAAAGCCATCTTCCTTGTCTGGAAAAGCTCATTTGCAAAGGCTTTGGTGAAAGTTCACATTTCTCCAGGCAGCGGCAGCCTGGAAGAGCCATGCAGCGACTGAAAGGTCAAACTGGAGATACGCAGCACTCCACTCCCACTGAACCGCCACCGAGAGCAGTGTCAAATTTGGTTTTGCCACTTCCACCGACAAGATAGGACGTTTGAGCATCCAGGGCAAATGGTGCCACAGAAACTATAAGCCAGGCAAAGCCCTGGATCCCCCAATCACTTTCTCTCCAGGAATAAGCCTCAGTGTCCATGGGCTGCTGTGGGTGGGATGGGACCAGCCAGGACAGGGATCTACTCCAGCTGGGGGGTGGCGGGGGGTATCTAAAAAAGAGAATGTGGCCAGGCACGGTGGCTCACGCCTGTAATCCCAGCACTTTGGGAGGCCGAGGCGGGCAGATCACGAGGTCAGGAGATTGAGACCATCCTGGCTAACACGGTGAAACCCCATCTCTACTAAAAACACAAAAAACTAGCTGGGCGATGTGGCGGGTGCCTGTAGTCCCAGCTACTCAGAAGGCTGAGGCAGGAGAATGGTGTGAACTCGGGAGGCGGAGCTTGCAGTGAGCTGAGATCGTGCCACTGCACTCCAGCCTGGGCGACAGAGCGAGACTCCGTCTCAAAATAAAAAAAGAAAAAAAAGAGAGAGAACGCAGAATTTGTGTCTTTGAAGGCTGGCAGAGCCATCTGCCCTGCTCATCTCTTAAGACTGATGAACCAGAAGCTCCACGGTACTTGGTAGAAGATAGACGTCAAAAGCTAGGACAGAACCCACACTCAGAGAGAGACCCTTACCCTACAAAGGGTCATCTACTGCTGCGCCTGAAGGCTGTGCCCCATATGACACATCCAGCCTGGCACACATGCCAGCCTGACACATCCAGGCTGGAAGCCTTCTAGGAGAGACTGGGGGTGGCCACCAGAGGCTGAACCATGGGAAGACAGGACCCAGTATCGCATTCTTGACCTGGGCTCTGTGGACTGGCCCATGGGCTGGCTTCTCTGCCCTGCCCTGCCCATGCACCATCCTTTTGAAGGAAGACATCCCCATCCAATGGCCTGTGCTACAGACTCATGAGGGCCTTGCACTCTGGTTCTTAGCTCCTGGTTTTCTGCCAACCAGAGGTATAATGGACCCTCTTATTTGATTTCATTGGCTTGTAAAGGGACATAACCAAATAGTGATGAGAAAGAAGCTGGCAGTGGTGGAGGCCTCAGCAGAGGCTGGAGAAAAGCCAGGAGTTAAGTAATGCCTTGGCCATTAGCTCTCCCCAGAGGAGCAACGGCATTGCTGGGGCTGGGATGGAGGATATGAGGGGTGAGGCTGGGGAGACACAGATGTGCAGGGGCTGGAGTTCCTTTTCCAACCTGGGACTGACAAATCCTAGCCCACGGAAGGAAGGGCAGAGCTACCTCCTGAGTTGTTCTCCTCTAGGATGAGCCATATTCCTTTCCCCGCCTGGCTTTTCCTTGTTATTAGGTTGTCATCATTATCGTCACAACCACCACCATTTACTTGTCTTAGAAGTTCTACTCAACCCCTTCATATACATGATATCTAATCCTTCCAGCCTGTGCTCAAGGCAAGTAACGTTATCCCAGTTAGACAAATGAGGAATCAGATGCTCAGCAAAGTCACTGTCTGTGCCCTCCTTCCATTAGAGAGTCGCTGAGCTGGGATGTAAGCCCGGGTCTGCCTGTCCCTGAAGCCTGTCACTCTCCGTCGGCCCCTGGAAGGGCAACCAAAATAAATGGAAGGCTTAGTGTTAACACAACCCTGGATAAGCTGCCATATAATAGAGGCCAAATGGCTGGCTGGTTATCCTTGCTGATAAATGCGGTGGCCCAGGAACTCAGAGGGTCTGGAGTGATGGGGGTTGACCCCCAGCCTCACGCTATGGGCTCTATCACCCTGAGCAACTCAGGTGACCTCAACAGGCTCAGCTTCCTCATTGAGAGCAGAGATTTCAGCCTGGGTAGTTCACTGCTGAATTCCCTGTGCCTAGAACTTGTTCTCAATACAAATTTGTCAAACGAATGAATGAACCTGAAAAATGGAAATCCCAGTAATGGCCTCCCTATCTGGCTTATTAATGAGGTAATATAGGAGGGCACTTGCATGGAGCATGACACATCCTAAGGGATCAATAAGCAGAAGTTGCTGGTCATTAATACTATTATTACATATTATTATAATGCTATTATTGCTTTTCAAGGTCATTATAGGGATCAATGCATTTGGGAAATATAAATGTAAGGCAGTATCTTTACAATAACTAGTAACCAATGCTGACAAATAAGGGCAGACACTGACAGGTGGTCCCCATGAATAGAGGGGGACCACAGCACAGAGGACATGTGCATCTGGACTCTACGAGGGGGCGCTCCTGCTCCATCCTAGGTCACTGTGCCCATGTGGGATCCTCAGACAGAGTTGTCGGCCACGTCCACACTTGCACGTCCACGTCCAGTGGGAATGCATCCTGTTACCTCTGCGTTGGTCACCTCATGCCCACAAGTTACAGCCATCTCAGCCTGATCTCCGCTCGGTTTAGTTAAAAATAGAGTTTACAACAGAAACCTGAATCCAGGCTCCTCTAAATCAGGGCAGCGGGGGAGCAGGTGCTACCCAAATGTGGCGCCATGCTGACGAATGGAGGTCGGCCGAGCTCGGCTCTCTGACCTGAGCTGGTGGGTGGCAGCCTCCATAGCAGAGATGCCAGCTCTGGCGAAAGGAGGGCTCTTTACACTGAAGGCAACACATTCCCTCCAACGTGCTAGCCTCCTTTGATGCAATCAATATTGGTTTAGCACCTGCTTATGTGCCAGGAGGTACCTGAGGCTACAGCCATGCCTCAAGGTAACAAAATGGACAGAGACAAGCAGACACAGAATATCTTGAATTCAGGACAGATTGCCTTAAGGAGAAAGGTAAACAGATTGGACTTTTAAAAGCAAATCGTCAGAAGCTAGAGTTCCGAGACCATGTCCCACAAAAATTACTGGGCACCAGCCTTGGGCTCTGAGGCTCTGCAAATTCCTCTAATCCCAGAGGCTTCTATGGCAAGTCCTCACTCTTTTCCAGGTTGCTGCTGCCAAATACCATCTTGCTTAGCGAACCCAACATTTCTGGAACAGGGTGAAGCTCAAAATAATTCTCACAGTTAGACTCACTGGGACCTAAATAGCTTTGCTGATTAAACCTCTGAATCCTTATCCAAACCTGCAACATTCCTCCTTGGTGATGCCAAATCCTTCATGCTTCCCAGCAAGCTCTGGCTTGAGGATCTGATTCTGCTGCACACACCTGTCAGGGTCACCTGTCCTGACTTGGCTACGATCCACTGATTTACTCTTTGGAACAGCTGCTCAGCTTTCTAGCTCCCCCACCACACCCACTGAAGCGCAGATGAACAATTAGTTGCCCTAATGATGAAGTACCCTTCCTTAGGGGTCTGGAGAACTAGGGTAGGCGTAGGTGGGATTGAGAGGACATGAGGGAAGTGGGCATTTGCAGAGAGAGAGGGTTTGGGACCCTCTCCTGGTGTGGGCGGGGGAGGTAGAGGCATGCAGTCAGCTGTAGAAAGTATTGGCTTTCCCATTTGGTGTAAGCTGCTCACCTGCCCAGCTGGGAACAGAGAGGAAAAAACTGAGGAGTGTCTGGATGTGCTCTCAAGGTGACATTATTATCATTATTATTACTTTCCCACTGTCTTTCCAAACCCATTCCTGCAGGTTATTTCACTTTATCCTCACTATCATTCAATGAAGCATCTCAAAAGGGATTATTACTCCATTTTAACCCAAGAGGAAACTGGAGCATAGACGGGGTGACCCTTGTTGTTGGCCACACCACGAATCCAAGAGGAGAATATTCAGAGAGGACAAGAACCAGAGGAGAATATTCAGAATTCAGAGGTATGTGAGGTAAAGGCAAGGTAAAACACCACCAGGTCCACCAGAAACCCATCTCCTGGGAGGAGGCAGGCTCCTCGGGGCCTGGTGGGGGCTGCCACATTCCCTCAGAGCATCTCCCCTTCCTGTATCCTCCCCTCTTATGGCTCTGAGGTGGCGAGGTCAGGCCCCTCAGCCTGAATTGCGGAGAGAGGACTTAACAAGTGACAAAAGCAAGTTGTGGACTGATTCTCCCCTTCCCAGGGCGGCCTGACCCTCCTTTCAACAGTGACAGGCAGTAAAAGGTTAGTGGCATGCTTCCTGACTCTGGTTCCTTGGAGCTAAATGATCAAATGATGTCAGGACTGGGCAAAAGCTCGATTCCTAGTTAGAGCCGCCACAGCTCCGGAGATGAAACTCGGCACAGCGTCATTCTGCTCAGAGGATCTTCACTGGACCCCATACATCAACAAGGCGGCCCATTATGGCTGAGTGCATGCTCCCGCCCTGGTCTTCACCCTGGCCCCACCTGTGACTCAGGCTTTGCTCAGATCTGCAGGGGGAGGAGCCTCAGAGGCTGTCACTGCTGCCCTGACTGCCTTCTTCCCATGCTGGTCTTTCTCCCACATGTCCTGGGAGGAAAGCCAACCCAGCCAGGACTCACACACCTGCCTGCCAGACCAGTCTGCCAGGAGCCCCTGTATTAAGAGAGGGTCCAGCACGCTTCTGCATACCGTGCATCCCAAGCTGCCGGACTCTGGTGACCCTATGAACTCAGGTCACAGCCATATGAGCAATGGCAGTGGGCGCCACGCTGGGCCTCCCCCTTTGTCTCATATAGGTTGTTTTTGGTTGTTGGCTTTTCTGATAAACAATCTGAATAGGCGTAATGGCCTCATCACCAAGAGCATGAAAATAAATCCCCAAATTAACAGAATCCCAAGGACTGGGGACAAGAAGGCAGGGAAGAGGGTTGCAGAGAAGACACTCGACTTGGGTCTCCAGCACTGTCCATTTTTTACCTGCTGGAAGAGGCCCCCGTTCTCATCATAACTCCTATGCTGCGTGCAAAACCTTGGATAACTCACAAATAATTAAGGCACAGACTTCAACCCACCCCATAACTCCTCTACCAGAGAAAATCACTGGTGAAAGTGTGGAGAATTTCTTTCCTTCCATGAATACTGCTTTACTGCAATCACTCTCAACCCAGCCTGTGCATCATAATTGCCAGGGGGGATTTAAAAGACAGGGATGTCCAGGCCCCACCCTCAGAGCCTCTGATTTACTTGGTCTGGGGTGGGGCCTGGGAGTTGGTCTTCTCTAAGAGCCCCCCAGGTGATTCTAATTCTAATATGATTCACAGTGTATATAAATTTTATAGCTTTTTTTTGTGCAATATTATGTCATCGGCATTTCCACGTCATTTAAAAACTCTCTGTAAACATCACTTTAATGGATGTGTAATCATCCATCATATGAGCGTCCCATAATTTCCTTTCAGTTTGCTTTGTAAGTGTTCTCCTGAGTGTGTGTCAGCCGTGGCTCATGTCTACACTGTCAACCTCCCTGCAACTCCCAAGGCAGATCTCACACCCTTCCCCGCTGACGGCAGATGTACTCAGGCCCAGGGAGTGGCCTCCTGTATGCCATCTTAGGATCCCGCACTGCACCCTAAAATTCTTGAGAAACTGGTCGTTTCAGCCAGGAAGATAATTTTGGTTCCACATACCTAGAGCAAAGGCTTGTGTGGTTAGGTGAGTTCCATGTTAATTCATTCAGGGTCCAGTTTTCCCTGTGAGATCCTCATGGAATTCCCCAAGGCTCACTGGTTTAGGGTAGTCACCACCTTAAAAAGTATTTTTAATCTTTTCACTTTGGACCAGAAATTAGGTCAGGAGCTGGTTCTTCATCTTCCTCTTGCTTCTTCCTTTTAACATCTTGAAAAATCTCCATCTCTCCAGAAATAGGTGCCTTATTAGCCCAGGCTTGCAAGGTGCCCTGTTTTGGAGCCTCAGGCTCAGTCCTGGAAGTTTAAACTCTGAGGTGAACTCCTGCAAATGGAGGGCTCATTTCAGAAGATTCTCATGACTCTCCTCATGACCACAATGTCCAGCTTTCAGAGCTCCATCAGCAAGACAGCTGCCCGCAAAACTCTAGGCTGGGGCGGAGATGCCTCTTCTACCATCCTCCTTCCAGATGTTCTAGGAAGGAGCAAACACCTGGCAGCAAACTGGAGCCCATTTCCAATTTGAAGCTACCAGTTTCCATCAGGGAACTATCAGGCAAGGCCCCTCCATTTCCCATTCTGGGAACATCTGGCAAGTAGATGATTAGAAGCACATGCTGGCAGCTACTAACATGCTTCCCAGCTAAATCTAAGCTTAGTCCCAGGGGCCCTATCTCCCCTCCTCTCTCTAATCCACTGTCCCACCCCATTCACCTCCCCACCCTAGCCTTGCCGAGCTTTACTGCAAAAGGGATGTTGCACCTGACCCAAGGTCTCCCAGGCACACAGCCAAAAGAATTTTTAAAAGAGGCTGCAATAGGAAACAATCTCCCCAAGTCCAAGATAGGTCAGGACGTTTCTCCCTCTGTCCCTGCTTCTCCCCGGTACCAGCCAGACCCAGGTGTGCTCACTTCTACCTGCCAACCTTTCCTCTCTCGCCAATAAACACCATCACAGCGCTCCAGCCCCCCGGAGGCCCACCTTGGTGTAAAGCTTGTCATTTCCACTCAGCAGGCATTATGATAACCAGGCCACAGGTACTCCCCACTTGGTTGACAGTCTATGGCAATTTTAACATGAAGGAATGTGCTGAAAAGCACCCTCTAGGAGCTTAATAACACTCATTTGCAGTAAACTGGCTTAGTGTGAAGGCCTCTATCAGGAAAAAGAATCAACAGGGAAGAAGGGGATTAGAGGTGGAGGCTAGGTGTTAAATGTTAGGACTTGAGACATTAATCACCAAGAAAGTTCTAGAATAAGAGTGATCTCACCACCTCCTGCTGTGAGGCCCTTTGGGGGTTGACCACCTTCTGTAGGCTTCATATTCTAAGGCGCTAGAGGCAAGAGAGTCTTTGTTCTTGATTGGGGCAAGATCTGGGGACTGGGACAGGATTATGCCACTGGATTATGCCATGGCCAGTATTTTCCCTAGGGGCTTCTCATAATCCCAATCTTGAGTCACTGTCTTATATTTTGTGCCCACCTTATAGATTATCCCAACTCACACCGAAATGTCCAAAGCAGTGGAAATATGGTTAAATATAATTTGGCGAAAAACTAAAGCATCTTTCATTTTCTATGTGGCATCCTTGTGTGGACCGAGAGGCATTCTCCCAGCAACAGGAAGGTTCATGGTCTCACCTCCCCGCTCGGACAGCAGTAACTTCACGCCATTCTCCTGCACCTAGCTCCCCCAGCTTTTATTTCAGTTTGTTTCCCAGTTGCAGAAATGCTGAAAGAACATAGATCTTGGAGTCAGATCAACTCAGGTCCCAATCTCAGAGCCACCACTTATGGGATGTCATCAAATTCTGTTGTGCCTTAATATGTCCATCTATCAAATGGAGACAGTAATACTCCTCTAGCAAAGGTTACTGTAAGGATTCAGTAAAGGTATTTATTGTAAGCTGGGTGCACAGCAAGGTGCTTAAGACTTCTGCCTCCTCCCTTCCCCTTTCCATAATCTGTCATAACTGTAGACAGAGAAGCCTGCTAGGCCAAGCAGATGAAGAAGGATAAATACATTCCACCCTTCCATGGGGACAGGTAATCAGATCATCTCTGAGGCAGTGGCCCCATCCACCAGGAAGACCCCGACTTCCCAATGCCTGGGCAAGCACTGAGAGGAGCCCGGCCACTCTGCCGTCTTTGGGGCACAGCCCGGTTGCCAGAGGCACGCACACCCCTCTCCAGAGAGAGACTGGCAGTCGCCGGTTAACTGCCGGTTAAGGCAGCTGCACTTTACAGTAACCCAGCATGGACAATATTATGAATGACACTCGCAAGCTGCCAGCCCAGGGACTCATTACAGTCAAGGTACAACATGGCGGCCTGCCAAGCCCCCGGCTTTCACACTCGCTATGCCAGAACATCCACACACAATTTAATTGCATTATAATTTCAAAAGTGCTTTTCAAACTGGAAAAAGGCATTCACTGATTAACCAGCGAAGAGCAAAATTGTTTATGAAATTGAATACAAAAAGCTACAGAAATGTAATTGGGTCGTTCTAGCACCTAATTTTCAGGCCATTTTCCCCACTTATTTAATCACGAGATACAAAAGGAGCGACTGAATTGACTTCATACTAATTAGATTACTCCCTGTGATACTCTGGGCCTATATTCCAACTGGTTGATAGCAATGTTTTAAATGGAAACAAAAATGGTGCAGCAGCTTGTCTGCGGGACAGAATGGATTGTCTGGAATAGACCCTTCCATCCGTTAATAAGAATGAGCATTTGTCCCCCAAACCTCCCAAGCTCCCTGCTACATGGAAGCATCCTTGGAGAAACATCACCCTCCAGGGCATGGATAGGAAGACTCATCGGGTCCTTCTCCTACACTCCCTGGAAGAATGGGTTTGAACATGCCCCTTCTATTAAATCCTGCCACCTCCCCAGCGGGCACGGCTGCTTCACAGGCAGGCAGAGAAAGCCACGCAGCGACTCTCCTAATTGGCTGTACGAGGCCCTTGGTGCGCCTCTGAACACTTTTCCTTTCATTGTTTCATAAATTGACTGGTGGCCCCAACCAGATTGGTGGCAGTCTCTCGGGCAAGCCCAGCTCTGTTGAGTTCTTTTCTCAGTTCTGCCTTGAGCTTCCAGAGACGAGCCAAATCCTCAATCTCTCAGTTACTGAGTGAATAAAACCACGTTCATCCCAGAAAGCAACGCTGCGCTGTATTCTGTGCCTTGAAATGATACCTCACTCTGCACCTGCCCTCTGCCAACACAAATCTAGTAAGCTATGGTGACTTCTGCACAGGTAAACACAGGAACACCAACATGTGACTCAGGGGGCCAGGGCTTCCTTACACTCATCTGGAGACCTTCTTTTGATACGTGGTACAGTCTTCTCATGGCTTTTTTAGCTCATTTTAAATTTTATTAGGAGAAACATAATTGATTATATAATCAAATGTAAAATGTACATTATCAAGATATCTCAGCACTTCACAGACCATTTAATCAAGATATCTGGAGCTGTGCCAAAAGGAATTAACTTACATTAAGCCTCAAGTATTTATTACTCTGCCGTATTTGTTTCCATGTTTAAGATGGGTCTTGCTCCCTAAGATCGGGAGCACATCCTTCAAGGACTGTGCCGTACACAAGCTCTGGGTCTGAAGGTCCTCCGTGCCACTTCTCGATTTCTCCAAATGAGGAGAAAACCCAAAAGGCCGCTCTACCTCGAACTCTATCTGCAGATGTGACATCTTCACACAGCCCCCGATTTCTCTTGTCTGTGAGGATGTCTTTGGGGGTCTGCCCAAGTGCCCCAGCAATACACAGCCGGCCCAAAGAAGAAAAGGGGTTTTCGCTTCTATTTGCTCATCGTAAATCGCTACTCTCCCTGGGAAAGTAAACAGATGTTATTTAGGAGGCAACAGGGGTGTCTCATGTCTACAGCCAATTTTCACCAAACCCAGGGAGCCCGAGAAAGAGGAGAATATCAAGAAGGGGGCATCTGCCTGAAATGCCTTTCCTTCCTCTGCTTTCAAAGCCTAGGTGGATACAGTTTCAACTGCTCCACAGAGCTGCTCCAACAAATGCATTCACTCAGTTACCGTCTGCTGAGCCCGGCTGACGTGCCAGGTATGGTGCTAGTCGAGGGGGTATAAGATAAAACATGTCTTCGTCTTCAGAGAGTACCCTGTCATTAGCAGGAGAGGGACAGGCAAACAATCCCAACACCAAACTGGTAAGGCTGTGATGGAGCAGGACAAAAGGAAGGAGGACTGTCTGCAAGAACGTAGGAAGGCTTCCAGGCAGGTGCCATCCACCTATTCTACATGGAAGACGAGGCTTCCAGGCACCAAAGGGGCAGGGACAGACATTCTAGGTGGAGACAAGGGCAGATGCAAAGTCAGGGAAGCCTCCGGGAGCACTGAATGCACTGAGAAATTACAGGCAGGATCAGGTGACTCAAGATCAGGGAATGGTACAGCGCGAGGCTGGGAAGGCCGGCTGGAACCGAATTCAGATGCTGTGCTTATCCTACAGAAAAATAGGACATCCATCACGATCTCTTCCTTCTCGGGAAGCATCAGTGCTATCCAGGCACAGTGCCAGGCACTGTGGATTGTACAAAAAAATCCTTAGAAGCAGAGCAGGGTGGCACAGCCGAATACCAGGCACCCTGGCTCTCAAGTCAGACCACCTTTGATGCATATTCTGTGCCTTCAGCAAGTAACCATGTCTCTGAGTCTCAGTTTCCTCATCTATCAAAGAGGAACTCTGTGAGGATTAAATAAGGCAACATATGTAAGGTACTCAGGACAGCATCTAGCACTGTTAGGTGCCCCATAAACGGCTGTTGTTAATGAAGGTGGTGAAACAGATAAACATACAGAATGGTAACCAACAACCCAAGGCATCACGACTGCGCCAAGAGGTACCGTCCAATGGATAAAAGGCCGTATGTAAGCGCCAGTGAGTAGACAAAAGAGTGCAGCAGGGGTTCATAACTGCATTACTCGGTACCTACTATGTGCTCGCACCATTTATTGAATGAATGAGCAAAGGACATACCATACAATTTAGCATTAACCACATACTTGATGAGACTCCCAATTCCGAAGGTCACTTTATACATCTGCGCACCATGCTGGACACAGGCTGCAAGCTCCATAAATGCCCTAAATAGTCTCCTATTAGGGCTAGAGCTCCCCCCACAGCAGCACGGTCTCCAGAACCCTGCCCAGGACTCAGACTGCAATACAGACTTTGAGTAGCCATGAGATGGGTAGAATGGCCTCATCATCATCATCCCCCCAACCTCGTGTGCTTACTGGTGGTTTCCAGGCCACCTCACGTGGACCCACTGAGGCCCAGAAACATCAGAGCTTCCCCCAAAGCAGAGGAAGGACCCAAATACATTCAGAAATGTCCCCAGTTAAAAGAAAACCCTCTAAGGGCACAAGGCAGAGGATGCAAGCCACGGCCAGACCATTGACAACTGGCTCCTCGGAGTCACGCGATGCCTGGTTACAAGGCGACCTTCTGGGCTGTCCTGGGCCAGTGCTCATAAATATGTTAGCTCCTGGGCAATTCTTAATTACTGCTGCACTCAAACCCAGCCATCTGTACCCTGTTCCAGCAAGAAATCCACAAACACACGGCACGCCCTTCACACAGGCAGAGAGGATGGGGAGCCAGGGACACGGGGGCCTTTGTGTCTTGAGCACAACAGTATCGGCTGCACAGAGAGAAACACGTGCAGGGGGCCGGCCATAAAGGACGTCCTATTCATCAGGCTGCACTTAGGAAACATGACACGCCTCAGAGGAGGCGCCCAGGCCCATTCTGGCTCAGGTGGGCTGTTCAGCAGAGCATGTAACAGGCCAAACAATGGGATCTTCCAGAACCCCTTCACCATAGCATCTTTAGGGAGGGCGGCAGGCCTGGGGACTCAGAGGTGAGGGACGAAAGGAAAATGCAAACTCTCCATTTTAGAGGTAGGGTCCATCTGTACAGAGGTCTCTGTGTGTGTATGTGTGTGTGTGTGAGAGAGAGACAGACAGACAGCCATTAAAATGGGGCCATTATGGGTATGTTAAATGCTGGGAGGCGAGAGTCCACGTTAGGAAGGACTGGAGATTACTGACATGCATTGTGCTTTATCCAACGTCATTCACTATTTTGGGGATAGAACGGAAATGGGCCTTGGGGTTCTGAAGCTGGGTCCAGAGCCCACTTCCCAGCGTGGTGCTAGCTTGCCTGGGATCTTGGGCAGTGGCCTACCTGCTCTCAAGTTTTTCCATCTGTACAAGGTTCCCTATCTCACAATCTCACAGGACTGTGGGAAAGCCTGAGTGAGTATAAATGGTGCCCAAGTGTAGGGCTGGAGAGAAATAGAACTTTCCATAGGAACCAACAGGAGAAATAATTAAATCACTGAAGAGAGCAAGCCTCTAAGGTGTACAGCCATGGGTATGAAAAATAGTCCACATGGATGGGGTAGGTGATGAGAAATGACTTAATGGGTATGATGTATGTTGTTCAGGTGATGGATATCCACAAAACCCTGTTAGACCACTATGCAGTCTATGCATGTAGCAAAACTGCACATAGACCCCACAAATCTGTGCACATTTTTTTTTTTTTTTTTTTTTTTGAGACGGAGTTTTGCTCTGTCACCCAGGCTGGAGTGCAGTGGCATAATCTCTGCTCACTGCATCCTCCACCTCCTGGATTCAAGTTATTCTCCTGTCTCAGCCTCCTAAGTAGCTGGGATTACAGGCACATGCCACCACACCTGGCTAATTTTTGTATTTTTAGTAGAGACAGGGTTTCGTCATGTTGGTCAGGCTGGTCTCGAACTCCTGACCTCAGGTGATCCGCCTACCTCAGCCTTCCAAAGTGTTGGGATTATAGGCGTGAGCCATTGCACCTGGCCTGTACACACTTTTTAAAAAGGAAAAAAAAAAATAGTCCATGTGCAATTCATACACGAAGACTTATCTCTCCATTAGTACAGTCCCTGAGGATCTGATTTGTTAGTCACCAGTTTGCCTGTCAGTGTTTGCAGTGACTACATTACGGTGGTGAAATAAAAACAGAAGTATTTTTTTTCCCAACATAGTATTTTTAAAAGATGGCTCTCCTCCACCCTCCAGAAAGCTGGCCAACAGCATGTGCAGCAGTGGGTGCGTTCTGCTGGAGAGCTGGGACCCACTGTCGCCTGCTGAAAGCACAGATCTGAGGAGGGCTGTGTTATGCAGCTCTGAACTTCCAGTTACCTAGGAGAGCGAGATCCCTGGTTTCAGGCCACAGGCAACACGACTGCCCAGGGTAGGAGTTGCTTGGGACCACAGGCAATGCCTTTGCTGAGAGAAGAATGCTTCCTCTGTGTATGAAAGCACCATGAGAAGAGGCCTGGATAGTATGGCCTTAGAGATGTCTCTAGACACATCAGCTTCTTGGCCAGGATCCATTTCTGAACATCTTGGGAAGCCACAGCACTTGGCTTACCAATCACTGTTAACGGGATGTGCGGATGGGTGAAGGGCTATAAGGATGGATGGATGGGCAGATGGATGGGGATGGATGGATGAACGGGCAGATGGAGGGATAAATGGAAAACAACAGCTGCTATTTATTGGACACTCCTATATATCAGGCGCTTTATATATGTTCTCTCATTTAATCTATAGCAATCACATCTGAAGAAGTGTTCTGATCCCTGTTTTACAGATGAGGAAACTCAGAGAGGGTCAGAGAGGTTAAGTAGCTTACCCACATACTAAGTAGAAAGAACCAGAATTTGAATCCAGGCCTGTTGGGCTCCAAAGCTGCAAATTCGAATAATGTCTGAACCAATCCTCTCTGGGTGTCATTTCCCTCATCTTTAAAATGGAGCCACTGCCATCTGTCATTGCTTAGGTAGGCACCTTCCAAGGTCTCTAAAGTTCCTCATTAAACATGCAGCCGATCCCCTCTGGATAAAGGGGTGCTGCTTCAAGAGGGGCAGCAAAGACTGCTCTTGGGCACATGCTACTGCTTCTTGGAGCATCTGGCTGCGGGTTTCCTACCTGTCGTCCTCACAGCTCCCCTGCCTGTGGACTTCTGGCCCATGTTTCCTCACTAGCACAGCCACCTACCCCAAAAGAGGCCCAGAAGATCAAAGCAGCAACTGGGCAAACAGTTCTTATTGCTTCCTGTTTGCAGTCTGGATGAAAGGTCAGGTGGGGGTGGAGGTGGGAGACAGTCTCTGACCCGCTAGTTCAAGCACAATTCACACAGGATTTCTCAGAATAAACTGCACAGAAATGGATATGCTGGGGTTGGAAAACAGCAAGACGGGAGAGCAAGAGCAGGGATTTTTGTGATATCTGGGGCCTGTCTGGGGCTAACAGGCCTCAGGGACTGAGATGTGGGTGATGCAACTGCAAATACAGTGTGTTCCAGGCAGATGGACAAAAATATCAAATGCTCCCACCCTCCACCTAGGCAGAGCTCTGTCCAAAGCTCCCAGACCCACCCACACCACCATCTCCCCATCTCAGGGCTGTGGTTTCATCACTTCGCTTGGTTTCTTCTGGGTCGTGAGGTCTCTTCATCATTGCTCAAGAACAGACAGTACAAGAACAAGAGGTTTCTATACTTGACTCCCTAAATGTGCACGTCAGCCTGTGCAGAGGGCACCGACCTCACCGCCATTTGCTTCATCAGCTAGGTGGGCTCCGGAATGTCACCATTCCCCCAAAGCAGGGAGTAGCTCCTTCGAAGTTGGGAGGATGGTGGGCTTTCCACCCTTCCATCTCTGCTCCTGCCCCAGTCCCACTGGGGCGAAACTGGCTTGCCTCCTTTCCTGAGATGCTCACAGAACAGAAACCCACAATGCATTACTTGGCAAATATTAAATAACCAAAACCAACCTGCAAGGCATGCTTGTGCTGGTGGCACCCACCAGCTTTACTGAGCTCTGAGGAACCATACAGGCATTGCCCTAATGACTCCTCTATATACCGGCAGTAATTGTTAATAATAGCAGCATTATTATACTGCTCAGAAACAGCAACATCAGTAATAAATAATAGCAGGCACGTGTTACTGTTACCCCATCTTGCAGATAAGGAGTCAGAGACTCTGAGGATTATGTAACTGGCCTAAGGTTGCTCAGCTGGTAGGTGGTTAAAATCTGGGATTTCTAAAAGGCAGGCTGATATCTGAGTCCTTGTTGCCCAGCCACTCTTCTAAAACATGGTGATCTGGAGGTGGTGGGAGGAAGTAGCACAGAGAAGAGTTTTGAAAATGTCCATGAAGCAGACCTTGTAATTCCCTGTGGAATTGGGTGGACGTGTCCCCACCAACCCCCTCCAGGGCTCCTTGGAGGGGCACAGGTTACTGCAAGTCCCCCATCCCAGGAGTTTTGGTCAAGGGGCTTAGCGCCCCCAAACTCTCCCCCTCCACCACCCAAGAAATATTTTAAAAGAACAAAACCTCCCCTCAGAGACTGTGAGAAAAGTCAGCTAGCAGGGCAAGTTATGAAGATGTCATTACGCAATGAACCGCTTCCGTGGACCATAATAGGTTTTTACATTTGCTACTGTACTACGAGAGATACCAAACAGCAATTTTAAACAGTCTCCTCCATTGCCCCATCTCCAGCCTTCCAGAATCACATGTGTTTCTACTTTAAAACCTGTTAACATGGTATAATACGTTTGGAGCACAAATCCAGATGGCCACGGGCCTCAGAAAACCTGCAGCATCCTGCTGAAGAACTGATCTTACAACTCCACCAACCAATAGCAGTGAAGGAGTTACCTGCACAGGTGGCCCAGCCCAGGTCTGAGCCGCCTGCTCCTGCTTCATGAAGCCCTACCTCTGCAGGGCCGTGGGGCAGCCTGTGGAGGCATCCACCACTTGGCTATTGTGGCCAGACTCTCTCCAGACGCCCAGTGGCCTTGGCCCTTCAGCAGACACTGGCTGTCTCTGAGCAGAAGCTGGAGAAATGCACTGGATTTGGCTGCCTGGGGAGCAGGTGCAGGAACAAAGCCAGGGTGCAGGGGCAGGCATCCCTTGGGTGGCAGGCTGTCATCGGCACAGCTGGTCCCACACAGTCCCCTCACTTTCCCTCACCCCAGTGCCTGCCTGGTCGGTGGCTCTCAGGGGTGTTGCATGTTCACCACTAGGATTCTATGTGGCTAGGGACTGGGCTGAGATAAGCACTCGATGCAGGAGACAAAGTCACTCTGCCGCCCATGTGTCATCTTCCGCCAAGACCCACACCGTCTAGCCAACCCCAGCTAGGGAAGCTGGTGTTGCCAATGGGGCTGCAGCTGGTCTGGAAAGGAGTCCAGGGAAACCACACTGTCCTTAAGCAGGGAGCGGATGAGACAGGAGAGGAGAGAGGGGGGGAACTGATAAAAAGGACATCGGGGCTTGTCCTCTTTTTACTCCCATCCTTCTCATTTCCTTAGCATTAACTTTCCAAATGCTGTCCTCTTGTTTCAGCCCAAAGTCTCCCTCTCAGGTGGGGAGACAGGGTTCCATCTCACTTTGTGCTTCTGTTGATGTCTGTGTCTATTTTGGGTGTAGGTAATTCTGCTTTTGTGGTTCTGATTTGGAGAAGGTATGAATTAAAATGATGTCAAAGAACTTCTGATTTCTTTTCTTTTTTTTTTTTTAGATGGAGTCTCACTCTTGTAATCCAGGCCGGAGTACAGTGGTGCCATCTTGGCTCACTGCAACCTCCACCTCCTGGGTTCAAGTGATTCTCCCGCCTCAGCCACCCGAGTAGTGTGGTTACAGGCTCCCGCTACCACACCTGGCTAAGTTTTTTGTATTTTTAGTAGAGACAGGGTTCCACCATGTTGGCCAGGCTGGTCTCAAACTCCTGACCTCAGGTGACCTCCCTGTCTTGGCCTCCCAAAGTGCTGAAATT
Source organism: Macaca fascicularis (assembly GCF_037993035.2). Lineage (NCBI taxonomy): Eukaryota > Metazoa > Chordata > Mammalia > Primates > Cercopithecidae > Macaca > Macaca fascicularis. The sequence continues at coordinate 49,158,020 of NC_088390.1, forward strand.
ACAGGCGTGAGCCATCGCACCCAGCCGAACCTCTGAGTTCTTGATACATGGGAGGCAAACAGATGAACTGGGAGGTTCTGTGATTCAGGAACTCCACGAAGAGACAGCAGGATCCAGCAGGGCTGTCTTTTGCTCTTGGCAGGGCTGGTGCTTTATAACTGGCAGAAGGGCTGGTCTGGGCTTAAGAGAGGTCAGAGGACTGGGGCAAGTGACTTAGAGTCATGGCTTTCTGTTGTTGTGCCACCAGGGGGGATGTGTCTCCAAAAACACACAGTGAGTGGCAGTTCAGCCAGCCAGGGTCTCATCCGCACCTCCAGGCAACAGGCTGGGTCTCATCAGGCCTCAAACTCTAGGGGAGGTGCAAACCCTCCTGACCCCACTCACTCACTCCAGGATGCGGGGCCTCAACAGCAGAGGCCGAAAGGGGAACTGACCCTCTTTGTTATTTGTTGGAAAGACACTATTTATAGCTCCAGATCGTTAACTGCCTTTTTAAAAAGACTGTTCTCGGGGCCATTTTTAGAGCATCCGTCTTCCCTCGGATGGCTGCATGGTGACTAGAAATGGTAGTGCTGAATAGGTGCAATTACAGAGGCCCCTAATACACCGAGACCATAACCGCGTGGAATTTCTCTTTGTAATCTAAGCATGTCCTTTTCCCCCAGAGCCTTTATTTAAATATTTTGTCAGCTCCCCACGCCAGCAGCAGGCAAGCTCCGTCTTGAGCACTCTCAGAAGATGGGAGGGGGCTGTTATGAGAGATGCCACTCCTGACCCCTCATTCTTCTTGACAAAATAAATCATGAAAGCCAAGAAGAAGGGTGTGCGAGGGCAGAGTCAGCTGCAGCCCCGGAGGTCCTCAGCACCCAAGGAGATGGCGTTTCTTTCTGGAATGCTGACAATTCGCTGACTTAGCTGCCTTGGTTATTGACCTGAACATCTAGAAGAAATACTCAGCACCCAAGAAAACAGTTCTGCTCTTTTAATCCATTAACTCAGACCCAAACTGGGACTGCTTCTCATCAATGGCATTTCAGAAATTAGGGACTGTGCACTCCCAAGAGACGCTCAATGAAACCTCTGCTCCCCATTCCCACCGGGAAGCGAATGTACACCTGCCAGACTTGCACGTAGAAAGGCTTGCCTTGGTATGGGCAGATGGGGGAACACCCCAGCCCAGGGCTGTGGGGGACCAGCCAACAGCCCAGAGAACCTGTCCCTGGCCACGCACCCTTCAAGGCACGGTTCTCCCTGGGTAACCCCACCTTCCACAGTCCACAGTAAACAGAAAGTAACTGAGAAGTGAGCTGGGTGGTGATGGCATTACCAAATTAATTCCAAACTCATTATTCATGAGAGTCAGGAAGGAGCGGGAAAGGGGGGTTGGCCCCGGGGGCAGACCCTGAAGACTCCATCATGATGTCTTGGGAAAAGCCTCCAGGTCCTGAGTGACTCCTGTGCTTTTTTTGTGTGGAACATTCCTGGACTCATCTTGTGTAAAAAGAGGTAGCAAGATGCTTCCCTGGCTGTCCCATGTAAGTCAGCCCACCTCCTACCTGACTGCCTATGATTGAGGAATTCTCATGCAGGCGGCCTGCCCCTTATCGTAACATTTCTTAAGAAGGTGATTTTCCATGTACTATCTGCCATGCCTTTGGCTTACCCCTCAACCTGTTCACTCCTCAGGCAGGGATGAGGAATGCTATTATCGGGCATTTTGATGATCCCAACAGTGGGCTCCATACTCCATCCCCTGAACCATCCTGGACAAGTCCCTTCTCCATTTTAGGCCTCAGTCAATCCATCTGTGAAACAGGGAGATCCCACACCCGGGGCTTCCACTGAGAAGGCAGCCATGACAGCATACATCACCAAACACTGAATAAGGCCAGACGTTATATGTATATTAATTTGGGAGGGTAAACATAGATGCTAATTCAATTTCTCCTTTCTTTTATTAGTACTGTTGGGAGGATCTCAAGCTGTCACTGAGTGGGTAAAAGTACTTTGTAGATGGTTTGACCTTAAAGATATTAGCTAAAGAAACAAAAAGCTCTGAACATCAAGTGTGAACCTCGTCATAGTGCCACATGCCTCTGCAAAGCCTCTCTCCCAGTAGCGAGGGCCTCATAAACTCACTTAATGGCAAAGGCCCAACCAGCCAATCAGTCCACTTGGAAAACAATCCTATGAGCTTGCCTCGGGAGCCCACATGGGCTCTGAGTCCTGTGACAGGAGGCTGTGATGTCACTGGACGCCCTGACCTCCCTCCCACCCCAAAGACTGATGGCAGCACAGACGCGTTCTGCCTCACAGACTCCCATCCCTCGTGTGCCCGCCTCAAGGAAGAAGTATTCTTACATTTCTAACTGATGTCTCAGGGAAATAATTAGATGTCACTACTCTAACATTACATTACAACTTCCCTGCAGATCCTGGAGGAAGGGGAAATGAGTTACAACAAGCAAACCAAGCTAAATACAGTGGGTAATTGAAAAAGTGGCCAAGGAAATCAGGAGGGGAGAAGCAAGCAAGCCAGACCTAAATGGATTATCAATCATTTCCTTTTAGGGCAAGCTTCACTGCAACTTAATCAATTGCCATTGCTTCCCAAATTCAATAAGAAAACTGATACTGTGGGGAAGAGGGAGAAAAAAAACATTAAATGTTCACCATTACATTCTTGATAGACACTGGACAATGTCCCCCACTCAATTCCAATCCAGTTCTAAGCTTATCGCATAAAAGAAATGTACAAGCAACAAAACTCAGATAATGTGTCACCATTACCACTAACAGTGTAAAGTGCCTGAGGCATGGTCTCCAGGCATCATTGGGACATGGGGTTTAATAGTCACAACAAGTGGTGGTTCTGAGGCTGGGCAGTCTGTCCTGGCTGTAGGGAGAGAAGGATGCCAGGTGGGGCTCCAGGAAGGTAGTTGTGTGACCTTTGGACCTCTGAGACCAAGGTCTCAAGTCACTTGGCCTCGAGGGGCTGCAGCATCTGTTGCCATAGCAACCTGGTGAGGATAAACGCCATCACTTTTCTGGTTAATAAGCACATATCAAGTACCTATTATGTCCCAGGTACTGGGGACACCAAGAGGAACACAATATGGTCTCCTGCAGTTAAGATCCTCATAGTAACTGGGGGAGTCAGTGTAGGGAAATAATGATGGAGGCATGCTCAGGGGGTTCAGGAGGGAGGAAGGGGCACCCATCTGGGGACCCTCAGGAGTTTGTCAAAGGAAAGGTGGGTAGGGGTTAATATGTGCAAAAGTTGACAGGGAACCTGGTTGGTTAAGGAGCTGCTGGGGTCCCAGCTGCACTGAGCGGGGAATCCTGGCTGACAGGGAATGGAGAGGTAGGCTCCATCACGCCCAACCTGGAGGTCACACTGAGGTGCCTGAGCAGGCAGCCACCAAACTTGGCATGACCAGAATCACATTTCAGAAAGATCCCTCTAAATGGATCAGAGAGGCACAGGCCTGGAGGCAGGAGTCCCTGGAGAGCTGCTGCTCTGCCAGGGACAGATGGGACAGGTCCCTGAAGCAGAGCATGGCGGTAGGTGCAGAGGACAGGGTGACCCAGAGCTGGCAGGGCAGAGGCTGGCCAGATGTGTGAGAGATGGGGCCCAGGCTGAAGCCTCAGGTATGGCTTGAGCAACCGGGCACCATCACCCAGGAAGGGACACGGGTCAGTGGGGCGGCCTGGGATTTAGCCTAGCAGCCCCGCCTACTCACACTGCCCTACTTCTCACCCACAGGAAGCAGAAATCTTTCCAAGGAGCTCAGCCTAGTGCCCAAACACAAGGGAAGAAAGGAGTAGGAGAGCAGAGTCCCAGGCTCCCTCAGAAGTCTCAACAGGTTTGAGCAAAAGATCCCAGCAGGGGCTGCAGGCACTGCTCATGCCTCAAGAACGAAAATTCGAGCAGCAGGAAGGGATGGTTGTGAGTAAGTCTGTAAAGATATGGCCCACGGGTCAAAGCCCAGGCTTTATAGCCACACCTGTTCAGATCCTAGCTCTGTCACTGGCTGTGTGCCCATGGACAGGTTCCTTAACCCTTCTGTTTCTTCATCAGAAAAAAATGGGCCTAATAACAGCCGGGTCAGCCTGAAGGTGAAATGAGATAAAGCAAAGGAAGTGCTCAGCCCAGTACACAGGCTTAGGGAGTGCTTAGCTACCGTCTTATCAACCTTGTTAAAAACAGTAACATCATCCCGGATAGAAGGCAGGTGTAGAACATTCCCTCATATCTTTCAACACCAAGGAGGCAGGAAATAGAGCTTTTTAACGCTTCCCAAACAAGCGCGGGTGCACGCATTGACTACTTGCTGAGGAGGAGACGGGGGAAGGTGTCTCAGGACGCAACACCCCAGCTTCACTGGAGCAACTGGCGGCAGATGCTGGCGGCTCTTAGCTGTTCCTTCTACTTGATGGAGGGTGACTTTGCAAGTAACAAGGCTCTCTAGTAATGCTCCATAAAACTATGAATTCACTTGGAGAGCACCAAGTCTAATTACCTTGCCAAGACTCTCTGCATTTTTAAGAACCATTCCCCCTCCCCCGCCCCAAACTCTTGATCCTAAGGACTCTTGTTAGCAATACTTGGTGTCGTTCTTGTTTCGCCTGTTGCCGTGGCAACAAAGCAGTGTTTACCAGCCTTTCCAAGCTGGTACATCTTTATTAGCACCCGGATCCCATGAGGAGCAGGAAGCAGTGCAGAGGTTTAAAGAGCATTAATCCCCTTAAGCTTTGCAAACCTCTCTAGTTAGGGAGCCCATAAAGGGGCAGGGAGGGAGAGGAGAATTGAGGTCTCTGCCATTTTCAGGGCCCTCCTAGAATCGTTAAGCCTACATGAAGGACCAGACTGAAAAAACTTATCTCTCTGGAGCTTCGCTTTAAATTTCTTCTCCTCTTGAAAGAGACAAACTTGTGGGCTGCCTTTGCTTCACAAGAGAAGTCGGCTACCCATCCATCACAGAAGGGCTGCCGGCTCTTTCCTCACCGCCTCTCTGACCACACTGCTCTCTCGCGATAAACACAGGACTTTCAAAAACAACCGGTTATCTCTTGGCCAGGAGGAGCGACGGCCACAAAGGCACACGAGCTGGGTTGCCCGTGCACCCTCCTCTCTGCCCCTCTGCGATGAGAATCGAAGGATGATTCTGAGCCGAGATAGATTTCCAGTCTATTTCAAAAGAAAAAAACCGACCTCAGAAAGCTGCTCAAGAAAGCACCCCCATCTCCTTAGCCTCAGCCTGTCTTGGAAGGTTTTTCAAAGTCAACACCAGGGCAGAAGTGGGAAAGGAGGGAGAAGAACGGGATTCTTAACATCATTTAAAAGCAGTTCAATGTCCCAATCCCCCTCCCACCAAATAAACGTGTCTTTCATCTTTCATCCCAGCCTAGAAAATCAAAACCTGGCTAGGGGTCCAGGAAGACCTGTGGCTGAATTTTGAAAAACTGCATGAGTGAAAGATGATACTAACATTCATTCTGCCTTCTCAAACAGCTTTCAGTTTGGGGTGATTTTGCACTGGTCGAGCCTTGGCATCCATCATGGTCCCTAGTCTAGGGCTCTGTGCCCATGAGCCTAGTCCAATTAGGACTACTCAACTGAAGCACTGAGCCCTTAAGACTCTGGCCTTGGGGGGCTCATGCTCTAGCTGCAGGGATGGACAACCAAAGGCTGCATTTCCAACACTGCGGTTTCTGATCTCACTTTTGAATAGGCCAGGCAGGCCAGGCGCGGTGGCTCAAGCCTGTAATCCCAGCACTTTGGGAGGCCGAGATGGGCGGATCACGAGATCAGGAGATCGAGACCATCCTGGCTAACACGGTGAAACCCCGTCTCTACTAAGAAATACAAAAAAATAGCCGGCCGAGGTGGCGGGCGCCTGTAGTCCCAGCTACTCGGGAGGCTGAGGCAGGAGAATGGCGTGAACCCAGGAGGCGGAGCTTGCAGTGAGCTGAGATCCGGCCACTGCACTCCCGCCTGGGTGACAAACAAAACAAAACAAAACAACTTAAACAACTTAAACAAAACAACTTAAACTTAAACAAAACAAAACAAAACAATGAATACGCCAGGCATCTCTCATTATTCCCAGTGGTGCCAACATTCCCAAAACAACAACAAAAAATTCTGAAGTCACTGGAACCCTTTTTCTTCTTTTGCTGGGGTAAAGGGTTCATTCAAAGACCAGTATCAGCCTCTCAGAAGTCTCCCAGCCCACGCCACATCAGCCCTACAAAGCTTGGTTCTTCCACTCTGAATTCTAGGGGCAGTGATTTCTGGGTGGTTTATGTTTATGTCCCCACTTATTTTCTAAAAATACTGAGGTGTCTTATAAAGCTTAAGTACATATAAAACTGGACATTAAGAACATGAACCAAAGCTGTAAAAGACGACCAGTCGCAGAAAGAAGAGCCCAATGGTCCCCCACGCTGGGGCTCAGAGAGGGTTGGGTGAAGCTCAGAAGCCAGAGAATCACCTTCCAGTTGTGGAAAAACTTCAAACGTAAGTTTGAACCAGAGGAAACTTGCCAGACTGTCTCTAACCAAGCAAGCCGTTGCTGGGCAATAGGGATTAAAAAAGACACTCAGGAATCAAGAAAGCCCATGAGCCAAGACCTCCGGGGACGGCGGCAGGGCGGGGACGGCGACACCTAGCGTCTGGCCCTGCTACTTCAGGCCTAGGCTAGAGGGTGCCAGGAGGTGGAAGACCCAGGGGCTGGATGCAGCAGGGCAGTGGGTGGGGGGCTGGGTTGGGGAGTGCTGGCTGGTCTCCATGCTCGGAGACAAGAAGCAGGCAGAAAGCCAAGCTCAGTTCCCAGGACTCTCTCAGGAAGGGAGTCAGGAATTACAGACCAGTGAACATCACTCTGAACTTTAATTAGACCGAGGCAACTCCCCCTGGGTTATGTGGGTTACCCTGTCCCGTTAGCAGTAAAAACCCCTCGACCAGATGGCCTGAGGGTCTAGTGAGGAAGTGGTGGGACAGCGCCCAGGTGTGTGGTCAGTCCTGGGGCAGTAGCAGGAGAGACCTGCTGAAGGTCACATGAGCTGGGTCCTTGAGCCTCAGGACAAGGGGCTCTAGGTCCAGGGCATTCTCTGTTCCAGAAAACCCTTCTGTACAGCAAGTGGAGTAGGAGGTAACCCTTTGGAGCTGAGGGATCCAGGGAAGCTGGGCTATTGGTCTGGAGCGAGTGGTCCAGCCAGGGGGAGACAGGTTGGGTGGGCACAGGCAGGGCATGGCGTCTTCCTAAGCTGCTTTTCCTACAGGAGCGGTCAGCATATAAAATCACCTCTAGTCAATCCTTACCCCAAGCAAAGGACACCACTGTTTCCAGCTTTCACGCCCATGATCTTTTTAAATCCCTTCCTTCCCACCTTTAGAACCCAGTGAGAAGCCTCATAAGCAAATGGCCAACTGGGATACATCTTGTTATTAACCTCAACACCTGCATTTGAAAGCTAAGACTTCAGCAGCAGGTGGGGGAAGGGCGGTGGGGCATGGCAGGGCAGGAAGAGGGGGGTGTGAGAACACCAGTGTGTGTACATGCATGACCCCATGGGTGCACCTGGGGCTCGGCAGATGTCATGCAGCAACTGGCACATGTCAGGCACCTGATTCTACCTTTGCCTGAACAGCAATTTCCAATCCAATAGCGACCTCATCCCAGACGGCGGTCTGTGTGCCTTCTCCACCTACCTGAACCTACCTCTCCACCTACAGACCTCTGCCCTCCCTCCCAGCAGCAATCCCTGAGGCTCACACCAAGCCAGGAGTCTGTGGCCAAGCTGATTCTCCAGCCCAGGTGAGTCCAGTGAGGACCTACCCGCACAGGAAGAATTCAGGACGGAGTCGGGGCAGGTTCAGCCCCTGATCTGGAAACCTTATTTAGTCCGAGACATAATATTGCTCCTTTTGTCCCCTATCCATTTACCTCCCGGCACTGAAATAAGGGGACTTTGATTCCCTCCCAGTTCATGGCTTCATTCAGGAAGCTCCACAGAAGTAGGCCATTATGCGAGTTCTAAGCCACTTTGAATAAACCAACACAATTCCTTTCAAAAAAGCACCGGGGGAAGGTCATTCATGTGAATAATAACCATTCTTTCTCTTTAATCATTAAAATAAATAAATTCAAATTGCATCTTCAAAGAGCACCCCATCCCCCCATCAATTCCTACTCTTGAGTTTAATAGAAAAATGGCTCCTGAAAAATTCTCCTGTGAACTGAGGCTGGGGCGGAAGACGCCAGCACAGTGCTCTCATTCAGAACACTCTCGAAAGCGGACTGAATCAGGCCCTAGACAGAGGGTTACGTGTGTGCCTATGTGTGTTGGTCTTGGATGTGCAAACTGTCTAACCCTGCTCTGAGTTTCCCTAGGAAAAGGAAAAATGTCCTGAACCTCGACTCTTCCCCAGGCTGAAAATCTCCAACATTTTCCAGCCCGGCTTCAAAGCTGACAGAGAGAAAAAGACAAGGGGAAATGGGTATTAAGAAAGCGGAGAGCTTGCCGGGCGCGGTGGCTCAAGCTTGTAATCCCAGCAATTTGGGAGGCCGAGACGGGCGGATCACGAGGTCACAAGATCAAGATCATCCTAGCTAACATGGTGAAACCCTGTCTCTACTAAAAAAAATACAAAAAACTAGCCGGGCGAGGTGGCGGGCGCCTGTAGTCCCAGCTACTCCGGAGGCTGAGGCAGGAGAATGGCGTGAACCTGGGAGGCGGAGCTTGCAGTGAGCTGAGATCTGGCCACTGCACTCCAGTCTGGGCGACAGAGCAAGACTCCGTCTCAAAAAAAAAAAAGAAAAAGAAAACGGAGAGCTCATTTGGATTTTTGCTTCACTTTTGATTCTGTCCCAAAAATTACTTTCGGAAAAGAAAAGGTAAAAAGAGGCAAAACAAAAACAAAAGGAAAAGAGACATCGTGTTCCCTCCCTGTGACCTCCCAAATCCCAACCTTGCTATTTTAAACAATGAAAAGCACAGTGTGTGAGGAACAGCTTGCATACAGCTGAAGCCGGCGTTATTTACTTCAGGCTTCCTATACTAACTCAACTTTTACTTCTTAAGCACTTTTGTTAACAAAGGAGAAGAACCAGGCCCAAACAGGGGTGCCTGTCAAGGAGATCTGTGCTTGCAGCGATCCTGAAGGTCGCCTGGGATGCTGTCCTCCCCAGGCTAGCTGCAATAATGCCTTGCCAACCACTGCTTCCTGCTGCCAGCCGGAGCCACCAAACTCAAGCTCTAAGAACAGTTCTGCAAGCCCCCACTCCCGTGCACTGATAGCACTTAAAAAGAGTGTTTGTCTTCGGCAGCTATTCTCAATCCTATTGAGATTTCTAATTGGCTCAGAAAAGACTGCATTCACTGACAACTAAGGCGGGGATGGGGTGGTGGGAGGAGGCAGGCAGGCTGGCTTCCCCCAGTTCAGGAGAGAACACAGCCCGTGAAGATGCTGCTCCTGCTCCAGCATCAACCCTCCTCCAAATGCTTGGATGCCAGTCCAGGGTCTCAACTGACCTCCCTGCAGCCAGAGGTTGCTCCAAAAAGGGCCCATCTCCAAGCCTCTCTTGAACTCCTTTCTCTACTCAGCAAGGCCTTGGGCATCAAGCTAAGATCTCTGCCAACTGCTGCTGCCTTGCCCCTGAGTACAAACGCAGGAGCCCACGTAGGGGTCAAGGAGCTATCGTCAAACAGGATTCCTGGGTTTATATCCCAATCTCCACCTCCTACTGCTTGTGTGACCTTGGTCAAGTTACTTAACCTCTCTGAGTATCAATCACCCATTAGGTAAATGGAGTGGCTAGATTGTAAACATTAAATGTGAGGATGGATGAAAAAGCCTCAGCAGTGCCTACAATGACTATTCTCATCATTCATCCATTCACTCAAAACATTAGATTCACCCAGGTTCTAATTTTCAAAGCTGAATGGTATTATAGCTGAGGATAGGGTGAAGGTGAGGTAGAAAGGACAGCAAAGAGCTCTCACAACAACAGGGTCACAGTAGTGAGCAACTACCAGAAACGGAGGGAAAAACAGCATCCCTTCTCCACTCAACCACAACTTTAGTTGCCGGACAGCAGCCCATTTGTTGCAACTAAACCCATTTGTTGCCAAAAAAAAAAAAAAAAAAAAAAAAAAAAAAAGGCAGTGGGGAGGTGGGCTTGTTTTCCCAAAGCATAAACTCCTCTAGGGCAGGCACCAAGCCCACAAAACTGACCAAGTCTTAGATGGCGCCATGCACAATTAGATGCTTAATATAGACTCATTAACAACTCTGTTGGCCGGGGCCCTGGTGGCTCACACCTGTAATCCTAGCACTTTGGGAGGCCCAGGTGGGAGAATTACTTAAGCCCAGGTGTTCAAGACCAGCCTGGGCAACATAGTGAGACTGAGCCTTTTAAAAAACAAACAAACAAATACATAAAACAATTCTGTCTTTGGAAAAGTCAAAAGTTTGGTGTCTATGTGTGCAGGCAATGTCCAGGGCTTGAGAGAATAACTACTGTAAAGTCCAAAGAGCTTTTCAGTGGGGAAGGGGTAAAGAAACAGTGAGAAGTAAGGGGTGAAGAGGCAAACACACACAAAAATTGCCGAGTGTCAAAACGCCGCTCATTAAAAGCACTTCTTCCCTGGGGTTATCCGGGCTGACTCCGAGTGGCCATCTGACCCAGGAAACTCCAGGACTTTGCCTCATGAAGTGGAGTTTGAGAGCAAACCCTCTCCCTCTGCACACACCCCCACCCGCTCCCAGCCCCCACACCAAACTTATCCAGCCCTAGTGTTTACAGCTCACTACACCACAAATCTTTATTTCCTGTCACCCACTGGCCCGAGCTGTCCCTACTCCCTGTTTCTCCCAGACAAGTTAATAAGACGGAAGGCTCCCTAGAGGCCCGGAGCCGGCGAACATTATCACTTGGAAGCAAGGCAGAAATCCTGACACATCGGAAATGACTTCAAGCCTATTAATTACCCTTTCTTCTTTGGCAGATCTTTTTAAAGAAAGCTTGACAAATTGAAAGGAAGGCTATCACTGCCTCTCCGCCCCAATTAAGCCCCCACTCCCATCCCAATAACACAAATCTGACTTCTGTTTTTTTTTTTTTTTTTTAAACCAATTAATATGTCAGAGCTGCACCCACCCCAGGAAGGCCCACCTATAATCTGCATGGACAGGGATACAAAGGGTAAACCCCTCTGTACAGGTTGAGCCCTTGAAATCCGAGAGACCCAGGGGGCTGTAAGAAGAAGGGAGTGGTCAGGGCTTTGGACCCCAGAGTTGGTCTTCCTAGGACATTCACAGTGAGCCCAAACCCCTCTACACACACTGGGAGGAGGATGCCACGATGGGTACTAAAGAGCGTCCATATCTATGGGATCTCTCTTCCCTGTTGGGGTGGATGCAATGATGCTTTGATTCTTCGATGCAACATCATTCACAAAACACTCTGGATGAACCACAACAGAAAAGCACAGGGGACCCTGAATGCTAGAAAAACTGGAGTGTTTAGGGACCAAACAACCACCCTTTCTCCAAGTTGCATTGTCTACCACACTGACAATAAAATCTACTCAGGGTTCCCCTGAAACAATCCTTTCCTTAGAGAGGTTTATGCAAAAACAATTGGGTAGGTTATGTTAATTCTCCAGAGACATGTTTGTGTGTGTGTGTGTACTTTTTGTCTATGTAACTACTAAACATCACCAAAACCAAATGGATCCCAATGGGAATTTCAAACAGAACAACTGATTTTCTTCTTAAAATGTGTTCCTTCCACCAAAGCAGTCCCCATACTATTGGATAGCACTACCATCCCTCAAGAGCTCAACCCAAGAACCTAGAGTTCACTCTAATTTTTCTCTCTCCCCTCACCTCATAACCCATTTCCAATCCATCAGAATCTACCATATCTTATCTCCAAATATATATTTTAAGTCCCACTGCCTCTCCCCATCTCCACTGTACAACCCTTACCCAAGACGCCATCAGCTCTCCCCTGAACTTCTGCAACAAACTTCGACCGGCCACCCTACTTTCAAACATGCATTCCTGTCCTTCCTTAATTCAGGAGCCAGTGGGATCTTTCTAGAGCATCAGTCATATGCCTCTGCCCTTCTGACCTTCTTCTGAGGGTTCCTGTTTGCCTTGCCTGGCTCACAAATCATTCACCATGCAGCCCTTGTCTACCTCTCTCAGTCATCTCTACCACTGTCTCTCTTGGAGACCCCAGGCCTCCACCTGTCCCACCAACACATCAGTTCCTTCCCATGCCAGGTCCTGGGCACTTGCTGTTGTTTGCTCCTTGGAATGCCTTTCTCACAGTTCTCTGCCTCCCAATTCCAATGCCTACTCCTCAGGGAGGCCACTCCCAGCTACCCACCTAAACAGAGTAGGCCCAGGCCCCCTCGCCAACAGCTCCCTATTTTCTCTTCTTCTTAGCCCTCAGCAGTACCTGAAATCGTGTGATGTATGTTCCTTCTTCCCGCAGAACATGAGCTCAGGAGGGCTGGGATTTGGCCTGCCTTGTTTCCTGCAGTACTGCCAGAACTAGCATTGCACCTGGAACATGGAAGGGCCCAGGACACAGTGGCTGTGGGGCGAGAGTATGAAGCCCTAGAGCCTCAAGCACAGATGTACCTCTCCTGAGGAAGAGGGGTTCACTCTGCCCCACAGCGGGAGGCTGCAGCCTGGCCACCCTGGGAAACCCAAAGGGAACACATGGACGGATCAGCACCCACTCCCAGAAATGCCAACCACTTCAAGCTGGCATCCACCCACAGCCTGACCGGCCCTGGCAACCCAGGAGAGGCCGTTATCACCATGCCATGCAGCCTTCCAAGGGCATTCTTGGATTTGAATCTCCATGCCTAGGTTTGATAAAGGCAAGGCCACCCACCAGAGCCCTATTTTTCTGGTGTAGTTTTTACCCTATCTCATTTTAAACTCAAACAAAATCTTTACGCCATTACCCAGGAAATCATCATTAAATCATTTGTTCGTTTTTTATTAGCGTCACAGTAATTAAAGAGAATCATATTTCAGAAATCTTCAGCTGCACTTATCAAAACCCACCCTCCAACCAATCAATTAGTATTACAATAACCGCCGTCCCTTGTTGCCGCTGCTATTAGCATTTTGATTGAATGTCTGTTGAAAAGTGACTGGTGACAGAAGATTGTGTTCAGAAAGTAATGTTTCTTTATTCGTTACCACCGAACCTTGTCTGGTTGTCTCCAGTCTCGGCTCAAAAGAGACAAGACAGTTTCCAAAAGCAGTCATTTTGGTGGTGGATTATATTTTCATGAGGTGCGTGATAAATTGGGCATAATTGCCCCAGCATCGCCAGTTACACACAGCGGCCTCCCGCTGACTGTGGCCTTCGCACCCAGCAGCTGCCCCTCGACTGTCGCCCTGACGGGATGATAAGTGTCCCTTCTGCTGCCTCCCCCTCCCCCACCCCCATAATCTAGGACAATAAATACCAGGTCTTCACAAATGGCACTTCAGGCGACTCAGATGTAATAACGCCTGTGCCAGATAAGCCGGTGGCCGCTGTTATTCCCACGAAAGATCATCATCATTATGCACCCCCTTCTCTGCCAGGCACTCGGGAAACCTGTTATTCTAACATTCAGACTTATGTTCTCCAGTCGTCATAATAATAATAAAAGCACCAGTCAGTGCAGAGATGGGTTAACAAGCTCCATTATGGGGAGAGAATGGCTGTCTTCTCCAAGTCATAGGAATTAAAGACAAGAGTTCATTAAGTCACAATACTAGAATTTCAACAACCTGCTACTTCAGACAGCTCTCTTTACTGATCCCCCCCACCCATCAGTGATGCCCTTTGTGGATAAAGGGAGATCTCTAGACAAACAAACACACGGAAGTTTCCATCTTTGGTCAGTCGACTGCCACAGCTGCTGCAACTAAAGGGGGTTCTGCTTTGATGTGTCTGGAACAGAATAGGGGTGGGGATGTCTGGAGTTGAGAAGGGCATGTGCTCCTAGCTATAAATATGGTAGCCGCTTCACTGCTATCCATCTGTCTGGTCCATACATCCATCCAGTTGCAATCCATAGCAAAGGACATGTGGGAGTTTCATCTTCAGTGCAGATAACCTTTGCCCAAAGAATCTTTGTCTGTTCAATTCACTCACCGCCCACCCCACGGTCCACTAGGCAATAGTGAAGAGGCACTTACGAGGTTGCATTACGAGGTTGCATTAACGCTCTACTTAAAAAAAAAGCGGGGGAGGTTCCAGAATTCAGAGGGGGGAGAATGTGCTATACAGTTCCTTTGAAAATCTTTCCTTTCTCTAAACTCAGTCTCCTTCTCTGCCCCAACCTCCCCCACCAAACGTGCTTGTTTCTCCACTGGCTGCCAGCCAAGATTTTATAATAGTGTCAGGTAGCAATTTCATTTTTAAAATGCTCTTATCAAGGATTTAAGGTGAAAGATAAGAACAGCACAGTAAATCATCATAAAGGAGTGTAGTATGAGGCATAGTATTTTACAAATCAAAACAGTTAACAAAATGAAAAGGCAAGGACAGGAAAACAAAGTGAGTTTAAGCATCCTTTGAAAGGGGGAGGGTAGAGGCCAAATTAAATAGAAAGATCATCCTTCAGATTTCCAAGCTCCCTTTGGTAATGGTCTTGGCATATTTGCTAAGAATTGCATGAACAGTCCAATTTCCATTTTAAAATAGGATGTTTTTAGAAGGCATATATATTGTCAAACCATTACACACACTTAACTGGGGGTTTTCATCGAAGTCATCTGACCTGCAAGCATGTGTTGCTAATATCACTGCTTTATTATTTATCAAATCAATCTCTTCATGGAATGACTAATAACACAACCCCAGCTGCTCTCCTCTTCCCACCCCAGCTGCTACTGCCCTGGCAGCAGCAAGATTCGCTGGGCTACCTGCAGCGCCCTACCCCCTGCATTTTGCTAAAGAACCTTATAAAGAAAAGAAAAAAGGGGATGAACCCAGGAGGTGCCATTTCTGATTCAAACCACTTTGTTTCTGGAAGCCACTTATCCTACCCAGGAAAAGTGAACAACGCTGCTAATGACCAGGCCAGGGTACTAGGCCTTATCAGGGGATTTTAATTAGTCCCATACTAAAGAGGCCATAAACCTAAAATAAAGCAAAATAAAACAGGGGCAGGTGTTTACTTTCCTATTTTGATCCTTTATAGTGTTTTTGATTCCAGTTTATTTTTTGAAATCAACCGAGGGCCGGCTGGGCGCAGTGGCTCACGCCTGTAATCCCAGCACTTTGGGAGGCCGAGGTGGGTGAATCACGAGGTCAGGAGATGAGACCATCCTGGCTAACACGGTGAAACCCTGTCTCTACTAAGAATACAAAAACTTAGCCTGGCGTGGTGGCGGGCGCCTGTAGTCCCAGCTACTCGGGAGGCTGAGGCAGGAGAATGGTGTGAACCCGGGAGGTAGAGCTTGCAGTGAGCCGAGATCATGCCACTGCACTCCAGCCTGGGCGACAGAGCGAGACTCTGGCTCAAAAAAAGAAAAAAGAAACCAACCAAGGGCCACGTCCAATTCAAATGTGCCTTGCGCCCTCCTACCTACACACAAACACACTCACAGGCACACACACTCTGCAAGCAATGCTCACACGCACATACACACAACACACACAGAGCTGGGATGCAACCCCAAAGTGACAACATAGCTTTTCACTCCTGAAAATAGTCATTAAGATGCTGTTTATTCTAACTTTTTATATATGCTCACCAGTCTCTCTGGGGCCTACCTGCAAATTCACAATAAATAAAAACATGTAATTAGATGATTTCCTCTTTGCCAAGGAATGATTCAATTGTCCATTAAAAGCTAGAGTTCTAAAAATTACATAAAGGGAAATTATTAGGTATTGTTGATACACATATCTCTGCTGTAAAACATATGGGCAAAATACAAAGCTTCTTTTGTAAATCTTACCCATTTTTTAAAAAGTAAGACAGCGTGGGGGAGGGAGCAAATTAAACCATAATTTTCAAACTATGTTTCCTCATTGTCACTCAGAAAAATTGCCAGGTGTTTCCAGAGTAGTTTATACATAAATATACTAGCTGAATCAGGAAAACTCTTTCCAGAGCAAATGAATCAACTTAATTAAAAGAAGACTTAAGATGCCAAAACTAGCGATTTTGGAAGTGGGGAGGAAATTTAGAACTCGATCTGTAAGCGCACACCTCTCTCTATCTGGCCTCTGGGGGAGAAGTGCGTAGACACTTTAAACACTGCCGCAGACCCCTGGCTAAAGCATGCCCTCCCTCCAGCCCTCCAGGGCAGCGACCAGGCAGCATGGGTCCCAAGAGGACTGATGCTTTAGATTCAAACCAATACTTTCAGTCCTTCTTCTAAATCAGCTGTTAAGAACAGCTATGACAACACTAAAGGCACTTTTCCCCCCTCTTAAGCCAGCAAGAAAAAACTCTCATTAGTTTGCTGGGTTCTTTCCTTGGGTGCCGGAAAAACAGTGTTCCCAAATCATCTCTTTAGGTCTCCGAGGCCCTCTTCAGAAGACAGGTGTGGCTCCTACATGCCCCTCCAGACAGGGCTTCCGCATCTCTGTTTTGTGAGAGCAAAGGAAGTTGAGATGGGAAGTGTGAGTAGGAACCATTCTCAGTTTTCAGGCAAATGAAGACAGAGACCAAGGTGAGTGCCCACCTTCTTGTCACAGATTAATGGTATTTGCTGGGCAAAGGGGACATAGGAGGAGAGTGGAAGACACAGATAAGAATCAAATAATCAAGCAAATAACAGTCATTAAGAACTCAGAAGTGCCACAAAGGAAAATTACAAGAAGTCATGGGCACAGGCAACGGATGGAGCTGGCCTAGTCACCCATGAAGGGCCCCACATGAAGGAGGCATGCCCCCTCCCAGGGCTTAACACCAGGACACGTGCCAGACTGCCCAGATACAGATCAGGCTCAAAGACCTGGTCCAAGTCAGCAGCACTGCCTTTTTAAAGGGTTTTAAAGCTGGAAGGCTCCTTGAAGGTCATGTGACCTGGGGGTGCCCAGCCCTGACTACACATTAGCATCAGCTGGAAAAATGTTAAAAATAACCAACGCCAGGGCTCCATCTTTGAGTCTCACTTAATTGGTCTGGGGTGGGACTGAGGCATCAGGACATCTTAAAAACTCCCCAGGGGATTTTAATGTACAGCCAGGGTGGAAACCATCAATCTAATTCCAACATCTAACGTGACATCAATCAGTCATCATACAGAGTGTCCAATGCTAGACTGGGATAAATGATCTCAGCCAGACTCTCCTAACCAACCCTGTCTCTAAATGAGAAAATCAAAGTTGACCACAGAGTTAAGCAGCTCTTCGGTTGTCAGTGAAATCTACATTCCAACTAGAAGAACGTTAAGGGAAGAGATGAACTTTGGGGAAGGTCCTGTCTCTGCTTTATTGTGCAACGGTGTTGAAACACATTTATGACCTTCTACTAAGGAGATATTTCCGACGGGCTCCTCGGGTCACCACCATTCGCACTCAGTGAACACCAAGCAGCGGGGTGGCAAGGGGGAGGGAGCCCAGGGCTGGTGAGAGAGACACAAAACACGGCCCACTGTTGCTCCTGTGTCTATTCTGGGTCCCGAATAGATGATGTCACCTCCAGCGGCAGTGGAAAGCAGAGTCATGAATCATCCATGAGCCAGCCCAGCCCTCCAAGATAATAAATTGGATGTCAGCATTGCGTACGCACATTGCAGATTTGGTGCAGAGGCGCCGGCACTGCCTAGGGTGCTAGAACATAGGCACCAATGCTGGACATGTTCAAGGGGAAGAAGGCGCTTTCAATTATTTCCTGATACCAAGATGGGTGGCAAGTTGAGGGAAAAATTTCAAATGCGTAGGGAGTGCTCAAAGGTGTACAACTTTGATCACTTTAAAATCATGGCAGCGATTTTTATACACTACTGGGTTTGCCAACCATACCAGAGGATTAAGAGAAGCACATCCACATGAGTGCTATAATGATCAATTACTGCTGTGCCCACCGGCATCCTTACAACTGGAGACCCGTAGGTGTTGCCATTTTGACCTCCAACTGCATTAATTTAGCTTAAAAATTCACTCCAGGATTGAATTTGGCAAATGATCCTGCCTGAAAGGGCTTCTGGGACAACATAAAGAAATTAAGAAGTCTGTTTGGCAGCTTTTGAAGTTCAGTGTTGTCTTGCTGTTTTTTTGTTTGTTTTTTTTTTTTTTTCAGGATAGAAAGGGAGTCAGGTATATAGGGATGCCAGGGTGCATGTTGTCATACACATGAGCTCTCCTGATTTCCTTCTTTTTCTTCCTTCCTTTCTTTTTCTGGATTATTTCCCTGAATTGCCAAGTTGAACGAGCCAGCTAGAAACACCGTTCTAATGAGTATGGTTTGTGTCGCTGGAGCTGGGAATTCTGACAACTCATAACTGTACTGGTTATTCCTTGGCTTATAAAGAAATGACTGAGCCCTGGAGGCCACTAAATTAAAATTTAAACTTCAGACTTCTTCAAGCGTCTCTCTCTCTCTGTCTACCAAAATATATCTTTAACATTCTAAGGTCAATTTCAAGGTCTTTGGTAAATTAGACTCGGGCAAGGTGTGAACCAAGTCAGGCTTTGGGGGCTGTGTTCTCAGTTGCAATGAAAGATCTTTTCCCTAACTTGTCTTGCACATCATTTTGCTAAGGGGGGTCGTGACTAGGAAGGCACAGAGCGAGAAGGATAAGTCTGACCACCAGGACTGCAGGCCAGTAGTGAGCAAGGGGACATACTGGGCAGGAAGCTCTGCTTTGCCCTATTATTTTCCTAGGGCTGCTGTAACAAGCTACCACAAACGGGAGTGCTTAAAACAACAGAAACTTACTCTCAGTTTTGAAAGCGAGAAATCTGAAATTCAGGTGTTGGCAAGGCCACGCCCTCTTGAAAGCTCAGGGGAAAATCTGTTTCAGGCTCTTCTCTTAGCTTCTGGTCTGGTCAGCAATCCTTGGCTTGCAGCCACACTGCCCCTGTCCCTGCCTCTGAGGTTATGTGGCCATCTCCCTGTCTCTCTCTTCACATGTTCCTTCTTATAAGGACTGTGGTCAGATCAGTTCACTCCACTAAGACCTCCTCTTAACCTGATTACACCTCCAAAGACCCTCTTTCTAAATAAGGTCACATTCTGAGGTACTTCAACTTATCTTTTTGGGGTTAGGACTTCTTTTGGGGTATCTTTTAGGGATAAGGACTTCAATTTATGTTTTTGGAGGACAAAATTCAGCCCGTAACACCCTTCAAGGTGGAAAACTTGACAGCACCTGCCAGCAGCCATCTAGGATGTTAACACTCTCTCCAATCAGCAAGCCTGAGCCTCCCTTCCCAAAGTAATGACAGTCACAGTATTCTTAGTAGTAAAATAACAGTAATTAATATGATAATGATGAAGTTAACATTTACAGATAGCCTTCCAAGCATCAGATGTTTCACACAGATAAACTATCTCACTTAAACTTCCCAAGTCCATGGGTTAATAACATTAACACCATTTAATAGATGAGAAAACTGAGGTTCAGAGAGATTTAGTAACTTGTCCAGGGTCACACAGCAATTGATTAGTGGTTGCTCTGGAAAGTGAGTCCTGCAGTGTGAATCTAGACCTAAGCTCTTATCCCTTTGCCACACGGCCCAGACACTTCACAAGCATCATTAACCAGGTATTGCCTTGACTCCTAAGCTATAAACAATGGGAATGCAGAGGAAGATTCTGCATTTGCCACGCTGTGTAAGGTCCCTACATGTTTACTAGTCATAACTTGGGGTAGAAAAATGCTTTTAACTTTTTAAAAACTTGAATTATGAAGCGCTTTGAACTCCTGGGATGGAGGACCTCCCTGTTCTGGCCCTCCTCCCCTCTGGTCTTGGATGAACTGGTGCAAACCAGGCTCCTTTTCAGACCAGGGCCAGTCTGGCTATTCTAATAATAGCACGTTGTCTGGGAAGAGCAGAAACTACTAAGAAAATCCTCATCTATCCATCAGATCATCTGTTTATGGAAACAAAAAGACAGAGGAGACTCAGAGGTGAAGGATGGTCAGCTGCATTGAATCACATCTTGCTGGTTTGGAACTCCTGGGTGTCCCTGGCGGGACAGAAAACTCAGATGAGGCAGCGCCCACACCTCGCTCAACAAATATTAACCCCACAGTTACAACCAACTTTAAAAACATTTTATGTGCATGCCAGGAAGAAGGCAAACAATAGTTATTGTGGTAGGGTGCTAGGATGGAGTAATTTTTTTTTTTTTTTTTTTTTGAGCATCCCACTCTGTCACCCAGGCTAGAGTGCAGTGGCATGATCTCAGCTCACTGCAACCTCTGCCTCTGGGTTCAAGCAATTCTCCTGCCTCAGCCTCCCGAGTAGCTGGGATCACAGGCACATGCCATCATGCCTGGCTAATTTTTGTATTTTCAGTAGAGCTGGGGTTTCACCATGTTGGCTAGGCTCGTCTTGAACTCCTGGCCTCAAGTGATCCACCCACCTTGGCCTCCCAAAGTGCTGGGATTACAGGCGTGAGCCACTGAGCCTGGCTGGTAAATTTTTTTTCTTTCAAAAAGTCTCTTTCATGTTGTTCTATTACTGCATTGACAGTTTAAATTGGAATAAATTTTAAAAGCTCACACTAAAGAAGTAAATGAATAGGTAATAAGTACATAAGGTACAAAAATTCAAAATGTAAATGAGTATATAATAGAAAGATTCCCTCCATGTCTCTATCTCAGGTCACTTAATTCTCTTCCCCATAAAAAAGGAGCAAACACTTTTTCATGTATGTACATCTGCATATGATATGCACAAGTGCATAAAACATATTTGAGTGTTTACTCTGGCCAGAGACTGTTCCAAACCCTTTATTCTCATTAAATGGCGTAAGCCTCAGGCTAACCCAATGTCCTATTTTATAGATAAGGAATCTGAGTCACAGAGAGGATAAGTAAGTTGCCCAAGATCACACAGCTATTACGTCACAGAGCTTAGATATGTCTTGCTTCAGAGCGTGTGATCTTAACCAATATGAACTTCTAACTCCTTGTTACCAATTTTGCAGGTATCCTTTCAAAGATATTCCATGCACATGCGAGCATATGTGTGTGTGCAAAGCAGAGGAAAAAAACAACCACAAAAGGGTTTTATTTTTCAAGACTGGGATCCCCAAAACTCAAACACAGATTTTAGTTTGCCTAAAGAAGTTAAGCAGGTGATTTCACTTAAGGGGGAAGGGGAAGAACCCAGGCTGCCCCGCACTCTCCATGTGCAGTGGGCACTATGCAAGTGGAATCATTTAACTCCTACAGAGCGGGTATGTTACCTTAGCAAGGGAGCAAAACATCTGTAACTTGCCTGATATCACGCCCAAGGGAAAGCTGGGATCTGAAACCGAGTATGACCAACTCTAAAACTCAAGCTCTTTGCAGCATACCACGCTGATATACAGATACAGACGGGATAGCGTGTACCCTCTGATCCACAAACTGAAAACAGAAGCTCAAGTCTGGAGGTGCATAATAACCGGGACCCCTCTAGGAATCTTAAGTCCCAACGGGGAGGCAGCCCTCTCCAGCCCACCCAGGGCTTGCAACGACCCCTGGCCCAGCCCTCTCCAGCCACTGGCAGTGCCGTGATGCTAAGAAAGGGGGTGCTTTTAATCAAGCTGCCATGTTAAAGACTCCCTTCTCTTCAGACCTCCACACTCTGCCCTCACCGAGATCTTAAACCATGTTGTGAGAGTCAAAGCCTGGGCCTCTATGGGAACAGGACCAAACAAAAGATTCATTGTCCCTCTCTACAAAAAACCACTTCTGGGTCAATGAAGTTGCTGACCCTGAGCCCACTCCCTTACTGCTTCCGTGGGCCATAGCAGGGGGAGGCAGGAAGACCTATTAGGTCACCACCCTTTTGGTGCCAGGGCTTTTATTCCAAAGGAAAGAAGTTTAAGATTTATATTTTGGCCAAAAAAGCACAGCTCATCCCGGTACCAAATTCCCACTGGCTTTGCAAGTTCCCTCTCGCCCTGGGCACCCTGTCCCCCAGCCCTGTTGCTAGGAAGTTGAGGGCTTTGTATTACTCCGTGTCTCCAAAGAAAAGCAGGTGAACAGAAACCAAGCTACTGTGTTGATTAATATCTCAAGAGACAGCGCCGGAATGGGCGCTTCCGGAATTGAGTTAGCTCAGGGGGAAAAAAAAAAAATTAAAGCACACTCCTTGCTTTCCTGTCAGAAATAAAATTAAGGTCTCGGATCGATGTTGCCAGATTCTACAGGAATCTTTAATGGCCTCCTCTACATGTTTTCAAATTCACATTCCCCTTCAACCCTACCCTTTTAATTGGTTATTTGCGAGGTCATGTTTGCACCAATTTCTCAGGAAGGCTAATGGTGTTTATTTAACGAGAAAATAAAATGTGCAGACAGCTCCAGGGCTGGTCTCTGAAAGATGGCAAAGGGTGGGCTGACTATCCCACCCCCTTCCTTTGCCCTCCGTTGCTGCAAGGTTACAGGGCCTGGGGATACAGCCCTGCAAGGGAGTGAAGAGGCGGGTGTGCCCCTCACGGTGGGCACGCAGCATCCCCACCCCCTCACACAGTCCCAGCTTTAGAATGAGCCCAGCTGGAGGCACAGAACCTTGGGTTTGGAGAATCTGGCAGAGAGGCAATGGCTGTCCTCTTATTGTCACTGTCGGACTGGGCGATTCTTCCTTGTTCTAACTCAAGTGTGCCCAACTTTGAGGCTACACAGAACTCTTTTCCAGCAGAATCTCTTTAAGTACCCAAAGGCAGCAATGCATGACCACATCACAGCTCTCTGCTCCCCTCAAGGCCTCTTTACCCAAGCTGGACCAGAGGAGACTCAATCATATTGAGTTTCTACCCCATTCTCACCATTCTCTCCTAGACTCCTGTTGGTCAATGTCTTTCTTAAACAGTTGCCCCCCTACCCCACCCTCCGCCACCCGACAATGGTCCACTCTGGAAAGAGAACTGGATTTCATCTAACCCCATCTAGGACCCTGAACTTACATAAGAGAACCCAGCTGGCATGTTACATCACACTACGGACTAAACTGAAAGCTCTGGGCAGCCAGGAACCCTGGCTGTTGATGGTGGTCTATGACAGACTGTCCGCTTTCTTGTCAAGTGGCTTCTAATCCTGGTGCAGAAATAGGATCAATACCAATACTGACCAACTGTTGGTTTACAGGCTTCCCATAAACCCCTTAACACATCTCAGACTTGGGGGAGGGTTTGATGGGTCCTTAGCACCATCAGCAATTAGTAAAAAGATAACAGCAGATTTGAGAGGTGGGGAAAATACTACTGGTAAAATTCCAGTAGGGAAGACAAGCAGCAAATCCTGCTCCAGATTCCAACCGAGGGCAGCGTGGGAGCCAATCTTTTGCAGGCTGCCCTCCTGTCACATCAGCGAAAGTGTCATCACCAGCTGTGATTCTACACATCCTTATCATACTTTCGACTCCCTCCAACAACCCTTCTCTTAGACTGTGCGCTTTCCGGCCAGAGAATCTGATCGTTTTTGTCAAACACACTTCTTTCTCCATCCTACAAAGTCACATCTACAGCTTATACTGTCCCAACATTCTTCCCTAGGTAAATAAAGCCAGAATGTTAGACTCTCATTAGGAAGGACATGCATACATTATATCTGACATGCCACACCTACAAGTGAAGCAATGCTTTAAATTATTTTAAAATGTAACCTATACCTTTGTGAAACTCTTTTTCTATGCCCCCCCCTTTTTTTTTGAGAAATAGACACCAATAAACAAATAATTACAGTGCAATTCTTAAGCATCTTTATATATCGTACATAAAAGAGTCAATCTGGACTTCAGAGGTCATTTCAAAAGTGAGTGTCTGGCAGGTATTCAAGACATTAAGGGCTGTTTTTCCTCCTTAGGAAATCATTATCTTCTATCACAGCTTAAGTTACATCTTACTGGCACCATTTAAATAAATAAACTGATTACGCAAATTACAAAGACCTTAAACTTCGGCCAACTGCTTTTTGGGACAGAGACTGAGCAAGCGCCTGGAAGAACCCAAGCTCTCAGGCCACCTGCCTGGATGCTCCTCCCTCTGGCTGGATCCCCTACCACTGCGCCTTTCCAGCCCAGGAACTGGGATAAACCGCAGCCACTCTGGGAAAGGACCCTCTCAGTCCAAGAGGCCTGACACTGATGGTGCTCGCTGGGGCGCACAAAACCATCCCACCGGCTTCCAGGGGGTCTCAGGGCTGTTACTCCTCTCCAAAGACATTAGCATTGCATTTAATAAGCAACTGCTAACTGCTGGGAGAAGAGTCATCCATCACACGAAGCTTTATTTCTCTCCCAGTGTCTCCTGTTCCTTTGCCTCTGGCAATGTCCCAGGGCAAGCAGGCCTGCTGGGTAATGAAGGCCACAGGGATGTCCTCTGCCAGAAACCACTCTCTCACCAGGCTATGGGATTAGCTTCAGAGACTCCTCACCTGCTTTCAACTAGGCCTCAACCATCCCGATCTTCCCTGGAGGAACCCAGCTGTGCAGGGCTCAGGAACCCAGGGTCCTGAAATTGGAGGGAAGGACAGCTGAGGTTCCTCTACAGTGACCCTCACAATGGGGAGCGCTCCCTTCCCCCATAAGGAGGTGAGTGTGAGATTATTTCAGCAAGCAACATGCCCGCATTCCACTTTCTCCATCAGGGCTGAGGTTGTGGGGACACTGGAGAGACAGCTGGCCACTGCACCCTTCCCCCCTCCCTCCCGCTGGCTGTCTACGGCCTCCTGCCAACAACAGAACAAACTGGAAGGACAGCACCTTGTTGCCTCTGCCCTCCCTGTCCCTCCCCTCCAGCCCCACCTTGGGATCAATACTTAATGCCTTGAGTCCAAGATCTTATCTGACTTTTACAAGGATAAAGCAACAAACTTCCCCCTCCTAATGATTAAATCCATTGACGATCAGCCCAGTGTTTTCCAGACCACCTCTAACAACTTTCAGAGAGCAAATGAAGTGACTGAGAAAACTGGAAAGCCACCATTCTCCTCTCCCCCAGGCACAGATCATTGTATGGAAGGCCAGGAAATGAAGTGAGGGACAGGGCCAAGGGAGGCATCCAGGTTTTTGTTTTATTTTTCGTGAGACAGAGTTTCACTC
This sequence comes from Macaca fascicularis, assembly GCF_037993035.2. Lineage (NCBI taxonomy): Eukaryota > Metazoa > Chordata > Mammalia > Primates > Cercopithecidae > Macaca > Macaca fascicularis. The sequence continues at coordinate 49,183,276 of NC_088390.1, forward strand.
TTGTTGCCCAGGCTGGAGGGCAATGGCGCAATCTTGGCTCACTGCAACCTCCACCTCCTGGATTCAAGTGATTCTCCGGCCTCAGCCTCCTGGGTAGCTGGGATTTCAGGAGGCACCCACTACCACACCCGGCTAATTTTTGTATTTTTAGTAGAGACGGGGTTTCACCATGTTGGCCAGGCTGGTCTCGAATTCCTGACCTCAGGTGATCCACCCGCCTCGGCCTCCCAAAGTGCTGGGATTACAGATGTGAGTCACGGCACCGGCTGGCATCCAGGTTTTAACTATAGCTCTGCTCCTTATCTGGCTGCAGGAATCTGCTGTGCAATATTTCAAACTTACGTGCCTTAGTTTCTCCAAGTGGAAATGGAGGAGCATGGTCATCCAGCAAGAAGGCTGGTGTGGAGAAGGACACAAAATGGGGAAATACTAAACCCTTAAAATGACCAACTCCTCTGCTTTAACCAGTTGCCTTACTCAATGCTGCAGAGTGTAAGAGCCTGAGCTCCGGGTCAGACAGGCTGGGTTTATGTCCAAGCTCTGCTTTGACCAGTGTGTGACTCTGGGCAGCTCGGTTCACCTATGGCTGTTTGTCATCAAGATTCAATGGTAGGTGCCAGCACTGTGCTAAGCACTTGGTGTGTAAGTGCTCAGAAAGTGTTGGCTGTTTCTATCAAGATTGCTAACATGGCCTGCTTAGAAAGCAACAGAACTCCCCACACCATCACAGTGGGTGCTGCGTCAGGATGCTCAGATCCCCTTCAGGAATGAAGGACCTCTTTCCCAGCTGCTGGGAGTGCTGCTGGAAGACAGTCCCCAGCTGGAAGTCCCCTCCAGGATTTCCCCGGGGAAAGCCCAGGTCACATCAGCCTCATGGGGTGAGCTGTACCCGATGACAGGCCAGCGTGCAGGCATCAAGGATGCCACTCCCACCCCCAGCTGGCGACCCCTGAAGGACCACCCCATTGCAGAAGGGCATCTCAAGTCAGCTTCTGCCTCTGCCCTCTCCTGATCAACAGCACTTCTGGATAAGCCTCCCACTTGCTAATCCCTTCCTAGAGTTGCTTCCCAGGGAACCCAAGCTGCAACAACTGCTCGCTCCCTCCGTACTCACACAAATAGCAAAGGAATTCATCTTGAACATTCTCACAGTTAAAAAGCTAAAGGCCAGAAACATACTTCAGGTCCTGGGGCTCATCAATCCCAGGTCTCTTATTTCTTAGAGGAAGAACCTGAGATGCTCAGAGAGTTAGGGAACGTGCCCCAGGAAAAATGTCATGGGAGCAGCAGAAGCTGGAGGAAGCCCTGCCTGTAAGGAGAAAGGTGAGAGCCCCCACATCTCCAGGGTTCCACCCACTGGGAGTCACAGACTGAACGCGGGACCCTCTTCCTGCCTGCAGGGTGGAAGACATACATTGCAGGAGGCTCATTCTCTCCTAGGTCCCGGGTTCTCTCCCGTGGCGCTAGTGAGGCCCAGGCTGGTGCTCCTGTGGATGGGAGATACAAGCTGCCGCCGTGCAGATGGAACTGAGGGCATCCCTGCCCCAACAGAGACCAACAGGGAGCAGGGACAGGAGGTGACCGGTGGGAGCAAAGAGTGCAAATTCTGCTCTGACCTGTGGCTCCTAACAGCAAGTGGAGACCGAATGGGGCCTGGGAGCCTGGCCCACCTGACGCTCATCAGATGTTAAGCCCAGTTCCCTGTGGTTATCCCTGAGCAGCAACTGTCACACAGCTCATGTCACACAGCTCCAAGGACACACAGGTAGCTGTCAAAATTCCTGGGGTGAGGATGAGTTGAGGCCCGAGGCCGCCCCACAGGGCTGGGCTAGGAGTCTGAGGACAAGTGCCAAGCATGTGCTGTGACAACAACTCTGGGTCGATTGTCTGGGTCTCTTTAAGAAGAGAGCAGGAGGTGGCACCAGCCAGGGAGATGTCCTCAACTTCTGCCACTACAGCACTTTCCTCTTGATAAGATCATGGACAGCAGGAACCGAGGAGGTGAAGGTAAGGTTGGGGCAAGGTGGCTGCATGAGGATTTTATTTCCTTGTGCTTATCACCTGATTCCAAATGCACACTCCATCAGGCCACAGATGTGCGGCTGGCTCCCTCCACATACATGATCTGTGCCTCTGCTGTGATATGTTCTTCTTTTTAAAAAACAATTTTCTTTTCACTCCCTTAAATGTTCTAAATGCAGTGAAGTATTACACCAGCTTTAGCACCCAGTTCAAAGAGAAATGCCTCCTCAGGTATCTTGAGGGGGTGGGACATGGGTATGGGCCGGTGCTCCCAACCACACAGAAACAGCAACGCGGAGTGGGAGGGCGCTGGATGAGAGGGAGGGCAGTGGGATGACGGCTCTCTCCTGCTGAGGTTTCCTGGCATGTATCCCCCCTCCACAGGCTGCAGCCCCTCAGGCCAGCTTCTCAATCATCTTTGAATAGGAGGCCCTGCCTTTCCTCTAGTTCTGGGCACCACACATTTTAGAGTTGGTCCTGCCCCCACTGCAGGCATCTTCAGCTCTGGCAGGTCCGAGGGTGCTCGCAGAGGTCCTGGCTTGGTTGGGGGCAGGAGCGTGCATGCACCAAGGCCCTGCCCATGCTCCTTCCTGCCAGTGCCCACCAGGACTCCTGGAGAGCCAACAATGACGTCCCAAAGCCACTCTGGGCAGCGGGCCCTCCAACAGACCGTCCTCCACCTCACAACGGCAACACACTCTTCCCGTGCCCATCCCAGACGAACCGCCACCCCATCATCTCTGCGGCCCAGCACCTTCTTTTCTCCCTTTTGGAAAAAGGGAAGAGGCTTCACCCACAGCAACAGGGATCTGGTTAAAAATAGAGAACTTTTCCTGGCACATCCTCTGGGCCTCCACCCAGAAGTCCAAAGTCCTGTGTTTCAAACCCACCTCTACCATGACCAGTCCTCTCCCTGCCCAGCTCTGAGAGTTAATGAGACGATACCAGTGTGAGCCCCCATCACAGGGCTTGACACACAGCAGATCAAAAAATACTTTCATTGATTTGCAAACTAAAAGGACAACAGTAGCACCTGGGGGCAACTCTGGAATCTCCCAGGATTATGAATTCTAACACTGAACACCAGGTGCCAAATTCAAATGGGCATCACCCACCAGAAAATAAACAGCCAGCAGTGCTCCTTTTAACAAACGCAATACCATCTGGACACAGCAGAGAAAGCAGAATTTGAAATCAACAGTCCTGAGACCCTGCTCAGCTCTGGGTCTCTCAGTTGCCTCCTCTGAGCCTTGGTTATTTTGCCAACCAGATGGAGGTGATGATAATGCTAGTAATAAGAGGTAAGATTTATGCACAACTGACTAGCTGCTTGGCATTACACTCTCCAAGCAATCCTGTGAGGAGGTTCTATGATTACCCCCATCCTACAGATGAATAAACTGAGGCATAAAGAAGTTAAGTGATTTTTCCCAATGTCACAACAACCCTCCGGGGGCTGCTGCGAAGGTCACATTAGGAGATGCATCTGCAAGTCGGGCTTGGAAACCATAAAGCTAGATCGACAGAAAGTGGATGACGATGGAGGATAACCCTGAATTACCCACCACGGGCACCAACTCCATCTCACTCTCTGGGCTCTCACTCCCCAGCAATGCGGTGGACAAAGCCGATCATTCCACACCTGCAAGCCCCTCCTTTCTCTCCCTGCTTCTCCACTGCTCCCCACCCTCCACCCCCTGCCATCTCTTCCCTCCATAAATACCACTTGACACCACTGTTATGCACCCAACGCTCAACTCTCCCGTTCTGAGGATGCTGTAGAGGGATGCATTCGAAGCCAGATTACCAGGCGCACTCAGGATATCCCCCTCCTTCTCCCAGCCCCTCCAGCAACGATTCCCACTCCACTCGTTCTTGCCTTTCACTCACTCTGCCTTCTCCAAACAGGAAAGACATACAGTCAGCGCTGGGTAACTGCTTCTAATCACAGGTGACAGCAGGAATGTAAACAACACAGGAAACATCTAAATGCAATCCAAGTGGCAAGGAAATGCTGCTCACTCGCAGGCTCCCTCCCTCAAGGGCACCAGCACACCACTTCCTGCCACCCCCTTAGGAAGCTCTGCTCATTAACACCCTGTTAATAGGAACCCCAGAAACCTGAGCTTCCGGAGAACAGAACGCTAAGTCATCACCTCCTTTGACTCTGCTACCTCCAGGGAGGACTTTTCTAGATGCCTCCAACTTTTCTGTTCAAAGCAATAAATTTAATGTGTTCTTTTTGGGGAAGGAAGAGACTAAGGGCAGGGCCGGAGACCCTTTTGAGAATTTGTCCAAACCTAGGGATCTTCACCCAAGAAAAGTATAAACATACAACATTTTGCATGTCATTTCAGAGGTTCATAGACTCCAGGTCAAGATCCGTTTTTTGTAAAGTGGACAGGACAGAAGCAGCACAGGGAAAAGTACAATTAAGTGCAGATGCCCTCTACACATTCCAGAGGCCCCACGGGGCATTCCCAAGGCTGTAATCGCTACATACCCAACGAACCTACAAAGTTTTATTTTGATTTTTTGGCTCTTTAGATTGACAGTCTGCTCCTAAAGAACCTCCTTCAATGCAAATTGATAACTCAATTGAGTCACTGCTGTGAATAATTTCCCCTTGGATCTCTTAGTGCCAAGGTTAGCCAGGGACCAAGAAAGGCGGGATTAGAGAGGTATATCTGAATGGGTGTGCTGGGGATGGCTGCATAACCAAACAGGAGTTCCCAAGCCAGAAGGAAATGGTTTTCCAACTATCCAGTTCTGGAACTCTTCGTGCTACTGGAACCCTCTGTGAATAAAGATCTTCAAAGGATGGTCACCTCTACCTGCTTGACTCCGGACTCTCACTGGATCTTTTGTCAGTGGGACTGGGGATGACAGAGAGAGAGGCCAGGAGAGGGTGAACTCAACCCTCTTACACTGGGGTAATCTTACCTCTGTGCCTGTTAGTAGTTTTATCAAACATCAGCATTGCATCTTCCACCTGCAAAACAAATATAGAATAAAGGTTGCTTTAGGAATTTTAAGAAAGTACACAAAACATTATATGCATGGGGGAGGGGTGAGGGGGTAGTTTCCATTATAGAAGTAATAGTTGCTTATCAAAAAATATCTGAAAATGCAAAAAAGTAGAAAGAAAAAAAAAATTAGTGGCCTTTCCACCCCACACAATTACAGTTAATATCTTATATAGTTCCCTTCAGGGTCTGCTTTTTATTTTTGGAGACAGGGTCTCACTCTGTCACCCAGGCTAGAGTGCAGTGGCACCATCATGGCTCACTGTAGCCTTGACCACCTGAGCTCAAGTGATCCTCCTGCCTCAGCCTCCTGAGCAGCTGGAACTACAACATGCCCAGCTATTTTTATTTTTATTATTTTTATTGTAATTATTTATTTATTTATTTTTAGAGACAGGGTCCCACCGTGTTGCTCAGGCTGGTCTTGAACTCCTGGGCTCAAGTGATCCTCCTGCCACAGCCTCTCAAAGCACTGAGATTAGAGGTGTGAGCCACTGCTCTGGGCCTAGAGTTGTTTTTTTTTTTTTTTTTTTTTTAAGAAAGAAAAAACTACACCTATTTCAATATAGTTTAAATCATATAGTATATAGAATTTTTCCTTTTGTTAACCCGCGACATTACAACATGGCAAACAATTCCCAGGTTAGTATATCATGTATACTATCTTGACCGATGCATATTTCCCAGCGTAAGAAGCCATAGCTTTCTTAATTATTGCCCTTCTAATGGATATATGAATTGTTTTTAGTGATACACAATGAAGCTTGAACATCCTGATTGTTATGGGCTCAACTGTCTCCCAAAATTCAGAGTTGAAGTTCTAATCCTTATCACCTCAAAATGTGACTGTATTTGGAGAGAGGTTCTTCAAAGAAGTAATTAATTTAAAATGAGATCATTAGGGTGGTCCCTGATCCAATATGACTGATATCCTTATCAGAAGAGATTAGGACACAAACACAAACAGGGAAGACCATGTGCTGACGCAGGGAGAAGACGGGCCATCTGCGAGCCAAGGAGAGAGGCCTCAGAAGAAAGCAACCCCGCCACACCTTGATCTTGAACTTCTAGCCTCCAGAACTGTGAAAAAGTACATTTCTGTTGTTTTAGCCCTCCAATCTGCGTTACTTTATTATGGCAGTACCAGCAAACAAATATATTGATGCTAGGACCTTTTTAAAAACATCAAAGAGAAGAACATAATAAAATACCAAAGGCATCCTCTGTCTCTCTTGCTAATCCCTTCCAGACCCCTCCCACGCATCCTGTAACCCCTTCTGGATATTTCTGGCAATAAGATTTCAGGGTCCACACTTAACTCCCACAGAGAGCTCAAGGAACTCACACTGAATGAACCAGATTCCGCTCTGGAATACACTCCTTTTATGAGTATTTATGACCCACTCCTTTATCCCACAGAGTACACATCTTTAGCACAGGCGTTTGTCCTCACCCTTCAGCTGCTCACCGGGGGAGGGCACCTGGTCTGACCAGCGTGCAGCCTACTCTCTTCATTCACTCTGTGCTCAAGGTTGACGGTAAAAACACAACCCAACCCGTGTGGCTGTGGGTGGGTAAAACTGTTAACGGGGAGGCCCTGTCCTCAGAGCAATTTCACTGTGTGCCTGTGGCTGAGAAGGACCGAGCACCGTTGATGTGCACTCAAAGGCTCACAAATGAGCTTGGGGGCCGGCGCTAATCCCTTTGAGAAAAGCAGTCGTGGGCTATTCATGCCTCACTCCTCCCAGACTACAATCTCCAATGGAGGGGAAGACACTGGGCAAAGCAATAAACCGAGGTTTAAAATGGTGCCTGCAGACAAATCAAATGTATTTTTCTAGATGCGATCAAATATAATAGGGGGAAGAGCAAAGTCAAGGTAAGAATGGAAGATGGGGGTAGGCAAGCCGGTCATAAACCTCAAAGGGAATGGCCTGGCTTAAAAATCTCTTCTCAAGTCAGGGCCCCCTTTTGTTGCTAGGCAACCAAGCCTGAACAAACAGGCTCCCGGGGCCTTCCCCTTCTGCTCCCCATTTCTGAAGTCAGTTACTGGGAGGCAAATGGCCTGGCATGGTGGCTCCTCCAGCAGGGAGCTGCCCTCTCTCTCCCAGGCACCAGGATGGTGGGAGTGGGCAAGGCTAGTTTGGAGATCCCTTAAAACAGGTGTTCCTTCACCACCCTGTCCCCATGCCCATCCAAGGCAGGACAAACTCCTTTTGGGCGGGCTTCAAGAGCCCCCCACAGGTACCTGCTGGGGCCACATACACAACAGCCGTTCCGCCTCCCATGCACCACACACGCAAAATCACCATAAGATCTACTGGTGTGTTTGTACACAGAGCAGTCACACTCGAGCATATGGTATCTCAGACTCAGACCCTGGGACTCGATAGGAATGCGAACGCCTGGGGTGTGGGTGGGTGGGGGGTGAGGCCTGCCGGGTATCACGCAGGTAAATGTGACATCTGTTTTGCACCCATCTCCGTATTTTCCAAGACGTTTGCCAAATCCTTATTTTGAACTGAAAATGCCTAACAGTAAGGAAAACAGCCACCCTTCTGTGCTGGCCACGTTTTGGTACTGGGACTCGGAGTCCCTTAGGAAATAAATGTTTGGGATTTTTTTTTTTTTAATGTATTTTCAAAACCTCCTTTCAACAGTGCATAATTGGCTCCCCTTTTCCTTCCTAAGTTTGGACGTTTTCTAATACTGCCCTCTCAACATTCGCTCCACCCTGGTGAGCGTGGGGGAGGATCTGTATATGTTTTTAGGGCAACCATTGTCGTAAAGAATAGAGCTCTTTCCTCTGTAGTCCCGCTGTACAATGGGGCTCGCAAAGACCTCCTGAATAGATAAAGTGTCAGGGCGAACGAAAAATTCTATTAACACGTTACAAAATACAACGTCTAAGAAGGAGCTAGAGAGGAAAGAGAAAGGGAAAGAAAATCAATATGGATAAGTCCCAGTGCTTGGGGGTAGAAAACTTTTCAGCAATTGCAAAACACTTATTAATTCAGAGAAGCCATCAATGCGATGGAAATCTGGCAGAACAGCAAGAGCTGAAACTAGAAGAATTTGAATATACAAAGACTGAATAGAATGAAAAACACAGCCTCACATACGAGACTGTTTCTCACGGTTCTATGTGAATCAAACAGAAGCGGCTTGTGTGAGTCAAAGGAAAATAAGGGGCACAGTTAAGGTAACTGGTATTCAACCCAGAGCCAGCAAGCTGATAACTCTCGTGGTCTCGGTCTTTGTCTCTGTCTCCCTCTCTCTCTGTCTCTCTCTCTCTCTCTCTCTCTCTCTCTCTCTCTCTCTCTCTCTCTCACACACACACACACACACACACACACACACACACACACAACCCAGGTAGATCAGGGGGCTATGAAGACTCATCAACATGAACACACAGGCCAGGCCTCATTCAAGATGCTAGGAGAGCCCAAAAGCTTAGGGGAAGCTGGGAATAGGAGTTTTTCTTTTTTCTTTCTTTTTCTTTTTTTTTTTTTTTTTTGAGACAGAGTCTCGTTCTGTCACCCAGGCTGGAGTGCAATGGCGTGATTTTGGCTCACTGCAACCCCCGCCTCCCGGGTTCAAGCGATTCTCCTGCCTCAGCCTCCTAAGTAGCTGGGATTACAGGCACGTGCCACCATGCCCAGCTAATTTTTGTATTTTTAGTAGAGAGGAGGTTTCACCATGTTGGTCAGGCTGGTCTCGAACTCCTGACCTTGTGATCCGCCCACCCTGGCCTCCCAAAGTGCTGGGATTACAGGCGTGAGCCACCGTGCCCAGCCAGGAACAGGAGTTTCTCTAACCCCTTATGAAACACCCCCTCTAGGGACACCACCCTCATCCTTACGATTAACACTGGTACTTACTTCACATTGACAATGCGCTCACCTGCCTTACAAAGTTCTTTGTACCTAAAATGGGCACCTGCAGGCCTAGTGGCTCCCCCGAGGGAGAGAGAAGGACAAGAGGTATCTGATCCTCAGCATGATTTGTCCCATGTCCTGGCAGAATCCCGGTCTGTTTTGGGAAAAGGAGCTTATTCCAACCTTGAGATGTGCCTTGTAATAACTTGGGGCAGGTTTGAGATAATGGCCCTGGCATCTTTAGTGGTGTATCTTTGTGAATGAAAGAACAAAATAGGCTGGATATGGTGGATCATGTCTAGTAATCCCAGCACTTTAGGAGGCTGAGGTGGGAAAACTGCTTGAGGCCCGGAGTTTGAGACCAGCCTGGGCAATATAGCAAGACCTCATCTCTACAAAAAAAAAACTAAAAACTTAGCCAGGCATTGTGGCGCACACCAGTGGTCCCAGCTACTCAGATGGCTAAGGTGGTAAGATCGCTTGAGCCTGGGAGATTGAGGCTGTAGTGAACCATGACTGAACTCTAGCCCGAGCTAGAGTGAGACCCTGTCTCAAAAAACAACTCCCCACCCCGGCCCCTGCCAAAAAAATAGAAAGCAAAGTAAAGTAACATTTAGGTGAGCTGGTGGGGAATGTCCTGACACCAGAAGGTACTGAACACACTTCTGACTACTGCACGGTTCAGACTATGCTGTAATATCCTCAGAAGTGTGTGAGAGTCAACAAAGGGGACCTAATCTGTTAGTTTCTATGGCTGCTGGAGTTGGGGCAGGGATTCTCAAACATCATCCACATCAGAATCATCATCAGAGGGACTGTTAAGCCACAGATCTCCCGGGGTCTCACAGCCAGAGTGACTGATTCAGTAGTATTTGCATTTCTAACAAGTTCCCAGGTGATGCTGATGCAGCTGCCGGCCCAGAGACCCCTCTTTCCATGAGCTACTGTAAGGGTAAGAAGCAAGAGCAAAGGTTAAAGACACCGGGCAGAGGTTGCTTCTTCCTCTTTAACATACACTCAGTGGTCAATACATGAAACAAAATTTCCCATCTAGGAGCAATTGATCCACTTCAGTGTGGAAAGTTCTCCCTCTCTTTGTTCCCCTTCTCTCAGACGTTTATATTCTAAAATCCTAAAAATGATGATGGTTAGATCCCACGATGGAAAAGATGATAAGAAGAGGGACAACCAAATTGCCCTGCACCCAATGCAAGAAAAGTCCAGATTCTACTAGGATGACACAAACTTTCCTTCTAACAGATAAACTCTTATTCACAGATAAACTCATGTCGAGATCTACCTAACAGATAAACTCATGTCTAGATCGTGCAGCCAATCCAATCTTGAATAGAAAACTTAGCAGATGGTAACTTTATTTACTTTTATGCAACATACATGTATGAGGCATTCACTATTTGCAAACCATCAGCCAAAGTACAAATAAAAGACAACTCACACAGGTCTATGGTGGACTGACGATATGAATGATCTCACACCCTATCCTCAGTGAGTTTGCTGTCCTTCTCCCAAAGAGGTGGAGTTTACTTCCATCCCTTGAATCTGGGCTTAATTTGTTAGGGCTAATAAAATGCAGTGGGGGGAAGAGTATGCCTGTTTTGGGCCTAGCCTTAAGAGGATTTGCAAGTTCCTGCTTGTTCTCTCTTGCACCTCTGCCATCACCATGACAAGGGCATGCCCAGGCTAGCCTGATGAAGAATGGGTGGCACAAGGAGCAGGGCCAACTCCCCTGTGCTGAGGCCAGCCTAGATAGGTGGACAGCCAGTCACCCTCAAAGCATGCAAGTGAGACCAGCCAAGATCAGCAGAACCACTCCAAGTGTACTCCAAACACGTGAGATAAACAGTTACTGTCTGCCCCTGAAGTTTTGTGGTTAGTTACACAGCATTCTTGTGGCCATAGCTAACTCATACATGGTCCTCATTCTAAAAAATGCCCCCGAAACAACAAAGAAAGCTTACAATCAGAAGACAGACAGTCTAAAATAATACCAGAAAGTAAGCAAAGCACAGAAAAGGGGCAGAAGAAGGGAAAGTGCTGAATGTGGCAGAGAATTAAACTATCAGGTTCCACATTCCACATGGAGCACACTCTTCATGGAACATTCCACAAGGAACACAGGTATTAAGGTGTGGAGGGACCTCTTCTAAATCTCACCCCATCAGCAAGGTTGGAGACAGAGATCCTAGAAGCGCCAAGAGAAATTGGCAACTTGTTCCTCACTAAATGAGCACCACGAAAATCAGCAATAATTACCACTCAAGTCAATGGGTGATGCCTCTCTAATCCTAATTCATTTAATGAATGAGTGAACTCTCTTTCTTTTTTTTTTTTTTTTTTTTTGAGACGGAGTCTAGCTCTGTTGCCCAGGCTGGAGTGCAGTGGCCGGATCTCAGCTCACTGCAAGCCCCGCCTCCCGGGTTCACGCCATTCTCCTGCCTCAGCCTCCCGAGTAGCTGGGAGTACAGGCGCCCGCCACCTCGCCCGGCTAATTTTTTTTTTTGTATTTTAGTAGAGACGGGGTTTCACCGTGTTAGCCAGGATGGTCTCGATCTCCTGAACTCGTGATCCGCCCGTCTCGGCCTCCCAAAGTGCTGGGATTACAGGCTTGAGCCACCGCGCCCGGCCGAACTCTCTTTCTAATGAGTCAAAAGATTTATTGTGAGCCAGGCATTCTTGCTGGGTGATTTTAGAAGTAGCCAGATGGTGTTGACCACATCCAGGGGTTAGACTTGAGACAGCCCAGCTCACGTGTTGGCGGAATAGGAAACCTTTAAAGACACAATGCAGGCTGGGCGTGGTGGCTCACACCTGTAATCCCAACACTTTGGGAGGCCGAGGCAGGCAGGTCACTTGAGGTCAGGAGTTCGAGACCAGCCTGGCCAACATAGTGAAACTCCGTCTCTACTAAAAGTACAAAAAATTAGCTGGGCATGGTGATGTGCGCCTATAATCCCAGCTACTCAGGAGGCTGAGGCAGGAGAATTGCTTGAACCTGGGAGGTGGAAGTTGCAGTGAACTGGGATCACGCCATTGCACTCCAGCCCAAATGACAGAGACTCCATCTCAAAAAAAAACAAAGACACAATGCAATGATGCACAGAGGGAGGTCAAAAATTCTATTGTCCAGTTAGCTGGCTAACGGGTGGGACCCTACAGTATGTCCCCTGGACCACTGCCTCTTCTGCTGAAGGTTTTACAGTTTTGGCTCCCCAAGTACATAGTAGGTGAGTGAAGCTGAACTGATCTGAGGACACAAAAAACTTGTTCCCAGGAGACAGCTAAAGAGAAAAGTGTTGCTCGTATGTAACTCAGCAGATGCTGGGAGACAGCTGGGTGTGGTGGGGAGTGCCTGCACCAAGCATGGAAGGAGTCCGGGTTCTAATCCCAGCCCCACCAGGATCTCACTGAGGACCAGTCCCCTCCCTCCTCTATCCTCAGTTTTTCTTCTGTGAAAGGAGGAAATTCTATGAGACGGCTCCTAAGATCCATGCATAAAGACTCTGCCTGGAATGCGAACATGGACTCCAAAGGCAGCTGGGACGATGCTCTGGAAGCACCGACTTGGCCACTGGGCTTCTGTAAACTCTCTGTGCTGTGAGGCTACTCCAGAGCTTTGCTGTGGCCGATGCACGTCCTGAGAAATGTCCTACTCCTCTGGGGATATAAATATACACACCCACACGCCACACATATCAAGAACAAAGCAGGAAACGGCACTTCAAATGATTCTTAAATTATCTGGTCAAATGCAAGAAGAAACCCAGCTCTCCAAACTCCCCCAGAACAAATGCCCTTGAATTTCTCTTCCTGCTCCCACTCAAACGCTCCAAGTGTTAGTCTAAATAAACACCCTCAAATGCAATACCATGATACTATAGTGTGTCAGGCTTAACAGGCCTTATTTATGCTCTGTAAACTCAAGGAGCTAAAGCTACAAGAGTGAGACTCGGCTGAGGTGGCAGGACTGCCCAGGCCACAGGTGCCTGGGGCCCGTGGTGGAGACAGTCGCTGCCTGGGTCCAGGATTACGCAGAACATGGGAAGGCACTGTCTCCACCTCTCTCCCTGCCAGCTTGGGCAAAACCCAAATCGGTTCCTTCCGTAAAGCTCAGGAATAACGTGTAGTTTATTGAAATAGGACTTTTCCGTATGCTCTGGCCTTGCAAAGGGTGGGGTTGGTCTATCTTTAACTGTTCTCCAAAGAGGAAGGATGGAGAAGAAGGAGCAGACTGGAAAATCCCATTGGTTTATACTGAAATCAACATCAGTGGTTTTCAGCCATGACTGCTCACCAAGGCCACACCCCAACCTATTAAATCAGTACTCTGGAGTGGGCAGACCAAAAGAGGATTTTTAAAAGCTCCCCAGTGATCCAGGGTGCAGCCAAGGCCGAGACCCACCGTTCTAAATGGCTAAACAGAGCTGAGTTGAGCCTTAACATGGCATATGTGTGTGTAGACAGGCTCTAAGTAAATGAGTATTAATGGGTCTTCTGCTGCCTAAAGATGAGACGTTCATCCCCTGCCAGAGGTCAGGAGCAGGCACTCCTTGCCTCATCCTACTTTCTTAGGGCTGTCCTTAAGCTTAACTCAGTCTTGGTACAAGAAAGCCAAAGTTCTATACTAGAAGTCGCTCAGAAGGACAAAAACTGAACAGAGGGCTTTAAGAAAACCTAACAAAACCATTTTTTTCCCCCATCACCACCAATATTTTCACAGGTATGATTATTACTTTGGTGGTCACAATAACTCCACGGGAGTATTATAAATTCTCTAAGACTCAGTTTTCCTACTGGTTTGTCCTAGAGCTGGCGGGGCCGGGCCTGGGGCTCAGATGCTGGGCTTTTGAGTCTAAGCCTCAGCCTGGCAGCTGCTGCCTTCCTGCCCATCTCAGGTTCTCGGCCTCCCCTTTCTACAGCCAGCCCTTCTGTCCCTGTGTGTTTACCCCTGGAAGACTGCAGGGATGGAGGCACGCTCGGAGTTTCTATCCCAGCTGCGGCTGCCAGGCACGTATTCCCTTCATTCCAAATGTCAAAAAATGCTAGTTTGCATCCATCTGAAAGCCTGTTTATTTTAATTTGAACCCAGGCCTTTACTAACAAGAGAAAAAGTCCACAACATTTCTCCTCAACTAGGGCTGGGTGCAGTGGCTCATGCCTGTAATTCCAGCACTTTGGGAGGCCGAGGTGGGCAGATCACTTGAGGTCACGAGTTCGAGACCAGCCTGGCTAACATGGTGAAACTCCATCTCTACTAAAAATACCAAAAAAAAAAAAAAAAAAAAATTAGTTGGGTGTCATGGTGCATGACTGCAATCCCAGCTACTCTGGAGGCAGAGGCAGGAGAATTGCTTGAATCCAGGAGGCGGAGGTTGCAGTGAGCTGAGATCATGGTACTGTACTCCAGCCTGGGCAACAGAGCAAGACTGTCTCAAAAATAAAATAAAGTATCTCCTAAACTGTTCTTAATTGTGGCAAAAAATATATAAAATAAAATTTATCATTTTGACCATTTTTGGGGTCTACAGTTCAGTGGCATTAGGAACATTTCTTGAACTCTTCACAGAAGGCTCCCACACCTTACAATGGCCAGAATATTCTGTCCTCATTAGCAAGACCTTTATCAGCCCTTAATTTTTTCCTACACTTACTTCTTTGATTCTTGTGGGATCATTCTATTTTCCCATTTAGCTTACAAGAAAAAACCCACAATGTTTATCAAATAGCAGTTATGAATTCAACGAAGGGACACCTGCCCATGAGAACTGAAAGATGTGGGGTCTTCAGACAATTCAATCCAGGAGATGTAGACATTTTATCTACCTAAGGCAAAGCCTCCCGCTCAGAGATTTTGATTCCACAAGTCTGTATCAGACTCTAAGTTACAAAATGTCTATCCTCCTGAAATAATGATTGTTATAATAACTACCATTTACTGGAGTGTAATAGGCAATTTGCAAAGCTCATTTAATTACTGTAACAGCTTTGAGGTAGATCTTATCATACCCGTTTCATGCACCCATTTTTTTTCTCTTTTTAAAATTTAAAAAATTTTATTTTTTTTTGTAGGGATGGGGTCTCGATTTGTTTTCCCAGGCTGGTCTCAAACTCCTGGGCTCCAGCAATCCTCCCGACTCAGCCTCCTGAGTAGCTTGGGATTAGAGGCATGTGCCAGCACACGTGGCATCATACACCCATTTTATAAGTGAGGAAATTGTGGTTCACTGACAGTAAGTGACTTGCCTAGGATCACACAGGTGGTAAATGGTGGAGCCAGTAGTTAAAATCAGATGTGTCCCTAAGTCTTCTGTTCTCCCTTACCTGTGTTCTGTTTTTTGAATCCCTAAGAGCTTTGCACAGTACCTCTGTCTGCTGGATGAACAACAAACACTGCTTTAAAATCCTACCAAAAAGTGAAGAGAGGTGATTAGGTAACCTCAAGGAAATGGAGGTATATTGCCCCAGTAGGCTCAGGAGAGGAGGAATGATTGGAAAGGTAAAGGAAAGGGGAGGCTATTGGGGTCTCTTCCTTTTAGATAAGTGAATTCCAAAAGCTTGAGATCACTGGGCTCCTCCACAGTTGTGGAGCAAGCCTCCAGCAGAGCTGGAACTGCCAGAGGGCTCTGGAACGCAGTCCAGGCTCAGCCATGCGCATGCCCCCGTGCAGTGATGCTAAGGATACTCAGTGTGTCTTGCTTCCTGGAGTTGTTAGGAAGGCTCATGTGGTAGCCAGTGAGTGCCTACCACACAGAAAACGCTCATCATAACAGACACTGGCCCAATTCACTGCCCCATCCTGGCAACCCCTCACCCCCATGCACACACCCGTACATGCTCCACGCAGTTAAGTCAGGAGCCACACCCAATGCTGTGAGTTTTCTTATTGTGAATGGACTATGCCAAGGGAAGGCCATTAGCAGAACCAGTGTGCCCTTGGGGGAGCAGTCCCAGGAGGCCCTATCTCAACACTAAGCCAGGGAAGGCAGAGTCTCCTGGTGAGAGGTAGGACTGGTTGGCAGCTTCATTCTGGCTGAGCTTGCAAAGCTGTGGGCCCGAGCACCACCCTGGAGGGTGGGGCAGCAGGCTCTTACTGGGGATATCTGAGATGGGGTGTAGAGAGGAGTCGATGAGGGAAGGGGAGAGAGACACCGAGAGACAGAGCTGTTTGAGGAACAGCAGTTGGATCCGGCAGGCTTGACAGCTGTCACATGGAAATGGCATCTGGCCTAACGGCCTCTCGTGTGAGGCTCCTTCAAGTGGCGGCTGCTGTGCTCTGGAAATCCAGGCCCATGTTCAGCACTGGTTGTGAGTGCGTGCGTGCACGCATGCTAGTGTGCTGGGGGAGGGGATCGGCAGGCAGGCTGCTGAACTGCTGGACACTCCCTTCTCCCCCTCTCCAACCTCTCCCCATCAGGCCTCACCTACCGTGAAAAAGGCCCAAGCCTGCCAGCTCCAGAGGAGAGAGGCAAATCATTAGGGGAGCACTGATGTGCCGGAACACTCTCTCGCATTCCCATTAAACAAATACTAAACTGCTAATTGCCAAAATGGATCTCCACGACTCTGACCGAACAGGGGAAGGGTTTATAATTACCAAGTGTGAAAATGCACAGCCTGTAAATAACCACCTCATCTGTCCTAATACGGGCTGATATTGATGGGCATGAAATAAACATCAGGACAAATGGAAAAATCATCCACATCTCCTGTGGCCAATGCAATCTCGGATGGTGACAAGCGTAGCTGCAGCCATACGCCTGGGGAGGGGAGGGGAAGAGGAGAAAGGAGTTTTGTAGGCTTGGAGAATCTCGGTTCCAATCCCAATTTTAATCCCATGGGCCATCTGCACCTTCTTTCTGTCTGAAAAACAGGGAGGGTAAATAACAAGGCTTGATAATGGGATGAAGGGCTTGTCTACATTTCATAAAGGCCGGGGCCCCCAGGAGAGGGACTTCTGAGTACATCAGCTTCCAGGACAGGGCTTCAGACATCTTCCACCCTGCTCTCTTTAAGGCTGGCTGATGAAAAAAGAAGAACGAGGGAGAGGGAGAGCTCTACCAAGGTGACACATTTATTCATTAAACTAATATTTATTAAAGCTCTTTTGTCTGACCAACACGCAGAGTTGGTTGCAGAGCACAGATGAAACAATGTGTGTTTAGAACGACCTTTGGGCTCTCTGACACCCCTGTGCCATGGTGCCTCCCCATCCCCCACCATCTCTTTCTGCCACTCTGATGGGAGGTGGACTCTGGTCTGTTGGGTCCCAGAGCCCATCACTTTTCTTGGCCACAACAGGGGAGGGGCAGGGGGATAAGCCAGAGGTCACAGGGTAGCTGCAGATTTCCCAAGCCCGAGGCCCTTTTCTCTCCACCAGCCCTTTGAAGGCATAAGCCTTTGATTCTGATGAACTCAGCCAGATCTTGGAGTGAATACTGGTAACTGAGGGAGAGAGGAAGTTCCATTTGCCTCAGAATCACAGACTCAGGAGTTAGAAGTGACCCAAAGGTCACCTTTCCACTTCCCACCCAGTACAGGAATCCCTTCTCCAAGGCTCCTTTGAACCCTTCGTGGAGCTTCAAAAGCTTGGAGCATCTCTGCCCCGCCCTCTCGGACGAGCTGCTCAGGCCTGAATTCAGCAGCAGTAGCACTTAGATGCCTGAAATAGCAGCCTCCTCTGATCCCCAGCGATTCTGGCACAAGGCAGAATTCTGCGAACTGTATAGCATCAGGCACCCGAATCAGCGCACTCAGCACCACTCAGCCCCAGACTTTCTTCATGGGGCTTTGATGACATCCAAGTAAGTCCCTCCTTCCCCTATGGGCTGCCTGACAGCCAGTCTCCCCAATCCCCTTGTCCCTAAAGTCATCCCTAGAGTCCCATGGGTTTCTCAGTCCTAGTCCTGACCCAAAGACCCTGTTGAAAATTAGTTAAATGAAGGAAGGTCTGAACTACATACAGACTGTTTTTAGAGGAATTCCAATTTGTTACTTTTGAATTCCCAAACTGTCTTCAAATAATGGCTAAGAAAATGCTGCTGAGAACAAAGTTCAAGTGCAGCAACAGGCTGAGAGATGCAGTCACTTGGCAAAGTTATCTCTTGTTCAGAGAGGATCATAACTCTTCAAGGCAGAGAGGATAAAAAGGATATGAGTCCAGTCCACTCATTTTCTAGAGAAGCAAACTGGCTATAAGCAATTAAGTGGGTACGGCCGAAGCCACAATGACAGAATAAAAGAAACGTGGCATGCCATCACACGTCCTGGGTTCAAATCCCACTCCACCACTTCCACTTACGCATGATCTTGGGCATGGCTTTCCAAGTCAGCTCAGCTTCCTTGTGTGTAAAAGGAACACATGATCACTGTTAACCTTCACCCCAGCCTTGGGAAGTAGAAACTATTGATACAACACGCAGGAAAGCATTTGGCCTGTGGCAAATGACTACCCTATGTATTACCAGAATGCACCCCAGCCCCGGCACACACAGATGCTCAAGAAATATCTGTTGGATGAGGACTGCATAATGGGATAACAGACTTTGTATTGATGACTACAAAGTCGTGAAATCATTATGGATGAGTGAGTGTGCCTGGCTTGATGTACTGTGGTGCAATGAGTCGTATGCAAAGAAACCATCTTTTAGAAATAGGGGGAATGGACAAACAAACCATTCCATTACGTTCCTACAAGGGAATACAGCTGGTACACAGCTGGTGCACAACTGACCAGAGGGGTCATACCAAGTGAAAAAGTCAGTATCAAGGCTCTATTACATACTAGACGACAAAATTATTGTGATGAGGAACAGATCAGTGGTTGCCGGGAGTCAGGAGTGGGGCCAGGGTGTGACTATTAAGGAGAAACACAAGGAGTTTCTTTGTGGTGATGGAAGACTTCTATTATATATCCTGACTGTAGTGATGGTTACTCAAATCTCCGGGTAGTAAAAATTTAAATAATTACACACAAATACACATGAAAACTGATAGGGTACCAACACTGGTTTCCTGGCTTTAATAAAGTACTGTGGTTATGGAAGATACTATCATTGTGGGAAGCTGGGTGAAGGTTTCACAAGAGCTCTTTGTCCTATTTTTATAACTTCTTGTGAGTCCTACACTATTTTAAAATAAAAATGTATAATAATAATAAAAAGAAACCACAAGGGGGCTCATTATTTCAAGAAACCCCATGGCAGATCTGTTTGTAATACAAACAATTATGCCCTCATTTCAGTTGATTTGGATAAAGTAGGTGTAAATAAGGTAGGCATACAGTAGAAAGATCTATCCCTTATCTGTTTCTTGTATTTGGCACTGGCATACACAACTCTGAAATCTTATTTTGTCACATGAATACGTGAATTGGTGGTCCACACTCCCCCATCACTTCCCTCTCCCTAGTCCTCAGGAAATTTCATATACGGCTCTGCATTCCCTACCTAATGGCCACTAGAGGGATTAATACAAAAATAAGCATCCAATAAGTACGTACTGTTGAGTTTCAGGAAGATTTTGGAGGATAAAGAAAAAAACTCAGATAAGACCAGGTGCAGTGGCTCACGCCTGTAACCCCAGCACTTTGGGAGGCCAAGGCGGATGGATCACCTGAGGTCAGGAGTTCAAGACCAGCCTGACCAACATGGCAAAACCCCATCTCCACTAAAAGATACAAAAATTAGCCGGGTGTGGTGAGGGGTGCCTGTAATCCCAGTTACTAGGGAGGTTGAAGCAGGAGAATTGCTTAAACCCGGGAGGCGGAGGTTGCAGTGAGCCAAGATCGCACCATTGCACTCCAATCTGGGCAACAGAGGGACACTCCGTCTCAAAACAAAACAAACAAAACAAACTCAGATAAAAAAGAGCATCAAATCCAGTGGTTTCTAATCTTTCTATTTTAAGCCATTAGGCCTGTCTTTCATTTAATTTTTGAAACACAGATCTTAAATGTTTTGAGATATTTCATATACCAAACAAACTACACTTACTTTTGAAGTATGGGAAATCATTTATCAATATCCATCCTGATCATCACCGGGGCTTTTTGGCAGCATGAAGTGACTAGGACAGGGTGCGTTGGGGTGCTCTGTGTAAAGCAAGCACACCTGACATTTTAGTTGGCCCACATGTGGTTTGGGGTGGGGTACCCGTGGTGCCTGACAGATTTTTTGAGGTAAGGAAGTCAACTTGAGGACTCGGCGTTCCTTCTGTTGACCCTGAGAGGTTGGAAATTTCTGGTCTACTCCTTACACCCAAATCACGACTCAGATCTTTGCAAATGAGTATTGACAGAATAACCAACCCTCCTACTTAATCCCTGAGCCACACAACACCCTAAGGGGGAAAAAAAGAAGGGAGAGGGAAAAACCCACATCTTCCCTTAAAAAAAAAAAAAAGTATCAATTCAAGCTGCTTCAAGACCCAACAAGCATGTTTTTCTTTCATTTATTTCTACATCAACACTCTGAAGGATAAAGATCTTTCTCATTTCAAGAGCTGTCAATTTGCTTTAGTGCCATGTTTTCATCTGTTTGAGGTAAAGAGGAATTTACAAAGCAGGCAAATGAAATAATGCACTGCAATCTAACATATTTTGGCAATTCAAATTGGGACCAGGGAAAAAGGAAATTAAACAAGAATGACAGGCCCACAGCACACCTGTGCTGTATCCCACTGGTCCACCCCTGCCTTCCCTCCACTTGCTAACTTTATAACTTGATGAAGTCTTCAGTGCTTTGCTGAACACTGTTCTATTTGCTGCACCCTAATTCTTCAAATCATTTCTACATTTTGCACAACTCATACAATATTTTGCTTTCTGAAGCAGAAAAAAATGTTTCAGCTGCTGGAAAATTGTCAGGCGCTATTACTCTCAAGACCCCCTTGAAACAGCACAGGGGCCACCGTCCTGTTCCTGGCAGATTTACTACACTTCCCTATATAAATTAACAAAGACAAATGCTTGTTGAAATCAGACTGTGTGAGGCATCCTTATCCTCTCCGGCCTAAGGGTTCAATTACAATGGAACTTAAAAATAAATAAAAGGAAATCTTAATCTCCTCTTAGGGTCCTCCTCTGCCAATAATGATGCCCCATGAAGATTTTTGCCTAATTCATTTACATTTCTTTTTTTGTTGTTTTTAATTAAACTGCTTCTCAACTACTCAGCTCTATAATTTTTCCTACTTTAGCTCCAGAACTAGAGATTTTGTAAGATTAGGAATTTCCAAGGTCAAAGTGTCTCTGCAGATCTCGGGAACTGTGTGGCACTCAAGAAACTGCCTTTCATCATCACCACAGGAGAAGCACAGGGAGCCGGCCAGAGGGTCTGAGAGCCCGGGGGAGCGGGGAGTGAGGCTCCCTGAGGGACTGCAGTAAAGGCCCCAGGGACTCCTCAGGGAGTAAAGGGACTCCACCCCGACTCCTATCAATTTAAAATCAAATGATGACAAATGTGGTCATGGGCATACAGTCCTGTCTTTTGCAGAATCCCATCTGCTTGGTGACACTGTCGAATTCTAGATTTCTAAAAAGCATTGCAGTTCTTCTGCCAATGACCCACGTGTCCACAAACAGTGCTTGCTAGGGCACCTAGGCCCAGGTCCCAGCTGACCAGTACAGACTAGTGGGAGAGGCCAGAAACTCTAGAGCTAGACTCCCTGGGCTTGGATTCTGGCTCTAGTATTTATTAGCTGTGTGATATTGGGCAGATTACTCAACCTTTCTGTGCCTCTGTTACTTCACTTCAGGTTGGTACCTATCTCATAGTGCTGTTATGAGCATTAAGAAAAGCTAATTCAGTCTAGCTCGGTGGCTCATGCCTGTAATCCCAGCACTTTGGGAAGCTGAGGCGGGTGGATCACCTGAGGTCAGGAGTTTGAGACCATCCTGGCCAACATGGTGAAACGCTGTCTCTACTAAAAATACAAAACTTAGCCAGGAGTGGTGGCGAGCACCTATAATTACAGCTACTCAGGAGGCTGAGGCAGGAGAATCACTTGAACCCGGGAAGTGGAGGTTGCAGTAAGCTAAGATCACGTCACTTCACTCCAGCCTGGGCGACAGAGTGAGACTCTGTCTCAGAAGAAGAAAAAAAAAAAAAGAAGCTAATTCATGTACAATATTCTGGCACATATGAAGAACTAAACAGCTGCCATCCATTATTATTACATCCTCAGCGAGCTGGTCAGAAGATCTAGTATTGTTCATGCCTGAGGCCCTCCCTCTTTCTACAGTTAGGATGCTGATGCTAAGGGAAATTAGAATTAGTGGCGACGCTGGCTTTACCTGAGCAAGCAGTGCCAAGGATGAGACACAATGGCCACATTCTCTAACATCTATCTGTCCAGCCCATGTTGCCCACATGGGAGGTGGCCGTGTCCCGCCAGGAGGCTGCAGAAGCGTGGCAAACCAGGCAACAGAGAGAGACAGATAGGCTTGTGCTGGCATGAGATGGTTTCTGTGATTTACAACCAAGTCTTAACTGAGACTCTGTGGCCTCTAAGTTCTGTTCAACGAGGAAATTAACTCACTGAGGCCAACCTCTATTCCAGTAAGGACCCCCCTGTGCCATCTTGCATAGAAAAGAGATTCGGCCCTTACCTGAGAAGGCTGCTCTGGACAAACGGCAACAGGTGACAGCAGCCTCAGAGCTATCACCCTAAGCCCAGTTAATGCCCTAACAACTGGGCTGAATGAGCTCTTTCTGTTCAGCAAACGGGCGGCCCTTAACTTAAAAAGAAGTTTGTCAGAGGCAGTGGTGCTGCCTTTAAAATCCATTCATTCATCTGACCAAAAAAAAAAATAAAATAAATCAATTCATATTTACCATATTAGGCCCAAAGACTTTTTTTTTTTTTTTTTTTTGAGACGGAGTCTCGCTGTGTCGCCCAGGCTGGGGTGCAGTGGCGCGATCTCGGCTCACTGCAAGCTCCGCCTCCTGGGTTCACGCCATTCTCCTGCCTCAGCCTCCGAGTAGCTGGGACTACAGGCGCCCGCCACCACGCCCGGCTAGTTTTTTGTATTTTTAGTAGAGACGGGGTTTCACCATGTTAGCCAGGGATGGTCTCGATCTCCTGACCTCGTGATCCACCCGCCTCGGCCTCCCAAAGTGCTGGGATTACAGGCTTGAGCCACCGCGCCCGGCCTAGGCCCAAAGACTTTTTAAATGAGGAAGACTTGATTCCTGTCCTTTGAGGTTCATGCGGACAGAGGTGCCATCAGTGCAGGACACATAAGTGCTCTAAGCTGTGCAGGCCCATGCAGCGCACATACAGGCACTCTGTCAAGGCCCAGTTTTCAGTCATTCATTCATGCACTCAAGGGCTCTGAACACTCAGCATAAAAATGACACTAACTTAACTGGGGGAGACGGTTCATCACAAAATGGCAGGAGGTGGTTTCTAGGCAAAGGGGCACCAGGGACCTGGTCATGGGGGCAGCAGGTATGCATGTGTGGGGTGGAATGTAAGCCACGGGAGCAGGGTAGGGAAATCGCAGAAAGCAGAGCTGTCTGTGCGGGCCTGGCCTGTGTGAGCTACGGAACGGCTGGGTCTGCACCCTGAAGGTGAGGTTCTGGCTTTTGAGAAAGAAACTGGAGGGGACAAAATGATGTCAGAGAGACCACACTCAGTCTTTACTGAAACCAATACTCCACTGCCAAATAGACCGGGAGGACATCTAACAGTGCCAACTGAGGCCAAGGGCTCAGGGGCTTAATCCTCTGCTGTCCACAGTTACACAGCAGGCCAGAGGCAGAGCTGGGGTTAGTACACTGCCCCAACCCCAGGAAACAGCCTCCCCAGGGCAACACCCCACTCCAGGAGCAAATGAGAGGCGTTCTGAGCCAGCAGGACTTGAGCCCGGATGGCCTGGAACGCCGAGGAGCCCCAGTCTCAAGGCATGCAGGCAGGAAAGATGACTCTTCCAGCTTAATGAACCTTCTCTCCGTCTCTGGGTAAGTGTGGGGTGGGTGGCGGTAAGGGGAGGGAGAGGCTACTCAATATATTTGAGCGGGTGGGTCACCACTCCACCTTTTATTCCATTCACTTCACATTTGGAGTTTATTAACGCGCCTTCCTTTGTTCCACTCTGACGTCTGCATGACCACGGTAAGTTCCTGCCAGAGCATCGGCTCCCCGAGGGCAGCGCCCGTGTCTTCTCCATCCTTCAGGCTGCACCTGGGACCCCGCTCTGGGGACTCAGTGTGCCATGCTGGCTGACCCCCTCTGGTGCTAGAACAGGAATCTGGAAAAGCACAAATGGCTCTGTTCCAGCCTGGATGTGGTGGTGACCTCCTCCAAAGGGTCAGGGCTGATCGATACCCCTGGAGTTTCTGATCACCAAACAAAGCTGGGATTCCAGGGACAGAAGCATCTGCTTGGTGGATGCATGGCAGGTACAGCTCCCTCCCACCTCCAGAGAGTGGGATGTAGAGAGGCAGAGGCAGGACAAGAACCAGCCCTGGTGATTTAAATGCCTGTTCCCAACCCCAGTTTATGTGCCACGGACGAAAGCCAGAGAAACACAAAAATGTGCCATAAGCCTATTTTTTAAGAGGTGTTTCCAGATGAGTGTCCTGCCTTGGCCAGCTCCAGTAGACTTTAGAACTTACATGGCTTTTAAAACCAAGAGGAGGCCGGGTGCGCGGTGGCTCACGCCTGTAATCCCAGCACTTTGGGAGGCCGAGGTGGGTGGATCACCTGAGGTCAGGAGTTTGAGACCAACCTGGCCAACATGGTGAAATATCATCACCACTAAAAATACAAAAATTATCCAGGCATGGTGGCAGGTGCGTGTAATCCCAGCTACTCAGGAGGCTGAGGCAGGAGAGTCACTTGAACCCAGGAGGCGGAGGTTGTAGTGAGCCAAGATCACACCATTGCACTCTAGCCTGGGCGACAAAGAGTGAAACTCTGTCTCAAAAACAAAACAAAACAAAAAAAGCAAGCAACCAAGATGCCCCCAGACTAGTGGGGCGGACTCAATATTCTTCCATTTGTGGGCGGCATAACGCGCACAAATTCTCCCTGGATAAATTCTCCCTCACTCTCCCCCTCACTCCTTTCCACTTGAGAGAAAAATATTTAAGAGAAACGCTCTCTAGACGGCTGAAATTTCCCCCTCACTAGCTCAATTTAGTTATTTATCAGAACACTTCGGCGCAGTTATTTTCAGACTTCCACATGAAATAGTAATACTTAGCACTTCCAATTCGTCTCCCAAGCAGTTTTTAAATGTCAGCTCATTAATCCTCAACACCCTTGAGAAGCAGCACTTTGCCCCATCTCTCAGACTGGGAAGACGGAGGCAGGGCTGCCCCAGGATCCCTGTGGGTTTCTGCAATGACTCGATGCTGATCTGACTCAGGGATCCTCTCACTTGGACCACAGAACGCATTTTTCACTGAAGATGACACGGCACTTTAGGACTTGAGGACTCTATTCTAATGAATGGATCCTGGAACAGCCTTGTGGCCTCTGACCACGGGTACATGAACATGTGCAAGAACACGTTCCTTCAGCACTTTGTCCAGCCAGGTGCAAGCCTCTCCCACTGTCTGCCATCAGCAGGTGCCCTACATCTCCCAGGTCCATCTCCCCTTGGCCAGGCCTGCCGGGCTCACGCACGTATCTGTGAGCTGCACTCTGCGCAGATCTGGGAGCTGCACTCTGTTTCCCATGTGTCTTGCCAATCCCACACATCTGATGGCATCGGAACCAAAACATCACTTTCTGGGGGCAAACTACAGGCTTTGGAGGAGGCCTTCCAAAGAGGGGCGTATGTCCCGTGGTGTGGCTTTTCTTTGCTCCCTGAAAGAAACACTTCCAGACTTCCTCCCAGCCAGCATCAAACCTTTTAAGCTATTTGGAGCACCCCAAACTTCAGCCTTCAAATGCATTTTGTATTTATCACTTTAAAATGAGATTTAAGGTTCCTGTCATTTGAGTCTTCACTTTATTAGTGAAGAAAATGGGTTAATTTTCCTGTGGGCAGGACAGGGAAAGAAAGGGCTGTCAGTGTAGATGCCTCAAATTCTGTGCCCGGTGGGGGCTGGAGGTCCGGGAAGTCTGTGCTGGACGGCGGCACCAGAGGAAGGAGTAGTACGGTTGCAGTGTGTGGCATCGAGGTGGGGGTCTCAGATCAATGCAGAATGGCCTGTCCAGAGCTGCCAGAGAATAGCTGGCCACAGGCAAGGGAATGGGTGACGAAGCACTCCGGATGGCTTTCCCCTGTCCTGGCCCCGAGCTCCCAGACACAGCTGCCGCTGACCTGCAGCAGGAGTTTTAAAAGGGTAATGCCTACTTCTGCTGCGCTCTGAAGTAAGTCTTCACTAAACACTAACTCATAAACGACCCTGGCCCTTTATCTAGCATCAGCTGGCTTGGTCCCACATCTAATGCACAGCAAGGATTAAAAAGAAAATGCAGCAAGCCGGGCATGGCGGCTCACACCTATCATCCCAGGACTTTGGGAGGCTGAGGTGGGAGGACTGCTTGAGGCCAGGAGATCGAGACCAGTCTGGGCAATACAGCAAAACCCATCTCTACAAATTTCAAAGAAGAAATAAATACACCCTCTGTTTTGTTGTTGGATAGACGAATACACCAGAGTGGACTTGATAGGGTCATCATCCCCTTCAAAGAAGTCACCATGGAAGGCCCTGTCTTTATTCACTGAGACTTGAAATATTTCCTTGAAACTGTGGTGGGGGTGGGGGGTGGGGGTCAGGGGGTGGGGAATTCCCTTCTAGTCAGTTCCCAACTCATGCAAAACAACTAGTCATTATTTTATAGTCCTACTGCATTTTGGTCCAAAAACAGCATAATCAATCTTGGCCACAAGTCATTTGGAACCAAGACTGGCAATGGTTTCCAAAAATCACATCCACTTTCAAAGGCCAAAGATTTATCACCAGTGAGGATATTCAGAAGAAAATGCTAGAGTCTGAATATGAGTTCACAGTGAACACTTTGAAACTGCGCAGAGCAAAGGCAGGATCTTTGGAAGAAGTACACAGACTCCCACTTTGAAGAAGACACACTGCATCTGTAGGAAAAAGCCCGGTTCTCAATGCTTCTTAGTCATTGGCGGGGTTGGGGAGGGAGACACACACACACAGACACAGACACACACACACACACGGAGACAAAAATCAATGGGAAGAGATTGACACCCTCCCCCTTACACACACACACACACACACACACACACACACACACACACACACACACACACACACAGAAACAGAGATAGATTGAGAAAAACAAATTCTTCATTTAAAAAATCTTGGAGGTAAAATAAAAAGGGAGGGAAATAAGAAAGGATTTTTTATAGCTTCATACCAAATACATTATGGATTCAATGCTAGGAAAACATTCACCATGTCAATGTACAACAAAATTAGCATCTTTAAGATATGTTTACCAAGCAGCAGGGAGGTTTGTGAGTCTGGGCTGGGCTTGCACTGGCTTGAAAATCGCCCTACAGATCCTCCGTGACCCCAACATACACGCCATTTCCAGGCAATTCTTAACGGTCAGAAATCTGTCTTCGTGAGATTTAAGTCCTTCCCCTCCCAAGGTGCCCTGTCTAACCCTCGCTGTCCCCACAATCTGTACGTGGAGGAAGACACAGGAAGGTTTGCCCTTCAACAGGCACAAAAAGCAAGCTCCAGATTTGCTCAACTCGAATCAAACGGGCTAAACACATCCAGATGTTCGAATGGTTCTGGAAGACGAGGCAGAGCCCCTGCACTCCCATGGCCTCCTCCGACAGGAGCCTTCTCCCCACTCCTTCGGAAGGCCAGGGAAGACCTGCCAAGGCAAAATGGCTGTTCTCAGGGATGGAGAGATGACTGCGAACGTTCCCAGGGAACATGGCATCAGGAGCACACCAGAAAGAGCAGACCCACAGCCAGAGAAAGAAGCGATGTTTATCCACTTGTGAGACATCTGGAAAATGAAAGAGGCTACAAGCCATCTTTATCACATCTCTGTGCATACAAATACACCACGGAAAATTACAGATCCCTCTCATCTATCAAATGAGCCATAATAACCCCACAGGTTTTCCCCGAGTCCTTCAGACGCCCCGCCTTACACTGTTTATCATGAGGGAGACAAGTGGAGAACCTTGGAAATGTAAAGGAAGATGAGCCCATGCCTTTCAAAGAGAAAGGGCCACAGCAGGGAAACTCTGATCATGGCTAATTGGCCCGTCAGGGTCCCGTCCTGGACAGACCTAGGTGAGGACGTCTCTAAAGAAAACGTCGCACCTCCGCTTGCCACGGAGATTTCTAAGGTTTGCCCACTGTCCTTTTGTAAGTGCCTGCTGGGCAAGTGTGGAGATAAGACGAGTATTACATTATGATGCTTCCTCATGCATGAAAGTCTATTTTAAAGAGAGTCTGGAGGGGGCCATCAGGAAAGAAGAGCCTGAGCAGTGGAGGTAGAAGGAAGGCTGCTTTATTTAGAGAAGTCTCAGCTACAGAATAAAACTGTGCTTTACCTGCAAAGGAAAACTCATTAAAGTTTCTCTTTGGTTCCAGATAAAGAAATCTACAGCCACAGAATTTCAGAGAAACTGATTTTATTGCCCATACGCTTTTCACTTTGTCCTCCGACTCCACCCCGACTTACATACTAACTTGAATATATATGTAACCCCCCGCACCCCAAACCAAGATGCCACTCGGTCATACCAAATAACCACTGGCATGGCTTTAACCTGAAATTTCATTCTCTCTAGGTTTTTCCTCCCCTGGCAAAAGAGTGAATAGCCTACCAAGTTGTACACATTTCTGCTTAAGCAACTCTGGCGAGGCATTCTTTTTAAAAGCAAGGAATACCTGAATATGTTAGGCATGGGAGTTTTCCTTGTTAATTTGTTCAGTAAGTCTGGAAGGCCCCACCCCTTTTTATTAAATAGGAAAACACGTCAAGGAAAACGTAAGAATATACCAACCTTCCTTGGGAAGTAAGAATATACTCCCAACCTTCCCTTATGTCCATTCTTGCTCTGGGGGTTTCTAGGCCCCAGGTTCTCTATCCACCTCTCTGTAACTCTCTCTGGCTCCCTTTTCTTCTCCCACCCCATAAATCTCGAGGGCGTCATTCACCCTACCTGATCCATGGCCCCTATCCTCTCCATCTGAGCTCTCTCCCCTATGCAAGAAGGTGGCAAGAAAAGCCATGGCCTCTCTGTGCTCTGCTGCCAGGCCTGTCCCCAGAGCACCAGCCTCACTTCTCTGCTGTTGGTTTCCCATGATGTGGATATTCTGGGACCTCCAACCCCAGTACATCTTAACAGTGACATACACACCTTCCCCTAGACTCCATTTCCACCAGTGACCCCAACCTCCCGCAGTTGCAAGCTTTACACTCTTGCTCGGTCCTCCCTCTTCCAAGCTACCCCATCCCATTCTATTATTTCTTCCTTTGATGGGACCCCCATTCTCCCCTTTCCTTACTTTTTCTTTTTTTAGACGGAGTTTTACTCTTGTTGCTCAGGCTGGAGTGCAATGGCGTGATCTCGGCTCACTGCAACCTCCATCTCCTGGATTCAAGCAATTCTCCTGCCTCAGACTCCCTAATAGTTGGGATTACAGTCACCCGCCACCTGCCTGGCTAATTTTTTTGTATTTTTAGTAGAGTCAGGGTTTCACCATATTGGCCAGGCTAGTCTCGAATTCCTGACCTCAGCTGATCCACCCGCCTTGGCCTCCCAAAGTTCAGGGATTACAGGCGTGAACCATCATGCCTGGCCACTTTTCCTACAACTCTCTTTGCTTCAGAACCTTAAGTTGTGACCTAACACAAGATGGCCTCCTTCCTGGCATCACTGACTGTGACCCGGTTACTTTTCCTGATGGATCACTGCAAACCTTTCATGCCTCTGACTGCCCACAGGGAAACATCCAAGCACTCATGGTTCGAGGCAAGTTACCCTGCCTTCCAACATCACATCTAGGTCCCCTCAGACGCACACCTCCGGTCGAGTCCACCGGTCAGTCATTCCACTGAATTCTCTCCAGCCCCTTTACTTAGGAAGAACATGCCTTTGTCCGTGTTCCACAGAAGGGAAAACTGCAGGAAAGGCATGAGGAGATTCCCGGGGGCTGTCTTGTGAGGTCATAATGGGAGGGCACACAGCCTCAAGAGCTAGCAACAAGGAGGCTGGATGGGAGACCACGGGAAGGGAGAGTGCCCTGCAGGAAGAGGCAGAACCGAGAGGGCAACGCCCTGGCACTGGTCACCTTCACGGCATCATGAAGGAGGAGGATCCGGGGAGGAGAAACCAAAGTCTGGGGAATTCGAGAGGTCAGAGCCATGGTCAGGGAGAAAGTTTCTGTCAAAAACCTCTCTCCTGGCCGGGTGCGGTGGCTCACGCCTGTAATCCCAGCACTCTGGGAGGCTGAGGGGGTGGATCATGAGGTCAGGAGTTCAAGACCAGCCTGACCAACATAGTGAAACCCCGTCTCTAGTAAAAATACAAAAATTAGCTGGGCATGGTGGCGCACGCCTGTAGTCCCAGCTACTCGGGAGGTTGAGGCAGAAGAATCGCTTGAACCTGGGAGGCGGAGGTTGTTGTGAGCCGAGATTGCGCCACTGTACTCCAGCCTGGACAACAGTGAGACTGTCTCAACAACAACAACTAAAAAGTTGGTGCGGTGGCTCACGCTTGTAATCCCAGCACTCTGGGAGGCCGAGGTGGGTGGATCACCTGAGGTCGGGAGTTCGAGACCAGCCTGACTAACATGGAGAAACTCTGTCTCTACTTAAAAAAAAAAAATTTTTTTTTAATTAAAAAGATACAAAATTAGCCAGTTGTGATGGTGCATGCCTGTAATCCCGGCTACTCGGGAGGCTGAGGCAGGAGAATCACTTGAAACCAGGAGACAGGTTGCGGTGAGCCAAGATTGTGCCATTGCACTCCAGCCTGGGCAAGAAGAGCAAAACTCTGTCTCAAAACAAAAAACAAGTCACTTCCTAAATCATAAGCGCCCGTGAACACGAACCGCATCTTATGCCTTCTCTGCCCCTCACCCCAGACCCAAGACTCAGTGACTACGTTTTGACTGATTGACAGACGAACGGCAGCTCTGGGGACTGAGCAATTGCTCTGGGACTTTAAAGACCTGGAGTCTTTTGCTGATGTGTGCAGTGGCCTTGGGCTAGCTGACAAATGTGCTGTTTCTGTTATAAAGGAGGGCTTGCAAAACCTCTTATTTTTTAATACATGTATTATATATACATGGCAGAAACTGCCTATGAGCAAAGAGAAGGAAATACAAATCACCCACTGTTAACATTTCAGTGTTTATTTTTCAGACCTTTTCCTAGCAAAATGTATATGTGTGTGTAATGATACTTTTAATTAAAAAAAAAAGTACATGCAGAAGATATAGTAAAGAACACTTACTAATTTGCCAACTCCTTGTGCCCTGATTTATTGAGACTTCATCCTTAAGTATGTATCACTATTGCATAGCTGAATATAACAAAACTCCCCATCAGCTCTCTTTCATTCCTTGGACTCACATCAGTCTCTAAGTCACCCCTGAACTGTGATTTATATGATAGCTTGGGAAAAGCCAATTGGGGACAATCAATGGAACAGACGGAGATAGGCCTGGAGAATGTGCATGAATTAAAAGGAAAACTCCATTGTAATAGGAACAAGATTCTAATCACTACACCTAATTACAAAGAGGAGTAAATCACTGAAAAAAAAAATTGTCTCATACAGAACAAACAAAGCAATTAGTCATAAACAGAAGCTCAGGGCTTGGTGAGCAAGCCAGAGCCCAGACCCAATCTACCAGCTGTGCATCTGCTCCCAAGACCACTTTGGGGCCATGGAGGGTGGGCTGTAAGGTGAGAGTAGAGCTTGGGTATGTAATGGTGCTGGGGAAGGGAGGGTGGCCGGCTCCCAATACATGCGCCTCTACACGCACACACACACACAGCCTCATCAGGACCTCTGATCACAGTAGTGACCCAGCATTAGATGCTAGAAGGCTTAAATCTACAACCCAGACCTTCCTGCATGGCAGAATGATGAGTGGTGATTTAATATATCTCAGAGTCACCTTCGTCATCCCTGTCTGTATCCCTCAAACAACAACAATAATAATAGCAGCTAATTCTTATACTCAATTACTGTAGATCTGACACTATGCCGGGCATTTCACAAAGCTATCTAGTTCAATTCACACATTAGACCTTCAAAGGAGGCACTATTATCATCATCTCCATGTATCAGTGAGGAAACTGAAATCCAGAGGGCTGAGCAATTTGGCTAAATTCATCCTGCTTATGAGGAGAAGAACCTGGATTTAAACCCAACAGTGGACCCCAGAGCCCATGCTCTTAAACTCTGCACCACGTCACCTGTAAGATGAGAAAAGTTAAACCCATCTTTTAATGTGGTAAAGAACCAGGTGTCAAGTGTGAAATGCCAGGTGCAAGTGGACCATTTCATAAATGTTAACGTGATTCTTAGCCCTTTTCCTATTGGTTGCCCCAACTCATTCTCTCTCCCCTGGGGTCTCCTTCCTAAAAGACCCTTGGAGAGTCCCACATTGCTGGTGGGCCCTTCTGAACCTTGTACTCTGTATCTGCCTATACCCCAGGAGTGGAGGATGAGGGGAATCTCCTGCTCTTGAAACCCAGGACCCTCCTAGAAACTGGCTATGCAACCCGGAGGTGAGCTCTGAGGGCTTGAACTTAGCAACTGTCTCTACTATAAGTTTCAAAAATTGAAATAGACCTGTAATAAATCGTTGTCCTGCAGGGCTACACAGTGACTGGAGTTATCTTAAATATATCATCTGACACAGAAAATCTAAATCTTCCTGAAAAACCCAAGACATGTAATGACTGTGTCTATAAGGGCAGGCTCTCCTGAAGGGTCTGTGAATAAAATCTCCAGGAGCGGGGGCTATTCTAGGTCTGTCTCATTGCCAATGGCTGAACTTGGTTTCACCCTGACAGTAGTGAGGGGAGATGAATCAGAACATGTACTGTTCATTTGGTCATTCTAAAGAACTTCCCTGAGCATGCCAGAATCTGTTTTAGGCACTGAGAGAGATGACTTGGAAAAATCAATCTAACAATATTCTGTGCACAGACCTACAGGGCTGGGGTGGGGGCAGCTTGGAGGCAGGACCACTCTTGAGGGCTAAGCTGCCTTCTTAAGAGCTAACAGGGCCTGGCCCAGGGCTGTGGGAAGAAGAGTGAGTCAGGTCCTTATTGATGAAGGCTCTTCCCCTCAGTCTAAAGCAGATGATAAAACAGGAGCTTCTGGCTGAGCGTGTGAGGCAGTAAACACACAAAAGCATTTGTTTTGACACGTCTGGCAGAGGGGCTCAGCTCAACACAGCAAACTCTCTTGCAGATGTCCTTAGTCAAGCCGTTCCTCTAGACTAAGGCCCTGCAGTGCTCAGCTTGGACCCTACCAGGGTAGTTGAGGGCTCGGGCCCCAGGGCCACAGAGACTCGGCTTCACACCTTACACTCAGGAACCACACGGTGATCTTGGGCGAGTGGTAGAACAAGTTACCCTCTGAACCCCAGTTAACAGAATGTTCTTTATGGGGGAATGAAATGAGGTGAAATGAGATGGTGTGACAGAGCATTTACACACATGGAAACACACAGGAAATACAGGCTCTTGATGCTGCTATTATTATTATTAATCATATTGGTGATTTTTTTTTTCTGTTTTTTGAGACAGGGTCTCACTTTGTCACCCAGGCTGTACTGCAGTGGCACAGTCATAACTCACTGCAGCCTTGACCTCCTGGACTCAAATGATCCTCCCACCTCAGCCTCCCAAGTAGCTGGGACTACAGGTACACGCCACCATGCCCCAGCTAATTTTTTTTTTTTTTTTTTTTGGTAGAGACAGGGTGGCCTCAAACTCCTGAGCTCAAACAATTGGCCTGGCTCAGCCTCCCAAAACGCTGTGATAACAGGTGTGAGCCACCGCACCTGGCTAGTCTTCTAATTTAAAGGCCACAGTTGGACTTGTCCTTCATTGAGTGCCCTGGTCTTCAGAAGAGATAGGACAGTGCTCTGGGTAAAGCCTGGTCAACACACACAACCTACAGACCCGGGTGGCCCTTCCTCTCCTGACAGTGGTTGTAAAAAATCAGCTGCTCGACCAAGCGGGCAACTGTCCACCGTCTTCCTCCAGAGCTCGCTCCTCCTCTTACCAGTCCACTCCACCTGGCTCTTGCCTCCCTGCACCCAAGAGTCTATATGAAAGAGAGAGAGAGAAAAAAAAAAACACAACTCATTTCATACAGCGCCAAAGAGAGATCTGAGGTATAGAGCCACCAAGTCCCACCTGCCCCCAAATGTCACCTGGACAAGCTAATTGGTGCTGCCTTCTTTCCCCTTTTCTCACATCCCTCAGGATATGAGTTCTAATATCCACTTAGGATCTGAGTGACCGCAGGCGAATTACTTCGCCTCTCTGGCTTTGAGTTTCCAGTTTGTAAAATGGGGATAATAAGACCGCCTACCCCTCCTGAGCGTGTCTGAGAGTGACCACATGTGGCAGACTGCATTCTCCTAAGGTATTTCCATAATATCTCCCCGATGCCACATGCTATCTATGATAGGAGCTCAATACGCCTCCAATCCAGAGGTGAGCTCTATGTCCCCTCCCCTTCATTCTAGTTGAGAATTTGAGACTCACTTGTGTTGTTTGACCTTTGAGGTTAGGTAAAAAGAAAAAAAAAAGTGAACACGCTTCTGCCTTGTCTGTGGAAACACTGGTGCTCCAGCCCTAAGCTGCTGTATAAGGAGTCTGACTGCCTGAGGCAGCCATGATGTAAAGAAGCTCAAACCAGCTCATGCAGAAACACCATGGGGAGAAGTCCTGAGATCCCCTGGAGAGAGATGCTTGGTCAGCCCCTGTTGTGCTAGTTACAGCCACTAGAACTGCAACCTCATGTCTGACTGCAACCTCATGAGATGCTCCCAGCCTGAACCACTCAGCTGAGTCCCGCCCAAATTCCTGCTCCATAGAAACCACGAGAAATAACATAATGATTGCCGTTGTTGTAAGCCAACAAGTTTTTGGGTGATTTGTTATGCATCAATAGATAACTGGAACACCACATATATAAAAACATGCTGTAAACTGATGGGTAAATATTAAGAACTCCAAATGCTATCGTAACTTTTATGATTATTTCCTTTTCAAGTCTGCCCTTGATTTTGTCTTTAGAAAAGTATGTGTGTTGTGGGTGGGGTGAGAAGAATGCATACAGAATTGCCCTTAGCTGCCTTTCTTTTATTTTTTTAAGACAGAGTCTCACTCTGTTGCCCAGGTTAGAATGCAGTGGCACAATCTCAGCTTACTGCAACCGCCACCTCCCGGGTTCAAGCAATTCTCCTGCCTCAGCCTCCCGAGTTGCTGGGATCACAGGCATGCACCACCACACCTGGCTAATTTTTGTATTTTTTAGTATAGAGGGGGTTGTGCCTTGTTGGCCAGGCTGATCTCGAACTCCTGACCTCAGATGATCCACCCGCCTTGGCCTCCCAAAGTGCTGGGATTACAGGCATTAGCCACTGTGTCTGGCTTTGCCCTTAGCTTGAGGGAAAAAAGTCAATTGTCACCAAATGGATGGTGTCAATATGTAAAATGACTTCTCAATTCACTTGGTGGCATCTTTTAGAAATAAAGGTTCCATGAACTAATTAAAAAGTGAATTGCAACTAGGGGATTTCCCCCAACAAAGCCAAGCTAATTCTACCCAACGATCCTCAAAACACGCTGGGTACTGCAGAGAAGCTGAGTTCCCTGCACAGCACCGGAAGAAGCCACTTCAGCTGCCCATGGGGAAAGAAGCCATGTGTTCCAAGCATAAGAATGTGGACATGAAGCCTGGCCTTCCATCCCACCTTTTGGTACTGGGATTGGGGAGACGATCTCCACCAACCACAAAATGCGCGTGCCTGGGGTAGCCAGGTGCCTCACAGTTCAAAACAACAACTTTCGTGTTCTCATCTCTGTGGTTCCTGGGAGCAAACTGAGATGGTAAAGCCGTCAGCAGCCTAGGCCCTCATCATCTTGACAGATACTTAGCTATTCATTTAAAAACAAGCAAGAGAACAAGCGTCAGCTGTATTTTTTAATTACTCCTGGATAGGACTGGGAATGCTTTGGCATAATTGGGGTATTGAGATTTTTTTCCCCGTTTGAAGGCCTTGTTGCAGCAAGAAAAATACCACGTTTATTCTAATTAAAACCAACTCTTCTTTTAAATCATCGCAGCAATAAGAAGGCAATTGGTGATGGATATTTACTTTTTAAGGGTAGCTGGGGTAACAGCTACTAGGCCCAGATCTGCTGTGTTGAACGTATGTCCTTCAGCACGGAATTCTCTCACTTGCAGGCTCAGTTCTCTCATTTATTAAATGGGAGATATGAAGAAAATCCCACATGTTCCCTTTGGCTCTCATTTAATTTGAGGTCATTCCTCCCACTTTCTGTTACCCCAGCCCAGTAGGGTATAATGTACCAAGGACCAGCTCTCTTGGTATGAAGAGTATTTGGGGACATGTGGTGTTCAAACGAATCCCTAGGCCTCCATGGGAACCCCAGGGCTGGAACTGTCGTCAGCTTGTCCGGACAGTGCAGTGGCCCCCAACTACCTGTGTGTGCATCCGTCACACCTGGTGACTTGTTAAATGCCCAGCCCAAGCTGCTTGCCCCTTCAGCAAGCGTGTTTCAGTCGTTCTGGGGTGGGGCCCAGGAATCTTCATTTTGGATAAGGGTCCAAAGTCATCTCTGACGAGGTATTTAGAAGACCATACTTTAAAAAAAGGTACAGGTCTAGCTGAAAAACATGGCCTTCAGACGTAGAAAGACGTAGTTGTCTTTTTGATTTTCCAGCCACATAAACCTGACAAAGACTCGACGTTCCTGAACCTCTCTGTTCGCAAACAAGTGCAGCTCCCTAGCACTGCTGGAGGGTGGGAGGAGACCACACCCAGCACCTTCCCGGTTCACTTCCCGCCACACACAGCCGCCTGCCAAAGACCTGTTCCCTTTCCTCGCTTTACACTCAAGAGTAGCTTTTCAAAAAGCACCAGCGCAATGACCTCTCAGAAAACAAGTTTGGCAGAAAAAGCCACATTTAAAAGGGTCCAATAGGCTGGGTGCGGTGGCTCATGCCTGTAATCCGAGCACTTTGGGAGGCTGAGGCAGGTGGATCACCTGAGGTCAGGGGTTGAGACTAGCCTGGCCAACGTGGTGAAACCCTGACTCTACTAAAAATACAAAAATTAGCTGGGCATGGTGGCAGGCACCTTTAATCCCAGCTACTCGGGAGGCGAAGCAGGAGAATCGCTTGAACTCGGGAGGCAGAGGTTGCAGTGAGCTGAGATTGCACCATTGCACTCCAGACTGGGCAACAAGAGTGAAACTCCATCTCAAAAAAAAAAAGTTAAAGGGTCCAATAGAAACACTTTGGCCATTTAAAATGGCCATACTTCTCTTGGTTAACAGTAAGGCGAGGAGGACAGCTGAATTTAGCCACCAACAAAACAAGTTGTAATTGTATACCTGGCAGGTGGATAATGAAAAATGATAATAAAAATAGTAAGAAGAGGATGATGGTCCCTATAAATCTAACAGCATTTCTAAAAGCCTTTGGATGCCCTGCCCTGTTCAGGTGCTGAACTGTCTTGTTTCCATCCTTCACCCTTGGACTTGACTGGGAGTAGGGAGGAGAATGAGCGCGCTGGAGCCAGGGATGGGGAAGGGCTGCGCGCAGCACTCCCGCCTCCTGCGCAATCTGTCCTCCCGGAGCACAGGGGGATGTGGTTTACCTGAGTGCACCTATTTGCAACCAGACACCTGGCTTTGACCAAATGTGACCAAATGGCTGACAGAGCACATTAGCTTGCCTCCTCCGCTTGTCAAAACAATTAGGCTCTGAAAGGTGGTGGTGGCCTCACCGGGCTGAGAAAATGCCATCGGTGTATGAGACCGTTCATCAACCTCCTGGAAGGTTCGACGGGGCCAAGAGGGCAAATGACCTAAATGGGGAGAGGGAGACTAGGCTGGAGGTAGGACAGGGGAGTCATTAAAACATTAAAAAACCTGAAAGTACCACGTAGCCACAGATGACCAAAGGGATCCATTCCCATGGCTCCATAGGGCACACGGCCAGCGTGGTGCTAAGCGTAAGGGGTGGGAGTCCTGGCATCCACCGGGTGATTGACAGGCTGGCCCTCCCGCGCTTCTGCTCTGCTCCGGTAACTACCCGTATTATGCCGAAATGACACAAGCGACAATAATTAAGCCCCAGATCTCTGTGGATCATTCGCAGTGATAATTCCACCTTTGTAATTCAGCTTCAGATAAACCCCTTTTGTTCTGCCTTATAACACAGATTCTAGTATCATTCAAGTATATTAACTGTAGCCTATTACTGTCACAAAAAATGCTCCCTGAGCCATAGCAAAAGACTCCCTAGACAAAACTTTATGTCATGTTAATCCAAGCTTTAATAACTATGAGGATATATAACTGTATTCTAATTGTGCTCTGCGTTCCCGCATACAAAAACAGAAGATATCAAAAATGACAGCAGCCGATCTCTTCAAATAAAAAAGCATTAATTCCTCACTCAGGGCGCTGGGATGCTGGGGTGAAGAGATGTATGTTTATCTGAAGAGAGAAGACATATGGGACTTTTGAGGACAGAGAAGGTTTAGGGGCTAGGGTGGGAGCACCAGGAATCAATGCCACAAGGGTTGAAGGCTGCGGAAGAGGCTGGAAGGCAGACATGGAGACTTGGACACAGAGACTGACTTATCAAGAGAGCCAGGTCAGAGATGTTCAGAGGATAGAGAGAAGCCAAGTAAAGCTTTCTTTGTTTTGTTTTGTTTTGTTTTGAGATGGAGTCTCGCTCTGTCACCCAGGCTGGAGTGCAGTGGTGCAGTCTCGGCTCACTACAACCCCTGCCTGCTGGGTTCAAGTGATTCTCCTGCCTCAGCCTCCTGAGTAGCTGGGATTACAGGCGTGCGCCACCACGCCCAGGTAATTTTTGTATTTTTAGTAGAAACAGGGTTTTGCCATGTTGGTCAGGCTGGTCTCGAACTCCTGACCTCAGGTTATCCACCTGCCCCGGCCTCCCAAAATGCTGGGATTATGGGCGTGAACCACCATGCCTGGCCCACGTGAAGCTTTCTAAGGCAGCTGTGAGGATCCCTCGGTTCTTGACCCAGTTTGGACATTAACTCAGTGGGTAACCTTGGCCAAGTCATTCCCACTTGCTGGGCCTCCCTTTCTTTCTGAGGAGACAGCGTCAGGTCAGACATCTTGTAGGGCTCACTCCCTCACCTCCTCCAAGCCCTCTCCCTGCGGCCCAGCCTGGCCAGCTGATGTAAAATTACAACCCACTCCAGGTACTTCCTAATCTCCTTTACACTGTGTTTCACTGTTGTTTTATTTAAGTGGCTCCTACCATTTTCTAATTGTGCTATGTAATTTTCTTTTTTGGTATATTTGCTGTTTATCCTATGTCTCTCCACTTGAGTTGAGTTCTGTCATGACCGGGATTTGTTTCTGTTCTGTTCACTGATTTATCCCTGGTGCCCGGCATGGTACCTGGCACACAGCATGTGTTCAGCGTTTGCTGAATGACCACGTGGCATGGCCATGGACCAGGTGTGTGGTCCGGGACAAGTTTCTTCAACTCACCAAGCCTCAGTTCCTCAACTGAGGAAAAAAGAGGCAGATACCTACTTCCTAGCATTGCTGAGAGGATTAAATTAAAGAGCAGATGCAAAAGCAACTGGAATGGTGCCCAGCACAACAGAGGTGCTCAAAGCAGGTTATTTTATGGACGAAAACAACATTCCCTATAAGGCTAAAGATGCAATTTTCACTGCTAAGACCAAACGCAGGTCCTTATGTAGTTATTGGTCTTATTACCACCACAATATACGCCTCTGCTAGAAACTCCACCTCCT
The DNA here is from genome assembly GCF_037993035.2 of Macaca fascicularis. Taxonomy (NCBI): domain Eukaryota; kingdom Metazoa; phylum Chordata; class Mammalia; order Primates; family Cercopithecidae; genus Macaca; species Macaca fascicularis. The sequence continues at coordinate 49,223,230 of NC_088390.1, forward strand.
CTACTTCTCCAGCCCCCAAACCCACTCCAGGTCCATAGTCTGTCTCCTGGCACCAAAAAAGAATCAAAACACTAGGCTCTTGTGGGACACTTCTGCATCATGGAGGCTGCTGGGCATGGGAGTCCAGAAGCCCACAGTGAACTTGGGCAAATCACAAATCTCCTGGCCTTAACGTTACCTTCTCTTTAAAAATCAGGATACTATATTTTAATGCGTCTCCCGTACCGCAGAGGGTGGGAATGAAATATAACAAAATGAATTGTCCAACAAGAGGAATTAGGACTCTGTTGTTTAACCTCTCTGAGCCTTGTTTCCTTATCTGTGAAAACGGGTATCGTCATAACCCTCACTGCCTTATCGCACCCAGTGGTTGTGAAGACAAAAGAGCCAGTGGAGCTTCTGCTATGTAGAGAGTGACCAGAGGCAGAACCCCGAGGGGCCAAGAGCACTTCGTCTGTAGCAGGTAGACTTGTCCTGCAGTGCCAGCTCCCAGGCTCATGCAAACCACTTAACTTCTGCACAGGGCCAGTTTTTTCATCTGTATCATGGGAATTAAAACTTTACCTGCTCTGCCTACCTCAGTGTTGGGTGATGCTGGGACAGATACTTCACAGCCTGTCAATCATTTTCACGCCCACATGAAAATGGCCCCAAGAGGAGGAAGAGCAGGGCGTACCTCCTACTGCGGTTTGGGCCGCTGAAGAAGGTTTTAGTAATAATGACCACAGGCAGATGAGATGATCCGATCTCTAATATTCTTTCTTGTGACTAGGAGACAAGATCAACCCGCAGCTCAAGACTGTTTCCCGCCTCCCCTGTGATCTGGAATGCCTTCATCTAGTTGGAGGGACTCAGAGGGCAACTGAATAGAATTTCCTTAAAACATTATGACCCACAGGCAATGCAACGGTGCCCGTGTGGGCTGGATCTCCACCGGGCAAGGACTATCCCATGGCAAGTGTTCATTGACTGGGACCAGAATGGCCAGCCTCTTTATTGATATTTTCACCACACTTAAAAACCAAAGAATAAAAGGATGGGGAGGTGGCAGATGAGGACAGCAATTTCATTAATCACTTCCTCTTTTGCTGAAGATCAACTATGCAACCAGATTTTATCATGAGACAGATCAGAAATCCCTAGTGTAACAGCAATCGCTCCTTTTACCTTTCTTCAGACAATGCAAAGGACATAAAAGGCCCTGAAGCTCCCATTCCCAAAACTGCTGAAAAGCAACCACAGGTAGAATATGAAGCAAAGATGGTTGCTCCTCAGGTCTCCAAGGTGCCTACCTGACCTTTAGAGCCCACTGGCCAGAACTCAGAATTCTAGTGGCACAGTTGAGCAGTGTCTGGAAAATCACCTTGGATTTTCTCCTTTTACCTAGGAGCCTGAGGTTTCTCAGCACCCACAGAGTTTACAGTGGGCTTCATTTCCCTACCCCATCCTACACTGGCTCACTCTGTTTTAATGAATTCTCATCTCCCCAAAGTGGAAAACCGATGGAAAATGGAGGAAGAACAAAGATATTCCACAAAAGACTGAGAACCCAGGCTGGATGTGGTGACTCACGCCTATAATCCCAACACTTTGGGAGGCAAAGTCAGGTGGATCACCTGAGGTCAGGAGTTTGAGACCAGCCTGGCCAACATGGTGAAACACCGTCTCGACTAAAAATACAAAAATCAACTGGGTGTGGTGGCGGGTGCCTGTAATCCCAGCTACTCGGGAGGCTGAGGCAGGAGAATCGCTTGAACCCGGGAGGCGGAGGTTGAGATCGTGCCATTGCACTCCAGCCTGGGCAACAAGAGCAAAACTCCATCTCAAACACCAACAACAACAAAAACTGAGAACCCAAATGGAGGTCCCTCACTCCTCCCCAGACTGGCACACCGCACATCAGACACATGGGAAAGAGGCCCCATGTAATCAGCGGCTGCTGAAATTTCTGCAATACCTATCAAAAACTATGTTTTTCCCTTGCCCATCCAGCATCAGCTGCCAAAGACTTCGATATCTATTTGAGAACCCTCAGTATTGATCAGGTCAAATGCTACAAGGTTTTTATCTCCTGATTTCTTAACCTTAAAGGGACCCAGAGGACTTACCAATATAGTAATGTCACAGTGAAAATAATTGTGGGGAAGAAAGATACTGAGTAATTTACGTTGTCCTGATTTTTACTTGTCCATCACCTTCAGTACTCATGCAGAATGTCTCACAAATCCTTCCCCCATTTTTTCATGGGGATTACTGAGACCCCGACAACAGAACGATGCCTCGCTTTACTAGAGGAATACTGTCGAGAATTACAAATGAAAGACTTAAGCAATTCAGTACATTATAAGTCAGACACTATCTTTTTCATCTTTGTTAATACGTGAACTCCAGGCAGCAAATCTGTTTTGTTTTTTTTTTTTAAACAAAAAAAAGGTAGAAAAGCTTTAATCACAAACAATTTAGGTGGTATCGGGAGCAAATTACAACACTAATACAGAACTCAGAGAAAGAAAATAAGTTTTAAAAGTACAAAATGATGACTTGCAGTGTAATGTTCATCTTCCTTCTGGCCAGACTTGTGGATTCATCATCCAGGGAGGAAAACTGAGGCAAAGCTGCCAGGCTAGAAAGGTTGAATGAAGAGCAGGAAGGAGGCAAACTGTGGCTTCATATGCCTGTCATTAGAGCAGTCATGAAGGCTTTGAAAAAATCATCATCATCATCATTATGGCGTTGGCCATCCTCCTGCAGGAAGGCGCAATGATTCGTGAATTGGAAGTGAGGATTGGCAGGAACTGGAAGTGAGGATTGGCAGCCATTGGTCTCTGCCCCAACTCTCCACATTTTCTCTGATGGACTCGGGCCCAAGTTCACCCCCATCTGACGCCAGGCCCTCCCAAAGAGGACCCCCAAAGGTCAAGACCCCCTGGCTGCAGGAACTCTGCATCCGGAGATGTAACATGTCTATATTCTATTTATCCAAGGTCTATTATCAGCCACAAATGCTGAACTCCAGGCTGGCTGCCTCTGCCCCAAGTGTCCTCCTGGGCTGCTTTCCAGGACCTCAGCTAGTCTGAAAAGTATTCTAGCTGCCAGGGTCAATGTTCTGCTGAATTGCAGCTATGTAGGATCTGGGTATTCCAAGAGTTAACACCCCAGAATCTCAGAGTTCCTTCGCTCATTCACTCCATGACCTGTCTACTTCAATGCCTCTGCCGGGCTCTGCGCCTGACTGCACTCTCAGAGAGGCCTCTAGCCAGGTCTTGTAATAGAAAACAGACATAGGAAGAAGCAGGTAACTCCCCACCACGGGAGAATCCGAATCAACTGACCAATGCGAGCGCTTGGCAGAAACACTCCTGAGGTCTCAAGGATAAGCCCTTTTATCCCAGTGCCAGGACAGCTGCACGCTGTGAGGCAATGGCCCACGAGGGGCAGTGTGACACCTCCCATCCGTCCTGCCCACCCCGGAACCCTGGCCAGGTGCTTGGCAGAAACTGCCAGCATGCCCCTTGGCTCCAAGGAGTCTGAGCCATTCTAAGTGGCAGGTTCCAAGTACTAAGCTGCTGCCCCTGGCTAAAAAAGAAAAAAACAGAGAGGAAGAAAGAGAGGTAGAGGAAGCGGAGAATGCAAAATTTCCCCCCAGAAGGCATGTCAGCTATTCAGAAAATCTGGAAGACTGGAGCTGGGAAATGAGGAGCAGGCCAAAATGTTTAACCCAAGTTCTTTTATGATGTGCCCCCACAGAAACAAAACATCAGGGCATCTCACGAAGATCATGGTCGCTTCTGGGCCTATGATATCTTGAAACATGAGCCATGGTATTTTATTCCAAATATTTCTCCTTTGGCAAGGATAGTCCCTTTACTTCGGGAGCTAGGACACACAAGTGAACCCAACCCAACTGCTGTCCCATCCATGCTTTACATGACCTCTTGTAAAGGCATGCACAAGCCCTTCCTGGACAACAGAGGGCCGCTTTCAAAGCAGAGGTCTACCTTCAGTGGGACTAATCATTTAAGTAGCCCCCAAACTCTGATTAGAGGATGTCTGCAGAAGTCTTGCCAGAGGAGATTTGAGAAACTGAAACATGGTACCTGCCAAGGACAAGCCTTTTGGCACTGTAGCCACCTCAAGACACTTGGCAAATTCCATCAGGTGTCAACAATAGATCTAAACACATTAGACTTAAGAGAACAAAGGAGAGGTCTCTATGGGGCCTAAAAGGAAGCCTGTTGCTAAATAAGCAAGAGAAAGGAGAATTAGCATCTACTGGGTGGCAGGCATCATACATCCACAATTTCACCTGCATCTCTAGTGCAACCCTTCCAGATAGGCTTGATGATCCCCATTTTATAGATGAGGGAATTCAGGATCAGGGAGACTAAAGAGCTTGCCCTGGGAGACAGCCACGGTCTGTGATCTTTTGTCCACTGCCTGCTACCATTAGGTACATTCTTAGTTTTGAGTCTCCTATGAGAATTTAAAGCAAACATAAGTCGTTCATAGAGCCCAACATCTGTACTTTTCAACCACCCTCTCTTCACCCTCCTGCTCACCCTAATTCCTCTTCCTTCAAATAACAAAAACATTAGTTTGCAGTGTCCACAGAGGTACAACACCTAGAGATACTTGGACTTAGAAATAACCCACTTTGTTGCTTTTCTTCTTTCTCCCCAAGTCCTGTTTCTTAGCAAAGTCTTTATCATCTGCTGAGTGGAGGGGTCACAGGGCAGAGGTAAAAGCCTTCAGGGTCCTCACTCCAGCTGGGTTATGACCTCCCCTTCTCCAAGAACCCGAAGGTAAATACGCATTAGAAGGGCGGCAGGTCGTGGGGGTGGCCAGAATGCATAGCATATGATAGCTGGGTCGCCAGTGTCTGGGTCACCAGTGTCCGGCACTGTGCCTGGCACACAGTGGGCTAATATGGATGCTGCTACTGATAAATAATTGAGAAGGAGCTGCATGTGCCAGGGAGGAGTTAAGATGGAGATGCTTCTGAGGACAGAAGAAGAGGAGCCAGTGCTGGTTGAGTCCTCCCAGGCATGCAACCCACAGAGGTTCTGGGAAAGCTGCTGGGCTGTACCAGCTGGCCCCACCGGGCTCTGTCCACTGAGGGACTGGCTGTGCCAGGAACCTCCTGGCCACTCTGGAATTCCAAAGCTCATGGTCAGAACCCCAGGGCCATTTGGCTGCTTCTTCCTTGCTTGCAGACCTGCTCTTCTCTTCAGTGTCTCCCTCTCTTCCTCTCTTGCCACAAGCAGCTGGGAGCACCTGCTCCTGGACCCCCAAAGTCTCCAGCCCTCACTCCCCTTCCATCCCTCCCCGGCTGCTACATGCCTCTTTAGGGGCATGTTCTCCCTTGAGAAGTTCCATCAGACCCCACGACCAACACCACATCCCTGCATCTTTCATAAACTCATGGAACTGGGAAGCAGGATAGACTCTTGGAGATTTCATCTGACTCCCTTCTTTGGCAGATGAGGGCTACCTGGGTCCCAGAAACCATGTGGCTTGCGGAAGTCTACTCAGCCAGTTGGCAACAGAGCTGCGACCAGAACCCAAGGCTCTTAATGACCCTTAATGACTCTGATGACACATAAATTAGCATGAGGGGGCTGCATCTCTGGGCATGGGCTGAGAGTGAAGGCCTTGGGACACTGCCTGGCTCCTGGCAGTGTGTTTCCTCTCCAACCGAGAGGCACTCATGGGAAGGGTACTTTGGAGCTCTCTGCCCGCACATCTGATCTTCCCTCTTACCGCGTCTACACACCACCAGCTCTAATATGCTGTCATTTTGCAGGATCTGAACACATTTTTTTTTTATATGGAGTTTCGCTCTTGTCGCCCAAGCTGGAGTGCAATGGCGCAATCTTGGCTCACTGCAACCTCTGCCTCCTGGGTTCAAGCGATTCTCCTGCCTCAGCCTCCCAAGCAGCTGAGATTACAGGTGCACGCCACCACGTCCAGCTAATTTTTTGTATTTTTTGTAGAAACGGGGTTTCACCATATTAGCCAGGCTGGTCTCGAACTCCTGACCGCAGGTGATACGCCCACCTTGGCCTCCCAAAGTGCTGGGACTACAGGTGTGAGCCACTGCACCTGGCCAGGATCTGAACACATTTTTAAGCTGCGTTTCTGGCTCTGAAAAGTGAGAGGTCCTCACCACTGTACCCCCAAAACTAAGGGGAAGAACAAGTCTCCTAGTTCATAAACACTTGGCCCAAAAGGTAGGTGGGGTTAAATATGTCTATGTATTTAAATACGTAATATAGTAGGAAAAAAAGACCTGCCCAAGGATAGGAAATTTCAACCATTGCTGATTATCTTTCATTATTCAAGCAAGCTTCCGCAGATGCTGAAAGAAGGCGGATGTTTAGGAGGTATGGAAATATCATTTCCTCCTGGGACGAGGAGAAGGGAGCTGGTGTCGTTATATACCAATGAGCTTCCCCCTGGTTGTTTTTTCCAGTAATCTTAGTACCGCCCTCTGGAGGAATGAGGCCAACTCTGGGACCAGCTTGATCGTCGGGACAAATGAAGGTGGCTTGGGCTGCTGCCCTGGGCTCCAAATGGGTTTTCCTCCCTCCAGCTCTCTCCTTCTAATCCCTCCCACACGCATTTCCTGGGGTCCTATCATGAGCCTGGCACAGAGCTAGGCACTGGGAGGAGTTCACCTTCTAGTGACATGATGGACAGGCAGGCAAAAAGTAACCATAAAGCACTGGGCTGTGTGCACAGAGCGGGCACCAAGCACTATGAGAATAGAGGGAGGGAGGCGCAACCCAACAGACTGGGTCGGGGAGGGAGGGAGCTGGCATGTGCGCAGATGTCTGTTGGCCGAGGGATGGCTATGGGAGTTCACAAAGGGAGAGTTTCAAGCAGAAGACACAGTCCTTTTAAAGAGCCGAGAGAGAGGAAGGGCATCCAGTCTGGTATGGCTAAAGCCAAGTGCGTGAGAAGGCAGAGGCATGGAGAGCGCACCTGCACCTGGGAGGGCCTCATCAGCCTCACCAAGGAGCTCAGGCTTTCCTGGGGAGACGACAGGGCTGCTGCCAGGTATTGAGCAGGGGAACAACATGGCCAGCGCAGCTTAAAACCATCCCTCTGGCAGCATGGAAAGGGTAGACCAGAGGAGGCCAAGACTGAAGGTTAAGAGAAGAGTTTTGTCACTTGAGGGATGAGTGATGAGGAAATGGGGGCCACATACAACTAGGGAGAGAGGCAAGCGGTATTTTTAGGGTGGAATAGAAAGATTGATAACTGGAGATGTGGGGACAGAAAAAAGAGAGGCATGGAGATGACAACTCCCAGTACCACTAGGATGGAGCACACAGGAACAGGATCTGACCAGGCCACTCACCTGTGTGGAACACATGGCTGGCTCTCAACAGCGCAGGCAGAATTCCTAGCCTGGCATCAAAGCTGCTATTATCTTTGCGGTCTCATGAGCTGGCCCCACAGAGCATAGTACTGGTCTTCTCTCTCAATGAGCCTCCTCCCTCACCCCGTGATCTGAAGTCCCCTGCACTTCCCACTTCTGTACTTCACTTGCTCAGGCCATATTGCCTGCCTCTGCCTGTTGAAATGCCTAGTCTTCAAGTGAAGCTCAAATGGCAGCTCTTCCCCTCCCTACTTGGCTGGGTTTTTTCTCTTTCTCTTTTACAATCCCAAAGCACTTTGCATGCACCCAGTACTTACTTGCCTTGTATTATGGTATCTGTCACTCTCTCACCCACAAGACTCTGTGATCCCTGCCAGCAAGGACATGGACAGCTTGGTTCATCTTTGCAGCCCTCGAGGAGCTTTGGACAAACTAAGTTCTCGGTAAGTCTGACAATACACTAAAATATCCGAAACGACACTAAAAAGTCCAGGAAGTGGAGATAAAAGAGCTCTTGCAAACTGATTCTCCTTCCCACACTCAGGATGGACCACCACTTATATCCTCCCAGCTCGGAATTAACAACAGACTTCAGAATTTATTGTCTAAAAGGCAATCTATCCGGAAGAAAAACAACAAGCCTTATCACCGATGAATAAGCTTTCCAAACACACATACAAGGAAGATGAGTTTGACAAAGTGGGTAATACAAATCCCATATATTATTTGCATAAAACATAAGGAAATCACTTGCAAGTTCTCTGCAAGACAGAGGTTATATAAACACCATTTCTTTCATGATTCCAATGACCCAAACTATTTTCGGAGGCCCAGTTTAGCAGTAAGAAAGCCTTGTTTTTGCTGGGTTAGGTTTTTGTTTTGTTTTGCCCTTCCCTATAGAAAGGAGACTCAGCTCATTTGGATTAACTCAAGTGAAAAGAAAGCAATATCTCTGCTCTAATTCCACAAGGCTAGGAGAGAGCCCCTTGTAAATTCATTTCTGGTTCTCAGACAAACACTTGTGAACCTGTTGATTACAGGGAGGGTATTGTCTGCATTTGCTAGGGGTAAAAATAACCCTGTGATGTTCCTCCTTCACCAACCAGGCAGCCAAAACACCGCTTCTACTCACATGGGTGTTCAAAGTCAGAGAGCAATTTGCATGAGTAGAGAAAACTCATTTCAGAAGCTGTTATTCCGACACTGCATCCTTGGGAGGTGACTGAGGGAATGAGCCTGGTTGGAGAAACAGACCCCCTCCCTGCAACACCCCAAAGGCTTTCCCTGGAGAGGCAGAGAAGCTGCGTCTGTTGTGTTGGTGTGGTGTGGGCAGTCTTGGCCTGCAAGAGTGGAGTGGGCTCAGAACACAGGTGCAGATTTGTTCCTGTCCTTCACCTAGTAATGCCCTCCCCTCCATGGCCAGAGCAGGGGGTCACTGGCTCATCCTCAGCCTGAACTCCTGCTTCCTTTATCCCTTTGACTCTCACAGTCTTTATGGCAACTTTTCTCGAAGCACATTCCAAGGAATACTGGTCCCACGGAACCACACTCCAGTGGTCAAATTAACCTCATCTGAGGAACTCAGCATACAGATGGAGATTCAGGAAGCTCATCACTACATATCAAAGGCTTTGTGAAGGTCTGCAGGAAGGGAGCCTGTTGAATGCACGTTTCCCCAACTGTCTGAATCACGGGCCCTTCCTTCCCGAGCAGCTCCATGTCTCGCAAGGAAGATGCATTAGGGAGATCAGTATTCCTTCCCTTCCATGCTTAGCTCCCATCTGCACAATCTTTTGTTTCTATCTGTGCAAATCAATCTGTTTTTTCTAGATACACAGGCAAATGAGAAACATTAAACGACAGACCAACACAGACCCAAGAAAGCTTCAAATGTTAACCAGGCGATCTTTAGAAATAAAAGGATTTAAAACTCTCAATGTAGTAGACATGAAAGTAACCCAACAGAGATAACCGAGGGCAACGTCCCTGTCCCTCGCTATGAAACGTGTGCTGAAAGCAACAGTGTGGCCTGTGGCTTCACACCTAGAACACCCTTCCTAAGACTAGACTAGTCCAGGTCAACCTGTGTAAGGCTGGACAGGAAGGCTGTTCTTAAATGGGAAACAAAATCCACTCTGGGAACACACGTTTGAACTGGAAACACTCAGCTATGCAGTGAGCTGGCACTAAGGGACGGGCCCTACGCGAGGCACCCTGGGAAATTCAGACACAGAGAAGACATGAATCTGCTCAAACGCTCAGCCTCCAGTGGGCAGAGGGACTTGCCTGTGCAGGAGTGGCACAGATAAAACCCAGAGGAGTTTATAGAAAGGTGAGACCATGTTTCCCTGGGAGAGAAGCAGGGAAGGCTGCACGGAGCAAGTGGCATTGGAATCGGGTCTTCGAGCACAGGTAAGAGTTCTGATGGGGTGGAAATGGTGGCATTGCTGACATGAGAGTGACAAGAACAACCATGGGTGGTCTGAGAGAGGATGGAAGAAGCCAGGGCCATGAGTAGCCCAGTAGGGCTGGAGAAGCTGGAACTATCTAGGGAAAGGACACAGGGCATGCTTCACAGAGGGTCCAAGCACTCAGCAATAAAGACACGTGCTTTCTGAGAAGCCTCAGCTTTCTTCGGAGGCCACGGGGAAGCAGAGGAATGACATGAACACAGTTGTTTTTAAGGCACACTTCTCTAGTCGCAGTTTACTGGATAAACTGGGTAGAGGAGAAGTGTACAAAGAAGGCTGTGGTAACTACCAAGCCAGTCTAATGAAAAACAGATTTAGAATCTGAAATAATCAGAAGAAAGGAAGCTATTGAGGCTGATAGTACTGAGTTCTGAGGGGGAAGAAATATTTGAGGAATCTACAGAACATTCCAGGTGAAATGTCCAGGAAATCACTGGTCTTCCAAGCTTGGCATTTCCCCAGAAGGAGCCAAGGGTGGAGGTACAGACAAGGACCGACTCACCTAAAGGTGATGCTAGGGGTGGAGGTGGAGGGAGAAGATGCAGGGGATGAAGCCCTAAGGGCATCCGCCTGAGGAGCAGGGAAAGAGAAGCAACTGCTAACGGAGGCCAGCAACAGTCGCAGGGAGGAAGGAGAGCCAGAGAGAACAGCCCATTGGCCAACAGCCTGAGGCGGGGTTAAACAAGGGCTCTGCAGCCAAACTACCCAGGTTCAGATTCCATCCCTGCCACCCAGTATGAGAGACCTTGGGAAAGTACCTCCATTTCTCCATTTGTAAAACCAGCTCTCAGTTCCAAACCCACCCTTTTATACTTATTCTCCACTAGACCTGGGACCCTGCAAACCACATACATTTTTGATTTGCCCCTAGCTCCCTGGTAAGCTCTGCCAACAGCGTGTGCTAGAGGGAGACCCTAAGGCTGGAGGAGGAAGACGGTCTTGCTCCCTCCCATCTGCTGCCTGGGGGCTTCCTATCAGCTTGTGGTTCCTGTGAGCATCACCCCAGCAATGCTTCTTCATCCCGGCAGTAAAGGTGCCTTCCCGTACCAGCAGCTGAATCCAGCCTGTAGTTTCTCCCAACACTTGTAACCAGCAACACAGCACCCAGCCCCTCAGAGACACAAGCACCAAGGGCCCAGATCCCTCCTCAAAGGCCTTGGGTTCCTCCTCCAAACATCTAAGTTTTAGTCTTTCCCTCATCAGCCCTAGGTAGGGTAAGGGTGGTGGCTTCCTGTAGTTGCTACCTCCGTAGTACCTGACAGCAGTGGTTCTCAAAGTGTGGCCCCCCAAAACAGCTGCGTCAGCACCACTCAAAAACGTATTAGAAATGTGAATTTGGGGGGTGGCAGTCATTTGTGTTTGAATAAGCCCCACAGGTGATTCGGATGCACCCTAATACTGAAGAACCAATTCCTTCATTTTCTTTTTATTCTTTCAGTTAGTTAATTTTACATCCCCATGAACACTTGCTTAGTTTAACACTGTGTACAAACAACTAGCATATTTTCTTTCTTTCTTTTCTTTTTTTTAAAGCAAGTTTATTTAAAAAGTAAAGGAATAAAGAATGGCAACTCTATAAGCAGAACAGCTCAACTAGCATGGTTTCTATACTCTAACTAGACTTCAACCAGTGCAAGAGGGGTAATAGCACCTACCTCCTAATATAACACTAATACTTATTATCATTACTGTATTAGGCTACAGAAGCCAAAAGCAGAAATTAAGAAATGTTATGTCCAGTAGAATCAAATATACAAGGATATTGGATTAGGTTATTGTTATTGGCCTTTCAGAGCAAAGTTTTAAAATCGGATTTGAGAAAAATCTCCCAGCATGCACACATAGCCGGACTCTCAGAAAATGCTTCCTTTTTAGTCAATTCCTACATGGATGCCATGCAAAACCACTCCATCTATCAAGCTGTCAGAATGAACTGCTAAATTCTTAATAGTCTCACTCACACAAAATGTCCCCACAGTCCAGTGCCTATGGGGGGTCTAGCCTTGACTTGCTAAATGCAGGCACATCCAGATAGCCTTCAGAGGTCCCCATAACAGCACTGCTGTCTACAAACAGGGAATCTATACATGTGAGAGGCACAGAGTCTCTGGAAGTTAAAGAATGAAGGGACCACCCCAAACTCCTCATGCTTCAGATGAAGATGTTGAGACCCAAGAGATGAAGGAACTTGTCCAAGGTCACACTGTCACCGAAGTCACAGCCAACACTAGCATCAAGCTTCCTAACTCCTCTGGCATCCAAACTCCCTTCCACACCATGTACATGAATGACAGACTTGGCCATGGCAATATATTTTGTAAGTACAATAATTTAACAAGCAGCAAGAAATCAAATTGTACATGGGTAGAGAAGGACTACAAAAGTAAGTCTGGGAAGAGCTTAGGAAGGTGCACGGCTGTCGGCAGGCAGTTTTCTTTGCCCATCAAAATAATAAATGAAGTCAGGCATTTACTGTAGCGTGAACGCCAAAGCAACTGTGAGCCGACGGTGTTTCCAACAATCTTGGGAGACAGGCAAGCCACTCCAAGACAATGCCTTCTTAATGCCTTCTTAAACAGATTCTGACTCAAACCCTGAGACGGTTGGGTCTCTTCCAAGAAATGTTAGCCACTGTGAGATATCTCTTTCAGTTCTTTCCAGCAGATCTCCTTGGAATTTGCCAGATAAACAGGCAATTTATCATGTGGCCGAAGGTTGTACGTAATGCATTATCTGCCTTCCACCAGGATTTGTGCATCTGTGTAAGGCCCCTGGTTGGGCCAGTGGACCCACTCGCCTCCATCTTGAGGTGCCATAGCAACATGAAATCAACAAGGAGTGAACTGTTAAATGAATAATTTACTGATTTCATAAGAAGCCGTCTTGCAATTTATAGTTCTATTATCTTTCCTACCCGTGTCTTAACTCCTTTGTATAAAAGCTGCAATCAAGCTGAATAACATTTGAGAATCTAATAAGCATATACCACCCTGTACTCAAGCCGATAGCTATGGATTGATTCTGACAGCAGTTATGTTCCTTTGAGGCCGAGTCTTACCACTGTTGCCTTTTCCTTGCCCCTTCTGCAAAGGGGTAAAAGTTAGGGAGCAAATGACCTCCAATAAGCTTCACATTTTCAAATGAAACATTTTTCTTCTTTGGGATATTTGGAGCCAGTCAAGGAGGAGTTGAGTGGCATTCAGAAGTATTATGTGGAAGAAATATCATCGACTACAATCTACCAATTGTCACTTTAAAAATTCCCAAAGAGACCTAGTTACTAGCAAAGGAGAAGGGGGGAGAAAAAGCAAAGTATAGTTTCAATGACAATTGTGGTATTTTAAAGGCTCTTTCAATATCATCAGTGATACCATTTTAGTGGCAGAAGCACATCTTGTCACTCAGCCTCAATTTAAAGGATATTTATGGAGAAGACAATACAATGAAAGCAGACGTATTTGCTGACTTATTTATTTGGGTGGAATAGGTTACAGATTATTTTGGTTCCATGCTTTCCAGCAGAATGGATATATCCTTTTGAAAGACATTACTTGCCGGCTGCTACTCTTCAGTCTCTTCAAGGAAATCAAGCTAAGAAGCAGCAACTACTAACAACAGGGAAATGCAGGTTTTAATACCTTGTCACTGAAAACCCAGATTTCCTTGCACCTAGAATGGTTAACAGCCTGGGGACATTACTAAAGGCATTCGTAATTACCATGAACCCAGAGGAAATGGGTCTTTCTCCAGTGCCTTGTGTATACCATCCTGTACTATGAGTCACTGAAATCCTACCTCTCCAGTCTTCACATCCTAATGGTCACTGGCAATACAAACCCACTCCTTTCACTGTATGCCACTAAGGAAGAAGTTCTCTGACTCTATTCCTCATATTTGGGGCCAAGGCTAAAGTCACCTTCTTGTCAATGCTCACCTAATATCAAGGAACCATGGTTCTGTGACTGGGGTGTGGGCTGGCATGAAAACTAACTCATGCCAAGTTACCTAGGCAAACATCATGGCTTCAACGCTAGCACAGCTTGGCCCAAAAGGTAGAAGGTGGCAATTCTGAGAACACAGGATTTTTGTGCTAAATCTCTTTCCCTCGTCTATTTATAGTGCCTCGTCTCTGCGGCTGAGGTCTGAAACCCAGCCAAGCTCAGGCAGAGGTAGGCCTGTTAAGTCCTGCTCACAGGATCCAATCTCGAAATTCTGAATGTATTACTCAAGGGCTTAGGGTAAGGCAGATACTTTGATGAAGGTGACAAGAAATCTCTTCTCCAGCTTCAAAACTCTCCTGCTGCTGGTTAGAGCCTGAACTTCAGTTAATGTCAACATAAATCCTGTTTATTGGCCTAAGAAATATTAAGAAAGTTATAGCTTTTGGGGGGGTTTTGTTTTTGTTTTTAAGGGTTACATTGATATCTAACATGCCACACATTAATTCTTCATATTTTAACTTTGCTAGGCTGATATTTAAAAACAGCTTTTTCTCCTGACAAAAGGGCCTTCGTGGCTGGGCGTGGTGGCTCACGTGTGTAACCCCAGCACTTTGGGAGGCCGAGGAGGGCGGATAACTTGGGGTCAGGAATTCGAGAGCAGCCTGGCCAATGTGGTGAAACCCCATCTCTACAAAAATGTTAATACAAAAATTAAAACGAGCATGGTGGTGGGCACCTGCAATCCTAGCTACTCAGGAGGCTGAGGCAGGAGAATCGTTTGAACCCGGGGAGGTACAGTGAGCTGAGACTGCGCAACTGCACTCCAGCTTGGGTGACAGAGCAAGACTCAGACTCAAAAAAAAAAAAAAAAGAAAAAGGACCTTCGTGAGTTGGTAATGTGAAGTAGAAGGATAACGCATTTCAGTTATTCTGACCTGGGTTTGAATGCTGGCAGAACGTTGGATATATTACTCAATCTCCACAAGCTGCAGTCTCCCCATGTGTAAAAATTAAATTCCCACTTCTCATACCTATCAATGAGGATCAGATGGATCACGTGGGAAAGTGCCTGTCTAGCCCACAGTAGGTCTCGGGATGGCAGCTCAGATGTGACCATGAGAACCTTGCTGTCCAGCTGACAGCCCACCATGAAGAACAAACAAAAATACAAAGTTCAGTGGCTCCAATTAGTGCAGATGTGACTGAGTCTGTCACCGCTGCTTCGCTTGACTTGAGAACCAGAATTTCTAATCCTGATTCTTTTGATGTGTCCTTCCTGCTCTTCATTGAAAGAAATGGTGAATTTCTCATAATTCAATATAATTATCGTTTACGATTAAACCTTAAATATAAAAATGGAGTATCTGGGCTGTTTTACCCAGAGCAGGGTTGGGAAAACAACCCATTCTGAGAACGATACAATCGGGAACACTGAGTCCGGAGAAGACAGTGAAGACCCAAAGGCCAGGGCTTATTGTCCAGGAATATGATGACATATGGAGGAACCTATGCTCCAGGTCAAGCTAACCTTTCCCATCTCCAAATCCTCCATGCCCCAATATACAAGGCAAAAGGGGCTGCCTCTCCCTCAACCCCAACACTCAAAGCCCCATTCCCCAAAAATGGCTTGAAACGGTGGGGCTGGTCTCAGAGTGTCCTTCATCCCGATTGCTGTCAGTCCTCCCAACCCCCCCGCAGCTCAAGGCTCTCCATCATTTTGTAGGGCTCTATTGGCCGGAAGGTGCCACCCTGCCAAAGTACTCCCACCCTTTCCCTCTAGTCCTGTTCCGTATCTGTTATCCCCCTGGGGCACACACAGTCTTCCACTTGTTTGGCTGGCAGCCCTTTGCCAGAATTAAGCTCCATGAAAGCTGGAGTTCTGTTTTCCACCCCAGCGCACAGGAAGACATTAGCACACAGCACACACTCACTGACTATTTAAATGAATGAATGAATGAATGAACAAATGCAGTAGCAAAGAGACAAAGTAGCGACTCTCTCAAAGGTTAAACAGTTCAGTCTTGTTTGTTTCCTAGAGAGAAGAAATCAGTATTTCAGCAATGGTGGGGGAACAAAAGCAATGAATGGATGGCTTGGCCTCTTGCCCATGGCCAAAACCAAAGCTGCTTTGCACTAAAATCTAGAACAGGATCCCTGAATTCCTTCCGACTCTGAGAACCACTGTGTGCTTCTCCCAGGGCAGTCTGAGACCTCACAGTGGCCTTCGTCATATCTCTGGCTCAACATGAGAATTCAGAAACCGAATGACATCAGTGCTGGCCTTGGATGTAACAGGGAGACGTCAGTGGTAATCTGTCTATCCCATTTGGTTTTGTCGGGGAGATAGTAGTACAATGCGTGCTTCAGGGGCCTGTGAACTTTCCTTTCTTGAGAAAAGAAACTAAAATATCTGGCAGTGCATCCTAAATGCTTCAAGTTCTGTAATTGGAAACAAAGCACAAGAATTAAGTAACAAATAAAGGCTTCTCTAGTGCTTCTGCACTGGAAAAGTATCTTTAAAGATGTACATCAGAGCCAGCAGGGCACCCGGGATTCTTGAATCTGGGGCCCACTAGGCGCCATCCATTCTGACTTGCAGATTCTGCCAAATGGCTTCTTCTCATCAGCAGAGGCCAAGCTCTGCCAGAGCTAAAGAGGGGGCCCCTGGATGAACTGTCTACTGGCTTTTGGCCTGCAGCCAGTGGGCCCGCCATCAATGTGCCCAGTGTGGCATACCGTCTGCTGAGAGACTACAGAGCACGTGAGGAGATGACCCGAGAGCTTCTCTGGGTGGGCGAGCCTTCGCAGGAGCAGGCCGGGCAGAGGCTCCGTGCTCTCTACATGCTTAATCTACCCTCTGAGCTGCAGCCAGCATCCTAGCAGGGGGGGAGAAGAGAGAATAGTTGTGGCTCTCTCCCCACTCCTGGAGGTGCAGAAGGGGCTGGTTACGTGGACTAAACCAAGGCTTTGATAGTCTCTTGCTTCAAATGCCTTCCACTCATGACTGCCACTTGTTCCTGACCTTTCTGCCAGGAATCACCCAGGAGGGACAGGGAGGTCAAATCCCCAACATCTAAGAAGAGAAAGCTTTCTCCCAGAGCCCTCGAGCCTTCAGAAGCGGTTCCTTTTGCCAACCTCTCCACCCCCAGCACTCAGCACCCAGCCTTCTCTTGGGGCCCTCCCTGGCTTAGTCTAGTCCCCATGGGTGCATTTTGCATCAATGCATAAGCAAAAGTCACTTTCAGAGCACTCAGTAGGCTTTGTACAAATGTGTACAGTCTTTGCAGGGCTAGGGGGTGAGGGCCCATTCTAATTTTCCCCTGCTGACATCAACATCACTTTGCTTGCGAAAGGTGGGGAAGGAGGAGAATTCTAGGAGATGGGTTTTGGTTAACTACAACTCTGTTGTTTGATCAAGACCATTTCCGGAGCAGCGCAGGGTGTCAAAAGGAAACCCATTTGTGATCAGCAGTGTCAAGGGTTTCGAGCTGCCAGGCTCATTGGCAGTCAGCTTTTGGTGAAACTGCCAGATGCTGAATCCATTAACAGGCAGTTGTGCCAGCTTGTCAAGAGATTCCTTCTGTGGGGCCCACCTGCTGTGTTTACCTCTCCAGAGTTCAGATAAACAGCTCCCTGGTTCCTCACCCTCCAACACACACACGCACGTGCGCGCGCACGCACACACACACACACACGCATACACAACACAAGTGAATGGTCTAGAATTCATCTTCCGACCCTACCTTGCCTTTCCACAGTTAAGGCCAGGTTCAGTGTGGTGGAATTTTTCTGTCCCCACTGTGAGAAAGTCCCTGTCTCAAAGACTTGCTAAGTGTGAGACAGCTGGTCACATGGTGGGGAGGGCTTGGAAAAAGAAGAACCTTATTTTGCAAGCTTTAAATGGGGAAGAGAGCGAGAACAAACAGGTCTAGATGGGTTGGGGCATGGGGATTGGGAGGAGAACCAGATATTTCCTTACTTGGCTCCGGAAAACCCATGACATTCCCATGTGATCCTCAACAAATGATGGAGCCTCTGTGAATCTCAATGTTCTCACCTGTCAAATGAAAACACTGTCATCTTCTAAGAGCTGTTGTAAGGGTTAAATGAGGTAATATATCCAAAGTGCTTAGTTTGGTGCCCAACCCTCAGCCACGCTGAGGTCCTAAGGGATGGCAAAGCTGTAAGACGGAAGGAACCTGGATCCTTCAATCAACTGGTATCCTCGAATCACTGCACAGAAGAAAAGGCAACCAGGAACCTCTGTACTGAACTGTTAAGTGGGCAAGAAACAGACTTCTGTTGTGTTAAGCACTGAAATTTTGGGGTTCAGTTATACCAGCAGCTAGCACTACCCAACTAATACAGGTAGCAAGAACAGCTTGTTTGGGATTTGCACCCCAGTAGGCCACTCTAGACAAAACAGTTGGATAGTTGAAGGCTCCCACCTATGTGAGGGACCCATTCTGCTCACCCCCAACCTCCACCCAGGCTCAGGGGAAGGTGCCTGGAGGTTCCTAATGGGTTGCAATGCAGTGTGGATGCAGAGGAGGGGAGGGAAGCCTCAGCTTTCCTTGACTTCTGCTCAGAGACCCTCAGGAAATATACAAGGCTATTAACTAGAGGGAGCCGCTGATGTAAATCAGCTTGGATAGCCCTATATGTTGTGAGTGGCAGGCACTAACCGTTTGCATGACAAACCTCCTACAAGATGCCGGCTAAACTGCCCTTTTGTGCCAATTAAAGATTCTCCAGAACACAAAGATTACACACCATTCTGCAGCGCTGACAACAATAAAACAATTTTAAAGGCTATTCAGATCTTCAGTTCACAGCTGACATTGTCGGGAGGGGGAGATTGTCTGTGGCTTTGTTCTTTGTTGTTGTTGTTGAGTCTAAAGACTTAACCAAGGATTTCTAGGGGAGGATGGGAGATTGGCAGACAGGAGTTTCAAATGCTTCTTGGAGTTTTTAAAGGAGAAAAGGAACAACTGATGTTCTTTTCGTGTATGTATGTGTGTGTGTGCGTGTGTGTGTACACAAGCATGCATCCACACATACACACACAGACAACATTCTTTTCTCACTAGCTCCTATCTGGGGCTCCTCAGAAGGGACTCCCAAGGAATCCTAGTCTCCCCAGGGTTCTGAAACCCTGAGATATAGGGTTATAGGTGGCACTAGCAAATATTTTTGGTACCAATTAATTGAAACTATAAGAGCAAAGGCCTGGAAGCCTTTCTTCATATATTTGTTTTAAAGGTAAATTTTCAAAAGCAGTAAGAGATTTGAAAAAAAAAAGTCTTCAGGTTTTCAGAAATGCGAAATGCATGCAGGCCCTCAGATGAAGCAAGGGGGAGGTTTATTTTTGGTGACAGTACAGTACACTACCTATCAGGTCCTGATAAGGAATGACCAGAAGTCCCACAGATGCCACTTGGGCTTTATTCTTTCCTCTCTTGTGTGCACACATGTGTCCTTGGGGCACACACGGACACTCACCCACGTTCCCATCTGCCATCCAAGAACCAAAAGTGAGCATCTGTTACTCAGCAAGACTGTGAGTGTCCCACTCAACTGGGACCTCTGTGAGAACAGGGAGCCCACCTTAGTAGTTTTGGTAAATCCTTCAGCTCCTGAGCACAGCAATAAGCTCCTGCCTGGGGTTTCACTCTTAGTCCCCACACCTTACAGTGCCTTGCACACCACAGATGCTCAATACACAGTTACTGCGTATTTGTTGAATATGTGGTGGCAACACTGGATCAAGCACCTCAGATGTCCACTGATCACCTTAGTATTCAAAAGTAGACAGAGGCCAGGCACGGCGGCTCATGCCTGTAATCCCAGCACTTTGGGAGGCTGAGGCGGGCAGATCACTTGAGGTCAGGCATTTGGAGATCAGCTTGATCAACATGGTGAAACCCCATCTCTACTAAAAATACAATAAAATTAGCCAGGTGTGGTGGTGCACACCTGTAATCCCAGCTACTCGGGATGCTGGGGCAGGAGAATCGCTTGAACTCAGGAGGCGGAGGTTGCAGTGAGCTGAGATCACGCCACCGCACTTCAGCCTGGGAGACAGAGCGAGACTGTCTCCAAAAAAAAAAAAAACTACACAAAGTCATATTCCCACATAGAGTAACAGCATGGGGCAGGCACTGGGCAGAAGAAAGGACTTAGGTTTCAGGTAGTGATTCTCAACCAGGGGCAATTTTGCTTCCCAGGGGACCTTGGCAATGTCTGAAGACATTTTTGATTGCCATGACTGGGGGTGGGGCGCTGCTACTGGCATGTAATGGGTAAAGGCCAGAGATGCTGTGAAACTTCCTACAATGCACAGGACGGTGCCCACGACAAAGAATCATCTGGCCCCCAACGTCAGTAGTGCTGAGGTGGAGGAGCCCTGGCTTGGAGCCCGGTCTGCCTGAGTTGAACAGCTCTGCCACTTACGAGCTCTGTCATTTTGTGGGGGATGTTCAACTTCACAGGGACTCAGCTTCCAGATGGGTACAATGGAAATTGTTATAACTACCTTGCAGAAGGATTAAATGAGATGCTGAATAAATGAGCACGTCTAGACCCAACTGCTGTGAACACCAGTGCACACCTAGAGGCCCCAGGAAACAGTACTGGTGGCCCATTTCTAAGGGGAGAGAGGGAGGAAAAAGCCCTGGATGCTGCAGGTCAGCAAACACCCCCAACTTCGCGTGAGAGCTCCTATATCCCCTCATCTGCCTCCGTCCTGAACTCTGTCCCCTGAAGCAAATTCATTCAAGAAACATCTTCCCCATAAAGAAGAGGAGGGAGAAGGAAAAACAAAACCAAAAAAAACAGCAAAATCATAATAAGTCTGGGTCAGCTCCCATCAGCTGGTTGTGATCAAAAGCACATTCATATTCAGTCTGCTGGGGCTAAGCGGAAGTTTGCAGACCATCTCAGGAATGTGAGTTCCCAGCCACTGGCCACCTTCCCCTGCAAACTTTACAATGAGCAACTTGCAGAGGGCCAGGGAGCAGGCATTCTCCCCTCACCATCACTGGGCACCTGTCCAGACAAGGTGGGTAGTAGCTGGATTCCAGGGGCACCCAGAACACCCTCTGTTCTCAAAGGGCCCCTTCTTCCTGCACTTCAGTGGTGAGAGGAAGGTTCCAGAAGAGAGGCTAGTACATAGCTTCTGCCCATACCCTCCCCACAGAAACAATTAAGGAGCTCAGGCTGTGGCTGCCAAGTTCCTCTGTCCAATTTGGTAGATATTTTAATAGAGGAGAATTCCCAGAGGCCCCCCAACGGAAATGCCCCGTGTCAGGGAATGTTTGTTTTCATTTCCTTTTGCCGTCAATGAATTCTACTCATGGCAAAGGCTCCGGGCTGGATCAGATCCACACAGAAGCTAACCAGAAGCATTTGTGCCTTGAAATAAATCTTCCTTTGGGGAATGAGTTATATATACATCCGTGTGGAGGGACCTATGTGCACATACTCACACACGCATATATATTATGCATTACAGACAAAATACACGGGAAAATCCCCAAGCAGGCAGCCCTGAGCTTCTGGGAGGGAAGGCGATCCGCCCGTTAGCTTCAAAGGACATTTAAAGAAAAGTGGAAGGCCGGGCGCCGTGGCTCACGCCTGTAATCCCACTTTGGGAGGCCGAGGCGGGCGAATCGCCTGAGGTCAGAAGTTCAAGACCAGCCTGGCCAACATGGTGAAACCCTGTCTCTACTAAAAATACAAAAATTAGCTGGACGTGGTGGCATGCGCCTGTAATCCCAGCTACTCAGGAGGCTGAGGCAGGAGAATCGCTTGAACTCGGGAGGCAGAGGTTGCAGTGAGCTGAGATGGCACCACTGCACTCCAGCCTGGGCGACAAGAGCGAGACTCCGTCTAAGAAAAAAAGAAAAGAAAAGTGGCTTGATGGGAAAATTCAATGATGGATAGTGTGCCCTGTGAGTAGGGAAAAGGTTCAGGAAAGCAGAACTTGCTGCAGGGTAGAAGGCAGTTCCGTGTGACGGGACAAACAACAGCCACCACCACATAGTGTTTACGACGTGCCAGGATCCACGCTGAGTGTTTCACACCCATGGCCTCCTGTCAACCTCACAACAACTCAATAACAACAGTTATTATTATTACCACTAGTACCGTTCCCATATTACATACGAGCAAAAAAAAGCTCAGAAACATTACAGGGCTTGCTAGAGGTCATGAGGCCAGTTGGCAGCAGAGCTAGGATTCAAGCCCAGATGGGGCTGGCCCCAAAGGAAGTCCCCAATCTCTAGGACACTGGCCCCCTCCCTTCCCATCACCTTCAATTAGGGGTCAGAAG
This sequence comes from Macaca fascicularis, assembly GCF_037993035.2. NCBI lineage: Eukaryota > Metazoa > Chordata > Mammalia > Primates > Cercopithecidae > Macaca > Macaca fascicularis. The sequence continues at coordinate 49,245,358 of NC_088390.1, forward strand.
GCATTGCCCCTCCCCCTGCCTACTATGGCTAGGCTTTTTGTCTTCTGGAACCCCTCAATCTCTACTCCTTCACTAACAGGATCTGACCTGCGGGGCTCTTCCCTAGAACTGCCCTTAGGGAAAGCAGGTGGGGCCGCAGCCCCCAAGCTCGTCCTGCCCCTGCCACAAGGAGGTGGGTCCCTGGACTGAGCGTAGGTGCGCCTGCCAGGCAGTCCATGAACCATCTCTCACTCTAAGTGTTCGTGAGTTTATATTAGAAGACTTCTTTTGTGAGATGATAATCCCCTCCTAATTTGTCTTGCATAGGATGCATCCATCATTTTGGCTCTCAACCTTGCTTAAAGCAAGGTCCACTCACAGGCAGGAACTGGCAGCTACTCCAACACCCTGCTGAGTCTCTCACCCACGCCCCCTGTGTCAGCCAGGGCACACCCACCCACAGCAAGAGAAGCTGCATCTCAGCTCTGCGGTCCTTAGCCCCTCTGCTCCTCCTCAAAATCTAGAGGACAAGCTCCTCAGGCAGGAAGCCTCTGAGTGAGAAAGGGGCCAGGCATTTTGTAGCTGAAGACATTTCCCCTCTCTTCTCCTCCTCTCCCCTCCTCTCCCCTCCTCCTCTCCCCTCCTCTCCCCTCCCCTCTCATCTCCTCTCCTCCAGATGCTGATGGTTTCCAGAAAGCTGATGCTCTGGGGCAGGAGTGGACCTTGAAGTCTACTGCAGAGTCAAGGGCTGAGAGGGTACTTGTCTAGAGGAGGAAAACAAAAATGTTCAACAGCAGGGCCCCAGGCTGGGGGCGGCACGGGGGTGGGGCGGGGGCTTACAGCTGCACGGTCTCCCGCAGCTGCATGCCTTCAGCTACTCTGGGGCTCAACTTCTTCATCTGGAGAAAACAAGAGTAATACCAGCCTGGCCTACCTCACGGGATTAGGGAGCAGCTCAAATGTACTCTTTAAGGCATTTATGACCAACAGGTCACCTGTGAGTACCATGCTTGTACACAGAAAGTGCTCCATAAAGTTCAAGACCAGCCTGGCCAACCCTGCCTCTACTAAAAATACAAAAACTAGCCGGGCACGGTGGCAGGTGCCTGTAATCCCAGCTACTCAGGAGGCTGAGGCAGGAGAATCGCTTGAACCTGGAGGGCGGAGGTTACAGTGAGCTGAGATTGTACCAGTGCAATCCAGCTTGGGCGACAGACCAAGACTCCAGCTCAAAAAAAAAAAAAAATGTGCTCCATAAATGCCACAGGTTGATGGCTGAGTCTGTTAGCAGAGCCAGCTTGATTCGAGAAGCCTTGCACAGAGCTAAAGGTCAATACAGAAGGCACAAACTCAAGCGCCTCAGAGGCCAAGCAGGGGGCATAAACAAGAGAATAAGGGATAGGGTGTGAGGTGAGCAGCCACCACCCCCAGGGTTACGTGCCACATGGGGTCCCCAACCTCTGCTCTAAGCAAGGTCTTCAGATGGGCCAGAAGCAAGCTTGGGCAGAGCTAAGAGAGCAGAAGCATCATAAAGAGAATGCCAATAGCCATCCCTCCTAGGGTGGTCACTCCAGACCAGGCACTGCTCGCTTTACTGGCAAGTCACTTAACCTCCATACGCGCCCTATGACGTAGCTACTGTTATTAACGTCATTTTGCAGATAAGGGAACTGAGGCACAGACAGTTTAAGTGAATCACCCAAGTGACAGTGGTGGGGCCGGGATTTGAACTCAGGCAGTCTCGCTTCAGGGTCCGCCTTCACTTTACTGCTTTACCACCCTCTACCCGCAGGAGCTGCTGGCTGCCAGGAGCACTGCTGTCTCCATCCCTGCTGTGGACAGCAAGGCTGATGCTGCCCCAGTGCACACAGTCAACTATTCTTTTACCCTACTCTGCCAGCTAGGTCTGGGGGAAGCTTTTGGGGGACTCATCTATTCATTTTATATTCAGTGTGGGCCAGGCAAGGTGGCTCATGCCTGTAATCTCAGCACTTTGGGAGGCCGAGGAGGGCAGATCACCTGAGGTCAGGAGTTCGAGACAAGCTTGGCCAACATGGTGAAACCCCATCTCTACTAAAAATACAAAAATTATCCAGGCATGGTGGTGCACGCCTGTAGTCCCAGCTACTTGGGAAGCTGAGGCAGGAGAATCACTTGAACCTAGGAGGTGGAGGTTGCAGTGAGCTGAGATCACACCATCGTACTCCAGCCTGGGTGACAGAGCAAGACTCCATCTCAAAAAAATAAAAATTTCAATGTGAAGGTACTATATGTCAGTCAAAGCTGTGGCAAGGCATAGGGAGTACTAAGTTGGTGAGGATAGAGAGGCTGCCCTCAAGGAGCTTATATTTTACTGGAGAAGATAGATCAGAGGTTATAATACAGACGAGTGTGTGCTAGAAGAGGGGAACCGCAGGGCAGCACCTGACAGGCCTGTAGCCAGCCTTAGGGCAGGGAAGGGCTTCCTGGGGGAGGCAGCACCTGAGCTGGGTCCTGGAGGATGAAAAGGCATTAAGCCAGAGAAATGGGAAGAATATTCTGGGCAAAGAGCTTGATGCAACATGGCATCATCAGGGGTTCACAAGAGGGTTAGTGCTGGAAAAGCAAAGAAGTCCAGGTGGGCACCACAGGACAAGGGCTCATGGGCCATACAGCTGTCTGGATTTTATCCCAGGGCTACAAGCAGTGGAATGCAAAATCAGATGTGCACTTCAGAAGCTCCAAAAGCAGAACCATCTGGAAGAAGGGAGACTCTGGAGATGGGGACACTGAAGATGTGCCCTCTCCCACCAGTTGAAAGAAACTTTCAGCTCCTGCCCTTCTCACCTTAGTCTTAGTCTCCCACCAACCCTTCTCTCTCCCCCAGTCTCCCTGCTCTGGATAGAGGAGGTTCACAAGCCAGGACCTGAAGATTAACAGAGCTTTGAAGCCAAAGAGGTGACCCCTGGGTAAGAACCCAAATCCCCTGTAAGCCTTAACCCTTTCCTCACCTCCTACCACAGTCACGCGCTCCCCATCAACTAAAACCTGCTTGGGAGACCATCGACTCGGCACCCTCATCATCTGTGTCTAAGTGTAATGGAAAAAATTGACTGTTTGCTTGGTGCAATAGGGCATGACACTGTTTACACAGAAATAATAGCCCAACTGTGATGGGTTCTAAATCTCCATTACAGTGAAAGATTTGAAGGACTAAAGCAGTTAGAAAAATAATTGGTTTTCTTGTTTAGTTTAAAAATCCTTTATGCTTACAGACCATAGACTTCACACCTCCCTTCTTAAGGGCTTTAAAATAGAAAAGAACAGGAGCTAGGAGATGAGGTAGAAGTCGAGGGCTTTTGTTTTTCTGGAAGGCTCCTCTGAGCCGACAAGGCCAGGGCTATTCTGGATTTCAGAGCACAAAGAGGCTCTTAGAGCCAGCCATGGTCTCCTGAGGCTTTTACCAACTTGAAAGCAGCCTTTCTCCAGGGCAGAAACGAAGGTGAGAGCTGGTCTCGGGCAGCCCGTGTTGGAGTTTATGCCCAGGGGAACATGCATACTGACAGCTGGAGGAGACTCAGGGCCTCTGCTTTCAAGGGAGGAGAAACTGTCAGAGGGTCAGTTACAAGAACAAAAGGAGAAGGGAAAAGATTCTGTCTCAAGGAGAGAGAGGTCAGCTAATGATTCCTCTCAGGCCCCTTACAGCATCTCCCCAGTGCTCGCCATCCTCAGCTGCTATTTACAACAGGGCACACAGGATGCCCGGATGAGGCCCAAGAGACCCGCGTTCTGGGCAGCCACTCTACCACACCGACTGCGTCCCCCGGCATTGATGACAGCTCAAGACCTCAGCAAGACGTGTGCTGTGTGCCTGAACGTCATCTCAGAAGCCAGGATTCTTCCTATCTCTTCCTCAAGAGATGTCAGTCCCACTACTTTCAGTAGCAACAACAATAAACTCCACATGTATTGCATTCGGGTGTAATGTTCCAGCCACTGCTTGTTTCTTTTTATTTTTTCTCAGAGTCTCACTCTGTCACCCAGGCTGGAGTGCAGTGGCATGATCTCGGCTCACTGCAACCTCCGCCTCCCGGGTTCACGCCATTCTCCTGCCTCAGCCTCCCGAGTAGCTGGGACTACAGGCACCTGCCACCACGCCTGGATAATTTTTTTTTTTTTTTTTGTATTTTTGGTAGAGACGGGGTTTCACTGTGTTAGCCAGGATGGTCTCGATCTCCTGACCTCATGATCCGTCCGCCTCGGCCTCCCAAAGTGCTGGGATTACAGGCTTGAGCCACCGCGCCCGGCCGCCACGGCTTGTTTCTAAGGATTCTGTGTGCATTGTCTCACTGCATTCTCACAACACCCTTAGGTAGAGACTCTTTCCTCCATTTTACGGATGCGGAAACTAAGGCCTTAAGAGGTTACATAACAGACAGTAAATGGTGGCACCAGGGGTTCAAACGCAGCCCCATCTGCCTCTAGAGCCTGAGCTCTTATCCACCACGCTTGACGTTGCCGGGTTTGAGGCAACGACTTTAGTTGACAGACCACACTGCCAAGGAGGTGACCTTTGTTGGCTGGACCCAGAGAGGACACACCTGGCTCTTTGACAGTGAACTACCAGATCCCTAAAAATGGTCCAGGGAGTGTCAGTGTGCAGGTCCCTCAGAGAGAGAGGGGGAATGCCAGAAGGGGTGCGGGGTGGGCCGTATAAGTGCAACACTATGCTTTTAAAGGGAAAGAGTGCTATGAGAATGGCCTTCCTGGAGGGTCAGTCAATAGAGGCATTTGTAAGTGTTCACGGAAGACGGTCGGGATTCCCTGGGACCAGTGTCCTAGGGGTCCTGGATCACCCTCTCCACCTTCTAGGGGCAGGCCCAGGGAATGCCCTCTGGTTGGGTACAGCACGAGGGAACGAATACGAATACTAAAGGGGAAACCAGGTGCCTGCCATCCCTCTTTCCTTCCTTCCATCTACCCATCTGTCCATCCATCCACCCATCTAGCCATCTTTCATCAGTTCTTCCTTCCTTTCATCCATCCATCTACCCATCCATCCTTCATCTGCCCTTCTACCTGTCCATCCACGCATCCATCTATCATCTGTCCATCTATCCATCCATCTGCCATTCCTTTCATTCGTCTAACTTCATATCCAGCCTTCATCTATCTTTCTATCCGTGCATCTGTCCTTCCTCTTTTCCCTTTATCATCCATTCATGCTTCTTCCTTTTTCCCATCCATCCAATGCTTTTCAAGAATGCACCATATCCCAGGTACAATCATCTCCACATGGCCAGCCAGATTCCTGGCCTCAGGACTGCTGGGGGCGGAAATGCATACCCACCTGACAGTTCTTCCAGGAGGGGCAATGCCTGTCTTCAGGGACAGAGACTTGGTCAATAAGAGGTATGTTTATTTTTCCCAATCCATGCACCCTCACCTTAGTCTAAGCTTCTGGCTACCCAGAGACCTTCTCAAGGTGAGTAGGGAGGGATGATTAAGTTTCTCTAAGAAGAAACACAGTGACTCCACATACAAGACATCACTCCCTTCTGCTCACAAGATAAGGATCCCTTTGAAAAGAGTTAATAGGATGAAAAATCACAGCAGCCAAGATTCCCTCCACTCTCCCATTAAACTAAAGAGCAGGGGGCACAGAACTCAGATGAATGAAACAGACCTTAAGTTGGTCTGACTTAAGACCAGTATCTGAAATATGATTTTCATTTGAAAGTTGGACCTAAATGTTGCCGACAGCAACCTTTAAAAAAATCAATAAAGAAAAGAGGGGATGAGAGTATAGTGAGAAAAATGCAGACACTTACGAGTTCAAGACCCTGTGGGACACTCCTGAATATTTTAAATATCTTGGGGAAAAAAAAATGAAAATAGTTTCTCTCAACTTAAACCAGAGAAGGGAGTCTCTTTCTAGTCTGCAAATCCTTTGAGGCAATTCTTTAAATTATTTACCAGCTTTTTGATTATATTTTATGGTGGGGTGGGTGGCAGGGGGAGGAAGAGAGGAAAAAAGAGCTGGGCAAGAAGTAAGTGGGAGAAACCCGCTGCTGACATTTTCAATATCTGTCTGGAATATTTTAAAAGCCCGAGTCTGTTTGAAATTGCACAGTCTTGGGCAACAATGGACTGCCGCCTCCCGTACAGCTTTAGGTCATATTTGCATACAAAAGACCAGCTGCTGAGCAGCTATTATGCCAGGGAGCCACAGCGGGCCTGGGAGAGGCCAGGTTACCAGCAAGTGTAAAGAACCCACAGAGACCCCATTAATTTTTCAGGAATTCTCAGGCCCTGGCCTTTGAAAGGCCAGTGGGGAGAAATTCCAGTCAGAAGCCTCCCCACAGTCACTGCCACTAAATGTTGGGTCCAAATTGAGAAATGAAGCGTGACAGGGCCTCTCCCCTAATTACGGGGGACTCTGGTTCCTAAAGGCTGCGGTGAAAACGCCCTTCACAGAGCGTGGTGTGCACCAAGCCGGGGAGAGGCCGCCTCGTGTGCACCCGAGTCTCCCTCTGAGGTCCAATTTCAGGAAATTTATTCCAGTTGTAAGCCATTAGGTGCCAATTTTTCAAATCAACCTTATGATTCCAAAGCCATGAAAGCATTTACTGCCTAATAGACTTTGGAAACCCTTCTACGGGGCTCAGAGCTGAGCTAACGTTCTCTAAAAGCATGGCAATAAAGCTTCATGTTCTTCAGCGTTCTCGGGCCTGTAAAAAACTGATGTGCTGCTAAGTAGAGTTTGGGTTTCTGGGCTGTTCCAATCCCGCCAAGGTGGGTGGAGAGAAGGGTGGAATTCAGGAGAGCATGGCCACTCACGCTAAGCGCACAGAACATTACCAGCCACAGAGACCAGGCCTCTGAAAAGGGAAGGCCAATACCCACCCTCCCATGGGCTTTTGGTAAGACCCGAATTAAGGACATAGAACTATTAGCATAATGCCTGGCATACAACGGGCTCCTTTCTCCCCTTTCTCATCCTCCACTCCACTCCAGAACCCCGGAGATCAACAGTTTGACACCAAGGGCAACTTATTTCATGGCGAAAAAACAAACAAACAAAAAAACCCACAAAGCAGCTTCTGAAAAATCCCAGGCAGGGATCTACCTCATTTTCCCTGATTAGGGAAAGGGCCCCAGGAAGACCTTTGCCTTTGAAAGAGGTGTCTGCAATGTGATGTCAGCTGACTCTCATCTCAACAAAATGCCTCCTCTGTGTTTTTTTTTTTTTCTTTAAGTAGAGATGGGGTTTTGCCATGCTGCCCAGGCTGATCTCGAACTCCTAGACTCAAGTGATCCACCTGCCTTGACTTCCCAAAGTACTGGGATTATAGGCCTGAGCCAGCACCCGGCCTGTGCTGTAATTTAGGTTTTCAGAACCAGTCATCTAATCATGTTAAATAGAAACATGACAGTAATGAAAAGGATAATAATATCACATGCTTAAACTATTCTTGATGGTTCCATCAAAAAAAATTTTTTTTTCTGCCTTTGAGAAACATTCATGTGGCCCAAAACGAGGGCATTTCCCAGGGCAGGTATAAGATGAGTGCTGTTAGCAGGAAGCAAGGAAGCCGCACCACTTAATAGGGAGGCTAGTGCAGGCTTTCACGACACTATCTCATGCCAGGTGGGCGCCGCTCACAGGGCTCTGTCATATCTGACGATGGAAAGGGACCGTTTTCAACTCAGAACCAAGGACTTTTTGGCAAGATCAGACGTCTTCTGGCCAAGCTGAAGCCAGAGGCTCTGCAGGCCGTATGCTGGACCAATCTCAGAGAAAAGAGGAAGGGACAGGAACAGAGTGGCCTACCAGGAACTCCCAGGCCTCCAAAGAGTGTCCCATGGGGCAGTAGCGTGGGAGGATGCCCTGCCTCTCCCCATTTGCTCCTTCCAGCTGAAGAGGCTGGCCCACACCCACACCCCATAAATGAGGCAGCAGTCTTCTTGCTTGTAGCCGTCCTCAGAGAAATGGTTCTAACCATGTTCTCCCCTATCTGACCTCCTACTTGAGATCTGTCCAACCCCTTCCAGAAAGGTGGCCTGTTCCTCTAGTCCACTTCTGCTTCTAAGACACCTCTGCTTTTCCTTTTTGTTTTTTGAAATGGGGTCTTGCTCTGTTGTCCAGGCTGGAGTGCAGTGGCGCAATCATGGCTCACTGCAGCCTTGACCTCCCAGGCTCAAGTGATCCTCCTGCCTCAGCCTCCTCAGTAGCTAGGATTATAGGCACATGCCACCACGCCTGACTAATTTTTGTTTTTTTTTTTCTGTAGAGAGAGGGTTTTGCCATGTTGCTCAGGCTGGTCCCAAACTCCTGGGCTCAAGTGACCCATCTGCTTCAGCCTCCCAAAGTGCTGGAATTACAAGCGTGAGCCACCACCCTGGCCAACTCTTTTTCTACCCTTTCCTTCCTTCCTTCCTCAACTCCCCACCTCATCTCCCAAACTATCAACCAAGGAGACAGAACCATTGTGAGTCCAGAAAATATTCTTGAAAACACACACACACACACACACACACACACACACACACTCATTAAACTGAACCAAACTAAATGTGAAAGTAGACAAGGTAGAGACACTTTAGGGGTGACAAAATTCAGGTAAACGCTCCAGTCTGAAGTGTTCCAGTCTAAGGATCCAGAAAGTGTCGAACAAATGACAAAGAAGAGGGTGATGCTGGTTGGATAATATAGAGAATGAATGCACAGAACTGGTGTTGGAGGGCAGGTCTAAACTAGTTAGAGAGGGGGAGCGCTCTGGACTGGGCACAGCAGGTGTGCTGTCCAGGGCCAGGGGCAGGGCAGGGGGCTGGAGCAGTGGGTTCACACTGCTGAATGGATGAAGCTGAGGTTGTGACTGGATGGGACAGGGAAGGTAAGAGAACACCCTGGAGATTCCGATCGAGGCACCCCCATGTGAAGGCAGTGCTCATGAGGAGGCAGAGGCAGCCCAGGGCTGTTGGGGAGGAGATCCAGCCAGCTGGGAGGGCGGGGCAAAGCCTTAGGGGGTGGGTGACTAGAGTTTGGACAGGAGGTAGTCTCAGTGGGGCCATGGGGAGGGAGGCTGTAGAGACAGAAACGGTGACTGGCTTGACAGGGGGTGGCTTTCTCAAAACTCTGAGAAGTCTCTAGATTTTACTCATGCTGGAAATTCCCCAAGATCAAATTTTTTTCAAGTCATTTCAAAACTATTGGTCCTAGTCAGACAAGGTCCTACTCACCCTGCCCGCCACCCCCGCTCCTACATACACAATGCTGGAGGGTCCAGCCCCATGCTTTCCCTCTCCATGCAGGCTTGACACTCCAGACGGAAAACACGCCACCCTTGGCGAACCGAGCAGGCCAGGGTCCCAGCAGAAGGGAGAGGGCACAGGCACCCAGGTATCTGTCTATATCCCTCCCAGAGCCCAGGCCTGGGGTCCTCCAAGCTGTAAGCACGGAAAGGGGCACTCGTTGCTATGAAAACTGTTGCTCCTTAATCCTGAGACCTGTGGTGGAAGGGTTCCCATGGCCTCCACTGACATCCAAGCGGTAGTCTCCCGGCTATCACCATCCTCTGTTATGGACACAGGTGCCCAAGGAAGAGGGCAACACCAGGAGAATGTCTGAGCGCTTGTGTGTATGACAAAGAGTGTAATAGGAAGGTGCCGGCACAGCAGCCCTTGCAGTTCACAAGGAAGGAAGGAACTCTGGCTATCCAGAGGCCTCTGCAACATTACAGACTTAATGGCCCATAATGCTTTGGGGGCCAACATTCCCCTCTTGATGAATTTCAACTCAGCTGTCTCTGCACGTCGCCTAAATAGATTGTCTTTGAGGAGGAAATGCTTTAAGTGATAAGGCTTATTCAGGAGAATGTACTGCTCTATGCTGGAATATTTTGATCAATAGAAGGAAATTCTCCAAGTATGCAGACTCACATAGATACTCTTTTTCTTGTCCACATTCACATACCCCTGCTGGGAACTGCAGCCTACACAGGGGAGTTCGTCAATGTTCCAGAAGAAAAGTTTTGTCAGAGAAGGGCAGGGGAATCTAGAAGCTGCCAGGTGAGATGTCAGGGCTCACGTGGTCACAACACCCACCTATGGAGAGGCAAAGAAAGGAGTCCTGGCAGGGTCTGGCAGCCAGGGGGACATCCGTCCATCTCTGATGGATGGATGGGACCTACATAGTAAGGTGAACCATGACGGGCCAGGCAGGGGAGGTGGCACCAGAGAGACACAGAGCAAGAGAAAGTCGGAGAGAACCCTAATCCAGTACGACTGGTGTTCTTACAAAAAGGGGATATTTAGGCCCAGGCATGCGCACACGGAGAAGGTCATGTAAAGATGAAGGCAGAGATTGGAGTGATGCGTCTATAAGCCAAGTAATGCCAAAGACTAAGCCACCAGAGGCAAGGGGAGAGGCCTGGGACAGACTGTCCCTCAGAGCCCTCAGCAGGAACCAACCCTGCCCGCACCTTTATCTTGGACTTCTGGCCTCCCAAACTGTGGGACGACGTACTTCTGTAGCTGAGGCACCCAGTTTGTGGTACTTTGTTATGACAGCCCTAGGAAACTAACACAGAAAGAGAGAAGGACAAGAGGAAGGAAACGAGGTCATGGAAAAGGAAGCATAAGAGAGAAAGTTTGTATAGAGCTGCCATGTCCTTCTTAAAACCCAAGGGTTCTAGCTCACGTCCGTAATCCCAGTACTTTGGGAGGCCGAGGCAAGCAGATCACTTGAGGTCAGGAGTTCGAGACCAGTCTGGCCAACATGGTTAAACCCTGCCCTCTATTAAAAATACAAAAATTAGCCAGTGTGGTGGCTCACGCCTGTAATCCCAGCTACTTGGAAGGCTGAGGCAGGAGAATCGCTTGAACCCGGGAGGCGGAGGTTGCTGTCAGCTGAGATCGCTCCACTGCACTCCAGCCTGGGTGACAGGGCAAGGGACTTTGTGTCAAAAAAAAAAAAAAAAAAATTCCAAGAGTTGGGGCTCTGCCCCACTGTTCCCGGCAGCAGCCCAGGCCCCAGAAGGAGAAAGTTCCTGCTTCCCTGCACATTCCCTCTGTTTTCCTTCATTCCAAACCCTCTGCTGAGGCTACCTCTTAGGAGGATTAATTTTTAATAAATCAGCACTCTGTTTTGCTGTACTTATTAAAATTTAAGACAATGAGTCATTGAACCTGCAAGACTTGGGTTGACTAATTACCACTGAACAGCTGCCTGGGATGACCGTGTGGCCCTCGGGGAGCAGGCCAAATGCTGTCTGTGTGTGGAGCCCAGAGAAGAGTGGGTGACAACACTGCTCCCGTGTGATCTGTGCAGTCCACTCTGCGGCTAGGTCAAGGGCAGGGAGCGGCCGGCAGGCCCCATGGGCACATGCTCGAGTGTCATGAAGTGTGTCACCAATGCCCACTCTTCAGAGGAAACGGGGCACTGAGACAAGGGGAAACTGTGGCCCTTGCCACAGGCCCGTAGGACAATCAAATTTAACTTTCCACCAAAGCACCCACAAAGACGGGTGCAGCCTCTGTAAGGAGGGATTCTGAGCATTGACCATGGTGAGTGAGCGCGGTATGGAAGACATACAGCTCCCGCCTCACGTCTCTCCTTTGCCCGGGACAAATGCACCACCCAGAGCCTGCCACCCTCCCCAGAACACACTCTGCCATTTCAGTCAACCATGCTTTCTGCCTAGAAAACTCCTCTCCTTTCTGAGCTCAATGGTGACCTCCTCTTGAAGCCTATAGAAGCCACAGCTCCCCTGCCTATGGATAAAGTACAAGTTTCCTAGCACCACTGAGACCTGCCCCCGCCCACACCCACCCCACTGCCATGGTTCCTCACCTCCCTTTGTTCCTTCTGGCATTGCAAACTGCTGTAGTTCTCCAAACACACAGGCTGGGTGCCTCATGTCCCACTGGTACTCTTCCCAGCTGAACCCATCCAGCATTTCACGATTCCTCTGCCTTCTACCTGCTTTCATCTTGGCACACATCAAATCTTTTTTTCTTCTCTTTCTCTCTTTTTCCTTTCCTTTCCTTTTCCTCTTTCCCTCCCTACCTTCCTCCCTTCTTTCCTTCCCAAGACAGGGTTTGGCTCTGTCACCTGGGCTGGAGTGCAGTAATGCAAGCACAGCTCACTGCAGCCTCATCCTCCCAGGCTCAAGTGATCCTCCTGCCTCCGCTTCCCAAGTAGCTGAGACTACAGGTATGTGTCACCATGCCCAACTGATTTCTTAATTTTTTTTTGTTTTTTTTTTTTTTTTTTTTTTTTAATTTTATTTTATTTATTTTTTTTTTTTTGAGATGGAGTCTCGCTCTGTCGCCCAGGCTGGAGTGTTTGTTTTTTTTTAGACAGAGTCTCACTCTGTTGCCCAAGATGGAGTGCAGTGGCGTGATCTTGGCTCACTGCAACCTCCACCTCCTGGATTCAGGCAGTTCTCCTGCATCAGCATCCCAAGTAGCTGAGATTACAGGCACCTGCCATCACACCCAGCTAATTTTTATATTTTTAGTAGAGACAGTGCTCCACCACGTTGGTCAGGCTGGTCTCTAACTCCTGACCTCAGGTGATCTGCCCACCTCAGCCTCCCAAAGTGCTGAGATTACAGGCATGAGCCACGGTGCCCAGTTAATTTTTTAATTTTTTGTAGAGATGAAGTCTTGCTGTGTTGCCCAGGCTGGTCTTGAATTCCTGGGTTCAAACAATCCTCCTGCCTCACCCTCCTAAAGTGCTAGGATTGGAGGCATGAGTCACCACACTCAGCCAAGCCATACTTTCATTATTTGTTCTGCATGACTCTACCTTATCATGAGGCCATGAGTAAAGGCTGTGCCTCCTATCTCCAGGACCTACCACTGGTCAGATCCAACTGGTGCCTGAATAAACAAAAACATGACAGTGGTGACTAAAAGCTGCTCTAATCAAACATCAGGGTTCCCATCTAACAAGTTATCCCTTTCCTGGGAACCTTGGGACACTTATGGACCTGGAGCCAGAGGTCAAAGGTTCAGGGCCTCCCACCATTCTGATGTCAGAAGAGAAAAAGCCATAGCAGATGATTTCAATCTCTCCCTTCCTGTCTCCAGGCTGCGTGATGCCTTTTTCTAGAAAGTTCGACTGAGGACAATGCCCCCGTGCGGCATCCCATGTTCTGCCTCACCTTCTCTCACCTCGTTCCTTTCCCACTCCTGCCCCCAAAATAAAGCAGGAAGCACTTCAGAAGAAAGTTGACGGGGACCCAAGTTTAACACGAAGGCAGTCATTACCATGTCATGAGGATGCGTGTGAGAAACACTTAGCCCAAGTTGCAAACCACCACAAATGGTTTACCTTTTGTGCCACATGAACACCCTAAACTCAAGTTTTACTCAACACTCATTAAATGGGAAGAAAAACATTAAAGAGCATTGGCCTGCCTCTGCTAAGCTCCCATCCTTCCAGCTCTTACAAAGAGGTAGGCATTCTTCCGAGCGACGCAGCAAAACAACTACTGCTGAGGCTGAGCTGAAGTTATTTGGTGGCAATTAAAAGGAGCTGCCATAGTTACCCAAAGCAAACAACCCAACGCTCTCCCCAGGTGCCCGGCAACCACAGAGCAGGGACAGGCAAGGGAATTCTCAAATTATCCTCCCACGGCCTGCACAGGGCACCGTCCCACACCAAGCCTGGTTCAAGACACCATATCAGTAGCAATTAAGGGGCCAATTATTTTCTGGAGTTTATATGCTAACTGATCTGAGTTATGGGCTGAGCAGCTGGGCTTCTTGCTGATAACCCAGAGGCATGGAACATAGAGAGCATTAGAGCTGGAGAGGGGCTCTCCATCCATGTAGCCAGCAGCTCCCAGTCAGAGACGCTGTGCTCCTGAAGAAGATATCAGCAATGAGGCTGTCAGCTTCCAAAAGCCAACCAGAAATTACACAGTGACCCAGAGTTCTTTCCTTCTGACTAAAGCATGGTAACACTGGTTGACTTAAATCTCTGATGGCCATTGAGAAATTAAAATATATACACACACACACATATATTAAAAACATGTGACCGGGCGCAGTGGCTCACACCTGTAATCCCAGTACTTTGGGAGGCCAAGGTGGGCGGATCACGAGGTCAGGAGACCGAGACCATCCTGGCTAACATGGTGAAACCCTGTCTCTACTAAAAATACAAAAAATTAGCCAGGCATGGTGGCGGGCACCTGCAGTCCCAGCTACTTAGGAGGCTGAGGCAGGAGAATGGCATGAACCCAAAGGCGGAGCTTGCAGTGAGCCGAGATCGTGCCACCGCACTTCAGCCTAGGCGACAGCGAGACTCCGTTCAAAAAAAAAAAAATGTATATATAGTTTATTAAGATATGTATGTATATATATGCAATATGGTATCTGATATCTATTTTTATATATGTATATGCCCAGTTGATAAAAATATCTCTCTCTGACTTCATTTTATCAAGTCAGAATTCATCTGACTTCTTAGTTTTATTTTATTTTATTTCTTATTTTAAAGACGAAGTCTCACTTTGTCTCCTAGGCTGGAGTGCAGGAATGCAATCAAAACTCACTGCATTCTTGAACTCCTGGACTCAAGTGATCCTCCCGCCTCAGCCTCTTGAGTAGCTAAGACTACCGGCATACGGTACCATGCCTAGTTAATTTATTTTATTTTATTTGTAGAGACAGGGTTTTGCTATGTTGCCCAGGCTGGTCTCAAACTCCTGGACTCAAGTGATCCTCCTACTTCAGCCTCCCCAGCTGCTGGGATTATAGTCATGAGTGATCGTGCCTGGCCTAACTTCTCAGTATTTATTAATTGGTTTCTAAGTGAGAAACATATTTTTCAAGACATACGGTCTTCTAGGAGAAAAATAATTTTAAAATAATTTAAAGACTAAAGATAATTTAGTCTCCTTAAAATAAGTTCATTGGCCAAATAAGGAATCATTACCTACCTTAACCAGTTCTTAGAAAATCAGACCACTTATTAGCAGAGTAAATGCTCTGAGAAGTCCTGCATTTAGGGAATGTTAAATTTAGGAGTTGCTACATGTAAGGCCACCGAGCCCTTGTGTCTCCCAACACCTCTCAATGCCCTGGGGAAACATGGCTCTAGGGGAAAATGTCCAGTCCTCCATCTAGAGTCCAATTCTCTCCAGAGAAATGGTGAATTTGGTGAAACTTTCTAAAATCTCTTCCCCCTTTAGGGGTTCAGGTTTCCTAGTTGTGAAGTGATAAGAGTTATTAGAGTATTCTCTAACATCTCCACCCCTTCTTTTAAAGTTATTTTTATCCTAGAGACCCTATGTCCTAAAAGAACACGTTCCCCTCTTGAAAACCAAGTAATCAATAAACAGTCTGACCACACATTAAAACTCTAGGCCTTGGAACAGGATGCTGCCAAACTTCTCCTTCCTTTCTCCTCCCAAAAGCCAACAACTTTCCAAATGAAGTGCCAATGAAACCACAGGACCCGGGTGCACGGAGATTGGGTGGGAAAATATGCCTTGCTCCCAACTCAAAGAGCCTTGGCCCATTCAGATAAGTTCTCCTGCCAAGGATACTTAAATGGTTGAGAATGACCTAGAACGCAATCATCTGCCTAAAATAAACTCCAAGATGATGCAGTCCTGGAAACTACATCAACATCTGCAATGAAGATTTACGGACCCAAAGGCAGCAGGCCTCGGAATTTAGCCCCAGTTGTGCCCTGAGCACAACCCTTGGTAGAGCCCTTGACAAAGTCTGCACAGCCATCTCCAACACAGTGCAAGTCAATTGTGGTGTTCTTTTTCTTTCTTTCTTTTTTTTTTTTTGGAGACAGAGTCTCACTCTGTTGCCCAGGCTGGAGTGCAGTGGTGCGATCTCAGCTCACTGCAACCTCTGCCTCCCAGGTTCAAGCAATTCTCTGCCTCAGCCTCCTGAGTAGCTGGGATTACAGGCGCCTGCCACCACACCCCACTAATTTTTGTATTTTTCGCAGAGAAGGGGTTTCACCATCTTGACCAGGTTGGTCTTGAACTCCTGACCTCGTGATCCACTCGCCTTGGCCTCCCAAAGTGCTGGGACTACAGGCGTGAGCCACCATGCCCAGCCAAAGCTGTGGTGTTCTTCGCTCCCTCATAGAGATGTTAGGCTAAGAGGAGGTACAGACATACAAGTGCCCTGGACTCATCCCTTCTTGTCTATCTTCCCCTCTGCACCCTGAGTTCCCTGCCAACTGCAGGAACTGCTCTTCAACATCTTTGCATCCACAGAGGTAAGTTCAGAAAGATCGTTTCTTGCTCCTGTTAAACCATAGTGGTTGTTCAATGTTCTTGTTCTGCTGCCCGGAGGTCCCTCACCTCAGTAGCATCTCCTTTAGGTGAGAGTTCCAAGCGGGCTGTCTCTGTGGGGCATCTGGTCCATCTTCACACGCAGTGATAAGGCCCATAATAGAAAGCTTCCTGGTGATGTTTCTACCACACTTCTTTCCCAGTTCATCTCCAGAGCTTTGTCCAAAGAGTTTGTGCCTAACACCCACACGCGGACACCAGCTGGGATGGGAACGTGTGTGTGCCTGCGCCTGTGTGCATGCCGCAGAGGAGCAAAGCCAACGTTTTCCCAAGGTGACGCAGCAAATCAGCATGAGCTGGTTCCGCTGGGCACTCCACGCGGCCCTGCTTCTCTGAGCATGTAGACAGGAGGTCAACAACTCAAAACTGCAGTCCCCAGCTCTCCCCCACTGTCCCTCTGCTGCCCTCGCTCTCCTGCTGCCTCGGCCCCTGCTCCCCACATCTCTCAAGAACATCTCTGTTTGTTTTGGACTCGCTATACACAAAAACTTCTCCACTCGGGGGGCACGAGGAGAGAGAACTGCGCTTGTTTAAAGACGATCTCTTTTTAACGGCTGTAATCTTTAATTCATAACGGTCCTAGGAACCAGCGGTGGACAAGGGCTGAGAGCTGGCCCCCCTTTCTCAGGGTTTTAAAACACAAGCGGCTGCACAGGAAGTTGGTTTTCACAAAGGCAAAAGAGAGAAAAACATACTAATTCACAAGCAATGGCTTCAAGCCCCCCATTTCAAGTCTTGTGATAGCTGCCAAGTGGTCCGACTGTGACCACAGCTCCCTATGTGTGAGTTGGGGGGGCAGGGGCTTCGCTGCATTATTCAGAGGCTGACCACAAAACCATCTTTTGTGCAAAGTTACCACAGAGAGAGACCGTTTCATATACAAGCTGCAATAGACAGCTGGCTGTACTCTAAAAGAAAGGGAAGCTCTAAGACAAGCCCCAGAGCCACATGAAGAGGCGTGAGGAGGGAACTCGAAGTCTCTGAGCATCTCCCACGCACCTGAATGAGAGCTAGGCGCGCTGTAAGAACTTCCTAAGGTGGGTGGGAAAATCAGGCTCTCAGATGTTACTGAACAGCCTCAAGGTCATGGCAGGAATAAGGTTTCAGTCAGGTCTTCCACGCCTGCGACAGGAGCAGCAGCAGACAGGGCTGGCATGCAGAGGTGAGTCGAAGCCCCAGATGGAGCGATGCTAGCGGCACCCCTCTTCCCTAGCCAGAGGGGCTGCACTGTTACCTCTACTGGCTTTAATCTAGTGAAGACCTCAAGCACCACATGGCCTACTTGCCTATGAAGAACTCTAGTCCACGGCAAAGGTCCACAGCCACAGACCCAGGTCAAAGGAGATCTCGAAAACACATGCTGTGGCTCACGCCTATAATTCCAGCACTTTGGGAGGCCAAGGCCGGCAGATCACCAGGTCAGGAGATTGAGACCATGCTGGCCAACATGGTGAAACCCTGTCTCTACTAAAAACACAAAAATTTGCCAGGTGTGGTTGCACGTGCCTGTAATCCCAGCTACTCAGGAGGCTGAGGCAGGAGAATCGCTTGAACCAAGGAGTCAGAGGTTGCAGTGAGCCGAGATCGTGCCACTGCACTCCAGCCTGGACAACAGGGCAAGACTCTGTCTCAAAAAAAAAAAAAAAAAGAAAGAAAAAGAGAGAGAGTGAGAGAGAGAAAAAGAAAGAAAGAAAGAAAGGAAAGGAAAGGAAAGGAAAGGAAAGGAAAGGAAAGGAAAGGAAAGGAAAGGAAAGGAAAGGAAAAGGAAAAGGAAAAGAAAGAAAACACATGCCTTCAGCAGCTACAGGGAAGATGAGGAGAGCTGGAACCACTCACGACTGCCCTTGAGAACAGTAAATGGAAGCACACGGCCATTGGACACCAGCACCATTGTGGCGACACCGGATGGTGGGCCTCTCACTATCCACAGTTCCTGGTGTAGTTTTGGGGGCTGCCAAAGGCATATATTAATTAATCATCACTCTGCCCCGAGCTCCATCATTTCAATAACATACTGAGCCAACGTGCTCAAGATCTGCACAGAGCTCCTGGAGCAAGCCAGTCCTCTCCACTCAGCCCTTGGGTGGCTGTTTATGTCACTGAGCCTTCTGCCCTGTGAATGAGGGCTCCCAGCCAGGTATCAGCCTTGGCTGCCAACGGGTGGGTAATAGCACACAGGGTCACGCAGCCCTCTCTTCCCATCCAACCAGTGGTTTTTGATGAGAAAGATAAAGGCATGAGCTCTGGGATCAGGCAGTTTGGATCCTGGCTCTGCCAATTCCCGGCTTTTTGATCTCAAACAAATTACTGTAGCCCAATCCCTCACATGTAGAGTGGGAATGATAACAGTACCCATCCCGAGGATGGTGTTGAGAATTAACCCATTTATGCCACAGGTTGCAAGTTTTTTGTGTGAAAAATCAGACCTTGGTGATGACCTTGAGCAGTGGGATATAAATAACTCCCACAAGCTTAGCGTTCTGATAATGGAACACTAGGCAGAGATGAGTTAAAGGAGGTAAGAGAAAAGCATGCCCGGCACAGGGTATATGCTGTACACAGGCAAATGCTTGCGTCTGCTTGAGCGGCTATTCTGATGTTGGCATTAAACTTCTTGCTTTGTCCCTCTACTACGCCAAAATGAGACACAAAACCAAATGTCCCATGATACTGTTGACTTCTCACCACAGAGGAAGTTCTAGGGATATGGCTCAACCCTGAATCATCAGTTTATAAGGCCTGTGGTGCTCATCACCTGGGCAGCAAAAGAAGGGAGAGCAAGCCTCAGTCACTGTCACAAGATGCTCCGAAAATCAAGACGGCAGCATTGCAGGGAAGTGACCACAAGCAAAAGCAAGAAGCCCCTCAGGCCAGGCTTGGTGGCTCACGCCTGTAGTCCTAGCACTTCGGGAGGCTGAGGTGGGCAGACTGCTTGAGGTCAGGAGTTCAAGACCAGCCTGACCAACCTAATGAAACCCCATCTCCACTAAAAATACAAAAATTAGCCAGGTGTGATGGCGCACACCCATAATCTCAGCTAATCGGGAGGCTGAGGCAGAATTGCTTGAACCCGGGAGGTGGAGGTTGCAGTGAGCCAAGAGTGTACAACTGTACTCATCTGGGCGACAAAGCAAGACATCGTCTTAAAAAAAAAAAAAGTCCCTCAACCAGAAACAAGCCCTCAGCCAGCACTGGCCTGGCAGGTCTGTTCCCTATCTGCCATGCAGAATCCTTCCCCAATCTGAGCTTAGAACCCGCATCCAAATCCCAGCTCCCCACCTCTCAGCTGTGACACTGCAGGTAGAACCTCAACCTCTCTGGGTCCTCACCTGTAAGACAAGGGTGATGACAGAACCAATGAGCTGGTAAGTGGAACACGTAAGATGAAGTACAAAACACACTTTGCTCAGCTCCTGGCCTGTTCTAGGTATTAAAGAAAAGTATTTATTATTATAATAACTGCAAAAATGAGAGAATTCAGGCCTTCTCTCTTCAAATCTGAACCATCTTAGAGAGCGATCTTTTCAAGTACAAGGTCTTCCCTCCCACTTTTATTTGTAAGTCCAGAAAACAGAGTCCACATTTAATGATCCTAATGTACAGAGTGGAAGCAAGCAGATGGATTGCCAAGACTGCTGCAACAATTTGGCTGCCCCTCACAAGTCCAGGACCCGCTAACAGGCCTCTGGCCTGGCATGGGACACACCAACCAGCAGGCAAAAGGCCTGACTTCTAGTCCTGGCTCTGCCACTGGCATGCTTGCAGACAAGGTGGCCTGGGGAAGTTGCTTCCCCTCTGTGAGGATGGATAGGGGTTCCATCCTTCTGGCTGATTGCAGTCAACTGCTCCCCCTCTGGAGGAGACTCCCTGCTGTCCTGGTGGAGAAGAGAAGAGGGCTGCAAGATGCATTGCCCGGAGAGTCACAGGAAAGAAGGCCAGAACCCGCCTCCCAGACACCAGCTGGGTGAACCTCCATTTCCTGTCTAGGGAAGCCGGCCAAACAGGTTAACCATTGCCATGTCTTCTCACTGGAGCCTGAGGGATGAGGGCGTGGTCACAGGTGCCCACCTTAGGAAAGCTGGATTGGAGGACATGGGAGAGCTACTCCTCACTAAAGAAAGAGAAGAGGACATCCCCCTTGAGAATGGTCAGCAAAGCTTGGAGGGGTCAGGGCTTCTTGCCTGCACAACCTCCTCATGCCCTGATCCTCCTCTTCCCCAAGGCTTCATTATGGAACTGGCTAGCCAGCTGATGAGGGTGACAGACTGCCCTGCCCCTTCCCTCTTTCTGAAAGGACCAAATTGCCTCTACTGGACAGCAGTTGTGAAGAGTTTTAAAGACTAGAGCTTCACAAGGATGTGAGGAGGAAGGCTGGTCAGGGCAGCTCTGCTGGTCTCGCTGCTATCCCTGAATCGCAGTGTGGCTTTCTCAAAATCTGCAGCTCCAACTTCCCACCTTAAATCTCAGACAGCAGCAAAGCGCCGGAGCAATTTTCTCAGCTGGCCTCAGAGCAGAAGTAGAAGCAGGTGAGAATGAGATTAAGGACCCATTTTCTATGAAGATCCAGCAACAGCCACGAGACTTCTGCTCTCAGAAAAAGGATGGAGAGTCTCACTGTCCAGAGATGCCACACCCAGGCTGGCACCTGAAGCTGCAGAAATGTCACAGGACAGCTGGGAGCCCACGATGGGCTGATCTCAGCATGTTGCTTCCGAAACAACCGGTTCTTTGAAGGTGCCTTCCTTCAACACCGTCACTTACATCTGCTGACTTATTTAGCGAAGGATCTCTATTGTGCATTTCAGGATAAAGGAGGGGGTGGCTTCTCCGAGAAATCCTCCTTAAATGTGCACCCACGTGCATGCACACACCCACATCCTCACACATTCACATGCTCAAAACCCCACAATGGGCACAGACGTCTCAGAGAGTTCACCCTACATTCCTAGTTCAGAGAGGTGTCGGGGTCCAGCTAAAGGCACAGGAAGCTCAAGTCGGTCACAGTATCTGGTACTCAATCAACCCCCAACCCGTAGCTCCTCTGGATACTTACCTGTACCCTCCAACTCTCCATCTTCTCAATCTTAACCCAGATTATGAGCAATCGAGGAAGCTTCACAAAGCCCAAGGAGAACTAAGAGAAGAAGGTGCAAACGCCACCACCACCCGCTGGACCATCCAACCCCACATTAAAAAAAACTTGTCCATCAACTGTTCTCTCCCCTCTTCCTCCAGCTAAGTCTCAGGAAAGGATAGAGGAAAAGGTGAAAAGTTTTGGGAGGGTGGACAGTCTGAGAAAACAATACAATATTATTTTCTCTGAGTATACAGAAGAGTATAAATGTACAGAGTATATAAATGCACAGAAAAAGCTCTGTTATAAATATGCAAATAAGACCAAGGGTGGTGGCAGGGGCAGGCGCAGAATTGTACAAAGGGACTTTACTCACTTTTTTTTTTTTTTTTTTCCTGAGATGCAGTCTTGCTCTGTCACCCAGGATGAAGTGCAGTGGTGTGATCTTGGCTCACTGAAGCCTCTACCTCCTGGGTTCAAGCGAATTCTCCTGCCTCAGCCTCCAGAGTAACTGGGATAACAGGCATGCGCCACCATTCTTGGCTAATTTTCATATTTTTATGGGGTTTCGCCATGTTAGCCAGGCTAGTCTCAAACTCCTGGCCTCAAGTGATCTGCCCGCGGTGGCCTCCCAAAGTGCTGGGCAGGCATAAGCCACAACACCCAGCCAACTTTCGCCTTTTCTATGAGGTTTAAATTTTTTTCTAAGGAAAGTGACTTCTTATATTACTTTATGTAATTTAACAAAGGTTTTTTTCTCTTTCTTTCTCTCTTTCTCTCTCTCTCTCTCCCTCTCTCTTTCTTTCTTTCTGCTGGGGAATACCATATCCAGTTGCTAAAGGAAATAAATATTTTTTCTCCCTCTCATTTTTCATTTTAAGGAAAGGAAGAAAACCCTATTCCCCTCCAGTGTTGAATTTGCTGAAGGTCAAATTCTAGCGCCTATAAACTTTGATGATGTCCTATAATTTACTATTTTTTACAGGTGCTACAGCCTTTTTTTTTTTTTTGAGACAGAGTCTCACTCTGTTGCCAGGCTAGAGTGTAATGGTACTATCTCACTGCAACCTCCGACTTCCTGGTTCAAGTGATTCTCCTGCCTCAGCCTCCCTAGTAGCTGGGATTACAGGCACGTGCCACCACGCCCAGCTAATTTTTGTACTTTTAGTAGAGACGGGGTTTCACCATGTTGGCCAGAATGGTCTTGATCTCCTGACTTCATGATCTGCCCACCTGGGCCTCCCAAAGTGCTGGTGCTCACAGGCGTGAGCCACCATGCCTGGCCAGTGCTATAGCTTTTAATAGCAAAAGTAATTTTTCATTGCTCATTTACAGCATGGAAAGGGAAAAATATCTGTTGGGTCTGACGTGTCTACACTAAAACACTTTATTTTCCTTTCTAGTCAATAAGTGAACTAAAATTTACTTCTTGAAAATAGATGCATATGTCTATAATGGACACATAACCTACGTGTCTACAATCAAGCCTTGGGGAAAAACAATAAAATAAAGATAAATGCCCAGAGAGTGGCCAATACCATCCGCTAACAGAACCTGACTTTATTAAATATATCTACGTTTGAGAAACCACTGGTCCACAAGGTCAAAGATTTCTTGGGTCACCAACCAATAAAAAGAAACAAATTCTAGCAATCCCAGTCCTCCACACATGTGAAGAAAATTCCAGAGTGTGGAAGATCTGTCACTTTGGGGCTATGAACCATGACAGGGGTGGAGAAGGAGTGGAGATAGAGATGAGACCAGGAGGAAGCTAGGCAGCTCCATCCTTCTAAAGAGGGGCCTCACCCAAGCCTCAAGCAGGCTGAGTGAGTGCATCCTAGCGCTGACACAGGACATAGTATTGGCATTCCTGTAAAACAATGGCAGTGGAGGGAGGATGCAAAGGTGAGTGGGTAGGTACTGGCACGTCATGAAAAGTGCACTGGCCTTGGAGTTTGATATGTGGGTGTCAACCCTAGCTTGGCTTTCAGCCAACAACACAATAATGATGCCCTTCACGATAACGAAGAATATTAAACATTTGAGCATTTACGACATATCTGCCAGGCATCATGCTAGGCCCTCGGCATGCACGACCTTGTGTGATCCTCGCTGCAATCCTCCACTTGTTCCTAACGATTATCCCCATTTTGCAGAGGAGGAAGCTGAGGCTCAGGCTGGTTACATAGAGAGGCAAAGGTCCAAGCTAGTAAGTGGCTGGTAACATCATGACAGTGCCACCTTAACCTCTCTAGGCTTTCCTTGCTGCCCCTCACCTGGTTTCGAGGCTCCTAGAGCCAACACAAATAATAAAAGTCCAATAACCCAGTTGTTACCCAACATGCTCCTGCTCCTGGAGGGGAGGCCCAGGAACCAGCATACCTGGATCCCAAGGAAAGTAGAGCAGAACAGCCAGACCTGGGAGTCCACCAAACAGGGAACCAGCATGGAATATTTGTTACCAACAGTCTGGACACCGCTGCTGCGTGGCTCTGATGGGGGTGAGGGCAGTGAGAAGAGAAAACTGTTCCATACACCCACAGGCAGGCTCCCTGCCAAAACCCGCCACACACCGTCTTCCTGTTCATTTTGCCTCATGGATGATTTTTAAAGCTTTTTAATTGTCCTTAATAAATTACCTACATGTGCATGATTGTTACAATAGTTTCATTAATTTTTCTCCAAGCATCTAAGCTGTTTATCACAGAAGTGTTAATGGAAAAGAAAAACATGTCAGGCAGGCACTTTCTCACACACTCTGGGCTTGGGCAAATTAAGGCTTATGGGATTGCTTTCCCACACCACAAACAATTAGGGACGTCTTTATTTCACCCGAGCAAATAGTCTTTCAGCAAGGCTAGAAGGAGCATGCCCACCAGACAGCCCTGCAACTGCCCACTGCGGAAGCAGCACACAGATGCCTGCCTGCCTCCCGTTCAGTAACTTGTAAATGTATTTCCACTCCTTTGGCTCAAACCTAAACTGATAGTCCTCAGCGCTCACAACTTGCTCCAAACCAACTAGGAGAGACACGTCAGTGATATTTCAGATGAAGGGCTTCTTGGTATCTGAGGCTTCCACAGATACCAAGAATTATCCTGGTCTCATCTCTATCCCCACTCCTTCTCCACCCCTGTCATGGCTGACAGACCCAAAGACAGAAGTAAATTGTCAGTGTCCGTGGGGGCTGGGGAAAGATAAGAGGAAGACAGTGATGACCAAATGTGTCATTCCAGAAGTCAAGCAGGTGGTTCCAGAGTGACAATGGCACAGAATGCAGGCGCTGGGTCATGCAGTCCTCAGGGGACAGATCGTCTGGACTTCCAGTTGTCGAAGAGGGGAAAGGGGCTTCTGGGAGATTGGGTATAAAACCTGAGACCCCACCCCCGCCACCCGCCGATGCCACTACACATATTTATCATCCAACCCTGGGCTTGACTGCACAGCTGTGTCAGCTGGGCCGTACTCATGTGACAGGAGGATCAGGACTCAGATAAAACATGGAACAGGTCCTCCACAACTGGTCCCTGCTATCCGGGGGCTGCCCTTCCAGAGAAGGGTGATTTAAAATTTAAAACTTAAGCTGGGCACAGTGGCTTGCTCCTGTAAACCCAGTTACTCGGGAGGCTGAGGCAGGAGGATTTCTTGAGACCAGGAGTTCAAGACCAGCCCAGGCAACATAGGGAGATACCATATCTACAAAAAATAAATAAATGACAAAACAAAACAAAACAAAAAACTAGCAGAGCATGGAAGCACACACCTATAGCCCTAGCTACTTGGGGGGCTGAGGTGGGAGGATCACTTGAGCCCAGGAGTTGAGGCTGCAGTGAGCTATGATCGTGCCACTGCATTCCGGCCTGGGTGATACAGTGAGACCCTATCTCTAAATAAGTAAATAAATACTTTAAACAATTTTCTAAACTTGTACTGTGTCAGTTGAGATGCTTCAGCTTTGTTGTCAAGGGTGACGGTCAATCTCTTTGCAGCACATGGATTTTTGGAGCCAACTTTTACGTAGCAACCTTGCATCAAAGCATATGTGAGTGCAGCTATACAATAAAGTCCAAAGCTTCAAGGCGTGCCCCAACCTGACCCCAGCTCTTCTTCCCCAAAGGTTAATTTCTTGCCACACCAGATGATTAGGTGTTCCTCTAACACACTATGTCTTTTGTCCGTGTGGGTTCCTTCTGCTGCAAAGTTCTTCCCATTTTCATCTGTTCAATCCAACTCCCACTCATCCTTCGGAGCCCCTGCTTTTTATTCCCAGATGGAGCCATTCAGAGTCAATGATGTTCCTACAGCATGTGAGTGCATCTCTTTGACAGCTTAGTGGCACTGTAAGAACATTCCTGGAGTTGAACGGATGCTTGACCTTTTCTCCAACTGGTGTCCCTCAAGGTATCGACAGTCGAGCACTTCTGCTGGTGCCTAAACAGGGAAAGGCCCTATTCTATGTGCCTGGCATCTTCAACATTGAGACCAAGTGGCGGAGAGCCCCAAAGGGGGCCATCTGTGCAGGGACAGAACATCCCACTCTTTTCCCTGCAGCAGGTCCTTCACTTTGAGCTTCTCAGGGTGCTGCGAATTCTTCCTTCTGATCGTCCCCTGGCAGAGCCCCATGATCTGGTCCTGCCACGTCACCAACCTCATCTCCCCTCACTTGCTCACTGTCGCCAGCTCCCCTCCTTCTTTCTGTTCCCTGAAGTCACAAAGCTCCTTCTTGCCTTGGAGACTGCATGGGCTGTGCATTCTCCCCTGTCCATGGATTGTCACGTGCCACAGAGATGCCCCTCTGAAGGCTATGCCTAAATCAACACCCTCACACACACTCCCACCCCACTCCCCAGTCCCTCTGCAGCCTAACACTTTCTTCCCTTTCCTCTGCACCGACTGGTATCAGTAAGGAGTGTGTTCATGTATTTGTCTTCTCATTTCCAGTCTGACTCCCCATTAGATTACAAACTTCATGAGAGCAAAGAGCTTGCCGTCTTACTCACCTCCGTATCCCCAATACCCAAAACAGTGCCTGGCAGAGACGGGGCACTCCTAAACATTTGTCTCATGAGTCAATGAAACTCATTCCGTCATAGAACAAGGTTTGCTCTCCTAAGCCCCTAGAATAGCATTCATATTCTGAAAAATGGCCTGGTTCTGCTGAAGGAAGCCCAGGAAGCACGTAGAATGGGGCACACTTCGGAATTCGGGGAGACACCTCCAGGCAGCACTGGTAAGTACTCGGTATGAATTCACAAAAACTAGTTGCATGTTAATATATGCTGCCTCCTCCTTAAACAGCTTATAAACACTATAATTTTCTTCACTAAAACACTGTCTAATAGAACCAACTCCCCTAATTACAGATGTTTGTATGCATTATAATCTTTATACAATTAAACCTACTAAAAAGAATAAATGATTAAATGCACCCCCCCCCCCACCGCCCTGTCACTAACCCATCCCTCCCCAACCACCAAAAAAACAAACGACACAACAAAAAACCCCAAAGGTGCTGAGGATACCACGTTGAGCTATAGATAGACAAAAGTCCCAGGAAATTGAAATTCAGGCTGACACAGAACTTTGTCACTACAGGAGGTAAAGTCAACTTTCAACTTCAAACCCCAGCATCTGACAGCTCAGCATCTGACTTCAATGTCACATAAAAGGCTTGTGTGTATTGTACAAAATGTCTCATTTCGGGAGCAAACATCTTCCTTCAAACACTTCATCTCCAGACACAAACACGCGGCTTGGTGACCGAAGGAAGCTTTTCTGGGATCATCTCCTAAAAATTTCACAAACGCATTCCTGGCTCGGGGGTATTTACCAGGAAGTCTGCGGCGACTCCTCTGGAGCCAGGCAGGTTTAACTGATAAGTCCCTCTTTGGGACACTGGCAGTGCATCCTGGGGAAAACATCTATCATGGAATTTCTATGAAAATCAGCTACTCTTCCTATGCTAACGTTCCATTTTTTAAAAATTCAGCATTGTGAGGAGGAAAGGGGAACTATGCCCCGTGAATGCCAGGAGCTGAGACAGGTCCTCCTGTTTGCATCCTGAAAGGGTCCTCAGCACAAAGCCATGTTATCTAAACCCCTGAAAAGCCAGTGGTTGAAAAGGAAGAGCAGGCAGACAGGCTTAATTACAGTCACACAGCGGATACCCCCCCGACCCCCTGCCAACCACGGGCTTTCCTCTGGATGTGCCCTGAAAGGTCCCTTCTCCTACCTGGGCCACTGGGCCCTGGCAACCAGAATAATCATTTCTGCCCTTCCAGGGACAAAGCTCCCCAGCAACAAAACAGGATGGCCTAGTGGAAAGATCTGTGTCACCTCATGGGCCCACAGTGAAGGGCTCTGGGCATCTTCTCGGTGCTGTTTTTTTGGTTTTTTTTTTGAGACGGAGTCTTGCTCTCTCGCCCAGACTGGAGTGCAGTGGCACACTCTCAGCTCACTGCAACCTCTGCCTCCCGGGTTCAAGCAATTCTCCTGCCTCAGTTTCCCGAGTAGCTGGGATTACAGGTGCCCGCCACCACACCCAGCTAATTTTTGTATTCTTCGTACAGAAGGGGGTTTCACTATGTTGGTCAGGCTGCTCTCGAACTCCTGACCTCGTGATCCACCTGCCTCGGCCTCCCAAAGTGCTGGGATTACAGGCGTGAGCTACTGTGCCTGGCCCGTGCTGTGTTCTTGCCTGTAAACTAGAGCAGATGACAGAATCTGCCTCCTAAGGCTGCTGATGGTGCACTGTAGATGCTGTGTGAGCAGCGGCTGTGATGATCAGACACAGGATGCCTCGCCATGTGCAGGAATTCTGCAGGGTCACTCAGGCCTTGGTAATCTTGGCCCTAAAAGGCCTCTCGAGTCCTTTCTAAAAAAGGGTTTGAGGCGAGGGGAATGGGGCAGAAGTCAGCAAGCACTTAGCTTCTCCCATTTCTTGTCTTCTTCCCCGGCTCTTCCCCATCCACCCCAAACCAGAGATGATCACATGTCAGCTGCAATTCCTGAGAACCCGTTAGGGCATCTGACACAGACACCACTGGACTCATGGGGAGAGAGGCATCCACCCAGTTTTTGGTAAGGAAGAAAGCAAAGTGGCATCTGCTGAGGTTTGCTGTCCCAGGCACGTTGCCCTGGGTGCTCACCCTGTCCTCACAAGCCTCTAAGGTAGGGACAATGATGATCCCCTTTGCCTCTGGAGGAACTGCGGTACAGAGAGGTGAAAAGCTTTGCCCAAGGACACAGCTAGTGAGTGACACAGTCCAGGTTGACCCCCTGACAAGCCTGCCTCACACGAGCAGAGTAGCCACATTCAGGGGGCACGGAGGAGATGGGATTTTACGTGTCGGCTCAGCCCCTAACTTGTTCTTCGACCTGAGAGACCCCTCCTAGGTACCGAGTGCTCCCCTCTGCAGAATGGAGTTGGCCCTTCCAACTGTGTTCTACGGATCTGTGAGTCACCAAGTTCTAGGGCTTTCCCATTCAAGTAGCCTCTCTCAGCCCCTTTTCCAGGCCTTTCTTCAGTGGTTGGGGTACAGATTGGGCAGCCGAGGAGAGGCAGTTCCTGCTGGTGCCACGTGTGGCCGGCACAGCTGCCAGGAAGTCCTATTAGTCAGCACCAACAGCTGCTGCCACAAACACGCGGTGCAAACGGAGGAGACGCGCCCAAGACTCTGCTAAACCTTGGGGGTGGTTGGAGAATGAGAAGAGGCAAGGAAAAGCAGGAGTCCAGACCTTCCAGAGGGCTCGACACACGGCCCCTCCTCTTACCCAAGGCCGAAGCCACAAAGTCACCTGAAGCCAAAAGGCCCCACTCAGCCCCAGCCAGCCAGCTTGGCTGGATTTTGCTGTCCTAAGTGGACCCTAAGCTGTAGACAGGCACAGACGTAGGCCAGGCAGACAGGCCGCAAAAGGCAGCTGTCCCCAGAGCCCCGAAGCCCCCAGCCGTCAGCTTCCCTGTTCCCTCAGAGCAGGGAAGGTGCTGGCAGGTGGGAAGTAACCCCTAACCCCTTCAAGGTGGGTTTGTAAGTATAGGATCTCCCCCATTAGCGCTTTTCTTCACCCCTTCAAACTTTAATAAGGGTGATTTCTGTAAGCATTCTCAGGCTCTCCTGTTTCAAGGAGCATTAAATTTCCAGCACTGTCTGCCAGAGATATCCCAGGCCCCCAGCGAGCCGGCAGGAGATGCCATTCTACACACCTGTCAGGAAGAAAGGAAGAGTAAGATGGCCCCAGGCCAGCGCCGCCTTCCTCGCTCCCACCACTCTGCTCTCTGGGCATTCCAGGGTCTTGTCAGCATCCCCTCTTGATTTTCATCCAGTCTCATCTTGGGCAACAGAACCTGGGGTTGTGGGGTTTTTCCCAGAAGAAGAAACACGTGAGGAGAGGCCAGTGGAGAACAAAACACCCATTTCTTCCAGGAGAAGGGGAGGGGAGATGGCTAACTGCTGGACAGGCTGCACAAAACCCTACAGAATCCAACAAACCTCATGCTGTTTAAGAAAACTAAACGCCCAAACAAAAACCTCTCCAAGTTCCGAATCTTACAGCAACTCCCCTTTATGAAAGTGAGGTTGTTTATGCTTGAAAACCAAGAAGGCAAATGTTTCTAGAAGGTTTATAAAAATCAGCTCTGTTGGCCGGGTGCAGTGGCTTACGCCTGTAATCCCAGCACTTCGGGAGGCTGAGGCAGGTAGATCACGAGGTCAAGAGATCGAGACCATCCTGGCCAACATAGTGAAACCCTGTCTCAACTAAAAATACAAAAATTAGTTGGGCGTGGTGGCATGCACCTGTAGTCCCAGCTACTTGGTAGGCTGAGGCAGGAGAATCGCTTGAACTCGGGAGGTGGAGGACCCAGTGAGCAGAGATCGCGCCACTGCACTCCAGCCTGGAGACAGAGCAAAACTCTGTCTCAAAAAAAAAAAAAAAAAAAATTAGCTGTGTTGATGTACAGGACCATGAACCCACGCAGAGGCCAGTTTAAATGTAGAGCTAGCAAGGGAGGTCTCCAGGGTGAAGGGAGGAATGCCTCCCTGGGATCCTTTCACTCTTCTGTCCTCCCCATGAAGCTACAATTATGAAATAAATAGTGAAATAATAATAAAAGAGACCCCTGCAGGTATCACCTTTGCCCAAAACAGACAACTATAAAAACAATGACTACTATTGCTACACACCTACTGTGTGCCAGGCAACATGCTCAAGTACTTCCCATATGGCAATTAATCTACATAATGTCCCTTATGAGGCTGAAATTACATGCATAAGCTTAAACAACAAAAAGGAAGGAAGGAAGAACAGAATCAGGCTGAGAGAAGAGGGAAAAGAAAGCGACCCTGATGAGAGATGGCCCCTGTGCTGGACTTTACAGAGGGACTTTGTCGTATAGGGTCCTCTCTTCCTAAAACAAAGTCTCCAAGAAGTTCAGAGATTTACAACATTACTGAGTCCTGAAGCTGAGATTCAAAACCCAGTTCCAGCTGAGTGCAGAGGTCTGTCTATATGCCAATGATACTTTCATACTTCTTGAAAAAAAGTCTACCTCCCAGCAGTGAAAACCAGCCAGCCCAGCTGGTTGCAGAGTGGTGAGGTGACAGAGCAGGCAGTGTGTAGGGCATGGGGACACCTCCCAAAGGATTTAGGAGAGGCAAGGGGCGGGGGGTGACCAGAGTTCATATAAGCTACTCAAGAGCCTCAGGGCGGCAATTTAGCACCAAATGCATGAAAAAGAGTCAGCCGTGGGCCTTGGAGGGAGTGGAACCCCTCCCTCTCCTTGGTCAGCCATCTTGTCCTCATGAGTCACCAGGCCCAGGCAAGGGTGTGGGTGGTTCTGCAAACCCGTCCCCGTCAATGGAAACAGAATACAAAGACTTCATCCTCACATTAGTGGGTTACCAGCGTCACTGACTCCTACAAAGCGCTGCCTGAAAACATCCGTCTCCAGCACGACCAGCTCCCTGCAACCCCGGGAGAGCGGCAGGGGGCAGTGTTGACAGGAGCAAGCTGGCCAGAGACACAGCTCCCACCTGGGATGGCCCCTGACCCGAGGCCTCCTCTGAGCCCCCGGGAACCCCTCTGGCCTTGTTTCCTCAGGAGTAAAAAGAGATCGTCCAGGTCTCAGAAACCTGTGTTTCTGCGGCTTAAAACACCAGAAACACCAACATCCCGGGCATAAATAAGGGTAGCTGTGGCCTCTTGGGGGACCAGAGGACCAAGGTAAAGCCCGCTTCCCCACCTCCTCAGTCCTTACCCTGCACGCCAGGAAATCACGTCCACACCCATGCACAGGGGCACATAAATGAACAAACCCACGCTCAGACCCAGTACACAGAGTGTGCGAGCCTGCACAGACTGCCATTCATTCAAGTCCCATGGCAGCCTGCCAAATTATAAATAGCCCAGCTCGTTTTTCAGATGACCAGCGATTCAGCAAAGTCCTCTGGCCTTCAGCAGTATATGAGCCTCCTCTTAACCTCTTTCAGCTAGATGCTCAGCAAGGAATCCAGTCTGACCCAGCCATGCTAGCTAACCTTAGGAGTGCACAGACACACAGACACACACACACACGGATAACAAACCCCAGGTAAGACTGTCTGACAAACAGCGTCTGACTGATGCTAAGCCCACAGATACGGGGTCCAAAGGGGTATCCAAGTCACAAGAATGACAAACACAAAGCTATTTCAAAGGGAATGAGGGGCACGCTTCCCGTCCCCCAGCAAGCTCTCAGGAGTCGGACCCAGCTGGCCACCCAGTTCACTTCTCAGACCTCTATTAGAGCATGGGGCACCCATCACTACCTCTTCAGCTCGCAATTCAGAATGAGCCCTGGCTCCCCACCCTTTCAAGCACAGTTCAAACTGCCTTGCCTGGCTTCTAGGTCAAAACACCACAAGTGACTGGCGGTTTGAAATAAACACCTAACTCTGGGGAGACCAAACAGTGAAGATAGATCACTTACCCTTACCCTAAGCTATAATCAAACAGATAACCACTGGTATTGAATCTTAGCTAGAACAGATCCCCCCTCTTATCCCACCCCAAGTATCACAGACACAAGTTTACAATGAGGTTCTAATTACCTCCAATTTCTCTTCATTGTTTCAATTTCCCCCTCTGGCCCTCACACACTATCCCAAGACTTCAGTCCATCGCTAAGAAGGTAAGAATCCTGGAAATGTATTCACTTATCAGATTCTTAGGAAATAGTCCAAAGTCTGAGCTTTCTCCTATGCTGTGAGCTCCTTCTCTACAAATTAGCTGGACATGGTGGCGCACGCCTGTAATCCCAGCTACTCGGGAGGCTGAGGCAGGAGAATCACATGAAACCGGGAGGAAGAGGTTGCAGTGAGCCGAGATCGCGCCACTGCACTCCAGCCTGAGTGACAGAGTGAGAGGCTCCATCAAAAAAAAAAAAAAAAAAGACAAAGCACATCTCCCCAGTGCCTGGCACAGGACCTGCAATGCCACCCTCTATCTGATGAATGAAAGTCACCTCAAGGGAGGTTCCTGTGGGATGTTGATGAAGGCTTGGGTTAACCCAACTCTCTCCCCGCAAATATCTAATCTCTACCATCAGCCAAGGAAGTGCTTTCTGCAGAGTCCTCCTTGTCCTCTAAATCAAGTGAGGCCATAGTTTGACAAGGACATGCCACAACCAGGTTGAGTGCAAATCCTCATCCAGACCTACAAATACCTCTCAGCCTCCAACCTGTAAATCCCATGAATCACAGAGGCTTGATCGGAGCAAACAAAAACTGCTAGAAGCCAACGCTTCCCCAGCATCAACCAGAGGGAAGGAGAACTGTGCCTTAATCATGCCTCGGGAAACAGACACCTAATGAAAGTGGTCCCCTGCTACAACAAGTCCCGAGCAACTCAACTCAACAGACACACAACAAAATTCCTAGGCCAGGCAGGGTGGCTTATGCCTGTGCGGATCACCCAAGGTCAGGAGTTCGAGACCAGCCTGGCCAACATGGTGAAACCCCATTTCCACTAAAAATACAAAACAAATAGCCGGGCGTGGTGGCAGGTGCCTGTAATCCTAACTACTTGGGAGACTGAGGCAGGGCAATCGCTTGAACCCGGGAGGCGGGGGTTGCAGTGAGCAACCTGCACCATTGCACTCCAGCCCGGGCAACAAGAATGAAACACACTCGGTCTCAAAAACAAAAACAATAAAAAAATTCCTATGGGAGAGCTGCAGCCCTCAGGCCCCAGGCTCCGGTCAGACTGGGATTGCCATGGGTCTGCTCTGCTCCTCCGACTAAACCCCTCATCTTGACCCACTTCCATTTTTCCCGTCCTAAAATACTATATTTTTTAAAAAATTCCTTACAAGGAGTGTTTTATTTTCTTAACTGAACTGTGGCTTTCAAAACAGGCCTGACCTTCCTGCTCGCCACCCCTGCTTGTCACGGAGCAACAGAAATTAAATTGATTTTCCCTATCAGCGCTCTGCATCTCAGTGATCATGCCCAGCCTCCAGAAAGTCTGCTTTCTGCTCCATCTCACGAACAGAAGCCCTGTTGCTAAATCTAACCCCACTGGCTCAGGAAGGAGGGGATGGAGGAAGAAGGGGTAACCGAAGGGCACAGGTAACAATTTATGGCCCCCTTGTCACTGTGGTCTTATCTCTGTGGCCAGTCCCTTCTGAGAAATGGTACCCGTTACTGAACTCCCCCTGGGGGGAAGCTATTCCCCGGGGCCTGACTGTTGGCGACAGGTGGCCCAGCCAGGGAGAGGAAAGCTTGCTGTGGGGACCCCATCCTGCCTTCCCCACAAACTACTCCTCTGGGCACGTCCCCAGTCAGGCACCCCAGCTCAGGCTAAACCACCTGCCCCACCCCACCTCTACTGGTGCACTGTCTCTGAGGAGCACGGAGGTGGAGGCTGCTGCAAAGACAGGAAGGCCAGACATGCTCAGAGGGGGCCCTCCATAACCACCCAACCCAAATAAGGTCCCGTTCTCTCTCGTAGGACACACTGTGCTTTCTTTTCACAGCACCTGTGGCACTTAGTAATTACACGGGTGCATGTACATGTCTTTCTGCGTGCATCTCTAATGTTGGTCTGTCACACCACATTAGGTCCCATGAAGATGAGACCATTGTCGCCTTCTTCTCTATAGTATTAAGCACTTAATATTTATTGACTAAGTAAGTAGAAAAAAGATGTACTTTATTACAGGTTACTAGAAGCAGGATACTAACTTATTTGGGGTTAGACCTCTTTGGGAATTGTTTGGTCCACACAGAATGCAGGGCATAGAATACGCGAACTTGTAGGGTTCTCCGTTTACCTTTTCTCATCCCTCTCCTTATTTTTGTCTTGTTAACGAGCCACCAAAAATGCATCCCTGTCCCATAAGGAAGAAAAGAGGGCCAAGGACAAACGTGTGAAGAAAAGTTCACTGCAGCGAACATTGGAATTCTACCTGGCAACCCACGGAAAACATTCTTTCCCTCCTCTCCCCGGTCCCTCCAGGCATGGCCCCATAATTCAACCCCCAATCATTCTATTGCCAACCATCATCCCCAGGAATGACAGTCCCACTGTGTCAAGTCCCTCCTGCAATTGGAATTCGAGTTCTGACCTGACCCAAGTTCATTATTGGCCTCAAAGAGCTCTGGCTCATTGAGTCATCTTTCCAATGATCTGGGAGCAAAAGCCAAGAGACTTCATTTCTTTATTTCTACTTCATTCTGTTCCAAAGGGATTGGAGGTGTCTTACAAAAATAGCTACAACGCAACAAAAATAGATGAATAAATGAGTTAGGATGGGGAATAAAATAAATCCAAAAGTAAGGTTACTGCCCAGAAATATGCATCACGATTGATAAAGGCAATCCCAAGAAATGAGACGCCAAAATGTTCTTTCTGAAATTCCCTCCTCGTCAGGAAGATGGAAAATATTTCTGCTGATATTCAACAGACACTTGACCTACCATCCAAGCCTCGGCTCAACCTTGGGGATTCATCAACAATGCACACACCAGGCTCCGGGCTGTAAGTGTCTCTGATGTCCTTGAATCCAATGTCAAGTGCTTCTCAGCTGGGGAGAGGTGAGTTGCTGGAGTCAACCCAGGAGAAGGGACAGGAAGGGTGGGAGCAATGTTTTCTCTAAAACCCGAGTACTGTCAGTACTCATCTCTGCTTGCAAAATAACCCTGTCTGACCTTGGGCAGAACCAGATGCTCTCTTCAGTCCCTCCAATTCTAAAACTTTTATGATATTATGATTAACCGCTGTCATATTCAGGGGAGTGGTTTCACTGGAATGCCCAAAGCAAGCGGCATCTTTCACTTCCACTCAACTCTCCAATTCTGCCTGCTCTCAACCCCCTGCCTTCTCGGTGGGCATGGGCTGCCCAGACCCAGGGGCTCCTCTGCCTCAGGTTCTTGGACCTCTCAACTTCCATTTCCCATGCCTTCTAACACTCATCTTAGCAGAGCAAGGCCCACGCTGGATCTCTCTCCCCACATCCACCCAGCCAAGCATCAGTTTTCTTTAGTCCACACTTTTTGGAGAACCCAGTAGCCGGAACACAAGTACAACTGGTTTTTCCACACATTTGTGAACACACATTCCTCCTTCCGTAATCTGTTCCCAGTTCCAGTCTATTTTCAATAGAAGATATTTACTGGGTGCATATTCTGTGCCACAAACTCTACTAAGCCCCTTTTGTGAATTTTCTCATTTAATCATCACTGCCCCCATGTGAGGTAGTTACTTTATTATTCTTCCCATCTTACAGAGCAGCATATTGAGAGACTCAGTGAGGTCAAGTCACTTGCCCAAGGCCATGGCTGGATTCAACCCCAGGTTCATCTCATTCCCAAGCTCTGAACCACTACACCGTATAGTGACACCCGCTTCCACAGGCCATTTGGAAGCTTCCTGATTTTAACTGCTTCATCACTCAGTTATGGATTTTTCAGGCATGCATTCATTCCAAGAGCTCACCCTCCACCTCCAGCATGGAAGTTGTGGGTTTCGTGGTCCAGCAGACCTGAGCTCTGACCCTTATTCAAGGCCCCACAACCTCTCAGAGCTTCAGTTTCCAACGTGCATAGTAGAGCGAATCCCCCAAGCCTCCTATAGCCATAAGAGTGTGGCAGTTCCTGGATGGGTAAAACTTTTTCTAGGAGGGATGGACTTACCCCCTACCCCTCCAACAATTTCACGTAAAACATGAATCCATCACTCAGTCCCATTGGAAGGGCAATGAATCCATCCCCACGAACTGAGGGGCATTCCAAAGGAGACTTACGTGAGACGGCACAGCCCTGAGGCCCTCCCTGGCTGGGGAGGTCTCTTTAATGTGCAGAAACGATTTTCTAATTAAGTGGTGAGCATGCTGTATTGACTTTAAGTGCACGAGTAGCTCAGGGGAGGAAGACAGTGGATTAGAGGTGTACGGCAGAAGAACTGAGCTGGGCATTAAAGCCAGATCACCTTTGGTGCTCCTAGCTCCCCACTATCCGGTCTCTACAGAACAATCAGAGAGACCTTTAAAAACACTGATCTTGTCACCTGTCTGCTTAAAACCTTCCAAAGGCTTTCCATGGCACTTGGAACACAATTCAGACTTCTTACCCTGGTTCACAAGGCTCTGCGTGGCCCATCTGCCTCTTCCCCCACACACCAGGTGCCATCACACCTGTCTTCTGTCTGAGTCTTGAACTACCAAATTCTGTCCCGTCACAGGGCCTTTGCACTGCCTGCTCCCTCTGTGGGAATGACTGTCTCCTATATCTGCACACAGCTGGCCTCTTCCTTCATTCAGGGCTTAGCTTCAAAACCAGCTTCTGAGAGAGCTTGCCTTACCACCCCTATCAAAAGCAGCCCCAAGTTGCAACTCAAGGGAAGATCAACAAAAAATAATAACAATAAAATAATAAAAAAGAAAGAAGCCCCAAGCAGTCTCTCCTACATTAGTGGAAATTTTCTTCATAGTAAAGAGAACTCTCTGCTATGTTTGTTATTTGCTTGCCATCTGAGTGTTTTCCCCTCAACCCTCCACTGAAATGTATGTTTCATGAAAGTGAGAGTCTTGTCCATCTTATATCCCCCAGTGCCTAACATAGCACCTGACATGTTGAAGACACTCAGTCAAAACTGGCTGGCCTTATGTTTACTGCAGCACTGTTCACAATAACCACGACATGGAAACAACTTAAGTGCCCATCAATGGGTAAATGGATAAAAAAAATTGGCGCATATACACACACACACACACACACACACACACACACACACACACACACACACATATACTACTCAGCCTTAAAAAGTGAAATTATATCCTTTGAAACAACATGGATGAACCTAGAGGACATTATGCTAAGTGAAATAAGGCAGGTACAGAAAGACAAATATTATATGATCTCACTTATATGTGGAATCTTTAAAAGTCTAACTCATAGAAACAGAGTATTAGTAGAATGGGGGTTACCAGAGGATGGGGGTGCATGGGGAAGGAGGGAGATGTTGGTCAAAGCGTTTGCTGGTCAAAGGGAGATGCCGGACAACGTTTCAGTTAGACAGGAGGAGTAAGTTCCAGTGATCTATAGAACAGCATGGTGGCTATAGTTAATCGTAAGGTAATGTAGATTTCAAAATCATTAAAATGTGCCTGGAATGGCGGCTCATGCCTATAATTCTAGCACTTTGGGAGGCCCAGGTGGACGGATTGCCTGAGCTCAGGAGTTCAAGCTCATGCCACTGCACTCCAGCCCGGGCAACAGAGCAAGACTCCGTCTCCAAAAAAAATAAATCGTTAAAATGTTCTTACTACAAAGAAATGATAAGTATGTGAAATGATGGATGTATTAATTCACCGGCTTTAATCACTCCACAATGTATACATGTATCGAAACAAACATCACATTGTACCCCATAAATATAAACCATTACTATTCATCAATTAAAAATAACATTTAAAAAAATTTAAACATCACATTGTACTTCCCCACCAAAAATTAAATTTAAATTTAAAATATTCGTGTCATACAAAAAACACTGGTTAGGAACGGAGAAGGAGGGGACCACAGGAACACGCAACAGTACAACCACAACCCGCACAAGCGATGCTTGAGGAAGGGGCGCATCTCCGGGGCTGATCCACTCCGAAGACAGTGGGCAATCACCAATTAACAAAGCGAGGGTCCGCGTTAGGAAGTCTGGGAGGCCAGGCAGGGGTGGCAGCTGTGTACAGTGAGAACACCCCTGCACTCAGAATTTGTGGCTTCAAAATACGGCTTCCCTATTGTCTTGGTTTCCTAGGGCTGCTGTAACAAAGTCCTGCAACCAGGTGGCTTAAACACCAGGAATTTACGTCTCACAGTTCTAGAGGCTGGAAGTCTGAAATCAAGGTGTCATACGGCTGGTTCCTTCTGAAGCTCTGGGGAGAGTCTATCCATGCCCCGCTCTTGCCTTCTAGGGGCTCCCAGCAATCCTCGGTGTCCCATGGCTTGTGGATATATCACTCTGATCCCTGTCTCCATGTTCATGGGGTCTTCTCCCCATGTGTGTCCTGGATTCGACTTCAGATCTTCTTATAAGGATGCCAGTAACTGCATTAGCACCCTCCTCCCAACAGCATGACCTCGTGTTACCTAATTATATCTGCAAAGACCCCGTTTACAAATAAGGTCACATTCTGAGGTTCCAGGTGAACGTGAATTCGGGAGAGAACGCCATTCAACCCAGTACACCCAACAACTCGGCATGTCACCTTAGAGAAGCCACCTGCAATGTCTGAGCCTCCCTTTCCTAGTTGTTCTATCACAGGTCTCAAATCCTTTCCCTAAAGGGAGGTGGCAGCATCGATCATGGTGCCTGTCACTCTGGAAGGGCCCATGGACATGAACGGAGTTGAGAGGACTGTAGATTCACTGTGGCGGGAAGTAGGGAGCCACTGCAAGCTGGGAACGGAGGATCGTCCACTGAAAACAGGATTTCAGGAAGACACATCTGGTAGCAAAGGGCAACACAGGTTGGGGCAGGAGGGACTGTGACAAGGAATCACATCAGGAAGCAGAAAGGGTTCAGTCTCGCTTGCGATGGGGACAGCAGACAGAAGAGGGAAGGAGTGAACACAGGAACCGCTTAGCAGATAAGCATCAGTCTCAACGAGTGAGTCAGGAAGAGCCGTCAGAAATGCCATTCTTCTCCCACACAGGGACTCAGGGCACGAGAACAGACTGGAGTCAGTGAGGTCAGTGTGAGGAGGGTGAAGGTGAGAGGAGCCTGGAACATTCAAATGGAAATGCCCAGCAGAAAAGGAGTGGGGGAGTCAGGCAGGGAGAGGGCTGGGCTACCAGCGGAAACCAGGAGGAAGAGGGAGAGCGGCCAAGGCCATGAGCATAAACATCTCTGAGGAAGAAGCCAAAGGGCCAGCGAGCATCTCATCCCAAGGACAGACTGCCTGATTCCAGAGAGGGCAGCCCTTCAAATGCCCGCATGTGACTGTGTCCACCTAAAAACCCAACCCCAATGTTGGGAACCACTAGAGAAACACACACTGCAGAAACCCGAGAATGGCTATGAGCCCAGGAATACAGCCTCCTCCGTAAGGAGGCAGTGGGGCAAGGCATGGCAAGAGGGACGCCAGCTCCAGTCTCTTCTGGGCCACCGACCCTGAGCAAGTC
This sequence comes from Macaca fascicularis, assembly GCF_037993035.2. Classification (NCBI taxonomy): domain Eukaryota; kingdom Metazoa; phylum Chordata; class Mammalia; order Primates; family Cercopithecidae; genus Macaca; species Macaca fascicularis. The sequence continues at coordinate 49,285,389 of NC_088390.1, forward strand.
TCCTGGCTCCCCGGGGCCTCGCACGCACACCCTCTATGTCACAGACGAGGAAACTAAGATCCCTTCCGAAGCCGAAATTCCATGATTCTCATCCACCAGAGCCACATTAAGTGCCTGGTAATTCAATAATTCAATTAAGAAAGCTCAATTTTTTTCAAGCTTAATATTTAATGGAAGGGTTATGAAGTGCGACACAACTCGGCGTGATTAATAGTTACAATTAAAGACCGAACGTGTTGAGGGGAGAGAGGCACAGATTAGTGGGAACACATTTATGCTGCAAAGGGACAGAGTGAGTTGTACCTACAGACTGGGAAGCCTGCTCTTCATATTCCACACCACCGCCAAGTGCCCGGCGGAGTCTGTGCTGCAAGAGGCTGTTCTGTCTACAGAACCAACTGATTGACTTGCCCAAGTGCAGGTGGACGTGACTAGGGGCAAAGAGTGAAGTGGGGTCCCTCCCAGCCTCCCCAACAAATCAGAGCTTGTTTGCTGCAAAGCTAGAACAAGGCCCACCCTGGTGGGGCCTATCTTCTTGCCACCACAATCAAGTCTTCCAGAAGGCAAACAGGTAAGAGGAAGAATGCAATCTGCCAGACAGGAAGATGCAGTGGCTGAGCTTGGACAAACAGCTCCAGGGGTGGCAGGGACTTGTTTTGACATCTGTCTTCTCATGTCAGAGAGATCCTCATTCCAAGACCACAGGTGCCTCTGGCCTCCAGTAACCCACATGCAGGTTATATATAAGACATGCCGCACTGACCATGCTACAACACAGCTGGCCTTGGGACCCTACACGGTGGCCATTCTGAACCACGGGGCCCTGATTTCTGTGCTCAGGAGGAGCCTGGTTCTGAGCATCAGGGAAGAAGAGAGGGCCGATGCCTGGAGTGCAGCCTGCCTGGGCTCCCACCTGTGAGTCTGTGCCAGTTATAGAAAAACTGGGCCTGGGGGGATCGATTCTTCAAGACAAGGAGGGTCACAATGAATGGGCAGGAGATACCATCTGACACGGAATGGGTTTCAGCAACTGAGGGCATTTCACCCAATTGTGGAATAAAACACCTGGTCCTCAACTAAAGGCTTTACAGCTAAAGAGATAGCAAATGGAATCTGTTTGTTTCTAATTCTTGGAGGAGTCTTCTCCATGCTCCTAAAATCATAACCAGTGCCAAATTCAGGAGAAAGAAGTGAGTAGGACAGCCAATGCAGATTCTATAAACAGTGAAAATTCCTTCATCTTCATGGCTAGAGGACCCCCTATGCTCTGATTCCTCCACCCAACCACCACCACAGCTTTGCCTCCTCCTACCACCTCTGCCAACTTGGGCTGCCATCCTTGGGTTAGAGGGCAAGCTAAGTCTAGAAACTCAGAGCCGCCAGCACATGGGCCAGGGAAAAGTGGGTGCTCAGAGATCTTCAGCCTTGAAAAGAAGACAGACAGACAGAATCTGTTAAGTGCAGCCCTGGAGCCTCTTATATGGGAAAATTGAGAGGTAAAGAGCAAGAACAAGAAAAATAAATCCACTGAAAATAAGGCCATTACTTTAGAGACATGCGTATTAACGAGGACTTTTGAGGGAATGAAGGAACAGCTGGGCTGCAGCACCAGCACTTCCTGAGCCCCCATGTGCCAGACCGGGAGTGGGGCGGAGGGTACAAAGAAGAAACTGCCATTCCTGCCCTCAAGGAACTTGCCCCAGGGGCAGTGTGGACACTCATTACCAACACCAGACAACCACATGAGAAGAGAAAGAAGGCGGACTTAGATTTGGCTGAAAAAAAAATGTTTTTACTAATTAATTACAGTCACTGATGTGAACTGTTTGCCATTCATGCCTAATTACTGTGCAGCAAAACGATGGTGTTTACCATCAAAAGAGCATCACTTCACTTTGAGGTGAGTTTTCTTCGGTGGCTCCATAATTTCCAATGAATGGGCACTGTGTAGTAGCATTCACGGTCATATGCTGACAACCTCAAGACATTGGAGGGAGTCCCATCCTTATAAATAATAAGGCACATATGATTCAAATAAACGTTGGATTGAGCATTCACTGTGTGTGAGGTCCTCTGCTAAGGACTTCCATGCATCTGTCTCCCTTAAGACTCCCAATTCTATAAAATACTTTCTACTTTATCACCATTTTACAGATGAACTTGCCCAAGGTCACACACTTGGGAAATGGTGGGGGCAAGAATGGCAGCCAGGCCTGCCTGCCCCCAGTGTCCACGTTCATCACCAGTGTGACCACTGCAGAGCGAATGCGCTGGAGGACATACAGCAAAATGCTGGTTCTCCAGGATGAGACCAGAAATTCTCCCTTTTGCTTAGCTATTTTAATTGTTTTTTTTTTTTAAATTATCTAATCAATGTGAAAGACCTGAGGGTTTGTCATTTCTATGGTTTGTTTGTTACAGACTAGAGCTCCACTAGCTATGACTCCCCCCAACCAGGAAGCCTAATCAGGGGTGGGGAGGTGGGAGTCCAGGCACGCAGGGCAGGAAAAGCCCTTGCTGGTCATCCAGGCCAACAACCTTCAACGTGCTGCAAACGTCCTTGCTATCTGGTCCCTAACAGATGGTCCTCACTTCATTGCAGCCTCCCTGGATGCCGGATGAGTAGATGGAAGCTCCAAAAACATCCAGGCAGGAAGGACAGCGGCAGCAGGAGTCACAGGCAGCAGGAGTCACCGGATGGTCATGACAAACATCGCCCTTTGCCCAGTGTCTGGCAGCACACGATCAGCCTCTCCTTTTCTCACTGGGAGAGCAAAACTACTGAAGATAATCTTTTAGACACATACAAAAACCCAAAGTTTCCAAAACTGGGGCCAACCTTTTCTCCCCCAGGCACCTTAGAGCAATGGTGCTATTCGGTGGCTGTGTGGGATCAGCATGAAATGCAGGGTTAAGTCATCATAGCCCAGGTGCCATCTAGAAAGCCCTACCCACATGAAGGGAGATCTACAGGGGGTTAGACTGAGGACACGCAGACCAGGAAGGACCACTCACTCTCCATGTTATGAAGAGCCAGATATGTTGGGAAAGGTCTTGAGGGCACTAAGGATAAGGACTATGTCAAATGCACTATATTTAAGCGTCGGGGATCTTTTCCTCCAGACACTCTGGAGTCCCAATGCCTAGCCCTGTACCTGGCCCATAGAATGCATCACAAATGTATACTGATCATAAATATATGGTGGGTGGTAAATATATTATTACCAGGAGAGCAGAGGGCACCCAAATCACAGAGTAAAAAGAACTGAAAGAACTGGGCGTGTTTACCTTAGAAAACAGACAATACAGTGAGGGCAGGAGGCAAGGGAGACCTCATAATTGTGCTTACACAATTCAGCTTCATGGTAAAGTAGACAAAACATGATATTTGAAATTAGAAGACCTTGGTTTGAGACACAGCTTTTTGCTACTCAGCTAACTTTGTGTGCCTCTAGAAGGATTACCTTCATTCTAAATATGAAAACATGTAATGAATGTTTCACAATTGTAGCTGTATATTAGGACATTTTTTAAAAAGATGCTCAGCCAGAAACAGTGGTGCACAACTATAAGCCTGGGTTCTTAGGAGGCTGAGGTGGGGGGATCACTTGGGCCCAGGTATTTGAGGCTGCAGTGAGCCATGATCAGGCCACTCCAGCCTGAGTCCAGCTTGGGCGACAGAGCAAGTCCACATCTCTTTTAAAAAATAAAAGAAAATAAAATAAAGGCCAGGTGGGGTGGCTCATGCCTGTAATCTCAACACTTAGGGAGGCTGAGGTGGGAGAATCACTTGGGCCCAGAGATGGGGGCTTCAGTGAGCCATGATCATGCCACTGCACACCAGTCTGGGTGACAGAGTGAGACCCTGTCTCATAAAAACAAAGAAAGATGCTCAGATTTTACCACAGTCCTACCATCTAACCTCCAAAGATGGTTCCATGAATTTATATTTCTAAAAAGCTCTTTAGATCATCCTAATATATAGCCAAATTTGAGAACCACTAACATGTATATCAAAGCACTGATATAATATGTATCTTTTATATGTTCTATATAGCTAATCCATATAATATTTAGTAATATCTATGTCAATATATATTAAAGAATTATTCAAAATATGTGGGAAAGGGAAGGACTTGTCCCACTGCAGAGCTCACAAAGCCAAAATAAGGAACTATGTGCTCTTTAAGCAGGGAAGCAGATTTTTACTCCTGAAATGTTCTTAAACCATTGAAAGTCGATCAAATATGAAAGATTAAAAGAGATTCCTAACAAATCAAATTTGTCAGAAATATTGCAGATGAGATTCCCATATGGATTGGATGGAGAGGTTGGATTAAATAATTTGTAATTCAACATATTAATAATTAATGACATGGCAACATTTATTAACCCCCATATGTAAAGTGTGTCTGGCACAACGTATGTGCCCTCATTTCAGCCTTAGAACCAAATAATGAGGAAGGTGGTTTTATACATTTCATTCATCAACGGGAGAGAAGTAGGGTCCTACTCATACCCTCAACTGCAACCAGGCTGGTTTCCCCACATCCTGTGAGGTCCCTGTACACATTCCTGCCTTTACTTTTTTTTTTTCCTCTCTTTTTTTTTTTTGAGACAGAGTCTTGCTCTGTCATCCAGACTGGAGCGCAGTGGTGCTGCGATCTCTGCTCACTGCAACCTCCGCCTCCCAAGTTCATGTAATTCTCCTGCCTCAGCCTCCCAAGTAGCTGGGATTATAGGCATGTATCACCACACCCAGCTAATTTTTGTATTTTTATTAGAGACAGGGTTTCACCATGTTGGCCAGGTTGGTCTTGAACTCCAGACCTCAGGTGACCCACCCACCTTGGCCTCCCAAAGTGCTGGGATTACAGGCGTGAGCCACTGCGCCACGCCTGGCCTCTCTGCCTTTACTCACGCCAGTCCCAACTAGGAGAAACCCCAAGCTTCTCTCAATCAGAAACCTTCAAAGCAATTCAACAGTACCTTTTGTGGGGGGACCGCCAGCTTCGGCCTAGTGAAGAAGTGATTTTAAAATTCAGAAGCCCTGGGTCCAATGGACACCCACATCTCCCATTTCCCCAAGAGATGGAAAGAGTTTGCCTCTATTTAATCTCTTCCTCAAACACTTCTCTGTCAGGCCATGCTTCATGAAAACCTTCACTCTAAAGCTGAACAGTGCAGATCTCTATTGAAATAAAGGTTCTGTGAACTCCAAGCCTTTCTCTGGAGAAGGTTTTTACCAAATGCAGATGTAAAAGGTAACAATAGGAGAGGAAACAGGCCTGTGTCCCAGGCCCGTGCACTTCCAAGGCTGTATGGACACCCATTCATCACCTGCACGAGGATGTGGACACTGTCACGGCACAATTACCTCAGCACCTGGTACATCAAAAGCACTCAACAACCACTTACTACTGAATGAAAAAAATAAATTAAAATGTATAAAAGATCAAAACTATGTCTACAATGGGGAAAAGTTGACTCTCAGAGAGCTCCTAATGCTAAAACTTTATAATTGGAGAAAAATCCCAAAATGGGTACTGGGTGACTACTGAGTGTAGGGCACTGCCCCACATGCCATGAGGATGCACACAAGAGCAGCAGGAGGGAAAAGATAAACAGGTAACAAGCTGAACACTATCTTAAAAGAGCAATACAAAATTTAAATAACAATGGTAATGCTTTCATAAGGCAAGATGTAATTGTCAAATGTATTAGATGAAGGAAAAAAGTCACTATTTGTCTTCAGCTATATCCTTTCTAGGACAAAACCGGTATGCAGCTAGGAACAATAATCAAAAACCCATTAAAGATCATGACTAAACACATCCACTTGAAAACATTTTATTTGCCACCATTTTTGTTTCAAGATGACAATCTGAAACAGAAACACAACCCCCAGTCTATCCTGAAACTCTCCTGCATGTATCTCACTCAGTCAAAACCATTCAAGACTTCACGGATTATCAGAGAACAGAGAGGCAGTGTAACAAGCATTTAAAAGTCAAGGTATAACAGATTCCTCACTCTTCAATATTAAAAAAAAAAATGTTTCATATGACAAATTTCAGAGGAATGTAAATTTTAGAAAGACTCAGGCACAAAAATCCTACGACCAAAAGCTCAAGCTCACTATTATGCTGCCTTAACTGGTAGAAATGTAAATTAGTACAACTTCCCTGTGGGGCAGTTTGGCAATAAATAGCAAATTGTAAAACGTATTATTATCTCCTTATTGTAAATTCCTAGAAGTGGAATTGCTAGGTCAAAAGTATTGCAGGAGCAGGAGAGAAATGCATGCACAAGGGCGGTCCTGCCAGAACTGGCTATAATACCAAACAATGATCATAATGATACTGCAAACAACCTAAATGATCCTAACTAAGGGTTTGCATAAGTCAATCATAGTGCATCGATATCACAGAAACAATGAAGGCAACAAATATGACCATGTAGGATACAATCACATGGAAAAATGTCTCTGACATACTGAACAGAAAAAGCCGTCTGGCAAACACCACATATGATCCCATTTATATAAAAGTGTACACAACCATATGTTTATATATGTGCAGACAGACCTCTGGAAGGCTGCACCAAAATGTTACTGTGAGTTATCTCATAGTGATGAGATGAAAGGATTTGTTAGTTCTCTGTTTACTTATGTCTTTAATTTTTTCTAGTATGCCTTTTCATTTTTAAACAAAATCATAATGCTGTTAAAACTAAACTTCCTTCATTTACAGATCACTCAATTCTGTGCAAAATGTGGGACTTTCTTCACCACTGATCCCAGCAGCTGAGTCCCAACTGTAGTTGTGGAATATTCCAGAATACCTCCATGCAACTCGCCTACAACCCTGGCCCTCCCCTCTTCAGGATACCGGGCAGGATTAAATGTGAGAGTAGTGCACTCCACCTCCCTGGCAAGAAAGGCTTGTATAGCCCATGACTTCCAGGCCATTCCAAGTGCTTCCTGAGTCCTGCCCCACAGCCTGCAGAGCTGGATGACTAACCCTGCCCCAGGAAGGAAATGAGGCCTCGCTGAGGATCAGAAGTTGGACCTCATAAAATTGCAAAGCAGATCACGTGTCCAACTCCCAAGCACAGCCTCCAATAAATCCCAGGAGGGTCTGCTGGGCCAAGCTCCTCCCTCTTGGTTCTAAGCCACCTCATCTACAAGCAAAGGGACGACACTGGCTGCCCTGGAGTCATCAGACCCCTGCCCTGGAGTCATCAGGTGCAGAGGCCACAGGCACCCCAAGAAGGCAGACAGAGGCCCAGCAACCCCCATGGGAAGCACTTCCATCCACCTGGCAGGTCCATGCAGCCTCTGGAAAATAATACGGAAGCCATCCTTGAAGCATCAAGAGACGTCCAGAGCCAGCAGCTGTGACACTACATAGTCATGTGTAATGGCTCCCAAGCCTCACACCACACAGACTCCAGGAAGCCAGGCAACAGCTCTGTCTTCCAACTTCTGGAGCTATGAGAAAACTTTCAAAAGATCTCCAGAAGAAGAAGAAAGGGACTGAAATAGGGAGCCTGCAAGTCAGAATTCCCACTCTGAGCCAGGCACAGGCTCTTCTGTGCCTCTGTAAGCCACAAGGCAGATAGAACGCTCATCTCCCATTTAGGAAACAAATACTCAGAGAAGCTAAGAGACTGGCTCAAGGGAACAGAGCTACTAGGCAGAAGAACTTCAAATGTATGTCTGATTTTTTGCTCCTCATCCCACAAGGCTACCTTGGAGTATGAGAAAGACTGCATTTTTCTCTTCTTGACTCATTTAGTCCGTTGTTCTTTCATCTGAAGAGCTTAACAGAAGACAGCTCCTACACACGGCTCTCTTTCCAGGTAATAACAAGCTCTGAGAACACCCAGAGAGTTCAGGGTTCACGTTGCCCCAAAGGATCTCCGAGAAGAACCAGCCATCCACACAACCAGCTGGAACATCACAGTGATTGCCCCTGCAGGAGATGTATATAATAAAAATTGAATGCTGCAGCATGAACTTCATACATACTTGTCCTCTTGGTTTATTCATCAGAAATAATTATCTGTGCTTGCTTTCACAAGAGCACATATTTTATAGGGTACATTAAAATTTAATGGATTTTTAATAATATTGTAACTACTGCAAGAGAAAAACTGGAAAAAGCTGAGCCACATCTCTTTGTGGCATTTTGGTGGTTTGGCTCCAGCTTCGCAAAGAAAGAACTCATTTGGTGAGGAGGGGCAGGCAGGTGAGAGTGAAGAGCCCACGCAAAACGCTGGGTGGGTATGAAAAATGTTATATTTGACTACTGGCATGAGAGATCTGTGCTGAGGGAGGGAAGTCAAGAAGGAAAGATGCCAAATCAACAGGCATACTTTACCAAATGGTAAATTACACTGTACTTAACCTGACGTTAGGCAACTTGGGATCTAGTTCAGAACAGAAGGAGGACAGCGATGGTGATCCATGCGACACTTCAATTGTGGAAAGGCAAGAGTAGGTGCTGGCCAACGGAATAGAATGCAACTACAGGGCTGGAAGAGATCTGAAATCTCATCCAATGTCTACAAAGCCGAAATTTACAGAAAAGATAGCCAAGGCCCAGAGAAGTAAGACGAGGCCCAAGATCACAAAGGAAATTAGCAGGTCTTTACACTTCTGTTGGGCTTCTTCTAGTACTGTGTGTGGCCCAGGTGAAAAGCATATACTTAAATCTAACCTGAATGGCAAAGATAATGTTTTCATGTCTTTAATACACTGCCAGGTTGCAAGCTGCACATTTTTAGCCATTTCCGGGAACCATTAACTTTCATAAGCCATCCCATGGTTTTTATTTTGATATGCATCACAAAAGATCACTCTATTTTAACTTTTTGGGAAAAGTTTTTTCTCTCCCTACGGGACTCGAACCCACATATCTGATGGACTCATTAAACAACAGAGTCCTATCTAGAGGCCAAGATGAGGTGGCTCCTTTGGTTCCTCACAGAAGGCTACTATACACGCACCCAGTACAGTCATCTGGGGCCTCCTGAAGTGTCACCAGCCCAGAGACCAGTGTCTATTTCTGGACAAAGAAAGAAACCCATGGTGCCCTGCCACCAATGATGCATCCACAGCCAGGCTGACTCACCCATTCGTAAGTGCACTGCCAAAAATAACACCTTGCCAAAATTACGTTGCCTAATCTTTGACAAAGTAATATCCAAATTAAAATGAAAAAAAAAAAAAAGGGCTTAAATGTCAAGTGATGATGGTGATTTATGTTGTACTGATTTATATAATGCGCCACATCTCAGATGGGCAGATTTTTCCATGACATCAAAGCAGGCCATGAGCAGGGTTAGCGGTGACAATGATGGCTGGAGAATGAGCATGGGTCTGGAGTTTGCTAGCCCTGGATTGAGCGCGCTCTCTGTCCCTTGGCAGCTTTGTGTCACTGGGCATGTACCTTCCTGTCCTGGACCCTCATTTTTCTCACCTGTGACAAGGGACACAAGAATACCTACCTCACAGGGAGACTGTAAGAATTACCCATTTATTTTATTTTATTTATTTATTTTTTGAGACTGAGTCTTGCTCTGTCGCCCAGGCTGGAGTGCAGTGGTGCGATCTTGGCTCACTGCAACGTCCGCTGCCCGGGTTCAAGCAATTCTTCTGCCTCAGCCTCCCAAGTAGCTGAGACTACAGGCGCCTGCCACCACGCCCAGGTACTTTTTGTACTTTTAGTAGAGATGGGGTCTCACCATATTGGCCAGGCTAGTCTCGAACTCGCTGGTGATCCGCCCACCCCAGTCTCCCAAAGTGTTGGGATTACAGGCGTGAGTCACCGTGCCTGGCCACATTTATCTGTTAATAAAAGCAGCTCGCGTAGTACCTAGCACACAGTGGAGATGCAATTAATGAGAGTTATTATTAAAAATATCTGGTATTTACTATCACTAAATATGATTTGAATGGATTGACAGTTCCTTTCAATTTTCACATGTAGAACTATAATTGTAAAGCTGTGTAACATTTGATAGTATTAAATATTAAACCACTGTGTAATATTAAAGCCCAAAATGTCAAACACTGCAGCATAAACTACCTGACTGGCCTCCAAATGCCCTTTCACCAAGGTGTGATTTCTATTTGTTTTGCTTTGTTGTTATTTTTGTGGTTTTGAGATGAAGCCTCACTCTGTTGCCCAGGCTGGAGTGCAGTGGTGCGATCATAACTCACTGCAGCCTCGAACTCCTGGGCTCAAGTGACCCTCCTGCTTTTGCCTCCCAAGTAGCTAGGACTACAGGCACATTTTTTGTACAGATGGGTTCTCACTATGTTACCCACACTGGTCTCAAACTTCTGGCCTCAAGCGATCCTCCCCACCTCAGCCTTCCAAAGTGCTGGGATTACAGGCCTGAGCCACTGCACCAGGACTATTTATGTTGTCTCAGTAAAAGTATACTGTGCCTGAGGAGGAGGAGGAGGAAGAGGAGAATGAATGGAGAGGAGGAAGAGAGGCAGAGAGGAAGTCCACCAGTAGTCTAGAAGGTTCTACATTCCAGGCTTTGTCTCTCACTGTTGCCGCCTTCAGGAGAAACCTCTCCTTCCGATCTTCCGTCCTGTGTACGCATCAGGCCTCCCACACGCCCCATGTTCACGCCCGACATACACACACAAGCTGTAACTATCTGCAGCTGGAGCTACTCCGTCAAAGTAATCACACGACCTCTCAGTGTCAACATGCGCTTCCACAGAGGGTGAGGGGACTGCCACGGGGCCATTAAGTGTGGACATTAAAAACGCTGATGGAGCTACAACACATTAACCTGTGGAGGAAGCCAGGCTATCAGCTGCAGCTCCACCGACATCATAAAAAGTAAAGAGGCCTCAGTAAGGGAACCAATATTACAGCCATTGATATAAATTATACCTCAGAACAGGGGAGAAGGGGGTGGGGTATAAAAATGGAACAAGTTCAAACTTCTTTTATTGTAATAGTCTCCAGTCGAGCATAATCACCAAAGCTATAGTGCAATACGATTGCCAAAACTAGACAAACATCTGTGAGATGGATTCATCTCAGAGGGGAGGCCAACAGCTTGTTATCATTAAAGCGGCGATGCTCGCTCTGCGCCTGAACTGCAGGCCGCCTTGTTACTGCGTTTGCGGAGGCAATTGTACCAGATGTTGGCAACTATCTTCAGATAGATGACAGGCACCTGCTGTTGAGGAAATGAAGCTCCTCACTGGCCTCTCTGATTTGGGGGTGGAGAGGATGGAGCAAGAAAAAGTGACCCTTCCAGATATCCCATGGGACCGGCACTAACCCAAGAGGGTGGGCGGAGCTTGCCAGATGGGCAGGCCAGCTCAGCTCCTGGTGCCAAAGACCCAAGAAGCGCCCATGGGGTGCTGGTGGAAAGATGGAGAAGTTTGGGAGGAATCTAATTCAGGCTGGGGAAGTAAGGAGCTCTGCGCCGACTCCCTCGGCAGGTTGCTGTTGGTAACGGTCTCGGAGACTCTTCAAGAGATCCTAAATTTGAAACATGGCTATGGACATTAATCATCATTAAAAGCCAAACAGGCAATTTTCAAACCATGTCATGCTGACTCAGATGGAGACAAAGGCTCCAAAAGCGGAGGAGAGCAAGGACAAGAGGGATAAATACCACCCATGCCACCATGGACAAATAAAAATCATGAGAGCCCATAATTCATTTTTCAGAGCGCCCCGAACGTCAGCCGCTAGTTATTTGACAGAAATGATTCATTCCAATGTTGGCAGGGCTGACCCACGTCTACCTTGCTGGGGGGTGGGCCTATGAGAAAGATGCTGATAAAATGCAACCACCTGCGTCCTGGACGCCGGAGGTGCAGCCTGACTCCTTTTCAGCAGAGGGCGGACAACAGAGCTACCCCAGGACCAAGCAGATGGATTCAGTCCCGGAGCACTGGTGATCTCCTGACAAGGTCGTCAGATCATCTTGGCCTTCCATTATTTCTGGACAAGTAGTGATTCTCCTTCCTCTCAGATTATCAAATTCGAACCAGGATACCCCATAACTTGATTCATTCTTACTACGATTACTGACACAGTCTGACACCAACACCGACAACTGTCCTCAAAGAGAGGCAGCAGTGGGGACTCAGGGGCAGAAGCAGGCCCAGCCAGGGCCCATGGTGTCCTGACCAAAGACACCAAGGTCAGAACGTTATTCTTGAGTCACAGTTTTCTCATCTGTAAAAGGGTCTGCAAAGTCCCTTCTAGGTCTACACAGCTAACAGCCCTAAACTGTTCTCATCACAACCAAAGAAATTAGATGGCTTGGTGCAGCTAGTAGAGAAATGTGATATAGCTGGCTGGCGTACTGGCTCACGCCTGTAATCCCTGCACTTTGGGAGGCCAATCCGGGTGGATCACCTGAGGTCAGAAGTTCGAGATCAGCCTGGCCAACATGTTGAAACCCCCTTCTCTACTAAAAATACAAAAAAAAAAAGAAAAAAAATTACCCAGGCGTGCTGACGAGCACCTGTAGTCCCAGCTACTTGGGAGGCTGAGGCAGGAGAATCGCTTGAACCTGGGAGGCGGAGGTTGCAGTGAGCCAAGACTGAGCCACTGCACTCCAGCCTGGGTGACAGAGCAAGACTTCATTTCAAAAAAAAAAAGAAAAATGTAATAGTTGCGTTAAAGCCCAAGTTTTCTACCTCTACTGGAAGACCAATTTGGAGTCACTCTAATATTTAGCCACAAAACAAAATGAAACATGCCTTTTTAGCCTGTAATTAAGGTTGTTTCATGTCCTTAACCAGTAAGAACTTCTCTGCTCTATTAAAAAAAAAAAAACAAAAAAAAAAAACAAAAAAAAACTCCATACTTCAAAGTTCCTAGGACAGAAATGACGAATTTTCAGAGAAACACTTACTAGAGAATACAGAAATCAAGGCATCAATTTAATTTCACACTCTACCTGCCTTGGACTAATTTGTGTAAATTACATTTCATACTAAGAACCTCAGCCCACGTGACCACAATGGAGAAACAAGCAGCTTGCATCAAATTGAGTTTTTCAGATATAAATATATAGCTCTTTTTAGTGTGTGAATGTTTAACTGAATTTTCAATAAAGGTTTTATATAAAAATTTCCAAGTGTTAATTTCCACCATTTTCATTGACATGTCAATGTCACTGGATTTTTACAGACCTAAAGGGTACGGATTAATCCATGTGGATCCATTTCTTCCTCTTTTAGAAAAATGATTACAAACAAATTCTCAGCTCATAGATGTGAGTGAGCAGAGTCAAGGACCCGTTGCATGAAGCTGCGTAAAAGTTCCCACTCTGGCCTTCCATTTTCAGGAATGTGGCCAAACAAGTGTTCCATGACGAGCAAGCCTTCACACACGTTTGTGGCTATGATCCTCTAGCTTGTGGCTACCACGGCCACACAGAGCACCTGTCCTTGAGCAACAGCACCCCACAGCCCAAGAAAAAAGCAAGACCCCAAAATGATCACTCCTTGCCTATTCACTATAACAGACCTTATGTGACTGGCAGGGGCTTATGCCTGCTCTTAACTCTCCCTTAGTCCTTATTATTTGTAGCTATTTATTCTAAAACATTTTTCCAAATGTCTTGGAGGGATGGCATCAGACAACACAATGAACCTTTCTGACACGTGTCTACATTAAAAGGATGACTATTTCAAATGAGCATAGCCATGCCCCTAAAGTTTATTACCGATCCTGAAAATATCTTCAGTTCTATGAAATCGCTGCTTTCTTTGAGACGTCAAGTTGAGGACTGGGACTATCTATAGCAAGGGATAGCAACTTACGGCCCACAGGCCTGCTGCCTGTTTTTGTAAATAAAAGTGGAATTGGAACACAGCCACACTCATTCATTTACATATTGTCTATGGCTGCTTTTGTGCTACAACAGCAGAACTGAGTAGCAGGGACAGAAACCGTATGGCCCACAGAGTCTAAAATATTTGGTATCTGACCCTTTACAGACAAAGTTTGTCAACCCCTGCTCTCTATGAACCTGGAGCTACAAATGAGAGGAGGAATAATAACAAGGACTCTGTAATTCCTAGACACTGGGAGGATGCAACAATCGTGAAAATAAATGGTGTTTCTTTTTATTGCCTCTTTACAAAAAGGCATCTAGAATCAATACATTTGATTTGGGACACCTGATACAGACTTTCAACCGGTGGTTAAGTTATGGGTTTAGCAGAAAACCACTGACTTCAGTTGTCATTCTGATCTATCATCTCTGTCCATTTCCTTGGGTCGCCAAACCCCTTCATGAGCAGATCCCGGGTTAATCACATCCAGGAAGCAATAATGAGACTGAATTATAACTGAGACACCCTGACTAATGTTCCCTGAGGTTCTTTAACATAGAAAAGATCACATCTACTGTTCCACTCATGGGTCAAACAAGCAGACCTGCCTTGTGGCTTCTTGGGGGTTGAGGGATAAGATCTCAGGGAGGAGACTGAACATGGCAAGAAAGGGAGCATCTGTAAAGCCCCGGGGAGCATCCTCAGCAGTCAGCATCTCTGGGCAAGGTGATTGCAGGCATCCAGATGTAAACTGCCTCCCTCCTTGCTCTGCAGCTGATGACAAAGTCAATCTCACCATTTTCAAGCCCTCTCCATTTGGTTCTTTCCAAAATGGGCAGGGGCAGGACTGTGATATCCAGCAGTGTGTGGGGCAAGTCATACTCTGGGCTTCCTCCTCTCCTCCACCTACCATGGCAACAGTGGTCCTTTATGGAGCCCAGAATAAATGTCTGTCAAGCACCTTTCCAGGTCAATGCTCAGGCTGGCATTGAAGCACATGAAGACATGACCTGCCTTCAAGGGCAACCACAGGGAACAGGCGAGTCAGCTGAGGGAAAGGATGGGAGGCCTGGGAGAGGAGCTCCACAGCAGCAACCACCGTCCCCACCTCGCAGTGATGCTGGCAGGCTCTCCATTTGCTACACCACACTGCAATTCTGCTTACCACTATCTCTGCTCCTTGAACACATGCCCCACATGGATGGGTACCCCACTTCACCCATCTCTGTGGCCCCAGCATGGTGCTTAATACCTAGATTGGGTTCCTGAATGCAAGGATGGTTGGACAAGCACAACCACCTTAGGGCCTTTCAACAGCAGCTCATAGAGACCTTCTTCCACCCCCTCCAGCTGTTCCCATGATCACCAGCATTCTTAGAGCTCCTGAATGTATTGTCCAGCCCCCCACCACCACCCCAGGAACTCCCCCAACTAACCTGAAGCTCTCCCTGAGTGTAGGCTGTGAGGCAGATCTGCCACACTCAGGTGTCTAAGAGAAACCAGCATAAGCACCCACAAAAGGACAACAACAAACTGAGACGCTCTTTGAGGGAGTGGTGCACCGTAAAATATGGGCAGACACACCGTTGTCAAGAAGGGATGTTACAGACAGTACTAGAAAATTCCCAGTCCATGAGAAGGCAGCAATTTCTATCAGAATAGGCCTTTTGCAATAACTTGCAAGTGAATTACTGTGGCTGCTTCCTATGGGAGGGAAAATTATTTCAGGCGGCTTCCAGCCCCATGTGCCTCCTTTAATTCAAGTCATATGCAAGAAATATTTATTGAGGGTGGAAGTCTCCCCATAGGTGTGTTTTAAGATCAGGCCACACTGGAGCACTCCAGTTAGCTTTTTAAAGCTGCCTTAAAAGAACATTTTTAATGCACCGTCTCCTTTGCTTTGAACTGATTTCTCATTGCAAACAAACAACCCCCTACAAATATCTGCTTTCCTCTGCTTCTCCTCTGGTCTCGGCTGCCAGGCAAGCACTGAGTGCTTGGGGACGCCACCATTAAGATGGTGGTTTTCAATAGAAACTTGGCATTTATCATAGTGAGAGTATTATCTTCTCAACAGAAGCTGACAATTTGTCCTATTCCTCCCTTGAGAGAATCCAGTGAGATCACATTTGCTTCCCCTGCATGCTGTTTCTCCTACTACAACATTTCTTTGCCTGGAAAGAAAATATTGTGACTCCTTGCCATATTCACTTCATTAGCATAAGAGGAAAAAAAGCCAAATCCTCCACTTAGCCTCCCCCAACACTAACTCCAGCTGGGTTAAATCTAGGAGGAGCTCAGAATGAGGACTTCCATGGTTCCGGATTTGTCAGAGGGATAGTTGTGGAGGGATGGGGGCAGAGACTGGGAGCAACTAGGAAACTGGCCCCAAAACCGTCCATTTGGCATACAGAGAGGGCTCTATGCAGATTAACGGAGGGAGTTTATCAGAGGGAGTGAACCTGGTGGAAGTCAGCAATTTGGGGATTCAGAAACACGGGATGTTGGGGGAATGGGGGAGCAGAAAGGGAATGCAGGCAGGGGAGACTATCATTAAATACCCATGTGCCAGACCCTAGGCAAATGTGAATCTTTTCATTCTTACAGCCCCATTGTAAATGAAATTGTATGCCCACTTAACAGATGAGAAACTAGGCTCGGGAGACAGTAGAATCAATAGCCCAGGTCACAATGCTAATAGCAAATGATCTGGATTCAAACTCAGGTCTGCCCAATTCCAAAGTTGAGAATTGTTCAACTTCACCCCACATAATCCCCCCATAACCCCACATAACTCCCAAGAGTCTGGCAGTAAATGCCAACAGCATCTTCGGTTCATTCAAGAGTCAAAAATGTACCCACAAACACATTCTCCGCGTCCACAGCCAGATTTCTCAACATCAGGGAGGACTGTGCTGTGCCTTAATGATGTTGGACCCATTTTCATTCCCCAGCCTGGCTGATCACAAGACGGCAAGCCTGGGACAGACACTGCCCGATGCCCGTCCAAGTACCCTCGTCCCTGGTGCCCAGAGGATCCATAACACCTATAAGCCTAGATGAGTCAATGCTCTCACCAGCTTTTCAAAGTTACTGACCTCCCTTGGTACCTCCCAATCAGCAGGTCTACTGCTTTTCTTAGACCAAAGACAAAAAGAAGGAGAGAAGATGAAACAGAGATGCATATCCCAATTTTTACCCTCCTGACATCCTTCCCTCCTCTGTGTCTACCCTCTATGCCAAAACCTGCCTGAGAATCTACCGACTCTGAAAAGGGCACTACTGACCAGCTCACCCTGCCCAGATATTCCCTTAGTTCTATTAAGCTTTTGCTGTGGGTTGGAAATAGCTAAGGGATCCTGGGATGCAGGGAAATAATGGGTTTCACATAAGGAAATACTCCAAATAATGGAATATACTCTCTTAATGCCCCATTTTAAAAAGAAAAGATCCTTGCTGAGCATGGTGGCTCCCGCCTGTAATCCTAGCATTTTGGGAGGCCAAGGTGGGCAGATCCTCGCCTCCTTTTAAAGCCAGGAGTTTGAGACCGGCCTGGCCAACGTGGCAAAACATCATCTCTACTAAAAATACAAAAAATTAGCCAAGCATGGTGGCAGGTGCCTGTAATCCCAGCTACTTGGGAGGATGAGGCAGGAGAGTTGCTTGAACCTGGGAGGCAGAGGCTGCAGTGAGCCAAGACTGCGCCACTGCACTCCAGCTTGGGCAACAAGAGTGAAACTCTGTCTCAAAAAAAAAAAAAAAAATCCTAATTTTACCCCTTGAAACTCCTTCTCCAATGACTGGAACTTCCCTGCCCTCCGATACAGAGGATCCATTCATTCCACCACTGTTTACTGAGCACCAACTACTGCTCAGGCCATAGGCCAGTCCTGGTGCTACAGGGTGAGTAAACAGACCCAGCCCCACTTGGTGGAATTTACAGTCAGGTCAAGGCAAAGAAGCTACACATATCTGACTTCTTGATAAGCCACGATTCCGTCTTCCGTATTCCCATTATGGATTCTCTCAGCTCCTGGTTTCTTTCCTTGATGACACAATCTGTAATTATTTTTATTATTTCCTTGCTTGCTTTTGGCTGGTTCTCCGCCACCCACACCCCATGCTTGTTAAGCTACAAGTAAGCAAGGATCTTGTCTGTTCCACTCACCAAGGTGCTCCCGGCTCCTAGCTCAGTGCCTGGTATTCAAGGTAATCAAGGTCTGCTGAATGAATCAATGAACAAATGAATGATGCGTGAGGCTGTAGATGTAACGCCTTCTGGGCCTAATGAGGAAGGATGACTATTTCCCTGCACTAAACAGGCCTACAATGCAGAGCTTTTCAAGATCGAAACCTCTTTGTTTTTATAGGTTTTCTCCCTCTTGCTTTACACTGAGTTTATTAACATCTTTCCGCCCCTTAATATTTGCTATAAATTTAAAAGAAGCCAGAAAACCAAGCTTATTAGAATCATATGTAAAGGAAAAGGAAAGAAAAACTTAAATGAGGATCTGAAAAGCTCTCCCAGGAGGCAAAATAAATGCAATAAACAGATTAGTGGATCAATATATATAAATATATTTTAACAAACATCAGCCAAATGATACTGGGACAATTTCCAGGCAGTATCCATTATCAAAAAAAGTTTAATTATTCGAGAAAGAAATGTAAAGAGTTCATCAGAGGATCCACCCAGAAGAACTCTCTTTGGGCCCACATCGGTTCAACTCTTTTATCAAAGCCAGGGCAACCGGCAAGTCAGTTCCACAAACTGGAAGCAGCGGGGTAGCTGGATGGAACTCGAGGTACATCCCATCAAAAATTACACAAAACTGAATCGTCGTCTTTATGCTGAGAAGATGCAGGAAAGGCTTTTCAGTTTGCATCATCGCCAGGGTGGGTAGAAGAATTGAGCAGTAAGCTCCCCCACAGAACAGATGGAAAAGATGACGAGAGAGAGAGTATGTGTGTGTGTATAAAGGCTGTTGCACTAGCAAGCCTACGGCTAGACAGGACTAGAGTGGAAACTCCAGAGTCTCAGAGGACCTGAGTCTTCAACGTCTAAAATAACAACACCAGCTCATGTTTCTAAGGTTAAGTGCTCACTTTGTTTCTTAGCAGGATGCTAACAACAGCTCATTTAATCCTCATGACAACCCTGTGGGTTAAGGACCATCATTATCCCCATTTTACAGATAAAGAAAGTGAGGTGGGAAGAAGTTAAATGACCTGCCTAAGGTTACCAAACTAGTAAACAGATAAGCTGGGTCTAATACCAGACAGACTGAGTGTAAACAACCTACGCTCTTATTAGCAGGCAATATGCTCAGCCAGAGGGGTATGAAAACCATACAGCCTGAGGGCCAAAACCGGCAGCCTCCTGATTTTTGTAAATAAAGTTTTACTGGAATATAGCCACGACCATTCATTTTCATATTGTCTTTGGCTGTCATTGTGATAGCATGGCAGAACTGAATGGTTCTAGGAGACCATCTGGGCCACAAAACTAAAAATAGTTATTATCTGGCCTTTTGCAGAAAAAGTTTGCCAGCCCCTATGCTAAGCAGTAAACAAAGAGATTCTCAACTTTCCACCCATGTACTCCTCCTAAAGGCCAAGTACATTAAGGGACAGCCCAGAATGAACAGGAACTAATGCAGCCCGAAGCTATCCTGAAGTGTCTGGAAGTATCACAGTGTTTCAAAAAAGAATTATGCAAATATTGCATTCTGTACCATAATATTTGTTCTAATATAAAATCTTTGAGACAAACTGGCCAGGCGCAGTGGCTCACGCCTGTAATCCCAGCACTGTGGGAGGCTGAGGTGAGCAGATCACGTGAGGCCAGGAGTTTGAGACCAGCCTGGCTAACATGGCAAAACCCCGTCTCTACTAAAAATACAAAAATTATTCGGGCATGGTGGTGCATGCCTGTATTCCCAGCTACATGGGAGGCTGAGGCAGGAGAATTGCTTGAACCTGGGAAGCGGAGGTTGCAGCGAGCCGAGGTCGCGCCACTGTACTCTAGCCTGGGTGACAGAGAAAGACTCCAATAAAAAAAAAAAAAAAAAAACCAACCAACCAACCATAAAGTCAGAGTGACCTGCCTCAAAGATGTACTAGTAATTCTTCCCCCCGCTGTCCCACCACCAGACGGAGTCTTGCTCTGTCGCCCAGGCTGGTGTGCAGTGGTGCAATCTTGGCCCACTGCAACCTCCGCCTCCCAGGTTCAAGCAATTCTCCTGCCTCAGCCTTCTGAGTAACTGGGATTACAGGCGCCCGCCAACACGCCCTGCTAATTTTTGTATTTTTAGTTAGAGACAGGGTTTCACCATGTTGGCCAGGCTGGTCTCGAACTCCTAACCTCACGATCCACCCACCTCAGCCTCCCAAAGTGCTAGGATTACAGGTGTGAGCCATCGCGCCCGGCCATACCATAGTAATTCTACAGCACTACAAACAACTGGTCAGGGCCACCCCAAAGGAGATCACCTCAGGATAAACAGCTTAACAACAAACCCAGAATACTCACCCAGAAAGTCTAGATTTGAACCCTGGGCCCCACTGCTGTCTGACTGAGGGGTCTTACATGTAATTTATGCTCTCCTAGTCTTCCTTACCTAACTTTAAAAAAGGATAATTATCCTACCTCACAGGGCTGTTGGGACAATTACAAGGTCAAAGATATATGAACAGTTCAGGCAAACAGGAGCCCCTAAATCTGAACACAAATGCCAACTAAGCTGGAATGGAAAGCATTGACATCAATACGTCCTCCCTTTTTGCTAAGAAAACAAGTCTGTTGATAAAAGAAATGGGGTGCTCTTATTAAAGAATAAAAATCAGCCAAGTGCGGTGGCTCACGCCTGTGAGGCTGAGGCAGGAGGATCACTTGAGTCCAGGAGTTCGAGACCAGCCTCGGCAACATGGTGAAACCCTGTCTCTACTAAAAATACAAAAAAATTAGCCACGCATGGTGGTGCATGCCTGTAGTCCTAGCTACTTGGGAGGCTGAGGTTGGGGAATCACCCGAGCCCCAGAGGCTGAGGCTACAGTGAGCCGAAATCGCGCTGCTGCACTCCAGGCTGGGCAACCATAGTAGACCCTGTCTCTAAATAAATAAGTAAAATTAAAAAAACAAAACAAAACAAAACAGTTTCCCTATCAGAGAATCTGCAAGCTCCCCTGCAAACTACTCCAGCATTTCATCTCCCTGTTGCTTTCCATACCCTTGTCATTCCATAAGAAAGCTGAGAATAAGATCAGGAAGCCCGTCTCTGATCGCTCCATACTCTCACTTACTGTTGCTTAAGTGAAAAACACCTAAAATTGTTTTTTCAATACTAACACTCCATAAGCAAATCTGAAAATATGTACCTCTGCTGCCAATTATAAAAGACGGTTAGCGACCTCGACAACCCAAAATCTCTAATTTACAACTAATCTACTTTCACAAATTACATCTTCTATAACAGACCACCTAAAAACGACTTCCTGTAAACAAACCACTCTGTTGGGGTTTCTTTCTTTTTTTTTTTTTTCTATTTAATTAAATCCTTATTTTGCTCTTTTACTACAAGAAGCTCACTTTTCACTACATTGGGGCAGAATTTTTTTTTTCAAGAGACACAGAAATAATCCCCAAATAGAAGCCCAGAGGGGTACACCGACAGACAGACTGTGGGTCTGTCTGACCTGCCTTCAGCGGCCACTTGCTCATCTAACACTGGCCGGCCTGTGCTCACACAAGGCCCGATGCTGGCTGTTGTCCCAGTAGCTGGATTAAATCAAGAAGGCCAAATGTAAACAGGTATGAAGTTAGTGTTCTGGAGCACACAGGAAGGAGTATTTAAATCTCCTTGGAGGTGGGCAAGGAAGGTGTTGATCCTTTTAGAGTGTCAGGCCAAGTGTCTTCACTTCTCCAAACTCTGCTTGAAGGTGACCACCACTTCATTCTAGTTTGCAAGGCCCAAGTTCCTGGAAACCCCCTTAGTCACAGGCAAACCCAGACAACCAGTCACCCTACCTGCATCCTGCCCAGGTCTTCTCTCTACAAGGAGGAATCATCATAATACTGAGTTGGCTTGTGCTCTGGCTCCCATCCTCCCCGTTCTTTTTCCTTTCTTTCTTTTTTTTTTTTTTTTTTTTTGAGACAGAGTCTCACACTGTCACCCGGGCCGGAGTGCAGTGGCACGATCTTGGCTCACTGCAATGTCTGCCTCCTCGGTTTGAGAGATTCTTTTGCCTCAGCCTCCCGAGTAGCTGGGATGACAGATGCCCACTACCATGCTCAGCTAATTTTTTGTATTTTTAGTAGAGACGGGGTTTCAGCCTGTTGGCCAGGCTGGTCTCAAACTCCTGACCTCATGATTTGCCCGCCTCGGCCTCCCAAAGTGCTGGGATTACAGGCATGAGCCACCGCGCCCGTCCCTGACTCTCTTTCATCTGTCTCCCACTCACTACTTGCACCAAGTAATCATCAACCTTTCATGGTAACAGCCCCTCCATCAGATTCTTCCTTCCTGGAAACATCAATGGTCACACAAACGTCCCACAAAGAAGAAAGGCCCATCACCTAGGCTGCAGAAGGTATGTGGCCTTGCAGCAAATCAAATCCCACTTTGCCAGTAACTCAACTTAGGAAGACAACACAAAGTGGAGGAAGAAATAGAAGCAGCATACACAAATTCAATCTATTCCATCTCCTATTTATTTTATGCAAAGTTTTCCTGGTCCTTATTAATGCCAGCTTTTCCTCCGCCATTTAATCTCTGCTTCCATTTCATTCTTAGAGGCCTGTGATTATTCTAATTCAGCATTTGGATGACTTCATTTCCGCTCAAGTACACCCAGGTCAACTTGGATAGAAAAGAAAGAGGAGGAGAAGAAAAATAATCAGCTAAAAGCTATTAAATATCATCCGTGTGCCTCATGATTGGTTTTAAAGGCAGTGGTGAGGTTAGCAACAGTCAGAAACTCAACCCTTCCGCCTCTTCCTGCATATTAACATTTTTTTCTGGGGCTCTCACTAATATGGCTTCGAATGTAAATAAAGTACAGATTGGCAGCCCACTTTTAGCTAATTCACAAATACCAAGTCTGAATATACGGAGCTGTAAAAATTTAGAGGGTGGTAACTCGACAAATCCGGCCGGTCTACGGAGAGACTATTTCTAAGAGGACAAAAGAAGAAAATAAAGAAGGAAAATGGAAGAAAAAGAAAAGCATACAGGACCTGTGTAAGGGGGTATCCTACTGATGGTGGGGGGCGGGCGGGAATCTCCATATCAATGTTCACTCCACCGAACAACAGAGTTCGATTTCAATGCCAAGTCTAAATGAACTGCGCTTTCTCTTCCATAAGAACCACCCCTTGCACCCACTGGCACAAGCTTGAACCATGATTTCTGGTACACTTTCAGTTCCCACTGAACTACATCTAGGGAGAAAAAGGCTTTATTTTCTCATGCTAACAACTCCATTGTAAGTGACGTCTTCAGAGGGCCCAGGAGGACTCTGGGAAGGTGAGCTGGTGGAAGGACTTCATACCCGCCCCCGCCCCTACCCACCCAGGGCTCATTAACTCCTTTGTGCCCAAGGGCTCCCCGACCGCTGACTCTCCTCTCCTTGCCCCAGAAGAAAAAGTAAACACAGCTAAATCATACCAGGAAATGCGGTCAAACAGCAAAGCTGAAGTCTGAGCCTGGTTCTTCTATTGAGCCTTGTTCCTCTACCTACTATGCAAATGCACGTGGCATTTGATTAGCATAATCTCAAAGTTTTCCCAGCTTGCTACCCAGAAGGCATCCTATTTTTCTACTTGTATATATTAAAACACTGTTAACAGAGCAATAATAATAATGTCTGATACCTTTGCCTAACAACAGCTGGCTATATTTTATATACTAAGAGGGAAATGGGAAGTTTTCCTGGAAACCCACTATCTATTTCAGGATCTCCTTTTTGAAGCAAAAATACGAAAATTTAAGAGAAGTGACGTTAGGGTGCTCAATCTTTAGAACTCGATAACCTCCACTGGCTTCAGCCGAAATCAGTCTATGGAGGAAAAGTTTACCAGGAAAACATAAAGCTGTTTAGCAGAAGGGTTTACCTGCAAACCCCTGGGATCATATTACTCATGGGTAAGGCTTGTTTGCCTCTGCCACCTGGCCTAGAAGGTGGAGGAGGCAGATGAAGCAGGATTCTCCTGTCTACCCACTGAGCAGCCTGGCCAGGGGTCAAGGGGCAAATAAAGTCCCCTCCCCTTATGACACACTTCTAGAGGGAGAAGCTGACACAAACCAGGCAGAAAATTAATAAAACATGGGGACAGTGTTGGCTTTGTTCTGGGCCATTAGAGGAAGAACATTTAAACACAAAAGTAGCCTTCAGCCCGGGAAGAGAGAGCACATGGTCCTTCCTGGTCCAGCCTACAACTGTCGTTGAAGAAGGTCTGAAGAGCAACACCCAGGCTCCAGAGGACGGGGTGAGGCCCGGGAGGCTGACCCCTCCCCGGGCAACCCACCTGCACAAACCACTTCAGAGGACGAAGCCTCACGGGAGCTCAGATGTCCACAAAGGACACGTAAGACTTTTGTTTTCCAGGCCTCCTCTGAGAGAACCACACGGCACAGAGCTCTGTTTATCTACGACACACATTTAAAGCAAGAAAACACTACCTGAGGATCACAGTCCACTCTCAGGCATATTTATCTTCTCACAGATCTCATGCCTTTTAAATTTCAAAGGGCTTTATGAGATTTTTATTCCAGGTATGACTCTCCTCACACATACAGTATCAAAAGGGGCATCTGCGCGGGGGCCATGAATGCAGCTTCGCACCTGCACAGAAAACCCTGGAGCTGGGAGGTCACAGGCACTCAGCACTTCTCGGTCCGCACTCTCCGACGATCGCCCACACTGGCCGGATAAACGGGAAGGTCTCATTACATTAAACACCAATTCACTCCTGTTTTCTTTTTTCTTCCCCCAAAAAGCTTTCACGCACCACTCTCCAGAGCTCAAGTTAACTTTTATGGGCCCCCACACGGCCCCAATCCGACGCAAAGGGCTCCAAGGATCCTTTAACCTGGTGTCCACAGGGATCTCCCACTTTGACAAGACCTCAAGAGCTGTTAACTTTCTACGCTGGTTCCTGCAAGGCCTTTTCCTCCCGGCCACCACAGTAAGGGGCTGGCACAGGAAGGGGTTAAAGCCCTCATGTCAAACCACAAACTCGGGCACTGGCCCAGAAGGGACATGGGAACCAGAGCAGCCCGTGATAAAGGCCGGATTGTAGCAGCCCACTGAATTGGAAATGACTTGTAGGCCTAATGAAACAGAACTTTGGCAGTAACACAGAATGAAAGGAATGGCACAATAAAAGGCAGGAACAAAGGGTGCAGAGTCGTTTCAGCTTAGCAAAATAAGCTCACTTTGTTGTTGGGGAAAGCCAAAGCCGATTAGGATAAACCAATGACTAAGCATAAGTCTTCCAAACTAATTACACAGTTCACCATGTGAAGTATAATTGGAAGCCTCCAAATGCGGGCTGCTTTGCTTTCACAGGAGTTCTAGAAAGTGAGAATTACCTAGCGAGCTCGGCACTGAGCTGCTCTATCATTGCCGGGAACAGCTGAAAGGTGCGGAACCGCTCCATCCGGGACGAAGCCGAGAATTCATTAAGTTTAAAGGCCTCTTTTTGATCTCCGAAATCCTATAAGTGAGAATTTAAGAAACCGGTACTTGAAGGAGGGGCCTGAAGGGGAGAAAGAGGAAGCCCGTGTATGTGGAGTGTCTTTGATCCAGTGCATTTTAATTACCAGGCTGGGCTCTTCCGGGTGGCTCTGCCGGGAGAACAGTGCAGAACAGGCCGCCTCGTCGTCAGGGTCTGCACGGGCATATCTGGAGCATCATTTACCTGCCATTTTTTGGAATGGCCTATATACATCATTCCTGTGTGTATGAAATCAGGAACACAGATAACGTCCACTAAGAAACCCAGGGCAGTAAAACAAATTACTGTATATCGCTGTTTTTGACAAATGAACAAAACCGGCTCCTTCTGAGAAAGAGGCGCCTTGGTGGTAGAGTGGGAGGTGGGGCTTATAAACAGTAAAAAGGGGTGAGGGGTAGGTTGTACACAAACAAGTGACTATCCAGGCTTTCCTCAGCATGGGCTGTGTGATCTTGGAGAACTTCCTCACCTTTCTCAACATCAGCCTCATCACCCACATAATAGATTTGCCAACCATCTCACTTGACATCCTTGAGAAGCACATTGTAAAATGCATTAGAAAGCTTAGCACTAGTAACTCCAATTCAGAAACAGCACACAGTAAAAGGATCTTCATAGTAAAACCTGGACCTCAAAAATTCCGAGTTTCATTAATTACATCTAGCCGGTGAAATACGGAGATGGAAATACTATAACAGTTTTTCTGGCTCTTACTCATAGGATGAAGTTCCAGTTTATAAATAGTGGCTTTTTCCAAATAAAGAATCCCTTCACAGTCCCTGCGTCATGAAGTCCCAAAATAAACTCTAACATGGTTTAGACTGCTGATTATATACCATGCTTATTACTACTGACAATGAATTATTTTGGTTATAGCCTATAGATACCTTAGATTATAACCTATCCATCCTATTAATGTTTGAATACTTTACTACATTACTGACTTTTCAAGCTTAAAACTAACCTTAGGAATCATTCAGTCCAGGGGTCAGCAAACTATGGTCCACAGACCAAATCTGGTTCATCACCTGTTTTTGTAAATAAAGTTTTATTGGCACACAGCTACATGCATCTGTTTACCTGCTGGCGATGGCTGCTTTCATCCTACAAGAGCAGAAGTGAGTAGCTGCAACAAGGACTACATAGATTGCAAAGCTGCAAATATTTACTATCTGGCCCTTTTTATGTTTTCCAACCCCTTTCCTGAGAAGAGAAACTGAGGCCAGCAAAGGAACAACCTGTCAAGCTGTCCCAGGGAAGTCAGTCCACTGTCAGGCCCAGCATGAAGCCCTGGAGTATCTGCTGCCTTACCCTTCTGCAAGGACAGACAACACCGGAACATCTACCCAGGGGTGGGAGTGGCCATCCTCACCCCTGGGTAGCTCATGGTGACGTGTGGATTCTGCCAACGTGTTAGCTGTTAACCTCAGTTGGCAGAGTCCTTACGCCAGTGGCCAAGCTTCGTGACCTCATCTTAAATATAAACAAGTAACGATGTCTCTAACCTGGGGGAAGGGGGGTGAATTTTCTGGGAGGAAGGTGGAAGAAAAACACAAAAGAGTTTACAAGCCTCCAATTTAAGTTATTTAAAGCTCCCGGTGTGTCATTCTGTACCCACTCCACTTACAGTAATGACATATTTAAACTCCCTTAGCTCAGCCCCGTGATAACAGTCTTACCCATCTTGATTGCCACCTGAAATAAACAGTTGGAGCAGCTGCCACCTCGGGCACGGTGGGATGGGGAGAGGAGAGAGGAATGACGGCAAGGAGACCTAAAAAGAGAGTGGTACACCTTGCATGGAGGCTGTGAAAGGAAAGTTCTAGACTTGGAGGAAAAGGAAGTAGGGTGTAAATTCTGGCTCTTACACTGTCTTACCTGGGTGACCTCTGCTGACACTCAGCCTCCCTGGCCCTGACTGTCTACCTTCACCAAATGGACTGGATGATACCAGTATCTGTTGCACAGGTAAAAAGAGGTGATGAATGTCCAGGTCCCCAGCACTCCGGGGCACACTGAAGGGCACAACTCTTCCTGTCCTTTGCCTCCTGCCCACCCTCAGTCCATCTTGGGGACTGATCAGCAGTGGGAACAGGGCGGAGAGTTCAGATGCTGTTATCAGACAAGCCTGGAGGGGGAGTCCACACCCAGCTCTACCTCCTGGAGGGCTGTGACCCTGAGTCCAAGAGACAATCCCACCAAGACCCCACTTAACAGTCTGCAACATGGGGAATACCACTATCAGCCCCCCAGAGAAAAATTAAATGAGATAATGTGAATAAATGGCCTGGCCTAGTATCCCACACTTTGCACTCACTATAAATAATAAAATTACATCTCATTAAATTGCAGTCAGTTAAAGATAGTCCGAAACAATTTCACACAGTTAGAAATGTGTGTCCACAGGGGTGTGCACATGTGTGTGAAGATACTTCAAGCAAGTGTGTGTGTGTGTGTGCGCGCGCGCGCGTGCACGCGCGCACACATTCATTTTGTTTCCTGCAACGAGAATATAAAGTACCGAAGGGGAGACGCAGTCTGTCAATTTACTTGTTACCTCCTTTCACAACCACTGGATTTACTCACTGTACTGCTCCCAAGGCCCAGCAGCAGAGTCTCCCTGACTTTGATCATTCTGGATTCAAATAAGTTACGCCAGAATCCTGAGAGGTGGTGAGTCCTGCCGAAGGGGACACATACAATAACACTAGCCACCAGCCAAATGAGAAATAAGCTATTCTGAAGACAGACACAAATAATGCACAGAGCCTATGTATGAGAAAAAAAGCTACTAAAATATGAGCATTGAAGAGCATTATGACTTTGACACATTCAAAAGCCTCCTTAGTCTTTTAATAAAACACTTGATAAGTCTGCACATCCCGCCACAGTCCACAAACATTACTGCAAAATTAACTGGGCAGCTTCAGACCCGGCGAGTGCCATGCCAGGGAAGATGGTTTGTGACTGCTTCTCAGACAAAAGGACAACTGTTCTAAGGGCAGCAATGGTGGCCACTGTGGGCATGGCCAAAGCTTGCAGTATATCTTACTGCAGGCATACTGGGTCACAATGACAAGTGTTAATGAAAAACAACAGAGAGAGAAACAGAAATAGAGAAAGGAAGAAAGAGAGAGAGAGAAAGAAACCAAGGGTTGGGGACGTGCAGAGATGTGCTATGTGTTGGCAAGTAGAAGCCTGTTTGGAATACTCTAAAAGCCCATCTGGGCAGCACCGACTTTCCTGACACAAATAGGCCCACGAGATTCCAAGGCAGGTTATGGCTCGAAAAAGAAATCCCACTTCAAGTTTGCAAACACTACCCCTGGACTTGTTTTAAAAGCAGAAAGATACCAAACAGGGCTCATCCTCCAGAGCTTTCCATTATGCAAGCCGAACCTGTCTCGTTTAATTATTTCCAATCCCTCTCCCTAGGCAGGGTGGGGCTGGGTGATGGACAAATCCCCCTTACTGCTTTAAATCAGTCTGGAAGAGAGAAGTGCTGTAACGTACACAGTCATCAACACACTTGGCTATTCTTTAGACCCAGCCAGAAGGAATCCATCCCCAGCGGACAATACCAGAAAGGGCCATGGGGGAGGCCTTTTCAAAACCAACCTGGAAGGGCAGCTCAGAGTCACTCAGAATGCAAGGCTGGGCTGGAGGAAGCTGGCTTTCTCTTTGTTGCACGATCTCTTACCCAGGCAGAAATTAATACCAGAGACAAGAACATCTCCATGTTGAGGCTGAATAAAGGTCATGGCCCTCATCCCAGAGAGTAGTTCACAAAGGTCACACCTGGGGACAGGGTCATAGCTGCCCATCACCCTGGGCAAACCAACAGCACAGAACCTTCAGCCTGGCCAGTAGGCGGCTGTGCCTTTGTACCCACGGCAAACACGTCAGCCATAGTGGGAGGAACAAGTGACGGAGCTTAGCAAGGGCACCGTGTCTTCTCAGGACGCCTCAGCAGCTCTCTCCCACGTCAGCCCTTCAGCAGGGAAGACCCAGACCTGTGCAGGAGGGGACTGTTCCAGACCTGGGCTCCCATGCAATGTCCACAATTACTCAAAGATGCAGGACGCAGCCTCCTTGAACCTGCCGTTTCCACAGGAGCCAGAGGAGGGTGGTATACACAAAAGCCAACAAGGGTCAGCCCCACTAAGGCAACAGGGCCGTCTAAGGAATGTGTCATCCCCAGCAAGAACCCATTCTCAAGGCACCATCTCCCTTCACCCACTAGAAAGAGGCCAAATTAAACACATCACCCATGGTGACATGTCCTATCTGTCTGTCTGACTCTCTCTATCATACACACACCTTCTCACACTCCGTTTCCTGGCTGCTGGGGGCTCTTGGGTTGGTCCCAGTCTGTTCCAGAAGCAGAACCCAGGGGATAATTTTACTGCTGTCTCCACAGACATTCAAGTCAGAGAATGCTGACAGGTACAGGCCTCGCATCTTTTCCAAGTCTCCTTGGGCATTTGACAGGGGAGGGTTCAGCTGCAAAGAGCCCCAGGGAGTCTCAGCTCTCAATGCATTTTCCAAACAGGCACAGAAGGGAGAAGCCCAGCACCAACCTGCCGGCCTCTAGCAGCTTCTGTGGGAGCTCCTGCCCTGAAAGTCACAGCCCCACATCCCTCCCCAGCCATTGTTACCACCAGCTCCCAGCCCAGGCCCCACGTGGCAGCAAACGCCAACAAAACTGCTCTAAAAGGCCACTCTGTCTGCTCCTGCCAGCACGTGGGACATCACACCAAATGCAAGCCAGACCCTTCCACCTCAGCTTCTGCTGAATTTCACTTAAATGATGATGGCCAGGTTCAAGGACAAGGTTCTTGAGGACACAGCTGTAGCAGGGGCGGGGGCCACGGCAGCCTCTTCTTAGGACTGATGAGACTACTTCTGGCATGTGCCATCCAACCCCATCCAGCGCTTACCTTGCCAAACTGCTCGAAATATTGCTTTACATCTTCCACTACTGTGTTCGCAGATAACCCGCCTACAAATATTTTCTTTGTTCTTGTGACCATCTGCAAGAAATGACAAGAGAAAGGCATGGGTTAACCAGGTTACCTAAAGCAGTGCTCAAGAGGCTGCTGAAAGAAACCGCTTTCCACATTTCTCTAGGAAGGCAATTTTAGATATATTCAAGCTGCACGACGCGGGCGTTTAGATGTCTAAGGATGCTAGAGACAGTCACTCTGCATATCTCAGGCATTCAGATGGCAACCTAAAAGTCTGAGTTTCATACAGACACAGAGACTGCAGAACCTCATTGGCCACAACACACAACTTCATTCTGATGGACTAGCAAAAAGAGAAAAATCACATGTCAAGCTATTTTAAAGCTAAGAGGCGTGAATAAAACAGACCTAAATGCATAAAAACTGCTGCCCAGAAACTATCCACAAAACCTGTCAATAAGAAATGCACATGATTCAAAACTACGCGCAGACTGTCTACGCTGAGCTGTTTGAGTTAGGTGCTGGTATACGTCTGCAACCAACACAGACGCTGACCTCGCAGCCTGAGGACCACCCTGCAAGCTCTGTCCAGGATTCCTCCTCTTGATTTCCTGTGATTCACCCTGATTCACCCTGCACCCAGTCAAGCCCAGCTAATCCCCAGATCCCTACACCTTTGTTCCTGCAGGTCCTTCTCCTTGGGGTGCCTCTCCACTCCTAAACCTAACTACAGCAAATTGTAACCTTCCTCCAGGATCCAGCACATTTCTCCAAAACTCAAAATAGTTATTTATCATTCCAGCCAGGAGCTAGTCCACCCTTTTCTGAAACCTCCTAACAGTGCCTCTATATCCCTGTCTTAGCACTCACTGCTCTCCACCTTGTGTGAAGTTACTTCCTCCTCCAGACAATAAGCTCTTGACTCCTCTACAAATCCTCCACCAGGCCAGGCACAGCATCAGGCACATAGAAGCCAACACTGAGTGTTGTGTGGATGCACGTGTGAAAAAAATGTGGCCACATTTCCGAATACCACCGGCTTCAAAGCCAAAGGAGTAGGAAGCTCAATGACATGAACTGCTCAGAGTGGGAACCAAAATCTTACATATAGGAGCCAAAAATCAAGAAAATAAATTTCTTTCTTTCTAAAGATTGAGTTTAGGCTATGTGCCATTTTATTTTTACTGTCACAATAAAAAAAAAAAAAAAGGAGAATGACATTAACTGTTCAGAGTGGGAAGACAAAATCTTACACGCAGGAACCCAAATCAAGAAAATAAATTTCGTTCTAAAGACTGAGTGTAGGCTATGTGCCATTTTAGTTTTATGGTCACAATACAAAATTGTAGAATTTGATGGGTGAGGGTCTGACCAGTTTGTTGGCATATAATCAACACACAATGTCATCTGTGTCTACTGCAACTCGATGTGATGTAGGATGCTGAAGCACAGGAGCCATGGCTGCCTGGGTCAGTCATCACGGAGGCTCCTGGCACATCCGCTGAGTGAATGAGTGAACCAACCCACCTCAACAGGAGCCTGAGGTGAGTGACACCAGGGGGCACAGTGGTTACTGGCAGACTGTGCTGTAGGGTATTGGAAATTCAGCTCCTGGGTCTAACTCTGGGTGTGACCCTGCATGAGATGCTGGGCCAGGGCTCCAAGGTCCCACCTAATGCCCAATTCCAATGAATCCATGAACATCACAGCCATGATGTAGAGAGGCTGGCAGACTTCAGGGAGCTCTTGCTTTAGCTTAGTAGCTCCCACAGAAGACACAGGCCACCACAGCCTGCTGGTTGACTCCAAACTTAAATATCCTTGTCATGGACCTTCCATAGAGGACGTTGTTCTAACAACTCAGTATACCACCTACTCCCTACTTCCTCCTACCTATTAGAATGAAGCAGTGGCTTGCTCATGTGTTTAAAGCTGGGATTGACTGTTTTTTCACCTCTTTTTCAGATGAATGAGGGATTAGATGAGATAGTGCATGTGAAAAACTCTATGAAGATCCCACCACTGTGCACAGCACTGAGCTCCAAGTACCTCTCATGACCTGGTAGGCCTCTTATGCTCACTCATTATTGTCCATCTCCCTTCTCACCCATTCCTTAAGTCTCCCTGGTAAATCAAGGTCACTTGAATGGCAAAATTCCATCAAGCCCTTTCCAGATTTAAATTTCTCCCTACACTCATGAATCACCAAATTTTACTAAGCTAACTTTCCTAATGTATTCATTCAACAGATACATTAAGTGCAAGGTGCTGGAGCTTACATTCTAATAGAATGTGGAATGTAATCCACTATAAAACGAAGATATAATGATTAGCCTATCATACAAGGTTCCTGTTAGGAGTAAATTAAGTAACATATGCCCAAGTGTCTAGCAGGGCACTGTGTAGTCACTAAATAAATGGCCACTGTAACTGAATCCAAAGTCAGTTACTAGATTCATCTGTCAAGCTCAGAACTAAACACGCAGCGAAAAGACACATTACACAAAAATGTGCCTTTGAAAGGGCATCTCTTACTGCCCTAATGTCTTCCACTAGAATTTCAAAAACACCTTCCTGCATCTCTACGTGCTTTTAGATGGGCAAAGATTCCCAACAGTTTAATTGTAGATTTTTCATTCCTTTTTTTCCCTTACCCCAGCCAAGTAATTAAATATCTGTAAAGAAACACTCATGTGATCTACCAACATGTACTAGAGTTCTCAACTTGAAGAAACTCTAGAGAGCCATACTATAACCTGAACCCCACGGTCTCATTTATACACTGTTGAGAGTCGGGCGGGTATACAGCAGTCCTGTCTATATTCCAAACGTTCATGTGGACCCAGAGAATTCAACAAACAACATGTCTTCATTCCAAATAACAGAAGTCAACAGATTGTTCATTCCCCAGTAACTGGTGAAACGAAAATATCTTTTCGTACACCCTCCACCGTTGCCTTATAGCCACAAACCTGCCTAGGCAGAGCCCTAAACATGGAGGCAGCCATCCAGCTATAAATCTACACAGTC
The DNA here is from genome assembly GCF_037993035.2 of Macaca fascicularis. NCBI lineage: Eukaryota > Metazoa > Chordata > Mammalia > Primates > Cercopithecidae > Macaca > Macaca fascicularis. Next base: position 49,318,963 of record NC_088390.1, read on the forward strand.
CCCAAAAAGCCTTTAAAATACTTTTTTGAAAAAAAAGAAGGATGAGAAATTCCAGGTCCCAGACAATGCACCAAAATGTCCAAGTTACTAAAACATCCTCCTCCTCAGCAAACGCTGAAAGAAACTGTTTTAATCAAAACCTTCCAAACGTGAAAAGGCCAGTGGAAACATGGGCAACCCTTGGTTAGCTGCTCACCAGTGTCTCGGCTTTAGGAGAAGGGAGCACAGCTGCAGGGGCAACAGGGCTGTGCGCAGTGACCTCTCCCGCCAGGGGCGTGCTGGGGGAAATGGAAGTGATTTACTTTGAGAATCCTGCCAGCATGACTGCCAAATGCACTGTGGCCTGCTCCACAATTTGCATTCTGGTGAGGGACATGGGAGGCAGAGGACCCCAGAGTCACACATTCTTCTCTCGGTTTCCTTGCCATCTCCATGGCTACTGAGGAGGGCAGGAAGGGGATGAGGCCGGGATGTTGTGTCCTGACTCTCTGTGGGACTAAATGGAGGTCCTCGAATTCCCATCAATACTATGCAAGGTTTCTATGGACACATGAGGGTGCACGCCCATGTATATGCACACGCATGGGTGTGTGTTTGGATCAACTCCAGTCCCACTCCTTGAGTCTTGGCCTCTATTTGCCTAAGGAATCATTCAGTATCCCCGTAACTTTAACCCTGGATACAGTGAGCTGGACAAGGTTCCTAGGACCCCGGGCTCTATATTCCTTTTGGGTTATTAAAAAAAAAAAAAAATCCTCTTTACCCACTGAAGACAGAGCCACCTGTTTTCCTCCTATGATCAGCCCTTCAGGTAGCTGTTTCCTAGCCTGCAGCCTTAACACCAGTAGAGTACCCACACAGGGTACAAGGAAGCAGCCACTGCATCCCAAAATGCTCAGATGGCCCCACTCAGCTCCACAGTGAACCGAGATGGAGAGCCACCCATCTGCTTCAGGGAGCTCAGTCCAAAATCCATCAGGAAACTGATCTTAAATTTCCTTTGCTTAGAGTTTCTAGTGGAGAGGTTGCAGATAACATTTGGGTATGTGAGTGCTTCCCACCATTAGAGACACCAGATACCTACCCGACAGCCTTGCACCATGTGGGGACAGCCCCCTCTCCCAGCAGGCACCCCACCTTTTATGGTTTAAGGTGTCACTCTGGGAAGCAGGAGGTGTGCACGTGTGCGTGTGCGCGCTCTTGCCCGTGTGCACAAAGGGCAGTGGGGAGTGTTCAGGCTCTCACAAATCATTGCTGGAAAGTTCCGCATCTAGACCTGTAATTTAACTAAACACCGCTGCTCTCCACATACCCCTTGGCTCCATAAAGAAAACCCCAGCACCCATTCCAGTTCGGAAAATTGCTGTTTACACGTAAGAACTGGCCAAAGCCAGTACTAACCAGAGCTGCAAAGAGCACTCCACCTTCCTGCCTCTAAACAGAGAGCTGGCTTTTTAAGTTTAAAAAATTCCCTTTAAAAAAATGCGTTTCCATCAGAAATGGTCACTAGGAACGGGGCCACTGTTTGTATTTTTATAAAATAGGATAAAGCAAATGGGGTGCGTGTGTGTGTATGTGTGTGTGTGTGTTGTGTGTGCTGTGTGTGTTTTGTGTGTGTGTTGAAGGCAGAGTGGGGTAAGGGGAGGTTAGAAAAGAGAAACTACTTTTAAAAATGAGATTAAAGGGAAAACTTAATTCCAACAACACTGGCCTAAAGATACTCGTTATCACACAAGGAAAACAAAAACAAAACAAACACCAAAAAAACACAAATATTTCTTAATCCGAACAAATACATGAAAAGGCAGGAAATGGCTCTGGAGAGCCTTAAATGAGTATGAGAGAGGCCCACAGAAATTAAATCAGCTCTGGCTATTATCATGTTCCTTAAAAGAGTTCAAATTTCCCATGATGAAAAAATGTAAGCCATCTTCACTCCCCAAGAACACAAGCTTGTCTACAGATGATGCCTCATCTGTGGGAACCCCAAGGTGGAGAAAGCCCAGGAAAGGTGTTAAAATGCTAGCAGTTTAAGGATGCTGCAAACCTTCTAGTTCATCCTCCCCACTGTGCAGATGGAAAAGTCAAGTCCCAGTGAGATGACTCGTGTGCTAGTTAAAGGCAAGGCAGCTAGTTAGGAGGACAGCTTTCCCAGGCTCAGACAAGTGCTCTGTCTGTTACCCCATCCTGTCCAGTGACATTGAAGAACGAAAGTGCTCACAACATTCAGAATCCAGGATGAAATCCTATGTATCTGCCAATATGGCAGTCTTCTCCCATCAGTCTGCATTTGAGAACTAAGTCCAATCTTTGCATGGCAGACCCTCAAGCAGGGCTGCCTGAGATCACAGAACTCCTAAACTCCAAGGCTCCATTCCCCAAGGTGTTTCATTTAAGGGACCTGCCCTCTAAAATCCCTACTTCTCCCCATGTTTTTCCCATCCTCCCTCACCCTCACAACCGCCAATACTACCATTCTTGCCACCACCAACTCCACCACCATCATCCTCAGGGCCACCCTCCTGCCAACTTCATCACTACCATAACTACTATCACCATCACATCTGAATCCAGTGGCAAACTGACTTAGCTTGCAAAATCAGAACACAGTTCAGGTACTGCGGCATCTTCTCCAAGTGTTTCAAGGATCACATGTGGAAAAGAGACTGGGGTGGATCAAATAGAGTCCCTCCAAAATTCATGTCCACCCAGAATTTCAGAAAGTGACCTTATGTGGAAACAGGGTCTTTACAGATGTAATTAGTTAAGAATTTTGAGACGAAGTCATCCTGGACATAGGGTAAGCCCTAAATCCAATAATGGGTGTCCTTCCAAGAAGAGGACAAACAGACACAGAAAGAAGGTGGCCATGTGCAGATGAAGGCAGAGCCTCGAGTGACGGGTCTGCAAACCAAGAATTGCTGGCCACCAGTGGAAGCCAGGAGAGAGGTATGGGACAGTTTTTCCCACAGAGCCCCCACAGGGAACCAGTCCTGCTGACACCTTGATTTCAGACTTCTGGACTCCTGAACTATAATAGACTATATTTCTATTTCTTCTTCCTTTTTTTTTTTTTTTTCTTTTTGAGACGGACTCTTCCTCGGTCGCCCAGGCCCAGGCTGGAGTGCAGTAGCGCGATCTCCGCTCACTGCAAGCTCTGCCTCCCGGGTTCATGCCATTCTCCTGCCTCAGCCTCCCAAGTAGCTGGGACTACAGGTGTCCGCCACCACGCCCGCCTAATTTTTTGTATTTTTAGTAGAGACGGGGTTTCAGCGTGTTAGCCAGGATGGTCTTGATCTCCTGACCTCGTGATCCTCCCACCTCGACCTCCCAAAGTGCTGGGATTACAGGCATAAGCCACTCCACCTGGCCTACTTCTAGTTCTTAAACCAATCAGTGTGTGGTAATTTGTTACAGCTGTCCCACAAAACTAATACAGAGATCTATCTGGGATAAGCCCAAGGACACCAGTGCCTTGACCTCACCTTTTTTTGGTGACAGCAGAGCCAGAGTCCACATGCAAACTCTATCAATTATGGAGGAGGAAGGCATCACACCCACCCAAACAAGGCAAGTCACCGGCAGAGGCCACGGGGAGTACATCTCTGCCTTAAATGGTCAAATGACACCTGTCTTGAGGTGAGGAATGGGAAGGACAAGGCCACCTGTAAGGAGAAGCAACCCAAAAGTGACACGAGGATTCAAGTTCCTCTGATAAAACACATGATGAAAGTAAGGCCAGGGTTTATACAAGGGCAGGCTCCTGCCTAATAAAATCTGAGCTATTGAGATATGCTTTTCCCCTATGGAAAAGCCCTTTTCCTGGTGTCTGCTTCCATGCCTAGAATTCTCTGCCCTCACTATAGATCATCTGTGGGCCAGGCCTGAGCTATGCCTTTCCCATGAGGTGCCTGATTTAGTCCTTATGTCAATCTTACGACAGGTCCCAGCCACTCTTCCACAGATAAGGAAACCAAGGCTCAGAAATGTTAAGCATCCAAAATCAAACAGCACTATGGAGTGACAAATAGAGAATCCAAATCTTGCCCTTCCTATCCACTGCTCTAACACCTTCATTTGCTACTGTGTCATCTTCTTTCTTTCCATAAGAAAAACACAATTGGAAAAAGGGGAGGATTGAGGGCACCATGAGGAGCAGGTATGTCTTCACCTTTTCTAATTTTGCAGCAAAGATGCAAAAATGACAAGCCAGATCTTCCTGGTGAAAATTTAAAATGGTGCAGCTACTTTGAGAACAGTCTGGCAGCTCCACAAATGATTAAACATAGCGTTACCAGGCTGGGCATGGTGGCTCCCACCTGTAATCCCAGCACTTTGGGAGGCCAAGGCAGGTGGATCACCTGAGGTCAGGAGTTTGAGAACAGCCCAGCCAACATGGCAAAACCCCATCTCTACTAAAACTACAAACGTTAGCTGGGCATGGTGGTGCATGTCTGTAATCCCAGCTACTCAGGAGGCTGAGGCAGGAGAATCACTTGAACCCGGGAGGCGGAGGTTACAGCGAGCCAAGATTGCACCATTGCACTCCAGCCTGGGTGACAAGAGTGAAACTACATCTCAAAAATAAAAAATAAATAAATAAATGAATATAGCATTACCATATGATCCAGCAATTCTGCTCCTTAGTATATGCCCAAGATAAATTAAAACCTATGTCCACCCAAAAACTTTTATACAAGTGTTCATGGCAGCAATAGCCAAAAAATGGAACAACCCAAATATCCATCAACAGACAAATGGATAAACAAAATGTGGTACATCCATAAATAGAATATTATTCAACTGTAAAAAGGAATGAGGTACTGACACATGCTGCAGCATGGATGAACCTCGAAAGCATTATGCCAAGTGAAAGCAGCAAGACACAGAACACCACATATCACAGGCTGGGTATCCCTTATCTGAAATGCTTGGAACCAGAAGTGTTCCAGATTTCAAATGTTTTTGGATTTTGGAATATTTGCATTATACTCAATAGTTCAGCATCTCTAATTCAAAAATCCAAAATCTGAAATGCTCCAATGAGCATTTCCCTTGAGCACCATGACAGCACTCAAAACGTTTCAGATTTTTAAGCATTCTGGATTTTGGATTTTCAGATTAGGGATCTTCAACCTGTATTTGATTCCATCCTTATGAAAGTCCATAATAGGGAAATCTGTAGAGACAGGTAAATTAGTGGTTGCACAGAGCTGGGGGACAGGAAGGGAGTGATGGCTAAAGGGTATGTGGTTTCTTTTTGAGGTAATAAAAACGCTCTAAAATTGACTGTGGTGATGGGTGCACATATCTGTAAATATACTAAAATCTATTGAATGGCACCATTTTAAATGAATGAATTATATAGTATTTGAATTATATCTAAATAAAGCTGTCAAAAAAATGACAGGCCAGAGAGATCCCTAAGCCAAGAGTCTGAATGCAAAAATGACTTAAAATAAACCCACGTGTCCAAGAAAGTGTGCCTGCCCACCATTCCCACCGCTTCATCCCTCATCTAATTCCACAGGCCTCAGGTCACCCACAGTTGACCACCGGAAAAAGGTATAACAATATTTGACGTTGCTGATTGCTAAAATTAATTTAACTTCAGAGGAAACTAATTACAAATATAACCCCAAATGTTTCTCCAAGCTCTCCCTCGCTGTATATAGCTATTAGCCAGAGAGCACCAGGGTTCAAGCTACAATTTGGCATTCCCTCTAAATAGCCTTAAAATTGGAAGGAAAAAAATAGCCCTTGTCTATATGGAGCTGGAATATAATTTCCACACAATTATACAACATAGGGCACAACGTTACCTCTGATTAAAACAACAGAAACTCACCTACAGGAGAATGTGATCTTGTAATGAAATGATCAGGATGCTTCAGCTGGGGGCTGAGGTTCCCCACCCTCATCTCAGAGCTCTCTACCTGGCTCCCTCCCAGGCTAATTTAAAAAATACTACTTCCTCTTATCCTAGGGAAAAAGCCACAGCCACAGGGGTGACCTGTCCACAGATTAGTATCAGAGAGTAATATCCTAAACAGTAGCACTGAGCCCTATTGGGGACTGGGGGAGGTAACAGACAAAGGTAGAGAGATGAGGGCTGCCTTGGAAAGCACAGGAAATTAAGGATCATGATCCCTGCATCAACCGCTATGGAGCGAGGTGGCTGGCGAGCTGTCATTGGGATCCCAGGCATCCAGGCTGCTCTGCGTCCCCAGGCGGTTTCTCCATCACTCCATCCCTCTGGGAACCCGTGCCCCCCAGTGCTCACCAGAGGGCGATTCAGACCCACTATAGGGAAGACCCCAAAGACTTTCTCAAGTGTTTGAATGATTACCAATACACTGATGCAATTAAAACCCATAATCTTTTACAACAGTGGTATTAAGCAAAATTAAGAAACCTTCACTGTCGTTGAATCTGCGAGGAAGTCATGCATTTCTGCATAACAAAAGAGGCCCCTCTAAAGCCCCAGCATGGGAAAGGCAGTCAAAGCAGATTCTTAATAAACCTCAGAAAGAGGGGGGAAAGAAAGAGCCAGACGGGATGGCGGGGCTGGTATGAACTCAGTCTTTTCCATCTGTGCCTGTCACTCCAGCAGCGGGAGCCCGAGTCGCCCACCCAGGGTGGAATTCTTCTGAAGATGCATAGATGACTCACGGTGAGGGGCAGGGCCCTAGAAATGATGGCATGATGGTCTCAGGGCCCCATGACTAAAGCACAGGCCCAAGGTCATTCTGCCTACAGAAATGATACAAATACAACAATAATAGGAAGTTTGCATTTTCAAGCACATCTATGTCTACTGAGACATGCTAAATAACTGACCCTGGTTTCTCAGATGAGGTTGGGTCAAGTCTCTTAACAGTTCTGAGCCTCACTTTCTCCGTTCTGTAAAACAGGCCTAGGACCCTGGCTGAAATAACACAAGCTGAAACAACAAATGTGAAATTGTAACCCTGAGAACACCATCCACACAAGGGTTCTGTCTCCTCCAGCGCAAACCTTTCTCCCAGCTTCTCCTCCTGGCTGGAATCTCCTCAGTGCCTATTTCCAGGCGAGAAATGCCTGAGGCTCTTCACACCAGCTGTGCTCAGGGTAAAAGAAGCCATACCACGTCCAGGCTGCAGGATTTAGGAACACACAACCTTGGTGATAAGCTCAGAGCTCCCAAATTGCTCTTTTCCCAAAACATTTCTGTTTATCTCGATAGCAACTACCAGGGAAAATGGTTTCTACACAAAAGTTGAGCATCTCAAAGTTCCCTGTAAACAGAAGTAAACAGCCACCCGCTGATCTATCATCTTGGGGAACCTCTGAGTCCTTCACCATGACATTTGGGAAATATCACAGACAGGCTGAGAAACCATGTTAGTAGGAAGGGCCAAGACTACAGACCCTCGGATACACGACAACTTAAGGAAAACCAAGCTTCTCAGAGGGAAGCCAGACCAAGAGAGGATTTCCAGAGCCCATCCCTCCAGTAAACTGGGAGTCACCTGCCAGTACAAGGCCTGTTCTCATCAGCAACAATCTGACCTGCTCTTCTTAGGAGAGAATGTATAAAAACTTTGCTGGTAGGCAGGTTCTAAAGCCACGTTAACCCCATCCCCCAAACCCTCCAGTTGATTTCATGAAAAGAACAAATGGCGGCCTCAACCCTTAGCCTTGATTACCTTCATTACCATATTTCAGATGTACATGGCAATCAGTTTCTGATGAGCAAGTTTTACCTAATCCACACACTGACACTCCTGTAGTGCAGAGGTTTTCAATTCTGGCTGCACATTCGCATGGCCTTGGTGCAGGGGTGGGGGTCGTTAAAACTTACTGATACCTGGGCCCCACCCTCAGGGATCTCATTAGTTCAAGGCGAGGCCTGGGCATCAGTATTTTTAAACACTCCGCAGAACATTCTAATATGCAGCCAGAGCTCTGTAAGAAGCTGCTTCTGCCATCTAACGGGAAAAATGGCAAGGATGGAGGCCTCAACAAAAGCCAAGTTTTTTGAGACAGGGTCTCACTCTGTCGCCCAGGCCAGAGGCCAGTGGCATGATTATAGCTCTCTGCAGCCTTAACTCCTGAGCTCCAGTAATCCTCCCATCTCAGCCTCCTGAGCAGAAGAGACTACAAGCACACACCACCACATCTGGCTTTTTTTTTTTTTTTTTTTTTTTTTTTTTTCCGTAAAGACAGGGTCTGGCTATGTTACCCAGGCTGGTCTCCAGCTCCTGGCTTCAAGTGATCCTCCTGCCTCAGCCTCCCAAAGGGCTGGGATTACAGGATTAAACCACCATGCCCGGCCTTCAGATTCTTTTTCATTAAAACCCTCCCTGAGCACGAGGGGTGAAGAGCCACAGAAGAGGAGAAGGAGCTGGGATTTGAACGAGAAACTGCTGGGCTTGAGTCCTAGGCTGGGTAATTTTAGGCAAACTATGCATCAAGTGGGGGCAATACCTATATGTCACAGAGCTGCTGTAAGCATCAAATTATTTTACTGCACCTGGCACACAGTAGGTGTTGAAAAAAGGTTTCCCGAGTCCTGAGAAAGACCAAGAGGGTAAGAAAAGAAACGGCAGTGGAGTGTCTCCAGTGGCAAGCCATGTTCATTAATCCACTCTCTCATCAAACCTGTTGTGAGGACCCACTATGTGCCAAGCACTGCATGAGACCTCATCTCTGCTCCAAAGATGCTTACATTCAAGTAAGAGCCTGTGTTATTTCTAGCACAGTAGAGCTGTAAGAGCACAGGGCTGGGCATGACCTGCAGCTTAAAGGTTAGCAGGGGAGAGCCAGGAAGAAAAGGGAGAAGGGCCTATGGAGCCTGTCTGGCAGAAGGACTGTTAGTGGTCCCAAAAGACTGCAGCACAAGACATTGTGGGATGCAAGGAGGATAGGCCAGGCCCAACGGGAAGGCTGAATCTCTGTGGGGTTTAAACAGGAGAGTGACTTTTCAATCCAGCTATTGAAAAGAAGAGCAGGGGGGCCGGGCGCAGTGCCTCACGCCTGTAATCCCAGCACTTTGGGAGGCTGAGGTGGGTGGATCATAAGGTCAAGAGTTCGAGACCAGCCTGGCCAATACGGTGAAACCCTGTCTCTACCAAAAATATAAAAATCAGCTGGGTGTGGTAGCGCATGCCTATGGTCCCAGCTACTTGGGAGGCTGAGGCAGAGGAATTGCTTGAATCTGGGAGGCGGAGGTTGCAGTGAGCTGAGATCGCACCACTGCACTCCAGCCTGGGTGACAGAGTGAGACTCCGTATCAAAAAAAAAAAAAAAAGAAGAGCAGGGGCCAGGCACCGTAGCTCACACCTGTAATCTCAGCACTCTGGGAGACTGAGGCAGGTGGATCACTTGAGATCAGGAGTTTGAGACCAGCCTGGCCAACACGGTGAAACCCCATCTCTACTAAAAATACAAAAATTAGCCAGGCATGGTGGTGCACATTTGTAATCCCAGCTACTCGGGAGGCTGAGGCATGAGAATCGCTTGAACCCAGGAGGCAGAGGTTGCAGTGAGCCAAGCTGGCGCCATTGCACTCCAGCCTGGGTGACAAAGGGAGACATCTCCAAAAAAGAAAAAACAAGAGCAGGGCCACCGGGTGAGGAGGCTGGGTGATCTTAACACTTAGATGTTGACAAGGAAGTGGAGAAAAAGGCATGAACCAGGAGCAAGACACCTGGACAGCAGTCCTAAGCAACCCACATGCGGGCTGGGATTAGCTCCCCCACCAGCAGGTCCCTTCTTGCCCAGCTATTCTACTGTTCCAGAAACACCCCAGGAGCAGGAGAGCAAGTGGGGGCAGGTGGGGAAGCGATAAGCACATTGCACCCTGGGCACAGTGGTCTTTGGAAACACACTCAGCCATCTGTTAAGTCATAAATTATACCTATCAAGAAAAAAAGTCAAATTCTCCCCAGCACAGATATGCTGATCTGGCCCCTTCCATCCTCCACAAGTAACTTCCTTTGAGGGAAAAGGGGGAAACCCAAAGAAGGGCTTGTAGTAAAAGAGAGAGGCCAAAATCATCATGAGCAAGTCTCTCTGCCTTTTATTGAATATCTCACCCTCTAAAGATGGAAGATGATTTTTCTAAACCCAGGAGGGCCATAGAGGCTGAAAAGAGCACCAGATTTGAAGATTTTGGAATGGGAAGGCCAGGTTCCAATCCCAGTGCCCTGAGCAGGCTGAAAGATAGAGTGGAAAGAGGACAAACTCAGGCAACCCGATCCTGTCATGCATTTTACTAGGTGATCACTACAAGTGACTAAGCTTCTCTAAACTTGTCGCTTCTTCTACAAAATGGGAGTAAAAGAGATAACACACGAAACATGCTTATTTGGAATGGACTGGAATGACAGGTACACAATTAAGTCCCTCTTCCCCCTCCCCACCACCTTCCCTTCCCCACTAGTGACTTCACCTCTGTCTGTTCGTCTGTGAATGGGGATCAAACCTTCCCTGCCTGCTTTATAGGCTAAACAACAGAAGGAAAAGCACTTGGAAAAGTCATGACACACACTCTGTAAATTAAATACTAATTATTATGAATTCTACTACCCTTGATTTCTCAGACACCACCCTGAATCAATCCATCTCCAGCCCATCAACTTCCAATGGTTAGAGATGCTCCAGCAAAAATGATATGCTATCTCAGCACAAGGCAGTGTCTCTATCTGCCTTAACCTAGGTAGCTCCTGTAAAGAGTAACAGACTGTTGCACATTAGGAAGATCACTCTCTATGAGATAAAGCTAGCCATGCCTCGGAGGTAATATTTCTCTGCTGCACCAATATCCTAATCCATCCGTGCTCTCCACATGCCAGGAACATATTTCTATAAATCCTCACATAAAAGAAAACTTATTTTCCAGAGGGATAAACAGAAGAGAAAAGGAAACAACAGTCGCAGCAAAAATATCACCAATCAAACAGAACTCAGTCCGCCAGGAACTTTACTAAATGTGTAGTGTTACAGATGTTTCATAGCCATGATGTCTGTTCTATTTAAAACGCTTGCACTAGGCCAACCAAACAATGAAAAAGAAAAAAGGAAAAGATATATTCCCCAATGCACCCAACCCAGCTAACTGGTCTGGGCTGGCTGTTTATTGAGGCAAAGAGGCAACTGGGGACCTGTAGCTGTCGGCCAGAACATGGAGGGCTCATTTTGTAGTTCACCCTGGAGGGCTGTCAAATCAGACACATGGCCCAGCAAATGCCATGTGGCTGTCTCTGAAGGGCACTTCTGCCTGGAAGCCCAGGGTCTTCTAAGGGGAAATTGCCCTGCACCTGGCAAGCACTTAACAAAATCTGGTTCCCTTCCCTCTAGGAAGAAAAATCTGTACTGTTAAACCTCATTTGTCCAACAACACTTAATCATTCCCTCCACAAACATTTGTTGAGTGTCTGCCACATACAAGGTACTGGGCTAGGGACTCATAGTCAAATCAGCTGCCATCAGGATGCCCCTCAGAAAGTGTGCTTCATAAGGGAGGGCTGTGGTCAATGCACCCTCCAGCATGGAAGCCTCAGAAGGGAGGGCCGTGGTCAATGCACCCTCCAGCATGGAAGCTTCAGAAGGGAGGGCCACGGTCAATGTCCCCTCTAGCATGGAAGCTTCAGAAGAGAGGGCCGTGGTCAATGTCCCCTCCAGAATGGAAGCTTCAGAAGGGAGGGCCATGGTCAATGTCCCCTCCAGAATGGAAGCTTCAGAAGGGAGGGTCGTGGTCAATGTCCCCTCCAGAATGGAAGCTTCAGAAGGGAGGGTCGTGGTCAATGTCCCCTCCAGAACAGTAGTTTCAGAAGGGAGGGCTGTGGTCAATATCCCCTCCAGCATGGAAGCTTCAGAAGGGAGGGCCATGGTCAATGCACCCTCCAGAATGGAAGCTTCAGAAGAGTCGTGGTCAATACACCCTCTAGAATGGAAGTTAAGGACTTGCATCTGTTTGGTGCACCCCTGTATTCCTAGTGCCTAAAAGAATGCCTAGCACATGGTACGCATTCAATAAATATGGGTTGGACAAATGCAGGATGAATGTTCCCTGCTCTGAATTACTCTGTGGATATTCTAGGTTCTTGGACACCCTACTTGTTTTCTCTCTTTCCCCTCAGGTAATCCCAAACACTCCTTGCTGCTAAGCTGGGCACAAGCACTAAGAAGATAAAAACCTTTGTTCCTACAAAGAACAGCTGGCCAAAGTTCTGTTCAGCAGCCACTGAGGACCCAAGCAGAAAGTGCCACAATCAGAAGATGATGTTAGAAGATGAAGTTAGAACATCAGAAGATGAAGTTAGATGAAGTCAGACAAACCCTTCCAGGCTACTTGGACACGTACAGCTGGTGATTCGGTAGGGGCATCTTTATATATAAAAAAAGACCATTGGTGAGTCTTAACAAGAAATCAGTCAAAGGGGCAAGTAAAATAGGGAAGGGCCAGAAACCACCAGCATTCATAGATTCTAAGACAATTTCCATTGCCTGTACTACCTACCCCTGATGGATTCCAATCGACATCAACCATTAATGAGCACCTAACAGGCAGTGGGATCCCAAACTGCATGATTTCGTTCTGTGCCTTGAAGATCTCCCAGAGGCCTAACACACACCATGGCATGGGTGTGCAAAAGAGACAGGCATAATAAAATGGTTACCCGAAGCTGCTAAATTTGAGGAACACAACACAGCAACAATAACTATAACACAGAAGTCAGGCCAGTCAGGGAAATATGATGAACTCTGTCAGCAGAGTCAGGGCAGGTTTGAAAGAGGAGATGCTTGGCTAGGGTTTGAAATGATGAGCAGCAGGAGTTTTTTGTTTGTTTGTTTTTGTTTTTTGAGACAGAGTTCTGCTCTTGTTGCCCAGGGTGGGGTGCAATGACACTATCTCAGCTCACTGCAACCTCCAACTCCTGGGTTCAAGTGATTGTCCTGCCTCAGCCTCCCGAGTAGCTGGGATTACAGGCGTGTGCCACCAGGCCTGACTGATTTTTTGTATTTTTAGTAGGGATGGGGTTTCACCATGTTGGCCAGGCTGGTCTCGAATGAGCAGGAGCTTTTCAGGAAGACAAGAGAGAAGGGCAGACAGAATCACAGCAGCATAGAATATCATTGCTTGTTTCAGGCACTAAACTTTTGGATTGCTAGACATCAAGTGAAAATGAGGGTCTGAGGGGAGATGAGGATGGAGACATGAAAAAGGGTTATATCACAAGGAGTCTTGCAGACCACAACAAAGAAGATTGGACTTCATCCTGTAGACAAAGGGTAACCATTTTAAGCTGGGGAATAACATAACCAGCTTTGGGTTTTAGATAGGTTATTCTGTAGAGGATGGATCTGAGAGGTTGAAAATAGAGCCTATAAGGACAGTTAGGAGCTTATCATAATAGTTCAAGATGAAGGGACCCCGAACTAAAGCAAGAATCATTTGCATAACAAAGAGGGAAAAGATTTAAAAGAGTGTAGGAGACAAAATTATCAGGATTGGGTAAATGGCCAAAGGCAGAAAGGAGGGAGAGGGAGGGGTCTTGAGTTTACTGGGTGGCTGATGGCGGTGTCACCAATTGAGATAGGCGATGCAGAAGCAGGAGGCTTGCAGAGGAAAGATAAATGTGTTCACTTGGAGTATGTTAAATTTTCAGTGTCTATAGGACAATCTGTGTATCTGCTCTGGAACTCAAGAGAAAGATCAGACTAAATTCACCAATGTCTAGTGGCCACTGAAATCATGGGAGTGGATGCGATGATGGGGTAGAGTAAAAGCAAGGACAAGAACAGTTTCAGGAGTAAGCCAGCATCTTTTGGAAACCCAAAGCACCACCCCACTGAACTACGGGAGGAGCAAGAAAAACCGCTTTGCCAATTGTGGCACATCGTTCCTTGGTCTCTGTCCCTCCCCTTGAGTCTGAGGGAGCTTCTGACTACTTCAACCAACAGAGGACAGCAGAAGGGATGAACATGAATTTCAATGCTGAGTCATAAAAAGATGCTGCAGCTTCCAGCTTGTTCACTGAACACTTACACTCAGAACCCTGAGCCACCAAGCAAGAAGTCGCACTCCTCTGAAGCCGCCCTATTGTAAGGAAGCCCAACCACATAGACAGACCACATGTAGGAGCTCCATTCTTTGAATCATCCCAGTTCAGGAGCCACACATATGAGTGAACAAGCCTTCAGATAATTCCAGCCCGTTGCTATCATGTCTCCCCTTGATTTCAAGTCTTCCCACCTGAGGTCCTACACAGGGTGAAAAAGAAACCAGCTGTCCCTGCTATGTCCTATCCAAATTTCTGACCTGAGACTCCAAGAGCATAATAAAATGGTTACCTGAAGCTGCTAAATTTGAAGGTAATTTGTTCCACAGCAACAATAACTATAACACAGAAGTTAGACCATTTCAAATAGAAAGGAAGGGTCAACGGTGTTCAATATCACAAAGATGTTTAGTAGGATGAAGAGTCAGTTTTCAGTTTCACTGGATCCAGATCTCAGCCACATACTTCCCATGATGGATCTGGGTGCTTGCTGGGCCAGCAGTCTATGTGCAGCTATCAGCAAACTCTGAGCTGCCATGTGAGCAACTCTCCCAGACAGGCCCACGGGTGCACCAAGCTGTGGACTGACTTGGCAGTCCCTGGTTAGTTGTAAGTATTCATTGGGGGTAAACCTCACTGCTGATGGCAACTGGCATTGAAAGATTTATCCATAAATATGATAACCACCTCCAAAGCACACCACCATATGCTTGTCATGGTCAACTCTGCCTTTAGAAAGGTAGGAGTCTAAAATGTCAGTTTTTTCTGGGTAGAAATGATTTCTATTTTATTATTTTATTTTTTTAGACGGACTCTTGCTCTGTTGCCCAAGTTGGAGTGCAGTGATGCAATCTTGGCTCACTGCAACCTCCGCCTCCTGGGTTCAAGCGATTCTCCTGCCTCAGCCTCCCAAGTAGCTGGGATGACAGGCACGCACTGCCACGCCTCGCTGATTCTTTTTTATATTTTTAGTAGAGACAGGGTTTCACCACATTGGCCAGGCTGGTCTCGAACTCCTGACCTCAGGTGATCCGCCCACCTCGGCCTCCGAAAATGCTGGGATTAGAGGCATGAGCCACTGCACCCAGCCTAGAAATGGTTTTTATATCTATTATCATTGTAAATGTCAGTAGTTCCAAACAGCCACCTTAAAGCAGGCTGATGGGCTATGTATTTTTAAGAGGCCTTTCTTGCCCTTGCCAAAGGCCCTCTTCCTCTTCCTAGGCAAAATCTGAATTCTTAAAACTCAGGACACATCTAAAACTATGATAATGTTGTATAGTTGTTCTCCAAGTGGCATCTGTGGCTCAGGACAACTCATTTCCTGTCCAGCCATTAAGTCTCTGGGTCTCTGTCCTTGCTGGGAAATGAAGCATTCCTCTCTCTGGCCACAGATCCTGTTTTATAAACCTGCTTGGTCCTCCACCCCGTTCCTGCTGTTCACAGGCCCTTTCTTCCCCAAACTTTCTCTGTGTCCCAAAGTGAATCCAGGGCAAATGAACATGTTCAAACACAGGGACTGAGCCACCTGGGACATAGCAGAGTACTCAGTCTACACAAAGAGATGCCTAGAAATAGAATAAGATCCAATGGTACAATTACCCAAAGGAGAGACCTGATCTTACTAGACTTTTGCTTTCTCAAAATCTCATCGTAAGAAATGTGGCTTAGTTTTAACTGTCCTTTAATAAAAACAATTTCTGAGCAGCTACTTGGAATGAATCCCTATGGGAAGAACAGAAGTAATAACTGGGACCACTGGCCTCATGGTGGAGGGGGTAGTGTTTTCATCAGGGAGGCAGGATATCTGCACAGACATCAAAAACTGCCAGCAGGCTTTTCTAGCCCTTTGTTACCAGATTCCCAACTAACATTGAAGCTTCATCTTCCTGTTCTGTCTACCCTCTATGCTCCAGCCACATGTCTCTGACCATCGCTCACACTTCCACACCCCAGACCTTCATTCAAACGGTTCCCCCACCCAGGAATATCCTCCCACCTGTCTTTACCTCCTATCATGATTCTCAGACCCTCAAGTCTTGGTCCAAATGTCTGTGCTCAAATGTCATCGTCTCTACTAGGCTTTCCTTGACTACCCTATTGAAAACTTCAATTCCACCCACACCTCAGCACTCCCTAGACCTTCTTCCGGCCTCTCATCTTCTAGCACATTCTATAACTTGCTTGTTTTATTTCTCATCTGTCCCCCTCCTACCAGAAAGGAAGCTTTCTGGTCAGGAATTTTGTCTGTTTTGTCCACAGATGTATTCCCAGTACCTGGGCCATTCAGTGACATGCAATAAATATTTGCTGAATGAATGAATGACCATCCTAAAGCATCTCCCCAACACCCCTCAGTCACATACACTATTCTTTTCTCTACACCTGCACAGGATGTAAACTATTCCTGAATAGTGGCATTTCATTTCATTCTGCTTCCTATTATCACTAAGTATTTACCCATTAGGTTTAAGTTCCTTGAAGGCAGAGACCATGTCTTTTCATCTTTGCATCCCCCCAAAGCACTGGTGGTGCTCAAGTATATAGTCTATTGAATTTAACTTAAAAATCAAATTGCGTGGAAAATAGGCAAAGAATGCACAAGCTCACATGACTCTATACCTAAGTGATTTCTCAAGTCTTTTCTTGTGAGCAGAGCACAGTGCCAGGGCCTCTGAAAATACAAAGATAAGCAAGATGCACACGGAATAGCACCAGCCACACAAGGCTACTGAAGTTAAATTGTAAATTAATTAAAATGAAGTGCCATTAGCAATTCAGTTCATGGTCACCCTAGCCACATTTCAAGTGCTCCATGCCCACGTGCATTAGGATGAGCATTTCCTCTACCACAGAAAGTTCTATAGGACAGCAGTGACACCGACAGTCTTGCCCTCAATATGTAACTTGCTACTGGGGCATACAGGACAGGAACAAGAAGGACCGGGGGAACAATAAGGTAACAGATCCTAAAACAACCAGCAGAGGCCATAGGGCTGGGAGGAGGAAGGGTCACTGCCTTGGGGAGGGAAGAAAGCAGAAGGGGCTTCAAGGAAGGGGAGATATTTGAGATGGCCCATTTAAAAATGGGTGGGTTTGGCCAGGCACGGAGGCTCATGCCTGTAATCCCAGCACTCTGTGAGGCCGAGACAGGCAGATCACTTGAATCCAGGAGTTCAAGACCAGCCTGGGCAACATGGTGAAACCCCATCTCTAAAAAAAATTCAAAAATCAGCCAGGTGTGGTGGTACACCTGTAGTCCCAGCTACTTGGGAGGCTGAGGTGGGAGGATCGTTTGAGTTCAGGAGGTTGAGGCTGCAGTGAGCCATGATAATGCCACTGCCCTCCAGCCTGGGCAACAGAGTGAGACCCAATCTCAAAATAAAAATTGAAAAGTAAATGGGTGGGGTTTTCTAGGCAAAAGAAAGGGAGGTCAGGTCAAGGAAGAGCCACTGGTGTGGGAGCTGGGGGGTATGTGTAAGATGGGGGTCGGGGGGAGCCAGAATTCCAGGCCAGGACTGCTGTGGACCCCCTGAGAAACTGGATGGGGGAGCACAGACGACCACCAGAGAGAAAGCCAGAAGGATAACTCGATGCCGAGATCTCCATGGGTAACAGGGACATCAGCACACACAGAAGCGAGAGAAGGGACCACCTGGTGGTGTCAGGTATAGGACGAGCCAACTACTTTGGCCTTGGTGCTGGAGGAGTAACAGATGTCCAAATTCAAAGCACCCAGGTGCTCACAAAAACAGAATCCCCCTGCCCTCCTAGACTGTTAGTATCTAGAAGGCAAACCCACATCCACTTGGTTGGTTGGGGGTGGGGTCTGAAGGACTAACCCTTTAGGCCAGCACATTTCACCAAGGAATGTCTCAAGACCTCACTTTGAATAAATCCCAGTGGGCGCTTATAGGCCCCCCAGCTTGTCCCCGCTTCACTCTTCCTGTTAGGAAGCCAGAACGATGGGGGCCTTCCAAGTTTCTAACTTGCTGACAAGCACCGCTCCTAACCAAAATGAAAGTCTGGGCGGCTCTGCCTCAGAAGCCGCCGCTTAGAAACCCAGGGGCACACGCTCTGTTCAAGTTCAGCAGGCCTGCCTTCCACAGTCCCGCCCAGGCCGCCCGCTGAGGGTTAAAGACTTGATTTATGCACACTCTGGGGGCTCAGCATGGACCGATTCCAGACGTGGAACGGGGCCTTAACCAGGTGCTTAAGATGCAGGGCACAACGTGGTTAATGCTATCGTAGGTGGCTCCACAAAGACGAGGGTGCGTTTCAGCAAAACAGCTAATAATAAGAGCGGGAAGAGGGGAGAGGTGGAGAAAGTCATCCTGGCATTGGCTGGGGTTCATCCTCCTCCCACCCCCTAGCACGGGCACCTCTGTGACAACTTGCTTCTATCTCCAATTAGCCTATTTTCAGCAGCCGATACCCAATATGCTAGGCTTTCTATTCAAGAGCCTTTATCTAACATGCACATACTTGGCAGAAAAGAAAAAGGAAAAGAAAAAAAAAAAAAAAAAGAAAGAAAGAAAAGAAAGGATTTCTAAAGTGGCCAGACCAAAAAACAAAGAGAAGTTGGGAGGGGTGGGGAGTCACCGTATTCGAGAACAAAGAAAACTCTGGAAACCCCTGGAAGAGCCCTGCCTGCCTCTTCCTATTAAACAATCAAGAGCTGACCGGGTGCTGAACGCGTAGCCACTGAGGAGGGTTAAGAGGGCGAGGGGCCACTCCAGGGGCCCCACTTCTCTCCCCACAGCGTCCAGCAGGCCTCTTATCACCAGCCTGCAGGACAGTGGGGGCCTCTGCCTGTTTCAAGAGGGGACCGTGGTGAGAGGTAAAAGGGAGGAGAAGCCAATCCGAGAAGTAACTTCCTGATGGCCGACAGCTGACATTCGTAACTGAACACAGGATATGCCAAGAAAGTATCAGGCCTGGCTTTTCTCTCCCTGATAGATGACAAAGCAAAAAAAAAAAAAAAAAAAAGAAGAAGAAGAAAACGAAAAAACAACCGCGGCCACACACATCTCATAAATCACGACTTTTATCGAAGGCTTCGCCACATAATAGCAACAGTCAAATTGAATAAAGACACCCTTCCATAAAGTACCAGTGAGAGACCACATCTCCCCCAGCCCAGGGTGGGTGGGAGGGAAAACTCAACCCTGACTCAGAGAAGGGTTTGGGGAAAGCAGATCGAGTAGTAGAGACAGGTGGTGCTTTTTTTTTTTTTTTTTTTTTTTTTTTTAGGTTTTTCTCAAAACACGGAGATTTGGCAGCCAAGAGAAGTGGGGTGAGCTGAGAGCAGGGCCACACAAAATCAAAACAAATGCATGAGGGAGGATGTCAGGGTTTTGTTCCTGAAGGGTCCGGGGGTGGGTGAGTTTGATGAGGGGATGGACAGTGAAACAACAACTTCCAATGGGTCTGCAAAACACACGCAAAAGAGCAAAAAGGAATGGACCCAGGTAGGCGACTGAACCCCATCAGAGGACTGTAGACCCCAGGCGCAGGCTGACGGCTCACATATGACATAAACTCAGCCACCTAGCACAGGTAGCATTTTGGGCCCATGTCGCTGTGAGAAGAATGCAGCTTCCACTCATTTACTGTCCCTGTCATTCCACATCTGGTGCAGAGTCACAGAGGGGTATTCAGTTTGGGGCAAGGCCTTCCTCATGGGTGGCTGATTCACGCTGGAACCTTCGTGGACCACACTCAAAGCCTGGTATGCCAACACCCCTAAACGTGGGCAAACTAAGAAATTAAGAAAAGAAACAAGAAATGGGCTAGGCATGGTGGCTCATTCCTGTAATCCTAGCACTTTAGGAGGCTGAGGCAGGCGGATCACTTGAGGCCAAGAGTTCGAGACCAGCCTGGCTAATACGGAGAAACCCTGTCTCTACTAAAAATACAAAAATTGGCTGGGCACAGTGGCTAACATCTGTAACCCCAGCACTTTGGGAGGCCAAGGCAGGCAGATCACAAGATCAGAAGTTCGAGACCAGCCTGGCCTCTACTAAAAATACAAAATTTAGCCAGGCATGGAGGTACATGCCTATAATCCCAGCTGCTCAGGAGGCTGAGGCAGGAGAATTGCTTGAATCCGGGAGGCGGAGGCTCCCGGAGGCTACAGTGAGCCAAGATTGCATGTGCCATTGCACTCCAGCCTGGGACGTGACAGAGCAAAACTCCGTCTCAAAAAAAAAAAAAAGAATGCCCATAATGCCTTCACTTCTGAAGAGGGATGGAGTGAGCAGATGAGAGGTTCTATCTAGTTCTATCCTCCTTCTTGTCTACTACTCATCAAAACAAATTAGCTTTTTTTTTTTTTTTTAAAGTAATGAAGAGCAAGGGGGAACAAATGAATGCATGTCTTTCCAAATTCTGCCATTTGCAGAATCCTGGGAAATATATTTACAGTCAAATATATTTGAAGTCCTTGTCATAAAGATGATGACTTCCATAGGGCAGGTCACTGCCAAGGTGAAGGGGCATGAAGCTCTGAGCACAGGAGGCCTCCCTTCCAAAAACACTTGCTGGACTGAACTGTGGAGAATCCCTGCTCACCCGGGCACGGCCCCAGATTCCCTGTCCTTTCTCCGACACATAATTCCAACTGTGGAGCCAGCCACAATGACACAACATATGAGGTGATGTCACAGGGCAGAAGGTTATCTAAGGAAAGAAGGGGATGCCCTGATTAAAGTCGGAGTTAAAGATTAGCAGACTCGTACCTGAGGGAAGTCAGGCTTGGCTCATTCCTTCCTTCTGAACTGACGACCCCAAGTACCTTAAAAAAGGCACTTGAGAGTCGGGTATGGTGGCTCATGCCTGTGGTCCCAGCACTTTGGGAGGCTGAGGTGGGTGGATCATGAGGTCAGGAGATCGAGACCATCCTGGCTAACACGGTGAAACTCCATCTCTACTAAAAATACAAAAAATTAGCTGGGCGTGGTGACAGGCACCTGTAGTCCCAGCTACTTGGGAGGCAGAGGCAGGAGAATGGCGTGAACCCGGGAGGCGGAGCTTGCAGTGAGCCGAGATCGTGCTACTGCACTCCAGCCTGGGTGACAGAGCGAGACTCCATCTCAGGGGAAAAAAAAAAAGGTACTTGTGGGTCAACGTGAACATGGTCAACCCAGAATGACCATGTTCTTCTCCTTTCCTGGGTCGGGGGTGGGAGGAACCCAGGGGAAGGTGGGACCTTATTGACATGCAGGTCTTGGCAGCAAACGTTGCCCAAAGGCAAAGGGCAGAAATTTTCGATTCCAGAAAGCAACTGAGATGCCACATTTTCCCAAAAGAGGAAGATGCTATTTCTGAAAGGCTAAGGTTGAGCCAATCAGCTGCTCATAAGCAGAAAGCTCTTCAAAGGGGTGAGGAAGACAATGGTGGGCCTCAGAATTTTATTTCTGCTGTCTAACTTTAGGAGAACGGAAAAATCACAACCGAAAACCCAGATCTCCAGTCAATCTAGCAGAAGTTTCTCCAACTCCAGAACATGAAGTCAGGAGAAGTTTCCTGCCGTGCTTGGCCCATTTGACTGTGTGCCTTTCAGGGACTCCCTGCCTAGGAGAGAAGGGATTTGAGCAACGAAAACCAAGTCCAAGTGGACGCACTGAAGGAGAGGGCAATAAATTGGATCCAGACCTGGATGGGGTTCCCAGACCCGCTGCCTGCTGGCTACTTGGCCCTGAGAAAGATTTCATGCCTTTGAGCCTTAGTTTCCTCATCTATGAAATGGGACAATATTTCCAAAGGACTGTATTCCTTTTCTCTAGGGATCAAATCAGATTCTATGTGAACGTGCTTTGTCAACCTGAAAGGGCACTGGAGGTATCAGTCTTGATGACCTGCCAAGCAACTCACCCATCGCTTGTTCAAACATGTGATTTTCCTATCTCAGACATCCTGCAACAGGGTCTGAGGGGAAACTGGAGAGAAGGAACTCTAATCTCACGTTGGCGTCAATAGCCGATCACCTAAAGCAAGAAATCTTCTCTCAGGAAGATAAGGGAACCCACATATCATCTAATTAAAGCAAGCAGCTGCACACAAGTTCAAAGGCGGGACAGGCTGACTCAGCCTGCTGTTCCTGGGCGGTCAGAGTGAGCATCAGCTAATGCAGCCTGGGGTGCCTTGGCTACAGGAACAGGCATCTAGCTGTAAGGGCCAGATGCATGAAAGGAGAAGGATGGGGGCGAGGGAGTCTCGTCATCCTTCATCTCTAAATTTATCTCCTATTCACACTCAACACCACTCCCCATTCCCCGAAGTGGTTGTATGTCAGAGTCTTCCAAATACGTTCACTCAGAGTGGCCTCTGTGCCTCCATTCTTGCTGGGCAGGTCTTAAATCCACTGCCTGAAGTCATTATTGAATTCTTAAGTAGGAGACTGTGATAATGTTACATCGTCATCTTCTCTTCCTCCTCCTCAACTATTCCAAGAAGCTCTGGCTGGCTTCACAGTCCCACTCCCCACCCCGTGAGCCCATGGCTTCCATGCTACCCGGCATACAATCCTCCGTATTCCATCGCCACTTCTACTTGCTCAGAAATTGTTTCCGGGCAAGGCTTCACCCACCTGAATAGGAAAGTAAATGCCTCTGAAGGTAGAACTGCATCTTTGCCTCTTGAGTTTCCTCTCCTCGGCTCCTGGCTCTACACCACAAAGCAGAATGTTTTACAAACAGCCACATGGGAAGTGCGGCTGACCTACTTGACTAGCTAGAGGTCTGGGAAGTTGCTGACCACCGCTTGTCAGAGGCTTAAATTTGCTGATCACTACACTTTGTGCCATCTCTGCTCCATTTCTGACCCTCTAGTGCTCTCTTTCTTCTTCTCCCATAAGTCTGATTTTCAATTTAGTCATGCTGGATGTTTGTGGATAAGCCTCACCATTTAGTAAAGATGCTGCATTAACCCAGGCAAATCTAAACTCAGAGCTGTGTGAACACTAGGCACTCAGCTGCCACACCAACAAGCTGGCAATGACCAGGAAGAGCAAATCATGATGTTCGATCTGTATGGGGAATGTTCAGGGGTGTCCTGAAGTCTCACGAGAGATGCTGAAGAGATGGAAACCAAGATGATTATTCCCATAGCAGGCAAGACTAGTGCTCTGGCTGCCATCTTGCCTAAAGCACATCCCAAATGTCAATTGTACATGGAATAAATGCTAAGTGGTTTCCTGGCTAGATCAAAGATAAGTATTTATTTATTTATTTATTTATTTATTTATTTTTGAGATGAAGTCTCACTGTGCCGCCCAGGCTGGAGTGCAGTGGCATACTCTCAGCTTACTGCAACCTCCGCCTCCTGGGTTCAAGCGATTCACCTGCCTCAGCCTCCCAAATAGCTGGGATTACAGGTGCTCACCCCCATGCCCGGCTAATTTTTTGTATCATTAGTAGAGACAGAATTTCGGTATGTTGGCCAGGCTGGTCTCGAACTCCTGACCTCAGGTGATCCACCTGCTTCAGCCTCCCAAAGTGCTGGGATTACAGGTGTCAGCCACTGTTCCTGCCAAGCATCTTTTTAAATTTTGGATTTTGAGGGAAATTGTAGGTTCCTCAATAGTGTGAGGTAAATAAAACCAGGAAAAGGACAGGAAAAAAAATATTGAAGAAGTTAAAGTTTTAGGGACAAATTTCAGGATACAAGTTCAAGGGCTAGATAGGGAAACTTCAATACTCAAGTTGGAACTGGATTTGAATTGAATTTCAGTCACATTAAGTATAAACTACCACATACCACTTATGCCTAGGGTTGCAAAAATGCAACATGACTTCAAATGATATATCCTAAAAAAACACAATGTAGTGCTGCCACCCTGTTGACACTATGTTTCTGCATATAGCTTCTGCCTTTGTCTGTCTTAAATTCTGGACAATTCTCTAGTTGTCTGGCTGCTTTTTTGTTTTTGTTTGTGCTTCTCTGCCAGTCTACCTTACATGGCCATAACACAGAACTCAAGTCTATTTCTTATCATTTGATCTGTTTACTGAGTAGACATGGTAAATTGGTCCCCATCATCCAGTCCAACCTCTTCCCCATAAACCTTTCTGTTATGCAGGATCTGGAAAATTAAGGATTAATATTCTAGGTTCCCTTGCAGCTAGGTATGAAGGGAAAAGTAGTATATTCTGCACTTTAACTATGTCCCCTGGCAACATGGCCAGGGTGGTGTTTAGTTATTCTGCAGCAATATCCTGTGTCTCTACTGACTAGTCATGGAGAACCTATTTTGCTAGAGATCACAGCAGGACAGTGGCAGCCATGGAGGCCTTCAGATGGGGACAGGGTGGCCGTGGTTCTGAACCTGGCAGCTGTAGCTTCATCCTCCCAATTTGGTGGGGACTTCCAGATGACAGAAGAGACAGCAGCTATTGGAAGACCCAGATCTGCTGCATGGCTCTGAGGGCTGTTCCCAAAAGCACAACCTAGAGCTTTCTGTATATCTCCTGATGATTTCTGGAAGCATTTTAATGCCCTCAAAACAAATTCCTTTCTGCTTAAACCAGATGGGAGTGGATTCAGCTCTCCGCAACTGAAACTAGACTAACACATGGCCTTTGTTCTTGTTTTTAAAAATAGATCAATATCTTCATTTAAAAACAAAAAAGGGCACAAACTAGAACCTGAAATATTTTCTTCCTAACTGGCTGATTGACCTGGGGTGAGGCAATTACTAATGTTTGTTGGGCCTCAGTTTTCTTATCTGTAAAACGAGAGGGTGAAATTTTATCTCCCAGGATTTTAACACACCTAATATTTGGTGATTTTTTTTTTTTTTTTAGACAGAGTTTCATGTCACCCAGGCTGGAGGCAGTGACACAATCTCAGCTCACTGCAACCTCCATCTCCTGGGTTCAAGCGTGCGTCAGCCTCCCAAGTGACTGGGACTACAGACACACACCACCATGCCCAGCTAATTTTTGTATTTTTTGGTAGAGATAGATATGTCTCTACCACTATGTTGGCCAGGCTGCTCTTAACTCCTGACCTAAGGTGATCCGCTCACCTTGGTTTCGCAAAGTGCTGGGATTACAGGCGTGAGCCACTGCACCCGGCCATATTTGGTAATTTTAAATCCAGATGCCCTTTACTTTCAGAATTCTGAATTTATTTTTACAATCAATTAATCAATACAATTGATGCCTCTCAGTAGGGGGAAAAAAAAAAAAAACCTGTCCTCATTCTCACTGGGGTGGTGGATTTCAAATCACATTCAGAAACACCAGATTGCCAGGTGAGAAAAGTTCGTTTTCAACTGGAGCTGGACGTCTCCTTTGAAGAAACAGGTTCGCAGTGGTAGGAGTGTGTGAATAGGGGCAATGAACAGTACACCCTTTTACAGTTTCTTCTAGAAAGGGGAACACTACTGTTGGTTTCTGTATCATTTATATTTTTTACAGCAGAAGGTATTCATTGGTAATATTGTATAATAAAAGAAACAGAAAATAGGCACAGCTTATTTTCAAATTTCTGTTCATCTGTAACTTTTTTCCTCCAAAAAAAGAAAATATATCAGTATGTTAACCATGAATATTTCTGTGTGGTGGGATCTCAGGTTTCATTTTATTTTTCCTACTTTTTGACATTTTCCAAATTTGCCACATTTGTAAACCCAAGCAGTAAAAAGACAGCAGGAATCTTCCTCATTCTCTCCCCTCTTCCCACATCTGTGGTGGTGGTTTCTTGGAACAGTTACACTGAAAGTTCTGATTCAGAGGAAAACTATTTCCATCTTCAAACTTGGATAAATGTTAACCAAATAAGATACACAGGTGGGTAGGTCAGTGTGTTGAAGATAAGTAGGTAAGTAAACAAATAAACCCGAAAGAGAGAGCTTTGCCAAACTACACTGAAGAGGGCTATTTAAAATAAGAAATTTAGTCCAAGTTGATCCAAGAAACCCCAATCTTTTCATAATTAAGCCTTCCCCTTCAGCACAAATAAAAATATTTACCATAAACACATCATTTTTACAAAAACAGTAATTTTTAAAAAATTAAGTTAATCTCTCGAACTTTTGGTGAGGTTAGAAAATAGTACCATTCTCCTTATGGGGGGGTGCCAATGTAAGATAAAAAAAAATTTTTAAGAGATTATATATAAGTATACATATTATAATTTTTTTGATATTGTAAAGGAGATTATATCTCATATATATATACTCTTTTATATATTTTTAAATATATATTTATATGTAAAATCTCCTTCAAAATATCCATAGCCTTTAACCCCAAAATTCCACTTCTAGGTATGCATACTAAGGAAGTGATCAGAGGTGTTGCTAAGGGGTTATGTACAAGGATATTCCACAATGTTACTTAAAATAATAATAATAAATCATTAACTAGCTAACTATTCAATAACAGGCTTTGGTCAAATACAGTATAATCATAAGTCACAACACCACATAGACAATAAAAACCACGCCATAAAAACAGTGAATGAGGAAAATATGATAAATTTATAAAGGCAGGTTAGCCAATGATTTGTGTGTGTACCTGTGTCTCTATATAATTTTTTGCCTTTTTTTTTTTTTGCCATGAAAAAGGATAGAAAAAAATGTACCGAAATGTTCATAGCAGTTATCTCTGAATGGTAAATAGTGGGGTTGAGGGGATTTTTACTTAGTTCTTGCAGTTTTCCAAAATTTTCCCAAGTGTTTGTGATTGGAGGAGCATGGCAGAAGCAGTAATCAATGTTCTAAATAAACAAACTGCCCAAGTCTCTCCTTTCTGTAAATGTCCAAGTTGGAGTTAAAAACGCTTTTATCACAGACCAATCTTGTAATTTTACCCCATCAACTGGCTGAATGGAATAAATATTACATCCGTGCCATGTTTTGTGGCTGGAGTGGTGTTTTATGCTGTTTTTTAATTAATTAATTTGAGTCACGAGCATCTGAGATGTGTCTATTTTACGGGGCTGAAATTTACATTTATCTCCTTTTTAAAAGCCCATTTAGCAAATTAACAAGAAAACAGCAACACTCAGGAAAGATACTGAGCCTACTGCATGCGTCATATATAAAATAGCGACTATATAATTGACCTTACAGGATTCTCCTGCGGATCAAATCAGATTGTCTTGTAAGGAACTCTGGAAAAAATAAAATGCTATATAAGTCACAGTGAAATATTAACATTATCATTTAAAGTCCAGCTGTTTGGTGACTTCAACACAGGGTTTCTTCATTCTAATGAGGCCATTCATGTCTGAGCACCAGGGATCTGTGCATCCTGACACTCAGTACAAAGCTGCGTGTGGCTGTGTTGTAGTGCAACTCTCTGGGTAAAGGGTCTGTAACTTTTCCAGCATGATCCCTAGGCCCAGTCAGGTTAGAAACACAGCTCACAGAGGTTAAATCCATCACCTGGTGCTGAGGAATGTTATCTAGTCATCAAAGCAGATGTAGCAGGATCTCAACGTAAAACCTCACAGAAACATCTTGTGGTCAACTGGCCATCACTGAATATCCTAGGATTCTCATTCCAGTCTTAGGACTAACTCCTGATAACACCCCCGGACCTGGTCTCCGGGCAGAAAAGAACATGAGAGAGTAACAGAGGCCGCAGATGGGACAGCAGCCTCGGGTCAAACACTGGAAGGCAAAAGGCCTTTCCAAAGGACCCTTTCTTGCTACCGGGACTCTGTGATATTGCAAAACAGAATGGCATTTCTTCTATTTGGAAAGATACATGTAATTCTACTCTTTGCTGATTCACACTGTCCTTTTCCGCAATCTAGCTGCATTTGTGAGGTTCTGCCTAAATGTTTAAGATACTTTGATTAAAAACGCAACAGCAGCAACAATCACAAGACCTTAGGCACCAAGGCAGGCCTGGGCAGGAAAGAACACACAGATTCCCCTTCACTAACCTCAGCTTTCACGGCTACCCAAACCAATGGCTTGAAATTAACTCACTCAGTTAATCATTCAAACTCATGGGCTAGGCAAGTTTTAATGTTTCAATGTTGGTTTACAATTAACCCAGCTGACAGTGTTTTAAGGTGTTTGATTTTTAATTAGTCTATTGATTTGCCAGTCTGGTTAACAATCCTTTATTCCTGTGCCCTTTATTCTGTCTTCTATTCTTGCTAAGAAATGAAGAGCGGAGGTTACTCTGGCTCTTTGCTCCTGGAAACCACTCCAAACTATGGCCCCCTTCCTTTCCCAGGGACACAGGATATGGAGTTAAGAACAGAAGGCATGAGGCCTGAACACCAGGATTCTGTGTGACCTTGGGCAAATTAAGGTAACCTCTCTGTGCCTCTGTTTCTTCATCTGTAAAATGGGATGACAGCTTTTACTCAGGAACAGCGTGACCATTCAATGAGATGACTCACAAAAACCCTCAGATCAGCACCTGGCACACATGTGGGCCCTGGGCCCCTCTTTTCCCTTCCTTAGTGGTTCAGAAGCTTTATGAATTCTTAATCTGAACATGTCAGTATCTTCCTTTGCAAAACCAAGAGCAGCTGAGAAAGTGTGTGCCCCACAGAACACTTTCTAGGAACAAAACCAGAATGAATTATTCATCAACAGGAGGGTCCCTTTCCCTGGCAGATTTAGGCATTCCTATTAAATAAGGTCTGCCCAACCTGCTTTATTCCTAGGAGGACAAATGGGCTCAGAGACTCAAGACCTTTCCCAATGTCATGTTGTTTAGAATCCAAGGTCCCCCGAACTACAACTGGCTGCCCCTCTCGTTATGCTGTGTTCTCGCCCCTTTCCCCACTGTAGGTTGATTGATGGTGTAAAGAAGGAATGGCATGTGTCCAGTGACACCTGCTGCCGTTCTGACATAGCTGACAGGGTGGCATCACCCTGGCTTGCTGCAGGACAACTGTGATGTCACTCTCAACAAAAGAACCAAAAATGGTACAAAGAGCACCCTGTCATTCCCACCACCAGAGGTAAACAGTGCTACCAACCATCAGTGGAGCAAAGCACACTGGGAACTAGCTTCACCAGTATTTCCATAAACCTCACCAAATGACTCTGAGACGCAGCCTATTTTGGAAATTCCCGGTAGAAAAAAATTCCATGGTGCGGCCAGGATGACCCTATTTCTGCCCCCGCCGCCCACAGACAGGGGAGGAAAAGCTGACACACTGATATTTTATGCATGTTCTTCCTTCCTTCTAGAAAACTTTTTCCTTCCTTGTCTCTCTGGCAAACTTCTATTCATCCTTCAAAACCCAGGTAAGAAAGCCACTTGTCTTGAAAGCCTTCCCTGACAATCTCTCCAGCTCACTCACAACACTCACAAGCACCTGTTATCTACCCCTAGCGCTCTGCCTAACTTAGTACCTAGCATATAACTTCAACTTGCCACTCATCTGCCTATATTCTAATTCTGCAGTTCTGAAAATTTTTGGTGTCATGACACCTCTACCCTCTTAAAAAGTGAGGACCACCAAAGAGATTTATGTGTGTTATATCTGTCAACATATTAGAAATTAAGATTGAGGCTTTGGTGTGTTTTTTTCTTTTTGGAGTCACAGTCTCGCTGTGTCGCCCAGGCTGGAGTATAGTGGTGAGATCTCTGCTCACTACAACCTCTGCCTCCTGGGTTCAAAGGTTCTCCTCCCTCAGTCTCTCGAGTAGCTGGGATTACAGGTGCCCACCACCATGACCAGCTAATTTTTGTATTTTTAGTAGAGACGGGGTTTTGCCATTTTGGCCAGGCTGCTCTCAAACTCCTGACCTCAAGCAATCCGCCCACCTCAGCCTCCCAAAGTGCTGGGATTACAGGCATGAGCCACTGCGCCTGGCCAAAATTGAGACATTTTTAAACACAGAAATACACATATTCCATTAGCCATCAGAACTGTGATGTTAACAGAGGTCATGTAGCCTATGAAAAATTCCACTGTATATTCATAAAAGGATGAGAATGAAAAACACAAAGTCTTAAAATTATTATTCAAGAAACTTCATCACAGACTCTTTGAAAGGTTATCAGGAATGCCCAGGGGTCCCAAACCCCAATTTGGGTACCACTGTTCTAGTTCATTCATTTAGCTGCTTGAGGCAGGGTCTTTATCTTACATATGTCTGTGAACTGCTTTTGATAACCACCTAAGACCCAGACACCCTACAAAACCACCTGTGGCTCCCCATCACTGGAGGAGAACTTGCGGCCCCCCCCGTCTCCTACCCAGGCCTCTTTCACAGCCGTAAGAGGGATGACCTGGTGGAGGCATGGTACCACTACACACGGGTCTACACAATGGCAGCTCCAACCCTCTCTGCTGGAGTGAAGCATCCCTGCAGATAAGCTTCAACTCGGGGGATGAGCACTCATGACATTTATTTATAAAATGCTTCTCCCTGGAGCATTAAGCGTACCTTGCAGGTAGGGATTTAAGATGCTCTAATTTTCTTTCCACATCCCCCTTAACAAGCCTCCAGGGAGGGGCCCAGGAGCTCGGGCTCGGTCTGCTGTTCCTAAGCTACAGGAAAAGCCTGAGGCAGCTTTGAGGAAAGGGACTGTTCCGGCCCAATGGGGCAGGCCATGGAAGCAAAGGCCTCTCCAAGGCCCAAGACTCTTCCTGAGTCCTCAGCCAAGACAACAATATCACAAGGACCAACTGTATATTAACTGCTCACAACATATACCTCATTCAGTTCAGCTGAGATCCCTTCAGAAGGGAAGCGATGGGAGACACTCCAGACCTCCCCCATCCACTGAGTTAATATTCCACTTGTATCTCCTGATACAACTTAAAATTTGAAGAAAAAAAAAATTTAATCACAATTCAGAAAAACACACCCACGCATCTTGTTCACCAAGCGTGAAGCCATTCCCCTCAGCATAGCTTCATCTGTGCTCTCCAACAGATAGTGGAGGAGAAGGAAATGTCATTTTCAGACCAAAATGCTGCCTCATTCTTCCCCTTCAGGGCCCCTACCTGGGTGTGTGTTTGCAAGTCTAATTTAGATATCACTATTTGAATACACTTTCGAGCTTGAAAAACAAGCCAATAGTTCAGAGGAGCCAAGGCAAACTCAATCTGACAGCCACAGCCCTGACGGCTGCCAAGTCTGATTGACTAGTTGGATATATTTAGATAGGAGAGAGGAGGGGGATCAAACACTGTTGTGCCTCTGAACTCAAGAATACTGTGTTGGTAACGACAGACTAGCAAATAAACAGCCAACAGCCATTCAGCCACATCATCTGGTATCCCAGGCACAGGATCCTCGCCTCCGTAAATTACGTGCAATTTCAAAAGCCACCCACGCTATCGCAAAAATAAATAAATTAATTAAATAAAAGGCAATTAGAAAGGGTTCTGCGGCGGCATTCCCCACAGTTACTCGTTAGAAATAAACAAACAAATAAGTAAATATGATCTGTCCCTTGGCTGTCCCCACCTCCTTGCTCCTCCCCTTTGCTTTCCTGTTCCAGGACAACCCGTAGGCAGCAAAGACAAGGCCAAGGGTGCCCAGTGAGGTCCTGCGCCCTGGCTGCTGCTTTTGCAAAGGTTCTGTTGTAAAGTTGGCCCTCTCCACCTCTAACTACTATATGTGTAAAAATAAAAAGTTAGGGGTTGTCTCTCATTTCTTCTTTCCTTCACGGGGTGGAAATTTAAGAGCAGCATGAGGTCAGAGTTATGAATTACAGAATGTGACTCCAAGTCTCCAAGTCATTCAAACATGTGATCCCTTCAGGGGAGGGAAGAGGCGTGAGAAGGGCCCAGGCTGGGGGAGACAGATACTCGCCAGCACAGAAACCCACCCAACCAGTGGTCTCCGACCTGGGGCCAGCAGATTTACCTTCAGTCCACCTCAACTTCCCCAACTGAAAAGTTGGGATAATAATAGCGAATGCTGGGCATGGTGGCTCATGCTTGCAATCCCAGCACTTTGGGAGGCCTAAACGGGTGGGACTGCTTGAGCTCAGGAGCTCAAGACTAGCCTGGGCAACATGGCAAGACCCTGTCTCTACTAAAAATACAAGAAAATAGCCTGGCTTGGTACACACCAGTGGTCCCAGCTATTTGGGAGGTTGAGGTGGGAGGATCCCTTGATCCCAGGGAGGCAGAGGTTGCAGTGAGTCGATATCACACCCACTGCATCCAGCCTGGGTGACAGAGTGAGACTCTGTCTCAAAAAAAATAGTCAACATTGGGAAGATTCATTTACTGAGACTCTACTGTGTGCCACAATCTGTAGAAGATACGGAGATACATCTAGGAATAAAATTAAGGGTTAGACAAGATGGGCTGTATAAGGCTCTGAACCCAGCACCAGGAATACTGTCCAGTAAGTGCACAACACGTGGAAGCTCATCTCCCAGGACAACATCCTCTGTTTGCTCATTGCCAGCCTTTCTCACACTATCTCCTCCTCCACACGGCCTTCTATTGGGTCTTCTGGTACACTGAGCCGTAAGCTCACTATCCCCTCTACCAAGAAGGCTCCTCCCATCCCTCCTGATGCTAAGTCATTTCTCAGAGAAACCCTCCTAATGTCTCCCAGTAGACACTTCCAGGTCACCCTCTACCCTGTCTCCAGAACACGCATCCCAAGCTGTACTGATACAGCTACTCATAGGATCAGTGCAGTATCTGTTCCCCACACTTTCCTGTGAGCTCCACGCAGGCAGGAATAGCGTCTTCCTTCACCACTGAACTTCCCCTTAGCATTTAGAAAAGCTAAGATGCCTAATGTATACTCGTTGGTGGAACAAACGAATGAATGAAATAACCATTTAAAGTAGGTAGCCCAGATGTGCTCAACGGCCTCTCCTCCGGCTTTAGAAACATCAATGTTTCACAGAACTAGTCCCAAAGCAAGGCATATAAAAAACCACTGTGCCTCAGTTTTGTCATCTGCAAAATGAAGTTCTGGTAAACACTCAAGATCTTCAGGTTTTCTTTCAAATGAAATCTCAACACAGGATACATCTCTGCACATGACTGGATGTTTGGAGATAGCAAATATTTTCTTACGAAATAAAAGTAAGTTAGCTGGGTATCTACTACTAACAGACAGGAAGCAAGGTCTGAAAAACAGAGGTTTTTGTTCAGTGTGGTTTTTATTTTTTTAAAGAATAAATAAATTGAGACTTTTGTTTTGGGCAAAATTCCTGTGCCATGGAGGAAGAAAGCCAGCAATGCTAAAAAGGAAAAAGACCAAAAAAAAAAAAAAAAAAACGAATAAATAAATAACCCAGCCATCTCTGAGCAACACATCCGGGTTAGCAGAGCAGAAAAGGACACACAGGCCCAAATAAATCCTATTGTTTCTGTTTTTAGGACAAGACTCAATCCCAAAAGGGAGCTTGGGATCACAGGAAAAGGAGCCGGAGGTCTTTTCCACCAAACATTCAGGGCCCAACCCTAGGCTTCCAGAATGTAATCTAGGGGAGTTGCGTTGCTTTCTTCTTGCAGCGATGCCCGAGCTGGAGAGGGGAAAGGGGGCGTCCTGGAGGTGACGGTTATTGTACGGGTGGGAAACGGGCTTAAACACAAGCCCATTAGAGAAGCAGAGCCTTAATTTATCAATTAGACACCATCTGTGGATTGTGTTCCTTGAAATAATTGTTGAATTTGACAATGCATTGCAGCTTTACAAAGTTTCTGCCATCCTTGATGCCGTTTAATTAAATTTCTGCACTTAACTTTGATTGCACTGAAAGCACTGATGCCTTCCACAGATTGAGTTCCTCGGCCACCTGCTGTGTTGGAGCCAAGCACATTTCCAGAGCAGGGGGAAAAATATGTATTTTATTTTATTCGAAGCCTTGTCTTTTCTCAGCCTTCACCCACAGGGAATGAAAACTTCTGCTGCACAGGAGGGACCGTGTCTCCAAACCCAGCCAGCCGAGCCTTCCAGCCCTCGCCATCTACATGAGGTCTTTCTGTTCTTGTATTGTGTCTCCCAGAGAGGGCTAACAAAACAGAATCCCAGACGGTTACCAAACGCAGAGGAGTGGCTTAAAATAGAACACAACAATTATCACATAAAGCAACCAAGAACACAGGTTTCAGGTGGAAGCTGCTTCTAGGCCTGAAATCCCCACCTAGAAGGAAAACGCGGGTCAGCACGGGGATGGAGCCCCATCACCGGGAAGTGGCCTGGGACCTGAGGACCACATTAGCTGGCTAATATTGACAGACCAGCCTGGGCAGTACTATATTTTCGAAGGACATCTAGAGGGCAGTTCTCACCTGTCTGGCTTATGAGAGACATTAACCCCACCCACATAAGACTTCCCATCAGCCTTCATTTATTGTGTTTTTTGTTGATGTTGCTGCTGCTGTTGTTTGAGACAGAATCTCACTCTGCCGCCCGGGCTGGAGTGCAGTGGTGCCAATTAGGCTCACTACAACCTCTGTCTCCCAGGCTCAAGCAATTTTCATCCTCAGCCTCCTGAGCAGCTGGGATCACAGGTGTGCGCCACCACACCCAGCTAATTCCTGTACTTTTTAGTAGAGACAAGGTTTCTCCATGTTGGCCACGCTGACTCCTGACCTCAAGTGATCTGCCCACCTCAGCCTCCCAAAGGGCTGGGATTACAGACATGAGCCACCATGCCCAGCCCATCATGTTTTTACAGTGGTAAAATAGCCATAACATAAAATCGCCACTCACAGAGCTCTTTATTTTTTGTCATAGAGCTCCCCACCCCCTCGTGACCTCACTAATAAATAAAGGTGCTGAGTGATGTCATGAGGGGTGGGGAGCTGTATGGATGTGACTGCTCTAGGAACCTCATATAGGAGGACCCATAATCTCCTTTTGTAACAGGCTGATTTCACTTAGCACGTCTTCAAGGTCCATCACGCTGTAGCATCTATCAGAACTGCCTGCCTTTTTAAGGCTGATACTATTTAATTATATGTCTATCGCATTTTGTTTATCCATTCATGTGTCAATGGACATTTGGGTTGTTTCCACCTTTTGGCTGTTGTGAGTAATGCTGCAATGTATGTGGGTATACACATGTCTGTTCAAGTCCCTGCCTTCAAATCTCTCACATATATAACCAGAAGTAGAACTGCTGACCGTACAGTCAGTCTATGTTTAATTTTTTAAGGAACTGCCACAGTGCTTTGCACAGTGGCTACACCATTTCACATTCCCATCAGCAACACATAAGGGTTCCAAGAGCCTTCATTTTTAAATGGAAACTTTACCATCATAATTCATGCACTTGGGTTGAACATCACATCTCCTGACTCTTTTTTCATACAAATATTCTATGAGTGGCATTATATGAAGACAAGCACTTTAGTATGGATTTTTTTTTCAAGTAGAAAATATCAGAGGGGTGGCATATAAAGAAAGAAAAGAATGGGGGGATGGCACAGCTCACAGACATAAAGAATAAATCTGGCACTTTTTTCCCCCCAGAACCACATGGCTCTTCCAACTCAAAGCCTCAAGTTCAAAAGATTTATGGACTAAAACTTCAGAACTATAAAATAAAATTGTTAGAAAATGCTGTTGCAACAGTCAATGGATCATTACAACAGCCACTTAGCAAGCCATAAACTCACTGGGCAAACAGAATTGGGTCAGATAATTAATTTCCACAATGGGAGGGTAACCAGAGACAAGTTACTTCACCATCTCTCCCTTTTCTGATCAGCTGGTGAGCTTCCATTGCAGGACAGCCACAGGACCCTCCGTTTAGGGAAAGAAGACTGCAGTTCCCTCAAATATAAGCAAAGACAAGATTTCCCATATCCAACACTATTACTGAACAAAATGGAAGTGCAAATAGAAATATACGCTTAATTTAAATGTCTGAGCCCAGCTCTGTTTCTACAAACTGCAATTTGGTGTTCCACATTCATTCTCTGGCCATTGAAAGCCAACCTCGTTTTGTTTACTGGGTTCCATGCAGTTCCACGAGCCATTCACACACTTCTCAGTTCCAGAAGGAAACGTCAAGATCACAGGCCAACAAGGTAGACCTCTTCCTAATAGCCAATTATCCCAATCCCAGAGATAAATTCTGGCTTTTCCAGGAGATCTCAGTTTTATATATTTTCTAGATTTTGACCAAGATAATTTGTAGAAATGTGTAAGAAAATGGAATTCCATTGTTCTATCTTTGTAAGCCTAACCATACACAAATATAAAATGATCCAGGACAGGGCTCTTATGTTAGGGCATGTGCTCCAATTTTGGGTTCGGAAAGTACAGTCGATCCTTGAACAACACAAGTGTAAACAATGTGGGTCCACTTATATGTGGATTTTCTTCCACCTCTGCACGCCTGAGACATCAAAACCATCCCTCTTCTTCCTCATCAGCCTACTCAATGTGAAGAAAACAAGTTCAAAGTCCTTTATGATGATCCACTTCCACTTAAAGAATAGTAAATATATTTTCTCTTCTTTATCATTTTCCTCTTTTTTTTTGAGATAGGGTCTTGCTCTGTCACCCAGGCTAGAGTGCAGTGGCATGATCTTGACTCAATGTAACCTCTGCATCCTGGGTTCAAGTCATCCTCCCACCTCAGTCTCCTGAGTAGCTGGGACTACAGGCATGAGCCACCATGCCCAGCTAATTTTTTAATTATTATTATTATTTTTAGAGACAGGGTTTTACCATGTTATCCAGGCTGGTCTCGAACTTCTGAGCTCAGTCCATCTGCCCGCCTTGGCCTCCCAAAGTACTGGGTTTACAAGCATGAGCGACTGTGTGCAGTCATGATTTTCTTAATAACATTTTCTTTTCTCTAGCTTACTTTTCATAAAAATGCAGTACATAATACATATATAAAGCATGTGTTAATCAACTGTTGATGTTATCAGTAGGCGCTAGCTGATGATAGGCTAAGTAGTTACATTTTGGGGTAGTCAAAAGTTATACTCAGATTTTCAACTGCGCAGGGGGGCCCTAACCCTTGAGTTGTTCAAGGGTCAACTATGTATTAACTGTGCACAACATACACCCCTTTCAGTTCAGCTAGGATCCCTTCAGAAAGGAAGCAGATGGGAGATACTCCTGACCTCCCCATATTCTGAGTTAATATTCCACTTGTTACAATCCATAGCAAATTTTATGGACAAGTTATAACCGTTAGAATTAAGCAGTTCACATAGAAATCTGCATCTTCACCTTAACCGTGTGGCACCTACGCATCCCATAATTAGCCTCTGCTGAATGAATATTAAGTTGTACAGAGGTACAAAGGGTCAATTATATCACCAAATGAAGAAAAGAGAAGACACTTGTCTTGGCCTCTGGTTCTGTCTTAAATTAACTTTTAATATTAAACAAAATGTTATATTCACTCTTCCCATATTCTAAAAATTTCTCTTCTGTGGAAGCAGTAAGATATTTTTAAAATTTAATAGAACTCAGAAACTGTAGCAGAATCACTCCATGGGCATAAAGCCTAGTTCTAACATCTTCTCTTCATGGGTTCACACGAACAGTCAGAAACAGCGCCCACCTCAGTGCTACCAGATTAAACGAGTTGAGATGCTGTGGTCCTCACGGGCCAGGAGAGCATCTGGGGACAAGAGACAAGTCAGCTGTACAGCTAAAAGTAGAACTTGGAGCCCTTGGACAGCCCCAACGAAGCCAAAACCCTACTCAGCAGGGGAGAGCCCCTAAACCAACGGCTGAGTAGCCTCTCCTAGAGATCAGAGGTTCGGAGAAGTTAGGAAAAGGCAAAACTGTTCAAGAGGAAAAGTTTCATCTATTATACCCTTGGGCCTCAAGCCCTTTGTGAAGTGAGGCAGGGTATAAAATCCACCAATATACAAATTAAACACACAAACACGAGCATGTGGCAGCAGCCCAGCTCCTTCCTTAAATCCTAAAACTGCAGTCTAAGGAAGACCCAGGCTTGCTCCAAGTGGCTGCAGACATCTGACTTCTGAAGCTCCCATCATAACAAAACATGGGTGCAACCCCCAGTGCCTCCTCGCCTGCTCTGGGCAGCCACTCCCTCACCACGCGTGAAGGCACAGAGCTTTCTGGAAGACAGGGTCTACGGCACTTCTCTGGTGCCAAACCCTGGGATACCTGAGGATTTCCTAAGAGATGACATGGAGGGCCAGGCTCCCTGAGTTGCCTATGAAGAGTTTCCCAGAGTACCCCACGTCACAAATAAAGATGCTGAGTGACATCACGAGGAGTGGGGAGCTCAGTATAGTGGGTGACAGGCTAAGGCAGCAAATAGGAGAATACTCATAAAGAAATTTAAAACTATATTCATTGCAAAAGAAAGCAGAGTAAGCTGACCCCCATAAAGGAAATGGTAGCGGGGTCACCAAGGGCTCAACTGGGGTTCAGCCAGGGCCTCAACAATTGGGATTTCCCAAAGGGAAGCAGAAATGCCTGCTGTAGCTGCCAGGACCCTACAGCTTGGGGTGTCATCACTTGACCTCAGCCACTGGATGGCAGATGCAATTCCCCTCCCCATGACTGGGCACAAACTTTGCCATCAAGCACTAATAATGCCACTACCAGCTTTTATTGAGGACTCACTCACACAGCCTTGGCAGGGAGGCAGTACTGGGACATCCATTTTACGGATGAAGAAACTGAGGCTCAGGTAGGTAAGTCTGCCCCCGAGATTTACAGAAATTGGTAACTGGACTTGGAGCCTTTGTCTTTCTGACTTTAAGACCCATGCTCTTAAGCATCAATCACCCTATTCTATCTCCCTTGTAGCCAAATTCAATAATAAGATTTAAATGCCCACATTGAGTTGGAACAAAGATACGCCACCATGAGACCCAGACAGCTTGATGGGCTGGCTCTCAGCAGAGATGTGCCCCACTCCTCCACCCCAGGCAGTGGGGCCTAAGGGATTTAGGGAATCGGAGCATGTGGATAAGATGCAGGGTCATTCCTCCAGGAATGGCTGGAGAAAGGAAGAGGCAGCTGCCACTGGGATGGCAGGACCACCTGTTCACCTGCTCTGCTGAACAGTTCCCATTCTCCCACCCAGGTTCTGACCAACAATGGCATCAAGAGACTTTTGTGGGTGAACAGAGTTGCTCTCTATAAAACCAATCTCAAAGTATGAGGAACACCCCTCAAAAGATGATACGTTGCTAGGGCCTCAAAAGGGCCCTCAAAAGGGCCCTAGCAACGTATCATCTTCGATTTCACCTACAATCTTCTTGACCGTATTTACATTTCAACATGTACAACACTTTAGGTACAGATTCTTCTATAAAACTGTTAGAAGTGCAATGAAAATCAGCACTTCTTTTATTTGTCCTAGAATTATTTTCCTCAAACCATGTACTTACGGTTTTCATGGAATTTGTGTGACCTTCCGCCTTTTAACCTCACTGGGCCATGTCATTTGCACAATGAAAGCTTTGATCTAACAAATCTCCAAAGCCCCCTCCAAACGCTAATGATTAGGATCCCACATCCCATATTCACCTTTCCAATATATCACTTTCATACTCAACCCTCTCCAATCTCACTTTTCCAAAAGATCCTGGTACTAGTGATGACTTTCTAGGACGACCATTAGTCCATAAAATGCCTTTGCGTGAAACAGAAAAAGATGCTTCCTTCCTTCAAATGGACACAGCCTGGCCTCAGAGCCTTGAGTCATTCCAGGTGTTACCTGGCAAGTCCTTAACCTTAAACATCATTGCAATCTTCAGAAGAGTCAACTTCAGCCCATGACTGCAACCACCCAGGAGAAAAAATGCCTGAAGGAGTCATTCTGGTTTTACAGGTACAAATGCTGTCCATAAACACACACACACACACACACACACACACACACAACCCACAAAGATCTTTCTCTTCTTCCCTCTGCCCTCAATTTTTCACTGATGCTTTTCTTTAGGGGCAAATAGTTGCCAAGGTCTATAACTGCAAGCTTTGCAACTCCCCGTGGGAGCCAAGCCTGCCAAGTGTGGTACTTCGCAGCCCCCAAAGCTGTGGGGTTCACTGAGTATCATTCAAGACAGAAGCAGGAAAGCATGTGGGTGACCACAAGACCTCAGAAAGGAGATGGGGCTGTACAGAGATCCTGGCCGGATGATCAAGTCACTAAGGTCAAAGGTAAGGGCAAACAAAGACTCAGTCAAGAGAAAAAACAGAGCACCTTCAGCTCATCAAAAAAAAAAAAGATTAATGTATTAATCGGAACAGTAAGCATTTCTCCCTTGAGTATTTTCTCTTCCTATTTACTGATCAAATCTTTGTGAATGAAAGCACAATCCTCTTACTGGATCAAGAAAGACACATACACAAAAGCCCCTCAACTGAAAAATCAAGTCAGGCAGGTCATGATTTCACCTTTATATGAACAGGATGCAGCCACAAAGGCCTGGATAGGGAACCGGTGGTGCAGCTCCCACCGGCGTCATCGTTAATAAGTAAGCAGCAGCGGCCTGTGCAAAGCTCTCCTCGCCCTGGCAAGCACACTGACCAGGGCTGAGCAGGCATGACCCAGCAGTGCCAAGAAAGCACAAGGTCTGGGGCAGAGCAGGAGGGAGGGGAGGTGTCTGTGTGCTGCCGAAGGAAGCTCAAGTGGCTGGATCCAGCTCTGAAGGCCAGAAGCTCTAAGCAGCCCCTTCTACACCAAACCACCCACTTCCTAATGTTGTTTTTTCCCAACGGCGGTAGACCCTGACTCTGGGTGGCCTCGGGGGTCCTGGAGCGTAAGACCTTGCAGAAGCTGTCACTCGGAAGACCAGAAGTTCAGAAGTAGGAGTTGCAGCCACCTGGGTCTGCGGTTCTTGGCTGCCCCGAGAGGCAGTTCCTCTGCTTGGGGAGAAAGCAGGGTCTTTGTGGCAGTGAACAAGGCTGTCCTCAAGGAGAAACGGGGCCACAGCTGCTTTGTTTTCTCAGGAAGGCCTGAATCATTAGGGAGAGAGCAAGCTCTCGAGCACACAAGAGGAGAACAAATCAGCCCCGAGAACCGGGGAAGGGTCTACTGAATGGGCCCTGGGCAGCTGGCCGGGGAGGTGCAATGCTAACTGGTCCAAAATAACCACGCCAATTTGCACACGAATAAGCAAACACAAAACCCCAAAGCGAGGACATTCAAAACCGAAAGCAGCTGCTAATCACCTGTTTTAATTTTTTTTTTCTTAAATTAGCTGCGACTAAGAATTTTTAAACTCTCAAGTACAATACACAGCTTAACATTTTCATACACCTGTAAAACCAGTAAGTTAAATCCCATTACAAAAGACTCCAACTTATAAAGGAGCAGTTCAAATACAGTTCTTATCAAATATAAACAATGGAAAATGATTTAGGCCTAAAACATCAGTCACTGGAAATTAACATTTGAAAAAAATTTTTTTACATAGAAACCATCTGTGTATTGAGATGGTGCACTCTGCTACACCACGGGCCTAATTAGGAAACTAGGAACCAAGGCATTTCAGAGCAATACATTAAGTTTTGTGTGTTTTCTTCTTTGGGGGAGGGGGGATCTTGCTGAAATCTTATCAATACAGTGTTGTCCTTTCTTCTCTGTAAATCTATAATGATGTCTATGTCGAATTGCTAAGAGTGCTTTTGGCTGACAGACAAAACACAACTTGTCTTAATCTGGGATGGTTCTCCCTGCTGACGTCCCCACCCAAGGATAATCTGCTTAAGAGTCCAACCAGGGCATCAAAGTTATCAAGAAGATAAAAATGAAGAAACATGCCCGCCAAAAAAGAAGTTATGCAAAGAGGGGAGATCTCGTATGTGTGGGTAGAAAGGTCCAGAATTAAATAGAACACCTTTCTTTCCCTGTCACTCTCTTTCCTAAGCAAAAGATTAAAAAAGACTGGCCGAGCGTGGTGGCTCAAGCCTGTAATCCCAGCACTTTGGGAGGCCGAGGCAGGCAGATCGCCTGAGATCAGAAGTTCGAGACCAGCCTGGCCAACATGACGAAAACCCATCTCCACTAAAAATAGAAAAAATTAGCTGGGCATGGGGGTGGGCGCCTGTAATCTCAGCTACTTGGGAGGCTGAGGCAGGGAGAATTGCTTGAACCCAAGAGGCAGAGGTTGCAGGGAGCTGAAATTGTGCCATTGCACTCCAGCCTGGGCAACAGAGTCAGACTCTGTGTCAAAAAAAAAAAAAAGAGACCAATTAATGGCTGTCATCTAAATGCCACTTTACATCTTCCAAAGTACTTGGCGGATATCTTAGTTGATGCACCCAGCAACTCAGTGACATAAAAATAAGGAAACTAAGTCCCAGAAAGGTTAAGTGACACATCCAGGGTCACAGAGCAAGTTATTAAAAGGCGAGTCAGAGTCTGGAACCCGCCAGGCCCTGCCTGCCCCATGGCCTCTCAAAATAGCATTGCCAGAACAAGGGAGGGGTCTGGCCCAGCCCTCAGAGCAAAAGAATCATGTGGTCACGATCAATGGTAACCACGAAAATCAGCATGTGATTGTAATTCTTCAGGAGCCTGTGTTTTGAGGGTAAAGACACCGGTTCCACTTGAGTTTTGGCATGCATCCCTAACAGAAAGGCCTGAGGCAGAAAAGGAAGAGAAAAATAAGGAAGACCAAAGAGGACAGACCAAAGCTGGACATACACTGTTCTGTCTGTTCAGCACCCCTGTCTTCAGGGAACCTACCCACTTCCAAGGGACTATCCATCACAGACTGGTCTAAGGGCTGAACCTGTGACCTGAGCAAGGTCAATCAGGGAACTTCCCTGACAGTGATATGCAGATGCTGAAAGAAAGCAGTACTGTTTCCATGGGAGCTGCCAAGCTCCTATGTGCATCCAGGATCCTGACGGCTACTTCTCCAACTCATGGAAAACATTTATGTGTAAAAGGAGTGAATGAGGCCAACCCACAGAGAAAAGGAGAGAGGAGAGATGAGGGACAGAGAGAGCCATGGTGACATCACTGGAGCCCTGCAACCAGCTGTGACAAAACTAGGAAAACTCCTGGACTTTACAGTTATGTGGGCCAAGGTAGTCTTCTTTCTCCTTGGGCTCCTTTGAGTTGGGTCATTTGAAACCAAAAGGATCCTGACTTATGACACAGAAGACAAACTTAAAAATATGCTGGTCACAGACTCCACATTTGTCAGACTATCTTTATTTTCAACACTCGGTTTTGTGGCCCCATAAAACCACTTCCACTCTTGCCTTCTAGAGTCTATACTCTGCCCAGCAGCTAGAGAGATCTTCTCCAACAGTTAATCATACTGCCTCATTCTCGGGCTGCTCGAATCCTTCCAACAATATCCCATCGCAAGCTCCTTTGTATTAATACAAGCTCCCAGACTCCTTGTATCTGGCCCCTGCCTCCCTCCTCAAACTCCTCTCCCACTCGCCTTCCTCATCGCACCCTCTATGCTCTCACTTGCACTTCCTGGAGGTTCACAATCATCAGGCTTGCTCCTGTCTCAAGACGTTGCCTCTGCTGCTGCCTCACCTAAAGTTCCGGCGACCATTCCCTCCCTTAGTTCGGATCTCTATGCAAATATCACCTCCCAGAGAGACATCCCTGAAACACCCCTCCCCCACCTGGAATCAAATTTTATATTTACTTGTCATCTCTCTTAGAATGTAAGCTCTCCCAGGGCACTGACCTTGACCATCCTGCTCACTTCTGTATCTCTACTGCCTGGCCTCTCTACCACTATTTATTAAATACACAAAATTCCAGTGCTGTGGCATTCAAATACCTTCCCAGCCATTCAAAGAGCAACATGGGGTCCTGGGCCATACCACGTCCTTACGCTTTCCACACCAAAACTAACATCACCAGAGTTATGCTATTGACCAGGGGTTGGCAAACTATGGCGTGCAATCCACATCAGGTCTGCCATCTGTTTTTCTCTTACCTGCAAACATCTATAACTGACTTGATAATAGAAAACAGTAACTTTGAACTCCAATTCAGTAAAATGTTATGCTCCCGCAAAACAACATCCATTCTTCTCATTGCAAATGTGTATTTTAAAAAACTGTACTCAATAATTGTCATTATATTTTGAATTTCATCAGTAAAAATCCTCCGTAAATTTGTTTTCTCTCTTGTTATGTTAAATACCTACACAAAATCCTCAATATTGCATCCTGACCCCCGAAAGCCTAAAATATTTACTATCTGGACCCTTTACACACATTAAAAAAAAAAAAAAGAGTTTGCTGATCCCCATGACAGACTTACTGCTCATGCATGGGGGAAAAGGAGACTTAATAGGTCAGTCCAACTCCTGCACCATCCAGGACCAAAATTTTCAATTACTCTTAATGTTCTGAGACCCAAGGAAAAAATAATAATCAGACTAAATCTTCAATCTACTGGAAGTTCTTAAATTCAATGACCCTCCAGAGGAAATAGACACTTTGACTCAGCAAATGCTCCTATAGGAGAAATGGCATTACTGGTACCACCTACATCTCCATCAACTACTCCCTAAATAACAAAGGAAATAAGAGTCTATGATT
This sequence comes from Macaca fascicularis, assembly GCF_037993035.2. Taxonomy (NCBI): domain Eukaryota; kingdom Metazoa; phylum Chordata; class Mammalia; order Primates; family Cercopithecidae; genus Macaca; species Macaca fascicularis. The sequence goes on from NC_088390.1 coordinate 49,363,417, forward strand.
TCCCTTAGAATATCTTAGGTAAATGTCTTAGGAGCTCCTCCACTATCTGTTCCTAAATGAACCATGTATCAGTGCACCAAGTCCGCCTTTAGCCGTGTGTCCTCCCTGGCACACAAGTCCTTAGTACAACACCAAAAAAACCCAAGGAGTCACATCGAATCAATCAAGCCTCCATCCAATGTGGAAGTCACAGCCACGGCTGCTCTACACCTAACCACAGTTGGTCCAAGGAAGACTTAAACAGGAGCAATGGACCCAAGTGAAAACCCACTCCCATTTGGTCAGTACAACTCCAATAATGGTCTGGGGATACACAGGAGGCCAGGCTCTACTTGAGTTGCTAGAATACTAAAGGAATGAAAAGTGTCCTTCTCCGGAGGAGAGCACATTTTCGGGAGCTATCTGGGAAAAGATGGGCCAGTGAACTGTTGATATTCAGATCATCATTAAATGACCCAACTTTCCAGAAATAAAAGGCGTCACAGTGGGAAATTCTCCATCTTGACTTTTTTAAAGCTGCAGAGCGAAGAACCAATTAATTTTTAAACATTTCTTTAAAATTACAAGAGTCACCCTCACCCAGTCCAGTCATTACTAATTTCCTGCTCTCCACACCCTGATCCTTAACACCGCCGCCCTGTGAAATTGCTAGTGCCCAGCAGGGCTGAAACAGCAGAGGAGGAGGCTAGGAGGAGCCCTTCTGGCCAAGGCAAACTCAAAGCCAGAGGCATTCCATCCAAGTTAAATCCTCATGGACCAAGAAGAGACCAAGAAGCTTGAACACAAGAAACTGGCTCCTTCAAGACCGCAAACCCTGTCTAGGCACAGCCTTTTAAAGTGACAATTATTCAGGAATTGGCTGACATTTATTCCCCTGACCCTACCCTTTATCTTTCTTCCAGGGTCCCTCAATACCTCCTCCTAAAATCACAGACCTTTGTGAGCAAGGAAGAGCAAGAAGAAACACAGAGCGGCTCAGTGTGTGAGTCCGAACAAACCTGTTCCCATTTAGGAAACAGGGTTCCACCCTCTTTCACCTGGGAGCTCCTCTTCATCTGCTTCCCTTCTCTTTTCCACCAAGGTCTTAGAGTCCTATTTCCTCCCCTACTTCCTTTCTAAAATAAAAGGAACAAACACAGAGTCCTCTATTCAGACATCTAAGTTCCAGAAATCAAAAGAATAAATAGGAAGGGCGGCCACAGATTTCTCTACTTGGGAAAAATACCAAAATGGTCCTAGGTCCCAAAACAGAGATGGTAACCCAAGACTTCACACTGGTGAACTTCGGAGTAGACCATTAAAGAAGAAACCATCCAGGTTCACGACTTAACATCCAGATTCATTTACGTGACATATACTTGTTGAGTGCCTACTACGTGCAGACACTGTGCTGAAGTCAACAGCAAACCAAAGAGATAGGAAAGGCCGACTTTCCTGGGACTTATATCCAGTACCTCCAATACCTTATGAATATGAAAAGGAACCAAAGAATGAGAAGCTGACCTGCCTCATACCTTCCTCTCAGTGTTTCTTCACACAATGTATGTTCTCATTCATTCACTGTCTCACTCATCTATCCAACCATTCATTCCATCAAGTATACACTGAACACAAACTTTGTGTGTGTGTGGTTTTTGGGGGTTTTTTTGTTGGTGTTTGTTTGTTTTGTGTGTGCACGTGTGACACAGTCTCATTCTGTTGTCAAGGCTGGAGTGCAGTGGCGTGATCTCGGCTCATTGCAACCTCTGCCTCCTGGGTTCAAGCGCTTCTCCTTCCTCAGCCTCCCGACTAGCTGGGATTACAGGCATATGCCACCACGCCCAGCTAATTTTTATATTTTTATGAGAGATGAGGTTTCACCATGTTGGCCAGGCTGGTTTCAAACTCCTGACCTCAGAAGATCCACCCACCTAGGCCTCCCAAAGTGCTGGGATTATAGGCGTGAGCCACTGTACCCAGCCATACACACAAACTTTGAATCAGGCATTGACCTAGGTAGGTGGGGGCTCCAGAATTTATATAAAAGAGGGGCTTGGGAGCAGCACCCTTCTAAGTGGGAAGGGGCAGGGGGCTGAGGATTTGTTTCAAAAATACAAGCACTCAGTTTTGGTTTAGATGGTGTATTTATTTGTGGTGACTGGGAGGTATTGATGAGGACTGGGGAAGGGAACTAAGCCCTAGTCCCAGCACCCCACTATGATGGGCCCTGGGAAATACTGGAATGACATGGCTAGTGCCCTTACTGAGCCTACACTCCCACAGGAGAATGTGGGTGTGCTAGTTATTCTCTGCTTGACCCTCCAGAACCATCATCTGCTCTTTTCCTCCCTGCTTGTGCCTTGCAAGACTGACCTCTCTAGAATGGTCTCCTGGTCTCCAGTTGGGCTTGGCCAATGGAAGACACTATCAAGAGAAGGCGGGAAGAGAGAAGTTGAGGCAGTGATGCCCCTGCTTGCTGGCCTCACTCTTCCTTGGCCACAGGTCCAGTTGGGAACCTCAACAACAGCTGAATTCCAGTACCTGCTTCCTCCTCTTGCCCCTCAGGCCTAGGCGTGGTCAGCCTGCTTAGCATTGCTGATAACCCTGAGGAGCTTCATCCTTCCTTGCTGAACCTTTAACCTTGTCTACACCTCTGTAAATAATCCCCTCGTTCAATCTTTTCAAGTACCCCCTCCCATGAGGCATCTGTTTCCTACAGAGACCCTAGCTGATACAATGACAGTAGGTGAACAAAAAGTCTTAAAACGTGCCATGGTATTGACAGAGAGGAGCGCAGCCTAGCAGGCACAGGAGGAAGAGGGAGAGGGGATCAGGAGGTGCTCAGAGACCAGGAGATACTGATGCCAAATTGATAAGATGGAGGTGAGCGCTTTCCGGACCAGGGATCCCCTGTGCAAAGGCAGGGAAGCATGAACAGCCAGTGTGATCAGGGCACTGCCAGTGGCTCAGCGTGGTGGGGTGTGAGAGGGAGAAATGACCGTGCTGGGGAGGAGGGAGGAACACACAACAGCTGCCCTCCAGGCCGTGCAACAGCACTTGGACTTTATCTTGAGGCAATGGGCAGTCTTTAAAGGCCAATCACATGGAGAGGCCGTCCAGCACTCCAAGTGTTTCCAGACACATCCCTTCCTTGGACAAACCGAAAATTGGCATTCGTGTAGGATAAATAAACATAATCCCTAAAACGGCTATTCCAGAGCACCGTGTCTGGACTCTAAGGCAAAAAAATAAAAGCTATCAGCCCATGAAATATGGTCCATAGTAACATCCTTCTATGAACACACACACACACACACACACACACACACACACCCCTACCTCTGGCACTATTAACAATAGCCTTTGGAGCATTAACAACCTCAGGTGAAAACACACCAGTCATTAACAACAGATTTTGAGAAGACTACAACCTAAATAACTATCACTGGAACACGTAAGTTACTTAATATAAAGTGGTTCCATATGGTTCATTTATAATTCACATAGCGCCAGGCAGCAAGAACCCATCAGATGACATATACTGGAGTCACCAGATACGCTTTAATCTTCCCAAAAGGGCAGCAAAGGAGGATGTATTTGAGAAATTTTTCAGGTACTACTAGGTTCTAGAATATTCTTAGAGTAAAAAATTATTTCTCGGCTTCCCAACCCTCACCTCTCCTTTGAGTTTTTCAGTATATATGTTCCTGAAATTGGCTTTAAAAAGCTTCAAGGAGAAAAAAATTTGAAGTTTATCTGCTTACTAAGCTCACCATGACCAATGTTAACTCTTTTTCTCTTTGTGTGGTTCCTGGTTGTGAGCAGACAGGCTGGACCTAAGCACACATGTGCAGTGCACCAACTTGACTCCTGTCATAAAACTGATAAAAGGTGATCTGTTCATCTCCTTAAGTACTCATAGCACTATTACTCATGGCCTGGTACTTAGACACAAATGTACACAATTCTAAAGCAGATCATTTCAAGTATTTCATTTTTCCTCATCTTTCTTCTTCCCCCAGTACATATAATTGACATACACATATGTTGAGAGCTTTCCTGTATTTCTTTAATCACTGTCAGGATCACTCATAAACGTTAATTAAGAAGAAGATTTAAATGTTACTCCTCAACTGTGCCAAATGGAGAAACTTTGAGTTTAGCACACGCTTCTCATGAGTGTTCATTCTCCATGAGTGTTCATGCTCCCCTGTGCCCCCTCTAGTGAGCTCAGGGGTGGAAACACACACCCGCGCGCGCACACACACACACAAACACACAGACACACACTGAAAATCCCCGGGCTGCTGGGTCAAGAGTCGGGTAGCAGTGACCACCAAAAGGGAGAAGGCGGTGAGCAGAGGAGAATCCCAGTAATAGGAGAAGGAAGGGCTCCGAGACGAGAGCCTGGAGTCCTCATCCCAGGCTTCCAACCCCGAGGCAGAAGAAGAGTAGTCAGCCAGGAACCATGAAGGAGGGCAGCCCAAGAATGCTCTTATTTCAGGAACTTTAAGAAGGCTTCTCTGTGCTCCTAAATATGTCCTTAGTCTACTGGCCAGGACTTGAAGCCTTTGAACCAGAGATAAAATTTTTCAGTCCACAATTTGAGATAAAAGGCTTGGGTAGCACCTGGGAGAGTTAACAGGAACGAGTGTAAATAATATCAGATCTTTCCTATTTCAGAGAGTAACAGAAAGCTAAGAAGTCAGAACACCCTGAGAGCAGATGTGAGTTAGGAAGGAGAGGGACACCAACCTAAGAATGTCACCATTCCCCCTATAGGTCATTGGGTTAGTCCATTTTTGCATTGCTATAAAGTACCTGAGGCTGGGTAATTTATAAAGAAAGGAAGATTTTTGGCTCACGGTTCTGCAGGCTGTACAAGCATGGTGCCCGCATCTGCTCAGCTTCCAGCGAAGGCTTCGGGAAGCTTCTCATCATGACGGAGGGGGAAGGGGAGCCAATGTCTCACATGGCAAGAAAGGGGGCAAGAAAGAGAGGGAAGAGGTGCCAGGCTTTTTCAGCAACCAGCTCTCATGAGAACTCATAAAGTGAGAACTCACTCATGACTAAGGGGATGACACTAAGTCATTCCAGAGGGATCCGCCCCCTTGATCCAACACCTCCCACTAGGCCCTACCTCCAACATTGCAAATCACATTTCAACGTGAGATCTGGAGAAGATACATACCCGAACCACATCAGTCATCTTCCCTGGGTACAGAAGTGAGCTGAACACTGGAACTCCTGAAACTGAGCAGTGGCCTCTTGTCCCAAAGGACAACCCAGGCATCCATCACTCCCTGCCTGCATCCTATGACTCCCAACCCAACCCCTAATCTAACCACCTTTATAATCCTCGGACAACCATAGGCATGTCCAAGTGAGATGTATCACAAGCAATTCGTACCACTAGGAAGGTGCCAAAGCACGCAAAGAACTTAGCATTTAAGAGAGAAGAGCAGATTCTAGAGTCTTCCTACGGTCACGTCACCTTCTCTCCCCTTCTACTGCAATGTGTGCATCCATGAGCAGAGGAGAAAGACTGGATGTGCAGCGCAGCACAAGGGCACTGTGCACACAACTGTGCAAATGACCTGTGAGCTCCCAGAGGCAGAGACCAAATGCACTCATCTTGCTCACCGCTTGATTGCCATAGTCAGCCCAGGGCCTGGCAAACGGCACAGCCTCTGCGTGTTGGTTCAGTGAACAGAAGAAAGAAGAAACGGTCAGATATGTGGAAACCCAATGTCCTGAAGAAGACTGAAGGATTGCTGAGATGACTTGAGAAGGAATTGCTAACATCATCGACTCCCCCCAGTACCACGGAAGCAGGTATTGTGGAGAACCTAGAGACAAACCTACTCTATCAAGAGAGAAACCAGGACAAAATTTCCACTTCTTTGCTTCCAGGGGGTAGAAACCCCAGGGAGTGACCTCGCTGAACATCATATGTACAATCGTGAAGACAGAATAACTCTGATACAAGTGCCATGGGTTTCAATATACACGATGCTGAGAGAGAAACACAAGACAGAAGCGCGTACATCTGTACTCTGATAATGCCTACATGAAGGGGTTTAACACACGGGGACAGGGCTAGAAAGCAATGAGAACCACAGGCAGGATGATGCGTAGATGTGTTTCTTTTCTTCACTTAAAATTTGAAAAGTGGTGCTATAATGCCACGCTCATTATTTTAAAATAACGGCTAAGACCATTTTAAAAGAGCTATTTTGGAATTCAGGTCTCATAAGTCAAACCTTGATAAGATGGTACACTGTGGGGTGCTCTAATAATTCCCACTTCTTTCTACAATGCTAGTCTGAAACACACTGCATCCTTATAATCTATGGCAACCTAAGGGCCAGGGCTTTCAGAACTCATTTTCAGGAACAATGGTGAGGAGGGGTATTAACTAATAGCTGCTTAATTAAAAAGTCACTAAAGTAGAGAGCTGGGAAATTTTCTATTTGGAACTCCATGAGAAGACATAAGCATAACTGGTATGTGTTTGATCTGCCTAAGATGCAGCCCTGAATCTTTAAGGCATTATCTTAAAGATAACCAGAGTAAATTTAAACTGTGCACACACACAAACATATGAACGTTTAGCCCTACTCTGTTCCATTACATATTCTGTTTAGGTTTTGTAAAAATAGGACACTTTGGCTGGGCACAGTGGCTCACACTTGTAATCCCAGCACTTTGGGTAGCTGGGACAGGCGGATTGCTTGAGCTCAGGAGTTTGAGAGCAGCCTGGACAACATGGCAAAACCCCATCGCTACAAAAAATAGAAAAATTAGCCAAGCGTGGTGGCATGTGCCTGTAGTTCCAGCTACACGAGAGGCTGAGGTGGAAGGATCGCTAGAGCCCAGGAGGTTGAGGCGACAATGAGCCATGATTGTGCCACTGCATTCCACCTGAGTGACAGAGCAAGACCCTGTCCAAAAAAAAATACACTTTGCAAAATGTTTTGTTAATGATTTAAACAACAAAAAAGAAAGATTATTTATTGTTCTCCAAAGTATTTAACTCACCCAGCTTGGACTACAGTTATTCACATTTTTATTTTATTTCCCCATAAGACTCAGCTCTTTCTCAAACCCCTGGAAGGCCCTGCCTCAGTTTACTGCACATTATCAGATCAAAGGGGTAGATCAATGAATTCAAAGGGTTTACATCTTCATTAAGAAAAAAATCAAACCCCCCAAAATGTGTTATTTACACGTCTCAAGTCCTGTTAAAAATAAGGACGAGAAAGGGTTACTTCGCTGTTAAACTTTTTAAATTTCAAAAGCTGCAATTTCTACGCAATTCTCAAGAAATACAAGTGAGCAAGTGGTTTCTCATTATAGTAATGATGTAAAGTTTTCTTACAAATGTTCTTAAGGTCATAAATCAACAAAAAGAAAACTATTACGTAATTAATAATACATGTAGCATGAGGATATAGAGAAAATCACAGAAGTGATCAATAACAACATTTGCAGGATAGGGACCTAACATTTTTCATCTCTCACCTTTCACCTTCCTCTTTCTCCTTCTCCTCCAACTGCTACCTACCTATTGATACATTTCAAAAAATAAGATGTGACTGTCACAGGCAAGAGGAGCCTACGGAGACAGGACTATTAAATGTAAATGGTGTCCTGGAACAAAGGACAGTAAGGAAAAACTAGGGGAAGTGGAATAAAGTCAGGCTTTAGTTAATTTTTTTTTTTTTTTTTTTTTGAGACGGAGTCCCACTCTGTCACCCAGGCTGGAGTGCGGTGGTGTGATCTCGGCTCACTGCAACCTCCACCACCTGGGTTGAAGCGATTCTCCTGCCTTAGCCTCCTGAGTAGCTGGGATTACAGGCATGCACCGCAATGCCCAGGTAATTTTTGTATTTGTAGTAGAGGCGGGGTTTCACCATGTTGGCCAGGATGGTCTCAAACTCCTGACCTCAGGTGACCCACTCGCCTCAGCCTCCCAATACAGGCGAGAGCCACCACATCCAGCTGGGCTTTGGTTAATATTTTTAAATAATAAGATGCTTTAAACAGTATATGCTACATTTTTTATATAAGAAGGGGAAATAAGAAAATATACAAATATCTGTTTATCTTTACAAAAAGAAACACATGACAAACCAGAAAAGAGTGAAGTTGGTCACCTCTCAGGGGTTGGGAAACGGGGAAGGAGAGATCTAGATATGGTAGTAGGGCTTCTCTCAGCAGACTTTTAAACACACATTAATGTCCCACATATTCAATAAAATTAAATTAACAAGGATGGGAAGGAAAGAGGAAGAAAACCCTAAAACTGACAGCAAACCATAATCACAGCGCAGGTGGGAGGGAGGGAAGAGGGAATCCAAATGACTGAGGAACACACGGTTGAACTATGTACCCTCGGTCTTTAGCTGGGAGGGGGGCAGTGGGCAGATGCAAGAGAAATGCAAACAAGCCTTGAATCCTTTTTAGTAGGCCTTTTTTTTTCTTTTTTTTTTGAGACGGAATCTCACCCTGTCGCCCGGAGTGCAGTTGCACAATCTTGGCTCACTGTAAGCTCTGCCTCCCGGGTTCAAGTGATTCTCCTGCCTCAGCCTCCTGAGTAGCTGGGATTACAGGTGCGTGCCACCACACCCGGCTAATTTTTGAATTTTTAGTAGGGACGGGGTTTCATCATGTTGGTCAGGCTGGTCTCAAACTCCTGACCTCGTGATCCGCCCACCCGGGTACACCAGTCTTTTGTAGTGGAATGGGCTCTGGTTCTATTTTAGTTGTAGTAAGGATTAAGCAAACTAGTAACTGTGCTGATGTTGAGAGCCAGGATTCTGGAAGGGCTGTACAGATAGGGAACCGGGCAGCAAGAAAGAACCCTGTGCAGATGAGCTGCCACTGGAGGTGTGGTGTGAACTCATGATTTCCAAAATATGTATGTATATGATGTATGGGCATGCCCACATATCTGTGTGTATATGTGTGCACTCATGTTTCCTAGATCTCTCCACCGAAACGGCCTAGAAGCGAAGACATTCCAGTATGAGCAAAGATGCTTTAGTAACCCTCATATCTTGGTCTCTAAATCCAATCCCCACTACAAGAAACCAGCTCCTTGGAGAAGTGAGTAAATCCAGGTCCGGAGCAGAGGAGACAAGATGAGCTTGGAACACCTCGTTATGCCAGAAAGTAAAGAAGTGCTTTTAAAAAAAAAAAACTCCAGGGCAGGATCATGTCGTAGGGAATCAAAATGAAGGGCCTCCCACTGGCCAAGTTTGGGCCAAGTTGGGCACCAAAATTGTTATGTACAGTAATGATTATAAGCCACTGAAATACTAGGACTCCATGAATCCATATCTATAAGAAATATATTTTAAAATTAGTGGGTAAGAAGGAGGGGCTCTTGCTTATCACAGACCAAATGGTAAACAAAGAGGGGATGTAGCAGTTGGAAAATTATTTTGTAACCATTATTGTAAGGACTAGATCAGGCGAGAATCATCAGTGAATGCTAGCTTTCAGAGGAAACTTCCATGAGAAATATCTTAAAAGTCTCCTCACAGACTGCTTCTTTGTTGCAGGAGAAAACATAATAAGTATACAGTGGAGAAATCTAACAACACCTTGACCAGGTGATCAAAGAGAGGCAGATGGACATCAAGTGCTCCAGATGCAATACCCTGAGAAGGACACAAAAAACACTTACGTCGTGTTCTGGCCAGGAAAGCATAACTTGAATCTAGTCATGAGGAAATACTAGACAAGAATGTTCTATTGGGAAAAGGTGGGGGAGGATTTTATTCTTTATAAATGGCAATGTCATAAAAGGCAAATAAAAGCTATGGAAATATTCCAGGTTAAAGCAGACGAAAGAGTCATCAAAAAAACCTAAATGTTATACCTGATCCTCCATTATATCCTGTACTTGAGGGAAAAAGAATTCTATAAAGGACAGACTGGGGCAATTGACAGAACTGAAATACAGATGGTAGATTACATAAAAGTACTGTATCAATGCTAAATTTCTGAGGTTCATGACTGGACTGAAGTTGGTAAGGGAATATCCCCATTAGGAACACTGATGTATTTAGGAGTGGAGGGTCACGATACGTACAATTATGCCCTAATGACTCAAGGAAAAAACCCCATTAGTGAAAAAGAGTGCAACTGATTGAGCAAAGAGGGTAAAATGCTGATAAAGGATATATGTGAGTGGAGCACACACGGATGTTCTTTGAACTTAAGTTCCTATAAGTTTCAAATTACCTCCAAATAAAAAAAAGCGAAAGGGCGAGAAGGAAAGACAGTGACTTGGTAGATAAAGCTGGGGACTGCACCTCCTGGCTTAGAACTCTGCTCATCTCAGTTCAAGTCCTCCTTCTAAGCTTAGCTCCATTTCCTCATCTGCAAAGTCAGTCAAGAGGGCTTAACCCTTCCCTACCTCACAGGTTGTGCAGAAAGATAAAGTAACAAACAAACGTACAGACAGTATTTCTTGTCCCGTATTTCCTTTTTTAAAATCTGGTATCAGATTTTCCAAGATAATATTGAACTTTTGCAAAGTTGGGTGACCTCAGAAAAGGAATAAAGATCACAGAACTCTTTAACTGGTATTATTAAATAAATAGTTGCTTAAACACAATCCCCAAAGTAATCAATGACCATTTCAAAATATGTGTGTATGTAAGTAAGAATTATAATGGCAAAAGACGGAGTAATAGTAATACACTAAAATTTAAAACAGTTGTTATTTAGAGTGATGTGATTATAACTCATTTTCCCCTTCTATCATACAAAGTTCATGTAGTAGTATTTTAGTTTCTAATTTTTTAAGATGGTTTTGTGGTCACTGAAACATTACTGAAAGTCTTCAAAAATTCACTTAATTTTCACAAAAAGACATGACACCATCAGATGCCAATTAACTCCAGAAGAAAGAGACTGTAACTGTGAGTTGACAAAGTGATTTCTGCATATAAAATGAAGAATGGACAGTCTGGAAGTTTTCAACTAATACCGTCTCAATTTTCTAGTCCAGATTTAGACCTTCCTCTGAACAAGAGGAAAAGTCATTCTTCAACTTCATGTCTTCGCTAAAATAGACTAGAAGTCAAATCATGAGCTACAAACTTTTCTACTAAACTTTGTCCTCCAGTGCTCCCCAGCTTTCTTCACCCAGGCACAGATCAACATGAAGATTTGGAGAAAGACCAAAATCTCAGGGGTGGCCTCTCAGAGCATTCAACTAGGAAGGTAAACAGCGTTCCAACCCTGCCTCTCATTACCCATCCTCCTGCTGACGGAGGGACAGGATGTCCATGTACCAAAGAGGTGTTTTGCCAACATCCCTCAGATCCGCATCAAATATAATTTTCAAACCAATTAGCTCAAAAAGCATCACAACCAAAGCAGTATCTCCCACATTCTCATTACGGGGCCATCCTATTCAATTCCTAATGAGAGGAGAGACAAAGGCAGTAGATGCAATAGGGTCTACTTCAAAAATTCTTTTTCTTTTAGAAAACAGATCCTCTTTTGTTCTGGTTAAACACCAATTACTCGGCTCTAACATGCAAATCAGCCGAAAATAGGGCAATATGTAGCTCACTCTGGTTCCACGGCAAGTTAGAAGGAAGAAAAGAGAAAGAGACCAGGGAGGAAGAAAGAGAGGAAGAAAAGAAAGGGGAAAGAAAAAGAGGGAGAGGAGAGAGAAAAGATGAGCACTAAAGGCAAATCCCTGGAGGTCTTCAATGCCAAGTACTGTGTGCTGACATAAAGCTCTTTTCAAATGGCTTTTTTGTATTATCTGTGGCGGTGCCCACAAGTGGTGATTTTGCCATTATCCAAAAAAATAAAGCAAGAAAAGAAAAAACACACTCAGGCGTACAATATAAGCAGAATAGCAAAAGTAGCCAACAAAGCTATTTACCTAGTGCTACCACTTGCTACAAACACTCTCCCAGAAAGTAATGTTCTCAGCATAATGTACTAGGGGAGTGAAAGAGAAGGGCTCACCTTGGCAGAGGGGCTGACAGACTGACAACAGGAACCTGGTCGTACACAGGACATCCTGGCCTGAGATGGTACAGGGTCCCCAGCCAGGTGGCGGTGTGAGGACTAACCCAGGATGTACCCAACACCACTTCTCACTCAGGCATCGTTTGGTTTTTCCCCACTTTAGTTACGCTTAACTCACTTCAATCTTCTAAATACATGATTGCCTTTCTTTTAAATGCAGGCGGGTAGGTAGAAGGGCACACCCCAGTTCTTCTCAGACCTCCTTCTGCACACACCCCACTGCGAGCTGGATAAGATGCAGATTATTTCCAACACGTTCCTAGGTGATGCTGGGGCCACACTGAGCCGCCGGCATCCTTCCCAGCTCTGTCCTGACTTGACCTCCTTCCCTGACCCACCCCAGCCCTGGTTCTGACTGGGGAGCTCCTCTCTACTCTCATATCATCCATATTCTAAAAGAAGAGGGCTAGGGAAAGGTGCAGCAGCTCTCTCACACCAGCCCTGGGGCAGCACCTGAATTTCTCCACATGGACCCACACTTGAGCACACCCCAGGACAGAATGGATACTGGGGGAGCAATGCAGATCCCAGGTCGGAGGCGAACGTGTATTCCTGCTGAGGCTCCCTCCAGGTGCAACTGCCAGGGCTTCAAGCCAAGGAGGAGCAGCCAAGATGGAAACAGTGACCACGGACTGGGCTTCCCTGCTGCTGGGCTCAGATGCGCTGGTAAGAATGTCTGGCACGCTGAAAATCAGCAGAGAGTGTACCTGCTCGGTCCCCATGGCCCAATCCCATGTCTATCCCAGAGTAGAAGGTCAAGTACCCAATCTCCACCCCAATCAAGACTCAAGTGTCTACCTGACAACACTTCTCAGTGTCACACCACCCTCCCATCCCCCAGAACCACAGGCCATTGCTGGGGAGACTTCTGCAGTAAAATGAGTAAAATGACTCAGCCACAATGATGGGAATCCTCTACATTTTCCCTTCCTGGTCGTGCCCGCTTTACAATCAAGGTTGTCAGGCAGGACATCAATGTCCCTCTATTTATCATGCCCCACCCTTTGTTCCAGGGCAACAAAAGAAAGGAACTAACACTTATTAGTGCCAGGGCTTGATCCATTACTTTTCCTCTCATTTTAGCCTCCAAAGAGCCGTGCAGTGTTGACACTGCACCTCCATTCTGCAGATGGGGAAGTGGAGGCTCTGGGAAATGAACCTTTGGCTGTATTGGAAAAGTTACAGCACAAGGGTTAAGGCAGTGCAGTGTAGTGGCTGGGAGGAGGTGCGTCTGGAGGCCGACTCCATGGGTTTGCACAATGGCCTATCACTTACTAGCTCCATGAATCTGACCCTCTTTGAAGCCTAAGGTAAGAATAATATCTTTCTCAGAAGGCTACTGTGAGGACTAAATGAGACATCATGGAGTTAAGGTAAGCCAGCCTAGGGCAAATGGTCAAGAAATGTTAGTCGTTATCACTCAAGGTCAACAAGCTAGGAAGGGCTGGAACCCACACTTGAGCCCAGGTGGGCTGAGTTCCAATACTTGGGCAGGCTCACGACTTTATAGCAGCCGATTCCATTCCTGGTCACTGACAAACTTCTGGAGGACCACCACACTGGAGGCCAGGGACCTTGGGAAATCCATCTCAGCTGGGAAAACGGCTTTCCAGGAGGCCATGGCCCAGAATACACCCTGAGCACAGACCATGGGAAGCTGGAAAAGTTTCTGGGAGTCAGGAGACCCAAAGGTCCTCAACCAGTGATGGAAACTCATGGGTGGAGACACAGAAGCAGCCCTAGGGATGACCAGGCATGGGAAGGCAACAGTTCAACCCTTGCACACGTGCATGAGCACCTTTCCTTGAAGGGAAAATGTCCCAAAGAGCAAAAAATGGACGTACTGGCATCATGGTGGGGGGGAAAAGCGAAAGGCTGAAAAGTTAGAAACACCAGGAGCAGGCGCAAACCAGACTCAACCCCCTGTGCAAAGACCGTCATCCATGACAGCAGGGCAAGTCCACGCCACAGGAAGGGGCCCAAGGGAGGGAGGAGCAGCCCACACTAACGCTGCCGGTTCTTCAACCGGAAGAGAAAGCATCACACACGTGGAGGCGGGGCTGGTCAGTGCAGACCAAACAGAAGAAAATGGAAATGACTTTGACTTTCTTAAGTGTGCATGCAAGAATGAAACACTTGGAAACTGAGTTGGCTTTTAAGACAATCCTGAATCAGTCTGTGAGACAATGATCTAAATATGCCGACCCCCTGGAGGCTGCCCAAACGCGAAGCCACCACTCAGCCTCCGCTCAGTGAAACCCGCTGGTGCCTCGCACGCGGGCCGCTTGCCTTTCCCAGGAGCTCCTGTGTGATGGACAGTTCCAAGGAATACCCTATAATCTGCATTTATGCCATTTGTCTCTTTGATACAAAAAATACAGATATTTGCATCATTTATTTTAACGTGCGTGATTTTCTTTCGAAAGCCACAAAGAGAAAGAAAAGTCTGATCCCCTCTCCCCCAGCACTTCTTTAGACGCCTGAAAACTTAAGCCAGGCACCCCTGACAAGCCAAATTGACCTGGAAAGCCTCTTCAGAGGCCAGTTGCATTAAAAGAACAAATAAAGGACTCTCCTTGCAAAGGAGACAAGGAAGACAAAGGGGAACTCAGGGGTGGGGCCCTTCCCCATCTCGGCAGCTCCTATAGGTGAAGGCGGGGAGGCAGGGCAGTCCCTGCGTGAACGGCTCATGCCACATTATCTGCTTTGTGGTAGAACTCAAACCACAGCCTTGAATAAAAAGCCGTAGCAGGGGCCAAAATGAGGAAGAGAGGTTTTCAGCACCAACAAGATGGAGAGGCTGACAGGCAGGCACAGCTTCCCGGGTCAGTGAATTAACACCAGCCCCGCTCCTCCAGGCAGAGGCCCGGCTGTGAGTTATGCGGCCTTCAGGGTCCCCAAGCAACTGGGATGCAACAAGTCTGCGTGGGGCATGTCAAGCTCCTTATTCTTTATTTATGGTCTCACGGACAGAGATTACAGAGATCATGGTCTCAGGCAGAGATTGCAGTGAGCCTAGATTGCGCCATTGCACCCCAGCCTTGGGCAACAGAGCAAGACTGTCTCAAAAAATAAAATCAAATAGGCCAGGTGCAGTGGCTCATGCCTGTAATCCCAGCACTTTGGGGGGCCGAGGTGGGTGGGTCACTTGAGGTCAGGAGTTCGGGACCAGCCTGGCCAACATGGTGAAATCCCATCTCTACTAAAATTACAGAAAATTAGCTGGGCGTGGTGGCGCACGCCTGTAATCCCAGCTACTCGGGAGGCTGAGGCAGGAGAGTTTCCTAAACCCAGGAGGTGGAGGTTGTAGTGAGCCGAGATCATGCCACTGCATTCCAGCCTGGGCGACAGAGCGAGACTCTGTCTCAAAAATAAATAAAAAACAAAATAAACCCCATACAAATCTTGTCCTTGGCAGTAAGGTGTAGTTAAAATGTATCTATATTTTACATTGAGATGAGAGACTGTTACACACCAATTAAAAATCATGTTTTTACAACCATCTAGTAACACGTGAAAATTATTACTAAGTACTAGTAAATGCAAAAGCACATACACATGCATGCACCACAGCGTGGTTCTAATTCTGGGTTATTTTCCAATTCTGTTTTTAAATATATATGCACACAAAAATGATAATACACCAAAACATTCATTTATTTGCACTTTTCTATATGTTTTGAATCTTCTGTAAGGAGCACGCATTCATTTTCTAATTAAAAAATCAATACGAACAACCTTTCCTTCTGAAAAGAAAGCAGCCACTGTTTTGGATTGGCAAAAGCCCAATTCATGATGTGAAGTAGGAGCCCCCAGCCCGAGTCACCGTCCAGCGAAAGACTCGGCAGTGGTGCCAACAGCAGCGCTTGTTGCCAAGGTGGTAAACACGACAGGGACAGCCGCCAGGGATTCTCACTGCCCCGAGCCCCAGGCTAGCCGGCGACACGGAGACAACAGCCTTCCCAGAGGAGCCCAGCCTCTGAGACACCCCGCTGAGAGAGGCTAGAGGCTGAGAAAGTGGAGAGAAAATGAGTCTCAGAGACAATCAGAGGGTTTCAAAGCTGTGGGTATTCGCGTGGACCACACCAATGCCATCAGACAGTGGACGTAAAATGTAATGATCCCAAAGGGGTTCCTGGGGTCAATCCTAGATTGCAGCATTTGAGAAACATGGGCTACTCTGTGAGGCGGTGGAAAAGAAAACAAGGGTTTTCTTGTCAGGCTGATCAGGGACAGGGCCCTAGTCTAATACTGGCTTCTGTAAGTTGGGGAGAAGCTAACCAACTTCCTTGAGCTTCAGTTTCCTCATCTGGAAACCTGGGTTAAAATCCCAAGCCTAGAGGAGAATTTTAAGAGCTGAAAGAAATGGTGGTGGTCAAGCTCTGGAGGCAACAGTTACAACGCCATGCAGACACAGGTAGCCTCTGGAGGGCGCCACGTGGAGAGGGGCCGAGACCTCCAGCAAACAACCCTGCAAGGGATGCTGGAAGGAGATGCTCCTGCTTGGCCAAGCCTTCGGATGACTACAGCCCAGAACAGCTGCTTAACTTCAACCACATGAGAGACCCTGAGCGGAACCATCCAGCTAATAAGCCCACTCCAGATTCCTGACCCTCCAACACTGTGAGGTGATAAACGTTTGCTATTTTAAGTTGCTAAATTCTGGGGTAATTTGTTACACGGCAGTAGATAAATAACACATGTTTTAGTTCCTGGCATGCAAGAGCTCAATATATAATGCCTACAATATTTCTTTAATTCCTGTATGTTATAACAACCATAAGATGCAACATCAATTAATAACACCTTTTTCAAGAATGAAATGCCATCATATTAAATGTGTACATTATTTACATGCATGCAGATTTTACAAACATTATGAACTAGAAATATGTCTCAGAATGAAGGAAAGGCAGGTTACCTGCATATATCTCCTGACTGAGTAATGCAGGTTTGGTTTAAAGACTATTTGTAACACAGGTGATTTAACTACTATTCCAGTCCTGTATTACCCCGAAGAAAGAAGCAGTAAAGTAGGATGGAGTAATTCCTCCAACTCTTTCCCAAAGAAAATGAGTAAGAGAAGAAGAAAACTGGGACTTTCACTTCCAAAGCTATTCCTCACAGTCTTCTCCCATCACAGGAAAAGGCTTTTATTTGCTCAGGCCAGAAGCCTTGGCCTTACTCTTAATCGTCCTTTCCCAGAACTTCCTACATCACCATCTTCAGCAGATCCCATAGCTCAACCTTCAAGACACAGCTGGAATCTAAACACTTCTCACCACCATCGTCACCACCACTCTGGCCCTTGGATAAGTGCAGCGGCTCCCACCTGCCCTCTTCACCATCACCCGTGCCCTCTGCTGTCTCTATGCCATGCAGAAACTGGTGCGCCTCTTACATAGAAGTCCTCTGTTGTCAAACTCTGCTCTGAAGTCCTCTCTGCTCAGAACCCCACTGGGGCCTCCCCTTGCTTATAGAATAAATACCCAAGTCCTTAAGGGAGTCTTACAGGATCTGGTCTTCCTGCCTGTCCAGCCTCAGCTCCTTTCGCTAGCCCCGAATAGTCTACCTGGACCTCCCTGCTAGTCCTCACACATGCAAGCTTCTGCCTCTAGGCCTTTGCCAGCACTGTGCTCCCAACCTGGAGCACTATGCCTGGAGAGCACCCACAAGGGCCTTGTCTGACAACCCTACCTAAAATAACACTCCCCCTTTCGCCCCATTTCAGTCTCCATGCTTTTACTGTTTTATTCAGTCACAGCACTTATCGCTAATTGACTACTATACACACATCTCAGCACTTTGTTAAGTTCACTGCTCCGTCCCTGGTGCCTACAACAGCGCCTGGCACACAGTAGGCTCATTATGTATGTCAGGAGTCGGCATCCTTTGCTATAAATGGCCAGGTAATCAACACTCGGCTTTGCATCCCTTATAACCTCTGTCACAACTACTTTGACTCTGCTGTTGTAACAAAAAAAAATCTGCCATAGGCCAGACATAAACAAATGTGTGTAACCAGGTTCCAATAAAACTTTATTTGTGAAAAGGGTGGTGGGCCAGATTTGGCCTGCCCGTTTAAGAGCTGGCTGGTGTAAAGGCAGGTGGGGGTCAGCTCACTTCTGTCACAGTCTTGAGGAATGCAAGGCAGGTATGGTCTAAGATTCTAGCACACCCCACAGCTGCCAGAAGAACATCCGCCAGTTACTATATTATCCACTTCAGAGGAAAAGCTAACAATTCATATGTGGTGGCTTCTCAAACAAATGGCAGACAGGGGTGGTGGGGGCTGGGGTTTGGGACACCAATCAAAGCAAAATATGTCCAGAGAGAAATATCCTGGCACTGATGGATTCCTGGTCAATGCAAAAAAAATAGTCATGAAAATAAATATATGCATTTCTGGCAAGGCAGCCAGCTAGTAGACAAAGATTATGCTTATTTTAAATTAACTACCATGAACAAATGATAACTACAGGGCACTGTTTTAAAAAAAAAAAAAAAAAAAGTCACTTGCTCAAGTCTTTTTGCTTTAATTGACGCTAAATTCATAGTTCAGTGTCTCCTACCAGTCTTAGCCTGTCTCTCCTCCCAAACCCTTTTCCTCCATCATCTCAGTCCACTGGAGGAAGTTTTTATTTTATTTTATTTTATTTTATTTTATTTTATTTTATTTTTGAGATGGAGTCTCGCGTTGTCACCCAGGCTGGAGTGCAATGGCGCGATCTTGGCTCACTGCAACCTCTGCCTCGTGGGTTCAAGTGATTCTCCTGCCTCGACCTCCTGAGTACCTGGGATCACAGGCGCCCACCACCATGCCCGGCTAATTTTTGTATTTTTAGTAGAGACAGGGTGTTACCATGTTGGCCAGGCTGGTCTCAAACTCCTGACCTCAGGCAATCCTCACACCTCGGCCTCCCAAAGGGCTGGGATTACAGGCGTGAGCCACCACACCTGGCCAGAGGAAGCATTTTAATGAGATCTTGGGGAGTGTTGCTTTCAAAGGCGTTCCCCAGCTGCCCTGCCAGTCCTCAGCCAACCCCTAACGCCAAGCCCCTTTGTGCATCCACCTCCAGCAGCACCTCAGACAGCTCTCCAAGGGAAGCTGCGAGGCTTGCCATTTTTAATCGCCAACTACCCAGATGGCAGAGGACCCTGATGGGCTGTTTCATTTCATCCAACCCTCAGATTTTATCAGCATTTTGCCAGCATCAAAGAGTAGGGAAAAGACAGGAATTAAAAACCTTTCCATTCGAGGAGACTGTTTCTAAACCTACTCTCACTTTGGTTATCTTATTTCAAACTCCAAAGAAATGCACAAGGCAGCAAAGCAGAGGCTTCAATCTCCACTCATCCGTGTGTTCAGCACATGTCTACTGAGTGGCCCCTGGTTGGGGATTGGGGAAGGACAGGAGGAGATAGAAACCCTGCTTTCCTGGAGACAACAATGGAGTGGAACAGATCACCAAGGTACTGTAGGGAAACTAAGGCATGGAGAAGCAAAGTCATCTTCCAAGATGACAAACTGGGGTAAAGCCCTCATCGCCAAACCACACAGATGGATTGGGCCAGGCATGCCACATTGTAGACTGAGACAGAAGAAAGTACTTCATCTTTTTCTTGATCTTCAAAAATAAAGTATGCAGATCCTAGAGGGCAAATATTTTTGTGTTTTTCCTTTCTTATTAAAAAAAAAAAAAAAAAAAACTTTAAAAATGTACAAACCAGAACAGGCACAGTGGCTTATGCCTATAAATCCCAGCACTTTGGGAGACGGAGGCGAGCAGATCACCTGAGGTCAAGAGTTTGAGACCAGGCTGGCCAACATGGCAAAACCCTGTCTCTACTAAAAATACAAAAAAAAAAAAATTAGCTAGGTGTGGTGGCACACACCTGTAATCCCAGCTACTCGGGAGGCTGACGCAGGAGAATCGCTTGAATCCAGGAGGCAGAGGTTGCAGTGAGCGGAGATCATGCCACTGCACTCCAGCCTAAGTGATGGAGTGAGACTCTGTCTCAAAAAAAAAAAAAAGGTACAAATCACAGCAGGGAAAAATTGGCTTGGTATAATCTGTAAAAAAGTCAGAGCTGGGAGAATGGGAGACAAGAGGAAGAGCTCAAATGCTACTGGGAACTTTCCGGGGCGGAAAAAATAATTCCAAAAAGTAGTCATTTGCTAGTAATAGATAAAGCCTACAGGCTGTTTATATGTTCTAGACACGTTTCCTAGAGTCTTTGGTATTAACTAACCCATCTAATTCTCATAGCAACCCTGTGAGGAGGGAGGGGATATCATCTCCATTTACAGATGTGGAAACTGAGGAACAAAGAGGTTTAATAACGTTTCCAGGTCACACAGTCACTAAAGTGAGACAGCCACGATTTGAGCCTTGGCAGTCTGACTCCTGCATCCTTACTTTTTTTTTTTTTTTTGAGATGGAGTCTTGCTCTGTCACCCAGGCTGGAGTGTAGTGGCGCGATCTCGGCTCACTGCAACCTCCACCTCCCAGGTTCAAGTGATTCTCCTGCCTCAGCCTCCCGAGTAGCTGGGACTACAGGCATGTGCCATCACGCCCAGCTAATTTTTGTACTTTTTAGTAGAGATGAGGTTTCACCATGTTGGCTAGAATGGTCTTGATCTCTTGACCTTGCGATCCACCCGCCTCAGCCTCCCAAACTGCTGGGATTACAGGCATGAGCCACCACACCCGGCCTGCATCCATACTCTTAAGCACCATGCTAATCAGTCTTGCTCTCTTTCTCTCTCTCAAAAGAAGCAAGTTCTTACATTCTAAAGCTTTGCTAACAGCATGAAATCCTTGCTCTTTCTCTTTCATTGTGTGTTTGTTTTTAAAGTATTCTTAACCCAGTTCTTTGCAAAAAGGCTCTGAGGTGACTAACAACAAGAAGCATAAAACCAACAGTAAAATTACAATTACAGAAAATCATATCCATGGAAAAGGAGTATTATAAATACAAGAATAACTGGACAAACAGATTATGACTCTCACACCGGGCTCTAAGCTTCCTGGCAGCCCAAATAAAAATGGCAACATAGGCCGAGCGCAGTGGCTCATGCCTGTAACCCCAGCCCTTTGGGAGGCTGAGGCGGGTGGATCACTTGAGGTCAGGAGTTCGAGACCAGCCTGGCCAACATGGAGAAACCCCATCTCTACTAAAAATACAAAAATTAGCGTGGTGGCAAATGCCTGTAATCCCAACTACTCGGGGCGCTAAGGCAGAATTGCCTGAACCCGGGAGATGAAGGTTGCAGTGAGCCGAGATCATGCCACTGCACTCCAGCCTGGGTGACAGAGTGAGACTCCAACTCAAGGAAAAAAAAAAAAAAAGCAACATGATCAATTACAAACTTTTCTTCATCAAAAGGAGAAAAGTTCATCAGTGCCTGGGAGAGGATCAAATTTTCTATTGTTAAATTTCCATACCATTTTCTCATTTAGTGTAAGAAGAGACTAGAATGAGGTGGCGAATGATGTCCTCACGGATACTTTTAAGTACGATTTTAAAGATCAAGGTTGTAACATTAAAAACAATTCGAGAGTGGCAACTCTATAAAGAGCTAGGGTCATATTGTGTGTACCTTTCAGTTTTACTGGTGTAAAGTTACAAAACAGAGAGGATTATTGTAAAAATAAAAATTCTCTGTAAATAGGCAGATCCTTGGGGTGGCCGATAGACCTTCACTGTTCTAAGACAGACCGTGGAAATGTGGAACACTGACAAAGGTGAATACAAAGGAGGGTTACATGCCAAGCACCTCCAGTCGCATGCCAGTCACATGAAATGCAGCTTCAGGAATCCGCCGGGGCTTCCATGCACCTCTATACTGCATAGATGTGTCCTAGTCTTCAAAGCTTTCAGGTCTCGCTCAGGAGGGGCAGAAGGAAAACGGCAGCTCTTCAGATGATCAGCCCTCACATGGCTCACCCATGGTCCTCACCAGGGCGACAGTGAGACTCATCTCACATATTCCCTTTCTTGACATCTCTGCTCCCCTCCACTTAGTTTCCAGAGAAGCTACTGAAAACCCAAGCTCCCACTCCCACCCTGTCCCTTCCCCAGCTCAGAGGCCTCAAAAAAGAGGTCTGCACTAGGTTCCAAGTTCATCGAGGAACCACGTGGAAACACAGAGGACTGGACAGTGTGGCCTGGGCCAGTTCTTCCAGAAGTTTCATTATTTAATTTAAACTGTTTTGAGACATAAAAGAACATGGCCGGGTGTGGTGGCTCACGCTTGTAATTCCAGCACTTTGGGAGGCTGAGGCAGGTGGATCACCTGAGGTCAGGAGTTCGAGACCAGCCTGGCCAACATGGTGAAACCCCGTCTGTACTAAAAATACAAAAATTAGCTGGACATGGTGGTGCATGCCTGTAATCCCAGCTACTAGGGAGGCTGAGGCAAGAGAATTGCTTGAACTGCGACCCGGGAAGCGGAGGTTGCAGTGAACCAAGATGACGCCACTGGACTCCAGCCTGGGTGACAGAGCGAGACTCTGCCTCAAAAAAAAAAAAAAAAAAAAAAAAAAAGAATAAAAGTTCTTTGAGCAAAGCCAAGAATATAATCTAATCCCCCATTTTACCCAGAACAGAAACTGAAGTCTTATTCAAGGTCACATGCACTAGAAACTTGAACCCCAGGGTGCCACCCCAGCTGCGGTGCTCATTCTACCACTGCACGATGCTTCCTTGAAACAGACAGAATGAAACCCAAGTGTTTTTTTTTTAAACCATCCACCCACTTCAACACTCTGTTAGGATAATGGCCAAGGGCCTATGAATGCAGAACGCCTGAGAGACAAAAGTCTTCGTAGGATCTGAATCATGCAGGTACCCTTTACAAGTTAGGAATTAATTAAAGCAGGCCAGACACAGTGGCTCACGCCTATAATCCCAGCACTTTGGGAGGCCGAGGCAGACAGATCACCTGAGGTCAGGAGTTCAAGACTAGCCTGGACAACATGGTGAAACCACATCTCTACTAAAAATACAAAAATTAGCCGGGCGTGGTGGCATGCACCTGTAGTCCCAGCTACTAGGGAGGCTGAGGCAGGAGAATCGCTTGAGCCCAGGAGGCAGAGGTTGCAGTGAGCAGAGATCACACCACTGCACTCCAGCCTGGGCAACAGAGTGAGAATTTGTGTCTCAAAAAAAAAAAAAAAAAGAGAAAAGTTAGAGGCTTTTGGAGGTAAAAACGGAGGAGAAGGACAATCAAGAGAGATAGGCACAGTGTACTGAACATCCACTAAACCCAGGACCGCAGTAAAAACAGCAGCAGCGCCAAACGCTCAGGCACATGGCTTTCCTTCGGACTAGATGCCCTCTTGTCCAGTTTGCTGACTGAAAGAAGTTGGAAACTCTACCATCCGCCCTCGCAAGTCATTATTCAACAACAAACAGGAGCTATATTTAGAACTTTTTCCATGAAGGCACCATAGGCAAAGGCCACCAACCCCTGAGACACAGAAAGGTTAAATAAGGCTATCTGACCAAAAAAAAAAAAAAAAAAAAAAACTTTAATAGGCAAGTTCCATTTCAGATTCATCTGTTCAACATAGCTTCTAATTTTATAAATGGACCTTAAAATTAACAGGAGGACAGGCGTTTTTCCCAGGAGCCTCTGTGTCCGTTCTGCAAAATTACGTAACTCGGAAAACGAGGGTTCTGATTTGATTACGCTTTAAACAGCCTGCTGGCTGAGACGAATTCATTGTGCACATCAGCTCCTCGCAAGGGACTCAAACACCGGGGAAGGAGGGAGAGAAGAAGGACAAATCCTTTTTCACTAACTCATGTAAATAAGTCTTTGAGAAAACCTCTATATACCCTCAGTGACACACACCCCCTAACCCTCCCACACACACACACACACACACACTTACATCCTAGTAAAACCCCACTATGAGTTTCTGGCCCACCCAGATGGGTAAGAAATTACACATTTCTAAGCTTGGGTTTACCATGTTGTTTGCCCTTAATGGAAGTTTATACATGCCTCCCACACAGGGGTATTGTTAGAAGGAATCAAATAATTTACTGTTGAACACTGCAACGTTAAAGGACAGAATATGCTCTTGGGAATGCAAAATATTACCGTTTACCTTTTTTTAAAAAAAATTATTTACTTGTCTTTTACAACCAAGCCAAAAGAAATACAGTGTTTTCCAAATGTAATTGAAGGTGCTGAAAACCTCCTCTAATAATCCTATTTCTACAAAATGTAGAGCTGTTTTGCAGGGAGAAATTCAAATAAACCTCTGGAATGCATTCTTGCAAGGTGAAGCAACACACAATCCCAGCATCTTCTGTCATCACTGGGTACTACTGCCCAAATACCATCTCAGCACACACCAACTAGGGTCTCCACTCCCCTCGTCCAGGCTGGAGTGCAATCTCGGCTCACTGCAACCTCCGCCTCCCAGGTTTAAGCGATTCTCCTGCCTCAGCCTCCCAAGAGATCTACTTTCTTCATCATTCACAAATGTTAAAATGAATTTACATTCCTATCAGGGGGCCCCAAAACCGAATGACTGAGGAATCAGCAAGACAACTAAAATTCAGCCACATAAACCACCAAAACATATTCAAAGTCTCCCTCTGCCAAACCTAACCCAAACCAAGCACACAAACTTTAACCCACCTATTCCATAGAGAGGAATGTCTCCTCAGGCAGTAATCAAACGAGTGGGTTAAAAAAAAAAAAAAAAAAAAAAAAGGCTATTCAAGGATGTTCATTGTCTGTTTATACAGGCAAAGCTGAGCCACCCAGCTGTCCAACCACAGAAGATTAGTTAAATTATGTTATATCTATACAATGGAGCATTCTGCTGCCGTTGAAAATGTTGCTGTTGATGTGTGTACACTGGCGAAAACTGCACTGGGAGCAACTTACAAAACAACATGTTTTCTGTAGTGGGGTCTAATTTTATAATGTGATCTAAATGTATAATGTGATCTAATTTTTTAAAAGGAGAAATATATACAAAGTTATGTCTGCATTTATATCAGAAAGCCTACAAGGAAATAAAGAATGTACCAGATGGGGGACAAGATGGATGGATAGATGGATGGATGAAGGATGGATGGATGGATGGATGAAGGATGAATGAATGGATGGATACATGGGTGGGTGGATAGATGGATGGATAAATGGATGCATGAATGGATGGCTGCATGAAGGATGGGCAGATGGATGAATGGATGGATACATGGGTGGGTGGATAGATGGATGGATAAATGGATGCATGAATAGATGGCTGCATGAAGGATGGGCAGATGGATGGATGGATGGATAGATGAATATATGGATGGATGGATGGATGGATGGATGGATGGATGGATGGATGGATGGATAAATGGATAGATGCATGGGCAGGTGGATAGATGGATGGATAAATGGATGCATGGATGGATGGCTGCATGAAGGATGGGCAGATGGATGGATGGATGGATAGATGAATATATGGATGGATGGATGGAGGATGGATAAATGGATGGATACATGGGCAGGTGGATAGATGGATGGATAAATGGATGCATGGATGGATGGCTGCATGAAGGATGGGCAGATGGATGGATGGATGGATAGATGAATATATGGATGGATGGATGATGGATAAATGGATAGATGCATGGGTAGGTGGATAGATGGATGGATAAATGGATGCATGAATGGATGGCTGCATGAAGGATGGGCAGATGGATGGATGGATGGATGGATGGATGGATAGATGAATATATGGATGGATGGATGGATGGATGGATGGATGGAGGATGGATAAATGGATGGATGCATGGGTAGGTGGACAGATGGATGGATAAATGGATGCATGGATGGATGGCTGCATGAAGGATGGATAGATGGATGGATGAATGGGTAGATGCATGGATGGATGGATGGATGGAGGATGGATAAATGGATAGATGCATGGGCAGGTGGATAGATGGATGGATAAATGGATGCATGGATGGATGGCTGCATGAAGGATGGGCAGATGGATGGATGGATGGATGGATGGATAGATGAATATATGGATGGATGGATGGATGGTTGGATGGATGGAGGATGGATAAATGGATGGATGCATGGGTAGGTGGATAGATGGATGGATAAATGGATGCATGAATGGATGGCTGCATGAAGGATGGGCAGATGGATGGATGGATGGAGAGATGAATATATGGATGGATGGATGGATGGATGGAGGATGGATAAATGGATGGATGCGTGGGTAGGTGGACAGATGGATGGATAAATGGATGCATAGATGGATGGCTGCATGAAGGATGGATAGATGGATGGATGAATGGGTAGATGCATGGATGGATGGATGGATGGATGGACAGAAGGACAAAGAGACAGATGGACAGGAGCCAATACTGGCATATTTTGGGATATTTTTCCATAAAGAAGTAGTTACCTTTGAGTCTGGTTATTTTGCTATTAGAACATGAACCTTGCTGAGATAAACAGATAGTTAAAGAAATTAATAAAAGAGAGAAATGTGTGTCTCCTCCCACTCCCCACAACAGTAGCGCCTTTGCATACTAAATTCTAGGGGGTGAAGCCAAAAACATCTGAGCCATTCCTGGGAAATGCAACTCACCTGTCCAGACGGAGGGGGAAAGAAGTATCAAACTCAGACCAGATTTACGGGCCTGCCTGACAATGGGATCCCACATACACAAGCAGTTAAGGACAAATGTCTCATCCTGAACAGAAAGACGAGCCTGAACTACAAGTCCCGCCTGAACTACAAGTCCCTCATATCCCAGCTTTACTCACAAACTAGGGCCCCCCTAGCATAACGCCATCAACCAATGACCTTGGAGGCATCTCACAGTGGCTTGGTTTTTGCGACAAGATTGTAAAAGCAGACATCACACTAACTGGTGAAAGAGACACAATCAATTCTGTTTTGTCTACCTGAAGCTCAGAGAGTAGGAGCAAAGGATTGGGGCCCCCACACACCACATTACCCCTTGATGCCACAAAGAAGGGATGTGTTGAATAGAACACTTTTTGTGTTCTAAAAGTTTGTCTGACACCAATTCACAAATCACACGGTCAGCTGGAAGACGCTAGCCAACCAAGGGTACAGTTTCCACAATTCTGGGCCGAAAACCACAAGACTCAGCACTCATTCCAGGTACCTTGCTAAAGCAAGAGAAAAGGCACCCACTGTATCGGATCTGAGTCCCGGCAATGTACACTGGCTGTGTGACCTCAGATGGGTCATGTTAACTCTCTGGGCCTCAGATTTGTCACTTTTTCTTTTTCTCATTTTTTAGAGATGGGGTGTCCCTCTGTCACCCAGGCTGGAGTGCAGTGGCACAATCATAGGTTGCTGTAACCTCAAACTCCTAGGTTCAAGTGATCCTCCTGCCACGGCTTCCCAAGTTGCTTGGATTACCCACGTGAGCCACTGTGCCCAGCCCCGTGGATTGTCATCTTTTTAGATGTTGGACAAGATGATCATGAAGACAGCTATTACTTCTAGTGGATGGTCTGTTTCTATAAGTACCGAGCTCCATTTGGCACTCAGTAAAACACTCAATAACCACTGGAAGTGTTTCCCTTCTTAACTCTCATGTCCAGTCATTTTATCACCCTATCAAAAACACTCTCAGATGAGCAGCTCTATTCCAACTGTGACAGCCAGAAGGCACAGACACTGCAGTGGGACAAGGTACAGTCCTTCCAATCGCTACCAGTCTGTGGTTAAAAATCAGGCTTCCTGAATTCAAATCTCCCGCTCCACTTCCAAGCCACGTGACCCCAGGCAAGCTACTTCAGCAGCCGCTGCCTTGGTTTTCCCATCTATCAAACAGGGGTAAGACGAGTAACTTCTCATAGGGCTAGTGTGAAGATCAAATGAGCGGAAAGAAGCATTTAGAACACAGCTTGACACACAGTAAGAGCTTCATAAATGTTAGCTACTATTATCCATTCACCAAGACAGTCTCACTGGGTATTTACTCTCACAGTGCCAGTTAATCATGAGGCCTCTAAGGAAACACAAAGATATTGACTAGGACATAGTCCAAGGCCCTACAGTTTAGTAGGAGGAGGCCAACTTGAACCAAGAAATACAGACCTATGATCTCTTATCCCAAGCCCTGGGGCCAAATAGGTTTGGATGTAGGTGTTTCTGCTTGCAGACAGGTAATAAGTCATGTATCACATATCCTACAGCACCCACATCCTCTCATCCCAAGCCCTGGGGCCAAATAGGTTTGGATGTAGGTGTTTCTGCTTGCGGACAGGTAATAAGTCATGTATCACATATCCTACAGCACCCACATCCTCTCATCCCAAGCCCTGGGGCCAAATAGGTTTGGATGTAGGTGTTTCTGCTTGCAGACAGGTAATAAGTCGTGTATCACATATCCTACAGCACCCACCTCCTCTCCCCCAGGACTTGGAACAGCACCTGTAGTCAAACCCGCTGGGATTTCTTAAGCAAAACCCACAAATAGCCACAATAAGTGGGATCAAGAAATACTACCAAGTGTCTCGAGACAGTTCAGATTTTGTAGCCAAATGAGTTACAAAAAAAAAAAAAAAAAATTTGGCTTTCAAAATCTGGGGGATATGAGAATTGTAGCTAAGGGTCTGTAACCTGCACCATACAGCAACAAGGCTACAAAAGCAGCAGCAGCTAACAACCTAACGGGTGACGGGAAACGCTCTGCCAAAAAGGCACAGTTTAAGCTGCAGCTTGAAGGAGAAAAGGGAGCCTCACTTTTCACTAGGCAGGTAGGCACTCCCGGCAGAGGGACCGGCAGATGCAAAGGCAGGAGGTAGCAATCAGTGAAGAATGTTCAGGAAACACAACACGTCATGGAGTGCAGTCTCAGATGTGTGTGCAGGAGTAGCAAGAGGAGAGGCTGGAAAACGAGGCCAGGTTAGATCCTGAACGGTGCAGAAGCCATGCTGAAGCGTCATACTTGGTGCAGCAGGCATTGGTACGGGAGCCCTTTAAGAATTTGATCAGATCCACATTTTCCTAAAATCCCCCTGGGTAGGTGCCTGGTAAATGGACAGAGAGAGGAACAGAGGAAGGAGGTGGTCAGTTGGAGATGGGTCAAATGGTCAGGGAAGAGATGATGACACCACCAACTCAGTCAGCAAAGGGGGTAAAAAAGAGGAACAGCCACTGCACACCCGGTGGTGCACAGGCTCGGCCTCGTAACAGGGCCGAGGGGGCAATCGGTGCAAGAAGACAGCTCATACCTACTCGCCCTGTGTTCAGGACTCAAACAGGCCCCTTTTTTAGACTCCACTTTCTTTTTTTGTTTTTAATAATTTTTGTATTTCAATAGCTTTTGGGGTATACGTGGTTTTCAGTTACATGGATGAATTGCATAGCGAAGTCTGAGATTTCAGTGCACCTGTTAGTTGAGTAGCATACACTGCATCCAATACGTAGTTTTTTATCCTTCACCCTCTCCCACTTTCCTTCCTTTTGAGCATCTAATGTCCATTAAACCACTCTGTATGTCTTTGCATACCCATAGCTTAGCTCCCACTTATAAGTGAGAACATGTGACACTTGGTTTTCCATTACCTGAGTTACTTCACTTAGAATAATGGCCTCCAGCTCTATCTAAGTTGCTGCAAAAGACATTATTGTGTTCTTTTTTTATGGCTGGGTAGTATTCCACAGTGTATATATACCACATTTTCTTTATCTACTCATCAGTTGATGGGCACTTAGGCTGCCTCCATATCTTTGCCACTGGGAACAGTGCTGTGATAAACATAGGTAGATACTACTTTCTGATGTACCAAATGACAAGTGATGATTTTGGCATCACTGGGCTCTGAGCTGTGGCAACTCAACCCTCCTCTTCTGCATGCCTGCCTTGCTGTCCTCCAGCTCACAAGCAGGCTGGCAAAGTACAGCAGTCAGGTGCATGTGGCCTGGTCCCTGCCCCAGTGGCTCAAAGAAGCAAAGCTGGTTAAGAGCAATGAGTGGGTCAGCGAGGTGGGGTTTTCCCATCTATCAAACCGGGGTAAGACGAGTCACTTTTCATAGGGTTAGTATGAAGATCAACTGAGCGTTAGTACGAAGATCAAATGTCACATGCCCTTCTGAGCTATAGGTCAAGAGGGGAGGCTGGAAGAAAGTGGAGGAGGAGGGAAAGTTCCAGGATGGAATGGACTTGGCCTCTGCTGGCTCAGGAGGAGGATCTGTAGCCACTCGTCTCTGAAATGGTCACTGCTCCTTTATTAAAGACAAACCAAACTAAAACAAAACACCTTCCGAGCCAGGCAGAAGAAGAGAGGTGTCAGCTGGTGAGATAGATGTAAGTATCCATGGGCTAACACGCACAGCCACTTGGAAGACAACAGAGGCAGCTTTTCCCCATCTTACCTGCTGGTTCCTTCAGGAACTGGAAAGCCAAGGGCTATAAGGGAAATGTCACTGAATGTCCCATCAGAGGTCAGAGGTGTCTGTGACTGACCGGGGAGTATATGACCAGGGGAGCCAGCGGGTCAGATGAGGAAAAGCTGCCTCCTGTCTGCGCAGCCACCTCATGCGGTACCCCTCCTTGGGTCAGGCACTCCTGCATCCCTGGCAGGACCAGGGTGTGGGCTCCAGAGGGCTGCCTCGGCCCATGTTGTGCTGCTCAGAGACTCTACCGGCTACCCCTCCTTCTAGGCCTCAGACTCCACCCACAAAAAGACGAAAAAAAAAATTGTTTTAATTTCTTGTACAGACATGGCCTTGCTATGTTATCCAGGCTGGTCTTAAACTCCTGGCCTCAAGCGACCCTCCAATCTCTGTTTCCATGGTGTTGGGATTACAGGCATGAGCCACCACACCTGGCCTTATTTTTGTGTGTGTGATCCTTTAGGACAGGGACAACCTAGTCCTCCTTTTACTGTCACCTAACATACAGCTGCATAACCTGGGAAATCTAGCCATCACCAAAAAGAAAACCATCTCAGAACCTGTGGGAAGAATGCTCCTCATACAGCAGGAACAAATGAGGGTGATGGGGAAATAATGAGTTCACGCAAGAAATTAAGACCTCGATGTCCGTTCACATCAGTGGGTGTCTATGCCACACACAGCTACCCCGTGATCCACCTAAAATGCCTCTCTTGACACCCACAGCGGCAGGCACCCACAAAGAGGGGATGACATCCGGTCATCCCCTCCTTCTCTACCCATCCTGGCAACTAAGACAAGTCTCCCCTGGTGAGGCCACAGGACACTAACCTGGGCAACTGCCCCTCCATGGAGCTTGGCAGCACAGCACAGGCCGATGCAGCCCCTCTGGAGCCCAATCCTGGCCCTGCCAGGGACGCGGGCACGCCTGTCCCAGGGAGGCGGCACCAAACAAGGAGGCTGCAGGGACAGGAGAGCAAAGGCTTCCATTGGAATGGGGAACCTGGATCTTTGGGAGGGCCCAAGTGCCCAGCGGACCCCCACATTTCCCTAGAGATTCCCTGAGCTCAGCGAAACTTGGGAGCAGGGAAAACCCAAGGTGCTTCTCAGGCATGGATGTCCAGAAGTCCATGGGAAAACGGACTCTCTTAGTCAAAACTCTGAAAAAAAAATCAGTCTCATATTTTTTATTCTCCACTTTCCTGCAGGATTTAGGACCCGCGTCTTTGTAGACTCAATCTGTGTGGAACAGATGAGGAAACAGACCTACACCTGATTCAAAGGGGTAATGCCTGAGGGTGGGGTGTGGTGGGGTAGGGGTGGGGTGTGGTGGGGTAGGGGTGGGGTGTGGTGGGGTAGGGGTGGGGTGTGGTGGGGTGGAGGGCTGGGGGGGTTGGGGGAGGGGGGCGGGAATCTTGGGGTCAGCTGCTCCTTTTCTTTCTAGCTTTCGATCTTTCTTTCTGGCTTCTGACCTTTGCAAACTTTCACAAAAGTCATGAGATTGAGAGAATGAACCCCGGTACCCATCACTTGGGGTCACCCATGACCAACACGGCCCCTCTCCCCGCACCAATATGCTCCCTGCCCCGCATACACTAGATTATTCTCAGCAGCTGCTTCTTTCTCAACTTGTTTCTCATCAACACAACACGTAACTCCCAAGTGGGCTTTGCTCCCTGCCCTGCAGCCCTCATTTTCACCTGGGAACCCCCCAGGTGTCAAACGAATCCAAAGACCTGTAGTTGCCACAGCTGGGCTTTCTGGCTTGAAAACAGCACAGGAGAAAGGAAAGGAAAGGAAGCACAGGTCGGTGACCAGGGGCTCTGAGAAGCTGTCTGCTGTCAACAAGAGCCTTTCGGGAGAAGAGAGAAAACCCAATACTTGTCCCTTAGTAGTCAAGACCTTGTGGGCGGCACGTCACTCCGACAGACAAGTACAAATCTAATGGCCGGGGATGCAGCTCCCGGTTTGAGTGAGTGGCATGTGGTCTGTTGTTTATGTTCGATTAAGGGTTGATTTATGCTTCCTTGGGGAGTTTTTATTTCTATGCTGTTATTTCACCCCTAAAATTTACAATGACTGAATTCTTCTGCCCTGTTTGAGTCAGCCCTCTCACTCCCCTCCCTAGTCTGCAAATGGCCAGAAATAGTTTCCATTGTCATTGACTTAAATTTCCATTTTGATTATGGAAATAAATATTTTTACTGCCCTTTCCTGAAACAGGAATAAATTTTTCCATTCAAGTTCTCCTAATCAGACTCTGAGGACCAAACCCTGACCACAAAGTGCAGAGGACACCCAAACAGACAAGACAAGTTATGTCTGCCTCCTGCGCTCAGGACCAGTGAAGTTGGCCACAGCTCTCTGCTTCGTGGCTACCACATACTGGGTCCATTCCCTGATTCAGCTCCCATATTCTCCTGAGCTCTGGTCTCAGTATTGTGGGGACAGCTGTGAACATGACACACCCTGCCCCTACCCTCATGGAGCTTAAAAATTTAAACCCAAGGGCTGGGCGCGGTGGCTCACACCTGTAATCCCAGCACTGTGGGAGGCCAAGGCGGGTGGATCACCTGAGGTCAGGAGTTCGAGACTAGCCTGGTCAACATGGCAAAACCTCGTCTCTGCTGAAAATACAAAAATTAACCAGGCATGGTGGCAGGCACCTGTAATCCCAGCTACTCGGGAGCCTGGGGCACGGGAATCACTTGAATCCGAGAGGCAGAGGTTGCGGTGAGCCAAGATCACGCCACGGCACTCCAACCTGAGCGACAGAATGAGACTCAGTCTCAAAAAAAAAAAAAAAGAAAAATTAAATCCAAAGCAAAGCTGCCCAGACCAACACAAAAGGATTTCTTTGGGGGCTGTTTCCCAAGACTGAAAAAAATAAGAACATCCAACAGCAGGGTCCTTCCTAATTTGACCAAATCTCCCTTTCCAGCTCACCCTTGTCCCCAGGCACCTCTTTAGCCCAAATTCAATGGCTCCTCAGGTGAGCAGGCACAAGCTAGAAGACAAATCGGCTGCAGGGAGCTCTTCTGGCCTAGTCCAAGAGAAAGCCCAGCATAGATTCTGGTACAACAGAGCTCCCTTGTCCTCCTGTCTCCAGAGAAGCTGAGGCATTTCCATAACTATTATTTGGGATGGAAGGCTAGAGTGCTGGGATATCACAGGAGGTTGGCGTGGGAGGGGGGCTTTCTTTGATAACTTTTTTCTCCTTCTCTAATTCTGATCTAATGTTCTGAGTCACCTTGCCATGTAAAGCAAATGGCGGCTCTCAAAGCATTTATAATTACCGTCCCTATCTGCTTGGTGGTGTACAGTAATAACTGAGAGATTGGGCCTGGAAGCCACGGGCGGGAGACTCAACAAGAACACAGCAGTCTCAGAAGCTGGAATAAGAGACTCCTTGGTCACTTTTCCCAGCCTGTCTGACTGAGCCATGTTTGGAGGGTTTAGGGGTACTCAGAGTCCATGGGAAGCAGCTAGACCATCCCAGGCCCCCAAATCCATCCTCCCAGCGCCAGTTACAGCCCAGAGTAAGAGAGCCAGTGGTATACCCTTAAATCCTTCTCACCTAGCTCCAGGTGGGCAGTACAGAATCTGGAGGGCTGCATGAAAGGTAGGAGGGAACAAGGAGGGGTAAAGAGGCCCAGATGGCGGGAAGGCAGCATGGCAGGGAGCAGGCTGCAGGAGGCCAAGACGTCCATTCTCATCTCTAGGAAATGACCACATATATGACTGAGACAGCTGTCAGAGCCCTTTGTACCCATGTCTCTTCCTTCTCCCTTCCTGGTCCCCCCTCTGCAGAACCCCTTAGCTTGGTCGCAAAGACAGCAAGAGTCCGCTTAGTATTTCTTTCTATATGTACCTCAGGATGGGGCTGGGGCATCCCTCAACCAACCTGCCTATTCCAACAAGAAGAAAGCAAGAGGAAAGCTTAGGACTCCGAATTCTGGAAGAATTATTCATCCCCTTTGGGCATCACTCAGCGCTTTGATGAGACTCTAAGGGCAGAAACCTCTGACCCTTCCCAACTGTCTTAAAATATTACCTCCAAGCACTCTGCAAGCTAGCGAGGAACATCTGACAGTGCCTCCCCTTCGCGGCTTCTCCCTTGAGGATTCTCCAAAACAGCCCCAGCATACCTAACAATCCTCCCTATTATCTTCCTGCAAACTGGCTTGCACCTGAAAGAAGTGAGACATCACCTCTGCCCTGGATTCAAGTCCCCGCATTCACGCCTACATAAAAATAACTCTCCTCCCTCCCCAAGAGAGGCAAAAAGCAGATCATCCCTGTCCCTGTCATAGAGCCAGTCCTCATAGAGATCATCTCCACCCAAAGATGCCTTTCCAGCCCTCTCCAGACAGACACTCCAAGCGAGTATTGAACAAGAAGGCGACTGCAAGTGCTCACAATCGCCCTCGAATCTCAGAGAGTAATTGTGTTTCTTTCGATCGGAACACAGTTCAGCAGCGAGTGTCCAGAAAACTCAAGGCGGCAGCCTGGTGACCACTCAAAGGAAGAAAGCTCGGCCATTCCAGAGAAGCTGAGAGTGAGACGATGCAAAGGGAAGGGCCAGGTGGGAGGGGTGGGGGACTCACAGCGTCACTCATTTGAGGCTGGCACTGAGGAACAATAAAGGATCTGAGAGCTCCAGCCGCCCCTCTCGCTCCACTTTACCACCGACCAGCAAAAAACCCCTCCTTGGCCGGGCACAGTAGCTCATGCCTGTAACCCCAGCACTTTGGGAAGCTGTGGTGGGTGGGCAGATTGCTTGAGCCTAGGAGTTCGAGACCAGCCTGGATGACATGGGAAGACCCTATCCCTACAAAAAAAAAAAAATACAAAAATTAGCCAGGCGTGGTGGCACATGCCTGTGGTCCCAGCTACTCAGGAGGCTGAGATGAGAAGATCACTCAAGCCCCAGAAGTTGAGGCTACGGCAAGCCATGATCGTTTCTCTGTGCTCCAGCTTGGGCAACAGAGTGAGACCCTGTCAGAAATAAACCTCTACTCAAGAGGGTTTTGTTTTGTTCAGGATTAAATTGAGAAAATGTGTTCAAAGCCCAATACCAGCCATAAAGCAGCTCTCGATCAAAAGTCTCTACCGGCCGGGCGCGGTGGCTCACGCCTGTAATCCCAGCACTTTGGGAGGCCGAGGCGGGCGGATCACGAGGTCAGGAGATCGAGACCATCCTGGCTAACACGCTGAAACCCCATCTCTACTAAAAATACAAAAAATTAGCCGGGCGTGGTGGTGGGCGCCTCTAGTCCCAGCTACTCGGGAGGCTGAGGCAGGAGAATGGCGTGAACCCAGAAGGCAGAGCTTGCAGTGAGCCGAGATCGCGCCACTGCACTCCAGCCTGGGCGACAGAGCGAGACTCTGTCTCAAAAAAAAATTTTAAAAAAAAGTCTCTACCATATTTGATTGAATCTAATTCACCATTCTGACATGATGCCATCCATTTGTAAGATGCACTGGATTTTCAAGTGCAAATGTGAACAAAAATGCATTCTGAATTGAGGAAATATGGTGTTTCCTGTGGGAATCTGGACATTCGTGTTCCCGTCCTGGCCATGCCACTGAACCACATGTGTGATCTTGAGAAGGTCACCTCGCTTCTCTGAGTCTCAGCTTCCTTGGCATGAAGAGATGGAAATGATAACCGATTCAGCCCTAGAAAATGCTAACAAGTATCCCCAATCACCAGTGACAGCACAGGCTTCGCCCCTGTCGCACTATTTCTGAATACCTTCTTCACAACCATCTAAGCAATTGTCTCAGCCCGCCCAGAGTCAGAAGGCTCTGCTCTGCATAATCACCGACCACTCCCCATCGCCAGCTCAGAAGAGAGCAAGACTACGGCCACAGCTCCCCCCACACATTTTCCAGTGGGCACAAAAGCGGTCTTTTCAGGGCCCACACACCTAAAGGCAGGGGGCCTGGGCTGGCCCTGGAGCCACAGGCACCAATATTAAGTTGAGTGGAGAAGGATGTTTCCCTAGCCTGCTTCTCTGCTTCTCTCCTTCAACAGCTCCATAACCTACATTAGGAAATTTACATGTAACAAATCAGCCACGGAATCCTAAGGAGCACAGATGTTCCTGCAGAGAGGCATTTTCTTTGCACTTAACAGGAGAAACAAGAAAATTAAAAAGGGGAAACTTGCCACACAGACACTCCCAAGGCCTGGATTGAGGAACGTGTTATACGTGCTTCTATGTCAGCTACCTTTTCTCCCCAGGACCCGCTACCCCAACCCCCCACAACAGGCACCTTTTCAGACCCAGGTTTCATACAGAAGGTCCCAGCACCCTCTGCCTTCAAGCTTCTTATGAGCAGCACCAACGCCCCAACCCTGACACAGCCCACCATTTCTCTGGCCCATTCCTAGTCCTCTGTGATATCGTGGCCACACTCTCTAAACAGGTGAAGAAAATGAAAACTGGAGCACTCCCCCAAAGCCAGAGCCCAGGGGTAACCTCAGAAGTAAGCGGAGAGTCTTCAGAGTGACATTCAGGACACGGTCCCATGAGGGAGGCGCAGACAACCAGTGAAGAATCCAGAATAGAACACTCAGAGCAGAGCGCTGCCCATCAACAGCGAAAAACCTCGCCCGGCCTCCCACCTCACCTCTACGGTCCTCCTCTTCCAGGACATGCTCACCCCTGCCCACCTTCCCACCTTCCCACCTTCCTACCTTCTCACCTTCTACCTTCCATTTTATTTTATTTTTGAGACAGAGTCTCCCTTTGTCACCCAGGCTAGAGTACAGTGGTGCAATCTCAGCTCACTGCAACCTCCGCTTCCTGGGTTCAAGTGATTCTCCTGCCTCAGCCTCCCAAGTAGCTGGCATCACAAGTGCATGCTACCACGCCCAGCTAATTTTTGTATTTTTAGTAGAGATGGGGTTTCACCATGTTGGCCAGGCTGGTCTTGAAATCCTGGCCTCAAATGATCCTCCCTCCCCGGCCTCCAAAAGTGCTGGGATTATAGGCGTGAGTCACTGCACCTGGCCCACTTTCTGCTTTCAACTATTCCCTGGAGCACCCTTCCCAAGAGGTACATTCTGAGGCTGGGGCACCACTACCCCAAATGCACATTATCCTGGGCACTGTGTTTGCCGGCTGTATGACCTCAGGAAATAAGTCCCTATCTCAGTGTCCTGACTTATTTCTCTGCCTTACATATTCATTTCTGTCCTATGTATTCCATGTGTCAAAACTATAACACGGAGTCCCAGCTATATGGGGGTCTGAGGCAGGAGGATCACTTGAGCCCAGGAGGTGTAGGCTACAGTGAGCCAAGATCATGCTACTGCATTCCAGCCTGGGAGACAAAGTGAGACCCTGTCTCAAAAAAAAAAAAAAAGCAAAACTATAACATGGGATAGAGTATAATGGGTGGTTATTACTAAATTATGCTAATAATGCTAATGCTAATTGAGATTGTTGAGATTCTTTAGGCATTAAGGCCTCCTTGTGCATATATTCTGCCTTTCTGATGGGGCTATAATTTTCCCAAGGACAGAAGTTATGTCTCCTTTTTTCAAGATGCCTGAAATAAGATTCTCCAAGCATCATCATCATCTCAGTTGGTGGTATAGGCTGAAGAGATGGCAATAGACAGCAAGTATGCTGCCACCCCCATGCACTGGCCATGGCAGGCGCGGCTAATCGAGTGCACATGCCCACCCACTCATCAGTACTCCAGCAGTCAAGCTTCTTTCAACCTATCAGAGATGGCAAAGAGGTGAAAGGCCCCCTAGTCCAGGTGGCATGCATAGTCTCTGACATGCACAGATCCTAACTATTGACAGGGCCTCTGAAAACACAGCCCACCTCCACAAATGGCTTTTGAGCACTCCTGTGGGCAATGGAGACAAAGAGCCTGATTCTATCTCCCTAGGTGCCCCCTGCCTTTTTTTTTTTTCCTGCCTCAAAGTCTTTTGAGAAGATCATCAGGATGTAAACTATTCAATTATAATTCCTGGTGTCCCATCACCAACAGAGTCTATAATTTCTGACACAGGAGAAGGGGAACAAAGGACAGCATTTCTGATGAATCCACAAAACCAGACCTCAAGCCTTCACTCAGTTCCCATAGTCACCTCTCAAATATATCCATGCAATTAGATTAACCTCCCTCCAGTCCTCACGTGCATCCAAAGACCATGGGTAAGGGGGCAAGTACACATGGGAAAGGAAAGAAAAGTACAGGATTTTCCAAACTCAAAAGTAGGAATGGACTGGGAGCGGCAGCTCACGCCTACAGTCCCAGCACTTTGGGAGGACAAGGCAGGAAGATCACTTGAGGCCAGGAGTCTGAGACCAGCCTGGACAACATAGTAAGACCCTGTCTACACAGAAATATTAAAAAATTACCCAGGTGTGGGGGCATGCACCTGTGGTCCCAGCTACTTCGGAGGCTGAGGCAGGAGGATTGCTTCAGCCCGAGAGGTCAAGGGTACAGTGAGCCATGATCATACCACTATACTCCAGCCTGGATGACAGAGACTACAGATGACCTTGCCTCCAAAAAAAAAAAAAAAAAAAAAAAAACAGTAGCAATAACCCTAGGCCTCAGATTCCTGGGCTTGTAAAGTGAGGGACTGGCTAAGATAGCTCCTAAGGTCCCTCTCAGCCCTAAAAATCTCAGAGATTGTAAATGTATTACTTAGCAGTGTCTACTACTTTGTACCCTCCAAATAGACTTCCCTTCTCCTTCATGCTATGGCCCTGGGCTAACAGTACAGGAGGGCACTTGGTTGTATTTCAAGAGACATATAACAAGACCAGGTATACTCACATGATGCCCTTTCTCTGAAGAACACCTCTGTTCTCTCGGTGGGACCTCAGATATTCCATAATAATGATGATGATGACAAACGTGATTTCAAAGCCCTCTCCTGTTTACTGTGTAACGGTCTCTCAATACCCCGCGTGAGTCTATATTCACGCAGCCCGTGTACACCCTCCGCCACAGCAAAGACCTAATTTAGACAGAGGCAAATTAGCTCTGTGGGGTGAAATGCATTAACCAAGTCTCCCAAACAGCACAAATCTAATTAACTGAAAATCAAAATTGCAAAGCTGCCGAAAAAGATTTCCACGGAAGAAGTCTCCCAAGGATTGAAGGAAAGTTGTGGGCCATGTGACCTGCCTAATCCAAGTCTCGCCGCTAAACTGGGATAAACGCTGTTGGGGTGTTCAGGTTTGTTTGCTTTTTCACTGATGTTTGTTTTCTCTAGATCACCTTTATCACCAGTGGGCTTTAGAGAGCTTATCTGGTGCATGCAACAGCCACAAAAAGCATCCTTTCTGAGGAGTGGGCCCAGCCTTCAAGAACCTTTGGTGCTATGGGAAATAAGAAGGTACCATTTCCAGAAAACCTGGCTGGGAACGCCTCTCTTCCTCCCGCATATCTGCCGTGCCTCCCCAAACACAGCCTCCCCTCCACCAATCCCCAAGCCCCCAAGAAACGCTGCCAGCAATGGAGTCAAATGCCCCACATCCGTGGTCCTTGAGTCGACAGAGACACACTCAAATCAGAGCCCCTCACCCCCAATGACAGGGAGGTTAGCTGGGCCTGGGTTTGTCCTTTACTCCCCTGACCTACCCCAGGCAAAGGACACAAGGACAAGTCATTGGTATCCGGCAGGGCTGTCTTTGATCCCAAAGACCATGAGCTCCTGCTCTTGGTCAAGAGAGGGCAGAAAACAGCTTCTATACTTTCCACCCCACAGCGCACCCCTGCTTTAAACTCTTCCTGGCTCCCCACTGCCCAAACAGCAGTTCTGAATCCTGGCTGCACAGAAAAATCACCTGGTGAGCTTTTAAAAGCTCCTAAAGCCCAATCCACACCCCCAACCAAGTACATCAGAGTTTCAGAGATATCAGCATCCCTCCCCTTGATGATTCTAACCTGAAGCCAAGCCTGAGAACCACAGCCCTGGACTCATTATCTCAAACTTCACCATGCACATGATCTACCTGGGGCATCTTCTAAAAATGCAGGCGCAGCTGGGCGCAGGAGCTCACGCCTGTAATCCCAGCACTTTCAGAGGCCGAGGCGGGCAGATCACAAAGTCAGGAGTTCGAGACCATCCTAGCCAACATAGTAGAACCCTGTCTCTACTAAAAATACAAAAATTAGCTGGGTGTGGTGGCGTGTGCCTGTAATCCCAGCTACTCGGGAGGCTGAGGCAGGAGAATCGCTTGAACCAGGGAGTGGGAGGTTGCAGTGAGCCCAGATTGCGCCACTGCACTCCAGCCTGGCAACAGAGCAAGGTTCCATCTCGAAAAGAAAAAAAAAAGCAGGTGCCTGACTGAGCAGGTGGTCACATATGATCTCACCCTATATTTTCCCTTTTCCATCTCTTGCCACTGCCCACTCATACACCCCACAGTACATGCAGCTCCCCAATACATGATACTCTACTTTGCCCGGAGGCTGTACCCCTACCTTTCCTTTTGGTGGGAAACCCCTTCCCACAATTACTGCATCTCCTTGAAAAACTCCTACCATCTATTATGGGCCAAACTGTGTCCCCTGCAAAAAATCATGTCAAAGTCCTAAGCCCTGGTACTTCAAAATGTGACTATATTTGGAGATACAGTCTTGACAGAGGTAATTAAATTAAAATAGGATCATTAGGGTGGGCCCTAATCCAATAGGACCAGTGTCCTTGAGGAAATCTGGACATGTGCACAATTTGTACATGTGCACACATACAAAGGGATGGCATATGAGGCACTGGGAGAAAACAGCCATCTAGAAGCCACAGAGGGAGACCTGCAATGATCCTTCCCTCCCAGCCCTCAGAACGAGCCAACCCTATCAAAACCTCCATCTTGAATTTCCCAGCCTCCAGAACCGTGAAGCAAACAAATTCTGCTGTAGAAGCTGCCTAGTCCCTGGTACTTTGTTACAGTGGCCCTAGCAAACAAATACATCATTTTGCAAGACCCAATCCTAGGTACAGCCTCCTCTGGGACGCTGCCCGGACCCACCCCAGCAGGCCCGCCTCTTTGGTCATCCTTGGAGCCTCCAGGGAACCTCCAGGTTCCCTGACCTGCTTATCTGACAACCAACTGCTTGTGGGCTCAAGGTAGAGCCCTGTCTCACCTGTGTCTCTGTGCCTAGCACCTTACATGGCGCACACAGAAGGCACTGATAAACACGAACCAGACTGAACTGAAAGCGGACCTCACCTTGCAAGCAGTAACTTCTCAGCAAGTTCCCCTGCCTGCACCAGGGCCCACTGAGCCTCCCCTACTCTTGTTTCCCATTAGGCAGCCAAGAATAATCATTGTTTTGAGCTGGGTTTTGTTTTTCTGGTGTGTGTGAGTTTTCTTTAAGCCACCATATTGAAATGCAAACTGCCAGGTGTTAGAAATGCTGCCCCCAGCCCTCAGAGGCAGCTGGTTTCTACAGACTAGCATTTATCATATTTGCAGTAAATACACAA
Source organism: Macaca fascicularis (assembly GCF_037993035.2). Classification (NCBI taxonomy): domain Eukaryota; kingdom Metazoa; phylum Chordata; class Mammalia; order Primates; family Cercopithecidae; genus Macaca; species Macaca fascicularis. The sequence goes on from NC_088390.1 coordinate 49,405,360, forward strand.
AAGGTCTTCAATTCAAAACCAGGAAGAGAAAGTAATTCTTTTGTCAAAAGGCAGCGGTGACTAAACGCTGGGCAGGGAGTGAAAGCAGATTTGGACCGTTGCTTTACCATCTTCCGGGTGCGGACGTGTTTTATGCTAGAAAAGGAGACTAAACAGAGTCAGACCAACACATTCTGAATGCATACTACAGGGACAGGCATTTGCACAAACACACTGGGTTTAAACTTCGCTGCAGTCCTAAGGCGAGCAGAGACAGTCTGTATGAGACATCAGAAAACGAATGCCGGCTGGGTGCAGTGGCTCATGCCTGTAATCCCAGCAACTTTGGGAGGCTGAGGTGGGTGGATCACGAGGTCAAGAGATCGAGACCAGCCTGGCCAACATGGTAAAACCATGTTTCGTCTCTACTAAAAATACAAAAATTAGCCAGGCGTGGTGGCACACGCCTATAGTCCCAGCTACTTGGGAGGCTGAGGCAGAAGAATCGCTTGAACACAGGAGGCTGAGGTTGCAGTGAGCCGTGATAGCACCACTGCACTCCAGCCTGGGGACAGAGCAAGACTCTGTCTCAAAAAAAAAAAAAAAAAAAAAAAAAAAATCCAATGTCAACCTTTGCAAAGGGGAAATCTTAACCCCCCTTGGAACTATAATGGTGCCCTGGACATCTATGTTCTAAGGAAGAAAGATCCAAAACAGACCCATTAATTCATACACATACAAAATCCTGAAATCCTTCACATGCAAAGAGCAGACAGGAGGGAGTCAAGTTAAAAGTTATGGTGGTTTCCAAGCCTATTTAAAAAAAAAAAAAAAAAAAAAAACAGCCCAGGCATCTTCATAGAATTTTCTTTTCCTTTTCACACAGGATCTGAAATATGAAAGGGTCGCTTTCTCTTCGGGGTCAATGTATACTCCAGAATACTGCAGGGTTTGCTCTTTTGAAGGTTACGAGGCTGCTCAGCCTTGAAACTGCAGCAGGGCGTTTTCTCTCTCATCAGGCCCCTCCCCAGGGGAGGCATCCCAACCTGGGCCCCAGGGAGCCTGCAGCCTTGAAGCCAGAGGTCAGCAGCCACCCGGAGCCTCTCAAACACCACCACACCAGGTTTCCTCCACTTGGCAGTTGTGAAAAAGAAAAATTGGGAAGGAAGTATAGAAGGTAGACAGGAATTGCTACACAACCCAACACAGTCTTAAGATTTAAGGCCTTTCCTTCCTGCAAAGTTGCCTTCAGGCATCAAGAAACTATACAATAATGTAGTTCTCTCAAAAAGAAACTATACAATAATGTAGTTCTCTCAACATCACACTCTCCATAACTCTCTGACAGCAAGGCCAAGGGCCTCTCCCTGCATGCCCAATACTGCAGCAGCTGCTGGGACTGCGCTCTGTCTCCGACCTGAACACAACAATCACCCTTCCAGGCTTGAGGGCTTGTCTCCTGAGAAAGCAGGTTATCAAAAGGCAATACCTGGTTGGATGCCGTAGCTCACACCCGTAATTCCAGCGCTTTGGGAGTCCAAGGTGAGAAGATCACTTGATCCCAGGAGTTCCAGACTAGCCTGGGCAAAATAATGAGAACCACCCCCCATCCCCACAATCTCTACAAAACCAACAAAATTCGTCAAGTATGGTCACGTTAGTCCCAGCTACTTGGGAGGCTAAGGTGGGAGTATCTCCTGAGGCCCTGAGTTTGAGACCAGCCTGGGCAATACAACAAGACCCCATCTCTACAAAAAAATTTTTTAAACTACCGGGCATAGTAGCCCATGCCTGTAGTCTCAGCTTCTTCGGCAGCTAAGGTAGGAAGGATCACTTAAGCCCAAGAATAGGAGGCTGCGATGAGCAATGTGCATACACTGTACTCCAGCCTGGGCAACAGCACCAGGGCCTGTTTAAAAACATATACATATAGCCAATACTATGGCTTTCATTCTGTCCTTTCAGCCTTCCCACTTCCCCTGAGCCAAAGGGGTTACAGCACCAACTCCCAGCATACAGGGTTTCTTTCGGGCACCTCTCCAGGAACTTCCTTGAACAGTGAGAAGTCTTTTACCGCATGTAGAACTGCTGTGGTTTCTCTCTTTTATCTTTAATCCTTTGCAAAATGAGATTTCAAAATCCAGGGAACCCTGCTTCTGGCAAAGAAGCACCTCCATCCTTGAGCTGTCCAAGAAAGACCCAGCACCCCTTTGTCATCTGCTGAGAAGTCACCATAGACCCTATGTGTCACACACACCCACGACTGGTCTCAACAGCTAAAGGTCTCCTGCAGTTTCACTGAGTGCCAAAAACTCCCAGGCACAAACCACCAGTGGGATGGACCTGAAAGCCCAACTTTCTACAAACAACACTAATAATAGTAGTAAGAGCCACCACATATTAAGCATTTACTGTGTCCTGGGCACTACAGGAATTTGACACATGTTGCAGAGAAAGCCATCAGATCCTCAAAACAACGCTGTCAAATGAGTATAACCATTCCATTCAAAAAATGGTGTTCTTCCTTTTAAATTGAGAAGAAAACTGAGGTCAAGAAAGAACAGGCAATATGCCAAGGGTCCCCAGATAGTAAGGGGCAGAAAAGGATTTGAAGGTGGGTCTGTCTGATGCCAAGGCTCTCTGCGGTGCTGCCACACCATCTGTGAAGGCTCTCGGGCCTGTCTGGGACCAACCTCTATCTGCACAGCACCATGTGGGAGAAAGAGTCAAGTGAGGCACTCATTAATATCCCCGTGGACTGGCAGGTAAACTGAGGCCCAAAGAAGAACCAAAGTGCCTCTAAACCTTCGCGAGGAAAAGACAAGTTCCTTCCTGTGCTGCAAAAGTACAAAATGACACAGTCGGCCAAGCACAGTGGCTGATGCCCAGAACTTTGGGAGGCCGAGGCGGGTGGATCACTTGAAGTCAGGAGTTCAAGACCAGCCTGGCCAACAAGGTGAAACCCCATCTCTATTAAAAATACAAAAATTAGGCTAGGCATAGTGGTGCACGCCTGTAGTCCCAGCTACTCGGCAGGCTGAGGCAGGAGAATCACTTGAACCCGAGAGGCGGAGGTTGCAGTGAGCCGAGTTTGCGCCCTTACACTCCAGCCTGGGCGACAAAGCGAGACTTCGACTCGGGAAAAAAAAAAAATGACACATTCTTCAGAGGTCCAGCTTCTCCACTGAGCTCTGCTTTCAGGCCCACTGTCATTCCCAGGTGCCCTGTGCACTGATGCCTTCAGGAAGACAGGCAATGTGCTAGCTGCCCCAAGGTCCAACCCAGCAGCAGCTCCTCAGGAGGCAGCACAGTGATTTCCAGTCCAGGAGGCAGAAGCAGAATGCAGGTCCAGGCAGGCCTGCGGGGCCAGAAAGAGGGAGAATATGGTACCAGGAAGGGCCTGACTTGCCCTCTCCCACCTAGACTTCCAGGCTAGCCGGGTCTGAACCGACACACAAATGCTAAGTTCACTTGACTCATCAAAGCTCAAACCCTTCATACTTCCCAGCCCCTGCACCCCCGTCATCACCGTCTGCCAGGAGAAAAGCTGAGGCCCAGCAGACAGAGACCAACACTGCCAGCTTCTTGTGGCAGGCCCACGCTGCTTCTGAATCTATTGATTACTAATAGCACTCCACTCGGGCCTCAAGAACCCTTCTGCCACCGAGTCGTGCCTCCCTCTCTCCTCCCCTCTGGCTGTGTCATCCATTGAGACTCCCCAAGTAGGGCCCTCTCTGCCTCCTCTTCCCCAGCGGCTCCTTCCCGAGCACGATCTCAGGAAACTGACACGTGACCATCTGGCGCCAACACCTGCTTTGCTGAGAAGGAATTCCCCTCAAGGACGATCAAGTCACAAAGACTAAATCCTTGCTCATTTGTGCAAACATTTCCTAATATTTATTGCATGCACCTTTCTTTCACCATTATACACCTACACAATATGTTTAACACATACAAATTCCCCCCACATATATTCATGTTTTATTACACGCGTTTCCCCATGGTAGGGATAGATAACAAGTGGCCAACAGAGGATTAAAGCCACTTACTCTGCAAGCCCGTCCTGGAAGCTGACTGGTGGCAGAGGGGGAATATGAGCTGTCAGAAAGCCCAAAGCAATTTCAGAATAAAGCTGGCACCAGGGGCATGATCCAAGTATAAGAGAAGCTTGCTCTGAACAGTTTCCAGTTCATGGGTAAGACAGAAATGCTTACAAGTTCCTTAGCCCCAAACTGGAGGCAAAAATCCCCTATGATGATGATTAAGCCCAGTAGAATAGATGATCTATAGAACTGCTTATGTTCAAAGATTCTTCTACAGTGCATTTTCACTTATTAAAGAGTATTAACATTTCTTTCCAAAGGGTTTCTCCAGTCCACAGAAAACGTGGGTTGATACTACAAAGTAGACTCAGTTGTAGCCTGTAGGATCACACGGGCTAATAGCTGAGGAGGTGATATCCTCTCAAGCTGATGAAAATACAGGCCGCCCTCAACCCAGGAAGCCTGCCAGGTGACAGCTCTGTGGCCTGGCACAAGTAAGTGAACTCAGTTTCCTCGATGGTACCACGGACAAACGAAATAGCCCAACTGTACCCTAGCCTGTGGCATCATTGAAATTTCTGCCTCCGATGATGAACAATAAAACTCACCAGGAAAAACAGCTTCTCCTCAAGGACAACGTGGAAGTGGAAACTAGGAGGATTGGACTTTCTCAGGAGCCAGTCTCAGACAAGACTCCCAGGGATGGAGTGGCAGTGCCAGAGGAAGAGAGAGCAGGCTGGGTCCCTGGGACCACACCAAGGAGGCAAAGGGGAGCCTGCTAAGGAACCGAGGGCTCACCTGTGGTAGGGAAGTATATGCCTATCCACATCAAGCAAAAGCTGATGGTAATGAAATGATAAGGTCAGGGGAATAGCAGGGTCAAACATCACATGCCAAAGAGGAAATCCCAACCATTAAGTAGGCACACAATAAAATATTCTGCTTATTGAATATTGGGTAAGCCACTTAAGTTCTACGTTTTCGTTTCTCAGCATTAACATGGGGCAATTAAAACTGCTTCATGGGATTTAAATAGACATTATACACTTAACAAAAACATACACATGAGAAAGCTTGGTACTTAGAAGAGAACTAGCATTTATGATCCCCTATTATGTGCTAGGAATGTTCTATCCATTATCTCCTTTAATCCTCAAAACAACCTTGGAAAACGGTGGCGGTGGTGGTATCAGGAGTAGGTAACATTGTTTGATTTACCTCGCATGACTTACTACATGCCAGACACATCGTCTCACTTAATCCTTACAACCAATTGGGAGGCAGATATTATTCTTCCTCTGTGACAAATGAGGAACTTGTGATCCAACAGGTAATCAATGGTGGGGCCAGGACTCCAACTCAGGTCTGTCTGACCACAAAGGGTCAAAAATCCACCGCCTCTCAGTGAATACAGATGCCTTCATTCATTCTTCATGCATTGACTGGACATCGTCTGTGTGTCAGGCTCTATGGAAGGCACTTGGAATGGAGCAGAGAACAAGACACTGCTCCAATTCTCCTAGAGGTTATGGTCCAAGGCAGAGAAAAAAAACATAAACAAGCTACTGCTATGATAGGGAATGTATTAGTCAGGGCTCTCCGGAGACGTCAAATCAACAGGAAAGAGGGAAAGAGGGACAGACATTTATCTTAAGAAACTGGCTTGTGATTGTGGAGGGTTGGCAAGCCTGAAAATTCTAGTGCAGGCCAAGCGCAGTGGCTCATGCTTGTAATCCCAAGGAGGCCAAGGCCAGTGAATGGGAGGCCAAGGCAAGTAGATCACCTGAGGTCAGGAGTTCAAGACCAGCCTGGCCAATGTGGTGCAACCCTGTCTCTACTAAAAAGTACAAAATGAGCCGGATGTGGTGGTGTGTGCCTATAATCCCGGCTACTTAGGAGACTGAGGCAAGAGAATCGCTTGAACCCGGGAGGCAGAGGTTGCAGAAAGCTGAGATCGCGCCCCTGCACTCCACCCTGGGCGACAGAGAGAGACTCCCTCTCAAAAAAAAAAAAAAAAAAAATCCTAGGGCAGGCCAACAGGCTGGAAATTCAGGGAGGGTTTCCATGTTGCAGTCCAGAGGCAGAATGGCTTCTTCCTGAGAAAACCTCCATCTTTGTTCTTAAGGCCTTCAACAGATTGGGTGAGTCCTGCCCACATCATGGCGAGTAATCTGCTTTACTTAAAGTCAACTGATTAGCAATGTTAATCACATCCACAAATACTTTCACAGCAATACGTAGACTAAGGTTTCACCAAACAATTGGGCACCATAGGCCTAGCCAAGTGGACATATAACATTAATCACAAGGGGTTGTATAGAGTGTTAGGAAACAGAGGAAAAACTCCTAAGGATTTAGGAAATGTTGGACGGCCCAAGGAATAAGCAGGCATTGGAAGTTCAAAATGTTCCTCAAAAAACTGCGCAAATGTATCAAACACCAAGTCCTCATGTAAACATACTGGGGGCCTCCTAGTTAAAGGAGCTCCAGTGAATCTTTCTGAAAACCAAATAATTACTTTGCTTTTGAATATGATATGGGTATCCTCACACCACATTTTCATGAGGGAAGACACATTGTATACACTAAGGACTATTAAAATTGGCAGCAGGTTGCAGTGAGCCCAGATCATGCCATTGCACTCCAGCCTGGGTGACAAGAGCAAAACTCCACCTCAAAAATAAATAAATAAATAGATAGATAGATAAATAGATAAAATAAAATAAAATTGGCAGCAGAGCATGTGAACAGCGATGACATGTATACACATCTAACTGTCACCAGGTACACTCCCCAGTTCCTGGGAACAGGAGGGGTAACAGAATCTCTTTCCTGCCCCTCCATTTAGGACAAATAACAGGGTCACACCGTTGAATCTTCCAGCCTCATCCTCAATTTGAGCAAGTTGCAGAACCTTGATGGGAACTCCAGAATCTACACTGGGGAGAAGAAGGACAATGTCGGGGGGAGGTGTCTACAAAGGACGCCAACATAAAGAGGAGGACAGGACTTCGTTTTGTTACTTAATCACTGTAAGGTCATCTGTTTGGTGAAATTGCAGATGAGTCTAACTTTTTAACAAGCAGATCTCAGTGGGAAGCTCTTTCTCTCTCTCTCATTAGTAGGAAGGAAGGGTTCTTCTCTATAGGCGGCAGTGAACTCCAAGCCCCAGAAGGCCTGCAGGTGGTAAGGCACAAGAAGAAGGAAACACAAGAGGCAGCCAAAGAAGCTCTTCCTCATCAGCCAGAGGAGCCAGTGGGACCTGATCCAGCATCCCCAGAGGTTCCTGGTTGCTTCCCCAACGCCCGGAGCAAGCAAAGGCCCGGCTTCTCTCTACTCTGTATGGGCGAGCAGACGGAAGCCCCACCAGGTCCGGGATCCTTGTCAGGTTTATTCACTGACATGTCCTGGGGCACATAACAGACATTCAATAAATATGTGTTGAATGAATCAGTATATCCAGACCTTAATAGAGTTAGACCTTAATAAGTATGGGCATTGCACCCTCTTTAAATATAGATCGAGCAGATGGTTGGAAATGCTTTTCTAGTAAGAAGTGATGTTTACATAGAGCTTTTCACACTACCTTGTGGATCACGCTACCTATTCTTATGAAGTGGAAGAAAAGGATGAAGGGAAAGCCAAACCAATGGTAGAGAAGGAACAGAATAAGCAACCCTAGCCTCCAGGGACTCGTAGCTGACCTGAATCAAGTGGGTTTTATTCTGTGTGTCAGGCTCCTCACCTGTAAAATGGGACTACACCCTCCAGGGTTGTTGTGAGAGCTCAATTTAACACACTTTACCTTCCTTCACCCTGCCTGAACCGCCCGATACCAAACGTGCGAAACTGGCTGCCTAAGACCTCCTCAGCAGTAACGCACAGTGATCAGCGTGTGTTTTGACTACATTGCCCAAGTTTCTGGCCCCAGCTGCTAGAGGCCTTGCTGGAGCGCGGCAGATTCTTTTTCCCAGAAGATTAACTTATTAACTCTTCTTGAAAGCTGTTTGTTTGCAAGAATGCACAACTGGGTCCAGGTGAGTGTGTGTTACTAAGGAAAAAGGGCCCCGGAGAACAATGCTGCTCTTACCCTATCCTCAACATCGGAGGCTCCAGAGATGCCTGGCTTTCCCCAAGACCCCAGCTGAACGGTTCACCCATGCCCGTCAGTAAGGTTCCTCCTCTGGGCAATGAGAAGGTGCTGCCAGACAGATGCTTGGGCCCTTCTGCAGCTCACACTGTGGGATTCTGTACCCCTAAATGTCCTCGCTCTGAATCCCAACTGAGGGGGCCTTTCCCAAAGGCTAGGGCCACCTATCACTCTTTCCAAGCATCTGGTCTACCTCCTAATAACACTCCCCTGCCTGTAATCGCCTCTTCAGCGTCTGGCCTTCCATTTAGACTATAAGCTCTCTGAGGGTGAAGACCTGGCTTGTCTTATTTTTACTGCATCCCCGTAACCCACAAAACACCTGGCACTCAGTAGATGCTGGATACATATTTGCTGCACCGAATTAGGACCCCAAGGATGGGCTGTGGGGAGTCTTCCTTATGAAAAACCCCTCTTGTGGTTCTAAGGGGATTTTTCGTAGGAGAGGGTCCACAGGTTTCACCCTATGCTGAAAGAGGACCTACCCAAAAACAGCTTAAGATTACTGACAAATAGTGAATCTCAGGCAGGAATCCTGGGTGAACTCTTAATAGCTTCTCCTGGCTGGGTGTAGTGGCTCACACCTGTAATCCCAGCACTTTGGGAGGCCGAGGCGGGAGGATCACCTGAGGTCAGGAGTTCGAGACCAGCCTGGCCCAACATAGTGAAACCCTGTCTCTACTCAAAATACAAAAATCAGCTGGGCATGCTGGTGGGTGCCTATAATCCCAGCTACTCAGGAGGCTGAGGCAGGAAAATCGCTTGAACCCAGGAGGTGGAGGTTGCAGTGAGCCAAGCTCACACGACTGCACTCCAGCCTGGGAGACAGAGTGAGACTCCGTCTCAAAAGGAAAAATAAAAAATAAAAAATAAAAAATTACTCGTTATCCTGATAGTCAATGGGTTTCTTTTTTTGGGGGCGGGGCAGGGACAGAGTCTCACTTTGTCACCCAGGCTGGAAAGCAGTGGCGCAATCTCAGCTCACTGCAACCTCCGCCTCCTGGGTTCGATTCTCCTGCCTCAACCTCCCAAGTAACTGGGACTACAGGCACGTGCCACCACACCCAGCTAATTTTTTGTATTTTTAGTAAAGATGGGATTTTACTATGTTGGCCAGGATAGGCTCAATCTCCTGACTTCATGATCCACCCGCCTCGGTCTCCCGAAGTGCTGGGATTACAGGCGTAAACCACCGTGCACAGCCGTCAATGTGCTCTTAATATGGCTCCCAGCTATTTTTCTGGGCCTTCCCCTTTGGATAAAGCTCTCCCTCCCCGCTCCTTCCTTCCAAGACTCTCTTCCCTCCCAGCTCTAGTAATTCAGGTCCTCCCATGCTTGAGGGACTCTCTCAGGACCACCTCTTCTGAGAAGTCCTCCTGAAAGACCCCAAGAAAAGCCCGTACTGTTATCTACTCCCTTTGACAATTAACCGCATGACACCTTGTACGACGGCCCATTACTCTACTGAATTATTATTTACAACCTGGGTATTTACTGTCTAGCATCCCATAACAGTTTGTAAGTTTCTTGGAGGCAGGGACTAGTGTCTTCTTCCTCAAAGGGCCCACCATATTAGGAACTCAATAAATAAATGTGTTGACAGGTATTCCAAGTGATGTAACAAAATAACAGACCGCTGAGGCCAGGCTTATTTGAGTAGATTTTTTCTCGTACAATAATAATAATACAAGAATTTTTAAAAACACCCACTATCCCACCACACAAATGAAATCAACTATTATTTTTCCCTGTCCCCTCCTGGACCTTGTCCAGAAGCACAGGTAGTATTTATATAGTCGTATTCACAACAGAAACACAATGTTAGCCTCTGATATTTTTCCCCCTTCACACTGCATTTCTAAACATGCTTTCTCACTTGGGAATGAAAGCCTGTGTTTGGTCCTGCGATTCTTCTTGTGGGGTTACTAGAACAACCGACCCAGCATATGTCGAGCTGTGCAATTCCATTCTTTCTTAACAGAACTTTTTTTTTCCCTTCCATAGGCAGCTTCTCTCCCCCAAGTGTTAAAGCAGATTTTCCAGAACATCAAAGGTCTATTTTCACATGAAAGCACTCAGCTGAACATGTAGTAAAACAGACCGCCCCCACCAAAGCTACAGCCACAGCAGAGCCCTCCCTGGCCAATGGGTCCCTCATTGAGATTTGGGGACTTCCCTGTGAACACCCGACAGGGACTCCTGTGCTCCAGCAGTCCTGCCCAACCCCGCTCTGGCCTCTGATCACCAGCTGGAGTCTGGTGGTCCCTTTTCCCTCATCCCTCCCAACGAAAAGTGTCTTGCTATTTCCCTCTCTCCTCCTCACTCGGCCAGTTTCTACCTTGGGGTTTCTACCTTGGGTGTTGATGTTTGCCTGGGGCTGTTCCCCAACTCCTCCCCAAAGCCACTCCCTTGCCCAGGATCTGCTGCCACCAAACACCCAGTAATCCTGCCGGAAGTCCCATTTATTTGCCTATTTACATGAAAAGTAACAAAATGCTCCCCTCAAAAGAGGATGTGGCCCACTTGCTGTCATTCAGGGGTTTCAACAGAACCAGGCATCAGCTGGGTTCTCAAAATGTCATACACAGAATCCAAGAAAAGTGCTGCAAGCTAATAGACACTCCCAAAATTCTCACAACAAGTGAAAAGATTTGTCTGATTCCATCCCTAGACAAGAAAACAGCACTGGGGAGAACATGTCCTACCAAAGCAGCCATTTGTGTCACTTAATAAATGTGTTTAAGTGTGCCTGGATTCCTTTCCCTAAAAAATTAGCAAGAACAAAAATACACTTGGGAAGAAGGAATAGGTCTTAGTGTTCGATAGAATAGTCAAGTGACTACAGTTAATACTAATTTATTGTACATTTCAAAATAGCTAGGCCGGGCACACCTGTGGCACACACCTGTTATCCCAGCTACTCGGAAGGCTAAAGTGGGAGGCCCTACTGAGTCCAGGAATTCGAGTCCAGCCCGGGCAACAAAGCAAGACCCCATCTCAAAAACAAATAAATAAAGGTATTTCAAAATAGCTAGAAGAATTGAAATGTCCTCAACACAAAGAAAAATGTTTGAGGTGACAGATGTCTCGATGACCCTGATTTGATCATTACAGACTGTACACATATATCAAAATATCATATGTACCCCAAAAGTATGTAAAACTATCATGCATCAATCAGCAGTCCATCAATAATAAGCATGAAGTTCAACCTCATTAGTGATTAGGGAAATGCTAGTTAAAACCACAACGAGATTCCACAAGATTGGCAAAAATGTTTTAAGTCTGATAATACCAACTGTCTATGAAGATGCAGAGCAATGGAAACTACAACATATCACAAAAGGTGCAAGTGCAGAAAGAAGGGGATCTTTGCAACGCACCTTCTAGTCAACCTGAAGTTGTAGATACCCTGCGACTCAACAATTCCACTCCTAGATACATATTCTGGTAAACTCATGTATAAACACCAGAAGATATATACAAGAATATTCACAGTGAAAAAAAAAAAAAAGAATACTCGCTGCAGCACTGTGTGAGCTAGCCAAAAATTAAACTCAGCAATTCAAATGTCCCTTAAAAGGAGAAAAGACAAGGGATGGCCCATTCATTCAATGAACATACTACAGCAATGAAAACAAATGAGCTGCAGTTGCCTGCATCAACATGAATGAATGCCACAAACATCACATGAATGGAAAAAAGTATTCTAATACAAGGGTGAAAAGCAGGCAAACCCAAACGTGGTAAGAAGGCAGGCAGGTAAAACTGGGAAGAAACACCCAGGGGTATCAAAGGTATTGGTAATATTCTCCTTCTAAGCCAGATGGTGACTATGTGAGTACTCCTATTTACACAGAGATCTCACGTTTCTGTATGTATGCAATACTTTATATGTGAGGAAGGAAAACTCAGCAAAACTCAGGTTATACTCCTCTCCTCTCAGCACCATCACTGTCCTTCTGGGACCTTGCATCCTCTCTAAAGAAATCTACTTGTTAAGGGCTCTCAGTACTTATTACCACCTTTTTCCCTCGAGTCAAGTCAAACTTCTATCAAGGAGACACAAAATCAAAGGGAAATGAATCCATCCATACCACAAAGCAAGATTTATTCTAGAAAAATCTCTGTATCCACACCACATCACTAACTGGGGTTGTAACAACACCGATAAGGCTTCCAGGATGTTTCATTACATAAGGAAGGTCTCCGTGACTGAGAACGCCTCACAGCCTCGCCTCTCCCAGAGAAGAAACAGGAGCTTACAGAGACTTCCTAGAACCCAACAAGTGAGAGATACGCTCTGTCCCCTGCCTCACTGATATGGTTTGGCTGTGTCCCCACCCAAATCTCATCTTGAATTGTAGCTCTCAGAATTCCCACATGTTGTGGGAGGGACCCAGTGGAAAATAATTGAATCGCAGGGGCAGTTTCCCCCGTACTGTTCTTGTGGTAGTGAGTAAGTCTCACGAGATCTGAGGGTTTTATAAGGGGAAACCCCTTTTGCTTGACTTGCATTCTCTCTTGTCTGCCACCATGTAAGACGTGCCTTTTGCCTTCCACCATGATTGTGAGGCTCCCCCAGCCACGTGGAACTGAGTCCATTAAACCTCTTTTTCTTTATAACTCACCCAGTCTCAAGTATGTCTTTATCAGCAGCGTGAAAACGGACTAATACACCCACAAATACATCATCTTAAAGGTGGCACTCAGCATTTCCTTTGACAATGAGGCATTCCCAGTGGAAAGTACAAAATGGTATGTTTAATAGGATCTCACATTTGTAAATCATGTTTGTAGTATAAACAGAAAAAATATAGAGAAATATACTCTAATTCATTAATGGTGGTAGCAAGGAGGCAGTCCTAGGGAAACCTTTACTTTTGATGCTATAAATTCTCTAATATTTATTTATTAAACACATGCGTCATTTATGTAATTGGGAACATTTTTAAAATGGATTTTAAAAGAAAGCAAGCAAGATGAAAATTCTGACCCTCAGGAAGCTTCCAATCTGGCTGCTAAGGTGAAAGTTAAGACACCTGAATGACAGTGAACAAGACAGCATTAAAAGAATCCCACTGCCTGGTCCTTAGAGAAGAATGACAGCACGTCACCAAAGGTCAGATATCTGCCCATCTCAGGCAAGGAGTGCCAATGGAGTTAGGAGAGATCAGCTGGATACCGGTTTCAGAAGGGTATATGGGTGGGAAAGCTGTGCGTGGGGCCATGGTGCTGTGTGGAGAAGGGCAGGGATGAACAGAGTGAAGGAAGCGACAAGCCAGGAACCAGAGTCTCCCTGCATCCCCACAGGCCTTAGTTTCCCAGTCCCCAAGGTAGCAATGAAATAATCTGCCCTCCCTAGAGGTACACCACTATGAATGCCCATAAACCAAAGGCAGGCACACTCATTTCATTGTGCCTTGCTTTACTGTGCTGTGCTAATATTGTGTTCTTTACTAATTGTAGAGTTGAGTAAGTCTATCAGCATCATTTTTCCAACCACGTGTGCTAACTTCATGTTTCTGTGTCACATTTCCAAGTATTTCAAACTTTTTCATCATTATTATTATATCTGTAATGGTGATCTATGATCTCTGACGTAACTGTTTTGGGGTCCCACAAACTGTACCCATATAAGATGGCAAACTTAATCAATAAATGTTGTGTGTGTTCTGACTGCTCCACTGACCGGCCCTTCCCCCTCACCTCTTCCCCTCCCCTCAGGCCTGTAGACACAATATTGAAATTAGCCCAATTAATAACCCTACAATGGCCTCTATGTGTTCAAGTGAAAGGAGGAGTTACGTGTCTCTCACTTTAAATCAAAAGCTGGGAAGGCTTAAGCTTAGTGAGGAAGGCATTTCAAAGCTGAGACGGGCTAAAAGCCAGGCCTCTTACACCATACAGCCAAGATGTTAATGCAAAGGAAAAGTTCTTGAAGGAAATTAAAAGTGCTACTCCAGTGAACACATGAACGATAAAAAACCAAGACAGCCTTATTGCTGATATGGAGAAAGTTTTAGTCATCTGGATAGAAGATCAAACCAACCACAACATTCCCTTAAGCCAAAGCCTAACCCAGAGCAAGAACCTAGCCGAGCTCTCTTCAATTCTATGAAGGCTGAGAGGTGCAGAAGAAAAACTGGAAGCAGCAGAAGTTGGTTCATGAGATTTAAGGAAAGAAGCCATTTGTTTGACACAAAAGTGCAAAGTAATACAGCAAGTGCTGATGTAGAAGCTACACAGCAAGTTATCCAGAAGATCTAGCCGAGATCACTGATGACGGTGGCTACATTCAATTCTCATGTACACAAAAGTCTTTTATTGGAAGAAAATGGCATCTAGGACTTTGATAGCTAGAGAGGAGAAGCCAGTGGCTGGCTTCAAAGCTTTAAAGGACACGCTGACTGTCTTGTCAGGGGCTAATGCAGCTGATGACTTTAAGTTGAAGTCCATCCTCATTTACCACTCTGAAATTCCTAGGGTCCTTAAGAATTATGCTAAATCTACTCTGCCTGTGCTCTATAAATTTGAACAATGAAGCCTGGATGATAGCACATCCCTTTTTTCTTTTTCTTTTTCTTTTTCTTTTTTTTTTTTTTTGAGACAGAGTCTTGCTCTGTCACCCAGGCCAGAATGCAGTGGTGCATCTCAGCTCACTGCAGCCTCCACCTCCCAGGCTCAGGCAATTCTCCTGCCTCAGATTCCCGAGTAGCTGGGATTACAGGTATGTGCCACCATACCAGTGGTTTCACCATGTTGGCCAGGCTGGTCTCAAACTCCCACCTTGGCCTCCCAAAGTGCTGGGATTACAGGTGCAAGCCACCACCCCAGGCAGATAGCACATCTCTTTATAGCACGGTTTACTGAATATTTTAAGCCCACTGTTGAGACCTACTGCTGAGAAAAAAAGATTCCTTTCAAACATTACAGCTCGCTGACAACATACCTGGTCACCCAACAGCTCTGACGCAGATACACAAGATTAATGTTTTCATGCCTTCTAACCATCAACCATTCTGCAACAATGGATCAGCAGTAATTTCAATTAATTTAAGAAACACATTTTTTAAAGCTATACCTGTCACAGATAGTGAGTGATTCCTCTGATAAATCTGGACATACTAAATGGAAGCCCTTCTGGAAAGGATTCACCACTCTAGATGCCATTAAAAAAATTGTGACTTATGGAGAAAAGTAAAAAAAAAAAAAAAAGAAAAAAAAATCAGCATTAACAGAAGTTTACAAGAAGTTGATTCCAATCCTGATGCATGATTTTGAAGGGTTCAAGATTTCAGTGCAGGAAATAACTGCAGATGTGGTGGAAAGAGCAAGGGAACTAGAAGTAAAGCCTAAGATGTGACTGAATTGCGGCAATCTCATAATAAAACTTGAATGATGAAGAGTTGCTTCTTATGGATGAGCAAAGAAAGTCATTTCTTGAGACAGAATCTACTCCTGGTGAAGATGTGCATGTTGTTGGGAAGATAACAAAGGATTAAGAATATTACCTAAAATTAGGTAAAAAAGCAGCTGCAGGGTTTGAGAGGACTGACTTCAATCTTGAAAGAAGTTCTACTGTGGGTAAAATGCTATCAAACAGCATCGCATGCTACAGAGTAATATTTTGTGAAAGGAAGAGTCAATTGATGTAGCAAACTTCATCGTTGTCTTATTTTAAAGAAATTGCCACAACCACCCCAACCTTCTGCAACCACCACACTCATCAGTCAGCAGCCATCAAAATCGAGGCAAGACCCTCCACCAGCAAAAAGATTATCACTTGCAAAAGGCTCAGATTTTTGTCAGCATTTTGTTTTAGCAAATCTATTTTTTAATTGAGGCATGCACATTGTTTTTTAGGCATAATGTATTGCACACTTAATATTGACTACAGTATAGTGTAAACATAATATTTATATGCACTAAGACACAAAAAATCATCTAACTAGCTTTATTGCAATATTCACTTTATTGCAATGGTCTAGAACTGAACCTGCAATATCTCCAAGGTGTGCCTGTATAATCTCAACCAAGCCAAAAACAATATTACAAATATACTTTAAAAAAAAAAAAAAAAAAACTGGGCCTGGTGTGGTGGCTCATGCCTGTAATCCCAGCACTCTGGGAGGCCACGGCAGGTGGATCACGAGGTCAGGAGTTCAAGACCAGTCTGGTCAAGATGGTGAAACGAACGCCATCTCTACTAAAAATACAAAAATTATCCAGGCGTGGTGGCACGTGCCTGTAGTCCCAGCTGAGGCAGAAGAATGGCGTGAACTCAGGAGGTGGAGCTTACAGTGAGCTGAGATTGCGCCTGGGTGACAAAGTGAGACTCCGTCTCAAAAAACAACAATAACAAAAAACCCTTAATATTTCAAAATAATTTTTGAATGACAGAAGAAATGCAAAAATAGCTTAGAGTCCCCCATACCCTTCATTCAGCTTTCCCTAATGTTCATCTCTTACATAACCATGATGCATTGATCAAACTAAGAAATTAACACTGATTCAATATTCAATACTATTAACTAAACTACACGTTTTATTTGGATTTCATCAATTTTTTTACTGATGTCTTTTTTCTGTTCCAGGATCCAATCCAAGATATATATTGCATTTTAATATCATTTGTTTTTAAATATGCAAACATTTTATGATTATTTATTCTTCCTTGGTAAGTACTGGTACTATGGGCAAAGACTTAATCCTTCTCCCTATCATCAAAGAAAGCAATATTTGACATGATCTTCTGGCCTCCCAAGGGAACAGAATCTGATCTACAGTGAGATAAAAACCCAGACAATGACCAAGCCTCTTAACCCTCCATAAGCAGCCACCACCCTGGCCTCTCTCCACAGCAACTAACTGGTATTTAAAAGTAATTTATGTTAATTGCAATCGGCCATATATGAACACTACAAAGCCAGCCGGCTTCAAACAAAAAGGCTCAAGAGAGGAGCCTAACAAAAAATTAATTTTGTAAAAGACCTACTTCTATTTCAACTTGTTTTTAAATGTATGTTCTGAGTCACACACCATTAACTATCTCAATTTATTAATAATCTCAGGGCAACCAACTATCTCAGATCATGCAACGATGAAATCTTGCATAAAAAAAGAAAATGAAATATCTACATGCAAACATTAAGCAGGTAGTCAGCTGTGATGACCAGAGAGGATTATTATTTTTTAAACCAGCACATGTAGTAAGGCAAAAAAAAAAAAAAAAGGAAGGCTGCATGAACTGGTAACTCAAACTTTGTAAAGAAAATTCTTCTCCTCTGAGCATGAGATTCTTTTAGAAAGACCGGTTCAAAGAAAAGTTCTATGGAATTCCTTCCTCCTCTCCCCCAAGCAAAGATTTGTGATGGGAGCAGAAAGCACCATATTCTCAAAGACCCTTCTTTTCGCTGAGGAAATGACGGTGCTGTTTTGGCATTTTAAAGCAAGAACAAATACTTTAGCTATAAAATCCACTTTGTAGATTGAATCAGCAAGACAGCTGTTTATACAGAAACCCTTTCCTTTCTCCCTCCAAGCCCCTCAGTGATTCATATCAGCAATAAAACATTGGCTAGAACAAAGAAAAACGGAGTTTAAAGAAGAGAGATACACGGCACACCCACCACCTTAATGCCTATTAGTATTAAGTCTATTCCTTAACAGATAGAGCCTATTTCAACTTAGCCTATTTCCATGAATAATATTTCTCAACCTACCCCACTTGTATAAAAAATTATAACAATCCCCCCAAAACTGACCAACTTTTTGCTGCAGAGTCAGAAACTGGGTTCTTATTTGTGTAAAACGCTCAGTGGGTGTGACACAACCCATCTTTGATATGCTCTGGGCTTTGAAGCATGCTCTCTTTTTAGCCATGGGGAGCCTGATGACTCACCAGCACCCTTCTAGCTCCCCTCCTTGCCAACTGTCAGCCGTCTCCCCAAGCAAGCAGGGCAGCAGGGCCACCAGATGCTGGGCAGGAGGCGTATTAATTCTCCTGCGTGATAGAGGCTTGGGGAAAGAAGTGGGGAGCGCCGCGCAGAAAGACACATGACCATCCATCGTCGGAAGCCAAACGCCAGGACCCAGTTTGCCCTGGAGGGTGGGCACATTCTCCCCATTCCAGTTCTTTCCTGTTCACTCTTCAAAGCCCAAGCCAAATGCCACTTCCTCTACGAAGCCTTCCCTGGCTCTCCCTAGAAACGACTCCCTGCTTGGTGGTCCTGTAACACCTTTAGTATCCTTCGCCTGCTGATCACCTGCCTCCCCAAACAGACGCACACTCAAAGGCAAACGAGGCCCTTTCCTCATCTCCGTAACCCTAGCCCCCTGGCCTGCACCCAACCCAGAGCAGGGGATCAACAAATGTTTGCTCAATGAATGAACCCAACTCAACTACCCTAGAAACCACATTACTAAATGCTAATTACCTCTCGCTGCATGAATAATGGATGAGGAAATGAACTAACAAATGTCTCCTTGTTAGCCAAGTCGCCAAGTCCTTTGGGAGCACAAAGACAGGATCGACTGACTTGTGGCTGTTGTAGGATGGCTCAGAGACAAGACAACTCGTCTTGAAGGGGTGAGAGGCAGGAAAGGAGGAGAACCACATCGGTCCAGCAGCTGGCAGTACCCTGAGATGTTACCAATCAAGTTCTAGACAACTAAGACTCACTTCTTCACCTTCCCCAGCTTCAGTTAGCCCCTTGGAGTTGATCCTTCCATGGTATACTTGGAAACATTAGCAGGAGGGCAAAGAGTTGCCTAAGAACAAGCTCAACTCCTTCTTCTCCCATGAAACTCACCCCCATCAGTGCCACGCCAGCTTTTGCCACATCTCGTTCATCTGCCATGGCCCCCTGAGATATGCCTGTCCCTGCACCTGCCAGCACTTAAAAATGAAAGCCAGATGCTCAAACAGCACCCAGATGAAGTGCTATATCGGAGCAAACAACAAGGCAAGATTTATGATAAAGGAGGCACCGGATCTCTTCCCACTCACTGGAATAAGAAGGTCAAACAAATATCCATTTTGTGGCTGGTCAGAGCCAGATCCTCCCGTGTCCAAGATTCATTCTGTCAGAAATAAACAAGTCGGTCTCTGGAACACAGGGACATCTGCAGGGTCCCCTCCGGCTCCTCTCCTCTAAATCCCACACTACCCTGGAGAGACAGCACCACAGAGACGCGCACACATACTCGGTGGTGACACAGGAACTTTTTTCAGTTTCCCTGAAGCAGCCTCAGAAAAAGTAAACATGTATTGCCTGTCTACAACATCTAACATCCCATATTCCTTAAAAAAAAAAAAAAAAAAAAATACAGGCTGGGCACAGTGGCTCATGCCTGTAATTCCAGCATTTTGGGAGGTTGAGGCGGGCAGATCACCTGAGGTCAGGAGTTCGAGACCAGCCTGACCAACATGGAGAAACCCCATCTCTACTATAAATACAAAATTAGCTGGGTGTGGTGGCGCACGCCTGTAATCCCAGCTACTCGGGAAGCTGAGGCAGAAGAATCGCTTGAACCCGGGAGGCGGAGATTGTGGTGAGCCGAGATTATGCCATTGCACTCCAGCCCGGGCAAAAAGAGTGAAACTCCATCTCAAAATTAAAAAAAATAAAAAATAAAAAAATTTTTTCAAAAAGCACTGATTATATATTCAGAGGATGTGCTATATATCCAGGAAAAAATTATGATCAGATACTTGAGCCTTTTCTAATTCTGTAAATAATCAAGTAATGGCAAGGTACAGCCAAGTGCTGTTGCAGTGTGAGGAGGATGCGGAGGTGGTAGGAAGTTCTCCACATCAGGATCGCAGTGCCCAGGAGTTCAGGGCATGCCTCAACCTGACAGCCCCATGGGTGCAGGAGCTTCCCCGCCCCCCATGCTGGAATGCAAGCTGCACATACCTCTTGGTGGTTTCATACTCCAAGCCGGAAGGAAGCAGGACAAGTCATGTGAAGGCTGTTCCAACAGTAGGCGCCCTGAGTCTCTCCCCAGCCTCCCCTGTGGCCCCAGGCTCTGGAGTAAACACCATTCTCAGTTCACCCAGGAGTGGCTCTGAAAACCATGGGTACTGGGTAATGCTGACCAAGTCGATTGACTTTTTTTTTTTTTTTAACCTTAATGAGCCAATGCAGTAAATTCTTCAAAAGTTCTCAGATTTACAACAGATGACCTCTATGAAAGAAAGAAACCACTATCTTATTTATTGGTTCAGAAGGTCAGCTTACTACTTACACGGGGTCTTTTTCTGAAACCTTTGATACCGGGAGGAGCTCTGTCTCCCTGACATGTCTTACTGCAGGAGTCAGGGCTTTCATCTAGCGGCTTTCCTTAAAGTGGGGCATACCTGTGAGACGGAGGTTGTCGGAGGGCCGCTGTACGTTTGTACCTCCTTCAGCAACCAAAGTCTTAGGCCCCTAAAGCAACTTACAGAAAGGCTGTCGAACTCTTCTATCTGTCCTGGCCCCACATAGGCTCCTTTCCCTCCTAACACTTTGTGAAATGACTCCAAGGGCACCTTGGAGCCGCCTCTCCAGGTGAGACCAAAGTTCCCAGGCCTCAGCATCCTCTGGGGACTGGTCTCAGTCACAGATGTCCAGGCACCCTAGCAACTGGAGATCCACAGGTGAGGGACCCCCCACCAACCTCCATTTCTAACAAGCACCCCCGAGGGGTTCTGATGGAAGTACTGGCTGCTCACAAATCTCCCCTTCCTCCAGGTACTCCACCACCACCGCAACCCCACTGGAACCACCAGGTCTAAGGCACATGGGAGAGTTTGCCTCTCGCCCCTCCTCCTTTCACACTCACTCTGCCCCTGCTCTGGTCCAGGCCCTGTTCTGTTTGCTACCTGGTCTCCCCCAGTCCATGACCTACAACACTGCCAAGAGTTTTCTCCCTAAAATATAAATGTGATTCTGCCCTGGCTCCTAAGCCGCCAGGATTTCAGACTGCCTTCAGGCAGTCTTTATCTCTTGAGCGGAATGCAAAACTTTTCCTGCTCTTGCCCCTAAACCACCTGTCCAGCCTCCCCTTCCATCCTCTAGACCCCTTCCCCCAGGCAGCTGTCCGAGGGTCTCCCTAGCCCCCAATCCACTGGACCTTCTCGGTGAATGCGTCCCCTCCTCTACGATCCTGCATTTTCACGCAGATCTTGCCCTCCTGAGGAGGGGGACTGTCTAGCTTTTGTTTCCATCCCTGACTCCCCATCTCCAGCACAGCACTCTGCCCATGGTAAAGGCTCAATCAGTGAGTTCACTCCATGAACAAATCCTCTCCTGCCCGGGCTGGTTAGTTAGAATGACCCGGGGAGGATGAGGGTGGGGTCCTCACACAAGATCAGGTACATTGAGGGTGGTATGGCCATAGGCAGTGGGGTCTTCAGTTCCAGCTCCCCCATCCTTCGCTAAAAAAAAAAAACCTATTCAATAGCCAGCCACTTAAACTTCTGGTCACAAGCAGGACAAGGCCAGGGTATATATTGACAGCTCAACACAATCCAGTCCTACTGTAGAGAAAACAATTCAAGAGCGGAACCTGCTGACAACAGGTCAGGTGTGTCATCTCCACACATAAGAAAAAGCAGCAGAGTCGATCCATCTTTCAGCATCCCCTAATGGTACTAAGCAGCATGTTTAGCTGTTATTTCAATAAGCCTTATTAAGACCCAATTTTCTTGGGTCTTCTTTCAGATTCTGCAACATTAAAAGCCTCGCTGCTTAATTACATTAGGAGCACCTGTATATATTATGTGCAATAAATCAACTTTAATTTACCACCACACAAGGCTATTCATCTTCTCTGGGTTATTTATTGCTCGGTATTATTGGTAGTGAATTGTATCCTCTCTGCTGTAAGGAAGAACAGTTGGGGTAAGAAAAGCCAAAGCTGTATTTCAGAACGCTCCGGGATGCTGATCACACATGTACACAGCGAAAAGGAAAGAAAAAGAAACATATAAGCGAATCTTGGCAATCTGCTCCTTGCTATTTTCCTAAAACACTCCCCAAACATTTTGATGTTTTCTTTTGCACGCATGCACACACATACCAGTTACCCACTGAAACGACACAACCTGCAAAACAGGCCACAGCTCTCGCCGGCAGAATTGAGTATGGGATGCTGGCTGAGCTGAAAAATGGGAACACTCCATGAGCCAGAGGAGACAATTCTTCCCTCATCTGCTGCTGCCCCCAGTCCTAACGATGGGGTGCAGCCAGGACCTGACACCCAGGGGCATCTCGCAGAGGTTTACACCCAGGACACTGATGCGGGGCCCAAATCAGGCCCCCCCAGCGTGGGCAGAACTGTTTCCCAGATAATCCAAGGTGGAAGACATTTCTGCTTGTGATGACACGGGGGCTCTTCATTCTTTAAGAGTCTGACCAACACTGCCATTGAAGGAATCACCAAGTTATATGCGGGCTCCCTGCAATATCACCACCTGAGATATTAAACACTGAGTCCTGGGCCCCACGACTGAGACTCCGATTTCAACAAGCCCAGGAATGGATCCACCTGATTTTTCTGCATAGTAAAGTCTAAGAAGCACTTTCCTAAAGCCTCTGGAGCCAGGCTAACCATCCATTATAGAATAATATAACCAGGCCAGGGACAGTAGTTCACACTTTTAATCCCAACATTTGGAGCAGCCAAGGCAGGAGGATCACTTGGGCCTAGGAGTTGGAGACCCCCGCCTGGGCAACATAGCAAGACTCCATCTCTACAAAAAATCTTACCAATTACATGGGCATGGTGGTGTGTGCCTGCAGTGCCACTACTTGGGAGGCTGAGGTGGGAGGACTGCTTGAGCCCAGGAGTTGGAGGGTACAGTGAGTTATAATCACACCACTGCACTCCAGCCTGGGTGACAGAGGGAGACTCTGCCTCTAAAAAGAAAAACTAAAATAAATTAAAAAGTGTAGTATAACCAATGATAATATAATTAAGAATGACTTCCTTATCCCTGGCCAGGCTCTAGGCTCAGCCCTTTTCTTGCACAAATTCCTCAAGATGATCCCAGAGTAGGTACTATTACTCTCATCCCCATGTTACAGGTGAGAAAACTGAGGCACAGAGAAATTAAATAACTAGCCCACAGTCCCATCTCTGTAACTGGCTGGGCAGTCTGGTCCCTGCATCCATGCTGTCAATCACGGGCTATACCGCCTCTCCAAGGCCAGACTCCCGACACCCACACCCTCTCCAGCTGGACAACCACCTTCTTTGGTTCTAAGCAAAAGAGAAGCAAAAGTCACCAAGACGTCAGAGGCTCCACTTCTACTCTATAAAGCTATCTGGTTCTACTAAGTCCATCATCTAAAACTACTTCGTGGCAACTTGCCGGCAACACACAGTTCTGTCTCTGAGCTTCCCACCGATCCGATTCAGCGAGCTTCTCACAAAAGCAGGGCGCACCGGGCTGCCGGGCAGCACTCCTGCAGCAGAGGGGAGCCAAATCCCTGGGAGCCGAACGAGCATCACTGAGTGTTTCACGGCCTCCTCCTTCTCACCAAGGGAGCTGTGATGGATTTTATGGCACACAACTGACTTTTTTACAAGCACAGCAGCAACCTCCAACTTTCATCTGATAATTTACCTTTAATCAGGGCCTAGAAAAATTCCTGGCCAACCAATCCCACCAGACGGCTCCTTCCAGGCTCATCTTACAGACGACAGAGAGAAATAAAAGGGAAAAGAGAGGATGGCAGAGTCCTGGCAAGCAAAACTTTTTTTTCTTTTTTTTTTAATGAATTCATTTCAAATAAAAGTCCATTCAGTGCATGCAGAAAAGCCAGTTCCTCTGAATGACAAATTTGTGTGTGCCAGGGATGAGAAAGCAGATCAAACTCATGAGCTTGCAACCAAACTCCTAGAGGCCCAAACGCAGGACTGCCAAGAACCCAGGAGTGCAGAGTCATTCTGCTAAAAGAAGTTCCCACTCTGAAAAGCTTCATAGAGACGCTGGCCTGGGTGGAAACGTCCCTTCTCCCTGCCCTTTCACATAACCAAAAGGGAAGACCAGCAGGGGCCGTGGAAATCAAACCGAGGGCATGTGGCTAGCCACCTGTGGGAGGCTGGGGCCTGGGCCAGGTAATCTCTCCAGGCACTTTCCTGCTCTTGAGTTTCATGACTATTTCATTGTCCACGTTCCAATCCATGCAGAACAGAACCTCAGAACACATACAAATATTCCCCCTTCTTATAGAGAAGGGACCTAGAGTGCTAGACCAATGATTCTCATCTCAGGGTGACTGTGTCCCCAGGAGACATATGGCAACTGCTAGCTGTCACAACCAGGGAGGGATTGCTACTGGCATCTAGTGGGTAGAGGCCAGGGATGCTGCTAAACATCCTACCACAGATACAGTGCACTCCAATGCACCCCCTCTTCCCCAAACTCCACCCCTGCAACAAAGAATAATCTGGCCCAAAATGTCAGCAGTGCCAAGGTTGTGAACCCCTGGCCTAGAGCACTGAAGGTAATCAAACGCTCACACTCGCAGCCTTCCCACGGCCTCCGTTCCCTCTATCACCACCCACTCCCAGCACCTCTCTAAATCAAGCAGGAATTAGAAACCAAACCGCACCATCTATCATCTAGACACCGGGATCCACCCTCAGCTGAGAGCCAAGGGTCTGTGCTGATTACAGCCAACCTCCCTCAGTCACCGGTGCACGCTGCTCTCAGGCAGAGGCCAGAGAAAAGGAAGCCGACCCAGGAGAAGCGGGGACTCTGTGAGGCTAACTCTCAGTTCAGCAAACACCGGGGAGGTTAGGGGGAAGATTCTGCAGAGAAAGTCAGGAGGGTACAACTAACCTTTCAGGCCTAGAAGGCTAAACAGCACACTGGGGCCTCTCAGTCCAAAGCAGCAAAATCAATGGTGTAGGGTTTGGTAACTGCACTACCTCCTCCCTGTCCCAGCGACAACAGCTGGGTCCGGGCTGGCTGCATAATCAACACTGACTAAGCACCTAATAGATGCCAGGAATTGTGCTACGTGCTCTACAGAAAGTTCTATCTGTTCTCAGAGCTGCCACACAAGTTTTATTATCCTCATTTTATAGGTGACACACATGAGGCTCAGAGAGGTTATGTCACTTGGCCAGGTCACATAGCCAGGATTCAATCCCAGAACTGTCTCCAAAGAACAAGCCTATCTACCACATTACCTCTCTTCTCCCAAACATCCCACCCTAGACAGAGGGATGGAGGAATAAAGGAGGAGGAGGCCGAGAATCCTCCTGGAGCTCCTCCTGGTGCTGCCCCGGCCTGCTCTCCCACACTCTCCACTACTGCTGTCTCCAGGGGATCATCTGACCACACCTGTTTCATCCACAGGGTCTCTCCGGGAAGATGGCCCAGTGCGTTCCTTGCACTCCTTATGCACAATGGCATTGCCAGCACAGGAATTCTGATTTCATTCATAACTGGCTGAAACAGACATCCTGCTCCCCTCTAGGCGGGGGCTGCAATGGAATCCATTTGACTGCCAGGTGGGCCAGGTGTGCAGTTGCGAAGGTTTCAACCAGGCAGGGAAAGGGCTTTCCAATGCCCCACGTAGGAGCCGAAAGGCAGAGAAGCACCACAGGCCTCTTTCCTGAGCTAAAGTCCCAACACCCAAAGCAAACCAGAGGACCAAACACCTAACACAAACCAACAACCACAGGAAAGCAGCAGCGGCCAACCAAGCCCAGGAGAGTCAACATTCAAGACTCCAGGACTGAGCAACAAGTTAGGACGGTAAGACGCGGCAGTCCTGCGTCCGCAGATGGCCCCTAACACACACTATTCTGTCCCCCACTGTACCCCTTCCTCGACGCTGGCCGAGAGGGACCCATGGAAGGGGTGCTGGGCCAGCAAATCATATGGCACCCAAACTCAGGCCCAGCGGGGCTTCCAAGACACACAGGGCAGCCTCGCCAGGCTGCGTGTTCACTGAGGGAAGCAGTTTCACACTTCCTTTCCTTGGGCCTGCACTAATTTCCCACACTAACATTGCAAGGAGGCATTCTTGGGCTCATGGGGCCCTCAGAAAGGGTCCTATTAGAAAGGTTCAGCAAATTAAAAAAAAAAAAAAAGCTTTTGAGACCACTTATTTGTGGGGTACTATAGAGATGATGAATACGGAGCAAAAGGGGTTGCTTTTTTTCTTTCTTTTTAAATTTCCAATGAAGAAATGTGGCTTCAAAACTCTCTGCGGTGCGAGCCAGTTGCCTCCAGGCCAGCCTCTCTCTAGGCCTTGCTTTGTTTCTGGCCATCACACGCTGACCTGCAGGACCCACACTTGGCAAACAGCTTAAACCTACCTCGGCATTTTAATGAGCCAGACTGCCGTCTCCTCCCACGCTGCCCGCTCTCTCCTGAAAGAACACACCTTTCCTAATTCCGTTTGTTCACCAGAAAAATAAATAAATAATAATAAGGGGGGGTAGGGGGGTGTAGGTTTACCGGAAGGTCATTTTGCCTTAGGAAAGGAACAAATTAAGTGGAGGCTCACAGTGAGCCGGGAAATACATTCTCCATCAGACAAGCGACCTTGGGGCCTTTGGTTTTAGGCGGGAAAGGTCACTGGTAAGGCAGCCCCTTGTTTACGGAGCCCGGATACCAATGACATGGTCACCTCCGAGAAGCACAATTACCAACAGGGGCACGCCAAACTCTTTTATTGGTTACCTCTTAAACACTCCAGAAATCTGTCCAATTCCTTGCAGAATAGCAGAAAACAAAAGTGCTCTCAGCAGGAGGGGGAAGCCAGGACTCCATGATGAGCAATTAGTGAATCAATGACTCTCAGAGACACTGATTTCGACCAGCAGTTCTTATTAGCGACCGTCGAGGAAAATGCAGGGACACACAGCTTCCAGGAGAGACTAAAGCTTTCAAAACATTTTAAAAAATATCACCACAAACCACCTTCAGAGCTTCCCCCTAAAACACTTAAAATGTGTGCTCAGTCTGAGGAAAAAAAAAAGACTATTTGTTAAGTTGCTTCCTTAATGTCAAAAAAACAAGCGAAACTACAACCACTAGTTCTGTCGCCCCACGTGAAAATTATTCTCTCAAAATCCCAGAAATGAGATAAGGAATTAGGTATTAGGCAAAAGAAAGGAAAGAAAGAAAAAATAAAGAAGAAAGAAGGGAGGGAGGGAAAGAGAGAAAGAGGCTGGCTAGCTAATATGAACAACATGAACTTTTTCTTACTCTCGTCAGATTGTAGGAATACAAAACAGATTGGTCTCCACTCCCACTCCATCCACGTTGAATAAAAAGAAACTGATTCACGTGATAAGACATATTCTTTAGTATTTTTTTAATATAACCCCTCATCATCCAAACACCTGTTCATAAAATCACAACTACACAACAGAAAGTGAGTGGTAGGAGGCTTGGCTAACTGACGGGCAAGGAGAAAAGAAAACATTTCTAAAAATACAATGATGCTTGCTAGGAAAACAGAGTTCCATGTACACAGAAATTCTCAGGAAGACCTACTTGGGGAGATGTTCCTGTAACTGTTTTTAAATGTTCGGTTCCATCTCACAGAATTCAAAACACCTACTAAGAACACAGAAGCTTCCCAGGCATGGCTGTGGGGGCCAGAACCTTCCACAAACTTTATTTGAAGGCTGCTAATAACACGCAGCTGGGCATACTTTCCCCACACCCCGACCGCTCCTGAAAAGTGTCCCCTCCCACCACCACCTTCCTTTCTTTCTGATTTTGTGAATACCAGCGAACGCTGAGACAACGCGGTTCAACCTGAAAATGGAAAACCGCAAGTTGGCCTCCTCGGCAGCAGCCAGCCCCCAGCCCCCAGCCAAGGGCCCTCTGCGAACTTCCCCTTTATTTGTTCCTTGGTTTGGTTTCTGCTGGGTTGCTAATCTATTTGCTCTAAGCTATTGGAAGAAGTCGGCAAAAGAAAACAAAAAGGCTTTCTTCCTAGCAGAGGAAAAACGGGTAACCTTGAACCCAAAGAACCCTCCTCCCCTGCAACTCTGGCTACTCTGAAAGTTTGTTGCTCTCTAACCTTGAAAACAGTACGTGCCCCAGGGTCCCCTCGGCACTGGGCTCTAACAAGGATGTTGATGGATCCTTATCTAAGAGGAGGGATGCAAACAATTTTTTTTAACGTGAAAAGAAGAAACTTCTAAGAAACCGACACCAATCTATACACAGAAAAACCTCCCCTTTCCTCCTACAAGTCTTCCAGAAAGGGGAGGGGTTGAAGAAAGAGAAAATCCAAACACTGATCACTGCTAAGCTCCATAAATTGTTACCAAGGTTGTCTTCCCAAGGCACAAAAAGGTCATTTTAACTCTAGTTGAGGAGGGCACAGGGTAAACCCCTGGCCAACCTGAACTTCTCCCATCTCCAGCAGATGAGACTGACGTTGATCTAGAGGTGACCTGTGCCAACAAGCCCTCCCCCAGTGGGGGCAGATGACGCCATGAAGCCCCATGCTTCTCATCTCCATGGTGACAAAAAAAAAAGTCAACCCTACACTAAGAGACACAAGAATCCCACCAACTTAGAAACTTTCTTCTTCTCAGTAAGTCTCCTACAATATTTTAATGAAATAATTTTTTAAAAATTGGGGTCAGAGTGTTTTACGTGGGATTACAGTCAAACCACATCTTCCCATCTCTTCGTACTTATTCACTTAAAAATATACACATGCTGCAGATTTCAAAGTGGGCTGTGACTGCACAGCTGTAGGGAATGAGCTTGTCAAGAAAAAAACACACAGGCGCACCTCTAAAACACATCCATAAAGCACACAGGTTTATTTTTTGTTTGGAGTGAGAGACACATCAGTTCGAGTTCTGGACCAGCAGCTGCACTACAAACGTTTCCGGGTGGCGGGTGCTGGGTGGGTGGCGGCAGCAGGGGGAACACAGGACTGAGCCTCAAGGACAGCTGAAATGAGGGGCCACTTTCGAAACCCTGCAGCCAGGCGTCACCAGGACAACCACGACCGGGTGGAGGGCCCAGCACAGCCAATTCACCTGACTCTTTCATTAAAGAAGGGAAAAAAATTCCACAGGGATGAAAAGAAACCAATACTTGGGCAATGCTCAACTCAGCAGGCCCCTTTTGAGAATTAAAAAGGAAAATAAATCTGGAGCCGTGTTGATCCAGAAAATCAGAGCAATGGGCTTCTCTCCCCTGTTGAGAGGAGGCCACTTGATTAGCCTGAGGTTGACTATTTGTGTTGGTACTAGATCCCCTTAAAGATTGTTTATAAATACAGAGCAATCAATATTTCCTAACCCAAGGGTCTCCGGGATAGAAACATGGACCTGCTGGGCACAACATGAGTGCTTCCCATGTGGCCCCACCCACCTGCCACCCTCTGCTCCAAGCCTGGGACACACATTCCCCTGGACTCGGGAGGCCCCACCTGAACCATGCTTCCCGGAGTGCGCAGGCATGTGTGGTCTCCTGCCTCCTTTAACCTTCACCGGGCTGTTCATCCCAGACTAAGCACCAACTTGGCTGACTCTGGAGCCAAATTTTCTCCTCCCATGCTTTCTTACGGTCTAAATGGAGTTTTTTGTTTGTTTGTTTGTTTGTTTTGTTTTGTTTTTCTTGTGTGTTATCATTTCAGGATTGTTTCTAGCTTGGGGGATTTGGAAGAGGCTATTTCATTCCTCATCCTCTCTCTTCCTTTCTTTCCTTTACATCTAAACACATGTTCACATGCTCTTTAAGTGGCTTCAGGTTCAGGTTTGGCATCCATCTCAAACACGTCTATAATGGATCAGGAGCCCAAAATCTGTTTCCGATTATAACAGACAAATCAAGCCCCCCTGAAGTTGGAGGCGGGGAATGGGGAGAAAAAGTTATGGACTCTTTAATGGGTCAGCAATACAAAGGGACTTCTGGGTTCGGCCCACAAAGGAAGCACTTCAGCCCCAGGGGCTGACATTCCTGACTGACCCCGCGCGGCCTCTGCTTATAAACTTCCCAGCACTCACTCCGGAGACTTTACAGGCCGGATTCCACTCTTAGCGAAATGGCATTTTCTAGAAGTCCCGGTGAGTTTGAAAGGGAAAAGAAAGGGAGTGGAGAGGAGGCACAGAAGCCCCCTCCTCTTCCAAAAACAGCAAGCCCCCACACAGAGAACACAGCTGCAGGAAGATTAAAAACATTTTACTATTTAAAGAGGTACAGAGGGTTACTGGACATGGGCAATTTAAAATTAAATACAACCCTCGTCACAGCCGTTTGCAGTTAAAGGTGAACGTGGTTGTTTTAAAAGCAAAATCGCCCTGCCAGAGGACTGCCATTCAGCAAGGGGCCCAGATGCCGCCTCAACTATTAAAGTCGTAAGCTGGCCATTCAACTGCCCTGGCGGCAAGTCTCTTCTAGAGACTGAGTTCCCTGAAAAAAAAAAAAAGTCTGTCCCCCACCCACCCACCCCCCGCCCAAGCATAAAGTAAACACTTTAGAGAAAGTGAATATATCTTGCCACAGAGGTAAAAGACTCAATTACAAAACCTTCAAAAAGATTCTCAAGGAACATCTACCTACGGTGACAGAGACTTACACAAAACCAGAAGACAAGCTAAAATATTTCTCCCCTATTCACCCCTACCTACTCCTACCCCTAACAAAACAGAAGAAGAGGGAGAGGAAGCAGGGAAATGGGGGAGAGGCTGCCATTAAAAAAATGATCTCAAGACCTGGACACTTATCTGACATAAAGCAACATCCTCCAATCCTGAAAGACGAGCCTGCCACACACACACTTCTTTATCATCTCAGCAAGAAATATGGCTCAGGAGGCCAGCACTAATTTTAGTATCAGATTTATTATACAGCAGGGGGCAGGAATTCTTCAGGCCTGTGCCTTGTCTCCCGGTGCAGGACTAAACTGCCTTCAGGATGGCTCCTTGGAGGAGCAGCAAGGCTAACAAATAGAAACTTCTGGATTCCTGATATTCAGGAATCCTTGGAAAATACACAACTGACCCTCCAAGCTGCTTCCCAGTCCTTTCAAAGCCTCTGTGGGTGCTTCTAAGAGCTCCCCACTCTGAATAAAAGACCGCAACACACATCTCACTTCTTGTTTGAAATGAACCCGTCACCCCAAGCAAAGACGGGAAACCCCAAGGTCATAAAGCAAGGATACACCAACATAGTCTGAAACCAAATCCAGTAGTGACAACTCCTAGTCTCCCCGCTTTGATCTGAAGGGAGATAAAGCTAGGGAAGTCAAAGCAGGGACAAATTTAAAATGTTGACATCCTCAGCCGGCCACTCCAACCTCGCTGCACGTAAAGCCCTAAATGGATGGAAGACACATTTTCAGATTGTTTGATCTCACTCAGGCTTCCCCACCTCCAGTTTCTGGACATCCTTTTGTCTGCTTTTGGCCCTGATTTTTCTCCAAGTTATCCCACGGAGCAGGACTGTCACTGGTAGCCTCGGCAGTTGTCAGTCAACCTGATTGCTTTACTCCAGAAGGCCCTTTTTACACAAAAGGCCTCACTGAGGCAGAACGGGCTCACCTTTGATTTGTTCACCTCTCACATGTAAAGGCAGCTCGTACACCTCTCCCGAGCACGGATGCACTCGTGGAAAACTGAAACACAGTATATTGGGAAACAAGGCTTTTTAAAGCATTCTCTGGAAGGCAAGATCCTAGCTTGGGTTCAGCTCGAAGAAAGAGCTAAATGGAGCGAGCTGGAACGGAATTAGCCTCTGAGAACCTAGGGACGGAGGGAGAGTGGCAATACCAATTTGCTGGAAGGGATTTGGAAAGTAAACGAAGAGGAACGTTTGGATTGCAAAGATAGAAACAATTCACTTTGCATCATTTTCAGTCTTTGGAGTTCAGTAGGGAAGTATTACTATCAATCCACCAGAAAAAAGGGGAAGAGTGGCCCACATGAGCTCAGAACTGGCTGTTGATGGCGCTGCAGGTAGTAGAGCTGCGAGAACTGACACTATATCCCTCACGTGATGCTCTCTTTAGAAGATCAAGCTCTCCCTGGCTAAGTACGGCCTTCAGCCCTCTAGACAGGAACCTGCTGGACCACAGGGGAGCGGGCCTTGCCATATTCCCATAGGTTGAGCACACACAGACTAGCAAACATCAAACACCAATAAGCCCTCACACACCTGGCATGACATTACCAACATCACTTCTGGGGGGATAGCAATTATGCCACAATTTCATGTCCGACTCGCCAGGCCACACATGACAAGACTGCAAGAGCACCTCCTTCCTTGGGCCCCTGGCCTGGGCAGAGCTCACGGGAGAGCCCCTGGATTGCAGAGTGCTCTTTCCTCGACACCATGTGACCTGGCCACCTCTACCCTAAAACTCATTAAGGGCTCCCCACGGCCAAAAGTAGTGGTTCCCGAAGTAGAGTTTGGAAGAAAAAGATTAAAATTTTTATGTGTGCTTAGTTTTTTTTCTCATCCTATTTTATTTTTAATTATTTGCCTTATTAGGAGCATGCTATTTTAGTACAGAAGTATATGTATGTCATTTGTAAATAAATATGTATACAATGCAAGCTCAAAAACAAGTTTACCAATAGGAATCTGTCATTAAGAGTATGTCGATCACCAGCCAAGGGGTTACACTCAACCCCCTGAGCCAGGCACACCTGCCCTGCCTGTCTCCTGCATGGGCCAACACTCTCAATCGCAAGGAGGTGGGGGTTGGGGGCTCTGCCCACATCAATGAGAAGTCAAATTTGCCTGTCACTTTTAACACTTCCTACTCCTCAGCTAACCAAACCACCAAGCTGCTGCTCCGATTCTCAGATGCATCTCAAATCCATCTGCTGGTCTCCATCACTACCTCCAAGAACTCAGCTGAGCAGCCATCCTTCCTCAAGTGGATCATTGCAACAACTTACTTACTGATCACTGCAACAACTTACTTACTTACTTACTTACTTACTTACTTACTTACTTACTTACTTACTGATACATACTTACTGATCACTGCAACAACTTACTTACCCATAGCCCCCTGGGGTACCCACAAGCCACTTTTCGTGTAGACTGTCAGAGAGAGATTTTCAAAATGCAAACCTGACCATTTCCCATCCCATCCCTTAAACTCTTAAATGGATGGGTTCCCCACCCCTCCTAGGATAAGAATTTTTATCCCCACCAAAACAAGTGTGGCCTCGCCTCTCCCCCGTCCTCCTCACTCTCTGCATTCCAGCCACCCTCTCTTCCCTCAGCACATGAAATGCACCCTGGTAATTCCCTCCCTACGTCAAGCTCAGCCTCAATGTTATTTCTCCAGGAAGCCTTCCCAAAACCCAAAGGATACCTCGTTTTTCTGTTATGATCCTTTTAACATCCAATGCATGGATGTATAGCATTTATGGTAATGGTACTTCAATCATGAATCAGGCCAGGCACTGTGGCTCATGCCTGTAGTTCCAATACTTTGGGAGGCCAAGGCAAGAGGATCACTTGAGCTCAGGGGAGTTCAACCAGCCTGAGCAACAAAGTGAGAGACCTACCTCTACAAAAAATTTAAAAAACTAGCCAGGCACAGTGATGTGTGCCTGCGGTCCTAGCTACTTGGGAGGCTGAGGCAGGAGCACTGCTTGAGCCCAGGAATTCAAGGCTGCAGTCAGCTTTGATTGTGCCACTGCACTCCAGCCTGGGAGACAGAGCAAGATCTTGTCTCAAAAAAAAAAAAAGAAAGAAAAAGAAAAGTAGTGAATCATGCAATAAGTTGTTTAATGAACATGTCCCTGCCAGTCACAAACTCCACAAGGGCAGAGACTGAGTTGCTATTCCCCAGCTTTGAGCCTGGTTCAGGACTGGAGCTCCAGACGTTCGTTGCATAATGAGCAAATCAATCTTCGCTCTGCCCTCCTCTGCACATGATACCCCAGCCCATAAGGAACAATGTGCTACACCCCCGAAAAGCCAAGCTGTCTAACTGCTTCCACAGTTCCCTCAACTTGGAGGATCTCCTCTCTCTCAAGGTTCAGCTCATGAGGCCTCCTCCATGAAGCCTGCCCTGCTTGCTTTGTTCTCTGTGCCCCTCCTGTTCACGGCCATAGTCCCCTCTAGCTCACATCCTGGTTTATACACCCGCCTCCCTGCTAGCCTGCGAGCAGTCAGAGGATAGGTTAGTATCTGATTCTGTCTCCTCCGGGTCTAAGAGCAAGCCGAGCAACCTCATGTTTGTCCATACGCGGCCTGTGTTGTGCTCACTGGTGTAGATTCCCCTTTCCACCTTCCCTTCCAGAGACTAACAATAATAGTTCACAACAAGTGCTATGGCTTTTCCCACCTAGAACACCTGTATCAGGTCCACCCTGAAAAGAAAGCTGAGATACAGCCAACAGACACCGGCTCTCCACGCAAGCACTGGTGTCCACAGCTCGACGTCTGCAGGGGCCAACGGGCGTGGACCTGCCCCCAGTTCACAGTTCCTGCTGCATACACAAGGCATGAGAAACAGGTGCTGGTGCCGACTTAAAACCATCTCATCGGGAGGGAGAGCATCATGATAAACAGCTAATGCATGTAGGGCTTAATACTTCGGTGATGGGTTGATAGGTGCAGCAAACTGCCACGGCACATATTTACCTTGTAACAAACGTGCACATCCTGCATATGTATCCCGGAACTTAAAATGAAAAAAAAAAACCATCGCACCAAGCTCACCAAGGGGCGGGGGGCAGTGGGAGGATGGAGGTCTTAGTGGGAATGGAAGCAATAAAAAGACGGAACTCTGTCTGCCAGATGCATGTAGGAACACTCTAAAACAGCAAATGGCCTTTGATCAGCTCTGCCTCAGTCGAGCAAAGCTTTCAAATTCAGATAGTACCAGGCATGGGTTCCAAAACCTAATGTGGGTCTCCGTGTCCCTTGGGGATTGGTCCTCCTCTTGTCCCTCCTCCCCTTCTCCCGCAGTGAAGTGGTTAAGATGTCAAGCAAGGGGAAACCCCAGTCCCCATCTCCTCGAAGCTGGGTGGTGCAGGGTACTTCATCACCTAAGTTCCAGACCATGCATTTTGGGCAGGCCTTGCCTCTTTCGCTGCAATTCTCCCTCTATGGGAAACTGTTCAAATCAGAATGTCAATCTGTGGAGTTCAAATGTTTTCTTTCCTTGTCTCTCTTTTTAAGAGACAGGGTCTTGCTCTGTTGCCCAGGCTGGAGTACAGTGGCGTGATCATAGCTCACTGCAGCCTCAACCTCCTGGGCTGGAGAAATCCTCCCACTTCAACCTCCTGAGTAGCTGGGACTACAGGCATGTACCACCTCACCTGGCTAATTTTCGTATTTTTGTAGAAAGGGGTCTCACTGTGTTGCCCAGGCTGGTCTCCAACTCCTGGCCTCAATCAGTCCTCCCACCTCCACCTCCCAGAGTGCAGGCGTGAGCCACTGCACCCAGCCTCAAATGTTTTCTCAATGTGGTCCCTTCTAGTCTGCGTCTTGGCTCAACTCTCAGAAACCTTTGGTCAAATCACTATGGAGCTGTTAACATTAAAAGTAGCCCCCAGGAATAAGGTGCTAGCCACCTCCCAGGCACTGTACTTTATGAACACTGTCTCCTGTAAACATTACAACAATCCTGTCAGGTAGATGCTCGTATTGTATTATCCCATTTTACATATCAGGAAATTAAGGACTAACAAAGTTGAGTGAACTCCCCGAGGTCAAGCAGCTAGGAAACTATTAGGCCAGAAAGTAACCCTACGACTGTCTGCCTCCTAAGCCTCTTCTCTTAAGCCCTAATCAGCCCTGCTTCCCACCACATGCCTTCATTCTTCCCGTCTACAGATGGGGAAATCGAAACACGAAGCTGCAAGGCAAAGTGCCTGAGGTCATGTTCAGCACATCAGCATTGGGCTAAGAGACCAAGAGACAGAAGTCAAGTCTCTCCCACTAGGACTGGAACATTCACACCCATAGTCTGCCGTACTCCCTCATGACCCAAACCACCCTGTCAAAAAGAAAACCAGCCCTGGCGTGGTCGCTCATGCCTGTAATCCCAGCACTTTGGGAGGCTGAGGCAGGTGGATCACTTGAGGTCAGAAGTTCGAGACCAGCCTG
Source organism: Macaca fascicularis (assembly GCF_037993035.2). Classification (NCBI taxonomy): domain Eukaryota; kingdom Metazoa; phylum Chordata; class Mammalia; order Primates; family Cercopithecidae; genus Macaca; species Macaca fascicularis. The sequence goes on from NC_088390.1 coordinate 49,441,604, forward strand.
GCCAAAGGTGGCGAAACTCCGCCTCTATTAAAAATACAAAAAAAAATTAGCTGGGCATGGTGGCGGGTGCCTGTAATCCCAGCTATTTGGGAGGCTGAGGCAAGAGAATCACTTGAACCCGGGAGGCGGAGGTTGCAGTGAGTCCAGATCGCACTACTGCACTCCAGCCTGGGCAACAGAGTAGAATTTCATCTCATAAAAAAGAGAAAAGAAAAGAAAACCAACCCAAACCCCCAGTCCATGGAAGAAAGGTCCCTAACACGATATAACCCAAGGAGAGCAGGTCCCTTCCTCTCCAGGTCTCCTTTCCCCTGACTGTGCAGTGGGGCTCACTCACTCTCTCTGGTCTCATCCTTTCTGCCACTGTCCCCCAGGAGACCGAGTCAGCTCTGGGAAAACTTGGGAGCCAGGAAACCTTGAACCTCAGCACAAAAATGAGGCGCCTCCGTTACCTGGCACTCACCAGGGACTTGCCTCAGAGAAATTCCAGCGTCACCCAATTTGGAAACCAAGGAAATGAGTCATGGCCCTTTTAGGAAGCTAGAGATGACCTTCACTTACAAAAAAGGAAACTGAGGCAACAGCAGAGGCAGCACACTGGGAAAGGTAGCAGCTCAGAACCCACACCCACCCAGTCTCTCTGGTCTTGTTCCTCCCTCAAGTTCTAGGAGAATGCTTTGCACTTCTTTAGTAATTGGCCCTTCCTCTATCTTTCTCTGCATATTTCTTCCTTTGGCTTTTAAACCCAGAAACTTTCACCAAAAGCAGGCGCATGTAAAAAGGAGTCACATTCGTGACAACAGTTGAAGCTACCTCATCAAGCAACTGAGGTCTAAACTGGCTCCTAATTAATATTAACCCTCCAAATCAGAGTCATGCTCAGAAAACCTTGGATGAAGAGACGCCAGGCGGGAGGGGAGTCTCCAATTTTCTTTTTACTTCATCTGGAAAATTAAGAGTACTGCTGATTTGAACAAGAAATCATCAAGGAAAGCAATCACAACTCCGCACGGCCCATAACTCGATGGACTTGGATGTGTAACCTGCCACTTTCATGTGCCGAAATTAAAATGATTGTGGCAAGAATAGCAATGATGACATGGGTTTGTCCCTCCTCCTTCAGCCTTAGAAAACGTAAAAACCCCTACAGAATCTTCTGAAGGAGGTCAGGTAAAAGATCTTTCTTTGTCAAAACAAACCAGTAGAAAACTGGTCCAAGACTGTGCTATACAGCCTTTCCCAAAAAGATGCTCCCCCAAGACTCTTTCTCTCCAAGGATAACGAACTTGAGGGAGGGGAGGGAGACAGTGAGCACAGAGAACTGAAGGAGGGAGGGGCTCCTGGAGACCCTCCACTCCAAACTCAACACTTACTTGCTGTTTCTGCATTAATTACAATAAACTGCTTCATAGCCTAGTGATCACTTAATGGAGCAGCAAATATGGCTTTTTCCCTATAATTAGTCAATGTAATCTACTGCTATTTCCCTCCTCCCGGCCACCCCTTCTCTCCTTCCCTTTCCAACCTCTACACACCAACGTTCACACGCACCCCATCCCCTGCCCAGGATCCACTTATAATCACGATCTTGTTCCCCGTTCCCAGCAATACTTGGTAAACTCCACCCAGTGGACATGAAGCGAAGGGGACCCACACACAGGGGATGCCCCAAGGCATGTGGGGGCTTTCCCAGCCCCGACAATAGGTCTGAGTGTCAGCATCTCCCAGGCCAATGACTGGGAACTGTGTTCATTTCCTGAGCGCTACCAATCTTCTTCCCACTCACAGGACAGCACTCATGGGTTTGTAGATCAAAATCTACTATTCCGTATCCCCAAGCAAAAGGTTCTATGAAAAAGTAACCCTTGCCCCCAATCCCAAGGTTCTCCCTCACTCCCTCCCAGCTTGGGCTCTTTCATGTCTCTGAAGTTACTCCCTCTCTTAGACCATCCAGCCCTGTGCTCCCAGTTCCCACCAAGTGTCAAAGGAACAAAGGCATCTTCAAAGGCTGGGGACACCATCTGAGGTTCCTAACTGAAATGATTTCCCTGCCCTTGAAAATGCAGGTTTTGTGAAATGAAGCTGCTAAAACAGCCCTTTGGCGTGTGGATTAAGGATAACAACACCCTCTTTTATGGCCTGCTTTTCTCTACTCAGACCTCTAAGGACTTATCAACTAACTTCAGATACTCTCATCACCAGCAAGAACAGAACACTTTGTATCTTTCCCATGTTCGAGATGGCTTTAACATTTTTCTTTTGCTGGTTATAGAGAAAAGAATTCCCATTTTCTCAGTACCACCATACGCCAGGTGCCTTATTTACACTGGCTCATTTAATCCCCACAACTCTATTATTCCCCTTTATTTAAGTGCAGAATTGAAGCCCAGAAAGGCTGGGACACCTTCGTAAAGTCACAGAGTTAGTGGCAGTTATCAAGTTTCAAACTGGGTCCCTCTGAGTCCAAAGCCTGTGCTGCCAACAAACCACACACTTTGTTACGGCACATGAATTTGTCTGAATCCAAATTACACTGCAATTCTACCCGAGTCATATATATTCATATGCTTAAACACACAACCACATGTGTGTGTCTTCTTTTGTATTTCTCAAACACTACTTAAGGAAAAATATGTAAGGCAGAAGACAGCAGTACTTAGAGTTCAACTACTACATAAGGCTGGCACGGAGCACTTACCCAATCCTGCCACAGGATTTGATCCTTTCTAACAACCCTACAACTCACACACCCATACACTTCCTTTGTTGCAGACACCATTCTAAGCCCTTTATTATGTTAAGTCCCATAATCCTTATGACAACCCCATGAAGGTGACATGGGGTTGTCACCTTCATCATCTCCATTGTACAGATGACAAAACAAAGGCACAGAATATTTAGATAGCTTGCTCAAGGTCACACAGCTGCAGTGGCAGAGCAAGGATTCAAAGTCTGGTTCCAGATTCCATGCTCTTAAATGCTCAGCTAGAACACCTGGAGAGAAAGTAATAAAAATAACGACGGTAAAAATAACATTTTACTGGCCGGGCACGGTGGCTCACGCCTGTAATCCCTGCACTTTGGGAGGCCGAGGCGGGCGGATCACGAGGTCAGGAGATCGAGACCATCCTGGCTAACATGGTGAAACTCCGTCTCTACTAAAATACAAAAAATTAGCCGGGCGCAGTGGCGGGCGCCTGTAGTCCCAGCTACTCGGGAGGCTGAAGCAGGAGAATGGTGCGAACCTGGGAGGCGGAGCTTGCAGTGAGCCGAGATGGTGCCACTGCACTCCAGCCTGGGCAACAGAGTGAAGACTCCGCCTCAAAAAAAAAAAAAAATAACATTTTACTTCAATGTGTAAATGTTACACAAATGGTGATGGGGGTGGGTGGGATCCAGCCTCTATTTGCAGCTTTGTTTTCCCGTATTCTGAGGCCCCAGCCTTTGTGGCATCAAATCATTCACAAGCTAGTTTCATGATTTCTCTATTGTGAACAAATTCTTCTATTGAATCTCTCCTGTCAATATCGGAGATAAGGCCCCGAAGGCCCCAGGAGCAGGTCTCTGGAAAGCTTTTTAGAGCCCTGCACAGGGGTAGACGTTTGAGGATGCTTGAGTTCAAACTCTCAGAGCACTTCCCCCGCGACACTTGGGAGTTTTGTCTGGATAGCCCTGAAAAAAAAACAGTCATTTCCCATGAACACAATCAGTCCTTCTCTTGAGATGCTCAGGGGGTCTGATCATCCCCCCTCCACCATCTCTTTACCTTGGAGAAGGACCCAGGTGACTGTTTCCACGGCACCTTCTACTCTAATCCACTGGGGTCATGCTGCAGAGGGGCCGCTTGGAGGGCTCATGCCGCGAATGCACAGGCTTTGAGCAAACAGGATGATGTGGCGATAAAGGCAATCACAACATGCTAAGGCGACGGCCTGCCAAACGCACGCTGCCCAGGCAGGACTTGTGCTCAAAAGAACTTTAATTGAATTCTTTCAGCAAGTGCAGCAGGAAAATTCATAATGAGGTCCCCCCCCACTCACACCCCCACTATGTCAGTCTGTTCTGCAGTTGTGTGAATCCAGTGGAAAAAAAAAAATTCATTTTTAACAAGAATATGGGACGCGTGTGGACATTAACCTGAACATCGTGTACTGCAGGGAAAAACAATGATCAAATCCAAGGATTTTTATTTTCAAAGCAATTTAAGTAAGGCATTCTGCCATAATCAGCTTTACTACCCCTATTAGTACAGGAAAACAAGTTCTGAACCTGGCTCCCTAGTGAAAAATGCAAAATTTGTATAATTAAAATTATACTTGTGAAATTCAAACACACTTTAATTTCCTAAGGGCCCCCTAATCAAGTCAGAAGTTCTTACTAAAACCAATTATCTGCTTTGGAAAACAGAAGAGGAAACATATACATGTAGCAATCTCGTAGAGATTCACAGGCCAGTTCTCTCCTAGGTGCGAGCATCCTAATTGGATCCTTTTTCCCCAGGTAGAAGACAGGGTGAATCCACTAGTTAGTTTTTATTAAGTAGTATATCTGAAAGTTGAAACATTTTTTGCTTGCTTGTTTGCCTCTAGCTACAAAAAGGACACATTTGAGAGATGTCCCAGAGGGAACTGAGTTGAAAGGGATTTAAAAAATAGAGTGTATCAGTAAATACACACTGTGTTTCCACCCACTCCAATATACCCCAGGCCCCATCTGGTTATTTTTCTTAAGATGTCGCAGCAGTTTTTCAAAACACTTGACCAGTACTGTTTAGAATGGTCACTCTAATGCCATGGCGAGGAATGGGATGAAAATACTAGCTTCCTCTCCGAAACCAGTTCACAACTGAATCAGGTACTCTCAAACTCCTATCCAGGAAATCAGCAAGACCCAGGTTTTTCACCTTCTTCTACCCGCAATGTTGCAGCTTTTCTTGAGTAACTGGAAATTCTTGCACAAGAGCAACATGGAAATACGGATTACTTTCCAAGACACTAAAATATTTAAGAAGCAGTTGTTGCCATGTTTCATCTATGCCACCAATATGAACTGTTATCGATCTAGGGCCTTTGGAGGGGCGGGATCTATACACCAACAGGTTTTCTTTTCCCCTCTCCCTGGAATTCATTTCAGAAATGAGAATATTGACTTTTCACACTCTTGGTTTGGTGTTCCAACAGTGCCCAGCTCTGTGATGTTGGCCTGACACGCCGCCCAGTCGGGCTCCAGCAGGTATCCAGAAAGTAAAAACAAAATGCCTCTAAGTTGAAAACTTTACTTTTCAGCAGGTGGGAATAAAGGACAAAACTCAACATTCAGGGCCTCCTTAGGGTGGAGAACAGCACAGTAAACCAAACACAGTAACATAGTTAACACCAAATTTTGGTGTTAAAAATTCCATCTGAAGACTTAGGAGACACAACTTGTGCATGCACACACACACACAGGCACCCACGCAAGCATGCAGAGGGAACACTCAGCTGAGAGCAAGTCATGGGAACTGCTACTTGGCTGGTTCCTCGCCTCCCTCCCACCAAAGCGGTCACCTCATTAATGTCACTCAGCATCACATTTTGCTACACTAGGTCTTTCTGCACTCTGTTCCCCTAGGCGGCCCAAAAGCCCGCTTCCATTGTAAACTTCTGTGCTTTAGGAAACTATCAAAAGCTTTGATGGCAGAAAAGAAACAACTTTTATAGGGCCTCCCTCCTCACTCTTTCCCCTCCTCCAGTTTCTTTTCTTTGGTGCTTTATTCAACATCACTACACACACAAATCATGCTCTGAAAGTCGTTTACAATATGTCAGCTTAAAAAAAAAAAAAAAAATTGCAGTGGCCCGTCTATTTTGCAATTGCCCAAAGAGAATAATTCATTTCGGTGGAGGGTATGGATGAAGCCCTGAATACATTCCTACACCGTTTTCTGCCCTTCAAAACAATAAAAATGTAAAAACCCAGGCGAAGGAAGGCCCAAGGTGGCAGGAACGAGAATCTCTTGACCCCCAAGGAATTTATTCTCCTAGATCTTCTGAAGCACTCTCTCCCCAGAATGCATCATCAAGACCATTTTATTAGATTTTTCTAAACCCTTGAAATTGTCACATAATTGAAACAGAAACAGCAATTTAGAGCTCTTGAATGGATTTCTCAAAAAGAAGACTCTGTGCTTGCCCAACACCCCCGCTCCTTGGCTGCTCATACCCCTAACCTAAATTTAAGGTCCTTGCACACAAAACCCTATTTATCTTATAAATCCTCCCCTGCCATAAAAGTTACACATTCTCCTAACGCCTTAGATTTCAGGACGTTTGAGAGAAACTCATCCCAGACAACAGGCTAAAAAAAGAATCCATTAGCATTAACTTGCCTGTCACAGCCAGTGACAAATAAATGAATGTGATGCTTTCAGATCAGTCATTGGTAGAGCTACCCCCGGGCAGATAAAGACCAGTACAGGGAGAGTGAAGACTCATGGGGAGACCTCTCACACAGCAGTGTCTCAGCTGTTCCCTAGCTGCTCTCCGGGACTTTACTCTCAGAGGCAGCAAAAACACAGGCATCAGATACGGAAAAGGAAATGAATTTCTAATGCCCATCAAGCATCCCCAAGATAAAGGCTGCATGCTATCTCGCCTCAAGAACCAGGACCCCACGAGCAGGCCAAGCCACTGACACAGAATTTTCCCACTGACACAGAATTTTCCAATCTCAGTGTACTGTTCTATCCCTCACCCTAGAAAGGAGCAACAGTGCCCTTCAACCCACAAGCTGCTCAGTTATAAGGTCCTCTGATGATGGAGGCAAGGCTGTCTTTCGGGGACAGTAACAGATGATGAATGCTTATACTACACCCGCAAAGTGCAGCTATCACCCTAGGCCATGCATATGCATTAGCTCAGTTCATCTTACCCTTAGCAATTCTACAATGGAGGGACGGTTGCGATCCCATTTAACAGGTGAAAGTGGAGGTGCAAAACCACTAAGTGACTTGTGTAAAATGCCATCGCTGGTAAGTGGCACTTACCTATGCTAAACAGGCTCTCAGAAAACAGGTAACAAAAATTAACCTGAAGCTTTCCGGCTAGAATATCACAAATTCTATTCCTCAGCCTGAGCATTTTACAGCCATCAGGCAAAGTGGCAACCTCAACTCTGCCCACTCATGTTAGATGCAGCAAGGCTTAGCAGAGAGGAGAACAAAGCCTTGGGATTCAGAGAGACTTTGGTCCAAAGGCCAACCCTGACCCTCGCTAGTTCTGTGGTTCTAGAAAGCTGTTTGCCCTCTCAGGCCCCAGTTTACCCACCTGTCAAACGGAGATAATACCAACTATTTCAAAGGATTGTTGTAAGGATTAAAGAAGATTAAGTATATAGTCTCAGTACTATGCCTATAATATATGAACTCACAACAAATGACAGTCAATATTCTGAATTAGGATTTTTCTTTTTAACTACTCAAAATCTCACAGCTAAGATAAAGCAGGATAGCAGCCAGGCATCCACCCTAAGGCTAACATTCCAGATTGTTGGAAGCCTGGTGCTTTATCTTCAAAAGAAGGGAGAATTGAGGATATCTTATTCTACTCTGGACCCAGGGGGACATCTGTCCCAGCTGTACCGACCAAGTGAGGTTGCTGCTACAACGCACCACAGGGTGCTCAGCCCCAAGACCACACCTGAGCACCTCATACCACACGGAAAGCAGAGATCATGATTTCAAAGACGCATATTCTTCACCAACCAGCCGCTCAGCCAAAGGCGACCCCAAGCAGATACCATCTATGAAGTCACAGGTCAGACTGCTCTGAGCCACAGGACACACACACTGGTGTTATACAGGCAATCTGTGATGTTCACATCGAGAAATGGTATCTCACTGTCTACACATGGTGAGGTCATGGTCACAGCTTAAACAAGGACAAAGTACAGAACTTTGGAATTGTATCTATATCATGGTCCCTTGTTAATGAGGAAAAGAAGAGAGGATAGAAGGTAGAAACAAGAGAATGAGAGAGCTCTTTGTAAGCAGCCACACACCCCCAAAGGTAGAGATGGCATCTGCCAAGAGCGTTACTCCTGAAGAAGAAGACTCTGACCAGAGAGAACATAGTCTGAATTAAACTTAAGCCGCAAGCCCAGGGTAGAAGTTCTCCAGGCAACTGCATCAGCCATGGTCCTATCAGTGACCCCAGCTTCTATACGGGTCCGAATGAGCTCAGAACATCCCATGGAGCACCCCCATACACCCGCAGAGACACACAACAGGTTCCCCAGCACCTGTCCATTTGCTTTGTCGGGTCCTTGAGGCCTTCTACAAACTGGCTCCAACCTACTTTGCAAGCCTCATGCCAGATCACTCTGCAGTACACACCCTTTGCCACACCGCTGCATACCCTGGTCTTCCCAGTTCCTAGCAGGAAGGAAGAACAGTGTTCCTGCCATTATTCCTTCCTACCTGATCTTCAAGATCTGGGGCAAAGACCACCTCTTCCTAGAAGCTTAGATCGCCCTTCCTCAAAATGCTGTTCCTGTCTATTCTATTGGGCTTATCCCATCCTTTCCAGTATCACAGGTCACCCCCGCTTCCCAACCTGGAGCTAATGTCCTTAAAGATGAGAACTGTGTTTCTTCTGTCATTTTTCATTCCCTTTACCTAAATGGAAATCCATGATGTACAAAAGCACAAAGCAAGGGCTAAGGACGGGGTATTTTGTTTGTTTGTTTGTTTGAGACGGAGTCTCGTTCTGTCACCCAAGCTGGAGTACAGTGCCGCGATCTTGGCTCACTGCAACCTCCGCCTCCCAGATTCAAGCAATTCTCTGCCTTAGCCTCCCGAGTTGCTGGGATTACAGGTGCCTGCCACCATGCCTGGCTAATTTTTGTATTTTTAGTAGAGACGGGGTTTCACCATCTTGGCCAGGCTGGTCTTGAACTCCTGACCTCATGATCCACCCATCTCAGCCTCCCAAAGTGTTGGGATTACAGGCGTGAGCCACTGCACCTGGCTGGGGTTTTTTCTTTTTTTTTTAGTAGTAGTAGTAGTAGTAAAATATGCTTGTGTCCAATGGAGGAGATAAGGCATGAACCTAAATACCGTAAAACTCAGAACAAAGTGCGTAACACAGTCCCTGATGCTGAGCAGAAACTTGGTAAATAATTTCTGAACTACTGAAAGTGGCAACTGACTGTACGAAATAAATGGCCCACCCCACTCCCGCCATCACTCTTTCCTGGCTTTGGTCATCACACCTGACAGCACATTATGTACTTATCTGTTTGCTCACTGCCTATTTGCCCCACTAGAGCAAAAGTTTGGTGAAGGCAGGAACTTTGTCGTATTCTCCACACTATCCCCAGAACTTTGCACAGTATCTGGCATACAGTCGGTGCTTGTTTGGTGAATAAATGAATGAGTGAATGAGTGAATGCCTAGCACAACATGCAACAGATGTATGTGCTCCATAAGTTTTTGCTAATTTATTATTGTTGGAAGGGGCTTAACCAAAGAAAAGGTAAGTGCTGTGGAAATCCAAAGAAATACGACTGTTTCCACAAAGGGGCAGGGACAGCTTCACGGAAAAGATAATGATGAAGTTGGGCTTTCAAAGAGGGGTCTGCTGTGTACAGAGAAGGGAAGGGCAGTGCAGAGAGGGAAATCTGCAAAAGGACGGGTTTCTCAGAGAAGGGTGAGCATTCAGTTTCAAGGCAGCAAAAACTAGAAGAATTGAGAGAGAAGGTGGAAAAGACCCCAGTACAGATTTTGAAGGACCTTAAGTACCAAGCTAAGACGTTGAGACTGTGTTCCGTGCGCATCAGGAAGCACTGAGTATATCCTGAATCCCTCCAAAAGTGGGTGCACGCACAGAGTTGGCAATTAACAAGGATTAACCCAGCTCTTGTTAAATGAACACATTAGATCAAACGGGAAGACAGAGATGATGAACTACATCTCCCCTGTGTCTTCTCGGGGCTTTCGGCCGAAGATTGTTCGGGTTTAAAAATACAAAATAGGACACGAAGAATGGACGCCGTCCCAAGGGGCACCTGAGATGGTCAGCTGGTTCCTCCGAGACTGCCTTCTCCTCCCTTCCCAGGCAGCAGAGGAGGCTCACCTGTCTGCCAAAAATCATCTGACACAGAACACAGAAGCTTCGTAGTCTTAGGAGACTGACCTTAACAATGAAATGAAAGCATGTGAGGAACAGCAAAATCCAGGGAAAGGACATTTGTAGGACAAGGTGCCCCTCCTCCTTGGGCTGACACCTGCTACTGACTTGGAACACAGGAAGGAGCAGTGCTCACCGACAAGAAAGAAGCTAAGCCACTAATCCTCCCAGGTCCTCGCTGTTGTGGAAAAGGGCTGCAGACACACCACCACATCCTCGCTGGGAACGAGAAAACTCACTGGCAGGCCGGTTCACGGTGGCTGCCGAGATGACAGCTGCAGAACATCCAAGATGGCAAGATGCTAGAATGACCCGACCCACAGCAGCAAGGGAAGGCCAGATGCCGAAAACTCACCCTTCGCCCTTGAGAAGCTGCCAAGAAACCACTCCCCCAGAACAGGAGGTGTGCGTGTACACGTTTGGGCTGCCATTGCACCCATCTGGATGCGTGCTTAGCAGAGAACCTTCCAGGGCCCTGAAGCCACGTCAGAGGAGAAGAGGGGAACAGGAAAACCCAGCTGCTAGCTCAGCCCTGCTACAATCTAACTGTGGACCTGAAGCAACCAACGTACCTTTACTGGGCAGCAGCTGCCTCCACAGGGAAAAAGGCAGGCTGGATTCAGTTCATTCATTTAGTTACTAAACAGTTCCCTGCCCTCAGAGAGCTTACATTCCAATTAAGATTTTCCTTCAGTCATTTCACCATTGTACTTTTTTTTATTCTATTAAAATAATTCTCCGGCCGGACGCAGTGGCTCACGCCTGTAATCCCAGCACTTTGGGAGGCAGAGGCGGGTGGATTACCTGAGGTCAGGAGTTCAAGACCAGCCTGGTCAACATCATGAAACCCCATTTCTACAAAAATACAAAAATTAGCCAAGCATGATGGCAGGTACCTATAATCCCAGCTACTTGGGAGGCTGAGGCAGGAGAATTGCTTGAACCCAGGAGGTGGAGGTTGCAGTGAGCCAAGATCTCACCACTGCACTCCAGCCTGGGTGACCAAGTGAGACTCTATCTTAAAAATAATAATAAAAAAATACTAATCCTATAATAATAAGATCAACAGGCATTTGCGGGATGCTATTTTATGCCAGACTCCCAGTGAAGAATTTTGTATTTATCCTCCAAACAACAGCATGCAATGAGTACTATAATTCTCCCTCTTTTACAGAGGAGGAAACTGAGCCTTGGGGATGCTTAAATGACTCGCCCCTGGCCACCCCGCTGTGACTGAAGGCAACTAGAAATAGGTTAAAGAAGTGAGATCTCCCTGCATCAACAGATGAGGTTCTGGTCTCTAAAAGTTAAGGAAGGAAATGGCAATTGGGAAAAGGTGGGAATGTTTTCTTATACACAAGGATAATTAAGACAGATGGTGAGTACACCCAGACCTCGCTCTTGCTGAAAGACGCTAAGGAGTCTCTTGGTTCCTCCACACACAAGAAAAGAACCCACGAGCTCAAGCAAAACTCTTCCAGACAGCCAACACTCCAGTCCAAAGGGAGCAAAGAAAGAACAGGGAATGATGGATCCTCATCATCCTCATGTCTCCGAAGGCCTCAAATTGAGTCATCTTTTTAGAGGAGCACGACCATTTTAATTTTTAAAAAGATAAGGGGGGGAACTCTTACATATTTTACAAAATGAAATAATCATCCGGAGAAATAGGAAGATATAGAATGAACCAGTCTTCTTGCCCTGATCAAAATATACTTCACTAATTAACAGCCTCTAGTCTCCAAAGAGTCTCCCCACCCTACTTCACTTGAGATGTGAACATTTACACCGCAAAGGGGGACACATAAACTGCAGGATTCAAAACCTTCCTTTGGTGACTCATTAAAACTATGGTCTAAACAGATTTTTATTTATATGATACATTACAGAATATTATGACAGTACTAAGATGAAATCTGTTCTTCACTGCCATGGATTTTCTTTCATTTTAAGTTACCGTTTCTTTCCACTAGTCTTGTTTTAACACCTCCACGGAATATTTCTCTGGCGCGCGTTAGCAAGGAGGGACAGCCAGAAAGCAGAGAAACTCATTTTAACTGAAACACACACTGACATATCATTTACAAGCTCCTCGCCCAGCCCACGAGGAGGGGCAGGGTTCCCTCTGCCACTGTGACCTGAACACAAAAACACAGAAGTTTTATTGAAGGGAGATAAACGATAAATAAATCAGGCTCAACTTAAAGTTCTACGCTCCTGCCAGCCGGGTTTTGGCCCCCAACACTAACTCCAGTCTGAAATCCCAGAGACCAGGCTCAAATTCTATTGGAAAATAAATGTAGACAGGGAAGACACCTTCTCCCCACCCTGTCCCAATTCTCAACCACCGTACAACCTTGGCATTTACTCTGTTGCCTCACTGGGGTTGAGTAACTCCAGAACCATCTGAAAAGATGGCCTGAGGGGTCGGATGGAAAGATATAAGACAGTGTCACACACTGGTATAACATGATGGGACAAGGCTAATCACCTAGGCCCAGGAACGTAAAACTTCAAAGTCCTGGGCCTCTGGCAATGGTTCCCTCAGCACAGCCTGCTGACCTCTCGGAGCCCATCTCCTGTCACATAACAGAGGGGCCATCCCCTGAGGTACCCCCATAGCATGGCACATTGGTGAAGGGCCCAGTTCTACAGCCAGGTTGCCTGGGTATGGCTCCTGGACATCCATCCATGCCTCAGTTTCCTCATTTATAAAATGAGCTCATACTGGTACTCTCCTCATAGGGCTGCGTGAGGATTAAATGGGTTAACAAAATCTCTGCAATAGTGCCTGGCATATAAATTCAATTAGTATCATTATGATTACTCAACCTCTCACAGGATTGATGTGAGAACTTAATAAAAACAGCAGTAAAAAGTAGCAGGTTGGCCAGGCACGGTGGCTCCCGCCTATAATCCCAGCACTCTGGGAGGCAGAGGTGGGAGGATAGCTTGGCCCAGGAGTTCAAGACTAGCCTGGGCAACACAGTGAGATCCCATCTCAAAATAAATAAATATATACATACATACATACATACATAAAATAGCAGGTTAACGCTTCTATGGCATTACCATGCAACACATCTTTTTTTTTTTCCAGTCCCTTTACCTTTATTAATTTATGTAATCTGCAGAAAAACTCTATGAGATGGAAAAACAAAGGTTCAAGGAAGTTAAACGATCGTTCAAATTCACACAGCTAAAGAGTGGCACCATCAGCATCTGAACCCGGGCTGTCCCGCTTGCAAACCACCACCAGAACAGTGATGAGAAAACCGACAAGAAAAATAATGACAATGACAAAGACCTTTGTCGCAGACCACGCTCTTTTACTCTACACAAAAACCTTCTGGGAGAGCTACTGTCATCACTCCTATTTTACAGATGAGCACACTGAGACTGAGAGAAGGTCAGGGACAACAGCCGAATGCCCCAGGAGATGGAATGGAGATGGAGATAATGAACAGCAAAGTCCTCTGTAAAGTGAAGTATGTCATACACAGTAAGGTGTTATTATTAAATCCCTAGAATTCATGGAAAGATGTTCTCCCCCAACTGGTTTCGTGTCAATTCACCTACAAACATTCCAGATGTGGAGCTGAGGGCTGGGAAAGGAATGCACACTTTGACAAGTTTGAGAAATATTCTGTCTCGTTTTCAAGTTGAATGCATCACTGCAGAGTGTATTAAAGTGAAATATTGCTTTTCTCGTTTAAAAACAAAGTTAAGGAAGGGGGACAACAAGGGGGAGAGAAAAACAGGTCAAACCCATGGTTTTACCAAGTAAGGGATTTTTCCAGCTTCCCTCTTGGGTAATCTGATCCAAGCTCTGAGTGATCAAATGACTAACCTGGAAATTTGAAGATTCACACTTATGGAAGAAACAGCAATTCTTCCAAACCCAGGAAATACTGCTAACTCTGGGAAGCTCTCTGAAATGTGAAGGATCACAGACAGTTTGGGAAGTAACTAAAACAATAAGGACAATTCCAAAGTTTGTGCTAAGTACAGAAATAACCTAATCTCTTTAGTTCATTAACTCCTATCATTTGCTTAAGCATTAGAAATAAACGCCTTAAGAAAACATTTCATTGCATTTACTTAAAAAGTTGTGTTTCCATCTTTAAAAAAGGGAGAAGAAAGAGAACAAGGAGGGAGAGAGGGAAGGAAGGAGGGAAGAAAGGAAGGAATCAATCAATCAAGTGGTAGGCTCCAGACCTGAAAGTACCATCACAATCACCAACTTTTCCTATATTAATGTGCAAAACCATTCCTCTCTTTACACAATTAAAAGGTTCCACTTCTGGGAGACCATGCGTACAGAAATAAACTGAATTTGCTAAAGTCACAACCCTTTCCGACTTACAATCTGAAGCTTCAACTTTTCCCCTTTCCCTAAAAGAATGACAAATCCAGAAGACACATAAAAACATTTCTTCCAGTGCTACATAGGGAAGAAAAAAAGTAACTAAAAAGTGTAAACGTAACATGTAAGCCATAAGCCCTTCCAATTTAATCGTAGGCTTCATGCAGCTGTGTTCTCATAGCCACACCTGGCAAGCTCAGAGAAAACTATGTTAACGACACACTTCTAAAAAAGTGAAGCCCTATCTCGATTCTTTAAGCAAGTCTTGTAGTGCCACTCCTACAAGGTTACAACATTTTTAGGACTTCTCCACCCAGGCACCAGCACTTGCACAAATAAGAAGCACTGTTGGTTTCAAGTATGCCCTGACTTATCCAACCAACCTACAAACCAAGATATCCACTGCTTCCTCTCTCAGATTTAAGGCTTTATGGGCCTAAGAAGTTGTTTTATCCAAGAAAGGATCAGCTGTTTAGTTAAACTCTATTCCTCTCCATAAACTCCGAGTTGTACCCTCCAAAAGAGTCACAAGGAAATGTTTGACTTTTCCTGATATGATCTTGGAAATGCTTAAAAAGTAAACAGAATACTTGCAAAAAATACTGCAGTGGATGGAACCACGTCCTCCCACTAAGCATCAGACTTGTCCCTGCCCCCAGGTGGATGTTTCGAAGCCACCTTGGGATGGCTAACTTAGAGACGCATGGTTATCTCCACAGGACTACTTGCCCAGCCTGTCCTGATACCCCGAAGGAACAGTGAATACCAGGCTTCAACAGTTCATTGCCAATGCTGTTTGAAACTTGAAATTCTTGGCAAACATCTCTGAGTGCTAAAATCCTACTGTTGATTCTCCTACTTACCTTCGGTTGCGCTCGACGAGGAAATGCAACTTTGGGGTCAATCTGGGAAAAAAAAATAGAAAAGCAGGAGTCAATAAAGTACTTTAAGAAAAGGAAAAAATATATGATTAATCACCTAATTATTCATCACTCATTTCTCAGGCTTATAATTCAGCTTTTAGTAACTTCTCAGGCATCTCAAAAGTTTCCTAGGCCGGGCGCGGTGGCTCAAGCCTGTAATCCCAGCACTTTGGGAGGCCGAGACGGGTGGATCACGAGGTCAGGAGATCGCGACCATCCTGGCTAACACGGTGAAACCCCGTCTCTACTAAAAATACAAAAAACTAGCCGGGCGAGGTGGCGGGCGCCTGTAGTCCCAGCTACTCAGGAGGCTGAGGCAGGAGAATGGCGTGAACCCGGGAGGCAGAGCTTGCAGTGAGCTGAGATCCGGCCACTACACTCCAGCCTGGGCGACAGAGCGAGACTCCGTCTCAAAAAAAAAAAAAAAAAAAAAAAAAGTTTCCTAAACTTTGATCTCAACTTAACCATCCCTCCAATAGATCACATAACTAACATAGCTAGCTAGCCTTTCTGAAATGACCCACCATGCATTTCAGTGTGTGATGCTCTTAATAAACTAGATCTCATGTATTCTTATTTAGGCAAGGGCTTCTTCTTCCAGACACTGAATATTAAATGGTATCTGCATCTAATTTGCTATGCGTGGCTGGGAGAAAAGAGGGGAGCATCATTATCATTGGGAAAAAAATCATAACCTGAAAATGAAATCTAAGTATTCTCTAGCAGTAGGTAATTGGATGGTATTTCTTGTCCCTGATGATAACTAAACAACACAGGAGGGGAAGGAGATTCCAAAATTTTTTAAAATCAACAACATCCAAAAACTCCCCATAGACATCCAACACAATGCTCTGCTTGAGTTAATTAATTCATTTTAGCAAAAGTAAAGTTACCCAGGATTAATCAAAAAGATCATCTGTTCTGTAGTTATACCTCAAAAGATAAAAAATAATATTTTTTTAAGGAAAGAAAGTGAAGCATGTGAGCTAAAGCCACCTGGATTTTAAAAACAACAGGGAGTAAAAATCTATCAGCAACCTAAACCCAAATTAGAAAAGAAATCTCATCATAGGGAGAGCACGAAAAAAAAAGTTACTGAATAAAAGAAGTAGTCAGAATCTAGCGCAACAAGTAGGGGATTCCCCTACCCCAACCTCAATCCAAATGGAAAAACAGCCTCCAGTCCAAATCAGACACTTGCAAAATGCATGATGCTCAATCAGGGCCTAGCTGTTCTGAACTCAGAACAGTTCTCCCAGAAGCATGTGAATCTAACAGGCTGATGTGAGGGAAGAAAAAAGTGACTGCACAGATAAAAAGAGGAGGTAAGAAATGTGAAAATATTGCCGTTGTCGGTTTTCATTCAATTTCCAAATGGCACAAATCTTTGGGTAAAAATTTAACACAGATAGAATAAACACTGATACCGGTTATTTATTTCTAGGCTTTGGCTTTCATTTTAAAATGTTTTCCTTTTAAAAAGTAAATCTGAGCTTTGTTTTTACTTCTGCCATGGGGGCAGGGGGAAAGAGTAATGCTTTGGAGGAAAGTAGGGAGGGTGGGGGTGAGGAGTGGGAAGCACCGAGGATAGTTCATTTGTTCCCTGACTTACATCCCCTAGCGTCCCAGCCAGAAAGACATATGAGGATTTCCTGCTGTTATTACAGTGGCTTAACGACCTAATAAAAGTCTGCATTGCGTTCCCTACCTTTAAACATCACCTGAGAAATGAGAGATTACTTTTCAAAAACTAAAATAGACAAAAATCTCTGATCTAGAAAACTACCCTTTCATAAGGATTAACATTACTGCATCTACAGGTGTGTCCAGCACTGACTAGCGCTTGTCTACAAGAGAAATACAACAGGTGTGGATTTTCCATTCTGTTGACCGAACGTAAGACAGAGGTGTCTTTTTATAAATACTCCCCAGAAAGTGTTTTTTTAGTTGACCGGCACACAATTGCAATCAGAAATCACCTTGTTTATGAGGTAACAGGTGTGGGGTATGTTGAGGGAGGTGCCAGGAGCTGGAAGACGTAAGGTGCAATGAAGAAAGTGAAGTACTAAAAAAAAATTAAATCGCAAAACTAAACAGCCAATTCAGAACTCCTGGATGGTGTGTGGCGGTATCAGAGCACTGTATCATGATCAAAGTTCCTCAGTGTGCAAAGTTTACACGCTGAGATCTCTGAAGGAGAGGAAGGGTCAAGTTAGGCATGGCAAATCCCAACCTTTTGCACATCCCTGTCAACTATTTTGTAAAAAACAAACAAAAAAGAAAACTACCAAAAATGAAAACATTAGTTAGTTAGGTACAGCTCTACTTACTGTAGCTACAAGTCCTCTAGGAAAAGACTAGGGTACTATTTTGGATGTGAATGGCCGTTACCTAAACAAAGCTTTTAAGGTAACAGTAAACAAGATCCTCGTTTCCATGTCAATAAACCAACCGCTTCTGCCTCCTGCACTGAACGTTGAAACAAAGTCAAAAGCTAGGTTACACTAAATAATAGTGACCAAAACAAGTCTACAAACAATCAGAGAGGGAAACTGCAGGCTTTGCACCTGATACAGAGGAATATGACCCGCCAGCCACCACAGAAACTAAATACTGTTTCTCCCACCCAGGTAGCAAGAGGGGGTGGATGATAAATTCCCAAATTTGCCTTGAAAAGATTTTCCTCTTTAATTTCACTAGCTTTTTGAAATGGCTAACGAAGAAATCAAGGAGAGAAAAATTCTTCAGACATCCGTTATCGTCCTATAAATGATTTCTGAAATTAAATTATCTAAAAGTACAAAAGGCTGGGCTGCATGCAAGCTATGACAAGTCCAGGACAATTAATAAAGCAACTAAGAGTGTAGGTGGGTTTCTTTCTTAGGAGAAGGCACGCACACCTGATCTCTTTGATCAGAGAAAGAGGGTGAATTTGCAAAATCAATTCAAGTGCACCGAAGGTTGCCAGGTTTCTTTATTTTCTTTCCTTCTCTTCCATTCAATGTTAAAGCCAAAAGGGACTTGAAAAGATCACCTCGGTCCACTTATTTTACAGAAGAGGAAATTGAGACCCAGAGGTAGGGAATGACTTGCTCACTTTCCTAAGAGGCGGATGGAAGTAGCGCCCCATCGCTGGCCTTGTCCCACTACCCCATCACAGAGGAGTGAAGTTCCATGCAACCCAGCACTACAGCCCAGTGTCATCTTAAGGCCTCCGTTTGGGGCAGATATATATTAATAAAAACCGTGGGGAAACTCTTGTAGGCATAAAGGGAAGGGAGGAGAGGCAGGAAGCCCATACAGGGGCTAAATAAAACACTGCACACTCCCCCTCCCGTTAAATGTATTGTTATATGCAGACACTCTTCCCTTCCCCTTCTGACCTCTGCCTGGAGACTTTTCCCCCTTCTACTCTGGATTTTTAAAACTTGTAATGTATAAAAGTACCCACACTCAAATGAAAGGATCTGAGAAAGAAAAGGAAGGAAAAAAAAATCACTTTGAAACCCCCAGGCCTTATCAGCCTTAGATCTCACGCCATCTGGAGTCACCCCAGTGGATGCCCAGCTCAGCTCTGCCGGCCTCCCCTTCCCTTCCCAAACCACATTCCAAATCCCAAGTGCCCCAGGAGGAACCTGTTGCCTGGACCTGTATTTAGCGCCCTCTCCCTTCCTTCCCACTGCTGTCCCCCTTGGCCACAAAGCAGGCTGTGCCTTCTCAAAGCTGATCCCCAGAGCCACAGTTGGGAACGTGTGCTGTGCTTGGCTGACAAAGAAAAGTTGCATTTGCTCTCTGGTGGAGTTTCTCTGCACAGTCCCCAGGCCGGGCAGGCAGACTCTGCCGGAGCCGAACCCTCTCCTCCCCAGGCCTAACCTTGGCAGCATCTGAAGCTGCAATGGGACAGGCTCTAAAAAGAAAACCCCAAAGTCAGCCACGGCAGCAAACTTTTGAATCAACTCGCTAGCTCAGTTTAAACTACCCAGCTCTAGTACAGAAGCAAAAGAAGGCGCTGTCCCTTTAAATGAGGCTGTCAATGCCCAGACCGTTCCTGAAAAGGGGCGAACAACAACAACAAAAAGCAACCTACCGTCTTGGAATCTAACTCATGGTGGGGCTGACCTAATACTTTATCTACACTTGCTGGGTCTGCGAACGTGACGAAACCGAAGCCTCTGAAAGGAGACAAAGAGGGAGAAAAACAAACAAGAAAATGTGACACCATTGAAAGCAACAAGGAGTGAGACCTAAGGCTGAATGAGGAGCAAAAGTTGCCCTCCACGCACCCCCACTCCCACTCCCCTCCTCCAATTCCCCACCTGCCTACAGCCCTCCACCTCGCCAGAAAAAACATCAAGGTTAATGGGGGAAGTGGAACGGGGGCAGGGAGGGTGGAGGTAACTTGGAAAATGCTGGTGCCTCCACTCTTTGGCCACCTCAGTTTCCTCTCCTCCTCCCCTTCCCTTTCTTAACGCTTTGTTTTATTCCGAAGAAAGCCCGGCACTTAGAAGAGATTCACCACCATCTTTCTAAGAGGGATCTTAAGAGTTTGGGGAGCTGGGAGTGTGGGGGAAACATACATTAAGACCAAAAAAAAACTATGCGAAAGTAAATGAAGCTGAATGTCATTTTAAACAGAGAAAAAGAAGCGACGGGAAAATGACTTAAAGCAGAGAGATGGGTATCTCTGTATCCAGAGTTCAGCTCCAATTAACAATAACCTCTGGGGTTACTGGGGGGCGGTGGGGGTGGTATAGAGCCCCGTTCGAGATCAGCCACGCGCCTCAGCCCCATTCTAATCCGCTTAGCTACTTCCGAAGACACCTCCAAAAATAAAACTTCAACTTTGTTCTAAAATAAAGACAAAATCCAGAAGGGAATGGTTTACCTGGAGCGTTTCGTAGTGGGATCTCTCATGACCATACATTCTCTAATTTCTCCAAATTTGCTAAAATAGTCTCTAAGGCTATCTGTAGAGAGAGAAAGAGAGAGATGGGGGGGGGGAGAGAAGGTGTGGAAAAAAAAAAGCAATGCAAATTTTCATCAAGGACAAAATCCAAAAGTAGTTTTCTGTTGTTATTCTGTTTTGTTTTTGCATTTTTTGCACACGCGGGGGAAATTCGGCAACAGAGGTCGCATAGAGGGCTCAGAAAGGATTTGCTATTTAAAAAAATAACCTTGCACAGGAGAAGTGGGGAGCCAATGGCGGGGGGGGGGCTCCTACACCGGGATAACAAAGAGCAATAAAGAAGCCAAGAAGGGGGGGACCCAGGCGTCCCCCCCTCCCTCCCTTACCTGGTGAGGTCTGCCAGCTCAGTCCACCGATAAACATTTTACTAGAGGGAGAAAACATAACAGAAGTGAGCACCGATGTCAGATCGGCCATTTTGACGTGTAACTTACAAAAGCTAAAAGGAAAGCGGGGGGGAGCGAGCGAGCGAGAGCCGGGAGGTGGGGTGGGGGAGAAGGTGACGGCGAAATGCAATCCAAAGGTGTGTAACTTCCACGGGGGGGGCGCGCGGGAGGGGCGGGGGGGCGCGGGAGATGCCCGGCTCCGCGCACCGCCGTCCCCGCCGCTGCAAGGAGAGCGAGCCCGAGGCGGCGCGGTGGGCAGCGGCTGGAAACTTACCCGGGGTCGTGCTGGGAGTCGTTGGCGCTGCCCGAGGTGCCTTGGCTCCCATTTGCCTCCATATCTGAGCCCCCCCGCCCCCCCACCCCCAAAAAACCGAGCCCCACAGCGATCGGAGCGGAGCGGCGGCCGGCTCCGAGCCCCGAGATCTCCGCTCCCTCCTCCCCCTCCTCCTCCCCCCCGCCCGGGCTCCTCCGAATCTCTCTGCGAGCGGCGGAGCCGGGGCAGCGGCGAGAGCCGTCACACGTGGGCTCGGCTTAGCTCAGCCCCGCTGCCTCGCACACCCCCCGTCCCCGCCCCCCCGGCCCATCACCACCTCTCCCCCTCCTCCTCCCCACCCCCATCTCCTCCTCCTCCTCCCCCTCCTCCCCGGCGCACGTGGGGCGGAGTTCTAGAACGTCGTGTAACCAATGCCGGTGACGTCACGCACCCCCGTGCGGCCCCCGCCTGCCCGCGCGCGCACACTCGGCCCCCCACGGCCGGACCCACACGGGTGGCGCGCGAACCCCGCGGGCCGAGGGGACCCCGCCTCCGGGCCGGCAGGGCGCAGGGCGAGGGGGAGCGCACCCCGACTTCCCTGGATCACATGGGCTGCGGGGGGCGGGTGGATCGGGGGAGGGGAGGCGCGGGGAGCTTGCTGCGGCTCCTCACCCGGACCGGGGAGAAGACGCCGCCCCCCACCCTCTCTAGTTCGCCCTCTCCATTCAAGTTTGCCGGCCCCTGCCGCCGAGATCCGGAGATGGCACCAGCCGCCCGCCCTGCGCTGTGCCCTGTTTCCAGCCACGGCTCAGAAATTTAGGTCAAGGACGTCGGGAGCAAACCCACACCCCGGCGCTTCTCTGGCGGCCCCCGAGACCCCCCAGGATCCGGGGGCTTCAGGATAACGGAGACCCTCCTGCACAAACACCAGCCACAAGTTTTATTTTCCTTTTGCGCTGGAAGTTCTCTCTGGCTCTCGCTCCACACCGGCACGTCTTGCGCGGTTCCCCGCCCTTCCCCAGTAGAGGTACCAATCCGTGCCCGGGAAAGGTTATTTTGGAACTTTGAGAAACTGACGCGATTCCAGTGGCGAGAAAGTGCCGAAAAAAAGGGTTTCCGCGTTAATCATACAGTGTTTTAAAAATATAATATGATAGGTTATAGGAGTCAAGGTCACATGATTGAGGTTCAAAGCAAATGTTTGTATATAACGAGAAGTGCTTTTGGAGTGCCTCTGGGATGGCTGGGAAGGGTGGTTATTTCAGGAAACCCCTGTTTAATCCGTTCGTTATATATTTTATTTCTCAAATTACCCAGCCTTTGTATGCCAGGATAATAAAGTGCATGAGACTGAAATAGCCCAAGACCCCTCACGACCTGCAGAGGTAGCTGGTGGCAGAAGGCTTCAGAATCACTCCCACCTTAGGAGCAGCAGTATTGTACAGCACGGGTTCTGGCATACAGTGGATGCTTAATAAATGCTGGTTTCATACCTTCATGCACTGAAAACTCCAAAAAGACGGTGTCTGTAGCCTTCCAAAGGCATCGCACGTTTCTCCGGCAGATTCTAGGCTGGCCAAATTCGGGCTGGTTTCAATTTATGGGGCATTGGAAACAATACGGATACAATTATCCATATTGTTTTAAATCTGTATTGTTTTATTGCAGTAAACTGAGTTAATATGGCGTGAGGGGCAACATAAAGTTGTGGTTCATCAAATACTGAGATTAATGTTAAGTATGAATTGATACCCAATTAACACTTTTCCATTAATTTTCATAGGATTAAGAGACAACGGAAGACACTCAACACCAAAACTGTACCAAATCCACTGTGGGTTTTGGAAAAATGGAATATTTGGAAAATCTCAACACCAGCCATATCCTTGAGTGACCAGACCCTCAATCTCCCCGTTCCCTGAATTGCAGTAATTCCTCCTTGACAGGATTGATGGGGTGAAGGTGAGAGGCTGAAGTGAACCAATGTTGTAAAAGTTCCTTTTTCACTGTAAACCTGATTCGTGTTTATTATCAATCACTACTCAATATAATCATATTGAGAAGGTGCTCTAAGACTTTAAACCACAAACCCGAACATTTCCTGTCACTCCAAGCTCCTTCCCAAATCATCTGGGGTCTCATGTGTTGAACGGCCAGTTGTTATGATGATTGTTTATTATGATTGATTATTCTCAACAGTATGCAGACAACAGAGCTCATTGTATTGTGTTGGGATTTTTACAGTAGAACCACAGGCCATCCTAGGTAGAAAGGACTTTCCTAGTCTAATACCCTCATTATACATCAGGGTCTCAGAGGTGCCAAACTCACCAGCCTACACCCCACCCCCACCCTCTGATCATCAGTCCAATTCGGTGTGGCCTCTGCTGCCTGCATGTTTATTCCGTCCCTCACAAGGCGAGAGTTGGGGGCCCTTCTTCTGTGGTATAGACTTCCACAAGCTGACACTTACAGAACTGATTTAAAATCCAGAGAGGGTCTAGAGCTGCAGTTACAAAGTCGGTGGCTTAGAAAGAACTGGATTTTAAGTTTCCATTACTACATTTTTACTCATTTATTTTTAATTTATATATGGTAACCTTTACTCTTTTTGGTCTGTAATTCTATGAGTGTTGACTTATGCATAGAGTCATGTAACCACCACCATAATCAAGATGCAGAACAGTTTCATTGTCCAAAAAAATTCCCTCTTGGCTGCCCCTATGCACTACATTATTTGTAATAGCTTATTATTATTATTATTATTTTATGCATTTTTTTCTCCAGCTCACTCAATGTAGCCCCTGCCTCAGGAGAATACGAGCAGCATAATATCAGTCCTCAACCCTCTGAAAGTCTCAACAGCCCAAGACAATGTTGGACACTTCCTTCTTCAAACTCAATCTTCCAGGATGGGTTTAAACACATGTTGATGCCACTCAAATTGAAATTTCTAGCCTCACCCTTCCTGAAGAGCTCCAGGCTCTGGTCAGTTTTGTATTCAACATCTCCACTTAGCCTTTCTGAAGCAAGCCCAAGTTCAAATCCATCTTTCTTGCTACTGCATCCCAGATCTCCCACCCGAGGCCCTGCAACAGCTCACAAAACAGTCTTCCCACATCCACCCTTACTCCACTTATGTGCCTGGAAATCTTTCCCAGACCTCTCTGACAGGGTCCAATGCCCTTAGATATGCAATTACCTTACCAGAACGTCCTCTGTGTACCTTACCCTGTATGATCATTTGCTTTATTGCCCATCTCCTCTAAGCCAGAAGCTCCTGTCCCTTTCTGCTCTCCATGTACCAGCACAGTGCCTGCTGGCGCACGGTTAATGCTCAATAAATAATGATTGACTGAATGAGTGGATGGATGAATGAATGATGGTCAACATTTAATTTCATTCTAGGATTCTTTTTGTATTCATGTTCATAAGTCAAATTGGTTGCAGTTTTCCCTTTTCATACTGCTTTTGTCTGGTTATACTGGTCTCATAAAATGAACTGGTAAATGTTCCTTCTTTTTTCATTTACTGGAACAGTGTGTGTAAGATTGGAGTTATGTGTTCCTTGAATGTTTGGTAGAACTTGCGGGTAAATTGTCTGGGTCTGGGATAGACATTTCGTGGGTTGATTTTTAACTACTGATTCCATTTCTTGAACGCTTGTAGATCTCTTCAGGTTTTCTGTTTTCTTCTTGAATCTATTTTTATACACTATATTTTTCAAAGAAATTATCCATACCATCTAGGTTTTCAAATGTGTTGACAAAATGCTGTTCATAGTTATCTCTTAATGTATTTTAATCTCTGCTGTATCTATCCATAATGTTTATTTTTTTTCATTCCAAATATCATTTTATATGTATTTTTTCTTATCTGGATCAGCTGTGCCAGAGATTTTGTTGTTGTTGTTTTTTACTAGTGTTTTCTTTCTACTTTCTATTAGTGTTTTCAGAGAACCAGACTTTAGTTTAAATATTGTTTCTTTTTCTGTTCCAGTAAGTTTTGTCCGTATACATTATTAGACATTATATTCTTATATATGGCACAATAGAAAAGATATACTATTATATAGTAGAATATAATATATAATGTAATATTAATATATATCACATAGTATTCCCTTCTGCTTCTGCTCTTTTTGGATTTATTCTGTTGCTCTTTTTTTTCTTTTTGAATTGGTGCCTTGGGTAATTAATTTTTAGCCATCTGTTTTCTGATTTTAACATTTAAGACTACAGATTTCACTTTAAGTACCACTCAAGCTATACTCCACAAGATATACAGACTTTTTATTATCATTGAGGTAAAAAAAAAGTTTAGATTTTAGGCTGGACACAATGACTCACGCCTGTAATCCCAGCACTTTGGGAGGCTAAGGTGGGAGGATCCCTTGAGCCCAGGAGTTTGAGACCAGCCTGGGCAACATAGTGAGGCCCCATCTCTGCAAAAGAAAACTTTTCTAGAAACTAGCCAGGTGTGCTAACATGCACCTATAGGCCCAGCTACTCAGGAGGCTGAGGTGGGAGGATCACTTGAGCCTGGGAAGTTGAGACTGTAGTGAGCCATGATCACGTCACTACTCCAGCCTGGGTGACAGAGCGAGATCCTGTTTAAAAAAAAAAAAATTAGATTTCAGATACGATGTCTTCTTTGACCAGTGAATTAATACAGGTGTATTTGAGGGATATTTGAGGTTATTCTTTAGTTACTAACATCTAAATTAACTGAATTAAGTTCAAAGAACAGGATCTATATGAAGCAGATTCTTTGTTATTTATTGAAACTTGTTTGGTGCAGTCAATTTTTATATTTCATGTAGTTTTGAAAAGAATGTATATTTTTAAGTATAGCATTTTATATGGGTCTATTAGATCAGACTTATTAATTATATTATCTAGATTTCCTGTAGCCTTACTAATATTGTGTCTGCTTGACCTATTGCTTTTTATAGAAGTACATTAAAATTTCTATATGACTAGATTTGCCAGTTTCTCCTGTAATTCTCTCAACTTTTGCTGTATTTTAAAAGTACGTTGTCAGGTACATCAAAAAGAACTGTTGAAATTTCCTACTATAACTATGCATTTTCTACTTCTCATACTTTTTGCTTTGTGTATTTTAAGGCCTTGTTATGAGGTGCACACAAGCTTAGATTTGCTATTTTCCTAGTGAATTATTCCTTTAATATTGGCACAGAAGATACTTATCCCTAATGCCTTTTGCTTTAAAGTCTATTTTGTCTGTAATAAATGTAACTACTCTTTTGATTAGCCCTTGACTAATAGATCTTTCGCTTTCCCTCTTACCTTTTACTTTCAACCTTTCCATGTCCCAAATTTTTTGTTTGGTCTCCTGTAAATAGCGTATAGCTAGCTCTGGTTCATTATTTATTGTGCCAATTAGTAAGTTTAGTCCATTTACATTAATTGTGATTGCTGATATTTTTAAAAATCACGAAATATCACAATTTAGGGGCACAAAAATATATTAATCACAATCTCTAGTATAGCACACTAGCATCATTGTGTATACTCCTGGTCCTATTTTATTTTATCCACTGATATCATGAATACCTATAAACCTGCTATTCAACCAGAGAACTAAAACAGAAACAATGACTTATGTAACATCTCCTTATATGCTCCTCCCTATTTTGTTCCTCTAAAGTAACCATCAATCGGAATCTTGTATTTGTTATGATTTTGCTTTTTAAAAAGTTTTATGCATATCAATGGCTAATATTCTGTTTTGTTTTACTTTTTGTTTTGAAACTTTATGAAAAATTTCTGAGGCTTGATAATTTACTCAATATGAAATTATTGAGAATCAATTAGATCCTCTAGCCAGGTCCCTGGGGGGGCAGGGGGAACTCAGTTAGATTTTTGTAACTGGTTGTAGTTCATTCTTTCTCCCAGTTGTATAATATTCCATTATGTGACTGTGCCACAGTTTAGTTTCTCCATTCTCTCACAAACAAGACTTTGGGTTGTTTTCAGGATTTTTTTTTTTGCTATTATAAACAGTGTTATTATGAACATTCTTACCTTCTGATGCACATAGATCAGAAATTTCTCTTTGGAGTAATGGCTGGGTTGTAACATATGTGAATGTGAAATTTTACAAGGTAATACTAAGCTGCTTTCCAAAGTGGTGTTCCAATTTGTACTCCTACTAGCAATGTATAAGAGATCCTATTGGCCAGGCATGGTGGCTCATACCTGTAATCCCAGCACTTTGGGAGGCCGAGGCCTTTTTTTTTTTTTTTTTTTTTGAGATGGAGTCTCGCTCCATCAGCCATGCTGGAGTGCAGTGATACAATCAGCTCACTACAACCGCTGCCTCTTGGATTCAAGCGATCCTCCTGCCTCAGCCTCCGAGTAGCTGGTATTACAGGCACCCACCACCACAGCTAATTTTTGTATTTTTAGTAGAGACGGGGTTTCACCATGTTGGCCAGCTGGTCTCGAACTCCTGACCTCAATTGATCTGCCTGCCTTGGCCTCCCAAAGTTCTGGGATTACAGGCGTGAGCCACTGCATCTGGCCGGAAGTTGTAAATTCTATTTCTACTCTTTCAGTGATTATAATTTTAACCTGTACATGTGATCTAAAGTAAATCAAGTGCCCTAGAACTATTGAATAAGCTAAGAATGATTCAACTTCAGTTACATCCTCTCATTATGTTTTATTGTTGCTTGTTATTTTAGATCCACCTAGTTTTTATATCCCTAATTTTAACCTCTATTATAATTTTATATACAGTCAATTCATCGCTTAGATTTGCCCGTATTTACCAATTTCCTTCTCGATATAGACCCTTTCCCCTGAAACATAACCTTTAGTTTTTTTTTCAGGGGATTGTGTGAGTGATATGCTCTCTCCACTAACACAAACATACCATATTTCACTCTCACTCTCGAATGATGATTTCTCTGGGTGTAATATTCAAGATTGGCAGTTATTTTACCCCAGCACTTTTTTAAAATATCTTCCTATTCTTAATGTCTTCCTAATTTCTGAAACATTTGCTATGAGTCTAATTGTCATTCCTTTGTAGGTAATGTGTCTTTTCTCTCTGGTTTTAAGACTTTTTCCTTGTCTTTGGCTTCCTGCATTTTTACTCTGCCATATTCAAGTATGAATTTCTTGTTCTTTATCTGATTCAATACTCATTGTATATGCATAATTTTGGGATTCTGTCAATGAAATATCCCTCTCCTTGTCTTTTGGTACTTATATGAAATGTATAATGCATCTTCTCCTTCTATCCAGCATACTCTGAATCTGTCAGACCTTTCTTCACTTTGTCTTTGCTGCTTCCTGGGCAGTTTTCTCAGATCCATCTGCTGTTCTTTCTTCAACTCTGTCTAATCTGCTGTTTAACTCATCACTGAGCTTTTCATTTTGGTTACTACATTTGTCATTTCTAGAAATCCTGTTTAGTTATATTTTTAAATCTACCTTTTTTAGAGTGTTATGTTACTTTCTCATGGTGTCAAAGGTTCCTTTGTGTCTTTAATAATTTTAAACTTACTTAGTTTATAGTCTGCCTGATAGTTTTGTTACCTGAGGTTCTTGGGACCTTTGTGTCTGCTACATCTTGCTTGTGGAGGATTATATCCACATACATTGTATAGTTTGGCATTGGGTCTGTATTTCTGTATTCATTCTCAGCTTTGGGGTTCCTGGACCATACCACATTATAATCCCAAATTCTCAGTAAAGCCCTTTTTTCCCCACCCTCAACCCATGCCAAGACAGGCATATTTTCTTGTCTCCTTGTGACATTGGGGAGATTATTTTTCCACTGATTATTTCTCCAGTGATTCGGGAGGTTCTAGCTTTATGGGGTTCCAACTTTATGGGGATTCTGAGTTCCATTTTCCCACTTTTAATGGACCTTAAGCATAATCTCCTTCCATTTTGATGCTCAAACCTCAGGCTCCCAACACCAGCAAACCTGCCTGAGACCAGCTCAACCTCAGCTTACTTGCATACCATGCTATAATCTCCCTCTTCTTCCTGACTCTGAGAGCCTTTGCTTACTGTCCCAAGAGCTCATTTAAATGGGTGTTTATTACATCCTGACCAGTATTTATAGGTGGTTTATGATGGGAGGATTTTCAAGTTACTTAGTCTGCCATATTGCCAGAAATCGAACTTAGTTCCATTTAATTTTTAATATATTTCATTTCAAAATTGTAATATCTTCCACTTTAAATGCATTTTTTTTTCTGAGAGCACTGTGGCATGTAAATGTTGGGTTTTTTTTTGGAATAATCCCTTACAGGTGAATTAGTATTAGAATTATCTCAAGCGTGGCAAACATAGGTCAGTTTGGCTGTATGTTGTAATCACCTGGAGAACTTTAAAAAACACTGATTCTTGGTTTTACCCATGAGATTGTGATTTAATTGGCCTGAGGGACAGGCTGGGCAGTAGGCTTTTTTAAAGCTCCCCAAGTGATTCTAATGTGCCAACAAGGCTGAACATGATTAGTTTTAAATGTCCTGATGAAAACAAGCCAACAACTCATGATGGTACCTGAGTTCCACCCCAGAATGACTTGTTTTGCTAAGGAGGGCCCTAGGCATCATAATTTTTTAAAATTCTGCTTATGATTGTAGCGAAGATGGAGAACCAACAATGTACATGAGCATACCCAGTCTGATGGGGAGAGTTAAAATAATGTTGGCCGGGCATGGTGGCTTACACCTGTAGTCCCAACACTTTGGGAGGCTGAGGTAAGCAGATCACATGAGGTCAGGAGCTCGAGATCAACCTGGCCAACATGGTAAAACCCCGTCTCTACTAAAATACAAAAAAAAAATTAGCCAGTCATGGTGGCAGAAGCCTGTAATCCCAGCTACTTAGGAGGCTGAAGCAGGAGAATCGCTTGAACTCAGGAGGCGGAGGTTGCCAAAATCATGCCACTGCACTCCAGCCTGGGTGACAAAGAGAGACTCCGTCTCAAAAATAAATAAAATAATGTTAAAAGTGGAAGCATGAGAAATCATGTAGCCCAGCTGTTCCTACTGTCTGCAAAACAGGCCACCAGAGTCCCCAAGTGCTTTTAAGTGGTACAGATTCCTGGACATTGTGAATTTAACACAAGATCAGTGAGCCTTTAATTCCCCAGAGGACCTTAAAGGCCACCAACTTTGGAAACCATTCGGCTAGCCCATCTTATTTTACAAAGGAGGAAACCATCCCTCAGAAAAGTGTCTTTGTTCTCCGGGTCCCAGAGCTGATTAAGAGGAAAGCTGACTCTTAATCAAAGGCTGACCCTTCCAGTCTAGTGTCCATCTCATCCATTTCTAAACAGAAAGTGTCCTGCCGTGTTTAGAAGGTCTTGGACCTTTTAAAGAGGCAGATTTGGGATTCGTGTGCAGTTATTTCAAGAATGCGGGTTTTCTGTTTTGCTTTACAATAAATTAAAAAAGCCTGCCGCCTTCCAGGTGGGGTCTCACCAGGAGTTTGTTGACCTTTAGCAGGTAAACCACAGTCATTTTCAACTGTCTTTATGTAAATAGAGGATCATGGTGCCTTTAAAATACGTTCACAAATTATTTAAGACTCCTCCAAGAGATGGAGTCGAATTGCCCTCCCCTCGAGTGTGGGCTGTACTTAGTAACCGGCTTCTAAGGAACAGAATGTGAAGGAAGTGATGGTGGGTGAATTTTAAGGCTAGATCATACAAAGATATTGTAGCTTCCATCTTGCTTTGTCTCATGGATCATTGGCTCTGGGGGAAGCCAGCTGCCATGTCATGAGGATGCTCAGGCAGCCCTATGGAGAGGCCAGTGTAGAAAAGAATTGAGGTTTACTGTCAATATCTCAAACTAACTTGCTGGGATTGTGAATTAGACACCTTACGAGTGGATCTGCCAGCCCTCATCAAGTCTTCAAATGATTGTTAATCTGGCCAATGCCTTGACTACAACTTAATGAGAGCCTTTGAACTAGAATCTCCCAGCTAAGCCATTCCTGATTGATGTTGCAATAATAAATATTTGTTGTTTGAAGCTGCTAAGTTTGGGGATAATTTGTTACACAGCATAGATAACTAACACAGAGATACTTCAAAATGCACCAAAATAGAGCTGCTTAGTTTATAGGTTTGCAACAGGATTCATATGCTAACATTTATAGAATGCTTTCGATTCCAACCAAATGAACTGCATATTAGATACAAAGTAGCGATCACATATTATTAATGTTATCAGATGGTAACACATTTCATGTTCAATTAACTGAAATGCTTTTTCTGCAGCAAGGCTTTGCTCATCTTCTTATCCCCACTGTACACTTATAAAAGGTCACTGTCAAAATATAAAAGTATATATATGATTTAAATGTCTTGACTCAGTTACTAACAACCATGAGCATGTTTTTCAAATAGGAAAAGCAAGATTCATTTCAACTTGGTCTTTTTCACATGAGGCTCTTTGTTTACTTTTTGGTATTGCATTTCACCACCATGCTGGACGCCTCTCTTATTAAAGAGGCTGTTCACTTATCTCTCTCCCACGGTCTCATAAGCCTCACTTTTAAAAACAGTGTGGCAGACTTTGCACCAAAAAAGCAAGTCATGTTTTTACTAGAAAATATTTAGGGAAATGAGTGTTTTTTTTTCATGAAAATTTCACCAAGTATAAATTATAGGTCTAAAACTAATGGTCCTTTATATCGATTTAAATAAATAGCCTCCTTCCTCAAAAATCATGACTTCTGAGCATGTTCTTAAATTCGACACTAGTTTATTTTCTTCCAAAAAATATGAAATAATCATGTGCATTGAGATCCTAAGTTGGTCTTTCTTCTGGATCTGTATAATATGGGAAAGCCGAGATGGTATCTTTATTTATTTTTTTGAGACAGAGTCTGTCTCCCAGCTGGAGTGCAACAGTGCGATCTCGGCTCACTGCAACCTCTGCCTCCTGGGTTCAAGCAATTTTCCTGCCTCAGCCTCTCAAGTAACTGAGATTACAGGCACCTGCCACCATGCCCGGCTAATTTTTGTATTTTTAGTAAAGACAGGGTTTCATCATGTTGGCCAGGCTGGTCTTGAACTCCTGACCTCAGGTGATGCACCTGCCTCAGCCTTCTAAAGTGCTGAGATTACAGCAGTGAGCCATCATGCCTGGCCCCAAGACGGTATCTTTCTAACAGAGTCATAACTGGAGGTATAAAATATCTGGAAAAATAAACCCAAAAAAACATAGAGGATGTGAGGCTGACAGAAAGTGAAATTATATTTTTCTTTTTTGTTGTTGTTTTTGAGACAGGGTCTCCCTCTGTCGCCCAGGCTGCAGTGCAGTGGCTCAATCTCAGCTCCCTGCAACCTACACATGCCAAGTTCAAGCAATTTTCCTGCCTCAGCCTCCTGAGTAGCTGGGATTACAGGCATCTGCCACCACAGCCCACCTAATTTTTTGTATTTTTAGTTGAGATAGGGTTTCGTCATATTGGTCGGGCGGGTCTCAAACTCCTGACCTCAGGTAATCCACCTGCCTCGGCCTCCCAAAGTGCTGGAGTTACAGGTGTGAGGCACCTCATCAGCAGAAATTCTATGTTTCAAACAGCCTTTAATGATCTAACAAACAAGTATCTTTATGTATAATTTATTTACTCCTAACATTGTTTGATGTATTATATTTAGAGACATAAAGATCTATTTAAATGATAGAGAAATTTGTTTTCTTTCATTTTTTTCCCCAAATCGGAGAGCAAAATGCAAAAAGCTCCCAAATGGAGGGAAAGGCAAACCTAAAGCATGTTTAGCCAATTTTATTTTTCCATTTTCCCTTTCCATTTTCACATTGGGCATAGCTGAAATCTAGTATTATGGTTGAAGACTTTTACTCCCTTTCATCCACTCCTTTTTCCTTGTCTCCAACTCAAAATTATCACACCCAAGCAGGGCATAGGGTGCCTGTTAGTCTAGTTGAATAAGAAAGAGCTAGATTCCTAATTAAGAAATATCATTTATTGAATGACCACAACAGAGGACCCTTCTAGGTGTGGTGGGGGCAGGGATCAGAAAGCTGTAATCTTCAGGAGTTGCAAGAGGTGGGCAGTTGCTTGGGGTTGGGAGTGAGGCTGGCTGTAGCCTCTCCATGTGGCAGCTTCCTGCAGGGGACACCCTAGGCCAGTCTGATGAACCCCCTCCCCAGTCATGGGCGGTATCTTGTGATGTCAGCGTGGGTATGGTAGGCACAAGAGACAAGCCTCGGGAATTAAATAGGAAGTCACCATTCTCATTAAAAATATCCCAGGGCTGCGCTTCCATGTCCCCTAAAGCTGTTTCACCACTGTTTGTCATGCTGTCATCATTATTCTTAAACGTGTAGGTAAATATTTTATTAAACATCTTCACTGCTTGGCAGTTAGGGAGCCCTCTGCCTCCTAGACTTGTCTGCCTCCCAGTGCTGCCTGGAGGGGTGGGAATACAGTGTCCCACTGGAATGCTCCACGGAGTTCGGAGTTCGGAGTCACAGCACAAGAGCACCATTCTGTCAATCCCTTTCCACCTGGAAACCATTTTCTCCTTTGGCCTCTCGAGGTTAATTTTTTTAATCTTCTTTTTAAACCAGTCACCAACTTCGCCTTGATGAAAGGTGCGGAGGCCCCCAGAAGAAAATGATTACACCTTTCAACTCCACCTGGAAACAGTTGACAGAGGGCCACCGTCACCTTCCCTGCCTCCTTTCCACCACCCTTGCAGTTTGCCCCATCTCCACCGTGACCTGTCTTGCCAAACCGAAATCTGAGTATCGCAGCTGCAGATACGCAGGGTCCGTGCACCAGGCTTCACACACTCTACAAGTTATGTCTGTGAATTTCCAACATTTCCATCATCACTTCCACGCCTTGCCTCGGAGTCCCATCTGCTCGCGAATTTGCCAGCAGCAAACACATAGACCCACAAACCACACATGAGCTTGGGCAACATTGGACCTGCTTTTTAATAATTCTTTGCTTTTGGCCATTTACACAGCATAGGAGGCGGTCAAAGCAGCAATCAGTAGCACAGCTGTAATGTCATCCCATCATATGTTTGGGTTACAAGGAGGCCAACCCGACAAGATCTGTTTTGGGGTGAGAAATGACAACTTTGGAGGACTATGGGTATGAGCGCCCTCGTCTGGCGAACGGAGGAAACGCCGCCTTGCGCCCCACATTTCAGTTCCCTCTACTGGCCGAGCAAAGAGAAGCTGTGTCTCATGTCACAGCCCCACATGCCAGAGTTCAGGGCCGGGCTATCAGATTCTGAAACCAGAGCCCTCCAGATTCAGAAGTGCCCTGGAGTTGACACTGAGACCCACCACAGTAGCCCACGTTGCAATTTCTACAATTACCCATCAGCTAATTCCAAGTGGCTGAAAAAACTAATTGAAGGGAAGGAAGGAGAGGGAAAAAGGGCTGTCATCTATGAAGGGAGAATTCAAATAGTTCAAAATCAAATCTATTTAGCCAAAGGTGGTATTGATGCATAGAGAAGCAGAGGGAAAAAAGAAAAGTATTAGATGTGAAGACAATAGGGGATAGACTGTACAGTCAATTTCTGAGCAAGATATTCATGCTAAAAATACTACTACTATTTGGAAAGGGCATGAGAAATCAAAATGTGGCCATGTCCATGGGTGGGAGGGAAAAGAGGCTGTGCATACAAACACCCAGCATTAGAACAAGACCAAGAAAGGACCCTAATCCAAGAGGAGTAGGGATGAACCTAAGAATAATTTGAAGTGAGCCAGAAAATTAATTTTGCCATCATCCTCTTACTTTTGTGGGTTTGATGATGCTGGTGGCCCCCAGTGGCTGGCCACACCTCTGGGTTCTGAACAGGACCCCCAAGACCCCATCACCCACTCAGCAAAATGCCACATGAGAAAGGAGGGCATGATGTGGTGTTGTCCCTTCTAGTCTAAGTCACAAATAATCATGAGCATTCAAAAACATTCATTGCCCAAGTGGCTGCTGGGGAGGCCTGGCCTGACAGAAGGCATTGCATGAGAAAGACCCGGGGGGTTAGCTGATCACCGGCTTGATGTGAACCTACAGTGCGAGGAGGCTGTTGAGAACCCTAATGCAATCTGAGGCTCTATTAATAGCACAGCAGAGTGTGGAAGGAGGGAAGCAATACTCCCAGCGCGTGCTGGCAGGTCAGGCCACATGCAGTTTTATGCTCAGTCCTGCGGGCTGTATTTTAAGAGAGGCACTGGAAAATTCAAGCCTGCTCAGAAGAGCATGAAAGGATTGGATGTCGGTATTTAGACAGCATCTCTATTAGCTTTACAGTCCTTTTGCAATTGGCAATACCAGAATGATTATTACACGGAGTCTCCGTAGCCACTTGCAGGAATCATCTTTCTAATGTTTACTTAACCTCCTTGAGCACTGGGGTCCTCTCTATATATAATAGGGGTAATAATTTCTGCCCAATCTGCCAACTCCAAGCATAATTTAAGAATGGATCAGTTGGGTCCGTGTGTACGGAGCATTCACTGAGTGCCCAGCTCTGTGCCAGGTACTGGAGGCACAGAGACGAACACAGTGAGGGATCTGTTTTTGAGGAGCTTGAAGTTTAGTTGGACAGACAGGTCCATAAGCAGATACTTTGCATGTAATGTGACAGAGGATGATACATGCATTGATTTCAAATGAGATACAATTAATTTCTCATAAAGAAAGAGTGACAAGACAGAAAAGCAGAGTCCTTGTGGAGTATGGACTTTCAAGTGCAGAAACAGGAAAAGAAATCATTGGAGGTCAGGGTAGAGAGGCCATCAGGGAGAAAAGATTAGAACCAGAAAAGTTCAGAGCCACAGAAGACAACTGAAGTGTCACAACAGTGTCAGA
The DNA here is from genome assembly GCF_037993035.2 of Macaca fascicularis. NCBI lineage: Eukaryota > Metazoa > Chordata > Mammalia > Primates > Cercopithecidae > Macaca > Macaca fascicularis. The sequence continues at coordinate 49,477,531 of NC_088390.1, forward strand.
TGCCATTATGAAGTCAAGGAGGAGGAAGACTAAAACCTTTCTAAACCACTCACTGGATATGGAGATGAGGAGTTCATCCTTAGTGGTCAAGAAAGATCTTTCAGGAAAATGATGAAGGAAGAGATAGACTTCATTTAGGAAGTGTATGAAAGATACATTTATTGAGCACCTACTACATACCTAGCATGGTGTTACTCACTGTGGACATTCAAAGAGCAAAAGGTTTTGTTCCAGCCTACCACAATATTGGTGCGTTAAGACTAACACCTGTATGTCCATTGAGGAATAGTGGAAGATTATTATACGAACGGTTCGACTAGGTGAGGCAGACAGCATGGTGGTTTAAATGACTGGTTGGCCTGGCCCAGGATGATGTTGCAGGTAGTCACATGTGCATACCAGAAGAAAAGAGAATTGGTATTAGTGCACTCCAAATATGACCAACCTTCTTCCCCTTTCCCTTGATTCTTGGAGAGTTTCCATTCCCAGAAGCATTCAAAAACATGTCTTGTCTTAACATCCTTCATGTTTGCTCCCATTTTGTTATTTGCCAGTGAAATTAATATTACTCTTTACCCTGCTCACATTCTAGATCCAACATGCGTTTTTTTTTCATCAGTGGGTTTGTGTTTGGTTGATTAGTTATTCATGTATAATGTAAGATGACAAGAGCTGTAACACAGAGAAATGACTGTGGAGAATGCAGGCGTACAAGCTCTGGGGTTGGCTTCTTATTTTTTTTTTAATTTTTTTATTTTTTTTGGTGGGGGTGTGGATGGGTAGGCAGGTTAGTAAAAGCATTTGGATTACTTGCAGATGGTTGAAACTCTCCCCTTACCAAACTGGTGACTCAAGCAAAATAGGCAGAATGAAAAGAAATGGCATTTGCCTGCTCATCCCGTCTCCCTCATCTGCATCCTGGGCCCCTCATCAGCTTCTGGATCTGTCCCATATAATCTCCCAACTCATTCAACATCTGGACTTGAGATCCCACCTCCCGGCTGCTCCCAGAAGTCTTGATCACTTCCAGTGGATGTTTTGTATGTTGGCTTCTTTCATAGGTGATTTTTCACAAGGGGGGTCCACCTTATAGACTAGCTCTTCCTCTGCCTTGACTTCTGGAACCTCCCCAGAATGTCTGTTTCCCTCACAGTAGCCAAAGAGGTCTTTATGAGATGCAGGTCAGATCCCTCCAACAGCTTCCCACTACATCGAACCCCCTTGCTGTCACCTAAAAGACCTTCCGTAGTATGTTCTAGGTCTGCTTTTCCAACCTCACGTTACACCACCATCCTCTATCATCTCTTTCATTTATATTTATATTTTTATTTATCTGTTTGTTTGTTTATTTATTTAATTTTGAGGCAGGTTCTCACTCTGTCATCCAGGCTGGAGTGCAGTAGCATGATCACGGCACACCACAGCCTTGACCTCCTGGGCTCAGGTGATCCTCCCACCTCAGCCTCCTAAGTAGCTGGGACTACAGGTGCATGCCACCAAACCTGGCTAATTTTGGTGGTTTCGCCATGTTGCTCGGGCTGGTCCCAAACTCTTAGGCTCAAGCGATCCACCTGCCTCAGCCTCCCAAAGTGCTAGGATTATAGGTGTGAGCCACCACGCCTAGCCCTCTATCATTTCTTAAACAAAACAAGCTGTTTCCTTCTTCAAGCCCTTTGCGTATGCTCTTTGTCGCTTTTGCCTGGGATGTTCTTTCTCCACTCACTATGTGGGGTATCTGCTTATTCTTCTTTTAAAAAAGTTGTTTGCTAACTTAAAAAAATTTTTTAGTTTATTTATATAAATTTATGAGTTACGTGTGTAATTTTGTTACATGCATAGATCACATGGTGGCAAAGTCAGGGTTTTTACGGTATTTATCACTCAAATACATTGTACCATTTAAGTAGTCTCTCATCATTCACTTCCCGCATCCTCTCACCCTTTTTTCTTTTTTCCTTTTTTGAGACCGAGTTTTGCTCTTGTTGCCCAGGCTGGAGTGCAGTGGCGCGATCTTGGCTCACTCCAACCTCCACCTCCCGGGTTCAAGCAATTCTCCTGCTTCAGCCTCCTGAGTAGCTGGGATTATAGGTGCACATCACCATGCCTGGCTAATTTTTGTATTTTTAGTAGAGATGGGGTTTCACCATATTGGCCAGGCTGGTCTCAAACTCCTGACTTCAGGTGATCCACCCACCTCGGCCTCCCAAAGTGCTGGGATTACAGGCGTGAGCCACTGCGCCCGGCCCCCTCACTCTTTCAAGTCTCCATTGTCTGTTATTCCACATCCTACATCCATGTGTACACATGATTTAGCTCCCACTTATAAGTGAAAACATGCAGTGTTTGTCTTTCTGTCTCCAGCTTGTTTCACCTGGGATAATGTCTTCCAGCAATTCCATCCATGTTGCTGCTGTTTGATTTTTTTAATGACTGAGTAGTACTTTATTGTGCACATGTACCACATTTTCTTTTTTCTTTTTTTTTTTTTTTTTTTTTTTTTTTTGAGATGGAGTCTCGCTCTGTCACCCAGGCTGGAGTGCAGTGGCCGGATCTCAGCTCACTGCAAGCTCCGCCTCCCGAGTTCACGCCATTCTCCTTGCCTCAGCCTCCCAAGTATCTGGGACTACAGGTGCCCGCCACCACACCCGGCTAATTTTTTTTTTGTATTTTTAGTGGAGACAAGGTTTCACCGTGTTAGTCAGGATGGTCTCGATCTCCTGACCTCGTGATCCACCCGTCTCGGCCTCCCAAAGTGCTGGGATTACAAGCGTGAGCCACCGCGCCCAGCCACCACATTTTCTTTATCCAATTCTCTGTTGATGGACACTTAGGTTGATTCCATATCTTTGCTATTGTAGATAGTGCTATGGTAAACATACAAGTGCAGGTATCTTTTTGATATACCAATTTATTTTCCTTTGGGTATATACTGTTAAAGGTTACCAGTAGTGGGATTGCTGGATCAAACGGTAGTTCTATTTTTAGTTCTTTGAGAAATCTCCATACCGTTTTCTATAGAGGCTGTACTAAGTTACATTCCCACCAACAATGTATGAGTTCCCTTTTCTCCGTATCTTTATCCTCCTTCAACTCTTAGTTCAAATACCACCTCCTCACAAGGCTTTCTCTGACCAGTCTCTCCAAAGTTGCCTCCCTACCCATTGTTTTCTTTATTTCCTGCATAGGATCCAACACCATGTGAAGTTATTTTGCTTATTTCTTTCTAGAGAATTGTCTGGAAACTCCATGGAACAAGGCCTCATCTGTTTCACCCTTTACCGTACCTCCAGCACCTAGAACAATGCCAACACGTGGTAGGAGATCAACAAGTATTCGTTGAATGAATAAACTTTACATTTCTATAATTCTCTTCCAAACAATGGCTTATTTTTAAAAAGCTCAACATTCAAATACCAACTAAGTAAAGAGACCTATTAAAGATGCAATTATTTAAATTACAAGGTGGACTCATTGATGTAGGAAAGTTTCCCTCTCTCTTTAACAACTGTCCGTAAAGTCTAGGGAGAAGAGAAGTTTAATACCAAAATCTAAAATATTTTCCACCTATTCCCAAATCATTTTCTGTCATATTATTCTATTTTTTCTTCTTCCTAGCACTTCTCATTCTGAAATTATTGTGCTAATTTCTGTTTCCTTGCTAATTGCCTGCTTCTCGCCCCCTATCCAAGAGAGAAGAGACTTTGCCTGTCATCTTATTTGCGGCACAAGCCTAGCACAAAGCAAGTGCCCAGAAAACATTTGTTGAATAAGTGAATTTTAAACGCCTAGAAATAAAGAGAAAAAAACAATTAAGATGAACATGAAATGCAACGAAACACACAAATGTGCACATGTTCACAAAAAATCAGGCCGCAGAGACCTTTTGGCAAGAGAGCTGCAACTGAAGGGTGAAGAGCTGACCACACAGTGAGCCAGGCATGAATTAGATCCCATTTGTAATCCACTCCCCACCTGCCGTCAGAACTCATCACAGAGTTGGACTGGGAAGTGGCGTCTCTGGCACAGGGAACCAGGAAAACACAGGCGACCTTGCAGGTAACCAGGATCAGAATATAAAGCTGGACCTTCAGGGAAGCAGGCTGTGCCTGGATGTCTCAGGTCACCAGCAGGATGGTGTTAGTTACAATTCCCTGAGGTCCACCATGAGCTACCAGGATGGTGGGAGTGGCAGCAAGATTGTCCTGTGCCTAGGAGGGCTTTGCTTGCTTTACTTGCTCCTAAGCCTGCAGAGGGAGATGATCTTGATTTAACCCAATTCAAACCAGCACCCATTATATGGAAAACAGTGTGCTAGGTGCAGAGGGTGGTGGAGAAGTGAGAGGTGTACCACCTGTGCCCAGGCTGAGGATAGCCACAGACAGATCAGGAAAGAGCAAAGGTGTCTCTGAAACAGGATGGAGGGGCAAAGTGGCAGGGGAAAGGGGGCCAGAAGCCTGAAGTTATGACAAGAGAGGCACAAAGACTCCCCAGAGGGACCAGTGCTGGAGGTGGCTGGCAAGGAGGGCCTTCCGGGACAGGCAAGCCAGGGCATGTTTCGGAGCCTGGAGAGCCCTATTAGGCTGGAGGCAGGTACAGTCTGCAGGTAGGTGCAAGGAGAGCAATTTATTACCAGAAGTTCCGGTAAAGTCCCTCAGGACCAATGAAGCTGGCTAGCAAAGGAAAGTGGTTTTCCAAGTAAATGCCTGGAGAGCAGCTGCACAGCTTTGCCAGGAAGGGGAAGGCACGCAAGGGCAGGCAGAACCACAGGCGGCACCGCAGTGATGGACGATACGTCCAGAAAGGTATCTGGGGCATGTCGGGATTGAACAAGATAATGAATGACCATTGGGAGGCATGAAGGGAAACTGGGGAAGAGAGAGAGTAATTATAAAAGTAATAGAAGAATGTTTTGCTTGGTCCTGGACAAACTGACTCTGAAATTAATCTGGAGTACACCAGTGTTCACAGCAGCATTATTCACAATAGCCAAATGGTGGAAACAACACAAGATCCAAGTGTCCATCAACAGATGAACTGATAAACAAAACAAATATATATAAGTGGTACATATATAAATGGCATATTATTGAGCCATAAAAAGGAATAAAGGAGTGATACATGCATGCTATGATGTGGATGGGCCTTGAAGACACTATGCTAAGTGAAATAAGCCAGATACCAGAAGATAAATATTATACGATTCCACTTATATGAGCTACACCCAGAGTAGTCAAATTCCTACAGACAGAACGGTGTCTGCCAGGGACTTGGGGAAGGGGAGAATGGGAGTTAGTGTTTAATGGGTATAGAATTTCAGTTTGGAATGATAAAGTTCTGCACTAGATCTTAGCCAAAAGGCTGAGAAGTGATGATTTTTAAAAAGTTCTGGAAATAGATTTATTTTATTTTATTTTTTGAGATGGAGTCTTGCTCTGTCACCCAGGCTGGAGTGCAATGGTGCGATCTCAGCTCACTGCAACCTCTGCCTCCCAGGTTCAAGTGATTCTCCTGCTTCAGCCTCCCAGGTAGCTGGGATTACAGGCACCCACCACCACACTCGGCTAATTTTTGTATTTTTAGTAGAGATGGGGTTTCACCAAGTTGGTCAGGCTAGTCTCGAACTCCTGACCTCAAGTGATCCCTCTGCCTTGGCCTCCCAAAGTGCTGGGATTACAGGCATGAACCACTATGCCCAGCCTGAAAATAGATTTAAATGCCCTGGAAATGCATAGCGGTGATGGTAATGCAACAGTGTGAATGTAGTTAATATCACCAAATTGTACACTTTAACGTGGTTAAAATGGTAAATTTTATGGAATGTATATTTTGACACAATAAAAACAATGTGGAAAAATAAACAAGCCAAGACTATCCAGGATATTTCTGGAAAAGGGAAGTAATGAAGAGATAAAACTCTACCAGATACTAGCACAGATTCTAAAACCTCAGGAATTAAGAGTATGGCACTGGCGCTTCATGACACGGACAAAACAATGAAACAGAAAGAAAGTCTAGCAATAGGCCCAAATCCTTCAAGACTTTCATGTGTGGGAAAGGTGGCATCTGGAGACGGTGGGGAAATGGTGCTGGGAATAACAGGAGCCATCAAGGAAAAACAAGGCTGCAGTCATAGTTAACTGCAGGAAGAATTCCAAATGGAGAAAAGATTTAAATATATGGCACAACCCATCCAAGTACTAGAAGGAACCAGGGAAGAGTTCTTTTTTAATCTCAGAGGTGAGCACATACCAGCTGTGACTGTGGGTCAGTACATTCATCTCTCTGTGCCTATCTCATGGGGTCGCTGTGAGTGCTGGAAGAATGAATGCCCTACATGCAAATGCTTAGAACAATCCCTGGAATGCAAGTGGCAATGGTCACTTACTATTCCTTTGTGATGCCCACACCAAGACCGTTATCATCATCATCATCATCAAAAAAAATGAGGACAGTTTATAAACTTGTATCAAATGAGGATGAAAATATATTACTAAGTGAAAAAACATCAGATGCAGAGCATGGTATATAATAGGCTAATTTTGGTTGAAAAAAAGGGGGCAGTAGAAAAAATGCACATATATATCTCTACATATATTTATAAGTGTATAGATACACACACACACATATCTTTGGTGAGACTGCTGTATTACACAACTCCAGGGGGCACAATTTCATTGTATTCCATGTCAGTGGCATTCCAGGAGCTCAATATAAACCATGTCTCTTGGAGTTGTGCAACACAGTGGTGGCCTTGCTAACTTGGCTGCATGTGGGTAACATACCTCTGGAAGAATACAAAGGTGGAAAAGCATTGGTTGCCTGTGGGGAAGGGACAGTGGTGGCTTAGTACATAGGTGGGAAGGAGACTTTTCACAAATCAGCCTTTGTGTCCTTTCAATTTGGGACTATGTAAATGCGTTATAGAAAATTTCTCCTCCCAGAAAATAAATCAAAGAAGTTGTAAAAATAAATACACATATATAAGAGTAATACATACAAGTAACAGAACACGTTAGAAAATTTGGGAAATACAGAAAAGTATGACCGAAAGAATTATGAGTAAGCATGATTTTTTTTTCCTGGTCTCTGGTTGTGTCTGTATGTATGTGTGTACTGAATGCTTTGAAAGGCGGCATCATGTTCATAGGGCAGGAGTGGGCAAATTATAGCCCCAGGCTAAATCTGGCCCATCACCTGTTTTTGTAAATAAAGTTTTATTGGAAGTCAGCCACACACATTCAGCTATGCATTATCTATGGTTGTTCTCCTGCTACAATAGGATCATTGAGTAGTTGTAATAGAGACCATATGGTCCTCAAAGCCAAAAAATATTTACTATCTGGCCCCTTACCAAGAGAGCCTGCCAACTCCTGGTATAGGGAAAAAGCACGGGTTTTGGAATGGGCTGAGTCTGGGTTCAAGTCTTGGCTCGATTGTTGACCAGCTGATGGGGTCAGGGGAAATTATTTACAATGTGGATTAAACACTGATATGGTTTGGCTGTGTGTCCCTACCCAAACCTCATGTGGAATTGTAATCCCCAGTGTTGGAGGAGGGACCTAGTGGGAGGTGATTGGATCATGGGGACGGAATCTCCCCCTTGCTGTTTGCATTATAGTAAGTGAGTTCTCACAAAATCTGATTGTTTGAAAGTGTGTAGAACGTCCCCCTCCACTCTCCCTTCTGCTCCAGCCATGTAAGATGTGCCTCCTTCCTCTTCACCTTCCGCCATGATTGTAAGTTTCCTGAGGCCTCCCCTGCCATGCATCCTGTACAGCCTGTGGAACTATGAGCCAATTACACCTCTTTTCTTTATAAGTTACCCAATCTCAAGTAGTTTTATATAGCAGTGAGAGAACCGTCTAATACCAACATCATCCCCAGGACCTGGCCCTTGATGAGTGTTTCATAACTTGCACGTATTCATTTTTAAAGCAATGTTAAGACTATATTATATACTACTGTATATACAAAATATATATATACTGTATATACAACATTTTATATAAGAACCAAAATTTTATATATATAAATTTTGATGCTTACTTTTCTTTTACCTAACATTATATCATAGTATTTTTCTATATCACTAAAATTATTTATAAACATTATTTTCTTCTTTTTCTCTTTTGCTTTGTACTTTTTATTATGGAAATTTTTAACCATAGATAGAAAAGTAGAAAAAGTAGGGTAATGAACACCTCCATACCCATCTCCTAGATAACAGCTGTTAACATTTGATGTGTTGACTTCATCTACTTTGTTGCTGAAGTATTTTTAAGTAAATTGCAGACATCATGACATTTCAGTTATAAACGCATCCATATACATCCCAAAAAGGGATGTTTTCCTACATAACTTCAAATTTCCTTTCTTCTTCTTCTTCTTCTTTTTTTTTCTGAGATGGAGTCTCGCTCTGTCATTCTGGCTGGAATGCAGTGGCTCGACCTTGGCTCACTGCAAACTCCATCTCCCAGGTTCAAGCGATTCTTGTGTCTCAGCCTCCCAAGTAGCTGGGACTACAAGCACGTGCCACCACGCATGCTAATTTTTGTATTTTTAATAGAGACAGGGTTTTGCCATGTTGTCCAGGCTGGTCTTGAACTGACCTCAAGTGATCTGCCCACCTCAGCTTCCCAAGGTGCTGGGATTACAGGCGTGAGCCACCACACCTAGCCCACAATAATTTCTTAATATCGTCTAATACTTGCTCCATATAGAAATTTTCACTTCTTTTCCACAATTTCTTTTATAGATGGTTTATTCAAACCAAGATCCAATCAAGAGCCATGCTTTGCAATGGGCTGTGTCTCTGATGTCCCTTTGAGGTTGCAACAGTATCTTGTTCCAGCCCCTACCCAACCTCTCCCACTCCTCACTTTCTTTGTGTATAACCTTGACTTGTTAATGAAACCAGGCTAAATAAATAGTATGCTAAATAGCTGAATGTAGCAAAACTGTGCACTTGTTTTCTTATTTCTGGATATTTCTGTGGATTCTAATGCTTCCCTAGCATAAACAATGTGGCAAAGAACATCCTTAAGTCTTAGCTTTTCATAAAAGTACAAAATTATTTGCCATCTAGGATGTCACTGTGCTAACCTGCCTGCTTCCCCATCCTCTCTTTGATGTATATCTGGTGACCTGTGATATCAACTTGGATGCTTGTCTTACAGTCATTCTGTTCTCAGGAATTTGATTATGTCACAGTCTAGCCTGGGTGCTCCAGGCAAACTGGTCTGCCTTTGCTTAAGCAAAATGAGTTATGCCCAGTTCCCTCCTCCTCAGCCCACCCTGCCTCTCCTCACCCTGTCCAATTTCCACCCATCCCAAAGCCTCTAGCCAATGTACTTCTTCCATGTACTCCTCCTTTCTAGGTCTCTTCAGCAGAAGAGCTGCTTCAGAAAAATTATCAAAGCCTCCTGCTTTTGTGCTACTCTGATGACAATGATGCTGCTGGCTTGTACTTGGCCTCTGGTCTTCTAGCAAATCTTCTCTCCTCTCCTGGAGGGTGGGGACTGTGATTTACATATTTCTACCTTCTACACAGCACCCAGCACTGTCACTGCTCACAGCTGCACCGTGCATACTCATTGACAGAATAAATGGACATTTTGCGAGACATCAGTGGTGGGATACAGGGTGTCAGCCACCTTGTAATCAAGCCTAATTAAAGATCTCAGAGCCCTTGGACAAGTTATTTTGCCTTTCTAAGCCTAAGTCTCCTCTCCTATCAAAAAATAAATAAAAGTATCTACCCAACAGAGTTTTTAGAAAAATGAAAGGAAACATATATGTCTATGTTCTTAACCCTATTAGATCCTATCAGACCTAATTTTTTTTTTTAGATGGAGTCTTGCTCTGTTGTCCAGGCTGGACTGCAGTGGCATCATCTCAGCTCACTGCAACATCTATCTCCCAGGCTCAAGTGAGCCTCCCACCTCAGCCTCCCACCTCAGCCTCCCAAGTAGATGGGATTACACGTGCCTGCCACGACACCTGGCTAATTTTTGTATTTTTAGTAGAAACAAGGTTTCACCATGTTAGCCAGGCTGGTCTCAAACTCCTGACCTCAAGTGATCCACTCGCCTTGGCCTCCCAAAGTGGCAGGATTACAGGCATGAGCCACGGCACCCAGCCAGACCTAATTTCTAAACAAATACTTTGTAAATGCCTCTTTCACTATCCTGAAATTAAATTCAGAGACAATATACCTACAAACATAATTCCTCCAAAAATGATGTCCAAGGTATAGTATGAAGGGTAGATAGATACATACAAATTTGTGTTTCAACCCGTAACTGCCTTGGCATGATTCCATTAGAAGACACACTGAAGGAATGAAATGATAGCAACTAGTTATAATGAACATATCATCTTGGATTTAGAACTTAAGGAAATGAAGGAGCAGAGGTACAGGTGTTCACCACAATGACCCTGTTAGGATAAATGAAAACAAACCAGGCTTTTTTGCATATGATAAGAAACAAGAGATATATAATCTTAATTGAAGTAAGAATAACATGCCAAGACAAATTAAAAATTATCAAAGTGGAAAAATTGAGGAAGAAGATCTCACAAACAAACTGGTCTTTATGAAGAAGAGAAGCATGACCAGGTGCAGTGGCTCACACTTGTAATCCCAGCACTTTGGGGAGCTGAGGTAGGAGAATCACTTGAGCCCAGGAGTTCAAGACCAGTCTGGGCAACATAGCAAGACCCCCATCTCTACTATATATATATATATATATGTGTGTGTGTATATATTTTAATTAGCTGGTCCTGGTGGCACAGGCCTATAGTCCTAGCTACTTGGAGGCTGAGGTGAGAGGATCTCATGAGTCGAGGAGTTTGAGGCTGCAGTGAGCTGTGATCACGCCGCTGCACTCTGTCTTGGTGACACAGAGACGCCCTGTCTCCACAAAATAAAACTATATAGCTCATTACAACTAGCGTAGTGGCTTATGCCTGTAATCCCAGCACTTTGGGAGGCCGAGGCAGGCAGCTCACCTGAGGTCAGGAGTTCAAGACCAGCCTGACCAACATGGAGAAACCCCATGTCTACTAAAAATATAAAAAATTAGCCAGGTGTGGTGGCGCATGCCTGTAATCCTAGCTACTCGGGAGGCTGAGGTAGGAGAATTGCTTGAACCAAGGAGGCAGAGGTTGCGGTGAGTCGAGATCGCTCCATTGCACTCCAGCCTGGGCAACAAGAGCGAAACTCCATCTCAAAATAAATAAATAAACATAAAATAAAATTTAAAAAGAAGAATTAAACTAAGCCCCTATGCTATGACACAGGACAAGGTATAATATTCAGTCTCTGAATGACTGAGGGATACTGAAAAGTCATATGAGACTTGGCACAATTATTCTTTGGGCAGGACTGCCCTAGGCACTGTAGGAGTCTAGCGTCTTTGGCTCCCCACTAAATGCTGGTAATGGCTCCCATCCATAATGACAATCTAAACAACTCCTTCAAATTTTCAAAACTCCCCTGAAGGGCAGTCCCACCCCCCTTGAAAACCACAGATACATGTGAAAGCAATTTGAAAAGTTAAAAGAGCTTTGCAAACATGCAGTATGATTAATCTGTTAACATCACAGTGGATTTTCAGTGGACACTGTATATTGGTATTATTTAAATGAAGACTGTTGAATTATAAAACATGAGTCTTTTTTTTGAGACAGAGTCTCTCTTTGTTCCCAGGGCTGGAGTGCAGTGGCACGATCTTGGCTCACTGCAAGCTCCGCCTACAGGGTTCATGCCATCCTCCTGCCTCAGCCTCCTGAGTAGCTGGGACTACAGGTGCCCGCCACCACGCCTGGCTAATTTTTTGTATTTTTAGTAGATACGGGGTTTCACCGTGTTAGCCAGGATGGTCTCGATCTCCTGACCCCGTGATCTGCCTGCCTCGGCCTCCCAAAGTGCTGGGATTACAGGCCTGAGCCACCGCACCTGGCTTTTTTTTTTTTTTTTTTTTTTCATAAAACTGATTTCCATTTCTGGAAACATGGGAAGTGAATCAATATACTTATTGAAAATAACTAAAAATTCTGGATTAAAAATAATTTAAGAGCATGAGTGAATAAGCAGAAAAATGAACAATTCTTAGTCCAGGGATTTAGTGGAGTAGTTGAGGGATGTGGGTATAGCACTGTGTTCCAAAGGCATTTGCTAAGCCTGCTGACTTCGAGCTTTGGTATTCATGGCCTCACAAGACTGTGAAAAAGGAGACAAAGCCCACCATCTGACCAAGATGAGGAGTTTAATAAGTGATCTTCCACCATAAAGCTGGGATGCTTCCAAAGGCTATCCCCTTGGTGTAAAGGGAAATTTAAAAACATTTCCTACATTCAGGCCGGGCACGGTGGCTCACACCTGTAATCCCAGCACTTCAGGAGGCCGAGGCGGGTGGATCAGCTGAGGTCAGGAGTTCGAGACCAGCCTGGCCAACATGGTGAAACCCCGTCTCTACTAAAAATACAAAAATTAGCTGGGTGTGGTGGCGGGTGCCTGTAATCCCAGCTACTTGGGAAGCTGAAGCACGAGAATTGCTTGAACCTGGGAGGTGGAGGTTGCAATGAGCCAAGATCGCGCCACTGCACTCCAGCCTGGACAACAAGAGCAAAACTCGGTCTCAAAAAAAGAAAAAAAGAAAAAAAGAAAGAAAGGGTGAGAGGATAGGGGGAAGTGAATGATGACAGACTACTTAATTGGTACAATGTATTTGAGTGATGAATACCTAAGAACCCTGACTTTGCCGCTATGTGATCTATGCATGTAACAAAATTACACATGTAACTCAAAACTTAGCCGGGCATGGTGGTGTGCACCTGTAATCCCAGCTACTCAGGAGGCTGAAGCAGGAGAATCGCTTGAACCCGGGAGGCGGAGGTTGCAGTGAGCCGAGATCGTGCCATTGCACTCCAGCCTGGGCAACAAGAGCAAAACTCTGTCTCAAACAAACAAACAAACAAAAAAGAAACATTTCCCACGTTCTCCTGAAGACTGCAGTGGAGATCTGCCTCACACTTGCACTGAAGAGAGTAAGACATGTGTGTATGTGTATGTATGTGTCATGTAGACACATGTGCCAAGAATCATCACTAAACATTCAAACCACAAGCTGTCCACGACACAGTTTATAGCAAAAAACCCACACTCTGGGTGGTCTGGATAGACTAAGTGGAGAATGTAACTGGAGTGATCCCAGAAATAGTAATGCCTCCAGAACCTGGCAGAAGCAAAAGTGAATCCTTTATAGAGGAAGCCAAATTTATCCCAGACTTCAAAGTATTCCCACACATAAAATGTCAAGGAAAACGATCAGTTTAAAGTTAAATGACAGAGAGAGAGAGAAAGTAACTACACAATAAAATAGGGCATTTAAGAACTAAGTACAAGAAGCAGCAGGTAGCTAGAACAATCCTGCAAAAACTTCAGATCTTGAAATAATAAGACAAATACTTTTAAATAACCATGTTTGATACACTTAATAAAAATAAAACTCATGCCTGAAAATGTATGCAAGAAAAAGAAACTAAGAAAATGATTAAGTGATTTTGAAAAAGAATCTAAAGAACTTCTAGAAAAAAAGAACTCGGGACAGATTTACAAGAATCATAACATGGGAAAATATAAATATCTAACTATTTAGCTAGCTAGCACTTATCTCTATCATAGTGAAGTTGCAGAGCACCAAAGACAAAGAGAATATCTTAATAACAGTGAAAGAGAAAAGACAGATTATTTTTAAAAGAGTTGCAGACAATTTACTACTCATTAGCAGCAACTGAAATCAAAAGACAATGTATGATATCTTCAATGTGCTGAGAGAAGATGATTGTTCATTTTCAACTCTATAGTCACAATTAAGGAGGAAAAGTCATTTTCAAGCAAACAAAAACTGAGACACGTTGGTACTAACAAACCTTCAATTCTGGCAGAAGAAAAATTAGTTCAGATGGAAGATGTAGAGAACGAGAGGAAGTAAAACACAAAAAAGTGAAAAAATAGGTGAAATATTGAACATTTAAAGCAATAGTAATAGACTTGTGGGGTTTTGAAAGAAAAGGTGACAGAATTAAATGCACAACAGTAACAGCATATATATCAGGAAGGCATAAGTGGAAGTTGTAAGATTTCCTATTTTTCCGAAAAAGAGTAGAATTGCTAAGTAACTTTGATTTTGCTAAGTTATTTGCTGCTATTTCTGGAGATTCCATTTACAGAATAGAAACAGTTCTCAAATCGGTGGAGGGAAAAAGTAGAAATGGAAAAAACAACAAATCATCTAAAAGAGGGTAAGCAAGTAGAGAAAGAATGGAACTTGTGGGAAAATAGTAGTAAAACAAAAGGTATAATAGCTATAGACCCACGAATATGAAAAACAATGACAAATATAAATGAATTAGATGTTTCATCTAAAATACAAAACTTCTCAGAAGGATTTTTTAAAAATCAAATTATATGCTATTCATAGGAAACATAAACAAGAGTATATGGAGAGTCTAAAAGCAAAAGGGTGGAAAAAGACTACTAAGAAAATGTGTACTGGGATTAGCTGTGTTAATGAGCAAAGCAGACTTAAAGCAAAAAGCATTACTAGAGACAGATGTCACTTCAAGACGTTAAACAATTCAGTTCAATGCAAAGACTTTTAAATTTACATACTCAATAACTTTCGAAATGTATTAGGCAAAAATTCTGCATGGGGGATAAGGTCTGAAATTATATACACATATATTTATATATATACTTATATATACACACACACACACATATATATATCAAAAATTGGTAATTACCAAGAGATTACCAAGAGAAATAAACAAATCAGGAACCATGGTGGGGCATTTTTAACACACCTCTTCCAGTAACTGGTAGAACAAACAGAACAAACAGGAAAAAACATCAGTAAGGATACAGAAGATTTGAACAACACATGCAGTACAACTGACCAAAGGGACATTATATCAATTCAGGAAACAGGTGCCAAGATGAGATTAGACATGCTAGAGGTGTCTTGGGGAAACTGCCCGTGAAGGATAAAGGAAAGGAAGCAGGAGCAGGCAGAGAGAGCCTTCTGCCCGCAATACCAATCTGAAAGGAGCGGGAAAAGGAAGAACGCTTGAGTAGGTAGAGTCTCAGACTACAGCGCAATTCTATAAACCGCATGGCCAGGCTGATGGGATGCCTTTGAACCAAAGTTGCCCATTTAAAAAGTCTCAAATCCCGCAGGAATGGGCCTGCACTAGTAACCATGACAAGCTCAGCTCCACAAGCCGGAAGCAGCTCAGAGGAAGAGTGGTTTCAGCACAAATGCGTTGTTGGATCCAAAGGAATAGTGGTTAGGGCTGCCAGTCAACTGTGCACCCCGTAGCAGGAGAGCTGAGTTGCAACACGTTCATGACCACTCTACGCATATTTAGCAGAAGAGCTGAGTGGTGCGTTTTCGTTGCCATCACAGACATATTTAGAACACCATACCCAACAACTGCAGAAACATGCTTTTCAAGCACACATGGAATATTTACAAAAGTTGCCGATATACCAGGTCATAAGGCAAATCTCATTATATTTTTTAAGTATTGAAATCATACAGAATACATTGTCTGACAACAATGAAGTTAAGGGAGAAATCAGTAACAGATAGTTAAAAGAAAATCCACATATACTTATAAATCAAGAAACCCATGTTTAAATAACCAGGGGCTCAAAGAAGAAAACAGCAGAAATTAGAATATATTGAGTATGGAACTGTAATGAAAATACATAGCAAAACTTTTGGGATAGATTAAACAATTCTGAGGAAAATTGATGGCCCAAAAGGCTATGTTTTTAAAAAAAAAAAAAAAAAGAAAGAAAGAAAAGAAAAGAAGTCTTGGTGCCGTGACTCACAGCTGTAGTACCAGCACTTTGGGAGGCTGAGGCAGGCGGATCACCTGAGGTCAGGAGTTCAAGACCAGTCTGACCAACATGGAGAAACCCCGTCTCTACTAAAAATATGAAACTAGCTGGGCATGGTGGTGCCTGCCTGGAATCCCAGCTACTCGGGAGGCTGAGGCAGGAGAATCACTTGAACCTGGGGCGGAGGTTGCGGTGAGCTGAGATCCCGCCACGGCACTCCTGCCTGGGCAACAAGAGCAAAACTCTGTCTCAAAAAAAAAAAAAAAAAAGAGAGAAAGAAAAAGAAAAGAAAAAAATTAAATACTAATGAACTAAACATCCATTTTATGAAGTTAGAAACACATCAGCAAAATGAACTCAAGAAAGGTAGGAAAAGAAATAAAGAGAAGCATAGAAATTAATGAAATGGAAAATAAACACAATGGAAAAGATTAGCAAAGCCAAACGTTCTTCTGAAAAGACTAATAAAAATGACAAACCTCTGGTAAGACTGACCAAGAAATAAAGAAAGAAAGCATAAATAAACAATATCAAGAACGAAATACTGATATAAATATAAAGGCTTCAGATATTGAAACAAAATAACAAGAGGACATTGTTGAACATTTTTGTATCACTAAATTTGAAATCTTCTAAGAAACAGACCCCCTCTCAGAAAAATCTAACTGACTAAAAGAGAAACCCCAAACGATCCTATAATCATGAAAGAAATTGAATGTGTAAATTAAAACCTTCCCACATATTAAACTCCAGGCCCTGCTGGCAACACCAGCAAGTTCCAGACACTCAAATAATAAATAATTCTAATTGTATACAAGCGATTTCAAAGCATGTAAAAAAAAAAAAAGGCCTCATTCCCTCAACTCATTTTATTAACTTAGCATTAACTTGGTGCCAAATCTGACAGTACAAAAAAGAAAAATTTCGGCCAGGCACAGTGGCTCATGCTATAGGCAGTTTGGAAGGTTGAGGTGGGTAGATTGCTAGAGCCCA
The DNA here is from genome assembly GCF_037993035.2 of Macaca fascicularis. Lineage (NCBI taxonomy): Eukaryota > Metazoa > Chordata > Mammalia > Primates > Cercopithecidae > Macaca > Macaca fascicularis. The sequence continues at coordinate 49,494,437 of NC_088390.1, forward strand.
GGAGTTTGAGACCAGCTTGGGCAATGGGGTGAAATCCCCGCTCTACAAATAAATACAAAAATGAGCCAGGCATGGTGGTGCATGCCTATAGTCTCAGCTACTTGGGAGGCTGAAGCAGGAGGATCACTCGAGCCCAAGAGGCGGAGGTTGCAGTGAGCCAAGATCGCACCACTGCACCCCAGCCTGGGCAACAAAGTGAGACCCTGTCTCAAAACACAAGAAAAGGAAAATTTCAGGTAAACCTCACCCATGAACATGGGTTCAAAAACCATAAACAAAATATTGGCAATCTTATTCAGTAATGTATGAAAAAGATAATGTTTCCTGTAGCATTCCTCCCTTATCTGTGGTTTCACTTTCCATGGTTTTAGTGACCTTCCTGCAGTAAACTGTGGTCCAAAAATATGAAATGGAAATAAACTGTTTATTTCCAGCAATAAACAATTCATGGTTTGTTTTTTTTTTGAGACGGAGTCTCGCTCTGTGGCCCAGGCTGGAGTGCAGTGGCCAGATCTCAGCTCACTGCAAGCTCCGCCTCCCGGGTTCACGCCATTCTCCTGCCTCAGCCTCCCGAGTAGCTGGGACTACAGGCGCCTGCCACCTCGCCCCGCTAGTTTTTTGTATTTTTTAGTAGAGACGGGGTTTCACCGTGTGAGCCAGGATGGTCTTGATCTCTTGATCTCCTGATCTCGTGATCCGCCCGTCTCGGCCTCCCAAAGTGCTGGGATTACAGGCTTGAGCCACCGCGCCCGGCCAACAATTCATGTTTTTTGTTTGTTTGTTTGTTTGTTTTGAGACGGAGTCTCACTCTGTTGCGTAAGCTGGAGTGCAATGGCATGATCTGGGCTCACTGCAACCTCTGCCTCCAGGGTTCAAGCGATTCTCCTGCCTCAGCCTCCCCAGTAGCTGGGATTACAGGCACGTGCCACCATGCCTGGTTATTTTTTATATTTTTAGTAGAGACAAGGTTTCACCATGTTGACCAGCCTGGTCTCTAACTCCTGACCTCAGGTGGTCCTCCTGCCTCAGCCTTCCAAAGTACTGGGATTACAGGCATGAGCCACTATGCCCAGCCAACAATTCATGTTTTAAATTGCATGTTGTTCTGAATAGCATGATGAAATCTTGCACCACCCTACTCCGTCACTTCATCTCATTATGTAGGCATCGTCTCATCTCACTTATTACAAGAAGGGTGAGTACAATACAATAAGATATTTACATAACTTTTATTCTAGTATATTGTTATAATTGTCCTATTTTATTAGTTATTGTTGTTAATCTGTTACTGTGCCTGATTTATAAATTAAACTTTCTCATGGGTATGCAGTCATAGGAAAATACATAGTATACATAGGGTTTGATACTATCTGCAGTTTCAGATATCCATTGGGGTGGGGTCTTGCAACATATTCCCCACAGATAAGTGGGGACTATTGTACATCATGAGAAAGCAAGATTAGTTTAACATTTAAAATCAATGAGAAATTTCCACTTTCACATAATAAAGGAGAAAAATCATATGATCATTATCTACAAATGCAGAAAAGCATTTGATAAAACTCAACATCCATTCTTGGTTTAAGAAAAGAAAACTTTGAATAGAAGGAAACTTCCTTTATATGATAAAAGTTATCTGCAGAAAGCACTATACTAGAGGTCCTAACCAATGCAATGAGGTAAGAAAAAGAAATGAATGATATAAAAGTTGCAAAGGAAGAAACTACCAATATTTGCAGACAACACAGTTGATACACAGAAAATCCAAAGGAATATGCACACACTATTAGAATTAATAAGTAAATGTACAAAGTTTCTAGACACAATATAAATATGACTAAAACCAATTAAATTTTATAATCTGGCTGTCAGCATGTTGAAATAAAATTTTTTAAATATCATTTACAATAGCATCAGAAGGCATAACAATTCTAGGAACAAATCTTCACTAGATGTGCAAAGGTTCTACACAGAAATTGTAAAACATTATCAATAAATATTAAAGAAAATTAAATATATAAAATTACATTGTGCTCATCTTACCATTTGTCTTCTATTTGTTCCATCTCTTCTTTGTTCCTTTGATCCTCTTTTCCTGTCTTCTTTTTGCATTGCTTGAGTATTTTTTATGATTCCATTTTAATCTCCACTATTGTCTTACCCAGAGCTATTTGTGTGTTTACTTTTAGTGGCTGCTCTGAAGTTCCTACTATACATTTTTAATGTAATACAGTCTGTATTTACTTCACATTTAGCATATGAACCTTACAACAGTATACTTTCATATCTCTTTTCCCATCTGTGCTATTTTTGTCAGACTTGTACATATGCTATAAATCCCACAATACTTTTTGTTTTTGCTTTAAGCTATTGGTTATCTTTTCAAGAGATTTAAAAGTGAGGAAAAAATCTGTTATATTTTCCTATACCTTTACCACTTGTGACACTTTTTATTCCTTTGTATAGATTCTAATTTTCTTATTTATTTATTTTTAAAATAAAGATGGGGTCTCACTATATTGCCCAGGCTGGTCTCAAACTCCTGGGCTCAAGCAATCCTCCTGCCTTGGCCTTCCAAAGTGCTGGGATTACAAGTGTGAACCACTGCACCTGACGGATACTAATTTTCATCTAGTATCATTTTCTTCTGCCTTAAGAACCTCTTTTAATATTTCTTATAGTGCAGGTTTGCTTGTGATGAATTCTGTTAGCTTTGTTATCTCCAGAGAAAGTTTTTATTTGTTCTCTATTTTTGAAATACATTTTTGCTGGCTATAGAATTTAGGGTTAACAGTTTTGTTTTGTTTTGGTTTCTATCAGTAATTTAAAGATGTTGTTCTATTTACTTTTGGCACGCATACTTTTAGAAGAGAAGACTTCTGTCATTCTTATCTTTGTTCCTCTGCACGTAAAGCATCTTCTCTCACTCCACCAGCTGCTTTTAAGATTTTTCTCTTTATCACTGCTTTCCATAATAACGGTACGGTATGCCATAATTTGGTTGTTTATTCAGTTTGGAGTTTGTTGAGCTTATTAGATCCATAGATTTATAGTTTTCCTCAAACTAGGAAAGAAATTCATTAATCATTTATTCAGATACTTTTCCCATCTGTCTTCTCCTTCAGGAACTCCAATTGCATGTACATTAGACTTCTTGATATTGTTCCATAGGTCTCTAATAACTTGTTTAAATTTTTCCACGTTTTTCTCTGCACATTTCATTTGGAATACTTTCCATTGCTGTGTTTTCAAGTTTACAGACCTTTTTTGCTGCAGTGCTGAATCTGTTACAAATTCCATTCAATATATTTTTTAATTAATAAACTTTATTTTGTAGAAAAGTTCACAAACCTAAAGGATCACACCAAAACTGAGGGGAAAGCACAGAGAGTTCCCATGTTCTCCTGTCTTCACACATGAACAACCCCCTCCCCCCACTATCAGCATCCCATGCCACAGAGGTGCATTTGTGCTTATGTCAATAAACCTATATTGACACATCATTATCACCCAAAGTCCACAGATTACATTAAAGTTTACTCTTAGCATTGCACATTCTATGGGTTTTGACAAATGTATGATGACATGCATCCACCATTGTAGTACAGGTTAAATATTCCTTATCCAAAATGCTTGGGAACAGAAGTGTTTTGGATTTCATATTTTTCTCTGATTTTGGAATATTTGCATTATAGATGTACCAGTTGAGCATCCCAACATGATGTTTAAAAGTTTTGGATTTGGGAGCATTTCAGACTTTATATTTTTGGACTTGAATGCTCAACCTGTATCATATAGAATAGTTTCACTGCCCTAAAAATCCTCTGTGCTCTGCCTGTTCATCCCTCCCTCCCTCTCTCCTCCAACTGGCAACCACTGATCTTTTTATCGTGTTTATAATTTTGCCTTTTCCAGAATGACACATAGATGAAATCAGTAGTATGTATACTTCTCAGATGGGCTTCTTTTACTTAGCAATATGCATTTAACTTCTATGTGTTTTCATACCTTAATAGTTTATTTCTTTTTGTTGCTAAATAATATTCCATTGTTGGTCAGCCATGGTGGCTCATGCCTGTAATCCCAGCACTTGGGGAGGCCGAGGTGGGCAGATTGCTTGAGCCAAGGAGTTTGAGGTCAGCTTGGACAACATAGTGAAACCCCATCTCTACAAAAATTTTTAAAAATTAGCTGGGCATTGTGGCACATAACTGTAGTCCCAGCTACTCGAGAGGCTGAGGTGAGAGGATCACCTGAGGCCAGGAGGTTGAGGCTGCAGTGAGCTGTGATTGGGCCACCGCACTCCAGCCTGGGCAACAGAATGAGACCCTGTCTCAAATAATAATAATATTCCATTGTCTAAATGTGCCACAGTTTATTTATGTATATTTATGTATCCATCTACTGAAGGACATCTTAGTTGCTTCCAAATTTTGGCAATTATGAATAAAGCTGCTATAAACATCCACATACAGGCTTCTGTATGAAAATAAGTTTTCAACTCATTTGAGTAAACACCAAGGAGTATGATTGCTGGATCACATGGTAAGAGTTTATTTAGTTTTGTAAAAAACTGTCAAACCATCATGTAAAGTGACTGTATCATTTTGCATTCCTACCGACAATGAATGAGAGTTCCTATTGATCTATATCCTCCTCAGTCAGCATTTGGTGTTGTCAGCTTTTGGATGTGAGCCATTCTAATGGGTGTGTAGTAGTACCTCACTGTTGTTGCAACTTTCAATTCCCTAATGACATATGATGTTAAACTTCTTTTCATATGCCTACTTGCCATCTTTATATATTTTTCAGTGAAATGTCTGTTATGGTCTTTTGCCCATTTTTAAATTGGGGTTGTTCATTTTCTTTTTCGTTTTAGAGACATGGTCTCACTGTGTCACTCAGGCAGGAGTGTAGTGGCATGATCATAGCTCACTGTGTCTCGAACTCCTGGCTCAAGTGATCCTCCCATCTCAGCTTTCCAAGTACCTGGGACTACAGGGATGTGCCACCACACCTAATTTTTTTAAAAAAATTTTTGTAGAGACAGGGTCTTACTATATTGTCCAAGCTGGTCTCAAACTCCTGAGCTCGAGCAGTATTCCTGCTGTGACCTCCCAAAGTGCTGGGATCACAGGCATGAGCCACTGTGCCAGGCTTCTTATTCTCTTGACATTGTCTTTGGGAGAGCAGAAGTTTTTCATTTTAATTATATCCAGCTTATCAATTATGCCTTTTACGAATTGCACCATTTGTGTTGTACCTAAAAAATCATTGACATACCCAAGGTCATCTATGTTTTCTCCTATGCTATATTCTAGGAATTTTACAGTTTTGCATTTTACATTTAGGTCTATGATCCATTTTGAGTTAACTTTTATGGAGAATATAAAGTCAATCCAGATTCATTTTTTGCATGTAGATGTCCAGTTGTTCCAGCACCATTTGCAGAAAAGACAATCCTTGTTCCATTGCATTGCCTTTGCTACTTTAACAAAGATAAGTTGACTGTGTCTATTTCTGGGGTGTCTATTCTGTTCCATTGACCCACTTGTTTACTTTTTCACCAATACCACACTGTCTTGATCACTGTAGCTCCATGGTAAGCAAACAATACAGTACATAGTAAATCTTGAAGTTGGGTAGTGTTAGTCTTCCAACTGTTCTTTTTCAATATTGAGTTGACTGTTCTAGATCCTTTGCCTCTCTCTATAAACTTGAGAGTCAATTGGTTTATATCCACAAATAACATGCTGGAATTTTCACTGGGATTGCATTGAATCTATAGATCAAGTTGGGAAGAATTAACATCTTGATAATAGTGAAGTTTCCTATTCATAAACATGGAAAATACCAACTTTAGTGACACTAGTGTTAATAAGTTCGGATAACCCACTACCATCAGACCAGCCTAGAGTTTTGTAGTTTTAATAATGTTACACATATTTTGTTGAATTTATACCCAAGTTCAGTTGCCCCTCAGTATCCATGGAGGATTTCGTCCAGGACCCCCAGAGATACCAATGTCCAAGGATGCCCAAGCCCCTTATATAATAGCGTATAGTATTTGTACAACCTACACAATATCCTCCACTGTATATTTGTGTAAACCTACACATATCCTCCACTATACTTTAAATTACCTCTAGATTACTTATAATACCTAATACAATGTAAATACTAAGTGAATAGTTGTTATACTGTATTGTTTAGAAAATAGTCGCAAGAAAAAAGTTTGTACATGTTCACTACAGACACAACCATCCATTTTTTTTTTCAAGTATTTTCGACTCACAGTTGGTTGAATCCATGGGCACAGAATCCAGGAATATGGATGTTCTCAGGCAAACAAAAGTTGAGGAAATCTGTTGGCAGTAGACTTGCCTTAAAGAAATGTTAAAAGAGGTTCTTACAGAAAAGAAAAATGATGTAGGTCAGAAACTTGAATCTATATAAGTGAAGAGTATCAAAGAAGGAATAAATGAGGAGAACAATGAAAAGTTTTATTTTTCCTATTATTAATCTAACAGATAATAGTTTGTTCAAAATAATAATAGCCACAATGTATTGCTTTGTATATATACACTTACGTATAAGTGAAATGAATGACAGCAAGGACACAAAGGATTATAGGGAGGAATTAGGAATATTTTCCTGTTATAAGATATATATATACTACTCATGAAGCAGTATAATGGTAATAAAAGAGATTTGAGGCCAGGCACAGTGGCTTGCCTGTAATCCCAGCACTTTGGGAGGCCAAGATGGGCAGATCACTTCAGGTCAGGAGTTCAAGACCACCCTGGCCAACATGCTGAAACTCCATCTCTATTAAAAATACAAAAATTTGTGGTCATGCATGCCTGTAGTACCAACTACTCAGGAGGCTGAGGCAGGAGAATCACTTGAACCTGGGAGGTGGAGGTTGCAGTGAGCCGAGATCACGCCACTGCACCTCAACCTGGATGACAGAGGGAGACTCTGTCTGCAAATAAATAAATAAATAAATTGGCTTAGTTGTAAATATATATTGCAAACTCTAGAGCAACTACTGAAGAAAAGTTAAAAAAAAAAAAAAAAGTAAAATTAGAATCATATAAGATGCTCAATACCACAAAAGGCAGGGAAGGTGTGGAAGACAAAAATTCCCATTATATCTGTTATTCCTTTTTTTTAGTGGTCCCACAGCTCATCACGGATATGCTGTTGTGGTTTTGTTTTGTCTTTTTTTCTCTTTTTTCACTTTTGGAAGTTTCTATTGTCATATCCTCAAGCTCAGAGAATCATCCTTTAGCCATGTCTTTAGCCGTAATGAGTCCATCAAAACCGTCCTTCATTTCTGTTACAGTGTTTTTGATCTCTAGCACCTTTTCTTAATTCTGTCTTAGACTGTTCATCTCTCTGCTTACATTATCCATTTGTTCTTTAATATTGTCTATTTTTCCATTAAAGCCCTCAGCATGTTCATCATCATTTTAAAAAATTACTTGTGTGATAATTTCAATGTTCCTGCCATATCTGATCCTGGTTCTGATGCTTGTGTAGTCTCTTCAGATGATGGGGATTTTTGTTTGTTTGTATGTGTGTCTTTTAGTATGCCTTGTATTTTTTTTTTTTTTTTTTTTTTTTTTGAGGCAGTTTTCACTCTGTCACCCAGGCTAGAGTGCAGTGGCACAATCTTGGCTCACTGCAACCTCTGACTCCTAGGTTCAAGCGATCTTTTCACCTCAGCCTCCCAAGTAGCTGGGACTACAGGTGTGCACCACCACACCCAGCTAATTTTTGTATTTTTAATAGAGACAGGGTTCCACTATGTTGGCCAGGCTGGCCTCGAACTCCTCACATCAAGTGATCCACCCACCTCGGCCTCCCAAAGTGCTGGCATTACAGGCATGAACCACTGTGCCCAGTATAGTGTGCCTCCTAATTTTCTGTTGGAAGGTGGACATGATGTACTGGGTAAAAGGAACTGCACTAAATAGACCTTTAGTAATATAGAGGTGAGCCAAGCATGATGGCTCACATCTTTTAATCTCAGTGCTTTGGGAGGCTGAGGTGGGAGGATTGCTTGAGGCCAGGAGTTGGAGACTCGGCTGGACAACATAGCAAAACTCTGTTTCTACAAAAAAAAAAAAAAAAAATTAAAATTAGCCATGCATGGTGGCATGCACCTGTAGTCCTGCTACTTGGGAGACTGAGGCAGGAGGATTCTTTGAGCCCAGGAGTTCAAGATTACAGTGAGCTATGATTACATCACTGTACTTCAGCCTGGGTGACAGAGCAAGACCCCATCTAAAATAAAAAAATAAAATATTTTAAAAGTAATATAGAAGTAAGGTATGGCAAAGGGAGGGGAAGACTTCTATAATGTTACAGTTAGGTCTTTGTCTTTTGGTGAGCCTTTGTCCCTGGACTGTGAATTTCATCATTGTTTCTCAGATGTCTCCAACTCCCACTCCTCATGTAAGACAGGATGGCTAGATGTGGCTGGAACTGGGTATTTCCCTTCTGCCATGTGGAAGGCTAAAGGGAACTGGAGTTGGGTATTTTCCTTTCTCTGAGTAGGTTCGGCTCTGATACACCCCAGCAGGTTAGGATCTGGTAAAATAGTTACTTCTGAGGGTAGTCCTTGTTAGGAAAAACAGAACGTTCTGTAGTTCTGGATCTGAAAGGAACCACACACACACACACACATACACATACAATGCTCTGGCACATTTTAAAACGGGTCCTTTCTCCTCCTTCTGCCAGAAGCTTGAGGCAGTTTTTGTCCGACATTGGCTTTGAGGTCCGGGTAGTGCTCCTGCAAGTAAAACTACAAAAGCATGAGAGTTCCTCTATCACCGGGTCCCCTGCAGTTTTTAACTTTCAGTCCTGTCCATACTGACCCTCCAGGAATTTGTCAATTACAATTTAGTTTTTCCTACCCTAGTGCTTTCTGCTCTGGTAGGTTGTGATTCCCTGTATCTGTTTGTCTGTCTCTCTAATTTTGGGGATAGCAGTTTGCCTTAGGACCTCACTTATTTGACAGATTTAGAAGACTTGATTTTTCAATTTATAAAGCTTTTGCTTGCTGTCTAGGATGGAGTGCTGACTTCTAAGCTCCTTGCATGCCAGACCAGCCATTCAATATCTTTTTCATTTCAGGCATTTTAATTTATATTTTTTAAAGTTCCATTTGGTTGCTTTAAATTTATTTTCATTTATTTGTACTTTTTTAGAGATAGGGTCTTGCTCTGTCACCCAAGCTGTATTTTTTTGTTGTTTTTCTTTTATGCCTTCCATTCTCTCCCCATTATGCTCATGTTCTCCTCCACGTTTTTTAATGTCTGGAACAAATTTCTACAGTAGTCCTCCCTCATCCACAGTTTCACTTTCCATGGCTTCAGTTACCCGTGATCACTTGCAGTCTGAAAATATTAAATGGAAAATCCCAGAAATAAACAATTCATAAGTTTTAAGGTACATGCTGTTCTGAGTAGTGTGATAAAATCTCACGCCACCCTGCTCTGTCCCGGCCAGAACATGAATCATTGCTTTGTCCAGTGTATCCATGCCATCTAGACTACCCACCCTGCTAGTCACTTAGTAGCCTGCTCGGTTATCAGATTGACTGTCAGGTGTAGGTACGGCAGTTCTTGTGTTCAAGGAACTTTTATTTTACTTTGTAATGGCCCCAAAGTGCAAGAGTAGTGCTGCTAGCAATTCAAATATGCCAAAGAGAAGCATAAAGTGCTTCCTTTGAGGGAAAAACGTGAAAGTTCTTGACTTAATAAGGAAAGAAAAAAATTTTATGCTGAGGTTGCTAAGACCTATGGTAAGAATGAATCTTCTGTCTGTGAAATTGTGAAGAAGGAAAAAGAGATTCATGCTAGTTTTGCTGTTGCACCTCAAACTACAAAAGTTAAGGCCACAGTGCCTGGTAAATGCTTAGTTAAGATGAAAAAGGAATTAAATTTGTGGGTGGAAGACATGAACAGAAACGTGTCCTGATTGATGGCAACATGTTGCAGCAGAAAGTATTGCGTTCATACAAAGACTGCAGCAAGGGATCCCCTGAAATGAGTGACACCAAGTCATTTACTGCAAATGAGGGATGGTTAAATAGATCCAGGAATAGTTTTGGACTAAAAAATAAAAATACTACGAGAGAGGCTGCATCTGCCGATGAAGAAGTTGCTGCCACATTTCTGGCAAAGTTGAAGAAGTTAATTAAGGAGAAAGGATACCCTCCAAAGCAAGTCTTTAATTGCAATGAAACCTGGCTTTTCTGGGAGAAGATGGGCAATAGAACCTACATTCATAAAAGTGCAAAGGAAGCACAGGGCATAAAACATGGAAGGACAGATTAGCTCTGTTGCCATGTGACAATACTGCAGGGCATATGATATAGCCAGGTGTAGTATACACAGCAAACAACACACACGCTCTCAAAAATAAAATAAAAAATTGTCTGCCTTTGCTCGGTACTATCTGTGGTTTCAGGCATCCACTGGGGGTCTTGGAACTTATCCCCTATGGATAAGGGGGTCTAGGTATAATCACTGTTTAATGTCCTCGTCTGCTAATTCAATCATTTGTTATTTACACATCTGTTTCTATTGGTTAATTTTTCAATGATTTGTGAAGACCCCTCTGCAAATCTCTGGTTGGTAGTTACTCGGGTGTCACCTCATTATTCTTTAGGATGTAGTTACATGTTTTATTCATTCATCTGTATGTCTGACATATTTCAAAATAATTAAATAAAATTAACCTAAATTCTCTATACTGTTTCTTCATAGTCAGGGATAACATAATGATTTCAAGGTTTTGAGTGTCCTTATTCATCCACTCCACAGTCATTCGTTGCATATTTCCTATGTGTTGGGCATTATACTAGACACCAGAAACACAGAGATTTCTTTAATATATTAGATTAATGTATTATATATCAGGGAGCTTTCATAATAAACATAATAGCTAATATTATTATTATTGTAACATATGACATTTAACTGAGTGTTTACTGTTTGCATTAAGCACTTTACATCGATCACCTCTTTCAATCTTATGAACTACTATTTCCCTAATTTAAAAAACGAGGAAATTGGCCAAGCCTGGTGGCTCACACCCATAATCCCAGCACTTTGAGAGGCCGAGACAGGCAGATAAGTTAAGCTCAAAAGTTCGAGACGAGCCTGGACAATGTAGTGAGACCATGTCTCTACAAAAAACCCAAAAAATTAGCCCAGTGCGGTAGCACACGTCCGTAATCCCAACTACTCAGGAGGCTGAGGTGGGAGGATCACCTGAACCCAGGAGGTTGATGCTGCAGTGAGCTGTGATTGCGCCACTGCACTCCAGCCCTGGCAACAGAGTGAGACCCTGTCTCAAAATATAAAAATAAAGGAAATTGAGCACAGCAACATTTAGTAACTTGCCCAAGCTTAAAGAGCTCAGAAAAGCAGTGCCAAGATTTGCTCTTAACAGTTGTGGTTTTCTGCCCAGCATCCACTCCCTTCCTTTTGGATGACAACACCTGGATTTTCCTTCAGGGAACCACCCTTCTCGCATTTGGTCCCCGCAGTTCAGTTGAAACTGACTACCCAGGCCTGGTCAGAGGACTCAGAGGTTGACCCAGACCTTGCCACTCAAGCTCCTGAATGCACTGATTGGCTCAGACATGAGCATGTGACCTGTAAGAGACCAATAGGATTTAAGTCTGGAGGTTTGCTTTTTTTCGTTGTTTTTGTTTTTTTGTTGTTGTTCTTTTTTGTTACTTTTGGGGGAAATGAGCTGTCTTCGCAGTCAAACTGGAACTGTTGGCTATAGAGATAAAGTAATCCTGGAGATTTGGGAGGGTCATCTGTTGTAGAGAATGACGCCAACGAGAAGCAGAATGAGGAAAGTTGGAGACTGAGTCCTGATGCCATGATTTGAACCCTTGGATCTAGCCATACCTGAAGCTTTCTCACTGTCTGGTCTTTTCAGTTACATAAGCCTCAACATGGCTTCTCACACTTGCAAAAAGGAGTCCTAGCTAACACAGGGATACAGGTCCCTAACCCGGTAATTATTGTACCAGTTGAGTGATGAGGGCTGAAGTAAATGTGGAGGGACTGAGCATAGTGGCTCACACCTGTAATTCCAGCACTTTGGGAGGCCAAGGTAGGAGGATCACTTAAGCCCAGGAATTCAAGACCAGCCTGGGCAACATAGCAAGACCCCATCTCTACCAAAAAAAAAAAAAAAAAAAATCAACCAGGCATGGTGGTGCACAACTGTTGCTCCAGTTACTCAGGAGGCTGAGGCAGGAGGATCACTTGAGCCCAGGAGTTTGAGGCTGCAATGGGCTAGGATAGGACCACTGTACTCCAGCCTACATGACAGAGCAAGATCTCATTTCTAAAAATAATAATAATAAGTTAAATTAAAATAATAAAATAAAGTAGATGTAGGTATTTAGGGTGCACTTAAATGCACTCAGCATATGTGTAAAGTGAGATGTTCTCCACTTTCTTCCCTTTCTCATCCTAGGTCTGAAGCCAAATCTCAGGGAAGATATATTTACACTGAGAGAGAGAGAGAGTCATGGATTACCTTCATGCCGACACTGACCAAGCCAGTCATCCTTCACTGGGGGGGTTGGATGGCTGTACCAAGTGTCATGAAAGATGATCACAAAAGACCTGATCTCAGGGACAACAATAACAACAGCAAGAATTATTTAGGTTCTGGAATACATTTCATCTGAGGTTTACGAAGCCTTTGACAGCAAAATTAAATCTGACATCACTCCCCAGGTTAACAAAGCACTGTTGCAGTCTTTGTAGTGGAGTGAGCTCAGACACTTGAGGGCCCTCTCTCTCTGAGGGTTGGAGTCACCTGCTTCGGCTGGGCTCATGGTGCCCCAGTCACCTCCAAGAGCCAATTGTCATCAGAGGGTAATGCAGCTCTTGGAGCAAAAGGAATAACATACACAGGACCTCAACCAATCCATGTGCTCAATCAAACCTGTCCTTGGGTTTAACTCCTTGGCCACGGGACGATCTCATCCTTACCCCTCCCCAACCAGGTTCAGAGAGAATTTTACCACCTCACTGTCTTGTGAAGGTCAGATTTCAGAATCAGCAGGTAAGTTAATTAGACCACTAACACCCTTTGAAAGGAATGTAACAGCTGACATTAAGATCATCACAAAAGGTCATATATTTTTCTCTCCATTGGAGAGGACAATTCCCACATTCAGGCAGCAGAGGCATGAGAGCATTAGCATTCACGACCAACTCCAGAACTATGTAAATAACCACACTGTTTAGCACCCTGGCCCATAGGCGGTTCACCCTCTTCCACGATTAAAGGTGACCATCACACTTAGTGTGTGTACTGCTAAGCACGGTGAGGTCATACTTCCCCTCCAGAGACGGAGACAAAAAGGGAAAAAAAAAAAAAAGGAAAAAACCACTTTTTCTCCTTGATAAATTTGAAGCTATAATAAATCAGAATTTAGATCTTTGGTGAATAATTCATGTTTATCTAAAGGAAAAAAATAATGACTTTCATTATATTTCATCTTCCTTTTAGTGAGTTTTGGAAACTGATTCCCTGGACTGGAGCTTCCAGAAATCCATAGAAGTTTTGCCTGATGGCTTACCCTTGAGGGTGCCTTCTGGGACCTCCACTCTCCCTGCCTGGCCCTCTTTGGCTACCCCAGGATTATGGGGGGTGAGGGCAGTGCAGGAAGAGTCTGGGCTGGCAATGGTACTGGCTGTGTCAGATGCCTAGAGCTGACTCTTCTCTCAGGGCTAGCATGGGATCCTGGAAGTTCCCCTCCTGGGCCCTACGACTGCATCCTTTGACCCAGGAAGGAGGTCTCCTAGGCTAACTGCTATGATCTCCCTCCCCCTTAACAGTATGCCCTCCACATTTTTCTGCTGAAGTCTCCTTGTTCCATGCAAGAAGTTCAGTGGGCAGGGTTCTTTTAAAACAACCCCACCCTTCCTGAGTTATTTGAAAGAGCATACTTTTGACCTTTGTAGTGGTGCAGTGATGGCTCAAACACAGTGATTTCTTCTGCCACAGGGGGCTGCAGCCACCCTCTCCTCCACTAAAGACTTCTCCTTCTCTTCCAAGCCTGAGCTAAGGTTCCAACCCCTCTGTTCTCCCCATCACATAGGGCACATATTGAACTCTCTTAGTGGGTGATCTATTCAGTTATTTTCTCATTAGGCTTGAGGTAAGGAAAAAACATGCCCTCCTTTCCCCAAAAGGAGAATGGGACTCACATTACACCACAATTCTCTCCAAATAAATCTATAATAATGCCCAATGTTTGGCCTTTTCATTGTCGACCCTCCAACACCCACCCCTTTTTTCTTTTACACTCAACTATGCTTATTTTAATTGGTGCACATTTCACATACAGTAAAATTCACCTTATTAGTATAGAGTTCTATGAGCTTTGACAAATTAAATACAGTAATATAACCACCCCCGCCATCAAGATACAGAATAGTTTCATCCTTGTTTGGTATTTCCTTGCATCTCTTTATAATCAACTGCTTCCCTCACCCCAGGCCCTGTCAGCCACTGTCCTCTTATTTGCCCCTAAAGGTTAGCCTTTTCCAGAATATCATATAAATGGATTCATTCAACATGCGGCCTTTGAGATTGAGTTCTTTCACTTAACGTAACGCTTTTGCAATTCATCCATGTTGTGAGGATTAGTCATTTGTTCATTTTTATTGCTGAGGTGTACTGCCTTGTATGGATGTACCATAGTTTACTTATCCATTCATTAATTGATGGGATTTCGGGTTGTTTCTAGTTTTTGGCAATTATGAATAAAGCCACTATAAACAATCATTTTATAGGTTTTTGTGTACACAAGTTTTCATTTCACTTGGGTAAATACCTAGGAATGGGATGTTAGAATTGCTGAATAATGGCCAGGTGCAGTGACTTACACCTGTAATCCCAGCACTTTGGGAGGCTGAGGACGGCAGGTCACTTGAGTCCAAGAGTTTGACACCAGCCTGGCCAGCATGGTGAAACTCCGTCTCTACTAAAAATGCAAAAATTAGCCAGGCATGGTGGCGCATGCCTGTAGGCCCAGCTACTTGGGAGGCTGAGGCTTGAGAATCGCTTGAACCCAGGAGGTGGAGGTTGCAGTGAGTCAAGCTCATGCCACTGCACTCCAGCCTGAATGACAGAGTGAGGCTCTGTCTCAAAAAAAAAAAAGGATTATTGGATAATATTATAAGAAACTGCCAAACTGTTTTCCACGACAGCTGTAGCTGTACCATTCTGCATCCACCAGCACTATGTGAAAGTTCCAGCTGTCCCACATCTTTGTCAGCACTTAGTATTGCCAATTTTTTATTTTAGCCAATCTAATAAATGTAGAGCAGTATCTTATAGTTTTAATGTGCATTTCCTTAATAACTAATGACACTGAGCATCTCTTTATCTATTTATTTGCCATCCATATATTACTTTTGATGAAGCACCAGTTCAAATCTTTGCCTACTTTTAAATTATGTTTTTAATTAAATTTTTAGAGTTTTTTACATAGTACGGATCAGATAAGTGTGCTGCAAATATCTTCTCCCAGTCTGTAGTTTGTCTTTTCATTCTCTGAACAGTGCCTTTTGAAGAGCAGAAGTTTTCAACTTTGATGTACTCTAATATAGCATTTTTTTCTTTTAGGAATCATGCTTTTAGTTTTGTAACTACAGAATCTTTGCCTAACCCAAGATCACAATGATTTTCTCCGACATTTTCTTCTAGAGCTTTTATAGTATTGGACTTCACATTAAAGTTTATAACCCATTTTAATTTTTTTTCATGGTGCAACGAATAGAACAAGGTTCACTTTTGCCTATAGATGTCCAATTGTTTTAGCACCATTTGTTGTAAAACTATCCTTTCTCCGTTGGCTTGTCTGTATCTTTGTCAACAATCAATTGATATGTATGTATGGGTCTGTTTCTGGACTTCTATTTCTTTGATCTGTGTATTTTCTTTTGACAATATCATACTGCCTTGGTTACTCTAGCTCTAGAGTAAGCCTTGAAATCAGATAGTGTGAGTCCTCAAATTTTGACCTTTTTCAAAAGTATTCCTTTGCCTTTCCATATAAATTTTAGAATCAACTTGTCTATTCTACAAAAAAAAAATCCTGCTGAATTGGAATTGCAATGAATCAACAGATCAGTCTGAGAAGAATTGCCATCTTGACAATTCTGAGTCTTCCAGTCCAACCATCTACTTACTTAGCTTTTCTTTTTTATTTCATCAGTGTTTTATAGCTTTTAACATCTAGATCTTATACATATTGTTTTAGGTTTATAACTAAATATTTCATGTCTTTGGATGCTATTGTTAAAAAATACTTTAAAAAATTAATTCCCTGTTGTTAATTGTTAGTGTCTAAAAATACAATTGATTTTTGGTTTTTGACCTGGTATGTTGTAATCTTACTAATCTCATTTATTGGCCCTTGTAGTTTCTTTGCAGATTCTCTGAGATTTTCTGTGTAGAAAATTATGTCATCTTTGAATAGAAATAGTTGTATTTCTTCTTTTACAATGCGTATGCCTTTTACTTCTTTTTTCTTGCCTTATTGCACTGGCTGCAACCTTCAATAAAATGTTAGGAATAGTGAAGCAAACATCCTCATCTTATTTCTGATTTTAGGAATTAGGGTTTCTATGGAGCTTTCTCACTAAGCTTGTAGTGAAAGAAAAACATGTCTTAGCTCTCTCCAAAGGAAAGAATAAAACTCCTATCTCTCTGACAACTCTTTCCAAGAAATCTAATTTCAACTTCTGGACTTTATGATTTCAGCCTGGGTCATACCTTTGAGGTGGACAGAGCTAGGGGTCAGAGAACTGGTTCCAGGATGGCTCCGTAGTCTTGCAAATGTGTTCTAGTATCTTATTTTTTGCAAAAGGGGAAAGCTTGCCACTTATTTTTTTTTCTCAGTATTTTGGGTCCTCAGCCAAAACCAAGGCATCCATCTACAGATGGTATTATTGCTTTTATTTTACAAATGAGGGATGTTACGCTCAGAGATTTAAATAACTTGCCCAAGGTCATATAGTTACAAAGTGACATAATTCAAACTGAGCTTGGTCAGGACCAGAGAAGATGTTATTTCCACTAGGCCATATCAGTACAGCTAGAAAAATTCAGACAGCATTTATCATGCACCCAACTCACATGTAAAACCAAAATGGCTAAGGTATCTCTAAACTTCATTTAGTCATTCTAGAAGACCATACTATGGCTAATGAAAGAAACAGTGTTGCATTTGTCCTTCAAATGGCCATGGAATGATAATCATCCTAAATCCTGAAGCAGGTGCTGAGGTCAGAAGCCAAGAGTCTCTAATTATCAACACTGGTGCCCTCAGGCTTTCCTTGAACAACCCAGACAGGAAATCAGGACAGACAATATGGAGTCTATTTTGGTCAAGAAATTTGACCATATGTCTCTAGATCAAGGAGTCCATGACAATTTGCTTCTGTGGCCACTTCAACAAACTCAGGCTGCAGCTGGAGATCACTTCTTACAGATCAGAGTAAGGCAGGCCCTGAGCAAAAGCTTAGGGTTGAAACTGATCCCAGTGAAATCACACACTGAAAGAAATATCTTCCCTATCATTCATAATCCCCTAGCAAGCAAACAAAGCTTTTGTAAGTTTTCAAAAAAATGAATTTTCCTGGGAACTAAAAGGTTTAAATTAAAAAGAGGGGTCTCAGCAATTTCACTTCTGGGCATATACCCCAAAGAATTGAAAACAGGTATTTAGGCAAAAACTTGTACATGAAGGTTCACAGTAGCACATACTATTCACAATAGTCAAAAGGTAGAAACAATCTGAATGTTCATCAGCTGAAGAACAGATAAATGAAATATGGTATATCCATACAATGGAATATTATTCAGTCATAAAAAGGAATGCAGTAACTAATCTGTGCTATGACATGGATGAATCTTGCAAACATTATGCTAAGTGAAAGAATCCAGACACAAAAGGCCACAATTCTAATTATATGAAATATTCAGGGTAGGCAAATCTATAGAGACAGAAAGCAGATGGATGATTGTCAGGAGGTGCGGGAGAGGGGAATGGGGAGTGACTGCTTCGGAAGTATGGAGTTTCCTTTCAGGGTGATGAAAATATTCTGGAACAAGATAGTGGTGATAGTTGTACAACTCTGTGAATGTACCAAATGTCACTGAATTATACACTGAAAAGTGGTTAAATGGTAAATTTTATGTTATGTGTGCTTTACTATAATAATTTAAAAAGAGAGGTCTTTGCTTAAGAGCAGCTGTCATGTTGCTATCATATCATGGTTGTCTATCCAGGTCACTTCCTGAAACACCTCTCCTGACTAGCTCAGTTTTTTGTCATATGCCACTTAGATTATAACAGTAGCCTCCTAACTGGTCCCCTGTCCCCAGTTTTACTTATCTTCTCTCCATCTTCCATGAATTCTCTATAGGGTCAAAATGAGCATTACATTCCCTTATTTAAAATCTTTCAATGGTCCCTGAGCTCCTACTGCGGAAAGATCACATTCCCTTGCACAGCATTGAAAGGCACTTCCTGGCCAGGTGCGGTGGCTCACGCCTGTAATCCCAGCACTTTGGGAGGCCGAGGCAGGCGGATCACGAGGTCAGGAGATCAAGACCATCCTGGCTAACACGGTGAAACCCCATCTCCACTAAAAATACAAAAAATTAGCCAGGTGTGGTGGTGGGTGCCTGTAGTCCCAGCTACTCAGGAGGCTGAGGCAGGAGGATGGCATGAACCCGGGAGGTGGAGCTTGCAGTGAGCTGAGATGGCGCCACTGCACTCCAGCCTGGGCGAAGAGTGAGACTCCGTCTCAAAAAAACAAACAAAAAAAAGAAAGGCACTTCCTGATTTGACAACCGATGGCTCCTCTCCCTATGCAGGCCTCATGGTGAGTGTGCCCTGAGACAGCAGGGCCCACAATGCTCTCGAGGACTGTTCTGTCCCAAGCACATAGAACGGCTCCTGGTGCATAGCAGGCGCTCAGTAAATATTTGTGAATGTAGTAATCAGGCTTCAGCTAAGCTATCTAGCTCCAGCTTTTGCTACTTCCCCCAAATACCCTGTATTCCAGCCAAACCAAATTCTCCCATAAGTTAGGCCAGTCCACCCATCTGAGCCTTCGTTGAATTGCTCTCTCCATTTGAAATGTTTTCTGACCATCTGTAAATCTGAGCAAAGGGGTTCATCCTTTAAGACAGCTCAAGCAATTTCTCTTTTGAGACTGTCAGTCACTCATTTCTTGGTGTTCCCATAGCACTTTGAACAGCCCTTTGTGGCAGTTTTAGCATATCTTGTCCTAGAATCATTTGTCTACATCCCTGACTCTCTTACCGGACGATGTGGACTGAGTAGCTCATCTTAACTCCTCCTGCATCCCCTCTTGTGATGAACATATTATAGGTGATACTGGGGGAATAAATAACACGAAAAGTAACTAAATGATTCTTCTTGAAAGAATCAACCTTGGGGCCGGACACAGTGGCTCACGCCTGTAATCCCAGAACTTTGAGAGGCTAAGATAGGCAGACCGCTTGAGGTCAGGAGTTCGAGACCAGCCTAGCCAACATGGCAAAAACCTGTCTCTACTGAAAATACAAAAATTAGCCAGGTGTGGTGGTGGGCAGCTGTAATCCCAGCTACTCGGGAGGCTGAGGCAGGAGAATCACTTGAACCCAGGAGGCAAAGGTTGCAGCAAGCCGAGATTGCCCCAGCACACTCCAGCCTGGGTGACAAAGTGAAATTCTGTCTCTAAAAAAAAAAAAAAAGAAAAGAAAGATCAACCTTAGGACTTTTTTTTCTCACAGAAAATAATCTGAATTAAACTGGAAATTGAGGACAGCCATCACTGAATTTCTTAGTCATTCTATGTCTTGGCTGTGGTAAACGGCAGGAAGAGAAGGAGACAGAAATGGAAGCAAGTGGAAAGGGCAGGAGACTGTAGCAGCATAATGGATGTCACCCTTTCACAGGGCACCTCTCTTTCTGAAGGATCCCACCAGGAACTTACTGAATGGATCAGAAAGTGAATGGCAACCATTACTCTGCTTCCAGGAA
Source organism: Macaca fascicularis (assembly GCF_037993035.2). NCBI lineage: Eukaryota > Metazoa > Chordata > Mammalia > Primates > Cercopithecidae > Macaca > Macaca fascicularis. The sequence continues at coordinate 49,514,562 of NC_088390.1, forward strand.
GAGAGGAGCGGCCACGTACTCTGGGTGCTACATTTGGTACAAGTATAACCTCCCACCGAGCCTGAGTAATTGAGAACCAACCGTGAAAATGAAATTCCAGTTTTCCTTTATAGCATTTTCCCTTTATTGCTTCGTCCCCTCTTGCCCACTGACGTCAGGAGTGTATTCCATTCTGCCTCTTTCTAATCATGTTTGTCTCTCCAGCTTGGGCAGAATGTGCTGTGCCGTCTGTGCCCTTTTCAGCAACCTGTGCCCTGTGTGCTTGTCTTGTGCTTTGTTGCTCCTCATGTCTGCTGCCCGGTCCTTTTGGTTAACGTCATCCTCCCTTCCCCAGCATACAAGAGAGCGGCCGCTCGGAAAGGCGTGGTTGCAGAGTAGGACTCAAGGAGAGTGCCTCTCTGGCTCTTTCTCAGACTGCAAGGCACTTTGAACCCTGCATTTCAAAGATAAGTGGAGAAGGAGAAATTTAGGAAGAGGTAGGGGCCCAAGAGCACAAGGGAAAAGAATTGATATGGTTTTGTGTATCTGCTAAGTGATCTCACTTAATTCTCTCTTTCCGATGAGATCGTATTATTAGTTGACTGATGAGGAACCTGAGATGAAATAACTTCCCCAAGACCACTCGGCTGGTCAGTGTCAGAGTCAAGATCCAAACCCGGAAATGTCCACTCCTGCATCGGGGCCCTCGCCTTCCCCACCCACCTCTGGCTGTGGGAGTAGGCTGCCCAGTAGGCTTTGGGGAAGGAGAGGCAGGAGACACCTTGAATGTAGATCTGATTGAGGCTGGCATCTAAGGCCACGGGGGTCCAATCTGGCCATGAGATTTCCTGATGCTCTTCACACCAGGCTATTGCCCATCAGGTCCGGATGTTTTAGAGCTGGGGATGCAGGGAAGACACAGGAAGCCTCCAAAAGAAAGGGGTTGGTGAGGAGTTGGGCAAAGGCTAGGCCCTAAACAGGAAATGGAGGTGGACTAGGACCAGGCTCCCATTCCTGGAAATGGAGGTAAAAATAAAGCCATCAATCAAACGGGACGCTCCAGTGCAGGTTAGGGAAAGGCCTCAGCCTGCGGCCCAGGCACACAGAAGACAACACCTCCAGTGGATGGGACTGCTGATACCCATCTTGCTCTACCAGGATGAAGCTTGATGCCATTGGATACAAGACTCTGCTTTTTCAGTTTCCTACTAATTTTTTGGTGCCTCTAGTTGCATACACACACCTCACCTACAGTAACTCAGCGCCGGCCAGTTGTGGTGCAAGTGCTTGCTTGTGCAAAGCTGCAGATGAAATTCCTATATTCATTCATTCATTCATTCTTTCATTCATTCATTCGTGTGTTCATATAGCCAACATTTGAGGGGCTACTATGGGCTAGGTGCTGTGGGAAAACCACATGAATAAAACACAATCCCTGCCAGCGCAGAGGTTACAGGCACCCAGGGAGCAGATGTGCATGTGAATGTTTATGGCAGGGGTCATCAGTGACAGGGGTGTGCCGAGGTACCCCGAAGGGTATGTGTTCCTCTTGGGCTTGGAGGTAGGAGAAAGCTCCCCAGTGGAGAGGGCAGGCAGAATGTCAAATCCCTATCTCTCATGGCTCATCACAATGCCCTCTCTTGCCTGTGCTGGTGACACGGCAGGGCTGCGTTCAGCCTACAGAGCTGTGGGATAATCTTGATGATGCAGTAAGGGTTAAAACACTGAGGGGCGGAGGTAAGAAATTATTTTCACGATAAGGCAGATCCTTGGGCTCTGACATAATGCCTCTGTGAGGTATGGGCCTCTCCTGGACAACAGCAAAAAGGTATAAAATACAGCGAGGCTGCTCCTCTGAAGTAACAAATCCCTTCCCTTGTGTAAGCTGCTGGGACTGCCAACTTCAGGCCGGCCTCTGTGAGGTCCAGGCTTCTCTGTGAGGCCCAGGCCTCCCCTGTAAGTACAGGCCTCCCCTGTAAGTACAGGCCTCCTCTGTGAGGTACTGACGCCCCAATGTGAGGTACAGACCAGCATGAGGGAGCTGCCTTCTTTCATGCCATTATATATGCTTGATTTCATCATTCTCCTTTGCACTGCTTATGCACAGGTTAGGAAGTAAAACCAGATGAAAGCTAGCAACAGGGGCAGGGTGATTATTCTCTTTAAGCTTTGAACTTGGACCAGCCATGTTTCCAGTCTAGTGTAGATGACAACGTCAATCCTCTGGCCAGATAGCTTTTTTTTTTTTTTTTTGAGATGGAGTCTTGCTCTGTTGCTAGGCTGGAGTGCAATGGCACAGTCTCGGCTCACTGCAAGCTCACCTGCTGGATTCAAGCGATTCTCCTGCCTCAGCCTCCTGAGTAGCTGGGACTACAGGCACACGCCACCACGCCCAGCTAATTTTTGTATTTTCAGTAGAGATGGGATTTCACTATGTTGGCCAGGATGGTCTCGATCTCTTGACCTCACGATCTGCCCGCCTTGACCTCCCAAAGTGCTGGGATTACAGGTGTGAGCTACCGCGCCTGACCCCAGATATCCTTTAGGACATTTCTAAAGTGACTCAGATGGGGTCAGACTGAAGCTACCTTCTATAGGGACTGGCCTGAGACTCACCCTTGCTTGGCCTCCTTGCCTGTCCTGCGCTGACTATTCCCTCACTCTCCCACTTGTCTCCCTTGAAAGCACTTCTTTAGAAGAAATTACTTGTACATAAATCCTCATGTTAGGGTCTGTTTCCAGGGAGCCTGACCTAAACACTTACCTTCAAGAACACAAGAGAGAAGGCTGCAACTGCACTTCATGCCAGCCAGGGCCACATTATGACTTTCCTGCAGGCCTGCCAGATTTAGCAAATAAAAAATACAAGATGCCCAGTTAATTTGAATTTCAGATAAACAACAATTGTTTTCTTAGCACAAATATGCCCCATGCAATATTTGCAAAATATTTATACAAAGATATTCACTGTTGATCTGAAATGCAAATGTAACTGGGCCTTCCGTATTTTATGTGGCAATCTTTAGAAAGGACTTCAAGTCCTTTTGCTTTTGTGGGCCCCTTCTTCTATTTTAAAAAAAAAAAAGTTATATTTACAACTACATTGGTATAAAGATGAATATAGGCTGGGCATGGTGGCTTATGCCTGTAATGTCAGCACTTTGGGAGGCCAACGCGAGAGGATTGTTTGAAGCCAGGAGTTCAAGACCAGCCTAAGCAAGGTCTTGAACTAGTGAGATTCTGTCTCTCTCTCTCTCTTTTTTTTTTCTTTTGAGATGGAATCCCAGTCTGTCACCCAGGCTGGAGTACAGTGGCACAATCTCAGCTCACCGTAACCTCCGCCTCCTGGGTTCAACCCATTCTCCTGCCTCAGCCTCCTGAATAGCTGGGATTACAGGCTTGTACCACCATGCCCGGCTAATTTTTTGTGTTTTTAGTAAAGATAGGGTTTCGTCATGTTGGCCAGGCCGGTCTCGAATTCTTGACCTCAACTGATCTGCCCGCCTCGGCCTCCCAAAGTGCTGAGATTCCAGGCATGAGCCACCGCATCCAGTCACAAGATCCTGTCTCTACAAAACATTTTAAAAATTATCCAGACATAGTGATGCATGCCTGTGGTCCCAGCTACTCAGGAGGCTGCAGCAAGAGGATCATTTGAGCCCAGGAATCCAAGGCTGCAATGAGTTATGATCATGCCATTGCCCTCCAGCCTGGGTGATAGAGCAAGACTCTGTCTCTAAAAAAGAATTTTTTTTTTTTTTTTTTTTTTTTTTTTTTTTTTTTTTGAGACGGAGTCTGGCTCTGTCGCCCGGGCTGGAGTGCAGTGGCCGGATCTCAGCTCACTGCAAGCTCCGCCCCCCGGGTTTACGCCATTGTCCTGCCTCAGCCTCCCGAGTAGCTGGGACTACAGGCGCCCGCCGCCTCGCCCGGCTAGTTTTTTGTATTTTTTAGTAGAGACGGGGTTTCACCGTGTTCGCCAGGATGGTCTCGATCTCCTGACCTAGTGATCCGCCCGTCTCGGCCTCCCAAAGTGCTGGGATTACAGGCTTGAGCCACCGCGCCCGGCCTTAAAAAAGAATTTTTTAATTACAAAAAGAATATAGGCCAGGTGCGGTGGCTCACGCCTATAATCCCAGCATTTTGGGAGGCTAAGGCAGGCGGATCTCCTGAGGTAACGAGTTCAAGACCAGCCTGGCGAACATGGTGAAACCCCGCCTTTACTAAAAATACAAAAATTAGCTGGCCGTGGTGGGCGCCTATAATCCCAGCTACTTGGGAGGCTGAGGCAGGAGAATCACTTGAACCTGGGTGGCAGAGGTTGTAGTGAGCTGAGACTGGGCCACTGCACTCCAGCCTGGGTGACAGAGTGAGACTCAGACTCAAAAAAAAAAAAAAAAAAGAGAGAGAATATAACCCAGCCTGGATTCATTATTATATGCTCATTATTACTATTATTGTACTCATTTTTCTTCTACTTTAAAGGAAATTAAAGTCAAAACATGCTTGAGGGCCTAAAAGCATCATGGACACCAACTGCTATACCTACTGTGCCTAATAGATAAGTCAGCCCTGGTGCCAGCTTATAAGGAGCCTTGAATGCCGTGATTAGACATGATGGACTTTCTTCATCAACCATTGTTCAAACAAGAGCTCCATGACCAAACAGTACTTCAGAAAGCTAGCCCTAGTTGAGAGTATGGAGAAGAGGCCAAAGAATGAAATATTTGATGAGAGAGAAGATGATCACCATGACTGAGATGGGACACTCAGGGCCTTAACAAGGGCAGCTGGCAAGCTCATGTATTTGAGGGTTTACACCCTATAATGCTCACCAGGTCTCCATTGTACAAAGGCGTGTCCTGGGACACAGGCAGGATGGCGGTATGATCTTGCCTAAGTGGATCTGAGCCATTGCTGTGCTCACCCCCTCCTCACGAGGGCAGGTAGAATGCCATCTTGCAGAAAACCAAGATGTGAGCCTCCAACGTGAAGCACAGAGAGATGCTCTGAGCCAGGGACCAAGGCCCACCGTCTGGTTCTGTACGTAGCTTTACTGAACACAGTCATGCCTATTCAAATCCATATTGTTTACGGCCACTTTTGTGCAGAGTTGAGCAGTTTCAACAGAGACCAAATGTCCTACACAGCCTAAGATATTTACTATCTGGCCCTTTACAGAAAAAGTTTGCCAATTGCTCCTCCAGGCTATGGGGGATTCACAAGCTGGGATTTTGTCAGAAATGGATGTTTCTGAGTATGTAAAATTTAAAACAAAGCCCTGCCTCTCCATCATCACTGGCTGCGTATAATACAGTATGCGTATCTCCTTCCCCGTGCCCACCAGTGGAAACAAAAACTCTACACATTATCTCCAAGCAGATGGAAAACGGCTTCTCTCTTTGGGTTATAGGGGAAACGCAGCAGAAAAACTTGTCCAGATGGTGGGTATGAATTCAAATGGAAAACCCACCCTTCAAAGACCAGGGTGTGTTCCCGGTGGGAGCCACACAGGCTTAGAGAGAAGGAGAGGAGAGAGATTTGGAAAGAAGTGTGGCAATGCTATTCAGAAATGCCTACTGCCCTTTTGCAATCATTTAAATAATCTGTGGTGCTCAATGGGTGCTTTGCCTGACCTAGTTAAGAATCAGATTGCTATTTTAACTGAGAAAAATGGTACTTTCAATCGGTTTAGAAAGAAGAAAAGAATAAACATTATCAAGACCATCTCTTAGAAGATTAGGACAAAAAAATCCAGGAGACGCTTCAAAGCTGTTTTTGTTTTTCTTGGCTTTGAAATACATAGACAGTCCTGATAATTTTATCTTCCTCGAAATATAGCAAATAAAGTCTATTTACTACTCCCGGGCAATTCCATACATAAATTAAAATAAAACACACACATACACACAACACAAAGCACTTTAAACGAATCCTCCTGCGGGTCTCAAATCCATCATTTCTCTTCCTGTGGTGAGGGTTTTATGCCACAGATCAATGCAATTTGAAAGTTTTGGAGGTGATTTTGTTTTTCATACCTTGCTATTTGATGAGTTTTTAGATGCCCATCTAAAGAACAGTTTACATGCTGTCTCTCACGGATCTCGGGGAGGCCTCAGATGAGCTGACATGTTGAAAGATGGTTAGCAGAGATAGAAATATATTTTATCTAGTTTCTCGAAGTCAGCTTTTAAAGTTAGTTCAAACACACTACTTAGTGAAGTCATGAAAAATCTTTTTTAACCCTGAGAATGATATTTCCATTTCTCATCACCATATTTAGTAGGAGAGTTGCTTTAAGAAACATCATCTTTCCCATTAAAAAAAGGCTTTCTAGGCACAAACGGTGCCACAAAAAACATGTGGAAAGATGGGCTGATTCCCTTTGACTGTATTTCTGAATGTGTTGGTTTTAAAATGGGATAAGATATTCCAATATCCCTAATTAGAACTTTTTTTAGCTGGCCACATAGGAAGGTGTTTCTGTGTCCATAAAAATAATCTTGTCTTGGTAGAATATGCATTTTAAAATAATTTCATATGTGATTCATTATTTTTCTTCTTTCAACAAATCATCTATTAATCACACTGTATGGGCCAGATACTATGCTAAACCTAGGAATATAGAGATTGAAGATATCGTTCTTGCCATTAAGTTGCTTATAGTCTAACAGGGAAGATGGACACAGAAAAAAAAATTACAATGTAAAGCAGCGAGTGTGCCCACAGACCCTCTCCCTGAAGTCTCCTCTTGTTACTGATGGCATGCATCAACAAGATTGATTGGTTGACTGGGTAACTGATGGTTCCCCAAGCCTCATTCCTAAAAAAGACATTATCAATATGGCTAATCAAATGGTAAAGCAAAAGAGCAAATGGACAGATTAGGTAGAAGTTAGTTAAATCTCCTACATTCTGCCAGAGAGGATAAATTTCTATCTCGACTCTTCCAAGAAGAGCAGATACAGTATACTGATAGAGCTACAATAGCTTCCTTTTCCAGGCCACAGATATTAGATAGTTTGCCTTTACCCTCCCACCACCACCCGATATATAAAATAAACACAGAAAGACATTATTGCTACCTAACAATGGGTAGGGGGTGGGAGTGGTGGTGAGGAAGGAATAAGACAGATGCTAACAGGGTTGAAGTCCCCCAAAGCTGTGCAAGTGAAGTCCCCACAGATGCAGTTCAGATGTGACTGGGTTCTGTGAACCCGAACTACATAGTTAGAAAGCTTTTGGCTGCAAGTAACTGAATATCCAATATCCAATTAAGTGGTTTTTATAAAAAGTGTTTATTTTCATTACATACCAATAAATCCAGAGGCATTGATTCCAACCAAGGGGTGTTCAAAATACTTAACAACCAATCTGGTCCAGACATTGACAAATAAGAACCAATGCCTCACCAGTCAGAACAAAGCCTAGCCTTAAACAACCATGGCTGCTGGATCATACTTCTGGTTACACTCCATCCCTGGTTCCAGGGTAGCTAGCAACACAATGTCAGGGCTTGGGTCCGTTTCTGAGAGATTCTCTTAGCCCTTCCTTTGTGGTGACAAGATGGCTGCGACATCTCCAAACATCACTTTTCTTCATCTAAAATAAAGTCTGAAAGCAGGAAGGAAGGGATGAAGACTTCTCTTAGCTCACCTCTCTTTTTTTATCAAGGAGAAATCTTTCCCAGAAGCCCCTGGAAGACTCCCTCTTTGTACTATTGGCCAGAATAACGTCACATGTCCACCCTGAGACCAATCATTACCACAGGAAAAAGGGAGTACAGTGGTTACCTTGGACCAGTTACAGTTCATTCTCTGGGGCAATGGAGGGTCCTAACTTGCCAAAATGCATTGCTACCTGTACTGAAACCAAATTAGGATTCTGTTAGCCTGGAAGAAAGCAAAGTGTGTGGTGGCAGTAAGGAAGAGCTATTGGGTAAGTAACCAGCAGTATTTGCCACATTAACTCTTCAGTAAGAAACTTTTTTTTAAAGACAAGTTCTCACTTTGTCATCCAGGCTAGAGTGCAGTGGTACGATAACTTACCGCAACCTCGACCTCCCAGGTTCAATCTACCCTCCTGCCTCAGACCCCCAAGTAGCTGGAAGTACAGGTGCACACCACCACACCTGGCTAATTTTTGTATTTTTTGTAGAGATGGAGTTTCGCCATGTTGCCCAGGCTAGTCTCGAACTCCTGAGCTCAAGCGATCCACCTGCCTCGGCCTCCTAAAATGCTAGGATTACAGGCGCAAGCCACCGTGCCCAGCCTAAGAAGCAACTTTTCATTTTTTTATTGTATCACCATGGGGTGGGGTGGGATGATCAGGGAATCAGGCCACCTCACAAATGCTGCTTCTTTTCTCCCAGAGATGGCAGCATCATGGGTCTGTGTAGGTGACTCTAGAGATATTCAAGGACATGATTCAAGACCAACTCATACAGCCAAGTTGAATGCTTGAGAGTCTTGCTCTCAATAACTGGATGGGGCACCATGGTTCACTACTGTCCTTAGTAGGTCACATTTGTGCCCTAGATTTACAAAATTTGATTTATAGTCTTTAAACTACAAAGCTTGGCTTACTCCTTCTACCTCCTCCATGTGCGTAGTACCTTAGGAAGTCAGCAGGAATCAATGAAACTATACAGTAGAAATACTGTAATCAGTTGTTTCCAAAGAAGAATGTTTGATTGGCTTAAACCTTGTTTCAAAAAGAAATATCTGTTTAAAAAAAAAAATAGCCCCAAGCCCTTATTTTGTGGTTCCCTTTACTGCAAAATGCAGGAAACACTCACAAGAGTACTGAGAGAAGAAATCCTAGGTAATATTTTGAAATGGGAAACCCTTTGGCCCTACAGTTGCTGGCTTAGGAACACAGGCCCATTGAGGTTAGGGCTATGTGTCTGATACCTCTATGGTACACTCGTTTTATACAGAGATGGCCTCAGTTCCATGTCACACATTGTACCCCTGGCCCGGGTCAGCCATCTCAAAAATACAGCCAACCCATTTGTGTAGGCTCTCTACAAATATGGCTCCAGTGCTTCAAACCTGCCTTTACCCACACCATTGATGATGTGATTTTGCATCTCCTCCCATCAAGAGATGGAGTTTATTTCCCCTGTCCTTGAATTCATGCTGACCTTATGGATTGCTTTGGCTGATGGAATGGAGGTAAAAGTGACACTGAGCCAGTTCTGAGGCCAGGTTTCACACTTCTACTCATTCTGTGGGAACCCTGCCACCACCAAGGGAACAAGCCTGGGCTAGCCCACTGGATACAGAGAGATTCATGACTCAGTCACTGCCATTGCTGCAGCCAAAAGTCAACCAATCACCAAACATATGAGTGAAGCCATCCAAGACCAGCCAGTACCCAGCTAACCTGCCAGCTGGCAAGAGAGGAATGAGCCAGCCACGTCATAAACAGCCTAGTCTAGCCCAGACCAGAAGAAACCACAATTGTTCCATAGATGACCTGTGAGGAATAAGAATTGTTTGCTTTAATAAGCCATGAAGTTTGGGGGTGTGTTGTTACACAGTAATAACTAACTGATACATCCTTAGTTACAGAGGTGACTCGGACCCCTACTCAATCCATTCTCGCTTTGAGAGAAAGTGCCTTCAATACCAGGGAGCCGAGTACAACATCTTCATTTCAGGACAGCATGTGGTAATGAGTCATCCTAAAAGTCCTGCAGATGATCTTGGGATTTCTTATGCCTTTATGAAGTCCGCAAGTTCTTTGGAAATCCATGCTTCCAACCTGAATCACTTCTTACCCTTTTTTTTTTTTGAGACAGGGTCTCACTCTGCCACCCAAGCTGGAGTGCAGTGGTGCAATCTTGGCTCACTGCAACCTCCAACTCCTGGGTTCAAGAGATTCTCATGCCTCAGCCTCCCGAGTAGCTGGCATCACCAGCATGCACCACCATGCCCAGCAATTTTTTTGTATTTTAGTAGAGACAGGGTTTCACCATGTTGGCCAGGCTTGTCTCGAACTCCTGACCTCAAGCGACCCACCCACCTCGGCCTCCCAAAGTACTGGGATTATAGGTGTGAGCCACCGGGCCCCACCTGGATCAACTTCTCACTGCCAGTGAACACCATTCTATTAAATCCGTTCACGGGTGCCTTGTTAGGATCAAAGGTTGAACATGAAGTGATAAATCCTTGAGTTCAGGGTCGTGTGCTGTCCAGGTGGCAACAACCTCACTCCTCTAGAACTCTGTGATCTATCTTGTTGTCAAGACTCTGGATAGGCTGGACACGGTGGCTCATGCCTGTAATCCCAGCACTTTGGGAGGCTGAGGTGGGCAGATTGTTTGAGCTCAGGAGTTTGAGATCAGCCTGGACAACATGGCAAAACCCTGTGTCTACAAAAAATACAAAAATTAGCCAGGTGTGGTGGTGCACGCCTGTAGTCCCAGCTACTTGGGAGGCGGAAGTGGGAGGATGGCTTGAGCCCAGGAAGCAGAGGTTGCAGTAAACCAAGATCATGCCAGTGCACTCCAGCCTCGGCAACAGAGCAAGACCCTGTCTCAAAAAAAAAAAAAAAAAAAAAAAAAAAAAGACTCTAGATACCTCTTAGCATCAGACTTTTCAAGCCATCTGAGAAAACTTGCTCCAAATCCAAACTAAGATATGATACCCCACCAGCTTAAGGCATCCATCTTTCTCATGGGCATGGTGGTAATACTCCCTTGTCCACAGTTCAGACAGCAAACCAAAGGCTCCAATATACCCAGCACCTCTAGGGCTTCCACAGCCCATCCTCGGCACACTCTTATTTTACCAATTCCATGCACCAAGTATTTCTCTCTGTTCTTTGAGCCAGGTCTTTTCCCAGGTTGAGGGATGGTGGTCCCTAACTTGTACAGCTCAGAACAGGCATAAGGCTTGGGAAGAGGCTTGATCCGAAAGCGACACAAGGCCTCCTTCAAAGTCAACTTCTGAGAGGGGCAGGAGGTGATCAGTCAGCTTTTTGAGAAGTGGAGTGCTTTGGTCCAAATCCATTTTTTTCATCATTAAATATTACATAAATTATAGCCTGGAGATCCAAAACCCTACTTGCATAAAAGCTCAGGTAGGAAAAATGTCAAGATAAAAATGGAAAGTTGAGTCTGTGGAATTGCCAGTGATTTTCACTGCCCTCCCAACCCCCACCATCAACTGGTATGTGTACCATTTTCTTGTTCATGTCCAGATTGGTTCAATCTAATTCCAAGAGTTCTTTCTTTTCTCTTCTTCTTCCCAACTCCTCTTTTTCCCCATAAAGCCTTGTTTAAAAATCTGTAAGAGGCCCTGAATACTTTGGTTTATGCTGGTGTGAGGTTTTTGAATGATTTTTTTTTTTCTTCTCCTCGTGAAAGGGGCCCTTGAATAGTTTTGCTCCCTCCCAGGGAGACGGCTGGGGACTGCCTGTGTTTCCTGAGAAAGGTAACCATTCTGCCAAACTCAGAGCAGGGTGTGAAGCAGAGGCATCGAATCCCAGACTCCCAGATAATGGGGACGCTGTTCTGCTAAGTACACACCCCTGAGATTTGAATCCCGCCAGAAGCCTAGAATTACCGCACAAAAGTGAAACTGAAGATAACCTCCCCCAATTCAGGAAACTGATTATTCAGGCCTCGGGTTCAGACGGTATGGAATACTTACACTGAACATTCATTTTTAGGTCCAGTTTGGCAGTGGGAGTTGGACATTGACAGTTATGTTTTTCTTCCCTTATTTATTATTATTTTGAAGCAGGGTCTCTGTTACCCAGGTGGGAGTACAGTGGCAAGATCACAGCTGTTTGTAGCCTCGACCTCCTGGGTTCAAGTGATCCTCCCACCTCATTTTTTGTAGAGACATTTTTGTCTCACTATGTTGCCCAGGCTGGTCTCAAACTCCTAGGTTAAAGCAATCCTGCCTAAGCCTCCCAAAGTGTTGGGATTACAAGCATGAGCCATGGTACCCGGCCATTATTATTATTTTTTAGAGACAGGGGTCTCACTCACTTTAGTCACCCAGTCTGGAGTGCAGTGGTGCAATCTCTGCTCACTGAAGCTTTGAACTTCCAGGCTCAAGCCATTCTTCCAACTCAGCCTCCCAAGAAGCTGGGAATACAGGCACACACCACCATGTCTGGCTCCTTTTTATTTTTATTTTTTTTAATGCATGAGAAGCTTGGGGGCTAGAAGATCCTTATTAAGTCAATCAGACTCCAAGGATAACAGTCAGCAACCTGCCACCGTGTGCCATTCTAGCTAAAAATGGAATTGAATAAGAAAACCCCAAGTAGAAACCACAGTCCTTCATGCACTTCTGTTGTGATGCCAGTGAGGCTGCTACCGTTTCCCCTGTGGCAGCTTTTTGCAGTAAGATGAGCAAGAGATTGAGTCTTTGGAGTTTGAAATCTGGCTCTGCTCCCTTTACTGGCTGTGCTGTTCTGGGAAGGTGACCTAATCTCCCTATGTCCCCATCACTGCCTCAGAAAATAGGGTTAATTATAAGTCCAGAGTGGTGATTAAATATTAGATGACATGATGCATTGTTAAATAAAATACATTTTAGGAAGCAACGCCAGAAGCTAGAATTATGTTTGACTATTGTATCGGTGTGAATAGACTGGGTAATCTGTGTTAACAAATGATTCCAAAAATCTCAAGGGTTTCAAGATTTAGTTCTTGCTCACTTAACTGATCCGTTGTGCTGGGGATACTGCTTTGCTCCAAGTGCTGTTTACTTTGAGACCTGGGCTGTCAGAGTGTCTCTGACCTGGGGCATTACTGGGCCCAGGGCATAGAAAAAGAGAAAATGGTGGAATAACACAGTGATTCTCAAAGCTTCTGCTTAGAAGTGGCACAGGTCACCTCTGCTAAATTTTCATTGGCCCAAACCAGTCATATGTGAGTCTGTCCTCAATAAAGCAGGTACAGAATCCTCCCACCCAGGAAGAGATGGGCAATGTCTTCAACAATAGAATCTATCCTTGCTGCATGTAATAGAAAAGCCCAAATACCAAAGACAAATATGCAAGCTGCTCTTCTCTCTTGCAGAATAAGCCCAAATAGGCAATCTTGGGTTCATAGGAAAGCTCCCAGTCACCAGGGACCCACACCTGTCCTTCTTTTCTGTCATTCTTTGCTGGCATGTTACTTTCAAATAATAGTAGAGAATTGTGCGTTCTTTAGTGAATGGGAGAAAAGTGAGTCTTCGTTAAATGGAAAGGGCAGTGGTATTCCTTAGCTGAGCAGGTGAGAAGCAGAACGAATAGGAATTTGATCCAACGGGTCAAAGGAAGGGAACTGAACAGAAGAAACAATGGAAAAAATAATAAACATGAAATGGAAGCAATAAAAGCACATTTATGGACTTTGACACCAAAAGGGTCCCAAGTGAAGATGTGGAATAGAGCTGCCGTGCTCATAAGGGACACGGAACATGAGTGAGATCACACCTTTCCTGTCCGAGCCAGCAAGATGAGGGCATTGCTTCATCTTCTTATGTCCTGAGGTCTCTAGTGGATTCACTGGTTGTTTTGCCAGTCTTTCTCAAGTACTGTTCACAGACAGGGATGTGAGTGATACGCTCTGAGTTTTTGCGCATCTGCACACTCCCGTTGTTTTGTGCGTCTCCTGAGTCTTCTTGAGTGTGCTTATTAATTTTTGGCTAATGTGGATGCTTGTGTCTTTTTCATTTGGCACAAACGCTGTTCTTTTTTTTCTTTTTTCTTTTTTTTTTTTTTTGAGACTGTCACCCAGGCTGGAGCACAGTGTGGCACTATCTTGGCTCACTGTAGCCTCCACCTCCTGGGTTCAAGTGATTCTCCCGCCTCATCCTCCTGAGTAGCTGGGACTACGGGTACATGCCACCATGCCTGGCTAATTTTTGTACTTTTTGGTAGAGATAGGATCTCACTGTGTTAGCCAGGCTGGTCTTGAATTCCTCGCCTCAGTGATTCACCCGCCTCCGCCTCACCAAAGTGCCAGGATTACAGGTGTGAGCCACTGCGCCTGGCCAAATTCTGTTGTTTCTGAGCCATCTTTCCATGAGGACCCAAGGACCCAGCCCAGCCATCCAGCTCCTGTCTAGCCACTTGACTTTCATGTGCAGACAGCAGCCCAGGAATCCTCGGGTTTCTGAGGGCCAAACTCACTCCAGAGCTGGGGGCTGCTCCTCCCCTTGGGCTCTCTGAGGTTGATCTCTTGCCTCTCACCCTGTCCACAGAGAACAAAGTCTTCATCCATTCCTCCAAAGCCTCACCCACATCTGATTCTCTATCTCCCAAAAAAATTCTGGGTCAGGAAGGCAGATAGACTGGAGTTGGACACAGCAGGATGACAGTCTTGCCCAGCTGACATCTCCTCAAAAGACTTTTTTTTTTTTAGACAGGGTCTTACTCTGTTACCCAGGCTGGAGTACAGCGGCATGATCACTGCTCAGTACAGCCTCGAACACTTGGGCTCAAGCTATCCTCCCATCTCATCCTCCTGAGTAGCTGGGACTGTGGGCATGCACCACTAAGCCAAGCTAATTTTTAAATATTTTGTAGAGATGAGGTCTCCCTTCAGACCAGAATGAAGAGTCAGTAAAAAATTAATTAATGCCGGACGTGGTGGCTCACGCCTGTAATCCCAGCACTTTGGGAGGCCGAGGCGGGTGGATCACAAGGTCAGGAGATCGAGACCACCCTGGCTAACATAGCAAAACCCCGTTTCTACTAAAAATACAAAAAATTAGCTGGGTGTAGTGGCGGGCACCTGTAGTCCCAGCTACTCAGGAAGCTGAGGCAGGAGAATGGTGTGAACCTGGGAGGCGGAGCTTGCAGTGAGCCGAGATCGCGCTACTGCACTCCAGCCTGGGTGACAGAGTGAGATTCCGTCTCAAAAAATAATAATTAATTAATTAATTAATTAAAATAAGAGATGAGGGTCTCCTTATGTTGCCCAGGCTGGTCTTAAACTCCTGGGCTCAATTGATCCTCCTGCCTCAGTGTCCCCAAATGCTGGGATTACAGGCATGAGCCACATCCCCTTGGCAAAAGACATTTTTGAACAGGCCTATGTGTTTTGTCCCTTTCAGTTGCCGGTAGAAGGACTGAATGCTCCGTGAATCCTATAAGAGAAGAGTCAGTAGCTGTTCTCACTTCTTGAGGCATCTTGCTGAGAAATACAATTGCCACCCCAATGTCCAGCCGGCCAAGTCCCCAGCCCAGCCACAGCCTGTGCGTGGGTGTTCCTTTCTCTATGGAAATTGTGCTGAGTAAAGGCAAACCCACAGGCCACCAGGATGGTGCCAGCTTTGCCTGGAGGGGAGGCCCACTCTGGGCGGGACTTTGTGTGGCTTTCGGCCTCTCGTGGTAACTACTGAAGGAGTCCAGTGTCCCTGGTCGCTGGGGCAGACTGGAAATGCCTTTTTAAATGGCCTCATATGGCTGTCCTTGTTAGACGAGGCTCTGCACAGGCCTGATTGCACACACACGGTCAACATGACAGGGGAACCTTCCACTTTTATTAGTCCCCAAACATAGGGCTACATTTTATTTTTGCAGAATCATGCAGGCAGCCCTGTCTTGTGGTATTGATGTTTTACTGCCATGCTCAATGAAGTAGATAAATTGAAAGTATCCAACAGATGCAATACCATTCCAGCTGCATGTGACTGGTGGGCCACACTTTACATTCCAGCACTCAAAGTCAAGGTGAAATGCACCCTAGAAGCCCAGCACTAACTCAATTAAACACCATAATTGGGCCGGGCGCGGTGGCTCAAGCCTGTAATCCCAGCACTTTGGGAGGCCGAGACGGGCGGATCACAAGGTCAGGAGATCGAGACCATCCTGGCTAACACGGTGAAACCCCGTCTCTACTAAAAAATACAAAAAAGTAGCCGGGTGAGGTGGCGGGCGCCTGTAGTCCCAGCTACTTGGGAGGCTGAGGCAGGAGAATGGCGTAAACCTGGGAGGCGGAGCTTGTAGTGAGCTGAGATCCGGCCACTGCACCCCAACCTGGGCGGCAGAGCAAGACTCCGTCTCAAAAAAAAAAAAAAAAAAAAAAAAAACCACCATAATTGGCCAGGCACAGTGGCTCACGCCTGTAATCCCAGCACTCTGGGAGGCCAAGGCGGGTGGATCACTGAGGCCAGGAGTTTGAGACCAGCCTGGGCAACATGGCGAGACCCCATCTCTACAAAAATTAGCTGGGCGTGGTGGTGCGGGCCTGTAGTCCCAGCCATTTGGGAGGCTGAGGCATGAGAATCACTTGAACCAGGAAGCGGAGGGTGAAGCGAGCTGTGCCACTGTATTCCAGCCTAGGTAACAGAGCAAGACTTTGTCTCAAAAACAAAAAAACAACAACGACAACAAAACAAAAAAAACCCATAATTATATAAGTATAGATTCAGATCCCAAAACATTCCCCTTCCCACTGCATAGTATCATTAGGGCACATTTCTGCTAAGACCAATCCTCAGGTGATAGCTTTAATCCTAATCCCAATCTGTCTGTACCTGTAGCTGCCGCAAGGCAGAAGGGCTTCACGTGCTTCTTGCTGATCCTTCTTTCACATAAAGAGTTGATTGTGCCTGGGTTCCCTGCTTCTCTGTCTCCTGGTCAGAAAGCAGCCCAGGAGTCCCTTGCTCTGGTCATTTTCCAAGAAATTAGGCTGGAACTCCCCTAAGCAAGAAAGGGAAACTCTGTAGGAGGACCCACGCACAGAGCACAGGACCTGCTACAAATGTGGATGGGGCCAGGTTAAATGTGTGAGTTGTGTATTTGTTTCCTATGCTGTGTAACAAATCACTACAAACTTACTGGGTTAAAACAACACACTTTTATCATCACAGTTTCTGTGGGTCAGGAGTCTGAGAACGGCTTAGCTGGGTCCTCTGCTCAGCGTCTCACAAGGCTGCAATCAAGGTGTTGGCCAAGCCACCTTCTCATCTAGAGGCTCAACTAAGAAATACTTTGCCCCCAACTCCTGCAGGTTATTGGCAGAATCCATTTCCTCGTGGTGGTGTGTGTGGGAGCCCCAGCTTCTTATTGGCTGTGGCTGGAGGTGGCCCTTGTGTCCTAGAGGCCACCCACAATCTTTCCCATGTGGCCCTCGCAAGGCAGTTCACGACAGGGGTACTTGCTTCTTTATGGCCATCAGGAGACTCTCTTGCTCCAGTTGGCTAAGCCAGAGTTTTAAATAAGGTAACATAATCATGAGAGTGATGTTCATCACCTTTGCATCATTCTATTGATGAGAAGTCAGTCAGAGGTTGTGGCCATGCTCAAGGGAATAGGATTATACAAGGACATGGTCATTGGAGGTCATCTTAGGGTGGTCCACCACTGCCCAGGAGATACTGCCTGTGTTTGTGTCTTGTCTTCTTCACTTATAAGTAGTTAGGTTCGGTGATCTCAGGCAAGTTGCTTAGCCTCTCAGCCCCAGGTTCCTTATTTGTAAAACAGGAGTAAACCCTATAGGATTCTTGGGAAGATCAGATAAAGTGTTCCATCTCAAATGTTCAGCAGAGTGCCTGGCATATAGTAAATACTCATAGAGACAATATGTTGGCGATTAATATTAATATTATTGGCACTGTGAGACACCCAGGCCTGTCTTGGATATTAAGAAGCAGAAGAGTAACTCAGGCTACAGCTACCTCCACCCCTGGTTACAAAACACTCTTTGAAGGCCAGATCACATTGCTGACTGCTCCAGAAATCTCAAGGGAGATCAGCTTCAGTCTGGGCTGGGACCTGGGGCATTGTGGGAGGCAGGCAGTGCCAGCCTCCCAGTCTGCCTCCCAGTCCCTGGAAACCTGTGAGGTGATGAGTGTGCTCAGAAGATGCAAGGGTCCTTCAGCAAAGACATTCTGCTCATCTGCCATGAGACTTGAGGCAGCTGATCTCAAGGCATCAGTAGTCTTGGTCTGGGTGTGAGAGGCTGAGGTGAGCATCTGCCCCAGATTGGCTGTGATCGGTGGCTCACCTACAGGAAGCTCTCCTATAGTCTAATCATCCCTGCACCTGAAACCCTTTCCACCCAAAATAGCCAGAGCCATTCTTTACCACCAGAATCCCATAAATCCCACAAGAATTTTTTTTAAACAGCAAGTAAAATACACACTCAACCCCAACATTACCATAACAACCAAAACAGACATACCAGAATACACAAGCCAAAGATAACAAGAGTTATAATAATTCACACCAATAACAACAATAACCCACAGTGGATTTTTTAAGTTTAGCGATAAATCTTTGCTCTGGACGTTGGCTTATGCAGAAATGTACTCTCCTGGCTGAGCCCCTTCCTGAATAACATGTCATGGGAGCTCTGTTGTTCTGCTCATGCCTTGATGTGGTACCTCATTTGTGCAACACTGTTCTGAAGGATGCTTGGAGACCTAACTCAGTATTAACCTCTCAACCTCACGGTGTTCCTGTGCCAGGAACACATACTGGACACTCAGGACATCCTAATTATTTCTTTTGGAAATTTTGGAAACGAGATTTTTATTTCTCAGGGAGGCAAAATATATTTTTTTAGTTATTTTCATTTTTTTTAAGAACAGCTGCAATGCCTCTGGAACTTGAGGGGGTAGGTGTTTTGAGACTCATGGGCTTGAGGAAAAAAACACACATATACACAAACCATCTTGCTTTATTTCCAAGAAGGAAATGATCCTTCGATAATATCCAAGAGAACTGGGAGGGTGATAGTCATCAGTTCTTTGGAAATCCGTAGGCAGCTCTATTGAGAGAAGGGGCAAGGATCTACGGTCTACTTAGCTTTCCATTTGGGGAAATTTCCTCTAGAGGATTTTCTTTAGATCGTGAAAGCCCCATGTCTATGAGGCATGAAGCTATATGCCAAGTAAACCAGGACACGCAGTTGATGACTGAAGCTTGGGTTTCTGACTAGAGAACCAGAGCTCTCCCCTTCCTTTATTCTCTCATTCAACACGTGCAATGGGCACTTCTCATGTTCCAGGCTGTGTGCCAGCCTTTGGAAACAGGACCACGAGGCTGTGATGGAAATAAACACGGCCTCTGTCCTACTAGTTCACCATCATAGGAGACAGACAGGCAATTCCCAATATGGTGTGACAAGAGGTAAACTTGGGATCACACAGAGCACTAGGCAAGTGCAGAGGAAGGGAGGGACACCCCACCCAGCTTGAAAAAGGGACAGGAAGGAGATAAGTCTGAGACAGGATTCCTGGCAGAGGGAGTAAACACACTGTGAAAAGTCTCTTCCGCACGAGAAAGCAAGGTGTCCCAGGAACTGGAGAAAGTTCTGCGTAGTGGGAGAATAGAGATGGGGGGCAGCGAGGGAATCCAGGGGAGCGATAGGCAGGACTCTCCTCACAGCCCCTCCTGGAAAAGTGACCTACACTGCAGCCTCTGGAAAAGCCATGAGAAAAACAAGGCCATCTGGCAACTGTGAACAGCCTTGAGTTAAGGGTTAAGGCTAAAGTTAAACTTTAAAGCAGAAAATTCCCTTATTTTTCATCAAGTTTTTTTTTTTTAATCTTCATTTTCTTTATTTTTTGTTTTTGTTTTGAGATAGGGTCTCTGTCTGCCCAGCTCTGTCACCCCAGCTGGAGTACACTATCACAGCTCACTCCAGCCTCAACCTCCTGGGCTCAAGCCATCCTCCTACCTCAGCCTCCTGAGTAGCTGGGACCACAGGCACATGCCACCATGCCCAGCCAATTTCTTAATTAAAATATTTTCTAATATACACTTGTTTTAACAAATTCAAATAATACAAAGCTACAGTAGTTTTTGTAAGTGCCCCATTCTTCTCCATTGCTATTCTCTGGTGATATTCCCTGTTAACAATTGACTTTCTTTAAAGACATCTTTTCTATGCATATAACCAGCCTGGGTAACGAGACCCCCATCTCTTTTTTTTTTTTTTTTAAGATGGAGTCGCACTCTGTTGCCCAGGCTGGAGTGCAGTGGCACGATCTTAGCTCACTGCAACCTCCGCCTCCCAGGTTCAAGTGATTCTCCTGCCTCCCAAGCAGCTGGGATTACAGGCACATGCCACCACGCCTGGCTAATTTTTCTATTTTTAATAGTTTTAATAGAGACAGAGTTTCACCATGTTGGCCAGGCTGTTGTCAAACTTGTAACCTCAGGTGATTCACCCGCCTCCACCTCACAAAGTGCTGGGATTACAGGCATGAGCCACCATGCCCAGCCGACCCCATCTCTTAAAATAAAAAAACAAAACAAAAAAGAAGGAATGAAGTACGAACACATGCTACAATGTGGATGAATCTCAAAAACATTATGCTTAGGGAAAGCAGCCAGACACAAAAGGCCACGTATTGTAGAACTCCATTTACATGAATTGTCAAGAATAGGAGAAGCCATAGAAATCGAAGATTGCTGGTTGCTCAGGGCTGCTTGATTTATACAGGTCTCATTTGGGAGTGATGAAATGTTTTAGAAGTAGATAGAAGTGATGATGGTTACACACAACGTTATGAATGTATTGAACACCACTGAATTGTTCACTTTAAAATGGTTAATTTTGGCCGGGTGCAGTGGCTCACACGCCTGTAATCCCAGCACTTCAGGAGGCCAAGGCGGGCGGATCACGAGGTCAGGAGATCGAGACCACCTTGGCTAACACGGTGAAACCTCCCTTACCTTATTTGTCTCCCGTCTCTATTAAAAATACAAAAAATTAGCTGGGTGTGGTGGTGGGTGCCTGTAATGCCAGCTACTTGGGAGGCTGAGGCAGGAGAATCGCTTGAACCCGGGAGGCGGAGGTTGCAGTGAGCCGAGATCGCGCCACTGCACTCCAGCCTGGGCGACAGAGTGAGACTCCTTCTCAAATAAATAAAATAAAATAAAATAAAATAAGTTAAGTTTATGTTATGTGAATGTTACCTCACTAAAAATAAATAAATGAAAATATATTCTGGATTTTCCATTTTCAGCCATGACTCAGTATCTGGCTTCAACCTCAACTGTAAATAACCATAATCATGAACAAAAGATAGGAAGCAACTGATTTCAGGCATTAGGTGAGTGCTGAGCTGTGTCTTTGAACCAGCGGCAACCCTATATTCGCCCTGGCTTTCTGCCTGCGAGGGTGGTTTCCAAGCTGTAGTGGAGGCAGTGGAGCCCAACCATGGTGCAGTGTTGCACTGGGCAGAAAAAACAAGGACCTGGTGGAGGAGACAGATCAGAGTTCAGGGCTCTAAGATGGCTGGAACTTGTGGGCTATGGAGCAGAGGGAACTGCAGAAAAGGAACCCCAGAAATCTGTGAAGCAGTTCCCTTCAAGCACCGGGACAAATCCTGAGCTGCCTGTGCCCAGGGTGGTAATTCACAAGGTCTGGTAGAGAACAGTTGCCGAAAGGCTGACAATTGAACAGAGATTTCAGGGATTGAAATCCCCGGGCACTGTGGCTCATGCCTGGAATCCCAGCACTTGGGAGGCCGAGGTGGGTGGATCATTTGAGGCCAGGAGTTCAAGACCAGCCTGGCCAACCTGGTGAAACCCCATCTCTACTAAAAATATAAAAATTACCCAGGTGTGGTAGCGGGCACCTGTAATGCCAGTGACTTGGGAGGCTGAGGCAAGATAATTGTTTGAACCCGGGCAGCAGAGGTTGCAGTGAGCCAAGATTACACCACTGCACCCCAGCCTGGACAACAGAGCAAGACTCTGTCTCAGAAAAGTAAAAAAAGAATACTGGCAAGACTTTGGAATTCTGACCCAGCCAGAGCCAAGACACAGAGGGCCTTCAGTAGAGACCCCCCAGAAAGTCCTCATTGTAGAAATAAGGACCATGTCCTAGGAGCAGGTGCTTGGCCTAGGAATAAGGGTGAAACTGAAATAGATCCACATTAACAAAAACTAAACCCAAACCTTAACAAAAGCGAGGTGACTCATCAAAAATTTAGCTACATGCCCCCCGCCAAAAAAATTCAACACTCTTTAGAAAAACATTTTTAAAATCCAGAGTCTCTGTGATACATCAGTCACAATACCAAGAATGTAATGAAAAATTACTACCCATTTTTCTATTTCTATGTTCTTAGCCTTTGTTTTGTGATATGATTAAGTTACTTAGAGACAGTTTGATTCTTTCAGGTTTTGTTTTTAAGCTTTGTCAGGTGAGACCAAAGCAGCATTTTGGGCTAATTTTGTACCATTATTTGAGGCAAAACTCTTCTGAGGACATTAACTGGGGACTCTCCCTGAATCATGAGGCTTTCTATTCTGGCAGAAACAGGAATTATTCCCAGTCCTGTGTAAGTCTGGGGGATCGTTCTCTATGATGCTCTTCGGTAGTTCTTTCTTCAGTTCTGCATGGTTTTCTCACCTGCATGCATTGACAAGTATTTAGCTGAAGACTCAAGGAGAGTTCTCCGAAGTCTTCAGAACTCTCTTTCCCCCTCTTCCTCCAGTTCCCTTCCCCCCCTCCCCCCCCTCCATGCCGCCTCCCTCCGACCACCCCCCCACCCTGGTCTCCCACCCTATCCAAGCTCTATTCTCTCTAATACTCTGTCCTACAAACTCTTAACTACCTTGGCCTCCCCAGACTCCCAGCTCCACATCCTCAATTCAGGGAAACTGCTGGCTTCCATGTGGGTTTTCCCTCCCTATTCTGAGACCTGGAATCTGTCTCTAGGCAAAGAGCTGGGGCAATTGTATGAGGCAATTGTAGGAGGCTCATCTTATTTGTCTCCCTAACCTCAATTATCATTAGCTATTGTTGCCTGATGTTCTACTGTATTTATTTATTTATTATTTTTCTTTCTTTTTAGTCACTTCAGGCAGAAGGGCAAATCTGGTTCCAGTTACTCCATCTTGACTATAACTTACAACTATAAATTCAATTACTTAGAGGAAACGAAAACATTTTTTGAAAAAGAAAACTTTCAAAACTGATCCAAGAAGGAATAAAAAATATGAATCATCCTATATTTGTTAAAAATTGAATTCATCAGCTGTGCGTGGTGGCTCACGCCTGTAATCCCAGCACTTTGGGAGGCCGAGGCAGGCAGATCACCTGAGTCAGGAGTTCGAGACCAGCCTAGCCAACATGGAGAAACCCCATCTCTACTAAAAATACACAAATTAGCTGAATGTGGTGGCGCACGCTTGTAATCTCAGCTACTCAGGAGGCTGAGGCAGGAGAATGGCTTGAACCTGGGAGGCAGAGGTTGCAGTGAGCCAAGGTTGCACCACTGCACTCCAGCCTGAGTGAAAAATGTGAAACTCCATCTCAAAAAAAAAAAAAAAAAATTGAATTCATCCTTTAAAACCTTTTCACAAAGAAAACTACAGGTCCATATGCCTTCACTGGTGAATCCTGTTAAAATTTTTGAAAATAAATAATACTAATGTTATACAAATGTTTTCAGAGAACCGAGAAAGATAAAATAATACCCAACTCAGCAGAAACCTGATATCAAATTCTCACAAGGTCATTATAAGGAAAAGAAAATTTTAAACCAAAATCATTTATGAACATAGACAAAAATTCTAAACAAAGGCCAGCCACAGTGGCTCCTGCCTATAATTCCAGTACTTTAGGAGGCCAAGGCAAGAGGGTTGCTTGAGTTCAGGAATTTGAGACCAACCTGGGGAACATACTGAGACCTTGTCTCTACTAAAAATTTAAAAAAAAAAAAATTAGCCAGGCATAGTGGTGCACATTTGTAGTCCCAGCTACTTGGGACGCTGAGGTGGGAGGATTGCTTGAGCCTGGGAAATGAAGGCTGCAGTGAACTATGATCACACCATTGCACCATTGCACTTCAGCCTGGGTGACAGCAAGACCCTGTCTGAAACAAATTAAAAATCTAAACAAAATATTAACAAATTAAATCTATCAATACATTTAAAAATGCATATGGCTAACTGTGGTTTATCCCAGGAATACAAGGCAGGGTTAATACTTAAAAATCAATCAATGTGGCTGGGCACAGTGGCTCATGTCTGTAATCCCAGCACTTTGGGAGGCCAAGGTGGGTGGGTCACTTGAACCCAGGAGTTTGAGACCAGACTGGGCAACGTAGTGAAACCCCATCTCTACAAAAAATACAAAAATTAGCTGGGCATGGTGGTGCACACCTGTAGTCCCAGCTACTCGAAGCACTGAGGCAGGAGGATCACTTGCATCTGGGAGGCCGAGGCTGCAGTGAGCCATCATTACACCATTGCACTCCAGCTGGGGCAAAAGAGTGAGACTCTCTCAAAAAAAAAAAAAAAAAAAAAAAAAAATCAATCACTGTAATTCACAATTACAAAGGATAACAACCATATGATCATCTCAATAGATGCACAAGATATATATAACAAAATTCAGAGTAATTCATGATTTTTTTTTAAAAGAAAACTCTCCACAAACAAGGGCTAACATGAAATTTTCTCAGCCTAATAAAGGGCATTTATGAAAACCAACAGCTAACATCAGAGTGGTGAAAGACTGAACATTTTCCCTTAATATTGGGAAAAAAGCAAAGATGTACATTCTCACTACATCTGTTCAACATCCTTCTGGAGGTCCTAGCCAGTGCAATGAGAAAAAGGCACTATAGAGATAGATAGATAGAGATATAGATTGAAAATGAAGAATGAAACTGTCTTTATTTCCAGATACCATAATTTAATACATAGAAATCCAAAGGAATCTATGAAACCACTACTAGAACTAAAAAGAGAATTTGCAAGATACAAAGTCAATGTATAAAAATCAATTGTATTTCTATATCGTAGCAATGAAGACTTTAAAAATAACATTTAAAAATAACATTTACATTTGGGAGACTGAGGCAGGAGGATCCTTTGAGCCCAGGAGTTCAAGACCAGCTTGGACAACATAGTGAGACCTGTCTCTACGAAAGTAAAACTAAAATAACTTCTACAAAAATATCAAAAACATCAAACACATAGGGAAATTTGTAATGCAATATGTCCAAAATATATACCTTGAAAACTATAAAACATTGCCGACAGGAATTTTAAAAGAACTAAATAAGTGTAAAGATATACCATGTTCATTGACTGGAAGACTCAATATTGTTAAGATATCAATTCTTCCACAAATTGATCTAAATATTCAATGCAATCCTAACTAAAGTCTTAGCAGGGTTTTGGGGTTTGTTTTTGGTTTTTCTTTTTCTTTTTTTGATAGACATTGACATCCAAGATTCCAAAATTTACATGGAAATGCAAATGACATAGAATAGTCAAAATATTTTGAAAAACAACGAACTCGGAAGCCTTACATGAACTGCTTTCAAGATTTACTATGGTATTCACATGAGGATAGACATAAAGATCAGTGGGAACAGAATAGAGTCTAGAAGTAGACAAATGCACATAGCGTTTCAATTGAATTTGGACAAAGATCCAAAGCTAATTTAATGAGGAAGAGACAGTCTTTTCAACATATGGTGCTGTAACAACTGTATATCCAGATGCAAAATAATAAACTTCTACCCATACCTTACAGCATACATAAAAATCAACTCAAAAGGATTAGAGGCCTAATATGAAAGCTAAAACTATAAAGCCTCTAGATAAACAGGCAAATATAACCTTGGAGTAAGCAAAGATTTCCTTCCTTCCTTTCCTTCCTTTCTTTCCTTTCCTTCCTTTCCTTCCTTCCTCCCTTTTCTTCTTTCAGACAAAGTCTCACTCTGTCACCCAGGCTGGAGCACAGTGGTGTGCTCTCAGCTCACTGCAGCCTATGCCTCCTGGGTTCGAGCAACTCCCCTGCCTTAGCCTCCAAAAGTAGCTAGGATTACAGGCATGTGCCACCATGCCTGGCTAAATTTTGTATTTTTAGTAGAGACAGGATTTCACCATATTGGTCAGGCTGGTCTCGAACTCCTGGCCGTAAGTGATCTACCCACCTCAGCCTCCCAAAGTGCTGGGATTACAGGCATAAGCCACCATACCTGGCAATAAAGATTTCTTAAGACACAAAAGTATTAAATATAAAAGAAAAATAAATAAGTTGTACTTTATCAAAATTAAAAACTTATTTTTCAGAATGCATGATTTTAAAAAAATGAAAAGACAAATCACAGACTAGACGAAAATATATGCAATATATATGCCTGACAAATGATTCATATCCAGAATACAGTCATCTCTCAATATCTGTGGGGACTTGGTTCTAGGAACCCCTGTGGATACCAAAACCCATGGATGCTCCAGTCTCTTACATAAAACAGTGTAGTATTTGCATATATCCTATGCACATCCTCTTGTATACATTAGCTCATCTCTAGATTACTTATAATACCTAATACAATGTAAATACTATGCAAACAGTTGTTATACTGTATTTTTAAAAATTATATTATTTGTATTGTTGTATTGTTATTTATTTTTTAAAAACTTTTTCATCTGTGATTAGTTGAATCTGTGACTACAGAACCCAGAGTATGGAGGGCTGTTTATCAAAAATTTTACAAACTAAAAAGAAAAAAAAATAATAACGATGCAGTAAAAAAATAAATAAATAAAGGGCAAAAGACTTTTAAAAGCATTTTGAGGCCAGGCTCAGTGACTCACGCCTGTAATCTCAGCACTTTGGGAGGCCAAGGCAGGTGGATCACAAGGTCAGGAGTTCGAGACCAGCCTAACTAACATGGAGAAACCCCGTCTCTACTAAAAATACAAAAGTAGCCAGACGTGGTGGCACATGCCTGTAATCCCAGCTACTCAGGAGGCTGAGGCAGGAGAATCACTTGAACCCGGGAGGCGGAGGTTGCGGTTAGCTGAGATCTTGCCACTGCACTCTAGCCTGGGCAACAAGAGCAAAATTCCGTCCCCCCAAAAAAAAATTTTTTTTAAAGAAGATATTTGAATATCCAATAATCATACGAAAAGGCGTTCCATATCATTTGTCATCAAATATAAATTAAAACCACAAAATAGACCATTAAACACACTAAATGGTTAAAATTTAAAAGATTGAAAATACACGATGTAGGCAAGAATATGGATCCATTGGAACTTTCATATATTCTGGTAGAAGTATGAAATAGTACTACCACTTTGAAAACTGCTTGGCAGTTTTTAATGAAGTTAAACATTCATCATGCAACACAGCAATCCTTTCATTGTTGTTTTTGTCAAGCTGGTCTCGAGCTTGTGAGCTCAAATGATCCACCTGCTTCAGCCTCCCAAAGTGCTGGGATTACAGGTGAGGGCCACTGCGCCCGGCCTGACACAGCAATTCAATTCCTAGGTGTATGCCCAAGAGAAATGATATATATATACACACACACACACACACATATATACACACATATATATATACACACACATATATATACATATATGCACAAAAGACTTGTACAAGAACTGTCACAGTTTTATACATAATGGCCAAAAACTGAAACATCCTAAACATCCATCCACCGTGAATAAACAAACCATGGTATACAAATGAGTAATGGCATACTACTCTGCAACTGTCTTAGTCTGCTCGGGCTACCATAGCAAAACACCACAGTTCTGAAGGCTAGGAAGTCCAAACTAAGGTGTCCGCAAAGTGATTGTGGTGGGGGCGGGAACATCTTAATTAAGCAATTTAATCTTAATTACTTCCTTGGAGGCCCCATCTCCAAATACAGCCACACTGAGGAATTAGGGCTTCAATATATGAATTTGCGGGGGAGGTAAAAATGTCCAAAAAAGCAACAAAAAGGAAACTACTGATCCTTGTAACATAACTGAATGTAAAAAGACCTATAATTCAAAAAATATGAAGAACAAAGAAATCATCTACGATGTTAGAAATCAAAACAGTGGTTGCCTCTGTGTGGGTGGGGAGAAACTGACCAAAAGGAGGCATAAGGGAAATTTTCAGTGATGGAAATGTTTTTTATCTTGATCAGGGTGGTATTGACACAGGGGAATACATTTGTAAAAATGCACACAGACTCATCCTTAGAATATGTAAATTATGGCTCAATAAAGTACATATCTCTATATCAGCTCATATGGAGTTACCTCTGAGTAAATTTACCTTTTTAGCAGCTGTATAATCTTCTGTTGTATGAATGTACCGTAATTTCTCAAACTGTTTCCCCATTGATGGACATTTAGATTTCTCCCAAGTTTTTGCTGTTACCAGCAATGCCATAGTCAGCATCCTTGAAGGATAGATCTAAGTTGGATTGTTACAGCTGTTTCTCTGTAAAGATGAAGAGTCTGAAGCCCAGATGTTAAGAAGAGACTTCCCAAGGCCTACAGTAATTACCCATTGTGAGATATGGTGGTAGAACCTGGAACTGGAAAGGCTTGTGTCATTACATAGAAATACGGATGAGGGGAGATACTGGGTTTCCAAGCAGAATACCAGGAATCATTTAGAATGATTCCACTTCCTATTTTGTCTAACTGCTACATCCTGTGAGTATTAATGCCTTTGGCTGCCTTAATTTAACATTATGCTAAGTTAATTCCTGGGATCCTATAGTACCCTGGACTTATTAACAACTACATTCCCAGAAATGTGTTAACATTTTATATGCATTATCTCGTTTGACCATTGCAACTTCATTAGGTATACCTGTTATTAATTTCATGCCTATTTTATAGATGGAAAAACAGAGGCTTAGAGCATTTAAGTAACTTTCCTAAGGTTGCATAGCTAATAAGAAGTATAGACAGGTTTCAATCCAGGTCCCCAATACAAAAGCCTTACTCTTTTTAAGAGTCAGGGTTTCACTCTGTTGCCCATACTGGAGTGCAGTGGCACGATCTTGGCTTACTGCAGCCTCAGCCTCCCGGGCTCAAGTGATCCTCTTGCCTCAGCCTCCCAAGCAGCTGGGACTACAGGTGCACACTGCCATACCCGGCTAGAAAAGGCCTGACTATTAACCATTATGTTAAACTTCCTTTCAAGAATAATGCTTCCCAAGGCTGTTGTGAGGGTTTCAAAAATTGGTTGCAATGTTGATCACTGGTCTCTCTACCCCTTGAATATTGTTACTACTTCTTTATCTTTCTAAAATCTGGCACATAGTGGAGGTTAAAGGGTTTAGCCCTGTGCCTGACATATAGTGTGCATTCAGTGAGTGCTAATTATTATTACTATTATTGGAACTACCAAACATTTTTTGAGTAAGTAAACATTTGCATGAATAACTAATTACCTAAATTATTCCTTTAGCAAATAAACAATGAACATAGGGACAACAGGCGACAGTCCTCCTCTCCTGCCAAACATCTCATTTGGAGGCAGCTGAACCATGAAGGAATTGCCAGCCCTTCTCTGTGCACATGTCTGCTCCCCTGTGGGACACAGAAACAGGAAGGGCATCCAATTCAGTGTTGGGGTTCCAGCCCACACTCCGTGCCGGCACGGTGATGGGCAGATTCTCCACACACATGTGCGTGCAGAAAAGAACGAGTTGGTGTGGTAGTGGTGATGGGGTGTGTGTGTGTGTGTGTGTGTGTGTGTGTGTACTGCCTCTTATTCCTTCACAATGAAACCTGACTGCGAATGGCACAGGGTTGCAGAGAGGCTTTGGGTAACATCAGAGCATGTACAAAGGATGAACACAGGCTTAAGGGTAAGTCACGCACGCAGGGTTCCAGAACATCAAAAAGGCCCTTGAACCTCTGTTGTATCTTGTTACTCTGCCGCCTCATCTTCACTGGAGGAAGATCTTGTGGCCTGGAGGTAGAAGGCATATGTTGGGGAAGAGTTTCCTCAGTCCCATGGGCCAGAAGAGTGCTGCTTCCCTTGACCCACATGGCCTTGAGTGCCCGTCAGCATTCAACGCTTCTGTCCACTTATTAGCCGCCCCTGTCGTCCACGCAAGTTGAGCCCTGAGCCCTTGTCTGAGCCTAATTCTTCATTTGCCTGCCTGGCTCCTGCCTCCCCCTGCCTAGTGCATGGATGGGTTTGTCTCCTTGGTAAGAAGACCCCCGGCACTCTCAATCTAGCTGCCCTGCTCAGAGAAGACCCTATCACAGGTTTGGGATTTGGCTCTTTCAGCCCCACTGCCTGACTGG
The DNA here is from genome assembly GCF_037993035.2 of Macaca fascicularis. Lineage (NCBI taxonomy): Eukaryota > Metazoa > Chordata > Mammalia > Primates > Cercopithecidae > Macaca > Macaca fascicularis. Next base: position 49,544,541 of record NC_088390.1, read on the forward strand.
CTGACATTACCCACTTCTTGGCAGGGTGGGGAACAGGGGACAGCATGCCCACAAGCCTGTTGACCTAAGGCAGCACCTGCAACCACTCGCTAAGATGGCATTTTTCCCCGGAGCTGGTCCTGCCTTGCCTAGCATAGTTACCGCAATCCTCCTTTTATGCCTCTAAAAGCCCTTACTCTCATTTTGTAGTTAAGTTTTCAGAGCCTTGCTCATTTAAGGCAATTTTGGTTTCTCTTTTATGGTAATTCTTAAACCATTAAGTGAAACTTGTTTGAAATGTCTGTCACTCTGTTATTACAGAAACAATGTAACAAGAAATGCATTTTCATGTAAGACTCTACGTAGCAGCCAGAAAAGTTAAATTGTTCTCACACTTAAATATTTGAATTTGAAAATATCAAGACAAAGAGATGGAAAAAAATGAGCCAATAGATAAGGGGCATAGAGGATCAAATTGGGATCCCACTAATAGGAGTTTCTGAAAAAAGAGGACAGGAAAAACAGAAGAGGAAATTATTAAAGAAATAATATAGGAAAATTTCTCAGAGGTGAAGGACACAAGAGCTGAGATTCAGCGATGTCAGGACAACGAATGAAACAAGACTCACACCTAGAAACTACATTGTGAAATAAGAGGTCACCAAGGATAAAAAGAGCACCATAAAACTTCCATGGAGGGTCAGATTCCTTATGAAGCAATAATAACAATGAATCCGGGTTTCTTTTAAAAAAAAATTTTTTTTTTTTTTTTTTTTTGGAGCCTGGAGTGCAGTGGCATGATCTCAGCTCACTACAACCTCCACCTCCCAGGTTCAAGCAATTCTCCTGCCTCAGCCTCCTGAGTAGCTGGGATTACAGGCGTGCACCACCATGCCTGGCTAATTTTTGTATTTTTAGCAGAGACGGGGTTTCGCCAGGCTGGTCTCGAACTCCTGACCTCATGTAATCCACTTGCCTCACCCTCCCAAAGTGCTGAGATTACAGGCATGAGCCACCGTGGCCAGCCCAAATATTTTTTCTTTTTTGCTGGCAAGTATGAAAAGCAAGAATCAGGATTTTTCAATAGGAAAATCAATGTGAAGGGGAATAGATCAGTGCCTTCAAAGTTTTAAGGGAATTTGATTTGCGACCGAGAATTCAATGCCCAGCCCCATTATCAGTCAAGTATAAAGGCAGAATAAGTAAATTTCTAATCATAAACAATTCAGAAGTTTTACCTACCACACACTTCTATGTAGGATGTCATTTAGTGGGTATGCTCTGGTAAAATAAAGAAAAATCTAGATGGCAACCTAAGTCTCAGAAATTGTGTCTGCACCCAGGAAAGCATGGCGTGAAGTCCCCAAATGATAACTGTCCAGACTGAAGGAGAAGGACAGGGGCTGTAGAAGGTAGACCTCGGGGAGGATAAAAAATCTCAACAGAATGCCCACTGGGAGGGAAAGTCAGGGGGAAATTGAGAACATGATAAAATCAAATAGTGCAAGAAAAAAAAAAGCATTTTGAAATCCAGATCAAAGAAAAGTATCACAAGAAAGCAAACATAAACAGATATAATACTGGCTGGACAAAGAACCATAGGTGTATGGTTTCAACAATGTAAGCATTGTTTATTGGTTTTACAATCAATCTATAAGCAAAGCAGGGAAGACTTAATTAGAATCATGAAACAGAATGAGGAAGCTATCAGTCAGTAGAATGTAAAAATATATATGACAAAGGCTTGGAGAGAAAAGGAAGGAGGAGAGAAGGAGGAAAGCTGAGGCACCAGCCGCCTCTTATAAAGTATTGGTGGGTGGTGTCAGGAGATACTAGTAGATGAACAAGAGGTAGTCTAAGCCTATTTCTGAAAGTGACAATTGTAGCCAAAATAGTGATATAGCTGTGTTGGGAGAATGAGAGGAAGGGAGATGGAGGAGGGGTGTAAGTGAGCTAAGTCATTTTCCAATGTAGCAGGAAGTCAATGAGTATTCATTTAAAATGTGAAATTAAAAACCGACCAGGCGCAGTGGCTCACACCTGTAATCCCAGTACTTTGGGAGACCGAGGTGGGCGGATCACCTGAGGTCAGGGGTTCAAGACCAGCCTAGGCAACATGGTGAAACCCCCATCTCTACTAAAAATACAAAAATTAGCTGGGTGTGGTAGTGTGCACCTGTAGTCTCAGCTACTTGGGAGGCTGAGGCAGGAGAATCGCTTGAACCCGGGAGGGGGAGGTTGCAGTGAGCCAAGATCGTGAGACTGCATTCCAGCCTGGCAACAGAGCAAGACTCTGTCTCAAATAAAAAAGTAAAAAATAAAAAAACAGCAGTACTTACTTGGGGACATGCAGAAAACATTCAGAGAAAAACATCTAAAAAGGTGGGAAGTGATTGCTCTGGGGATTGAAGAACAGGGGACTCTGTTGTTTGACTTAAAAAAGCATCTTAAATGAAAGCACAGTTATATCCTATATGTTCTCTACTTGAAGGGATGTAAGCACGTTAATAAATTGGAGATTTCTCAAATACAGCTAGGGATCGGAATGAGAAAGAAACCGGCTTCAGTTGCAGTTACTTCACTGATGTGGAGCCTACCTTCCCTCTGCAGTTAAATGGGAGCAGTGACACCCATATTTGTTTGGTGGGATCCAGGGGGTTGGGTTATTCTACATCTACTATTTCATTCTATCCTCTTCCCAACCCTACAAGTTGGGAATGTGAGGGCGGGGACTAGGTCTCCTCATTTTACATACAGGATCCAGGCTTAGGAGAGTGAGTAACTTGTCAGAATGTGAAATGGCCTACTTCCGCAGCCGTGGTGCTAGGACAGGTGCTTGGTGCACCTCGTGTTGAGATCTGCCAGTCCTGAAATCAGCAGGGCAAGAGCGGGTAGTACTGAGAACAGGACAGACAGTGAAGGCTAGGCAGGGCTCTGCAGGGGCAACTCTTATTGCGGTTTCATTCCCAAGAGCACACAAAGCCAAACTTCAAATACAGGCTGTCCCTATATGACCCCCCTGCCACATCTATTTTTTTAAATCAAATTATTGTCAAAACAACATAACAATGACTTTAAAGGAATGTGTTTAAATCACCCATAACCCTCCCCATGCCTGTGCACAATTAGATTTTTTGTGGTCCTTTTTCTGGTCTTTGTCTGCATTATACATAATTCTACACTGTTCTGATCCTCGTGTACATATAATTTTGTAAGCATTCTACCTCTAATAAATGGTGTTTCTTGTTTCTACATAGTCTGCATAATTACTTGTTTTAATGGCTACATATTATGCAGGATCATTTTTAATTAACTACAATACCCTAGGTTAACTGTTCATTATAATGCCAACGATATCTTTATTCTTTAACCTTCATTTTGCTTTTATATAAGGCTGTTCCATTTACAGAAGGTATTCTTATCCAGCTCATAACTTCCGAGCATATAATGGAGGCTGGTATAATTATCTCCACTTTGCAGATGGGAAAACTGAAGTCCGGCATGATCGAGCATCTTGCCCAACATCAGACAGACAGCAAGGATGGGACACAGCAGAAACCTTCCTCCAGGACTTTCTCTCCAAGGCCAGTGTTTCTGACATTGGTCATCTCTTGGCACACTCTCCCTGAGCCACACATCTTCCCAAGAAATAATTATTACCACCCCCATTTTTACAGGTGAGGAAGCTGAGGCCCAGAGAGGCAAGGTAACTTGCCTGAGGTCACATAGCCGAACCAGAAGTCAAATTCAGGCAAGCTGACTCCAAAGCCAGATCTCGTCCCAACAATCTACATGGCCTCCCCAGACCCCTCCCTCTCAGAGTGCCTCTCTTGTTTTTCCGCATTCTCATTGTTTCCACCACCTGCTCTCAGTCTTGGCAGGTGGCAGCCCTCAGGTCAGTGCTGGGCTGTCTACATACGTTTTAGAGGAACCCAGAGGCTCAACCCAGAGCCAGCTGCAGGGGAGGCATGCTTCTTGGGCAGAGTCCATGGGTGAGTTGGTTTTTTTTTTCTTTTGTTTTCTTTCATTTGGTTAATTGATACTTGTGGTAAAATTACATAAGATTTACCATTTTAACCTTTTTTTTTTTTTTTTTTTGAGATGGAGTCTCCCTCTGTCGCCCAGGCTTGAGTGCAGTGGCACGATCTTGGTTCACTGCAACCTCCACCTCCTGGGTTCAAGTGGTTCTCCTGTCTCAGCCTCCCGAGTAGCTGGGATTACAAGCATGCACCACCAAGCCTGGCTTTTTTTTTTTTTTTTTTTTTTAGTAAAGATGGAGTCTAACCATGTTGGCCCAACTGGTTTTGTATTGTTTTGTTTTTGTTTTTGAGACAGAGTCTTGCTCTGTCGCCCAGGCTGGAGTGCAGTGGTGTGATCTCAGCCCACTGCAACCTCTGCCTCCAGGGTTCAAGTGATTCTCCTGCCTCAGCCTCCCGAGTAGCTGCGATTATAAGCACCTGCCACCACACCCAGCTAATTTTTTGTATTTTTAGTAGATACAGGGTTTTGCTATATTGCCCAGGCTGGTCTCGACCTCCTGAGCTCAGGTGATCCACCAGCCTTGGCCTCCCAAAGTGTTGGGATTACAGGCCTGAACCACTGCCAGTACGTTCACATTGACATATGACTATTGCCACCCTACAGCTCTAGAACTTTTTCTACCTCCTGAAACTGAAATTCTATAACATTAAACAGTTCTCCATTCTCCCTTCCCTTCCCACCAGCCCCTGACAACCACCATTCTATTTTGTCTCTAGGAGTTTGACAACTCTAAGTACTTGATATAAGTAGAATCATACAATATTTCTCCTGTGTGTCTGGCTTATTTCACTTAGTATGAAGTCCTCAAGGTTTATCTATGTTGCAGCATGTGTCAGAATTTTTTTTTTTGAGACAGAGTCTCACTCTGTTGCCCAGGCTGGCATGCAGTGGTGTAATGTCAGCTCACTGCAGCCTCTGCCTCACCCTCCGGGTTCAAGTGATCCTCCCATCTCAGCCTCCCGAGTAGTTGGGACCACAGATGCACATCACCATGCCTGACTATGTTTTTGTATTTTTGGTAGAGACAGGGTCTCACTATGTTGCCCAGGCTGGTCTCAAGCTCTTGAGCTCAAGTGATCTGCCTGCCTCAGTCTCTGAAAGTGCTGGGATTACAGGCATGAGCCACCATGCCAGGCTCATTGTTTTTTTAAGTGGAATAATATTCCATGGTATGTTTATACTACATTTTGCTTATCCTTTCATCCATTAATGGTCATTTGAGTTGTTTTCCCTTTTTGGCTGTTATGAATAATGCTACTATGAACATTGGTATGCAGATATCTTCTATGTTTGAGTCTCTGCTTTCAATTTTTGGGGGTATGATATGGTTTGGCTCTGTATCCCCACCCAAATCTCACATAGAATTGTGATCCCAAGTGTTGGAGGTGGGACCTGGTGAGAGGGGATTGGATCATGGGGGTGATTTCTAATGGTTTAGCACCATCCCCTAGTGCTGTCTCCTGATAGAGTTCTCATGAGATGTAGCACTTCCCCCTTTGCTCTCTCTCTCCTGCTGCCATGTGAAGATGTGCTGGCTTCCCCTTCACCTTCTGCCATGATTGTAAGTTTCCTGAGGTCTCCCCAGCCATGCTTCCTGTACAGCCTGTTGAACTATAAGCCAATTAAACCTTTTTTTTCTTTATAACTTACCCAGTCTCAAGTAGTTCTTTATAGCAGTGTGAGAACGGACTAATACAGGGTATATATCCAGAAGTAGATGAGTTTTTAAAAACAAATCAAAACTCTCCTACTGTGTTACCAGCTTTGCAGGAGGTAGGGAGTGGGAGGAGAACACTGTAAGAGTGGATGGTGGGAGACATTATTTGCAAATCATATCTGATAAGAGACTTGTATCCAGAATATAGAAGGAAAAAAAAAACTCTCACAACTCAATAATAAAAAGACAAATAACCCAATTAAAAAACGGGCAAAGGATCTGAATAGACATTTCTCCAAGGATGATATGCAAATGGCTAATAAGCATATGAAAAGATGCTCTGTGTCATTAGTCATCAGGGAAATGCAAAACAAAACCACAGTGAGATACCACTTCACATCCACTAGGATGGCTAGAATAAAAAAGTTGGACAAGGATGTAGAGGAATCAAAATCTTCATGTACTGCTGGTGGTAATGTGAAATGATACACTCGCTTTAAAAAACAGTCTGGCAGTTTATCTCATGGTTTTGTTTTTTTGTTTTTTGCTTTGAGACAGAGTCTCACTCTGTCGCCCAGGCTGGAGTGCAGTGGCGCGACCTCAGCTCACTGCAAGCTCTGCCACCTCCCGGGTTCACGCCATTCTCCTGCCTCAGCCTCACAAGTAACTGGGACTACAGGCGCCCGCCACCACGCCCGGCTACTTTTTTTGTATTTTTAATAGAGACGGGGTTTCACCATGTTAGCCAGGATGGTCTCAATCTCCTGACCTCATGATCCGCCCGCCTCGGCCTCCCGAAGTGTTGGGATTACAGGCATAAGCCACTGCGCCCAGCCCATCTCATGGTTAAATATAGAGTTACCATATGACCCAGCAATTGCTCTCCTAGGTATATGCCCAAAAGAACTGAAAACAATATTTGTTTGAAAACAGGCTCAGTTTGTTCATAACAACACTGTTCACAATAGCCAAAAGGTAGAAACAACCTAAACACCCGACTATAAGTAGATAAACAAAATGTTATATCCATGGAATATTATTCAACCAAGAGAAGAAATAAAGTATAGCAGCCGTGTTGATAACTGTCCAAACTTGGAAGCAACCAAGATGTCCTTCAGTAGGTGAAGGGAGAAATAAACTGTGGTATATCCAGACAATGAAATGTTGTTGACATGCTACTAAGTGAAAGAAGCTAATCTGAAAAGGCTACATGCTGCATTATTCTAACTACATGACATTCCAGAAAAAGCAAAACTATGGAGACAGTAAAAATATCAATAGTTACTTTGGGGGAGGGACGAATAGCAAAACAGAGAGGATTTTAAGGGCAGTGAAACTATTCTGTATAATACTGTAATGGTGAATACCTGCCAATGCCATTATGCACTTGTCAGCATCTATAGAATGTCCACCAACAGTGAATCCTAATGTGAACTATGGACTTTAAGTGATAATAGCGTGTCCATAGAGTTTCACCAGTTCTAACAAATGTACCACTCTGGTGCCAGTGTTGACAGTGGGGTAGGCTATGTAAGTGTGGGGTTGAGGAAATTCTCTGTACTTTCTGCTCATTTTTGCTGTGAACCTAAAACCATTCTACAAACTAAGTCTAAAAAAAATGGAATGAAGTGTTGAGACATGCTACAACATAGATAAATCCTGAAACCATCATGCCACGTGAAAAAAGCCAGTCACAAAACGCCACATATTATATGATTCGATTTATATGAAATGTCCAGAATAGGGAAATTGATAGAGACAGACACTAGACTCGTGGCTGCCAGGGGCAGGAGGGTGTGGAATGAATGAGAGGGGAAGTGACAGCTAAAAGGTATGGCTTTCTTGTTGAGGCAATGAAAATGTTCTAAAATTGACTGTGGTGAGAGTTGTGTGTATTTGTGAATATATTAATTCTAAAAATCACTGAATCATACTCTTTAAATGGGTGAATTATATGGTATGTAAATTATATCTCAATGAAGCTGTTTTTAAAAAAGTGGTGGGGTGGAGGTGGGCATAGTGGTTCATGCCTATAATCCCAGCACTTTGGGAGACTGAGGCAGGAGGGCTGTTTGAGCCCAGGAGTTTGAGACTAGCCTGGGCAACACAGCAAGACCCCATCTCTACAAAAAATACAAAAATTAGCTGGGCAGGGTAGTGCAAGCCTGTAGTCCCAGCTACTCGGGAGGCTGAGACAGGAGGATCATCTGAGCCTGGGAGATCAAGGCTGCGGTAAGCTGTGACTGCACCACTGCACTCCGACCTGGGCAGAGACCCTGTCTTTCAAAAAAAAAAAAAAAAAATCAGTCAGGATTGCAGCCTCCCAGAAGTCCCTGCTAATTAGCTTCACCTGTGGCTAAGGGGCTGACCGCCCCCCTCTCCCCCACCACCCTACCACCTTTGACCACTTTGACTCTCTACTGAGGGGTGGGGGTGAGGTTTCTGCTGTGAGGGCTCATCAGTATAAACACAGCTCAGCTTAGCTGCTTAACAGGTGTTCTCATCTCAGACGGGCACCTAGACAAGCCACACCCTTTCTGTCATAACATTATGACAGAGACCATTACGGATGAGACACCGCTGACCTACTGCCATTGAATCAGCAAAATGGGTGGCCTGAGAGAAAGGCAGACAGCTCTCATGCAGCGAACGATCCGGAAGACTTTCCCCTCCTTTCCCAGCCAGGAGAAGGCAGCCAACCTTACAGTCCTCCCTCGGCCTTGAGGCAAGTGCAGGCCCAGGCTGGCTCCTGAGGCCCTCGAGCCTGTAACTTGACCTTTAGAGTTCAGAAAGAAAAGTTATAAAAGTTTAGGCTGGAAGAGTCCTTGGATGTCATCCAGAGAGTGGTTTCTAGACTTTTAGGTTTCACATCCCATATCATTCTAAAATATCCAGGGACACTGACAAGGAACATTATTGAATCATTAAATGTCATTATTGGATTTTTGTAAAAGAATAATTGAAAAGATAGAATGTCAGAATAAAAGAAAACCATTTAAATGGAGCAATTCAACATTATGAAAAACTCATTACCTTTCTCCTTTCCCTTCCCGCTCCTCCTCTTTCCCCAGTAGTGAAAACTTGCCAAATACAAGTGAAAACTTTATCCCTGAAACGGGATGGCTTATGGACCCAGGCTTTAGGTGTCACTCTCCATTCGGCACTGGGATCTCCTGGAAACCAGCTTCTAAATCAGCAGGATTTTAGTACCAGCCAGACTAAGTTCAAATCCTGCTTCTGCAATTTACTGGCTATAGATTTTTGCAAGTTACTTATCTTCTCTGAATCTCAAGTCCCTTATCTATAGAATAATTATCTCAAAAATTTGTGTGTGAGAATTACCACAAAAGAAAAATATGAGTCCTCAGCACATAGTAGGCACTAATCGTCATTTCTATGCCCTCTGGTAGTGAAAGACAGTCTCTGAGATAAGTCATTTCATTTTCCTGACATTTTAGTTGATAAAAAGTTCTTCCCAAGGTATAGCTAAACCTGTGTCCCTATATATCTGCTCATGGATCTCAGACATCTACTTTAGGGTTACACGGAACAAATCTCATCTTTCTGTCATGTGACACATTTTACTTTCCTTTCTTAGGTTCCTTTTTTTCTTCCATTCTCCAGACTAACATATGCCTTCTCTGTCAATCATTTCTTAGAGAAGTCCTCATTGTTCTGCTTGTATTAGTCAGCTATTGGAAGAATAATGCTATGTAACAAGTCTCTTCAAAAATTCAATGGAAAAAAAACCAGAAACTCAGTGGAAAAAAACAAAGAGCTCAATGGTATACTGCCTTAACCCGGGCTTGGTGGAGCTTGACTCTGGGCTTCAGATTGAGTCCAGGTCTGTTCCAGATGTCTGTCTTTCCGAGATTCCCCAGAGCATGTTCTTTTAATGGGAAAAGGCAGGAGCACACGGGGATATTCCCAGCTGCATAAGCACATTTCTAGCCCTTGCCACCTTCACATACTATTGGTTAAAGCAAAGTTACAAGGTCAAGCCGCCATGGTAGAAGAGTGGATGTAGATTGTAAGGGAGTGAAAAATTGATTGACCCTTTTCTATTGGACACACTCTTGCAAAGTCTCATGGGTTAGTGGGGAGTAGGAGGCTTTGGAGAAAGGAGGAAGGCCTTGCAATGGTCTGGCCCCTACCTACCATTCTGCTTCCTACTCACTCATTAGCTGTAATGAGTTTCTTTTTTGTTGTTGTTGGAAACACAGTCTCACTCTGACAACCAGGCTAGAGTGCAGTGGCGTAATCTTGGCTCACCGCAACCTCCGCCTCCCAGGTTCAAGCAATTCTTGTGCCTCAGCCTCCCAAGTAGCTGGGACTACAGGCATGTGCCACCACGCCCAGCTAATTTTCGTATTTTTAGTAGAAACAGGGTTTTACCATGTTGGCCAGGTTGGCCTCAAACTCCTGAGCTCAGGTGATCTGCCCACCTCAGCCTCCCACAGTGCTGGGATTACAGGCATGAGCCACCAGCCCAGCAGGTTTGCTCCATTTTTTTTTTTCCCGAAGGTCTAATCTCTTTGCTGCCTCAGGGCCTTTGCGTGTGCTGTTCCTTTGTGCTTTAGAATGTGCTTTGAATGGAAAATTCTTCCCCTAGCCATTTTCCCTACCTCAAAATGGGCTCCTTCTCATGTTTAAAACAGGACTTAACTGCCACATCCTCAAGAAGACATCTTTATGATCATGGAATCCAAGTAAGTCTCTTAGTGTTCTCTAGCAATGGGATCCTTTACTTTCCTACTGACTCTTTACCTTATTTGTAATTATTGATTTCTCTTTCTCCATTAGACTCCAAGCTTCGCGAAGGCAAAGATGGTATCTGGTTTGTTCATTGTTGCATCCTGAGTGCTCAGCACAGACCCCAGTAGATGCTTATACATAGTTTTTGTTGTTGTTGTTGTTTGTTTTTATGAGATGGAGTCTTGTTCTGCTGCCCAGGCTGGAGTGCAATGATGTGATCTCGGCTCACTGCAATCTCCGCCTCCTAGGTTCAAGCGATTCTCCCGCCTCAACCTCCCAAATAGTTGGGATTACAGGCACACACCACCACACCTGGCTGATTTTTGTATTTTTAGTAGAGACAGGGTTTCACCATGTTGGCCAGGCTGGTCTCGAACTCCTGACCTCAGCTGATCCACCTGCCTTGGCCTCCCAAAGTGCTGGGATTATAGGCATGAGCCACTGTTCCCGGCCTATTATACATAGTTATTGAGTGAAGGAATACAGAATTAAATGCAAAGAATAGATGAATGGACAAATTCCATCAGGTCTCATTCTCTTTCCCTTTGTTCAGTGATAAAATGCCAAAGAGCAAAGGTAACATAAAGCTGCTCTCTTCACAAAGCTACTGCTCTCTCTCCTTCATACAGGACCAGTTACCAGCTGGTCCTAATGACAGGAGCATGGCTTGGAGAAGGCTCTTCATCTTTCCCAGGGTGCATGACCTTTGCCACCACTGCTTGACTATTTTTTAAATAAGGATTTGCTTCCATGACTTATTTTGCATAGAGTTACACAGAGGAATTCACGCTCTCTGACCACACACCCACTGTCTAGGTAGATGACCAGATGTGCGCCAGGTGGTTTGGGATAAAAAATACATCACCAATAATTCACCAGGGAGATAATTGACAAGGGTTGGTGTAGGGGAACTACAAATAAATGAAGGTCAGTGACACAAACCTCTGCTGGAGAGGCTGGGATGTTCAGCAGTTGATGGCAGTATCACTGTATCACCTGCCAATAATGCCCATTCCAATCCCCTCTTCAAAATCCTCTCCTCCCTCACAGTCTTTCAATCAGACTTTGCCCTTCATCACCCCCACAAGCCACTGAAGTTTTGGTCTTTTGTGTCTGTGTCCTTTTGAAAACACCCAGACCTATTTAATGACATCCTCTGTAGCCTATAAGTCCAGAAAAATTAGCACAGTTTGAGTCCCGACTCTCTCTCTGCCCCTTACCAACTGGATGGCACAGGCAGGTGACTTAACATCTTCAAACCTTGTGTCCCACCTCTGATGAATGAGCATAGTCAAACATATTTACTGAGCAATGATCAGGATTCACTGAGACAAGATAACATTAAATGCTTCCTAAACTATAAAGGACAATTGAAATATTCGTGGTATGATTTCTCTTCTTCAGTCAAGTAGGGCTGTGCTATGGAGCACAAAGGGTTAAAGATTCTGGAAGTGAAAAACTCTCTACAACAAAACAGAAGAGAAAATAATGCCCACTTCCGGATGCACTTGAAGGACAGATTGCTTAGGATGGGATTGCAATTGGGTCTCCAAGTGGGAGAAATGATTGCTGCCCTCATCAATATTACTGCCGGCTAAATCTACATGGGACGCGATCAGGTAATTGAGGTCCCAAATTTAGTTTTTATCCAGATGCCAAGATTAATAAGAATGGCTTCTTGGAATTAACTCTTTGTAGCTTTCTAATGCATAACGCACTTAGGAGTTGACAATAACATTTTAGGCCTGAACATTTGGAAGGTAAAGATCTATTGTCTGATTTAGCTAGTCCAAATGTTAAAATGGTCAAGGTCACAGGATTTCTGTATAGTTGTCAGCTCTGGTTTGACTCCAGGAAAGGCTCACCTGTATGAACCCCTGGACAGCCATTTCCAAGAGGTTGTGACAAGTCAGGTACACTGAGATACAGGACAGTGATGACTAGGGGCAATTCACCTTAGATGCTATAGAACCACCACCACCACCACCACCACCAATTAACCACACATACACAACTAAAACATTCACAAATACTCTGTTGTTAGGCAGTGGCATTTATGTCATTAATGCAATCAATATTTACTGAATTTTTAAATCATGTACCTTGCCCAATGCATGTCTTCCATCTGGCTATTTCTGAGTTGCATGTTTTATTACAAACTGGAAATAGTGTTTTCCTGAGTTCTGAAAGTCATTCTATTCAATTATTGAACCTGGGGAGAGGTGATTGGAACTCCCAAAATTGTAGTCGGCTGGGCAGAAATGTGAGTAGCCTGGGCACTCCATTTGTGGCTGGTGTCTGAAGTGGGAGCAGTGTTATGGGACTGAGCCTTTAACCTCTCGGGTCTGGGCTAACTTTGGACAGTTCATGTCAGAACTGAATTGGATTATTGGCCATGCAGTTGGCGTCAAAGAACTTGAGAAGTGGTATTGGAAAAGATACCATGTATTTGGTGTCAAGGAGAAAAAAAATCTCATATATTAATAAAGAAATAATATGACCACGTCAGTAGACACAGAATAAATACTTTAAAAAATTCAATACCCTTTCGTGATGAAAACACTCTACAAGTAGAAGGAAACCTTCATCAACCTTAGGAAACCTTCATCAACCTTGATAAGGGCATCTATGAAAGTGCCTCCACCATCATACTTAATGGCAAAAGACTGAAGGCTTTCCCCTTAAAGATCAGGAAGTAGACAAGCACTTCCACTTTTGACATTTTTATTTGGCATTGTACTAGAGGTTCTGGCCAGGGCAATTAAATGGGGGTCGGGGGAGGCAGGGGTGTGACACAACTACATTGGACACAACTATATTACAAAGCTATAGTAATCTAACCAGTGTGATACTATGATAAGGATAAATGGTAAAAATAGAATTGAGTTCAGAAATAAATCCACACATCCATTGTCAACTAATTTTTGACAAACGTGCCAAGACCATGTAATGGTGAAAGAATAGTCTTTCCAATAAATGTTGCCAAGACAACTAGATATCCACATGCAAAAAAATAAAGTTGGGTCCCCACCTCATACCACAAACAAACATTAATTCAAAATGGATCAAATACCTCAATGTAAGAAACCAGTTCTTAGAATGAAACATAGGTGAAAATTTTTGTGACCTTGTATTAGGCAAAATTTTCTTAGATCCCCAAAAGCACAAACAACAAAATAAAACATAAATTGGATTTCATCAAAATTGAAAACTTTTGTGCCTCAAAAAACACTGTCAAGAAATTGAAAAGACAGTCTATGGAATGGGAGAAAATATTTACAAATCATAGATATGAGTCCAGAACATACAAAGAATCCACAATATATAAAGACCTCTTACAAGTCAACAACAAAAAGACAAACAGGCCAGACACAGTGGCTGACACCTGTAATCTCAGTGCTCTAGAGGCTGAGGCTTAAGGATCACTTGAAACCAGGAGTTGGAGACAAACCTGGGCAACAAAGCAAGACCCTGTCTCTACAAAAAATTTAGAAATTAGCTGGGCATGGTGGCGTATACCTCTAGTCCCAGCTACTTGGGAGGACAAGGTAGGAAAATCACTTCAGCCCAGGAGTTTGAGGTTTCAGTGAGCTATGATTGTGCCACTGCACTACAGCCTGGGTGACAAAGCAAGATCCTATCTCTAAAAAGGAAAACAAAACAAAACAAACAACCCAATGAAAAATTAACAAAGAACTTGAATAGACATTTCTCCGAAGAGCATATACAAATGGCCAACAAGCATATGAAAAGATGCTCAGCATCACTAGCCAGGGAAATGAAAATTAAAACTACAATGAGATATCACTTCACACCCACAAGGATGGCTATAATAAAAAAGACAAACAATGACAAGTGTTGGTGAGAATGTGGAGAAATTGCAACCCAAATAAATTGCTGGTAGGAATGTATAATGGTTCAGCCACTGTAAAAAAACGTGTGGCAGTTCCTCGAAAAGTTAAATGTAGAATTACCACGTGACCCAGCAATTCACCTCCTAGCTGTATACCTGAAAAGAACTGAAACAAGTGTTCAGACAAAAATTTGTACACAGATGTTCATAGGTGCACTACTCTAATAGCCAAAAGGTGGTAACAGCCCCTATGCCCGTCAACTGATGAATGGATAAACAAAATTTAGTATATCCATACAATGGAACATTATTCAGCCATAAAAAGCAATGATGCATTGATATATGCTACAACATGGATGAACCTTGAAAACATTCTAAGTGAAAGAAGCCAGAAAGAAAAGGCCACATATTGCATGATTCTATTTACATGAAATGTCCATGGGCGAATCCAGAGAGATAGAAAGTAGATTATTGTTTGCCAGGAGCTAGGGGTAAGAGAATGAGGAGCGGGTATGGGGTTTCTTTTGGGGGTAATATGTTGAGAAATTAGATCATGGTGATGGTTACATGGCATTATGCTAAAAAAAAAAAAAAAATAACTGAACTCAATACTCAAAAGTGGTTAAAATGGTGATTTTGTTATGTAAATTTTAGCTCCATTTTTTTTTTTTTTTTTTTTTTTTTTGAGACAGAGTCTCACCCAGGCTGGAGTGCAGTGGTGTGATCTTGGCTCACTGCAAGCTCTGCCTCCCGGGTTCACGCCATTCTACTGCCTCAACCTCCCAAGTAGCTGGGACTACAGGCGCCTGCCACCACACTCAGCTAATTTTTTTTAGTAGAGACGGGTTTCACCGTGTTAGCCAGGATGGTCTTGATCTCCTGACCTCGTGATCTGCCCACCTTGGCCTTCCAAAGTGCTGGGATTACAGGCGTGTGCCACCGCACCCGGCTTTTTCTTTTTTTGAGATGGAATCTTGCTGTGTTACCCAGGCCAGAGTGTGTGGCACAATCTCGGCTCACTGCAGCCTCTGTCCCCCGGGTTCAAGTGATTCTCCAGCCCCAGGCTCCTGAGTAGCTGGGATTACAGGCAAACACCACCACACCTGGCTAATTTCTGTATTTTTAGTAGAGACAGTTTCGCCATGTTGGCCAGGCTGGTCTCAAACTCCTGACCTCAGGTGACCCACCTCTTGGCCTCCCAAAGTGCTGGGATTAAAGGCATGAGCCACAATACCTGGACCATTTCTTCTTCTTTAATTTAAGAGAAATAAAAAATAAATGGCAGGTCAAGATTCATTTGTTGTAGAATCAGTGTCCCCAACAATAAAAGGAATCAAACTCTCGACTCCCTGCCATAAGATTCCTGCTAAACCCCTGATTCTGTTTTGTAATTTTGTTGTTGTTGCAGTTGGAAGACGTCATATTTAACGATGTCATGACTTTTGTATTAGTCCATTCTCACGCTGCTATGGAGTACCCAAGCCTGCATAATTTATAAGGGAAAGAGGTGTAACTGACAGCTCTGCATGACTGGGAAGGCCTCAGGAAACTTACAATCACAACGGAAGGCACCTCTTCACAGGGTGGCAGGAGAATGAGTGCCAGCAGAGGAAATGCCAGACACATAAAACCATCAGATCTCATGAGACTCAATATCTCGAGAACAGCATGAGGGAAAACCATCCCCACGATTCAATTACCTCTACCTGTTCCTGCCTTTGACAGGTGGGGATTATAGGTATTACAATTCAAGGTGAGATTTGGGTGGGGACACAAAGCCAAACCATATCAACTTTGATAGCCCATGGCTGTCTCTTTCCTGCTTCATGGGGGCAGGGGCAGAGTCCAGATCCTAAAGTCTATCACAGTGCCAAGGAAATACTGAAAGTGGTGAGACGTCAACATTTGAAGAAGTTATGGAGACAGACAGTTAACAATTGACCTAGGGAGGAAGTAAGACAACCTTTATTCCTGTCCATACCTAATGGTCCCTGTTTGAGTAACAATATGAGTAGGAAAAAAAAAAAAAAAAAAACTCCCCCAAGCACATGAAACACAGAAAAACAATCTGGATTCCCTCTTTTAAGGCATCAGGACTGAAAAAGAAAACCTCCCTGATCAGGTGCAATGAATGCCAAGGTTACCGAAGGGAAATCACGTTGATTTTTGAAATGTGAAGACTCATCCACTCAGAACACCGGGAGCTCTTAAAAGCAGAAGGAGCTATTTCCATGAAGGAATCAGGCAGCCTTTCAGGGGTTCTGATGATAGAGCTTGGAATGCTGATTTCAGAGCAAGTAGGAAAAAAACCAAAAGCCAAAACTATACTTCACCACCTAACATATCACCCTTTTCCTCAGGCGTGGCTAAGCCCCGCTCTCAGATTCTCAGACAGTTAACTCATCTTTTTCCTTCACCACTGCAAAAATAAATCTTGGGGCATGGGCTACAGTTTTAGCCATATCGGAATCTCACAATTACTCAGTCTCCTTGGGGTTTAGCCTGTGACCTTTTGGTTCTATACCTGGGTTCAGTCCCACAGCTGCCTGCGGTTCTTCAACCATTCATATCCCTGGGTGTTTGCAAAGCAGCATCATTCCTGTTGGCTAACTCCTATTCCTCCGCCAAGACTCAGCTGAGAATTCCTCCCTGGAGAGAGGTCCTTCCTGACCACCGCTTCTCCGTTAACTGCATTCTAGAGGCCACTCCATCATAGTCCACCTCTATTTCCTACCTTTTCCCCACACATGACTATGAACGCCCTGAAGGCAAAGGATCTCTGAGTGGACTGCCTTTATTTAAATCAATAAACCCTCTAGGGCATGTTTCTTCTCTGTAAAATAAGGGGATTGGGCAAGATCATTGATATGATCTAAATAAAGCCCACAGAATATTTATCTTATTTAAGCAAGCTTTCTTTCTTTCAAGATACAAGGTCCTGGCTGGGCGTGATGGCTCATGCCTGTAATCCCAGCACTTTGGGAGGCCGAGGTGAACAGATCACTTGAGACCAGGAGATTTTGAGACCAGCCTGGCAAACATGGTGAAACCCCATCTCTACTAAAAATACAAAAAAATTAGCCAGGCATGGTAGTGGGCACCTGTAGTCCCAGCTACTTGGGAGGCTGAGGCAGGAGAATCGCTTGAACACAGGAGGCAGAGGTTGCAGTGAGCCAAGATCACACCACTGCACTCCAGCCTGAGCGACAGAGTGAGACTCCATCTCAAAAAAAAAGAGCACGAGAAGATCTTGCTCTGTCGCCCAGGCTGGAGTGCAGTGGTGCTATCATAGCTCACTGCACCCTTTAACTCCTGGGCTCAAGAGATCCTCCCACCTCAGCCTCCTGAGTAGCTGGGACTACGGTCATATGTCATCATGCCTGGTCATTTTGTTGTTTCGTTTTGTTTTTGTTTTTTGGGACAGAGTCTCACTCTGTCTCCCAGGCTGGAGTACAGTGGCGTGATCTCGGCTCACTGTAACCTCTGCCTCCCGGGTTCAAGCGATTCTCCTGCCTCAGCCTCCTGAGTAGCTGGGACTACAGGTGCATGCCACCACACCCGGTTGATTTTTGTATTTTTAGTAAAAATAGGGTTTATGCCCAGCTAATTTTTTGTATTTTTAGCAGAGATGGGGTTTCACCGTGTTAGCCAGGATGGTCATGATCTCCTGACCTCATGATCCACCTACTTTGGCCTACCAAAGTGCTGGGATTACAGATGTAAGCCACCATGCCTAGCTGCCTTGCTTTTTTATATGTAATTTTTTGTGGAGATGTGGTTTTGCTATATCGCTCAGGTTGGTCTCAAACTCCTGGCCTCAGTCAGTCTTCCCATGTCAGCCTCCCAAAATGCTGGGATTACAGGCATGAGCCACCACGCCCAGCCTAAATGAGTTGTTTGTTTGTTTTGAGACGGAGTTTCACTTCTGTCACCCAGACTGGAGTGCAGTGGCGCCATCTCAGCTCACTGCAAGCTCCGCCTCCCAGGTTTAAGTGATTCTCCTGTCTCAGCCTCCCGACTAGCTGGGATTACTGGCACCCACGACCACGCCCAGGTAATTTTTGTATTTTTAGTAGAGACAGGGGTTTTGCCATATTGGCCAGGCTGGTCTCAAACTCCTGACCTTAGGTGATCTGCCCACCTCGGCCTCCCAAAGTGCTGGGTAAGCCACCACACACAGCCTAAGCACCTTTTTAAATTGGGAAAGTTTATATTAAAATCTTGAATTCTAGGCTGGGCTCTGTGGTTCATGCCTGTAATCCCAGTGCTCTGGTAAGTGGATTGCTTTGAACTCAGGAGTTTGAAACCAGCCTGGTCAACAGGGCGAAACCCCATCTCTACAAAAATTAGCCAGGCATTGGTAGCTCACACCTGTAGTCCTAGCTACTAAGGAGGATGAGGCAAGATAATTGTTTGAGCCCAGGAAGCAGAGGTTGCAGTGAGCCAAGATCGCGCCACTGCATGCCCACCTGGGTGACAGAGTGAGGTCCTGTCTCAAAACAAAACAAAAAGTCTTGAATTCTGTCTTATCTTGAAAACTCAGAGAAGTTTGATGGAATGGGGCCCACATTCATGGATGGAACAGCTGGCTGCTCCTTTTGAAAGGGGCACAGCCAGGCATGGTGGCTCACGCCTGCAATCCCAGCACTTTGGGAGGCCGAGATGGGCGGATCATCTGAGGTTGGGAGTTAGAGACCAGCCTGACCAACATGAAGAAACCCCATCTCTACTAAAAAAAAAAAAAAAAATGAAAATAAAAATATAGGCTGGGTGCAGTGGCTCACGCCTGTAATCCCAGCACTTTGGGAGGCTGAGGCAGGCAGATCACGAGGTCAGGAGTTCAAGATCAGCCTGGCCAATATGGTGAAACCACGTCTCTACTCAAAATACAAAAATTAGTGGGGCGTGGTGGCACACACCTGTAGTCCCAGCAACTCAGGAGGCTGAGGCAGAAGAATTGCTTGAACCCCGGAGGTGGAGGTTGCAGTGAGCCAAGATTGCACCACTGCACTCTAGCCTGGGCAACCAAGCGAGACTCTATCTCAAAAAACAACAACAACAAACTAGCTGGACGTGGTGGCGCATTCCTGTAATTCCAGCTACTCAGGGGGCTGAGGCAGGAGAATTGCTTGAACCCGGGAGGCACAGGTTGCAGTGAGCTGAGATTGCACCCCTGCACTGCAGTCCAGCCTGGGCAACAAGAGCGAAACACCATCTAAAGAAAGAGAGAGAGAGAGAGAGAAAGAGAGAGAGAGAGAAAGAAAGGAGGGAGGGAAAGAAGGGAAAGAGAGAAAGAGAAAGAGAAAGAAAAGAAAAGGAAAAGAAAAAAGAAAAAAAGAGGCACATGCTGGTCCTTCACTCATTTAGACTTCCGTACCCATTGGACTTGAGCTCCCTGGTTAGATGCCTTCTTCGGCTCCGAGTCTGGAGGCCTACCACCCCATGATTCCAACTTCTCTTCTTCCTCTTCTACCCAGACAACATCCTCACCGTTTTTGTATTAATAGCCAATGAACTAAGATATTCACCTTTTCTTGTTTGGACTTTTTTGGTTTGGGGGGGGTTTGTTTGTTTTTACTTTCCTTGCGCTTTAAGGCAGTAGCCACAGCCTCCATGCCTAGTTCCTAAAAAATTAATCACAAGATAAGATTTAATCATCCTTAGAAAGAATTAATGGTTGCCTTCTAAATGCATTATTGCTTTTAGGTTATACAAAACACCCTCCTCTTTCTCAGCACTAAACTGGGAACAGCAAACTCCAATTTCAACAGCGTATTTCAATGGTAATCCAATGGCGTGTGGACTTTTAAAAAGTATACATTAAATGCTTGAGCAAATCCTGCCTATATATAACCATTTAAGCAATTTCAAATACATTTCCGTTGCATAATTATGCAAGGACTGTGGTCGTAAAACATGCTTCTGCAAACTTAAGTGAAATCACCACAGATGATTATTTGCAAGAAAAATGCCCAGTTGCAAGGTAGACCTGTCATCAGCTTCTCAACGGACTTCCATCTTGTCATTTCCCACCAAACAGTTGGCCTCAATCAGTCCACACTCAGGTTGTTGAAAAAGCCACAGAGAACAAGATCCAGCCCAGAGAGGAAATTCAGTTAGCATCTAACCGGGGCTGAACAGATTGGTTCGTAATGCTGTGGATTTTGAGCTTGAAAGCAGAAGTCATTATGTTTCCGTATTTTCAGGAAAAGGGACCATTATTTGCCTTCAGGAACCTGCTACTCCTTCTATACTCCCTATTGACAGCGTTTAGAGGAGTGATCCTAATTCCTGGCTGCACGTTAGAAAATGATGCCAATGTCTGGACACCACTGTGGACCAATTCAATCAGATTTTCAGAGAGGGGAGCTGGCATCAGAATTTTTAAGTGCTCAGGTGATTGCAATGTACAGCCAGGGTTGAGAACCACCAGTTTGCTAAAATGCATTGGTTCCCAAAGTGTGGCCCCTGAATCAACAGCATCAGCATCACCTGGGAACTTGCTAGTAAAGCAAATTCTTGTTCCTCACCCAAGACCCACTGAATCAGACCCCCGGAAATAGGACCCAGTAATCTGTAGTTTAACAAGCACTCCAGGTGATTCTGATACATGCGTTAATGTGAGAGTCACTGAATCAGACCCCTCAGAAATAGGGCCTAGTAATCCATAGTTTAATAAGCAATCCAGGTGATTCCAATACATGCATTAATGTGAGAGTCACTGAATCAGACCCCCCCGAAACAGGGCCCAGTAATGTATTTTAACAAGCACTCCAGGTGAATCTGATACATACGTTAATGTGAGTCACTGAATCAGACCCCCCGGAAATAGGGCCCAGTAATCTGTATTTTAACAAGCATTCCAGGTGATTCCAATACATGCATTAATGTAAGAATCACTGAATCAGACCCCTCAGAAATAGGGCCCAGTAATACGTATTTAACAAGGACTCCAGGTGATTCCAATACATGCGTTAATGTGAGAGTCACTGAATCAGACCCCCCCGGAAATAGGGCCCAGTAATCTGTATTTTAACAAGCATTCCAGGTGATTCCGATGCATGCATTAATGTGAGAATCACTGAAGTCTTGGATCTCAGCAGTCCCGGGTTTCCATGCCAAATCCACCACTTACTAGCTCCATCTCAGCCCTTGTGCAGAATCTGTACCTCCCTCAAACGCGGGATGATGAGGATTTGGACTGTTAGTGGTAGAAGAAAAGAGGAAGGAAGAAATATTAAGGGTATAGGATGAATAGACTGGATGAAGGACTGTATGTGAGGGTGATGAGAAGGGAACACGGAAGATAACTTCCAGGTTGGACAGCTGGATAATATTAGCCAACATTTGAGTGCTGATTTTATTATGTCAGATAGTATATTAAGTGCACTATGTGTATCATTGCATTTAATTCCTCATTATCCCCATTTTACAGATGATTTCCCAGCTGAGACTCAGCTTTCACATCTATAAAATGGGCCGAGACTAGGAACACAATGAGAAAGACAGAGGAGGGGGACCTCCCTGGGGCATGACACTACAAAGTCACCAGAGGCAGGGCCTCTTCTGAGGCAGAAGGTGAGCCCCTGCTGGTCAACAGTGCCAATATTTTTTTCCCTTGGGATTTCACGCTGCATGACAAGTGTGGCCCTGAAAGTTTGAGGCAAGCCTTTAGATGGCAGACTTGCTGTCCCTGTGGTAGAGTCCTGAAGCTTCCTGCGTCATTTGCTGGAGCTCAAGAAACACTTGACACTTAATGAAAATGTCCCTGATCTATCATCAAGGTTACCACCCAGAAAATGAGAATGCCACATCAAGGGCCTTGGCTAGGAGCCTCTGTTCCCCAATGAAGCCCGATCGGTGTATTCATTAAGCAGCGCTTTCAGATAACTCAAGCTGGAGGGGAAACTGGAGAACGCTTGGGTCCTCTGTCTTCTCTTTGAAAGGCATGATTGCCCATCTTGAGAAACAACTCCTCATTTGTCCTGCTCCTCTGCGGGTGGCTATACCCAAATGGTCCCTCCAGGCAACAGTCACATGGCTTGAATATGCAAGAAAAGCATATTAGAATCAGAGGCTTGGTGACACATGAAACATGGCCTCATCATTGCCACACTTCGTCCCTGCCATTGGCCCCTCACTCTCCCTCATGCTCCTCATACTCCTGCCCTCAGGCCTCTCTGCCAGCCGCCGCCTCTGCCTGGTTCATGTGTCCCCCAGAGGGGGCAACCTCCTCATGTCCTTCACAGCTTTGCTCAGAGGGAAGCCTTCACTGAGCCCCTCCTTCACCATCCTGTTTAAACTGCAGACTCCCCATCTCCCTCCCTCATTGCTCTGCACTTTGTATTACCTTTTAGCTCAGTTTCTCAAACTTGAGTTGCATTAGAATCACCTGGAAGGATTGTTAAAACACCAACTGTTCGGCCCACCCGCCGAGTGTCTGATTCTAACAAGTTTTTGGGCTGCAGATCCAGGGTCCTCATTTTAAGAGCCAAAGCACTCGCATACCACACACCTTGTTAGAGTGCAAGCCCCATGAGCGCAGGGACTTTATTTTGCTCACCGAAGAATCCCACAAGCCTAGGAGAATATCAGCCTTAGAGCAGATGCTCAATACCTATACTTTTATTTTCATAGAATAGAGACAGGGTCTTGCTTTGTCCAGGCCGGTCTTAAACTCCTGGCCTCAAGCAATCCTCCCGCCTTGGCCTCCTAAAATGCTGGGATTACTGGTGTGAGTCCCTGTACCCGGCCTCAGTATATACACTTTGTTGAATGAAATGCACCATAATGGTGAGTTTGGTCTTGAACACAGGGCTGTCTGACTCCCAAGTGCAAAATCCACCATTTCCTAGCTATGGCCTTGGGCAGGTTATGTAACTTTTTGGAGCCTCAGCTTCCTCATTTATAAAGTGGGTATAATCATGACCTGCTACCAAATTTGTGGAGTCCAGTGCAAGATGGAAATGCAGTGCGTAGTAGTTCATTCTCACACTGCTATAACAATATACCTGAGACTGGGGGATTTATAAAGGAAAGAGGCTTAATTGACTTACAGTTCTGCATGGCTGAGGAGGCCTCAGGAAACTTGCAGTCATGGCAGAAGGCGAAGGGAGAAGCAAGCACCTTCTTCACAAGGCAGCAGGAGAGAGAGCGCGCGGGAGGGAGGAAATGCCACACTTTAAAACCATCAGATCTCGTGAGCACTCACTCATTATCGTGAGAACAGCATGAGGGAAACCACCCCCATGATCCAATCACCTCCCACCAGGCCCCTCCCTCGACACGTGGGGATTACAATTCAACATGCGATTTGGGTGAGGACACAGAGCCAAACCACGTCACAGTGACAACAGGGCATTAAACAGCACAGGTGTCCTTCTGAGCACAGGACTCCCTATGAGCACACTGGTTGCAGGCCAGCAATGCCGGGCAGGGGGCAGGCGGCAGGGCTGGGATTTACAATACATAGTATCTATTTCAAGGGACTGCCGTGAAGAGCAAACAGGATAAGGCATGTGGAAGCACCTCACACAGTTCCTAGCACATTGAAAAAATATGAACTCCCCTCCATTCATCTAACCTTCATCTTTCGCACTTCTGTCACCTCTCAGAACAATACATTTTCATAGCTCCAGAAGCTCTAGTGCCTGCCTTTTTATTTTTTTTTTCTTTTTTTTCTTTTGAAATGGAGTCTTGCTCAGTCGCCCAGGCTGGAGTGCAGTGGTACAATCTTGGCTCACTGCAACCTCCACCTCCCGGGTTCAAACGATTCTCCTTCCTCAGCCTCCCGAAGAGCTGGGACTACAAGTGCACACCATCATGCCCAGCTAATTTTTGTATTTTTAGTAGAGACAGGGTTTCACCATGTTGGCCAGGCTGGTCTCTAACTACTGAGCTCAAGTGATCTGCCTGCCTCGGCCTCCCAAAGTGCTGGGATTAAAGGCATGAGCCACTGCACCCAGCCTTCTGGTGCCTGCCTTTAAGGGTGGCCCTGCTGAGAACTCACAGAAAAGCCCTCTGCTACTGTTGACTTGGCTTTATCAGCTGTTCCTGGGCAGAAGCAAGAACATCTCTCGACACGAACTCTTTCTTAAAAATTTGTTTAGTAGAGACAGGGTCTTGCTATATTGCCCAGGTTGGTCTTGAATTCTGGGCTCCTGCCTCAGCCTCCTAAAGTGCTAAGAATACAGGTGTGAGCCACTGTGCCTAGCTCGAAGAATTCTTTGTGGCCACAAAGTCTGGTTGTTCTAGAGAGGAGCAGGCTGGGCAGTGGGAGTTGGGGGAGCTCCTTCCCACACGAGGTAGCTAGTCAGCTAGAGTGGGGGGTGGGTGGGGGGAACAGCTCCTACATGGCACGCACACTAGGAGTGACGGCCAACCATCAGGTGAGGTCAGGCAGTTGTTAACTGTTTCTCTAAAATAATAATTGGTCGCAGCCGGCGCCAGGGAAAGGCAGTCTCTTAACAGACAGAAAACACCTGAAACTGATCAGCAGCTTCCCAATAAGATCTTCAGAGTAGGGAGAAGTAACGCAAGATCCCGGAAGTATGCCAACGTATAAAAGCCCCAAGTCAAGAGGTCAAGCTGTGCCCTTGGTCTCTCAAGTCGCCCCCCTGGCCCTCTTCCAAGCGTACTTTCCTTCCTTTCCTTACTGCTCTAAAGCTTTTTTTTTTTTTTTCCCCCCCGCTGGAGACAGAGTCTCACACTTTGGCCCAGGCTAGAGTGCAGTGGGGCCATCTTGGCTCACTGCAAGCTCCACCTCCCGGGTTTACACCATTCTCCTGCCTCAACCTCCTGAGTAGCTGGGACTACTGGCGCCTGATACCATGCCCAGCTAATTTTTTTGTATTTTTAGTGGAGACAGGGTTTCACCATGTTAGCCAGGATGGTCTCGATCTCCTGACCTAGTGATCCGCCCGTCTCGGCCTCCCAAAGTGCTGGGATTACAGGCGCGAGCCAGTGCGCTCAGCCTGCTCTAAAGCTTTTTAATAAGCTTTAACTCCTGCTCTAAAACTTGCCTCAGTCTCTCCTTTCTTATGCTCTTCAGTCGAATTCTTCTGAGGAGGCAAAAACTGAGATTGCTGCAGACACGTATGGATAACTACCACTGGTAACAGCCCCCCTGCCCAGGAGTGGTACGGCTGGCACCAGGACTGCTCTCCTTAGATGACTGAGTGATCACGGTGACCAGCCATAGAATGAGCATGTCCCATCCAGAGCTCATGATTGCTCCTCTCACCCATCTGAGGGGACAAACAGAACAATTATTTTTGGAACTGCAGGGCATCCCTTTCTATGACTTTACTAGCTGTGTTAGCTTGCTTCACAGACTCTGAAATAAACAGACCTGGCATAAATGAGTGGCCCCTCCACAGGTGTTGGGGTGGGAAGTAGGGAAAGGAGAGGAGCCTGCCCCTCTTGCGTGAACATGAATCCTGTGGGCTGTGGACACCTACCTGGCTACAAAGCAAAGAGCAAGAGTCAGGGACCCTGACCACTTCGGGGTCTCTGCAAACCAAGATAGGACACTGAGCCTCTTGCAATGTACACATGCTAGCACCACAG
Source organism: Macaca fascicularis (assembly GCF_037993035.2). Taxonomy (NCBI): domain Eukaryota; kingdom Metazoa; phylum Chordata; class Mammalia; order Primates; family Cercopithecidae; genus Macaca; species Macaca fascicularis. The sequence continues at coordinate 49,570,394 of NC_088390.1, forward strand.
TGGGAGGGAGGCAGCGGGGAGTGGCTCCATGCAAGTCCCAACTATAAAATCCACACAGAAGATATGGTCACATTTCCCAACAGCCTGTCTCTATGTCTCCTTTTAGATCTCTTTTTAAAAAGTCAGCTCCCCTGGTAAGTAATGTAATTTAACGTGTAAAACATCCATTTGTGCTTAGCCTTTCAGACGAGCAACACCTATGCCGGAAGTTGTGTTCATTCTCATACACCTGTGATACATGTACACAGGTCACACATCATGAGAGTGAATAACTTCTGATGACAGAGGCTCCACTTGTCGGGTACCACAAGGCTTCCTCCCTGTGCCAGGCAGGGTCTGGTTCGAGTCCTAGGATGGCACTTCCTGGCTATGTGGTCCTGTGCGAGCGACTTATCTTTCTGCTCTGCCTTTTTCTCTTTTGTCCACAGAGGAGTCATGAAGATTAGAGATAATGAATATTAGTGAGGTGCCTGACACATGGGAAGGTCTAATAATAGCGAATTTACAAGGTTGTTGGAATGGTTGCACAAAGCAGCAAATATGCCTGGCCCATGGGAGCTGCCCAAAAAGTGAAGGCAGTTGAGGATCCTGTGTTAGATATCCACACGGCTTTCCCAAGATTCCATGGGACTATCTGTCACATGGGACCACTTCCTTCCCCGCTAGTTTTTCCCCTCTGGCCCTTTCTTTGTTGGTTTAGTTTTCCCTTCCATGACCTCATTGACAGAGTTAGTCAGATTGGAGGCATCATAGCCCCAAAGCGCCTGCCCCGGCGGCTGGAGAGTAATGTGGAGGAGATGGGGTACAGAGGCTCCTGAGAGAAAGCAGCACCTCTGTGGAATTTTCCTATCATATGTGGTCCCGGTGGGGCACCAGGGGGCTGCCCAGAATCCTATTCGAACTTGGACATCTCTGCAAAATGCTGCATTCACAGAGGAACACCAAACAGATCAAAAGAAGAGGACATTCATCCTACCGTTTTAAATGTATATTCTCTCTCATGCATTGCTATGTGAGTGGTAACTGGTACAACCACTTCAGAAAACTGAACATATGCATACCCTAGCCAAGAGAAATGAGTGCATATATCCACCAAAAAAAGAGCATCCAAGAACGTTGATAGCATTTTCCTCCTAATAGCCCCAAACTGGATGCAACCCAAATGCCCATTTCAGCAAGAGAAGGGGGAATATATTGCAGCATATTCACATAATGAAATTCTACTCAACAATAAAAAGAATAAACCACTGCCATATGCAAAAACATGGGGGATTTCACAGACATTATGTTCAGAGAAAGACACCAAGCACAAAAGAATATACATGTATTATTCCATGTATAGGAAATCTAAGAACAAGTAAAACCAACCAATGGGTGATAGAACTCATAATGGCACTGACCTCTTCGGGGATACTGACTTTGAAGGGGAGTGAGAGAACCTTTTAGGTGCTGTAAACATCCTGATGTGGGTAGTGGTTATAGGGGTATATACATATATAAAAAGCAAGTGGAACATCTAAGATCAGTGCACTTTCCCCATACTTTGTGCATTACACCTCAATGAAAACTAAAAAATAATTATATTCTGTAGGGAAAAACTCTCTCTAGCCACATTTTTCCTCGGCTCTCACACCACAGCAATCAACACAGAATTTTTGTGACCAAAGGTGTGTGTGTTTCTTCCCCCACACACCAAGCAGTGGACACCAGGGGGGTGTCCTCCAATTCAGTTCAGACACTACGATAGTGTCAGCTCCCACAGGCTGAGAGCTTAGTCCCCAGGACTGCCCCCCAGCACACACCAGTGCAAGTCCAGGCCTCTGAAACCTCTGACTGGTTGACTTCACAATTGCTTGCACAACCCTTTTTGGGTCAATTAATTTGCTGGAAGAGCTCACAGAACTCAGGGAAACACTCATATTTACCAGTTTATTATGAGAGATATTGCAGCCGGGCACAGTGGCTCATGCCTGCAATTCCAGCACTTTGGGAGGCGAAGGTGGGCAGATCGCTTGAGGCCAGGAGTTCAAGACTAGCCTGGCCAACACGGTGAAACCTCGTCTCTACAAAAAATACAAAAATTAGCCAGGCGTGACGGTGCATGCCTGTAATCCCGGCTACTCAAGAGGCTAAGGTGGGAGGATGGCTTGAGCCCAGGAGGCGGAGGTTGCAGTGAGCCAAGATTGCACAACTGAACTCCAGCCTGGGCACAGAACAAGATTTTATCTCCAAAGGAAAAAAAAAAAAAAATAGGCTATTGCAAAGGATACAGATGAAGAGATGTATAGGGTATAGGAGAAAGGGCACGGAGCTTCCATCCCCTCCCTGGGGTACCATGCTTCACATGTTCAGCTACCCGGGAGCTCCCCCAACCCAGTCCTCTTGGGTATTTATGGAAGTTTCAAGGCATTTTCCCCCCAGGGTATAGGGTGGGACCCTCTCTGAAGACAACCTTAAGACCCACAATCAGAAAGGTAGGGGAAGTTGAGGCCAGATGCGGTGGTTCACGCCAGTGATCCCAACATTTTGGGAGGCTGAGGCGGGCAGATTACCTGAGGTCAAGAGTTCAAGACTAGCCTGGCCAACATGGTGAAACTCTGTCTCTACTAAAAATACAAAAATTAGCTGGGCATGGTGGTGGGCACCTGTAATTCCAGCTACTCAGGAGGCTGAGGCAGGAGAATCACTTGAACCCTGGAGGCGGAGTTTGGAGTGAGCTGAGATTGTGCCACTACACTCCAGCCTGGGCGACAAAACGAGACTCCATCTCAATAAAAAAAGAAAATGAGAGTCCTATCTTGAGACAGGTGAATGGAGGGCAGGAGAGAGATTCTGTTTCCTGAAGCCTGCCCCTGAGGCCTAATACACCCAACATTATAACCAAAGGTTGTAACAGGGGCTATGGGAGATATGAAGCAGAAGCCGTGGACAACAGCCCATCTATATCATAACACCACGTATTCCATTACCGGGTTCTACTGTGTATGGGAACTGGGAATGAATACATACAGTAAGTGTCTTGGGAAAAGCACATTTATATTGCATTTTCTTTGTTTTTATAATAATGGCCTTAATTTTAAACACGCACACATTTGAAGCACACCACAATTTTTGCAATCCATTTTGACATTTCTCCATTGCTTAATAAACCAAAGCTTAGAGAAAGGACAATGTTCTGGTCCTCTCTGAACCTCCAGGAGGCCCCATCATGAACATAGCCACAGGATGGGCAGAGACAGGGAGGCGTCCAGAGGGGCTATGTTCTCCCCACTCCCAAGACACAGCCTGGAGGTGGGGTGGGGCTTGGCCAAGTGTCAGCCCTTGGGGGCACTAATGAGGCAGAAGGTGGGCTGGGGCACCCAGTCCCAGCTTGAGCCCCCTCTGCCTGCTGCTCAGAAGGAACCTGCAGCAACCCAACTTTCTAAAGCCCAGTCTATGCCGGTCTTTTTCATAGCTGTCAGGGTGGTATAAAGCGCATTGCCTGGGCCAAGGTGCTTTTATCCCCCTGGAAAAGAGGCCTGGAAGCTGGAAGACAGCCAGGGAACTGCCCAAAGGGGTAGTCAGGGCCAGCTTCCTGGGCATCTGTCCTGTGCAATCACACAGGGCCTCATACTGAGAAGGGCCCCACAGTTGGTTAATACTCTGCCGTCACAGTCTTAACACGCTTTTTTCTTTTCTTCTTCTTTTTTTTTTTTTTGTTTGAGACGGACTTTTGCCCCTTGTTACCCAGGCTGGAATGCAACGGCGCAATCTCAGCTCACAGCAGCCTCCACCTCCCAGGTCAAGCGATTCTTCTGCCTCAGCCTCCTGAATAGCTGGGATTACAGGCACGTGCCACCACGCCTGGCTAAGTTTTGTATTTTTAGTAGAGATGGGGTTTTGCCATGTTGGTCAGGCTGGTCTTGAACTCTTGACCTCAGGTGATCCACCTGCCTTGACCTCTCAAAGTGCTAGGATTACAGGCGGGAGCCACCATGCCCGGCCTACATTATTTTTATTTTTAATTTTTTAGTTTTTTATATTTAAAAGATAGAGACGGAGGTTTCATTATGTTACCCAGGCTGGTCTTGAACTCCTGGGCTCAAGTGATCCTCCCACCTCAGCATCCCAAAGTGCTGAGATTACAGGCTTAAGGCACTGCACCCAGTAGTCTTAAAATCTTAATCTTTGTTGAACAAGAGGCCCTGCAGTTTCATTCCCCTCCTGTTCCCCACAAACGTAACGGTCATTCCTGGAGCAGCAGACTGTGGCAATAATAGTCTGCTGTCAGGGTGGTATAAAGTGCATTGCCTGGGCCAAGGTGCTTTTATCCCACTGGAAAAGAGGCCTGGAAGCTGGAAGACAGCCAGGGAACTGCCCAAAGGGGTAGTCAGGGCCAGCTTCCTTGGCATCTGTCCTGTGCAGTCACACAGGGCCTCATACTGAGAAGGGCCCCACAGTTGGTTAATACTCTGCCGTCACAGTCTTAACGCGCTTTTTTTTTTTTGAGATGGAGTTTCGCTCTTGTTAGGAACATAGATAATAATCTATGTCTGGAGTCGGGGTTCTATTCCCAGCTCTGCCCCTTGCTGCCGGGGCATCTTGGTCAAGCCATTTAAGCTCCATGCCTCAGTGCCCTATCTGTAATATGGAGGTAACAGCTATACCCGTTCAGAAGATGTTAAGAGAATCAAATCAGCCTTCAGCTCCCAGCCTGGCACATTACAAAGTACTCAATGAAGCTCGGTGATTAGCGCTAAGATGATTGAGGGCGGATTATAGAGGCAGCACTCTTGCCTGGACCTGCCTCAGAAATGCCTTTTCTAAAGGCAGGAGCAAAAGAAAGAAGCTTGGGATTAACTCTTCCAAAATAGCAAATGTTCTCTTTTCAGCATTAGGGCTAACACCAGTGGCATTATTACACCCCAGGAAAAATGTGTCCTCATCAAGTCACAAAAGCCTGGTTTCAACCCACAGAGGGAACAACAACAACAAAAACGTCTGAAATGCTGAAAAAGCCAAGAGCATCGGGTACACGTTATCCAGCCCATCTTTGATTTGGGAGTTCACTGAAGCATGGCTGATGCATGGTTACCTTGGGTCCTATATGTCTCTTCTGTAAATAGGCTTTTGTTACAAGAAAAAAAAAAAAATGGACTGACTTGGAAAAACAGAAGGAAACACAAGGAACAGCGAGACTTTTTCCCTTCCCACAAAATGGACAGGTCTGAGAACTCCCAGGATCCTGGCTGTTCACAGATTAATTAACCTCCTGCAGCCTCAGTTTCTGCCCTCTTAAAGGGGGAGTATGCAGGAGTGATGAGGAACACAGATCTGCAGACAGACTACCGGGGGCATCTTAATCCCACTTACCAGTTGTCTGGCCTGGGACACGCACTAGACTTCTGTGCTGCTTCTACCTCCTGTAGAAGCTACAGTACCTACATCCTGGGGTTGTTGGGAGGGTGAAGCAGGATAATATACATAAAGTGTAAGGAATGGTGCCCGGCCCAGAGTAAGTCCTCAATAAATGTTAGCTGCAGATCATGAACCTAAATCACCCAGCTGCAGTTGTGCCGAATAATGGGAGAAGTAGTTGTAGCAGTCGTTATTATTGTTATTTAAACTGCCCCAGGACCTGTGATCTTGTGACTTCAGATTCCTTCTGCATATGCCTCCAAAATGTAGGAGACCCTTAAGGAGACTGGTGATTGATCAAGCCCTAGGGATAAGCTAAACTCAAATGAAATCTTCCCTACCTTCCCCATCCTGAGGATCATGACCATAGGCCTCAGAGTCATTTTAATGTCAGAGCAGAAAAGAACCAGCTGGGCGCAGTGACTCATGCCTATAATCCCAACACTTCAGGAGGACGAGGCAGGCAGATCGCTTGAGCCCAGGAGTTCAAGACTAGCCTGGGTAACATGGCAAAGCCCTGTCTCTACTGAAAAAAAAAAAAAAAGCAAAAATTAGACAGGCATGGCGGCACATGTCTGTAGTCCTAGTTACTCAGGAGGCTTAGGTGGGAGGATCACCTGAGCCCAGGAGGTCGAGGCTGCAGTGAGCCACTGCACTGCAGCCTGGGAGACAAAAGTGTGACCCAATCTCCAAAAAAAAAAAAAAAAAAAAAAAAAAGAACCTTGTAGGTCAGCAAGTCCACATTCCTTATTTATAGATGAGTGAAGAACTAAGGCTCAGAGAAGGCAAGTGACCTCCTCAAGGTCACACAGAACAAGAGCTGAGCTAGGAAGACAGCTCAGAGTTCATGGCTTTGCACATCCATTCCCTTCCTGTTCCCACCTACCGCTCATTCTGTCGGAGTCCCTGGCCCCTCACAAGGTCCCCTGACCTCTCTGTCTCCCGGGTGAGCATCTGTCAAGTTATGGACTCATCGAATTCTTGGCCACATCCTACTAGAGACCCATTTTTCTTACTGAATCAGGCCACCATTAGGTCCTGAAAGCCCCATAAGTCTTCTATGCATGAGCAGATCCTTTAATCTATTATTCCCGAGTCCTATTTATATATATTTATCCATATGGCTATATAAATAGGGCTTTGAGATGTATACGTGGCAGGTTATTGCTGTAACATAGCTGTTCTCCCCAAGAGGAAAACAAAAATGATGTATGACAGAAGCTCTTTTCCATGCAGAAAGCTCCTGTCTGATTTATTAAGAGTTAGGTTGCAGCCACATGCTCTGAAGTAGTGAATCTATTGCAGTTATCTAAGAGCAGGACACTCAGTTCCAGACGCCAAAACAGCAAGTCTAGGGTGTGGCAAGAGCTCAAAGAATCTTACAGCAGTCACTCGCTAGGTACTTGCCATGTCCCAGGGTATTATCTAGGATTCCTTTGGTTGCAAGTTGAAGCAAAAAATGGAAGCTTGTTATAAGGATATTGGGTGTCTCCAGGAACTCAAGGAGAGACAGGGGGCTGGGTCTCAAAATGGCTGTAACTCCCTCTCTCCTGTGCGTCTCTGCCTTTCTCTGGGCCTTAGCTCCATTCTTCTCTCTCACTCCAGATTAACATTCTCCATATGGAAGAAAACATGGCAGCCAGCAGCTCCCAAGTTTTGCCTCTTACAGTTTCCACGAACTCACTTTGTACTTTCTCTGGTCCCAAGTACATGGAATGGAACCCCAGTTCCCTGTGTGGCTCAAGGGTCAGGAGCAGGGTCACGAACCCAAAGCAGCTGCTGCAGGAAGCACTCAATGAACTGGATGTGGAAAGGAGCAGTTCCCAGACGATGTGGGAGAATTTTGTGTGTCACCAGACAAAGCAACCCGAATGCTTTTTCTCTATACTCGCTGTGTGGACTTGGAAAAGGCACTTAGCCTCTGTGGGCTTCAGCCTCCTTCAGTGTAAAATTGGGATAATGGTGTGCTCCGTAGAGGCAGTAGTTTTTATTGTTTTGTTCACTGATATATCCCCAGTGCCTAATCAATGCCTGAAACATGTTTATGTTCAATAAATATCTATTGAATAAATAAATGAATGAGCCGGGCACAGTGGCTCATGCCTGTAATCCCAGCATCTGCTTGTTGAGAAGCCGAAACAGGAGCATCTCTTGAGGTCAGACGTTCAAGACCGGCCTGGGCAACATAGCGAGACTCTATCTCTACAAAAAATTTAAAAATTAGCCAGGTATAATGGCGCATGCCTGTGGTCCCAGCTACTCCAAAAGCTAAAGTGGGAGGACTGCTTGAACCTGGAGGTTGCAGTTGTGGTGTCCATGTTTGTGCCACTGAACTGCAGCCTGGGTGACAGAGACAGACCCTGTCTCAATAAATAAATAAAATACATAAATGAATGATAACTCTCTTATAAGATTGTTGGGAGGATTAACTGAAATAATAAAAAGAGCTAACAGTTAAAGAACACTTAGGTGCCAGGAGCTGTTCTAAGCATACAACATTAATGTATAGAAGACACTTCTAACAGTGCCTTGTGCATGCGTGCCCAGGTAAGAGAAAACTAGGGTTCAGGAAGCAAGCAACTAGGCCGAGGTCATTAGCTAGCAAGTGGCAGAAGCAGGATTCAAATCCAGGGCTTTCTGAAACCACTATGCTCCCTTCCCCCTTCACTGACATTCTCTAGTCCAGTATTTTCCAACTCTGGGTTGTGACTGTGGGGTGGGGAGACGTGGGGGGTGTGAATAAACATGGGGTATGGAGTATGCGTCCATATGTATAAAAAGCATTGTGGATAAACTGAATAAATATACTGATCACAGATACATGCACAGTCATTTCAAAATGTCTTACATGTTATAGTGTTTAATGAAGTACAAATTAATAATGTAAATTATTACTGAATTCAAGTCACCTAGGATCATGTATTTTCTCAATCAGCAAATACTACAAGTACGTCTGCTATTATAGAGGAGGTTTATGAAATTGTAATTTTGAAAAAAAAAAAAAAACACTCAAAGGGCCGGGTGCAGTGGCTCACACCTATAATCCCAGCACTTTGGGAGGCTGAGGCAAGTGGATTACCTGAGGTCAGGAGTACAAGACCAGCCTGGGTTTCACATGGTGAAACCCAGTCTCTATTGAAAAATACAAAAATTAGCTGGGTGTGGTGGCACATGCCTGTAATCCCAGCTACTTGGGAGGCTGAGGCAGGAGAATCACTTGAACCCAGGAGGCAGAGGTTGCAGTGAGCCAAGATTGCACCATTGCACTCCAGCCGGGACAACAAGAGCAAAACTCCATCTCAAAACAAAAACAAAAACAAACAAACAAAAACACTCAAATTATGAACCTCTGAGCTACGCCTACCTTCTCATGTCACAGATAAGGACAGTCAAAGTCCCTCAAAGTCATGAAGTGAGCAAGAGCAGACTCAGGGCGAGAACCCAGGTCCTGCGACCACTGAGGTTTCTAGAGTAGAAGGGGAAAGTTCCTCCTTCCATTCTGACAGTGCCAACCAGCAGTGAGGATGTGGAGCCACAGGGAGCCACGCTCTGCTTTGGAGTGGGGATGGAATTCTTACCAGCTCTCGGACAACAATTTGACATTTTATAGTGAAGTTGAGGGTATGTCCATCCGAAGACTCAGCAACGGCACTTTTTAAATTATACCCTAGACATGTAAACAAGGAGACCTGTTCAAGATCGTTCACTGTTCTGTTGGAGCTGCCTTTTAAAGAAAAAAAAAAAAAAAAAAAACGGGCACGGTTGCTCACGCCAGGAATCCCAGCATTTTGGGAGGCCAAGGTGGGCAGATGACCCGAGGTCAGGAGTTTGAGACCAGCCTGACCAACATGGAGAAACCCTGTCTCTATTAAAAATACAAAATTAGCCAGGTGTGGTGGCACATGCCTGTAATCCCATCTACTCAGGAGGCTGAGGCAGGAGAATGGCTTGAACACGGGAGGCAGGGGAGGCAGAGGTTGCAGTGAGCCAAGATCGTGTCATTGCACTCCAGCCTGGGCAACAAGAGCAAAACTCCATCTCAAAAAAAAAAAAAAAGAAAGAAAGAAAAGGAAAAAAAAAAAAGGTTGTTCACTGGAGCTTTAAAAAATGGTGCTAAGACATATACACCATGGAATACCATGCAGCCATAAAAAAGGATGAGTTCATGTCCTTTGCAGGGACATGGATGAAGCTGGAAACCATCGTCTTCAGCAAACTATCACAAGGACAGAAAACCAAACACCGCATGTTCTCACTCATAGGTGGGAATTAAACAATGAGATCACTTGGACACAGGGTGGGGAACTTCACACACTGGGGCTTGTCGGCAGGTGGGGGACTGGGGGAGGGATAGCGTTAGGAGAAATACCTAATGTAAATGATGAGTTGATGGGTGCAGCAAACCAACATGGCACATGTATATCTATGTATCAAACCTGCATGTTGTGCACGTGTGCTCTAGAACTTAAAGTATAATTTTTTTAAAAAAAAGCATTAGCTTATGGAAGGAAAAAAAAAATGGTGCTAACGAAATGACCCTCAAGAGAACAGATAGAATGAAGCATGCAATGGCTTTCTATCCAAGCATTTAGGAAAAATAGCCAGTTATATCCACCCATAGGAATGAATCTCATGGTAGAAATATAACAATCCGGGCTTATCCTCTACTTGTGAACACTCAGTCCTTTATCCTCTCCAGGCCCCAGTTTTCTTTCTTTCTTTCCTTTTTTTTTTTTTTTTTGAGACAGTCTTGCTCTGTTACCCAGGCTGGAGTGCAGTGGCATGATCTTGGCTCACTGCAACCTCTGCCTCCCAGGTTCAAGCAATTCTCTTGCCTCAGCCTCCCAAGTAGTTGGGGTCACAGGCATGCGTCACCATGTCTGGTTAATTTTTGTATTTTTAGTAGAGATGGGGTTTTACCATGTTGGTCAGGCTGGTCTCGAATTCCTGACCTCAAGCAATCCACCCACCTCGGCCTCCCAAAGTGCTGGGATTACAGACGTGAGCCACCGCACCCGGCCTCCAGGCCCCAGTTTTCTTATCTGTAAAATGGGAACTGAGGATGAGATCAGTGGTTTTCAGACTGTGTTTGCCAACTCCTAGCAACGCTTCACAGGGGATGCAAACGTTTAAACATCATCTTTCGAAAATATTTAAAACTAGAGGCAACAACGTGCATATTCCAATGTGCTTTGTTCAAAATGAAAACCCCTTGCAGACCAGCGCTGCACTCATGTGGACTATCTGCTTCCCCCATTCTCCTAGAGAACCTGAAAGGAGCCTCTCTCGCCTTCTCAGTTTAATTGGAGCATATCCTATGACCACAAGGCGAGCAGCTGTCAAAATCTGTTGCCATTTTCGACTGCTTAGCTGAGAGAGTCAAGATTTTTTCAATATTGTATCACCAAAGCAAAACATCGCAATAATTTACATGTTGTGGAAGATGCTAATTGTCATCCATAACCGTAATTTCAAATTTGTATTTTTTGTTTGTTAAATCTATTTAGTAATGCAATAAGAAATATATATATATATCTATCTCACCGCCTGCACCGGTGAGAGAGGCACCACATCCTAACCACTAAACCTTCAGGGATGCAATACACATTTTTTAAACACGCTTTCTCTTTAGGCCTGGCAAGGTGGTGCATGCCTGTAATCCTAGCACTTTTGGGAGGCTGAAATGGGTGGATCACCTGAGGTCAGGAGTTTAAGACCAGCCTGGCCAACATGGTGAAACACCATCTCTACTAAAAATACAAAAAAATTAGCCAGGCGTGGTGACACACACCTGTAATCCCAGCTACTCAGGAGGCTGGGGCAAGAGAATCGCTTGAACCCGGGAGGCGGAGGTTGCAGTGAGCCAAGATTATAGCATTGCACTCCAGCCTGGGTGACAGGGTGGGACTCTGTCTCTAAATAAATAAATAAATAAATAAGTAAAATAAAAAAATAAACTTCCTTTTTGGGAATAATTTTAAATACACAGAAAACTTGTAAAGATAGCACCAACAGTTCCTAAATACCCCTCCCCCATTTTCACTTTTTCCTAATATTACCAATGTCCATTACCATTTATCAAAACTAAGAAACCAACAGGGGTATGTCACTTTTAAGTGAACTCTAGATTTTATTCAGATTTCACTTGTTTTTCCATTGATGTCCTTTTTCTGTTCCAGGATCCAATCCAATATATCACATTGCATGTAGTCAACTTTGTATTTTCATCAATCTCGATGTCCTTATTTAATAAGTAATACTATAAATGAGTGCATGTAGTTTCATACTAACAAAACATCAATTTTATATGTTTTGTATAATGAAATTCCAGGAAGATTTCTTTGAGGAAAAAAAGAGGGGATCCACTGTATTTTTTTTTAAGTTTGCAAACAACTAGAGGCGCTGTTCCTTAAGGCCTGGGGAGACTGACAGCCGCGTGATTCAGTGTCAGCACAGGGTCATGTTCCATCAGGACTTACTAAGTGAGCTAAATGTGCTCAGCTCTCAGTATGGAAATTATACATCCTGTTCAGATTGAAATTGCCCTTGGCTATTCATCCTGGAGGAATGGCGACGCTCTTTTCCAATAGGATGAACGTGAAACAAATGTCCATTTACCCACTCATTCTTTTGACAAGTATTGAAGCACCTATTATGTGCCAGGCCCTCTAGGGGTTGGGAATTGTAATGAAGAAAGCAGACTACTTGCTGCCCTCAGAGAGCTTACAGTCCAATGGTGGAGACAATGATAAACAAGAGAGAAGTAAACTGTGCCGCGCAATGGTGACTCCTGCCAAAGAGGAAAGTCAACCAGGGAAAGGGAAAATTAAAGGGGGGTGGGGTGAAATTTTACTTCATGTATTTTAATTTTAGAGTCAGGGTTTCACTCCCTCACCCAGGCTGGAGTGCCGTAGTGTGATCATAGCTCACTGCAGCCTCGATCTCCAGGACTCAAGTGATCCTCCCACCATGCCCAGCTAATTTTTTTTTTTTTTTGGAGAGACAGGGGTCTTGCTATGTTGTCCAGGCTGGTCTTGAAGTCCTGGGCTGGGCTCAAGTGATCCACTCACCTCAGCCTCCCAAAGCACTGGGATTGTAAGCGCGACCCACCACACCCAGCTGAAATTTCAGGTATAAGGTGGCCACAGCAGGCTTCCTTGAGAAGGTGACTTTTGAGTAAAGGCCTGAAGGAAGTGAAGGAGCACTCACCTGAGAGAAAAGCATTCTGGGCAGAGGGAAGCGCACATGTAAAGGTGCTGGGGCAGGAGTACACCTATGAGCTTGAGGAACAGTAAAGGGCCAGTGTGGATGAAGAGGATTGAAGGATAGGGAGAGACTAGTCAGGAGGTGGGGATGGAAACATGGGAGACTGCAGTGAGAAGAGCCTCCTTGAAACAGCTGGGAGGCTTGTGCAGCAGCAGCAGAGGCTGAGCCTTGGCAGTGCTCGCTTCCACGGGAGTGTGGCCATGTGTGCATGTGTGTACCCCTGGGGAGGACCAGAATGTGCCCCGACCAAGTGGAGATGCATGGCTGTGTCTGCTTGGAGCAAGCTGGGAGAGCAGGGCTTGCCTGGGCTCCTCACCAGCTCCCTGAGGCACGGCGTGAGCCTGCCTCCTATGCCCACGCTGTCCTGCGAGGGGCCGATGGGGCGGAGCAGTGAGGAGCCTGGCCCAGGGCAGGAGTCTGAGCAGCTTGCCTGTGCTGGCAGCAAGTCCTGAACTTACTGGCCCAGGGAGAAATTAACCCCGCAGCTCTTGGGGGCACTCCAGAAATGAGGAGAAACTCAGGAAAGAGAGGAACTTCTTACAAGTCATGATATGGGATGTGGGAGGCATTTTCATTTAAATGTTAAACCCAAGTGTCCTTCAGCAGGTGGCTGGATTACCAAAGTGTGGTACAACCATTCAGTGGAACGCAGCAATAAAAAGGATACGCAAAGCAAATGAGTAAGTCTCAAAGAGTGATGCCGGGTGAAAGAAGGCAAGCAGAATCATACTGCCTGATTCCATTTATTTAAAATTCCAGAAAATGCAAACGAATCTCCAGTGATGTAAAGCAGATTATTGGTTGTCTGGGGATGGGAGGGAGGCGCAGGAAGGACTACCTAGAAAAAAGTAAACTTGGGAGGTGATGGATATGTTCATTATCTTGATTGTGGTAATGAGTTCACGGATGTGTACATAGGTCAAAACTTATAAAGTTGTATGGCCAGGTGCGGTGTCTCACGCCTGTAATTCCAGCACTTCGGGAGGCCAAAGCAGGTGGATAACTTGAGGTCAGGAGCTCAAGACCAGCCGAGACAACATGGTGAAACCCCATCTCTACTAAAAATACAAAAAATTAGCCGGGTGTGGTGGCGGGCACCTATAATCCCAGCTATTTGGGAGGCTGAGGCAGCAGAATTGCTTGAACCCAGGAGGCGGAGGTCACAGTGAGCCGAGATTGCGCCACTGCACTCCAGCCTGGGTGACACAGCAAGACCCTGTCTCGAAAAAAAAAAAAAAAAAAAAACTTTTAAAGTTGCATACTTTAAATATGTACAACTTATTTTATTCTAATTATACATCAATAGTTAAAAAATATAAATGGCCTGTACACTTCAAATACAAGTTAGAGGTGGTCAGAATGGGGAAGGTAAAAGATGTGACTTTATTTTGTGTTCCAAGATATTATTTATATTACATATATTAAAAACATGATTATGTATTCTACATTTTATGTGTAATTATATATGTGATTACATACTAAAATGTATATTTATATGTGTATTTGTATTAAATATATTTGATTTTCTCATTTACATCTCTTTCATATGATTTCATAGATTTATAAATGTCTTATGTTGTATGTCACATACAATTGCTTGTATGCATTTTTAGATTATGAAAATACTGGTGGGGGGGTGTTTATATAGAGAATCCCAGATGTCAGCTGGGGCCTCCTGGCCCCATAAGGTGGGTAGCATTGATTTGACCCCCCCATTTCTATTTCCACAGTCCAAAACTATCTCCAAAATGTCTCCAAATTCCAGAGAGCCGAGTTTCTAGACTTCCAGCCTCCCCTAAATCCTGCCCAGCCCTGGGTCTCCTGGCTGTGGCTTTATCCCCACCCTGGTTAAGCATTCATAAATGAGACATCTCTTCCTTTCTCTCCTCCTTTCCTGGCCCGACCCCACCTCACCCCCAGCCCCACCTCCCAAGCACCTCAAATACAACGCTGCTACCTGAAACCGAATCAGCACCACAGGGCAAACACCTTAAAAGGGGGCGCGGTTCTCCTTAGGCTGCCCTGGCCCCCTGGCCGGGACTTCCTCAGCCTTCTCTCCCTCCCCATCTCCCCTTCCAGTCCCCTCTCTCCTCTTTGTTCCTCCCTGTGGGATCACGTTCTTCTCTGCCCCAAATTCTTCCCTTTTCAGAGCAGGGCAATTCTGCTGGCCCAGAACCTCCTCCCAAACTCTCAGATGCTCGGCAGAACAGAAGGCCCACAGAGAGAGAGCTGCGACTGCCAAGAGCTATTTTTCTCTGCCTCCCACATCTGTAGGTTTGTGACTCTACGCGCCTTCATAGCCACGTGCATCTGCACACACACTTACACTGGGAGGAAATACCCCAAGATGCTAACCCGAAAAGCAGAGTCTGGGAATTGGCAGGCTACCCCTCTTGGGTTCCCTCTTCCCCTCTCTACGCCCACGTTCCAGAGCCCTCAGGACTCCTGCCTCACCCCCTCACTCTCTGAAGTGTCTTTCCTTCCTGTCTTAAACTGTTGCTCTGCCGTCCCACTCTGCCTCAAAGGGCTGCCTTTCCTGAGCGAGTAGCAAGCCAGCCAGTACAAAGGCTGAATAAACAGTCAGTGGAAATTAACTTGAACGTTCAGGGAGAAGAACAAAGACTTTCGATGTGAGCTGGGGAAGGAATCATAATTGCCAGAGAGAGAGGGGCGGCCCAGGCGCCCGGTTGCAAGAGACACAAGAAGCAGCGTTGTTGACAGTGGCGGAGACAGACAGGCGCGATGCTGATTTGATAAGTGGAAGGGCGAGAATTGTAATGTAATGATGTTGATGGAGAGGGGAACGAGGACTCAGAGGGGAGAGGCAGGTGACGGGTCCCTAAGGCAGCCAGCTGAGGTGGCTGTGCCTGAACGGGGGATCCTAGCTTCACACCCTGAGACCAGGGCCTGGGCAGCAGGTGTTCTGATGGCAGTTGTACCCTGGGGCCATAATTACAGCCAAGGAGCATCCCATGGCAGTTCCAGGGAAAAGTGGAGGGAGGACTGGCAATTGGGTCTCCAGCGTGGGGGAAATGATGGATCCCTATGGACCTAGAGAGATGGGGCAGCCCCGACTCTGGAAGAACCCATAGAAGCAGACAAAGCTGGCCTGCTTGAGATTTCTACAGAGAAGCATTCAGCAGATCTTGTTGTCTTCAGGCCGCAGCTAAGGGACATAAATAAGAAAATACAGATCGAGTGCAACCTGGATGCCAGCGGCTTCATGTGTAAGTCCTACAATCACCGTTTGAGGCGGCACTATTATTGACCCTAGTTTACAGAGGAGCAAACTGAGGTCCAGAGAAGTGGAGTAACTTTCCCAAGATCACACAGCTCTTAACTGGCATAGCCAACCCAGAACTGTCCAGGCAGGTACATTTGCCTTTGCAGGTTGAGAGGTTTCAGCCTTAGTGACACATCGATGTGGTCAGAGATCTAAGGTTCAAGGGTCTAAAGCCTGGCAGCATCCGGCTTTTTCTTCGTATCACTCACAAGTATCCTGACAGGCCTAGTCTGCACCCACCAGAGGCTAAGATGGCACCACCTGTCCAAAACCTTCCACCAGTCACGAGGTGCAGAGGAGGCTCCCTGCCACTGGCATGAGCTGCTCACTGGGTATTCCGCACTCACGTTCTCATGTAACCTCATCAGGTCTCACCTGACCCCAAAGTGGGGTGCTTAGAAGGAACATAAGGAAGACCCCTCCAAAGAGGCCTGAGATGCTGGAACGCACAAGACAAGGACGCAGTCATGGAATCCCCTTTGGGCATCTCATCCTCTGTTAAATGCGCCTCCATCTATAGTATTTGCTTGGGGGCAAATGGACTCAACTGATCATTCAACGAAATATTTTTGAGAGTGGATGATGTTCCGGGTCCTGTTTTATATGCTGGGGTTACATAATAAAAGACTAGGCCCTGCTTTGGAGGGGCCCACAGTACCAGCAGCTGAATCACAGCAGGCCATGGGAACCGAGGGGCCGCCATCCCACAGCTGGTGGGAGGCCAGGGTGAGGGTTCAGAAATACTTCCTGGAGGAGGGAGCCTCAGAGTAGAGAGTGTGTTAGGGGAAAGGCAAGGGGTAGAGGTGGAAAGAGAACACAGACTTTCTGCAGATTAGAAGACTGGAGGTGGGGGTTGGTGAGCCAGGAAGCTCTGATGGCCTTGGGGTTCTGGGAGCCTTTCTGGATGGTATTGGAAGTCTCTGTTGGGGGCGCTAAGAATGGCTGGTGCCTCTGATCCAGCTGGGAATGGGGATAAAATAAAGATTCCAGGCCAGGCGCGGTGGCTCACACCGGTAATCCCAGCACTTTGTGAGGCCAAAGTGGGTGGATCACTTGAGGTTAGTAGTTCAAGACCACCCTGGCCAACATGGTGAAACCCCATCTCTACTAAAAATACAAAAATTAGCTGGGCATGGTGGCACACACCTGTAATCCAAACTACTCGGGAGGCTGAGGCAGGAGAATCGCTTGAACCCGGGAGGCGGAGGTTGCAGTGAGCTGAGATTGCACCACTGCCCTCCAGCCTGGGCAACAGAGCGAGATTCCATCAAAAAAAAAAAAAAAAAGAAGAAGAAAGAGAGAAAGGGAGGGAGGGAGAATGGGAGGAAGGGAAGGGGAAGGGAAGGGGAAGGGAAGGGGAAGGGGAAGGGAAGGGGAAGGGAAGGGGAAGGGAAGGGGAAGGGAAGGGGAAGGGAAGGGAAGGGAAGGGGAAGGGAGGGGAAGGGAGGGGAAGGGAAAGGAGGAAAGGAAGGAAAGGAAAAAAGAAAGAAAAGAAACAAAGATTCCAGAGTGTTTCTCTCCCTGCAGGAAACGGAGGAGACTCCCCAGGACCCTTGCTGGGTATCCTGGGGCTGGTCTGCCAGGATGTAAACATGGGAACCAGCATCTTCTGGAGGGAGGCCATACCAGGCCACCTCCATACCTCCCAGGAATTGACAGGAAGGACGCTCAGGGTCTCCATTGCTCTCTGAGTCATACCATGTTCTATATGTTCGTGGCCTGAGGACATGCTATAAATATTCATGGCTGGAAAAACAAGGTGAGAGTACAGTCGTCTCCAGAAGAAACCACGGAGGGCAACCGGCTTTCATCGGGCAACTTCGCTTCCCGCCTTTAAATGCTAGGTCAAAGCCGGAGGAAGAACTAAACCTTCTAAAACCCAGTTTCCTTAATTTGCTTAACAAAAGACATCTCCATGCTCTATGGCCTCTTAATTTCCGTAGATGTTAAAGTGCAGAGAATTAAAGAATCAATGGACAATTAAGGAGGCACTGGCAGGTTCTGGCCAAGAGCATATTATTTATTTATTCAGACAGCCACGCTCATTTTTAAAGCGCTAACTTTCCATTTTGTTTCTGACATCAAAAATAAATCAAAGTGAACTGTACACGTCATAGCTGAAAAAAATTATTTGCATGATACATTGCCCCTTTGAAGCCTCAGTAGCCATCTGCAAAATAAATGTTTGTATCAAAACAACAACAACAAAACGATACGCATTCATTCCGGCACCAGCATTTTCTTAGGATACAGGCAGGATTGAAAAAAGCAGAAATAAGGTTTTAATTCACTAGTGATTTTTCCACGCAGTCTCAAGCTTCTTTTTGATTTCTGAGCATCCATTTTCCTGGGTCATCTAGAGAGGGTTGCAAGATTTTAGTCCATTAACACAGTGGTAGTTTGGTGAAATCTCAACAGGCAGAGACAAGCAGCCAGAGTGGGGACACAGGTTGGCTGAGGGCTCCCTGCAGCACTCAGCCAGCCCCTGTGTTTCTGCTTCTGGTCCAAGACCTTGCCCCTAAATTGCGGGTCCCCTAGTAGCCCCCCCTTTTCCCTCTATCCAGCTGACAGCATTGTATATGTCTTACCTAAAAAGGAAAATACAAAATTGCCATGTGATATCTTGCTCTTTAAAGGTTCCCTGATTGGGACAAGCGCTGTGGAATTGTTCCTTCACTGTGACCTTCACTCAGTAGCCCTTCCCCAGCCCGCCCACCCTCACCCCCTCCAGCACGCCCACCCTCACCCCCTCCAGCCCGCCCACCCTCACCCCGTTCAGCACGCCCACCCTCACCCCCTCCAACCCGCCCACCCTCACGCCGTCCAGCACGCCCACCCTCACACCGTCCAGCACGCCCACCCTCACCCCAGACAGCCCACCCTCTATTTCACCGATTCCTGCTCACTTCTTCCCAAGTTACCCAGAGGTTGATTCTAGGAACGTGATTTTCAAACTTAAGTGTGCATCAGGACAGTGTGTTAAAACAGAGTTTTGGATTCAGGAGGTCTGGGGGAGGGCCCGAGAATGTGCATTTCTATTAAGTTCTAATAATAAGATCGCGTAGTGAGAACGGCTGTTCTCACTATTGGGGTAGGGGGCGGTGTGCGGAAGGCGGGGAGGACACTTCCAGTAACTTGTGCTGTGGCGCCATCTAGTGGTCCATGATATAGTGGCAGCAATCTGTGTTGTGTGCATTGAGTAACCTTGAAAACTAGCCCTTTCCACGCGCCTTCACCTTTATCATCTCTACTTTTTTAAGAGTTTTACTGAAGTTAAATGATCACTTTTCATACTCTGAACAACCACTGGAGAATGGGATCTTTACAGACTGTGTCCTACCCGAAGCCCCACAGCGGCAGAACTGAGACTGGAAGACGGCTATTTTAAGGCTAGAAATTTTAAACTGTGCAAATAGACTTTGGTATTTGTCCTCAGGATATTTCCAGCCTAAGGCAAGATATTGGAAGACAGCAACACAGCCACCCAGATTACACAGTAATTAAACCCTAACTTAACTAAAAACTTAGTCCGGAACACTTCCTAGCAGCCAAGTCAACGCAGGAAACAAGGATTCCATCTACTCACAACCTAAAGCAAGGGAGCATGCCTGTTTATGAGTAAAATCAAATGGTCCCAAGTTATAGGAGCAGCGGGCATGAGTTTAGCCTAGGAGGCTTACTGAAAATGCAGATTCCAGGTCCCAGCACTTTGCATTTTTAAACAAGCACTCCAGGTAAACTGAGGCTAATGGCCTGAGCGCCCTCATTTGAGAAACACTGTCTGAAATGGTGTGGCCTCCTATCAGGATGTTCCTCCACCCTGTGATGTCCAATAGGAACTAAGAGGCACACATGTGATCTTAGCATGTCCACTAGCCACCCTTTAAAAAAGCAAGTGTAACCGGTGAAACCCCATCTCTACTAAAAATACAAAAAAAAAAAAAAAAAAATTAGCCGGGTGTGGTGGCAGGTGCTTGTAGTCCCAGCTACTCGGGAGGCTGAGGCAGGAGCATGGCGTGAACCCGGGAGGCAGAGTTTGCAGTGAGCCGAGATCGCGCCACTGCACTCCAGCCTGGGGCGACAGAGCGAGACTCTGTCTCAGAAAAACAAAAAAACAAGTGTAACTATGTTTTATTTAACCCACTATGTCCAAAATAATATTTCAATGTGTAATTATTCCTTTTCTTATAAAGTGTATATTTTATGTTTATAACACAGCTACTGCACTCCAGCCTGGGCAACAGAGAGAAACCCTCTCTCAAAAAAAACCAAAAAATTCCCAAACACAAATAATTACTGGAGCTAAACATGTTCCTGCTCTGTGGTGTGTACCCCTTACAGGTGTGTGCCCGAGAGAAATGAATGTATGCATCCACTAAAAATACAAGAATGAAGGATAGGAGCTTTAAGCATTACAGCCTAAAACCAGAAACCTCAATGAACATCAAAGAATGGGTAAATAAATTGTACTATATTCATACAGTGGCGCGCACAAGAGAGCTGAGGCACGTGCCATCTCAGGCAAAACGGTGAGTGCAAACACTAAGATGCAAGAGTGCAGACTGCACCATCCCATTAACACAAAATTCCAGAGTAGGAAAATTAATCTTACGGCGATAAAATTACAGTTCCCTAAGGGACAAGGTATTGATTAAACGAGGGCATGAGGTCAACTCCTGCGATCCTAGAAATGTTCCTTTAACCTCTGGTGATGGTTACCCAGAGGCACACGTATGTGAAAATGCATCATGTTCTACATTCAAGATGTGTGCAGTTGGTGTGCTTTGGTGTACAAGTTACACTCCAAAGGTAATAATTTTTCTAAATCTCTCTCAGTGCCCACCAATTAAATCCGTGTCTCTGAAAACGGGTCTCTGACATCAAGTCACTTAAAGGTTTTTTGTTTGTTTGTTTGTTTGTTTGTCTTTTTAGCCATAACTTAAGAATGTCCTGCAAAGGCATCAGTAGTTTTCAAAATGATTCCAAAATGCAGCCAGGGTTGAACATCCATGCCCTGGGCTCATGAAGTGTTCAAACTTTGATGAATGTATGAATAGCCTGGGAGTCACAAAAATGAGGAGGATTCAGGAGGGTGGAGCCTGAGATTCTGCTCCCAGGAGCTGCCGGCGCTGCAGGTTCGTGACCCATACTTTGCTGTCTAAAGAGGGTCTTCCCAGTCTACCCTGGGAAGACTGCCCACCCTCTGGGTGTGGAGGGTCCTGTGCCTGATCACTCTACCAGGAACAAGGCAGGTACCATGAAGGAAGTCTACAAGGCACAGAGCTGCCCACTATCATCATAAGGAACCTGAGATTCTACAATTTTCAAAATCTAAAGAACTCACGGTTGGCCTGGCGCTGTGGCTCACGCCTATAATCCCGGCACTTTGGGAGGCAGAGGTGGTGGATTGCTTTAGCTCAGGAGTTTGAGACCAGCCTGGGTAACATAGTGAGACCCCCTGTCTCTACTAAAAATATAAGAATTAGCTGGGTGTGGTGGTGCATGCTTGTAATCCCAGCTACTCACAAGGCTGAGGCAGGAGAATCGCTTGAACCCGGGAGGTGGAGATTGCAGTGAGCCGGGATGGTGCCACTGCACTCCAGCCTGGGCGACAGAGCGAGGCTCTGTCTCACAGAAAAACAGAGCAAAAAAACTCATGGTTGGAAAAGAGGCAAATAAATATCAAAGCTGCATTTAAGTTTGATTAAATGGAGGGTGGGGGTAGGAATTGCACATGAGTGTTTCCAGCAGGGGCCAGCAAACTTTCTGTGAAAGACTAGATATTTTTGGCTTTGCAGGGCATCCAGTCTATTGTAGGTACTCACCTCTGTGGTTACTCACCTCTGTGGTTGTAGCACAAACACAGCCACAGGCAATATGTAAACAAATGGTCATGCCTGTTCCAATAAAACTTTATTGACAAACCCAGGCCTAGTGTGTGACTCTGTTTATGTTATGCTGTCATCTGTGTGTGCTCGGTGTGTCGGGATTAAACCTCTGGTAGGAAACACAAGACACTAGATATAGTGTCCTCCAGAGAGAAAATGCGGGTGTCTGGGGGAAACAGGAAGATTTCCTTTTTTCTGGTTATCCTTAAGTATCTTTGGAATCATGTATTACGTGTTTATTACCTATTAAAAGATGAAAAGGACAGGACTTCTATAAGTGATGTTTTCGCAGACAGCTTCCTATGATGTCATGCTCTCACTTTATTTTTATTTTTTAGAGACAAGGTCTCACTTGATTGTCCAGGCTGGAGTGTGGTGGTATGATCATGGCTCAACTATAGCCTCCACCTCTTGCCTCAGCCTCCCGAGTAGCTGGGACTACAGGCATGCACCACCAAACCTGGCTAATTTTTGTATTTTTAGTAGAGATGGGGTTTCACTATGTTGCCCAGGCTCTCCTGGGCTCAAGTGATCCTTCCACCCCGGCCTCCCAAAGTGCTGGGATTATAGGTGTGAGCCCTGTAATCAGACCAGCCCTGCAGCAGACCAGCCCCTGCTCTTTTACCATCTCCTTTTCCAAGTGTCCATGAGCCAGACCTACAGGACCAGCCCCAATCTCAGCAGGAAGTACCTCCCATCATGGCAATGACCCTGGCCGTTCAGCTTCTCCCTCACCTACCACGCCACTCTGTTCAGCCTCCTCTTCCTTCAAAGCCTGGAGGAGGCCAGCTCTGGAGAGGAGCCCTCCCACCTGTCACCTCATTCATCCTTCTTGTCAACACATCCATTTGGTGCTTGGACCATCATAAAGAGAAGCAGAGGCATCACATGCAAGCAAAGACAGAGTCTGGAATGCAGAAGGCCCGGGTTCAAGTCTGGCTCTGCTGATTTGAAGCCTCAGTTTCCTTCCTACCTCATCAGCAATTGCCAGGATCCCATTAGAAAGTGGGAGAAGGCACCCACTCAGGAAAGCACCATCTGCATCGAGATCATCAAACTCCCCTCCCAAAACAGAGAAGCTCCCTAAAGGCTCAATGCAAGTTTCATCTTTGAAGCACCCAGCAGGATGCAGGCGCTCAATGGAGAGAAAGAAATCAGTGGGAGCAGTCGGGGCTCCTGCCTGTCACCAAGCCAGGGAGGCCGGGGAAAGACAAGAAATCCATCCCAGCTCCAGGTAGGAGGTATCCGCCTTCCTTGCCCAGAGCATCAGGGCTTCTCAAATACCGTCTGTCCCCACCAGATGTCAGTTGGGCCTGTTTCTAGCAAGAAACAGCCAAGATCTCTCTTAGATGATTTGCTTTGTAAAAATACAAGTCAGCCTCATTAAGAGGAATCTTCAGGAAGGCTCTTATTCACAGATCAGTCAAAAGTCAAACCTGGCAAGCATGTCAGCACTCACCTAATTCACCCCCACTGTTTACAGATGGGGTGATGAGAAGACAGGGCGAGGAGCTTGTGAGCTTGTCCCCAGTCAGGCATAAGAACATGGTACCCTGGCAGCTTCTACGGCCAGAGTACTGAGCCCTTGGAGGAAAGGTGTGGGCCCTTAGAATGGCAGGCCATGGGGAACACACAAGCCCCAAACCTCAGAGGCTCATGTGAGATGTTTCACAAACCACACACCCATGAGGGCCGGCTGCAGCCTTGTTCCATGTCATCTTCACACCGGGACCCAGGCGGGTGGATGGGTGTCCACCTGGCATGTGGCCAATGCTGGTGCAGAGGGAGAAGAAAAGTGAACCACATTCTGGCTCAAGGCATCTGCCTAGGTGACTCGTGCCACCTTTACCCCTCTTCCACTGACCAGGATGAGTCCAGGCCTGAGTCCAACAAAACTAGGATGTACCCTCCTACTGTGAGGAAGACAGAATTTTTGGCAAGGAGACATCCAGTCTACCAGAGATGCCCAGCTAAACTACAAAAAGATAAATGTGTTGATGTACAAGATCTCATATATGCTCTGATAACAACAAAAATTTCAGGACTGGGTGCAGTGGCTTGTGTCTGTAATACCAGCACTTTGCGGGGCTGAGGCGGTGGAGATCGCTTGGGGCCAGGAGATCGAGACCAGCCTGGGCAACATGGCAGACCCCATCTCTACAAAAAAAATGAAACAACAAATGAGTTGGGTGTGGTGGCATGCGCCTGTGCTCCCAGCTACTCAGGAGGCTGAGGAGGGAG
Organism: Macaca fascicularis; assembly: GCF_037993035.2. Classification (NCBI taxonomy): domain Eukaryota; kingdom Metazoa; phylum Chordata; class Mammalia; order Primates; family Cercopithecidae; genus Macaca; species Macaca fascicularis. The sequence continues at coordinate 49,594,469 of NC_088390.1, forward strand.
GATTGCTTGAGCCAGGGAGTGCGAGGCTGCAATAAGCTGACTGCACCATTGCACTCCAGTTTGGACAGCAGGTTGAGACCCTGTATTTAAATTAAAAAAAAAAAAAGCCACAGGGAAGGAGAGGGCAAGAAAGGAAAACAATAAATTCAAATATTTTACATACCCAACTTCCTAGATTATTAAAACTTTATACCAACTCAATAGTGTGCATTATTTTCAAATACCAATAGAATATTTAGTATGGTCCCCTTCCCTGCAAAATGATTCTAAAGTTCATCTGGAAAACTAAATGTGCAAAAGAACATACAACTTTTTGAATAAGGAAGAACATAAATAAGGCTGTCAGAATCAGTGTGATGCTGACCAATGCAATAGTCTAGGCCTACACTGTCCCAACGTGGTAGCCACAAGCCACATGTGGCTATCAAGCCCTTGAAATGTGGCCAGCCTGAACAGAGGTATGCTGAAGTATAAAATGCACACTGGACTGAGTGGGAAAAACACCGTAAAACTCATTAATACGTTTCATATCCATTACATGCTGAAATGATATGACTTAAAATATTATGAAAATTAATTTCATCTGTTTCTTTGCACTTTTTAACTGTGGCTCCTAGAAAGTTTTAAATTACAGATGTGGCTCATATATTTCTATTGGACATTGCTGGTCTAGGAACAGACCCAGATTTTCCATCCATATCCTTTATGATATTTCCCAATGGAAACTTAGAGGTTTGTTTTTGTTTTTTGTTTTTTTTTTGGAGACAGTCTGGCTCTGTCACCCAGGCTAGAGTCCAGTGGTATGATCTCAGCTCACTGCAACCTCCGCCTTCTAGGTTCAAGCGATTCTCCTGTCTCAGCTTCCCAAGTAGCTGGGATGACAGGTGTGTGCCACCATGCCTAATTTTTCTCGTATTTTTAATAGAGATGGGGTTTTCGCTACGTTGGCCTGGCTGGTTTCGAACTCCTGGCCTCAAGTGATCCACCCGCCTCAGCCTCCCAAAATGCTGGGATTACAGGCGCGATCCACCGCGCCTGGCCAGTTTTCCTTGCTTTACATTACCACAGTTTCAAAATGTCCACTCTTCGGCCCTAGCTGCTGTGAGTGTCTCTCAGCTTGTGTTACTTAGATTTAAATATTCCATAAAAGCAAAATCATTGATGTCTCCTGTCATGGTATCTTTCCCACTCTAAGTTCCAAAGCTTTCCCATGGACTGATCATTTAATCACTGTGGCATTTATTTGAGGATGTGGACTGGGGCAAGATGAATCCATGCTGCTTTAGGGGTGGTGGTGAAGAGCACCTGGCCTGGGGTAGCAGCCTGGTGTTTAGTTTCAGCTCTGCTCTAACCACAAACTACTTTCCAAAGTCACCATATTCTATCGCTTGGGTCTGCTCATCTACGGAGTCCCTGCCTCCCTGGGTTGTGTCAAGGACTCAAGTGTTACCTGTAAAAGAGACAGCACCTGATATACGGTAAGCACTCCCTAACTCTAGCTACAACTCTCATTTTATCTTAGAACTGACATTAGTTATCATCTGACAGATGTTGATGTCTACAGGTGGCCTACCTGAAGTTATACAAGGTATAGCAGTAACCCTAGAACCCATCCTCCACGGTGATGCCCCAGAGACCAGAGGGGCGGTACTGACACCAACACCTGCAGTGAGAACAGGGTGGAAGCTCCAGCCTCCTGCGTCCAGCATGCCACCTCTCTCCCCTACAGCCTGGGCAGATTACCAGATTACCCGATCTCTCGCCAGCACTGGCTTCTCCCGTGAGTTTCCAATTCACACCAACACAGGATGCCCCACAGGTAATTCAAAGAGGGCGTCTCAAATGCACTTGCCCAGGCAGCCGACTTGCGGAGGGATGGAGTGAGGACCTCCATAAATCTGCTCCTCCTTGAGAACAATGAGATTTCTGGCAAAATGGTTAAAAGTTAAGGTTTTCAGAACTCTGGAAATTAATCAAAGGCCCGTAACAATCTGAGAAGCATTTATTCGAGGAGTACAAGTCCTTCCCCAGCCTCCAACCTGCTCTTCCTCAGGCATTCCAAACTGAGTTTAATGGAGGCACCCTTGCACCTCTAAGGCCTGGGAGTCCCGAGTAGCAGCCCATCCCGCTCATGAAAGCGCAGGGGGCTTTATCGGAGGATCCTGACTTCATCACATCTTGTCTGCCCCAGGCTCCATCCCAGAGGAATCCTTTTCTCGTGTCTACACTTCCACCTCACCCATCCTTTTCCCTGCACCAGAATCACGGTTTAATGTTTGAAACCCCTCAATGGTTCCCTGGAGATAAAAGCTCAATCTGCACACCAGGCTCTGTGCGCATTCCCTAAGTTAGTCGGAAGGCTTCCATAGACCTTTTCATGCTCCAGCAATGCTGGATTATAGAGGAAAAGCTTAGACCTAGGTGTATGGTGACTTGGCCAAAGTCACACCCAATTCCTGCCAGGACTTAAAGCCAACAGTGGCTAAGAACTGCAGGGGAGCTCCCTGAGACCAAGCCCTGTAGAAGCAGAGGGCATTTCCATGATTAAATTGCCGTATGAGGTTATCTCATCTTACAGATGAGGGAAACCAAGGCTGTTAACCACACAGGTGAGAACCTGGATGGAGGGGAAGATAGGCACCTGACAATGGCCACAGCTCAGGCTCATGGGGCTGCAGTCTTCCGCCAGGAGACAGGAAGGAGAACAAGCCAGCTGGGTTGGAACTGGGAGGAACTCCCAGGAGTGGTTGTGCGGTGGGGAGAATACCTCCAATCTGAATGGCCCTCAGGCTACATTAGCGCTCTAAAGACTAGAGCTCAAGCTCAACAGCCCTGCAGCCAGAGGCCTCAAATGTAGGGGGCGGGGCGGGGCACTGGGGTAGGCCTGGGCAGCAGTGGCCAGAGCCTTCTTTAAGAGCAGGGGCTATTATATTGAGGCAGTATCTCTTCCCATACATAATGATGTATTTCTTACATCATTCTCATCACGATAGTAGATTAAATAACTTCATGAATCTATTAAGAATGACAAACAAAGAAGGCACAACCTGTTTTAGAAGCCGGTGATTTAAACTGAGTCTGGCTAGTTAATATGCAGTGAAGGAAGTCAGAGGACACTTGGCTGCCACCTGGTGGAACAAGAGAGAGGAAAAGGCGATAGAAATTTCTGGCCAAACTCTTCAAAAAACCACGGGTCTCCTGTAGAGGTGGTTGTGTGGGGCCTGTGATCCAGCTCGCCACACTCACCGCCCCCCTCTTCACTCTCCACCCCCCCCCCCAATTCTTCACCACTGGAAAAAAATGGACTCAAAGCTATAGTTCATACAATTGAAGATTTATGTAAGTTTAAGTGACTGAAGTTACTTATTTTTAAACTGCACAATGCTGAAGCCAGTCTAAAAAAGAATCAAACACACCACTGCAAGTTAATTCAATGAGTTAATTTTTTTTTTTTTTTTTTTTTTAACAGATTTGTACAGCAAAAAGTTCCCAGATCACAGTCTCTACCATACAGTCAACCGTCCAGTGTGCAGGAAGCCACAGGGGCCCTGGCCAGAGGGGCCGAGGGTGGCAGCTGCACTGCAGAGTTGACTTCTACTTACAGGTGATATGTGGCTGGAAAAATCTTGAGTTCCCTTTGTTCTCCAGTGTATCTTGTACAAAATATTACATTTGTTTAAACACATATTTACAGAGTTTGCACAAATAGAAAATGGGTACAAATTACAACCAGGCTTCGAAGGATACCAGTTCCCCTCCCCACTGACCAAGGTCAGGAGTGATGACCACTTCATATTTACAGCTGCAATTTAAAAAGTCTGTATTTAGAGACCTAGATGAAGTTTATAAAAACTGGTTAAATATCATCAATTCATTTATGTAAGCTGTACAAGTAGTGGATACCAATTAGTCAGTTCATGTCTTGCTCCCTGAAGAAAGATTTGAAGTAAAAGAAACCCTCTCAAGCAAGCAACACACATCCCTGGCCTGTCTGCCAGTTTGTTTGGATATTGCCGGGGAAGGAGATAGAAGGAAGAAGGGAATGGAACAGGGGAAGAGGACAATCTGGTTGAGACTGTTTCTATTCTTTTCTTTTTTTTTTTTTTTGAACAGCTGAGAACCAGGATAAGCCAGCTGGCTTGTTAAACACTATCCTTTAGCTTTGAGAAGAGAACCCACGGTTTCATCCTTTTTTCTCAGAGACGAAACGTCTTCTCAATAGGACTACAGTATGGAGGAAGAAAGGACTTTCTGGAGAGGGCAATGTTTGTTATTCTGATGTTAATCTTTGACTTGAGTGCCAAGCCCGGTTTCAACAGTGCAAAAAAAGACTCTCAGGAAGCAGCATGGGGAACCGGGGGTCAAAGGCTTGCATAGTAGCTGTCTACCCACTGGGCAAGGCCTCGCTCCACCAGGGACCGGTTTATCAACACCACCTAGAAAAGAAAGTTCCCTTAAAGCTTTGTCCATGGCACCTTGGGGCCATCTCCCAAGCCAACATGAGCTCTCCCCTCCCCAGTTGCCACTGCAGGCAAGAGATGTACAAGACTAACAGTGTAGCCTGGAGTCTTGGTGGCTCGTGCCTGTAATCCCAGCATTTTGGGAGGCTGAGGCAGGTGGATCACCTGAGGTCAGGAGTCCAAGACCAGCCTGGCCAACATGGTGAAACCCCGTCTCTACTAAAGATATAAAAATTAGCCAGGCGTGGTGGCACATGCCTGTAATCCCAGTTATTGAGGCTGAGGCAGAATCGCTTGAACCCCGGAGGCGGAGGTTACAATGAGCTGAGATCATGCCACTGCATTCCAGCCTGGACAACAAGAGCGAGACTCTGTCTCCAAAAAGAAAATAAAACGAGTAACAGGGTGGGGGACATGGCTTGTGCTCTAGCCAACAGGAACATTTATTTAAGTGTTCTGTTGGCTGCTGTGGCATGAGGATAGGTGTTTTTTGTTGTTGTTGTTTTTGTTTTTTTGAGACAGAGTCTTGCTCTGTCACCCAGGCTGGAATGCAGTGGCACAATCTTGGTTCATTGCAACCTCTGTCTCCCAGGTTCAAATGATTCTCCTGCCTCAGCCTCCCAAGCAGCTGGGATCACAGGTGTGCATCACCACACCCAGCAGATTTTTGTATTTTTAGTAGAGATGGGGGTCTTGCCATGTTGGCCAGGCTGGTCTCAAACTCCTGACCTCAAGTGATCTGCCCGTCTCGGCCTCCCAAAGTGCTGGGACTACAGGGGTGAGCCACTGGACCTGGCCAGGATAGGCTTTTTAATATGCTGAAGAAATCTAAGCTTTCATACCATAAGATAGAAGACAGAAAAACCCAACCTACGCAAGGTCCCAGAAGGTCTCACACAGGGTTTCTCCACCTTGGCACTACTGACATTTGGGGTTGGATAATTCTTTGCTGTGGGGCGCTGTCCTGAATACTATGGGATGTTTAGTGGCATCCCTGGCCTCTACTCACTAGAGGACACTGGCACCACCACCCCCAATCAGGATATCCAAAGTGTCCCCTGGGAGGTGCTTGTCTACAGTTATATCCTCTGATTAACTCAAGAGGAAACAAATCCCAGGACCAGCTCTTAATCAATCCATTACTTTGGGTCAGCAACACAGAAGGAAAAGGGCAGAACTTACTTCATCTCCAACCACACTCCACAGCTGAATCAGAGGAAGACCAGTTGGACTGTAACTTGTCACCTGAAGAAGTGGGGAGGGGGGAGTATGATATGGTTAGGTTTTGTGTCCCCACTCAAATATCATCTTGAATTGTAATCTCCATAATCCCCATGTTTCAAGGGAAAGACCTGGTGGGAGGTGATTGGATTATGAGGCGGTGTGCCCATGCTGTTCTCGTGATAGTGAGTTCTCACGAGATCAGATGGTTTTATAAGTATCTGACAGTTCCTCCTTCACATATTGTCTCTTGCCTGCCCATCATGTAAGACGTGCCTCTTCCCTTTCTGCCATGATTGTAAGTTTCCTGAGGTCTCCCCAAGCCCGCAGAACTGTGAGTCAATTAAACCTCTTTCCTTTATAGATTATTCAGCCCCGGGTATTTCTTTATGCAATGTGAGAACAGACTAACATCAAGTATTAGCTACTTCATGCACCTTTCCTTAAATACTACTGGTCAATCCAGGGCCAAGCTACGGGAAAGAAGGCATTGAAAGGTCAGTTCCCCCAGCCAGCCTGCCTCCCCTACCCCCACCAACCACACACCTGAGCAAGCAGTGCTGTATTCCCTGTCATCTCGCTCATGGCGGCATCTGCTTCAGGTGAAAACTGGTCATCGTCTTCAGGAGGAAAAGGACAAGCAGCATTTAAGGCTGTCACTGAGGCAAGGCACCCTTGTCATATACATAAGTTTCAGGTGCATTCCAAGTAGAATGCTTCAGATGCTGTGGGACTGCAGTGGCGAGATCCACCCGGGTCAGGGACAGAGCCTAGGCCTCCATACAACTCCCAGTGGATAAACTCAGGGCCGCTGCGGCATGTTGCCCACTGGAGCACAGACAACAGACGGACAGAAACTCTTGCCTTCACCACCAACATCACCACCAATACCAGGAGCAGCAGCAGCAGCACCACCACCACCACCACCACCAACTCAGGTGCTGGCAATGCAGAGCATATAGTATGTGTTCTTCCACCAAATTAGTAACACACAGTGCTATCCCCACTTCACAGGAGAGAACACTGAGGCAAAGATGGATTCCCGAAGGTCAACCAGTTCCCAAGTGGAGAAGGTGGGAATCAAACCCAGGCAGTTGGCCACACAGCCCAACAAGGGCAGCCACTCAGAGGGGGCAAGGCGCTGCAGCAGCATTCAGCTTTGCTGGATTACAAAAGTCAACACAGAACAATATACCCAAGGCAAGCAGTGGTAAGGATGGGAGAGACAGGGGTTTACCAAGGAAGATCTAGGAAAATCTTACAAAGGAGAAAGAGTTTCAGCTGGGTCTGGACAGATCGCTTAGAAGGACAGAAGCAGAGAGGAAGGAGGGGCAGCAGCAATAAAAGAAGCAAAACAAAGATCTTGCCCTAGTGCTCCCTCTGAGCCGACTCCAGCTAGACTGTAGTATTTCTAACGCATTTAATTGCTTAAGACAAGCAAGAAGAAGATCAGAAGGGGCAAACCTGGGGAGGGAATGGGATGGGATGAACTATCACCTACAAATATAAAATTCCTAGCCATAAACAGCTGCCATTTCATCACCCTCTAACACCAGACCTTAGGTTTATGTAATTCTCACAGCCAGCATCAAAGACAGGTACCATTCCCATGTTCTGGGGTGAAAGTTGAGGCTAAGTAATTTGCCCAAGATTTTGCCAGTCCTCTTCCCTCTGACAATGCTTTCACAGTCTAAGACACCAGATAGGGTGTCCCCACTGTGTCCTGTGGAGCTATGGCCTGGCTGAGCAGTACAGCACACCCTCTACCACCGGGGCTAAGACTTTGGGTCTGGACTATAATCTGGAAAGTGCCTTTGTTGGAAGCCCTTCAGTGCCTGAGGTCTGAGTATAGTCTAGAGCAGTGGATCTCAAAGGATCAGCAGCACTGGTCTCACCTGGGAACTTGATAGCAATGTAAGCTCCTGGGCCTAAGCCCAGACCTATTCAATCAGAAGCTCTTGAGCGGCAGCAACCTACGTTAGCATAAGTCCTCCCGGTGAGAACGGAGGCTCTGAGAGAGAAAGACCTACTCTCAACAACTGTCCCCAACAATCCCCCAAGCCAGAGGCCCTAGCTGTTACCTGACAGGGGCATCACGCTGTCCAGAAGGACTTCTGCTCCCTGAAATGGCAGGGTGACAAAGTCAGACCTGGGAAGGCAAGAAAGGAACAAGTTTAACATGGACATGAAGGCTGACTCCACTCCAAGCCAGTATTCATCTTTGTACAGTGACGCCCACAACCTGGGATGCAGCGAAGCAGAGGGTTCGTACTTTGCAGCAGGCCACGGCTCACGGCACACCCAAACACAGAGAGCCGGCCCTGCTGCAAGCCTGACCTCAGAGGGACTTCCTACAGCAAATTCCTAAAAAGGAGCCCGCTTCACTTTTTTCCTTTTTTGTTGTTGTTGTAGAGATGAGGTCTTGCTATACTGCCCAGGCTGGGCCTGAACTCCTGCGCTCAAGTGACCCTCTCAAAGCGCTGGGATTTGCAGCAGGCCACCACGCCTGGCCCAGCTTCCCTTTTGAAGGATGATGCTGAGGATTCTTCCACAAGACAGGCCTTCTAGCTCAGTTTAGCTGAGCGAGTAATGGAGTTTGTTTCTATCAGACTCTGCTAAAACACAGTAAGCAGCAGGAGAGAAGAATTAACCCTCACCCAAGCCCTGGCACAACTGAGCCAGCCATGCAGAGATCACACATCCCAGACAAGCAGGGCGTAGGCCTGTCTGAGGCATCTCCGCTCACCTGATTTGCCGAAGCACGTCTACTTTCACCCTCTTATATCCGCCGTAGTCCACGTATCGAATCTCCACTTCGTTGGTCTCCTCGTAGGAGGCAACCACTTGGGCTCGCCACCACGCCCCGTCCGCACCAGGGGCGGCACAGATGACCGTTACTGCAGGGCAGGGAGCGGAGTGTGTGGAACGCCTGGCCCAGGGCAGGGAACCAAGGGCCACCTGGCCACTACCCACCTCCCTGCGTTATTTCTCAGAGACCTGCACTTCCGCAGCGCAGGGGACGGGAACAGCAACCGGACCCAAGCAAAGCCTCCCCCAAGCCCAAGACCAGCTGAGGGAAGAACCTGGGTGTGAGAAGTTCAGCCTAGCAAGTGTGCCGCCTCCAAGGCCATCTAGACTGAAAAGCATTCAGTCTAGATCCATTACTCCAAAACTTACTGGGACCCAAGAGGGACACAAATGAATAGGAATAAACCAAGTAAACATAGCACTCAGGAATGGTGGCCAGGGCCAGCCTTACATTTAAGAGGAAGCCCCTGAAGAAATCAAGTGCAGCAGATCTCGGCATCCTTGTACCTAGGGTGTGCTCCAGCCCACAACTCAGATGGAGAGCTTGACCAGAAGGGGCCTCCTGGGCCTAAACCCCCTTCTTCTAACCTTTGCCTCTGGAAGGTGCTGAGAGCACCTGGGCAGTCGCCCAGGATCAAGGGGTCACTAACCCACTGTGGGTCAGAAGCAGATGAGACCACGAGGTAAAGGTTCCCAGCAGTACCCCAACAGCTGCCCCAGGCTGGCCAGGATGAGGACGTGTGACATGAGGCTGACTGTGCTGGGTCCTGACCCTTAGAGAGAACCCCTGGCAGTTACCCCTCGGACTCCAGTTCAGTCTTTACTGCTGGGTTAAGGCAACTTTAGAGAAGCTGATGAAAACTAAATCCTTATCCTTCCAAAAGGAAAAAAATAACACACAAAAAGCTACCGATCACTTCAAAAGTTTTCTACTGCACTGAGGGACCCCGCCAGCCCCTGGTGAGGAATGGGTGATGTTCTGACATTTGATCCTCTCTGATAAGGACAACAAAGATAATAATGACAAAGGCTGGGCTCAGACCCCAGATCCTGCTCACTTGGGCAAGTCACTTGAGGCTCAGTTTTCTCATCTGTTAAACACAGATGACCCAACACACTGCACAGGCTTGTTGGACTTAGGGATTTTTTCATGGTAACCAGTATATGCATCAAGTGCTTTATATGTAACACATACAGTATCCAACACTAATTTCTGGAACAAGTAGGTATCACCCCCTTTAACAGATAATAAATAGGTGGCAGATACTGTGACACTGGCTTTGAGGGAAAAAAAAGAAAAAATTAAAAAAAAATTAGTGGCAGAGCTGGGATCTGAATCCCTGTGTCAAAACTCTACTCCAACACCCATCACTCTGCCAGCCAGTGGAAACCCCAGCTCTGCCTTGCCAGGAAACCCACCCCAGCTCCATAACAATGGCAAGAATTGAAGAATGCTGCTTCCATGAAGGATCCCAGAACAGCCTCCTCCTGATCAGGATTCAGGGCAGAACAGGCCACCCCAGGGGTCCCCCTTCCCGAACCCTCAGGGCGCTGCTTACTTTCCACCGGGGTGGGCAAGGTGGGGATTCCAGGCTGAGAGTAGCAGAGGTACATCTGCTGGTCGAGGCTGCGCAGCGCGTGGAAGGTAGGGTGTGTGTGCTGCTGCACGAACAGGTGCCCGGCGTTGACCTGGTTGACCACAATGACCTCCACGGTGATGCCATCAGGCAGCATGAGCTGTATAGAGGGGAAGGGGCAGCAGTCACTGAAACAATCCCTCTCATCTCATCTTTGAATAAGTCCCGAGGCCCAAGGGCAAGTCTCTGGGCTGGCACACCTTTGAAAAGGGCAACTCAAGACAACATGGCACCCAGAAGGCAGAGGCTGAAGGACTACCTTAACAATAGAAAATGTGCAACACCCCTGTGGCTGTTGTCCTGCAATACCACGAGCAGCCATTAGGGACAGTCTCACCTCAGGGCCAGGCAGGGAGGGTCCCACAGATACGGGGCAACCAAGAAGCAACTGCAGAGGTAGTGCTGGGCCTTGCACAGGCCTGGGCAGGGTCCACCTACCAGCGGTGCCCTCCCTCCCACTTCCATTGATGAATCTGTAAGACCCAGGGAGGGCAAACACAGGAATGAGGTGGCCACTGAGAACAGGACTCCTGAAAATAAGCAGTAGGCAGGCCTTCAGGCCCTTTAGCCAACTCCTGTGGACTGGCAGCTGACCCCAGGAGCCTATGATCTGACAGCATCTACGCTGCCTTCCCAAGAGCAAGCAGTGGCCTCAGGTCAGGTCCGTGGTCAAGGTCTAGCAGAGTCTGCTTCCTATTTGCTCTCCCTCCTGCTGCTTACCCTCCTGAGGTCAGGAGTTCAAGACAAGCCTGGCAAATGTGGTGAAATCCCATCTCTACTAAAAATACAAAAATTAGCCGGGCATGGTGGAGCACACCTATAATCCCAGCTACTCAGGAGGCTGGGGCAGGAGAATCGGTTGAACCTGGTGGGCAGAGGTTGCAGTGAGTCAATATCATGCCACTGTACTCCAGACTGGGCAACAGAGTAAGACTCTGTCTCAAAAAAAAGAAAAGAAAAAAAGAGAGTGAGTCTAGGACCGAGCCTCCTGGGAAAAAACTCTTGATTCAGGAATAAAGCATAAAGTGGTATTCAGCCCACTCTCAAATATCCACAGGAAAAAAGACATCCCGATCCTTTCCCTCCAGTCCAAGGGCCTTTGCAAAGGGGAAGACACAAAATTGAAATGCCTATCCTCCTTTTTTTTTTTTTTTTTTTTTGAGACGGAGTCTCGTGCAGTGGCCGGATCTCAGCTCACTGCAAGCTCCGCCTCCCGGGTTCACGCCATTCTCCTGCCTCCGCCTCCCGAGTAGCTGGGACTACAGGCGTCCGCCACCTCGGCCGGCTAGTTTTTTGTATTTTTTAGTAGAGACGGGGTTTCACCGTGTTAACCAGGATGGTCTCGATCTCCTGACCTCGTGATCCGCCCGTCTCGGCCTCCCAAAGTGCCGGGATTACAGGCTTGAGCCACCGCGCCCGGCTGCCTATCATCCTTTAAAAAAACACACAAACAGGAAAAAAAAAAAAAAAAACAAAAAACCACCCAGGAGGGCAATTTCCTTGGAGCAGCACAGTCAAGCCCATCTGTGTAAAATGTAGTCTTTGGTCCACAGAACTCTGCAATTCTACTCCCAGTGAGATGAGGCCCTACTAGGGTCAGAGCCATACTGCAGGACATGGCGACGGCCCTGAGACACCCTGCAGTCAGCCGCACACAGGAGCCCCGGAGCCCTCTTCCCTCTGCCAAAAGCAACCTCCAAAGAGTCACTGGGCTTCCAGGCCTGGTGGGAAGTATTCACTCTTCTTTGTAATTTAGGCACCTCCTGGGGAGGGGGAAGGGGAAGGAGATCCTTCACTAGGGCCACTGCTAAGGCCTGACTCAACCAGAAGAAAGAACAAGCGCCATCCAAACCCATGATACTAGTCCCACTCAGGTCTCAGGTGTTGAATGGCGACCCTGGACACACCCAGTCTCCTGGCTGAACTCCATCCTTTCTAAGCAAATGCCTAGAAAACTTAAAAGGTGCCCAGGCAGCAGAGCCAAGGAAAGTGGTCCTCCCACGTGGAGACCAAGAGGCCTCTGGTTTCCTGCCAGGACTATCACCACCTAACCCCTGTCCCCAGAACACAATCCCATAGCAGAACCGACCAGTGGAGGCCAGAGGGGAGAGGGCACAGGCACTCATGTGCACTTGGCCTTCTTAGCCTGAGGTCTGGGGAGTTTCTTGTTTGGGGTAGGTTTCGGGGAACGAGGCAAGAAGTCCGGATCACCCAGTAGCACGCTCACCCAGGATGTCATTGGCAGAGAAGGCAGCGCCAGTGAAGGCAATGGGGGAGCGTAGATATTGGTGAGGTTCAGCTCCTTGAACTTCTTCCCAATCAAGTTCAGCGCTTTGTCTACATGATGCTGAGAGCCTAAATAGAGGATGGGTGCAGGACACACAATCACTGTAAGAGGAAAGTCACACACACACTCACAAAAACACAGCCACATACCCTACTCCACTGGACTTTGCATAGAGTTCAAGTGCATCTCTGAAGTACCAAAACACTTAAGCTCTGCTTTAGGAAGAAAGGCATCGAAGCCTTTCAAATGATACCTCTGCCATTACGATCCACGCTTTCAATGCAACAGGAAGAGGTAGGCAGCTGGGAAAACACCAAAGGGGAATTGTACACAGGGCACTTCTGCTTTGAGAGGAGGCTTTTTTTTTTTTTTTTTTTTGAGACAGAGTCTCGCTCTGCCGCCCAGGCTGGAGTGCAGTGGCGTGATCTTGGCTCACTGCAAGCTCCGCCTCCCGGGTTCACGCCATTCTCCTGCCTCAGCCTCCCGAGTAGCTGGGACTACAGGCGCCCGCCACCTCGCCCGGCTAGTTTTTTTGTATTTTTTAGTAGAGACGGGGTTTCACTGTGTCAGCCAGGATGGTCTCGATCTCCTGACCTCGTGATCCGCCCGTCTCGGCCTCCCAAAGTGCTGGGATTACAGGCTTGAACCACCGCGCCCGGCCGAGAGGAGGCTTTATGGGGTGGTGGGCACTGTGAACCCAGGACCCAGGCCCCGCCCAACCAAGCACCCACCCTTCTCCTGGCCAAAGATCAGAGTAGGGAGGGACCTAAGTTTCCCGCAGGCACCTGAAATGGGGGAAAGGCTGCAGGGAAGACACCCAAGGCTCCCTTCCCTGGGATGAGAAGTAGGGTTTCCTATTCCAAAAAGATAGCAATTGAAACTCAGATGCTAGTCACTTCTATTTAATATTTCAGGTAAGAGGCAATACAAGCAGCAGATGCTACTGACCTTCTATGTGGCAGATCTGGACGCTCTGGGTGTAAGGCAGGGTTGAAATGTAGATCTTGGCACCAGATGTTTGTTTCAGAAAACTCACATACCGCCCCTGCTTGCCAATTAGCCGACCGACTAAGTGCTTCCAGAAAGAGAAAAAGAGTTGAGAGGATTAACGGGAAACCAATTCCCTGGACACCCAAAGACCTACTTCTGTTTTACACAAGATCACGCTCAAACATATTAGCTGTTACCATGTCAGCATTTATTTTCCAGGACTATTCTAAGCACTTACATTTACTCATAGTACCTATGAAACACATAACTTTATCACCATTCTGTAGACGGGGAAACAAGCCCAGAGAGGCTTGTTCCTTAAGGAACTACCTTAAGGTCACACAGCTGCTAACCAGGAAGTTGAACCAGGCAGTCTGGCTCCAGGACCAAGCAGTTCCCATTTCATCCCAAAAATGTGGCCCAGACCCAGAAAGCTGCAAAGGGAGCAGCATCTTCTCTAAAACCCATGCTAAGAAGTTTTGCCAGCACACAATTTCTCATGCCCCTCTCCCTCTGGTCTACTCAGATCCAAAGATAAAGGGGCTCGATTTGAAAATGAAGGTCTAAGAACCCTGGGCTCCCACTGCCAAGTGACAGCAGGTTGGAGCCTGCAGAGCAGAAGACACGCAGAAATCCCCAGTGTGCCAGAGTTCAAGGCGGACAGAAGGAGCCAAACTTAACCCTTACGTAAGACGGGCTCCCACACAACCCCCAACGACCCCCTCCCAGAGGAGCTACTGGGGACACGGTCCCTCCTCAGGCACAGCCTTTCTCGTCAAGCCCTTTGTAACCACTGAAGGAAAAGCAGGCAGGATGGGTAAGGACCCTCCAGGGAGGAAACCACCAAGAGAGCTGGCAACCCAGGGTCAAAACAGCCACTCTGACCCAGAGTTCAGACCAAGTCAAATCTCCACCCGAGCACAGAGCCCAGGGCTCTGGGAGAATGCGGTCTGACAAATTATTTCCGAGCCCCCGAGACAAACATCAAGATCAAGCTAATATGTTGTAAGTTCTAACAGCAAGAAGCTCGAAAGCACTTAAGCACTCAGGAATGGGGGACTGATGAAGTAAACTGACATTCACACAATGAATAATGCAGTTACAATCACATTTTCAAAGAATAACACACAAAAATTAAATTGTTAAATATTTAAAGTATTAATTAAAGTGACATAATCTCAGTTTTGTTTAAAAACCATAGGGTGCCAGATGAGAAGGAAATAAAAGTCTTTCACAGTCACTCTCAAGGGTAGGATTAGAGCTGATTTTTATTTTCTGCATATATTTCTATACTTTTCAAGTTCTCTAAAATATGGATTTATGCTTTGCTCAATTATAAAATACACTTTACGTTGGAGCACTTGAGCAGAGCTCAGTGAAGGGATTCTGGCTGGCCTCCACGGCCTCAGTGTTTTTTTTCCAAATAGATCTCAGCCCCAGAATATGCAAGAACCACCCCCAAGGGAGAGACACACAGGCCTGCAAGTTTGAGAAGTACAAGAATAAGATGCTCCTGGAAGCAGCCAGAGGAATTCCATGTTGCAGGAAGCTCTCTGAGCCTTGGCAAAGTGTAGTGTGTCCTCTCCCCGCAGCCTTTGGCTGACCCAGGGCTCCTTCTGGTTTACTGTCCCTCTCCCAGCTCCCTCCCCCAGGTCTAACGGCCCTGGCCCCAGGGAGCTTTGCGGGTTACCATGGAACCAGCCTGGGGGACTCCACCCCTACCTTTGGCACCTCGATCTCCCAGATGATGAGGTCGACCTTCTTAGGGTTGGAGCCTGCCTGGGCATTTTGGAAGCTCTCAGTCTTCTTGAGACTGCAACAGCTATCCACGGAATCCATGCTGTTCCTGTCAGAACCTGCAGGGGAGGAAGCAGCAGGCGCGCGCACACACAGACCCCAGCTCAGAGCAGCCAGTAACCCAGAACTTCCCAAACTCACATTCCCGGGAGGCCCTGCCCCACACCCGCTCCTCAAGCTTGGCAGGTGACTGTCAACTTACAGTCTAGAAGGCTCAGAACAACCCCAATGAAAGGAGGACTGGGGGTGTCGATACACCTAATTTTAGCCTGCCACTTACAGTCCCACTTGCTTAATTGGGAGCCGCACCCAGCCACAGCTGCTGGAGCAGACACACAAGTGGTGAACTGGGAAGGGACAGACTGCGCCCAGGGAAGGGGAGCCCACAGGGCAGAGGAGGAGACATGATTGAGGTCCACATGGTCCTGAGAGCCAGACCGATGGACTGCAAACACCTTGACACCCTTCCAACTATCCTACCCTCTCAGTCCAAGGGTCGGTCTCCTGTCCCCAGGGCCCAGTTCCAGGGTCACAGGTACAGGCCTTCAGCCAAGCAGAGCTAGACAAAGTCCTCATTGGCCTGCCTGAGGGCCCCATTCTTATACCCAGCGGGGACCTGCTCGTTCCTCTGCCATATGTGGACAAAAAAAGGAGAGTCTCCTTTCCCTTTGCTTAGGCCTGATTCGTGCAACTCTGAACACTCTTCTGGCTCAAATACTCCCTTGGTCAAAAGACGGAGCCAAAGCTCATGGCCAAGAAAACCCAATGGGAAAAGGACTCTGCTCCCGACCTGGGCTGTTTCACTCTCGCTCAAGAGTGTGCCAAAGGGACTGTCACAAAAAAGAGGGTCCAGATCAGCTCAAGAGAAGTGGCCCTGGCTTAAATATGGATGACTCAATCACCAGAAAGAGATCACTCCTGAGAGTCTACCAACTAGGTTACCTTCCACATGGTTTCTCCAAACCCTGGGCATAATCCTTTGCCAAGTAACCCATACACTGGATGCAGAGAACTAAGGCCCAAGAGATCCTGCTCCCAGCTAAGGAAGAATCACCTTCAAAGTGACATCCCCCCTTAACCTAGGCGCTTGGAACAGGATTCATGCAGGGAAAAGTACCCCTTCTAGGGGAAGACTGCTTGGCTAGGGAAGCATAACAGGCTGACAGGGGTTGGGGAAGGGGGCGGGGAGCTCTGCTCACTCACAGCCCCCAGCCTCTGTCCCACAGAATGGGACTGGCTAACACCTGCCATCTCGATGGCGCCCAGCAGTGGCTCAGAACCACACCAGGACTCTAGCAGGCTGCACTCCAAGGCCAGCTGCCAGCTCCCTCAGTAGGGTGGTCCCTGGACCCCTCTCAGCTTCAACTTTCTCACACACAAAGCAGAGCTGACATGAGGGTGCATGCGAGGCACTACCCTGGTGCTTGGCACCCACTGCATGCTCGTGGACAGTATTACCTCATTTCCACCCGCCATCTCTAA
Source organism: Macaca fascicularis (assembly GCF_037993035.2). Classification (NCBI taxonomy): domain Eukaryota; kingdom Metazoa; phylum Chordata; class Mammalia; order Primates; family Cercopithecidae; genus Macaca; species Macaca fascicularis. The sequence continues at coordinate 49,611,151 of NC_088390.1, forward strand.
ACCTCCCTGCCCATCACCATGGCTTAGGTTCAAGCCTAAACTCAACAGGTCTGAGTAGCTACTACTATCCATCTAGAGTAGGCAGACAAGGCTGTGGGGCTTGTTAATTCAGCCGAGGGGCAGTAAGCAAAGGGAAACTCCTTTATTCTTAAAAAATAAATAAAACAAAAAACACCCATTTTAAGATGCAATATTTTAAGAAACATTTAAACATCCAGAGATTAGGATGCATCATATAGTATCTGGCCTTCTATAATCATGACTGGCAGCACTTTTGTCCTTCCAAGGTACATAAAAACAGTAGTGTCGCAACAGCATCTTGGAGGTGACAAAACGTAGTGTGTGGTACAAACGAGATGCTGCCGAAAGTAGTAAAATTCCCGATCAAGATTCCCAACCTTCCTGGAGCTGAAATGGGAGGGAATGGCTCCAGGACAAACGTCAGAGAGGCACTGGGATACTCGTGGCCTCTCTCCATGAGATAAATGAAAACACCCCGGGGCGGCTGCAGAAGCAGGGTCAGGAGCTGCTGACCTGTAAGTTAGCGGTCTGAACTGTCTACGCTGGGGTCAGCACTCGAAAAACCCAGGACACCTCGTTATCAAAGTGCCCCGCTTTCCCGGGGTGGAGCTGCAACTGCACAGAAAGAAAATGGCTGAGGCTCTCTGCAAAGGTGACAGCGACAACTCAGGAAGCTCGAGCCTCCCACAAGTATTTAAAGCTGTGGCCATTCTTTGGGCACTTACCCTGTAAGAGCTTCTGGAGAAGGAAAGCAGGTGAAGACATGGGAACAAGCACATGATTAAAAGGAAATAAACCATTCAAAACACTCACACCCATACTTGGCACTCAAGGGAGGGAAAGCTAAGGAGACCTCTCCATTAAAACACACACACACACACACACACACACACACACACACACACACACAGAGGTTAGTGTTTAAAAAAGAAAAAAATGGGCTGGGCATGGTGGCTCACACCTATAATCCTAGCCCTCTGGGAGGCCGAGGGCGGAAGGATCACTTGAGCCCAGGAGTGCGAGACCAGCCTGGGCAACACAGGAAGACTCCATCTGCACCCAAATAATAATTTTTTTAAAAAAAGAAAAAAAGGCACACTAATGTTAATCAGTGAGCCCAACTTGGAGCTGGTTCCTTGGGAAGGGCTCACTGGGGAAGGTCACCGGCTGAGGAACCAAGTGACAGCTCCCAAGGCTTGGGGTTTCAGGGCAATCTAACTGCTCAGTTACCCACCAGCTTTATGCCGTGTCCAGCTCTCTGCAGGTTGGGACAAAGAGCTGAAGGGCACCATGACTTTGCTGCACAAGTAGCAGAAGGGAGAGGCAGACTGGCGGCCTTTCTCCAAGAAATACTGGGAGCGCCCCATCCTCTAAATGAACCCGAGACCCTCCTACCTCCTGAATGATCTGCTTCCACATCCATGGTCCATCCATCCTCAGCCCCCAAGTCTGACAACTCCCCCTTCAGTACCCCATTGCTGAAGGGCACAGTACTTTCTGGCAGTGGCGGCGTGATGGCCTTGTCTCTAGGGCTTGAGCTGGTCTCTGTGCAAGAGTCTTCAAGCCCTGAAGTGCTGAGAGAATCCGAGCAGTGTCCTGGGGAAGCCACCAAAGGGACACTTTGGCTGCTGTCTGACATGCAAGTGACACATGTGGCATCTTCCACCAGGATGCCCGCCCGGTCCGGCGACTCTTCACCAGGAGTGGTCGGTGGCAGGCAGGGGGTCAAGGAGATGTGGTGTGCAGAGATCTTTGGTTTACTGTCCTTGATGGGGCTGGACAGAGGGCTGTTCAGGCAGCTCACGTAGGTCTTTGGTGGTGCTGAGCCCTCTGCTGGTAGGCCTGGCGAGGGGAGGGCAGCATCCGACAGGGCAGCAGCTGCCTCTGCTGTGGCAGGTTCCCCAGTGTCGGAGCCCAAGACAGTTTGCTGGTGAACTGGGACACAGCTCTCTTCCTCCTGCCCTTGGAGCTGACTGGCCTGATACACACAACCTGTAACCTTGCCCACCGCGGTGGCCAGCACCTGTTCGGTTGCTTCCGAGATCACTTGGGAGATTATCTGGAAGGCAGCCTGCTCAATCTCCTCATTTCTATCCAAGCCCTCCCCATTTCTATCCAAGCCCTCCTCATTTCTATCCAGACCCTCCTCATTTCTATCCAAGCTCTCCTCATTTCTATCCAAGTTCTCCTCATTTCTATCCAAGCTCTCCTCATTGCCCAGTTCTCCCTCGACATCTCTGTCCTGGGCTTTGGCATCTGTGATTGGGGGTGCTGGTGCCGCATCGTCCTTTGGCAGCTCTGTGTGAGCCGACTTGATGAACCTACTTGGCAACTTCTCTGCTACATACTCTTCCTCCTGCACCGGCCCCACCTGGGATGAGCTGCTCTTCCCCTTCTCTTCTTCCCCTTCTAAAGAGGCTAGGTTGGGGGCCTTGCTGTTCTCCAATTCCAAGACATGCTCCTGAGACAATAGATCTTCTTCAAGCACCTTTTCCCCCAACACAGCATCACCGGTCCCTTCGGCCCCACCTGTCTCTCTTGCCCTCTCCCCAGAGCCATGCTTCTCTGGGGGCGCTGCAGGGTAGCCTGGCTGGCCCCTTCCTGGCACCCTACTGAACGGGGACTCTTGCTTACACACCTCAGCTGATTTGTGGGGGAATAGTACACCCTTTGGAGATGAAAGGGGGCACTCTAGAGGAATCAATTTGGTTTCACCACCTGTCAGGGCTAGCTCCAGCTTTGCACTGTTGTCTCTGCATGTTCCTGGTCGCAATCTCATGTCTATGGTATTAGGAAGACTGCCCGAGGACTCTGATCTTCGGCGAGGTGGGTGTGCCCGGAGCAATGCTGGTGGCTCTGCAGGCAGCTTGCTCATGGTGGACAGTTCCTTTTCTGGCGGCTCTGTGACGCTGGGGGGCATGGACACCACTTCGGGACAGACGTCTTCCATGGGAAGAGGTTCTTTGATGGCAGAGTCAGCCCTCAGCTGCACAGCACCAGCCTCCACCTGCTCATCATGGCTGCTGACGTGGCCTTTTTTACGAGAGAAAAACCACCACCAGCCGAGAAGTGCCAGCATCCCAGGCAATGCCAAGGGGAAGAGCGAACGGAACTGGATTGCCATCCTGCAGGCTTGAAGTAATTACACCTGGGGAGAGCAGGAGAGTGGGGAGGAAGAATGTCACAGAGCCAGGTAGGAAGATACTGGCAACTGCACATGCAAGACAGTCAACAGGGTAGGGCCGAAGCCATCTCCCCCACCTTCCCTGCCCTCCAAGAGGAGCACACTCTCAGCTTGTACCAGTCCACCCTCTGTGTGATCCACTGGGGGTCGGAGGCCAGGAAGAGGCATCTTCCCCTCCATGCTCCCCAACTCACACACCCTCTTGAAACAAACCAAGCATTCTGTTCTTTAACCCAAATTCCTCCCTCCATCACTTCATGATGCCAAAGTCTCCCTATGTTCCCCAAAGGGGCTGGCTCTGCTCAGTGTGGCTCAGCTCTCTAAACTCACAGAACATTTTTATCTATCAAGTGGCATCGGAGCATTTCAAACCCCCATGGAATCCACATGTACATGGGTTCCTCACATCTCCCCACAAAATGAGTCCATGAAATGGCACTTCATTACTCAGCAATTAGAGATGCTGAGAATGAAGGAGGAATAAAATTTCAAATGGCTAAGGAGATGCTCCAGGGTGAGGGACCAACACAGCAAACTGCAGCATGAAGGGCCAGGTCAGACTTGGAGGACTCAAGTACAGGCGGTCCCTGATCTTCCAAGGCTCAACTTAGAATTTTTCAACTTTACAATGGTGTGAAAGCAATACCCATTCAATGGAAACTATACTTCCAATTTTGGATTCTGATCTTTTCCTGGACTAGCGATATGTGATGCGCTACTCTCTCACGATGCTAGCTCCCAGTCATCCACTCTATCACAAGGGTGAACATCGGGCATCCAGAGTGGATCGTGCTGCTAGGTGATTTTGCCCAACTGTAGACTACTGTGAGTGTTCTCAGCTCGTGTAAAGTAGGCTAGGCTAAACTATGGTGTTCAGTAGGTTAGGTGCATTAGATGTGTTTATTTTTGATTTATGCTATTTTCAGCTTATAATGGGTCTACCAGGATGTAACTCCATTGTAAGCTGAGGAGCATCTGTACCCTCGTGGGGTCAGTGAGGGTGTCCCAGCGCCCCACTGCATAGTCTGGACTTTATCCTGTAGACAACAGAGAACCAGCATAGGTCTGCAAGGCACACACACCAAATTGTTTCTAGAAGGCAATTCTGGGAACAGGATGAAAAGTGCATCGAGGCTGGGCGTGGTGGCTCACGCCTGTAATCCCAGCACTTTGGGAGGCAGAGCTGGGCAGATCATCTGAGGTCAGGAGTCCGAGACTAGCCTGGGCAACACGGTGAAACCCTGTCTCTACTAAAAATACAAAAATTAGCTGGGCGTGGTGGCGAGCACCTGTAATCCCAGCTACTCAGGAGGCTGAGGCAGAAGAATCACTTGAACCCGGAGGCAGAGGTTGCAGTGAGCCAAGATCAAGACTCCATCTCAAAAAAGAAAAGTGAAGAGATGGAGCAGAAGGAACCTAGAAACCTAAGTCAGTTAGGTCTAAGCAAGGAGAAACGGTAAGGGCCTAGAAGGCAACAGCAGACATGGAAAGGGGATAGAAAACTCAATTTTTCCTCATCTGTAAATTGGGGACACATCTCTTAATGGATGGTTGGTATAAGGATTAGCTGAGATATAGAAAGTTCTTTGCAAAGCAGGGTTAACACTCATTAAAGGTATATGACGGGCTTATTCTAGAACACTTATATTCAATGCTTCCTGTGCCAGCAAACTTTAAATCTCTCTGCCAAAGTAATGTCTTTTTAAAACCAAAAATCCTTGAACTGACAAGCTGAATTACACCTTATTTGGGTTTGTTTTTAGAGATAACAAATATATATGTTTTAACAACTCATACTGGTTTAATTGACTTATATTAATGTTTTCTGGCAGAACCAGAACATCAGTACTTTTAAAAGTTCCCTGAGAGGTTCTAATTTCCAGCCAAGGCTGGGAACCGCTACTCTAGGACTCCGCCTCTGAAAGTGGAGTCCTGAATATCGCCTGGGGCCTTGCTAGAAATGCAGTACCTCAGTCTCACCTCAGACCTGCTTGTTAACAAGACCCCTAGGGGATTCCGAAGGACCTTACAGTTTGTGAAGGAATGCTAAGAGGTGTGTTCTGCCCCTACAGTGATGAAGTAGCAGTGGTAGTGAGAAGGTCACCTCCATTTGAAAGTCCCCATATCTTTAAAGGTAAACTTTCTTGCTGATACTTGAAGCAGCAGCAATGATAGCATTTGAAGCAAAATGCAGGGTTAGGCAGTGGCCAGGACTAAGACTTTACATCAATTCCTCAGAGAGAAAACTTAGTGCTACCATTTTACTTCACATTCAAACACACAACCTTGCTAGATTGTTTTCCTTTTATCTCACTGTCGTCCAGGCTGGAGTGCAGTGGTGTGATCTCGGCTCATTCCAACCTCAGCCTCTGGGTTCAAGCAATTCTCCTGCCTCAGCCTCCAGAGTAGCTGGGTCTACAGGCGCCCACCATCACGCCTGGCTAATTTTTGTATTTTTGGTAGAGACGGGGTTTCGCCATGTTGGCTAGGCTGGAACTCCAGACCTCAGGTGATCCGCCAGCCGGCCTCCCAAAAAGTGCTGGGATGACAGGCCACGGCACCCAGCCAAATGTATTACTATCTTAAAGGTTAAAATAGCTCAAGGAGGCTGGGTGCAGTGGCTCACGCCTATAATTCTAGCATTTTTGGAAGCTGAGGCAGGTGGATCACAAGGTCAGGAGATCGAGACCATCCTGGCTCACATGTTGTAACCGTGTTTCACTAAAAATAAAAATAAAATAAATTTTAAAATGAGCCAGGCATTGTGGTGGGTGCCTGTAGTCCCAGCTACTCAGGAGGCTGAGGCAGGAGAATTGCTTGAACCCGGGAGGCGGAGGTTGCAGTAAGCTGAGATCGTGCCACTGCACTCCAGTCTGGGTGACAGAGCGAGACTCCGTCTCAAAAAAAAAAAAAAAAAAATAGCTCAAGGCATACAGCCAAGGAATGGGTACCTAAATTCTCTTCCACATTAAATCTGGAACCCATTATTCTAGAACTGGGGGGAAGAGGTGTTATATGAGCCAAGAAAAGGGGAGGTCTGTACTACCTTTCTGGAGAGCCTTATAATAGCTCTTAAAAGCTCATAACCACATCCTACAACTCAGAAATCCCACACTTGGCATCTTTAAATTTAAAAAAACAAAACAAAACCACAACAAAGAAAAATCCACAAAGCCAAGCCTGTGATCCCAGCTACTTGAGAGGCAGAGACAGGAGGAGGATCGCCGAAGTCCAAGAGTTCGAGACCAGCCTGGACAACATAGTAAGACTAGTCTCTTAAAAATTTTTTTTTTTCAAAATGTTTTTAACCCACATACCTCTGCATAGGCAGAGGTCTATACAAGAATGCCTGCTGAGGCATCATTTGAAACAAAATTGGGATTAACATTTCAGGGAAATCACTGCTAGGTAGATTATGGAATCCATGGACATACCAATGTTACAGAAAGAAGCTGATCTCATGTGCCAACATGGAAAAAATCACCTGGATACATAAAACAAAAACGTACAGACCACCATGTGTATGGAATGTCTATGTTCACATAATCCCATGGAAAAACTGGGAAGGACACACAACAAGTCATTCAGTTGTAGGAGGGGGAAGTTTCTGTACACTGATCTCGTATCCTGAAACTTGCTGAACTCACTAATTCTAACCATTTAGTAGATTTCCTTGGGATTTCTTTTTTTTTTTTTTTTTTTGAGACGGGGTCTCGCTCTGTCACCCAGGCTGGAGTGCAGTGGCCGGATCTCAGCTCACTGCAAGCTCCGCCTCCCGGGTTCACGCCATTCTCCTGCCTCAGCCTCCCGAGTAGCTGGGACTACAGGCGCCCGCCACCTCGCCCGGCTAGTTTTTTTTTTGTATTTTTTAGTAGAGACGGGGTTTCACCGGGTTAGCCAGGATGGTCTCGATCTCCTGACCTTGTGATCCACCCGTCTCGGCCTCCCAAAGTGCTGGGATTACAGGCTTGAGCCACCGCGCCCGGCCTTGGGATTTCTTACACACAGATAAAGACAGTCTTACTTCCTCCTTTTGGGAGGAGAGATTTTTAATTTCTTTCATGATGGTTCTCCAACTTGGCTTCACATTAGCATCACCTGGCAAGCTTTTAAAAGCCCAAGGCCAAGGCAGCACCAGCCCTATTAAATCAGAATCTTAGAGTGAGATCCCAGCAGCAGGGTTTTTTTTTTTTTTTTTTTTTTTAAACCAAGGTGATTACAATGTGCAGTCAAGTTTGAGAATCACTGTTCTGAGGCCAGGTGTGGTGGCTCACACCCATAATCCCAGCACTTTGGGAGGCTGGGGTTGGGGGTGATGGAGGGGGCGGCAAACTGCTTGAGGCCAGGAGTTTGAGACCAGCCTGGACAACATGTGAAACCCTGTCTCTAAAAAAAAAAAAAAAAAAAAAAAAAAAATTAGCCAGGTGGTATAGTTCCAGCTGCTCCAGAGGCTGAGGCAGGAGGATTACTTGAGCCCAGGAGGCGGAGTTTGCAGTGAGCTGAGATCGCGCCACTGCACTTGCAACAGAGTGAGACCCCATCCTGGGGGAAAAAAAAAGAATCACTATTCTCTAACAACCTGCACACACCCAAAAAGGTGGTAATGATGGGAGATTTGCCTTGTATTTGCTTTGTGTTCAACTGTCTTTCAAATAAAGGAGTAAAGACAGGGAAGTCCCCCTAAACCTATTCTGGTTTGGGGGCTGCCCAATAATTTTATTTTATTTTATTTTTTGAGACAGAGTTCTGCCCTCGTTGCCCAGGCTGGAGTGCAATGGTGTGATCTCGGCTCACCGCAACCTCCACCTCCCGGGTTCAAGCGATACTCCTGCCTCAGCCTCCTGAGTAGCTGAGATTACAGGCATGCGCCACCACGCCCAGCTAATTTTGTATTTTTAGTAGAGACAGGGTTTCTCCATGTTGGCCTGGCTGGAAAAAATAATTTAAAAAAAAGAGTAAGGACAGTTTGAGACAGGAAAGTGGCTATGGGGAAAGTGTCTATAGGGGAGTGTGCCCATGGCCTGCTGTCAGGAGATCAAATACTACCCCACAGCGCACACGCCAGGAGGAAGAGGAGCTGAGTCTAAACCCAGGTTTTCAACTGGTCAGTTTGTTTGTTTACTTACTTATTTATTTAAGACAGAGTCTCGCTCTGTCGCCCAAGCTGGAGTGCAGTGGGCACGATCTTGGTTTACAGCAACCTCTGCCTTCTGGGTTCAAGCGATTCTCCTACCTCAGCCTCCCAAGTAGCTGGGATTACAGGCACATGCCACCATGCCTGGCTAATGTTTGTTTTTTGTTTGTTTGTTTGTTTGTTTGTTTTAGCAGAGATGGAGTTTCACACCATGTCGGCCAGGCTGGTCTCCAACTCCTGACGTCAAGCGATCTACCCACCTCAGCCTCAAAAACTGTTGGGATTATAGGCGTGAGCCACTGCGCCTGGCCAGGTCAGTAAATTTAGATTGTGATTCCTTACTAACTAGGCAATCCCATTTCACCCAGATTTATAGCTGTGACTCCCATAGCAATTATCTGATCTTACGAAGAAGATTAAATGGGATGGGGTAGAGAGGAAGAAAAACAATCCTAACAACTACCCCACCGGGGGACAGTTTTCCTTATTTTACATAACAAGGGCTCAAGGCCACAGACTCTAATTGGCTGTCTGCTCAAAACACTAGCCACCTCTCAAGATGGCTGGGAGAAGCCCCACCCCTTTAGAACTAAAAGTTGATCCCAAGGGGTCCTGCCGTCTCCAGCAGTTAGTTGCTGCTCCCACACCATACCACCACACCCAGCCTCCCAAGATCCCACAAGGGGACTATACTACAGTGAGGTAGAGACCCAAGACTCAAAGCACGCACCCCCGCCCTGGCTTTGGTCCTGTACCCTAGGCCACCCATACCCAGTCCCCAGCGCTTTCTGTCACTAGGCTCCCTGCACTTCACCTGCCCTGTTCTCGGTCCTCAGACAGAATGCACAGAATCACCACTGTGGGCCACAACGCCCACCCCTGCCTGCTGCTCTGTAGCTTCCCAGGACACCACCACCAGCCCTCCCAGCCCAGCTTGTTCCCCAGAGACTAAGGCTCTAAACCCTCAGACCACCACCTCTAGAGTCACCCCTACAGTCACTGGAGCTGCTGAAGAATTACTGCCCAGGAAACATGGTTTCTACATTTCCAAGCCAGGGAAGGCCTCCTAGAAGGCACTGAATACTGCTACCCTGAAGCCATGTCACCCAACCCACAGAATCCAGCATGTCCCACCTAAATTCCCAGTGCCCATTACTCCTCAGCCTTCACCCCACACTCTGGACTAAAGCCAGAGACCCAAGGCTGAGCAATCAGGAACCAGGTGTCACTGCTTCTATGCAGCGAGTGGCTCAAGATAAAGCCCTTATCTACACCATTGCTTCCAGGAACAGGAACTGCCTGGCTTGAAGCGTTCCACCAGCACTTGAGAACAGAGATTACAAGATCCCCAAAGAGCAGAGTGGAAGATGTGTTTTTTTCCTTGCTACCAGGGAATTGTGCTTAGAGATATGAACCATCCTCCAACAAGAACAGAGCCAAGAGCCCCTGGGATCAGCAGGCCTTGGCAGGGTCTCACTAAGGGCACCCATTGCCAGGAGACACCTCACAGATGCCCCTCCACCAGCCCCCACTTCCCACTAGTCAAGAAATCAGCTAGGCCAGGCACAGTGGCTCACACCTGTAATTCCGGCACTTTGGGATGCTGAGGCGGGCAGATCATGAGATCAGGAGATCGAGACCATCCTGGCTAATACGGTGAAACCCCGTCTTTACTAAAAATACAAAAAAAATTAGCCGGGCGTGGTGGTGGGCACCTGTAGTCCCAGCTACTTGGAAAGCTGAGGCAGGAGAATGGTGTGAACCCGGGAGACGGAGCTTGCAGTGAGCCAAGATTGCGCCACTGCACTCCAGCCTGGGTGACAGAGCGAGACTCCGTCTCAAAAAAAAAAAAAAAATACATACATATATATGTATCAGCTAGCCCCTCACTCCCTCACCCCTGAGGCAATTATCACCACAGTCAAACAGACTTCTTCGGAATTTTTGCCATTTACCTGGTCAGACAGGCCTACAAGAGGTGGTATAAAATGCATCAGCCTTTCCTGAATGCCCAGGTAGTGCCACCTTCTCATACATACACATACCCCTTCAGCCTTACAAGGCTCTTCTGACATCTTCCTTCCTGCACTGGGCCAGACTCTTCGGAGTTGCTCTCTTTGCCCTGAGGTGTTTGTTTTTGTAAACCTGAACTTCTCAACGTTTAAGCGGTTTCACAGTAGTCCCCAAAGCCTTCATACTCACAAGCTAATCAAAGGCTGGCTCCTCCCCAAGGCCCAGGACTAAGGGCAGACCTGTCTGCAGTCAGAGAAAAGCCTCCCAGAAGGATGCTGCAGAGCCCTGCCCTAGGGTTGGTGGGGAGGACACTCTGTCATTTTGAATCTGTTGGAATTAAATAGCTGCCTGCTTATTTTTAGCAGGTCCATTTGCCTGGGAATAGACGCACGCTGGCTAGTTGCCAAGTGGTCACACAGAGCTGAAGTCAGGCACGTGCTACAGCCAGAGGCCTCAGCATTCATCTGCTCACTCCAGGTTCCAAAGGATCTCTTCTTTCTCCAGGGAGGTACCTGCAGCTTCTCAGAACAGCCCTCAGAAAAGTAATGGCCCCACTCTCAACTCAGCTGACAAACCTGGTAACTGCAGACTAGAGCCTTCTGCTAAACAAGAAAACAAATCCCTGGCAATGGTACATAGAGTGTTGGTCCCAGTGACTAAGCCAATTTGGCTGCAGTTACTGCAAAAAGAGCCACATGTAACTGATGGGAAAGTCCACCATAAAAACAACAGCTTAGGAGCCAAGGGCCCAACAAGCCCAATTTGGGCTTGGGCCTGGTCAGTGAAGCCACATCCACTTTGCGTTCTGAATGAGCATTTACACTGGAATTTGAACATTTCTTCCGTTATTCCAGTGTTCACACTGACAAAGGCTGTCCCCACGTGTTCTACCAATAGGAAGGAGCCTGCCCAAGACACTCCACCTCCCAAGTGCCCAGCTCATTAAGTTCCTGCTGAGGGACTCTTCCCCTTGAAGGGTGTCTTCCAAGGGCAGAGAATCAGAACCTAAAGCCCAGCACTTCAGCCACTGCATTCAGAGAATGACAGCAGGCTGTGGCCAGGCAGAGGCATACTCCCTTCCATGGGAGTTTGGTGGAGGAAAATCACAAACTCGGAGTTCTCTGTAAGATTCCAAGAGGGCCTCTTGGCTTGTATCAGATGCATTTACCTATTTCCTCGTCAGGTCACAGTCATTCACCTTGCTCATACATTCAAACATGTTTAAGTTGCTACAAGCAGCAGATTCCGATCACCAGAAGCGCACGATTCTGAAGGAAGAATCAATCTCACTCACTCACTCACACACGCACACACCCCTGTGCCATAAGCAGCCGTGCTGAGAAGTGGGCAAAGGGAGCCCAGGAAGGCTTTCTCCAAGACGGCCAGGATTTCCTTAGCCTGCAATGGGTGGGTGGGGAGGGGGACAGGACACAAATTGAGGTTCTAGTATCTTTGGGCATGGGAGGGAACAGCGAGTCCCAGAGTAAAACAGGAACAAATCCTAGGAGCTGAAGTGCTGGTCGGACGAGACAAAAAGAGTTTGACGTTTGCCACAGGAGCCATAGTTGCGGCAGTTGCAATGTGGTAAAGTAGAGTAGGTCACAAGAGGTAAAGGTCTGGGTGACCCTCAAGAGTGACTGCTATCCAATACTGGCAGTCACTTAGTCATGGGAGGTTACTGAGCACTTGAAATGTGACCAGTGTGACTAGGGCACTGAATTCTACTTCAGGTTAATTTAACTTGAACTCTCCACCTGCAGCTGACCCTACCTACTGGACAATGCAGCTCTAGAGCATGTTCCCGGAAGACCCCAATGAACAGGAGGGCTGCATAAATGCTGCAGCGGCCAACACCTACCTTGCTGGGTAGTGCTCGGTTCTGCCACCAAGGGTGGGGGCGATGGTAGGCCTGGGCTGTGCACCCTCAGCAGCATGGCTGGGCCAGGAATCAGAGTGCTGGAGCCATGGCTCAGGTGTTGGTCCCAGCCCAGCCTCAGTGCCCACAGGACTGTTACCTTCATCCTCAGGGGCCTGTGTAAGTCACAGTAAGCTATGACTTCATCTGGGTACCCTAGAGATCCCAAAGGAGCTCACAGTGGGGCTGTGAGGTCCTGTCCAGGACTGTCCCCCACCCTCCATTGTGACGGCCCACAGAGCAGCCAGGGGAGCCAGTACAGCCAGACCAGCACGCTCTGGGGGTGCTTTTGCCCTTCCATGTAGAGCAGCTGTCAGGAACTCGGGACACTTTCCCAGTCCAGTTCACAGAAGGAAGTCCAGAAGGCCAGAGGCTTAACCCAGTAGTGTCTGAGTACCTGCTTGGCAAAGCCTTCTACGGCCAAAATGGAAACCCTGAATCTACTACCAGGAGTTCTAGGTAAGACAAGCCAAAAGTCAGAAAGACCATCTCTGGACATGGCCTCAAATTAAGAGCTCCTCCAGTCCAACTAAAAGTTAAAGTAACTCCTGCTCTGGAAAACAGTACACAAGGGTGAACTGCCCAGCCTCCTTCCTGCTCTGCTGGCCAAATCCATGGCAGGTCCAAGTCACATGCCTCTTTTCGTGAAGGAAAAATCATCAGCACCTCCTACAAAGGTCTTCCCAATCACTTCATTTGGGGGGTAGGGGTGTGGATTTTAAAACTTTGAAGACTACGTCACACTCACCTGGCCCCTCACCTCTGGCCTTGACAACCATCTTGCTTTACAAGTGAATTCCGACAGGATTCTAAAGATGGTCACAATGCAGGTGCCAGGAATGCCTTCCTGGGTACATGGAGTTCCCGCCCACAACCACAGAAGACATTACAGAGGACTGCCCAAAAGGTATGAAATGGCAACCTGACAACAACCTTACTTAAAAGCCAGTAAAGACATCAGAAAAGATGTTGGTGTGCAGCAAAAAACCCTTCACAGCGCCTCACATGGGCAAAACCAAAGAGGTAAGACCCTGATCTTCCTAATGGCAGACTGTGAACTACGACCGCCCCAGAAATCACATAAAAGCATAGAAGGTAATTTCTATTCAACAAATAATTACTGGCACTCACAGGGAAAAGCATGGTGGGACACAAACTAATTAGGCAAGGCACTGCCCTCAAGGCACTTTCAGTCTGGGCAGGGAGTAGTGGAGACGAGGACAGAAGGAAAAAAAAAAAGCCCAAACAGGCCACCATGGTAGCTCATGCCTGTAATCCCCAACACTTTGGCATCACTGCACACCAGCCTGGGGGACAGAATGAGACCTGTCAAAAAAAAAAAAAGGGGGGGACCCATTTTCACCTGGTACCCAAATCCAGATCCCCACATTTACAACTTCTCTAAAAAGTAAAGCCAGACCTTCTGCTGGCCTGGCCTGGCGGAAGGGCTCCACGGGCCTAGCTGTCTGCTGATTTCGGCCACACAACTGAAGGCCCAATCCATGCCTTCAAACATGCCTGTCCCTGCATGGATCAGCTGGCTTCTTGTGGGCCACAAACCATGCACACCTTCTCAGCAAGCTACTGAACGATGGGCTCCCCCAAGACAAGGAAATCAACCAAGAAAGGAGGGGCACTGGATCCACAAATGAGACAAGAGAAGGGGAAAGGGAATTCCAAGGGTGAAGGGGAAGCAGAGCCAGGGAAGAGGGATGCGCCCAGGAGCAATGTGGAACTGTTGCGAGCACCTGGTGTGTGGAGCCACGGTGGCTCTGCCACTTTCCGCCAATGACAGGAGTTCCACAGCAACGGTGGAGGCTGGTGGGGCGGGGCATTGGGGGGTTAGGGAACTGGTGAGAGACAGAAATTAAGCAAAAGAAACTAAGGAAATTAACTAGGAGAGGAGAAGTGGGGGAAAAGAAGAAATATGGGAAACTAAAAACCTTGCAGCCATAAACAAGGTTCATATTATAATAATGTATATTCTGAATAGCAACTTGACCAAAACTTGGGCTATCTCTACACTGGGATGATGAGGGAAGAAAAAAGCATAGGAACAAGCTAAGTCCTAGCTCCCACAGCAGAAAAACAAATCAGATAATAATCCTTAAAAAGAAAGAAAAGAATACTACTGACAAAGGTGGGGACAGCTGGAAGAATTGAAAGCAATGGGGGTTGGGAGCGGTGGGCAAAGGACTGTCCTTTCAAGCCTTGTACACAGTCAAAAGCCAAATCTTTCTATCCTGGCTAACATGGTGAAACCCCGTCTCTACTAAAAATACAAAAAACTAGCCGGGCGTGGTGGCGGGCGCCTGTAGTCTCAGCTACTTGGGAGGCTGAGGCCGGAGAATGGCGTGAACCCGGGAGGCGGAGCTTGCAGTGAGCTGAGATCACGCCACTGCACTCCAGCCTGGGAGACACAGCGAGACTCCGTCTCAAAAAAAAAAAAAAAAAAAAAAAAAAAAAAAAAAAAGCCAAATCTTTCTACAAGTAATGTTTTGATAGAAAATACATTATTGAGCTACATACAAGTAGCAACGCATGCTCTATTACCACGCAGCTTTATGTTTCTTATTAACCATCCTAAATTTGCATTAATGTCAACTCATCTATGCACAAACTTGTAACGCCTTACTTTCCTATTATAATAATTGATGCCAATTGTGTGCTTCAGAGACCCCCAACTGCCCAGCTGACATAATATCAAAAAGAGAGTATGCTTATTGATAGTAAGACCCTTCTGGAAGCAAGGCACTGAAGGCTAGCCAGCATCAGATGGCTGGACCTCTCAGGGCTAGTCATTTAACAAAGAGTTTAACACGTACTGTGAGCCAAGTTCACTGGGCACACAAGGGAAAGAGAGCCTTCAGGAAGCAAAGGCGGAAGGAAGGGTAGAGAGTCAAATTATAGGTAAGATACTGCAAAGGTTCAGCGACTTAAATATAAAGACCTGCAGCCTCTCTCCACAGATTGAGAGAACTGAGCCCTAAGGCTGCCCTTGCATGTGATGAATTACCTATATCCCTGTGCGTGTAGCAGGGCACCAGCTGGGAGAGTTGAGGAACGGGTCACCCAGTCCTTTTCTGTGTGCTGTGGTTGAAACGAGAAAGGCTGGATGGAGCGTTTGGAAGGGGAAGCTGCAGACAGAATGGGGCGGGAATGCCTCTTGGAAGAGGTGGCATCAGAACTGGAACACTTGAGAGCTGTGCCAAGATCTGCGGGGAGGCAGGAGGAGTGGGGGGAGAAAGTTCCAGGCAGGAAGAACATGTGCCCAAGTCCTAAGGCAGGAACAGGCTTGGCTGACTCAAGAGGCAGCAAGAGGGGAGGTGAAGATGAGGTCAGAGCATGGCTCTCAGAGAAAGGGCTCTCCAACATCACTGAGCGGAAGGCCAGTCGGACTCGCAAGAACCCCAAGGGATATGGTCCACCAAACTTTCTCCAGGGGGGAAAATGATGTGCCTGAAGAGCCAAGCGGCTTTAGTTCTTAATTAATAAGCAGAAGCTGCTTCCAGACTTGTTTTCTGAAACAGGATGCCTCTGTGGCTGGTAGCATGACAGGTACACTGTGTAAGTAAACAAGGGCTTGCTTTTACCTTCATGTTGTCAGCGAATACACTTGCCAGGAAGCCCTGCGGCCATACCATACATTAGCCTTAGAGAGCCACCACTAAGGGTAAGGGGTAGTAAGCCCCCCTTACTCTCAGGCTCCCTCAAAGGAACCTGTTCCAATAAGGCAGTCCAGCCCCAGTAGGCAGACACACACAGCCTACGTAAGCCCTTGCCACTTCTTTGAATCGGACTTTGCAAAAAACAACCTTGCTCTCCAGCCAACATAAACCATAGGCAACAGAGGGCCTTATATGGCTTGAAGCTTTCTTAATCAGAAACAGATAGATGGGCTGGAGTGAGCAGCTCCAAGTTAGAGGGAAGGAGGAACACAAAAGGAGAGAAGACAGGGTGGCCTGGGGAACCAGTAAGCTTGCTGGTCAAACTGCTTGTTCACCCCTCTTCAGCTTCTGTGGCATCCCAGTAAAGAATTCTCACTGGGGGTCTATGGCTGTGCCTCCTTTCATGTTTGCATTTTGGTTTAAGCCAGAGGACACAAGGAACCAGACTGTCCACCAATCCAAACTATTAGAGACTTTTTAGTGTCCATTTAGTGGCCGGCCCTTAGGTTGGGCAACTTCACACAAAAGTGAAGTTATGGGGCCAGGCACAGTGGCTCACACCTGTAATCTCAGCACTTTGGGAGACCAACATGGAATGATCACTTGAGCCCAGGAGTCTTGAGATCGGTCTGGGCAAGGTGGTGAGACCCCATCGCTACAAAAAAAAAAAAAAAAAAAAAAAATTTTAATCAGCCAGGCATCATGACATGCACCTATAGTCCCAGCTACTTGGGAGGCTGAGGCAGGAAGATCCCTTGAACCCAGGAATTCAAGGCAGCAGTGAGCTATGATCATGCCACTGTACTCTAGCCTGGGTGACAAAGCAAGACCTCGTCTCTAAATAAATGAATAAATGAATAAATAAAAGTTTGTAATGGGGTTATGTGGTTTCCTGAGAAATTCGCTGCTGGGGCAACAAGGGGTCCTCACTCCCCAGGCAGCAGTCCTGACACCTAGCTCCCCAGCTCCCCGGGCTGCCTCAGTCACATGCCTGCCTGCACCAGGAGGCAGGCTGGGTCCCTGCCACAGATCCAGAATAGAAAAGGCAGCCCTGGAGACCTCTTAAGCAGCCACCCCCTCCACACACCCCTTGGCAGCTTCTAGGGTGGCTTTATTCTCCTCTCTCTCCTGACGAGGCGGTGGCGGCAGAGACAGCAGCAGCTTTGGCACCAGGATCTGTCCCATACACTGCAGCCACATGCACTTGGCCCTCCTAAAAGATGCCACCTGCTAAAAATAGCACCAGCACATGCTTGGCCAGGTGAGCCACACCAAAGCCAAAGGACAAAGCAGGGAGGTTATTTGCAGCACGGCCTTTTCTCCCAGAGACAGCTAAAGGCAAAGCCGAGTATGGGTCTCCCTCCAAGACAGTTCAGGCAAGTGAGACTCACTCCTGCTCCTTTTTCTTGGGAGGGTCAGAAAGGAGGGGCAAGAAGGAGTATACAGAAGACTGAACTGTCCTTCAGATCTGTTGTCGACCCAGCCTCACAAAGACACACCCAGGCCCAGGCCAGAGAAGAGCTGGGGGCTGGGGCTGTGCTTAAACAGATCTTACTGTCTCCTCTAATCAGGAGGCCAGCTACTGCCAGGTGACAGCTTTTTGGAGGGCCAGGGGATGGTCTCGTGACCTCCAAGTGAGGTCTGACAGGTGTCCGGGAAATTAGTGACTTCAGGATTGTCTTTTACAACCAGCTCAGTCTTCAGAGCAGTTTCCCTGAGCCCTCAGGCACAGCTTTTTTTATTCATAGTCATTACTTGTGCATTTCAAAAGCACCTGATGGTTGCATAATTCTGATGATAAAATATGGCTTTGGAAAGACAGGAGCGTTAAGAGCAGGATCCTGTACTTCAGTTTCCCATAAAATGAAGATGTCCTGTAATATGGAGTAAGAATATCTCCCTCACAGAGTTGTAACGAGGCTGAAAACACTTAATAGTCAGACTCCATATGTGGGATAAATGATTTTAATCTTTTTAAAACCCAGTTTAGTTTCCTGAATGAGGATGTGGTGATAAAGGGGCAGTAAATAAGCAACAGCCTATGAGCATGGGGGACAGGGGGCAGAGGAGGAGGTGGGGAGCACATCCCAACCCAGGCCCAAGGCCAGTCCAGCCGTCGCTGTGTCCTGGGACCAGCTTACCCTACTGGATCCTGTTTCTTCACCCACAAGCTAGATCACTGTACTAACCTCAGAGGGCTGGGAGAGAATATAAATGACATAGTTAGAAAAAAAAAAAAGCCACTAATATGCCAGTAGGCGCTTGTTAATACTTGTCTTTTATGCTGCCTGGCTCCAAGAAAAGAGATCTCACATTATATATACCGAAGGTCAATCTAGCAGGGTTCAAACAAAGCACACCCAGGACTAGAAGAGGGGGCATCTGGAAACAAAGAACCCCCCACCCCTACCACAACAGAACACGTTAAGATCCGCACTGTGGCCCCACTCTCCCTCAATGCCTTCTGTGAAGAATGGCCCCTAACATTTAGGTGGACTGGAAAGAGCAGAATGAAAACACAACCTGGTTTAAGGGCCACACTGAGATCTGTAGGAAGTCATCAGGTGGCTGAAGGACCAAGTAACAATATGTTGACATCTGACATTTGGAGACCAAGGACAAACCAGCAAGGATCTTTATGATAATAAACCGGCTCTCAAACCAAAAGGGCTTTCTAAGGGCTTAGCGTCTGGCCCTTTGCTTCATGCTCCTATCCCCAGGTCCTTTCTGAAGGTCCTCACTCCACCTGTTTCATAACTGATTGTCCACTCCCAACTGGCGGACTAGAACTCACCTATAGTATGCCATGAAGACAACCAGTAGATAATTTGTCACCAAAGCTGTTGGGTTTATGGACTCTGGAAGACTAAGCTCAAACATGTTATGCTTTAGAGATTTACAAGTTGAGACAATTAAGCTTTTAGAGTTGGAGGAAAAAAACTTTCTTGGCCAGTACTGTCCAACAAAACTTTCTTCAAATTATGGAAAATGTTCTTGACCTGTACTGACCAGGACGGCAGCCACTAGCTACATGAGGCCACTGAGAATCTGAAATGTGGCTAATGTCACTGAGAAACTTTTTTTTTTAATACTTTGAAAATCTAATTAGTCACACAGCTAGTAGCTACCCTATAGACAAGGCGGCTCTAAGCTCCCCCCCGCCAGGACAAATGTAGGCAAATAGAGCTATCTTTAAAAATAAAAATATTTAGAACAGTAGCACACCTTAGAGCTAAGAACTTGAGATGAACAGTAAGTTGTGTTTTTTTTTCCCCCTTAAGTCTTTGACATGTACTACCCATTGAGCTGTGCTTCCCAGCCCAAACGCATCTCTCCAGTCGCCCCTGGGCATGTTTGGTCTAACTCCAAGGCTCCCAGGACCATAATCCGAATACTGATAATTCTGACCAACCCTCTTTTAGCCACTGAATAAACCAAGACCTGGAAGGCCAACCAGCCTGCCTAGAATCACAGCCAGGTTTCAGCTCTGAGAGCTGTACCAAGTCCCAGGCTCTTGTCAGCTAAGCCCAGCAGTGGAACAAGCCTCATCAGCCCTCAGTTATACATACTTTTACTTCCAGGACTCAGCTCAGGGCCCTTCTTTGCTCCCAAGTGCAACTGGGCCTTAGTGACACATGGCTCAGTGAATGCAGCCAGCCACCATTACAGAATAGGGAACACAATGTTTACCACTGACTGCTGCAAACTATCAAATCAAGCCGGAAAAAAAAACAACCAGATGGAGAAGACCCGGACAGAATGTGGACAAGGCTGCACCATTTAGTAAAATGAAAACGTTAAGGCAAAGGACACCTTGAAATCTATTTATTGCTGGAAAGCTAGTTCTCAGAATGCTGAATGATAACACACACAATGTCAACAATCTACTTAGAAAGCAGCAGAAAGACTAGGAGAAAAGCCCAGGGATTTAAGAATATTCCTTGGTTCTTCTCACAAAAGCCATCCAGAGGACCTAGTTTTAAGTCCACACCCCTACTTCCTAGTTCCTCTACCCCTCAATTTGAATTTGTGTGACAGCCACTGAAACAATCCAGAATGACCTCCAGTTTCACCCTCACTGTATCAGGTGTGAGGATTAAAGGATTAGGGAGCCATTTGCTCGTAACTCACCTAGCACAGTAACTATCAAGAAAGACGCATCCTCTCAAATTTAGTTCCCAGGTCCCCCACTACCTGTTTCTCCAGCCAGACTCTGTCCTACTTCAAACACGCTCACTGATGAGGATTTCCACAGCCCAAGCTTAAAATTAGGTACCAAGGTCAGCAGGTTCCTTCAGTGGGATGCCACATATGATGGAAACTTAATGTTAAATGATGATAAAAGTGAAAACTGCCTGAGGTATTACACCAGGAATGAACAT
This sequence comes from Macaca fascicularis, assembly GCF_037993035.2. Classification (NCBI taxonomy): domain Eukaryota; kingdom Metazoa; phylum Chordata; class Mammalia; order Primates; family Cercopithecidae; genus Macaca; species Macaca fascicularis. The sequence continues at coordinate 49,631,468 of NC_088390.1, forward strand.
GGAAGAAACAGAACTTGCCCTAAGAAGCAAAACTTAGGACTAAAATACACCCCCCACCATAAAGATGAGCAACTCTCAAATAGTATGAGATGATCTCAATGGACAAGATGCCCACAGGATCCACTACCTCCCCATAGTGGAAGAAAATGCCTGAGAATGACAAGCTGAATGTATTAACTCATACCTGAAACAACTGATTTCCCCACAATAGGAAAACAGACCAAGCTACAGAGAGGCCCAGTCATTCTAGACTCACAGGTAAGATTTAGGAAAGAGGGACCTAGGGGAACTCTATGGTCAGCTCTCTGGGTACATTGGCTACAAGCTGCCTGATCTTCAAAGCCCTGAAACGCACACACAATCAAGTCATGTTGCAGGCTGGGACCAGGAGGCTAGCCAGCAAAGCTTAGGGAAACCAATTTGTTTTTCCTCCCAAACAAGCTTCTGGGTCAGAGGCTAAGGAGAGGGGTGCTTTTAATAGAATTCAAGTCACTCAAGTAATTCAAGAGAAACAAAGTCAGTCTCAGGGCTTGTTTAGGGAGGAGAGGGGAAGAGCAATGCTTAAGCACCTATCACAGTCCCCAGTATCACAAATATGATCTCCATTTGTCTTTAGGACAGGAAAAGGGAATACTGTAGAGGCTAACACCAGCCTTCCCCTAAAATATGGCTGCAACCCAGCCTATGTCCAAAGCTCAAGAATAATTTGGGTTACCAGGTAGCAAGATAAATTGCTTTTAAATATTGATGTTCAGCAACCTTACAGTGGAGACATACCGACTTCAGCACCTCAGCAGGCCACTTACAACAGACACCTCCACTGTCACCCTGCAGTGGCCAAGTGAGAATGCATTTCCTAGAAACAGCTGAGAGATGGGAGATATTCCTACAAGGAACCCCACCTAGACGCAAATCCATTAGACCTATCTCACTCACTGGCTATGACCTGCAAGTTCTGAGGCACCATCTAACAACATGCATGAAGACAGAGCCTATTTAATTCAGTAACAGACTCGAGCTTTAGTGATTTGCATACCTGTAGGATGCAGGGGACCTCCTCTAACCTAGGGCCATATTTCAAAGAGAATACACCCAGGAATGATTATGCAGAACCTACAAAACTAGTTAGAGGTTAAAGAAGAAAGGTTCAACACAAGTCAAAAGGCTCCCAAAACAAAACTTCACTTGCTTCCAGTGCTCAGGGTCTTAAATAATCAGCAGGTGAACCACTTGAATGCCAAGAACAGAGGAATCATATAAATGATCAAGTCAGGCAGCCCTCTTCATTTCAAAGATGTTCTGTACCTTTAAGAGCAAAGTGGATGGGTGGTGCTAAGAGTCCAAGCTTTGCTTTCTAAATAAAGAGTTTTTTTTTTAAAAAAAGGGTACTAATTTGGGAAGGACTTAGCAGTTACATGAGCATGTAAGGTTACTAGTTGCCAGAATTAATAGCTTTTTGTGAACGGTGTTCCTTGATCAGTAACTAACAGATACTGTTGCACCAGGTCCAGCAGCCTAGATTTCACTGGAGACAAATTTAAACACTAAGTAACGCGCACTACAGTACGAGAAAGATACCCAGGTTAACCTCACTAATTGCCCTGCGCATACACCCTAGCCAGCTTGAGAGGCCTCGACAAGCACCTGGAGCGAAGTCCACCGGGTTTGTGTTAACCGCGGCAGGAAGGTGCCGTCACCCAGGACATCCCCCGGGAGAGGAAGATCCCGAAACGCCCAGGGCTCCCATGCCGTTCCGAGTCGCCACAGCAGGGCCCACCACGATCAGCACCTTTCTTCTCCTATCCCTCCCTGGAAGGGAAACAAGAAGACCTTCAGCTAGGGCACAAAAGAGTTGAACGCCAGAAAGCCCGCGTTCGAGGCGTCCAGCCACTGTCTCTCCTAGCACATCGTAACCCCGAAACCCGCACGGTCCCTCCAGATCGCGGACCCGGGGCGCTGGGCCGCAGGCGGCTCCGGACACGTGACCCTCGGCGTCCCCGGGCCTGAGGTCGGCAGACACCCCAGGTTGGACGGCCTCTGTCCCTCCGGACACGCCTGCGGGGGCTACGAATGCAAATCCCCCCGAGACGCCCCTGAGCCTCCAACCTCCAGACCCCAACTCGATTCGAACGGTCCCTCAGCCCGAAACACGGTTGGATCACAACCGGCGGATGTCCCGGCCCATATTCCCGGTTCCCCTGGCTCGCCGCACGGAACTCCCAGGGGCGAGCCGAGGGTGAGAAGTTGGGTGAGGCTCCATAAGTGAAGGGGTAGCTCCGGCTCAGACTGTGTACACACGACCTTTGAAAAGTAAACGCCCGCGGGGCTGGGCGACCTTGGGTGGGACGCGCTCGGGTCAGCCTGGCAGGCGGGTGTGCGCGCTCCGGTAAAGTTGAGGCGCAGAGAGGCGACCCGGGCGCCGCGCCCTCGCCCCCCGCCCCCGAGGACAGTGACGCGCGTGGGGAGGACGGCGCGGCCGCAGAGCGCCGCCCAGAACCGCGCACACGCGATCTGTCAGGAGCCCGCCGGCAGACAACCGGCGGGGGAGGAGGAGAGGGAGCGCAGGCGAGGGAGGGAAAGATGGGCCTGACAGCGCGCGGCGGCCAAGAGCCCCCAGGACACCTCTGCGTCCGGAGCGTCCCACCCCCGGGGTACCTGGAGCGCGCGTCGCATCCTGCACCTGCACCTCAGGCTCCCCATCGCCCTGACCCCGACGCCTTCGGGGCTCCGGCAGGGGGTCCCCGGCGCAGCCGCCCCCGACCTACCAGCTCCTCGGCGACCGTCGGGGTGCGGGGTGCGGAGTCCGCACGCCGCCGCCGGCCCCCGGCTGTGCCCCGTGGCCCGGCCCGCAACGCCACTCTTCCGCAGCTCCCCCACGTGCTCGCCCAGGCCGGTGGAACACAGAGACATTAAATACTGGAGACTCGCGGCGACGTGCCCGCAGCGCGACGCAGGTCCCGCCCCTCGCCCTCGTGCCCCCGCGCTCCCGAGCCCGCCCCGCTCACCTGCGCGTGCGCGCCGCCGGCAGCTCGCGGCAGTGCCTCCGCCGCGCCTCTGCCAGCTGCGCCAGAGGGGGCGCGGTCTAAAGCGCTGGGCTAACATCCAGCCGCCGCCCCGAGCCGGGTCTTGCTCGAGCTCTCGCGAGAGGAGCCGTCATCTCGTCGGTGCCCGGCGGAGGGGCCGGGCGGGACGGTACAGAACTCGGAGGACCATTGATGCCCTGCCCCGCCAGCCCAGCACCGGTTCTGCCGCCTTAGCTCGAAGGGTCAGCCAGGCCATCTCCTGCCTCGGGACGGAGAGCGCCCTGGAAAAGGCAGAGGGGCCGGTGAGGAGCAGGGCTTCACTCGCTTCAGGGCTTTGAGCTTCCCTGTGACCGTCATTTCCTTGTAACGTATAATTGAGTTGGCCATTAACAATTGCTCAGTTAGCTGCGTAATGGTGAAACCTGGTACCCCTCAAATGCAACTTTCTTGCCCGTTTTTACAACTTGATGTCATCGAAATGAAACACTTCTCTGAATTGGTTTGGGTTGTGGAATGATTCTTGCAGAGATAGTCACGGTGAGTCACTATCTCTGCCAGGAACTTGGGAAAATAAATTCCCCCAAAATAAATGGAGACGGTAGGGTTTTGACTGGTCAGCCCTGCTCTCATCCTTAAAACAAAGTGACTTTAAATGAGCATTTATTTGGCCAAAATATAGAAAATAGATAATGCTAAGAACTAACAATTACTTGGGAATATGCTTAATCTTCACTAGTGATCAAATGCAAATTTAAATGACAGATGCCATTTACTATAATGAGATTTAAGTCAAATTCATTTATATATGAATCCCAATTGCATGGTGTGGTAGATGTCAGGAAAGAAACAAATAGGAAACTGACATAGGAAAGAAAGAAAAAGAGCCCTGTTTTAGGTCCTGTGGTCAGAAAAGGCCTAAAGTGAAATTTAAACTGAGACCTATTGGATGAGAAGGAACCAGCCTTGCAAATTGTATATGGGCATAAGGGTTGGAGGAGTATTCCTAGCAGATGCATAACACAGGAAAAGTAGGAAGCAACTTCTGTTAAACTGGAAGACCAGTGTGGATGGTATGTATTGACGGAGGCAGTGTCAGGAAAGGAGATAAAGAGGATCGTTTCTTGTCTTTGTTTTTTGGGGGAATAGGGGCCTGGGCTGCCTTAGTAAATACTTAGTATTTGCCACAGTAAATAGTGAAGCTTGGATTTTATTCTACTCTTAGTCCCAAAGCCAGTCATGACTCTACCTCAGGGCCTCCCTCCACATGGAATATTCTGCAAAGCTCACTCTCTCACCTCTTTCAAGTCCTTTGCTCAAAGGTCAGCTACTCAGACTCAGTGAAGTCTCCCCTGGACTCTCTGTTTTATTTTATTTTATTTTTTATTTTTTGAGGAGTCTCTGTCACCCAGGCTGTAGTGCAGTGGCACCATCTCAGCTTACTGCAACCTCCACCTCCCGGGTTCAAGCGATTCTCCTCCTTCAGCCGCCAGAATAGTCCCACTACAGGCACGTGCCACCATGCTCAGCTAAATTTTTTTGTATTTTTAGTAGAGATGGAGTTTCACCGTGCTGGTCAGGCTGGTCTCATACCAGCGGACTTAGGTGATCTGTCCGCCTTGGCCTCCCAAAGTGCTGGGATTACAGACGTGAGCCACCGCGCCCGGCCTGGACTCTCTATTTTAAATTGTAACCACACACACACACGCAAACACACATAAATTTCCCATCCCTCACCCCTTCTTTCCTTCATAACCCTTACCCCTGTCTAGACTTCATTATTTCATGAGGGCAGAGATTTTTGAGGGCCTGGTAAATAGAAGGTGTTCAGTAAAAATGTGTTTCCTGAATGAATAGGAAGCTGTTAAGTAGAGAGTGACATAATATAATTTCTGTTTTTAAAAGCAAGCTGTAGCTGCTGTGGGAAGAACAGATTAGAGGGAGACCAGTGTCGAATCAGGGAGAGTAGTTAAAGAGGATGCTGGACGTGATTCGGGTAAGAAATGATGCTAGTTTCAGCTAAGGATTATGCTCTGGGGATGAAGACACTGCTTTGGACTTAAGATATATTTTGAAAGAGCAGCAGACGTACTCATGTTAGTGGTGGTAAAGAAAAAGGAACAACAAATGATGATTTTTCTGGCTTGAGTTACAATGTGAACTGGGGTGCAACTTCCTGAGAAGGAGAAAACGTGGGGCAGAGAATTGTTGGTGTCATTTTTGACCCATTGTTTTTGTGACATCGAAGTGCAAGTGGTAATTAGGTTGGATATGCAAGTCTGGAGCTCAGAGGAGTGGTCTGAATGGGAAATACAAATATGGTTTGAAAATCACGTTTAAAAAGATATTTTAAACAAAGACAATGTTAGGCTGGGCACGGTGGCTCACCCCTGTAATCCCAGCACTTTGGGAGGCTGAAGCCGATGGATCACGAGGTCAGGAGTTCAAGACTAGCTTGGGCAACATGGTGAAACCCAGTCTCTACTAAAAATACAAAAATTAGCCGGGCGTGGTGCACACCTGTAATCCAAGCTACTCGGGTGGCTGAGGCAGGAGAATCATTTGAACCCCCGGGATCAGAGGTTGCAGTGAGCTGAGATCGCACCACTGCACTCCAGCCTGGGCGACAGAGCAAGATTCCATCTCTGGGGAAGAAAAGAAAAGAAAATGCTTAGCAGTAGTGCAGGTAGGAATAGAAAGAAACTGAGAAAATTATGTCCCTGGAAGCATTGGTAGGAAAGAAAAACAGGGAGATGGAAGGAGTAAAAGAGGGAGATGGGGCTATGAATATGGTTATGAGAAGGAAAGACAAAGACCGGGGTGAATGAGAGAAATATGTCAGTCATACCCAATGCAAGGGGACATGGGCACAGCCTGCCAGAAAAAAGGAATGAGGGAAGAAAGGAATGAGCATGTTAACTGGAATACTAGAGAAAGTGCAAGATACAAGTCAAAGGGGGACAGGTGAGAAAATAGGATTGACTATAATCACCATTAGACCTCAACCCAGTACATGTGGTTGAGGAAGTATCCACAAGGTCTGAGCAGTTCCAAGGTCACTGAGGTGGGCCTAATAGAAGATCTGTAGCTAGAGGAATGAGAAGAGAGGTGAGGATGGAAGGTGATCCTAGGAACTTGGCCATGAGGAAAATAAGATAACATTGTTAGGCTTCAGCTTTGTCAGCTCAAAAATGGGCAAGGTCTGCTTAAGGCAGGAATTTTAACCTAGGATGCATGGGAATTTAACCTGGGACATCAAGGATGTCCACAACACCCTGAAATCATTTGCATGGTCGTATAAATATGGCATTTTTCTGTTCAGATTAGTTATGGATCATTTCTATCAGACTCTAATCCTGACCTTAGCAACAACAACAAAAAATTAGAATCTGGTGAATAGAGCAAAACATTTCATCCAAAAAGGAACATGTCAGCCAGAATAAGAAGGTAAAAAATAGAAGGATTCAAAGGAGACCAAAAAATAAAAATAGAAGAAGTAGTAAGTGTCTGTGAAAGGAAGAAGGTATCCAGTCTCATTTAATCAAGAAGCTGGGCTCTCTGAGAAGTCAAACTGGTCAGATCTGAAACCAGTGCTATTATTCATTTAAATTATATGACCCAATCCTCTCACTGTGACTCTGTACCCACCCAGCAGCCTTCTGATCATTCTCACTAAGGAGAGAAGCCGTGATCGGACCGATGAAAGGCACTGGTCCACCAATACATTTTTATCATTATAAATTACATAACCTACCCTCTCTCATTTTTTGTATCTTGTACATCATGTGAATATTTTTAGTATGAGTCAGCTTTCAGTTCTGGGACTTGAACATGGTGAAGTTTCTGAACCTGTTTTAAAGCTTAGTGAGGGCTTGACACAGGACCATGGGAAAATCCATCAAGGTAAATGTCATGTTGTGAGTCTCTTTTAAAAAGGTAGCTAATTCTCATGCATCTAATCCCAGCACTTTGAGAGGCCACGGCAGAAGGATCACTTGAGCCCAGGAGTTCAAGACCAGCCTGGACAAAATGGCAAAACCCCATCTCTACAAAAATTTTAAAATTTAGCTAAACAGGCTGGTAATTGCCTTTAGTCCTCGCTACTTGCAGAGCTGAGGCGGGAGGATTGCTTGAGTCCAGGAGGTTGAGGCTGTAATAAGCTATCATCACACCACTGCACTGTAGCCCAGGCAACAAAGTGAGACTGTCTCAAAAAAAGAAAAAACAAAAACAAAAAACAGCTAGCTAGTTTTGAGCTGGGCGCAGTGGCTCATACCTATAATCCCAGAGCTTTGAGAGGCAAGGCAGGAAGATCCCTTGAGGCTAGGAGTTCAAGAGCAGCATGGGCAATGTAGCAAGACCGTATCTCTACAGAAAATTTTAGAAATTAGCTCAATATATGGCCAGGTGCAGTGGTTCACACCTATAATCCCAACACTTTGGGAGGCTGAGGCAGGAGGAGTGCTTGAGCCTAGGAGTTCAATACCAGCTTAGGCAACATAATAAGACCCTGTCTCTACAAAAAATAAAAAAACCTTAACTGGGCATGGTGACACTCGCCTGTAGCCCCAGCTACTCAGGAGGGTGAGGTGGAAGGATCTGCTTGACTCCAGGAGGTTGAGGCTGCAGTGAACAGTGATTGTGCCACTGCATAGCAGCCTGGGCAACCCAGTGAGACCCTGTCTCAAAAAAAAAAAAAAAAAAGCTGGATGTGGTGGTGCATTCCTGTAGTCCTAACTACTCCAGAGACTGAGGGGGAGGGATGGCTTGAGCCTAAGAGTTCAAGGTTGCAGTGAGCTACGATCATACCACTGCACTCCAGCCTGGGCATATCAAGACTCTGTCTCAAAAAAAAAAAAAAATTAGTCCGTTGGTTTTCTTCTCTTGGCAGTCCCTCCAATTTCAGGGGCACATGTTTGAGAAATGCCCTACTTTTCTATTGGAAGCATCTACATAAAGAACTTTTTTAGTGCTAATAAAGATGAACTGCCTCCTTTATATGTATACACTGAAGGAGCCCTCCCACACTCCACCCCACTCCCAGTTCTCTTAAAATGGAGACGCATTTGGTTATGCCCCAGGACCATGTGTGTCTGCAGGGAAGAATAAATAACCCACTCCTAGAAAAGTCAATGGAAAGAGCTGGGGAATAACAATACTAATGGCACTTAAGTAACTAAGGTTTAATGAGCACTTAATGCCCAGCACCATGCAGAGTCCTTTATCCTAATACTCCATCAACCTCAATACTAGATACTCTTGTTATCTGTATTTATTTCTGTATCACAGCAATCTGTATCACTGTATTTCTGTTTCACAGACCTTAGTCACACAACAGCAATGGCAAGATTTTCACCCAAGCAATCTGACTTGGAACCCATGGATTAACCAACTCACTATACTGCCACTGGAGGCAAATCCAGAGACCAAGGGAGCAGTTTATACAGAAACAGGTCTGTTATGGGTGGAATTATGTCCCTTCAAAAAGAATGTTGAAACCCTAACCCTCAGTACCTCCGAATGTGACCTTATGTGGGAACAGGGCTATTGCAAATGTCGTTAGTTAAGCTGAAGTCATCTGGGATAGGTTAGACCCCTACTCCAATGTGACTGGCATCTTTATAAGAAGACAACCAGGCCGGGCGCAGTGGCTCACGCCTGTAATCCCAGCACTTTGGTAGGCCAAGGCGGGTGGATCACAGGGTCGGGAGATCGAGACCATCCTGGCTAACACGGTGAAACTCTGTCTCTACTAAAAATACAAAAAATTAGCACAGCATGGTGGCAGGTGCCTGTGATCCTAACTACTTGGGAGGCTGAGGTGGGAGGATCACTTGAGCCTGAAAGGTTGAGGCTGCAGTGAGCTGTGATGGTGCCATCACACTCCAGCCTGGGCGAATGATGTTTTGGTCTGGCATGGTGGCTCAAGCCTGTAATCCCAGCACTCTGGGAGGCTGAGGCGGGCGGATCACGAGGTCAGGAGATCAAGACCATCCCGGCTAACATGGTGAAACCCCGTCTCTACTAAAAATACAAAAAAATTAGCTGGGCGTGGTGGCGGGCACCTGTAGTTCCAGCTACTTGGGAGGCTGTGGCAGGAGAATGACGTGAACCCGGGAGGCAGAGCTTGCAGTGAGCCAAGATTGTGCCACTGCACTCCAGCCTGGGTGACAGAGCGAGACTCCGTCTCAAAAAAACAGAAGACAACCATGTGAAGGCAGGGAGACACAGAGATGGCACCATGTGAAGACAGAGAATTGAATTAATGTATCTATAAGCCAAAGAATGCCAGATTGCCAGCAAACCACCAGAAGTAAGGAAGAGGCAAGGAAGGATTCCCTTACAGGTTTCAGAGAGGGAGCATGGCCCTGCTGACACCTTGATTTGGACTTCTTCCCACTAGAACTGTGATACAATAAATTTCTGCTGTCTTAAGCCACTCAGTTTGCAGTATTTTGTTACAGAGGCCCTAGGAAATTAACACAGTGCCCTTCTTTCTTGAACCATGGACAGCAGTTGGTAAAAGGGAATGTGATGTCATTCAGAATGTGATAAAAGAGGGCTGTCCCCTGCCTCCCCTCTGAACCTCAGGTGCCCTGGCTTCCCGGGGCAGGAGCCCCATCCAAGGGGCTGTGATGAAGGGGCCAGGCATCATTACCACCACATACTACTTGGGAATTTTTTAGCTAGCTATTTAAGATCCTGATTCTGGTTCTGTTTAATGGGTGGCTGTCAGGAATATGGTTGGCCATATTTCCCAGCTTCCCAGAGCCCTCTCCATTCTTCCCAGCTTCTTCCAATTGCAATTTAGTTTAGAAATGGAGCCTAAGAAACTCTGCAGACTCTTTCAGGTAGGGTGAAGTTCTGTCCACAGCCAATTTAGGTCCTTTAACTACAGCAAGGTTCATGCATATAGAGAAGCAATTAAATCATCAAACAGTGTTACTTACCTCATTTGAGTCCATGGGAGATATCTTCTGGTCCAACTATTGAGATCCTCCTGGAGGCCACCCAACCATGCTGGATGCCTGTGTATGGGCATTTGAATTGCTTGAATCTGTAGGGAAACTGCAGTGAACCCTTTCTGGGTGAGGTTTGTAATCTCATGTACAGTATTTGTTTTGTTAGTTTTCATACCCTTAGGCACACAGGTGCAGCTGAGATGGTCTGAAGCAGCAAGACCCAGAAGTCTCACAGAACTGCAGGGAGATAGGAGCTCCCGTGGGGATGAGACATTTGGCCAGGGTGACCTAATGCCAGGAGTGATGGGTCAGAGTACATAGCAATATGAGACCTTGGACACTGCACCCAAATTTTCCATTGCCGCCAACCTCCACACACCCCCTGCTATTCCTCTGGAACCATTTTCTGGCTTTACCTATTCTAAAACCTAGCAAATTTCTTCGTAATCTCTGTCTCCCATTTGATCAGGCACACCAGTTTCCCACAGATGAATGCATTCTACCCGGGACTGCCATGAGCCTATTCAGTGGCATTATGCAAATTAGGCAACAGGTGTTCCACTCCCTAGACAGGCACAGTCCTGTGCGAAGCTTCATAATGAGTGGAGTGCAGAAGCCCAGCCTGGATTTCAGCCCCTACTTGCCCTTGGGTTGGATGCCCATGTGGAGGGCTTGACCTGCATGACCCTCTGAGACACTTTTGTAGTTGGGGATGAGTCCTAACAGAGCTACGGCTATCTACCATGACACAACCAACCAGACCTCTTAGGGTTTTGTGCACACACTGCAATGGCTTCATTCATTTAATTGCTGCAGAAGCCTAAAGTATTGCCTTGCCCAGCACAGATACTTTAAAAACACTTGTTTGGTGACAACCCTAGAACTGATATCAAGATTTTTGCTTACGGTTGGGTGTGGTATCTCATGCCTATAATCCCAGTGCTTTGGGAGGCTGAAGTGGGAGGATTGCTTGAATTCAGGAGTTCAAGACCAGTGTGGGCAACATAGCGAAACCTTGTCTCTACTAAAAATAAAAATAAAACAAATTACTTGGGCATGATGACATGCACCTGTAAGGGATGTCAGCTACTTGGGAGGCAGAAGCGGGAGAATCACTTGAGGTTGGGAGATCAAAGCTGCAGTGAGCTATGATCGCACAACTGCATTCCAGCCAGGGCAACAGAGTGAGACCCTGTCTAAAAAAAAAAAAAAAAAAAAAAGACCATTGCATAGTGTTTAAGACACTGGGCTCTGGGAATATTAATCAGTACAACCACTTTGCACAACAATATGGGAAAACTCTAGTAGACTTAAAAATGTATGTAAACTGCAATCCAGCAACTGGACTCCTACAACTGTTACTGACCTGCTTAGGGAGACATGTATACAAATGTCCATTGAGACATTGTAATAGCAACAAAAAAAAATTTCTTTCTGGAAACATTGTCCATCAACAGGTGAATGACTAAATAAATTATGGTGTAGTCCTACAGTGAAATATTACATAGCATCAAAAAGCTACATATATTAACATGGATGAATCTCAAAAATGTATTTATTGACGGAGAAAAAGTCATTTCGGGCACGGAAGGGTGTAAACAATATGATTCCTTCTATGTAGTTTTTTAAAACCCACAAAACATTGCCTGTGAATGCATGCATATGTTGAAAAAACAAAAACAGGCCTGAGTTGCCTGTCATGAGTGTCACCAGATTCAGGTTGAGAGTTATCTTGGGATCAAGGATAAAGGAAGAAGAGAAGGATATAGATCAGTTGAAGTTCACTGTGTACCCTCCCAATGGCAAGTACACAAGGAACTTAACCTGAATCTGTAATATTTTATTTATTTAAAAGCACTGTAAAGACTTGAAGCAAATATAAAAGGTTAAGGCTTTGCGGAAGCAGAATTACATTGGTGTGTGTTGTATTCATCTCTATAGTTATTTGTGTGATTGAAATGTTTTATAAGAAAATACTTTCTCTTTGCAACATGGGGTTTGAATCTGTGCTGGCCGCTAGCAGTGTGACCTCAAGCAAGCTACCTAGCCTTTTAGTTTCCTCATCTGTGAAATGAAGATAATCAAAGGACCTATTTCTTGGGATCATTGTGAAGATTAAATGAAATAATCTATGTAAAATACTTTGCACAATGCTGAGCACAAAAAATAAGAGCTATTATTCCATTTCAAGTGCTTTCATCAATCAATCAAGAGCAAGTCAAAGCTCATTCAACAAATATGTATTAAGCAACTCTTCTGTGCCAGGCCTTGTGTAGAAGGCTGTGGTTACCAAGGTAATTTACACCTAATCTGGTAGGGAAGGGAGACATGTACATAAGTTAAGGCTGAGTGCAGCAGAATCAGTGTCATGATAGAGGTTAAGTGCTAGGTGGCATGAGAGGTGGTAAATGCCTGTGAGTTTTATTCTGCTTGTGTTAGGGTTAGGGAGGACTGGACATATTGCTGATACTCTTTCTGCATCTGGTTTTCACCAAAATAAACCCTATTGCTTCAGTTATTTTTGTTGCATAACAGAGTACCTCAATATTTAACAGCATTTAAAACAACAGCTGATTCTTAGCTCATCAGGGATGGTTTGTTTGAGTTCCAATGTTGCCAACTGGGTGACTTAACTGAGGATAGAGGATCCAAGATGGTGACAATCATGTCTAGAGCCTCAGCAGTGATGGCTGAAAAAGCTGGGCTGGCCACACATTTCTTTTTTCTGTGGTCTCTCTAGAAAGACTGGTCCTCTTTACCTAGTGGCTTGGGGCTCCAAAAAGGTGAACCCTGAAACTGTCAGACCTAAGTCTGGGTGTGATGTAGTGATGCTGCATTCTATTGGTCAAAAATAGTCACAGGCCAGCCCAGACTTAAGAGGAGGGTCAATAGACCACCTCTTGATGGGAGAAGCAGCAGGACATTGTGGACATCTGTAACCTATTGCATCTATTGTGTCATATTCCATTTTACAGCCAATTTATGAATTAGGAGGCACCTAGCTGGTGAGATTTTGGGACTGCTTTAGGAATCAATGGTGTGAAATTTATTAGGTTGGTGCAGAAGTAATTGCGGGTTTTGCCATTGAAAGTAAACTATAAGGCCGGGCATGGTGGCTCACGCCTGTAATCCCAGCACTTTGGAATGCCAAGGTGGGTGGATCACTTGAGGTCAGGAGTTCGAGACCAGCCTGGCAACATGGTGAAACCCCGTCTCTACTAAAAATATAAAAATTAGCTGGACATGGTGGCACACACCTGTAATCCCAGCTACCAGGGAGGCTGGGACAGGAGAATCGCTTGAGCCTGGGAGGCAGAGGTTGCAGTGAGCTAAGGTCGTGCCACTGCACTCCAGCCTGGGTGACAGAGCAAGACTTTGTCTCAAAAAAAAAAAAAAGTAAAGTGTAATGGCAAAACTCACAATCACTTTTGCACCAACCTGGTAGCATAGCAGCAGTTGTAAAACACAGGGTTCATTCTGATTCAAGCAGCAAAGAAAGAAAAAAGAAAACAAAAAAAAATTTTTTTAAGTTTTTAAAAAAGATGAAATAATAAAATTTTAAAGCCCAACAATACAGGGTTCAAATCCACATTACAATACTAACTCACTGTATAACCCTTGGGCAAGGCATTAAACCTCTCTTCCCACCCTCGTCTCATCTGTGAACTGAGGAGCAGCAAGATCTAACTTCCTAAGGTTATTTGAGAATTATTGAATATATATTAGAATTATAGAATTATATAATAGAAAAAATGCAAGGAAAGTGCTGACCCATAGAGGATGAGATGGTCAAGCAGTGCCATAGTACTATTCTTATTAATAGGCTTCTTGCCTTTCTTCTTAGGTAAGGTAATATGACATCTATTTGGAGTCATTTATTGATTTGTCATGGGAAAACCCAACAGACTTCTAGTATTGTCTGCCCCTCCCTGAAAACCTCAGCAGTTATGTCATGGAGTTGGGGCATGGCTTTATGAATTTGTTCGACCTTTTGGGAAGCAATTTAGTAATCATTAACAAGAGACATAAAAAACGTTCATCTCGGCCGGGCGCGGTGGCTCAAGCCTGTAATCCCAGCACTTTGGGAGGCCGAGACGGGCGGATCACGAGGTCAAGAGATGGAGACGATCCTGGCTAACACGGTGAAACCCCGTCTCTACTAAAAAATACAAAAAACTAGCCGGGTGAGGTGGTGGGCACCTGTGGTCCCAGCTGCTCGGGAGGCTGAGGCAGGAGAATGGCCTGAACCCAGGAGGCGGAGCTTGCAGTGAGCTGAGATCCGCACACTGCCCTCCAGCCTGGGCGACAGAGCGAGACTCCGTTTCAAAAAAAAAAAGTTCATATCCTGTGACCCAACAACCAGACTGCCAGAAAATTATCCCAAGGGAATTGGTTCAAAACAAAAGCAAAGTCCGTACATATCAAGCTCCTTAGGGCAACTAAAAATAGAGAAGCAGCTTAAATGTCTGATAGTAAAGGAATGGTTAGCTAAGTTATGATACAAATAAATACATGTTGGAATATCATGCAATTGCTAAAAATGACAATTATTACTGCATGGTAGCAGGGAAATTTAAAAAAATAAAATGTTAAGTGACAAATTCAGAATTCCAAAATTTCTCTATATGAACGACGATCAGAGCCAGACATGGAAAAAACATCATTTGTTTGTGTTTGGAAGGTTGTTCTGTTCTGTTTTGTTTTGTTTTGTTTTGTTTTGAGACAGGGTCTGACTCTGTCACCCAGGCTGAAGTGCAGTGGTGCATTCATGGCTCACTGCAGCCTCAACCTCCTGGGTTCAAGTGATTCTCCCACCTCAGCCTCCTGAGGAGCTGGGACTACAGGCATGAGGTATCACACCGGGCTATTTTTTTTTTGGTCAAGACAAAGTCTCCCTATGTTGCCCGGGCAAGTCTTGAACTCCTAGGCGCAAGCTATCCTCTTGCCTTGGCCGCCCAAAGCACTGGGATTACAGGCATGAGCTGTCACTTCTGGCCGGAACTGATTTTTTTCTTTAAAAATATTCTTTATTGTTATTTTAAATCGAAGTCAGGAAAAAAATATAGGCAAGACCACTTTGAAAGATGATTTATTTAAAAGGAAAGGCCACATAATAAACGCCAGAGAATGAAGTCCAGAGAATTTAAAAATACAAGTGCTTAGGCTTCTCAGTGGAGATTATAATTCAGAGGGTCCCAGTTGGGGAAAAACCTGTATTTTTTCAGAGCTCCTCAAGTAAGTTTGATGTGAGACCCACTAAGGTAGACACTCATTATTATCCTTTCAGATAATGTAATAAGCACCCTGATCAGAAATAGCAATTCAAGGAAAACTTACATCATCACAGCTTTTTTTTCCCCAATAAAATATGTTCCTACTTGTGGAGCTTTTATATTTCCATTTATTTAGTTGTACTCTGTCAAATTTTTAGCCTTTGTACATAATGCAGAACACAGAAAGAACAGCTTTTGATAAAACACTTGTGGTTCTGTATAATGTAAGGAAAAACACACAGCGTGAGAGCTGGTGGCCTAGGGTTGAGCAGGAAGGGAAACAGAAACAGAAAATGTGATCTCAACATCGGTTAAGAGATACTGATGGGAATTCCAAGGATAACCTCCCACTGAGACCAGCTGTGACGCTTTGCTGAGGAACAGACATACTGGGTAGCCTCATGAGATGTAATGTGCATGTTTTTCTTTCTTTCACATGCTGGCATTAACCCACAGGGAGTTATTGTTACAGACTGAAGAACAGAAAAAGAAAAAGCCAGATAGAGCCTTATTCCACCCAGCTTAGCTTCCATAGAACATTGTGAATGAGAGAGTAGATTCTTGAGAAAATCCTGGAGTTACCCAGTTTTCATGACTCGTTTCGTTAGACCATCATTTCCCAAACTGTGTTCTTTATAAAAAAGCAGTTCTTCAGAAGGCTGGAAAGTATTGTTTGGAAGGGGGTTCCATGGTGAAGTCAGTTTGGAATGCAGGGTTTACCCAATTTTGAGAAGTTTCTTTGCAGGACTTCTCAGGGCCTTTGTGAATCTCCAAGAAAAGAATGTAGTATGAAAGATGAAAACTTTCTCCTGGCTGATGGAACACACATTGCAAAGCACTTCTATAGACCAATATGATTTCCAGTAAGAGCTAAATAAATTTTGTCAGTTGTTAAGGCATAAAACATTAATATAGGATATTACAGTCCTAGGCTTGCATTACTTAATTTGGATTTTTCACCTAAGAAAAATTAACTTTAATGTGAAAAATTAGGAGACAATATAGAGAAAATTCAAGAGCCTCTCCAGATAAATTCTTAGAACTAATGACAAAGTTCTCTAAAGTTTCTGGATATAAGATGCCTGGGATGCTGGAGGGGGAAATACTTTCTTATTTATTAATAGCAAGCAATTAGAATAATATTTTAAATACCATTTATAATAGTACCAAAATCTATAAAGTATCTAGGAATAAGTTTAATAAAATATGGCCAAAACATTCATGGAGAAAACTTATAGCCTTTATTTAAAGACATAAAATAATTCTTAAACAAATGGAGACATTATTAAATATGTTTATGGATGGAGAGACTCAATGTAGTAAAGATGTAATCTTCTCCATCTTTCACTTCCTTTGCTTCCTAATTAAGACTTACATTGCTTTTGGCTGGGCACAGTGGCTCACACCTGTAACCCCAGCTCTTTGGGAGGCCAAGGCTGACAGATCGCATGAGGCCAGGAGTTCGAGACCAGCCTGGCCAATAAGGTGAAACCTTATCTCTACTAAAAAAAATAATAATAATAGCTGGATGTGGTGGTGTGTGCCTGTAATCCCAGCTACTTGGGAGGCTGAGGCAGGAGAATCACTTGAACCTGGGCAGCAGAGGTTGCTGTGAACCAAGATTGTGCCTCTGCATTCCAGCCCGGGCAACAGAGCAAGACTCCATCTAAAAAAAAAAAAAAAAAAGACATATTTCTCTTCTTACCCTTCTTTCACTGTCAGAATGTCTCCTGCCCATCTTAGCAAGCCTCTAGTGAGACACATTTTGGAGCTCCATCTAAAGATCCTCAATAGTAACCTGATGTTCGTAAGGTTTCTAGTGAAGTACAAAAAGCTCTCAAGCCGGGTGCGGTGGCTCACGCCTGTAATACCAGCACTTTGGGAGTCCAAGGCGGGTGGATCACAAGGTCAGGAGATCTAGACCATCCTGGCTAACATGGTGAAAACCCGTTTCTACTAAAAATGCAAAAAATTAGCCGGGCTTGGTGGCGGGTGCCTGTAGTCCCAGCTACTCGAGAGGCTGAGGCAGGAGAATGGCGTGAACCCAGGAGGTGGAGCTTGTAGTGAGCCGAGATTGTACCACTGCACTCCAGCCTGGGGGACAGAGCATGACTCCATCTCAAAAAAAAAGCAAAAAAAAAAAAAACAAGGCCGGGCGCGGTGGCTCAAGCCTGTAATCCCAGCACTTTGGGAGGCCGAGACGGGTGGATCACGAGGTCAGGAGATCGAGACCATCCTGGATAACACGGTGAAACCCCGTCTCTACTAAGAAATACAAAAAAAAAAAAAAAAAAAAAAACTAGCCGGGCGAGGTGGCGGGCGCCTGTAGTCCCAGCTACTCGGGAGGCTGAGGCCGGAGAATGGCGTGAACCCGGGAGGCGGAGCTTGCAGTGAGCTGAGATCCGGCCACTGCACTCCAGCCTGGGCTACAGAGCGAGACTCCGTCTCAAAACAAACAAACAAACAAACAAAAAAAAAAACAAAAAACTCAATGCATTTTAGTGTAATATCAGATTCTTTTTTTATTTTTTTTTGAGACAGAGTTTTGCCCTTGTTGCCCAGATGAGTGCAGCAATCTCAGATCACTGCAACCTCCGCCTCCCGGGTTCAAGTGATTCTCCTGCCTCAGCCTCCCGAGTAGCTGCAAATGCAGGCATGCGCCACCACACCTGGCTAATTTTTGTATTATTAGTAGAGACAGGGCTTCACCATGTTGGCCAGGCTGGTCTCAAACTCCTGACCTCAGATGATCCACCCACCTCGGCCTCCCAAAGTGCTGGGATTGCAGGTGTGAGCCACCATGCCCGGCCTGTAATATCAGTTTCTATGAAGGGCCTATGTAACTTATTTGTGTCCTCCAACTACTAGATATGTCTTTAGATGTGTTAGCTAGAAAGGGCTTTTGTTATGCTCAAAATTGCCCAGTTTAATTTTACTAAATGTAGTGTAGTAGATGTAACTGGAGGTAGTTTCCTGGCTTACAATTCTCCCAGCAGCCACATTCATGCTACACTTTTTTCTAATGATAGGCTCAATTCCAAATCATGGAGGTGGGCAAGTGACCCAGGTGGATCAATGATAATGCCTCATTCCTCTAGCCTGTGATTAGTCCACGTGGTGGACGCATGACCCAAGCTGGGCTGATCAGCCTTTCCCCATGGAGGGAAGAATAAAGCTAACAGGAAAAGAGCGGCAGAGATAAGAGACTGACAGTTTTTAAATTCCTGGCTCTAGTCACTCCAGCACTTTCGTGGTTTGAGAACATCAGCCAATAAAGGCCCCCTTTTTTGCTTAAATTAGTTCAGCGTGGCTTTCTGTTTCTTGGAACCAAATAATCCTCAGAGTAAGTAAGCACCCGCCTGGATTTTTCAGTCTACGTAGTATATAGTCAGAGGTTATCCAGGGAAGCAGAACTACTACTTATGGGATAGGAAATGTATTCTAGGATGAGATCTTACACATTTGTAAGGGGAGCCAAGAAAGTGAAGATCAAGGAGAAAAGTTGGGGATCACAGAAGAGATTACTATTTGGTCAATCTGAGAAGCTAAGCATATCTAGCCCCAAAATAGGATGGCAAAACAAGCTCATGGGAGGTTAGTGGGAAGCCGTCCCTCTGCATAGCTACTGCCTTTGTGCATCACTGTCAAGTATCTGGTGGTGAGTCAAGAGTCACCATTGGGCTGGGCGCAATGGCTCACACCTGTAATCCCAGCACTTTGGGAGGCCAAGGCAGTTGGATCACTTGAGGCCAGGAGTTTGAGAGCAGCCTGGTCAACATGATGAAATCAAGTCTCCACTAAAAATCCAAAAATTAGCTGGGAGTGGTGGCACGTGCCTGTAGTCCCAGCTACTCGGGAGGCTGAGGCACAATAATTGCTTGAACCTGGGAGGCGGAGGTTTCAGTGAGCCAAGGTCACACCATTGCACTCCAGTCTTGGGGACAGAGCCAGACTCTGTCTCAAAAAAAAAGCCACCGTTGTTCCATAGCATCAGCAGTTGGTAAAAAGAGGTAGATTGGGAGCAGAAGACAGCAAGAAGGCAGAGAAGGCCCTCCAGGCCTTCCCGGACTAAGTCCCTTGCCGTGCTCCACCCATCCAGCCAGGGGCAATGTTGCTGCTTACCTGCTGACATGCTTTCCCAACAACAGCTCCCACAAGCTTGATTTCTGATTACAGCCAACCCATAACATGCTTGAGCAACACTTTTCCAAGCCTTTTTGAATCTCTGTTGTTTATGCAGATGCCCCTTGTTCTCCAGAATCAGAGGCTCGCTGCTTCTTGTAGATACCCTCACATCGCATGTTAACCTCCTTCTCAACTTCACTAAAGTTTAAGTCTCCTTTGATGACCCTTTTTGGGGTCATATTCAAACAGCTTCCTCAATGTCTTTTTTTTGTATAGAGTATAAGTGGGGGCCGGGGCAGTGGCTCACTCAAGTAATCCAGCACTTTGGGAGGCAGGAGTTAGAGGCTGTAGTGATCACATCATTGCATTCCAGAGACTGAGAGGGAGAGGGAGAGACAAGTGGACCTGGTCAACCCCTTCTAGCCCAGCACAGCTGAGTTTCACATTCAGTTATATTTCATTTTCTGGCTGAATTTCTTGTCAGTTTAATACCAGTAAGAAGCAGCTGACTTTTTTCCGAAGAAAAAACCATTGTGGTCATTTTTATCTTTTTAATTACCAAAAGAAAATGTCTGCATACCCAACCATGATCAGAGAACCACAAAGTTATATCGAGATGGAATGCCAGACATTCACTCAAGTCATTCTTAGGTTCTCAGGGGTTTAAGATCCTTGTCCTGGCAAAATGGCAAATGACTACATCTCATGGATCTCTGGGATCACCCCAAAGTATTTTGAATGGTGACTGTGGTATCCAAGAATGCCAAGGGTGTTAATTAAATACCTGATCTGTTGCTACCCTCTGTCCACCTCTTGTTATACCAGATGACTCTGAGGCCTCCAATTTTACTATAAAACTTTATTATCTCTCACGCCTGTAATCTCAGCACTTTGGGAGGCCGAGACAGGCGGATCACTAGGTCAGGAGATCAAGACCATCCTGGCTAACACGGTGAAACCCCATCTCTACTAAAAAATACAAAAAACTAGCCGGGCGAGGTGGCGGGCGCCTGTAGTCCCAGCTACTCGGGAGGCTAAGGCAGGAGAATGGCGTAAACCCGAGAGGCGGAGCTTGCAGTGAGCTGAGATCTGGCCACTGCACTCCAGCCTGGGTGACCGAGCCAGACTCCATCTCAAAAAACAAAAAACAAAAAAAAACTTTATTATCAGCTTCCTTGCACCCCAAGTTCCGAGTTCTGCCTGCCATACTGGATGGCCTCCTGGCACCTGCACTCATGGGCTTCCCTCCCAGGGCATGCCCCACCCCAGTGGGTGTGTCACGTGCCAGGCATCCACCCCTCCCAGTGCATCTTGTTTCCCCAATACTCTGGACCCAGTTGGCTAGAAGGGTTGTCATTGCCAATAGCACATTAAGCACTGAAGGTACTGACTCGTGGAAATTGTTTTAAATACCTCTGCTTGCTCTCCAGGGAAACAGATCAAGACAAAATAAAGGCATCTTTGAGATATATTTGGATCATTAAGTCATCTCATATGAGCCATGCTAAGGTCTAACAAGTCCAGCAAGATTATAATTGACCACATGATAGCCATCAAATTAGGCTTGAGTTCAAGTGTATGATCCAATGGTACTTTTATGTGCTCTACAGTTCATTGGACTCCCTGTGTAATCACTGTATAGAGTACCTCAAAGCCCATTTTATAGAAGTTGGAGTGGCACACATTTATTGTTTTAGGTGATTACAGATTTTATCATCTTTTAGGATGTATTTTTGACTTAGTTCTGAGTCCTTGGTCAGGAGTACATGGTCCCATTTTACTAGTTTTCCTATGGTACCTATTTTTTTCATTCCATGAATATTTTAATGTTTAAATGATCCACTCTACACTAAGCACATCATAGAGAGTTCAGCCTCTGACTTGGCACTGAGGTTATGGGCATGTGGGGCACAGAGTAGTGGTGAGGGCTTGGGCCTGAAACTTCGTGAAATAAATATGATCTTTGAGCCGGGCACAGTGCTTCACACCTGTAATCGCAGCACTTTGGGAGGCCAAAGCCGGCGGATCACTTGAGACCAGGAATTTGAGACCAGCCTGGCCAGCATGGTGAAACTCTATCTCTACTAAAAATACAAAAGTTAGCTGGGTGTGGTGGCGCAAACCTGTAATCCCAGCCACTCGAGAGGCTGAGACAGGAGAATAGCTTGAACCTGGGAGGTGGAGGTTGCAGTGAGCCAAGATCACACCATTGCACTCCAGCCTGGGTGAAAGAGCTAGACTCCGTCTCAAAATATATATGTGTGTGTGTGTGTGTGTGTGTGTGTGTGTGTCTGTGCGTATAAAATCTTTGGAGGAAAAGTTCTATTCTAGGACTTGTAACTGTGACAAGTTTACTAAATGGCAATAAATAAATAAATAAATAGAACAGGGAGTAGAATAGGGAGACTGCTGGTTGGTTGGGATGGGCCTTGGCCAGGTTTTCTCTCTTCTTAATTCATTTTTGGTTCTTTATAACAGAACACCTGAAACTGGGTAATTTATAAATAAAAGAAACGTGCCGGACACAGTGGCTCATGCCTGTAATCCTAGCACTTCGGGAGGCCAAGGTGGGCAGATCACGAGGTCAGCAGTTCGAGACCAGCCTGGCCAACATGGTGAAACCCCGTCTCTACTAAAAATACGAAAATTAGCTGGACGTGGTGGTGGGTGCCTGTAGTCCCAGCTACTCAGGAGGCTGAGGCAGGAGAATCACTTGAACCCAGGAGGTGGAGGTTGCAGTGAGCCCAGACCGCACCATTGCACTCCAGCCCAGGCGACAGAGCAAGACTCCGTTGCAAAAAAAAAAAAAACGAAGAAGAAGAAGAAGAAATGTATTTCTTATAATTTTAGAAGCTGAGAAATCCCAGGTCGAGGGTTTGCATCTGCTGAGGGTCTTCTTGCTGGTGGGGTCTCTCTGGAGGCAACTCAGGGCATCACAGGGCAAGGGGCTGAGTGTGCTAGCAAGTCTCTTTCCCTTCTTATAAATCAGTCTAACTCCCATGATAGCTCATTCATCCATGAACCCATTAACCCTTTAATCCACGAATGGGCTAATCCATTCATGAAAGTTCTGCCCTCATTACCCAATCACCTCTTAAATTGCCCCCTCTCAACACTGCCACATTAGGAACTAGATTTCAACATGAGTTTTGGAGGAGACAAATATTCAAACCATAGGTGCCCCTGAGACTCAACGCCTTCAGGTTCCCCTGGTTTTCCTCCTATGGAATTTCAGCTCATTCTTTACTCACTCTGGACAAAATGGCATCATTCCTTTGTCCCTAGCCCTATTTTGGCTACAGACCTGAGCACTCTTCCTCTGTAACCATAGCCCCTCCTATTACGCATCTATCGTAGGCCAAATCATGGCTCCCCAAATATCTTAATCCTCAGAACCGGTGAATATGCTGCCTTACACCATAAAGATGTCATTGAGGTAAGGATCTTGAGATGTGGGGCGATTATCCTGGATTATCTGTGTGGGCCCACTGTAAACACAAAGGTCCTTATAGGAGGGTCAGAGTCAGAGGAGGAGATGTGAATATGGAAGCAGAAGTCCAAGCAGTGCAGAGCCATGAGCCAAGGAATATGGGCAGCCTCTGAAAGCTGAAAAAGGCAAGGAACAGAGTCTCCAGGAGAAAGATAGCCTGACCACCATCTTGATTTTAGCCCTGTGAGACACATTTTCGATTTCTATCTCCAAAGCTGTAAGAGAATAAATGTGTGCCATTTTATGGCACTAAGTTCAGGGTGATTCATTCCAGCAGCAATAGGGAACTATTACAGCGTCCCAGCTAGCGCTGATGGGAAGACAGAGGTAGAGGCAGAGCCGTGCTGCCCAGTATGGTAGCTGCTTGCCACATGTGGCTATTGAGTGGTTGAAATGGGGTTAATAAGAATTGAAATGTGCTATAAGTATAAAATACACACCAGGCCTGGCGTGGTGGCTCATGTCTGTAATCCCAACACTTCGGGAGGCCGAAGCAGGTGGATCGTTTGAAGTCAGGAGTTTGAGACCAGCCTGGGCAACGTGCTGAAACCCCATTTCTACTAAAATACAAAAATTAGCTGAGAGTGGTGGCGGGTGCCTGTAATCCCAGCTACTCAAGAGGTTGAAGCAGGAGAATCACTTGAACCGGGAAGGCAGAGGTTGCAGGGAGCCAGGATCACACCACTACACTCCAGCCTGGGTGACAGAGCAAGACTCCATCTCAAACAAAACAAAACGAAACAAGATTTTAAGGACTTAGTTAACACGTTAGATACAAGGAGTTTAATAAAATATTAAAATTACTTTCATCTGTTTGTTTTTACTTATTTAAATGTGGCCACTAGAAAATTCAGAAGCATACATGTAACTTTCATTATATTTCTATTGATCATGGCTGCTCTAAATGAATCTCACTACTGCAGTTTCTTTTTTCTTTCTTTTTGCTTTTTTGAGACAGTCTCACTCTGTCGCCCAGGCTGGAGTGCATTAGCACGATCCCGGCTCCCTGCAACCTCTCCCTCCTGGGTTCAAGTGATCCTCCCACCTCAGCCTCCTGAGTAGTTGGACTACAGGCACACGCCACCACACCCGGCTAATTTTTGTAATTTTTGTAGAGATAAGACTTTTCATGTTGCCCATGACAAAACTGGACTGAAGGCATCCACCCACCTTGGCCTCCCAAAGTGCTGGGATTACAGGTGTGAGCCACCACGCCCTACCACACCCCACCTCACTGTTGCAGTTGCAGAAGCCACTCTAAAACCCTACTGGATTGGCCCAGACCTTCTGCTCCCAGCTCATATGCCTTTGGTTCCTGTCGAGTATTCCAGGACACTACCAGAAGAGAACCCTGCCCTGAACTACCCTGAACCTGTCTGGTTTGGGCTCTGATATCCTGCCTTAAGTTTTTCAAACTTCACTTTTGTGAGCTGGGAACATCTTCAAGAAAAAGAACACAAAATCAGGCAAGCACCAAAACCTTGAAGCAATCTGTACAAATGAGGGCCTCATGGTAAATCTGCCTCTGCCCTGTCTCCCAAATCTCACCTAGCGTGGCTCCTTTCCCTGTTCTAGTCTGCCAAAGATCCCACTCTCCAAAGATCTTTGACTAGTTCCTAAGACGACATCCAAAGTGACCACTGCCCTTAACCCAGGCAAGCAGGGAACTTGAGCTTTGGAGGACCGCATATATAACAAACACAACACATTTGTATATTAAGGAATGTATAGGTGTCTGCAACTTGATATTTGCCCCTTAGTGCCGGCATGGTACAACCCATATACCCCACCCATCTGTTATCATGACTTACACCATTTCAGTACCCAAGAAATTCCTTCTTTACACTCTAGCCCTATGTCCTTGAAACAAAAAAAAAGGAAATTCATCAGAATGCCATGGAGATTTGTAAGTTGTGCTGCTGCTAACATAGAGCTAGACACTGCTTGAGATCTCAGGGAGGAGGAGACATTAATAAAAAAAAAAAAAAAAAGACTAATGAACTTGTCAAATCTTCTCAGCACAAATGCAATAGATTCTTGCATAACAAGGTACCATTTGTCAGTGATGCATGATTCTGGTATTTGCAACAGTTGCAAGTGACAGCTGAATATTTTGTAACATTAAATCTTGTTATTCTTATATTTGTATATACTCAGGAATAGAGAAAACATTCATGAAACAATATGAATTGGCAACTACATGGACAAATACAATGACCAGATTGACACTGAATGCTAGAGTTATGAATTTTTATAAAAACATTAGTATTTCCAGAAATTTAAATACAAATTCAGCTTTATTTAAATATTTTTAAATAAAATAATTTTAAAATTGTTTACTTTAAATAAGTATAATTTAATAAGCATAAATAATTTAAATCGGTATAAGTCAAGATCACATTGAGATTGAAAATACAGAAATGGGCTGGGCACGGTGGCTCACACCTGTAATCCCAGGACTTTGGGAGGCCGAGGCAGGTAGATCACTTGAGGTCAGGAGTTCAAGACCAGCCTGGACAACATGGTGAAACCCCGTCTCTACTAATAATACAAAAAAAATTAGCCGGGCATGGTGGCACACGCCCGTAGTCCCAGCTATTCGGGAGGCTGAGGCAGGAAATGTGCTTGAACCCAGGAGGTGGAGGTTGCAGTGAGCCAAGATTTCACCACTGCACTCCAGCCTTGGCAACAGAGTGAAACTGTGTCAAAAAAAAAAAAGAAGGAAGGAAAGAAAGAAAGAGAGAAAGACAGAGAGAGGGAGGGAGGGAAGGAGGGAAGAAGGAAGGGAGGGAGGGAAGAAGGAAGGAAGGGAGGGAGAGAAAAAGAAAAAGAAAATACAGAAGTGGAACTTAGAGAACAAAAAGCCTGAAAGAAGATAAAATAGAAAGCAGTCTGCTTAAATTTCTAAAAACTGAAAACAATGAAAGTGAATCGACGTCTGCTGAGCATGACTCACATAAAATTTGCAGACAGGACTTTTACGAATTCCTTATTTAATAAAGATTTAATTACTAATCGTATGATAATGAACAAAAAAAAAATCTTCAAACCTATAATTTGAAAAGATCAGATGAAATCCGTACAACTTCACATTCTTCCCTAAATGAAGACTGAATTATTGATCAAAACAAGAACAAGAAAAGAATTATTTGTAACAAATTTATAACTCAAAAACCCAAATGCAACTCCAGCATGTCCGTTAGTATGTGAAGAAAATTGCATTTATAAAAGCTGCAATTGAATGTGAAAATCAAAAACCTCTGGGGCTTTATTATGCTTTTTGGATGGTGATCCTAAAAAATGGTGATCACATCCTTCTAATAGCATAAAGATGTTTCTAGCAAAATGCAATTCAATTCAAATTAATGAGCCAGGTGTGGTGGCTCACGCCTATAATCCCAGCACTTTGGGAGGCCAAGGTGGGTGGGTAACCTGAGGTCAAGAGTTCAGGATCAGCCTGGCCAAAATGGTGAAACCCTGTCTCTACTAAAAATACAAAAACATAGCTGGATGTGGTGGCAGGTGCCTGTTGTCCCAGCTACTCAGTAGGCTGAGGTAGGAGAATCACTTGAACCCGAGAGGCAGAGGTTGCAGTGAGCCAATATTGCACCACCACACTCCAGCCTAGGCAAGAGAAAAAAAAAAAACAGAAAAATCCACAAATTAATCATTACAACTTCCCACTGCATGAACATGGCAGATAACTGAGTATTTAATTTCATACCAAAATTATTTTAGATGGAGAAAGAAATTGCAGAAATTGGTGTTACATTTTTTTAATATATATTTTTTATATCCTAAGTACAAAGTCTTTTGTTATTACTGTGACAGAGTTTTACAACAACTTCTGGGCTACAGAGGAATACCCTCTCTCCATAAATAAAGGCAATTTTACAAAAAAAGCATTTAAAAAATCAAGCATTGGCTGGGCGCGGTGGCTCACGCCTGTAATCCCAGCACTTTGGGAGGCCAAAGCAGGCAGATCACTTGAGGTCAGGAGTTCCAGACCAGCCTGTACAACATGGTGAAACCCCATCTCTACTAAAAATACAGCTAGCCGGCCGTGGTGGCAGATGCCTGTAGTCCCAGCTACTTGGGAGGCTGAGGCAGGAGAATCGCTTGAACCTGGGAGGCGGAGGTTGCAGTGAGCCGAGATCACACCACTGCTCTCCAGCGTGGGTGACAGAGTGAGACTCTGTCACAAAAGAAAAAAAAAATCAAACATAATGATATTTGTGTCAATGACGGCTCAATGTTTCTAGAAAACAGTGGACATTTTCTAGGTTTTATGGAAATTATGTGATGCAAAAATGTTTATCATGTAATGCAGGTTTTAAAAAATGCATTAAATGACCAGGCACAATGACTCATGCCTGTAATCTTAGCCCTTGGGTAGGCTAAGGTGGGAGGATCATTTGAGCCCAGGAGTTCGAGACTAACTTGGGCAATATAGTGAGACTCCATCTCTGCAAAAATAAAAATAAAAATAATTATATAATTTAAAATACACTAAATGATCGCCATGTAGAATGGAGAACTCAAAATGAGGTTACTACTTTAATTGGTTTTAAAGTGAGAGAAGAGATCATAGACAACATATTTAGAAGTAGCTCTTACTCAGTTTAAATAGATTATATTATGGACAAAAATCATGGAATATTTAAATATTTTTAAATATTTGTGATGAGCCCGGTGAATACTGTAGGTCTCTTTCAGTTGCAAATGGCAAAAACTAAATTAGAACTGGCCTAAGCAGAAAAGGGAATTTATTTACTGGCTCGTCTAAGTCTAGGGGTTGTTGGCTTCAGACACAGTTGGATCCAGGTACTCAAATATGTCATCAATCATCCATCTGTCCTTTGTCTGGGCTTTATTCTCAGTGGATGTCTCCCCAAGGCATAACAAAAATGGCCTTCAGCAGCTTCACATTAATTTCCCATCAACTATGAAAGGGTGGATCACCTGAGGTCAGGAGTTTGAGACCAGCCTGGCCAATTTGGTGAAACACCGTCTTTACTAAAACTACAAAAAGTAGCCAGTCATGGTAGCATGTGCCTGCAATCCCAGCTACTCAGGAGGCTGAGGTGGGAGAATCACTTGAACCCGGGAGGCAGAGGTTGCAGTGAGCCGAGATCGCACCACTGCACTGCAGCCTGGGTGACAGAGTGAGACTCCATCTCAAAATAATAATAATTAATTAAAAATAAATTAAATAAATAAATAAAATGTGGTCTAACTCCCTCCTTTAACAAATATAGCTTTATAACAACAAAACACTTTAATGACAATGAAATTTTAAAAATTCATAGAACTGTGGTTTTTACATGACTGAAAGTAGAGGAAATAGCAAAGATAGCTGAATGTAATGATTACTGCAGATGTACAACCAATGAAATATTAACTGATTCAGTTTCTTTGTTTTTTCTCCCTGCTGGTAGTTCATCAATATGTATGCTATATGATACATGTTCATTGTTTTCTGAAAAAGTCGTTACAGTATGATCTCATTTTTAGTAAAACACATATACACAGGACTGGAAGGTTATACACCAACCTTTAACAGTGATTAGTATGGGTAGAATTATGGGTGATTTTTTTTTTTCTTACTATATTTTACTTTGCTCATTCGTCTGCAGTTATATAGTTTGTGCATAGCCACTGTTTATGTGATAATAAGAGAACATCACTATAAAAGAAAGAGTAACAGTAAGCGATTTTTCCAGAAAACTTAGCAAAGCTACACTGACCAGATGCCCTGAGATGGAAAAAGTACCGGCCTCTCTTGGAAGGGTCCAGTTATCCTACTGTGTTTTTTGTTTGATGGGTTTTTGCTTTTTGTCTGGTTGTTGGGTTTTTCACTTTCCTGATCCTGGATAAATAGTGCTGCTCTCAGGAAAATCCTACAACACAGACTCTAGGCTTCTTTGGATCTATCCCTAGATGTGGACACAACTTGCCACCTCCCTCCCTTCCTCCCTTCCTTTCCTCTCCTTTCCTCTCTTCTCTTTGCTTTGCTTTGCTTTGCTTTTTCTTTTATTTCTTGACGGATCTCACTTGGTCACCCAGGCTAGAGGTCAGTGGCATGATTATGGCACACTGCAGCCTCGACTTTATGGGCTCAAATGATCCTCCTACCCCAGCCTTCCAAGTAGCTGGGACTACAGGTGTACGCTACCATGCCCAACTAATTTTTATTTTATTTTATTTTATTTTATTTATTTTGTAGAGATGAGGTCTCACTATGTTACCCAGGCTAATCTCAAACTCCTGGGTCCAAGCAATTCTCCCACCTCCCAAAGTGCTGGGATTACAGGGGTGAGCCACCACATCTGACTTACAGCTTCTTTTAAGAATCTGAAATAATGAAATGAGCAGCGATATAAAACATGAAGGAATCTAAACTATCAGTAATTTGGTTTTTTTTTTTTTATTTGACAGGGTTTCACTCCGTTGCCCAGGCTGGAGTGCAGTGGTGCAACTCTGGCTCACTGCAGCCTCTATCTGGGCTCAGATGATCCTCCTGCCTCACTCAGCCTCCCTAGTAGCTGGGACTACAGGCATGCACCACCATGCCTGGCTAATTTTTAATTATGTGTAGAGACAGAGTCTTGTTATGTTGCCCAGGCTGGTCTCGAATTCCTGGGCTCAAGCAATCCTCCCGCCTCCACCTCCTAAAGTGCTGGGATTACAGGTGTGACCACTCTCCTCAGCTGAATTTTTATTTTTTGTACCAGCAGATGTACATCTCTAACAACTGGAATGAGCTTGCAGCCCACAGTACAAGGTGGCTGATAAGAGAGAAAAGCAGTTCAGGGTTTAAGCACCTGGGCAGGGATGAGAGTCTAATTCATACAGCACATCAATCATTTGAATACTTAATACATGATATCCCCAGCTCTACACAGCCACCTATCAATGGCCTTTAGGTAATTAGGCTTTGAGTGATAAGATTAGCATAAACCTAAATCTCTCTTCATTCCCCACAGGACTGGTATTCAGAATTCTCAAACACTGGTTACTGGGGACTCCAGAGGGAGGGAGAAAGAAATAGAGGTCATTTCACAATCCGGCAAAGTGTTCTTAGTATTCTGAGTCTGCCCTTGAGGCTGCTCCTCACGTGTACTGAGTTTTGTATGTTTTACACTCTTGGCACTTTGATTGTAGTTAGACATGTGCACTTGATCCTGAGATCTGTGGATGCCTCAACAGCTGACTGGGTAGGCTGAGGAAGAAGGTGGGAATTGGTGTGACCCGGGACTTGGCAAACAAGTGTGGCTGCAGGTTGGGTTCCTAAAGGATACAAAACTTATATAAGGGGCCTGTCGAACTGAGTCTCGATAGCCAAGAAAGTCAGCTCTGGGTGGCAGCTGGGCCTAACTCCTAATAGTTGTCAGACCCGGGGAAAGAACACAAATAGAGACACAGGTATCAATGTCTAAAAAATTAAACGCTCAAAATCAAACTAACAAATTATTACATAAAATGTAGTCAGGGCCAGATGAAGTCACTCATGCCTATAATCCCAGCACTTTGGGAGCCCCAGGTGGGTGGATCACCTGAGGTCAGGAGTTTGAGATCAGCCTGGCCAACACGGTAAAACGCCGTCTCTGCTAAAAATACAAAAATTAGGCAGTCATGGTGGCATGTGCCTGCAATCCCAGCTACTCAGGAGGCTGAGGTGGGAGAATCACTTGAACCCAGGAGGTGGAGGTTGCAGTGAGCCGAGATCACACCACTGCACTGCAGCCTGGGTGACAGAGTGAGACTCCATCTCAAAATAATAATAATAATAATAATTAACTAAAAATAAATTAAATAAATAAAATGTGGTCTAACTCCCTACTTTAACAAATACAGCTTTATAATAACAAAACAAATACTTTAATGACAATGAAATTTTTAAAATTCATACAACTGTGTTTTTTACATGACTGAAAGTAGGGGAAATAGCAAAGATAGCTGAATGTAATGATTACTGCAGATGTACAACCAATGAAATATGAATTGATTTCCATTTCTTTGTTTTTTCTCCTTTCTGGCAGTTCATCAATATGTATACTACATGATACATGTTTTCCATGATTTTTGTCCATAATATAATCTATTTAAACTGAGTAAGAGCTACTTCTAAATATGTTGTCTATGATCTCTTCTCTCACTTTAAAATCAATTAAAGTAGTAACCTCATTTTGAGTTCTCCATTCTACATGGCGATCATTTAGTGTATTTTAAAATATATAATTATTTTTATTTTTATTTTTACAGAGATGGAGTCTCACTATATTGCCCAGGTTAGTCTGGAACTCCTGGGCTCAAATGATCCTTTCACCTTAGCCTACCCAAGTGCTAAGATTACAGGCATGAGTCACTGTGCCTGGTCATTTAATGCATTTTTTAAAACCTGTATTACATGATAAATATTTCTGCATCACATAATTTCCATAAAACCTAGAAAATGTCCACTGTTTTCTATAAACATTGAGCCATCATTGACACAAATATCATTATGCTTGATTTTTTTTTTTTCATCACAAATATTCTCTTTCCTTTTTCAAACATGCGGTAGGCATGTAAGCTCTCTTTGAAGTGAGGTATGGTCTTGAGACTTGCTTTGACCAAGGACATGAGAGCCAATATGTGAGGAGTCAGTGCATGCATGACCTGCCACTTACCCCTCTCCATCCCTCTTTCCCTTTTTTTTTTTTTTTTTTTTTGAGACAGAATTTCGCTCTTGTTGCCCAGGCTGAAGTGAAATGGCGCAATCTTGGCTCACTGCAACCTCCGCCTCCTGGGTTCAATCGATTCTCCTGCCTCAGCCTCCCGAGTCGCTGAGATTACAGGCATGCACAACCACACCCAGCTAATTTTGTATTTTTAATAGGGACAGGGTTTCTCCATGTTGGTCAGCCTGGTCTCGAACATTACCTATCTGGTATGAAAAGACAAAAAACAGCAGGCCCCAAACAAGGCTGAAGTTCCATGTCCTCAAACCAAACCAAAGTTGTTTACTTGTAAGATCAGATCTTCAAGAAATCAGGAGAGAGATGATAACCAAATCCCATTAAGCCAGTGAGATTTCACTTACATTTTTACAAGGAAAGTAATCTTAAAATGATCAATCCAGCATTTGTTCATTGTTCCTGCTTTCCTCTGTCTCTCTCTGCCTATGAAACTTACCCATTCTGTCTAGCTCATTGAAGCTCCTTTCTGCTTAGTAGATTGGATGCTGCGTGGTTCAGGAATTGCTAATAAAAGCTAATCAGATTTTGGAAACACAATTTGTTGACCTTTTGTTCTTTGATGACCACTGCACCTCCAATTTATGTTCTTTTTCCTTCTTCATCAATAGACCTGTCTGTACTTCTCATTAAGCAGTAATGGCTAAAAGCCATTATAGCCATTTGAGAAGCACTTTCCTTTTCTAATCTTTTTGCCTTGCTCCTCACTAGCATAGTGTTTAAGAGGACAGACTCTAGAGTCCAGCAAGCCAGACTCAAATCGCAGCTCTATCACATACTAGTTTTGTGAACTGAGCCAGTTGGTTAACTTCTCTGAGCCTCCATTTTCTTGTCTCTAGAATGGGGACACAAATTGTACCTGCTTTTTACGATTGTTGTGAAGATTGAATGAGATATTTCACATAAACACTTAGCCCAATGCCTGGTACAGAGTAAGTGCTGAATAAATATTAGCTATCATTTATTAGTGCCTTATTAGTGCTTTATTGTTCTAAGCTTCAGCTTACCCTGTGATTCTGGCATTTCTGGCCCACCAGTGTAAGTTACAGTCAAGGAGTCTGTATCACAAAATAGAACTACTATATAATCCAGCATTCTCACTTCTGGGTATACAGTCATCCCTTGGTATCAGTAGGGATTGGCTCTGGGACCTCCCATTGATACCAAAATCCACAGATGCTCAAGTCCCTGATATAAAATGTTGTAGTATTTTAGCTGGGCTTGGTAGCATGCACCTGTAGTCCCAGCTACTTGGGAGGCTCAGGTGTGAGGATCGCCTGAGCCCAGGAGATCAAGGCTGCAGTGAGCCAGGACGGTGTCACTCTACTCCAGCTTGGGTAATGGAGTGAGACGCTGTCTCAAAAAAAAAAAAAAGTTGTAGTATTTGCATATGACCTGTGCATATTCTATAAACTTTAAATCATCTCTAGATTACTCATAATACTCAATACAATGTAAATGCTATGTAAATCATTTTTGTCACTCAGGCTAGAGTGCAGTGGCACAACACAGCTCACTGCAGCTTCCATCTCCTAGGCTCAATACATCCTCCCGCCTCATCCTCCTGAGTAACTGAGACTACAGGTGTGCACCACTGTGCCAGACCACAGTTTCTACTTTTTTTTTTTGAGATGAAGTCTCACTCTGTCACCCAGGCTATGGTCCACCCGGGCTGGAATACAGTGGCGTGATCTTGGCTCACTGCAACCTCTGCCTCCCAGGTTCAAGCAATATTTCTGCCTCAGCCTCCCAAGTAGCTGGGACTACAGGCACGTGCCACCATGCCTGGCTAAATTTTTTCGTTTTGTTTTGTTTTTTGTTTTTTGTTTTAGTAGAGATGGGATTTCGACATGTTAGCCAGGCTGGTCTCAAACTCCTGACCTCAAGTGCGCCTCCTGCCTCAGTTTCCCAAAGTGCTGAGATTACAGGCATGAGCCACCATGTCTGGGTAATTTTTCTACTTTTTGTAGAAACAGGGTGTCCCAATGTTGCGCAGGTTGGTTTTGAACTCCTGGGCTCAAGTGATCCTCCCATCTTGGCCTCCCAAAGTGCTGGGATTATAGGCATAAGCCACCGCTCATGGCCTAAATAGTTGTAATACACTGTTTATTTGTTTGTTTTGAGATGGAGTTTCACTCTTGTTGCCCAGGCTGGAGTGCAATGGCGTGATCTCAGCTCACCGCAACCTCCATCTCCTGGGTTCAAGCGATTCTCCCGCCTCATCCTCCCGAGTAGCTGGGATTACAGGCATGCACCACCACGCCTGGCTAATTTTGCATTTTTAGTAGAGACAGGGTTTCTCCATGTTGGTCAAGCTGGTCTTGAACTCCTAACCTCAGGTGATCCACCCGCCTCAGCCTCCCAAAGTGCTGGGATTATAGGCGTGAGCCACTGTGCCTGGCCCCAAAGTCCTGGGATTACAGGCATAAGCCACTGCTCATGGCCTAAATAGTTGTTATACTCTATTGTTTAAAAAACAACAATCAAAAAAAGTCTGTACATGTTCAGTAGAGATGCAATATTTTAAAATATGTTTGATCCTCGGTTGGTCGAATCCATGGATTTGGAAACTACAGATATGGAGGGTCAACTGTATATCCAAAGTAAATGAAATCAGTATCTAAAAGAGATATCTGCACCCCCGTGTTCATTGCAGCTTTATTCACAATAGCTAAGATGTGGAAACAATCCATGTTCATCAGCAGATGAATGGATAAAGAAAATGTGGTATATATACATACATAATGGAACATTATTCGGCCTTTAAAAAGGACATTCTGCCATTTGGGACATGGATGAGCCAGGAAGATATTATGCTAAGTGAAATAAGCCAGGCGCAGAAAAACAATTACTCTATGATTTCACTTGTATGTGGAATCTAAAAAAGCTGAACTTGGCTGGGCATGGTGGCTCACACCTGCAATGCCAGCACTTCGGGAGGTCAAGATGGATTGCTTGAGCTCAGAAGTTCGAGACCAGCCTGGGCAACATGGCAAAACCCCATTTTTATAAAAAATACAAAAATTAGCCAGGTGTGGTGGCATGCACCTATAGTCCCAGCTACTTGGGGGGATTGAGGTCAGAGGACTGCTTGAGCTTGGGAGTTCGAGGCTGCAGTGAGCTGTGGTACCACCAGTGCACTGCGGCCTGGGTGACAGAGCAAGACATTGTCTCAATAAATAGATAAATAAAATAAATAAAA
The DNA here is from genome assembly GCF_037993035.2 of Macaca fascicularis. NCBI lineage: Eukaryota > Metazoa > Chordata > Mammalia > Primates > Cercopithecidae > Macaca > Macaca fascicularis. The sequence continues at coordinate 49,666,278 of NC_088390.1, forward strand.
ATTTAAAAATTAAAAAGTTGAACTCATAGAAGCAGAGTAGAATGGTGGTTACCAGAGGCTGGGGTGTGAAGGAAGTGAACAGATGTTGATGAAAGGGTACAAACTTTCATTTATAAGATGAACAAGTTCTAGGGATCTAATTTACAATGTAGTGTACCTTACAGTATCATTTACTTGAAATCTGATAAGGGAACAGAATTTAAATGACCTCACCCCACCACACACACACAGTGGTAACTATGGATGATGACAGGTATGTTAATTAATTTGATTGTGATGATCATTATATAATGTGTATATATATCAAATCATGTTGTACATATTGAATATATATAATTTTTTTTGTAATTAAAAATATTGACTGCTGCAAGCTCAAGAGACTAAAAGGAAAAATGAAATGGATTCTGTGTCTCAGACATCTCCCGGTTCTTCATTTACCTGTAGCTTTGCACACACTTCTTGCCTCTCCCTGCAACGGACCCATAGCTGGTCCACAGCCACTTGGGAGCACCCTCGAGTTAGGGCTAATCTGTTCTTCCTCCTAACAGGTGCTTCAGATCCCAGCCAGCAAGGATCATTTTCAGAAACTTTCACTTTCGTATCTAGCCAGAGCTGGGAACTGGGCATGTCCTTCCAAACACTTGGCAGGAAGCTGGTTCCCAACCGTTAAGAAGCAATAAAACCAAGGCCACTCCTGCAGAAGAAGGCTTCTAACAGCACAGGATTCAAGCTGTGTAGAAGTAACTCCCAGCCCAGCAGTGTTTGCAAGTGTGGCTGGATCAGTATTTCAGAGTTCCCCTTCACTCTTATCAAATTCCCTTACGACCTCCCTGCACACCTCACCTTTTGAGACTGAGTCACCCGCCTACAGAACCAGAAAACAAAGAAGGTGAATTCAGGACAGTTACATGCAAAAATGCTGTTGGGCTGAGCCAAGACAAAGATTGGAGGACACATTTGCAGAGGAGTATGATTATTGTGTTTTTTTGTGTGTTTATTTGTTTGTTTGTTTTTGTGTGAGACAGAGTCTCCCTCTGTTACCCAGGCTAGAGTGCAGTGGCGCAATCTCGGCTCACTGCAGCCTCCACCTCCCTGGTTCAAGCGACTCTCCTGCTTCAGCCTCCCAAGTAGCTGGGATTACAGGCATACGCCACCATGCCTGAGTAATTTTTGTGTTTTTAGTAGAGACAGGGCTTTGCCATGTTGGCCAGGCTGATCTCAAACTCCTGACCTCAAGTGATCCACCCGCCTCGGCCTCCCAAAGTGCTGGAATTCCAGGCGTGAGCTACAGCGCCCTGCCCTGATTGTGTATTTTTGGCTGTCTTTTAAAGTTTTTAGGATTTCCATTTTTTTCCATTAATCTGTAATGAGAACTTGGAGTCATTTGGAAAAAATCTGAATGTAGAATCCTTCTAGATGGAAACAGTTTTCTTCCAGTCATTCATAGTCATTTCAACCAAATCCTATTTCAATGATTTTTTTTAGCAATTCTCCCTTTTTGAGAAATTCCAAGACCTCTAATATGGATCTTTCTTCTTTTCTCCTTATCTTTAAAAAAATTTAACAGACATTGTCTTTTAGAGCAATTTTAGGTTTACAGAAACACTGAGCAGAAACTACAGAGTTTCTACATACCTCCTCTTCCCAGGCACAGTTGCCTCTACTATTAACATCATACAACGTTAGTTATTACAAATTAGTGTGCTACATTTGTTACAATTGATGGATCGATATTGACACATTACTATTAACTCAGGTTCGTAGTTTATGTTAAGGTTCATTCTTTGTGTTGTATAGTTCTATGAGTTTTGACAAATGCATAATGTCATATACAGTATCAGAATAGTTTCACTGCCCTAAAACTTCCCTGTGCTCCACCTATTCATCCCTCCTTCCCTTCTATTCCCTGGCAACCACTGATCTTTCTACTGTCTCTATAGTTTTATCTTTTCTAGATTATTGTCAGGGTGCGTGGCTCATGCCTATAATCCCAGCACTTTGGGAGGCCGAGGCGGGTGGATCACCTGAGGTCAGGAGTTCGAGCCCAGGCTGGCCAACATTGGAGAAACTGTCTCTACTAAAAATACAAAAATTAGCCGGGAATGGTGGCACACGCCTGTAGTCCCAGCTACTCAGGAGGCCGAGAGATGATCAGGAGGCCGAGGCATGAGAATCCCTCAAACCCAGGAGGCAGAGGTTGCAGTGAGCCAAGATCACACCACTGCACTCCAGCCTGGGCCATGGAGCCAGAATCTGTCTCAAAAAAAAAAAAAAAAAAAGAATATGTATAGTTGTTGAGACGCACAATATATATAATTTTCAGATTGGCATCTTACATTTAGAAATATGAATTTAAGGTTCTTCCATGTCTTTTTTATCTTGTTTTTTGATTTTTGAGATGGGGCTCTCACTGTTTTTCCCAGGCTGGTTACAAACCTCCATGTTTTTCCCTGGCTTGATGCCCCATATCCCTCCTCCCCATTTTTTTTTATTGCGGTAAAATACATACAACATAAAATGTACAACTGTAACTTTTTTGTTTTGTTTTGTTTTTTGTTATGGAGTCTTGTTCTGTCACCCAGGCTGGAGTACAATGGCATGATCTCGGCTCACTGCAACCTCTGTCTCCCGGGTTCAAGCGATTCTCATGCTTTAGCCTCCAGAGTAGCTAGGATTACAGGCACACACCACCACACCCAGTTAAGTTTTGTATTTTTATTAGAGACATTGGCCATGTTGGCCAGGCTGGTCTCAAACTCCTAACCTCAGGTGATCTACCTGCCTCGGGCTCCCAAAAAGCTGGGATTACAGGCATGAGCCACCATGCCCAGCCCACTGTAACCATTTTTCAGTGTACAGTTTAGTGATATTAAATACATTCATAATGTTCTGGTACCATCACCAGTATTCAGCTCTAGAACCCTCTTCATATTGTAAAACAGAAACTCTATATCCATTAAGTAATAAAATTCTCCTTCCTCTTTGTTTTTTAGAGATGTGGTCTCATTTTGTCCCCCAGGCTAGAGCACGGTGGCACAATCATAGCTCACTGCAGCCTCAAACTCCTGGGCTCAAGGGATCCTTCCACCTTAGCCTTCCAAGTAGCTGGGATTACAGGTGTGAGCCGCTGCACCTGGCTTGCTTTTCTGACAGGTTCTTGAAGGGAATCCATTAAAGCCTAATTAATCAGAGGTATCCAGGAGTGAACTTTCCTTCACCCTTTTGTATAAAGCTTCTCTTTGCTTTGTGAAGATCTGAGTGGCTATTGTTACAATGTGAATCAGGTTTCACTCTTAGGGAGTGGGTTCAGGAATAGAAAAAAACACCAACTTGCTCAGACACGTGTATCAAATGGCAAGATGATCTCACCAAGCACTGTCCTCCTCAGAATTTATTTTGGGTGCAACACACATTAAGGACATAGTGGTAAACCAGGCTTGGAAGCCATCTGTGTGAGAGGTTTGCCAGAGGCATGAAGACATCGTATCCCCAGTGTCTCTGAAAAGGAGAGCTCTTTGCCTTCCATCACAGGCATAGGCAAGTACCCTGCAAATCGCTTCCCACTCAACACAATAGTTCTTGTTGCTATTTTATTTGTGAGCTATGTCATACATGCAGAGGAGTAAAGAAAACATATGTGTTGTTCAATTGTCAGTATAAATTGAACACCCATATAACCACCACCAGGTCTAGAATAGTATTCAGCCCCCTCCCAGCATCCCTTGTGTGTCCCCCTATTCCATCCCCTTCCCTCCGCTAGAGGTGGCCACTATCCTAACTTGTGGAAACCATTTTCTTTTCTTTCCTCTTTTGTGTTACAACTAAGTGTGCCCCATAAACAAGCATCAGTTTATGAATGTCGTATAAGTGGAATTAGACCGGGTGCAGAGGTTTACTTCTGTAATCTCAGCACTTTGGGAGGCCAAGGCAGGTGGATCACCTGAGGTCCAGAGTTCGAGACCAGCCTGGCCAATGTGGTAAAACCCTGTCTCTACTAAAAATACAAAAAACGTAGCTGGGTGTGGTGGCAGGCGCCTGTAATCTCAACTACTCAGGAGGCTGAGGCAGGAGAATCTCTTGAACACTGGAGGTTGCAGTGAGCCAAGATCACACCACTGCATGCCAGCCTGGGCGACAGAGGAAGCCCCTGTCTCAAAAAAAAAGAAAGAAAGAAAAAAGAAAAAGGAATGATATCGTATGTATTCTTTGTGACTTGTTTCTTCCTCACTATTGTTCTCAGACAAGGTGTGAAGAGGCCTTTTTGGTGCCTCCTGATGTTTTCTAGGATGGTGGATTCAGGAGTATGCTGTCTTCAGAAACATTTCTGGCCTCAAAGTCACACTGAGCAGCTTGGGCCTCCTAGCTCAGCCACTTACTAACGGCGCGACCTTTCTTGTCCTCCTTTGTAAAATCAGAACAAATTATTCCTGTAGACATGAGCACCTCAAGAGCAGGAGTGTTCCTCATTTGCCATTCTGTTCTCAAGAACTCACAGTGCCTGGTGCCTAATGAATCCTGAGTGAACACAGGAGACATGGTGAGATCATGTATGTAAGGGCCTAATGCCACCCCTGATTTATAGCAACTGCTCAATACATGAGATCCAATCTTATTATTGCCACAGTGTTATTTATTTGAATACGGGAGGCAGCCTCTCAGATGGCCGCCAAGGAGTTCCACCTCCTGGTATTCTTGTATTTGTACATCCCTTGACTGTACACTGGATATATTCACTTACTCCTAAGAAATAGAATGCAGCAGAAGGAATGGAATGTCACTTCCAAAATTATAAAAGACCATGGCTTTTATTTTGAGTCCTCTTTCTCACTGAGGTCTCTTGGACTGCTCACCCTGGAGGAAGCCAGCTGCCATGTCAAGAGGCAGCCCTGTGGGGAGGCTCATGTGATGAGGTGACCGAGTCCTGTAGATAAACACAAATTGTGAGCTTGGGAGTGGATTCTCCATCCAGTTGAGCCTTTGGATGGGGCTGTGGTCCAGGCTGACAGCTTGACTGCCACCTTATGAAAGACCTTCAGCCAGAGGCACCCAGCTAAGCCATGCCTGGATTCCCGACCCACAGAAACCGTGAGATAACAAATCTTTGTTGTTTTCCACGACTACATTTTATGGCAATTAGTTACACAGCGATAGATAACTAATGCAGTGCCTTCTCTTGGGTGAAAGTGTGCTGACAATGTTTAGAGCCTGTGGCAGACAAGGAGATGCACTGTTCAGATCCCCATTTAACGGTGGACTCACTGCCCAGCTGCAAGGAGTTCAGTTCACTGACAGCCTTCAAGTCCACCTCAGCTTTCCAGCCAGATCATGCTCTTCTTGGGACATTCTCCCTGGCCAATGACTGGGCAAGGGTTAAAACAATGGCCTAGCCATCTCTGCTCAATGCTAGACCCCTCGAATGGGTAGTTTTTGCTTCAGAGCTTCCTGTTTGGCTGGTAGAGACTTTGACAGGTCTCCTTCCATGGGTGTTGCTCCCCAATAAATCTTTCTGTTCCATCCTCATCATAGCTTCTGCTTCCAGAGAATCCATTCTGTCATGAAACATCTACCACACAGAAACTCAAGCTTTCAGCCAGGTGCAGAGGTTCTCACCTGTAATCCCAACACTTTGGGAGGCCAAGGCAGGAGGATCGCTTGAGCTCAGGAGTTCAAGACCGGCCTGCGAAACATAGCAAGACCCTGTCTCTGTGACACACACACACACACACACACACACACACACACACAAATTAGCCAGGCATGGTGGTGCATGTCTATGGTCCTAACTATTGGGAGACTGAGGCAGGAGAATCACCTGAGCCTGGGAGGTCTAGGCTGCAGTGAGCCATTATTGTACCTCTACTCCAACCTGGGCAACAGAGTGAGAGCCTGTCTCTAAAAATCAAACAATCAAATAAAGCCTCAAGCTTTGTAGCCAACCCAGACCTGAGTCCAAATACAGACTCTGCCCCTTGCTAGCTCTGTGACCCTGGGCAAGTTACTTAACTTTTCTGAGCCTTGATTTTCTCACACATAAAATGGATGACAAATAATGTAGGAGCTGAAATGGGATACTTATAGTGTAAAACAGAGTTCCCAGCTTCTAATAATAGTTAAAGGATAATTTTTTTCTTTTTTTTTTTCTCATTGCACTACTTTGTCACCCAGGCTGTAGTGCAATGGCGAGATCTCGACTCACTGCAACTGCTCTGCCTCCTGGGGTCAAGTGATGCTCGTGTCTCAGCCTCCCGAGTAGCTGAGATTATAGGTATGTGACACCATGCCGGGCTAATTTTTGTATCTTTAGTAGAGATGGGGTCTCACCAGGTTGGCCAGGCTGGTCTCAAACTCCTGACCTTAAATGATCCACCCGCCTCAGCCTCCCAAAGTGCTGGGACTATAGGTGTGAGCCACCGTGCCCAGACAGGAGAACTATTATCTATCCACAGACTACACACCAACTAGTCGCTTTACATTTTGCATAAAATGTTACTGGCAATTGATTCAATACATTGCCTATTATATCTATAGTAGACCTTTGACATTTGTGAGGATTATACCCTTTACCTTTGTGAAAATACCACTGTAGCACATATTGTCACATATAAAAGGAAATAAAGTACAACTCAAAAGTACACATTACTTTTGTGTGTGTGTGTATGTGTGGGTGTGTGTGTATGTGTCTAGACAGGGTCTCACTCTGTCACTCAGCACCCAGGCTAGAGTACAGTGACATGATCACAGCTCACTGTGGCCTCGAACTCCTGGGCTCAGATAATTCTTCTACCTCAGCCTCCCAAGTAGCTGGAACCACAGGCGCACATCACCACACCTGGCTAATGTTTATTTCATTTTTATTTTCGTAGAGACAGGGCCTTGTTAGGTTGCCCAGGCTGATCTTGAATTCTTGGGCTCAAGTGATCCTCTTGCCTTAGTGCTAAGTACTGGGATTTAACAGGCGTGAGCCCCTGTGCCTGACCTTCATTACTCTTTTAGGTCCTTAACAGTTCTATAAGTAAGGCACTAAAGCTGTATAAAGCTATTAAAAATAAGTATGGCTTCGGTAATGCCAAAGCAATTTGGAGGATTGTTTCTCTTGTTGGCACTGAACCTTATCACATCAGAGGGCTGAGCCACTCCTGAATGCCATCCTTTTAATAAACCCAGACATCTGAAATGTAACAGGTCAAAACCTGTTTCTCCTACAGTCTGTGTCACCTTGATAGATAATTCCAAGCCAGAAAACAGGAAGCCATCAGTGATAGCTCCCTCTTATCCCTCACCTCCAATCCAACATCATGTCTTATTTATCTATTTGTTTTCCTTCAAAATGGCCTAAATCCCCTCACCCCTTTCCATCCTCACTGGTACCACCCCAGCTTCTTCTCTTTGAAGAGCCTCCTCACTTGCTCTCCTCTAGTTTAGTATCCATGCCACAGCCAGATAGCTCTTTTTAAAATGCAAACAATGATGAATTTCCACAATTCCCCATGCATTTGGAATAAAGGCTATACTCTTTATCAAGACATCTGAGGCTCTGCGTAAGCTACCCCCAGCCGCTTTCCACAATCTGACCTGCACTCCCCAAACATTCCCTTCCAGAAGTCAATTTCTAGCTTGTCTTAGATCCATCCAACCCATAGGCATTCCCTGTGTCTGGAACTCTCTTCTACACACTCTGGCTGCAGGCTCCTTTTTCTCCTTCAGGTCTAAGCCTAAACATCACCTCCACAGGGAAGCCTTTATTAAGCATCCTCTGAAATAGGTTCTATCACATACAGCTTCCTCCTATTATTCACAGCCACAGCACCCACATCATTTCTTTCTTTGCATGCATCCCAGTTGGTCAGGACACACTTACTGGTTTATTGGAGGTTTCTCTCCATTTGTTGCATTTTCTTTGAGTGCAGAGGCCTTATTCCTTGTGTTCATCCAGAGCCAATCCCAGTGCTGACCACAATACAGACTTCATAAATACAGTAAATCCAGTAGTTCCCCCTTACCCCTGGGGGACATGTTCCAAGACCCCCAGTGGATGCCTAAAATCACAGTACCAAATCTTTTTTTCTCTCTCTCTCTTTGTAAATAGTGTATTTTAAATAGCTTTCAAGATACACATATTTTTTCTTTAAAAAATGTCTGTTGGTGGCCGGGTACAGTGGCTCACACCCGTAATCCCAACACTTTGGGAGGTCGAGGAGGACGGATCGCAAGATCAGGAGTTTGAGACCAGCCTGGACAACATGGTGAAACCCCGTCTCTACTAAAGATAGAAAAAAATAGCCGGGTATGGTGGCGGGTGCCTGTAATCCCAGCTACTCAGGAGGCTGAGGCAGAAGAATCGCTTGAACCTAGGAGGCGGAGGTTGCAGTGAGCCGAGATTGTGCCACTGCGCTCCAGTCTGGGCGACAAAGCTAGACTTAGTCTCAAAAAAAAAAAAAAAAAAAAAAAAAAAAAAAAGTCAGTTGGAGCAGTTTTGTTCTTGAATTTTGCTGATAATTCTCATGGTCCCGAGCCCCCGAACTCCGGGTCGTGGAGGTAGCCGAGGGGGAGGCTGGGGGCCTACGCGGCCTGTCCTGGCGGTGCTCACAGCGCTGGTGGAGCAGCTGTGACCCGTCTTGTCACAGATCATGCATGGCCGTCATGTGAGCTAAAACTTCCATTTATTTCAAAGCAGTAATAATTTAAAATTATAAAAATCTTTCCACCGCTGAACGTTTAGAGGGTGAGGTTAGACAGAGGACGGGGAGGATGAGGACGTCCCAGAAGGGACGATGTGGCCCACGCCTTCCCGAGCCAGGGAGCCGGTGGGCCTGGCCAGGATCCTGCCCTGGAACAGGCGGGGGCCTGTAGCGCTGACCAGTCAAGAGTGGCGCCGCTGGGGCACCCAGTCTGTGAGCGCCGTGTGGCGCTGGCTGAGGCCCCGCGGTCTCCCCGCAGCCTCAGGCGCAGCGGGCACGGGTGGGTCCCGGCCAACGCGCGCTCAGGAGTTACTTGTGGCGTTCTCGTTGCAGGGCGAGCTGGAGGAGGAGGAGGACAACGAGGAGGAGAAGTTCATCCCAGTCAGGCCCGGGGGGGTGGGTTCGTGGCCGTGTTGTGTCCCGGGAGGCTTTTTCGGCAGGCGGGGCAGCTGTCGTACTGCTCCAGCAGGTGCACGATGCAGCCATCGTGGAACAGGTGGTTGCAGGGCAGCTGCTCGCCCAGCGCGTCATCGTCCTTGCACACGGGGCACTCGACCCGGGAGCCTACGTGCTGCTCGGTGACGGGGTCGGTGGGGAGGGACTGGATTTTCTCTTCATCTGCCGGTGGGGGGCCGGTGTTTTCAAGCCGAGGAGCTGTGCGACGGCCCCTCAGGCGTATTCGCCCCTCAGGCGTATTCCATAGGGTTTGAGTGCAGGACTCCCCAAGGACCCAGGCTGGGGATGGTGGCGGACGTGATGATGCCGTTGACGAGCTGCTGGATGATCCCTTCTAGCGTGGGGAGGCCTTTGTGCCGGGCAGTGGCCCGCCGCGTGGGGAGGGGGAGACGGGGATGCCGGGCTCGGTACGGGGCCAGGACTCTCTCCCACGGTCTCTCAGAGTCCTTGCTGCCCCAGGAGGGCACGTGGGGATCTCGAAGCTGTCATCAAAGATGACAAAGATGCCGAAAGCAAACTGTCCGTAGCCCTGCGGCAGCGTGAACAGGTGCGGGTCCACGTTCTCCAACGGCGGTCGGCTCTGGTCCGTGGGGACGGTGGCAGGAGTAGAATCGTTTTCTGTGCTCCTGGTCTCTTCAGGAAGCTCCTCGATAAAATCAGACGTGCATCTTGGACAGATATAATCCGACAGGCGCGGGACGATGTCCAAGGAGCAGCAGAGGCAGAAGAACCGTCCAAGCTGCGGCGACGCCTCAGCTTGCTGCTGCCTCGCTGATCGACGCCCAAACCTTTTATATACTATGTTTTTTCCTACCTACATATTTATGATCAAGTTTAATTTACAAAATAGGCGCTTACAAAGTAAGCGATTAACAACAATAACGAATAATAAATAGAACAATTGAGTCAAATAAGGGTTTCTTGAACACAAGCACTGCAATACCATGGATTGGTCTGATAACCAACAGCTACTAAGAGACTAATGAGCAAGTAGCATCTACAGTTCAGATACACTAAACAGACGGAGGAATTCACATGCCGGGAGGGGTGAAGCAAGATGGTGTGAGATTTCATCACCTCACTCAGAATGGCAAGCAATTGAAAACATGAATTATTTCTGGAATTTTCAATTTAATATTTTTGGACTACAGTTGACTGCAGGTAACTGAAACCGTGCATAAGGGGGTACTACTGAATCTGTATTTTGAATTTTCTAGCTAAGAATATCACTTTTTTTACTTTTTTGAGATGGAGTCTTACACTGTCACCCAGGCTGGAGTGCAATGCCACGATCTTGGCTCACTGCAACCTCCACCTCCCGGGTTCAAATGATTCTCCTGCCTCAGCCTCCCAAGTAGCCCGGATGACAGGAACCCGCCACCACACCCAGGTAATTTTTGTATTTTTAGTAGAGACAGGGTTACATTATGTTGGCCAGGCTGTTCTTGAACTCCTGACCTCAGGTGATCCGTCCGCCTTGGCCTCCCAAAGTGCTGGGATCACAGGTGTAAGCCACCGTCACCGGCCAGAATATCACTTTTTTACAATTTTTTTTTTTCCCTTAACTTTGAGACAGGGTTTCTCTTTGTCGCCCAGGTTGGAGTGCAGTGGTGCCATCACAGGTCACTGCAGCCTCTGCCTCCTAGGCTCAAGCAATCATCCCACCTCAGCCTCCCTAATAGGTGGGACGACAGGTGCCCACAACCATGCCTGGCTAATTTTGTGTTTTTTGTAGTGAAGCATTTCACCATGCTGCCTAGGCTTGTCTTGAACTCCTGGGCTCAAGTGATTCACTTGCCTCAGCCTTTCAAAGTGCCAGGATTACAGTCATGAGCCACATGGCCAAGAATATCACTTTTACCTTTAACAGATATTTTTCTTTTTCTTCTTCTTCTTTTTTTTTTTTTTTTTTTTTTGAGACAGGGTCTCACTCTGTTGCCTGGGCTGGAGTGCAGTGGCATGAACACGGCTCACTGCAGCCTCAATCTCTTGGGCTCAAGTGATTCTACCACTTCAGCCTCCTAAATAGCTGGGACCACAGGCATGCATCACCCTACCTGGCTACCTTTTAAAATTTTGTGTAGAGACCAGGTCTTACTATGCTGCCCAGGCTAGTCTTGAATTCCTGACTCAAATGATCCTCCCGTCTTGGCCTCCCAAATTGCTGAGATTACAGGCATGAGGCATCGCCCCTGGCCAACAGTTATTTTTCTTTACTGCAAGAGCATTACGTTGTCATGGTAGAAAAGATTAGACTCCATAGATTAAATAAAAACATAAAATCATGTTACCCCACATTTAGAGATAGCCACTATTAGCCTTCAGATATATTCCTCCAGGGCCTTTTTAATGAATCTCAATGCAGGGATATACATGCTCCCAAGTCCTTCAACTTTCTGTGGTTGCCTGTTCTTTGACAGCCAGATAAAATATCTTGGTCTCATGCCACGTGCTAAGGGACATCAAGCCTTCTCCTGGTAATTTTCCAATCCCTGATTCAGCCAGATTCCACCTCCATTTCCTAAAGTTGCTGTCTGCTCTCTTCTCTGCTTTGTCCCTGCACCCTCTACTCCATCTATCTCCTCCTTTTGTCCCAAAGGTCACCAAGCACTCAGTGGATAACAGATTCTTCTTTACTGGAGTTCGGGATCAAGAAGGTGACCCCTAACCAAGCACAAAGTAGGAGATGACATAAGGTTCAGCGCTGACCATTGCTGTCAGCAGTGGAGATTTCTTATGGACTTCTGTGTCCAAGGTCTTGCCCTGCTGCCATCTTGGTCTTCTCCCTTCCACCTCTAACCAGGTCCTTCTCCACTTTGCTACACGTGTCAGGACCCTGAAAATAGAGTCTTTCTGACCTATCAGAAAGAAAGATCAGATTCCTGGCACTTCTGTTGTGCAGAACAGCTTAGCTCATCTATACATCTATACTTTTCTCTCCTAACAGAGCTTGTCCAGGTACCTGTTCTTTCATAGTAGGGGGAGGGGTGATAGTGGGATGGGGATGGAGACAAAAAAAGACAGAGATATCAAGAGAGTTTCCAAAACTAAGAAACAAGGTGTCATAGGGCCCTACGACCACCCTCTGTTTCAAAGACTCATTTGAATGACTCACAGAACTCAAACAAATGGCTAGACTCATAGTTTAGTTCATTGCATTGAAAGAATACAGATTTACATCCTGATCTAGTTTGAAGGAAAAAGAAAGAAGGAAGGAAGGAAGGAAGGAAGGAAGGAAGGAAGGAAGGAGGGAAGGAAGGAAGAAAGGGAGGGAGGGAAAGAATACAGATTAGCAGCCTGGGCAACATGGTGAAATCCCATCTCTACCAAAAATAAAAACAAAATAAAATAAAACAAAATAAAATAAAATAATTAGCTGGGTGTGGTGATGGGCACCTGTATTCTCAGCTACTGGGGAGGCTGAGGTGGGAGGATCACCTGAGCCTGAGAGGCAGAGGTTGCAATGAGCCAAGATCACACCACTGCACTCCAACCTGGCAGACAGAGAGAGACCCTGTCTCAAAAAAAAAAAGAAAAAAAAGAAAGAAGAAAGAGAAAGAAAAGAAAAAGAAAGAAAAGACAAGACAAGACAGGAAGGAGGGGTCGGGCGCAGTGGCTCACGCCTGTAATCTCAGCACTTTGGGAAGCTGAGGCTGGCGGATCATGAGGTCAGGAGATCAAGACCTCCCTGGCTAACACGGTGAAACCCCGTCTCTACTAAAAATACAAAAAATTAGCCGGGCGTGGTGGCGGGTGCCTGTAGTCCCAGCTACTCGGGAGGCTAAGGCGGGAGAATGGTGTGAACCTGGGAGGCAGAGCTTGCAGTGAGCCGAGATCGTGCCACTGCACTCCAGCCTGGGTGACAGAGCGAGACTCCGCCCCCCAAAAAACAAACAAACAAACAAACAAAAACAAAAAAGAAAGGAGGGAGAGAGGGAGGGAGGAAGGACCCTTATTTACTTAACTGATCCCATATTATTAGACATTAACTTGTTTTCCTTTTTTACTGTAATGGATAACACTTTAACAACATCCCTGTAATTATGATGGTGGTGCTATGTCCAGTGCTGTTATGACTCAAAGAGAAATTCCCACATGATTACACCCTGGTTCACCTTATGAGGAGGGAGAGCTCCCCTCAGGCTAAGTCCTAACACATCCTGTCTAGGGGACCTTACAAGTGTTGTGGCCCCAGGATAGTTACAAGGAAGCTGTTTACAGACAATGGGACAATGAGAAGCTGGCTGCCTTGACTCCCTACCCCATCCTCCAAATGGAAGGTGCCTCTCTCTAGAGTCCATCTTGAGGGCTCCGGTTTCCTCCTCATTTTCCTCTTCCTCTGTTGTCCCTCCCCTCCCCTATCCCACACCAAGCCCAGGTGCATCTCATCTTGGAGTTGTGAGGGAGAAGGCGCCAGACCCTTCCTGTGTCTCAGTCCAGCAACTGCTTTTACAGAGCTGTAAGGAGGGAGGAAAGCAAACCAAACCTTAGGGTACAGTGAATGAACAAGAGAAGGAGAGGAATACATCAAAAATACTCATTGTGAGTTGGGCACGGTGGCTCATGCCTGTAATCCCAACACTTTGGGAGGCCAAAGCAGATGGATTGCTTGAGCCCAGGAGGTCGAGACCAGCTTAGGCAACAAAAATTAGCCAGGCATGGTGGTGTGCACCTGTAGTCCCAGCTACTTGGGAGGCTGAGGTGGGAGGATCACCTGAGCCCAGGAGGTTGATACAGGACTAAGCCATGATCTAGCTACAAAACTCCAGCCTGAGTGACAGAGAAAATATGCATTGTGACATTTGGAGCTATAACTCTGCCACAAAACAAAAGCAGCATCTGCATCCTTCATTCAATATTTCCTTAAGACAGGTTACTATATATTAGGCATTTATATGGTTTGACTGTGTCCCCACCCAAATCTTATCTTGAATTGTAGTTCTCGTAATTCCTAAGTGTTGGGAAAGAAAGCCGGTGGGAGATAATTGAATCGTGGGGGCGGTCCCCCATAGTGTTCTCGTGGTAGTGAATAAGTCTCACAACATCTGATGTTTTTATAAGAGGTTTCCCCTTTCGCTTGGGTCTCAATTATCTCTTGCCTGCGGCCATGTGGGACGTGGCTTTCTCCTTCCACCATGATCGTGGGGTCTCCCCAACCACGTGGCGCTGTGAGTTCATCGAACCTCTTTTTCTTTGTAAAATCCCCAGTCTCGAGTATGTCTTTGTTGGCAGTGTGAAAACAGACTAATACAGGCATTGACTGTTACAACTGCTTTCCAAATATTAACTTAATTTCCCTAGTATCCTATGAGTTTAGGAACTGTTATTATCCCCACATTACAGATGAAGAAATTGAGGCATGAGGACATTGAGTAATTTGCTCAAGGTCATGCAGGTGTAATTGGCAGAGATGAGATTCCAACCTAGGCTGTCTGCCTCTGTTTGCTATGTGGCCTCTGCTTAGGAGTGAAATTGAAAAGAATGCATGCATTTCAAGGGTTTCAAAACAGGTGCCCTCCTGAAGGTTGTTACCTATTTTAAACTTCTGTGTAAACAGAACTGTATTCATTCAATAGTTATTTGTTGAGTGCTTACTACATGCCAGATGCCGGGGCCACATCGACGAACCAGACATAAACCTGCTATCAAGGAGTTTCTAGAAAACAGGACAAATGCCATACTTGGCTGGCTGTGCTGTGGTATAGACAACAGCAGGGTGCCCTGGAGCAGTCAGAACCATACTTAGTTTAGTTTTAGGGTTAGAAAAGACTTCTGGGCCCAAGTGCAGTGGCTCATGCCTGTAATTTCAGCATTTTGGAAGGCCGAGGCAGGAGGACTGCTTGAGTCCAGAAGTTCAAGACTAGCCTGGGCAGCACAGTGAGATCCTGTCTCTACAAAATTTAAAAATTAGCCAAGTATGGTGGTGCACGCCTATGGTTCCAGCTACTTGGGAGGCTGAGGTGAGAGGATTGCTTGGGCCTTGGAGGTCAAGGCTGCAATGAGCCATGATTGCGTCACTGCACTCCAGCCTGGGCGACAGAGACCCTATCTCAAAAAAAGAAAAAAGACTTCCTGCAGGGCAAGATTTATGAACTAAGAGCTGGACTGATGAGGAAGAGTTAGCCAGGAGAGTGGGGACTTTGGAAATGTAACCAATGGGGCTACATTATAGCTTTTGAGGGTCCTAGGCATTTCACTTTCATGGCCCCTCCCTCCCTTAAACAAACACATTAAAATACATATTTTATGGCTGTGTTGGTACAAACACATAAATTACTATTATATATTAAAACACCTTCTGCGATTTAAAAGTTCATTGTTTTTCTTTCTAATTTTAAAGAAATTAAAACATGTTCATAGATCCCTAAAAATACTGTGGTCCCCAAGTGCTGTGCCTTCAGAAGTCAGCAGAAATGGAGCCTGGAGGTGGCAGGTGCAGGTGAGAAAGACCTTTGTCAGCCAAGGAAAGGGTTTAGATGTGATCCTGAACGTTCTAGGAGCTACATATGGATTTTAAGGAGGGCAATGTGAACGGGTTCATTTCAGAAAGATCCTGTAGCTTCAGTGTGGAGCATGGCTGGGAGGGGAGGCTGGAGGTGAAGTCATGAGCTCTGAGTGTGTCAGAGGGATCCAGGGGAGATCTGAGGGCACACACAACCAAGGAAGGAACCCAGGGAAGGGGACAGACAAACTTAGAGACTAACGGGGTAAAATCAATGGGACTTGGCAATTGGTCGAATGCAGGGGTGAGGAGAGGATGCATCCAAGGAGATTCCCAGGTGTGTGACTTGGGCCCCTGAGTAGAGTCATTTGTTACACTGCAGATGAAAAGGAACAGATTGGAGGGCATGGTAGGAAAAAATAGTTAAGCTTTTATTTTTTTAGCAGTATTGAGTTTGTGATGCCTTTGAGACATCCATAGGGAGAGATTTTTCAGAGGCAATGGGTCAAATGGTTCTTAAAAAAATTGCAGTGATTTAAAAAGTATCAAGCCACTATCCACTGTCAATAGAACATATACTCTATATTTTCAAGACATTTTAGATTTCTTAAGGTAATGTCACATGTGTTTTCATTTTGTGCTTATACTATCATGGTTAAGAGCATGAACTCTAGGCCAGGCATGGCTCACACCTGTAATCCCAGCACTTTGGGAAGACAGGGTGGGCAGATGGCTTGAACCCGGAGTTTGAGACAAGCCTGGGCAACATAATGAAACTTTATCTCTACAAAAAAAAGCCAGGTGGCATGGGCTTATAGTCCCATCTACTCAGGAGGTTACAGTGGGAGGATCCCTTGAGTCCAGGAGGTTGAGGCTGCAGTAAGCATGATTGTGTCATTGCACACTCCACCCTAAGTGACAGAGTGAGACCCTATCAATAAAAAGAAAGGGAAGGAAGGAAGGAAGGAAGGAAGGAAGGAAGGAAGGAAGGAAGGAAGGAAGGAAAGAAAGAAAGAAAGAAAGAAAGAAAGAAAGAAAGAAAGAAAGAAAGAAAGAAAGAAAGAAAGAAAAGAAAAGAAAAGAAGAAGAAGAAAAGGAAAAAAGGAAAGAATGAAGGAAGGAAGGAAGGAAGGAAAGAAGGAAAAGAGAGAGAGCATGGGCTCTAGCCACAGACTGCGTGGTTCAAATCTCATGAGTGCCACTTTGTAACTGTGTCATGTTGGGAAAGTTATTTAAACCTTCTTTGCTTCAAGTTTTCCATCTGTAAAATGGGTGGAATAACAGTCCCAGCTCAGAGGTATATGATTAAGTGAACAAACAGCTATAAAACACTTAGAGCAGGTGCCTGGCATTTAGCAAGCACTCAATAAGGACAACTGTTCCTATTCCCACCGCAGCAGCAGCGCCTATTATATTCCCCACTTCCCTAGACCTTTCTGTGGTAGTGGAGTTTGCAGGAATCCTCATCTGCAATATCTTTCATTGCATCTCCTCCTGGCCACTGTTGCAATATCTGCCATATTGATGAGAAAGGAGTGTGAAGGTGATCAGGGTTTTCCGGAGGGTCTATGATGGGGCTTGGCATCCTGGGAGAAGTCAACATTACAAATGGTGGCATTCAATGGCAAAAGCCTTTATGAAGGTCTCCGAAGGAGGGAGGAGTTGCTAAAATGGAGACCTGTTCAAAGCTGGAGGAAAGGGGGAAACATATGGTTCATGGTAAATGAGCTTGACTTCGTTTAGTCCATGTTAGCTAATAAAAGCTTCCCAGAAGTTCGCAAAGCAACTCCTGTTGCTGCCCTGACACTGCAGCTGCAGTCAGGGTTCAGCCAACCTGCATAGCAACACGCTGAGGTGAGGCCAACTGGCTTCCCAGATAACAGAGAAGCAACAAATCCCAGAGTTTGTTTAATTCCGGCCAAACTTAACCGAATGTAGAAAAAAAAATGGATGTTCCTAGGAGGTCTGAAAGCTATTGAGAATATGTGTATAGTAAAGCAGACTAGGGCAGGGGAGTCACCAGATCATCTTGTGATTAAATCAGATGGACAGGACTTTGCCAGGCACTTTTTGTATTAGTTCACCCTCCCAACAATCCCACTAGCAAAGTGTTATTCACCTCTTTAACAGAAAAGTTAAATAATTTTCCTGCAGTGATCCAGCCAGGAAGGGGTAGAGCTGGGATTGGAGCTGGGTCTATTTGACTCTAGGACCTAAACTCTTTCTGTGGATCAAAAAGATGGATAGGCTGGGTGCAGTGGCTCACCCCTGTAATCCCAACACTGGGAGGCAGAGGTGGGAAAATTGCTTGAGCCTGGGATTTCGAGACCGGCCTGGGCAACATGGTGAGACTCAGTCTCCAAACTAAATAAATAAAATAAATAAAAAATTAGCCAGGCGTGGTGGCATGTGCCTGTGTTCTCAGCTACTTGGGAAGTTGAGAGGGGAGGATCACTTGAGTCCAGGAAGTTGAAACTGCAGTGAGCTATGTTTGCAACACTACGCTCCAGACTGTGCAACAGAGCAAAACCCTACCTTGAAAGAAAAATTAAAAAGATGGATAGCAGTGCTGAGCTTTGGGGCCGTTCATGGCACTGTTCTGTGTTGTCATTAGCAAATAATAACAACAATGAACGTTTATTGCCCTGTGCTAAGACTCTTATGTATATAATTTCATTTGCTTCCCCTAGTAACCCTATAGAGAGGGTACTACTATTGCCTTGCTTTTGCAGATAAGATTAAGGTACAGGGAATCTGCATAATGTGTCCAAGGTCACGCACCTAGTAAATGGCAGAGCTAGGACTCAAGCCCAGGGAGTCTCCAAAACCCTTGCATTCATGCCGCATGCTGTTCTCCTACCAGAAACAGGAACCAGCAGCTCTTGGCACTAACCCTAACCCCAACAGTTCTGAAGTCCTGTTCAAGGGCAGGAGGAGGGACTTGCAGGTCCATGTAATTCCCGCATGAGCTTTGGAACCAGGCAGCGCTAAATTCACACCGAGCCTGGCAACTCATGGTGAGGACTGCTTCTCAACTTGGCCTCCAGCCTCCTCTTCTCCACCCAGATCCAGCTGTGGCTGCCTGCTCCTTTCTGCCATTTTCCAGGATTGTTAAGTGAACACACAGGGAAACAAAAGTGCTACAACCCCGTCTGTGTCCCGCCCCGTCCTCTCTTGCTTTCCGCCCAACATCAACAGACCACAGCGCCCCCTCAGTTTCCCCAGAAAGAGGTTGCTCACCTACACTCACAATAGTGAATGATGTGAAATTTACTGAAAGTTTCAAGGCAGAGCTGGGGAAGGGGATCTACTGAAAACAATTTCATTTTTATTCTTCCATACTTCTTTTTAGCCTACCACCCATTTCTTGTCACCCCACCACCACCACCACCACCTGGCTTTTCTCCCCACACATTCCCTGCCATGGTAGGGGTGGTGACCCAGAGGGGCTTCTCTCTTCTCCATGTCTTGCTCTTCTCTGCGGTTTTTCTTGGACCCCTGCTCCAGTTAACCACCATCTTTTCTTACCCAGCACACCTTTGGGTGCCTCCCTCCAGCCCAGGTGGTTTGTTAAAGTGTTTCTTCTGAGTAAGTGCCATTCTTTCCCTGCAAGGGGCTTCCTTGGCCAGTAACCATTTGTTAATGCTCTTTAGTAAAAGGACAATGATGAAAATGGCCATTATAGCCAGAGCTGTAGTGCTTATCTTGGGAAGGGAAGCGCAACAGACTTTGCCTGCAATGGCCTTTCCCCTACTTCCTCCATTTCCAAAGGTCACTGGTTTCAAAGGTCTTGGCAAGTCTGCCCGAGCTCCTCTTTTCCCATCTGTGGGTTTCTAGCTCCTCCTAACAGTAAGACGGATTTGTCTCTGAAGGTTGCCAAAGGGAGTGGCAAGAACCTCTCAGAGAGCAATTACGCTGAAGAGCCCTCCCTGGAGAATAGGCTCTTTCTCTTCCAAATTGGAAAATCCTCACATTGCGCCAATTAGTCCAGAGGGCACTTGGAACTTCACCAACCGAAACACTCACAACTCTTAAAGGGAAAATGAACAAGGAACAAAGGCAACCTTCAAGGGGCCGTGGCAGGAGCCAGGTGGCTTTTAGAGAAAAAGCACAAGGTAAGAATGAGCTGTGACCCTGGTGGAACACGGCGTTAAATCCATCTCAGAAACAACCGTCACTGATTAAAGTTAAATTCGGGGCTTCTTTCCCTGAGAAAGTGTAGATTTCATTGCCAAATGCTACAGCCAACCCCAGTACCCTGGAGGTGAAATGTCTATTTTGAAAAAGATGTGGCCGGGCGCGGTGGCTCAAGCCTGTAATCCCAGCACTTTGGGAGGCCGAGACGGGCGGATCACGAGGTCAGGAGATCGAGAGACGATCCCGGCTAACACGGTGAAACCCCGTCTCTACTAAAAAATACAAAAAAATAGCCGGGCGAGGTGGCGGGCGCCTGTAGTCCCAGCTACTCGGGAGGTTGAGGCAGGAGAATGGCGTAAACCCGGGAGGTGGAGCTTGCAGTGAGCTGAGATCCGGCCACTGCACTCCAGCCTGGGTGACAGAGCAAGACTCCGTCTCAAAAAAAAAAAAAAAAAGAAAAAGATGTAACATCAGAAACATCCTGCTGCCCATAAGTGAAGGGATCATATGACCCACTGAAGGTTAACTATTTATTATAGTAACAGAATGGCCCCAGCCTGGACAACATAGAGAGACCCTGTCTCTACCAAAAATTTAAAAATTGACTGGGTGTGGTGGTGCTCACCTGTGATCTCAGCTACTTGGGAGGTTGGAGGATCACTTGAGTCCAGGAGGTCGAGGCTGCAATGAGCTGTGATTGTGCCACTGCACTCTAGCCTGAATGACAGAGCAAGACCGTGTCCCCCCCCCCAAAAAAAAAGAATGACTGTCCGGGCACTGCACAATGACTCACATCTGTAATCCTAGCACTTTGGGAGGCTGAGGCCAGTGGATTGCTTGAGCTCAGGAGTTTGAGACCAGCCTGGACAACATGGTGAAACCCCATTTCTACAAAAAACACAAAAAAATTTAAAATACAGGCATGGTGGCTTATGCCTGTATTCCCAGCTACTAGAGGGCTAAGGTGGGAGGATCCCTTGAGCTCAGGAGGCAGAGGTTGAAGTGAGGCGAGATTGCGCCACTGTACTCCACCCTGGGTGACAGAGTGAGACCCTGTCTCAAAAAAAAAAAAAACAAGAATGGCAAACATGGTTACATGTTCCTTTTTAATCGTATTGGCTTTGGGATGCAGTGTAAGATTTATTTTGAAATATATTTGCTGCCTTTCTTACACTTTGCCAAAGACAACATCCAACTTTGTTTGCTGTCCCCAGGTGAACAGCAGCTGATTGTCTGGACGAGTCTGAAGGTATGCAGGCTGGCAGAAGGAAGCTGGCTTGGATGAACATCTTGCCATATGGAGTCACAAATTGAATGGCCCCTTTTCAGCTTGGTTGAGAGCAAGCTCCTGAAGCTTCAATCTGGGGTCAGTTTGGGGAAAAGAAGAAATCTTACAGAAACTGTCCAGGACGCATCACATGTAGGTTGGAAGAGGGACATTGACAGGGGCAATCTAGTCCAGGGCGAGCTCTGTATGCCAGAGGACATCAGACCAAGGTATATCATTGATGATACTATTTAATTCCAGAGGCAGTCAATCGGATACAGCTCTTGCTTTTGAGTCTAGCCTTAATGTTCTCAGCTGACAAATTTCTTTTTTTTCTTTTGAGGCAGGGTCTCACTGTCACTCAGGGTGGAGTGCAGTGGTGCCATCACAGCTCAGGCGGTCCTCCCACCTCAGCCTCCCAAGTAGTTAGGACTACAGGCATGCACCGCCGTACTTGGTTAATTTTTGTATTTTTTGTAGAGACAGGGTTTCACCGTGTTGCCCAGGCTTGTCTATAACTCCTTGGCTCAAGCAATCCTCCCACCTTGGCTTCCCAAAGTGCTGGGATTATAGGCATGAGCCACCGTGCCCAGCTTGGCTGACAAATTCTAATGGCAGAAAAAATGAAATACCAAGTTTGTTTGTAAACATCACAGCAAAATATTGCACTTATTTCACTGCCCCCTGAAGTGACCACATTTTTGTTTTGTTTTGTTTTGTTTTGTCACAGGGGTCTCACTCTGTCACCCAGGTTGCAGTGCAGTGGCATGATCATAGCTCACTGCAGCCTCAGCTTCCTGGGCTCAAGTGATTCTCCCACCCCACACTCTTAAGTAACTGGAACTACAGGCATGCACCACCATGCCCGGCTATTTTTTTTATTTTTATTTTTATTTGTAGAGATAGGGGCTCGCTATATTGCCCAGGCTGGTCTAGAACTCCTGGGCTCAAATGATCCTCCCACCTCCGCCTCCCAAAGTGCTGAGGTTACATGTCTGAGTCATTGCACCCAGTCAGTGACCACTTTTGAGAAACAAAAAAACAAATTCCCAATCCTAACATATCATGGATCTGAGCCCCAAAGCATGTGTGTCTTCACCAGATTTAATTTACTTTAACTAAGTACATTCTTTAAAATAAATAAATAAAGGGTGTCCCTATGTTGCCCAGGCTGGTCTTGAACTCCTGAGCTCAAGCGATCCTCCATGTTGGCCTCCCAAAGGGCTGGGATTACAGGTGTGAGCCACTGCATCTGGCTTTAACCAAGTACATTCTAACACAACTTCTTTTAATTTAGGGTTTTGGGTTTTTTTTTTTTTCTTTACTTTTTTACATTGGTGTATTAATTTTTAAATATTTTCTCAGCAGTTGCTTTTTCCTAATTCAGATGAAAACAGGGCCTGGCTTGGGCTTTAGCAAATTAAAACAGGTTATGCTTCTACGAGCAGAGTTAAATGTGTTCCCAGAGAGTGGCCAGTGCCACTTTATTTTTGGTTACAGTTCTCTCAAGAGTACCTTTTAATAGCTCTTGAAGTAGGGGCAGTAATCCTTGGAAACAAGACAAACCGGTTTTCTCCCCTCTACCCCACAACTCCCTTTTGCCTTTACCTGAAGCAACTAAATTAGAAGCTGAATGTCATGAATCCCATAGTTTTACTTGAAATTTCCTGCTGTTGGCCGGGCGCGGTGGCTCAAGCCTGTAATCCCAGCACTTTGGGAGGCCGAGACGGGCAGATCACAAGGTCAGGAGATCGAGACCATCCTGGCTAACACGGCGAAACCCCGTCTCTACTAAAAACACACACAAAAAAATTAGCCGGGCGAGGTGGCGGCGCCTGTGGTCCCAGCTACTCGGGAGGCTGAGGCAGGAGAATGGCGTGAACCCGGGAGGCGGAGCTTGCAGTGAGCTGAGATCTGGCCACTGCACTCCAGCCTGGGCGACAGAGCGAGACTCCGTCTCAAAAAAAAAAAAAAAAAAAAAAAAAAAGAAATTTCCTGCTGCTGACACTGAGGTTTTCTTTTTTGTTAGAATCAGGAACACTTAAAAAGTCAAACCTCCTCATGACCTGATCTCAAAGTACATTTGAATTTTTCTTTTTTTTTTTTTTTTTTTGAGATGGAGTTTTGCTCTTGTTGGCCAGGCTGGAGTGCAATGGTGCAGTCTTGGCTCACTGCAGCCTCTGCCTCCCAGGTTCAAGTGATTCTCCTGCCTCACCCTCCTCCTGAGTAGCTGGGATTACAGGCACCTGCCGGCACACCCAGCTAATTTTTGTATTTTTCGTAGAGACGGGGGTTTCACCATGTTGGCCGGGCTGGTCTTGAACTCCCGACCTCTGGTGATCCGCCCACCTCAGCCTCCCAAAGTGCTGGGATTACAGGCATGAGCCACCGCGCCCGGCCTGTAATGTTTTTTTCCCATGGCAATATTTCTCAGCGACTCTGGGCTTATGAAGAAGAGTATAACAATGCCTTTCCCAGTTTTAAAACCACATTGTATTTAGTCACAATTAGGCAAGGCTGTGAGTGAAAGAAAACCCAAACCCACGGTAGCTTAAGACAGAAATTTATTTCTCTCCCATGTAAAGCAAGAAAAGGAGTACAAAGGTGGAATGGTGGCCCAGTCCTCAAAATCCTCAGGGACCTCGGCTCATTCTAGCATATCTTCCTACCATGATCCCAAATGGTTGCATTCACATTCCAGCCAGCAAAATAAAAGATGGGGAAAGGGAACAAAAGGCACACCAAAGGGGACAGTTTCCAGCTGCTGCCAGAAGAACACTTCTGTTTATATCCTGGTGGCCAGAACTTAGTCACGTGGCCACACTTAACTGCTGGGAAATGTAGTATTTTTTTTTTTCTGGATGGCTGTGTGCCCAGTTAAAAATTCTGCCTCTATGCCATACACCCTAGGGCCTATGGTCTTAAAATTTACCAATTTCTATCAATTTTACCTTGAGAATTTGAAACACCTCTTGCGATTACTAAATAACAATATAAGGTGGTATAAAATCAGTATCAGAAATACCCCCACCCTTTATAATATTCATACAACATTTTACCAGAATTTTGCTTTGGGAGTCCATAGGAATTGAATAACTCTAAAACCAGAAAAAGCTTTAAGCAAAAACAATGTTCATCACAGTTATTTAAAATCAGAAAAACTGAAATGACACTTTGAGAGGCCCAGCTGGGCAATTGCTAGAGTCCAGGAGTTTGAGACCAGCCCAGGCAACATGGTGAAACCCTGCCTCTACAAAAAAATTTTTTAAAATAATCCAGGCATGGTGGTGCACACTTGTAATCCCAGCTACTCGGGAAGCTGAGGTGGGAAGATCACATGAGCCAGGGATGTCGAGGTTGCAGTGAGTCAAGATGTCACCACTGCACTCCAGCTGGGTGACAGAATGAGACCCTGTCTGAAAAAAAAAAAAGAAAAGAAAAAATGAAATTTGAATAAATGTCAAAATATGGAGGACTGGTCAGATGAAGTGTAGAACATTATTTATTGGAATATTATGTATCTGTTAAAAATGATGTTTACAAGGCCAGACACAGTGGCTCAGGCCTGTAATCTCAGCCCTTCAGGAGGCCAAGGCAGGAGGGCCACTTGATGCCAGGAGTTCAAGACCAGTCTGGGAAACAAAATGAGACTTTGTCTCTACAAAAAAATTGAAAAATTAGCAGGCTGTGGCGGTGGCACCTGTAGTCCCAGCTACGCGGGAGGCTGAGACAGAAGGATCACTTGAGCCCAGGAGTTCAAGGCTGCTGTGAGCTATGACCATATCACTGCACTCTGCTCTCCAATTTGGGCAACAGAGCAAGACCTTAGGTTTTTTAAAAAAATTATATTGCAAAGAACCCACAGTGATATAGATAAATTCTTATAATGCCCCGTTAAATAAAAATATGGGGATATGAATTAAGCCAAATGACTTTTTTGGATAATGAGACTTTTAATAACTATTTTTCCTACATTTCTTTATTTTCTAAATTTTGTTACTATTACACTTATTATTTTATTAGAAATAAAAAATGCCGCTGGGTGCGGTGGCTCATTCCTGTAATCCCAGCACTTTGGGAGGCCAAGACGGGTGGATCACCTGGGGTCAGGAGTTGGATACCAGCCTGGCCAACATGGTGAAACCCTGTCTCTACTAAAAATACAAAATGAGCCGGGTGTGGTGGCACATGCCTGAAATCCCAGCTACTCGGGAGGCTGAGGCAGGAGAATCGCTTGAACCCGGGAGGCGGAGGTTGCAGTGAACCAAGATGGCACCATGGCACTCCAGCCTGGGCTACAAGAGTGAAACTCTGTCTCAAAAAAATAAATAAACAAATAAATAAATAATATCCTATCCCCTAGTCTCTCTGGGTACCTACACTTTACAAATCTTTAGGTACCTATACTCTACCCATCTCTAGATACCTATACTCTACCTGGCTCATAGGGCTCAGTTTAATCTGACCTCCTGTCCAAAAGCTTTTCTGGCCATTCCCTCTCTTCTGCATTATTGCTGACACCACTTGTAATGGGAAGTCGTTTCTTAATTTTTTTTTTTTTTTTTTTAGAAGAGCCTCAATTGGTTGTCCAGGCTAGAGTACAGTGACATGATCATGGCTCGCTACCTTGACCTCCCAGGCTCAAGCGATTCTCCCACCTCAGTCTCCTTGAGTAGCTGGGACTATAGGTGCACACCACCATGCCTGGCTAATTTTTAAACTTGTTTGTAGAAACGGGGGTCTCCCTATGGGGCCCAGGCTGGTCTTGAACTCCTAGACTCAAGCAATCCTCCTGCCTCAGCCTTCCAAAGTGTTGGGATTACAGATGTAAGCCACTGCACCTGGCAAAAGTCTTTTTTTTTTTTGTCTTGCCAGCATAGGGGGAGTCCTCTGATGAGAAGCTATTTGGGCCTCAAGGAGGTTAGACCTTTCCTCTCTCTCCTGCTTGGTAGATACAGAGTAGTCCTGTAGGCCCACTAATCAGATGCTCCAGCCCAGGACTTTGGACTTTGAATTGGTGGAAATAACTCTGTAGTCTACGTGGGCTTTGGATATTTGAGGATATTAAGATATTTTTAACTTGGGGGGTGGTAGGGGAGTGATAATGGTATTATGGTTGTTTTTAAATTTTATTTTAAAAATGTAGGTGTTCAAGCCCAGCAGAAATGTCCTATCTCCCCATCTATTGGAATCTAATTGCCTATGGGATAGTACTAAAGAAATGGGGCTAGGGGCCGGGGCGGTGGCTCACGACTGTAATCCCAGCACTTTGGGAGGCTGAGGCAGGCGGATCACCTGGTCGGGAGTTCGAGACCAGCCTGGCCAACATGGAGAAACCCCGTCTCAACTAAAAATACAAAAAATTAGCCAGACGTGGTGGAGCATGCCTGTAATCCCAGCTACTCAGGAAGCTGAGGCAGTAGAATCGCTTGAACCCGGAAGGCAGAGGTTGCAGTGAGCCGAGATCACGTCATTGCACTCCAGCCTGGGCAACAAGAGTGAAACTCCATCTCAAAAAAGAAAAAGAAAAAGAAAAAGAAATGGGACTGGCACAAGTGCCTCTTGCCTGTAATCTCAGCACTTTGGGCAGCCGAGGTGGGAGAATTGCTTGAAGCCAGAAACTCGAGACCAGCCTAGTCAAAATAGTGAGACCCTGTCTCTACAAAAAAAAAAAAAAAAAAAAAATTTAAAAAAAAAAAAAGAAGAAGTAGGGCCTTTAGGAGTCATTCGTTCATGGGGGTGGAACCCTCATGAAAGGGCTCTCACCAGACACCAAACCTGCTGGCTTCTTGGTTTTGCATTTTCCAGGCTCCAGAACTGTGAGGAATAAATTTCCATTGTTTATAAATGCCCTAGTCTAAGGTAATTTTGTTATAACAGCAGGAAGGGACTAAGACAGTATGTAGCTTCAATGACACCAGACACAAGGCATTTAGAAAAAAGGGTTTTTCTTCTTCACAACGAAAGGAAGCACTTAGTACTTCACTTGTGACACCAGATATGTGTGTGTAGTGGGGGTTCCTATGCCAAGCAATTCTCCAATTCTCTGGAGACACCAGCTGGGTATCCTACAATTCAATTCAATTCTGACATGATCTATCTGAAGTTAGTACCGACCCCACAGTTGGTTGCCAGTCAAAAGTCCAGGTTGTCACCTGGTGTTTCTGACAGGCTATGAGTCAGAGGGTCCCATGATCCCTTTCTTGAGTTTAGTCATTTGCTAGAACAGCTCACAGAACTCAGGAAATGTTTGTTAATCCATTCCCACATTGCTATAAAGAAATACCTGATTGGGAGGCTGAGGTGGGCGGATCACGAGGTCAGGAGATTCAGACCATCCTGGCTAACATGGTGAAACCCCATCTCTACTAAAAATACAAAAAATTAGCCGGGGGCAGTGGCAGGCACCTGTAGTCCAAGCTACTCTGAAGGCTGAGGCAGGAGAATGGCGTGAACCCGGGAGGCGGACCTTGCAGTGAGCCGAGATTGCGCCACTGCGCTCCAGCCTGGGCGACAGAGCGAGACTCCGTCTCAAAAAAAAAAGAAAGAAGTACCTGAGACTGGGTAATTTGTAAAGAAAAGAGGTTTAATTGGCTCGTGATTCTGCATGTTGTACGGGAAGCATGGTGCTGGCATCTGCTCAGCTTCTTGGGAGGCCTCAGGAAACTTACAATCATGGTGAAGGTGAAGGGGGAGCAGGCACCTCACATGGCCAGAGCAGGAGCAAGAGAGAGACTGAGGTGCTGAGAGGCGTTTGAACCAGAGCGACTCCATCTCGAATAGGGACTGGATGAAATAAGACTGAGACCTTCTGGGCTGCATTCCCAGGAGGTTAAGTCATTCTTAGTCAGAGGATGAGATAGGAGGTCAACATGAGACACAGGTCATAAAGACCTTGCTGATAAAACAGGTTGCAGTAAAGAAGCTGACCAAAATCCACCAAAACCAAGATGGCAACAAGAGTGACCTGTGGTTGTCCTCACTGCTACAGTCCCAGCGGCATCATGACAGTTTACAAATGCCATGGCAATGTCAGGAAGTTACCCTATATGATCTAAAAGGGGGAGAAACCCTCAGTTTTGGGAATTATCCATACCTTTCCCAGAAAACTCATGAATAATCTATTCCCTTGTTTAGCTAAAAATGGGCAACCAGCAGCCCTCAGGGCTGCTCTGCCTATGGGGCAGCCATTCCTTTATTCCTTAACTTTCTTAATAAACTTGCTTTCACTTTACGCTGTGGACTCCCCCCAGATTCTTTCTTGCGTGAAATCCAAGAACCCTCTCTTGGGGTCTGGATCTGGACCACTTTCTGGTAACATCTTTCTGGCAACCACAAAGGGACTATACTGAAGAGACCCCTGACCCACAGGAAACAGACTGCAGCACCATTTGGCTGACTTTGGGTAAATGATGGAGTACCCGAGGATGGATGGGATTGGGTTAGAGGCCCAACTTAGGGGAGTTTGAGTCTCTCCTAAGACAGAGAGGGTTAAAGGCCCCTCTCAAGAAAAGGCAAGGATGCTTGACCGGACCTGGGTTCGAGGCCCAACTTAGGAAGGTTAGAGTTCTTCCTAAGATGTAGGTGGTAAAGTCCCCCTCAGCTAAGTACAGGTTTGGCACTATGGGATGTTAACTGCTCTTCTATTTGGATTAATCTGCCTTGCACTCTGCTGACAGCTGTGGGTGACAGGATTAGGCATGCACAGGACCGTGGGACATGGAGAACTATTTTTTTTCCCCAAAAGGGGAAACTTGAGAGCTGATGGGACTGCTGGAGAAGTTCCCTTCATGACTAACAAGCAGCCGCCTGAACTTTTGGGTCAGTGTTGCTGCAATGGGTAGGTCTTTCTCTGGCCTCCCTTATTGCCTCACCTTCCCCACCCTGCTGCCACCAACGCTTTTCTCGCTTTCTCTCCTTTTCCTACCTTTTCTGTTACTCAGGGTGATCATCTTGCCCAGAGACCACATATGGAAACTCCTGGTAGGAGGTTAAATTAAAGATGACAGGGCCCAACCTGGGGCAAGTTTGAGCTTTGCCAGTTCAATGTTGGGTGCTAAGCAGAGGGGCTAATGTCTATGTTTTGTCACACATATTTTACTCTGGCCGGAATGGAAAATGTTAATTCGGGTCCCCTGTGTAGCCGATTGGATGTCAACTTACAATATTGATAGGCTTTTGCCTGTGGTTCCATGATTTTCCTTTGTGTTGCCGCTTGGCCCCCAGGGCTTTGATGCAGCAAGCAAGGTCGCTAAGACTGCTCAGGGGACTGCTCAGGGAAAGAAAATCCAGAAACCTGATGATGCAGAAGTTAAGGAGAAATTACTTAGGCAGATAGTGAGGATACAGAAGTCCTCAGCAAGGTTTTCCTTTTAATGAAAAGCAGTCCCAAATCATTTTCCTTTCTAACAAGGAACAGTCTACAAAATCAAGCTGCAGACGTGGATACCGGCAGTCATGCCAATCACGTTTAAAATGGCGGCTCCATCTTCCCTTCTCTGCCAGCCATGTGTAGGTTAAGGAGCAGGCAAGATGGCACTGACCAAGGGGAAAGTTCATTTGCATAATAAGATTAGGGTGGGGCAGCCAGCCGTCCCAGTGCACTATATAACCATCATACCTGATGGAACCAATCTGTGAGTCCTGTGTAAATCAGACATCACCTCCTCAAGCCTGATTATAATATCTGGCGCATCCACCACCAGCCAGTCTCTCACTAGAGAGAGAGCAGTTTTCCTTTCTCTTTTTCTCCTCTTTCTTTTGCCTATTAAACCTTTGCTCCTAAACTCCTTGTGTGTGTCCATGTCCTAAATTTTCTTGGGGCGAGATGGTGAGCCCCAGGTATTTACCATAGACAACATCACCACTTCACTGACATGTCAGCAAAAGGGTAAGGATTTCTTACCAACCTTCTGGCCTCTCTGTGGGTGTGTGTGCAAACTGGTTGAATAAATGGTAAAAATCAGTTTTTTTTTTTTTTTTTTTTTGACATGGTGTTTCACTCTTGTTGCCCAGGCTGGAGTGCAATGACACGATCTCGGCTCACCGCAACCTCTGCCTCCAGGGTTCAAGCAATTCTCCTGCCTCAGCCTCCCATGTAGTTGGAATTACAGGCATGCGCCACCATGCCAGCTAATTTTGTTATTTTTAGTAGGGATGGGGTTTCTCCATATCGGTCAGGCTGGTCTCGAACTCCCAGCCTCAGGTGATCCACCCATCTCGGCCTCCCAAAGTGCTGGGATTACAAGTATGAACCACCGTGTCCAGCCCAAAAATCACTGTTTACTGCCTTCACAGTGTTAATTAATGAGAAAAAGGATTCATGAGGCTAGTCTTAAGCTGTAGCAAATCTGGTATGCTTTGTGTGCTTTTATGTATTGTTCTGTCAGAAAGAGGGGCACCTTAGCATGGAACACAGGCCTAGGACCCCATAAGCCCACTGTTCAAGATGACTCAGCAGATTGTTCAGTTATGTCCTTGGGAGCTTGACCTTGTAACCACATGACAGTACTTTCTCTTAGTTTCTGCCATCCAGGGAACAAGAATTTTGAGGTTCATGTTATAGTTAGCCCTAGAAATTATCTTGAGCAGTTAAAAGCTTTTGCAGGCTCAAAATTGGCTGCTCTGAGCCCTTCTGGGAAGTGCAATAGAAACCACCCAATCCTGTAGCTCAGCAGCTAAGGCTTTGCTGTTTTACAATGGCAGTCTGGGTTCAATTCCCGGCTTAAGGAATGAGTCCTTTCTGGTTTGATATCTGCATAACTTTCACCATTTGTTAATTCTCTTCCCCTCCATGAACGGTCTTGAATTTTCCTTTCTCTAAGCACCCAGGAGGTTACCTTTGGTAAAGTGCAAAAACCAGAAATATTGGTTGTTTTGCCTGGCTAGAGTCTGGTAATAAAAGATTTATAACAGCCTTTTATTTTACTTTTAATTTTATTTTTTAATTTTTTGAGATGGCGTTTCGCTCTTGTTGCCCAGGCTGGAGTGCAACAGTATGATCTCGGCTCACTGCAACTTCCGCCTCCTGGGTTCAAGCAGTTCTCCTGCCTCAGCCTCCTGAGTAGCTGAGATTACAGGCATGCACCACCCACCCGGCTGATTTTGTATTTTTAGTAGAGACGGGGTTTCTCCATGTTGGCCAGGCTGGTCTCAAACTCCCGACCTCAGGTGATCTTCCTGCCTTGGCTTTCTGAAGTGCTGGGATTACAGGCATGAGCCACCACACCTGGCCAAAACAACCTTTTTTAATTTGTATTTTTTATTTATTTATTTATTTTAAGAAAGAGTCTTGCTCTGTCACCCAGGCTGGAGTGCAGTGGCACAATCTTGGCTCACTGCAACCTCTGCCTCTCAGGTTCAAGCGATTCTCCTGCCTCAGCCTCTTGAGTAGCTGGGATTACAGGTGCCCGCCAACACACCTGGCTAATTTTTGTATTTTTATTAGAGACAGGGTTTCACCATGTTGGCTAGGCTGGTCTTGAACTCCTGATCTCAGGTGATCTGCTTGCCTCGGCCTCCCAAAGTGCTGAGATTACAGGCATAAGTCACCACGCCTGGCCCAAAAACAACTTTTTTTTTAAGAAGAGAACTGTGGTTAAAAGTCAGCTTAATTAAAAGTGGGTATTCAAGCTCTAACAGCCTGGGATTCCTTAGGAAAAATAGGAGGCACCACAGACCCCATTTTGGGAAAAATGTCTGTTGTCTTCATGGAACCCCAGGAAATAAAAGTGGATAGATTCCTCTCAAAATCTAAGGCTTTATCCTGTTTTGCATTGCCTTATCTGATGTTTTTAACTTTTTGGGGTATCAGAAATTACTTTGCATTATGAGAGAGCTTTGATGTATAACAACTAGGTAGGAATATACTTTTGGGGATAGCTAATGGCAGTTTTGGGGGAATACGTGTCTGTTTGCACGTTTGGATTAGAGAAGCATGCTCTTGGCTACCTAGAAGGTATGGAAATTACCCCACCCCCACTGAGAGAGAAGACTCCCATGGGAGATGGACTGATTCTCTCTTTTGGGGATCCAGGATTTGGTATAAATATGGGACCCTTAATTTTTGGAAATCTGTTTTGCTTTCAGCTGTGCCTGCTTATTAGGCTGTAGAAACTGCATGCTTTCCTGGCTGTGTTCCTCCAAGGGCTCCACCCTGAAGCCAGTAATCCAATTAAGAAACTGGCAAATGAAAAATCTTTCAACTACTGCATCGTCTTCTTTGTATTTATATGTGTTATGTGTATAATGTTTCTATATGAAAGAGCTTTGATTAATTGGCTTAAAATAATAAGTGCTTAAATCAAATATTTTGTCAGAAAAATGAAAACTGTAATGCCTTTTGGTTCACATGACTTTAGTAAGTATTGGGAAACACAGGTTTTTTTTTGTTTTTGTTTTTTTTTTTTTTTTTTTTGAGACGGAGTCTCGCTGTGTCACCCGGGCTGGAGTGCAGTGGCCGGATCTCAGCTCACTGCAAGCTCCGCCTCCGGGGTTTACGCCATTCTCCTGCCTCATCCTCCCGAGTAGCTGGGACTACAGGTGCCCGCCATCTCGCCCGGCTAGTTTTTTGTATTTTTTAGTAGAGACGGGGTTTCACCGTGTTAGCCAGGATGGTCTCGATCTCCTGACCTCGTGATCCACCCGTCTCGGCCTCCCAAAGTGCTGGGATTACAGGCTTGAGCCACCGCGCCCAGCCGGGAAACACAGTTTTAAAAATTATTGGTAAAACCCAAATGTTTTCAAAATTTAGGCATTTGGTCTAAATTATACAGGTTAGATATTAGGTTTGCTAAATGCGTTAAGGTCATAAACTGCTTCTTTGACTTTCAAAAATTGTTCAATTTGCCTACTTTGGAGCATTAAGTTCTATATAAAACCTGGGGACATGTGGAGCTAGCCATACACCCTGGCTATGCTGAAAAAAGTCAGACCTTATTTGTACTTCTCTCTGGGTCCTAGGCTCCACACACACCTGGTACATAATTAAAATCACTTATTGGCTGGGCACGGTGGCTCACACCTAGAATCCCAGAACTTTGGGAGGCTGAGGTGGGTGGATCACTTGAGGTCAGGAGTTTGAGACCAGCCTGGCCAACATAGTGAAACTCTGTCTCTACTTAAAAAAAAAAAAAAAAAAAATTAGCTAGGCGTGGTGGTGGGTGCCTGTAATTCCAGCTACTCAGGAGGCTGAGGCAGGAGATTCACTTGAATCTGGGAGGTGGAGGCTGCAGTGAGCTCAGATTGTGCCACAGCACTCCAGCCTGGGCAAAAGAGCGAGACTCTGACTCGGAAAATAAATAAATAAATAGATCACTTATTAACCATGTTTTTCACCAAAAGTAAAAGTTGTTAAAAGTTAACATTGCAACATGTAACTGAGACTACTGAAGAAACAATTTTGCATGTAAGGTATAAGGAAAATAAAATGTACTTTTGGTAAAAGATTATAAGGCATGAGAATGTGGGTTTTTCTGCCTAGATTAAAGCATTAAAGGATTGTATTAAGTTAGGATAAATCTAAAGGTTTGGACAAGTTAACGAAGGTTTGTGAAAAATTATTCTTGTAAAAGAAATTCTACGTGTGAAAATATTGGCTAAAGTTAAAGGGATATTATTCAGTTTTCCCATAAATTGAACATTAAAATAAAATCACAATGAGGTTTTCTCTCAGAGGATTGATCTGCTCTTTAACAAAAATTGTAAAGGTTATAAAAAAGATCTATGAGAATCTTACCTTATGGTCAGACATTAAAATTGGATAGATTTGTCTGTAAGGTTTTATTAAGAATTGGGTTTGACATCAATAATGCACTAATGCAATGGTAAAGTGTGGCTCATTTGGTATAAAACCATGCAGGAAACAATGTCGACTATGAAATGGTGTTTGGCTTGCTTTGGGCTGTATATGTATAAATATGTTATCGGTATGTGTTCAAAAACTATGCAATTCTAATATAACAGTGCATGTTATTAATAGTTATAATTGTTATGTAAAATTGTTCATGCCACAGAAGTAACCAAATTTCCTAGTCAGTTGTGGCTTTAACAGTGGCTGTCCTAAGATGTTTCGTCATCCACAAACAATTGTGGTCTTGTTTTGATCCTCTTTAAATGGTGGTTTGTAATCAGCTATAGGGCCCTAACAGGTGTTCTCAAATGCAAGTTTCTGATATCTTTGGAGATTGTGACATTAGAATAGAGGAAAAAAACTTTCAGTGTTCATGGAGAACTGAAATGTTCATGAATATCAAGTAGAACAGAAGTTAATTGCATGGACTGAACTAATAGAAGAATGAATTAGCCTCCTTTTTCTTTTTGCTTAAAATGTTGCTGATCCTTTGTTTTGTTTTTCAGAGTTAAGGAGAATTTTCTTTGGAGCTGTTTATAGCTTTTAACAATTGAGTAAAGAATACCTGTGAACAAAATTTGAAGCATATTTGTTTCCCTCTACCTGATTTATCCAGAATTTAGAAACTATTTGTTGAGTATTCTTAATTTGTGGCACTATAGTTATCTGCATAAGTGCAGTAAGAATTTGTTTTCTTTTATAACATGACACGACTGGAGATACTGGTTATTTTACCAAGGCTTTGACTGGAATGGTGTACTTTCCTTTAAGTAATCAAAATTGACTTACAAAGCCAATAAAGCCCCTTGGGAAAACTGGCCTCATACCTTGCCTACATAGTCCCTGTACAGGGTTCCCGACCTGTGGTAAGTAAAGAATGTCACTTTCTTACAGGTCCAGGGGCCCCCAGTTGTCTTGGGACCTCAAGAGGAGAGGAATTCACCCAACTCATAGGTATTTGAGGGTATAAACGCATGGGCTGGGCTTGACTTTTTAAAAAGTCTTATCTGAGATTCCTGATAGAACAGAGTCCATTAAAGACCATTTTAGTTCAGACTCCATGGCTCACACCTGTAATTCCACGCTTTGGGAGGCCAAGGCAGGTGGATCACCTGAGGTCAGGAATTTGTGACCGGCCTGGCCAACATGGTGAAACTCTGCCTCTATTAAAAATACAAAAATTAGCCGGGTGTGGTGGCAGGTGCCTATAATCCCAGCTACTCAGGAGGCTGAGGCAGGAGAATCATTTGAACCTTAGAAGCAGAGGTTGCAGTGAGCCAAGATCATGCCACTGCACTCCAGCCTGAGCAACGGAGAGAGACCCTGTCTCAAAAAAAAAAAAAAAAAAAAAAAAGCCAGTTTTAAAGCTTATGTGAACAATAATTATTCTTGCTGCTCTTTATAGAAATAATCAGGCCAAGTATAATAAAGCAAATTGGTCTTGCTATGATTTATTTTTAATAAAAATGGGAGACTAGAGAGAGAAAAATTCCATTTCAAAAACTTGTTCTTAGATTCTAGTCTCATCAGTTATTTTTCAGTTTTTTCCTGTGATTTAGACTAACCCTGCTTATTTCTGTGAACCAATCAGTGATCTCTGGCTGCAGTTCAGAAGAAACAAGAGGGATGGGTAATGTAAATATCTGGATGAATGTTCTAATTCTGGTCACATATTGGAATCAGCTAATGTCCCCATACCAGCTTGGTTTCAACAGTTGCCCAGTTCATGGAAAGTCTTCTTACTTAGTTTACTTGGGATAATTTTACTTATTTTGCTTTGCTGTTGTGGAACATATTGTGGTTGTACTCTTTGTGTAGAGATGCAGGATATGCTTACGTAATGTTTTCTTAAATTGAACACTTATTAATTTTCCAGATATCACTTTTTCTCAGAGTTATGAATGGTCCTCACCTTGCCTATGCCTTCTGACTGAGCTCCTCTCTACCCTGGATGCAAAAGACACTAATAGTCAGCCATATCATTGCCTCTATTCAGCCTTAAGAAGTTACAGAGGATACATCTTTATCCCTCACAACCCTTAGGATTAAGTGTTCTTTTATAAAAGGAAGAGGAGAAACATGTCAGAGGCATTTGAACCAGAGCGACTCTATCTTGAATAGGGGCTGGGTAAAATAAGGCTGAGACCTACTGGGCTGCATTCCCATGACTTAAGGCATTCTAAGTCACAGGATGAGATAGGAGGTCAGCATGAGATACAGGTCACAAAGATCTTGCTGATAAAACAGGTTGCAGTAAAGAAGCTGGCCCAAACCTGCCAAAATTAAGATGGTGATGAGAGTGACCTTTGGTTGTCCTCACTGCTACACTCCGACCAGCGCCATGACAGTTTACAAATGCTATGACAATGTCAGGAAGTTACACTGTATGGTCTGAAAAGGGGAGAAACCCTATGTTCTGGGAGTTGCCCACACCTTTTCAGAAATCTCAGGAATAAACCACCCCCTTGTTAGCATATAATCAAGAAATAACCATTAAAAATGGCAACCAGTAGCCCTTGGGGCTGCTCTGTGCCCCCAATTTTTTCTCTTTTCTTTTCTTTTCTTTCTTTTTTTTTTTTTGGAGACAGAGTGAGTGCCATGTCATCTCATTCCAACCTCCACCTCCCAGGGCTTAAGCAATCCTCCCACCTCAGCATCCCAAGTAGCTGGGATTATAGGCATGTGCCACCATGCCTGGCTAAATTTTTTAATTATTATTTTGGTAGAGATGGGGTTTTGCCATGTTGGCCAGGCTGGTGTCAAACTCCTAGGCTCAAGCAATGTGGCCACCACAGCCTCCCAAAGTGCTGGGATTATAGGTATGAGCCACTGCACCTGGCCTCATCCCAAATTATTTCTTGCAGGAGATTGAAGAGCCCTCTCTTGGGGTATAGATGGGGACCCCTTTCCAGTAACAGTGCACCCAGTTTTAAACAGCCAAATCTTATGAAAAGTCACTCATTATGGTGAGGACAGCAACAAGGGGTTCGTGCTAAACCATGTATGAGAAATCAGCCCCCATGATCCCATCACCTCCCACCAGACCCCATCTCTAATACCAGAGATTACAATTCAACATGAGATTTGGGCAGGAACACATATCCAAACTATATCACTCTTCATTTGCTAGATTACCAGATTGTTATAAAAGGATACGACTCAGAAACACCCAAATGAAAGAGATGTATGGGGCAAGGTATGTGAGAAGTGGTGTGGGGCTTCCATGCCCTCTCCAGGCATACTGCTCTCTCAGCACCTCCACATCCTCACCAGTCTGGATGTGGCCCTTTGGGGTGTTTATGGAGGCTTCATTATGTAGACATGACTGATTAAATCATTGGCCATTGAGATTAACCTAATCTCCAGCTTCATCTCCCCTCCCCTAGAGATGGGGGTGGGGTGTGGGGCTAAAAGTTGTGACCCTCTAATCACTTGGTTGGCTTCTCTGGCAATCAGTCTCCCACCCAGAGGGGGTTTCCAAAAGTCACCTAATTAGCATAACCTTTAGTGTGGTTGAAAGGGGCTTGTTAGGAAAAACAAGATGCTTTTTCACTCTTACCACTTAGAAAATTCCCAGGGTTGTAGGAGCTCTGTATCAGAAATGGGGTTGAAGTTCAAGTATACATTTCTTATTACAAATCACAGTATCACACAAGGTGATCCGGAATAAATTCTAATAAGGGCATTGCTGACTTTCCCCTGCTTGCTTTGTCAATAGCTTCAGGATTTGCATTGTGCTATGATTTGAACGTAGCCCCAAAAAGCATGTGTTAGCAATGTAATCCCCCAGTGCAACAGTGTTGGGAGGTGGGGCCTAATAAGAGGCAACTAGGCTGTGAGGAATCTGCCCTCACGAATGGATTAATGCAGGAGGGGGCTCCACATAACAGGATGAGTTCAGTCACTTTATTGCATTCTCTGTCTCTCAATGTCTCTTCTTCTGTCACAGGCTGACACAGCAAGAAAACCCTCACCCGATGCTCATCCCTTAGTCTTGGACTTCTCAGCCCCCAGAACCATGAACCAATAAATTTCTCTTGATTATAAATAAATATCATAAATAGAAAGTCTCAGGTATTCTGTTATAGCAGGACAAACTAGGTGCTATTAAAACAACATGACTAAGAGAAGTTATTTTTCCTGCTTTAGTAAAACTATTTGTCAAGACTCTAAAGAGGCCAGACACAGTGCCTCATGCCTGTAATCACAGCACTTTGGGAGGTGAGGTGGTTGGATCACTTGAGGTCAGGAGTTCGAGACCAGCCTGGCCAACATGGTGAAACCCTGTCTCTACTAAAAATACAAAATTAGCTGACCGTGTTGGCATGCACCTGTAATCCCCATTGCTTGGGAGGCTGAGGCAGGAGAATCCTTGAACCTGGAAGGCAGAGGTTGCAGTGAGCCAAGATTGCACCACTGCGCTCCAGCCTGGATGACAGAGAAAGATTCCGTCTAAAAAAAAAAAAAAGATAATGGAAAAAAAAATGTAACCCAAGATTTTCAAGTAGACCAACACTAACGTATAATAGACATAACTCTTTAGATGATACGAGGAATATGCTGCATCTGGCAAGAGTTCATCTAATGTCTCAGAATGATGCAAGAGACAGGTGAACCATAATTTATTAAGACAAGCTCATCAATGTCTGGGGTGGATTGCATGGTGAAAGGGATATCTCATATCACTTAAGTCCCAAAGGAAACTAGATGGAAACCATTAACTGGAAATGCATTTCTTAATTTCTTAGTCAAGCTCCAGGTTCTCAGTGTGATACTCCCAATTTAGTTCAGTTCGACAAATATTTACCCAGTGCTATGTGGCAGGCACTGGACCAGGTGCTAGAGATGTAAAGCTGAGTAAGACACATTCTGCTCTTGGAACCAAACTGCCTAAGGCCAGTTCCTGGAATTCTTTAAGTGAAAGGCATGGCTCAAACATTATGGCATCAGTGAAGTACTAGTATAGGTTTTGTGATCAGTGAGGATGCATGAAATAATGCTCTAGTAGGGGTGAGCTGAAGCCCAGCCCCATTACTACTCTGTCTCATTCCCCACTGAGAGATTTCACTCTCCTTATTCTTAAGGAGAAAGGTCCAAAGATCTCATCTTCTGAAGCTACTTCCTGCTGAAGTTACTTCCTACCTAACCTTGCAGGGCATGGAGATCTCTCCCTAACTGCTCTAAAAACCTGTAGAGACTAGGCACTGTTGAAACCTGGAAGACATAAATTTTAACCATCCATACTCCTATTGAATATAACAAACAATTATTTTAAAAAATTAAATAATACCCAGTGATAATAACATGCTTAAGCTCAGTTTGATAATTCTTGTAAGAGATCAGCTGCCATTAATTTAAGTGAATGGGCCAGAGAACCAGTCTCCTGTTGCCTGAAATATAAAGCTAACAGATTTTTAATAAGAGGCACTTCCCAAAAATGGAAGAAACAGGAGAAAAACAAATGTTAATAGTGGGCATAATCCATCCAGATGTTAGACTCAAAGTATCTTAGTTACAGAGGAGGAAGGCAGTGACAATCTAACATGTTCTTATCACGTGTATCACAAGGAATAAGCTTCAGCTTGCAGGGCCTTTGGAAAAAATTCTATTGAGTTTGTAAACCAAAAAGTATCTGAGACAGGTCTCAATCAATTTAGAAGTTTATTTTGCCAAGGTTAAGGATATGCCCGGAAGAGAGGTCTGTGCCTTTCTCCAAAGATGATTTTGAGGGCTTCGATATATAAAGGACAAAAATGGACTGGAAGGGAAGAGGGAGGGTATGGTCACATTACTGAATCACATATTACGGAGTAGGTAGGGGAATCGTCAATTAGGTATTTGTCTTGCACTCAGTAAGACAGAACTTTGCATAAGATAAGGTGAACGTAGAGTAGCGACCTGTGGAGATACTTAAACTTTTATCTGTAGCTCTCTGCTTTGGAACAAAAGGAAAGGCAGTTTCTTGCATGACTCAGTTTTCAGCTTAACTTTGTCCTTTTGGTATAGTAAATTGGGGTCCCAAGTTTTTATTTTCTTTTCACAAGTTTAAGTTAGAAAAATGGAAGAAAAATTTCCAAACATTAGTTGGGAGACTTGTAGCCCTGAAAATATTTAAGATCCCGTCCATGTTGTAAAAATCACATTAAAAAAACTCAAAAATAACAGACAAGACTAGAACCTAATAGAAGGTATATTATAATATTTTTTCTCTAGTCTTTCATTTTTAATCAAAGACAAGTCATGGTAGGACCAATGTGTTTGCAAAATAAGTTTTAGTCATATTATACTTGGCCTGATTATTTGCATAAAGTGCAGCAAGAATAATAATTTGTCATATAGGTTTTTTTTTTTTAATTGACTTTGCTAAAACTTTGTTCCATAGGAATCTCAGATTAGATTGTTTAAAGCCTGGAGCCCAGCCATGGATTTATCTCTGCCTGCAAATTCCTGTATGAATTGGGTGAATTCTCCTTTGGTGGTCCCAAGATAACCTGGAGCCCCCACACTCAGTCCCCACCGGGGCACTGCCTAGTGGAGCTGTGAGGAGAGAACCACCCTCCTCCAGACCCTAGAATGGTAGATCCACCAAGAGCTTGCACCATGTGCCTGGATAAGCCCCAGGCACTCAACGCCTGCCCGTGAAAGCAGCTGTGGGGGCTGGACCCAGCAGAGCCACAGGAGCGGAGCTGCCCAAGGCCTTAGGAGCCCACCGCTTGCATCAGCATGACCTGGATGTGAGCCATGGAGTCAAAGGAGACTATTTCCCACCTAGATAGCACACACCAATGCAATGTTTTTCAGAATGCAAGGCAATTTTTGATGCCCCCAAGAGTCAAGATGATCCAGGTAATGCGATGCAAAATGAGCAAAATGAGCAGATTTTGAGAGGGATCTGTCCAATTATAATTTTGGGGGTTATGTTAGGGAAATAGGAGCATAGCAGAGCCAGGGTGATGCCATTTTGAGTTCAGTTCATCTCGAGACTAACAAGGCGCATTCCATGCTTGTCACAACCCACAGTCATGAGATGTTTACAGTTCAGGAAACAGCTTGAAGATACCTGCAAAAGACACATTCTTACAATGATGGAAAGTCCAGATGTTCCAATATTCACAACAACATGCTTTTAAGATTGCTATGCTTTGGCCGGGCGCAGTGGCTCACGCCTGTAATCTCAGCACTTTGGGAGGCCAAGGCAGGTGGATCTCTTGAGATCAGGAGTTCAAAACCAGCCTAGCTCACATGGTGAAACCCCATCTCTACCAAAAAATGCAAAAATTAGCCGGGCATTGTAAGGACAGCTGAGAGAAAGGACAAGAGAAAGAGACCCAAGTTCAGGCAAGTAAGTTTATTGAACCTGCTGGCTGCTCCATTACAGAAAGAGGAGGCAGCCCTGAGTTTACAAAATGAGGGGTTTATTTTGGGGAGAGAGACCCCGGGGTCGTTTGTTGGTTAATTCTGCCACATATCACCTTGTGACGTTTATGGTACCAGAGGGTGTAGGTAAAGTTTGTTTATGCTTCCCACGACCTCCCGCTGTGGGGTCCAGATGGTTTCTAATTAGGGTTTGCTTTATAGCAGCAAGTCCTGATAGGTGAAGTCTGCTGGGTTCACTGCAGTGCCTCGATAAGGGCTTAGAAAAGTAAAGAGGCTTGGGGCAGCATGGAGAGGAGTTGCAGAGTGGGGAGGGGCGGGCAGCACGAAGAAGCTTTTTGGGGCAGTTTGTCTCTAACAGGCATCGTGGCAGGATTGGAATGGGAGCCAACAGCAGGGAGAAGCCTGGCAGAGGGGCAGGCACTTTTGAGCCTAAAAGGGCAGGGAGGCCTTCCTGAGCCCCCAGGAGTGGGGACTTGTGGTGCCTCTTCTGAGTGGGCCCATGGACCAATCGGCATACACTTCCTCCCCTCCGAGATCCATAAAAGCCGCGGGCTCAGCCAGAGCAGGGCAGAGGATGGAGAGATGATGGGATGACCAGCTGCAGAGAGGAGCTACCCTCTCTGCTGAGAGCACAGACTTCAGGATGACCAGTTGCAGAGCGGAGCTTCCCTCTTGAAGGCCTCCTCTGTGCTGAGAGCTGAACACCCGAAGAGATGACCTGTCTACAGAGGAGCTACCCACTGCAGGTCTCCTCTGAGCTGTTGTAACACTCAGTAAAGCTCCTCTTCATCTTGTTCACCTTCCACTTGTCTCTGTACCTCATTCTTCCTGGACTCAGGACAAGAACTCAGTCAAAGGGGCCACCAGCCACAGAGGTTTCCAGCCAGAAAAGTGACACCCCGAAGATCCCGTAACACTATCTCAGAATCACAGGCCAAAGCCTCTTAAATTTCTTAATTTTATAGTTAGTTAACAGTTTGTGTTCTGAACTTTCCTCAGTGTTTAGAAAACCAATACGGACCATCACACCCAGGCCTCCCTGGTGCCTTCCTGAAAGCTATCTGGGTGTTTCTGGCACCCTGTCTCAGGCAGTCTCCCCAAACCAGCAGGACTACACATTCAGACAGACTCCCAAAGAGAGAGAGAAAGATTTTCTTGGGACTTGAACCCAAATCAACTTAGGCCAGGGGATGAGTGTAACTCATCCCACTGCCTGCTGGGTTGACCAGACTCAGATGGTCAACCAGACTCGGATGGTCAACCCTTTTAATTCGTCCTGTGTGGATGTTTATTCAAGTGACCCAGACCAGTAAATCTGGAAAATCATGTCAACCCATCCCTTATGGATGTCTAATATGGCGACCCAAACCAGTAGCGATTAGAAGAGGGGGGCAAAGCACCCCAAGTGACAGAAAAACTAGAAAAGGGATAGGAAACAGGCCGGGCGCGGTGGCTCAAGCCTGTAATCCCAGCACTTTGGGAGGCCGAGACGGGTGGATCACGAGGTCAGGAGATCGAGACCATCTTGGCTAACGCGGTGAAACCCCGTCTCTACTAAAAAATACAAAAAAACTAGCCGGGCGAGGTGGCGGGCACCTGTAGTCCCAACTACTCGGGAGGCTGAGGCAGGAGAGTGGCGTAAACCCGGGAGGCGGAGCTTGCAGTGAGCTGAGATCTGGCCACTGCACTCCAGCCTGGGCGACAGAGCGAGACTCCGTCTCAAAAAAAAAAAAAAAAGAAAAAGAAAAAGAAAAGGGATAGGAGAGAAAGACAGAGAAAAGGGAGAAAAGTGTTGCCTTGTGGGGTGGGCGAGGAGTTCCAAGCGGGTGGAGACTGATCTATTGTGGTGACATTGAATCAAAAGTTCAGGCATCTGCTGTCGGCCACTAACGGATATTGTCCAGCAGTCCCATCAGCCCTCAAGTCTCCCCACTAGCGGGAGAAAAATCTCCCCATGTCCCCTGATCCCAGATGAGCCCTCAAAGAACATGTTACCAACCATGGGTTCTTGGGTTCTCAAAGCAATAGAAATTGACCTGAGCCTGAAAAAGGTTTCCCAGACAAGGCCTCCTTGGAGCTTATGTCCTGAGGTAAGGGAGGCATAGAGAGCCAGTAGGGCTTTTGTTGTTGTTGTCGTTGTTGTTATGCAAAGCATGAGGATTGACAGTAGGGTAGGATATGCAGGCGGGGCTGAGCAAAGCCCGTGAGGGGTGGGGTATGCAAGGCAGCATATCTAGTCACGATGACTATCTTGAGTAATGGGCCACTTGGTGGTCTGGCCTGCAGCAACAAGGCTGCAAATCAGTTGTCCATTGTCCAGCATCCCTCTCCACAACCTTCATTATCTCCTAAGACGCATGCTGGGATTCTCTTTTTTTTTTTTTTTTTTTTTTTTGAGACAGAGTCTTGCACTGTTGCCCAGGCTGGAGTGCAGTGGCGAGATCGCGGCTCGCTGCAAGCTCTGCTTCCTGGTTCACGCCATTCTTCTGCCTTCGCCTCCCGAGTAGCTGGGACTACAGGTGCCCGCCACCATACCCAGCTAATTTTCTGTACTTTTAGTAGAGACGGGGTTTCACCGTGTTAGCCAGCATGGTCTCCATCTCCTGACCTCGTGATCCACCCGCCTTGGCCTCCCAAAGTGCTGGGATTACAGGCGTGAGCCACTGCGCCCGGCCCCATGCTGGAATTCTTTAAGTGAAAGAGGAGTGAGGTAGTGGTGTGGGTTTTGGGATCAGTGGGGATGCATGAAAGAATGCTCTAGAGCAGGTGAGCTGAAGTCAAGCCCCATTTCTACTCTGTCTCAAGCAGACTGAGGATTACAAAGTATAGGTAGAGTGCTTAGAGAGTGAGCAAAAGGGGGTTCTACCTTAGTCTGGGGGATCAGGGAGGGCTTCTTGAGAGATTTATATTTATTCTGAGAGCTGAAGAGAAATCAGAAAGTAGCTAGGTGGAAGGGGCAGGAGGTTTCCAGAAAGCTGGGCACATGGAACATTCAGTGTTGAGGGTTGAGGACCTGGGAGAGAAAAGGTTTCTTCCCCTTTTCTTGCTTCTAAAGAAGAGGCAAAAGTGATAAGATGTCACTTCTGAGATTTCATTATAAAAGATCGTGACCTTTATCTTGCACATTTGCCCATGCTCTCTCTCTCTGGCTCTCTCACTCTTTCTCTCGCTGTGTCTGTCTGACGAAGCCAGCTGCCATATTGTGAGCTGCCCGTGGAAGGGTCCACATGACAAGTAATTAAGGGAGTCCTTCAGCCCAACAGCCTATGAGGAACTGAATCGTGCCAATCATCTCATGGCTGAACTTGGAAGCACATTCTACCCTAGTTGGGTCTTGAGATGACTGCAACCCTGGTCGACCCTT
This sequence comes from Macaca fascicularis, assembly GCF_037993035.2. Classification (NCBI taxonomy): domain Eukaryota; kingdom Metazoa; phylum Chordata; class Mammalia; order Primates; family Cercopithecidae; genus Macaca; species Macaca fascicularis. The sequence continues at coordinate 49,710,849 of NC_088390.1, forward strand.
GATTGCAGCCTTGTGGAGATCGTAGAGGACCCAGCTAAGCCACAGCCGGACTCCTGACATACAGAAACTGTCAGATAATAAATGTTGCTTTAAGTCACCAAGTTTCTGCGTAGTTATTTTATTTATTTTAACTTTAAAAAAATTAATAGGGACAGGGCCTCGCTACGTTAACCAGGCTTGTTTTGAACTCCTGGCTTCAAGCAACCCTTCCACCTTGGCTTCCCAACGTGCTAGAATTACAGGCATGAGCCAGCAGGCCTGGCTTTCTGTGTAATTTTTTACACAGTAATAGATAACCAATATATTTATCAAATAAGGAGTCCCTGGATTTCTCACGGACTTTGCATCTTACCAAAGTTTTGGGTTCATCTTGAAGCTGGGAACACAACAAATTCTGAGCACTCATGTCATTAGGAAGGAAACACTCCCTAAGTCTTAAGGGACACGGGAAATAAGTTCCCAATAATTATTATCCAAGAGCTGGGCATTCACCGCCCTTAGGCCACTGAAGAGCTGTGAGGACCATAGCTCCACCACATCCAGGCTTCCTGAATAAGAATTAAGTGGACAATATGAAAAATAACCAGATGATCAATTAGATGATTCTATAACTGCCCTCATTCAAACATACATACACATAAAAAAGCAAACACATAAACATGGGGAAAAAAACACCTGCAACTAAAATGGAGGAAAATAACACAAAGTACAAAAGATAAATGAGGGACAGTCCTTGGAAGCTTTGCACCAGGAAACTACAGATACTTTTCTCCCTCTCAAGGAAATTAAAGCAAACCAGGAGCCTATGAAATAAGAAATGTAAATGAGATGAAAATATAAGGTGAAACAGCAGCTGGCATAAGTAGGGAAAATAAGTTAGAGAGAAAGATAATTATAGAAGTTAAGAATCTTTTAGAAACTCAAAGTCTGGCTGGGCGCAGGGGCTCACACCTGTAATCCCAGCCTCCACAGACAGATCATGAGGTCAAGAGATCAAGACCATCTTGGCCAGCATGGTGAAACCCCATCTCTACTAAAAATACAAAAATCAGCTGGGTGTGGTGGCGGGCACCTGTAGCCTATTTACTCAGGAGTCTGAGGCAGGAGAATTGCTTGAACCTGGGAGGAGGTTGTAATGAGCTGGGATCGTGCCACTGCACTCCAGCCTTGGTGACAGAGGGAGACTCCATCTCAAAAAAATAAAAAGAAATTCAAAGTCTAGAGTGACATTACCGAAAATGAAGTAATGATGTTGATGGGAGTCTGGAGAAGAAGTATCTAGAATGAAAGCTAAAGGACAACAAAGTGGGAAAAAGATCTTAAAACAATATTCAAATAAATACTGGAAAGCATTGCTGAACTGAAGATCAGAGCCTGGGGATCCAAAAGCTCACGACACATCAGGCAAAATTAATTAAAAACTAAACATCAATGTAACCATCAGAAGTTCCTGATTTACACAATTTAACAAAAAGATTTACAGCATCCACTTATTAAACTGGTTGGCCAGGTGCGGTGGCTCACATCAGTAATCGCCGCACTTTGGGAGGCCAAGGAGGGCGGATAGCTTGAGTCCAGGAGTTCGAGATCAGCCTGGGTAACATGATAAAACCTAGTCTCTACAAAAAATACAAAAAAATTCGCTGGGCTTGGCAGCAGGCCCCTGCAGTCTCAGCTACTTGAGAGGCTGAGGTGGGAGAATCACCCGAGACCGGGAGGTTGGGGTGGCAGTGAGCCAGTATCATGCCACTGCACTCCGGCCTGGGCAACCAGAGTGAGACCCTGTCTCAAAATAAATAATAAAAAAATAAACAAAATAAACTCATTATTTACAAAGGTGAAAAGAGGCGAACTGGTTTCAAATTTCTCAGCAACATTAGATGGTAACACTAAGAATGATGTGACTGAGAATTCTGTATCTGATCAATTGATGCTCACAAGTATAGGCAACAGAAAGACATCAAATATGCAGATTCCAATTGTGGAGAATTTTGAAGCCATTAAAATAATAAAGTTTTATATCAATCAGGATTCAATCAGCAGCTGAGCACAGTGGTTCCTGCCTGTAATCCTAGCACTGTGGGAGGCTGAGGTGGAAGGATTGCTTGAGGTCAGGAGTTTGAGACTAGCTGGGCCAACATAGCCAGACCCTGTCTCTACAAAAATAAAACTTAAAAAAGAATTAGCTGGTGGCCGGGTACAGTGGCTTACACCTGTAATCCCAACACTTTGGGAGGCTGAGACAGGCGGATCACAGGCCGGGAGTTGGAGACCAGCCTGGCCAATATGGCGAAACCCCATCTCTACTAAAAATATGAAAATTAGCTGGGCATCACAGCACGTGTCTATAATCCCAGCTACTTGGGAGGCCGAGGCAGGAGAATCACTTGAATCTAGGAGGCAGAGGTAGCAGTGAACCGAGATCATGCCACTGCACTCCAGCCTGGGTGAGAGAGTGAGACTCTGTCTCTAAATAAATAAATAAATAAATAGAAGAATTAGCTGGGAGTGGTAGCATGCACCTATAGTCCCAACTACTTGGGAGGCTGAGGCAGGAGGATGGCTTGAGCCCAGGAGTTCAAGGCGGCTGTGATCGCACCACTGCACTAAAATCAGATAATCTATGGAACTGGAGTGACAAAGCAAGACTGTATCTCACAAATAAAAAAGGATTCAATTAGAGAAGCAGAACAATGTGTGTGTGTTTGCATGTGCACAGCTGTGTGTATTGGGGAAGGTGTACCAGGGATTTGACTTATGCAGTGTGGAGCTGGTTAAGAAGTCTTCACAAGGCTTTTGTCTCCAACTCTGATGCTGGAGATTGAAGTACACAGGGCAAGCAGTCAGGAAGGAGCAAGGAATGTAAAGTGGAGAAGGACAAGAATAATGTGAATCCCACAAGCAAGAGATGGAGTCCATGGTACAGAAACACATGTCAGTTCTTGGGTCCCTCTTCACAGTGCTGAGCACACTCACCTGGCCCAGGAAGCAGACATGCTCTAGGAGGATCCGAGGGAAGCGGGAGCAGCAGAGTTCAGCTGAGCGGAGCCAGCAGAAAAACGACAACATGCATGAGTGAAAAGTGGTTGCTGCTTCCCTTCACCCTCCACATTTTCCCAAGAATTTCTCTTGCAGGCCACCCTAATCAGAAACATACAAGGAAGGTAATTCTGAAAAACTTAGCCTAGGCGAGTTGAAACATTCCAAAAACACTACAGTCCACCCCTTGTCAACCTGGCACCCATAACACTGCCTTAAACCACACTTAATCTCCAAATGAAGTCAATAACAAAGTCATACTCTGCTTACCATGACACAACTGTCCCTCCTACACTCAGAAATACACATCTTTTTCCCCAGAAGAGCATCAAGATCCATTTTTTGTCTTTGGATGATGTTCATTCTTTTACTAGCTGTTTCACATTCCTTCCTTGACATCTTGTAATATAAATATTTATATGTAAAGTTAGGTACAAGCATTTTGGGAGGCCAAGGCAGGAGAATTGCTTGAAGCCGGGCGTTGAAGACCAGCCTGGGTAACACAGCAATATCTTGTCTCAAAAAAAAAAAAAAAATTGGCCGGGCGCGGTGGCTCACACCTGTAATCCCAGCACTTTGGGAGGCCGAGGCGGGCGGATCACAAGGTCAGGAGATCGAGACCACGGTGAAACCCCGTCTCTACTAAAAATACAAAAAAAAATTAGCCGGGCGCGGTTGTGGGCGCCTGTAGTCCCAGCTACTCGGGAGGCTGAGGCAGGAGAATGGCGTGAACCCGGGAGGCGGAGCTTGCAGTGAGCCGAGATCGCGCCACTGCACTCCAGCCTGGGCGACAGAGCGAGACTCCGTCTCAAAAAAAAAAAAAAAAAAAAAAAAAAAAAAAAATCCAGGCACAACGATGTGCACCTGTGGTCACAGCTACCTGGGAGGATCATTTGAGCCCAGGAGATTGAGGCTGCAGTGAGCCATGATTGCACCACTGCACTGCAGCCTTGGTGACAGAGCAAGACCCTGTCTTAAAAAAGAAAAATAAAAAAGGTTAAATACTATTAGCACATCAGAGATGAAAAAGGAATGAGAGATAAAACCAAAAATATTTGGTTCACCAGATGTGGTGATGGCTTACACTTGTAATCCCAGCATTTTGGGAGGCAGAAGCGGGCCGATCACTTGAGCCCAGGAGTTTCAGACTAGCCTGGGCAACGTGGTAAAACTTCATCTCTACAAAAAATACAGAAATTAGCTGGGCATGGTGGTACATGCCTGCAGTCCCAGCTACTGGGGGTGCTGAGACGGAAGGATCACTTGAGCCCTGGAAGGTGGGGGGTCAAGGCTGCAGTGAGCTGTGATTGTGCCACTGTACTTCAGCCTGGGTGACAGAGCATAACCCTGTCTCAAAAAAAAAGTTTTTTTGTTAATATTTATTAAAATAGATTCACATCAACAGAAGAAAGAAATACTCATAATTATTACAGTCCTCGTTCCTACAGTGGGTCACAAGGTCAGAGTACTTATGACTGCCCTCATCTATGATTTATGCCATGTATCTTTTGGCCTCGGCAAGCACTTCAGTTGGCCATGGCTTTTTGCCTGATGGAATGACTTAAATCTTCTTTTGTGAAGGGTCTGGGCCATTAGCGGTCTTAATGGGGTTGTTGTAGCTCTCCATTGACCTTAATCAGAGAATATGGCAGTACTAGGGGGTGCCCCAAAGGATCTCCTGCATTCTCCCTCCTTCTGTCCATTGTGTAGGAGTAACCCCATTTCCTTTTGATAGTCAGGATCAATCACTGCAGACAGCACTTTGCCTGTTGATGCAGTGCCCAAAGAGGCCAGATGGTGGCTTCAAGCTCCAGTTCCATGGATTATCTGCTGTGTCTCCTAGAGAAAACATTTCTCCCGTTGTAACTAAGACGTCTGGATCAGCAAAACCTAAAGTTGCAGGGATGGGGGCCGGGCGCGGTGGCTCAAGCCTGTAATCCCAGCACTTTGGGAGGCCGAGACGGGCGGATCACGAGGTCAGGAGATCGAGACCATCCTGGCTAACACGGTGAAACCCCGTCTCTACTAAAAATACAAAAAACTAGCCCGGCGAGGTGGCGGGCGCCTGTAGTCCCAGCTACTCAGGAGGCTGAGGCAGGAGAATGGCGTAAACCTGGGAGGTGGAGCTTGCAGTGAGCTGAGATCCGGCCACTGCACTCCAACCTGGGCGACAGAGCGAGACTCCGTCTCAAAAAAAAAAAAAAAAAAAAAAAAAAGTTGCAGGAATGGGAAGCAAAAATGTTACCACTGGATCACTAGGGTTAACAGCGAGAGGAGTCGCTTTCAGTTTTATCCCTTGATTACTGGACTCATGAATCTTGGGTATGGGAGAAACAAGGCTGTTGATTTAGAGCATATACCACATACTGGAGGGCAGTGCCCCAGCCCTGCAATCTATCCCCACCTAGCTGGCACTGTAGCTGAATTTTCAGCCATTCAACCATCTGTCAAGGCAGTTGCTTCAAGAGGATGGGAAACATGGTGAGACCAGTCAATTCCACATGTATAATTTCACCGCTGCCTTTCATTTGCTGTGAATACCATGGTCATGGATAAGGCACTCCGTAGGTCCACAGATGCTAGTTTTGGCAGAAGCATTGTGGGAAAGGAAGGCACATCTATGTCCAGAGCAAGTGTTAATTCCATTGAAAACACAGTGCTGCCTGCCTCATAATAAAAGTGGTCCAAAGTAATCAGCCTAACACCAGGTAGCTGGCTGATCTTTTCAGCAGTGATGCCGTATTAGGGGCTCAGTGTTTTTTCTTCTGCTGGCAGATGGGGCACTCAGCAGTGGCTGTGACCAGGTCACCCTTAGTGAGTGGAAGTCCATGTTGCCAACCCCATGCCTAGCCTCCATCCCCACCACCATGGCCACTTTGTTCATGAGTCTACAGGAGGGGGTGAAGGAGGCTAATAGCCACAGAATGGGTCAACTACCCACCTGATTATTAAAATCTTCCCTTGCCCTAGTTGAGTATTCAGATGGAAAACAATGATCTTCATACTCAGCCATTCAGAGATCTAGTCTCATAACTCTTCCTCAGAGCTTCTTGTCATCAATTTTCTAATCAAGTATTTTTTCTTTTTGAGACAAGGTCTCACCCTGTCACTCAGGCTGGAGTATAAATGTGGTTCGCTGTAGCCTCAACTAACCTCCTAGGCTCAAGTGGTTCTCCTACCTCGGCCTCCTACGTAGCTGAAACTACAGGGGTGCACCAACATGCTGAGTTAATGTTTTTATTTTCTGTAGATACCGGGTTTTACCATCTTGCTGAAGCTGGTCTTGAACTCCTGGACTCAAGGGATTCTCAAGGGATTTTCCCACCTCAGCCTCCCAAAGTGCTGGTATTATAGGCATGAACCACTGTGCTCAGCCTTCTAATCAAGTTTCTTCCAAGTCCCTGAATACCCAGCTAAACCAGCAGACTTATTCTTCTGTTTATTTCCCCTTCCAGGGACAATGAAGAGCTGAGTGCACTGTTCCAAGATCTGTACACTGGGAGGATTTCCCTTCACACCATCTTTCAGGGCTGTCCTGGAGTGTGGCCATGGTACTACAGCTATGCACGTTCAGGTGATGCACGCATTCTGTGGAGCACTGTCTGTAAATCAAGCCTGAGAGTTGCCTTCCCTTGTCAACTGATCACAGGGATTCCCTAGGAAGGTAGGGGTGTGGGTTGAGGGAGAATGTTATACAGCAGGAATAAGAGCCCTGGGCAAGTCTAGGAATTTACTATAGGGTCTTAGGGCAAGACACGATTAACCTGCCCAGACAGCCATGGAAGGGCTGCTTCTAATGGCCAAAAAGGTTTGAGGTCCCCTAGCTTCATTGAAATCTGCCCAGGTGACTCATCTCAATGTTCAGAATTACATTTCTTCCCAACCAATGCACTAACTTTTAACAGAAGAGACTCTGTGAGGTTGGGAATTCAACTTGTTTTATAATTCACTGCTTTGCTGGATGGTTCACCAAGACTCACAAGGCTCAGTAGCAGGTTATACTAACAGCTTTTTGGAACAAAAGATGCACATCACAAGCAGCAGGTAAAAAGGATACACATTGGTGACATCCAGGGGTATCCAGCACAGGCTTCTAAAGTTCTTCCTTTCCACGGGCACACTGGAGTTCTTGCTAACTGTGAACCATAGGAAAATGTGTAGTCTCTGCCCCAGGAGACTGTTTTTAGTCTCAGGGTGTGAAGGGGCTGGTCACGTAGACATAACCTGCTGTTAACTCTTTCCTCACAGTCTGCAGCTATAAGCTTTGGGTTTTTTTTTTTTTAATTTTTCTAATTTTATTTATTTATTTATTTATTTGCTTTTGAGACGGAGTCTTGCTCTGTCACCCAGGCTGGAGTGCAGTGGCGCGATCTCGGCTCACTGCAAGCACCGCCTCCCTAGTTCACGCCATTCTCCTGCCTCAGTCTCTCAAGTAGTTGGGACTACCGGTGCGTACCACCACACCCGGCTCATTTTTTTTTTTTGTATTTTTAGTAGAGACGGGGTTTCACTGTGTTAGTCAGGATAGTCTTGATCTTCTGACCTTGTGATCTGCCTGCCTCGGCCTCCCAAAGTGCTGGGATTACAGGTGTGAGCCCCGGCTGTTATTTTAAATTTCAACCCTTGGCCAGGCTTGGTGACTCAAGCCTGTAATCCCAGCACTATGGGACCCCAAGGCACGCGGATTGCTAGAGCCTGGGAGTTCGAGACCAGCCTGGGTAACATAGTGAGACCCCAACTCTACAAAAAAATTCTAAAACTTAGCTGGGCGCGGTGGTGCATGCCTATGGTACTAGCTACTCAGGAGGCTGGGGCAGGAGGATCACCTGAGCCATGACTGTGCCACTGCACTCTAGCCTGGGTCACAGAGTGAGCCCCTGTCTCAAATGAATGAATGAATGAATGAATAAATAAATAAATAAATAAATAAAATATCAGCCCTGCAACTACAAGAGGTGGTATTTCTTTTCAGACAGTCCTAGAAGCTATTAGATCCCTTACGCAGAATTTTTTTTTTTTTTTTTTTTTTTTTTTTTTTTTTGAGATGGAGTCTGGCTCTGTCGCCCGGGCTGGAGTGCAGTGGCCGGATCTCAGCTCACTGCAAGCTCCGCCCCCCGGGTTTACGCCATTCTCCTGCCTCAGCCTCCTGAGTAGCTGGGACTACAGGCGCCCGCCGCCTCGCCCGGCTAGTTTTTTTTTTTTGTATTTTTTTAGTAGAGACGGGGTTTCACCGTGTTCGCCAGGATGGTCTCGATCTCCTGACCTAGTGATCCGCCCGTCTCGGCCTCCCAAAGTGCTGGGATTACAGGCTTGAGCCACCGCGCCCGGCCTAGAATTTTTTTTTTTTTTTTTGAGATGGGGGTCTCTATGTCACCCAGGCTGGAGTGAGTGGCTTGATCATGGTTCACTGCAACCTTAACCTCACTGGCTCAAGTGATCCTCCTGCCTCAGCCTCCCGAGTAGTTGGGACTACAGGTGTGTGCCACCATGCTCAGCTAATGTTTTTACTTTTTTTGTAGAAATGGGGTCTCCCTATGTTGCCCAGGCTGTTCTTCAACTCCTGGGCTCAAGTGATCCTCCTGCCTCGACCTCCCAAAGTGCTGAGTTTATAGGTGTGAGCCATGGCGTCGAACCTCCTTATGTGGATCTTGAGCTATGAATAAAAAGTTAAAAGTCCTGAGCTAATTATTTTGATTTTAAGGAAATGTGGCAATCCTTGGACTAAATAATTACACTTTTATGAATTTATTCTAAGAAAATAAGGAGGTACAAAAAATCTAACTATCAGGGTGAATCAACAGAGCACTGTGTATAATAGCAACAAACTAGAAATTATTATACTTGTCCGAAGCAATTGGGAATTTTGTAAATAAACTAGCGTATAACCATAAAGTAGAATGCTCCACAGCCATTAAAAATGTTATAGAGGAACATTTATTGACATGAAAAGGTGTTTTGGATATACTGATATGTTAAACAAATAGTGAAACAACATACAGTAATGATTCATTTTGGTAAAAAATATATATGTATATATAGCAAAAAAAAAAAAAAATCTGCAAGGACATATGCTAAATTGGTAACCCTGGGAAGGGGGTATACAGGTGTTGATTTATTCTTTGTGTACCTGTATTTCCCAGTTTTTCTATAAATCACATCATTTGCTTCTGTCATAAGAAAAAGTAATAATCTATTATCATCCTTCATTTTGATGAAAACAAATCCATTTCTTAAAAAAATCTTAGGTTTTTTAAGCAGCAGAAATAATTTCCAAATTGCCTCCAGAGACAATGATTTTTATCCTCGGCGGCAGCTGGTCAGAACCTTCTTGATCACTCAGGTAGATACAGGGAAGAATGGCGCTTCCTAAAGCTTCAGCTTCCTACAGCTTCAGCGGCCTCAGCTCAGCTCTGTGCCCCAAGGCCAAAGAAACCAGCTCATCTCCAGCACCATTCACCCTATTCTTGCTGAGTCACCAGTCTCATCATCTTCAGAGCCATGTCCCCTTGGTCAGAAGGAACCTAGAAAAAAACAACATCTGAGTTAGTGCTCCTGGTGCTATTCCTAGGACTGGGGTCAGAGGCAACATCCTGAAACCTTGCTCCCAAAAGGGAGCCAGGTCTATGACAGCAACCTGTGCAGACACCTGGGCACATCCCTGAGAGAGGGTCCTTCCTGAAAATGACTCCTGCACTGGATGAAAGCTCTTCTGGGCCCTGACTGGGTTGGGTGGCAGGGACCTGGAGAAGTCAGCGTTTAAGGCAAGAACCTTCTACTCCATATGGGGCTGATCTGTTGATTTCTTGGTAAGGGTCATGCTCATGATACTGAGACCTAGCCTGTTCAAGGAAGAAGGAAGATTCCAAACATTTTAAAGGAGTCTGTCTAGAAGGGATCCCGGATTGAGAACAGACAAATGGCTGAGAAGGAAGCTCACAGGAGAGAGCCACAAATAATAAAAACAAACAGGGCCCTTTGGATGGGATCCGATTTTCACATTGTTATTCAACTTTCTTTTGTTTTCCCCCAGATTTTTAGAATAAGTCCTTTAAAATTTCCTTCCCACACAGCATCAAAAGGGGGAAGGGCAGAGGCCTCAGTTTCTCCCCTACACAGAGGGGGTTGGAGTATATGGTCTCCCTGTTCTGCAATTCCCTGGCCCCATGATTCTCTATGGCACACCCATCCTTGACTCTTCTGCCAAGAGTCCCCAGGAAGCACAGGCACGGTAGGGCATCCTAAAATGTCATTTAATTAATGAAAGGGGAAGTGGTTTGGGGACGACTTAACAACAGTCTCCAAGGGCTATTTTAAGCCTGTCCCCAACTGGTCCGTTGTTCTATATGTGACACACCAAGAGGAAATGGACCTGAACTCTAGTACATGAGAGTGTGGTTGGCTTGTTCCATGCCCTCCTACCAGCCTCGCCAGGGACTTCTCTCTAGTGCAGGCTGAGCATCCCTCACTGGAAAATCCAAAATGCTCCACAATTCCAGCCTTTTTGAGTGCCACCATGAGGCCACAAGTGGAATATTTCACACCTGCCCCATGGGGGGTTGCATTCAAAATGCAGGCGCACAACACACACTTTATTTCTGCATCCCCAAGGGGGTTACAGTACAGTAACCTTTTAATCAAAACACAGCATTGTAGGTAGAGACTGAAAGCTGCTGTTGCTTGCTGTTGCTGTTGTCTAGCAGCTGACACAGGTATTCTGGTGATGCTACTGTACTGCTCAGTTACTCTGAACACACAATTTTTCCACTGTATTAATGGTATGTTGTATGTCTTACTGTGAAGTACTTATGTGTGACTATGTGCAAGAAAAAGATTGCTTATTGGCAGCATATACATTTGGAGTCAGAAATGATATGATGCTCAACAGCCACAGATTGGTTGAAGAGCCATGGGTGGCTGAAATAGCCACCCTTTGCTCTCTAATAACTCAATGTACACAAACGTTGCTTCATGCACAAAAATATTTAAAACATTGTACAAAAGTACCTCCAGTCTATGTGTACAAGGTGTATATGAAACATAAATGAATTCCATTGCCTAGACTTGGGCCTGATCCCCAAGATATCTCATTATGGATATGCAAATATTCCAAAATCCAAAAAAATTAAAAATCTGAAACATTTCTGTTTCCAAACATCTCAGATAAGGGGTACTCAATCCGTAACACTGCTTTGCTCTAAGACTTCCTAATTTTTTTTTAAGTCAATATTGAAGGTACTCAAATCCTGAGAGCCATAAATAATGCCCTCTCCCTCTGTGCCCTACTGCCTTGTTTGTTCTCCCTTTAGATTAAGTCTATTTGTTTGTTCATTTATTTATTTACTTTTGGAGACAGAGTCTCGCTCTGTCACCCCAGCTGGAGTGCAATGGCATGATCTTGGCTCACTGCAACCTTCGCCTCCCAGGTTCAAGCGATTCTCCTGTCTCAGCCTCCTGAGTAGCTGGGATTACAGGTGCCCACCATCATGCCCAGCTAATTCTTGTATTTTTAGTAAAGATAAGGTTTCTCCATGTTAGCCAGGCTGGTCTCGAACTCCTGACCTCAGGTGATCCATCTGTCTTCACCTCCCAAAATGCTGGGATTACAGGTGTGAGCCACCACACCCAGCCTAGATTAAGTGTCTTTTAAGAGTGGGCTGCTTTCTCTGGCTTCTTAAAGGAAGCTGCTGTCTCTTCTCCTCACTACTCATTCATTTTCTCCAGTCTTTACATTCTGGCTTCTGAGTTTGCCACCTCACCAAAACATCTCACCAACGCAGGTGCCAAGGATATCGGTGTAAGCACATCATCACTCACGTTCCAACCCTTCCCCTGAGTTCTCACTTGGCACTACGGACCCCTCCCTGCTTTGGGGATGCCATGCATCCCTGGTCTCCCTTCTCACTTATCTGGCTGCTCCTTTCTCAGTCTCATTTGTAGGCTCTTCTTCTGCCTTCTGTTCCATAGGCAATTCAAACTTAGCTTGTGCAAATTGCCTCCATCCCAAACCACGATGCTGGAGCAGAAACCTGCAAGCCACCCTTCAGTATTTTTCCACCCCAAACGATTACCAAGTCCTGCCAATTTTCCCTTCTTTACACTTTACCAAATCCATCCGCTTTCCTCCTTTCTGGATTTACCTGACAGCCTCATTGACTGGTCCTTGGCCCCAGGCTTGCCCCATGCCCTCTACTGCTAGAATGGTATTTCTTGGACAAATCTCTTAATTTCACTCCCTTACTTAAAACCCCTGCTTGGTGTTTTAACTCCTTAGTGTGGTATGAAAACTTCCCCTCTGCAGTCACCTCCCTCCAGTGTCCATTCCAAGGCCTCGCCGTCTGAGGCTCCTCTGGACCTTGTATTCACTGTTCTCCATGCTCCCCACCTCCTCCTCTTTCCTTAAATCACTCCTACGCATCACGTGGGGCACAATCTTCCAGATCTGCAAGCCTGGGCAGGGCACCCTTCCCTGGGCCAAGCCCCCTCTTAGCATTGCTCACCCCATGCTGTTGACAGTCTCCTTGCCTGTCTGTCTCTAGACCACAAGCTCCTTGAGGACAGGGACTGGGCACCACTCACCCTTGTGCTCGCAGTGCCTAGTGCTAATAGCGGAATTTTGTTAGGAAACTCAAAACACTCCCAAGCCCTAAGTATTTCTTTCTTTTTCTTTTGCTTTCTTTTTTTTTTTTTTTTTTTGAGACAGGGTCTCGCTCTGTCAGGCTGGAGTGGAGTGGCACGATCTTGGCTCACTATAGCTTCTAATTTTCAGGCTCAATCAATCCTCCCACCTCACTCAGCCTCCTGAGCAGCTGAGACCATGGGCATGCGCCACCGCACCCGGCTAATTTTTGTTCTTTTTTGAGACAGAGTCTCACTCTGTTGCCCAGGCTGGAGTGCAGTGGTGCTATCTTGGCTCACCGCAACCTCCGCCTCCTGGGTTCAAGCAATTCTCGTGCTTCAGCCTCCCAAGTAGCTGGGATTACAGGTGTGTGCTACCACACCCGGTAAATTTTTGTAGAGACAGGGTTTCGCCATGTTGCCAAGGCTGGTCTTGAACTCTGGAGCTCAAGCGATCCACCCGTCTCAGCCTCCCAAAGTGCTGGGATTACAGGCATGAGCCTCTGTGCCTGGTCTAATTTTCATATTTTTTGTAGAGACAAGGTTTCTCCATGTGGCCCAGGCTGGTCTCAAACTCCTGGGCTCCAGCAATCCACCCGCCTTCGTCTCCCAAAGTGCTGAGATTACAGGCGTGAGCCACCACACCTGGCCCTCGGGCCCTCGTACTTCTTACAAGACCCGCCTGGGCAGCGGACAGAGACATAGAACTGCCTGTGGCTTCCCTCTCAGGGTGATTTTTAAGTCTGGAACAAAAGCTGTCTCTTACCATGTGACCAGCTTTCAGAATCCAGTAGAAAGCCAGGTTCTTGTGGGACTTAACAAAAGCAGACGTTTCCAAAGATTTAGGGTCACTGTGCAGGGCCTTCCACTTCAGCTGACTGAATTTAGGCAGTTCTGGCCACTTCAGTTTCCGCAGCCAGGCCTCCTGACCTGGTGAGAAGGACAAAGAGAAAGGCCTGGCATGAACAGCTGGGTAGAGTAGGAAAAAAGTCGAGGTCCTAAAAGTTGGTGCTTCCCAAACTGCAGTATGCATGAAACTCACTCGGGATCTTGTTAAAATGCAAACTCGGATTCAGAAGATCAGGGTAGGGCCTGAGCATCTGCATTTCTGACTCCCAGTGAAACCTAGGCTGCTGGGAGAAACCTAACAGCTGCAAAGCCTGACTGCTTTTGCCTCTGTATCTCTCCCTGCCATCTGCTCTTTAGGAAGGGAACTGGGGACCTCTGGAGGCAGACAGGCCCGTGAGGAGGACTGAGAAATGTCAGGAGATAGTGATAAGGATCACCTGGGCTGTTCATGGAGCAATGCAGCAGCTTTCCAAATTGTCCTTGGTGTCCCTTGCTTACCAGTCACAAAAATATTCAATCCTTCTGGTTTGACAAGGCGCATCACACCCGTCAGACCTTGTGCCTCAATTAGCCTGCCAGGTCAGGGAACCTGTCTCTGAGCCTCCACCAGGCCCTATTTAATTTGGAAGTGAGCAAATTAAATAGGTGGTAGGTGATAGGGCAGCAGTCGGGAATCCACAAAGACCATTTCCCCTGGGTCTTCAGGGTTACAGTCATTAGGGTTTAGTTTTAATTCACTCTGCAGTGGTCAACATCGACTGTGATGTCGCACAAAAATGAGGCTCTCCCTTAATTAAATAGTGCACTTGTCCAATAACCAGGAAAATGTCTAAGTTTTGTGGTAGAGACAGGTGCTGTTCTTTTCTTTAATCATACCTAAGGAACCCCAAACCCGGATAGGCCCAGGCTTCTGAGGGGTCACAGCCACATGCAGCTCCCCACTCTGAATAATCAAGGTCAGGGGTAGGTGAATGTAATGGGAAATGGCCTTCCTCCTGGCATGTCAACATCATCCACCCCAAGACTGACATGTCCCAGGCCAGTTCCCTTCCAGTTGAACCCATAAAACTGCCTCTATGTGCCCCTCAGAGTCAATTCCTACCCATGGTATCTACGATGAGATCAAGCTGTCCATTATACACGGTCACGTTGATCCCTGCCTTCAGCAACTTGTCCACAATGCTAATGACTGGCTTCATGAAGTCCTCCTCCATGTTCACAAAGACGTTGGTAGCCTGGCCTGCACATGGGGAAGGAGAAAGAGGGAGTAGCTTGGAATCTGCCAAAACAGGAGATACCTTTCAGCCCAGAGCATCTTGGGCTCCAGCACCGAACAACGACTGAATGCACAGATGCTTCACAAACAGGGATGAACCAACCCAGAAATTTGTGCCGACTGGTCGGGTGTAAGGCACACATAAATAGCTCATGTGGTCCATTCTCTTGAGAGCTTGAGATGATAGCAGGCGCCATCTTTAATGAGGAATTGACACCTGGAATAGGCTACTGTCCAAGGAAACAGGGAGGGAGAGACCCAGGAAATACTCATTAGGCTGGTACACTCAGGGAATAAACTGTGCTTTGGGCCAATGTCAGTTTTCCTGTTTTTTTGAGTAACACCAGGGCCAAGTTTCAAGTCCTGAACAAGTGGGCCTACCTTATAATAAACCAGATCAAACCTAAACCAATTCAGAGCTGGCCCTCAGGAAAGCCAAATGAATAACAAGCCCCAGGCAAGACAGGAGCTAGTGAGCACACTCTCGCTGGCTCCTGCCCATCAGCATTATCAAAACACTGAATGACAGCAATAACAGTGGCAGCCACCATTATTCGCTACTCACTGCCAAGGAGGCATTTGACAAGCAACATACCATTTTCTTCTTCATTGTCCTAGGAGATAAGAAATCTTTTTTTTTTTAATTTAATTTTTATTTATTTATTTATTTATTTATTTATTTATTTGAGACAGAGTCTCACCTTGTCACCCAGGCTGGAGTGCAGGGGCACAATCTCAGCTCACTGCAGCCTCTACCTCCCAGGTTTAAGCGATCCTCCCACCTCAGCCTCCCAAGTAGCTGAGACTACAGGTGCACACCACCACACCCAACTCTTTTTTTGTTTTTCAGACAGTTTTCAGAGGTTACAGGCGTCTGCCACCCCACCCGGCTACTTTTGTATTTTTAGTAGAGCCGGGGTTTCTCCATGTTGGTCAGGCTGGTTTCGAACTCCCAACCTCAGGTGATCCACCCACCCGACCTCCCAAAATGCTGAGATTACAGGCGTGAGCCACCACACCCAGTCACACCCAGCTCTTTTTATTTGAGCTAATTTTTCTTCATTTCTAACATTCTCTCAGCAGTCAGGAGTAATGAAAAAACCAGGGATAGAATGAGCCCTCTGGTGACTGCAGGTTGGGAGAGGAGGACCCATGTCCCCTGAGAAAGCTCCCAGCAGCCGCATATCGTAGGCTCCCAGCAGCAGCCACAGGACCACTGACCCCATATCCTTGGGGTATCTTGAACACACATGAAACAAAACCCTCTTTAGCTCGGAGTGTTTTCCCTTCAGAAACCTGAGATCTCTGCTTGCTCAAGGCCTCCCTACAGGAATAAAGTAGGAACTTATCCAAGATTTCTACCTGGCCCTGGTCTCTTAAGGATTTCATCATTTCCTCACCACAGCCTTGAGACCAGAATGCAGTAATGCCCGGCCACATCTAGCGTCAGGATGCCTGGGGAGGTCAGCAAGAGAGAGCTGGTCACTTGGGCTGTCTGACATCCTGCAAGGACCTTTGGCACGAAATCTCATCTGCAACCAACTGTGGCCTTGGATGTAGCTTTTTTATTATGAAAAATTTCAAATGGATACAAAAGAGTAGTGTACAACGCTCCGATGTACCCATACCAGGCTTCAATAATTATTAACTCACAACCAATTATGCATTATTTCCCTCCCCACTCAGCTCCCTGCCAACCCCTTATTTTGAACCAATTTTGACAAATCTTTTTTTTTCCTTTTTTAAGAAACAGGATTTCTCTGTTGCCCAGGCTGGAGTGCACTGGCACAATCATAGCTCACTGTAGCCTCAAACTCCTGGGTTCAAGCAAGTAGTTAGGACTATATGTCACATACCACCATGCCTAGCTAATTTTTCTTTTTTCTTTTTTTTTTTTTTTTTGAGACAGAGCCTTGCTCTGTCGCCCAGGCTGGAGGGCAGTGGTGTGATCTCGGCTCACTGCAAGCTCTGTCTCCCGGGTTCACGCCATTCTCCTGCCTTAGCCTCCCAAGTAGCTGGGACTACAGGCGCCTGCCACCACGCCTGGCTAATTTTTTGTATTTTTAGTAGAGACGGGGTTTCCCTGTGTTAGCCAGGATGGTCTCGATCTCCTGACCTCGTGATCCGCCCACCTCAGCCTCCCAAAGTGCTGGGATTACAGGCGTGAGCCACCACGCCCAGCTAATTTTTCTATTTTCTTGTAGAGATGGGGGTTTTACTGTGTTGCTCAACTGTGGCCTCAAGCAATCCTCTCAACTCAGTCTTCCATAGTGGTGGGATTATAGGCGTGAGCCACTGCATCCAGCCCTCACAGCCCTGACAAGTCATTTACTGTCTCTATATCTATTTGCTCACCTACAAAATGTGGATAGTAATATGGTTTACCTGTAACCTATCATCACCAACAACAAAACCCATCCTACAAATTCAGGTCTCTGAATTTGCACCTCTTTTCTCCCCATAACTCTACAAACGGCACTTAATTAGGTCGCATAAGTACCTCCCCAGGATTGATCCTCAGGAATAATTTTGAGCTTCTTTCTGATGGGGCCATTCATGAGCTGGCTTAGGGCGTCTTGTTGTAGGTGTCTCACGTGGCGCTGACAAAGACGAACTAAAACCAAATTGGTAGACGGTGAGTCAAAGGACTGGAAGTAAGGACAAGAGGACATCGTTTTTTTTTTTTTTTGAGACGGAGTCTCGCTCTGTCTCTCTCTCGCTCTGGAGTGCAGTGGCGCGATCTCGGCTCACTGTAACCTCCGCCTCCCGGGTTCAAGCGATTCTCCCGCCTCAGCCTCCCGAGTAGCTGGGACTATAGGCACACGCCACCATGCCCAGCTAATTTTTGTATTTTTAGTAGAGACGGGGTTTTGCCATGTTGGCCAGGATGGTCTCGATCTCCTGACCTCGTGAACCGCCCGCCCGCCTCAGCCTCCCAAAGTGCTGGGATTACAGGTGTGAGCCACTGCACCTGGCCATGAGGACATCTTTACCAAGCCGCTGGGGATGCTGCACAGCGAGAGGGAGAGTTTCAGATTCAGCTGGAAGAGGGAAAGCGTCACCTTGATTCACCCCCAGCGGGAGGAAGAAGGTCAGAAACACACTGAAAGTGGAGAGGCTTTAGTATTAGGTTGGTGCAAAAGTAACTGCAGTTTTTGCCATTAAAAGTAATGGCAAAATTTCTAAATTTCAATGGCACTCCAGCCTGGGCAACAGAGTGAAACCCCAACTCTTAAAAAAAAGAAAAAAAAAAGGGAAAAAATAGATTTGTCAAAATTGGTTCAAAATAAGGGGTTGGTAGGGAGCTGGGTGGGAAGGGAAATAACGCTTCACTGGTTGTGAGTTAATTGTTTTTGAAACCTGTCAAAAACCGCGGTTACTTTTGCACCAACCCAATAGTATTGACTGTACACTCTATAGACCTGGGGGCTGTTGGGATTCTCCAGAATGACCAAAGGGAATCACCTAGGAAGTGGAACCTAGGGTATCCTGCAGCCTTTATACGCTTCTTGGTTGGCTGAAAGACGACTAAATTCAGCCTTGAATTGATGTTGTAATTTGGTGTATGGAAGCTGGTTTTTAAACTTTAAAAACATCATGTTATGTGACAGAAGCCAGTGCAAAAGACTATTGTGTGATTGTATTTATATAAAATGTTCAGAAGAGACAAATCTAGAGAGACAGAAGGCAGATGAGTGGTGGCCTGGGGCTGGGAGTGGGAATGAGAACTGTCTGCAAGCAGACACGTGGGATCTCTTTGGGGTGACGGAAATGCTCCAAAACTGGATTGTAGCAATGACTGCACAACTCTGGGAATATACTGAAAACCACTTACAATGAGTTAATTTCATGGCATGCAAATTATACGTTAATAAAGTTTTTTTTATAAACAGGTTTCTTTTTGCATGGAGGCTGAGGCAGGGACTAATAACTTCAAGGTTCACTCACCTAGGTGGCTCTGTGTGAATTCTAGACTCGACTCCACTGTAGACGTGGGAGTGCTTTTAGTTAAGATGTTATAGAAGTTCACCCCGTCTGTGTTCTGAAATATAAAGTTTATTTGGCTGTTTGTTTTGTTTTCCTATCATCAAAGCTGCCAAACAGAAAGGCACATGGCTCTTTATCTTATCCAAGGGCAGCTTTAATTTTGTAAATTTGCTTGGATCAGAAAGAAATACAGCTTTGGCTGTGCCTGGTGGCTCACACCTGTAATCCCAGCACTTCGGAGGCTGAGGTGGGTGGATCACTTGAGCCCAGGAGTTCGAGACCAGCCTGGTCAACATGGTGAAACCCCTCTCTACTGAAAACACAAAAATCAGCCGGGCGTGGTGGTGCTCAACTGTAGTCCCAACTACTCTGCAGGCTGAGGCATGAGAATCACTTGAACCCAGGAGGCAGAGGTTGCAGTGAGCCGAGATCGGGCCACTGCACTACAGTGTAGTTGACAGAGCCAGACTTGGTCTCAAAAAAAAAAAAAGAAGGAAAGAAAGAGGCCAGGTGGAGTGGCTCTCACCTGTAATCCCAGCACTTTGGGAGGCTGAGGTGGGTGGATCACCTGAGGTCCGGAGTTCAAGACCAGCCTGGGCAACATGGTGAAACCCTGTCTCTATTAAAAATACAAAAATTAGCTGGGTGCAGTGGCGCATGCCTGTTATCTCAGCAACTTGGAAGGCTGAGGCAGGAGAATCACTTGAGCCCAGGAGGCAGAGGTTGCAGTGAGGCGAGACTGTGCCATTGCACTCCAGCCTGGGTGACAGAGCAAGACTGTCTCAAAAAAAAAAAAATTTAAAAAGGGAAAAATAAAAAATAAAAGAAAGAAAGAAAGAAATGCAGCTCTGAAGTTTCAGAAACCAGCTGTGTCAGCCTACTCTCCCTGGAGTGGTAAGCATCTCATATGAGCAGTGATCAGGCCCCGCAGGGAAAAAAACCAAGGGCCTAGGTGTTAATTTATAAGGAGAACAGAGCTGCAGAAGGGCCTACACTCCCAGTCCTTAGCCAGCGCATTCTTTCCTTCTGGTTCTCTGGAGTCAGAATGTTGGTTGGCAAGGGTCCTAATAAGGGAATCTGTTGTCTCCACACACTCACCTCTGCAAGATAGTCTTTTTTTTTTTTTTTAAATAGAATCCATACATTTAGTCAAGGACAAGCAAGTCTTGCAGGCCTGGGTGGCTTTCTGACTCTGTAAGAAGCCACTACATCACTGCTCAGACCCAAGAGATGTATTATCTAGCATGTAATCATTTGCAGATACGTGGGGAGGCTCAGGATAGACCCCAAGTTTGACAATACCAACAACGTACCCTGTACCCACCAGAAAAAGCCAAGCACGCTGGCCTCTGAGTTTGTCCCCTTTTTACCCGTTCAATGATCATTTCTGCTTTCCCCCACAGCTCTGTGGCCTCTCTGTAGAGCCCCTTATTTACGGCACTCAGGACTTGCTCTGCAACCTCGGACACTTCTGCCAGACCTTTGTCTTCGAGAAGAGACTGGAATGCAAACCAAGAGCAAAAAGACCCGCTTTACTTGGGAACATCAATCTGGTGCTGCTGCAGTTAGGTAGGGGTAGGAGAAAGAGGGGAAGGAAGGAGAACAGAAGCTCACATATCAAAGTATATTGTTACAAGCCACATGTTTATTGGAGGAAATACGGCAAACTGTCAACTGAACCTAAGAAGGTATTCACAGTGATCTGTCAACGTTTCTGCATATTTGAAAATTTTTGTAATAACAATTTAGGGAATTGGAAAAATGTGTTTCTTGTATCTGGAAAAAAGTGATGTGTGCTGATTTTCTTTCAATTTGTCCCTGAGGCAAGCTCTTTTTTTTTTTTTTTTTTTTTGAGACAGAGTCTCGCTCTGTCGCCCAGGCTGGAGTGCAGTGGCGCGATCTCGGCTCACTGCAAGCTCCGCCTCCCGGGTTCACGCCATTCTCCTACCTCAGCCTCCCGAGTAGTTGGGACTACAGGCGCCCACAACCGCGCCCGGCTAATTTTTTGTATTTTTAGTAGAGGCGGGGTTTCACCGTGGTCTCGATCTCCTGACCTTGTGATCCGCCCGCCTCGGCCTCCCAAAGTGCTGGGATTACAGGCGTGAGCCACCGCGCCCGGTCCCCTGAGGCAAGCTCTTGCTTTGGGTCTCCAACTCTATATGGATGAGTAGTCCCTAAAGAGCAGTGTCATCCACATAGGCAAACTCATCCAGCATCTCTTTTCCTGGGGTCACAGCCGGAAGAGATCGGCTGGGTTGTTTACCCGCAGGGCGCAGATGTATATCTACTTACCATGCTGTACAGGTAAGGTCCCCAGGAGAGCACCGAATCTAAAGGAAACCACATATGTACAAATCAAGTATGTCATACCTCTGTCTTTCCAAAGACAAACCTAACTGTCTTCTCTCCAAAGAAGAAAGAGACAGAAGCAAGAAACCTGGTAGCTTTGGATTGGAAGGCTCCTCAAATCACCTGCACCCATGCAGGAGGCGGGCTGATGACACAGTGGCTGGAAGGTGGGATGAGGGTGTGAGGGCCTGTCTGTTGACTCTTAAGAATAATGGCACATTAATTTGGCCTGATACTGGCCCAGCAAGTGAATCATTACCGGTGACAGCATCCCCATAGGCAGGCTGTAGGTATGCAGGTGGAGGCTCTTATCTGTGGACCTCTAGGCCTTTTGACAGCTTAAAATATTTCTCCACCCTCACATTTCTGCTCTGCATCTTATTTGCTCCTCCAGTTTGGAGATACTAGGTTCTGCCAAGGAGCTAAATAAGGAAGATGACTAATGAGTTTGCAACAACGCAAGTGGCTATATTGCCAATTGGCTCATTCCCATCCCACAAACACATTGAGAATTTACTAAGGGTCTGGAGGCAGCAAAAGCTTAAGATATAACTGTGAGTAACATAATGCCTGTCCTCAAAGAGAACAGTAGTTGACCTTGGTTTAGACAAGCTCACAACTATTAAATACTATATCACTAGGTAAGACAAGTGCTATTGAAAGACACGCCAACAAAGAATCAAGGACCTCAACTTACAAAGCACATTTGAGTATGTCTCTCCTTAGCTTAAAAGTATTCAATGGCTCCTTAAGGCAAAGTGTCTCAAAGTAGGTTTCAAGTAGTCTTAGTTCTGCAGGAACTAAGTCCATGTTGCCCAGTCTGGTCCCGAACTTTTGGGTTCAAGCAATCCGCCCGCTTTGGTCTCCCAAAAGTGCTGGGATTACAGGTGTGAACCACCACGCCTGGCCTGGACTGGTATTCTTTTAGAGTACACTGTGAGAAATGCAGGCACATCAGGACTTCCGTGGCCTAGCTGTTAATCACCTCCTGGGCTTAACCTTCAAACTTGTGCCTTAGTTTCTTGAAACAGGTTTGGTTGCAGTTCTCCAATGCATCCCACTTCTTGTTTGATCTGGGCCAGAGATTGGTAACCTTTCTGTAAAAGGGCAGATAGTAAATAATTTTGGCCCTGTAGGCCAGCCTATCTCGGTTGCAACTACTCAACTGTGTTCTTACAGTCTCCAAACAGCCACAGACAGTGAATGAACTTTTACCGGCCGGGTGCGGTGGCTCACGCCTTTGATCCCAGCATTTTGGGAGGCTAAGGCGGGCAGATCACCTGAGGTCAGGAGTTGGAGACCAGCCTGGCCAACATGGTGAAACCCCATCTCTACTAAAAATACCGAAAACATTAGCCAGGTGTAGTGGCGGGAACCTGTAATCCCAGCTACTCAGGAGTCTGAGACAGGAGAATCGCTTAAACCTGGGAGGCGGAGGTTACAGTAAGCCGAGATCGCACCATTGCACTCCAGCCTGGGCAACAAGAGCAAAACTCTGTCTCAAAACAAACAAACAAACAAACAACAAAAAAAAAAAATGTATTTACCAGAGCAGGCGGCAGGGCAGACTTGACTCATGGGCCCTTGTTTACCAACCTTTGAAGTAGGCCTGCGTTGTTCAATAGAACTTTCTGCAGTAATGGAAGTGTTCCATATCCGTGCAGTCCAAAATGCTAGCCAATAGCCACATGTGTCTATGGAGCACTTGGGTGTGGAGAGTGCCACTGAAAAACTGAAATTGTATTTAAAAATTATAATTAAATTTATATAGTCACATGTGGCAAGTGGTTACCATACTGACATGGTCACACGGGCTTAGTGACAGTGCAGATCAAGACCTTCTTGAAGATCAGGAGCATATCTATGTGTCTTTGCCTAGCACCTAGAACAGTATCTACTACTTAGCAAGCAATTAACAATTGTTCATGGAAATTAACAATACTTCTTCCTCAAAAACCAATGTTTCTGGTATAGAGGGGCAATACTTAAAGTGGATCTGGAAGGATGGATTACAATCCAGACAAACAGATTCATAAGGTAAAGTGGGTCACGGCAAGGAGGAAAAGGTAGATTCCAAACAGGAGGAAAAACACTTGCAAAGCCAGGAAGCAAAGCTTACTGATCTTGGAGAGACCGTGTGGCAAGGTGGTTAGGTTGCTTGGATTCCAGTACCTGCTGCCTGGATTTGAATCCCAGTTTTACCATTCAGCTGGGTGACTCTAAGAAAGTTGCTTAACCTCTCTTGAGTCTCAGTTTCATATTTACAAAATTAGGATAACAATAGCATCCATCCCATGGAATTGTTGTAAGGATTACATGAAGTTAGCACATGCAAAGTACTTAGTGCTATCGTGAAACTGAGAAGACCCCATGAGGAAGTGAGAGGGCCAGCATCGTAATTTTGAGTCATAAACAACTCTCATCTGTGTTCCCAATGAGGATGCTCAGTTATGAAACAGCACACCTCTCGGTTGCCAAGACCCGATGGAGACTTTGTCTTGTCATCAACTTGAACAAAAGAGCAGTATCTGACAAGAAACTCTCATGCTGCTGACCTAGGCTTTTGCAGTTTTATGATGTCCTATGAGATCCACCCAGGAAGGAAAAACAGATAAACAAATAGCAACCCTCGTCTTCATGCTGACTCAGTTTTATGTAACTTCAGTCCTACCCTGCAGATGGCAAACATGAGGGCAAGAAATAACCGTTCCAAGTTGTAATGGTTATTGGGAACATGGCTCTGTAACAAGCGAATCCCTACCTTTTAGGGGGAAATATTACCTTTTATAAATGATTATTTTTAAAAAACTGAGCCATAATCACAAATCACAAGTGTACCTTCGGAAGAGTTTTGATGAATGCATATGCCCGTGTAACCACCCCCTGCAATCAAGATATAGTTCCTTCATGTCCCTTTCATGCTTATTTCCCGCCCTTGCCCCTAGGCAGCCTCTCTTCTGATTTCTAACTCCGGAGTTTGGTTTTGCCTGGGGAAAATCACGTTTGGTTAGGTTAGAACAATGGTTCTCAATCAGGGATGGTTTTGTTCCCCAGGGAGACATTTCTGGTTGTCACACTGGAGTGGGTCTACTAGCATCTCTTGAGTAGAGGCCAAGGATGCTGCTGGTAGTATCCTACAATGCACAGGACAGCCTCCCACAAAAAGAACTATATGACCCACAATGTCAATAGTGCTGAGAAATCCTGTGTTAGAGTGAATGCCACCAGGATGATTGTTTCAGATGTCTGGAACCACACCCTGGGTGTCTGCAACATAAACAACTCTTATTTATGCTCGCAACACGGATGCTCAATTACGAAACTGCACACCTCTGAGTTGCAAGACCAGACGATAACCTTGTCTTGCCATCAATAAGCATAACAGATGGAAATTTCACACCAAATGCTTATGTCAGCATCAGGGAAGTAGAGGGGGCGGATGACAAAACAGATTTGCCTTTGTACTGAGCCGCACAGACCCGGATTTGAATCCTGACTAGGCCACTCATCCTATGTTGCAGAGAGCATATTTCATGACCTCTCTGAGTCTTCAGAATGCCTCCAAATGTAAAATTTGATCCTTTTGTTGTGATAATTAAAGAAAACTCAGTTCAGCCCTTAGTGGTCCATGGTAGGTGCTCTGTCCCTATATTTCTTGGATGCAGCAAACACTTTCTCTAAGGGCCCAGAACGTTCTGCTGCTTAGCTCTTTGATCTGGACAACACAGCCCAAAGTCCCAGGAAAGCATGGGCAAAGGGGAGTGAAGAAATGCCTGAAAATGTCAGACTTACCAACAGGGGAGATCCAGGAATCGCCCAAGGCAACCCCGGAAAAGTTGCACTTGATGGTCCCTTGCTGAACAGCCTGAAAGATGAAACAAGAAACGCCCTCAGGCCAGGTGCAGTGGCTCACACAGTAATCCCAACAGTTTGGGAAGCTGAGGCAGGAGGATCGCTTGAGCCTAGGAGTTCAAGACCAACCTAGGCAATGTAGTGAGACCCCATCTCTACAAAAAGTTAAAAAATTAGCAGGGCATGGTGGCATGCGCCTTATAGTCCCAGATACTCAGGATGCTGAGGTCAGAGGATCACTTGACCCCAGGAGGTTGAGGCTAGCCTGGGCAACATGGCAAAACCCCATCTCTACAAAAAATACAAAAATTAGCCAGGCACGGTGATGCTCGCATTTAGTCCCAGTTACTCAGAAGGCTGAGGCAGGAGGATTGCTTGAGCCCAGGAGGCAGAGGCTATAGTAAGCTATCATCACGCCACTGTACTCCAGCCTCCAGCCTGGCTAATAGAGCAAGATCCTGTCTCAAAAAAAAAGAAAAAAAAAAAAAAAAAAAAAAAAAAGTCTGAATATTTGAGATGAAAATTTACAGAAATAGAAAGTTGAGAACTACTGATTGAAGAAAGCAGGCTGAAACCAGTATGTATAATATGATCTCATTCAGCTAAACAATTCTATATAAATGTGCACAAGAATATTTAGAAACCTATTACCTATATGGTTAGCACAGGTGCTAACTATAGTGATCTCCATCAAGTGGGATGGTGAAGTTTTCATTTTTAATTTATGCTTGCTGTAGTTTCTAATATTCTATAAAGTACATATGCCACTTCTATAAGTTTTTTTTAATTAGTAAATCTTAAAAAAATCGCTTATTTAAGCTCACTGATATTCAAACATAGGAGATAGAAGAAAATGTGAAAGTCTTTTACTTTTCCTCATTTGTGCCCTCACACTCACCAACTGACTGCAGTTAAGTGTGTCATGTATCCTTTTACCCTTTTGTTTGCCATCACAGCGTGCAAATCTATCTCCACATATGGAAGTGTTTTTGACTTACAAACAAGTTTATCTCACATTGTTCCACAATTAAATACCCAAAGGACAACTTTCCATACTCAGTACATACAGCTCTCTGTATTCTTTCCTTTTTTCTTTCTTGTAGAGACAGGGGTCTCACTCTGTTGTCCAGGCTGGTGTCTAACTCCTGATCTCAAGCAATCCTCCCACCTCAGCCTCCCAAAGTGCTGAGATCCAACCTTTTTTTTTTTTTTTTTTTGAGAAAGAGTCTCGCTCTGTCACCCAGACTAGAGTGCAGTGGTGCAATCTCAGCTCAGCTCATTTGCAACCTCTGCCCCCTGGGTTCAAGCAGTTCTCCTGCCTCAGCCTCCCTAGTAGCTGGGATTACAGGCATGCACTACCACGCCCAGGTAATTTTTGTATTTTTAGTAGAGATGGGGTTTCATCATGTTGGCTTGGCTGGTCTCCAACTCCTGACCTCGAGCAATCCACCCACCTTGACCTCCCAAAGTGCTGGGATTACAGGCATGAGCAGGATTACAGGCATGAGCCACCGCACCCGCCTGGATCCATTCTTTACACTGGCTGCAAAGCATTTCATCTTGGAAAGATGTACCTACTTTATTTAAGCAATCCTTTACTGACAGCCAACCAGCTGTTTTCAGTTTATGAACATTATAAACAATGGCATAATAAACATTCACTGACATACACGTATGTATAAGTATTCCCATAGGATAAAATTATTGGGTCAAATGACACATACATTTAAAAAACTGACAGACATTGTCAAATTGTCCTTTTAAGTTTAAATTAATTTGTATTCCCATCAAAAGTGCACAAGAATGCTTATTTCCCTGACTTCTTACCAAAACTGGGTGTTATCAGTCTTTTAAATATTTACAAATCTCATGGACTTGGCTTACTAATAAAAGTTGAAGATTTTTCATATGTCTAAAGGCTGTTATATTTCTTTTATAAATTGCTTGTCCACATTTGGCTTTGCCCATTTTTCTACTAGGACGTTGTTGTTTTTTGTGTGTGTGTTTTTTTTTCCTGAGACATGGTCTTGTTCTGTCACCCAGGCTGGAGTGCAGTACCATGATCACAGCTCACTGCAGCTTCAAATTCTTGAACTCAAGCGATCCTCCCACCTCATCCTCCCAAGTAGCTGCGATTACAGCCAGGAGCCACTGTGCCCGGTTGATTTTTTTTTTTTTTTTTTAGAAACAGGATCTCGCTACGTTGCCCAGGCTGGTCTGGAACTCCTGGTCACAAGCGGTTCTCCTGCCTGGTCTTCCCAAAGTGCTGGGATCATAGGCATGGGTCACTGCATTCTGTCCCAATTTTTATTTTTAAGTTTAGATTTTAATCTATCCAGAATTAATATTTTATACAAGGCAAGAATACAAGTTTTCTATTTTCCAAAGTGATAGACATTTGTCTCCATAACATTTATTGACATTCTATCCATGCTTCAATGATTTGAAGAGTTATCTTATATTTATATATGATCATATACATACAATACAAATACATGATATACATACATATATATGTGCGTGTTTCTGGATTCTGTATCCTGTTGCAATTAATCTATTTGTCTGTTGCTATGTCAGTACCACATTCTTTTACTCACTCAAGCTTTATATCTTGTTCCAGATCTAGTAGGGCAATCTTCACTCTTCTTTTAAAAACTTTTCATGATTATTACTACAGATTTAATCTTACTCTGCATGTACATGGCCCTATTCAAAGTGTATTTAATATCACGTGTGTATATAAAAGTAACATGATTTTCTGTCCAAAACCATAATAACAAAGTTATTTTCCATTACCTTATAAAGCTCTAGACCAATGCCAGCTGCCATTTTTCCTCCATAGGACTCTGAGAAAATGTAGAATGGAACTGTCTAGTAAGAAAAGGAATTTATACAGAATTAACAACCGTGATTGCTTTTTGAGTCACGTAAATTAATTTCAAATTTCTACTGCAGGTAATGGCCAGAAAAAACAAATCTGCTTTGTCTTCCTCCCCCATCACTCCGATCTGATTATTGCATCTGACTAGAATGCCCATTCCAGGGTCATTCTTTCAAGTTAAATATCAACTTTAAAGATGACAGAAACAAAAATCCACAACCCAATCTTGGAAATAAAAAGGTTTTCTCAGAAATCAGCTAGGCATTAAACTCTGGAGGCAGTTCAGGTTTATGCTGATGGATGTAGAGTTGCTATTGCCAACCCTTTACTTAGCTGTTCCTGAGTCTTTGCTTACCTGGAATTCTTTGTGGCAATCGAAGAAGGTCTTCAGGAGAACCATCATGTCTGAGGCCACCGTAGCTAGGTCCTTGGCATAGGCACCACTACCATTCACGTAACTGAACCCAGTGCCCACAGGATTATCCACAAATAGGAGACTGGCGGCCTGGAGCTATGTGCCACAGAGGAAAATGAAATGTTGCAATCAGTTGTTTGGTCACCAATTATCTTTGGATCATTTTCTACTAGCTCAGCAAAACCCACATAGTGAGGATAACAGTGTGGCGATGATATCCCTGTTGCCAAAAGAGATTTTTAAAAATAAGGGACAGGAACATAGGAAAAAAACAAAACAAAACAAAACAACAAAACAAAGAAAGCCCCCCCCTCCAACTCCCCCCCAAAAAAAGGGAGAGGCAAGAAGGAAAGATTAACACACACAGGAATCAAATAATCTGGGCTGTTGCTTTTCACACAATACAATGTACTAAATGTAACAAACTAGTGCAGAAAGAGGCATGCAGAGACAGTCTATGCACTAACTCGAAGAAGCCAGAGGACACTCAAAGTCTGGACACACATCAGTTTTCTTGGAAATGCATCCAATTTCCACATTGGCCTGGCTTCTCTGTACACTGCAAGAACAGAATTTATTCTAATACCTTTTCCAAAGAGGTTGAGAGTTATAAAATTTACATAAAAAAGATCCTGAATAATGACACAGTCCAGTCATGTCCCTTGCTGATGAGGAAATTAAAGCCCAGAAAGAGCCCAGAATGTGTCTAAGGTCACAAAATTGGACAGGCAGTGGCAGCACCAGGACTGGGACCACGGTCCTCACTCATATGGCCCTTTTAGTTCCAGAAGGCTTGGAGACAAGTTGGGATGGGGGGTGAAGGTAGGGGATGACTCTACAACCACTCCTGGAAATGAGATTTCTGTTGGAACCAAGTACAGGAAAGGCCCAGGCCAGGAGGACAGCATGTACAAAGACCGTGAGGCAAGAGTAGGAAACCCTTAAGACAGACAAGAAAGTGGCCGGGTGCGGTGGCTCACGCCTGTCATCCCAGCACTTTGGGAGGCCAAGGCGGGCAGATCACGAGGTCAAGAGTTCGAGACCAGCTGACCAACATGGTGAAACCCCGTCTCTACTAAAAATAAAAAAATTAACCGGGTGTGGTGGCACACGCCTGTAGTCCCAGCTACTTGGGAGGCTGAGGCAGCAGAATCGCTTGAACCTGGGAAGCAGAGGTTGCAGTGAGCCGAGATTGCATCACTGCACTCCAGCCTTGGCGACAGAGGGAGACTCCATCTCAAAAAAAAAAAGAAAGACAGACCAGAAAGCTTAGCTCCCAATGTGAGAGGGAGGCTGGAGGAGGAGCACTGAGGAAAGTGGAGAACATTCATAGCAATAGGTGCAGCTGGGAGAGCCGGAGCACAGAGAGAGGAACAGCCACAAGCCCTGAGTAAGGCCCACGCTGTGTAGCAGCCCTAGGGCGGGTGCCCAGTTCTGATCATGGGCAGCCTGGGGCGTCAGGGCTAAGCAGGTGGACAGTGGGAGTGACCCAAGGCTGTAAAGGGAGAGGGATACGGGAGTTGACCACAGACCGGTGAGGGAAGGAAGAGATGCTAAGAATGAGGGGGAGGTGTGAGCAGGAGAGCAAGAGAGACATCGAAAGAGGAAGTCAAGATACAAGTAGGAGGAGAGGAGAGAGAAAAGGACTGGGGGCTGTGGCTGGAGGGTGCAACCCTGGTGTCTGAGACTGCAGAGATGGCCAGCATGGGTAACGCAGGGTCCCAGGTGTCTGCTGTAGTAAGTTTTTGAAGGCAGCTGGAGAGAGGGGTTGTCTTGGAGAAAGCGAGGCAGACTGGGGCAAGATAAGTTGTCCTGAGAAATGGGAGAAGCTGGGCCAGAGAGGAGGCCTGCGGACAAGTGCCCATGGCCTCAGTATTCACAGGAAGAGGAAAGGGATGGTGAGGGATTGCTACATCTGTGGCCCCTCCAAGAGTTGGGCAGGGCCTCTCAGAGGCCACGGGGTAAGGTTTAGCTCAGGACCGTCCTCACTGTACCCAGGTGGTTTTCCGGGGTTTGAGATCACTGTCAAGGGGCCCAATTTCCTCAAAGTTTCCAAATCCAGTGCTGGAACCGCCTGGACCGCCCTGTGGAAGAGAGAAGAAACAAACAAAAATTTTAGTCAAACTTAGTCTTTACAATGAATGACCACATTTGCTATAGATGGTTTATGAGTTAGTGATGGCTGGGTCAATTTGCATAAAAGACACAATTTCTCTGGTGAACCAGGGACTTCCATATGAGAAGCTCCCCTAGTAACTGCTGAGGCTTTTCTCTTTGAAAGGAGCAGAGCTGAGCTAAGAGGTCCTCAGTGGAATGTTCTTGACTCCTGATTTTTTCTTTTCTTTTCTTTTCTTTTAAGACAGGGTCTAACTTTGTTACCTAGGCTGGAGTGCAGTGGTGCAATCTCAGTTCACTGCAGCTTCTACCTCTGGGATTCAACTGATCCTCCCGCCTCAGCCCCCTCAAGTCGCTGGAACTATAGGCGCACGCCAACACATCCAGCCCAACTAATTTTTGTGTTTTTTGTAGAGGTGAGGTTTCACCACGTTACCCAGGCTGGTCTCGAACTCCTAGGCTCAAGCAATCCTCCCGCCTCAGCCTCCCTAAGTGCTGGGATTACAGGTGTCAGCCATCATGCCTAGCTGCCTCCTGATTTTCTGAGCTGGAGCCGTGGCCTGCCGCAGGCCTTGCTGACCTGAAGGAGCTCTACCAGGACTAGACACTGGGCCTTCTGACTCTTCCTCCATCACCCCCTCCCCAGGAGATGGGAGACTCTTCAGAATCCCTGTGGATTAATAAAGGACCCAGACTTAGGAGCAGTTTGATCAAGCAGATTCTCTGGATATAATGCAGCAGATTCAAAAGCTCCAGGGCAGGGAGAGTTTGATACTGTGAACGTCCATGGGAGTGGGAAAGGCAGGATTCTGAACCGCAGCTCGGTGCTGGGGGCAGTTCTAAAGGCTCTGAGGGCTTCAGAGAGGAAAGAATCTAAGAGGCAAATAGGACAGGTTGGGTGGGCTTTCCTTTTTTTCTTTTGAGATGGAGTCTCGCTCTGTCGCCCAGGCTGGAGTGCAGCGGCGCGATCTCGGCTCACTGCAAGCTCCGCCTCCCAGGTTCACGCCATTCTCCTGCCTCAGCCTCCCGAGTAGCTGGGACTACAGACGCCCGCCACCATGCCCGGCTAATTTTGTGTATTTTTAGTAGAGATGGGGTTTCACCATGTTAGCCAGGATGGTCTCATCTCCTGACCTCATGATCCGCCCGCCTCGGCCTCCCAAAGTGCTGGGATTACAGGTGTGAGCCACAGCGCCCGGCCTGGGTGGGCTTTCTAATTGAGACAAGAGGAGGCCCTTTGGGAGGTGGTCAGGGGAAAAGATGGTCAGTGTTTTTTCTGGACAAATCCAGGGGCCAATTGAAGTGGGGAGTCTATGAGGAGGGCCCTGTCAGTTAAGGCAAGGGAAAGGGCTGAGGACCTAGAATAAAAGGATGTGGCCTCTCTGTGCACTAGCAGGATGAGTAGGAAAGGGAGATACGAAAAGACAAAACGGGGGCCAGGCGCAGTGGCTCATGCCTGTAATCCCAGCACTTTGGGAAGCCAAGGCAGGCAGATCACTTGAAGTCAGGAGTTCGAGAGGAGCTCGAGTCCTGCCTGGTCAACACACGAAACCTTGTTTCTACTAAAAATAGAAAATTAGCCAGGTGTGGTGGCAGGCGCCTGTAGTCCCAGCTACTCGGGGGGCTGAGGCACGAGAATCACTTGAGTCCAATAAGTGGAGGCTGCAGTGAGCCGAGATTGCACCACTGCACTCCAGCCTGGGTGACACAGCGAGACCTTGTCTCAAAAAAGAAAAAAAAAAAGATGAAAGGGAATAGCTTGGGCAAAACAGAAGCCAGGGCAGTTTGTGTAGTAGGGAAATCTGGAAAAAAAAAAAAAAAGACAAGATAGAGTCAGGGCTAAAGGGCAACTAGCAACAGCAAGAGGGCCCCAAAGGGAAAGACTTTACAACATTAATGTTTTGAACCTGAACCAACCTAACTCTGATAAAATTGGAAGGCTATAAATCCCCCGATCATATGCCCTTTGTGTCTTAAGATTTTCTAACACAGCAGTAAAAAGTTCACAAAGCAGATAATGATGTTAACCGTAGTCCCATTCAAAATAACAACAGAAGTAAGGGTGCAACTCCAATGTCCCCCAGTAGGGGAACAGGTTAGGCACCCACAGCACATCTACAGCATGGAATGCTACCCTGCCACTTAGAATCATGAACTCTGAAAAACGATGTGGCAACATTGAAAAATATTCACAATGCAATATGCAATAAATTAAAGCCAGTGATCTACCCTCTAATGAAAGCTGGGTTCCTTTTTCCTCATGGACTTAATTAGGATGAGGTAGGATCAAAGCAAAAGGGGAAAAGCTGGAAATCCTAAGGGTTGGGTCTTTGTGGGAGAAATCTCAGTTCTCCTCTGCTTCTGGTAAGCCATAGAGACAGCAGACGACCTCTCCCTCTCCTCATCCCCCTCTCCTCAAAAGGCAATGAGATGCTGGCTGGAGGAAGCCTCTGTTCTACATGAATATATCCTGTTGTAAAACCCGTTTTTTGTCCAGAACTTTGGGATAGGGTGGCAGCATGGTCTAGGGCTATCCAGAAACTCTGAGACACAGTCAATGTGTCAGTGGACCAAGTGAAATGCTTCAAAGACTTGAAAGTATCCCTAACATAGTTTGCTAACCCACTCAGAAGACGTGACTTCGATTCTCAAAGATTCCCCCCAGAGAAGTCAGCACACATGTCCTCAGCAGGCTGCTAAAATAGATCTTCTTTTCATCTAAATTAGTTATTTCTTCTGTAAGCATAATCTTTTTTCTTCTCTCTTGGGCCTCTGGGTAAGTGGAGAAGAGCAATTTATTCTCTTTGACTGGTAAACTTCAAATAGCATCTCAGCTCGTCGGGTGCAGTGGCTCACGCCTGTAATCCCAACACTTTGGGAGGCCGAGGTGGGCAGATTACCCGAGGTCAGGAGTTCGCGACAAGCCTGGCCAACATGGTGAAACCCCGTCTCTACTAAAACTACAAATAAAAAAATTAGCCGGGTGTGGTGGCACACGCCTGTAATCCCAGCTACTTGGAAGGCTGAGGCAGGAGAACTGCTTGAGCCCAGGAGGTGGAGGTTGCAGTGAGCAGAGATCCTGACACTGCACTCCAGCCTGGCTGACAGAGGGAGACTCTGTCTCAAAAAAAAAAAAAAAAAAAAAAAAAAAAGCTTCTCAGCTCAAAGGTCAACTAAATGTTGCAAACCCAATGGCCTCCAGAAGCCTGGCAGAGGCTGTGGAGCAGAGCAAATCAGAGGGTGGCAGAGGGGCACCTTCCTCCAGCAGCTCCCACCCTCTAGGAAAAGGGGCCACCTACACGCAACTTTGGGGACAGTGAGTTCAGGCCCTAAATTACTGTATCTCGTGATTTTTGGAAAGAGGAAGCAAATGTCCTCATTTTAAAATGTTAACTAATTTAACAATCCCACTCTGCCATCAACCAAAAGGATAGCTTACAACTTCTGAAATTCAGCGTTTGTTTCAAACTGTTTTCCTAACAGCTCAGAAAGTATCCCTGGGACAAAGGAGAAGCCCCAGCCTCAGCACATCTGCTGTTGTCCGCTTTGTCTCCCCTTTGTAAGCTTTCATTTGGGGGTAAAAAATAAAAGTTCTGCTGATGAACAAAAAGTTTGAAAAACCACCAAAATCCCCCAGATTAGATAGCCAAGGCCCAGAGAAGGAAGTATCTTGCCATGGCTCTAAGTGGCAGGTAGGCACTGAAAACCCAGGGCCTCTGATGGCAGGCCTGAGCTTGTCCACGGCCTGGCTCTCCCTGCCAACTGTGCCGCACCTCTGTCTCCAGCCACCAGAGGTGAGCAGGGCTCCCTGGGCTGAAGCACAAGGGTTCTTCTTCTGCAGCATTATCATATCTGCACCTGGGGCTGAGCCTCAGCTCTGTCCCTCAGAGGTGGCACAAGTGATAATTCCAAAAGAGAAAGGCCCCTCCCTGAAAACTGCTCATTTTCACCCTATCTCACCAGAAAGTCTGCATTGACCATCCTGGCAGGCAAAACCCAGGCGGTGGGAGGCTGCTTATAAATACCAGCATTGTTGGAAGACGTCCCAATAGCATCCTATGGAGGTGAGCACCAGGGTCCCTATTTACTGATGAGGGGCCCAGAGCTCCGGCTGGGCCATGCCCACATTTTCCAGAGGCAAGACCATGTTCCTTAATTCCTCCCTGGTGAGGGGTCTTCCAGGTGGGGGTGGGCCATCTCTGGACACATTTCAAAAATGCCAGAAAAGAGCCTCTGCCTGTCCCTAAAAATCTTTCCACCAGCTCCCTGCCTTCCATCCTACAATCAGAGCTCAAGGTTAAAATGCAAACACACTGAGGGAAAGGGGGAGGGTGCAACAGTCACATGAAGGTGCAGAAGGCTGGTAGCAGTCCCTTCGAAAGATCAGCTTTTCTTGGGGTAAGAAGTTAGGGTCCAGGAAAGGATTGTGGGGAGAGGAAGGCAGGGTCAGGCTACCTCAGGTCTTTGCTTTGGAACCTTCCATAAAACTTTCTTTTTTTTTTTTTTTGTTTTTGAGATAGGGTCTTGCTCTGTCACCCAGGCTGGAGCACAGTGGCACGATCTCAGCTCACTGCTACCTCCGCCTCTCGAGTCCAAGCAATTCTCATGCCTCAACCACCTGAGTAGCTGGGATTATAGGTATGTGCTACCATGCCTGGATAATTTTGGTATTAAATATTTTTAGTAAAGACAGGATTTCACTATGTTAGCCAGCCTGGTCTCGAACTC
Organism: Macaca fascicularis; assembly: GCF_037993035.2. Classification (NCBI taxonomy): domain Eukaryota; kingdom Metazoa; phylum Chordata; class Mammalia; order Primates; family Cercopithecidae; genus Macaca; species Macaca fascicularis. Next base: position 49,745,955 of record NC_088390.1, read on the forward strand.
CTGGCCTCATATGATCCACCTGCCTCAGCCTCCCAAAGTGCTAGGATTACAGGCATGAGCCACTGTGCCCGGCTGTAAAACACTTTCTTCCACTATGTTATCAAATGTATCATCAGGAGTTTTCAGTGAGCCTTCTTGCAACCATCTGGAAATATAAAGAGACTCTGACAAAAGGCTAGAATCCCCTCGCCCTCTGATATAGCCTCCTTGGCTATACCATTGCCTCAGCCTGCCTCAGAAGCATGCCGAACTCCCAGGCCACACTGCTGGACCAAACTGGCCCTTCACTGCTGAGACATGAGCCCGAAAAGTAGGCAAAGAGCCACATAGGGGAGACTTGGCCTGGACCTCAGGCCAGGGTGGGAAACTACTTTACCTGAAGCCACATGACCAGGGGCAGTTCTGAGAAGTTCTTGCAGGAGTTGGTGGCATAATAGAGCCACCAGAACATGTAGGCATCCTTGCGGACGGTCACATAATCCCATACTTCCTTGCCCTCCTCTGTGGGCCAGTCAATGACAGCTCCTGAAACAGAAGCTCAATTTCACTTTCCAGAAAAGTGCCTAATGTACAGGTAAATTCCAAGCCTGGCAGAGACAGCCATGCTAGGCTAGAGATGATTTGTTTTACAGTTTGGTAATTTATCCACCCCAATACATTGCAGGAATAATGAAAAAAATCTCGGCTATGAAAAAAGAAACCAAACTTAATAGTGGCATAGGAGGCCAGGGGCTTTCAGTTTTTTCTCTACACCTTTCTGTAATGTTTGGATTTTTAACAATAAATACGAAACACTTTTTTTTCTTTTGTTTTTTGTTGAGACAGAGTCTCGCTCTTATTGCCCAGGCTGGAGTGCAATGGCGCAATCTCGGCTCACCACAACCTCTGCCTTCCGGGTTCGAGCGATTCTCCTGCCTCAGCCTTCCGAGTAGCTGGGATTACAGGCATGTGCCACCACGCCTGGCTAATTTTGTATTTTTTTAGTAGGAACGGGGTTTCTCCATGTTGGTCAGGCTGGTCTCGCACTCCTGACCTCAGGTGATCTGCCCGCCTAGGCCTCCCAAAGTGCTGGGATTACAGGAAATACTTTTATAATTCTGTAAAAACAAGAGAGATTTATATTTTGAATAAAAAAGTAAAAATCTCAGAATGCAATATACTGGTTTTTATATCGTATTTAATACATGAATAAGATGCCAGTCTTGGTGGCTCACTCCTGTAATCCCAACACTTTGGAAGGCCAAGACAGGCTGATAGCTTACGCACAGGAGTTCGAAACCACTCTAAACAACATAGCAACACCCCATGTCTACAAAAACTACAAAAATTAGCTGGGCGTCATGGCACACGCCTGTGGTCCCAGCTACTCAGGAGACAGAGGTAGGAGAATCGCTTGAGCCCAGTAGGTTGAGGTTGCAGTGAGCTGTGATCACACCAGTGCACCCCCCAGCCTAGGCGATAGAGGGAGACCCTATCTCAAAAAAACAAAAAAACCAACCAACCAAGGAAACAAAAAACACGAGTAAAGAAGCATCACAAATTAGTGGAGCTGAGAATATTCAATATACAGTAATGGAGCAACAATTACCTTTTGTGGAGAAAAAAAGAGAAATTTAGGTCCTCTCAATACTATAAACAAAATAAGTTCCATGTGGATCAAGTACTTAAATTTTAAAATTTAAACACTAAAAATAATACAAAAATATAGTTAAATATATTTCTGATATCTGGATGAGGAAAGAATCTAAGCAAACCCCGGAGACTGTACAAAAGAAATATCGATGGAGGTGAGAACAGAAACTTGTTATATTTCTACACAACAAAATTTCTGTACATCAAAAATAAAAAGGCAAACAGCAAAGAGCTACAACAAATACGAAAAAGGGCAATTTTCCTAACTCATGTAGATGATCTTTTTAAACTGAAGGATATATATCTATGTGTGTTTAAATATATGTATCCTATAATCCCCCACTCCAATTTTCCTTACTTAACTTTTCTAGCATCCACAAAATACATATTAGAAAAAAGTAGGCTAAAAACATTTTCTTTGTCACTTTTTGCTAACGTAACCATTTCCAAGTTATAGTATCTTTTTTTTTGTTCCTCAAAAACCACTCTGGGAAAAAAAAAAGTAGGGAGGCTGATGTTAAAAGATGATGGGAGGGATTCCCTCGGTGACTGGAGTTTTCTGCCTTCTACTTCCTCCCTTCTCAAATTTCAAGGCCCATTGGTAAGTAAAAGAGCACTGGTCCCAACAGCCAAGAGACAGGAGTAGAGAGGAAGACAATGAGACCACGTCTTGTAAATAAGAAAGAGCCAGGGTGGTGGCCTGTGTCTGTAGTCCCGGCTACCTGGGATGCTGAGGGAGAGAGATCACTTGAGTCAGGCAGTTCCAGACCAGCCTGGGCAACATAGTGAGACCCCGACTCAAAACAAAACAAGAATGGAGATTAAGAAAACCAGAAAGTGTCCTGAGGAGCGAAACAGATGGCTAAAACATTACAGACTTAGCTATAAGGTTCTATATACAAGTAACACACGATTATATTGTCCTTGACAATAATAGATAAGTCTGGGGTCCCTTGAGAATGACAGATAAGGCACAGGTCCCTTTTGACCTAACCCCAGGCACTTCTCCGTTGCCTGGCAGTGACTACTGGTAAAACTGGCAAAGCAACTAATTTTACAAAATCTCCCAGACACTCTGGCCAAAGGGCCAGATGATCCCCATTTTACAAAAGGGAAAACAAAACTGTTCAACAACTTGCCTAAGATCACAAGGCAAGCTTGTGGCCAGTTCCAGTCCTCAGTTCTTGCTTCAGACTAGGAGAGGTTTTGCTGAATGAAGAGTGAAAATCAATTTGCAAGTCATCCTATTTTATTAAACACAAATCTGTTTTTTGCCAAAAAAGATCGCTGTGGGGGAAGATGTTATCTTGTTTGTTTTGATCAAGAGAAGAAAGGGCCTTATCTCAATGAAATGTCCCATTCGTGGTAGGATTTAAGGGTATTTTTGACCGCAGATTTCAGCTCAAAATAAAAAGACCTTATATCCTCATTTAGCAGCCAATCGCGGCCTTTGCATCAGGGAAACCTCATTGACCAGCAGTTTCCCCAAATTATACATTTCTGCACACAGCTTCTATCTAGGCGTAGGAGAGAACGGAAGCACTCAGACCACCCAGAGCCAGAAAACGATAGAAAAAGCACTTTGAATTTGTTAAGGAAAAAAAAAAAAAAAGAGCGAGATTTAAAAGCAATATAATTACACAAGGTAAGAACCGAGGAAAAGAGATGCGTTTTCAAAAGCACAACCCCACTAACAAACTCTCATGCCTGGGGAAAAAAGAAGCACGGCAGCTGGTTCGCCTCTTGCTTGAACCTACCTGCGCTCAGGCCCAGCAGCAGCGGCAGCAGCAGCAACCACCCTGGGACTGGAGAGCGCCGCAGTGCCAGCTCCATGACGAGTACCGCACGGCAGCATCAGCAACAGGCTGGACCCGGCGCCCCGTCACGTGACGGAGGCGGACGGGGCGGGGCCGGGCCGGGTGGGTCGGGGGCGGGGCCGGTGGGTCGGGGGCGGGGCCTGAATGGGCCGGGGGCGGGGCCTGGGCGGACGCGTCAGCTTCCTGAGACCCGCACGCCCTCTGCCCGGCAAGCCCACCAGGACACCTGCAAATGCTCAGGGGCCGTTCTGTCCACCTGGCCAGGTTCTCTGTCATTTTAGGGAAAGTATTTCGGAAAGGAGACATTTGATGCAGATGTTGGATTTAGGTTGTGTGACTGGATCGAAATACTAAAGGCAATAACCACCGCCCTTTCTACCCCTCCCATCTCTTCCTTCCCTCAGCAAAAGGACTGATGTTTTCCAACACTGCTACATCTGCGAAAAGTCAGATTAAGCCAGCTGGTCGTTGCAAACAGCGGGGTTTCATTTTCAGATATGTATTTTTAAAATTATTTTTCTTTTAAAATTATGTTATAAACGTTTTGGAAATGTGAACAAAAAAGTTAGACATAACTATTGTCGGCATTTGTTTTCCCATAGTCTTTTACATCATTTTTAAAACACTAATAAAGATTTTTATTTCGGTTTTTTCTTTTTTGATAATTTGTCATTAGCATTACTTTGTGTTGTTACATTACCTTCACAACAGTCATTTTAAAGAGAGAATCGAGGGTCTGGGGACCGGAAAGGAAGAAAAAGTGGATGACAGATATGTTTTCCTCCGTGTGTGTGTGTGTGTGTGTGTGTGTGTGTCTGTCTGTCTGTCTGTCTGTCTGAAGGTCATTTTTATGTTAGAGGGTACTGAATAACTCACCTCACAGAGCTAGGAGACAGGCTACAGCAGGGGCTGTAGGAGAGGCTACTTCTAAATACTGTTTCAAACGTACATGTAACAAAGCAAAAAACAAAAATGTGGCCACTTCTCTTTTCCTGCTCCTTTCTCCCTCCCCTCGCCCTTGCCCTGCCATAAATAGAAGTGCTTTTTACTCTGCAGCCATTGTCTGGACAGAGCCCTGACCCCGCCCTGCCGGTGAGGTGCCCCTGCGCTGAAAGCTGCGGCAGAGAAAAATATGACGCAGGGTTCTGTCGTGCTTTAAGCATGGGATGGTCCCGAATGCATAAAATCCATAATGGCTGGGCAACATATTGAGACCCCCTCTCTACAAAAAATAACAAAAATTAGCTGGTGTGGTGACACGCGCCTGCTATCCGAGCTACTCAGAAGGCTGAGGTGGGAGGATCACTTGAGCCTAAGAGTGCCACATGTAGAAACCAGATTATTGTTATCTTTACAGGTAATGGCAAAATTCCAATCTTCAGGATTGGAGTGGTCTTTAAGAAAAATACCTCTTTGGTTCATTGAAGTTGGAGTTGGGAACTGATGGCATAGGAGCTGCAGCAAAGGCAACAAAAGATAATTGCCAAACTGTGCAGCCCAGGAGAAATGCTGTTTTGCTCCTAGGAGAGGAAAGAAGAGAGAAAGATGAAAAGAAGTGAAGGCTATATATAGAGAAAGATTAGCCAAACAGAGCTGAGGCTGGGAGAAGAGCCAGTGGAAATTTCTCTGATGAGGAGTGGCTATGTAACCCCCCAGTAGGTTCTTTTTGCCTGCTGCCCAGATAGAATCAGCCAATTTATGAAGGCAGGAGAATTGCAATGGGGAAACAGTTTAATTCATGCAGAGCTGGCTGAAAGGGAGACTGGAGTTTTATAAATACTCAAATCAGTCTCTGAGGATTTGGGGGCTAGGATTTTTCAAAGATAGTTTAGGGGTAGGGGCAGGCGTGGCTAGGCAATGGGGGCTTGCTGCTGATTGGCTGGGTTGGAGATGAACTCACAGGGAGTTGAAGCTGTCTTCTTGTGCTGATTTGCTTCCAGGTAGGGCTGCAGGAGCAATTGGTAGGTCCAGGTGGAGCCAGGTGTCAGACATGCAAAAAAACCTGAAAAGATATCTCAAAAGGCCAACCTTAGGTTCTACAATAGTGATGGTGTCTGCAGGAGTCATTGGAGAAGTTGCACATTTTGTGACCTCAGGAATAATGGCTGACAATCCTTAGCAGAATTCAGCCTCCTCTATTTTCTTAGCCTGGTGGTCGTTTAGCGTAACGTTTGGGGAAGGGCTATTATCATCTAACCTATAACCTAAATGCCTCCCAAAATTAGCTTGGCCCAGAAGTCCAGGAATAATCAAAGGCAGCTTGAAGGCTAAAGGCAAGATGAGAGTTGGTGAGATCAGATCTCTCCCACTGACATAAAGTTCTCACTGATACAATTTATGCAAAGGCTGTCAGCTACAGAACATTTTTTAAAAGTTATGCTTGTGGTTCAATTTGAAATGTATTGCATTTCTACAATGTAAACCTGTCCTCTTGGGGCAGCTAAGAACTATAATAGGACTTGGCTGGGTGCAGTGGCTCACGCCTGTAATCCCAGCACTTTGGGAGGCCAATGAGGGTGGATTGCCTCAGCTCAGGAGTTCCAGACTAGCCTGGGCAACATGGTGAAACCCCATCTCTACTAAAATACAAAAAATTAGCCAGTTGTGGTGGCGTGTGCCTGTATTCCCAGCTATTCGGGAGGCTGAGGCAGGAGAATTGCTTAAACTGGGGAGGTGGATATTGCAGTGAGCCGAGATCATGCCACTGCACTCCAGCCTGGGCGACAGAGTGAGACTCCATCTCAAAAAAAAAAAAATTATGTATATATATAAAATAGGGCTACAAGGGAGGCAATAGGACTGGAAGAAAGATACTGGGTACTGAACCTCAAAACTGTTTTTAAAATTGTATGTTTATTCTGAGAGGGGTTTGGGAGGCTAATGGAAATTGGTTGGGAGCTCCTAAAGGCCCATCCATCGAATTCTTGGTGCAGATGCTTGTGGTAAACCTTGGCGTTACGTGACTATCTTCTCACGTGTCTTCACATCATCTTCCCTCTGAGCGTGTCAGTTTCTGTGCACTTGTGTCAGGCAACCTAACCAGAGTGACTCCATCTTGAATAAAGGCCAGAAAAAGCCAAATCTGCTGGGTTATATTCCCAGGGGGTTGGGCACTCTTGGTTACAAGATGTTTATGGTTAAGGGAACTAGTTAATAATGCTAACTAACAGCACTTTCCCAAAACAAACCCCCTTCTCGCCTGGAGACTAGACTGCCCTTGCAGGACTAACAAATTAGCCCCAAGGTTAGAAATTATGGTTTAGGAGTAATGAAGCTGGAGGCTGCAAGATTCTGAGCCTTCCCAAATAGATCCTGGGGATAACATCACTATAGTTAAACCTAAGATCAGTGCTTGAGATATTCTGCAGACCCTGCGCTGGATGGATCAGCTGGCATCACCCAGCTTGATAAATTGGCTCATCTATTCTGGTGGCCCCCACCCAGGAACTGACTCAGCACAGGAGGATAGCTTAGATTCCCTATGATTTCATCTTTGACCTGACCAATCAGCACTCCCGACTCACTGGCACTCCACCCACCAAATCATCCTTAAAATCTCTGGTCCTTGAATGCACAGGAGACTGATTTGATTAATAATAAAACTCCGGTCTCCTGCCCAGCCAGCTCTGCATGAATTACTCTTTCTGTATTGCAATTCCCCTGTCTTCATAAATTGGTTCTGGTCTAGGCGGTGGGCAAGGTGAACCCGCTGAGCAGTTACAGCAGGGGCCACCATGTTCAGCCCCAAAATTCTTTTCTTTTCATTTCCATCCATAAAACTCTACTTGATGTAGAAAACAGGCTCAAAACCAATTCAAAAGCTGGTCAACCAAAATTCAAAGTGGGTATATGTATGAGCCCTATTGCTTCCCTTGGTAGTACCAGACAAATGGCTTAACAAGTCCAGATAGGAAAACAATAGGCTCGCGATTAACTCACCCTTTGAGTGCATCCAATCCTGATCTCCATTCTTCCCCAGCAGTGAAAGGGACATGCAATTTTGTGCATGAAACACCTTCAAGAGGGTCCCTGGGAAATCTCACTGGAAGCTGCTGGGATCCTTCTGAAGATTGTCTCGTTGCAAGCTGCTAACTGCTGAACACAGCACCATCCCTGTCTCTGCTGCCTGGCTTGCCAAATTTTGTTCCCAGACCAGAGTGAGGGTCAGGCTGCTATTTCTCATGGCCCAATAACGAGATCCAGATGAACTGGGGAGAAAGAGAGTTTTTATTTCTGCAACCGATTACAGGGAGAAGGCCTGGAAATTGTCACCAGACCAATTCCAAATTTCAAAGTTTTCCAGAGCTTATATACTTTCTAAGCTATATGTCTACATGTTAAGTGTGCATTCACCTAAAGACAAAAGTGATTAACTACTTTTAATCTATAATTAACGTCTGAGTCCTGAGGACCTTCCTCTGGAGCCTCAGTAAATTTGCTTAATCTAAATGGGTCTAGGTGCTGGGGTGATTACCCTTCTCTTATCTCCTGCTAAATCATGGAGGTTTGGGGAGTTCCTTCAGACCTCCAGTAAACTTGTTTGCGGAGGCCTGGAGAGATTCTTCAGACCCATGATAAAACTTGTTTAATCCTTAATGGGTCCTGTTAAGAATTCCTTCATTATTTTGTCATGCTTTAAGGCCCAGGAAAGGCCTACACAAAACTCTTGGTGGGTTTTTTGTTATATCCCAGCCTTTGTGTAAGGGCACTGGCTTTTAATACTTAACCACTCAATCAGTACTGAAACAGTTGTTATGGAGGCCCGCATTAGTGAGACGTGGCCTGCCACACTAGTACTTTAGGAGGCTGAGGCAGGAGGATGGCTTGAGCCCAAGAGTTTGAGACTAGCCTGGGCAACATAGTGAAACCCCAACCCTAACAACAAACAAACAAAAAAAGAGAATTTGCAAAAACCTACAGCTAACATTATACTTAATGGTGAAAGACTGAATGCTTTCCCCCTAAGCTTGGGAATAAGGCAAGAAATGTCTACTGTGAAAGGAAAATACTTTGGGCCCCCAAAATCACTAAGCTAAAGGGAAAATTCAAGTTGGGAACTGCTCAGGGCAAATCTGCCTCCCATTCTATTCAAAGTCACCCCTCTGCTCACGATATAGATACACATTCTGATTGCCTCCTTTGGAAAGGCTTATCAGAAACTCAAAAGAATGCAACCATTTGTCTTTCGCCTACCTGTGACCTGGAAGCCCCCTCCCTGCTTCAAGTTTTCCCCACCCTTCTGTACAGAACCAATGTACTTCTTACATATATTAATTAATGCCTCATGTCTCCTTAAATGCATAAAATGAAGCTGTGCCCCAACTACCTTGGACTCATGTCATCAGGACTGCCTGAGGCTGTGTCACAGGCACCCATCATTAACCTGGGCAAAATAAACTTTCCAGATTAACTGAGATCTGTCTCGAAATTTTCAGGGTTCACATTTTGATAACCACAGAAAAATTCTGAGTGGAGTTGCCCTGACCTTTGACAAATCTCCTATCAGTGCTTGGTACCAGCATGAGCTACCTTTATGGCTCAAACCAATAGGACAATTTGCTGAGGTCTAAGAGCACCCCTCCAGAGAATCCCTAATCTCCCAAAATTTGGTTGAGATCTAAAGTATATTTTGCTGTACAACTACTCTTTTTTTTTTTTTTGTAGTTTTACTTGCTTCCAACAGAAGGAAGGCAAGTTTTTTCCTGTTTTCATGACAATGGAAGTCAGGTAACTCCTTTATGGAGTTTGAGCTGTCTTGCAACAGGGAAGGTGAGGTTTTTTTCCTGCTTCTAGAATGGTAGAGAGCAGTCTTTAGCCTGAGACCCATCCCTAGGTAAGTAACTGAATTGGGGTTTGTTTTGGCTAAAGTTAAGATTAACAACCAGCTGGTTTTAGTTTCTCCTTACCATTAGAGCACTCAGTGTTCATATTGTTGGTTTTTTTTTGTTGTCATTGTTGTTGTTTGTTCCAGTCTTTCCCCCACAGGATTTGACCAACTCCACCTGACTTGGTCCAATCCAAGTGAGAATTCCAAATTGTGGGTAACAAGGCCTCTCTAAATTGGCTAAAATTCCTTGCAGTTGCAAAACAAAAACAAAAACAAAAACAAAAAAACGGGGAAAAAACAGAAACAAAACAAATCAAAACAAAACAAAACATGTGTTTGGTTTCTGTGCTTGCTTTCTGTCTTAAAAAAATTGTCCTTTTGTGGGCCGGGCGTGGTGGCTTATGCCTGTAATTCCAGCACTTTGGGAGGCAAGGTGGGCAGATCATGAGACCAGCCTGGCCAACATGGTGAAACCCCATCTCTACTAAAAATACAAAATTAGCCAGGGGTGGTGGCAAGTGCCTGTAATCGCAGCTACTCCGGAGTCTGAGGTAGGAGAATTGCTTGAACCTGGGAGGAGGTTGCAGTGAGCTGAGATCATGCCACTGTGCTCCAGCCTGGGTGACAGAGTGAGACTAGGTCTCAAAAAAACAAAAAAAAAGTTATAAGAAAAAGAGGAGTTTTTTGTTTTGTTTTGTTTTTGTAAGAAAGCTTAAAGAGAAATAATTTTATATAAGAAAGAATCTTGTATGGTAAATTCAGTCCTAAAATAAAATGACTGGTTGTTTAAAAAGGAGGAATGTTCAGGGTAAACCAGAAAGTCCAAGCATGTCATGAACGGCTGGTGTAAGAAACAATAAGAAGATATATATATATATATATATATATATACGTGTGTGTGTGTGTGTGTGTGTATATATAATCTTTTATATGATCAAGTTGTCATATTATTATTAAGTTTTGGTTTGCTTAGAAAAAAATTGAGATAAAACATTTTTAATTAAGGTTATTACATCCATTTATCTCCCTGTATGTGCTTTTAAAGACCTTGTGACATTGAGTTACAGGGCTTTGACTCCTTGGTATAAAAAAGGACACCAAGTCCTGCTAAATCTTAAACACTGACAGCAATTAATGCCTCATGTTCAGGCCTGGTAGAAGATGCCAATCAAAATAAATTGCATTCCTGAGACAAAGGGCTAGAAATTAAAGCTATTTAACTCTTTCAAGTACCAGTGACAATCGTGAAAGAGGTGAGATTGCATGTGAGATTGCAAGGGCCTATTTTGAGAGATAAAATAAGTTCAGTTTCTCTATAAGTTATCATTAATATCAAAGACACACTGATGCAAACAAGTGTATAAGCCCCTGTGTCAGATTAACAAGGTTTTCCTGAAGTATTAACTGAATCCTCAATAAAGGTTATAAAGGTTATAAAGGCTTATGGAAGTTATATCTTATGGTCAAGATAATAATTTTATAGATTGTTTATAAAATTTTGAAAATCAAATTTAATTGGCTTCATGCTGTCTTTATTAGGGCTTACTGTTTGGAAAACTAAGTCTCCTCTCTCAAACAATGAAGGTTTTCGTCTTGTTAAAAAAAAATCCTTGAGTTATCAGCTTGGTTAAATTAATGACTTATTTTACAATGACCTGGGATCCTATTTTGTGATATCAAGTGTTTTAAACCTTTGATATTTGACAAACTTTCCAAAATCCAATTATAAATTATATCTGTTTCTGACCTAATTAATCCTTTAAGATGTTCCATTCCATAAGTCTAAAATGACATATTTTGGCTTATTTGGTATAAAAATTATACAGGAAGCATTGTCAAATAAGAAATGGTGTTTGGTTTTCTTTGTGTTGTATTTGTATAAATATGTTATTGGTATGTGTTCCAAAATTATGGGAAGCTCCTATATTTGATATAACTTAGTGTACATTATCAGTCAGGTGACTGATAATGTCAGTCCACACTGTTAGAGCACACCTGGCCTAAAGTTATCTTTTCAACTTTTACTTTAAACAGTGCTAATCCTTTGTGTTGTTTTTCTGAGTCTTAAAATTTTTCTTTTGAGTTGTCAATAGCTTTTAACAATTTAGGGCCAGGCACAGTGGCTCATTCCTGCAATCTCAGCACTTTGCGAGGCCGAGGTGGGTGGTTCACAAGGTCAGGAGTTCGAGACCAGCCTGGCCAACATGGTGAAACCCCATCTGTACTAAAAATACAAAAATTAGCTGGCATGGTGGCGTGTGCCTATAATCCCAGCTATTCAGGAAGCTGAGACAGGATAATTGCTTGAACCCAGGAGGTGGAGGTTGCAGTGAGCTGAGTTCATGCCACTGCACTCCTGCTGGACCACAGAGCAAGACTCCGTCTCATGGAAAAAAAAAAGGCTTATCTGAGATTCCTTCTATGGAACAAAGTTCCATCAAAGCCAATTTAAAAGCCTATGTAAAAAATAATTATTCTTGCTACACTGTTTATAAATAATTAGGCCAAGTATAATAAAGCAAACCAGTCCTACCATAATTTGTCTTCAGTAAAAATACGAAACTGGGGAGAGAAAAATTATGTTTCAAAACTATAGTACACCTGTTGTTACATTCTAGTCTTACGTAATGTTTTTCAATGTTCATTATTTTCTACAGTTTGGACCGAATTCTAATTTTTCTTGTTCAGAAGTCATCAAAATAATGTTCTAAAATATTTTCCCTCTTTTTTTCCCTTTTTTCCTAATTTGGAGTCACTGAAAACTAAGCTATGCTTTCTTAAAGCCCTATGAACTGAAGATAGACAACTTAAACTTCAGAATAACAGCAATCTATTTACATACATAAGCCACTTTCATATCTGCCTACTGATGTATGAACTTCAAAGTAATGTGGTCTATATCAATTTTTCCAGGATTGTTCTTTTGTTTGCTGTTGTTTTTCTCCCTTCCTCCCCCTATTTTTCTCTTCACAGGACATGAAATTTCACAACCTGCTAAAGATGAGCTTTCAGGACCTACTCATCTAGGAATAAACTGTCCCAGCCATGAGAGATCAGACCAAACCTGAGACCAGAGACTCATTTTCTTCTAAAATGCTCTCTCCAAAAGAATTTTAAAAAGAAAAGGTGGGGGTATGTAAAAGGAAAATATTTGGGCCCCCAAAATCACTAAGCTAAAGAGAAAATTCAAGTTGGAAACTACTCAGGACAAATCTGCCTCCCATTCTATTCAAAGTCATCCCTCTGCTCACTGAGATCAATGCATATTCTAATTGTCTCCTTTGGAAAGGCTTATCAGAAACTCAAAAGAATCCAACCATTTGTCTCTCACCTACCTGTGACCTGGAAGCCCCCTCCCTGCTTAGTTGTCCCTGCCTTTCTGGACAGAACCAATGTACTTCTTACATATATTAATTAAAGTCTCATGACTCCCTAGATGTAAAAAATCCAAGGTGTGAAGCCAGGCGCAGTAGCTCACGCCTGTAATCCCAGCACTTTGGAAGGCTGGCGGGGCGGGGCGGGGGGGTGGATCACAAGGTCAGGAGTTCAAGACCAGCCTTGCCAAGATGGTGAAACCCTGTCTCTACTAAAAATACAAAAATTAGCTGGCGTGGTGGCATGTGCCTGTAGTCCCAGCTACTCCGGAGGCTGAGGCAGAGAATTGTTTGAACCTGGGAAACAGAGTTTGCAGTGACCCAAGATCATGGCACTGCACTCCAGCCTGGGCAACAGAACAAGCCTCTGTCTCAAAAATAATAATAATAATAATAAGCTCTATCCTGACCGCTATGGGCACATGTCATCAGGACTTCCTGAGGCTGTGTCACGGGCTTGCATCCTTAACCTTGGCAACATAAACTTTCTAAATTAACTGAGACCTGTCTCAATTTTGGGGGTTCACACTACTTTTATCACTCATATTCAACATAGTACTAGCACTTGTAGTCAGTGCGATAAGGAAAGAATAAAGAAAAGGCATACAGGAAGGAATGGAAAGGAAGAAATAAAACTGTCCCCATTTGCATATGATATTATATAAATAAAAAATCACGAGGAATCTACACACATACACACAAGGAAATATGTACAAATAAATGTAACAATACATATATGGGGTTTGTGTGCTTAAAATCACACAACGCTGATGAAAGAAATCAGAGATCTGAATAAATGGAGAGACATAATGTGTCGATTCATATCAAATTAATATACAGGTGTAACACAATTTCTACCAATATCTCAGCAAGATTTTTTGGAGATATACACAAACAAGATTATTTTAAAATTTATAAGAAAAGGAAAAGGAAGTAGAATAGCTAAAGCAATTAGGGCAAAACATAAATAGAGTGAGGCTGGGCGCAGTGGCTCACACCTATAATCCTAGCACTTTGGGAGGCTGAGACAGGCGGATCACCTGAGGTCAGGAGTTCGAGACCAGCCTGGCCAACATTATGAAACCCCATTTCTACTAAAGATACAAAAAATTAGCTGGGCGTGGTGGGACGCATGTATAATCCCAGCTACTTGGGAGGCTGAGGCAGGAGAATCGCTTGAACCAGGGAGGCTGAGGTTGCAGTGAGCTGAGATCACACCTTTGCACTGCAGTCTGGGCAACAGGGTGAGTCTCCATCTCAAAAAATAAAATAAACATATAAATAAACAAAGTGAGTGAAAGTTATCTACCTGATTTTGAGGCTTACAAAAATAACTATGGTAATCAAGACTGGCCAGGTGTGCTGTTTCACACCTGTAATTCCAGCACTTTGGGAGGCCCAAGTGCAAAGATCACTCGAGGCCAGGAGTTTGAGATCAGTCTGGAAGACATAGCCAGATACTGTCTCTTTTTCAAAAAAATTAAAAATTAATGGGCATGGTAGTCCTACCTACTTGAAAAGCTGAAGTGGGAGGGTCACTTGAGCCCAGGAGTCTGAGGCTACAGTGAGCTGTGATTACACCACTGCACGGCAGTGTGGGCGTGATCTGTCTCTAAAAGAAAACAAGGGCCAGGTGTGGTGGCTCAATCCCATAATCCTAGCAGTTTGGGAGGCCAGGTGGGTGGATCACTCGGGGTCAGGAGTTCCAGACCAGCCTGGCTAACATGGTGAAACTCTGTATCTACTAAAAATGCAAAAATTAACTTGGTGTGGTGGTGCACACCTATAGTCCCAGCTACTCGGGAGGCTGAAGCAGGGAGAACTGCTTGAACCTGGGAGGCAGAGGTTGCAGTGAGCCAAGATCATGCCACTACACTCCAGCCTGGGTGACAGAATGAGACTCTGTCTCAATAAAAAAAGAGAAAAAGAAAAGAAAAAAGACTGTGTGGTGTTGGTGGAGGGATAGACATATAGATCAATGAAACAGAACAGATAATCCAGAAATAGATGTACACAAATATGCCCAAATGATTTCTGACAAAGATTCAAAAGATTAAAAAATGGAGGACATACAGTGTTATTAACAAACGGTGCTGGAGCAATTGGACATTAAGAGGCAAGCAAACAAACAAAAATGAACCTTGATATAACTCTTATACAAAAATTAACTCAGGCTATGGCTCACATGTGTGTTTCCATTGCTTTGGGAGGCTGAGCTGGGAGGATTGCTTGAGCCCAGAAAGTAGGGGCTGCAGTGAGCTATGATCTTGCCACTGCACTCCAGCCTTGACAACAGAGCAAAAAACAAACAAACAGGCTGGGCATAGAAGCTTCCGTCTGTAATCCCAGCTTTTTGGGAGGCCGAGGTGGGCAGATCACCTGAGGTTAGGAGTTCAAGACCAGTCTGGCCAACATGGTAAAACGCTATCTCTACTAAAAATGCAAAAATTAGCTAGGCGTGGTGGCAGGTGCCTGTAGTCCCCAGCTACTCGGGAGGCTGAGGCACGAGAATCGCTTGAACCCGGGAGGCAAAGGTAGCAATGAAGAAGAAATTGATCGACTGGACTTTTGGCCTGTGATAGGCCCTATTAAGAGAATGAAAGGAAAAAAAAAGCTCCAGAGTCGAAGAAAATATCCGCAACCCACATATCTGACAAATTACTGTTACTGGTGGAGGGTGTCCAGGTTCTTGGCATCTTGAACACAGAAGTGGACAAAACGCACAAACAAAGCAAGGAAAGAATGAAGCAACAAAAGCAGAGATTTATTGAAAACGATAGTATGCTCCACAGGGTGGGAGTGGGCCTGAGTACAGGGGCTCAAGGGCCCTGTTACAGAATTTTGGGTGGCTTAAATACCTTCCAGAGGTTTCCACTGGTTTCTTGGTGTATGTCCTATGTAAATGGAGAGGATGAGGTAAAGTTACAAAGTCATTTACTCCTCGTATGTCCTTTGTAAATGGAGAGGATATTTCCTGTCACAGCTGAAGTGTGAATCGGCCTTGTGTTCCCTGCCTCCAGACCCTATTTTTCTGCCTCAGTACTACTATTTAGGATATATAAAGAACTCTCAAAATTTAACAATCCAATTAGAGCAGGTGTAAAAGACTTGAAGAGAATTTCACTGAAGAAAGCACATAAACACAGGAAAAAATGTTCAACATTATTAGCCATTAGGAAAATACAAATTAAAACCACAAGAAGCTGGGCATGGTGGCTCATGCCTGTAATCCCAACATTGTGGGAGGATAGCTTGAGCCCAAAAGTTTGAGACCAGCCTGGGCAACGTGGCAAAACTCCGTCTCTACAAAGATTACAAAAATTAGCAGGGCATGGCAGTGCATGCCTGTAGTCCCAGCAACTCAGGAGGATGAAGTGGGAGGTTCATTTGAGCTTCAGAGGTGAAGGCTGCAGTAAGCCTTGTGATCACGCCACTGCACTTCAGCATTCGAGACAGAATGAGACCCAGCCTGAAAACAAAGAAATAAAACCACAAGATACCACAACACATCTACCAGAATGACTAAAAAATACTGACAATGCCAAATGGTAGTCAGGATGTGAAGAAACTGGGATTACAGGGGTGAGCCACCGCGCCCGGCTGGAAATGCCCGGAAGTTATCCTGTATGGTCTAAAAGGGGAGGAACCCACAGTTCTGAGGGAAATCCCTGCCCATTTCATCGGGATACAGAAAACTCATGAATAATCCATCCCTTGTTTAGCATACAATCAAGAAGTAACTATAAGTATACTTGATTGAGTATACTTATAGTACGGGCTTGCTGCTCTGCCTATGGAGTAGCCATTCTTTTATTCCTTTAATTCTCTAATAAACTTGCTTTTGGTCAGAGGTGGTGGCTCACGCCTGTAACCCCACCACTTTGGGAGGCCAAGGAAGGCAGATTGCTTGAATTCAGGAATTCAAGACCAGCCTGGCCACCATGGAAAAACCCCATCTCTACAAAAATTACAAAAAGTAACTGAGCACGGTGGCTGACGCCTGTGGTTCCAGTTACTAGGGAGGCTGAGGTGGGGAGTCACTTGAACCTGGGAGGCAGAGATTGCACCACTGCACTCCAGCCTGGGTGACAGAGTGAGACTCTAAAAAAAAAAATCCAAAAAACCCTACTTTCCATTAAGAAATTTTGTTTCATCTACTGACTCCCTGATATCTACAACTTAACTAGTCTAGTGAACTTGGGGAAGTTACATTTTTTTTTTTTAAGACAGAATCTTGCTTTGTTGCCCAGGCTGGAGTGCAGTGGCACGATCTTGACTCACTGCAACCTCCACCTCTTGGGTTCAAGCGATTCTACTGCCTCAGTCTCCCAAGTACCTGGAATTATAGGCACATGCCACCAAACCCCGCTAATTTTTATATTTTCAGTAGAGTTGGGGTTTCACCATTTTGGCCAGGGTGGTCTCAAACTCCTGGTCTCAAGAGATCCGCCCACCTTGGCCTCTCAGAGTGCTGGGATTACAGTCGTCAGCCACTGCTCCTGGCCTCTAGTTACTTCTTAAACTCTCTGAACCTTGTTTTTTTTTAATCCTCTAAATGAGGATAATAGTTCATAATTCCTAACTTTTGTCATGAAAATTAAAGAGTTAATATATATTATGTGGAGAAATGTAAATTCTAGTTCAAAAAATATAAGAAATAATGTAAATTCTGATTTACTTATCTGGTGAGAAATGCAAGGACATTTTTCTTTGGTTGTGGGTATTAAAAGGCTAAGGTATTTATATTCCACTGGATACATTTGGAAGAATGATTACCAGTTTTATTTCAAAATTTCAACATTGAGAACACACTAGGACTTACATCTTTTTCAACTCATGATGAAAAATTTTGTCAGTGAAATGTGTTGTTACGATTGTTTTATAAAAATCTTTTACGTCGATGAGCAAATATCTTAGAAGACCACTGCTGAGGAGAAATGTTATTTATCCAGAGACTTGCCTTAATTAGGAGACCCTACATAGCGCCCAGTAGAAATGTAATAAAGGCATTTCACTTATTCCCTTTCTCAGCCCTGCCGTGAACAAACTTGAATGAAAAAAATCAACCACGCTCCGAGTGCGCGCCTAGACGCAGCCTGTAGTAGTCAGGTTCCACCACTAGGTGGCACACGCCAAAGGCTCCGGGGGGCGGGCCGCCCGAGCACGCCTCTCGGTAGCCCCGTGGTATCTCTCGGCTTCCGTTGAGCACCGAGCAAGATGGCAGCTTCCGAGACGGTTAGGCTACGGCTTCAATTTGATTACCCGCCTCCAGCTACCCCGCACTGTACGGCCTTCTGGCTTCTGGTCGACTTGAACAGATGCCGAGTCGTCACAGATCTCATTAGTCTCATCCGCCAGCGCTTCGGCTTCAGTTCTGGGGCCCTCCTAGGCCTCTACCTGGAGGGGGGGCTCCTGCCCCCCGCCGAGAGCGCGCGCCTGGTGAGAGACAACGACTGCCTCAGGTGCGCGGCGCAGGGAGCGGGACGGCCGGGTGGGCGGTGGGAGGGGGACGCGCCTGCGCACGCCCGGGCTTGAGGCCGCTAGACCTGGTTGTGGAGGGCATGGGGAATGGGGAAGGGGACGAGGGTTAGAGGGGGTGGGGCTGTAAAAATGCACGTTCGCTAACCCGGGAGATACTGATTGGTGTAGTCAACTTTGGGGCTCAGGAATCACATTTTATTATTTATTTATTCATTTGAGACAGAGTCCTGCTTTGTCGCCCAGGCTGGAGTACAGTGGCGTGATCTCGGTTTACTGCAACCGCCGCCTCCCGGGTTCAAGCAGTTTTCCTGCCTCCACCTCCCGAGTGGCTGGGACAACAGGCGTCCGCCACCACACCCAGCTAATTTTTGTATTTTTAGTAGAGATGGAGTTTTACCACAGTGGTCTAGGTGGTCTCGAGCTCTTGACCTCAGGTGATCCACCAGCCTTGGCCTCTCAAAGTGCTGGGATTACAGGCGTGAGCCACCCCACCCTGCCCCTATTATTTTTATTTTTGAGACTGAGTCTCGTTCTGTTACCCAGGCTGAAGTGCAGTGGCGCGATCTCAGCTCACTACAACCTCCACCTCCCGGATTCAGTCGATCCTCCCACCTCAGCCTCCTGAGTAGCTGGGATTACAGGCGTTCACCACCATGCCCAGCTAATTTTGTTGTTGTTGTTGTTGTTGTTGTTGTTGTTGTTGTTGTTGTATTTTTAGTAGAGACAGGGTTCACCATGTTGGCCAGGCTGGTCTTGAACTCCTGACCTTAAGTGATCCTCCCGGCTTTCCAAAGTGCTGGAATTAACAGGCGTGAGCCTCTGCGCCTGGCCGGAATCAGCATTGTAACCAGCAACCTCCCCGGGATGCTTCTATGACAGGAGAATCAAACTTGGAAAAACCCTGATGCCTAAGGGCAGGGCCAGGGTTTCTTTCAGCCTTGATTTAGCACATCCACGCTTAGCTAGGCACTGTGGGACTCTGTTCCGTGTCCATGGTGCAAATGTGCGGGAGACCCGGCCTTACCCTTGGTGGCCTTCACGGTCAGGTGCAGGAGACACAAGCTGATAAAGGGGAATCGTCGCGTTTTCTTTGTAACATGCTGTTGTCCAGCCTTAGTTCTCTTGTGCCCGGTGTCCCCTGAGACTTCTGGTGGCGTATCATTTTGTGTCTCACCCAGACATTTTGGGGTTTTCTCAAATAAGTGTCTTGAGTCCTTTTGGGCTGTAAATTGGGAACCACAAAATAATCTTAAATGTGCTTTTGGAAGTTAAAAAAATGATAATGAGGTGAGTATCCAGGAGCAATTGTAGTATGAATTGCTGAAATGTGGTTGAGTTGCCACAGTCAGATGATGGTATCACCAGTTTGGATTCATGTCTTGGACCGATTTATTCAGGCTTTTTTTTTTTTCTTCTTTTTTAAACAAAGAGACTGGGTTTCCCATGCCCAGGCTGGAGTGCAGTGGTGCAGTCATAGCTTGCTGTAGCCTCGACCTCCTGGGCACAGGCAATCCTCCCACCTCAGCCTCCCAAGTAGTTGGGACTTCAGGCCAGGCAACCACGCCTGGCTAGTTTTTGTATTTGTTGTAGAGACAGGGTTTTGCCATGTTACCCAGGCTGATCTCAAATCCCTGGGCTCCAGCTGTCCTCTCTTCTCAGCCTCCCAAAGCACTGGGATTACAGGCGTGAGCCACTGTGCCAGCCTTCCTTCCCCCCACCCCCTTTAAGCTTCAGCTACAGTGAATTAATTCCAGAGTTGTGAACCAGGCTATTTTCTCTTGCTGCCCTTTGTTGTTGAATATTCCTTACCCTCGAGCATATCAGATTCTGTAAGATTTCTTCAGAACATCAAGGAATTTAATTTGGAACAATAACTGCATCTTCAAATCAGGATGTTATGATTTATTGCATAATGTTCAACTGTTTCAAATGACAATTTGAAATAATCCGAATTTCAAAGAGTTTTTCCCCCCTTTTTATCGACTGTGAAATAGGTCTCTATTCTCTCTGCAATTGAAGGATTATTTAAATATTACAATTCTAAGGATTGTGTCCCATCCTATTAAGATTACTTTCTGAACTGTCCCTTGACTAATGAGTTAATAACTTGTGCTAGCTAACTAGAATTATACTTTAATGAATCATCTGGGCATTACATTCTTCATAATGAAGTTAACAATGACAAAAACCATGAAAATTGTTATAAGTAATAATTACAACACGATGACAGGCAAATCCTTCCTAAATACTTCAAATGCACAGCTGCATGTGGCAAAAAAATACCTCTGTAGTGGCTTCTGTGGCAAATGGGCAGACTATAGAAAAAGATGAATCTGGAAAATTCATCTTTATTTTTGTTGTTTTGTGCCCGCAATCATTGTTTTTTCCTAACAGATTCACTTTTCTTCAGAGCTACAGAAGAAAACATAGTCTCTGTTCTCAAAGTACCCAATATCGTTGGACTGGGACCCCAATAATGAGTTTCATGCTTTTGTATATTACCTTCTGTGATACGGGCAATTAGACTGAATAGTTAGACCAAGTTATACTGGTAAGTGCAGAAGCTGGTTGAGAAAAGGGAGATCAGCATGGAACAAAATGGTCAGGGAATTGAGCAGTACCTTGAAGAATGGGTGGGAAATGTTGGATGATCAAAGCACAGCTGTAGAGACAAAAGCTGGCTGGACTTGGTAAAAAGATGAATCTGACCAGCCAAAGCATTCTTTGGGATCGTTGGCAGTACTGAGAAGTCTAACGAGGAAAAGCGGAACCAGGTTGTGGGAATCCTGAGAAACAGCCTTTGAGGCTTTAGATGTACCACACACTTGTATTCCACTGCTGTTTCCTCATAGCCCATTCTCTTAAACCCCAGGAATCTGGCTTCATCTGCCCCCACGTTTCTGACAGTGAGTTCCTAAAGGTGGCCTCTAACTCTCCTGGGAGGAGGAGGAGGTGCTTATATTGCCTTGGAGCCCCCTGCGTTAGTTTGCTGGGGCTGCTGTTACAAAATACCACAGACTGGGTGGCTTAAAAAATGGAAATTTATTTCTTACTCTTTTGGAGACTAGAAGTCCAAGATCAGGGTGTTGGCAGATTTGGTTTTTTATTTTTGTTTTTATTTATTTATTTATTTATCTATCTATCTTGAGATGGAATCTCACTCTGTTGCCCAGGCTGGAGTGCAGTGGCACAATCTTGGCTCACTGCAACCTCCGCCTCCTGGGTTCAAGTGATTCTCCTGCCTCAGCCTCCCAAGTAGCTGGGCTTACAGGCACCCGCCATCGTGCCAGGCTAATTTTTTTGTATTTTTAGTAGAGATGGGGTTTCACCGTGTTGGCCAGGCTGGTCTTGAACTTGTGACCTCAAGTGATTTGCCCTCCTCAGCTTCCCAAAGTGCTGGGATTACAGGGGTGAGCGACTGTGTCTGTCAGTTTTCAATTTTTTAAATTATTATTATTTTTTAATCGTGCAGCCCTCAGAATTACAGTAGATTCAGAGAGATTCCCTTATTTTTTGAGACAGGGTCTCACTCCATTGCCCAGGCTGGAGTGCAGTGGCACAACCTTGGCTCATACAGCCTGGAACTCCTGAGCTCAAGGGCTCCTCCTGCCTCAGCCTTCCGAGTAGCTGGGACTACCAGTACAGTTTTTTAATTTTAGTAGAGAGGGCTCACTAAGTTGCCCAGGCTGGTCTCAAACTCCTGGGCTCAACCAGTCCTCCTGCCTCAGCCTCCCAAAGTGTTGGGACTATAGACCTGAACCGCGCACCCGGCCTGAGAACTCCCTTTTGAAGAGTCAATTCTGTAAGGAAACAAAGTGCATTCTGTCCTCTCTGACCCTTTTAACTCTGGCAGTTAATACTTAATTAAGGCTGGGCACCATGGCTCGTGCCTATAATCCAGCACTTTGGGAGGCTGAGGCAGGCAGATTGTCTGAGCTCAGGAGTTTGAGTCTAGCCTGGGCAGCATGGTGAAACCCCATCTCTACAGAAAAATACAACAAAATTAACCAGGCATGGTGGCACATGCCTGTAGTCCCAGCTGCTTGGGGGGCTGAGGTGGGAGGATCTTTTAAGCCTGGGAAGTAAAGGCTTCAGTGAGCTGACATGGTGCTACTGCACTGCAGCCTGGGCAATAGAGTGAGACCTTATCTCAAAAAAACCAAAACAAAAACACATTGATTAAATATTAGAGATGGGCCAGGCATGTTGGCTTATGCCTGTGATACCAGCACTTTGGGAGACTGAGGTGGGAGGATCACTTGAGTCCAGTTTGAGACCAGCCTGGGCAACATAGGGAGACCCTTGTTCTACCCACCCCGCCCCCCTCAAAAAAAACAAAACAAAAATAAAGCCGGGCTCAATGATGGATGCCTGTAGTCCTAGCTACTTGGGAGGCTGGGGTGGGAGGATCACTTGAGCCTTGGAAGTTGAGGCTGCAGTGAGCCATGATTGTGTCACTGCACTCCAGACTCGGCAGCAGTGCAAGACCCCATCTCAAACAAAACAAAATATTAGAGATGAGTTCTCATTTCACATTGCTGTAGTTAGTGGCTCCTTGGATAATCCAAGGTAAAAAGTTTCCTACTTCTCTTATAATAAACTTTTCCCCACACCTCGCTCTCCAGAAGTATCCTTGGTTAAGTTTGGGGTATGGGGCATATCTTGCCAGATTTCTATACATGTGCAACCATATGTACTTATACTTTTAAAATACAAATATCATAACATACTGTTCTGCACCTTGCTTTTTCACCTATCATGGGCTATCTCAGTATATAAAGTATGTAAGGTACATCATTCTTTTCTGTTTGCTACATAGTGCTTTTGTGAATATTCTTGTGTATTTTTGTGTACTGGGAAAATGATTCAGTTGGATTTATTCTTAGAAGAGACACTCATTGGTCTAAGAGAAGGTACATATAAAAACTGGTAAGTACAGTCAAATTAGCTTCCAGAAAAGTTGTACAGACTTGTACAACTTTTAAAAATTCACCAACTTACCCATCATAGGACTAACAACATTCATTGTGTTAATAAAAATTAGAGCTAACATTTGGATATCACTTGTTCTGAGTCAGGCATGCTGTCTCTATAATAATTCACTGAGTACTATAATTATTGTCATTATCCCCATTTTTATAGATGAGAAAGGCTGAGGTAATGATTTTTTAAAAAGTTACAGTGGCAGAAATAGCGTTTGAACCCAGGCATTCACTTTGGCCTAGGCAGGCAATGCGTAGGGGGTATCAGGTTTGACAGATGGGCATGTCAGTTTTTCTGCATAACAGAATCCTAGAAGCTAAATTGTGGATTTTAAGGGTGGATTTACGTTTTGATAATACCACCCAGTTTGCTGTGCAGAGAGTTAGAATGAAAAGTGGGGATGGCTGGGCACGGTGGCTCACGCCTGTATTGCTAACACTTTGGGAGGCCGAGGCGGGTGAATCAATTGAGGTCAGGAGTTCGAGACCAGCCTGATAAACGTGGCAAAACCCCATCTCTACTAAAAATACAAAAAGTTAGCAGGGTGTGGTGGCAGGCGCCTGTAATCCCAGCTACTTGGGAGGCTGAGGCAGGAGAATTGCTTGAATGTAAGGGGAGGAGGTTGCAGTGAGCCCATATTGTGCTGCTGCACTCCAGCCTGAGCGACAAAGTGAAATTCCATCTCGAAAAAAGAAAAGTGAGGATCTGTTTTTTTGTGTTTTTTTTTTTTTTTTTTTTTTTTTTGAGACAGAGTCTTGCTCTGTCGCCCAGGCTGGAGTGCAGTGGCACGATCTCGGCTCACTGCAAGCTCCACCTCCCGGGTTCACGCCGTTCTCCTGTCTCAGCCTCCTGAGTAGCTGGGACTACAGGTGCCCTCCACCATGCCCGGCTAATTTTTTTGTATTTTTAGTAGAGACGGGGTTTCACTGTGTTAGCCAGGATGGTCTCGAACTCCTGACCTCGTGATCCGCCCGCCTCAGCCTCCCAAAGTGCTGGGATTACAGGCGTAAGCCACCGCGCCCAGCCTAATGCTTGTATTTTGTAGAGGCAGGGTCTCCCTATGTGGCCCAGGCTGGTCTTAAACTCCTGGGCTCAAGCAACCCTCCCACCTTAGCCTCCCAAAGTTTTGGGATTTCAGGCATGAACCACCGTGCCTGGCCAACAGGCATTTTTGAGTACTTACTATTTGCTTAACATCGAGGACACTCTCAAGACTTCCATCATTATCAGACTGCACATTCTAGGATTAACTGTTGTCAGTTGATAGAGGAATGAAGTTGCTTTCCTATAGTGGCATTTTGGATGAAGTAGGGTTATTCAGAGAAACGTAACCAGTAAGAAACACACACACACACACACACACAAATACTCACTCACTCACAGACATGGGATTTATTGTAAGGAATTGGCTTATAGGATTGTGGAGGCTGAGAAGTCCTAAGTTTAGTTGGTAAGCTATAGATCAAGGAGAGCCAGTGGTATATTTCTAGTTCAAGTTCGAGTTTGAAGGCAGGAGAAGACCGATGTCCCAGCTTGAAGAGTCAGGCAGAGAAGCGAATTCTCCCTTACTCCGTCTTTTTGTTCTATTCAGGCCTTCAGCAGGTTGGATGAGCCCCACCCACATTGGAGACAGCAATGTACTTTACTCAGTCTAGCAATTTAAATGTTAATCTCATCCAGAAACAACCTTGCACATACTCCCAGCATAATTTTTTTTTTCCCACTGAGGCAATATATTTGTAAATATGTATTACATCCTTATAAAAAGAATCTCAGGATTTTTCCTCCTGTGTGTTTTTGTCTTGCTTCTTCATGGTATGTGATGCCAGCCAAGGTTGTCAGTACAGTGAAACCAAACTGGTGGGATGGGAGCAGATTATTCTGCCATTTTTCTAGATCTTTGAGTTGCACATCAAATCTGGGGCTGATTACTCCATACTTGTTTAGCCTGCCTATGAGGTTCACAACAATTTTCCCAGCTCTGTGATCACCAGTGATTTCAGACTTGCCAGTGTAACCATGCTTCATCATTATAGTTGGAAACTGGATGATGGGGCTAGGCGCGATGGCTCATGCCTGTAATCTCAGCACTTTGGGAGGCCAAGGCAGGTGGATCACTTGGGCACTTGAGGCCAGGAGTTCAAGATCAGCCCGGCCAACATGGCAAAACTCCATCTGTACTAAAAATACAAAAATTAGCAAGACATAGTGGTGAGCACCTGTAATCCCAGCTATTTGGGAGGCTGAGGCATGAGAATCTCTTGAACCTGGGAGGGAGAGGTTGTAGTGAACTGAGAAATGCACCAGTGCACTTTGCCCTGGGTGACAGAGTTGGGCCTCTGTCTCAAAAAAAAAAAAAAAAAAAAAAAAAAAAAAAAAAATTAAAAAAACTAAAATAAAAAAAAGAAACTGGACAATTACTTTGGAGCTCGGGCTAATAAGAACCTGGCATTTACCTTGCTTTTCAGTTTTGTTGATGCTCTTAAGAGCATCAGCCAGGACATTCATGTGCACCACTGTGGTGGTGTGGAAAGAGCCAGTGTCGTTTTAACCAGATATCTGGACACCCAATAGCCCAGACAAATTGATACATAAAATTAAGCTTCACGGAGTGTCATGGAATTGTACAGATGGCTGTCAATACCCCA
The DNA here is from genome assembly GCF_037993035.2 of Macaca fascicularis. Lineage (NCBI taxonomy): Eukaryota > Metazoa > Chordata > Mammalia > Primates > Cercopithecidae > Macaca > Macaca fascicularis. The sequence goes on from NC_088390.1 coordinate 49,771,717, forward strand.
GAGAACATAAATTGTTTAGTATTCACCTAAATTAAAACAAGAGTAAAATATTGTTAAAGAAAGCAGCCCACATTCTGAAACAAAATGGATAATCAGCATTATCACCTTTTAGGGTAGGTGACATGCATATCTTAGAAAGATTGTGAGTTTGAAGTTAGACAAACTGAAGTTTGAATTGCCTTTCTGCTACTTATCAGCTCTAGATTTGGGGCAAGTAACTTGTCTGAGCTGTAATTTTGCGATCTGTAAAATTAAAAATACCTACTTCGTGTTGATGTTTAGATTAGAGAAAAACGTATAAAAAATGTTTGGGATGCAGTAGCTATTCAATAAAACTAGTCATTTGAAAGTTGACTGTGAGTAATGCTGTATGGGCCATTTTGCCAGAAAGAGTCTTTTGTCTTTAATTGATATGACATTTTTTCATTGACTGATGGTAATTACATTTTGTAGAGTCATCTCAGTATATAACTATGTCCTGGAGATGTGTTTACAAATTGCTCACTCTAGTTTTCTCTCTTGTTCTGTTGACAGAGTTAAATTAGAAGAGAGAGGAGTTGCTGAGAATTCTGTAGTCATCAGTAATGGTGACAGTAATTTATCTCTTAGAAAAGCAAAGAAGCGGGCATTTCAGTTAGAGGAGGATGAAGAAACTGAACCAGATTACAAATATTCAAAGAAGCACTGGAAGAGGCAAGAGAACAATAACAATAATGAGAAGGTCTTGGATCTGGAACCAAAAGCTGTCACAGATCAGACTGTCAGCAAAAAAAACAAGAGAAAAAATAAAGCAACCTGTGTCACAGTGGGTGATGATAATGAAGAGACCAAAAGAAAATCACCAAAGAAAAAGGAGAAATGTGAATATAAAAAAAAGACCAAGAATCCCAAGTCTCCTAAAGTACAGGCAGTAAAAGACTGGGCCAATCAGAGATGTAGTTCTCCAAAAGGTTCTGCTAGAAACAGCCTTGTTAAAGCCAAAAGGAAAGGTAGTGTAAGCGTTTGCTCAAAAGAGAGTCCTAGTTCCTCCTCAGAGGAGTCTTGTGATGAATCTATCAGTGATGAGCCCAGCAAAGTCACTTTGGAAGCCAGAAATTCCTCGGAGAAATTACCAACTGAGTTATCAAAGGAAGAACCCTCTACCAAAAATACAACTGCAGACAAACTGGCTACAAAACCTGGCTTTAGCCTTACCCCCAGCAAGGGCAAGACCTCTGGAACAACATCTTCTAGTTCAGACTCTAGTTCAGAGTCAGATGACCAATGCTTGATGTCATCGAGCACCCCGGAGTGTGCTGCGGGTTTCTTAAAGACAGTAGGCCTTTTTGCAGGAAGAGGTTGTCCAGGCCCGGGGCCATCATCACAGAGTGCAGGTGCTGCTGGATGGAGGCGTTCTGGCTCAAACGGTGGCGGACAGGCTCCTGGTCCTTCTCCCAGTGTGTCTCTCCCCGCTAGTTTAGGAAGAGGATGGGGTAGAGGAGAGAACCTTTTTTCTTGGAAGGGAGCCAGGGGACGGGGCATGCGGGGGAGAGGTCGAGGACGAGGGCATCCTGTTTCCTGTGTTGTAAATAGAAGCACTGACAACCAGAGGCAACAGCAATTAAATGACGTGGTAACAAATTCATCTACTATTATCCAGGTAAGTATTATTTTTTGTAAGTTACCTCCTCCTTTTCCCCTTAGAATGTGTGTGGAGTTCATGTCATGGGTTCACATTTTCTCACCAGTAATGATGTCACATGACTAACACTGTTTTTCAGAATCCAGTAGAGACACAGAAGAAGGACTATAGTCTGTTACCACTGTTAGCAGCTGCCCCTCAGGTTGGAGAAAAGATTGCATTTAAGGTATATTTCAAAACAACGGTCACAGCAAAAAAGGTTCATTCCCCTTCCAAATAAACTTACTTAACAAATCAGGTTTAAAGTGTTTGTAAAAGCCCTTCCCACTGGAACCGCAGTGTTGTCATGGGTTCCTGGTAGGGCTCCCAGACTGGTGGGGGGGACACCCCAGCATGGCATGATGGAGGAGCTGTGGGAATGTGAGAGGATAAGAGGGCTTATGTATTTGTGGGTTTTTTTCTTCTTTTTTAGCTTTTGGAACTAACATCCAGTTACTCTCCTGATGTCTCTGACTACAAGGTAAGGATGTTTATTTAAAAGTAAGTTGTCAGTATATTAATAAAACAAGTCATATTTCATACTACTTGTATGGATAATACAGATTTGTTTTTTTACTACATAAAAATGCCAGAAAGTAGAAAATGAAAACATTATTGAAATGTCAACTTTTTAATAGTATCACTGTGAAGTCTCCCAGTGTTATTTGCCTTATATTTGGGAAGAATAGAGTAGGAGAATGATCTTAATTTTTACTTTTTAAAAAAAATATTAATTTTTTATTTTTAAATAAAGACGGGATCTCTCTATGGGGCCCAGGTTGGTCTCAAACTCCTGGGCTCAAGCAGTCCCCCCATCTTGGCTTCCCAAAGTGTTGGGATTACAGGTGTGAGCCACCATGCCCAGCCAGTTTAATTTTTTTAGTTACTGTTTTCTAATTAGTTTAGACACACCAACTTATTTGGGTATTCATTCCCTCATGATTCTAAACTTTGAAAGAAAATAATAAACAGTTCTCAGCAAGAAGATTTGATTATTTTCATCATGGGAATCTATTTTACATATTTGTGAATTACTTCTGGTTATTATGATCTAGTATGATTTCTTTTGCATTATCAGTTAACCACAGGTAATTCATAAATATTATCCATGGAATTTACTTACTTAATATCTGTATGAGTCTTTATATTGGCATGTGAGGTTTTTCATAGTTCAATAAAAGCTTAACTCAGTGGGATCACAGAATTACATATTTCTTTTTCACCCACCAAAATTTGTTGAAAATCTTGTTAAAGTGCATCCTTTCTTTTTTTGATGTACGATATGGAATGTAAGACTATTTTTTAAGGTAATAATTAGTAATGTTAATATAGTAACATAGATAAAACACAAGGGAATTTGATTTAATCTGGATTGATGCCTTGGAAGACTTTTAAAATCTTTATAAAAACCTTTCCTCAAGGCTGGGCGTGTTGGCTCACGCCTATAATCCCAGCACTTTGGGAGGCTGGGCGGGCAGATCACAAGGTCAGGAGATCGAGACCATCCTGGCTAACACAGTGACACCCTGTCTGTACCAAAAATACACACACAAAAAAAAGTTAGTGGGGCATGGTGGCGGGCGCCTGTAGTCCCAGCTACTCGGGAGGCTGAGAGCAGGAGAATGGCATGACCCCGGGAGGCAGAGCTTGCAGTGAGCCGAGATCACGCCACTGCACTCCAGCCTGGATGACAGAGCGAGACTCTATCTCGGAAAAAAAAAAAGGAAAAAAAAACCTTTCCTCGAAAGCAGGCTGGAAGAATCAGTTAATGAAGGGATCTGGTGGGTTAGTTCTAGGTCATTGGTGTTTTGTTTTTATCTTCTTAGGCACTTACTATCTCCTGTGGATGAGGTGATCATGTAATTTATCACCTAAATCAGGATACTTGTGAGTGAAGGGGAGTGTTATTAATAGTTATGTTGGAAAGATGAACAGACCTGTCTTGAACAAACCAGGGTGTTTTGTCACCCTGCCATAGATAACTAATTTAATTGTGTGATATATGAGGAAATGGAAATGAATATTGTATTGATACGTCCCACAACCTCTGTGAATTGTAATTCTAGATGATACTGATTTTTAAAAATTGCATATTAACGGCCAGGTGCAGTGGCTTGCGCCTGTAATCCCAGCACTTTGGGAGGCCAAGGTAGGCGAATCACTTGAGGTCAGGAGTTCGAGACCAGCCTGGCTAACATGGCAAGACCCCATCTCTACTAAAAATACAAAAATTAGCCTGGCGTGGTGGCATGCACCTGTAGCCCCAGCTACTCAGGAGACTGAGGCACAAGAATCACTTGAACCCAGTAGGTGGAGGTTGCAGTGAGCTGAGATCATTGCACTGTACTCCAGCCTGGGTGACAAAACGAGACTCTTTAAAAAAATTGCATATTAAGTTGGTGTTAGTCATCATAGTTATTAACGTTGGAAGGTGATTTGCCTACTTTAGCTGACAAAATTTTTTGAAGATTTTTGAAATTGCTTTCACAATCATTTTAAGAATGAAAATTGGTCCTACTTTTTTGCTTTGACCTCAAACGCAGTTATCCAGCTTGATCATCTGCTTTTTTCATTAACCTTGTCTCCAAAAATTAAATTAGTTAAAGTCTGTACTCAAAAATGTAGTCTCCCAAGCTCCTGATTCCCTGTTGAGTCTGGTTCTAAAAAACACTGTTGACTGTGCTCAGAAATTCTAGATAGAGTCAGGAGGAACTGGTTGCTTGGCCTCTCAGTATATACCCCCAGAGGCTACCATGTGTCTCCCCATCGCCCACATGCATGGGCAGTGCATCCTCTTGAGGCATTAGAAAATCAGCTCCCACACCTGAAGACCTGGGAGAGGGGGAATTGGGATCTTACCAGTGATAAAGTGCCTTCTAGTTTCTCCTGAGGGGTTGTGATCACTGTTTTAGAAGGGTTCTAAAAGCATCAGGAACCGAGGCAGCACCATTAGGATATATCTAGTCTCTCCCGATGAATGCTGTGATGGTCAGTGGTCACTTGAATATATCCACCTGGTGTGATTTTTCCTCCTTTTCCCGTATTCACTCACTTTTGGTTCCCTGGTGTAATCTTACTTTCATTGAGTTATTTAAGGTAGTGTCTGCCATTTATGATTTAAATGTGTCTATTTTGCCTGTAAAGATGTTTCTGTATATTCACATAAAGGGTTTATTAGTCTACTTGTTTTTATTTTCTCTGTATGTGGATTTATTTTTAAATTTTTCAACTGAGATAAAATTCACATAACATAAAATTCAACATTTTAACCATTTTAAAGTCTACAATTCAGTGGTTTTTAGTATATTCACAGTGTTTTACATGCTGATTTTGACTTGGACTTTTATTTTTGAAAGGAAGGAAGAATATTAAGCCACAATCCAGAGACCCAGCAAGTAGATATAGAAATTCTTTCATCCTTACCTGGTGAGTCTTTTAGAAAAGAATTTGAAAATTTAGGCTCTTTCTATCTACAGTGGTTTATGAATAGCTTTTATACGCAGGAGATGTTCTCTTCCTTGGCCTCTATATAACTGGCGCTCCCCACTTCTTTCAGCACACTGTAACCCTGGGGATTCATAAGAGATGTTGGATATATTCCAAAACTGTTGGGCTAGTTCTTATTACTGTAATTATATAATTTCATAAAAGTTGGTATGAACTGATGAAAATTGATTATAAAAATAATTATTCCTAGGAAGCCTAAGTTGAATGCTGACTCAATAAATGCTATGAAATTATGGATGGGTGGGTCAGCTATAAAAGATTGGGAGGAATTTTGTAAAAACTGAGGAAGATTCTGCACTTAGATTGTCTTGCAAATTTTTGCAATCTTGCATTATTTTAAAAAAGCCCAGGCTGGGCATGGTGGCTCATGCCTGTAATCCCTGCACTTTGGGAAGCCGAAAGTGATGGATCACTTGAGGTCAAGAGTTTGAGACCATCCTGGCCAACGTGGTGAAACCCTGTCTCTATTAAAAATACAAAAATTAGAGGCCGGGCGTGGTGGCTCAAGCCTGTAATCCCAGCACTTTGGGAGGCCGAGACGGGCGGATCACGAGGGCAGGAGATCGAGACCATCCTGGCTAACACAGTGAAACCCCGTCTCTACTAAAAAATACAAAAAACTAGCCAGGCGAGGTGGCGGGCGCCTGTAGTCCCAGCTACTCGGGAGGCTGAGGCAGGAGAATGGCGTAGACCCGGGAGGCGGAGCTTGCAGTGAGCTGAGATCCGGCCACTGCACTCCAGCCTGGGCGACAGAGCGAGACTCCATCTCCAAAAAAAAAACAAAAAAACAAACAAACAAAAAAAACAAAAATTAGCCAGGCGTCATGGCACGTGCCTGTAATCCCACCTACTGGAAAGGCTGAGGCAGGAGAATGGCTTGAATCCGGGAGGTGGAGGTTGCAGTGAGCTGAGATCGCACCACTGCACTCCAGCCTGGGTGACAGAGCAAGACTCAGTCTCAAAAAAATAAAAATAAAAAAAACACCAAAACTGTAAATTGTGGAAATTGCAGACAATACAATGGTATGGTTTATAAAAGAAAGAGCTCTATTCAGTGAACTCATAAAACCTACTCAGCTCTATTTCAAAAGATTGTCAAATGAATATACTTTTGTATATTAAGTCAAAACAAAATGTCTAAACTGTGTGTATACATACACTTTCACATATCATTTTAAATAGTTACTGGCTTTATCTCTGATTAACCCACCTGTTACTGGAACTGAATGCCTGGAATAAGAGCGCTTTTATAATATGTAGCTTAACCTGAAGTGTACTATAGGGGGTCCCTGGCCAGAGGACAGGGGAGATGCCTTTTCCTTTAGCAGATCCTAAAGCAATTAATTGTTTTCTCTGTGTGTGTGTGTGTGTGTGTGTGTGTGTGTGTTTTGTTTTGTTTTTTTTTTTTTTTTGACAGAGTCTCACTCTGTCGCCCAGGGTGGAGTGCGGTGGTGCAATCTTTGTTCACTGCAGCCTCTGCCTCCGAGGTCCAAGCAATTCTCGTGCCTCAGCCTGCAGAGTAGTTGGGACTACAGGCACACACCACCATGTCCAGCTAGTTTTCATATTTTTAGTAGAGATGGATTTTGACATTTTGGCCAGGCTGGTCTTGAATTCTTGGCCTCAAACAATCCACTCGCCTTGGCCTCCTAAAGTGCTGGGACTATAGATGTGAGCCACCATGCCCAGCCTGTTTTCTGTTTGTTTGTTTATTTTAGAGACGGAGTCTTGCTCTGTCACCCAGGCTGGAGTGCAGTGGCGCGATCTCAGCTCACTGCAAGCTTCACCTCCCAGATTCACACCATCCTCCTGCTTCAGCCTCCCGAGTAGCTGGGACTACAGGCGCCTGCTGCCACGCCTGGTTAATTTTTTGTAGTTTTAGTAGAGACAGGGTTTCACCGTGTTAGCCAGGATGGTCTCGATCTCCTGACCTCGTGATCCACCCACCTTGGCCTCCCAAAGTGCTGGGATTAGAGGCGTGAACCACCACACCCGCCTTCTGTTTATTTTTAAATAAGGGATTGAATAAAAGATTCAGTTGACAGAAATCAGTCAAAAGAGTTTTTCAACAAAGTTCCTTTATGATATTAAGTAAATGTTTATATATAACTTATACTAGTTTCCTAGCCTTCTTCTGATGAGGTTTCATTTATAGAAATCCCCTTTTTTAAGAATGGTGGACAGAAAAGTTTGTCCACTGTCAAATTCTGCACATACAGCCTGATCAGTGCTTGCCAAGTGATTAATAGTGATAATGTCCACTTAAAGTTTTTCTTCTTTAGGGCATCAAGAAATGGCTTTGGAGGCCAAGGTGGGAGGATCACTTGAGCCCAGGAGTTCAAGACCAGCCTGGGCAGCATAGTGAGACTCTGTCTCTTAAAAAAAAAAAAAAAAAAAAAACATAGCTGAGTGTGATGGTGCATGCTTGTAGTTCTCACTACTTGAGAGGCTGAGGTGGGAGGATCACTTGAGCCCAGGAAGTCGTGGCTGCAGTGAGTCATGATTGCGTCACTGCACTCTAGCCTGAGTGATTGAGCAAGACCCTGTCTCAAAAGCAAAAAAGAAAGAAAGAAATGGATTTATCTGTTCTCTAATAGCAATGTCAGTTGTCCTTGATGTGGTGGTTCTGATATACATAAATTTCAGTTACTATGGTTTAGTTAAGTAATACCAGTCCCGCAGCAACATTGCGTATGTTAACTGAGTAAGTGCATAAAGTACTGCCAGTAGCTCTTTAGTCCACATATAACTATATAACGTAAATAACAGATACACGTCACGATCCATGACCCATCAAGTCAGTGCTTTCAGAGTCTCAGTGACTGGTCACTGTGCATCTGTTATTCAGTTCACATACAGAGCAGAGCATGCAGTTGTGGTGCCTCCTTGTCTCTCATTGATAAAACTGCATGACATTTTACAACACTTATAATCGAAGTAAGGAATAGGCCCACAAAGACAAAGGCACAGCAAAGAAACAAAAGTGGTGATGCTGAAAGTACCATCCAAACTGAGTTTAAGGAGAGTCTGTAGAAGAAAGAGCTCACTGTGGGAATGTTGACACTGCCAGTGAGGTGAACTTGTTGACTTGAATGAGGAAAGTGGTCGTGGCAAAAAGGATGAAAATGTCCCCAAAGTGACACCAGCAAAAACAAAGATTTTACAAAGTAAAAAACAAATTCTTTGAGCTATTTCATGACATTAGAAGTTCAGAGGATAAAATGTAGACAGCAGTTTCAAACTTAGAAAAGAGTACAACAGTTGTACAAAGCACAGAGAAGGTACTTGCGCTGTATCATAAGTTACAGGGCAAGAGCACAAGCACTGTTCAAACTTCCCTTGATAAGTTTCTTACAGAGAAATAAAACGCCTAGAAAGAGAGAGAGAAAGTTAGCTCTCAGTGTTCCTAATGTAATTACAGTGTACTCATAAGTTCAGTGTTTTTACTTTACTCATTTTTAGTTTCCCTATGTAGTAAAGGTTTTTAATGTTTTGGCAAAATTTTTTAAAACTCCTAAGACAGTAATAATTTTTCCTATTGATTGTTAAGATTGTTTTGTGTGGTTTCAGCTTGTACAATCATTTTTCCAATCCCATTCTACCATAGAAAGCAAGGACTGAGGCCGGGTACGGTGGCTCATGCCTGTAATCCCAACGCTTTGGGAGACCGAGATGGGCAGATCACTTGAGGCCAGGAGTTTGAGACCAACCTGGCCAACATGGTGAAACCCTGTCTCAACTAAAAATACGAAAATTAGCTGGACATAGTGGTGCATGCCGTGCCTGTAATCCCAGCTACTCAGGAGGCTGAGGCACAAGAATCACTTGAACCCAGGAGGTAGAGGTTGTAGTGAGCCGAGATTGCACCACTACACTACAGCCTGAGCGATAAAGCAAGACTCTGTCTTAAAAAAAAAAAAAAGGGACTGCCTGTGTTATCAAGTAGCAGGAAGCATATGTGATTTCTAAGGACAGAGCAGCATTTCATATTACCTTCCCTTGTTGAAACACATAAATTAATTAATTTTGGGGATTATATTGTGGTGCCATATTCAATTCTGGTAGTACTAATGACAGTTCATCAAGCTTATGAAGGAAAGGTTTTCTCTGATAAATGGCTGAGAAGTCCCCCTGGTCCAGGCTTTTTCTCAGGATCCCCCTGTATTGAGCACCCTGTGCTTTCCTGTACATACCCAGCCTTCACATTAATTGACAGTTTGTGGCTGGTATCTTAATGATAGAAATTCCCTGTAGAGGAACATTTTTAACTATTGAGAAATAACTTACCCTCTTTCCTCCCTATCTTCTTGTTTCAGCCTTGAGAGAACCTGGGAAATTTGATTTGGTTTATCACAATGAAAATGGAACCGAGGTAGTGGAGTACGCTGTGACACAGGAGAGCAAGGTAGGTGTGCTTCTCTTCTTGCACTGCTTGGCCATACGTTCTCTCTTGACCGATTACCTGTGGTTTGGAAGGTGACATTGCACTACAGGCCCTGGAGGGAATCTATGGTATGGCAATACCAGTGCTAAGTGCCAAATCAGGGCTCCATCTTGGCCCTCATAGAGCCTGTGTGACAAGATGCACAAATAACAAACTTTAAGAGTGTACAGTTGTTTAAAATTATAGCTGTATAAGGATTCCAGCAGGAAAGGGTAGCGTATTTAGAAACTTTATTGGCATATACATTCAGAGAAGCGCATATAATTACATGGCTGGAACAATTTTCACATGCACGTACCCATGTAACCAGACCCAGATCAGGAAATAGAACATCACACCCACTCCCAGAACCCTCTATTATGTCCCCTTGCAGTCACTACTGTCCCCCAAGTGTTACCACAGTTCCAACTTTTATTTTTTTGAGAGTGTCACTGTGTGGCTCAGGCTGAAGTGAAGTGGCATGATCTTGGCTCACTGCAACCTCCGCCTCCCAGGTTCAAGTGGTTCTCGTGCCTCAGCCTCTGGAGTGCCTGGAATTACAGGCACTTGCCACCTCGCCCAGCTAATTTTTGTATTTTTGGTAGAGACTGGGTTTTACCATGTTGGCCAGGCTGGTCTCGAACTCCTGACCTCAAGTGATCTGCCCACTTAGACCTCCCAAAGTGTTGGGATTACAGGTGTGAGCCACCGTGCCTGGCCTGAGAGTTCCAACTTACAATAGCACAACATTTTGAAGAGTGACATGAAATGATGATCCCGTCCTCTGACTTTAAATCCTTAAATTGCCATTTTAGGAAGTATATGGTTTATACCTTTTTAAGCAGCCAGACCTACCAGAGTTGCTGGCGGTGGCTAGCTCATTAGGTTATGGTGGCATTAAATAGAAGTTAGATTTAAGAAAATGCTCTCTGTTAAGGTGTTTATACTTGAAATGTTATAGATACTATTCTGTAAATTTCAATATTGCAAACATTTTTTCTGAAGTGTGAACTTGTAGAAACCTTAGCCAGACTGTATGTTTTACCTTGTCTTTAAGGTAGATGACACTTTTAGGGATTTATTCCAGAAACACGTTTTTAGTGTTTGTGGTAGGATCAGCAGATTTGGCCTGGTCTCCTGTACTTCTTTATTATTTTTTTATATATATATATATGTATTTTTTTTTTTTTTGGTTGAAATTGGAAACTGCATTGGAAAATTAAACCTTGGAGGCTTTTCTCTCTATGCCCTAAACAGAGGCCTGAAGTAGAATAGAAAGCCTGTAATTAGGCCGGGAACCCTGGTTCATGCCTGTAATCACAGCACTTTGGGAGGCTGAGGCGGGCTGATCCCTTGAGTCCAGGAGTTCAAGACCAACCTGGGCAACATGGCAAGACCCCGTCTCTACAAAAAATACAAAAATTAACCGGGAGTGGTAACACATGCCTGTAGTCCCAGCCACCTTTGGGGGTGGTGGGGGCAAGGCAGGAGGATCACTTGAGCCCAGGAGGTCGAAGCTGTAGTGAGTCCTGAATGCCACTGCATTCCAGCCTGGACTGTAGAGGTGAGACCCTGTCTCAAAAGCAAAAAGCCTGCAATTACCGTTTTTGACACTAGATGGCCCTCATTATTCATTCATAGGACCAAGCCTTAGCGTTTGCTTTCTCTTGGTGGGCTGTGAAATAGTTCGTATTTTTTTGTTTTGTTTTTCTTTTTTTTTCTTTTTTTATTGTTGTTATACTTTAAGTTCTGGGATACATATGCAGAACATGCAGGTTTGTTACATAGGTATACATGTGCCATGGTGGTTTGCTGCACCCATCAACCCATCATCTACATTAGGTATTTCTTCTAATGCTATCCCTCCCCATGTCCCCACCCCCCCCAACAGGCCCCAGTATGTGATGTTCCCCTCCCTGTGTTCGTGTGTTCTCATTGTTTAACTCCCACTTATGACTGAGAACATGTGGTGTTTGGTTTTCTGTTCCTGTGTTAGTTTGCTGAGAATGTCCCTGCAAAGGATGTGACTCATCCTTTTTTATGTCTGCATAGTATTCCATGGTGTATATGTGCCATATTTTCTTTATCTAGTCCATCATTGATGGACATTTGGGTTGGTCCCAAGTCTTTGCTACACACGTATGTTTATAATAGTTCCTGTTTTTAGGTAAGTTAGGATAAGAACTACAGAGCAGTGCGAAAGGGCATCAGCATCCTAGTGATACCCATCTGGACCGCATCTAGTTCCCAGAAGGTCTCCACGCCACCTGTCCACAGGGCAAATCAAATGGAGGGGTTGGGGGAGCTACTCCCTCCTGCAACCCCTCATCCCCTGTTCTTAATCAAAGAAAGATGAAATATATTTAATGTAAAATTTAGCTTCATTCTAAGTAAATGAGTTATTTATTTATTTATTTTCCCAGCACAGAGTTTCACTCTGTCACCCAGCTGGAGTGCAGTGGCGCGATCTCCGCTTACTGCAACCTCTGCCTCCTGGGTTCAAGCAATTCTCCTGCCTCAGCCTCCCGAGTAGCTGGGACTACAGGCATGCGTCACCACGCCTGGCTAATTTTTGTATTTTTGCAGAGACATATATTGGCCAGGTTGGTCTTGAACTCCTGACTTGAGATGATCCACCTGCCTTGGCCTTCCAAAGTGCTAGGATTATAGGCATGAGCCACCATGCCTGGCCTCTTTTTTTTTTTTTTTTTTTTTTTTTAATTAAAAAAAAATAGAGATGGAGTCTCACTAGGTTTCCCAGGCTGATCTTGAACTCCTGGGCTCAAGCGTTTCTCCCCCTCAGCCTTCCAAAGTGCTGGGATTATAGGCGTGAACCACAGCGCCTGGCCTAAAGAGTTACTATACCCTAATTGAACTCAATTTATTGGAACCCAAATTATTCCCATTCTTCAATCATTCTACACTGATGGAAAATTTACTTGGCTAAAAATTTTAACTTACTAAAACCTGTATGACCTCAAAATAAAGTGCCTAAACTGGGGATTTTGTCTTTTTCCTTAGATCACTGTATTTTGGAGAGAGTTGATTGACCCAAGACTGATTATTGAATCTCCAAGTAACACATCAAGTACAGAACCTGCCTGAGTATGACCTCTCCACCTTAGAGTTTATGAATGTCTTGTTTGTGAAAGTGACTCTAACCCGAACCTTTTTTTTTTTTTTTAAAGAGGATTTGGAAGTTGTATGGATTTTTATCTTCACTTTACTGCATAGGAAACAATCTACCTCATCATTTAAAATGACATGGGTGTTGGTTTTGTAGATCTTTGGGTTTTTTTGTCAGGTTTAATTTCAGCTAACAAAATGTAAAACATGACATTCCTTGCAGACATTGTTGTATACCAGTATGGTTTCTTCTCTTTTAAATATTTTTGGCCATCAAGTAGCAGTCGTCGGTAGGAGTTTATAATACCAAGAATGTGCTGCGTATCTTGTCTCAATAAGTTTTAAGTAACACTTAAAAATATTAAAGCATGTTACTTGATCTAATTTTTTAGCATTTGAGTTGTTCCATCAAATGGAGCATCTCGTAAATTTCAAGTATTTTATACTTGGAATTGTTAAGAGTTAAAAGGTAGTTGGATGTGTCACAGACAATGAGTTAAGGAATCCTTTCATGTTTTTCCCAACTTTAAAATTAAGGATTCTCAGGGCCCTGTGTAGAGCAGTGAAAATAAGATGTATGTGTGTGTGTGTATGCCTGGAGGAGAATTGGTGTTCCACTTGGGTGAGAGGATTGGCTGTGAGCTTCAGACCAGGAAATGTGTCATCTTGCCAGGCGCCTGGCTGAGTGTGCTGGAGTGAGGATCTTAACAGAAACTTCCTTTTCTGTTATTATTCACTACAAAGCTAAAATGGCCAAATATATACTGTGAAAATGTTTCATTTAACAAAAGATCAGATCCCTCCTTCAGCTGTACACATTTTTAAATAAAATCATATTGAACTAAACACCTCTACCGAGTCATCATGTTGAGTATTGCAAATTGTTGTCTTATTTTACAATAATGTGAGAGATTACAATTTTCTGTAACAAGAAGGTTTGCTTTGACTGATGAGTCTGATGTTGCAGAGTTTGGTCCAGTGGAGTTTGTCTGATCTGGGAGCCACTGCACCAGTGGAGATGCTGGCCAGTTTTACTTTGTATGTCATGAATGTGTTTCAAAATGTGCATTTATTGATTTGTAATGAGAAGTATTACTCCCGAAAGGATGAGAGTAATGTGAATGGTGGGATCTTGGCACTGGGGTTCTGTGTAGCACACTTGCCTTCCAGGGTTGGAAAACAAATTAAGATAGATAGTAAACATTGACCAAAGGAGAATGTTGACCTCAGGGTGTGTTTTCGTCAGATTATAATCAGTTTATGAGTCACCTTTTCCTTTGTTGTGTTTGTCAGACTATGAATAGAGTCCCCTAGAAGGATTATGAAGTCAATTTAGGGGGCCCTGACCAGCATTTTGAAAAATAAAATACAATAGAATAGAAAAACAAAAAGTGTGTCACATCCAGCGATGCTTTTTTTTTTTTTGGAGACCAAGTCTCACTCTTTTGCCCAGGCTGCAGTGCGGTGGCATGATCTATTTCGGCTCACTGCAACCTCCGCCTTCCAGGTTCAAGCGATTCTCCTGCCTCAGCCTCTCCAGTAGCAGGGATTGCAGGCGTCCGCCACCACGCCTGGCTGATTTTTGTATTTTTAGTAGAGACAGGGTTTTACCATGTTGGCCAGGCTGATCTCAAACTCCTGACCTCAGGTGATCCACTCACCTCAGCCTCCCAAAGTGCTGGGATTATAGGCGTGAGCCACCACGCCCAGCCTAAGCCTGCTTTATGAAACTTTTGTTTCATGACATAGAGCCATGTCTGTAGTGGATCACCCTGTAAAGTGTAAATGTATTTCTTATTGCTTGAAGTCAGGGATACAATTGTCATGTACTCAAACTTGGAAACTCTAAACAATGTCATTTACCCAGGAGTGAGAGAGAAAAGGGGAGGTGAAAATGAAGATGCCGAGCAAGAAGTGCTTGCCAAGGACTCAATCTCTGCCTCATTGTTTCTGGACTAGTGGTCCAGAGCACTCTCCTAGATGAGGAAAAGAGGAAGCACTCAAACACCAGCTCTTTTTATTATAGGATGATTATTTGCCAAAGACCAACTAACCGAGGGAGAGCGTAATGTAACTTCAGAGCAGTGTTCTCTTTCCCCAGGATGTTTTGGGCTGTCGCTCAAGTGGCTGTGTCCTGGCCTCAAGTGTAAGTAGCAGTCAGGCCCCTGCCTCACATTTCCCACTGTGCAGCCATTATCTTTGGGAGCATGAACCTCTGACTTACTACCTTTCTGACCCCATGACTCAGTTTTGTTCATCTTCAGATTGTCTATGCAATGTTAAGTTCTAAGCTGCTTTAACTCTGCATAAAAAGACTGACGCTGACTTCATCAGCCCAGTGTCCCATTGGGTGATTTTTCCCTTTTTTTTTTTTTGAGATGGAGTCTTGCTCTGTTGCCCAGGCTGACGTGCAATGGCTCAGTCTCGCTCACTGCAACCTCTGCCTCCTGGGTTCCAGCGATTCTCCTGCCTCAGCCTCCCGAGTAGCTGGGACTACGGGTGCACACAACCCCGCCTGGCTAAGTTTTGTATTTTTAGTAGAGACAGGGTTTCACCGTGTTGGCCAGGCTGGTCTCAAACTCCTGACCTCAGGTGATCCACCCACCTTGGCCTCTCAAAGTGCTGAGATTATAGGCATGGGCCACCGCGCTCGGCCACCATTTTTCTGTTTTCTTGAAGTGCTTAAGCTCTCCAGCTCCAACCATATCACTGATACAGTTGGTCTCTTCTTTGCTGTCCTCCTGTTGGGCACTGCGGTGATAACTTAATTACCTGTTAACTTTTCTTTTTAGCTACTTCCAAACCTGGATTTGTTGGGTCTTTCTGCTCCTTCAACTGTTCTGAAGGGATGACATCACTAAAACTCTTTTTCACAGACAAATGAACTAGCCCACTCAACACATGGATACTGTTTGGTTCTAATTTTCAACTTCTTTATATTTAAAAGCAGCTGTTGCAAACTTTTTCCGTAAGCCTTCATCCCCTAGTGTCAGCTTGACAACCTTTTGCAGTTCACAAACCAAGACAGGCAGGAACATGTGTCTCTCCTTTGTGCCCTTCCCTTCATTGTAATGAATGCACTGATCTGTTTTTCTCCCCACTTGACTGTTCACAGCTCTTGTTTGCAAGACCTGCTATATCAGTGTAGGTCTAATCAGGAGGGAGAAACCACATAGTAATCCAAACAGGAAAAGTTTAATATAAAGAATTCCTGATTCTCACTGGGATCAGAGTGATGAGGAGCTGGCTAGTAAGAAGTAAAGAGAACTCTAAAAACACAGAATAGCAGATACAAGGAGCAGCTACTACCCTGGGGCTGAGATAGACACACCCAAGGAAGAGCCCCTAGACTCCACCCTCAGGCTGTTAGCAGGCTCCTTTGGGAAGGCATGGCCCTACCTCACTGAAGGACATGAGGAGTCACCATGATACTGCACCAGCAGAAGTTGCTGGAAACTTGTCATCTTCCAAATGTTGACACAATTAAGTGATATTTTAAAATTGCATTTGTTAATATTGCTAAATATGTGATCTTATCAAGAAAGTCTTAAGTATCAGGAAGTTGTCAGCTCACGATGGCAGATACAAGTTTTCCAAAATTCTAATTTTTGCTCGAAAGCTCAGTTTTTCATTGGCAACAAATACTGTTTGTTCTTGAATTAAGTGGCTCACTTTATTGTCAAGAAAATGTGGGCCAGGTGCAGTGGCTCACGCCTGTAATCCCAGCACTTTGGGAGGCCAAGGCAGGCGGATCACCTGAGATGAGGAGTTCAAGACCAGGCTGGCCAACATAGCAAACCCCATCTCTACTAAAAAATGCAAAAATTAGCTGGGCGTGGTGGCACGTGCCTGTGATCCCACCTACTCAGGAGGCTGAGGCAGGGAGAACTGCCTGAACCCAGGAGGTGGAGGTTGCAGTAAGTGGAGATCGTGTCACTGCACTCCAGCCTGGGCAACAGAGCGAGACTCCATCTCAAAAAAGAAAATGTATACCAGTCCCCAAGTCTGAATGACCACAAGTTTTCTGTCAGTGATTATTTCGAGTAAAAATAGTGCTTTCATGGAAAATGTGGCTAGTTCAGCTTACAATTCAAATAATTGCGTAAGTGCTTTTCCTTGAGACAACCATTGTATTATGGAATGCAGAAGTGCTTTATGTATTAAGAAGCTGTGTCTCTAAGGGTCAAGACTTAATAATGTTAATAATTGTTATTCTATCAAGGATATTAAGCACAGCTGGCTTTGCCCCTTACTATGAGTGCGTGGCCCAGTGATGCCACTGGCTAGCAGATTTGTGCTGAAGTGCAGCGGTTCATTCCATATTGGTTTTGCACCATCAGAGCAAACATCAATGCTGTGAAAAGACAACATAATCATAGTAGCTTTGACCTTGCGGATTCCTAAAAGGGTCTTGAGGGCAGGAGTCTGTAGACTGCACTTGGAGAACCACTGACATCGTGGAAAGAAAACAGGTTTTAAGTCAGATTTGGGTCCACATCTGAGCCAGGTAACCTAGGGTGAGTGTCTTCATTTGCCGCATGGGCCTAACCCATGCTCAGACTTAACAGTGAAAAGTTAAAATCGTGCTAGACTAGACCCTGGCACACAGCAGATGAGCAGAAAGTATTGATCTAGTCTTAAGCCTCTAATCAGACTCAAAAGACGGTGATTGATAAAGTTCAACTCATTAATAATTCAGAAAAAAAGGAATGACTGAGTTATTAGCATGGCGTATTCTTATGGTGGATTCATTTCACTTTGCAAAAGTTATATATATTTTGAGACAGAGTCTCGCTCTGTTGCCCAGGCTGGAGTGCAGTGGCACAGTCTCAACTCACTGCAACCTCCACCTCCCAGGCTCAAGCGTTTTTGATGCCTCAGCCTCCTGAGCAGCTGGGACTACAGGTGTGCGCCATTGCACCTGGCTATTTCTTTTGTCTTTTTAGTAGAGACCGGGTTTCACAACGTTGGCCAGGCTGGTCTGGAACTCCTGGCCTCAAGTAATCTGCTCACCTCGGCCTCCCAAAGTGCTTGGATTACAGACGTGAGCTACCGTGCCCAGCCTGCAAAAGTTACATTAATTTAATCAAAAGGGTATTTGCATCCTGCCTCAAATGGTTGTTCACTCTAAAGGTTCACTGCCTAAACATAAGAGTGCAATCAACACCCAGCTTGTGAAACAACAAGGTGTACCTATGAGAATGTGATAGCCGTGAGAATATATCTCCCATGTTCTTTTTTTTTTTTTTAATTAAATGACTTAAGGATCCACTGCTGGGATCTCCCGTGTTCTGATGGACTCAGTGAGGAAATAATGCAGTGGTCTAAACAGTGAGTCTCAGCTGGAATTTAGGCACCCAATCTTGTGGCCATTGGGAGGTCTTATAATGTTAAAACCAGAAGCCACCTTCCAAAGAAAGAAGCCCACCCTCCACTTTACTTCTGAGACAACAGACTCAAGAGGAGATGACATCACAGAGATGGTGAGTGGTTAGAGTGTGGCTGCCACAGTGATGACCCAGCTGCAAATTCTGCTTTGGTCTTAGTCACTTCACCTCAGGCAAGTTCTAACCCCTCTGAGCCTCAATTTCCTCATCACAGTACCCACCAACAGTAGCATGGTGAGGACAGAATGAGATTATGCATGCAAAGCAGTTAACGCAGGACCTTGTACATTGTTAAGTGCGCATGAGATGTTATTCTTTATGTTTCTGTTTTGTGACTTGCCTAAGGTCCTGCTCCAGATTTTCAGCAGAACTTGAATCCCATCCTTCTAAATTTATTTTCATCTGTTACAAACAACGTGTGCCACATTTCATATTATAGCTGCCATATTTAAACTCTAATTACATCTTTGGGTAGGAGGAAATCAGTCACCTAATTCTCATCAGAGATACTTTTATCTTGTAGGGCTTGGGAGATTTCTGCTGACTACATTCATCCATTATCTTCTAACCGTTGTGTCTTCTGATGTTGAAGTGACATAGCTTTCTTCCCATGGCTCTAGCCACTTAAAACAAATGATCCCACTTTCAAAGAGGTTATATTAAGACAACAGTGGCTGGGCACAGTGGCTCATGCCTGTAACCCTAACACTTTGGGAGGTCAAGGTGGACAGATCACTGAGGTCAGGAGTATGAGGCCAGCCTGGCCAATATGGCGAAACTCTGTCTCTATGTACTAAAAATACAAAAATTAGCCAGGCATGGTGGCGGGCGCCTGTAATCCCAGCTACTCGGGAGGCTGAGGCAGGAGAATCGCTTGAACCTGGGAGGCGGAGGTTGCAATGAGCTGAGATGGCACCATCATACTCCAGCCTGGGCAACAGAGTGAGACTCTGTCACAAAAACAAAACAAAAAAACCCAACCCAGTTTTGTGGGGTTATTAAATTGCACAGGAGAGAGCAGCCATTCACAGATGGATTAGTGAGAGATTACAGGAAAATAAGCACAGTGAAACGACAAAAGAATGCAGTTGGGATATAATGGGAAGGGTGTTTGCCTCCTGTCTTCTGCAGATGCTTCCCTCAATCATTTTATTAACCTTGCAGTAACACAAACCCACATGGTAAGTGACCAGATTTAGAGACACCGTTCACAGGGTTTTGGCAGAGTTTCATCATATAAAATGTGGCAATTAGATCGCGCCACTGCACTCCAGCCTGGTGACAGAGCGAAACTTGGTCTAAAAAAAAAAAAAAAAAAAAAAAGGCAATTAAGGTAATGTCTGGGCAGGGTGCAGTGGCTCATGCCTGTAATTTCAACACTGGGAGACTGAGGTGGGAGGATTGCTGGAAGACAGGTATTCCAGACCAGCCTGGGTACATAGTGAGACCGGATCTCTACAGAAAAATAAAAACAAATCAGCTGGGCTTGGTGATGTGTGTGCCTGTAATTTCAGCTACTCAGGAGGCTGCAGTGGGAGAATCACGTGAGCCCAGGAGTTCAAGGCTGCAGTGAGCTATGATTGCACCACTGCACTCCAGCCTAGACAACAGAGCAAAGACTGTCTCAAAAAAAAAAAAAAGAAAGAAAAATTATATTTGTAGGGTACATTGGGGTAAGCAGAGCTGTAGAGCTCAAAGTCTTGGAATGCAGGTAATGTGAGCCATTTGAGCATACCAGTGCTTTGCAACATAGCAGTTAGTTTAGGGGCAAGGAATTAGTAGTTTAGGACCAGAATGCCCTGATCAGCACTGACTATCCATACCATCATGTTGGCCTGGCCACCATCAGCATAGGAGAAGCCATCACTGCCACTGTGGCCCCAGATGGAGATCCACAGCTGGAGACAAGAAAATTATTACAAGGAAGCTTTGGAGAAGAGAAATGACAGTAGCTATGTGCCAACTATTTTTCCAAGCACTTTACATGTATTAATTCATTTACATAACTTACGAGATAGGTACTGTTATTTTCTCCCTTTCATGGAAGAGGAAACTGAGGCACAGAGGCTAAGCTCCTTGCCAATGAATACAGCAAATGAAAGAGCCTGATTCAAACACAGGTTGTCTTCTCCAGAACTTGTACTCAACCACTATGTCCCATAAAGAAACAGGTGCAGAATTAACTGAAAACGTAAATTGTAGCACATTATATACTTTTGGAGTTTATTTCTCATTTGAATTTTAAAAGGAAGCTCCTTGGGTGTGGTGGTATGCCTGTAGTCCTAGCTACTTGGGAGGCTGAGGTGGGAGAATCACTTGAGCCTGGGAGGTTGAGGCTGCAGTGAGTGGTCACCGTGTCACTGCACTTCAGCCTGAGTGACAGAGCGAGACTTGGTTCAAAAAAAAAAAAAAAAGGCTCCTGATATAGGATATGGATGAAAATGTTCTGGAAGGGCATGCATGAAACGTAATGATGGTCACTGACTGCTCTGCAGAGGGATTGATGGGTAAGGAGCTTCTGACTTTTTTTTTTTTTTTTGAGACAGAGTCTCTGTCATCCGGGCTGGAGTGCAGTGGCATGATCTTGGCTCACTGCAACCTCTGCCTCCCAGGTTCAAGCAATTCTCCTGCCTCAGCCTCCTGAGTAGCTAAGATTACAGGCGTGTGCCATCACGCCTGACTAATTTTTGTATTTCTAGTAGAAATGGGGTTTCACCACGTTAGCCAGGCTGGTCATGAACTCCTGACCTCAAGTGATCCACACGCCTCGGCCTCCCAAAGTGCTGGAATTATAGGCAAGAGCCGCTGCACCTGGCCATACAACTTTACAAAAACACAGCTTAGTTTTTATTGACTCCAAATTAGGAAAAATTGTGAAAAAGGAAAAATAATGGAAACATTATTTTGAAGAGTTGTAGCTAAGAAAAATTAGAATTCAGTCCAAACTGTAAAAAATAATAAAAATTGAAAAACATTAGGCAAGATTAGAATCTAGCAACATATGTACTATAGTTTTTGAAACAATTTTTCTCTCTCCAGTTTCCCATTTTTACTAAAGACAAATCATTATGGACTGATTTGCATTACTATACTTGGCCTAATTATTTGTATACAGTGCAGCAAGTATAATATTTTTTTTTTTTTTTTTTTTACATAGGCTTTTAAATTGGCTTTGATGGAACCTTATTCCATAGAAGGAATCTCAGATAAGACTTTTTAAAAGCCGAACCTGGCCATGGATTTGTACCATCAAATACCTATGAGTTGGGTGAATTCCTGTCCTCTTATGGTTCCAAGATAAACCTGGTGCTCCTGGGCCTGTCAGAAAGTGACATTGTTTACTTATAACAGGTCAGAAACCCTGTACAGGAACTGTAGACAAAGGTATGAGGCCATTTTTTCCAAGGGATTCCTACTGGCTCCATAAGTCAAGTTTGATTCCTTAAAGGAAAGCACACCATTCTAGTCAAAGCCTTAGTAAAAAAACTAGTTTCTCCAATTGTGTCCTATTACAAATTAAAACAGATTCTTATTACACTTATGCAAATAACTGTATTGTCATAAATTAAGAATACTCAAAAATAGTTTCCAAATTCTGTAGAAATCAGGTAGAGAGAAACAAATAGACTCCAAATTTTGTTCATAGGCGCATACTCAATTGTTAAAAGCTGTAAATAGCTTAAAAGAAAAGTTTTCTTCACTCTGAAAAACAAAACAAAGGATCAGCAACACTTTAAGCAAAAAGTTAAAAAGACTACTTCAGACTTCTATTAGTTTAGTCTATGAAGTGAATTCCTGTTCTGCTTAATATTCATGAACATTAAGCTCTCCATGAGTCCTGAAAGTTTTTCCTTAAATCTGATGTCACAACCTCCAAAGTTATCAGAAACCTGCATTCAAGAGCACCTGTTAAGAGTTTTATAGCTGATTATAAAACCACCTTCTAAAAAGGACCAAAACAAGATAAAAATTGTCTGTTGATGACAAAAAGTTTTAGGGCAGCCATAATCAAAGGACACAATTGACAAGGAAATTTGTCACTTCTGTGGCACATAATACTTTAACATAACAATTATAATTATTACTTATAACACACATTAAGTCATATCAGTATTATAGGAGTTTCCCATAATTTTGGAACACATATGAATAACATATTTATACAAATACAGCCCAAAGAAAACGAAACACCATTTCATATTTGACAATGCTTCCTGTATAATTTTTATACCAAATAAGCCAAATATGTCATTTTTGGACTTTAGGGAACCTATTAATATCTTAAAGAATTACTAGGTCAGAAAAAGATGTAATTTATAATTTAATTTTGGAAAGTTTGTCAAATATCAAAAGTTTAAAACACTTGATATTACAAAATAGGATCCCAGGTCATTGTAAAATAAGTCATTCATTTAACCAAAGTAATAATTCAAAGATTTTATTAAAAAGGCAAAAACCTTCATTCTTTGAGACAGGAGACTTAATTTTTCAAACAATAAGCCCTAATAAAGATAGCATGAAGACAATTAAATTTTTTTCCAAAATTTTATAAACAATCTATAAAATTTTTATCTTGACCATACTGCATGAAGACAATTAAATTTTTTTCCAAAATTTTATAAACAATCTATAAAATTTTTGTCTTAACCATAAGATATAACTTCCATAAACCTTTATAACCTTTAATAAGGAGTTGGTTAATGCTTCAAGAAAACCTTGTTAATCTGACACAGGGGCCCATATGCTGGTCTTGCATCAGTGTGCCTTTGACATTAATGATTAATTTATAGAGAAACTGAACTTATTTTATCTCTCAAAATCAGCCCTTACAATCTCACATGTCCACCTCTTCTGCAATAGTCCCTGGGCCTTGAGGAGTTGAATAGCTTTAATTTTTGGCCCTGTGTCTCAGGAATGCAGTTTGTTTTGATTAGCATTTTCTATCAGGCCTGAAGATAAGGCTTTAATTGCTGCCAGTATTTAAGATTTAGCAAGACTTGGTGTTCTTTTTGGACCCAGGAGTCAAAGCCCTGTAACTCAATGTCACAAGTACTTTAAAGTGCATACAGGGAGATACACAAATGTAATAACCTTAATTTAAACAAATTTTAATCTCAGTTTTTTCCCTAAGCAAACCAAAACTTAATAATAATATGACAACTTGATGGTATAAACTTTTTTTTGCTTTTATAAATCCTCTTATTGTGATTTACACAGACCATTCATGACATGCTTGAACTTTCTGGTTTGTCCTGAATATCCCTTTTTTAAACAACCCATTATTTTATTTTAGGATTAAATTTACCATACAAGATTCTCATAAGAAATTATTTCTCTTTAAGCTTTTTTTTATTACTAAAAATCCCTCTTTATTTTTATAACTTTCCTTACATCTCTCTTATTTCCTTGTTCCTTTTACCTTGTTTTACACATGACCTTTAAATAAGCTTTAAATCAGATAAAAATTGTTCACCTTTTTTTAAAGGACCCTTTTTTTTTTTTTTTTTTTTTTTTGGAGATGGGAAGTTTAGCTCTTGTTGCCCAGGATGGAGTGCAATGGCACGATCCCTGCTCACTGCAACCTCCGCCTCCTGGTTTCAAGTGATTCTACTGCCTCAGCCTCCTAAGTAGCTGGGATTACTGGCACCTGCCGCCATGCCTGGCTAATTGTTGTATTTTTAGTAGAGATGGGGTTTCACCATCTTTGCCAGGCTGGTCTTGAACTCCTGACCTCACATGATCCACCTGCCTCGGCCTCCCAAAGTGTTGGGATTACAGGTGTGAGCCACTGCACCCAGCCATAATACATTTTTTTAAATAGAAAGAATGTTTTCCTACAATATATTTTAATTGGAAAATACCCAAATAACGATATACCTATTATTTAATATGTTTAGATTCTAAATTATGACAAGTTTGTCTATAAGTATCTATCCCATTACATTTATCTATTTTATTTTAATTATTTACCTAGATTATTTATGAAAACTGCAATAGTCATCATTTAAAGTTGTGAAACTTGCCATTGCAAAATTCTGAGACAGTGAAAAATATATGACCTAACGGACTCCATCTTGCTTCTAACCTCCAAGCTGTCCTTGTTCATTCCTGAACTCTGGGAGGAACTTAGTTTATAGTTTCACTTTGAAACGAAGATGATAACAGTCCTTTCTGAAAACACACCTTACTGCCTGTGGACTAGACTGCTTAAAGCCACAAGATAGAAGTTATGGTAATCTTATTAAATTCAAGATGTAGCTATTTTTATTAAATCAATGTCAGTGTTTTATTTATTAAAGATGACATGAGCAAAGGTCATTATGTTTTGGGCTGACTTTATAGTTTTGTAACCCCTATGTCAAATTTTGACACGTTATAGTATTTGGCAGGGATTAGTATGAAATTGCTTGGTCAATAAATGTAAACAAAAAGATGTATGCTGGCAATTATTAAGACATTTCTAATATTAATTTACCAATAATTTTATTTATTAATTTTTTGAGATGGAGTCTTGCTCTGTTGCCCAGGATGGAGTGCAGTGGTGTGATCTGGGCTCACTGCAAGCTCTGCCTCCTGGGTTCACACCATTCTCCTGCCTCAGCCTCCCGAGTAGCTGGGACTACAGGTGCCCGCCACCATGCCCGGCTAATTTTTTTTATTTTTAGTAGAGATGGGGTTTCACTGTGTTAGCCAGGATGGTCTCAATCTCCTGACCTGGTGATCTGCCTGCCTCGGCCTCCCAAAGTGCTGGGATTACAGGCGTGAGCCACCACGCCTGGCCATTACCAATAATTTTAAAGCTAGCTTATTTATTAAAGATTTTACTTGGCTAGGCATGATGGCTCACGCCTGTAATCCTAGCACTTTGGGAGGCCGAGGCGGGTGGATCACAAGGTCAGGAGATAGAGACCATCCTGGCTAATACGGTGAAACCCCATCTCTACTAAAAATACAAAAAATTAGCCAGGCGTGGCAGCGTGCGCCTGTAGTCCCAGCTAATGGGGAGGCTGAGGCTGGAGGATGGCATGAACCCGGGAGGCGGAGCCTGCAGTGAGCCAAGATCACACCACTGCACTCCAGCCTGGGTGACAGAGCAAGACTCTGTCTCAAAAAAAAAAAAAAATTTTTACTTAAGGTATGTAAACTTGGAAAAGCATTTGACTAGTTTTTTTTCCTGATAAAGTATTTGATTCAAACACTTTTATTTTCTTAAGACAGCCCTAGGCAGTTGTCAGTTAAATAGCCTTAAATTTGTGTATTAAAGGAAACAACTCAGTTGAAAATCAAATAGCAAAATTTCCATCATAAGGTATGGAGAGAAAAAGTCTGGTGTGCTAGAGAAAGATTAAAGATGGATGCCAGATCAAACACAAAATTATAAAAAGGTATCATAGGATTGTACATGGAGACCAATTTTATTTCGATAGGTATTGTCAGGCCTCTGAGCCCAAGCCAAGCCATTGCATCCCCTGTGACTTGCACACATATGCCCAGATGGCCTGAAGTAACTAAAGAATCACAAAAGAAGTGAAAATGCCCTGCCCCGCCTTAACCGATGACATTCCACCACAAAAGAAGTGAAAATGACTGGTCCTTGCCTTAAGCAATGACATTACCTTGTGAAAGTCCTTTTCCTGACTCATCCTGACTCAAAAAGCTCCCGCACTGAGCACCTTGTGACCCCCACTCATGCCCGCCAGAGAACAACCCCCCTTTGACTGTAATTTTCCTTTACCTACCCAAATCCTATAAAACGGCCCCACCCTTTTCTCCCTTCACCGACTCTCTTTTCGGACTCAGCCGGCCTGCACCCAGGTGATTAAAAAGCTTTATTGCTCACACAAAGCCTGTTTGGTGGTCTCTTCACACAGATGCGCATGACAGGTATTACCTGTCTTTTACCTGGATCTCTGGGCAGAGCCCACACTGAATCCTGGGTCTCCAAACAGGGAGAAATATTATGAGGGTAAACCACGTGATGTTTTTACAGGACACTTAAAAAAAATTTTTTTTTAACAAAGACATTTTTTAAATGTCTATACCCCATGCTTCTTTAAAAACCAAGAGTATCCTCTGTTGCAATAACTATTTTAGTCAATAAATTAGGTAACACCATACAAAAGCAAGCAGTTTAAGGGCTTAGACAAATTTGTCTGTTACACTCTTAGGATTCCATAAGGAAAAACAGGTTTCTCCCCTAAAGGGACTCTGGTGCCTTCTCTGTTTGCTTTAAGGAACCCCGGGCTATTACAAGCTATTTTAGGTCCCCCATACAGCAGAGGGTGCAAGAGAAAGGAGAGATAGCAGAAGTAAACAAAGAATTCAGTCAACTGAGAAGAAAAATTTTTGTTCAAAAAAGAGACAAGGTCCTAGTAAGGGAGGAGACCACCCCTCATATCGTCTTATGCCCGAGTTTTGCCTCCAAAGAAAGAAGTAAAAACTAAAAGGCAGAAATGAAATCCACAGGCAGACAGCCCAGTGCCGCACCCTGGGCCTGGTAGTTAAAGATCGACCCCTGTCCTAATTGGTTCTGTTATCTATAGACTACAGACATTGTATAGAAATGCACCGTGAAAATTCCTATCTTGTTTCGTTCCAATCTAATTACCGGTGCACGCAGCCCCCAGTCACGTACCCCCTGCTCGCTCAATCAATCACAACCCTCTTACATGCACCCACTTAGAGTTGTGAGCCCTTAAAAGGGACAGGAATTGCTCACTCGGGAAGCTCGGCTCTTGAGACAGAAGTCTTGCCCATGGCCCCGGCCGAATAAACCCCTTCCTTCTTTAACTCGGTGTCTGAGGAGTTTTGTCTGTGGCTCGTCCTGCTACACTAGGAGAAAAACACATAAAAAATATGAAGGCCTTTTAAACACAAACACACATATGCACGGATACACACATCTTGGATGTTAGCTTTTAATTAAGGTGCCTTTTAACTATTGAGCTCCTTTTAAAAAATCTTTTTAAATCTCATTACCACATTTCAGCGAGGACCATTGCTGCTATTTCGAAGTACAGCCATTGCTCTTTCAGTTCAGCCTGGTTAGCAAAAAGGTGGCCTTGTTATGTAAATAAAGGCCCTTAGTAGTCAAAATTTTTCCTCTTTTTTTTTTTTCCTTCTGCGGG
This sequence comes from Macaca fascicularis, assembly GCF_037993035.2. Classification (NCBI taxonomy): domain Eukaryota; kingdom Metazoa; phylum Chordata; class Mammalia; order Primates; family Cercopithecidae; genus Macaca; species Macaca fascicularis. Next base: position 49,798,948 of record NC_088390.1, read on the forward strand.
CTGTTTTTCTCCCCTCAGCACACCAGCTGGTTGTTAATCTTAAATTTAGCCAAGACAAACCCCAATTCAGTCACTTACCTAGGGATGGGTCTCAGGCTGAAGAGTGCTCTCTACCATCCTAGAGGCAGGAAAAAATAGACCTCATCTTCCCTGTTGTAAGTGAGCTGAGACTCCATAAAGGAGTTACCTGCTTTCCATCATCATGGAAGCAGGAAAAACTTGCCTTCCTTGTGTTGGAAGCAAGTAAAACTCCAAAATAACAAAAGGAGTTGCACAGCAAAATAAACTTTATATCTCAATCAAATATTGGGAAATCAGATTCTCTGGAGGGGGTGCTTCCAGGCCTCAGCAAATTGTCCTATTGGTTTGAGCCATAAAGATAGCTCAAGCTGGTGCCAAGCACCAATAGGAGATTTGTCAAAGGTCAGGGGCACCTCCATATAGAATCCCTCTGTGGTTAACAAAATGTGAACTTCGAAAATCTGAGACAGGTCTCAGTTAATTTAGAAAGTTTTGGTGACAAAAAAAAAAAAAAAAGTAATTAGAGACAGGGTAGTGCTGGATTAACCAAATGGTGGATATGATCTAAGTTTAAGGCATCAGTAGAAAGGGGAATAAAAGCAATAAAAGCCATGAAAAACACAAAGTTTTGAGGCCAGGCGTGGTGGCTCACGCCTGTAATCCCAGCACTTTGGGAGGCCGAGGCGGGCAGATCACGAGGTCAGGAGATCCAGACCATCCTGGCTAACACGGTGAAACCCCGTGTCTACTAAAAATGCAAAAAAATTAGCCGGGCGTGGCAGCGGGCGCCTGTAGGCCCACCTACTTGGGAGGCTGAGGCAGGAGAATGATGTGAACCCGGGAGGCGGAGCTTGCAGTGAGCCGAGATCGCGCCACTGCACTCCAGCCTGGGCGACTGAACGAGACTCTGTCTCAAAAAACAAACAAACAAACAAAAAAAAAAAACACAAAGTTTTGAAAGACTGATGTTGGCTGGGCGTGGTAGCTCATGCCTGTAAGCCCAGCACTTGGAGAAGCTGAGGTGGGAGGATCCCTTGAGGTCAGAAGTTTGAGACAAGACTAGGCAACATGGCAAAACCCTGTCTCTACAAAAAATACAAAAATTAGCTGGATATGGTGGTGTACGCCTCCAAATACTCAGGAGGCTGAGGTGGGAGGACGGCTTGAGCCCTGGAGGTGGAGGTTGTAGTGAGCCAAGATCACAACACTACACTCCAGCCTGGGTGTCAAAGCAAGATTCTTTCTCCAAAAAAGAAAAAGAAAAGAAAAGAAAAGGAAAGAAAGTTTACTGTTTAAAACAAATATAATAATATGATATTGTGGGGTTACTATATAGGCAGATGTTAAATACAACCACAGTAAATGGACAAGAATAGCAAAAGAGAGGGGAAGTGAAATTTTAATGTAATAAGGTTCTTATATTTTATATGAAATAGTACAATGTGATTTATTGATTTATTTATTAGAAATAAGGTCTTGCTATATTTCCCAGGCTGGTCTTGAATTCCTGGCCCCAAGCAATCCTCCCAACCTCGGCCTCATTGTACAATGTTAACTGTAAATAGACTGTGCTAAATTAGAGATGCATATTATCATCCTTAGCACAACCACCATGAATATAGTAACACAAGGAAATTTGGGAAAGTAAAACAATATGTGGAAATTAAACAACATACTCCTAAGTAGCCAATGGATTAAATAAGAAATCACAAGGGAAATTAGAAAATAGTTAGAGATCACTGAAAATGAAAATATTCCATACCAAAACTCTTGAAATGCAGGCAAAAACATGCTTAGAAGGAAACTTATCACTCTACATACCTATATTAAAAACAAAGAGGAAAGAAAAAAAGAAGGATCTCAACCTCAAATCACCAATTTTGTTGATAAAATCCAATACCTTTTCATGACTAAAACATTCTACAAAATTAGGAAAAAATACTTTCTCAACTTAATAAAGGGCATGCAGAAAAGAACAAACTAAACTCAGAGAAACAAAAGGAAGGAAATCATAAAGATTATAGTGGAAAGAAAGGAAATAGATAATAGAAAAACAATAAAGAAAATAGTGTCGAAACTTGGTTGTTTGAAAAGATTGACAAAATTGACAGAACTTTAGCTAGATAGAACGAGAATAAAAAAGAAGACTCAGATTACTAAAATCAGAAATAAAAGTTGGGGCCGGGTGCCATGGCTCATGCCTGTAATCCCAGCACTTTGGGAGGCCAAGGTGGGCGGATCACGAGGTCAGGAGTTTGAGACGAGCCTGGCAAGATGGTGAAACCCCGTCTCTACTAAAAATACAAAAATTAGCCGGGTGTGGTGGCGCACACCTGTAGTCCCAGCTACTTGGGAGGCTGAGGCAGGAGAATCGTTTGAACCCAGGAAGCGGAGGTTGCGGTGAGCCGAGATCGTGCCACTGCACTCCAGCCTGGGTGACAAGAGTGGAACTCCGTCTAAAAAAAAAAAAGAAAGAAAGAAAAGTCATGATATTACTACTGACCTTTCAGAAAGAAAAAATATTATAAAGGAATACTGTGAATAATTGCATACCAACAAATTAGATAACCTAGATTAAATGGACACATTCCTGGAAACTCAAATTACCAAAACCAACTTAAGAAGAAATAGAAAACTCGAATAGGCCTATAACAGGTAAAGAGATTGAATTAGTAATCAAAACTCTTCCCTGAAAGAAAAGCCCAAGACTGGATAGCTTCACTGGTGAATTATGCAGACATTTAAAGAGAATTAACATCAATCCATCACAAACTCTTCCAAGAAATAAAATGATAGAGAACATTTCCCAATTCATTCCTTGAGGCCAGTATTAGCCAAAGATATGACAAGAAAAAATTACAGAATCATATCCCTTATGAATATAGACACAAAAATTCTCTACAAAATACTAGCAAACCAAATTCAGCAATGTATAAAAAGCATTTTTTCCCCGTAATATACACCATTATACACTATGACCAAGTGGGATTTACCTCAGGAGTGTGAAGTTTTTTCAACATATGAAAATCAGTACAATTACACCATATTAATAAAAGAGTAAAAACTGATAATTATCTAAATAAAGTCAGAAGAAGCATTTGACAAAATCCAACACACTTTAATGATAAATATACTCTGCAATTTAGGAGCAGAAAATGTCTTCAACCTAATAAAGGGCATCAAAAATAACCCATAGCTAACATCATACTCAGTGGTGAAAGACTAAAAAATTTTTCCCTAAGGTGAAGAATAAGACAAGGATGTTTGCTACTGCCATTTATGTTCAGCATTGTACTAGAGATTCTAGCCAGAACAATTGACCAAAAAGGAAATAAAAATAAAAATTACAAGTTACAAATAAATTAAAAAATAAAATATTGGGAAGGAAGAAGTAAAACTATTTCTACTTACAGATGACATAATCTTGTATATAGAAAATCCTAATGAATTAACACATAAAAACTATTATAGGTAATAAACTAGTCCAGCAAAGTTGCAGGATACAAGCTCAATATACAAAAATCAATTCTATTTCTATACAGTATCTGTGAACAATCTGAAAATGAATTAAGAAAACAATTCTGGCCAGGCGTGGTGGCTCACGCCTGTAATCCCAGCACTTTGGAAGGCCGAGGCAGCCGTATCATCTGAGGTCGGGAGTTCGAGACCAACTTGACCAACATGGAGAAACCCCATCTCTACTAAAAAAAAAAAAATACAAAATTAGCTGGATGTGGCGGCACATGCTTGTAATCCTAGCTACTCAGGAAGGCTGAGGCAGGAGAATCACTTGAACCCGGGAGGCAGAGGTTGTGGTGAGCTGAGATCGTGTCATTGCACTCCAGCCTGGGTAACAAGAGTGAAACTCCATCTCAAACAAACAAACAAACAAACAAATGAAAAAAAAAAAGAAAAGAAAAGAAAGCAATTATATTTACAACAGAATCAAAAAGAATATAATACTTAGGAATAAATTTAACAAACTAAGTTCAAGAATTGTACACCAAAAATTTAAAAAACTTGTTGAAAGAAATGAAAGAACTAAATAAATGGAAAGACATCGCATGTACATAATTCTGAAGATTTAATGTTGTTAAAATGGCAATACTCCTCAAATTGATCTGCATATTCAACACAATTCCCATTAAAATCTGAGCTGGAATTTTAGCAGATATTGAAGAGCTGATGTTAAAATTCAAGAGACCCAGAATAGCTAAAACAATCTTGAGAGAGAAGAGCAAAATTGAAAGACTCACATTTCCTGATTTCAAAATTTATCACAAAGATATAGTAATCAAGACTGTGGTGCTGGCATAAGGAGAGACATAGATAGAATAGAATTGACAGTCCAGGCCGGGCGCGGTGGCTCAAGCCTGTAATCCCAGCACTTTGGGAGGCCGAGACGGGTGGATCACGAGGTCAGGAGATTGAGACCATCCTGGCTAACACGGTGAAACCCCGTCTCTACTAAGAAATCCAAAAATTAGCCAGGCGAGGTGGCGGGCGCCTGTAGTCCCAGCTACTCGGGAGGCTGAGGCCGGAGAATGGCGTAAACCCGGGAGGCGGAGCTTGCAGTGAGCCGAGATCCGGCCACTGCACTCCAGCCTGGGCTACAGAGCGAGACTCCGTCTCAAAAAAAAAAAAAAAAAAAAAAGAATTGACAGTCCAGAAATAAGCCCATGCATTTAGGGAGAATTGGTTTCAGCCAGGTTGCCAAGGTATTTCGACTGGGGAAAGTATAGCCTTTTCAACAAATGGTGTTGGTATAACTAGATGTAAAAGAATGAAATTGGACCCCTACCCCATGCCATATATAAAAATTAATTCAAAGCCGGGCGCGGTGGCTCACGCCTGTAATCCCAGCACTTTGGGAGGCTGAGGCGGGCGGATCACAAGGTCAGGAGATCGAGACCACGGTGAAACCCCGTCTCTACTAAAAATACAAAAAAAAAAATTAGCCGGGCGCGGTTGTGGGTGCCTGTAGTCCCAGCTACTCCGGAGGCTGAGGCAGGAGAATGGCGTGAACCCGGGAGGCGGAGCTTGCAGTGAGCCGAGATCGCGCCACTGCACTCCAGCCTGGGTGACAGAGCGAGACTCCGTCTCAAAAAAAAAAAAAAAAAAAAAAAAAAAAAAAAAAAAAAATTAATTCAAAATGGATCAAAGACCTAAATGGAAGAGCTAAACTATAAATCTCATAGAAGAGGCCAGGTGTGGTGGCTCATGCCTGTAATCCCAACACTTTGGGAGGCTGAGGCAGGAGGATTGCTTGAGCCAGGAGTTTGAGACAGCCAGGGCAACATAGTGAGACCCTGTCGCTATAAAAAACTAAAACATTAGATGGATGTGGTGGCAAGTACTTGTGGTCCCAGCTACCTGGGAGGTTCAGCCCAGGAGGTTGAGGCTGTAGTGAGCTGTGATCACACTACTGCACTCCAGCCTGGGCAACAGAGCAAGACCTTGTCTCAAGAAAAAAAAAAAAGAAAAAGAAAAAAAAGAAAAAGAAAAAAAGAAAAGGCACAGGATTCCAATTGACATTTTTTCCAAAGAAGATATACAAATGCCCAACATACACATGAAAGGTTGCTCAACATCATTAGTCATTGGGAAATGCTAATCATAACCACAATAATATAACACTTCACACCCACTAGGAGGACTGTACTAAAAAAGATGGACAATAACACATATTTCTGAGGATGTTGCAAAACTGGAACCCTCATATACTGCTAGTGAGATTATAAAATGGTACACTGGCATTGGAAAACAGTTGGCAGTTCCTGGAAATGTTACACACACAATTACCACATGACACAGCATTTCCACTTAGGTATATATCTCCATGAGAACAGAAAACACATGTTCATACAAAACCAGAAATGTTCATAGCAGTATTATTTATAATAGTCAAAAAGTGCAAACAACCCAAATGTCCATCAACAGATGGGCGGATAAACAAAATACGTGATATATCTATGATTGTAGCTGTAAAAGAGCCAGGTATTAGGTAGCCATAAAAGGGACAAATTACTGATACATGTTACAATATGGATGAACATTGAAACGTGCTCAGTGAAAGAAGCCAGGTATAAAAGAACATAATGTTTGATTCCATTTATGTGAAATGTCCAGAATAGGCAAACCCATATAGACAGAAAGTAGATTAGTCATTGCCAGGGGCTGGGATACAGAGGTGAATGGGGAGTAACTACTAAATTGGTGTAGAATTTCTTTTGGAATAATGAAAATGTTCTGGAATTAGATAGTGGTGATGGTTGTACAACCTTTTGAACATACTAAAGCACAACAAATTGTACACTTAAAAATATGAATTTTATCATATATGAATTATATCTCAATACAAAATATAACATAAAATACAAAATAATGGAAAAGGTCTGTCAGTAATGAGCCAGGTTAAAAAATAAAAATAAAAGAATAATAATAATATGGCAATATTACAATCCTTTGGCAATAAATTCATTAAAGAAAATGAACAAATTCCTTGAAAAATACAACTTACCAAAAACTGACACAAGAAGAAATATTCATTTAAAGTCACTCAGCCAGGAAGGTTAAAAATAAAAATAAACAAAAGAAGAAACAAAAATTCAGAATATTCCTATAACAGTTAAAAAAACTGAGTTAGTAATTTAAAACCTTCTTACGAAGAAAATTCCAGGCCAAGATAGTTTTGTTGTTGTTGTTGTTGTTTTTTTAGGACACATGACTATGACTCAGCCTCAGGAGGTCCTGATGTCATGTGCGCCGGGATAGCTTTAAAAGAAGAGAAAGTCAATGAAATTTCCTAGAAGGCAGAGCAAAAAAACAAAGACCAGTTCAAGAGGTTCAGAATCCATGAATTGTATCAAACATTTAGGAAACAATGCCAATTTTACACAAGCTGTTTCAGAAAATAAAGAAGCAAAGAACAGTTCTCAATTCATTTTGATGAAGACAGCATGACCTTGATAGCAAATCCTGACAAAGATATTACAAGAAAATTTTAGACTACCATCCCTCATACGCACAGATGTAAACACCCTTAACAAAATACCAATAAATCAAATCTAGCAATTTATAAAACAATAATGCATCATGACCAAGGGGGTTTATTTCAGGAATGCATGGTTGGTTTGATGTTTCATTTGTATAATTCACCATATTGGCCAAATCAAGAAAGAAAAAACTATGATCAGTGTTGTTTAGAAAAGTATTGATAAATTAATGAGAGTACCTCAACAACAAAATGATCATAGTTATTTTGGAAAAGATAGAAACTTTGTTAGAACTCTTTACACTTATTTTATGGTTAAGAATATATTTTTGTTTGCTTGTTTTAAAATTTCATCATGTGGGGGCATGGACACCATAGTCTTTTCCATATCTCAGGAATGACGATCCTAGGACTTTGTCTCTAGCCGTTTGTGTGATCATAGGTGATTTAGACTTCTCTGGTCATCTTTCAAGTGAGAAAAAGAACAGATGTCCTTCATAAAGGGTTGAGGACTGGAGCACTGGGTGTTGCAACCACACTCACAATCTTACCTTAAATTCTGTGAATTGCCATTGGTAGAAATAATTGGCAGATTATATTTGCAGACAAATAAAGTTTATTACCCCACCTAATTTTCCCAGCCTACAGATGCAGAGTGAGAATCTAATTAAGATAGCCAGCCATCTGCTGGATTAGGCCATATAGCTCCCTTTTAACTAGCTGGGTTATATTTGACTTGACAACATTGTTCTACGTGGTTACTGATGATAAACACACCCTCCAGCCCTGGGGACAGACCCTGGACCACCAAAGCCCATTTAAGGATTAACATTCATGATGCCCCAATCCTGCCTATATTACATAATTTACTTGTGTTTAAACAAAACAAAACAAAAAACACAAAAGAAGCAAGGCCAGGCACGGTGGGCTCAAGCCTGTAATCCCAGCACTTTGGGAGGCCAAGGTGGGTGGGTCCTGAGGTCAGGAGTTCCAGATCAGCCTGGCCAACATGATGAAACCCCATCTCTACTAAAAATATAAAAATTCGCTGGGCATGGTGATGTGTGCCTGTAATCCCAGCTACTTGGGATGCTGAGGCAGGAGAATCACTTGAACCCAGGAGGTGGAGGTTGCAGTGAGCCGAGATGGCACCACTGCACTCCAGCCTGGGCAAGATAGAGCGAGACTCCATCTCAAAATAAAATAAAATAAAATAAAATCGCTGTGATTTACATGTTTTTCCTTCTCTCTCTCTCTCTCTTTCTGTTTTTTGGTGGAGTCTGACTCTGTTGCTCAGGCTGGAGTGCAGTGCCACAATCTCTGCTCACTAGAACCTCCGCCTCCTGGGTTCAAGTGATTCTCCTGCTTTCCTGCCTCAGCCTCCCAAGTAGCTGGGATTACAGGCGCCCGCTGCCATGCCTGGCTAAGTTTTGTATTTTTAGTAGAGATGGAGTTTTCACCATGTTGACCAGGCTGATCTCGAACTCCTGACCTCAAGTGATGCACCTGCCTCATCCTCCCAAAGTGCTGGAATTACAAATGTAAGCCACTGTGGCTGACTCATGCGTTTCATTTTTATTCCAGAACGTCCCATGAAGAAGGTATTATTGGGATTCTTACTGTCCATATGAGGAATCCATACCCCTAGCAGGACCTGACTTCTCCCCATATTCCTCTTTACTGCTTTATGTTGTTGTCTTCTTCCTGTTTTAGAAGGCAGACCCATGTTTGACTCACATCTTACTCATTTAGCACTCAGTCTGTTGCATGCCTATTGCACAGTAGGTCTTAGTAAATATCTACTGCTTGGAATTTGATAAAGTATGGCCCTCCTATTCATCCTCATTGGTCTAACAAGGCCTTCTAAACCAATCAGCCTGGAAAGTGAATTCCACATTCTGGCATGAATCACCACGCCACCTCACCCATGATAAATAGGTCAGAGGGGATTTCACAGTGTTTCCTGGAAACTGCTCCACTCCTCCCTTGCGAGGCAGCATTTTATGGTAGGAAACTCTTGGCTTCAGAAAGCAGATGGGTTACGTGCCAATGTCCACTCTTAGACAAGTTATTTAGTTTCTCTAAGCCTCGGTTTCCTCATCTGTGACTTTTTTTTTTTTGATGAAATGAGATACTATGCATAGTTTTCATTTCCGATCCCCTCATTCTTCTGTATTCCTCCTCTCTGTGCAAACAAGACGTGGGACAGGCGCATGGTGGCTCACGCCTGTAATTTTGGCACTTCGGGAGGCTGAGGTGAGAGGGTTGTTTGAGGTCAGAAGTTCAAAATGAGCCCAGGCAACATAGAGAGACCTTGTCTCTACAAAAAAAAGTTTTAAAAATTAGCTGTGTGTGGTGGCACGTGCCTGTATTCCCAGCTACTTGGGAGGCTGAAGTGGGAGGATTGCTTGATCCCAGGAGGTGGAGGCTGTAATGAGCTATGATAGTGCCACACCCTAGCCAACAGAGCAAAACCTTGTCTAAAAGAAAGAAAGAAGAAAAGAAGAAAGAAAGAAGGGAAAAAGAATAAAAAGGTAAATGGTAAAAGGTTTTAGGGGAAAAGGAGCCTGCAGAACAAGAATTAGGGGAATCAGGAGTGAGTGACAATGTGGAGGTCAGCGGTTCTGAGCTACAATCCCCGTCCTGTTTTATATAAATTGAGACTCTCATTCCTAAAATGGACTGGCTGTCTTGCAGGGTTTATAAGGATAATAAGAGATAACCATGTGACTTATCTAGCACACAGTGGGTACCCCATAAAGAGTAGCTATTACAAGGTAAACTAAGACATTTATCTTTTCCTCATTTTGCTACCCACTCTGTCCCCAAAGCAAACTCCAACTAATTCCTTCCAAAACACCATCTTTCTCTTTGCCACCAGCCCCCCCGGCATTTTTTTTTTTTTTTTTTTTTGAGACGAGACTCGCTCTGTTGCCCAGGCTGGAGCGCAGTGGCGCCATCTCCACTCACTGCAAGCTGCATCCCCCGGGTTCATTGCATTCTCCTGCTTCAGCCTCCCCGATAGCTGGGACTACCGGCGTTCGCCACCACGCCCGGCTAATTTTTTTGTATTTTTAGTAGGGACAGGGTTTCACAGTTTTCGTCAGCATGGTCTCGATCTCTTGACCTCGTGATCCACCCGCCTCGGCCTCCCAAAGTGCTGGGATTACAGTCATCAGCCACTGGGACCGGCCAATCCCCACCTCTTTTGAACACTTCTACTCTCCAGTCCACCCATACGTCCTGCAGTCAAGCCAGAGGAGGGAAAACAGAGCAAAAGAAAGTATTAAAGGAAGTAACTTTAAATCAGTAACTTTGAGAAAAATATTTAAGTTCCAATATTATGTGTGTGTGTGTGTGTGTGTGAGAGAGAGAGAGAGAGAGAGAGAGAGAGAGAAAGAGAGAGAGAGAGAGAGAAGGAGAGAGAAAGCCTTTGTTAAACTGGGTAACTCCAAATCCCAGGAAAGTAGAAATGGGAATTTTTATAAAAGCATGATATATCAGTAGAATGGAAATAAATCACCAGGTTTAAATCTGAGTGTGTGACTATGGGCTCCAGTCTTCAGGGACTGTATGTTCGCATGTCCCAATCCGGGACGAGGAAAGAGGAAGGATTAAAAAAAGAAGAAGAAAAAAGCATTGTGGTTTAACAGTTCCTACAGGTTTCCTTTTTTTTTTTTTTTTTTTTTTTTGCTTTTTTTAAAGCTTGCCCCATAGTTATGGGAACACCTCTGGTCTCAGATGAGTGCTGGGAAGGAGGGGACTTGCTCCGGGCGCAAGTTTGTGCGGAAGCGCGACTGGACCTGGGCTCTGAATCTGGGGGTCCGGGGTTCTGCACCCAGTCGTCAGCTTCCTCATCCGCAGAGTGGCCCCCAGAAGCCTCCGGGTGGTCGCGAGGATGCTCTAAACCCCGGGGGCTAAGGCCGAGCCCAGCGTCCCGCGCCCAGCCCGCGGGAGCTCTCGAGGCTCGCAGCGCGGCCGACCTTCGCCACTTCGTGGGCAACTGGCACTTCGGTGCCCGCAGGCTCTCGAGGGTACCTCGCGAGGCCCGACCAGTCCTCGCCGCCCGCCCCTCCGCGCCCCACGTGACTTCCTGACGGCTGCAGGGACTGCCCTTCCCGGGCTAGGTTTCGTTTCCTCGGCAGCCTCGGAGCGCGGTTGCAGTAGTCGCGTCTCGACCCCTGGGAGCATCATGGCACAGCTGTGCCCCCTGGCCGAGGAGCTGTCGTGCTCCATCTGCCTGGAGCCCTTCAAGGAGCCGGTCACCACTCCGTGCGGCCACAACTTCTGCGGTTCGTGCCTGAACGAGACGTGGGCCGTCCAGGGCGCCCCATACTTGTGCCCGCAGTGCCGCGCCGTTTACCAGGCGCGACCGCAGCTGCACAAGAACACTGTGCTGTGCAACGTGGTGGAGCAGTTCCTGCAGGCCGAGCTGGCCCGGGAGCCACCCGCCGACGGCTGGACGCCGCCCGCCCGCGCCTCTGCACCCAGCCCGGGTGCCCAGGTGGCTTGCGACCACTGCCTGAAGGAGGCCGCCGTGAAGACATGCTTGGTGTGCATGGCCTCCTTCTGTCAGGAGCACCTGCAGCCGCACTTCGACAGCCCCGCCTTCCAGGACCATCCGCTGCAGTCTCCAGTTCGCGACCTGTTGCGCCGCAAATGTTCCCAGCACAACCGGCTGCGAGAGTTTTTCTGCCCCGAGCACGGCGAGTGCATCTGCCACATCTGCCTGGTAGAGCATAAGGCCTGCTCTCCCGCGTCCCTGAGCCAGGCCAGCGCCAACCTGGAGGTAACGAATGGCCCGGGAGGGCGCAGAGGGCAGCCTGGGCCTGCTGGGTGGTGCAGAGGGGCCACCGGGGGCCTCTCTGCCACCCTCTGGACGCCCTGGGGGAGATGGGCCTGAATTCGAGGCCGGGGCATCTCCAATGTCAGAGTAGAAAGGGGCTGGGAGATTATATAGTCCTCTGCCATCATCCATGAAGACAGGTTAGGTTGCTTGCCATAAGCCTGTCTTTGTCTGATGGTGTTTATTTTTATTTTTTTTGAGACAGGGTGTCGTCCCTCTCACCCAAGCTGGAGTGCAGTGGCAGAATCACAGCTCACTGCAGCCTTGACTTCCCGGACTTAAGGGATCCTCCTACCTCAGCCTCAAGAGTAGCTGGGACCACAGACTCGCTAATTTTTTTACCTTTTTGTAGAGATGAGGTTTCGCCATGTTGCCCAGGCTGGTCTCAAATTCCTGAGCTCAAGCGATCTGCCCACCTCTACCTCCTAAAGCGCTAGGATTAAAGGCGTGAGCCACTGCACCCCACCATCTGATGGTGTTTAGTAGAGGGTTTTGAATGTCAACTATGAACCTTGGAGGTAACCTCTGTTCCTTCACGAAGTCCTGGTGGCACCCAGGAGGTGGATATGATTTAGTTTCATTTTACTCTTGAGGATACTGAGGTTCAGAGAAATGAACTTAGCCTGACCTAATGCAGTAAATGGCCACGCAAGCATTGCGGCCCAGGTTGGTTCGATTTCATAGTTTGCATTTCTCCCCATGGACCAGCCTCGTATCCAGGTCCGTAGAGTCTGGAGCACCAAACAGCCCAGGAAGCTTGAGGTCATGTAAGCAAAAGCCTTTGGTGGGCCGGAGAGTTCGTGTGATCAGGAAGGGTTGTTATTAGAGGCCTAAGAGGGAGGGTGGGCAGCCTCCCAGTAATCACTGGATCAGAACCACAGGGAGAGCCAACACTCTTGCACCATAGTGTCCTCTGTCCTGGCCGTGTGACTTTGAGCACAGGGTTTGGCCCCTGGACCTGGGTCCTCACCAGTATAGTGAGGCTGTGGGACTAGGTGGATTCCTAAGGGCCTTTCAGGTCTGCAATGTTTTTAGGTTGTCTGGGGATCATACCTTTCCCTTGTGGACTCAAAGCAGAGGCTGAAATCAAACCACCTTTTGTTACATCAGCCTAAGATCCAAAGCATGGCCTGATTTCATTTCATTCTCACAGCACCTTCAGGGAGAACAAGACCCGTCTTCGTGTTGTCAAAGGAGACAGTAGCCTGAGCAAGGTCAGAGTTGGGGGTCTGCATCCAGCTTTGTGTAGCATATAAGCTTGGCTTTTTTTTTTTTTTCCTTTTAGAGACAGGGTCTTGCTATGTTGCCTAGGCTGTTCTTGAACTTCCGGCCTCAAGGGATCCTCCCATCTCAGCCTCCTGAGTAGCTGGGACTACAGGTGTGCCACCATGCCTGGCTATAAACTTGGCTTTTTTTTTTTCCTTCTTTTAGAGACAGGATCTTACTTTGTCACCCAGGCTGGAGTACAGTGGGGTGATCATAGCTCACTGTAATCTCCAACTCCTGGGCTCAGGTGATCCTCTTGCCTCAGCCTCCTGAGTAGGTAGTACTACAAATGTGAGCCACCACACCTGGCTAAGTTATAAAAAATTCTTGTGTAAAGACAGGATCTCACTATGTTGCCTTGGCTGGTCTTGAACTCCTGGCCTCAATGCTCCTCCCATCTTAGCCTCCCGAGTAGCTGGGACTACAGGTGTGCTACCACCCGGCCTGGCTGTAAAATCAGATTTTTTTTTTTTGAGACGGAGTCTTGCTCTGTTGCCAGGCTGGAGTGCAGTGGTGCGGTCTCAGCTCACTGCAACCTCCGCCTCCTGGTTCAAGCGATTCTCCTGCCTCAACCTCCTGAGTAGCTGGGACTACAGGCGTGTGCCACCATGCCCAGCTAATTTTTATATTTTTAGTACAGACTGGGTTTCATCATATTGGCCAGGCTGGTCTCAAAGTCCTGACCTTGTGATCCACCCACCTTGGCCTCCCAAAGTGCTGGGATTATAAGTGTGAGCCACCATGCCCAGCCCATATATATATATTTTTTAATCTTTTCTTTTAGAGACAGGTTTTCACTCTGTCACCCAGGCTTGAGTACAGTGGCATGATCATAGGTCACTATAACCTTAAACCCTGGACTCAGGTGATCCTCCTGCCTCAGCCTCCTGAGTAGCTAGGACTACAAGTGCGTGCCACCACAGCCAGCTAATATTTTAAAACATTTTTTGTAGAGACAGGATCTCACTATGTTGTCCAGGCCGGTCTTGAACTCCCAACCCCAAGGGATCCTCCCACCTCAGCCTCCCAAAATGCTGGGATTACAGGCGTGAGCCAGGAGCCTGGCCTAAACTCTGCTGTTTATTCCTAACAACAGGCCTTCCTCTGCCAACGCCTGCCCTGCTGTCCTGACTTGCTGAGTCCTATAACAGGTCTGCTTTTTGAGCCCTGCTACTGCTGCCCATCACTGTTGGCAGAGCCAGTCTCAGCTGGGCAATGCCCTTGGCCTTGGGGGTTGGGTTGTCTTGGCCACTGGTATGGGCGGACTTGAGACTCTGGTGCCTCCCATGTGGAAGACCCAAGTCTCCAGTCTGTGAAGGGATCCTCAGAATTTCAAAAAGTCCTTTACCTTTGATTAGGGGATTATTGCTGCTACCAAAGTTTTCGGGTCACTTTCCTTTGGTCTGGAGTCATGTGGGCACCATTCATGATGAGGGTACTGCTGCATGTGTTTGATTAATGGTGCATCAAATCTTTCAAAACACAGGGCTCAGGGTGTAGTGCTATGAGCAGCTCTTGAAAGTGAAGCAGTTGGCAGCCTTGGGGTGTTATGAGGTCTCTTCCTGCTCGGAGGCCAGCAAGGCCGGATGTATGTAGGCCTGGTCTTTGGCCCACACCTTATCTTGGCCACTGTTAGAGGCCAGGTCGAAGGGCGGTGTCACAGAGGTCAAGTTTGAAACATCATGAGCAGCTTGGGCTTTTTGGATTGAGTTAGTGTGGCCTTGGTCCCTGCCTCCAGCCCCTACATGTGACTGTCATTGGGTTGTTCAAATCCAGATTCAAGATCAGGTTCCGCCCAGAATATCTTGGGTGGAGTTGAAGAGTCTGGAAAATGGAAGACAGGGCTAGAGTATGTTGAGTCTGCTAGTTTCGGGAAGGAAATGGTTTTTTTCTGGAAATCTCCAGCATGCTCAGTTTGGACATGTGTCTATGATTTTAATATCAGGATCTTAGATGTGCCAGTCACTAGTAGTGTAGCTGGGGCAAGTCACTTAATTGTTCCATGCCTCAGTGTCTTTGTCTGTAAAGGCTACATAATTCCTACCTCATAGTGTTGTTCTTAGCTTTAAGTAAGTTAATACAGGTAAAGCACTAGAACCATGCCTGGCATACAGTAAGTGCATAATAAATACTAGCTGCTCTTGTTACAGCAGTGGTGATTTGCCTTCCCATTTCTGTGCCCCATTATTTCATCTGAGCAAGGAGGTAGGAGACTTAGATATTGATTATGAAAATTAATAGAAATCAGATGAGGATACTAGCTTCCTTCATATACAGTTTGCCTTTGTTTCTGGAGGTGGCTAGGATTGAGCAGATTTGCGGCTGGGCTTCAGCCCCTGTGAGCTGCTTCATCTTTTTTTTTTTTTTTTTTTTTTTGAGATAGGGTCTCACTTAGTCACCTAGGCTGGAGTGCAGTGATGCCATCTCGACTCAATGCAGCCTTAACCTTCCGGATTCAAGCGATCCTCCTGCCTCAGCCCCCTAAGTAGCTGGGACTACAGGTGTGCACCACCATGCCTGGCTAATTTTTGTATTTTTAGTACAGACAGGGTTTTGCCATGTTGCCCAAGCTGGTCTCGAACTCCTGAGTGCAAATGATCCACCTGCCTGGGCCTCCTAAAGTGCTAGGATTACAGGCATGAGCCACTGCGCCTGGCTGGCTGATTCATCTTCCCAGCCCTTGGTGGTCCCAGTCTACAGTGAGCCTTGGACTCTGGTTTCTGTCTCCCTGCCCTGTGAGGCTGACAAAGGCTCCCAGCTTTGTTCTGGGATTGGCAGATGCCTCTGGAGTGAACATCCTTGATATCAGGCTTATCTCTCTGGGCCCCCTTCCCCCTTCTCCTGGACCTTGACTTCTTAATCCTCTGCTTGATTGGCTCTCCAGCGTCTTTTAGCAGATCTCCCCCCTGCCCCGTTATTTGGACTGCTTTCCTGGTTGTTTGCAGTGGGAGGACTGGTCTGAGTGGCCCCACCTGCCATTACCGAAGCAGCTGTCCCAGCTCGTTCTATTCCTGTGTAAGCTTGGCCACCTTGCTGTCTTCCTTGCCTGAGTTTCATTGGCTGTAAAATGGGTAATTAGAGAAGAAACTCATAATAATATAAGCTGACATGTAGTATGTTTTTCCTAAGATCCAGGCATTGGGCTGAGTACTTACATTGTTTCAATGAATCCTCCCAATATCCCTGTGAGCTGGGGAGAGTTGTAGCTATTTTGTGTCCAAGAAAACTGAGGTGAAGGACACAGTTGCACAGCTGGGAATTGGGACTGGAACCCTGGTCTGTACTGTCCTCTGAGAAGGATGAAGGGAGGTAGTAAGTATTAGAATACTTCAAAAAGCTCCAAGCAGGCAAGACTTGGGTGACAGAACTTGGGGTGGCAAGACTTGGGTGGAGTGGAAGAGGAAAGAATCTATCCTGTGGGATAGATCCAGGGATGGCTTCTGGTGGGGCTGGGCTGAAGAGGTGCATTCTCACCCTCATTTGTTTTCCCTGCAGGCCACCCTAAGGCACAAACTAACTGTCATGTACAGTCAGATCAACGGGGCGTCGAGAGCACTGGATGATGTGAGGAACAGGCAGCAGGATGTGCGGGTGAGTGGCAGGGCTCTCCAAGGCCAGCCCTGCCCTGTGGCTTCCCTCGCCTTCCAGGCAGGACAGGCGTGGCTCTCACCATGACAAGGCTGGTGTTGGGTGCACTCATGGTGTCAGAATGAAACATCAACCTTGCAAAGCATGCAGACTGCTGTGTGTCCGAGAGAGATCCTTTGCAAACCCGAACCGAAAATTACCTGTAAGCCCAACTGTGGGGGAAATCATTATAAATTAGGGTTAAAAAGTAGTAATTCAAAAAAATGATTATGATATAGAGTGGGAGAAAAAGAGGAAGCAAAAGTATATACCTCCTAGGGTTGCATTTATTTACAAAAAGGAAGTATATTAGTTTTGTAGGGCTACTGTAACAGATTGCCACCAACTTGGTGGCTTACAACAACAGAAATGTATTCTGGCAGAGCTCTGGAGGCCAGAAGTCCAAAATCAAGATGTTGGCATGGCCACACTCCCGAAGTCTCTAGGGGAGAACGCTTCCTTGCTTCTTACAGCTTCTGGTGGCTCAGGCATTCCTTGGCTTTTGACTGCATCACTCCAGTCTCTGCCTCTGTCTTCACATATCTGCCTCTTCTTCCCTTAGTGTCTTCCATCTCCAATAAGGACCCTTGTCACTGGATTTAGGGAGCACCTGGGTAATCTAGGATGATCGAATCTCAAGATCTTTAATTGCATCTGCAAAGACCTCTTTCCTCAGTAAGATTACATTTGCAGGTTCTGGTATATGGACATGTCTTTTGGGGGCCCAGCATTCAACCCATTACAGAGAGCATGGAAAGAAACTGAAAGGGAATATTATAGAAGGATCAGAGTGGAGGTGTTGGAGTGGTAAATTAGGAATGGTTTTGTTCCCCGTTTTTCAGATTTTCAATACGTTTAAATTGCTTTTAAATGGAAAGATCCGATTTTTACCCCTTTTCAGAGCTGCAGCACCCAGTTTTATGGCAGCAGTTATGGTTTAATTAGATGAGATCTAGGTTAGAATACCAGCTCTGTCACATACTAGCTTATGTCGCTTTGGTCATGTGGACAGATCTTCGAGCCTTCGTTTCCCAGTTTGCACAACGGAATCACAACTTTCTGAAGATGATTGTGAGACAAATGAAAGAATGCACGTGAAAGTACCTGTATTTGTTAGAGGGCAGGCTATACTACTGTAACAAAGATACACCAAAATTCAGAGGCTTAAATATGATTGAAGTTTATTTTGCCAACTGACAGTCCAAACCCACACATGAGTAACCCAGACTAAGGGTTCATGTGATCATTCAGGGATTAAGGGTTCTCCCTTCTTATTACCCTACTATTCTACAAGGTATTGTCCCAACCTCTTTGACTGGAGCTGAGTTACCATTACATCTTTGTTCTAGCCTGTGAGAAAAGGGACAAAGAGGAAGTGGAGGACAAGCAATTTTCCTTTACACAAACGATACAGTGTTGCACATATCATTCCTGGGCGTGGGTCATTGGAAGGAGTTTTGTCACGTCACCTAGCCTAGCTGCAGGGGAGGCTGGGAAATGTAGTCTGAGTAGCCACATGCCCAGATGAAACTCCAGGGATGTTCTCTTACCAAAAGGAAAAAAGGGAAAATGAACACTGGGGGACACTTGTAGTCACATTAGAAGTCGCACAGTAAAAGATTGGCAGAGAAGGCTGGGCACGATGGCTCACGCCTGTAATCTCAGCACTTTGGGAGGCCAAGGCGGGTGGATCATCTGAGGTCAGGAGTTCAAGACCAGCCTGGCCAACATGGCGAAACCCCATCTCTACTAAAAATACAAAAAATTAGCTGGGCGTGGTGGTGCATACCTATAGTTCCAGCTACTCGGGAGGCTGAGGCAGGAGAATCACTCGAACCCGGGAGGCAGAGGTTGCAGTGAGCCGAGGTCAGGTCATTGCACTCCAGCCTGGGTGACAAGAGTGAAACTTCATCTCAAAAAAAAAAAAAAAAAAAGCCAGGCACGGTGGCTCACGCCTGTAATCCCAGCACTTTGGGAGGCCGAGGCGGGCAGATCACGAGGTCAGGAGATCAAGATCACAGTGAAACCCCGTCTCTACTACAAATACAAAAAATTAGCCGGGCGCTGTGGTGGGCGCCTGTAGTCCCAGCCACTCGGGAGGCTGAGCCAGGAGAATGGTGTGAACCCGGGAGGTGGAGCTTGCAGTGAGCCGAGATCGCGCCACTGCACTCCAGCCTGGGCGACAGAACTAGCTAGACTCTGTCTCAAAAAAAAAAAAAAAAAATTGAGGAAGAAATACTTGAATTCCTCTCTTCCAGTCTACTGACTGGGTATTTGCAAAGAAGAGAAGTTTATTTGGCTCAAAGTTCTAGAGGCTGAGAGGTCCAAGAGCGTGCTTCCGGCATCTGGTGAGGATCATCCATGGCGGAAGGATGGAAGGCAGGAGAGCGGGACAGGAAAAAGGAGGTCAAACCCTTTGATAAGGACATGAATCCATTCACGAGGGCAAAGCCCTCACGATCTAATCACCTCAATGGCAATTCAGTCTCAGCATGAGCTTTGCAGGAGACATTCAAACCATAGCAGCTATTGAGGCTACCCAAGATGTGAAACAAAATTGCAGCTGCTAAAGCAGTGCTGTCCGGCAGAAATACAGTAGGAGTGCAGATGTAATTTTAAGTTAATTTGAATAGTACATGAGATTTATTTTATTTTATTTATTTATCTTTTTTAGAGATAGGTCTCACTCTGTCACCCAGGCTGGAGTGCAGTGGAGCAATCATAGCTCACTGCAGCTTTGAACTCCTGGGCTCAAGTAATCCACCTGACTCAACCTCTACCCCACTTAACTCCCCACTATCTAGGAGTACAGTCCATCTAATTTTTTTTTTTTTATTTTTGTAGAGAAAGGGTCTCTCTGTGTTGCCCAGGCTGGTCTTGAACTCCTGGCCTCAAGCGATCCTCCTGCCTCGGTCTCCCAAGGTGCTGGAATTATGAGCATGAATCACTACACCTGACTGAGATTAATTTTAATATTACAGTTTATTTAATTTGGTATATCTTAAGTATTATTCTTTCATCATATCATCAATTTAAAAGTTTTAAGGTATTTTACATTCCTTTTTTTGGTATGAAACCCTTGAAAGCCAGTATGTATTTTACACTCATGGCAAGTCTCAGTTTGGACTAGCCACATTTCACGTGTTCAGTAGCCACATGTAGCAAGTGGCTATGTTATTGGAAAGTACAGTTCTAGAGCATGATATTCTCTAGAACTTTTCCAGAGCTGCATCCTGACTTTTTATTTTGTTTTGTTTTTTGTTTCATTTTATTTTGTTTTATTTTATTTTTATTTTATTGAGAGAGTCTCACTCTGTCTCCCAGGCTGGAGTGCAATGGCACGATCTTGGCTCACTGCAACCTCTGCTTCCTGGGTTCAAGCGATTCTCCTCCCTTAGCCTCCCAAGTAGCTGGGACTACAGGTGCATGCCACCACAACCAGCTCATTTTTGTATTTTTAGTAGAGACGGGGTTTCACCATGTTGGCCAGAATGGTCTTGATCTCTTGCTGACTTTTATTTTTAAAAATTGCCCATGAACCACCTTTAGCTTAAGAAATAAAATATCATCATTGGCCGGGCACGGTGGCTCAAGCCTGTAATCCCAGCACTTTGGGAGGCCGAGATGGGCGGATCACGAGGTCAGGAGATCGAGACCATCCTGGCTAACATGGTGAAACCCCGTCTCTACTAAAAATACAAAAAACTAGCCGGGCGAGGTGGCGGGCGCCTGTAGTCCCAGCTACTCTGGAGGCTGAGGCAGGAGAATGGCGTAAACCCAGGAGGCGGAGCTTGCGGTGAGCTGAGATCCGGACGCTGCACTCCAGCCTGGGTGACAGAGCTAGACTCCGTCTCAAAAAAAAAAAAAAAAAAAAAAGAAATAAAATATCATCGACGCAGCCCCTCCCATCTGTTTCTCCCTTATTCTACCCCCTTTTCTCTCTTCCAGAAGTAACCACTCTCCTGAATTTATTTATTCATTCTCACGTGTTTCTTTGTGCATATAACCATTCTGTTTGTTTCTAAGCTTTATTGAAAGAGCATCATATGGTGGATCTTCTTCTGCAAGTTGTTTTTCTCTCATGGAGATTTATCCAGGCATAACTCCAGTTTATTAATTTTCATAACTCTTTAATATTCCATCCTATGAATACCTCCCAGTCTTCGCATCAAATCTTCTGATGGATGTTCAGGTTGATTCCAGGTTTTTGCTACTTCAGACAATGCTGCCTGTGAACATTCTTATGTGTGTCTCAGGGGCAGGTGGCTGCGATTTTTTGTAGCATAGATTCCTAGGACTGGAGTTGCTGAGTCAAAGCGTATGAGCACCTCCAAATTTATTAGATATTGCCAAGTTGCTCTCCAAAGTGGTTTGTTCTCCCACAAAATACAGGTAAGAGTTCCTGGAATCCCACATCTCACCAATGCTTGAGGCTGCAGCCTTAGCATTTTTGCCCCTTTGATGAGTGTCCTCTTGCCTTGGCCCTCTCAGATGACTGCAAACAGAAAGGTGGAGCAGCTACGACAAGAATACACGGAAATGAAGGCTCTCTTGGACGCCTCAGAGACCACCTCGACAAGGAAGATAAAGGAAGAGGAGAAGAGGGTCAACACCAAGTTTGACACCATTTATCAGATTCTCCTCAAGAAGAAGAGTGAGATCCAGACCCTGAAGGAGGAGATTGAACAGGGCCTGACCGAGGGGGATGAGTTCGAGTTTCTGGAGGTGGGTCGCCACGAGACATTGTTGAATGGTTTTTGTTTTTTTGTTTTTTGTTTGCCTGAGATCATGCTGTTGATAATAAGGCCCTCAAGGAGCTGGGGACTGGAAGAGGTCACTGGAAGCATCCCTGAGACACATGCTGTATTAGTTTTCTGAGCTGGGCAACAACTTACCACAAATGTAGGGGCTTCAAAAAATGTTTATTTATTCTCTCAGAGTTTCTCTGGCTCAGGAATCTGGACATGGCTTTATGGGTGGCCTGCATAGGGTCTCACCAGGCTACAGTCTGCCAGGGAAGGCCAGGCTGTTTCCTTTGGAGCTCAGGGTTGTCTTCCAAGCTCATGTGGTTGTTGGCAGAATTTAGTTCCTTATGGTTGTAGGACTGAGGCCCCCGCCCTCCAATTTCCTGCTGGTTGTCTCTCAGATTGATAGCTGACTTCTTCAAGGCCAGCATGAGAATTTCTCCTCTAGAAAGGTGCAATCCCTCTTTTAAGGGCTTTTACCTGATTAAGTCAGGTCCACCCCAGATGATTGCCCTTTTGACGAACTCAAAATCAATTGATTTGAGATGCTAATTACACCTGCAATATTCCACCCCCTTTGCCATATCACATAACCTAATCACAGGAGTGATATCCTATTTCATTCACCGTCCTGCCCATACTCAATGGGAGGGCATTGTATAGGGTATGTACATCAGTTGGGGTCAGGGGCTTGACCTCATCTTAGAATGTTGCCTACCACACACACTCCACCTCTTCCTCCTATCCTTCCTCCAGCAGCCCCTGGAAGTGTGTGTTAGTAGTCCCTTTTGCATTGCTATAAAGGAGTACCTAAGACTGAGTTATTTATTTATTTTATTTATTTATTTTGAGATGGAGTTTTGCTCTTGTCGCTCAGGCTGGAGTGCAGTGGCGTGATCTCGGCTCACCGAAACCTGTGCCCCCAGGTTCAAGTGATTCTCCTGCCTCAGCCTCCCGAGTAGCTGGAACTATAGGTATGCACCACCACGCCCAGCTAATTTTGTATTTTTAATAGAGATGGGGTTTCACCATGTTGGCCAGGCTGGTCTCGAACTCCTGACCTCAGGTGATCCACCCGCCTTGGCTTCCCAAAGTGCTGAGATTACAGGTGTGAGCCACTGCGCCCAACCAGACTGAGTAATTTATAAAGAAAGGAGGTTTATTTGGCTCACAGTTCTACAGGTTGTACAAGCATGGCATCAGCATCTGTCTGGCTTTTAGTGAGGCCTTTGGTGAGGAAGGAAGCGTTTACTCATGGCAGAAGGTGAAGCTGGGAGCAGCCATGTCACAGGGTTAGAGAGGGAGCAAGAGACAGAGGAGGAGGTGCCAGCTTCCATTAAACAACTAGTTTGTGCAAGAACTCACCTGTTACCATGGGGAGGGCACCAAGCCATGCATGGGGGATCCACCCCCGTGACCCGCACACCTCCCACCCTGCCCCATCTCCAACATTGAGAATCACATTCCAACGTGAGATTTGGAGGGGACACACATCCAGACTGTATCAAAGTATCTTTCTAAAGCATGGGCCCCCTGCTATTTCTGGCCTCATGTCCCTTAGCACGGCCTGCAGGGTCCTGGGTGACTGGGCCCTGCCTGTGCCAGCAGCCTCATCTCTTATCACCCACCCCTGGGTCATGCCCTGTGCACTCACTGTTCCCCAGACACAGTGGGTGTGGGCGGGATGCCACGCCGGGCATTCTTGCCTAGTGAGTCATATCCTTCCGGGGCCTTGGATCCCATTGTCCTGCCATATCGGTGTTCCCAAGCATGCCCCACTGCTTCTACAGTAGCATTGGGTGATGTTGTTTCAGATGTGCATTTTTTTCCTGGCTGTTTTGACTGTAAGCCCATCTCTTATTACCCCCATTCATCCTCCTGCAAATCTGACCAGCACATAGCAGAGTGCTTGGCATATAGTGGTGTGCCCCATTGGTTGAGTGACCTGCAGCTCTACCTGAAAGGCCTAGATTCCTTGTTCAGATCGGAGTGGGGAGACAGTGCAGAAGTGAATGGGAACCTTCTCTCTGTGCACTGAGGCCTGATGCGTGCCTAGTCTGGATGGCGTTAAGTTTCATCCCAAGTGCTCATTCCTGTCTGTTGGAGTAGCTGCCCCGAGTGCTCGAAGGATCTGAGTGCACATCTAGGCCTCTTGATACTGTACAACCCTATTTTTCTCAAAGTTTGGGACTTCCAGGAAGACCCTCCTTTCCCATAAGATATTCCCTGGCTGGAATCCACATCCCTTGAGATGTTCCTGTCTCTTACCAGAATGTGTGATTAGAGCTGTTCCCCTAGGATTGGAGTGGTCCTGAGTTTCCTGTGCTTTTCCACCCTCAGCTAGAAAAGTGGAAAGAACATCGTCCTGGGGGATCAGAAGAACTCAGTCCCAGCTGTGTCTGTGCCCCTAGCTGGTGGAGTTCCTGGCAGGCTACCGGCCATGTCTAGACCTCAGTTTCCCCATCTGTAAGATCAGTGACCTCTAGGGACCCTTCCAGCTCCAGATTACTGTGTCTTCAAGTGTTATTTAAACTCCTGGTGACCTCTGGCCTGTAATTTGAGAAGGCTGATTGAACTTAGCACTCATGGGCCTAGGGGAGAGCTTCCTGCCGTTGGTGAAGACTGAGCCCAGGTCCCAGTTTCACCAGAGCTGCCTGCACTAACCCCCTGGCATGTTTCAGAAAGCATCAAAACTGCGAGGAATCTCAACAAAGCCAGTCTACATCCCCGAGGTGGAACTGAACCGCAAGCTGATAAAAGGCATCTACCATAGCACCTTAGACCTCAAAAACGAGCTGAAGCAGTGCATCAGGCAGCTCCAGGAGCCCACCCCCAGCTCAGGTGACCTTAGCAGCCCCCTGTGGAACCCTGTAACCCGATGGGTCCCCTCAATGTTTTGGGATGGGAGACTGGGGCATGATCCCGAGCACTGGGTCCTGAGTTTCAGGGCTCCTGAAACATCCGCCCTCCATCTGGAGGCTGGTGGGGAGTCTGCTTCATCCTGACATTTTAGGATCTTTCCTAAAGCATTTTTGGGGACTTGATGTTCATGCTTGGACTTTCTGAACAGATAGGCTCTTTTGACCTGTGATCTTGAGGCCAACCTGGATGGGTTTTGAATGGGCTAGGGCTTGTTACTGTGTTTGGTGGGGGAATGGCTCGTTTGGGGGAGAAATCTAGAATTCCTCTGACACCCCCTTTTCATCACTCCATATCCAATCCATTGCCAAATTTCACTTCTTTCAATCTCCTGACTCAGTCTGCTGATCCTAGCGCTGCTTGCCTGTTCTCCATTGCCATCACCTGTCGCCCTATGACTGTGGCAGCTTCCTAAACCCTCTGCATCTGCTGTGGCAGCCAGAGAGATATTTTCATGATGCAGAGCTCATGTCCTGGGACCTATTCTGCTTTGTCCTCTCACTAGGCTTCCCATTACTCCCTGATGCAGACCAAACCCTTGACCCTGGTCTAGAAGCCAGCTCAGGCCCTGTTGGTCTCTCTCCAGCCCCAAGGTGCCCCCTGCCCTCCTCTGGTGCATCTCTCTGCATTCAGTTCCTCAAATATGCAAAACTTCCTGCCACAGTGCCTTTGTGTTTGCTCTTCCCCACTCTCCAGAAGGCTTGAACTCCACCGTCTTCACTCATTAACTCCTCTCACCCTTCAAAGATCTCCAAAACATTACATTTATAGCCAGCCTCCCCTGCCACGGCTCCCACTCCTCAGACTGGGCCCGGGGTCCTCATCATCCTCCTGGGGCTCTTGCATGGGCAGTATCGCACTCTTCCTTGGGATCCCCATATATCTCCCTCATTAGGTTGTGATCTCTATGAGGTCAGGGGCTGTGGCTTATTTATTTATTTATTTAGAGACAGGATCTTGCTCTGTCGCCCAGGCTGGAATGCAATGGCATGATTATAGTTTACTGTAACCTCAAACTCCTGGGCTTAAGCGATCCTCCTGCCTCAGCCTCCCGACTAGCTAGGACTATAGATACACAATATCTTGCCTGGCTAATTAAAAAAAATTTTTTTTTTTTTTTTTTGAGACAGAGTCTCACTCTATCACCCAGGCTGGAGTGCAATGGCCCAATCTTGGCTCACTGCAACCTCTGCCACCTAGGTTCAAGCATTTCTCCTGCCTCAGCCTCCTGAGTAGCTGGGATTACAGGCATGTGCCACCACACCCAACTAATTTTTATATTTTTAATAGAGACATGGTTTCACTATTTTGGTCAGGCTGGTCTCGAACTCTCGACCTCAACTAATCTGCCTGCCTCAGCCTCCCAAAGTGCTGGGATTACAGGCGTGAGCCACTGGGCCCAGCCTAAAAAAATTATTTTTTGTAGAGCCAGGGTCACGCTCAGTTGTCCAGACTGATCTTGAGCTCCTGGCTTCAAGTGATCCTCCTGCCTTGGCCTCCCAAAGCACTGGGATTACAGGCTTGAGCCACTGTGCCTGGCCTGTCTGATTTTTCTTCAACGCTATTTCCCTAGTGCCTAGCACAGAGCCTGGCCCATAGTAAATCTCTGTTGTGTAGCCCAGGATTGGGCTTGAATCTCAGCTTGGCCTGCCGAGTGTCCTTGCAGAAGGGCTTCTGAAATCGGCGGCGGTGCAGCCCCACTGTGGAAGTGCTGCGTGGGGGCAAAGCTATAGGTGGCTGGTATGTGGGAGGAGGGGAGAGAAAGAACGGTGGGAAAGGAACAAGTGTTGACCCAGCCTCCGCTGCACGACCTTGATCTCATTCAGGAGTCACATCAACCATGAGCAAGGTGAAGTCATCCCCATTGTGTACTCGAAGAAACCAAAGCCCAGAGAAGTCCAGAGGCCACCGAGCTGGGTGCTGGTGGAAAAAAGACTTGACCCTCGCTACATTTTAAGTCAGAGAAAAGAGGGAACACGCCAAACTGGTTCTTAGATCACCTTGTTTGTAGCTCTTGTAAAGGATGGGATGGGGAAGGTTGGAGGAAGGGGCTGTCTGTGTAAACCCTCTGCCTGCCCAGCGAACCATGGCAAAGCTGGCTTCTAAGGTCAGTGAGAGGAGCCACACACACTGGGCCCTTCTTCTGTGACACAGGTGACCCTGGAGAGCATGACCCAGCGTCCACACAGAAATCCACACGCCCTGCGAAGAAGGTCTCCAGTAAGTAGCCCCACCCCTGTCTCCATGGCAACAGCATGGGCTGTGGCCTCCCCAGGCTCTGGCCAAGTCACTTCCAGCCCATCCCGAGTCACTGTGGAGCCTGGACCTCAGTGGGAAAGAAGTTGGCGGCAGTCCCCACTGCAGGCGGTTGCAGGGCTGTGGCAGAAGCTCCCCTGTCCATCAGCATTGCATTTTTGGGCTGCCTGGAACGGCAAGATGCCTGAAGCTGGCTTGTTTTGAGAAATATTTACTATACCCAAGTCCCTGGACAGAGCCTTGGGTGAGGAGACTGATGGTGGTCCGGGAAGGGCAGAGGCTAAACCTCCTTGGCATCTCAGCAGCGTTCAGTCTCTGGGTTGTAATGGGCTTCTGCTATTACCATGTTTCTCAACCTATTTTTTTTGTTTGTTTGTTTCTCACTATTGCCCTCCTCCTGCTTCATCCCCTGAACCATTTGAGAAAATGTTTTTCCTAATTACAACCCATGAAATTTTAATACCTCCCATCTACTGCATAACTGTTTATGTTCTGTGCTTTTACACATAAAAAGAGTAATCTTCTTTTACTCCCCCTCCCCTAAGGATCCATTTTTGCCCTCCTAGGGGTACTGTCCCCCTCACTGGGCAGGCACCTGCCATTGACATGGGGGTTGGGGAGAAGAGTGATCCTGTTCTGCAAATGTGGACAACAGTGATATCGAGACCACAGGATGATTGTGAGTGATGAGGGGACACTGACTGTGAGAGCTCTTTATGAGCCATATACCACTGACATGCCCATATACCACTGAGATGCCCATATACCGCTGACATGTCCATATACCGCTGACATGTCCATATACCGCTGACATGTCCATATACCGCTGAGATGTCCATATACCGCTGACGTGTCCATATACCGCTGACATGTCCATATACCGCTGAGATGTCCATATACCGCTGACATGTCCATATACCGCTGACATGTCCATATACCGCTGAGATGTCCATATACCGCTGACATGTCCATATACCGCTGACATGTCCATATACCGCTGACATGTCCATATACCGCTGACATGTCCATATACTGCTGACATGTCCATATACCGCTGAAATGTCCATATATCGCTGACATGCCCATATACTGCTGACATGCCCATATAGTGCTGACATGTTCATATACCACTGACATGTCCACATACCACTGAAATGTTAGCTGTCATTGCTTCCCTGAAAAGTCGGTGTGAACCCAGGAGGGCTGGCTGCACACTGCTGGTGTTGCGGGGGATGAGAGAGCCAGGGCTTGCTCTTTTTTGTTGTTGTTGCTTGTGCATACTGTTTAGGTCTCCTGTAGCAGGCAGAGTGTGGTATCGGTCCCTGAATGGAACAGAGTCAGGGCTGGGATGCCTGGTGCAGATGGAGGAGAGAGCCCTTAGCTGGGCCGGAAAACTTCAAAGGGTGCTTTGTGTGAAAAGGGAAGTGAAAGAGCAAGTGGAAAAGTACTGTTGGCCTGTGTTCTTCCTCAGTCACCTTCCTCTGAAAGCTCGTCCCTCGGTATGAATGAGTTGGGGATGTTGGCCAGCAGGCAGGTGTGTTCCCCGGTGAGGTGAGGTCCTCCTGTCACAGCAGAATGACACCCTGGAGAATAAAGTTCGGGAATGAATCAAGGCTCCTGTAGGCTGAAATGGGGAAATAGGGGAGGAGGGATGGACTAGTCCCAGTGCAGAAAGATGTCTAAGGGTAGGTGATGAGGGAGGTGCCTGTGCCCTAGACTGATGTCACAGCCTGGGCCTCCCAGGATGCTGGTCCACAGGGAGTAGGTGGGAAAGTGGCAGAAGGTGAGGAAATGGGGCAGAGAGTGAGCGACGGCGAGTGATGTGACTTTGAAGTAGGAGAAGCGGTAGCGGGGTGTCGTGGTGTGACAGAGTTCTGGTGGGGAGGTAGAGGGTAATAGGAGAGAGCGGGGCTTATCTGTGATGTCAGGTGTCCTGCAGGTGGGCAGAGAGATGATTTCAAAAACACCCTTTTTTGTTCCAGTGTTGTGGAAGGTGGCAAAGAAGGAACCTGGAATCTTCTAGCCCACTTGAGTGGACTTTGGACTCACCTGGAGGGCTTGTACGCCAGATTGCTGGTCTCACCCCCCAACCTTTATGATTCAGTGGCTCTGGCTTGGTGCCCAAGAATTTGCATTTACTATTTTTTAAGAGACAGAGTCTCGCTCTTTTGCCTAGGCTGAAGTGCAATGGTGCGAACAGAACTCATTGCAGCCTCAAATTCCTGGGCTCAAGTGATCCTCCTGCCTTAGCCTCTTGAGTAGTTAGGACTATAGGCATGTGCCACCAAACCAGGCTAATTAAAACAATTTTTTTTTTTTTTTGTAGAGATGGCATATTGATATGTTGTCCAGGTTGATCTTGAACTCCTGGCCTCAAGCAGTCCTCCCGCCTCAGCCTCCCAAATTGCTAGGATTGTGGGAGTAAGCTACAGTGCCTGACTAATAATTTGCCTTTTTTAGGGGTTCTCCGGTGATGCCACTGCAGCTGACTTGGGCACCAGACTTTGAGAATGACTATTTTAGCCAAACTCAGTTCCTGTTAGTAGACACTCTAGATATTTTTAAAAGATTTGGCAATCTTTTTTTCTTTTTCTTTTTCTTTTTTTTTTTTGAGACAGGGTCTCATTTTTTTGCCCAGGCTGGAGTACACTGGCAAGAACACAGCTCACTGCAGCCTCATCCTCCTGGGCTCAAGCAGTTCTCCTGCCTCAGCTCCCAAGTAGCTGGGACTGCAGGTGCGTGCCACTAGGCCCGGCTAGTTTTTTTTTTTTTTTTTGTAGAAATGGGGTTTCCCCATGTTGCCCATGCTAGTTTCTAATGCTTGAGCTCAAGTGATCCCTGCACCTCGGCCTCCCAAGGTGCTGGGATTCCAGGCGTGAGCCACCGTGCACCCAGCCCTTGGCAAGCTTTTTTTTTTTTTTTTTTTTTTTTGCTGATTACCTATTTGGTTTTTATTTGTGTTTTTTCCTTTATGGAAATATGATTTACCTGCAGTAAATCTCTTTTTTCCCTGCAGTAAATCTTAAATGTGCAGTTAGATCTATTTTGACAAATGCATACCATGTGTTACCATTATCCAAATCAAGATAAAGGATTTCCCTTGCTCCAGAAAATTCCTTCATGCTCCTTATTAGTCGGTCCCTGCCCCCACGACCACTCATGCTGGTTTCTATCACTATAGATTCATTTTGCTTGCTGACTCCTTCTATTTTTCAAGTTAAAACATCCTTTTATTTGTCTGGATCAAATTAATGCACATGAATGTTACTATTTTGAAAATGTCATTGTGTTGCACCTTAAAAGATTTTAATTCTGAAAACTTTCTTTTGCAGAAGAGGAAAAGAAATCCAAGAAACCTCGTAAGTTATACATTTCTGCAACTGTTTATTTCTTGAGACTGCCCAAGCACAGAACTAAATGCTGGTAGAGAGAGTCGACCTCGCTCATCAGGGTTCCGTGGTGGGTTCTATATGAGTCCATTCTGTAATGGCAGCAGGTCTGAGGCTGGAGGGGAGGACAGCATAAATGAGATGAATAAGGTGACTTTAGCCTGGTCTGGTGTCCCCTGTGTTGCCCTGCTGTTCAGGCGTGTGTTTGTAGAAGCGGGTCTTAATCAGTGTGGAAGGGAGTAGAGGCCATCCCGTTGCTCTGTATTATGTTTCTCTTTCCTTACCCCCAGCCTCTGTCCCTGCCTCATCCAGCAAGCTTCCCACATTTGGAGCCCCGGAACAGTTAGTGGATTTAAAACAACCTGGCTCGGAGGGTGAGTTATCACAGGCAAGGAGCTTTGGGGTGTCCACTCGGAGTTTGTTCTGCAAATCGCTCTCTGTTTCCTCTCCCAGCTGCAGCCAAAGCCACCAGCTCGCATCCGAACTCAGCATCTCTCAAGGCCAAGGTGCTGGAGACCTTCCTGGCCAAGTCCAGACCCGAGCTCCTGGAGTGTGAGTAGCTTCGGGGCTGGTGCGCGGTTCCACTGGTTCTGTCTCTTCTGTGCCGCTCTGTGCAGCTCTCTGAGGCCGCTGGCTGGCTGTATCAGCCGCTCCCCTTCACTTGTCCTCTACTTTGTTGCTCCCTTATTTTCTCCCAGTCATCAGTGCCTTTCTTTACTTTTCCTAACCAGCTCAGGTTTCACAATCGGTCCTTTGACTCTCCCTCTTGCTGTCTAGTCTGGCCCAATTGAGCTCACCTTTCTCTGTGGGTCAGCGCCTGCATGTCCCCAGCAGAGAAGGCAGGGTGATTGTGGTCACCAGCCTTCACCGGGCGTCCCAATGCCGGCACACCTGCCCTGCATCTCCTGTCTCCTCCCCACTACTCTCCAGAGCCACCATTCCCAAGACTTCCCACTGGCCATAGCTCCAGCCTTCTCCCTGTCCCGCCCACCTTCTGCTTCACGGAAAAGACAGACACTGTAAAAGGGGCTCCCCCTGCTCTGTTACTGTCATCGCATCTGCTTCTACCGTGCCCCCTTTCTCACCTCCTGGCCCCTTTCCCAAGGCTAGTCCCTGGCCCTGGGCTCTGGAGTCTGCTCCCCATGCGCTCTCTGGAATCTTCTGCTCTTTCTTAGGCCTTCCCATTCCCATCTCTTCACCCTCAGCATCTCTACCTAGGCTTGCCTATCTGTAGCATGTTTACATCTCTCCAAATCACAAAAACCCAGCAAAACTGTCTCAGCTGCAGCTCTGTTTTCTGCCTCCCTTTCACCAGAATGCTTGTTAAAAATACAAATTACTAGCTGGGTGCGGTGGCTCATGCCTGTAATCCTAGCACTTTGGGAGCCCGAGACGAGTGGATCACCTGAGGTCAGGAGTTCAAAACCAGTCTGGCCAACATGGCAAAAACCCATCTCTACTAAAAATACAAAAAATTAGCCAGGCGTGGTGGCACATGCCTATAATCCCAGCTACTTGGGAGGCTGAGGCACGAGAATCACTTGAACCTGGGAGGTAGAAGTTGCAGTGAGCTGAGATTGTGCCACTGCACTCCAGTCTGGGCAACAGAGTGAGACTCTGTCTTAAAAAACAAACAAACACAAACAGAAAACCCCAAAAAACAAATTCCTGGGCCCTGTTCCAGTCCTACAAGATGAGACTCAAGCAAGCACAGAAAGCTGTATGATTAGCTCATTTCCTCCATGATCCTTTTGAGGACAGTTGGGGAAAAGCAGCTCTGCAGATTGTCTACATTGGTGGCTCTCAGCTGTAGCCACGTGTTGGAAGCCTGGGGAGCTTTTAAAATCCCTGATGCCAGGCTGTCCCCCAGACTGGTTCATTCAGAATCTCGGTGTTTGGCTGCCCAGGGTTGCAGTGTGGGGCCGAGGTGGGAGCCTGAAGTCTAATCCTCGTGCCACTGCAGTCTGACCTATGTCCTGCCCTTGACCCAGGCAGCTCTGAGGTCATCATTGTCCTCTGTGTCACAAAATCCAAGGGATGCCTTTCAGCTTTTATTTAGCTTCACCTGTCAGTGGCATTCCTCCTCCTTCTGACACTCTCTCCTCTTGCCCCTTGAGCCACTATACCCCCGGGGTTTCCACCCACCTCTCCTTTGCAAACTCGTCCAACCTGGAAGTGGGTGGAGTTCCGTTGTCAAGGCCAGGCCTAGGGCCCTCCCACTTTCCGTCTTCTTGTTTCCTCTGCACCCATGTGCAACTCTCCAGGCAGCACCTGCCAGTGGTACCCACTTCCATGTGGTGGCCAAAACCAATCACTGAAAAATATAGCCCTTCCTTTATCATAAGCAGCTGCAGCAGGCTTGGTGGGGATCTGTGGGTCCCTTGCTTTCTCAGGCTGGCCTTCTTGTAGCCCTCCGCTCTCCCTGCCCCCCATGAGAGGCCCAGACCAGCCCTGGGCACAGCTAACTCTTGCCCAAGCTGCTAGCAGCGGTGCTGAACCACATGTTTCAGGAGCTGCTGTGCACTCTGTGGCAGAGCCGCATAAGCCGGGAAAGTAAAGTTCTATCAACTTAGAGCCTTTTCCACCCCCAGCTTATTCATTTTGCCTGGGGGGAAACTCGGGCTTCAGTGAAAAGTGTCATGTCCCGAGCCACCTAGCAAGTGAGTAGGGACAAAAGAGACTAGGGTGAAAGCCCAAGTCTCTTAGTTCCCAAGTTCCCAAGCTAGGGTTTGTCCCTGTCTGCCTTGCTGCCCCATAAGCTATCTCCCATGGGTCCAGGATCACTTGTGAGGGCGGAGGCAGAGGAGATTGAGTATGGGGATGACACTAAGGGGAGCCTAATCCTCAGATGTCCTGGAACTGCTTGTAAATGGCAGAAAGGGCAGGGAGGGCATGCTCGTGTCACACCAAGAATATAGTCAGGCCATGTCTCTGCTTACAGACCTCGCTTGGCTCCCTGCTGCCCACCAGTTAAAGTCTAGACTCCTGAGCCCTTCCCTTTCTAGCCCCATCATGTTTCCCTTCTCCTGATGCATCTGTGTTCCCAACCACCCAGCTTCCCCAATCCTGGCACATGCCAACCCTCTTGGCACTCTGTGGCTTCACCGTCTCTGTTCCTTCTGTCTGGAACAGCTTTTCTCTCTCTGTTCTTCTCTGTCTAGTTCTCATCATCTGTTACTTGGCTCCAATTCCAGCCTGCCAGTGAAATGTTCCCCAACTGTAGCGTCAGTTGCCTTGTCTCTGTGTCCCTACAGTGTGTGCCTACCCTTTTGGCAAAGTGTGAGTCTCCTGGTGGTGTTACTGATGGACTTGCCTTGCTTGTTGGAGTGTGAACTCCGTGAGGCCAGGCACCTTGTCTCTCTGGTTCACGGTCGTGTATCTTGTGCCAGAATCTGGTGTCAGTCAGGTGCCTGGTAAATGGTTTTGGATGGATGAATGGACAGACATATGGATGACTGATAGATGATAGATGGCTGGCTGGCTGGACAGAATAGATGGATGAATGGATGTATAGATGCGCTGATGAATAATGGTAGGTAGATGGATGGATAGATAAATGGACAGATGGATAGATGGGTGGATAGATTAATGAATGAATGGATAAATGGAAAGGCAGAAGGATGGATAGATAAGTGGATAGATGGATGAATGGAAGAATGGATAGATAGGTAGATAGATGGGTATATGGATAGATGGATGGATGGATACATGGATGGATTGATAGATAATGGATAGATGGATAGATGGATGAATAGACAGACAGATAAGTGGATGGATGGACCAATGGGTAGATGGGTGCATGGATAGATAAAACTAGTGAATAAATAGTACCACTTTGGGAAAGGTCTAAAAGTGAGAGCACTTTGGGCCCCTTGTAATTAATTCCTTGGGATGATGTTTTCTCAGATTACGTTAAAGTCATCCTGGACTACAACACCGCCCACAACAAAGTGGCTCTGTCAGAATCCTATACAGTAGCTTCTGTGGCTGAGATGCCTCAGAACTACCGGCCGCATCCCCAGAGGTTCACATACTGCTCTCAGGTGCTGGGCCTGCACTGCTACAAGAAGGGGATCCACTACTGGGAGGTGGAGCTGCAGAAGAACAACTTCTGTGGGGTAGGCATCTGCTATGGCAGCATGAACCGGCAGGGCCCAGAGAGCAGGCTTGGCCGCAACAGCGCCTCCTGGTGCGTGGAGTGGTTCAACACCAAGATCTCTGCCTGGCACAATAACGTGGAGAAAACCCTGCCCTCCACCAAGGCCACGCGGGTGGGCGTGCTTCTCAACTGTGACCACGGCTTTGTCATCTTCTTCGCTGTTGCCGACAGGGTCCACCTGATGTATAAGTTCAAGGTGGACTTTACCGAGGCTTTGTACCCGGCTTTCTGGGTGTTTTCTGCTGGTGCCACACTCTCCATCTGCTCCCCCAAGTAGGCAGGCTGTAGACACTTGGGCTGACTGCCTGCAGAGGTCCCAAGACCCTAGTGAAAATGTAGCAGGCAGAACTCTCCTTAGACAATTCCCCAAGAGGTACCAAGGATTGGGAGCATGGGAGGGGAGCTGGTGGGAGGGTGGGATATGGGATTTAGCCAGGAAAGGGGTGAGGGTGATTGTGTTGTAGGTGAGGAGGCATTTCCACCCCTCGGTGCCTATCAGGGCAGAGTGACCTGCTCCCCATTGTTCTGGAAATCTCCAGGCTGCTGGGCAGCTGGGCAGAGCTCTGGGGAGTGAGGTCATGAGTGCCCGATTCCTCTTAGAGAAAATCCATAGCTACTGTAGGTTCTGTCTTGGGTCACTTGGATCTGAAGGCTGCCCCTTTGCTCTCTGGGGTAGCCTTCAGATCTTGGTGTTTTGATTACTCGCTATAGATGTTTTTAAAATTCCAAAGTCATTGAGTTTCAATATTATATAACCTCCATTACCCGCATGTTGGGGCTCAATCTCCTGGTTATTATCTGTGCTTGAGGAAACATCCACAGCAGTCTCTCCCCAGAACAGAGTTTCCTAAAGAAGCATGCCCTCTTCCTCCACTGGAACATAGTGCATTCCCTTCCTACCCTGCTCACCCATCGCCCCCCCATTGATGGTTTTCAAACAGGAAACTTTTCAGCTAAGGCTTCAGACCGTGATTGGAATGAGCCTGTGTTGGATTTGTGATTCAAGATCACGGTGACCCTGATCCAGTTTGGGTGGAAATCCTTCCCAAGTATCATGAGAAGCATCTTGGCAGAGATGCTTTGGTGGCAGCCATGAGCTTTGCTGGAGGCCTTGCTTCCCATATCCTTGGCTGAGGGGCAAGGAACTCTGCCAGGCGAGGGGGACGCTGCCCTGGGTCAACAGAAGCCTGGTGGGTTTGCTCGTGTTAGAGTGTCCTGCCTTCTTACTGACAACTCTCCTTAGCGATAGCCTCTCTTCCCTGGATTGTGAGATATGGAGTGACAGTGCAGGTACCACTGAGGCTAGCACAGTCAAGCAGCCAGCTAAGCTGGATCCCTGAAGCCTGCTATCACGCAGAC
Organism: Macaca fascicularis; assembly: GCF_037993035.2. NCBI lineage: Eukaryota > Metazoa > Chordata > Mammalia > Primates > Cercopithecidae > Macaca > Macaca fascicularis. The sequence goes on from NC_088390.1 coordinate 49,834,529, forward strand.
AGGCTGTGCAGCTGCCTCGGGGACCACACTAGGCCACTGGCTGGGGCGTCAGCCTATCACCAAAAGGGTCTTTTAGCAAACCTCATGGGGAACAGGAACATTCCTGTTCATCCCTGGCCACAGGCTGCAGACCCAGCACTGGCCCTCGCGTGAGTCAGAGCCTGGGGCTGGCCCTAGCCCCTTCTACTGCCTTCCTCATTTGAGCCAATTCTATAAGCTCACATTGATCAGGGAGGGAAAGAGCTAAAGAGGGTCACACAAGTGGCTATTTTCCCTGCAGTGTTTCTGTGTGGTGAAAATAACCCAGTCCACTAAGGGGCGGGAGTGAATGGATTGCTGGATTTTCCCCAAGCTCCTTATAGCCTGATGTCATCAGGATGTGAGTGTGAGGAATTTACCCTCTTAAAATGAAATGAGTCCAACTCTGGGCTTTGCTTAGAGGAGAGCTCCTGTCAGGCTTTTTATAATATGAAAAGAGGTCACCATTGGGGAAGTAGAGACCCCAGACCTTTTCATATGGATATCTGAGAATGTAATGTATCTCAGGCCTTGTGCTGGAACTCTAGGGCACTCTAGGCAGGCTCAGAACCCTTGATATTCCTTACAGGTACACACCTGACATGCAGGTACTTACCTGATCGGTGTCATCTCCTAACAAGGATTTTCAGTTCCTCGAGAGCAATAATCTTTGTAGGAAAGACATCCCTGCAATAGATGATGTGTGGTCCTTAGAAGTTTTCTTCCTTTACTACTTGGGAGAAAAGTTCTTTGGTGATTCTTCTCTGCTTTTGAAGATGATCAAAAGCATCTTCATTGATTTTCTGAAACGAAAGCCTTGTCTGAAACCAATTAATACTTGGGAAACAGCTGGGCTTGGAGGAGTAGAATGCCAGAGATAAATCCATGGCTCCTGCTCTGGCTTTCTTCTGCAGAAATAAGGGCAACAGTAAGGCCCCTTCCCTGGCAAATGTGCAGCTTGGGACAGGGAAGCATGAGACCCTCTGTTTAAAACAGAGTCAAGTAGGTAACCAAAGCCAAGCTCTGTGCAAGGTGCTTTGGAGTTGTAAATTGAGGAATGCATCCTTGCTGTCTTGAACCATTCTGTTTGCAATGGTAAGACCTTACGTAACCTAGCCTTGCAGGGCCGCCACACACCCCTGGAGTCCTAGAGTTGGAGGAACCTTTGTATCCATCTGACTTCTTATTTTGCAGAATATGATGAGAAAGTAGAGGATCACTCTGTTCACCACTCTTGCTGTTCCATTAGGGAGGAGATGCCTGCTAGCATGTGTGAGGGAAACACTCTGGTACACCAGAAAGTATCAGAAATTCCCAGAAACACACACATAAAATACTATCCTAGACCCAGGTACTGGGGACTGTCTCAGTCAGTGTGGCATGATAAATAAAAGGTTAGAATCAAGTCTTTGTATTTTTCAAGATGTGGTAGCTGATTATTCCTGTTTTAAGTACTCTGAAATCGATCTGCGCTCAATAATACTAATATGTTATCTTTTACCATATTCTGCCTCTTACTATTGATTTTAATTAGTTAGGAGTATTTGAACTGTTATTTCTTGAGCTTAATATTTTTTTAGAGTTAATTCTTTAAGGAGATAATCACGGCTGTAGACAAGGCCAGGGCTGGCTGATGTGCCTTAGAAGCTTTGAATGCAATAAAGCGGTGTTTGGCATTCTCTCCTGCATTGTAGTGCGGGTAGAAAATGCTATTTGTTCGTCATACTGTTGTCAACAGATGAGCCGCCCACTACAGACGGCTACTATGCAGGGACCTGCCCAGGCCCCACCCAGGGGCTCCCAAATGTCAAGATTTCTGCAGACCTATAGCCAGCACACTTAGTCCTGCCCCAATAGAGCTCCTCTTTGGGAAGCTTTTGATAAGGAATTCTCAGACCGATAGGATGTCTGTCTGGGCTTTGCTGCGGGACAATCTTAACTGCGGGGGCTAGGGGAAAGCGGGGGAGTATTGATCAAAGAGTAAGCCACACACGGATAATCAGTTGCTAGGGATGGAGGTTTGAGGGTTCATTATATTATTCATTTTACTGTTGTATATGTTTGAAAATGTCTATAATAAAAAGCTTTAAAAAAAAAAAGAAACAAAAATAGTTCAGGGCAGCAATGGGTCCTCCCTGTTCAGTGGATTTTATCCTTGTTTCAGTTGGGGTAGGAGTTCCAGGAGGTGCAGATTGGAGGTTGTCTAAAGAATTGGACTGGCCTTTGTCCCTGCTTCCTGGGAGGGAGACTTTCAGTCCTTGACATTTCCAGGGTAATAGGAGTGTCTTTGTTATTTGTGAGGCCATGGGATCACACCTGAGCTTATGCTAAAAGGTGGGATGACTCAGAGCTGGGGCTGGTCACCAGAAAGACTGACCATGTGATTAGAGGGTTGAAACTTTGAGTCAGCCTGCCCTATGCGGTGGGGGACTGGAGGCTGAGTTTAATCATCTGGCCAGTGCTTTAATCGATACATCATGAAACCCCAATAAAAACTCTGGACACTAAAGCTCAGCACAGCTTCCTGGTTGGTTAAGCCGTGGCTGTGCTGGCAGGGCAGTGTGCCCTAATTCCACGAAGAGGGGGCATGGGAGCGCTGTGCTCGAGACCCTTCCAGACCTTTCCCTGTGTCTTATTTGGCTTGTGGAGCTGATTTGTATCCTTTATAATAAAACTAATCATAAGTATAGTCGTGAGTTCTGTGATTTTTAGTGAATCATTGAACCTGAGGAAGGTCATGGTACCCTCCTGGGATTGTAGCCAGTTGGTCACAAGTGCTGGTGGCCTGGGATCCCCACATGGGGCTGGTGTCTGAAGTGAGGGCAGCCTGTTGGGGACTATGTCCCTTCACCCATGGCATGTGATCTAACTCTGCTGGTCGTTGTTAGAATTGTGGTGCAGTACACCAGGTGGTGTCAGAACAGAGGCGGTGGGATCTGCACACCTTGAGTAAGCCCTTCTCGACCAGCTTGTTGGAATAAAACACACTGCTCTTCACGGGAGCCTCCCAAGTTTCTTCTCACCTGTGTGAAGTCTCCTTGGTTTACTGTCCTGGGTTTTTTTCTCTCTCATCCCCAACCTCTCCTGTAGTTTTTTCTTCCTCACTGTCACTGTAACCATAAAAATACTCAGTATGTCAGTGACAGACTTGTCCTTCTATTCAGAGATGACTCTTCAACCGTCCGGGGACACTTTTTTCCAATAAAAAGTTCAGGATGGTAATTTGTGACTCCTTACTAAAGGCAAGCTGGGAGTGCGTGTGTGCGTGCGTGTGTGTGTGTGTGTGTGTGTGTGCATGTGTGTATGGTTTTTAAGTCATTTGTGGTCTGCTGGAGTGACCCATGGGCTAAGTTTGGACTTGTTCATAGGTTTTACATCTGTTTTCTCATCAGTTCCCAGGCGGTCTTGAAATGCCATAGTATCATGAATAACCAATGGATCTCCAACCGTTATTGACCTTGGAGTCGCAGTCTACTTGTATTTTATTGTAGATCAATTCCAATACATAAAATACAGGAAGACTCTAAAAAAGCAAATCAAAGAGTGAAGGGGAAATGATACATTTAAAAAGCCTATTTTAAAGGGGGCAATTTGGAATAAATGCACACACAAAATAGGGTCCTTTTGCTGATGCCTCTGCTGCCTTATCGAGCTGTATGTCCTTTAGTCCAGGCACATCTCCTTTCTGAGTCTTGACTTTGCCTGCATTAAAGGTTCTATGAGGATCAGATGAAATTTTTGAGGTAAAAATAGGTTGACATTTAAAATATGGTACATGTGATTATTCTACCTTCTCTACATACCCATAAACACACCTGCATTTTGAGGGAAGTCCAGTTTGGGGCTGCCTTGGGAACTAGGACGCAGTTATAGCCAAAGGGCCTTTTTTCTCAACCAAGGCATGTTGGCATTGCCACCACTCCCTTCTTGGGGTCACATTCCCCACAGAGTTCCTGCACCCAAAGGCTTTTAATATTAGGTGAGCCCCACCTACTCCCTTCCCTTGTGTATTTGAACTTTGTTCTTCTCCTTTCTGCCTCACTATATCCCCTTTCTCCCTGTCAGCTTCCTGAGCTTGTTCTGTGAACCACAGATAAGCCATTTGCATGCCCAGGCTGTGCTGAGCCCTGTTTGCTGTCCTTGGCACCCCATCCCTGATCTGGGATGGCAAAGCAGGCAGGTGTTCTCAAACGGCTTCTAGGGATCCAGCCACAGATGCCTCTCCCTGTCTCCCACCCCAAGACTCGCTTCTGTTCTATCTGCCCACTGGAGCTTCACTGATTTGTCTGTTTATTTTCTGAGACTCTAGCTCTATCACCCAGGTTTGAGTGTAGTGGCCTGATCTTGGCTCACTGCAACCTCTGCCTCCCAGGCCCAAGTGATTCTCCTGCCTCAGCCTCCTGAGTAGCTGAGATTACAGGCGTGTACCACCATGCCCAGCTATTTTTTCTATTTTTAGTAGCGATGGGGTTTCACCATGTTGGCCAGATTAGTCTTGAACTCCTGGCCTCGAGTGATCTGCCCCTTGGCCTCCCAAAGTGCTGAGATTACAGGTGTGAGCCACCATGCCCAACCTACTTCATTGATTTGTTTATTGCCTAGCCATGAATTCAGCATGTGGAAGAAATGTTAATACTTTGAGGTAAAAAGACAGACTAGGCCACCTAGAGAGCTGGTTGAGTTTCCCATCAAGGGAAGTATAAAGATAAGTTGGACACGTGGTGGGACACCCAGATCCCTTGTCCTTTTCTCTTAATCACTTCATTATTTTTCTAAGAATGATACATGGATAATATGGGTAGGCTTTGTGTCCCCACCCAGATCTCATCTTGAATTGGAATCCCATAATCACTGCTTGTCCAGGGAGAGAGCAGGTGGAGGTAACTAAATCATGGGAGTGGTTCCCCCATGTTGTTCTCGTGATAGTGAGTGAGCTTTCACAAGATTTGATGGTTTTATAAAGGGCTCTTCCTCCCTGGCTCAGTACTTCTCCTTCCTGTTGCTTTGTGAAGAAGATGCCTTGCTTTCCCTTTGACTTCTGGCATAATTGTAAGTTTCCTGAGGCCTCTCCAGCCACGCTGAACAATTAAACCTCTTTCCTTTATAAATTACCCAGTCTGGGGCAGTTCTTTATAGCAGTGTGAAAATGGACTAATACAATGGTTATTATGAAGGAGTAAAGCAGGACAGAAAATTACAAATAAATCATCTCAAATGCTACCATCTGGAAAGAAATCTGTCTCTTAGTGGATAAATAGATAGATGCATGCATAGATGATGTAAACACGATGGAGAGATGGCAGATAGGTAGAATGACAGATGGTCGGTGGTTTTTAATCCTTTTGGAATCACAGACCTCTTTAGGAATCAAACTATAGCTAGACCTCAGAACTCCCTCATCAGAACAGCACATGCATACACATACATAGAACGCAACTTTGCACACAGTTTTAGGGGATTCATGAAAAGCTGCTGCCACAGAATGATTGATCTTTGTGTAGTCCCATGAAAAGATATATTTAATTTCATCATGGAAACAAAGAACAACTTAGCAAACATGAAAACAGTGTTATAGGCCTGTAATATATTCACAACGAGGAGCAGCTGCCACATTGCTTGCCCAAACACACACACCACACCCACCCCCACAATCGAACGAGTGAACCAAACAAAACCAGCTGCTCTGACCTTTTCCATGAATGTATATTTGCTACTTGTTCATTCGTTCTGTCATCTGCTGGCACTTGCTCTCTAGAAACATGAAAGGTCATGAGCTCATGCCAGGACCCGCCATCTCCCTGCATTCAGACAGCTCCTACCCACCAGATGCTGGCCTGTCTGACGATGATGAGCCTCCCAATGCCAGCCTGCCCCCCGACCCACCACTTCTCACTGTGTCCCAGATGCACAGTGCCTGTGACCAGTGGCTGCAGGCTGCCTTCCACATCAGCCTCTGAAGAACTGGTGGGGCGGGGCGCAGGCGGGCATGCACCCATGCAAAAGTCTCAGAGACTCCCCCTTCTGTAAGCCCTTAGACTGCCATGCTGGTGCCTTCCCCCATACTGTGTCACCTCACGGGAGGGCCAGGCACCACTTGTATCTCTCAGACGCAAAACTGCCAACCCCTTTCGCCTGTCTTGGGTTGGCTGGCACTGGGACGGGCACCTAGGGTACAGTCTCTGCCCATGGCACTGGGCCTCCATTTCTTCCACATGTGTGCACCTCCAGCTTGGCCAACCCTCAGCCTGGCTGTGGGGCCCAAAGCATCTTCCCCTCCCCTTGGCGTCTCTGGGATTGGAATGAGTGCCTGGCTCCCATCTCCTTCTCCCCTGGTTGCTATTGGCAGCTGCTGGCTCAGGGGCATCCCACTTCCAGGCTCTGGGTTCCACTCTCGGGGAAGGGCTCCGGGACCCATCCCTACAGCCACCCACAGCCAGGAGGGCCAAGGCCCCAGGCTGGATATTCAAATTTAGAGTCTGGCCTCCAGGGTGCATAGATAAATACTCTCTCAGAGTCAAAAAAAAAAAAAAAGAAATGTAAAAGGTAAAAAAAAAAAGGATAGAAGAACGTTTCCAACTTGAGAGCATTCTATTGGCTATTTTAAATTATGTTCCTGTGAATTGGAGACAGATCACCATTATAATGTTGGGACAAAGCAGTGTGGTATGTGAGGAAAAGCCCAGCTTCACCATTTCTGTGGCCTTGGCAAGTTACTGTATTTCTCTGTTTCCTCACCAGCAGAATGAGTGTAATGGCATCTTAGTGTTATGACACAACTAAACGAGACACAGTAAGCAGTTGACACAGTAAATGCTCCATGCTAGTGGTGGTTGTTATAATAATCATAGTCTAGGCAGCTTAAAGACAGTAATAAATAGGAAGTGCTGCATTAATGCTAACCCCCTTAAAGAGCACTGTTGGTCAGTGTTCTGTGGGCACACAATGTGAGAACTGTCGGGCTTTTTAGCAAGTTAACGTAGGATGGGAAATAGTGCTGTGGCCAGCTTTGAAAAAATAAAATCTGCCCAACTCCCTCGTCTTTTCATTCTCCTTGAACACTTTTTTTTTTTTTTTGAGTCAGAGTCTCGCTCTTGTCGCTCAGGCTGGAGTGCAATGGCACATTCTCGGCTCACTGCAACCTCTGCCTCCCAGGTTCAAGCGATTCTTCTGCCTCAGCCTCCCACGTAGCTGGGACTACAGGCACACACCACCACACCCAGCTAATTTTTGTATTTTTATTAGAGACGGGGTTTCACCATGTTGGCCAGAATGGTCTTGATCTCCTGACCTCGGGATCTGCCTGCCTTGGCCTCCCAAAGTGCCAGGATTACAGGTGTGAGCCACTGAGCCCAGCCTGATTCTCCTTGAACACTTAATATACTGGTTTCAGATTGGCCAGCACCTATGTTAATTTCCAATTGTTCTGCGAATGTACTATTATTGTCCTACTCTTGAGGATAGGGGAATGTTCATATGAAAAAAAAACCACTCAGTTTATAATTTTACATCACCCTTGTCTATATAAAAAATTCACAGGCAAAGATAGTATTTGACCTCTAATACCAATATCCATGTATTCATTCATAATATTGGATTATTAATCACCGTTTGATGTTACTGGTACCACCAGATGCACAACCCTTGAAATGGCATGCAGAGCTGGTGTCACCTGTATAAAGCACAGAAACTAAGTTCTTAAAGTGCTCAACTAAATCAATGCTTCTTTAACAGAAATGACTTCCTTTTTAAAAAAAGCTCAGAAACATCATTCCCACTTTATAAAGTACTCACTGATTATCCCTTTATTTGTAAAAGGCTGAAAGCAATTTGTGCTGTTTCCTTTTTGGATAATTTTAAAAATAGAAATTGAAATTTACTAATGATTTAGGAAGTACCAGCTATCATTAGTTGCCAGCAAAGCTAGGCCCTGGTTCCAACTACTTGGAGGCTGAGGTGGGAGGACTGCTTTGAGACCAGAAGTTTGAGTCCAGCCCAGGGCAGCATTGTGAGACCCAATCTCCATATGCCAGCAATGTAATCTTTTTGTTTGTTTGTTTGTTTGAGACAGAGTCTTACTCTGTCGCCCGGCTGAAGTGCAGTGGCACGATCTCGGTTCACAGCAACCTCTGCTTCCTGGGTTCAAGTGATTCTCCTGCCTCAGCCTCCCGAGTAACTGGGACTACAGGCACCTGCCAGCACACCCAGCTAATTTTTGTATTTTTTTGGTAGAGACATGGTTTCACCATGTTGGCCAGGCTGTCTTTAACTCTTGGCCTCAAGTGATCCACCCACCTCAGCCTCCCAAAGTGCTGAGATTACAGGCATGAGCCATGGTGCCCAGCCCAGCAACGTAATCTTAACAAATTATACAAGGTGTAAACTTAAAAAGCTTCTGCATTTGTGTACTGGATGCAGTTGCTGCATGACTTCGTACTATTCCGTGAGCAGCACTTTGTTCTATGACCAGGAGCACTACCTGTTAGGTGGGGCAGTTTTTGTTTCGCTTTTTCTTGCCTATTCCTCATGGCTCATAATGAGACACTACCCCTTTATGTCCAACTGTTTAATATGCCTCAATCAGATTTCTTTAAAACATATTCTAACAATGGCACACATTGATTTTTCATTTGGCCCCTGTCTGGAGGGCAGCCAGTAACCAGTAACTGGGTTCAGCAGGGCACTGCTGTCCACTTTTAGGAATCAGTAGTCTCTATCAGGGAAAAGGAGAGAATACTAGAAGCCATCACTCCTGGCCTTATGGCAAGGCGGAGACTAAAAGAAGGTTAAAACAAGGCTGGGCGTGGGAGCTCATGCCTGTAATCTCAACACTTTGGAAGGCCGAGGTGGGTGGATCACCTGAGGTCACGAGTTCAAGACCAACCTGGCCAATATTGCAAAACCCCGTCTCTACTAAAAATACAGAAATTAGCTAGGCATGGTGGTGGGCGCCTGTTATCCCAGGTACTTGGGAGGCTGGGGCAGGAGAATCACTTGAACTAGGGGCAGAGGTTGCAGTGAGCTGAGATTGCACCACTTCACTCCAGCCTGGGCTAAAGAATGAAATTCTGTCTCAAAACAAAAAAAAAAAAAAAGAAAAAAAAGATTAAAATATAGATGCTGGAATTCTATTCCATAGTTGTCATAAATATATATATATTTTTTTCTTTTTTTTTTCTTTTTTCTTTTTTGAGATGGAGTCTTGCTCTTTCACCCAGACTGGAGTGCAGTGGCACGATCTCAGCTCACTGCAACCTCCGCCTCCCAGGTTCAAGCAATTCTCCTGCCTCAGCCTCCTGAATAGCTGGGATTACAGGCACACGCCACGACGCCTGGCTAATTTTTGTATTTTTAGTAGAGACGGGGTTTCACTATGTTGGTCAGGCTGGTCTCGAACTCCTAACCTTGTGATCTGCCCACCTTGACCTCCTAAAGTGCTGGGATTACAGGCGTGAGCCACCGTGCCTGGCCTTTTTTCTATCTTTACTCTCTCCCTTTCCATCAGATAGTTCCCTCTCCCATGCTGCAAATTATGACCCTGTATTCCTTAACAAGGCAATGATATTCAATGAAAACCCTGCCAACTTGCAGAATCCGGTGTGGTCGGACAGTGACCTCCTTGGTCAAGGGTCATCTGCTGCTGCTATATTTAGGACGGCTGCTCCTCCAGGTAATTTTTCGTTTCCCCTACAACTCAAGTATGCCTCTGTGGTTCCCTGCCTGGAACTCCAGCCATGATCCCCTCTGTCAGTACTACTGTTGCTAAACTGACATCAGTGAAGGGGTGACTGATTCATTCAGTAAATACTTCTTGAGTGCCTACTGGGTGCCAGGAGTTGTACCTAGGCTGGGGAGACAGCAGTGAGAAAAGAAACCCAAATTCCTGTCTCCATGGCGCCTACATTCTAGGAGAGGAAATAGACAACATATTATTCTAGGGAAAAGGGCCATAAAGAAAACAAAGCCAGTTACATGATAGATACATGTGTGTGCTGGTCTAGCTAAGGCGTTCAGGAAAGACCTGTCTGATGGGATGACATTTGCTCAGTGTCCAGAATGAAGTGGGGAGAGGGTTAGGCCACGCAAAGCTCTGGGAGAGAGAGAAGGCCCTGGGGCAGTAGCGTGCCTGGTATTTGAATAACCTCGTTTGTGGTTTTGGGTTTTAAGCGTGGGGTGATGTAAGGAAGGGCACAGTTCCCTTCATCCTACTCTCTCACTTCCCACTAGAAAGTGAGCTCCATGAGTGCAGGAGTTTCATCTCTTTTGTTCATTGCTGTTTCCTAAATACTCAGAACAATGCCTGGGACACAGGAGACACACAAAAGATGTTGGTCTAATGTGTCAATGCGCATCGTGAACACAAGCCCAGCGTGCATAACACATGTGGGGTCAGCCAGAGGAATTTATAACAGGGGAGAAAAAGTAAAATGTAAAACCTGATGCTAGGCTGGGCATGGTGGCTCTGCCTGGAATCCCAGCACTTTGGGAGGCTGAAGTGGGCGGATGACATGAGGCCAGGAGTTCAAGACCAGCCTGGCCAAATGGTGAAACCCTGTCTCTACTAAAAACGCAAAAATTAGCCAGGCATGGAGTGGGCGCTTGTAATCCTACCTACTCGGGAGTCCGAGACATGAGAATTGCTTGAACCCAGGAGGCAGAGGTTGCAGTGAGCTGAGATTGTACCACTGCACTCCAGCCTAGGTGACAGAGTGAGACTCTGTCTCCAAAACACACACACACACACTAAATATAACCGTTCCCAGAGTCCTAAAGAAAAAATAGGCCAGGCATGGTGGCTCATGCCTGTAATCTGAGCAATTTGGGAGGCTGAGGTGGGCGGATCACTTGAGCTCAACAGTTTGAGACCAGCCTGGGCAACATGGCGAGACCCCGTGTCTACAAAAACTACAAATATCAGCCCGTGTAGTGGTGTGCATCTGTAGTCCCATGCCACCACGGTAGTGGGAGAATTGCTTGAGCCTGGGAGGTCGAGGCTGCAGTGAGCTGAAATCGCACTACTGCACTCCAGCCTGGGCGACAGAGGGAGACCTTGAGTTTCAACAACAACGACAAAAATTTAGTCCGGTACCAGGAGGTTGAGTCTGCAGTGAGCTGCATTCCAGCTCACTCTCATTCTCTCTCTCTCTCTCTCTCTCTCTCTCTCTCTCTATATATATATATATATATATATATATAAAATAACTAAAAAAAGGATTCTCAAGCTCCACTCCCAGAGTTTCCAATTCAACAGGTTTAAGGTGGAGCTTGAAAATTCACATTTCTAGCAAGTTCTCAGGTATTGTTGAGGCTGCTGGTCTGGAAACTGCACTTTGAGAATCACTGGCCTAGAAAGACACCTTAAAAGACATCAACTGGTACCCGGCTCATGCCTGTAATCCCAGCATTTGGGGAGGCTGAGGAGAGTGGATCACTTGAGGTCAGGAGTTCAAGACCACCTTGACCAACATAGTGAAACCTGGTCTTTACTGAAAATACAAAACTTAGCCAGGAGTGTTGGCATGCACCTGTAATCCAGGCTACTTGGGAGGCTGAGGCAGAAGAATCACTTAAACCCAGGAGGTGGAGGTTGCAGTGAGCCGAGATGGCGCCGCTGCACTCCAGCCTGGGTGACAGAGCGAGACTCTGTCTCAAAAAAAAAAAAAAAAAAAAAGACATCAACTGGTACCTAAAGGTGAACCTTTGTGAATCAAATTTGGTTCCCCTTGAGGTCTCCCTGCAAGGGAGGAAGGGAAAGAGTCCTCTCTGTGGCATTGCACATGATGGAACTATCATATTATTCTCATTCCCTTTGCTTGCATTAAACTTCGCTTCCCTTTTCCTTTACTGATTGTCATTTCATCCTCTGTCCAGCCTCCCCTAAAGGTGAGTGCTCCTCAAGGTCCAGGATCTCCGCTATTTTCACCTTAGCATTTTGCCCTTCAAGAATCCACCCACTTTCTTTTTCTTCCTCCTCTTCTTCCTCCTCTTCTTTCTCCTCCTCCTCCTCCTCCTCCTCCTCCTCCTTCTTCTTCTTCATCATGTAATAGCTGACATTTATTTCAACTTCCTATGTTCCTGGTAATGTACAGGACTTTACATAAATGTATCAGTTAGGATGCTGCTTTTGGTAGCAATGAGCAGAAAACCCAACCGAAAAAAATAAGGGCTGGGTGTGGTGGAGTGTTCCTGCAGCCCCAGTTACTTGGGAGGCTGAGGTGGGAGGATCACTTGAGCCGAGGACTTCAAGGCTGAAGTGAGCTATGATCGCTGCACTCCAACCTGGGTGATAGAGTAAAATCCTGTCTCTAAATAAATAAATAAATAAATAAATAAATAAATAAACAAAAATTTCATCTCACATACCCAGTAGTCCCAGCCAGGGCAGCTGCAGGGTTGGTTGACTCAACATTGTCATTAAGGGCTCCTTCCTTCTTTCTACACCACCTTTCTTGGCCTGTTGGCTTTGTCCTCAGCGTTGAGTCCCTCGTGGTCAGAAGATGGCTGCAATGCTGCAGGCATTGCACCCAGTTATGACATTGTCTCTGTCTTTTTAAGAGCCAGGAAGCCTTTCCTGGAGGCACCCTGCAGATCTCCCCCTCACATCTCATTGGCTAGAGTTAACTTGCACGTCCACCTCCTATTGCAAAGAGAATGGGATTCGCATGTTGGTTACCCCTGAGTTGGGGCGGGTCACCTTCTCCGAGTACTTGGCTGTCATTTGGACCGAGCTGGCAGTCTGCTGCAGGGAAAGAGAAGGGAAGCGGGTGCTGGGTGATCAGTCAACAGCTGTGCTCTGGTTATCTATCCACTGCTGTGTAACAGCCAAGACAAAGTTGATGAAAACAACAGCCCCGGTCAATTCCATGTGAATGTCTGAATGTAACTTTACAGTCTATGTATTTAAAACCATGTTTATTTCTTGTTCCTCAAAACCAGCTCTCCTGTGTGGGGGAACAGCTCCACCACCGCCTCATGGTGTGAAGGGGTGGCCTGCCCCTCCACACCTGTGGGCGTTTCTCCTTAGGTGGAACGAGAGACTTGAGAAAAGAAATGAGACACAGAGACAAAGTATACAGAAATAAAAAGTGGGCCCAGGGGACCTGGCGCTCAGCATACAGAGGACCCGCGCCGGCACCGGTCTCTGAGTTCCCTCAGTATTTATTGATCATTATCTTTACCAGCTCGGAAAAGGGAAGTGGCAGGATAATAGGATCATAGTAGGGAGAAGGTCAGCAGTAAGACATATGAATAAAGATCTTGTGACATGAATAAGTTTAAGGAAAAATGCTGTGCCTTGATATACATACATAAACATCTCCATAAACCTTTTTAGTGCATAAACAGCAGCATTGCCGCTAGCAAGTCCCACCTTCAGCCCTAAGGCGGTTTTCTCCCATCTCAGTAAATAGAACATACAATCGGGTTTTACACCGAGATGTTCCATTGCCCAGGGACGGGCAGGAGACAGATGCTTTTCTCTATCTCAACTGCCAAGAGGCCTTCTTTCCTCTTATACCAGTCCTCCTCAGCACAGACCCTTCACGGGTGTCAGGCTGGGGGACGATCAGGTCTTTCCCTTCCTACGAGGTCATATTTCAGACTGTCACATGGGGAGAAACCTTGGACAATACCGAGCTTTCCTAGGCAGAGGTCCCTGCGACCTTTGGCAGTGTACGTGTCCCTGGGTACTTGAGATTAAGAGAATGGTGATGACTTTTAACAAGCATGCTGCCTTCAGGCACTTGTTTAACAAAGCACACCCTGCACAGCCCCAAATCCGTTAAACCTTGAGTGACCACAGCACAGGTCTCTTGCAAGGACAGGGTTGGGGGTAGGGTCACAGATTAACAGCATCTCAAACACAGAGCAAAATGGAGTCTCTTATGTCTCCTTCTTTCTATATAGACACAGTAACAGTCTGATCTCTTTCTTTTCCCCACACTGGTGACCTAGCATGTATCCACTCAGGCAGAGTCTTGGCAGAACGCCTCATGGTCTTCCTGGATGTGGGAGGCTGGGAGGCCTGTGTACAGAGCTGCTGTGAGGCGATCTTCTGTTTGCCTCCTTATCTCTCCTGGGAAGCTGTCATGAGACAGTTTCTCATATCTTGGGGGTTCTGGTGACACGGAGGCTTTCTGTCCTGGCTTCCTCAGAATAGAGCCTCTAGGATAAGCACCTCAGCAACGGGGGGATCCCACAACTCACACTGCAGTCATCTGGTGTCCGGAGCTGCACGCCCCGGCCATAGCGAATAATAATTGAGGATTAAACGCCTGAGCTATATTCATTTCCACCCCACACCTTCTCCCTATCTTTGCCTTTTTTCCCCTGTACTAATACCTCATTAAAGATGGCGCTCTTCCTGCTTCTTCGTCACTCACTTTTCCCGTGCCGTGCCGGGGAAAATTGTTACTTAATAGCGCAAGCGCAACATGACCTCCGACTGGAGAAACCAAAACTAACCTGGCCACGCCCTCGGCAATGAGATCATTTCCGCCTTAGCCCAACCCCTTCCCTTCCAACTGTATATAAGGCAGTGCATTACCGCCATTAAACGAGACTTGATCAGAGCACTGTCTTGTCTCCATTTCTCGTGTCTCTTGTTCCCCAAATTCCCACCCCCTCCTCCAGGGCCTGCTCTGACTATCCCGTGGGCCTGGATAATCTGGGTCTTTGTTATGGTGTCATACATTTCGTGGCATGTGGGACAAACATCACAGAAGCTGGCACATTTATTCTTTGTGCTGTCTACGTAAGTAATAAACTCTCTAAATCTTTTTTTTTTTTTGAGATGGAGTCTCGCTCTGTTGCCCAGGCTCCCAGGCTGGAGTGCAGTGGCGCCATCTCAGCTCACTGCAAGCTCCGCCTCCCGGGTTCCTGCCATTCTCCTGCCTCAGCCTCCCGAGTAGCTGAGACTACAGGCACCCACCACCTCGCCCGGCTAGTTTTTTCTACTTTTTTAGTAGAGACGGGGTTTCACCGTGTTAGCCAGGATGGTCTCAATCTCCTGACCTCGTGATCCGCCCGTCTCGGCCTCCCAAAGTGCTGGGATTACAGGCTTGAGCCACCGCGCCCGGCCACAAACTCTCTAAATCTTAAAGTAGCTTCTTGTAACTTGACTGGTTGACTCAGAACTTGGCTTTGGCCTTGGCACCCTGCACCTCCACACTTCTATCATCAACAGAGTGTACACAATAAATATTTACTGAACACATTCGTTCTTCCAAGGCTGAAAATCTTGAAAGATCCCTTACCCCTTTCCTCTAGGTATCTCACATCTTGGCCTGTCAATTCTTCCTCCATGAATGTTCTCATTTCTGCCTCTACTTCTATCGAATAACTTTCCTGTTTCTAATCCTTCCCCCTCATCTTCCACACTGCTCCCAGAATAATCTTAAAATGCCATTTTTGTATGTGGCATCCTAAAGTTCATAGTTCACAGATTTATGGCATGCTTTAGGTTATTTTTTTTTTTTTTGAGATGGAGTTTTGCTCTTGTCACCCAGGCTGGAGTGCAATGGTGTGATCTCAGCTCACTGCAACATCTGCCTCCTGGGTTCAAGGGATTCTCCTGCCTCAGCCTCCTGAGTAGCTGGGATTGCAGGCGCCTGCCACCATATCCGGCTAATTTTTGTGTTTTCAGTAGAGACGAGTTTTGTCATGTTGGCCAGGCTAGTCTCAAACTCCTGATCTCAGGTGATCAGCCTGCTTCAGCCTCCCAAAGTGCTGGGATTACAGGCGTGAACAACCGCGCCTGGCCATGCATCCAGTCTTTTCTTCTTGCCAGCTTGCCAACATGTTGTTCCCAGAACATGTCAGAATGGCCTCTCCTTAGAGGCACAGCCTAAGTGCCACTTTTTTTCTCCCGGCAACTTTTCTCCACCACTAGCTTTTCTGAACCTGTGTACTACTGACTTCTCTGTGGGTTTGTGGATGAATCAGAATAGAAAATGGCTGGAGATAGAAGATAACCAGACAGAACAAGCTCATTGCCAGTTTATACTAAATACGTCTGAGATACCTCCGCTAGGACTGGTGTCCTTGGTTCAGAGGTTCTTAACTGGAGTCTTGGGAGGCCCTTGAAGTTGGCTGCAAAATTCTGCTGTATGCGCCAAACTGCTAGGGTCAGAGGGAGGGAGGAAGTGTCTGTAACTATAGCCAACTTCTTATAGAGATAGGCTTAATGATACAATAAAGGCTAGGAACCCCTGACTTAGAAAAAAGAAGGCATAACTTAGTGGGGGAAAAAATAAAGGAACAACAAACTCCACTAAATTTTGGAGTCACAAGACTAGATCAGTATCCTAGCTCTGTATAGCACTGGCATGTCACTAGCCTTTCTGAATTGCAATGTGCTAATTTAGAAAAATTATATCTACTCTGCCTACTCAATTGGGTTTCTATGGGGAATACTTTACATAAAATTGTTTTATCAATGATCATATGCCCTGCTAACATGTATGTTACTTGACTCCAGACCATACGGCTCTGTTTATATGTTCCCATTTACACAATGTCTTACTTATTTAGAAATAATAGGTCCTTACTTGTCTTATCTCCCCCTCCCTCCAGTTGTCTGAGGGTTTCATTGGTCCAGAGTCCATTGCTATTACCCGAATCAGGTCAAGATTTAGTATCAGATTGAAGGTCATGGCTCTTTTCACCAGTCTGATGATGGGAGGCCCACCCTGACCACCTTATTTAATCCTGATTACCTCCCAAAGGCCCTACCTCTTATCAACTTGTGAATTTGGGGATTAAGTTTCAAATACATAAAATTTAAGGGAATACATGCAAACCATAGCATTAACCAATTCACTTTATAATGGAGTTCACTTTGCACCCTTCTCTCAATAATACTGGATTATTCATCTTTTTTTTTTTTTTTTTTTTTTTGAGATGGAGTTTTGCTCTTGTTGCCCAGGCTGGAGTGCAATGGCATGATCTCGGCTCACTGAAACCTCCGCCTCCCAAATTCAAGCGATTCTCCTGCCTCAGCCTCCCAAGTAGCTGGGACTACAGGCACCCCTACACCCAGCTAATTTTTTTTGTATTTTTAGTAGACGGGCTTTCACCATGTTGGCCAGGCTCGTCTTGAACTCCTGACCTCAGGTGATCCGCTTGCCTTGGCCTCCCAAAGCGCTGAGATTACAGGCATGAGGCACCGCGCCTGGCTGGATTGTTAATCTTGTATGACAAATATATAAAGGTTTTTCCACCTAAATGTTTGGGCTATGTCCTACCTAAAATGACCAGATGACTGAATGTTCGTCAGATTCTGAACCTCAGGTCACTTGTACATAAAGTGAACCCTCAGAAATGAGCCTCCTGAGTGATCTCCAGACCCAATCATACAAAGGGGTTACAGATTTCATTCTTTTGTAAGAGCTCTTTTTCCTCAGCAGGGAGCCTCTGATTTGAGAAAATTGCTTATTAGTATTTCAGCAACTCTTGAAAAAAGTTTTAGTGATACCTATGAATTTTCTTCAAGCAGTAAAATATGAGATGAGTAATTTCACCTCAGTAGTACTCCAAAGTAGGAGTTGTTGACACTTTAGCTGCTCGGCAGGGAGGAGCTTGTGCTCGAATTGGTGAGAAGTGGTGTTTTTTTGTTAACAAAACATTAAGTGTTTTGTTATATTTGATATTGTCCAAAATGTAAAAGTTCCTAAAGAACACAAGGTTTTCATCTCATTAGCACTGCCTCTCTTGATTTATTCAGTTGGTTAAATCTTGGCTCCTGGGAATCTTTACTCGGGGTTATTTTTCAGTCCTTTGCTATTATAGTTATTGTGTTTACCCGTACACAGTGGGTACCCATACACAATGGCTTACACAACACAGTGCATTGTATTCTCTCAATAATTTTACAAATTTATTATTATTTTTTTAGCAACAGTGTCGTGCTCTTTGACCCAGGCAGGAGTGCAGTGGTGCAATCCTAGCTCACTGTAGCCTGGAACTCCTGGACTAAAGTGATCCTCCCACCTCGGTCTCCTGAGTAGCTTAGATTACAGGTGTGCATCACCACATTCAGCCAATTTTTTTTTTTTTTTTCCAATTTAGAAAGTTTATTTTGCCAAGATTAAGGACGTGCACGGGCACGAGACACAGCCTCAGGAGGTCCTGATGACATGTACTCAAGGTGATTAGGGTTTACTTTGCTTTTATACATAAGAATATGGAACATTTCATGAATTTTCATGTCATCCTTGTTCAGGGGCCATGCTAATCTTCTCTGTATTGTTCCAATTTTAGTATATGTGCAGCTGTAGTGAGCACTGCCCAGCTAATTTGTATTTTTTTGAGATGAGGTCTCAGTCTGTCACCCAGGATGGAGTGCTGTGGCACAATCTCGGCTCACTGCAACCTCTGCCTCTCAGGCTTAAGCGATCCTCCTACATCAGCCTCCTGAGTAGCTGGGACCAGAGGTGTGTGCCACCATGCCTGGCTAATTTTTTGTATTTTTGGTAGAGACGGGTTTCATTATATTGCTTAGGCTGGTCTTGAACTCCTGAGCTCTAGCAATCCACCCACCTTGGCCTCCCACAATTCTGGGATTACAGGTGTGAGCCTCCATGCCCAGCCCTGCCCAGCTAATTAAAACAAAGTTTTTATTTTTATTTTTGTAGACATGGGGTCTTGTTATGTTGTCTAGCTGGTCTTGAACTCCTGCTCACGCAATTCCCCTACTCTGGCCTCCAAAGTTCTGAGGTTACAGGTGTTATCCACAGAGCCTGGTCCTTTCAAGGATTTTTAAATGCTTTCCAGCAGTCACTCATATGTCAAAAGATTGCCATAAGGATCAGACAACTGGAGGAAACCAGCATGGACTATGTCATTCCCGAGGGTGACTCTGAGCCCTAGGGCAGCTATTGATAAACATCTGACTCTTCTTCCTAGACTAGGTCAATAGTGGTAACTGAGAGTAATGCCATGCCATTTGGTCACGCTCTCAGCTTGCTGACAGGGTGACTAAAAGTGGGGAACTGTCAAAGCAAAATTAAAATGGAAACTAGGCGCCGGGCGCGGTGGCTCACGCCTGTAATCCCAGCACTTTGGGAGGCCGAGGCGGGCGGATCACAAGGTCAGGAGATCGAGACCACGGTGAAACCCCGTCTCTACTAAAAATACAAAAAATTAGCCGGGCGCGGTTGTGGGCGCCTGTAGTCCCAGCTACTCGGGAGGCTGAGGCAGGAGAATGGCGTGAACCCAGGAGGCGGAGCTTGCAGTGAGCCGAGATCGCGCCACTGCACTCCAGCCTGGGCTGGGCGACAGAGCGAGACTCCGTCTCAAAAAAAAAAAAAAAAAAAAAAAAAGGAAACTAGGCTTGAGATGCTCCTGAGCAAACAAAACAACTAGGCCTTAAAAATAGCCCTAACCTACTTACACTGTAAACATAAATGAAACTTAACTTGGGTCATTTTTGATAAATGCTTATGTTAGAAACAAAACTTAACCTCAGCCAATCATAAGCAGCCAACTAACATGATCTTGAGACTGGGGACTTTCCAAGTAAGCAAGCCAAAAAAGGCAACCAATCAAATCATTTCTTAATTTTGCTTCTGTATCTACGCTATGAATACTTGCTTCTGATGTTGTGTCACTGAAACACTAAATCCTCATTGGAATTGGGGTTTCCCAAGTGACGAACTGCTTCTTAAGTACATTCTAAAATGTTATTGTGCCTTTTTTTCCCCTTTTACAATAGTCCATGTGTAATACTTTTAGCTTGAGATCTCCAATCCCCTTGCATGAGTAATTTTTTGGTGTGTGAAGTTTCCTCATACAGGGAATCCCTCAGACAACTGCATAAGCCCTAGTCCTAGTGCTCAGAATGACGACAGGTCTGCCAATATTTAACGCTTTTAAAATACTGTTGGTGGTGGTTGTGTTGATGATGAAAGGCAGTGGGGAGGATGGCCTGGGTTCAATCTCTAGCTCCGAGCTATCAATGTATAACCTGGAGCCAATAATGTCTACCTCACAGAAACACAGATTATAAAATAAAAAGTAAAAGCATGTGACACCTAAGTGTACAATAAATGTGTGAAGCTGTTTAAGAAGTCTAAACATGGAATCATTACATGTAAGACAGCCTGCCTTGTTAATGTCAGCAGCTATCACAGCCACATTCACATGCATGTAAATTATCAAAGGGCATTATGCTTGGCACTGTCTAAAAGAAGGCAGGTAAGTGATCAAGTGATTTTTATTATAAAAATTTTATAAAAATGGATTTCCAGGTGAAGATGACAGAATAAAGCAGGACTACAGAATCTTCTTCCTCTAATGTCTAATAAAATTAATAAAAGATTTTACATACCACAAAATGTTTTTCAGATCGCTACGGATAAATCACAATGCTTTATGAAAATCCAGATGGAAGGAAACACACAGTTCTGCCATGCATATTAAGATGCATTCACGGGCCGGGCGCGGTGGCTCACGCCTGTAATCCCAGCACTTTGGGAGGCCGAGGCGGGCAGATCACAAGGTCAGGAGATCGAGACCACGGTGAAACCCCGTCTCTACTAAAAAAAAATACAAAAAATTAGCCGGGTGTGGTGGCGGGCGCCTGTAGTCCCAGCTACTCGGGAGACTGAGGCAGGAAAATGGCGTGAACCCGGGAGGCGGAGCTTGCAGTGAGCCAAGATCGCGCCACTGCACTCCAGCCTGGGTGACAGAGCGAGACTCCGTCTCAAAAAAAAAAAAAAAAAAAAAAAAAGATGCATTCACTCTCCCACCCTAAAAATAATCATATAACCTTACGGTAGACAGCAGTCAATTAGTTGCCATCCAATACTTAAAAATTAGATTTCATATACTCTAAATTGCTATCTTTTCTAGAAAAATAAATTCTGTTCACACTAGGCCTGCTTCCCAGGAATCATGTGCTCCAGTTTACCGAAGTCTCTACAACTGTTACCTTCATTGCTTGCCCAGCTCCTGTAAGCACTTGTAATCCCTAGGTGGGCATTACTTCCCATTCTTATACAGAAAGAAAATTTGAGGCTCAGGAAGAACAAGTAACTGCCCAGTGTTAAATTACAGCAGTGGAGCTGGGTTTCCATTCAGACATTTCAAATAAATGATGTATTTTTCCATATTCTACCAACTGAAAATAAGTTGAATTCACCCATTTAATCCCACTTACTGCTCTGCTCTGCCAGGAGCCAGTTTATATGTGTGAGAATGAATGTTGCTCCTAACACGTGTATTATTCTGTGCTCTTAGGCTACAAAAGCAATGCAATGTGAATTTTTTAGTCTTTCCATCTAAAAGTATGTGATTCAGAACTTGCCACATAGTTTGTTTGTCCTGCTGCAGACCAAGAACCATTTTTTGGGACACTAAGTCAAAGCTGCTTATTGTATCTCATGGTTGTGTCAAAAAACAACACAGTATCATACTTAAGTGCTACACTTTTAATTTTATTAAAAAACAAGCAGGTATCTTCAACATATCAAATGCTTTAATTCACATTTCTGCCTGCAGGCACTGACCACAAAAATACAGACCCAACAAAACAAAAGCAATTAACACAGGGTAATTAAGTGGTTAGGTACATAGGACTGTGGTGGGCAGGGGAAAGTGCAAGAGGCCAGCTGGCTGCGCAAGTGGAGTCATCACACGTGTCCTCAACATTGTGGGTTTAGGGATCCAGTGCAATCAGTTCACTTCTAAGAGGACGGGTTGAGAACTCGAGCTAGGCTGCTCTAAACTTGTACAAACAGGATTACAAATGAGAGTGCCAATTTATCTGTAGGGTTCATTTAAGCAGTTCAAATCTGAACTGCTGACAGAGCCCTGAACCGGATTGAGAACAAACGTTTTTATGAGCCATCTTGGATCATCCAACTCCACAACGTGCCTGCCTTACTCTAGGGTTTTTCTCAGCCAAATCTACTCATCTGATCAGGATGCCCCCTTGCCTGGACAATGTCAGAGGAATAAAGAAAACAACTGAGCTTTCCGGCTCTTCCTTTTCAACATTCCATGTTAGTCACCAAAAAGTAACACATAATGGAAATTCCCTCGATTACAGCTTATTTCCTGTTTAGTGCATTCTGTGTTGATGTCGTCCTTTAATAGTGAGGTAGCTGAGGGCATCCTTAGAGAGACTGAAGTGTTCTTGGTCTGACATCTGATACCAGTAACACAATTTTTTTTTTTTTTTAATTGAGACGGAGTCTTGCTCTGTTGCCCAGGCTGGAGTGCAGTGGCATGATCTCGGTTCACTGCAAGCTCCGCCGCCTGGGTTCCAGCGATTCTCGTGCCTCAGCCTCCTGTTTAGCTGGGACTAAAGGCGTGTGCCACTGTGCCTGGCTAACTTTTTTTTTGTATTTTTAGTACAGATGGGGTTTCACCATATTGGCCAGGCTGGTCTCGAACTCCTGACCTCAGGTGATACACCTGCCTTGGCCTCCCCAAGTGCTGGGATTATAGGGGTAAGCCACTGTGCCCAGCCTCAGCAACACATTTCTATTTATAGTTTCTAGGTGATTTATTTTCTGCAGACATTCTTGCAGATGGTTAAGCTCAATCATTTAAGTTTTATAAACGTCTGTATTAGAGGATGGCATTTTAAAATTCTTTCCCCAGAACGCTGGAATATACCTTTTTGGGCTAGGCTATGCAAGCCTCATGCACTGGTTACACAGGGCCATATGGGTAAATATGTATGTATTGATGTGTATTTACATATCTAAAATTAAATACAGACTATATATTTAAATTAGAAACACGAGGAACGAAGGCTAAGTTCACTGCTTTACTATTCAATAAAATAGCTTTAAAAAACTGTAAAATAGCCAAGTGGCCACATTCTAAGCAGCAACAGAGACCTCCAAAATATTCTGTCCACCAAAAACACATGAAGTTTCTGAATATGTAAAAATTAGTAGAAAATCAATTAGGTGACAAAGTCATTATAGTAGTGGCTTTCAAACCCTTTATAAAAAATAGTAGAATCATTTTAAATGTGGAAGTATTTTATCTATTGAGATCTGAAGCAGCACTCAGTATACACAAGTGTGGCTGCATTGATTGAAGTGAGAAGGCAGGAGCCTCCATGGCTTGCTGTCCCTTGGAGGCGCACTATAACTAACTCCTGAAGCAACTCCTTGTCCCCCGACACTGCATGGGTCACAGTCCAAAAACTGACTCCACGTATGAATCATACCAATTTTTATGTAACAGAGTTCAGACAAATATATCAATCTGGGTACGATACAAACAAGTTTTTCATAGAGTTCTTTTAGAAAAGTGACTTTGAGGGAAGAGGATAGTGAAGTAGAAGAAAAACAATTTTAAGAACATACAATTAATTCAATTTTTCGGCATGGTATCCCACCTAGCAAAAGCCCTAGGTGAATACAAGAAGTTCAGACCAGAAGCTTTCAAATTTCAGTATGCTTAAGAATCGCCTGAGGTGCTTGGTAATAAAAACAGATTTCTATGTTGCGTCTCCAGACATGGAATCATTAAGTTAAGGGTTGGGCTCAGGAATCCATATTTTCAACAGCCTGCCCAGGCATTCTGATGCTGCAGATAGCCTGCAGAGCATACTCTGAGGAACATGAGAAAGGCTTCAAGGGAAAAATTAAAAAAGGGGGACACTGTTTAAAAGCAAAACCCAAACCCCACCTTTTCTGTCTTGTTGCTGAGAATGAATTCAGATTGGGATAAACAACCTTTTCTTTCTTTTTAAAATATCTAGATATTTTAAATAAATCTACTTATATTCCACTGTCCTCAACTGGGTGGAAATATTAAAAAAATTATCAATATAAAACATTGGTTCTTGCTTCAATATTATCATTTTGAAGGAAAACCACACAAAACCATTACCCATTCTAATGACCTTTTTGGCCAAACAAATTATGTATTTGGGTCCACATTAATCTTTTAGTATAACCTTTAAAGTTTTCAAGTTAATGCAAATTTAAAATTCAATAAATATATTAAATACAATTTTACTTTATATTACAAATGCAAATTGTTTTTCTTTTGACATGCTGGTAGTATTCATTTTTACAATGCAAATTGACCTTACAATTTCTGAGTCACAGTAGACTATAACTCTAAGCAAACGTATTTCACAAAGCAAACACTATGTTTTTGAAACACTCTAAAAAAATAAAAATCAATAATTTTGACTATAAAATTTGTATAAACATTAGCTACATTAGGGGTTTACAGCTAATTGTTGCAGAAAACCTAAAACACACTTAAATCATGTAACCTTACTAGTAGAAAACTTGTATTTTAAAACACAAGTCAGTTTGATCTCTATTAAACATGACAAAACACTGAAAATTATCATCATCTGCCTATGGGATCTATAAGAGCTGCCAGGTATTCAGTATTTAAGCCACTACATTTATAGGAGTAAGGAATGTATTGGGATAGTAAAAAGATGAGAGAAATCTGGAAACAGACATGGAGATATGATTTACTTCATGTATTTCTTCCTGAGAATGTTGAAGTTATTTTTTTAAATATCAAGACAATTTAAAATGGAACAGGAAAATCTTATGGCAATTTTTTTGGTAAAGTGTAGAATCCCTGGTAATATAAACAATCACTACCCTAATATGTAACTTGCAAACATGAAGTCTTATAAATTGTACTTATTTAAACAAGACACATGCCTATACATTTATTTGAAATGCTGGGTAAATGTGCCCAAAAAAGTAAGTGAATTTTGCAAAAACAAGATGATACGTTTTGATATGGTATTCTGAAATAGCTTCCCTAAATGAAGTCTAAATGAGTGAATAAGCCAGCCGGAAAACTTCATGACAGATCAGTAGTGACGCAAAAACCTTACTAGATTACAATAACCAAAAAAATCAACTTGTTTAGATAAATGAGGGCATTTTACATAAGCTGTTCTAAATATAATGTAATATTATGGTTGGTATTAAAATTCCAATTTTTAATTGTAGTTTTCACAATTAAAAAACTATATTAGTTATTGTGATTATTTTAATTTTGACATCCTAAATTGATGTACTTTGCTTCTACTATAATTAGCACTATGAATTTTATAACAGGTAAACTATAACCTACAGCAAAGTGAATTTAACAGTGTATTTTTAAAATGTGATATCTTTAACAATTTTGATCATGAATGAAAGGATATAAACCTCATAATACTCAGAACATGATTGGCCCATTAAAAAAACAAAACTCTGCCATCCTCACTGCCATGGTTACCTACCATGAAAGGTGTATAAATAAATTGAAAACAGATCTGCTCATAAAGTTTCTCAAGACTAGAATTTAAGATCACCCGAGGAGATCTGGAAGAGGTTAATTTAGCAAAATAAAATATTTCATAAAATGTACTGACTACTGTATACATTACTAAGTTGCTCTTCGAAAACATGGTCTGGGCCTGAGGTGAGGCAAACTTAGGTTTATGGCAATTCACCGATGACAGATTCATAATAGACCCTCAAAGACTGCTAATGGTATTTTGGGGGAAACATTCTGATCTTTCAGAGATTAATGTCATGAAAGAGCACAATGCCTACAAACGGGCCATTTGTCAGAAAAACACCAGGCTAGATGCCCACTGGGTCAG
Organism: Macaca fascicularis; assembly: GCF_037993035.2. Lineage (NCBI taxonomy): Eukaryota > Metazoa > Chordata > Mammalia > Primates > Cercopithecidae > Macaca > Macaca fascicularis. The sequence goes on from NC_088390.1 coordinate 49,860,138, forward strand.
CCTACCTGTGGGTAATGAAGGGATGGGCTGGTCAACAGCAGAGAACAAGCACCCTCTAATGGGAACCATGAAACTGGCCCTTCAGTAAGTTTGTGGCAATTGAGGGGCAAATAAAACAATGAAACAAAGCTTTCAGTTATCCAAAAGTAGTTCCCTAGTGCTTTTCATGCCCTCCTTCTTTTTTCAATACAATGAGGAATATTTGTGAAGAATAAGAATGTCTAGATATCTGTCAGGAGATTTAAATTAAAATTTTAATTACTTAATAGACTAAATTTCTATCTGATTGTGACTAGCAGAATTTATGTGATCAATTTAACTTATTAAATAAAGCTACAGAACGTAAACACTAAACACAGGTATCATACCACAAGGTAAATAATAAATAATTTAAAAATATATATCTCTCATTTTAAAATAAATATGATATAAACATTTTAGCAAAGATTTCTGTCCACTTACCTCCCTAAGGGGAAATTCTGTTAAAAGACTACTGTATTTCAAAATGCTACTAGACCACTAAAGTTTTAAAACTTATCAGTCAGCCTTGAGCTTTTCCTAAGCAATTAATCTCACCATTAAGTTTCCTTTAAGCACAATTTTTGAAGTGTTGACACTGTCTTTTAATAAAAAGAGAGGGTGATAAACTGTTCAGCTCAGAACCTATAACTTACAATCCAAAGTGCTCTGAATCTTATTTCTTACCAATTCACTTATCTGCTTCTCTTTTGGCTACACTGGTGTCATCAAAAAGATCCTGAATTTCAGCTCAAATGGTTACCTACAGAATTAAACAACATTTACGTGTCTGAATAAGTTCCTAAAATAAAAATTATAATACAAATTTTAAGTATGATCTTTTTTTACTATTCTCCTTTTGGGGGTTCCTAGAAATCAATACATATACTTGGTTTGGGTTGCAGAAAATTTTAAGAGGCATGCTGCAGGAGGATGCCCACGATTAACCATGGTGGTTTGACAGTAATCATTTCCTTTCAAAAAAGCAGGTTAATTTTTAAAATGCTATGGTGTCACCATATTAAAAATGAAGATGGAAATGATCTTTCCACCCACACCTTGTTGGAGATATAATGTGTCCATCCATTGTGCGTCCATCATATGCATGGTTCAAAAATAAGAAATGAGACAGCACATACTTCAGAGCGAGTCCCACTCTCAAAACAGTCATAACAAATTTTCACTCTCATGTAAGTTTTTTTGACTTTTCGTAAGTTAATACTACTCATTTGAAGTATTTTGCTGAAAAAGGAACAAATGTTTGTAAATAACTGAAGGCTGGCTGGTTTGGGGATGCTATTTACAAAAATGTATACCCATAATACTACTAGTGAAATTAAGACTGAATAGCTGATAGAGAATTTCTATTAATACTTTTGGATGAACATACATCTACTTGCGTGAGGATTCTATGCAAAGTTTTCACTCCCTCATCCATCTATTCAGTCTCCTTTATATCTTCTTGATCCGAAGTACTAGAGATGTCATCATCTGTTTGTTCTCCAGAGAAATATAACATCATTGCATGTGTCTTGTGAGTTATGGTGACAGTGCAGGGCCCTTGGGCCCAAGGCTCCCCATCCACCTGCATTGGCATCATGGAGCACTTCAAAATCAGCTGATATTAGGGAACAAATAACGTTTAAAAGTCAGTCCCCCAAAATTTAGACAGGTCTTCCTTAATAACACCATCCACAATCCCTTAACCCTTATGCATTTCATTTTTAGAAAATATTAATCTGAATATGTTTTTATTCATTGATTAAGGAATTCTTTTTTCAAGTGAATGTTTTATCTCATGGAGCTTGAGCCATGTTTCTGTTTCTTCCTCATCCCACTCTAGCCCCTGGTGTACAGTGACCAGCTGCATGAGCCATAAACCACGGTTTAAAGAAAGGTATGGCATGTATACTTTACGTATCAACAGCTTAGAAATGGATTGGGACAAATTAGCCTGTTACAGCCATATTTCACCTACCCTCACTGTATGTGCCTGTCCTATTCGAAAAGGATTCGCCAGTTTTACTTGAATCTGAGCACAGTGGAAAGACCCATATACTCCAACGACTTCCAGTAGACCATCGTCATGCCTAAAATTGGAAACAGAAAATACGGATTATATGATGCAATAAAACAAAATCAGTTATGCTAGAGCAATTACTTTTTAACACAGTTGGACCATCAACTTTAAAAATACTATAACTAATGAGATATACAAAAAAGAAAATTTAAGGAAAAATGTTAAAGTCTATAAACAAGAGATTGCTTTAAATAAAATAGTGACATAAAAAAACAGACCACAAATGTACATACCTGGCTAGAGGGTAAGTCTCGTCTCCCATCCCTTCCCATAGTCTGCAGCCACCGCCCCAGTAACCAATGTTCAGAACTATAATACCTTCCAAGCTGGGCAGTGCTACTCGCTCACCATCCAGTTCTAGCTTTAAAGAAATACAAACAGATAGTGACTACAGGGTACATGATTTCCATACACATCCATTTAGAATTCACATCTATTTTCATAAATGTGCTTATATGTGAGAGACGCACATGTAGAAGATGCTCCCTACCTCTCACTCAGGGCCTCTCATCTGGCCTTTTCTATCTCTTCAGTGGAACTGCTTGCAACATCATCAATAATGTCCTTTTTGTTGAGCCCTGCGATTTTTTCAGGCCTTATCTAAATTGCTGTTTCAGTAGTACCTGACACTTGCTGACCCCCTTCCTCTTTTCCTAAAATCTTCTTTCCCTTTGCTTCCTGGGAACCACAGACTCTACTTTCCTGGATGTTCCTTTTCAGGAAAGTAAACTGGGCCAGATCTATCTATCCACTGCCTCCAAAACATGTCCATGAACTGGCACCAAAAACTCCTATGTAAAAAATTGAACAAGCAACTTTTCTGCAATCTGTTCCCTGTTCCCCAATGTACTTACCAGGAAAGAGTAACAATCTTCCCCTCCTCCTTCTCTTAGCTAACTCTTACTTACTCTTTCCTAGTAAGTAGGTTAACTCACCCCCACCCCAGCTGTTTAAGCCAGAAACCTGCCAGTTATCTTTGATTTCTTTGACTTTTTACCCTCCACATCCCCTTAATCACTAAAAACAGTTGATGCTATTTCTATGTCTTTCTCTCTCTCCACCATTTCTTCCCTAAAAGTTCCTATCTAGCCTATCTGCCTCTAGCGTTACTTTCCTATGCATCCCTCACAGAGCAATTGGATCGACATTTTAAAAATGCAAATATGTCATCCTCTAATTACAGCCCTTCAATGGCTTCACTTCAACCCTGCAATGCCCATAATGAAATCCAAACTCCAATACCAGGCAAATATGACACTCTGTGATTTGACTTCTGTCCATCTCTCTAGCCTCAGCTCTTGTCACTTTCCTTCCTGAAAGCTATGCTCCAGCTTGAACTCACTCAAACATGCCATGTGCGCCTCTGGGTCTTTTGCACATGCTGTTTTTAGCCTACAGCAATCTTACCCTCCTCCTCCTCTTAGCTAACTCTTACTTATTTTCAGATTCCATCTTGTCACTTCTTCCAGAAAGACTGCCACCTTCCCTAGTCTCTGTAGCTCCTAGGTTACGTATTGCAGTTATTTATTCCTGTAAGACCACATGCTTTTCTTACATAACTTCTCATACTGCATTGCAATGTGTGAAATATCTTTTTGGTTTTTTCTTGGAGACAGGGTCTCAATCTGTCACCCAGGCTGGAGTGCAGTGGTACAATCACGGCTTACTGTAGCCTCTGCCTGCTGGGTTCAAGTGATCCTTCTGCCTCAGCCTCCTGATCAGCTAGGACCACAGGTACATGCCACTATGCTCAGCTATTTTTATTTTTTGTAAAAGTGGAGTATCACTATGTTGCCCAGGCTAGTCTCCTTGCCTCAAGCAATCCTCCCACCTTGGCCTCTCAAAGTGCTGGGATTACAGGCATGAGCCACTGTGCCCAGACTGGTTTAAATACCTTTCTTCACCCTAGACTGTAAATGTAGAGCAAGGGATTTATCACTGTACCTCCAGTATCGAGGACAATGACTATTTTGTAGGTATGTAAATACAGTTTATTTTATTTCTGTATAATTAAAAGTATTTGTATTTTTATATAAATAAAATGTCAGACAATAAAGGTCTTTATTTTATGTGCTTGCATGCTTTACTCTACCAATACTATCAAGGCCAAGAAAAATAAAATATGATAAAGTAACATAACACTTTTTTTTTTTTTTTTTTGAGACGGAGTCTCGCTCTGTCACCCAGGCTGGAGTGCAGTGGCGCGATCTCTGCTCACTGCAAGCTCCGCCTCCCGGGTTCACACCGTTCTCCTGCCTCAGCCTCCAGAGTAGCTGGGACTACAGGCGCCCACCACCACGCCCGGCTAATTTTTTTTTGTATTTTTAGTAGAGACGGGGTTTCACCATGTTAGCCAAGACAGTCTCGATCTCCTGACCTTGTGATCCGCCTGCCTCGGCCTCCCAAAGTGCTGGGATTACACGTGTGAGCCACCGCGCCCGGCCGTAACACTCTTTTTAACAGAAAATGTGTTCTTGCTTCTACGCCATGGCTGCCTAGAGACTCTGAGCTAAACGTTATGCCTAACGGCAACATGTTTCCTTGACTAATGTATAATCAGCCTCCTTACTCCCTGCTCATTGTCTCCTTTCCCAAGCTGTTTATGATCTCTTTATTTTATCAGTTCTAGGTTGCTCTGAATTAACGTCTTTGTTGTTGCTATTAACCATTACAGATTCTTTTTGGAATCAAGCAAGGAATATATTTAAGACTGCCATATCATAACGTCAGAGATGCTCTCGCAATAAGCAATCATTAATATTCTATTTTTACTATTTACACATTTTTATTTTGGTATGTAAGAGAGATACCCCACAAAAGTAATCTGAATTAAACTTTCCATTTAAACTTCCTCTGTGTCTTTATGTTGAGTCAGGCACTGTATTAGATAACTGTAAATTATTTATCATGTATGAATGGAGGCCATTCATCCTAATAAACAGATTCTGGATTTACATAAATCTGGGTTCACATCTTGATCACATGTGTATTTAGGCATTAAATGAGAGAATTTGGGCAAATTACTTCATTCAAAATAGTTTTCTGTATAATGTAAATATATAATACATGCCTTATAGAATTGTGGAGAGAATTTAGAGGGACAATGTGTATAAAGCATGTAGCAAAGTGCCTGGCACACAAATAAATACTCTATGTATGCTGGCAAAATATATTAACAGAAAGTTAGTTTAGCATTTCTTTTTAAAACGTCTTCATAATCCAGAGACCACCTAAAACTTTAAAAAATAAAAAGAGTTAATAGCTTACCTCAACTTTTTTATTCAAATCTTTACATTCTTGCACTAAACAATCTTTGGTTCCATAAAATAAGTAAACCGCCTATGAAAAATGGACAGAAAACATAATATTAAAACAGTCTAACCCTGTAAACATTAAGAAAAAATACACTGTATCAAAGCTCCCTTCAAGAATGTTGAAGCGCATTTTCCTTATGGTAGACTAGATGCTGATGAAAAGAAGGGCAACCAAAAGGGATACTTTTGATGTGCACCCTCTGGCCCTATCCAACACCTCCATTCTAGTAATTTCAAAGGGTAAAATTGGAATCCACTAGGAGCAGCAATGGAAATCTATAATTAAAACACAATGTAAAAATGCCTTTAATATATCATAGATACTTTTGGCATCATTTGTTATTTCACATTTTATTCTCTTAAGCTATTAATAGTTTAAAAGTTCTAGGTGAACTGTGGTTACTCATCCTTCTTTTATGGAAGATGACAATACAGGCCATTTCATTTAAGTGTAATTAGTCTCTTTCTCAGGGGAAATGTGGGATAGAAGTGGTTTTTTCTTTTTTTTTTGAGATGGAGTCTTGCTCTGTCACCAGGCTGGAGTGCAGTTGTGCGATCTTGGTCCACTGCAACCTCTGGCTCCCGAGTTCAAGCGATTCTCCTGCCTCAGTCTCCCAAGGAGCTGGGACTACAGGCGTGCACCACCACATCTGGCTAATTTTTGTATTTTTAGTAGAGACGGGGTTTCACCATGTTGCCCAGGATGGTCTTGATCTCCTGACCTCGTGATCTGCCCACCTTGGCCTCTCAAAGTGCTGGGATTACAGGCATGAGCCACCACACCTAACCTACAAGTGATTTGTTTCTAAATGGTGTTTTCTCCCAATTTATCAAAAAAGTTGTATTTTATAAAGAAAAATATTCAAGTTAGAAAATTCCACTTTTTCCTAGTACCTCAGATTACTTAAGAAGAGTAATGCATATTAATCTAACAAACATTTTCTAATCACTTTCGAATACAGAAAGATTGATGTAAGGACTGAGATGAGTTAATTATCAATTGTATGAATAGTAATACATATTACCTTAGTAACTACATTAATAAAAGGGAACTATTTCAAAACTTGAAATATTTGTAAAACAGAACCAGGAACACAATTGCTTTGCATTTATTTTTGATATCCTGTTGGTCAATCACCAAATGTTATTTAAAAAATTCCTAAGCAAAACTACATCAAAGGAATCAACTGTACTAGAAACCAGATATGACCTTAGTTCAAAGCTGTGGCAAACAAGCTTCTCTTTTCTTTATCTCATCTGCCTTCTGGAGGTTTTTCAAACCAATGAAATCTACTGTTCCATTAATGACCTCACCAAAAATTTAGTCTGCCTAAAATTTCCTTCCAATTTTAGCTGCCATTTAAGATAAACTATCATATATTCCATTTAGTTGCCATCTAAGCAAAATATGCTATAAAACACTCCAAATTTGAATTTAAAAAAATTGTTAGAATTATGTTATACTTTGATAAAGTTGTTTTGTTTTGTTCTTTGAGATGGAGCTTCATTCTGTTGCCCAGGCTGGAGTGCAGTGGTATGATCTAAGTTCACTGCAACCTTTGCCTCCTGGTTTCAAGAGATTCTCCTACCTCAGCCTCCTGAGTGGCTGGGATTACAGACACCTGCCACCACGCCCGGCTAAATTTGTATTTTTAGTAGAGACAGGGTTTCACCACGTTGGCCAGGCAGGTCTTGAACTCCTGACCTCAAGTGATCCACCTGCCTCCGCCTCCCAAAGTGCTAAGATTACAGGCATGAGCCACTGTGCCCGGCCTGCTAAAGTACATTTAAAGATCTAATTTAAAAAAAAGATCTAATTTGACGATCCTACACAAAACAGAGCAGGTAAAAAGTTAATTAAATCTGAATCTAAAAGTGCTAAATATAATTGAACTATTGATTTTTACTGTACCTTCAGTGATAAGCAGGAAATGTTATTTTATCCAACACACCTTATTAAGAATTCTGCTAGAAAACAGAGATGGTGCCTTCTCACGATGAGCATGAAAATTGAGAGCCATGAGAGCATCAGGTCCAACAGAAAAATAGTTGTTCATTGTGAATTCCTGTGAGAAAGGGTAAGAATAAGCAACAGACTATGATTCCACCTAAGCCTGAGTCATAATTAAATGTCAATCTTAGTCTTTGTGTTCTTTTGTAAAGGGAGATGCTTTCTGCATTTACTTTTCACATGGCCATTTTATACTGTCCGGTGACGTTACCAGAAATAAAGCTTCCATTTAAGGCTGATAACTACAGATGTGAATCTCATATTCCATTTCTGTTTTATATGCTACACCTCAGACCTTACCATCTAGAATGGCTCTACTTGATGCTTCCAGGCTTTTCATGCCTGTGTTTCCATTACATTTGCTCTTTACATTTATCACAGCCTCCAAGCTCTCAGCTTCTATTAGTCCCAACCCAGGCTACTGGTCTCACCTTAATTTATCTTACTTCCCAATGCGGCCTGGATTCCAAGGTCAACCATTTCAACGACTGTACTCAACACCATCCTTCATTCCAACACTCTCTTGACCTCTTCTCAATTTAGCTTTGTTTTTTTTTGAGACAGAGTCTCAGACTGTCGCCGGGCTGGAATGCAGTGGCGTGACCTCAGCTCTCTGCAATCTCTGCCTTCCGGGTTCAAGCGATTCTCCTGCCTCAGCCTCCCGAGTAGCTGGAATTACAGGTGCCCGCCACCATGCCTGGCTACTTTTTTTGTATTTTTAGTAGAGATGGGGTTTCACCATGTTGGCCAGGCTGGTCTCGAGCTCCTGACCTCATGATTCGCCCACCTCAGCCTCCCATAGTGCTGGGATTACAGGCGTGAGCCACCGCGCCTGGCCAGCCTTACTTGTTAATCTTCTCTAAATCAAACTGTTTTCTCTGCTCTATTTCCAGGTTGCTGGACATTGCTGGTAAGAATCTCATAATTATGATCCTGTTACAAAGTTATTTCTAAGGATGGCTGGACACAATCGCTAATAGGACATAGTAACCCTTTGGATGACCCCTTTCTTGTATTCCCTAGTGGTTTATTTCAAAATTTACAACTCTCTTCAAGTCCCTGGTAACTTGCTCCCTTGCCTTTGTTATGTTCAGATGATCTTGATTCTTGCCTCACTGAAAAAAATGAGATCCTCAGGTATGAAAGGTATGAATTTTCCTGCTCTCTTTCTGCCATCTAAACATTCTGACTTTACTCAAGTGTACCTTTTTCCTCCAAATCAAAGATGCTCTTCCTCCTTTTGATGGTTAAGTCTAAATCTGGTCATTTGTTCTTTTTATCCTTTTCCCATTCATCTCTTATGGAACTAAATGTCTGTCCCTTCACTGCCAAAATATAATTTTCAATCCTAGTTTTTCTTTTAAACAAAACCCATAAACATCTTATTTTAAATAAAATATGTCAATGTACATTAATGTGTCTTATTTTTTAACTGAATTTTTTTTTCTAGTTTTCTAGGCGTCCTTTATTCAGAAACTAAGAGTGGGGTAATATAAGCTTCATGAGGGCAAGGCCTTCATCACTGAAACTCCAGCACCTAGGACAGTGCCTGGCACCAGACGGGCACAAAATACTTGCCTGAATGTATAGATAAATGAAGTTCCTTCTTGTATTTGATTGTTTGGATGTTCTTCTATAGAGGTAAGCAGACACTACTTGATTGTAGTGTATTTATTTTTGACAGCAAATGGCTGAAGAACATGTCTTTTTATTTGAATCATCTAACTGGTGTAAAACTTTGTCCATCTTTCTTTGGAGGAATGATCTCTGATAAATATTTCTAAATACTCAGCTCCACTTTATTACTGAATAGTAATACATCCTGGTATGAATGAGAAATACATCTTTTTTTTTTTTTTTGCATATCCATCACCTCAAATATTTATCATTTATTTGTGGTGAGAACATTTAAAATCCTCTCTTTTAGGCTCACACTTATAATCCCAGCACTCGGGAGGCTGGGGTGGGTGGACTGCTTGAGCTCAGGAGTTTGAGACCAGTCTGGGCAACACAGACAAATCTTGTCTCTATTGAAAATAATAAAAATAAAATTGGCCGGATGTGGTGGCATGTGCCTGTAGTCCCAGTTACTAATGAGGCTAAGATGGGAAGATCACTTGAGCGCAAGAAGTCTAGGCTGCAGTGAGCTGTGATCACGCCACTGCACTCCAACTTGGTCAATGGAGTGAGACCGTCTCAAAAAACCCCCAAAAAACAAAAAACCTCTCTTTTAGCAATTTGAAAATATACATTATCTATAGTCACCAAGCTGTGCAACAGCAGAACTTATTCTTCCTATCTAACTTTTTACCTGTTAACCAATGTCTCCCCTTTCTCCATCTACTCTCCTACCCTCTACAGCCTCTGGTAACCATCACTCTACTCTCAACTTTGAGTTTTGATTTTTTAGATTCCACATATAAGTGACATCATACAATATTTGTCTTTCTGGGCCTGGTTTATTTATTTAACATAATGTCTCCTAGGTTCAGCTATATTGCCGAGAATGATAGATTTTCCTTTTCTTTTTTTTTAAAGTCTGAATAGTTTTCCATTGTGTATATATGGCATATTTAAAAAAACCATTCATTCACTGATGGGCACTTAGGTTATTTCTGCATCTTGGTTATTGTACATAACGCTGCAATGAACATGGCAGCATGGACATCTGTTTGATATACTGATTTCAATTCCTTTGGGTATGTATCTATAAATGGAATTGCTGGAACAAATGGTAATTCTAGTTTCAGTTTTTTGAGAAACCTCCATATTGTTTCCCAAAATGGTTGTATTAATTTGCAATACCAATAGCGTATAAGGATTCTGTCTTCTCCACATCCTTGCCAACACTTGTTATTACTGACCAATGAGATAGGATAGGAAAGCCCAAAATAAATACACATATCAATGGCCAATTGATTTCTGACAAAGGTGCCGAGAACATACAATAGGGAAAGGAGAGTCTCATCAATAAATGGTACTGGGAAAGCTGGATATCCACATGCAGAACAATGAAAATCAACCCTTATCTTACCCATTATAAAGAATCAACTCAAAATGGATTAAAGACTTAAATGTACAACCTGAAACTATAAAAGTACTAAAAGAAAATGTAAGAAAAAAGCTTCATGACATTGGCCTGGGCAGTTATTTGGTTTGATATGACCTCAAAAGCACAGGCAATAAAAGTAAACATAGACAAAAGGGATTGCATCACACTAAAAAGATTCTACAGCAAAGGAAAACAAGAGTGAAGAGGCAACCCACAGCTTGGGAGAAAATATCTGTAAATCATACACTCAATTAGGAACTAATCTCCAAAATGTAGAAGGAACTCAAGCTACTCAGTAACAACCAATAATCTTATTAAAAAATGGGCAAAAGGACTTGAAGAGACATTTCTCAAAAGACATAAAAATGGCCAACAGATACAGGTTCAGCATCCCTAATACGAACATCTGAAATCTGAAATGTCCCCAAATCTGAAACTTTTTGAACACTGACATGACACTCAGAGGAAATGCTCATGGGAGCATTTTGGATTTCAGCTTTTCAGATTAGAAATGCTCAACGGGTATATATTCTGCACATATTCCAAAATCCAAAAAAATCAGAAATCTGAAATACTTCTGGTCACAACCTTTTTTTGGATAAGGGATATTCAACCTGCATATGGAAAAATGCTGAACATTTCTAATCATGAGAGAATTGCAAATGGAAACCACAATGAGCTATCACCTCGTACCTATTAGATTGGCTTCTATCAAAAAGAGAAACACATCTCTAATGTTGGTATTTCAGGCACTATGATAACTGACAAATACTTCTGAGCACAGGAACCATTTTAAAGGATCTCCAATACTTTCTCTTTTTTTTATGTTTAATTTTTTTAAAATAAATCAAAGCAATCCACTTTAATAAGCTATATAGTTCTACAAGGCTTCAAAGGAAACATTGCAATTTTCTGTCTACTCCTCATTTGTAATTCCTGTTCCCACAGCTCTTTCCATAGTTTTTTCTTCTGGTATTTATCTCTATATTTCTAAGTAACATAATCAGATTATTTCTTGATTTTTTTTTTTTTTGAGATGGAGTCTTGCTCTGTTGCCCAGGCTGGAGTAGAGTGGCGCGATCTTGGCTCGCTGCACCCTCTGCCTCCCGGGTTCAAGCAATTCTCCTGCCTCAGCCTCCCAAGTAGCTGGGATTACAGGCACCCACGACCACACCTGGCTAATTTTTGTATTTTTAGTAAAGACGGGGTTTCCCCATGTTGGCCAGACTGGTCTCAAACTCCTGACCTCATGATCTGCCTGCCTCAGTCTCCCAGAGTGCTGGGATTACAGGCATGAGCCACCGCACCTGATTTTTAAATTTTAAATATTACTTATTCTTTTTCTCTTTTTTTAGAGATGGGGGTCTCATCTGCACTCTGTCACCCAGGCTGCAGTGGCGCGATGATAGCTCACTGCAGCCTTGAACTCTTGGACTCAAGCAATCTTCTGGCTTCAGCCTCCTGAGTTGCTGGCACTACAGGCGTGTGCCCCCATGTCCAGTTCCTTTGCTTTTTGTTGTATTTTCTGAGTGGTGTCTTCAATTGTACTTTCCAATCTGATACTGAATTTTAGTTTGTCAGAGCCTTTTTTGAGGTGTGTGTTTCTGAATGTTCCTTTTATAGAACCCTGTTCTATAAATATTTTCATTTTTTTCTGAGAACATTAGTCCCACTCCCTGACTTCCTTCAGCTTCCTGGACTGTGTTTCCTATAATTCTTTCTTCTTATTTGGGGCTCTCTCATGATAGAGGCTTTCCTTAAATGCCTGCTTGTGCCTCCAATCCTTGGCTGTATATGTTCATGTTTTAAGAGTAAGGCAAAAAAGGCAAACTGTGAACTTTGCATCCAAAAGCAGGTCTTGCTACAGTATAAGCTTCATTATAGGACTACAGTGCAAAAATCTGGTCCTTTTGCTAGGGGACACCCAAATATTGATACCTGTTAATTTTTTCCTTGGGCAAGTTAGCTTCCCAGAGAGAAGTTAGCTTCTCTGCCACTATTCTTGAAGTTGAGTGGATGAAAAGGGCCAGTGATCTCACTTTGCACTAAATCTGTTTTCAGTATGGCATTAGCTGGCTAGAGACTCTCTAAACTTTCCAGAGTAAACCTCCAATCTACTACCTGAGTTGAGGAGGGTAGTAAATGACCACGTGAAGCTGGGGAAAGGGGACAAACAGCTTCTTTGGCTCACTCCTTCTATTTTCAGACCCACTCTATACTACTGCTCTCTGAGTGATGTAGTGACCTGAATTCCTAAGCCTTTGCTTGGTTCTGCTCAATAAACTGGTTTCTTTCTTGGTTTTCTGCAGTGTAGGCACTTTTGAGCTTTTTTCAATTATGTGAACCTTCCTAGTTTTGGCTTCTGAAGACTGCTGTGATCTCTTTCTCCTTAAGGTTTTGTGCCTTCTCAAAGATCTATACAAGATCTGTATCCCCATTTTAGAGGGATTTTAGTGGCAAGGAGAGAGAGAAGCAAAGAAACATGCATGAGTTCCCCAAATGCTCTTCTTTAAAGTCTGCTTTAATTTGGCTGTTTATCACCCACCTACTGTAATCCTCTTTCTCTGTTTTCTCCTTATTTACTTACTACACTCTTTAGTTTCCCTTAGTGGCCTCTCTTAATCTGTGTCACCTAAATGTACCTATTTTCAAGATGTAGTTTGTGGCTGGACACAGTGGCTCATGCCTGATCCCAATACTTCAGAAGGCTGAGGAGGGAGGACTGCTTGAGCCTAGGAGTTCGAGATCAGCCTGGACAATATAGGGAGACCCTCTCTCTACAAAACAGATACAAAAATAAAAACTATCTGGGCATGGTGGCACATGCTGGTGGTCCCAGCTACTTGGGAGGCTGAGGTGGGAGGATCGCTTGGTCCCAGAGGTCGAGGCTGCAGTGAGCTGTCATCACAATACCGCACTCCAGCTTGAGTGACAGACCGAGACCTTGTCTCCAAAATAAAAGAAAGAAAAAAAAAAGATGTAGTTCTTGACCCTCTTTTCCCTTCTCACTCCCCATATTCTCAGCATTTAAACAATTATCAGAAATAAAGTTTCAGTTCAAAGGCTGATAACTACGGGCATGAATCCCACAACTTGGGCTACTCCCCCGCTCCCACCACAGTTTATTTTACTTTCTAACCCAGTCTAGATTCCTCAATCTGCATCTCTAGCTCTGTCTTTATTCCTGAGCAATAAGCCTAAACTTCCAACTTCTTGTTCAACACTTCAAAGACTTTTAGATTGATATGCTCAATTCTATCTCATTTTCTTCCTACCCAAACCTGAAACTTGGTATTTTTGGTATTTTTCTTATAGTCATTTCCATATATCCAGTTATAAAAACTAGAAATCTAGTAGTAATATGTATTTTCTCTCTTCCCTTTATACTAATCAGTTGTTAAGTACTGATTAATTCTACCTCTAAAATGTCTTTGCATTGTCCTCATCCTGATTCTGCCTAGTACAGGCTTCTAAGCTATTTTCACATTATCTCCAGAGTATCTTTTAAAAATACAGATCTGCTCTCTCTGTATTATTTGCTACTTGCTAACCATGCTTTGCACTCTCTGCCTGGAAAGTCCTTCGCTTTTTTAAGGACCAATTCCCATATCACTTCCTCTGAATCTTCTCAGCCACATCAGCTAGGCAGAACAGGTGCACTCCCGTAACACATTTACAGTCCAGCTTGTGAGGTAAGCATGTAAGTTTCTGTTCTGCTCCATAGCCAGCTCCCTTGAGATAAGCACCAGGTCTCTGTATCCCACCACAGAGTGCCGTATCTTGTGCAATGAAGCTGAAACTACTTGCAACTGAGGCACTAACAACATACCTTGGGTTTTCTTAAGTTGTAGTATCCTTTATTTGTTACTTGAACTTTCCATCTAAAAAACAGAAGTTAAAAAAAACACTTTTTAGAATAAACCCTGTACTCTGGATGTTTGGATAAATGAAGGTTTTCTATTAAAATACCATCTAAAAAAGTAACCACATGTATATAAGCATGCAAATTTAGGGATAAGTACTCAGTGTAACTTATTACTTTGGCTCTTACATAATAAAACAAAACACCAGTATCTATGTATAAGTACAACGAGTATCGTCTTTCACATTTAAATTACATGGCACATTTCACCTACACAAGTCTTCATTTGTAAACCAAACAATGATGGCTAAATCTCAAGAAATCTACTTTTTGGGGAAATGTAACTTACCGATCTAGTTTAATTCCATCTGCTTCCATTACATTTCGCAAAACCTGTGCAACTGGAATTTCTCCAGCATAACCTGTACCCCAACCCAATGTATTGGATAGATCGTTGCCTGTTCCCAGAGGCAAGACTGCAACTTGTGGAATGTACTTTTCTTGTCCCTAGAATATGGAAGATACGTTTTAGATTTTTCTCTGCAGACTATTTGCTGGGTAATAATACTTTACAAAATTTATTAAGACCAAAACAGTAAGAATACAAATATAACAACTGTATGTTGTTTTGCTAAAGCTTGTGCTAATTGCTTAATCAAAACATCTCATTTTTAACTATTTGGAGCTGGCAATGTCTAATATTTATCTGCATAATAAAAAATATAAAGTAAAAATATTCCATATTAGGTTGGGCATGGTGGCTCACCCCTGTAATCTCAGCACTTAGGGAGGCCAAGGTGGGAGGATTGCTTGAGCCCAGGAGTTTGACAGCAGCCCAGGCAACATGGTGAAACCCTGTCTCTACAAAAAACACAAAAAGTAGCCAGGCATGGTAGCGCACACTTATAGTCCCAGCAACTTTGTAGGCTGAGGTGGGAGGATGGCTTGAACCTGAGAGACGGAGGTTGCAGTTAGCTGTGTTTGCGCCACTGCACTCCAGCCTGGGTGACAGTGCGAGACTGTATCTCAAAAAAACAAACAAACAAAAAACCCATATATATATATGCATAGTATATTTATCTTAGAAGTCCTTCTGTAGTAGTTCTTAAAGACTAATACCTTAATTTTCATGTCATCAACTGCATCCAGGACCCACCCTACAGTCCCATCCCCTCCACAAACAAGTACTCGAGCTGAATAATATGGAAGAAGAGTACAGAGTTGTAGGGCTTTGATAGGAGGAGTTTTAGTTACATCAAAAACCTAGAAACAAAAGAAAAAGAAAAATTATTTTTATCCAACATTTTCCTTCATCTGTAAGGATGATTTCTCTCTAGATGAGTAGAGATATAGTTAAATAACATTACTGGCTACTATGTACTGAACAATATGCCAGACACTGTGCCAGACTCTTTATATTCATTGTAGCTCACCCCTACACTGACTCTACAAAGCAAGAGTTAGCCTCATTCTATTGGGCTGGAAATTGAGGTGCAGGAAGGTTAAATTCCTTGCCTGTGACTCTCCAGGTAATTAAGTGCTGAAATACAAGGGTAGGCGTGGTAACTCACGCCCATAATCCCAGCCCTTTGGAAGGGCAAGGCAGCTGGATCACTTGACGTCAGGAGTTCGAGACCAGCCTGGCCAACATGGCGAAATCCTGTCTCTATTAAAATACAAAAATTAGCCAGTGTGGTGCTGTGTGCTTGTGATCCTAGCTACTTGGGAGGCTGAGGTAGGAAAATCACTTGAACCTGGGAGGCAGAGGTTGTAGTGAGCCAAGATCATGCCCCTGCACTCCAGCTTGGGCGACAGAGCAAGACTCTGTCTCAAAAAAAAAAAAAAAAAAAAAATCAAAGTTATAGTTTATCTATTACACCACATTGCCTCCTTCCTGTTCACATAAACCACAATGTGCTAAGTTCACCTTTAACTAGTATTTCATATCTTATACTGGCTTAAAAAAAAAATCACCAGTGTAAGTTAGTACAAATTTCTAGAAAGCAATTTTGCAATACATAGAAAATGACATAAAAATGCAAGTAACTTTGATAATCCATAACTCTGTCAATGACCCTAGAAAAATATTTCGAAAGACAAAAATGCCTAAAAATATGTATAAAAATATTCACTGTGGCATTATTTATAACACAATCATAGAGACACTGTTACCCTTCAACAGTAGGAGAGTGGATATTCAATTATTTTAGTCATTAAATTATTTTAGTCATTAAATATGTAATTATGAGGACAACGTTGAAACAAGGAAAAATATTTATACCATTAAAGTTAAAAAATTCAGAATGCAAATTTGTATCTAGCTTATTGTTACAGTACTGTTAACATGTAAAGTAAATGCATAGATAATTAATGGAAAAAACAAGAACAAAGAAAACTGATGTATTCGTATGGAGAAATTGCAAATGATTTTCTCTGTATTTTTAAAAATTTTCTTAAGCTGTATGATATTGAAAGTGTAAAAAATACAAATTGGAAGGACAAAATCATTGCATTTCTAATTGTTACACAATAGGTTATTTAATTTTCCTTTTTTAAATTTTTTTTGTTTTTTGGTTAATTTTTCAAAGTAAAAGTCGCTAGTTGTACATTCAATTTTAATGATCCCTTTATTTTTAAAACTGAGGTATAATTTACATATAAGATTCACCCATTTGAAGTGAACAAGCCAATAATTTTTATTAAGTTCACTGAATTGCACAACCAACACCATCATGCAGTTTAGAACATTTTTGTTGCTTTAATAAGATCCCTCAATGTCCAATTGCAGTCACTCTCCATTTCCAGCCCTAGCCTCAGGCAACCAATAATCTATTCTCTACCTCTACAGACTTGCCTTTTCTAGACAAGTCAGATAAATGGAGTCATACAATATAAGGTCCCTTGTATCTGCCTTCTCTATGTTTTTGAGGTTCATTTATTGTAATATGTACGTATCAGTAGTTTGTTCCTTTTTGTCATTTCATGGTATTCCATTGTATGGCCTCACTACATTCTGTTTATCAGCTCATCAGCTCATGAACAGCTAGGCTGTTCATGGTTTTTGGCTATCATGAATAATGCTGCTGTGAACATTTTCATGCAAATCTTTGTGAGAAATATGTTTTCACTTAACTTGGGTAGATTCCTAGTAGAGGAATTGCTAGAAGATATAATAAATTTATGTTTAACTTTTTAAGAAACAGCCAAGATGTCTTCTAAAGAGGTTGCACCATTTTATATTCCCACCACAAGAGTTCCTGTTTCTCCACATATTTAAATGGCTGATCTTTTCATAATTATTATTCTTTTCTATGATCAGGTGGTTAGTGACTTAAAGCATTAATAACCATTCCATTTTAGGGAAAATTAAAACATTAATAAAGAAAGGAAGTTTTTTTCTTTAGTTACCTGGACTGGATTCAACAAGATCCTAAATTCTCCCAACAGTCCTTCTCCCATATTAGTTCCACTACGAGAGTTGGCCAGGATTATTAATGGCGTCCATTGCTTTCCAAGCTTAGAGGCTAGCTAAAAGAAATTGCCATGAGTGAAAAGGGTTTAGAATCTCAAAGATGAAAAACACATTTTCCATGCCTTGAGAACAATGGTGCTATAATCTGCTGAAATAAAAACAACTATACCAGTTCTCTCAATTCAATATAAAAATCAAAGAATTCTAAGAATGGAAGGGAACCTCAGAAACTAACTAATTTAAGCTCCCTTTCAATGTTTAATTCTCTTCTACATTATTCTAGATAAGTCATCCAGCATATGCTCAGACACTCACATAAGGAACTCACTTTGCAGCCCATTACTCTGCTACATCAAATTATTAGAAAGTTTGGACTTTAACTGAGCTGAAAATCTGTCCTTCTATAACTTTCAACCATTCACAGAATAGACACTGATTTTTTTCTCTGATCTTTTACCTTGATTTTCCTTTACTGGATGTATTCTAGCGTATTTTGCAAGGTTTTATTTCTTTTTTTAAAATGGGGCACTCAGATTAAAAAATCTGGACTTCCAATAGCTCAAAGTCAAATGAAATTAATACTTTTCACAATGTAACCATTTCTTCTTCCCCTCTCCTTGTAGATGTAACCATTAATGAAGTTATTCTGTGGTTTGACTTAAGAGATTCTCCTCTCTTGTGATCTCAGGTTGAACTCAGATAAATAAGAGATTGTACATTTAAAAAAAGTGTCAAAACAATATTGTTTGAAAAATTTAAAATGTCCCTTTCCTTGCAGAAATATTGATAAAGGTGACATGTAAGACATAAGATCTTAATTTGAAAAAGGTACGATTTTAAAATAAAATAGTTTAATTATTTTGGTATATCCAATTAGAAAATAAATCTATAAATTTTTTTTTTTTTTTTTTTTTTTTTTTGAGACGGAGTCTCGCTCTGTCGCCCAGGCTGGAGTGCAGTGGCGCGATCTCGGCTCACTGCAAGCTCCGCCTCCCGGGTTCACGCCATTCTCCTGCCTCAGCCTCCCGAGTAGCTGGGACTACAGGCGCCCACAACCGCGCCCGGCTAATTTTTTTTTTTGTATTTTTAGTAGAGACGGGGTTTCACCGTGGTCTCGATCTCCTGACCTTGTGATCCGCCCGCCTCGGCCTCCCAAAGTGCTGGGATTACAGGCGTGAGCCACCGCGCCCGGCCTATAAATTTTTATAATGTTTCCTTAAGAGCTACATAAAGACTGATTCAGTAAGCTACATCAATTTCATACACATATCTACATACTATAAACTGTTGTCAACAGGTTTAATGTTCACCATTACTTGTGGGAGCATTTAATGTGCAATGTAAACTTATCTCTAGGGACCCTGTATAAAGTTCAAAATAGAAAAATATTTTTAGAACAAGGTGTGAGGAAAATCTATTTTCTTTTCACTGACAATAATCATGAATCCCAAAACTGACTGTTCATCAGAATCTTCTGAGGACCTTAAAAAAAAAAAAAGATGAATTCCTGGACTTACCCTATACCTACTAAATCAAATATGGTAATGAAAGTACTACTCAGAAATCTGTATTTTTAAAAAGCTCCCTAAGTCATTCAGATGCAGGCAGTGATTTAGAAACCATCAATATAACATTTCCAACTTCCTTTTAGACATGAAAGAACTCAAGAGCCAAAATTTTTGACCCATCTCTAGGAACTAGGTAGGGTTTTATGGCTTACCATAATGGCCATTTTATTTCCCTCCTTAGTCTTGATCTGTTATTTAAATTTATTTTATTCCTGGTACCAATTCTTACATACTGTCTTAACCATCTCAAACAATGACTTAAGCAGCTTTTAAAAAATCAATCATATAAGAGAAATAAACTCTAATTACCACTTCATAATCTGTTTTTTTGTCTTTACGCATCTGATTAATGGAGGTTAAATAACTTGGTGGAATGATTAGGTTTTTGAATTCTCCAAAATCACACTTTTCATTCTTTAAACTATTTTTCATGCACTCATCATGTACTGTCTTCTGGCACCAAATGCACCTGAGGGAAGGAAGAAACAAGCGTTAACTAATTTTAAACCATAATCTCAATGATAACCCACAAAACCATCATTTTTGTTAAAAAATAACAGTAATTTTATCACTCTTACTTACCATAACATTTGGCAAATAAAAGAGATCTATCTGCACAGTGAAATGGAGCAATAAGGTTTGAACATATTTGGCAGTTTAACCTAATAGCATTTTTTTTTTTTTTGAGAAAGGGTCTCACTCTGTTGCCCAGCCTGGAGTGCAGTGGTATGATCTCAGCTCACTGCAACCTCCGTCTCCCAGGCTCAAGTGATTCTTCTGACAGTCTCCCAAGTAGCTGGGATTACAGATGTGTGCCACTACCGCCCGGGTAATTTTTGTCTTCTTAGTAGAGATGGGGTTTCACTATGTTGACCAGGCTGGTCTCGAATTCCAGACCTCAAATGATTCACCCACCTCGACCTCCCAAAGTGCTGGGATTGCTGGCGTGAGCCACTGTGCCTGGCCTAACAGCATTTCTTAAGATGCGGCTTGGGGGCCCCAAGATCCATTCAGGGCATCTGTGAGGTTAAAGTTTTAGTAATAACACTAAAGAGTTATTTCACCTTCATCCTTTCAAAACTGTACAGTGGAGTTTTCCAGAAGCTTTATGACATGTGCTATGACAACAGAAGCAAATATCATAATCTAGCTGAATTGTAAGTGAAAGAAACGTACAAAAATTTAAAACAATGTAACTCTCTTCACTAAATTTTCATAAAAATAATTTGTTACTATTATTTTAAAAATATTTTAAAAATTTATCAGTTTTAATTTATGACATGATAAATATCAATGGATGTGATCCACATAAACAAAAGCTGATCTAAAATGATAGTTTTATATATATTTGTGCTTTGGCTGAAATGCAGGTTCATGAGGCCTGAAGCCCTTGCTGTTTAAATGCCCCACTGACATGGACCCTTGAAGAGTTCCTCAGGGACCAACTTGAAAATCTCTTAACCTGTAAATATAAGTACAACAGTGCGTTTCTTTTTGTCAGTCAATACGAAAATAATTCATATGCTTGCTTTTGAAATAGACATAAGAACATGTGCATTCAGATTTGCAACTATGTTTGGACCCAATTGGTAAAACAAGCAGAGAACAGAGCTGGTAAAGGTCCTGGGTTTCTATTATTAATTTGCTAAGTATTTAATCCACTCACAGGTAAGGCAGATCTGACTGAAGAGATAAAGAAGGCCACCAGAAAATAATGGTTATAATTAAATGAATACAAAAAAAAAAAAAAAGAGGATAAACATTCTTTCACCCAGAGGTCCACTGTTGACCTTCTATTTTAAGCTGTTTTTTCCTTTTGGATATTCAGATTTGTCAAGTACTTAGCGCTGTTTTCTGGAGTCCTATTTACTGCTAAAAGAAAGAGTTCTCTGTATAATCTGTTACAGAGAAAATGAAAATAATTTGCATTATCACATTTGTTAATTTTAAACTCAACTTGAGAAACTATAGTAGACTGGTTATGTGGCTGAAGCATAATATCTCTATTTATTGGTCTACCATAACTTAAAAATAGTATATCACCATCAAAAGCAATCAGAAAGGATAACCACTGAATTATTTCATAATGGTTTCCTCTGGGAAGAAAAGTAGGATTGAGGCATGGGAAAAATATTAACTTTTTCGCCTACATTTTTGTTTGTATGTATTGCTTGAGATCCTAAAAACCAGAATATATACATGAAATACTTATATAAATTTAAAAAATTATTTAAAATAATATTAGCTTATAAAAACTTAGAAATACAAAAAGGCATAAAATAAAAATCATCCAGAGAGAGTCACTCTTAACTTTTTGACTTATGTATTCTCAGTTTTATAGTGTATACGTTTGTTTTTCAGGTTAGAAGTATGATGTATATATATCTGGATAATGCATTTCTACACTGTATCATAAAACTTTTTTGTATAGCATTCTTTTTTTTAAAATATGGTTTGTAAAAAATGTATATTATTACATCATGTGAATATAATATAATTTATTTGACCCCGTCTCAAAAAACAAGAAAAATAAACAAAAATTAGCTTGGCGTGGTAACGTGTGCCTGTAGTCCCAGCTACTAGGGAGGCTGAGGTAGGAGGATCACTTGAACCTGGGAAAGGGAGGTTGCAGTGAGCTGAGACTGTGCTACTGCACTCCAGCCTGGGCATCAGAGTGAGATTCCATCTCAAAAAACAAAACAAAACAAAACAAAACAAAACAAAAAAAACCTGACCCCCTTTCTGTTTTTTAAAAAAAGGTATTTAGTTTATTTTTGAAAATATAAATAACATGGGTAAATGAATGAGATTATTTCCTTGCAATCTTGGAAGTTACTGAATCAAAGGGCATGCATTTTCCTAAGGTTCTGGATGTTCGTCCAATATGCTTGTTACGACTGCATGAAAGTGCCCATCACATGTAACACTTACTAATACTGCTCATTAGTACTTAATTTTTCTTTGATAATTTGATAGAAAAAGGTATCCTATTGTTTTAATCTGGAAGTCTTTGATTACTAGGTAAAACTGAGTTTTTCAGTCCCCTTTTGTGAATTCATTCATGTTCTATATTCATTTTTCACTAGGTTTTAATAATTGCATGTACTTTTATTTATCTAGAATATCAACCTCTTTTCTGGCATATTTATTGCAAACATGCTTCAGTTTTCTTTAAAATTTTCTTTTTAATCTACTTAAGTTTTAAAAATATATATATATACACATATATATTTCCGTTTGTAGTTGGCTTAAATGGTGTTTCACTTAAAAACAATTTTTTTTTTTTTTGAGATGGAGTCTCGCTCTGTCGCCCAGGCCTGGAGTGCAGTGGTGCAATCTCGGCTCACTGCAACTTCCACCTACCGGGTTCAAGTGATTCTCCTGCCTCAGCCTCCCGAGCAGCTGGGACTACAGGTGCGTGCCACCATGCCCGGCTAATTTTTGTATTTTTAGTAGAGATGGGGTTTTACCATATCGGTCAGGCTGGTCTCAAAAACTCCTGACCTCATCAGTCTGCCTCGGCCTCCCAGAGTGCTGGGATTACAGGTGTGAGCCACTGAGTCCCGTGAAAATTTTTTTTTCAAGAGACACTGTCTCACTATGTTGCTCACACTGGCCTGAACTCCTGGGCTCAAGTGATCCTGCCTCAGTCTCCTGAGTAGCTAGGCTACAGGCACCTGGTTAAATGCTGTTATGCTTTAAAGTCCTTTACCATTTCCTAGATATTCACCGATAGTTATTTTTTACCCCCACACTTCAGTTTTCATAGTTACACCTTTAATTCAGTGCTTCTTAACCTTCTGGGGTTATAGATTCCATTCAGAATCTCATGAAAGTGTCAGGCTTTTCCAGAACTTTATGAACCACCATGTTAATAACCCCTGTATTGGCTGGACACAGTGGCTCATGCCTGTAATCCCAGCATTTGGGAGGCCGAGGCGGGTGGATCACTTAAGGTCAGAAGTTTTAGAGCAGCCTGAGTAACGTGGTGAAACCCTGTCTCTACTGAAAATATTAAAAAAATTAGCGAGGCATGGTGGTGCACACCTGTAATCCCAGCTACTTGGGAGGCTGAGGTAGGTGAATCACTTGAGCCAGGGAGGTAGAGGTAGCCGTGAGCCGAGATCGTGTCACTGCACTCCAACCTGAGCAATAGAGTGAGACTGTCTCAAAAAAACAAAAACAAAAACAAAAAACAAACCACTGCATTAATCTACCCGTAATTAATCTGGTATATTATGAAGGGTTAACCTTCTCCCCTCCCCCAAAGAGCACTTGTCCTAACACGATTCATAAAACCATCTTTTCTATCCCCAATAATTTGTGACAGAACATTTATCATTTACTAAATTCTCATAAATTTCAGAATAATAATAATTATTATTTTTTGAGACGGAGTTTCATTCTTGTTGCCCAGGCTGGAGGGCAATGCTGTGATCTCGGCTCACGGCAACCTCCGCCTCCTGGGTTCAAGAGATTCTCCTGCCTCAGCCTCCCGAGTAGCTGGGATTACAGGCATGTGCCACCACACTTGGCTAATTTTGTATTTTTAGTAGAGATGGGGTTTCTCCATATTGGTCAGGCTGGTCTTGAACTCCGCCCGCCTTGGCTTCCCAAAGTGCTGGGATTACGGGCATGAGCCACTTCACCCAGCCCAGAAAAGATTATTTTAACCAATATAATAGCTATCATAAGCCTTTGCTCCATAAAGGTATAGCTAAAATGCTTAATAGGGCCAGGCATGGTGGCTTATGCCTGTAATCCCAGCACTTTGGGAGGCCAAGATGGGAGGATTGCTTGAGCCCAGGAATTTGAGACCAGCCTGGGCAACAGGGTGATATTCCCATCTTTACAAAAAAGAAAAAAAATTGTCAGGCATGGTGTTGCATGTCTGTAGTCCCAGGTACTTGGAAGGCTGAGGTGGGAGGATTGCTTGAACCTGGGAGGCTGAGGCTGCAGTGAGCCATAATCATGCCACTGTCTTCCAGCCTGGGCAATATACAACAAGACCCTGTCTCAAAAAACAAAATAAAATAAAACACTTACTACTCAGTATTACATTCTTCTTTAGAAATACCATATTCAAACCTGAAGCCTATTATCTTTACATATGTTGTAATTAGTATTTAACAACCTAGATTTCAAACTCACTGGGAAGATAAGACATTACTAACATGTGTTGATAATTCAGCTTTAGCATCATGTCACTGGGTAACAGCTTATGATCTTTTTTCTTTTTCTTTTGAAAAATTTCAAAGTTTCAGAGAAGTCAAAAGGATAGCAAAATGAATACCCTAAGCCCATCCTTCATGCTGATTCTTAATGAACATTTTCTTCCACAATATTCTTTTTCCATATAAGCTCATATTTTGCTGAATCATTTGAAAGTAAACTGCAGACAGTATGAGATCTCACCCTTCAATATTTCAGCAAATATATTCTAGAAGAATAGTTTACTTTTTAAAATATTTTACTTAAAAATATTTTTTACAGGTATGCCTACCACCTACATTCTACCATTAACATCTTTCTGTAATTGCTTTGTCACATTTCTATCCATCCGTTAATCCATCTTATTTTTAGTACATTTCCAAGTAACCTGAAGACATCAGAATACTTCCCAAATACATCAGCAAATAGGCTTATCACTACTTACAATTCATGATTTGTTTTTTCCTTTTGATGTAAAATTTACAATGAAATGTAGGTATATACCTCCTGAGTTTTGATAAATGAACATATGTAACTAAAACCCTTATCAAGATACAGAACATTACTCTAGAAAGTTACTTCATATGAAAATACAGAATGGCTCATGAATTTATATGCCGTTCTTGTGCAAGAGTATGACTGCTTTATTGGGGGGAAAAAAGGTTTCACAAGGCTTATTTTCTCTAAAAAAATTACCTGTTCACAATACCTCTCTTCTTTAGTGTGCTGAAGGAGGCAGCTGAATTATACATAAAGTTGAGATGGTCATTTATGAGATTCACTAGAACAGGGTTCTGCAAACTGCAAATATGTCTGCCATCTGATTTTGTGAATGAAGTTTTACTGGAACACAGGTAAGCTCATTCATTCATGTATTGTCCATGGCTGGTTTTGCACTGCAACTATGGCAGAGTTAAGTAATTATGACAGACAAAATGGTTTGGAAAGCTGAAAATTATTTTGGCTCTTTACAGTAAGTTTGCCCACCTCTGCTCTAGAAGATGATTTGGTATCTTTCACTGTTTCAGATAAATAATGAAATGAATAAACATATGCCAATAGAATATAGAAACAAAATTTATGATCAAAGCTGAGACTAATTACATTGAGGCCAATGTAATTGCCTTCTGAGAGTCGGCAGCTTTGTTTTACTAATCACAGTAATTGTGTGTGGGGCGTGGGGTGGATGTAATGAATAAAAAGTCCTATAAATTAAAAAGCAATTTATTTTTCTCTTAATGAGATAGAACACTACAAGAAACAAAGGTTCATTTAATAAATATATTGAATATGTAGAAATATAACCTAATTCCCTATTTTAGTCAGAGGAGAGACAAGAAAAAGAAAAAGAAGAATAGCGAAATAAGATACCAGGTGCAGAAATACATTGTAGTGGTTGGAGGTAGAAACAGGAACACACAAAAAGAAAAAATCTACAAAGTAGACTCTAGCACAGTGTCTAGTACAAAAATAGATGCTCAGTAAGTATAATGACTGAATGAGTATAAATTAAAGGGCCTTTCTCACTTATTCTGCAGGCTTTAAACTCAGTCATCATCTCTCATTAGTGTCCTTTGAAATGCTAACTTGTCTGCAGAGTTCACTCACTTCCCTAAGAATGAGATGCGGACAGGGAAGGAGCCCTCCTCAGGGCTTAAAATTCAGCAAAGGACTGTCTGGTCTGTGTTTAAAGGTTCTAAGTAGCTATTTATTTTGTTTCTCGTTCCAAAGTATCTCATTCCTACAGAAGGTCACAGGAGACTGTAATGCTTTATAAAATTACTGGCCAACATAAATCAGTTCAGAACATTGTAGAATATGTACAACTTTAGGACACTGTGGTCTCTTCTCCTGGGAATAATAAATATCTCCTAAATTACACAGAGACAATTTCTATTATGGGGTAAGGGGTACTCTGTAAAAATGCACTAATGAGGAAAAGAAAATTTATTATCACAAAGACTCAGTGTGCTCAAAGGGAGGACACAAAATTAAGACACAGAGGTGCATGTTTTTAAAGATATGTAAATATAGCAGTGGTTCTCCATCTTTAGGACCTGTAGGGCCTGTTAAAACCAAGCCTGCTGATGTCCAGCCCAAGTTTCTGATTTAGTAGCTCTGGGGTTGAGCTAGGATTACCAGGAAAAAAAAAAAAAAAAAAAAAGACAATGCCTAGTTAAATTTGAATTTCAGAGAAACAACAAATACTTTTTATGCTCCAAATACTGAAATGTTTTATTTTTATTTGCTAAACCTAGCAACCCTAGAATTTGCATTTCTAACAGATTTTGAAGAGATGCTGATGCTGCTGGTCTAGGGACCTTACTTTGAGAACCACTGAGATATAGGATATTATGTTATCACCAAAAAGGAAAAATTGGGGGAGGAGGGAAGGTGAGTAGATCAGGCAAGAGTTCCTGAAGGACAAGGACAGGGGATGGGTCTTTAAGGGTGCCTAGAAGCTAGCCAGAAGAATATTAAGAGGGGAAAGCTTTGAGCAAAGGGGCAGAAATGTCAGAAAATGCCTGACATTTAAGGAAATTACAAGAAGCTTGGTGTTGCTGGTGCATAAAGTTTAATGAAGGTGGTGTTAGATAAAACTGGAAAGACAGAGGCCAGAGAGTACTAGGTCCTTATGTACCCTGTGAATAAGCACTTAGGGGTTTACACTGTAAAACAATCAGCTTACATGATGGGGAGCAATTTAAAGGGTTTTAGGCAGAGCAGGGACTTGATCAGATTTGCATTTTTAGAAAGATCATTTGGGTGGAGGATCAGAAGCACTATGATTATGTGTTCAAGAGTATTTGAAATACCGTTATTTATGGAAACCATTTTTAATATAATTCTGCACAGACACAGACTGCTGGAGGCTATACCAGAGAAGGGAAGGAAATAGAACAATACTCAATTCATTATGAAATTTATTTAAGGTCCCTGCTAACTTGGCTCTCACTGATGCCAGAAGTACAGCATTTAATTTTTAAAAACACCAAATAAAAATGCATGGTTACAAAACTTTGTAGTTGGCTAGAATATATTATTTTGAAAATTTATTCTTAAGCCTCTTTGATAATCTGTAAAATTATTTAAAATAAGACTTAAAAACAGGTACTGACATTATAAAAGCGTTCATGCTAATCAAATAATTTCCGCAAAAAAAATTAAAAAAATTAAAAAGTAGCTTCCTATTTACTGCCTATTTCATTTCTTAAGCATGTTTATGGGCCTTTCTACTTGTCAGAAATAAAACTCATTACAATGATGATGCCAGACTTAAGGCTCAAAGGAGGCTAGGTGCTAGTCCGGAGCTGGAAATCCTGGAGGCCAGTCCTATTTTACCAGAGTGGACCTAACGGGCTTTAATTTTCTCAACTGTGAACTGAGTTAGAAGAGATCATTTGCAAAGCAGCATTCTCATTTACTAATTTCCAACATCAGCAAAGGACATCTTCACCTATTTTCAGACAATATTTAAGGACAAAAATGTGTTGTCTAGTGTGTATATAAAATACATTAAAATATTCTTGGCTTAATCAAGGTCACTTATCTAAGATTCAACATGTCCTGAAAGACCAAGCGTCAAAAGGAATATTCCTTTCAGTGTTCTTTTTGAGTATATTTCGCTATGATACCAACAACTATATTAGCAAAAGATATAAAAGTGCTGCCTTGGAATGACACGTTTTCACTGCATGTTCACAGTACAAAACCTGTGACCCACCAGTTTTGCGGCTGAAGGGAAAAGTTAATTTGTCCATATTTCATTTTTCCTTATTTAAAATAAGGAAATAATCGATAGGAACAAACACTAAAATCTACAGTGGCCATGAAGCAAGCACCACTTAGAAACCTCTGTATTAACGTTAGGAGCCAAGTTTTATTACCCAAAAGGGCAGGCTGGCTGAGGAGTGGAGGCTGGACGCATCATCTCAGCAAATGACTACTGCAAAGCTGCCACGCTTGCACAAACTCAGGGATGTTTATTAGCTTGCTTCCTCAAAACGAGTTTAGGTCATCAGCAGAGATTAAAGCAGGCCTCTACACCACTCTATGAAATCCTGACTCCTAGGGCGCATTCTGGGACAGTGAGTGTCCACGAAGACCATACCTGTAATCGCAAAGCTTGGGTTGACAGCCACACTGCTGCTTGCAAACCATACAGTAACTGCACAGGGGCACGTTGCCCCTGATCCAGTGGTGGGGCATGGCGTCCAGGACCTTGGTGTCATTCTTGAGCATAATCTCCTTGCACTGGAAGCGCCTGTCGGCCTTCTTGAGGCAGCCCTCGTCCACCCGGAGCCCGCAGCAGTCGCAGAAAGCGCCCTGCAGAATGTGCTGCGCGCACACGCAGCAGTAGGTGGGCTGGCTGAACAGGTCCGTGTCGCGCCACCCGTGCTTGCTCTTGCGGAAGATGTCTCTGCGGTGCAGCAGCCGGCGCGACCGCTGGAGGCTACACCAGAAGGTGATGAACACCGGCAGCAAGACCGAGCACAGCGTCCACAAGATCAGGTGCCCGTCCGCAAACAGGCCCTCGGAGGGCGAGCCCGGCGCCGGCCGCCTCTCCGCTTCCATCTTCTCCAAGGACGACACCTAACAAGGAAAGAAACAGGCGGTGCACCCCGGGCTCGCCATCCCTTCCCTGCTCCCCTCCTGCCTTTCTGGGGCCAACCCAGGCGCCCTCAGTCCAGGTGTCTCCACTCTCCCAAGGGCGGCACTGCGCCTCGTACCCCGGTCGCCTGGGACCTGCCGCGCCGAGAAGGCGACGTCCAGCCGTCACGCTCTAGTCCCCACTCCCCAACCCGCCCCACGTCGGGAGCGCGTCCAGGAGCCGAAGGCTGCTGCTGCTGCTGCTGCCGCCGCCTCACCTCCCCGCCGGTCTGACCCACGGAAGGGCGCAACACACAGGGGCAAGCTGCCCTCCACCGAAAGGCCGGGCGTTCAGGCCACGCGACGCCAGTCGGCGCCCGTAACCGTCGACCCAGGCCTCGCACTCCCCTCCGGGGCGCAGTCTCCTCCCGGGCCCCACCCGCCCCCACGCGCGGCCCGGCGCCCTCGCCCGTCTCGGGAGGCTTCCGGAGACCTGCGCCGCGCCGGTTCTCGAGCCCTACCTCGCGCGAGCGGAGGCGCGGCTCCTGGCCAGGCCTTGGCCGCCCTCGCGCAGGAGGAGTGCGAAGCTGGGCCGCGGGCGGCGATGAAGCCGGGGCGGGGGAGAAACGCTTGAGGTTCCAGCCGCACGCACGCCGACCCGGCGCGCGGGGCCGCGAGCTGGAGGCGGGGCCTGCGGCTGCGAGCCCCTGGTTGGGCGGAGCCAAGGCTGACGGGCGGGGCGGAGGTGTGAGGTGGGAGGGGAGACGGACCTGCCTGAGGGGGCGGGGCCGTGGAGGAGGCTGGAGATGGATGGAAGGGGCAGGGCACTGCGGCTGGGGGCAGGGCCTAGGGGAAGGGGGCGGAGTAACTGGGGCGTTTGAGATGATGGAGGGTTGAACGCCAAAAATTCGTAATCATAGAAAATTCCGGAGCGCCGCGGCGGGGGAGGGCCGCGCTCGGCGCCGGCACGAGTGCCGCTGGCCTGAGCCGAACCTCTAGCCTATACTGCCGCCGCCGCGGAAGCGTACGCCGACTGGGAAGCGAAGTGGCGTGAGGCGAAATGAGGCGGAATGAGGCGGAATGAGGCGGAATGAGGCGGAATGAGGCCTGCGCGGCGCCGCCGCCCGCTCTCGCCGCGGCCGGCTGAGGTAGGTGCGGCGGCCGCAGTCGCGAAGACCCGAGCGCTCCTCCGCTGAGGACCGGCGGGCGGGCGTGGAGGCCTAGGGCGAGCGGGGTAGCCGCCCGCTAGTCGCCGCTGACCCGGAGCCCGGCCGCGGTTTCCGCTCCCTCCGGTGGCGGGCGGGCCTCCCATCCACCACCCCGCCGCCCGCGCCCGCCAGCGTCCGAGGCCGGGGAGAAAGGGGAGCAGCGGGAGCCGGAGACCACCGGAGATGGGAGCACGCCTCGTGCTGCTGTAGTCTAGCCGCGGGTTCCGGAGGAATGCCCGCTACCGGCTGGAGTGCTACCGGCCCCACACGGACCTGAGCCGCGACCACGCGGGCTGCAGCCTGCAACACATCTGGGACCCGGAGAACGCGGACGCGAAAGCGCCGCCGCTCAGCACTCCCGAAGAAACACGGAGTCCGGAGAGGCACAGGCGCCGCCCCAGCGCGCACAGCTCCACTCAGCAGCTTCCTTCCTACCACACACGTAGGAATGGGAGCCGAGGACTTGATGCTTGAGGACTTCCTCTAGCATAAAAGATGGAAAGAAAACACACACAGAAGCAAGGGACCAAAGGAACAGAAAAGAAGCAGAGATAATAGGAAAACTGCGAATAAATACCTGATAATATCTTCCAAAGGATTAGAGAAGACATAACATTCATTAAGAATGCACATATAGATGTATATATATATACGTGTATGTGTGTATGTATATGTGTGTATATATATGCATATGTGTGCGTATATGTGTATTAACTGTAGAAGATAAAGGTAGACACTAGTAAAAGTGGTAAGAGCAGATTTACAATGTACTATTGTAATAGGGAAGAAGGTACCTCGTGAACAGGACTGAACTTTGTGCAGAAGTGACGGTGTTTCAGAGGAGGAGAGAAGGGAGTATTAAGGGGATGAGCAGGAACTCAGTAGTCGGAAAGTGAAACTTGTGAAGGGTGGGTCAATGTAGATACGGTTAGGCGACAGTGCCTATTAGATGACTGTTATGGGAGTCAGGGTCCTATCCTCCCACGGGAACTGGGAGATAGGCCCTTTGCTTCCTGGTGATTGCATGTTGGAGGAATGGCTTTCAGGTTCTTGAGAAGGACACTCCTGATGTGTAGGAGACATTACATCCCAGAGAGAGGAAGGATTCACAATTGTTTAGTTTTTTGTTGTCGTTGTTGTTAACTCTTTAAGAAAGGGACATCAGGGGCTGCTTGTAAGGTGTTGCCAATAACGAACAGTGAGTTCTTTTGGCAGCTTTCCAAGGCAGACACTTTAGGGGGTCTGGGGTCATCCTATGGATGCAGCTTTGAGTAGTTAAAAATTGTGTGTTTAGGCCGCGTGCGGTGGCTCACGCTTGTAATCCCAACACTTTGGGAGGCCAAAGCAGGTGGATCACGAGGTCAGGAATTCAAGATCAGCCTGGCTAAGATGGTGAAACCCCGTCTCTACCAAAAATAGAAAAAATTAGCTGGGCGTGGTGGTGGGCGCCTGTAATTCCATCTACTCGGGAGGCTGAGGCAGAGAATTGCTTAACCCGGGAGGCGGAGGTTGCAGTGAGGCGAGATCACACCACTGTACCAGCCTGGGCGACAGAGCGAAAGTCCATCTCAAAAAAAAAAAAAGAAAAAGAAACAAACTATGTGTTTAAGCCTTTTAATATGGGCGAAGGATGAACCATACCCTTTTTTGCTGAAGTCTGTAGATTTCATAGGCCGAGGTGGAGGCCTAGTTGAAAAGGGGGCTCAGGGAAGCCTGGCTAGAGCTTGGTCAAGGAGGGGATCTTCATCAGTCTGTATGTATATACACGGCATGTGGACATGCATAGACACGTGTATAGTGGAGGCTGTCTTACGAGGATTCTGCACAACTCAAGTCCCCTAATAGGAACAGACTTGGGGAGGTCACTCTTGAGGCTTTTTGTGGTATTGTGGCTACTGGGAGACCTGAGGAGGGTTCTGGCCACTAGCAGACTCATTTCATTCACCCCTTGGAATCTGCTCAGGCCTTGGACTTCCGTATAATAGTAACTTCACCCCCCAATGATCCTCCATGTTCCTTGCTGATGCTGTGATTGCTCCTCCAAGTTCTCCACCTATGTCCATCTGAGCACTTGGTATTTCTACTCTAGTGTAAGAAGGTCCTGGTCCCAAGTCTCCTCCCAAACATTTATTCCAATTGATCATCCAGATGCCCCTCCTTTGCCATCTCTCTTTGTTCCAGCAAAGAACACCACCCCTCAGGGAGATACAGTGGACTCCTTGTCCTCATCCTGACTCCCCTTTTCTCTGGTACTCACAGGCCTCAGTGAGTCTCTCGGTCTCTGGCTGCAGCACAGGTCCTGGACTTGAGCGCATCTCTCCATCCCCACCTCCACTACTCCCCTGGTCCAACTGTCGCCATTCTCACCCTCGAATCACTGTCACAGCCTCCCAGCTTGTATCCCTGCTTTACCATGATCCCTGCAGGCTGCCTCTGAACTCTTACATTGAAATGAAACTCTTATTGTGGGGAGAACCCCTCCATCCTCAGACCCCTGGTACCCTTTACTCACTTCCCACTCTGGCCATCGTTCACTGAGTTCAGGCCACTCTGGCCTCTGCATGGTCCTCACGCCCACCAGACTCGTGCCCCCTTCAGGGCTATTGTCAGTTCCACCCCCTTTTCCTACAGAGTTCTCCATGTCTTCATTCTTCAGGTGCTGCCTCCTGACAGAGGCCTTGCTGACCACCCCTGCCAAGATTGCCCCACTCTCCCACGTGTCACTCCCCTCCCTGCCCTCTTGATTTTTCTCCATAAAACTGGCACTTCCTTACATGCTGTGTTGTGTGTTTAATTATATTGTTTAATTATATTTGCCTTCCTTAAACGAGAGCAACATGAAGACAGGGACTTTCTAATGTTCGTTGCTATCTCCAACCAAAGCACTTGTTTTTTTGTTTGTTTGTTTTTGAGATGGAGTCTCGCTTTGTCTACCAGGCTGGAGTGCAGTGGCACGATCTAGGCTCACTGAAACCTCTGCTGCCCGGGTTGAAGCGATTCTCTTGCCTCAGCCTCTCAAGTAGCTGGGATTACAGGTGCCTGCCACCATACCCAGCTAATTTTTGTATTTTTAGTAGAGACAGGGTTTCACCATGTTTGCCATGCTGCTCTTGAACTGCTGACCTCAGGTGATCCACCTACTTCAGCTTCCCAAAGTGCTGGGATTAGAGGTGTGAGCCACTGCACCTGGCCAAACCAAAGCACGTCTGCTGCTGCTGTCCCTGTCATTGATCTATGTGACTTCCCCTCCACCACAGTTATTCAAAATGTCTCTTGCTGCTTCCCTTCCACCAGGATAACACCCATCTGTGCTCACTGCCTAATGAGGGGACATCACTGGTGTCTAAGTATACTAACTGTGGGAACCTCGGTTTAATTTTGTGAGAGAGAAGTCCCTTACAGCCTCCTCAGTTTTCCAGTGAGAAATGTTTTTGGTGATTTTGAGAGGAGATGGGGAAAAGTGATGTGGGGTTCCCCAATGTTGTCCCAGGGGATTTCTTAGAAATTTCTCCCTACATCACTCTTGTAGTGAAATAAAACCATTTCCATGCAATTTATCAATTTTGTTTTTTGAAAAATACCCGCTATTTGAATCTAAATATTATAGAAATTTCTCTTTAAACATTCCCTTTTACTTTATCCCAAAATAAATTTCCCTTTGCTTAAAATCTTTCTTTTTTTATTTTTCGAGACAGAGTCTCACTCTGTTGCCCAGGCTGGAGTGCAGTGGTGCTATCTCGGCTCAATGCAAGCTCCGCCTCCCAGGTTCATGCCATTCTCCTGCCTCAGCCTCCTGAGTAGCTGGAACTACAGGCGCCCACCACCCACGCCCGGCTAATTTTTTTTTTGTATTTTTAGTAGAGACGGGGTTTTGCTGTGTTAGCCAGGATGGTCCTGATCTCCTGACGTTATGATCTGCCCGCCTTGGCTTCCCAAGGTGCTGGGATTGCAGGTGTGAGCCACCATGCCCGGCCAAATATTTCAACAAATACATACGCCAAAAAATGATGCTTATAAGTTAAAACTGTTGGGACTATAACTCTAGAAAAAATATTGCAGTTGAGTACTGAAAGTCTTTATTGATAAATGAAATCTACTTTCAAAGTATAATACAATAATTTTGTAGAGGATAAAATAGAAATTGTTCTCGTAGGAGATTAATACATAAATAATATTTACAGAGCATTGTCTTGAGAAATGCAGTTTGATGATGTTTCAGTTTGAGCAAAAGATGAGGCTCTCATTATGGCATTTCTTTTGCTGCTAATGAGAGAGAATCCAGACTTTGCTGATGTGCTCCAGGATCTCCTGTATTGTTTAGATTTGGAGGAATTGACCATGAAGGAGCTGGCTGCGGCATTAGGAGGGGAAGGTGGAAACTTCAATGCAGGAAGGGACGCCCCTGGATCCACTGGCCTCAGGGACCCTCGGATGGAGTTAATGTGGGAGAACCTAGCCTGGCAGCTCTGGAGGCCTGAGTGGAAGGGAGAGAACAGTGCTGCCCTAAGACCCAGGCCCTCCTGGGGGAGGGAGCAGCAGGGCTTGGCTCTTGGCTGCCTGGCTGGTGTGGAAAAGCTCCTAGTGACAGGGTGACTCCCATGGCCTCTTCCAGGGACTCCAGCATTGGTAACATCTCTGCCAGCCCTTCTTGTTGCTTGGAGAGTCTGGATCGCTCTTCTTTTTTCTCCTCTTCTTCTTTAAACCTCTCTTCTTTCAGTTCTTGAACCAGGGATGTGATTTTTAAAATTTTTTATGTATTTTATTTTATTTTATTTTTTGAGATGGAGTCTTGCTCTTGTCGCCCAGGCTGGAGTGTAATGGTGCGATCTCAGCTCACTGCAACCACCACCTCCCAGGTTCAAGCAATTCTCCTGCTTCAGCCTGCTGAGTAGCTGGGATTACAGGCACCTGCCACCGTGCCTGGCTAATTTTTGTATTTTTAGTAGAGATGGGTTTCACCATGCTGGCCAGTCTGGTCTCGAACTCCTGACTCAGGTGATCTGTCCACCTCGGCCTCCCAAACTGTTGAGATCACAGGCATGAGCAGCTCTGCCCTGCTAGGATGTGCATTTCTGTATCAGCATGGCGTTGGTGCTGTTCACCTTGTAAGCATCTACAAAACTGGGGATGTTTAAATACTTTTTTGTACCCGACATCCTCTAAATATCCCTCAATCTCTGCAGTGTTTTTTGTTTTCTTTCTTTTTTTTTTTTGCATCACCGTGCTTGCCCGTGAGTTGGCGTTTCTCCTCAATGTGTGAATCCAGTGTTTCTGCAAGCTGCTTTTCATACTGCTTTTCATATGTTACATGGAGTCGATTCCTAACAGGTTGACTAAGGAAATGAAAGCCACGAAAGTTAGGATAGTAGTTCCCTCTGATGGGGGAGAAGGTGTACCAAACAACTGGGCACACCAGAGCTCCCAATCTTCAATATGTTAACATGGGTGGTGTTTGTTTTATTGTTATTTTAAAAACTGTGTGTATATGTTTTACAAACTCTTCTGTATGTGTGACAGATTTCAAAATATAAACATTAAAAAGTTTGAATAAAGAATTACCTAGGGATCTTGTTAAGAAGGCAGATTCCTAGCTCCATTTCATATTCTGATTCCAGAGACCTGGTCAGTACCACAGAATCCACATTTTTTTTTTTTTTTTTTTTTTTGAGACGGAGTTTTGCTCTTGTGGCCCAGGCTGGAGTGCAGTGGTGTGATCTCGGCTCACCACAACCTCCACCTCCCGGGTTCAAGTGATTCTCCTACCTCAGCCTCTCGAGTAGATGGGATTACATGCATGCGCTACCATGTCCAGCTAATTTTGTATTTTTAGCAGAGATGGGGTTTCTCCATAGTGGTCAGGCTGGTCTAGAACTCCTGACCTCAGGTGATCCGCCCACCTTGGCCTCCCAAAGTGCAGGGATTACATGCATTAGCCGTCGTGCCTGGCTTTTCTTATTTATTTTTTGAGACAGAGTCTTGCTCCGTTCCCAGGCTGGAGTGCAGGTACACCCAGCTAATTTTTGTATTTTTAGTAGAGGTGGGGTTTCGCCATATTGGCCGGGGTGATCTAGAACTCCTGACCTTGCGATCTTCCCGCCTTGGCCTCCCAAAGTGCTGGGATTACAGGCATGAGCCACCGCGCCTGGCCCAGCATCTACATTTTTAAATGATGCTAATGCAGGTGGTTTGAAAACCAGTCTGAGGTGTGTCATATACTCCATGCCCACGTTACACGGAGTCCATTCCTAGCACATTGACTAAGTCTAAATAAAACTAAGACCCATCACAGCCTGTGAGGTGTGGATACAGCAGTGTCTTCCCATGGAGGCTGTAGAAAGTGACTTGAGGACTCGGGTCATGGGGTGGCAGCCCCACCATCTATCTCCTCATCCAGCTTCCCAGGGTTCAGTCCAGAGTACAGCTCCACAGAGGATTGCAGCCCCTCCATGACACTGCAGTCCTGCACAGCCAATGATGGGACTGAGATCACTGTGTTTTAACTTGGTCAACCAAGTCAGCTTCAACTGAAATTAAACCATTAAAGAGAGACTTTGTCTTATTCTGCTACTTCTCTGAGAACCTTGCCCTGTAAATCGTGTTAAAATGCAGATTCTGATTTCCTTTCTCAGGGAAGAGGCCTGATAACCTGCATTTCTAAGAAGCTCCAAGATGTTGCTGCTAGTTCCAGGACCACACTTTTGAATTTGGAGGCTGAGGTATTTAAGAGTCTGTATTGTGAAAATGGAGGGGCAGTGTAATGAAGTGGGAGGAGTGTTAGATGGGATTGTGAGGCCTGGGAACAGAATGGGGACCTCAGACTTCTGTGTCCCCTTATGCTTGTCACTTCACTTCCTTGGACTCAGGTTAGATGAGATCTCTAAAATACAACTTCTTCTTTGGTAGCCTGCACAGTTTGTGAAAGTGTCGTTGTCTTCTATGAATCCTAGCTGATGCAGAACCCTTAAATTAGTTTAGATTTGAAGATATAACAAAATAATATACTTTAAAAAAGTGACAGACTGGGCACGGTGGCTCACACCTGTAATCCCAGTACGTTGGGAGACTGAGGCAGGTGGATCCCTTGAGGCCAGGAGTTCGAGACCAGCCTGGCCAACAGGGTGAAACCCCATCTCCACTAAAAATAAAAAATTAGGTGGGCATGGTGGTGCGTGCCTGTAATCCTAGCTACTCAGGAACCTGAGGCAGGAGAATCGCATAAGTCCAGGAGGTGGAGGTTGCAGTCATTAAGATAAAGCCGAGATTGTTCTGCTGCACTCCAGTCTGGGTGACAGAGTGAGACTCCGTCATACACACACACACACACACACACACACACACACTCTCTGACAGGTTTTCCCCCATCCCCATTATAGAGTATTTGAAAAAGTAAAAAGGAAAGTAAAAAGGAAGAAAAGAATCACCATCTCTCACTCCAAAGTCACCCTATGTTTGAACATTTTGGTCTATTCCATTATTTTCTGTGGAAACTGATTTACTTTTTTGTATGCGTACTTTTGATGATGTAGTAGATATAGTTTCTGTGTGGCTCTTATTTAGCATTACAAAGTAACTTTTATATGTTATTAAAAAGTCTTATTTAATGGCTACATTATACTCCATTCTATGAATATAGCTTACAGTGTGTATAGCCTTACTTTTGTTGTAGCTATTTCTAATATTTTGCTATTATAAATAATTCCTCTGTTTAGGGTTATTTCCTTAGATTCTCACATTTAGTTAAAGAATTTGAAAAGTTCAAGGCTTATGGGAAAGCTTTTAAGAATAATAGTCTCTCTTTGCTAAGTAAGCTTTTATCTGGAAAATTTACCTGTGTAGGGACAGATTAATGGAAATTACCACACCTGAGGAGATACACTCTTA
Organism: Macaca fascicularis; assembly: GCF_037993035.2. NCBI lineage: Eukaryota > Metazoa > Chordata > Mammalia > Primates > Cercopithecidae > Macaca > Macaca fascicularis. Next base: position 49,898,405 of record NC_088390.1, read on the forward strand.
ATTCACTAAAAGCAATAATAATAATATTTGTGGCCAACCTGTGTTGATAAGTTAGTAGGTTCGAGGCACTGTGCTAAGTTTATCATCCTTATTTTACAGATGAAGAAAACCTGCTTGATATCATACAGTCAGGAGTCAACTGAGTTGCGGCTTTGAACATAGGTTTATCTGATGCCAAAGTTTGTGATGCTCTTCAACTATTTAGGGTACCTCAGAGTGTGGATTTTGAATCACCTGTATCAGCATCATTTAAAAATATGGATTCTGTGGTGCTGACTAGGTCTCTGAAGTCAGAATATGAAGTGGAGCTAGGAATCTACCTTCTTAACAAGTTCCCTAGGTAATTCTTTATTCAAACGTTTTTTGTTTATATTTTGAAATGTGCCACACATGCAGAAGAGTTTATAAAACACATATACACAGTTTCAAAAGTAATAGTAAAATCCACTACCCAGGTTAACATATTGAAGATTCGAGAGCTCTTGTGTGCTCACTTGTTTGATACACCTTCTCCCCCATCAGAGGGAACTACTCTTGTAACTTTTGTGGCCTTCATTTCTTTGCTTTTCTTTATAGATCCCTAAGGGTATCCCTGAATGATACAGTTTTGTTTGAAAGACTGAAAAGCCCAAACCTGGCACTTTTGGGAAATAGCAGTAAATCATTGATATGTGAAGGTTCCCAGCAGGAGGTAAGCTGAGCGGTGTCTTTGGGACAGAGTATGGATTCAGCTTCCTTGAAAAGATTCCACCTGGGGAAGTCAGTGGGCAAGGTCTTGGAAAGATTGTTAATCACAGTGAGGGCATCTGAGCAGGGCTGTGGTTTGAACAGCTGGCAAAAATATGGCTGAAAAGGAAGGAGGCTGGTTTTTATCTTTGCAGCTCAGCTCACTAGGACTTCCCTCGAGTTCTCAGAAGAAGATTAACAAAGAATGCCTCTCAGGGAGACATGAGTATCTTCAGCTAATCCATGCAATGGGGCATGGGAATGGGGACATGGGAGAACAGGGAGCCCATCAGCTCCTGATTCTTGTCTTAATCCATTTTCTGTTGCTATAGCAGAATACCTGAGATTTGGAAATTTAGAAAGAAAAGTGGTTCATCTGGCTTATAGCTGGAGGCTGGGAAGTCTAAGGGCGTGGTAGCAGCCTCTGGTGAGGGCTTTTGCTCTGTGTCATAACATGAACAAAAAGCCGAAGGGCAAGCCAGTGTGTGCAAAAGAGACCACAAGAGTGAGCCAAGCTCAATTTTATAACAACCTGCTTTCAGGAGAACTAACTCACTCCTGTAAGAACTAATTCACTCTCAAGAGAACAAACTCACTCCGCAAATAACAGCCTTATCCATTCAGAAGGTTAGTGCTCCCATGACCTAGTCACCTCTTAAAGGCCCCAGCTCCCAATACCATCAGTGGCAATAAAATTTCGACATGAGTTTTGGCAGGGACACTCAGATCATAGCAGTCATTAAGATAAAGTACAAATAAGCTTCCGTATCAGGCTCAACAGGCAGCCTGTCGTTAGACTGCCTTCTTTCACTGAGTAATATGCATTTAAGTTTCCTCCATGTCTTTTCATGGCCTGATAGCTCATTTTTTTTTTTTTTTTTTTTTTAGTGCTGAATAATATTCCATTGTCTGGATGTGCCACAGTTTATTTATCCATTCACCTCCAGAAGAACATCTTGGTTGCTTCCAAGTTTTGCCAACTATGAATAAAACTGTTACAAACATCTGTGTGTAGGTTTTTGTGTGGACATGAGTTTTCAACTCATTTGGGTAAATGTCCTGTCTTTTAAAAATATGTTTTTCTCTCTTGTGTTTTTAAAACTTTCCTCCTTTTTGCTCTATTTTTCTAAAATATTTCCTTAGCTTTTTTCTTGACTCTACTGAGTTTTAAATTTCTGCTATTATGGTTTTTCATTTCTAAGAAGTATTTTGGTTAATTTGTTTTCTGAACATTCCTTTTTTACAGCATCTTGTTCATGTTCCACACAAGCAAAACTTTGGTCTCTTAGAGAATATTATGTTATTTATTCATTTTCTCCAATTGCATGGTGTCTGATTGCCCCAAGTTGGTCTTTCTTTTATCTTTTTTTGTCTTTACCTTTCATGTCAGAGGCTTTCTAGATGTCTCTTGAACCTCAGGTGATTCTAATGCACCTAATGGTCTGAGAAGCACTGCTAGAGTCTCCTAACCTCTCTGAAGCTTAATCATCCTAACGGAGATCCCACCAAGAAAAATGACACAATTCAGTATTTTTCCCCAGAACTAGAGCTTTTCTCTTCCAATTAGAGGCCTAGCACTTTCCCTGAATGAAATGTCTTATGACAGTAGCCTTAGAAGTGGTTTTATAAATTATTTTGTGCATGGTTCACTCGCCTGGTATGTTTTTTCGTACCCATCTTACGTTCTTCTGCCTGTGCCAATGCTCCTTTGTCCCTGTTTAGGTTGGAGAGAGGCCTGACACTGGCCATCGGGAACATGATGCTGACCTTGGCTGTCCTCACCTGCTGGGCAGACATAGTTGAGGCCAACATCCTGGACCCAGAGTAGAAATTATAGTCCACTTGTGGAGGCATGCAGCAGGCCGGAAAGGCCCTGTCCAAGACCAAAACATCTTACCATTGTATTGCTGCTGCAAACAGGAAGGGGTGTATGCCTGTACAAGTGCTGAGGATATGTGAAGGGAAGCCAGGGCCTGCGGTGTTGGCACAGGGGGCAAGTCAACTCACATTAGAAATGAACCATATTTTCTTTTCTAATAAATATATATTTTTATTTCAACAATATATAAAGTTGTGTATCTTAATATGTGTAATTAATCTATCTTTAGTCATTCAAAACATTTTTACAAAATAGGGTGCATATGCAAAAAGATTTGGCATAGAGAAGGATGAGAAAGAAATACAATGATCTCCAAGTAGTAGACTTTTACTATGTGTCATGAACTTTACACATATCTCTTTTAAATATTAACTTTATGAGGTGAATTTTATTATAATTCTTTTTTTAATATAAGTGAGAAAATAGTGATTTGGAAAGTTAAGAAATTTCTCCAATGTCAGCCAACTCCAAGGTAACACAGGTAATAAGTTTGAGAATCAGCATTCAAGGCCAGGTCTGTTGATGACTCTGCTGCCCACAGTCATAACCATTATACCACACTGCCTACACAATAGACTCTCAGTCACTTTTGAATGAATGTTCTGGCAGGACCCTATTATTAGATGCAATAGCACCCAGATTTGGACACACCAACCTTCCCACTAGAATCCCCTGTATCAGTTAGCTATTGTCAGAGTAATGCTATGTAACAAACCACTCCTATTCTCAGTGGCTTAAAATAACCGTCATTTATTCTCGGGGATCTGCGGGTGATGTGGCCCTGCTTCAGGCTGTGGTAGCTGGAAGTCAGCTGAACTAGGCTGGGCTGGGTTGAATGGGTATCTTTTAAGCTACAGATCTTCATAAACTTGCCTCCTTTCTTAGTTACTTTGCATGTAAGCTAATTCTGAGACTCAGCTTGAAGGGGCGGTAGCCAACCAGGAAGGTCTTTTTGTAGCAATGGCAGACATGCCAGAGGGCACACTTAACTGCACAAACCATTTCACACCCTTGTTAGTGTCATGTCTGCCACCATCCCACTGCCCAAAACGTCATTTGGTTGAGTCCAAAGTCAAGGCACGGGCTGCAAAGTCATGTGTCAGACAGCATAAATTTGGGGTGCTGGTGAAGAATGGATGCTAATAATTCAACCTTCCACAGCTGCCCAAACCTAACATATGCCTGCACAGTGTGCCTATAAATAAATGTTTACAGGGAAGCAAAGTGACGAGGTCTAACATATTTTCTGTGTCTATTTCATGAAGATCATCATTGCTGCTGCATAGAGAATGAATTGAAGGAACAGGGAGGGAAGCTGAGATGCCAGTTGGGAGCCTAGTGCTAGGTGAGAGATAACAGTGGCCTAGATGTGGGTGGTGACAATAGAGATGGCAGGATCTAGACCTATAAACACCACACACAGCTTATGGAGTTACTATCATTACTTTAAAGTTACTATCACTACTTTAAAAATACTGTAGTCTAGTTTACCAACTAGACTATAAATTCCATATTTTTACAATGTACATATAATTCTTTACAATGTATATGTGAGGTAGACAGTAAAAAAGATGAAAGCAACTATGGAAAGGACTGTTAGAATTTATTTAATTGACCCTGGGCCTAAAGGATGTGGACACATTGTAACTCTCTTGATGGGGACAGATTTGGCATTTTTCTATACTTAAAAAAATGTTCCTTTGGGAGGCCAAGGTGGTAGGATTACTTGAGCCCAGGAGTTCAAGACCAGCCTGGGCAACATAGGAAGACCCTGTTTCTACAAAAATCAATCAATCAATCAATCAATCAATCAAAATAATTAGCTGGGCATGGTAGTGCACACCTGTAGTTCCAGCTATTTGAGAAACTGAGGCAGGAAGATCTTTGGAACCCAGAAGGGTGAGGCTGCAGTGAGCTATGCTTGTGCCAGTGCCCTCTAGCCTGGGCGACAGAGTGAGATCCTCTCTCAAAAAACAAAAACAAAACAAAGTTCTCTTGTCTCTAAAGTTTCTTTAGTTCAGTGTGATGACATGTAGAACTCTAGAATGTTGGGTTTGCCATTTGTCAATGACCCTTAAATATCCATGTAATGGGACAGTTCCTTGCAAAAAAAAAAAAAAGGAAACTCACCCAAACAAAAAGTTGTGTTTGCATGTTGTGAATATGGGTGGTAGCATTCTTCCTTTACAGGCTTTTAAATGTTGTCAAGTAGGTAACACAGCAGGTCCTCAAATAACATTGTTTCCTTCAACGTTGTTTCATTACAATGTTGATGAGAAAAAAAATTAATTCCAGCCCCGGGCCTGACTGTGTGGAGTTTGATAAGTGGGTAAATATTAATAACTATCTTACTCGTTTTTATTAATCTTTCTTAAATACATGTATAGCCTTCAATGTTTGATATTAGAAATGTTTTTGGTCCTTATTTAGAAGTTTGGTGATGTTTTGTGACCAGAAGTATGCCGTAGGAACTCACCTCTTGTGCATATCAATTAGCTTATGGTAAAATTGGTTTATTCTGGACCATTTGGCTTAAAGTCGCAGTTTCCAAGAATTTATCAGCAATGATGTTGTGAGGATTTACGGTACCGCTTTCCTAGGCCACAACATCTGATGAATGCCTTCAAGTAGTACATTAATTAAAATAAAAATAGGGAAATAGTTTTAGGTGCAGCAGCACCCTCTCTCTCCACCTCCAGTGATTCTCTGGAGCCGCTGGCAACTTGTTGAATAATTAACCTCGGTGGCCTTGAGCTCTTTCCCCGATCTTAGTTGTCCCTTGTTCCACTCTCTGCTCTGCCACCTTGTGGATTTATTGGGAATTGCGTCTTCTCCTGGGAGCCTTGCCGACTCACCTAGTAATCCCGCTGGGCTTTTCCTGAGCGGGGGATGGGGTTTAGAAGAGAAATCTCATCGCTGTAGTGACACTCAACAATAAGACACTTTGCTCTTTCAATCTTTCTATATTCTTCCCCCTCTCGCTTCTTTTGGGACAATATCCAGAGGCCAAGCTGAAGGGCATTTGATGGCCTTGCCAGTATCACACCTGAACGGCCCTCCCCACCTGAGACCTTGCGGCAGCCTCCCAGGGTGTGATACAGGCCCCGACTCTCCAGTCTCACCACCCCAGTCCACCAGAGGTTTCCTTATGCTTTAAAAATTATAAAAATAATACAAGCTTGCTTAGAGCTTAGCAATGAAGGAGACAGATTTTTAAAAAGTAAACAAATAAATGCAATATGTATACATTATGGTGAATGCTGTGAGATGGAGAGTAGTGGTGGTTGTGGGGGCAGAGAACTTTTTATTAAGAAGGCTGGTAAGGGCAGGCTTTCCTGAGTAGGAGAAATTTCAAATTGAAACCTGAAGGATGAGATGGATCCAGTTATTAAAAGAGAGAGAAAAAACACATGCAAAGCTCCTGAGGTGGGAGTGGGCTTGTTAAGCTGAAAGTGAGTGAGTTTGGCCAGATGGCAGTGAGCAGGAGGGGAGTGGTTGGAGTAAGGTTGGAAAGGGCATTAGGCACAAATAACACAGGGTCCTGTCGTGCTTGGTAGGGATTTTAATTTTATTCTGACTTTCATGGGAAGATGAGGAAAGATTCTTATGCAGGGAAGCGACGAGGTCTGACTGATACTTTCTATTTCATCCTTGCTGCTGCCTGGGGAATGGATTGAAGTGAACCGGGAGGGAAACTAGAATCCCATTTGGGAGCCTGATGCCAGAAGCTGGGTGAGGGAAACAGTGGCCTAGACTTCGGTGGTGGCAATAGAGACGGAAGGATCTAGACGCATGTTGTCTAATATGGTAGCACTAGCCACATGTGGCTACCGAGCACTTGAAATGTGTAAGTGTAAAATCTACACCAGATCTTGGAGGTTTAGTACAAAAAAAAAGGATATGAAATCTCTCATTGATAACTTGTTTATATTGATTATGTGTTAAAATAATAATATTTTGGATATTTCATCATGTTAAAATATAATATGAAAATATTTAACCTTTTTACTTAAAAAAAGTGGCTACTGAAAAAATTTAAATTGCACATGTTGTTTGCATCTGTGGCTCTCTATGTTTTTATTGGACAGTGCTGATATAGATAAAAGTTGCAAAATTTAAAAAAGTACTTTTTTTTTTGAGACAAGGTCTTGTTCTGTTGTCCAGACTTGAGTATAGTGGCATAATCATAGCTCACTGCAAGCTTGAACTTCTGGGCTCGAGTGATCCTCTGGCCTTGGAATCCCAAAGTGTTAAGATTATAGGTGTGAGCCACTATGCCTGGCCAAAAAAATACTTTTATTGTAAATTTACATTGGATACCTTAGAAATTTATAGCTAAGTATAGATTTTTTTTTCTGGTCCACAGAAGATATTTATTTGATATAATAAAAATAGTGTTCTATCCAACCACAAAGAGTAAAAGGAGTGAAAAATTTGAATATACACATACAAAACTCAAGCTGTTTAACGTGACAATTTTTTTTTTTTAAAATAATGCTCCTAGCTGTGTGTGTTGGATCATGTCTGTAATTCAAGCATTTTTGGAGGCCAAGGTAGGAGAATCGCTTGAGCTCAAGAGTTTGAGACCAGCCTGGGCAACATGGCAAAACTCATCTCTATGAACATATACAAAAATTAGCTGGGCATGGTGGCACATGCCTATAGTCCCAGCTACTAGTGAGGCTGAGGTAGGAAGATCTCTTGAGCCTGGAAGGTTGAAGTTCGTGCACTCCAGCCTAGGTGACAGAGGGAGACCCTGTCTCAAAAAAAAAAAGCTTCTAAAATTCCTTAGTTATTGAAAATTATGTGAAAACAGAAGGATGTTAATAGCAGCAGAGTGCATGAAATCAAATATCAAATTTTGAGCAAATGGATCAGGTGCAGTTCTTTCTTGCCTGTAATTCCAGCACTTTGGGAGACTGACGCAGGAGGATCACTTGAGCCTGTGAGTTTGAGACCGGCCTGGCTAACATAGTGAGCCTCCATCTCTGCAAAAAAGAAAAAACATCAGCTGGGCATAGAGATGCACACTTGTAGTCCCAGCTCCTCAGGAGGCTGAGATGTGAGATCGTGAGCTCAGGAGGTTGAGGCTGTAGTGGGCTGTGAATGGACCATCGCACTTCTGCCTGGGCAATAGAATGAGACCCTCTCTCAAAAAAAAAAAAAATTTTTTTTTTTTTTTTTTTTTTTTTTTTTTTTAGCAAATGAACATCTGAGACAACTTTGCTAACATTGCATTTTTTTTTTTTTTTGTTTACAATCTGCTTAAAATATCTTTATGCCAACTGTGTGGGTAGCACATTCAGGTTTAATATCAGTTACACATTAGCATAAATTTGGAGAAATACACATAGGGTATTGTTTTCTTTTGAGCTGGCAAAGTGACCACAGAAACATCAGATCATCTCTCTGAATACCGAATTTTATCCAAATAAATGTCACATGCCTTCCAGACATATTTTAATCACGTATTTAATTTCTTAGGCTGAGAGCAGTGTCTCATGCCTATAATTCCAGCACTTTGGGAGGCTGAGGCAGGAGGATCACTTGAGCCTAGGAGTTTGAAAACATCCTGGTCAACATAGTGAGACCCTGTCTCTACAAAATAAAAAAATAAAAAGTTGAGTGTCGTAGTGTGTGCCTGTAGTCCCACCTACTCGGGAGGCTGAGGTGGGAGGATCGCTTGAGTCTGGGAGTTAGAGGCTGCAGTGAACCTCTGCACTCCAGCCTGGAGTGAGACCCAAAGTGAGACCCCTATCCCAAAACCAAACCAAACCAAACCAAAGCAAATCAAAACAGGAAACTTTCTTCATGTGATATTTATAGATGATTTGAATTTGAAATGACTTCAGCTTCTTAAACTTTTGTTGTCTTTTTAAAAATACCCTTGAATCTGGCTAGTTCCAGTCTTATGACAGCATGTTGCGTGAAGCCCTGTAAAACATGAGGAGTTGTCCCTGAGGTTATAGGGCTTCTTAGGAAGAACACATGTTCTAGGTTTGAAGACAGAAGACTTAGGCTCTACCTTGGCATCCATAATGTGTGAACTTGAACTTGATTTAACATCTCTGAATCTCACTTTTCTTATTTGTAAAATGGAAATGGATGATGAACAGTACTAGCTGCCACGAAGGTCATAGCTTTCCCCTCATCCTTTATCACACCCCACAAGGTAGGTGCTCTTATCTCCTTTTGACAGGGTAGGAAACTGAAGTTCAGAAAGGGTAAGTCACTTACCTAAGGTTACATTGCTAGAAAAAATTGAAGCTAGGATTTGAACTCTGTTTTTCTGTCTCCAAAGTCAGCTGAAAATTGTTTTCCCCCACTCATCATGCCCCTTGCTAATTTCCTGCCTACCTCTGAGATTATTGGGAAGATCAAATTAGACTGGTGAATGGGCTTTGGAAAAATGTCATAAAAGATACAAATGTGTAATAGATCATGAATTCTCAATGAAATAGGAGTATAAACGGAAACTCCAGAGAAACACTCACAAACGTCTGTCTGGTGCTTATCTGTCTGTTTAAATGAAGTGAATATCACATGTTGCTTTTTCAATTTCAAACTCTGAAAGTCATATTACAGAGTAACAATTTCCTTCCTCAGGATAAAAATTTACAGGAATTCAGAGGAAAATATTTCAGTGGTCATTACTAAAACGCTCAGAGTCAGATACATTCAGCATCATACCGTAAGTCCCGTTAGTCAAAGCATAAACAAGTGCAGAACCTGGCGGGGCTTCCTTCAAGTTGGTTGAGTCCATCTGGGAGGATTCACTCAGCAAGAGGCAGAGGAACCAAGGCAGGATGAAGACATTGCCTGTGCTCGTGCTGTCTCTTACCTTACTGACTGTCTTCTCAGGTGAGCACTGACTCCAAAAACAGTCTATTTCTATGCTGACATGATAAATAATAGTCTATTTAACAGGTAATTTAAAAAATTTTAAATAATATATAGGGTATATAGATATTTCAATGCTTTTTCTTTTCTTTTTTTTTTCCATAAGAGCCGGCTTCCAGAATTTTTATCATTAAAGTTGCATTATATATTTTTAAAAAAATCTTGAAATGTATTTGAGCACTAATTCTCAAAAATGCTGATAAATCTTCAGCTTCTGATAGCTTATTTTAGAGTTTATATGAGATCACCAAAATTTGATATATTTTTATTATGATAATGTCTTTTAAAATTTGCAAGTAATTATCAAAGCACTTTTGTACTATCTCCTTTGAGGGGTTGTGATGATCAAGTTTAACATAGTCTTCTTATCACTGGGCATCTTCCAGTAATGACTTTAAACTTGATTTAGTGTATTGAGGATTAAAAAAACTTCCATGAAAGCAAGCCTAAGAGACACAGACCAGTGAACTGAAGATCCATTAAAATAATCCTCACTTTTAAAGAGATGGACCATTGCAATCAGTAAATATGTTTAGGTTGTGCAACTTTTGCTCTGAGTTAACTATGTTCGAAACAATTCAAAATTGCTTCCTGAGCCCTCTGGAATGCTGTGTCCTTTGGGACAGGTCCCCGGGAAAGAACTTTCGTGTTTTAACCAAAATTGAACTTGCAAATCTTTTGCCTTGGACTGCTGAGATGGCTCATGAACTCCTGAACCTGAGCGTCCTTAAGGCACCTTCCCGACTTTTCCAGAGACCTCCCCGATTTTGATGGAGAAGCAGGCCAAAGAGCTCCTAAGATCTCGGCGACAGGATAGACCAAGCAAACCTGGATTCCCTGACGAGCCAATGCGGGTAAGTACTTGGCTCTGGCGGTTTTAAAGAAAATGTGATCATTTGAATGCGATTCATTATGAAACTAGGTGTTGGTCCCAGCATGGGCTGCTAATTGGGGGTTCGGTTAGAGTTTCAGGTATAAGATACATGCAATCTCAATCTTTTACCTATGCATTTTCTCCTCTGGAGGTGCCAGCCTGACTCACCTGTTGTGAACAGGGTAACTTAAAATAGAAATAATGGGGCCAACGGTGGGAGTTCCAGAATCTGGAGAGAGCTGCTGAATGTCACCCCTGTCCTGCTTGCTGGAGAGCTGTTCCCTTTAGCCAATGCTAAGCCCATCTCCTGCCTCTTCCCTTAGGCCCTGGGGCAGGCTGGACCAGCATCCTTGGTCAATGATGGTCTGTCCAGGCAGGGAGAATCTCTGCCCCAGCTGCCCGAGGAGTTCTGCTCTGATCTCATCTCTCTGATTTTGGTCTCTGGCCTTACTTCTGCCCTGTGGGGTCATGATATCCACCTGCCTAGTCTTTCTGAACCAGGCTTTCTGTGAGTAGATGTTACTAGACCCTGCTAGCTGGCCCCGGACCCAATTCAGGCCTGGCTTGTTTCCTCCTGTTGCTAAAATGATAGTGACTTTGGTGGCTAAAATGCCACGCAATGAAGGGAAGTAGCAGTGACCCAGCAAAGTTAGAATGTCTGGGAAGCCATGTCTGTCAGGCTGGTCTCCCATCCTGGCCCCTTCATCTGGGCACGATGCTTATCCTGTCTTCCCTGAATCTCCATATTGAGGCTCAGAAAGAGCTGCAGTAGCATTTGCCTTCATTCGCTGCAAAATCTCATGCATAATTTGATTATTTTGTTTAAAGGTTCTTATTAAGATATAGTATTGCACAGTGATGAAGAGTGCTGACTCTGGGGTCAGATAGGGTTTGAATCTCCCTGTTTTCTAACTGGGTAAGTTTGGGGAAGTTTCTTCACATTTTTGTAGCTCAGTACTCTCATCTATAAAATGGGGATAATAAATACAATTGCTGATATTACTATAATATTATTATAAATAATAATGTAAAATAATTATTTTATGATGGTAAAACAAAGTACTTCTTAGGAAAGCACTTAGAAAGTGCTCAGCAAATGGTAAGTACTCCTCTGAGTATTAAGTACCAGGTACCTGCTAGGTTCTGGGGCTGTAGGTTTCTGCTCAAAGTCTGTGGTGGAGACAGAAGTAAGCAAATGGCTGCTATGCAGTATGATTTAACAACAGATGACTTCAGGCTGTTAGGGATAGATGTGGCTTTTAATTTTTTTTTTTTTGGAGAATAAGAGGTAGCTCAGAATATTTAAGTGCAAGGTTGGAGGGGACTGGGAGGTGGGCAGGGCAAGATCGAGACAGGTTTGAGTACCTTGAGTTTTATCTTGTGTCTAGTAGAGAACAACTGAAGGATTTTTCAAGTGGGGGGAGTACAGGTCTGGGTGTTAGAGAGTTTGAGACAATGAGAGAAGAGGCCCATGATTAAAGTCTGGGGTCACCAACACTCAGAGGTGGGCAGGGGAAGAGGAACCCTGAAAGGGCTGAGAAGGAATGCAGAGAGATAGAGAAGCCAAGAGAGTGGGGGTGGCAGACCAAGGTGGGGGAGGCATAGGAGGAGGGGGTGGGGTGAAGGGGGGGCAGCATGTGCACAACTGTGATGGGGAGGAGGATGCCTGGAGGGAGGGATCCTGTCGGGGAGCTCTGGCTGGCCCCCTGTGCTTTGGCAAGATGCCTGGAGCAGCCATTCTGCAGCTCTTCCTCAGGGACCTGGCAGGGGCTGGGGGAGCTGGTTGAAGGGTCCTCAAAGCAGTGGCTCCTGCTCAAGGTGCTCGAGAGGCAGCTCTAATGACTCCCACATCTGCCCCCTGACATTTTCTGTGCCAACATCTGCACCTGGCTCTTTTGAACTCTGTCTGTGGAATAACAGTCTTTGTCCTAACTGAGGCATTGTAGGTGTGGGTGAACAGGTGGGTTTGAAATGTTGCAGCCCAGCTCCCTGCCCCCCACCCTTCCTGCACCCTGTCCATATGCCAGCCTACATGACAGGCTAGACTCTGGCCCTAAAACCCTATTTTGCGTGGTCCTTCCCCTGCTCAAAAACTTCTGAAAGCTCCTTCTCTGTTTGCCTTTTCCCACTTGTGGTCGTCACTTCCCTTAATCCTTGACAGCCCTCTGCTTGCTTCCAACTTTGCAATTTTACTGAATATCTGGCTTTTTCTGGTTTGTTTTGCTCATCTTTTATGGGCTTGACCACCACCTGCTCCTCTTAACTGCCTTGAACCTATCTGATTAGTTTCCATGTAACTCCTTCTTGCCTCAGAACTTGTTGCTGAGCCACCATCCCGTCCTCCATGTCCCTCCCAGACACTTGATCCAATATTTAGAATCCTCAGGCACTCAGTCCAGTGTGGAAAAGTGGTCATAGGTTTTACAGTTGAAATGTGAAACAAACATGCAGTCAATTATTGGGTGGCTAGTCTATACTAGTAGTTCTCATCCATGGGTAATTATGCCTCCTCATCCCCAGGGACATTTGACAATATCTGAAGACATTTTTGGTTGTTACACCTGTGTGGAGCATTGCTTTTGGCACCCAGTGGGTCCAGGCCAAGGATGCTGCTAAACACTGTACACAGGGCACAGGGCAGCCTCCACAACCCGGAATTATCTGGCCCAAAATGTCAATAGTGCCAAAGGAGAGGAACCAAGTCTACACACTGCCAAGTAAACTTTTTCTTGTTTACTCTCTGTCACGCTGTGTGTGTCTCTCTCTGTCTTTCTCTATAATTGCACTCACTTGAACACACACAGAACTGGCTGAATCAACAAATAGTTTCTGGTATCATATTTTTTCTAGAAATGTGTTTCTTAACTTTGGTTACATTCTGGAACCACCTGGGGAATTTAAATCCTGATGCCTGGGTCCCACTCCCAGAGGGGTGGCCTGGGGTGAGACCTAGGTATGGGGGATGGGGCCAAAGCCCCAGTGATGCCAACCTGCAGTTGAGACTGAGAACCACTGGGCTAGGCCATCTGGGAGAAATCGGCCACGTGTGTACCAGTTCCTGTGGTCTAGTTGGGAACATAAAAGCATTTAGAAAGCTGTTAAATGTTGAAGTGAGCGGTATGGAGAGTATCTTAGTTGTTTAGACAAAAAGAGAGATGAGAGGGTCAAGTGGTGGGCGCTGATCAAGATGTGCACTTAATTAGATTTTATATTGACTGTGCCCTACTAAGCACCGGGGACTGAGGATGCAAGATAAACCAGACATTCTTCCTTATGCAAGGTGCCCACTGTGTGGAGGTGGAGCCAGAGTGCTCCAGCCTGATTTGGGCTCACTAACAAGGTTATGTGGTACAATGAACTGTGGCTCTGCAAGCAGAGAGTCTCGAGCTCTAACTGGAAGGAAAGGGGAGGCTGGGAAGGCTTCCCAGAGGAGGTGACCCCCAGCTGTGGCTTGAAGGATGACTAGGAGTTCTCAGGCAGTGCAGGGGGTAGGGATGAGGCGGGAAGAACATTCCACCCAGTGCACTTCCAGGCCATGTTCTGCCGCTAACTAGTTGTGGACTTTGGGTAAGTCACTCCCTCTTTTGGAAGCCTAGTTTTTTCATCTGTAAAATGCAGAGTTTGGCTGGAATCTGGCCTAGATTCCAGAATGTCTAATTTCAGGTCTCATATTGTAGGGCTCTGGATAGAACCTTGGGGCTGACACAGGTTTCTTGGTGCCAGTCTGCAATGTGGCAGAAGAGCCAGAGGCAGCAGGATACCAACCCGAGTGAGGAGTCAGGCAGTTTATTTTGAGGCCCCTGGAGGGGTGTCCCTAGAAACCACAGGCCTCTCACCTCATGCTGGCCCTGCTGCCGGGAGTATTCCACATCCTCGACTTACTTATTTGACCCACTCATGCCTCTTGGGTCTCCTTGTTGACTTCTTCTTTTATGGATTTACTGAAAGCAAAATTAATAATGCCAGTCACTGGCACGTAAAAAGAGGTAATTTACTGCATTTAACTGTGACTGTAAAAATGATCCTGGCCCTGCACTCCCAGTTGGAGCATAAGAGGCAGTGGCCTCAGGTTTGTCCTTGGGTGGTGAGGAGCCGAAGAGGCTGGACCTCTGGCCAGGGGAGGTCAGAGGCTGGCACTAGAGCTGCTGTACGGGCCCACATCTTTGTAGCCTGGGAAGGAGGGAGTTCAGAGGCTCAGGCCTTTGCCTCCTAGGAGCCAGCCCTTCTGGCTCTTTGCCTTTTGCCAAGACCTCCTCACCCTCCCTGTTTCTGAGTGTAGGCCAAGAACAGCTGCGCACAGATGTCCCTTGCTCGGGAAGAGGGTGGGATGGATGCACCATGCTGTGAATTTGGCTGCCAGTATTGTGTCTGTGTATGTGCGTGTGAATGTGTGTGAGAGGTGTGTGTGAGGGATGTGTGAGGGGTGTGTATATGTGTGAGGGGTGTGTGTGAGGGGTTTGTGCGTGTGAGGGGTTTGTGTGTGTGAGGGGTGTGTGTGTGAGGGTGTGCGTATTCAAATATGAGAATTGTATGAGGGGTATATGTGTCAGGAGTATGTGAAGGTGTGGGAGGGTGCATGAGGGGTGTGGGAGAGGGATGCATGTGTGTGAGGATGTATGTGAGGGGTGCGGCGGTGTGTGTGAGGGTGTGTGTGAGGGTGTGTGTGAGGGGTGTGTGCAAGGAGTGTGTGTGAGGTAGGAGTGTGTGGGGGTGTGTGTGAGGGGTCTGTGCAAGGAGTGTGAGGTTGTGTGTGAGAAGTGTGAGGGGTGTGTGAAGGATGTGTGTGTAAGGGTGTATGAGGGATGTCTGAGGGGTGTGTGTGAGGGGTCTGTGCAAGGAGTGTGTGTGAGGGTATGAGTGAGGAGTATGTGTGAGGGATGTGTGAAGGTGTGTGTGAGGGTGTGTGTAAGGGGTGTGTGTGAGGGGTCTGAGAGGTGTGTGAGGGTGCAGGTGTGTGTGAGAGTATATGTGTAAGGGGTGTGTGAGTGTGTGAAGGTGTATGTGTAAGGAGTGTGTGAGTGTGTGAGGGATCTGTGTGTGAGGTGTGTGTGTGTAGAAGGGTGTGTGTGAGGGTGTATGTGTGAGGGTGTGTATGTGGGGTGTGTGTGAGGGGTCTGTGTGTGAGGGGTGTATGTGAGTGCATGTAGAGGGGTATGTGAGGGTGTATGTGTGAGGAGTGTGTGAATGTGTGTAAGGGGTGTGTGAGGGGTGTGTGTGAGGGGTCTGTGGGTGAGAGTGTGTATAAGGGGTGTGTGTGTGAGGTTGTGTGTGAGGAGTGTGTGTGAGGGATCTGTGGATGAGGGTGTGTATGAGGAGTGTGTGTGAGATTGTGTGTGAGGGGTGTGTGTGAGGCTGTGTATGTGTGAGGGTGTGTGTGAGGGGTGTGTGTGAGGGTGTATGTGTGAGGCGTGTGTGAGGGTTTGTGTTTGTGTATTTTGAAAAGGCCTTGCTGAGTATTTTTTCAGAAGGTCTGAGTTCCAGCCCCCTCTTCTCTCACCTTGACTTGAGGACCTCGGTTGTGTGGAGTGATGGCAGATGGCATCACCAGGTGTTGTTGTGAGGCTGGGTTGGAAGGTCCTTGGATGCCACAGCAGAGTTGGGTTTCTGTACACGGTGGGGGAACTGTGCAGGGATTTCAAGCAGGGGAATGATGTGATTAGATCTTGTTTCCAGGGGCCCTTTAGAAGTTCAGGATGCAGCCTCTTAAATGCTTGCCTTTAGATGCTGTCATACCTGGGAAATAGGAAGTGACGTTTTGGATGCACTATTGCACCTTCTTGCCATGGTACCCAGCAGACAAACAAGTGGACTTTGGCAAATGAGTAGAGTTTGTGATCATTGGAGAATGCATGTGCCCTTGAGAACAGACCCACACACCCTCACACACAACCCTCCACACTCTAAATTACCAGGAGATGACTGGTCAGGTTATTTTATTTTGCTTCTCCGTGTTAAGGGACTGTGCAAAAGAAAACACTTTCAGAGAGGGAAGAGGCCACTGATGAGGGTAAACAAATGGTGCTTTAGGGGAGGTGTTAAGAATTCAAAATGAAAACAAGTATGAAGATTTGCAGAAGTCTCTCCCCATGAAGATCTACTGAGCCATGTTTATAAACTTAACACTTGGCTTAAATATTGTCAGAGGTTGGCTTCTGTGGATTTATAGGCATTTTGGAAACAGGTTGAGACAAGCTGTGCCCGTGCACACAAAGGGCTAGACTGTTTGACATAGATCCTGCTGATTCACTGCAACAAGCTGTTCTTTTCCGACTTGGTGGTGGGAAGGACAAAGTGCTTTTGAGAAGATTGCTGGGTAACCCTGTAGTGTAGGGAGGGCCAGTATTCAATTCAGAGGAGCACAGACACCTGTGGGAACCCTAGATGGACGAAGACAAGGCCCAGAGGGGATGGAGAGGGAGATCAGAGGGAGACAGATGGCTCTGGGTAAGAGAGAAGGAGGGATTTTGAGTGTATGGAGGCAGCAAATAGGGGTAGCGTATGAAGTAGAAGGTGGGAAGGTAGAACCCAAGGAGGGCAAACCACTGAAATTCCCAGCAGCAGGAATAACTGATACATTTATTTTATGGTAACTCTCAACACTGAGTTTAAAGTTGATTTCTGCTCTGTGATGTTATTACCCACTGCTACCCCCAAACCTTAGGACAAGTCCGCTACATACAGAAACTTTGTGTTAGTAGTTCCTTGAGGGAATGGTGGATGGCAGGGGGTTATTGTATGGGTGGTGGGGGCTGACGAGAGCAAGGGACTGCCTAGAATGTGGAAGTTGCAGGGGTAGAGAAATTGGTTAGGAGAATAATTCAGAATAAACTTGACCCCACATTTTCAGAGATTTTGGAGAGTAGGGTTCTAGACTTCACAGGAATGGGATGAACACTCTCCGAAGGCTGGAACTAATTTGCTTGGGGACATCGCTTTTGGAGGCACGTAGGTTTCAGCTGAATTGACTTGCTACTATTTATTTATTTATTTTTGAGACAGGATCTCACTGTGTTGCCCAGGCTGGAGTGCAGTGGTGCAATCATGGCTCACTGCAGTCTCGGCCTCCTGGGCTCAAGCGATTCTCTTGACTTTCTACTTTAGACAAAGTGGCCCGATCATGTTAGAGAGCTCATGGTATAATGAAGGCTCAAGATCCTGACAGAGAAAAAACATCTGCTTGGGGAGAAATTAATGAAGATCAGGCTGTGCAAAAAGAAGGGCTAGGTTTGGGTTTAGAGGGAAGAAGGTGGAAAAATATTCTGAGCTTTCCTTGAAGGTTTCCTTAGTGATGAATGTGCTTATGTTGATTTTCAGGATTGTAGTCTAAACTCTTGCTGTTCAAAATATGATCCCCAGCTGGGCTGCACGGGCCTTATCTGGGATCCCGTCAGACATGCAGACCCAGGCTCCTCTCCACACTTCCTGAAGGCAAATCTGTGCCTTGCTAACCCCCAGGTGATCCCTGTTCACCCTGGAGAACTGCAAAGGTGGTCCATCTCTGCTCCTGGCATCCTGGGACTGGGAACAAGTGCATGTTAGTTTTTGACACAATTGATCTCTCTTTCTTCCTTTTGGGCATTCTGCTCACTTGGTTTCTACTTTCCCAGCATGCCTCGCCCAAGCTTCTCATTCCACTTGGTGGCTCCTGCTGCTAGGTTTCCTTTACTGGATTCTTGGCCTCTGACAGTTGTTTAAATGTCAGGGGGTCCCAGGGCTTTGCCCTCCATGTGGCTTTAAAGCTCACCTCCCTGCTGATGGTGCACACTTCTATCTCTAGCCTGACTTCTTCCCGGTCATTTACATGACTGTCCATTCCATACCACTGTTTGTACTGGAATATTTAACAAGCATTTCAGATCTAACAGCCCCAAACAAAATTCCCTGTTTTACCCTCATAATGACTGCTGCCTTAGCGTTCCACATGGGGCTAATGGGACCACCTCCAAATCCAGAACCTGACTACTTCTCACCCTCCACCGCCACCTCCACCACAATTATTTGTAGAGTGGACTAAGCAATAATCTTGTCATGGTCTCCCTACTTCCTGTCTTGCTCTCAATGGAGCAGTCAGAGTTATTTCTTAAAGTGTAAACAAGATCATGACCCTCTCCTGCACAAAACCTGCCAATGACTTCCTGTCTTACTCTGAATAAAATTCACAGTCCTGGTCAGGTGGGGTGGCATGCACCTGTAGTTCCAGCTACTCAGGAGAGGCTGAGGTGGGAGATCGATTGAGCCCAGGAGTTCAAGGCTGAAGTGAGCTATGATTGCTGCACTCCAACCTGGGTAACAGAGTAAAATTCTGCCTTCCTGGGACTCACACCCAAAACAATACTATATGATGCAATATTTATATAGGTACATCGATATGCATGTAAATTTCTAAAAGAAGGTCTAGAGAGGTAATCAGTTGACTTTTAACTGTATCATCTCATTTAGGAGACTAGGATTAAAGGTAGTGATTTGATGTTTGAATTGTATACTAGAGTAATTACTTGTATAATTAAAAATATTTAAAACTTTCACATATACTGTTGAAAAATTGGAAGCCAAGAAAGAGTCAAAAGAATGAAAGAAAATCAATTGTAGGCCGGGTGTGGTGGCTCACGCCTGTAAACCTAGCACTTTGGGAGGCCGAGGCAGCCAGATCACGAGGTCAGGAGATTGAGACCATCCCAGCTAACACAGTGAAACCCCGTCTCTACTAAAAATACAAAAAACTAGCTGGGCGTGGTGGTGGGTACCTGTAGTCCCAGCTACTTGGGATGCCTCAGCAGGCAGGAGAATGGTGTGAACCCGGGAGGTGGAGCTTGCAGTGAACCGAGATTGCGCCACTGCACTCCAGCCTGGGCGACAGAGCAAGACTCCCTCTCAAAAAAAAAAAAAAAAAAAAAAGGAAAATCAACTGTAGTCCTGCCCCTTCTCCCCAAAGACAGGCATGTAAAAACTGTGTTTCCTTTTAGTCTTCGTATATATTTTTTAAAAAGTATCTACAATTTTCTGTCCTGTTTTTTCCCTTAATATTAACATACACATGTCCTCGTACTATTATAAGCTATTTGTAACCATAATGTTACTGAATTATCCTCTTTTGTTAGATAGTTGGATCATTTCCAATATTTTTCTGTTATAAACAACACTCAGGACGTTTTTGTGCATAAAGTACTTCTAATATTTTAAAGTATTTTCTATGGGTATATTCCCAGAAAATGAATTACTAGGTCCAAGAATCAGAGTATTTAAAAAACTTTTAGTATATATTACTGAATTATTTTCCAAAAGACTTTAAACAATTCATGTTATGTTTAGTATTCAATGTAACTGTCTTCTGAGACAGTATTCTAGTAGAGGTTTTAAGGTAAAGATATGATGGGAACATGATTATTGTATCTTGAATTGGAGACCAGTGGGCTGTTGCTGGGGCAGGAGGAGTGGGTGCAGGCAGGGAGGAGTAGGGATAAAAAATAACCTGTAGGGTTTTGTATAGGCAACTTAGTGCCATTCATTGGCATTGGAAATCCATGACTAGAAACAATGTATGTGGGATGATGGTGTGTTGCAAGTTCTCCTCCCATGGCATCTGCTTTTGTAGTTGTATCTTCTGCTCTTGTTTACCTGGTTAACTCTTATTCATCCCCAGAAACTCACCTTAAATGATGTCGTTTTTGAGAGCCTTCTTGGTGCCTCCCCCTAGTAAATCAGAACATCCCACTAGCATAGCACTTGCAGCACAAGGTTGCTATTTTTGACTCTTTAGTGTCTCTCTACTAGACTGTTCTAAATTACTTGAGGAGATGGACTAGTTGTTTCACTTCTGGGTCCCCACCACCAAGCACAGTACAGTATTGGCATTTACTAAATGATTGTTACTTCTTTCCATTCCCTTCTTTGCTTCTCTCCAGGGTAGAAATTTTGTGGGATATAGCTCTGCTGTAAAACCCAAAGGTTATTCCAAAAAAAATTTTCTATTGCCTCACTTAGACTCATTAAATTTCTCTTAATCTACTCAAATTTTAGGGAAGAGGTTGTTTGCCAATTGCTCGATTGACCTGTGGAAATTCTTTAAAAAGATGACATTCAAGCTTAAATTATTTCTTTTGTGATTATATTTGTAAGTGCTTGTGAAACCTGGGAATACACTTTCCTAGGAAGTATTCCATTTTGGCCTGTGATCCTTTAAGGAATGTTCTTGTTTGGCAAGCATAAATCATATTAGCTTTATTATAAGTAGACTTTGTAAAATATACTTTCATGTTTAGCTCTTTGACAAATGTGTGTAGTAACTCCATTACCCTTTTGTTCCCCATTACCTCAAAGGCCAGTTTGGAGTGACTGAGGTGTAAATTGCCCACAGCACTGTTCTGCCTTCCTTCAGGGCTGAGCCTTCAGTGTTCCAGTGCAGTTAAGTTCTGAGCCACCATTCTATCTATGGGATTACCTTGCTTGTACTAATGAGCAAAATAATTTTTCCAAATGCTGATGGATCTTTAATTCTGCAAAAATGTCACGGGAAGGATTTTGCCTTCTTGGAAAAAGGCCCTGCCTCGATAGAATAACTGTCCACTTTATGATTCTCAGCATAGGTCAAGTTCTGGCGAGTATTAAAGAATGTTTTATTTACAAACGTATAAAAGAATGTTTTATTTTTATTTTCTTTTTTTTTTTTTTTTTTTTTTGAGACGGAGTCTCGCTCTGTCGCCCAGGCTGGAGTGCAGTGGCCGGATCTCCGCTCACTGCAAGCTCCGCCTCCCGGGTTTACGCCATTCTCCCGCCTCAGCCTCCCGAGTAGCTGGGACTACAGGCGCCCGCCACC
Source organism: Macaca fascicularis (assembly GCF_037993035.2). NCBI lineage: Eukaryota > Metazoa > Chordata > Mammalia > Primates > Cercopithecidae > Macaca > Macaca fascicularis. The sequence goes on from NC_088390.1 coordinate 49,919,597, forward strand.
TCGCCCGGCTAGTTTTTTGTACTTCTTTTTAGTAGAGACGGGGTTTCACCGTGTTAGCCAGGATGGTCTCGATCTCCTGACCTCGTGATCCGCCCGTCTCGGCCTCCCAAAGTGCTGGGATTACAGGCGTGAGCCACCGCGCCCGGCCTTATTTTTATTTTCATACTGTGAGTGTGTGGTGGGGAAGGATACAATGACTGCTAATAGAATTGGGTACCACTGCCTGGATTCCTGCTAAGGCGCCAGTCATTTTACCTACCACTGCCTTGGCACATCAGTGAAAATGCCAATACAGCAAGAAGACAAGTTCGTTATCACACCAGTCCAGAGCCATAATAAAGGACTACTTTTAATTTCTGTTCTAGTTACTGAGAAATATTTAAATCATTACAGTTGGCATGTGACATGGAACACAGATATTGGTTTTGTTTTGCTTTAATTTATACCCCCCCCCCCCCACTTGGAGAAAGGAATCTGAAGAAATTAAAACTTATTTTCCATATACCTCTTCTTCCTTGCTCCAGGAACATTTGAGATTATCACTAATGTCGGGTCATTTCTAACTCAGCCAGTGCAATTGTTGAATTTGTGGTTTTCAGGAGATTTGCAATTTGCCTTTTGATTTGACTAATGATTGCTTTTTAGGCGTTTGTGGCATATTCATTTTCCTAACATTTTAAGTAAATTGTGAAATGTCATGGAAACCAGTGCTGATTTCTTTCTTGTTCTCAATGTGTGTCTGTTTTGGTTGTTTTTCTTCAGTGATTATTTCAGTTGGTGTTTAGGAGTGTGAAATATATATTACTTTTTGATGCTTTTAATGTACATTTGACCTAGGCTGTTATAATGAGCAGATTGACACAGATGTCAAGACATTTCCAAGGAGGATTTAGCAAGATTATGGGGAAAGAACAGTTATTTTATTTATTCATTTGCTCCTTTATACATCTTTCCAGTGAGCTTTGTTGTGGTCCTACTGTGTGCTAAGCACTAAGTCATAGACCAGATATACTTTGGTCACTGCCATAAAAAAACTGGTTGGATATTTGACTGAGAGGGACAGAGATTAAATGAGTAAAGATGCAAATGAGTATATAATTATAAAAGGTGCTGTGTATCAGTAGTGACATTCGTTAATATCACCAGTGATCTCATTATAAATGTCTTTAAGTATTGGGAAGTTGCCAGCCTCCTGTAGCAGATGCAAGTTTTCAAAAATCCTGTTTCCTCTGGGAAGCTCAATTTAATAAATACTGTAAATTGTTTTCCTTGAGGTGACAGGCTTACTTCATTCATTGTCAAGATGTCTGCCCAATGTGCACATAAAACATGCATAGCCAGTTCAGCACCAGCAATTGCACATGTGCTTTTCCTTGTGAAAATCATTGCACTTTGTCATACAGCAGAAGTACTGCCTGCATATGCCCATTTGGGTTGCTGTATACTGTTTCACCAGGGCATTCTTCAGGGCAACTGGCATTTTAAGAATGTTTTATTTTTATTTTCATACTGTGAGTGTGTGGTGGGGAAGGATACGATGACTGCTAATAGAATTGGGTACCACTGCCTGGATTCCTGCTAATGTGCCAGTCATTTTACCTACCACTGCCTTGGCACATCAGTGAAAATGCCAATACAGCAAGAAGACAAATAATGTCTGAGTGTTATTCTAAAAATTATTTGGCCTTATGGGCCTTATGGGCCCATATGGGCCCTTATGGGCTCCCTGAGGGGAGCACAGATCACGCTTTGAAGAATGATGCTGTAGTCTTTTCTTCAACAAGCCTTTACGGAAAGTTTCCTGTGTACCAGTTCCTGGGAAAGATGCTCTCCTTCACAACCTTGGTGTGTACTCAGATCTTTGTTATCTAATAGTAACCAAAGTTAACAGCTAGCATTTAATGCGTTCCTACTACATTCCAGGAATGGTGTGCCAAGCCGCTGGAGTATTGGGGTCCCAGCAGGAGATGGGGTACCTGAAGAGTGTTTAATAAAGAGACTTTTTACAAAGGCGTGGGCAGGATTAAGGTTAACCAACAAGAAATGATAAAGGATCAGGGTTAACAGTCTCTAGACCATGAAGGAGTAAGGGAGGCAGATGGTTCCCGGAGCTGGAGAGGACAGCCTCCTAGGAGCTGTGGCCTTCAGGAGAGGGATGCAGCCAATTGCTGGGGTGAACTGTGGAAATTCTTTAAAAAGATGACATTCAAGCTTAAATGATTTCTTTTGTGATTGTATTTATGCTTGGTGTGGCTGTGACTCCTTGGGGAGGAACTAGGGGATTGAATACTCTGACCTCTCCCTCCTCCTACCCTCTAATCTGTTCTGGTACCTCCCACTGATGAAACCCAACCAGAAGCCACAGGCCAAGGGAGTCTATGCCGACAATTAATCTGGGTCCCACAGCCAGGTGAAAAGGGGGAGAGAATGGACCTAGAGGGACAAATGCAGGCTACTTATTTGACACAAAACTTTATTTGCACCATTTCATTTAATATCTAACCCAAGGAAGCAAGTTAACTACCTTAAGGAAGCAAGTGCTAGTGCAGTCCCCGTCTTGCAGATGAACAAATTGAGGCTGGAGAGGTAAAGCAATAATGACAGAGTCCAGGTTTGAAGGAGACTGAGACTCTTAGCCTCTATTCCTCCCTGTCTGGCCAACAGGCCAGCAAGAAGCAGGCAGCAGGGGTTCCTTCAGTGTGCTGCTTCCACAGAATAGTTGAACAAGTAAAGTTATGTGCTGGGAACTTGTTGTTCCTTATTTATAAGACTGCACACGGCCTTCCTGTTCCTCCCAATTACTATTCTTCTGGCCAAAGACTCCCTGGATAGGGAAGGAGCTCAGCCCCAAATCTGCAAACATGTTCAGAAAGCAGCCAGGGAATCATTGTTGGATCCTACAAGGAGCCCTCTCACCATCTGCCTTCTACCCCAGCTGACCCAGACTCCCTGCCAGAACACTGAGTGTATTTTGATGAGTTAAATGAAAACAACAACCATAACCAAAACAAATCCAAACTGCATGGGTCCTGGGGGAAAGAAAAAAAATCAGAAAAGTTGGACACTTCATAATTCCTTCCTTTGCACATCTTTTTTTTTTTTCTTTTTAAATGACTACATTTGATATAGAATGCAGAGTTCCTAGAGGGTGTTCTAAAAACTTAAAAACTTAGAGTTCTAAAGTGGACCCTTCGTTAAAGCCTTCTTAATGCCATAGGAAGGTTTCCATGATTTAGAATTTTTATGATATTGATACATGCCAAAAACAATTTAATCACATCACAAGTACGACTGAGTATGTCTACTCTTTCTTAAGGTGAAATGCCACTTCTCTGATTATTCTTCTGCAGTTTGTATGGACCCGTTCTATGCATACTTTGCAATGGTTCACATCCTATAATTACAGCACCAACATTTCCTTCAGGACAATATCAAAAACACACTCCAAGTTAAAAATCATTTCCTTCTCTATCCATTCTCTTTTGGAAGGAACAAAAAATAACATCAAGTTTTTTGTTTTTGTTTTGAGTTTTGCTTGAGTCTTCCTCTGTTGCCTGCTCTGGAGTGCAGTGGCATCATCATAGTTCACTGAAGCCTCAAACTCCTGGGCTTAAGTAATCCTCTCGCCTTAGCCTCCTGAGTAGCAAGGACTACAGGTGTGCACCACCATACCCAGCTGGAACATCAAATTTTGATACCAATATATGAGCCAACCCACCTACTACCTCCACTAAACAATATGAGGCAGGCCAATAAAGTCCCCACTCTCAGGGAGAGCTCACTGCCACACAGAATGACCAGGGAGGGCTACGCTGGGAAAAGTCTATGGAGCTTTGGGGACCCAGAGAAGTGGGGTCACGGGGAATCTGAGAAGGTTTCCTAGAGGAAGTAACATCTAAGCTGAGGTCTGAAAAGTCAGGTAAGGATGAGATGGGAAAATAAGAAGGTACAGGGGTGTTCTAGGCAGAGCAAACAACAGGTGCTTTGGAAGCCTTAGAAAGAACAGCAAGCATGGCCCGTTCAGGGAAATATGGAGAACAAAGCTCAAGTGTATTGATGGTGAGTGAAGAGGCTCAGGAGATGGGTATAGCTGGGTCATGAAAAGCCCTTAGCCACATTAAGGAATCAGAACTTTCTCCTGAGCCCAGTGGGAGGCATGCAGGCATTTTAAGTGAAGAAGCAATGTGGGTGAATTAAAAAAATGTATCACCCTGTGACTGGGCGCAGTGGCTCACGCCTGTAGTCCCAGCACTTTGGGAGGCCGAGGCAGGTGGATCACGAGGTCAGGAGATCAAGATCATCCTGGCTAACACGGTGAAACCCCATCTCTACTAAAAATTCAAAAAATTAGCCAGGTGTGGTGGCGGGTGCCTGTAGTCCCAGCTACTCAGGAAGCTGAGGCAAGAGAACCGCGTGGCCGGGCGCGGTGGCTCAAGCCTGTAATCCCAGCACTTTGGGAGGCCGAGACGGGCGGATCACGAGGTCGGGAGATCGAGACCATCCTGGCTAACACGGTGAAACCCAGTCTCTACTAAAAAGTACAAAAAACTAGCCGGGCGAGGTGGCGGGCGCCTGTAGTCCCAGCTACTCGGGAGGCTGAGGCAGGAGAATGGCGTGAACCCGGGAGGCGGAGCTTGCAGTGAGCTGAGATCCGGCCACTGCACTCCAGCCTGGGTGACAGAGTGAGACTCCGTCTCAAAAAAAAAAACAAACAAAAAACAAACAAACAAAAAAAAAGAGAACGGCGTGAACCCAGGAGGTGGAGCTTGCAGTAAGCCGAGATGGTGCCACTGCACTCCAGCCTGGGTGACAGAGTGAGACTCCATCTAAAAAAAAAAAAAGAAAAAAAAATCACTTTGCAACAGGATATGGAAAAATCAAGAGGGATTTTTCAGCCTTTTTTTATAACTTTCTTTTTTTTTTTACGTGACTTTAAGAAAGTAATATGTATCACTGTTGTGATAAAAATAAAAACCAATAAAGCTATTTTTGTTTTTTATATTTTAAAAACCCATTCTGACAAAAGACTTGAATGGACATCTACTGAAGAAGATATACAGATGGCAAGTAAGCATGTGAAACATCATACATCATTAGGGAAATGCAACTTAAAACAGCAGTGAGATGCCACTATACACCTATTAGAATGGCCAAAATCTGGAACACGGACAACACCAAATGCTAGTGAGGATGTGAAGCAACAGAACTCTCACTCATTGCTGGTGGAAATGCAAAGCGATGCAGCTACTTTGGAAGACAGTTTGACAGTTTCTTACAAAACCAGACCTACTCTTAACATACTATTCAATAATCACACTCCCTGGTGTTTACCCAAAGGAGCTGAAAACTTAGATCCACACAAAACCTGCACTCACATGTTTATAGCAGTTTTATTCATAGTTGCTCCAACTTGGAAGCAACCAAGATGTCCTGATGAGTGAATAAATGAACCATGGTACATCCAGATAATGGAATATTATTCAACCCTAAAACAAAATGAGCTATCAAGCCATAGAAAGACATGGAATTAAACTTCAATGCATATTACTAAAGAAAAGAAACCAATCTGAAAATTCGATTACATGTTCTATGATTCTAACTACATGACATTCTGGGAAAGGCAAAACTATAGAGACAGTATAAAGATCAGTGGTTGCCAGGGGTTGGGCAGATGAACAGGCAGAGCAAAGCAGATTTTTAGGGCAGTGAAACTGTTCCGTGTGATATTGCTGATATTGCAATGGTAGTGCTAGGGTTTGTATGTGGTTTGTTTGGCCCCACCAAGTCTCATGTTGAAATTTGATCCCCAGTGTTGGAGGTGGGGCCTTGTGGGAGGTGTTTGAGTCATGGAGGTGGATCCCTCATGAATGGTGGTAATGAGGGAGTTTTCACTCTTAGTTCCCATGAGAAGATTGTTGCAAAGAGCCTGGCACCTCCTCTTTTTCTTGCCTCCTGTCTCACCATGTGATCTGCATATATCAGCTCCCCTTCACCTTCTGCCATGAGTGGAAGCTTCCTGAGGTCCTTATCAGAAGCAGATGTAGGTGCCATGCTTTTATTTTTATTTTTATTTATTTATTTATTTTTGAGACAAAAGCTCGCACTGTCGCCCAGGCTGGAGTGCCATGGTGCGATCTCAGCTCACTGCAACCTCCACCTCCTGGGTTCAAGAGGTCCTCCCACCTCAGCCTCCTGAGTAGCTGGGACCACAGGCATGCATCACCACACCTGGCTAATTTTTTTTTGTATTTTTGGTAGAGACAGGGTTTCACCCTGTTGCCCAGGCTTGTCTCGAACTCCAGAGCTCGAGCGATCTGCCCACCTTGGCCTCCCAAATTGCTGGGATTATAGACGTGAGCCATGGTGCCCAACTGCCATGCTTTTGTGTAATACCAAGAGTGAGCCCTAATGTCAACTATGGACTGGTGATGGTGATGTGTCAATGCAGGTGCATCAACTGTAACAAATATCCCATGCTGGTGGAGGATGTTGGTAGTGGGGGAGGCTGTGCCTGTGTGAAGACAGGGGATATATGGGAACACTATATTTCTGCTCAATTTTGCTGCGAACCTAAAACTGCTCTAAAAAATAAAGCCTATTAAGAAAACAAAACAAAACAATAAAAAATTCCACGAGAGGAAGAAGGTAAGACAAGGGGTAGTAAGAGCCTGCAGAGGTTGTGGCAGGGGTCTAGCCCCAGGGCTGGGGCCTGGGCTGGGGCCTAAGCTGGGCAGAGGCAGCTGGGGTGGGTAGAAGGGATCCAGGAGCATTCACAGGAGTTAGGCTGCTTGGATGCTGGGAGAGCAAGGAAGAGGAGTGCGCTGAAGCTTCTTGCTTAACTAGTGATGTGGTTGCCATAAGCAGAGATATGATGAACCACCTTCAGTATGATAGGCAGTTCTTGTAGGCCAGAGATTGCACCAGAAGATGGAGAGGGAAGGAGGAGACCTTATAACTAAGATAAGAGGAATCACATTTTATTCTTTTATTTAAGAGAGGTCCTGTTGATTTATCATTTTTCTGTTTTATGCATCACTTGTAGCACATAATGCCGTGAGTAACCCATATACAGAAAATTCACAGCCTGAACTGGCTTTGGGGAAGACCAAGGCACGTTGGGAGGAGAAGGCTAGCCCCAAAGGCTGGAAGTGACATTCCTGTTGATAAAGGGCAGAGCATGAGCAAACTGAGAGAGAGAGGAGATGCAAAGACAAAAATTTCATGCAAAGGATGGGTGTATTCAGAGACTGATGAGCTGCAGGTTGCAGAGAGGCCCTATCATGGCCTTCTGTTATTTGTGCTGTCTCCTCCCTTCTCTGGTGGTAGCACACCTGCCACTCCTCATCATCCTAGCATTGACGTGGGTTTTCTCTGCCCTGACCCCAGTCCATCCTCCACCCTGCTGTGCCCCACTATGTGCTCAAGGAGACTGACCCCTGTAGACTGAATCCCTTGGTTCCCTGGCCGGCTGGCTTCTGATTGGGCCCTGCAGGAGACTGAGGGGAAGAGGAGGGAGAGGACGGGCTGTTTGTTCCCTGTTACCTCCTTGCCTTGCAAAGGCTGTGCTGTGCCCCCAAGACCACAGCAGCCCCACCCCCCTGGCCCCAGGCCTATTGGCTCCTCTAAGGGTTCTCCACCCTTGGCCCTGCAAACTTAGGCATGGTCATGGCTTCCCCGTATTGCTAGTCCCTGGGTGCTAGAATATTCTTTGATAGTTCCCTTAACCCTACTCACATGGCTGTGAATGATCTCTTCATTAAAGTCTCTTCAGGCAACCTTTTCAGGGAGAAATTGTGTTCTTGAGAAGCATAGAGATTAACAAAGGCTGTCAATGACAATTGTAGACCAAGGTGGGAAGGCAGGGTCACTCCCTGCTGTTGTGAGGAGTGGGGGAAGGTGGGGAATCCTACCCAAAGCTGCACTCATCTGCTGGCTTGCAAGTACATTATTCAGAGCCACAGACAAAACCCATGGGTAGAGGCAGGCGCTGACTCCTTGCAGGCAGACAGCACTGGTGACGTCTTTGAGGAGGAAGGTGGCCCTGGTGGGCCACCTTTGACCATTTTGGGTCACTCTGTCAGAGTGGAGCAGGGATGGAGGAGGGAGGAGGCATGGGGTGGGAGGAATGCAACACAGATGTGTGAGACAGACAGAGGGGTCAGGAGTCTGCGGCAGCCTTGGTGGACAATGGTGAAGCCCTGACCTAGGGAAGTGGCAGAGATGAGGGAGGGCATCTGAGAACTATTCAGGAGATAGCCTCAACGTTCTAATGCTCAGTCCTATGTTGAGTTTGAGGGTGAGGGAGGCAATGACAGTTCATGTTCTGGAGTGGGTTCCTGAGTAGATGGAGATGCTGGCCACAGTAAGGGGCAGGACTAGTCAGGGCAAGGAGCTGCTTTCGGTTGTGGACAGATTAATGTGTAGGACTGGCCACCTTTCATAAGAATGGAATCGTACACCGTGTGGTCCTTTGTGACTGGCTTCTGTCACTTAGCATAATGTTCTCAAGGTTCATCCATATTGTAGCAGGGATCACTGCTTCATTCATTTTAATTGCCAAATAATATTCCATTATATGGAAGTAGCACATTTTATTTATCCATTCATTTGTTGGTGGACATTTGGGTTGCTTCTGGTTTTTGGCTGTGACAAATGATGCTGGTGTGAACATCTGTGTACAAGTTTTTGTGTGGACATTCATTTTTTGTTTCTCTTGGGTATATACCTACAAGTACAGTTGCTAGCCAGGAGTACAAATGGTAACTCTATGTTTAATATTGTAAGGAGCTGCCAGACTATTTTTACAAAATGCTTCTCTATTTCTAGTAACATTTTTTATACTTTAAAGTCTTTTTGTTTGATATTAGCATAGCAACCCTAGCTTTCTTCTGCTTATCCCTTGTCTTTTAAAAAAGATGATTTTATCAGAAATGCATATAGCCATAAGTAATATATTACATGATTTAGTTATACATATTTGAACTTTATAAAAATAGTGTCATGCTATAAATGTAGTTACTTGGACTTTTCACTCAATATGCTATTTCTAAGACCCACCTATGTTGTTGTATATAGCTACAGTATAATTAATTTATGTTCTCTGCTGTGTAATATTCCATGGCATAACCCTACCATAATTTATTGATTCATTCTCCTGTAAGAGTCTATTTGGCATGTTTCCAGTGTTTTGCTATGACAAATTTATTGCTGCTATAAACATTTTTATATACCTCTCCTGATATAAGAGTTTCTCTTGTTCTCAGAGCAACTAGCAATATAACTATTAGCTAGGAACTTGTTAGAAATGCAACTTCTCAAGTCCCACCCAAGACCCACTGAGTCAGAAACTATAGGATAGGCCCAGCAATCTGTGTTGTAATAAGCTCTCTGGGTGACTGTGGTATCTGATAAAGTTTGAGGTCCACTGAAGTAGGAGTGAAATTTCTCGATTACAGGCAATCAGTTGTTTTCTGAAGTGGTTGTTCCATTATTTCATGGAGATCCACCTGCTCAGTACTTAGTATTGTCAGACTTCTTTATTTTGCTCACCGGGTGGGTCATACTGACTGATCTTCCCTACTGAGAGGCATGGATGTGGCTGTCGATTTCTCCTTCCTGCCTGTCCTCCCATCCTGCCCTGTCTAGGGGGCCAGAGCCACGCCATGCATGCTGACCCCTCGGCTGTCACTGTGGATGAAGCCTTCTTCAGTATGGTTTGTTTTGACAGGAACACATGCACCACCTGCTCGCCCTGGAGCATCGCGCCGAGGAGCAGTTCCTGGAGCACTGGCTGAACCCTCACTGCAAACCCCATTGTGACAGGAACAGGGTTCATCCTGTGTAAGGGGATTAGGACCAGCCTCGGTACGTCTCCTTCTCTCTCCCAGGCCTCTGTCTGAGGGAGTGGCGGGGGATATAGCATGGCATGGGCTGGGAGATTTTCTGGACCATGCCTCAGGGGGACCAGCTGGTTAGCAGTTTAGGGGTTGGAGTGGGGGTGGCAAGAGTGAGGCAGGAGACATAGTGGGGAGCCAGGTTGAGAGGAGCGCTGGGGGACACACAGGGGAACCTAACTTTTATTGAGTCACAAAGTGATCCCAAATGAGGAGGGATGTGACCCTATTTGCCATGCAGAAAACCTCTCTCTGGACCCCAAATCTGGAGAAGTGTATTTTGTTGAGACTCGGGTCTCTTCGGGAGGGCTCAGCATTCGTGGAGTCAACCTGTGACATCTGCCACGATCATCGCTACTGTCATCAGGATCAACAACTTCTTTCCCAGATCTCGCTCATGTTCCCCACTGCCTTCCTGCAACCTTCAAGGCTGCCAATCTGCCCAGCCCACCCTCTGTCTTTCCCTTTTCCCGGGGTTTCTGTTTTCAGCCTACCAGCAGGGGACTGCCCAGCTTTCCCCCCACACCCAGCATGCCCCCGGCTCTGTACCTCTGTGCCTGGATGAGGCCGTTTGCTTCTCCCTGTCTGTCCTCATCATCTTCCCCCCTTTCCAAATCCTGTTAGATAAGGTAGAAAGATTCCTTCAGAGGGTAAGCCCAGTGAATTTCATTTCTTCTCTGTAAGTTTTATGGACCAAGCAGGACAAGATATAGTCAGGTAGTTTATCTTTGTGGTGAGAGAAATCTTATACCTTTGTTGTTTATTTTGTGCTACTGTGAATTGACACAGGTACACTCCTATTAATCACTCTTTATAATATAACATAAATTGCCTCATATGATCCTTTTAACACCCTGGTGTCATTGCAGGGTATGCACTTTAACCCCATTTTAAAGAGGAGCTAACTGAGCATGATTAAGCTACTAACTCATGCTAGGCAGTGGTTGGTATGCTAGGCTTCTGACCACCATAAATCTGCATGCTTTATGTGGACCGTGTTGCACAGTCCTGTGTGTGTGTGGGCATAGAATCACTCTGAGGAAGCTTTCACAGATAGTGAGAGGATCACCTGTTGGCAGTGGAATAGAAGTTCTGCTTTTGAGGGATAGGAGTGGGCTACATCCCTCTTCTAATTCTTCCAGCTGCTGGAGCTCTATTCTAGGTGAGGGTTCTGGTGTGCCTGGGCTTGGCTCCCAAATCCCAGGGTGCTGGCCTCCCCTGCACCAAGGGCCTTTGTCTTTTAGCACTGGAAGCCCTCACTTGGCTTCTTCCAGAAAACAGAACTGTGGAGTAATTGGATGCTTAAGCTCTGGAACTGGCCAGAGCTGAGTTTGACTTTCTGATTTCCAGCTCTGTGCCCTTGGGCAAGTCACCTAACCTCACTGACTCTTTGCTTCTGCCTCTGTAAGTTGGGGTAATAATGATGTCTAGGGAGCCTGGTGCATAGTAAGTGACTCTAAAAATTAAAACACTTATTAGTGTTGTGCAGTTGAAGTTAAAGGGGGGGTTTCTGGGTTCAGCCCCACAGTAGTACCCTCCAAGGGGTGACTGAGGCCTCTGATTCTTGGTAGGACAGGCACTGCTGGTGAGCCTGGGTGCCTAGCTCCTGCAAACACAGGGTTCCGCAGAGGCCTCACTCCAGGCAGCTCCCACTTACGTAAATACAAGGAAGCGGTGGCTGGAGAAATGTGTCAACTTGGAATTGGGAGTCAGACAGACTTCAGATAATGAGTCCTCCAGTCACTGACTGAATAACCTTAGAAAAAAAATGCCTGATTGAATAGTTTCCTCATTTGTAATGTAAGGATAGTAATGGTTCCTTCCTTATGGTTCTAGGATTTAAAAAGTCAATGCCTGGAAAATAGTTAGTGTTGCCCTGGCACACATAGGAAGTGCTCAGAAAACGACAGCTGGATGGTGTTTCTTCTTCCTTGGTCTACTCTTCCTCTTCCTTAGTCTCCTCCTTTTCCCCTCTCCTCCTCCTCCTTCTTGTTCTTTATCACCATCATCACAATCACCACCTCCACCATCATCACCATCACTACCACCGTCACCATCACCATCACCACCATCACCACCACCACCACCACCATCATCATCACTATCACCATCACACCACCACCACCACCATCACCACCATCATGACCATCACCACCATCATCACCATCACCCCCACCACCATCACCACCATTATCACCACCACCACCACCATCACCACCATCACCACCACCACCATCACTACCACCATCACCACCATCATCATCACTATCATCACCATCACCACCACCACCACCATCACCACCATCATCACCATCACCACCACCACCATCACCACCATCATCATCATCACCATCACACCACCATCATCACCATCACCCCCACCACCATCACTACCATCATCACCATCACCACCACCACAATCACCACCATCACCATCATCACCATCACCACCACCACCATCACCACCATCACCACCATCATCACCATGACCATCACCAACACCATGACCACCACCACCACTATCGTCTCCATCATCACCACCACCACCACCACCATCCCCATCATCACCACCACCACCATCATGACCACCACCACCACTCTCACCACCATCATCACCGTCACCACCACCACCATCACCACCATCACCACCACCACAATCACCACCATCACGATCATCACCATCACCAACACCACCACCATCACCACCATCATCACCATCACCACCACCATTGTCCCCATCATCATTACCACCACCATGACCACCACCACCACTCTCACCACCATCATCACCGTCACCACCACCACCATCACCATCACCCCCATCACCACCGTCACCACCATCACCCCCATCATCACCATCATCACCACCACCACCACCATCATCGTCACCACCGCCACCATTATCACCATCAACCCCATCATCACCACCACCACCATCATCGACACCACTGCCACCATCATCACCATCAACCCCATCATTACCATTACCACTATCACCACCACCATCATCATAATCATCACCATCACCACCACCACCACTATCATCATCATCACTACCACCACCATCATAACCATCATCACTATTACCACCAGCATGATCACCATCATCACCATCACTGCCACCACCATCATCACCACCACCACCACCACCACCACAATCATTGTCATTATCCTAATGTTATTTTCTTGTTCTTTTTCAGCAAGCATTTTAATAGACAACAACCTGGATAATGTTGAAACAAGACAAGGCTGCTTTTTACATTTGTTTTTAAATTGCGGAAATGGATGTCTTCAGACCTTGTGAACTGTGGGCATATCAAAGATTGCCTTGGAAATGGCAAATATATATATTGCTTCATTTTACTAACCTGCATAAGTCACTGAAACCAATAGCTTAAAGCATAGACACCTGCCAAAGGTCTTTCCATCAGTTTGCAAGAGTGGAAACAACTAGAATCTTACCTGGGGCTGATGGAGCTGGAACTCCCAGACCCAGAGTTGGGGCAGGCTGCCTGCCCTAAGGAATTTGGGGAATCCTTGTTCAGAGTAGTGAAGCATACCACTTGGGGTTGCTGAGTTGTTTTGTCATCTATTTTTTTTGCTCTTCTTTTCTGCCCTAATAAACATTGGTATTAAATTTACTTTTAGTGGTCTCTTCCTTTCTCTCTCTCTCTCTCTCTTTTTTTAGATGGAGTCTCACTCTGTCACCCAGGCTGGAGTGCAGTGGCATGATCTTGGCTCACTGCAACCTCTGCCTCCCAGGTTCAAGTGATTCTCCTGCCTCAGCCTCCCGAGTAACTGGGACTACAGGCACGCGCCACTATGCTCAGCTAATTTTTTTTGTATTTTTAGTAGAGACGGGGTTTCACCATGGTGACCAGACTGGTCTCGAACTCCTGACCTCAGGCGATCCACAAAGTGCTGGGATTACAGGTGTGAGCCACTGTGCCCGGCCTCTTTCTTTCTTTATAAATATTGAAACAGAGATTTCCCTCCCTTGTTTATCTTTGTAAATCCAGCATCAGAAAGCTTACTGTTCTTTGAATGAATGAAAATACAAACACCCAGCAATTTTACACAAGGGATATATATTTTTACATATATATATAAAATTATTTGCCTAAGGCCAACTCTGGAAATAGGGCCATTGCTTAATACCAGTTGTACACCCTGGTCTTTAGCAAAGGCAACATTTCTTGTGAAAAGTGGGTTGCAGTTCCTGTATCCCAGAGGCCCTCACCTGCCCCACAACCTCGGGATCAAAGATTGGACAATTAGAGGCCAAAAAAAGCAGAAATTTGGAGGGCAAGGGAAGGTGGGCCAAATGGTTCTAGGGAAAGAAGAATCTGGCATCCTCAAAAAAAGGTAAGGAGGGATGCCCACACACCCTGAGCTACAGAGGAGGGCTTGTCCCAAAGGAGGTTGGGTGGTGTATTAGTTCATTATTGCATTGCTATAAAGAAATACCTAAGACTGGGTAATTTATACAGAACAGAGGTTTAATTGGCTCACAGTTCTGCAGGCTGTACAGGAAGCATGATGATGGCACCTGCTTGGCTTCTGGGGAGGCCTCAGGAAACTTACAAACATGGTGAAAGGTGAAGTGGGAGCAGTCACATGGCCAGAGCAAGAGCAAGAGAGGGAGTGGGAAGACGCCACACACTTTTAAACAACCAGATCTTGTGAGAACCCACTCACTATTGTGAGAACAGTACCAAGGGGATGGTACTACACCATTCACGAGAAACTGCCCCCATGATCCAATCAGCTCCCGCCAAGCCCCACTTCCAACATTGGGGATTGAATTTCAACATGCAATTTGGGTAGGGACATAGAGCCAAACTATATTAGGTGTGCTCGTCTAGGGATGAAGGTACTGAATCTCTCAATAATAATAATACCAACATTTTGGGTCAAACTCTGTACAGATGGTCCCTGACTTCTGGTGGTGTGACAGTGATATGCCCTCAGCCAAAAGCATACTTCAAGGACCCATACAACCATTCTGGTTTTCACTTTTAGTACAGCATTCAATACATTACATGAGCTCTTCAACACTTACTATAAAATAGACTTTGTGTTAGATGATCTTGCCCAACTGTAGGCTAATGTAAGGGTTCTGAGCACATTTAC
Source organism: Macaca fascicularis (assembly GCF_037993035.2). Classification (NCBI taxonomy): domain Eukaryota; kingdom Metazoa; phylum Chordata; class Mammalia; order Primates; family Cercopithecidae; genus Macaca; species Macaca fascicularis. The sequence goes on from NC_088390.1 coordinate 49,934,623, forward strand.
AGGCTAAGCCGTGATGTTTGGTAGGTTAGGTGTATTAAATGCATCTTTGACTTCCAGTGGGTTTATTATGATGTAACCGCATTGTAAGTCTAGGAGCATCTGTACTATCCCCAACTTATAGATGAGAAAACTGGGGTTTATAGAGTTTAGGCAGTGTATTAGTTTTCTATTTTGACTGTAATTACTTAGTGGGTTAAAACAACACATTAATTATCTTACGTTCTGCATGTTAGAAGTCCAAAAGGAGTCTCACTGGGTTAAATCAATGTGTCAGCGGGGCTGCATTCTCTTCCTCTCTTCCTCTTGGGGTGAATCTATTTCCTTGTCTTTTCCAGCTACCCGCCTTTCTTAGCTCCTGGCTCCTTCTTCCGTCTCAAAGCCAGCAATGGTGAGTTGAGCCTCACATCATATCACTTTGCCTTTCTCTTCTGCCTCCGTCTTCCACTTTTAAGGACTGTCATGATTACGTTGGGCCCTTTAGATAACTCAGAATAATTTCTCTGTCTTAAGGTCAGTTGATTAACAACTTTAAGTCCATCCACAATGCTAATTCCCCCTTACCATATAAGGTAACATTTTCACAAGTTCCAGGGATTAGGACATGGACATCTTTGGGGAAGCCATCATTCTGCCTACCTCAGGCAGGCAGTTTGTTCAGGTTCATACAGCTGGTGGGTACAGGACCTGGGATTTGAACCTGGGAAGCCCCTCACTACTATGCCTCCCTCCCCCCCACAAACACTTTGCACCTCTGCCCTAAACTTGATATTCTTATGCCTTGAATGAAGTAGTTTTCTAGACCGTGTTCCTTGAGGGCTGAGGATGTGTCTTATTAAGACTCAACTGCACTCCTTACCTAGCTGGGATGTCATTTGAGCACAGGCACCTTCCATGGGCTCTGATATTTAGTGCCAGGACTTGTCCAGGGTACATGGAACAGTGGTGGACAGAACGCTCCCTTAGTCCACCTCCCCACCTGCCTCTCAGAGTGGTTTACAAGAAGTAGGAGCTGAATCTGTGCATGTGGGACAGAGTGCACAGGAATGAGACTAACAGGTCCCAAAAGAGAGAAGGAGGGAAGCAGAATTAAAAATAAATCAGACCTACAGGGAGCCAGGGTCCTGCATCCAGGAAGAGAAGGAAGGGCGTCCTTGAGGTTCTAAAGACCCTGGGTATGGCCCACATATCAGGGGCAAAAACTTCCTTTAAGAACAAAGAGGATTCTTCATCAGTCACATACAGCCTCGTTCTCAGCCTCCTCCTCTTGACACACAAAATATATCTGTTTACCCTGAACACACTCTCCTGAGGCCCACAGATGAAGGGGCTGAAGTGCAGCAATTCACAGTGAGCTTGCTGCAACTTCACACCCCCTTTGCCCACCATCAAAGTTTCTCAGAAGGCAGGTGAGTGACAGAAATCTTGAAAGTGGTGGACAGCAGTAATTGATAATCCAGGCTTGGAGCCAGACTGCCTGCATTCAAATCCTCGCTCCACTGACTAGCTGTGTGCCCTTGGGTAAGCTGATTAACTTCTTTGGGCCTGTTTCCTTACTGTAGAATGGGAATGATTATAGTACTTAGTTCAAAATGCCATTGTGATTATTAGTTTATTGGGTAAGCACTCCATAAAACTAGCTATTAATATTTTTAAAATTCTTGGGCATTATTCTGTTAAGACAAATTGTCTCTGTCTCTCTCTATATTTTTAAAAAACCTTCTATTTAGAGAAGAGGTGGAGAGTGTTTGGGGGACCTAGAGTCAAAAGGCCTCCCTACTTGAGAAAGGGTTGCCTTCTTTACAGTATTGCATCTTCCTATCTATGAACATGGTCTATCTCTCCATTTACTTAGGCCATTTTTATGTCCATCATTAAAATTTTATAATTTTCTTTGTAAAGATCATACTTTTTTTTTTTTTAAACAGCACTAATCCTGGATACATTATGGATCTTTACAAATTATAACTGGAATTTCCTTAAATTTACATTTTCTAGTTGGTTATTCTGGTATGTGTAGGAATAATATTGATTTTTATATATTGTTCATATCCAAAAGCATCACTCCTGGGAAGGTTCTATGGTGGAGCAGAAACAACTTCACCAAGGGTATCTCCAGTGGGGCAGCTCTAGGCCTCCGAACTACTGGCAGAAGCATTCAGTCTTTTTTTTTTTTTTTGAGACAGAGTCTTGCTCTCACCCAGGATGGAGTGCAGTGGCGCCATCTTGGCTCACTGCAAGCTCCGCCTCCCCGGTTCACACCATTCTCCTGCCTTGGCCTCCCCAGTAGCTGGGACAACAGGCGCCCACCACCACGCCTGGCTAATTTTTTGTATGTTTAGTAGAGATGGGATTTCACCATGTTAGCCAGGACGTTCTCGATCTCCTGACTTCGTGATCCACCCACCTCAGCCTCTCAAAGTGCTGGGATTACAGTCATGAGCCACTGTGCCCGGCCGAAGCATTCAGTCTTATTGACTAATACATGTGCTTCCTGAAACAGGCAGAGACCATTGGCTCTTATGGTCTGGGTTTGGGGTCAGAGAAAATGAGCATAAGGATTTTCAGAGGGAATTGCATTTCATGTTTCATCTAAACAACACTGAGACTCTTGCAAAAAAGTGTGCTTACTCTTCCTAGAGGTTCAAAGAGAAATAAGACCCCAGTTCAAATGAACTTACTGTCTACTCAGGGAGACAGATATATAAGCAGGTAGCTGCTGTATAGATCAGGGGTTGGTAAACTTTTTCTGTAAAAGGCCTGATAGCAAGTATTTTTGTCTTGTGGGCCATGTCATCTCTATCACAACTACTTTGCTATTGTATTTGTAAAGCAGCCAAAAGCGATAAGTAAACAAACGTGCATGGCTACTGTATAGAGGGATAAGTAGGGGACAAGAATGGGGTAAATGGTAGACTGGAAAGAAACCTAGTTTTCGAGTGAGACAGATTCTAATTGCAATTTAACCTTCTGCTAAGTGGTGTGACTAGGTGAATCACTTAATTTCTCCAAGTCTGCTGCTCCCCCGTCTTTATATGGGATAGTCATATTGGTCTCTATGTTGCTGGGAGTATTAAATGAGATAACTGCTAACGTTCTGTTGAGCACTTGAAAGGTTCCAGGCACCATGCTAATTCCTTCACTGTATTCATTTAATCTTCGCAATAATCCTGTGAGGTAGGTACAATTATTATCCTCATTTTACAGATGTGGGCCCTTGAGGTTTCGTGATGGACCCAAAGTCATTAAGTCGCAAAATTAGGAAGTTACTTGACCCAGAAGCCACAGTGTTAGCTCTGTGCTGTGCTTCTTCCTCAGGGCCCATAGAAAGTGTCCATCTCAGAGGCTGGCACACGTGAGCTGGCCAAAAAACATCACAGTAGTTCCCCCATCTGTGGTTTCTCTTTCTGAGGTTTCAGTTACCCAAGGTCAACCACAGTCTGAAAACATTTAATGGAAAATTCCAGAAATAAACAATTCATCAGTTGTAAATTAGGCACCGTCCCGGGTAGCGTGATGAAATCTCACGCCATCCTACTGCTTCCTGCCTGGGACATGAATCACTCCTCTGTGTGTACTACCTGCCCTGTTAGTCAGTTAGTAGCTGGCTCGATTATCAAATTGACTGTCAGGTGGCATTATGGCAGTGCTTGTGTTCAAGGAACCCTTCTTTTACTTAATAATGCCCCCGTATTGCAAGACTAATGATGCTGGCAATTCAAATATGCCGAAGAGAAACCACAAGTGCTACTTTTAAGTGAAAAGGCGAAGGTTCTCAACTTAGTTAAGAAAGAAAAAAAATGTATGCTGAGATTGCTAAGATCTGTGGTAAGAACAAATTTTTTATCTGAGAAATCGTGAAGAAGGAAAAATAAATTTGTGCTAGCTTTGCTGTTGCACCTTGAACTGCAAAAATTATGGCTACAGTGAAAAATGCTTAGTTAAGATGGAAAAGTTCTAAAACGTGGGTGGAAGATGTGAACAGAAATGTGGTCGGCGATTGGGTTCAGTACTATGCTTGGTTTCAGACATCCACTGGGGGTCTTGGCACCTCCCGTGGATAAGGGAGGTAGCTGTTGTTTGCTGGAGCAGTAGCTGAGTGGCACAGACGATTTCTGTGTACTGTATCTCCATGCCTAGCTCATTGCTCTGCGCATAGGTAGCACTCACTAATATTTATTAGTTGAGTGGTGAATTCTTTCCATGTCCTGCCCCGCCCCACCCCAGCACTGAATTGCAAACCTGGTACTATGATAACTTTTTCTCTGAGGCAGGGGGTTAGGGATGGCTCAAAACAAGGCATTACTGGAAGCTTACTTAGCAGGAGGGGTAAGAAGCAGTTTTCCAGGTAGAAAAGGGGAGGCAGGGCATTTCTGTCCAAAGGAAAAGCTCTTTGCAAAGGTGTACTTTTCTATGCCACCTGGACTTTGTTCCAAACCCTTACTCCTCCTTCTTCTGGCAGCTTGCTGTCATGGACAGTGCTCTGATGCCAGACGCTGGCTGGTCTTGATTGCTTTTGGCTTCTGGATCTGGTTCCTTGGTTTGTTTGTTCTTTGCTTATTTATTCCCTATGTGTTAGGCACTGCACTAGGTACTGGACACTCCTCCTGAAACTCCCACTTAAACAGAGGCCAGTATGGAAGAACACATTGCGTGCTGAATGTTAGGAAGGAGCAGTCAAGATGACCAGGTGTGTGGGCATTGACAGGTACCTTGTCAGGAAAGGCTCTAGGAAGACAGGGTACCTTCAGTGATTTGTCAAGGAATTAACTTGACAAAGGAGATGGAGATGGGGATACAAGGTAGGGAAGTATGGGGGTAGAATGAGAGGCACAGGATGGAAGTGGAGAGAGTTGTTGCAGGCAGAGGCAGCAGCAAGTGCAAAGGGCCTGAGGTGGGGAAGGAGCAGGTTTGTCCTAGGAGCTTCCAGAAGGTCACTGTGGCCTTCCCTAAAGAGTGAGGGGAGAGTGTCTGCAATGAGCCTGGAAGGCAGGCAGGGGCCAGGTTTATGGGCCTCACAGACCTTTGCAAGGAATTTGGATGTTATCCCAATGACACAGGGAAACAGATGGGCGTGGAGGCAGGAAGCCACAGTGAGTTCTCTGACTTCAAATCAGAACATGAGTTTACTCCCATGATCCAGCAAGTGTCATACAGTCAAGTTACCCTCCCCCAAAACCTGTAAGCTCACCTGAGAGCAAACAAGTTCCTGCTTCAGGACTTCTTCAATTGATTACAATTGACAACTTATTTTTTGTGAGATTCAGTTTTCAGGTGGTTGAAACCTCTCTCTCTCTATTACAGAGTAGGCGGTCCTCTAAAAGCAAGAGAAGGAACACCCCTACCTCAAATACAATGCTTGCTTGTATAGGATAACAGAGCTAAAAATAATGGCCTTATGTGCTTTACTACAAAGGCTCATGACAAGCTTGTGACAGGCTGTTAGTGTTGTTATTCTCTTGTGTAACTATTTATTTTTGCAAAAATTTATGAACATACTATTATCTCTAAAGCGAAACCTATTCTTAAACTAAGAATGCGTTTTGTTCTTAAGATATTGGGACATCAGGAGATTTCCTTAAGTTCTGAGTCCTGTTTAGTTAGTAAGCATCATTAATCTGTTCCCTCAGCCTTAAACATCTTGTGACCAGGAGTGCTTAGCCTCCTGGGATTGTAACCCAGCAGGTCTTCCTTTCTTCAGTTCTTATTCAAGATGGAGTCACTGTGGTTCAGATGTCTGTGACACTTCTGAATCAGAAACTCTGGGGCTGAGGCCCAGCGATCTGCGTTTTCGTAAGCCCTCCTGGTGATTCTGATGCATGCTGGAGTTAGCATAGAGCTTCCTGAAGTGGAAAGCTCTATGTGTGGAAAGAAGCTGGGGCTGACAAGAAACAACAGATGCTGGCGAGGTTGCGGTGAATTAGGAACGCTTTTACACTGTTGGTGGGAATGTAAATTAGTTCAACCATGGTGGAGGACAGTGTGGCAATTCCTCAAAGATCTAGAACCAGAAATACCATTTCACCCAGTAATCCCATTACTGGGTACGTACCCCCCAAAATATAAATCATTCTATCATAAAGATACATGGACACGTATGTTCATTGCAGCACTATTTGAAATAGCAAAGACATGGAATCAACCAAAATGCCCATCAATGATAGACTTGATAAGGAAAATGTGCTACATATACACCATGGAATACTATGCAGCCATAAGAAGGAACAAGATCATGTCCTTTGCAGGAACGTGGATGGAGCTGGAAGCCGTTATCCTTAGCAAACTAACGTAGGAACAGAAAACCAAACGCCACATATTTTCACTTACAAGTGGGAGCTGAGCAATGAGAACACATGGACACAGGGAGGGGAGCAACACACAATGGGGCCTGTCAGGGGGCGGGATGGGGGAGGAAGAGCATTAAGAAAAGCAGCTAATGCATGCTGGGCTTAATACCTAGGTGATGGGTTGATAGGTGCAGCAAACCACCATGGCACACGTTTACCTATGTAACAAACCTGTACATCCTGCACGTGTATCCCTGAACTTAAAAACAAAAATTAAAAACAAAAGAAACCTGAAACTGAGACCTGGGTTCTCATCTCCTTTACTCATTTCTCTAAAAAATAAAAAAATATATTCTGAGGCCTATTGTGTACCTTGTACTGCTCTAGGCTCTAGGAGTGCAGTGATGAACGAGACAGACAAGGCTGATTTAAAAAAAAGGTTGTAAAATTCATATAACATAAAATTAACCATTTTAACCATTTTAAAGTATACAATTCAGTGGTGTTTAGTACATTTGCAATGTTGCACAACCGTCACCACCATTTATCCCAGAACTTTTTTTTTTTTTTGAGACAGAGTCTGGCTCTGTCTCCCAGGCTGGAGTGCAGTGGCGCGATCTCAGCTCACTGCAACCTTCGCCCCCCGGGTTTAAGCAATTCTCCTGCCTCAGCCTCCCGAGTAGAGTAGCTGGGACTGTGGGTGCATGCCACCGTGCCCAGCTAATTTTTGTATTTTTAGTAGAGGCGGTGTTTCACCATGTTGGCCAGGCTGGTCCTGAACTCCTGAGCTCAGGTGATCCACCTGCCTCAGCCTCCCAAAGTGCTGGGATTACAGGCGTGAGTCACTGCACCTGGCCTATCCCAGAACATTTTGCTACCCCCCAAATGAAACCCCATACTCATTAAGCAGTCACTCCCCATTTCTCCCTCCTTCCAGCCCCTGGCAACCACCAATCTACTTTCTATCCTTATGGATTTGCCTGTTTGGGGTATTTCACATAAGTTGAATCACACAATATGTGGCCTTTTGTATCTGACTTCTTTTACTTAGCAAATGTTCTCAAGGGCAGCAGTGTTGTAGCACATATCAGTACTTCATTCCTTTTTAGGACTGAATAATATTCCATTGTATGGTTATACCCATTTTATTTATCCACTCATCAGTTGATAGACATTTGAGTTGCTTCCACTTTTTAGCTATTGTGAGCCATGCTGCTATGAACATTCATGTACAGGTTTTTGTTTGAGAACATGTTTGCAATTCCTTAAGGTACATACCTTGGAGTAGAATTGCTGGATCAAATGGTAATTCCCTGTTTAACTTTTGAGGAACCAGCAAACTGTTTTCCACAGTGGCTGCCCCATTTTACATTCCCATCAGCAAGGTGCAAGGGTTCCAATTTCTCTATGTCCTTGTCAACAACTTATTTCCCCCTGCCACCCCCTTTTTTAAAATTAAAAATTAAGCCATATGGGTGTGAAGTGGTAGCTTACTGTGGTTTTGATTTGCATTCCCCTAACAACTAATAATGTCAGCATCTTTTCATGTGCTTATTGGCCATTTGCATATTTTCTTTGGAGAAATGTCTATTTAAGTCTTTTATCCATTTACAAATTCTGCTGATGTTTTTGTAGTGACTAGAGCACAACTTACTCAGGGTGAAATCTTGGACAGGTTTCTGAACCTTTCCTGCCTCAGTTCCCCCTTCTGTAAAATGAGGGTTAAGGACAGCACTCACAGTAAAGGGTGGTTGTGAAAATTTCATGGCTCACTGTGAGTAAAGCTTTTGGAACTTTGCTTGGGACATTATTGGTTTGCACTCTGTAATTGATACCCCTTATTAGACATGAGATGAGTCTAACAATAGTAACTGAATAAGAAATTACCAGAGATTAATACCTGCTGGGAAGTAAATAAAACCATGATGCAACAGAGTGACTGGAAGGCTATTTTAGGTTGGGTGGACAAGGAAGGCTTTTCGGAGGAGGTGACATTTGAGCTGACACCGGAATGACAGGAAGGAGCCGACTGTGTGAAGACCAATGTACAGGAAGGGCATTTCAGGCTGAGGGAATGGCTCAGGGAAAGGTCTTAGGCAGGAACAAGCCTGGCCAATTCAAGGGGCTGCTTGAGAGAAGGCCAGAGCTGCTTGGGTGGGGATGGGGAGGCTGGGCTTTCTGTGTGTGGGGTCCTGGCTGATAGCAACAGTGTGAGAAGGCATAAGCTTTGGAGTCAGGAAGCCAGGGTGTGCAGGTCCTTGCTTATTAGTTAGGAAAACCTGAGACACATTACCTAGCCCATTTGGAAGAGGCCTCCATCTTCTCATGTTAAAATAGAGGCTGGTTATATCTACTTCATGGGGCTACTATGAAATGCAAATAAGAAAAACTAAAGTGGGGACACACATTTTAGATGGTATTAATCACATCACTGTGTCGTAGGGGCTGCTCAGTTGCAGTTAGCTCATCCCCTTGTCCCGGCCAAAAGGAGAACATGCAGTGTGAGTGTGTCTGAAAATGCGTTTTCATGGGGTGCTAAGGGACCTGTGTTTCTCTACCGCAGTGTTGTGGTTCTTGCAACCCACTTAGCCTCCCTCCTGCCTTCACACCTTCCTTGGACTTTCCCTCAAGGTCCAGTCCAGTTCAGCTTTTATTAAGCACCCACTGTGTGCCAGGCGTGAATGAGGCTCCGAAGGTGATGACACGGTCTATGTCTTCGAGGAGTTTATGAGACACCTCTTCCACAAGGTGCCTTCCTTTTGTGGCAGCCAGAATTATTGCTGCCTCTCTTGCATTGCTGTAGCACTTCATCCCTAGGGAACAAAGGAGGTACACTCAGAACAGCTTGGGTTTTTGAGCCTATGATGTGCAGACTAGAATCCTGGTCTCCTTTTAACTAGTATCCATGGGGTACACACACACACACACACACACACACACACACACACACACACACACACAAAAACAGCCCAGTGCAGTGGCTGAGAGCACTCTGAAGCCAGGCTGCCTAGATTAAATGCTGGACTCATGCTCACTAGTTATTTAACCTCTCTGTGCCTTGGTTTTCTCATCTGGGAAATGGAGGTAATAGTAGTACTTACAGGGTTGTGATGAGGATTCCACACAGGTAATTTTAATATAGGTAAAGCATTAGAAGAAAGCCTGGCAGACAAGAGTTATGTAAACATTTGTTTATTAAAATCAACACAAATGAATAAAAACATCAGCTTTGTGATCTGGACAAGCCATGTGACGGCTGGGGCCTCAGTTTCCAAATATGGGACTATCATGAGGCTCCAAGGGAAAACCGTGTGCAGTGTCTGGTACTGGGAATCTCCGCAAACGCCACCCCCTTCCTTCCTCTGAGCCGTGTGTCACACTACTGGGACCCTGTCTGTCTTTCCTTAAGAGCAGAGGCACATGCCTGAGCAACAGCAGAGGCACGCTGCTTAAGGTTCTCAGGCATCTGTGTTCTCTGAAATTGGACAAGGACAGCAATTGCTTCTCTGGTTTGGAAGAGCAAATGGACATGCTGTGTATGCGCGCGCATGCTTGCGTTGGGGTGGGCGGTGAAGACACAGCACCGACCACACCCCCGCCAGTCCACACAGAGCTGCTCTGTGCAAGGAGCGACTTGACTGCGACTCTGGCCGCCCAGAGCAAGGGCAGGCGCGGGGCCCGGCCGGCCACTAGGGGTCAGTGTGTCTCCGCCGCAGGCGCCCGCGCGCCGCTTACCTGATTGGGGCAGGCGCCCGCTGACAGTTCTTGACAGTTTGCAACATTTCCTGCCTAACATTAAAAAAAAAAAAAAAAAAATTAATTAATTAATGTATCTTTCTCCGTAGTAAAGAAGGGAGCCCAGACAACCGAAATAACAAGCCAGCTCTCTTTGCAGGAAAATGCAGAAGGCGGTTAAACCGTCCCGTCCTTCGCATTCCTGGGCTGGAGGAATAAGGATCCAATTGTGGTTTCTGCCCTGGTTATCTTGGTGCCGCCGTGGGGGCCACCGGGGAAAATCTGCTGAATTCTTCCTTTTCTATTTTCTGCCTCGGCGAGGAGGAGGGCGTTAATGCCGGTTGGCAGTTACATGAAACTGAGATGGATGGTAATGGGGTGTGTTAGCAAACAAGGGCAGGAAATAAAGTGTCATATTTTCTGGAGGGTGAACCGCTCCCCGGAGACAGAGCTGCACCAGGCGTCTGCAGAGGAGACACTTTGAAGGAAAAAAAAAAAAAAAACAAAAAAAACCCCTGTATAATCTCTCACTCTCTTCACTTTCCTGTGCCTCCTTGGTGAGACATAAATTCAGTTTTATCCTCAGTCTAGCTAACAGGCAAATAACAGGGCACAAAAAAAGAAAAGAAAAACCCACTTAGATTTCCACTTCAATGTTCAGTACTTATTCTCTCATCTCAAGCTGAGTCTGGAGGTAAAGAGAACTTCAGAACTTGGAGGCAGACTTCACAACATCAGAGCTACCTGCCTGGAACCTCGAACTGAGTGTCCCTGGAATCAACTGTGTGTGGTCATCAAGGCCCATCCCCAATCCTACCCACTCGGCAGATAGGATGCCCTGAAGCTGCCTGCTTGCCGTTGCTTTGTACACATGGGAACACCCTCACCCCATTCCTGCATTCCCGTCACCCTCCTCCAAGGCACCCTCTCTGATTCTTTTTGCAAGGACTCAAGACTCCTACCCTCCTGGTAGTCTGCCTCCCCCACTGTCCCTTTCTCTGGAGGATGAGCTCTTTGAAAGCCTGGCTACTGTCTCATTCTTCTTTGTAGCCCTAGCACCTGGCACAGTTCCCGGTGCATTGTTAGGAGGTGCTTAATATATGTTTGTGAGTGAATATATGATATCCCGAACTCCTCTGCTAGAAATAAGGGCCAGTGCATACTGAACATATCATATCCCCTGTCCTAAATGCGTTGCATGCTTTCTCTCATTGAATCCTTACACCAGCCCTGTGAGATAGGAACTAGAGATGATGTTATCATCATTATCATCATCTTCCCATTTTACAGATTGGAAAGTTTACCCTCAGCGGGAGCAACCGACTTGCCCACAGGTACAGAACCTGGCAACTGCAGAGCAGGAAGGCAGACCCATCAGTCGATGCTTCAGACCTCTCTCTCCTTGCAGCATCTAAATCCCTTGCAGGCATTTCACACTTACTAATTTATGTTACTGTAAATACATGTGCTCTTGTTTGATCTCCTTGCAAAAATGTAAACTCCTTAAGGCCAGCACTGTGGCTATGGTTTCTCTGTGGCCCTCAAGAGAGAAAAGATCAAATTAGGGCAGGGGTCTGAGCCCTCTGGAAGTGGGCCTTTGGGTTTGTCTCTGCTTTGGACTGAATGGATCTCCATGGGGTGCAACTGCTTCTGTGGAGTTTGAGTTCCTGGGTGAAAATTCCAACTCTACTGCTTGCTAAACGGGACTGTCACTGAAGCCTCTCTGGGCCTTGGTTTCCTCATTTGCAAAATGGGGGTAATAGTAGCCCCTACCTCTCAGAGGTGTCATGAGGATGAAATGAATTAATGTATTTGTTTTGAATGGTGCTTGGCACAAATCTCCACTAAGTGTTAGTGGTCCTTATTTTGAGACACTGGACATAGAATTTGCATTCTTTGCTGCCACTTGTGACCTGGATGTTTGTCCTTATTCAGTTCATCAAATGACTGTGGGCCTCATAACTCCCTCTTTCTCTTTTAAAAAGTCATCCTTCCATGGAAAACAAACAGTACACCAAACCAACAACCTTGCACGTTTGAGAAGACAAAGGAAGACAAACATTTGGCATCTCACCTTAGACATTCACTTCATGTTGCTTATTAACAACATGTAAATCAACAAAGATATCCATATTAGGCTTGATACTTGATACATTTGGTATATGGCTGCTATGAGTGGATACACGCTCACAATTAATGAAGCCAGCCGGCTTCTCCGGATGGATATAAATACTCTAGGAAGAGAAACCCAAGACCAAAAGCTTGGGACACCCCACGCTGTCGGCACCAGCTCATGCTCTTCCTGTGGATGATGCAGCATGACCTGACACTTATTCCTTCCTGAAAGCTGGGTGAACCCACTATGGCCACATTTTTGTCAGTGTTCCCAGTGGTGTCATGAGATACCACGTTCTCCAAGACCAAAATGCATGCTATTGAGTTTTCTTCAGAAACTGGATGGAGAGGAAGACTCAGATCTCTTTGTGTGGGTGGGGACTCAGGCTGCTTGGGAGTGATCCTCACAGTTACCACTCAGTCTCCAAATATTTATGAAGCACTTGCTATATTCATGGACACAGTACTAGGTGTGGGGATATTGGTGGGTCTGTCTCCATGGAGGGTGCAGCCTAACGGGGAACAATAATTACTGTTCTGCTGAGTGTTGGGAAGGAGAAGGAGAAGGCCAGTGTGCTCAGAGTGCTATGGAGTTTATACAGGGGTGAGGGGACCCTGTTTTGGCCCAGAGATCAGGAAAGGCCTCCAGAGGATTGCTGTCTGGAATGAACGGCAGGTAGCTAGGCAAAGAGAGGAGGTAGCGTGTTCCAAGCTTGTGCTAGACCCTGAAGTTGAAAACGTGGAAAGTTTAAGAAAACAGAGAAAAGCCCTGCAGGGCTGGAGCAGAGAGAACAACAGGAAGGGAGAGTGAGTTGAGGTGAGCTTGCAGAAATGGGGCAGGGGTGGGGTAGGCCATCCATAGCCTTGATTCATAGCCACAGTAAGGCTCTGAGGATTCATTACAAGGGTAATAGGATATAGCGGAAGTATTTTAAGCAAGGAGAATAAGGTAATGAGATTTACATCTAAAAAACGTCTCTTGTAGCTATCTGCAACATGGAGTGGAGAGGATTACAGAGAAGCCAAGGTGGCATGGGAGATTAACTAGGAACCTCTGTAGTAGGCAGTGGGGAGAGATGAGTGTGACCTGGAGTAGGGTGGGAGGGGTCAGGGTGGAGAAGGTGGATGGTTTCTGCAAAGATTTAGGTGACAGAATTGATAGGATGTGGGAACAAGGGAGAAAGAGGAATCACAGAAGACTTCTAGGTTTTGAGTCTGAACAGAAGAGTGGATGGTGGAAGGGAGTGGGTTTGGGGCAGAGCAAATCACGTGTTCAGTTTTGCACACATTGAGATTGAGGTTCTAGTGAGATGTCCGGGGCAGGTGTCGGGTAGGGTCTGGCATGCAGCTGATAGGCTGGGCTGGTGTTGTAGATTGTGAGTCATTGGCTCATAGATGGTATTTAATGCCACGGAATGGGTGAGGTGGCCCAACTGAGTGTGCAGGGCAGTGCTGAAATGGAGAAGATGAATGGTGTTCCTCAAATTGGAGGGGCTGTATAAGGGAAGATCACACATGGTGGGGTTAGGCTCTCCTACAGGATGATTTGGCGTTTGTCTGGGAAACCAATCTTAGGTGGCAAACCATTTTTTATACTTTTATGTTTTTGGAAGAAATAGTAGTGACCTTGAAATTTCAGCCACATGATGAATCTTCAGTCATTCTTAGTTTGCTTTGAGGAGTCAGCAGACTCTCCTCAAAGTTGAGGTCGAAAAGCCACAGGTCCTTTGCTGCTGCTTTGTTTTGCTGAAATTCTTCCCATGTGATCTTGTTGGAACAAGGACCTTTCTTGGGTGCTCTTCTCTGTTCTTTGGCCCATTATAGTACTTCTAAGGTAGCCTTTGGGGCAAGGTGAAAATTCCTGAAAAAAGCAAGTTTGTAAGGGCATCTTCTCTTAATTGCTGGCCTATCTAACTTGGTGTGTGTGTGTATCTATATATATATAATGTATTATACATATTTGTATATATATTATATATACTAATATAATAAATGATACAACATATAATATATAATTTAAGTTAATATAACATGGAGTATTATATATAATAGATATAATAATATATAATATAATATTATATATATATATAAAAATGGAGACAGAGTCTCACTCTATTGCTCAGGCTGAAGTGCAGTGGTGGGATAATAGCTCACTGCAGGCTTGAACTCCTGGGCTCAAATGACACTCCTGCCTCAGCCTCCCAGGTAGCTGGGACTACAGGTGCATGCCACCATGCCTGGCTAATTTTTAAATTTCTTTGTAGAGATAGGGGGCTCAATATGTTGCCTAGGTTAGTCTTGAAACCCTGGGCTCAAGAGGTCCTCCTGCTTCAGACTCCGGAGTGGCTGAGATTACAGGTGTGAGCCGCCTTGCCCTGTCTGGATTAGGTATTAACTAGCAGGAAGGGCTGCTTTGGAAGGAGGAGTGCCCCTAAATTTAAATGACGACCCAGCCTTCATCCTCTCACCTTTACACTCTCTCTGATTCCAACTTCCCAAATGTGTGTGAGGTGCTCTGCTGATGGCAGGGAGATAATGTTAAGTGGCAAACAGACATGGCATTAAATTACATTAAATCACAGAGTGATGAACTTACTTTATTTGTAATCCTGCTATGAAAAGGAGAAAATTCCAGCATACTTTTAATGCTTACTTATTTCTCCTTTTTAACAAAGAGTGAGCAGGCCCCTGGGGCTAGACGGAACCTCAGTCAGCACTGCTACCTAGTGACAGTTGTTTTATTTTCATTGATTTTTTATTTTTCCTTCTCTTTATGGCAAGTGACGCTAGTTTGCTTTTACAATTGTAGCGCTGTCAAGATTGCACAGATGGTAAGTGGCAGAATGAGGAGTGGAACCACATCTCCTGACTGTTAGTTTCAGTTAATTTTCTTCCCCCGGGGGAGGTAGGCCTCTTTGCTCAACTCTGTCCTGCCCTTCACAGCCTCTGTTTGCTTTTGGGTGCATCTATAATAATGTTAAGACAATTAACAATTAGAAGATATTAATTAAATTGAGACATTGTCTTAAGAGCTTTATGTATATTAATCATTGATCTCCATAGTCATCCTCTGAGGTAGGTACTATTATTAACCCCTTTTTAGTCATAAGGAAACTGATATATCACGAGGTTAAGTCACTTGCATTCATCCAGCTGGTGAGTGTCAGAGGCAAGTTTTAGAGTCCAGGCCGTCTAATTTAAGAGTCCGTGTGCTTAATCACCAAGCTTCCCCACCCTCTGTGCTTGTGGTGTGTTCCTATGAACGCTGCTGTTATGTGGCAGC
This sequence comes from Macaca fascicularis, assembly GCF_037993035.2. Classification (NCBI taxonomy): domain Eukaryota; kingdom Metazoa; phylum Chordata; class Mammalia; order Primates; family Cercopithecidae; genus Macaca; species Macaca fascicularis. Next base: position 49,950,040 of record NC_088390.1, read on the forward strand.
TCCTGGAAGGCCATGTCCACATTCATTTTGTGGGTGGTAGTGGAAAGGGTTCCGGTTTAGGTATCACAAGACTGGGGTTGAATTCTGGCTCCAGCATTCACTTAATGTGCCTGGGTCTTACTTTACTTATGAGTAAAATAGGAAAATAATAATAATAAGTAATATTACATCTATTTTTCTTTTCTTTGCTGTGTTTTCATAAGGATGACATGAGTAAGTGTATGTGAAGGGACTTTGTGAACAGCCAAGTAAAAACAGATATCAGTTAGTTTTTGTGAAACAGACAGTAGCATAACGAGATGCTTGTTAAAGGCATGATAGTGATGTGTAAAGCCCACTGTGAAGAGGCGATGAATTGGCTAATTATAAAGGCTCTGATTAAAAGTCTGAATGGCAGAGACATAAATAGAAAGTGCTTAATAACACTGTGGAATGGACAAATGAATGATGACAGTTGGAAATAAGAACCATGACCTGGTAAAAAAAAAAGACAAAAGTGAAAAAGCAAAAAACAGAAACAAAAAGTCCTTGAAGTCTTGGTATTACATTGTTACTAGGTCCATTCACTTTACAGGTAAGGAAACCCAGGCACAGAGCGCCCAAGAGACTTGCACAGATCATACCTCTGCTCCCAGCTCTGTCCTCACCAGCTGCTGACACTGTGCATGGCTGTGAGCTCTTTGATCCTCATTTTCCTCCTCTGGCATCCAGGCTGGTGAGGAATAGATGATATATTTCACCTAACACATCAAGTGCTCAGCATAGTGCCTGGGAATAGTTGATATTAGCTATTATTATTACTGATGGAAGGGCCTGGGTTAAGGTGAACCAATAGTTACTGCCTGGAAGACATTGATTTGTATTTCCCCATCTCTGTGGAGATGCTGAAAAGAGTTGCCACCAGAGGCTGTGAAATCTTCCCCTGGGTTCAAAACCTCTCTGATCCTTCCTGGAGGCAGAGGGATGCCTTCAAGATGCCTTGCAGCCTCTCTTTGACTCCAGCCCATCCTCTGGGTTTGAACCTGTCTTTTAGCCAATCCTTTCACATCTTCCAGCTTTAGTAAAGAGGCTACCCAATAAAAAAATTAGCTGCTGCTCCCTTCAGCAACGAAATGCTTGGTGCTAACAAAGTGTCTTTCAGATGACCAGAGGCACAGATTGCCCACAGGCTGAGTTTCTGGGAGCAATAGCAGGCTCTCTTGCTTCTCACCTTCTCCCGTCACCCCCAGCATGTTATCTATGGGGACTGGAAAACATTATCAAAACAGGCCCCATCTGTTTCTGAAGTTGTGGAAGAGTACTCGTGCGATAAATTTACAGGGTCACTGGAAGACCCTCTAATTTTCTGGGAAATGACAAGGCGTCTGTGGCCACGTTGTGTAAAATTTCCTCTTTTATACCCAAGTTACATGCCATGGACTATTTACTCGGAGTCTGAGGATATGTTTACCATTCAGGCAACATCACAAGCTGTCAAAGAAATCTACTCAGAGTAGGATGTGTTGGGTGTCTCGCCTTTCTAAAAATGACACTCGCCCTCCACTTTTTTTTTTTTTAATAAATCTTTTTAGGTGCTATGTTCACAGTGCAAATAGCTCAGAAAGGACACTGGAGTCAAAGTTTAAGTCAGGGCAGAAGTGTTGCATGGAAACAGGACTCAATCTGGTGGCTTTGCCAGGACAGGAAGCAGGCTGTATGTTGGATTTCCTCTACGATGTTCAACCAATGTATGCCGATGATGGGGGTGATGATATATTGATCTGCTAAGTAAGCACCTCCTGTGTTTGAAGGCTCCATGTGTCATTCAGAGCAAACAATGGACAGTTACATAGTATTGAGAAGTTGCCTCCAAAGTCAATAGCTGAAGGAATGCTTTGGGGAGAGATTAGAGACCATGTTTTTCCAAATTTAGAACCCGCTCACATTTTGTGGGTTCTGACATTAATATTGAGCTTGAACATCAGGTTCTGGCAAAATAAAATTTCCTAACTCAAAACAAGACACTGTCTAAGGGAGCCTGCGAGGGTGTCTTGGAAGTCCAGGGTCTCTTATAAAACAGCCTGTTTGAGGATTCGAAGGTGAATGAACCAGGACCAGACTGATTCCATTTCCCTTGTAGTGCATGTGGCTTTTACAATTAGCAGCAACAGGGTGGGGTGGGGGTGTGAAGAGGAGGAAAGGACTCTGGAAAAAGTGCATGTGAAGTTTTGCTGACCAAAGACGTTTGAAAATGAATATGAATTCTCTGACCAGGTCTCGACAGTCAGTGAATCTTGTGGACCTAGTTTTTGGTCTGATACATACCCAAGAAAAGTTGTTAGAAAACAGAGTGGGCATTAGGCCACCTCCCCAGGGAAACAAGGACAGCCACTCTGTGCTCTGACTGTCTGTCTTTATCACAAGACCTTAAGCTCCAGGACTGGTCTGATCCCATACCTACTCCTTGGGAGGGGAAAGGACTGCTGCCTTGTAATAATTTTGGCCTTGAGCTGGAGGCTATCACAGCCTTGAGGTTAGGGTTGAGTGACCCCATATCCCAGCCCCTACTGTCTTTCTAAAATTCTCAAATCGAGTCCCTTCTAGGCATAGGAGCCCTCAGTAGCAGTTCTACTGCTGTGGCTTAGAGTCCAGAATCCCAAGCATGGCCTGCTCCACCTTTTATGGGCTAGCCCCTGCCTGCCTCCCTCTCCAGTGTTGTCTCCTGTTGCTCCCCATACTGTATTCTCTAGTCCTATTGAACCAGTTGTGTCCCCATTGCAAAGCACAGTGAGCTTTCTGGTGTCTTTGTCCTTGTTATTTGTCGTGCTTGAAATATCCTCTTCATCACCCACTCTTTATCTAAGAATCTTTCCCAGAAGCCCCTCCCGAAGCCCAAGACTAGTTTAGGTTTGGCTTTTCTCTGCCACCTCTGTGTGTGCATCCTGACCTTACCTCTGTTGTAGAGCTCACTGTTCCCTGTACTGTAACAGTCTATTTACAGGTGTCATGAGTTGGAGCACATTATATTCACCAGATTTGAGGGACAGCTGACTGTCTTGGGGCAGGGGCAGTACATCATATTAGGGAGTGAGGACTAGATTACACTTCCAGGAGTCTGTGCAGCGGGGAGGGTTTCTTGTCAATAGCTTGGGCTTTGGGGAACTGGACAATTATTGGTGGGAAAGCAGCAAGACAGTGGAAGGCTGTGGCATGTGGAACATAATCCTTTACAGTAGCTTCTCAGATCTACAGTCAAATCACTAAACCCACGATATCACTGCTGGATTTGTATTTCTTGTGGAAAAATGGTAAAGGGGCTTAGAACTGTGTCCTAACTGGCTCAAGACCATCCTGGGATGACACCTATAGACACAGGAATGGAGACAGGATCAAGAGGAAGAAAGTGGAATTTCCATAAGTTGTGAGAAGGGAGTCCTGATTCATATAGGTTATGAAATTGGGGATTCAAGCTATGGGTTATACTTGTTTGTCCTTCCATTGGACTGTGAGCTCTGTTGTGGGGAGGAAATGTAGCTTATTCATTGCTGGATCCCCAGTGCTTCACATAGTGCCTGGCGTATAGCATATGAGACTAAGTGAATAATTGTTGAATGAATGGAAAGATGGATGGGTGGATGAGCGGAAATATGGATGGGAGGATAATTGGATGGATGGGTGGATGTATACATGTATGGGTGGATAGATGGATTGAAGGGTAGATGGATAGGTGAATGAATAGATGAATGGGTGTGTACGTGGGTGGATGAATAGATAGATGGATGGATGGATAGATGGATGATGGATAGATGAATGAATGGAAGGAAGGATGGATGAACAGATGGATGAAAGGACGGATGGATGGGTGATGAATAGATGGATGATGGATGGACGGATGGAAGGATGGATGGATGGATAGATGGATGGAAGGGAGATGGGTCGATAGATGAAAGGGTACATGGAAAAATGAATAGGTGGATAGGTGGATGGGTGGAGGGAAAGGTGGGTGGATGGCAGGATGGATAGCTATTCCAAAGATGCAGAAAAATCAGTCATGATTTCCCTGTGCTTCAGCTGCCTTTCCTCATCCTGCTGCATTCCTCAGCTGGCTTACTTGTAGTCCCCCTTCACAACACAGCATCTGAAGCAGAGGGAGGGCTGGGAGTAAAGGCTTGGAGGCCAGAAGGAGCAAGACCCAGCTGGGAAATGGCAAGAAGTGTGTGTTGTAAAGCACATTTTGAAGGAGTGGGCAGAGGTGGGCAGTGCAGCTGGAAAATTTTAATCAGGGGTCAGAGCATGAAAGGACTCTGTGCATCAGTCTAAGCCTTTAGGCTTTGTCCTAAGAGCAGCGTGAATTGCTGAAAGGTTTCACACAGGGCAGCATCCTGAACATTTCCCTTCAATTTCTTGTCTATATCACCGTTTAAACAGATGCTTCCAACTGCCCTTCCAGGAACACTGCAACTCAGGCAGAAACCAGGGCAGTCCTGTTTCAGCAGGAAGTCAGAAGTCCTGGGTTTATTTTGAGGCTTCACTCTTTAGGTGAGCTGAGTGACATTGACAGAGTCACTCTACCTTGTTTCTCATCCATAAAGTGAATGAAACAGAACTTACTCAGAGCTGGCTTTATGTATGCACAACTTGTGCAGTGACACCAGATCCCATGCCCACAACAATCCTGCACTTAGTTTAATGCTCTGCTGTCATTGTCTTGAAATTCTTATTAATTGGACAAAGAGCTCCACATTTCATCTTGAACTTGGCTCCTCAAACTATGTAGCCAGTGCTGAATTCACTTCAACTCCTAACATTAACAGGGATATTGTGGGGGTAAAATAAGATCCAGTATGTGAAAGGTCTTTAAAGATGATAATATATGAAACAAAAATTAGGCCTTATTGATATTTCTCTTATTGATATTTCCCAAGGTGACATAATCATTCTAAGTTTGCTGATTCTCTTGCATGTCAGGTGATTGGTCCCAGACATAATTAAACTTAGTCGTTGTCCTCATGAAACTCTGGTAGAATTGAAATAAAGGGTAGAATTGAAACTTGAACCTATGTCTTTAATACTCAAGTCCAGTGCTCTTTCCTCTATAGGTAACAGTTGCTAATATGTCTGTCTACTCCACTCTTCTGTAAGAGACTTTGTGGCTGGGGAAAATTCTTTATCCTCATGTGTCTTGAACAGTCTTTTGTACATACAAAGCACCCAGTAAATGTTTGTTGAATGAATTAATACATTTGAGGGACTGGCAAAATTATATTCCAAGCATCCTGCTTAAATTTCCTTTAATGCTTCTTACTATTCTCAGAATAAAACTCAAATTCCCTGTCTTGGCACAAAGATCTTAGTGGCCCAGCCTCTGCCCAGTTATTCACACCCGCCATCCCAGGGTCTTAAGACATGCTGTTCCTTCTGCCTGGAACACTGTACTTTGCTTCTCATCCATTGCCTGGCTACCCCCAGCTCATCATGTAACATCCCAAGCTTTACTTTCTCAGGGAGACCTATGCTGTCTGTGCTGATCTCCCTGACCAAGTCACTGAAATCCTGATGGTCTCTCGAAGTACTGCAAATACCGCTCTCCTAGTACTTCTTGCAATGGCAATTTTTCACTTATTTTTATGTGGCTATGTGGATAGTTGCCTGCCTCTACATTTGTAGGGCAGCATTTGTGTTTGTTCTCTGAGGTATTTCTGGTGATCAGTGCAAGTGCCTTTCACAGAATGAATACTCAAGAAATATTTGGTGAGTGCATGAAGAAGAGTAGAGTGTTTGCAGTGTTTGTGCATGGATGTTTTCTCCAGCATGATGAGGGAAGTTCCTTTAGGCCTGGGATTATATAATAATCATGTAACGATGACCCTGCAATGGGGGCTTTTCACATGCACCTGATATTGTGCTAAGTCTTCTCGATGCACCATCTCACACCAATCCCACAGCACATCTATGGGGTGGGACTGTGATCTCACTTTACGAATGGCGAGATTGAAGCTCACAGAGATTAAATGATGTCTCCAAGGTCATATATCTAGTAAGGGGCAGTGTGAACTTGAGGTTAGCTCTGGCTAACACTGAAGTCTGGGTTCTTCGTTCTTCTCTTTTACCACCTCCTGCTGCTGTTGCTTTTTCTTCCAAACCCGTCTCCTCCATGAAGGGCCACGCTGGTCTCCGGGGGTCAGTAAATGTGCAGGAATCTGCTGGAGGGTCTGTGCTGCACACACGTGAGCTTTGACACACGTGACAGACATGAACAGTGGAATGACACTACACAGGAGTGTCCGCAGGCACAGGGACCTGTCCTGGCGCTGCTCCCAATTGCTGGGTCACCCTGAGCGAGTCATACTTTCTCTGTGAGCTTCAGATTTTCCAAGTGTAAATCTGGGAATTGAATCCAGTGACCTCTAAATTTCTAGCTGGCACTAATTCTGGGCTAAGTTCCAGCTGGATCTATATTATTCTTTCCAACTCTGCTCCTTCCCTATGCCCCAGCCACCCGCCCTTCTTCTGTTCCTTGAACATGCCAAGCTCCTTTCTGCCCCATGGCCTTGGCACCTGGCAGGTTCTCTGTCTGGAGCTTCTTCCCCCGACTTCAGGAGCCAGGCTGGCTCCTGGACATGCAGGAGGTGTCAGCATACATGTCACAGAGAGGCCTTTCCCACCCACCTGAGTTAATATTGGATCTCACTCCAGTTACTCTTTATTACCTGAGCCTGGTTTGTTCTTTTCATAGCACTCAACACCGTTTAAAATTATTTGATACATATATAAAGTTAGTCATACTTCTATTGATAAATATAAGAATTCTTCTATCTATGTGTCTCTATTATATATCATTGTTCATTGTTTATGGGTGTTTTGTCACTAGGGTGTGAGCCCCATAGGAGCAGGGCAGTGGGCTGGGCTGTCTTATTCCTTGCTGTATTTTTAGCTCTTGGGAAGACTGCAGTGAGTATTTACTGAAGGCATTGAACAATTGAATGAATGAATGAGTAGTTCTGTGCTCTCCAAAGCACCAAGGATAGGGACATAGCAGGGAGGGAAGGTCAGGTAAGATCAGGGCCACTGGTGCCGTCATCAGAAGCCCAGTTCCAACCCCTTATCTCACTTCCTGAAGCAATGCAAGGGCCCAATACATATTCATTAAATACGTGAACTCATCTAACTAAGTAGGCTGTGGCATCTGCTCTGTGTGGCAATTGTGCTTATAAGCCCATTTAGAATTATCCTGGAGGAGGATCACAAATCCCAACAGCCCAGATAAAAGGGCTCCATCCTACCCTACCCTCCCACCCTTTCTCTCTTCTTCAAACCAGGGAATGTCAGTGTCCAGCTGCTGGAGGCACAGCCTGCTTGAGTCCAACTGGGTCACCCAGGGAGTTTGTGTTCAAATTTTGGAAGCATTTCCAAAACTCTCAGACATTCTTCTGATCCAAAATCCATAGCTCCCCAGGACTCTGAGGGTTTGGATCTGATTATTTTTAAAAAATGTTCCACAACACGAAGAAAATGCACCCTCTACCCCACCCTTGCCTGCCAACCCCCCAAGCTCTCACCTTTTACCTCCCACCTCCCATCATCCTGACTGACCATTTGATACTTTAGAGCTGCCCAGGGGCTGGAGAGAAATGGATTTTATTTTACGTCCCACAGCTGTTGCAATGCTGGGGAAACCCCACGTATTTAAAATATTAAAATGGTTTCCAGACTGACAATATTTCTTATTTAGTGTTTGAGGATTTGGAGCTTACCCAGTTGACCCATCTCTGGAAAGTAAAAGAAGAAAGTAAAAAATGAAGGCTTAATCCTATTCCTGCTGCCCCCAAGGACATTAGAGCAATTTAGGCAGAGTTTAATATTTGCTGCCCCTGCTGGTTTTCTGGACCCAATGATCTACCCAGAAAGGGGGAAACCTCAGTTCTTAGGCTGGAAAGTGCCTCCCGGGGTGAGATGGAGTGGCCTGAGAATTCATCAAACCTCTCTACCAGTCTCTGGGCTGGCCCTCAATCCACTGCCTCCCCTTCCCACCACACACACACACACACAATCTAAAAACTTTGAAGGCAATTTCACAGTCTCTCTAGGAGTCTGCTTTCATGGTCCAATAAGCCCTTACAGTCAGGAAGTCATTTCTTGGTCTGACCTAAGGCTCTTATGCTGCATTAAACCATGTTGATCTTAAAGAGTCTGGGTTTCCTGGATGGCACCTATCTTAGGCTTTCCCGGGGCCCATGAAGGCAAATGAGCTGCCTTTAAAGGCACATTTTAGAGGAAATCTGTCTTCCACTGTCTGATGGCTGGAGCGTTCCTGCTGCTGGAGCCTTTGATGATTTCCTTGCCCGCCAAGGATGCCTGCCCCACAGCAGGGAGGCCGCCCCGAGTTCCGCAGTGGCCTGGGGTTGGTCTCTTTGGCGAGGTTTAGATGAGGCTTGCTATGCTCTATTCCAATTCGTAACCTTCCCTGGGGGCCAGTGCTGAGAGTGCTCTTCATTTTGTTCTTTAATTGTTTTACTGACCCACTGGCTCCATCTCATTCTTCATGACACTCTTTAGGATACCCCAGCTAGAGAGGGATATCTAATGGAGACACTGCTACCAGGCTACACTCAACCACATTGTCTAGATTGAAGGCACTTTCCCTTATTCTAACCACTCTGACCACGACTGGTTATCCTTTTTCAGTTCTGAATGAAACTTCTAGAACTGAAAGCCCTCACACTGCAATGGACAGAAAACAGATATTTGTGAATGGAGAGATTAATGAATGAACGGGGTAGTGCCTTACCGTGTACTTGACTAGACACGCTGGCATTTTGGGTTTTCAGTTGCTTCCCTGTTTAGCAGTGGGTTTTCTGCTTCCCACTAGCTGAGATCACAAAGCACATTTAGTAAGTAGAGAAAATGCCAGTAATCCAGGACAGGGGAGACCCAGCTGGGAATCTGGGAAAGAGTTTGACCAAATTCTGGCTTCAGCACTCAGCCGTGGGCCAGGCAGAACACAGGCTGAGGAGACAAAACTGCCCCTTGTATTGGTGACATTAACTCCAAAGTGCTTTTAAAACTTAACCTCTTGGATCCAGTCAACTCTCCTGTCTTTCTTCCTCTGATCCCCCACCTCCACTTCAAGCCCAACAGAGCCAAATTAAGGAGGATAGTGTCATATTCAAAGTAGCTCTGAACTGAGTTCACTTCTCTGAAATTCCAAACAAAGATATGCCATAAATATGATGTCCGCATCTCCCTGTCCTACTCTGACAAAGCAGCCCCCAGAACTTTGAAGCCTGGCTTCTAGAACAAAATGTAATAATATAAACTACTGAACTGGAGGGGCTGGCACTGTTTTACAAAGGCCCCAAATAGGCAGTGAGTTTGGGAATGGACTGTCCCAGGAACCAAATCTCATTCCATATGGTGAAGGAAAATTTTAACACAAGAAGCTTCTCTTTTTTAACTTTTTTTCTTTTCTTTCTTCTTTTTTGTTTTTTCGAGACTGGATCTCACTCTGTTGCCCAGGCTGGAGTGCAGTGATTCTGGCTGACTGCAGCTTCAACCTCCTGGGCTCAAGCTATCCTCCTGCCTCAGCCTCCCGAGTAGCTGGGATTAAAGGCATGCACCACCACACCCAGCTAATTTTAAATTTTTTTGTAGAGACAGGATCTCCCTATGTTGTCCAGGCTGGTCTCAAACTCCTGGGCTCAAGTGGTCCTGCCACCTCTTCCTCCCAAAGTGTTGGGATCACAGATGTGAGCCACGCCCAGCCTCTTTCAAACACTTTCTATTACCAGTCTAGTAACTCTCCTTTTCTGGCATCCTGCCCCTCCAGGCTGGAAGAGACATTACAGCCTCTTGCTCATGAGCCAGAGTGGTTGACTATTCCCTAAACCTGATGTCTAGGATCTTAGCTCCCTAACACACTCAAAAAACAAATCTCTGCATCAGGCCTCAGCCATCAGACCAAGTCATATCCCCAAGTCATTAGAGTACAAACGATAACACCTGCAAATTAACAAGTCATGAAACTGAAATAATACATCTTCCTTGCTCTCTAGTTAACTAAGCTAATTAATTTTATGATTCTCCTCAGCTTTTTGCAGCTTGAAAAATAAAATAAGAAACATTTGGGTAAATCTTGAGTTTTTCTCTCTTGGAAGATGCTTTAAATGCCTTCTCTTTTTTCCCTCATCCCAAGTTCCAATCTCCCCCACAAAACAGAATGCTGCCTTTAGGATATAAAGCCTTAGCTTGAGGTTCTCATGAACTCTGAAAGGCCCTTTTTTGTGTGTGTGTGTGTGTGTGTGTGAGACGGAGTCTCACTTTGTCACCCAAGCTGGAGTACAGTGGCGCGATCTCAGCTCACTGCATTCTCCTGCCTCAGCCTCCTGAGTAGCTGGGACTACAGGCACTCATCACCATGCCTGGCTAATTTTTTGTGTTTTTAGTAGAGATGGGGTTTCACTGTGTTAGCCAGGATGGTGTCAATCTCCTGACCTCGTGATCTGCCTGCCTTGGCCTCCCAAAGTGCTGTGATTACAGGCATGAGCCACCGCGCCTGGCAAGACCCTTCTTTTTAATCCCAAGGTAATCATTGAGTTCTTGGGCCTGTGGGACATTGTCTTCACTGTAGGAAGTTTTCTGCATCTGAATTTTATCTTGCTTACTGTGCTTGATGGTCCCTAGGAAAAAAGGTGCCTCAATTAACAAACTAGGATGCATATTTTAATTGTGTGTCTCATTACGTTTTCCTTTGGCCACAAGGAAAATCACTAAAACTTTTTGCTCAATTGCACTAGCTTTCCTTAAAGTTTTTGATGCTGATATCCACTAAGATGCAGCTCCTCTGAAGGCACAAGTGTCCAGTGTACCCTTTCAGCTGGACAAAAGAACTCATAGAAAAATTAAGGGTGTGAGTCTAGAGAGAAAGAAGCATGTCTCCAAGAAATTGTGGATTTTGTGCTTTTGGTGCCTGGAGTTGAATGGAATCAAACGCACAGAAAACCCACAAAATTTTTGAGAGAGTTTACTGTCAAAACTACCACCAGGCTTGTCTAAAAGAAAATGAAACTGTTGGAGATGAAAACACATTTCTGGGGCCCCACCTTCTTATAGACAGGAAGCAGACTGAGAGTATAGTCATTGTCATATTCTCCGATGTGCTCTCTCGAAGTGATCAAGGCTGATGGTAAGAGAAAATCTCTCAGAGGGCAGAGCCAAGAACCCACAGAAGAAAGGACTGAGTGTGGAACAGGGGCCCAACCAAGGAAAATTCTCAACTCCTGGATTAGGAGGACCTGGCCAAAAATTCCCAGGAGAACATCAGAATTGCTGCAGCCCAGCCAGTGCTGAGTGACTCTCGTTCCTTTTCTTTCCAAGTAGCAGTGTTTTTGTGATTCTACACCTGTTCCACCGTACCTGGGTACCTATGGAAAACAACTTGTCTTTTTGATTTTTTAGGTCCTTATCAAATCAAGAGGAGCCTCAGTGAGATCTGGCATGGAACATGGATTTCCAGCTCAATACCAGTGTTGGATAAGATTTTTGGAGCGTCCTAGGGATGCAGTGAGTGTATTTTGCATGTGGGAAAGAAGTGAATATTTGTGACCAAAAGGGCAAAGAGTGGCCATTGTCTGTAAATATTCACTCCCTCCTCTTCTACCTATCTCTAGGGGGCACACACACTTCCCTGTCCTTGACTTTGGGCCTTGCCATTTTACTTGTTTTTGCAAATGAGATGTTAATGGAGGTGACATGAGCAGGAGTTGAAATGTGCTTGCGCTGTAGAGCTTGCTGTCTTGCACTTCTCCCATTGCCACGAGAAAAATATGATATGAGTCCAGTAGGATGAGAGGTATTTGGAACAAAGCTGCCCCAGGTGCCCTGTAGACCTGTGGCCTGAAGCGAAGCCACCCCATGTGACCTTCAGGCAAATGGGTGAGAAATACCTCCTGTAATATGGCACTGTGCTGTTTGTGGTTGTTTGTTACGCGGTGGTGGCTGACTGAGACAGCCCGCAATAGCAACCATGAGTCCCATGGCTTCTTTAAAGATAGGAAGTAAAAAAGTAAATGGCAAACAATTTGGGAGTGGGCTGATACCAACAGAAAGGAGAAATGATTATAAACTTTGGGATGAGCTGACAAAGTTCTCATGACTGCCTGGAAAACTCAGCATACCTAGTGGGTCCTGGAAAAGGTGGAAGGCTATAAATACAGAAGCAAGTGTACCTCAAAGTCTCCCATGCCAGCCAAAGAAGAGGAATAAAGAGTCGGTTGAGGTTGTGGGTGAGGTGAATGGGTTTATAGACTGAGGTTGCCCAGGAATTCGCAGTGTACATATACAGTGTACATACTTAATGTTTGATATATTTATTATACAGTAATTTTCTGATAATTAAACTTCTTAATATAACTTTGTGGTAAGAGTGCTTTTCCCACATTCCAGAGATTACCAGGAGTCTGACTTTTAAAAAATCTTGTTGTATTGTATGTATTTTTAGAAAAAGGTAGAGTAAAAATAAATAGATTAACTAGGACTGCTGGAAAAGGGGGTTGGGTGGGAAAGAAAAATGCCATTCAGAAATAGACCATGAAACTAATTACCTGGATAAACCAATGTAACAAAATTTATTGTTTCAGACAGGGTCATAAACTCAATTACCTTAGGGGACTGGCAGGTGACACAAACAAATGAGGTAGGCATGGTGGGGAGTGTGGTGATGCGGGAGTGTGTGCCCTGTCCCAGAAGGAAAGCTATGACTGGGCTCCCTCCAATTGTTGCCATGTGGGAGTGGCATCTAGCGTTGCCAGCTCTTCTGAGGAAACAGGGCTGCCATGTTTGCTTCTGCAGGTTGTACACTGCACAGGAGTGCTCAGCCGAGAGGGTAGCTGGAGCCTAAAATTCAGTACAAGCTCCATGTACCAAGCCCTGGGCCAGGACACAGGACTCGAAGAGCAGAGGTAGGCTAGGTTTCAGCCCCTATGCACCCTCTTTAGTCTACCTTTGTGTAATACACAGTCACACAGGGGGGCCTGGGATGGAGGATCTTGCTTCCCATTGTGGAAGGTGAATAAGAAATACCTCTTTATCTTTGCTCCTGACAGCTCAGGCACAGGTGCCCTTTCTAGGCTCAGCCAATAGATGCTCCTTTCTAAGGCCTGGAACCTTGTGTGAGTGACAGAAGCACAGAGGTGGAGAGATTACATGGGGTAGCATCCACTGCGTTTAGGTATGTCTGAATGGTGACACATACAGCACTTCTGAGAACACTGAGCTACTATTGAACAAAACTCTGGCATGCTGATTGACCCAGTGGGTCTCCAGCTAGCCATCTCTGGATTAAGACATCCCAAGTCCAGGAAGGTGTATGAGTGTACACACTTGTTCCCAGTAACCTTTGCATACACATAAGTTTCTCTCTCCTTCCTTCCTTCCTTCCTTCCTTCCTTCCTTCCTTCCTTCCTTCCTCCCTCCCTCCCTCCCTCCCTCCCTCCCTTCCTTCCTTCCTTCCTCTTCTCCCTCCTCCTTTTCTTTTTTCTTTCTCTTTTCTCTTTCTTTTCTTTTCTTTCTCTTTCTTTCTGTCTCCCCTTCCTCCCTCCCTCCCTCCCTCCCTCCCTCCCTCCCTTCCTTCCTTCCTTCCTTCCTTCCTTCCTTCCTTCCTTCCTTCCTTCCCTTGTTCTTTCCTTCCTTCTTCTTTTGGGAGACAGGGTCTCTCTCTGTCACCCAGGCTGGAGTGCAGTGGCACTACTGACGCTTATTGCAACCTTAACCTCCCAGACCCAAATGACCCCCCCACCTCAGCCTCCCAAGTAGCTGGGATCACAGGTGTGCCCCACCATGCCTGATTAATTTTTTATATTTTTTGTAAAGATGGAGTCTCCCTATTTGCCCAGGCGGGTCTCATGCTCCTAAGCTCAAGTGATCCTCCTGCTTTGGCCCCCCAAAATGCTGGGATTACAGGCATGAGCCACCACACTTGGCCCTGAGATGTCCTTTCTTGGCATCATAGTGCAGGGCAGTGACAAGCTTCCTGTCTCAGAAGGTTTGGATTTGGTTCCAGTTCTACTAGAGCTTGGTCCCAGAGCTTCCTAGCTCTACGACTTTGATCATGTTTGCATCATGCTGACTCTTAATTTCCTTGTCTGTAAAATGGAAATTTGAATGCTGGTACTCCTTGCCTCTCAGGGATATTGGAAGACTCAAATCCAGTAAGATAATGCATGAGAAAACATGTTGCAAGCCTAACACGCTATGTAAATGTAAGGTATTATTATACTGCTCAGAGACATGAGAATTCATGTTGCTGATGTTTGAACCAGAGATGGTGGGAATCTAACATGGAGCAGGCCTATCTAATTATTTTCAAAATGCTGAAAAAGGCCTTTCCAATTCATTGCCTTCCCAGTTACCCCTCCTGTCTGCTGCTGTAAACTTTCACTTTCCCATAACAATAAACATTTCTATTGTGCCTTACCATTATTTTATTTGACCCTCACAACATTCCTATGTGGTAAGGGTTATTCCCATTTGCTGATGAGGAAACTGAGGCTCAGGGAATTCTGGGAGATACAATTCAAGTTGAGATTTAGGTGGGAATACAGCCAAACCATATCATTCTGCCCCTGCATCCTCCAAATATCATGTCCTTACTTTTTTTTTTTTTGAGATGGGGCCTCACTCTATCGCCCTGGCTGGAGTGCAGTGGTGTGATCTCGGCTCACTGCAAGCTCCGCCTCCCGGGTTCACGCTACTCTCCTGTCTCAGCCTCCCGAGTAGCTGGGACTACAGGTGCCCGTCACTATGCCTGGCTAATTTTTTGTATTTTTAGTAGAGACGGGGTTTCACCATGTTAGCCAGGATGGTCTCGATCTCCTGACCTCGTGATCTGCCCGCCTTGGCCTCCCAAAGCGCTGGGATTACAGGCGTAAGCCACTGCGCCCGGCCCATGTCCTTACATTTTAAAACCAATCAGGCCTTCACAACAGTCCCCCAAAGTCTTAATGCATTTCAGCGTTAACCCAAAAGTCCATAGTCCAAAGTCTCATCTGAGACAAGGCAAGTCCCTTCTGCCTATGAGCCTGTAATACCAAAAGCAAGCTAGTTACTTCCTAGATACAATGGGGGTATAGGAATTGAGTAAATACAGCTGTCCCAAATGGGAGAAATTGGCCAAAACAAAGGGGTTATGGGGCCCATGCAAGTCTGAAATTCAGTGGGGCAGTCAAATTTTAAAGCTTCAAAATGATCTCCTTTGACTCCAGGTCTCACATCCAGGGAGATGCAAGAGGTAGGTTCCCATGGTCTTGGGCAGCTCTGCTCCTGTGGCTTTGCAGGGTACAGCCTCCGTCCTGGCTGCTTTCACAGGCTGGTGTTGAGTGTCTGCAGCTTTTCTAGGCAAATGGTGCAAGCTGTCAGTGGATTTACGTTCTGGGGTCTGGAGGATGATGGCCTTCTTCTCACAGCTCCACTAGGCAGTGCCCCAGTAGAAAGTTTCTGTGGGGGCTCTGACCCCACATTTCCCTTCCACACTGCCCTAGCAAGGTTCTCCTTGAGGTCCCCACCCCTGCAGCAAACTTTTGCCTGGGTATCCAGGCATTTCCATACATTTTCTGAATTCTAGGTTAAGATTCCCAAACCTCAGTTCTTGACATCTGTGCACCTGCAGCTCATCACCACATGGAAGCTGTCAAGGCTTGGGGCTTCCACCCTCTGAAGCCACAGCCTGAGCTGATGGTTGGCCCCTTTCAGCCATGGCTGGATGGCTAGGACACAGGGCACCAAGTCCCTAAGCTGCACACAGCACGGGAACCTTGGGCCTGGCCCACAAAACCACGTTCTCCTCCTGTGCCTCTGGGCCTGTGATGGGAGGGGCTGCTGTGAAGGTCTATGACCTGGCCTGGAGACATTTTCTCCATGGTCTTGGGGATTAACATTAGGCTCCTTGCTATTTATACAAATTTCTGGAGCTGGTTTGAATTTCTTCCCAGAAAATGGGTTTTTCTTTTCTATAACATAGGCTGCAAATTTTCAAAACTTTTAAACTCTGCTTCGCTTATAAAA
The DNA here is from genome assembly GCF_037993035.2 of Macaca fascicularis. Lineage (NCBI taxonomy): Eukaryota > Metazoa > Chordata > Mammalia > Primates > Cercopithecidae > Macaca > Macaca fascicularis. The sequence continues at coordinate 49,966,075 of NC_088390.1, forward strand.
TGGAATGCCTTTAATAGTACCCAAGTCACCTCTTGAATGCTTTGCTGTTTAGAAATTTCTTCCGCCAGATACGCTAAATCATCTTTCTCAAGTTCAAATTTTCACAAATCTCCAGGGTAGGGGCAAAATGCCACCAGTCTCTTTGCTAAAACATAACAAGAGTCACCTTTACTCCAGTTCCCAACAAGTTCCTCATCTCCATCTGAGACCACCTCAGCCTGAACCTTATTGTCCATATCATTATCAGGCTTTTGGTCAAAGCCAATCAACAAGTCTCTAGGAAGTTCCAAACTTTCCCACATTTTCCTGTCTTCTTCTGAGCCCTCCAAACTGTTCCAACCTCTGCCTGTTACCCAGTTCCAAAGTTGCTGCCACGTTTTCGGGTATCTTTTCAGCAGTGCCCCACTCTACTGGTACCAATTGACTGTATTAATCAGTTTTCACGCTGCTGATAAAGACATACCCGAGACTGGGAGGAAAAAGAGGCTTGATTGGACTTATAGTTCCACATGGCTGGGGAGGCCTTAGGCACTTCTTACATGGCAGCAGCAAAAGAAAATGAGGAAGAAGCAAAAGTGGAAACCCCTGATAAACCCATCAGATCTCATGAGACTTATTCACTATCACAAGAATAACACGGGAAAAAGACTGGCCCCTATGATTCAATTACCCCCTCCCCCGGGTCCCTCCCACAATACGTGGGAGTTCTGGGAGATATAATTCAAGTTGAGATTTGGATGGGGACACAGTCAAACCATATCAACTTGTATTTACAAGTATAATAGTGATATAATTATTTGGGGAGAATAAAGGAGGTGAGAGTGATATAAAACAGCGAAATTTGCTTCCTGATGTTTTAAAATTAACAAATCAAGAAACAGTAAATAAAAATACTCAGAGATTTGAAATCAGCTACCAGAAGAAACAGATAAAAGAGATAAAAAGTAGTTATCTTTGGAGTATGGAACTAAGGGGGGCAAGTGATGAAGCACTTCTATACTATCTTATTTTTAACTGTGTGCATTCTTAACCTTACTTAAAAGGCAAAAGGCATGGGTTTTAGTTAAGCAATTCATGTGTTATTCTAGTGGATTTGAAATCCCTCTTTGACACTTGCTAACCATGTAGGTGCCTGGCCCAGATGTGGGGAGTAGGAAATGCTAATTTCCTTTCTCACCTTCTGAGGGTTCGTTGCTGTAATCACCAGAAATGTACACTTCCTGGGCTATTTCATTCAGCCCCCAACCTTGTCCACTGAACAAGACAACTGAGTCACTACACCAAATTCTGGGATCCACTTTGTCACACCAGGCCTCCTTACACGTATGACTCCAGCTCCGGACACATAATAGCACTCAGTGAATATTTGGTGAAACTGAATAAAAATGCCTGCAGAGACCAAATGCCTAGAGAGACCCAATGCACTCTGTCTGTGAACTCTTTTGATGCTGCACAGAAACAGCACCATGCTTATTCCTTCGGCATGTGTCGGTGCAGTTTCTACTATGTCCTTGGTAAGCAAGTGAGTCATGGCCTCAGCCTTCATGGAGACAGACGTTCAGTAAGTCGGTATGTAATTACACACTGCAATAGGTGCTATGAAAGAAAAGAACTGGACTCTTAAGAAAAAATAACTTCATTGGAAGGTCAAGGGGGCCTTTTCAGAGGAAGTGACATAATGAGCTCAGGACATATGAATGTCAGAATTCAAGATTAAAAAAAGGAGTGTGGCCGGGAGCGGTGGCTCACGCCTGTAATCCTAGCACTTTGGGATGCCGAGGCGGGCAGATCATGAGGTCAAGAGATGGAGACCATCCTGGCCAACATGGTGAAATCCTGTCTCTACTAAAAATACAAAAAAAAAAAACAAAAAGCAAAAAAACCTTAGCTGAGTGTAGTGATGCGTGCCTGTAGTCCCAGCTACTTGGGAGGCTGAGGCAGGAGAATCACTTGAATCTGGGAGGGTGGAGGTTGCTGTGAGCTGAGATTGCACCACTGCATTCCAGCCTGGTTACAGAGCGAGACTCCGTCTCAAAAAAAAAAAAAAAAAAAAAGAGTGTTCTAGACAGAAAGCTGCATGTGCAAAGGTCCCGAAGTGGAAAAGCTAAATGTGCAAGAGTGGTGCTTCTCACACTTCACTGTGCACCTGGGGGCCTTATTAAAAGGCAGACTCTGTCTCAGTACTTCTGGAGTGGGGCAGAACTGAATTTCCAACCTACTCCCAGGTGATGCCGGTAGCATCATGTTTGAGGAACTGAGAGATTTATGGAGAGCATAGTGAGCAAGGAGACGGGACTGGAGGAGGCAGAGACCAAATCATGCAGGAGCTCGGGGGCCACCTCCTAAATGTCAGCAGGAGAGTCACACAGTCTGATGTGGCAATTGACAAAACGTCTCTTAAATTTTTAAAATGCTCTGTAATGTTGCTGACAATGGTGGTGGTTGAATTAGACCTACTCTTGGGAGTTTACAATCTTGGGCTTGTTCCTTGTTGCTGGAGAACCCTAAAGAGCCAAGGGGTTGCTAGAAGTATTTATACTAGAGGCTGGCAAATCACACAGCCAGGAAGTCCACGCTGTCTCTCTCCTCTCCCCTTTCGTGCCCCGCTGGACCTGCTGTTGTGTTCACAAAGGAGGTGAAACCTCAGCCCATGACTTGCCTCCTATGTATCTTCCTAATCTTGGGCACGCTCTTAATCTGCCTTTGCCTCAGTTTCCATATCTGTAAAATAGGGATACATAAACCTCTCTGGCAGGGATGTTGGGATGATTGGAGATAATGTAGGAAAAGCATGGCCATTCAGTAAATATTAAGATGGATTATTCCTGATTTCTATTCCCAAGTGTTGAATTTAGGAAAAGCTCACAACATCTTCTGCACAAAGTTTAATGAGTTGAGACTGCCAGGACCTTTTTTTTTATTTTTCTTTACGTTGAAATGTCATCCCCCAGCAAAGTTCAGGTGAAAAAGATTCCCTGGTCTTAAGAAAACCAGTAGTATCTTGGGTTAGACTGGCAAAATACAGGCCAAAAGAAAAAAAATTGTAAATTTTTTTCTTTCTTTCAGAAAGAAAAGCAAAAATATTTGCTTTTTCAAAGCAAATTTTTCATAGAAAACAAAAACAGAAACAAAAACAGCTGAGCTCCACTGCTTGGGTCTCTGCTGACCTCTCCCTCTGCTGTCTGTCTGTCTGTCCATTGGCTTCTCTCTCATTTCTACTCAACAACAGGATGCCTTCCTTCTCCCTCCCCCTCCTCTCTGCTGCAAACAACCCCGGAGCCACTCTGTCTGCCCTGTGCTCTGTTTAAAGGAACAGACACCCATTTCTCACAGAAGAACTGTTAGGTAAACAATAATATATTTTTTTAAACCCAGAAAGTGGCTCAACACACTCAGCATGGACTGACTGTCTCTAGCATTCCCGGCTAGCTTCAGGACAAAGGTCTCCAGAGGAAGGATGCTTCTTTTCTTTTCTTTAAAAAGAGTAAAAGAGGACAACAGGAAACCCAGGCGAGAAGGGCCCTCAGACTTGAGGCCGACAGACAGGAGCCTGGCCTCGGCCTAAAGAGCCCTGGGAAGCTGCTCTTGGCAGCCCTGGCCTGAGTGGCAGGAGAGGATGGCTTTCGCTCCCTGAGGCCCTGTCCCTAAATGCACCTCCCAGCAGTGTGAAGTCTCCCCTAAACCCTGACTTCACTGCACCCTCCTAATGACACCGGGAGTTATACCTTAATACTCCTATTTCACAGATGGGGAAACTGAGGACCAGAAGGATGAAGAAACTTGCCCAAGGTCCCATAGAATAAAGTTCACATCAGGACTCACACCCAAGTCTAGCTGACTCCAAAGTTCATTTTGGAACCACCCACAACATGGACTTCCTGGATCCCGGACTTTTGGATGACTTGACTTCACCCCACAGCCTTTCAAGAGAGAAAAGGATCTACTTTCTAGATCTGGGACCTGGGAAAGTGGGCAGCTTTGGGTTCCTGGTGGGCCAGGAATAGGGCTGGGGTTCCCAGAGTCCTGACTCAAAACCCAAGGCTGGCCATTTCAATAAAAGAAAAAACCAGACCGGGCGCGGTGGCTCCCACCTGTAATCCCAGCACTTTGGGAGGCCAAGGCGGATGGATCACTTGAGGTCAGGAGTTCGAGACCAGTCTGGGCAACATAGAGAAAACCCGTCTCTACTAAAAAAAAAAAAACTAGCAAGGCTTGGTGGAAAGTGCCTGTAATCCCAGCTACTTGGGAGGCTGAGGCAGGAGAATCGCTTGAACCCGGGAGGCAGAGGTTGTAGTGAGCCGAGATTGTGCCACTGCACTCCAGCCTGGGCGACAGAGCCAGAGTACATCTCAAAAACAAAAAACGAAAAACCTAAAAAAATCAATAAAAGAAAACTCCAAAGAACAGGCTGAGGTCAGCCCCTCCGTTTCTTTGCTTGGATTTGCCTCTCTGAAGAAGCAGAAATCTTCCCTCCTGCTACCCTATGTTTTTCTGAGCTGCGTCCACAGCTGCCATCCACAGAGGCCAATGGCTGCACACACACGTTCCCATCTGTCCATAACAACAAAGAAATAATTCCCAGAAAAATAAAAACACAGAATATGTTCTCAAACAAAGAAGGAAGAAAATGTTTTTGGTTTCTTTGAAACACCGCACCTATCTGCTGATGGGGATAAGTCAACTGCGAGAGACAGTGTGGGGTGCAGAGCAGAAAGCCACCGGCTTTGGGCCAAGGCAAAACTGGGTTCAAGAGCAGCTTGCTAGTGTGGGTCCGGGGAAATCCCTTTTGTATTCTGGTGCTCGTTTCTTCATCTGTCACACCTGCACCAAGAGGTTACGGAAGGTCTTCTCTGTGCCAGGCCTTCTCCAACTATCCTTACAGCAGCTTGCAGGGTGGCAGCAGGTTTATTTTGGCAGGGAGGAAACTGAGGCTATAGAATTTTACTAGATGGCCCAAGATTGGCCTGGCTCCAAAGCAAATGCCCTTAACTACTAAGCTGAGTCAGGTATGAGCATAGAATGTGCAGGGCACAGCACAGGGGCCCAGTCAATGCCGAATGGTTTCCTTGATTCCTTGACAAATCAAATGGAATCAATTCTGAGCAAAGGGTTCTAAGTAAGGCTTTGGTGAGGATAAAGGAGGACTTGGTGTCTCAGTTGCCTTTGTCCCTAGCACCCTAATAAACTCTGTAAAGTGAGACTAGAGATGAGATTTGATCATTAGAATGGAGCTGAATGTTGTCATCTTTATTTTTCCTCCCTAAGAAGACAAGGTATTACCAGTGGAGGGTCTTGACTATGAATCATCCAGGTTCTTGGTGCATTGAACAAAGAATTGGACAAAATGCACAAACAAAGCAACAAAAGAGTGAAGCAACAAAAGCACAGATTTACTGATGTGAAAATACACTCCACAGAGTGGGAGCGGGCTCAAGCGAGCAGCTCAGCAGCACGAGTTGCAAAATCTTTAAGTACCTTTTAGAGATTTCCTATTGGTTTCACCCTGTTGGAGGCTGAAGTAGAGTTACACCCTATGCAAATGAAGACTTGGCCCATGACCAATCACCCCTATGCAAATGAAGAATTGGCCCATGACCAATCAGAGGCTGAAGTGAAGGCTCCCTGTTTCCAGACCCTATTCTCCTGCCTCAAAGGGATATCCCAGTTAATTCCCTAGAATGGAGGAAGAGGGGACGGAAGAACAGAGCTGTAGGGAAGGGGCAGTTTTCATGCCAGACAAAGAATGTAATTGATAATGATGACAACAGGAACCAGAATGCACTGAGTGCTTACTATGGGCAGGCACTGTGCCAAGTGTTTCACTTAACAGACGTGCTTTGAGAGGGTGTGATGGCTGTTCCCCTTCCAGATCCATGCTTTGCCCTTCCTTTTATGCAAGGGAGGCTGGACCCTTACAGAGCACATTAACTGGGCTAGCTTGCCCTGTGGTTTCCTTCTGGGCTTGTCCAAGGGGAGATAATATCAGGAAATCAGAGGGCGAGAAGAGAGTTTGGGGTGTTTCCCTTCTGCCCGCTCTGTGCCACAGCTCTGTGTCTCTCACAGTGATAGCTCTTAGTGGTGGGGCCCTCCCTGTCACCAGCTCTTGCCTGGTCTCTCAGCCCTGGGGGAGGTAACAGCTTTACATTATCTAGTCCTTGGGTGTCTCAACATCCCACATTGGGTCCCTTAGCCCTGCTTCCACTTCCATAAACAGTTCCTTCATGAAGTTCTCTTCAAACCCACCCTACCCTGCATCTTCTGTTTCCTACAACCCACCAAGTGCTTCTTTCTCTGTTTTGCAGAGGAGGAGGCTGAGGCTCAGGGTAACAGATCTTGCCAGGGCTGCAGTGCTTGTAGAAGACATAGTGGTCTTTCCAATTTCGCTATCTCATACAAGCTGGCAGGCAGGATGGGCTTCCCCTGCGGGTGCAGGGGACTATACACTGGGCATATGGGATATACATGGCTTCCGAAACAAACTCCTGGGTCCCTGACATCAGGGCTGCAGGGAGGCCAGAGGCAGGTGAGAGTAGGTATGTGGGGTGCACGGTGGGGGTGTTGGGGAGCATGCGGTGTGGGGGCTCAGACCGGCTGGCCATGTCTTCTCACCGTGACTTGTTCTAAGAACAGATCACATCACTCTGCCTGGCTGATGGATTCTGCATGAATGTGCCCAGCATCTATTTATTTCCTTCCTGTACAAAGCAGCGGGACGTCTGGGAGCAGGGAAAGTAAACAAACACCAAATTCTGCTGCCCAAAGCTATTACTGGTATTGCTCATGCTATTAAATATTTTAAATGCTTTTTCACACTTCCAAATTGTGAGTTTCCCTCTTGCTCCTCTGTCCGCACCCCCTTCCTCATCCTTGTGGCCAAGCTGGGAGACAGCTGGGCATTATCCCCTCAACCCACTTTCCAGTTTGGGGCACTGAGGTGCTGACAGAGGTAGAGCTGGCCTGGAGGGCAGGAGGTGACACGGGTAGGGGGTGTGTTGCTTCTCTGGGGGATTAGCTCCAATAGGAGCCAGTGACATCTACTCCAAGAACCACCAGCAGAGACGAGCAGTGAGTCTGGCAAGGAAAACCTAAAGCTTTGCAGGAACAAAAAGGCCAGAAAGAGGGAAGAGTGGGAGAAGCAGCATTTTTTGGAACAAATGTAATAATGCTGTATGCAGTCACCTTGCTGTCTCTGCTTGGCTACCTTATATCATTATACTCATTGTCCAGATGAGAAAACAGAGGCTTGGAAAACGTGTAGTACGTGCTCAATAAATACATGTTGATGGACCAGATTAAGTAACTTTACCCAGATCATCAGTAACAAAGCTGAAGCTGAAACCCCAAAGCCCTGTGCCTGCCCCAGCACTGCTGTCTGTGCCAGAAAGAAAGAAAGAAAGAAAAAAAGAGAAAGGATGAAAGACTGAGAAAAGTAAGAGAAAGCCGAGAGCTGTGAGACAGCGCTAGGGGAGGTGCTGTAGCATTGCAGTTGAGCTCATGGGCTCAGGGGACAGGCTGCTTGGGTTCACATTCCCACTCCAAGGTCAGCTGTTTGATCTTGGGCAAGTTGCTTAACTTTTCTGTGCTTCTTCATGTGTGAGTGGGGATGAGAAAGGTGCCTGTGCTGGTCCTGGGCCTATTTGCTTTGATATCCGTTCTATGCCTTTTCCTTGCTCTGCATCGAAGTGGTGGTGGTGGTGGGGGTGGGGGAGGCTGTGTTTGCAGGCTCCTGTGACATCTGGTCTCCAGCAGAGTTTTGCCAGTAGGAGGCATTGGCAGGAGGTTGGGGGGTAGAGTAAGAGAAAAACCAGAGGGTTTCTTCTCTCTCTCTCTCTGCCTTGGGCCTACTTTCTAGAAGCAGTTGCTTTTCCTTCAGGACTCTGGCTTCTGCTGGACAGGGATGCTGTGATTCCAGCTTCCGGGTGACCCCAGAGCCAAATGCCCAGCTGTGCCTAGGGGCAGGGATGGTGCCTTCTTCCTATGGCTCATCTCTGGGCCCTCTCACTATCCTTATTTGGCTTCTTTGCTCTTCTGTCACCAAGAAAGCCAATTCCGCGCACTAAGTTCCCTCTATTTTAAGGACTCAGAGCGGTTTCTATTTCCTAATTGGTGCCTCATGGGGGTTTATGTGAGAAATAAGTTAATCAAGTCCTGGGCACTCAACACATGGTGGCCTCTATTCTTGTCATTACTTAGACTCCAGTTTGTCCAGCCCAGCTGGCAGGTTCCTGAATCTTCTGCTCCTCTGTGACCTTTTCCCTGGGAGGCGGAATAGTCCACATCCACCACAGTTTTGAGAGTGATGGCAGCTGCCATTTGTTCCTCCCTGCCCAAGCACCCGTGCCAGCAAATCACTGCAATGGTGGCCCCTCAGAAGAACCCTGCAAGTCAGCGAGTGTTATCCACATTTTACAGATAGGGAAGCAGGCTCAGAGCCCTTGTGTGGCTTTCTTGAGATCAGAGAGTGGGAAGGAGATTAAACCCAGGTCTGTGAGATACTAGAGCTGATGTCCTCACCGCCAGTCCCCATGGCTGCCAGGCCATGGTGGAGCCACTGTGGTCACATTGCCATAGTCAGTAGGTAAGGGTCTTGTCCCTAGACCTTCTCTGAGGTTCTCTTTGGATGCTGCTGCCACTGGCAGTGGTGTGTGTGTGTGTGTGTGTGTGTGTGTGTGTGTGTGTGTTTGCACCTTCCCTGAGTCCTGCTGGAATGGATGTAACCTTTGCCACCCATCCAAGAAGACGGTGGAGGCAAAGGCTGATCTGCATCAGAGTTAAGAGTGAACAGTGTGTTCACTGGGGAGCAAATGTAAAGGCTGCGTAGACTCAGGAGCCATGATTTTGTATGTGCGTGGACTTGATAGGCCAGGGCCTGTGGTGAGGAGCAGTGGGCGCTGTGTGGAGGAGCAGGAAGAATTAAGTGATGCTCAGGAAAAAGCAGAGATGGGAGACCATTCAAGTGGAGAGCGTGGGAGAGAGCAAGAGCGAAGAGAGGTGTCTGTGCCTTCTGCAATTGAATCCTGACAGATTCTCTTGAATGCTTAAAATGAGTTTCTCTTTTACTTGACAGGAACGAGAATTGGGTGGGGAAGTGTAAATGACAAACTTAAACCCCCATCAACAGGGACGAGTTCAGTAAATCATGGTAAGTCTATAAAACAGGATGCTAGTAGCCATCAATAATGATATAGTTCCACATTTGTTGACATGGAAAGACACCCACAGCCTGTTGTGTAGTGAGAAAGGCAGGTTACAGGATGACCCACTGACTGGGGACCCATCTGTGTAGAGCTCGGCACATGCACGTATCTGTGAACAGACAGAGCCTGAGAGCAAGTCGTGCAGCATCATGCAAAACCTCGTTCTCTCTGCAGAAGAAATTCCGACTTTGGTTTTTTAATGTTCCCGCATTGTTTGACTCTTTTGTAAATAAATGATGAGCATAAGCCCTTATATTAACTGGAAGAAAAAGCCCTAAAATATTTTCACATTTAAAATCCGTAAGTGGCAAATAAGGCAGAAATCGCAGACTGGTTCTGACTTTCAGGTCTATCAGCCAGGAAGGTAAGGGGGGAAATAGGTTGCTACTAAGGTCAAGGACGAAGGTCTAGGACTTTCTTTTTTTCCAGAAAGAAGAGACATGACTGAGCATAAGTGCTGAGACAAAGGTGCCTATGGTTGGGGGAAAGGACACAGATAGAGTAGAGGGAGTGGTGCTTCTTGGTGGCATAAGGACTTAGGGAGAAAGGGGTGGGGTGGAATCCTGGGCACAGGAGGTAGGATTAGCCCTTGACAGGTGGAGAAGCACCGTTTTCATGCAGCAGGAGGGAAGGCAGGAAGGACGGTGCACATGTGCACAGTTGTAGGTGGAGTGGCAGGAAGATGAGGGCGTCCTTTCCTGATTGCCTCTATTTTCTCTTCAAAGTAGGAGGCGAGCTCATCCCATGAGAGTGAGATGGTCAGCTTCCCAGGCTGGGGGCCTGAAGTTCCTGGGAGGAGATTTGGAAGGCACCGTGTGGGGCTGGGGGTGGGGTAGAAGAAGGGCTGGTGGGGACAGTTGGGAGGATAGTCAGTCTCTGTTGGGCACCAGCTGCTTGTTGGAGGCCATTCATTTGTGTTGGCATGTGTCCACACAGTTGACTGGTCTCTCTCTAGTGAAATTCTGGTGTCCAGAGCTGGGAATGGAGAAGGTTCATTGTTGGATTGACTACAAAGCTGCAAGGCTTGATGGGTTACATGTGACCAGGGGACAAGGTGGCGAGGGGTTGACAGCGACAGCAGGAGAGTGGTTTAAACGAGTAATAAGGACCTATAGGCCAGCAAGGAAGGGAAGGAAATTAGCATGCAGGAAAAAGGGGGTCTTAATTAAGGCAAAGGATGGGCTTTGTAGGAGTTAGTGAAAAGGAAATATGAGAGGATGATGGCTACTGTGGCTAGGAGGGAAGTGTTGATGGGGAGACTTCAGAGGTGGGCATTGGAGGGTTGTGACTGTGATCATGGGAGAGGGGCGTTGAAATGGAGGGGATTCAAGGTCATTGACTGAGGCCAGGGTGATGCATGGGTTGACTTAGGATGGAGACCAAAAATGGGAGCAGGACCCTCACTTGATAAATGTTGGGTAGGTACTGGGGGGTCAATAGAGCAAAGCAATGAGGGGAAAAGGAGAGGGCTCAAGATGGCAAGGGAGATAGTTTTGTTCAAGACAAGAAGATAAAGAACACTTAGGGTCTGGAAAGTGAATTTACAGGATAAAGAGTAGGTCTTGGGTCCAGACTGTCAGAGAGGCCCTGGACACCATTTTTTTTTTTTTTTTTTTGAGACGGAGTCTTGCTCTGTCACCCAGGCTGGAGTGCAGTGGCCGGATCTCGGCTCACTGCAAGCTCCGCCTCCCGGGTTTACGCCATTCTCCTGCCTCAGCTTCCTGAGTAGCTGGGACTACAGGCGCCCGCCACCTCGCCCGGCTAGTTTTTTTGTATTTTTTAGTAGAGACGGGGTTTCATCGTGTTAGCCGGGATCGTCTCTCGATCTCCTGACCTCGTGATCCGCCCGTCTCGGCCTCCCAAAGTGCTGGGATTACAGGCTTGAGCCACCGCGCCCGGCTGGACACCATTAAGTACATTTCACAGTGGAGGAAATTGAGGCTGGGAGAAGTGAAGTGAACTGCTCATGGCTAATAAGCAGCAGAACCCTCGCTGCCCTAATGCTAGCCTAGTGCACCTTCACTGTGTTGAGATGGCAGAGCCATGAGTCTTAAGTGTGAAAAGTCATCTTAGAAATCACTGATGGGCCAATCCTTTCATTTTAAAGCTGAACAAACAGAAATCTAGGAAAATTAAGTCAAATTTAGTATAACTGGGACCAAACCGAGGTGTCTTGACTCCCGGTTGCTGAGCATTGGTGATGGAAAAGGGAAGAAAGTATGTTAGAAAGGGAACATAGACATAGAAGGCTAGTGTGTGTGTGCACGTGTGTGTGTGTATGCACATGCATGCACATTCTCACTCACATGTCTGTGTTTGTAAGAAAGCCGAACCAGGACAGTGTATTCATTTTTGCAAAGAAGAACATGCTGCTGCCTTTGTAGAGGTAATAGTAAATGCTTTTATTTGCCAGGAGTGGAGATGGAAGAAATGAATCACCTATTCCACATGTCCTGATTCCAGTGGATGCACACTGAAGAGGCAGCCAACCCGTGCCAAGAGAATACTTCATGCCTTGCAGCACACTGGAGCTACCGGGGCTTGGGCCATACCCTGCTCTAACTAGTAGGCTTGCAGGGCCAGACTCCCCATTGCTTGTATTAGCACCAAGATTCATACACTGGGCACATTTGTTTAGTCAGGGCTTGTATTAGTGTGCTAGGGCTGCCATAGCAAAAGGACCACAGACTGGGTGGCTTAAACAACAGAAATTAATTTGTCATAGTTCTGGGAGCTGGAAGTACAAAGTCAAAGTGTGGGCAGGGGCAGCTTCTGCTGGGACCTCTTTCTTTGGCTAGTAGATGGCCATCTTCTTCTCCCCATGTCTTCACATGGTCTTCCCTCTGTTCCTATCTGTGTTTAAATTTCCTTTTTTTGTTGTTGTTGTCTTCCAGGCTGGAGTGCAGTGGTGCCTCAACCTCCCCACTCCCCAGCTCAAGCAATCCTTGCACCTCAGCCTCTCAAGCAGCTGGGATCCCACCGAGGTAATGGTTTTTTTTTTTCCTTTTTCTTTTTTTGTAAAGAGACAAGGTCTCATTATGTTGCCCAGGCTGTTCTCAAACTTCTGGGCTCAAGTGATCCTCCTGCGTCAGCCTCCCAAAGTACTGGGATTACACATATGAACCATTGTGCCCATCCTAAATTTCCTCTCTTATAAGAACACTGATTATATTAGATAAAAGCCCATGCTAATGAGCTCATTTTGACTTAACCTCTTTAAACACCCTATCCCCAAATATAGTTCCATTTTGAAGTACTAGAGGTTAGGTCTTCAATATATAAATATTTGAGAGACAGAATTTTGCCCATAATAGGACTACTTTCGTTGCAGGAACAGACACCTACTCACGTTAGCCAAGCAAAAAGAGGATTTATTATTATTCTTATTATTTTTTGAGACAGAGTTTCGCTCTTGTTGCCCAGGCTGGAGTGCAATGGTGCGATCTTGGCTCACTACACAACCTCTTCCTCCTGGGTTCAAGTGATTCTCCTGCCTCAGCCTCCTGAGTAGCTGGAATTACAGGCATGTGCCACTATGCCCGGCTGATTTTGTATTTTTAGTAGAGATGGGATTTCTCCATGTTGGTCAAGCTGGTCTCGAACTCCTGACCTCAGGTCATCTGCCTGCCTTGGCCTTTCAAAGTGCTGGGATTATAGGGGTGAGCCATTGCGCCTGGCCAAGAGGGTTTCTTTTTAAGGATGAGGCTATCTCATGAGAATTGTGAAGTAGAAAGCAACTCTTCCTATCTCTTTTTTCTCTCTGGATGGATGATGGTTTCAAATCATGGTCACAAATTATTTGACCCTCCTCTCATAGAGAAGTGGGACCTATAGCGCTGCCTCTGGAATCTGGATGGGCCTATGACTGCTTCAACAAGTAGAGTATCTCAGAAGTGATGCCATGTGACTTCTAAGGCTGGGCCTTACAAGGCCATGCAACTTCTACTTTGTTCACTGAAACACTGGCTCTTGGAGCCCTGACCCATCTCATAAGAAGTCCAGCTACCCTGGAGTAGAGGCCAGGTTGGAAAGACCACAGGGAGGCACTCTGGTTTACAGCCTCAGCTGAGCCAGGCCTTTCAGCTGTCCCTGCCATGGTGCCAGACGTGAATGAAGTCATCATGGAGACGCTGCACCAGCCCTTCTGCCAGCTGACTATGATGCAGTGACTTCTGCTATTCCGTGTAGAATAGAAGACTCACCCTGCTGAGCCTTGTCTGAATTCCTAACCCACACATTCATGAAACAGAAGGAAATGGTTTTGTTTGAGATGGGGTCTTGCTCTGTCACAAAGGCTGGAGTGCAGTGGCACAATCTCGGCTCACTGCAACCTCTGCCTCCCAGGTTCAAGCGATTCTCCTGCCTCAGCCTCCAAAGTAGCTGGGATTACAGGCGCGCACCACCACGCCTGGCTAACTTTTGTATTTTTAGTAGAGACAGGGTTTGGCCATGTTGGCCGGGCTGGTCTTGAACTCCTGATCTCAGGTGATCTGCCCGCCTCGGCCTCCCAAAGTGCTGGGGTTACAGGTGTGAGCCACCTGTAACCCCAGCAGAAAAAGTTGTTGTTTTGAGCCACTAAGTTTCAGAGTAGTTTGATATGCAGAAATAAAGAAGCAGAGCACTGGAAGTCTGTTTCTTTCTGCTCTTTCCTGGCTTTTTTTGTTTGTTTGTTTACTCATATTTCCTGCTCCCCTCTAAATTTAACTTGCACATGGCTATAACTGGTGGTCCCAGTTATCCAACCAACTTTCTGCTGTAGCCCCCGCAGCTCTGTGGGTACTCTCCGTATTAGTCAAAACAGTTGAGACTCTGATCAGCCAAGGCTAGGGGCACGGTCATGTGTTACAGAAAGAGGGCTATGTCTTCTGGAGGTCAGGGCCCAGCAGACCCTGATTCTTACCTGCATCTAGTCTATATCAGTGTCCCACCTGTATATGGTCTGTGTCAGTGTCCCATTCATATATGGTCCGTGTTGTATACAGTCCGTGTTGGCATCCCATGTGTATACAGTCCACATCAGTGTCCCATCCATATAAGGTCCGCGTTAGTGTCCCGTCTGTATGCGGTCCGCATCAGTGTCCCATCGTATACGGTCTGCATCAGGGTCTCATCCGTATACAGTCTGTGTCAGTGTCCTCTCTGTACATGGTCTGCGTCAGTGTCCCATCTGTATAAGGTCCGCATCAGTGTCCCATCCATATATGGTCCATGTCAGTGTCTCATCTGAGTCTGGCCTATGAGACAGTCACTGTCTCCCTCAACCTCTTCAGAACCGCACCGCCTCTGTATTGATGAAAACTATTCTGACTCAGAATCACATAGTCAGCTTTCAGATGGAAGAGGGCCCTGTGACCATCCAGTTTATTTTCCTTTTTGAATAGAAATTCTTTTGATGATGGCAGAAAGATGAAATCCCCCTAACTTCCTTATGATGCCCCCAAGACCAGCTTTCATTAGAGGCATGCATGCCAGGCATCCCTCTCACCATGAACCAGTTGTGCTTGTCCAAAAATTCTACAAGCAGAGTGGAGATTTGCTTTCCTCTCTTTTACTCTTTGGTCTCCACTCTGTCCTCAAAAGTCACCCAGAATAAGTTGTTCCCCCTTTTATAGGACAATATTTGGATTACTTAAACCCTTCATTTTAAGGCTGTACCTTTTCATAGGAAACCTGGGGCTCAAGTGTAACTACCAGAATGGGCAACTGAGAGGGGGGAAGGTGAGGGAAGCTGATTTGATTTCATGAGCAGCAGGGAGAGAGTGGATAGGGAAGCTGCCCTGAAGTTCACGTTCTCAACTGCAAGCTTTTTTTTGATCACGTGTCTTTACTGATTTTTTACAAGAAAGCATGCCTGGTTTGTACTTCCTTTCTGTATCAGTCCCCTAGGACTGCAATAACAAATTGCCACATATTGGGTGGCTTAAAACAACTGGAATGTATTCTCTCACAGTTCTGGAGACCTGAAGTCCGAAATCAAGAGGCTGGTGGGGTTGATTCTTCTGGAGGCTCTGAGGGAGCATCTGTTCCATGCCTCTCTCCTGGCTTCTTGTGGTCAAAGGCAGCTTGTAGACATATCGCTCAATCCCCACTTCTGTCTTTTTTTTTTTTTTTAAATAAAGAATATTTATTTTAGAATACAGCTTGGCACATAGTAAACATGCACATGGTTTAAATGACTTTATGTTGAGAAGTTACGGCTTTGGCATAAATATGTATGGTATAGAAGGACAAAAAGAGAATGACAGAAAATAACCAAATAGAGTGAATGCTGGGGAAATCGAATAATTTCTCTAATGACACGGATAAGGGCTCCTCCAGATGAGCTAACCATGGTTCACGCTGGCTTCACTGGGTTCCACAGAGACAACCTACAGGCCAGAGGTTCTCTAGGACCGAGCCCTAGATGGGACACCTGCCCACAGGTAGGGAGTGAAATCCACTCCTCAATGGCCCTCCCACATATACCACAGAAGACACTTAAAATATTGTCTCCAGCTCATCACACAACACCATCACACAAGCCAACCATTTCTTATTTAGAATATGGTTATATAGCTGGATGTGGTGGCTCATGCCTGTAATCCCAGCACTTTGGGAGTCCAAGGAGGGTGGATCATGAGGTCAGGAGTTTGAGACCAGCCTGGCCAACATGGTAAAACCCCATCTCTACTAAAAATACAAAAATTAGCCGAGTGTGGTGGCACATGCTTGTAATACCAGCCACCCAGTGAGTGGAGGCAGAAGAATCACTTGAACCCGGGAGGCGGAGGTTGCAGTGAGCCAAGATCGCGCCACTGCACTCCAGCCTGGGCAATAAAGCAAGACCCTGTCTCAAAAAAAAAAAAAAAAAAAAAGGTGATAATTACATAACTTTCAAGAGCAGCCCACATTTTTCTTAGAAGAACACAAGAGCATGGAGCACAAAGAGTAAACTAGGAAGAGCCACCACTCTGCTGACGCTGGTTGGAGCTGATCACCCCAGGCATCCCTGCTTCTCAGACTCCTCCAGCGTACACACAGGAGAAAACCAATCCCTTCTGCCAGCGTCTGACGCGTCTGTCAGAGCACACATCCTTCCCAACACGGGCTAGAGAGGACTGCAGGGTCTGTCCTCAAGGCTGCTCCCATCCCTGGGGGCTGCTGACTCCAGGCAGCCAAATGTCTCCTGGGAGGCGTACGTCATGTACACGAAGCCATCCTCATCCTTGTAGTCTCTGTAGATCTCTGCCATGGTTACGCTCGTGCTGACCAGGCTCTTGTTGTTCACCAGCAAGTAAAAGGGTTCCGTGGCCCTCAGGACCATGCGGCTCCTGATGATGCTGAGGAACTGGGTCATGGTCAGCTCCTGCGGGACCAGGAACTTGGTTTTGTCCAGCAGGGGCAGGAACGTCTCCCTGGGGTAGCGCTCCACTACCACCGGGATCTTGTTGAGGAACTTTGCCCGGATTCCAGCAACTTCCTCTTGTCTGATTGCTGTGAATGTTTCAAGCACAAGGGAAGAAGCAAAGATCAAGAGAAGGCCAGATCCTCTCTTCTCTTTCGAGTAACCCAGAAAACTACCCCAAGAAATTTACCCAAGCTCTTCCTCTGCTTGAAAGGTCTGATGCCTGGGATTCTCTGTGGAGGCGGCATTTCACTCAACAGCTGTGTCTGTTTTAAAAAAGAAAAAAAGTGTCCCGCAACCAGGAACCTACCTCATTCCTCCAGCTGCTTCCAAACTGCCTGCAGGAGCTTGAAGCCCCACTTCTGTCTTTACATAATGTTTGATATGGTTTGGCTGTGTCCCCACCCAAATCTCATTTTGATTTGTAATAATCCCCACATGTCGAGGATGGGGCCAGGTGGAGATAATTGAATCATGGAGGCACTTTCCTCATACTGTTCTCGTGATAGTGAGTAAGTCTCATGAGATCTGATGGTTTTATAAAGGGGAGTTCCGTCGCACATGCTCTTTTTTGCCCACCCCCATGTAAGACATCTCTTTGCTCTTCCTTCATCCTCAGCCATGATTGTGAGGCCTCCCCAGCCATGCGGAACTGAATCCATTAAACCTCTTTCCTTTATAAATTACCAGTCTCGGGTATGTCTTTATTAGCAGTGTGAGAGTGGACTAACACGGTGTTCTTACTTGTGTCTTCTGTGTGTGTCCACATATCTTTCTTTTAAGGACGTCAGTCATTGGTTTATGACCCACCACAATGTCCTTATCTTTTCATTACATGTGCAAAAATCCTAGTTTTAAATAAGGTAACATTCTGAGGCTCTGGGTGAACATGAGTTTTGTGGGGTGGGGCACTATTGAACCTGGTATGCTTTTTTTCCTTCCTCCTTTCCTTCCCTCCCTTTCCCTCCCTCCCTCCATCTGTTCCTCTCTCCCTCCTCCTCCTTTTCTAGTGCCCAGTGTTCTTGGAGGGATCATTATGTCTGCCCTGTGCCTCGTGTAGCACTATGTATAATTAGGGTGCAGTTCAAAAAAACCTTCGGAAGGTAGACCAAGTTGCTGCTTATAGATGACTGCTAATCACTCAGTGCTAATATCTGGATCAGATGTTTTAGCAGATGATGATTAAGAAGAAGGAGGAGAAAGAAGAGAATAAGGAAAAGAGGGTGGAAAGAAGAGGAAAAACACAGTTTGTCAACTGAAATAATTTTTGCATCTTGTCTGCATGACTAGAAAGAGGTGAAGTTGAGATGAAAGTTTTTCCTCTTAATGAATAAAGATGAATCAAGCAATG
Organism: Macaca fascicularis; assembly: GCF_037993035.2. Taxonomy (NCBI): domain Eukaryota; kingdom Metazoa; phylum Chordata; class Mammalia; order Primates; family Cercopithecidae; genus Macaca; species Macaca fascicularis. The sequence continues at coordinate 49,984,007 of NC_088390.1, forward strand.
ATCCTGCTTTCCTCTCTTTGAGGTTTTTCTCAAAAATACATTTGGCATCAAAGACACTGTCAATTCCTGCTAACATGGTTAAGGCATTCCTGCTTGAAAGCAGGGAGCTGGATGACATGACCTTTGAGAAGGTATTTGAAGATTTGCAAATGGAAGACAGAGAAAAACCAGTGCATCCTGGTGGTTAAGATAACTGACTTTTGCATCAGACAAATACTGGCCAGATTTGGGCTGGCCAGTAACATAGCCATCAGCCACATGTGGCTAGTCTGAAATGAGGTGTGCTCAAAGTGAAAAATACCCATGAGATTTCAAATACCTAGTATTAAAACAAAGAAGGTAAAACATCACATTAATGATGTCTGCATTGATTACATGTTGAAATGAGAATATTTTGGATATATTGGGTTATATTATATATACTATTAAAAATCAATTTCACTTGCTTTTTTGTAACCTTAAAAATGTGGCTACTGGAAAATATTAAATGCCGTATATAGCTTGCATTACCAATCCCTTGGACTGTGCTGTTCAGAGTTCAAGTCAACATGGTGTAAAGCTGATCTGCAGGGTTTGGCGTTGGCAAGTTGTGTTCTCTTGGGCAAGACACTTTGTCTTTCTGGGCTTCATTTTCCTCCCCTGTGAAATGGGTGTGATGTGATATGATACCTGATCTGCCTCCCACGGGGAGTCACTATGAACATCAGAGGAGAGATTGTATACAGAGAGGCTTCATAACTATAACATAATGTGCAGCACATTAAAAAAAATCAACATCAGCTGCAGCAGCAACAGCAATATCTGGATCACCACCACAACCATCACCATCATCAACATCAGCATCCTTGCCTCCTCTTGCAGCCAAGGGAATTAGGCCACCAGGGCAGGAGCATAATACCAGACTCAGGGTAGAGCACAGCCTGCAAGAATTTCTGCTTTCAGCTCTTCCCAAACCCTGTGGTCGGGTTATAAGTGACTTACACTCTGCCAGCGGCCAACAGTGCTTTTGTCTGCTTGGAGAGGGTTGGGTGGGGGGCAGGTCTCTGAGAAGAACGTGCATTCTACCTAGTACTCTTCAGTCAATACAGCATTTATGCATGCTTTTGGATTAGAATAAGACATCCAGCTTCCTTCCCCCACCAAAGGAATTCTGTTGCATCAGACCACCAAAGCATTTCCCCTCTCTTTTTTTGGCCACCAAATATTTTTATGATTTTCCACATAAACAGCTAGGGAAAATGCTAGCAGCCACTCAGGCGGCAGTGGCGGGCACACTGTATCTCCCATGGGAGTAAGGGATTAAACAACAACAACAACAACAAAACAACAAAACAACAAAACCAAAGTCTAGGAGTTGCGGGTGGCAAAGGAGTGGGAATGAGTCTGAGATACAAGGATTTCTATGAATCTTCTTGGGAATTCTGGGATCCTAAGCTAGAATTCACTGTGCGGCTTTGGGCAGTGAGTGCTCACTTTTGAGAGATTCAAACATTTGCAGATGAAATTAGCCATCGGTGAGGTTAGGAGGTGGGTGTGGAGCAGTCCTACCCATCTGAGGGCTAACCCTGGGTCCACCAGACCTGGCTCTTTCTGGCCTCCTCTCTTCCCAGTTGGACTTTCTGCCTCCTCCTCGTCCCTTTACTATGTGTGACTCACAATAAAGTTGGGGACCAGCCTCCTGAGCAATACTGTGTGATAGCCAAGAGCGTGTGGTATCTATTGATTATTTGGTCTTCCCTTTTTCTCTTTCTTATTTCCATCCCTGGCTAGCTTTCCCAGAGACATTGCGGGGCCTCTTGTTGCCAGCCAGCTGCTCTGTGCTGAGAGATTTAAAATCCTGCAATTGATTCTGACTGTGTCCAGAACAATAGGCGTCTGAATCTGATTTATTAATCTTCTGGGGAGTGAGAGAGGCAGCCTTCGGGTCCAGGCTGTTTACTGTGATGACAATGGGCAGGGCTTGGACTTGTATTTCAGCTGGGTTTATTATGACCCAAGGCTTGGGAGTGGGGGATGGAGGGTATGCAGTGGGGATCTGCCAGCACAGAATTAGGGGAGACATGCTGCAGGAGTGCTAGGAGGGATAGGAGGCTGATTTAGGGAAGATCCCCAAATGGGTGACTGCAAGTGATGTAACTAGATGGTGCACATGGTTCCTGGTTCCTGGTGATGCTCAGCATAGTTTATTTCACTATCTCTCTTTTGTGGTTGAATCTCTAAGGCCTCTGAAAGACATAAAGTGGACATACATGGTTAAGGCATTCCTGCTTAAAAGCAGGGAGCTGGATGAGATGACCTTTGAGAAGGTATTTGAAGATTTGCAAATGGAAGACAGAGAAAAACCAGTGCATCCTGGTGGTTAAGAGAACTGGCTTTTGCATCAGGCTACCTGGGTCCAATTCCTAGCTCTGCTACCTGTTGGCTGTGAAACATGGGGCAAGTTACTTAATCCTCCTGAGCCCCCAATTCTCCATATCTAAAATGGAGATAGCAAAAGAACCTATTCCACAGGGTAGCTAGGGCCCCAGGGGGAAGACACAGGAGCATATAGATGGAGGTCATAAGGACGTTGATAGTACTTCAACTCAAAAAAGAATATTCTGTTAAATTGTAGAAAAAATGAATAGGAAGAAGGGAGGGAGGAAGGAAAAAGGTAAGGAAGGAGGTCAAGAAGGAGGGAGGGAGGGGCTGACATACATGTTTATGGGTAAGGGTAAGCCTGCAAAGGACAATGACATGCCAAATGAAAGTAGGAGATGACCGCAACTCCAGCCTTGGTTAACTTCAGCCTATGTTGGGGCATTGAGAGAACAAAGCCCAGGAAAGCCTCCCTAGGCTGCTGTCCATTGACAACAAGAGAAGTCTTATGGCTACCTCTCCCATCTCCTCTCCCCAAGGTGGTTGGATCCCACCTCAGGGAAGGTTGTGAAATAGTGAGGAAATGATGGACTGACATTCCTGAAGCATGTCCAGGGCAACTGTTCAGGCTGTGTCTTCAATATGAGCTTCCAGATCAGATCCCTTAGGAAGCTGAGCCTGGCACTGTCTAAGAGTAAGCACCTTGCCCAACCAGGAGCAGCCTGTGCCCCCAGAATGGCATCTTCCTCCCATTACGGCCTCTTGGATGGCCTTTGCCCCCACTCTTGATTGGAAAATGACTGAGTGTCCTCTATAAATAGTTCTTTCTCTGGCTTGGAGTCATCCTTCTTTTCCTCTTCCTCCTCCCTCATCCTGCCAAGCTACCTGGTTGATGCTGAGTCTATGCCAATCATCCCCTTCTCTCTACTTGACCATCACTGGCCTAGTGATGGCCTCCTTGTCTTTCTCTTGCACCCAGAGGCCCTCCCAGCATGGCATGTGCAACTCAGGGAGCCCCAACCACTCTGCCAACCTTGACTTCTTCAGTCCTGATCTCCCCACCAAATGACCCTGTTATAGCCTTAGGTTCCTTGTTTGTAAAACGGGGCCTCCATGTGTATTCAGCGTGATAATGGACATGAAGTGCCTAGCACAGAAATTGCAAGCTATGATTATATTGTTGTTCTTATTGTCAGATGGCAGGTGATGAGGCCAAGCCCTCCGTGCAGCCTTGAGGATAAGACTCCAGCCTGGAAAGAGGCACCCCAAACTGAGAGTAAGACAGGGCAGCAGATGAGAGGGACTGAAAAGGAGTGGAGGGGGGCAAAGTGAATGAAGTTCATGCTAAAGATACTTGGCGGTAGTGAGGCCACAGGCCTGTGGCTGGGCGCCAGGCAAACCACGAGCCTCATTTCCATATGCAGGTCAGCCTGCGGCATGTTTATAGCTGCTTCTCACACAGCTTTACCAGGAAGGTCCGGCCCCCAAGGGCGGTGGGAGGTAGCAGGCGCTGGCTGTGGGAGGTGGGCTGCATGCCTTTGGCTGGCAGGGCACAGTTCCCATCAGAGTCAATTAGCAGGCACACAGCCCCCGATGTGAGGTCAGGAAGCAGGCCCCAGGCACCTCAGGGATGTGTGAAGTGATGGAGGTGAGATCTATATGTGGGGCTGTCCACACATGGCTGTGTGGTTATAAATACACACAGACCGCTCGTGGAGCACTGTGGGTGCCCACACAGCTCTGCACGGAGCTATGTATGAGATGTAAACATACACAGACACGGGCCTGTGGTGCAGGGGGATTGGAAGGCTGGGGCTTGGCCATAGCAGCACCTCCTCGGGTGATCTTAGGCAAGGGTTTCGTGCCTCCTGCTGCTGCGCCAGCTGCCAGGGGCCTGGGGCTCGGAGCTCCCACACTTCCTTCTGGGGTTGTTCAATGAGAAGGCGTGTGGAGGAAGTACCGAGCCAAGTCTAGTTCTCAAAGTGCTTCTTTATAAATAGCTTTCTAGGCCTTGGAGGTATCCTTCTCTTCTGCTTCTCCCTCATTCCTCCAAAGCTACCTGGTTGAGTCTAATTCTATCCCTGTCATCCCCCTTCTCTCCACTTTTGCCATCATTACTTCAGTCCTGGACTTAATTTTCTTTTGCTTGCAGTCAGTGGTAAAGGCTTAACCGCTGATTCTCTGGGGGACTAAAAAGAGCCCTACATTGTAGCCTTTGTCAATTCCTGTAGTGTAAATATCCCCATCATGGCCAAGGTCAAGCTACCCATGTGAAGTAGCAGAATACAGAGTTGGGAAGAGAAACAGTAGCATGTCATGGCATCTCCATTATGTGGATGCACTAGAGGTAAATAATCTCACAGGCAAACATAATAGTAAAATATCAGAAATAATGAGGAAGTGATGAGTTTTTGAGTATTTATTATCTTTATTTTGTGTGTGTGATTTCTGGTTTTGAGACAGAGTGGTACTCTGTTGTCCAGGCTAGAGTGCAGTGGCGTGATCACAGCTCACTGCAACCTCCATCTCCTGGGCTTAAGCCATCCTTCCACCTCAGCCTCCCAAGCAGCTTGGACTACAGGTGCGCCAACACTCCTGGATAATTTTTGTAATTTTAGTAGAGACGAGGTTTTGCTATGTTGCCCAGGCTGGTATTGAACTCCTGGGCTCAGGCAATCTGCCTACCTCGGCCTCCCAAAATTTGGGATTATGGCTTGAGCCACTGGGCCTGGCCAATTTTCTTTTAAATGTAATTTATTTAATTGTAATTTTATGTAGTATAATTTTAAAATAATGATGTGTTCAACAGTGGGCATATAAAAACTGTTGACTATTGACTTTTCCAGTTTCAACCCGGACCCCAGGTCTCACTCTCACAACAGACCTCGATTTCCCAAATAGACTGTATCTTTATGTGTTTCTGAGACTTTGCTAAGGACCTTACACTGCAGAGACCCCCCTTTACTCTTGTTACTAACCCGTAACTCCATCTTCACCGGGGGTATGCCAATTCATCCTTTAAGGCAGGGGTCTGCAAATCACCACCCGTGGGTCACATCTGTCCCACTACCTGGTTTCCTGTGGCCCATGAGCCAAGAAAGTTTTTGCATTTTCATTTTTAAGCATCGGGTTGGTGAAAAACGTATTTTTTAATGGCCGAAAAATACCAGAAGAAGAGTGATGTTTCCTGACTCATGAAAGTTATACAGAATTTAAATTTCTGTGTCCACAAATAACGTCATTTTGGTGCACAGTCGCACCCATTCATTTATCTATTGTCTGTGGCTGACCTTGTGTTACAGTGGCAGAGTTGAGTAGTTGCAGCAGAGACCGTATGGCCTGCAAAGCTTCAGATATTTACCATATGGTCCTTTACGGAAAACACTCAAGATTCAGTTCAGAGGTTGCTTCTACCTTGAGGCCTTACCTGGCTTCTCTGGCAGTTAGCCATTTCCTCCTCTGCACCTGTGTCACCTTCTTCCATTACAGCGATCACCACCAGTAGTTGTTTGTTCACACATCTATCAGCCCAAAGCATGGTTGTTGGAGAGTCTTAGCCAACTTGATATTGCTTGAGTCTAGTATCGTGCTTAGGAACATAATAGGTGCTCAACCAATATCAGCTGCATGAATGAAAAAAACAAGTGGTGTCTTTTTTTTTTTTCATCCTTTTCACCAGCAATAGAATGAGATGCCATCTTTCATATTCCATTCTGTAATTTTACAGAGTTGGAAGACATGTTAAACATGAAACAGCTCAGATGAATGTTGTCAAACATCATGAGATGGCTGCTTTGGCATTCTTGCTGGATCCCCATCTGCCTCCACTGAAGCTCTGGGAAGTGTAAAAGAAAAAGAGAATAAATGTGTGGTACCAACTTCACTTATTATTAACCCCCTATTTGAGCCCAGGGTTTGCCCCACATGGGTGAAGCTCTATCCTGATTCCATGTCTTTGTTCCTGTGGGCTCTCCTCATTGAATTTTCTCCCTGCTTTTTCTCTGTTTTGCTATACTTCCTTCAGAATCTAGCTCAAAAGCCTTTTCTTCCAGGAAGCCCTCCTGGCTTTTCTCTACCCAACTTTGAGTGCTTTCTTTGGGTCAAATATCTATGAAACTTAAAAGAGATATAAGACCAAAACTATGCATTTCTTTCCTGTAGGACCTTGTAGAGAGGTGACAGGGCCCTGTCCCATAGGACCTTGTAGACAGGTGATAGGGCCCATCCCATAGGACTTTGTAGACAGGAGACAGGGCCCATCTCATAGGACCTTGCAGAGAGGTGACAGGGCCCATCCCATAAGATCTTGTAGAGAAGTGATAGGAACCCATCCCACAGGACCTTGGAGACAGGCTACAGGGCCCCTTCGTGTAGGACCTTGTAGAGAGATGGCTGGGTCCAGTCTCATAGGACCTTGTAAAGAGGTGACTGGGCCCCTTCCTGTAGGACCTTATAAAGAGGTGATAGGAACCCATCCCGTAGGACCTTGGAGACAGGTAACAAGGACCTGTCCTATAGGACCTTGTAGAGAGGTGATAGGGACCTGTCCGGTAGGATCTCGTAGAGATGTAACTGGGTCCTGTTCTATAGGACCTTGTAGGGAGGTGATAGGGACCTGTCTGGTAGGACCTCGTAGAGATGTGACTGGGTCCTGTTCTATAGGACCTTGTAGAGAAGTGACTGGGCCCATCCCATAGGACCTTGTAGAGAGGTGACTGGGCTCTGTCTCATAGGATCTTGTAGAGAAGTGACTGGACCCATCCTGTAGGATCTTGGAGAGAGTTGCCTTGGTTTTGGTTTATGGATCCAGGAAACTTGCATCCCATGGTGAGGACTTTGGATTTTATTCTGAGAGAGACTTTGCACTGAAGATTAATATGCTCTGAGATGTTTAGCAGCACCAGTCTTCAAAGAAGAGATCTTGTGGAGGAGGAGACCAGAATAAAAGAAGAACAATTAGGGGACAGTTGTGAAAATCCCAGCAAGAGATGTGGTGGCTTGGACAGAGTGCCCAGCAGTCTTGGAAGTGGCTGGAAAGGTCCAGCTTCTGAAGCTATTTTGTAGGGAGACCCAGCTGGTGTTTCTGATTGTGTAACAATCATGGCAAGACAAGGCAAAATGGTATTAAAGGACTACCAGCATGTGGTAGATGCTGAGTGAAGAGGCAATTAGAGCTGACCAAAGGATTAGGGAAGGCTTCTCAAAGGAGGTCACTTCTCAGCAGAGTCCTGGAGGCTGAGTGAAGTGTCAAAAGATGGGGAAGTGGGGAGAGTATCTGGTATTGGAAGAATAGTGTGAGCCAAGTCATGGAAATAAAAATGTATTAGATGTCCATGGGGAGTAGAGAGTGGCCCATCACAGTTGGTGGTAGGTGAATGGAGGAATGCAGTAGGAGGTGTGCTTGGATCACAAAGGATCTTGTGGGCAAGTAGAGAGATGTAGACTCTCTCCCCATGGGCAGTCAGGAGGCACTGATGGTCTTGGATGATGAATGACCCTATCTCTGATGTTGGCATAGGAGGTTGTATTAGTCCGTTCTCATGCTGCTAATAAAGATACACCTGAGACTGGGTAATTTATAAAGGAAAGAGGTTTAATTGACTCACAGTTCCACATGGCTGGGGAGGCCTCACAATCACGGTGGAGGGCGAAGGAAGAGTAAAGTCACGTCTTACATGGCAGCAGGCAAAGAGAACGTGTGCAGGAGAACTCCCCTTTATAAAACCATCAGATCTTGTGAGGCTTATTCACTATCAGGAGAACAGCATGGGAAAGACCTGCCCCCATGATTCAATTACCTCCCACTGAGTCCCCCCACAACACATGGGAATTATGGGAGCTAAAATTCAAGATGAGATTTTGGTGGGGACACAGCCAAACCATATCAGAGGTCATCTTCAAGGCCATGAAGGCTGCAGACAGAGATACAAGGTAGGAGGCCACTGTAATGGCCCATGAGTGAGAGGATGAGGGACAGGCCATGTGGTTGGAGAGGAAGAACTGGAGTCTGATGAATTTTCCAAAGCAGAATTTGAAGCATAACTGATTGGTTCTTGTAAACCAGAAAGGTGGGGTAGACTAGAGGTGGAATCACAGCTCCTGGACTCTGTGTCTAGGTAAATGGTGATGTATTGGCTAATGGAGGTCAGGCAGGTTTCAGGGTGAGGGATGGGAAGTCTAGTTTAGCATCTGATGAGTATAAACATGTGGTGCATATAAACATGTTAAATAAATGAAAGAATGAATCAAGGTCAGACTCTGAGTTTTGCAGTGAAAGAGTAAAATATCCCATGGGAGTCCTGACTGGCCTGACCCAATCTCTCAATGACTTGGATTAAACTGGACAATTTATAGCCAGGCATGCTGTCACACACCAGCCACTTGGGAGGATGAAATGGGAGGATCGCTTGAGCCCAGGAGTTTGAGGCTGCAGCGAGCTATGCACTCCAGCCTAGGCAACAGAATGGGATTCTGTTTCTTAAGTAGATCAACAAACAAACTGGACAATTTACAGCAACGGCTGCAAGGATGCTCATCTCTGCCCAGCAGTTTGGGTGCAGGGAAGAATCCAGAGGTTGTGTGGGAGGGTATTTGGTTTTTGGTGATTTTTAAAAATAAATCTTTAATCAAAGTATAAGTGCAGGAAACTGCACAAATCCTAAATATACAACCTGAGGATTTTTTAGAAAGTTATCACACCTTTGTAACTAGCACCCAGATCAAGAACAGAACATTACTAGCTCCCTGGAACCTAGCTCTTTAATATACATGGTGGCTTCCTCTGCATGGCCCAGGTGCTCTGCTAATCATTTCGCCCTTAGCCAGCCTGGACTGGGGAAAGTCTAAACTTCTGTCCCTGGAATCTGGGGAGGGTCAAGTTCATAAATAAGAGTAGGCAGCTCTCCTCTGAACTGTGCCTACCCTCCTCTATCCCCTGCCCTCTTCCACAACACCTGGGACTGCAGTCCATCAATGAGACTGCTAGTGACTGGGGATTCTGGCCCCAGCCATGGAATTGACTGACAAGCTGTGAATGTCAGGCCATTTCTCTGCATTCCTGGACCCTGACGTGAGTGGGGTAAGACACAGCCCTGGGACGGTCTCTTTTAACTTCTATGATGTTTAAAGCAGAGTCATTATAAACTTCGTTTTGATAAAAATAATAATTGCAGCTACTTTTTGAGCATTCACACAAAGCCAGGAGCCTTGGGCACCTGTCTCCTTTAACCCTGTCATCCCTCTCTGAGGTTGCTGCTTGCATGTTTTCAGTGGGGGCATACATTTTCTCACACTAAAATGATATATGCAGTGAAATTATAGTTCAAGGACAATTCTCTATAATGGATTTTCTCTTCCTCATGCGGCTCTTTTATTCCTGGAAGATGGGGTTGGACAGAAAACCATAAATTTAGTTCAGTCAGGTAACCTAAGCCCAAGCCAGTAACTAACAGTCTCTTTGGGAACTAACCTTCTGCCTGGAAGATTTAGGCACCTGCTCTATCCTTTAGGGTGACCCCCGCTACCACCACTTCTTTGTTCCTCTCTAACATGGCCCTGGGTGAAGAGCCTGCAGGGAAGGTGGAGGGCCTGGCAAACCACAGGATCACTTGGCGGTGATGTCTTTGCAAGGGGAGTGGATGTGCTTATCACAGAGATGGGCTCCAGGTTAAACTGAATGGAAGTGATTCCAGAGCAGTGCACCTACCTTCACGTCCCTATAAAATGCATATTTTTTCTGGAACCAATAGCACAGAGGTGACATCCAGGAGAAGGCAGCACTGAAGCAGAGGTAATGGGATTCCTGGGAGAAGGTTGGAGCAGGGCCTTTGGGCACGAGAGGCCAGTGACCAAAGGTAAAGTGAGTATCAAGTGACATGACATCAGACTCTGGATATGCTTCCAACACATAGTATAGGGGATAACTCATGACTGACAAGTTGCCTTTCCCCTAAGCAAGGGCTGTTTGTCATCAGTGTCTGTCTGCACAGATCTGAACTTCAGCCAGGTGGGAGCTGATGCCCTCCCATTAAATTTATCATTGCTAATTAGCATCCTACCACTCAGAACTCTTACAAAACATAGGCTGTTCTTTCCAGAAACTGAGGCTGGGATGTTAAAAGAGACAAAGACCCATTAATGCCACCACAGTCTAAACCTGGCCTCACTATTATCCCCAGTTGTGGGGAAAAAAGCCACGTCCACCTTTCTATCTTCCCCACCAGGTATAAAACCGGGAGGGTGACATGCATGATGCCCTGAGAACTTGGACCTGAGGTTTTCTTGGTACTGCTACATCTGTAAAAGGAAGGGGACAGACTCTCTAAGGTATCAGGTAGATTTTCTGCCACTGGTCATGGTGAGAGCAGTCTATGATGGTATATTGGTGGGTGCATGACTGTGTCAGACTGGCAGCCCTGATTTTGGGGAATCCAGCTATGCCTTTTGCAGCTGGAGGGCTGCATTGGCTTCTAGGAAGCCATCGCATGCCATGGCTCCATGCTCTGCTGGAGCCACTGCCAATGGAGGGCGACAGAGCCTTAGGCTGGGTTTGCTCCTGGCTCCTGTGTAGGCAGAACACAGAGCACTTAGGACTGTGCATGAAACAACCTCAGTGCGTGGCTGGAGTCTGGCCATGGAATGCCAAGACACACAGGAACCACTGTTCCAGCCCAGGTCTCCAGGGACCAGGGCTTCAGGGAATGCATACCTGGACATTACCTCCTCCCCAACAGCCGAACCACACTGTGCACAGGCTGGGGTTGTGGAGGATAGTACTGGGAACTGGGATGGAACTGGCCCATGGATGTGGAGTGTGGCTCTAAAACTGTTCGGAGGCAGAGCGAGAGTCAAGAACCCCAGACAGTGGAACAACGCATCATTGCAAAGGGGCTGAGCAGACAGACAACAATGAGATTATCTGGCAGGATGAGTCACAGGTTTGAAAGAATGGGGAGGAGTCAAAGACGGGAGCATTCTTTGAGGTGTTGAAATGAGACATGTAGAGGTGTATGATGGAATATTTTATAAGGAGTTAACAAGTTTAGACTATCCATCTATCTGTCCATCCATCTGTCCATCCGTCCATTTGTCCATTCATCTATCTGTCCATCCATCCGTCCATCCATCTGTCCATCCATCCATCCATCCATCCATCCATCCTCCCACCAATCCAGCCATCCATGAATCATTCATTCAACAGCAGTTGCTATGTGCATGGAAATGTGTTGAGAACAGTGGAAGATATGAAATAAAATAAGCTCAGTTGCTCTGATGGTTTCCGTCTCCCAAATAGAGCCTCTCTGAAGCTCAAGGAATAGCCCATAATGGCACCACATCTTGCACGAACATCTTACAACATACTGCCTCTTGTACCCATCTTAATAACAATTGCTGTATTTTTGAATACCTACCATAATGCTGCACTAGGTGTTGTGCATACGTTATCTCATTTAACATTCATAGAAGGCCTATGAAGGAAACAAGATCCGGAACGTTTAAGAAGTTTGGTGAATTAACTTGCCCTGTTATTGAGAGATGGAGTTGGAATATGAGTGAGATCCGACTCTGAAGTAAATGCTCAATCCACCCTGTCCCACTGCCTCCCTACTCACAGGCTCCTGGCGGTGGCTTTTAAACTCGTAGGGGCATGGAGTGGTGTCCACAAAGCAGGTCTTCTTGTTTCCAACACTGAGATCCTAGAGTGAGAGCTGTGAGGTGGAGCAGACCCACCCTTTCATCGACAGAAGGAGCTGTGCTTTTATCTGGTTCCTTAACTGGCTTTTTGGGTAAGTGACTTATTATTTAATGTTTGCTTATCTGTAGTACAGTAGTCTTCCCTTATTCACAGGTTCGTTTTCCGTGGTTTCAGTTATCCTTGATCAACTGTGATCCAAAAATATTAAATGGAAAATTGCAGAAATAAACAGTTTGTAAGTTTTAAATTGTCTGCCATTCTGAGTAGTGTGATGAAATTTTGTGCTGTCCTGCTCAGTTCTACAAGGGCCCTGAATCATCTCCTTGTCCAGCTTATTTGTGCTGTAGACACTCCCTGTCCGTTATTCATTTAGAAGCTGTCTTGGTTATCAGACTGATAGGTCACAGGAAGGGTGAGTCCAGTACAATAAGATATTTTGAGAGAGAGATAGAAAGAGAGAGAGAAAGAGAGAGAGACAGAGATAGACACAAAGAGAGAGAGGACACATTCACATTATTTTTGTTGTAGTATATTGGTATAATTGTCCTGTTAATTACTGTTGTTAATCTCTTACTGTGCCAAATTTATAAATTAAACATCACCACAATTATGTATGTATAGGAAAAAACAGTATATAAAGGGTTCGGTACTATCCAAGGTTTCAGGTATCCACTGGGGGCATTGTAACATGTTCCCGGTGGATGGCTCTAAGTACCTGTTACGGGGTTGCTGTGAGGATTAAGTGGATTGACACATGTGAAACATGTAGATCTGTGCCGCCTGTGCCTAATGTGTAGTAAGTGCTCAGTAAATGTGGGCCACTAGCACAGCCCAAGGTGTTTCCCCAGAGGTTCTTATGGCTAACACATGTGCATACCTAGTGGTGCAGCCCCTTCTGATTAGAAACGAGGAAACCCAGGGAAGCAGATCCCTTCCAGGGGTGTTCAGTGAACCCTGTGATCATATACCTTGGCAGTCTGTATGTTGGGAGAAGTATTGTGGGACAAGAAAGTCAGATTTGCTGGATAGATGAAGGCACAGGGTGGCTGGATCCATGAGTGGAACCGGGTTACTGCCAGGAGCTGTCCCCTTCCTTCTAGCTCTCCTTGGAGGGCACCTGGAACCACAGTCAGCTTCCCTCACCAGGGAGCAAGTGTCTCCTTTATGGTTTATCTGCGGTCCCATTCCTCTCCCTCCTTGCTGGGTCTAGTCTTGCAGAGCAAGGGCAATGTCTCAGCATCTCCGATCCATGGGCATTGGCACCAAGCTGGTATCTGGTAAATCTGTCTTTGGGGACAAGAGGGAATTGCTCCAGCACTAAAGAAGTGACTGGGTGGTTACATGTGATGCCAATGTGAGGTTAAACCAATGGTAGCTAACTGGGGTGCATCCAATGTTTGGGATTCTCCTTCAACAGACAGAATGACAAAAGTGAGTTGGCACACCTAATGAAGGATCCACACACCTAATGGAGGATCCACATACCTAATGAAGGATCCACACACCTAATAAAGGGTCCACACACCTAATGAAGAATCCACACACCTAACAAAGGGTGCACATACCTAAGAGAGGATCTGCACACCTAACGAAAGATCCACACACCTAACGAAAGATCCACACACCTAACAAAGGGTCCACACACCTAACAAAGGGTCCACACACCTAACGGAGGATCCATACACCTAACAGAGGATCCACACACCTAACCAAGGATCCACACACCTAACCAAGGATCCACACACCTAATAAAGGGTCCACACACCTAACGGAGGATCCACACACCTAACGAAGGACCCACACACCTAACAGAGGATCAACACACCTAACAGAGGATCCACACACCTAACGGAGGGTCCACACACCTATCGAAGGGTCCACACACCTAACGGAGGATGCACACACCTAACAAAGGATGCACACACCTAACAAAGGATGCACACACCTAACGAAGGATGCACACACCTAACAGAGGATCCACACACCTAACGAAGGGTCCACACACCTAACGGAGGATCAGGATCAACACACCTAATGGAGGATCCACACACCTAAAAAAGGATCCACACACCTAACGGAGGATCAACACACCTAATGGAGGATCCACACACCTAAAAAAGGATCCACACACCTAACGGAGGATGCACACACCTAACGAAGGATGCACACACCTAATGGAGGATCCACACACCTAACGGAGGATGCACACACCTATCGGAGGGCCCGCACACCTAACGGAGGATCCATACACCTAACGGAGGGTCCGCACACCTAACGGAGGATGCACACACCTAATGGAGGATACACACACCTAATGGAGGACCCACACACCTAACGGAGGATCCACACACCTAACGAAGGGTCAGGTGGGGCAAGAAGGACCTCAAGACTATTTGATTGGAATTGCTTGTGTCTGTCGCTCTTTCATTGAATTCCAAGGTTCTTGGAATCATGGAGCATTGGCAATGTGTCTTTGTGTCTAGGCACCTTAACACAGGGCCAGGCACAAGATGGGCAAGTCCATGAATGGCTGTGGCCTGGAAAACTGCATGTGAGTCTGCAGTCCCCAAGCCAGTAGAGACCCCTTTGTTGTTCCTCAAGTGTTGTTTCTAATCCAACCAGACAGGCCTCTTCTTTCCAAGCCATCCCTGGCTACTTCATTATCCTTCCTGTCCCCTCTCCCTGAGTACCCCCTCAATCCCTAATAGACACATAGGGAGACAGGGCTCTGCAGAAAAAGTTGCCTGCCCAGATTTGATCAAGACACAAGTGAGAGGCAATGATTTGTGAAGAAATCCCGGTGCTGTCTAATGGAATTTTCCCAAAATAAATTCATGTAAACAACTTCCCACAAAGAGGCAGTCAGCGGAGCTGGGTGTGTAAACAGCGTGAACAGTCGCAAGTACTATGGGCTCCAGGGGTGCTGTGTCGTCTGGAGTGGGGGCTGTGGGGAGACTCCCTTTAGCAAAACACCTTTGGCTCCAGTCCTTCTGACATCATAATGTCAGCCAATTCATTAACTTTAAAAAAAAAAGTCCTTATTTTACTATCATTCCCAAAACAGAGCAATACCACTTTATAGCTAAAATGTCTGCAGGATGGACTCTGTTTAAAATTTTTATTTCATTTCAAACCCAATAAGCCAGGAGACCATCTTCATGTCTAGAGAAGGTGGGACGGGGCAGGAATGGGGTGGGTGGAGAGGAAGGGTGGCTGGAGAAAAGGCGCTGGAGAAATAGAAAACAACGCCGCTTTGGGGCCTAGTGATGGACGTGAATAAAGTCATACAGTTCCTAGAATTCAGACGCAAATCGGCTCTTCTTAAGACACTCAGAAGGACACTGAATTCTTGTGGCCCAGATGCTTCTGGCCACGTCCCAGTGGAGGACTGTTGAGAGCTGGACTGTGTTCAGCTGTGCAGACCAAACTTCCGAAGGGAAGTGTGTGCAGGGAATCTTCGTCGGACACACCTTTTCCCAGACGTTTCTCCCAACCGAGTCTGACTTGCCCAAACCCTAGCTGTTTTCAGGATCTGGGTTTGATGAGTTTTCCTTCCTCCCACTACCAGGGCCTGGAGAGAGAAGACCTGTATTCAAGTTTGGACTGGGCCACTGTGACGCTCCTATGAGACTTTTAGCAAATCATAACTTCTCTGAGCTTCAATATTCCCACCCATACAGTGGGAACCTGGAACGCAAGTCCGGCCCTGCGTACTTCATACAGTTATGAAGTTTAAGTCAGGAAATAGCTGCACAACTGAGGGACTCTATTTATTTTGGTGAATTGGATTCCGAATTTTGCTGCTGTCCTGTTTTGGGTCAGTTGGGTTTTGATGAGAACCTGACTGTCTCTGCAATAGCCAGAGCCAAGGAAAGGGAAGGAGTTGAGAGGAGGGTGCCTGGAGGCAGAGGGAGAAGCCAAGATCTCACTGGGAGAGAGGAGAAGGTGGAAGGGAAGGGGAGGCCCTTGCAATCTCTTAGGCTGATGTGTCCCCTGCAGCCTTCAGAAGGATATCAGGATTGCTCTCTGCCGACCTACTAACCAAGCTAGAAGCCTGCTGGTAATGATGATGAAGACACTGACTGTGGCTGACTGGCTCTGGGTCTTATTTTTTTATCCCCTGGAATAGGATTGTATATCTCTACCTTTTTCCATGTGACTTGACAGTGCCCTCCAACTGTGAGTGGAGTACACGTTCCCACCTCATTGATGTCAGCGTGGCTAGCTGACTTGTTTTGGCCAATGGGATGCTGAGAGTGTTCAGAGGCCTTAAATGTTCTAGTGCAACTTGGCCTCTTGTACAGAACTCCTAGGATCTTCCACGAGAATAATACGACCTGCTACCTGCTGGTCCAAGAAGAAGGTGCAGACACATGGATAGGTATGAACCCAACCCAGAATCTGGAGCCAGGCACAGCTGCCCTGCAGCCTGACACAGAGCTGCCGCAGCCACCTCAGACATCCGAGTGTGACACAGATCAAATGCCTGTAGTGGTAGGTCCTTGAGTTTTGGAAAGACCTGTCATGCAGCATGATTGCAGTCTGATACTCTGATAATGGCAACGAGGATGACACAGGCTGTTCTTGCTTTGTACAGCTCCACGGCAACTGAGAATTGCAAAGTGAGAACATGGATGGTATCCATGAGTTTCAGTTAACGTGGTACCATGCAAAACAAGGAGGCCAATGAGACTTCATAATAATGTTTCTCTTTTAAAAAGCATCAGATGCCCTACATGGGTAGAATACATGGCCGATGCCTGTAACAACATAAACAGAAAATAAGATGCCATATAGCTTACTGAGTAAGAGCTTGGCCTCTGAAGTCAGGCAGTCATAGATTTGAATTCTGACTTTGCCACAACCAAGCGTTGTGATTTAGGACAAGTCACCTGGTCTCTCTGAGTCTTAGGTGCTTCATCTTTGAAATGAGGATAATAAGGGCAGGGGCAGTGCCTCACGCCTATAATCCCAGCACTTTGGGAGGCCAAGGCGGGTGGATCACTTGAGGTCAGGAGTTGGAGACCAGCCTGGCCAACATGGTGAAACCCCTTCTCTACCAAAAATACAAAAATTTGGCCATTGTGGTGGGTGCCTGTAATCCCAGCTACTCAGGAGGCTGAGACAGAAAAGTCGCTTGAACTTGGGAGGTGGAGGTTGCAGTGAGCTGAGATCATGCTGCTGTACTCCAGCCAGGGTGACTGAGTGAGACTTTGTCTCAAAAGGAAAAAAACAAAACAAAAAAAGAAATGAGTATAATACTAATTTTTGTGAGGATATGTGGTATTAACATTTTTAATATAGTTCCTGCCACCCAGTGGGTGCTTAATAAATGTACTAATTATTTTAAGCTATGATTATGGCTGTGAAATAATGATTGTTTATTTCCATAAAGCAATGTCTCCATTAAGGATCAAACATAGTGAAGAAGGTAAGTTGCCATTGGTGGATGTAGATACATTTGCCGAGAGCCTCCTTTGGAGGGAAGATCAGCTTGTTCCTACGTGGGGCATGGGCTCCAGGCAGCCTGGACTGAGTGAAGTGGACTCAGCCCTGCCTCCCGGGTGAGGTGGTGACACTCTTCACGTTCTCGGGTTCTGTTCTCCATCAGAAGTCCTCTTTCTCTTTGTCATCAGGAGCATCTGATACATCTCTAGGAAACAAGGCTGCTTTTGCTTGAGGAAGGGCATAGGGGTTGAGGAATAGAGAAGGAGCCATTTCTTCAGGATTAGGATCTGTGAATTGGGATTAGAGGCCTTATCCAAGGAGTAGACATTTCCCCTTTTCCCTGGGCTGGCAGAAGGGTTTGTCCTTCCTGCTATAAATGTCCCCTGATCTGAACCCTTGAGATTCCTTCCCCATCAACTTTGGCCAACTTTGGCCAAAGATCATGATGATGATGACAATAATGATAAATTATATTTTAGAATAATTTACAGTTTACTATGAAGTACATTATTTGATTTTGATTCTTACAACTCTATGAGGAAGGAAGGACCACATTTTTAGCTCCATTATTGGAGAAGCGGCAAGAAAAAAATCTTAGTCCACAAACTCCAATGAGCAAATAATCAACTTTAATTTCTATTTTAAGCTCCCATTGTTTTGGGGGGATAAAACTAGGATTATTGGTCAGTTCTATTTCCCTGTGGCTGCCTGCGCTGCCCTGCAGTGCTTCCCTTGGGGTTTCGTCTCCAATTGTATTATCGAAGGCAGTATTAGATGTGAATGCCAAGAACATATGATAGTTTAAACACTGTAGAAGCTTCTTCATCAGTCACATGAAAGCCAAAATGGGTGTTCCTCATTGGCAGGTGGCTCTCTAGACACCTTCCATCTGCAGCTCCCTCATCCTCAACACGTGGCTTTCAAAGTTGCTGGGTATAATGGCATCAGGTCCCGAATTAAGCAAGAGTGTGGAAGAATCGAACTTGGAACACTTTCCAGGTCCAGGCCTGGAAGTGCACACATCGGTGCCAACCATGTTCTGTTGGCTGGAACTCAGTCCTATGGCTGTGTCTACCTGCAAAGGTATCTGGGAAGTGTAGTCTACGTGCATGCTCAGGACCATAGAGAAAATGAACTTGGTAAACAGCTGGTCTGTCTTTGCCTGGCATTGATTGATTGATTGATTGATTGATTGAGATAGGGTCTCACTCTGTTGCCCAGGCTAGAGTGCAGTGGCATGATCATAGTTCACTGCAGCCTCTGAATTCTTGGACTCAAGTGATCCTCCAGCCTCAGACTCTCGAGTAGCTGTTATTCTGAATGTAAAATAAGGGTTGCTACAGGTGCATGGCTAATTTTTTCTTTTTTGCAGAGATGAGGTCTTGCTATGTTGCCCAGGCTGGTCTCCAACTCCTGGCTTCAAGTGATCCTCTTGCCTTCACCTCCCAAAGTGCGTGAGCCACCATGCCCGGCTCCACCATTTTTTCTTTATATGAAGGGATTCTTTAATCAATCTTGGCTCAAAAACCT
Organism: Macaca fascicularis; assembly: GCF_037993035.2. Lineage (NCBI taxonomy): Eukaryota > Metazoa > Chordata > Mammalia > Primates > Cercopithecidae > Macaca > Macaca fascicularis. The sequence goes on from NC_088390.1 coordinate 50,003,037, forward strand.
AATTCTGATGTATCATGTGTAATTGCTATGTCCTGAGATTCCAGGGTCTATCTACTTTTGAAAATCAAAAATGTTTTCTTTGCTTCTGATGTAGCTTTCTTTCTCTGAAGAAATAGATGCTGCAAAGTCCTGTGTCTAATGGGATAATGGACCTGATAGACCGGAAATACTAGAGGAAAACCCGCCAACGAGTGTTTCATAATCTTAGAGATAAAGTGAGCTGGTGACAACTACAGAGCTAGTGAGTGATGGAGCTGGGGCTTGGTCCAGAATCCAGGGCTGCATAATACTGGGAGCCTGTACCTCTGCTGGGAATTCCCAATCCATGACATCTGGCAAGCTAGGAATCCAGGGGAACCCCAGCTTATTTGTATTCTGGTGTGTGGTGTCTGGATCAAGGATGTCTGGGAAGTGTAGTCTACCTGCATGCCCAGGACCAAGGGAAAATGGGCTTGGCAAACAGCGAGCCCGTCTCTGCCCCACTGTTACTTTTTAGTGTAGTGGGATGAAAGAGGTGAGTTCAGAGACTGGAGAACTTCCAGAGGCCTTAGTGGAGACCTGCATCCCAGTGGATTTATGCTGGTCGGTTCTTCTCTTACCTGCCCTTGCACCCTGGTCTCATCTTGGCTCTCCCTACTCCTTTCTAAGCAACCCCTCTCTACCAGCCCCTCCTATTCCCCGGGGGTTCCATGCTCTGCTGCTGCCAAGATCCAAATCAACATCAAAACACTTTGGGGTCAGTTTGTGCTTATAACTAAGACTTCATCCAACGACCACTTAGTGAGCTCGTCCTATGTAACAAGTACCTTTTTTTTGTGAGCTTTTCAGGGTAATATGCTGAAGAAGACAGTCTTTAAGTCGGACAAAGTCCAGTTTGAATTCTGGTTGAGCTGCTCAACAACAGGACAATTGGCCAAGCAACTTAACATTCCTGGGCTGCGTCCCTCTCATTTCTCAAGTGGGGGAAATAAAGCCAATTTCCTAGGACTTATGTTGAGGATTAAATGTAGAAGGGCTGGCCTGACGCGGTGGCTCACGCCTGTAATCCTAGCACTTTGGGAGGCCAAGGCGGGCGGATCACGAGGTCGGGAGACCGAGACCATCCTGGCTAATATGGTGAAACTCCGTCTCTACTAAAAAATATAAAAAATTAGCTGGGCATGGTGGCGGGGGCCTGTAGCCCCAGCTACCTGGGAGGCTGAGGCAGGAGAATGGCGTGAACCCGGGAAGTGGAGCTTGCAGTGAGCCAAGATTGCGCCACTGCACTCTAGACTGGGCGACAGAGCAAGACTCCATCTCAAAAAAAAAAAAAAAAAATGTGGAAGGAAGGGCCTTGCACAGAACTGGGTTCTCACTTCTCTACAGTTCAATTTGACAGACCTACCTCCATCGGCCACCAGCTTTTTCTCTATCTCCTTATGGGCCCATCCGCCCACACATGCTCTGGACCCAGCCACATTTGACCTCTCAGGCCCTCTCTCTACTATTATCCCCTCTTTCGCTGTATTGTCCTTTTGCTTCCTCTAATAGGTCATCCCAGCCAGTGCTCTAACAACTGCTGAATTTTTTGAACATTTTAAAGGGATGAAAAACATCCTTTGACTCCTTCCATCCCTGTCTAGCTACTCCCTTCTTTTACTCCCTACCCCATACCAGACTCAAGCTGCTACACATAACTGCCCAAACATCTGCCCCTGCACCCACCCAGTCTAATCTAGCATCCATTCTGCCACTCCATGAGGCTGCTCTTGCCAAGGTCATCAACAACTGCCATGATGCCAAATACAGTGGCTCCTTCTCTCTCTGTCTTTTTAAAAGTAGAGAAAGGGATCTCACTATGTTGTCCAGGCTGATTCTCAAACTCCTGGGCTGAAGCCTCCCAAAGTGCCAGGATTACAGGCGCGAGCCACCACACCCATCCAATAGCTTCTTATTTGTCTTCATCTTACTTAACCTGGAAGTAGCTATAGACCCTGTGGCCCGTTGCCTCCTTTTTGAACATGAGTTTCTCCTGGTTTTCCTCTTATCTCTTGGGCTTCTCCTTCTCTATCTCTTTTGCCAGTTCTCGTTTCTCTACTTGCTTTCTAAATGTTGAAGTCTTTAATCCTGATCCCACTGCTATTCTCTCTCTGTAATTTCTCCCCAAGTAATTTTGTTCATTCCCATGACTTGACATGAAATCTATGTGGTCTCACTCTTAGACGTATTGCTCCTAAATGTACATTTCTTTGGAATTCCACATTTGCAGATAGAGCATCTGTCTGGCATCTCTAAAGTTGACTCTTCGTCTTGCTTGACATCTGTGCCTCCTTCAGTCTTTCCCCAGGTTAAATGTGATCTTCATCCTCCCTCTCCCTCGCCTCTTGTATCTATTCTGTCACCATATTCATTGATTATATCTGCAGGTGTACCTCCAGTGTCCCTGCACTAGCCCTGGCCGCTTCCCTATTTATAATCACTTCCCTTTTGATGCCCCCAGTTGTATTCTTATGGTAATCAGCAGAGTGAGCTTCTGAAAATGTAAATTAAGTCACGTGTGAAAGTATACCCTGTCCGGAAACACTTCACTGGCTTCCCACTGACACAGAGTAAAGTGCTCATTCCCTCATGCCTTAGGGCCCAGTGCAGCCGACTTCTACCTGCTTCTCCAGCCCTAGCTCAGGGTCCCTTCTCTCTTGCTCACTGCAAGGCAGCCACACTGGCCCTCTCCTTCTGGTTCCTGATGACTCAGTGTTCTTGGCTGCCTCAGGACCTTGGCATCCATTCCTACAGCTCCTCATCTCATTCCTACACATCCTTTCGGTCTCAGCTTAAATTTCACTACCTCTAATCTATGAACAATTCCATTGCCTCTGTTTATTCCTTTTATTTTCTCCATTAATACTATCCATTTTCTTCATAATGCCCATCACAGTGGATTATAGAAACATTTATTTCTTACTTTCATGGCTTGTCTCTCAACCAGGTCTTTTTGGTTCACAGCTGCAACTTCAGTCCTGGCACATGGTAGATGCTCAAGAAATAGTTATCATTGTTTAATAGCTAATGGTTAATGAGCTCTTGCTCTGTGCCAGGCAGCCTTCTAAGTACTTTACGTCATTTAATCTTCACAAAAGCCCTAGTCTACACTTTACAGAAAAAGAAATGGAGGCACTGAGAGTCAAAGTGACTTATCTGAGCCCACCCAGCTAGGAAGTGATAGAACTTGGATGTGAACTCCAGGCTCTAAGCCCTTAGTGACCTTGCTCTGCTGCCACTGAAGAGTGAATGAACACAGTAGGCTCTCAGGAAATAAAGCTGCCTGGGTGGTAGTTTCCACTCACTTCTCTTGGAACTGATCAGCAGGGGCACCCAGAACCTGTGGGCACCTCTTCTACCATAGCACCCTTATAACATGTCCCTCCATCCCAGCCTCCTCCAGCTGGTAGTGCAGAGGGACACTGGAGCCTCAGGTAGTTTGGGGGTTGAGGGAGGACAGTGGTGTAGAGACTTGGGGAAGCTGTCCCAGGCCATTGGTGAGAAAGTCACCTTGGAGAGAGGAGTCACAACCAAGGGAGTTGGGGATGAAGGTATCTTTTGTGCCAGGGCAACGTAAGTAGGGAGTGGGCTTGCCTGGGCATGTTCTGGGTGATGTGATTCAGGGCTTGTGCATCTGCAACCCCAGGGAAAAGGGACCAGAGTGGAGGATAAGCAAGCTTAAAAAATGACATTGAATTTTAAAAATTGCATTTCCTGAATCCCAAAGCAGAGGAAGCAGCTCAGAAGGCACAGTGGATGAGTGTGGAAAAGGCACTTGGTGGATACTGCTCTGTCCCCACTCTAAGCCTTTCTTTGCTCAGGCTCTTCCCTTTGCCTCAAGCTCCCCTAACCAACAACCCTGCAGTCCCAGACCACATATCACGTTCTCTCTGCATCTTTCCCTTACCCAGATTCATCACCACCTCTTTGGGCAAGAGATTTGTTTTACTCATCCTTGAATCTCCAGGTCCTCCCATTGTGCTTGGCACTTGGTGGGTTCTTTCCTATGTTTGTTGAACCGTTCAATCCATCAGACTCCCTCAGGATGAATTGGCTACTTCCTCCTCTGTGCTATCTTTCTAAACAGTACACATTTCTGTCAGAGTACCTGGCCTGTCGCAATTAAGTCTCCCTCCCACCCTCCCTCCCTCCCTCCCTCCCTCCCTCCCTTCCTTCCTTCCTTCCTTCCTTCCTTCCTTCCTTCCTTCCTTCCTTCCTTATTTTCTTTCTCTTTCTTTCTTTCTCTTTCTTTCTTTCTTTCTTTCTTTCTTTCTTTCTTTCTTTCTTTCTTTCTTTCTTTCTTTCTTTCTTTCTTTTTTTCTTTCTTTTTTCCTTCCTTCCTTCCTTCCTTCCTTCCTTCCTTCCTTCCTTCTCTCTCTTTCTTTCTCTCGTTCTTTCTTCTTTCGAGTTTCACTCTTGTTGCCCAGGCTGGAGTGCAATGGCGTGATCTCTGCTCACCACAACCTCTGTCTCCTGGGTTCAAGCGATTCTCCTACCTCAGCCTCCTGAGTAGCTAGGATTACAGGCATGCACCACCATGTCCAGCTAATTTTTTTTTGTATTTTTAGTAGAGACGGGGTTTCTCCATGGTGATCAGGCTGGTCTCAACTCCCAGCCTCAGGTGATCTGCCTGCCTTGGCCTCCCAAACTACTGGAATTACAGGCGTGAGCCACTGCGCCTGGCCAGCAATTAAGTATTTCTTTATTCTTCTGCTGTCTCGGTTAGAATGCAAGCTCCTTGGGGACAGGAGCCATGTCAAAATCATCCTTGTATCTCAAATGTTCAGTGCTTTTGTTAAATGAATGAATGAATGAATGAATGAATGATCTATTTCTTTGCCAGTGTCCAAGAACCCTAGCTTCTCATGGGTGCTCCCCGAGCAGGTCTGACCTCGGAGCGGTGGCCCCAGAGGCAGGGGTGGCTTCAGAGGTAGGGAGCTGGGCCCAGGAGAGGGCTCGCTGCTGAGTGGTTCTTCTTGAAAACTTGCCCTAGACACACAAGACATAATGTTGTCTAAAGATTAGGTAAAGCTTTTAGGGATGAGACACATGCAGTTGCTTCCTAAACATAAAAAATTGCCATGAGTGTTTGCTAGATGCCTGTCACTAGACCTAGATTTATTTCATTTTTGATCCTTACAAATAAGGTATCACTGTTTTCATTATACAAATAAAGAAATGGAAGCTCAGAGAAGTGAAATGTCTTGCCTAAGGTGGACTGAACCCAGTGTTCAGTTTCTTGGACACTACCAGGTTTTCTTCTCTTAGGGAAGAAAATAGGTCAGGTTATGCTTCCTTCCTGACTGTGGGGCCTCTTTCAACCAGGTTCCTCTTTATGGGACAGTCTTTTTTTGTGTGTGTGATGCCAGCCTCCCTAGGACCAGACTAAGTCTGAAGCCCTGGGCGAGTTGCCAGATCTTATACCGACCACCAGGTGGTGCTGTTGGCCCAACGTATAGTCTTACAGCATTGGCCTGGGAAACGGTAGACTCGCTCTGGAAAAAAGCTAGCCCTGTTGAAATAAGAGCTACCAGTCCTTGAGTCCTGCCATCTGTCTAAACTGTGTTTCCACAAGTCACCTCATTTGGGCTCTAAACAGCCCAAGAAAGTTGTCATCTCCATTCGACGGAGGGCTCAGAGAATTTATTATAAATAATTCTCTAAGTTCTCAGTTACAGCTTGAAGAGCCAGGACTTGAAGCCAGGTCTGCTTGATTCCAAATCTTCAGATTCTTGGGGTTCAGAGGAAGTGGGGCCTGGCCTGTGATTTTCACGGCTCCCTCCCGGCCTCTACCTTACCTGGACTGGGTGGGGATAGATTGTCTGGAAAGTGCCTGTGCAATGACAGGCCCCTGGGCTGAGTTTTAAAGAATTTGCGTTCGCCAGGGTTCTGTGAGGGATGTGGGCCTCTCTATGCCACTGTAGGGCACTGTACCATTTCTTTTCTTGAGAGATGATGTTATTCATTGGCCTTTTCCCACCTCAGCGATTCTCTAGGTGGAAACAGTATGTTCACCTTATAGTTGTGGGATAATTCATGTGGCCCCTCTGGTAAATATCTCTTGCATCTTCTTGTTTCTGGACTTATAAGTCATCTTTCCTTTCTATTTTCCTCATTTTTCAAGCACGTTTTGGCCTAGATTGACCATTGTCATGGCATAAATGGAAATTTAAAAAATCAATATTTTTTGACCCTGTGTAAGACAATGGGAGATATAAGAGAGGCATTACCATTTAGTAGAATGAGAGTATTAATACTGCATTAACAAAGTGAGTGCCCAGCCATTGACATCCTGGGAGACAATATGAGGCTGTTTTTGTGTTGCTATGAAGAAGTATCTGTGACTGGGCAATTTATGAAGAAAAGAGTTTTAATTGGCTCCCAGTTCTACAGGCTTTACAGGAGGCATGGGAATGCCTTAGGAAGCTTACAGTCATGGCAGAAGACGAAGAGGGAGTAGGTATTTCACATGGTGAAAGCAGGAGCCAGAGAGTGAGAGTGCGGGGGAGGAGGTGCCGCACGCTTTTAAATGACCAGACTCTCCTGTGAACTCGGAGAGGAGCTCACTTAGCACCAAAAGGATGGCCTAAACCATGCATGAGGGATCCACCCCTATGATCCAAACACCTCCCACCAGGCTCCACTTCCAACATTGGGGATTACATTTTAACATAATGTTTGGGTGGGGACAAATATCCAAATTATAGCAGAGACTGATGGGAATCTGGCCCAGGCATGGTCCCACTGGCCATGATGAAAGCTTTGGTGTATGGTCTAGGATGTGCTACGGAAGGTGAGTGGGTTGTTTCTGATTCTCAAAACAGCCTGTGGGAAAGGTGTTATTGTCCTCATTTTATAGATGAGGAGGGAACACCCAGTATCCGTGTTCAGAGTATGGGCTCTGGAGTTGGGTACCTAGATTTAAACCTATCTCTTCCACTGATTGACAGGCTGAGGTCCGCATGGCCCATCTCTGCCCTTGTAGGTCCCCCACGGTGCCTCCTACTTCTGCATCCATCAGCCTCGGAGCCCCGAGAGAGTTACTTAGAAGGGGAGGTCCAGGCAAGAGAGGGTTCAGTATGGCGAAGATCAGACTTCAGCTGAGTGTTTTCAGGTGCCCTCAGGGCGTCCTTTGGGATCTGAGACTTTTGGCTGCCTGTTTTACATCCAACACGTTTCCTGATTCTTAGCCTTGCTGTGTCTCTTTGCCCAAACTGGTAATTCCCATCTTCTTTTCCCAACTACGTGGAATCCCTACGACTCCTTGCTGTTTATATTCTTCCCTGCAACCTCTAAAAAGGGGCTGGGTACGGTGGCTCATGCCTGTAATCCAGGCACTTTGGGAGGCTGAGGCGAGAGGATCACTTGAGGGCCGAGAGTTCGAGACCAACCTGGGCAACATGGTGGGATGCTGTCTCTACCAAAAATAAAAATAATAACCTGGTGTAGTGATGCGTGCCTGTGGTCCCAGCTATTTGGGAGGCTGAGGCAGGAGGATTGCTCGAGCCCAGGAGTTTGAGGCTGCAGTGAGATTGTGCCCCTGCACTCCAGCCTGGGTGACAGAGCAAGACCTTGTACCCCCAAAAATGGAAAAAATAGTCACATTGTCCTGCCCATCCTGTGGCCTCTTTGCAGGTCTGACCCTTCTGCTGGGACTTCATGAAGATGCTCTTCCTCCTCCTCCATCAACTCCCCATATTCTCTTTGTTTAAACAATCAAATAGAAAATATCTGAAAAGAATCAAATGTTTGCTTGGTTTTTCAGAAGAAAGTGGACCCCAGGTTTTTTCCAAGTGGACTCCTGGATGCTCCAGGCCTTTTGACCAAAACGAACACTGCCTCCTAGTCGGGAATCTTTCTCAGATTCACTCCCTTTAGAGTTGGCTCCTCATCCTCAAAACTCCTGGCATCCCATCCTCTCCCCAGATGCCAGGACCAGGTACAGAGGAATCTGAGCAAGGGAGAGGCCTGTGTTGGGCTCAATTCCTGGAGCCCAACAGGACTTGATGATTCCCTCTGTTGTGAAGCCTGAGCCAGGCATTTTCTAGTTATTATTTCTAATCCTCTAAACAACCCTGCAAGGTAGAGATTTTTGTATCCATTTTACATATGAATTAATAGAGTACAGAGAAGTATGGTTCCAGGAATCATACTAGGGTTTCTGTCGGGGGATATGGACATCTCTATGCCACTATAGAGCACTGTACCATTTTTTTTTTTCTTGAGAGATGATGTTATTCATTGGCCTTTTCCCACCTCAGCGACTCTCTTGGTGGAAACAGCATCTTCACCTTATAGGATAATTCATGTGGCTCTTCTGGAAAATATCACTTGCATTTTCTTGTTTCTGGACTTATAAGTCATCTTTCCTTTTAATTTTCCTCCTTTTTCAAGGACATACATGTTGGCCTAGATTGTCAGTTGTAGTTACATAAATGGAAATAAAAAAAATCAATACTCTTTTTGTCCCGTGTATGACAATTTACTCAGATACTCACTGGCAGAGTGAGATTCAGAGCCCAGACTTTGAAGCACTTGTGCTTTCTATAACCCCACAAGGCAGGAACCTGGGGCGGGAGCACTGTTTATTTGTGGACAATGTATTTGTTTCCTAGGGCTGCTGTGACAAATAACCACAAATCGAGTGGCTTACAATAGAAATTTGTTCTCTCACAGTTCAGGAGGCCAGAAGTCTGAAGTCAAGGTGTCGGCAAGGCCAGACTCCCTCCAATGGCTCCAGCAGGGCGTGTTAGTCTCTGCTAACTGCTCTAAAGAACTACCTGAAACTCGGTAATTTATGAAGAAACGAGGTTTCATTGACTCACAGTTCCACAGGCTTAACAGGAAGATGACTGGGAGGCCTCAGGAAACTTACAATCATGACGGAAGGTGAAGGGAACCCAGCATCTTCTTCACATGGCGGTAGGAGAGAGAGTGAAGGGGGAAGTGCCACACCCTTTTAAACCATTAGATCTTGTGAGAATGCACCCTCACGAGAACAGCAAGGGGGAAATCTGTGATCCAGTCACCTCCCACCAGGCTCCTCCTCCAATTTGACATGAGATTTGGGTGGGGACGCAAATCCAAACCATCTCGGGGGGGGATCCTTCCTTGCTTCTTCCAGCCTCTGGTTGCAGGTCTTGCTTGGCTTCAGGCTGCATCACTCCAGTCCCTGCCTCCATCTTTACAGGGTCTTGTCTTCTCCCAGCATGCCTTCTCTGTGTGTCTCTTATACGTATGTTGTCATTGGATTTAGGGCCTACCTGGATAATCTCAGGATGATTTCACCTGGGGATTCTTAATTATATCAAATATGGCAACATTCAGATGTTCTGGAACGTGGACATATCTTTGGGGGCCACCGTTCCACCCACTACAGACAGCTGACCTCCTATAGGACGACAGGAGCTCTCTTTTCTCCGTACTTAAGATTGGGGCCAAAGAGAGTGGAAGCTCAAGGGACACACGTTTTTCTCACTGTAAAGAACTGTAGACCTGGTGCGGTGACCTGCACCTATAATCCCAGCAACTTGGGAGGCTGAGGAAGGAGGATCATTCAGGGTCAGGAGTTTGAGACCAGCCTAGGCAACACAAAAAGACCCCATCTCTGAAAAAAAAAATTAGCCAAGCATGGTGGTGCACACCTGTAGTCCCGGCTACTGGGGAGGCTGAGGCGGGAGCATTGCTTGGGCCCAGGAATTTAAGGCTGCAGTGAGCCATGATGGTGCCGTGGGATGGGCAACAGAGCAAGATCCTGTCTGTAAACAAACAAACCAAAACAACACACAAAAAATGTTCCAAGTCAGAGTTAACCAACACAGAGCTGGCCTGCCCTGTGGAAGAGGTGAGCAGAGGGAGGCTGGAGCAGGGCCGAGCTATCCCTTGGGTACCACACATAGGCACAGTGCTCAGAGGATGTAAGAGTAGTTTTAGGGTCCCATGAATATATTTTAATTTCTTTTAAAATCAGAAAAAAAAATTAGCTTTTAAGTCAAATAAAATGTTTATGATATGTTGACTTTTGTCTCTATACCAATGCAGTTGTAAAATATGTGCATTCATGTTTGTTTCATGGAGGAAGGAGCCCACAGGAGTCATGCTGTGGTTCTGGCTAGACTGCACCTTAGTGGGAAAGGGAAGGGGAAATCAGACCCTCAGCACTGGAAGGGGGCCTGTCACCATTCCTGAGCAGCTCATTCACATTCTGACACCTGCGTGGTTGCTTTAGTGTCTCGTTGCACTGGAATGAGTGCCCTCCACCTCAGAGGACAGACACCTGTTCTGGAGTGCCTGGAGCTGAACTGGAAGATGATGCCTCCTGGCTGGCTTGTCAGTGAAGACATGTGAACAGTGCCCATCCTCTGTAGGCACTGGTTAAGCATGAAACCACAATAAGAATGCATAAATCTCTTGGCAGAAAGCATAAGAGAATCAACATTTCCTGAGAACCTACTTTCTTCTGGGCACTTTACAGAGGTATTTAATTAATTAATTAATTAATTTAATTTACTTATTTATTTACTTTTGAGGAGTCTTGCTCTGTCACCCAGGCTGGAGTGCAGTGGCGCGATCTGAACTCACTGCAACCTCCGCCTTCTGGGTTCAAGTGATTCTCCTGCTTCAGCCTCCTGAGTACCTGGGACTACAGGCACCCACCACCATGCCCAGCTAATTTTTGTATTTTTAGTAGAGACGGGGTTTCACCATGTTGGCCAGGATGGTCTTGATCTCCTGTCCTAGTGATGCACCCACCTTGGCCTCCCAAACAGGCGCAAGCCACCGCACCCGGCCAGAGCTATTTTATTTATGAGCTCCATTTTACAGATGAGGAAAGTGAAGCCCAGAGAGGTTAAGAAACATGCCCAAGCTTCCTGGTTCATAAGGAATAGACACAGGCCTATTGGAAGCCACTTGTAACTGATTGTTGAACTGGGTATCTTTCTACTCCATGGCATTGCCTCTAAATTCCTAGACAGCATGTTACAGAAGAGAAAAAAAGCATTAGATGAGAGCAGGGGGTGGGGAGGGTGAGGCTAGAATTAGGATGAACTTTCCTGCCCTGGATTTTTGGAGTCAGGGGCCCAAATGTGTTTGGGTTGAAAGGAAACTGACTGGGACTCAGTGTGCCCAAAGCTGGGCTGAAAGGAGAGAGAGCTTGTCCCCAGGAGGCGGGACGTGGGTTTCTGCTGTGGCTTCTGCAGCTGGCCACTCTGTGGCCTGGGAGAAGTCACTTCTGCCCTCTGGGCTGCGGCATTCTTACTGGTGAAACGAGAGGAGGCAGACGTGATCTCCAACATTCTGGGACATGATGCGTCGGTTCTGTAGCCCTTCTGCAGCTAGTTCCACCAGTTAGCCTGAAGGTCCTACAAGAGCAGAGAATATTTATGTCCCCAACTTTAGTATTTCAATATCCCCATCTTTATGATTTTTGCCTCACTGGGTACCGCTTGTATTACTATATGTTCCTTTAAATTTACTTACTTTTAAGAAATGTTGCTTCTGTCCTAAACAATAATATTCATGAAATCATGGGCTAATTCATTCATCCATTTGTTCAACAAATCTTGATTGTCTATGGGGTTCAGGCACTGTCCCATGTGCTGGGGATGCAACAAAGAAAAAAGGAACAGGCAAAGTCTCTCCCTTATGAAGATTACATTTGCTTGGAGGAGATAGAGAATAAATATATACAGAAGAGAGTTTCAGATAACATCCGCTGCTCTGAAGAAAACTCAGCAGGGTAATGTATTAGATAGAAGTTTTGATTCATAGTAAGAAACTGATTTTACATTGCAGCCCAATATACACATAAGCACACACAAAAGAGAAATGAAAATGTTAAGAAACACTACTTACCTTTATTACACATGATGTGTTCTGATATTTTCTCTTCTTTTCTGTTTTATTTTAGAAGGTGCTGGTTATGGGCCACATTAGATGGGTTGTACAATCTAGGAATGGATTGCAGCCTGCAGTTTGAAAAACACTGGAACAGCTGGGGAGTGGTGGTGGGATGCATGCCACAATTTTAGATAGAGCAGCCAGAAAAGAGTCTTTGAGGACCTGAAGCTTGAGCAGAAGTCACAGAGGTGAAAGGAGGGAGCTGTGTGACGATTTAGGGGAAGAGCTTTCCTGGCAGAGGAAACAGCGTGTGCAAAGACCTTGAGTGGAATCCAATTGGGTTGATGTGCTTGTTCTGTATACAGATACAGGTGTCTTTTACCTGGCCTGTGTGCTCTAATAGAGTTAAAATATCCTAAGGCTTTTCTAACAAACCGCCACCAACTCAGTGGCTTCAAACAACACGGATTTATTCTCTTACAGTTCTGGAGGTCAGAAGTCCAAAATAAGTTAGCAGGGCTGTGTTCCTTTTGGAGGCTCTGGGGAAAATCTGTCCCTTTATCCTTTCCAGCTTCTAGAGGCTCATGACCCTGCATACTCCTACCTCTGCTTCCAACATCACATATAATCACAAGGGTCCTGATAAGAGGGAGGTGGACTAATCCTCCCACCTCCCTCTTATCAGGACCCTTGTGATTATATTGGGCCCACCTGGAGAGTCCAGGATAACTGATTACAAATGTTAATCATATCTATAAAGTTACCTTTTGCTAGGTAAGGTAACAGATGGACAGGTTCTGGGTATTAGGATGTGGATTGCTTTGGGGGGCATATTCAGCCTCCCACACCACACTAAATCACCTTATGCAGTCCATTGGCAAACCTACCACTGTTGGGGGAATTCTCCTGCACAGAACTTTGTCCAGTGTGCCACCTGCAGTGGGAGCTTGCAAATGCTTAAATAAATGAGAAGAGCCTCCTTCCACACTTCCTCCTGCCGTTCTACCCTCTCTTCCTCTGCACTTCTGGAAATATCCTATCTGTTCACAGGAGCCACCCTGGCCAGAGACAAAGGGACCAGTGCTTGTTGAGTTGCACAAGGTTGAAAACCTCCCACTCTGTTCTCCTCCCATTCACACGAGACTTCTTGCCCATCAGAGCTGGAGGAACTCTGGAGATAACTAGTTCAACCCCCTCAGTTTGCAGGGGAGGAAACGCAGCCCAATCCCATCCTTTCTGTGGGTTCAGGTGGTGTTTTCATTATAACTCACTTTTATGGGATTATTTTATGTCCAAAATGGATAGTCTCCCCTTTCTCATTTTATCCTGAACCCATTGGCAAAGGGCAGGCATCAGTCTTCCGATTTTAAAGACAGGGAAACTTAGGCCCTCAACATTCAAGCAGTAAAATTGGGCTTAGAAAACAGGTGTCCTGACTTCTTCTCACCTCCAAGCTCCTTCCATGACACCCTCCACTTCTTATCTTTAAGGGTCCGACGTATCAGACCCCCCAGAGCACTTCTAGAAGGGCTTGCCATGGGAAAGAATGACCCATTGTGTTTGTGTAGTGCCAAGGAGCAAAAGTGACAAGTTTTAAGGAAACAAATTGAATTCAACATATGGAGGAGCAGTCTAAGAATCAGTAATGTCCAAACTAATAGCACTGGCTGCCCAGGGAGAAACAGGGAACCGATTCCTTGCCACTGGACATTTCTTAGCAGAGGTTGGACTTGGAAATTGTTAACCTTATTTCTATTGTCTTCGAGTTAAAGGTTTAGCCACAGCCTTTTGAGACCTTAAGATGCAGACCCTCACACTGAACACTCCATTGCCTTCTCCAAAGGGAGCTGGTTGTAGGGCTTTGGAGCAGGGGATGGGGGAAGGGGGAAAGGGGGAAAGAAAATGGAGCCTTGAGTCTTACAATGGGAGGGGGGTTGCTGATGTAAAAGGAAACCTTGAGCAAGGAGCACTTCCCCATAGGAGATAACAATCGAATTATATACATTTTAAATGGCATTCTGGGGTCTTAGTGATTTTCATAAGAAAGCTCAGCTTGGAGTCCTTGGCATCTGTTTCTCCTTTTAGGACAGAAACCAAGAGACTATTTACATATTCTTAGGGCCCTATCACCAATTAAATCTTTTCAGAACCTCAGCCCTCCCTGTCCCCCTACCCCCATCAACTCTCTCCACATTCAGGATTAAATTTCTTGGCAGACGGTAGTTGCTGCTCTCTTTGGTGATTTATTTGTTCAGTTGGATTATTTTTCATCTCGAGCCTGGGCATTTCAGGCCTCAGCATCCACCTTCTGATCATCAGGAAGTGACCCTGCTTGGGGACCCTCCCCAAACTCGGCCAGGCCAGAACGCATTCCTTCAGGCGCCAAGAGGCGGCCTGTCTCCGTGCCATCCCTCTGCACCCCCGCTGGGCCCTCCCCCTTCCTGATTGTGACAGAGCTTCCTCCAGGAGATGAGGGAGCACAGCTGGGTGACGTCACCAGGAATGCACAGGGGCCTGTGCAGGGGCCCGGAAGGAGCAGAAGTAAGATGTCACTGGGAGCAACTGGACGGTTCATGTCATCATTTGCTGTAGAGACAATCTGGTCCTACAGTGACTGAGGAATCTGTTGAAATGTCTGAGAAAGTTGTATCTGATGGAATGCTTCTCCTAGCCATCCCCTCCTCTCTGCCCCACACCATCCCCACCTCTGTCTCTGGTGCTTCTATTCTCAGTGTAGAAGAGAGCCTGGGAACACAGCCCCCAAAGAGCAGGGTAACTCCACTGGCCCTGCTTCTAGCCAGCTCTGTGGCCTTGGGCACATCACACAACCTCTCCGAGTCTCTGTGAGACATCTGAAAAATGAGTCAAACAATGGGCCCTGCCCCAGCGGGTTTTGAGAATAAACAAATTGATGGCAATGGAGCCCTTAGCACCACTCCTGGCACATAGTAAGGAGGTAATAGCTCCTATTTACTAGTAAGTTGCAATCTTGTGTTAGTAGGTTGTATTAGAACTGAGATGTAGAGGCCTACAATGAGACATTCAGATTAATTAAACAGATCATTGAGTCTTGGCTTTGCATCTTGACCATGCTAAGTAGTGGAGAATTAAGGGTAGGGGTGGGTGACTTTGGATGTTAACTTCACAAAGCCTGTGGATAAATCAGATTATTTATTTATAATATAAAAATAATACACATCCTCATGTGGTTGTTGAGTTATAGAGAAGATAATGCATGAACACACACAGAGAGGATAATCCATACATACATGAGAGTAATTGTAATTTCTACTAATGTAATGATCTATTAGTAATACTGAATAATAATACTTAGACTATTGTAATACTTATAATAGTAAAAGACAACTCCTGAATTCAAGGAGTTTGGTGTTTGGTGGGTAAGATTTCTTTTCTGGTTTTTCTTTTTTTTCTATTTCTCTACAATAGAGGAAGAAAAGAGAAGGTAGCACTACACGGTGGTCTATAGCACAGTGGATTCTGGACCCAGGGGGCCAGGATTCAAGCCTTCCTTCATCACTCATTAGCCATGTGATCTTGAGCAAGTAATTTCATGTCTCCTTACCTCTGTTTACTCATCTGTAAAGTGTGGATGATAATAATACTTACCTTGAAGGGTTGTGGTGAGGATGAACTGAATTAGAATATGTAAAATTACCATTTATGTGGCAACTACTTCATGGTGAATGCTACTGAAGGATGGATTTTGACTATCACCAGGAAACAATGAATACTATGTGGGGCAAGAGAGACATTAATGTTGAATGTTGAAAGTTAAGGAAAACTTTCCTAGGTATGGGTGGGAGCAAGGTTCGGCATTTCAGGCACATGGAATAGTTGGAGCCCCAAAGTCAAAAGAGGTGGTTTGTTTAGAAAATGTAGATCCAGCCTGGGCGCAGTGACTCACGCCTGCAATTATGGTACTTTAGGAGCCAAGGAGGGTGGATCACCTGAGGTCAGGAGTTCGAGACCAGCCTGGCCAACATGGGGAGACCTCGTTTCTACTAAAAATAAAAAAAATTAGCCGGGAGTGGTGGCGGATACCTGTAATCCCAGCTATTCGGGAGGCTGAGGCAGGAGAATCACTTGAACCCTGGGGGCAGAGGTTGCAGTGAGCTGAGATAGCACCACTGAACTCCAGCCTGGGCAACACATTGAAACTCCATCTCAAAAAGAAAAAAAAAGAAAAAAAAAAGAAAATGAAGATCCAGCCAAGCTAGGTGGTTCACGCCTGTAATTACAGTACTTTGGGAGGCTGCGGTGGGCAGATGGCTTGAGCTCAGGAGTTTGAGACCAGCTGGGCAACATGGCAAAACCTCATTTCTTCTAAAAATACAAAAAAAAAAAAAAATATGGGTGTGGTGGTGCATGCCTGTGGTCCCAGCTACTTGGGAGACTGAGGTGGGAGAATCGCTTGAACCTGGGAGGTGGAGGTTGCAGTGAGCTGATATCGCACCATTGCACTCCAGCCTGGGTAACAGAGCCAGAGCCAGTCTCAATTAAAAAAAAAATCCGGGCCAATGACTAGCGTGTAAGGGGAAGTGAAGGCAGATGCAGCAGGAGTGGAGGACTAGGTCAATGGAGAAGGAAATTGGACTCCAAGGGAAGGAGTTGGGGTCCTTGCCCTTGGAGGTGGCAACAGATCCATGCTTTGGAGAGAACAGTCTGGCTGCAGTGTGGAGGGTGGATTGACTGCAGCAGAGGCTCCCACCATGGCTGCTCACTGGTGTCTCCTGCGGGTGGGGGGCGGGGGTTGAAAAAACACCAGTGTCAAGATTCTGGACCTGGGAAGCATCCCTAGTTTAGCCCAAGTTAGGGACCCCTAGATGAAAGGGAGAGCAAGTTATGAGCTATTTTAGCAAGTGGGATTGAAAGGGCTAGTGGCTGCGAACCCACCTGCCTTCCCCATGGATGCCATTGACCTCCTCTCTGGGGCTTGGGATCCCACACTGTAGGAGTGTAGGAGGCAAGAGATTTGCTGTCAAGACCCAGAAGTTCTGGGCATAGGCATTGTGACAAGCAACTGGGAATGTAAGCTAAGCCAGGAAGGAGTCCCAAATTCTCCCCAGTTGATGAGGTTGTAACTCCATCCTCCTCCTCTGTAGATAGGGCAAATTTACCAGACTCTCTCCCCAGGGCAGGCTCTGATGTCACGGGTTAGTTGTTCTGGTGGGATGGGCTGGGCCTGGGTGGGTAGGAGAGCAGGGGCAGGCTTGTCAGCCTTTGAAATTGGAGCTGATGGTTTTTAATAATGTCAAATTTTAAAATTCATTTCTCATGTTGGTGCTTTGGTGAACATTTCTTAGGCGGGGCAAGTGGTCTGCTTTGGGGACCTCAAGGCCGAACGGCTCAGCCCCAGAACACTGGCCTAATCCCCTTTCTCTTTCAAGGCCCACAGACACCCGCCAGTCTTACGATGTTGTGGTTTAAAGGCTCCTTTCCTTAATAACTCCCAAGTCACTCTTGTTATAGCTAAGCCATGGGCTTGGCTCTGTGAGGGACCAGGCTGTGGGCCTGCCGGTTGATGCTTTCCCGCTGTCTCTGGGGCTGTTTTTCTTTCACCTTTCAGTTTGCCTCAAAGTCTTTGCTTTTAATTATTCATAGGGATGGTTCTGGTAGGGCAAGT
The DNA here is from genome assembly GCF_037993035.2 of Macaca fascicularis. Classification (NCBI taxonomy): domain Eukaryota; kingdom Metazoa; phylum Chordata; class Mammalia; order Primates; family Cercopithecidae; genus Macaca; species Macaca fascicularis. The sequence goes on from NC_088390.1 coordinate 50,020,540, forward strand.
GTGGGCGTGAGTGTATTTGATGACTAGAGAAAGGGAACCTCAGATGGAGAAATCTACTGAGGGCAAATAAAGCATGGCATAAACATAGGACTGGGAATCAGGAGAGGCAGGGTCTTGTTTCTGGGTTGGCCCCTTTCTCACATGGGTCTATTACCTCTTATCGTTGGCCTCAGGTTCCTCCATCTGTAAACGATAAGGTCAGCGGGACTCCAAGTTTCCTATCTATTCTACCATCTCATGGCTCCTTGAGGATGAGTTTTTAGCCAATGATTGATTCCAAGAGCCAAAGGGATGAGCTCTTTATAGGGTGCTTCTAGAGGTACCTTATGGGGAGGAGAATGGCTTTTCAGGAAAACCGCCAAGGGGCACCTCATGAAGAATGAGGGAGAAAAGAGTAAGCATTTGTTAATATTAGTGTCTACCAGGTACTGCTTGAGATCTCTACATACATTAGCATTTGTACCAGCCCTGCAAGGAAGGGTTAGAAGCACTTTGGCACAGATGTAGAAACTGAGGCTTGAAGAGTACTCAAATGGGATATGAGCCGATTCTACCCAACTCTGAATTGTATTAATGGCAATCGCTATAATAGCAACTTGTAGGTGTTGAGTGTTTGCTACGTTTTAGGCTGTATTCTGATAATCGTAGTTACTCCACATCACAACCCTGTGAGGTTGATACTATCAGGATCACTATTCACAGATAAGAAATCTGAGAGTCAGAAAGAATTCTTGCTTGAAGCAAAGCAGATGGTCAGTGGTGGGGCTGGGATTTGGGTCCCAAGTCTAGACCCTGAGGGCAAAGCATGAGTATAGGTGGAGACTGCAGGAACGTCACTTGGAAGTGCCAAGGTATTCCCACATGTCAACCATGGGGCCTCCCTGTTAGGGGAAAGCCATATCTCTCATAGCCCTGCTCAGGGGTTAGCCAAATAGGTGGCTGATTCTTCCATGTTCTGTCCCCATCCCAACTCTTCGGCCCCATGGGATTCCCAAGAGTGGGACTCAGTGGCATCCCTTACAGAATCCACCACTAGGATCTAGGTTTAGAGAAGGATGAGTGCATGCCATCATATTGCTTCCTTAGAGAATTTGACCTAGGAAATGATAGGAGAATGAGGCCGGTGGCAGAGGTGGCTGAAACTGAAGGTTTATGACATACAGAGAGGGTGTCATAGCCCCCTGGGCCCTCTGGAACCCAAGCAGCAGGCAGTAGAAACTATAAGGAAGCAGAAGCATACAGATTAAAGAGAGGGCAGGCCAGTTGGGAGCAGGAGAACAGCACATACAGGAAAAGCTGGTCCCTGGGACCATGTCCCCATGAGAGAGAACCTGGTCAGTGGCTATCAAAAGAAAGACCAAGCCATCAGTTCCTGGAAGTTCCCTGGTGTGGCAAAGGTTCCCTGCTTCCTGTAGTTCTCATTCTTGCATCCCAAACAAGATCCCTCTTTCCTCACTGGTGTCCTTGCCACACCTACCCCCATGCCCCGCATTCGTTAATATTCAAGACATTCTGCAGTCAAAGAGCTTGACAACAACTTCAACCCAGCTGCAGAGTCTGGGAAAAACAGTCCTCGTTTTAGTATAACACTTGTTTTGTTTGGTTTTTTTATGACCTGCTCTGCTCCACAATATTAAGGTGGATTGCAACTCCCTCCCACAAACCTCACAAACACATACTACCATAAGACCTATTATATGGTAGGCACATGTGATCTATCTATCTATCTATCTATCTATCTATCTATCTATCTATCTGTCTGTTTATCATCTAAATTTCACTTCCACATCTGCCCTCTGAGGCAAGTGGTAATTAACTCTGTTTTACACATAAGGTTCACAGAGTTTAAATGACTTGCCCAAAGTCCCATGTCTTGTCAGTGGGGACACTTGCAGGAGAACCTACATTCGCGTTTTGAGATCCTGAAAGGAAAGATGCAAAATCTGCTGTCAACATTTTTAGTGACCAATGCAAACATGAGGACAGGACCATTTTACACGTTCTCATCACCTGTCAGATAAAAGCAGCCACTTGCTGTCTGCCTTGACACCGAGGTCTGAGAGGAGGCTCCTCCATAGACCTTCTAGGGAGACACTGAGTGATGATGGGAATACTAGTGACATCCTGAGCCCTAGCAGTGATGCGGGGGGTGATATCCCTGGGAGAAGGAGAGAGAGGAATGGTGAGAAGTCTCTTGGGTTTTAGCTTGGCAGAGGAGGCAGTAGGATGAGCTTCCTATGAGTACCTAGAAAGCAGAGTTCATGGTCTGCAGTTTGAGGCTGTTGTGACTCAACATCAGTGGTAGCCTGCCTCCCTCTCTTCTTCCCCCTCCCTCCTTCCTCCCTTCCTCGCCCTCTCCTTCCTTCCTGAGGGTGAATTAAAGAAGAAAATAATTGACTTTAAGAGCCATCTTTTGTTTTCTGCTTAAGCCAAAATAACTCTATAAGTCCCATGAGGGGATCAAAAGTGATTTCTCAAGAGTTAAGTCACCTATGTAAGAGAAGGATGCTAATGAGTGAAGTAACACTAAATTTAGCAACAAAAAGTATCACTATGAGAATTTTTTGAGAGGCAGCACACATTGATGTCCTCTTAGTATTCAGCCCCAAATTAAATCATGGGCCCAATGATACCAGGTGGGCCATGTGTGGCCTGTGGGGTGGGTTGCTCATCATGGCTTTACATATTTTGGGTAGAATTCACCCAGTGACTTAGCGCTGAGTCCCTGGGAGCACCCACTCAAATCAGCTGCTTAAAAGTGAGAAATACACTTTGGGAGGCCGAGGCGGGCAGATCACAAGGTCATGAGATCGAGACCATCCTGGCTAGCATGGTGAAACTCCGTCTCTACTAAAAATACAAAAAATTAGCAGGGCGCGGTGGTGGGCGCCTGTGGTCCCAGCTACTCGGGAGCCTGAGGCAGGAGAATGGCTTGGGCCTGGGAGGCGGAGTTTGCAGTGAGCCGAGATTGCACCACTGCCCTCCAGTCTGGGTGACAGAGCGAGACTCTGTCTCAAAAAAAAAAAAAAAAAAAAAAAAAGTTGAGAAATAAGCCTATCTACAGACGGTTAGTTACCTCATTCTCTCTTCTAACCAGGTGAGCAGATTCTGACTTTTAAGAGCACCCACCCTTCCCTGCCCCAGGCATTCACCATATTGCCATGAACATGTTTGCGCCAAGTGGGACAGCTGCCAGGTTTCCAGGCTGCAGCTTGGGGTGCTTTCCCTGTTCCTTCAATTTGCCGCTCTGCATGTGAACCCTGGCTCTGCCTCTGATTTCTTTATCTGTTCTGGTCCTTCCCCTCCCTCTGGCTCCCCGATTGGTGCCTGGCCCAGTGCACTGCCTTGATCTTGTTCTCCTGGTGGGTACAGGCCCAGCCTCAGGGTTCCCAGTACAAGGATTCGAAACGTGGGCTTCAGAGTCATAGGAGTGGGAGTCTAATGTCAACCTACCATCTGTTAGCTCTGTGACCTTAGGCAGCCCGTGCCACCTCTCTGAGCCTCAATTTACTTGTCTAGAAGGTGGAAACGATGAGATCTACCTCACAGAACTATTGAGAGGGTTGAATGTGAGAGCAGTCGACACAAGCCTGGTAAATAAGAAGCACTCAGTAGGTACTGGTTATTATTGTTACCAGTGTGAGTTTTTTTTTTGTTTTGTTTTGTTTTTGACAGAACCTGGCTCTGTTGCCCAGCCTGGGGTGCCGTGGTGCAATCTCAGCTCACTGCATCCACTGCCTCCCAGGTTCAAGCAATTCTCATGCCTCAGCCTCCCCAGTAGCTGCGATTACAGGTGTGCACCTATTTACCACACCTGGCTAATTTTTGTATTTTTGGTGGAGATGGGGTTTCACCATGTTGGCCACACTGGTCTCAAACTCCTGACCTCAGGTGATGCACCCACTTTGGCCTCCCAAAGTGCTGGGATTACAGGCATGAGCCACCACACCTGGCCACCAGTGTGAGATTTTGAGTCCATCTGCATATGGGGTACCGGGAGCAATACAGAAAAACAATGCTTTTAAGCACTGCATTCTCAAGATTTTTTTTCCAAAGGTACAGCCTCATAATAATAATTCCAAGGTGTTATAATACTCTCAATTTGGTGATGAGGAAACTGAGGCATAAAGGGAGAAATGAGGACACTTAATGTCACAGCCGGCAAATGGTGAAGCCTGGACTTGAACCCAGGCCTCCTGAGTCCCCGTTCCGGAAAGCAACACAAGCAGCTGCTTTGATCTTCCAAAGCTGCTGTCCAACAATGTGCCAAAAGGAAGACAGAGCAGAGCTGCTCCTCTGGCCCGGCCCCTCCGCCCTGACTGCCGGCTGGCGGGCCTCGCAGGAGGAATTCGAGCGGCTGGCTTGTGCTCATGCCTGAGGAATGTCTTGAGAAGTCGTGCCTAAGCCCTCTGTATCTGACTCATCATCTCCCCGTCTCCAGGAGTGTCAGAGAAGAGCCCCCTTAATCCCTCCTGTCCTCGGTCCCAGGCTTTCATTTGTCAAACTAAAAATATTCCCTCCGGGAACCTCCTTTTGCCAGAGGCTGAATGAGGTATAAGGAGAATGGCGTTTCAGTGTCACTTCCTGACAGCGCCTTGTTATTGTTCCTGGGCCAGGGGAGCAGAGCCGGGTGGCAGGAGCACGGCGCCTCTGTCATTCTTGGGCCGGGGCCAGCCTGTTCACCTTTCTCCTGCAAGCAGCCTTCCCTTTTTCCTCTCTCAAAGCTCCAGACAATAGCCCATCAGTCTGACATGTAGCCTTGTCCCGGTCCCTTGGGGCTGCGTGTGATTCATGCCAGGTGAGGACTATAGAATGCCAACTTCATTTCCTTTGCAGCCTAAGGGCTGGCACAGTTTGTACTTGTCTGCAAGGCTGGTTTACTGATAAAGAGACATAGAGCTCGAAGGTAAAGGGGGGAAAAAAAAGGTAAAACAGACAGATGGAACTGGAACTCCCCAAGTAGGACAATGGCAATATGGGGAAGCCATCAAGATTTGTCTCCTGTTTCTCGCCTTCCTTTCCCTTCTTCATTCTGTCACTTCTGGCAGCCTGTTGGCCCCACGGCTGATCCCAAGAGTCCATGACCTTGACTTGGCCTAAAATGTTGGCTCACAGCCATAGAGCCACATCCCTGACCCCACCAGGAAACCCACTTGCTCAGTAGAAATAGAGCATAGTGAAATCAAAGGAGCACAGAATTTGGATGCGGGCTCCCCTCACCAACTGGCTGTGTGAGTTTGAATAAGGTATCTCATTCTCTGAGCCTGTTTCCTCATCTATATGGGTGGATAATAGTACCCATTATACCTGGCTATTGTGAAGAATAAATAAGGTGGTGCATATAAAATGAATCATACAATGCCTGTCAAATAGTAAGGGCTCGAATCATCATCACCATGCTTGTTCCTACAAGACCTAGCAATGGTGCCACTGCACCACTGGCAGCAGAAGACCTAGTTCTAGTTTCATCTCTGCCATTAACTAGCTGTATGACTCCAGGCAAATCCCCTAATGTCTCTGAATCACATGGATTCATTTGTAAACTGAAGAAGAATTTGGGCTTGATTTCCTCTAAGATGCTTCTAGATCTAAAATCTGTAGTCATCGAGATACCTGAGAGTAGACATTCATGGAAAATTTCATTCTTTTAAAGAACGTAAGAATAACCTTAGTCTAGGCAACATAGCAAAACCCTGTCTCTACAAAGAATACAAAAATTAGACAAGCATGGTGGCATGTGCCTGTACTTCCCACTACTCGGGAGGCTGAGGTGGGATGATCACTTGAGCCCAGGAGGCAGAGGCAGTAAGTTGAGATCGCACTACTGTACTCTGGCCTGGGTGACAGAGTGAGACCCTGTCTCAAAAAAAAAAAAGAAAAAAAAAAGTAAATTGGCCAGGTGTAGTGGGTCTTGCCTGTAATCCCAGCACTTTGGGAGGCTGAGGTAGGAGGATTGCTTGAGTTCAGGAGTTCAAGACCAGCCTGGACAACATAGGGAGACCCTGTTTCTACAAAAAATAAAAAAAGTTAGCTGGGCATGGTGGTGCACTCCTGTAGTCTCAGCTGCTTGTAAGGCTGAGGCAGGAAGGTTGCTTGAGCTGGGGAGGTCAAGGCTACAGTGAGCCACAGTCGTGCCACTGCACTGTAGCCTGGGTGACAGAGTGAGGCCCTGTCTCAAAAAAAAAAAAAAAAAAAAGTAACTGCTTGCTGTGGACTAAGTTGTGTCCCCTCCAAATTCATAAGTTAAAGCCCTAACCCCCAATGTGACTATATCTGAAGATAAGATCTTTAAGACATAATTGAAGTTAAATAAGGTGGCACCCTAATCTAATAGGACTGTGGCTTATAAAAAGAGGAAGAAATCTCCCCCTATCTTGCCATGTGGAGACCCAGAGAGAAGGCAGCTGTCTGCAGGCCGGGAGGAGAGTCCTCACCAGGATCCGAACCCTGCCAGACTTTCGTCTTGGCTTTTCAGCCTTCAGACTGTCAGGAAATAAATTTCTGTTGTATAGGCCACCCAATCTATGGTATTTTGTTACGGCAGCCCAACCTCACTAATACACTGCTGAAGGAAGGCCATCTGGCAAGGGAGCATTGAGGCAGAGAACGTAGTATCCAGCAAATCCTGGATAACCCTCATTGAACTGAAGAGGAATGATGGAATTTCTGCAGGCAGAGGGAGAAGCCACACACACCCAGCTGACTTTGCAGTCAGAAATCAACTGAAACAGTGCTATTAAAAGAAGAAACTCGGGGCCGGGCGTGGTGGCTCATGCCTGTAATCCCAGCACTTTAGGGGGCCAAGGTGGGCAGATCACGAGGTCAGGAGATCGAGACCATCCTGGCTAACACAGTGAAACCCCGTCTCTACTAAAAATACAATAAAATTAGCCGGGCATGATGGCGGGTGCCTGTAGTCCCAGCTACTTGGGAGGCTGAGGCAGGAGAATGGCATGAACCCGGGAGGCAGAACTTGCAGTGAGCACCACTGCACTACAGCCTGGGTGACAGAGCGAGACTCCTGTTAAAAAAAAAAAAAAAAAAAAAAAGAAACTCGGTCAGGCACAGTGGCTCACACCTGTAATCTTAGCACTTTGGGAGGCTGAGGCGGGCAGATCACCTGAGGTTGGGAGTTTGAGACCAGCCTGACCAACATGGTGAAACCCCGTCTCTACTAAAAATACAAAATTAGCCAGGAGTGGTGGTGCACGTCTGTAATCCCAGCTACTCGGGAGGCTGAGGTAGGAGAATCACTTGAACCCAAGAAGTGGAGGTTGTGGTGAGCCGAGATTGCCTCACTGCACTCCAGCCTGGGCAATAAGAGTGAAACTCCATTTCAAAAAAATAAAAAAAGAAGAAGAAACTCTATTTTCAAACTTGAATAGTGATTAACTCAGGCTCTGGAGTGAGACGAGTTGAGTTTGAACCTGAGCCCTGTTGCATGCTGACAGAGTGACTATAGAAAAATTAATTGACCTCTTCGGGTCTCATTTCCTCAGCTATCAAATGAGCCATTGCTGCTACCTCCTAACTCTGTAGAGTAAATGTGATAATCTACACAAGGTGCATAGTCCAGTGCTCCACACATAGTAGTACTTGATAAGTGTCAGCTGCTACTGGTAATAATGTCATATTGTAAATAATAATTATTAATTAACAACAATAATTTCATTCATATAACTTGCTTCACGTGCTTAAGCCAATAAATAAGCCCATGCTTTCCGTGTTATTCAAGCTGAAACTGATCATAACCCTGTCTCTCCCCCGTATCAGAAGATTGTCTTTCTCTCCTTCCTGGTGTCTACCCTCCCACACTGCGCTAAAGAGGAATGACGGAGTTTCAACTTATAGTTGCCACGCTCCAAATGCTTATTCATGTTAGAGCCAGTCTCACTGGGCATTCTATCAGATGCAGGTGTGCCACTAGGAAGCTGGTGAGGCCCTGGCTGTCCTGGGTCCACCCTTGCCGCGTTAGTTGCTGGAGCAACGTATCCCACCTGAAATTCTCAGCTCCGGCTGTAGTCGAAGTCACGGCACTTTTTTCTACTCCTTCTTGGGGGGCCCTTCATATCCTTTCTGCTCAAGTGACCTCACTGTACAACCTCAATCCTTTAGGTTTTAGAATAATCTTAAATCCAAAAGCATTGATCTAATAGCCTTTTCAACAAATGGTGCTGGAAAACTGGATACCCACATGCAAGAAACTGAAACTAGAGAGAGGCCTCGCACTCTTCACAAAAATTAACTCAAAATGGATCCTAGACCTCAATGTAAAATACAAAATTATAAAACTCCTGGAAGGTAACACAGAATAAAATCTAGATAACCTTGAGTATGGTGATGACTTTTTAGATACAACACTAAAAGCATGATCTGTGAAATAAATAACAGATAAGCTGGCTTTCATTAAAATTAAAAACTTCTGCTCTGTGAAAGACAGTGTCTAAAGAAAGAGAAGACAAGTCACAAACTGGGAGAAAATATTTGCAAGAGACACATTTGATAAAGGAATGTTATTCAAAATATACAAAGAACTCTTAAAACTCAGCAATTAAAAAGCAAACAACCTGATTAAAGAGTGGTCCAAAAACTTTAACGGACACCTCATGAAAGAAGATATACAGATGACAAATAAGCACATACAAAAAGGCTCCACATTATACATCATCAGGGAAATGCAAATTAAAACGACAATGAAATGTCACTATATACCTATTAGAATGGCGGAAATCCAATACACGGATAACACCAAATGCTGGTGAGGATGTGAAGTGACAGGAACTTTCATTCACTGCTGGTGGGAATGCAAAATAGTGTAGCCACTTTGGAAGACAGTTTGGCAGTTTCTTACAAAACTAAACATACTCTTACCATGCGATCCAGCAACCGCACTCCTTGGTTTTTAACTAAAGGAATTGAAAACTTATGTCCACACAAAAACTTGCACACAAATGTTTGTAGCAGCTTTATTAAAAATTGCCAAAACTTGGAAGCAACCAAGATGTCCTTCAGGAGGTGAATGGATAAATAAACCGGGGTACATCCAGACAGTGGAATATTATTCATCGCTAAAAAGAAATGAGCTATCAAGCCACGGAAAGACATGGAGTAACCTTAAATGCATATTACTAAGGGAGAGAAACCAAGCTGAAAAGGCCACATGTTGTAGGATTCCAACTACATGACATTCTGGGAAAGGCACAGCTCTGGAGATAGTGAAAAGATCATTGGTTGCCAGGGGTTAGGGGAGGGGGAAGGATGACTAGGCAGAGCACAGAGGATTTTTAGGCCAGCGAAACTATTCAGTATGATACGGTAATGGCAGATACATATCATTATATGCTTATCAGAGCCCACAGAATGTACACCAACATTGAACTTTCACGTAGACTGTGGACTCTGGGTGATAATGTGTCAACGTAGGTTCACTGGTTGTAACAAATGCTTCACTGTGGTGAGGGATGTTGATAGTGGGAGAGTCTAAACATGTATGAGGGTAGGAGGTATAGAGGAAGTCTCTGTACCTTTCTCTCAATTTTGTTGTGAACCTAAAATTTCTCTAAAAAAGTAAAGTCTTTAAAAAGCATTGATTTCCATTTGGATCTGCTGGTCCCGTATACAAATTTACCCATTCCTTCGCCAGAGCTTTTGAGCTCCACAAACAAAAGGTACTGGATAGGATGGCCTTTGACAAACTTTCAAAACTCCTTCCCCAGTGACAATGAAGTGCCTATTTGCCTTATATGTCTTTATGCCCCCAGGACTACGTAAGTGGCCCTTTTCACAGCAAGGAGATCTGCTCCAGTAATAATTCTACACTTTGTCAGATCAAAGATATTGTAGGTTGTAAAAGCAAATCACCCAGAAAAAAATGATTCCAGTTACCTATGACACATACTATTCTCTGAAAAACATCATGGTTTGAGGAATGGTAAAAATATGAGCTGAACTGTTCACAATAGCAAATACATGGAATCAATCTAAATGCCCATCAGCAGTGGACTGGATAAAGAAAATATGGTACATATATACCATGGAATACTATGCAGCTATGAAAAAGGGTGAGATCATGTCCTTTGCGGTAACATGGAAGGAGCTGCAGGCCATTATTCTAAGTGAATTATTGCAGGAACAGAAAAGCAAACACTACATATTCTCACATATAAGTGGGAGCTAAACATTGAGTATACATGGACACATGAAGGGAACAATGGACACTGGGGCCGACTTGAGGGTGGAGGTTGGGAGGAGGGTGACTACTGAAAAACGATCAGATACTATCCTTATTACCTGGGTGAGGAAATAATTTGTACACCAAATCCCTATGACATGCAATTTGCCTATGTACCAAACTTGTACATGAATCCCCAAACCTAAAATAAAAGTTGGAAAAAAAAAATCCCTGAAAGTTCTGTGGACTTATAAAAAGGGGATCCAATGAGCTGTAAGTCAACCATGAGGAGGTTTTGAAAGTGCTTGTCACAATGCTGAATGTAAAGTGTGTGCATACGTTGTACTTATATACTTATGTGGATGCTTTGTAGACACCAGATTTTCTCTGCTCATTCATCAACAGGCAGTTAAATGTTCTTGATTTCCACTTGACAAATTAATGTATTTTAGAAATTTAAATGCTGGAATAAAATTCAAAATCAATGTCTAAAAAAATAGGCTGGGTATGGTGACTTATGCCTATAATGCCAGCACTTTGGGAGGCTGAGGCTAGCAGATTACTTGAGGCCAGGAGTTCAAGACCAGCCTGGGCAACATAGAGAGACCTTGTCTCTACAAAAAATACAAAAAACCCCCCAAAAATTAGCTTGGCATGGTAGCACATGCCTATGGTCGAAGCTACTCAGGAGGCTGAGGTGAGATGATTGCTTGAGCCTGGGAAGTTGAGGCTGCAGTGAGCTATAATTGTGCCATTGCACTGCAATCTGGGTGACAGAGGGAGACCCTCCTCCAAAAAAAACCCCCAAAAACCAAAATCCAAAAACCAAAACACCCCAAGACAAACCTATGTGCATCTCAGAATCAATGAAAATATTAGGTAATATTTCTTGGGGATCTATCATGTGCTGGGCACTTGTTCTAAGACTTAATTCTAATTAAGAATTAATCTATCTACTCCTCATATTAGCTCTATGAAGTAGAAGCTATTACAGATGAGAAAAGTGAGGCACCTAGGTTTTATAACTTGATCTCATATTGTTAGGGAGTAGCTAGATTCAAACCCAGGCAGTTGTGGAATGCCATTATTAGGCATGAAGCAATAGCAATTTTTAAACAGCAACTTTCTTCTCTCTCTCTCACACGCACACACACACACACACTCAATTTAAAGTCCCAACTTACTGATTCCTCCTATTGCAATTATAATACCAACTTGTATTGAAGAACAAGAAATTGGGGTTGGAATGATTTAGTGAGTCCTCTTCAGAAAGGAATTATGGTGCTAAAGTCCCTCCAGTGGGAAGGGGTGGTATACATACCCTTAGCACCATACGTACCTTTAGCACCTAATAGAGAGCAGATTACCCAGGAGACCACTTTGTTTAAAAAAGAAGTGTGGTTGGCCGGGTGTAGTGGCTCATGTCTGTAATCCCAGCACTTTGGGAAGCCGAGGCGGGCGGATCACCTGAGGTTGGGTGTTCGAGGCCAGCCTGACCAATATGAGAAACCCTGTCTCTGTTAAAAATACAAAATTAGCCGGGCATGGTGGCACATGCCTGTAATCCCAGCTACTCGGGAGGCTGAGGCAGGAGAATCACTTGAACCTGGGAGGCGGAGGTTGCGGTGAGCTGAGATGGCGTCATTGCACTCCAGCCTGGGCAACAAGAGTGAAACTCTGTCTCAAAACAAACAAACAAACAAACAAACAAACAAACAAAGTGTGGTTGAGCTCTTGGTTTCCTGGCTCTTTCCAATGGCTCTCCTTGGAGTGGGGGCCTATTTATGTCGTGCAACATGGCTTTCTCACGATGATACTAGTAACATCCTCTCTTAGATGCTTTAGGAATGTTCTCAGCTGTAAGTAATGGAAAAACCCAATTAAAAACAGCTTCAACAAATAGAGCATTTTCTATCTATCTATCTATCTATCTATCTATCTATCTATCTATCTATCTCAGAACTAAGAGAAACAGCCTGTGTGTTTGACACACTGAGCCAGAGCTGGACTGCCTGCCTTCAGACACTCATCAGATGAGACAAAAATATATATATTATTTATAAATATAAATAGGTATTATATAAATAGATATTTATTTAATAAATATAATGTAAATATATATGGATATTTGGTCTCACCTGATGAGTGAAGGCAGGCAGTCCAGCTCTGGTACAATGACTTGGTGCTGTCAAACATGCAGGCTCTTTTTTTTTTTTTTTGAGACGGAGTCTTGCTCTGTCGCCCAGGCTGGAGTGCAGTGGCCGGATCTCAGCTCACTGCAAGCTCCGCCTCCCGGGTTCACGCCATTCTCCTGCCTCAGCCTCCCAGGTAGCTGGGACTACAGGCGCCCACCACCTCGCCCGGCTATTTTTTTGTATTTTTTTAGTAGAGACGGGGCTTCACCGTGTTAGCTAGGATGGTCTCGATCTCCTGACCTCGTGATCCACCCGTCTCGGCCTCCCAAAGTGCTGGGATTACAGGCTTGAGCCACCGCGCCCGGCCACATGCAGGCTCTTTCTCTTAGTCCTGCCATCTTAGCTTGTTGACATTTTGCCTCTTGGTTTTCAAATGGATTTGACACCTCTGACCCTTAGGTCCATGTTCTAGTAAGAAGAAAGGGGAAGGGCAAAAGAGCTCAGCTCTCCCAGGAGAATTCTTATAGCTCTTTAACTAAAACTGGGTCACATGTGTAGACCCTCAGGCCAATTACTAACCAAAGGTAATGAGGTGACCACAATTGTTTTGGGCCTGTTATGATGCATCCCCTAAGACTGGGAAGGTGTCTCCTCTCCCCAGGATCAAGGGATCCTTGACTGTTACCTGAGCAAGAGCAAAAGCAGGAAGTATGGTTGGGTGACAGGTGGGGAGCCACCAGTGTCTGCTACATGTCTCCTTATGCTTTGCTCTCCTTCCCTAGCCCATCGCCTACTTTTCTCTACTGAGGCTCAGATAAAAAGGGGGGACCTGCATCCCCTACCATTGTGTGGCCCTGTGGAATGTCAGTACTGTGAAGGGAGGGGCCGCCTCTGCTCCCCACACCATCCCTGAGCTTCTGACTTGCCTGGTGCGTTGTAGGCACTCAGTGAATACTGGAGTGCACAGAAGAATGAATATTGCCCTAGAGCTCACGTGTGTTGGCCACCCCCTCAGGAGCCAACAAGGCAAGATCAGGCCTCCCGTGGCCACTGGCCTGTGCAGGCAGTATGTGTGTGTGAGTGTGTGTGCGTGTGCATGTGTGCACGCTTGCAGCTCCTCCCTGCCTCAGACTGAATTACTTATAAACAGGCCTGTGCCAACCCTGGCAGGGTCTGCATTTCAACACAACACCTCCCGCAATTTCTCGAATTCTTTTGATTTGGCAAAATCCAAAAATAAAACAAAACCCCACCATCTTCCGCTCAGCATGACTCTGGAGCCCAGTGCCCTGCTTGAGCAATGGGTTCCGGATGTTTGGGATGTCTCCCCAGAGCTGGCCAATTCGCCTTTCCTCCTCCACATGTTCCTGCCCTGGATCCCAGCCTCCCTCCTCGCCTGTCTCCGGAGCTCCATGTGCAGGACCAGGACTCGGGGCTCTGCGGGCTCCCTGGGCCCCTATTGCTTGTGGGCACTCTTCCATTCCACATCCTGGGTGTCTCCATCTGGGACATCTGTTGATGTAAGTCTCTTGACAAAGGAATTGAGAACATTTTTCCCTTTGCCTTCAAGAATCCCATTGGCCCGGAAATGGAGGCTGCTGCAATCTCTCCAGCCTCTGGACTCAGGAAGCAGAGTGTGTGGTTGGGTAATTTCATGCACGTTAATTCCTAGACACCAGGGTGTGCAAACCACCTTTTATTATTATCTCACCCATGTCCAGGATTTTATACAAATGGATTTGTGAGCTCCTAATCTACCAAATTAGTGACTTAGATTAGAGTCTTCCCACCGTGATGGAATAGCAGGTGTTGTGATTCTTAATATAACTGAGGAAACTGAGGCTCTGAGAGGTTAAGGGAGAGATTCAAGGTCACACAGTAAGACAGGAGCAGAACCAAAGCTTGAACTGATTTTTTGTCTGATGAGCTTTCTGGTACACCACCTTACCTTTCAAGTTAGTTTCCTCGTGAATCCCCAGCACAACTAGGCACAGAATCCAGCCTCTCTCCAGGAAGATTCTTCTCATCTTCCAGCCCCGAAAATGTTGGTCAGGCAGGGCATGTTCTCCAGCCTGTGCCATAGTGGTGGATGTCATGTGGGCAGGCCCCTATGACAAAGAGCATCTGGAACTTGGAGCCTGGCACAGTCAATGCCCTGGAAATCCCTTCTGAACCTCCCCCTGTCACAACACCTGCCCAGCCCATGCCTCCTCTGTGTCTATGTTAATTAAAGCAATCATTTTCTCAATGTCTATTCCCCTGCCCCGACCCCAAATCCACGGGCAAACAGCAAGTTCAGCACTCTACTGCTAGAAAGGAAAGAGCACAAGGCTGGGAGTTGAGAAGCAGGGGTCAAGGCTGACCTGACATGGCCACTCACTAGATGTGGGACTTTCTCACAACCTTTACTCCTTTAGGACCTCAACTTTCTCCTCTGTGTAATGGGTGGGTAGGGGTGTGTTGGACTGAATGGCCTCTAGGCTCCTTTGTTTCTTTCTCTCTCTCTTTCCCTTCCTTCCTTCCTTCCTTCCTTCCTTCCTTCCTTCCTTCCTTCCTTCCTTCCTTCCTTCCCTCCTTCCTTCCTTCCTTCCTTTCTTCCTTTCTTCCTTTCTTTCTTTCTTTCTTTCTTTCTTTCTTTCTTTCTTTCTTTCTTTCTTTCTTTCTTTCTTTCTTTCTTTCTTTCTTTCTTTCTGTTTCTTCTTTCTCTCTCTCTCTCTTTCTTTCTTTCTTTCTTTCTGTTTCTTCTTTCTCTCTCTCTCTCTTTCTTTCTTTCTTTCTTTCTTTCTTTCTTTCTTTCTTTCTTTCTTTCTTTCTTTCTTTCTTTCTTTCTTTCTTTTTTTCTTTTGACAGGGTTTCACTCTGTTGCACAGACTGGAGTGCAGTGGCGTAATCTTGGCTTACTGCAACTTCTGCTTCCTGGGTTCCAGCGATTCTCCTGCCTCAGCCTCCTAAGTAGTTGGACTGCAAGTGCGTGCCACCACGCCTGGCTAGTATTTTGCATTTTTAGTAGAGACGAGGTTTCACTATGTGGGCCAGGCTGGTCTCAAACTCCTGACCTCAGCTGATCCGCTCATCTCGGCCTCCCAAAGTGCTGGACTTACAGGTGTAAACCACAGTGCCCGGCCTCTTTTCTATCATTGTGCTATAGTGTGTCTTTGTGGTGCTATTTAACATAGAAATGGCACAGACATACGTGGAACCAGGAACAGAATATTGTCTATGCTGTTTGTTTCCATGTAGTTTGAGAACCTGGAAATATGGAAGGAGTTTATTAGGTGCAACGTGTGTGCATGAACCACAGCATTGTTAGCGAGAATGGACACTAAGGAAGTGAACAGTTACGAACTGCTTTGTATGTGCTGGGCACGCCACACTCCTTGATCTTATCTGATCCTCATTATAACCTCACGTGGTGGAACCTGAATCTGGCTCTGTTGTTCTTTCTAAAACTTCACGCTGCCATATATTAATGATATCTTCTGTTTACTGAGCATTTACTGTGTGTCAGAGCCTATTCCAAGTAATTTTTTTTTTTTTTTTTTGAGATGGAGTCTTGCTCTGTTGCTCAGGCTGTAGTGCAGTGGCACGATATCGGCTTACTGCAAACTCTGCCTCCCGGGTTCAAGTGATTCTTGTGCCTCAGCCTCCCAAGTAGCTGGGATTACAGGTGCATGCCACCACAACTGGCTAATTTTTGTATTTTTTTTTTTTTTTTTTTTTAGTAGAGATGGAGTTTCACCACGTTGGCCAGGCTAGTCTCGAACTGGCCTCCAGTGATCTGCCCACCTCAGCCTCTCAAAGTGCTAGGATTACAGGCATAAGCCACCGTACCTGGCCCTACTCCAAGTAATTTAAATACAGTATTTTATTGAATCCTCACAATAATCCTGAAAAGGTGAGGATTATCCCTTTTATGGATGTGAAAATGGAGGCACAGAGAAAGGAAGTCACTTGCCTAGGATCTCAGGGCTAAGGACTGTCAGAGCGTGATTCTCACCCAGTTCTGCTTGATTACAACACCCGTGTTCTTAACTACTGGACTAGGTTACCTCCACTCTGCTGTAGGGACAGCTGACAGCCCTCAGCAGGGTGTCTACTATGTACTTGCTACTATGTCTACTATGTACTTGCTACTATGTCTACTATGTACTTGCTACTATGTCTACTATGTACTTGCTACTTGCTACTATGTCTACTATGTACTTGCTACTTTCTACCATGTCTACTATGTACTTGCTACTATGTCTACTATGTACTTGCTACTGTGTCTACTATGTACTTGTCTACCTTGTACTACTATGTCTACTATTTACTTGTCTAC
The DNA here is from genome assembly GCF_037993035.2 of Macaca fascicularis. Classification (NCBI taxonomy): domain Eukaryota; kingdom Metazoa; phylum Chordata; class Mammalia; order Primates; family Cercopithecidae; genus Macaca; species Macaca fascicularis. The sequence continues at coordinate 50,037,167 of NC_088390.1, forward strand.
TATGTACCAGTATGTCCTTGGAGGGAGGTGTACAGTCTGTGGACATCTAAAAACAAGCACCATCGGCCGGGCGTGGTGGCTCACCCCTGTAATCCCAGCACTATGGGAGGCCGAGGCGGGTAGATTACTAGGTCAGGAGATCGAGACCATCCTGGCTAACACGGTGAAACCCTATCTCTACTAAAAAATAAAAAAAATTATAGCCAGGCGTGGTGGCAGGCACCTGTAGTGCCAGATACTCGGGAGGCTGAGGCAGGAGAATGGCATGAACCCGGGAGGTGGAACTTGTAGTGAGCCAAGATCGCATCACTGCACTCCACCCTGGGTGACAAAGCGAGACTCCGTCTCAAAAAAAAAAAAAGAAAAATAAAAAGTACCATCTACCCTCTGTCCACTAATGATTTATATTCCTCCCACATGCAAAATACACTCATCCACCTCCCAAAGACCCCCAAATCATTTCATCACAGTATCAGAGTGAATTGCAACATTTTTCATCTAATTTACAAGCTGATGAGGTGCCTCAGGTGTAATTCCTTAAATTCAGTTCTTTAAGGAAGAGCTGTGAACACACACACTCAAAAATGTAATGATGGAATAGGCATAGGATAATCACTATAGACATTTATGTTCAAAAATGTGGGAAATGTGAGGCATAAAAGTCATTAGTCCATAGAATGTCTGAAATACAATTAGAAAAATGTTGGAAGTTCTCTGATTATGACTTGGTTTACTCCTGACTAGAAATAATTTTTCATGACTGTTTGCCTTGCCATCTGGGGTCTTGGTTTGCCCTCTGAGTCACTTTTCCTTTTCCATGAGAAGTAGTCTTGTCTACAACTGTATAGTTTTCTCAGCTTATTTCATGCCAGGTTTTATTTGTGGGGGGTGGTGGGGTTGGGGGAGGAAGGTTCAAAGGTTGTTTTCCATTTTGTACTGTTACTGTCTAAGCCAGTGGTGTTTCTGCAAATACAATTTTTTAAAAAAGTTTGTGAGTCTCTTCTGAACCATACTGGAGTCATTCCACTAAACAAAAGTCATACCTAGAAATCTCTTTGAGATAAACTCATGGTCTTCTGCTAAAATGGCGGAGGGACATTAAGCTTCTTAGGATCTCTATTATTTGAGAGTATCTGTGAGGCATACACCAGTTTTTTAGAGGTGTTTTGTCTGATTGAATAGCACTCTGAAATATTAGTGTACTATTAGAGCTTTCCGAGATCTTAACAAAGGGCTTTAACTGCCACCCTCTTGGCTTCATCTTCTGACTATTTTTTTCTGCAGTATCCTGAAAGTGATCATGGATGGAAGCCATTTCTATTTATTTATTTTTTCCCTCAATATATTACCACGTTAGGAAGCCTTTTTTTATTTTTATTTTTATTTTTATTTTTATTTTGAGATGGAGTCTTGCTCTTGTTGCCCAGGCTGGAGTGCAATAGCATGATCTTGGCTCACTGCAACCTCCGCCTCCAGGGTTCAAGCCATTCTTCTGCCTCAGTATCCCAGGTAGCTGGGATTACAGGCGCCTGCCACCACGCCTGGCTAAGTTTTGTATTTTTAGTGGAGACAGGGTTTCGCCATATTGGGCAGGCTGGTCTCAAACTCCTAACCTCAAGTGATCCACCCACCTCAGCCTCCCAAAGTGCTGGGATTATAGGCACGAGCCACCGTGCCCGCCCAGGAAGCCATTTCTTAATTTTAGCTTTGATTGCCATCTTGGGAAGTTGAAAACTTTTAAGACTATCAAGTCCTGGCACCTCCATGTGTAGCAGTCCTTCTTTTAGCTTATCTGTCTCCCCTCACATTTTACTCTAAGCAGCAAGAAACCAGGTGGCTCCTTGAACACACAGCTTAGTAATCTCTTTAGCTGGATCCAGCTCATGACGTACAGGTGACAGTGTTGCTAAACTTTTTGCCACGATACAACAAGGATCCTCCTTTCTTCTACTTTCCAGAAAGTTTTTCCTTGATTTTTTTTATGCTGTTATCTGAAGCCTCCTCAAAGATCATCATGCATCCACCAGCAGTTTTGTTGAAACTCTTCAGGACTTTGCTAAAACTGTCCTCAATATCCTTCTATCTTCTGCTTATTGCTTGGTTCTAAAGCCACGCCTACATTTCTAGATATTACTTTTGACAGCACCTCACTTCTGGTACCAAAATCTGTATCTATTGATGCATAACAAATTGCCCCCCCCACCCCCAAACCAACATTTTAATCTCATCAGTTAAGGGCCAAGGAATCCAAAAGTAGCTTAACAGGAGGGTTCTGGCTCAGGGTCTCTCATGAGATTGCAGTCAAGATGTTGGCCAGGCCTGGAGGAACCACTTCCACAATGGCTCATTCACATGGCTATTGGCTAGAGGCCTCAGTTCCTCAAGGGCTACTGGCAGGAGGCCTCAGTTTCTCACCACATGGACTTCTTTACGGAGTTTCAAATGTGTCCTTTTAACATGGCAGCTGACTTTCCCCAGAGTGAGTGGTTCAGAGAGAGCAAATACGAAGCTTCAGTGCCTTTTGGTTTTGGAAATGACAAATCTTAACTTCTGCTACATCCCATTGGTCACAAAGACTAACCCTGATACAATGTGAGAGGGGACTACTCAAGGGTATGATTATCAGGAGATACAGGATCACTGGGATCCGTCTTGAGGCTGCCTACCATTGATGTCCATTGACTCATCTCTCTGGGTATACAAAATACTGCTATGAGCTGGATTACAAGGGGAAGGAGAGGGAGATTGATTTTTTTTTTTATGCTTTGTGACAAGAGCCCTGCTTTCATGCAGAATTTCAGCAACATCATTTTTTAAAATTTTTTATTCAAAGCCTATCATTTCCTAGAATCTAGGCATGAGCCTATGAAGGAGGCTGGCCAGGAGACAAATCCAAGAGGCAGATGCTATTCTACAGTCAAAGCCACACTTCCTCTGAGCATAAGGATTTGTTTAGGCCCTGCTCCTCTGTCCAACTTCCTGTTCTTGTCAGGTGAGTTATTTCTTCAGATGTGAATAAGTAAATTCCAGGTAGGACCCTAGAGCACCCCGGATATGTGTTTGAGTCCTAGCTACAGACACAGCTTAGGCACTAGCTGGGACTTTGCTAAAAAGGTCAAGAATCAGGATAGTGTAAGAATGTGGCCTGGGGAGAAAAAGAAGCAGAATCTGCCCTAAACATGCACTGCGTAGGCCCACAGTCCCTTGGCTGAAAGGGGCTTTGGGGTACATTTCTTGGGTAGAGAAGCCATGATGCCCCCAACTGGTCAACTAGAATCCACTCTGGCAGCAAACAAAAGGTGTGATAAGATAATCTGGACTTCTCAATATTTATAGTGATTCCTGCATTTGTATCAATCTTTGGGTCCTCATTCCTTTTGTGGCCTTCTGCTTCATACTTAAGATTTCTGATCTTTTCTTTTCCTTTTTCCTCTTCCTCTTCCTCTTTCTCGTCCACCTCCTCCTTCACCTCTTCCTCCTCCTCCTCTCCTTCTCCTTCTCCTTCTCCTCCTTCTTCTTCTTCTCCTCCTCCTTCTCCTTCTCCTTCTCCTTCTCCTCCTCCTCCTCCTCCTCCTCCTCCTCCTCCTCCTCCTCCTCCTTCTTCTTCTTCTTCTTCTTCTTCTTCTTCTTCTTCTTCTTCTTCTTCTTCTTCTTCTTCTTCTTCTTCTTCTTCTTCCTCTTCCTCTTCCTCTTCCTCTCCTCCTCCTCCTCTTCCTCTTCCTCCTCTTCTTTTTTGAGACAGTGTCTTACTCTGTTGCCCACACTGGGGTGCAGTGGTATGATCATGGCTCATTGCAGCCTTGACCTCCTGGGCTCAAGCAATGCTCTATCTCAGCCTCAGGTCCAAGTAGCTTGGGCCACAGGTGTGTGCCACAACACCTGGTTAATTTAAAAAAATTTGTTGTAGAGACAGGGTCTCATTATGTTGCTCAGGCTGGTCTTGAACTCCTGGGCTCAAGCCATCCTTCTGCCTTGGACTCCCAAAGTGGATTACAGGTGTGAGTCACTGCACCCAGCCAAGATTCCTGATTTATTTCCTAGTCCAATGACTCCCTTCTGGAATGACCCTGGGTACCCTCTGTGAGTGAATACAATCATTACTGACCTTGTGGCCCACTTCTGGTGCAATTTTTTGGATCTTGACGTAACTTTTCTCTGTACCATGGAGAAATTTGATTACACCCTCAGTTTGTCCTCAGATTGCCTCTCTATTCAGGCCTGTTACATGAGGGCATAGTATTAAAGAGGGTAGTTCTAGAAGTTCTGAAGAAATCTCAACTTAAGACTTGCCCACCATCATGCTAATGGGCATAAGCTAGTGGAAGGAGCCCACTCGCTCCAGGGAGGGACAGATGTATTACAGGAATGAGCACTGTCCTCCTGAGAGGCGACGTGGAATTTTGTGTGAGTAGAGCTGCTGCGACTTCATTGGAAAGTATTCTGTCTTTAATGTGTGCACCCGACGTGATGAAGAACCTGCCAAGAGTCATCTTGAAGACCTACCAGTCGCTACCTGCTTTTGCTGAGTTCCCTGAAGTCACTGGTGCAGTGAGCAGAGGCCTACATGACCACGACTAGTTGGATGTTTTAATACTGTAGATAAAAAACAGAACAACTTGAAGGCATATTCATCTCTATTTCGCTCTTCTTTTCTCTCCTGAAATTGGGGCTTTCAACTAGAGGGAATCAGAGCTCTTTAAAAACAAAAAAATAAATAAAATAGTATTTTGTATCTGGGACCATGCTTATGGTAACAGGAGTGCCTGTTATAAAAACAACAATATATGTGAGAGGAAACTTGCCTACCTGATCAAAACTCTTTAAACTGAGGAAGAAAAAAAGCTAAGATAAATGGTATGAATGATATGAATGAATGAAAACATTCTTACGTCTTGCACCAAAAGTCCTCTTAAGAAAGGAACTGTTTTGATCAGGAAAATCCCTTGAAAAGCAGTGTGAGATCGAAGGTAAGACGCAGTAGAAATAATCTAGCATGCTTCAAGGGGGAAAGAAAAGAATCAGCTAAAACCTCTGTATGTTAATAAAAAACAGGAATTTGCAGCAAGTGGGAGAGAGTGGGGATGAGAGCAGAAGGTAGACAGAGGACAAAGTACAACATTATGGCAGGGTAGATGAAGGACTTTTGAAATGAGGACGCCTCATGTTCATTTGGAGTTGTTTTTCTGCTGTGCTTAGAAATGCCTTGCAAGAGTATTTTTGCATAGAAAGTAAGGATAAGAACTTGGCTTTAAACGTGGGTCAATGTGATGAAGTAAGAGAAAATGTAAACAAGATAGAGAGATGATCCATAAGCCGAAGGCATGAGACATAGCAAAACCTCTGAACCAGGTTCTCCAGCAAAAGTAACAGGGAAACAGAGGTGTTCAGGAGTCTGCACAAGGCAAACTTGACATGTGACATGAAGATCAAGTATGATTTCAGAGAATTGGACATGTGCTGGTATCATGCTCATCTGGCAGTGGAAGGAGAGGATGGTTTAAAAGGCAACCAGTCTGGGCAACAAAGTGAGACCCTGTTTCTACAAAAAATAAAATAAATGACTTGGCATGGTGGTGCACCTTTGGTCCTAGCTACATAAGAAGCTGAGGCAGGAGGATCACTTGAGCCCAGGAAGTTGAGGCTGTAGTGAGCCATGTTTGTGCCACTGCACTCCAACCTGGGCGGCAGAGCAAGACTCTATCTCAAAAAATATATATATGTAAAATAAAATAAAATAAAAGAAAAGAGAGTTCTAATAAAGGCAGGGAGGAGAGCACTAGTATATATGAGGAGTGTGAAAATTAACTTAAGGGTGAACAGAGTAGAGAATTTGGGTGATAAGAGAAAAAATAATAATCTGTGCTAATGTTTATTGAGGTTTCTTTTATAGGTAGGCACCGTCAAAGCATATGGCATGCAATACATCATTTCATTTTCACTACAATCTTAAAAGACACAGATTTCTCATATTATAGGTGAGGAAACTAAGGATTATAAAGGTCAGGCCATTTGTCCAAAGTCACCTTGAAAGAAAATGGAGTGGGAATCCAGACCCAGGGAATCCAGAGTCTAAGCTTTTATGCATATGTGCCCACCTGGAATAACAGAAGATATAGATGATTTTTTTTTTTTTTACAAAGTTCTGATTCTCTAGCACAGACGCAAGGTGAAGAAATGATAGAGACTGTCAACTTTCCAGTCATCTGCTGACAGTGGGGGTCTTATTATCCTAAAAGCTGAATCTTTGGCAAAGTGTTTTCACCTTGCAAGGAAGATGACATCCTCTCTGAGACAAAGAAGAAGGAAAGGGAACTGTCCACATGCATTTTGTACATCCAGGGATGAACTGGCTGTTCCCATGGAAGTCATGGGAACCCTGGGAGGGAAAAACTATTCCAGTCCTATTGGAGGTTGTGACATTGAAGAAGGAGGACCATGGCCCCAGGTTAACACGTGCCTGGACATTGGGAAGGTAGACATATTAGCCAGGGTGCTTTCAATAGCCTGCAAAGGAGGGGAGTAAGTTGGCCCTAGTCATGGAAAGCCCATGGGTGATTGGCTTCAGGCGCTGCTGTGATCAGGATCTCCAACAATAAGGCATTGAGGGCTACGGTTGTTTTTTTTTTTTTTTTTTTTTCAGACAGGAGGTTGCTCTGGAGCCCAGGCTGGAATGCAGAATTGTGATCATAGCTCACTGTAGCCTGGACACCTGGGCACAAGCACTCCACCTGCCCAGCCTCCGGAGTAGCTGGGACTACAGGTGCGCACCACCATATCTGGCTAATATTTTTTCTTTTTCTTTTTTAGAGATGAGGTCTTGCTATGTTTCCCAGGCTTGTCTCAAACTCCTGACCTCAAGTGATCCTCCTACTTCAGTCTCTCAAAGTGCTGGGATTACAGGTGTGAGCCATCACACCTGGCCCCAAGGACTACTTTGATCTCTGTTGCCTCATCCCTTGGTTCCATGTATCGACATCTGCTGACAGGTGGGAAAGGCAACTGCAAATACTTTCAGATTTATATCTTCTCACTTTAGCTACCCTTTATCTCCTTCAATTTCTATTTTTCAACTCAAACCAGATCCCTAATTGACATGGCTAGGTCTCATGCCACCCTCTGTACTAGTCACTATTGCAAGGTCAATGGCATACTATGACTGAGCCAGCCTGAGTCACTCTCTCACCCAGAGATGGAGTTTGGGTTAGGGAGGGTGTGGGAGGTGCAGTTCCACAAAGGAAATATGATCCCTGGAACAAGATAATGTATCCATCATAACATGTTCTAAATGTTCACAGAGAAGACTGGCTCTATAGCCAATGACCTCGTAAAGGAAGATAGGATGTGTTTAGAAAAGACATTATAAAACTATGGTCAGAGCTGATCCCAATGAGGAGAGACATAGATGGGATGGAGCAGGTGACTAAAGCCACACTTGAGCCATGCAGGTTGCTCTATGGTGAGTTCTGACTTTAAAAGGACATAGGAACTGTGGGGTCCTGAGGATGATGAGTAGGGGGGGCCTTTGGAAATAGTTGCAACAAGGCTGATTCAGCACAAAATCAGATTTAAAGAGGAAGACATTTTGAGGACAATTAAAATCTTTGGGGGCTTTGTTTAGTAAGCGAAAAACAGAGTAAGCATAGACCTATTGCTTGGGCAAAAGGAGATATTGTTAGATAAAAAGACAGAGAAAGTAAAAGAAAAGTTGAAAATGTAATTTTTCCATCAAGGACGTCAAACCAGAAAGGGAAGAACAAACAATGTACAAAATTGAGATTCAAAGTCAGTAGAGAGACAGGGATGGCTCACTCAATGGTTATTTCCTCCCTCTTTTCTTGGCCTTTTTTTTTTTTTTTGGATATAAAGTTTCACTCTTGTTGCCCAGGCTGGAGTGCAAAGCTATAATCTTGGCTCACTGCAAACTCCACCTCCCGGGTTCAAGCGATTCTCCTGCCTCAGCCTCCTCAGTAGCTGGGATTACAGGCACACTCTATCACGCCCAGCTAGTTTTTGTATTTTTAGTAGAGACGGGGTTTCACCATGTTGGCCAGGCAGGTCTCAAGCTCCTGATCTCAGATGATCCACCCGCCTCGGCCTCCCAAAGTGCTGGGATTACAGGCATGAGCCGCCGCGTCTGGTCGGGCCTGATTTTTTAATGTGTCAACATTCCTCCACTATATCTGAGATGCAGTGGTCCAAGAAGATCACTGTAGTTCCATTCTCCACATCATGGATTGGCTTAAGGATGGGCATGAGACTTACTTCTGACCAATGAGATAGGGGAATGGTCTGCCTGCCAGGGTTTCTGAAAATGTGTCCTTGCTTCTAAGTAGAAGATACATGAAACCAGAGTCATTTTATTGCTGGACATTGTTGTATTTGCATGGCATAGGTGGAACTGTAAAAACTGTTTTGAGATCGTGAGGGAAATCAATTGACAACTGACCACCTGAGGATGGTGGAACAAAAGAGTAGATAAGTATCCTTGGAGATGCAATCCACCTACTGAAGTAATCAATCTTGAAGCCCCTCTTCCTAGCCCCTCTCATTTTATGAGATAACCAATTTTCCTTATACTTCAAGCCAGTTGAGCCTAGGGTTTCTCCTCTTTGCAGCCCAAGGTGTCCTGGTTGGCTCAGAGCTAAAGAAAGCTGAGGAGCTCAGATAGGAAGAGGGCAAGAAGCTGATTTAATTGCGTCTCAGGAACTGGCCTGATGACTCACATCTCGAGGTGTGGAAAGAACTTTCCGGTGGGGCTAGGGAGCCACTGTCAGTAACTTTTAAGTAATTGTGGAGAATAGAAGGTGGTGCCAGAATCAGGAACTGGCCAGAGATTATCCTGATTTTCATAAAAATAAAAGAAATTGTTTCTGGAAACTCCAGACAAGTAGATTTGAGGTAGGTAACAACAGAGAAGCAAGATGCATTAGAAAGCAGATGGTGAGTGAGCATTTAGGAAGGAATGCAGTGGTCAGTTGAAAGCAACATGACTTCACTGAGCACAAGTTATTCCAAAGTAACCTCATTTCCTTTTTTGATAAAGTTACTATGCTTGTGAATCAGGTGTACGCCATAAACATTGCAGGTCTTGATTTCAGCTTAGGGTTAACAGTTTCTCTCATGGTTTCCTTGTGGCTAAGATGGTGAAATGTGGGTTGGATGAGAGCAGTGGTTTTGTGTATTTGCAGCTGTCTCAACAGCTGAATCCAGAGTGTTGAGTATTGAATGGATGTCACAGACCATGTGCTGAGCCCCATCAGGGTGGTAGAGAGAGAAGTCACACATTGGCCTGGGCCAAGGGCTTGGCTGGGAGCGAAAGTCTAACACTCTGGGTGAGACAGTCTAGAAATGGGCAGGACTAGTGCCAGCAAAGCCCGGATCTGTCACCCAGGGACCAAGGGTTAAGCAGAGTGGATCAAGTGGACACAGGATGGGGGTAGAAGTGAGAAGGATCATGGAGAAGACCTAGAGAGGAGGAAGCAGACAAAGAGATGGATTTCAGGAGGGAGGAAGAGGAAGGCGGGATCAGAGGGAAGTCAAAGGAAGTCATAGGAGTGGGTGTGCATAGAGTCCTGCTCCTTGCTTCTTGAAGGTGGCCGGGTCCAACTCATGACAATGGATATCAACCTTCAAGGAGGTTTCTTACAAAGTGCCAGCAGCTCTAACCTTGATCCTGTCTGATATATCATTAGATGAAAACTCAGGAGGCAAACTGATCAAAGGTGTAAATGTCACACATCTGAGAGGGAGAGTTAATACCAGAGGTGACAGAATGAGGGCCCAGAGTGGTCCTGACAGGTTGGAATGTTGGGTCAAAAACAATAAGATACAACTGAACAAGCCTGAATGGAAAGTCTGGCATTTACATGCAAAAAACAAGCGGCAAAAGAAACCAGAGGAGGGCTCCTTGCCTTGGCAGGAAATCACGTGAAAAATATCGGAGGCTTTTCAATGACCACCAGCTCAGAATAAGCCAAGAGTGTGATATGATTGCTAACAATCCGGCGCACAAGAGACAGAAGTATTCAGAGAAATGCAGTACTCATGGGAAGGAGTGGTCTCATTATATTTTTAGTCAGATGACATCTGGAGTATCATATTCAATTTTGGGCATCAGATTTTGAGAATGGCATTGATGAATCAGAGTGTGCTCAGAGATAGGCTGCTTAAGATGAAGAAAGTTCAAGAAATTATGTGGTGCGAGGAGAGGCTGAAGGATCAGAGCACATTCTGCCTGGAAATGCAAACAGGATTTGTGAGCGAGATGCATGTCATTGAGGAAGAAGCTGAGGTAGAATTACAGCCAAAGGGTGCAAGATACAGGGAATACACATTCCTACATATAAAGACAACCTTTCTGATCATTATAATCAACAGAAATAGTGTCAGTTGTATATCGCTTACAAGTGTCAAAAGCATGGGCCCATTTGTAAGGTGAGCTATTATTTCCATGCTATAGATTGAGGTAATTGGAACAATCAAGAAATTGCATCCTACAGTATCTTCTGCACCTAGACCATTACCTGGTAAATATTTGTTGTATGAGTGAGATATCACGGAGGTTGAATGCCTTTCCCAAGATTGCACAAATGGATTCTCAGGGTTTCTGCCTTTCCGGCTCCACTGTATGCCTTGGAGGAACTCTGAGATGCCCCAGGCCGTCTTGGGGGGTTGAGGTGTCTTGTCTTCAGAGACCACGTGGACATCGGCCAGCATGTATTAGAGAGCTTCCTGGCATAGGGTGATGGGGGTAGGGGGAACCAGAGTACCTAAAAAACCCTTCCAACTCAGAGGCTTCCCCCAGAATATTCCTAATCTAAGGAACTCTTAGTTGCTGTTTATGAACGCAGGGAGAGTGTGGAATCTGTCTTCACACAGACCCAGCCAGCGGCTGTGGTCGATGCTATCTTCTCCTGGAATCTCTTCAGTGCTCTCCCTCTAGATCCCTATCTGGGTGTGGGTGTGTGTCTCTAGTGCTTCTAAATCCAGACATCCAGGGTAAAATTTATCATACAAGTTATCAAGAAAAAGACAGAATTTCAGCTTAGTGGGCTGCCTGGTGCATGCTTTTGATTTCTGTCTTTGTTGCCAACCTCTCTAAAAAGTGTAAGTCTTCACATCTGCTTTGATAAAGGGGAAAACTCCTTTTCTCCAGAACATGGATTCTGCAGAGTTGAGGCCCATGATCATCTTAAGTGAATTCAAATATATATTCTTTTTACACTGACCTCCAGGATGGACCAAGGAAAGTGTTTTTCCCTCTTATAGCAAAAGTATAAATTATGATACCCCTTTAATTGTGATGGGGATGAGGTGATCAGACCGCGGGTCATCAAATCGACAATGTCAGCCTGTGTTTGCATCAAGTTCTCCCTTGTCCTCCAGGAGAAATGCAAAAGAAGTCTCCAGGAATGGAGGGTCCCAGTGGACCACCTTCCAATCAGCAGAGGCTTGGCTGCCAGTCCTGCAGCCGCGTGTGCTACTAAGTGGTGTCCAAAGTCTCCACTAGGTGGAGAAAAAGAGCGGTTATGAAACGTACAAAGCCCCAAATCAAAAACACAGTCCAAAGAGTAAAATCCAATTCTAAATGGAACTCGAAAACTTGAGAAGTAATTTAAAGGAACCACATTAAATACTAGAATGTTTAATGGGGCCCATGTGTCCCGAGCAGAGAAAGAGAGTGCGAGAAATGGAACAGAGGAAATCAGGGAGACAATATGTCTGTGCGACTTGTTCTAATTAGGGGCACAGCGCTGCTGAGGATCATTCATTATAATTTGGTTAAATCTTCAGTACGGCCAAGGCACCTCTGCTGAGTGGTGTAAAACAAAGGGCTCCGTCGTAAACGGGGTGAGCGTCTCTCCGTTGGAGGTTAACGCCAGTCACTCGGGAGGGCCCAGGGCTGTACATCACTCTCCTGCCAGTTCTTCTTTATGACTCCAGCGCTGGGCTCCAGCTAGCAGATGTCTGCAAATTTCGGGGAGGAGAGGGGAGGGGAGTCGGGGGACGGAGGGGGCCCCCGGCGCTCATTGTCTCCAACTTGTCTGTCGCTTAATTCAGTATCTCTGTCTGCCGCTGGAGCGGGATGGGAAGAGTTCAAAGGAGGAAATCAAAACAATCCATAGATCAGAGCTTGGGAGTGATCGGTGTGGCACCCAGAAATCACCGGCACTCCTCCGGCTCCGCTTTGAAATGTGGACGCCAGCGATGATTTAGTGCGCCGCGCCGGCGCTCGCACCAGCAGCACGTGGAGCGCTTCCTGGGGGGTTATTTTTTAGAAAGGAGAAGGTAGCCAGAGACTTGGGCGGGGGGTATGGTGGTGTGGGTCAGGTTCAGGTTTGTCCCAGGCTAGAGGCGGTGTTTTTAGCTCAGAGCTAAAAGTGAGGTGTGGATGGTAAGAAAGATCTGAGGCGGAGCTGAATCCCCCCGCCGCTGCCCTCAGTGCGCACACAGCGCAGCTCAGTGCTGTTTTGAACACAGCAGCTCAGTCCCTTTGGCGTGGATGCCTCACTCAGGCCTCCTACCAAGCTCTCCAGCTTGGGAGGGTGCCATTGTCTGCTTTATGCTGTTGCCTTCTATCCCACCCCCAGCCAACCAGCTGCTTTGCTGTGGCACAGACAGGGCCTCTGCCAGCCTACGGGGTATCTTTAAGTACAAGGTGGCCCCTCTGGAAATAAGGGCAGAGCTTGGCCAGGCTCCTAGTGCCTTTCTTGGGCTGATATAGTCTTGAGCCCCGCACATGGCTTGTCAATTAAAACGCAGGTTGGATTTCTACCTCTGCTTAACCTTCCCACCAGGTATCTTTGTGTAAAACACAGACAGCCCATCCTTAGGCATCTGTCCTGGGGATGGGCAGACTACTAAGCTAGGGCATTATTCCAGGCACACTTGCGGGGTTGAGCCCCAGACTGATTGTACAAACAAATATTCCTGGGTGTCAGGTCTTATGCTGGTTATTGATGGGGCCTGTTTCATTGGATGAGGAGGAGCTGCATTTCCTGGCTTCACCTCCACACCCAGGTGGTCCACCTGCAACTGGATGCTATTCATCAGGTTGAGGAGGAGGAAGAGAATAGATGAGTCAGAGTGAGCTGTTCCATGACTAGTAAAAAGCAGAGGTGCAATAACTTCTAAAGGTAGAATAAATGCTTCAATCCACGTTTCCACCTCCCCAGTTGGGGGCTAGATACCCCTGCTCTGTGTTGTGTATTTGTCCATTCACTTGTTTGACTTCCTCCTCTTAGACTTAACTGCGTAGTCCCTGTTCACTTTAGGTTCCGATACCCTGCGAGGTGCCAGATTCAGTAAGTCCTTGCCTCATTACATGCGAAGAAAGTACTTTCTACCGTCTTGGCTCTTATTTAGCTGAATACTTGTAATTTAATTCATTGATCATTTATTGAGCACCTGTGATGCTGGCACTGTGCTATGTGCTAGCGCCATAAAGATGATTAAAATGGGTGCCTGACCCTAAAGAATTTATGCTTAAGGGTAAAGTGAGGAGAGAGCTATCTGGGGAAAACTGACAAGTACCCTGCTAAGTTGCAATGTGTAAGCCTAAGAATGCTTATGCACTAGCTACAGTGGGGTCCTAAGCAAGGGAGTGATTCAGTTTGAGACGGCCCTAGTGGTAGCCCCGAAGGGGCTCTGGAATGGTCTTATCCAGGGTTCAAGCATGGAGAGGTGGCCTGCTTGGAAAATTGTGTTGGATAACACGCATGTAGCAACCAGACCTATACTGAACCCCAAATGCTAGGATAGGACAAACTTGGCCGCTTTCTCTGAAGACTCTCAGAAGAGAGGTTCTTCTCTGTTAACCACATCCAGAAAGCCACCCTGTGGCAGCACCAGGACGTAAACCACTGGGTGCCAGACTAGCTGGAAAGCCTGATTCATAGCTACCTTTGGGCAAGAACAGGATAAGTGTTTTTCTGCTACCTCAGTTGAGATTGTCAACATAAAGACCTGAACTGCCCTGACTTCCACCTCTAAGGTCTGTAACTGGTCCAGTCTTGGGCTTGTGATGAATGAGTCAACATGAGAAGAAAGGAATGAATAAGCAGTGCATGCATCTGTAAAAATTGTATGCATAACTACAGAGGGGATGAGGAGCAGAGGACTGGGGGTGAAGAGCTCCGTGCTCAGGTTCTGCCTCTGTCTCCCTGACTTTGATCATGTCATCTCGTGCCTTTCAACCTCAGTTTCTCTTCTGCAAAGGGAAGGGGTTTAAAGAGATAAGCATGGATTAAGCAGGGAAGTTGGCACAGATGAGGCGGGCACTATCTGTGTTTTGCTTGAAAACCTTCTGGCTGTGGTTAGTGAGGGCAGCATATTGTGGGGGTTCTCGTAACCCAAACCATCTCCCCAGCATATACACATCTCATCAGAGCCTTTACTGATTGACGTGCTGGCTGCAAGTCATGAGCAACCCTCACTTCGTCTGACTTAATTTCTCTCTCCTTTGGGGACAGGGATTCAACCACATAGACTTCTAATATTTATTCAGTATCTATGGTATACTAGCCACAATGCTGAGTGTGAAGGGAACAAAGTTGAGAAAGATGTGGTCTCTCCCCTGTACAAACCCACAGACCAGAGAATGAGACAGATAACAGATAAGCAAGAACTTTCACACACTTGCATTTTATTTGCTGCATCTAACTATACATTTCTCAAGGATAGACAGGGATTAGGAGTGTTGAGAGCACCAACACCAAGGTCGGGTTATCTGGATTCATACCCCAGCATCATCTTTTGTTGCTGAATGAGCTTGGGCAATACACTTTTATCTCTGGAAGTCCTGGTTACTTTAGTCATAAGTTGAGGCTGATAATAATGTTTTCCTCAGAGGACTCGTGTGAGCATTAAATGAGATAATGCATGAAAGATACTTAGTTTGCAGTAAACACTCAATAAATGTTAGCAAGTATTATTTTTTGGTTTCCTTGATGCCTTTTTTGCACACCTTTAAAGATTCTCTGCAATTAAATGTTAAAGGGATGATTTCCTGATGGTTTCAGAAGTAAAGATTAGTTCATAAGGGCACCAAGAGTCCTGTAATTCTTGTAGCATATATAAATTATACTGCACAATCTAGCTCCATAATTACATAGTAATTCATTCTACAAACACTCTGCACCTACCGAATGCCAGGTCCTGTGCTAAATGATGAAGATAACTAAGAAGGGAAAACCTCAAAACATGTGGTTCCTTTCCCCTAAGGAGCTCAAAGTTCCGACGGTGAGGCAGATGAGCAAGAAGATGTAATGTCCTGTAGTAGCTACTGTGATGGAGATCCATGTCATAATGATGGGGACACCAAGAAGGAGTGACCAACCTGCTGGGGTGGCCAGAGGGGGCTTCCTAGTGCAGGAGCTGCTGAGCTGCATCCTGAAGACTGAAGAAGAGTTGGGTTGTTTTATGCCATGACTCATCAACAGACTTGGACGCTGATGTCTCATGTTGGTCTCCTAGCTATACCTGCCACGAGGAAGTGCATGGTAGTGCAAAGATCCAGGAGAGCTGGATTCAACCTTGAGCTCTTAGAGTGACTTGCTCCATAACTTTGAGCAAATTATTTCTCCTCTTTGGACTGGAGGTAGCTTGTTGATTTAGTTGGCAGGAGTCTCTCAGATTGAATTCTTTTATTTTATAGCCAAGAAATATTGGATATTAAATATTGTTAAGTACCTACTGTATGTGAGATATGATTAAGTACCAAGGAATCAAAAGGGCTGGTTACCATTAGGGGTGGCTAGAACTTAATCCCATGGCAGGGAGAGAGAGAGAGAGAGAGAGAGAGAGAGAGAGAGAAGGAAGAAGAGGAAGAAGAAGAAGAGGAAGAAGAAGAGGAAGAGGAGGAGGAGGAGGAGAACAAGAATGAGAACAAGAACAAGAACAAGAACAAGAACAAGAACAAGAACAGGAACAACAAGAAGAGGAGAAAGTTAGAATTGCCTGTCTCTGGGCAGAGGAAGATTACAGTTTTTGCTCTTGATGCAGTCTGTTGTATCCCATGATATTACTGCAAGTACGGAGAAAGATCTCCCACTTTTCCTTTGTCACCTGGGACATGTGGTTCCTGAATGTACTTGTGATCTGCAATGACTCGTGAGAAAAATGAAGGGTGCATATATCAGTTTACCCACCGAGTCAAAGGTCTGTAAGACTGTCTCGTTTTCCTTCTTTCAGAGCTTAGAAGAAAAGATCAAATCTTCTGGCAATTTCTCTGGGTTGCTCCAGGATGGATGGGTTACTGTGGGTGTGGTGGTGAAAACCCCAGGCAATTACACATAAAGAAATGCCCCCAACAAGTATCCCCAAAATTCCCTGTCAGTAGATTTTGTGGGTAAGAAGTACAGGTCCTTGGGCCATTTTCTGGGACTGAATCCCTATGTTAACACTTAGTCACTGTGTGACCTTCAGCAAGTTACTTAACTTCTCTAAACCTCGGTTTGTTCTTATCTATAAGAATCAGGGGCTTACTGTTGAGTATTAAAGGAGATAATCCATATCATATACCTGGCATCTAGGATATACACATGTTAGCAACTAGCATCCTGGCAAGGTTGAGGCTCAGCAGGAGCTCTTCACAAAAGGATTGTCATTACATCCAGCCTTCAAATGGGTACACTTAGGCCTTAGAATTGTCAAGGAATGTGACATAACATCTGAAAGTAAAATGGTCTCTCCTAATTCTGTCTTTTGCAAACATCTGGCCTTCAAGGTGTGAAAAGGGCCTTAGAGATTAATAGAACACAGTGAAAGTGATCCTGTGGGGCCAGGTCAGAAAAGGCAATATGGTTTTCCCTGGCTCTCTCTTTGCATGCTGCATCTTCCTTACCATCCAATAGTGAGGAGGCCCAGGCCTCATTGCAGGGTTTCTCAAACCCCCAAAACCAGAAGACAAGATTTTGGTACATGGATCACCCCTGGATGGGGGTGAGGGAGAGGGGTAGAGCAAAGACCTTACCACAAACACAGGAAGTATCTTTGAAGTCTTATTTATTTCCATAAAAATTAATGTGAGTTTTAAAATCTGACTTTATAATAATCTAAAAATAATTTTTAAATGACATATTGTCAAAACAGACCCTCCAAGGTGTGTCCTGTTTATTCTGTGGCTTTAATTACTCCCAAGCATATTGGCATGTACCCTTGGGCCACATGGACTCCAGTGTGAGAAGCAGGGTGCCCTGTGCACAGCCTTTACCCTGTTTCACTTGCTTTCTTCACCACCCTCCTTCTTCTTCCCAGATTGCTCTTTCTTTTCCCACTGTCGGTTCCTTCGCTTTGATTGGTAGCACCTAGGACTTTTTTGAGCTTTACTTAACTGTGCTGATGATGTTCAGAGGAGATAAGTCACAGCTATGAATATGTCCCCCATAAAGCATGCTTTGGAAACTTAATCCCAAATACAACAATGCTGAGGGTTGGAGCCTAAGGAGAGGTGCTTTGGCCATGAGGACTCTCCTGTCATGAATGGATTAATGCCATTATTGCAGGAATGGGTTCCATTATTATGGGAGTGGGCTCCTTATAAAAGGATGGGTTTAGTCCACTTGCTCTCTCTCACCCCGTCTTTGCTCTTCCACTCTTCTGCCTTGCCTCAGAGGACTAAAACATTCAAGGCGCCATCTTGGAAGTATAGACCATGACCCATGACCCTTACCAGACACCAAACCCGCTGGTATCTTGGTCTTGGACTTCCCAGCCCCTAGAACTGTGAGAAATACATTTCTGTTCCTTATAAATTACCCAGTCTTAGATATTTTGTTAGAGAAGCACAAACGTACTAAGACAGCCAGTGATTCTGATTAGGAGTGATATACCTCCTCCAGTCTCATTCATCCAAACATTCTCTGTGTGCCACGCTTGATGCTGTTCTCAGGGGATACAGTGACAAACAGGACAGACATAGCCACAGTTCTGCCCTTGCCAAACTTACAACGGTGGGGGTGGGGGAAGAAGGCAAATAACCACATATCAAGTAATTACAGTAGTGTGTGCTGAGAGTTACGAGAGGAAAGTGCAGGGCATAAAGAGAACATAAAGTCAATAACTAATGTCACCGAAGGTCAAGAAAGGCTTTCCTGGAAGGTGCCTTCCAAGCTGAGAGCTGAATATCGAGGAGAAAGGGGAAGAATGCTCTGGTTAGAGGGAATTGTATGAATAAGGTAAGAGAGAACACAGACCATTTAAGGAGCCAAAAGAAGCTCAGCCTGTCTTAATGTGAAAGAAGAGTGGCAAGAGATGAAGTTGGAGATACCCGCAGGACAAGACCTCAGAGCCCTTCATAAGTCAGGTTAAGGAGTTTGGGCTTTACCTTGAGGCAGTGAGAAGTCAACTAAGGGAGCGTGTGAGTGTATGCGCTTGTGTGCATGTGCGAGGGAGTGTGTGAGTGTATGCGCTTGTGTGTGTGTGATGGAGTGTGTGCGCGTATGTGCTTGTGTGCATGCGAGTGTGTGAGTGTATGCACTTGTGTGCTTGTATGAGAGAGTGTGTGAGTGTGCACTTGTGTGCATGTGTGAGGGAGTGTGTGAGTGTATGCACTTGTGTGTGCGTGTGAGGGAGTGTGTGAGTGTATGCGCTTGTGTGTGTGTGAGGGAGTGTGTGAGTGTATGGCTTGTGTGTGTGAGGGAGTGTGTGTGAGTGTATGCGCTTGTGTGTGTGTGTGAGGGAGTGTGTGAGTGTATGGCTTGTGTGTGTGAGGGAGTGTGTGTGAGTGTATGCACTTGTGTGTGTGTGTGTGAGGGAGTGTGTGAGTGTATGGCTTGTGTGTGTGTGAGGGAGTGTGTGAGTGTATGCGTTTGTGTGCACGTGACGGAGTGTGTGCACATATGCACTTGTGTGCATGTGCGAGTGAGTGTGTGAGTGTATGCACTTGTGTGCCTGTGAGGGAGCATGTGAGTGTATGCACAAGTGCATGTGTGTGTGACAGGAAGAGAGAGAACAGGGAGTGGACTTTTCCAGTGGCTGCCCCTTGAGCACAGTGGTATAAGCTGGAACCTCATGACTAGCAGGAACATAATAAAAAATCAAGAGCCTGAGGCTGATATTTCATTATTGTTGCAGGATGTAATTAAGGACAACACAGACCTAATGAGTCAGAGAACAAATTCAGATGAATCAGAAGGGATGTGTGAAAAACAACATGGTTTGGGGAAAGAGGGTTAATGTTCTTCAGATGATCCCTGTAGTGAACTAGATGACTTGTTGAGTATTTGACCATTAAGTGACCTTTGTTAGCTGGGCGGATTGCCTAGGTCCCCCTACCAGTCTCTGGAACCACAGCAGGGTGAAGAAGTATGGGCTGAGGACACCAAGTTCATAATCAACTAACAGGCCAGAAGATTACCCTTCTAAGTCTGGAAGGTTTACCCATCACCAAAGGTTAAACAGAGGAAAGTGATAGGCGGCAGAGTGCAGGGATGAGTGGATGGGTAGGGAGCAAGAGGTTCACCTTTGCATGTGCCAGGTGGCTGCCTGGGATGTGAGGCTGAAGGGTGTGAGGAGCTCGCCAGTCACCCACTCTGCCTCCCTCCTCCCTCCCAATTTGGTTCATTCCTCTCTCTGAAGTTCCTAAGGGTTGACCTTCTGGATCTATTAGTGGTATAAGAGGGGCAGCCTTTCTCTTTCTTTCTTTCCTTCCTTCCTTCCTCCCTCCCTCCCTCCCTCCCTCCCTCCCTCCCTCCCTCCCTCCCTCCCTCCCTCCCTCCCTCCCTTCCTTCCTTCCTTCCTTCCTTCCTTCCTTCCTTCCTTCCTTCCTTCCTTCCTTCCTTCCTTCCTCTCTTTTTCTTTCTTCCCTTCTTCCTACCTTCCCTCCCTCTCTCCTTCCCTATTTCTTTCCTTCCCTATTTCTTTCCTTTCCTTTCCTTTCCTTTCCTTTCCTTTCCTTTCCTTTCCTTTCCTTTCCTTTCCTTTCCTTTCCTTTCCTTTCTTTCTTCTTTTTGAGTAGTTGGGATTATACCTGCATGCCACCATGCCCAGCTTTTTTTTTTTTTTTTTTGTCGATACAGGGTCTTGCTATGTTACCCAGTCTGATCTCAAACTCTTGGCCTCAAGTGATCCTCCCACCTCAGGCTCCCGAAGTGCAGGGATTACAGGCCGGAGTCACCATGCTTGGACTAAGCTACCTGTGCCTAGCCACTTTTGTACAGCCTAAGAAGAGCTCTCTAGCTAAGCTAGTACTGTGTTAGAAATTGGTTTATCTATTAATCTGTTCTACCAATTCTTCTCTTGCAAAAGGCAGGACTATGATAGATTGGGATGGAGACTGGTACATTTTGAATGAGGAAGCTAGAGAAGATCTACAGCATGAGGCTGTGCAATGAAAGTCTTCTAGAGAGAGGCTTGAATAATGCTGAAAGGCAGTGAGGAAAGGTTCATTTGTTCAGAAAATGCATCAAGTATTATGGGAAATGGTCTTCTCCAAAAATGGCCACAGCAATATTTTCAGGCCCACATATTCTTCCAGAACCTTGCCACTTCCCATCCAAAGGCTGAGCCTATTTTCCCTACCCTTGAACCTTTGTGACTGCTTAATTAATAGCATACTGTGGAAGTGACGCTGCAAGGCCAGGTCATAAAAGGCAGGATGACTTTCCCTGACTTGTTCTCGGTGGTCTCCATCTTGGAATCCAGTCTCCATGTTGTGAGGAAGCCCAGGCCAGATGGAGAGACCACATGTGGGTGTTGTGGCCAATGGGTCCACTAAGATCTTAGCTGACGTCCAGCATCAACTGCCTGACCTGTGAGTATATTTTCCTACACTTCCAGTCCCCAGCCTTGGAACTGCCTCAGGGGGTGCTGAGTAGAACAGAGATGATCTGCCTCACCAAGTCCTTCCCAATTACAGTTTCTGAGTAAAATAAATGTTATTATTGTTTTAAGATACTAAGTTTTGGGGGTGTTTTATTATGTAACCACAGTAACTGAAAAAGCATCTGCTACAAAATGCCTGAGAATGACGGGTAGCATTTGTAAGAGCACTTTAGAGACTTCAGAGTTTACAGAAGATGTTCACACAGTGATCTCAGCCAGAGCTCTGAAGAAGCCTGTGAGGCAGGCATTGTTATGTCAGGTTCACAGAAGGGAAGCTGAGGCTTGGAGGGATGGAGTGAACAGCTCAGAGGCATATAGCCAGGAACTAGCAAAGGAGGGAAGTTGAGTCCAGGTTTTCTTTTTATAAGGGCATCTTCTTCTAGTTCATCTGATCAAAGCCCAGTACTACGGTCTGTGACCTCACAAAAGCCCTGCATGAAATCATCTTGCAGATAGTGGAGGTTATGCCTACATTACAAGGTACAAAGTAGTAAGAACCCACCAGAGATGCATTCATTTAAAAAAGTAGTTACTGAGCCCCTACCATGTGCTGGGCACAAACCCCTGTCCTCCTGGATTTTCATTCTAGTGAGCGATGGATAGATTGCAGTTACAGGCAGAATTATGTCTCTCACCAAATTCACAGGAGGAAGTCCTACTCACAGGAACTTAGAATGTGACTGTATTTGGAGACAGGGCCTTTAAAATGGTAATTAAGGTAAAATGAGATCATATACGTGGGCCTTAATGCAATCTGAATGGGGTCCTTGTAAGAAGAAGAAATTAGGGGCCGGGCACGGTGGCTCACTCCTGCAATCTCAGCACTTTGGGAGGGCGAGGTGGGTGGATCACCTGAAGTCAGGAGTTCGAGACCAGCATGGCCAACATGGTGAAACCCCATCTCTACTGAAAACACAAAAATTAGCCGGGAGTGTTGGTGAGCACCTATAATCCTGGCTACTTGGGAGGCTGAGGTAGGGAGAATTGCTTGAACTCGGGAGGTGGAGGTTGCAGTGAGCCAAGATTATGCCACTCTACTCCAGCCTGTGATACAGAAGAGGAAATTAGGACACAGGTACAGAGTGAAGATACAGGGAGAAGACGGCAGTCTTCAAGTTAAGGAGAGACACCTCAGAAGAAACCAACCCTGCTGTCACCTTAATCTCTGACTTCCAGCCTCCAGAATTGTGAGAAAATAAATTTCTGTTGTTTAAGGCAAGGGTCCCCAGCCTTTTTGAAACAGGGGATGGGTTTCTTGGAAGACAATTTTTCCACAGACCAGAGGTGGGGTTGGGGGAATGGTTTCGGGATGATTCAAGAGCATTACATTTATGGTGCACTTTACTTCTGTTATTATTACATTGTAATATATAATGAAATAGTTATACAACTCACCATAATGTAGAATCAGTGGGAGCCCTGAGCTTGTTTTCCTGCAACTAGATGCTCCCCTCTGGGGGTGATGGGGGATAGTGACACCTGAAGTGTATTGCTTATAATATCATTTTGTTTGCTATTACTGCAGAAACCCCTGCTTTACAAAGATGGAATGTTGGAAATGGAAGCAGACTTTTCAGCACTTTTGTGGCAATCTCAGGATACTCTGCCTTGACTTTAATCCAGAATGTATGGAAATTTGAAGTTGTCTTAAACATACTTTTAAGGGCACCAGCTGCAGCTGTACAGTTGAAGTACCTCAACTCACTTGCCACTATAAAGCCTGCCACCACACGCTGCAGCTTAATTGTCACGTGCCACCCATGGATAGAGTTTTGATATGAGTCTGCAATCAAGTGATTTATTATGATATCTGTGCAGCCAAACCTCTCTGCTAATGTTAATCTGTATTTGCAGCCACTCCCCAGCACTAGCATTACTGCTTCAGCTCCACCTCAGATCATCAGGCATTAGATTCTTATAAGGAGTGTGCAACCTAGATCCCTTGCATGCACAGTTCACAATAGGGTTTGTGTTTCCTATGAGAAGCTAGTGCCACCACTGATCTGATAGGAGGTGGAGCTCAGGCGGTAATGTGAGCAATGGGGAGCGGCTGTAAATACAGATGAAGCTTGCCTACCACTCACCTCCAGCTGTGTGGCCTGGTTCCCACAGACTGCTACTGGTTCATGACCCAGGGGTTGGGGACCCCTGGTTTAAGCCATCCACTCTGCAGAATTCTGTTATGGCAAACTAACACTGTTGCTGAGGGAGCTTGTTGTGGGTCACGATTACTTCTTCCAGGACAATGGTAGACGTAGCATTTGAAGTAGTTTTAAAAGGATGGATCTGAGAGTCACTGTGACTTGGGAACCTTGGCCTTACCTCCTTGGAAAACACATCAATACATGAATAAATAAGTGGATAAGTTTAAAGATACTAGGTTAGGGTAAGGGCAGGGCTGGGGGAGTTAGCTGGGAAGGGGATGATTTACAGGATTAGGGACACAGAGAATTGCAATATTATGTAGCCTGATTGTATAATTTTGTTAAAGGAGAGGTAGGAGCATTAGGAATTATGCCAGACTAGGCCAGGCATGGTGGCTTATGCCTGTAATCCCAGCACTTTGGGAGGCTGAGGGAGGTGGATCATTTGAGGTCAGGAGTTTGAGACCAGCCTAGGCAACAAGGTGAAACCCTCTCTCTACTGAAAACACAAAAAATTAGCTGGACATGGTGGTGCTTACCAGTGGTCCCAGCTACTTGGGAGGCTGGGGATGGAGGATCTCTTGAGCCCTCGAAGCAGAAGTTGCAGTGAGCTGATATTGTGCCACCACACTCCAGCCTGGGTGATGGAGTGAGATCCCATCTCAAAATAATAATAATAAAGAAAGATAAAAGCAAATAAATTATGCCAGACTGTCTAAATTTCTTCCTAGAAACTAACTACAAATGATCTTGGCTCAGCCTGTCACTGTTTAGGGGACAGGCACTTGAAAATTTCCTTCTTCTATCTGTACAAATATAAGCAAGTAGGCACTCATTATGCTGGACAAGGGGATAATAAGACCTGGGGTTCCTCTGTATGCAGATCTGATTGCTGGGAGAAAAGGCATCAATTTCCTGAGGGTCCATGGCCTTTGGAAAAGGAAAAGAACAGACATGCCTTCCTCTGTTCCCCTTAGTTCAAAGTGAAGCTGTCCCAATCAAGTTCCAGTGACCAGATAGATAGGGGGCAAACTCCTTAAAATAAAATTATTTTAAGAAAGCAGAGCGTTTTTCCTGGGGCCCAGGGTCATCACATGGCTTCAAGATTCCCAGAGAGGGCTGGTCTAGCAAGGCTTATTGCTGGCACTGCTAGAAACATGTATAGTCCAAGTTTCCCAACACAATGGTTGGCTCTAGACAATACTGGGGAGGGAATGTGAACTACAAAGAATTATCTTGGTGCATCACAGTAATGTGAGCAGGGGTCTGAACCAACAAGGACACTCGCTAACTGTGGATTCATCCCCAATAACCACACCACTGGGCTGTGGGAACTAAAAGTAATATTGAACTCATCGAATCCTAGGAGTCTTTCGCTTGCAAGTTTAGATGGAGACTAGGCAGTCTGGATTGAGTAAGTTCTCAGTATTTTAGGGCAAATTGGAGTGGAGGGTGGTTTTCAAGAATAAGATACTGAACCTCTGTTGTCGAAGCATTGGGTGCTTGAGTCCTTGATTGGAAAAAAAACTCAGTAAAGTAAAATAAATTGAAATTAAGACAAGATCTATCCTTGTGTACACCTTGATTATGTGGAGCAAGACATACTTACTCACAGTTCAAAGCTGGGAGAAACTGCTGGGTCTCTTGTCCCTTGAAAATTATTGACCCTCCCCACTTTTGTAGCAGAGGACACTAAAGTTTAACTCTATGTGTTTCTCATTGGGGTGGGAGTTCCTGGAGGGCACAGTGAAGTCTGGCTCCCATGGGCAGCCCCCATAGCCTGGGTACCTCATAGAGATGGGACTGTGCTGTCCTCATGGAACTGATCATTCTCCGCACTCCCCATGTTGCCTTGTCTTGAAGTGGCTCCCCTCCTGCCACCGAAGCCTGAGCCCCGGTATCGCCTTACAGTGTGATTCTCAGAATCTCCTAGCCAGGAATAGCCTTTCCTGGATTTCTCTCTCTCCACTGTCCAGATGGCTGCAGCACTGGGAGCAGGAAGCCAGGTGGCCCAAACACATGTGTGTGTGTGTGTGCGTGCGCGTGTGGGTGTATTTCAGTGTTGGCTTAATTCTTTCTTTGCCACAGCCTGATTCTTTTATTGGCATGTCTCTCTGTGCCCCCAGCCCAGGCTGGATGTCTGTGTGTTGGAGATGGGAGCTGAGGCGAGGAAGTAGGCCCCGTGTTTGCAGCCTTGGTAGGCTTAGGACGTTGGGTTCCAGAATCACCTCCACATTTCTCAGAGCTCAGGGTTTATTCAAACTAAACTGTGTCTTGCCAGGATGTATACAAAGAAAGAAGTAGCCCTGGAAATAAATAAAACATAACATAAATAAACACATACATAAATACATAGATAAATAAATGAATGGATCTGAAGATACTAGATTGGGGTAAGGGCAGGGCTGGGGGTGTTAGCTGGGAAGAGGAGTGGTTTATAGGGTTAAGGATATAAAGAATTGCAATATTATATAGCCCAGTTGTATAATTTTGTTAAAGAAAGAATGCCCAGGGGGTGGAATGGGTTCGGGATGATCTAGCTTTGTAAATGATAGTTCTTGTCTTGGGCTGGCATTTATTATCTCCTCATCTTTCATTGTTTTCACAGTCTCTCTTGAGTGGAGATTTGTGATTTTTTAACACTATAGCATCAAAAGAGTAATAAGTTTCCCCTGTTTTTGATAGTCCTACTTCATTTCTTACAGTTATTGTTTCTCTCCCTCTGGAATATTACAGTATGATGTTGGGGAGCTCACTGGCCCCTCAGCTCCCTACCTCATCTCTTTACTCAATGGATGTCTATTTGGCAAGAGAGGACGACCTGTCTTAGCCCTGTGCTAGCTGCCCTACATTTTACCTGAAGCATCTTATCTCATTCTCCAAGCATCTTGCATGATAGGGTTCTTACATAGGACATGGGAGGAGATGAAATGACAAGCCTGAGATCATGCAGGGAGTTTGGTGGAGGAGCCTAGATTAAAGCTGAGGTGGTTCTGACATTAGAGCTCATGCTCTGAGCCCATCAACTCCACAGCCTGCCTGGGCACCAGTTGAAGGGTGGGCATGGAGGTGCTGCAGCTGAGTCCCTCCTGGGTGGGTGGTGGTGTTGGAGGGATGCAGAAGCCGCAGTGCCCCTGGGCTTTGTCTCTAATTGGAAGAACCTGAACACAACTCTCTGCTAAGCAACAGCAGTGTCTGCTCTGGTCTGAATGTTTGTGGCCCCACCAAATTCGTATGTTGAAATCCTAAACCCCAAGATGATGGTTTAGTAGGTGGGGTCTTTGGGAGATGATTAGGCCATAAGGGCTCCACCCTCATGGGATTAGTGACCTTATAATGGGATTAGTGCATTTATAAAATAGGTCCTAAGAAGACCCCTCGCCCCTTCCACTATGAAGGGTGCAGTGAGAATATGGCCTTCCATAATGAATGAGCCCTCACCAGGTACTGAATCTGCCAGCACTTTGATCTTGGACTTCCCAGCCTCCAGAACTGTGAGAGATAAATTTTTGTTGCTTATAAGCAACCCTAGTGTATGGCATTTTGTTATAGCAGCCTGAATGGACTAAGATGGTGCCTTTGGTTTCTCCCATAGCCTTCCCACTGGGTCCGTCCTGAGCCCCACCCACCCCCACCTCCCAGTGTTCATCTTCTTGGGACAAGTAGAGGCAGGTGGGTGAAAAGCCAAGAAAAAGATTTGCAGCGTGAGAAACCTCACAATCGCATCTCCCTCCTCTTTGGGAGTTGGTGTATTTTTATTGGAGTTATACTGGATGATAAATAATCACGCCCTGTGTGTGGTTTCTCAAATGTGGAATAGGTACCCTGAAGGGAGTGAGTGCCGTCCCTCTAGGGTCTACTCAGAGTCATTCTTGTCCCCATCTGTTTTTGGCCAAGGTTCCAAAAGGAAGAAAGTTCACATCCAAAGCCAACCTGCAGAGGAGCAGCTTCTTGGGTTGGCAATCCTGGCCTCCTTCTCCGGGCAGGGCTTCTCGGAAGTTCTGATGTGACTGATTTTTGTTGAAATGGGTGAGTTGGGGTGGACGGGCGAAATGGGGGGAAGGGAACTTGTATGAGTTGTCTCCTGTCCTCTCTCCACCATGTGACATTATGAGCAGTGCTTGATAACCATTTACTCTGCACATCTCTGGGAGAGTTAGAGGGTGGGGCCTGGCTTTCAGCTGGCTGACTGGGGCAGCTGAGGTCCAGGAGGAGAATGACTTGGCCAAGGTCACTCAGCCAACTGTGGCCCCAGGCCCCTTGGCACCTGGCCCAGTGTCCTGCCCTTCTGGCAGTGCTGCCTGTGGATCCCACCTGAGGAGGCAGCAGGCTGTGCGGAGGACAGGATTTACCACCCTGCCCCCATTCTCCTGGGGGAGAATGCCTGCCTGGCATCTCCCCCAGCCTGGTCCATCAGCTCCGTGGAGCAGTGGGGAGCTGAGCACCCTGGGGACAAGCCAGTGAAATGAGGGGGTCCCTGCTGGGATAGTGGGTGTGGGGGCGGTGTCCTGGGCTCTTGGAGTCTGTGTGAAAAAAACAGCCAAAAAGCATTTACTAAGTAACTGGGTAAGAGACACGTAATTAATCTAGGTTACCCTGAATTTAGTGCCCCAGTTGGGTCAGCACTGAAGCAAAATCTGAAATTAGGTCAAGGACTTACCTGATTTCACACCTGGGGAGACACCTACCCTCAGTGCATTTAGCGCTCTGATGACACATTTTGGAGAATCCTGGGACAGGTGGGGTCTCAGTGTTGGCTCCTTGGGCAAGTGACCCACCTTCCCCAAGTCTTACTTTCCTCATCTGTAAAATGAAGTTCACACACATTTCTTCCGCGGGGGAGGCGGCGTTAACATCATGTCTGGCATACGGTGAGGCCTCCAGGTTGTTGTTGATTATTGGGACTCTCTAAGGATGAAATGAAATAGAGGATAGGCTAAGTCATGATGTAGTGTGTGGAACTCAGTAACCACCGACCTCAGCATCTCCCCCTTTCCAACATCCCTCTCCGTCCCTGCATCTTCTGTATCCTCAGCCTCACACACCCTGCATGCCATACCTTATCCTGCCAGACAGGTGTAATGCAGCAGCCCCTGGGATTGACCCTGCCTGGGGAAATGCACTTCAATAGGACCCTCTGAAGCCTAAGAGGCCTTCTCAGCCCTAAAGACACTAATCACATAGATGAGGAGTGGGGCTTCCTGCACCCTCAGATCCTACCTCTGATCCACAGTGACTTCTACAGATAGGCTAGTAGGTGTCAACTGTGGGAGGATTTTGCTCCCTCCCACCACCTGGGGACATTTGGAGACATTTTTGGTTATCACAAATGAAGGAGTGCTACTTGCATCAAGTGAGTAGAGGCCAGGGATGCAGCTAAACATCACACAATACACAGGATGGCCCCCCTGCAATAAAGAATGATTTGGACCAAAATGTCCATGATGCAGAGGGTGAGACACCCTGAGATAGATCGTAAGAGGGAACTATCCACAGACACAGGAGCACCACCAGAAGCCAGTACATAGGGACACATGGTAGGAGGAAACAAGACTGAGCACAAAGAAGATTTGTGTCTATTAGGAAAAGGGCGGGGGGTGGCTGGAAGGAGTGCTGATGGAAGAAAGATGCTGGAGTTGAGTATTGAGTGTTCTAGGTGCTCCAGGCACAGAAAACTTGGGAGAGAAAAGTGGGGAGGCTCCCCACGTCCAGCATGGGCCACTATAACCAGGTCCTGGATACCATTCCGGTTAATGGCAATGGTTGGTCCCGAACACCCTAGGCTGCTGGTCAGGACCCGGAAGCTGTGCTCCGTGGACTCTGCCATCATGTGACGGCTCAGGCTGGGGTGAGGGGCTTCCCTGAATGGCATTGCTTTGGCATCAGGGCCTTGTGGACACAGTCAGAATTAATTGACCATTGTTTGGTGTAGGTGTGCCTCTTTGTGTGTGTGTGTGTGTGTGTGTGTGTGTTGTTTGTTGTTTTTCTAAATCCACCAGAGGGCATGTCGACGCCAAGATCTTCTGGCAGGTTGGACAAATGACATTTGTGTGAACCGAGGCTCCTGGCCTTGGGTGGTGAGGGGAGTGAAGAAAGGGCAGGTGACAGAAAATGGGGTTATTGATTTTGGCCCCTCCCCACCACAGCCTTCCCCTACCCACCTTGTGATGACAACAAGGTGATTTGTGAATTCATAGAGAAAGCCAGCCGTGATTCTCCCCTCAATGACCATTAAGGAAGTGAAGCTGGGAACAGGACAGGGATGGCAGGGGCAGGTTCTTGGAATGGAATCTAACCATGGTGTGACTCTGGGAAGGGAATTCCTCCTGTCAGTCCCCTCTTTCACCTCCCCAGGGGCCATGTCGCCATGGTGGCCCAACCTGGCATGGCCAGGTGGCCTTCACCCCCTTGGACCAAGCAGAGAGGAGGGCGTAGCTGCTGAACCTCCAAAGGTCTCCAAAGGTTCTAAGTGCAGGAGCCAAGAGCGCTTCTGAAAACCCTCATTCTGCACAGCCTGGCCCACCCTCAGCCTGCTCTTGTGCATGTGGCTTCCCAGAGAGCCTGGCAGAAAGGCCCAGAGAGTGGGGTGACTGAGCTGGGGGTGGATTGGGGTGAAGGTAAATGGAACTGTGTTGTTTTACTGTCCACCTTGATGTCAGGAGGGATAAGGGGGTGTCATCTGGGTGGAGTGAGTGGTGTGGGGTTGGGGAGGTGGGAGGGAGTGAGGAGAGGCTGGGCCAGCAGGCATCTGCTTTAGGAGAGGAAATCACGGGCATCCTGGGGTTTGGGCAAGAGAAACAAGCACGTCTCTTAAGGTAGTAGGTTTGGGCTGAATCAGGAACCAAATTTGCTATTTTTAATTTGGATGCACAGTTGGGAGGGAGCATTTGCCCTTGAGGTCTGTATTCAGAAGTAGCAGGCTCTCTTCTCTTGTTTATACTGACACAGCCCACAGATAAGTAAACGTTAGACTATATACTTATATATACAAGATCTGGTTCCAGAGCCCCGCTCAGCCACTGACTTGCTCTGTGACTGAGGGCAAGTCATTTAACTTCTCTGAACTTCAGTTTTCTCATCTATATATGTGAAGGGTTGCTATGCAGATTAACTGAGATAATGCATGAAAGTACCAATCCCATAGTGTAGTTTTAAAAATGGCCCAGTAAACATTCATTCCCTCCTATTAACAATCTGGAGTCTATAAAGGGGTCACTTGGTCACCAGGAAATAGGTAAGAGGCCAAACCAGACTCAAGGATCAGAGAAGAACCAGCAGCCAGTAGGGTGGCATTGGTGCCTAACAATAGCACAAGCACTAGTACAGGTGGTGGGGGATGCTTATTGAAAACTCCTTGACAACTTGCAAATAATGAAACTGAGTCTCAGGGAGGCTCAGCAATTTCCCGAAGGTCACACAGGCAAGCAGGGATTTTAGGAAGTGTGTGTGTGTGCTTGTGTGTGTGTGTCTGTCTATGAGTCTCCCAGATCTGCTTAAAATGACAGATGACTGTTGTTCTGGACTGTTGCAGAATCCTACTGAAGCCTGAGGTCAGTGAAAAAATCATTAATACCGATCCTGTCTATTTGAAATTTTGCATTAAAATCGTGGATTTTTTGCATTAATTTTGATTTTCAAAAACACTGCATTTGATCCTACATATCTATCTTGATAATTGAGTTTTTGGCATCCCCAAGGTGAGCTCTTCCCTCATCTTCCCCTGGTGCCAACGTACCACTGTTGTTACACCTACAATTCTGGGTGGTCTGGCCTGGGGATTGTGACTCTCAAAAAGGCAGTGCACAAGAGCTAGAGGTCACTGCTCACTAAAGGAACAAAAAGTCCCCCTCTGTCAATATTGAAAGAGGTCTTCCTGGGAGGGGCCAGGGCCTGTGGCTAATGAGCACCATGGTGAAATCTACTGGCAGGCAATAAAGGGCCATCCTTCTCTGCAATCAGGCAAGTGCCGAGGCAATCTTATAATAAGCCAATATTGCATGTCTGTTAATATAAAATGCTTCAACCTATAAGTCATCAACATTTATTATCAGAAAAAAGATCAGAACCTATATATTGTTGATGCAAGTATAAGTTGATATGGTTTCTTTTGTTAGCAATTTGGCAGTTTCTATTGAAACTAAAAATGTGCAAATCCTTTGAAGCAGATAGTTCCTTTCAGGTATCCATCCTAGAGAAATGCTGGCTTGTGTACACAAAGAGGCATTCCAAGCATGTTCATTACAGTTTCAAAACACTATATATGTCTACCAATGGGGAAGTCATTATATAAATTATGGTACCTCCATACTGTGGAGACCTGTGCAGCAATAAAAAGGCATTAAGTTGACCAAACATGTTGAAATACATCAAAAGTCAGAAAAGAAACAAGTCATAAAGTCAAAGAAAAACAGGGCAGAACGGTACCTACTGTTTGGCCCGTTTGTGCCTCAGGACCAAAAGTATACTGAAGACTCAAAGCAAAACTATGTACCTTTATATGGATATAAATGCAAAGAACAGCCTGGAACAATAAAAAAGGTGGCCCAGTGTGGTTACTCTAGGAAAGTGGTAGGAACTTTCCTTCAACTCTTTGGTTTGATCTAAAATATGCATAAATACATTATAAGAAGAAAATAATATTCACATGCTATATCTGTTTTTCTTTTCTTTTTTTTTTTTTGAGACGGAGTCTCGCTCTGTCACCCAGGCTGGAGTGCAGTGGCGCGATCTCGGCTCACTGCAAGCTCCGCCTCCCGGGTTCACGCCATTCTCCTGCCTCAGCCTCCCGAGTAGCTGGGACTACAGGCGCCCACAACCGCGCCCGGCTAATTTTTTGTATTTTTAGTAGAGACGGGGTTTCACCGTGGTCTCGATCTCCTGACCTTGTGATCCGCCCGCCTCGGCCTCCCAAAGTGCTGGGATTACAGGCGTGAGCCACCGCGCCCGGCTTATATCTGTTTTTCAAAGGAAGAAATAATTTTAAAGGAAGAAAGTTAATTGTCTCGGAACTCCTTTCTGGATATGTTAGAGCATATGGGTGGAAGAGGTACACTCCTGTTGCATAAAAATTCAGGCAGTCTATGGTCTGACTCTCCCAGACTGTCCACCGGGAGACTGAGATAGGCCATCTTTTCTCTTTCCCCTGTCTCCAGGAGTAATAAGTCTGTTCTTTCAGGAGGAAGAGGATTAGTCTCTTCCAAGATTTGCTAACTGCAAATGACTGATGAGCCAAGCCACCTTTAAGCATCATTGCTTTCACCCAGGTTGTTGCTGCTCTAAAGGTTTTGATCTCTCCACTACGTTATGTTGACAATCATTACGATGGATATATCAGAATTTTAGTAAGAATGTCAGGATAAGATCAGCTCAGTTGTGGTAACAAAGAAAGGCCCAAAACTCAGTGGTTAACCATATCAAGATTTATATCTATCATTCAACAGCCACATGTGAGTCAAGTGAATCTCTAGAGCACCTCTCTTCCCAGGTGGTGACTCAGGGTCTTGGTTGTTCCTGTCTTGCAGCTATACCAGCTCATCATATAATGTCATCACTGCAGCATGGAAAGAGAAAGCTGGAGGACTACACAGGGGCTGACAACACTAGGTTTGGAAGTTGCATACATCACTTCCTCCCGTGTCTCATTGGCCAGAATGGTCACATGGTTCTAATCTAACTGCAAGGGAACCTGGGAAAGGTAGGAGAGCCCATGGCTATTTAGTGAGAATTTAATGTCTCTGTCACAATAAGAGTAAATGAAAAATATAAATTAGACACTTAATAAATAAATACCATTTCTGTTAATGTAGCCAACATGGGAGGCCATTCAGTAGTTCATAGGTTCCTTGAGGGCAGTGACTCTCTGGTTACTTTTTACCTGCATCTCAGTCCTGTTGATTAAAACAATGACATCTTTGCAGAGAGTTTTCACTTAATGTTAGCCAAACTGAACTACTACCCTTACTCAAAACCTTTTTTTACAACTTCTTTTTGGAAAGTTTCTTCTCAGCCTGTTTACAATTGCACAAGGAGATCAACTGCATTTTTTGTTGTTCTTTACTTTTTAATGTCCTGTACCTCCAAGTTAGATCTTTGAAAAGACTTTAAAGAAAGACAAACTAACAATATTGGTCAAGATGAAGTGAGCAAAGGCACAGATAAATAATATGAGTGAAGAATGAGGTATCATTGCACATATAGCAGAGATGAAAAAGATAAGAAAACACTCTCACTCACTTTGTCTCAATGTATTTCTTTGAAGTCCTACCTGTTTTGTTTATTTGTTTGTTTTAACCCAAAGGGCCATCACCTAGCTTGAGTGATGATCTCTTTCTCTACCAGATTTTATTTGTGGTTACTTCTTAAAACAGCAACAACAGCAACAGCAATGTTGTTAAAATACGATATAGAGTTTAAAATGGATATATTGAAGACTCTGAAGGTAGTCCCCAAAGAAATATGAGGACTCGATTGTTTGATTATTTGATTATTTGTCATTGGAACATGGCCTCATTAGAGTCCAGGTTTGAAAGATGACACTGTTCTTGGAGACTTAAGGACCTAGGTTTGTTTAAATAATTACTAGTCCCCATTAATCTTCAACTATGTCTTGAACAACCTTGGATTTAACCCACCTTACTCCCTCTGCTAAGAATGTGGAGTTTTAGAAGCTAGAAAGAGAGTTCAAGAGGGACTTAGGATCCAAGAAGAGACAGCTCTTAGAAAATAGTTTAGAAGTATCATTGTTCCAGAGATGAAAAGGCTTACAGTAAAATCTGAGCCTGGCTGAATACATGTGCCATTTTCCTTTCTGTCTTTCTCATGGAGAGAGACCACCAGCTCTTCCTTCTTCCCCTAACAGTTTCATGGCTGTGAAAACTCCATAGCTGTTGTCCCTGTCTCAATACTGTCCTCAGGTGCTCCTACCAGATTAATCTTCCAAAAACTCCTCTTTGATTATGCTCCTCTTGGAGGAAAACCATCTTGGCCTGCAAAAGTGGCCCCACCCTACCTGGCCAACTTTATGTTCATCTGCTTCCTGACACAACCGTCTCTTCCTTAGGCATGTTCATTCCCTCCACTTTCCATAAACATGCTGTCCTTGTTCTGCTGCTTCTTTGCATTTGTTCACGTTACTCAGCAGGCCTGGAATGCAGTGCCAGGTACACATCATAGGAATGCTTGACTTTGCATAATGAATGGGTTCCCAGTTTGTCATTTAAAGTGTATGCTCATGTGTGTAAAGCTAATCCCACTTCCATAAGGCTGGTGTTTAGCTTCAGAAGTTTGTCTTGATTTGTGATTCGTCCTTGATTGGCTGTGAGCCCAATTCTTAGTTTTATATTTTTCTGCCTCTTAGTTGCTGCCAATTTATAAGCCAACACTTAAATCCTTCAAGGAAGTTCCTTTAATAAAAGCATCATTTTTGATAGAAAGTGAGGAAGTCACCCCTGCATTTAAAAAATTTGTTGTTAAAAGCTTGGATTATTGCCAACTGGATTTTCTTCAAATGGGGCCTACTTGTATATGTCAGACAACTTCTTTCCAATTTAAGATTCCCAGGGTGATATGCACTAAAGCCATCTTTAGGGTTTTATGTCGCCACATCCTCAAAGACTCCTTCTCACTTGACTTCAGTTGTGCAGGCCTGGGCTTCAGCCAATTCATATATATCTGGTATACACCAGAGGGCTGGCCAGGTGAGTCTACTAGGGTTTTTTTTTTTTTTCATTTTGTTTTGTCTTGATGGGAAAGGCTTATGTGACTTAACATTTTGGGGCTGATAATGAACTTTTGGACTAAGACTTCTTAGATAGCGATAAAAAGAAAAAGGATTACCTTGTCCTCCTCAGACTTCGTACTGAATGTGGAGAATGGGAACAGTTTGGTGGGAGAAGATGTCATAGCTTGATGTGTAAATGACTTAGGAACCAGTTTCGGGAGTGCTAGTGATACTCTGGCCTGGTTCCCATGAAGTTCCAGAGTCCTCTGGTGGTGGGAGCTGTGAAAAGAATGAAGAACACTCTTCATGGTATCAGTGGCCCAAAGACCACTTGTGACCCAGCATAAAATGGGTGGGTTGTGAGTACAGCAGAAGTGATGGCATGTGACTTAAGGCTTGGCTCTTTTGGAATGCTCTCGCCTGGAATCCAGCCACCATGACGTGAGGAAGCCCAAGCAACCACATGGAAAGGCCATGTGTAGGTGTTCCTGCTGACGTCCACTGCTGAGGTCCCAG
The DNA here is from genome assembly GCF_037993035.2 of Macaca fascicularis. NCBI lineage: Eukaryota > Metazoa > Chordata > Mammalia > Primates > Cercopithecidae > Macaca > Macaca fascicularis. The sequence continues at coordinate 50,072,369 of NC_088390.1, forward strand.
TCTACAGCCTGCATCACCTACCAGATATGCTTTAAGATGATTCCACATACCAGCCTTCAAGTCAGCTCCAACACGAATCTTTTCAGCTGAGGCCCTAGAGACATGCAAAAGAGTCATTTACTCCATGTGTCCTTTAAAAACTTCTGACTTAGAGAAAATCCCTGGGCATAACAAAACCATTGGTATTTTAAAAAAGCTATATATATCACTGAGCTTGGGGAGATGTGTTATGCAGCAACAGTAAGTGGGACAGAGAGCTACTTCTCTGAGATGGACAGAAGAGATTTGGAAGGTAATGAATGAGTTATCAAGGAAGTGAGGCTGGCAGTTACAATGATATCTGAATTCTCTGAGCTCCTCAAATTATCCAGGTCCTACCCTTAAGACCCAGAAACCTAGAGATCAAATGGGAATAGAAGAAAATGAGGGCAATTTGTGAGATCCCCATGACTTTAACCTCTTGATCTAGAGAGGAGATTTGGATTGGGGCTGCAATTTCAATGATCTTTCTCTTGAGAGGGAGCCAAGGAAGAATTGCTTCCTTCCTGCCTTCATGACTCTAGTGTATTTCAGGCTGGAGACCTTAGAAACACTGGTGACATCTATCACATTTAGTGTTTCTAAGGCTAGAACAGCCTTAGAACAGCCAGGGGAGCAAAACCTTGCAAAATAATGTAAAACTTTGGTTGACACTTGTGAGTCTCTCTGGAAAATTCAAAGTAGCTAATACAGTGAGAGAAAAGAAATAACGTCAACTCCTTCCTGTGTTTTGCTTGCTGGTTTGGCATATCACTATTTATGCCTCTTTTAGGGAACTTTCCTATACAGGAAGGACTAAAGATTTTGCAGGATTATGTTGGGTACGAGGTGCAGTAAAAACTAATACCCTTTGTTTACCAACCTCCTCTCAACTCTTCTCTTCAGCCATTCCCAAATGTGTTATGTAGGTGGAAGCTGGGTGAGTGTCAGGAAACTAAACTCCGCAAATAAGATGACACCCTCTTGGAAGGTTTGGAAAAGCTATCGGTCTTCAAGAGCCAGCTCAGCTACTACTTCTTCAAGCTAACCTTTCTTGAGACCTCCCCTTTACCTGCTTTCACCTGTGCTGCCCGTTGACTTAGCTGTCTCATCTAGTGGACTGTAAGCTCCTTAGGATGCTGTCTTTAATCTTTGTATCTGAATGCACACTCAGTTCTGAGAACATTCTACTTAAGAATTTTTTGCTGGGGAAAAAAAAAAACCCATTGTAAGCATTTGATGTATATCTTTCAGAGGTTTTTCCTCCCATATTTCTTTCTTTGTTTTGCATAGTGAACCTACTATTTTGCTGTTTTCTCTTTGCTTACTGTGGTTTCAGATGTATTTTTCCTGTTGTAACATAATTTTAAAGCTTAGGAATAACAGCAGTAACAATTCCATTTATTACGTATCTGTTTGTGTTCCCGGTATGGTGCTAGGGACTCTGTACACAGTTTCTTACCTAATCTTTTCCATTTTCGAGGTGGATGTCATTAGCCCTATTTTACCGATGAGAAACTGAGGCTCAGAAGGCTTAAGTAGCTTGTCAGCAGTAACCAGCTGATAGAAACCAAATTGGTCCCTCTAATTTCCATATTCATATCCCTGCTCTTTTACCAGGCCACTTCCCATCACTTTAAGTGGCTTCGTAATACTTACTCTTTTGTGTAGAGGTGCCATAATTTGCTTAACCATTTCCCTATTTTTGGTCACTTAGGATATTTACTAATTTTAGATATTATAAACAATGAGGCAATGAACATCATTGTGCTAACAGACTTTCCCTTTATTTTTGGATTATCACCTTGGAATAGAGTCCCAGAAGTGGAATTACTGGGTTAAAGGGTAGGACTGTGTTTATGGCTTTTGATACTTATTGCCAAATTGCTTTCCCAGAGGACCGTGTTTAGTAAAACAGGCTCACTTTATAGGCCCTGGGGAGTCACCTCACTCCTCCAGGATGTCGGGTTGCCCTCTAACCACTAGAGGGTGTGAAAGGATACTATTGCTGAAGTGACAAGAGCCTGGCCCCCTCTAGGAAATCCCCAAATTTACTTGAGGAGCCTTCAGAGTTGCCTGAGAGGGAGAGAAAGATGCTTAATTAGTTAGACGCTCCATGCCAGGACAGGCTGACTTTCCTGGATTTCCACCAAAGGCAGGATAGTTTACTGTCTGGACTCAGGAGGAGAGGGCAGTAAATAGGGTCTCTGAGGCCTAGGGTTCGAGTTGGGCCACGCCACCTCCTGCTCTGTAACTTTGGGTGACTGACCTTTCTCTGTATGTCTCTGTCTAAGGACTTTGAGCCTCAAATCTCAGTGCCAATTAGACTGGCAGCAACTCTAAGCTTCTCCAGTGCAGACAGTGGGTCTTGCATGTTTGTTATGACCACAACAGAAGCACTTAATAAGAGCAGAGTAAATGGTGGCTGAATTAATAGATAAAATGAAACCAGAAATCAAGAGAGGACATGAGGAGGTGGGCACAGAGGCTTCCAGTCTGGGCTTCCAGTCTTCACAGATGGTTTATTAAAGGAGGGATGTTGATTGCTTACCTCCAAGGCATTGAAAATGGGAAGATACTTAGAGATCATCTTGTTCACATTCCTGGGACAAAACAGAGGCCCATACGCTTACAATGATGACAGGGACATCACTTCCACTTTTTTTTTTCATTTAACCAACATTTATTGGGCACCTATTGTATGTTGGGCTCAGTGCTAGGCATTGGGCATAGAGAGATGATCTTGAAAAGTTCTTGCCTTCAGGGAGCTTTAGTTTGTGCAGGAAGATCAGCCACCCATATTAAACACTAAGCAAAGGCTGTGCCCTTTGAATAGTGAGGCTAAGGAAGGCACATAGAGCTGGGAATGCTGGACTTGCCTCAGATATTTCTAGAGGAGCACTTCTTAAAATGTGTTCCTTGGAACATTTGTTCAATCAGCCATTTAATAAATATGAACTAAAACGTGGTTTGGTGGTATGTCAGTCAGCGATTGCTGCAACAATAATGCTGAGTAACAAAGCAGCCCCAAACCCAGTTGCTGACAGCAATACTTATGACTATTTTTAAAGTATGCCCACAGGCCTGTGGGGCAGCTGGATGGAATGCCTCTGCTCCACAAGTCTCTCATTCTTCTGGGATCAGCAGGCTTCCAGGGCATGGTTTTCTCACGGTTGTGGAAGAACAAGAGGGCAAATTTACCTGCATACATATATTCCAAGCATTTTCTCAGGTCATGTCCATTAACATCCCATTGCCCAGACTAAGTCACATGGCCAAGCCCAGTGTTAACAAAGCGGGGAAATATACTCCACCTCTAGTGGCAGGAACTGCAAAGCCATGGCAGAGAATGTGGATACGGGGAGGGGTGAAAAATTGGGAGCAATAATGCAATCCACCACAGTGGTCATTTTTAGTTTAGGGAATCCTGGTGAGTTAGTTTGATTTATTGCAGGACTTTTCAGAACCTTTATAGATGATTCAATGTAGAACCCTCACTTGAAAAGAAGGAAACTTAAACCCAGAGAGGAAAATAGCTTGCTCAGGATTTGTAGTCACTTAGTAGCAGTCCTGCAGTGAGACCCTAGACTTTGTAATGATCAGACAAGGGCTCTTCCCCTCACCCCACACTTGCTAAGGTGCCTTGACTACACTAGGCTAGGCAGAGAGGGATGAAGCAGTGCTTGAGTGATCCTCAGAAATATGACCCCAAGTAGGGCAGAGAAAATAGGCAGACGGAGTCTTGAGGAAAACCGTCATGAGGCCAAAATGAAGGACACGTACTCTGGTGTCAGGTTGTCTGTCTGGGTAACCCTGGGCAAGTTATTTCACCTCTTGGTGCTTCCGTTTCCTAATCTGTAAAATAGGGAAGGTAGATATACCTACCCTGAAGAGCAGTTGAGTTATAACTTGTATAGTGCTTAGAACAGGACCATAGGTCTGCCATTATTATTATTATTATTACTATTGTATTATTATTGTGCAGGGAGATGAGCTGCCCATATTGAACACTAAACAAAGGTCGTGTGTTCTGAATGGTGAGGCTAAGGAAGGCACATAAAGCTGGGAATGCTGGACTTGCCTCAGATATTTCTAGAAAAGCACTTTCTAAAATGTATTCCTTGAAACATTTGTTCAATTGGCTATTAAATAGATGTTAACTAAAACATGGTTTGGTGATATGTCAGTCAGCTATTGCTGCAGTAATGCTGAGTAACAAAGACACCCCAAACTCATTTATCTCCTCTACTGTTGTTTTCCCTGTGTCTTGATTTTTCCTGCCCCACCAAACGCCTTTTTAATACTCTATTCTTGGCTGGGTGTGGTGGCTCACGCCTGTAATCCCAGCACTTTGGGAGGCCTAGGCAGGCAGATTACTTGAGGTCAGGAGTTCAAGACCAGCCTGGTCAACATGGTGAAACCCTGTCTCTATTTAAAAAAACAAAAATTAGCTGGGTGTGGTGGTGGGCACCTGTGATCCCAGCTTCTGAGAGGCTGAGACAGGAGAATCGCTTGAACCCAGGAGATGGAGGTTGCAGTGAGCTGAGATCACTACACTGCACTCCAGCCTGGGTGACGGAGTGAGACTCCATCTCAGAAACAACAACAACAACAACAACAACAACAGCAAATTCTATTCCTGTTGTTGGTTGGCAGCTAGTACCCACTAAGATGCATCAGAATAATTAAGTATTATTTAATATTAAAAAATGGGGACACTGGAAACGTTCAAGGTGCAAAGGAAAAGCAGGGAGTGGAGTTACGCTTTGGAAATGGGAATCTTGTCTGAGGCCATATCAAATTTCACTCTGGCTGACCACCTGGCTCTTCGGATATTTGGAAGGAAACGGGTTGAGTGTGACTAGGATGGCAATTCACCCAAGTCTGTGGTTCTTAACCCTGGATGCACATTAGAACTACCAGAGAAGATTTCAAACAATAACAAAACCCCTGATGCCCAATGCTACCCCAAATCAGTTAAATAAAAATCTCAGCCGGGTGCGGTGGCTCATGCCTGTAATCCCAGCACTTTGGGAGGCCGAGGCAGGTAGATCACCAGGTCAGGAGATCGAGACCATCCTGGCTAACACGGTGAAACCCCATCTCTACCAAAAATACAACAACAACAACAAAAGATTAGTAGGGCGAGGTGGCGGGCACCTGTAGTCCCAGCTACCTGGGAGGCTGAGGCAGGAGAATGGTGTGAACCCAGGAGGCGGAGCTTGCAGTGAGCTGAGATCCTGCCACTGCACTTCAGCCTGGGCAACAGAGCAAGATTCTGTCTCAAAAAAAAAAAAAAAATCTGCAAGAGGCACAGGTATGGATATGATTTAAAAGCTCTGCAGGTGAGTCCAGCATACAACCAGTTTTGACAACCACTGGCTTAAGGCATAGGATGGGTCCACAGGGAACTGTGAAGTCAGACACAAGTGGGTTTGCATCCCAGTCCTGCCATTTATTAGCTGTATGACCTTGAGCAAATGACATAGTCTCTCTGAGCCTCGGTTTACTTCCCTATAAAATGGGAATAATAATTGCTATCTTGCTGAGATTTTGTAAGAAGCGAATGAAAACCTACTTGATGCACTTCGTGTAGCTGACATATGGAATGGGCTCATTAAGTATTTGTTAATTAAATGCATGATGATGGTCAATAGCAGCAGCACTAAAGAGCAGGGTTGGTTGGTAGCATCTAATCCCAGACTGAGGCCATTTGGCCTCCTCCCTGTTTGGGGTTGTTGACTCCTATGCTTATAGGCCTAAGTCCACTGCAAAAAGAATAACTGTGACCTGAAGGGGAGGCTTGCTCCCGGGTTACTCCGTCTATTAACTGATCAAAAGCACCAGGTCTTGGGGAGCGCAAAGTCTGAAATTCAGTCCTTCTTGATTGTCAAGTAGTGTGCCTTCCGTGTTGGGGAAGGCTAGTTGGACTACCTTTTCTAATCAGTTCTCCCAGAGGAGGCATCTTAATGTGAGTCACAGTGATCCCATTACTGGGTACATACCCAAAGGATTATAAATCATGCTACTATAAAGACACATGCACACGTATGTTTATTGCAGCACTATTCACAATAGCAAAGACTTGGAACAAACCCAAATGTCCATCAATGATAGTCTGGATTAAGAAAATGTGGCACATATACACCATGGAGTACTACGCAGCCATAAAAAGGATGAATTCATGTCCTTTGCAGGGACATGGATGAAGCTGGAAACCATCATTCTCAGCAAACTCACACAAGGACAGAAAGCCAAACACCACATGTTCTCACTCATAGGTGGGAGTTGAACAATGAAAACACATGGACACAGAGTGGGGAACATCTCACACACTGGGGCCTGTTGGGGGGTAGGGGGCTGGGGGAGGGATAGCATTAGGAGAAATACCTAATGTAAATGATGAGTTGATGGGTGCAGCAAACCAACATGGCACATGTATACCTATGTAACAAACCTGCACGTTGTGCACATGTACCCTAGAACTTAAAGTATAATAATAATAATAATAATAAGGTACTGTATAGGTGAGCTCTGGCACTGACCTCTCCATCTGATGCTGGAGACAAAGATACAGGAGGTGCTTAAGGTGTCCACACTTTTCCTACTTGTCATTCCAGCCCTGACCACATCAGCCAGCAGCCTAGCTGGTCAGAAGGCTGGGATGCAGTGAGCAAAGATGGGGTGGCGCCTTGGAGCAGAGATATCAGGCAATTTGTAAGTGGTGGTCCAGTAGGTTCTTCCAGGTGGTAAGAGGCTTGGATTCTGGCCAAGTTCATATTTAGCCTGTGACAGCATCCATGCCTTCATTCTGATAATTTATTAATAATTCAGAATATTTCGTAAGACAACTGGGTTCTTTAATTTCATAGCCTCCCACTCAAAGATAGAGGGTTAGGAAACTAACATTGGGATAGACACTTCAAATCATTATCTCAGCAGTTAAGAAATAATTAAAATAAAACTTCACGGCTGGGCACGGTGGCTCACGCCTGTAATCCCAGCACTTTGGGAGGCCGAGGCGGTACGTTCTCCTGAGGTCAGGACTTTGAGACCAGCCTGGCTAACATGCTGAAACCCTGTCTCTACTAAAAATACAAAGAATTAGCCAGGCGTGGTGGTGTGTGTCTATAATCCCAGCTACTTGGGAGGCTGAGGCAGGGGAATTGCTTGAACCCAGGAGGCGGAGGTTGCAGTAAGCTGGGATCATGCCACTGCACTCCAGCCTGGGTGACAGATTGAGGCTCCATCTCCAAAAAGCAAAACAAAACAACTCCTGCTACCTGAAACTCATTCTCACTCTATCTTCTGCTCAGTGCTACCAGTCTAGAAGATTTTGTAAGCTTGACTCCTCTGGACCTTCCCTGTAGATGTTTGGAGATAGTAGCATCCAGATTCCAGCCCAGCCCTTTGAATGCAGCCTGTGATCTTTCCACATTAATAGTAAAACAAACAAACAATACAAAGAAATTAACAGCAACAAGGTAGTTTTACAAATATAACAAATAGAATCTAAATTTTAAAAGTGCAATTTAACATGGGGGTGGATGAAAAGTAATATTTGAGAGCAGCAAGTCAAAACATATTTCTTGTGAGCCGGGTTGACGATCTTTTTTTTTTTTTTTTTTTTTTTTTTGTATGAAAGTGAAGGAGGTGACAAGTTTACTAAGTTGTCAAATGAGAGACAGATTTGAAAATGCTTTGTAAACCAAAGAGCTATGCAAGTGTCGGTTGTTTAGATCAGAGATATTTAAGCTGGGGTTCATAGATTCTTGGGAAAGTCATGGATGAGTAATTCACCCCAAGAACCACCAATATTTGCAAGCGAAACTTCGTACATATTCACATATCTAGTTTTCTTTAGTGAGAGAATACATAGTTCTCAAAGGTGTGTGTGGCTCAAAAATGATTAAAACCACTACTCTAGTCTGAACCTTTATGTCATTTGCTAGTGAGAAGAACAAAGCAACGATTTCAGAATCCAAAGTCCGCCTAAACTCTCGCAATTTTCTTTCCATGCCGTGGGAACCCAGGGAAGAAGTAAAGGAAAATTTTCCAGGGGAAGGAAGATTGAGTAAAGATCCTGTTTTTCCCAGTGGCCATGGGCCTTGGAATTCACCCTAGTGTTCACATACTCAGCTGGAGAGAAAAAGAGAGAGAGAGAGAGAAAAAGAGGGAGACAGGAGAGAAAGATTTTTACCTTCTCATGAAGGCATTGCTGCTTAAGCAGATGGCAGAAACACCATCCCTTTCAAAGTGATGAAGTGAGATTGCTCAGACAAATGCTTTTCAAAATCTTGAACCTGTGAGGTTTTGCTCTGAGTTCAGGAAATAACAGGATATAAATCTGCCTGAATCATCTCAGCTCATGCAAATTCAATGCTGGGCCACAGTGGCTCTGGCAACATCTTGTTCTTTCTGTGTAATGACTTTTGATGCTGTGGATTTAGATGGATTAGGCCATTTAGGGGAAAGAGGGCAATATTAATATACAAAATTGTTAAATGTCAAATGAAATCCCTTAATAATGTGTGTGTTTAAGATGAGTATACAGGCACTTTGAAAACACTTCTAGCACCAGCTCAAACATTTAAGAAATCCATTTTGCAAGTTCAAACAAATAATCCTCCACCAATTATGCCATACCTGTGTGAGTCTGATGGGTAATTCTGCACAGTCTCAGTTGCGAGTGAAGGCCCATTCTCTTATTATTGTCAGTATCATTGGCACATCTAATTCTTCCTCCAACTGGCTGAATGCTTAAATTCCACAGATAAGTGTACAGCTTGCAACCAAGAGTAGGTTTTAATATTTCCCACAAATTAATTACCTAAGTAGTTAATTTTACTTGTTTTAAAGGCCAATATGTGTTAGATCTGGGCAGTCTCTACACTGAATATCCCTACATTTTGGTCTTGACAAATAATGTCTGGGATTTGAAATAATTTTTGGAGGCTGGGGAAACTATCGAGAGGGGTCAAAAAGTAGTTATGAGAATGTAATAATTTATATTATATCATCTTATATTTTCTACCACCAGTGCAGGTTAAATATGTGACCATTCTTGCATTTATTAATTAAAAAAAAGTCATACCATCACAGAGCTGGAGACAGGAATGCATAAAATCATCTATGATTTAAGGCAGAGCCTGGTAACTCCTTTAATAGATACTAATGAGGGCCTATGAGACACAGAGGGGTAAGATCCTGTGTCTTATGGATTTGGCACAGTCAGAGCATAGTCATGGAAAGCTCTGACTTTGAGGTAATAATATTTGGACTGGGCTGTGGTAGAAGTGTAAGGTTTAGAAATAGCTTAATTCCCATCCTGTAGTAGATGTTGGCTGAATATAATGATCTCAATAGAAAAGCAACAGAACTACATTAGAAGCCATTTAGAATATAGAATAAAGAAGAAATATTACTCACATTTTCACACCACCAACTTAAGTTTGGTTGGCATTTGGCTGCTTTTCTTATCAGCTTTTTCTCTGCTATTGCTTCTTCATAACTGTTGTTTGTCACATCATGTGCTATCATATTAAGCAGACATTCTTGTGTTTATTTTTTTAGTGAATCATTAATCGGAGGCATTTTTCTTTTTTCATTGAGTCTCGCTCTGTCACCCAGGCTAGAGTGCAGTGGCACAATCTCCGCTCACTGCAACTTCAACCTCTGAGGTTCAAGTGATTCTCCTGCCTTAGCCTCCTGAGTAGATGGGACCACGTGCCAGCATCAAGCCCAACTAATTTTTGTATTTTTAGTAGAGATGGGGTTTCACCATGTTGGCCAGGCTGGTCTCGAACTCCTGACCTCAAGCAATCCACCCACCTCGGCCTCCCAAAGTGCTGGGGTTACAGGCGTGAGCCATCGCTCCTGGCCAGAAGCATTTCCATGTTGTCACAATGACGTGCATATTTAAGCTAGGAAGAGATGGGGAATCAGGATTCCTAGGGAAGGAGAAAGTGAAGGCAAAATTCTCATTGTAGAAAGTGGCTGATTGGCAGGGAGTCCACTGTGGCTGTACCTTGGATTTTATGGAGGGTTGGAAATAGCCTGCTATGGAGCTGGGACTTTGTCATGTAGGTGATGGAGAGCCATCGGGGCTCTGAGTGAGATGGTGACATAATTAGAATTTCATCCTCTCTAGGGATGGCTTTGGAAGTTCTGAGATCCCATGGGGAACTTTGGGAATTCCAGAGTTTCTTGTGGAAATAAGTAAGCAATCAATTAATCAATAAATAGGACAAAAATCATTAACTAGCATCTGGATGCAAATGCCAATGTATCTTGTAAGTACTGTTTAGTGTCAGTTCCAATAGCACAGGACTGTTCATTGAAGACTTCATTTTGGAAGCATCAAACATGTCATTTGATCTCAATGATCTATCAGAACCTAACCTCTGCTTCCCCTTGCCAAATCTGATATCCTAGTTCATGGATGGCAAACAAGTTTCAACATACCTAACACTTTTAGTGGTAGGCTGCAAATGTCCTATGAACTGTGTTAAGAAGGGCTCTGAGGGCATGTCTGGACTTATCAGGCCACTGGTGTGGGAGCGAGAAGCCTCAGCATGTATGCGGTACACTGCCTTTTCCATCCTTATGCTGCCTCAGATGTTCAGTTTAGATGTCTTATATTTAATATTCATATGGCCTAAATCTGTATAGTAGAGCCAAACCAAATGGAGTCCACAAAAGAAGCAAATAGAAGAAAACTCATACTAGTCAAGATCTCCATAAAGTACTTGATCCATCCATCTATTTATCCACCATTATCCACCGATCCATCTATCCATTCACCCATTTATCCTTATTCTACATCTACAATGGGCCAGTCAATGTACCAAGCTCTAGGGATACAGAAACGATTCTTGTTTCCAGAATTCAGAATCTAGTAGGGGAGCCACTGAAGAGATGGATAAGTATAAAACGGTGTCACAAGCTAGGCCAGAGGTTTGAACATAGTGCTATAGCACAGAGGCAGTACTTACAGAAGCAGACTACAGCAGGGGAGGGGATGAGGGCAGAGGTGGGGCTGTGGTTTACTTATTGAACTGAGAGCTCCATGTGTTTTATTCACATTGCATCCCCAGCACATAACCTAGTGCCTGGCACACAGTGGGTGTTCAGCATATTTTTTTTTTATTTGAATGAATGAGGTGTCCAAGGAGGGTACAAGACTCCCAAAGGTCATCTAGTCCATCCACCTGCCTCTGGGCTGAGCCACACCTAAATCATCCCAAGTACTATTTTGAGTGCAGTTATTCTTAGCCGGCCTCTCTGACAGCTGGAAAGAATCAGAGAATCAACCTCTCCTCTGAGGCTTTAGTGCTACAGCCCACATTCAGGAGAAGCTCTGTTTGGTGGAAACAAGAGCTGGGAAGAGAAAGAGAGGCAAGTGGGTCCCAAGCCTGAAGCTTGGCTGGAGGTAACTCAGAGGTGGGCCAGTCTCCTTTTCATGGGCAATCAGAAGGTGAAGCTGAGACGCTCTGATTCAGGAGAGGCTTGGAGGCTTTGCAGTTGGGGTTCCTGAGGGACTGGGTTGTTGCTGGGTGCCTGGCTTGGCCCTGTCAAATGGGAGGAGGAATTTTCAAGGGCCGGAGTCCCCCCATGCACAGCTTACATTAGGGCAGAGGTCTGCAGTGTGCAGAGGACCTAGGAAGGGCAACTTCCAGATCCCCCTCCTTCCAGGCCGACTCAGCCCCTATATTCCCTCCCCCCATCCCTGCCAATATCATTGGTGAAATAGGAGTTTGAGGCTGCAGCTCCTTAAGGAGATCTTTTTTTTTCCAGGACCTGTTTTTTCCAGGGTATTTCGCAGTGGCTGGAGAGTGTCGGGGCCTAACACAGTCAGGCTGTACCAGGAGCCAGAGCCCAGAGTATTATAATCTCATGGGAAGATAGGAAGAAATGATTAGTGCTTGTTGAATGGCCCTGCTGTGAGCATTCTGAGCTGGACCGGTCCTGGGGCAAAATCAAGGGCAAGTTCTAATCTCATTTTCAGGTAGGGGAAGGGTAGAGAAGTGACTTTCTGGGGCAGTCTCTTGAAAAGCAGGCATAAACAGGGAACAATGGTACCATTCCTTTCTGACCTACTCAACCTGGTGCTTGATACGAAAGGGGTGTGTGCGTGTGTGTGTGTGTGGTGTGTATGTGTGTGTGTCAGAGAGAGAGAGAAAAAGAGAGAGAGAGACTAAGTATAAACTTGTGAACCCTCTTAGGAGGCTAATGCTTGCTCCCAAATCCCCCCGGGATAGGGATGGATTTGCCCCTTGTTTTCTTATAAAAACCTGTGTTTTCTAAATGCAATACAAAAAGTGGCTCAGAGGAGCCACCCCTGAGCTTCAGACCCCTTGATGACTACATTGTCCCTATCCTTACTTCTCTTGGCCCCACCCCCTGCCACCAAAGCTTCTTAACCAAAAATAAAACTTACAGAACAAGATCAGAAAGACTTCTTCTGACCTGGGATGGTGGGAGATAAAGCAGTGACAGCTGGCTGAGCCCCAGCACCTAGGAGGGTGGAATTGAAGAGATAACTGGCATTGGATTTGGCAGACATGATTGAACAGTGGCTTCCTACCTAGAATTGTGCTATGACCTGTAGACACCACAGAGAAGAATGCAATATCCTCTCCTCCTACAAGGAACTTCTACAACCTTGCTCACCTCATGCTTGTCTGCAGAACGTCTTTAAAGACAAAGTTAGAGGCACCTGCTTTATTTAGGATGACAGTGAATATTAAGTGCTTTCTTTACTAGGAGCCTGATGGTGTGTACACAGTAAAACCCTGCAAGGCTGGCATTTCTGAAGTTCTAAGATATCCCTCACCAAACCTGCCCTTATCTGATCTACTCATAGAGGAGCTTAAACATATTGGACTCATCCTCCTTTCCTTACTCTTTAAATGGCATTGAACATATTGTGGCTTTGATACTTATTTTCTCTGTGGCTGTGCAAAAATCACTCACCCTCTTTAAGTTTGGTTTCCTCCTTGATGTTAGGTTGGACCATAAGAAATTGCTATATTCTTAGTTTAAAAATGACCACATATCAGTAATTTCATATAGTTCAACTGAACAAAATGAAGGGGCTGTTTTGCTGTCTAAAATCCCTTCTATGTCTGATGTTTGAGACTCCTTGAATAATATTTGATTCTTCCCTACTCTGCCTTCAAAAAGGTGAGTTCACCACTACTAGTCACTTACCTATCAATGCCCCTGGCTAAGGTGTACTCACTGTCATAACAGATTTCAAGCAAGTCCCACTCCTGGGTTAGGGGTTTGTTCTGTTTTCTGGATCTAAAATGGCCTTATCACACTCCTTCTATGCTGAAGAACTTATTCTTCAATGCCAACTCCATGTTACCTGCCTTTAGGTGCTCTGGCTCTCTCAGCCAGCAATAATCTCCACCTTTTTTCATGCCCCAGGGCCCTTCTCATAGTTTTAGTAACAGTTTTTTCTTACTTTAAATGAAAACACACTCATTGTAGAGTATTTGGAGATAGAAAAAACATAAAGAAGGAATAGGGATCATGTGTAATCCCCCATCACCCAGTGTCTACATTTGATATGTTTCCTTCCAGGCTCCCTTTTATGCCAAATTAAATGTATTGTATGTTTGTTTGTTCTTCTAAACTGCCATAGGCCTTTAGAATAGATTGCATTTCGGACCCTAATTCCTCATTCTTTCCTGTATCTATGTTCTTTGTCACGTGAGTTTGCAGTTCCTCCCACCAAAGAGGTGGGACTATATTTCCCTTCCCCTTAACTTTGGGTTTGGCCATGTGACTTGCCTTGTTTGTTTACTCTGCCAATGAATAACAACTTTACCATATTTTTTAGGTGAATTATAATGATCTTTTCTTACTAGCTGACTCACAGATTGAAAGTATTTAGAGGGTACGGAGTAGATCATCTCTCTTTTCCCTTAGAGTTATTGGAAAAGAGCAAATGTTCAGTAGGTATCAGATTAGTTGTTAGTATTAGATATCTCTGCTGGTGTGGTTATTTACGCTGGTATAATAAATTACCGCCCCCCCCTTAAATTCAGTGGTTAAAGCAACAAACATTTATTATTTCACAGTTTCTGTGGGGCAGGATTCTGGGTGTGGCTTAGCAGAGTCCTCTGGCCCAGGGTCCCGGGTGCTGGGGCATTTCAAGGCTCAGGGGGAAGAATCTGCTTCCAATCTCACTCGGGAGGTTGTTGGCAGGATTCAGTTCCTTGCAGGCCGTTGGACTGAGAGTCTCAGTTCCTCACTGGCTGGTGGCTGAGGCTGCCTTGCTTCATAAACATGGGAGCTGGCCTGCAATGAGAGTGAACAAGCAAGAAGCCAAAGGAGGCGAACAAGGCAGAAGCCAGAATCTTTTGGTAACCTAATCTTGGAAGGGACATCCATACTGTATTCACTAGAAGAAAGTCACTAGATCCAACTCTTGCTCAAGGGGAGGGAATTTTAAAAGGTCATAAATTTCAGGAGGCAAGACCTTTGGGAGACTTCTTAGAAGCTGCATACCATGCTCACAAAGATAGCGTCAGAGTTTATATGACTTTGTGGAGCCTAGGCATCGGACTATGAAGAGTTGACATGCACAAAACACTGAATACCACAACACAATGAATTAGACCACTTGTTCTCTGGGGGAAAAAATCAGCTATGGTCTCTGTTCTCATGAAGCTTACAATCAATAAAAGCAAAATTATGTACACACATGGAGTCTGTGTGTGTACATAATTTTGTATTTATGTGCATTTGGGGTATGGAGATCAGAATCAGAATCAGAGTAGCAGAAAGTTGAGCTGACAGACCATTGGGACACTGCCCATACTTACATGATTTGGTTTTGTGTTAAAAAGACTTCATGCCCTGCCTTACCCAGCCTGGTCTGCTCATTTCTGAGGGACAAGAAGTGTTAGTTGGAATATTCCAGAAAAGAAATGTGATGTACCAAGGAGTGTAAATGAATGTTATTGGAAAACATACTGAGTGTGCCTGTGTCCTTGAGGGTGGAGCAGATGTTGGGGCTCAGAGGTTCAGGGTTAAGTTGAAGTAGAAAATGCTGTGGAATGCCCCCAGGTAAATGCTCAGCCTCTTTAGCATGCTAGTGCAGTGGAGAGAGTTTTGGGTCAACTTATACAGATCAAGATTTGGGACCTGGCTGAGCCCCTTCCTAGCTAGAAAAGAGGTGACCCTGCACAAGATGTTTCGCCTCTCAGAGTCATGGGTTCCCTGTCTGAATTACAGGATAATCACAATACTTAACTCACAGAGCTAATGAGGGATAGTTTACTTGTTTAAACCTCTACTTTGTTCAAAGGGAATTCAAGGCAGTGTTTGAAGCATAAAAAGACATAAATAAACAAAAAGTATCTAACACAGGGCCCAGCATTTCATCCACCCCCTGACCCATCTATCCACCTATCCATCCATTAACCCATTGATGTATATGACTGTTCATCACCCTTTCATCCATTCACCTATGGACTCACTATCAGTTCATCCATCCATCCATGCATCCATCCATCCATCCATCCATCCACTCATCCATCCACATGTCCATCCATCTACATGTACACCTATGCATCCACCCATGCATCCACACACAAGCTATCAGTCCAACTGTTCCCTCATCCATAATATTTATTGAGCACCTACAGTATATCAGGCATTGACTGACTGCCTTTGTTGCCTTAGACTCTGGGGGAATAAGTCAGCTATGGTCTCCGTCCTTATGAAGCTTACAATCAATTAAAAGCAAAATGAATGTTTTTCCTTTCTTCTGTCACCCCTTTCTTTCCTCCCATCTGTTCTCCATCCTATTTCCTCCTCCTCTCTCCTTTCCTTCTTCACCTCTGGTTTTGGGAAAGAATTGATTCCATACCAAGGTTGGGGGAAAAGCCAAAGTTGTGGGAGGCCTAGCTTCGCATAGAGAGAGATTTGTTGTGGTGGAGAGTGCAGTGGCCAGTAGCCGGAGTAAGACCTCGTGATGAAAATTAAGTCCTTGTTTGAGCCACTGTGAGAGGCCAGCAGGGGTCCCTAAGATCTAGCACCAGGTCTCTCTATGTATTGCCTCTCTGGGACTGGCCTGACCCATGGGTGGCGCAGGTAAATGCCTTATCTATTCTGTCCCCAGCACCCCTCCTCATCTACTCTTTGATGCCTAAAGGGCCACCAAGTGAAGTGTATTTCTTGAGCTTAAAGCTTTGATCTCTGTGAAAATGAAAATCCCTGTGGGAGGGTCACAGTTTAAACTGGTACTGATTATTCGCACTTGGTTGTGAAAGAGTATCACTTTTTGTCCTGCAGTGGAATTAAATCTACAGGTATTTACAAGCCTGCTTGAGATCAGATTGGGTAGGCAATGGTATATTTGGAGAGAGCCCTAGATGGGGAGACAGGTATGTTGGTGATGGTCCCTGCCAGGCCACCTATGAGCTCCTAAGCCTTGTGCAGTCCCTCTGGGCTTCTGGGACTGGATAATCTGCAAGGTGCCTCCTAGGCTGTGAAGTGGATGTGGAGGGAGTCACCGAGGGCCTGCTTCACGGGCATCCTCCTGAGCAGCTACACAGGGCTCTGTGCTTGGCTAATGTTCTCCTGTCACCATTCTGAATAGGATAGTTTTTGAACAAGAGGCCCCACATTTTCATTTGGTATTATGCCAGGAAATGATGTAGCCAGTCTTGGTGGCAGCGGTGGTGGTGGTGACTCAGGAAAGGGGTCTCAAAGACAAACACCACTCACTTTAGCAGCTTGCCCCCAATGGCTGCTGCTCCCCATTCTCCGCAGTCCAGCCTGGGACTCACCTCCTTGAGAAAGCCATTCCCAGATAAACTCACCTGCCGGGAACGCTCAATTCCTCCCTGGGAGGTAGGTAGATAACAGGCTTGGCTTGGCGAATCTTTTGCTTGTTTGTGATGCTCGGGGGAAATATTGAGTGATTTCAAGTGCGTGTACCCATTTC
Source organism: Macaca fascicularis (assembly GCF_037993035.2). Lineage (NCBI taxonomy): Eukaryota > Metazoa > Chordata > Mammalia > Primates > Cercopithecidae > Macaca > Macaca fascicularis. Next base: position 50,089,353 of record NC_088390.1, read on the forward strand.
CCTGCTAACGGCTCTTGGGGTGCTCCCACCTTCTCTGGATGCCCTGCTGCATGGTGGCAAAAAATTCTTTGAAATCACATAGTCCTGGGTTTGAGTTCAGACTTCACTTCTTACAAGCTGTGTGATGAAGGGAAGATAGCATCCCCTTGGAAGCTCCCACCTCCCTTCCTGGATTACTGTGAGGATGGAGAGATGTGTATGTATAGCACTCAGCACATAGTAGGCACTAAATAAATAAAACGGTCTTAAACTCTCAGAATCTTGCTTCCTTGCCTATAAAGTGGAGAAATCACTTCTACCTCTAGGCCGAAGGCACAAGGCCATTTAGAATCATTATCAACTAAAAATACCCAGACCCTAGTGCAGTCTGCCCCTGCCCCCACCCCACCCTCTGGCAGGCAGAGAGCTGTGCCCAGTGGGAGTCCTGACAGCAGAGCGCTGCATCTCTAGGGTGATCGTGCCTTGCGAGTTTCTAGGGGCTGTTGAACCCTTTGAGGTTTGAGTTACATTTTCACTTGGCAGAGTCTAGTTCTCTGATTCAAAGAGAAAAGCTGTCAGAGAGAGGGATAGGAAGAGAAGGGGGGTGTGTATTAAAAAAAAAGGCTCCCACAGCTTTTCGGACTTGGAATGGTTCTGTGGAGACCAGGCGGGATGCATGCAAATCAGAAACACATGCATGAGGCTTTCCTCCCAGCACACGCGGGCTCCGGAATGAAGGCGCCAAGCCCTTGACATGCTGGCTCAAGACTGGCCAGGCTTGGGCTGGATTGGGACGTGGAATTGGAGCCTGCACCTGTGTCCTCTTGTCCTGTCCTGGTGAAAGAGAAGAAGATGGGAGCAGTGGCTAGTTCTATGCTCGACTCTTGGACTCTGAAAGGTCTTGAGGCCTTGAGACCTCCTGGATCAAGAGGCCAGGGAAAGCTTTTGGGAGTCATATCTGGCAGCACAGGGCAGTGGAAAGAGCATGGGCCTTTAAGTCAGAAAAACTTGAGTTAGCATCCTGGCCATGTCCCTTATTAGCTGTGTGACTTTGGGTAAGTTACTTAAGCTGTCTGTGCCAGAATCTTCTCAGCCAAAACTTGAGGACAATGATCACTGTCCCAACAGGCTTTTGTGAGAATAAAACCGAAGTTTGCATTTTGTTTATTTATTTAATGGAAGATTGATTTGATCCCTTATACCTCTTTTCTTTCCAGACAAGAGACAAGACAGCTCTTTTTAAAAATGTAGTGTATTGAAGAAACCATGGCAAAAAGAAAAGAAGAGCCGAACAGAAATATGAAGCGAAGGCAGGGTTAGTACACAGGCATGCACAACTTGGAATCTTGCACAATTACTAAGGTTGTTTAGTAAATTTGTTTCTGAGCTTTTAGTTGGCCAGAATAAAGCAGAAGATCTCACTGAGAAGATTCATGTTGCCTATTAAAAAATGGTTTCGGCTGGTTGCGGTGGCTCACACCTGTAATCCCAGCACTTTGGGAGGCTGAGGTGAGTGGATCATCTGAGGTCAGGAGTTCAAGACCAGCCTGGCCAACATGGTGAAACCCCATCTCTACTAAAAATACAAAAATTAGCTGGGCGTAGGGGTATGCGCCTGTAATCCCAGCTACGCAGGAGGCTGAGACAGGAGAATCACTTGCATCTGGGAGGTGGAGGTTGCAGTGAGCCGAGATCGCGCCACTGCACTCCAGCCTGGGTGACAGAGGGAGACTCTGTCTCAAAAAAAAAAAAATAAAAAATAAATAAATAAATAAAATAAAATAAAATAAAAAATAAAATAAAACAAAAGAAATGGTTTCTCTGGAGAGTAACTTTCCTTGACACTGAGGTCGCTCACAGTCATTTCTCCCAGGGGTCCTCTCTTAGGGGTCACAGACTGGGAATAAGTGGAGAGCAGTTCCTTGTTGCACTAGACTGTGCTTCTTATACTGACTCCCAGTGGAAGGCACTGGGAGGAGCGCAATGCATGTGCCTGTCTTGGGTCCTGGTACATAGAGGGTGCTCTCTCTGATGGGCCACTTATGGTATTGGGGTGATTGTCTCCTTGCAGGAGAAGGGCTGGAATCTAATACAGCTTTTATCCCACAGCTTTCCTCTGTGGCTTGATTTCACCTTCTGCCAATCCAACCTGCTCCTCTCTCTTTGCTAGTCTGAAGCTTCTGTCAGGGGTGCCTCTTGGTGGCTCTGAGATGGAGATGAGGCAGACAGATCGGGCTGTTCTCAGGAAGCCCAAATCCTCCTCCTGGAACTCTGCATAGTTGGCTCAGTGACATTTCATCTCTCTGGGTTCTGTCCCAGGGAGAAAACATGTGGGCATTCTCTAATAACTTGAGCATAGCTCCCTTCTGCCTTCCTTTGTTTTTCCTTCCTGGGCAAATGAAAGGCAGTATGAATGAAAGTTTCTATTCTGATGGGAAAACTCACTCTGGCCTTGTAATGAGCTAGAATAATTGATTTGTCGATGAAAACCGAGTCTGTGGAATTGATGCTTAGTGTCAAAACAGTCCAGATCACTTTGGTACCAATTCATTGTTGCTGGAGGGAAGCTGTTAGCCAGGAGCCCAGTGAGAAAGGAGTAGGCTGAGTTGAAACATGAAAAGATTTGATTGTGCTAAAGCTCTCCAGCACAGAATTGCCCTGTTGGGATCTGATTTCAATGCTCCAGATCGAAGGTCCCGGCTAATATTTTCTTTCTTTCCTTTCTCATGAGGGTAGAAATAACTTGGCAATTGCCCCATTGCAGCTACTGTTTGAACGTGGATATTAATTTAATCTGGAGTTCTGTTACTCTTTAAATATTTAGGGGTTTGGCTGAGGCCTTTGTGCTCTTACAATGCAATAGACAGTAAAAATGGAATTGGAATGTTTCTACTCATTTTAGAAAGGACAGGGATTCTTGGCCCCCTTTCCCGCACACCCTGCCCCACCCCATTTTCATTCCTTCATCTTCTGACTGCAGCTCCTGATGAAAATCAAAAGTTATTTCGACATATATGGACAGAGGCCATGGGGTGGAGGAGAAAGAGAGTATACTTTAGAATCAGACGGATCCATAAGGGAATGTTCTAATCCTGGCTCCTTCACCATGAGCTGTGCAAATTTGGGTGAGTGTTTAAGAACTCCGTCCCCTCCTCTATGGACACCTACTCCATGGAACTGATACAAAGATTCAATGAGATGTAATGTATGTTTACAGCAACCACCAGAATACTGTTGTTATTTTATGAAAATGCCATTGACTTAAAACCGTATATCCCCAAAGCATTCCTGCAAAATTCCGAAAGGGTATATTTCCTGTAGGATGAAGCTAGTTACTTCTTGGGTGACCTGGTGTCCTTTTAGTTTCATCAGTTTGTTGAAGGAGTTGGGCTCTGTGCCGTTGTTATCTAGAGAAAGGCAGAGAAAAGAGGGGTGCTAGATAGAGCCCTTCTATATTTCAAGTGCCACCATCTAATTCTCTTGTTTCCCCCTTCCAACAACTACAGGGTATATTTTTATTTGAAAGATGAGGAAACAAACTCAAATATCCGGAGTCACTTGTCCCAGTCACACAGCGACTCAGGGATCACAGTGTGATTGCATCCACAGTTCAAGATCTTTGCACTTGATTAAGATGCTGCTCACAGTTTCTGATGGTGATGGGAGATAAGGGGGGTCTTCCCCGTCTCCACTAGAGACCTGCACCTGGGACTCTCATTGTTTTGTTGTTGGCTTATTTTCCAGATATCTTTCTATTGATCTATCTGTCTATCTATCTATCTATCTATCTATCTATCTATCTATCTATCTATCATCTGTCTATCCAGATGGGTTCTCGGTCTGTGGCCCAGGCTAGAGTGCAGTGGCCCCATCAAGGCTCACTGCAGCCTCAACCTTCTGGGCTCAAGAGATCCTCCTACTGGCTGGGCCTGGTGGTTCACACCTGTAATTCCAGCACTTTGGGAGGCTGAGGCGGGTGGTTCATCTGAGATCAAGAGTTCGAGACCAGCCTGGCCAACATGGTGAAACCTCGTCTGTACCAAAAAATAAAAAAATTAGCTAGGTGTGGTGGCAGACCCCTATAATCCTGGCTACTCAGGAGGCTGAGGCAAGAGAATCGCTTGGATCTAAGAGGCAGATGTTGCAGTGAGCCGAGATCATGCCATTGCACTCCAGCCTGGGCAACAGAGCAAAATCTCCATCTCAAAAAAGAAAAGAGAACGAGAGATCCTCCTGCTTCAGGCTCCCGAGTAGTTGGGACCATAGGGCCATCACACCCAGTTTTTTTTTTTTTTTTTTTTTTTAGAGACAAAGGCTTGCTATGTTGCCCAGGCTTGTGTCGAACTCCTGGCCCCAAGCGACCCTCCAACCTTGGCCTCGCACAGTGCTGGGATTACAGACTTGAGCCACCTTGCTCATCTGCAGGTATTTATTAAGTGTCTATTCTGTGCCACACGTTGTGGGAGGTAAAAAGGAGCAAGGCATAGCCCCTGGCCTCAAGGAACTAACAGTTTATTTAGAGAGATGGAGAGATACATAAGTAATTTTTTAAAAAGAGAAAGGAGGAAGAAAGTTTTGGAAGGGGTGTTGGGTGCTTCTCCTTGTCCCTTATTTGTACAGGCACTGCTGAGCATGTGGACAGGAGTGTGCACACAGTAGGTCTGCAATAAATGTCCTCTAAGTGAATACAGTCTTTCTCCCCCTCATCAGCCCCCAAATGCCAGAAATCCCATATCTGGTTTCCTTAGACGTAAGACCTGGAGTCTTCAGTGCACAATCAGCTTCAGATTGACAACCCAAGAACCTTGCTCCGTAATAAAACAAAGCCATAGCTATGCGAACCAGTCAAGTGGATTCAGCCCAGGTAATAATAAGAACAACAAGGACTGGTAGCTATTGAGGCTGACTCAGGGCCAAGTTGTGTCTGCACGTTCATTTACTCTTCATGACTACTGGTGTGGTGGATACTTGCTATGGATGGAATGTTTATGTCTCCCCAAAAAATTCATGTAGAAAATGAATCCCTGATGTTATGGAATGAGAAGATGGGGCCTTGGGCAGGTGATTAGGCCATGATATTGGAGCCCTCATGAATGGGGTTAGTGCCCTTCTAAAAGAGACCCCAGAGAGTTCCCTTGTCCCTTCTACCATGTGTAGACACAGCAAGAAGATGGTTGTGTAGAAACCAGGAAGTGGGCCCAAATTAGATCCTGGATCTGTAAATGTCTATTGCGTTTAAGCCACCCAGTTGATGGTATTCTCTTATAGCAGCCTGCACAGTCCAATATAGTGTTCTTACTATCCCAAAGCCCAAGCTACAGATGGGGAAACAGACATGATGAGGTTGCCAGGCTACATCTCCAGGTACACAAGGAGAGTGGGGAAGAAGCCCCTCAGGCCAGGCCCAGGGAGAAACTGATGACATGTGGACACCTGGACATGAGGTGCCTGGGTTGGAGGGTGCCCTGAACAGCTTCAGGAAGGGACAGGCAGCTGTCCAGCATTCCTGAACTGGGTCGAGCACACGCCTTCTCCATCAGCTACACCCATATCCCTTCCCATGTCATCTCCTTCTTCTGGCAGACACGGAACAAGGGTCTTGGAGTCTGTGGCTCCTCAGCAAGGCAGGCTTTGAGGAGTCCTCACTGGCTGAACATGCTTTCTTGGGCCCGAGGGGCCGCCTGACAATTTCTGGCAAGTTAATGGCCTCAGAGTGGGTACGGCTATTTATTTTGCTGAGAAGAGATGTCTTCATCTTCACTTTCTCTATTTCTTCTTCTGGCAATTCTTTCACTCACCTACCCCTCTTTTTTTCTTTTTTTCTTTTCTTTTTTTTTTTTTGAGACGGAGTCTAGCTCTGCCGCCCAGGCTGGAGTGCAATGGCCGGATCTCAGCTCACTGCAAGCTCCGCCTCCCGGGTTCACGCCATTCTCCTGCCTCAGCCTCCTGAGTAGCTGGGACTACAGGCGCCCGCCACCTCGCCCGGCTAATTTTTTTTGTATTTTAGTAGAGACGGGGTTTCACCGTGTTAGCCAGGATGGTCTCGATCTCCTGAACTCGTGATCCGCCCGTCTCGGCCTCCCAAAGTGCTGGGATTACAGGCTTGAGCCACCGCGCCCGGCCTTTTTCTCTTGACTCCTCCTCTTCCTTTTCTGTCTCCTTTTTCTTCTCTTCCTCCCTCACACACTTCCTCTTATGCATTCTCTTTTCCTTTCTCCTCCTCATTTCCAAAGAGTTGTCTTTTAAACACACACATATGTAGGTATATGTATAAGATGTAAGATTTTTGAACTAGATATTACATATGTGTGTATATGTATTATATACATATTTAAATATACAAACATATATTACAGATACATATATGTGTGCATATACACATATATGCATATACATGCAATATACACATAATCAGTGTAATTATACATCCAGACATGTTTTTCTGCTAAGAATATTGAAAATCCAGAAGCGAGTCTGACCAGGGCCACACTGGGAGTCTCAAGGGTAGGTAGAAGAATGGTGGAGAAAGCAAGGGCTTTTAATGTTAGAGATCACTTGGACTAGAAGTTTCTGATACTAAGTTGCTGTATGATGCTGGGAAAATGATTGTATCTCTGTTTTCTCTTCACATGGAAAACAAAACCTACATAGGACATAACATTGGATGATGCTCCAATTAGAAAAGAGTATTAGGAAAAATATGAATGTGTCATCGTTTTAATTATGTGTTTTTTCATTCTCTCCCTCATTTGAAACAACTGCAGAACAATTGTGTGAATGTGGGGAGGGGCAGGGAGGAAAGAGGAGAGGAAAGGGAGGAAAGACTTCTTTTCACAAAAAAGTAGAGTGGTTTTTACATAATTCTTATTGGATTACTTATCCCCACTGTCTAAAGGAAGATTTCTTAATTCTCTTTTAACTGATGTCCAATACCACATTTGTCTGACTTTTTGTAATTTGTATAATTAAAATGAAACCTGTTTCTCTTTTTGCTATGCTTTATGTTTATGCTTTTCTGTTTGTTTGTTTGCTTTTTGAGACGGAGTTTCGCTCTTTCGCCCAGGCTGGAGTGCAGTGGCGCGATCTTGGCTCACTGCAACCTCTGCCTCCTGGGTTCAAGTGATTATTCTGCTTCAGCCTCCCGAGCAACTGAGATTACCGACATGCACCAGTACGCCCAACTGATTTTTGTATTTTGTAGAGATGGGGTTTCACCATGTTGGCCAGGCTGGTCTTGAACTCCTGACCTCAGGTGATCTGCCCACCTCAGCCTCCCAAAGTGCTGGGATTATAGGCATGAGCCACTGTGCCCAGCCTACACCCAGTATACTTTATCAAACTTTCCTTTCCGGAAATGTGGATCTGCCCCAGTCTTGGGGGATAGAGTATTGATCTTGAATTGTTTTGTGAACTTCACTTGGTTGCTCACCTTTTCTGAGCCTCAGTTTCCCTTTCTGTGAGATGGGGGATGAGATGCCTCCTCAGCACCTAGCAGGCCTGTTGTGAGGAACTGAAGTCCCTGCAGTCAAGGATGCTTCATTGCAGAGGGGTTTCCTGCCAAAATACTCAGGTCAGACCAGCAGAGGCAAGTCAGTGGTCCCTCAGTAAGAACAGTTTCTCTCTGGGAACTGTCTCCTGGACATTTAGTGTGATGTTTTTTCTCTCCCTCAGGAATCTGGTCGAACTCCAGGGCTGCCTATCATGAGCAGCCTTGTTTGCTTGCAATTTGCAGAGTTGCAAGGGGTAAAGGACTGGCTTTGACTATTCAATCTTTCAGGTGAGTGTGGGCAGCTGCCTTAGACCGGAGGTGTGGACTTTTCCTTCCCTTTTAAGAACCGGATATTCCTGTATGTGATTCAGGGGAAGCATGTGTGCATGTGCGTGTGTGTGGTGGTGGCAGTGTGGGGGAGTGTAACACTTTTTCGAGTGACTACTTAGTGTCTACACTGTCTTGCAAGATGTCCTCTTATTTAATACCTCTTATTTAATCCTGCTGCTTCTGGCCGGGCGCAGTGGCTCACACCTGTAATCCCAGCACTTTGGGAGGCCAAGGCAGACAGATCACATGAGGTCAGGAGTTTGAGACCAGCCTGGCCAACATGGTGAAACATCATCTCTACTAAAAATACAAAAATTACCTGGGTGTGGTGGCGGGCACCTGTAATCCCAGCTACTCAGGAGGCTGAGGCGATTCAAGGAGAATAGCTTGATCCCAAGAGGCAGAGGTTGTAGTGAGCTGAGATCATGCCACTGTACTCCAGCCTGGGCAACAGAGCGACACTCCATCTTAAAAAAAAAGAAAATGTTGCTTGGAGGCCTGATTATCCCCACTTTACAGAGGAGGCCCTGGAGGCTCAGAGATGGTATGTAATTGTTCCCAGTTATGTATCTAGGCCTGTAGCCTCAGAAGCCCAGGTGGGAATATAGGAGGGAGGGAGGAATGTTTCCAGGGGACAAGAGGGCAAGCGCCTAAGCTCTTTCCTCTCTGTTGGCCCATTTTCTTGAGCAGAATGAATTTGAAGAGGGGATGACAATAGCAGCTGACCCCTGATTGTGCCCAGCAAGTGTCTTGGAGTTTTGGATCCTGCTATAGAGGAAGCCAGCAGTTCAGAATGGGCTCTGCTCTGCCCGAGCTGTGGACGGCCATCCTTCTTAAGAACCAAGGGTTTTGATAGATGAGCCCCTGCTTGTCTTCTTTGACGTTCACAGGCCTTGAGTCCTTGTCAGCATAATGGCCCAGAAAGCCAGAAAATGCAGGAGGAGGGAGCAAAAAAGGGTGTAGACTTTATTATTATTATTATTATTATTATTATTATTATTACTATTATTTTTGAGATGGAGTCTCACTCTTGTTGCCCAGGCTGGAGTGCAATGGCGTGATCTCAGCTCACTGCAACCTCTGCCTCCTTGGTTCAAACGATTCTCCTGCCTCAGTCTCCCCAGTAGCTGGGATTACAGGCGCCCACCACCACACCTGGCTATTTTTTGTATTTTTAGTAGAGACAGGTTTTCATCATGTTGGACAGGCTGGTCTAGAACTCCTGACCTCAGGTGATCTGCCCGCCTCGGCCTCCCAAAGTGCTGGAATTCCAGGCGTGAGCCACCACACTTGGCTAAGAGTGTAGACTTTAGAGTCCAACAAATCCATGCTCAAGTCTTGTCCTGCCACCTTCCAACTATATGGCTTCAGACCAACCCTAGCTCATCTTTAAGCCCCAGTTTCCTCCTCTGTAAAATGGAGACGATCATCTCCTTTGCTGTAGGAGTGAGCCAAGATGAGGAATGAGGAAGTGCCCTGCATGGAGCCTGGCACATAGTAGGGATCCAGGAGAGGCTGGATTGTTTTCTTCCTGGTAGAGAAGATGTGTGGTCGGGAGACTCCTTGGCAAAGGGCAATCTCACCCTTCCTTGACCCCAGCTGCTCAGACCCAGGAGATGCTGGACTGTTTTATTCCTGGGAGAGAAGATGTGTGGTTGGGAGACACCTTGGCAAAGGACAGTCTCACCCTTCCCTGACCCCAGCTGCTTAGACCCAGGAGATGCTGGACTGTTTTATTCCTGGGAGAGAAGATGTGTGGTCGGGAGACACTTTACCAAAGGACAGTCTCGCCCTTCCCTGCCCCCAGCTGCTCAGAGTTAAAAGCAAGAGTCATGCACTTCACAAGCACTGAATATCACATGGGGAGAAAAAAAACAAGTAAGAAAGGGAGAAGGCAAGACAGGCGGATGGGTCTGCATCTGTAGACGGTTGGTCATTGCCAGAGTGATGCTCAGAGCTAGTCGCCCCCAATGGCTGCTCCATAACAGAACACACCCAGAGGCATAGAGGATGTTTCTCATCATTCCAAGCTCTGCACTGGGCCTGAAGGGGGCTGGGATCCGGTTTTGGTGAGAGGAGACGAGGCCCTCGCCTTGCTGGCTGCAGAGGCAGGAAGAGCCCACCAGGGTGGGGCTCCCCATGAGGCTGTCTGGAATTGAGAAATAGAGCCCACTGCGGATTTCAGAGCCAAAGAAACGAAGCTCTCCAAACTCATAACTGTGGAGAAACACTTCTTCGGTTTGTTTTAAATCAAACTCCCCACGCTGACACTTGGGCTCCATTCAACCATTTAAAAAGTTCCACTAGCAAATAAACACTTAGCCAAATATTTGCACTTATGTGTTTTCAATAGTAAATACCAGCTATATTGCTCATCTCTATATATCACCCCTGGTTGTCTTGAGCTAAGTGGCCTCTTTAAAGACGGGTAGAAACTCCTTCCTAACCTCCCAGTATGGCAACCAAGAGTGGTGGACTCAGACCCGGAGGGAAAAGAAAAAGTTGCCTCCCACCCTAAAGGGCAGACCAACTTAGGATCATTCCATGAGATGTAGCAAAGTCCCCAGAGCCCCCAGGCCCCAGAAATGTATTTCTGCTTCCCCATCCTCTTGTAGATCCTGTTCCTACCTTCCCCAGTGCTCAGTCACCAGCCCTATAATTGCCAGCACACCTCTGAGAGGTGGATCAGGGTTCATAGCTGCTTCCCACTCCATCTTCTGGCCCCCAAGGACTTTAGAGGAAGGTTTAGAAACCGGGAAGGAAGAATGGAGATGAGAGTGAGAGGGCAAAGGGCTTCAGCTTTCACAGGTACAAAGGGTGTTTGGGACCTTAAGTTACACAGAACAAAACTACCTACACATACACACACACACACACACACACACACACACAACCACATATCATGCAACACAGCAACCACAGAATTGGTTAGCATTCCTTGGTTGTAAGCAACAGACACTGATGGGTTAACTTAAATGAAAAAGAGAATCTATTGGAGGAATTAAAGGGAGCTTGTAAGAGGAGAGGTGGAAAACTTAGATTTGGAAAAGACAAGCTGGGCAGGAGCTTCAGAGGTTGTCGGTAGCAAGAACTCCTCAGCAGCCTCATCCAGGTGCTGCCACTGGAGAAAATGTTCTTAGTCCTGGACACTGCTCGTGAATTAAGTTCTAGTAAGGGAATTTTCTGTTGACGTTGATTGGATTCTGTCCTTGATCAGGTTCCCTCCCTGTCGACCATGGAGGTCAGGATGCCTTGATAAAGAGTCCCTCAGGGCTTGGATGCCTTGTTTCTCAATTGATTTTGTATTCTGACACACAAAGGATACCCCACTTATAAGACATGATGGGGTGAAAGGATAAGTTTTTCTTCCTTATCTTAAGGCTACTTCTGGCCATAAGTGACTGCTGAACACTGCCTCCCCAACCAGGACGCAGGGGATCAGTGTCTCACACACCTGTACCTTTTATGGAAATCACTGGGAAATTCAACTGTTTCCAAGAAGGGGAGATAATCGCCAAAATATTATCAAGATGCCACCAAAGATGGCAAATGGAATGGTTCCTGAAGACTCACTCCCCTCCCTAACATGCACTAAAGCCTCCAGCATCATCAGTAAAGCAATGGGAGGTTCTCTTCTGCCTCTACCTCTGCCTCCCACTCCTCCCCATTGCATTCCAGCCACAGTATACTGAATTTTCACACCTAATTCATTTCTCAGTACAGGGACAGCAAAAAAATGCATTTTTTTTTTGAGACAGAGTCTCATTCTGTCACACAGGGTGGAGGGCAGTGGCATGATCTTGGCTCACTGTAGCCTCCGCCTTCCAGGTTCAAGCGATTCTTCTGCCTCAGCCTCCTAAGTAGCTGAGGCTACAGGTGCATGCCACCACGCCCAGCTAATTTTTGTATTTTTAGTAGAGATGGGGTTTCACCATGTTGGCTAGGCTGTTCTCGAACTCCTGACCTTGTGATCTGCCTGCCTCGGCCTCCCAAAATGCTGGGATTACAGGCGTGAGCCACCGCGCCAGGCCTAACAAATGCATTTATATCTCTGCTCGCACATCACAATCTCTCCTTCAAAAGACTGTGGGCACTTGAGGGCCCAGGCTCTTTGGTCTTTCCCTGGCACCTAGACGAGTGCTCTGTACACAAGTCAGTCTTCAAAACAGACCCCAAGCTTAGACAAAACTTATGCTGCAGATACATCAAATGCTTACTTAGCTCCCAACATGCTCTGCTGTTTACAGGTCTACTTGGAGGGCTTTCTTCAGTATTCACAATGTCTCTTGAAAAGAACCTTTGATGTACGTTTATGGAGTGAATGGAGAGAGTGGTAGAGTGGATTCCCCCCAAATAGTAATCAGGCCAAAGCAACAGATCATACAAAGACGTTCATGATGTTCTTTTTTTTTTTTTTTTTCTAGAATCTCTTAGGAGACTTGATCCAGTCGGCTATATTATTGGACTGGAAATACTGTAATGTTGAGGGCTTCTACCAACTGATAACCTATGGGAAATCAAGACAGAACTGCTCTGGGATGACTATGCACATTGAAGGAGGGGTGGGATTTCATTTACAAGACATTTTGATGAAGTCTCAGTAGGGAAGAAAACTAACTTCTGGAGAGAGCTTACCTGTGCTAGATAATTGTGCTTGTGTTATTTCACTGAATTTTTTCAGCAAAGCTTTGAGGTAGACATTGTAGCTCCCTTTGTGTAGATGAAAATACCAAGGAGAGATGTAGACATATGCCTAAATTTATTTTTAAATAACTGATGTGAGGCAGAGCTGGGAGTCAGATTCTGGTGTTCTCCCTCTGACCCAGAGCACTTTCTTTTTTCTTTTTTTTTTTTCTTTCTTTTTTTTTTGAGACAGAGTCTTATTCTGTTGCATAGGCTGGGGTGCAGTGGCATAATCTCGGCTCACTGCAACCTCCACCTCCGAGGTTCAAACAATTCTTCTGCCTCAGCCTCCTGAGTAGCTGGTATTACAGGTGCGTGCCACCATACCCAGCAATTTTTATTTTATTTTTTTTTTATTTTTAGTAGAGACAGGGTTTCACCATGCTGACCAGGCTGGTCTTGAACTCCTGACCTCATAATCCTCCCACCTCGGCCTCCCAAAGTGTTGGGATCACAGGTGTGAGCCACCGTGTCCGGCCCAGAGCACTTTCTACTCCACCTCTGCACCTCTTTGACTGCTCTGTCATTAATATCACTGATTTTCTTTTGGGCCAGTTTTTTGTTCTGGCTTATACTGAAACTAACGGACATGCCACCTGATGTGGACAGAGGTAGCTTAGAGGATGTGGTCACGTTTTGGGAATCCAGTATGGAGACTGAGATCCAGCATTAACCGTGGCTGAGATCTATCTCGATCACATGCACACATATGTGTTCTCTCTCAAACACATGCACACATATGTGTTCTCTCTCGAACACATGCACACCTGTACACCCACGTGTACAATTGAGGGCTGCTAATCCAATCAAACAGTTGATCTCTTCCAGTCGCTGGAAAGGCAGCAGAGAGGGCATGGGAACAGACACGCCTGGATGAGGAACTCCAGCTCCACCTACTTAACAGCTGTGTGATCTTGGATGTGCCATTTGTTCTCTTGCCTCAGTTCGTTCATCTGTGAAGTGGAGCAAACATCACATCCCTGGTGGTTGTGAAGATTAACCATGATCATGTGTATGTGGCACATACTGTTACTTACCTACCTGTTATCCCTTAAGTCACTGGGGTGAAGGTTTGAAAACACTTGTGAAAGAGGGTGGTGTCAGCTGATGTATACATTTCTCTGTTTGTCTTTCATTTTTCTTACTGTTCAAGTGAAATGCCAGAAGGTTGAGCTTCAGTCTAGTGACCAGGAAGGCAAGGGGCACATGCTAGAAATAGAAGACAATGGTGCCTTGGTCTCTATTGGTAGATTGAATGATTTATTAAAAACATATTCACAGTGCCTTTCTGTAGGACCCCAGCTCCTGCCACTTCACGGGATAGGACAGCACTCCCACGCCATTCAATCAGGCATGGCCGTATGTCTTGCATTAGCCAGTGGGATGTGAGCAGAAGTGACTATGCCCTGCTTGAGAAGAAGTTCAGTGCCATCCCGTGATTTTACTTTTCCTTTGACATGAGGCCGCAAGTCCCAGAGAGGGGCTGCTCCTTCTGCTTGGACCTCAGAAAGAAGGTAATAGGGGTAGAACTGCAGCTGACTTGTGAAGGGCGTTTAATGGGAGCAAAAACTGACCTTTGAGATTTGGGGTTATTCCTTATGGCAGCACAGCTGGGAAAGCTGACTAATTAATAGCATCGCTGATGACGTACTGGGGCTGCCACGCTAGCTCTCACTGCTTTTACCTCCAGACTTCTTGCTACATGAGAAAAAGCAACTCCAACTTGGCTAAGCCACCATTTTTTGTGACTGTGGTCATGCTATCCAGTATCATGAAAGTACCAGGCACACTTGCACTTAATAAATTAATGTTAGCTATTATTACAGTGATAAAAAGGTGTGCATTTTAGAAAATACTCAACTTATGTGAGTCTACATTTATGAGATAAATTGATGGTGGGTTTTAAAAATGAAATTCTGCTTTGTTAATAACCTAATGAATTCACATATTTTTATTTAAAAATTGAACATTACAAAACATCATGAAGTCAAAAGTGAAGATTTCTACCTGCCATTCTTTCAGTACTTCTCTCCATTGATAACCTGTGTTTCGGCCCCAAACATTTTTCTGTATAAGGGTCAGATTAGGGTGAGGCAAGTGAGGCACCCTGGTTGCAAAATTTAAGGAGGCCCTCACTTTCTGGCCTGTGCAGGGCAGAGTCAATAGTTCTATAAGCTGGAGAGTGAGGGCCTCCTTAAATTTTGCTCCCTGGGTGTGCCTTACTGCCTCACCCTGTCCCGGCCCTGCTAAGCACTGCATACATTCACGGGGGTACTTACGTAGTTATTTTTCAAAACTAAAATCACTTTCATTGAACTGTGACTGGCTTTTTTGTTTTTTACACAACAATGAATCAGGATTGTTTGTGTCAATTCCTACAAGTCTATCTCAAAATTTTAATAGTTGTGTGGTATTCTGTACTATGAATGAACTGTACTTTAGCCATTTCCCTACTGATGAGCATTTAAATTTTAATCTTGCTCTTGCAGTGAATGCTACAAAAAATGTCACCTAGCTCATATGTGCTTGCCAATATTTCCAGGGCATACATTTCTAGAGGAGGCAATACTGGGTAAAGGGGTATTTTAAAATTATGAAAGCTACAACCAAAGCATCTTTCAAAAGTTTCAAACCAATTGATGTTCCTACCAGCACTGCAGAAGGATATAATGGGAGACACTTTACGTTAGAATTATCTGCATGATTTCTTTAAAAAGCCAGCTTTCTTGGTACTTACGACTTCCCCAAATTACAGTCATGTGCAGTTTTCCAGCAGTCTGTTATTGCATAAATCCAGACAGGCTGCTGAAGTGTGTGTGCTGCCTTCAGAGCCAGCTCTTTCCCTGCTGTATAGCTCAGCTGGGAAGTGGTTGCTCTGACTTCTTCTATAGGCCTGGAGCTGGTCTGTGTTGGAAATGGGGAGCTGGGCAATCTGTAAGTTTACACCCTGGGTCAATGTCTCACAATTGCCCTCCAATCTCTCCAAAGATGGGAGCAGGATCATGAGTCTATGGGACATCCGTAGAAAAAAAAACTTTCCAACGCAGAGGAGTTTGTTGAATCTCAATCTCTATATTTTTGTAGAACATAATTTGATATGGAGTATTGCTAGGCCTTCTGGCAAGGAAGAAGTGCTGGACCTGGTGACCAGTTGAGATAGTTGTGGTCTGTATTATGAATGAACATAGTTTAACCATTAGCCATAGCAACAGAGTGCTGGACCTGGTGACCATTTGAGATAGTTGTGTAGTATTCTGCATTATGAATAAACATAGTTTAGCCATAAGATATAGCAACAGAGTGCTGGACCTGGTGACCATCTGAGGTTCTTGAAATCCTCCATCCTGGCCCTCTCCTACACTTTCCCTACAATCCAGGATGGATGTGGATTCCTGTCCATTCACCTTCAAATCAGGAGCTGGTAAACTCTGGCTTGTGGGTCCAATCTCACCCGCAGCCTCCTTTTGTAATATAAAGTTTTATTGGAACACAGCCATGCTTATTTGTTTGCAAATTGTCTATGACTGCTTTTGCAACAGAGGAGTTGAGGAGTTGCGGCAGGTTGTATGGTCTGCAAAACCTGAAATATTTACTGTGTGGCCTTTTACAGATGAAGTATGCCAACCTTCTGCTCTAAATGTCTTTCAAGTTTGTTCCTTCTTTTTCCCTGTCTTAGTGCATCACATCTTGCCTGGATGACTGCAGTAGCCACTAAGCTGGTCGCAGAGTGAGCTTTCTTAAATGCAAATGTAAGGATGGCAGAGCCTCAAGTGCTTCAGTTTCTCCAAGTGCCTATTCCCTGAGTGGCATGACACTGAAGGCCCTCTGAGTCTGCAGCTATCTTTCCACTCTCATTGGTGTGTACACCTGGAGCTGTCACTTTTTCAATAATGCATTTCTGACTCCCTCATCAACAAAGGTATTTACTCCTTCCTCCTTGCTGCCAGTAAACCACTGAGAACATGCCTTCCTTTGGTATTTCAATGGCATTTGTAATTATGTGTCTTTCCCTGTCTTCCTCACTGATCTGTGAACTCCAGCACGCAGGAAACTTGTCTTATTCTCTTTCACATCAAACAGGGTCTGGCCCTAATAAGTACTAAAGAAATGTTTGCTGAATGAATAAACACTAATATTTCTTGAGCTCTTCTTGCTTTTTCTCAATACTATCTCTTAGAATCCTCACAACAGCCTTGTGGCATAGACACTGTTCTATCCCCACTTTATAGATTTGGCAGCTGATGGCACAGAGAAGTTAAGTCACTTGCCTAAGGTCACAGAACTTGACAGGATTTGAACCCTGGCCTGGCAGTTAGGCTTTATGGTATATATCAAACTCTAACTCCCATGATAATAATGAGCAAATGAATGAATGAATGAATGAATGCAGTGAGTTTGCATGAACTGAAGATAGGAAAGGGAAATGCTACATGACTTTATCAAACCCATTGGTAGGGTTTATAAAAGAAAAACACAAAGATTCCAGGAGACCTGGCAGAGATGGAAACTATGGAGGATCAACATCCCGCAGAGTTCAGGCAGTTTAAAGCAAGTGGAAAATCAGACCCTCTTGTGAATTGCTGGGAGTGCTCAAAGAAGAAGCCATAGGGCTGGGCACAGTGGCTCATGCCTGTAATCCCAGCACTTTGGGAGGCTGAGGAGGGTGGATTGCCTGAGCTCAGAAGTTCAAGACCAGCCTGGGCTACGTGATGAAACGTCATCTCTACTAAAAATACAAAAAATTAGCTGGGTGTGGTGGTGCATGCCTGTAATTCCAGCTACTCAGGAGGCTGAGGTGGGAGAATCGCTGGAACTTGGGAGGCAGAGGTTGCAGTGAGCTGAGATTGCACCACTGCACTCTAGCCTGGGCGACAGAGCAAGACTCTGTCAAAAAAAATAAAAATAAAAATAAAAATAAAAAACAAAAAAAGCCATAGGGCCACAGTTAAACTAAACAAACAAAGCCTGCCCCTTGGTGCACTGGGTGAAGGGAAAAAGGGCACCAACCTTAACGTTTATGGCAAGCCTCCTGTATGCCTAACACCATGCCATTGAGCTGTACATATGCTGGCTCAGTGAATGAAAATTACCTCCCCCACAACCCGCCACAAAACTTTTCTGATTCAATACATTTTCATTGATTAGCGAGTATGTGCCAAGCCATTGAACTAGATGCTGAGAGAACAAAAATAAACAGAACTCTAGGAGATCCCAGTCTAGCAGGGGAGAGCGTATAATTCTAACAAAGTGGTGGGCGTTATCAGAGAGATACAACCAGGAGCACAGAGGGGACCTAACTCTGCCTGGAGATGTGGGGAAGGTTTCAAGACAGTCATGACTGAGGTGGGTTTTGAAGGATGAATAGAATTTTGCCAGGTAGACAAGGCAGAGATGGGCTCCTGGAGAGAAAGCACAGTTAGTGCCAAAGCACAAAGGCAAGAATGCCAGGATGCACTTGGGGATCTAGAAACAATTCAGTGGGGAGAAACGGAGAGTGGAGGCCCATCAGGAAGAGTCTTGTAAGGCATGCTGTAGAGCTTGGCTTCCTCCTGTAGAGCGACTGGATTTTTAAAGCAGATGTTTTTTAAAAAAATAAGATGGTATTTGCATGACACTAATGTGGAAGAAACAGAGAAAGGTGCAACCGGAAGTCGGGAAACCAGCTAGGAGGTTGTTGCTGTAGTCCAGTGGGGAAAAATTCGGGCCTGAGCTGAAGTCACGGACAGGGGAGGTGAAAAGCAAGCCAAAGACCAAGAAGTGTTGGTCTTGAAATGTTAAAATATACACTAACCATTTGCTTTTTGAAAAGGCTAGTTATTAGAATCCTCCTTTGAGGGGGCTACACACACACAGAAGTGATAGTGTGGCCTTTATCTGGGAAGTGAACAAACACACCCTACAGACAAATGGTAGAATAAAAGTATCCAACAATAAGAGTAAATATGTATAATAATTACAGTATTGGGCCGGGCACAGTGGTTCACACCTGTAATCCCAGCACTTTGGGAGGCCGAGGTGGGTAGATCACTTGAGGCCAGGAGTTTGAGATCAGCCTGGCCACCATGGTGAAACACCATCTCTACAGAAAATACAAAAATTAACTGGGTGTGGCTGCACATGCCTGTAATTCCAGCTACTTGGGAGGCTGAGGCATGAGAATCACTTGAATCTGGGAGGTGGAGGTTGCGGTGAGACAAGATCACGACACTGCACTCCAGCCTGGGTGACAGAGCTAGACTCTGTCTCAAAAAACAAAACAAAACAAATTATAGCACCAGTGTAGTCTGAAATAAATGCATGTAATGTGTAGGATGCAAGTAGGTAGGGATGATAAGAGTTGGATGGTTTTAGCTTGGGGACCTCTTGTGAGGCTGTAGTCAGGATTAGGTGGAAGTTTTGGTTTTTGACTGGAGAGTCCAGTTCCAAGATGGCTTGGTCCTGTGCCTGGCAAATTTATTTTGGTGTTAGGCAGAAAGCTTCAGTGCCTCACCAGAAGAACCTCTCCACAGGGCTACTTGAGTGTTATACCAACAGGCTTCCCCCATGGGGAGTGATGGAGAGAGCAAGGTAGAAGTAGCGATGTCTGTTATGATCTTGCCTTGGAGGTCACAGGCTGTCACTTCCACATTCAGGTCTGTCCTCTTGGCTATTCAGGTCTGTCCTCTTCTCTATGGGAGAAGACTGTACAAGAATATGAATCCAGAAGGGGGGGATCACTGAGAGCCATCTTGGAGGCACAAATGGGCCTTGGTCTACCTGAGAGTGGGCTAGGTAATGTGGTGCAAAGGAATGCAAGCAAGATTTGGAGACAGAAATTGGTTGACTGACCAATGGTCATCCCACCCACATGAGCCTCACTCAGCTCCTCATCTGTAAAATGAGGTGCATAATCAATACCCTGATGGCTAGTGAAGGTCATTTGAGACAAGGCTTGTAAAATGCTTTTTGGGAACCATAAAGCATGATAGTATGGCGTACAGTGACTGCATAAATAAAAGGAATCATTATGAAGTCCCATATTTTATCTGGATGGGAGGTTTAACCTTGATGAATCTCAGAGCTTCAAGAAAGACACTTGATCCTTTATTTCTGTGGCTGTAGAAATCCAATAAATAACATTTATTGATCTTCTATTTCTACATGCCAGGAATGGCACCATAATAATTTCATTTCATTCCCTCAATGATGCTGAGAAATGGAATCTACAAACCACATTTTATAAGTAAGAAAACCAAGGCTCAGTGAGATTAAATAACTTGCTGTGAACGTGGGAGAGCTGGGGACACCAGCCCAGCCCGCTGGACCCCAATGCATGAGTACGAGGCAAATGGGAGATGGGCTTGGCGGGACCTGAAAAAAGTGTCCCCCCCGGCCAAATCTGGGACCTGGGATATCCTCATGGCTGGGGTTTTGCAGGTGTATGGCAAGGGAGGGTGAACGGTGAGTGACAGGCCTCTCCTACCCCTGCACATCCTTGGTCTTGAACTGATGGGAGGTCTTCGTGTGTGCATGTGTGTGTGTGTATGTGTGTGTATATGTGACCACACTGGCAACTGCTGCCTTCCTAAAGCTGGAGACTAGGGTGACGAGTCCTACAGCGCCCTCCAGAGTTGGGTGTAGGCCAGGGCTGCATTGGGCCTCAGACTTCTTGGAGGACGGCTCCCAGACCATTCTCGGAAAAGCATCTGCAGCAAGGCCACTCCAGGTGCCAGGCCGGGCCATCAATCCCTCACTCTTCGGAGCAGTGAGTTTATAAAGTAGCAATTAAATAAGAGCTCTGTAAGTGCTTCTGGGAACTGCCCTGAATGCATTTTCCAAACATAAATAACGGGGACCTCCACTCTGAGCAAAGCACATGCAGAGCAGAGAAGCAGCGCCGAAAAGAAGGGAGCCCTGTTGTGCTAACGAGTTGGGCTATGTGCCCCTGGTATGCACGTGTGCTCCGTGTAGGTGGCAAGTCCATTTGTCTTGCCTGCCTGGGTGGCATGTCAGCCCGTCTGGACAGGTCGTGGTGAGGGGATGGTGGCTGTGACTCCTGCTCCCCTGGGAAGGCAAAGCATTGTTATTTCAGAGATAGTGATAATGATGGCGGAAGCAATAATGACAGCTGCTAATCATTGAGCACCTATGGTGAGCCAAGAGCCCGCAGATCCCCTATTACTGGGAGGATTAGAGACTTGTCCAAGGTGGCCAAGCCTATAAGGTGGAAGGAAAGATAAGTGAGAACTCTTCAGCAGTTTACATGTATTAGGCTCTTATTATATGCCACACACTGTTCTAAGAGTTTTATGTGCATGAACTTACTTAGATCTCCCAA
Source organism: Macaca fascicularis (assembly GCF_037993035.2). Taxonomy (NCBI): domain Eukaryota; kingdom Metazoa; phylum Chordata; class Mammalia; order Primates; family Cercopithecidae; genus Macaca; species Macaca fascicularis. The sequence continues at coordinate 50,110,151 of NC_088390.1, forward strand.
CAAACCTTTGTAGTAGGTACTCTTCTTATCCTATTTTGAAGGGGAGAAACTGAGGCATGGAGAAGTCATGTCTCTTTCCGAGGGTCACACTAAGCTAATATTTAGTTGCAGGCAGCCTGGCTCCAGAAACCCTACTCCTAACCGTCTTTGTGCTGCATTGGCCCTGAGCCCTGGTACCGGGTGCCGTCCCGTCTTTTCAGTTCAGGTTTGATGACTGTCAACAGTCTGTCCCTGCCCAGGTATAGGCAGCAATGTCTTGCTCAGAAAACAATATTCCCCTAAGTTCCCCCTGCCTGCTTCAGTGAGTCCTCCTGGTCTCAGGCCTAGCCTTGGCCTGAGTCATTCTCCTGTCCCCAAGAGCTGGCTCTGCCAGCCATGCAGGGATCCCGAAGGGCCATGCTCACTCTGCTCTCCCACTTCATGCCTTTACCCATGCTGGTCCTTGCCCCTGGATGCTCTTTCCCTGCTTGTCCACCTTGGGATTTTAAGTCATAGATGAATGCTCACTCACTCTTAGAAGTATTTCCCGACCTCACCTCCACTTTAACCCCCACCATCCAGCTGAATACGTCCATCAGAACACATATCAAATTCTTATTATTGTTGATTTTCTAGTCTGTCTCCCACGAAACGGTGTTGCATGTCCCGGGATCTATAGCTCCTCACATGGTGCCTGGCACATAGTAGGGATGCAATAGATATTGATAGGTAGATGGAGCCATTTTCCAGAAAGAGTGGACACATCAGATCACACCTGATCCTGAGTTCCTGAGAGCTCCAGGTGTGACTATGCCTGCTCCCCGCAGAGCAATGTGCAAGGAACAAGACTGAGTAGAATGAGCCCTGACCTTGGCTCTGCCATGAACTTCCTGAGTGGCCTTGGTCAGGTCATTCCACTTCTCTGGGCTTCCATTTTCTCATCTGCATAACAGGAACAATTATACCTTTTTGGCAGATCACCTGAGGGTTAAATAGGATACAGAAAACAAAGGCACCCAACACGTCGCTGGAACTTGATAAATATTATTTTTTCCTCCCCCTTCCCCTTACCTGTGAAATGGGCTCTTGGTTTGGGGATAATTGAGTGGCACTGTGAGACACCCTTTGCAGCAGATGCCTCTGCAGGTTTACCATTTTCCCTCCGTGTCACTAGGGTGGGGTCTCGTTGCTTTCCGCAGAAGACCCTGCCACCACTAAGCTTCTTCCCTGCCTTTCTTGGGGTTCTGAAGCAGCCTCTGGCCACCAACTCTGTCACGCCTCGCCTGAAAGCTCTCTTCCCTGCAGTCACTCACCAGAGAATCCCATCGCAAAAACCCCATCAAGATTTAGCCCCTGTTCATTCCAGAGTCAGGAGTCAGTGATTTCCCTGTCTCGGACTCCATCGAAGTTGCCAGTGATTAAGAAACTCATATATTTTCACACTCGTTAAAAGAAACATGATGTTCACTTTTCCAAGAAAAGCCATCCTTGTTTGTAGACCCTGTAATATATTGGGAACGCCTCTTAATTGGCTTCTAGGTCTCAGTGTCAGAAGTCAGACCCAAGTTTGTTTATTGACACAAGAAAAAAAATAAAACGTTGTATAATTAGTTGAGTGACTGACTCTAAATTCAGTAACTCCCATCGGTATGTGGCCTTGTCAGGGTTTAAGATTCCATTTTGGGTTATGAAAGAGGCCGGGTCCTAGGTAGTCCAGACGCGGGCCGCACTGCATCATAGCTATTGTACAAATGGGCTCAGTGTGCTGTTTGTGTTAAGATGGAAAACTTTTACATGTTTGATTTTTATGCAAGTCAATTAACTTGTTTTTTATAACTGTAAGGGCTTGCTTTGCAAATAAGATTACTTACCACTATAAATTATGGGAACATAGGGGCCTATTCAGACAAAATGTTACACACCCCTAACCCGTGCACCAGGCTGCATGCCGGCCTTCTGCAGGGGGGACAGCCGAGGCGAATGGGACAGGGAGGTGAAGAAGGAGGGAGGGGTTATTTTGGTGGATTCTGAGGGGCCCTTCCAAGAAAGATGGAAAGGCAGAGTGGGGAGATCTGGGGGCGGAGATTAGGAGTGAACCGCAATACTCCTCTCTGTGCTCACCCCCACCCCAACTCCCCCAGGTTGCCCAGAGCTGGCCAAGACCTTTCCTTACATGGCAACACTGGAATCTCGTTTGAGGATTTTTTCCCCCCCCAAAGGTTTGCTTCTTGGTGACAGCACATCCCCCTGAAGTTGGAAAGTTGGGGAAGGCTGTCTGGGCTTTATCCTCACTGTCATTTGTCATCCTTCCTGCATGATGATTCCACGCCCATTCCAGCATTCAGTGGGCAGCCCCCTCCAAAAGCACAGGGAAGGGGCAAGGGTAGGACAGAGTGAGGGAGAGGAAGAGGAGTAGGCATTCCTGGGGGCTGCCACTCAATGGTGAAGAGGGGGCTGGGAGGGTTTCAGGCAGGACTGGGAAAGAGCAGAGCCAGTCTTTGGTCCCTCTGACCTACTCCTTCCCTTCAGGTCTTTAGCAGAGGGCACTGCAGTTCTATGCATAGGGGTTCTGGAAAACCAAGTTGGGACTCTTGTTTCTCAAGCCCTTTTGTGAACTTGGATGGATTCCTTCCTGTTCTAGGTGTCAGGTTTTTTCATCTGTGAAATGTGAGCGGAAACCCCAGCCCAACATACCTCCCGTGGGTGGGTTGTGATCCTAATGTGATCCTCAACAAGGTAATTTTGCAATTTTGCATTCCAACCCCATGGACATGTAGCAATGTCCAGTAACTCTGTAGCTGTTACAACCAAGGGGTGGGTACGGGCATCTAGGAGTTAGAGGCCAGGAATTCTGCTAAACATCCTGCAAGATACAGGACAGCCCCTGCTCCCTGCCCCCCAACAAACAATTATCTGGCCCAAAATGTCAAGAGTGTCAAGGTTAAGAAATTCTGTTTCTCCAAAGCATGTGAGGGAAAAGGAGACCTTCTTGAGGCTGATCAGTATTTGGGACAAGATTTAAGGATTTACTGAAGAATCAATACACAATGTCTAGTCACTCAGAAATAAAGGGATAAGTCTTCAACAGTAGCAACAATACAATCCTTCACAAATCAATAGGACATTACTGCCGATTCAGTGCTTTTAGATGCATATTTCACCATCAGAGTTCCACAGTAACTGTGTGGGGGTAGCTAGAGAAATAATAATAATTTGAATAATCCTAATAAGGATTATGATATTATTCCTATTCTGCTGATAAAGGGACTGAGGCTTAAACATATGAAATAGGCCCGGTGACGTGGCTCACGCCTGTAATCTCAGCACTTTGAGAAGCAAGGCGGGCAGATCACCTGAGGTAAGGAGTTCGAGACCAGTCTGGCCAACATGGTGAAACCCCGTCTCTACTAAAAACACAAAAAATAGCCGGGCATGGTGGTGGGCACCTGTAATCCCAGCTACTCGAGAGACTCAGGCAGAAGACTCAGGCAGGAGGTTGCAGTGAGCTGAGATCACACCATCGCACTCAGCCTTGGCAAACAGAGCAAGACTCTGTCTCAAAAAACCAAAAAACATATGAAATCATTAGTCTAAAATAACATAGCAAAATCTTCAAGCACAGGGTCCTTCTTGCATATTTGTTGAAGAAATCAGGACACATATAATCATATTATCATGAAACAACTGATTTGAGACAAAGCCAAATGACATTGTCAGGCATGACTTCACTGCACTTGCAAATGCTTCCCAAAGGGAGGCCTTCCTTCTTAAGATAATTGTGCTATCCTCCACACATCTTGAGTACTTTGTACCCACTCTTATTGGGTCATAGGTTGTGGCTTCTATGTCTGTCACGTCTATTGAACTGGGGGCCCTTTCAGGGTAGGGGCCGTATCTTAATCATGTTGACAGGCCTCTTCAAGCTGCAGTTTCCTCTTCCAGAAAATGAGACAATGACTGCAACCTTACCAGGTAGACCTCCATTAAATGTCTGTGGAACACTGGGGTGAAATAAGAACCTTGACTTTCCCCAGTGCCCCAAGCTTCTGTGCCCACTCCTGCATTCTTTCCCTTGGCTTGTTTGATATTGTGCCAAGTGGCAGGGAAGGTAAAAGATTTGTAGAGAGCATGAGAAGAGTCATTGAACTCTGAGGACCTTATTTTATTTTTTGAAATCTGGCTTATGGAAAACTGAGAATCGTAGGTGTTAAGGGGAACTGATCTTTGAGAATCCAATTTTCATAAGAAATAGAAACCAGTGGTGAGATTTCAACTGAAAATAACCTTCAGTTCTGGTTCCTCAGGCCATCCAAGGAATCAAATGTCCCCAAAGAGATGAAAATTCAAGCTGCTACTTGGCAGATCTGGAACTCACAGGACTGTTAGCACTCGGCCTCTACATTTGGAAATGGCAAGATTCAAATCCGGCCTGATGTGTTCTCCCTTAGGCTGCTCATGATGTGTGTCTACTGGATGGAGGCCTCAGAAAACTCATTTGACATTTTGGTTGTAACTTTGTCCAAGTCTGTGTCTGATGTCATTATGCAATCAATTCTATACTAGATTCTGCAGGGTAAGATCTTAAAAGACAAAAGCTTTGTTTTCCAGATCATCAGTGGTTTTGAGGACATACCTCATTCATTCATTCTGCAAATTATTTATTAGCATTTTTTGTGCAAAAGGCTGTGTGCCCCCGGGCAAGTTAACTTCTGTGACTCTCAATCTTCTCTTCTATATAACAGGAATAATAAACCTTCCTTCGTAGGGTTAAGTTTCAGGCATATGGCCTGTACTTAAGAAATGATTATTAGTAGATTATTATTATTAGATTCTTCACAGAAGTCTTAGTAGCAGTCAAAGCATAAAATACATTTAAAGACTGGGCGCTGTGGCTCACACCTGAAATCCCAGCACTTTGGGAGGCAGATGTGGGAGGAACACCTGAGGTCAGGAGTTCAAGACCAGCCTGGCCAATATGGTAAAACCCTGTCTCTACTAAAAATAGAAAAAAATTAGCTGGGCATGGTGGCGGGCACCTCTAGTCCCAGCTACTTAGGAGGCTGAGGCAGAAGAATTGCTTGAACCCAGGAGGAGGAGGTTGCAGTGAGCTGAGATTGCACCACTGCACTCCAGCCTGGGCAACAAAACTAGTCTTCGTCTCAAAGAAAAAAAAAATTAAAGAAATTCATTTAGCAATTCAGCAACATACAAATGAATGTTTAACTGTTGCCCCTATATACATGTTGGGGACACTAAACAGACCCTCTGTGAATAATCTTGGAGGCTTCCCAGAGGAGGTGAGACGTGAATCTCAAATCCTAGGTCGTAGAGTTAGAATCAAGATTAAGTAGGGTCTACCCCTTGCCTCTAGTCTGGCATAGTGGAATGATTGTTATTTTCTCATTTTTTTATTTGAAGAAACTGAAAGTGAGGTGAAGAGTCTTATTATTATTAAAGAGAATTGTTATCTCTTATTAAAGAGAATTATTATTTCTTTCCTTTCACAAATGAGAAAACTGAGGCATAGAGATGATATTTAACTCTACCCTAGTGATATACCACTAATCAGCAGTAGATCCCAAATAGGACTGCAGGTAGCCTGGCTCCAGAGACTAGGATTGTAGCCTCTAGACTCAATGGGATTACAGGCTATAGTGAGAAGAATATTGGATTTGGAGTTAGACCAATCTGGCTTCTAATCTCTGCTCTAGCACAGACTATCTTGAACCTGGGAAAGAGACTTAACTACCTGAGCTCTGGTTTCCTTATCTGGGAACTGGAAATAATGATAATACCTACCCTGTAGGAAACTTGTAAGAATGAGAAATAACATATGTCATTCCTTAGGTAGTGTAAATTCTATCTTAGACCATCATAGACATTTTCGCTTAGAGACAGGGTCTCACTCTGTTCCCAGGCTGGAGTGCAGTGATAGTGGTACAATCATAGCTCACGGCAATCTTGAACTCCTGAGCTCAAGTGATCCTCCTGTCTAGGCCTCCCAAAGTGCTGATATTACAGGCATGAGCTCCCATGCCCGGCCAGGTCATCATAGACTCTTAAATAGTATAATAACTTTTGCTAACATGACTGTATGGAATTAGTGCAGGCACATGAGGAAGAATACAGGAAAGAGACTTTTATCCCTGTTTACAGATGAGGAAAGTAAGCCAGAGAGGAAGAGAAAGGGGGAAGGGAACTCTTTTAAATGCTTTCATTTATTCAATCAATATCAGTTAAACAGCTATTCAATTTAGGCTGACTGATATCATTTATTTAATAAATGTCAGTTGAACAGTATCACATCATGAGGGGTATAAGGATTGACCCTATCTTTTTCTGGCTGCGGAACCAAGACTCAGAGAAACCACAACTTGCACATAGTCACAGAACTAATAATGAGCAACACTGCAATTTACACTAAGGTATGTGTGGACCCAGAGAGGCTCGCAGTGGAGTGATTTGCCCCCAGGTCTCAGATGTAAGGGGCAAAGTCAAGGAAGGCTCTAACCCTAATCTTCTGGATCCAGATCTAGTCCCCTTTCATCCCACCATGTGGTGTAGCCCTTCAAATAAGTTGAATTTCAAATTCTAAGCAAGCATTGACTAATGCAAAAGTGGTTAAAAAGCAAGAACCCTAGAGGCAGGAAATGTCACCTTCCTTGATTAAACTTGGGAAATCTACTCATTATGGATAAGATTTGCTGTCTACAGGAAACCTTCTTAGACATAAACTGATCCTATCTTCCAGCCAAAGAGATTTGAAGATGGCTTAACTAAGGAGATTTAAGTAGCAGACCTGCTTTCAAGGTAATCTATGAAAAGGGATGGCTGACTTTGGAAAGTATGTCTACCACAAAAGTCTGTGAGGATGATGGGTGTGGTTCTGTGATAAGTGCAATCAGAAAGTCCATATGAGTTCTGGAAAAGTGCAGGTGACCTGGAGACAGAGAGATGGGGTTCAAATCCTAGTTTCTCTCCCACTTCGGACTTATTTGTGTTTAACCATCTTCATCTGTAAAATGGAGAGAGCATTTTTTTGTTTATTTGTTGAGAATCTAAAGACATTAGGATGATTAAACCATACTGTACACATCTCTGATAATCTCATAAGGAAAAATCATGGAGAATGAAAAAAAGAATCAGTGAGTGAAAAGATTTCTCTGTATCATCGTCACATTCCAGAGAAGAGAAGTTCAGAATCCAGTGGTTTTGGACAACCTGGTCATCAGAAAAATGAAGTGTGTCCTGTCTTTGGTGTATTTCACCAGGTTCTACCTTATGAACATGATGATAATAATAATAAAAAAGTACTTGGCTGCTTACTGTGTGCCTGCACATACGGTTCTTATTTTCAATTCCCTGAGTTGATTCTGTACTCTCTTACTTTTTGACCTTTGTACAATGTTGTTACTGCTGGAACATCTCTCCTCTCTCTTTGCCAGACTAACTATTTGTCCTTCAATATCAATTTAGATCTTTTATTCTCAGTTCCTGATCCACTCTACCATCAACCTGAGCGAACAGCCCTTCTGAACGCCTTCTAATCCTACAGCTCACGTTGCAATTGCCTATTTGTCTGTATTTTCACCTCTTCTCTCCATGAGAACTGGGGTTGGGTCTTGTTTGCCTTTGAACTCCCAGAGTCTAGCACAAAGCTAGGCACATGGAAGGTGCCTAATGGATAATGCTGTAGGAACAAATGAATTTGATTTTCATAACAATTGCATTAGGAGGGTTCATAGGGCTAGAAGACACTGGAGAGATGGTCCAGGCCAACTTTCTATCTCGGATGAGGGAATCAAGGCCCCCAAATTAAATAAAAGTCCTGATGGCACTCTTTCTATTGGTAGCAGAGCCGTTTGACTGGTACCAGGCTGTTCTTTTTGTCCCAAGTCTGTGGTCTTCAAGCAACCTCAAGATAATGATACAGATTTAGATACCTTTGTATTGGACTGGGAACACTCCAGACAGTAGTCATTACGCAATGGAAAGAACATTGGAGCTATCCTTGACTCCTCCCTTCTATTTATCTTCTGTATCTAATCAAGTCCTGTCAGTCTAACCAAGTCCTGTCAATTTTACCACCCAAGTTCTTGCATCAATTTCAACCTCTCCATCTCAATTCTTCCATGATAAAGAACCACCCAATCTTAAACCCAGGCATTGAAGAGTTTTGCTAATTTGTCTCTTCCCTGATGGTGATTTACCCTCTACAATGACACACAGAGCTTTTTCATGACTTCACATGAACGCTTCAATGATTTACATGAAAGTCCTCTCCCACGGACTAGAGCACTTTAATGACTTCCAGGGGCCTTGCAGATAAACTCAAAATCCTGAACATGGATTACAAGGCCCTTGACTTCTACTCTAGTTTTTATTTGTTCACCATTCTCAGGCTCCTGGTCTATGATGCAGGGACCTTGAACTGTGCAGTGTTCCCAGTAGACACCAATCTATGTTAGATCTCCATGCCTATGGTCATGCCAGTCTCCCTTTCAGGAGTGCCTCTTTTCTTCTCTGCCTCCCCATTTTGCCCAGCTCACTCTTACTCATCCTTCACCTTGTTGAAGCTCCTGGGCTGGACCAAGAGCTCACAGAGCAATACTTGTCCACCTTAAGATCAAGGACCATTTCTGATGTATCTCTGTGGCTCCAGCACTTCAACTGGAGTTTTAATTTCACCGTCTTACTAGCTGTGTGGTCTTGAGCATATCGCTTGCCCTCTTTGGACTTCAATGGATAAATATTGTGTAGCTACTATGTTGTGTGCATGATGTAAGTCTCGACTTCCTCCACTGTGAAATGGAGAAGGAAGGAGAATTGCATTACATAATCTTTAAGGTCCCCTCAAATTCTAAATGACAGAGTCCCTGCATCAATTTCCCTGGCATAATATTACCCCATTATAATATGGTGTTAATATGTAAGTCATGGCTTTGGAACAGGATTGACTGTAGCATAGTGGTCGAGAAACCAGATTTGAAATAAGATGAAGAGGTTATGAATAGCTGATTGGTATTTTCTGGGAAGAATAATCTTGGACCACTTGGATACTCAGTTTCCTCATCTCAAAAAAATGGCAGTGATAGTAAAGCTCTCTTTTGGTTGATGAGATTAATTGAGATGCTACGTATAATGTGCTTTGTGCACCCACATGCTCAGGATAACTGTAAGGAATGGCTATTATTGGCTGGGGGCAGTGGCTCACTCCTGTAATCCCAGCAATTTGGGAGGCCAAGGCAGGTAGATTACTTGAGTCCAGGAGTTTGAGACCAACCTGGCCAACATGGCAAAAACTCATCTCTACTAAAAACACAAAATTTAGCCAGGCGTGGTGGTGCAGGCCTGTAATCCCAGCTACTTGGGTGGCTGAGGCATGAAAATCACGTGAACCCGGGGGTGGAGGTTACAATGAGCCTAGGTCACACCACTGGACTCCAACCTGGGCAACGGAATGAGAAACCAAAACGCACCAAAACCAAACGAAACCAAATGAAATGAAACCAAAACAAAAAGAATGACTATTACTGACCTGTCTTACATAAGAAGGAATCACATAAGTTGAGCTGGGCGGGTCATCATCTGATAGCTGGTAGCTGGTGCATGGAGCAGATTCTGATTCCAGACTTTCAGGGACTGGGTTCAGATTTCTTATCCAGGGAAGCCCACCAGCCAAAAATGCTAGAAATAGCGGGTTTCCTTTAGTCATAGCATACTACAGGGGCAAGAGCTCCTCAGTGGCACCCATGCATGGAAAAGGCCAAGGTGGGTGGATCACTTGAGGCCAGGAGTTTGAGACCAGCCTGACCAACATGGTGAAACCCCATCACTACTAAAAATACAAAACTTAGCCTGGCGTGGTGGCCCATGTAATCCCAGCTACTCAGGTGGCGCTTTCAGGAGCTTTGATTCTTTTGCTCTGTCTCCATCCTAGAAAGAGTTTTGTTGTGTTTGTTTGTTTACTTAAGTGGAAATTCTCCATCATCTTTACCTTTGCCTCTCTTGGGAAAATGACCTCTTGGCTTTGGGCAAGGCCAGCCCGGCCCTCTGAGCAACACTTTTAAGTTAGATGGGCAGCCTTGATCAGCAAGATAGGGGTGTGAGGGAAACAGCAACTGTGCCACCTCTTCATTGCTGCTGGAATGTGTTGCTATGGATACCAAATTCAGAGAAGCAAAGACAACAGCAGAAGAAAAAAGCTATAGTGTGTGTATATTGATGTGGACATGTGTGTGCTCCTGCATGCTTGCACACTTGTGTATGAGAACTAGAGAAAAAGGAAAGATGTTCATTGAGGAGGAGGCCTGATATTTTAACAATTAGATTGGCATTATCAAAGGTGGATTAGCATTTCCAGATACTATATTAGTGACCCACCCCCATATGATACTCCATAGTCAGAACAGGCCCCAGAAACTTGACCTCTGTCTCTCCCTTTCTTGTTTCTTATTCGTGGTCTCAGCCCCTGCAGGGGACACAGAATACATTTCTTTTTATTTTATTTATTTATTTTTATTTATTTTATTTTTTTTTTTTTTTGAGACGGAGTCTCGCTGTATCTCCCAGGCTGGAGTGCAGTGGCGTGATCTCGGCTCACTGCAAGCTCCACCTCCCGGGTTCACGCCATTCTCCCGCCTCAGCCTCCCAAGTGGCTGAGACTACAGGCGCCCGCCACCACGCCCGGCTAGTTTTTTGTATTTTTAGTAGAGACGGGGTTTCACCATGTTAGCCAGGATAGTCTCGATCTCCTGACCTCGTGATCCACCCGCCTCGGCCTCCCAAAGTGCTGGGATTACAGGCTTGAGCCACCACGCCCGGCCAGAATACATTTCTTAAGTGCCAACATGTGGCAGACATTGTGCCAGGCACTTCTATTTCTTACCTGCCTTTATCCTTGCAGTAACCTTGAAGGTAAATAATGTTACTGCTACTGCATATATGAGGAAGTTAAGGAGGCTAAAGGTATAGGCTGTGAAGTCAGAATGCCTGAGTACATCCCAGATCGGCCAATCACTAGCTGTATAAGCTTTGGTCTCTGCTGTGTGTCTCAGTTTCCTCATCTGTAATTAGTAACACCACTGCCAGCATTGTGAGGGGTGAGTTGAGACATGCTTAGCTCAGTGCCTGACACATCTTAAGTGCCCAATAAATGATAGTCGCTATTATTGCTTGTGCCCATGGACAAACAGCTGAAAAGGAGGGGGTTTCTGATCTGTTGACACTATACAATACCTGCCATGGGGTAAGTGCTTAACAGATGAATGAAAGGATCACAGTACCTTGGTTTTGCCACTGTCAGGGAAAAGGACTGATGAGATCATGGCTAGGTTATGAGTGGGCTATCAATCCAGATGTCTCCTATTTCAAAACCAGGCGTGGTGGCTCACACCTGTAACTCCAGCACTTTGGGAGGTCAAGGAGACAGGATCGCCTGAGGTCAGGAGTTTGAGACCAGCCTGGCCAACATGGTGAAACCCCGTCTTTACTAAAAATACAAAAGTTAGATGGGCGTGGTTGTGTGCACCTGTAATCCCAGCTACTTGGGAAGCTGAGGCAGGAGAATCACTTGAACCTGGGAGGCAGAGGTTGCAGTGAGCCGAGATCGCCCCACTGTACTCCAGCCTGGGTGACAGGGCGAGACGCTGTCTCAAAACACACACACACACACACACACACACACACATACAGACACGGGCTCTTTCTACTCATCATGTTGTCCTGATTCAGAAACTGGACTGATTTCCCAGCCTCAGGAAGGTTGTATCCCTGGAAATGTTTAAGGGTGGGAGACAATAACCTGCCTTTGAGAGCCAAACTACTGTCTGGCCTGCAAGGAGGAGGTGTTGGTCCTGGGAACCTGCAGAGTACTGGTTCTTTCAATGCCCCCCGGGCTCCTCTCAAAGTTTTCAGGGCTTTGGAGATGACAGATACCTCTCTGACATTTGTGGTACAGTGGGGGTCTAATTGGCACATTCTTTAAAGAAATGCTTCGTTTGGGAACCAAGAAAGAAGAGAATCACATAGAGCATTTTAAAAGAGTAATTTTAAGGCCAGGCACGGTGGCTCACACCTGTAATCCCAGCACTTTGGGAAGTTGAGGTGGGTGGATCACCTGAGGCAGGAGTTCGAGACCAGCCTGGCCAACATGATGAAAACCTCTACTAAAAACACAAAAAATTAGCTGAGTGTGGTGGTGCACACCTGTAATCCCAGCTACTTGGGTGGTTGAGGCATGTGAATTACTTGAACCTAGGAAGTGGAGGTTGCAGTGAGCTAAGATTGTACCACTGCACTCCAGCCTGGGTAACAGACTGAGACTGTCTAAAAAAAAAAAGAAAAAAAAAGAAAGAAAAAAATTGACTTTAATATTGGGAGGATGATTATCAGGCATTCCACGGGTGTCAGCTGAGTCTGGTCCCAGCTCCAATGTCAACCAGCTTTGTTACTTTAGACAAGTCTGTGCACCTCTCTGGGTCTTGATTTCCTCACCTGTAATGAAGCAATGACTGGGACAAACAGTAGTCACTTTGCTTTCATGTTCCCTTGGCTCTATTCTTCTATGACTTCACCCCCAGCTTCTCTGGGTATAAATAGGTAGCAATTCCTCATTATTCCAGCTTTTGCTGAACCTGCTCCTTCTGGGAGAGTAATAACTATGGAAAAGCATCAATGCCTGGTATTCACAGGCTATTCCAAGCAAGAGTCCAATGATCTCCAGGGTTATCTGCCTCCACTTTCCCTCTCTGTCTCAGAGGAAACAGCTTGAGTGCTCTTTGGAGAAGCACATATTATTAATAACAATGGCTTGTGTTTGTTCAGGGTTTTAGAGCTTACAATGGAATTAGTATTATCAGTCACACAGCTGGGATGGGATAGAGCCTAGAGCTTAGGTCCCACTTCAAAGTCCCTGCTTTTAACAACTCCACATTACCTATGTCTTCAAAAGGTCTCCTTAAGTTAAAGTTGGAATTAACTGATGTTCATGAAACAAACGAGCACGTTATATTTGGATTTAATTTTAAAAGAAAAAGCTGGAGCCCCTTCTCACATCTAGTCACTGAGTTCCTCATTCATCACACATTTTTTAAATGCCTACTATCTATAGGTACTATTTTGGATAATATGGTTGCAAATTAGAATCAAAAACAGTAGTTGCCTCAAAGGGCTTCGAAACCCAGAGGTAGCCAGATATGGTTCCGTACACATGTAGTGTAAAGTTATAAGTGCTGGACACACTGTGATGGGAAAAAGTATGCAAGGCTGGAAAAACCATGGAATTTGAATCCTGGTTTTGAGTCCTAGCTTTGCCATTAACTAATTAGGAGTCTGTGGCTAAGTCACCAAATCTCTATGAACCTATTACATAGCAAGAGTAATACCACATAGGATTACTGTTGAAGTTTAAGTGATATAATGCACATAAAGTACCCACGACAGTGCTCATCACATGTGGGCAGTTCATATCTATTAGTATTATTATTAGTGACCAACACTGTGGGAGGAAAGCATTGCTTGATTAATTTCACCTTGGCCAAGGGCTGAGGAGGTGCCGTGAAGCTGGGCCCTGAAGTATGAGTAGGTCTCCCCTGGTTTGGGGTGATGGGACAAGCAAGGGTGGGACAAGGAGTCTTTCAAGGAGAGCAAATAGTGTGAATAAAGCTCAGAAGCATCAAATGGTTGGCAAGTTTGGGCAGCCATGAATAAGTTGGTGTGGCTGGTTGGTGGGGGTGGGGTGGAGCAGAAAATAATGGCAGATCATAGTGGAAGGTAAATTGGGGTCATAGATTGTAAAGGGTTTGGGCGCCGTGCTAAGGAACGTAGCCAGGGTTTTACAGAAAAGGGGAGACACTGAAAGTTTGGAGTGTGTGTTAGGGAAATGGCAACTCAAGTGGCAATGTTGAAAATGGGGCAAGGCTGGAGGTGAAGACATGGACTATCAGGCTATTGCAAAGGCCAAGGCAAGAGAGAACAGAGGCCTGAGGGCGAGAATGAGAAGATGGATTGACAGACAATTTAGGAGATATTGGCGGATACTTTGTGAGGAAAGGATGCAGACAAGGATGAAAGACCAGAGATTTTTTATTTCCTTCGGTCTGTATACCTGGGTGAACAGTGGGGCCATTACTCAAGAATGAGAAAACTGAAAACAGATCGGAAAGTTTGGGGATAGGGTTAGGATTCAACTTTGAAAACGTATTTGATGTGGTGAAGTCCAGGAGGCAGTTGGCTCTGCAAGTGTGGAGCTCAGGAGAGACATCTGCCCAGGGCATAAGATTTGGGTGCTGGCCATCCAGTGGTGATGGCTCCCACTGTGGAAGCCCTGAGTTTCTTTTCAGGCAAAGAGATGGGAAGAGGCTGACCAGAAATCTGGGGAACATCAAGCTCCAAAGGTCCAGCCAGAAAGAGGAATTGCACTGAGCATGACCCTAGAGACCCCAGGGGCTGGAGCAGGCCTATCCATGGTGCTTGCCTTTGAAGGGAAGAGGAAAGACAGCAGCAGAGGCCCAGGCCCTTGGTCAACCTGTCTCAGAATGTGGCATTTTGGGGAAGTTGTCCAACCTTGAGGGTGTGAGGCCCTTGAGTCCACAAGTTACTTATCAGCAGCCCATACTCTCATCAAAGTTTCCCCATTACCTTTGGTCTCTAACTTGAGGTTTGATATTGACCAGGTCACTTTTCCTCTCCGGGTCTGGATTTCCTCATTCTCCACTGTGGTAGTCATGAGTAGACAGATGTCCTTTAAGGCACTGCATTGCTGACATTGCATGTTGACTCTCTCGGGACCCTTGGTCGTCTGTGGCTGTGATGATCTCACCGACGACCAGGTCTCTGCCCTTGAAGTGAGGCTGCAATGACACCAGTCAAGACTGTTTCTGGGAAGTAGTCACTTCTGCATAATTTCCAGTAAAAAAACCAATCACTAGAAATGAAGAATTTTTAGAATTAGAGCAAATTAGGGCTAGTTTCCCTAGGCTGGATTCCTGCCTTTGCTCATGTAAAACCAACTCTCTGGTTTCCCAATTTCCTCCCATCCTGATTTAACTTTTTGTCTTTTCTCTTAGCTTGGCTTTTGGTCATTGGTTTTCCCATCCTCATGCATTCTTTGTCTTATAATTTAAAAGAACAACAACAACTGCCACCAAAAAAAAAAGTAACTGGAGTTAAATTAAAAGTCTTTTGTCACCTGATAAAAGGGTAGCAATACATTCAGTTTCCATTCCAATGGAGAAGAGTGAAGCACAGGCCCTGGAATTGGGGAGACAGAAGGAAACCATCATTGGCTGGGCAGGGGCTACACGTATGGAAGACCCTGGAACATCCCAATAGCTTGATGAGATAGGTGTCATTATGCCCATTTTAGGTATGGAGAAACAGTCTCAGGAGATCAGGTGCCTTAACCGAGGTCCGCAGTTAATAGAGCCAGGATTCAAACCCAGGTGGTTCTCACTCCAAAGTCCACAGTGTTCTGTTTTGTTTTCCTCCATATTATCAAGCTCCCTCTCCGCAGAAAGGTTTTTGCCTCATGGGCAAGTTACTCTTCATGTCTCAGTTTCCTTATCTTTCAAATGATAATCCAAATTCTAGCCATGAGCTGTTGTGTGGGTTTGAAAGAGATAACAGATGTGAAAGTGGTTTGTCAACTGTAAAGCATTAGACATGAGTTAGTCATTGCTTAATTTTATTATTCCCTGGGCAGGAAAGATCAAGTTTTAACTGTCCCACAGATAAGGTAATTTCTCCCATTTTTAAAGGATTTCAGATGTGGGAGCAGGTGATTCTTCCGCCCACTCCCTGGAGTCTTTTTAGAATTTTCTCTATTAAATCATTCAGTGCTATCTAGCTTCTGATGGGGAACCTTTTCTAAGTAGTGAACTGCCTCTTACTGGGAGAGTTCTTGATTGGCTAAAAGGGTTTATCTGGCAACTCACCTCTCCCTCTCCACCTATTCAAGGAGACAGGGGGTTTCAGGTTCAGTAACCTGGGAGTTCCTATAATCCCTAGAACTGATAGTCACCTTAGGGTCTTCTGCTCTCTGTCCTGCATTTCACATGTGGGCACATTCTTAAATTCCCTCTGGAGCACTATTTAACAGCAGCTGGACTCTGAACTCTTGGTATGCTTGGAGCCCCAGATAGAACTTGGCTTATACCAGGAAGGTAATCAATTAATATTTCTTCTTTTATGCAGTGTATTCATTTATCTCTCTCTCTCTATTGTCTACATGTGCCCCAAACAGCACCAGTGATCAGGGATATCATAATGAGTAAAATGGAGACAGGTGATCCATATATTGGAAGAGAGAAGTCACACAAATAATTGTAAATTGTGCATACCAACTACAAACCATAATTCAGCATATGAAGAGAAAGCACAGAGAGCTGAGAGATCATGCTTCAGAGGGAATCCGGTATGCTTCCCCTAAGACTGTGATCTGACGGACAGGGTGACATTTAGGGGTACTGGTGGCAGAGGAATTATCCCAGACTAAAGGTGGGGCATGTGCAAAGGCCCTGAAGCAGTGGGGAGCTTGGTGTGTGAGAGGACCTGAAAGGAAGGCTGAGCCCAGAGCCAGGGGAGAGAGGGCCTCAACTTGGTAAGGATCCTGGCCTTTATTCTCAAAGCAATGGGAAGCCATTGAGAGGTTTTAAGCAGGGGAGTGACAAGACCACATGTGTGTCTTAAGGTCACTCGGGCTACAGCGTGGAGAATGGATTGGAGCTGGGGTGACCAGGGAATCAGGGAGAGTGGCTGGGATTATGAACTCAGGGAGTACTAAACCCCTTGCCTCTCCCAACAGCCCAGCAGAGTGCTAGAGTTAGAGCTGTCTGAATCTTGGCTCCACCACCAATGAGCTGTTTGATCTTGGGCGAGTCCCTTAGGCTTCCTGTTTTGCAAGATTCTGCATCTGCAAAATGGGGGGAGGTCTCCTTGCTGAACACTTTTTTTTTTTCCCTCAATTGAGTAAATTGAACACCAGTCAGGAGTCCTTTACAACACTGGGTGGGAAGACGCTGACAAAACCAACCACTATAAGGCCTGTTTTGCTTGGCAGGTGTAGACTCCCACCATCTTCCTTTTGTTGCAGAGACTTACTGGGCAGTCTGCAGATATGTGGTTGGTTTCTGGAGCTCAACCCTGACCATCGAGAAATAGCAGCTGCTGGATCTCCCAGTGCTGATGGCACCAGCTCCTCCTGCCTCCAGCATCAGGAATGAACTCTGTGACCATCTGTCCTTAACTGAACTTCTCCAAGCTTCAGTTTTCTTATCTGTAAAATGAATCTATCTGCATTTATTCCCGCAGTTAGTATCTGTTAAGTGCTGCTATGAGCCAGGCCCTGTGCTAGGCTCTGGGGATATTAGAAAAGCCTATTTCCTATCCTTGGGAGTTCTCATGCCTCATTTTACATAAAATTATGCACGTGAAAGTGCTTTTTAAATTCTAATGCTGTTTAAACCTACAACAACTATAAAGGGAGGGTTGAACTGAAAACCTGGAAACATTGCTTCTAGTGCCATTTCTGTTCCGAAGTAAATAAAACTGAGACAAGTCCATTGGCCTTGATAAGCCTTAGTTTCTGCAGTCAAATTAATGGGTAAAGAACTTTAAGGACACCCCAGCTCAAATATTGTGATTCTATCATCTTTCCCTCAAAATCTTAATCTCTTTTTATTTTTTTTATTTTTTATTTATTTTTTATTTATTTATTTTTTTGAGACGGAGTCTCGCTCTGTCGCCCAGGCTGGAGTGCAGTGGCCAGATCTCAGCTCACTGCAAGCTCCGCCTCCTGGGTTCCCGCCATTCTCCTGCCTCAGCCTCCCGAGTAGCTGGGACCACAGGCGCCGCCACCTCGCCCGGCTAATTTTTTGTGTTTTTAGTAGAGACGGGGTTTCGCCGTGTTAGCCAGGATGGTCTCGATCTCCTGACCTTGTGATCCGCCCGTCTCGGCCTCCCAAAGTGCTGGGATTACAGGCTTGAGCCACCGCGCCCGGCTAATCTCTTTTTAAAATTCTGTACATGGTTTCTTTTGGGGCCCCCTTTTATCTTATTTCAAAAGAATAAAAATTTGCAGTCTCCTCACTATATCTAATCTAGAAGTCCCAATTGCAAATGTCTACAATGGTCATGGTAGGTGACATAATGACTAAAGTATGCAATAGAGAGAGGTGGAGACCGTGGCAAAACAAGGAGGACATGCTCTATTCAAAGGGGGACATTTCTTCTCAGCTGCAGCAAATTATTGCTTCCTACAAAAATGCAAGCTGGATCCAACTTCTGTTTTCCTTTAGATCATCTGTCAGTTTTGTCCTTTTATCTATTCTTCCTGATTATCTGTCCTTCAGGATTAGATGCAATCTCTTATGTGGCCTTCCAGTCTGGAGTTTTACCTTTCGAATCTTTTTGTTTGTTTGTTTGTATGTTTTTACATAGTTTTAATCCAGAAAGTCTTCCCATCTCATCCTTTGCTCAATGACCTAGCATGACACCTTGTGGACCCCCAAATCAGTCCATATCTCTTTACTTGGTATTTAGTGAACGCTTACTATGTCAAGCACTATGTCAAGCTCCCCAAATAGGGACTTGAATGAATGGCCACATGAGGGTCTAGCTATCTCTTACTCTCAATGTCCTGTGTATGTGTGGGTGGGGGTTAAAGAAGGGACAGAGCTCCTGCATCTGAAATTCCTCTTCTGTGCATGGTCCATTGCAGGCCTGAAGCATCAGGGGTCTTTTAAAATCTGTTCCTCAGCCTCACACCCAGTCAGTGACCAGGTCCTTTCCAGTCTTCTGAAAAATGATCTCTGTATTTGTTGGCATTGATGCTCCTCAGGTATAGACTCTTATTTGACTCTTTTTTTTTTTTTTTTTTGAGAATCTCACTCTGTCACCTAGGCTGGAGTGCAGTGGTGTGATTTTGGCTCACTGTAACTTTTGCCTACTGGGTTCAAGCAATTCTCCCATCTCAGCCTCCTGAGTAGCTGGGATTACAGGTGCACATTACCACACCCAGCTAATTTTTTTTTTGTGTGTGTGTTTTTAGTAGAGATGGGGTTTCACCATGTTGGCCAGGCTGGTCTCAAACTCCTAACCTCAAGTGATCCACCCTCCTAGGCCTCCCAAAGTGCTGGGATGACAGGCATGAACCACCAGGTCATCTTGACTCTTCCTTGACCATAGCAAGGCCCTCCTTAACTAATCTCCTGGCAGCCAGTATTCCCATCTCCAATCTATCCAGGACACTGGCACCAAATTTAAATGGAAAATCACTGCATCGTTTCATTTGTGTGTCCTAGACATATAATATAGAACCTGGACTTCAGAAGTGCCCACCACAAGACAGATTAAAGATGGGCACTGATACTTTGCTACTCCTCCTATTGAGAGGTGATGTCTAATTTCCTTCCTCTTGAATCTGGGCTGGTCTTAGAAACTTTCTTAACTAATAGGCTAAAGTGGAAACAATGTTTTGGGACTTTTGGAGGTTATGTCACAAGAAGCACTGCACCTTCCCTTCAGGCCTCTTGGAACACTTTCTCTCAGGGCCATGAGCTACCATGTAGGTCCAATTAGCCTGAGCCACCACCAGACTGTGGGAAAATCCAAGCCATATGGAGAAGTCCCTTGTAGATGCTCTGGCCAGTATTCCGTCTGAGCTCCTAGTTGGCAGCTGAGCGCTAGAAGCCATTTTGGAAGTGGATCCTCCAGCTCTCAGCTGACATCATGAGTATAAGAGATGAATTGTCCAGCAGAGCCCTTCCCAAATTGCTCACTCACAGAATCATGAACAAAATAAAATGGTTTTTTAAGATTATTCATTTTGGGGTAGCACGTTACATACCAATGGATAACCAGAACAGTGCTCAAAAATATTTACTGAGTGAATAAAGAATTCATTTTGTGGCAGTGTCCTAATGGGGTTCCTGCCCTATTTAAGAGCTCTCAATGGCTTCCTGTCACTGTTCCCTTAGTTAGCATTCAATATCCTCCATAATCTGGCTTCAACCTGCTTTTCAAATCTTATTGCTTGCTCTTCTCAGCATAGATCCATCCTATGTTAAAGTTTGTTTGAGCTATTTCCCAAACACACACATACTTTTCCAGCACCATGTCTTCGATTATATTAATATATACCGCCTTCTCCACCCTCACTTCAGTGGGTTGACATCCAGTCTGTTCTTTGAGGCTTCAGTCAAATGTCTTCTCTGGCTGTGGGCCGTCCTTTTTCCAGCCCAGGTTTATTTGATGCTTTACCTCCTCTTTTATCTCTTACCCGGTTCTTTTATTAATTTTTTTTTTTTTGTTGGTTAAGAGACAGAGCTTCGCTCTGTTGCCCAGACTGGAGTACAGTCGGGTCACAGCTCACCACAGCCTTGAATTCCTGGACTCAAGAGATCCTCCTGCTTCAGTCTCCTGAGTAGCTAGGACTACAGACATGTGTCACCATGCCTGGCTAGTTTTTAAACTTTTTGTAGACATGAAGTTGCCCAGGCTGATTTTGAACTCTGGCCTCAAGCAATCCTCCTGCCTTGGACTCCCAAATTGCTGAGGTTGCAGGTGTATGCCACTGCACCCAGCCACCAGTTCTTCATTTCTTATCTCCTCTATTGCATTGTAACTTCCTTGTGGAGGTGTGGGGGGAGGAAGTGGGAGGTGCTGGCACATAACAGGGTGTGCAAATATCTTTTTGTGTGGCTTACCAGTCATGAACCGCTACAGAGCTTGACTTGAGACTCACCAGCTCACAGCGTGGCATGCATTTTGTCTCCCAAGATCGGTGTTCAAGTCCTTAAAGGAAGGAAGAATATTTGGAAGAAGCATAGGCTTTGGTGGTGTCAGTTTGGGTTTTGAACTGTAACCGTGTCACTCACTGTGAGGCATTGGAGGAGATGCTTAAACTCTCTGAGCTTCAGTTTCCTTATTTGTACACTAGAGGCCTTAGATCGAAATGAGTGTAAAGGCCTAACACACTGCTTGGCACATCACAAACCATTAATAAACACCTGCTAAACAGGTACAACAGAAGGATTGATCCACTTGCTGATGATTAGTTGTTACTGAGAACTCACTCCCATCAATTAAAAAAAAAAAAAAGCAAAGAAAAAAGAAAACAAAGAAAAAGAGAACCAAGATAAGGCTCACTAGACAGGCACCACCTAGCCAATCTCAACTCTTTTAATCTGTGTGATCTTCAGCAAGTGGCTGCTGAGGTCTTAGTCTTCTCATCGGTAAATTGAGCAGTGGGCATTGGAATCAAAGCTCCCCTCCAGCTCTGACATTCCAAGAGCATTAAAGAAAAAGGATGAATCACCCCCTTCAAAATACCAATATGGGCTGGGCCCTCCCTCTGTAGTCCCCATCGAGCACAGCTAAGAG
Organism: Macaca fascicularis; assembly: GCF_037993035.2. Taxonomy (NCBI): domain Eukaryota; kingdom Metazoa; phylum Chordata; class Mammalia; order Primates; family Cercopithecidae; genus Macaca; species Macaca fascicularis. The sequence goes on from NC_088390.1 coordinate 50,131,511, forward strand.
CTCTTAATAGGCAGCCAGCTTCTTCTTGCAGCTGCCACCAAACTTCAACCCCCTTTCCCAGGGAGTCTCAGAAGCAAGACTGATAATGGACCCCTGGCCTTCTCCATCTCTGCAGAGAACTAAATCCCCTTCCCAGACTCTGGGGGTCAGAGGACCCTCCGTTGAGAGGGCTGGCTTTCCCTCTCAGTGTGGTCATTGGGCCTCAGTTTGCTCTTGTGTGCAGAGAGACAGAGAGTGTGTGTGTGTGGAGGCGGGGGACATTGAAAGTGGAAGGAAGGAATAAACGGGAGGCTTGCAAATAGGTGATTGATGAGTGAATTCTCAAAATCATAGTGGGAGGAAAGGGTTGGTGGAAACCCTGCCGTTCTCTTCCAGGATCTGAAAAAGTTGACATGTATGTATCTGTAATAGTTATAAATCTCCACCCTGGGGAGGCGCGGACCCCCAGCAGCTACATAAATTCATAGACACAGGTGTCAGAACCGCAGAAGTCACCTAGATCAATTGTCCTCCTTACAGGAGATAGGCACTGGATGGCCGAAGAGGACAGTTTTCTTGCCTCTTTACCCAGAGCCATCTCCTTTCCGCGTTGATGCTATTATTAGTATTATCGGCATCAATAATAATGGAGAAGTAACCGACTGTGCATTAGGCACAAGGTTCCAGGACCAGCACTTCCTTCGTTCGCTTCTGGGACTGTCTGGGTCCCGCTGGGTCCTCTCCCGCGCCCGCAGCGGCTTCGGGCCTGCTCTCTGGTTCTGTGCATCCGGTGGTCTGTCTGTCGCCGGTCACGTCTGCAGCCCGCGTCCTCCCAGCTCACACCGGCTCCCGCTCTGAAAGCCGAGAAGCTCGCCGGCTGCGGGCGGGTTTTCCAAGTGGGCAGGGGTGGGGAGGAGGGGCGCGGGCGGGCCCGCGGAGGGAGGAGGGGGCGTCGCGGAGGGGAAGACCTCGCATTGTAATCCAATGACATTGCCAACGTGGGGGTGGGGGCGCTGGCCTCGGCGCGCTCTCCGAGTTTTGGCTGCCCGCCCAGCTGGGAATAACTCTCTTCGCATAATTCGCGTGTTTACCAGGCATGAAAATTCTTGCTTTCGCCCCCCTCGTATAAGACCCCTCCTCTTTCCCACTCCCCACCACCTCCGCCCCTCGCAAGTGAAACTCTGTCTAAAAAAATATTGGCCCGGGGCACAGAAAGTTTTGCATAAATTCATAAGTGATGAATGGCTGATTTTAACGTTATTTGGGTATTTGTCAGAACTTAACAAATATACATGGGGACGGCAGTTCATAAACTTAAACATCTCAATATCCCCTTTCTTCTGGAAATAAATTACGTTTGTTTGCCCAGCTTGGAGTCTTAAGGTAGCCGACATTAGGAATATTTTAAAAGCCATCATCCATCGAGCATGTCTCCCAGGCGCCAGGAAGATTAAATGAAAGAATCATAAGATGGAGGTCTTTAACTTTTAATCCTTTTACAATGAAGCCTCAGATAGTCGCGGGGGCAGGGTGCCCTCTCTGGGGGGAATAATGCCGTTATTCCTCGGCTCTCAGTTAATGAATACCCTAACGTCTGTCCCACGGCTGACGGAGGCAGCGCCGGGGAGGGGGCTCGGCTCCGGGGCCAGGCTATTGAAATGAGGAGCCATCGAGGCTGCGTCGGGAGGGAAGAAAGCGCCCGGCTGGAGGGACAGGGCGGGCGGGGCCGGGGGCATTGAGACTGCGCTGGGGACTAGGCGCAGGTTTGAAATAATTAGCATAGATTCGCCGGGACTCCGGACTTGGGGGTTAGGGGGGTGAGGGGGTGGGGTGGGAGGAACGCCGGGAGGGAGGCGCGGAGAGGTGGCAGGGAGGTGGGGAGGGAGCAAAGGAGAGCGACTTTGGAGTCCAAGATAAATAAAGAGAGCGCTGAGCAGTGTCAGGAAGCTGGCCCACGTGGAGCTGTGCGGACGGGCGCCACTGGGGACTGAGGCGGAGGGACGCATGCGAGAGTCAGGCGTCTGTCCCAAGGAGTTGGCTTTTTAAGGGGTGGGGTGGGAGTGATGTTTTGCACGTCCCTTTAAGGGGTTACGTGCCTTCTGCCCCTATCTAATCTTAAAGCGCAAAGATTCCGATTCCGATTTCTCCCTCCTCCCCACCCCTCAAGGGGAGAAAGTGCCCAGAGCACGGGCATACCCTCTTCCCAAAAGCAGATGCCAGAGGTGATTTTCACCCAGATTTCGGACCCCTCCGAAACCCTGGCCCTCAGTCTTCCTTAGGTCCCCGGGGAGAGGGGAGGCTAGTGTCAAATCTCCCTGATATCCCCAGCACCTCCCGCCGAGGGCCTGGGATTTCGGGGCTCGGACCTGCAAGATCCCGGAGGCTGTGAGCCTTGTTGATTCCAAGGGATTGCCTCAGCTCCCACCACCGCAGCTTCCGGGCATGCAAAGGGTTAACATGGGCTGGTTATTGAGGTGGGGGGTACGAGGCGGGAGGGGTGGCGGGATCTGGGTGGGCGCGCTCTGATCTCCCCCCCTCCCCATTCCTCGGGGGTCAAGTTTCAGCGGCACTCCGCCCCCAGGGTAGGTGTGAAAGACACGTGTCCCCATTGTGAAGGGCCTGTCAGGCAGGACAAAGCGGCCGCCCACCCTCCCCCCGCCCCTCGCCCCAGCCTGGGGTCAGCTCCAGGGGGCCGGCTGGGTGTCGAGGTCACTACAGGCCCGAGCTTTGGTGACACAGGGGGAAAAGCTAGGAGACTAGGCGGAGGCCACGTGATGTTTTAGTGAGGGGTTAGAGAATATCGCCACCCCCCGCCCTCAAAACACTAAGTCATCTCTATCATACCACAGGAGGTGAGTCCGAGGGGATGAGCCCCTTCCCCAACCGGGTAGGAGGCACAGCAGCATCCCCTACCCGCCCCCTCCCACGCCCTCCCACCCCCCATCAATCACCAACACAGAAAATCAGTGTGGAGCCCAGTCGGTTTTAGTGGTTTTCTTTAATCCTGCTCTGCACTTCTTTCTCATTTACTACACGGGATATTATAAAGAATAAATAGCAGATACTCTTAATTTACAATGATTAGTCATTCCATTTGTTCTCTATATTTACAATAACTGTAAAATAACATTGAACTCTATAGCTTCTTCGAGGTCCAAGGAAAACCAAAACACTTTCCGAAGAATGGAAAATAGCTTTTAAAAAGTCCTCTACAAAAGTTCCCCCGTCTCTTTGTACTTTAAGAAAAAAATAACTTTTCCCCCCTGCTTCGCCATGCGAAGGGCACTGGAATATAAATAGCAGGTTAACATTATTAGCAACAACCAGAATAAGTCTCTCTTTTCTCTGTTCTTTTTTTTTCCTTTTGCTTACTTTTTTTTTTAAAAATACAGTAGAAGCCGGTAACTTTTAACGTATAATACTGACCTTTTAATAAGTAAATTAAAACTGGGACCGTATATACACACACATATACATTCCTACACAGTTAAACAGTGCATTACATGAACCAGAAAGCTAGGTCTCTGTAGCTCAAAAAAAAAAAAAAAAAAAAAAAAAGTTCATTGAAAACCCTCGCTAGAGGGTGGTGGAACTGGTTGAAGGCGGTGCAGGGGGCGTCGGTGGGGATCGATCAAGTGTCCGGGTGCGGGCAGGGGGCCCCCGAGTTCTAGCACGAGCACTTGCACTCGGAAATGATGGGGTACTGGATGGGAATCCAGCCGCAGCGCTGGCCCCCGCGCCGCTGACAGCGCCACCGCAGCACCGTGAGGTGCACGGACTTGGACGGCTTGCACACCATGCCCTCGGGCACGGAGCACGAGCGCTTACTGAAGCAGCTGCCCACCTTCACGTAGCGCGGCCAAAAGCGGCTGCCCAGGTCGTTCCACGCGTACAGCACGGGGCAGAACGTCTGCGACCACAGCCACATCTGTAACTTCCTCCGCAGCTTCTTGCTCAGGCGCTGCTTCTTGCCCTGGGCCAAGCCCTCGGAGAACTCTAGCCCTTTGATCTCACTCGGCATGGCCCCCGACGGCCGCTGCCGCAGCAGCTGGTCCAGCTCCGCCAGGTCCTCCGCGCCCCCAGCCGCACCCCCGCCCCCGCCGGGCCGGTCCTCGGGGGGCGAGGTGGCCATGAAGCCCGGGTCGTAGTGGCCCCCGAGCAGCGAGCGCAGCAGCGTCTCGTTCAGATCCTTCTCCTTGGGGTCAAAGATAGGGTCTGGGTGTTCGATGAGGTCCACCAGGGGCAGGTTGTCGCTGGGCGCCGGGCGGATGTGGAGATAGTGCTGGCCGCCGGCCGGTGTCGCCCGCAGCCCCAGGACCACCACCAGGGCGTAGAGGGTGACCCCTAGGCTGGGGCAGCGCTCCATGCCTCCGGCGCGCGCCCGGGGCTGCTGCTTCGTCCCGCGTCCCCGGAGGAGAGCACGCCGAGCCCGCGGCGCCGCCGCGCTCCCCCGTCTCTCCGGAGGCGGCTCACCAGAGGCTGGGCAGGCGCAGGGCCGGCAGCATGAGCCGCCGGGAGAGCCCTTCGCGCAGCGCCGGCTCCCACCGGAGCGGAAGAAAGGCACACAAGTTGGCCGCAACTCCTCTCCCGGGTCTACTAGGGAAGGCGGCCGCGGCGGGGCATCCGAAATTACTCCAGGGCGACCGCGGGGCGCAGGAGGCGCCGGCTCCTCGCTGCCTTCCCGGGCCGGCGGCGGCGCAGGGCGCGTGGACGAGCCGCTCTCCCCTCCTCCTCTCTCTGCTCTTCGTCCTGCCGCTCTGTGCAAGCGCCGCTGGCTGAGCTGGTCCTAGGGGCACTTCCCTCCGCCTGCTCCGGGCTCCGCGGCCGGCTCTGCCCGGCGGACTCCAGCGGCGGCGGCGGCGGCGGCGTCCGCGCACGTTGGCACCGGTTTGTCTGTCTCGCAGGGTCCAAGCCTTTAAATTTCCTGCACTTTCAGCTCCATCACCATGGAAACCACTGACTCTCTCGGCGTTGCCCCCTCCCCCTTCTTCCCCCCAAACAACAACCCCACCCCCCACTTCTCCACCCCCGAGGAGCTGGAGCTGCAGAGGCTCCGGGGGAAGCCGCCTGTACTCGCCGCGGAGGCGGCGGCGGCGGCTTCGGCAGCGCCCAGGGCTGTGCCCCGCCGGACCCAGATGCCCCGGGAAGCCGACAGTCCGGCTGCCCGCCGGAGCTCACAGGCGGCGGCGGCGGCGGCGGCGGCGGCAGCGGCGGTGGTGGCGGCGGTGGCGCTTGGCAGGTCTCCGCGCAATTTTCTCTCTCCCCCACCACCCACCCCCCTTCTCCTCCTCCTGCAAAATGCACCGCCCCCCTCCTTTCTCCTGGAGCAATGCAACTGGGGCTCTAGGCGCCCCGCCAGGGCCAGTCCTGGGGAAAGCTCGCGGCGGCGCTGGAGCCGGGCTGGAGGGTGCAGAGCCGGTGTTGGGGGGGCGGTGCTCGAGGTGGGGGCTGGAGGGTTTCTCACTAGCTGGGTGCTTTGCACTGGGAGGGGAGCAACGGGGAAGTGCTGGGGGCTCGTTTCTCGGTGCATGCAGATTGGAGCCAGAAATTTCTCCATGTGCATGGAGCGTTTTCCCCGGGCGCGTCTCGCCTTCTTCTCTCCCGGGCTCTTGATCTAAGTCCCCTCCCCCCAGCGCACACACACACACACACACACACACACACACACACAGCCCCTACCCCACCCCTCTTTGCACCAGGGAGTCCGAGAACCGCAACGTTGCGCAGCGTGATGTAATTCTTAGGAAGCACTCCTGCCTGTCTGTCCTTCGGGCCCACCAGGGGGGTCCGCTCCTCACCATCTTCCTCTTCCTTGGCCGGGTCCTGCACCCTGAGTGGCCTAGCCTCAGGGGCGCGTCTGGCTCGCCTGCGGCTCCCCTAGTCCTCCCGGCTCCGCACGGCCGCCGCTCGGCTCCCTGGGGGCGGCGCGCCCTCTGCTGGGCCGCTGCGAGCCCTGCACCTGGCGCTGGCGGGGGGCGGCCGTGCGAGGTGGGTCGGCCGCTGCCCGCTCTGCCCAGCTCAGCTTCTGTTTCTGTGTCCGTGTCACTTTGTGTGTGTCTGCGTCTGCTGACGGGTCCGTTTTGGTTCTGGCTATTTTCCCGAAGCTCTCCAGGCCCCCAGTGCAAACAAACTTACTGAGATACCTCCTCAGTCCCTTCAAATTTGACAAGAATGCGTGCAGCACCTTCTGCCTCAGGTAAATTGGTCTCTCTGGTCTCAGTGGGTGCGAGTGGGGACTAGAAACTTGAAAGGTGAGCTGACAGCAGAGGCACCTGAGTCTTGCCTGGGGTCCACCCTGATATAACTTGGACAAGTCAGTTTCCTCACTTTTCGCATTAGTGACTTAACTATTGATAGGTTTCTCTTCCGCCCCACCTTTCTGTGATTTTAAATAAACCTCCATGATGCTTTCTCTTTCAGAAGCAGTTTCTCTTTGATGGGAGATGGGTACTGAAGTGACACCTCCGGTTAATTTCCCCTTGGACGAGGAACTCAATCTAAGCTTTAAAATGCAAACTCGGTTTTCTTTGTGGTGAATGTGATTGGAATCTGGAAAAAGCTGGAGAAGAGACACTTGGAGTGGATGACTCAAGTATTTGCCAGTCTTCCACAGAGTGGGAGTTAAGAGGTCCCATTGTGACAACCTAAATCGCTCAACTTTCTTTCCCCAAAGATCTGATTTTTCCTTTAAACCTGCCCCACCCCAACTCCCAAAGTTTATCATCTAAGGAAGAAAGCACTTTGTTGCATACTACAGTCTTTCTGCAAAACCTCTATAAAAAGGGGTAGGCAGTTTCAGCTGAAAGCATTTCCCTCGATTTTAAAGTCTAGACAACTAGAATTAGACTATCAAGGGACTGCTCAAAAGTAGATCTTGCTTTGATGGATACTGGAGATAACAACAACCCATTGGTGGTTTGAATTGGGCTGACTTAGAAATAATGTGTGATTAGGACCTGGTACAGGCGAGGGGCCTTGGCTTATGCCTGTAACACCAGCACTTTGGGAGACCAAGGCAGGCGAATCAGTTGAGGTCAGGAGTTCGAGACCAGCCTGCCCAACATCGTGAAACCCTGTCTGTACTAAAAATACAAAAAAAAAAAAAAAAAAAAAAAAATTAGCTGGGCATGGTGGCAGGCTCCTGTAATCCCAGCTACTCGGGAGGCTGAGGCACGAGAATCACCTGAACCTAGGAGGCAAAGGTTGCAGTGAGTTGAGATTGCACCACTGTATTCCAGCCTGAATAACAGAGTGAGACTCTGTCCTACCTCCCTGACCGCCCCTCCCCGCCAAAAAAAAAAAAAAAAAAAAAAGAAGCTGGCACATAGTAGGCGCCTAAGCATACTTCTTTCTTTTTTATGTGCTTTATGAGGATTCAGCACTAGTTTGTTTCCTTATGAATATTACATGTTGCAGAGCAATTTTGTCACTGATGTGAATTAACAAAGAAAATTATTTAGTGGAGTTCAAGGGCTAAACTCTAGCACAGCCCTCCTGAGATGGTAGATTCCAATTAATGACATTGTATCGTGCTGGTTTCTGGTCTTTTAATCTCCTCTCCTCTCCTTCAAATCACCTATTTTTTGCTTGAAAACCAACCCAGATCCTTTATTTAGTTAGGCTGAGCAGATTTGACTGAATAGCAAAAAATGTCCCTCAGGAACCAGAAACAAATCATGCTTGAGAACAGATTGGGTGACCTGTTTATGGAGTATCTACTGGGTGAAGACCCTCAGGAAAAACACAAAGAAGAAAGAATTCATAGTCAGTCTCCATCCTGCAAGACTTTTGCAGTACAGTTAGGGGAGATATGACAGGCACAAGAAGAAAATAGTAAAAGGGCATCGGAAAATTTTAAAATTCCTATAACAGTGTGGACTAGTTTTTTCAATAATCTTTTCTTTTTGAAAATCCATGTCCCCTTTTGAGAAATATAACAATATCATGCTTTTCTTTGAATGTTGTTTAAAGTTTTAAAAATACATTATTATAACCAAAAAGAAGGCCAAGCAATTATTATATTAGCTATACTGTTTTCAAACCATATCTACTCCTCTTCAATGTGAAGTTCTGAAATGCCACATTTGGGAAGCTTGCACCCCTACCTCTGTGCCACACACGTGGGAGTAGCCCATGCACTTAGGTACTGAGTGAACCTGGGGATGCTGGTATCAGAGACTAAGCAGTACTAAGACCTTAATGGTAGAGCTGAGTTTTAGCTGAGCTTCATGAAGAAGGATGTATTTATCTGAGCATGGAGAGGAGGACATTTGAGAGATAGGATATACAACTGCATGAAAAAGGGAACCACACTTGTATGAAGGACAGTCAGAAAATCTGGAGATACGAGAGGTGGAGGAAGAAATGTCCCAGACAGGGAATCTCCATGACTTTTGGACCAGGTGGATTTAAGTTGGATTTCTGGCTGTGCCCCTCACCGGCTGTGTTACCTTTTTAACACAGTCATCTTAACCACCCCGTTTCCATTCTCTCATCTGTAAGATGGGGATGATACACACCTCTCAGAATTGTGCCATGTAAAAGAGGTAAAGGATGCTCAGCCTAGCAAGGTGTCTGGGGCAGAGCTTATATCGGGCAATGGTTTTTCAACACATGTTACTTCTTCAGAGAACCCCACTGCCCTCAATTGGCCATCCATCTCAGGTTTGAGCAGAAGAGGGTTGAAGGGGTGAGGATGCTGTTGAAATCAACTGCAACACCTTTGGACTTGCCTTCTGTCCACTCCATCTGTGCAACTTGAGGGCTGCCAGGCTTCAGGAATTTGAGGGAGGGAGGACTGTAGTTTCTTAGGAGATTCTGTAGCCAACCCATTTTGATGCTTCTGTGATTCTGTTGAAGAGGGAGCTTGACAAACTGGACAAAGAGGGTTATATTTCTTCCAAAGGAAGCTGTGGGTGGAAGATGGGCCAATGGAAGTACGGCTATCAGCTTAACTCTCGCTGTGGGTGGTGTTTGGACTTTAGTGGGGATTGGTTGGGGACTTAGGCCTCAGGAGGCTGCATGGGAAGAGTCTAATGAACAACATGAATGGAGGCCCATCCGTGGGTAGCCGCACATCAGGTTTCTGTCCCTGTAAAATTCTCTGGACAAGGTAAGTGGAAACACTCATTTAAATAGTTGCTGGGGCAACTCTAGGTCAAAGGCAAGAGGAACCTGAGAGTGCTTTTACGTATCTTATTTCTATCATGATTCTAAGAACAATTTGGGAATCTTCTTGCTTCTTTGGCCCTGGAAACACAGACGTAAGGCAACTGTGGGTGATACCTAAAGGCCATGTGACTTGAGGTCAGAAAACTTGCAATCTACCAGCTTTGTGACCTTGGGTGAGACACTCTACCTGTTACGGACCATGAGACATCGTAATGGAGAATGCAGGAGAACTGCCATCTATCTCGCGTCATCCCAGGCATTAAAAGTCTCTACCCTCTGTTTCTGACAATCTCTTGGGACCCATAAATGTAGAATCTGATGGGCTTTCTCTTAGTGAGACCCCAAAATGGCATTCTTGGACTGGACTTAACTTAGCAAAGGGAGAACAAGTCAGTCATGAGGCTTGCCACATCTCTCTCCTGACTGCCAGAAGGAGGTGACAGTAAGAGGTGGCATGGAGGTCAGAGGGTGGTGAACTTCATGTAGCCTTCTGGGTGCTGGGGAGCCCTGGCCAGTTTAGAACTCACAGTGAGGGTGCAAAGAACCCAGTTCGGCTTCACAGGGCATTATAATTGTGTGTGTGTGTCCCATTGCTGATTAGATTCTGGTAAGAAGAAACTAAAATGGGCATGCTGGGCAAAAGAGGGAAAATAGGAGAGAAAGAGGATGGAGAGAGTGGGAAATCACTCTAAAACGTGGTCTGGGGTGGGAACGTGGGCAAATAAATGTGAAATACATTTCCCAAAATAGAGACAACGTTTAAGACCAAAGGAGGAAAGGAGCTTCAGCTAGCTCGTTCCAGCCCCAACAGCCCCTTCCCTTCCTCAGTCTGGCTCCTGCTCCGCCTGTAGCCCCCTCCCCATCTGGCTCCACACTGGGGAAGGGGAGACGTCTCTGGAGTCTGGTGGCTCATTCATCTCCTGATAAACTGTTTATCTGAGTTTTAACGAGGGCGCCTCTCTCCAGCCCTGGAGACAGAAGCCTCGGCATGTTTAGCCTGCCCTGATGTGGGGGGCCTGGGGGTGGGTGGGGTGACGCCAGCAGGCATATCTTCTCCCCTTTCCTGCCCTCAGCTCTCCTGGGCTTCACATTGCATTTCCTTGGCTGAAGTCTGGGTCTAGGATGGACCCAACGTTTTCCTATGGAAAGGAAATCCTTGTACAGTCTTTTTCTCTCCAGTCACTGCTTTACACACACACACACACACACACACACACACAAAATAAAATTTAAAGACCAGTAACACTTGGTTCTGAGTTATGGACTTTTACCATATGTGACCCAGTATTTCAAAAGGGGAATGAATGGAATACTACAGATACAGTATTGCTAGTGTGGGACAAGAATCTCCAAAATGATGGGGGGGGCTATGATGTGAATGGGTAACCATCGAATAGAAACTCAAACTCTAAATGCTCTAGGACTTGCTTCCCACTCTCCACCATATACTCTCATAGATTTGCACAGGCACAGTTTTCAGATACTGATGCATGCATTGAAAAGCCTACTTTCCCAGCCCCAGTACATATGTAGTTAATCAATACAAACACATGAGTGCACATGCACACACACATGCATATACACACACCACACACACTTGCTATGCACTGCTCCCCAACAACACAGACATACACACCACAACACACACACACACCACACACCACACCACACACCACACACCTCACACACACACACACCACACACACCACACACCCATACTTCTGCCTCTTCTATTCCCATCTGGGCTTAAAGGTTTCTGAAGGCAGTTCCCTTTAGTGACTTGCCATGGGAAATTGATACACTGCCTCCTCCTGCCAAAAACACACAAACACCCATCTCAATGTACACTCGCATTTCCCACATCCTCTCATCCCACTGCCTCAGATAGATGTGTATTGAGATAATAAGGTCTAGTCTCCCTTATCCCATCAAAGGCTGAAGATAACAAGGAGACAGAAGCTCAATGGAGTGAAAAATAAGGTGAAAAATGACCCCATTTCAGGTGGGTGGGATGAATCACGGGTTCCAGCTACTGAATCTACCTCACACAACACCTTCACATCTCTGACTTTTTTCCTAGCCCCTACTCCGTCTCCTCACCATCCAAGTCATGGTGCAGCCTTGGATATAACTTGCTGTGACCACCTACTGTCATCCATCAGTCTTTTATTCATTTAGCTCATCGCCAGGCATGTACCTCAATTATAGGCACGTTGCTCAACAAGAGATAAGATGGAGTCTCATTGCTTGAGGAGGTCACAGATGATTGAAAAAAAATAAAGATTACAATTCAGGATGTCAGCTGCCATCAAGAGGCACAGAAATGTTGGGCTGGGGGATCCGAAAAGGCTCCCTAGATTTGATGTCCAAGTTGATTTTTTAATTTCTTTTCTTTTCTTTTTGAGATAGGGTCTCATTCTGTCATCTAAGTTGGAGTGCAGTGGCATCATCTCGGCTCACTGCAGCCTCTCCCTCCCGGGTTCAGGTGATTCTCCTGCCTCAGCCTCCCACGTAGCTGGGATTACAGGCATGTGTCACCACGTCTGGCTAATTTTTGTATTTTTAGTAAAGATGGGGTTTCACCATGTTGGCCAGGCTGGTCTCGAACTCCTAACCTCAAGTGATCCTCCTGCCTCAGCCTCCCAAAGTGCTGGGATTACAGGTGTGAGCCACCACGCCTGGCTTGATGTCCAAGTTGAAAGACCTGAAAAATCAAGAGGTGGTTACAGAACAAATGGGTGAGGAGATGCCATGGGCTGGATGACATTTGAGGTAGTGGGGAGGAGGTGTGACATAATCCAAATTCTGGGGTGAGTTGGCAGCGCCCAGAGTTAGGGCTTGAGGAATAGAGACTGGAAGACCAGAGGCCTTGCATGGTGGACCACTGAAGGGCCTTAAGCTATTTTAAATAGGATTTGAATTTAGACTTGAGCTTAGAATATTTGAAACAAACCTTAGAAACCATCTAAATATGGTGACTATAGGTCTTAAATATTTCAAGACAGTCCCTATTAAGAAGTGAAAACAAAAATTAATTATGTGTTACAGCAAGATCGAAATCTAGGATGTTCAACTCTAGAGCCCTTGATTTTAATCTGCATGCAGGGATTATTTTACATACCAGGAAATATGTTAAAAAATGTTTGTAAGTCATTAATTGTAATGATTATCCTTAAAGAATGGGGTGATTACCCTTAAAAGTGTGTGGTGAGGAAGTGAGAGAAGCTCACTTTTTACTTTATGTAAATCTGATTTAAAAAAAGATAGCAATCAGCATTTTTGTATTTAAGGAAAAAATCAGTAAAAGATTAAAATCAGTGAATTTAGAAGAAAGAACTTGCCACAAAGTAACTATTAGGCATTAGTAAAACTGAAAACGGTGTTTAAAACTCTAAATGTTAAAAAGATTTTTGAAGCCAGCAGCAGGCTGCAGGGTAGGCACGATTCTTATTCTTAGCTGTTCTTCATTTTGTGTTGAGTTAAATGGTGCAGTGCTCACCTATGATGGTAAAGTGAGGAAGTACATTTGTGGAACTTTCATATGCATATGTGTGTGTGCGTGTGTGTGTGTGTGTGTGTGTGTGTGCGTGCACACATATAAGTATGTGACAGACACTGTTTCATGACACTTTGATTTCCTGTCTCAGGCATCTACAGAGAAATCAGATTGCTTTCCAAATAAAGTGAAAACCCACCGCTGGGCTGGGAAATAAAAATAAAATGAACCAAAAAACCACTCTCATGCTTGATGAAAAAAACTGTGCAGTCTGGAATGACTTTGGTGTGGAAGCTAATGATGGGAAATAAGTCGCCTAAGTTGAAGGTTTGGAGGATGAGGTCCCTCAATAAGCACCAAAGGAACTTACCCTTTGGTAAAATGGGGAGGTAGGGACAACTACCTCCCCATTTTATAGATAGGGAAATTGAGGGCCAGAGAAGTGAGGGGGTATCTCGATGCTCTGCTCTTGACTCAAGGATCATCTATGGAGGCAGAGAGAGGCTTCTTAGCTCAGAGCCGTGAGCCCAAAGCGGGCTTCCTGATGCATCTGCTGTCTTGCTCTGAATCCATGTTTGACTCTGGAGGTCATCAGTACCAGCAGGCCAGGGAGGTTTACTTGTGGGCAGTCACTTTTGGCAACCTGGTTGAGTAGAGGAGAGAGCTCGTTTCATCTTCCTCCCACTCCCCCGACCCCATCCTCATCCCCACCTCCCATAATGGAGCATGACTGTAGTAAAACAAGGCTTTTGATCAAGCTTCTCCACATCACTCTTAAGACAAACAATGTCTCTGAAACCCCCAACTGTTTTTTTATTTTTCTTATATCTAAGGTTTCATCTTAGTGTCTTTACTCAGCTTCATTTAAAAATGCCCTCAATGAAGGACAAAAAAAAAATTGCTTTTTTATTTTAATTCACAAAACATACCTACAGCAAATGAAAGGAAGGCTTCAAAGTTACATGAACAACTTCCTTAAAGTTCTAAAAGGGGTTCTTTCTTTTCCTGTAACCCATGGGGCAACCGCAAACGTTTTCCAATCTGTTCTTTGGCATAATATGCTAAGATCATAAGTAAATTTATTAATTAAAATATGAATAAAAATAAATAAAGCAGTGGCTAGTCCTTCACCAGGATGGTTAGTAGGTATGCTTGTGTTTCAACACAGGATATTTTTGAGATAGGATTCATTATTCATTGGAGTTTTGGAAAAAAATTAGTTTTATAAATTGTTGGTATACTTATAAATTTAAAGAAAAATTTTTTTTCACTCATGATAGAGAGAATGGATAAGGTTAGAGCTGGTACCCAGGCTTGGGCCTCTTTGTCGCTTCCCTACAAAATGAATCCAGTACCCTACGATTTCAGACAAATGTCTCTTTGCTCACACAAAGGCTTAACCATGTTAACTGGTTAATGTAAAGCTTGATTAAATTCGCAAAGATAATCCCTGAAATGCTGGGAGAAGGGCCCTTAAAGTGCCCGGAGGTGGTAGGGAGGAGGCAGACCAGTAATGAGGCAAGGTAGTGATTCCAATCTCATTTTCCCTTTGCATTGTTTCAAAAGTGAATTACTGCAGTGGTTCAGCAGAATACATTGAGAAAAATGCAAAGCTGCTTCCCACACCTCCTCAAGGATTGGAGTCACCTCGGATAAGGCTTTAAATATAACAAGAGGCATCATAATGATCATGCCATGGGGGTAAGAAAATCCTGGCGGATCACATTTTATAGAACTCTGCTTTTCTTTCAGATCCTAGCCCGGAAGGAGAGGCAGCTACATTTTAGACTAAATGTTTATGGTTTAAGCTTCTTCAACAGCATTAACGTTTACTTCTGAGCTAGTCCTATTGTTCCGTCTGTGATTTAAATATGCTTCTTCTAAATATTTTGACAGCAAAGCAAGTCTTGGGGGCACTTGCACTTTTTCTAGGGACTTCAAGGCTGTCATTAGCTGCAGGGTAGGGGTTTGGGGAGATCTCTGACTTGTCATTTGTGGCAGCTATTCTTCATCTCATAGGTATGGGATCCTAGATGGGATCTTTATCTCTCACCAAAGTTACCCTAAGGTCACCCCTGAGAAGTAAGGCTTGCAGATAGTACTGGCCCACCTAAGACAGACGGCTTCCTGCTGAAGTTCAGTGAAGTGCCCCCTCATTTCTCCCAAAGGCTTAGTATTCCCGAAGAAGAAACAGGCTAAAATAAACTGCTGTATAAGATGGGAATTGTAATTATTCAAAAATCTCTAAGGATTCTTCTGGTTACTCTCAAGATAAAGTTATGACATTTGATGCCATTCCCAACCTGACCACAATCTACCTTTCTCCTATTACCTTGTTCTACTCTTTGCTGTTTGCTGTATGTTTAGCTTGGAGGTCTCTACACATAGTCTGCCCTTCCTCACTGTTAGGTGTCCTGTGTGCTCACTTTCTCCGTTTTGCAAAATCACTTGCCACCCTCTACATCCTGCTTAAACATTGCTTCTTCCATTCTTGATTCTGTCTGGGAAGACAAATTGCTCCCTCCTCTCAGTCCTACACCATCTCATTCCTTCCTCTAGCTCACCCATCAGTGACTACATTCAGGCTGATGGCTGTCTTGCCTGACGGACAACGAGCTCGTTATGGGAGTTCAACTCCATATTCCCAGTGCCTAGCCTTGTGTTTACTATACAGTAGGTGCCTAGTAAATGAACGAACACCTGAACTTGTTTAATTACTTCTGGTTACTATATTGGATCCTGGTAGTGGGTAGATGGAAGCAATGGTGGTCAAAACAATGCCCATTTCTTAATTAACAACTTACGATGTTTGATCTTCTCTTATAAATCACATCCTTCTCTTGGCTGAGTCTGTCTATTTACAGAAAAAAGTTTAATCAGATTCCTCCTAGGTGTCTGGAAAATAAAAAGACCTGTTTGACCCAAATAGATGCTTTACAATTTAACTGGTACACACCAATGTCTTGTCTCTGTTGAACTAAAGATGGCCTGGTTGTTGTACCAACACCCTCAGCAGCCTGAATCCTCACAAATTAGCAGCTCTGTATCTTGAAGTCAGCTGATTTTGGCAGCAGAAGCAATTCAGGGCAGGGGAGAGGGTGAGGGATGGTTGGCTCTATCCCAGGAAGCTGCAGCTTGAGCTGTTGTTGGGGAGGGTGGGGGGTAGTTGAATGATCCCAGCTCATTCTGGAGAGGCAGCAGCTGCTGTGAGATGTCAGGCTAACCTCAGCTCATATCCTTGGAAAGGAAGATGGTGCAGGCTCCCACTCCCATTCTTGGGACCCCAGGACCTAGTTCTTGCTGGAAATATTTTTCTTCCCTTTCACCCCACTGCTCCCAGTCCCTGCCATCTTCTTGGAGAGGTGGACTCAGAAGCCATTTCCAAAAGGGCAGAAGAGCACTAATCTCTATGAAGACAGCTCTCCTTGGTGTCCAATTGCTCTTTGTGTAGCCAAAGAGCCTTGCTCACCATCTGGCATGGTCGGCACTCACTGGGGGTGGCTAGATCAATGGCTGGGTTCACTGTCAACACCGACTGGCTGCAATTCCCTAAACATCTTTTAGGTCCTCTAAACTGTCATTCCCCAGTCACAATTGTCCAGATAACCAGGTCAAAGGTGCACCTTTGGGTATTCTTTTCCCAGCCTGAATGACGCAGCCCAATGCAAGAGCTTCTCAGGGAGAGCTCCATGTTATTCAGGCTCTGTCCACCTGGCACAAAGGGCAATGCTTTGAAGAAGAAATGGATTAAGATATTAGATTACAGTTTCTCTAGCCAGGCTCAGGGCCTGTGCTAAATGTTCTCTCCCAAGTAGGGTGACTTGGCAGAGTGGGTCAGGCCTCCCGCCTTCCTTACTTTCCTCCACTCTCCACTGCCTTCTGGGTGGGAGGTGGAAGGGGAGAGGGGGACACTCACTCTCCATGACTTACATCAACATTTTTGTAAAAGTCAAACAGGGCTGCATTTTTTTTTTTTTTTGTCTTACTTTCGCACATGTTCTATCCTACCTCGGGGCAGCATGAAGATGGAGGCAAAAATAGTCAGTGGATCATGGATGAGAAATGGCTGTGGAGAGGCAACAACTCAGTAAGAACATTTAATTAATGAATTAATTATTTATTTTGAGATAGGGTCTTGCTCTGTTGGCCAGGCTGGAGTGCAGTGGCATGATCATGGCTCACTGCAGCCTCAACTTCCCATGCCCAAGTGATCCTCCCATTTCAGTTTCCTGAGTAGCTGGGATTACGGGTGGCACCACCACACCAGGCTGATGTTTGAAGTTTTTTGTAGAAATGGGGTTTTGTTATGTTTCCCAGGTTGGTCTCGAACTCCTGGACTCAAGTGATCTGCCTGCTTTGGCCTCCCAAAGTGCTGGGAATACAGGTGTGAGCCATTGCACCTGGCCCAAGAATATTAATGTTAAGCACTTTCTTCTCTTTCCCCTCCACCTTACCAATTACTGAACCCTTACTATATGCTGATATAGTGCATTATATTTGTTATCTTTTTCAGTCCTGCAGACATCTCAGTTTATAATCAAGAACACTAAAGCTCAGAGAGGTCAAGTGACCTGACCAAGGTCACACAAGTAGGAAGTAACACAGCTGATGTTTAACTCTCTGCCTAACTCCAAAGTTTCTAATCTATTCCATGTGGCCTTTTCTGGTTTCATCTGGAGTTCTGCTTTTGATATTCTTCGTACAACTTATAAACGTGGAAGGTAGTGGTGGGGGTGGAAAAGGATACAAAAGTGGAATCCAATGGAACCCACAAAATAGTAGTATAAATTATTAATGAATGCAAATAGGCTTGGTAAATCTGTACATGAATTGCAATCATACACACCAACTTGGGGACAGTGCTTGCCTCTGGGGAGAGGGATAGAATGTAAAGTACTTGGTGGATACTTATGTGTATCTATACCATATTATTTCTTTTAAAAAGGAAAGAGTTCAAAGCAAACATAAAATAAATACAAATCTTTGGTGTTCAAAAACCACAATGTTATAGCACTCATACCCATTGGAGTAGCTGATATCAAAAAACAGGAAGGAAAATAACAAGTGTGATGAGGATGCGGAGAGACGCAAACCCTTGTGTGCTGCTGGTGGGAATGTGAAATAATGCAGCCTCTATGGAAAACAGTATGGCACTCCCACACAAAATAAAAAATGGAAATAGCATATAAACCATCGATTCCACTGCTGGATATATCCTTCACATAACTAAAACAGGGACTCAGATATTTATACATCTTTTTTTTTTTATAGCAGCAGTATTCACAATAGCTAAAAGATGGAAGTAGCTCATGTGTTCATTGATGAATGGATAAATAAAATGTGGTATATCCATACAATGAGGTATTATTCAGCCTTAACAAGAAAAGAAATTCTGATGGCCTCAACATGGGTAAATCTTGAAGACATTATGCTAAGTGAAACAAGCATAAGTCACAAAAGGACAAATATCATGTAATTCCACTTATATGAGGTGCCTAGAGTGGTCAGAGTCATAGGGATGGAAAGTAGAAGGATGGTTGCCAACGGCTGGGAGGAGGGAAAATGGGGAGTTACTGTTTAATGGGTATGGGGTTTTAGTTGGTGTATTAGTCTGTTCTCACGCTGCTAATAAAGACATATCTGAGACTGGGTAATTTATGAAGGAAAGAGGTTTAATTGACTCACAGTTTCACATGGCTGGGGAGGCCTCACAATCATGGCTGAAGGTGAACAAGGAGCAAGGTCACATCTTTCATGGCAGCAGGCAAGAGAGCTTGTGCACAGGAACTTCCATTTACAAAACCATCAGATCTTGAGAGACTTATTCACTATTACAAGAACAGTACAGGAAAGACTTGCTCCCATTATTCAATTACCTCCCTCCGGGTCCCTAACACAACACATGGGAATTATGGAAGCCACAACTCAAGATGAGATTTGGGTGGGGACACAGTCACAGCATATCAGTTGGGATAATGAGAAAGTTCTGGTGATGGATGGTGGTGACGATTGCATAACAATGAGAATGTACTTAATGCCACTTAACTGTACACTTACAAATGGTTAAAATGGTGAATTTTACTTTATGTATATTTTACCACAACACAAAAATTAAATTTTTTGGTGGTGTCCATTGAGGGAGGAGCAGAACTTTGTAAAGAGTTCTCCCTCATAAGCCATCTTTCCATGGCTTGTTCCCCACCAGGAGTCCCGAAGTTAAGTGAGAGGCTCCCTTCCTTCGGGGCTCTTAACAAGCAGCTTTCTTGCCTCTGGTAGGCCAGTAGCTGTGTGCAAAACGCATTTCTCCATTCTTTTGTCGCTCAGCCAAGCCCTGGATGCTTTCAGGCTCAGAGGAAGTTCATCTGAAAATAAAAGCGGTCCTTCAAGGGTCCATTTGGACTGAAAGACTCCCTTCCTGGTAGCCTCTGAGGCTGAAGCACGACTCCAGCCAGCCCCCTGGGTATAGTAACAGCCCTGTCAGCCAAGGCAAAGCTGCCGAACCTCAGAATCCCAAATTAGCACCTGGCCCTTCAATAGGGCAACTTTGGTTTAAAGTTTAAGTGAAACCTTGACAGTCCTACTGACTTGAGGGGAGGCCCTGGCTGGCTCTCATAGGATGCCCTTTCTTCAGAGGAATGTGAAGGTGTGTACAGTGTGGTGTCTGCAAACAGTCAGTGCCTACAACTGCAATTAGGGCCTTTCAATGGAGGTGTTAGCCACATTCAAAGTCTGACCGGTCTCACCCATGAAATTCATAATGGGATAAAAGTTCCATTCCGGGACTGACAACTTCAAATGGAATTTGGTGTAATCTTTTATTTATTTACAGGTTTGTGGGAGTGGGGGATGGGGGTTATGAAAATCCCACCTCACCCTGCACTCCACCCCCCAAGCTTCCAAGGATAAAATGAGGGTTGGGATTACATTTCGAGGGAAGCAAGGCTATATTTAAATATGCTTTGGAAAGTGTGGCTCCATGTCTGAGGCAGCCCTGGGTGACAGCTTCATCCAGCCTGGCCGGGGACATTCCAAAGAATCATATTGAGACCTTGTTGCTAATTGGTTCCAATTTATCAGTTCCAATTTCTCCCGTACTAGGGCCAGCCTGAATGCTTGATAATTTCAGAGGGAAGCAACACACTGGATTTACTCCAGGAGCTCAAGAAGGAGTCCATGCTTTGCCTCCGTCTCTGGTTTTCACTGATGACGATGGCTGCTTAATTAATTCTTGAATGCCCCTTCTTTTTAACCTAAGCTTACCCAAGTAATTATTCTATTAGCTGCCTCTTGGTAGATCTTTCAGTAACTTAAGTTCCTTGTATTTACGCAAAAGCAGCGGCTTTTTGCGGTATTAAGCGAGCTGGGAGAGCCAGGGGGTGGGGGTGGGCGGCGGATTTATTTGTAATTACAGTAGGGTTCTTGCTCCCATCCCACCATTCTGCCCATTCACAGGCTCCGGCCAGGGCTGGCGCCAAGATCTCCAAGTTGCCCTGTGTTTATGTCATTGAGACGAGGACAATATTTCAGTGTGGAGCCAAGCCACAGGGATCCACTCTATAAAACCCTCACTAAAAATAGACGTTCCAACCCCTGCCCAGCCCCCCTCCCCGCCTCCGCGACTCCCCCACGCCTGCCCCCAGCACTAGCAGCACCCAGCTTCAATTCGCAGGGAGACAAGCGTGCCAAATCGGTCGAATCTGGGGGCCCGGGGAGCTCTTTTCTTCCTGAGGAGTTTTAACCCAGGATAAAAGGCGTCAATTAGCAGCCTTTAGAGCTGACAGGGCAATTAAAGTTAAACTGCAAGACAGAGGGAGAGCTGGAAGAAGGAGGAAGGAAGGGAAAGGAGAGAGAGAGTGAGAAAGAGAGAGATTTCAAATGTATTTTTGGTGACAGCTGCATTTTTGAGGAGGGAGAGCCTCTCAAACTACAACTGGCTGTTTGGATATATTTTCACTTGTGAAATGATATTTTCAGTGGACACTGATACTCCTAGTTTATTGCACTTTTCATGTTAGATCTGAGCTGCTTGGGAAAATTAAAACAAACACAAAGCAAAAGGATCTTGTCTTTACAAAGGCTCCCAACTGGCTGCATCCCAACACACCCGTTGCTTTGCAGGGTGAGTTAGATGCAACATGAAATTGTGAGGGTAGATGTGTGGGTAGGTGACAGCGGTTGGGACAGTCAGCCTTACATCGGGTTTTGGGGCTTCCAGAACTTAGAGCTGGTGACTTGGTCATAATGCTTCTGCACAGCCCTGGGCTTTCAGTTCAGTTTCCTAGTCAGATTATAAAACTACTGGGAAATAAAACCTTTTTTGGTCTACTTCTAGGTGACTTTCCTTCACTGATGACAATGGCTGCTTAATTAATTCTTGAATGCCCATTCTTTTTAACCTAAGCTTACCCAAGTCATTATTTCATTAGCTGCCTCTTGGTAGATCTTTCAGGAACTTAATTTCCTCGTATTTACGCAAAAGCAGCGGCTTTTTGTGGTATTAAGTGAGCTGGGAGAGCCTGGGGGTGGGGGCACCACCTGGGAGGGCTTTGGTTTGGGACCTGGGAGGGCCTGCAACTTTTTAAATGCAGATCAGAATTCATAACAAGAGCAGTATTGATTTGTGATTCAGTCTTGCAACATGCCAGCTCAGGGCAATGGCGCCCATGGAGCTGTGCACAGGGCTGAACCCAAGAGAGAAATGTAACATAATCAGAGCAGGGGGTCAGCCTGGGGAAGCTAGAGCTTTGCCCACTTCCACAGCCTCCTACCCCACCACCACTCCCAGTCCCGTGGAGGAAACAGGAACCACAGTTCCTGAGAGGATGTTCCCAAAGTCATCCTTGCTTTGTCGGACCTCAAATTTCAGGCTCCCATCCTACGTCTATAGTCCTTTTTACATGACCTCCTTCACTGTTTAGGGAAACTACCATTTCTGCCCATGCATTGAATACAAGCTGGGTCCCATTATTATGTCTATTTGATGTAAGAGGAAACTGAGGCTGACAAAGATTCAGTAACTTGCTCAGTGTCACCTAGTTCGTAAGAGGTGGTGCTGGGATTGAAAATAACTCTAAATCTCAAGGCTGTGCCCCTTAGGCTGGGCACAGTGGGATTTGTAATCCCAGCAATTTGGGAGGCTGAAGTGGGAGGATTGCTGGAGCCCAGGAGTTTGAGACCAGTCTGAGCAACATGGAGAGACTCTGTCCCTACCAAAAAAAATTAGCTGGGTGTCATGGCACACGTATGTAGTCCTAGCTACTGGGGATGCTGAAGTGGGAGGATCCCTTGAGCCCGGGAGGTCAAGGCTGCAGTGAGCCATCACGGTGCCACTGCACTCTAGCCTACACAACAAAGGGAGACTCCATCTCAAAAATAAAAAATAAAATAGTCTGTGATCCTAATCCTCACATGAATCTTCGGAGAAACCTTTTTATTATTTATTTATTTATGAGACAGAGTCTTGCTCTGTCACCCAGGCTGGAGTGCAATGGCGTAATCTTGGCTCACTGCAACCTCAGCTTCCCAGGTTCAAGCGATTCTCCTGCCTCAGCCTCCCAAGTAGGTGGGTATTACAGGCGCCCGTCACCATGCCTAGCTATTTTTTTTTGTATTTTTAGTGGAGATGGGGTTTCACCATTCTGGCCAAGCTGATCTCGAACTCCTGACCTCAGGTGATCCGCCCGCCTCAGCCTCCCAAAGTGCTGGAATTACAAGCATGAGCCACTGCACCCGACCTGTTATTTATTTATTTATCTTTATTTTTCAAGAAAAAAATTAATGTCAGATTAGGAGAAAGGAAGAAAACTGCATGTTGTGCAACTCATCAACTTGAAGGAAATAAAGAAGTGTAACATAAAGAAACCAGAATCAAATGCAATAATCTTCCTTTCATTGTGTTTCTTTTTTGTCATTCTTATTACTAAACGTAACTATTATACAAATGAATAATAGTAAACTTGTGGTAAGTACTAATTGCTTAATGAAGTTTGAGAGATGCATGGTTCACGATTTCAAGAAGCTTATAGCCTAGCAAAAGTAATCCCCATAATTAAAGCTAGCACTTACTGAACATTTACTATGTAATAAATGTTCAACCCATGTTAATTAATTCAAGATGAATTAAATTCTTATTTAGTCTTCAAAACAATTCTATGTAGTAGGAACTGTTATTATTCCCATTTTACTGACAAGGAAACAGAATTACAGAGTTTTAGTAACTTACCTAGTATTACAGAGGTCTATCTCAACTCTGAGGCTACACTCTTACCCATAGACAGTAAAAGGAAATGAAGCAATATAGGATAATATATATCCTGATTATCTCAATACCAACCTAAATTCATGACTTTAGTTCAATGACAAACAGAGAAAACACTAGCTTGGTAGGAAAACCTTTTTAATCTAGAATCAGTGCTCACTTGGAAGCTTTGAAGCTCTTAGTAAAGTGGGAATTACTGGTCTTAGGACACTGGTGATACTTTAAAGAGAAAAGTCAACATGCCTGAAATCAGCACTTGAGAGCTGAAAGGACCTGAGAGTGATGTTTAGTGGAAAGTCTCTCCAACTGGGGATCTAGGGCTCCCAGATTTTGGAGAACCTGCTCTCAGGAGTATAATGGGATTAGATATTTGAGACATATCTGGCTCAAGCCCTGCCATTTTGACAGCTCAGGAAGGTGAGAGGCCAAAGGTCACACAGTTGGTTATGGCCGATGAAGTCTTAGCCAGGACTCTATCTTTGTCCAGGACTATTTCTGTTAACTAGCATTTTCTGACACTGGATTTATAGGTTTACTTACACAGCTTGATGGAAATCCCTTAAGGGCAGGGACTGATTCTTGGGTCTTTAATAGATATTTGGAGAGTGAATGTGTAAAAGCAATCTAGGAGTAGTTACAGGTACGTAAACACTTGATATGCTAATTACAGACCAGTGTTACTTGCACTCAGGGGTATTGATATTTGGCCACAGATCAGTCTCCTAATGTCAATTGCTTAAATCAAGTAAAATCACCTTCCTTTGTATACCCTGAGTTCTTCTCAATTCATTCTACATTCAATAATATTTTATAGAGTACCTAATATAGGCAAGGCACCATTCCAGCTTATAAACAAAATAGACTAATTCCTCACTTCCCTCCCTTATTAACTTTCTTTGTAAGATATTGACAGCCATATACACATATACTTTTAATGAGATGGGGTCTTGCTATGTTGCATAGGTTGGTCTTGAACTCCTGGGCTCAAAACTATCCTTCTGCCTCAGCATCCCAAATAGCTGGGATTACGGGTGTGCACCACCAAGCGTGGCTGATATGCCACATTGCTATTAAATGGGATTTGGTTTGGTTAGAGTTTGATAGAGAGAAATCCAGTTTATTTTTTCCAACGTGGAGACAATGACTCATCTGATGTATTTTGTTGGCTTGTCTTTTCGTATTTTCTCCTATTATGCCTAAATGAATGTTTCTTCCCTTTAAAAGTTTTAAAAATCACAAAGTAATACACTAAAAAAGTAAAACAATGCAGGAATATAAAAGTAAAAATATGAAAGTCCCCCTCATCCCTCCCTTGAGTAACCAGTGTTAATGATGTGGTGGTGTATGTTCTTCCCCAATGGTACGTATATATGACAGTCATACAATACACAATATCTACTCATATATAAAGTGGACAGCCATCCCTAGAGGGTACAGGGCTGGGGCGATTCAGTCAGTGGGGCTGGCCAGGATAATTATGCTTGATATGGTTCTGCACTTGTAGGCATTTTTATAAGCCTCTTAGGACATCATTAAGACCAGAAATTTCAAAATTAAATTTTAATGATATTCAGAAAAGAGTATTCAAAGGCAGCACCTTACAGCTCCCTCTCCTTGCCCCACTTTCCCTGAAAGCCTAGGCCCAGAACAGTCTGCACTTTATTTGAGGCCCAAGGGGTGGGTCCCAATTTGAGTTTTCCTTTTTTTCTTTTTCATCTTCCTTTTTTAAACAAAAATGTTTGATCCTATTATCGACGTTATTTTTTTTTCAACTTGCTTTATTTTTAACACATTTAACCACATGAGTATTTGTCCATAGGATTGCAAGCAGAGTAGCACACTCTTTGTAACGGTTGCATGCTCTTCCATAGCATGGAGGTATCATGATTATTTATTTATTGATTGAAACGAAAGGTCTCACATATTTATTACTGAACCCAGCCAACCAATGTGTTCATAACAGATTCACAAGAGAAAACATATATTCCCAATAAAACATGTCCAACTGTCTAGATAGTGACATTTTCAGCTTGATACGATAAGATGGCCATGACTTTGACACAGCATAAATGTGTGTGATATCTCATGTGCAATTCCTTATAGACTCAGCTTTCTTCTTCTCCAACGTCTCCTTTTGGAGTTGTACCTGATTTTATTACCAGTTTTCATCCAAATCCACTGGAGAACGAAATGATTCTGCTTTTGTTTCTTGGCCAGGAAATGTTTAGTCCTGAAAGTCTTGTGAGAAGACATGATGAGAAGTGGAGTCAAGCATACACCACGATGGCGGAGAAAGGAGCATGATTTTTTTTTTTAAAAACAGTTTTCCTAATAAGCATTTGGCTCTTTCCATTTTTTTTTTCTTTTTATTGTTATAATAGATAGAGCTGCAGTGGAACAGCTTTGACACATGTCTTCTGCTCACTCATGTGAGTATTTCTTTAAAATAGAGTCTTAGAAGTGAATTGTTGGATCTGAGGGTTTGCGCATTTGTAATTTTGGTACGGCCAATTTCCCTTTAAAAAGTTCCAATTTGCACACCAACCAGAAGAGTGCCCTTTACCTACCCACACTATAGTGGGCATTTTTTGCTATTCATTATGCTAACTCCAGTCGACCATATCCAGTGGAATATGATCAGTTATAGGTCCTCAAGTGAGTAAGAGTGATAAACCAAGACCGTCCTGAGAATTTACATTTGTTACGTTTCCCTTAAACAACCCTTCCCAGCAGAAGTGGAGCTGAGATAGTAATAAACAAAATAAACAAGTAAGACTTCAGAGACTCTTGGGTATTTGTCAAGTTCTGAAGCAAATGGATTACATCATCTGAACTGGTACAAAAAGACATATTCTCCTTGCTGGCCTTAATCCTGTTGAGTTCTACCTGGATTCTGTCCTTGGAGCTCTAGGAAGCCCCTGGGAGTTGGAAGGGTATGGGTCCCTTCGGTTCACAGTTCCCCAAATAGTGAGGGCTGATCCCTAAGCAAGCCTATCTTTTTCAACATAACACATGGTGATTTTTTACCCATAAGGAGATAGTTCAAAAATGGTGCCCTTGGCCTTTGACAGGTAGCCTACTTCAGGAGGAAGGGCGCTAGAATTAGAAGGAAGTATTAGAAGACTGGCTTCCAGCTGGTCTTTGCCATTTACTAGCTGTAGCATCTGGAGCTGTAGCACCTGTATTCACTACCTAGAATTCCAAGAACCTCAGGTCCCTAACCTGCTGAACAGGATTTTGTCATATAGTCTTCACACTCCATGGGGTTGCTATGAAGAGAGCATGCCTCAATGTCCCAGTGTGGTATGGGAAAGTTTTATAAAAAGGTATGTCATTTTGAAAACTGCAGATTTGATGGATCTTTGGTAGGAGGACTACTGCTTCGATACAGATACAGAGAGCAGCTTGGATAGTATTTAAGTCTATGCATAGATATTAATGGACTCTGATATCTGAGTGCTTTGGGAGAAAGGGTCTTGGATTGAGTTTCTAAACCATGTTTCTTTGGGCTTCAGATAAGCTTTTGAGAAATTTGGGGAGTAGCAAGGAGCTCTTGGGGATGCTTTTTTTTTTTAATACTGTGAGACATTTGGAGAGAGGATGACAGAATGGTTTGTAATTGCCCAAGACGGTAAGGTTAACTTTTAGCTGTTGGGCTTGGCACATGGTAGGAGCCTAAGAAATAATGGAGTGAATGCACGAATAGTGCTCATACTGAAAACCCAATAGTGTGAGTATTCTCTTTGACCTTGAGTTGGAGATCACATGCCAGTCCCTGACATTTTGCTCACTGCTTTAATGACATGATGCTATGTTATAGCATAGCTATGTTATTAATAGCTATGTTAATACCTGGCATTGTGCTTGACTTATTGGAGGGGCTCAGTTAGTGTTTTCATTTGACTCCCTCTTCATTGCACAGTTCACATAGGTTCCCCATTCCCTTCCCCACCTTTTTTTTTTTTTTTTTGGGATATGGGATAATTATGTATCATTATTGCAGCCAGATACAATGTGTTCCAGTTTCAACTTTGCCATGTGCTTGGTTTTATGACAGTGGATAAAGTACTTAACCTAGCACTGCCTCAATTTCCCCATCTGTAGAATAGATACTAATCAATGGCTCAGGATTCTTGTGAGGTTTACATAAAATGATGGTGCAGGGTGCTACTCCCACGTTTACAACCCAACACAGTGAGGCATTTGAGATGGTTATCCTTCACATGATTTTAGTTTTGATGACAACAACAACAACTAACATTTTGGTGTGTAATTGCTTACAAGCCCCTGTAACCACTTTAATCCCATTCTTATAAGATGTCATGAAATTATGTCTCAGAGAGGTGAGACAGCTTCTCCAATGTCCCACAACTAGAAATGGTGGAGCTATATTTCTGCACCAGGCTGAATGCCTAAGGCTAATTCAATGGTGCATTCCTGACTTGGCTCCTAGTCCAGTTTCAGAGACCCATGGGTATTTGTCAAGTTCTGAAGCAAATAGATTGCATCATCTGAGCTAGTATAGGAAGACCTATACTTCTTGCTGGACTTACTCCTGCTGAGTTCTACCTGGATTCTGTCCTTGGAGCTCTAGGAAGCCCCAGGGGGCTGGAAGGGTATGGGTCCCCTCAGTTCACAGTTCTCAAAATAGTGAGGGCTGATCCCTGAGCAAGCCCATTTTTTTTTTGAAGTCTGTGGTGGGACGTGATCTCATGGGGGAGCAGGTCCCCAGGGAAGAGTGAGGTTAAAGAAAGCCAGACTGGGAATGACCTCCGAACACTGGCCTCTCCCTCCTGACCTCCATCCATCACTGCTTCCCTCTCCCGGCGTCTCCAATCTCCTGGGGGATGGCTGTCTCCTCCTTTCTTTTCTCTTTAGCATCAGGGAGGATGACTCAAACACTGCCTAAGGGCACCAAAGGCATCCACAAATTGGTCCCAATCCCAGCTAATGAGGAAGGCAAGAGAGGAGACAGGCAGGCTGGGTCCTGTGGCTTTGGGCTGTGAGAGGAGGGGAGATGGGGGCAGCCAGCTAGGCCCTCCTCTGACCCCACACAGCCCGGAGGCCTGAGGCCGGAGGCCCCATACCCTGGGCATGCGGATCAGGCTTCTCTGAAATATCTTCTGTTCCAAACCAGTAAATAAACAGATCTGTCTCCAACCTTCCTCCCTCTTTCCATAGTCACACTTACCCACATGAGATCAAGTGGCTGTGGTGGTATAGAGAAGTTAAAAGCACATCTTTCATTCAGAGCCCAGAAGATCTTAGTTTCCATTCCAGCTTGTAGGCCCCAGCATAAGCCACTTGACGTCTCTAAGCTTCAGTCTTCTCATCTGTGGAATGGACTCGTATTATCTGTTTTGGAGAGCTGTGAAGTAGAGGCTAGTTCAGATACGTGCATTGCCTGGAACCCAGTCCTTCAGGAAGTGATGTCTTTTATTATTTTAAACAACCTCCTTTCCCTGATTCCACCTCTATCTCCCAACACACACATTTAGGGCAGGCAACTACAGCACTGACACAAATCCCAAGACCCATTTTTCAAATCATTGCCTTTATTTTAAAATTGATCCTAATATGACTTCTTGTAATACTGGGACCCTGCCCTCCCAGGCCAAACTGCAACATCAGCATCACTGATTAAATGCTCTTAGTGTCAAATTGGCGCAGCCCGCTCCCTCGAATGACATGGGTGTGGGGGAGGGGAAATACTAGCCAAATAACGGTCAAGGTTGTTCTGAGGTCTTCCATGCTAACTCTTTCCTTTCCCCATCACTAAGTAATCTCTTCTAATTTAAGGTGGTCTCCTCGGTTGATAAACTCAGCTGACTTCCGTTTTTTTTCACGCCTGGCTTGAAGTCGGAAATTATATTGGTAAGTTTCACTACGGTGGATGTTATTAATGTGCTTAATGGGCACTCAAGGCAGTTTAAAGATCTTAGCCTTTGCACTGTGCCTTTATCCCACCCTGGGGGTAAATAATGGAGATGCTAACACAGTCTGTAAAGGGGAAAGAGCAGAGGTGGCCTGCCTGCTTCACAGGGGCAGGATGCTTTGATGGCCTGTCTGCAGGCGGGTGATGAAATCGGCTTCCCTCATTTTTATATCCCTTTCAAAAGGCCAATTCTCCCAACACAATGCACATTTCCAAGTCGTTTTTAATTTGGCATGAAAATGTCTTCTTTATCCCAGACTAGAGGCAGCGGAGTTAATGGGAAACACACATCTGGGCAGCTGTGCTCTCTCAAGTGAGGAGGTGAGCACTAGGGGCAGGAGTGTGGTGAAGGATTAAAGATAATGGCACTCAGCCCCCATCAACCTACAGTGTTTAATCCATCACACTGGAATTGTAAGTTTTCAGTGCTATCTGTGGCTCCTATGAGTGGCCCTAGATTCCTTCCCTTTCCTTCATGGAGGTGAGGTATGGGGTGGTGGGAGTGTCAGTTAACTTTTTGGTGGTCTTTAGTTCTTGATCCCAGGTAATGGGGGGCATTCTCCTTGAGTTCTCTACTAAGGGAGTCCAAACTGTTTCCTAGATGGCCCCTCCTTTGCTGTAGTCATTCCCCTTGCCTGACATGGAGAATAGGTATGAGTGCTAAGATGGGGGCATTTGGCAAGAGGATAATGAAGTAGGCTCTGAACACATCCATGCTGGGCTTTCAAGATTCTTCATAGTTTGTTTTCATTCCTTTCTCTGATGAGATTCTTGGTGTTTGAATTTAAATTTAGTGTGCATTTGTATCCAAGACGAGCAGGCAATGGCCCTGATAGACAACTTTATGTTGATAGTGGCCTTGTCCATGAATGCCCTGAGTTCTCTGCATAAACTTGCTCCATCATTATGTTGGTCTCAAGTTTTAGGCATACTTTTACCATATTTCAGTTTGTATATTATTTTTAAAAACTGTTCTTTAAGGCTGACATGGGTAGCCTAAGGAACCTTGGGGTCTATGAATTCGTTGAAATTGTCTATAAAAAATATGTGTGCTCATGGCTTTCATCAGATTCTTAAAGGAATCTCAAAAGCTAAAATTAGGGTATCATACATCCCCATTTGCTTGAGACAGTCCAGTTTACACCAATTGTCCTGGTGTAATTGTTAATAGCAACTCTTCACTCATAAAAGTGTCTTGGTGTGGATGATAAGTTACAGTCTATCCTCATTCTTTGCAGATTTCCTATTTATGAATTTCCCATTGCTAAAATTTATTTGCAGTCCCAGAATCAACACCCACAGTGCTTTTGTGGCCATTCACTGGCCTATGTAGAGTGGCAAAAAATTGAGTTGTCTGATATGTATGTTTCAACTGAGGTTGAACTAGGTGATACTGATACTTGTTTCAGCGCTCATATTGTAAACAAGTGTTCCTTTCATGGTCTATCTATTACCATGTTTTTTGGCATTGTCTTTTGTTGGTGATTTTGCTGTTTGAAATGGCCTTCAGACATAGTGCTGAAGTGCTGTCTAGTGTTTCTAGGCACAGGAAGATGTGATGTGCCTTGCAAAGAAAACAAAAATGTTAGATAAACTTCATTCAGGCATGAATTATAGTGTTTTTGTCCATGAGGTCAATGTTAATGAGGCAACAGTGTATTAAACAAGGTGTCCATATGGGTCAACGTTCTCCAGAGAAATGGAACCAATAGGATAGCAAGCTAACTAGCTAGCTAGCTAGATAGATAGAGGAGATTTAGTATAGGAATTTACTCATGTAGTTATGAAAGCCAAGAAGTCCCATGATCTGCTGTCTGCAAGTTAGAAACTCAGGAAGCCAGTGGTGTAATTCAGCCTGAGACTGAAGGCCTGAGAATTCCAGGGGCCAATGGTGTAAGTCTGAGTCTGCCCTAAACCTGGAGAACCAGGAGTGCTGATGACCAAGGGCAAGAGAAGATGGATATCTCAGTTCAAGCAGAGAGAGCAAATTCACCATTTTTCAACTATTTTGTTTTATTTAGGCCCTCAATGAATTCAGTGATTCCTATTCACAGTAGCGAGGGAGGTCTTCTGTACTCAGTCTACCAATTTAAAGGCCAATCTTGATTGTGGTGATCATTTCACAGTGTACAAATACATCAAAACATCTGTATCTATCTATCTATCTATCTATCTATCTATCTATCTATCTACCTACCTATCTATCTATCTATCTATCTCTCCATCCATCCATCCATCCATCCATCCATCCATCCATCCATCCTTTTAATTTGTCAATTATACTTCAATAAAGCTTGAAAATATTATACACGAACAAGCAAACAAGCTCTAATCTCTTCTGGAAGCACCCCCACAGACACATCTAGATATAACATTTTACCAGCTACCTGGACATCCCTTAGCTCAGCCAAGTTGACACATAAAGTTAATCATCAAATGTCTACCACTCGTCAATGTGGCACCTATATGCGTCTCCTTAAACCATACTTAATCTCCAAATAAAGACAGTAACAAGGTCATAATTCCAAGATGATGCAACTGTCCTGCGTACAACTGAAGATGCGCTTATCCCTTCCACAGAAGAGGAGGTAAAGTCTTTGAGTGATGTTTATGCTTTTCTCGATACCTTGTGATTTAAATACTATGTTATAAAATTAACAAGACTTAAATACTGATATAAAGTCAATATGTCTTATGTTATATGATAAGGAAATAAGAGAGGAAAGAAAGCAAAGATGTCGGATACACACACACACACACACACACACACAAATGTATTCATAACAAAATAAGGTAGAAATACTCCTGGTAATTACAGTTCTTGTTTCTGTAACTGGTCATATGACTATAGCTGCTAATTGTAACCACCTTCTTCACTACCCGTTCTGTATTTTTTTTACCTTTAGCCAGCACTTCAGCTGGTCATAGTTTTGTACCTAGCAAGGTGGCCCAAATCTTTATTCCTAAGGGGTCTGGATCATTAGTAGTCCCATTTGGATTGGGTTTTCATTTTCTATTGACCTTTTCACAGGACATGGTAATGCTAAGAGATACCCCGAAGGATTTCCTGTATTCCTTACATTTTCTTACTTCCATTATGGAATAATAGTCCAGTTTCTCTCTGGTAGTTCCAGCCAATCACCCAAGCCAACACCATAACTACTTTCTTTGCCTGTTGACTCAGAGGTATGAGGAGTCCAAAGTGGCCAGGTGACAGGCAGTTTCAACTTCAAGTTCAATGGAATCACTGTTGTGTCTCCTGGTGAAAGCATTCCTGTCTCTGGAACTAAGGCCTCTAGGCCAGCAAGGCATAAAAGGTATGGGAACGCGAAGCAAAAATTTTGTTAGGTAGTGACTATGGGTAATAGTGAGTGGTGCTACTCCCATTTTCACCCCTTGATTCTTGGACTCATGAATCCTGGCTATCAATAACAGCACCATATATCAGACACTGATTCAAAGCACAGATAGCTTTCTGAAGAACATTGTTCCATTCCTGCAAAGTACTACTCTCTACCTGGTTGGCACTGTAAATGAGTCTTCAAAATGTCATTCCTTTGTTCAGTCAAGCCAACTGCTTAAGGATGGTGGGAAAGATGGTAAGACCAGTGAATTCCATGAGCCTAGGCCCACTGCCACACTTCTTTTGCTGTGAAGTAAATTCTTTGATCAGAAGCAATGCTGTGTGGAATACTATGACCATGTATAAGGCATTCAGTAAGCCCACGGATGGCAGAAGTATTGCATGCAGAGAAGAAAAAGTCATAACCAGAGTAAGTGTTTATTCCAGTAAGGACAAAAAACTGCCTGTTCAATGATGGAAGCAGTCCAGTGTAATCAACCTGATGCTGGATAGCTCGCTGATCACTCCAGGAAATAGTGCCATATCTTGGGGTTCCGTGTTAGCCTCTATTTCTGCCAGATTGGACAATCAGTGGTGGCCATAGGCAGGTCAGTCTTTATGAATGGAAGTATATGTTGCTGAGCCCATGCGTAACATCCATCTCTACCACCATGGCCATTTTGGTCATAAGCCTATTGGGCAATGACAGAGGTGGCTAGTATCACAGAATGGGTCATCCTATCTACTTGATTATTTAAACCCTCTTTTGCTAAGCCCATCCTTTAGTGTGCATTCATGTGGGATACAAATATCCTCATGTTTTTGCTCATTCAGAGAGGTCTCTCTACATACCTCTTCCCCCAATTTCTTCGTCACCAAGTTTTCTTTTTTTTTTTTTTTTGAGACGGAGTCTCACGCTGTTGCCCAGGCTGGAGTGCAGTGGCGCGATCTCGGCTCACTGCAAGCTCCGCCTCCCGGGTTC
This sequence comes from Macaca fascicularis, assembly GCF_037993035.2. Classification (NCBI taxonomy): domain Eukaryota; kingdom Metazoa; phylum Chordata; class Mammalia; order Primates; family Cercopithecidae; genus Macaca; species Macaca fascicularis. The sequence continues at coordinate 50,164,675 of NC_088390.1, forward strand.
CCGCCATTCTCCTGCCTCAGCCTCCTGAGTAGCTGGGACTAAAGGCGCCCGCCACCGCGCCCGGCCAATTTTTTGTATTTTTAGTAGAGACGGGGTTTCACTGTGGTCTCGATCTCCTGACCTTGTGATCTGCCCGCCTCGGCCTCCCAAAGTGCTGGGATTACAGGCTTGAGCCACCGCGCCCGGCATCACCAATTTTTCAATCATGTTTCTTCCAAGTCCCTGACTATGCAGCCAAACCATTGGCCATAGTCCATGAATTACTATATTGTTGCATGTAAGGCCATTTCTCCTTCCAAGTAATGTGCACGACCAGGTGCACTGGTAGAATTTCCCTTCACCACAGTCCTTCAGTGGTGCCCCAAAGATGGACTGTAGTGCTGCCGTATGGCCTGCACAATATGTAAACACTGCTCAAAAGCTGTCAACCAGCTGTAAACCAGGCCCAAGTCTTTTCTTCCCCAGTCAACTGACTGTAGGGAACTCCTCATGAGGCTGTAGGGTCAGCCTGGTAGAGAGACAGGAGTGTAGCAGGAGCAGGGATCATGAGCATTTGGGCAATTCCTTCATGTAAATTACTTGTTCCTTCAAGGCCTTCTCAGGCCTGATCATGTATGTATTACCTCCATTTGATGGTGGAGTATTGCAGTGTATGCTCAACTTTATGATTTTGTGGATCAGCTAACATGCAGTTCCTGATGGGCAACTCAGGTTGTATGGTAACTTGGTGGCCCATGGTCAAGCACTCAGTTTCTACTAAGGCTCAGTAGCAGGTCAAGAACTATCTCTTAAAAGGTGAGTAGTAATCTGTAAATAATGGCCGAGCTTTGCTCCAAAATCCGAGAGGCCTGCACTTCAATTCACCAATGAGGGCTTGCTAAAGGCTCCAAACAGCATTCCTATCTGCCACTGACAGTTTTAAGCACCATTGGATCTGCTGGATCATATACCCACAAGTGTCGGAGCAGTTTGCCCAGCAGCCTGGACCTGTTGCAGGGCCTTCTCTTGTTCTGAGTTCCACTCAAAATTAGAAGCTTTTCAGGTCACTTGTAAATGGGCCAGAGTAACACATCCAAATGAGGAATATGTTGCCTCCAACATTCAAAGAGGCCCATGCTCTTTCTTGGCTGTAGGAGGGGCCAGATGCAACACCTTATCCTTCACTTTAAAAGGGGTATCTTGACATGCCCCACAAACTGGGCCCCAAGAAATTTCACTGAGGTGAAAGGCCCTGAAGGTTTTTTAGATTTATTTCCTAAACTCTGCTGCAAAAATTTCTTACCAATAAACTAGAGTAGTTGCTACTTCTTGCTCACTAGGTCCAATCAACATAATGTCGTCAATAAAATGGGTCAGTGTGATATCTTGTGGAAGGGAAAGGTGATCAAGATCGCTGAGCATTAAGTTATGTCATAGGGCTGCAGAGCTGATACCCCTGAGATAGAACAGTGAAGGTGTAGTGCTGGCCTTTGCCAGCTGAAAGGAAACTGCTTTTGGTGGTCCTTATAGATAGGGATAGAGAGAAAAGCATTTGCCAGATCAATAACTGCATGACAGGTAATAGCGGACGTGTTAATTTGCTCAAGGAATAAAACCACATCTGGCACAGCACCTGCAACTGAAGTCACCACTTGGTTAAGCTTACAGTAATCCACTATCTTTCTCCAAGATCTTCTGTCTTCTATACAGGCCAAATAAGAGGGTCAAATGGAGATGTGGGAATCACTATTCCTGCATCTGTCAAGTCCTTGATGTTAGTACTAATCTCTGCAGTACTTCCAAGGATGTAGTATTACTTTTGATTTATCATTTTCCTAGGTAGAAGCAGTTTTAACGGCTTCCATTTGGTCATTCCCATCATATTAGCCCTCACTGTAGAGGTCAGGGAACCAATTTGGGGATTCTGTCAGCTGCTAAGTGTGTCTATTTCCATTAAGCATCTGAAACTGTGGATATAACAACAGGATGGATTTTGGGGCCCAATGGACCACTGGACCCACTGTAAGATGAACCTGAGCTAAAACTCCATTAATCACCTGACCTCCATAAACTCTTACTCTAACTGGAGAACCACAGTGATGTTTTGGGTTTCCTGGAATCAGTGTCAGTTCAGAGCCAGTGTCTAGTAGCTCCCCAAAGATCTGATCATTTCCTTTCCCCCAATGCACAGTTACCCTGATGAAAGGCTGTGAGCCCATTGCAGGAAGTCTGGGAGTAAGATTAACTGTGTATGTTCAGTGGTGAACTAGGCTTTTCTTTGACGGGACTCTCCCTTCTCTTCACTCAAGAAGTTTTGTGTTTGTAAACTAGCTCAAGTCTGGGAATTGATTGAGGGGCTGTGACTCTGTTTTTATAGTTTGAGTTACACTTTGGTTCACTTGACCTAGAGCCTTTCTGCTTATATGGATCAAGTAAGAGCACAGTAGGCTTCTTATTTATTTCACTTCTAGGAACACCATGATGAACCAGCCAACACCATGGATCTGCATGAGTCAGACTATCCTGATTGTTGCATCTACTCTGCTATCCATGTTGGTAATTATGTCCATCTTGCCTTTGGCAGTTGAGTTCCACACTTGGATCCAATTATTCTGATTGCATTTAGATTTTCCAATTGAGCGGCTACAGTTCCTACTGTAAGGTCTGGTCTTAGAGAATAGTGATCATGAAGCTCTTAAAGGATGCTGGGGCTCCCCTCAGAAATTTATTTCTCAAAGTATTGGTGAAATTTATGTCTTCTGGACTCTCCTGGTGTGGGTAAGCACGTCTTAAATGACAAATCCACTCTAACATTCCAATCTCCCTAATTCTTTGGATCCTTTCCTCTATATTAAACCACAGGAGGCTGGATATTTCCAATTTGCTCTTGGTAGCCCATCTTTTGATCCAGGTTTTAGCCAACCAACCAAACTATTAGAGCTCTTTCTAACTTCTTGAGCTGCAACATTAAATGCACAATCACTGCTTGGTGAGTTCATATCAATAAATTCAGCTTCATCTAACTTTGTTTCTGCCACCATTATCCCACACCCTTAATACCCATTCTTGCACATGTTCCCCAGATTTCTGATTGCATAAATTAGAAAACTCTAGTACGGTTATGTGTTGCTTAATGATGGGGACATGTTCTGAGAAATGCATTGTAGGAGAGTTTGTCATTGTGTGAATACACATCATAGAGTGTATTCACACAAAAGTCTATATGGTACAGCCTATTGCTCCTAGGCTGCACAACTGTACAGCATGTTACTGTCCTGAAAACTGTAGGCAATTATAACACAATGTTAAGTACTTGTGTGTCTAAACATAGCTAAACAAAAAGTACAGTAAAATATGGTAGAAAAGGCAAAAATAGGGTGCACCTGTATAGGGCCCTTACCATAAGTAGAGCTTGCAGGAGTAGACATGGCTCTGGATGAGTCCGTGAGTGAGTGGTAAATGAACGTGAAGGCCAAGGACATTTGCTATATACTACTATGGACTTTATAAACACTGTAAACTTAGGTTACACTAAATTTATACTTTTTTCTTCAATAATAAATTAACTTTAGCTTATTATAACTTTTTTACTTTATAAACTTTTAGTTTTTTTTTTTTAACTTTTTGACTCATTTGTAATAACTTTTTTTTTTTTTTTTGAGATGGATTCTTGCTGTGTCGCTCAGGCTGGAGTGCAGGGGTGCCATCCGAGCTCACTGAAACCTCTGCCTCCTGGGATCAAGTGCCTCCTACCTCAGCCTCCCGAGTAGCTGGGATTACAGGCACCTGCCACCACGCCCAGCTAATTTTTGTCTTTTTAGTAGAGACGGGGTTTTGCCATGTTGGCCAGGCTGGTCTTGAACTCCTGACCTTAGGTGATCTACCTGCTTCGGCTTCCCAAAGTGCTGGGATTACAGGCATAAGCCACTGCGCCCAGCCTGTAATAACTCTTAACTTAAAGCACAAACATTTTACAACTGTACAAAAATAGTTATTTGTCTCCTTATTATATAAGGTCTTTTCTATTTTTAAATATATATATTTTTTACTTTTTAAGCTTTTAAATTAAAAACTAAGACACATATACGCACATTAGCCTAGGGTCAGTATCATCAATATTGCTATCTTCCACCTCTGCATCTTGTCCCATTGGAAGGCCTTCAGGGTCAATAACACACACGGAGCTGTCATCTATGATAACAATGCCTTCTTCTGGATTACCTCCTGAAAGATCTACCTGAGGTTGTTTTACAGTTAACTATCTTTTTTTGTAAGTAGAAGGAGTACACTCTAAAATAATGATAAAATGTTTAGTATAATAAACACATAAACCAGTAACATAATTGTTTACTATCATTATCAACTATGATGTACTGTACATGATTGTTATATGCTATAGTTTTATACAACTGGCAGCAGAGTAGGCTTGTTTACTCCAGCATCACCACAGACATGTGAGCAATGCATTGCTCTCTGATGTCAAAACATTAAGATAGCAACCTTAAGGTGTCACTAGGTGATAGAAATTCTTCAGCTTTATTATAATCTTATGGGACCACCATTGTATATGTGGTCCATGGTTGACCAAAATGGTGTGTGGGGCATGACTGTAGTTCCTTTGGAGTGTAGCATACCTCCTCATGGCTCATACTTCATACTTTGCCTTTAGGGGCCTGCTGGGACATGAGTCAGGTTGTACGTCTAGAAGAAAAGAAGGGTGATGGGGAAAGGTTCTGAGGAGAGCTAGCATCACCTTGCATGGTAGCTGCCCCAGGAGAGGTTATTACCATTTCCTAAGGTAATGCAGGATTAACCCCTCAGATAGAGATAGAAAGACTGTAGCTATTGGGAGTGGACAGACCACTTCCACTGGGGGTGAGGAAAACCCTTCCACTGGCAAAGAAGACTCATTTAGGGACTCAACGTCCCCACGTTCATCAAGGTCTTCCCACATATCCCCATTTCAACTTAAAGGACTCCATTTTTTCCCCCAGTCAATGCCATCAGTTTAACAGTGGACACCCTGTGATGCTGGGAGTTCAACTTGCATTGTGATTCAGCAAATTGCAAGATGAGATTCTGCATTTGATTTTTTAGCAATTTCAGCCCTGTGGCTACAGGAGATAAGACTCTCTTTCAGGGCATACCCAGCACTTATGTCGTTTATGCAATGCTTGAGTTTTGAATTCACATCCCTAAGCTCATACTTTTCTTTCACCACTTTGCCCAGTGACATTAGGAGCAACCAACCAACATCATTATATTTCTTCATTTTCCAAGAATGTTTGAAAGTATCACATATAGAGTTACTAGCACTTTACTTCTTCTTTCGTATGTTTTAAAACTTGGCACTTATTTTATTTGAATAATATATGAGGAATCACAACTGCTTCAAAGCTTCAGGCCTTTGTAAACGAGGCCCTCCCTTGCATTCTTAATCTTGAGGAGATTAAAAGCCTCTGAGATCTTATTCTGTTTTGTAAGCTATACTATTCTCTTGGAGATAGCAGTCTTATGATCAGAAACTTGAAAGTTTGTCAGACTCCCATTGGGATAAAGTCTTACTCAGATTCAGATAGTCAGACCCTGATGGCAATGAATTCAATTCTGTCTTGATGGTCTGACTATATAGTAGGGCTGCTTTCAATTTCTCTCTTTTTTCTTGATCGCTTTGTTCCTAAAGAGTTTACTGGTTCATTATAAAGAACACTGCAAAGGATACAGATGAAGAGATGTGTAGGGCAAGGTATAGCAGAACAGGCATGGAGCTTCCATGCCCTCCCTGGGCATGCTACCCTCCAGGAACCTCCATGTGTTCAGCTGTCTGGAAGCTCTGCACCCTGCTTCTTGTAAATAGGTGATTAGAAGTATCCCATGCAGACTTTTTTGTGTTTCTAAATAGTTCACTCCATGGATTATCAGTGCTCATTTTACTATTAGAAATATAGTCATCAGTGTCTTTAAATCCAATCATATTGGAGAGTCCATTTCAGAAGCCCTAGAACCAATTCAGAAAACTTATCCTTAAAATTTTGTTCTTCTAGAACCATTCTCAGTACCAAACAAAATCTGTATTCATCAGGGTTCTCCAAAGAAATAGAACAAATATTATGTATTGGATAATAGATATATGTTGGAATACATATATATATTATATCTATATCCTGTCCTTCAGATAAATCCTATTCTTAATATATGTGTGCATGTGCTCATGTGTATATATACATATATATTTATTTATATTTATAGTCCTATAAAGATTTATTATAGGAATTGGATCATGCAGTTATGGAGACTGAGAAGTCCCCTGATCTGCCATCTGCAAGCCGAAGAACGAGGAATCCCAGTGATGAGTCTGATTCAGAAGGTAGAAGGCCTGAGAATTGGGAATTGGGGGTGGAGTCTTGATCTGAGTCTAAAAGTCTGAAAATCAGGAACACCAATGGCTGACAATAGGAAAAGATGGCTGTCTCAGCTCAAGCAGAGCGAGTAAATTTGCCTTTCCTCTGCCTTTTTGTTCTATTTGAGCCCTCAACCGACTGAATGATGTCCACCCACATTGGTGAGAACAATACTCTTTACTCAGTCTACCAATTCAAATGCTAATCTCTTCCAGAAATATCCTCACAGACACACCCAGAATTAATATTTTACCAGCTATATGGGCATTTCTTAGCCCAGTCAAGTTGACACATAAAATTAACCATCATGGTGCCTTTAAACAGAAACACACATAAAACAACCTTATAAATTGATGGGATGATGGAGATCTTGTGACCAGAGGCTTGCAGGAACCTAATCTTGTATTTTGCAATGATTCAGTACTTGCTAATTCAGGTGACTTTATAGAACATAAAATGTGAATTGATTGTGTTTTGTTACCCTTGTTAAAATTCTTTTTTTTTTTTTTTATGAGACAACCAGATTGTAATCAGTCAGACTTTGTTCCAGAACACTGCTCTGCTTCATGCTAGTTGTGACACCTTGAGTGGTCACTTCCCGTGGGCAGATGTCAGATTTCTTCTCAGTAGGATAAGAAGAATGCACTTGGGGTTCCCTTTCTTTTTGCCTGAAGTTGTACAGCTTGTTATTGCCTTGGAGAAGTAGATTATCTTGTGTAAGCTTGCTCCAGGTGACAGGTAAAGTTTCCTTCTTGTATCTGGAAGAGACTAGCCTCTCTGTTGAGTCCTCCTGTGATTATGACCAGAGTGGCCACCTCCTAGGGCCTCTTGTTGGGAATACTGATAGTTGCACATCTCTCTTTCGTTGCCTCCCTTCTCTACCACTTCCTTCTTTCATGGACTATCCTTAAATCGAGAGAAGTTTTCAGTCCCAAGGAGCCCAACAAACGGACCTTCCACACTGGCAGCATCCTGACCTATTTTATAGGTACACATTAAAGCCTAGTAGAGAACATCTAAATGATCCAGTATAAAACAAGAAGACAAAGGAGTTGGAAGTTTCATGTACTGAGTGCCCACAAAGAGTTGGGCATTGTACTGTGTACTTCGATAAATTACTCTATTTCCCATAACAACTTTGATAGTTAGATATTATTACGTCCATTTAAAAACAGATGTGGAAACTGAAGCTAAGAGAGTTAAGAACACTCAGTAAGTAAGTAGCACTGTGAACAATTCAAACTCAAGTTTTTCTCACTCCAAATCCTATCATTTTCACTTCTTTGTGGTGTTTTCCAATAAAGCCTACTTTGGAGGAGTTTACGGGGGACCTTCAAAGTCACAGGATCTCTGACTCCCTGGGGAACTTTGAGAAAGAAAGCAGATCATCTTGTATAACGGAAACTCCAAGGGGTTCAGTAGTTTCATAGGAACCCTGGATTCCAGTGGCCCATCTTCAGACCTTGGTGGAGGAGCAATAGTGGATCTCCAAATTAGTTGTTTCCCAGACTGGCACCCATGGCCTGTGGGCTGCTGTTTGTGGAAGGTCATTCTCTTAGCTCTGCTTGCTTTTTGCTGCTTTCGAGCACCCTTTTTCAGAACAGGAGCTTGGTTGCAACACTCTCTTTTGCTTGGCCCCAGGACAATTTTTCCACTGTCACCGCCCTGTAGCCTCAGCTGGCACAGAAATTCCAAAATAAATGAACGTGTTGTAAATCGGGAGAAAATATTGTGTCCTTGTGGTGTTGATGTTGATTGCAGTTCAGCGGCTCAGGCAGCGATGACCACAGCTCAAACTGCATATTTCTTTACCCAAACACGCAGAGGGGCTGCCGAGGCCAGGAGGTCTGCAGACACCTCCATTCAGTATGCACTTCAGCTTCTTAGAGGTGCGTTGGGCTGACAAAGTGCCGTTGATCTGCAGCCACCAGCTAGGCCAGGGGCCCAGCCTGTCAAAGCCAGGCTGAGACAAGACGCACCAGTCTTCCCAATGTGGCATTTGGGAACAGAGGCCTGCCGATAACACCTTGGCAGGAGGTGCCCCCTGGAGCAGCGTGGTGCTGGCCTTGGGAATGGCCCTTGGGCTTGCATTTGATTGGGGCTGGCACAGCACAGCTGGTAGCTAACTGAGGCCCTGTGGTGAGAGGCTTCATGAGCCAAGGGTGGGGCCTGGGTTTGCTTGTCAGAGTCTGGCTGTAGGCTCTGAGGGGTCTTGAAAGTTTGACCACCCAGCATCATTTTGGTAGGGACATGAATAAGAGAGAAACAAAATCTTCTTTGAAGAGGGTTTGAGCAGGCAGAAGGAGACTGATCTGTTACATGATTCTTTCCCCCACTACTCCAAAGATTGGGACTGAATTTTCCAGGCAGCAATGGGAATTCTTGTACGGGTTGCTTTCCCAGAGTGTTTTGGAGAGACATCTATTATTTTTTTTCTGTCCGGCAGCCCCCATACCCTGCTTTAAGACATTGTTCCCACTGCCCAATCATGTGACTCGGTGGTACAGCCAATCAGTCTCTCATGCTCCTGAGTGTAAGGGTGGGACATGGTCATGACCTGCCAATCACAGGACTGCATTCCGCTGGCAGGAATGGACATTTAACTGCAGCTGGACCCAGCAGAATCTTTCTCTGGAACTTTTTTTCTTTTTTTGAGATAGTATCTCTGTCGTTCTGTCTGGAGTGTAGTGGTGCAATGATAGCTCACTGCAGCCTCAAACTCTTGGGTTCAAGCCGTGCTCCTATCTCAGACTCCTGAGTAGCTGAGACTACAGGTGTGCCACCACACCTGGCTAAGTTTTAAATTTTTTGTAGAGAGGGGATCGTGCTATGTTGCCCAGACTGGTCTTGAACTCCTGGCCTCAAGTAATCTGCCCATCTCGGTTTCCCAAAGTGCTATGATTACAGCTGCGAGCTACCACACCCGGCCTTTTTTTCTCTTTTTCTTAGGGACTTTGGATTTGAAAGAGAAGGTGGTGCCTTTTATGACAGAGAGCTAGGACGATATGAATTGGGGATGGCAGGTGGCCATATTTTTTACAATTTGGTGATGACCTATTTGAGGAATAGGAGAGAATAAAGCAATATGCAGAAAAAACATCAGTACCAAGCAATGGGGAAGAAGGTGAGAGAGGGTCTTGAGGATTGTGCTTGAATTCCTGGACCAAGGCATGCCTGGAGCCAGATTCATCCATGATTTCCCGCTTTGATGGACCAATATAGTCTCTTTATCCTTTTTCTTTAATCCTAAACTAGTCTGAGAGTTCTATCTCAAATAAAGGTCATGGCTTGTGGACCATCCTCAGGCAAATCAAAACTGTTTCTGAGGGGGAGAAGACAGAAACTGGAAAGGAATTATGGACAGTCATTTTATGAAACCCATGCATGATAAATGGTCTGTGGTCCCACCTCTATCCATTCCTATTAATTTGTTCTGCATACATACATATATTAAATGCCCACTGTGTGCTAAGCTTGTGCCAGGGATGGGGATATTAAAATGAAGAAGGTAAAATCTCTTGCCCTCAAGGATTTCATGGTCCAATTGGAAGAACTAACAAATGAACAGTCAACAATAATACATGGTGATAAAATACAGTACTAGGATTAGACTACAATGCTAGGAAGGAAGACTGGCACCCGGGGAACATGGGAAAAGACAGCTAACTCAGGAGTAAAGGGAGATCAGAGACTTCCAAAAGGAGGCAGCACCTAAACTGAGTCCTAAGGGAAAACAGCTCCTGGAGATAGAGGTGCAGATGCAGCTGGATGTTCACCAGTAGCTCACCACCCCAAGCACCTTCTGATAGGTTATTATTTCTGAGAATAATGTGGGGATGCTAGAGAGGAGCAGATGTGGTGCTATCCTGAGTTGCACTAAGTAAGTTACAACAGATTTGGTCCCTCTTGAAGTGAAAAATATCCAACACACTAATTTGGTGAAGAGAAAAGAGAGAAAAGACAAAGGAACATACAGCTATAGAATCAAATTTGGCAAACGTGTATCATGGTTTTTGTATCACCTCTGGTGAGTTCTGAAATCACTGAATGGCCAAACCCCAGGCAGCAATAACCAAGGGTCACTGGGGGCGAAGGTCAGAACCATTTGCTTATACGAGAGTGGAACTAACCATACAATGAGTTTTAAAAGTAGCTTTATTGTTTATTTTAAATGTTTATTGTTAATTTTTTTTAAATCAGAAAAAAGCTCTTAAATCACTCAAAATACGGTTACCCAGAGATTTCTACTACTAAGATTTTGCTGAGCTTCACCTAGGCGTTTTTCTAAGGATGTATTTACATAGATTATTCATACACAGAGATATATGGCTATAATTTAATCAAAGTGGGATCATACTGAGTATCCATTTATATAATGTTTTTATTCATTGATGACATCCTGTGTTAATCTTTACATTCTGACAAATACAGAACTACACTATCATTTTTAGTGGCTGCATAATATTCCATCAAATGGAAGTATTGCACATCAATAAACCCTACTGAACTGCTGATGGACACCCAGAGGGTTCCCAAATTTTCACTCAGTTTTGATAGCAATACTGTGATAAGCCTCTCTGTAAACAAAGGGGAGTTCCTTAGGTTATGCCGCACTGGGGACCAGCACAGCATTTTTCAGAAGGTCACTTTATCCTGTGTCTCTTTGAGCATTGGAACATATTGATTCTCTGCTTGGCTTGCATGTAGAGATTCTGTTATAGGTCATGTATCTTTAAACACTAGCTTCACACGTAGCAGGAAGAGATGCTTATTCTATGAGAGGCAGTTTGGAACTGAGAGATCAAGAGATTCATCGTCTCCCACATCAAGCTCGCCTTGGACTTAGGCTTATTGGGTGAAAGTATTTCAGAGTCACACACACTACTTAAATTATTTCTCTTTTTCCCTTTTATTTATTATTATTATTATTATTTTCAAAACTTTGAGCCTGGGTCTCACTATACTGCCCAGACTCGTCTCAAACTCCTGGGCTCAAGCGATCCACCTGCCTCAGCCTCTTGAGTAGCTGGGATTACAGGCACATGTCACTGTGCCCAGCCTACTTCAATGATTTCTTTTCCTCTCTATGTTGCAGTCTTATATTTTTGCGTTCATATTTGTTAAATGTTCATGTAATGTAATCTTCCTTATCTGCCGCACATCATTTTGCACTTATCCAATTATCTTTTTGGTGTAAATTGCTAGAAGTGAGATTACAGGACAAAGGTCTGCACAGTTTACATGCTGATACATACTGTCCAACAGCCCTCCAGAGATATCGTATCAATTTAGTGATCCCTTTTAACCACGGGGAAACAGTTTTTATGGTCATGCTTGGTTTGGGGGTTTTTCAACATTGCTTCATTGTAGAAAGCCTTCATTTAAAAGCAATCCCTTTGGGCGTTGCTAATGAGAATGACTTCAATTGGGTGGCCCCAATGGACATTTGCATCCAAGGCCTAGGTAAATGACAGAATATCTTTGTGGAAAGGGCTCTGCCATAGATGCTGATGATGTAGAGATGAGCTGTCCCTAATCCTTGGCTTGGAGCTCTTATTCTGGGACTGGGGCTGAAAAGGGTTGGGAAGGAGACCAGAAATTGTGGTAACACATGACTGGCTGGGGAGGCACTGGGGGCTATGACTTATGACCAATCAGGAGCTATGGACGTTCACAGGACATTCAAATGTTCCTATCAGGAAATGATCTTTCCAGGTCACAATTCATGTGCTCTATGCCTTCCTCACCTGCCCTTTTGGCCACTGCCTTTGCTGTCTGTCTGCTATTTCCAGCAGTGGTTTTCACATATTTTTGATCATGCCTTTCATTGGTAAAATAGTTTTGATGAGGTACCCACAATATTTGTATATTTATTGATGTATTGGTGAATAAAATATAAAAGCTGCTGTGCAAATCAATTATGCAATTATGAAATATATTCAGAAGCAATAATTTTTAAAGAATGAGATAAAAATGAAATAGTGTTTTAAAAGTCTCCCTAATTGTACTAGCCAAATACATATAAGCAGCTATGCCTTTAGGGTAAGGTAAATTGTAAATGAAAGTGGATTTGTAGCCACCCATTTTTCAAATAGTATTTTATTTTATTTTAGACAGAGTCTCTCTTTTTTGTCCAGGCTGGAGTGCAGTGGCGTGATCGTGGCTCACTGCAACCTCCGCTTCCCAGGTTCAAGCAATTCTCTTGCTTCAGCCTCTGGAGTAGGTGAGACTACAGGTGTGCATCACCATGCCTGCTAATTTTTGTATTTTTAGTGGAGACAGGTTTTGCCATGTTGGCCAAGCTGGTCTCGAACTCCTGGTCTTAAGTGATCTGCCCATGATGGCCTCCCAAAGTCCTGATATTACAGGAGTGAGCCACCATGCCCAGCCTCCAACAGTCTTAATAATTTGATTTGTTGGACAATTTTCTTATCATATCTGATAATTTAGTTGATGGAGAGCTCACTAGAAGTAGGGAAAGCAGGATTGTCATTTTCCGTATTTTGTTGTCACTTGTGCTTGTGTTATCAGTGTTATCCTTCATCCATACTTTCTTTGCAAACATTCTTTTAAAAGCCATTCGTTGATTTTGCAATGAGTTTGGTTAAAATTAGGTAATGTAAAACATTAATCTACTTAATTGGCACATGTAAATTGCAATACACGTAGAAATGCGCTGAAATCAGGGAAACCAGGAAGGGCATTGCTGTCAGTCATCTGTATTTTGGGAGCCCCAGTTAACCCTCAGTACACCTTGCATGCTGTTTGTGCTATGTTTCCTCTGTCATATGGACCAAGGAAGACCACAAGTGACAACTTAGACATTAAATAACGTAAAGCTCAATTCATTTTTAAGATAAAATAAATACGCATTGCAATGCTAATGTTTTCTCTCAGTTCTCGGGATTGTTGTGTGCATCCTCTGGAATGTTAAAACTAACTGTGTTGACTGTTGATTGATATGGTGAAGTAGACAAAAGGTGGCTGCAAATTCTTTGTTCCTCCTCCCATTGAGCAGTGGAATCTCATTTCCTATTTCCTGAATCTGAGCTGGTCTAAGTGACCTGCTTGGCAGAAAGAACAGGGGTGGAGGTGACATTCTGGAATTTCAAAAGCATGATCATATGAACCCTTGAAGCTTTGGATTGAACCTCTTGAGACACTCTCCGTGCGATCCCTGAGCGGCTGCATAAGAAGTTTGGTTACCCCGCCTGATACTGCAGGCTGAGCCTAGCCTTCTGGCAGTCCCAGTACAGATGTTAGAAGTGAGAGTGAAGCTGTCTTCTGTCCATCCATCCACCCAGGTGAATTCTTTGTTGACACCGTGTGTAATGGAATAACCAGCCAGCTGTGTCCTGGACCAAATTTGTGGACCAAATTCCTGATCCACAAACACGTGAGATATAATAAAATGGTGTTGTTTAAGACACCACATTTAAAGGTGTCTATTTGAAGCTTCTATTTGAAGCAACAGACAGCCTTAACTTGTGGCTTTACCCTTCTAGCTAGATGCATATGTAGTTCCTCTTGACTTTAGTGAGAACTTCCTTTCTAGGCTTATTTTTTTTTAATCTCTAAATATACTTCCCAGTAGTATATTTTATTGCCATCTCTGGTAGATGATAAATTGCCATCTCTGGGAGAGAGGGCATCACAGGAAAATGCCAGATCTTTTCAGACTCACAGGGAGGTGTGATTTTTCCTGTCTTATCCATACCTAAGGTTGGATTTGATCTGGAGCCCCTTCTCTGGATCCAACTCTGCTCAGAGATTTTCAGTGCCAGGATGACATGTTTTGGCTCTGTGTCTCCACCCAAATCTCAAGTGAAATTGTAATCGCTGATGTTGGAGCAGGGACCTGGTGGAAGACGATTAAATCATGGGGTGGACTTCCCCCTTGCTGTTCTCGTGATAGAGTTCTCATGGGACCTGGATATTTAAAATGTGTAACACTTCACTTCCTTCATTCTCTCTCTCTCCTGTTGCCATGTGAAGATGTGCCTGCTTCCGTTTCACCTTCCACCATGATGGTGAGTTTCCTGAGGCCTTCCCAGCCGTGCTTCCTGTACAGCCTGCAGACCTGTGAGTCAATTAAACCTCTTACCTTTCAGGGTAATTTATATCTTATCTATGTCTTTATAGCAGTGTGAGAATGGACTAATACTTCAGGACTTTTCCCCCTCCTTAGCCTACTGACCCTGTGGAAAGGTTTGTCTAAGGTCCTCAGCCAGTGGGGTAGAACCTGCATCCACTCTGGCATTTCTTACCAGTGCCGTGTCTCATGGGTCTTGCTCTTGCATTGACAGAATTCTCAGAACCTCATTTGAAACTTGACCTTCAGTGCATCTCTGCCCAGGAGCCTAAAAGCTGTGTTCTTGTCTCCTCCCTATAGAGGCCTCCTAATACTTGAGGTAGATCTGGTTTGGGCCAAGGAAGTTTATCAGGCCCAGGTCTTTGGATTGTTTGTCCTTCTTTGAGGGAGTGGAAACTTGTCCCCTAACCTCATAAAAGAGGGACTTCTTGCCAACTCCTCCCTTACCAGGTTCCCTTTCCTCCTTACCACAAAGTCAACCTGCCTGGGCAGGCTTTACTTTCTCCCTGAAATGAAAACTAATTGAAACGTATTGGTTACCTGCTGCCACAGTGATGTTGGTAGCAAGTCACTCCAAAGCTCAGTGCTTTAAAGAATACACATATCTTTACTTTTTTTTTTTTGACAGAGTCTCTGCCTGTTGCCCGGGCTGAAGTGCAGTGGTGTGATCTTGGCTCACTGCAACTTCTGTCTCTTGGGTTCAAGAGATACTTGTGCCTCAGCCTCCTGACTAGCTGGGATTACAGGTGTTTGCCACCACACCCAGCTAACTTTCATATTTTTAGCAGAGACGGGGTTTCATCATGTTGGCCAGGCGGGTCTTGAACTCCTGGCCTCAAGGGATCTACCAGCCTTGACCTCCCAAAGTGCTGGAATTACAGTCATGAGCCACCATGCCCAGAGAACAATAAATATTTCTTATCTCTCATGTAATCGAGCGTTTGCCAAATGGTCCTTGTGGTCTCAGTTGGGGTCACTTTTGTTCTGTAGTCAGCTGTGGGTCTGGTGGGTGGCTCTGCTGTTCCTGTTCTTGGTTGAGCATTCTCGTATGCTTGGGAGTTGGCTAGCTATAGGCTGGTACAGGAAGCCTTGGTTGGGAAAACTACTCTCCTTATAATCTTCCAGCAGGCTCTTTCAGTTGTATCGTGAGGCTATCATCATCTCATGGTAGAAGTAGAAACATGTAAGTGTTTTTGTTTTTGTTTTTGGAGCTGTTTTCCCACATGGCCAAGGCAAGATACAGAGTAGGAGAGGACTATGAAGTTACAGGGCAAAAGATAGCCATAGGGAGGCCATTAATTGACCATTAATATAATTAACCTAATAATAAGATCAACTCTATCTTCTTTCAAGTGGTTGCTGAAATGTCACCTGGAACAATATAAAGACAATCATTTGGTGGGAGCTGTAGTCATGAGAAAATGTGAATATTGGCAGATACATAGGGCTGAAGCAAGGAAAGGTGATGAAGAAATGTCCTGCTCACAATCTCTCCCTGATGGACAAGTTCCTATTAGTGCCTTCCATTGGCCAAACCCAACCTGAAGCCAGCCAGTAGAAGAGCCCAGAAGACATAGGCCAGAAAGGTCAGCCTCCCTGGTCACAGAGTATATAGATGAGGGCAGAGAGTGTATCTGGGTGTATGTATCAAGCAGGTAATTCTTTCTTTAGCCATACCACTGGGACAGAACCAATAAAACCTTCCTCCTAACTCCAAGCTCAGGAACTTTGAGATGGGCTAGTTTCAAACAAAGCCACACTCAGCAACCCCCCTCTTTCTCTTAATCCTTCTGTCCTTATATTGGCTAGGTACTCTGAGATGCAGATGCCAAGACAGGTTTAGACTTACTGGGAGGAATGACTGTAAGTAACAAAAGGAGAGGAAGCCAGAGGAGATTAGAAGAGCCATTAGACCATGATGCAGGTCTGACACCTTTGAAGGGAGAAGAGAGAGGGTTGGATACATAGAGTCTCAGACAACAATGCACTTCTAAAAAAGTTTCATTTAGGCCAAAGGGAAGTCCTTGAACCAAAGTCCATATTAAGAGTCCCATGTTTTGCAAGAACTATATGCCCAAGTATCACTGCCATGCTTACCCTTTGACTGACAGCAGCTGTGAAATGTGTGGTCTGTACACACAGTGCTGCATTTGGAGCTCGGCAGCTGGAGCCATCAGTCAATTATGCACTTGGTAGTAGTAGATCTGAGAGGCAAATTTTCATGTCTTCTACCCTTCTTTCCTCCTTCTCTCTCTTTCTTCCTTCTTTTTTTCCTTCAGTTAATATTTTTGGAGTGCTGTTTAAGTTCAGGCTTGGTGCCAAGTACTGGTGATAAATAACAAATAAAACAAACATGATCTTTACCCTTATGGAGCTTACGTTGGTTCTTCTTTATGATTTTTTTGCTAGGGTTCTGTTGAATGATCTCAATTAAAAGCATTTTTGAGTGGAAAGAGGGAGATTTATCTAGCTCTATGCTCTTTCTCCCCATCCTTTCAACCCACAGAGCCTAGCCAACTGCTTGGTACAACATTCTGAGACCCATATTACCTAAGCCCAAATCCAGGCCATTCTTATTTGTAAATTTACTTACAGCAAAAGTCATAAAAAATTGTGAAAATTAAATCACATTTTTTCATAGTTTTAATGTTTGCCCTTCAAGAATTAGGACAAATTCATGGAACTGAACTGATCGTGGGAAATCCAGGGTATATGTTAAATGAAGCAAACAGGTTGACTTAATCAGACTTGTTTGGATGCAAACAGAGAGTCATCTAAGTTACTCATAGGTTTGTCATAAGTTAACATGTGCATGGGAACTCAGGGAAAGCTGTTTAGCTGGCCTTGGGAAGATGAAGAAGTCCAGGAGAATCTGGGCCATACAGAGACAGAAAGTGGAATTGAAGGTCATTTGGATCCTGCTGCTTCCAGGAATGTTGGTCTCAGGAGTGCATGGATCTTGACTCTGATGGTCCACCATTTTGATGACTCATCTCTTCCCCATGGCTTCTCTTCCTACTGACTGATTTCCTCAGCCTCTGTCCTTTATGTTCTTGACCTCATCTTTTATTTTGTAATTTTTGAGACAGAGTCTCACTCTGTTGCCCAGGCTGGAGTGCAGTGGAGTGATCAAGGCTCATTGCAGCCTCGACCTCCCAAGGCTCAGGTAATCATCCTGCCTCAGCCCCCCAAGTACCTGGGACTATGGGCACATGCTACGACACCCAGCTAATTTTTGTCTTTTTAGTAGATATGGGGTTTTGCCATGTTGGCCAGGCTGATCTCTAACTCTTGGACTCAAGTGATCTTCCTACCTCTGCCTCCCAATATGCTGGGATTATAGGCTTGAGCTACTGTGCCTGGCCTCAACCTCATCATTTCTTTTTTTTTTCTTTAGACTGAGTCTCGCTCTGTCACCCGGGTTGGAGTGCAATGGTGCGATCTCCGCTCACTGCAACCTCCACATCCCAGGTTCAAGCTATTCTCCTGCCTCAACCTCCCGAGTAGTTGGGATTACAGGCACGTGTCATCGTGCCCAGCTAATTTTTTGTATTTTTAGTAGAGATGGGGTTTCATCATGTTGGCCGGGATGGTCTTGATCTCCTGACCTCGTGATCTGCCTGTCTCAGCCTCCCAAAGTGCTGGGATTACAGGTGTAGCCACCACACCCGGCCCATCATTTCTGACTCTCATAATTTCACTTTGTTCATGATGCATCATGGTCCCTCTGGTTTCTTTCTGTCTCATGATCTCTAGCTATCTGTTGCTAAATGCTTTACTCTCCTGGTATTTCTATTGTTCAAATACTAGACAGAAAAAATCTGATTGGCCCAGGTCTTCTTTTATGACAGTCCACCTAATTGGTGCTGGACTGAGGAACCTTGTTCAGAAGTCCGATTGTGGTTCTGATTGAACAGATTACAAAACTGAGACCCAGAGAGGTTAAATGACTTGCCACAGGTCATAGAATTAGCAAACAGCTGGCCCAGGATTCACACTTATATTCTTGACTCCATGTCTGTACTGTTTCTTCTTCAGCACCCCACTTCCCTTGTCTTTCAAGGGAGACACTTATGCCTGGGTTAGATACAACTCAAAACATTCACTTCTCTGCCTTCTTTAGCCTGACACACAGGTTTCCCCAGAATCCAGGGAATGCATGTATGTGCCTCTCTTTGTCCTTTACTTATCTCAGAATCCCGGTGACCATCTAGTCCATGAGGATGATGACTGTGTGCTGTCTGCTCCCTTCTTCATGTTATGTTGGCCTCTACCACACACCTTCTTCTGGGGTAGTAAAAATAATTTTGGATGAGAAGGTGTCAGAAGGCCTGAGTTTAAGTCTTGGCTCTGCTACTAATGAGGTGGGTAACCTTGGGCCACATTTTTCTGGTGACAAATGAGAAAGATTTTTAAGTTTCTTGGAGTCTTTATAGTCCATGCCCCAAATAAAGCTTATCTCCACGTCTGAAAGCTGATTGGCTTTGGCCTAGGATCCTGAATCTCTGGTCCTTCCAGGTGGATCAGAGTTTTTTCATAGCCTGCTACTGACCACAACCACCATGTGTAGTTGTTCGGGAAATTGGAGGAGGTTGCGTTGCCCTTAAAAATGGCTTGAACTTTGAGTAAATGCTATTTTCCATCTGATTCAGGGCTTTTCACATAGGAGGAATGTGATATATAGCTGAGTGGGAGAAAATAATTCTCCATAGTCTGAATTCATTTTCTTCAGCTGTTTCCCAAGACCATGCTTTTGATTCAGCAAAACCCCACAGCTTCACACGTATCATCCTAGTCTGTCTGGAGTCCCAGTCTGTGGATACAGAAGTCTAATCAATGGAGAGTTCATTGTCATCTCTTTCATTCATTAAAAATTGAGTGCCATGGCATAGTTCTTGGTTACTAGGCTTGGAACAGTGAGTAAAACAAATAAGACCTTTTCTTTTGGATTTTTGGATTCCAGAGGAGAGATAGTCAATAAATAAGGGATACATATGTGATTCTGACTTCTCAGATGACTCTTCTTTAGAAATCCCATGGGGAGTAAATCAAACAGTGCTAGTATCTTCTTCTTTTTTTTTTAAACTGCCTCTTCTTGTTACGCATAACAAATAAAATCTCATTAAGAATAATTTCTCCAAATATCCCAATGGCTTTGTCATAGTAAAATTTACTTACAACGAGGCCCAGTGAATTGCAGTCCCATCTTAGGAGCTGATGCTATATTGAAGCAGACATACTCTCATGATCACCTGAGAAGCAGCAGGATACAGTCAAACATTCTTGGTTACACAGTCAGTCAGGTTTGTGTTTAAATTCCCATTTCTCCACTTATTAGCAGTGTAACTATGGGAAAGTTACTTAACCTCTCTCAGCATATATGTATCATTTATCAAATAGTTTGGGTTATCATGTGGTTTTACATGAGATAAAAAGTCAAAATACTTGGCACATAGTAGGTGTTCATTAAATGCCCATTTTCAATCTTTTCCCTAAAAGTAAATTAGTGACAAAATGGGTTCTGAACCACACAGTGGAAGAAGGAAACTGTCATAGAAATTTTTGAACTAAACTTATTGCTCCATTTATTAGATAATGTTTGCATTTATTCCCATTATCATTAAATAATTAATTACTGTTATGTGCCAAGGCTACTAGGCCTGCTAGGTTATGGGAATGAAGTGGCAAGCAGGACACAGTCCTTGTCCCTGTAGAGTTGTTTCAAAATTTTTCTTTGTCTTTGACTTCTTCCTCCCTCCCTCCTCCCCTCCACCCACCCTTCTCCCCTCCCCACTTCCTCTCTCCCTCCCTCTCTTCCCTCCTCCCTCCCTCCCTCCCTCCTGTCCTTCCCTTCCTCTCTCCCTTCCTTTCTTCTTTCCTTGTGTCCACCAGTGGGCCTTTCGTGTGTTATATTTTAGAAAGCATGATTAAAATGATGTTTGAAGTTACATGGGAGGTAGTAACTATAGAAATGTAGAAAATGATAGGAAAATAATGGCGAGGAGGGCAGTTTTGCTTTCTTCACCTTTTTTATGTATGATGAAGAGCCCATAATCAGGATACTATTACTATAGAGAGTGACTCTTACATAGAAAGGATCCAGGAAGAGTGTTTATTGTATAGGAGCATTAATTGTAACCATGTGGGCCAACAGCCTGTCATGGAAATAATCCTTTTATTTGTGTAGCTCTTTACAGCAATGGGATGTGCCATCCTGGAAGCTGACTTGTGTTACTCTCTGCAGGGATGCAGGCCAGTGACAATTTACAAGTCTATTTTCTAAGGTTGCTCTAAACAACTGGTAACTGAGGTGATGAAGGGGTAGAGGCTTTGCATAAATAGAAAAGCAAATGTATATTTGTCGGCATTGCTCTCTTCTCCTTTGCTTTTCCCTCTTTCCAAAAATAAAGTACATTGTTCCCAGGGAGTGGAATTTGCAGTGGCAGCTGTCTGCCTGGCTGATCCTTCTCAGAGAGCAGAGCTCAAGGAAGTAACTAGGGTTAACTTGAGTTTGTTCTGTCCTCCATAGACACCGGGATTGACGCTGCCAAAATAGCTGCGTTCACAGGGTGTGTCAGACTGAGCTTGAAATGCCCGTTGCTTGCACATTTACAAGTGACACACAAGCTCTGTTGGTACCTGGGTCCTTGGGTTCTACACAAGTGTTCCCCATCGGAAAGCCTGCTCCAAAATGGTGCCATTTGTCAAGAGTGGCATAGCATTCCTTCTGTCCTTCTTCACTCTCTGAAAATCACCTCTCTTGCTCTGACTCAACAACTCAAATGAGGTTTGATTTTGCCTATGCTATTGTTTGTCCATCTGTTAATCTGAGAGGCTGATCAAAATTGTGAAGGAAGACATTAACTTTGTACCATGCTATAAGGCTGGCTTTAAATAAAATTTAGGATTTATAAGATAACAGCTCAGGGTTGCTGATCTAGGTTGTTTGCCCAGGAGAGGAAACCATTTATTCAGGAAAGTTCTGTGGGCAAAGTTCAGGTGCATAGTCAACGTTTCTGATTTGAATCAATTCAACCAACACTTTGTGTAGTTACTGCATCAAGACGTCTGTGTGAAACACTCTAGCCTTTCCTCAAATGGCTGCTTCGGTGTTTTACATTAGTAGAGATATTATGGAGGGATAATGTGCATGTGATCCCAGGAGTGTCAATCTTAAGTGGTAGTGGGAGAAAAGATAGCATTGGCACTTGGGAAAAATTGTTCTCAGCTACATTTTGTTAGCAGGCACTAACCAAGTGTGTTAGGGGTTGTGGGTAGTGACAGAACATCTGTTCACCCATCCATCCATCCATCCATCTTTCCCATTTAAAAAATTGACTCCCCAGCACTTTGGAAGGCCGAGGCGGGCAGATCATGAGGTGAGGAGATCGAGACCATCCTGGCTAATGCAGTGAAACCCCATCTCTACTAAAAATACAAAAAATTAGCCAGGCGTGGTGGCGGGCACCTGTAGTCCCAGCTACTCAGGAGGCTGAGGCAGAAGAATGGCGTGAACCTGGGAGGCGGAGCTTGCAGTGAGCCGAGATCGCACCACTGCACTCCAGCCTGGGCGACAGAGTGAGACTCTGTCTCAAAAAAAAAAAAAAAAAAAAAAAAAAAAAATTGACTCTGTGCTTGCTGTTACGGTTAGTGAGAATAAAATATATCTTTACCATAATAAGGGCACTCATTGGATTATATGGTAAACCTCCCCCCTACCCCAAAGACATATATACATCTTAATCCCTGGAATCTGTGAATGTGTCCTTATTTGGAAACAAGACCTTTACATATGTAATTAAGTTAAAGATCTCAAGATGAGATAAGTCTGGATTATCTAGGTGGTCCTAAATCCAATGACAGGTGTTCCCATAAGAGACACACAGAGCAGAGACACACAGAGAAGAGACACAGAGAAAAAAGAAAAAGACCATGTGAAGATGAAGACGGAGATTGGAGTTATGCAGCCAGATGCCAAGGATGCCTGAAGCCACCAGAAGCTGGAACAGGCAAGGAAGGATTCTCTTCCAGAGCTTTTAGCAGGTCCTGCTAATCCCTTGATTTTAGACTTCTGACCTCCAGAACTGTGTGAAAATGAATTTCTGTTGTTTTAAGCCACCAAGTTTGTGGTAATTTGTTGCATTAGCTCTAGTAAATGAATACAGGGCATTAGCAAGTAATTTTATTATGGAAATCCATAGTTGGAAGCCAGCTTT
Organism: Macaca fascicularis; assembly: GCF_037993035.2. Taxonomy (NCBI): domain Eukaryota; kingdom Metazoa; phylum Chordata; class Mammalia; order Primates; family Cercopithecidae; genus Macaca; species Macaca fascicularis. The sequence continues at coordinate 50,187,363 of NC_088390.1, forward strand.
TTCCCAGCTTTCACAGGCCTTTAAAATTCATTCATTCACTCCCTCTTGAGGCACACAACTCAGGGCCACTATTTGCCGGGCACTGTTCTTGGTGCTGAGAAAACAAAGACAGTAAGATACAGCTCGGCCCTCTAAGGAGCTCACAGAGGGAACCAAAGCAGTAACTTAGCCAACAGAGAAAGGCACTTAGAGGTGTGTGCTGTGGGAGCACAAAGTGGGGCTGGGCACTTCAGTATTTTTGCAGGGAGGTGATGGATAGCTTATTAAAACAGAGACACATGCTTTATGGTATGGATGTGCTCAAAACTAGGGGAAATCTGCTTTCGCAGAAAGCACTTCTGGGTTGGGTGCAGTGGCTAATGCCTATAATCCCACACTTTGGGAGGTTGAGGTAGGCAGATCATCTGAGGTCAGGAGTTCAAGACCCTCCTGGCCCACATGGTGAAACTCCATCTCTACTAAAAATATAACATTAGCCGGGCATGGTGATGAGGTGTACCTGTAATCCTAGCTACTTGGGAGGCTGAGGCAGGAGAATCACTTGAACTTAGGAGGTGGAAGTTGCAGTGAGTTGAGATCGCACCACTACATTCCAGCCTGGGCGACAGAGAGAGACTCTGTCCCAAAAAAAAAAAAAAAAAAAAAAAAAAAAAAGCATTTCTGTGGGGTGTGAGCAATGATTTCTCTACCCTAACCTTAGGCTCACTTAATAAGGAAAGGCTGTAACTCATAATTTATGGAGGCCCATGGGGAAGAAAACAAAAGGGTCCTTTCTTGAGTAGGCTGACTATGTGTGGAGTTTATGTGTCAATCTCCCTCTGACATTGCCAGCCCTGGTTTGAAATCCTTATGAGCTGGAGATGGTAAGTGGTGGTGGAAGGGTGGGGATGAAAGGGTGTGAGAGGGTGGAATGAAGGGAGGGAAATTTGTCTGCACGGAAAAGACATCCGCATCAGGAGCTGGGCCTCAGCTAGATGTAGACTGAAATTTCCCAAAGATGCTGTTTTGTCTTGGAGACTTGTTTAAATACAGTCACTCTTTTATTCACTAATAAAACACTCATTTACCATCATAAGATAAACAAAATGGACTGTGTGAGGGGTCAAGATGGGATGGTCCTGGAAGGCAAGAAAATCATATCAGGAATGATTAGTCATATGGGGCGTAAGACAAGACCTTCAGTCTGAGGAGCAATGTAAGGCCAGGCATGTTTAGCCCCAAATGTGAGTGTATAGCCAGATGTGATGATAATGAATATCGATGGTTAGAAAAGGGAGATCAGGGAGGGCCACCATGGCCAGGAAAGGCATTCTGAGGAATGAGTGACTTGAGGTGGAGAGATGGGTAGGATTTATTTATTGTTATTATTTCTTATTTTTTTTTGAGACAGGATCTTGCTCTGTCACCCAGCTAGAATGCAGTGGAATGGTCATGGCTCACTGCAGCTTCTACCTCCTGGGCTCAGGTGGTCCTCCCACCTGAGTAGCTGGAACCACAGGATTGCACCACCAGGTCTGGCTAATTAAAATTTTTTTTTTTTTGTAGAGAGAGTCTTGCTATGTTGCCCATGTTGGTGTTGAACTCCTGGGCTCAAGCGATCCTCCTGCCTCGGCGTCCCAGAGTTCTGGGAGTAGAGACATGAACCACTGCACTGGTTGACATGGGTAGGATTTAGATGAGAGCAGGTGGAGGTTGATGGGCCTTCCTCCCTCCCTCCCTCCCTTCCTGGAACCCAGGGTAGGAAGAAGATAGCATGCTTAAAATGTCTACTGTCAAAAAAATTGTCATCTGGGGGAAGCAGATGAAACTTGTGTTAGCTGAAACATCAAATTCTGGTAAAAAAAATCTTGGGAGACAAGACACAATATAATATTTTTTAAAGTAGAAAATATAATTTGTTGCCAGACTGTGAAGTCCTTGACTGCCTGCTTAGATGTTCAGCTATGATCCTAAAGGCAGTGGGAAGTCATTGCTGTTTCTTTTTTCTTTTTCTTTAAAAAGAATAAAATGTATTTTTTTATCCTAAAAGTAATAATCCTTATCCTGGGAAGTAGAAGGATTATGGAAAAGAAGGAAAAATAAATAACCTGTAATTTCACCTTAAATAAATGATTACTGTCAGCATTGTTTCCTGTATATTATTTTTAAATAGTTAAAGAAATCATTTATATATATATATAGTGTGTATATATATATATATATATAGTGTATGTATATATATATATATATATATATATATATATATATATACTGTTTTATATCCTCTTTTTAATCTTACCATTATAACACAAGCCTTTCCTGATGTTATTTTAGTCTTTTAGCCGCATAGTTTTTAATGTCCACATCTAGGAGATGCACATTAATTTACTTAATCTTTCCCCTATGGTTGAATATTTGATTTACTAGCACTTTTTCATTATAATAAATCATGCTGGGATAATCTTCTTCCATATTTATGATTATTTCCTTTGGCTAGATCCCTAGATGGGGAATCACTGAATCAAAGGGCATGAACATCTTTAAGGTTCTTTGAACGTTCTGCCAAATTGCTTCCTTGGGGGTTGTTGAGCTTTGGAAGTACATGATGAAAGATGAGTCTCATAGCCGAGGACAGGCAGGGCCAGGCCAGAGAGAAAGAGCATTCCAAACATTCTAGCAGGAAGAGACATTCCAGAGTCACCGAAGCCGCAGTCCTGGTGGTGTGTTGTCCTGATATGAAAGCATTGCTGGTGCCCCTGCCATTTATAGAAAGCTGGCTTTGAATTCTTCCCTACAAGGACAGTAGTACTCCAGCGACAATGGTCTTCTGTTCTGCTGTTGGAGCACACCACGCTGACTTCTACCACAGGGCCTTTGCATTTGCTGTGTTCTCCTGGGAATACTCAGTCCTCAGATTTTGCCATGCCTCATGCTTTTGTATCATCCTCTGCCTCCAGCCACTTCTATCAAGTTGATTTTATTCATAGCACTTATTTTTCCTGACCTATAGTCAATGTTCAGTAGATATCTATAGAATGATTGAAACCATTCACTCATTCATTTAATCTATGAGTATTTTCTGAGGGCCACTTAAAAATTTTCTCATTGCTCTTCAGGTAAAGAAAAAAATATTTAGCATAGCCTATAGAAGAGTTTCCAGAATGAATTTCTACTCAAATTCTCCCGTTTTATTTTTATTTTTTATTTTTTTAGACAGAGTCTCACTTTGTCGTTCAGGGTGGAGTGTAGTGGTGTGATCTCGGCTCCCTACAACCTCTGCTTCCCGGGTTCAAGTGAGTCTCCTGCCTCAGCCTCCTGAGTAGCTGGGATCACAGGCATCCACCACCACACCCAGCTGATTTTTATAGTTTTAGTAGAGATGGGGTTTCACCCTGTTGGCCAGGCTGGTCTTGAACTCCTGACCTCAGATGATCTGCCCACTTTGGCCCCCCAAAGTGCTGGGATTACAGGCGTGAGCCACTGTGCCCACCCTCTCCTGTTTTATCTTGTCTCACATCCTGCCTTAGTCTCTGTTCATCAGCTCTACTCTCTTTCTTTATACTGTTGAATGTGTTCTGCTCACTGCCACACGGACTTTGCACATACTGTTCCCTCTGCCTGGAACATACTTCTTGTTTTTATCTCATTAACTTCAACTCAACTGTTATATCTCAGAGCAATGGCACTTTCTTGGAAACTTTCCTTGACCCCCCAAACTAGATCAATTTCCTGTATTTCAAAATTTTTGTGGGAGTTAATTTCCAAAGATGATCCCCTATTAACCATACCTTCCAGCATTCAGGCACTTTTGTGGTTCCCCTTCCTTGAATCTATTGACTTTTTTTTTGCCAATAGAATGTGGCAGATGTAACACTGTGCGGTTTCTGAGACAGTTTTGAGAAGCCTTGCATCTTCCACTTGGATCTCTTAGAATGCTTGCTCTTGGGACGCCTCCCCTTCTCAGAATCCAGCCACTGTGCTGTGAGAAGCCCACGTTACATGGAGAGGCCATGGGTAGGTACTGTGGTCAAAAGGCTCAGCTTGAGTTCCAGCCGATAGCCAGTATCAACTGACCATGATGCTGAATTTTCATGTGCCTCCACCTCCAACTGCTATCTGACTGCAACTGCATGACAGAGGCCAAGTCAGAACCACCCAGCTGAGCCCAGTCAGTCTGTAGAACCATAAGACACAAAAACACATGTTTATCTTAAACCACTAGTTTTGGGATTATTACACAACAACGGATACCTGAAACACATTTGCAGCATTATATTCCTTAGGGTACATCACTCCACTCCTTTGTTGTACTCATCACAGCTGTGACTGTGTGTTTCATGTCTAAGTATTTAATTAATGATTCTCTAAGGATTCTCTTCTTGCTAATCTATAAGCTGTATGAGGGCAAAGACAATGCCGACCATTTATTTTGCTTTTATTTTGGGGCTTTGTTTTGGCTCATCATTGACAATTGTCACTTCATGGCCACTTAAGAAATGTTTGGGGAGTCTTTTTTTTGTGTGTAAGTTTCAGGAGAGGCAGGAATTTGCCTTCCAATAAGAAAGTTGGAAAGTCTTTATGTGTTAGAGAATATCTGACAGACAGGGCACAGCATGTGCCCAGAGCTCAGCCAGTCAGATGCTCCTACCTGAGTCTTAGAATCTGGAACCAGTGATGCAGAGAAGCAGGGAGGGCTTAGGATTCATTCAGGTGGCCCTGGTAGCAGCATCTGGTGTCCAGTAGTGTCAGCCTCGATGCCCTAACTGACACCTCTGAGGTATAACCTTGGCTGTGCTATGGGTGCCCAAATTCCTTTAGTTCCTGCCTATCCATTTTACAAGTTGGTTCTCCAACCTTGCTGGTATCCCTTCAGAATTTCATTTATGTTTAAGTTAGCCAGAATTGCTTTTTGTTGTGTATAACTGGTGATGTTGACTAGTTACATAGTGCCCAGCATGTAAGTATTCTTAAAGGAATGAATATGAATGAGTGTCAGGGGCCAAGGTGGATATCAGAGATTCCAAGATAAATAAACCTCTAATTCAGAGATGCCTTTTTTTTTTTTTTTTTTTTAGATGGAGTCTTGCTCTGTTGCCCAGGCTGGAGTGCAGAGGTGTGATATTGTCTCACGGCAACCTCTACCTCCTGGTTCAAGCAATTCTCGTTACTCAGCCTCCTGAGTAACTGGCATTATAGGCAAGAGCCACCAAACCTGGCAAATTTTTGTAGTTTTAGCAGAGATGGGGTTTCACCATGTTGGCCAGGTTGGTCTGGAACTCCCGACCTCAAGTGATCCGCTGACCTCGGCCTCCCAAAGTGCTAGGATTGTAGGCGTGAGCCACTGTGCCCACCCAGCCAGAGAAGCCTATGCTTTACTGAGTTATAGATATCTATGTAGAGTAATTAGAGGTAAGTGCTGCAAGAATGATGGGCACAAAATTATGGGAACCAACTATAACTAAGAGAGGAAGGGGGAGGGGATCGCCTGGACTTACGTCAGTGACTGTAATTAGATAAACTGTAAATATTTATTTGTTGGATAAATTGATGAATAAATAAATATGATATTGAAGTAATTAAATGAAAAGCTTTGTCAATTGTAGAGTACTACATAAATAGAAAGTATTATCCTTAGACTAACACGTTGAATTCTGTATTAGTTATGTTGCAAATACCAGAAAACTCAAGTCAAACTAGCTTAAGTAAAAAGAGAATTGATTGGCTCATATATCAGAAAAGTCCTGGAAGTATAATAATTTCAGGTGCTTGGGTATTGTTATCAATATCTTTTCAGCTTTGATCTTGTCTGCATTGGTGTTATTCTTAGGTTCTGTCTCAGCGGTGGTTCCCAGACATTCAAGATTTCCTGTCTCAGGTCCAGGCTCAGAAGACACAAACAAACAAGAAACTACTTTTGGCTGTTCCAGCATAAAACCTTGGGTTTGCATTGATTGGACAAGATTGGCCTACTTTGGGTAATATATATGATGCCTGAATTGGCCAGACCTAGTTCATAAGCCTGAAGCTGTGTTGGAATTCAGCCCTACTGCAACTACTCACGGTTAGGGTCATGGGCACTGCATGCCGTCTGCCTGGATTTGTAAATCTCGGTTCTGCCATTTAAGAGCAAATCACATATTTATCTGTAAGTTATCTGAGCCATCTCTCAAATGGGAATAATAATAGTACCTGTATCAAAGAGTTGGTATGAGGATTAAATGAGTTAATTATGCAAACTGCTCAGATCAGTGCCTGGCATGTGGTTAGAGCTTAATGTATATTAGTTATCATTCTTAGCTATTACTGCATGGACTGAGAATAGTGAAGAGATGGTTTCCAAAGGAAATTCAGGGGACTGTTACCAGAAGACGGTACGAATGAATGCTCGAAAGGCAAAAACAACAAATGTCCTCTATACTTCTCCCCAAGTTCTAACAACCAACTACTGGAGGTGAACAGCCAATAAGCTCTTGCATGAAGCCAGCTGGGATTCACAGCTGCCTCTTGGTGTCAGTCTTATCCCCCAAGGCGAAGTTCCAAAGCACAGTCATGCCCACCTGATCAACACCCCAGCAGGGCTGAAAGTCTCTCTGGCAATCAACCCTGATTTTTCTAGGCTTCACCTTTGTGGCAGTCTTAGAAAATCCATGGCTTGGCCAGCCTGAGTGCACATTAAACCGTTTCAAAATGTTGGAAGAGGAAGTCTGCATGCTTAATGTGTAATTTAGCTGAAAGAACTGGAACAACTTTCATTTTGGTATGTTCCTCATTTTGCAAATGAATGTTATTTTCATAATGGACCATAATGGCTTGCTCAGAGTTATTCTGGTCTGTCATATTAATATGGATTATGGTGCTTTAATAAGAGTTGACTTTTGAGTCTTTGGTCTGTGCATCCCATATACCAAATCATCAGCCATTATTCTTGTGAATTGATATTTATTTCTTATTTCATTACTTCCATGGGATGAGAAAGAACATGAATAATACATCAACAAGCCCCAAGCACATCAATTGCTTGAAGTGACAAAGGACTGTTTTTTTTTTCATTTGTTTTGACAGGGTCTCACCCTGTCGCCCAGGCTGGAGTGCAAGGATCACAGCTGATTGCAGCCTTGACCTCCTGGGCTCAAGTTATCCTCCCACTTCAGCCTCTTGAGTAGTTGGAACTACAATTATGCATCACGCACCTGGCTAAGCTTTTTAAATTTTTTATAGGAATGAATCTCACTACGTTGGCCAGGCTGGTCTTGAACTCCTGGGCTCAAGGAATACTCCCATTTCAGCCTCCTAAAATGCTGGGATTACAGGCATGAGCCACTGCACCTGACCTAGGACTAGTTTTTAAGTCCTTCCAAAATTCCAGTTGAGGAAGAATTGTGTTCATATTGTCCAATTGTATCTGGAATCTCCATGTCTTCATCATTCTTCTTGTCTCTGGAGATAGGCTCAAGAGATGATCCAGACTTCTAATTTTGCCTAATTCAATCTGTTTCAAGATGGGGGTGCTTATACCATAAATTAACTGGGTAAGAAGGATATTCACAGTCAAGAATTCCTGGAGAGCACGTCTGGCAGAGAACTGGTTTTAAGCTAGGTTTCTGGAAAGAAAACATAAGCCCTTGAAACAATTTCTTCAATGAGTGCTGGAAAATCCACAGACTCCTCTGTGCTAAGAGTCCCACAGTATTGCTTGGAGACACCTGGGTGGTGACTGTGACAATCTACAACTACAAGGCTTCTGTGACATACTTTTTCCTTTGCCTGACATACAGCAAGATTCAAGGCTTCCTTTGTCCTCTCGGTGTAGCATTTCTTGAGTTCTAGACTCACTGTTAAGAGGGTAACCATTAGCTCCTGTCTCTCCCCAGCACCCAATCTCTCCTCTTATTCTCCACTTGGAAATGCATTCCCAAGTTCCATTCATCCCTTAGCTTGTCCTGTTGCTTTCCACCTCAGCCTTACCCTCCTGTAGGGCAACCATTTATTTTACATATTCTAGGCAGACTCAATATCAAATGTTACATGGCTTTGTTACAACATGTGTCCAGCTCTATATCCATTCTTAGTTTAGAACACATGATCCCATGATTTCCCCCTCATCAGCTCCATTACTGAACAGTCCTCAAATGCTGCCCCATGGAACAGTAGACAGCACACATTCAGCAGAGCCAGAGAGACTTGGATTCTCATCTCATCTAGACAAACTTGCCAGCTATGCAATTTAGGGCAGGTTATATCACCTCTCTGATCCTCAGTGTCCTCATCTGCAAAATGGTCTTAATCACATGCACTGCAGGGGGATTCAGATGAAAATAAATAAAGCTGGGTGTGGTGGTGTGAGCCTGTAGTCCTGGCTACTTGGGAGGCTGAGGTGGGAGAATGGTTTGAGCCCAGGAGTTCAAGTGTAGCCTGGGCAACATAGCGAGATTTTATCTCTTAAAAAAACCCTAATTAATTAAATGAGACCATGTCAGTAACACATTTAGCATACTGTTGGGCACACAGCAGACTTGCAGTAAATATCTGCTGTTGTTATTTATGAAATCATTCAGGAAGATAGGAGGAAGATTTGCTTCATCTGTGGAGGACACTGGTTTCTATCCTTCTCCTTCTTCTCTAAACTTCCTTGGACCCTTCCCTGTCTTTTTCTTTTCCTTCCATCTTCTTCATGCTCTAGTCTCTTCCACCTTTTTCAGTCCCACCCACAACTTTGAGATGATAGAAAAAGATAGAGTTGTTTATTTTGAGAGTAAATTCAACATTGACCCTCAGAAAAAACGACCCCTGCAATACGCTCTATTACCACGTAAGCATCACATTTAAACAAAGCCTTTTGGCCTGTACTGAAAATTACTGTCCCACTGGGAAGCATAAACTGGAGGGGCTGCCTGCATGAAGGAGGGACGCATAGCAGCTGGCAGGCCTATGTCCGCAGGAAGGAGGAGCCGAACTCTTTGCTTTATGCATTGATTTCATTTGGAAAACTGTGTTCCCCATTTTCCCTCCAAAGACAGGGAAAACAAGAGCAATCTGTTAAAATGTTGGAAGGCAGGAAAACAACAACTACCATATAATAAAATCAGTGAAATCCCCCTGCCCCCTTCAGCTAGCAGCGAGAGAATTCTGTTAGGACTGCAGAAAAGGTCCAATGATACAGTCTAAAAATGGCATGTTTTTATGACTTTGCACGAAATATCAAACAAACAAAAATGGTGGAGCAGAGGAACTTCCTTTTGCCTGGATAATAATAATGTTAATATTGGTAAAAGCAGACATTTATTGAGTACTTTTCATGTACCAGGCATTGAACTAGATGGTGACTTCACATGTGTAAACTCATTTACTCTTCACAACCAACTTGTGAGAGATGTGCTGTTTTTATCTTCATTTTCACAAATGAGGAAACTGAGGCAAAATTCAGTAATTTACCCAAAGTCACACAGTTGATGATTTGAGCCCCAGCATTCTGGTTCTAGAACCCATTCTCTTCACCCACTTGTTTTTTTTTTTTTTTTGAGACGGAGTCTCGCTCTGTCGCCCAGGCTGGAGTGCAGTGGCGCGATCTCCGCTCACTGCAAGCTCCGCCTCCCGGGTTCACGCCATTCTCCTGCCTCAGCCTCCTGAGTAGCTGGGACTACAGGCGCCCACAACCGCGCCCGGCTAATTTTTTGTAATTTTTAGTAGAGACGGGGTTTCACCGTGGTCTCGATCTCCTGACCTTGTGATCCGCCCGCCTCGGCCTCCCAAAGTGCTGGGATTACAGGCGTGAGCCACCGCGCCCGGCCCCACCCACTTGTTATACTGCCTCATTTGGTGGGAGATGCAAGTGAGTTTGCACACACTATATGTGCACACCTGCACACACTATATGTGCACACCTGCACACACCTAGCCAAGGACACTAAGCAAACATCTCTAAAACTGCATGGATCTTTCTCATAGACCTGACACTGTGTTGTCTTGGGTGAAGTATAGTCATTTGCATGCATGTCTTGTCGTCCCCTTAGAGATTGCAGAATCCTTGAGGATCTTTCCATTTTAGTGTTCTCTACAGGTCTGAGTACTGCACCTGGCATAGAGCAGGGGCTCAGTAAAGAAATGCTTGTTGAGTTGAGAACAGGTAGGTGCTAAACAAGGCAATGCTGACTCCAGGTGTGAATTAGACATTTCAGAGAAGATTTAGATCCATGAGGGACAGAGAAGCTGCAGAAAGGTATGGGGAAGAGATGGACCTTTAACATTTAGGTAGATAGATGACTGAAAAAAAGGTGCTTATGGTGGGGGAAGGCACATGGGAAAAGGATAGATATAGAAAAGAGAATGGCATGGCAGGAGCTAACAGGGAGATCTGGTCAACTACAGTGAGCATGTGAACTTGGTGCAGCTGGTGGTCACCTGGGCTGGCAGAGAGGTTCTTGAGCTAGGACAGTGCCTTGAGGAAGGCAATGCTTTCAGGATCCTGGGGAGCCAGTATAGCCCGGTGGTTAAGTGCATGAAGCCCTTGTCCAGGGCTCTTGGGTGTGAGGGACGTTACAGGAAGGTATGTGTATATTTAAAAAATAAACAAATCTCCGGTTTATTTTTTAAAACATTAATATTTTCCTGGCACTGCTAGTTAGAATTACTTGTCTGGGTGTCCTCAACTCAGCCATTTTCCAGTTATGGGACCTTGAGCAAACCACAAGCCATACATCCCTTTGAGGGTGCTGAGAGGATTAAATGAGATGATATGTGGGCAGTGCGTAACGCAGTAAACAGTGCTGCCCTTATCTGTCTAAAGCCGTAAGTTGAGGGTGCCGAGAGGATTAAATGAGATGATATGTGGGGTGAGTCTGAAGCCACGGGCAAGGAGAACAAGAAGAAGAAGAAGGAGGAGGAGGAGGAGGAGGAGGAGGAGGAGGAAGGGGAAGGGGAAGGGGAAGGGGAGAAGAAGAATCGCTAAGTAGCAGCTTTATACTCAGGCTTCTTGTTTACATAATGGGGAGGTGAGTGGTGTTACCCTACAATTTTATAGGAGTTTGTGAATTATTTGGGCTTACATGCACTCTGTCTGGCTTCCAGGCCAATGGGCTTTCTCCCACCATATCTTGCCAATGTGGTTCAGGATATGGAGGGAAAGGGAATTTTACTGGAGGAAATATCCCTAGGCTACAAGTTGGGGGACATCAGGTAAGTGCCCTAACTTTTAGGAGGCCTCTTTTAATTCCTTCTGCCTTTTGAGAAACACACAAGCCTCCCCAATCCTACCTCCCAGAGATTCTGCCAAAGGCACCTGTTCTCCTTCCTTCTAAAGAATCGCCATCATCTGTGCATCCCCAGTAACTGAGAAGCTTTGTGTGAAACTTAGTTTTCTGTAGTTTGTTTTACATTTCACTGCCATTTCCAAACAAATTTGTGACATTGGGTTTTAAAATTTCTAGGACTAGAAGGTAACCTCCACGAAGGCAGGGCCTTTGTCCAGCTTGTTGACTGTTTTATCCTCTTCACTTAGAACAACACCTGGCACAGGGTAGAAGCACAATAAACACTTGTTGAATGAATGAACATACTTTTTCAAATGACGCATTCTCCTTGGGGATTCTGTGTATCCCTGGCACATATCCAGAAGATGACAGCTAGTATTATTAGTGTGGCAATAAACTTGCTCATTTTCCCAGCCCCAATTCTACAGCTAGACTGTTCATTCCGTACAGTCAGTGTCCTGGGGTCTTTAGAATCTTTTATATCTTATTTCTGAATTTTGTAAGGGGCACGGCACCAGCTAAGTGCTCAGTCAATGCTGAGAGATTGATTTGTTGGTGTTGGTTAAGTGCATGTGTATGTGTGCAGGTATGTGCGTGTGCAGGTGTGTGTGTGTGTGTGTGTGTGTGCGCGCGCACAGGTGGATATGGGTGTGGTTTCCATACCAGTCTGCCTTCCATGGGCTTGGAGGATGTTTGCTGAAGTTAGTCAGAATGGCTGGGACCCAGGACTCTTGGGTTCTCTTCCGATGATTCATGGGCATTCTGGGGAAGTCTATGTAGCCCTTAAACTGCAGTGAAAGCTGGTATTTAAAAAAAGAGCATGACTTCGTTCCTCGTTCCCTTTTGTACATTTTTCCACTAGCATACAGGCTCCTCCAGGAAATTTTGGATCTTTAGCCATCCTTAGAACAAGTCATTTCATTATTAGTATTTATTTTTGCTTTTTTTTTTTTTTGCATTAGCTGTCTACGAATTAGGTATTTGCTTACAACATTTCATTCATTGTTTAACACTCACTTACTCTGCCCCTACTGTGTGGCAGACACTGGCTGACACTACAGAAATGAGACCCATCGCTGCCCCGATGGGCTCCTGAGGTGGGGTGACTGATGAGGGCCTGGGAGCAGAGACCCACTAGAGAGATTGGGAGGGTGGGGCAGGCTGAGGGTCAGGGTTCAGGGACGATTTCCAGAGGCGGGAGAACTCTCTGAATGAGAGCTCACAAGGTGCCAGGAATCATGCTAAGCACGTTACAGACATTATCTCATTCACTCCTCACCACTCTATGAGGTAAGTGCTATTATCCCTGTTTTCATGTCACTTCGGATGAATTACTTCACCTCTGTAAGTCTTAGTTTCCTCATCTGTAAAATGGGATTTGTAAAACCTCGGAGAGTTATGGTTTAAAACGTACACAAGGTATTTAACATGTTAAGCTGGAGTTACTAGATGGCTCATAAATGTTACCTACTGTTATTATGATGAGTGCATGGGGCCTGCGGAAGGTGAGTGACTTGCCCAACTTCCCCTAGAAAGTCAGGGTCAGAAGGCAGGTTTAGATTCTGTGCTCTTGGGTGCAGGCCACACCACCTTGTATGTCTGCGTGGAAGTTTAGGAAGGGTTTGGAGAGTTTGTCCTGGATGGAAAGGTGTATTACTGAAAGATTTTCAGGAGGGGGTGGCCGCCCCACACCTAATCTACTCTACTCCATGATCCCATTCATAGAAGATGTGTTAGTTATCTGGTTAACCTCTAACATGGACATGGCACCTCCTCCCTTGGCTTCTAAACACTATAGCCCTTGAGCTGACGTTTCCTCTTTCTTTGGCATTGTCCAGGAATTATCTACAGTGGAAACCATGAAGCCAGTAGAAGACTAGGGATCCTCGCCATGGAGTTTCTGGGTGGCAAATAACAAAAAGAAGTCATTTTTAATGGCGGGGGGTGGGTGGAGAGGCAAAAAATAAAATAGAAATAAAAGCAATCTATTTCTGGCACTGGAGTTGTTCATTGAAATCATTTTTTATCCTCCATACAGAGTCACGACCAAGTTCTTCTTGGAGCCACCTCCCAGGGCAGTTGTAAGGAGCCCTGATAAAGATTTATGTGGTTTGTTTTCTTTCCCCAAACTTTTGAAGATCAACAGAGGAGGTAATGTTTATGGTTGGTTGGTTAACCCTATGGCTCTCTGGGGTCTCCTTCGGCGACCCCTGGGCTGTTTCTCAAGGCAGGAGGCAGCAGGCCTTGGCTGCCACATCTGGGGAACTGGCTGTTTAAAGGCCAGGGTTGGAGAGAGTTTCAGGCCCAATAGTTCTGGAGGCTTTGCTCACCACAACGGCGTCATCCCAGCCGAACGCCCCCACCTCTTCGGAATAGAACCAATTTATCCCACAGGGGAGTGAACGCTTGAAAATCATCGTCAAGAGGAAAAAAGAGGTTGGGGGTGACGCTTATAAGGTTCGGTTAGTGAGACACGAATATATTTGGCTCTGAACTTGTTAATCCTGCTCAGGTGAAAGCAGAATTGTCCAGGGCTCTTGGGTGTGAGGGACGTTATAGGAAGATATGTATATGTTTAAAAAATAAACAAATCTCTGCTTTATTTTTTTAAACATTAATATTTTCCTGGCACTGCTGGTTAGAATTACTTGTCTGGGTGTCCTGAACTTCGTTTCTGAGACCCAGCTGAAAACCCTGGACAGCTGGAGGGAAGCAGACACCTTGGAGAACCGAAATATTTGGTATGCCTTTCAGACCTTATTAAAAAACAAATCCATTTGGTTTTTTTTCACATGTTCCTCTACATCCTAGGATAGCTACTGAGAGAACATTGGAAAAACATGTCTTTTTGGAGTTTCATTGGCCTACAGTTCAGGAAAACATAGCTCTTTGCTTCATGCAGGAAACTCTGATCTTAAAGATCCAAATCTTCCATTGCTGTTCAGGAACTCAGGAGCTAGCAGTGGGAGTCTTTAGAGTTACTCTCCTGAGTAACAGTTATAGGGGTTCCTTTGGGAACTTCCACTAAGAAGAAATGTTAGTTTACCTACCTATTGATTCATTTATTGGTATTCTTTCAGTCAACAAACTGTCCACGAGGTACTCAGTAAATTTTCAAGTCATAGCTAAGATTTTAGCTGGCCCACAGCAGTCCTATTTAGGGTAATGGGAGCAATTCTAACCTATTATGGCCAAGGAAACTGAGGCAAGGTGAGGTTGAATAACTGGGTTGCACAGCATTTATGACTCTTTTCACTACTCCAGGCTGCTTTTTCCCAGAACCTACGGTGGAAAAGTTCTAAACTTGGGAGCCAGAAAGACCTGAGCTCAAATTCCGTGCCTTCTACTTACTTCAGGTAAGGCCTTGGGCAAGTTGCTTAATTTCTTCAAGCCTCAGGCCATGCATCTGTAGAATGGGGATCAAAGCAGCAATAGCAACTTTGCCAGGGTGGTGGTGACAATGAAACCAGAGGAGGTGTTCAGAGTCCTGTATAGATAGGTTCTTCATCAGAGTATGAATATTGTCATTATTAGGTTGAAGCTGTTATCTTTTGCTCTCATCCTATGGTCCCAGAGGAGTGCTGCAAGTTGACAGAAAGCCTAACTGGCTTTTTTAAGGGGTAGATCCCATCTCGGGTGCTGTGCTATCTGTGTTGGGAGTGGTGGTCTTGAGAACTGTTAGCTTTGGTCTCTCCACCAGGAGGTAGAAATACTTAACATAACACAGTGACCTAATCAGGGGCATACCAGATGCTATCATCCATAAACAGCCATTTATTCAAGTCAAGCAGGCCCCACATGCCACAGGTAAGCTGGGGAAAGAGAGATTGAATTGTTCAGTTTTGTAGGAGTGGAGGCCGAACAGAAAAGCAACACAACCCTTACTCATAACTTCCAATTGCTGAAATATTTTTAAGCAGGTTAAACAGGCTTTCCACTGGAAAGGTGTGGAAAAGACCCAAAGCAGGACAATGACAAAATTTTATTTTTTACAGAATCATCTTCCTCCTGGCTTTCTGCAAATTCTCTCATCTCAAACCATTCTGTCCCCATCCCACATTTTAGCATTTGTCACTGCTCCTGTTTCCCACCACTGAAGAAACATGGAAGGCACAAGTTAGCCTGATTCGACTCCATAAAGACACAGTCTTCCCAAATGAGCAAAATTATTCCCACTTAAAAATATACACAAAATGTTTATGAAATGAGAAGGGGGAGATTCAGAAGTTATAGGAGCTGGCAAAAAGTAAGTAGTGCCCAATGTACGTGAGAGCACCTCTGATGGTTTCCTTTGCAATTGCCATTTAAAATGTGTAGACATGTTCTTGCTCCCTCCCTGGAAGGCCCCCCACTCCCCACCCCCAGCCCCAGCTGCACATGCACACAAAAACCCACATATATATGCATGCTTGCTTTGACTGAGGAATCCAGCAAAACATGGGACTGTTCTTTATAGGCCAGGGAGCTTGTTGTTTTAGTCTGTTGTTTTCATTTCTGTGCACCTGCACCCCTTGCCTAAGACCCCCACCACATTGCCTCTGCCTTGGCCAACAACACGGAGATGTGTGTTTCTGAATAAGTCACACATTATGCAATTTGGTTTCCTCAGGAATTTGGTAGAAAAACTCTGGATCCCGGTGAATTGGGCTTAATTGCATCCTTCAGGTCCTGGGCATGTTTCACCTGCCTTAGGTTTACTCTTTGGGATTCCCCAGTCTCCATCAGTTCCCTCCATCCCTCCCTCCCCCCAGGAGCTGCATGCATGATGAAGTTGAGGTCTTTACCTTTAGCAGGGCAATGAGCTGGGTATGTGGGTGGTAAGGACAGCCTGGGCTGCCCAGAATTCCAGTGGCCAAAGGGTGGGTGGAGGGTGGGCACCAGACTCCAGGTTGATGAAGAGTTATTTCCATGTATTTCACGTCCAGCCACCATGGGATCCTGTTTACAAATGCTAAGTAACCCAGTCAATATGGTACAAATTATCAATAGCAGCAGGGGCAATGCTGACTGCTACAGCCTGGGCTTTGAAGAGATTACTGTGCTCTTGGTGTAACCCAGGGCCAACAAGGTCTTAAATCCAATTTCCGCTTGGTAGGTCTCTAAATCATGGCGGAGGTGCCATTGCAAAAACAAAGCAATGGCTTCTCCATGGTGGGAGCAAGCCAGTCTGGCCCCAAATAAGATCCAGAGGAAAATCATGCCAGGGTTGCTTTGCGTTGCTATGAAGGTGACCTTACTTTCTTAACCAGAGAGAAGATTGAAGGTTAGGAAATCAATGGTGGCTGGTTGCAATATGAAGAATGAGATGAAAAATAAAGAATTTGGGTTCTAAGCTCATACTCATGCACTCAGTGTAGATATCACCTTTACAGTATCCTGAGAATTGGTGGTCCTGCTTCTGGTTGAACACAGGGATCTCACTGCTTCAGTTGTGAGTGGTACCATTTCACTCTTAGACAAAAGTTATCATTTGCAATTATTTTTTCTATTAAGGTTAAATTGGTTTCCTTCCCAGATGAATCTTTTGGTCATCGTATTACTTATCTATTGCCGAATAACAAATTACCCTACAAATTTAGCAGCTTAAAAACAACAAACATTTATTATCTTACACAGTTTCTGTGGTTCAGGAATTCAGGAGCAGCTTAGCTGGTCAGTTTTAGCTAAGAATAGCTCATGAAGTTGAAGTCAACATGTTGGATAGGACTGTAGTCGAATGAGGCTTGACTGGAAGTTGGACAATTGCTTCCAGAATGGTTTGCTCATATGGCTGTTGGCAGGAGACCTCAGTTCCTTACCAGCTGAGCCTCTCCATAGGGCTGCTTGAGTATCCTTAGGACATGGCAGCCAGCTTCCCCCAGAGAAAGTGATCCAAGAGAAAGAGCACAGAGGAATCCACGATGCTCTTCTATGATCTAGTCTTGGAAGTCACACATAATCACTTCTGCCACATTTTAGTCAATAGAAGTGTGTCACTAAGTCTAACCCACACTCAAGGGAAGGGAAATTAGGCTCCATCTTTTGAAGGGTATCAAAGAATTTCTAAACGTGTTTTTAAACTATCATAGTCAATTCTCCTAAATGATGCTACATAAAATAAATCTATTTAACGATTGTCACAATAATCCTCCAGGTATTTCACTGCAGTTATCATACCTCAACACCTCTGGCTAGACAGCTTCAATTTCTTTGACTATTCTGTGCATGACTTGGTATATATCTCTGTATTATCCTTGTATAGTGTGACAATGAAGCTAAAACATGGTATCCTGGATTGAACATAAAACTCAGACTATGAATTAAGAGTACTATGTAATTCCTAGAGCTCATTAACACATTCTAAACACAGTGCCTGGCATGTAGTAGGTATTCAACTAATGTTTGCTATTGAAAGAATGAACAAAAGAATGACTATATGAATGGATCTACTTCTGTTAAAATATCTAGAGATTGCACTAGTGGACTTTTAAAAAAAGCAGCTTTTTATACTGTGCTTAATTCGAGCTTGTTAACTAAAACACTTGAATTAATTTTTTTCCCCAATCCTTTGCCCAGCTAAGATTCTCTCATCTTGTTCTTTGATTACTTTAACCAAATACGGAAATTGTCTTTAATCTCTATTAAATGACATCTGCTGGTCAAGACCGTTTTGAATAATAGTCTATCATCTAGCATAAGCTATGTTTCTTAGATTTATATGGTCTAAAAGTGTAATCTAGGAGTTGTCTATACAAGTCATTGATCAAATATTGCTTCGTCAGGCAACCAATTTGTTTCTTCTGTGCAGGTCTGCTCTGCCACCAGGGCTCCTGATTTCCTGCCCCTCTCTCTCACTGGGCTCTGTATGCAATCAGCACTCCAAAAATGACAAACCACCCATAACTAACTTGTTCTAACTGCACTTAAATCCAAGCCATCCTCAACAGATGTGACTCGCTCCCTCAGTAAAGGCCTTTAGAGAGGGAGATTCCACTGCCTCCCACAGTTATCCATTTCCAGAGTCCAACATCTGGAGGTTAGGGAGAAAGGAGTAGGGAGGATGATGTATTGGTAGAATAATTGGGGTGGAGAGGATTTATTCTTGGCCTTTTTAGCAGGAACCAAAGTCTTTTTGGGGGTGAGTGGGTGGAGGGAGAAGTGGGAGCGGGAGGATGGTTCACAATCAAAATCTTAACATCCAGCGGAGGTGGCCATTTTAAAAACAATACAGAGAATAAAGAGGGGATGAGTCCCACACAGATGTCAGTGTCTGGGGCCAATTAAGAGAGTTCATTTGGATGAACCCAAAGATGTAAGGGGAGGAATCTGAGTTTTCTTTGCTCAAATTAGACATGGCAAAATTCTGGGCTTAGTTTATTTTCTTTTTGACTTACTTTATTATTGTTTTAAATTACAGAAATAATATATGCTTTTAAAAATAAAAAGTCAAATAATTCAGGATTGTGTAAAAATGTTAATAAATTCTCCCTTCCTTTTCCTAGCCCAGACTCTGAAGTTAACAACGTATGTTTCTTTTCATATTTATTTCTATGTATGTTTATATATATATACACACACATATATACATATATATGTACATATAACATACATATGCATATAATATAACTTAAAACAATTGCTTATAGCAGGCTGGATTACAAAAATACATTTTATTCTCCCACCTTCCTTCCTTAGCTTCTTCCTCCCAATCCATCATAGAGATCTTTCTATGTCAATGTAAATGGCCTTTAGTCATTCTGCATAACAATACTAAAGATATAGCAGAATTTGTCTAATTCTTTTGCTATTTGTGGGCACTCAGGTTGTCTCCAGTTAGTTGTGTCACAACCAGCAACTTTGCAATAAGCATGTTGTACAAATATCTGTATCTACTACTGATTTTCTCTCTATTGGATACATTTCCCAATGTATTGATTTTACCTGGTAGCAAGTTTTACATTCTTTTATGCTAGTCAATGGTATGATTGACTAGCTACTGTCTTCTCGCCCTTCTCTTTTAATTTGCTAAGTCATTATTCTGTTTTGTTACGCAGTACTTTATTTTTCAAAGTGACTATTTGGCTGAAGTAAAATCCAGGAAAATGCATCTGTTCACTGTTTAGGTGGAGGAGTGAGGTGGGTGAGTTTATTTGGACCCAGGTTTGAGATTGGTCTGTATGTGTTGATGAGTGTATGTATACATATGTGTTTGTGTGTGTTTTAAATGACTCAGCTGAAATGCAAGGACTAACCATATTAAATATCACTCCATGTTGATGGATTTTAATATTGAGGCATGGTATAGGATTTAAAGTCAGAACTGCATCTGAATTTTCCGTTTTTTTTTTTCTACAGAAAAAACTGGCTATATTCTCTTAGAGTTGGTATCTTCATTAAAAAAATGGGCACAATCATACTGCCCACCTTATACATTGTGAGAATTAAGAGCAAGATTACTTTGTAAACCATATAGCCTTTCCCATGTGTTTTAAATTTATTTAATGCTAGCAAAACACTCCAGAGGAAGGTGCTGTTCTTTTCAAACAAGGCAGCCAGGAAGCAAACAAACAAACAAAAACATAAAGTTAGAAAGAAGTCACCAAGACCTTATGTTGAAGGGGTCTTCCAGAGACCCAGGAAGGCAAATTCCAGTGGCATCCAGGGACCACAGAGGGGATGGCCAGGTTGAGTGGAAGGAACCAGAGGCTAAAGAGTAAGAGTGTATTTCAAAACAGCCACACACAAAAGGCTGTTCAAACATTTTCCGCATTTGAAAGTTCTTAAATCACCTGGCTGACCAGGATTACTTTCTTTTGGAGAGCTGTCTGGTTTTGGTAATGGGTCTAAAGATGATTACTGATAGATTGAGGCTGTTTGCTGCAGTTTTGTGCTAAGGAATCGTTGTATACTTTTCAGGTGTTTTCTTCTTTCACTGAGGCAACCAGTTCATTGGTGTGGCCAGTACTGTTCTGGTTTTAAAACTGAAAGTCCAACGTCCTCAATGCTAGGCTCACTGGACAGTTGGTCATCTTATGTCTTGATCTTCATATGTGAATAATTAGAATTGTTCAAAGAAAATATGTCGTGATCATGAGAGTTGCCCTCCATCCCTCACTTCCCTAGGGGTATTCTTGATTCTTTAATTTTGCTTTTGTAGAATATTAATGTTCTGTGAGATGAAAGAAGGAACTTTTCCATTAAAATGGAATAACAGCTATTTTTTCCAATTAACAGAAAAAAATTAAAATGACAGAATTTTCTCAATTTTAAGTCCTCTGTTCATCATATGATTTACCATATTATATTATAACATATACTATGATTATATGTTAAATAAGAATTTTATATATAGATATCATGGTATACTATAAAAGACTGTGGCTTTTAATGGGCTTTATGCTATCGAGTAAACTTTAGGGCCATTTTAGAAGAGATTACCTTGATGGAGTGTTAAATAGGAACTCTTTGAAAGACTATAAAGGACGGGGATCCTGTGTCCCAGTTTTCCCAGGTAGTCCCTGGTAAGCCAGCGTCCCAGAGTTCTGTCCAGGTAGCATCCACTCTCACTGTCAAAAATTTGATTAATAAATTTTATTTTCTCTCCCTTTATAAGGGACCTGGCAGGATGGAATAATCTTTGTTTCTGGCTAACATTTGCCAGTGACACAGCAGGCATTGGTTTGATCACTTTCTACGCATTTTGCTCATTTAACCCTTAAGACCGTAAGTAGGCACTGTCAGAGCTAAAGAACCTAAGTCCCAGAAAGGTTAAGTAACATGCCCATGTTCAAAATGCTATTAAGGGACAGAGTCAGGAGTAGAACCCACGTCTGGCAAACTCCAGAGCCTGTGTGCTTAGCTGATATACTGGTCGGAGATGTTGGACTTGAGTCCGACCTAGCCACCTGAAACCCTCAAGAATTCCAAGATGTAACCTCAAGTGGCCAGCAGGGCTTCCTCCTGGGGAAGCCGTGTTCATTGCTTAGAGAAAATGAAGTGTTTGTACTCATCTGAGTATTTCAGATAATCCGAGGGACGCCTTGACCATCCCTCATGGGTAGGGCTGGCTGTTTACAGGCATGCTGAGTTTTTTTTTTTTTTTCTTTCGCAATTAGAGTATAACGAATCTGCTAAGACCTTGTCCCACAGAGCCCTGCCAGTTGGGTGTTTCGGGGTAGATAAAATGAAGAAGTAGGAGTCCAGCGGCCTGCCCCGGGGTGAGAAAAGGGCATATCTGTCTGTGCCCTAGTAGCCGGCCGCTCTCTCTGTGCCGTGGCCTGTTCTGGGACTGCCAGCTGAAGGAGGCTTGGAATTGCTTAGACCTGCCTCTGTGCCTTTAGCCGTCCGGGTAAAAACATCACCTCTCTGGAGGCCTGTGCTGGAGCACAAACCCACGTATTGTCTGGCCCCTGGCAGGCTGGTCTGTGGAGGGGACACTCTAAGAGCTCTATTTTAATCTTTTGGAGCTGGGCCAGGGTAGGAATTCAGCTGCCAGCCCCAGGCTCCCCACCCCCCTGCTCTCACCCTGCCCCCCACCCCCTTCTCCTGGTTTCATTCGCTCTGACCTCCCATCATGAGAGGTGCTGGTGTTCTTTCTTTCTCCCTTTCTCTTTTTTCAACTACCAGGGCTCTTTCATTGATTTGACCTCCCAAAGTGAGGCAGACCAGGGCTCCTCAGTGGGCTACTCGGGGCTCAGGGCTGGCATGAGGCCAACCCTTGAATCCTGAGATTTACCTCCAGATGTGTGTGCCTCTGTGCTTGTAGGGATGTGTGTATTTGTGTTGTGTGTGAGAGATCTGCATGTATTTGTGTGTTGATGTGTGTTTTTTGTATCTCTGTGACTTTTCTTTCCATGTGAAGAAAATGTATGGATGGAAAAGTTGAGGAGAGGAGATTAGAGGCAAAGAAAAAGGGTGGCCTAAGTCCATAAACCTCCTCCTCTCCCTCTGCCATCAGTGCTTTCCCTGCCCAGAGTCGGATAATTTCAGCTGTCCCTCAACAGGGTCTTCTTATTCCCAAGTTTCTTGGGTCTGTTTTTCTGTGTAGGCCTGAGTCCTGCAGAGAGACCACGTAGTAGAATGGGCATTGGACTCCTATATTAAACTTGAATTCCAGGCTTGGCTGGTTGTGTGATGCTGGGCACGCAATTTTCCTTCCTTTGAGCCTCAGTTTCTCAGTCTGTAAAATGTGGATGATGATGCTACTGCTTTTCACAAGAAGTATAAGGTAGACGATTAAATGGTACTCAAAAGACGACCCATAAATGTTAGCTCCTTTCCTGCTTACCTATTTCTCCCAGGATCAAGTCCTAAGGCAGCAGTTGGGCCTGGCTCCTGGTCCCAGGGAGGAAGCCCTCAGCTGGTAAGGAGGGGTCATGTTCTTCCTAAAAGGGTGGGAGGGGGAAGAGGGTGTGGTCTTTCTTTCCCACTGGGAATCTCCCATCTTCTCTCACCCCCATCCTTCTGGCCTCTGCCAATGATGTGCATTTTCCCCTCTGCACCGGCCTCCCAAACTGACTCATTACCTCGACAGGGTAGCAACTTCCAAAACAAAACTCTTTCAACCAAGGAAAATATAACTATGGAGAGGAAAACATTTCAATATCAGGCCTCCTGGGACCCAGGGAAATGTACTGCATGTTTGTCAGAGAATGATCATGTCCTGACTTCACAGACTCTGCTGAGGGCAGAGGGAGAACAATGCCTGACACTTGGATCTAGCCAAGTCAAAATGGCCCAAGCAAAGTCCAAGCTGGTGCTCAAGTTGGCCCAAACTTGGAAGAGTCAGATGTGTGTCCAACGTTGAGCTGTTAAACAGACCCACTGTGGGCTGATAAACATCCTTCATAAAGTGGGGCCCAGTACCCTGTTCTACACCAGTCTCTCATCTTCTCCTTGACCCCAAAGGAGATGCCCAATTCAGGCTTGCTGTCTGGCAGAGGACCAGCTTGCTTCATGCCTGGGTTCTGGGAAGTGGCTAATAGAGCACATTCCACACTTAATAATAGTGCCCCCTGGAGTTGTGCAATGCTTTGACCCTTTCTGGGACACTCCAGGGAAGTGATCTTACAGCAGTGATCAGGCAAGATCTAAGAGAACAGCTGGTGGGCGGTGCTGGTGTCAGATTAGATGCTGGGGAAGGTCCAAGGGATATTCCAGACCATATTCGCTGTGATCCCAGTGGCTGGACAGCAAGGAGAGGGGAACTGAAACAGGTGAAATTGTTTTCTGAGAGAGACAGGGGTCAGGTGAGGCAGAAGACTGACCTAAATCTTTCTGTAATGAAAGATTTCTTGTGGGGCAGGGGAATATTGGGGACACTGAGCATGAATTTCTCACAGTTACTTTCTTTCTTTATAATAGATTCAATGTCATCTACATAGCTCCCGCAACCTATGCACACCCCAAAAAACAACAACAACACAAAACGCATCCCCCAAATAGAAACATTCTGAGAATCCCTTCTTATCTCTGATAGGTAGTCAATGTGTGTGTTTTAAATTCATGGAATTTCAAAGCTGAAAAAGAGTTACACATTTTATAGACATCTTTATCTGTAAGTTCAGAGAGGAAAGACACACAAACTCTTTTGCATGAGGCCCAGGTTCTAGCTCAGAGTCAGGCCCTCTGTGACTGTAAGAAAAAGTGTCTTGGTTGCAGTCACAGAGTGCCTGACTTTGCCTTGGGGGAAAGGGTTTGTGTGCTTTGTTGTCCCATTTGGCTGCATTTGCCATTGTTATCTGTGTCTGTGCAAATGTCCCCTTGCATGTCTGGCTGTGCAGGGTGTCTTCCACAGAGACAGCTTCCAGTGGCCTTTTAATTTTTTTTTCTTTTCTCAAAGGACCTAACTCAATGGCACGTGGCACTCTAGAAAGTCAGGAGTCCTGGGCCCTAGTTTTCACTCTGCCGAGCCTCACTCTTCTTATTTGTAAAGCGGAGATATACGTTCTCGCCCTGCTAATCTCATAGGGCTACTTGTCAGGCTCAGAAAGGATGGTGCTTGTGAAAAGTATTTTCTAAACATATAGAAGATTGCAGTTATTAAAGCTTGATGAGGAAAATGGTATGTGCAAAAGCAGCCTTACTGGGCATGAGGACAAGACTTTTGCAGGTTTTCTGGGTATGCAGTGGGTGCGGCTGGGCTGAGTGATCTGCATGTCAATCCAGTGGTACCCAATCACTGGGCAAGATATCATGACACTCAGAAAACTGCTGGCCATCTGGAGGTGCATCTTGCACCGTAAGAAAGGGCAGGTTTTTTCCCAGACCCTTGGCTTCCATCAGGTGGTCCAGTGCCAGACTGGACGGTACATTCCCACCCAATCAAGGTACTCTGGAGGTGATGCGTGGGGTAAGTGGTGGAAGTTTTCAGGAAATCCTAAAGAAATACTTTCAAGGTAACCTGAGGGGATAAACTGAGCTTCATCTGAGCCATTTTAGAGAGTTGCAGGCTGGTAGGCATGTGAAAAGGTCTTCATGTCCATTCTTTACAGAGGAATTATGCAAGGTATGGGATTTAACCTGATTTTAAGTGCGCTCTCTACAATTTCTGGTGGTCATCGGTTTATCATTCATTTAACAGATATTTATGTCAGGTACTATAAAATGTGCTGGGGTGGGGTGATGGGTAACAAAGCAGCCAGTTGCTTTTCATTTAGAACATCTGGTCTAGTCTAGTATGGAACTGGTGCCTGAATTCCTGTAGTCAGTATCTAACACTAGTACTTTCTTTGGCAAAATATCTTAATGCAATGTTTGATAGGACAGGCCATTAGAAGGGGCATCATGTAAAGATGGGAATGCCACATGCTACCTGAAGAGGAAATGCATTTGCATGGTCAAAAAATTATTGCAAAGACCTAACTTGCTTGACATTATAATATCGGTAAGATAATTTCCTTATGAATGTTTTTCTCCTGTCTAGGAGTCACTTTAAATTGATAAGAAACTCTTGGTTTAAACTTGCTTACTTCCCTAAAATGATTTCTTTTTATTATAGAGAAGAAGGAGTGATTTCTCGTTGGCAGATAGAAACACTGCATATTGCTTGGCATAGCTTATCAAAAGGGTTAGGCATTCCCTGAAGGCATACTTCTCACTTAGCAGGTTACATTTGAAAAGCCTCCTCTTACTCTTTACCTCATTCTCTCCCTACTCCAATACCACCCCAAGAGTGCTCATAGAAGACGGGATATTAGAGAAGAATGTCATCTGTTTGGTTTGAAAAAGAGGGTAAACTTTTATTTAGAGAAAGAATTAGGAAAAGAAAGTAATGGTTTGCTTAGAAAGATGACAATTTACAGAGGGAAAACAGCATATTTGGCCAGGACAACAAAACAGCCCTCTGAGGCTGTCAAGAAAGCTGACCACAAACATGCCAATAAAGAGTTGAATTCGTCTGTGTGTAAAAGAATTCTGTAAAACAGTGTAAGACAAATACGTGGTCCAAAGCAGCACATTTCCCATCCTTGGGAATTCAGGGGAAACTTTGTACAGGTTCCTAGGGTGGAAGCAATCTCTTTGTAGTGTTCTCAAACACAGAAGAAATCTCAAATCTCAGCCAGCGGGAGTAGGGGTAGAAGGAGCTTCATGGGTGTGGAAACAGAAAGGTTGGAGAAATTGAGATGGGACAGCGCATGCAGCAATGCACCGAAGACATTTAAACGTGCATGCAGTGGAGGAAGATGCGAGATTATGATGGCCAAGCTCCTGGGTGCAACTTGGTGAGAGTATTTGCTGTGACGATCTGCTGCTGTATTTTCAATACTTGGCAATAATCAATTATGAAAGAGAAATAACTTGAATGGTACTGATTAATCAAGAGCCAGCTGGTCAGACTTTGCTGATAATTGCCAAAGCAATGCCACAAATGATAATTCTTCCAAAGTTTCAGTGAGGAGATTTTAAAAGCTTAGGCTGAAAAATCCGTGTCTTTCCTGAGACAAGGAAAAGCATTAGGTAAGTCAAATATTAAGAATTCTATTTATTATTGAATCAACATTTTTCCACAGTTAAGACAAATGGGCTTGGAAACTGTCCCTTGAACAGCAAAAAATCTAACGAACAATCAAAAATATTTTTTGACTTCATGCTTGACTTAGATTTCAACAATATTAGGAAAGACATAAAGTATAATTAATGCTTATGAAATAAAGTCATTCCCTCTGATAGCTTAGATTTCTTCTGTCAACAATTTTTCTTGAAAATACACTTAGGCAGGTAAGAAATTACCAAAAATACAGGCCATTAGAAAAACTACCTTAATTCTCATTAATCCCTGACCTCTTATAAATTGGTAGGTTGAGGAGGCATACATTTTACCAGTGCTGTTTTTGACTGAGGGTACTGGACATTTACAATATACATTTAGATTGTTCAAATAGTTTTCAAATGTACATACAATAAAATATTTTTGTTTCAAGAGTGGAAGTCACATTTAACACATCATACATGATCATGATTCATCTGCATATTTACAGAGGTTTAAAGCACACAAAATTGTGCAGATAGCGTACTGAAGTCTAAACTTTAACACACGCTCAGTTGCATACACAGCAACAAGATACAATAAATTCTGAACAAATAACCAATAATCAGCCAGATTGCTATGTACACATTAGGAAGGAAGCAATTAAATACTGCCAAATAAGAATGTCACTTAAATTACTTTTTCTATGAAACATCTCTCTGACACCACCACACACACACGCACACACACACACGCACACACACACACGCACACACACACACGCGCACACACACGCACACACACACACGCACACACTGTTTTAAAAAATCACAAACATCAAACTGATGCTTGTGGTCACATACATGGGATACCCCGAAACATCTGATTTTCACAAGGCAAGAGGCAACACAGCAACTCAGAGTGACTTACAATAATTTGCCAGACTTGGCTTTTGAAAATCAGTCACTGGAGGGTGATTACTGTGAAAGTATATTCAGACTTTCATGTCATGGACTGCAGGAAGAGGAGCAAAGAGCCTTAACTAATAGCTTCATAACTTTTGCCACTAAGTTAAATATTGGCTTTTGCTAAAATAAAAAAAAAGTATATATCTGTAGGAGAAAGACTCTATGATAATATTTAAAACAACAAATAATCTCCTACTTCCTTTATCACAATAGAATATTTTTCACAGCCCACCTATACAATTATTAAACAAAACCAATCATCCTTTTGAATAACTGTTTTACAAGGTCATTATTAGTGGAAATAGAATAAATAATTGAAAAAACAAATATAACTGCTGTGTGCAGATGCGGTGGAAAAAGCAGAGACCAGAAATATGGCAAAATCAGTGCTTCATAAACAGTCAATGGATTTTTCTAAAAATACTTTTTGCTAATGGCAAAGTTCAACACCTCAGAAAAAGTCTGTATTAAGATCTTAGAATAAGTTTCCAAGCGGTACAACATGGTTTCAAATACACTACCCTTGTTGTTTGTAAGGCCGCATTGAAGTTTAGCTTAACAGTCATAAGCCACGTGTTTGAACATCTTATGAGAGGTGACCAGCAAAGAAAACAGTTTTTTTCCTTGCTCACCCTATTACCTATGAAGAGATACCATTGCTTTCCGAATAGCTATTTAAAAAATTTCCTTAAAGATATGACCTTGAAGAAAAAAGTCCAGGTTTGCTTCATTAAATCATCTGGAAAAATATTTAGACTTCATAAAGTGACTATGCAACAGTTTGAATTCTCAGAGAGTGTTCTTTGTTAATCTATAGCTACTTTCCCTAATTGGTATGTGATAGCTTAATAAGCACATATACCAAGAGATGCACACTCTTTGCTGTAGCTCTGCTACATACAAAGTTGAGAGAGCTGTAGAAAAATGTTATCACCTTCCTAACGTACATTTTCAGAAGTCAGTGAATTCTGTGTCTTGTTGACATAACTAGGCAACTTAAATGCATTGCAGACATACCTAACTTAAGCTGTTAAGTTAGTTCTCCAAGAGAAAGTAAGCACATCTTGGTTGGAGGATGAAGAACCAGAGGAGACCAAGGAGGTATTTTCTGGGATGTCTCCTTGTCTAACAGAGTTATCTTCAAGGGAAGAGCTCCAAACTCACCAGGGCTCACATTTGTGTGGCAGGATAACAATGAACGAGGGGCCAGTCCTCCTTTCCACTTGTCTGGCATGATCTCCTGGCAAGGACATGGTAGGTGTTTGCCAGGTGGCTCCTGGACAAGGTTTCTTTAGGGGAGTACAACAAGGCTTCAGTCATTGCTTTTCATAAAGTGCTTTGGGATCCTTCAGGAAAGAGGACTGGCGAAATATTATTACTAACTCGCTTCAATTTTCAAACCAAATGAAACAATTTTCTCCAGTGTAATTATTGTTTCGAACATTAGTGAATGTTCTTTAAAGGGAATGACTCTCATCTTTAAGTACCTGCTTCTTAAAATACTCATTCCTTGGAGTGAATGTTTTTCATTACTGTCTCCCAGGCACCCTTTCCAATTAAGAGGATGTTTTAGCTTTGTTAAGTAGTTGCCAAACATATACATCTATGACTTGCATTTTCCAGATTGTACTCCCTCAAGAGTCTATACAGTGAGAAGAAATCAAAGATGTAGCCCAACATGCACTATGTCTGCCCGGCTGAGGAGACAGGCTCCTGCCTCTTCTAAGAGATTGTTGAGAAGATGTATGGTGAACATATGGTTACATTCTTAGATCAGATTGTGAGCTTTTTGTGGCCCAGGACTATGTTTCACACTTGATTCTTTGGATCTCAATGGGACTTAGAATCGAGACAGACATATGGGAGAACCTCAATCAAGGATTTTTGAGGATTTTCACAAATGATGAAAGCCGATCAAGCATGTTAGAAAAACCCTGGAAAAGAAGACCTGGGACAGTTTCCTTCAGAGGCTCTCATATTGGATTTAAAAACAAAACAAAACAAAACAGTGAAAGACAAAAATCCATTGTATCCAAAATTAAACAAAACAAAAACAATAAAATAAAACAAAATATCCTCAGACATTGTAAAGTCTCTGTAAGTAGGAGATCGGCCAAATGAATAAAGCACTGTGAATTAGAGAACACAGTTGTCTCTCACAAGAATGTATTAATTTAAACTGGGCTCACAAAATATTGCAAAGTGGAGGTATGGGGAAACATACCTGAATAATAGCTAATTATGGAAGCTATAAAATACCCACTTTTATTTAGGAATATTGCTAATAAAATGCATTTGCAATTGATTTAAGTATGCCCGTTAAAATGTAACATGCATTATTCTTTTTGTGGGCATGCCTTCTTTCCTCACAGAAGATGAAAAAATAACCTTATGTCCCCAATATAAAATAGCAGGTTTAAAATTAATGCTATTTTGGTCCAGTATGCCAGAAGTTACCGACCAAATGAGGGGTCCGAAGGGTGGGTCAGTTTCTGCCTCTGCTGTTTGTTGAATGCCTCCCACCTGATTCAGTTACAAACTTCCTCCTATGCCACCGGAATGATCAGGATCAGGAAATCCCTTGGATTCTTAGTTCTTCACAATCCTAGAATATCATCTCAGAAACTCATTGAACAGAACGATCCATTTTATAATTAGAAATAAGTAGAAACTGAGTGCAAATGACTTTGCCATTCTTGTTATTAACTAGGAGGCATAATTTGAAATGTTTTTCCCAAATTTACTTTTTAATTAATTGAGATGTGTATTACATGAAGTTGGTATTCCCTGGCAACAAGCAGCTCTGTAATATTGGAAACTTGTTAGGTAAAGGCTGAATTTGAAATCAGAAGTAGGTAGATGATCTACAAAATAGGAGGCACCCTGTAGACAACAATCAAGAGTTAACTAGGTATGGACCAATTCCCAATGGGACGGCCTGGTATAAAGGGAATGATTCTAGTTCTGATCCTGTCTCTGAGACTAAACCAGCTCCATGACCTTGAGCAAGTCACTTAACCTCTCTGGGTCTTAACTGCCCTACCTGGAAATCCATGACTTAGATGAATTTTATGGGCCCTTCTAGTTCTAACACTCTCCCTTTCCATGCACATAGAATTCACTTAGACAAGAAAATTGCATTTTAAAATCCTCCCAGGCATGAAAAGGGAGCTGTAGTGATTCTGATCAAGATTCTTTGGGGGTTTCATTGAGTATAAAATCTCTTAAAAAAATAAAGTCTGAGCTCTGGGCTTTAGTTTTCTAATGACCATAGGCCATGGGCCAAATCTGTACCTTTGCAGCAGGGTAATTATTTATGTTTAAATCAAATGTTTTTAAAATGGAAGGGATCAGAATAACATTGTGAACAGGGGACTTTGTATGAACTCCCCTGAGGAGGAATGGTAGAACTCTGTGGACAAGGATAGGGCCATAAAGAGCAATATTTAACTGAAATGCCTGTGAAGCAGAAAAGGATCATTTAGAACGTCAGTGAAGTGAATGGGTCTTGGCTCCAGGAGATGAGGAGACTCGTGCCTTTTCTGAATATGCAGTGTGATTTGTCTAATTTGGATTCTTGTGAGAAATTCAGATAGGAGGTAATGAGACCAAAGCAAAATTTCCAGATGTTTTTTAGCACATCCTTGGAGTGAACCACTGGTAAGGGCTTCTGAGCATACTTTCTCTGATGCTAATTGGGCCAGATGATTTTGGGGCCAATTTGATGTAAGGAGAGGTAAGATGAAAGGGGAAGGCAGCCACCCTAGCCCTGGACAATCTGACTCTTGATCTATGATGTAGGGTGAGTGGATATGCCTGTGGGATTGTGAGGAGCCCATTGCTGACTGGCCATATCTGCAGGGCACTTTGTGGTTCAATGACAATTTCATCACCAAAGAATCTGGAGCTGATCCACTATGATTTTCAGAGACACAGCCCCCATGGACTTACATCGCTTAACTTAGAATTGTAAAGGAAATATATTTCTGCCCATGTCTCTCTCCCTCCCCTGTCTTATCTGTAATTTAGGCTTTCACTTTGTTTAGCCATCTCCTTGACCCCTGTAACAATCTATGGTTCATTTTCATGCCTGGATGGGAGCTGGGTATACAGGAAGGGCTACTTTCTGTCCTATTCTGTCTTTGCAAGATAGAGCTGAAAGAGAAGAATTCTCTACTTTTGTTTCTGGTGGTCTCCACATACCACTATGCGAAGAAAAAAAGGCCTGTCAAGGCCTATTTAATCAGATAAGTACTGATGGATAAACTGATAAGGTGAGCCCTGAGAACTCTGTACTTTGGA
Organism: Macaca fascicularis; assembly: GCF_037993035.2. Lineage (NCBI taxonomy): Eukaryota > Metazoa > Chordata > Mammalia > Primates > Cercopithecidae > Macaca > Macaca fascicularis. Next base: position 50,218,805 of record NC_088390.1, read on the forward strand.
ATGACCTAGTTTAGCTGACAGGGAACCAAGGTCAAGCCCACTTGACCCCAGTGCCCTGGAGACACAACCTGGTGTCTTTCCCTCAAACTCTTCTGAAGGTTTGGAATGGAGGGAGAAAGGATGCTAATCTTATTTTCATTTATGGAACTTCTCTTCATCAATCACAAACTCGTGAAAGAGCCCTAAACCAGGGGTCAGATTACAGAACCAGCTGCAGAACAGAGCATCTCTCTTTGGGCTGGCCAACTTCAGTCATAGGTGCCACCAACAGGGTGGCATGTTTGAGTCATTGCATGTTGTATTCCATGTTGACACAACAACTCCCCCATGCCCTTTCTAGGCTGAAGTGGGAATGGCACTGGCAACTCTGGCCTCCACCCCCGACTCTATCTAAAAAAGGAGGACCCTGAACTTGTAACCTTTGGATTTAAAACATTCAAAACTCTTGAAAATGAATGGGGTCACAGTGGGGCAGGATGGAGGTAAGGGTGTAGTGATGGAGGGGTGGACAGCCAGGATAGGTCTCCCTAAAGCATGCTGCTGAGTATTTCTGACACGGGAGAGGCGGTGGGGCCCTCCTGGCTCACGTCGGGGCCTGTGGGGCTGGGCAGGGTGCTGCGGCCTCCAGAAGGCGGGCTCAAGCCAGCCCATGGTTTTTCGTCCTGGGGCACCAGGGCCGCTGTGTAAGGCTCCACGTAGAGGCGGCGGACCGAAGGCCTCGCGTCCTGGAGACTGCTGTTCCGCTCCTCAGGAAGACTGGCAGCGTGGGCCAGAGTTAGGCCCCTGGGACCATCAAGGGCAGGGCCGGGCCGCTTGGCCTCCTCGGGCTCCTGGGCCAGACCACAGGCCCGGGACAGGTGCTGTGTGTAAACGCCCTCAGAGAGCGATAGCGACTGGGTCTCGCTGTGCATTCGCAACCAGCGATGATGGCGGCTGAAGCCGCCGTAGTGGGGGTGCTTGCCTGGCTTCCGTTTTCCCAGGAAGCCTAGCGGCGGCCGCGCACCTGACACAGTCTTGGCGTGGTTCTTGGGTGTGAACCCTGTGAGGGTCAGGCTATGGAGGAACTCAGCACATGAGCGATCGGGATTTGGGCCCTCGCCCTGGGGATCCTGGCCAGGCCCCAGTGGGGTTTTCACGTCGTGCACTTGTAGGACGTCGGGGGCGCTGCCGCTTAGGCCAATAAGGGTCTGCTGCGCAATGTCGTGCGATGACAGGTAGACCAGGTCCAGGTCTCGGGGGCTCAGGGCATCGCTGGAGTCATAGTCACTGTCGGTGGGGAGGAAGACTTCTGAGCAGCCTTCTTCATCAGAGCAGGGCTGTGAATCTGCGAAGCCAGAAACTGATGTTAGGAAAAATACAGTCTTAGCTGGAGCCCGCTTCACAGGCATAGGATCAGTGCATTTGACCCCGCACTTAGAAGGGTCCTGTGCTTCGTTTAATGCCCTGCTGTCACCTCCTGAAATGCTTACACATTTTGAACAAGGGCCCCCACAATTTTCATTTTGCACAGGGCCCCACAAATTGTGTAGTGGGCTCTGGTCTTAGCGGGAGGAAAGGAAAGAGAGGAACTCTGACGGGTCCAGCCCAGACAGAAGTAGGGCAACCTTCCCTCATTCCCATCACACACGCTTTTATTATTAGCTGGGCAGCTGCGGAGAGGATGAAACAAGCTAGAAAGCTAAATGTTATTCATTTATTCATTCCCTATTATTTCAGAGGTGAGTTTTGCATTTGACAAAGTAGCAGGAATTTAAAAAGGTGAACGAAGAAGAGGAGACACCAGTGGTGGCAGTTGATAAACCTGGCTTCAAATCCTAGCTGCCGTCCACCTCCATATTCTGAAGGACTACCTTACTCATTAAAAAATACAACAGTTAATTGAAGAAAAAGCCCACATTCTAACCAGGTTACAGTTAGTCTGCTGATGGTGGAAAATCAGACATGATTATCCTCGGAATATTGCAAAATTCATGGATAAAGTTTGATTTGTTTGGGAGTCAGTATCAAGGTTTCTTCTATTTTAGGGACTAGAACTGGACGGAATGCTTTTTTTTCCCTTACTATAGAAGATGATGTGCATACTTGCTCTTAATTGGCAGGGCAAGATGTCAGTTTTGCCTTTTCACTCCTGGTTGTTACCCAGTATCCATTATCCAGTATCCATTATTATTTGTTTAGTTACAAAATCTTAATTTTAATTGGAACACCAATGCACTTATGTAAAAGACCACCTTTTTTCAGCTTCCCCTGCAGCTAAGCATGGTGATATAATTAAGTTCTGACCACCGAAATGGAAATGGAAGTATAGTATGAAACTTCTGGAAGGCTACATATAGGGACCTGGCTTAGCTGGGTCATTACATTCTTTCTCTTTCCTTCCAGTTTACCTGTAATTAGATGTGTTGGATGAGGTCATGGAGCGACCTTGGAGATAGAAGCCACATGCTAGGATGGTGGGGCTGAAAAATAGAGCTTGTTGCCTGAAGACCATTAAGTCTGCATATCAACCCTACTTGTCTCCTTTTGAGCTTCTTTCACACAAGACAGAAAGTACCTTGTGTTTTTGACATTCTTATTTGGGTTTTCGGTAATATAAACCCAAACTTTATCTTAACTGTTAGAAACCTAAATATCCACCAAGAGGAGTATGGCTAAATGAACTGTGGTGCATCTGTACTATGGAATACTATCCAGCAGCTACAAAGGATGAGATCAATTTATATGTTCTTTAAATAATGGCTACCAATAAAAGGATTCCCTCTTCTGCCTTTTTGAGTTCTACTGATCTGTTCAAGGTTTTCCTCAAACAAAACCTCCATTAGAAAGCATCCCCCAACTGTTGGAGATATTTAATTACTCTTGGGGCAGAGATATTTAATTCATCCATTCATTCACAATGAAGATTCTATATTACTTGAGATCCTGCTGTAATAGAAGCACTGTACTTGGTTCTTGAGTGGAAATAAAATTAATAAGAAATTATATCTGTCTCTAGGGAGTTTACTGTTTTAATGGATGTATAAAGAAAGTATGCATCTGTGAGACTGTGGCAGAGCATAGGTTTTATAAGAGAAGTTCAGCAAATAAGTGCAGGTATGTAGGAAAGAGGGATTATATTTTATTGGGGCAGGATTGATGAAATACTCTATCATTTCATTTATTTTTCTCCTTCCATTCATTCATCTCTATGTCTATATTAATTTATGTCTTCATCCACTTTAAAAAAATGACTGGAGGTAGCTTTTAATAGCAAATATGCAAACGATAAAAGGATTAGAAACAAGAGAGGAAGAAGAAAGAGCACAAGTAGTCCTGTTTTAATATTACATGAGTTGTATAAAATGTTAAAATTGTTGGGGGCTGAGGGAAGGGTGCATGAGACTTCCTGTATATTTCTTTGTAATCTTTGGGGTCTATAATTATTTCAAAAACCATTTTTAAAAACAGCATTTAATTTTTAAAAAGGTAGGGTGGAACCAGAGGAGGGTACTGAATGCTTAGATAAGGAGTTTGTACCTTATTTTGTAGCCAGTGGGTAGTCATCAAAGAATTTTGCAGAATTGACAAGATGAGAGCTATGATTTAGGATAGTAACTAGGATGTAAGATCAACTTGCTGAGGAAGAGATAGCAGGGAGGCCAGCTGGAAAGCTGTGGTCCAAGCTATATTTTCCCTCCAAAAGTTTATCTTGTTCAGGCTGTGGGGCTAAGCAAGAGCTGTGGTTGTGTGGAAGAAAATAGAAGTCCAGGAAAGTCATTCATGGAGAGATGTTTACGGAAGAGTTATTTTGTGCTAGACAGACATGGTCTCTGCTTTCAAATAGCTCAAAGAGATTGCATTAGACAGTAAGTCAGAAAACACATAAGATTAATTTTGGGTAGTGTGAAGTTCTGTGAAGACAATGAAAGTGGATTTTAACTAGACAGTGACTTAGGAGGAAGATGCTTTTGATAAGGTGGCCAGGGGAGGAAGCATCACTGTACAAAGGGGAGTCTAGGTGAGAACTCAGTGATCAAAGGAACCGGCTATATGAAAGTTTTAGGGACAAGTGTTCCAGATAACTGGGAGAAGTGAGTGTATAGGCCCCAAAGCTATTAGTAGATATCAAACTGTGATTCCTAGGAAGACAGGAAATTAAAGGAGTTAAATTTCAGCCTTGATTTGGATTGGGTGGTAGAATGGATGGTAAGTTTAATTTGGGACAGGTTGAGCTGAGGGAAAGCCAAAACGTCAAGGAGGGGATGAACTGAGAGCATGTGGGTAGCAAAGCTGAAGGAAGGTATTTGTGAGTGTAGAGAAGAAGAAACTATTGGAGAGAGAACGGTTGAATATATGAGTGGTGAGGTTGATGAGATAATAAAGAGGGGTGATCAATTGTGAGCACCAGTGCTGGCATTGGTGCTTAGTGAGAAAGAAGGAAGGACACATTGTCCTTAGAGGTAAGTGGTTAGGAAAGAAGAAACATATTTCCAGGTTAAAAGGAGAGAAATGTATAAAGGCCTGGGCTCAATAACTTTGATATTCTTTAAAAAGCCTTAGTACTTTTTCCAATCTTTAGTGGGAAAAATAGGACACTGCAAGTAACAGGATTTCAAAATTGTTGATTGTTTTTGATGATAGCAGGGGTAGGTGCCTTAGGAGTGAGGAAGAAGAGAAGATAACTGAGGATTTGAAATTGGACTTGAAATAGGACCCATCCAAAGAATTCGTAATTGACTGTAGTTGAACACCCTTCTTCGGTTATCTGATCAGTGCGTTCAGCTGTGTGCATGTACTTGTGTGTATCCACAATGGTAATAAACAATATCTGACATTTACTTAGTACTTACTGTGAGCCAGCCATAATGCTAAGAGCTCTAAGTGCTTTATTTTGTTTAACACTTACAGCAATTCTCATTTTGCCGATCAGAATACTGAAGCTTAGGCTTATCAAATTTTCCAATTTGTATTCTTGATAAGTGGTAGAATAGGCAGCCAAATGTAAATCTGTCTCACTACAAAGACTTGCTATGCTGCCATCCACCTTAGCATTTCCATGACTCTGTGTGGAAACTTCCTGAGGAGTGGCACTTAGTTCATCTAATTCACTTTTTGTGGTACGCAGAGTTAAATTACTTAAACTCTCAGGGCTTCTTGACATTGCTGCTACTAGAGAAACATACTAGATCTTGTATTAGTTTCCCGTGGCTGCTGGAACAAATTACCACATACTGGGTGGCTTAAAACAACAGAAATTTATTCTTTTACAGCTCTGGAAGGCAGAGTTTGAAATCAAGGTGTCAGCAAGGCCACACTCCCTCTGGAGGCTCTAGGGGGAGGATACTTTCTCTTGCCTCTTCCAGTTTCTGGTGGCTGTTAGCATTTCTTGTGAACATGCCACTGCTATCTCTGTTTCTGTCTTCTCATGGCCTCTCTTCTGTGTCTGTGCCTTCTTTTCTGTCTCTCATAAGGGAACTTTTCACTGGGTGTAGGATCCACCCATATAATCCAGGATGATCTCATCACAAGATCTTTAATTACATCTGCAATGACCCTTTTTAAAATAATGTCACATTCACAGGTTATGAGCGTTCAGGCATGGACATAGTTTTTGGGGGCCAGGAGAAGACTGATAGTAAAAATTACTAGAACTAGAAGTAACCACCGTAGTATGTGACACTTTCAGTCCATAGTCAAGCACTTTGCAAAATCTGTCTGTATTTTGATCTCCCAACACACGAATAGTGAGAACGTATTGTTGGGAGGAAACTAAGGAGTATATGAAATGTGCCTTAAATGAGCTGACAGTCTAATATTTTAATGGAGTATCATATTTTAAGACCCAATCTCTCAAGGAGAGCCTGTATTGTTTCCCCCAGGTGGAGTTAACTGCTCAGTTCTTTTGCCTCTTAGAGCATTTTATTTATATCTCTGTAACTGCATTTACCAAGTTTTATTATAAATTATCCATTTTCCTATTTGTCTTTCTCATTGGACCATGAACTCTAGGGAGCATGCAATATGTATGTCTTACTCATCTCTGCTTAGTAAATATTGAGTAAGTCAGTCAACAAAGGAATGGACTAAGGAACAAATCAACCAAAGGGATGTGTAGAATCTTTTGTATTTCCCAGATCATATAGTCTGAATATGATATATGAGTGGACTATGAGGACCTCCCAACTACACTGTGTCTTAAGCATCATTGTATTATTAACCTCTTGTGCTATAAATGGTACATAGAAGACTCTCAGTAAAGCATATTGAGTGGAATTGAAACTGAAACGAATATTGAAATCTGGGAGCATAATGAATAGTGATATTTGACTGTCTCTTAGAAATAATACTAAAAGCAAAGCATCCTGAAAGGATCTAATTTACTTAATCTACCATAGATTCCTGAAAACAATCACCCAGATAATTTTGCTTTATCTTTGCTGATATTTGACTGAAGAGCCAGCCCAAATATAGCAGAAAGAACAATTGTCTTAAAATTAGACAAACCTGGACTGAAGTCCTGTCTTGCTACCTACTGCATATATGATCTTGAGCAAATCACTTAGCTTCTGTGAACTGGTACTGTGAATAAGTACTATGAGGAGTAATTTAGTTTGTTAAAGATACTTTAAGTGGGCTGGGTACAGTGGCTTACACCTGTAATCCCAGCACTTTGGGATGCCGAGGCAGGTGGATCACTTGAGGTCAGGAGTTCGAGACCAGCCTGGCCAACATGGTGCAACCCTGTGTTTACTAAAAAAAAAAAAAATCCAAAAATTAGCCAGGTGTGGTGGTGGGCACCTGTAATCCGAGCTACTCGGGAGGCTGAGCATGAGAATCACTTGAACCTGGGAGCCAGAGGCTGCAGTGAGCCAAATTTGTGCCACTGCACTCCAGCCTGGGCAACAGAATAAATCTCTGACTCAAAAAAAAAAAAAAAAAAAAGATACTTTAAGTGCCTTAAAAACAGAAGATATTAATATTATTGAAATTCTCTTTACCCTAAATACAGAATAACATATTAATATCATTAAAATATAAACCAGTAATCAGATATATTTCAAGGTGAGAATGTTGTTGATAATAAAGGTGAATAATAATTTCTTGTATGGTATCTTCTGCTGGTGATGATCTAGTCCAGTAGATTTCCTAACCTACATTTTAGAGTGAATTAGTGAGTGATATAACTGATTTACTGTAGCTCCCAGAACATGAGAGATAGGAGATTTCGTTTCAGGAAAGATGGGGAGATGACATTTCAGGAAAAACTATTGACTCAAAGCTTCTCTTGATTTCAAGAGAAGACCTAGTTATAACCATAGTAACCTAGGAAGGAGATGCAAAAGAGCTTGAATATTAAGTGGTAAATATTATCTCCTTGGTTCATGGACCCACACTTGGGAAACACTGCTGTAGTGGGAATCTAAATATTTGACTTGCATGGTGATTGTATTATTTATTAGAAGACTTAGTGGAACCTATTGCTTAGGGTGGGATAACCCCTCCCAGAACAGTCTGGGAAAATCTCCAGGATGCCAGCCAGGGCACTGAGGAGAGTTTCCAAGGACTTAGGCCACTGCTGCTCCCTCCCTTCCTGGAAAAGAATGCAAAGTGCAGCTTCCATCCCCAGATTCAGGCCATATGCTCCATTAACCATTGTAGGCACCTTGCCCAGTTGTTATTTTAATAAACTTGCTTATGCTCCTCCATTTCCCTGAGAGGGCCCACTGGGCAGGCCAGGACTGGTAGAGCCTTGAATTTCCCCTCTGGTTGACCCAGGAGCTGTTTGATGAAAGTTCTGCTCATAGTATTAGTGCTGGCTTAGGAAGCTTGGCTTTCTTGCCATTGTAATGAGTGTTGTAACTCCTGGTTTCTGTGGGTCAGGCCAACAACAGCAGAGTAGAGTTGATGTGGATTTTGAGGGCGTTATGGGGAGATGACATTTCAGGAAAGAATAATTGACTTAAAGCTATTGCTTTTTTCTTAAAGGCAGGGGGCATGGCAGGACAGAAAGAAAAGAATAATAATCCATATTTGCCCCAAAATCTATCTTCACAGTTTTAATGTACCACTGTCTAAATATATATATATATATACACTTCTATATATATATACACACTTCTATATATATATATATACTTATATATATATATATATATAAAAATTTGTGCTTCAGTGAATTTATTTCCACTGTGTCTGAGTAGTCTTTAAATAATTTATAAATGAAGACTTTTACTGAATCTTTCATCAGGCCTTGGGTAGAACCTCTGGGGTTTGTTCACCTTCTGATATCCCAAGAGAAATAATACCTTCAGATTCCTGTTGATTTTTTTTGAGCTATGTATTTTCTGCCATAGTGCTCTTAACATCATCTGGAAAAAGGTTACCAAGATTTACATTTGGAAGATCAGGATAACCTTCAAATGCATCCGAAGGAAACAACACCCCCCTCCCCTCTATTGCCTCACCCATGTGTCACTAGGAGAAACAGCAGTATTGGAAAAAAAAATTGCTGCTGCCTGTGACCACTATACCCACAGAAAAGGAGTGGGAGAGAAAATACCCATGTGATGGACCAAATAATTCCACCCCCTGCCTTCAGCTGCCTTTTCTAGGAGCCAACTTTCCCCCTTGGGTCCTTGAGAGATGCTTAATTTTAATTGACTCACAAGAGTTCTACTTTGTGTTTTGAAAACCACACAGAAATGGGAAGTAAGTGAAAGAGTTCCACTCTCCATCCCCTACTCCTAACAGATATACGCAAACAAATTCAAGATACTCAACAGCCTTAAAACAGAATCTTGGGCTGGCACCAGAGGCTAGGTTTGTGATAGGCTCTATATTTCTAGTAGGCTCTGTAGAAGTTAGTGAATCCTATACACACAGAACGGAATTGTGCTGCAAACTTTGCCCTGTGGGTAACCCAGCAGGTATGTTCCTCTAAACTGCATTTCCGCCCTTTCATGAATGGCTTTTAAACAATTCAAAGTGGTCACACTTGTGAGAAGGACAGAGAATGCAGTGACAGATTTCATTGCTCTGAAATGCTTCTGCTTTTGTGAGGGGTAGGACACTGAATGTTTCTCCCCAGCTTTCAACAGCACTTCCCCTTCACTGGGTTCCATTTCTCATTTGCAGCTTTCCACATCTTTGTGTTTCATAGCTCATGGAATCTTGGCTTCCAAGAAGTAAATGGACCCAAGAGAGAGTTATATTTTAAGAAACAGAATGATGATCACTCACATTTTAAGTTAATAATAAAATCTGAATGTAATTGGCCAGATCCTCTTAGCAGGGAGTGGTGCAACCCGTCCTCAGGCCAACGTGAGAGTTTGGCACTTCTGTGGCATAGAGAAGGCCACCCTCATAGAGCCAGGGAGGAATCCACTAAGGACCCTGTGGCCAAGAGAAGATTAAACACTGGGAAGGTTCTGTGAGCTGAGAGGGCAGACAAGGGCTGCAAAGGTGGAAATAGAAATGAAGAGTTGTTTGTAGAGTTAAACAAACTGTAGGACATCATAGCATACATAGCTTTCCTGCCTTAAAAAATGCCCTTTCAATCCTATACTTCTCTAGCTACTACCTTCCCTCCTTCTTCCCTTTTGCAGCCAAGATTTTAAAAGAGTGAAAATTCCTGTCCTACTTCTTTACCTCTCATTTACTCCCTGATTTGCTTCTGTTCAGTTTCTATTTCTTTCCCTTCAAAAACGGCTCTCATCTAGATCACTGATGACTTCCTTGTTGAGAAAAGCAAAACAACTGAAGCTTTTCAGTTTTTGAATTTAACCTTACTCTACACATTTTGATTCTGTGACACTACTCTCTTGGTTTTTTTTTTTTTTTAATCTTTCTCTGGTTGTTCCTTCTTAGTGTAATATGTCTTGATGCTTCATTCCACAGGGATCCTTCCACAGTCTCCTCTTCTTGTTCTACCTCCTCTTTCTAGGGAATCCCAAGCATTTTCCTAGCTTCAAACGTCATTCACATGTTAACGAATTCTTAAATCTATATTATTAGCCCAGTTTTCTTTCCTGAGTTCTAGACTCCATGCAGCTTGTTTTCTCCTGAATGTTTCTTTTTGTACGGAATGTTCCAAAGCCAACGCAAATTCAACATGCCCAACCACCCAAGCTTGTTTTTCCTTCTCTCTTACCTTTTTTTGGTATGTGCCATCATGATACCACGAGGCACCCAAGCCAGAAAACTTGGTGTCTCCTTCGTTAATAACTTTCTAAGTTGCCTCCTTGCTTCGATGTTTCTCCCTTATGGTCTCTTCATACAGCAACCAGATTTGATTTTAAAGAGTAATTCAGATTATATCAATCCTTGTTTAAAAGTTTCCAATGGCTTTCCATCACAAGCAGGATACAATCCAGACTTTTTCTATGACCTACAGAACCCTGCCTACTCTGGCTTCTGGCTTCTGTCTTGCTCTCTACCCTATGTCTCACAATCCACCCTTTTGTTCACTGTGTGTCAAAGATCTTGGCCTTCTTTCTATCCCTCACCTACCTCAGGGCCTTTTGCTGTTATATTGTCTGGAATATTCCAACTCCAGATCTCTGCATTACTAGCTTCTTCTTCTGGGGTTGGTTCAAATGTCATCTTTCCAGATAGGTCTCTGCTGAGCATCACCCCAGTGAATTCAACACACTTCCTGCCTACTCCCACCCCTACTGCTGTTTTGTATTATATGCTGGAATTTTCACGACCTGAAATTATCTTGCTTATTTATGTTTTCATTGTTTGTCCCTCTTTCTAGAATGTAAGTAAGCTCTACGGGAGCAGATACTTGGCTTTATTTATCACTGTATCCCTGTTACTTCAGAGAGAGCCTGGCACGTAGAGGGTGACCAGTAAATATATATATATTTTTAAATAGAAAGAAAAGAATGAACAATGTTCTTAGATCCTGAGTTTCAGCCAAACTGCTTGCAATTCCCTAAACTACAAACAGTTGTATAATCTGCTTTCTCTGCCTATAATGCTCTTCTCTTTCCTGTTTTTCTGCTCAACTCCTGCTTATCCTTCATACAAGATTCTGTTCACCTCCTCCAGGAAGCTCTCTTTGATCATAGGAGTTTAATATTTAGTGCCTCTGATAAACTTCATAGCAAGTATGCAATGATCAGGTAATTTTTTGTTAATATATCTGTTTCTCTTATCAGCCTAACTTCTGGTAGAGATATTTGATTTGTATCTCTAGGCCAGTGGCAGTCTATAAAAATGCACTCTAGAAACTCTACTTAAATATTTTGTTGAGTTATTTGGTAAGTCACAGACTCCTTTGGTAATGTAAATTAGCTGTCTCCTAAGTTCTTCCACTTGTCAAGTTTTGGCTTAACACATTGGAGTTTTTAAAATACAGGTGCAGACACAAACTTACTCAGAGAAAAGGCTCAGATTCCCAGTAAAGTTTTCTATAATAAAAATAACATTAAATATGATATTGACAATATATTGTGTATTATATACCATGCATCTTTGATATAGATTACCTTATTCACCAGTAACTCTTCAAGGTATAGGTATTATTCTCATTTTACATACATGGAAACTGAGAGTCAGATGTAGTAATCTGTTCAAGCTCATACAGCTAGTAAAACAAACCTGGGATTTGAATCCAGGTCTCTGATTTCTAAGTGCAAGCTCTTTCTGTTACACCATGCCGCCCTCTACGGGACAAGTCCACAAATCAGGCCTATTTATTAAAAATATTATTATGAAGCTTGCAAAATTGGAGCTCTTACAAACTATAGAATTAAGAAAGATGATTTGAATTGCCATTACTTTAATTGACTAGAAAATGGCACTAGTCTTAGCATGGCTAGGCAAGAGCTTTTTATTGCCTTTACCTAGTATGCTTTCTCTCTACTTATAAGCATAGAGGTATTTTGTAGAAATTTATATTAACCCGGTCAGGTTTTTGCTGTTACACTTAATACCCAAGGGTGGAGAGGTGCCTTGCTAGTTACCTTCTCCAACTTGTTTAAAGTTCATTATATTCATGATGAGGCCAAGCTACTTAACATGCACTCAGTTTCAGGATTCTAGTTTGTCCAAGGTTTCTCTTTCCCACCTTGCACTCTAGAACATTGTGCTATGTGGATGGGAAGTTTTTCCCGAACTCTCACCCAGGTTGGGGCCTGCTTCCCGCCTCATTCTTGTCAGATGCTGTTTAATAGAGGTTGGGCCTGTTCTCCTTTCTTAGTTTGTCTTGCTCAGATTCCCTTGGCTTGTGTGGCCCTTACCTGGCATCACAGTGGTTCCCATTCTGCATCTTTGAAGCCGTACCCCTGCTTTATATCCTTTTGCATCTTGTAAGTGTGAGCTAGAACTAGAATGAATCTTCCCTGCCCCCAAAAGGCATTGATCTTAGGTTACTGCTCTAGTTTCCTATTCCTCTACTGTTCCGATTTTGTTTCCTCTATGCTGTTAGACTCTGACCCCTGAGCAGTGTTTTCAACCACTTTCTGGAACCAATACCTCAGCACAAAAGTCCTTATCAGTGGAGAGAGGACCAAAAGTCCAGGGACTAAACAACAGAACTTCAGATCTCCCGGCTTACCACTCACTGCCTTTCTTCTGTGCACCTCTGGGGATGGGGGTGGGGATGGAAGACAGTCTATATGTGATGATGATGTAGAATTGATCTTCTTTAGGTTCTGCTCATCTGAGGGATCTATCAGCTTAGTGATGGGCAAGCCAGAAACTGGTTGTTTGTATCTTGCATACTGTAGAGCATCCATGATCCATCTCATTTCTCGCCAAACTTCATCTATTTGCTTTGGAATAAAATGGTAAAAGACAGTAAGTTATCAAGTAGTGATTAAAAAAGAATACCTTTCCCTGAGAGTCCAAGATGATCCGATCCATTTTCTACAATATTGGTTTTGGGCAAGAGTAAAATATTTTTAACATAGATTTGTTAAGCCAGAAAATACCTCTTTTTTTTTTTTTTGTAATATTTTGTGTTTTGCATATTTTTACCAGAGAGGCTCTGTCATTTAGTGAAAATAGTGGAAGATTTGGATGCTAGCTGGGATATATCACTTATTAGCGATATACTAACTCGTAGCAAGTCACTTGACCTTTCTGAGCCTTAGTTGCTTTATTTGTAAAATGTGGCCAAAACATTTTTCCTTTATATCTCCCATGGTTGCTGGGCTGATTAGTTGAAGTGATGAATTTGAAAGTGCTTTGTGATGCTGCAGGGTACATTGCTCACACATATAAAGGGTTATTATCTCTCAGATTCTAATTAAATATTCCTCATTAAGATATTGTGAAGGCATATGATAAAGCCGAATTTCAGAATATCTTAAGAAAGAAATGTAGTCGTAGTTCTTATATGTGAACTAGAAAAGCAAAGCTGTACTGGAATATTTTTGCTAAGTAGAGATTTTTGGACCTATGTTAGTAGAAAATAATTGACTTTATATATTAAACTTACTGCATTCTTACATATAGAGTAAGGGCTTCTAAAGTTCAAAACGGCCTAAACAGTTTATTCTTAAATAATTTAAACATCCTTGCATTTTTGGAGTAGTCCATTTTAAGTTGTTCCATTTTGATTTTTGGGTTATCAAAGTCATTTTAATGATATTTTCATTATAAAGTACAATAGTAGTTTCCTTGAAGCCTATTTGCATAAAATTCACTCAGATTTTTGTGTCTCTCTATACACAGATGACAAAAAATTTCCAGATCTTGATAGACATGGGCTATGAGCTTTTTTGTTATTCCATCTCAAGGAGGGGCTGTTGGTTAAACGTATTTTTTCTTATGACCCTGGAATTTGTGGTAGGCTTTCTATTTAAATTCACTTGATGACGTGGGTAAGCCATTAACTTCTTTGGGCCCATTTACTCAACTGTAAGAAGAGGTAATTAGTCTATATGATGTCCAAGGTCCCTTCCAGCTCTGAAACTTTAGGAGTTTTGAGGAACATTTGGAAATTTGGTATTAACTAACTTCCAGATAGAAGGTGTTCATTATATGAGTCATGCAAGGTTAATCTCTCTCTCTCTGATTGTTGAAGTTTTAAAACTAAAACACTGCCCAGTGTTATATTTTATTTTCAAAATTTCTTCATAGGTCTTTAATCTGTACTTAAAACCTACTCATTAGAATATCCACAAACCTGGTCCTCCCAACAAACACAGAGTAGGTCTGAAGTTGTGACATTCAGTCTGCCAAGTTGAGTGAAAAGCTAGCTAGAGTGAACTAGTGAATGGAAGGGTATGGTCTACAGCCGTTTTCCCTTGCTTTCTAGTTCTTGTCAGTCCTGTGGTGACAAGACTCAGCAGAGTATTCAGGGCCAGTGATGAAAGCATGATATTGAGCTTCAGGCTTTTTTAGCTTGGTCAGTTGTGCAGGAAGTTCAGCAGTAGGCAGGTCCATGAGGAGGCACTAAGCCATTTTGAAGGGAGAAATCTAAAGTCTGGGGATAAAGCCAAAGTGGGAATCCCAGATGAGACTCAGATGAATTTTCCCAATGAGATTGTTGTTCTCTCAGCTGGCTTTTACTGGCCCTACCTCATGCAGCATAAACTTGTTGAAAGTTATTTTAAAGGCAAAGCATGACTGTGGAGAGCTTTTAGAATGCCCGACAAGGACAGGGATTGTGTTTTGGTATTTTTTGCTTTCAGCTTTGCAGAGTAGGTATGCACTCAAAAAATGACTGTTTAATGAATGAATGAATGATCTAATTCTTTAGATCTCTACCCGCAAAGAGAGTTATTATAAGGATTAAGTAAGATAATGTAGATGAGTGTACTTTATCAACTATATATTGTTATAAAATGTTCAATTTTTATAATGACAATCATGATTACTGTAGTGGGCTAAATATGGAACCCCCCATAATATATCCATATCCTAATCTGCAGAACCTATAAATATTATTTGATATGATACAAAGTAATTACTTTATATGGCAAAAGATACAATTAAGTTAAGGATTTTGAGAGGAGGCGTTTATCCTGGACTTTTATGCGGATCCTAATTCTAACAATAAATGTCCTCATAAGGACATTTTTATAAGAGTGAGGCAGAGGGAGATTTGTCAGACATAAGAGAAGGAGGCAATGTGACTACAGAAAGAGAGATTGAAGTGATGTGGCCAGAAGTCAAAGAATGCCAACAGCCATCAGAAACTGAAGAGACAGAGACAAGATTCTCCTCTAGAGCCTCCGGAGGGAGTGTGGCCTTGCCAACACTTTAATTTCAAACTTCTGGTCTCCAGACCTGTGAGGGAATACATTTCTGTTATTTTAAGCCACCCAGTTTATAGGAATTTGTTACAGCAACCCTAGGAGGCTAATATAATTATTAGTAAATAATCTACCTGCTCTCTTTGGATAAGATTGTTTCAGCTTTATTGCTGAGGATGAATAGAGGGATTTAGTGTAGAATTTTTTTTAGAAGTATGTAGAAACAATATTTACTTCTTAATTTTTCTCAGTGATGTGAAGAGGTCTTAGCTGAAGGAAAACTTAAAAAACCATATGGGTATAGGGAGGCCTGTGGATTGAGTTTAATGAGACTTAGCTAATTGCTCCAAAAGAAGGCCAATTTTCACCCATTTTACCTTATACTGTTGATCTAAAAGTAACTGACAACATAATCCCCCTGATTTTAAGGTCCAAATTCACCTTCTAAAGACTTGCTGACACATTTTAAAAAAGAAAGACCATGAATTCCCCAGGTCTGTTGATTAAAAAATCTGTGTCCATTTCTCACCCTGCCCCTTAAAAATTTCAGTTTTCATCTCGTAAATTATATTCCTTTCTCTGTACTCAGGCAAGATAATATTTTTATTAAAATGTAAAGGTGATTGGTTTTCTCACAGCACAGCTACAAGGTGCTCGAGGGGATGATAGATTGGCTATATTTAATGAGCTGTGTTTCTATTACAGCTTAGGAGCATTTGAAGCATTACAGTGTATAAATTATAGCCTAATTGCCCTTTAGGCTTTAGCAGCTCAAAATATGCCAAGCTCCAGGTCTTCACACTTTGACATTTCTGTTGCATGTGCTGTCTATAAAGCCTGTATGCCTTATCTATGATTTTCTACACCTCCCTTGGTCTAGCCCTCCCTCTTTCTGGCTGCACTCCTTGGCTTCTTTTCCTAACTGTATTTACATAGACTCCCTTGCTCTTTACAATGTTTGGTTTGTGTAGTGACTTCAACACTGTCTTAGATCTGGAATCATACAAATGCTCTCATGACTGGCGGTCGCCTCTGCAGGTTATGGTGTGTGGTGGGCTGAGCTGTGAACACCAATGGGTGAGTGGCTACAGCTGGTTTTCATTTTGACAGAGAGAGAGAGAGAGAGAGAGAGAGAGAGAGAGACCGAGACCACAAAGTCAACATAAAGGGAGAGATGATATTGAATTGTCTCCACTCAGTGAAATTATTCATGTTGGGAGAAGCAAGGTGGTTCACTGAAGGCTACGGGTATAGGGAAATGGTCTTGTTTCACCCCGACCAAGAAGTTATATTTTGAACCCTTTGAGAATTGGCTTTTATCCAAGTCTGCGTGTACCTGGCTGACTAGAAGGGAAGTATGTAGAGAGGGCTCTCAAGTTACCTGCTTTGGGAGACCAGAGCAGGCTAGAACTTTGAAGAATTCCCAGCCTGGCCTGCCTTTATCCAACCCACTTAATGGTGTGATATAAAAGAAAGAGAAAAAGGCAGTGGAGCCCTAGGCTACATGAAAAAGAAAGGAGCAGGGGTAGTAGTCAGGGAGTAGGAATGAGGCCAGGGAACTCTGGGAGGAGTTTGAGAACACAACGGACTGAAGAAAGTCAGCCTTCTTGTTGGAGGAACATACTGGATTCAGGGAAGCGTAAGTGGAATAAGGCAGAAACAGAACCTAAGGCATGGGTAGAGAAGTGTTCCTCTAAAAATATCTCTGGTTGTTAAGTCATAAAACGTTAGAGCCAACTAGACCCACAGAAGCCATCTAGTCCAGTTCTTTCATTTTACATATGAGGAAATTGAGGCCCCAGAGATCAAATGAATTGTCCAATACTCCAGAGTTTATCAGAAGATTTGGGACTAAAAATGTATGCTCCTTGATTTCTTTTTATTTTTTGTTTGTATTTAATAGAGATGGACGCTCACCGTGTTGCCCACGCTGGTGTTGAACTTCTGGCTCAAGAGATCCTCCCGTCTCAGCCTCCCAGCCTCCTCTGGGACCAACTTCTGATCTGTTGTTATTCGTACTATGCTCCACTCTCTCTTATAGGGGTTCAAAAATAAGCCAGTCTTTCATATTCTCCTCATGCTGCACTCTTCCTTTTCCCTCCCCTTCCCCACCATCTGTGTTCCATTTTTACTGGAAATGAAATCAATGAAGTAAATGTTTTGAATGTTTAAATTCTACATTCTCAGGCCAATGGAGAAAGTAACTTCTTGAAAGTTATTTCTCTATTCTGAGAGGTCACCTAAGATATCTCATTCACAGGATGAGGAAAGTAGGATAAACCTAAAGATTTGTCTGCTCTCCACTTTGCAAGTAAATTACAATATTTTCTTCCTGAGTGTTTCAAACACCTCGAATCTCACATATTCATATTTCAAAGAATTTCTCCTTCTTGTGAATGAATGAATGAATGAATATACAAAGTATTACACATTTACTGTGTACCAGGCATTTTGCCAAGTATTTTATATGTATTATCTCATTGAATTCTCTCAGTAATATTATGAGGTAGCCTATTATTATCATCCCTATTTTACATATGAGGAGATTGGGACTGTTGGGACTACAAGAGATTTCTTTGCCCAAAGTTCACAGCATTTGTTCATCTTAAGTCCTCATTACATCTTGTCTGGATAGCTATAATAACTTCTTATTTGGTTTCCCTGCCTTTAGTCTTGTCCTCAAATCCTTATTTGGTGAGCATGACCAGAGTAAATGCTTACAATAAACAACCAGTATGGCTGTACCACTGTATACGGAAAGAGTATCCTTCCCATATACATAGATTCAAGAGTATGCTCGAATCTATCCTAAACAGAATTGTGAGAGCCTGTAACTTAACTTTCTTCAAAACTTTGGGTAGCTCCCTATTGCCTACAGAATAAAGTACAGATTTCTTAATCACGGCTTTTAATAAAGCCCTTGGGATCTGCTGTCATTGCCATCTTTCATTCTTGCCTGATTTCTACCTCTCATCACTCAATGTATGTCCCAACCAATAGCTTGACTACTTACCATTCCCCAAATACTATTTTTCTGCTCTGTCTGCCTTATCTGTTTATACTTTCTCTTTGAATGCTCTACATTCTATTTCACCTTACTATAATCTAACCTATCCTTGTAGGTCAGGCTAGATATCAATTATATCCTTCACGGGAATGTTTCTGATACAAGGGAAAGTAAATTTTTACTTCCTTGTGTTGATACAGAGCTTATTTGTTTCTTTGTTTTGTTTTGGTATATCTTTTTTTGGCACCTAGCACATTTTACAAATTATGTTTACATACATTTCTAATCTACCCTGATGGATTTTAAACTCCTTAAGATCAGAAACCATGTCTAATTCAACTTTATATCTCGCATACAGTGCCTGACACCTGGTTGTTTAATAAAGGTTTATCAAATTGAACTGAATATGTATCATAGTGATATTTATCATGGGGCTATTGCTATTCTACTCATTTTGTGAATTGAGTAACTGATGGACAGAAAGATTGACAGGTTTGGCTAAGGGATTCAGAGGCAATTTCAGGCCAGATCCAAATTCTCTTGACTACTAGTCAGTACCCCTTTCACAAGACCCTAAGGTGTTACCATAGGCTTTACCAGACAAGACCATGGGAAGGGGAACACATTTTCTGATCTTAACAGCCACATATTAAAGTGTCAATTCTGTGAGAAAGAAGCCCAAAACATGAGGAATTTTAGTTCTAATTGGATCTGGGTTAACATAAACTGGTAGGTCATTTTATTTTCTTTTTCTCTGAGATATTGAGTTAATTAATACAATTTTTCTTTCTATTAGAATTGTCAATGGGCTACAAGGTAAGAATAATATTCTAGTTACTGCTTCTGGGGGGGGATTTTTCTCTCCTGTATGGAAAGCTACCACTATCTACCATGGTGACTGATCACAGTTCTTCGTAATATTGTGATTTATCTGTAACTTTTTCTTAAGACTCTGTTTGAAAATTTATCTCCCTGAGCTCCACGTTTTAACCAACTCAATAGGCTACTTAGACGCAGTGTTCTTTGAATCAGCCTGGACTGCTGTCCTTTCCCAGGCTTGGCTGTCGCTTTTTCCACCCTGCCTCTTCTCCCTTCCTTTTACCCCAGAAGAAACACACAATTACCTGAATGAAATCTAAAACTTGCTGGTGTCTTTGTTTGGCAGCTGCAACCTCGCTGTCTGAGATCGCTTCCCTGAGGGACTGTTGGGTATTCAGAGAATCCAGCTCCACAACAGCAGAAAGGCGGCAATACAGACTAATAAATTTCTCTCTGTAGCTGCAAAAATGAACTGGAAAATGGACAAGCAAAATAAAACATGTTAAGATCTGGTATCAAAATAGAGAAATACATACCTCAGAGAAAACAAGTTGAATGAAAACATGATTTATTAATCCTATCAGTGGAAAATATTAAGCCATAAATAAATTATAAATGTGCTCTTAAGGGGCCAGTTGTCTGGCTTTAGTCAGACAGTATTCCCTTTTAAGGTTTACCAACTCCTAGTAAGGTATGGGGAAGTGGGGTTGGCTAAAGCTGCAGTTATGTGGACGTTTCCCTAAAGTTGGGGCTGAGTGTGTGTGTGTGTGCGCGCGTGCACACACATATATACACACACATACTGGGAAAATAAGCTTGCTTATCACTTTAAAGAAAAAAAGCCAAGTAGCAATTTGAAACCTAGTTTTGGGTTTCACATCTGATTTCCAGTACATATCTTGCCTACTCCTTTCCAAGGCCAGAACCCCCAGAAGACAGAAGACATGCTTTTCTCAGAGTGTCTTTGGTCTGACTGCAAAACTTCCCCAAGTTATGATAGGCTTTGATCCTCTTCTGCCTCTCCCCTTCTTGGCCCTTGGCCCCTCTGGATGGATGATAAGAGCTATTGCTGCCTGGACAGACCATTTTTTGCTTTCAGCAGACTTGGTTTTCTTCTCTCAACAGATAATGGGACAGAGACCACAGGAAAGAGTCCAGCCTTCATCTCCATCATTTCCTTTTTTTCAGGAGGAACAGAGCAGTGTAGGATTGAGCCTGGTGTAGGCAGCTTGAGATGGTCAGATTTCCTGTACTTCTCTGACCAGCTCTGATCATATACCGTAACTTCGGATTCTAGTAGGAGGAGGAAAGCACCCTGTTTCAGACTATCATAGTACTGGCTTCTTCCTGGGCATTGATGAATTTGGAGACTCATTCTTCAAGAACCTCTTTTACTCTGTTTACCTCTGACCTGTACCAGTGTGTTCCATGCTTTGGAAATAGGGCTGTTACCACTCACAAGTCTGTTGAAACATTTTTATTCTGGCTTCTTTAGCGAGGAATTCTAGGAAGAACATCTAATTACAGGTAGTAATTACAGGTAGTAATTAGATGTTGATTCCTGAGACCCAGATCTGGCCATTTAGGGAAGCTAAAACCACACTACCTCAAAATGGGGCATTGGTCATCTCTACACCTCAATGAGGAAGCCCTACTTTTCTGCATATTGAGAGAGATTTCTGTGCACCCTACAATTCCCATGTTACCACTGCCTACTACTTCCTTGCTTTCTTTTTCTCTGGGGATAAATCTTAGGTGAATGCCAGGGCAGTGTGCTCTGTCTTTCCTCCCATGGAAGTAGAAGAGAAGAATGGGGTGAAGGTGTGAGGGGTCCATCCTCACTCCAGCTATGCCTCATTTCAAGGAAGTGTTTCTCAACTTGGGAGGCCTCCGTCTTGGGCTTGATTTTTCTCTGTGGTGTCAGATCCTTCCTTCCCATCTTCTCTGCTCTGTTTAGCACTTTGTTTGCCTGACACAGAGAACTGATTTCATATGCCCTCTCAGTAAATGACAAGCTATGGAGCTTCTCCCAAATGATCTAATTCTCATACTATTTCCCTGCTTAAAGACTTCTACAGAGCTCCCTCTGGACCTGAGGATAAAATCCAAACATCTCCCCATAAGGAAAGCTCCCTGCGATCTAGGATTTGAGTGTATTTTCAGTCACACCTTCCCTCATGCTGCCACCTTCCAGCCCTAGTTCCTCATCAGTCCTAAGCTTTGGTCAAGCTGAACTTACTACGAGTCCCTTTATACTTCCATGCTTTTAAACATGCCTTTTCCTCCTCCTCACACACCTTTCTTTACTAATACCTCCAGGTCAACTTGTGATACGTAAATGTTTTCTCCTCAGCCAGGTTTTCACTGCCATCTCCCTGCCAGGTGGAACTAGTTTCTCCCTCTTTTGTGCTCCTAGATCACTTGTTTCTAAACATTTCATGACACTATCCTACTACATTGTACTTATCTGTTTACTTGACTGCCTTGGCATTAGATTGTGATTTCTTTGAGGGCAGGAACTATGCCTCCTATTAATTTTTATGTCATTGAAACCTGGAACATTGTAGCTTGTCAATTAAGGTTTATTGACCAAATGAGTAAATGAATAAATGCATGAACGGATCTTTGAGCTTTCACCCGGAGGCTCCTCTTTTCTCCATTGTCTTTCCTTTACTGTGGGCTTGATTTTCTTGTTTGGAAAGCTGTTTCAGGTCTGTGATATTTCCTGGCAGCTCCACAGGAAGGAATCACCACGACTTTTTAGCTTACTCTTGACCCTGGTAACTCCCTGAGCGTGTCTTTATGACTTTCAAGGAGGGATTATGTCCTGTTAGCACTTGACAGATGTCCTCTCTTGGCTGGAAGTGATGAGAGTGAAGTGTCTCATACCCTGCCTTTCTAAACCAAGTGGTAAAAAAAAAAAAAAACTGGCTTTTTTCCCCTTTCCAAAATATGACTGGAAAAATAGGGAGAGGCACCGAATAACTTCTGTAAAAGAAACACTATCAGTCTGATGTGAATTCTTACAAGCTAGGGTGTTCACAGCTTTCTCTTGTTGTGTCTCCGTGGTGGGAGCCTTGGATCAGTGGGTGGTCTCACAGCACCCACACCGTCCATGCCATGCACCACAAGTGAGTTATGAGGAGGTTTCAACTATAACGCTTCAGTTTCCCCGCTCTTGTGGTTTTTTTTTTTTTTTTTTTTTTTAATCCAGACCCTTTAATGTTACTTTAACAAATGTTACTTTAACATAGTCTTTTGTGGTTTAGCAATGATACATTTGGTAGCCATAACCCAGGCAAGAAAGATAGACTGGAAGCTTCTAATTTTTAAAAATGTGAATCTCATGCATTTTATGGATAAAATGGTATAAGGCTACAATAATGTCATTAGCTGGACCACATGATTTGTTAGTAATTCACAGACTAAGACGAATTTTCTGTGGTATTTTTCTCCCTCTTTTTTCTACATAAGATAGTGGCAGACTAAAATAAGGTTGGCATCAACACTAGGAGTATAGTACAGTGGAAAGTACGTGGGCTTAGCTATCTGACAGACCTGGGTTTGAACCATACTTCTGCCACTCACCACCTGTGTGACAGTGGGCATGTGACCTCTGGGAGTCTCAGTTTTCTCATATCTAAGACAGGGATTATAATGCCTACCTAGGATTAAGTAATACAATGTATATAAAGTGCCCAGCATAGCATATGGCACATACCTGATACAAAATAAATGTTTGTCCCTCCACCACACCTTTTCACCACCCGTGAAGAATGAGGCATTTAGTGGTAGTGATTAGAATATTAAAACAGGACTGGGATTAAAATAGTCTTCCTAAGGATATCGAACTCACTAAAATCCTAATCAGTCTGGGCCATGTGATCTAGTTTGGAAGCCAAGGAGTCAACGAGATAACCTCCTGGGGTCAGTTTAGTTCAATGAGTCTTTGCCAAGGTGTCAGAAAGAACTGGGGCACAAGGTGCACCTCTAAAGATTCCTAGTAGTGAATGAGTTGACAGGTGGAATAAATCATGTAAAATAAATCATGTAAAATGGGTATTAGGAATGAAGGTTGACACTATGCCATTTCTCGCAAGCCTGTGGCCTGAATTCCATTAGGCTCACTGCTTGGATATTCCATAGGTTCCTTGAAACTCATCATTTGTCATACTGACCTCATCATCATTCCCCTGCCCCAAACCTATTTCTCCTTCCTATGGCCCATTTCGGTAGATGGTAACATTATCCGTCTAGGCACTCTTATTCAGACTCTCTGGCTCCTTCATCTTGCTCTTCAGCCACATCAAATCAATCACAAAGTTCCATCATTTTAACTCCTAAATTCCTCATCTCTCTGCTCTCTCTTCTATACCCCCACTGAGGCTGCCTTGGTTTGGGCTCATGGACCCATGAGATATGACCAGGTGGACCCGCGAGGTAGTCTCTTAATTTACCCGCGAGGTAGTCTCTTAATTTCTTGTCTCATTGTATCCAATGTCAGCCTGATTTATTTGTTTTTTACTCTCCTGCAATCAGTCCTTCATGAGCTGTCAAAATCTAATAAGACCACATCATCCCTTTTCTTAAAATCTTTTCTTTGCTTCCTATTGCCTATGGGATAAAGTTGTACCCCCTTAGTGTTACATAAGTAGCCATGTATGATTTTGATCTTTTAAACTTTTAGCTTCATCTTCTGTCACTCTTCCTCAGGTGCCTTAAGCATTCATCAGAGTGAGCTACTAAGAGTGTACTTAATCAAGCTGCAGGTCTCTGAGCTTTTGTACATACTGTTCCTTCTGCTCAAAATGATTTTCCTTTTCTGCCCGCCTTTTCTTTCCCATTCTGAATGTCTGTTTATCCTTCAAGATACAGCTCAAGTATTATCTCTGCAAGGAAGAATTAGATGTCTTTCCTTTGAAACTCAACAGCCTGCCTCGTATAGCACTGCTTTCATTTTATGAAGACTATTGGTAGGGATACCTATATCCTCTAATGGATTTTGAGCTTGTGATGGGCAGATGGTGCCTTATTAATGTCTGTGTGGTTCAGTCCCAGCACAGTACCTGGCATATAGCAGAAGCTCAGTAAATGTTTGTTGAACGAAGGATGTAGCCAAGCACAAGCCGAGCATGAAATATATAATACCAGGCCTCAAACTATTATTTTAAAAAATTCCCTAGTTTTTTTTTTGTCTTTCTAGTCCAATTGGTGTAAATCATAAAGCCAAGGAAATCAACAAAAACCAACTTTCCTTGTTATAGGCCTGCTGTCAGTTGTGAGCACCCACAAGGTCAGGGCAGGGTGACCTCCTCTGTGCAGGCTAGGCAAGTCCTCAAGAGGCCACATCACCTGATAGAGTTTCTAACGGCTCATGATGCTGCTTTTCCTTCTGTTCCTGGGAACTTTGTAAACAGTGATGCTTGTAGGCCCCCAGAGACATGCTTTATTACTGCAAAAGGGTCCTATCCTGCTCCCACACAAAGGATGGTAGAGTGTCAACCTTCAGGCTGTGGAAAGAGAAGTGGGTTTTTGGTGAATCTGCTTTGTCCCAGCTCAATCTTCCTCATCCAGGTCTCACAACATCCTCCAATAGGACAATTTCTCTTGACCCCACAAGTAATCCTATGAAGGAATAGCCTGTGGGTTTGCTGCAGTCTAGTCCTTATTCTAGGAGACAGAGAACTAAGCTCCTTTATCATTTTGTTTTTGCTAGATCTACGCAGTACTGGAATAGGCAGAGATGCAGTTTCCATAGCTGGTTAGAAAGTCATTTATGATTCACTTAGGCCACTGGCAGAAACAAGGTCAGTTTGCCAAATCTCAAATTATTTCATGGGGACAGGGATGACTTATACAAGTCAAACTGAAATATAGTGCAACCCTTTATTCTATTATAATTTACATATTCCCATAATTCACACCTTTTTAAGTTTCATTAGAATTCCCATGTGGTTATTAAAATTTTCTGAGTTCTGACTGAATTTCCAAAACATTTTCTCCTTTCTCAGAAATGCTTAGTGTATCTCTTGACCCTTTACTGTGTAACTACCTATGAATGGAATTTCCTACTTATAGAAAAAACAATGCTTAGCATCCTTCTTAGAGAGGCTTAGGTCCACTGTAGCAGGCCCTTGGAAGTTCCCATATAAGGTGTCACTAAATGCTTAGTGGCCAGATGCCTAATGGAGGAAGTAGTTATGATAAACTTCCTCTTGGAAAGCTCTGATTGCTTGGGGATAAGATGGAGTTTGTCATGATTCTTACTGAGACCAAGGCCCAGAAATGTTTTTGAAATTGTTGCTGGTGGTGCTTAAGTACAATAATTATTGTATTAGAGCATGTATTAATTTTCTGCTACTGGCAACGTTTCTTCTGTTACCTAAAAAAAGACTAATAGAATTGTTTATGCCCATGGAACTGAGCCCAACCAAGTGGTCTTTTCTGGAAACTTACATGGTCCTCATTAATCAGTTGGATGACCAATGATATGGCAACAAGGGAGGACTAAGAAGGTGAGAAAGTATGCCTTACTCTAGGAAAAACCATCTTAAAGTCAGGCTTTGATGTATGGCCTATTTTTCATAAATGGAAGATAGTATCTGATGCTCTCATATTGCTTCTAGCAATGTGAAGAGGTAAAACAGGTAAAAAGGACAGGCACAATTGAACTTGGCTGAATTCCTGTGTTAACCACATCTCTAGTTTTGTATTTATGTATTAATCTCTTTGTCATAGGCAATGCTACTTAAATTGTGGTCCATGGATTGGCAGCTTTAATATTACCTGAGAACTTACTAGAAATGTAAATTTTCCAGCCTCCTGCTGGGCCTACTGACTCAGCATCTCTGGAGTTGGGCTCCAAGAATTTGTATTTTAACAAACTCTCCAAGTGATTCTTATGCAGGTTAAAATTTGAGAAGCACTGTTCTAGGGCTATCATATCCCAAAGTATATGTTCTACGGATTATTAATAGGTCCCATGCAAAACATTGCTCTAATCATGGTCAAATGAATTTGGAAAATGCTGGGTTAAACAAAGTTGAGCTTTAAAAAATTTTTTTTAAATTTTTTATTTTTTAGGGGGATGACCACTGGATTTTACAGAGCTTTTCATATGTTACTCTGCCACTCAAAATCCTTCATTGGATTTCCAACATACTTAAAGTAAAATCTAAATTCCTTATCACAGCCTGTGAGGCCCTGCATGGTCTAACACCCATGACTCTCTGACCTCATCTCTTATCTTTGTTGCTTTTGCTTACTACACTCCAGATATGCTGATCTCTTAGCCAAGCACACTCTTACTCTAAGGCCTTTGCACTTACTGTTCTCATTGACTGGAAATATTAGGTCTCTGCTCAAATGTTTCTTCTTCAGAGAGGCCTTCCCAGATCACCCAGCTGTATAAAGTGCAGCTTACTTCACTTAAGTCCCTTATCCAGATTTATTTTTCTTCATGACCTTCACTTCTCTGATATTTACAATATTATGGTTTATTGATTGGTTTGTTATTTGTCTCTTCCACTAGAATGTAAGCTCTATGAGAAGTTTTTTCATTGTTGATTCTTCAGTGCCTGGAATAGTGCCTGGCACAGTGCCTGGCACATAGTAGGTTACTCAGTGAATATTTATTGATGAATGAATGAAAAACTGAATGAAGAAAAGAAATGGATGCTAACAGACTTCACCAAATTATAGAATGGAGAATAACAACAGTGGGACAAAGGGTGGCTACTCAGGAAAAGTGTGTGAGCCTCACAGGAACAGACTAGAGAGGATATTTGCAAGGCTTGGACCTTCAGGGCCTTAGGAGTCACATGTACTCTAATGATTGATACCAAGTTGTAGACTGTTCCCACCAAAGCCATTGAGGCATGGGGGAATGAATTTCATGTATTTTTGCCTGTAATCATGGAATAACAATGACTGTTTAACACAGAATGGAATCCTGGTTAGCTCTCCAATGAAATGTTTTCTTTAATTCTTTTCTCTGTCAATTATATATCCCTGGGAAATCATTCATTTTCACGGTTTCAGCTGTTATTAATAGACACTGGACAGATTTCTGTGTTTAGTATCCAATTTCTCTCCTGCATTTCTACTGCCAGTGAAACATGTCCACTTGGATGTTGACTTAGCACCTTCAGTCTCAACATATTCAAAGCTAAAAGCATCACTTCCTTCAGCAAACTATTTTTTCCCTCTGATTTCCTTACTTCTGATAAAGGCAGCAATAGCCTCAAGTCATTGAAGCTGAAAACAATGAGATTATTCTCTAGACTTCTCTTCTCATTTAAATAGTTACCTACTTTTGGGCAACTTTTTTTTTTTTTTTTAAAATATCTATATTTCTTTCTTTCTTTTTTCTTCTGTTTTTGGTTCCTACCCTAACACTGGATGAATAAAATAATCTTTGAAGTTTTTGACCTCTGCTTCCCATCTATCATAAACAGATTCCCCAGCCTGATGCTGGAGATATTGCTCAATATGGCCCTACCTTGTCTGTACAGATTTATGTCCCACCTTTTCCTCACATTTCTCTGATCGAGCCAAACTGGACCACTTGTTCTCTTCCCAATTCTTTCTGAATTCTTCTGTTTTCATGTTTTTGCTCATTCTACTTGCCCCAAAAGAAAGCTTTTCTTTTTCTTTATGTTTATTAACATCCTGTTTGTTCTTCAACACCCCATGTCAGATATCCTCCCCTCCATGAAGGTTTTCTCATATCTTCTTTGAGAAAATGTGCTTTCTTTCTTTCAATATTAACACTTCCAATTTCTGGCATATTCTTCCTTGTTTTATAATAATTTGTATTCTTATTTTACTCCTGCCACCATACGAAAGCCCCTTGAGGGAAGAACGTCTTACTCGCCTCTAAATCTCCACAGCGGGCAGCCAATAGACACTTATGGAAATACCCTGCCCCAAACAGTGTTGTTATATTACAGACTAAAAATGCTTTTTGGCTGAAGAACTCATTAAATGGTCACATTCACATCTAAGCCTCTTGGGAGTGGTATGGCCAATGTGATTAATTGTGTGACACAGAAAAGGTGTAGAAAGGTTAAGCAATTGCCAGTGTCATACAATAGGGAAACTAGGACTCTCAAGTCCCAGTCTACAAGTCTGATTTGAGCTTCTTGTAAGAATACTCCCTCCTCTAGAAAGCCACAATTGCTGTTCATCAGCTTTTGGGCATCTGAAGTGCTTGGAGCAAGGGAAACTGAGAGGCTTAAGCAAATCATCCTTGAGGGATAAATTCAGACGCAGATGCCCAGGGCTCAAATGAGACATCAGGCAGCGGCCTTGTCTGCTTTTAAGTCTGGTGACTGGGGAGCAATCCAAAGAGGGTCTGCCTCCATTCCACCCACCCACTCACTCACCCTCCTGCAAATGGTACAATTCATTTGAACTGACTGAACTCTTGCTAATTGCCTCTTACTGGCCTGTTTCAAGATGAAGCATGGGAAGGCGACAAAGCCTCCCTATTCACAATCTCAGTGGGCAGCAGGGGTCTCTGCAAAAGTAGAGAAACTGGAGCCCAGGCTATTCATTTTTGAAAGTCAGGACAAGATCTTCCACCATTCAGAATCCCACATTAAAATCACAATATTGCATCCTGGGGGACCCTGTCCATTTCTCAAATGGTCTGTCAGAAATTTAGAGTCTATTTAATAAGTCAGTGCTACTTAAAATTATAGACTTTTTTCGCCTCCAAAGTGATACACACTCTACATTTTAATTTCATTATTATTTTTTTCTCTGGTTGGGGGTGTGGGGAGGGTGAGAGAGAAAGGGAAGAAAGGAGAGAGAAAGGAAGTGGGGAGAGAGAGGGAAGGGGAAAGAGAAAGAGAGAGAGAGAGAGAGAGAGAGAGAGAGAGAGAAGGGGCAGTGCTTTTCATGAAAACATCGGTTTTTATATTTATGTTTTAAGAAAGCAGAAGGGAGGCAAGAAGTCCAGCCTGATAACTGAACTTTCTGTTTAGAATTCCTTCTTCTCCATTGGGCCTTTGCTAGGTTTCAATAATTATTGCTCAGGCACATAGTCTTGGAGCTTTGCTTTTTCTCAGACTTGTACACAGTTCTAGGAAGGGTTGTTGCCAAAGCCATCATGTGATTTATTGACCCTCCACTGGGACAAGGGGGAACAGATATAACTTTGTGATTTTATTATAAGGAGGCTGGGTTAATATTTCTAGGTGAAACAAGCTACTATACCAAGTTCAAACATCTGAAGAGGGAGGTTAAGAAACCCTGAGTGTGGGGTGTAAGGATTATTCTGTCCTGGGGCTGTACAGACGTCGTCTGAGGCAGGGAGCAGGAGAAGAAAGGACACATTGTGACCCATTTCCAACACCTCCTGTGTGTAGAGGCGGAAGTTCCTTGCCTGCAGAGGGACACGCGCGGAGGAAAAATAGGAGAGTTACAACATGGCACTTACATAAACAACACCAAACTGGCATAAAACATCTAACAAAATTACACAACTTCAAGCTTGGAATTTTTATACAACATAAATATTAGGGTTCAGCCCATTTAATAATGCTATATAAAATCAAGATTTAAGGCAGTAATGTTCCACATAAACTCTGAAAACAACATTTATGCTTCTTATAAAAGCAGAAAATGATTGCATTCTGTGGGCTTTTCAAAATGATGACTATAATTACATGAAGCAACAAAAATGGATTGAATTAAAAATCCACTCGTTTCAATTTAAGCTGGTTAAGGGGGAAAAACGTAGTTTCTGGCCAAGGACTGAGAAAATTTTACAAGTATCCAAAAAAAAAAAAAAAAAAAAAAGTTGTATGCACTCTTAGGCAGTTAGGCAGCCTTCTCCCAACATGTATATGTAGCCCAAGAGTCACCAATGAAATACGAGATGCTTCAAACCTGCTAAGTCCAAGAAACACTTTAATAGTATCTACTGTCACAAGTAGAGCTCTTACTTTTTTTTTCTCCTAGTGAACACACAGCCACCCCTAGAATAATCCAGTTGCTTCCCTATTGTCTTTACGGCATCTTGTGCAATTTAGTCTTGATTAGTGTTGGCTGCTTTAGACTTAAAATCAAAAGAGCACCCCAATGGAAGGACATTCTTAGAACTCGAATTTATCCTTCTGCCTCCATGGGTTAGAGGCCAATTCATGGTTCTCTCTTGTATTTAAAAAGAGCCAGTCACTCCTATAATGGTCTCCCAGTTAACAGGCTAAACTTGGTTCACTGTGTGTGTGTGTGTGTGTGTGTGTGTGTGTGTGTTTTGGGGAGGGAGGCAGGATTGATGAACATAGGCCCCCCAAAAAAAATTCAATAATGCTACCTCATGTTAACCTATTGGGCAGAGCCTAACAAAGTTTTACTATTTTCCTTTATGCCAACAGTTTTTCTTGAAGTTGCTTATTAGTGGAGGTTAGATTTGTATATTTTGATTTAGATATGACAATAATTTTGACAGAAAGTTCTCTGGGAAAAAATAGCATGGCATATCCTTGGGACATTGCTGTAGATTATAGCACCATCATCCTTCTATTCTTAGAGAAATCATTTGTACATGTGAGTACACCTTTATTTATTTGTATGTTCTCTTTGCTTTATGCTATCTTGAAGCCTTGAAGCTGAGCCTGGTTGGCTTTCAAGGTAGACTAGTCATTGATTTTTTTTTTTTTTTTTTTTTTTTTGCCAACCAGACCATAGTTCAGTGGGGTCCAGAAAACGTGGACGAGGTCCAACACAGAGGAGCTGGAGGAAAGGAGCAGAAGTGCAGCCTGTGTCTACCTGTGGGCATCAATTCAAAACGTGCATGGACATGCAAAGTGGTGTTTAAGTAAAGGAAAATTCACACACATACACACACACACACACACACACACACCCCAGACTTAATGTTACAATGCAGTTTCCATGAGCCATAAAAAAAGAAGATAAAAATGGTAAAGTCTAGTACCTGGTGTAGAGGTATATTGATCTGCTGAAGGAGAGCTTTCACTGCCATCTGGAGCTCGTAGAAGAACAATTGCATGGGGCAGTCAGAAGTATGATCCACACTTTCCATAGATTCAGAGCCAGAAAGTTTTTGGATCCATTCCCATTCCTCTCTGTATGTTGAGTCAAGTTAAAATTAGAAATACAACAAAAGTTCAGAACACGGCTCAGAACTTTCTTAGTGTATGTATCCAGAACCTGGATAACCAATACTCGGTGGTGAAAACTCAGTGTGATTCATGAAATTTGAACGTTTTGCCACCCAAATGGAGCTTAAAATGATCTCTTGCTAATTTCAGCTTAGTGCACCTATGAAACCACATATACCTCAGAACAGCAGGCCTAATTTGTATGAATCAGTTTTCGAGATTGGGGTTCTCAAATATTTTGTAATAATTTCCTGACTGTCCTCATTTTTCTTTCTCTGCAGACCCCCTGTAAATTCTAAGATCCTACATTTTACCACAGGGGCATCTGCTGGCTAATTCTGCAGTTTAGTAACCACAGGACTCTGGTCCAAGTCAGGCAACAAACCACTTGGCACATTTCAACCCTGGCCTGTTGTAATCATGGAGGATATTTTGGTTTTTCTCCCCTTCCAAAAGTTTGAGGAGAATCACAAACAGGAACACCAGACAATTCCAATAAAAGGAACCAAGGGATGCATATCACTGCTTCTATCCTCCTTATGCACCAGTCATCTGTGTCTTTATTCTGCATACTCCATAATCCTTCCTAATGAACTTCTCCAAATGTCACACAGAAGGGAAGGGAAAAGAATGGCAGTGGGAGGAAAGCACATCTGGTTTGCCCCCAAAGACTGCTCTTCAAAAGGAGCTTGAAAAGATCAAGGTAAATGCCTCTTGGGTAACATTGTTTCCACAGGTCTTTCAGCACAAGTCTCTAAACACATTCAGTTGGCCCAGTTTCTCCTTGGAACTCTGCAGGGAGCAGCAGTAGGCTCTCAGGAGCAGGCTAGAGAGGAAAGGAAAGCCCTCCTTTCAGGGGATGGAAAGAGAGGAGGTGCTGACATAGGTTCCCACCCTAGTGAAAACTCTCCGAGGCTTTCCCCAAAGGGCTGTACCAGCCTGGGCTCCAATCTGTGGGTCAGAACACCAAATTGATTGTGGCATGAGCTTTTCATCAAAAACCACTCTCTTTTAACTAACTACCCTCTTAGAAAAGTTTCTGTTTTCAAGATATCTGTTTCATTTCAAGTCTCACACTGGACAAGACTATGGAAAATTTACCCTTTGTCCCAGTAAGAAAAAAAAAAACCCTCAAAATTAAATCCTACTTCAATCTGGGCATACTGTTGGCTTCACAAATAATTGAAATCTTTGAGAACCTGCTTGGGAACTATTTTTTTTTTTTCTCCCATCACTGATACGGAACAAAATGAGAGTTTTGTGACTAGCATATGCACTCATAAAACCTAAAGGACAACAAGGCTAAAATAGGGTTTGTAATCAAGGTAGAAAATAAATTACCGGTAGGACTATCGTGAAACACCTACCACTAATCAGTTTCTGCTAGAAGGATGAAGGAGATGGAACTGACAGAGAAAAGGTTACTGGAATCTTTTGTACAAATGAAAACTGGATCCTTGGCAAGGGAAAATTCACTGGTATAACCACTAGGAGATGGAATCTAAGCCTTTAAGACACAAATCTAGAAAATGGATGAGTGTAATTATTACTAAGTCAACCCACAAATGAACCATGTAACCTTTTGGGAAGGACTGAGGCGATAACGAATGTTGATTGTGGCAGTGACCACCAGATGGCAGACTTAAAATCCAGGTGTAGTTGGTAAGTGAAAGGAGAGAATATGGTAGTGAGTTCCCTCCTCCTCCTCCTCCTCCTCCTCCTTCTCCTCCTCCTCCTCCTCCTCATTTCCTCCATTGTCATCAAGCAATACTTAAGAAACCTAGTGAGACATTAGAGTTGATAAAGTCTTGCCACTTTAGGGATCACATTTTAAACGACCAAATTAGAGTCTCCTTTGGCTAAGCAAATCCATGAGTGTAACTGGAATCTAGTTTATACTCTTTGGGAGTATCTAGTTTATGCCCTTTGAGGTCTGAAGAATTCTGGATAATTTCTTTTTTTTTTTTTTTTTCTTGTCTATTCCTTCCTTTCCTTTTTTTCTTTTCTTCTCTTTCTTTTTTTATGTTGAGCACAATTCAGTTCATTACAGCAGACTTTCAGAGGCCTGCTATGAGGGTTGTAAAGTTGAGCCAGATTACCAAGATTGGGCAACTTTCCCAAAGCTAACAGGGTAATTCACCAAATGCCAAACTGTACAGCAAGTTTCCAGAAGCTCAGGCCTTGTTACTTCTTTTCTTCCATAGAGAATTATAAGGGTTGTAGAAAACTTACAAGGTCCTCAGGCCAGACGGTTAGAGTTAGGGAGAATGAGGGTGAGGAGATATTTTAAGATAGGGGGAATCATTGGCTCTATAAAACCCATTCCTATAGGCCATATATAAAAACAGAAAACAAAAAGAACATGACTGTTTTAGATTACACAGAAAATATCCTGTAAATAGCAATGTTGAAAGAAAAGGTCAGCTGTTCAGTAACCAATTGAACATCAATGGTTGTACCATGAGTAATGCAGAGAGGAATGTGAAAGGACAGTGTCCTCTTTAATGGGCTCATGCCTTCCACCAACCATCAGGCAAACTCTCGTAATTCTAGCATTAAAACTAAACTCTGGCCGGGCACGGTGGCTCACGCCTGTAATCCCAGCACACTGCGAGGCTGAGGCGAGTGGATCACCTGAGGTCGGGAGTTCGAGACCAGCCTGACCAACATGGTGAAACCCCGTCTTTAACTAAAAATACAAAATTAGATGGGCGTGGTGGCACACACCTGTAATCCCAGCTACTTGGGAAGCTGAGGCAGGAGAATCATTTGAATCGGGGAGGCAGAGGTTGCAGTGAGCTGAGATTGCGCCATTGTACTCCAGCGTGGGTAAAAAGAGTGAAATTCCATCTCAAAAAACAAGAACAACAAAACAAAACACAACAAAACAAACAAACAAAAAAACCCAAAACTAAGCTCTGCCCTGCTCCAGTGTGGCACCTGAGGACACCTCACCGTAAAAACTGCACTGGGAAGTAACACTTCAGTTTCCTTCTGGAACATCAAGTTGGTCATTTGAGCCACTGTTTCATCACAAGGAAAATCTTAACTCCTGATCACTTACCTAGAAATGTTATTGTTTTCACGGATCTTTACGTGGCAGAGAATGTTGGGCAACTTTTGGGTAACGAGAACTTTGATTTGATCCACAGAGCTACAGAGCTTTAGGTAACCCAGATATAATCCAGGAGAGAGACGCTGATGACTCCTTTTGTGATAGGAGAGAATATCCTGTAGAGTAAAAAAAAAAAAAAAAAAGAAAACAAGAAAACACCTTGAAGGGCAATCTCAAAACCTTTTCCTTTCTAAGGCAGGCTGGTCATGGATGAAAGGAGCTGTCACTAAGAAATTAGGTGAGAAACCTCAGGTATACCATGAATGCTGGGGAAGTGGTGGCACAGCTACTGTTACCTTCAGGGGAATTCTCCTCTTGGCCAGTAATCAGTTTTTAATATATTCTATATGCTTATTTGCCTAAGATTTCTGTGCCAGCGTAGATGTGTGAGTTGTGTTTGGGAATAGGTGGTGGTGGAGGCAGCTAATAAAGAAAAATAGAGTTGATAATTTCTGTCCTTGAAGATTTTAATGTTTAGCTGTGAGAAACAGATATTTGCAAGTGTAAAAGCTGACAGAACAGTTACGGAAGCTTTGTAATTTCTGGATTGTTAAAATGGAAAAGTCGTTTAAGTAAAACGATTTAAAACAGAATCCAAATTTTACAGTAAGTAGGCTCCTTATCTTGAAAATTAAAAAGGTACTGCCAAGAGGTTTATTGAATTTTACGTTAACATTTAAGTTGTAGCTATAATTATGCACTAATTCGGAGAATGAAGAAAGAGTGAATCAAGCACTGGTTCTTTTTTGGCTTAATTTTTAAAACTAAATTGTATGATAGCTAAAATGCTACTACTTATATTTGACTTTTAAAATGTAATGATGAAGAAGATAATGTTTATAAAAGTATTTGAAGTCTTCACATTTTTTTTCCGGGCATCTTTTACAAAATGTTGATATTCAAGTCACACTCTTATGAAATCCTTGTTCGTGTTATGTTTTGCAATCCTTAACTGGTCTACCACTTCTAGATTCTCAGTTGTCAGTGACTTTGCATGTGATTTGATTAGGTCTCTACATCATCAGCTTCACTGAATTATGTATCTTTTACAAGATTTTAAATTTTTCCCTGTAATGGATTTTCATTGAATTTGCATTCTATTGTCACATCATAATATTCCAAAAGCAGCAGAGACTGAACAAAGCTGTTGATTCAATAGTAAGTGTCAACCAAGTTAAGTACAGGGATGTTTAAATGGAATCTTATTTTTTATGTGGTCAGTTCTCCAGTGAACTATTTGGGTTGTGACTTTTGATTCTCTCTACAACTGCAGGGACTCAGATAATGAATAATTACAAGATTCAGATACCATCCCCCCATATCAGTAGGTACAACTTTTTACATTTAGGCAGTGGGGGTTGTGACACAAAGTTAGGAGTGGTGAATCAGGTAACTTAATATGGTTTGGATTTGTGTCCCCACCCAAATCTCAGGTTGAATTGGAGGAGAGGCCTGGTGGGAGGTAATCGGATCATGGGGGTGGGTTTCCCTCTTGCTGTTCTCATGATAGTGAGTTCTCACAAGATCTGATGATTTAAAAGTGTGTGGCACTTCCTGCCTCACTCTCTTTCTCCTACTCTGCCATGGTAAGATGTGCTTGCTTTCCCTTCACCTTCTGCCATGATTGTAAGTTTCCTGAAGCCTCTCAGGCATGCTTCCTGTTAAGCCTGCAGAGCTGTGATTCAATGAAACCTCTTCATAAATTATCCAGTCTCAAGTAGTTCTTTATAGCAATGTGAAAATGGACTAATACACTTATTATAGGAGAAAGTTTCCTGTAGGTTAGAGCATATCCTGGTTTTCAAAAAAACAAGGGTTAAATAACTAAGAGAGTAAAGTTCAAGTGCCTTACCACAAAAAAAATGATAAGTAAGTGAGGTGATGGATATGTTAATTAGCTTGCTTCAGTCATTCTACATTGTATACATATATCAAAACATCAGTTTGTACCCCACAAATATATTAAAATATAATTCATTAATTAAAAATAATACCAATGAAAATAAATATTTTTTTGAAAGGGTAAGGTAAAGGGAATCAACTCTACCATTAAATTCAGGGAAGGTGAGAAAACAAACATTGAAATGTCTATAGAATTCTATATGGAATGGAAAAGTATGGGATCTTCCTTGACCATCATACTCTGAAGGAGTGATCTTTCCTCTGTTGAATTAGCCACCTGCAACATCTAACAGATGTTATTATGTATTGTTTCCTCTGTCTCATCCTTTATCAAACACATATTGAGTCCCTATAATGTGTCAGGCACCATGTGAGACATTGGGGTTTCAGGTGAATATGATGTCATCCCTACTTTTGAGGAGGTCAAAAAGGACAAGTTAACAGATGATCACAATATATTGAAATCAGTTTTATAATAGAGGCAATGTTGGCATACAGCAGAAGGAGTACTTATATTTTTCTTCTTTTGTGTTATTTTCTTGAAGTGGACTGTGAAATTAATGGTAAGGCTATGTTTTTCGTTGCTTTCTGTCCTTAGTACCCAGTACTTTTCTGTACTATGAAATTATGGTAAGGCTATGTTTCTCATTGCTTTGTGTCCTCAGTATGCAGTGCTTTTCTGTATAAAATAGGTATACAACATGTGGAAAATTAGGCCAGATACCTTAAACAGACCATAAGGGAATAGTAGAAGAGGGATAGAATAAGAATGGTCACAACTGGGAGAAACATCTAATGAGCATGCACAGAAAAGCAAAATCTAAACAATTTTTTAAAAGATCTCTTGGCCAAAAAAAAAAAAAAAAAAAAAAGGCTAGAAAAAAATTTGATCTCATGATCAAGAAGGAATTCTTATTAGTACCAGGACGGATAAGGCTGAACTTTTTAATGTCTTCTACCCTGTCTCTTCAGCCTAGATCACAAGTAAGTAGTTGACTACAAAAAATTCAGCCAAGGTGGAATTTGGGAAATGAACAGTAATCAAAGGGAGAGAAATGGTTAATGAGGAAAGGAAAAATGGAAGTATTCAAATCCACTGAATTTGATGATATGCACCCTAGGGATACTTGCTAAACAAGCAGATGTGGCTACTGACTCACAGGTCATTATTTTTGAGAAGTCATGGAGAACTAGAGAAGTCCCTAAAGACCAGAAAAGGACAAATATGGCTGTCTTTGAAACAGGAAGGGGAGAAACATAGAATGACCCTAGTAATTAAAGACCGCCAACTTATTGATCTTTAGGAGAAATGAGAAAGAACCATCAAACAATCAATTTGTAGTCATCCAGGAAATCTGGAGACACTAAAGAGGAGTCAGCATGGTTCTGTGAAGAGCAAACCATACAGATTACCTTAATTTATTATAGCAATAGAACAGGATTCCAAGACCAGGGAGAAGTCTCCAGTGTAATCTGTTACACTGGATAACATGGGAAAAATAGAATCTGGACCATGTTGCTTTTACCAAGCTGAATATCTGGGTGGGAGATTTGTACATAATGGAGATGGTGAATAAATAGTAGACATATCATTGAGTGATGGTCCAGTAGGGATTGGTCCTGAGGACCCGTCTGTTCAGCTTATTTACTGACATTCTGGACAAAGAAATCAAGAATGTGTGCATCAAATTTGTGGGTCCCAAATTTGGTATGGTTTTGCCTTTCTGGAAAATAGTAATAAAGTTCTAAATGACCCTATGCATTGGAAAAATAAGCCTATGATAATTAGGGTTGAAACTTAATAAGAAAATGTGCTTGTAAAGACCTACACCCAAGATTACAAATATAGGATAGGTAAGAGTATCAGAGAAAAACATGTGGGGGTCAGAACTGACCACAAATAGAATGTGATTTAGAAGTACACTGTGGTTATATAAAAACCAACAGCATTCTGGGATAAAGTAATTCACTCTTTCATTCAATTTTTTAAAAGACTATCATTGAGCATCTACTCCATGTTTTCTTGCCTTTATGTTGTCATTTTTCCTTCTTTAAAATGTTTTGGAGCCTGAAAAATGTGTGGGAATGGAAAGAAGCTATCTCATCCACATAATCTATGATACGTTAGAAAGACCATCTGTTTTTTTTTTTTGAGATGGAGTCTCACTCTGTCGCCTAGGCTGGAGTGCAGTGGCTTGATCTTCTGCCTCCTGGGTTCAAGCAATTCTCCTGCCTCAGCTTCCCAAGTAGCTGGGATTATAGGCATGCGCCACCATGCCCACCTAATTTTGGTAGTTTTGGTAAAGACGGGGTTTCACCATGTTGCCCAGGCTGGTCTTGAATTCCTGACCTCAGGTGATCTACCTGCCTCGGCCTCCCAAAATGCTGGGATTA
The DNA here is from genome assembly GCF_037993035.2 of Macaca fascicularis. Classification (NCBI taxonomy): domain Eukaryota; kingdom Metazoa; phylum Chordata; class Mammalia; order Primates; family Cercopithecidae; genus Macaca; species Macaca fascicularis. The sequence continues at coordinate 50,257,367 of NC_088390.1, forward strand.
TAGGTGTGAGCCACTGCACCCAGCCTAAAAAGGCCTTCTAACACCAAATTGAATGCCTGTGGTTCTACATATTACCTGATTTGACCTCTAATCTGCTTTTATAATCTCCATTTCCACTATAGCCCTTTTGTGTTCCTTATCTCTAGTCAAAATGGATTGTTTTTTTCTTTCCCCATACATGCCCTAATCTCTCTGTTCCGATTGTTTGTTGTTTCACAAATTCACTCATTCTACCAACTTTTACTGAGCACTTACTATGTATCAGTCATTGTGGCTAGGATATTGATGATACTGAGATGAATAAAACACGATCCTTCCCTTCATGGAACTCACATTTCAGTGTGAGAGAATCATGTAAGCAAGTTTTTCTCACCCAGCATCATAGAGGCCATAAGAAGACTGTGGAAGGTCCATTGTGGGCCTATGGGAGGGTGAAATCCACTCTTCCAGTTTCTACTTCATTTCTTTATCGTGCTTTCAATTTAATTTAATTCTATCTATTTAATTTCTTCCTTCTTCTCTCCTTCCGTTTGTTCTTTCTCTCTCTCTCTTTTTTTCCCATCTGGTTAACTTAACTACCCTCATGGCTCAGCCAAATGCCACCTCTTCTGCAATGCCTTCCCTGATATTTTCAGGCAGAATTAATAGCTGCTTTGTCTGTGTTCCCCATAGTACACCGTTTGTACTGCGATCAGGCTCTAGTTTAATTCTGTCTTGTATTACCTTGATTTGTTTACAAAACTGTCTGTCTTCCTTTGAGACTAGGGACCTTGACTTATTCATTTGTTTTTTTCTGTAGCACCTAGAAGAGTGCCTGGCACCTAGTTGACACTGAAAAAAATATTCATTAAATGTGAAGTGAGAAGACCAGAGGAGGTGGGGTCTGGGGCCGGTCTTTCAGGAGAAAATATGCTGTCCTTGCACAGTGACTAGGAAGGGTATATCCACCTTCTCGTCATTGATCAGAGATCCTGAGAGCTTGTTAGAGTAATAAAAGGTAGTTGCTTTTTCAATAACTACAGTACTTTTATTTTGTTGGATGGAGTATGAAAGCTCAACCATCCGTGATGGTAGAGGTGACAAAATGATGGCTAGTGGTCTTTGTAGGACCAAGATTATATGGACTGCAAATAATTTAATTTTCTGAATTATTTTCTAAATTATAAAAATAAAAAGACTTTACCAAAATTTTTGACTTTCAACTTATCTTCAAAACACTGAAAAATTTCAAGTCTGGGACCACTTTCTTCCATTGTAATTAGCTGAGGCTGAATCGGAGCTGCCCTCTTTAAAGACAGAGCTGCTCTACTTTCTGTCTTTAAAGGGGACAAGATTAATGCAGTCTTAACTTACACTTGTTTCTTTTTATGTTAATTGAGCTATAATTCATATGCCATAAAATTCACCCTGTTCAAGTGTATAATTCAGTGGTTTTAGCATATTCACATGGTTGTTCAACTATCACCAGTGTCTAATGCCAGACCATTTTCATCACTTTAGAAAGAAACCACACATTCATTAGCTGTCATTCCCCTATCTCTCCCCCTGCTGTTCCTGAAACCACTAATCTACTTTCTGTCTGTATGGTTTTGCCTATTCTGGGCATAGCATATAAGTGGAATCATACAACATTTAGCATTTTGTGTCTGGCTTCTTTCACTCGGCATTACATTTTCAAGGTTCATCCATGTCGTAGCATGGATCATATGTTATTCATTTTAATGGCTGAATAGTATTCCATTATATGGATATACCACATTTTGTTTGCCCATTCGTCTGTTGTTTGGCATCTAGTTTACTTCTACTGTTTGGCTATTGTGAATAATGCTTCTATGAATATTGGTGAACAAGTTTTTACATGAACCCAATTGTTTCCTAAGTCCAGCCCATTGCCTCATTTCCAGCAATCTTTCTGATTCCTGTAGGTTTTGATCCTTGTGTTTCGAGCTGCTTAGGGGTAGAAAGAGTAGGAATGTGCTGGAAAAAAAGCAGAAAAAGGAAGAAGAGGTCCTGGGCACCTAGGGTGTAAGAAGAAGAGACTGAATACCTAGAGGTGACAAGGAATGCCTAAGGAGAAGAAAAGGAAAACAGGGATGAGAAGGAACAGAAGACACACTTCACCACAGCTTCCCTACAATCACAAAGGATGCAGAGAAAAGGAGGGGGAAGGGGTGTATAGCAGCATGATGGAATGGGAAGGCCATCAGTCTAGGAGTCAGAAGTTGTGGGTTTGGTCCCTCTTTTGGCTGATAGGACCTTGACAAGGTACTTCCTTGAAATTCATGGCTTCTTATGCAAACTGGATACAAAATGACTCACTCATCCTCATTGGGTTTGCAGGAGGATCAAATGATATCATAGAAGTGACAAATGTTAGAAAGCTGAATATATAGTACACATGTGAGAGATTAAGCTTCAGGAAAAAGCTTGCATGTGAGGCTTCCAAGGACTAAAGTGATCCCTGAAGAGAATGGTCGGAGAAACTTAGCATCTGAGAGGAGCCTTTCTGTTGGAAATACTCTCATTGCCGATTAGTTTGCTCATAGGGGCTCTTGTCCACAATAACTCTTTTCCTTCCCAGGCAAGGGTGAGGAGGATTTTTTTGCTCTTTCACAGATAAATGAGAGAGGCCCAGATTTTGTTAAAGCCCTTATCTGTTCTGAAAACCCCATCGTGGATCATTAGTTTTATACAGCTTTTCCTTAGTTGTGATGGAAAGGTAGAAAACGTGATAAAATGCCCGATGAGATGATTAGGCCATTACCAGAGGTCTCCGTGGACTGGGTGTGTCTTGAGGGCAGCCTAGCATTGTTTGAAATTTTCTGAGACATGAATGGTGATTATTATTAACAAAAAGTCAAGAAACAACAGATGCTGGCAAGGCTGGAGGGAAATAGGAAAGCTTTTACAGTGTTGGTGGAAATGTAAATTAGTTCAATAATGTGGCAGATGGTGTGGCGACTCCTCAAAGACCTAGAATCAGAAATACTATTTGACCCAGCAATCCCATTACTGGGCATATACCCAAAAGAATATAAATCATTTTATTATAAAGACACATGCACACGTATGTTCACTGCAGCACTATTTACCATTACAAAGACATGGAATCAAGTCAAATGTCCATCAATGATAGACTGGATAAAGAAATGTGGTGCATATACACCATGGAATACTATGCAGCCATAAAAAGGAACGAGATCATGTCCTTTGCAGGGACATGGATGGAGCTGGAAGCCATTATCCTCAGCAAACTAATGCAGGAACAGAAAACCAAATACTATGTGTTTTCACTTATAAGTGGGAGCTGAACAATGAGAACACATGGGCACAGGGAGGGGAACAACCCACACTGGGGCCTGTTGGTAGGGGCAAGGAGAGGGAGAGCATCACAGCATCAGGAAAAATAGCTAATGTATGCTGGGCTTAATATCTACGTGATGGATTGATAGGTGCAGCAGATCACCATGGCACCCCTATGCAACAAACTAGCACATCCTGCACTTGTACCTGGGAACTTAAAATGAAATTAAAACAAAAATGAAAAAAAAATTTCTGAGACATAATAAAAATCACTAATATTTATTGAGCACTACTTTGTGCTACTCTTTTAATCATTTATGTACTAACTCACTTATCTTCATTAGAACCCTATGAAGTAGGTTTTTTGCAGAGGAGGAACTGTGAGGGATGAGAAGTTAAATAATGCCCTGGACACATAACCAGAAAGGGTGGAGTCGGTATCACACCCAGTCATCCTGATTTCAAAGCGGTGCACAGAATGTGATGTGATGTAGCAGAAAGAAGCCCAGGCTTCCAATGAGAAGGCCTGGTGGTCATCACTCCACTACCCCTGAGAAAAGAGAGTGGTCTGTGGCCTGTTATTGTGGGAATTGCCAGCCTGCTTTGGGTACCACCAAGACCCATCTCTCCCTTTATGTTGAATTGGTGGGGCCAACTCCTGACATAATTAAATCTTAAGTCTAGGAGGGATTGGATACCAGTCCTCTTGGTTTTATTTCCCATTTCCTCTCTAGTGTGAGACTTGTATGGGAAGGAGGGGAGAGAGAAGAAGTAGGGGGAGGAGACGGGAGAGTGGGGTGGGTGGGAATGACATCAGGTGGGAATGTGCCAGTCAGCGGGGGTAAATTTTCCACTTGGATCTATGTGGAAACCTGATCCTGCCTCTATTTTTGGTTTCCTTCTCTAACAACCTTTCACCAGATTGGAATTTTTCTGCACCTGTAACACATTTTTAATGTAATAAGTCTAGGAGAAACCAGGTATTATATCATGCTGAGGCCTGTGCTGTGTTTCTAGGAGCAAAGGTAGCCCAGACCCTAGTTTATCCCTATAGGGGATTAGTGTATTAGTCACCCTGTAAAAGCTCAATTTATTATGATTTTTTAAATGTTTCTTTTAGCACTTGCTTATAAAAGGTGAAGAGGGGAGCCTCAAATGTGTCTGTGTTCCCTGCCCCCACCTGCTTCACACAAGCCCATACTCTCTGTCAATTCCCTATGAACCCAAATTCCACAAAACTAAATCCAGAGGTATTGGCTTTGACCAATTAGCTTACCTTTGCTTCACTGGCCTTTGTCCTGGTTTGGGCCAGTGTGAGGAATGAAAAAATGAGATTATTGTACTTGCCACCCCTTGGCGGGGAATGAAAGTAACTTAGAAACTAAGTTAGCTGTTTAGGGTGACCACAAATGGCTCCTGGGACGGAAGCTCAGATTTGGGTTGTTTCTGTGCAACTGGGTCCTTCCTTCTCCCTTACTCCAGGTTGGCTATCTGTGGATATACCACTGCTTGTATGGGGCTCAGTGTAGATGTTTCTGCCAATTTTTCTACCTAACCGAAGTGTCCTATGCAATTCATTCCTATCACTGGGCTAAAAAAAAAAAACAACAAAAACCAAGAAACAAAAACAAGGAAAGAAAGAAAAAAAGAAACAGTTTGAAGCCCACGTTCACAAAAGAATGTGTGAGGCCGAGAGAGCGTGCTGGACTCAGGAGCATACATGGGTTGGTGTCCCAATTCCACCATCCAGGCCAAGGGCTGCATGTAAGCTACCTGGATTTTGAATTTTGGTGGATATTCAGTATTCAAGTAAGTCTTTTATCCTTTATTTCATCTCCTGTCCCCCACTCACTAAAATCCTGACTTCTACCTTAGAATATGATATAATGTAGCAGAAAGAAGCCTGCTTCCAATCCGAAGATAGGAACTGAAGCCTCAGCTCTGCCATTTTCTAGCTGTGTGCCAAGGGACAAAATCAAGTTTTGTGGAGACGCAAGGGGATATAGTTTCCGGTGTCTTTTTTAAGGAAAATGACACAAAGTCATGAATGCAAAATTGCTATGGTCCCTGAGAGGACCTGGAAAGGGCTTGTACAAGTGAAGGCTGAAGGACATCAAAGCTTCATTAGCTTCACTAAATTGCCTCTGTGTGTAGCCCTATGTCATTCAACCTCTTTGAGCTCTAGTTCTTTTCTTTTCTTTTTTCTTTTTTTCTTTTCTTTTCTTTTCTTTTTTTTCTGTCTCTCTCTCAACCTCCCTCCCTCCCTCTTTCTATTCTTTTTTCTTTTTTAGATGGAGTCTCACTCTGTCACCCAGGCTGGAGTGCAGTAGTGTGATCTTGGCTCACTGCAACCTCCGCCTCCCAGGTTCAAGCAATTCTGCCTCGGCCTCCTGAGTAGCTGGGATTACAGGCAGCTGCCATCACAACTAATTACTGTATTTCTAGTAGAGATGGGGTTTCACCATGTTGGCCAGGCTAGTCTTGAACCCCTGACCTCAGGTGACCTGCCTGCCTTGGTCTCCCAAAGTGCTAGGATTATAGGTGTGAGCCACTGGGCCTGGCCTCTAGTTATTTCATTCCTAAAATGGACTTAATCATGCCTCTCTGTCCCAAGAGAGTATTGTAAGGAATATGCAGGAGTAAATATGTGTGAGGGTGTTTTTGTACATACACATGCATGTACACACACACACAAATACACATGCACACATATATATACAATTTAGAAATGTATTATTATTACAGTTCGTTCAGATATTGGTTTATTGTTTTGATTACACTATCTAGAGTTTCCCTATCCCCTACTCAATTATTTGTCTCAATGGTTCTTTACTTTTTTTCTTTTCTTTTCTTTTCTTTTTTGAGATGGAGTCTTACTCCGTTGCCCAGGCTAGAGGGCAGTGGCATGATCTTGGCTCACTGCAACCCACCCCCCCAGGTTCACGTGATTCTCCTGCCTTAGCCTCCCAAGTAGTTGAGATTATAAGCATGCACCAACATACCCAGCTTTTTTTTTTTTGTATTTTTAGTAGAGATGGGGTTTCACCATGTTGGCCAGGCTGGTCTTGAACTACTGACCTCAGGTGATCCACCCACCTCGGTCCCAAAGTGTTGGGATTACAGGCATGAGCCACTGCGCCTGGCCTCAATGTTTCTTATTGGCTCATTGGCCAGGGTATGAAAATGCTTTATTGGGTGCCCACTATTTGTATTGCCGAATGAATTCCAGATCTAGAGAGTGATAAATAAAAAATAAGCTGCATTTGCAACAACATGTCTCTGGACCCTCTCCACTCCATCATTGCATATGTAAATGGCTCTTGCTATATTTCACTAGACCTTCAATAATTGTGTTTGGAACCTTAAATATACCAGGGAAGTAAGAAAAAAACTACGTACCTGGATGGTTATCAGTAAAATGTCTAATGCTGTTGGCTCCTCAGGTGTTGATAGAGACTTTCTCTGGCTTTGCAGCTTTGAGATCTGCATCCATTTGCCATTAAAAAATGAATAAAGCATCTCCACCTCCCTGATGGTAACTATGAGTATGTTTCCATGTCGATCTTTAATGGGTTCATAGTAAACTCTTCCCAAGTTGTGTGTCCCAAGTAAATTCTGGAAACAAATGGATTACTGGTAGCATAGAGGGTATTATGCTAATAAAGCAGCACAACAGCAACAGAAGACACTGTGAATAATTATCTGATTGCTGAGAAGCTGTTTGCTCTCTCTCTCTTTTTTTTTTTTGCACTTAAACATAGAATATATGGCATCATAGAAATGTACTTCACAGAAACTCAAAGAAAATGTCTTTACAAAGACATTGGTAAAGATTGCAGAGCCTGCAAAGATTACAGCAAGACGCACAAAAGTTACGTTTTTTTAAAAAAAAGCAAATTCAGTATCTGTAAATATTTCTTACCCACATAGACGCAACAGTACATAAACCTCAGTTACCAGCGCTTGAAGAGAATCCCAGATGTTTTAAAGAAAAATGTCTGATATTTAAAGTATGCTTCTGTGGAGTTCTCAAGAGATCTGCAGTAAGCTGGTATGAGGTGGGGTTGTTTAAAATGAAGAAGTGAATTGACAATGTAGCACATTGTACAGGTCCCCAAATGACTGCACATTCCCTTCAAGATACTTTCATTGGGAAATTGGCCTGGTTTGACTTATCTGTATTTCAGGGGCTTCTGTTTATTTAAAAACCTGTTAAAATTGCTTATAAACTGGGTCACCTGAGGCAGACAATACTTTTAGGAAGGTAGGAAGGGAAAGATGCCACACACTCAATGTGGAGGGGCTCAGGTTATTCCTAAAATAAACAGGAGTTTTACAAATATGCAGGCTTTGAAGATTTCTAACGTAGAACACTGGATGAATAGGATAAAATCCCCTCTTGCTTTAAATATCCATGATTTCTAAACATTATAAATCATCTTAGAGCTCCTAGCTGTTACTTTTGTGAGCTCACATAAGTGGTGGTGAGATGCCCTGTTAGCATGAATACAGAAATAGAACTGGGATTTGTAAAACTGACGAGGACAACCTAAAAATGAATGAGCCCGGAAGTCAATATCTACATCTATGAAAGCCCCACAATTTTCCCTCACAGGTAGGGACTGCGTCTGAAACCTTATCTTCTTCCTCACAAAGACCAGACATAGGGCAAGTAAGGAATTTCATAAGTAATTTTTGACATAAAAATTCATTTAGCAAGATGATGATTTTTTTGCAATGGCCTAATCACTGAGTCATATTTTTTCTTTCCAACATTTGACTTCTAAATCATAGAGAAGTGGATGAGGCTTTGAGTCCAGCCCTGTGGGGTACTAATAAGTAGAGTGATGTTGGTAAACTGGCTAGCCAAAAAGGAAAAAAAGAAAGAAAAGAAAAGAAAAGAAAAGAAAGGCCTGATTTGTAGCATATGCCAGTTTCAGTGGTATAAATACTCTTGCTGTAGTGGGATTTCAAACTACCCAGAGTTTGACAACACGCTTTCAAAATCCCTGAATATTTAACAGTTGGCTCTCTTGGGCCAGTACAAGTTGGTTCCAGCCTACCATTGCGATTAAGACTTTACTTATATTTGGTATTGAATTTCAGGGTTGGCTACCATTTATTAACTGTTGGACTTCTGAAAAATTATTTACCCTCTCTTGTCCTGAGTATCATCATCTAAAAGTAAGAGTCTTTACAGCTCAGACAGCTGTTATGCTAATCCTTATCTCAGTGAGTGTTTGAGGGATTAAATCAAGCAACTCATGAAAAAGTAGTTTGCAAACTCTCAAGCTTGATACAATGTAGGGTGGGGGCTTTCTTTACTGCTCTAATTGGAATCCCACCCAGGCTTACATCTACTCCTTTCCAAGACCCATCCCAGATTTCAACTCCTCTGGGAAGACTTTTCCAACTCTGTAAGGTAGACTTTACCATCCCTCTTTTGTCCCTTACTGTTTCCTGTACAAAATTCCATCTTAGCATGTCTCTGGCTTTACTGCATGTATTGGCATATGAGTTCACGTTATGAATTCATAGTTGTTTCATCTCCGTGTATCTGTGTCCCTTGCACAGTGCCTGCAACATGGAAAGAACTCAGTCACTTTTTGTTGACTTAATTGACATTTTGTATTATCATTAAGAGGCTGGAAAATGTGATTCACTTTGGACCAAAGCTGATGGGTAGACATTGATTATGGTGGTCTTTTCACTTAAACAAAGTTATTATCAGTGGTTCACTATCAGCTGTAGATAGGTTTTCTAAGGGGTTGAATAAGAAAGCACTAGAAGTCTTCTTGAAATTTTTTATTAACATCAAATTAGGTTAGATAAGCTAGCTTTGGGGAGAGCCCAATTTAAAAGTAGAATATTGGCTGGGCGCGGTGGCTCAAGCCTGTAATCCCAGCACTTTGGGAGGCCGAGATGGGTGGATCACGAGGTCAGGAGATCGAGACCATCCTGGCTAACACAGTGAAACCCCGTCTCTACTAAAAAATACAAAAAAACTAGCCAGGCGAGGTGGCGGGCGCCTGTAGTCCCAGCTACTCAGGAGGCTGAGGCAGGAGAATGGCGTAAACCCAGGAGGCAGAGCTTGCAATGAGCTGAGATCCGGCCACTGCACTCCAGCCTGGGCGACAGAGCGAGACTCCGTCTCAAAAAAAAAAAAAAAAAGTAGAATATTACTGTGAAAATAAATTGCAACCATCTTCCATGAGGGAGAATTCAGGGTTCTTTAGGGCCTAGAGGAAAAATAGACCATGTTAATACAGGTCATAATCAAAGTTAGGTGATCTGGGGCTCCTGATGATCCTACAAGAGCCACCTGATGGCTAACAGGAATGCATCTAGGTTATAACCAGGACAAATCACAGGGCTGTCAATAAGCCCTAGGCAGAGGCACAATATTTAGAGGCCTTTATTCAGTTTGGGGTGGCACGGACATGGGAAGGTGAAGGAAGTCCAGAGTTGGGATAAGGAGGCCTGAAAAAGAAGAGCAAAATTTTGGGAAAATCTTTTTTCCCCCTTAACAAATGTAAAGAACACAGTATTCATACATTGGTACTTACCTCTTACTCACTAACACTCATTTCTAAAAGCTACGGAGGAGGAAAGTTTAGCACAACCTGCAGTGTCAGAGTTTTACTGTCTTTGGGGGATAAGTAGTTTAGACACCTTTCAATACAAGAGCAATGTACACTTCTCCCTCTTGGGGCCCTGTGTCATTTTCCTAAGAGAAGGAAGAACAATGTGGGCTCTTGGTCACTTACAGGCTTTCTCATCTTAATTTTTGTTTCCCAAATGCTAAGATACTTATCTCTCCTTCTGCCTAGGTAATTTTAATTAAGAATAGACTCCTTTTTCTTTTTTACCATAATATGAGTAATTTTTTCTCTTTAAAATTTTGCAAATTACTACACAGTAAGAAGATGAAGAACTGGAAAGAATGCAGGCTTTGGAGTTATATAAATCTGGATTTGAATCTAGAATCTGCTACTTCCTATCTGTGTAACCTTGGCACAAATGAGCCTTCCTAGGCCCTAGTGTTGTGATCTGTTAAAAGAATACCAATAATAGTACTTTCTCATTAGGTTGCAGTAAAGATTAAATGAGATTAAAGTTTGTAAAGCACTCAACACAGTGCCTGGCACCTAGTCTGTTAAATAAATGCAAGTGGTCACTTCATTATTATTTACTATTATATATTAAAGGAGCTCACTAGAGAGCAGAAACCCAGAAAACAAGGTGCAGATTGCACAGTGCTTGATATGCACTGTGATAAAGGTAGGTCTCCTGACTTGGACACAGTGACTAACCCAGTGACTATGAGTGCAGATGCGGGGGAGAAAGTTCACGACTGAGGCCTTTGTGCGCTGTGATAAAATGTCTGAGCCACAACCGGAGGAGTCTAAGTCAGAGAATGCCTTGGTCAGAATCTTTTAGATTGGCTACTCTGGCCAGAGTATGGAGAGTGGATTGGAGGGTGTTAAGATTGGTAGCAGAGGGATGACTTTGGAGGCTTTTGACCTAATTGGAGTATTCAGGCAGTAGTATACAAAACTGGAAAGGAGAGGAGAGTAAAATGAGATGCCCCAGAGGAAAATCAATAGAATTTATTTTTGGTTGATGCCAATCAAACTATGTATAATGCATTTTTACTTTCCTCAGAACACTGTTATTTTATTTTTTTATTTTATTTTATTTTATTTGTGAGACAGAGTTTCGTTCTTGTTGCCCAGGCTGGAGTGCAATGGTATGATCTCAGCTCACCACAACCTCTGCCTCCTGGGTTCAAGCGATTCTCCTGCCTCAGCCTCCTGAGTAGCAGGGATTACAGGCATGCACCACCACATCCAGTTAATTTTGTATTTTTAGTAGAGATGGAGTTTCTCCGTGTTGGTCAGGCTGGTCTTGAACTCCTGACCACAGGTGATCTTCCCGCCTTGGCCTCCCAAAGTGCTGGGATTACAAGCGTGAGCCACATTGTAAAATATTTTAAATTAGTAGAGTGATCTAACTTATTAACTATGTGTCAGTCCTCAAATTTCTTTTTCTTTCCCTTCAGAAAAGTTTCTCTGTACCTTACACCTCCCTTCCACCTCTCTTACCTCCCTCCCCAACAAAAGGTGCCTTCAGTATTTCCAGACATTTTCTTTGTAGAGACTAGTAAATAGTTTGGGCAATAGGTCCTACCAAAAAAAGGTGATGAACGCAACTTTATCATTGAACTAGGCATACGGAAACTTGGAGAGAAGGGCATGCATACAGTACTCAGGCCTTGACGGGGGCACTGTGAAGGTGACCATTTATTGAAGACTATGAGGCTCTCTGGTCACAGTGCAGGACTGGAGAGCTATCCATCCAGGTGATAACTATGCTACAAAACATTTCTGTGATCCCTTTTCCCTTTGGCTAAAGTTTCCCTCAAGTATGAGCATTGGGGTACATGGGTTTGGATTGACAGATATGTTTATTTATCCAACCTGTACTTACTGAGTGTCTACCACATGCTGGGCATTGGGGATATAGTGGTAGCCAAGACAGACACATTCGCTGAGCTGAGGAACTCACAGTCCAAGTGGGTCACTAAACAGATAATAATACAGATAATAAACTCTAGGATTCTGATCACTTTCCTGAATGACGAATACGAGGTGCTATGAGAGTGATTCACTTAATCAAGTGATCAGAGAAAGGCTCTTTAAGGAAGTATTAAAATTAAGCTGAAACCTGGAGGATATGTAGGAATCAGTAAGGCAAAGTGAGGAAAGAAGGGGATTCCAAGCAAAGGAAACAGCTTGAAAACTAGCAAAGGATACTGAGAAAGACCAGCAAGTCGGAAGAAAATCAGGAGAGTGTGAAACTGTGGAAGCCAAGGGATAAGCCAGTCTACACAAGGAGTATGGAACCAAGCGTATAAAATGTTGCTTAGTGAAACTGAAGTCATTGGCAAGACTAGATCCAGGTTTTGTGGGGGCCTGAACCATACAATTTTGAGGCACTCTTTAAGACAAAGAATACAAAACTACAAAAATAAAACTAGGTATGAAAGTGACTCTTTATCTAGAATGATTAAAGAAATCTCCTCTCCAGCAAATACTAGAGTGTTTGGAATTCTGGGTCCCCCTTCCCCCTGAAATTTCTTTAGGTAGTTTGCAAGAAATGCTTCCTGACTGCAATCCAGCTTCCCTTCCGTAAAACACTGTGGGTTCCACACTCACAGGGGTCCCACGCTCATAGCTCATGCAAGTGAGGTGTCCTGAAGCTCCATTTTGGCAGCATCATCTGCCTCTGATTTCTGGTGCCCTTAAGGACCAGTTTTGTATGTATCACGGTAGCTAAAGTCAGAGAGAGGGTTGAGAACCGATAGAAAATGAAGATGTCAGTGGAGAAAGAGGATGTTGGTAACTCTTCCAAGAAGTTTGGGTGTAAGGAAGAGAATAGTTTGGTAGCTGAAGGGGCATGTGGGGCTATGGGAGGAATTTAGGGGGAGATTTAACTGGAAAGACTTGAGTATTTTAAAATAAAAATGAGAGGGAAGAGATGGGACCCAGAGCACATGTGGAGGAAGGAACTTAAGTCAGGAAATGTGAGACTTCATCTTCTGAAATAAAAAGGAAAACAAAGAAGGTTCGGTCTGTGCAAGGAGGTTTATAAATTTGGCAGAAAAAATCATTAATTTCCTTTTTTTCCTTGATGAATTATACAGTGAAATCATCACCTGAGATGTGAAGGAGAGTGTGGGTAAGGAGAAGGGATGTGGGAGAATGAAGAAGGTTTTTATTTTATTTTATTTTATTTTATTTTATTTTATTTTATTTTATTTGAGGCAGGGTCTTACTCTGTTACCCAGGCTGGAGTGCAGTGGCACGATCTCAGCTCACTGCAAACTCTGCCTCCCAGGCTCAAGTGATCCTCCCACATCAGCCTCCTGAGTAGCCAGGACTGCAGACATGCATCACCACGTCCAGCTAATTTTTGTATTTTTGGTAGAGATGGGGTTTTGCCATGTTGCCCAGCTGGTCTGAAACTCCTAAGCTCAAGTGATCCACCTGCCAGCCTCCCAAAGTGCTGGGGAGAAGGTTTTAAAATAGTTGCTTTACAGTGTGAGAAAGCAAATTTAGTAGAGAAAGGAAATTGGACCACTAGGTAACATTACATGTGAGAATTGTAGTCATGAATTTAACATAAAACCAGTCAGCCCTTTTTTGTGATTTTTTTAATGTGGCAATGTGTAACTACTTTAGACATGTTGGATTCATCCAGGCGTGGGATTTTTCCAAATAAATAATATGAAGGGAAAATATGGAATATTTTCAAGGAAGTGATTAAGATGGGCTAAGGAATCTAAGCTGGTCAAGGAAGGAAATGACTTCAGAAGTGGGCTGATGAATTATGAAAAGGGGTGAGGTCTATAGATTTGGAAGCTGAGGAAGTCCAAAAGTATTGTAATGGGAGTAGTTGAGTAGGGTCACACTGGCCATCATTGCGTCACTCAGTGTCTGACTGCACTGACTTGTAACAGCCTGATCCTTCTCATATTGCTGATATGAGATTAAAGTTCTAAGAAACCTCCAATAAACACATAATAAAGAGCCCCCCTTGAAATTCTAAGGTTTTCCAGTCTGTGATCCAGGCATGTCTGGGCTGTATGGTAGGGTGATGGGAGGGTCCACTAAGGAGTCTGAGGCTCTTGGGAATGTATTTTATCCTAAAGAAAGAGTAGCGTGAGGTGCAGTGGCATGGGCCAACTCAAGTGGGTCAGTGATAAAAGGACGAGGCACTTTGAATTCAGCAGTCATCATGGTCTGCTCCAAGAACTGCTTCTTGAGTTGGAAGAGAAGATTACGCAATCAAGAGTGAGTTGAGGCCAGGCACAGTGACTCACGCCTGTACTCCCAGCACTTTGGGAGGCCAAGGCAGGTGGATCACCTGAGGTCAGGAGTTCAAGACCAGCCTGGCCCACATGGTAAAACCCTGTCTCTAGTAAAAATACAAAAATTAGCCGGGTGTGGTGGTGGGTGCCTATAATCCTAGCTACTCGGGAGGCTGAGGCAGGAGAATTGCTTCAACCCAGGAGGCAGAGGTTGCAGTGAGCCGAGATCACCCCATTGCACTCCAGCCTGGGCGACAGAGAGAGATTCCACCCCATCCCCCACCCAAAAAAACCCCGAGTGAGTTGAAATGAACAGCTCTGTTTGCTAAAATCTCACCGATCATACAAAGCAGCAAGCAACCTGTGTAATAGAATATATCACAGAGGAGCAAAATTTAAATTTCGGAATTAATTGTAATAGCAACAAAATATTGCAGGAAGTTGAATTGTTATGATTGTGAGGGTTCAAGAAATGACATTCGTATAATTGCAGGTGGGGGACAAAGCCATAGAATTTTTTCTTTTGTTATTATGACCCTATTTTTATGCTGTGACCTACATGGCCTGGCCAAACACAGCTTACATAGATTCCTGATATGCATATTTCTGGGGTTGATGTAACTGCAGATTTGCAGGTAGATACCCATTACTGATAAAGGCTCAGTGATCTCTTAACGGCCCCAATCCCATGTAGCAGCTATTTTTTTTTCTGTGCTAAGATCTACAAATTCACTTAATACTAGAAAACAGTAAGACGAAAACTCAGAAAATCTTGGTTAGAATTTAATGTTACTTCTAGGAGGAGCTCTGTAACCTACAAAGATTGGGGCCTTGATCTGATGTGATTGAGAATATGGAAGGATAAATAAATTCAGGCTTAAAGATAATCTTTTAAGAGTTGCTTTCTGTTTGTTTGTTTGTTTTTATAAGTAAGCAAAAATGTCTGTGCTTTACCAAAATCATCACACCAAGAAACTGCTCAAAATATCTGCTCGTCTCTTTTTTCCATCTCCATATACCCCTTAATGCATAGGACACCAGAGCAGCAGCTGTCCTTCAAGTGATCTCATTAAAGTTCTCTTATTTTGCAGGTGATGAAACTGGGGCCCAGAGAGGAGAACTGAGTTGGCTGATTAATATCAAATCTAGAACTCAAGTCTCCTTACTCTTTGTTTAATGAGTTACTCCTATACACTGTTCAAGAGAGACTCACTTGGAGGAGATTGCTAAAGGTACAGTTTTGCTACATGAAACCTGCACACCTACAGGGATGCAGCTCCAGCTGTTCAAGAAAACTTCATATTCTTAGGGGTCTGAAAGAGAAGGGAGCCCACATTTCCCTTTCTAGGTGGGACTGGTAACTGAATTATCCACGTTCAAAGTATTTTCCTTGGGGGCCTGGGTTGAAACCTGGTCCCTTACCTGTAGCTGTGCTGTTGCTGAAAGCATCTTCTGCCGAGTTTGCAGCACTGTGGATGAGGATGAGGATATTGGTGCGCTTTGTCTCAGCCACCTTATATCTTCCCACATACAAGACAGCTGCAAAAGAAGGCACACAGTCATGTCATCGTCCAAGCCAGTACATGATTTAGGTTGTGGCATCAAAGCAAAGCAGGGAGAAAGAAATCTGACCCCTGATGTTTATTCTCCAGTCCATTTTCAGACACACACGAAACAACTTTTTGATCTCTGTCCAATTGGAAAAAGATCTGAATGCTAATGAAACGGTCAGATCCACATTTTAGTCCTTGCCAAATGATCCCATAACTCAGAACAGTGGAGACACATTGTGATGGGATGCAAGCCTCTTTGCTTTGAAAATGTAGTGTACATGTTACTTTGGTGCTTTTTTTAATACGACATAGGGCATGCTAGGGCTGAAAAAGACCTTTGAGATACTTTATTTCTACTCCAAAACTTTGATAGCTGGAGACCCCTCAACTAATGTTTCAGAGATTTGTGTGCAGCAACATTGGTACAAAGTAGAGAAAAATGAAATCAGAACTTAGTATACCTTCGTGAACCACAGAAAATCTGGTGTAATAGAACTGGTGTGAGAGTCATCTATTTCAACAATTGGTACTTGGTCTTCATTGGTGACTAAGATATTGTCTTTATAATAAAATATAACGGCTATGTAGAGTCCCCTAAAAAGAAAAAGGAAAATAAAAGTATTGTCCTCAACCATCTTGGAAAAATATTTGTTTTGGATGTGATAAAAGATGAATTTAAAATATACCTAGGAACACACTCCTTCTAAGCATCACAAGTTCACTAGTTACAACTCAGAGAGAAAATTACTGTCTTGCACAAATTCTCAGGAGAAAAGTGAACTTTATTCTTTTGAACACAAAAAAGAAATTTCTACCAAGTTTCCACTCAGAACCAAAACGAGCGCATTCTTGAAAAGTTAAGATTTCCTGAAAAAACTACATAGAACCCACCGTTTTAAGGTCTTCACAAACTTGTTTGAGGAATGGAACAGGTGTTTCAGGCTCCTTGAGACTGACTGCTTGCGGCCTGTGGTTTGTAATTTTGTACTTTCTGGAATGTATTTTAAAAAATACAGTATAAATTCCACTGGGCAGATCAACACTCCCAATTCTGTCTTCCTACCTTCCTGCCTTCCCCTCCCCCATCCCTTTAGTGTCACTTATCCTCAGGTTCATGTAGGGATTCTGCTCGTTCATGCCTATAAGAAGCTCCTGTGGCCGGGCGTGGTGGCTCTCACTGGTAATCCCAGCACTTTGGGAGGCTGAGGGGGGCAGATCACGAGGTCAGGAGTTCAAGACCAGCCTGACCAACATGGTGAAACCATGTCTCTACTAAAAATACACAAATTAGCTGGGCATGGTGGCATGCGTCTGTAATCACAGCTACTCAGGAGGCTGAAGCAGGATAATCGCTTGAACCCAGGAGGCAGAGGTTGCAGTGAGCCGAGATCGCGCCAGTGCACTCCAGCCTGGGCGATAGAGTGAGACTCCGTATCAAAAAACAAAACAAAACAAAACAAAACAAAAACCTCTTGTATCTTGAGATGCCAGTGGTTAACTCAATGAACAACTCCTCAAAAATGCTGGAGATAAGTAGTATTTATAACTGCAGAGGAGACCACCTGTGTGTTCTGTTGATACTCTTTGCTTGGAAATTTTTGATTTATTTTAAGGTAGGATAAAAAGACATGTAATCAACTCCTTTGCCCTTCTCCCTACTCCCGCAATTGCCTTCTAATATTCATACAATTCTCAATGCTGCTAAAGCATTCCCTGTAAATCTACATATTCCATTAACTTTTTTCATTATAAAATTATTATAAGCACATTACAGAAAGTCTGGAGAATAGAAAAAAAAAAGAGCAAAACCCCACCCATATCATCTCTTCACTTCTATATAACCACTGCTAGCATTCTGGAACAGTTTTTTTCTTCATTGTGTATGTTGGTTTACAAAAATGGGTATAGGGACGGGTATGATTATCATCCTCATTATTCAGAAGAAGAAACTGAGGCTGAGAAGTGAAATGAATTGCTCAAAAAGTGAGTACCTGGGAAAACAGACATTCATTAATTGGACAAATATTTATTGGGGGCACTACTATGCATCAGACTCTGCAGCTACAGTGGTAAGCAAATAATTCATTGCCTCTGTTCAGGTCTTCTGCTTATAACATGGAGCTTGCCCTAATAAAGGTAGTAGACTTCCTATACTTCCTATAACAGCCTTTGCAAATAATATTGCGCGGAGCTGGACTACATTATCACTATTGTAACTCTCATATTCTATGTAATGAAGGGAAGCTGAGGTTGTTGGCATCACCACCAGACTGCTGACAGACATGTCACTGGAGACGAGAATATGGTCCATATCACTGCTGTCAGGCATAGAAGCCTGGGCAGGTGGCCCATGACGGAGGGCCAGTGTGTCTTTGGTTATGATTACATAGGAACAGCTGACTGACACAAGCGTTCATGCCAGTTTCAAGTTTGTGTTGGTAATGGTTATTCCTTGCAGAACACAGCAAAATCATTCTTTTTTTCTGACTTGAACATGAGTTTGGCTGCTTGGAAATAATGCTGCTGGGACTTCCAGTTAAATATGCAAGAGTGAACATGTTTGTTACATACTGCCCTTTCCCTAAACCTCACTAAAAGCAGAGTAGAAATTAAGAAAAGAAGGAAACAACATAAATTTTAAAAGACAAAGTGATGGGAAAGGAGACAAAAGTAAGTAAATTTCAGTAGCTGGAAAGCAGATGGATAGAAAGATTTAAGACTTAGACAGATGAAGTCGAAGGCAGCAGTGGAGAAAGTTCAGAAGTGATCTGATTCACTCCATGGTCTCCATGGACTGCTCAAAGTGAGGGGTGAGTGTGAGCTAAACACCAGAAGAATCTGTGGAAGTCTGTTAAAAAAAATAGTTAGACTTCTTGGTCTCCTCCCTTGTTATATGACTGGACACATACCTCTTCCCCACTCTAGAAGAAAGCTAGTGGCTTGTTCTCTGGAAGTCAACAGATAAACAAACAAAAACCCCAAAGAACAACAACAGGCATCTCTGGAATGGGAGACACCAGGTAGTGTTGAAAATGGGGTGCTGATGATGGTGGTAGTGTACCCCAAATGGGCAGATTTATGCATAAGTTTTTATACATAACATTTCCCTATTGAGTTCTCAGAACACTGGTGTCCAAACTTCTACCTTCCAAGCAGGACACTGGAAGAAACTTCTGTGGAAAATTTGACCAGCCTAAGAGAACCTACCCAAAGATTCTGACATTGGGAATATCCCAATGGAAAGGTGGTACCAGGTCACCTTACAATGAATCCTGTAAGTAAAGAGCCCTATGCGTGTGCTCAGAGCTTCCCAATGGCTATTGTTTCCCTTCTCTGAAATCTGAGTATTCATTGAAGGATCACCAGGCAGTTGAGAAAAGCATCTAACATGAAATATAAAGGCCAAAAATTAGTGAACAAAAGATGAACTTACACAAAAGAAAGATTATTCTGAGAAAAGAAAATATA
Organism: Macaca fascicularis; assembly: GCF_037993035.2. Classification (NCBI taxonomy): domain Eukaryota; kingdom Metazoa; phylum Chordata; class Mammalia; order Primates; family Cercopithecidae; genus Macaca; species Macaca fascicularis. The sequence goes on from NC_088390.1 coordinate 50,276,564, forward strand.
AAATGAAACAAAGCCTGCCATTAATATTCTGAGAAGTAAGAGAAGACTTGCATCCTTATAAACAGAGTAAGAGTCTATAAAAAGAACCAGAGGACAAAAGAGAGCACTGGCAATTAAAAACATGTTGTCAAAAGCTGAGAAACCCAATAGAAGGCTTAGCAATTAAAGCTGATGAAATCTCCAAGAAAGTAAGGCAAAAGGATGTAAGGATGGAAAGCAGAAGAAAAAAAGAAAAGAAAATTAAAGGACGAATGTAGGAGAACCAAAATCTGAATAACAAGAGTTCTAGTAAGATGGAGGAGAGGAAAAGAAGGCCAAGAAATACTTAAAGAAGTAATTTAAGAAAATGTCTCACAATTAAAGGGTATAACTTTTCATGTTGAAAGGACTTTCCAGGTGCCCAGTATAACAGACAACAGATGCCTTAGTACATCACTGTGAAATTTTAGAACATTGGAGTCAAAAGAAAACTTAAAGTCTTCCAAATAGGGGAAAAAAAGGTTTCATATAGAACCTCTGGAATTAGAATGACATCAGATTTAGTCCTGAAAGCTGGAAAACAATGAAACAATACCTTCAAAATATGAAAAAAAGGATTTCAACCAAGAATTCTATACTCATCCAAAACCTTGAATAAATGTTAAGTAGAATAAATACACCTTTAGATATACAATGTCTCCAAATATTAGTTCCCAAGCCCCCTTTCAGGATGCTGCTAGGGGGAAAGCTCCACCATGCGATGCAGAAAGAAGGAACCCAATACTGGAGAGTGATAAGAAGAGTCCTCAATACTGTGGTAAAAGGCAATCCAAGGGTGACAGTTGCACACCAGGCAACCAGTGACCAGTCTAGACTGGAGCAGGACAGAGGACTCCATGAATGTTTCCTTAAGAAGAGGCAATAGAAACACGTAAAGCATCTGATTATATTGAGAGAAGACTGATCCAATTTGAGAATAGTTTGGGGATTAATTATTATAGCCATAGAGAAAAACAAGCAAATGCACAATAAATGGTTGTTAACTCAGGGAAAACAAAAAGCTATACAGGAAAGGAAAATAATCATATAATTTATCATTATAATGTAAACAGTAAATACTGATCTTACTAAAATTCAATATACATATATTTGGAGATTGAGATGATAGGAACTATGCATGCAAAGAAGGGAGGGGTAGGGTAAAAAGAGATGCATCATTACTTTCTTTAGTGAGGTAATGACTAAAACTGAAAAACATAATTAGAAATATGAGCATGTAGGCCGGGCGCGGTGGCTCAAGCCTGTAATCCCAGCACTTTGGGAGGCTGAGGCGGGCGGATCACGAGGTCAGGAGATCAAGACCATCCTGGCTGACACGGTGAAACCCCGTCTCTACTAAAAAAAAAATACAAAAAACTAGCCGGGCGAGGTGGCGGGCGCCTGTAGTCCCAGCTACTCGGGAGGCTGAGGCAGGAGAATGGCGTGAACCCGGGAGGCGGAGCCTGCAGTGAGCTGAGATCCGGCCACTGCACTCCAGCCTGGGCGGCAGAGCGAGACTCCGTCTCAAAAAAAAAAAAAAAAAAAAAAAAAAAAAAGAAATATGAGCATGTTATTTAGAGATATGGGGAAAATACTAAAAAAATTAGCTAAAGGTTAAGAGGTTATCTTTGGGGAGGAAGAAAATGGAAGAAGGAAGAAATTGCTTTTAAGAAAACATTAAAACTGTTTTGTTTTACTGAAGTCATTCAATCCTTAAACAATGAATGAATGAGGTATATATAATTATTATCTGCATTTTAGAGATGAGAGAAATGAAGCACAGAGTTGTTTAGGCAGTTTGCTCAAGGTCACACAGCCAGCAAGAGTAAAAGTACAGCCCAGATTTGAACTCACGCAGTCTGGCTTCAGAGACACATTATAGTTATATATAGCTTACATAAAAATGAAGATTAAACTAAAAAAACCAGACTAAAAATAAAAAGAGAAAAATAAGAAATACTACTACCAGCTGGGAAAAGGGCACATGCAAGCATTAAATATTCTAGGTCTGGTCACATGGTAAAACTGTACTTTGGAGCCCTTGTGGTTGAATGGGGCCATGTGACCACCTCTGGCCGATGAGTTTTGGGTGTAATAACATGCAGAAAGTCTTGCCCATATGAGACCTTCAAGAGTTTTTTTCCTCTCTCCTATGGTTGCTGGCAAATATTTCCAGAGAGAGGATGATAACAACACAGAAGGACTCCCACTGATCAGTGGAAAATGCATAGCATGAGGGAGAGAGAAAGGTTTGGGGAATCATTTGGTTACTGTAACATAGTAGGGTTCACCTTGACTGACACATGGTCTAAACTAACTTTTCTCCTAAGAACCTTGCGGCTTCTCTACTGTTCTTCTCTGCTTGGTTTGGAGCTCTGGAGCAACAGTTCATTTTCTGTACTCTGAATGCAGTAGTTCCCTAGCTTGTAAGTGCATGGAGCATAGGAGTTTACTTCATTCATGTTGGCATGTCTAGCCCCTACTATGTGACCTACAAATTACATAGTAGGCAGGGTTCCAGTTAATATTGTTTTGCAGGTTGAATAATTGGATAATAATATAAATTCATCCCTATAGGATATTGCTATGATGAACATGATTGCTGTTTTAATATTGTAATTCATTATGTATGCCAGTGTACTCACCTTGTGAACAATGAAGTTAGCTTAACATCTCCCTCGAATTTTCATCCCAGTGCTAAGCATGCAGATCGGCTTTGGCCAGTTCTTTAGCCAAAATGTAGAAATTAATGTAGATGTCGGTACCTCTTATTTAGGAGTTTAGTAGGAGAAGTGATTTTTATTATTACTCCCATATTTGGAATATGTTGTATAGTTAGTGAGTCATTAGAGGGTCATTACAGTTCAGTTACCAATTACCCTTCAATTCTAGGGAATATCCATAAAGTGCTGAGGATGGACAGTGGCTCCATTCTCAATGGGAGAAAAGTAAGCCATAGTTTGCCAGGTAAAGACTGCATCAGGTGAATTTAATGCACCTAATTTACTCTTCATAGCAATCCTGCAAGATAGGTAATATTATCCTGACTTTGCTGATCAAGAGGCTGTGGATCAGAGTGGTGAAATGCTCTTTCCAGTAATGAACAGCTTGTAAGTGGTAGAATTGGAATCTGAAATAATTACTTTTTCTAATTGTAAAGTTGGTAAAAGTTTATGTCCCCAAGAAACCACTTAGTATTTCAATGTATTTGAATATTTTAAATAAAAATGTTGTAATAATAAAAAATAATGGATAATAATTTGGTAATTCTCTGTAAGCAATACATATATTATCCTTCATTTATCCTTCCGTACTTAGGGTTATGTTAAATCATCTTAGATTCATTCTTTGTGTGTGTGTGTGTGCGAGGTAATTTATTTTGGCATATTATAAGTCAGCATTTCCCAAAATTTGTGCTTTGGAATACCGATACTGTGAAAAAGTTTTACATGGCTAAAGAAGTTTGGAAAATGCTTGTTTAAGCAAATGTGATATGTCTCTTTATTGGAGTCTTTAATATTCTAAAGTATATTTTAAATTTCTAAGAGAAGATGTAGAATTCAACATTTCCAAAACTTACGTGACAAGAGAACCTTTTTCAGCTGAGCATATTATTGGACCACTGATCTTTGGAACATACCTTGAGCACTGTTTAAGTGTCCAGAGTATATTTCATATAAAATATATTCTTCTTTGTTGGAAAGTTCTACCTCATGCCTTACTTAAATCTTTCCTGATATTGTGTGCAGATTTACATTCCTCTGGGGGAAAAGCATGTACATGACAGAAGTTGGATGGAAACTATAGAAACGATTGGGCCATCTAGGAAATCATTTTTTGATTATTAGATAGGAATCCAGTGGTAATAGGGAGAGCATGAATCCTCAGACAATATTAAAAAAACTCTCATTCTCATGAGTAGTTTCAGCTTTTCCCCTTCTGATCAAGACCAAACACACAGTGGCTTATGATTTTCCAAGAATCATCTGTCCACTTGCTTTGTTGCCTTTGCTGTCACACAGGAACCAATGGCCAGGGATGTGATGGAGAGGCAGAAGATGAGAAAGGAGCTTTGGTAACAACTGGCCTGGTTAAATGAGCCCTCAATAACCGAAAATTAAGTAGGCTTCGGTCAGTGTGGAATATACTGAAGGTCCTGGTCTGGGTAAAGACTTCTTAGAGATCTGGGAAGGGAAATCCCACTTGGGTTTCAGAGCTACTCCATGCATATTTACATATCCTAATGAACTCGTCACTAGAAGAATATTATTTTCTTGCAAACACTTGTCCTCATTTCTAGCTAGAGCCTACATTGCTGAAGGACCCTACTGTGATAGCTATGTAGTAATTGGGAACAACCTTTTACTAACGCCCAGTATGATTTCTCTATAGCAAGCTCAAACTCAGTGAGTATCTCTTAGTTTCAATTGTGGATTTTTTTTTTCTTTTAAAAAATTGTTATTTTTAGAGACAGAGTGTTGCCCTGTTGCCCAGGCTGGAGCACAGTGGCATGATCATAACTCACTGCAGCCTCGAACTCCTGGGCTCCACGATAGTGGATTTCTTACCCAGCTGTTCCAGCAGTGCCCTAAATCTACAGAGCACAATGCAGTTAGAGATCTGATGGGGGCATGGAAAATGAAAACTTTATGTAGGCTTTAATTCTCCAAATAAAACTAAGTACCTCTTCCACGAATCGTTACACAGATCAGAAATCTGACCCTGTCCCAATTGAGCAGCCCGAGTAGAAAAGAAGCTTTTAAAGCCTTCTCAGAGATTCTCTGGGTGTAGCTGGTAAAAGTCTAGGGAATATGTGCTCTACTTTCCTGTGAGCAGTGGTGCAGAGGAAGATTAAAATTCAGGAGGAGGTTACAGTTCAGTACCCAGTCCTGATGTAAGGGTGCGGGACAAAAATGAAGCGTGTCAGGAAGACTGGACTTAGAACCAGAAAAATCCAGCTTGGAGTCCTGATTCTGTCTTTTCCTGGCACTGTGACCTTGGGGAACACCACTTAGCCTCAGTGGTAATTGCCAAAATGAGGATGAACATGAGATACTGGGTGTGAGATTGCATCGTTATTATTATGCTATTATTATATAATTATTAATATAAATATTATTATTAATTATTAATAATTATTAATAATTATTATATAATTATTGTAATATTATTATATAATATTATTATATAATTATTATAATTATATAATTATATAATAATTATTATATAATATTATTATAATATATTATGCTATATTATTAATAAATATGGAGGTTTATTATTATTATTGTTATTATAATTGGTTTGGTTCCTATAGGGATACTCAGGGGATTTTCCTTGGAGGCAAAATGTTTTTGGGTGAATATCCCAAAGAGCTAGCCCCACTGAGGAGTCTTGTGAAGGGACAATTCCGAGAGAAGGGAACTCACGGCAGCTGCTGTTTTTCTTGTGCTTGTTTTCAAACCGTTCGGACAGAGGGAGAGGGAAAGGAAGGGAGGGAAGGAGAGAGAAGTCTCTTCTGAAGGGTTAAAGCAAGATAGTGCTGTAAAGTGATTCCAGATGTACAAATATTAATATCTCTCTCCCTGATGAATGAGAAGGTATGACCCAGTTAGGAAACTGCTAAAATTACCGGCGCCACCGAGACCTCAGCTGATGGCCCGGCACAGATTTTTATCCTTACCCCGGCAACTGTAATGCTGATGAAGGGCTCGGACCTGCTGCAGCAGACCTTCCAAAACTTCACTCTGTCCCTTGTGTCTGGGCTCTCTGTCGTCATAGTCTTTCCAGTCTATTGAACAAAAGAAATAAACAGAGTGAAATTTTAAAGCAGGGGAGGCCTCTTCCTTGCCCTGCCTCAGGAGCCGGAGTTTTGCTCATACTACCCACAGACTCCGCGGATGAGTATCCCGCACATGCAGAGCAAGCGGGCGATGCTAAGGATTTGGAAGCTGCCATTGTTCAGAGCTCTGTGCAAAACAGTAATTGTGGTTGGTTTCTTGTGTCGAGCAGTCTTAGGGCAAGAGAAAATGGTAATTGAAGGCCAAAAGAAAACAGGAATTTGGGAGTCCAATCTCACCTCTTCCAACCCCTTCTCCCCTTTTAGCCTTCTATATCCTAACCAGTTCCTCTGCCATCTCTCCACTGAGCACCCCAAGTCTCAACTGGATTTTCACAGTAGGAAAGAAAGGGGTGGGAATGTGCAGACTAGATGAAATCCACAGTCCCAGTGCTTTTATTGTAGGTTTCACACTTTTGGCCAAATTGACATTTCTTTCCAAGGAAAGAGCCCATGTCAGATGCCAAGAAATGGAAATCTACATTTTGCTCTAATGAATGTCTGCTTTGGTTAGCTGGCACAGCAGCCCCTGCACATACTCTGAGCCACCAACCACCCTGTCTGCTCAGTCTCTAAATATACAGTATTAGCTTACAAGGCAAATTTAAATTGCAATACCCACTGAGATTTTTCTCCCCCTTCTGTTTTCATTCCGTTTAGCTATAATGATATCAAGAGTAATAACCCATATGGGACTAATGTCAAGATTGTAATTCTGCTGTCTCCAACTCTTGATTTTTTTTTTTTCTAGCAGGTCAGTCATTTCAGAGTCCATCCCTTCTTCCTTCTATTTTCTTTCCTCCAGTTTTCCTTTCTGGAGGAAAAAACAGAAAGCAGCAACTTGATGTCCTTCTTAGTGGAGATGCTTTCGGTAAAATTGCTAGTCCTTCTTCCCCAGAAAAGCCAGTTAGTTCATGAGTGTATCTTGGGCTTAAATTCTAGTTGAACAAGTTTCAAACTCCTTCCCCCACAGATTTATTTTGAAATATGGGGTCTTTTTCATTCAGAAACTTAAGTAGATGTCATGACAGTTAAAGTCATGTAAAAGCATTCCATAGTGGTTCATCCAAGGCCCGGGCATATAGCATAGTTAGGAGGACCATGGGTTCTGAAGTCAGGTAAACACAGGTGTGAATCCTGGCTCCTCCAATTCCTAGCTCAGTGTCTGCAGGCAAGTTACTTATACCAACAGGGCCTCTACTTCCTAACATGAAAAAATGAGGATAGTATCTACTTTGCAGGATACTTGTGAGGATTAAATGAGAGATATCTTAGGTATCTGGCACAATGCCTAGTACATGATAGCATTCTGTAAATATAACTTAAAAGGAAGGGAATTCATGACGGAAACACCATTTCTTACCCTATCAGATGATTACCTATGAAGAAGGGGGCCTCAGCGATTTTCTGATCCTTCTTCCTTTCCACCCTCCCCCATGTACCTGCTTTATTTTACTTTTCAGAAGACCGGGACTGATATAACCAATCCAGTTGTATATGACTCAGCTTTTTAGTGGCACAGCCAGGGCAATAATAACATCTCCTGACCCTCAATATATTGCTCATTTCATATACCATGGACATGATTTTTATTTTTCTATTTTCTCTTGGGAAGGAAGGTCAGAAGCTTGGTTGGCGTTTGTGTGATGTGGCTTAATTGTGGTCAATGCTGGAGACAGGGAATTGGCATAGGTACCTTTTGTAGAGTCTTTGTTCCTTGTGGTCAAGAACCATGACTTAATTTCTCTTTGCCTCAGATTTTTTCTTTGTAAAGTGAGGTTTTTCTTTTCCTTTTTTTTTCTGAGAAACAGTCTCTCTCTGTCACTCAGGCTGGGGTGCAGTGGCACAATCTTGGCTCACCACAACCTCTGCCTCCCAGGTTCAAGTGATTCTCCTGCCTCAGTCTCCCAAGTAGCTAGGACTACAGGTGTGTACCAGCAGGCCCGGCTAATTTTTGTAGCTTTAGTAGAGACAGGGTTTCACCATGTTGGCTAGGCTGGTCGCGAACTTCTGACCTCAAGTGATCCACCTGCCTTGGCTTCCCAAAGTGCTAGGATTACAGGCATGAGCCACCGTGGGCCTGGCCTGTAAAGTGAGGTTTCTGTTTTTGTTTTTTCATTTTGAGACGGAGTCTCATTCTATTGCCTAGGCTGGAGTGCAGTGGCGCAATCTCGACTCACTGCAACCTCCGCCTCCTGAGTTCAAGCGATTCTCCTGCTTCAGCCTCCCTAGTAGCTGGGACCACAGGCGTGTGCCACCACGCCCAGCTAATTTTTGTATTTTTAGTAGAGACGGGGTTTCACCATGTTGTCCAGACTGCTCTTGAACTCTTACCTCACGTGATCCACCTGCCTTGGCCTCCCAAAGTGCTGGGATTACAGGAGTTTTTAAGTCTCTTTTTAGTTTGTCTGAGGTTTAAGAAAGCAAAGCACCATCTGGGGCACAGAGCAGAGTCATTAAATGTTGGTGAGGTGTTGTGAATAGAAGCATGATGGTGTTCAGTTAGGATAAGGTACGAAAGGATTTTTACTGGGAAGTTAAAAAATGTTTGAGGAAATAAACACTTGGTATCCTTTAGATCGTTTTTAGCACCCCCCAGAATTGGGGCACAGTGAGAATAAACGTTGCTCTCATAGATTCCCACAGGCCATTAGGAGTTTGTTCTCTTAGTTGGATGAATGCATCTGACATGCTCATGATCAGATAAGCAAGGTTGTGTGTTTGAGTAAGACTCCTAGGTGGCTGAATTACTATGCGTCCCTCAACATGCTAATGCATTCTAAGGAGTGTGACTGCTGCCATCAATGCGAGGAGAGCTGAAATAGGCCTGTCTCTTTCAGCCCTATTACATCAGAGGCGAGCTCCATCTGATGACTTTATGATACATTAGAAAATTGCTAATGCTAAATTGCAGCCCGAGCGAGCACTGGACATAATGCCAAGGTTTTTGGAAAGAATGAGTTTTTCTCATAGATGTTTGGAAGGTTCTGACGACTACATAAAATAGGAGACTTTAGGGATGAGGGAGAAAATTGAAAATATATTAAGAAATCAGGAACCTGACAGGAATAAACTTAGCGTGGTAGGAAAAGAGCAGATTGTGCCACATAATACAGCTCACTGTTCTGGTAATGAGACACTTCAACTGCAACACAATGCCGAGCTTACATTCACTGGCGATATCGGGATTTTCCTGATCGTAACTCAGACAAGCCTGTCTGGGTCCTTTTCTCTTATTATGCACCATACCATATAACATAAGTCTATAAAAACACATTAAGGCCTTTTGTGAAAATATTAAAAAAAAGTTTTTATAGCCTACTGGAACATATTACCAAATTTCCAATTACCCTGTCATGTTAGAATACATTGTCCTCTAGTAAATATCTGAATACCGATATATGTTACATCACAATGTCATACTCTGTTTATAAATAGGAGTGTTTTTATATTGTTCCTCCCAAGCGATAGGGCATGGCTGCAACAACTATAACCACATGTTAGGATTTCAGTTCTTTGTCAGTTATCCCTACTAATCAAACGTATCATTTTAGAAAGTGGTGGCTATTTGATATGTTAATTACCAGTTAATAAGTGACTCCTCCCAGTCCTGAACAACTATTGTGGTCATTCTGGAGACAGCACCTCAAATGGGCTGTGACAGATAGTGTCTGAATGGAACGTGCAGCTTATAGAAACTGAACCTCTGAACTTTATCAGCAAATGCATCTATATGGAGATCAGAAATTGCGTTTGGAGTGGGGTTCCCCACCCACCTCCTCACTTTCAGGTCAACTGAGACTAGCATTTTTGTGCATTTTCTGTCCCTCCCATAATACACACACACTACTGGCCATCCCCAACATGAGATTGGTTCCTTTTATCTTAATCTTAGAATCCCCAGTTTGTGTTTCTGGCAAATCATTGGTAAAAAGACAACTAGAAATAAATGACTAGAAATAAAAAGGTGACTAGTCCAAATAAGACTAGAATGAAGAAGTCATCAAATGCCAGGAGAGTCAGGGACCTTAGGGATCTCAGGCATCGGTGGTCCAAGGCCCTGTCTGACCTGGTGTAGTTATCTGAATCCGCCAGAGATGGTAGTCAGGCATGGATGGCTGGCTCTTAGTCTGCCCGATAGCAGGGCAGTAGTTACTGTAGCCTCGGAGACATGCCACAGCCTTGACCAATTCAGGCTGGAATCCTGGTTCAGCCATGTACCAGTGTTGTGACTTTTGGAAAGGCAACATCCCTGATCCTCAGTTCAGATGCTGGGCTCTGTGTATATATGCCTCTATGTTTATAGTTCCCTCATCAGTAAAATGAGCCTAATAATAAAAATCACCTCGAGAGGTACGTTAGGAAGATTAAATTAGTTAATCCATATGAGGTACTTAGATTAATGCCCTCCATATAATGAGTCTGATAAAAGTTCTTTCCAATGCTGATAGAGATGCAGATGATAGTGACAATGATGCTTAGTTACAAGACAGAAATAATGATGAAAGATTGCTGCAAGGATTAAGAGATACTGAATGTGAAAGCCCTTTACATACTGCCTGATTCGTGGCTGGTCTTGAGTAAATGGTTGTTATAAAAAAAAATACACAGACATATTTTAAAAAACTAAAAGAGACCATAATCTCATAACCCAAATGTCCACTGATAAATTTGGAGAATTATTAAGGCAATGGACACACCCTATCTAATTATATGCAAACCTACAGTTGAATGTCATGTGAAAAAAAAATCCCACATTTTGCATTTTTTTTAAACATAAAACATAAAAGTTACACAGTAGGAGTTTTTTCTTTTTCCACACAATGAGTGTTTTCTAAAAAGACGATGTTTAGTGGTTGTAGTTACGGATATAAAGATAGATATATCATACTTTACTACTAAATTAATATTGGATATTTGTTCTCCCTACCGCACATGATGCTTCATTTTATGAGTGCATTGCTACACACCATTGTACAGACTGGTTTGTTTGCATTTCTTTCTACTTAGGGTAGAGTCCTAGATGTAGAATTACGGAGTGAAAAGAAACAGATTTTCTTAAGGCAGTTGGTACAACATGGCAAACTGTGTTCCATAAAGGATGTAGCAGTTTGTTCTGTCACAAGAAACATATGATATCACTTTTAACTCTCACATTAATAAAGTGTTTTTAAAAAATGAAAATACAATTCGGAGCACTGGGTTCATTACATAGAAAAATCTATGGTATGATATGTCTGGAGATATTTATTCTGGTTAATTAAATTTTCTGGCTAATAGAGAATGCTGAAACATACCAGACATAGATTGTTAATTTTCAAAGAATCAGAAGGCCTTTGCTGGGTTTCTCAGTCACCACTACAAATGCGATAGACAATGTTTGTGGGTTTGCAGCAGAATGCTGTTAGTAAGAAAGCTTTTCTTCTGACAGAGTGTCAGATCCATAAGATTTGTTAGATTTCATTTTCTTATCAGGTCAATATGGATGTGTGCCCTGCGGGTGAGGAAGGGAAGAGGAGAGCTACGATGAACTGTATGTACTCTGGGCTGCCACTCCCACAGTGGCATCTGATCCATCCCCACAAAAACCCTATGAACGGGTGTGGTTAGACTCGTTCTACAGACATGGAATTGAGTCTCAGAGACTTGGTTTTGTTTTTTTCTTTAGAGGCAGGGTCTCCGTCCGTCTCCCAGGCTGGAATGCAGTGATGCGATCATAACTCACTGTAGCCTCGAACTCTCTGACTCTTAGGCTCAAGAGATCTTCCTGCCTCAACCTCCCTAGTAACTGGGACTACAGGCATGAGCCACCATGCCTGGCTGTTAAACAACTTTTGAAGGCCACACAGATGATAAGAGGCATAATGAGTATCAAATTCGGCCTTTCTGTTTCCAAATTCCCTCTCCTTTTACTCCATTAAGCTGCTTCCCCAGGAGCATTTCTGCAGGGGAATCATTCATTATGTGGCCCAGATGCTGCCCTGAGAAGGTCTTATTGGTTGCAAGCAGTGGGGGAAGGGAACAGCAATGGCATCCTGAAGATGGAGTTGCAGTTGGAGTCTGTTCCCGTGCTGGAGAGAGTTCACAGCCAACACCTACTAGAAGGAGAGGCACATGCCGGTGTCGTGGTCTGAGCAGGTCCCCATCCTTTCATATTGTAAGCCGAGACTTGAACATAATACTGTTGGCCCTGCAAAGTATTGAAATGATGCATCAGGCATTTTATTTGATCATTTTTACCCTAGACTCTATGGGCATAGAGTTTAATTACTATGTTTGATTAACTCCTTCATCTCTTTGAAGCTCTGTTGCCCATACTTTAGCATTCTGTTTTTTCTTGATTATTATGTTTATATGTCACAGTAACCATATTTGAAGTTCCCTCTTAGTGTCTATGCACTTTCTTCTTTTCAAAATTTAACTATCATAATGACTTTTCCTGACCCCCCTAAAACTATATATAAATTTTTAAAAGTCACATAGTTCTACAAGGTTTACCAAAAATAGCAGTTTCCACTCTCACATCATTCTCCTTATTTGCCCCTTCCTATAGGCAATAGCTATCACTTCTTTTAGTGATCAACTTGCTTTGGAAAATGAATAAGTTATAATAAACATCTTTTCAGAGTAATGCATTAAATACCTGCCTTGTTCTTTTTGTGGCTGCATACATTTCACTGGGAGCCAATATTCGGTATCATGTATTTAACCAGTCCCTGATTGGTGGACATTTAGATGGTTCCCACATTTTGTGCAGGGAAATAACTATGCTGCAATAAACATCCTTCATTCAGCTGCACACACATTTAAAAAAATTAACTCTTTGATGTGATTCAATTTCAAAGCCATTCTTAAAACAATGGCTTATATTCTTTAATGGTCTTTTGTGACATTAAGAATTAAGGAATTGTTTTTGTTGGCTGATCATGTTTTAAAATCTTTTGTATAGTTTTTATATTTTATATTTCGCCTTTATATATTTTTCCAGTGAACCCAAAGGGCATTTGAGAAGCCAGCATTTGATGAAACATTGCTTGTAAAAATCGTAAAAATGATGTTTGAAGTAAAAAAAAAAAAAAGCACATCTTTATAGAGACTTTTCTAGGGATCTTAAAATATTGACCTTACTATGTTAGGAAGTCCATTTTTTAAAGTTGAAAATGGGTTTCTATGCCCCTCAAAGTTATAGAGATTGTGTAAAAGTGTAAATCTACTCCTAGGCTTTTATATGATTACAATAGTGTCTACGTTTCTATCATTAGATGGTCAAGTGGAAAAACTTAATCCCTATGGAAATTAGTTCAGATATTAGAGAAACTCTTTATGGAGAGTTTTCCATTTTTATCACTGTATCACTTTTTCTTTTAAGCAATGAAAATTCCCTAGGGTTCCTTCTGGCCCTCTTCCATCTTGTGAGCCATAGGGTTGGAATCAGTCTTCTGCTGATAGCATCTCTGGGGGCCACCCACTCAGGGGTTTGTTTGCTCTGGTAATCCACAGTTCTGGCCCCTGGTATAGATATGCGATTAGGACTAAACGTCAGGATTCCGTGGTGATTACCCAAGCATCAAAAATTCCATTAGAATAAGCAGGTTTAAACTTGAAGAAATGCAACCTGATGCATTTTTTTTTAAGGCTGGGCTTTAGGATTATACTTTGTAAGTAACTGTTTTAATCAATCAACCTTTAAGAAAACAACAACAATAAGAACAAAATTATCCCTCTACTTCCCTCATCTGAAGGTCCTAAGATATTAAATATTTGAATTGGACTGAAAAAGGTTTGATTTTTACTTTTAAAATATTTTGAGAAAAAAGAATTTTATCTTTTGCATTTTAATTGCTTGAAGAAATACAGGGTTTGCTCCAGTTTGAACTGATTTACAAGGCGTTTTTATTTTTTTGCATTTCATATGCTCATATATTCATAATTCTAAATAATTAACTTTTGAGTTTATATTAAACAAGTAAGTGCAGTTTGTTCCAGTTTTTCATTCACAATTTAAATTGGTTTAGGTTACTGAGAAACATAGCTCCACCATATATAGTTTCTTTTTTGTGAAAGCATATTTAGACAGACCTTTTTTTTTTTTTTTAATCAAGGGAAAAGGATTTCTCTCAGGAAATTATGTGACTGCAATTGATGACTGATCTCAACCGGGGCTGAGGCTGTGGGCATGAGGGTGAGATGAAGCTGTTATTTTTACCATCAGACAGGGAGTCAAAACTGGATCTCTTGGAGCCTTTGATCCACTCCCTGCTTCCCCCCAAAAGATTAGACTGTGATCCAGAAAGCAGCAACTTTCAAGGCTTGCATGAGGCCAGTCTTTTTCTGATCTCCTTAGAACACAGCAGTTTACAAAATGATTCATGCCGTCTGCTTACTCCTTTGTGAAATTCAGATTATAGATACCAGACATATCATGCTTAATGAGTGGCAGTCGTTGCCAGAGGACTGGACGTTGGCTGTTGCTTTCAGAATAGGCATTTGCTACTAATATCCCAGCACAAATATCAGTGATAGAGAAATGGAAAGTCTACTGGGGACATTTACCATTGTAAGTCCTGTGATTGTGCATCTCAGAGTCTGCAGATTATCCATGATGATTTCTCCAGCCAAAGGAGAAAAGTCTTTGGACATACTCCATTCCACTGGAAAGAGGAGGGGGGCAGGGAGAGAGAGAAAGAGGGAGAATAAAATTCAGTCACAATAAAATTGTATTGAATAAAATACAATTCATATGATTGTATACCATAGAAACTCTGGCATACAATCCCTCTCAAAAAGGGTTAAGCGTACCCTCCTTTCTTTATATTGGTGTTTCAGACAATGTTCCTTGAAATGTCAACTTAGTTTCCAAGTTCACATTTTTTTAAAAAGAAGAGCAGAAAAGAATCATAAAACCTTATTAGTTTTTTGAGCCTTGATAAATATAATGTATATTGTGGTACATGTACACTTATGTGATGTTCTTAATGTCAGATGTAAGTTATATTAAATATATTGCTCATGAGGCCATTGCCATATAAACACATTGTGTGTGTGTATTTGTATGTGTATATGTAGATACACACACATACTCAGAAACAATACATATAACAGTTTGTTCTATATAGTAGATAACTTATTTACTGCATTTGAGAACCAAAGGATCCACTAGGACATGACCTTCTATTTGCTCTCCAAGCCTGACATCTGCTTCACCATTCTACTGAAAATGCTCTCTTAAGGTCTGAGTGAAGATTTTCATTCCAAATAAAGAAGCCTCCTTTCATTATCTCCACATCATTTGACACCTTCTCTTTCTGAAAACATTCTCTTCCCCTAATGCCTTATATACTGCTCCCTTCTCCTTCTTTCCTTCTCCTCCTTGATACCTTCTTCCAAGCCTTTTCACTGGAAAAGGGGTTTGTGGCTAAGGTGTTTCATGTTGTTCTCCCTTGACATCCCCAAGGTGAATGCTTATTCCTGGCTAAATCATGCAAATTCTAACACCCCATTTTACTGTGATAGCATATGCTTTCATCACATTTTCTATCAGTTGACAAAGCCATGGTCAGGAAAGATAAATTGTGCATCATCAGTAAAAAGTATCTTAAGTAATTGCTTATACCTGGTGGGATTTAAGGCAAGCACAAATGAAGCAGGGACTTAAGGGACTTAAATCCCATGAGAAGCAAGGCCTCTGTTTCTAAACTTTGTGATAAGCAATAGATCTTAAGATTTAAATGACATTCTCTACATAACACTTTAATACTTCAAAATCAAACCATCTCCAAAGTCTGCTGTGCCACTCAGAGTCACACAATTCCTCTGCTCTGGATGCTCCTGCATTCTCTCCTCTTCTTCAGAATGTTCCTGGGCATCTCGCTTGCTTTCCACACACTCTTGAAACTGCTGTCCTAAAATTCCTCATGCTTTGATCATCAGCAACAGCCTCTCCTTGGGAAATCTTGCCATGTTTGGCCTTCCTCACTTTGTGCAACCTTTTTCTCCCCTGGTTTTGGTTGCACCTGCCTTTCTACTTCTCTTACCCTTTAACTGCCTCTTTCTAGACTCTTCCTGGTTTTGCCCCTTCTCCTTCTCCCTTTGATGTGATGTTCCTTGGGAGTTTGATTGCCTGGCTCTCTTTTCACTCCACATGTTTGTCCTTGGTAATGACTTTGTCCACTTTTATGGCTCTAACTATGAGTCTTAAAACCATAATTCTATGTCCAGCCTCCCCCTTGAGCTCGAACTTCCTTCTGTTAATCTCTACTTGAGTGCCTCCCATTCCGAGGATCCCCTAAGTACTTTTTTTTTACCAAAATATGTTTCTTCTCTTATTTCCTCAACTTTAGCTAATGGCACTGTCATGTATCCAGTCACTCAACCAAAAATCTCAGTGCATTATTGTCTTCTCCTTTCCCTCAATTCTTCAAAATCAGTTCATCACTAAACTAAGTAGTTTCTGGTTCTAAAATGTCTCCTATAAGTTGCTCTCTTCCCCTGATAGTGTGATTATCCCAAAGAATGGCTTTATGAATATGAACATCAACTCTGTAATAACTCTTTAATTGATTTTTCTGCTTGTTTCCTCATCCTTACATATAATCCTCTTAGGCTGGAGGACAGTGGCTCATGCCTATAATCCCAACAATTTGGGAGGCCAAGGCAAGAGGATCGCTTGAGTTCAGGAGTTCAAGACCAGCCTGGGCAACAAAATGAGACCCCATCTGTGCAAGATACACACATATATATATAATATATATATAAAATAGCTGAGTGTGGTGGCATGCCCCTACTGTCCCAGCTACTCAGGAGGCTCAGGTGGGAGGATTGCTTAAGCCCAGGGTTTAAGGTTGCAGTGAGTTGTGACTGTACCACTGCACTCATCCTGGGCCACAGAGTGTGATGTCTCAAGAAAAAAAAATCCTTTTACTATATCCTGAATTATAGCTGAAAAAATGAAGCTGTAATGATTATATTCCTCCACCTAGTATCTTGTCATAGTGTCCAGTTGCTTTGAAATAAGATGAAATCTTAGGAAGGCATTCAAGGACCTTCTTATCTGGTCCCAACTATATATTATTTTTCTAAATTCCTGCCATTTTTCAGAAGAAAGTCTTTATTCTGTAAGTCTCTGTTACCTGATTATTTTGTGCATTTTCTGCTTCTGTGGCTTTTCCGCATCTTCCAACTTCTGCTTGGTGAAACTCTACCAATCTTTGAGGACCTAGCAAAGTCATCTCTAAATTCATCAGGAATAATTAATCAAATACACCTGTTTTTCTGCTCCCTAAGTCCCTTGTTTCTGTAAAAATGAGATTTATTATAATGCATTATGTTTTTTGGTATGTATCTCTTTCTCTTGATCATGAGAAACTTGAGAACAGGAAAAGTGTCATTCATTTTTTTCCTTTCTAGTACGTGGGTCTGTGCTTGGTGCATTGAGGGTGCTTATTTAATACTTACAAATCAAATGCATGTATATGTACACACACACACACAGACACACACACACACACACACAGACACACACACACACACACACCCCTAGATTAGTTTTTCCCAACACAAAAATAATTTTCTTTGATGTGAATCTTCTCCTTTTCTAGTTTCTTGCCCCTTGAAGCTCTCAGGTACATTATATAATCTAGTTATAATCAAATGATTAAGATTATATATTAACTCAAATCGGATCTATACCTCCTTACAAATATGTATTTGAAAACACATATTTATGTTTATATATATGTATATGTATTACATATATGTTTCCATTTTTCAAAATGTTTTATTCTACTTACGAGCTACTAACTCTTGAAGAAGCCAAGTCTCTGAAAGTCAAATTGGGGAAGGTTTGCAATCAGAGAATAATGTTACACCTAATTTAGCTATGGAAGAAAAACAGTATGCTTGAGTAAGTTATAACAAACAGAACAAAACAAAAATGAGTAACAAATTTGCAAAGAAATTTAGGAAGAGCAAAGAATATAGGAAAATTCTGGAAACAAAAATATCTTTGGTTGCTATTGAAACAGACATGATTAGTTGCTGTGGTAGAGCTGTAAGCTGAAGGTTGAGAATCGAGGGCTGTGACTCCAGACTAAGAACTCAAGAGAACTTGCCAAAAGAAGAGCAAGGGATTAGTGGGAATAATACCAGATTATTTGGCAAATGATTAATGAAAAGTTTTTCAGAGATACAGTTTTTAGAATTTCTAAAGAAAACTCAATTTATTTTTGAAACTGCTCAAGTTTTACTGAAACATGTTTTACAAAGCAAGTTTCAGGTAGAAAAGAGCATCAGGCTTCTTGCAGAACAAAACATAAACAGAAGCTGGTTGTAAGAAGATGTGGTTCTTCTTTGGGAATTAATAGAGGGTTTTAAACAGTTAAGTCTAATTAGATTTTATAACATATCTGAGTTTCAAAGGGGAAGGGGCTAGAAAAAGAGAAGACTCACATCAAAGGCAAACAATTCTCCATATTAGAATGGCCAGTCTATTCTGGGGCAACCAACAGTCTTTTTCCCTTTGTTTATTTCCTTGGGTTGGTGGACTCCTTTTGGCATGAAGCCATAGAAAGAAGAAAGGAATTTCTGGGCATTTAAAGAATGAAGAAGGAAACAGAGTGAGCAGGAGTCACTTTGAGAGCGACTGGGAATTCTTTTTTTTTTTTTTTTTTGAGATGGAGTTTCGCTCTTGTTGCCTAGGGTGGAGTGCAGTGGCATGACCTCAGCTCACTGCAGCCTCCAACCTCCAACCTCCGCCTCCTGGGTAGAAGTGATTCTCCTGTCTCAGCTTCCCAAGTAGCTCGGATTATGGGCATGCACCACCACACCTGGCTAACTTTTTTGTATTTAGTAGAGACGGGGTTTCACCATGTTAGTCAGGCTGGTTGCGAACTCAAACTCCTGACCTCAGGTGATCAGCCCACCTCGGCCTCCCAAAACGTTGGGATTACAAGCGTGAGCCACTGTGCCCAGCTGCAACTGGGAATTCTAAGAAGGTTAACTCAGAATGGTCTCTTTGGAAAGTTGTATGTAGGCAGTTTACAGACTTACCATTAAACCCTGAGAAAATCACATGTAAGCCGGTTCTAAAACTATAGAAAACTTATAATATTTAAGATCAAGATGAGAGAAACTGTTTCTACTTGGGTCGGAGAAGGAAAAGCAGGGCTTAATTGCACAATGGCTCTTAGCAGTTGAAAATTAGCAAGAAAGGTACTTGATAAAACCTAGGTATTAGTATTCCCTAAAATTTGGCTCTGGCTCAAACTGTGATTCATTGTATTTATATCAAATAACAATGACTATTTTAAATGGGATTCCTTGTTATTTTAATGAAAATTTAATTTTTATCTAGGTTTCAGATATGTAGAGTCATTTGGGCAGGGAAGTTCTACCTGAACACTGCCATTATCTGATGGCAGCTATGTAAATCACAGGCTGAAAGATTAAAAAGAAAAAGAGCCCCCGAAGCCTGGCCCTGTCACCCTGAGGTCTATAATGTAATGGGAAATGTCACAGAATTAGTTACAGGACTAGAAAATTCACAACTCGAAAGAGTTAGGGTACCCAAGCAGAAAACACAGTATAAAGCTCAGGGAAATTTCAAGGCTTATGATGTGGATTACATAATACACTGTGTTTTAGCCGAAAACACTCAAGTTGCAGGCCAGGTTTTGGAGAGGCGAAGACTACGCTAATGTAAAGGTATAAAGACAAAACAGTGCAGCAATGTCTAATTAATTTTTATTCAATTGATCCAAAAAAACCTCATAAAACTTGCTGTTGCGCAGATTCTCCCTGAAATCTCAAATGCCTCAAAGCTCAGAATTGTTTTATCCTGTTCACACATTGGGTAGAATATTCTGTAAAAGTTACATACCTTCTTCTTAATCAAACATCACCCAAATCCTCCACTTAGCCTTATTGGTCACTTGCCCTTAGACCCATCCATAGCTTATGCTGTTTTCTCCTGTGGTATGGCCTCTTCTTCCACAAAAACTTCTATCTCTTTATTCAAATAGTCCTGGTTCAAAGTCCTTTCCTTTTTCTAGTTTTCTCTGGCTTCCCAAGGGAATCACCCTTGCCAATTTTCCCTTAGCAATTTTAATATGTCTCACACATTGCACTTGCTTTATTGTTTTATGTTTTTTGTTTCTCAGTGATCCGTCTCCTCGGTAGTCTACAAGCTCCTTAGGGCAAGGACCATGTCTGATTAATACCACTTTCCAAAGCACCTATCATAGCACCCAGCAGAGGGTAGGTGGCTCAGGAAATGTTGGGTGAATACTTGATTCTTGACTTTGGAATGCTTAAAGTCTACAGTAGACAGGAATTTCATGCTGGTACAGACAGCATAAGAAAACTGTCAGAATGGAGGGAAAAAAGTCAAAAGGAGAATGGCAGTTACTTGTACTGCTCAGTTAGTGGTTGAAATGGAGATTAATTCCTGGCCTCCAGATTCCAAGCATCCTGGACTCTTCACTTGTCCATACTGCTTCTCAGAAACCAAAAAAACTAAAAGTGTATTTCCTATTCCCTATCAGCTCTTTGATGGAACCAAAACAGCATTCTTACTGGCCACATTCACCCTGGCGCCTTAGCTAATGAACGGAATTTGGCTAGACTGCCCAACCCAGCACCAGAACATTATGAAATCTTCCCCCATCTATCTAATTGTGCAGTTTCTAACCTTTCAGGCCATCCATAGCACAAGAAGAAGAGAGAGGGAGAGAAGGATGTGCCGAGAAACCCAGACTGAGATCAAATACAGTCATTTCTAGAGATGAGAAGATGTGTCTTGCTGCAGCATGAACCGGCTCAACACTTGTGGGTTTTAAATTAGGAACTGACGTGAAAACTCTGGATCTGGGAATTCTGTTTAGCTCTGGCAAAATATGAGGTCGGAGCTGCTTGCATTTTTTATTTTAAATTCCCTTGGTAGCCTTAGGAACAGGGGCATGCATTACTTTCAAACAAGAATCTTTATTGTTTGCATAGCACAGTTAATTAGAAAAACATTTTTTTCCCAAATTAAATTTCCCTAGAAAAACAATGATTTAAATTAAGGGCAAAAGCCTTTTTCGTCGTCTTCTTTTTCTTCTTCTTTTTTTTTGACACTAGAAAAACCTTCTTGCATGTACTATTTCTAGAAGATTAAAAGCAAAGTTGGAATCAGAAGGCTAGATTCATTTATTTATTGGCAGGTTCTGCCATCCACAAAAATAATATGTGTTTCTCTGCATATATCGTGTACTATCCTAGTTTTGCTTATCATATGATAGATCTACATACAGATACAGGTAGGGAGCAGAGGTGTCTAAATGTTCAGGATTTTGAAAAATTCATCAGCACTACAAGTAACCAAGTAACCACAAAAAGTCTCCTCCATAGTCTGAACCATTTGCTTGTTAATTGCTCGCCTAATAGTTATTATATTATGGCTCTTGCCTAAGTTTTTTTTTTTTTAGATGGAGTCTTGCTCTGTCATGCAAGATGGAGTGCAGTGGCACAGTCTTGGCTCACTGCAACCTCTGCCTCCAGGGTTCAAGCAATTCTCCTGCCTCAGCAGAGAAATTTGCTGACCACTGGCTGAGACTTAAGAAAGTGATGGAGAAAACGTTAATAATACAGACTAAAGATTTCTGTGACTGTTACAGTTGTAAATTGCACAAAAAATTGAGGAAATATTCTTCTAATACTCAAAAACTATTATTTATTTCAACAAAGTTGCTTATGTCATTGATGAATAAGTTCTAAAACAGGTCTTTGTTGCTCTTTGTTTTACTTCCTTAAAGTAAATGAAAATATCAACCGACATTACATGGGAACTGCACCATTCCATTAACTGCAGCCATCATTTGGCTGCAGATTCAAAAGTTCAACAAAAATAAACAAAAGCATTTTGGTAGAATCAACAGGTGATAAATAATCTACAATACAGAGTATTGTGTATTTTATTATTATTTGTAAATTGTGTGCTACACATTCTATCAGTAAAATTTACAATAGACATATGCATATATATGTCTGTGTGATGATATGCATATGTATATAATTATAGGCACATATAATCTATACATATATATATAGATTTTTCTTCCCCAGGGTATCAGTTGTTAAGCATTTACCATCACATCACTGCATAAATGCTAGATGATTGCTGAGGCGGACTTTGGAAGGTGGATGTATCATGATTAGCAGGTATAATGAATGTCTGAGGCGTATAGACTGCTTGGGCATAATTTAGGTAACATCCTGATATCAGGAGTCAGGAATGAGGTACTTAAGCCCCTTTAGGATACAGGAGTGGCACAGTGAGGGATTCTGGGGCAGAAGGTCAGTTACCAAGCAGTCACCACCTGGGAGGTCTGTGCAGTGGTCAGGCTCCAGGTCTTGGGCAGTACAAGAGCCCAGGTTCCTTGCATTAGCTCTTGTCTAAGCCAGGGCTGGCCCAGAAACTAGTGAAGGACATAGCCTGCTGGGTGGGCATCTGTGGACCTGACTGAGCAATAGGACAGCAGTCATGGACTGACAAACTAAAGGCTGTTCGTATGGATGGCAGGACATACCAGGCCACTACTCCCAATAGCATAAAAGATTATGCGTGAACAGGACTAACCATGCTTATTACTACATTTTATCACCATGTGTAGTAATATTTTATTATACATTATTACAATATTTTATTTCATGTTATCTGGACCTTATGAATAAGCACTTTTAGGACACCGAACCAAAAGTAGGCACATAGGTCACTAACTCAGACAACCTCTTCTACTTTCTCTTCTTCCTTGAAACCCTGCCATATCCTTCAGTAAGATGTCCAGATAGATTGTCACTTGTTTAGACTAGTTTTTTAGGAGAAACTGTCATGAAAGAGGTATGAGCTTTTGAAAAACAGTAATTGATGTAACTGAACAATAGCAAGAACTCAAAACCCAGTGACAATTGGAGATCAGCAGGCTTGGGCTGCTAACCCCACCACACCTCCCTTGAAAAGAGGCAGCCTCTGACAGCGCTTCCATGGGGCAAGAGCTCTCCTGGAGATGTTTCCTGGGATTCTGACATTTTTGTTTTGTTTTGTTTGCAGCAGAGCGATACCCATGTTGCTTGCATGGAGAGAGCTCCAGCAAGCTATTTTACATTCCTAAAGGAACAGAGCAAGGAGAGCACAGGATTAGCTGTCTGATTTATACACACAAAGACCAAGGTATGTAGTCAGTTTACATTCACAGCTTTCTGAGTCCTGTTGGGCCTTCCGGAAATTAAAATCACGAGCCACGGGGGCAAAAGCAAAAACAGTTCAACTTTCTTGCCAGATGCTGAGCCTTCATTTAGAAAGGGGCGCTCTGTTTCGCTTTTCTTTTATTCACCTACCTCATCCATTGAAAATATCCCATTTTCCTCCTCATAATTTTAAGTAATGAATTAAACTCCTTGAGGACAGGATCAATGCCAGATTGATCTTTGGACATCCACTCCCACTTTATCTTGTGGAAGTACAGAATCGGTGCTCAGATTGAGTGGATTTGACTTATGTGTGGACATTGATAAGGGGAGGACAATTTTCATAGTTCCATTTTGTTCCCTGGGAGCCGCAAAATAGGGACATCTTTGCTGAGCATTTACCCTAATTTGTGAACCTTAGTTCACATTATTCCCTGCATTTACCCTGTGCCCAGGGAGGAAAAACCATTTAATGAAAATCCACCAGCTTGTTTTACAGAAAATTTCATCATTATTTCTCACAATAAATAATTTTAACATTTATCCTCACAATTCCTGAAAGATGGGCTAGGTCAGTAATTTAGTAATTCTATCCATTTAACAAGTGGCATAACTAGGAATTAAAGTTAGGTCTGCTTCAACCCAAAACTCCCTTACCATTTCTGGAAGTTCTCGATCTTTCCCCTGGCCTACAAGGCCTGGATGGTCTGGACCTTCTCCATCTACTAGTTTCAGTTCTATCATGCTTACTTGTTTTCTTTCTGTCTCTGGTGTTTAGATCCTCAAACATGCCAGACTCCTTCCTGTCTCAGGAAACTCATGCATACTGTTCCTTTTGCTGGAAATGCTCTTTCTTCCGACTTCCAATTTCTATTTCATTATCTATTTCTTCCTTTTCCTTCAGCCATCAATGTAAGTGTGAGTTCTACACGGAAACTTTCTCTGATCCCCAAGACAACATTGGGTCCTGGTATATCCTCTCAGAGCACCAAATACTGTTCCTTTGTAACACAGTAATTATTGATTTGTGCAATTATCTATTTAATCCTGGTAAGCTCCATGAGGACAGTGACTATGTCAATTTTATATGGCCCTATAGACCTCAGCAGCTAGCATATGCCATAGCATGCAGAACACCACTAAATACTTTTGGAATTGATGTTAGTGTTTTTAGCAGTTGCCATTAAATTTTATTTTCCTTTATATTTTCAAGGTATACAACATGATGTTGTGATATTCATATACATAGTGAAATGATTATACAGTCAAGCTAATTAACATATTAATCTCTCACATAGTTACCTTTGTGTGTGTGTGTGTGTGTGTGTGTGCTAAGAGCATCAAAATCTACTCTCTTAGCAAATTTTTCAGTATACAATGAAGTATTACTAACTGAAGTCTACCTAACTATAACTTTTTACTGCTTGATTTACATCTCCCCATTTTCCCTCTCCCCACCCCACTGCCTCTGGTAACTGCTATTCTACCATCTTTTTCTGTTCATGACCTTTTTTAAAAAATTAAAGATTCCACATACAGGAGAAGTCATACACTACTTTTTCTGCATCTGGCTTATTTCACTTAGCATTATGCCCTCCAGGTTCATCTGTATCACAAATGACATTAGATTATTGATCAGCTAGGTTGTAGGGTTATGGAGAGGCATATGACATGATCTCTGACCTCAAGTAGCTTACAGTTTAATATCATGGTCCATTTCTTACAGATGAAAACAGGAGGACCATTATTTTCCCCCATCACAATGACTCTCCCTTCTCTTCTTGTCAAAAACCTATTCAAGTGAAAGACTTGTGATCCATCAACTTCAGGTCATTCTCTCGGGTCCTCCAGAATAATTTCAACTGTCATTCTTTCTGGCATTAATATACTCTACTTCATATTATAATGATTTATGTGAATGCATTTTCAACTCTACTAGCACACTATATTTCAAGTAGGCCTCCTATTAATTTTTTTAAAACTCCATTGCTATACTTACCCTCATCCAAGCCAGAATTGTTTCACATCCATACTCCTACAACAGTTTTATAGCTGAGCTAGTCTATCTGCCTTTATTCATACCCCCACCAATCCACTGACACCAGAACAATCTTTTCAAAGCATAAATCCTATCACAATACTTTCTAATATAGAAAGCTTGTACGGTTCTCTAATGCACCTGGAATAAAATCTAAACTCCTCAACATAGTCTACAACAGGACCTGACAAACTGAGATCTGTGGGCCAAATCCAGCCTGCTGCCTGTTTCTGTACAGCCTGTAAGCTAAAAGTGGTTTTTATGTTGAAGAAAAAGCAAAATATTTCATAATGTGAAAATTATGCAAAATTTAAATTCAACTCATTGGCTTATGCATTGTCTCAATAGAAGGATTGAATAGTTGGCATAGAGACCATATAACCTGCAAAGCCTAAACTATTTAAGATCTGATCCTTTACAGGAAAAGTTTGCTAAGCTCTGGCCTACAAGGCGTTGTGATCTGGGTCTTGCTTGTTTCTTTGAAAGCCCGTCTTCTACCATTCTATCCATTGTGTTTCATCTGCACTTTCTGTTTCTCCAACTTAGCGAGTGGTTTCTACCGAGTCCCTTTATGCCTCTCCCCAACGCACTATCTTATTTTATTTTTTATCACTTATCAGTATCTGAAATTGTTTTGTTTCTTTATTTACTTACTTGTTAACTTAAGAAAATGTGAGATCCATGGGCTTGTCTGTTTTTATCCCACCGTATACAAGAGGATATCTACATGGCATTTAAAAAAATTGTGTTAAAGGAATATCTTATCTTCCCTGGAACTTCTTCAGTGCAGACTCTGCGTCTAACTCACTTTTGCATCCCTCACAGTGGACAACATTTGTGGAGTAATAGTTCCCAAAATAGCTATTTAATGAATAAAATGACAGTCACTTCACTTCTCTCTCCTCCTAGGACAAAATGAAAAAAAAAAAAAAAAAAAAAAAGCATTTGTCAGCTGGGTCCCAAGAAACCATAATGTGTGCAGCATCTTTTTCACCTCATCTACACTCTACTGGATGAGAGCACATTCTAAGAAGGGGCCATGGATCAGGTGCAGTGGCTCACGTCTGTAATCCCAGCACTCTGGGAGGCTGAGGCAGGCAGATCACTTAAGGTCAGGAGTTCAAGACCAGCCTGACCAATATGGTGAAACCCCATCTCTACTGAAAATACAAAAATTAGCCAGGCATGGTGGTGGGCACCTGTAGTCTCAGCTGCTTGGGAGGCTGAGGGATGAGAATTGTTTGAACCTGGGAGGCGGAGGTTGCAGTGAGTGAAGATTGTGCCACTGCACTCCAGCCTAGGTGAAAGAATGAGACACACCATCAAAAACAAAAAACAGAAAACAAAAAAAAACAACAAAGAAGAGAAAAGAAAAAGGGGCCATGAATTCCAGTATAGTTCTCAGAGAACAGTTACTATGGGGACATCAAGTGTCCTAGTGAAGGGTATTTCTAGTTGGTGCTGAGTTAGGCCAGGTGTCTTCTGATAATGGGAAAGAACCACTGGCAAAGTGTGGGGTTAGTAGTTTTTCCTAAGAAAATTGCTCCAATTATTTTAAAAATAATCACCTTTTAAAATATAGCATATAATTAATGTCACAAAAGGTGAACGGTAAAAAGAAAATCCTGAAACAAAACCACATTGGTTTATAGGAGCTAACACTTAGTCATCTTTGGAGGATGCTGGGAGACCGTCTATTAATATTTACTGGAGCCTTGTGCTTTAGTTATAAATATTTCTTTCTGTTTTTTATTTTTATTTTTATTTTATTTTTTGAGATGGAGTTTCATTCTTGTTGCCCAGGCTGGAGTGCAGTGTTGCAATCTTCTCAGCTCACTGCAACCTCTGCCTCCTGGGCTCAAGCAATTCTCCTGCCTCAGCCTTCTGAGTAGCTGGGATTACAGGTGCCTGCCACCATGCCTGGCTAATTTTTTGTATTTGTAGTAGAGATGGGGTTTCATCAGGTTGGTGAGGCTGGTCTTGAACTCTGGATCTCAGGTGATCTACCTGCTTTGGGCTCTCAAAGTGCTAGGATTACTAGCGTGAGCCACCGCACGTGGCCATAAATATTTCATTTAATCCGTCTAATGCTCTTATGTGGTAGGTAATATTCTCTTCATTTTATCGATGAGGAAATTGAGACTCAAAACTTTTAAATAACTAGCTCAGATCCACACAGCCCATCAATGCAGAAGCTGGATTCGAACCCCTGTCTGTCTCATCTGCCTCCCAAGTCCATATGGGGAGAAAATAATAAATGGATTAATAGCCATTTTGAGGTCTTTTTGGCTAGAGAAAGCTCCACTATGTAGAGCTCAGATAGTCTGTGAGATATTAGACTTTCACTGACTGAATCTAAGGCAGGGACTCCTGGTTGGCGCCTCTGTCCCCTTTCCCCAAGGGCTAGGGTTGTCTCTAATACTGTGATTTCCTTGTTACACATTTCAAGAGGGAGACAGGGTTGGGGGCAGTGACCACCAAGCAGAACAAGGGGTTGTACTGAGTCTGTGAGTCTCATGAAGGTGTTCTGTATGTTCATATCAGCTACGTGTGGCAATGGTGGCCAAGATAAGTACTGAGTAAAAAAATAAATAAATAAACAGCAATGTAAACAGTCACAGAAGACTCGTGTACATTGCTGGCCCATAACTGGAGCCTGGTTCGTGTTATGCAGCCTTACTAGTGCCAAGTCTTTCTCCTCCTCCCCGTCTAATAGCCTACTCTGAGCACTCTCAGTTCTGGATAAGGTTCATATCTTTTAGTCACCTGTTTCTCTCTCCTCTGGCTAGAGACATGTAAGCCAAGGTGAGAGACAGGATGGAAGACTTGGGAACGAAACAACTCCAAAGGAGCAGCAGGTCCTCAGGACCCAAAGGAATTTGTGGGGAAATAAATAAAAAAGAGAAAACCAGACCCCCTTGGGAGGCCAGCCCCAGTCTTCTTCCCTCTGTGTCTCACTAAAAAGAATGTGCTATTTTGGGCTTTTTTCTTCTGTATTTGTTTTCACATTCTCCTGTAAATTACTCAACAAGGTGCCTTACTGATCCTGAAAAATCCAATCTTTAGATTTTCCCATCAAGTCAAGAAGTTTCCGCAGCTTCCCAGGGAAACAAAGAGCCTTGTCCTCCATTCCCAGGCTCAGCTTCTGCTTTTGGGATGATCACACTGGCTGATGTTGAGACATAAATCTCCATAAGGTCACATGGGAGTTATTTTTTGGGGGATTCTAAAATAGCCTTCAGCAGATCAAAGAAAACCCTTTATGTTATAAGCAAGATATATGTATTTTTTTTTTCCAGATCCCTGTGAAAGGTTAAACATCTCAACATACATGGCATATCCCGGCAAGGGATATTTGAAGGACCTAGTTACTTTTCTTGGGAAAGTGCTGTAGTTATCTCTATTTTGTGTGTTGCCTTTGGTTTCCGCGTGTCTAGAAATGTGATATCTCTAAATTTTCAGCATTCACAAAACACAGTTAAAACAGTAGCTTTGACCTAAAATGCATAATGTGGAGTATTTTCCAGCTCATCTGTTTAACTGGTAGATTGACTCACGCCTGCCTTTTATTTTGGTCCATGACAGTAGCTGGCACATAGTAGGTATCCAATAAAGATATCTTAAATCAATGAACGCAGTTGTTCAATTAGTAAAGAAGACTGTCACACTGACAGCTGAAAAGGAAGAACAAGACTGCTATTTGGAAATATCCAAAAGAGGCCACTCACTATGGGCAGGAGAATATGGTTGAAAGAAAGGAACTCTTCAGATTTTGAAAAGTTTTATGTATTCTAAAGTAACCAAGGTGGGACAGGAAAGTCATTGACCAGGATTAAATCTTGGGAGTAAGGTACTTGGCCCATAGACAGGAAAGATAATTATGTGGACTTATTGGAGGGAAATATACATAACAGGTTTTAAATAAACATAATAGAAATTTTTGAATTTTGTATCTTTTGGACAAATACTAAATACCAAGCTAATTGCTGGTACATTCAGGATAAGAAATCAAATCCAACTTTAAATATAGTGCTAATTGGCTGACTGATTTATCAGACTCTAACTGACACCCTTCTAGGGACAAGGAAATGTCCTGGGGATGTAAATATGAATAAAGCCCAAATCTTATCCTACAGACAGTAACAGTACAATGGTGGGGAGTGAGGCAGTCAAGTCAATTTAAGATTATAATACAATCTGATGAGAGTAATGATAGAGGCAGGCTCAGATTAGGGTCACCCTAAACAGTCTGGCAGGGAGTGGTTAAGGATAACTCACTAGACAGGCTGGCTCCTGGCAGACTTCTGAAGGATGTATAGGAAAGAGTGGCTAAAGTCATTCCAGGCAGAGGTTGCTGTGTGTGCAAAGGCATGGAGTCATGGTGTGGTCAGGGAATTTCAAGGCAATTACAAGGAACAGGAGAAGGGGTGAGGTGAGAAGGGAGTGTGACTTTAGAGATAAGATGGGACCGGAGACAGGAGCTCAGGTTATGCTAAGAAGTATCAGCATTATTTGAAAGCATTTTGGAGCTCTTGAAAGATCAGGCCATTATATGATCAGATTTGCATTTTAGGAAAACTACTCTTGTATTTTGTAGGAGGGAAATTGGAGAGAGTTAATGCTGTAATTAAAGAGACCAGAAGGACATTGGTGCTACGATCTATGTGAGATGTGGTACCAGTTCATTGTGGACATTATCTCCACCTTTGTGAGCAGGAGGAAATTTCCTGACTTTCTGTTACCCACCAAAACCACCTTTTCCTATTCATTGAGCCATCTGTGAGCCAAATTTCTATGTAAACCCAAATATTTGGCATCACAGCATCACAAGCTCTCATAGGAATGCTGAATACTGGAGTTCAGCTACTTTTTTTTTTTTTAACTAAGAGCTATAGCAACAGTGTATACTTAAAAATTTCCAAATCAAATATCGTGGTCATATCAAAAACCATGCTCTCTCTCCAGGTGTATGTAACGGGTCTCAGCTTTACTCGAAGTTCAATTGCAAACAGTAATAAAAACATTGGCATCTCATTGCTCACTTAATATTTATGTAGCTGTCACCATCTCAATTCTACACATCTGAAACCTCAGAGTTGGTTGGAGTTGAGGTGAACTGAAATCCCCTTTGACAGTAGGTTTTTTGGGGGATGCTTTCATCCTTAAATGACTTTCAAAACAACACTCAGATAGTGGCAAGAGATCAAAGAAATGCTCTGTTACCACAGGGGCTGCTGAAACTGTTATTTCCCCCCAAAAAGTTTCCCCTTTGCAGAGAATAAAGTAGATCAGCCTTATTAGGGATTGGAGCAAATACTCTGTCAGGAAAAGCAGACCCAAGTCCAGACAGATGTACATTCATACTGTTTCTTCTGCAAGGAATCCAAGAGAGGGATATGGGGGAAGAAGCAACCAAGGAAGGGGAGACTGGGGCTAACTGTCTACTTCTCACTACAAGAGTAACACCTTGAAGTTCCATAACACTTTTACTTTGAGACACCTTCTTCCACATTTTTCTCCTTTGATTTTCACAACGACCATATTATGTATTTTTCTCATTTTAGAGGTGAAGTTAAGGCTTTGCCAGACTGAGAGCACACACTGGGAATGAATGCCAGGGCCAGATTTCGAACCCAGGTCTGCCTGGGTTCAAAATCCAGTGCCTCTTTCTCACACAGTTTAATGAAACTTCAGCATGTACTCAAAAGTGAGGAAAACAGCAGTTGTAGAGAAGGAATTGTGGAGGTACACAGGTCTGTAAGTTTTCATTTTGAGTAAGTCTGAGGGGCGGTACAGTTCTATGGATCAGTGCAGGCCCATGATGAAGGGTAGAGTTTTATGTCTTTAAAGGTGTCATCCCTTGGTGCACCCACCTGCTACCCTGTAGGGCTCTGGAAAAATCGATAGCATCTATTTTTAGAAGGACTATAACACCAGTTCCTTCAAGCACAAAACTCTGAGACTAAATTCACCTTTTATTTAGGTTATTTACCTTCAATTATAGCAATTACTACTTTTTAATGACACTTTCCAGTTTAAAAACACCTTTATGTACTCAGGTTTCTACATATAAAGCCAATCCATTCCTGAGCATCTTTAAGATTGCTGGATGACAGGGATGTAAACATAAATAAGAAATTGTCTTTACCCTAGAATTATCACAGCCCAGTACACAGATGGATAAAGATACAGACAATTACAATAAAAATGTGATGCTCCCTATAACAGGCACATCAGCAAAGTGCTGCTGAAGTGCCAACGACCAACAGAGTTGGGGCAGGGAGGAGGATGGGATAAGGGAAGGTAACATTTGGTCTGGGTTTTGAAGATTGAGTAGGATTTGGGGCATTCCAGGGAGAGAGATTGAGAGCTGAAAAATTCGGGCGCAATCAAGTGAAAAAATGGATGTTCTGCAGAAGAGGAAGAAGAGGAAGGCAAGACGTAGGGGCTGAGGGATGGGTTGATATGCGGAAAGCCTTGTGTGCAATGCTGAAGGTTTATGAGCAAGGGAATGAGCTGATCAATTCCTGGTTTAGTTTGATGACCAGTGTTGGTGTAAGGAGGGGTCATTGGAGACATTTAAATTTTACAAGCTCTGCTATTCTTACTCATATTTCAAATCAGCGAGCTTATACTGTATATTCTTACACTGTTTCAAGGACTTTGCCCGCTACTAGCTAGTAGGGGTAGGAATCGCCACAGCTTAGCTGTACAATCTCTGACTTCAATTCCTATTGACACCACGTGTCCGTATGATGCATGACTCCAGCCTACTTGCTTTCTGCAGTCTTTGGTCTGTAATATTTGGGGTGATCTGCTCGGCTCATTCACTGTCAACACTGCACAAATCACCTAGATTTCCCTTGAAGGATTGCCCTACATGAGAACAGTGACATTTCTACACTTTTTTTTTTTTTTACTTCAATTTAGTTATTAAAAGGAATCTCCTCAGAATAATTGCTGGATGGTGTTGACAAAAGTTTGAATCACATCATCTGACTGCAGTTGTGCTGACAGCAGTCCCTGGAGAACTCTGCTGCAGGGACAAATGGTTGCTTTCACCCTCCTAGGGCAGCACCAGGACTTTGGGAACCCAAACAATTATAGTTACAGACCAAACACGTGGTCTAGCAAAAGCTAGAGTCCAGCTGAGTTAAAAAGAGTTATGCAGCTTTGGCCATCTTCTTTATGAAACAGATTCCTCCATTTTTTTAGTGGAAAATGCTAAAAAATTTTTAGCATTGGGTCAAGGGTGAAATCAAGAATTTCGGGGAGTCTTCATGGTCACCACAATAATTTATTTCAAGTTATTTTGAATGGTAAGGGTTTATCAAATGTTCATCATCCTCCTCTGAAGGCTTAAAATAAAAAGAAAAGTAATGAGGATCTTGCGCTTCAAGGTTTTGATTTTCAAAAAGCATATGCAAACATTGGACACTGATTATTTATCTAAAAATTGTAGTAGCATATTCAGAAAAGAAGTAGTTGAAACGTGTGTGCGTGTGTGTGTGCTTGCGTGTGTGTGTGTGCGTGCGTGTGTGCGTGTGTGCATGTGCATGTGCGTGTGTGTGCACGCGCGCGTGTGTGCGTGTGCGTGTGTGCGCGCGTGTGGGCGTGTGCGTGTGTGCGCGTGCGTGTGTGCGCGTGTGTGTGTGCACGTGTGCGTGTGCGTGTGTGGTGGCAGCAGGGGTGGGGGTTTGACTAAATGCTGCCAGGACTGGAGAATGAAGAAATGAAAGTTTGTTTATTTTAGTATTTACCGTATCAAAATATCTGGTATAAAACTACAAGGTCCAATAAGGCTAGGAAAATCAATTTACAAGTAAAAGGCCAAGGAAACCCAATAAAACATTTTGTGACAGATATAAGTACCGTGTATTAGCAAGGTGCAGTGTGAACATGTTGCAAAGAAACTCACTTTTAAAATGCATAATTTATGCACAAATTATCTGACTGGTATTAGGAGACACATAGTTTTAAAATTATGTATACATTTGGATAAAATTAGTTTTTATTTTCAGAAGACTTTGGAAATATCTGATTTTTCTAAGTGTACTAATCATTTCACTCATTGAGAGGGATAAAAATACAGGTGAAAGTGGTAGATCTGACATATTTCTTTCAAAAAGAAATGTGACATCACACATGAAAAAAATATAATTGTTGCAAAAGGTTATATCCCCCCTTATTTGGTGTCCCAGAGGCATGCTAATATCAGTTCTTGATTCTCCTTTTAGATATTTTTCCATGTATATAAAGACAGAATATATTCTGATGAACCAGAGTGAAATTACGATTCCTCATGAGTAAAATGAGGCAATATTTCACTGATTGGATTGTTCAATGACATAATGATATGAAAAATCCTTGAACTTTTGGAGGGTTTGCAAATTTTAACCGATTACAGCTTCTTAACCTGGAGTCTGTGGACCTCTAGAAAAGTCTAAAGCTTGGTTTCCAAGTGTTGTAGACACAATATACAGGATATGTATCCTCATGTATTATTATAATTTGTTTTGTTTTGTATTTTTACTAGGCAGACAAAGCCATGATGGCCAAGAGTTTCTCAAAGAGAGAGTAATCCCAAAGAGGTTTAGTATCAGCCTTTAGAGCCTAGTGCTGTTTTTTTGGTTTGTGCCCTATTCATTGAATGAGCATCAGATGAATGAGAGGAGGAAGATTGCAAGGTGTTAATAGTTGTCCTTGGGACCCTCCCACTCCCTTTTTCTAGACCTCTCTCCCTGTTCTGGCCTTCATCCATAACTGACATACACTTCACCCAGTGCCTATGTGTTCCTCATTGAGGCATCTCATTCCTCTAACTAAACCCACTGTCTTGCACCATTGTGCCAAGCTTCCAGAACTACCTTCCAGCCTTCTTTCATCATCAAAACTCTGAACCTAGCTATCACAGAGGAAAACACTTCTAACTAAAAATTAAAGATACATCTAATGATAAACTACCTTCCCTCAAAGTGTGATTAATGGTAAGGGCATAGAGACATGCCCTGAGACCATTTTCATTTTTGTATTTTAACTAATTATTTATTTGTTTACCCCCACCCTCCACAAATATTTTCATTTTAAAAGAAGGAGTCAGCCGGGCTCACGCACTTTGTAATCCCAGCACTTTGGGAGGCTGAGGCGGGCAGATCACAAGGTCAGGAGATCAAGACCATCCTGGCTAACACGGTGAAACCCTGTCTCTACTAAAAATTACACAAAATTAGTCAGGTGTGGTGGCGGGCACCTGTAGTCCCAGCTACTCTACTCGGGAGGCTGAGGCAGGAGAATAGTGTGAACCTGGCAGGTGGAGCTTGCAGTGAGCCGAGATCGCACCACTGCACTCCAGCCTGGGCGACAGAGTGAGACTCCATCTCAAAAAAAAAAAAAAAAAAAAAAAAAAAGGAGTCAGAAGAAGCAACATAGAATATTAATTTCTGCCACGGAGTTTCCAGGCCTTTATTTTTGCAGCACACATAACGGATTATGGGTTCTCATATATGCTGAATTCCTATCAATGTATCCAGGGTTATGCACAATTACCTGCACCCTAGGTATAATTTCAACGCTTTCATACTAAAGATAGTGTATCAGAATGCGAGTGAGTAAAAATAATATTACACAGATAACTTTGAGTTTCCCATAACATTAAAAAACAAAAGAAATAATTTCCCAACTTTGCCACTCCAACTTTAGTATCATAACCACTATTTTAACTATTTGCCATAGACCTCATAAGTAATAATCACAAGATTGGCGTGGCCCACAAGGATGCTGAGACTATTTATTAAGATAATAGAGGTGTAATTTAACTTTTTTGAATGGGAGCTGGAATGACTCTAAGTCAGCAGGTTCTCTAGTGCTCCTTAAATTATATGTATTCATTCCTTCATTTTCCATCCATCTATTCATCTATGCAGCCGCTTATTTGTTCAGTCTAGATGTTGGGGAGAGGTAGAAAGGCACGTCATGCAGGGGAATAACGTGGTGCAATGGCATGAAGGCATGACTGTATATGAGATTATAAATACCAAGGTAACATGAGCTGCTCTGGGGATTTGGCCATAGACTGCAGGATAAGTGGTGGGAGATGAAGCTGGAAAGATGTGGAGAACCAGGTTATTAAAAGATTGTCTGTCTATTTAGCACTACGGACCCATGCAGTCATTGCCCCATGAAGCTGGTTATGCTTAAAGGGAATCCATATACAGAGCAAAATCGAATTATTGAATTTATATATATATATATATATATATATATTTTTTTTTTTTTTTTGAGACAGGATCTCTTTCTGTTGCTCAGGCTGGAGCACATAGCTCATTGTAACCTATAACTCCTGGGCTAAAGCTATCCTCCGTCAAGAGTAACTAGGCCTCTTGAGTAGCTAGGCTGTAGCAGTAGATACTACAGGTATGTGCCACCATGGCTGGCTATTTTTTTTTTTTTTATGTTTTGTGGAGATGGGGTCTTGCTATGTTGCCTCAGGTGGTCTAGAAATCCTGGCCTCAACTGATTCTCCTGTCTTGACTTCCCAAAGTGTGGGGATTACAGGCATGAGCCATCATACCTGACCCAAATTTATATCTTTTTTTTTTGAGATGGAGTTTCACTCTTGTTGCCCAGGCTGGAATGCAATGGCAAGATCTTGGCTCACTGCAGCCTCCACCTCCTAGGTTCAAGCAATTCTCCTGCCTCAGCCTCCCGAGTAGCTGGGATTACAGGCGCTCGCCACCACACTTGGCTACTTTTTTGTATTTTTAGTAGAGATGGGGTTTCGCCATGTTGGTCAGGCTGGTCTCGGACTCCAGACCGCAGGTGATCTGCCCGCCTCTGCCTCCCAAAGTGCTGGGATTACAGGTGTGAGCCACCGCACCCAGCCCCAAATTTATATCTTAACATCATGGCCAGGGCCATGGAGAGGAGAGGCCAGTGGGCTGCTCCCATCCACTGACGGGGGGTTAGCCAACTGCCTGGAGATTCTGACCTAATGAGTTGGTTCCCATGGTCCACTCAGTTAAAAATGCAGAGATCTAAGGGCTGAGGTGTGAACCTCTGAAGCCATTAGAAGTAGCAAAGGCCTAAGAGTTCTCAGCATGTTACTCTAATCCCCCTGAGATCAGAGTTGAACCAAGCTTCTCTTGTTGAGAATGCTTAACTTCTACAAACTCAAGAAATCTCACCTCAGTCCTACAAATTGCTCAGATCCTGGGCAAGGTGCATTAACCCTTGAAGTTCCTAGCCTAGGCTTCGGACTCTCTGTGGTTTCTTGTATTTTTTTTTTTTTTTTTATAACTTAGAAAGTAGTATGCTATAGGGGAAATATAATGAACTGGGAGTCAGGAGTCTTGCATTTTTGTCCTGGCTCTGCCAAATAATTTTGTGACCTTGAGAAAGTCCCTTCACCTTTCTGGGTCTCAGTTTCCTCAGTTTTAAAAGAATAAATTGGGCCAGATAATCTCTGCTTTTATTTTGTTATTAAATTCCAGACTCCTGGGGTTTTCTTTTGTTATTATCACGTATGTTTTAAAGGGCTTCTAGTGTTTTATTATTTTATTCTAGGTTTTTAAGATCTCATCACACTGCCATCTTAAGCAAAACTCTACAAAATCAACTTATACATTTTGATTTTTATTTTACTCTTTTCATCACTCTGCATTACTCTTACTGTTTTAAAACAAAGAGGCTTCTCTTCAAATCATTTTAATCCCAGTTTAAAAAAACTATTACAGGGTTTTGATTTTCCAGAACTGTATCAGGCAATATGAGCAAAAGATCCATGAGGCCAAATTTTTATCCTCTGATCTCAAAGAACATCAAACCAACACAAACACAACCTTCGCTTTTGTTAATTCCTCACCAAATAACAAAGAATTTATCACCACAGTGTCAAATAGTTTCAATTATTTAAATGTGGAAGAACAAAACATCAGGAAATAAAGGGAGGTCTTATTTACAAGGATGCCTCCAGAAACCATTTAATAATTATGATCAAATAAAATTTACTAAAAAATCCGGGGGAAATTTTGCCAAACAATTTCTATTGGATAGTAGAAGACTTCTCACATAAAAGTTGCAAGAAATTAGATTCCCTGCCCCTGACTAGTAAAGCAAACAAAGTATATTCTGATTCAAGAAAACACTCATGTAGAAAAGATGAAGCCTCGCAGAAGTGCTCATCCTCCTGTGTGAACAAAACTATCTTAAGACCTAACGCCTTGAAGAAACAAAAGAAGGTGGACTTCAGAGAGTTCTAGTAGGCTCCCAGTTATAACACAGGGCAAAAAAAGGAAAGTCTAGAGTGATATCAGCAACATAATAGAATAGGAAGCTCCTGCTTATCCCTGCTCCCACAGACTCAATGAATAAACACCCACATATGTATCAATTCTCTTCAGAGAAAGTGGAATCCACTTGAAAGACTGCACACTGGGTGACTGAG
Organism: Macaca fascicularis; assembly: GCF_037993035.2. Classification (NCBI taxonomy): domain Eukaryota; kingdom Metazoa; phylum Chordata; class Mammalia; order Primates; family Cercopithecidae; genus Macaca; species Macaca fascicularis. The sequence continues at coordinate 50,314,124 of NC_088390.1, forward strand.
CAAATATCCGTAACAAAATGGGTAGAAAAAAGGCAGATGCACTCATGCGCTAACCCTACCTTGGGCACAGAGCCTTAAACTCAGGAGAAAACTCCAAATCCCAGTTTCTTCCTGAGGGGACAGGGACTTGTACCACACATATAGTACCTGACTATATAGTCCCTGCTGCAGAGCTTGACTCTTAAGTCACTCTGCTTGAGAAACAGCAGGGACAGGGCATCAACGAATTTCCAACAAACACAAAGAACAAAGGGATCTTGAATTTTTGTATTTTAAAGAACTTTTGTGGGTACATAGTACACGTATATATATTAATGGAGTATAAGAGATACCCTGATACAGGCATGCAATGTGAAATTATCATATCACAGAAAATAGGGTCTCCATTCCCTCAAGTATTTATCCTTTCTGTTACAAACAATCCAATTATACTCTTAGTTATTTTTAAATGTGAAATTAAATTATCAATGACTATAGTCACCCTGTTTGTCTATCAAATACGAGGTCTTATTCATTCCTTCTAACTATTTTTATTTTGTACCCATTAACAACCCCCACTATCCCCTGCAACCTCCCACTACCCTTCCCAGCCTCTGGTAACAATCCTTCTATTCTCTATTTCCATGAGTTTAATTGTTTTGATTTGTAGCCCCCACAAATAAGTCAGAACATGTGAAGTTTGTCTTTCTGTGCCTGACATATTTCATGTAACTTAATGACCTCCAGCTCCATCCATGTTGTTGCAAATGACAGGATCTCCCTCTTTTTTATGGCTGCATAGTACTCCATTGTGTACATGTGCCACATTTTCTTTATCCAATCATCTGTTGACGGACACTTAGATTGCTTCCCAATCTTGGCTATTGTGAATAGTGCTGCAACAAGCATGGGAGTGCACATACCTCTTTGATATATACTGATGTTCTTTCTTTCATGTATATATCTAGCAGTGGGATTTCTGGGCTCTATGGTAGCTCTATTTTTAGATGTTTTTGAGAAATCTCCAAATTGTTCTCCATAGTGGTTGTACGAATTTGCATTCCCACCAACAGTGTACGAGGATTTCCTTTTCTCCACATCCTCACCAGCATTTGTTATTGCCTGTCTTTTGGATGAAAGCCATTTTAACTGGGGTGAGATGATATCTCATGGCAGTTTTGATTTGCATTTCTCTGATGAGCAATGATGTTGAACGCCTTTTGATATGCCTGTTTTTCATTTGTACGCCTTCTTTTGAGAAATGCTTACTCATATCTTTTGCCCATTTTAAAATCAGATTATTAGATTTTTTTTTTTTTCTGTAGAGTTGTTTGAGTTCCTTATATATTCTGGTTATTAATCCCTTGTCAGATGGGTAGTTTGCAAACATTTTCTCCCATTCTGTGGGTTGTCTTTTCACTTTGTTGATTGTTTCCTTTGTTTTTTAACTTGATGTAATCCCTTGAGAATTTTTGCTTTGGTTGCCTATGCTTGTGGGATATTACTTAAGAAATTTTTACCTAGATCATTGTCCTGGAGATTTTCCTCCAGTGTTATCTTGTAGTAATTTCATAGTTTAGGTCTTAGATTTAAGTCTTTAATCCATCTTGATTTGATTTGTATATGGTGAGAGATAGAGGTCTAGTTTTATTCTTCTGCATATGAATATCCAGTTTTCCCAGCACCATTTATTGAGGAGACTGTCCTTTCTCCAATGTATGTTCTTGGCTTCTTTGTCAAAAATGAGTTTACTGTAGGTGTATGGATTTGTTTCTGGGTTATCTATTCTGTTCCATTGGTATATGTGTCTATTTTTATGCCAGTACCATGCTGTTTTGATTACTATAGCTCTGTAGTATAATTTGAAGTTAGGTAAAGTGATTCCTCCAGTTTTGTTCTTTTTGCTCAGGATAGCTTTGGCTATATGGGGTCTTTTGTGGTTCTATATAAATTTTAGAATTTTTTTTTCTATTTCTATGAAGAATGTCATTGGTATGCTGATAGGGATTGCATTGAATCTATAGATTGCTTTGGGTAGTATGGATATTTTAAGAATACTGATTCTTCCAACCCATGAACATGGGATATGTGTCCTCTTCAATATTGTATCCTCTGCAATTTCTTTCATCAGTGTTTTATAGCTTTCATTGTAGAGATCTTTCACTTTTTTTGGTTAATCCATAGGTATTTCATTTTATATGTGGCTATTATAAATGGGGATACTTTTTAAATTTCTTTTTCAGATTAGTCACTGATGGCATATAGAAATGCTACTGATTTTTGTATATTGATTTTTGTATCTTGCAACTTTACTGAATGTATCAGTTCTAACAGTGTTTTTTTCTGAGTGTAAAGCCTTTAGGTTTTACCAAATGTAAGATCATATCATCTGCAAACAAAGATAATCTGGCTTCTCCCTTTCCAATTTGATTGTCTTTTATTTCTTTCTCTTGTCTGATTGCACTAGCTAGGACTTCCAGTACTATGCTGAATAACAGTGGGCATCCTTGTCATGTTCCAGATCTTAGAGGAAAGGCTTTCAGTTTTTCCCCATTCAGTATGATGCCAGCTGTGAGTCTGTTATATGTAGCTCTTATTATGTTGAGGTATGCTCCTTCCATACCCAATTTTTTGAGGTTTTTATTTTTCTTTTTTTGAGACAGGGTATCACTCTGTCACTGAGACCAGAGTGCAGTGGTGCGATCTTGGCTCACTGCAACCTCTGCCTCCCAAGTTCAAGTGATCTTCCCACCTCAGACCTCAGAGTAGCTGGGACCACAGGTGCACATCACCACACCTAGCCAATTTTTTGTATATTTTGTAAAGATGGTGTGTCACCATGTTGCCTAGGCTGGTGTCAGACTCCCAGACTCAAGCAATCTGCCCATCTCGGCCTTCCAAATGCTGGGATTAAACACATGAGCCATCATGCCCAGTCTTTTGAGGATTTTTATCATGAAAAGATGTTGAATTTTATCAGTGCTTTTCAGCATCAACTGAAATGATCATATGATTTTTATCGTTCATTCTGATTATATGATGTATTATATTAACTGATTTGCATATGTCAAATCAATTCTTTCTCTGTATTATCTCTCTGCATCCCTGGGATAAATCCTGCTTGGTCATGGTGAATGATCTTTTTAATGTATTGTTGAATTCGGTTTGCTAGTATTTTGCTGAGGACTTTTATACCAGTATGCATCAGAAATATTGGCCTGTAGTTTTCTCTTTTTTTGATGTGTCTTTGTCTGGTTATGGTATAAGTGTAATACTAGCCTTGTAGAATGAGTTTGGAATAGTTTGAGTATGCATTGTATTTGTTCTTTACAGATTCAATGCAATCTCTTGATTAAAGATTCAAGGTAATCAAAATAATCAAAGCAAAAATAACAAAACTGGATTTCAGAATATGTTATAAAGCTATTGTAATCAAAATCGCATAGTATTGTCATAAAAACAGACACATCAATCAATGGAACAGAATAGAAAGCCCAGAAATAAACCCATGTATTTACCATCAGTTGATTTTCGACAAAGATGCTAAGAATATACAGTCAAGAAAAGACAATCTTTTCAATAAATCTCACTGAAGCAGGGTAGAAAGGTGGTTACCAGAGGTTCGCGGAGAGGTGGTGGTGGGAGCTGGAGGTGGACAGATGGGGAAAGGGAGATGTTGATCAAAGGACACAAAGTTTCAGTGAGACTGGAAGAAAAAATTTTAGTGATCTATTGAACTGCTTGATGATCACAGTTAATTAGTAATACATTATATATTTCAAAATTGCTAAAAGAAAAGATTTTTAAAGTCCTCACCACAAAACAATAAGTTGGTCAGGTGATGGATATGTTAATTAGCTTTATTGACTTTTTCTACAATGTATACATAGATCAAATCATATTATACCCCATAATTGTAAGCAATTCTTTGTGAATTAAAAATAATAATAATAGGCCAGGCATGGTGGCTCACGCCTGTAATCCCAGCACTTTGGGAGGCCGAGGTGGGTGGATCATGAGGTCAAGAGATCGAGACCATCCTGGCCAATATGGTGAAACCTGGCCAACATGGTGAAACCTTGTCTCTACCAAAAAAATACAAAAATTAGCTGGGCGTAGTGGCACGTGCCTGTAATCCCAGTTACTTGGGAGGCTGAGGCAGCAGAATCGCTTGAACCTGGGAGGCAGAGGTTGCAGTGAGCCAAGATAGCACCACTGCACTCCAGCCTGGCGACAGAGTGAGACTCCATCTCAAAAAACAAAACAAAACAAAACAAAACAAAACCAATAATATAAAATTAAAATAAAGAAAATGAAAACTCTGTCATTTGGGGTTTTACCTCCTAAAATTGGCTTGCCTTTTCTTCTGCTTAATAGTACTCTACTTTCAGTTTTTTAAAAACATTATATATTATATTAAATAATGGTGCATCCATTTTCATGACTCTGAAAACAGAGGCACTGCTTTCCTATTTTAAGAAGGCCAGAGGAGTTAAGTAACTTGTTCAAGGTCACACAGCTAAGCAGAGGAACTGAGAACAAATTCAAATTAATGAAGAAGGTAATTGTGATTGCTTATGTTTAAAAAATGGTACCTGTTTTCCCCTTATTAAACTAATGTTTTAGAAAAAAGTTGGGCATAATAAGAGTATTATAATCATGAGGTAGTTGTCTGGGAATAATTTGGCTCAATCAGGAGGAACAAGGGTTATGAAGTCCATTTGAGTCTCCGTTAAAGAGATGCTGATTAACTTCTGTGAGGGCTCTCTTCATCACAGAACAGTCAGCTATCAGGATTCATTTTGATGGCTTTAGGAACAAACTTTTAAATAAATGAGACTAGTATGAGATGTTCTTCAACTCCAAGTTCCAGAAGTCACCTCTGGGTTGTTCTTAGGCTCTGAGGCTCCTAGCTGGTCTGCTTTCTTTTTTCACCTTCCAGGGTCTTCTTATGCTTGTTTTATGTACAATGTTAAGTGTTTTGGGTTGCATTTAGCAGGAAGAATGAGGGAAAGTACATCTGCTCCATCTTCCTGTAAGTGCAAACAGTCCCAGGATGAGATTTTAAGATTATTGAAAGCCAGCTGCTTTCTTGGAATCTCATAAGGTGGGGAAACAAATCATAAGACACAGACATAAAATTAATCTTGGCCTGGCACGGTGGTTCACGCCTGTAATCCCAGCACTTTGGGAGGCCAAGGCAAGTGGATTACCTGAGGTCAGGAGTTCGAGACCAGCCTGGCCAATATGATGAAACCCAGTCTTTACTAAAAATACAAAAATTAGCCGGGCATGGTAGCAGGTGCCTTTAATCCCAGCTACTCAGGAGGCTGAGGCAGGAGAATTGCTTGAACCCGGGAGGCGGAGGTTGCAGTGACCCGAGATCGCACCATTGCACTCTAGCCTGGGCAACAAGAGCAAAACTCCATCTCAAAAAAAAAAAAAAAAAAAAAAAAAAAATCTTAAAAGCATTTACCATTTTGTTTTCTAAGTAACATAATCTCATAGCTGCCTCCTAACTCTATCGTTTTTTAATTTTTGTGTTCAAACCCAGTCTAAAGTGAGAGGAGAAACTTCTGTTTTTACATCAATTTAATCATCCGTATAGAATCTGCAATGCTGATCTTTAAGGAGCTAGTTACCTCTGTAACCAGGAAGGATGCTCACATCACAGACTACGCCAAACTTCTCTCTCTCTTTCTTAGCCTGGCATAAATAATTTTGAAATAGGTAACAGAAATAAAATCTTTCACTAGTCCAATAATCTAACCTTAGAATCTCTGACCCTCTCCTCTCTTTTTCTGCAGTATATGTGAGTTGAATGTAGTTTTTGAGAATGAAGAATCTGATTGCTCTTTCTTCACCAGCAAGGTAATGCAGAGTGCATCCCTGGTGGGCCCACATAACAGCTTCCACCATTTTCACAGGTGTATGTATCCTAATCCACTGCTAGCAATTTATACCTATATTAATTCATAACAGGAACTCAGAGTTAACTAGAGTGCCTTAAAGAAAGAAATGGAGAAAATATGGTTAACAAACACTCACATAGGAAGATAAAATTTGTATAAACATCTTTGATAATATTCAAAGAGACACCCAGAATATTATAATGGGCCAACTGATTGACCATTATAAATAATTGAAATATTGGCTGGGCGTGGTGGCTCAAGCCTGTAATCTCAGCACTTTGGGAGGCTGAGGCGGGCAGATTGCCTGAGGTCAGGAATTCAAGGTCAACCTGGCCAACATGGTGAAACCCCGTCTCTGTTAAAAACACAAAAAGTAGCCAGGCATGGTGGCCTATGCCTGTAATCCTGGCTACTCAGGAGGCTGAGGCAAGAGAATCGCTTGAATCCGGGAGGCGAAGGTTGCAGTGAGCCGAAATCATGCCACTGCACTCTAGCCTGGGTGGCAGAGGGAGACTCTGTTAAAAAAAAAAAATTTTAAATATTTAGTTATTTGTGCTTAACATAATTCTCTTCTAGAAAGTTTATATTAAAAACAGTTGTAGTAATTGGCATTATTGAAGAAAGCATCAAGAAATTTTATTGAAACTTATCTCTAAGATCATTCTAGTTTAACTTATTTCTGATACAGAAGTACGTAGCTAAAATGTCCTACAGTTACTGTAGCCAAATAGTCTTTGTGATAGTGTTCTAATCTATTTGCTAATTTATTTTTAATCCTATGGTAGTTTGGGAGTTCTGAGATGAGAGTGGTTGGATTCCCTTTAATTCAAGCCTATGATTAAGAGCCCATAATCAAATACAAATAATCTATCGATCATTAGTAAGCTCTACAGAACAATACATACAAGCCTGAATGTATATTAATATTGATGGAGCTCTGATTTGATGTTATGAGCACACACTTCAGAGAACTATGTATTCTGGTTTCATCACTTACTAGTTGTTAGACTTGGGCAACTTCTTAATTTTTTTGAATCTGAGTTTCCTCATCTACAAAATGCAGTTAAGAATATATCCTACCTCATAAGATTTTTGAGAGGATTAAATGATATAATACATATAAAACATTTAGCTTGGCACCTGGTAAGAGCTCAGTAAATATTTCCTAGTATTCCTGCCACTGCTCCTACGTCATTTCTCTCATAAATCAATCTAAGGGATAGCACTTTGTTCAAAATGCTCTGTATGGTAGACTGTTTTTAATCAGATACAGATTTTGTTTACTCTGGTAAAATAATTAAACCTCTTTCTGGGTTCCATGCTAACCTCCAAGTTTGAAAACAGGTACTATTAGACAGTTTTAGCTTATCAAATGTTTATTTTTGGAACCCCTGAGCTACGAAATTACCCACATTTCCTTCCCCCTTTTCCCCTCCCTATTTATACCTGGCCCCATGCCAGACACTTCTTCGGGCTAATTCCAATCAGCATCCATTACAGATCAATCTAGAAAAGATTGGTTATTTATTGTCAGGTGGATACATGAACCTTGGCAGTTTCAGAAACCAGAGCTAAAGTGATCTTATAAAGTTTTAGGTAGATCAGCATGGTACTGTGCTGGTCCCATGATGACTTTCATGAAATTACCTCTGAAATGCTATGCATTTTCCCACTCAGAACCTCACTCTAACTCTATAACTTATACCAAAGATCACACTGTACCTGCTCCTAGCCTTGTAAGTCTCACAGAAGCCCTTGGCCAAAAGCAATAAAATTTGACCTGACCTAATCCTGGAGTCACAATGGATAATGTGTGTATTTTTCATTCAATAATTTAACGTAGAAATTAACTGCATGTGTCACATATTCCCCATCTGAAAGAGAGAGAGTTTATGGTTCTAACGTTACGCAAAAATTAAGTATGTAAACACTCCTGTCATTTAAGACTCTTCTCTTTCTCAATAGCTTAAATAAGCATTATAAAAGACTCTTTTGGGGAAATGTATTATTTCATTCAGTATGGGAGCCTGCTCCATGAAATTCACCCTCCGTGGTCACAGAAATGATAGCAATGGAGATATTTTTCTTTCTCCCTGAAAGATTTGAAATAACTTGCCCATTTTGGCTTACTGTATTGTTTTCTCCTGTTTGTCAATATAGAGGGAAAAAACATTGTGGAAATTTACAGAAAACTTTGTTCTCTCTGTCCCTTCTTTCAGGCATACTTTTGAATATTTTCTATTCCTGGGTATGGGATGAAAAGAGTCTGTACCTGGCCTCCTCATTTTGACTGCCCTTACGTGATTTTAAAGACTATTCCTTTATGGTAGCCTTCTGTCAGACCTATTTTTTCCCATTGCCTTTTCCTCTCTTGCCTCACTCTGCTTCCTCTGTATCTCATTAACTTTATTTTTATTTTGATCTTTTTATTAAATTAAATGTTTTAAACAGATCTACATGGTTAAAAAACCAAAAGGTATAAACAGTTATAAAGAGATAAGACTCCCTTATTCCTTATCTACCATCTTCCCAGTTATTAGATTTTCCCTCCACCATAGATATTCATTGTTCTTAGTGTCCTATACATCTTCCCAGAGTTTCTTTATGTATATTCAAGCAAATTTGAATATAGATCCTCCTCCCTCAATTTTACACAAAAGGTAGTATATTATATATATATGTTCTTTCAATTTTTTAACAATATACTTTGGAGGTCCTTCCATATACAATTCAAAATGAGATCCCACATTCTTTTTTAAAGCTGTTTTATATGTACGTGTATGATAATTTATTTAACTAGTTCCTAATTGAAAGATACTCTATATTTTACTCTTATAGACAACATTGATGCAATTTACTTTTTAAAATTCGTATAAACAACTCTTGTGCATATGTTATTTTATACACATCTAGGTGTATTTGTAGGATAAATCCCCCTAATTAGAATTACTAGGTCAAAGATTATTTGCATTTATACTGTTGATAGATATTGCCAAACTGCTCTCCATAAGGGTCATAACAATTTATATGTCTGCCAGCATTATATGAAATTGACTGTTTCCTAGAACTTAATCTACAGTGTATATTAAACTTCTGAAGTTTTTGATATTCTGAAAGGTGAATAGTGATACCTCAAGTTAGTTTTAAGTTGCATTTCTTGCATAATGAGAAAGTTTGAACATCTTTTTATATGCTTAGGAGTTGTCTGTGCTTCTCTGTGAACAATCCTTCCCTCATTTTTTCATATATATTCCAAGAGCTATTTATATATTAGAAATATGGATACTACTGATGCTCTCTGGAAAGAGCCACCTCTCGGCAGGAGGCCAACCAGCATAAAAATAGAGCGTTAAACCGCCAGAGCTAAGAATCCTCATGGAGTTCATTGCATCGCCCCCCACCACCACCTCCACTGGAACAGGAGTTGGTATCCATGGCTGACAGACCCATAGATGGTTCACACCACAGGACTCTGTGCAGACAACCCCCAGTACCAGCCTGGAGCTAGGTAGACTCTCTGGGTTGCTAGACCCAGAAGAGAGACAGCAATCACTGCAGTTCTACTCACAGGAAGCCACATCCATAGGAAAAGGGGGAGAGCATTACATCAAGGTAACACCCCATGGAACAAAACAATCTGAACAACAGCCTTCAGCCCTAGACTTTCCGTCTGATAGAGCCTACCCAAATAAGAAGGAACCAGAAAACCAACCCTGGTAATATAACAAAACAAGGCTCTTCTATATCCCCCAAAATCACAGTAGTTCACCAGCAATGGGTCCAAACCAAGAAGAAATCCCTGATTTACCTGAAAAAGAGTTCATGAGGTTAGTTATTAAGCTAATCAGGGAGGCACCAGAGAAAGGTGAAGAGCAATGCAATAAAATCCAAAAGGCGATACAAGAAGTGAATGGAAAAATATTCAAGGAAATAGATAGCTTAAAGAAAAAACTATTAAAAAGGCAGGAAACTTTGGACACACTTTTAGAAATGTAAAATGCTCTGGAAAGTCACAGCAATAGAATTGAACAAGCTAAAGAAAGAAACTCGAAGCTCGAAGACAAGGTCTTCAAATTAATTCAATCTAACAAAGAAAAAAGAATAAGAAAATATGAACAAAGCCTCCAAGAAGTCTGGGATTATGACCAAAACCTAAGAATAACTGGTGTTCCTGAGGAAGAAGAGAATCCTAAATACTTGGCAAACGTACTTGGGGGAATAATCAAGGAAAACTTCCCCAGCCTTGCTAGAGACCTAGACATCCAAATACAATAAGCACAAAGAACACCTGGGAAATTCATCACAAAAAGATAATCACCTAGGCACATTGTCATCAGGTTATCCAAAGTTAAGAAGAAGGAAATAATTTTTTTTTTTTGACAGAATCCTGCTCTGTCACCAGGTTGGAGTGCAGTGGCACAATCTCGGCTCACTGCAACCTCTGCCTCCTGGGTTCAATTGATTCCACTGCCTCAGCCTCCCGAGTAGCTGGGACTACAGGTGTGCACCACTATGCCTGGCTAATTTTTTGTATTTTAGTAGAGACTGGGTTTCACCATGTTGGCCAGGATGGTCTCGATCTCCTGACCTTGCGATCTGCCCGCCTTGGCCTCCCAAAGTGCTGCGATTACAGGCGTGAGCCACTGTGCCCGGTTGAAGGAAAGAATCTTAAGAGCTGTGAGACAGAAGCATCAGGTAACCTAAAAAGGAAAAACTATTGGATTAGCAGCAGATTTCTCAGCAGAAACCCTACAAACCAGAAGGAATAGGGGCCCTATCTTCAGCCTTCTCAAGTAAAATAATTATCAACCAAGAGTTTTGTATCCAGCAAAACTAAGCATCATATATGAAGGAAAGATACAGTCTTTTTCAGACAAACATGCTGAGAGAATTCACCATTACTAAGCTATCACTACAGGAACTGCTAAAAGGAGCTCTAAACCTTGAAACAAATCCTGGAAACACATCAAAACAAAAGCTCTTTAAAGCATAACTCACACAGAATCTATAAAACAAAAATACAAGTTAAAAAGAAAAAGCCAAAAAATCAAAGTAAACGGGCACCAAAGAGCATGATGAATGCAACAGTACCTCACATTTCAATACTAACATTGAATGTAAATGGCCTAAATGCTCCACTTAAAAGCTACAGAATCACAGAATGGATAAGAACTCACCAACCAACTATCTGCTGCCTCCAGGAGACTCATGTAACACATAAGGTAAACTTAAAGTAAAGGAGTGGAAAAAGGTATTTCATGTAAACAGACACCAAAAGCAAGCAGGTGTAGCTATTCTTATCTCAAAGAGGGACATTATATAATGGTAAAAGGCCTTGTCCAACAGGAAAATATCATAATCCTAAATATATATGCACCTAACACTGGAGCTCCCAAATTTATAAAACAATTACTAATAGACCTAAGAAATGAGATAGACAGCAACACAATAATAGTAGGGGACTTAAATACCCAACTGACAGCACTAGATAGGTCATCAAGACAGAAAGTCAATAAAGAAACAATTAATTTAAACTATATCTTGGAACAAATAGACTTAACAGATATATACAGAACGTTTCATCCAACAACCACAGAATATACATTCTATTCAACAGCGCATGGATTCTTCAAGATAGACCATATTACAGGCCATAAAGTGAGCCTCAATAAATCTAAGAAAATTGAAATAATACCAAGCAGTCTCTCAGACCACAGTGGAATAAAACTGGAAATCAGCTCCAAAAAGAGCCTTCAAAACCATGTAAATACATGGCAAATGCATGCATACTGCTCCTTTTGGGTCAAAAACAAAAGTAAGATGGAAATTAAAACATTCTTTGAACTGAACAACAATGACACAACCTACCAAAACTTCTGGGATACAGCAAAGGCAGTGCTTAGAGGAAAGTTCATAGCCCTAAATGCCTACATCAAGAAGACTAAAAGAGCATGAACTGACATTCTAAGGTCACACCTCAAGGAACTAGAGAAACAAGAACAAACCAAACCCAAACCCAGCAGAAAAAAAGAAATAATCAAGATCACAGCAGAACTAAGTGAAATTGAAACAAACAAACAAAAATACAAAAGATAAATGAAACAAAAAGCTGTTTCTTTGAAAAAATAAATAAAATTCACATAGTATTAGAGATTAACCAAGAAAAGAAGAGAGAAAATCCAAATAACCCCACTAAGAAACAAAACAGGAGATATGACAACTGACACCAGTGAAATACAAAAGATCATTCAAGGCTACTATGAACAGCTTTATGTACACAAACTAGAAAACCTAGAAGAGATGAATAAATTCCTGGAAAAATACAACCCTCCTTGCTTAAATCAGGAAGAATTAGATACCCTGAACAGACCAATAATGAGCAGCGAGATTGAAATGATAATTTAAAAATGACCACCAAAAAGTCCAAGACCACACAGATTCACAGCAGAATTCTATTAGACATTCAAAGAAGAATTGGTACCAATCCTTTTATCACTATTCCACAAGATAGAGAAAAAGGAACTCTCCCTAATTCATTCTTTGAAGCCAGCATCACTCTAATATCCAAACCAGGAAAGGACATAACCAAAAGATTGGTTACACACTACCTGATTTCAAACTATGCTATAAGGCCATAGTCATCAAAACAGTGTGGTACTGGCATAAAAATAGGTATGAAGGCCAACGGAACAGAATAGAGAACCCAGAAATAATGCAAATACTTATAGGCAACCTATTTTTGACAAAGCAAGCAAAAACACAGAGTGGGGAAAGGACACCCTTTTCAACAAATGGTGCTGGGATAATTGGCTAGCCACATGTAGGAGAATGAAACTGGATCCTGGTCTCTCACCTTATAAAAAAAAATCAACTCAAGATGCATTAAAGACTTAAATCTAAGACCTAAAAATATAAAAATACTAGAAGATTACATTGGAAAAACCCTTCTAGACATTGCTTAGGCAAGGATTTCATGACAAGGAACCCAAAAGCAAATGCAATAAAAACAAAGATAAACACCTGGGACCTAATTAAACTTTTGCACGAGTTTTTTGCACAGCAAAAGGAACAGTCAGCAGAGTAAACAGACAACCCACAGAGTGAGAGAAAATCTTCACAATCTATACATCTGACAAAGGACTAATATCCAGAATCTACAACGAACTCAAACAAATCAGTAAGAAAAAAAAAATCACATCAAAAAGTGGGCAAAGGACATGAATAGACAATTCTCAAATAGACAATTCTCAAAAGATAATATACAAATGGCTAACTAACATATGAAAAAAATGTGCAACATCACTAATGATCAGGGAAATGCAAATCAAAACCACAATGCGATACCACCTTAATGCTGCAAGAATGGCCATACTCAAAAAATCAAAAAACAGTAGATGTTAGTGTGGATGCAGTATCAGGGAACATTTCTACACTGCTGATGAGAATGTAAACCAGTACAGCCACTATGGAAAACAATGTGGAGATTCCTTAAATAACTAAAAGTAGAACTATCATTGGATCCAGCAATCCCACCACTGGGTATCTACCCAGAGGAAAAGAAGTCATTATTCAAAAAAGATACTTGCACATGCACATTTACAGCAGTACAATTCACAATTGCAAAATCATGGAACAAACACAAATGCCCATCAATCAACAAGTGGATTAAAAAACTGTGATATATATATATATCTCACATTATGTATATTGCATTATACATTGTGTGTGTGTGTATGTGTGTGTGTGTGTATGTGTGTGTGTGTGTGTATGTGTGTGTATATATATATATATATAATGGAATACTACTCAGCCATAAAAAGGAATGAATTAACAGCATTTCCAGATTTCCAGTGACCTGGATGAGATTGGAGACTATTATTCTAAGTGAAGTAACTCAGAAATGGAAAACCAAACATCATATGTTCTCACTGATAAGTGGGAGCTAAGCTATCAGGATGTAAAGGCATAAGAATGATACAATGGACTTTGGGGACTTGGGGGGAAGAGTGAGAGAGAGGCGAGGGATAAAAGACTACAAATATGGTGCTGTGTATGCTGCTCGGGTGATTGCTGCACCAAAATGTCACAAATCACTAAAGAACTTACTCACGTAACTGAATACCACCTGTACCCTACCTATACCCCAATAACTTATGGAAAAATAAAAACCCAAAGCCTAAATAAAGGGTTATGACTTGTGTGTTGAGAGATTTAAAAAAAAAAGAAAGCGAAAAGAAATATGAGCCTATGTCCATTGTTATGAATATTTGTCTTATTTACTTTGCTCATAGTTTTTTTGTTGTTGTTGAAGTTCTCTTTTAAAAAGTGAGGTTGAGTTTTTTTCTTGATATTAAACCATGCTATGCTATAAATGCCTTTCCTTCTGTAGTTATAAAAGATTTCTCCCATGTTTTATTCTAGAACTTTTATGATTTTATTTTATATGGAAATCTCTGGTCCCTTTATAATGTACTCTGGAATGACGTGAAAATGAATACAATTTTATTTTACTTTTCAGATGGTAACCCAGTAGCCTTCTTATTGAAATTTATATCTTTTCCTCACTGGTATGTGACATTATTTTTATTTTATACAAAATTTCTGTATTTGGAGCTACTTATGAATTTTCCCTTCGAATCCACTGGTCTATTATGTACCAGCAATGGCATTGCTTAATTATTTTACTTTTTAGATGGTAACCCAGTAGGCTTCTTATTGAAATTTATATCTTTTCCTCACTGGTATGTGACATCATTTTTATTTTATACAAAATTTCTGTATTTGGAGCTACTTATGAATTTTCCCTTCGAATCTATTGGTCTATTATGTACCAGCAATGGCATTGCTTAATTATTTTGCCTTTATGATGTGTTAATATTATGACCTTTATATTAACCTAATAGTGATAGCATTATCTCACATTTGTATGGCACATTATAACTTACAAAGCATTATAACTTACGTTATCTCATTTATTCTTCATAATATCACATGGGGCAGCTGGGACAGTAATACTCTCCTTATCGGAAGAGATGAAATGTTTTCCAAGATCACAAAGATGTTAGGTGGCAGAGTAATGACTTGTCTCTTAGTTCTGTGTCTCTGCCAATTCATGGTTGTACCGCTCAGGGTATCTCATATAATCTCTGGGTATCTCTTTACCAGAGAGAGCTGGTTCATTTCCATAGATTAACTCTATGCTATTGAATACTAAATTTATGCAGGATCATCAGCTTTATTTAACTTTTGGATTGAGGAAGCGACTAAATAATGAAATTATGGAGTGCTATAGAAGGAGACCTGAGAGATCACAAATTAATCTAGTTGTTTTAAAGAAAAGGAAACCAAAGCTCAGAGAAGTTATGACCTTTGTACTCAAGGTCATATAGTTAGCAAGGAATTCGGGCCAAGCCATAACTCAGACATAGTTCTTTACACTTGGTTTAGCAATAAAGAGAAGGAGGAAAACAATGTGTTTTCTTTACTGAGACTAATTATATCCATGTTCACAGGTACTTCTAGGGCCAGAAATGAGAGGTATTAATTCAGTCATTTATTCATTCGCTCAATAATGTATTATGTACCATGTGCCAGCTACTGGGCTACTCATTGGGTTTGTAATGGTGAATTAAATAGGCATAGTCTCTGCTCTCACGGAGAATATAATCTAGAAAAAAAACAGATATTAAGCAATTAATATATAAAGATTAAATTACAAAGTGGGCAAAGGACTGTGAGAGAAACTTACATGGTTCCCTGAAAGCATACAACAGGAAGACCTAATTTAGACAGTGGAGTCTGGGAAACCCCTACTCCCACCTCCCCTGGCACTTCATGTTGTCCCATAGGCATCTCTGTGGAGACCTAAATTTCCATAGATGTTTGAAAACCACTGATCTAGCCTTATTCCCTAATGTCTTCACAGGGGAGAACTGAGGTTTAAAGAGGAGATATGACTTACTCAAAGTCACCTATGTAGTTAGGGCAGAACCAGAACTAGCACAATAGCCTCCTGACTTCAGGCTGGGTCTCTTTCCTCTACATAATTCTGTCTTAGTGAAGACCCTGGTTCTGCTACCAAAGTTTGCAATGACCTCATCCTTCCCAGGTCATGGGCTCACAGGGGATTTTGTCACTTTGGCTTAGTTTATATCACGCCATAGTTAACACACTGTATAGAACAGACAAGTCAAGATTTTGACAAACACTTGCCATTGATGTGAGGCATTTTTTAGAATATAGTTAATCTCATTTTTCTTGAGGGGTTCATCAGTCATTGTAATAAAGAGTCGCAAGAGTGGGATGGACTTTCCTAAACCAAGTGCACATTGTTAGAATGTAAAGCACTTTGTAGAACAGACTAAATCCTTCTTTTGGCAGTGGACAGTTCTTTGGCAGTGAACAGTTTAACCTCCATTCCCTTGATGAATTGTTTCTATCGATCGGTGTAGTCCTTAGCACACACGCCATCAGAAGTGGAAATGGTTGACTAGAAGATCTCCAAACCTATTTATTTAGATGTGGTGAATGTGTAGGCAGCCCATCCTGTTTAGCCTGCTCTCAGCATTCATGGATGTGCTCCCATTTAACATCTGAGGCAGTGGGATTAGTTAGGGGTGATGGATCTTCATCTATTTAGATGCCAATTTTTGTTAAAATGTAAGCTACTTGATCCATTTTTTTGAGTATGAGTATAAAATTAACTTTATAATTTTATAAAACTATATATAATTTTTCTAACTTTAAAAAATTTTCTTAATTTTATAGTTCTTTTCTTTGGAGGTGGGGTAGACTGGTAGAATAGGAGAGTTTGATATTATTTCCTACACTACATTTAGCTTTCCGCAACTATATGATTTGAAACAAGAAAAATCAAGATGGGGGAAGAAACTATTGGAACTTTCCTTTAAGCTGATGGGTAGTGGAAAAGCTGGTGGGATAGTGTAGTCCTTAAGAGTAGAGACTCTGGGATCAATGATTGGGATTAAATTTGATTCTGGCATATAATAGCTGTGGGACCTTCAGCAAATTCTTCTCTTTGCCTTAGGTTCCTCATTCATTAGGAGAGGATAATAGTAGTACCTACTCCACAGGACTCTGTGAGGTTTAGAAGAAGCAATGCTTATAAAATCCTGACCCACTTGACAAGTATTCATCATTATTTTTAGGTAGGTATAATAATATTATAATTATTATTAAATATATAATCTCAACTTTGTTATAAAATGTCAAAAAAAATACCAGAAGTTTCTTCAAGGAGTAGATTTCTTTGGGATATGAAAACAAGAATGATCTTTTCCTGCTTTTTGCAATGTTCAATACTCTCCTTCCTTCCTTCCTTCCTTCCTTCCTTCCTTCCTTCCTTCCTTCCTTCCTTCCTTCCTTCCTTCCTTCCTTCCTTCTTTCCTTCTTTCTTTCTTTCTTTCTTTCTTTCTTTCTTTCTTTCTTTCTTTCTTTCTTTCTTTCTTTCTTTCTTTCTTTCTTTTTCTTTTGACGAAGTCTCGCTCTTTTGCTCAGGATGGAGAGCAGTGGCGCGATCTCAACTCACTGCAACCTCCGCCTCCTGGGCTCAAGTGATCCTCTTTCCTCAACCTCCTGAGTAGCTGGGATTACAGACATATGCCACCACACCCAGTTAATTTTTGTATTTTTAGTACAGACAGGGTTTCACCATGTTGGCCAGGCTGGTCTTGACCTTCTGACATGATCTGCCTGCCTCAGCCTCCCAAGTGTTGGGATTAGAGGTGTGAGCCACCGTGCCTCGCCCGTGGCCCCTTCTTAAAATGTGCTCTCAAACAGTAGGATGTAGATGAGATGAAAAAGATGCTGCACACATTATAGTTTCTGGGGACCCAGCTGACAACAAGTGTTTTTTTTTTTTTTTTTTTTTCATTTTGTCCCAGGAGAGAGAAGTGATATCATTTTATTCATTCAATGGCGGTTTTTGGAACAATTACTCTACAGATGTTGGCCACTGTGAGGGATGCAAAACTGAATTAGACGTAGAGTCTGCACTGAAGAAGTTCCAGGGAAGGGAATCATGCTTCCCCCCATCTTTGTTTTCTTTTTTGAGACAAAGTCTTGCTGTGTCGCCAGGCTGAAGTGCAGTGGAGTGATTTTAGCTCACCGCAACCTTCACCTTCTGGGTTCAAGTGATTCTCGTGCCTCAGTCTCCCAAGTAGCTGGGATTACAGGCATGCATCACCACGCCTGGCTAATTTTTGTATTTTTAATAGAGATGGGGTTTCTCCGTGTTGACCGGGCTGGTCTCGAACTCCTGACCTCAAGTAATCCTCCTGCCTTGGCCTCCCAAAGTGCTGGGATTACAGTTGTGAGCCACGGCACCCGGTCTACAATGTTCTGATTATTATATTGGTTTTTCCATTGGTCCTCTAGAACAATTTGTCTTTTCACCCTGGAATTCTTTATGGACCTTCTCTGTCCCACTCTGTGTCTTTGGGAGGCTGATCCCTATGGACTGCATCACCCAGGGCCCCTGGCCCTCAGGCTGCTAGTTGGGTACAGCCAGTGCCTCCCTCTGGCTGTGGCTGTGTCTTTTCACACAACAGCATCTGATTGGTGCTCCTCTCATCCCACCTTTTACCCTACTCCCTTTCAAGTGTAGGGGTGATAACAGCGGCCCAATGTTGTTAGTCCCTAAGTGCTTTAAAATCCCTTGTCCCTTCATGAAATAAACCCTTCATTAAAATTTCTTCAAAATTCAAGATGAGCATGGCTTCTGTTTTCCGCTGGAACCCTAACTGATATAAGGAGCCTACATTATTTTTATAATTGGCAAAATTGTATTAAAACAACACAAAGGGCCACCTCCACCTTCCACCCCCCACCTCCCAAAGGGAAGTACTCTTTAGGGACTGGAGCGGCCCCTCAGCTTCCAGACTTGAGGGTGATTATTTTTGTTTCAGTTTTGAGCCTTCTCATGAAATTAGGCTTCAGGCTACAACACCTATTTCTTAGAAAAACACACTTTCTGCTGGAGAGAAATTCTAGAAAGCAGTCGCGGGCTATTGACAAACTATAATGCTGCAAAGGGATCTGGCCAAAAATGATTCAAGAGAAAAATCTCTGGGGGGAGAAGGCGACCTAGAAAGCAGCTCATCATCTGCAGTGCCAGCTGCGTGTCCAGTTGGGTAGTCACAGACAGAGCTCTGCTTGAGTCTGCATGCGCCCTGAGTGGAGACCTGCCTATGTGGCCACTGGAAACTCACCAGCCCCTGAGGCGTATGGGCTCAGCAACTGCCAGGCTCCCATGGGATAAGTGATGCCATTTGTTCAGTCCAGGGGTGGGGATTGTGGGGATGGTGGTAGCTGGGGGGCAGGGGAAACTTGGCACGTCACCGTGCACTGCTCCACTGTTAAATCTCCACTGGCAGGCTGACTTTTCCCCAGGAGGAAGTGTGGAGAGGAATCTCACAGTTGCATGGCAATAAAGAGCTGCCTGGTGGGCCTCCATCTCCGCCAAGAAGCTTCATGGCTCCAGAGTTCCGGAGGGGTGTGTGACAGGGAAGAGGGAGGAATAAACTGCTCTACTAAGTTGGTGACATAATCACCTTTGCAGAAACTTTCCAGTGGCAAGTGTGTTGAAGACAGTGAGCTTGGAGGAGCCACCATAGTGTGAGATGAAACTGAAGACAAGGGGTGGGGGTCTGAGAAGAGAGCTGTGAACCACAGTACTTACAAAAGAAAGGGATTTGAGGTGAGGCTCACTGAAAGAAGGGTGTTGGACAAAGTCAGTTAGAAAGTCTCCCCTCAACACTTTGGTCAATGACAGGCTTTATTTTCTTTACACTGCAAAGTGAATTCTTATGTTGGTGAGCTTTGTTTACACCACTAACATCCAAGCTCCATAAACAAGGGAACTGTGTTTAGTCTGTTCATTGTTGCATACTCAGAGCCTTGTGCACTACCTGGTGTATCATGAACACTTAGTATTTGTTGACTGGTAAAGGAATGGATGCCTAAATATTAGTAAATTCCTGCACTGCTTGGCTAGGAACTCCACTACTATGGCAGGAACTGTGCTGATCTTATTTACTGCTGCATCTGTGGTGACTAGAAAAATGCCTGGCACATAGTAGGAACTTCAGCAGTGCTTGTTGAATGATAGGTGAATGAATGAGTGAATGAATGAGTAAATGACATCTTAACTACATGCTCCCTGTGGGGAGAAATCATGTATAATACATCTTCACTGTGCCCACATTACCTAGCTGAAGGTTTTTTGAATAACAAACAAATAATACCTATTCCTGTGTTTTCCTTTTGCTTTTACACAGAATTTTTGCTTTCATAGTTGTTTCTCATCAAGAGTTTAGTTCAGCTCAACAACTAGCCAGGTACTGTGCACTGACAGTTAATAAGGTGTAATTTCTTTTTGCCCTCAAGTTATCCACAGAGACAGGCATGCAAATAAATGTCATGTTGTCTAATGTATTCAGTGAAAATAATGTTCGCAGGCCACTGAAGTGTTACAGAGAATGTAAGTGGCTGGTCCTGTATGGGCGGGAGGTGGGGGCCAGTGAGGGCTTTGTGAAGGCAATGCCTGCACAAAGTTTTGGAGGATGTCTAAGGGTTTATTGGGCAGAGAAAAGGTTTGGAGGAAGGAAAGAACATGTCTAAAGACTGAGTTAATGGTGAAATTTCCACTGGACTCTTTCCTGCAGTGACTTTAGGTGGGAAGAGTTTTAGGTGGATTCCTCAGAGGTATTGTATCCAAATGGCCAAAGACTCAGTTCTGTTGGTATCAGAGCCACTCAGGCCACAGGACTGAAGGTTTTGTTTAACTGTGGGCCTTACACTTAGGAGAAAGAGTCACCATACCATATGAAGGCCAATGAAAGGAACAGGGGATATTTTATAGCCTGGAACAAAATGACCTAAGGCAGGAGAAAGAGGAAGGTGATAGCAATTTCAAATATTAGAAGAGCTGCTATTCAGACTTCCTGGGTGCTCTTGGAGGTCAGAGCTAAAATCAGTGGAAAGTTATCAGAGAGCTTTTGCATATGACAGGAGCTGGCACAATGCGAGGCATATGATAGATACACAGTAAATATTAGAGAAAGTTTCAGAAATATGGTTCCTATAACTTCTGATGCTAATCCTGATTCCACAATCTGGAGCAAATGGATTGGCAGATGGTCCTGAGATTGAGAAAGCCAGATAGACCCTGAGCCTGATTATTGGCCAGACTGTAAATCATCTCAACAGTTGTTTATTTTTGGTTGGTTCTGAAATTTTTCCATACCGTGTGAAGTATTTGGAGAAGATTAGGAGTTTCTGTAGTGTGTTTGCTGTGCCCACGGTGTGTTTATTTTATCTGTGACTCAGCCCACCTGATTTTAAAATGAAGGACACAAGACAGAAAGGTTAGAAACTCCCATTCAACAATGGAAAAGCTGCCCTACTGGGAGGTGCATCCCTTGTGTGTAGAGCTATTCACTCCAAGGCTAGAGACGCCCTCTAAGGGACCTGTTGGGGTAGAGCAGAATATGGGAGATGGGGCTAAATGACTGTCTTGCCATCATGAACAGGACACTTCCTTAGGTTTTAGGTGAGTCAGAGACCAATTCATGCATTTGTTTGTTAATTCAGAGACATTTTATCACCCAGGATTTGCTGGTGGTTACTGTACAGGCCCTTGTGCAACATTGCATGGGTTCAACTCCCTGCTCAGCCCTTACTTACTAAGGGACCTTGCACAAATTTCTTAACCTCCTTGTATCTCAGTTTTCTCAACCATGAATTGACGCAATAATGCCTCCTAAAGATACGCTGTGAGAATTAAGTCAATTCATGTACATAAAGTCGTAAGAACATGGCTTGGCATGTAGGAACCACTTAGTATATATTATTAATATTCCATAAAATGTAAGCTCCATGGAGATGGGGATTTTTGTCTGTTTGTTTATGGCTACATCTCCACTGCCTAGAATATAGTCTGACACATAATAGCTGTCACTAAATTGTTAATGAATAAATATATTAATTAATTGAGTACCCATTGTATATATGGGTACATCCTATGCTAGGAATACAGGGATGAACAAAACATTCTTGCTTACATGAGACTTACAGTCTGGTGGGAGGGATAGATATTAAAAACTTGACCATATGTTCTCAGCCTAGATGAACATTAGCATCACTTAGTAGCTCTTAAAAAATATGTATTCTTGGGCCTTCACCCTGCAAAGACTCAGATTTGATTGGTCTTAGAAGGGGCTCTGGCATGGATCACCAGTAATTCTAACGTTCAGCTTGGTTTGAGAGTTCCTGGTCTAAATATTCTGAAGGTTCCAAGAAACATTTTCCCCATGAAACATCCAGTGATGGTCAAATTAAATTCGGGAAATATTTTATTATATATAATAGATGTGAAAGACTCTAAGAAGTTCTATAATAAAGAAATCTGTTTAAACTTAAAAATATACTATATAAATAAAAAGATGCTTGCAGCTGTAAATATTACCTTGAAGAAAAGGTGGAGGGCATAATAGCACTTATGATAGGCCTGTCTATAGTAAATACTTAGAAAATGATTCTCTGAAGACATTTATGTGGCCAACGAACATATGAAAAAAAATCTCAACATGGCTGGGCATTAGAGAAATGCAAATCAAAACCACAATGAGATACCATCTCATGCCAGTTAGAATGGCAATTATTAAAAAGTCAGGAAACAACAGATGCTGGTGAGGATGTGGAGAAATACGAACATTTTTACACTGTTGGTGGGACTGTAAATTAGTTCAACCATTGTGGAAGACAGTGTGGCAATTCCTCAAGGATCTAGAACCAGAAATACTATTTGATCCAGCAATCCCATTACTGGGTATATACCCAAAAGATTATAAATCATTCTACTATAAAGATACATACATATGTATGTTTACTGTAGCACTATTTACAATAGCAAAGACTTGGAACCAACTCAAATGCCCATCAATGATAGATTGGATAAAGAAAATGTGGTACATATACACCATGGAATACTATGCAGCCATAATAAAGAATGAGATCATGTCCTTTGCAGGGACACGGATGAAGCTGGAAACCATCATTCTCAGCAAACTATCACAGGAACAGAAAACCAAACACCACTTGTTCTCACTCATAAGTGGGAGTTGAACAATTAGAACACACGGACACGGGGAGGGGAACATCACACACTGGGGTCTGTCAGGGGATGGGGGGCAAGGGGAGGGAGAGCAATAGGACAAATACGTAATGCATGTGGGACTTAAAACCTAGATGATGGGCTGATAGGTGCAGCAAACCACCATGACACACATATACCTATGTAACAAACCTGCATGTTCTGCACATGTACTCCAGAACTTAAAGTAAAATTTTCTAAAAAAATTAAAAAAAAAAAAGAAAACATTTCTCTGAAGAAATGTCTTTTAAAAGACACCTGAACAATCAGTGGGCAAGTGAGTAGGAGAGGCAGTGTACCCAGCACAGGGACCATTGTGTGCAAAGGTCCTGTTGGGGGGGAACTTATTCAAGAGCAAAAAGAAGGCCAATGCTTGTGTAACGTAGCAGGTGTGGAAAAGAAATGAAAAAGGCATGGTTTCCACCTTCAAGGAACTCGTATCTCAGGAAAAAACTCACATATTCCAAAAACTTCTTAATACTCCGTGGGTCTATAATTTTCCAAATATTATAGGAAGAAGAAGAAATCAATGTCAAGAATAATCCTTCTCCAACTGACATAAAACCTCAGTTTTATATTTGTCTCTAGCCAACTTACACAATTCTTTGAAATACCAGATATACTTCCACAAGTGTTGACTTAAGCTAATGTTAGTCTGAGGTCATGTTTACTGAGCATACAGCCTGAATAAGAAGGAGAAGTGACTTGGAACTTGAATCAAGAGGCCAAACCAACATACTTGCCTACCTACCCCTTTTCTCTCTAAATCCTTTAAAAGGTAAACAAGGTATTTTAAAATGCATCCATTAGCTAGAAAACAAGAAAGGGAGCTATACACACCCTCTTCCCTCTCCCTCATCTCCTCTTGGCAACCACTAATCTGTTCCCTATTTCTATTATCATTTTAAAAGTGTTCCATGAATGGAATTGTATAACATGTAGACTTCTGGGATTGCCTTTTTTACTTAGTAGAATTCTCAGAAGATTCATCCAGATTGTTGTATGTATAAATAGTTTGGTTTTTTAATTGCTGAGTTGCATTCCATGGTATGGATATACCACAGTTTAACCATTCACCAATTTAAGGACATCTGGATTATTTCCAATTTGGCTACTTGGCATAAAGTTGCTGTAAACATTTGTGTACAGGTTTCTCTATAAATGTAAACTTTCATTTTTCTGGGATAAATGCCAAGTGGTAGGATGTATGGTAGTTGCATGTTTAGTTGTTTTTTCTTTTTTTCTCTTTTGTTTGTTTAAGAAATTGCCATTGTTTAAGAAATTGCCAAACAGTTTTCCAGAGGAGTTGTACCATTTTACATTCCCACAATGTATGAGCAATCTAGTTTCTCCAAACCCTTGCCAGCACTTGCTACTGTCACTATGTTTAAACTCTTTGTTACTGTGATAGGCATGTAGTGATAGTTCATTGCAGTTTTAATTTGCATTTCCCTAATGGCAATCCTAATGAGATATTACTATGTAGTGGAACAGGAGTAGAGAATATGCTGAGAGGGAAAATAGGTACTACTCTTGGGGAAATACGTAATACTCTGAAAGGAACATTTGAAAGGAAATGAGAATATGTTGATTGTAAATAATGTAGAAGAGAAAAAAGGTAATTAGAGATATGAAGAAAATACATGGGAAAGGAAATATAATCATAGTACACTGCTTGACTTTGCAACATCAAAAATGTGTACACTCATAATGTATAAACATAGTTGACAATTAAAATAGAAATATAGCTATATTGAGAGAATAAGGGAGTGCAGAGGAGTGCAATATTATGAGAGTTAAGGGCTTTTCTTTTGTAGCTATAATTGCATAGGTATTGACAAATCAAGAAACAGCTGACTGGGTGCAGTGACTCATTCCTGTAATCCCAGCACTTTGGGAGGCCAAGGTGAGTGGATCACTAGAGGTCAGAAGTTCAAGACCAGCCTGGCCAACATGGTGAAACCTCGTCTCATTAGCCGGGTGGTGGTAGCATGCACCTATAGTCTCAGCTACTCGGGAGTCTGAGGCACGAGAATCACTTGAACCCAGGAGGTAGTGGGGGCAGTGATGCAGTGAGCCAGGATCACGCCACTGTACTCCAGCCTGGGTGGCAGAATGAGACTCCGTCTAGAAAAAAAAAAAAAAAAAAAAAAAAAAAAGCCATAGAAGCTTATTAATTAGATGTAACTGATAGAACTAAAAAAAGTTAAAAGTGGCTGACTCTGAGAAGAGAGTAGGAAGAATGAAGTAAACCACTGCCTATTTTTCATTATAAGCTTTTCAGCACAAATTAAAAAAAATCCCCTATATCACCTGGGACAAAACGATTAAATGTGTATATGAAAAAAGACAGACTCTTAGATTGAGCATATAGATTAACTATATACCCTTTACAAGAGACAAATGCATTGCAAATGTCCTAGAAAGGAGAACAACAGGGAGAGAAAAGACAGCAGGCAATGGAAACATAGACGAAGCAATGTGAACTACAACTGAAATAGAAATCAAGTCAAACTGCATGAAGCAAGACAAATCAAGCAGCTTTTTCAGAGATCAAAGACCAATGGGACAAATACTTTAAGGAAAAATCAGGGTTCTTAAACAATACACATACACATTCATACTTTATAACCTAAAGAGTTTACACACTCTTTTCAAATATCACATATGGCACATATACAACTGATTCAGTAGTTAGCCACAAGTAAGAATGTTAAATTCCCAAAAGGACTGTAGTCCATATTTTTGGATTTTTAAAATATGTGCATAATAAAATTAGACATTAACAATAAAAATACACCAAATAAAATCTGGCCACTTGGAAATTTAAAGTGATTCCTTGAAAAACTCTTGGATTAACATGGAAGTGAAACAAATTACAAATTGTTTACAAATAAATGATACTTACAATACCACATTTTAAACGTTTTGGATATGGACAAAACAGTACTCAGGGGAACATTTATAGCCTTAAACCCATGGATTAGAAAACAAGAAAAATAAAGGAACAAGCAAATTAAGTTTCAAATAAAAGAAAAGCAAAACTGGTAAGGAAATAATAAAGCCCCTAGAAAGTAGCAGGAATTGGTAACATTAAAACCCAAAATTAATACAATAGAAAATAAGCAAAAAATAGGTTTTATGAATCAAAAAGCTCTCCAAACAAACAAACAAAATAGTCAAATGTTCAATAATTCTAAAAGAAAAGGCACAAAAGCACAAGCTTTTGAAATATTAAAGGGACTATAATCACAGTGATTTAAACATTATGTTCAACAACACTGTATCAATAATCGTAATCCAGATGAAAATGATGATTTCTAGGAAAAATAGAGTAAAATCACGATATAATTTAACATATCTTTCTTAAACAAAATAAAACAAAAACACTTTTACTAAGCTGGTAAGAAAATAAGACCTCTTTAATTTGATAAAGGGTATCCACCAGAAACTTACAGTAGAAGTCATACCTAATGGTAAAATATCATATGAATTTTGCTAAAAGCAGATAAGAGAGTCAGATACCAACTCTCACAGCTACTATTCACAATATAGTGGGAACTGAATTCACATTGATGCTTGTCAAAGAACTGAGATCAGAAAAAGAAAAAAAAATTAGAAAGAGACAAATGCATCCTTCTTAAAGACAATATGCAAAAAAAAAAAAACCTCATGAGATGCAAGACAATCTACTGATAAAAAGCTATTAGTAAGAGATTTTAGTAAAGCAGCCAATTAATGTTTTTTTAATTAGCAATACTCTTCTATTGTCCCACAACTAAATGTCCTGAAAAGAGAGTTCATTCATAACAGGCACAAAAACTGTAAAATATAGCTAGCATGAAACTCAATAGGAAGTATAGAATATCTATGTAAAGAAAATAATTAGACTGTTCCGAATATATACAATTCAACCTGATTAGGAAGACAGCTCATGGATGAGATTCTCCCCAAATTAATTTAGGAATATGATGTAAATCCAACAAATAAGATTTTTTAAAGTGAACTTGACAGGCCAATTCTAAAATTCATTTGTAAGAGACAATGTGTGTGAATAATAAAGACATTTTGCAAAAGATTGTAATGGTGAGGAACTTGCCTTACCAGATGTTAAAATATCTGTAAAATTACAGTATACATGATAGCAACACTGGTATAGACAGATCAATGGGACAGTGTGTGAATCCACAAACTGTCCCTTCTGCTTCTAGTTAACAATACTAGAAAAATATTCTCCAGATAAAAGAGAGACACATATAAGGATTGTAACATTATATAACAGAAAAAATTAAAATAACCAATATCCATCCATAGGAGAATGATTATACCTTTCTGTGGAATAGGAATATTATACAACTGTAAGAGAAGTCAAACACATTTACATAGATGTGTAATTTATACTGTTGAACTGTAAAAATATCACTGAGTGGAAAAAACTCCAGTTGTAGGATTAGAAAAACAATATAATATTTGTATTAGAGCACACAAACAAAACTATAAATCTTTGTACATATCCATGTGCATATATGTATCGAAAAAGAATTTGTAAGGACATACATCAAACTCACTACAGACTTTGAGGTATGAATATGATTGGAAGAAGGGCGAAGGACTTTGACCTTTTTTTTTTTTTTTTTCTTGAGATGGAGTCTTGCTCTGTTGCCCAGGCTGGAGTGCAGTGGCACGATCTCGGCTCACTGCAAGTTCCACCTCCCAGGTTCACACAATTCTCCTGTCTCAGCCTCCCAAGTAGCTGGGATTACAGGCGCCCACCACCACACCCGGCTAATTTTTTGCATTTTTTAGTAGAGACGGGGTTTCACCGTGTTAGCCAGGATGGTCTCCATCTCCTGACCTCATGATCCGCCCACCTCGGGCTTCCAAAGTGCTGGTATTACAGGTGTGAGCCACTGCGCCCGGCCTGACTTTTATATGTATATATATTCCTATACAATATTGTTTGAGGGTTAACATTTTGTTAAATGATGAAAATGCAGAAAAGCTGTTCTTGACAATATACATTATTGGAGAAAGGTTTTGAGGTGGTTTACAAGACGGTTGGAGAATAAATTGGCCGGATCCTAACAACTCAGCAACTAGTGAATGAAAGTAGGATGAGTAAGGATGTAGAAGCCTTAGCAGCTTAGAAGAAGTGACTCTTGAGCAGTGTTGCCTTTCATTTTTCATCCTCTCATCCCCACCAGACTTGTTATTTTTCTCCATCATACATTTAGTCACTAACCCCACTTTCATGTTTTCACCCCAACACAAAAAATGTTAATCCACTAAATTTCATGTCCTCTAGACAACATTTCCTGCTCCTCCTCATTGTTCTCATCTGCAAACCTTTGGCCTCCTCCTCACCTCTCTTTCCCCAAAGAGGCTAAAGAAAGTTATAAATACTTTTGCTTTGTGGAATTGTATCACTTCAGTCTAGTAATGAAGGTAGCTACCTCATACCTATGATCAGATTAGTCCTTCAATAATTAAACATAGAAATAATTATATTCTTTAATGGAATGCATTTTTCTTGATAGGTAACTATCCACTCAACTACAAGGTGTAGGAGGAAAAAACAGAAAGGGTATAAAGAATACATAACACAGCAATGGGCACCCACGCTCTGTAAGGTCAGGGTTTTCTCCAGTCTTGTAGAAAAGATGGTCCAAGTCATCAGGTTATGATCAAGTTCTCATTATTATTATTATAAATGATCGACCCTGAGGGTTTTAATGTCCCAATGGTAGACTCTCCTTCCTAGAAGCTGAAATGCCCTCATACACCTCCCTGGAATTTTTTGGCTGCTTCTCCTGAGAAAGAAACTGAAGGTGGTAGTTGGCAGAGATAGGGGCCTGGTCTCTGCAGAAGCAGATACACTATGAGCTCCTGAAGGGCCCTGGCAGTTTCTGCAAGGAGAGATGCTTTTTACTTTAAAAAAACGTCATCAAATGACGAGCAGTTAAACAATTTGCTATTACAAGTCTTTGTAGGAAGGAACTAGGGTGGTGGTTTCTAATCTGTTAGGGAATGAGGTAGGAAAAGACGCGGGCAAGGGTACCACCCAGAACCCGGGTACTGCACACAGGCAATGCAGCAACTACTGCAGCATGTTGTAATTAGCAAACCCCAATGTGTAGCCACTTCCAGGCCTGATTAAGAAAAAAAAAAAAAACAAAAACAAAAAACTAGAAAATGTTACATCTTGTGGATGGAAAAGAGGTATTGTACTGCACCTCTTTCAGGATGCTTTCCTAACCATCCCCCGACCCTGCAAGGAGCAGTAAAATCACTTTTGCAAATATTTTCTGCCTCAGGCCTGCAAAGAAATGACATAATCTGCAAATGAGAGGTTCAGGCAGGTGACCCAAGGCAGTGAGGAGAAAATGTGGAACAAAGTTCTGGCTATTGTCCAAAGCATCAAAGCATCTGAAACAACTACAGGTTTTCCTCTGTCAGCCATAAAAATGGGTGAGATGAGACCAAAAGATGCAAACCTCCTTTGAATCCAAGGAGAAAACACCGAGAAACAGACAGTAGCTCTCCTAGCCCTGTTTTACTGCATTCAGGGGGAAATTCAGAAAAAATCACATGGGTCTCACTGAAAACTGTTTCCTAGATTTGATGTGGAAATTGATGCCTTTAATCTCCAAGCTGTGATGGCAGTTGGCCTGGTGCATGTCCCCATGGTGTGAAGAAAACTTCAAAAGAGATGCTCTTAAAAAGATGTCTACATATCAGCGAACTCTTATAAAACAATATGTTGACGCATTGAGTGTAAACAAATGAGAAACAGAAGGATTTAGATTTCCTTTCAAATATACCCTAGCTTAAGCATGAAGGAGGAAAACATTGAGTTGTCAAAATAGGCTTGAGGTTTTGCTGAACCCAGAAATTCTGGAGAATAGTCTGAGATGTTTTTGCCAAACCCTGAATACCGCAGGGGCAAACTTTCCCTCTAACCAATTAGATAATTGTCATTTCATTCTGTAGATTTCCCAGTTGTTTCTTCTTTTTCTTTTCTTTCTTTTTTTGCAAATAAAATGATTATCCTGTCTCAGGGTAATTTTGCTAATATTTTCATAGTTAAATAATGATTTCAACCCCTGAATTAAAAACTGCACTGCTGTCCCTGTGGATACAGTAGTCTACCAGCTGTTCTAAATAACCCTTGAGAGTGGTCGGGTTAAGGACTCAATTTATGACCTTATAAATTAACACAAGGAAACCTACTCCATAATGCAACAGACAATTCTATTTATAATGCTTAATTAATCCCCTCCAGTCTCTAACAGAACCCACTTGTGACCTTTCATTTCAACCTCACCCAAATGCAAGTCTCCTGAGATGAGAAGTGTTAATATGTGAATGCGGATAGAATTTGCCAGCATTATGGGTAGGTATTAAATTGCTGACAGTCTGGACACACTGGTTCCTGATAGCTCACTCATCAAAGTAAGAAGGAAATGTCAAGGTGGGCAGCACTGATGAAACTCTTCATCAAAATCCTGAGCTGGAGAGAGGCAGAAAGAAAAGAAAATACCCATATTTAACATTGTCTACAAACACTTGCTCTGAATTTCAGTCTTGGCAGAACAGACAACCAAGAGAAGGTATCAGAGCTGTTTCAAAGGATGGCTGTGGGGGGCCATCCTGGGTGGTTTCATTTATCTGCTGTCCTTACTACCCTAAGGCTGGTTTCTCTTAGACTGATACAGAAAATCCAGGGATAATCAATTCAATGCTGCCTTATCTAAAGTATTACAAACACAGTGGCGTTATCTGGAAAATTCTAAGTACCCAAGAAAGCTACAGGGTGTGGGCAGAGTAAAGTTTGCAGAGACATATGAAGTTCCCCCGAGGGACAGTCCTGAGAAGGAGAAAGGAAGGCATGTTCACCACTTGGACATGTTTGTGGGCAGAGAGAGCCATAGTGACCTGAATGCAAAGAAAGTCCACACTGTAGCCTGGAACCCTGGAATATGTGTGGAGAGTTTTATCAGCGTTTAGGGCTGTTCAGTGTAATTCCATACATCCTTGTGAATCCAGAAAATAGCTTTCCTTTTTTGTTTCTCGTATTCAAGAGTCAGCATAACGTGATGAATCTGGCTCTGTTGTAAGCATTTAGGCAAATTCCTTAACTTCTCATTGCCTCTGTTTTTCCATCTGCAAAGTTGGAATCATAACAATACTTGTCTCATGAGATCATTGTGAGGATTAAATAGAGTTAAAACTTTAAACGGCTTTAAATGGTGCCTGGTGCATAGTAGGTGCTATGTAAGCATTAGATGTTATCATCACAATACTTCTGCAGTACCTTTTTCCTCTGGGCTTTCCTTTTCTTTTCCCAGTGCTGCCATCGTAGCCAGGTCAGGCTGTTATGACTTCCTTTTGAATAGGTTCATAATTCATTCCTTATTCTAAATCTGTATTTCTCTCAATAAATCATACACAGTATTACCACTCCAATCTTTCAAAAGTCTACCTCTGATCCTGTCCGTACCTTATTCAATGGTTCCGCAGAATTCATCACATAAAGTCTAAACTCCCTAGCCTTAATTTCAAGCCTCATTCCATCCTTATCTGTTGATCCTAGTTTCCTTCTTTAATCTTAACATCTTACTGCACCTTCTCATGACCCTACGCTCATTTGGAGCCATGCTATTTTCTATTCCCTCTACTTGTTCCCTTAGTTTGCTCTACCTGTTCTGGTATGTTCTTGTTTTTATACCTGTGTTCATTGTCCTTTCCATTTGGAATTTACTTTCCCCCTAGTATCTTCCAGTCCAAAGCCTATTTATCCTTCATAGCCAGGCCTGAATGCCACCTCCACCCCAGGGGACCCTTACTGATCCCACCATTTTATCTTCCATTTGTTCTTTCCTGACCTCCAATGTCCTTTATCTGCATTTCTGAAAAACCTCAACCCTGTTACCTGGCTTTAGTTCTTATTTTTTTTTTTTTAACCGCTATTTAGTATGTTACATATCACAGCCCCTCAGATCCTTGGATCAAGTCTGATTCTTCAGTGTTTCCTACTCAGACCTGTCCCCAGCCCTACGCTGTGCATAGAGCAGGACCTCTCCAGACATGAATGAAACAGTAATTGAGGGGCTTGAAATGACAGCCTGGTCTTGTGGTTCTTCCTTTCTGTGACATTCTCAGTCACTTGATTGTTCCTTTACATGAGCGCCTATGGAAATATTTCAACTCCAAAAGTCAATGGGATAAACACGTTCCTATCAGCAGGAAAAACACACACAAAAAAATGCACAATTGATTCTCAAATAGCAGATGCTTTTTTAAGAAGGAGTGATGAAAAAAATGCCTTGGGTCCAGTACCTTTATACCTGGTAACTACAGCTGCATTGACGCTAAGAGGTTCTTGGAAGCTGACAGTGAGTGATGTGCTGCTGGTTACCATGAGACAGACATTGGTTGGCATCTCAGGGGCTCCTGGGACAGAAGGAAAAACACAAGGATCTTAACACAGCAAATCCTTTTCAAACAACGTTCCTCCCTCTTCAAAGGATACCCTGAAATACACACTATGGAAACATTTGTTTGTAGAGCCTAATAGCTTTTGCTTTTGAACATTTTCATTAGATGTCTCAATGGCTTTTATTTGTTGCCATTGGGGTCTTATTTGAGCAATAGAACATTTTCCGAAAAGGTAAATAATACCAGTTAAGCCTTCCTAAAGCATCCTGCAAACATGATAGGAGATTGGGCTGGATCAGTGAAGAGAAGGGCAGGAAGGGATAGCAGGATCCTACATTGTCTGTGGACGCCCTTATGTTTTGTAAAGTACATCGTTTCACTGGAGGCTTTTTGCAGCCCTGCTAGGTAGGAAGGGCAAGTAACGGCACCCTCACTTTTGGTGTGAGGAAACCGCAGCCCCAAGTGGCCAAATTCCTTGTTCAAGAACACAGTGAAGACAAACAGCCAGGATGACAGCCCCTGGCTTCAGATGCCTACTTCTGGGCTCTTTCCAGTATTGATAGAATTCTAACTCACCTTGCTCTCAGGCTTTCTCCTATTACAAATGAGCAGTATTTTCTGAGAAAAAAATTTATGGGTGGATGTCATGTCCACTAACCTCAGGTTTTAAAGGACTCCTGATGGCTTTTGGTATTGCTTAACACGTAGAAGGTGTTTTATAATTTAGAAAATTACAAAAATTGACATCAAGTCTGAAAATATGTCTGTTTCTAGTATTACGCTGTCCTAAATGGGGAACAATAGCAAATGCATTTATTAAAGCAAGTGCTGAATCTCTTTAAACAAACCCATGCACCCTCCAGCCTTGCTGGAGAGTGTTGATGCTGAAATCAAACTTTCATTAATGTTGCTAAGTTATTTGCTCCAAGAGAAAGGATTAGGCCTAGATTTGGTACTTAGTGTACAGTAGTACTTAAGAAAACATCATCACTGTCTTTGGTCTTTGTCTACATCACAACTAAGGTTCCTACAGCAGAGGCAGAGAATTTTCAAACTAATGAAATTTCCCTTATATTTAAAATTTCAAGCCTAATTTTTTGTTGTTGCTGTTTAGATAAGATCTCCTTCTAGAATGAGAGTTTAATATTTCACAAGTGTTTGAATTTTATATTTTGTTTTTATATCAGGAGCTACACTCAGCATTACTTTCCAGTGCTAATAAGTATTATCCAAAAAGAAGGCTTTTCTTAAACTAACAAAAAGAATTGGTAAAGAGAATGGAAGTGCAGACAAAAGCATAATTCTTGAGTTGACTGACTGTTCTTTTCGGTTGCCTGTGTTAACTGAAGTTCACTTTATAGCTCTACATAAAAAATGCAGTGGAGAGTTGAAAACAACTTAAACTTGAGCTTGAAGCAGAAACTGGACAAACAGGCAAACAAATATTTTTCCACCTCCTTATCCCAAAATATAGCCACCTAGGGCATCAGACCATCCAGGTCATTAGGCGTTAGGGCATAGTGGGTGGAAAGTGCTAGATGAGTGTGACATGGTGGAGAGAGGCCAGAGGCATGAAGCCTCATGGCTGTGATCAGAGCACCCATCAGGAGCCAGAAACTCAAGCAAGACAAAAGACCCTTTGACAGCCTCTCAGAGCCCTTGCTCCACACAGGCTGACAACGGCCATCCATGACCCTGTAGAGCTGAAAAAAAAAAAATAAAAAAAAAAAAATCATTAAAAGAAGGCCTGGCTGTCTCAAACTGAAGCTCAGTCTAGTGAAACGTAGACGTTTTCTGCTTATACTCACTGGCATGCTCAAAGCCTGTTTTCATGCGTCTGTAGAGCCGATACCTCCACTCCCAAGCTTTCAGCTGTTTCTCTTTCTCTGTGTTGTCCAGAGTGAATCCTTCATTCTCCACCTGGGCAGACAGTTCACTCACCCGCTCCTGGGCTTCCTGGACCAGTGTGTTGAGGTGCATTGCTCGGCTTTCCAGGCTGACAACTAAAGGGAAGGAAATGGGATTACTTCTTTCTTGCTGGGGAAATGCTGCTTCATTGGAAGGATATATCCCAGAGTCTACTATGATTTGGAAAAAAAAAAAAATGCCTGGGAAAAGTGGGATCTGTGTTTGTTATCAAGTACCTTACTATGATAAGGTCTAATTAGTGACACTTGCGATCAGATTAAGTGGTAAATTCATCACATTAATATATTCCCATTGCTCTCTGGCCCTCCTATAACACGCACTTCAATTAGCTGCTTAACTCAGCTAATTAGAATTCCACCATCAAGTACCCAAAAGGACCACTTCTCATCCAGAGAGTACACATTTGTTGCCATGACCTCCGGAAGGACAAACACGAAGGGGCAAAACTCCGTACGGCCAGGAAGACCCTAGGAAAAGTCATCCATGAGGCAAGTTGCATTCTGATGAAGTTCTGTTTTGTTTTTGGTAGAACCTGATTCAGATTTTCTGCCTTTAACACATTCTTCCCAGCTTATAGACATTTTTGTATGTGTATCTTAGAGGCATAGTTTTATTATTGTTAATCAACGTATTTATTGCTTACAAAGAGTTCCACTACTGCTGCCACAGTTGAGCTAGTGAGTTCTGATGACTGGCTGACTTGAATGTGATCAGAAATTGATCTTTGATTGTGGTATAATGGTAGGAATGATCTCCAGAGATACCAACGCTCAAAAGGATAAGTTCTATAAAGCCCCTCTTGCTGAGAGAGGTTGGAGAGCATGCTATTTCTATTTTACCCAATATGTGATAGTCTTCTTTGGTTTACATCACATTGTTTAGCCATCCTGCCCTTGTGTTCATGTCAATGAATGGCAAGGAACATTTCCCTTTCTTGTGGTGAGCAGTGAGGCTGCCTCTTATGATCTCCTCATGGCTGTTATGCACATGAGGGCCTGCCATGATGGTCACTTGGTCACTTCAGAGCCCCTTCTGGTTAACTGACAAAAGATGGCCTCAGCATGGGAATATGGTAGGGGATAACCAAGTAACCAAGTAAACCCGAATAAAGTCCTGCAGATCTGTTGCTGAAATGTGTTTGACACTCCCTGTGACCAAAACAATATTTCTCTCTGGTGGGTGGGAAAGAAATATAACTATTTCATTCTTCTAATTAAGGGGGAATATATTGTGAAGATAACTCAAGTGAAAATTTGTTAGGTGTATTTTGAAATGGAAATTAGGTGGTTATATATTCATATTCTCTGTGTTCATAGGCATGTTTGCATTAATTACAGGAAATGAATACTAATTTATTATTGCCTCTGTGCACCATCAGTCTAAACTTATTTACAGATGAGGTCAATGAAAAATGAGTTGAGTCTTTTTTCTTTTTCTTTCTTTCTTCTTTCTTTTTAAAGTTGCTGTTTAGAACACTCAGGACTGTGTTTCGCTGCAGATTTGTCATGGTTAATGAATGTTGCTGTAGCAGTCAATCATGTACTCTAAATACTGTCACACTTTTTTTTAAAAGCCTCAGTCATGAGCCATGACAGAAAAATAAACAAATAAATATAAAGCTAAAAAACTCTTTCACTGAGCAGCTACACTATGCAGAATCCCTGGGGAAGGCTAAAGGAGGCCAGAATAAATGATAATATAAGTGCTGTGGACGTAGGGAAGCAATGATGGGGTATGAACGCAGAGGTTCTGGAGAAAAAAAATACACACACACACACGCGGGCGCACACTCCAGTGGAAAAATTGGCAATATTAGTAGCCTCAAGGTGCAATTTCCTGGAGCAGTGAGATTGACAAGTCAGTACTAAATGCTGTTAATTTAACTAACTTCAGATTAATGGTAGAGTCTGCTATGACTGAAGCCCTCAAACACAGTCTCATTATAGCCTTGCTGGGAAGGTCCTAAATATAGGCATTGACAGTTTAAAACAAATTCGTATACATTTGTGTATTTTTAGACATAGGTTAGGCGTCAGAGTTTGTGTCACAGTTTTCAGGTTGATTAATTGACCCAGTAACTGCAC
Source organism: Macaca fascicularis (assembly GCF_037993035.2). Taxonomy (NCBI): domain Eukaryota; kingdom Metazoa; phylum Chordata; class Mammalia; order Primates; family Cercopithecidae; genus Macaca; species Macaca fascicularis. Next base: position 50,350,639 of record NC_088390.1, read on the forward strand.
TCTCTACCCACTCCCCCCTCCTTCTTCCACTCCAAATTATAGAGAAAATGGGGGAATTGTCCTTGTTAAGTTATCCAGTGAGCTTTTTATTGTATGCCTGATGTTTGAATTGCATGCATGCGTCAACACTTGGGTGATAGACACATGATTTATAAAAATAAATTTTTCTAATACTATGAAATCCCCCCTATTAATTTTTATATCCACAACAGTTATTACTGGTATGAATTCCAGGTGGCATTTCAGATGGACAGCTTCTCTTGAGCTATGCTTGGCTCCTTCTGACAATTTTTCTGCTTTCCCTAGAGCCACACATTTTGTTTCTGCATTTTCCCTTTCCTTCTAGGCTTTAGATGCAATTTGCGTTATAATGGTAAAGGAATTCCACCTCTTCAAGATAATGCATTTTGCCTCTTCAGAAACTTAAAGACAGAATTTTATAGCTGGGTGAGCCCTGCAAGATTATTTAGATCCCCGTGCACCTCAAACTGGGATATCTAAACTCTAACGTAATATGGTAGTGATGGTGGGTGAAGTAGGGGGAGAAATGATCATCTCTAAAAACACAATAGGAAAGAATGTGTCTTCTTGGAGCATCTAATTTTACGTGCAGATTTTGATTAAGCATATTATTTAGAAATTAAATAGGTCTATTATGGAGAAGAATGGAAAGTGTTTTCAAAAATTGAAGATTTTGAAAAAAGGGAAACTTGGTAAAACTCTATCCCTTTTTTCCAGGTTAAGTCCACAGGTGCCCTTGAGACTATCATTTGCATCTGTTGTGAAAAGTAATTGCATGCACAAGTCAGAGAAGGACTGACTGAGCCACTGGTTTCCAACCATTTCAGCAAGCAAATCTTTATTTATTTTTTCCAGTGGATTTTTTTAATAGCCTAATAAAACACCCTCTTTTGAAAGTTTTTTTTTTTGTCTACCAAACCAGCTGACTTATAAAGTGATCAGGTTTCTCCCTATTATTAACGACGTATATAACCATCAATAGAAGCAGCATCTGTTCAGAATGAGATAATCAACCTAACAAACTGGGTTAATAAATTTTAAGTAGAAGCAAGTAAATGTGATAATTATATTAGACTGTGTAGTTTATCTTGAGTAATGGTGTGATAGTTAGGCTTTTTGGAAGCTTGAAAATTGTTCTGGGAATCCCATTTCTATTTTTGCCACCCTGGAATGGGGGCATATTCTTTTCTTTTCTTTTTTTTTTTTTTTTTTACAATTGAGAAATCATATTAAATAAATCATTATCAATTTTTTTATAATGTTTCAAGCCCATTCTTTGTTGATAGCCTCCACATTTACATGGTTAAGTCATTGTTGCTGTGTTTCTTACCTATGACATTATTTTTATCTCCTTTCATTTGTGGATCTTAAGATGTTGCAGAAGGTTCATTCCTGTACCCCAATACAGATTCACTTCCTTTAGCTTCCTTTTCTAGCACCAATATGCTTTAAAAAAATGCACAAACAACAAGCAGTGACAGTGGCCAATTCCTCCAATGTCCAGATTAATAACTGTAGCATGCTAAAGAAAGGTGTGTGTAAATAGCTGGAGATGGTGTATGGTCCAGAGTCCAGCATAAAATGTATTTCCTTTCTGAGCATTCCCTCCATTCCCCTAACCCGAATATATGCATTAGAATGTAGCAAAACCCTTTGGAAACTTCTGTTAGCTAACTGTAAACTCATCTGTTGCCACAAGTGCAAAGGGGTAGGATGTGAACCAGTATATCACAAAGCTCTTTAGCCACATTCGTTGGCGACAGAACACAAAAGGAAAAAATTCCTAAGTATACACATCAGTCTGTCTCTACTTTTTATAAAACTGGAATAAAATGGAAAAGTGCCATTTTTACTAATCCCAATTGAATTTTAAATGTCCTTTTGACACAAAAAGGTATATACACGACACAGCTACACAACCTGTTTTCAACTGGACGACAAGTATCAAAACCCTGGGGATGCATGGGGTAAAACAAGATTGGTCAGGAAAAGAGAATTGTTCCTATAACTGGTAATCTGACATGATGTCCTACTGGCATTAAAAAAAAAAGGTAAATTTTCAGTCTATTCAAGTTTGTTTTCATGGTGTTTTATCCCTCTTGATAAAAAAAAAAAATCAGACTTTTGTAACTTGTGTATCAGAGTCAGTGGTGTCAGAATATCTATAATGATCAGGTTCATTGTCACTAACATCTGGTGTTACAGAAGTGTAACTATTACCCTCTGGATTTGATGGCAGAATGGGGACATTTTCAACTTCCTTATTTTAAAGATGAAGAAATTGAGACCCAGGGAGATGGGATGACTTATTCAAGATCTTCATCTAAACCTTAAAGAACTCGGTGGATTTTCTCTAAACCAAATAGAACACAGATCAACCTATTATTGATATATTGCAATTTCTTGATTGTTATCTATTTGGTATGAAATTGGTGAACTCAGTTTGACTGGTTGGTTTGATTTAGAAAATAGAAAGGCTATGTCTGTTTTTATCATTCCTGCCCATCCACTTCTCTTTTTCTTGGATTCATTTCCCTTTCACTTCCACCCACAGGACACTTTTCCCTGGAGGCCATACTCCTGATCTCTTTGCAAGGTTTGGTCTTTTCTCTCATTGCAATTGGTCCCTTCTCCAGCCAAGCAGCTGTCCCTCTGAGCAGCCATGCCAGCACAATGGAGGGTCTGTGACTGTGTGGTAAGCAGTCGGCAGGGGCAAGACCAGTCGGTGGCTCCTGAAACAGGCTCTGTGCTATTGTGGTGTTTAATTATCAACAGCATTTCTACCTCCCAGTGCTTCTGAGTGGATATTTGTTATAAGACCTACCCAGCTAATTAACTACGGGATGGGGTGGGGGGTGGCGCGGGAACTTTGTGTTTAAAGAATACAATTAGAGTTACTGTTTAAATCCCGAGATAAATAATGATCAGGGATTGAAGGGATTTTCTTCACCATTAGAATCTAACCTATGGATTGCCACTTACAGTACAGTTTCTTAATTTTGCCCTTGCCTGCAATTGCTAAATTTGGGCCCGGTTGATAATTGCTTAAAGCTTGAAAATACAACGAGTGTAAAATGTAAACTAATTTTAATTTTTAAGGATTTCAGGGAGCAATTTATTTGGTTTGCTTGAAAAAGACGGACATATTTATCCATTACTAATGATGTGCCATTTTTCGATTTAGTGACAGCTTTTCCATTATTATTGGTATGTTCCTCTTTTTTAATGATGACAAAATGAGGCAGTAAGACAATCATTTCATCTCAGAGTTAGAAGGAAACCTTCCAACCAACCTCAGATACCTCTCCTTAAGTACCCTTGGTCCTGTATAATTTCCTGCATGAGGAGAACTCACTGTTTACTGAGATGACCTTGTCCATTTTCATACAACTCCGAATTGGAAAGGTTCCTTATCCTGAACTGAAATTTGCTTTCCTATTACAGTCATGTGTCACTTACTGACTGGGGTATGTTCTGAGAAATGCATCGTTAGGCAATTTCATTGTTGTGCAAACATTACACAGTGTACTTACACAAACCTGGCAGGTACAGCCTACCACACATCCAGTCTATATGGTATAGCCTATTGCTTGCTCCTAAGCCACACACCTGTACAGTATGTTGCTGTACTGACTATCGTAGGCAGCTGTAAGACAGTAGTATTTGTTTATCTAAATCTATTACAACATAGAAAAAAGTACACTAAAAATACTAAAAATATGGCATAAAGGATAAAACATGGTAGAGTTATATAGGGCATTTACCCTGAACGGTGCTTACAGGACTGGAGGTTGCGCTGGGTGAGTCAGTGAGTGAGTGGTGAGTGAATGTGAGGACGTAGGACATCACTGACACTATTGTAGACTTTATAAATACTATACAATTAAGCTACACTAAATGTAGAAAAAATTCTTTCTTCAATAATAAATTAGCATACCGTAAGTCTTTTGCTTTATAAACTTTTAAAAACTTTTTGAGTCTTTTGTAATAACAGCTTAAAACACAAACAAACAGTATCACTGTACAAAAATATTTTCTTTATATCCTTATCCTATAAGCTTTTTAAAAATTAAAAAAACAATTTTAAACCGTTTTTGTTAAAAATTAAGACTCAAACACACACAATAGCCTACACCTATGCCTAGGGTCAACATTTTCAATATCACGGTTTTCCACTTCCACATCTTATCCCACTGGAAGTTCTTAAGGGGCAGTAACACGCATGGAGCTGTCATCTTTCATGGTAACAATGCCTTCTTCTAGAGTACCTCCTGAAGAACCTGAGGCTGGTTTACAGTTCATCATTTTTTTAATAAGTAGAAGGAGTGCACTCTAAAATAAGGATAAGTATAGTAAATATATGAAACAGTAACATAGTAGTTTAGTGTCATTATCAAGTAGTGTGTCCTGTACATAATTGTATGTGCCATACTTTTATATGACTGGCAGCACACTAGGTTTGTTTAAACCAGCATCACAACGAACATGTGAATAATGCATTGCACTGTGGTGTTATGACAGCTACAACATCATTAGGCAATAGGAATTTTTTAGCTCCCTTACAATTTTATGGGACCACCTCCATATACATAGCTTAGCGTTGACTGAAATGTTATGCGCGTGTGATTGTACTTCCAAACTGCAAGCAATGCGGTAAAAGGGCTTTGGGGTCCTATAGATCAAGCACTGCCCTTACATATGGGTGATCCTAACCAGTTACTCTGCTATATTGAGCCCAGGTTTCTCATTTGCAAAACTGGCATTATAATAGCACTTGTCTTATAACTTGTAACAAACTAATGATAATCTTTACATAGAAGACTCTCTTAGTGGAGGTTTGCTTATTATTATTGCCTCCATTGATCTTATATTTTTAAAAGCACACAAAATAAATCAAAATACTTGTTTTATAAAATAACTCTATGTTCTTCCATCAAAAACCCCTCTTGCCTCAAATAAAATTTTTCCATCCTAGTTACTGTTCAGACATATATACTAGTAAGTGATAGCAATTTCAACTCTGTTATTTCAAGGCAGAAAACAAGGTCACTTAGATTTGAACCTTGCATTGTAACGAATATACTCTGGGCAGTTAATAAAATTTATTTTTGCTGATTATAAGCGACAACCTTCTAACAACTTCACCACTGACTTGTTTTAAGGTAGGAATGACAAACAAAGCAATGTAAGGGAATTCTAAAAATTAAATATTTTTAATTAGAAAACTCTTATACCAGAGAAACACAAAACTTGGTTCCAATTTACCCGTCTTAAGATTCAGGACGCAAGACTTATTTTGGCTTCACTGAGGTCTCAAGTTGTTATTACATTTTCAGATTTTCCCAGGGACATTGAGATGTGGTTCCAAAAAGGTTTTAGAGATCTGGAGATTAAATGTTTCATTTTAATTACTGTGAAACTTTCTTCTCCTACAACTTATTACACCCAGACATGGGGATCTGAAGTGTTCTCTGCAACTTTCCAGCGGAATGTTGACTCACAAAGTCCTTATATAACTTAGATTGTAACTGGTGATTTCTTAAGAAGCCAGACCAAATGACACAGAAAGGAATTTTTGGTACTCATCAAACTCAAAGGGGAAAATGGACATCTTCTCTAAAAGCACAACATGCAAGACACTTGAGTGGATTATTTGGGAAATTCAAAGGAGATTGCCCCATGACATCACTGGAGGTTTAAGTAATGAAACAAGATAACCATGTCTTCTGCCAATATTTTCAGTGCTGTCCATAGATGTATAGTGTGAGCCACATCATTTAAAATTTTAGTCATGACAATAAAAAAGCAAAAAGAAATAGGTGAAATTAATTTTAATAATATATTTTACTTAACTCGATATAACCAAAATGCTACCATTTCAACATGTAATCAATATAAAATTTATTAATTTTATATTTTATGTTATTTTTGGTACTAAGACTTTGAAATCAATGTAATTTTATATTTAGAACACTTATTCATTTGCACTAGACACATTTCTTTTTTAAATTTTATTTTATTATAAATTGATAATAATATCATATGTATTTATGGGATACAAAGTAATGTTACGATTTGTGAATACAGTGTGGAATAGTTAAATCAAGCTAACTAGACATATTCATCACCTCAAATATATATCATTTTTTTTTTGTGGTGAGAACATTTGGAATTTACTCTTTTACCAATTTTGAAATGTACAACACACTGTTATTTACTATATTCATGACATAGTGCAATAAATTTAATAAAGCCAATTATTTCTCCTAACTGAGATTTTGTACACTTTGACTATCATGTCCCCATTGTCCCTAACCCCCTGACTCTGTAACCACCGTTCCACTTTCTGCTTCTATGAGTTCAATCGTTTTAGAGTCCACGAGACTCTAAATAAATGAGAACATGAGATATTTGTCTTTCTGTGCATGGCTTATTTCACGTAGCACCATGTTCTCCAATTCCATCGATTTTGTCACAAATGACAACATTTCCTTCCTTTTTAAAGGCTGAATAGTATTCAATTATGTATATATATATATATAATATATAACATTTTAAAAATCCACTCGTCTGTTAATGGATACTTAGGCTGATTTCATAACTTAGCTATTGTGAATAGTGCTGCAGTGAACATGGAAGTGCAGACATCTCTTTGACAAACTGATTTCAAATCTTTTGGGTAAATACCCAGAAGTAGGATGACTAGGTCATATGGTAATTCTATGTTTAGGTTTTTGAGGAACCTCCACTCAGTTTTCATAATGGCTGTGCTAATTTACATCCCCACTAACAGCGTACAAGCGTTTCCTTTTCTCCATATCCTCACCAACACTTATCTTTCATCTTTTTGATAATAGCCAGTCTAACAGGTGTTAGATGATATCTCATTTCTCATTGTGATCTTAATTTGCATTTTCCTGAAGATTAGAGGTACTGATCACTTTTTCCCATAAATCTGTTGGTTATTTGTATGTCTTCTTTTAAGAAACCCTATTCAGGTTCCTTGCTTATTTTTACTTTTATTTTTATTTTTGAGTTGGAGTCTCACTCTGTCGCGAGGCTAGAGTGCTGTGGCACAATCTCAGCCCACTGCAACCTCTGCCTCTCATGTTCAAGCAATTCTCCTGCCTCAGCCTCCCGAGTAGCTGGGATTACAGCCGCCCGCCACCATGCCCAGTTAATTTTTGTATTTTTAGTAGAGACAGAGTTTCACCATGTTGGCCAGGATGGTCTCAGTCTCCTGACCTCATGATCTGCCCGCCTTGGCCTCCCAAAGTGCTGGGATTACAGGCATGAGCCACTGCACCTGGCCACCTATGTTTAAATTGGTTTATTTATTTTCTTCCTGTTGAATTGAGTTCCTTACATTTTTTGGACATTAACCCCTTACTGGATGTACAGGTTGCAAATATTTTCTCCCAATACACAGGTTGCCTCTTAACACTGTTGTTTCCTTTGCTGTGAAAAAGTTTCTTAGTTTGTTTTAATCCCATTTGCCTACTTCTGCTTTTGCTATCTGTGCTTTTGGGATCATATGCAAAAAATCATTGCCTGGACTAATGTCATGTAGTTTCTCCTGTATACTTTCTTCTAGTAGTTTTACAGTTTCCGGCTTTATATTTATGTCTTTACTCCATTTTGAGTTGGTTTTTTTATATGGTATGAGATAAGGGTCCAATTTCATTCTTTTCCATGTGGATATCTAGTTTTCCCAACACCATATATTGAAGAGACTATTCTCTTTCCATTGTATGTTTTTGGTACCTTTGTTGAAAATCAATTTACCATCCATTCATGGTTTCATTTCTGGGCTCTCTATTCTGTTCCATTGGTCAATGGAAGAGATATATTTCAAATGTTTGATAGTCATATGTGGCTAGTGGATTCTGTGTTGGACAGTGTAGTTTTAGAGCATAAAATTATACAAATTTTAAAAAGTGCTTCTATTGGTAAGTGTTTTGGAATACAAACTATATAACTAACGGGTAAAATATTTAAATTCTTTACCAGGAACTCTTGGGTCATTTTATTTTGTTTTTGAAAGTTAGGTTGGCTAACAATTTTTAGAAATCATTTACAATTGGCCAGGTATTGTGATAAATGTTTTAATGGTATTATTCCACTTAATTCTCAACAATCTTATATGGGTAATAAGGTAGCCAGCCTCCAGGAGGGCCTGCAGTGACCTATGTCTGCTTGTATTCACACCCTTGTATAGTTCTCGCCCACACTGTACCAGTGCTGTTCTGTGAGATCAGCAGAATTCTGGAGAAATGACACTATGTCACCTCTGAGGTTAGGTTATAAACGTCACTGTTGCTTCCACCTAGACTGGTCTCTCTTTTTCTCTTTCTTAGATCATTTTCTCTGGGGGAAGCCAACTCCCATGTCATAGAGTAGCCATATGGAGAGACCCATATAGCAAGAAATGCGGGGCTCATGCCAGTAGCCACTATGAGTAAGCTCAGAAGTGGGTCCTTTAGCTCAGTGAAGCCTTAAAATGACAGCAATCTCATGGGGTCCCATGAGATGATGACTGAGCCATAACCATCCAGCTAAAGCCATTCCCAGATCTCAGACTCACATGAGACAAACATTTACTATTATTTTTGGTTGCTGTTTGGGGATAATGATTACACAGCAATATATAATAATACAAGTTAGGTACAATTATTATATCCATTTTACAAATGAAGAAATGAGGCCACAGAGAGAGTAAGGAATTTTCCCACAGCTATAAAAGGTCAGTTGTGGGATTTGAAGCCAGAACACTCTGACCTCAGAAATTTAATTTTTAGCCTTTTCTAAGGGTTTAACTTAAAAGCTGCACCCCAAACAATTCTATTGTTGTTGTGTTTATGTTAAAAATCATGGGGAAAAGTCTGCATACACTCTAAACTGATAACAATGAATACATTTGGGGTTTTGAGGGATGGGAGCCTAGATTGTGTGTGCATGTGGGGGTGAGTTGTGTGGGCTATCAAAGATACTTTTTAACTTTATCTATAATCTTTCCATTTCTGACAAGGAGAAGATATGCTATGTTGCATGTATATTTAAAAATTTTTTAAAAAGAAAAAAAAGATGACTATAAAACAACATGGATGAACCTGGAGGACATTATTCTAAGTAAAAAAAGACAGACACAGAAAGACATAATGGATGATCTCACTTAAATCTGGAATTCTAAAAAGTCAAACACATAGAAACAGAGAGTAGAATAGTGGTTGCCATGGGCTAGGGGTGGGGAAAATAGGGAGATATTGATCAAAGGGTACAAATTTCTGATTAGAAGATGAACAAGATCTGGGGATCTAATGCACAGCATGGGTGGTGATGGATCTGTGAATTAATTTGATTATGATAATCTTTATACCACATATGTATATCAACTCATCACATTGTACACCTTGAATGTATACAATCTCATCAATTAAATATTTTAAGGCAAAAAACAGAAAAATGCAACTATCAACTCAAAGAACAGGTAACAGGAACTTAGACTTTGGCCACCTGGTGTTTAAATAATTATTTGAAAACATAAAAAAGATCAATGAGCCCAACATTAAGTAAAATCATTCTCTTCGTAAGGGATAATATATTCACCCCCCTCCAAAGAAATAGGCTTGGGATTGATTCAATTAAATTCAGTTGAGTGTCTACTGTTTGCTGGGGATTCAGTAATAAATGAGAGAGGTGCTATCCTTTGGAATTTATGTTCTATTGCAGAAGAGATGAAAATAAGTAAATAAAAACATTGAGAACAATCATAAGTGCTATACACAAAATGACAAGACAGTGATGTGATGAGAAAATGTCATTTTAGACTTTGGACTTGGTGGCCAGAGAAAGCCTCTCTTGAAGATGTCACATTTAAGCTGAAATGTGAATGTTAAGAAGGATTTGGCCATGTAATGAACAAGATTAAAAGCATTCAAGCATTCCAAATAGGTGGAATAGCCAGTACGAAGGCCCTATGGTAAGATAGCCTGGCAGGTTACAGGAACAGAATGGAGGATGGTGTGGGTGAGGAGTACGCAGTATAAGATGAGTTTTGAGGAACAGATTTGTAAGTTAGGGTGAAGATCTATACCCCTATTTTAGTGAAGCAGAAAAAAATATTGAGGGCTCATTCTAGAGACCTGTCTAAGGCTTGTTCTTTACATATTCTTATTGGCTGCAAATCTTTGTCCTTTGAGGGTGGATTTGATTTCAGGAAATCTCTCTAAATAATTTGAAGCCAAGTCTGGCGAACACAGAGGGTGATGACGCTAGGCAATGCTGTTTTGGAACAAAAATCAGGTGTGACTCTCAGCAACGAGTCAGATTTTCTCATAAACTGACTCCGAGGACAATTCCAAAGTGTTCAGAGCAATGGCAGCACTGTTGGGGCAAGTGTGGGGTCTCCCAGGAGGACCATGTGGAAGGATAACATTCGCTTGGATTGTAGACTTTCTACTGTGTTTGTTTACATAAAACCAGCCTCATTAGTTTATAGTCACACCTCTTAAGACATGGCCTGACCAGTCCCAGCACAAACACGAACCCCTTACTACTGCAGAAATGAGTGGTGCATCCTGACGAGACTGCCAAAATTGTAACATTGGTGTCTGCACCATACGCAAATGACAGCAATTCTGCAGTTGCATTTTATGAAGTAACTGGACACAACAAATTCTGAGTGACACTTTCTAGTTCCACAGGCAGCATCTGAGAGAAAGTGAGAGGGAGGCATTCACCAAGAAATTCAGAAGGAGGGGAGAGGGACTAGAGAGAAGGAGAATGTAGCTAAGGGAAAGGGCAAAAAGACTGAAACTAGGAGGTATTCCACCATTCTTACTGGTCCATATCATTAAATAGTGTAAAAACAAAAACAACTAGGGCTACATCTACAACCAAATTCTGTAACAATGTCTGGAAAACAATAACAACAGTATTAACAACAAAAGATACCGCAAAGTTTAAGTTACTGGAATACTTGAAGGTTTTTTTCCATACATTCTGTGTATATGCATGTGTGTGTGTGGGTCTGTGTCTGTCTAGGATACACATAATGAATGTATATGTGCACACTAAGACTTGACATCTGTGACTCCCAGTAGCATAAGACAGGGCTGTCACAAAGGCTAAAATTTCAACTGTAGGCCGGGCACGGTGGCTCATGCCTGTAATCCCAGCACTTTGGGAGGCCGAGGCGGGCAGATCACAAGCTCAGGAGATAGAGACCATCCTGGCCAACATGGTGAAACCCCGTCGCTACTAAAAATACAAAAAAATTAGTCAGGCGTAGTGGCGGGTGCCTGTAGTCCCAGCTACTGAGGAGGCTGAGGCAGGAGAATGGCGTGAACCTGGGAGGCAGAGCTTGCGGTAAGCCGAGATCATGCCACTGCACTCTAGCCTGGGTGACAGAGTGAGACTCCTCTCAAAAAAAAAAAAAAAAAAAAAAAAAAAAAAAAAATTCAACTGTAATTTTCTGAGCATCTACTATGTACTAGGTACTAGAGTCAAAGAATGAAATAAACTCTCTGTGAGTGACCAAATTTGTACACGATAGGCAAAAGAGCTAGTTTCTTTATGATTACTATCTATGGGGCCTTAATGGCCATCTCAGAAAGGCAAGACTCCCATCCATGATTCAGCAAATTCCTCCCGGAGGCTATTGGTTTGAGGGTGGGGGCAGAATATGAGTTAGTCAGAAAAAGGGAGGGGTATATGACTGGGGGCTTTTGTATACAGAGACAACAAGTCTTTCTTTGATAGCAGTTGTTCAATTGAGCATGAGTCATAGCGACTGGGATCCTAAGTGTATGAAACAGTCCATGGCATACCAATGGGTGTCCTGTGGTTCCTCTATACATTGGCTTTCCTAGTTGCAGTCCTTTCAGATTTGGTGGCTGTTTTCCTAAGCTCAGCACATCAGTCTGCAAGAAAGTACTTGGGACTGTACTTCAATAATGGCTGATTGTTTTTCTGCAAGGAAAGTATATTATTTTGTGCTGTTTGCATGAAGATAGGAGGAACAGAAAAAAGTCACTGAACAAAGATAGTGGATTCATCTAATGAGTAGGCTGGGGTTCTGCATATATTTAACTTCAGAGCAGTGTGCAAGTTTAGATGACCGCTTCTGGGATTTTTCTATGAGTAAGGAAACACACATGGTTGAGTTTCAAGCTATGCATACAAAGAACACGTCCATGTGGCTCTGGCATCAAGGGGTTAAAGATAGAAGACAGGCCTGACCAATGGTTTAGGAGTTAAGTCCCTAAACCCTCTGTGTCACTGTGATTCCTGTTAAGAAATGGAAAAAGCTACTGAGGATGTTCTGAATTGTGTGAGGATACTTAGTTGGCATAGTGAAAAGAATACTGGGCTAGTTTTCAGAAGGGAATACACAGAGAAAGAGAAGAAAGAAAATTAACCTTGTTAGAAACCCTGGCCTCTGCACTCTTCTTTGAAATATGTAACTGTCATTAGAAGAGGAGCAGATGGAGAGCCAAAGTAGGGAGGAATTGAGCATCTAACATGTAACAGTGAGCATGCCAAAGCTTTCTCACAAACACCAAGGCAGTTCATACAGATCTGGGTTTAAATCTTGACTCTACCACCCATTAACTTTGTTGTGTTGGGATAACTACTTGACCTTTAAAATTCCAATTTCTTTATTGATAAAGATGAAGAAAACAACTTCTACCTCACAAGCCAGTTGTGAAGATCAAGGGAGATGACGTAGACAAAAGCATTTTTGTAGGTGTAAAATACTCTAAGAGCTTCAGACCTCATTGTTACTTTTCCTCTCTTATATATCCTGCCTCTTTGGCTTCTGAGGAACAGTTTACGGCAGGTGTTTGCTTATCTGGTTCTGGTTGGCAGACTGGTTTTTCTCTTGGGCTTGCTCAAACTCATGTACAGAAGCATTTCTGCTTCTTTTGTACTTGATATATAAAGTGAATTAAAAATGCCTGAAAACACTATGTTTTTCTATCCTGCCTCTGTCCAACAGGACTGACACCGTAGTGCACAGAATAGAACAAAGAAATACATCATATGACTTTAGCAAACAGTAGAAAGGGAGAGGTGCAGGGGCCCAGAGACCACAGCCCTCCACATTGGTTATGTGGAAAGGCAGTGAGTTTGTGCAGAAAGATTCCAGGTGTTGGCATCCTACAGATTTGGACTTGAGTCCTTGGCATCCCTATTCATTTGCTGGATGTGTGACCTTGGGACAGTCAGTTAACTTCTCAGAATCACAAGTTCCTATCTTTAAAATGGAGTCAATAACCTTATCCTGCAGAGTTGGTGTGAAAACCAGAGATGTCGCATGTGGAGACTTCATAGGTACACAACCAATATTGCATTGCCATTTTTACACATGTGAGTCTATATGTGGTAGTATCTCTTTGCCTTCTTAGGTAGCCAAGGTGACTTAGGTGTCATGTTTCCTGGAGATTGAAACCTGGGTTTATCTCCCATCATTTGTCCTTTACAACTTTGTGATGGTAACATGGTTATCATCCCAGAGAGAATGAGGAGGAAAACCAGGGATCTCTTGAACAAATTTGCTTTTGGTTTCACTAGATATTTAGTACTTGAGTTCTTTTATAGAGGTTTAATTATGCACAGGGGGCTTTGGGAGGTAGGGAGTCTTACTGTTTTCACAGAAAAAGCAGAGTTCTTTGTAGTGTCGCAGGTAAGTAAGTAGGACTAATGTTTCATCCAGCCCAGTGCAGGATGGCCATGGCAACATCTGGATGAATGGTCTCCTTGTTCCTGTAGAATGGGGCTCAGTCTGCGTTCTCCATGTTCAGACCCTCTGATTGTCTCTCCACCCTTCTCTCCCTGGATCTTTGGGACAGACGTTGTTGCAGAATAAATCAGAAGGCAGCAAAGATGCCATTTCAATTTCTTCCATCCTCATTTATCATCCTTCCAAATCCTACAGTTCCACTAAAAAGGGGCAGCACTTTGACTATAGAGCTCTTTTGAAGAGCTGAAATCCTACCGAACCCAAATCTTCACTGTCTCTGATATGGATGTGGTGAGCTTAGCATTTTTAAAATAAGAAAATTTCTGATACAAGGATCTGCTTCTGTACCTAGTCTTTGGGTAGTGGTGATTTATGAAATTTAGGAGCAGAGATGTGACCTCTAATTATATATTTGCTTGCTTCTCTTTCAGCCTTCTGGGTCTCACCACTTGGAAGTAAGTGAATCAGTATTAGTGAAACTAACAGTTTGATGAGTTTACTTTTTTCTTTTAGGAAACATAAAAACAGTGGCTCACAGCCATTGTGGTCAATGGGTCAGAGAGTTTTCACTAAAGGGAATGTGAGTGCCTACTTCATAATGTTGCTGTGAGGATTAAAGGAGTCAATACATGGAAAGTGCTCGGAAAAGTGCCTGACACAGGGTGAGTGCTGCATGATATTATCCCATCCACTCCTGCGTGGGGTCTGCCATTGGCCCCAGTGCAGCTTTCTTCCCCAAGTACTATCAGTGCTACTTCAAAACACGTCCAGAAAGAAGCCAGTCACAAAAGACCATATATTATATAATTCTGTTACATGAAATGTCTAGAACAGGTAAATCTATAGAAACAGAAGTTAGGTTCATGGTTGTCAAGAACTGAGAAGAGCTGGGGAGGTTGGGGAGTGATAATAGTTAAATGGTATGATGCTTCTTTTCAGGGCGATGAAGTTCTAAAATTGACGGTGGTGATGGCTGCAAAACTCTGTGCATATACTAAAAACAATTGAATTATATACTTTAAATGGGTAAATTTTAGGTATGTGAGTTGTATCTCAACAAAGCTGTTAAAAATATATCCAGGGCCGGGCACAGTGGCTCACGTCTGTAATCCCAACACTTTGGGAGGCCAAGGCGAGTGGATTACGAGGTCAGGAGATCAAGACCATCCTGGCTAACACGGTGAAACCTCGTCTCTACTAAAAATACAAAAAATTAGCCGGGCGTGGTGGCAGGGGAGGCTGAGGCAGGAGAATGGTGTGAACCCGGGAGGCGGAGCTTGCAGTGAGCCGAGATTGTGCCACTGCAATCCAGGCTGGTGACAGAATGAGACTCCGTCTCAAAAAAAAAAAAATATCTCTCTCTCTCTCTCTCTCTCTCTCTCTCTCTCTCTCCAGAATTCTGATACTACTCAACATCACTGTGTTGTTAGTCCAAGCATCCAGTCTGTCTCCTGGACCACCAAAATGACCTTGTAACTGGTCTTCTCAATTTCACAATTGCCTCGCCACTGTCTCTTTTCCATAGAGCACTCTAGTGATCTTCTAATGTAAATCAGAATATGTCATTTATCTTCCTAAATTGCTCCACTGCCTTCCCATCGTACTCGCCAAAATTCAAGTTGAACACTGACCATGGCCTCAGGGTCCTGCGTAATCTGGTCCCTGTGACTTCTGCCTCAGTCATCATTCTCCCTCTTGCTACTTTGCTTTGGCCCCATTGACTTTTTTTGTTCTTCCAATATGTCAGTCTTATTCCTGCCTTCCTCAGCATCTTTCTATTTGCCATTCACTCTGCTGAGACTCTGACCCCCACGTCTTCTCATAGCTCATTCCTTCATATCATCTAGAATTCAACTCAAATATTACCACATTGGAGAGGCTTTTCTTGCCCAACCCTATTTATGTATTCATTTTTTAATTGACATATTGTAACTGCCCATATTTATCGGGTACAACTTGATGTTTTCATATACATTTATGTTGTATAATCATTAAATTAGGGTATTTAGTGTATCCATCACCTCACGCATTTATCATTTCTTTGTGGTGAGAACATTCAAAAGCCTCTCTTCTAGCTACTCTGTAATATACAACACCTAACTGTTAACCATTCCAACATCACCCTACTGTGCAGTAAACAGCAGACATTCCTCCTATCTAATTGTCAAAATTAAAAATAGAACTACCGGCCGGGCGCGGTGGCTCAAGCCTGTAATCCCAGCACTTTGGGAGGCCGAGACGGGCGGATCACGAGGTCAGGAGTTCGAGACCATCCTGGCTAACACGGTGAAACCCCGTCTCTACTAAAAAATACAAAAAACTAGCCGGGCGAGGTGGCGGGCGCCTGTAGTCCCGGCTACTCGGGAGGCTGAGGCAGGAGAATGGCGTAAAAACCCGGGAGGCAGAGCTTGCAGTGAGCTGAGATCCGGCCACTGCACTCCAGCCTGGGCGACACAGCGAGACTCCGTCTCAAAAAAAAAAAAAAAAATAAAAAAATAAAAAAATAATAAAAAAAATAAAAATAGAACTACCATGCAATGCAGCAATCCCACTACTGGGTATATATCCAAAGGAAATGAAATCAGTACGTTGAAGAGATATATGCATCCCCATATTTATTATGGCACTATTCACAATAGCTAAGATGTGGAATCAACTTAAGTGTCTATCAACAGATGAATAGATCAAGAATATGCTGTATAAGCCAAGCAAAGAAAGATAAACATGCCATGATCTCACTTATATGTGGAATTTTTTTTAAAGTTGATATCATAGAAGCAGAAATTACAGTGATTACCAACAGCTGAGGGGTTGGGATTGTGAGAGATTGGTCAATGGGTACCAACCCATTTCAGGGCGATGGGTTTAAAATAGTCCCTTCCCTATCAATCTCTAGCCACTCATCCATTTTATTTTTTTTCATAGCATTCATCACTATTTGAGTTTGTATTTTATCTATTTACTTGCTCATTGGAAGTCTTCCCAACAAGCATGTAATTTCTGTGAGAATAAGGATTTTTGTCTTGTTTGCTGTTACATTCCTAGCACCTAGAACAGTGTCCCGCACTCGGTGTTTATTGAATGAATGAATGAATGAAGCCACCGCATTGACTGATTGACTGTGGATACAAAACAGAAACACGCAAATGCTCATTCTTCTATGTATATCTCCTATTCTGTATCCTTACTTGGAGTATCTCACATAATTTAAAGCTCATGATAAAATTCTTAGAAGTTCTTTGGGGCTTCCTTTTCACCACTCAGCATATTCTATTTAGAAAGGAACTTGATGCTTAGACCAATAAGTGCTGTCACTATTTGCATGAAAAGTCCATGAAAACATCCAAGGGCTATCAGAGTCTATGCTTAGTCAATCATTCCTGCTCTGAAAGTCAGCAATGGCTATTTTGGTGGCATAA
Source organism: Macaca fascicularis (assembly GCF_037993035.2). Classification (NCBI taxonomy): domain Eukaryota; kingdom Metazoa; phylum Chordata; class Mammalia; order Primates; family Cercopithecidae; genus Macaca; species Macaca fascicularis. Next base: position 50,367,823 of record NC_088390.1, read on the forward strand.
GGCTGGAATCTGTCTTTACCAGTACATGTGTTTATTCTCAGGTTACTTACAGTGTGGACTTTCTTGGGCCCCTGTCCTCAGAAGAATCCTCGCAATGGGCACATTGTTGGTCATGATGGCAATATCCAGGGGTGTCAAGCCCTCGCTGTTAGGTGTGTTAAGGTCGAGTTCTTCTGGTGTATACTGACACAGGAGGATCTGCACAGCATCCATGTCCTGCTGTTCGACTGCCTCAAACATGGCTTCATTGCCCTGGAAATTCTAGAGAGGAGCAAAGGTAGATTAACAAAATTTCTTAAACCAGTGTGTCTTTGTAGCTTAGCTCTTTTGAAGTTTAGAGACTGTTTCAGGGACTGCATGTCCACTTTTAAGTGGTATAACTACAATTTATCTCAAGGTCTCCAAAGTAAACACTCCGTTGGACTTCCCCTCCATCATTTCTAATGGATATTGAATAGATGCACTGAGAGAATACAGGATAGCCTGGCTAGGCTATAGATAAGAGCAAACCTCAGCTTTCCCCAAACCAGTCTTCTGAAAAGTACTCCAATAGTTCATTTGGCTGGGCATGGTGCCTCACCCCTGTAATCCCAGAACTCTGGGAGGCCGAAGTGGGCAGATCACTTGAGGCGAGGAGTTTGAAACCTGCCTAGCCAACATAGCAAAACCCCATCTCTACTAAAAATACAAAAATTAGCCGAATGTGGTGTTGGGTGCCTGTAATCCCAGCTACTCCAGAGGCTGAGGCAGGAGAATCACTTGAACCCAGGAGGCAGAGATTGCAGTCAGCTGAGATTGTGCCACTGAACTCCAGTCTGGGCAACAGAGGGAGACTCCATCTCATGGAAAAAAAAAATAATTAAGAGATGTTCTATGAAGAAAATAGCATGTGGTCAAATCAATTTGATAAACATTAAATTAAACCAAGTGTACCCCATTATTTCCCTGTAGGCTTCCTCAGGGTCTTTAATAATTTTAACATGTATTTTATTGCATTTGCTTTGACTGTTCCTGGAATGGTGTTCTACAGAGCACAGTTTGAGAAATGCTGGCATATATAATGTTAAGGTAGCCGTTATGGCTAGCTTGGAATTGACAGTACACTTGCTCTGTTTTTCCTCAAACTCATTCCCTCCCTCCCCATCCCCAGCCTCTACATTGTCATCTCTTGTCTGGACCATGGCAATGACCTGCCTGCTGCTAGTCTTGGGCTCCCCCAGTTCTCACTCTATACTGATACAAGAATAATCTTCTTAAAATATACATATTACATGTTACTTCTGTATTTCCAAATATCTACTAGCTCCACGCTGCCTGCGGGCTGATAGTTTCTGAGCCCTAAGATGAGGGGTCCGAGTGTTAGTGTTCAGGGAGGGTTTCAGTGACTGGATGGCAAATTGGTTTTGGGCCTCATGGGACTAGAGCTGAATATTTATAGAATACAGTTCACTTACAGAAAAAAATCACTTAAGAAAATATGGTTCCTTTGAAAAGTTCTTTCAAAGGATTAATAGTAAACAAAAGAGAAGAACTCCAGAATTCTTTTAGGTACATATTTCTTAGCATGTGGGAGAAGACCAACACACGTATTATTTACACATCTATCTGGTATCTTCACCAAGAGTTGCTTGGTCTTTAAAAGAGTTGAAATACCACTGGTTTTGACATGCATAGGGATCACCTGATTAACATGTGGAAGATCTCCAGTCACCAAATGTTCAGGTGGTCAGGTTTTATTTTTAGTCTCATTAAAAACCAATTTTCCCTATCAAAGGCTGCAGGTCAGCTTTAGCTGAGTACATAACACAAAATTGAAATTTGAGGAAAATACAAAGCTATTATGCAAATGCTTGTTTTGACAATGGGGACCCAGGGAATAAAGCTATTTTGGTATGCAGTTTTCTTTGCTGCAAGACAATCTGCTGAATGGTAAAGTGTTTTATCCACAATCTGCTAAACTGAAGAGCCTCTGATGCTTAGGCCCCAATTTAACCACAGCCAAGTCCTCCAAAAAGATGAGTTTGAAATTAGAAAACATATTAGAAAACAAATGAGTTCAAAGTTAAAGTGCCACCCCATCCACAGTCATGTATTTGTTTTTGGCTCTTAGTATTCCTAATTTCTCATGTGCCATATTTACTCTCACTCTTAAGTCATTTCCTCCTCCAAGCTTTTGTTGGCAAACTTTGGCATGCTTCTATCTGGAAAGGCTAGGACTCATTTCTGTTTTAAGAGCAAACAAATGGTGCCATTACTCCCTGCAAAAATCCCCTTGCTGAGCATGTTAATATTATGCTCTCAGCTTTTACTGAGGGCCATTCTAAGAAACTATTATATGTGAATGTCTGTAACATCATCAGTTCCACTATTTATGCCATTCTCTATTACATAACTCACTATGACATCTACAAGGTCCAGAAGACTGAGGAGCAGGTGAATATTCATTTCTCCTGATGGACTGAGACATTTTTAGCTATCAACAGATGGGATGCTATAACCAATTGCGTTTCTTTTTCTGCTTTGACTTTCTGGGAACTCAGAGATGAATGTAATGATAAATTTCAGGTACAGGTACTATATTTGCCTAGATTTTTTGATGTATCTATTTTTATTCTTATATCCAATATTTTCTTTTCCTAGTTTGTGTGTGTGTGTGTCTGTGTTTTGTGTTTTTTTTTCTTTTTTTTACATTTTTCCTTTACTTTCCTTCCTTCCTCTTCTCTCTCTTTCTTTGTCTATCATATAAAACATGTATATTCTTTGGATTCTATTTTGAATGCCTTTGGAAAGAATGTGTGGTATACATAAGAAATCACTAATAATATTATTATTTGAATGAACACTGGAACTCTCAGAAAGCCCATTTAACCTGAAACGTCATATTTGTCAAGCTGCTAGTTTTTGGGGTTTATTTATTTTTTGGTGTAGTAGTGAAATAAAAATTAAGGGAGAAGAAAAAGAAACAAAAAGAAAGGGAAACAGCTCACAATCACTCAGGCTTTGTCTAAAAACATTAATACATGCAGTTACTGCCTTACCTGACTATTCCAGCATTTATAAAATTGCAAGCATCAACTTCTGAAATAAACGTGAATCATCTTAGAATATACTTAAACCCAAACATAACTGAATAAATCAAACTGACACAAGAATAAGAATGGTTTCGTTACCACTGAGGTCTTCCTGAGACTCAGCCGATCAGTTCTTGTCCTAAAATAGGCCTCATCGAAGGAAGAGTGGCTCCCTTTCAGTTTCTCAGAGAGGTTCCTGTACAGGCGTTTGGCTGCGTTGGGAGATGAGGGAGCACTATGCTTTTTTGACTGACAGAGATGTAAATTTTGCATTTGTTGGGTCATTTTCACACAACAATTCCTAAGAAGAGGAAAGTCTGATGTTATATCTTTTACACCACAAATTATAAGTTGACATATAATTTTATCATCTCCAGTCAGTATCTGGAATCCAAATACAATATTACAGCTGGTAGGGACCTTAGAGATGATCAGACCCCACTTTTTAATGTTTTAAATGAGAAAGCTGAAACCCAGGGGAAGGAAGCAGCTTATTCATGGCCACAGAGCTAATTGGTGGCAGGAATGAAATGACAACCTCCATTTACTATATAAACATATTCATTTACATACAGACATATATATGATTGAACCTTGACTCAAGTCTTTACTTCTCTATCCCAAGTGAAGAAGCGTCTCTCTGTAACCTAGGGGGTCTGTTCAATTCCTCTTGGGTATATACAACTGGGAGTTTTCTACTTACATCCCCCTAGATGCTGGCGTCTGCTGGGTATATAAGAAAGTGTGGCTCTGTCTCAGATGGACAGACAAAAGTTAACTTCTGCATAGCCCCAATCTCTTGAGGTAGCAGTTAACTTGCATCTGTCCTCTGTCCATCTGAGGTTTGGTGAACTATCCCAGTACTCAGAAGCTTGGGGAATTTGTACCCATAGGCCCATCCCTGCTCACCTCAGATACCCTGGATGGGGTCCACCAAAGCACTCACTACTGGCATTCTTCAATTAGTACTTGACTGTTGTTTCAGAAATCTCGAACGAGGTCCCCACCAATGTCACACCTGAAGTCAGTTTCCAGATCAGCCATGCCATTCAAAAGCCACCCACAATGACTTTGGGTGTTGATCTTGAAATTTTGATGCTATCAAGGCTGTGGCTTCCTGGCATGTGTATATGTATATGTATTGGATGAACAAAGGAATGAATGAAATAACTAGTCAAGGCAATTCTGTGCAAAGTGTCTCCCTGGTAGAGCCTCTGATGCACCGGGCCCAGCACTCTCTGGAGCATGTCACTGCCTTCTCACCACTTCCCCTCAAATGTTTTAAATTTAATTTTTAAAATTAGTACGTAATAAATATACACATTTTGGGGTATATGTGATAATTTAGTACATTTATATAATTTACAAAGATCAAATCAGTGTAAATTCCCATCACTTTAAATATTTAGGAGCCTAGTATATAGGAAGACTCATAGTATCTAATATTTTTGTTGTTGTAGGCATTCAATAGATAATTGAGAATGAGTGCACATACGAGAGTCTATTATATTTAATATACTAGAGCACTACCCAGAAAGTTAATTTCATCTTCATGCCTTTGAACTGGATTCCATGTCTGCTAGCACAAACTAACTTCGATTCACTTTGACTTTAAGAAATGGAGATTCATTTTCATTACATTGTTAAATGTCCTCAGGCTTTTTGTTTGTTTGTTTGTTTTCTTTTTGTTTGATTTCCACCTTTTAAGTTCATGGCTACATGTGCAGGATATGTAGGTTCGTTACATAGGTAAATGCGTGCTATGGTGGTTTGCTGCACAGATTATCCCTTTACCTAGGTATTAAGCCCAGCATTCATTAGCTATTCTTGCTGATGCTCCCCCTCCTCCCAGCCCGCAACCTCTGACAGGACCCAGTATGTGTTGTTCCTCACCATGTGTCCATGTGTTCTCATCATTCAGCTCCCACTTAAAAGTGAGAACGTGTAATATTTGGTTTTCTGTTCCTGCATTAGTTTGCTGAGGATAATGGCTTCCAGCTTCATCCATGTCCCTACAAAGAACATATCTCATTTCTTTTTATGGCTACATAGTATTCCATGGTGTATATAAACCATATTTCTTTATGCAGCCTATCATTGATGGGCATTTGGGTTGATTCTGTGTCTTTGCTATTGTGAATAGTGCTGCAGTGAACATATGCATACATGTATCTTTATAATAGAACGGTTTGTATTCCTTTGGGTGTATACCCAGTATTGGGATTGCTGGGTCAAATGATATTTCTGCTTTAGGTATTTGAGGAATCGCCATGCTGTCTTCCACAATCGTTGAACTAATTTACACTCCCACCAACAGTGTAAAAGTGTTTTGTTTTCTCCATAATCTGGCCAGAATCTGTTGTTTTTTGACTTTTTAGTAATAGCCATTCTGACTGGTGTGAGATGGTATCTCATTGTGGATTTTATCTAATGATCAGTGATGTTGAGCTTCTTTGCATGTTTATTGGCCACATGTGTATTTTCTTTTGAGAAGAGTCTGTTCATGTCTTTTGCCCACTTTTTAATGGGGTTGTTATTTTTTCCTGTAAATTTGTTCAAGTTCCTTGTAGATGCTGGATATTAGACCTTTTCAGATGCATAGTTTGCAAATATTTTGCCCATTCTGTAGGTTGTCTGTTCACTCTGACGATAGTTTCTTTTGCTGAGGCACCTTTTAAGTTTTGTCTGCAATTTCCTTCGAGATAAAAATACTTCCTAGATCCTTTTAAGGTGGTCCTACTTAGTCAGTCTTAGTGATGTCCAGGAGGCCCTACCCAGTTTTAGCTAAATGGACATATTTACATTTGGAAGGATGATGCAATGCATTGTCTGTAATGTATATGTATGTATATGTTTTTATAAATCTTTAATAACCTTCTCAAAAGTAGAAATGGAAAGGGAGGTGATTTGGCATCTTTTTTCTTCCATCTACAAATCCTTTACCTTTGATTCAATAGCAAATAGAGGGTTTTCTCTCACTTATTTTTTTCCATTCCCACAAAAATTCCAGATTCATATGCAAGCTGGCTCACATGGGGATTGCCTTAACCTCCTTCTTTCTGCCTTCTGTCTCTAGCTTTTTCCTTCAGCATTAATGCCCCAGTTCAAGCCATCTGTTTTCTCTACATCATTATTGTTCCCCAAATAACTCTACATTCTTTTGTATCTCCCACAATGCCCAGAAGTCCAGTAAATAAATTCTTGTCTATTGATCAAATTCCAGCTACTTGCCCTCTAACTGATGACACCTACCCACATGGCCCCTTTTGTCTTTGCTCATCTCCCATCTGTTCCCTTCAGTCAACATAGTTTGACTTTCTCTGTCTCTCTGACTTCCTTCTCATCCTCCCCCAGCTGTCTCTTCCTTCCAGGCTATTCTGTAGCTGTTTCCACTCTTTTAGCTTCATCTATCATTATGTTTTCTTTTTCTACTCTATATTTAAAATTTTGTCAGATAAGATGGTGAGAAAGACAACTTTCTGTTATTCGTTATTACAAATATGCTCCTCCCAACTAATTGTACTCTTAAATTTTTACCTTTATGGAAAGAGACAAGCATTTGAGAATCAGTGTAGCTTTAGTTTTGGAATTTGGCAGACCCAGTTGGAATCTTGATATTGTTACCTACAATCTATGTGACTTTGGGAATCTTATTTAAATTCTATGAGTTTATTTCATCATTTATCAAAAGACATTTATCAAAACTCTTTTTTTCTAGAGTTGTGAAAATTAATCACAAATGAAAGGTACCTATTCTGTTTTGTGCATAGTATCCACTCAATAAAGAGTAGAAATTATTACGTTAAGTATTTTTCTCAAAATAGAGACACCAAATATAACAATTTAAATAGTTTTATTGCTTGTTTTAAATAATGTCTTGAAATTAATTTTATGTACTCAAGTAGAGACTTCCGTATGTTTGTTTATAGTAACATATAATAAAACAGATATAGGAAGTAGAAACTTCAAACTATTAGAGGGAAGGGTAGAATAAAGATTAATCTAAAATAATTTAAAAATTAAAAAATAAAAAACATAATAAACAGAAAATGTAAAATGAAGTCATAAGGTTAATGTCCTAATATTATCTTTTCATAAATGATGAAATAAACTCAGGGAATTTAAATAAGGTGCCCAAAGTCACAGAGACTGTAGGTAACAATATCAGAATTTGGGCCTGCCATTCCAGAACCAAAACTATAGGTTGACTATATCTGTGCTCACAACATATTCAAAAGTTTATTTTTCCTAATAAAAGACAAAGACTCTCCGACCAGAATTCCTAAAAAGCCATTTACAAATGGTACACCTAAATAAACATTTCACATAAAGATTGAAAATAAAAAAAAAAATAATATGTCAATGGGAATGGTAGAGAAAGGACCTCCAAAAGTCCCTTTCTCTATAAAAGCAAAGAGAACCATAGAAAAATGGCTAAAATTAACTTTTTCAGGATCTGAGAAGTTAACCAAAGGCTTGCAGCAATCCAGGATGTCTTTATTCAAGAAAAATGGCTGAATTTAGTAAGAACAGCAAGCTTTGTGGCATTCTAACTTGCCCTGTTCCCATATTCTCCAGGTCTGTGGCAGTCTTGGAAACCAACAGTTTACATTCATGGTAAGAGCAGTGACCTGTCCCATCAAGCTACCATTGACTTCCTTGGCAGAATTACAAAAAAACTTATTTAAATTTCATCTAGAACCAAAAAAGAGCCCATATAGCCAAGACAATCCTAAGCAAAAGGAGCAAAGCTGGAGGTATCATGCTGTCTGACTTCAAACTATACTACAAGGCTACAGTAACCAAAACAGCATGGTACTGGTACCAAAACAGATATATAGAACGATGGAACAGAACAGAGACCTCAGAAATAACACCACACATTCACAACCATCTGATTTTCAACAAACCTGACAAAAACAAGCAATGTGGAAAGGATTCCCTATTTAGTAAATAGTGCTGGGGAAACTGGCCAGCCATATGCAGAAAACAAAAACTGGACCCCTTCATTACATCTTATACAAAAATTAACTCAAGATGGATTAAAGACTTAAATGTGAAACCCAAAACCATAAAACACCCTAGAAGAAAACCTAGGCAATACCATTCAGGACATAGGCATGGGAAAAGACTTCATGACTAAAACACCAAAAGCAATTGCAAAAAAAGCCAAAATTGACAAATGGGAGCTAATCAAACTAAAGAGCTTCTGCACAGTAAAAGAAACTATCATCAGAGTGAAGCGGCAACCTAGAGATTGGGGGAAAATGTTTGCAATCTGCCTCTCTGACAAAGGTCTAATGTCCAGAATCTACAAGGAACTTAAATAAATTTACAAGATTACCAGAGTTGCTACATCATTAACAAAATGCTTAATTTTCAAGAAAACTATGCGTGAACCATGCACAGAAACAAAAATTATGTCCCATACTGAGGAAATAAAGCAGTCAATAGAAATGATTCCTGCAGAATCCTAAATGCTGGACTTACTACACAAAGACTTTTAAATTAGCTATTTTAAATACATTCAAAGAACTAAACCATATCCAAAGAAACAAAGAAAATTATGAGAATGATGTCTTGCCAAATAGAAAATACAATAAAGAGATTGAAATTATGAAACAAATCAAGAACCAAATAGAGATTCTAAAATTTAAAAGCATGTTAATTGAAATGAAAAATATACTCAACAGCTGATTTGAGCAGGCAGAGGAAAGAATCAGCAAACATAAAGACAGATCAATCGAGATCATCCAGTGTGAGGAGTGAAAAAAATATGAAGAAAAGTGAATAGTGCAGAGATCCTTGTAACACTGTCAAGTGTACCAACATACAAATAAAAGGAGTCCCAGGACAAGAAGAGAGGTATAGAAACGCTATTTGAAGAAATAATGGCCAAAATATCCCCCAATTTAAGTATGCATCCACAGGCTCAATGAATATTAAGTAGAATAAACTCAAAGAGAGCCACACCTAGATACATCATAATCAAACCATTAGAAACCAAAGACATAGAGAGAATGTTAAAGATAGCAAGAGAGAAAAGACTCATCACATTCAAAGGATCCTCAAAAAGATTAACATTTTCACCAAAAATCATAGGGGCCAAAAGGAAGTGGTACGATGTAATCAAAGTGATGAACAAAAAAAGACTGTCAAGAATTTCTCTACCCAACAAAACTACACTTCAAAAATAAAGAGGAAATTAAGATACTGCCAGATAAACAAAAATTTTGATATTATACCCACTCTACAATAAACACAAACAAGACTCCTTCAGGTTGAAATGAAAGGACACTAGATAGTAATGCAAATCCACATGAAGAAAGATAAAGCATTGAGCAATGACACATATAGACTCAAAATAAAGGGATGGAGGAAAAGCTACCAAACAAATGGAAAACAGAAAAAAGCAGAAGTTGCAATCCTAGTCTCTGGCAAAACAGACTTTAAACCAACAAAGAACAACCACAACAACAACAAAAACCAAGAAGGACATTACATAATGGTAAAGGGTTCAATTCAGCAAGAAGGTCTAACTATCCCAAATATACATGCACCCAGTACAGGAGCACTCAGATTCATAAAGCAAGTTCTTAGAGACCTTCAAAGAGACTTTGACTTCCACACAGTAACAGTGGGAGACTGTAACACCCCACTGACAATATAAGACAGATCATCAAGACAGAAAATTAACAAAGATGACCTGAACTCAACACTGGAACAAACGGACCTGATAGATATCTGTAGAACTCTCCATACCAAAACAACAGAATATACATTTTTCTAATCGCCACATGGTACTTACTCTAAAATTGGTCACATGATCGGAAGTAAAACACTCCTTAGCAAATGCAGAACTGAAATCATATCAATCTCTCTTGGACCACGTTGCAATCAAATTAGAACTCAAGACTAAGAGATTCACTCAAAACCATATAATTATATGGAAATTGAATAACATGCTCCTGAAAGGCATTTGGGTAAATAATTGAATTAAGGCAGAAATCAAGAAGTTCTTTGAAACTAATGAGAACAAAAAAACAATGTACCAGAATCTCTGGGACACAGCTCAGGCAGTGTTAAGACAGAAATTTACAGCACTTAGTGCCCCCATCGAAAAGTTAGATCTCAAGTTAACAACCTAACATCACAACAAAAAGAACTAGGGAACCAAGAACAAACAAATCCTAAAGCTAGCAGAAGACAGGAAATAACCAAAATCAGAGCTGAACTTAAGGAAGCAGAGACATGGAAAACCATTCAAAAGATCAATTAATCCAGGAGTAAGTTTTTTGAAAAAAATAATAAAATAGATAAACCATTAGCCAGAATAATAAAGAAGGAAAGAGAGAATATTCAAATAAACACAATCAGAAATGATAAGGGGGATATTACCACTGACCCCACAGAAATACAAACAACTATCAGAGAATATGATAAACACCTCTATGCACATAAACCAGAAAATCTAGAAGAAATGGATAAATTCCTGGTCACATACACTCTCCCAACACTGAACCAAGAAGAAATTGAATCATTGAAGAGGCCAATAAATGAGTTCTGAAATTGATGCAGTAATAAATAGCCTACCAACCAAAAAAAGCTCAGGGCCAGATGGAGTCACAGCTGAATTCTACCAGATGTACAAAGAAGAGTTGGTATCATTCCTACTGAAACTATTCCAAAAAATTGCAAAGGAGGGACTTTTCCCTAACTGATGCTATGAGGCCAGCATCACCCTGATACCAAAACCTGGCAGAGATACAGTAAAAAAGAAAACTTTAGGCCAATGTCCTTGATGAACATTGATGCAAAAATCCTCAACAAAATGCTGGTAAACTGAATCCACGAGCACATCAAAAAGCTTATCCACCACGATGAAGTAGGCTTCATCCTTGGGATGCAAAGTTGGTTCAACATATGCAAATCAATAAATGTGATTTATCACATAAACAGGATGAAAGAAAAAAAGCCGCATGATTATCTCAATAGATGAAAACAAGACTTGATAAAATTCAACATCTCTTCATGTTAACAACTCTCGATAAACTAGGTGCTGAAGGAACATATCTCAAAATAATAAGAGCCATGTATGACAAACCCACAGCCAACATTGTGCTGAATGGGCAAAAGCTGGAAACATTCCCCTTGAAAACTGGCATAAGAAAAGGATGCCCTCTCTCACTACTCCTATTCAACATAGCACTGGAAGTTCTGGCCAAGGCAATCAGGCAAGAGAAAGAAAGAAAGGGTATTCAAATAGGAAGACAGGAAGTCAAACTATCCTATCCCTGTTTGCAGATGATATGATCTTATATCTAGAAAATCCCACAGTCTCAGCCCAAAATCTTCTTAAACTGATAAACAACTTTAGCAAAGTCTCAGGATACAAAATCAATGTGCCAAAACTACTAGCATTCCTGTATACCAACAACAGTCAAGCCAACAGCCAAAACAGAAATCTACTCCCATTCACAACTGTCACAAAAAGAATAAAATACCTAGGAATTCTGCTAACTAGGGAGGAGAAATATCTCTACAAGGAGAACTAAAACCACTGCTCAAATAAATCAGAGATGACACAAACAAATGGAAAAACATTCCATCCTCATGGATAGGAAGTATCAATATCGTGAAAATGGCCATACTGCCCAAAGCAATTTATAGATTTAATGCTATCCCTATTAAACTACCATTCACATTCTTCCCAGAACTAGCAAAAACTATTTTAAAATTCATATGGAACCAAAAAAAGAGCCCAAATAGTCAAGACAATCCTAAGCAAACAGAACAAAGCTGGAGGCAGCACGCTACCCAACTTTGAGCTATAATACAGGGCTACAGTAACCAAAACAGCGTGGTACTGGCACAAGAACAGAGACACAGACCAATGGAAAAGAATAACGAACCCAGAAATAAGACTGTGCACCTACAACTATCTGATCTTCGACAAAACTGATAAAGACAATAGGGAAAGGATTCCCTATTCAATAAATGGTGCTGGGATAACTGGCTAGACATAAGCAGAAGATTGAAACTGGAACCCTTCCTTACACCATATACAAAAATTAACTCAAGATAGATTAAGGACTTAAATGTAAATTCCAAAACTATTTAAAAAACCCTGGAAGACAACCTAGCTATGCCATTCAGGACATAGGCATGGGCAAAGATTTCATGATGAAGATGCCAAAAGCATTTGCAACAAAAGTAAAAACTGACAAGTGGGATCTAATTAAACTAAAGAGCTTCTGCACAGCAAAAGAAACTATCAGCAGAGTAAACAGACAACTTACAGTAAAAGAGAAATATTTTGCAAACTATACATCTGACAAAGGTCTAATATCCAGCATCTACAAGGAACTTAAACAAATTTACAAGAAACAAACAACCCCATAAAAAAGTGGGCAAAGGGCATGAACAGACACGTTTTCTTCAAAAGAAGACATACATGCAGCCAACAATCATATGAAAAAAGCTCATCATTACTAATCATCAGAGAAATACAAATCAAAACCACAATGAGATACCATCACACACTAGTCAGAATGGCTACTATTAAAAAGTCAAAAAATAACAGATGCTGGCAAGGTTGTGGAGGAAAAGGAACACTTATACACTGTTGGTGGGAGTGTAAATTAGTCCAGCCATTGTGGAAAACAGTGTGGTGATTCTTCAGAGATCTAAAGACAGAAATACCATTTGACTCAGCAATCCCAATGCTGTGTATATACCCAAAGAAATATAAACCATTCTTTTATAAAGACATACATGCATATGTTCATTGCAGGACTATTCACAGTAGCAAAGACATGGAATCAATCTAAATGTCCATCAATGATAGACTGAATAAGGAATATGTGGTACATATACACCATGGAATACTATGCAGCTATAAAAAGAACAAGATTATGACCTTTGCAGGGACATGGGTGGAGCTGGAGGCCACTATCCTTAGCAAACCAACACAGGAATAGAAAACCAAATGTTGCATGTTATCACTTATAAGTGAGAGCTAAATGATAAGAACACATGGACACATAGAGGGGAACAAGAGATACTGGGGCCTTTCAGAGGGTGAAGGGTAGGAAGAGGGACAGGATCAGGAAAAACAACTAATGGGTACTAGGCTGAATACCTGGGTGATGAAATAATCTGTACAACAAAACCCGATGACACAAGTTTACCTATGTAACAAACCTGCACTTGTACCCCTGAACTTAAACCAAAGTTAAAAAACAGAAAGCACTGAGAAGGAAATTATACAGACAAATATAAAATACAGTATAAATATAAAGACGGCATAAACTTATCTTTTATTTTTGTATTTTTTCTCCTTTCTGATTTAAATGACAATGAAATGGAAATGAAATCAAGAAAACAATTTAATTTACAATAGCATCAAAAAGATTAACATACTTAGAAATAAATTTAACAAAACAAGTAAAAAACTAATTTTCAGAAAATACAAAACGTCATTGAAATAAATTAAGAAAAATATAAACAAATGGAAAGACATTCTTTGTTCATGGATTAGAAGCCTTGATATTGCCCACCCAATGGGAGGCACTGACTGGAAATTGGAGAGTAAGGTAGTGGTATTTACCCCTCTTCATCTGTGGGGTATCCCTTTCAATTCAACTTATTTCCTCTGCATTACAGAAATTGCTTCCTCCTTTTGTCCCTGCAGGCTTTACCATTCCTTACTGGTTTTCACTAACTTGCCCATTCTTTTGTAAGTGCTCTTATTAATAACCTCCCCTCTGTTCTTCTGCTTGAATGCACTGTATGATTCTTGCTGGGATCTTGAATAATACATCATATAATCCCTATAACATCCATGAGAGTATCTTGAAATGGATAGCAACAGTACTCTTTGCAACTTTAAACTGAACTGAAAAAAAATACTCGTGTTAAATAAATATAAGGTGGGCAAAATAAATACAGAGTCCTTTAAAAAGACTGGACAAGGAAACTGTATCTGTTGTGTTAAATCTGGGATATCACTCTTAAGAGAGCATTCCTCATTAGCCATTTTCACTGAAAAACCCACAGGTTGAAGTCTATCATTACATTTTATTCCATTCTTTTTTTAAAATTATACTTTAAGTTCTAGGGTACGTGTGCACAATGTGCAGGTTTGTTACATAAGTATATATGTGCCATGTTGGTTTGCTGCACCCATTAACTCATCATTCACATTAAGTACCTCTCCTAATGCTATCCCTCCCCCAGCCCCTCACCCCATGACAGGCCCTGGTGTGTGATGTTCCCCGCCCTGTGTCCAAGTGTTCTCATTGTTCAATTCCCATCTACGAGTGAGAACATGTGGTGTTTGGTTTTCTGTCCTTGTGATACTTTGCTGAGAATGATGGTTTCCAGCTTTATCCATGTCCCTGAACAGGACATGAATTCATGCTTTCTTATGGCTGCATAGTATTCTATGGTGTATATGTGCCACATTTTCTTAATCCAGTCTATCATTGATGGACATTTGGGTTGGTTCTGAGTTTTTGCTATTGTGAATAGTGCTGCAATAAACATACATGTGCATATGTCTTTATAGTAGCATGATTTATAATCCTGTGGGTATATACCCAGTAATGGGATTGCTGGGTCAAATGATATTTTTAGTTCTAGATCCTTGAGGAATCGCCACACTGTTTCCACAATGGTTGAACTAGTTTACACTCCCACCAACAGTGGAAAACATTCCTATTTTTCCACATCCTCTCCAGCATCTGTTGTTTTCTGATTTTTTAATGATCGCCATTCTAACTGGTGTGAGATGGTATCTCACTGTGGTTTTGATTTGCATTTCTCTGATGACCAGTGATAATAAGCATTTTTTCATGTGTCTGTTGGCTGCATAAATGTTTTCTTTTGATAAGTGTCTGTTCACATCCTTTGCCCACTTTTTGATGGTGTTGTTTGTTTTTTTCTTGTAAATTTGTTTAAGTTCTTTGTAGATTCTGGATATAAGCCCTTTGTCAGATGGGTAGATTGCAAAATTTTTCTCCCATTCTGTAGGTTGCGTGTTCACACTGATGGTAGTTTCTTTTGCTGTGCAGAAGCCCTTTAATTTAATTAAATCCCATTTGTCAATTTTGGCTTTTGTTGCCATTGCTGTTGGTGATTTAGTCATGAAGTCCTTGCCTGAGCACCCAGATTCATAAAACAAGTCCTTAGAGACCTACAAAGAGACTTAGACACCCACACAATAATGATGGGAGATTTTAACACCCCACTGTCAATATTAGACAGATCGGTGAGATAGAAGGTTAACAAGGATATCCAGGACTTAAACTCAGCTCTGCACCAAGTGGACTTAATAGACATCTACAGAACTCTCCACTCAAAATCAACAGAATATATGTTCTTCCAAGCACCACATCACACTTATTCCAAAATTGACCACATAATTGGAAGTAAAGCACTCCTCAGCAAATGTAAAAGAACAGAAATCACAACAAACTGTCTCTCAGAGCACAGTGCAATCAAATTAGAACTCAGGATTAAGAAACTCACTCAAAACCGCACAACTCTATGGAAACTAAACAACGTGCTCCTGAATGACTACTGGGTAAATAACAAAAGGAAGGCAGAAATAAAGATGTTCTTTGAAACCAATGAGAACAAAGACACAATGTACCAGAATCTCTGGGACACATTTAAACCAGTGTGTAGAGGGAAATTTATAGCACTAAATGCCCACAAGAGAACGCAGGAAAGATCTAAAATTGACACCCTAACATCACAATTAAAAGAACTAGAGAAGCAAGAGCAAACACATTCAAAAGCTAACAGAAGGCAAGAAATAAGTAAGATCAGAGCAGAATTGAAGGAGACAGAGATACAAAAAACCCTTCAAAAAAAAAATCAATGAATCCACGAGCTGGTTTTTTGAAAAGATCAACAAAATTGATAGATCGCTAGCAAGACTAATAAAGAAGAAAAGAGAGAAGAATCAAATAGACGCAATAAAAAATGATAAAGGAGATATCAACACTGATCCCACAGAAATACAAACTACCATCAGAGAATACTATCAACACCTCTATGCAAATAAACTAGAAAATCTAGAAGAAATGGATAAATTCCTGGACACATACACCCTCCCAAGACTAAACCAGGAAGAAGTTGAATCTCTGACTAGACCAATAACAGGCTCTGAAATTGAGGCAATAATCAATAGCCTACCAATAAAAAAAAAATTCCAGGACTAGATGGATTCACAGCCGAATTCTACCAGAGGTACAAAGAGGAGCTGGTACCATTCCTTCTGAAACAATTCCAATCAATAGAAAAAGAGGGAATCCTCCCTAACTCATTTTATGATGAAGCCAGCATCATCCTGATACCAACACCTGGCAGAGACACAACAAAAAAAGAGAATTTTAGACCAATATACCTGATGAACATCGATGCAAAAATCCTCAATATAATACTGGCAAACCGAATCCAGCAGCACATCAAAAAGCTTATCCACCGCTATCAAGCTGGCTTCATCCCTGGGATGCAAGCCTGGTTCAACATACACAAATCAATAAATGTAATCCATCACATAAACAAAACCAATGACAAAAACCACATGATTATAGCAATAGATGCAGAAAAGGCCTTTGACAAAATTCAACAGCCCTTCATGCTAAAAACTCTCAATAAACTAGGTATTGATGGAACATATCTCAAAATAATAAGAGCTATTTATGACAAACCCACAGTCAATATCATACTGAATAGGCAAAAACTGGAAGCATTCCTTTGAAAACTGGCACAAGACAGGGATGCCCTCTCTTACCACTCCTACTCAACATATTGTTGGAAGTTCTGGCCAGGGCAATCTGGCACGAGAAAGAAATAAAGCGTATTCAATTAGGAAAAGAGAAAGTTAAATTGTCCGTTTGCAGATGACATGATTGTATATTTAGAAAACCCCATCATGGCCGGGCGTGGTGGCTCATGCCTGTAATCCCAGCACTTTGGGAGGCCGAGGTGGGCGGATCACAAGGTCAGGAGATTGAGACCACGGTGAAACCCTGTCTCTACTAAAAATACAAAAAATTAGCCGGGCGCGGTAGCGGGCGCCTGTAGTCCCAGCTACTCGAGAGGCTGAGGCAGGAGAATCGCGTGAACCCGGGAGGCGGAGCTTGCAGTGAGCCGAGATCGCGCCACTGCACTCCAGCCTGGGAAACAGAGCAAGACTCCGTCTCAAAAAAAAAAAAAAAAAAAAAAAAAAAAAAAGAAAACCCCATCATCTCAGCCCAAAACCTCCTTAAGCTGATAAGAAACTTCAGCAAAGTCTCAGGATACAAAATCGATGTGCAAAAATCACAAGCATTCCTATACACAAATAATGGACAAACAGAGAGCCAAATCATGAGTGAACTCCTATTCTCAATTGCTACAAAGAGAATCAAATACCTAGGAATCCAACTTACAAGGGAAGTGAAGGACCTCTTCAAGGAGAACTACAAATCTCTGCTCAGTGAAATAAAGGAGGACACAAACAAATGGAAGAACATTTCATGCTCATGGTTAGGAAGAATCAATATCGTGAAAATGGCCATACTGTCCAAGGTAATTTATAGATTCAATGCCATCCCCATCAAGCTACCAATAACTTTCTTCCCAGAATTGGAAAAAACTGCTTTAAAGTTCATATGGAACCAAAAAGAGCCTGCCTTACCAAGACAATTCTAAGCAGAAAGAACAAAGCTGCAGGCATCATGCTACCTGACTTCAAACTATACTACAAGGCTACAGTGACCAAAACAGCATGGTACTGGTATCAAAACAGAGATATAGACCAATGGAACAGAACAGAGGCCTCAGAAATAACACCACACATCTACAACCATCTGATCTTTGACAAACCTGACAAAAACAAGCAATGTGGAAAGAATTCCCTACGTAATAAATGATGTTGTAAAAGCTGGCTAGCCATATGTAGAAAGCTGAAACTGGATCCATTCCTTACACCGTACACAAACATTAATTCAAGATGGATTAAAGACTTAAATGTTAGACCTAAAACCATAAAAATCCTAGAAGAAAACCTAGGCAATCCCATTAAGGACATTTTATTCTATTCTTTATGGTGGTCTTAAGCACAGTATTAAAAGTATGACTCTGATAAGAGGTTGATTGAACTTTATGTTTCAGCTTTTTAACTTATTAACTATATGACCTTGAGCAACTTACTTAGCTTTCCTGAACCTCAATTTCCTCATAATTAATATTATTCCTCATGTTAATAGTAATAGTCATGTATTGTCCAAAAAGGGATATCAGAATTTTAAATGAGCAAATACATATACATTGTTTAGTAGCATGCTGGAAAAAATAGGTGTTCAATAAATATTAGTTATTATCTTTTAACAGGTCTTTTGAGTTATAATTAACATAAAATAAACTGCATGTTTTAAAAAGTACAATTTGATTAGCTTTGACATAAGTGTTCACTCATGAAACCATTGTCACAATCAAGATAAAGAACATATACATTATTCTCAAAAGTTTCTTTGTGTCTTTTTGTAATCTTTTCCCCACTCTCCTGATTGGTCAAAGGTGGGCTGTTCTCTACAACTTGGCTATAGGACAAGGCTTTAGGAGATATTAGCTAGGAGACTACCTTTTATGGGAACGTTAATTTCTAGTTTTACATTTTCTTTTTCTGCATGCTAATAATGTATCCTAAAATCTTTAATAAATGCCATGTTAAATGTTACAGCCTACCAAACTTTTAAGGAATGATACCAATTAGACACACAACTCTTCCAAAAATTTGGCTTCATTTTCAAGGCTAGTTCCACCCTGATACTAAAACCAGGAAAAAGGCAAGACATGAAAACAAAGGTATGGACCAATGTCTGTCATGAACATGGAGGCAAAAAATTTCAACAAAATGTTAGCAAATTAAATCCAGCAATGTATATTATAAAAAGGATAAAGCATCATGACTAGCCAGGGTTCATTCCAAGAAGGCAAGGTTAGTATAACATTTATCTACCCGTTAATGTCAACGTAATTTAATACATTAAACGAGAGGATAAGGAGGAAAAATCATATGATCATCTCTATAGATTCATAAAAAGCATTTGGGTTTAATGATCTACATTTATTCATGGTAAAAAAATTTTACAGGAATGTAAGGGGACTTCTTCAACCTGAGTAAGATAATCTTTTAAAACCTATAGCCAATATCACACTTATTGAGTAAACATTAAGCTCTTCTATCTAAGATCAGAAACAAGGCAAAAATGTCCACTCCTACTTTTTCTACTGTATTGGGCATCCTAGCCAGTGAAGTAGGGCAAGAAAAATAAGTCAAAGACCTATATATTGGAAAGAAAGAAGTGAGATAGTCTTCATTTGCAGATGACATGAAAGTTTACATAGAATAATCTACTAAATCTATAAAAATCTACTCATGAAAAGCCTGGATGCTGAACATGACATGATATTAAATAATTAAATTAAAGAAGAGCTATATATGTATATACACAATGTGTATGTGTGCATACACACACACACACACACACACACACCCCTTGTTCATGGATTGGAAGAATGGGTATTGTTAAAGTGTCAGTTCTTCCAAACTGACCTATACATTCCATGCAATCTCAATCGAAATCCTAGCAGGCTTTTTATTTTAGTAGAAATTGACAAGCAGATTCTAAAATTTTTATAGAAATGGAAAGGATCTAAAATAGCCAAAATGATTTTGAAAAAGAAGAACAAAGTTGGAAGTTGTGATTTCAAAACTTCCTATGAAGCTACAGTAATTAAGACATATAGGATTGGATTAAGGATAGCCATATAGATAAAGATAATATCATAAAGATAGAAATATACATAAATGAAACAGAATAGAGAGCCTGGAAAGAACCTGTACATATATGATCAATTCATTTCTGAAAAAGGTGTCAAGGTAATTCAATAGGAAAAATGATAATCTTTTCAACAAATTGTACTGAAACAATGATATATCCATACAGAACAATTTAAAAACCCTCAATCCCTATTTCACATCATATACAAAAATCAACCTAAAATAGATGATCCTAAACCTAAATGTAAAAGCTAAAACTATAAAATGTTTAGAAGAAAACATAGGAAAAAAATCATACAGTAGCCTGGAGAATGCAGATCCAAAATGAGGAGTAGCCTGTGCAGAGTGGAGCCTCCTCACATTGGCTTCACAACCACCTGTTCCCTGGGCTTTGCTGCTTACATAAACAGAGAGCCTCAATTGCCACCATCATCCTGTCTCCTAACACTACCAGCTGTCCCAGGTAGGGGGCGTGTTTTGACATGACCCCCATCATGCTGGTTGTGACAGTAGCTGCAGCAGCCCTGACCCATCAAGACCCACAGAGGCCTTAGCTTTGCTTGTGGCTACCCTAAGAGACTGAGTAACACCACTAAAATGGAGAAAATTGGACCGGTGAGACACAGGAGACTTTCAGTAGCCAGTAGATAATTTCCTCTCTATTCCTTGTTGTAGATTGTTCTGAGGGCTACCTGGAAGCCAATACATACAAAAGAACAACAAGATGTGTCTTCTTGTGAAGCAATTGCTATTTCAGTTACAGCCACCTTTGTTTTCCTTTCTTCCTTGACTCACTTCCCTTTTTTCTTCACTCTTGATGCCCTGAGGTTGTATCTCAATATCCAATGTATCATTTGCAATTGGCTTTACCTTAAGTTTTGTTTGTACATGCTAAAACAAGATATAACAATAATTCTCTGAGGAAATAGCTACTTTTAACTATATTCTCATTTTACTGAGGCCCAGAGAGGTTAGCTAACCTGTCCAAGATGTTACAGCCAGTAAATGGAGCAGCAGGATTTGAACTCTGGCTCCAAAGTCCACACTTATAACAACTCTGCTATTATTATTTCTAAGGGACCTTGATCTGGCTGCCTGTCAGCTTCATCTTCCTAGATCTTGATTCTGAAGTCAAGACTTCTTGCCATGTTGTGTGTCCTGACACCTCCAGAGTTCATGTTTCACTGGAGCTTGGTTGTGGGACTTTCTTAGCATATTTGTACTGTGACAAAAGATCTGAGCCAGTCTGGATGAGAAGCAGTCGTAAGACACAGCATATTCAAATAGGAGTTCTAACCATGTTTGACAGCTGAGTAGACAGATATAGTCAGTGAGAGGGACATTTCTGACTGGGAAAAGATTGCTCTTCTAGCTGTGATGTGAACTAGGGGACCTTAAGGCTTCAACCTGCCTGTCACTAGGCAGAAAAGGAAGTTAAACTCTTTCCATTCCCCACCTGCTGTTAACATAACAGGTATGTCTTTTAGTGTGAAAGGGCGGCCAATTCTATTACAATGATGACACAGAATGGAAGCCACCTTTCTAGTTCCTGTGCCCTTTAATGTATATATATTAAGTGACAAGTTTTAAAGAGTCAGCTGTCACTCCATGGCAAGAGGAACACTATTTTCGATGTACGAAAGCATTTGTTTATGAAGAAGAGGATAGAAAGATGATTAGTATTGATTCTATAGTTCATCAAGTACTTATGGATGATCTACTTTGTAACCTGTATCCTGTGATAGATCCAAGGGATTGAAAGTAAGTAAGACAGTATCCCACATAGGGTAACCAACTGTTTTAGTTTGTTCAGGACTGAGAGAGGGTTTCCAGGATGCAGTACTTTCAGAGCTAAAACTGGGACAGTCCTAGGGAAATTGAAATGAGCTGGTTACCCTACCTGTTCCCAAGGAGCTCATAGGCTAGAAAGGTAGTCAGTTATGCAAATGCATAGCTATGAAATAATGTGGTATGTAAATAATACTAGCTTATATTTCTTGATATGGCTTGACTGTGTCTCTAGCCAAATTTCACCCTGAATTGTAATAATCCCTACATGTCAAGGGCAGGACTAGGTGGAGATAATTGAATCATGGGGCGGTTTCCCCCATGCCGTTCTCATGGTAGTGAATAAATCTCATGAGATTTGATGGTTTTTTAAATGGTAGTTCCCCTGCACAAGTGCTCTTGCCTGTCGCCATGTAAGATGTGTCTTTGCTTCTCCTTTGCCTTCTGCTATGATTGTGAGCCCTCCACAGCCATGTGGAACTGTAATTCCACTAAACCTCTTTACTTCATATATTACCCAATCTTACCTTTATAAATTTTCTTAATAGCAATGTGAAAACAGACTAATACACTTCTATAACACTTTCTATGAGCCAAGTGCTATTTAGAATAATGTATGTCTTAGTCCCTTCAGGCTGCTATAACCAAATACCACAAACTGTGTGGCTTATAAACAATATACATTTATTTCTCACAGTTCTGGAGACTGGAAAGTCCAAGACCAAGGCATCCAGAAGATTTGGTGTCTGGTGAGGGCTGACTTTCTGGTTCAAAAGACAGAACTCTCTTGCTGTATCTTCACATGGTGGAAGGAACTAGTTAGCTCTCTGGGGATGCGCACTAACTTCAATGATGAGGGGTATGACCTAATACCTTCCTGAAGGCCTCAGTTCCTAATACCACCACCTTGGGGGCTAAGATTTCAACATTTGCCTTTGGGGGAAACATAAGCATTCAGTGTGTTGCAGTGTTTTTACATGTATTAACTTATTGAATCCCATCACAGCCATATGAAGGAAGGACTATTAGTATCTCCATTTTACACAGCTAGAAATTGAGGCACTACTAAAGGGTAGTAAATCTGGGATTCAAATCTAGGCAGTATGAGTCTAGATTTGAGATCTTAACCTCTAAACACTTCTCTCAAAAAACCTAAGACATAGAAGTAGCACAGAGGGGTGAGTGATGAACTTTCTGGGTGACAGGATGTGGTCATTGGATAAGAGGTGGTGAGAAAATGCGTTAGAGAAGGAGATGCCTGAGAAGGATTTTGAATGATGAATGAGGAATTAACTAGCAGAAGGGCAAAAGGGGCATTCTAGGAATAATAGTTCAGGTTAGGATATAGAGATGGGAAACATCATGGTGACATTGGTAAGTCAGTGCCAGTGAGGGTCCCCATGAAATTTTTCTGGGCTCTGACACTTACGGTGGTACATTTCATCAACCATGCCAGGACATTTGGAAAGAAGCCCAAAGAGGTAGCAGGGCCAGACCACCAAAGGACTCTTATGCCACGATAAGAATCATAGACTTTAACCTTTACCTAACAGGGCAGCACTGGAGACTTTGAAGTAAAAATTGAGATGTGCTTTTTTAGAGAATTGCTGTGGTAGCAACTAGAGGATTGCTGGAAAGGGGAGAGATGTAGGAATAGTGGCAGGGGACAACCAAGTATGAAGCTCTTAAAAAATTACCCCATGAGAGCTGGCGACTTCAACTAAAGCTTGTGGCAGTGGGGATGGAGTGGGCTGGACGGATTCAAAAGATGAAGGAAATAAAATGGACTAAATTTTGTTAGTGATCGGATGAAGGGGCTAGAGAGATCAGGAAACCCAGTGATAAATTCTGTGAGCCTTATTAGCTGACTGGGTGAATGATAGGTCACCCCCCTCACACACACACACGGTTTTTTTTTTTTTTTTTTTTTTTTTAAAGGAACATAGAGAAGTGAGTTTAGAAAGGGAAAAGATAGTGAGTCTGGTTTTCCACAGTGTGACTCTCAAAAGCCTATAGGAAATCTAGATGGTATTGTCTAATCCAGATATTCCATAAAAGAAGGGAATAACTTGCCCGAAGGGTACTTATTTTTCTGATGAAGAGTGAAATAATAATTATAAGTGAAGTTCTTAGAGACAGGTATGAAGCAAATACAAAGCAGAATAATTAATAGAATACTAATTCCACATCCTTTGGGTTACCTTTGAAGTAGAAAAAATTTAATACACTCATTTATCATAAAGTATCAGTGGCTTACTTTACTATTTCCTCTAGAAATGTTTGAATTTTATGAAAAAGACATCAATACTTAACTGAATCTCTGATGAAAGAATTTCAGGTACCCTAATACAAAGAGATGGGACAAATTTTGGGGGGTGGAAATCAGCCTTCTAGAGCTTCTTAAATCATAGTACATTTGCAGCTGCTAATTCCATACGCATGGGTACAGGAGCAATTTGAGCAGCTGAAAGTTGCCTGCCATAGTTCTATACATGGATTATACCCATACCTGAACTACCCTCTGAAAAAAATACTTCCATGTTTGTTTCAAAACATTGATGATCTTTAGGATCTTGGGGTCATAAGTATAGCAAGTCAGTTATCACTAATCAATATTTTAAAAAATTCTATTTATTTACATGACCTATTTATTTGAACTTGAATTTTTTTAACACCACTTCTCAGCTCCTTTCTCCTCTTCTAATTCCCTGAGTGTGATCATGCTTCCTTCAGAGTGTTCTGGATCTCTTAGATGAGGGAAGGGACATGGATTCCCCTCATCCTCACATAAACTCTCATCTGTGTATTTCTGATGAATGACCCCTGGATTAAAGTACATGAACAATGATCTTGAATACCTAATGCATCATTTAACAAAAGAATCTAAAGTAGTATCTCATGAATACATTAATTGAGCTTAGCATGTCTTCTTTGAAACAATTAAGAACAGAAGGAATGGCAGAACAGAGATCCACAGAGGCTAAGGAAATTTCCAAAAGACACATCTTTAATCTGGGAACCAGCACAAATACGCGACTATCCTGACATCTCACCAGTCCTGTAACCAGTAGGCAATTCGGTCTCCTTGCTATTAGAATGCCATCATTTATGAAATGGCCAAATCACCTGGGAGAATGACCTTGGCTCTTGTGATTGAGTGGCTTGGAGATCCTTTCCACCAGGCAAAACTTCACCCATCTCTCCAGTTTCCTAACTTTGGTTTTTATTTAGAGAAACATGCTGCTCACTGTTCTAACATCATTCATCTTTGTCAGCATCCAAGGCCACAACTTTGTCTGAACAGCCAGTGATATACTGCAGATAGAGTACACCAAAGACATTAAACTCTATATGACACTTATATGGACTCTGAGTTCACCAGAGATGGATTGATGCTGCCATAAAGCCTTGGGGTAGCCAGACAAACAAAAGACTAAGAAGACTGGTGGGGGTGGGGATGGTGGTAAGGAAAGCAATATCTTTCTACAGTCACTTTCTCTCTCTGCTGAGGTTGGCCTATATCTTATTTAGAAAATGAAGAAACCAAGTGAGTATGGGGATTTTTGGAGCCCAGTACAGAAGCAAACTCAGCCTTGATTATCAGTGGAGTTCCTGATGACTCTGACCAGGCCAGTGATCAGCACGGGTAACTGGATACTTAGAACATCCCACTTTGAACCCAGTGCACCTCATCAACCATATATCTTTTATGAAATAAAGAAAAGACTTAAATAACATAGATGCAAAAGTAGTGGTGGATCAAGCAAGGGTTTAAACATACATCCATTGATTCCCTTGACAGATATCCTCAGTATCACAGTCATAATGTTATTTATGGGCATGCTCACCCAGGATGAACAGAGTGCCAGCATTCCACTCTGCTTGCCCAGTCTGAAAACTGGATTAAAGACAGTAATATATCTGGGTTTGCATTCAGGATTATCAGCACGATGGAACTCATCTTTACCTGACCCAACAGGTGTTTTGTTAGGGACTCAGGAACCTGACTGGAAAATGATTTTACACAACAAAACAGCAATTTATTTTTCACAGCTAATGCTAATCAGTTATGCAAGCACTTAATGTGATTAAGCTTACTGCAAACAAAATGCCCAATTATCAGAAATGGGGCTTCCCTACCCCCGTCCTGTCTCTCCACAGGGACGTGTATGTACAATTGCAGACCACTGTGTGTGTGTGTGCTTGTGTGTATTCTTCATGGACCACCTGCAGCTAATTTTGGAAGATACAGATTTTTAAGTGTTATTTAAGCCACAGCAACATATACACACAATAAAAATAATCAGTGACTAAGAAAGCTCCATATTCGCATGAAGAAAAACAACAATAAATTTGACTTACCAGTTTATGCTGTTCGAGGCAGCAGAGGAACAAGTTGTTGGTAATTGTCCAGTGCTTTCATTCAATAAATCACATTGGCTTTGCTTTCTCCTGTGGCTCAGCCTCTGTGCAAAGCAAGCGAACTTCCTTCCTATTCTGCGTAAAGAATGAAATGCGAACAGGATCACTACAGGCGAGAGCCGAAGTCCATGATCACCAAGCTACTCTTAATGCAAAATAAAAGAGCAAATGATGCATAGGGAGAGAAAGGGAGATGTAAATAGCTTGGCTCAGAGGCTAGGTGTATTCTCTAGACTGCAGCCTGGGGAAGGCTTGATTCCTGTAGCTTGTGTGCATGTAGTAAAAGGATACCATGACTTCAGTGTGTGTTTAGCCTATCATATCTGTGAGGATCATTTGAAATGGCTTACAGAGACATCTAGCTTCATGGCAAACAAGACTGAATCCGAACTGACTGTCACTCAGGGGTGAGCAGAGGGGCAGTCGGTCACTACATCAACGGCAGGGAAAGAAATATTGTCTGGCATCCAAGAGCTCATCCAGCAATCTGTGAGTGCAAATGATCTACAGCCCTTCTGGGGCCAGACACCCCCTTGTTTCCACAGCCGTCTGGGACCAGAAGCACATAGGTGGCCGTCACATCCCTCTACCACAGGGCACCTGCGCAATTCCTTACAAGCCCCTAGCAGGAGCTAGGGGGCATCTTAAGAAAGCTCTAAATCCAGTCAGGGCTGCTGAAGCTGTGCTTGGGTTTTTGTCTGAGCAGGTTCAGAGAAAGCAGTCAGCAGACGTGGGACTTAGGGCAGCAAGAGGCTCAGTCTCAGGAAGACGATTCCAGTGCTGCTTCTATGCCAGCCACATATGGGTATACCCGGCTCCTTTGACAGCATTGTGCTTTACATGACTAAGGAAAGACGCAAATAGATTTCCTAGAAAGCTGCATATGTAGGCATTTTTAATGGTTCTCACTGAAATAAAATGGCAAATGACCTTCACAGGCTGCTTGTTATGTTGGGGGGTGGGACTTGCCGATTGATGGCACATATGAATACTGCACACGTGCGCGTGCACACACACACACACACACACAGCAACACATGGCCCTAGCAACAGCATTAAGAATCTTTCTAAAGCTCTGTTCTGATTCTTTCTCTACCAAATGAATGTTTAGCTGCTGTGATGACTTCAGGAGTAATTTTGGACTCTTCTGCTAGGCACTGACTAGTCTGTTATCTATACCTGGAGCCAAATAAACTCTCAAATTTTGAATGAGAATGTAGCAAATCAGGAGAAAGTCTCTTGATCATAAACAAGAGGGTGGAGAGTTAATCTTTGGCCTGGTAGTTGCTTAGAATCCTGGAAATGACATCTTGTATTCCCCAAACTCTCCCCCTTTCTAAAGACATTATCTCCCCCCATAGCTCGCTCGCCCCCAACAGGTGGCTGTTCTGCAGCTCCGATCTGAGGCAGGGCTCAGTGACTCATAAAACCTGGGTGGCCAAAGGAAGAGCTTGGTTTGGCTTTTAACAATTGTCTTACTTTTTCTTTTCTTATTAAAAAGGCAAAATATCTTTTTTGAACATTTACTATCACTTTCTATCCTTGGATTTATTTGTCCATGGAAGCATTGCTATGAATAATCTAATTTAGTAATATTCATGCCCTTGAGGCTTAGAGGGCTATGTTTTTCATCAAGGATTAAGAAAGAGTCTGGCTTCTCTTGCACAGCCTAGGCCAAAATGATTGCCAGGTAAAACTCTACCCTTTCATCGAGAAACATTTTGGCTTTAATGCAGATTTACTTGAATTACATCTGCTGTGGTAAGCTAGGTGACTGAGTAACTCTACTAAGGTTAGGGGGTTGCCTCACAGGGGTCATGAGTTACACGTGCCATACAGACCTAAGAGGACAGTGCCTCTGATAATAGTAGCAACACTTTCTAGAGCAAATACTCAAGTTGAGTCAAAAAGCTCATGTTTATTGCAAAGGAAATTCATTAATTCATCCATCTATTCATTAATCTACTCTTCAGTAGACAATAAGTATTTAGTAGGTTAGATTCATTGTGCTACATACTTTAACGTTACTTAGAGCCTATTGATGAAGTATAAACTCCTCGACATACCCTAGAAAAATTTCCCATATTCTGGCTCTTCTTGTCTCTCTATCCTAATTTCTTACCACCTTTCTATTTGCATTCCATGCTGTAGCTTTTTTGAATATCTCTTAGTTCCTTGGACATGCTATATTCTTTCTGAATACCAGATTATCAAATATGATGGGTGTTCTTCTGCCTGGATGCTCAGTTCCTTATGTCTGGCTAACTCCTGTACAGCCTTGGAATCTTGGCTTACACATCAACTCTCAGAGATATTTTTCTAGCCCCTAGGCTGTTAGGATCCCTGTTCTGTGGTCTGAAAGCATGACACCTTATACTCTGCCATCATTATATTCATTATATTTTATTGCATTCATTGTTTAGCATCAGTCATCCCCATTATATTGTCAGAGTTTAAGTGCAAAGTCTCTTATTCTCTGCTGTATGTCCAGGGTTTAGCAGAGTTCGTGGCACATAGAAGGCATTCAATAAATATTTGATGTTTTGTTGAAGTGCTTAGCATGTATTTATTGAATGAACACATAAATCACCTCAAGGAATAATGGGAAATGGGGTCTCAGAATTGAAAGGAATCTTAAAGTTCCCTTGGTATGTCTAATCTTTCTTGCCAAGTGACCATCCACAGAAGGCTTGCCTCCTCCAATTAATCCTTCTGGATTAATCTCAGCCCACATTGATCACACTCTTACTTTGTCTCCCATTTTCTAGCACTTTTACAGGATGTTCTTCCTTTTTGTTCTCTGGCTGTTTCCTGGACTTCGTCTCATCTCTGCAAACTGGTACTCTGTAACTCTTAACATAAGCCTGCAATTATCTGATGCTTGATTCATTGAACATCAAACACTTGAACAGGGAGTTAAATGATCAGAGTCTTGTTTTAGGAAGATTTCTCTGGTTCTGAGGGAAGTATAAGTGAGATTAGCCAGACCTAGAGAAGACTCTAATAATGACTACAGCAAGAGATGGGATCTAAAGGCAGCTTTGCCCTTTCTTTCCTTCTACTCCTCCCCCATGACTCCACCCTCCATGTCATAATACCAATGTTCTCATTTGGAACACTGAGAATGTTTGTTCCACACTCAGAACTTCCCCTCCACCCAATTCCACCCCCACAGTTATTTAACTTGCTTAGGGTATTTGCGAATGTGTCTCACTGATTCAATTAAAGGCTCCTTTAAAGGCAGGGATTGTGTTTTATTTTGCATCTTTCTCCTTCAGCCACTACACCTCCTGCCCTAGTAAGTGCTCAGTAAAAGTTAAGAAAGAAAATCATGTATTATATGCAGTGTATTAAATGAAGCAATGTGGTTGGGAGGGTGCATGGCTCCCATTCAAAGATGAACAGGGCATCTTTTCAAAGATAAAAGAGATATATTTAGCAAGAGATATGCAACCGATTACAATACAAGGCAGAATTAAGTAAGTGCCATAAAAAAGTATGAGCAATGTGTTAAGGGAACATAGAATTATTACTTCTTTCTGTAATGCATAGAAAAGATTTACCGAGAAGGTGGCATTTGAACTGGAACTAGAGGAATGAAGATCTCTCTACAGGTTGAAAAGAAGAAACAGGTTTGGAGTCAAGGCATAGTGTCAATGCATAGAGTTCCAGGGCTCTTAGGGAATGACAAGTAGTCCAGTGGTCTGGAGTGAATAATGTAGGGAAGAGCTGATAGAATTTGTCTCAAAAAGTAAGCAGGAGCTAAACTGGGGAGAGCTTGAACGCCATGTTAAAGAGTGTGGACGTTATGCCATAGGTGACAGTGATCTGAGCAGGAGAATGCCGGAACAGTTGATTAGGATCCACCTGGCCTGGCCATCGTGGATAGCGGTGAGAACCCAGAAGCAGGAAGACACTAATGATATGAAGATCCGTGAAGATGTAAATTAGGAGATGAAAGTCCTATCTTTGGAGATAGAACTTACAGGATTGTCAATAGATTAGGTGGAGGACGGGGAGGACGAGAGAGAGAGACAAGTTGAAGGTGACTTAAAGTTTTAGCCTACATGATGGCGGATGATGATGACATTAATTTATTCTAGTATATACACCTGGAGATGATTATGGCATGCAGGTTATGGTCTGTGCTCTTTTTTTCTAAGACAGAGAAAAGAACAGAAGCTGAGTCCTTGGAGTCATGTCAATGTGCCTAGACATTCATAGAATGCTTTGAAGAACCCATTTAGTACCAGGTAAAGACTTCAGTCCAGGCTGTGACAGATGAGCTGCCTCTAGCAACATTCAGGGCCATTTCCAGGGGGCATGGGTACAGGGTTTCCATTAAATGTGAGTTTGCGGCTTCCCACTGCAGTTGTTTAGCTCATTGGAAAGAACCTGGGTCTGGGAATGGGGAGTTTGAACTTGAGTCCTTGAGCTGCCCCTCACCAGCTGTGTGATCTTGGGCAAGTTACTTTTTACCATTAGGCTTCATTATTCCCACTTGTGAAATGAGAGAGTTGGACCAGTTAAATTCAAAGGTTTCTTTTAGTATACTCTCCTCTGATTTGTGACATATGATGTTTAGAATTTCAGAATACTTACAAAATTAGGCCAAAGCCCACCAATATCAGAAGCCAGTAATGTCCACTTTCCCCTGCAAAATCCTGACCATATTTTGAGAATATCCATATATCGCTGCAAATGCATGTCTGCCCTGTGGTTAGTTCCATGTGGTTTGTTTGTTAGACATAAATTTAAATTGATCACTTTTTGATGGCTATTTTCTAACAATTTTTCACTTTTTTTCAGTGAAGTTTTTTTTTTTTTTTTTCTTAGGGAGTGCCTTTTCATCAGTATCTCAAAATTAAATTATAAGAAGTGGCTTCCCTTACTGTGGTCAGCAAAGAGCCTGGCCAGCCTTCTTCCGTTCCCTAATCTCTTGACCTTCCTTAGGGCGCGGCTACTCAATAACGGCTCCAATTCTTTTTTAAAAAATAAAATGTGCTACTTACCGAAAGCTGCTAAAAAGGAGACAAAAAAATAGGAAAAGAAAACTAACACCCCAGGGTGTATCTGAATATGCTTACTATGTGCGAAGTTGTTAGTAATGAATGTGAAACTCTTCCTCCTCCTCCCTCTCAATTTCTAATCCCCAAAGAAAAAAGAAAAGGGGTGGGGGAGTGCATTGGCTATTCAATCCAAAGCAGACTTTTTTTTTTTTTTTTTTTCCTCTAAAGAAAAGATGCAGACTGCTCACGGGCATGCTAGTTCTTGATTATTTTGTTTTAAGTACCAATTGACCTTTCAGACTAAAAGTAACGGTCCCAAAATATCCTGAGAAAGCCTCTTTCGGAATTTTTCTCTAAGTCTTGGAGACGAGACACATTGCATTCAAAAAGACTCTTCAAAAAGAGATGGCCCATATTCCTGGTAGTGCAATCCGATGACAGAGTGTTTATCTGAACTAATCATGTGGGATTTTCCAGTGCCACATTTATGAGAAACGGGATTCTCTTAAAGGAGGTTACAAACACTTCACTGAAAGCTTTCCAAGAACGGCTTCATCCATCCTCTCAGCAGCCTCTCACCGGGCTGTAGCACCGACGTGATAATCAGAGTCCATGCTTCTGAAAAGCCTTCTTGTCCTGGCTGCCACCCTCCTTTCAGTCATCATTAGAATTCTCAAGTTATGAATCCCCTATTGTCTGTATGAGCCCAGGATCCCCCACACCATGCCGAGGAAGGAATGTGAGCCTCCTGGGTCTGGCTCTAAGTCTCAACCTTATCCAGCAGGTCACAAAGCCCCATTTATATGTAGCTCCAACATTTTATCATAATTCTTTATCTGCTCGGCCCCATATATCCTCTAGGGCAGTCAGGAGACATTTGGTAATGAAGCCCATTTATCCTCATTTTCTCAATTGGCACATTTCAGGTTCTAATATTTATGTTCACACTGTCTTAATTTTGGATGTCAAAGATACTATACTAGACAAGTAGCATTGCCAAAGGATAATTGAACCATGTGGAAGAGTTCACCGGAGTCTGATACATGATGTGGTTTGTCATATTACCAATCACTGCATCAAAATAGTTACTTTTAATAGCTCAGTGGAAAAATAATAATAAATGCTGCCATTTATTAAATACCTTCTATGTGCCATGCAAATGGTATCACTGAATTCTCACACCCTACAAAGTAGGATCATCCACTTTTTATCGATGAGGAAACTAAGGTTTAGAGAGATTAATCAGCTTGTTTATGTGCATTTAGGGACTGAGCTGAGACTCAAACCCAGGTCTCTGCAAAGTTTGTGGTATTTCCACCTCATTCCTTTGCCAAGAAATAAGAAATAATACATAATATGTATAATAATATAATAAGAAATATAATACATTTCATTAGTTGCTTTACATTAATGTAACATAATTATTTTTCACCAAAAACATGTCCATAATTATGAAATTCGGGCTGATAAAATGCTTTGGCCGAGAAATGAGATCTGCTCTGATAAGCATTAGCACATCAGGTCAGAGTAGGAATTTGTAGCATAAATTTCACCTATCAATAGGTGGCAGTATTCACCTAAATCTCTTTAAAAGGAGCCAGCACAGGTTGCTTCTTCTTATGACCAATCCCTAGGCCATCTGTATTCTTTGATGCACTAGATTTGGTCATAATGAATAACGTGTGTAATAGGTTGGTGGCTAATTGGACCTCAATCATGCCTTTGTATAGTGATATCTGGACTGTAGTGCAGTTGTGGTAGAGGACTACTATTCACGGCAGAGATGTTGGTATCCCTCTCCATCTACAACACTCATTTTGGTCGTTCCTCTGGGGAAGTCTTTTATTGGTGCTTCAAAGCCGAAGATGATTTTTGTGTCTTGGATTACTTTAAGGATGTTATGTAGAATTCTCAAACAATTTGAAAATGAAATGGTTAATACTCTAGGATTTGATAATTCATAAACCAATGCTTGTCTAGATTAAAAAATAAAACATTTATCAGACTTCAGGGTTTCAGCTTTTTCAAAACCCTATGTGTATGTACAGCTACCCGTCAAATCATATGAATCTTCACCAGTAGGCACGGAAGCTGGAATCCATAAGGTGACTATTCAATAGACAAGTCAAAATGGTTGAGTTGATTAGTCAAAATACTGAAGGATAAACGACTACTCAATTTTAGGCAGACCCTTCCTCCTCCTCTTACTCCTTTGTCTATGTTTTTTCTTCCTCCTCTTTTTTTTTGTAAAGAAAATCTTAACATTGAAATACCTGTAGTTAAAAGTCACAGATTCAGTAGCTATTTTCTACTTGCCAATGGGAGTCCACTTAGGAGAATTTAGCTTTATAAAGTCAAGAAAACAGGTAGATAAAAAGATAAAAGAATAAGCTGAAAGACTCTTTGACCTATCTTTATGCTATCTTCTCCATTTTCATTTGAGATACTTGGGAACAGATCATTATCAATGACGACCAGCAAGCACTTAGAAATTGGATAGATGAGTAGTCTTAACTCTCAGAACTAAGAAGTTGACTCCAATAAGATTCTCAGCAGACCAGATTTTCTTAAAAGAATACAGATTGGCTGGTGGAATAAGGAAGGTGGCCCTGAAGACAGCCCATTCACCTCTCTTTTATGTTCCCAGTGGAATGAGTGTCTTTCTCCTCTCTCCTTGTAGTATTTATAACAATGTTAACACTCTCAGCACAGCCTAACTTCATTAGAGGTACTCGGGGCTCTATGTAATTCCCTTACTGGATTGAAATCCCCATGAGGGCAGGACCCGGGCCTCACTGATTTTTGAATTTTCCTCTCAGCTCTTGGATTGGGGCCCTTTGCGTGGTAGATAATTTTCAATACATATAGGTTTAATTGAGCAGAATTAAAGATTACTCAGAGGAATGCATTTTATACTTTTGCCCAGTGTAAAGAAAAAGTGCGGCATCGGTGTTGGATGCTATGCATGCTCATATTTCTAATTTCTCATCTGCTTCTTCCATTTCAGAACAGTACTGGTGATGGTAGACATATCATGCCAAAGGCCAGCACCCTCCCCCAGAAGCATTAATTATGTATTTTTACATCCTTGGCAAGGCCATCTGATTTTGTAGAAAAATGCCCTGGTGATATGAAGGTTAAATGCAGAGGCAGGCCAAAAAATAAAAATAAAATTTAAAAAAAGGCAGTTACAAGGGACATTAAGTGACCTACTGTGTCATTCCAATCACTAATATTTCCTGCCTTTGTGGTTTGGAGACTCAATCCGCACTAAAGAGCTGAACAAGGCAACGCTATTTCCTGGTGGCGGTTATCATTGTTTCCCATATTAGGACAAAGCTAAGCACAAGGGGAGACAGTGTGTATCATGTCTCACAAGGGAAGAGGAAGCATCTTCAAAAGCTTACAAAATTACATTGAACCCATTTAGGCATATCAGGACATATTGCCAAGCTGGAGAAATGAATTACCCAGCTGAATATCACAGGCATAATGAAGTTGTCAACAGCAACAGTGCAGCTGTAGATTGTCTGATTATGTGTTGACTGTGCTGGCCATTCAGGGACACACCAGGAAGGAAATTGTTGTCATATTGTCCACCACATTCCAAGCCCCATCCCAGCCATGGTGATAAACCTGATACCCTGGGGAGTACGTGGAAAATAAAAATAACAACAGCAAGCCAGAAAGAAAGAGCATCCTCTTCTGATGGTCTCTTATATCTAGCATTGCTGGAGTCTCTCCCCCTCCGTGACTCCAATCTGTCATCTTCTTTTAAAAAACTGACCATGACAAGGAATGCAAGTTTAGATTCTGGCCCTCCAAACAAACATTTCACAATGGGCTTTTTAGCCTTTGTTCAATTCAAAATAAGCAGGAGTTCAGCAAGAAAGCTTTAACTACGTGGGTGGTATTTACACCTTTCCTATGAGTCAAAGATGAAGGCAAGGCTGGAGCTTTCCCTTTTGCTGCAGCATCTAAAAAGGTTGATTTGCAATGTTTCTGGACAGCAACTGGAATGTTCTTGAAGATTCTTCTGGCCTTTTTTTTTTTTGTTTTAAACACCTTCAGTTTTCTCCTCTAAGTGAGGGGGTCATGCTAGATGACGTTGAAAATCATTTCTAGCTCTAACATGCTATGATATCAAGAAGCCATAAAGCACTTAACACATAGAAGAACTTCTCTGCCACAAAGGAAAAAAAAATGCTTTATTTCAACCCAGCTAGTCTTGGTTTGTATTGGACATATAGTCTAATATTTCAGAGTCAATATATGTGATCTCTATTTCCAGAGAGTGTGCTGAAATCTGCTTTAAATGTTATTTATCAGGAATGTTTTCTTTTTTTAAAAGGAACTAATGTAGATTTGCCTCATTCATTAATAGAATTCTATTCTCTATTCAGGTTTTCTTCAGAGAAAGCCAACAAGATGTTTCTATGAGTGGGACTGGTGCTTTTTAAATGCTTACAATATAGCACAGGAGCATTTGATCCTTTAATTACCCTAGGTGGCCCCACTCAGTGGGTGGTGATTTGGGTGAGGAATCTGGATAGCTTTAATGATCAGTCAAGCCATAGAGAAAACTCTCCTCCCTCCACCCTCATTTATTGTTCTCTCCTGAGTGCCAATGAAAATGAGTTTTTTGTTTTTTGTCAATTCTTGTAGGAATACTTCTGTTTGGCATTTGAGTCCAGGCTTAAGTTAAATTTTAGGCGCCCAAGACCAAATTCCCAGAAGGGTCCTCGCACTCTTGGTTAACTGCTAAATAAATAAATCTCTAAAGAAGCCTTCCATATTTTCCAGGTCCTTTTCTCCATTTCTTTCACAGCCGAAGTGTTCCTTAGATGATACTCGTGTGGGTGGCTTGTGACCCAGTCTCCTGCCAAATTGCTCAGCTTTCTACCACCATAAGAAATACCTCCTCCCTTTGACAAATGGAAAAGCCTCCTTGGTTTATCTCCACAACTTCATGGAATCAGATCCTTAGTATTAAAAAGAGAATTCTTTGTCATTAATCACAGTAAGAATTTGAAATACTAAGAGGAGCAAGGAAGTTAATTCTATTTGCACATTCACACATAATAATGAAGACCTATAGCTTGTAATAAGACCCAGCAATTATAAAGGCCATCTGCACTATCAGTTAAACATTGTCTGTAAATGCCACTTTACCCATTAAAATTACTCTCAGCTTAAAATAAAAACTTTGTCCCCTTTCTTCTAAAAACATCAGATGAAGTTTGCTGTACAAATGCCAGGAGCGTCTGACCTAAGGCATATGGCAGCAAAGAGGCATTTAATGAATTGGAGAAGAAAGAAGAACAGAGGAGGGGGGGAAAAAAAAGAAAGTTGAAGAAGTTGTAGGAATACTTTTAAGAAGGCTTGACTGATTCATCTTGTTAAATTGTAGCCTCATCTCTATTATTCCCATCTCCTCTTCACAGACATTGGTGCGACCCTTTTATTTCTGGCCTAGTTCTTCCATCTTCAGACTTCCGTCCAACTTCTCTTTATTCATTTTGTCCCAGACTCTGAACTCCTATGAAATTAGATAGAGCAAGGTCTGAATGGGCTGCTGTGGCCACTTTCTAAGGAGTAGAGGAGCTTTCTAAGCTCAGAGGAGCTTTCTCAAGGACCGCATATGCCAAATACTCAATGTCATTCTTCCGCATTGTGAAACCTACTGGATGCACCTTGCAGTACAGCAAATGCATTGAATGGAATTAAAAGGTCAATGGCTTATTCACTTCCTTCACCATTTTGGAGAAAAGTACAAGATTTTGCTCAGAGAGGATTAAAAGGACAGCAACAGGCACCTTCTGTCTGTGCTGCCCTGCTAGCTAGCATATCTCCGCTCGGTTTGAAAGGGGAGTCACAACGTTTCACCCATTTGTCAGATGCTCAAACTCAGTCTGTCAAGTACAACTATCACCAAGGCTGGCTATCCATTCTTATTGTTCCATCAGTGATTTATCTTCAGCATCAAAGAAAAGTGGGAGTTTTCTATGACATTTGCAGCTTCAAAGTACATTTAATTCTTAAAGAAAAAGACAGAGAAAGAGAGAGAGCGAGAGAATGAATCATGCTACATATTCACCATCTCCTCCAGCTATTCTAGTGAGAAAATCAAGCCTCAGGAGCATTAACACTTCATTAACCAAATATTAACTTACTGCAATGTGGCATATGGACAGGAGAAATTGTGGCTATTTTAACTGATTGAATTAAAACCAAATAGGCTGAAAAGAGTTACATGTAGCCCAGTGAAACACATTTGCACCTGAACAAAAAAGGGCTTATTTTGAGCTTGGCAGCATTGAGTAGTTGACACTGAGAATACCTGCCTGAGAGGGTATCAGGTACCAAACAAGAACTCCAGAATTAGAGTGATGGTTTTGAGGACTATTAAAAAAAACATTATGTTGCTTTCAGTTAATGTAAAATCATTCACCTCTTCTTTTGTCTACATCCATACATTTTTTGACTGTGCCTTTATCTAAAATGTCCTGAGGTTCAGGATGCTGTAAAGGTTACTGATGAGGGCAGCCTAAGCTTGAGACCCATTGTAGGAAAAAGTCCAGTATACTGGAAATGAAATACCAGTTAGAGTCAGGAGATATGAGTAAAAGACTTGGGTTTGCTACTTATTCGCTGTGAATCTTTGTAGTCTTTGGCCACTTGACCTAAGTCTTAATTTTCTTATCTATAAAATGAAATTAATAGTAGTCACACAAAAGACTAGAATAGACATATTACAATAGAAGATATACAAATGGTCAATAAGCACATAAAAAGTGCTCAATATGATTAGTCCTCAGAGAATTGTAAAATAAAATTAAAATGAGATACTAGTTTACACCCACTAGGATGGCTAAAACCAAGAGTTGGTGAGGCTGTGGAGTAACTATAGTGTATTTAGGTTGCTGATTGGAGTATAAAATGGCATAACTTTGGAGAACTGTTTGACAGTCTTTTACAAAGTTAAATATACTATACCTTATGACTTAGCGCTTCTACTTTTGGGTTCTACCCACAAGAAAGAAAAGTAAATGCTCACAGAAAGAATTACACAAGAATATAGCAGTCTCAGTTAAAACAGCCAACCTGGAAATAGCCCAAATATCATCAATAGAGTAATAGCTAAACAAATTGTGGTATGTTCATTCTATGGACTATTACTCAACAATAAAAAAGGAATAAACTACTGAGACATACAATAATGTGAATGAATCTCAGAAACATCAGATTAAGCAAAAGAAGCTAGACACAATAGAATATTTACTACACAATTACATTTCCATGATGACCAAGTACTGAAAAAACTGATCAGTAGTGACAGAAATCAAAACACTGGCTGCCTAGGTAGGACTGGGGTGGTGGGATATTTGATTGGACAGTGGCAGAAGGAAACTTTCAGGCCTGTTGGAAACATTCTGTATCTTGATTTAGGTGTTGAAAATTAGGAGGGTATATACAATTATTGAAACATAACTAACCAAAACACAAAATCTATTCATGGTATTGCATGCAAATTATAATTAATGAATAATGCCTGTCCTAGCTACGTCACAGAGATATTGGAAGAGCAGATGAGATTTGAAGCAAATGTAAAATGCCATGTAAATCTGAGTTGTTATCATTTGATGGATGAGATCAAACATAGACTAATCTAAGAATGGGCAGGCATATGGAGATGGGTATTTCTAAGCTGAGTGCAAGATCCCAGGATGTGGACCCAAGCGGCAGCCCAAGGACCAACAGAAAAGGACTGAGAGCCATCCTCTTTTCACCTCAAGGCTCAGATTGCTACTAGCTCATACATTGTCTTTATGAGGCTCAGAAAAAGAACCACTTCCTTCCCCTTACGGTGGCAAACTGCTTGGGGAACAGAGCCTGGCTGGGTTTCAGCATTCCCTTTACCTCCTGGACCAGGCTTGTTTGTGCCCTGAACAATTTGCACAGGTTCATATGAGGTCCTCTTTAAGGCCTTTGCGCATACTGTTCCATCTGCCTAAAACATCTGTCCCTGTTTCATGGGACTGGCTCCCTTTCATCTCTCAGGTCTTGGCTTAAATATCATTTCCTCGGAGAGGAAATATCCTTCCCTCATGTCCATTAATCTTTATTTCAGCACCCTGTTTTTTTTTTGTTTGTTTGTTCGTTTGTTTTGTTTTTGAGATGGATTCTCGCTCTGTCACCCAGCCTGGAGAGCAGTGACGTAATCTTGGCTCACTGCAACCTCGCCTCCCCGCTTCAAGCAATTCTCCACCTCAGCCTCCCGAATAGCTGGGATTACAGGCACCTGCCACCATGCCACCATGCCTTGTATTTTCAGTAGAGATGGGGTTTCACCATCTTGGCTAGGCTGGTCTTGAACTCCTGACCTCGTGATCCACCCGTCTTGGCCTTCCAAAGTGCTGGAATTATAGGTGTGAGCCACCGTGGCCAGCCCCCTGTTGTTTTTCTAAAAGCACCAACCATAGTTTGTAACTACTACTTGTTTGGTAATCTGCTCCCTTTTAGACTGTGAGTTGCATGGCAGCAGAGAATCCATCCCCTATTCACAATAATACCCCAAGGTGTAGCATAGTGCCCAGCACATAGTAGGGGCCCTACAAATATGTGATGAATAACAAAATCAGATGGAGGTTGGAGAGGTGTGAGGCTGGAAGCTAGTGACCTTTCCAGTAGGTGATCAGGTAGCAAAGGCTGAAAAACTGGAGACCAGCAAAGGAAGGGAGGTCGGTGGAGGACCATGGAGGGCCAGAGATCTGGCAGTTAGGGCAGCTAGGATTAGGAGAGAGGCTCCGAGAAAGTGGGAAGTACCTATGTTAGGGATTCAACTAAAGGAGTGTGAAAGGAGGTGCTGGGAGAATGGGTCAGAGTAAGATCCGCAGAAATAATGCCTAGATGCTAACCCTGAGGTCTCCTGGGATCGGCTTTCTTTTATACTCTGGGTCTAGACTACATAGGCAGCGCTGGGCCACAGACAGCATCAAATCAAAAGGTCTCTGGGAATTGGCAGCCAGACATATGTGGAAAATCAAGCACCTTCTCACAGAAAAGTATCATTTAATTTTAAGCAAACCAGAGCCAAGCTGGGAGTGGGCAGAAGCACAGAACACAGGTCTACTGTCAGGTAGGCGGAGGATGGCTTCCAGTAACCACATGGTAGCCCTCAGCATGTGGAGGGGCAGACCTACTACGGTCAGACCAACACTGGGTGGTGGGGGTGAAGGAAGATAATGTCCAATGGGAATAGAATATTTAGGAATGACTCTTGCTTTGTAGAACCAAGTTTTTGGGTGAACTATAGACCTGAAAAGGAGATTGCAAAGAGTTCTAGATTCTGTGATCAGAGAGTGATCACAAAATAACAACACTGATATCACAAAATAATGGGACTACAAGTTGAGTATCCCTTCTCTGAAATGCATGGGACCAGCAGTGTTTCAGATTTTGGATTTTTTCTTGGAGTTTAGAATATTTGCATATACATAATGAGATACCCTGGGGATGTGACCCAAGTCTGAATACAAAATTCACTTATATTTCATACACACCTAATACAAATAGCCTGAAGGTAATTTTATACAACATTTTTTGCTAATTTTGTGCATGAAGCAAAGCTTGTGTACACTGAACCAACAGAAGGCAAAAGCATCACTATCACAGCCACCCATGTGGACAATCTGTGGTTGTTTGGCATCACTGCCATTCCCGCTTCTGAATTTATATGCTACCAACAAGCAATCATGTTTATACGTTTTCACACATAAATACTTAACAGTAAAAAAAATGACATGCATTAATACAGTGAAAAGATAATGTACTCAGGGTAGGTTGTAGTGTCACATTGGCACTGAAAAGTTTTGTAGTTTGGAACATTTGGGATTTTGGATTTTTGGATTAGGTATGCTCAATCTGTACTTGATGAGTCCCTTATGCTCACCAATTCTTTTGAACCCCCCAGCAACCCTGTGATGGGAAGTAGCATTAGAAGCATCTGAATTTACAGATGAGAAAAGTGAGGCCCAAATCTCATGGCTAGAAGGTGGCAGAGCCAATACTTTGTAAAAAGAATCACCTTCACATGAACTGTGAGTAATGGATAAAATAAATGTGGTACACACACACACACACACACACACACGAGAGAGAGCAAGAGGGAGAGAGAGAGAGAGAGAGAGAGACAGAGAGAGAGAGAGAGAGAGAGAGAGAAATATTATGTAGCCCTAAAAGGGGGAAATTCTATTATCTGTGACAACATGGATAAAGCTGGAGGACATTATGCTAAATGAAATAAGAAATAAACCAGGCACAAGAAGAGAAATACTTCACGATGTCGCTCTAGCGTAGCATCTAAAAAAGTTGAACTCAGAAGCAGAGAGTAGAATGGTGGTTGCCAGGAT
This sequence comes from Macaca fascicularis, assembly GCF_037993035.2. Taxonomy (NCBI): domain Eukaryota; kingdom Metazoa; phylum Chordata; class Mammalia; order Primates; family Cercopithecidae; genus Macaca; species Macaca fascicularis. Next base: position 50,409,365 of record NC_088390.1, read on the forward strand.
CTGAGGCCAGGGGGAGGAAATGGGGAGACACTGGTCAACGGTCACAAAATTTCAGTTACACAGGTTGATTAAGTTCTGGAGATCTAATATACAGCATGGTGACTATAGTTAATAATACTGAATTGTATACTTGAAATTTGCTAATAGAGTAGATCTTCAATGTTCAGACACACACACACACACACACACACACACACACACACAAAGTAACTGTGAGGTGATGGATATATCAATTAGCTTGCTAATGATAATCATTTCACAATATATATCAGAACATGGAATTGTACACCTTAACTATATACAATTTTTAATTTTCCAAAGCACAGCAGTCCCTCCTAATTTGTGGTTTTGCTTTCTGTGGTTTCAGTTACCCATGGTCCACTGCAGTCTGGAAATATTAAATGGGGAATTCCAGAAATAAACAACCATAAACTTTAAATTGTACACCATTTTGGATAGCATAATGAAATCTTGCACCACCCCAGTGTCCTGCCCAGGACGCGAATCATCCCTTTGTCCAGCGTATCCATGTGGTATACACTACATGCCCCAAGTCATTGATTTCATCTGCTCCTGATCCCTAACTATTGACACCATCATGGCTCAATGATCCAGGACCATGTGAAGCAGATAATCCTCTTTATGACGTATCATCAGAAAGTCAGGAGTAGTCTAGTGCTACATCACAATGTCTGCGCTAGTCACCTCACTTCATCTCATCCTGTAGGCATTGTCTCATCTCACATCATCACAAGAAGAAAGGTGAATGGAGTGCAATAAGATATTTTGAGAGAGACAGAACACATTTACATAACCTTTACTACAGAATATTGTTAAAAGTATTCTATTTTATTATTAGTTATTTGTTGTTAATAGCTTACTGTGCCTCATTCATAAATTAAACTTTATCATAGGTATGTATGTATAAGAAAAACGTAGTGTATATAGTGTTCAGTATCATCCAGGATTTTAGGCATCTGCTGGGGGTTTTGGAATGTAGCCCCTGTGGGTGAAAGGGCACTATTGTACCAAAAGAAAGCCAAAAGAGATTTCAAAAAATTCTTCCAATCTATGAATCAAAAAAAGAGCAGAAATCTATGATATTGCTAATAGAAAAACAACAGAGAAAATCAATGAAACAGAGAAAATGTCTTTAAAAAGATAAAATTGGCACCTCTATTAACTGTTGAAGAACAAGAGAGAAGATGCAATTTATCAATATTAGGAATTAAGTGGGGATGTCATTACCAATTTTACAGATATTAAAAGGATAATAAGGGACTACAATAAACAATTTTATAACTATAAATTTGATACCTGTAATGAAATGGACCACTTTCTTAAAAAACAGACCATCACAACTCACCCAATATGAAATTGATGATTTTAACTGTCTTTTAACCATTAAGGAAATTGAATTTATAATTTAGAAACATCAAAAAAAGTAATGTCTAGTCTCAGATTGTTTCACTGGAGAATTTTCTACCAAATGTTCCAAAAAGAATTAAAGAATTAACACAAATGTTATACAATCTCTTCCAATCCAAAAGAGGAGGGAATACATACTATTTTATCTTATAAACCTAATATTATCTTGGTAACAAAACTGGACAAAGACAGTGCCAGAAAAGAAAATATTCCTCACCAATGTAGATGCAAAAAAATCATTAACCAGTATTAGCAAACAGAATTGAGAAACATATAAAAAGAATAATATACCGTGACAAAGTGGTGTTTTGGTGTTTATTCAATGGATGTGAGGCTTATTCAATATTTGAACACCAATCAATGTAATTCACCATATTAACAGATAAGAAGTGCAAACTCACATAATCGTATCAATTGATGAAGAAAAAGCCTTAAACAAAATTCAACATTCATTCATTCATGATCATAACGCTCAGAAAATATCAATAGAATGAACATTCTCAGCTTGATAAAGAACATCTACCAAAAATTCAACAGCTAACGTAACAGTAAATGGTAAAAGACAATGCTTCCTCCTAAGATCAAGAATAAGTCATGCCTACTCTCATCACTCTTATGTATCATAATTTTGTGAGTTCTAGTCAGTAATAGAAAGCAAGAAAACACAATAAAAGACATTTTATTGAAATGTTAACTAGAAAAAAAATTATTGGCTAGAAAAAAATAAAACCATTCCTAGAATTGTGCAGATGAAATGATTGTCTATAGAAAATCTGAACAAATCTACAAAAAGACCACTAGAACTAATAAATGAGTTCAGGAAGGTCACAAGATAAGAGATGAACATACAAAAATCAATTGTATTTATGTATACTGGCAATGACTACATGGATGTAATTTAGAAGTGTAATACCATTTACAATTGCTCAAAAAAATTAAAATCTTAAGTGTAAATCTAACAAAACACATACATGACTTGTATGCTGAAAACTACAAAATGCTGATGAAAAAAAATCAAAATCTTAATCAATGGAAAGACATACTGTGTTCATGGATTAGAAGATTCAACATAGGGCCGGGTGCAGTGGCTCACGCCTGTAATACCAGCACTTTGGGAGGTCAAGTCGGGTGGATCACAAGATCAGGAGATCAAGACCATCCTGGCTAACACAGTGAAACCCCATCTCTACTGAAAATACAAAAAGTTAGCCGGGTGTGGTGGTGGACGCCTGTAGTCCCAGCTACTCGGGAGGCTGAGGCAGGAGAATGGTGTGAACCCGGGAGGTGGAGCTTGCAGTGAGCCAAGATCGCGCCACTGCACTCCAGCCTGGGCGACAGAGTGAGACTCTGTGTCAAAAAAAAAAAAAAGAGAAAAAAAGAAAAAAAGAAGATTCAACATAGTAAAGGTGTCCATCCTCCCCAAGTTGGCACTACATTTAATACAATTCCTCTTAAACCCTCAGCAAGAGTTTTTTTAGATATGGAAAAGATTTTTCTAAAATATAGTTGAAAAGGCAAATGAACTAGAATAGCTAAAACAATTTTGAAAGACAAAAATAAATTGGGAGGAATAAGGTTACTCTGTTTCAAGACTTACTGTATATCTATAGGAATCAAGAATGTCTGATGTTGGCAGAGAGATAGACACATAGACTAATGAAACAGAACAGAGAATCCAGAAATTAACCCATACAAATATGCCAACTGAATTCTGACAAAGGTGCAAAAATCATCCAACATAGAAAAGACAGTATCCTAACAAGGGATGCTGGTACAAGTGAACAACCAGAGGCAAAAAAACCAAGCCAAAAAAACAACCCTCAACTTAAGCCTCACATCTCATACATGAAATTTAGTTCAAGATGAATTACAAATTTAAATATAAAATGTAAAATTATACCACTTGTAGAAAAAACATAGAAAAACATCTTCAGGATCTAGTACTGGGAAGAGTTTTAAAACGGCACCAGAAGCACATCCATAAAATTAAAAAATTACAAGTTGAACTTTAACAAAATGAACTTATATTTTGTGAAAGATCCTGTTCAGCGGCTAAAAAGACAAGCTACAGAGTGAGCAAAAATATTTTCAAGGCATACATCTGACAAAGAACAAGTATCTAGAATACATAAAGATTTCTCAAAACTCAACAATATAAACCAAATATTCCAATAAGAAAATGGGCAAAAGACATGAAGAGATATTTCACTGAAGAGGATATATAGGTGGCAAAAATGAAATCAGCATTTGAAATAAACATGTGAAATTATATTCAACACCATAAGAAAAGCTGCAGAGTGAGAAAAAATATTTTCAAGCTATATGATATGGTTTGGCTGTGCCTCCACTCAAATTTCATCTTGAATTGTAGTTCCCATAATCACCATGTGTCATGGGAGGGAGCCGGCAGGAGGTAATTTAATCATGGGGGTGATTACCCTCAGGCTGTTCTCATGATAGTGAGTGAGTTCTCACAAGATCTGATGGTTTTATAAGGGGCGTTTCCCGTTTTGCTTGGCACTTCTTGGTGCTGCCATGTGAAGAAGGATGTGTTTGCTTCCCCTTCCACCATGACTGTACATTTCCTGAGGCCTCCCAAGCCCTGCAGAACTATGAGTCAATTAAACTTCTTTCCTTTATAAATTACCTAGTCTCAGGTATGTCCTTATAGCAGCGTGACAAAGAACAAAGAACAAGTATCCAGAATATATAAAGAATTTTCAAACCTCAAGAATAAAAACCAAATATTCTAATGAGGAAATGGCCAAAAGACATGAAGAGATATTTCACTGAAGAGGTTATATGGATGGCAAAAATGCAACAAGCATTTTAAATAAATAAGTAAAATTATACTCAACACCATTAGCCATTGAATAAGCTTGTGAAATTATATTCACTATCATTAGCTATTAGGGGAATGCAAATTAAACCACAATCACAACAAACCTATCAGAATAACTAAAATAAAAAAAAGACAACACCAAATGTTTGTGAGGTTGTGAAGAAACTGGATCACTCATACATTGAGTAAGAATGTGAAACTGGACAACCATTCTGGAAAACAGTTTGGGAGATTATTTTTTAAACTAAGCATGTAATTAACATATATTCCAGCAACTGCACTACTAGGCATTTATCCCAGAGAAATAAGGACTTTCGTTTGCACAAAAATCTGTACACAAATGTTTATAAAAGCCTTATTCATATTAGCCAAAAGCTGGAAACAACTCAGTTGTCCTTCAACAGATGAATGGTTAAAATAAACTGTTATTTACATCAATTCCACAGAATATTACCTAGCAATAAACAAGAACAAAATGTTGATATACACAACCACCTTGATGAATTATCCTGAGTGAAAAAAAGCCAACATTAAAATGTTACATACCATATTATTCCATTTATATAACATTTTTGAAATGTAAAATTATAGAAATAGAGAACAGATTAGTGGTTGTCAAGAGTTAAGGAGGGGGTAGGGACAGGAGGGAAGTGGGTGTGGTCATAAAATGGCAAGTTAAAGGATCTTTGTTGTGATGGGAATGTTCTGTTTCTTGACAATATCAATATTCTGGTTGTGGTATTGTTATCATTGGATGGAAGATGTTACCATTAGAAGAACCTGGGTAAAGAGTACATGGAATCTGGATGGGTGCGGTGGCTCACGCCTGTAATCCCAGCACTTTGGGAAGCCAAGGCAGGCGGATCATGAGGTCAGGAAATTGAGACCATCCTGGCCAACATGGTGAAACCCTGTCTCTACTAAAAATACAAATAAAATAAAATAAAATAAAATAAGCTGGGTGTGGTGGTGCACACCTGTAGTCCCAGCTACTCGGGAGGCTGAGGTAGGAGAATCGCTTAAGCCTGGGAGGTGGAGGTCACAGTGAGCCAAGATTGCGCCACTGCACTCCAGCCTGGCTGACAGAGTGAGACTCCATCTCAATAATAATAATAATAATAATTATTATTATTATTATTTTTTTAAAGTACATGGAATCTCCCTCTATTGTTTTTCTCAACAGCATGTGTGTAGAGCTACAGTTATCTCAAAATAAGAAGCTTAATTAGAAAGTTGATCCACTATGAAAATAGCCTGCTTCAATAGTCTGGTTTAACCTTCTTTAGTATGCCTCCCATTAGTGGTTCCTTGGCATAAAAGCTAAAATGAGCATTGTGGAGTGGTTCTGGTGTTACCATGGCTTTGTCAGCTTGGGTGGCAACAATTTGGTGTTGAGCAGCAGATGAATTTTGTACACACTATTTACTCCAGTGGCCTGGAGCTATGCTACCAGATTTACCACTGTTTAACCAGAATCTAGTGCAGCACTTTGCACATGCCTGTACTCCCACCCCCAACACCAACAAATCAATACGTATTTACTGAATGTAATAATAAATAAAAGGACACTTTCATGACTCTGCTAACTGTACTGCCTCAGAGTTGGACTGTGTTGATTTTACCTCAAGTCTAATGGAATTGTCAGCTTTTAGATTCCCTCGTGATGAAGTCCAAAGGAAAGATAAAATTACTTGTCTGAAAATTTGGTATCCAACTTACTGAGAAATCAACAACACCCCTTGGTGGAAGCCAAAGGAAGTGGCCTTGTCTAGTAGACAGAGCATGAGTTACATATTATCCTATAATTATCCATCACTGAATGTGCAATAACAAATAAACAGGCAGCATACATTTCATTACAGTAGTGCCTCTAGTCACCAAAAGTTGAAATCAGTCAAACTATTTAATGGACTTTAAACCATGACAATTCTTATAATAGAATACCATGCAGTGATTTAAAGGGATCTGGTAGGTGTGTATTACTGACACAGAAAGATATTCATGAAGAATTTTAAAAAGCAAGTTCTAGAACAGTTCTTGTTTTTGTGTAAAAAATTTGTATGTAAGTCTCTTGGTTTGGTAGTTTATACATAGAAAAAATAGAAATACATACTGTGTTCTATTAACATGATTATCTTGTGGGGGTAGGATTATGAGGAACTTTTAACTCTGTTCTCTATTTCTTTAAGTTTGTATGGAATGGATTTCTATTAATATCAAGAACTTTTGTTGTAATTAGACAAATACGTTTTTCTTTTTTCTTTCTTCTTTTCTCTCTCTCTTTTATTTTTATTTTTATTTATTTATTTATTTTTTTAGAGGCAAGGTCTCACTCTGTTATCTAGGCTGGAGTGCAGTGATGTGATTATGGCTCACTGCAGCTTTAAACTCCTGGGCTCAAGCAATCCTCCCATCTCAGCCTCATGATTAACTGGGACTGCCACCATGCCTGGCTAAGTTTTTAATTTTTTGTAGAGATGAGGTCTTGCTATATTGCCCAGACTGTTCTCAAACTCCTGGTCTCAAGTGATCCTCCTGCCTCAGGCTCCCAAAGCAACGGGATTACCAGCATTTTTCTTTTAATGAAAGAGTATGGGCTTTGGAGGTTAACAGACTTGTGTTTGAATTCCAGCATTTTTGTTAACTATGTGAATTTGGACAAGTTACTTGGTCTCCCCAGTAAGTAATTTTAGGAGCCCCAGTTTCCTCATCTGTAAAATAGGGAGAATGATACTTACTATAAAGTTCTGTAGATTCAGTGAGGTAATATATGATCCAGGACCAGGCTTAAAGTAATTAATCTATAAAGTAAATTCCTGCCAAGGAATTCCTTTTTCAATTGCCAAGACTGTTGAAGAGTGGTAGATTTCTGATCATTGCACTTGCCTACAACATCTCAATCACATAAAACCTTGATATCCACCTGGCCCTGTGGACTCACTGAATTTCTAAGATAGCTACCTCCTGTCAGTTGTTTTCTATTCTCATCCAAGATCCAAAGTCAATGTCATATGCAGTCTCAGTGCCCTGGTTTGGTGTTCATGTTCTACAGACATACTTATCAATTATTCTTCATTCAGCCATTCAGGTTCAAAATTTCACCATTCTATTTCTATTATAAGCTAATTTACTGATGGAGAGAAGCCCTTTAAAGCTCTGTGTCTTCATCATTCAGTAAATCTAGCTAAATGGGGCTAGGTGTAGAAGCAACCAGGATGTTCTTTGATTGGATCTCTTATTTGCAACTTTGTTTTGGGAGACAAGTGTTCCCCTAGCTTTTGGCCCCTGGGGCAGAGAAAGACTTAGCTTGGGCCATTACACTACAGAGTTCTGATGTTGTGTAGTAAAAATGGGTTGAGATAAGCCAGCCAGATGATTTTAGAGCATTTCAGATTAAACCAAGCCATTATGGTTGATTAGTTCCAAACTATTACATGCCATACAATGTAAGACTCTGTGACCCTAAGTGTCCAGAAAGATTCAGCCCATTATGGCAGTGAGCATGTTGCCAGGAAGGAGACAAATGAAAGATGATTGCCAGCTGAGGGTAGAAGAGGTGACATGGCTAACAGCATGGAGCTGATGCAGGTCAAACAACTCCAAATATCCTCTCTTATGGCTGAGAGGTGGTACAAACACATGGGACATTTCTGCCTGCACTGTGGATATCTGGGACATTGAGAGTAAATCCCTTCAGTTACAGGAAACTCACTAACTTTGGAGGAATGCCATCTTCACCAAGCTTTGTGAGAACATTGCCTATGGCTACTAATACAAGCCTGCCAAATTCTGTGTTTTCTCTCTAGGGATGATGTGGAAAAAACAGTTACTATGTTTTGGAATTAGTGGCTACAATTCTCTTAGACTACTTGCATGCATGAGTTTCTAATGCTGAACTTCAGGATTTGACCAAGGTGGAGGGACCCAAATTCTAAGCAACATGGAACAGAGCTCTCAGTATAGAAGTACAAATAGAAAGACCCTCAGGCTGGTGGGCAACCAATGAAATATCTGAGGACTCCATCACAGTACACTGCCAATGACTGACATCTGCCTAAGTGTGGAATCTATCTTCCTATCACCCTTAGGAGCAGCAGTGAAAGATGACATTTTCTCAAATGCATTGCTCCTGGAGCTTATCTGTCTGATCCATCAATACTGACCTTGAGACTTTCAGTTTGATTCGTTGTCTTTTAAAAAAAACAACAACACAATTTCCTGTGTCTAAGGGAGAGAGGAAAGGCTAAAAAATATCATTATAAAGGCTCCAAAGATTTTTGGGACATCAAATTGCTCTGACAAACCATTTTTATGAGTTAAGTGTAAAGGAAACAGAAACATGCGGATTAAATTTCCCTTAAAATACACATGGGCTTAAAAATTAAGGGGGGAAAGAAGGACTTGGCAACGTGGGTTTCAGGCTTTGCCAAACCCCAACTCCTGAGAAATAACTTGAGATGCTTGACAAACCCAAAAAGCAGCTGGTTTTGCCCTGTGCCCTCATCGAGTGACATCTAGAGTCCTGTGTGATTGGAACCTCTAACTGAAATGTGCTAATTTACAAACTCATGCTCTGATTCTTCAAATTACCCTAAGCATTCCCTGTTTATAAGATTTCTCCCTAAAGGCCTAGTCTTCCTCAGGTTTTCCTTGTACCCAGGCAGAGTCAGAGATCAGCGTTATAATTCACATTTCATGGGTGAAAACACGGAGCTCCATGAGGTCTAAACTAGAGAACTGGTGGCAGGTTTCTCAAGACAGAAAATTGACCATATGCACCCCACACTTGCCTTAAGTACAGACAATCCTTGATTCATCAAGTTCTGTGGTGAATTTGCAGACAGATGACAAGTATAAACTTTTTATTGAGCATTGAGAATTCAGAGGGGTGTGTTTAAATTTAACTAATAGCATTCATTCATTCATTCATTCAGCCAACACACAAATGCTTATGGAGTTCAAATGTACTATTCGAATTGCAATGGAAATAAAAGCTGCTAGCTCTTATTTGGGTTTACCATGTGCCAGTTATTGTGCTAGCCCCTTGACATGCAGTATCTCATTTAATGCTCATTTCAACTCTCAGAGGTCTGTGCTACAACTATCTCCATTCTACAGATGAGGAGGGTGACATAGAGGAATTTGATAAATTTCCTAAGATTGGTCAGAAAGAACAGATCTGTGATTCAAAGCCCAGATTGACATTAGAGACACCTGGATGCTGCCTGCTAGAAGCTTGGGAGTCCTCTGGGAAAGCTAAGTCATATTCAAATGTAAATATAATAAAGAGGGATAAATATCCCAAAGACATTCAGAACATACAGGGATTACTTTCTGCTAAGATTGGAAGGCTTTATGTAGGAGGCAGCTTTTGCAAAGAATTTTAAAGGATGGGTACAACCTGAATACCAGGGGAGGGGTCAGAGTCCTTCCGGATGGGGAGACCATCCAAGGATGGGGGAGAGGATATTAAAGAGAGAAGCCCAGGGAACGCTGGAAGTTACTGGAGAGATGCAGGGACACCTCACCACATGCAGATTTGACCTAGGCAAATGCACTTGTGTACTATCAGCCACCGAAACAAAAAACAAATCCTCCAATGTAATTTAAATAGCTCAGGCAATTTCATCTGCTATTGCCCAGAAAATGAGTATAAGATAGAAGGAGTCTGTTATTTCCTCATTTGGGTTCTGACTGAGACTCTCTTGTGGTGTGAGCATCTCACAGTGCTAAAGTAATTAAAGGTGTACATTTTTGCACAACATAGCCTCTGCCACGTTGGCTGGGACTCAGAAGAAGTCTATTCCAAGACTGTTCCAGTCTACGCTGGTATCACCAAGATGGGGTAAATGTGATCATATGTGATATTGGCTGTATTTTCTGATTTTAGAACTTAACTCTCCTGTATAAATGCAGATCCACTATATCTGCTTACTTTGTAAATGAACTCTTGAAAGAAGGGTTAAGTTGTTAAAAACACTTTGAGAAGATGCAGCAAAAAACAAATAAATTCAAAGAAACTGTACATTGTGTGTGAAAATATATGTAAAAGTTAAAATTGTTACTAATGGGTGAAAATATATTATTCTCTCTCTCTATATATAAAGAAATATTGTGCTTAACGAAAAAACAACTATTTGCTTGTTTCTGACAAAAAAAAAGCAAAGAGATCTTTGATGAAAATGTTGTTTGTAAATAATAGCAGGGGGCTTTAAGACTTGGGGGTGGGAAAGTCAGTAAATAAGCAGCGAAGCTGAGAAAATTCATCAAAGAAAATACAGGGAAGTTGATTTGTAAGAAAAAGAAATTGAAGAACACTGAGGATGCATGAATAGTTAAATCTTCAAGACAATCTTAATATGGTATGAGTTGACATGATACATGTGTAGCAGAAATACATAACTATTCTTTTGACTTTTTTTCTCTAAATATAAAAGCAAAATATACTCATTTTTTTAAAAAGTAGAATATACAGAAAAAAATCTCACAAAACATAAACAGGAAAAAGCAAAAATCATCCATAATTCTATAATAGAGAGAACTACTATATCTTTTGGTGCATTTTCTTCCATATGTATATGTTTTCCATTGATTTGGGCTCTATATCAATTGATTTCAAAATTTAACACACATCAATTCACTTGGCTATTAAAACACACAATTGCTCACCCTTGGAGTCTCTGACTCAGTAGGTCCAAGGTAGGGCCTGAGCATTGGCATTTTTGCCAAGTTTCCAAGTTTCCGGATGCTGCTGCTGCTAGTCCATGGACCACACTCTGAGATCCACTGCTCTACAAGGTTTTGGTTCTTGCTGTTTTCTCTGTATATTGCAGTAGGAGCATTTCCCCCCAAGCCTTTAAAATTACATAAAAGTATATTTTCTAATGGTTGCATAATGTTTTATTACATGATTTATTAACCATCCCCCAGTGTTGAACAGTCTTTCCATACCCATTAACTGGAGGTTTCATATTTCTTTACCAAAATAATTCTAAGATGACTGAGATATACCTCTAGCCTTGAGACAGAAGCACACCTAAGGTTGTGAGGCACTAGGAGACGTCTTATGGTTACTTTGCATTTTAGAGGATCAGATCACAACACTCACACCACCAATAGGAAGGCTCCTGATTAAATAATTTTAGGTGTGTGCAGCAAGGACCTCATAAGCTGAGGAAAGCTGCATGTCCCATGAGGTTGCTACCAGTGACTTCTACAATGGACTAGGTGGTTCTTTTGAAGGAGATAATCAAAATGGGTCTCAGAGACTGCTGTTTTGATGTACAACTAGCTGAAATAGTAACATTCTTGTTCCAGAAGCTGCTTGATAAACTTATGGTTCCAAAGAGACCTTGGAAGCTCTTGGTGAGCAGACTCACCACAAACAGAATCACGAGTAGATTGCTCTCGCCCTCCTGCCCTTTTCTCATCCTCAGCAATGAGCAACAGAAACAGTTAAACCGCCAGCAGCTCCCAAACAGTGGTTTCCGCCCTTAGCGACTGCCAGCCCCTGCAGGCTCACCACACACAGCCTCAGAGGTCTGGCTCTGAAGTTCCTCTCTGCCCAGACGCCGTAACAATAAGGAGAAAGGAAAACTGCGGTCACCACAGAGCTTCAGAGGCCAGTGATCCGAAGCAACCTCCACTCTTACCCCATGGCCTGTGCCTTTCTTCTCATCCATTACCTTTCCCCAAAAGTTCACAAGTATCAATGACTCTCTTTCTCATTCATTGTCTCACACTCTGCCTGAAGAAAAATTCCAGAGATCCAATGAATCTACATTTCACAGGAAGTATTCTCTGGATACTCTTGTACTATTCAACATGGGTGAGCCCAGTAAAATAATAGTAACAAGGAGACCAAGTATTGCTTGATCAGTGATATTTACCAAGCATGCGATGTGTGGGTATTATCTAATTTAATCCTCATATGAGCCCTGGGAGCTCAGCACTATCAGTCTTCCCATATTACCAATATAGAAAGAGGACCGCAGAGGTTAAACTACTTGCCCAGTGCCACTCGGCAGTGGACTTAAGTCTGTCCGACTCCAAAGCTCATGCTCTTCACAGCTGTTTTTGTTTGTTTGTTTGTTTTGTTTTTTATTTTGAGATGGAGTCTCACTCTGTCTCCCAGGCTGGAGTGTAGTGGTGTGATCGCAGCTCACTGCAACCTCCGACTCCTGGGTTCAAGTGATTCTCCTGCCTCAGTCTCCTGAGTAGCTGGGATTACAGGCACATGCCACCATGCGTGGCTCATTTTTGTATTTTTAGTAGAGACAGGGTTTCACCATGTTGGCCAGGCTGGTCTCAAACTCCTGACCTCAGGTAATCTGCCTGCCTTGGCTTCCCAAAGTGCTAGAATTATAGGTGTGAGCCACCTCGCCTGACCCACAGCCGTTTTAATCAGCTTCTTTTACAAAGATATCTAGTATTTAATCTTCTGTTCATCAGGCTCATTTAAACGCCAAAGGCCAAATATTTCACTTTTTTTTGGAGAATCTTAAATGGTAGAGCTGATTCTTAATAATCTAGTTTAACTTAGTCAATAAAATGTTCTCTGATTTCTTAGACGGCTGGTTCACACCGTGCCCCTCACCTCCGTGCTCAGATCACAGGGAGCATGTGGAGGTTGGTGTAGAAGGGACTTAGAGTTATCACATCAAACAGCAAGAGGTTTCAATAAAAGCTACTACCTTAATTAAAAAAAACAAAACCCTGAATTTAAAAAATCCATAATTTGGTACATATATAGCCATAATTTTATATATTTAATACACGTGTATCCATAGTGGTTTGAATGTGCCCCCCAAAAAGTATGTGTTGGAAAATTAATCCCCAATGCAACAGTGTTAAGAGGTGGGACCTTCAGGAGAAAGTTGGCCCATGAGGGCTCCACCCCCATGAATCCTTAAAGTTCTTAACTTAGGAGTAGGTTCATTATAAAGGACGAGTTTGGCCCCCCCTCTTCTCTTTCTCATTCTCTCTTTCCCCTTCCACCATGTGGTGCATTCTGTAAGATGGCCCTTGCCAGAAGCTGGCACCTTGATCTTGTACTTCCCAGTCTCTAGAGCTGTGAGAAAAAATTCCTGTTTATTATAAATTAACCAATCTGTGGTATTCTGTTATAGCAGCACAAAACTGACTAAGACAGTAACTGAACACACACACACACACACACACACACACACACACACACACACACACATGGCTTTTTAAAAAATATCATGGTAGACCCCAGATTTCTTAATGAAGAGTAGAATAGTGGTTTTCATGTGTCAACATGCATCAGAATCATCTGGAGGGGTTGTTAAAAACTGCTGGGCCCCACCCCTGAGTATCTGCTTCAAGAGTCCTGGGTGAGACCCAAGCAGCTGTTTTCCAGGTGATACTGATACAGGTATTACTGGTCTTGGCATCACCTTTGAGAATGATAGAAGTAGAGGATATACCAAGGCTTGACTCTGTGGAGAAAGGAGACTCTGTCACAATATTTTAAAGGAAATTGCCCTTCTTCCTTGAATTCACACTGCACTGCCTTTTTGCTGAAATGAGTGGTGATATAACTAGAAAGGCTGACCATCTCAAGAATTGGGCCCACTTCAAACCGAGTCTTTTGTATCATGACATGGGGTTTCCCCAAGGAAGGGTTGTAGCCCTTAACTCCCAGGGGTGGTCATTAACAGATTAAAGCCAGAGGAAACCCAGTGTTTTCCAATAGGCTGGCTTAACACAGTCTTCTCTTTGTCAATAATGGGAAAAGATATTGGCTTCTTTGTTACCTGATGTAATTTCAGAGATGGTCACAAACAAACTCAGTCATTTTCTGTAGCTGTCACAGAGATTGGACTTTCCTCCTGCTGCCAGAAAGATCATGGTCTCTTGCTAGAACGATGATTGCTTCCCAAATTTGCCCATCAAAATGCCCTGTGAAAGTTCTTCCAGGACTCAATGGCTCAGGCCTTGTTCTGTATGCATTGATTCTGGAAGTTTCTTTGTGCACAGAGTAGAGAAAGTTTAGAATTAGTATTTAGTAATATTTTCATCTAAATTAACGGGTTGAGTTCTGTGGCAGAAAGTTTCTGCTATTTCTGCCAGACTTGGGCTGTCCCTGAATGACACAAACAAGCAGGTCAGGCCCTTGTTCCAGTTTGAAATTCTTTGTGTCTTGCACTATTTTGGTAAAGTAGAATGGCATCCAAAGTGCTGTACTAGGCTACACATTCTATATTATCAAACAATCAAATTCTCAAACCTCTGCTCCCTCTGCCCAGGATGGAGAAAACCAGTCCAATTTCCAAGGCTTGCAGCCTGAGAGAGAAGCAGAGAGCTAGAAAATGTAAGTCTGTTTTCTTCTTTGATAAGCTTCCTTGGCAAAGTCCAATGACCTGAATTATGGTGTGGCCTGTGGCCTAAGAATCTTGAAGTTGGCTCCTCGCTTCCCCTGCCTCTAGCCTCTCCTCAGGCAGTGGTGCCTGGCCCATAGTGCTGTGGATCTATCACTTGGTTTCCAGTGGCAATCATGCATTCTCTTCTTGATTATCGGCTACTAGAGGGAAATAGGGCCACAGATAACCCTAAACAGAGCTAAACAAGAAGCCAATTCTAGTGTTTGGCTTGAGAAGGCATTATTTGGTTTCTTTATATAGCTATTTTGTCCTTCTAGCTGATGGCAAAACAAATTTTTGTTCCCTGAGTACATAAGGTCTCATGGTGATGGAGGTGAACCAACAATTTGCTAATCAGGGAAGAAAACAAAGCCTGAAATTTAACAAAGAGATGACTGAATATGCCTCTAAAGGATTCCTCCTTTGCGGAGAGCATCTGCCAGGTGGCTAAACCACACGGTGAAAACGTTTATGCCTAGGTTATTAAGAAGGAAGCTTGTGAGGGCCTGCATTCCAGATCTGTTCCCTAGATCCCTGGAGAAGGGATAGAGGCCCTGGGACTGTAAGAGATAATTAGGGCCCAGCTCTCACCCTCAAGGATCCCAGGGAACAACAAATGGCCTAATACTTAGTCATTCATTTAGTGAATATTTATTGAAGACTTAGTATGTGCCAGGGAGATTGTTTTGGCAATCAAATCTCAGAGTAGAAAGAATCTCTCGATTTGGGGTCAGCAATCTCCTGGGTAGCATCTGTTCTGGGCTGTCCTTGGTGGGTCATCACCTGACCTCCAACCACATCTCACCTTTGTGAGGCAGCTTATCCCGCTGTCCCACAGTCACCATCACTTAAAGGTTCACTTTGTACTGTCCTGAATCTGGGATCTGCCTTCTTATGTCTTACCCTGCACGAAACCAGTGCATATTTGCAAGAATACGTTGGAATAACTCAATAACCTTACTCACCCATCTGAAGTCTACCCTCCTCTCCCTTTAAAATGACCACAAACATGAACACACACAAAACCTGAAAAGTTGTGTTTGTTTTTGCTTCTGTGCTTAGTGGTGATGGTGGCATTTGTGTGATACAATGAATTAAAAACAAGATGGGGGAGAAGATTAGGATAAATATTTGTGTCCCTGTGCCTAACACGGTGCCTGGCATGCAGTAGATCTTCAGCAATGATTTGTCAAAATGAATAAGCAAATGAATGAATGAATGACCAGATGAATGAATAAAATATGAATTACTAACTAGACCATAAATTTTTAATGTTATGGACTTTGTCTCATATATCTTCATATACCCAGTACCTAAGACAGTACTTGGCCCATTTATAGGGGTTCAAAAATAAGTAATTTCTGAATGAATAAGTGAAGTCAGAAAATTGATAACCATTGGCATATAAGTGGGCATGAAATAAATGTTGTCTGAACAAATGAATGAATGAATATGCAAGGCAAGGAAAGATGCTTCACTCGGGATCGTTATTAGATTTCAGCTGGAAAGACATTGTAATTATAATGGGTAGGTGAACAAAGTATGACTGTTTAGTAGGGTTATGGTTGCTTTTTCAGCATGAGAAACTTTTTCCTATTGTTGACTCAGTAGCCCAGGCAGTCAGGCTTCATCCTGTGCTGTTTTCTAGCGTGCTAGTTTTTGCTAGGTGAGATGGTAGTGCTTTTTTTTCCCCCCAAATCAAACTGCTTTGCTTAGAGATGCTATATTTGCTTGATTCACTTCCCAGTTGCTTAAGGGAATGTGGGATGTTAACTAGAAATGGTTACAGATGCTAACACAGAAGTTTTCTGGTTTGGTATTGGAGAAAAGAAAAATATGGAGGATATGAGCAACGCATACTGATGTCTGTGCCCCTGTCCTCCTAGGACCACCTGGAGACCCATCACAGACACAAGAAAAGAGTGGACATTCCATTTCTTCCAAGAGATTTCTTCTTGAATCTGGAACACTCTTGGTAGAGCAAGTTTATTTCCCCCAGGCACGGTCCTTAGCTTCTTAGAGTCACACTCTCTGAAGAGGAGATCGTATTTTTCTTTTGATCTCATCATTTCTGGCTCCTGGAAGGCAGCCCAACATGGTATAGGATTAAGAGTACTAAAATCTGATTTGACTTTCCTCCTGCAATTGTTAGATCCTTAACCTCTGAGTCAGTTTGGCTACACTCCCCAGGAAACCAAATTTTACTTTGTCCTAGCAAAAATCTGACTCAGCTTATGCCTCTTTGGAAGGCATTGTGATTTCCATGCCAGTGATGAAAAGGAAAACCAGGGAGGTACAAATGATGCCCACTACTTAGCAACAGGCATTCTCACAACCTCCTCCTTCTGAGATGCCACCTGATTGGCTCTCCTATGCTCTACTAAAATGAGGAACAAAATACTAGCAGCAGTATTTGGGGGATACAAAAGGTGCAGCTCTAAAGGTAATAAAAATTTGTCATAAACTTTAGGAGAATTACATGTAGCCTAGTGGATTAAGTACCTTCCTCTCTAAGCTAACTAATTACTGGTTCTTTGTTAAACTAGGGTCATTTGACAATTTATTTGTGAGGCAAGTATTTGGTGCTAAAAAGATACTTTAGAGAAATAAGTGAATAGGCTAGGGAAGCTCAACAGATGCCCTGAACCATGTGTCAGAAGCCATCACCCTCCCTTGCTTCAGAAGGATCCCTGAAGAATTTCTGGATGGCCCACAGAAAGAGCCAGTAGCATCCTAGGTGGCTGGGCCATCTGCAGCAAAGAACTACAGGCCAAGTTCACAAGATAAGCGAAGGGTACTCAAGGCCACTGTTAGAGGCAGCTGGCCAGTGTTCAGGTCTGCCCAGCTAAATGAAACCAGGTAAATTAGCTGGGATAAATCATAATAATCATCACAATAAATAAATAATAATAAATAATACCATAAGACCCCTAAATGTATGGCTATTAGACATCTGGGTATCAGAAGGTCAGTTCTGTGCAGTAGGATAGCACATGTCTATTGACATAGGCTTGACCTGGATTAATTTGCCCTACTTGGACGTTACTTGTCATCATAAGCAGGTATCTCCCAGTCATATGAGTGTCTTCTGTTACAAGAATGAATCCACTCAAAATAGACAATCCCATATGTTTAGTCAATAATGAGTTAAAATACCATCCCAGACAAGGAATTTAGGGAGATATAAAAAAGATTCTGAAGAGACATAGTCCTAGAATCAAATACACACAGATTTTTGAAATGATCCAGTGACATTCTCCTGTGGATGTTTTGCCCCCTCAGAAATTATTGACAGCTTCCACAGGGGTCTATCTGTTCTGATCATTTGTCAGGATGGAACGGGCTGACTGATCCAGACTCTTCTTTTCAAACTAGAAATAATACATAATACTTTTAAGAGTTGAGGGGCATGGTTTTGAGATATTGCCTCTCTTTGCCTCTCTAAATTAGGATGGAAGTATTTAAATCCTCATTTATTAAGTCATTGTTCTCTAAGCATTCCAGTCCCTCATGGCTTGGAGGCTGGAGACAGGCACTCATGAAAGCTTGTCTTCATGTCGTTAATTTTCAGAGGAGGGAAGGAAATGAGATCAGACACTGTTCCAAGAGTAATTTTGATATCAGATATTCTTTCAAACATCTGCAAATCAATAAAAATTGAGGTGAGAGGGGTCACTAAGAAGCATGGTACAGTGGCTGATGAAACTAGTTACCGTCTATCTGCCTAAACTGGACTGTAAATAGATAATTTAATACTTTCACTTTCAATTTCTGAGATATCCTTATTTACAGTACCAAATAGACTCAACTCTTCACTGGACTCTTAGAATATTTAGTTTGCGTGTTTCCCTAAGTAGAAAGGATGGTGGGTGAGAATGCCCTCGGGTTTGGCTGCAACTCAAATGTGCCAGTTTAACATTATTCAAAATGTTAAGAGAAGGTTAAAATCACTACATCAAGGCATACATAAATTTGATCTAAAGAGATAGGTTATACGTAGGTCCTATATCAATATTTCCTTGGGCTCTTCTGGCTTAAGAACCTATACAATTCTATTATCTTACAGTTACACACATGATATTCTTATTTCATAGCTGGAAAAAATGAGTCACAGAAAAGCAAAGAGATTCCCTACGAGTTGTTTAAGTTTCTGTTGAAATTGCTGGGTGAATGGTAAAGTTGGTGCTGTAATTCTAGAGGGTTCTTGGTCCTGCCTGAAATCCTTGTTAGAACAAGAGAGTTGAAGAGAACGAAGAGAAACAGATTGAGCAGGAGGAAGAAGGTAAAAAGGGAGCAAGGAATGGGCAGAGGAAAACAGAATTGGAGAGAAAAGGGAAAGGGGAAAATTAGAAGGGTGGAAAGGAAGAGAAAATAAAATACCCAGTCATGGCAGTGAAAGATGTAATGATCTGGGAGTTTGCATCCCAGCCCTACAACTAACTAGCAGCATGATTAGACTGTCTGAATCTCAGTTTTCTTATCTGTGAAATGGGACTAACTATATCTGCCTTGTTTTTTTCACAGGGCTTGCCAGACCACAGGAGACCAAGTATATGAAAGAGCTTTGGAAAACACAAAATGCCGTTCAACTCCTTAAGGCAGCACTATGGCAGAAACAGTTACTCCATATTAGGGATTTGGGATTTTGGTTACCCTGGAGGGTCACTTAAGACGTTTTGAACTCCCCATTGCTATTGAGTGAAGAGTGCCACACATTACAACGGGGCCAATGTGGGCTTCCTTTATAAACAGTGAGTATTCCAAAGCAATCCCGAAGGGAGGAGGGTAAGCTGCCCTGAAGCATGGGCTCCAGGCGCCAGGAGAAACGGAGCTGTCTCCCTGCTTTTGGATGCCAAGACATCAACACTTAAAGCAGCCACAGGGCAAGTTTGATTCTGAACCAGCAAAGCAGAGAAAGAACTCAATTGAGATGCCCTGCCCTGTAGGCAAGCTTCCTGCTGACGTGAATGAGAACTTCACACTGGTAAGGAGCTGAGGACTGGCTCGTAAATTTTAAGTATCCCTTGGGTTTTCTTATGAGCGAATCTGCTGTCCTTTTGGCCTTGGAAGCAGAATTAGAGGCCTTATAGTCAGGCCTAAGTGATGGGCAGAAAAAAAATGGAAAACTATTTCTGAATGCCAGCAAAATGGCTGTTTCTGAGTCTACAAAGCAACTTCTAGGACTCTAAAGTGAGGCTCTCCCCTAGCCTCATGGCATAACTCTTAGGAACTATAAACACTGATTAATTTGGCCCCTTCACTTGCCTCTCATTAACGGCAAATATCAGACTGCCTAGCCAGTAGAACATTCAAGAACATTTTCTTGAAACAATGAGAGAAAAATGCAGGGCCTTTCCATGACTCTGGTTCCACCGTCACAGAAATGGATACATACACAGTTACATTTAAATGGCATCTGAGGGTAACTTGCTGAAGGCCTCCCAATTGTGTTAACCTTGTGCTCTGCCCAGCCATCAAAGCTTGGCCCACTCAAAGATCATTATGTAGCACCCATTCCCACACTGTGTAACAAAGCAAACCTCCCTAGCCCCAGCAGCCTCTATATTCAGCCTTTTGAGCTGGAGATTTAATATTAGCCTATATCCCATTCAGTAACGTCTGTTTAGAGGAGTTTGAGAATTGGTTGCCCGTTTCAAGGTTTCACTTACAAACTTATGAAAAAGAACAATATTTTGCTATGAAAAAAAGATCTAAGATGATTGGCTTGTCATGTGATTTGAGGATGGGTCCCACCTACACCTAGATGCAGAATATCTTTTGTTTGTCATGGCCCAAATCAGCATTTACTTCTTCAAGATCTTTTTAAGAAAACCTGGCTCTAAATGTAGTGTGTCAGCTGTTAGATCACACACCATTATCAAAATTAACTTCTTAGGTGCTGTTTGGTGGTCAAAGATGTGTTAGGCACCATCCTATGCACTTCACGAATATCATTTCATCTCATGGCAGGAACTAAACGCATGAGGTAGGTTGTATTGCCTTCATTCCAAGGATAAGAAAACTGAAAGTCAGGGAAGTGAAACTCTTTGTCCAAAGCCACAATGCTGTAGAACCAGGACTCGAAGCCAGGCTTGTCCGATCCGAAGTCTGGGCTCAGACTACAGTACTGTGCTGCTTTTCCGTTCGTTGAGGTTGGTTGGTAATAGAAAGAAACCCAATGCCACATGTCACTGACTGCACTGAGTCCCAGCTCTGTGACTTTGAGTAAATTATTTACCTTTCTGTATGTCCTTTCTTACCTGTAAAATGAGAGAATAAGGCCTCCCTTATCTGCTTCACAGAGTTGTGAAGACCAAATGCAAAGATTCTTGCAACTGTAACACGCCTCACAACTACAAGGGATTAAAGTATTTCTGATTAGAGAAGCCTCACCCCCATGTCACAATATCAGGGAACTCATCCTAGAAAAATTTTGATAGAAGGAGGTAACAAGAATGGTGACCCTTTGCCTATGGTTGGCAGGGTTCTTGGAAGGGGTGGCTGATTATATTTCCCAAATATATACATATATGTGTATACATATATGTATATATACATGTGTATGTTTCTATGTGTTTTTATATGTGTGTGTGTGTGTGTGTCTGTGTGTGTATATACATATATGCCATACCATATGATCATCTTACAAAAAGGAGTGTAAAGGTGGTGGTCTAATGTTCTTTGCTCTTGAATCTGGGCAGTGGGTTGCAACTTTCATGATCAATGTAATATGGTAGAAGTCATGCTATGTGACTTGAGAGTTGATTCTACATCATTTAAAGGATACAGTCTCCATCTGGCTCAGGATACCTGCCCTTGGAATACTGCCGCCATGTTGTAAGGAAGCCCCAGTCACATGGAGAGGCCATGTATGGGTGTGTTCTAGGCAACAGACACAATGAGGCCCTCAGCTGACAGCCAGCATCAACCTCCAGACATGTGAGCAAATGAATTTTCAGATTATTCCAGATATTTGATATCTCCAACCTTTGAACCTTCCAGCTGAGGCCCCAGGCATCATGAAACAGAGACAAACTATCCCCAACATGTCTGAACTGAATTTCTGAATCACAGAAACTATGAGGAATAATAAATGACTATAGTTGTTTTAAGTCACTAAGTTCAGAGTGGTTTGTTATGCAGCAATAGATACCTAATGTAGGGAAACACTAAAAATAGGGTCAGATAGACTCCAGGATAACATAGTTTTCTCTAAGATTCATCCTCCCAGGGGAGCTTTCCATTCTTGATGTTTGAGATGATGCTGGGAGTAGGAGATGTTGAGTCTTGGCCAATTTGGAATTATAGACTTGAAGGATGAACCAGCTGCAGGCCACTAGAAAACAGCTAACCAAGCAGGCAGAGCAGGATACTGGATAGGGTAACTTTTCCACACTGAAATGCTTTATACATTTTTTTTTTGAAAGTGAAAAGGGGTATAATTAAAATAGAGTCACTCTGGGACTCTGGGACAACAGGTATAGATGGAGATGTCCTGGGTAAAACAAAATTTGTGTTACAAAGACTAGGTCAACACTGGGGAGATCAGTAGGAGGTGATCATCATCATCATCATCATCATCATCATCATCATCATCATCATCATCATCTGACAGGCTGCCCAACCACAGCAGGGGGAAATCAGGGAAGAGGATTATTTGGAAAGGAAGAGGAATCTCTTCTATTTAGACTATTTGGGGAATTGAAGAAGAGGAGTATTGGGAGGAAATCGAGGAAGAGGACTATCCGGGCAGCGAAGTCTGTGTTTGCAACAGTTATGGAGTCACAAGTTGTGGTGAAGAAGCAGGAGTTGAGTTATACATGGGGAGAGAGGAGCCCAGTTTTAATGACAGAAAAGCTAAGAAGGAAAACACATCAGCGTTATACTGCTCCAACACTGAGCAGTATCTTAATTGAGAGGGTGAATTTCATCTACATCCATTTTCTTTTGAGAAAAACTCCTTAATGAGAAGTGGAATAAGGAGGAAAAAAGGCATAAAGGGGACATCTGGAGAATTTGTTATGTATGGAGAGCAGGCAGGCACATAAGAAAAGGAGCAGGCGGGCGCCTGTAGTCCCAGCTACTCAGGAGGCTGAGGAAGGAGAATGGAGTGAACCAGGGAGGTGGAGCTTGCAATGATTACGCCACTGCACTCTAGCCTGGGCGACAGAGAGAGACTCCGTCTCAAAAAAAAAAAAAAAAAAAAAAAAAAAGAGAGAGAGAGAGAGAGAGAGAGAAAAGAAAAGAAAAGGAAAGAAAAGGAGTAGAAGGAAGTTCTAGAGGGAAGATATTTTTGGGCAGACTTGGGCTAGGGTGCTGGTAGCTGTAGATTCTTAAATACATAAGGATGGTATGCCACCTCCAGCCCAGTAGTTCTAGGGAATAAGTCTTTAGGAGCTTGTCCAGTGTCTGCCTCATACTCTTCAGAGACTAGGAATTTGCCTGCAAGGGAAAGACCACACACAGTCCCCAACCACACCCCTGCTGTCACCCTAAGACATTGTTGTGGTTCAATTAAAATTTTGTGAGAGAGGAACAGATTACAAGGACATTGTAGTTGTAGATTTCTCCATGAAGTGATTTACTGAAGTACTCAAAGATTCCTTTTTATCAAAAATGGTCACAGAAGAAATATGATCTTGACTTGTACTGTATATTTTACATAGCTCATTCCAGGTAATTTGGGTCTTTCTGACATGTTTCTGACAATTATGGCAATTGTTTCTCCTCTAGGGAGTTGGGGAGAATTTTCCTGCTCTTCTTCACTCATCTCACTAAGGCTGTGCTCAATGAACTAATAAAGCTTCTCTTTAGGGCTGCCTAGGAATTTCCTGTTTGTTCCTGGACCTCTTGCACTTCTATACATCGACACTCCTAAACCCCAGTTCTTATGCCAGATTTGAATTTTCTCACCTGTTTTGTGGAGTGGACATTTTGTACCATTGCATGGTGCAGTGGCCTTCAAATGTTTCTGACCATGACTCAGTAAATGCATATACTGCGTATGTAAAACTGAAACAAAAATTTCACAAAATGTTATTGACGTCACATAGGACCCTGCTTTGTACTCTAATGGTTTCCATCACATATTGTTTTGAGCTGTGCTTTCTTATGCCAGGTGATTCTATTAGATTAAGTGAAATTCAATCACTATAAATTGGAAATCATTAACCCTGACTGGAAACATTTTAGACTTAAGAATTGACTATGTGTTTACTTGTGAAGAAAAAGAAAAAAAAAAAAAGGAAATATCATAGGAGTATTTTCATCTCATACTTTTAAAGACAACTTTAAAAGGTGAATTACAATTGGAAATTTTATACTTCTCAGTATCCTAGGAATGGAATTTGTAACAGTTAAGTCTGTTGCTGAAATTTTACATGCCAATTTTCCCACAGGAATTTCTCAGAGGAAATTTGAGTATGTTGTATGTATGAAAGTAGGACAGAGCCTATAGTGGGATTTCAGGAAAATCAATCTCTTCTCTCATACATGAACATGAGTGTTTGCCTGTGAGTGTGCGCACACGCACACACACGCGCACACACACACACACACACACACACACACATTTTCCAAATCTCTATGAAACTCTTGTGAAATACCAGGATACAGAGCATTTAATTTATCAGTCAGATGTGTCTCTGAAAGTCTATTACTAGGTGAGGAAACACACAAACTATAACCTAGTTAGTCTTTTGAGTCTTTTGAAAGTGGTAAATAATATCAGATTATTTTCTATTTTTAAAGTGGCTGGGTTGTGGTGGTTAAAAAAGAATAAATAAGATTTAAAAAATTATTTCCATAGGTTTTGGGGGGAACAGGTGGTATTTGGTCACATGAGTAAGTTCTTTAGTGGTGATTTGTGAGATTTTGGTGCACCCATCACCTAAGCAGTATACACTGAACCTAATTTGTAGTCTTTTATCCCTCACTCCCCTCCCACCCTTTCCCCTGAGGTCTCCCAAGTCCATTGTATCATTCTTATGCCTTTGCATCCTCATAGCTTAGCTCCCACTTAAGAGTGAGAACACATGATGTTTGGTTTTCCATTCCTGAGCTACTTCCCTCAGAATAATATTCTCCAGTTCCATCCAGGTTGCTGTGAATGCCATTAATTCATTCCTTTTTATGGCTGAGTAGTATTCCATTATATATATATATATATATATCTCAGATATATATATATATATATATATATATATATATATATATATATATATATATATATCTCACAGTTTCTTTATCCATTTGTTGACTGATGGGCATTTTGGCTGGTTCCATATTTTTGCAATTGCAAATTGTGCCACTATAAACATATGTGTGCAAATATCTTTTTCATATAATGACTTCTTTTCCTCTGGGTAAACACCCAGCTGTGGGATTGCTGGATCAAATGGTAGTTCTACTTTTAGTTCTTTAAAGAATCTCCACACTGTTTTCCATAGTGGTGGTACTAGTTTACATTCCCACCAGCAGTGTAGAAGTTTTCCCTTTTCACTGCATCCACACCAACATCTGTTAATTTTTTATTTTTCTCATTATGGCCATTCTTTCAGGAGTAAGGTGATACCGCATTGTGGTTTTGATTTGCATTTCCCTGATCATTAGTGATGTTGAACTTTTTTTATGTTTGTTGGCATTTGTGTATCTTCTTTTGATAATTATCTATTCATGCCCTTAGCCCACTTTTTGATAGGATTGTCTGTTTTTTTCTTGCTAATTTGTTTGAGTTCCTTGTAGATTCTGGATATTAGTCCTTTGTATAGATGTATAGATTGAGAATATTTTCTCCCTCTCTGGAGATTGTCTGTTTAGTCTGCTGAGTGTTCCTTTTTCTGTGCAGAAACTCTTTAGTTTAATTAAGTTCCACCTATTTATCTTTGTTTTGGTTGCATTTACTTTCAGGTTCTTGGTCATGAAATCCTTGCCTAAGCCAATGTCTAGAAGGTTTTTCCAACGTTATCTTCTAGAATTTGTATAGTTTTGGGTCTTAGATTTAAGTCCTTGATCCATCTTGAGTTGATTTTTGTATAAGGTGGGAGATGAGAATCCCGTTTCAACCTCCTGCATGTGGCTTGCTAATTATTGCAGCACCATTTGTTGAATAGGGTGTCCTTTCTCCACTTTATGTTTTTGTTTGCTTTGATCTAGTCATCTAATATGAGGAAACAGTTCCCTGAAGAAGTAAAAATCTCTGTAAAGAGAAAGGTGAAAAGGGGCTGGTACTTAGCCCAGGTGTTGATACTTAACCCAGGTGTTAGGTGCCTGCTAACACATCAAATATATTACTTCATTAAAGCATTACGATGATAGTGTGAGGTCAGTATTCATTCACTGAGCCACATAATCTATGCAATATATGTGGCATCTACTTACCTATTATGTTTTAGGTCCTGGGATTAATAGTAAGCAAAGCCCTCAATGAGCTTACACTCTGTAAAGAGATTATGCTTAAATGCTTTGCAGGAGAGGCTCCTTGTGTTATATATATGAATATCTAATTAGTGGATCTGAACTGAGGTTGGGGCTTCCCTGGAAAAATGACTTTGAGGACAGAGAGGGTGTGTAGAGAACACTCAAGGCTGATTACTTAGGCTGAGCAGCATCCCTGAACAATATTCAAAGCTGCTAAAGAAGCTGGTGTTGTCAGAGTAAGCCTGCCATACTCTACAAGTTTGTCCAGAATAGTCCTTTATGCTTGAAGCTGAGTATGGTTAAAAGAAGAGGGGAGAAGAGGGTTTTTCTCCTGGGTATCTGTACTTGTTGTTCAGCAGGGACACTGGTGTTGGGAGCTGTCATGCAAACAAATGCTTCTCCCTGTGCTTTACAGAAGGTGTGGTGTGTCTGTGTGTGAAACATGGAGGTAGGTGCGGGTTGGGGGAGGCTTTATTCCTAGATAATTTATTAATTGAGATTTTGTTATATCACATTTAAATCAGTTTTACCCTTTAGCTTTGTAGACATATTTTCATATTATTGTATGGTTATTAATAGAATTTGGTCTATGGAATGTGATTTCTGGACATAGTCCCTAGCAAATACTTCATGATGAATATGCCAAAAGCAACTGCAGCATAAACAAAAACTGACAAATGGGACCTAATTGAACTGAAGAGCTTCTGCATAGCAAAATAAACTATCAATAGAGTAAACAGGCAACCTACAGAATCGGAAAAAATATTTGCAAACTATTCATCCAACAAAGGTCAAATGTCCAGAATCTATAAGGAACTTAAATTAACAAGCAAAAAAACAAACAACCCCATTAAAAAGTGGGCAAAGGACATGAACAGACACTTTTCAAAAGAATACACGCACATGGCCAACAAGCATATAGAAAAATGCTCAACATCACTCATCATTAGAGAAATGCAAATCAAAACCACAATGTGATACCATCTTACACCAGTCAGAATGGCTATTAATAAAAAGTCAAAAATAATAGATACTGGCAAGGTTGCTGAGAAAAGGGAACACTTACATTGCTAATGTGAATGTAAATTAGTTCACCATTGTGGAAGGTAGTTTGGAGGTTTCTCAAAGAACTTAAAACAGAACTACCATTTGACCCAGAAATCCCATTATTAGGTATATATCCAAAGGAATATAAATACTTCTACCATAAAGACACATGAACGTGTATGTTCATTGCAGCCTTACTGACAATAGCAAGCACATGGAATCAACCTAGATGACCATCAGTGGTGGACTGAATAAAGAAAATATTGTACATATACACCATGGAATTATTTGCAGCGATTAAAAGAACGAGATCATGTCCTTTGCAGCAATATGATGGAGCTGGAGGCCATTGTACTAAGTGAATTGAGGGAGGAATAGAAAACCAAATACTGCATGTTCTCACTTATAAGTGGGAGCCAAACACTGAGTACACATGGACACATGTATACTTAAGGATGGAGGGTGGGAGGAGGGAGGGGATTGAAAAACTACCTATTGGGTACCATGCTTATTACCTGGATGATGAAATAATCTATACACCAAACTCCCTTGACATGCACTTTACCTATATAACAAACCTGCACATGTACCCCTGAACCTAAAATAAAAGTTAAAAAACAAAATAAAATCATATAGGGTAGCAGTTCCTTTCCATCTGCTACCATACCTAAGGGAAAAAAAGGATGTGATTTCCAGTATGACATTTCTTATGCTTTTTTTTAAAACTTCAATTTAAAGGTATTTTGCTAAAATTGCCAAGAGTAACAATTCATAAAGTGAATGTGCCAACACTTTGTCAAAGCTTAAAGTTTAGGTACAGATAGGTACAGATCACTCCTAGTACCAGGCCTTCAAAAAATATTCCTAGTTAGAGTGGGTTAAAGGGTGCTGCGTTCATTTCTAAGTTATAAAATAAACTCATTTTGTTGGATGTAATCACTTCAAATATGCAGATGAAAACTGGAAACTCAGAGCTATATCATTGTTTAGCACCAGTTCACTACTGCCATCATCTCAAACTCATCTTTGTCTCAAGAGACTTCAAAAATTAAAACACTTTATAGTACTTATATAACACTTTATAGTTTATGAAAATGGTTTTTGAAATTTTAATTTTTGATGTATGCTTACATACGATATTTTAAGTCTGATGAGTTTTAACAAATGTTTCGATAAATGTATATACCTATGTAACTCACACCCCAATCATGATAGGAGATTTGTAGCACACCAGCGAGGTCTAGTCTATTGCACACCCTCTTCCCTCCAATACACACACACACACACACACACGGCAACTGTTCTTCTGATTTTTATTATTATATAAATGCACTCATACTATATGCATACTTTGGTGTCTAGCTTCTTTCACTCAGCATGTTTTTGAAATTCATCCATGCTGTTGTTTGTATTAGTAGTTTATTGCTTTATATTACTGAGTACTAATATACCAAAATTTATTTATCCTTATATCTGTTGATAAATATTTGGGTTGCTTTCAGTGTGGGGCTATGATGAATAAGACTCCAATAAACATTCATATGCAGGTCTTTGAATGGACATATGTTTTCCTTTATCTTAGGTAAATAGTTAAGAGTAGAATTGCTGGGTTATAAGGTAGGTATATGTTTAATTTTATAATCAATTACCAAATAGTTTTCCAATGTAATGATTCCATTTTATACTCCCATGAACAATGTATGTGAATTCTAGTTGTCTACATCCTTACCAACATTTGGTATTGTATTTTTAGCCATTAAATTAGTGCGAAGGGTATTTCATTGTTATGTTAATTTGCATTTCCTTGATGTCTAATGAGTTTCAGTACTTAAAAAATGTGCTGCTAATCATTTTTATATCTTCTGTGAAGTGTTTATTCAAGTTTTTTGCCCATTTTAAAAATTGGGTTGTCTTTTTGTTGTTGAGTTTTAGTAGTTCTTTATATATTCTGAATATAAGTCCTATGTGACATGAATATATTTTTCCAGCCTGTGGCTTGCTTATTCATACATTTTTAAATGGAGTCTTTTGAATTTGTATTTAGATGAAGTACAGTTTATCCTTTTTTAATAGGTATTACTTTTTGTGTCCTGTTTGAAGTCTTTGCAAATGGTTTATCTTATATTTTCTTCTTTATAACTTTAGCTTATACATTTAGGTCTGTGATCCATATAAAATTAATTTTTGTGTATGGTATGAGGTAGGGGTTGAGATTCTTTTTTTACTTCAAATTATGATCTAGTTTTTCTAGAACCATTTATTGAAAATATTTTCTTTTCCTGATTGAATGGTTTTGGCACTTTGGCTGAAAAATCAATTAATTATTTCATAAGGGTCAAGTGTTACATTATCTGTTCTCTATTGGCCTACTCATCTGTGCTTACACTAATACTATATATCTGGATTACTGCAGTTTGATAGTCTCAAGGCCTCTGTATTAGTCCATTTTCATGCTGCTTCTAAAGACATACCAGAGACTGGGCAATTTACAAAAGAAAGAGGCTTACTGGACTTACAGTTCCACATGACTGGGGAGGCCTCACAATCATGGCAGAAGGTGAAAGGCCCATCTCACATGGTGGCAGACAAGAGAAGAGAGCTTGTGCAAGGAAACTCCCCTTTTTAAAACCATCAGATCTCATGAGACTTATTCACTATTATGAAAACAGCACGAAAAAGACCTACCCCTCATGATTCAATTACCTCCCACTGGGTCCCTCCCACAACATGTGGGAATTCAAGATGAGATTTGGGTGGGGACATAGCCAAACCATGTCAGCCTCCAACTTTGTTCTTTTTTTGCAAGATTGCTCTGACTATTCTATATCCTTTGCATTTTTATAACATTGTGGAATTTATTTGTCAACTTCAACAAAAGAACTCTGTAATTTTGTATTAGCCATGGTTCTCCACAGAAACAGAACAAATAGGATATATATAGATATATCAGAGATTTATTATGGGATTGGCTCACACAATTATAGAGGCTGAGAAGTCCCATAATATGCCATCTGCAAGCTGGAGAACCAGAGAAGCTGGTGGTATAGAATTGAGTTCAAGTTCAAAGGCCTTAGAACCAGGGGATCTGACAGTGGACAAAGACTTGAGAACTGGAAGAAAGAGCAGGGTCATTCTGGTGTAAGTCCTGGAGTTGGAAGGCCCAAGAACCAGCAACTCTGATGTCAGGAGGCAGGAGAATATGGTCATCCCAGTTTAAGAAGCCAATTGCCCTTCCTCTGCCCTTTTATTCTATGGGTTCTCAGTGGATTGGATGCTGCCCTCCCACATTAGTGAGGGTGGATCTTCTTCACTCAGTCTACTGATTCAATTGCTAATCTCTTCTGGAAAAAACTCACAGATACACATAGATATATATATTAACCAACTATCTGAGCATTCCTTAACCCAGTCAAATTGGCATATAAAATTAACCATCACAGATTTTCACTGGGGTTGCATTAAAACTATGAGTAAGTTTTTTACAGTTTGAGTCTCACAACAGAGATGAGGAAACTGATGCTCAGAGGATTCCATGGTCCAAGCTCAGAGGACCATGGAGCTAGAAAAGACACTGGATAAATTGTAGTTTTCTTTGGTGGTTCCCTAACTTTGTTGCACATTGGATTCAACTGGGAATCTTTAAATAAGACATATGTGGCCAGGCACGGTGGCTCATGCCTGTAATCCCAGCACTTTGGTAGGCCGAGGCGGGTGGATCACGAGGTCAGGAGTTTGAGACCAGCCTGGCCAACATGGTGAAACCCTGTCTCTACTAAAAATACAAAAAATTAGCCAAGCATGGTGGCATTCACCTGTAGTCCCAGCTACTCAGGAGGCCAAGGCAGGGAAATTGCTTGAACCTGGGAGGTGGAGGCTGCAGTGAGCTGAGATCACACCACTGTACTCCAGCCTGGGCAACAGAAAGAAACTCCATCTCAAAAAAACAAAAACAAACAAACAAACAAACAAAAAGACATATGTGGCTCCCAACCTTAAATATTCGGATTTAATTGGTTTGGCAAGCAATCTGGGCATCAGGATTTTTAAAAGCTCTCCTTTTAAAAGGTGATTCTGGTGTGCAGCAAACTTTGGGAACCACTGGTTTAGTGCTCATGTTTATAATGTGAAAACTGAGGCCCAGAAATGACATACAAGTTGCCTAAATTTTCAAAACTTACAAATAGACTCATTTTAAATGTCATATGAATATTTTGTTCAATAAATGTGTGTAGACCTTAAAAATCAACAACCACTGCAGCTTCCAACCCAAAGCTAATAGTTGTCACTTTTCTGCCAGAAGACAATGTCATCTAGCTCTTTGTGTGGCACTGAGCAAAGTTCTATATATGAATATCCTCAGGGAAGCAACAAAGAGAAAAAACAGAGCGAGGGGGAAGACTGGAAGAAAAAACATAGGCATTAGGACCAGGTGTGTTATTCTACTCCTGGATGGCAAGTCAATAGCTGTCTTTGTGTTGTCAATTTTCTAGCTATAAAAACAAAAGACTATCTGAAGAAATTCTATGAAGCCTGAAGCCTTATGCTTCTTGGGTGAAAACACAGAATATCTGATAATATTACTAATTCAATATTAGCAATTTCTATTTAAATTTCATTTAGAGAAAACTGCTTTCAGACATCACAAGAAAAAAGAACATTGCTCAGCATGCACATTTATTATTTTTCTCTGTGGGATTCCACTTCTTTCTGTTTATAAAATGGAAATTATAGGACAATAGGTGGAAAAACTGATGTTATATAATTTTTAGTTCTTTGTATTGGGTATATTAGAATTTGTAATTCCTTTTATTTTCCAGCATAAGAGTTTTTAATCTCCTCAAAGGCAGAGGCTACACTTTCTTTAGCTGGTATATTCTCATTAGCACTGTGCATGGCACAGAGAGGGGTGTCAACAAATGTGGAACTGACATATCTCACTAAAGAAGAAAAACTAAAGGACATATTAAAATGCTTCCAGCAAAAGTCTCACAGCTTTTACTTTAAGAATCAGACACTGTTCATTTTGAAGCTTAAAAAAAATCCACACTAAATAGATCTTTCACCTTTAAGCTTCATGTTGTACATCTTTCAAAATAAATGTCATAGTTTCAAAGTTTTTATCACTTCAAGGCAGTTCAAGACAATAGAAGACTATTCTAATGTCCCTGTTCAGTTCAAATGTCTGAGCTGTTCAGCTTTGTTTTTGATTATTTGTATTTGGTCATAAGGCATCTTTCAAGATGTCTTTCCAGCTGTCTCTTGGTCATCCACTCTCGGAATTACTGTTGCCAATAAAAGATCCATTCTCGGCTTTGCAGACGCTGCCGCCGAGGAAAGTCCTGTACTACTAGCCATGGTCAACCCTACCGTGTTCTTCGACATTGCCGTCGACGGCGAGCCTTTGGGCCGCGTCTCCTTCGAGCTGTTTGCAGACAAGGTTCCAAAGACAGCAGAAAATTTTCGTGCTCTGAGCACTGGAGAGAAAGGATTTGGTTATAAGGGTTCCTGCTTTCACAGAATTATTCCAGGGTTTATGTGTCAGGGTGGTGACTTCACATGCCATAATGGCACTGGTGGCAAGTCCATCTATGGGGAGAAATTTGAAGATGAGAACTTCATCCTAAAGCATACAGGTCCTGGCATCTTGTCCATGGCAAATGCTGGACCCAACACAAATGGTTCCCAGTTTTTCATCTGCACTGCCAAGACTGAGTGGTTGGATGGCAAGCATGTGGTCTTTGGCAAAGTGAAAGAAGGCATGAATATTGTGGAGGCCATGGAGCGCTTTGGGTCCAGGAATGGCAAGACCAGCAAGAAGATCACCATTGCTGACTGTGGACAACTCGAATAAGTTTGACTTGTGTTTTATCTTAACCACCAGACCATTCCTTCTGTAGCTCAGGAGAGCACCCCTCCACCCCATTTGCTCGCAGTATCCTTGAATCTTTGTGCTCTCGCTGCAGTTCCCTTTGGGTTCCATGTTTTCCTTGTTCTCTCCCATGCCTAGCTGGATTGCAGAGTTAAGTTTATGATTATGAAATAAAAACTAAGTAACAATTGAAAAAAAAAAAAAAGATCCATTCTCTTGTTTTTTAAATAGAACTTAAAAAAAATACTGGTGATGGGCAAGATGCATATTCAGAATCAGTCTGCATATTCCTAAAGCAATAGGAATTTTTTGAACTGGAGTTGTATGTGGGGTCTACCCTTAAAGCTGTCCTGTTTGGACTGGGGTCAAATGAAGAAAGGAGACCGGCAACATTTTGAAGTTTACTTTTGGGATAGTAGAGGATAAAATGAGACTTCAAAGAGATATTTCTTTCTGCTATTTTTATCTGCCAGATTAGAGGAGAAAATCATGATGGAATAAACATGTACTTAATACCTAATTTGGGAATTTTGGAGAACTTAGATCCAAGAGGATGGCTGAGGAGGGGAGTGATTGAGGGAGGGTGTGGGGCAACAGGGAAGGAATCCTTCAGGGATCCTCTTGCCAGAACCTGAACTGTATTCCCCAGTGGTTACCTTTAAGAAGGAAGAGAGGTTGGCAAAGAGCCATTTAGATGAGTTAAGTCTTCCTTCAATGTGAGATGTAAGCTGCTTTGATCATTTTGATATTGTTGTGGACAGGTAATTCAAAGGAGCTTTTATTGGGAATTGCTTTTAACAAGTTATCAATTGATAATATAGAGCCAGTTTATCTCTTGGTATTTGCTCTATAAATGTTTACCTTCCTAAGGAAGCAAGGGATTTTCAAATGACCCTTATCAGACATTCTGACACACAGAGTGTGTATCATGTCTTGATCTTATTCGTAGAGTCATATATTGAAAAGGTCACCTGTGATGATGCCACTGACAGTGATACCATTGTCTCATTATTTGAAATACTGTAGATCATATGACTCAATATTCTCTTACATGAAAATATACCTATACTGCTAGCTTTCAGGTTTTGATAAAATCTCTCTTTGAATGTATCATTTCTGGCTAAAAATATAATTTTATGGCGATGAGCTAGATAAAACTCAAACTCTGAAGGGTTGCAAACTCAGTTCTCAAGCAGTGTAGACTATGGCTAATATGGAGTTAGCCATATTTGGGTTTGATTCTGGTCCTGACATTTATTATCATGAGACTTTGTACCATTTTTTAAATCTTTAATGACATCCTCTGTAATGGGAATACAAATACTGACTTGTCAGGTGTACTCGGAGGATGACATAAGAAAATGTACATGAAGCATTCAAGATAGTGCCTGGCACATTGTAGGTACTCAATATGTGAGAGTGATTATTATTATTATTCTTAGCATTATTATTATTCTACTACCACAGGATAACTCTGTAGGTCAATAAATGAATAAGAAATAGTCTTAAATAAAAATAAAGAGCTCACAAGATTGATGTCCTGCAAGTCAAACATGTAGAATTTGGAACTGTACATTCCTATACTTCTCATTACCAGTTTGTCTAGGAAGTGCTTAGTTATTACTCTAGAATGAGATCAAAGTTACTTTATTAGTGTTGATTCAAATAGGTATTTTATTCTATTGAATACTGTAGGAACAATTAACAGAAGCTGGATGTACCAAACAGCTACCATCTGATAGTCATTCCCTTACATGGCAGTGGGAGCTTGGCGTGAATGGCTTCTATATTCTAGATCATTATTTTTTAGCTGAGATTTTAGGAGTTAGTGGGGGTAACCCATAAACATTACTACCATTGTGCATAGAGTACACTTTTGTTTAAGAAGCCTCCTTTCCCTTACATAAACCTCAAAATGGAATTTGTCACAATTCAAAGGAAATGCAGTGAAGCTGGGGCTCCCTCAGCAAAAAATCATCTCATTCAAAGCATTTAAATTATAGCCTATGATGAACCAAAATAGATCATGAATGAGAAAAAATCTGGGGAGAGGTAAGTTATTTAAAATAAAGGGAATGAATTTTCTGTGGGAAAAGGAATAAGAATAAATTCCCTTTCAGCTAATACCCAGAATCTACAAAGAACTTAAACAAATTTACAAGAAAAAACAACCCCGTCAAAAAGTGGGCAAAGGATATGAACAGACACTTCTCAAAAGAAGACATTTATGCAGCCAACAGACGCATGAAAAAATGCTCATCATCACTGGTCATCAGAGAAATGCAAATCAAAACCACAATGAGATACCATCTCACACCAGTTAGAATGGCGATTACTAAAAAGTCAGGAAACAACAGATGCTGGAGAGGATGTGGAGAAATAGGAAGGGTTTACACTGTTGATGGGAGTGTAAATTAGTTCAACCATTGTGGAAGACAGTGTGGCGATTCCTCAAGGATCTAGAACTAGAAATACTATTTGACCCAGCGATCCTATTACTGGATATATACCCAAAGGACTATAAATCATGCTACTATAAATACATGTATGTTTATTGCAACACTATTCACAATAGCAAAGACTTGGAACCTACCCAAATGTCCATCAGTGATAGACTGGATTAAGAAAATGTGGCACATATACACCATGGAATACTATGCAGCCATAAAAAAGGATGAATTCATGTCCTTTGCAGGGACATGGATGAAGATGGAAACCATCATTCTCAGCAAACTATCCCAAGGACAGAAAAACAAACTCTGCGTGTTCTCACTCATAGGTGGGAATTGAACAATGAGAACACTTGGACACAGGGTGGGGAACATCGCACACCAGGGCCTGTCATGGGGTGGGGGACTGGGGGAGGGATAGCATTAGGAGAGGTACTTAATGTGAATGATGAGTTAATGGGTACAGCAAACCAACATGGCACATGTATACCTACGTAACAAACCTGCACATTGTGCACATGTACCCTAGAACTTTAAGTATAATTTAAAAAAAAGAATGGAATAAAATGTAATGATAGACTTCAACCTGTGGTTTTTCAGTGAAAATGGCTAATGAGGAATGCTCTCTTAAGAGTGATATCCCAGATTTAACACAACAGATACAGTTTCCTTGTCCAGTCTTTTTAAAGGACTCCATATTTATTTTAGCCACCTTATATTTATTTAACACTTGAGTATTTTTTTTTCAGTTCAGTTTAAAGTTGCAAAGAGTACTGTTGCTATCCATTTCAAGAAACTCTCATGGATGTTATAGGGATTATATGATGTATTATTCAAGATCCCAGCAAGAATCATACAGTGCATTCAAACAGAAGAACAGAGGGGAGGTTATTAATAAGAACACTTACAAAAGAATGGGCAAGTTAGTGAAAGGGACAAAAGGAGGAAGCAATTTCTGTAATGCAGAGGAAATAAGCTGAATTGAAAGAGATACCCCACAGATGAAGAGGGGTAAATACCAGCAATTCCACTTGTGGAGATACTCTCATTGAAAGCATGGTCTCATAGCAACCCATCTTCATAGCAACATTATCCACAATAATCAAAAGGTAGAAGCAACCCAATTGTCCATGGATGGATTAATGGATTAATAAAATGTGGTATATACATACACTGGAATATTATGCAGCCTTAAAAAGGAAGGAAATCTTGACACATGCTACAATGTGGATGAACCTTGGGGACCTTATGCTAACCTTGAGGATATTATCCTAAGTAAAATAAGCCAGTTACAAAAAAAGACACCTATTATATAATTCCACTTACATGAGATTCCTAGAGTAGTCAAATTCATAGAGATAGAAAATAGAATTGTGGTTTCTAGGAACTGAGGGGAGAGGAAACAAGGAGTTGTTTAATGTGTATAGACTGTCAGTTTTGCAAGATGAAAATAGTTCTGGAGATAAATGGAGGTGATAGTTGTACAACCATATCAAAAGTAGACTGAACTGTACATTTGAAGTGGTTAAGAGAGTACTTTTAAAGGTATTATACCATAATAAAAAATAGAAAAGTAAATGCAACTTTTGAATTATTTAATTTTCCAGGTCATGATTAGGACAGGTGTCCTAATATTATAACAAAACCATGTTTTCTGGGCTCATTATGATTAAAATGTTTGCAACTGTAGTCTCTCCAATAACAACAGCTACTATTTATTGGGTACCCTTTTTATATCAGATCTTGTGTTTGGTACTTTATACATTTGATATTATACAACATGCTGTTATCATGCCCATTTTGCAAAAAAGGAAACAAGCTCGGGGGGGTAAATGCCTTGCTTAAAGGCAAATTGTCAGTGACTTTCAGGGGCAGGATGTAGGCCTTGGCTTACCCAACTCTGGCTGCAATCTCCCTGAGTCACTCTGGTCTCTTGCAGGTGCCATGTCCCAACTTGTCTTATAGCATCAAGCGTTCTAATATTCCATGGATTTGGGTCAGAAGTTGTTCCTCTATCACCTGTTTTAGAATCCCCTGCCCTTCCTGGTCACTGTCACAGCAGCTGCCTCAATGGCCAGATGCTTGAGAGCAATGCATCGATACCACCTTATCCAAGAGAGAAATGGGGTTCTTCTAGTGTCTGCTTGCTTCTGCTGCTCTAAGACCAGGAGACATTTATTTCCCTGGCTTCTTAAGCTTATGTATGATTCTGGGTTAAACAGTTGTCAAGGACAGTCATTCATTCACTCACTCATTTAAATATTGAGCTACTTCCCTGTGTCAGGTATTGCTTTAGGCACTGAAGATTCAGAGGTATCTAAGGAAGAATGGTCCCCGACCTGGAGCTTACGGTTTGGTGGGGGCCAACAGAAATAATCATATAGGCCAGGCATGGTGTCTCACACCTGTAATTCCAGCACTTTGGGAGGCTGAGGTAGGTGAACTGAGTCCAGAAGTTTGAGACCAGCCTGGGCAACATGGCAAAACCCCATCTTTACAAAACACACAAAATATTAGCTGGGTGTGGTGGTATGCCTGAAATCCCAGTTACTGGGGAGGCTGAGTTGAGAAGATCGCTTGAGCCCAGAAGGCAGAGGTTGCAGTGAGATAAGATCATGCCACTATGCTCCAGCCTGGGCGATAGAGCAAGACTCTGTCTCCAAAAAAATAAAAATAAAAAAAATTATTTTACAAACAATGGCACAATTAAAATAATGTTAGGTGGTGGTGCTAAGTGCTAAGAAGAAAAACACTAAAGAGCAAGTTAGGGTAGAGGTACTACTATAGCTTGAGTGATAAGGGAAGAGGAGTGTCTGAAAAAAGAAAGCAAGCATAAGATGGAGGTAGCCATATGACTGCAGGAAAAAGAACACTACAGGCTGAGGAAACAACAAAAAGACCCTGAAACTGAAATGAATTTGACATGTTCAAGTTAGAGAACAGAAGCTCTTTCCCTGCAGTAGAGTGAATGAGGAGAATCGTAAGGGCTGAGTTTGGAGGAGTCAATGAGGTTTGGTCATGATGACTACTTTGGCCATGGTGAGGAATTTGGGTTTTATTTAAGGTACTCCAGGAAGTCATAAGCCAGGGAAAGGCATGCTCTGATTTATATCTGGGATGAAGGAGGTCAAGAGTGGATGTGGAGCCACCAACGAGGAGGGGGTTGCCGGAATCTAGAGGTAGGATGATGGTGACTAGGACAGCTTACCTTGGGAGCAGAACTGTCTTTCCCTGGGGTGACTGTCTTCTTATGAGCCAGCAATTCTGTAGCTTTTCTCTCTTCCTGCAGCCCCGGAGGCTGGGCAGGACAGAGAAAACCCTTTCCCTCAAGTCTGCCGCCTTGTCTGTTTCTTGCTGGGCCTTGCGGTGGTCCACATGCGCCTGGTCATGGGCAAGCTGCCCTGTCTCAAGCTTCTTCAGGCTCCTCTTGTGAAGCCCCGTGACTGTGGAGCCTCGGAGACTCTGCTAACCAAAAATGTCCCTCTCAGTCTCTAAGCAGATTGGGGTGTGCCTGTCCACTAGGCTCTTTAAGTGCCCAACTTTGTTACATGTGCTCAACTCAAGCACGAACATGCCAGTAAAAACAAAATAAAACAAAACAAAAAACAAAACAAAACAAAACAACAAAAAAACACAACTTCCAATGGCTTACTAAAAGGAAAGGAAAAGATTCCAAAAGATTTTTGGACACCAGATAGCTCTTCTTAAACAGAGCTTGATGAGTTAAGTGTAAATGAATCAGAAACATGTGCGTTGGATGTCTCTTTGCAGGCACTTGGGTTTAAAAATGAAACACAAGGGTTAGGGGAATGAGGGAAAACATGGTTGAGTTTTGCAAAGACCTGAATGAGAACTTCACAGAACAGAGGGCCCCAAACATGGTGCAATTTTTCCCTACTCTAATTTATTTCATCCCCAGACTGTGAGAGCTGCTTGATGTATGTGGCATTCTGTTGCATTTTCCTTGCAGACACTATGTCCCTAGTATTCCTTGTTTCCTTGCCAAAGGCCTTGTTATGCTGTGGGTTAAAACTATGCTTCACCAAAACTATTTTGACTTAAGCATCTTAAGAAGTTCACAGACTTTTTTTCTCATGAAATCCAGGCTTTTGATGGCGAGAGCTGACTCTATCTTTTAGGCTGTGCTGCAGCCTTATGTAGTTGAGAGAGAACACTGTTTTGGCACCATTCAGAAACTTACATGAGCTCCATGCCCTTGGGCAAGTCAGTAATGATACTATCTCAAAGCCAACTTTCTCATCTGTAAAATGAGGGACAACTCCTTCATTATTTGCTTCCAGAGTTGTTTGGGAGGGCTGTGTAAATTGCAGAACACATATCAATAAAATGGACGATTACGATGAACATACGAGAAGGGTTGTAAATGACTTTAAAATGGTACAATCACCTTATCTGGAAGAGATGTCTGGTAGAGGGGACAGTGAAATGTAGTTTTCTTCTTTTATGCTGAGGAAGGGTCGGAATGAGAGAAGAGATGAAAGTCAGCATGACTTCCTGTTCATGTTACACAGCTATCATGACTTAGAACCCTAGAATTCTAGGGCTTGGATGACATTGTGTTAGACTCTTTATTTCACACTTGAGAAATCTGAGTCAAATGGGGAAATAACTGGCCCAGGTCATGTAACTACCCCCAAAAACTGCCGGGATGCCTGTACCTGAGAGAATAAGGTGCATTCTTAGCAGTGGAAATGTCACAAAGATAGGAGTCAGCTATTTGTAAAGCATTTTCTCAGCATTTTGTGTCTTTATTTATTTATCTTAAATCTCCAGGGCTTAGCGTAATTCCTGGGATGAGATACACATTTAATAAAAAATTGCAGACTGAGAAAGAGGGAAGAATGTCAGATAGGAAGAAGATGAGCTGAAAATAAAGGGAAAGCATGATTTCCATCCTGGAGAAGCTTATAGTCCAGCTTACAGTCTTGTCTGTGGAAACAAGATATATATGGAAAAAAAAAAAACTTTTATTAGGCTAGCTAGCAGTTTATCAATCTTATTTATTCTTTCAAGAAACAAACTTTTGATTTTTTAGTCTTTTGTATGGGTTTTTGCATCTCAGTTTCATTCCACTCAGTTCTGATTTTGGTTATTTTCTTTCTCCTGCCAGCCCTGGGATTGGTTTGCTCTAGTTTTTTCTAGTTCGTCTAGGTATGATGTTAGGTTATTAATTTTAGATCTTTCTAACTTTTTGATACGGGTGTTTAGCACTATAAACTTTCCCCTTAAAACTGTTTTAGCTGTTATCTCAGAGATTCTGGTATGTTATATCTTTGTTATCATTAGTGTCAAAGAATTTCTTGATTTCTGCCTTAATTTCATTATTTACCCAAAAGTCATTCAGGAGCAGATTGTTTAATTTCCACGTCATTGTATGGTTTTGAGAGATTTTGGTATTGATTTCTATTTTTATTGTGCTGCGGGCCAAGAAGGTGGTTGATATAATTTCAGTTTTTTAAAAAATTAGTTGAGAATTGTTTTATGGCCAAGTGTGTGGTGAGTTTTAGAGTATGTGGCATGTGTAGATGAGAAGAATGTATATTTTGTTATTGGGTGGAGTATTCTGTACATATCTGTTAGGTTCATTTGGTGAAGTGTTGAATGTACGTCCTGAACATCTTTGTTAGTTTTCATTCCATGCTCATGGACAGGAAGAATAAATATTGTTAAAGCAGCCATACTTCCTGAAATAATTTACAGATTTGGCACTCTTTCTATCAAAATACCAACATTTTTCACAGAATTAGAAAAAAAAAATTCTAAAAATCCTATGGAACCAAAAAAGAGCCCAAATAGCCAAAGCAATCCTAAGTGAAAAAAAGCCAGAGGCATCACGAGACCTGACTTCGAACTACACTAGAAGCCTACAATAACCAACACAGCATGATACTGGTACAAAAACAGACACATAGACCAATGAAATAAGTTAGAAAACCCGGAAATAAAGCTGCACACATACAACCATCTGGTCTTTCACAAAGTTGACAATAACAAACAATGGGGAAAGCACTTCTTACTCAGTAAATGGTGCTGGGATAACTGGTTAGCCATATGCAGAAGATTGAAACTGGACTCCTTCCTTTCACCATACACAAAAATCAACTCAAGATAGATTAAAAACTTAAATATAAAACCTAAAACTAACCTAGGAAATACCATTCTGAACACAGGCCCTGTGAATGATTTCATGATGAAGACTCTAAAAGCAATTGAACAAAAACTAAAATTGACGACTGGGACATAATTAAATGAATAAGCTTCTGCACAGCAAAGTAACTATCAACAGAGTAAACAGACAACTACCATAGGGAGAACGTATTTGTGACCTGTGCATCCAATGAGGTCTAATATCCATAATCTATAAGGACATTAAAAAAATTAACAAACAAAAATCAAACAACCTTATTTAAAAAATGAGCAAAGGACATGAACAGACACTTCTTACAATAAATTATGTCCTTTGCAGCAACACAGATGCAGCTGGAGGCCATTCCTAAGTGAATTAACACAGGAACAGAAAACCAAATACCATATGTTCTCACTTATAAGTGGGAGCTAAGAAGGGAGCAAGGGACACTGGGGCCTACTTGAGGGTGGGGGTGGGAGGAGGCTGAGGACTGAAAAACTACCTATTGAGTGGAGGAAAGAAGAGGCTGGATGAGTTCAGAAACTAGGATAAGGATCAATGACAACCAAGTGAAAGACTCGGCACTGAATTTCTTGGTAGCCAAGGCAGAAAAGAGGAGAGATGAATTCCTTTCCTAAATTAAAAGGAACAAAAACAAAAGCACTCCTCTAAACACTCTTGAGTTTTGTGGCTGTTAGCCACTAAATACAAGCAAAATGATTAATTGAGAGGGAAACATAATTTTTGTTTTTTACTGATGAATCCTAAGAAAAATTGGTCACATGGTTCTTCATATAAGGGATATTGAATTACATGGTCTTTAACAGAAAATTTACAAAAGATGCAGAAACATTCTTCATATGGCTGTTTCATTTATTGACATTCAACAAAAACCAAGGACATTATGAAATTATAGCTCTTTGTAGGAATGTCTACACTGGCAAACTAAGGTCATGTAGCCTGATACACTGTTTAGAAGATCTCAATTTACACAGGGATAGATAGGCTTAAGGACTCTTAGGAGGGACACTTAACAAGTTAACCCAGTGGAAACCACCAATGTGCACACAGAAGGTTATCACCTCAGTTAATTGCTAGT
The DNA here is from genome assembly GCF_037993035.2 of Macaca fascicularis. Taxonomy (NCBI): domain Eukaryota; kingdom Metazoa; phylum Chordata; class Mammalia; order Primates; family Cercopithecidae; genus Macaca; species Macaca fascicularis. The sequence goes on from NC_088390.1 coordinate 50,452,051, forward strand.
GGAGAAAGGTGAGAATAGGGTTCTGAATGAAGGGTATGTATGTAGAGCGATTCTGACAGTAGAGAGAAGGAGATGGAAGGGCAGGATGGAAGGGCTCAGGTTAAAGCAGCATACAGACTCATAATGATTCAACAACAATGTGTCTGGGAGGCCACAGAATTAGATTCAAATGTAGGTAAAATTCTCACAGAGTATAAAGTGCTTGTGCAATGAGGCCTACCTTTGAGACCCCGAATAAGAAATTAAAGAGACAATAAATAGCCCAGGGTTCAAAATGATTGTATTTCCAAATGGAAGAGATCTCCAACACCCAGATAAACAGTGTTATTTATGATTCAAGCACTACTGAAAAATGTCAAGAAAATCAAATTTTAACATTTACAGCTTACAAAAGTTATCTACTCTGGTGTCCCAGAGAAGAGCCAGTAGCTAGATACTCCTCCAGGTAATAAGACTTTTTTACATGTGTCCCTCCCCTATCAGATAATATGCCCTTTGACTGGTTACTTTGCCAACAGAGTAAGCTCTTTACATCTATAGGTTCTGCATCTGTGGATTCAACCAACTGAGGATTGAAAATACTTGAAAACAAAAAGAGAGCAAAACAATAAAAACGATACAGTATAACAACAACTTATATAGCATTTACATTGCACTAGGTATTATATTATATTATAATATAATATTATATTATAAGTAATCTACAGATGATTTAAAGTAAATAAGAGGGTGTGTGTATGTTACATGCAAATACTATGCCATTTTATATAAGGGATTTGAGCATCCATGGATTTTTGTATCCATGGGGGTCCTGGAATACTGAAGGCCAGCTGTACAGTCCTATACTTGGCTTCCATGCTGTGAAAGTCCTTTTCAGGCTCCCGAAATCTCTAACCACAGCCTAAAATTCTGACTTTATTAAACATTGTACATGATATGGCTTGGCTCTGTGTCCCCATTCAAATCTCATCTCAAATTGTAATTCCCACATGTCAAGGGAGGGACCTGGTGGGAAGTGATTGAATCATGGGGATGGTTTCCTCCATGCTGTTCTCAAGAGAACTGATGGTTTTAAAAGTGTTTGGCAGTTCCCCTCTTTCTTTTTCTCTCCTGATACCTTGTGAAGAAGGTGCTTGCTTCCCCTTTGCCTTCTGCCATGATGGTAAGTTTCCTGAGTCATCTCCAGCCTTGTGAAACTGAGTCAATTAAACTTTTTGTTTATAAATTACCCAGTCTCAGGTAGTATAATTAGAGCAGTATGAGAATAGACTGATAGAGCACCATTTGCCCAAATCTTGGGATTGTTCTCAGAATATCTGTGGTTCTTTACATCCCACAAAACCCATGAGCCTATATCAACATATATTATTATTTTTAAATAATATTAAACTGGCATGGAAATGGATGCGTGGAGCAGAGAGAGTTAAGAGGGATTTTCAGAGTGGCTATAATTTAGATGGGGATATCACATAAAAATGCAAAAAAGTAGATGAGGATATGGCCTGAGCTAGAGGGCTGGGGGAGGGTAATGCTGTTTATGCCAAAAAAAAAAAAAAACAAAAACAAAAAAAAACCCCAAAGTATTTGTAGAGGGCAAATATAGCACTAATAGGTTTCATGGGTCCCAAATAAGATGGACTATGAATCATGGAAAGGAATTTTGAGGCCATTGTTAACAGCCCAATGTAGTAGCTTACAAATGAGAAAACTGAAGCCCAAGTAGACTGCCATTTTTCTAAGGTCAGAAAGTGGCAGAGCTAATGTTAGAATTCAAACCCACAGAATCCAAGGTCAGTGCTCTATGCTCACTATGCTGAAGAGTTGTGAGTATGGAAGAGCTGTCTTGTCATCCTGAGAACTCATTGACTTTGAGGGGCCTGAAAAGCACAGGGAAGATGAGATATGTGTGGGAAATGTTCCCAAATCAATAGAAAAGGAGGGAAAGAAAGTGTATGTAGACTGCAAACTTGAAATTTCCTTCTGATGTCTTAATGAGCTCTTGAAAACCAGAGCTGCTGGAAAATATTGAGAATCCTCTAAGTTTGGGAAGTCTAACAGGCAGAGTAGGCTTGTGATGCACAAAAGTTGCCCATGTCAGCCCAGGCAGGCATGTAGCCAGCAGGTCCGGCTGTTCATATTTCAGAAAAAGGGCAAAGAGATCGATGGAATCTTTCTGCAGAGGAAAAGAGGCTCCAGTATATGAATAAGTTACATAGCTCAGCCTCTTCAGAGACAACACAAACCCACTGTGGTTACCTGACTTCATTATGTGGCTTTCCCACAGATTTGACCAACATTTAGCAATCCATTTCCCAGAGTTCCATGGCATCTTTCTGTCAACTTGATTGATGGGCAGCTCCTATAGGAACGTGGATCTCTATGACCATCTTCAGTGAGACTACAGTACCGTGTTACCTGTCTGGAAAGTGAGGGATGTGGGAGTCTCACACAAAACACTTCCTCTCCTCTTTTCTTTGCTCTCTTCGATTTTTTTTTTACAAAATGTAATGTCACAATGGCAGCCTCAGAGGTTAGACTTCCATTGTTACTTGGCCCCTAGAAGGGGTCTTTAAATCTAGAACTGTTGAAAGTCCTTTGGGATGGAGGTTAAGGTACAACAACAGGTATCAGAGGGACTATGACAAATGAGAATGGTGTCAAAAGAGACTGTTCAAATAAACAGTTGGATGCTTGGACGTATAGTCTGAAGACCTCAGATCTTTCTCTCTCCTCTGTTATTCTTTCCCCCCAAAACAGAAGATTAAGTTTGCTGTGAACATGAGCTGATGAAAAGAATTCAAATAGTGCTTTGAATAGGACCCCAGTCAGACCCACAGGAGAGCTACAAATTGCTTTTGGAGACACCAGTCTCCCTTTACAGAAAGTTAGCAGAAAGCCCACATATCTTCTTTCTATAAGGTACTAACTTGTAAATTAACCTTTAATGGTGTATAAATGATGTTCTGAAAGAACTGCTTATGCAGCTATATTTATGATCTAGAAAATTGCAAATATTTACAAGATTATAGGTGTTAATGGTCTGTCAAAAATGTTTGTATATTGTACATACATTAAACCCCAGTTTCAGACCACCCTGGTATAAAAGACCACCACTCTCTAGTCCCATATAGTGTTTCACTTTGAATCCATATATGCCAATCCCTATAATTAGCCTGCTCCCTAATATAGATCAAGTCCACTTTATAGGGAATTCTCTCGATAGTTTTCATTTAGTTTAAATCCAGTACCCAGGCTGCCTATGTAAACTGTTTGCTAAATGGTCCAGGATGGCCAATCGATCTTATGTCAGCAATGCCTGTGAACTTGTTCATCTTGTTTCTGAGTTGGCCCCACTGTAGAGCCTAAGTGCCCTTGTTTGATTCCTTTCCGGAAATAAAATTAAGCATATATTCATGCCTCCATGACTCGACCTCTCTGCTAATGTTTGGTCATTCGAGCACAAATGCACGTGAGCTGCAGACATAATTCAGTTCCAAGAGCTGCTTAATGTTACAAAAGCATCTTAACTACGGTGCTTGACAATGGGAAAGGGCATGGACAAAGGGGGAAAAGAATCTTCTTTCTCCTGTAATTGTTACTCCTTTTGTGGTTCGTCTCTCTAACTATCTTGCTGTATTACTGCTCTGTGAGGGGGTATGGCAGGAAAAAAATAAAAAAGGTCACAGGTTGTTTTGAAATGGTTCTTCCATCCTCATCTATTATCTCATTTGCACATTTTCATTAATGTCAAACTGTTTCTATGGCTGTCTCAAGACGATCGTTCCCCGGAGGCATTTGCCAGAGCTATGTCTGCTTCGTAGGAATTTATAGAGCAAACTTATTTTCAAATGCTACAAAAGAAACTGCCTTCCCACCTACTCTGATAAAAACATGCAGGAATACAGTTGCCGAAAGTCTTGACTTGAAAAGGGTAACTTTTAAATTTCCATATAAATCTCCAAATAATCCCTCCAACCCTCCTCCCCCATCTCACCCTTAAAAACAGAGCGGGGAAACAATAAAATCAATTTTCCCTTAATCCCTTTAACGAGCCTTGATGACACACACTTAATTTTCTTGAAAATAAAATGGTGTTTGGGTGGCTGCGATGGATTGAAACCATTGAAGTTACTGCAGAAGTCTTAAATGGAACAGGCCAAATGGCTTCAGATTCCAAATGAGGAGCAGGATGCCCTAGATGGAAGGAAGAGGCTGGTGACTGCCCTGAGGCATCAGAAACTCTGTGTTGGGAAGAAGGTGGTGGAACCTTCAATCCTTTCCAGCTTCTCTCTGAGATGATTCTCAGAGCTACCAAGTCTTTCAACCAACCTAGTATTTGGGAAAGCTTTGTTAAAATTATATGAGAATTCTTGGAGGGCTTAGACCCAGAGAATTCCACTGGAGCCGATCTGGAAATCTCTTCACCTTGATCTTGAAATGCCTTTCAGATCCCTTAGGCTAATGATTATCCAACTAGAATCATGGCCCTTGGAGACCCAGGCAGGGAGAAATGGTCTTCTCTGAGATATTCCCATATGTCTGTGATGGTTAATATTGAGTGTCAACTTGATTGGATTGAAGGATGCAAAGTATTGTTCCTGGGTGTGTCTGTGAGGGTGTTGCCAAAGGAGATTAACATTTGAGTCAGTGGATAGGGAGATGCGGACCCATCCTTAGTCTGGGTGGGCACCATCTAATCAGCTGCCAGTGTGGCTACAATAAAAGCAGGCAGAAAAACGTGGAAGGACTAGACTAGCTGAGTCTTCCAGCCTTCATCTTTCTCCCATGCTGGATGCTTCCTGCCCTTGAACATGGGACTCCAAGTTCTTCAGCTTTGGGACTCTTAGTTGACCACAGACTGAAGGCTGCACTGTTGGCTTGCCTACTTTTGAGGTTTTGGAACTCAGACTGGCTTCCTTGCTACTCAGCTTGCAGATGGCCTATTGTGGTACTTCACCTTGTGATCATGTGAGATAATACTCCTTAATAAAATCCCCTTCATATATACATCTATTCTGTTAGTTCTGTCCCTCTAGAGAACCTTAGTACAATGTCAGAAACACTCACCAGAGTTATAGAGCTACCCAGGTTCAACTGCAAAGAGGAACTAAGACATATTTTCTTTCTGTTAACTGAAATGCTAGCAACTCAATGTGTTTCATGTTGGTCTTCTTACAATGGCAGTTTTTGATTAATAAGAAAAATGTGAAAATTATTTCTCAATAACAGCATCTGGCGTGTAGACAATATTGTTCAAAATATAGTATCTGGGAGGAAAGGAAGATAACAAGGTCTGTGAAGGTGAAAAGTGCGGTGCCACTGGCTTAGGGGTGGGACTCTGCACAGGCTACTAAGCACCAGGTCACTGCTTTTTAATTTAGGTGCCAAATGAGGAAGCCAAAGAGTAAAGCAAACGCAAGATGCAGAACCCATTTAGGGACAGATTCCAATCTCTGTTCAATTTCTCTTTTATGTTTATCTAGGAGAACAAATGGCTGAACAGTCTACTGTATTTGCATGCTCTCAAAAGAGGAGTAAGTTACCTCTCTCTGTCATTTGGGAAGTAATCCTCTTTTGTGTAGGAAATGTGCATATTAAAATTAGGAAGCCACCCAGGCACTAAGCAGGTGAGACTGTTTGGACCTGGCTGTTCCCTAGTGTTGTTTAAAGGAGAGGTGGCTAGAGTAATCACCCAAACAGCCATGCTTCTACTGTGCCTGGTGAGGCTGGCAGGGCCTGGGAGGAATTCATCAATTGTTTCAAACTATTTTTTTTTGAACATTATGGGTTTGGCAAAACCCCAGACATACTTTACCAAGTACTTTTTTCCTTCATTTTTAAATCCCCTGTGTATTTCAAATGCAATCCGTATGTTACTGATTCATTTACACTTAACTCATCAAAAATGCTGGTTGGGATGAATTAGTTGATGCCCAAGGAGAAGTATGGTCTCCTTTTAAAGGAGATGTTAGAAACCTTGACCCCACCCACCCCTATTTGCCAAAGGCAGTGCAAAGTGAATCAGCACCCCTACCCTGCCCCACCACCACCACCAATTTTTAATAACATTAGAAAAGGCAATTCCAAGGAGTACTAAATTTGGGGAAATTCTTTATTCCACTCTCCCTCATTTAAAAATCTTGTGCATTTTAAGGGAAATCTAATCCATATGCCTCTGATTCATTTACACTTAAATCATTAAAATGTTGTTTTGAACAAGCCACTTGGTGAACAGAAATGAATATGAGCTTTCTTTTATTATTATTTCTTCCAGCTCTTTTCTGCAAAACAGGAAGTCACATTGGGAAAGCTGAATATCCTCCAAAAGTTTAAATTTGGTATGATAATTCTTAGGCCACCATGGTTTAGATAAATCTATTTTTGCCTATCCTTGCATGGAACCCAGTGCAGCTCTCTGCTTGGATGGCAGATGTATGCTTATAATTGCACGTAATCAGTTAAATTGCATGTGCAAGTATGTTACTTCCTTTGAGTAATTTGCAAAGTGTGTGTGTGTGTGTGTGTGTATGTGTGTGTGTGTGTGTGTGTGTGTTTGGAGGTGGGGTAGGGGAGTGATACCAACTCTTTTGGATCCTAAATATACCTGGTAGAATGGGACTGAAAAAGAAACTATATGCTGAAAACAGAAGAGAATTTACTTGAAACTGTTTATATATTTGCCACAAGCATTAACAGGAAACACATTAGATATAGTTTTCATTAACTACAGAGTCATTGAACTAGTATTATCAAGCTCACCGGCAAAGTTGCAAATTTTTAGTCTCCTTTTTCTCCATCCTCTGTGATAAGAGATGCCAGTGAACTTCACTCTCTTTTTTATCATTTTATTTCCCTTTCCTGAATCTCATAGTAGCTTATGGTATACATTCTACTGGGAACACCTCCCTACCCCAACCTTTTCATTTTACAGAGGAGGAAACAGAAGTCTAAGAGTTAGTGACAAAACAGGGACAATCCATAGAAAACTGGGCTCCTGAAGTCAGGCAGTTTCACCACTTTGCCCTAGCAGTACTTGCCAAAAATCAAATGCCTATATACAGATATATGGCACATCACATACATTAATCTCTTCCAATCCTTAAAGAAGTTCTAACGTAGGAGCCACTGCTACTCTCCTTTATCGGATGTGAAAATGGCAATTTTGAGCAATGTTACAGAGTTTGTAAGTAGAAGAGTCGGGATCTCACATGATCTCCCACAGGGGCAGCGTAGCATGGTGATTAAAAAGGAGGTCTGTGAAGAGTGTTTGAGTACTGGCTTCACCATTCAGTAGTTGATGATTTTAGGCCTGTTACTTCACCTTTCTGCATCTTTGTTCCCTCAAATATGGAGATAATGGTACCTACACGACAGAGCTGTTGTGAAGATTACACAAGAGACTCCACGTCACAGTGTCTAGATGTAATTAATAAGCACTCAAGTCACATGGACACTCTACATCTCTAATACTTTGGAAATTTCATCAGTGCAAAGGAAAACCTCTACCATTTAATTTTAATTTTTTTTTGAAACGGAGTCTCACTCTGTCGCCCAGGCCAGAGTGCAGTGGCGCCATCTCGGCTCACTGCAAGCCTCCCGGGTTCAGGCCATTCTCCTGCCTCAGCCTCCCGAGTAGCTGGGACTCCAGGCACCCGCCACCTCACCCGGCTAATTTTTTTGTATTTTTGTAGAGATGGGGTTTTATCGTGTTAGCCAGGATGGTCTCGATCTCCTGACCTCGTGATCCGCCTGCCTCGGCCTCCCAAAGTGCTGGGATTACAGGTGTGAGCCACTGCGCCCGGCCTCTACCATTTTATTAATAAAGATGCCAGTACTAGATGCTGTGGACCAGTTAAATTGTATGTATCCTGAAGTATTGCCTCTCTACCAGCCCCTTATTCCAAATTCTGCCCCATGGTAAACAGGCTCCAGGTGCACACAGGTCTGTGGCAGAAAGCACATGGTGTCACCATCTTCCCAACATGGAACCGAGCAATAAACCCTCACACCTTATGGGAATGTGAAAGCAAAACTGAGATAATTTAGAGGAAAAAAATAGCATCATAGCAACCATTTTACAATATTGTCTTTATTTTCACATCAAGAGCCTAGTGCTGTCTTTAAAATATAATTTTTAAGCCATAGTAGGGGGCAAACATTTCCAGTTTGGATCATGAGTCATGAAAGTTCCTAAAAGTTCACCTAACAGGTAAAGCCATCTGAAGCCCATTAAAATTGTGGAATGAAGATTTCATGGCAAATAAAAATACTATATCACTTTAATAAAATCATCATGTGCAGGTGAACATGGAAAGAAAACTGAACTGGATGTGTAAGTCCTTATCCAGCTCTACTTACTCTGGCTGAAATTGTAAACCTCCAAGAGAAGAGCCTGTTAGCAGCCACGTCATCAATCTGCTGAAGAAGCTGGTGTTAGTGTCTAGATCTTTCAAATATTCTAAGTGGAGTAATGACAGTGAGGCTTCCAGGGTAGCATCTGAATAGGGACAGAGTGAGCAGCTGACAACACGCTCTTGGAAGGTGGAGGGGTTGGAGAGAGGGAAGAAGACTTCGCCAGGTAAGAAACCAACATGTTTCCCCTTTGGTTCCAAAATCCTCTCCTGGAGCTCCAAATACTACTTGAGAAAACCTATGGGAACCTGTTTTCTAGATTGAGGGTGACACACCCTTTAATAATAATTTCTTAAATTGTCCAAGGGAAACTATGGCTATCTGTTTCCACCGTGATAAACACCTGGATGAAGGCTGGCGAGAAGGAGTCCCCTGAACAGGCCCTGTGTCCTCATTTCCTCGTAGCCTGGAGGGTAGGTGACTGTGAGTATACTGGCAAGGGTTCTGAGAGGGCATCGTCCTGGGAGAGAAGCTAAGTTTGGTGTGGAGAATGTTGGAAAATGCTCCCACCACCGTATCATCTGGGTGTCTGCAGGGCCTGAGCCTGTGAGATTTCCCCTCTTTTTCCAGACGTATGAGCAAGACAGAGACTGTCAATGTTTAAGGGCCGGTGAATAACCAGTCGCATTGCACATTCACATGAATGTGGCCCTATTGTTTGCAGTTCCACCTGCAGCCAAAGGCAAGGAACAGTGAATCCTATAGATGCTTAAGGGTTCCAGGATTCTAGGATCTCTGATCATTAACCCTCCAGTGTCAGTTTTTCTTAGTAGAAAAATGACATCTGTACCCCAAGTACCACTGCATTATCATCATCGCCATCGCCACCACCATTGATACAAAAACTATTGAGTTCTTACTATGTCAGGCACCAAACCAAGGCCCTCAAACAATCATTTCACTAATTTACTGTAACCCTTTGAAGTTGGTCCCATCACAATACTGCTATTTATAAATCAGTAACCCACAGTTAAATGAGTTAAGTGACTTGACTAAGGTCACCAGGACAGCGAGTGACAGGTCTAAGACTTGACTTCAAAGCCTGTGATGTTGCAGTTAGGCAATCTGGGACTAATATGAATGAATCAATGAATGAGTAGGCAAATAAGTATAAAGATCCATTCTGACTTGACTCCCTTTAGTGACTCTTGATAATATTAGGGGATAGTAGTATTTGGTAAGAGAGCTAGGCTTGGGTTTGAATTCCAGATGAGTCACTTTCTAGATGTGTGGCCTTAGGCTGGTAATTACCTATCTGAACTTAATTTTCTATCTGTAAAATGGAGGATATTAGCCACTCTATAGATTTGTTATAAATATTCTTGTGTATAATAGATAAAGGGCTTGTTTCATCATTGGTCCTTGATATGGGTTACATACTATTTTCTCACACTTTAAATGTTTGTTTCAATTAATCATTTCATGTGACCTAAAGCTATCATTCAGAAAAAGAAAAGTGTCGGATGGCAGTCTCATTTTCTGCCCCTCACTTCCTACAATTGTTATACCTTCAAAATGTAAGACTCTTCTTCTTCTGTTCTTTATTCCAGGTTTCACAACCCCAAATAATTCTCCACCATGAAAAAGCAAACCCTGCACATTGCAGCCTCCTGTAATAAGGACGGAGAACTAGACAATAGGCTTTTGTCTGCCATGAGGAAAATGCCTGAGTTTTGAGAGACTAAAAGAAATATTACATTGTTCTTATTCTGCAATTTGTAAATAATTATTTCCTTCCAAGCTCACAAACAAGGGATTAAAATAAAGACTTTCCCATTTCCCAATAAAATAGCTTGACTTGAGTTTTTGAAAATGTTTTCATTCATCTTTTCTAACTCCTTCGCAGCTGTTCTCAGACTAACTCTAGCACTGGTGATGTACATTGCTAGACAATGAAGGAATTCAGAATGGAAATGGCCACTCTTGGGGCAGGGTTCAGCTCATGATACATTCTTTCTTCAGACAAAATTACTATGTCTATATTTTATTTATTTATTAAAATTAAAATAGAGATACAGTTTTGCCAGGTTGCCCAGGCTGGTCTCAAACTCCTGGTGTCAAGCAATCCTCTTGCCTCAGCCTCCCAAAGTCCTGAGATTACAGGCATGAGTCACTGTTACCAGCCCCAAATTACTATCTCTAATGAGTTTTCTCCATGGCAATTTTGCAGTTCCTACATAAATTCCTAATATTAGATTATGGAGGCTTAACAAGTAATGATAAAATATAATCACGGTACTCAAACGTTTTAAACTTGATGGTCTTGAATGTCTAACATTTAACAAGCGTGTGTAAATGCTGTGCGACATATAATAGCCCAGTGAAAAGTTGACCCATTTACAAAGCGTGATTGGGTTACAATGCCACACTGACCTTCTTGCTTTGTAAACAGGCCACATTTTCATAGGGTAACATGTAGATTAAATTTCCATTAAAAAATAACTGCTTCTAAATGTACGCCATTAATTCTGACTTTTTTGTGGGGCCAAGGAAAAGATGGAAATGCAGTATTTTCATTTTTCCAGTCTGATTCTCACAAGGAATATCCCTCCCACACTGCCTGAGTCTAAAGAAAGTAATGATTGTCTTTCGCGGGGGCAAACCTCTGTGGTTAGGGGATTGTGTTGGCAGAGAAGGATAAACCCTACTCCTAGGTGTTTGGAGCTGTGCTATGCCTCAAAATAGGGAGGAATCTGAGTAAAGCTGAGACTTACTTCTTACTGTATCCCCTCTGCATCCCAAGCCACCAATGTTCCCTCCAGTATGTCTGAGGGCCCCTGGTTCAAGGACTGTGGAGACACAACCAACAATACCATCTTCTCCAAAACACCATCAACACAGGGCTGGCATAAAAGGGAATCATCTGAGAGTTGCAAGGCCATGGTCAAGGCTGGTTTAGAATGGAGGAATTCCTTCCATGGCTACCTTTGTCCCCATCCTCAGTCCTTTCTATATGGGTTTGTTGTCTCATTGCTCACTCTCTCTCTTTTGGACCTTCTCTGACAGCAGTCATTTAAGTCTTAGTGTTAATGGATTTCAGAGGCCAGACTGGTCTGATGGCTGGAGGCAGGATGTGCAGAAAGGGGTGAAAGAGCAGGGTTTTTTGTGTCTGGGGGTTGCCATATATTTGCAGCCATGGCTATAGATTTATATTCCTCCCTTCCAGAGCACAGGTTCTTCACTCTTTCATCAGCCTCCCTCCTTACTATCCCTTCTTCCCAGGGATCTGGGGCCCATGTTCATGGTGACCTCTTTTGGCCTCTGCTCTAACTCTGTCTTGTGAAAGTTCCATCCCAGAGTGGCTGAGGTCAATGCGACCTGGATGGAGGGCTTTTTCAAAGCTCCCCTGGTGATTCTGATGTGCCCTAGGGGTTGAGAAGCTCCTCAGAAAGAGGACCCTCGTTTCCTTCCGAGAACCAGCATGAATGCTAGGGAAATTAGGCTGCTGGAAATGCCAGAGGACAGCAGATATGGAGATAGAATCAAGGGAAAGGACATACTGGGACATCTCAGCTAGGGAAAAGAAGCACAGTCATTCACAAAATCTGGTAAGCACAACTAACCACCCTTAGATAATGAAAGGTACACACAGACAAAGTCAACAGGGCAGTTTTGTTGTAACTTTCAATGTGTAAAACCGCTATGATTCATCTACACTTAGGCTCCCATTGACCATGTAGTACTAATTGTTATAACTTTAAAATTGGTAAAAACATTCACACCTTGCACCCTCTTGGCACTGTAGCGCTCCAGAATAGTATAAATTACCAATTACCTGGAACAATGGTGAGCATGGGGCAGTGGTTCAGAAATCCAATATGCTGAAGGATTGTTTTATTTGTCTTTGCTCCTCTAAGCATTTTCTGACACATGTTCTGTTCTGGTGAAACATTAATTTTCATAAAAGACTATTGGGGTCAGCATTAGAAAAATTTCAGTAATACTGAATATTTGTTCTCCAAATTCTCAACAGAATATATGACCTTTATAACCTTGAATGTTCCATCTCATAGTCCTTATTAAAAACTAGTTTAAAGAGATAATAAATAGGACTTGCACAGAAGATATGAAGATACATATGTAAATGCCCAAAATACAATGTCTGGGCACACTCCAAAAGCCCAATCAAAGCAAATCCTTTATTATTGCTCTAGGTGATGTAAATCCTGGATATCCCTGAATAAAGCTGGGCCCTCAGTGAGCTGTACGTGTGGACTCATAACATTCTGGATTTTTTATTTTTATTTTTATTTTTGAGACAAGGTCTTACTCTGTCGCCCAGGCTGGAGTGCAGTGGGGTGATCTCAGCTTACTGCAATCTCTGCCGCCCAGGTTCAAGTGATTCTCTTGTGCTGTGGCCTCCTGAATAGCTGGGATATAGGCACATGCCACCATGCCCTGCTAATTTTTGTATTTTTAGTAGAGATGGGGTTTTACCATATTAGCCAGGTTAGTCTCAAACTCCTGACCTCAAATGATCTGTTCACCTTGGCCTCCCAAGGTGCCGGGATTATGGGCATGAGCCACCGCACCCGGCCTGGCCTCCTATCCAGATATTTTCATTGTCCTGGGCATTGTATACCCAATGGCCTTCAGAATGGCTCAGGAAACAACCTGTCAGAATTCACTGTTGAATTAATAGAAGCAATGTCTTTTCTGAGGACCTAATGGAGAAATTTCATTGAGGCTTCAGGGCGAGAACAGTTGTATTTCTTCTGAGAATCTAGACTCTTGATTTGATGCCTACCAAAATTTATGTTTTCATCCTTTCTCTGCTGCTAGGAAGTACAGCATTAATTGGTAGCCCATTTTTAGCAACTGTGTAGAATCTTTTCAGTGCATTTAGTTTACCAAAGCTACTTATTGCTTCACTTAATTTTCCTCATTCTTCTTTCTCACTCGAGATTACATCAATTATTATTATTATTTGAAGACAAATTCTCGCTCTGTCACCCAGGTTGGATGCAGTGACACAAACATAGCTCACTGCAACCTCAAACTTCTGGGCTAAAGCAATCCCCTCACCTCACCCTCTTGAGTAGCCAGGACTACAGGCATGCACCACCCTACCCAACTAATTTTTAAAAATTACTTGTAGAGATGGGGTCTCACTATGTTGCCCAGTCTAGTCTCAAACTCTTGGCCTCAAGTGATTCTCCTTTGTGGGGCTCCAAGAGTGGTGGGATTACATGTGTGAGCCACCATACCTGGTCCCTCTATTATTTTTATCTTATTATACTGTATTTTTATCTTATTATACTGTAAGTATTTCAATGATCTTATTATACTGCAATCCCCCTACCTCACTCTCCTTAGTAGCCAGGACTACAGGCATGGCATGCCCCACCCTGCCCAGCTAATTTTAAAAAATTACTTGTAGAGATGGTGTCTCACTATGTTGCCCAGTCTAGTCTCAAACTCTTGACCTAAAGTGATCCTCCCTTGTGGGACTCCCAGAGTGGTGGGATTACATGTGTGAGCCACCGTACCTGGTCCATCCATTATTATTTTGATCATATTGTACTGTAAGTATTTAAAATTTAAAAGAAAAAACATGTAAGAAGTGGGAGGAAACCAAACAAGCAAACAAATAAATGCAGCTGGACTAGAAATACATTTAAATAATTATGTTGCAGATTTTATGCCCTCATTTTCTCTGTAGTGAAAAGAGCATATTACCAAGAGTTCTAGTCTTGGTGTCATCATCGGTTAGCTGTGTAACTTGAACAAATCACTTTACTACCTCCAGGTCTTCTGTTTCTTCAGCTACAGAATGAAGAAGTGGAAATCCATGATGAAAGTTACTTTCACTAGTCACAACCTTAGATGTATAAACGAATTTGCTTCTCTGAGCAGATATAATCAACTCACAAAGGCTCTGAATGGCAAATAGAAGCTAGCTTATCATCCTCTATTATTCTGTGGTTAAGCCGGAGTCTGTAATTCATAAAAAATTCCTGATAGTTAATTGTCTTGAGCCAACTTGGTACCTTCTAGGGAGTTTATAATCTAATAGATATCTCTAAAATTCATTCTTCTCAATATCCTAAGGAGAGCAGGCATGCAGTAAGCATTTACTAAATACATAGAAGGATGAATGAGTGGATGAATACATTCTTGAATAGCTTTTCAAAGTTAGGATTCTTTTGTAGGGTCTCAGAGATCTCTTTTTACAGAAGCTAGGAGTATTGGTGACTTTTTTTTTTTTTCTCTTCTTTTAACTCTCTTGATAGAACATGCATTTCCATGTTAGCTTTCAAATTTCATCTGGAGTGGGACTCAAAACAAATGAGATGAGGTCAAGTGGATGGTTGTTACCATCAAAGCAAGTAAGTAAAAATAACCACTGTGCAGTTCTGAGATAGATGGCTAATCTGGAACTTGGACAACGGGGAAAAACCTTTTGGGTAGGGAGAGATTCACATACTCTGCTAACTGCTTCACAAAAGTCTTTCCTGATCTATGTGCAATTAAGTCAAATGTTGGCTTAACTAGAATAAAACTTGCCCCAAACAGAGGCTTCATTTTTAAGAAAATCAATTACATGCACTTAAATAAGATTTCATTTATTACTTTACTCTTCGGGTCAGATATTGCGTTTTCAGAGTCTCACTCTGTTGCCCAGGCTGGAGTGCAGCTCACTGCAACCTCTGCTTCCTGGGTTCAAGTGATTCTCATCCCTCAGCCTCCCTAGTAGCTGGGATTACAGGCATGTGCCACCATGCCCAGCTAATTTTTTGTATTTTTAGTAGAGACAGAGGTTTCACCATGTTGGTCAGGCTGGTCTCGAACTCCTGGCCTCAAATGATCTGCCCTCCTTGGCCTCCCAAAGTGCTGGGTTTATGGGCATGAGCCACTGCGGTCAGCCTTCAGAAGCGCTTTATCAATGTGACAGTTGAAACGTTATTTCACAGCATTGCAAAGCTGTGCATAGCTCTCATGTTAAAGGAGACCCATTAAAGAAATACTGAGTAAATACAATTTAGCTTTCTTTGGGGAAAAAAAAATTACCAATCTTTATTTTGTCGTTAACAAGATTATATATCTGGCACTGTGGTAAGCAGTTTCAACTTGTTTCTGGAAAGAGGTGAGGTATAAATACATTCAATAAATAAAATGATGTGACAGGTTTAGCTTGCCCTCCAACTTTCCTGCATGGGAAAATTGTCCAAATTGTTAAAAAGTAATAAAGCCTCAGATAATAATCAATGATAGTTATACTATTTTAAATACATGGCCATACATAATGGTCTATTGTACTGAGAAGGGAAACCTTGGGCTGAACACCATATTTCTTAATCAATTGTTGGCTTGCTTAAGGCAATTAACTCTTGATGGTACCCTTTTCCCATCACTTAAGAAGAGCTGGGATACGATGTATAGATCTACTTTGTGTGGCATAGATGCTTTAAGAAAAAATACTCTGTGTGCAGAAATTGGTACTGATTTACTATTTTCAATATTAATATCAAGCTCCCTGGGTGAATGATGTAATAATTATGTGTTTAGTTTTGGATAGGAACATGTCAATTAAAGAAGGATAAATTCTTGGCAAGTATGCCATCACTTTCCCCTACTGTGCCTATGGCAGACATGAGTAAACAACTCTGCCCTTCTTTTTCAATAGCTGCGCTGTGACTTTAGGATCATTTGAACCACTGTTTCAGTGGATTGTAGTGCTCATGTAAGATGCAGCCTGATTTCCCATGCATTTTGAAGCGGGCAAAATGTACCAGAGGAGGGTCCATGGAATGTTTTAAGTAGGTGTATTTCAACACTAGATTCTAAATGAAGAATAAAACCGGGTTTTTTGAACTCCCAGTTTCCAAAGGAAATAGAGAAGGGAGTATTCTTGGGTTATTGTTGTCTTTTCTGCTCCATTTTTTAATGAGAACATGGGCCTCTGTTCCTACGGATATGCTGGGGGTGGGTGTATCAAGGGGCAACCAAGCAAGTTGGGCTCCAACGTCCTTACCTTTGTTTCAACCACTGTATAAATGTGTACAGTAACACCATTCCACAGAAGTTTGTTTTTGCCTTGGAAATAATGCTAACAATGGTGCAGCAGAAAATCCAGAAGCCCTGGAAACTGCCCCAGTGACTACATCTCCATTAGTGAGGTGGGACAGTTGGCTTTCTATACGGGAAAAAGTAAAATCCTCTCCTAATTTACCTCCGTATAAAAAACCAGCAGACCCACAGCACTGAACAATCTACCATTTCCCACTGATGTCTCCCCACTGATGTCTCACGATTTCCACTTTTGTTTACCAGGGTCCACTATGGGTCCATTTCTGAGATCTCTATCCTAGTCCAGCATCCCCGGGACAATACATACTACCTTAGTGGCTGCAACTTGGTAAGTCTAGCTGACTATTCATGGCAAGTTTGCCTAATCTTTATTCTTTTTTTAAAATTGTCTTGGCTATTCTGGGACTTTTGTTCTTCCATATGGAGTTTAGAATCAGTTTGTCAAGTCCTATAAGTAATCCTGTTGGGATTTTTATTAGATTTCTTTTGAATTTACAGAGTCCTGTGCTGTCATCCAGGCTGGAGTGCCGTGGGGCAACCTTGGCTCACTGCAACCTCTGCCTCCCAGGTTCAAGCGATTCTCCTGCTTCAGCCTCCCGAGTAGCTGGGATTACAGGCGCCTGCCACCACGCCTGACTAATTTTTGTGTTTTTAGTAGAGATGGAATTTCACCATGCTGCCAGGCTGGTCTCGAACTCCTGACCTCAGGTGATCTGCCCACCTCGGCCTCCTAAAGTACTGGGATTACAGGCATAATTCAGATTTACTTTTATGTCTTTCAACAACATTCTCTTAGGAAAATCTCAAAGGTTAGGATGATCTTAGCTATAGGTAAATTACTTGCTGAATGATACCCCAAGCTATTGTAACCAAACTGTAGGTGATCTGGAATTTTTCAGCTCTATTCTATGCTGTTTCCACATAACAGCGTTCTCTTCACCACCTCCCCTGTACCCTTTGGTCCTACTCACTCCAGTAGGATTAAGTTTGGTTGCTCACAATGTGAACTTATTGGATAATGGACCTTTTTGGCTGTCTTCCCTTTTGTCGCTCACTTCCCTACTCTCTTACTCATGTTTCCTGGGATCGCCTCCTAATAAACCACATGTACTTTCATCCTTCCCCCAGGATCTGCTTCTGGGGAAACCATGACAAGTGTTAAATAGATTTCCAAACCAAATGTAATAAAATCTAATTCTCAGAGCCTAGAAGCAAAACCTCCATTAATAGTAATCTCTGGGTAGAGTCATTCCTGGGCAGAGGATAGGCTTTGGGGTCTGGTAGATGCTTAAATTCCAGCTCCTCTACTCATACTGCATGGCCTCAATTCACCTCTGCCTTCCACCTACATGAAAATAGTAATATAAGCCTCATAATATTGTTCTGATCATTAAATGATGTATAAAGTCTTATACTCATTCAACAAATATTTATCCAGACATAATATACATTAGGAACATAGTTAAGTAACTAGTACAGACGGTTGTACAATAAGTGGAAACTATGGGATTGTGTATACTAATGAATTAGAAGCAGAACAAACGTTGAGGGAACTTGTGACAACAGCAATATTTGGTAGTAGAGGGACACACGTCTGCCAGAGAAGAGGTCTATTACCTCTTCTTCTCTCTGCAGGTGCATGCACCAAGCCTTCTCATACTCTGTATCACGAGGTGAGCCTCTGAGGGCAGAGGCTGGGTTCAAGTACCCTGTGTATTAACTCGATCTTGTTAAGTTCTCTAAGACTATCTGTAGGATGGTAATCATGATATCTACATAAAGGATTATGGTGAAGAGTCAATGACGTAATGGACCAAAAGGTCAGGCTCCAGTAATGTTAACTTCTCTTAATCGTCCTTCCTGAAAATCTCATGGTTGCTGACTGCTAAGTAAATTGCATCATTCTCTTCTGAAATGATAATGTGTTCCATTCAAATGTTGTTTAGATAAGTCTGACTGCAAGACACTACTCTGTCCAATTCTTCTCCAGAATTAACAGCAGTTAAATCAACATTGCTTTTTATACATTTGATATAGGCCACAAACAAGACCCTGCTAATCATTGTCTAAGAAATTTTCTAGAATGGGGCTTTGAAGAAAACATACCAAGGTCAAATTAGAAGTCTGGGGAAATGTAACAATTTTATTTAGTTTTAATAGACAATCTTAAGAAGGAGACAAGTCAGTGTGGAAGAAAGCAGGGGTTTTGGTCTCAGACTTGATTTTAATTCTAGTTCTTCCATTTTCTAGTTACATGTGATCTTGGGCAAAATGATTCCTCTTTGACCTTCAATTTCTTCTATAAAATGGAATCCTTATTTTGTGGTGTTATTAATAGGATTAAATCAGGTAATTAGGAAAAATCACTGGTATAAAATACTCATTTTAATGCTTGGCACCTAATAAATACTCAAAACAATAAATTTCTACTATGTAGCTACTTGTATAACTCTGAAGTATTTATCTTCTTTTTTTTTGTTGATTTGTCTGTTTGTTTTTACCTAGGGTTGTTAGCCTAAGGCCTGAAATATCTGTGAAAAGTCTGTGGCCGGGCGCCGTGGCTCACGCCTGTAATCCCGCACTTTAGGAGGCCGAGGTGGGCGGGTCATGAGGTCAGGAGATCGATGTCATCCTGGCTATTACGGTGAAACCTCATCTCTACTAAAAAATAAAAAAATTAAAAAAAAAATCAGCCGGGTGTGGTGGCGGGCGCTTGTGATCCCAGCTACTCAGGAGACTGAGGCAGGAGAATGGCATGAACCCGGGAGGCAGAGCTTGCAGTGAGCCGAGATCATGCCACTGCACTCCAGCCTGGGCAACAGAGCGAGACTCCATCTCAAAAAAAAGAAAAGAAAAGTCTGTATCTTACTTCCAGTAGATGTGGTGCTCGAGTTTTAAAAGTTAACTTTCAAATGACCTGCATTTTTGTTTATTATACATTTAAATCTCTAAATTTTCTTTTCTGTGTCAAATTCAGACTTACACCTTAGCTTATCAAAGAACCATTTCAAGTTTTCTTTATGTGGTGCTGCTTGCCAATCAGATTTCATGGCAATGCCAATGTTTTCTGCAAAGCAGCATGTATTTGTCAATTATCTGAGTAGCTTATTGTATTTCTGTTATTTTATAAAAATGAATGGAAAATGAAAAAAATGATAGGATTCTAGTAACATGCATAGATTTAAGAAGGAAACCATTCTACTTGTTGAAACCAACAGATCTTTAACTTTAGCTTGATGTTCTTTTGACATAAGCTAGTTAACTGTGTTTTCTGGTAAAGAAAAATTAAACAGAACTCTGGGATAAGTAATTGATGCTTGAAGCTTGAACATAAAAAGGAAGATGTAATCGGGAATTTTATAATGCTTTTTCAGTTTCTCCGAATAGAAATTCCCCCACAACATGTATAACTACCCTTTAACAGTCACGTACCAGATTATATCATAATTATTAGTTGTGTATTATATACATCAAAGGAAATGGCCTGTGTTTTTTAAAAGTCTAATTGAAAATGTGAAGTTTCTTTGTTTCTTTACGGAATTGTAACAACTCACATATGGCATCAGTCAAATCAAAGTTCTGATTGGCAATTTGCAATTTTGATTAATACAAATTATAACATTTATTGTTAGTTAACTATTTACTTAGTAGGCTAAGCCCTTCAAGGCATGTGCTCCACCAGGGAAAAGAATTGCAAAAGGAGTTTTTAAAGAAAATACTAAGAAAAGGCTAGAAACCAAATAGGTCCAACACACATAGCTTGAGCTGTAGCCATTAACTTTAGTTACAAAAGTGGGTCAATGGCTAATATTATGATGTATCTGTTAGAGACTTGATATCTTTGAACATATTATTTCCTTTCTTTTTTATTATCTTAATCTGAATACAGCAGATTATTTTCTTAGGAGAGGAACAGATAAAAGGTCTCGGTTCAACCCTCACTAAGCCTCTGCCCGTGATACTACACTTCATCAGAGCCAAAAGGCTGAGAAGTGATTGCCCATGATACTATGAATGAGTCAGGTTTGCTCCAAACAAGCAAATTAGGAAGAAGACCTCTGAGTATCCCAAGTTATATTTCTGATGCAGTTCGGAATCACA
This sequence comes from Macaca fascicularis, assembly GCF_037993035.2. Taxonomy (NCBI): domain Eukaryota; kingdom Metazoa; phylum Chordata; class Mammalia; order Primates; family Cercopithecidae; genus Macaca; species Macaca fascicularis. Next base: position 50,472,595 of record NC_088390.1, read on the forward strand.
CTGCAACTCCTACTGATTCATCTGATTAGAGGCAGTGGGCTGTAGAACTATAGAAAGGAGCAACTTTGATTGTGAGTGCCTGTTTCTGGAAAAATAATATACGTGCATCTATAAAGAGATGCTATATTCTAATAGGCAGGACCATTTTAACTTGATTCAGGAGAAGGGGCCCATCTGCTTTTTTCTCTTTGACCTTTTGGTAGATTGATGCTACCTGTCTTTGTCTTACTTTTTAATACATTGTAACAAAGCTCTCCTATTAAAAGAATCCATAAAACAGGACTTAGTGCTATAACAAAGCTACAAAAAGCAATTACCAGCAGGGCTCCTGCAGGTCTGTGTTGAAACGTCAAAGTAGGATTCTCCAGTTTCCTTAGAAAAGTGCTTTTCCCTTGATAGTGTCTCCCGGCTTCCACTTCTGTTTCATCTTCATTTTAATGACATAATTAAAAAGCACTAGAATGTTTCTACTTTAAAACGTTATAAATGAATTTTTATCCAGATAAAACAGTATTATTTTAACTGTTTGCTATCAGCTTTAAAATGTTACTGATTAAATTTTAGAATTGCTATCAAGTCACAGCTCATGTGGGATTTAGGGTTTAAAATTAGCATATAAGGTAAAAATAATCAATTGTCAAAATTAGCGGTGAAATTTCATTAAATCTCCCATAAAGTACACTACAGAACCACCTTTCAATAAGTCCAGCAGAAGTGTGGCAGGAAGGATCGCTGGTGAGAACCAGATAAAGTAGTTGTCTTCTGTTGAGGTGCCATGATGTTAGAGAAGAAACAAAGGAAAAACCCTCTAAATACTAGATTCACTGTCTATTTGACGAGCTCTTGACTCTGTGAGAGTTATAAAGGGCAGGGAATGAATTACCTGAGGAACCACAGCTTCAGACCCTCCACTGATTCCTGTGCCTAGTAAAGGGTTAGTGTGTGGAAAGGCATACAACGTTTCTCACATGATTTAGCTGTTTTTATTTTCCAGAATGATACATATTTAAATTTATCTTTTGCAGAGATAGACTATTAAATACAAAGAATTTGAAATACAAGTAGGGTTTTTTGAAGCTATAGCCAGCAAATTTCAAGAAGCTATAGACAAGTAAGCAATGTATGATTCATATAATCAATATTATTGAAAGACTCTTTTGGGAAACATATATTGAAATTAGAAAAACCTTAATTACAAAGACTAAGGAAATATGTTGAAATCTGAATGGAACAAAAAAATTGGCCATCTGAGTGATCCTTGTCTAAATTAAACCCTTCCAAACACAAAGCAGTGGCTTAAATTGTCTATTTTACTGAGGAGCAAACTGGGACGAGCTTCAGAGAGCCACAATGGAAATTCTAGGAAGCTTGGTCTCTGTACGCTCTATACCCTGCTGGTACTCTTAGTAAGTACAGCTCTAACTGCTCTGCTAAGGTCATCTGGACCCAGCAATGCTCATTCCTTGCCTGCTGGCTGTATGCAGCCTGCCTGGATTCATGAAATGACTGAGCATATAGTTTCAAGCACAAAAATCCAAAAACCATAAAGATGAATGGTAACATCACTCACTCCTTCAGCTTTCTCACACCTTGGTATTGAGAAAACCCTTCTAAGCTGAGTAATTCCGTTCTCTCCTTTGGCTGCTGGACCCTGAGAGTTGAAGATTGAGAAGTTCATGATGCAATAACTTTGAGTCATGGAGCCAGCTTCTTCTGGGCATGTGACTTTGGGTACCAGCACACAGGGAATGCTATGTCAAATCTTACTGAGGAAATATTCCCGTAGAGCTATTCTGCCCCATCTTCACTTTACCTTTTCCACTGGAATATAAGCCCCTTAAGGTAATAGGCATTGTCTGTCTTTTTTTTATTGACTTCACCTAGCACAGTGTCTGACAAATAGTACATGTTGATACATATTTTTAAAAGTAATGTGTTTAAGTTTACAAGATGTGAGTAGAGAAAGAAAGCTCATCACTTATACAGTATTTTATAGTCACCACTCCTTTTCTGCCGCATGCCACATTCTATGTATGCCACTCAGAACTTCTCTCCAAACAACACCCTGTCTCCACCTTCCTGCTTTCCTAGTGGTCACTACTAGTTCCACTCCCCACCCCTGACATGTCATGAGGGTCTGTGGCTAAACTAGGGCTAACTGGCTTCTCCACCCCAGTACAATGAAGTTTCATTTAACTAAAAATGCCTTCAAAGGCCCAGAACTACAGAACATGATAATTGCGTAGATTTCAAATTTTAATTAAAAACCTAACATTCTTGAAACACTCCTTAGTGCATTTGGAGATTAAAACTAATTCCAGATTTAAAGTGCATACGTGTGTGTGTGTGTGTGTGTGTGTGTATGTGTATACATAATTCTATAGATCACAAGTTAAACTGAAAACTAAGGAGATAAACAGGGGATGGCATGCGGGTGGAGGTGAAGCCCTTAGCCACCTGGGCTTCCATCTGGAATCAGAGCTAGGAAGGGCTAGAATCAGGGAGGGCTAGGAGTTTAGCACCTGTAGTTTACCACAAAGTAAAAATACTTCATATCAAGTAGACATCTGAAGATGCGCTTACTACTTGAAACCAGGAGTAATGTAGGTCTTCTCAGTTTGTCAAAGGGGCAGAAATAGGTCACTGTCCTTGAGACTATTGAGTTGTGGCCCAGGAAGGCTGGAAACACTGGCTTCACCTTACAGGCATCAACTGAGCCAAACTATCACTAGCTTGGAGGCTTGGCTCTTGGATAGTCCCAATGTCACCATGGAGCAGGGGCATAATCCCCTATTAAAGGTATGGTTGGAATGGGAGTCTTGGGTGAGGCCCTCAGTAGAGGCAACAGCAAAACCTTTAGATAAGGAGGACTAAGGAGAGTGAGATGGAGGGAGGAAGAGAAAGAGAGGAAAGTCTCAAAGAAAGTAAGATATTCATAAAATTCCCAAAGCACAAAGAAATTCAATGCTAAATAAATGTAAAAAAGAATATAATGACAACCACAACAACAAAAGAAAATTATAGACTATTCTTGCAAGTGAACATAAATGAGAAAAATTGAATGGAACATTTGCAAATCGTATAGCAATACATTTTTAAAAAAGCATTACCAAGTAGACCAAGAATGCAATAATAGTTTAATGTCAGAAAATCTATGAATATTTCACATGAAAGGATCAACAGAACAAAACCATAGCATCATCTCTATAGAGGCAGAAAAGTATTTGATAAAATTAAATACACAATCGTGGTTTTTTTTTAAATCCTAGTAAACAAGGAATGAGAAGACTTTTTCTTAACCTAATAGAAGTCATTTAACAAAAAACATACAGCACACATTATTCCTAACTGTGAAATTTTAAATAAATTCTTATTAAAGTCTGAGACAAGTCAAGAATAGCTATCAGCATCCTGGTACTCAAAATGAATTGAAGACCCAAAGCAATGCAATAAAACCAACAAAATCAGAGGCTCAAGAATTAGAAAGCATGATACAAAATTATTCTTATTTGCAGAGTATATGATTATAGACAATCTTTGAATAATCTACAGAGATACCATTAAAAAATTAGAGAGATTAGTAGTGTTGCTGGATTTAAAATCGAACATGAAAATCAATTGTATTCCTAGATAGCAAGAATAACTATCTGTAAAAAGTATAAAGATCATTCACATTAAAACTATACTAATAAATACATCAAAAGGTATTTCATAGTTTTGTAGAGAATACTATAAAACATTTTAAAAGTTTATAAGAGATTAAATATATTATACAACATGTTATACCCATGGATGCAATAATACAGTATAACAAAGATGCCAATTCTCCTGAATATAAATTCTATATAATTTCATCAAAATTCTTATAGTGATTTTTGTGGAAATTGACAGACCAATCTTAAAAATCACACAAGAAATTAAAAGACAGAGAAGATATAGATAATACTGAAGAAAAAGATCTAGGTACAGAACCTGGTCCTATCAGCTACTAAAAATTACAGCAGTCCTACCTTACTTACAGTTTCATTTTCTGTGGTTTAAGTTACCAGTGGTCAAACATTATCCAAAAGTATTAAATGAAAAATTCCAGAAATAAACAACTGTTAATTTTAAATGATCCACCATTCTGAGTAGGGTGATGAAGTCTCACACCATTCCACTTTGTCCCAGCCTGGCGTGAATCCTCTCTCTGTCCAGCATATCCACGCTGAATATGCTACCTGCCCCTTAGTCACTTAATAGCCCTCTTGGTTATGAAACTGATTGTCATAGTATCCATGGTATTGTAGTGCTTATGTTTATAAGTAATCCTTATTTTACTTAATAATAGCCCCAAAGCACAAGACTAGTGATATTGGCATATTGTTTTAATTGTTCTATTTTATTATTAATTATTAATCTCTTACTGTACCTAAGTTATAAATTAAACTTTATGATAGGTATGTTTGCATAGGAAAAGACATAGTATATATACTATAGGTTTTGGTACTTTTTGCAGTTTCAACCATCCACTAGGGGTCTTGCAACTTACTACTCATGGATAAGGGGAGATTGCTGTAATTTAATGCCACAGTATTTTAAGAGAATGTGCCTTTGGGTCAGAGAATGATCAATAGGCTATTTGAACAGAGTAGATTCCTTAGAAACACATCCAGACATATGGAAAGCAAGCTCATGATAGAGAAAGCATAGCAATTCCATGGGGAAATCATGGACTGTTTGTTTGTTACATCATGTGGGGTGAGTTGATTTTCCAAAAGAAAAATATAAAGTTAGACCCCCTACTTCACAGCATACAAAATATAACTTTCTTTTTTTGTTTATTTTTTTTAGAACAGGGTCTCAGTCTGTTGGTCAAGCTAGAGTGCAGTGGCACAATCATAGCTCACTGCAAACTTGAACACTTGGGTTCAAGTGATCCTCCTGCCTCAGCCTCCAGAAAATATAACTTTCATATGGATAAAAAACACAAATGCGAAATCAAAACTTTAAAACTTACATAACAATGTACAGAAGCATATCTTTACATCATCAAAGTAGGAAATAAAAAACGTTTTAAATGAAAATCTTAAAAATATAGATTATGTTAGAATGTCAATGTCTCTATAATTAAAATGATTCTACAAAAAGTTAAAAAAAAACACGCCAACAACAGAGTTGGAAAAGGTATTTGCATATAACATACAATAGATTACTAAATGGAAGAGATAATTAACTTATACAAAACCATAAAAATAAAATAGTAACTCATTAAAAAATAGTAAAATATGTGAATAAGCAATTCACAAAAATATGACCAAGAAACATATTAAAAGATGCTCAATTTCACTAGAAATTTGGGAATTGAAAACTGGAAAAATGACACACCATTTTACTCCCATCATATTGAAAAATATTTTTGAGGTCTGAAAATAACCCATGTTGGCAAAGATTTGGGGAAACCGAAACTTACATGACCTGCTCATACAAATGTAAACTGGCCACCCTAGGAGGGTTATTTGGCAAGATCTGGTAATATTAATGAGATATATATTTTATAATCCAATAAGTTTACATCTTGGTATCCTGGAGAAAATTCTGCCCAGGTGCATGAAGCTACAAGGATAATCACTGCAGTATTTTTTTAATAGCAAAAATTGGCAACAACCTAATTGCTCACCAATAGAATGAATGAATGAAGGAAGGAAGGAAGGAAAATAGCAATATATTCATGCAATGGAATACAATCTAGAGTTAAAATAGCGAATCATACCCACATGTCCAGTTGAATAAATCTCAAAAACATAATGTTGACTGAAAAAAATACAGAATGGCACATATGACTTGGTATCATTTATGAAAACTTAAAAATTATGACACAATGATGGATATTGCTCACTGAGAGAAAAACAAGGATAAGCACACAGGATTGTGATTTTTTTTGGAGAATGATAGAACAGAATCAGATCAGGAAAGGGGGCATATGAAGATTTAATTATATTTAAAATAATTTATTTCTTTAAAATCTATAAAAATCTGAACCAAAAATTGATGTACTCAAATTAGTTAGATGTGAGTGACAAAACATAGGTACTCATTATATTATTTTCTCTATGTTTGAAATATTTCATAACGCTTCTTCTTCTTAATGAAAAAGCCTATGAATACTACACTAAAAATGTCAATCATTATGTTTTTCTATTCACAGCTCCCTAATATGTAAGCTGTCTTTGCCCATAGTCCTTGATGTTCCTCTGACCCTATCCTTTCCCACAACTCTGCTGGAGTCACATCTAATGGAACCAGAAGTGTTTCAATCTGAGGAATCCCATTTGTATGCTGACCAGTAGCCTGCCAAGGAAAAAAGACTTGAACCATGTGAATTTTTTTCTTTGGAGTTTAGAAATCCTTGTGGATTTCCCAAGTGGAAAGAGGAGCTAAAATGTCTAATCCTTGATGCCTGTGGCTGCCATTTGGGGACATATACAATCTGGAGAGTAAATAGTTTGGCCTTGTCAACAGAGGTAGGTGATACCATGAGGCCCCAGAGAGAAGACAGCAGCTCTGATTCCTTTTAAAAAATATGTATTTTAGTTTTTAAAAGGTTGATACATTTAAAAAGTTGTACACATTTATGGAGTGAAAGGGATATTTTGATACATGCATACAATGTTGTAATGATCACATCAGGGTGACTGGGATATCCATCACCTCAAACATTTATTTTTTATGTTGGCAACACTTCAATTGTTAGCTTGTGGCTATTTTGAACTATTGCACCACATTATTGTGAACTACCTTTCCCTACTTCACTATTGAACACTAGATCTTTTCCCTTCTATCTAACTGTAATTTTGTAGCCATTAACCAACCTCTCTCCATTTCTTATGGAGCTCTGCAGTTCAGATTAATATACGATGCAACTAAGCTTTTTTTTCTATTTGTGGATTTCATTAAATATCTGTACCTTACAATCCTCTCCTCCCCATTCTCTTTAACTTGTGATTCTTGTAGTCGAAAAAATTGTTTAGAAAAGATAGAATGATGAAATCTTTGAATCATAATTAATACTAAAGATGAAAATATTTTCATGGCAAGGATGGTAGAAACTGCCTGCTGAAGACTTAGGAGATTGTCTCTGATCTTTGGCAAAAGTCTAAAACAGATTTTAAAAAAATTGTAATGAGAAAAAAAATAAACTTAATATTCACAATCATATCCCAATCTCTTCTTCCCACTTCCTATCCTCACTGCTCTCTAAAGAGGAAGGACCAGTGTTATGCTAGAGATGGTTTGTACCAGTTTGCCGGGGAGCAACTGTCAGATTTTCAAGAATTTGTAAGCTATTTGTTAAACACAATCATTGCTACAAATTAAATTATTCAAACTTAGTTAAATAACTTGCATTAAAATCAAGGGACTCATGGTATGCTGTCTGCATGAGACCCATCTCACATATAATGACACCCATAGGCTCAAAATAAAGGGATGGAGGAAATCTACCAAGCATATGGAAATTAGTAAAAAAGCAGGGTTGCTACCCTAATTTCAGACAAAACAGACTTTAAACCAACAAAGATCAAAAAGGACAAAGAAGGGCATTACAAAATAGTAAAGGGTTCAATTCAACAAGAAGGTCTAACTATCCTAAATATATATATACTGAACACAGGAGCACCTAGATTCATAAAGCAAGCTCTTAGAGGCTTACAAAGAGACTTAGATTCCCACAAAATAATAGTGGGAAACTCCAACACTCCACTAATGGTATCTTTGAAGACAGATCATTGAGGCAGAAAATTTGCAAAAATGTTCAGGACCTGAACTCAACATTGGACCAAATGGGTCTGATAGACCTCATCAGAACTCTGTCCCCAACAACAGAATATACCTTCTCCTCATCACCACACGGCACATACTTTAAAATCGACCACACAATTAGACATAAAACAACCCTCAGCATATGCAAAAGAACTGAAATCATATCAAACATACTCTTGGACCACAGCACAGTAAAAATAGAAGTCAAGACTAAAAAAATTGCTCAAAGCCATGCAATTACATGGAAATTAAACAACATGCTCCTGTATGACTTTTGGGTAAGTAGTGAAATTAAGGCAGATACCAAGAAGTTCTTTGAAAAGTTCTTTGAAACTAATGAGAACAATGATACAACATACCAGAATCTTTGGGACATAGTTCAAGCAGCCTTCAGAGGGAAATTTATAGCACTAAACTCCCACATCAAAAAGTTAGAAAGATTTCAAATTAACAACCTAACATCACACATGAATTAGAGAAGCAGGAGCAAGCCAACCCCAAAGCTAGCAGAAGACAAGAAAAAACCAAAATCAGAGTTGAACTGAAAGAAATTGAGACACACAAAAAACCATTCCAAAAGATCCAGGAGTTAGTTTGTTATAAAAATTAATAATATATAATCTACTAGCTAGACTAATGAAGAAGAAAAGAGAGAAGATCCAAATAAACACAACTAGAAATGACGGAGGGAATGTTACCACTGACCCCACAGAAATAAAAATAACTATCGGAAACTACCATGAACACCTGTATGCACACAAACTAGAAAACCTAGAAGAGATGGATAAATTCCTGGACATATACACCCTCCCAAGACTGAACCAGGAAGAAATTGATTCCCTGAACAGACCAATAATTAGCTCCAAAATTGAATCAGTAATTAATAGCTTACTAACCAAAAAAAGGGGCAGGACTGGATGAATTCACAGCAGTATTCTACCAGATGTACAAAGAGATGTACAAAGATGTGGGTGTTTAGATCTGGTACAATTCCTACTAAAACTGTTCCAAAAAATTGAAGAGGGAACTCTTCCCTACCTCATTCTATAAGGCCAGCATCATCCTGATACTAAAACTTGGTAGAGACACAACCACAACAAAAACTTCAGGCCAATATCCTTTATGAACATTGATACAAACATCCTTAATAGAATACTTGCAAACCAAATCCAGCAGCATATTAAAAAGCTAACCCACAACAATCAAGTAGGCTTCATCGCTGGTATGCAAGGTTGGCTTGACATATGTAAATAAATAAATGATATTCATCACACAAACAGAACTAAAGACAAAAACCCCATGATTATCTCAATAGATGCAGAAAGGCTTTCAATAAAATTCAACATCAGTTCATGTTAAAAACTCTCAATGAAGGAACACAGCTCAAAATAGTAAGAGCTATCCATGACAAACCCACAGCCAACATCATACTTAAAGGGCAAAAGCTGGAAGCATTTCCCTTGAAAACTGGCACAAGTCAAGGATGCCTTCTCTCACTCCTCATATTCAACTCATTAGGTTGGTGCAAAAGTAATTGCGGTTTTTGCCATTATAGTAAATGTAAAAGCCACAATTACTTTTGCACCAGCCTAATAGTATTGGAAGTCCTGGCCAGAGCAATCAGGCAAGAGAAAGAAATAAAGAGCATCCAAATAGGAGGAGAGGAAGTCAAATTACCCCTGTTTGCAGACAACCTGATTCTGTATCTAGAAAACCCCATAGTCTTGGCCTAAAAACTCCTTCAGCTAATAAACAACTTTGGCAAAGTTTTAGGATACAAAATTATGTTCAAAAACCACTAGCATTCCTATACACCAACAACAGCCAAGCCAGGATCCAAATCAGGAATGCAATCCCATTCACAATTGCCATGAAAATAATAAAATATCTAGGAAGACAGCCAACCAGGGAGGTGAAAGATATCTACAATGAGAACTACAAAGCATTGCTCAAAGAAATCAGGGCCAGATGCAGTGGCTCACTCCTGGAATCCCAGCACTTTAGGAGGCCGGGGCAGGCGGATCACGAGGTCAGGAGTTTGAGACCATCCTGGCTAACATGGTGAAACCCCACCTCTACTAAAAATACAAAAAATTAGCTGGGCATGGTGGCACGTGCCTGTAGTCCCAGCTACTCGGGAGGCTGAGGCAGAAGAATCGCTTGAACCTGGGAGGCAGAGGTTGCAGTGAGCTAAGATCAGACCACTGCACTCCAGCCTGGGCAACAGAGTGAGACTCCATCGAAAGCAGGAAAGGAAAGGAAAGGAAGAACGAAAGAATCAGAGATGACATAAATAAATGGAAAAACATTCCATGCTCATGGATCACGGATAGGAAGAATCAATATTATTAAAATGGCCATACAGACTAAAGTGATTTACAGATTCAGTGCTATTTTTATCCAACTACCAATGGCATTTTTCACAGAATTAGAAAAAATAATTTCAAAATTCCTATGGAACCAAAAAAGAGCCTGAATAGCTAAAGCAATCCTAAGCAGAAAGAACAAAGCTGGAGCCACCACGTTACCCAACTTCAAACTATAACACAGGGCTGCAGTAACCAAAATAGCATGGTACTGGCACAAAAACAGACACATAGACCAATGGAACAGAATAAAGAGCCTAGAAGTAAGGCTGCACACCTACAACCATCTGATCTTTGACAAAGCTGACAAAAACCGTCAGTGAGGAAAGAACTCCCTGTTCAAGAAATGGTGCTGGGGTAACTGGCTAGCCATATGCAGAAGATTGAAAGTGGACCCTTTCCTTACATGTACAAAATCAACTAAAGATAAATTAAAGACTTAAATGTAAAACCCAAAACTGTAAGAACTCTGGAAGACAACCTAGGCCATACCATTGTGGACATAGGAATGGGCAAAAATGACATGATGAAGATGCCAAAAGTAATTGCAACAAAAGTAAAAGTTGACAAATGGGATCTAATCAAATGTAAAAGCTTCTGCACAGCAAAAGAAACTACGAAGAATAAACAGACAATCTACAGCGTGGGAGAAAATATTTGCCACCTATGCATCTCACAAAGGTCTAATATCCAGCATCTGTAAGGAATTTAAACAAGTTTCTAAGAAACAACAACAACAAAAAAACATTAAAAAGTGGGCAAAGAACATGAACAGACACTTTTCAAAAGAAGACATACATGTGGCTGAGAAACATATGAAAAAAAGTCAAATATCACTGAACATTAGAGAAATGCAAATGAAAACAACTGTGAGATACCATCTCATACCAGTCAGAATGGCTATTAGTTAAAAGTAAAAAAAATAACAGATGCTGGCAAGGTTGCAGAGAAAAGGGTACACTTAGACACTGTTGGTGGGAGTATAAATTAATTCAACCATCATGGAAAGCAGTGTGGTGATTCCTCAAGGAGATAAAAACAGGACTACCATTCAATCCAGCAATCCCATTAATGGGTACATACCCAGAGGAATGTAAATCAGTCTACCATAAAGACACATGCATGTGAATGTTCATTGCAGCACTAGTCACAATAGTAAAGATATGGAATCAACCTAAATGCCCATGAATGACAGATTGGATAAAGAAAATGTGGTACATATATACCATGGAGTACTATGCAGCCATAAAAAAGAATGAGATGATGTCTTTTGTGGGAACATGGATGGAGCTGAAGATTATTATCCTTAGCAAACTTATGCAGGAACAGAAAACCAAATACTGCATGTTCTCACCTATTAGTAGCAGCTAAATGATGAGAACTCATGGACACAAAGAAGGGAACAACAGACACTGGGACCTACTCAAGGGTGGAGGGTGGGAGGAGGGGGAGGATCAGAAAAAGTAACTATTGGGTACTAGTCTTAGTACCTGGGTGATAAAGTAATCTGTACAACAAATTCCTGTAACATAATTTTACCTATACAACAAACCTGCACATGTACCCGTTAACCTAAAATAAAAGCTTAAAAAAAACCCAAAGGAAATAAGTGCTAAAAACTCATCACTTCTTAATTATTTTGCTGCATTTTAAATTACGTATGCTTTTTAGTTTATTTGCATGTTTTGTATCCGTACGGTATGAATACCATATAAAGGTGTGTTGCTGCACATCTTCCTAATTACACATTTAGTGACATCACGTTAACTTGAAAATGGCCATGGCAGGAGCATTTACACCACAGAAATTGGCAAATGCTACCAACCAGGTCTTGATTTATTGTTTTGTTGATCGTCTATGTTTAAGAAAGTTATGGGACTGTTACTAATGCAGATTAAACAAAAAGGAATGTTCTGTCTGTAGCTGTCATACTGTAACATGGAAATTTGAGGAAATATTCAACTGTATTCAAAACTATTATCCAGTTTAGCAAAGAAGTTGTTCACATTACTGATGAAGAGTGGACCTGTGATGTATATCTTTTCTGTTTCATTTTTGTCTCACTCATTAACATATATATATAAATATCAACAACGTTTACATGGAAACTATACTCATTCATCAATCATAAATTTTGTTACACATCTATTATATCAGTAAAAGTCATAATATATATTATACATTAGGCATATAATATATAATGTACACACACACATACACATAGGCAAACATACACATCTTTTCACATGCCACCTGGAAGGGCCACATAAAATTATATAGGGAATGGAGGAGTTATAGACAGAAAAGATTAGGCTAGTAATTTAGTAGTTCTGGAGAATTGGACATGATTAGGAGAGAAGAGGTAAATGAGAACAAAACAGCACATTTTGTTTTTATAAAGCAGAGAGAGAATGGTAAAATGTTTCAGTTGTTACTCAAAATGAGAAATTTGGGTTAAGAAGATCTTTAGAATATTTTGCTGTAGAATGTAACATAATTCCCCTTTGAAGGACTTCGGTAAAAATTTACATTGTTGTCACTTTTTTAGATGTTTTGAGTTTTTCATTTTCCAATGCATGTCTGAGCTTAAATGGCCCACGAAACAGTCAGTTATATTCAGATCACACTAGCATTTTGATAATAAAATTATTAGTTGAAGTCAAGATGGGTTTAATATGAACAAGTTATACCAAAGTTATTTTTTGTTCCTCTTAGGATTGGGTGGTTCTATTAGCATATATTGAAAATAATAACAAAAGCAACAACAATACAACTATTACTACTATTAATTATTATTTTTATATTACCAGTAATTTTTCTATATTCTTTACATGAAATTTGAGCATGCATTTACATGCCTCACAAAAACATTATGAGGCAGACACAAATAATTTATTGTTACATTTTATTTGTCAGGAACAGACAAGGTGATCTAATTTGCTCCAAAGCACATAACCAGTAAAGTCTAGCAAGATTAGAATTCAGACTATCTAGCCCTTGAGGTGGCACTATTAGTTAACTCTACAATGCTACAAAATTGCCAAGCATTAGCAGTATAGTGTATTTTAAGTATTTATCTTAGTTTCTAAAGGGCACAGATATCAGTTTAAAGACCGGTTCCAGTCTGGGTGTTAGAAAGCTACTTTGTATTTGATTCCGTTGATCGAGTTAATATAAGCATTTACTGAGCATCTGGTTGTTTAAGAGAATATCACAGACATTTCAGGAGAGACAAAGATGAATAAAACATGGTTCCACCTTTGAGGAGCTTAAAATCCAGATATTCACTGTCTTTACCAATCTCTTGAATGAAGCCAAGAGGCAGATTAAGCTGGCAAAGGATTTAAAATAATTCAAACTCAAAAAACTCCGAATAGTTTCACTTATATTCTGAAATTACTAAGTGTTGCAGGGATAAATGTATTTTGCATCATATTCAAAACCAAGTGCAAAGATACATGACTGAAAATCTGTTTTTGTAGCAGCTTTTGTATCTAGAGGTTTTAGATTAACCTCAGGACTAAAGTGCTGTTCAAATTTTTGATGTGCTCTTAGTTATTGTAATAAAACTAACACACCAGAATGAGCATTCCTTTTTGTTTTTGTTTTTCCTAGAAGCTCTATACTGGTCAGCCATCTCAGCAGTATTCTTTTCATTTCAGGCTGTAACATTTTAAAAGGAGCATTGAAAAATGCAACTGGGATACATGGAAAAGGATAACTAAACCAAGTCATGTGAAGAATGGCTGAAGGCATTGAGGATGTTTAGCCTGGACAAGGAAGACTCAGAGAGTATATGGGATCAGATTCCAAAATACTTGAAGGGTTGTCATGTGGGGAAGGAGTCAACTTCTGAGCTGCTCCAAAAGGTAAAACTAGCACAAATGACCCAAAGTCAGACGGAGGTTATCTCAGGTTAGCAAAAGAAAGTTTGAATGCTGAGCTATTAAAAAATGGATTACGTTACCATGTGAGATAGAGGAAGGGCTTCGAGAGAAGATGTGAGGACAACTTGGGGTGGGCTGCTGAACTGCATCACATTGAAAGCATCTTCCAAAATCAAAGTTCCATGATTTATGATTTATGATTCCATAACAGAAGTAATTCCCTAAACGTTTGTAACACACACACAGTAAAATCATATTTTCCCGAAATATGTGAAATTTGGGGGATTGTAATTAACATATGAGGAGCAATTAGAAGTACAAGAAGCAGTGATATTTAGGTCATGACAAGAGAAGAAATACGTGGCCTTTGTGCACGGAAAGCCCAAGAACAATGGGCATAGGCCCTGGGAATCCACTCCACGGGAAACAGAGGACTGTTTTGATATAAAAAAGTGAACAGAGAAAGAATACAAGGTTAACACTGGATGCAACTTTAAATCCTTCAGCACAGTGCCTAGCAGCCATAAAAAAGCAAACAGAAGTCTGCAAACCCTTTCCAGAGGCGATGAATAGAAACAGAACAAATCACTCTCGCCTAGATAAATGCTACATCCCTGTACTGCTTTGCTGACCACAGACCTCCTCTGCAAAGGGCATTAAAGCCGTCGGGAAGGGGAAGAAAAGGCACCCAGAATGAGGGCAAAAAATTCTGGTGCATAGCTCTTGAGCTAATTTACACAAAACAAGTTAATGTAATTGGCAAATGGATACTTAGAGATGGAATATTTAAAGAAAATCCCTCTACAAGAGGCCAAGGAGACAGTGAAAGAGACTGCTCTAGGCTTGTTGAATACAGGAAAAAAAATGAAGAGAAAAGATTGATGTTGTAATCCAAACAGAGCTCCGTGGAGAGGCAAGAAGAATTAAGAGAACAGGTCTTTGCCCAGACGATGAAAGACCCAGCTAAAATCCTAGCCACACCATGCAATTTATTAAAAGTTGTTTCTTCCCCCGTAACCAACCAGCTTCCACTAGTCTCTAGCGTTCTTTCTGACTTATTTCATTAACATTTCCTTCTTTTTCTGGAGCAGTCAGGGCCCCAGGGAATCTTTCTTTTTCCCCACCTCACCCCCACCAATGGGGCATTGAATGAGAGCCAGGGTGTTGTCTGTGAAAAGAGAAATTGCAAAACCACAAATTGCAGAAAATGGTTACTGCCAAAAATCGAAAGGAACACACGATATCACCATGCCTCTTAAAAAGCAATTGCGCATTTTACAGGCCTCTGGATAATTCAGGTTTGTTTGGCAACTTTCTCACCCATACCACCCAGAAGATAATTCTCTTCCACCAGAGGCAGTGGTCCTAAAGAATATGAGAAGTTGAAAAGAAACAAAAGAATGTGGGCACAAGTCTTTCCAGAGCACTGACCTGGCCCAATAGTGTTCTATTTTCTTCTATTGTGTGGTATTAATTTGAAAGCCCAAAGCTTGCCACCAGAATCCCAAGGACTCCCACTAAAACAGGGAGGGTCTCCAATAATTTAATAAGATTATTGGTAATACAAAGCATTTTTAGATGGTAGAATTTTTCCAAAACATTATGTTATGTGATTATCACAACAACCCTTTGAAGAGGTCAGGAAAAATGTCTTCCTTCCTCTCTCCTTCCCTAAAAAGATACTTTGAAACTGAAGGGTTAAGTAACATACTCCAAATCATACTACTGAAGGAGTGAACTGGGACTTAGCCATTAAGAGTTAGCCTTTTGATTTTTGCTCCTGAGTTCCTTCCACCGCCCAGCCTTATTCCTCTATGGGGGCATATTTTCCTGACTTGGCTGAGGCTGTCCTCCATCTGTGGGTTGGGATTTTATGTGTTGCATATACATTTGCAGGACCTTCACTTGGAAAGTCTCCTGTCATTCACTATAGATGTAAGCCTTGTCTGAATGGAACGTTGATTAGGTCGTTTTCCATTTGCATTGGTTGAATAATACAATCATCATGAGGACAAAATGTCAACTCCAGAGGGGCTGATTCCACGTAGCTGCCAAAAGGAACCCAGGTCAAGACTGCCTGGTGATTTTAATGTGTTTCTGTGACTCCGTGGGTCAGACCAACCTTTCCCCAGTTGCTCAGAGATTGCTTGGGGAGCTGGGTAGACCCATTTTGTCTGGATTGTGTATAATTCCAGTGCAATCTTCCTTCTTCTGAAAATATTTACTAATGAAACATATAGGGTCACTAAGCACCCTGTATGTTTCTAAGAAAAAAAAATACGAAAAGAAAGCAAACAATCACAAGTTGAGACCTCTAAGGTAAAATAGCCACTTTCCACCCTCTTTTTTTATTTTTACTTTTTTCAGTCTGAAAGATAAAGGGCACTTTCAACTGAAATTTTGATGAAGAGATCCTAGGGTAACACGTAGGTGTTTAAATTTACATATAGTGACTTAAAATGCTGCCTTAAATTGCCCTTCATCAAATTTTCATGATTAATATACACCAAGTATCTTTCGGTATCTAACATTAACTCATTTAAAATACTAGTAAAACCTAAATAGGCAGTAACAGTATGGTAAAGAGCTACCAAATATGAATATGCAAGAGAGTAAACATAGGCAATTTCCCCTGAACAGCTTTCTGTGTTCAAAAGAAAGAATACAGTCAAAAGTTAACATTTGTACAAACAATACACTCATGATAGCACATAAAAAGGAGACTACTCATAAAATCTAACATGACTTTCTTGGTAAAAGCTGCTTAAAACATTCATAGCATGCAGGTGTCTTGATAATGCAATAAAGACTAAAGCAAGATAATACAGAGATTGACATTTAAAAAAAATTCAGTGAATGCGTAATATGTTGACATTAAATCTGAATGTTTTGAGGGTGAATGTCTTTTGTGCTAACGCTTGAATATTTGATGTATAGCAGTGGGATCAATTTATTCTAGAAAGCAAACAAAAAACTATCATCCAGGGAAATCAGTTAAAAACTAAGTTTTTCCTGCAGTTCAGCTGAACATATAATCTTCTCAGGGACTGAATGATTCAAAAGAGAATTTATTAGAACATGTATAAGATGTACAATTTAACTGTGCTCTTTGGTTTCTGATAGGTACTAGAATGTCTAATTAAATGCTTCAGTGACTACTGAGATGCATTCTCTGCTGGAAATTCTGTATGAATTAGAAGCTGAGAGTTGATGTAGCCTCCATGAGTTGATGTAGCCTCCATGAGGGTACATGACTCAACCATCTACCTTAGAGTTGTTGATTACTTGCTTAGTGACAAGCAACTTACACATTTTGAGGTAGCTTTGAACAGCTAGGGTCTTTATATTACAGCTAAATCTACCTCCTGCTTGTGGACATTGGATATTATTAAATTACACCAGAGACATATGAAACTTTCTTTTTTTCCTTTGTTAAAATTATTCTTACCTTCATTTCATTAAAAAAGAAAAAAAAATCACCCTAATTCCAAAGACAAAACTCAGGAACTCCCAGTTCAGATCTGCTATAATTTTATTTGGTCTTTCAGAATAGAGGGGATTTGTAATTTAGGTATAGACACTGGAAGTACTAAGAATAAAGAAACATAATACACAGGAGATTAGTTCTGGAGAGAATACTGGTTTACAGAGTGGCCATAACGCAGTACACACAGGAAGGAATTATTAAGGTTACTACCATGCTGTTAAACAAGAAACAGTCTGTGACTACATGGTGAGGAGCAAATGGAAAAAGAATAATAAATTAGTCATTTAAGAGAACTGAATATTTAAATGTTTAGTGTCACATGGTCATAATATATAAATGAACATTGCCTATTTTTTTATTCCTCACTTTTATCTAGCTTTAGATGCAATATTGTCACAACCACAATTAGGCTGCATCTGCTTCCAGAATGGTTTCTGAAATACTCCATGGTGTTATACAAATCAATAGTATGAAATGTTAGATTGGCTGTGTGTGTTGAGCCAGACTTTAAAAATGCAGCAATGTGAGATGGGAGCCTTAAAGATTAGGAGGCTTAGGAATTACAGCTGAGAAGTAGATACCATTTCAAGGAGGAAACGTACTTACATTTTGCTGCAAGTAAAATGCCTGTCTTTAAACAGTAGCCTCTGAAACAAAGAAAGAAAAAAAGTATGTTAAAAAATTATACAGCAATTAATTCAAAATGAAAAAGGAGTCACATTTGAAGCCACTGACTGAAAAAAAAAGAGAGAGAGAAGCCTAGCCTACGGAAGAATATATATTTATGGGGAGATTTTTCTTGGGGATACAGGAGGCTGTAGCCCAGAAAGAAAACATTTATGCTAGCTGTTGTATCTCATCACATGCTCTGCTCCCTGCTCCTGAATATCCTAGAATTTCAAGACTACTTGACGCTTGCTTTGTCTCCCAGGTCCAATCTTGGAGACAGAAAACATGGTAAGTCTGGCTGGCTCATTCAATGGCTTAGACGCTCATCACTCTCTTGCTTCTGGTTCACACTGACATTGTACCTTGTTCTTGTTGGCCAAGTTCTGACATATTGTTCCTTTAAATGAAACTTCTCCTAAAGATATGGTTTTCTCAATTCATACTTATTAGGCTAAATGGACAGTTTTCTTTTCCAAGAAATAGAAAGCTTTTGTGGGAGATGCGAGGAGGGGGATTGAAACCAAAGCCAAGTTTCTCTTTATTCAAGATGTTGGTGAAAGGGGAGGGACAAAGAGACTGTGCCTATGCTTGGAAGGCCAATTGTGCAGGCAATTTGTTCAGTGTGGCAGCCCACCAGACAATTCAGCTTGCTTCCAAATCCATAATTTATTGAACCTATTGTGGTTATATTGAAAGGGGTACTTTTTAGTGCAGTAGGTTTAATAGGAAATGGCAGGAAAGTCCCTATGATTGATATGAACTATTTGCATTCTGAGATTCAAGTGATTCCAGATCATCTCTAAGAGTAAGCCCTCAAATTGTGGTGTCCTCAGACCTACAGAAAGATCTTTCCACACCACCCACAGTGATCTGGATAGGTCAGATTAGTTACTTCAGTGGACCAATGTTTTTCCAAGCTCTGCCATTTCTTAATAATAGTGTGATTTGGGCAAATTGGCTCAATGCTCTAAAATTGATAGAAATATTACTAGTGGCTATTTCAAAGAATTGCCGTAAGGGTTAAATAAAATTATATATATAAAATAGTTAGATAAAGTCCTCCTCATGTCAATGTGCTCCAGAAGCAAGAAAATGATGAAAGTCTTAAGCCATTGAACTAGCCAACCAGACTTACCATATTTCCTCTCTCCAGCACTACCTAGTGTTATTACTGTTGTTGTTATTATTATCAGCAGACCAAGTTGTAAAACCAAATTAAGAATATATGATAAATCCATGAAATGGGAGATGGGAAGGTAGCTATGGAGGTCTCGCTTGGGTATCCATTTATGACAGTCAAAGCTGCACCCTTGTCCCAAATTCCTCTTCCAGATTGTTTTTCTCCAATTTTCATTCCTCCAACTACTCAATATCTCCAGTCAACATCCTTATTAAAAAATCCCTACCTGTTTTAGCAAGCCACCTAATTCCTCATTTACTATCTGTGAAGATGGTTAGGAGGGGGGCTTATTGATCGACAAATTGTTAAATTATTAAATTTCTGGGCCCACAAATAATACAGATAATTCCTCTTTATACAGGTAAGAGGTTGATACATTTTTATTGGACTGAATTTCTCAGACAGATTCTATAGTTTGACCCAACAAGGTCTCACATGTGTCACTAACTGGAAGAAGTTATTATTATTAGTTGTTAGTTATTATTCTATAGTTTCGAAGCCAACAAGATCTCACATGTGGCACTAACTGGAACGCTGTTCTGATCACAGCCTGACACACATTTCCTCCCACCCGCTGGCCTTCCAAACAAAAACAGTGCACTGAAAATTCTTCTGAAATTGTGTACCCTTCAGCTCCTTTGAAGAACTTGTTGCTAGGAAACAAATTTGGAACATTCTCACCTACTGAGAAAAGTTTTTACCGCTGCCTCACATAATGGGTTCTTCTTTGGCCACAAAAGTATTAACAAAGAAAATTATCTGTCTATTACTTGACAGATTCATTGGACAAGAACTCTTCATTTGGGCAACATTTTCACAGCAATATCATTGATTACTTTGAAAACTATTCAGGGATGTCTTTGAGACTACATTATGTATCTATTCAATTCAATGTTACTGATCATTTTTCTTGAGGTACAAAATAAATCAAGCAGTTAAGCATACTGTGGCAGTGTGCTTTTTCAGACCAGAGAGTTACATAAAAAGACACCTCTGCTTTTTTAAAGCTTATTTCCACAACAGACAAAGAAAAACCTGAATTCTTAAAGGAGAAAGAGAGGCCTTCAAAGTATTAACTCCTTCACTGAATGCTTATGGAGTGCCTACTATGAGCAAGGCACTGTGCTGGGCCCTAATAACACATCCCCTCCCCTCATGATTAACCTCTGTCTGGCTGGAGAGACAACTGGACAGTTTAGAGGGATTGCATCACAATGTAACACAAAGTTACAACAGTGGTCAGTGAGGAGGGAAGGTGAAATTGGGTAATCAATCCAGACAGAAAGGTCAAGGAAGTCTAATTTGGGGAAGCATTGAAATAGCATCTGGTAAAAAATTCATATTTAATAATAATAACAGTTACTATGGAGTGCTTAATGCATCAAGAACCTCCTAATGTACTGTGTAGTTTATTCCTCATAGTAACCCTAGGGAGATATTATTCTTACCCTACAGCAGGACATAAGAAGGCAGATGGCGAGTGTGGAGCAGACCAAGCAAGGGAACATCACTGAGTGCAAGACCCTGGGCAGGAGGAACTGGCTCATTTGAGGGACCACCATTTGTATTATTTGCATACACTTTGGCGGAGTCCATTCTCCCACCACACAAGGGTCTTTAAGAGATCATAAATGGGGATCTCCTTATGTGGATCTTAGAAGACTTTAGCTAGGGAAGCCTAGTCTCTCTGCTCCCACCTCAGGGGAGATGTGAGGTACATCCTGGCTCTGCCCTGTGCTATGCCCACCTCAGAAGATCTGCATGGCCAGCAGGTTATCCTCAGATCATGGTAGGACGTGTGCTTGATTCAGTAGCAAGGTTCATACAGAACAGACTTTGCCCGAAGCCCTTGGGACACATTCTTTGGTCCCTTTGCTGAAATCCACTTTCATATGAACTGTGCTGAACACTGAGGATACATCTCTGTCTGTGATCTCTTCTAAGAACATCTTATCTTTAAACCAAGTGCTCAACTAGGGGATTCCCCATACCATTCATTGATCTCAACTTCTCACCCTGGTTCTTGTGGTTGATCCCATCATGTTGTCATCTGTAACCTACAATTGATACTCATTAGAAAATAAGATCACTTAGATTTCTGAGTGTTCTATGCTGATTAGGATATCTGGTTTGA
Source organism: Macaca fascicularis (assembly GCF_037993035.2). Lineage (NCBI taxonomy): Eukaryota > Metazoa > Chordata > Mammalia > Primates > Cercopithecidae > Macaca > Macaca fascicularis. Next base: position 50,494,118 of record NC_088390.1, read on the forward strand.
GTTGTCAGTTATTTAAAATGTTTATGGCTTATAAAAAGTTGCATCAATGCAAGTATAATTGTATAATGTAACCTATGGAGTAAAATCTCCTATATACCTATTCCTCTTTATGATACACAATAATCTAGTTCCTATATGTTCAAGATTATGAATTTTGAGATGAGGTGGCTACTTCCCTCTTATTCTGAATTTTGAATTAATTCTATCTTATGTTAATTTTACTTATTTGCTTAATGCTATGGTAGGACTACCTATTCTCTATCCCACTTATTCTCAGGAGTATAGGTAACCACTTAAATTACCTGTGAAATTAATTTAAGAATGAAGGTTTTATTTAAGATAGAATATGCCAATTATCAGGTAATAATAATAATTTATGAATAGTGTATCTCCTCTTTGCTTTGATCAAGTGTTCTTTAAAAGCCAAGACTATGTGATGAAGGCATAGCGATGTGATGTCAAGAATTGTAGGGGTTCTGCCCATGGCCCCCACTCTGGGGACAGAAGCAATATCAGAGGGCCAGGAGTTCAAGTCTCGATTCTTCCACCAACCTCCAGTGTGACCTCTGGCCAGTTATTTAATCTCTCTAAGTCTCGAGACCTTCATCTACAAAATAGAAGTAAGAGTAGCACTGTACTTCTCCTAATATTGTTGTGTTTATTGGAGGATAATACATATAAGGCATTTGGAAGAGAACTGGCCCAATCCTAGTGCTTACTGTGTGACAGTTATGTTGTCTTCATTAAGTCCAAACTGAAAACTTATTGTACAAAGAACTGTACCACCCATTGGATTAAAATATTCTGTACTAGTTCCTTAAATGGTTATAATGGGGGGACATGACCTCTTTTTTCTCTGTGGGTTCTGATTTGACCCCACAATGAACTCAACTTCAAAAAGTGATATCAGATTGTTTTTCATGACTTCTAATAATTTTGCTCACAGTAGCTTTTTAATCCCTTGGCCTCACTCGTATTTTACTAATTTTATAAACACTGCCAATGGCTTCTCCTACGTTATTGGAATTTGCTGCTTTTTGCTTTTCCTAGCCTTGACTCTGTGCCTTTGCTGAGGCCTTGGTGAACCATTCCACTGACTTAGCATGTTTATTTATAAATGACTCCTTGTGTTTTGATTTCTTTATAACTTTTTTAACAGTTACAAATATTTTTAATTTAAATAAGCAATTTTCATTATCAAACATTTAGAAAATATTAAAAAAAACCACTCAAATGAAGTAAAAGAACTCAGAACTGCACAGATTTATTTTGAAGCACACAAAGGAGTGAACGCTTTGCCCAACACCCCCATTTTCCAGAAGTAATTCTATCAACAGCACATGAGGGTATCCTTCTAAATATTTTTATGCTTATGAAAGCATGCATATATAAACCTTTATCCATACATATGTACGTCATGAAAATTTTTACAACAAAAACAAGGTCATGCTAGATAATTTTCTATAAGTTAAGCTAGATAATTTTCTATAATATGCTTTTATTCTCTTAATGATATTTTTGTGGACACTGATTCCAAGTCAGTATATAGAGATCTTATTCTTTTTAGTGGCTAAGTAGGAATCATTTATGGACATGTCCTAACTAATCCTATATTCACAGATATTCAGGTTGTTAGTAATTTTTTGCAATTACAGTGGGCTTGTAATGACCAAGCATTTTGAACATTTGCTTTTAGATGTGTGGTCTTATACTGTAAAGTAGTTCTTAGAATTGCAAGTACTTTATAATAGGGTAGATGCAGCTTAATATTAGATGGGTTGTGCAAATCACTCTTCAAGAAGGTTGAAACTATTCATCCTCTACCAACAAGAAGATGTGTCCTCCATATGTATTTTTCACTTAGCATGCATAATTTCCATTTCTTTGAGTTTTTCTTCTCTGTGTGCTAATCTTCCACCTGAACTTCAAGGCACCTTATTCAGTTTTCAGCAATGTTTTTGAGTTTCAAGAACTCTCTTTTTCTTGGATCATTCCTTTGTAATAATTTCCCTAGTCTACCTAGGAATTTGCATTATTTTCTTTTAGTGTCCTTTTTCTTTCTTTCTTTAAGACTACCTCACAGAGAGCCACTTGTTCTGATTGTGTTGTTCTTTCCTCCTTCAAACTGCTGAGTCATCTTCAACGCCTTGTGCATTTTTTCTCCTCACTGTTACTTGTCTGCAAACATCCAGATCTTTCTAACCCATTACAGGGAAATGAGTCCTCAGCACACGTGTAGACAGACTTTTGGGGTAGTAGTGGGTCTGCAAGTTGTGAGAGGCAAAGGAGGAACATTTTCCTGGTGAACAGGCTGGTAGGCTAGGACCCCTCAACTGAGGGTGCAGGGGAGGCCTCCAAGTTCTCAGGATCCTCCAGACAAGTGCAGAGTGTGGCAAGTCTCTTTGTGTTACACAAAAAGAGTATCTTCTGGGCTCCTCCCCAGCCATACATCTAAAGCAAGCAGTCCTGCTGAGAACAACCTCTAGGCCAGTGCTCCTGGGACGTGGATCACCTGGGACCTTGCTAAAAAGTAGATTCTGGTTTGGAAGGTCTCGGGTGGGGACTGGAATTCTGCATTTCTTACAAGTTTCCACGTAGGACAGTAGGCTCTATGGCGTGGGCCCCTTGGACTGAAGAGAAAAACAGCCTATGTCCCCTGTTTCCTGGGAGGCAGGCATCTTCCCAGGCTTCAGTGCCCTCACATTCCCCAGCCCTGTAAATGAAGGTGTCCAAAAGCTGCCAATCACTGGCTGAATCTGCCCATCACCTCCAAAACCTGCAAGCCAGGGTGTCGGGGAATCCTTCTGCACTGCCAACAAATGTAGGCTGAGCTTTTCCCATCTACAGATAACTGTATTCAAAATCGCTTTGTCACCCCTGCAGAGAGCTGGGAAAGAGTTCCTTCAGGTAAAGTTCATCCATGTTTCCAAGCACTTCAAATTATATTTGGACTTCTGTATATCTTGATTACTACAAGAATATTTGAATTTTATTTTTAACCATTTAAAATTGTTCTTGATATAGACTTATATCTGGCTACCACTGAACTTCTTAACAAAAGTATTAATTTCTTGTACATCATATAAGCTTCTGTTTGATTCTAATGTTTATTGACATTTAATTTTCCTTATACATTTTCATAATTTGGTCACCTTTCATCTACTTCAGGCCTTTCATCAATAGGCATATATACAAGCAGATGTATAAATATGGCATATATTTATATGTTTGATATAGTTTCGATGTGTACCCTGCCGAAATCTCATGTTTAAACATAATCTCCAATGATGCAGATGGAGCCTGGTGGGAGGTGACTGGATCATGGAAGTGGATTTCTCACGAATGGTTTAGTACCATCTCTTGGTACTGTCCTCACGATAGTGAGTTCTCATGAGATCTGGTCATTTAAAAGTGTGTGGCATCTTCATGCTCTCCCTCTCTCTTGCTCCTGCTCTGGCCATGTGACCTGGCTGCTTCCCCCTTCACCTACTGCCATGATTCTGAGTTTCCTTAGGTCTCTCCAGAAGCCGAGCAGATGCCAACATCATAATCCTGTGCAGCCTGCAGAACCGTGAGCCAATTAAACCTCTTTTCTTTATAAATTACCCAGTCTCAGGTATTTATTTCCTTCCTTCCCTCCTTCCTTCCTTCCTTCCTTCTTTCCTTCCTCCTTCCCTCCCTCCCTTCCTTCCTCCCTCTTCCCTTTTCCTTTCCCCTTTCTCCTTTCTCCTTTCTCCTTTCTCCTTTCTCTTTTCCTTTCCTTTCCTCCCTTCCTCTTTCTTTCTTTCTTTTTCGATAGAGTCTCTGTCACCCAGGCTGGATTGCAGTGGTGTAATCACAGCTCACTGCAGCCTCGACCTCCCTGGTCTCAGGTGATTCTCCCACCTCAGCCTTGTGATTAGCTGGGACTACAGACACGCCCCACCACACTCAGCTAATTTTTGTATTTTTTTAAATAAAGATGGGGCTTTGCCATCTTGCCCAGGCTGGTCTTGAACTCCTATGCTCAAGCCATCTGCCTGCCAAGTTGGCCTCCCAAAGTGCTAAAATTATAGGTGTGAGGCACCGCGCTCAGCAGGTATTTCTTTATAATAATGGGAGACTGGACTAACACAATATTTAAATGTGTTTTGTTTTTGTTCCCATTGTATTAACATAGCTTCAGGGCTAATGTTTTATTATTTTATTATCTGCATTAATTAATTCAATATTTATGAATATCTCTTTTTCCAGGTATTGTATTAAGCATGAGAGTGATCAATAAGTGATGAGCTCTACCTTTGAGGGGCTTGCATTTCATTTGGGAGTACCTTGTTGAACACTTTCAAGCTTACACAGTTTTTCCATAGATCATCTCATGTAATTCTCATATCACCTTCGGAAGACAGAGAATAAATTTATCAGCACATTAAGTTACTGGTAGAAACAAGAATCAGTGAGATTGAATGATCATCTCCAAATCATGCTACAAGTGATTTGAACTAGAATACAGATTTTCTGACTTCAATATTACTGCCTTTTAAGGTCATTTTGGATTTGAGCTTAATATTAAAAAGCCAAGGGTCTCCTAATATCTTTAATGAAACTGCTCTGACAGTTTGTGCTGGTTTCAGTAGCCACCATTGGGGCAGAAAATGACCCCAAATAACTCACAATTGAGTTGTGGTCTTTAGTTGTGGTCTTCTTAAAAAACAAAACACACAACAGCAGCAACAAATTCAAAACTGACTCCCAAAACAATAAAAAAGATTTCAATGCCCATGCCAGATTGAGAAGCCAGACCAAGCATCAACTCTTATCTTCAGGATAAAGACATTAAGAAATTTACTTAAACATGGCACTCTCAGAAAGCATGTCAATATCATAAATTATATTCTATCTTGAATATTAAAATATTTTATCAAAACAATGATATTGGCTGGCCATGGTGGCTCATGCCTGTAATTCCAGCACTTTGGGAGGCCAAGGCGGGTTGATCACCTGAGGTCAGGAGTTCGAGACTAGCCTGGCCAACATAGTGAACTCCAGCCTGGGTGACAGAGTGAGACTCTCTATCAAAACAAAAAACAAAAAAACAAAACAAAACCAACAACAAAAACAACAACAAAAAACACAACTACTCTTTTTGTTTTTTGAGACTGAGTCTCGCTCTGTTGCCCAGGCTGGAGTGCAGTAGCGCTATCTTGGCTCACCGCAAGCTCCACCTCCTGGATTCCCGCCATTCTCCTGCCTCAGCCTCCCGAGTAGCTGGGACTACAGGTGCCCACCACCATGCCTGGCTAATTTTTTGTATTTTTAGTAGAGTCAGGGTTTCACTGTGTTAGCCAGGATGGTCTCTATCTCCTGACCTTGTGATCCACCCGCCTCGGCCTCCCAGAGTGCTGGGATTACAGGCGTGAGCCACCGCGCCCGGCTAGGCACCTACTCTTTAACATATGTGAATTATTAATAGCAATGAACTAGATTGTCCTTTGTCCAATGTATTTATTTATCAAATATTTATCATATTTAAAATGTGTTCTAGGTATTGGATGTATAACGCTGATAAAAACATGGTGATTATTTTATTATTGAGGCATTGTAGTCAGTCTATTGTATATGATACCTATTAGAAAATGACTCTGCAATTATAGGGATGTGTGAAAAGTACTGTAATAGAGCTATGCCTGGGGTATCTATAGGAGCAAAGAAAGCTCTTCCTAAATCAGATTAAGGCAAAATTTTCCAAAAAAAGATGATAATAGGTTTGTGGAAAAAAAATAAGTTAAATGTTCAAGTAAGTTTGGGAAACATTGGATCACAGATAAATATATCTTTTTATGGCAGTCTTTTTCCAGAACTTGCAATATTCTGATATTGGGCATGAATTCCAGGGAGAGGGACTGTCACAAATTTATGTGATGAAAGTACCCTTTACTCCAAGGGTATTTGAGAGACACACATATTGAAGGATGGCTCCAGTGATACACAGACACTCTCCCAGAGCAGTGATGCTCATGTCGGAGCTGAGATTTCAAGATGATTAGGTGCTGGGCAAGAGGAAGAGGTGGAAAAGATTATTCTTTGCTGAAAACAGCATGTGTGAAGTCCCCGAGACAGGGCATGTGCTAAAGTAACACAAAGTAGCTCAAAAAAATTAGACTAAAGAATTACACATGGAAGAGTGAAAAGAGGTGGGACAGAGACCAGCAAGAGTTAGATCACCTCAGCCAGGTAAAGGGTTGAACATTATTCTGAAAGCCAAGAAAGGTATTTAAAAGTTGCCAAAATAGGGAAGAAGTATGAATGGATTTATACAGCATGGATTTTAGAAAGGTCAACTTGGAGAAAGGAATAGTCAGAAGGAGTTATTTAATTAACCCAGATATCCATGTTGAGGGACTGAACCAGAGGAGTAATATAGGGGAGGGAAGAGGGGAGGGAAGAGGGGAGGGAGGGAGGGGGAGAGAGAGAGAAAGAAGGGGCTAAGGAGAAACAGGTTATAGGACCAGGTGATCTATTGGATGTGGGCAGGGGATTAGGTGACACCTGGAGAATGGGGTCGGTGACATGGCTAGCCACAGAAATGATCGATATGAGAGAAGATTTTGTTGGAATCTAATGACTCACTAGGAGGTAGCATACAGGTGAAAAAGGACGAAGTTCTAAGCTATAGCTGTGGCCAAAGTAGTGTTAGACATGTTGAATTTGCGGAGCCATTGGGACATGTAACTGTTGAGATCCTAGCAAGTAAATCTATTAGAGATAATAGTGCTAGAAATCTAGAAGTCACATAATTATTCTTCAGGGAACGCAGACATCATTTAAAAGTTCTATACCCAAAACCTCTTAACTGGGGAAAGACAAGTACAAATTATTTTAAAACATAGTATGGTGAAAAAAAATACTATTCAAAAGCTAAACTGACTGGCTTCCTTTGCCTTTGAAGGGGAGATGCACTTACTCATATCAGTGGGAAAATAAATTTCTATATTGGTTTCTCAACCTTAGTACTACGGGCATTTGGGGCCTGATTGATTCTGTGTTGTGGAGGCTGCTCTGTGCATTGTAGGATATTTGGCAGTGTCCATGGCCTCTACCTGCCACATGCCAGTATTATCCTCTTCGTCATTTGTGACAACAAAAATGTCACAAAACATTATCAAATGTTGCTGGAGGGGCACAATTGCTGGGCCCTTCCTCCCCAGTTAAGAACCACTGCTCTATGCATTCCGTTCAACATAATGCGGTGGAATTTTGAAGAACTCTGCTAACACTTTGGAGTCACTAAAAGGTGAAACCATGAGGAAATGGTCTTTGACTTAGCAAATGCAAAGTTGGTCTAGACCTTGAATCAGTGGCCTAGGAGCCAAATGCTGCTACAGAAGACAGTGAGAGGAATGAAATTCCTAAAGTCAGCTAGGGGGAGTTTGTTGAGCAGTAGAGAGGTGAGACCTCTGGAGAAGGGAGGGCGGTGTGAAATTTTTGCTGGCTGGGAGGATGGAGGGAGGACCTTTAATGACAGGGATGCTTGGTATTCAATCCTCAGTTATTTACTGTTCTTTAGAGTAAGATTTCTCCCTTGTCCTAAAGTCCTGATGTGGGTGAGAGAATGTTATCTCCCAGGATTTTGCAGAGATTTTATTTTATTTTATTTTTTTTTTTATTTATTTTTTTATTATTATTATTTTTTTTTTGAGACAGAGTCTCGCTGTGTCGCCCAGGCTGGAGTGCAGTGGCCGGATCTCAGCTCACTGCAAGCTCTGCCTCCCGGGTTTTTACGCCATTCTCCTGCCTCAGCCTCCCGAGTAGCCGGGACTACAGGCGCCCGCCACCTCGCCCGGCTAGTTTTTTGTATTTTTCAGTAGAGACGGGGTTTCACCGTGTTAGCCAGGATGGTCTCGAACTCCTGACCTCGTGATCCGCCCGTCTCGGCCTCCCAAAGTGCTGGGATTACAGGCTTGAGCCACCGCGCCCGGCCTAGAGATTTTAAGTGTGGGGTTTAAGCTTATAAGCTTTGACCACACCACTGTCATCTTCTCTTTCTTTTTATATTTTCCTTTTTCTTCCTTTTATTTCACATCCTACAACAGAAGCTTTCCTTCTTTGAGCATAATTTATTTGCCTAGAATCCCCAGTAAGCTTAATTACCCCGTGGGACGCTGAATTTGAGGTGTAGGAGGCCAGAAAGGCCCTTTAGGCTGATCTGGGCAGAGTATCACCTAAAGAGTGGCATCATTAACAATGTGGGGTCCTCCACCTGAGGCTTTGCTTTACAGATGGGTAAACTGAGGCACAGAGGCGTGTGCTTTGTTTAAAAAGTAGAAATTAGGTCTTTTGGCTCCCGTTTTTGTGCTTTTTCTAGCAGAGCATATCATCTATGGAAATCACCCTTCTCTGACTAACTGATCAACATTTAGAAAGGTCTTTGATTTCTGTACTAGCCACTTCAATGTAATAACCCTGCTAGAATGAAAAAGCAGAATAAGAGCTGTTTGACTAAAGACTCTCCAATGAGGCCTTGAAGTTCCATTTGTATTCACATCTTTTCTACATGATATCATTATGATCTGACTCTGAATATTTTCAACTTTCAAACATTTCAAATTTCCAACTCCAAGTCGTCAGCTGACAATACAGACTCACAGAAATCTTTCGTGTCTCGTAGGTTACTGTCCAAATGTTATAATTAAATAATAAATTTCTAAGGATTAGTTATTCCAATATCAAAGCAGTAGTTTTTGGTAAGGAATAAAGGATCTGCTTTCAAAACTGCTGTGGATAATATGAAAGCTGATCCATGGCCAGTGTTTACCTATTCAGCTATCAATTTTAATAGAACATTTTCTTTGAGGTCACTTACAGAAGAATATTATGAAGTCTACATACATAAAAGTTGGGGGAAAAAAAGGCCACACTGAAGTTCTTTCTCACAAAAGGTAACCTCAATTGATGCTACTCTAAAACCCTTCTAACAGGAGAGTACATGGTTTGAATTCCTTATGAATCGGCGCATGAACTCAGGCAACTGTTGACTCATCTTTTTATCCTCCATGGTGTCTAGCATATTCAACACACCGTGGCTATTCAATAGAGTGTAGTGAGGTGAACAAATCTCTAGGCTTCCTCAGTCTGCCCAGCAGCCTCCCACCCACACTGCCTCTGGCACCAATACCTGTGCCCGGGACCAGGTACATAATTTGTGGGGCTCAGTGAAAAAATGATGCCCCATATTATAAACTTATTAAGAATTTCAAGACAGTGACAGCAGAGCATTAAACTGAGCACAGAGTCCTGTGTGGCTTCACTGAGTGCAAGCCCATGGAGCTGGCCCTATCTGTACCCAACTAGTTTTACAACCTTCTGCTTCTTTCATCCACATGAATCGCACCTCCTCTGCTAAGTGAAAAACCTATGCTTGGGCTATCCTGAGCTCCTTCTTTCCTGTTTCAATCAGATACTTTCTTCTTGGGCCCATGCCCCTCCATCTTCCTGTTCTTGTCCCTTTCATTGTGTTTTCTGGACCCCTGTTCTAAGTTGAGAAAAATCACCTCTGTCTCAGCCTTCTCCATGTGTCTGCTCACCTTATTGGTAACGGGCTTTCTCACACAATAACCCTGTACGGTAGGTACTATTCTCATCCCAATTTACAGATGAGGAAACTGGGTGTGGTGAAGGGCAGACAGAGAGGTTAAATACAATGCCCAAAGTCACAGCTGATATGTGATAGATTCAGGAGCTGGACTCAGGCAGTGTGGTGCTCTCATACCTAACCACAGTGCTCTGCTGCTCCAGGGTCATCCCCAGTCAGGGCTAAAGTGTACAGCTTCCTTGTACAGAGCCCAACTTACTTGGCCACATAAGGTGACTCTATACCAGAGGCAGGAGTTTGGAGATGAGGATGATAGATAACCATAAGTGAACATAAGCATCATGCAGGAAATCCTCAGAGATATTGGAAAAGTGGGTGGATTTCCTCCAGTTATGTGGATGGGGACTTAACTTATTTAACTTGGTTATGAAAGGAAAGGGTTACTGCCCCAAAAGGCTAGAGGCCTTGGGGCACTTGGGTTATACATATCAATACACATTGCTATACATCCTTATTTTTAATAGTTGTGTATTATTTGTTTGCCCATTTTTTTTCATAGAGGACAACAACAGGAGATAATGGAAACCATTAGGAGAAATAGACTAAAATGGGCTGAATATGTCAAGTGGGTTAAATATTCCAGAGGTCTAAAAGAATGAGGGCTGACTAGTAGCCTTTGGGATTAGTGATGGGACAGGTCAGAGGAAATCTTAGAGAAAGGTATTTTGCAGAGTGGAATGAGTGGAAACCAGGTTAGAGAGAATGAGGAGTAAGTGAGAGCTGCAGCTGAAGAAAGAATGAGGTGGGGAGACACTAGCATTCTTTTTTGCTAACCATGTATGTATGAGGCATATGCATTACCTAATTTGAATCTCCAAATCACCCGTGCAATGGGGAGCATCACCCCATTTTTTAATACATGAAAGATGAAATCTCAGAGACATAACTCTCTCAGGCCACACTCCTGGCTCATCTATTTTCAAAACTTGCTTTTCCTACTCTTTGAAAAATTTTGGCTTAGAAAGCCAACAGCCCCTCTGGGAAGCTTTTCTTGATGCCCTCCACCCTCAAGTTTCACCATCCCAAACAGAGATCATCACTGTGTATCTTGGATGTACACTTATTAGTGCATATTTGGTTGTTCTAAAAGTTTTCTACTAAAAGAGCTCTACAACAGAGGTGAGTAAAGGCACATCCCCAGAGGTGTGAGGATATGCCAAAGAGACCTCCCCACATTTTTGTGAAGTCTGATGGGTCCCAGCTACTCGGGAGGGTGAGGCAGGAGAATGGCGTAAACCCGGGAGGTGGAGCTTGCAGTGAGCTGAGATCCGGCCACTGCACTCCAGCCTGGGTGACAGAGCGAGACTCCGTCTCAAAAAAAAAAATAAAATAAAATAAAAAAATAAAAAAATAAATAAATAAATAAATAAATACAGGCTAATTGTGTTTCTGCTCCCAAATACATTCTTGTTTGTGTTAATACTAAAATGTTTTAAATTAATTACCACTGAGGTCACTCAATCCATCTTTTATACCTATATTTCTGGAGTAAGAGACACACTAGTTTTAAAACTTCTTCTGTACTACTGTCTTGCTTCCTGGGGCATGAGAATGCACATTTGGGATGTGTGGATATATATTAATGACAAGTCTTCAGGACTGTCCTCCCATCCTTTGCCTCCCTGGGCACAGTACGATCCCTAACATATGAAATGTTTAAGTGAACTGAAGTGAACTCAAAGGGATTTCAGCATATATTAAATAGCCATGTGCTTATTGCTTTAAGAACAGCTTTTGGGGTAAGAGTTATGTGGACTGAAATCCCAAATTACTTCAGCCTCAATTTCCTTTGTAAACCAGAGATCATATTAGTCTTCTCCCAAGACTGTTAGACAGTTGAAATGTGTTACTCTATGGGCAGCACTTAGGATGGCACCTGGTACATAGCAAAACTTTCTTAAATCAGGGGAAAGGTATAGATAGCTTAAATAAATGGAGAGGGAGAAATGTTTCTCCTGCCTCCTGCCTCCCTCTGTTTTCCTTGAGGTAGAGGCTTCCACACTCCCACACATGAGTGAGAGATGTGAAGTGAGAATGACTGACCCCTCTCTTCACCCTTTTACTTTCTTCTCTGTCCAGGAGGAGATCGTCTTACTAGACTGTGCGAAACCAGACATCCAGTGTGGGCCATGTTTCTATAGTGGGTTGGCTTGCTGGTTACAGCCACTGCTCTTGTGTGCACAGATACCTGGGTTCCTGTGTTGATGCTGCGAGTCAGGGGCCTGCTGTCTTGGGGCCAGCTTTTCTGCCTGTGACAGGATGGTTGAGTCACATTGCTCTGGTGCCAGCTCCAGGCTCTCCAATTCAGAGAAGGGCAGTTAGAAACCCTGGTTTGGCTTCTTTAGTCAAGCTTCCCAGCTGCTCTGTATTTTAAAGTTACTGGATACTCCCTGGCTATCAATAAAGTTGATACTTTGATACCACTTAGAGAAGAAGAGGGGGTGAAGGATTAGCATCTCAATCCCAATAAGTTAGTGTACTGCCTGGAAACGTTAAGAATAAATACAAAGAACTCAGATGTGAGGCTGCTGCTCTTGGTACAGCTGTTGTGAACAGTTTTAGCATGAATGGGCAATGCCAGTCTTAGTTTCTGGCTTGCTTTGGTGGCAATGGCTTATAGTAAATGTGCTGCTGAGACCAACGTTGTGTTATTTGGACCAAGTAGCAAAAAATCCCCAGCTAAATTCCATGCAAGGTAAAGAGAACTAAAGTGAGTGGTTTGGGCCTTTTGGTACAGTGCTAGGCACTGGAACTACTAGCTCAGCTGATCCAAATTGGGTTCCTTTTTTTTTTTTTTTTTTTTTTGTATGGAGTTGCATAGGCTCAAGGAGGACTGCTGAAAGACTAATTTCTCATTCATGTAACCTGCCCACAGGCCCCCGGGGCTCCCTGCCCAATGGTCTCAAACTGGATTCTTTCATAGAGCTTATTTCTTATCCTGTTGACACTATTCCAAAAGAGAGAAAGAGAGAATCCTCCCTAAATTACTGTATGAAACTGGTATCACCCTAATATCAAAACCAGGAAATAACATAGCAAAAAAAGAAAACTACAGAACAATATCTCTGATGAACATAAATGCAAAAATCCTCAACAAAATCCTTGTTAACAGAATCCAACAGCATATCAAAATGATAATCTATCATGACCAGGCAGGTTTCATACCAGGGATGCAGGGATGGTTTCACATCTGCAAGTCAATAAATGCGATACACCACACAAACAGAATTAAAAACAAAAAGTACATGACAATCTCAATAGACACAGAAAAAGCATTTGACAAAATCCAGCATCCCTTTATGATTAAAACTCTCAGCAAAATCAGCATAGAAGGGACATACCATAAGGTAATAAAAGCCATTTATGACTAACCTACAGCCAATATTATACTGAATGGGGAAACGTTGAAAACATTCCCCCTGAGAACTGGAACAAGACAAGGATGCCCACTATTCAACGTAGTACTGGAATTCCTAGCCAGAGCAATCAGACAAGAGAAAGAAATAAAGGGCATCCAAACTGGTAATGAGGGAGTCAAACTGTCACTGTTTGCAGATGTTATGATCATATACCTAGAAAATCCTAAAGACTCATCCAGAAAGCTCCTAGAACTGGTAAATGAATTCAGAAAAGTTTCAGGATACAAAATTAATGTATACATATCAGTAGCTCTGCTATACACCAAGAGCGACCAAGCTGAGAATCAAATCAATAACTTAACCCCTTTTACAATAGCTGTAAAAAAATTAAAATACTTAGGAATTTACTTAACCAAGGAGGTGAAATACCTCTACAAGGAAAACTACAAAACACTGCAGAAAGAAATCATAGATGACACAAATGGAAACACATCGCATACTCATGGATGAATAGAATCAATATTGTGAAAATAACCATACTGCCAAAAGCAATCTACAAATTCAATGCAATTCCCATCAAAATGCTACCATCATTCTTCACAGAACTAGACAAAACAATCCTAAAATTCATATGGAACCAAAAAAGAGCCTGCATAGCCAAAGCAAGACTAAGCAAAAAGAACAAATCTGGAGACATTACATTACCTGAGTTCAAACTATAGTATAAAGTCATAGTCACCAAAATAGCATGGTATTGGTACAAAAAAATAGACATATAGACCAATGGAACAGACTTGAGAACCCAGAAATAAAGCTAAATACTTATGGTCACCTGATCTTTGACAAAGCAAACAAAAACATAAAGTAGGGAAAGGATACCCTATTCAACAAATGGTGCTAGGATAATTGGCAAGCCACGTGTAGAAGAATGAAACTGGATCCTCATCTCTCACCCTATACAAAAATCAACTCAAGATGGATTAAAGACTAAAATCTAAGACCTGAAACTGTAAAAATTATAGAAGACAACATTGGAAAAACCCTTCTAGACACTGGCGTAGGCATAGACTTCATAATCAAGAACCCAAAATCAAATGCAACAAAAACAAAGACAAATAGATGGGACTTAATTAAGCTAAAAAGCTCCTGCACAACGAAAGAAATAATCAGCAGAGTAAACAGACAGCCCACAGAGTGAGATAAAATCTTTGCAATCTATACATATGACAAAGTACTAATATCCCAAATCTATAAGTGATATGGTTTGGCTCTGTGTCCCCACCCAAATCTCATCTTGAATTGTAATCCCCATAATCACCATATATCATAGGAGGGACCTGATGGGAAGTAATTGAATCAAGGGGGCAGTTTCTCCCATGCTGTTCTTGTGATGGTGAGTTCTCATGAGATCTGATGGGATTATAAGTGTCTGGCATGCCCTTGCTGGCACTCATTCTCTCTCCTGCCACCCTGTGAAGAGGTGCCTTCTACCATGATGGTAAGTTTCCTGAGTCCTCTCCAGATATGCCGAATTCTGAGTCAATTAAACCTCTTTTCTTTATAAATTACCTAATCTCAGGTATTTCTTCATAGCAGCATGAGAACGGACTAATACAACAAAGAACTCAAACAAATCAGCAAGAAAAGAACAAACAATCCTATCAAAAAGTGGGCTAAGGACACAAATTGACAATTGTCAAAGGAAGATATGCAGATGGCCAACAAACATGAAAAAAAATGCTTAACATCATGAATTATCAGGGAAATGCAAATCAAAACAACAATGTGATACCACCCCACTTCTGCAAGAATGGCCATAATCAAAACATCAAAAAATAATAGATGTTGGCATGGATGTGGTGAAAAGGGAACACATTTACACAGTTTGTGGGAATGTAAACTAGTACAACTAGCATGGGAAACAGTGTAGAGATTCCTTAAAGAACTAAAAGTGAATAAACCATCCTGATCCAGCAATCCCTTTCCTAGGTATCTACCCAGAGGAAGTCATTACACGAAAAAGATGCTTGTACACACATGTTTATAGCAGCACCATTCACAATTGCAAAAATATAGAAACAGTTCAAATTCCTGTCAGTCAACAAGTGGATAAAGAAAATGTGATACATACATTATCTGTCTGTCTATCTATCTATCTATCTATCTATCTATCTATCTATCTATCTATAATATACATACCATGGAATACTACTCAGCCATGAAAAGGAATGAAATAATGGCAGTTGTAGCTACCTGGACGGAACTGGAGACCATTATTCTAAGTTAAATAACTCAGGAATGGAAAACCAAATATTGTATGTTCTCACTTGTAAGTGGGGAGCTAAGCTATGAGGACACGAAGACATAAGAATGATACAATGAACTTTGGGCACTCAGGAGAAAAGGTGGGAGGGGGATGAGGGATAAAAGACTACACATTGGGTACAGTGTACACTGCTTGGCTGATGGGTGCACCAAAATTTCAGAAATCACCACTAAAGAACTTATTCATATAACCAAACACCACCTGTTCCCCAAAAGCCTATTGAAATAATAAAAAAGTTGAGGGAGGTTCCAAGATGGCCGAATAGGAACAGCTCCAGCCTGCAGCTCCCAGTGTGAGCCACGCAGAAGGTGGCTGATTTCTGCATTTCCAACTGAAGTACCAGGTTCATCTCGCTGGGGCTTGTCAGACAGTGGGTGCAGCCCACGGAGCAGGGCAGGGCATCACCTCACCCAGGAAGCGCAAGGGGTTGGGGAATTCCCTTTCCTAGCAAAGGGAAGCTGTGACAGACGGTACTTGGAAAATTGGAACACTCCCACCCTAATACTGCACTTTTCCAACAGCCTTAGCAAACGGCACACCAGGAGATTATATCCTGAGCCTGACTCAGAGGTTCCCACGCCCATGGAGCCCCCTCACTGCTAGCACAGCAGTCTGAGATTGAACTGCAAGGCAGCAGCAAGGCTAGGGAAGGGGCATCTACCATTGATGAGGCTTGAGTAGGTAAACAAAAAGGCCAGGAAGCTCGAGCTGGGTGGAGCCCACTGCAGCTCAAGGAGGCCTGCCTGCCTCTGTAGACTCCACCTCTGAGGGCAGGGCACAACTGAACAAAAGGCAGCAGAAACTTCTGCAGACTTAAACGTCCTTATCTGACAGCTTTGAAGAGAGTAGTGGTTCTCCCAGCACAGAGTTTGAGATCTGAGAACAGAGAGAACGGACAGACTGCCTCCTCAAGTGGGTCCCTGACCCCTGAGGAGCCTAACTGGGAGACACCTCCCAGTAGGGGCTTATTGACACCTCATACAGCTGGGTGCCCCTCTGAGATGAAGCTTCCAGAGGAAGGATCAGGCAGCAACATCTGCCATTCTGCACTATTTACTGTTCTACAGCCTCCACTGGTGATACCCAGGCAAACAGGGTCTGGAGTGGACCTCCAGCAAACTCCCAACAGACCTGCAGCTGAGGGCCCTGACTGTTAGAAGGAAAACAAACAAACAGAAAGGACATCCACACCAAAACCCCATCTGTATGTCACCATCATCAAAGACTAAAGGAAGATAAAACCACAAAGATGGGGAGAAACCAGAGCAGAAAAGCTGAAAACTCTAAAAATCAGAGCACCTCTTCTCCTCCAAAGGAACACAGCTCCTTACCAACAATGGAACAAAGCTGGATGGAGAATGACTTTGACAAGTTGAGAGAAGAAGGCTTCAGACAATCGGTAATAACAAACTTCTCCGAGCTAAAGGAGGATGTTCAAACCCATTGCAAAGAAGCTAAACACCTTGCAAAAAGATTAGACGAATGGCTAACTAGATTAAACAGTGTAGAGAAATCCTTAAATGACCTCATGGAGCTGAAAACCATGACACAAGAACTATGTGATGCATACACAAGCTTCAGTAGCCGATTTGATCAAGTGGAAGAAAGGGTATCAGTGATTGAAGATCAGATGAATGAAATGAAGTGAGAAGAGAAGTTTAGAGAAAAAAGAGTAAAAAGAAACAAACAAAGCCTCCAAGAAATATGGGACTACGTGAAAAGACCAAATCTATGTCTGATTGGTGTACCTGAAAGTGATGGGGAGAATGGAACCAACTTGGAAAATACTCTTCAGGATATCATACAGGAGAACTTCCCCAACCTAGCGAGGCAGGCCAACATTCAATTTCAGGAAATACAGAGAATGCCACAAAGATACTCCTTGAGAAGAGCAACTCCAAGACACATAATTGTCAGATTCACCAAAGCTGAAATGAAGGAACAAATGTTAAGGGCAGCCAGAGAGAAAGGTTGGGTTACCCACAAAGGGAAGCCCATCAGACCAACAGCAGATCTCTCAGCAGAAACTCTGCAAGTCAGAAGAGAGTAGGGGCCAATATTCAACATTCTTAAAGAAAAGAATTTTCAACCTAGAATTTCATATCTAGCCAAACAAAGCTTTATAAGTGAAGGAGAAATAAAATCCTTTACAGACAAACAAATGCTGAGAGGTTTTTTCACCACCAGGCCTGCCTTACAAGAGCTCCTAAAGGAAGCACTAAACATGAAAAGGAACAACCGGTACCAGCCACTGCAAAAACATGCCAAATTGTAAAGACCATCAATGCTAGGAAGAAACTGCATCAATTAACGAGCAAAATAACCAGCTAATATCATAATGACAGGATCAAATTCACACATAACAATATTAACCTTAAATGTAAATGGGCTAAATGCCCCAATTAAAAGACACAGACTGGCAAATTGGATAGAGTCAAGACCCATCAGTGTGCTGTATTCAGGAGACCCATCTCACGTGCAGAGACACACATATGCTCAAAATAAAGGGATGGAGGAAGATCTACCAAGCAAATGGAAAACAACAACAACAAAAAAAGCAGAGATTGCAATTCTAGTCTCTGACGAACAGACTTTAAACCAACAAAGATCAAAAGAGACAAAGAAGGCCATCACATAATGGTAAAGGGATCAATGTGATGAGAAGAGCTAACTATCCTAAATATATATGCACCCAATACAGGAGCACCCAGATTCATAAAGCAAGTCCTTAGAGACCTACAAAGAGACTTAGACTCCCACACAATAATAATGGGAGACTTTAACACCCACTGTCAACATTAGACAGATCAGTGAGACTGAAAGTTAACAAGGATATCCAGGAATTGAACTCAACTCTGTACCAAGAGGACCTAATAGACATCTACAGAACTCTCCACCCCAAATCAACAGAATATACATTCTTCTCAGCACCACATCACACTTATTCCAAAATTGACCACATAGTTGGAAGTAAAGCACTCCTCAGCAAATGTAAAAGAACAGAAATTATAACAAAACTGTCTCTCAGACAATAGTGCAATCAAACTAGAACTCAGGATTAAGAAACTCACTGAAAGCTGTTCAACTACATGGAAACTGAACAACCTGCTCCTGAATGACTACTGGGTACACATAATGAAATGAAGGCAGAAATGAAGATGTTCTTTGAAATCAATGAGAACAAAGATACAATGTACCAGAATCTCTGGGACACATTTAAACCAGTGTGTAGAGGGAAATTTATAGCACTAAATGCCCACAAGAGAAAGTAGGAAAGATCTAAAATTGACACCCTAACATCACAATTAAAAGAACTAGGGAAGCAAGAGCAAATACATTCAAAAGCTAGCAGAAGGCAAGAAATAACTTAAGATCAGAGCAGAACTGAAGGAGAGAGAGACACAAAAAACCCTTCAAAATATCAATGAATTAGGGAGCTGGTTTTTTGAAAAGATCAATAAAATTGATAGACTGCTAGCAAGATTAATAAAGAAGAAAAGAGAGAAGAATCAAATAGACGCAATAAAAAATGATAAAGGGGATATCACCATACCACTGATCCCACAGAAATACAAACTACCATCAGAGAATACTATCAACACCTCTAGGCAAATAAACTAGAAAATCTAGAGGAAATAGATAAATTCCTAGACACATACACCCTCCCAAGACTAAACCAGGAAGAAGTTGAATCCCTGAATAGACCAATAACAGGTCCTGAAATTGATGCAATAATTAATAGCCTACCAACCAAAAAAAGTCCAGGACCAGATGGATTCACAGCCGAATTCTACCAGAGGTACAAAGAGGAGCTGGTGTCATTCTTTCTGAAACTATTCCAATCAATAGAAAAAGAGGGAATCCTCCCTAACTCATTTTATGTGGCCAACATCATCCTGATACCAAAGCTGGGCAGAGATACAACAAAAAAAGAGAATTTTAGACCAATATTCCTGATGAACATCGATGTAAAAATCCTCAATATAATACTGGCAAACCAAATCCAGGAGCACATCAAAAAGCTTATCCACCATGATCAGTTGGCTTCACCCCTGGGATGCAAGGCTGGTGTTGAACGCAACGCTGATATGCAAATCAATAAATGTAATCCATCATATAAACAGAACCAAAGACAAAAACCACATGATTATCTCAATAGATGCAGAAGGCCTTTGACAAAATTTAACAGCCTTCATGCTAAAAACTCTGAATAAACTAGGTATTGATGGGATGCATCTCAAAATAGTAAGAGCTATTTATAACAAAACCACAGCCGATATACTGAATGGGCAAAAACTGGAAGCATTCCCTTTGAAAACTGGCACAATACAGGGATGACCTCTCTCACCACTCCTATTCAACATAGTGTTGGAAGCTCTGGCCAGGGCAATCAGGCATGAGAAAGAAATAAAGGGTATTCAATTAGGAAAAGAGGAAATTAAATTGTCCCTGTTTGCAGATGACATGATTGTATATTTAGAAAATCCCTTCATCTCAGCCCTAAATCTCCTTAAGCTAATAAGCAACTTCAGCAAAGTCTCAGGATAAATAATCAATGTGCAAAAATCACAAGCATTCTTATACACCAGTAACGGACAAACAGAGAGCCAAATGATGAGTGAAGTCCCATTCGCAATTGCTTCAAAGAGAATAAAATACCTAGGAATCCAACTGACAAGGGATGCGAAGGAACTCTTCAAGGAGAACTACAAACCACTGCTCAACAAAATAAAAGAGGACACAAACAAATGGAAGAACATTCCATGTTCATGGATAGGAAGAATCAATATTGTGAAAGTGGCCATACTGCCCAAGGTAATTTATAGATTCAATGCCATCCCCATCAAGCTACCAATGACTTTCTTTACAGAATTGGGAAAAACTACTTAAAA
The DNA here is from genome assembly GCF_037993035.2 of Macaca fascicularis. NCBI lineage: Eukaryota > Metazoa > Chordata > Mammalia > Primates > Cercopithecidae > Macaca > Macaca fascicularis. Next base: position 50,514,326 of record NC_088390.1, read on the forward strand.
GTTTATGTGAAACCAAAAAAGAGCCCACATTGCCAAGACAATCCTAAGCGAAAAGAACAAAGCTGGAGGCATCACACTACCTGACTTCAAACTATACCACAAGGCTACAGTGACCAAAACAGCATGGTACTGGTACCAAAACAGAGATATAGACCAATGGGACAAAACAGAGCCCTCGGACATAATACCACACATCTACAACCATCTGATCTTTAACAAACCTGACAAAAACAAGAAATGGGGAAAGGATTCCCTATTTTAATAAATGGTGCTATGAAAACTGGCTAGCCAGATGTAGAAAGCTGAAACTGGATCCCTTCCTTACACCTTATACAAAAATTAATTCAAGATGGATTAAAGACTTAAATGTTAGACCTAAAACCATAAAAACCCTAGAAGAAAACCTAGACAATTCCATTCAGGCCATAGGTATGGGAAAGGACTTCTTGACTAAAACACCAAAAGCAATGGCAACAAAAACCAAAATAGACAAATGGGATCTAATTAAACTAAAGAGCTTGTGCACAGCAAAAGAAACTACCATAAGAGTGAACAGGCAGAAAATTGTTACAATCTGCCCACCTGACAAAGGGCTAATATCCAGAATCTACAAAGAACTTGAACAAATTTACAAGAAAAAAAATCAAACAACCCCATCAAAAAGTGGGCAAGGGATATGAACAGACACTTCTCAAAAGAAGACATTTATGCAGCCAACAGACACATGAAAAAATGCTCATCATCACTGGCCATCAGAGAAATGCAAATCAAAACCACAATGGATACTATCTCACACCAGTTAGAATGGCGATCATTAAAAAGTCAGGAAACAACAGGTGCTGGAGAGGATGTGGAGAAATAGGAATGCTTTTACAGTGTTGGTGGGAGTGTAAACTAGTTCAACCATTGTGGAAGACAGTGTGGCAATTCCTCAAGGACCTAGAACTAGAAATACCATTTGACACAGCCATCCTGTTACTGGGTATATACCCAAAGGATTATAAATCATGCTGCTATAAAGACACATGCCGCACTATTCACAATAGCAAAGACTTGGAACCAACCCAAATGTCCATCAATGATAGACTGGATTAAGAAAATGTGGCACATTTGGGAGGCTGAGACGGGTGGATCACGAGGTCAGGAGATCGAGACCATCCTGGCTAACACGGTGAAACCCCGTCTCTACTAAAATACACAAAAAATTAGCCGGGCGAGGTGGTGGGCGCCTGTAGTCCCAGCTACTCGGGAGGCTGAGGCAGGAGAATGGCGTAAACCCGGGAGGCGGAGCTTGCAGTGAGCTGAGATCCGGCCACTGCACTCCAGCCTGGGTGACAGAGAGAGACTCCGTCTCAAAAAAAAGAAAAAAAAAAAAAAAAAAGAAAATGTGGCACATATACACCATGGAATACTATGCAGCCATAATAAAGGATGAGTTCCTGTCCTTTGTGGGGACATGGATGAAGCTGGAAAACATCATTCTGAGCAAACTGTTGCAAGAACAGAAAATCAAACACCGCATGTTCTCACTCATAGGTGAGAATCGTACAATGAGATCACGTGGACACAGGGTGGGGAACATCACACACTGAGGCCTGTTGTGGGGTCGGGGAGGAGGGAGGGATAGCATTAGGAGATATACCTAATGTAAATGACGAGTTAACGGGTGCAGCACACCAACATGGCACACGTATACATATGTAACAAACCTGCACGTTGTGCACATGTACCCTAGAACTTAAAGTATATATATATATAAAAGAAATAATAACAAAAGTCCCTCTCCTAAAAACAATACAACTTATTTCTTATATAAGTTATTATTTCTTAAATGCATATCTGGTTATGACCTCTGATTTAGGAGACCCTGACTCAGATAATGGTCAAAGAGAATTGGGGCCCCTGGTTTGTTATCTTCAGGCATTCAGCTAAGTAGTATATTTAAAAGGCTGTTTTCTTGACAATCTGTTTATTTCACACTAGGGTAAATCCATTCTTCCTTAACTTTCTGAGTAAGTTTACCCTAGTGCTGTTATTCTATTGATATCCAACCATCAGGGATATTGGTCTGTAGTTTTCTTTTTTTTGTTACATCCTTTCCTGGTTTTGGTATTTGGGTGATATTGGCTTCATAGAACAATTTAGAAAGGATTTCCTCTTTCTCTATCTTTTGGGATATTGTCAATAGGATAAGAGCACTAGGGTAAATTTGCTCAGAGAGTTAAGGAAGAATGGAATTGTTTAAAACACAGGCTTTGATCTTGCATTTAGAATATGAGCTATTGGAAATGAAAGAAAAATGATGGAAGATGCTTTGATGAGTGGAAGAAAAGTAGTTACTTCTTTAGGAAAAATGTTGTTATTTTAGAGACTAGGTTGGATGATATAAACCTGAAAAGTTTTAAATGCTCTTAAAGGCATACGCCTGTAGTGCTAGCTAACTCGGGAGGCCTAGGCAGGAGAATCGCTTGAACCCGGGAGGTGGAGGTTGCAGTGAGGCAAGATCGTGCCACTCCAGCCTGGTGACAGAGCGAGACTCTGTCTTAAAAAATAATAATAATAACAATAATAATAACAATAATAATAATAATAATAAAAGAGGCATCATGACTGGTGCCTAAACATCCAACAAGCAAAGAAAGAAAAGAAAGGAGACCATTGTCCCGAAAGATTGTCCAGATGCGGGGGACTAGTAGGAGACGTACTCTTAAAGCTGCTGCATTGAGGAATAGGAGAGCCACACTGAATAGCGTGTAAAATTTGTATTGGACTATAAAGGATGACCAGGAAGATCAGAGTGAAATTGTTCAGGGATTATTTTACTAGTGCCAAGATGACACAGTTATTATAGCGGTGAGGCAGGATCAGTGGATATCGTGAGGAACTGCGTGCAGGTAATCTTCTAATGGAAGGTTCAGGGAGAATGAGATAGCCAGACTAAGGCACTGGCTTTCCCACTGGGAGATTTTTCACCTCACCCCCAGGAGACAGCTGCCAATGTCTGGAGACATGTTTTGATAATCAGGATTTTGGGGGGCAGGGAGGGGGTGAAGCTACTGCCTGCTAAAAATCCTATAATGCACACACAACAAAGAATTATCTAGTTCAAAACATCAGCAGTGCTGAGATTGAGAAACCTTGTCTAACGGCTCGGTGTGGTGGCTGATACCTATAATCCCAGCACTTTGGGAGGCCGAGGCAGGAGTTTAAGACCAGCCTGGCGTTGGTCAGGTAACATGGTGAAACCCCATCTCTACTAAAAATATTAAAAATCAGCCAGGCTTGGTGGCATGTGCCTGTAGTCTCAGCTACTCTGGAGGCTGAGGCAGGACAATCGCTTGAGCCGGGGAGGCAGAGTTTGCAGCAAGCCAAAATCGCTCCACAGCACTCCAGCCTGGGTGACAGAGAGAGTGATACTCTGTCTCAAATAGGAAAAAGAAGAAATCTTGTCTAAGGAAAGCCAGTCTGGGCTACAACTTTTGAGTCCAGATGGAGTCAGATGTCGGGCTGATGGGTACAAGTATCCTGCTTGGAGAGTTAGACGTGGACAGGATTTGCTTAAACTATGGATATTTTGGCAGCTTCTGAAGTTACTGGCTTCACATCTATTATTAAGGAAGATCTAGAAGGACAACATCTGGAATAGTATCATAAAGAAAACAAATGAATGGGGGTGAAAGCAAAGAGAAAGAGAAAGAAAAAGGAGAGAGGTGCTATGATCCAGCCAGGGTATTAGCAATACATATGGAAAAGGGAGGGAGCCAAATTAGGAAGAATATTACACTTTTACAAACAGCTGAGTTTGTTTGAAAAGAGTGGAGAATGATAAGACAAATGAAAGAGCAGAGGCCTTTGCCACTGCAATAGGAATGAAGGTGGCAGAGATAAATGTTCTGGCTATCAGTGAAGTAGCATAATTCACTCAAGGCCTGGAGATTTAAAGACCAAGGAAAGGAAAAGCACATGGTAGAGGATGGAATGCCTACCTAAGCAAGCCAGCTGCAGCTACATCCGTAAGAGCTTCAGTTTGAAGATCTGTTGAGATAACTATGCCAGCAGAGGAGGTGCATCACTCAAAGACATGACTACAGCAGTGGTTCTCAAACACAGCGTGCATTAGGATCACCTGAAGAGCTTGTCAAAATCCAGATTGCTGGGCCCCAGCTTCAGAGTGTTTGATACAATAGGTCTGCATGCAGTTTGAGAGTCTGTATTTCTAATGAACTCCCAGGTGATGCTGATGCTACTGTTCAGGGGGCACATTTTGAGAAGCACTAGTCTTCAGAACTCCAGTGTAGGAAGCAAAGACAATAGACACTGCCTCCTGTGATTCTGCTGCAGCTGCAGAAATATAAAAAGGAGAGCAAGATTGAAACTCTGGGGAAGGCACAACCATGCACCTTGCTTAGACAGGGGCCTCTCACTCTTGGAGCACTCTGCTCTGAGAGGTAGAGGATGCTGGGCTATTGTAAAAACCTACCCTTGATTGAACATTGAGGAGGGGGCAACATGTAGGGCTCAAATCTGGAATGGAAATTAAAAACATTAAAATGTATAACATAGAACTGAGCCACAAGGAGACCCAGAGACACAGGCCACCATTGAAATTTCTTAATTTTGCAAGTAGAGAGGAATGTCTCAAAGTCCAGTCTCGGAGAAAGGAAACAGGATGCATGGGCCCATCGCCATCTCTTGCCAAAGGATATGGGAAGCACGGGGATAGTATTAATTTCTTCATATCGCTTGGCACAAAATTTCTATGTTCAATTATTTATGCTCCCAGGTCACAAATGCTAGAGCGGCATTCTTACAAAACTGAAACCAAAAACATTTTCTCTTTTTTCCAGATGTTTCTGGCAACCTTCTCCCCCAGATAACACTGTGATCCATAGCTGATAACCACAGTGTGGGCCTGGTACTTTCCATCCCATTGACTTCTTTGCTATTCTCTGTGCATATATTCTACCAGCAGAAAGGGGGGTTGAATAGACAGATTCAGGCCACAAACTCCATCTGTGCTTCTCAAATCTAGTAAGAGACTGCTCAACTAAACTATATACATCCATCTACTAAGGGACTATCATGTAACCATGGGCCATGGGGAGGGGAGAACTTAATGAACAGTTGTAATTACTTGGAGGAAAAGCTCATGATACAATGGAAAATAAAGCAGAAGACAATTGAATAGATAATAATATGAATTACATGAAAACACAGCAAATAAAATACTATATATAGACAAAACTATAAATGGAAATGCACTGAAATATATACTAGGGCTATTAGTAAGTGGTGGGCATTTTGTCCGAAATTTTTTATAATGAATTTAATATATAATAGGAATAATAAACTTTATCAACTTTAAGTATTTTAATGCAAGTGTTAATATTATAAAGTCATGAGGATCTTGATTTCTCAAAGACAGGAAAAGTAGAAAAATAAATTTCAAAATGGCAAGGAAAATGTGGATGGAAGCATGCTTTCAGGTGATAAAGAGACTTGTGATCTGATAGAGGATAAATGAAGAGGAAAGGGTGATTACTTCTCCTATAGGGGAGGGATTATTAACCAAGAGATTCTGTCATTTCTTGATATTTCAGGACTAGTGTAGATTTGATGCACTAGTGTAGAAAGATGTCAAGCAAAGCTGGCCTAATATTGCTAGCGAATTGCAGAAGTGTGAAAGAAATTTTAACACTCTATAGATATAATGAAAATCAACAAATTTGGGAATGACTTAATGAATACCACATGGAAAAACAGAATGAATTGGCTATGAAAAAAAAAATCAGAAATTTCTCCTTGAAGGGATGGCTATAGTATCACTTTTCATTATAAATGAGGAATATAAACACACTGTCAAAAATACACATTGTCAAATGAATTCAAACAAAAATATTTTAGCTTTCTGTCAGTTGAGTAGAAAAAGTTTATATTTTAATTTAAGTATCAAGAGAAAGGATTTAATGGCTTATGAGTAACTTTGCAGAGAGCAGGAGCAATAAAAATTGCAAACAGATGATATGTAAATAAATATTTGTATCAACTTTTATAAATATTTAGAAGTGCTGACAACTCCCAATTATTTTGTTTTAACTGGTTCACACAGAAACTAATTTTTGACAATTATACCCAGCTAATTAATACTTCAGTAGCTCAGCTAATGTCTTTGATGTGAAGAGTGCTTTGGGGAACAAGACTGGGTAGTCACCCCTTTGTACTAGGGAGAAATAAACTCTTCATTCAGTCCTGAAATCACAGTGATTTGCAAGCCTCCTTCTGCAGCCAAGGAAATTTTGATTCAGGAGAATGGAGCCAAGAAGGGTAAATACAAAATTTTTGTTTTGTTTTGTTTGTTTGTTTGTTTTTTGAGACAGAGTCTCGCCCTGTCGCCCATGCTGGAGTGCAGTGGCGCCATCTCAGCTCACTGCAAGCTCCGCCTCCCGGGTTCACACCGTTCTCCTGCTTCAGCCTCCCGAGTAGCTGGGACTACAGGCGCACGCCACCACGCCCGGCTAAATTTTTTGTATTTTTAGTAGAGACAGGGTTTCACCGTGTTAGCCAGGACGGTCTCGGTCTCCTGACCTCGTGATCCGCCTGCCTCGGCCTCCCAAAGTGCTGGGATTACAGGCGTGAGCCACCACTCCTGGCCAATACAAAGTTTTTAAAACCAGGTGCTGGGATTACAGATGGGGAGGAGGTACAGGGGCAAAGCTCACAAAAAGCGTTTGACATTGATTTTGAAATGTCTATATTATGACAATGGTTTCCAATCCATAATGTATGATCATAAACAGTGCCTGAGCCAGGCGCAGTGACTTGTGCCTGTAATCCTAGCACTTTGGGAGGCCGAGGCGGGCAGATCACTTGAGGTCAGCAGTTCGAGACCAACCTGGCCAACATGGCAAAATCCCAGTTCTACTAAAAATACAAAAATTAGCTGGGCATGGTGGTGGGTGCCTGTAATCCCAGCTACTCGGGAGGCTGAGACAGGAGAATCACTTGAACCTAGGAGCGGGGGATTGCAGTGAGTTGAGATCATGCCACTTCACTCCAGCCTGGGCGACAGAGCAAAACTCCATCTCAAAAATAAAAATAGGCTGGGCATGGTGGCTCACACCTGTAATCCCAGCAGTTTGGGAGGCCAAGGCGGGTAGATCACCTGAGGTTGGGAGTTCGAGATGAACCTGGCCAACATGGTGAAACCCCAGTTATACCAAAAATACAAAAACTAGCTAGGTGTGGTGGTGGGTGCCTGTAATCCCAGCTACTCAGGAGGATCGCTTGAACCCAGGAGGCAGAGGTTGCAGTGAGCCGAGATTGTGCCACTGCACTCTAGTCTGAGCAAAAGAGTGAGACTCCATGTCTAAAAAATTAATTAATTAATTAAATTTAATATAAATAAATAAACAGTACCTGATTTCCCAAGAGGGACCACTAAGATATCATTTCAGAGAAAAAGCAGGCATAGTCTGAAAGTTTGCCCATTTCTTGCCCCTCTTCCTCCCAATTTATATCCCACTATGAGCTTTCTTTGCTGGTTATATACTTTTTATTATAAAAATAGATGCCCCTGGCTAGATTATGCCTAACTTGTATTCTAAACCAATATTCAACTTTTATTGAGCCTCATAATAGTTACTTACACTCTTTGCCAACTGTTTCTGACTCTCCATCTTCTAGGTACATGGAGAGCTGACTTCCTGACTCCTTTGTACATGAATGAAATCACATGACTAGTTCTAGCCAATGAGTAAAGAGCAAACACAAATAACAGGAAGTTACTTCCTTGACAGCTCATTCATTTGCTGAGGCAAGACTCTGGAAACTCTGTTTGCCCTCTGGCATGGCAACCAGTCAGGCTCAAGATGGTGGGCATTCCCTCAGTCCCTGAGGTCATGTTTTAGGAAAATGAAGCTGAACACAGTGTGATGTGCGGCTTGGAGACTAACCATGGAGATCAAAGTCCTAGAGATCAGGAATGAATATTGAGGACCTGGACTTGGCTAGGGCAGTCAGAAAAGCACCATGAGGGGAGCATCACCTGATGATGGATGTGAATGGGCACAGGAGACAGACAGGGCAAAGGAGATGTCTTCATTATGTCCCTTATTAAAAGTGTGGGATGTGTGCACTACAATTTGAGGCACTGAGGATGAAAAGGCCTAAGATGTATGTATGTCCTGTGGACATCTTAGATACTTAGGGAGACCTTCAGAATGATGAAATATTCATAAAAACAAAAAATGTCCCTGGAAACTTACAATAGATTACCTACGTCATGGTAAGAATTAAGAGAGAGAATATTCATCAAGATCTGAAATGGCCTGTGTGTATCCAAAGTCCACGTTCATCATGTCTTTTATTTATTTTCCTTTATAATAAAAGTAGAGCATGTTACAGAAACTTTAGATACCACAGAAATCTAAAAACACAACAGTGGTAGTAACTCAAAGTTCCCTGACCCCAAAATAATAAGGGTTAACATTTTAACCAACATTTCTCATTTGTATTTTATGTGTGTATACATGTGTATGTATTTTTAAAAATTATAAATGCAGTTTTGATTTTTTACTTTTTACAGTTACGTGATAATGAGCATTCTTTCACATCATTATATTTTTTTCAAAATCTTTTTGAACAGTTCCATAATATTCTAATATATGGACACTCCATGGTATCTCCCCCCTATTATAATGGACAATCTACCCCTATACAAATTCATGTTCTTCCATTATGAATCACTTCATCTGAGCTGATGACATCAAGGACATCTTCTTGGAGGAGGCAGAATATTTATTGGTCCCCAAAAGATGAATAGGTGAATGGTGAAAAGGGTGTAGAGGGGGGAAATGGAACAGGTACAGCATGGGTGATGTTTGGCTTCCTTGGTTCATCATACATAGGTTAATTGGAGAGGAGAGTAGGGGCAGACTGGAGGGTTAGCAATGCTAGGATAAGAAGCTTCCTCAATATTCCACAAACGGTGGAGAACCTAAGAAGGCCCCCACAAGTGTCCTGTCTGTGCATACAAGTGTTTTAAGAAGATTATGCTGGTAACCATACAAAGGCCACCCAGACTGGAGGCATGGAGATGAGTTTGGAAAGCCCTATTCTAGGCTGGGCTGAGGAGAAAGTCTGACTCTTACTACTCATTTAGGTACTGATTCTGTAACTCTTGGATGTGATACTATTGCTGATCATATAATTTAATTTGGGTACCATGAGGGTTAACTGTTTCTTTGAGCTCACATCCATTTCCAACTCTCCCCCTGCTCTGTTGTATATCAAGTGTAATCACTTCCCAGGCTACTTTACCTTCTGGCCTCTGGAAAAGAGCTGGAAAAGATTAAAGGACTGGAGGAATGGGGAAGGACATTTCTGCCCTTTGCACTTTGCCTCCAGAAGCATCTCTGGCAGAAGCAGTTTTTCCTCTGTGCTCGGGCTCCCATGGACATATCCTCCCACCATGGTCTCAGTGTCCACTGGATGGCCCTAGTTTATTTCTTCTTCCAGTACAGGGATAGTAGTAGTTTTCTGCATTGCTAACTTGTGAGTTGCCTTATGGTCTCCTATTGAGTTTTTCAGTGGTTTTACCCCTGTGAAAATATTTTATTAAATTTTCTGTGTTAAAAATGCTAGAGTAGTCTTTCCCCACTTGTGACTGATGTGAATAAAACATTAAATCACAATGATTACAGATATATAGAGAATTAGATATACTGAATAGCTAAATTGTTTTTTTCCAAATAACATTTGATCAACCAAAGCACTCATTAGTTCTTAACTCTTGTGGCAAATCTTTGTAAAAGGTATGAACACATTTCTCTATCTCGTAAGTAATTTAATCAATAAATATTTATTAAGGATATATTATATGTCAGACACTGTGCTGCTGGATTTTTATGGGGTTTACAGTTTATAGTTTTGTAAAGAAGACAGACATTAATCAAACAATCGCATGAACAGGCATGGATATATAATGATAACAAGTGATTGTGAGGATATGGGCCACTATGACAGTGCACAATAAGGCAGTCTACTTACAGCTGAGAAAGCAGCACTCAAATAAAGGTCTGCTGGATGAGTCAGTGTTAACTTGGAAAAGAGAGAAGGGAATAGTTTTCTAGGTAGAAGAACAGCGTATGTAAAGGCTTGACGGTGGGAGGAACTATGGTGGGTTTGAGGAGGAGCCTCCAGGCTAGAAAGAGAGTGCTTGAGAGGTATCCAGGACTGGGTGAGCTTCACTGAGGGCTGTTCATTTTATATTAAGAGCAATGAAAGGCAACAGTAATGGTGGGAAGGCTGCACTGTGTGTGACATGGTGGGGTGGTCATTTAGAAAGGGTCACTCTTGAGGAGGCAAAGAGATTGGATTGTGAGGGCTCCACCATTAGAAGGTGACTGCAGTGGTCCCACCCACTGGAGCTATTCTGGAGGGGTGCAAGGAGAAATCTAGCATACCACAGAAATTAATCTTTTTATGTAATGCTTCAGAATCTTCTGATGACCTTGATCATCACTATGACTATTTTTATTAAATGAGACTATAGCTATAGAGGATTGGGATGACTTCAGACTAATAGATTCCCTCTGCTTCATCAAAGAAGAATCAAGAGTAGAAATTAAGCATTGGTGACTAGAGATGTTACTCTCTATACATCTATATGCCTATCTCTTCTCAGGTAATCTGTACTTGATTATTATACTACAGTATCATGTACATATGTCAAAGCAGATTGGGATGCTGGTCTTGAAGACTGTACAGCCCAAAGGTGTCCATGTTCTACAGAGTTCCTTAAGGGGCCACTCTGAAGGGCAAGGGAGAGTTGAGTCGGGGAACCCTGGACTTGCTGCATCTTCTTTAAATAGAATTGCTCTCTTTTATCTGCATTACATATTGAGGTTCTATGTAATATTTCATTTCTAAGGACCCCACTACTAAAACAATGCTTGATAACCACACCTATTCCAATGGTCTTGTTTTACGGATGAAGCAACTAAAACCAGGAAGTTGAAGTGATTTGTGCATGGCCAAATAGCCAGTTCATGGTAGAATCAGAATTTGATGTCAGGTCTCTCGATTCCATTTCAGTGCTCATGGTTCTTTCTAATAATAAAAAGATAAAGTGATATATTCACTTATCTTCTGAATTTTAAAAAAATCCAGTTTTGAAAAGTTTAAAAACTGACTGTACTTTTCCCTTTTTCTTGGATTCTTTGGCAGTTAGTAGACTCAGTCACACCTGTTTGTTCCTCTACTTAAGCCTCAAAACATTTTACAGTTCATGTATTCCAGTAATATTCAATAAATAGTTGATGATCTGCTTGCCATCATTCATGCATTTTGAAAGTCCATTTAACAACCAAATGCCTAGGATACATCAGCTGCCAGTAGCTTCTGAGGATATGAAGTAGCAACTGAACATATCATTATAGCAGAATATTAACCAAATGATAATAGACAAATGTGCATAGAGATATATGATCCCAGAAGTGAACTTGGCTTCAGAATTAGAACTGGCACTAGGGTTGCCAGATTTACCAAAGAAAAACACAGGATTCCCAGTGAAATCTAAATTTCAGATAAACAACAAATAGCTTTTTAGTATAAATGTGTTCCAAATATTGCATGGGACACATTTATACTAAAATCGTATTTGTTGTTTATCTGAAATTCAGATTTCACTGGGTGTCCTCAATTTTATCTGGTGACCCTGCCTGGTGCACCTGGACAGACTAGAGGATAAAGTTCCATGGGGTGAGTGTTAGAAAAGGGAGCTCTTATCCAAGACACAGAGAGATGCTGGAATGCACTAAGGGGAGTCAAATCCAAATGCCAGGAAAAGGAGGATATTTAGGGGCTGGGCTGGGGAGAGAGAAACATCAAAGTTGGGAGATCAAAATTGATTTTGTGATTTTGTATTGTTCTGGAAGTTCAGGCCAATGTAATGAGAACCAGAGCAGAAATGAAGAGCATGACCTTTGCCTATTGGAAAAGAGAAAAGAAAATCATTATTATCAGAAAATAACTTCTTAAAAATCCCCTAAGAATTGACTAAAAAAATGTTGGAATAGAAAAGAGTTCAGTAGGGTCATAAAGTAAGAAATAAACATTTAAAAAGTCTGTGTCTTTTCTTTTGTAACAGCAATAACAAGCTAGAAAACATAATGGGAAAAATTGTATTTGGATTATCAACAAAAAATACAAAGCAACTGTAGGTAAACTATACAACTACGAAATGTGCAGGACTTATAGGAAAAAATTTATCAGAGACGTAAAAGGAGATGAAAAGAGGGGGATCATGCCATATTCTCATATGAGCAGAGCAAATACTGTAAAGACATAAATTTTCTCAAAATGTATTTTTTAGCATTAATGAAATTTCAACCAAGATCTCAGTGGAATATATCCAGAACTCCAAAATGATTCTAACATTTATCTGCAAGAACAAATTACTAAGAAGAGCTAAATAGTTATTAAGAAAAAGGATTAAAGAAGGTGGTAGCGATCCCTACCTGACATTAAAACATTCCCAATGCTACATTCCTTATATCAGAGTTGTGTTTGGGAAGGAATAGGCAGGAAGATAACAGAATGGAGTGGAGAGCCCAGAAACAGACCCAGGCGTCTGAAACATCTCCTTACACAACATGGGAGAAAATACAGATCAGCGGGGAAGGGAAGGATCACCTAAGAAAAGGCGTTATAAATCGTTGAATATCTAATTGGGAAAAAAATAGCAATTTTTATCTCATAGGAAACACTAATTTTCAGATACACTGAAGAGTGAAATGTGGAAATAAAACCAAAAAGAAGAAAATAAGGACAAATGTTTAGCTCAGGGGTCCCTAACCCCTGGGTCGCAGACTGGTACCTCTTGGTGGGTGGCCTGTTAGGAACGGGGCCGCATGGCAGGAGGTGAGCAGTGGGTGAGCAAGCAAAGTTTCATCTGTTTACAGCCACTCCCCATCACTCATTACCACCTGAGCTCTTCCTCCTGTCAGATCAGCAGCAGCATTAGATTCTCATAGGAGCGCCAACCCTGTTGTGCACGTGAGAGATTGAGGTCGTGCGGTGGAACAGTTTCACCCTAAAACTGTCCAGTGGTTTGTAAAAGGGTAGTTTTAGTAAAACCTATTTTTATTATTCCCATATATGAGACCTCTCCACAATTCAGGTCTTTCAACCTCTGTGCCTAGCATAATCAAATTCAGTGTTTCCCAAGTTCTATGTTTTGTTTTCTCAGTCTCTGGAAACACAGTACAACTAAGTTCCACTGTAATCATCCTGAAACTGCTTCATCTCAGATCATCAGGCATTAGACTCTCAAAAGGAATGTGCAACCTAGATCCCTCACATGCACAGTTCACATTAGGGTTGTTTTGTATTTTCTGAGACAGTCTCCTTCTGTTGCCCAGGCTGGAGTGCAGTGGCATGATCATGGCTCTGTAGCCTCGACCTCTTGGGCTTGAGCAATCTTCCCACCTCAGCCTCCTGAGTAGCTGGAACTACAGGCACGTATCACAGGCATCCCCCACCTTCCCACGTCCCTGTGCGTGGAAAAACTGTCTTCCATGAAACTGGTCCCTGGTGCCAGAAATGTTGGGGACTGCTGGTTTAGCTGATCTTTGGATATAAATTATTTTCCACTTGGTTTAAAAGTCTTTGAAGGCAGCCATAAAAAAGCATGAGTTCGTGTCCTTTGTAGGGACATGGATGCAGCTGCAAACCATCATTCTCAGCAAACTATCGCAAGAACAGAAAACCAAATACCGCATGTTCCACTCATAGGTGGGAATTGAACAATGAGATCACTTGGACACAGGAAGGGGAACGTTACACACCGGGGCCTATTGTGGGGAGGGGGAGCGGGGAGGGATAGCATTAGGAGATACACCTAATGTAAATGACGAGTTAATGGGTGCAGCACACCAACATGGCACATGTATACATATGTAACAAACCTGCATGTTGTACACATGTACCCTAGAACTTAAAGTATAATAATAATAAAAAAAATAAATAAAAGTCTTTGAAGGATATAAATCCAGGTATTAAGAAGACATGAAGGGTTTTTAAGGGGATTTGTCCTTTTCAGAGCATTTGCTAACTGAGGAGAGAGTTCCTGCAGTCAGCAGGTTAGTTAGAAGACCACTGGAATAATCATCCAGAGACGCCAGGAGCCTTACTAAAGTTTAGCAGTGGGGAAAACGCAGAAGAAAATGAAAACGAACAGCAGCCTCCCTAGGAATTTGCTGTGTGTAGTATGTGTCTAGACACAAAGGAATACACTCGGGATACCTCTGTCCGATGGTTTGTAAAAGGGTAGTTTTTAGTAAAACCTATTTTTATTATTCCCACATACAAGACCTCCCCACAATTCAGGTCTTTTAAACTCCACGCCTAGCATAATCAAATTCAGTGTTTCCCACTTTCTATGTTTTCTTTTCTCAGTCTCTGGAAACACGATATAACTAAGTTCCACTGTAATCGATAAAATATTGTACAGTGTGTGCAGAATCAGATAGGTCTGTGTTTTTATAAATGTACATTAGAGAGAGACAGGACTGGAACAGAACAAGGCTGACTTGTTCATGGTTTTTAATATAGATACGCTGTACTAAACAGCATGATATGTCATAAAACGAAACCTAATATTCGAAAATGAGATTGCAGTCTCTACATGTTTAAATGGTTTTCCTGGGAGACAAATCTTCTTTCAGTTGAACAAACACAAAAGTGTTTTTTATGAAGTACTAGGAAATATCCAGCAGTAAAGTTGTGTCAGTGAAGTAAATACCGACACAAGTCAAATCAAGACACACTTAGACCTGCTCACATTAGGATTTCAAATTGCCAGGTTAGAAAGGGTCATTTGCATGACACAATGGGCATGACCTTTCTGATGAGCCATAACTTCTTCCCAAATCCTTAATATTCTATCAGGCACCAGAACAGCTATGGCAGCTCAAAATGAAAAAGAGCATCAGGGAATCTTCCTTCTCAGGATTTTCTGTTTTATTCGTTGTGACAGGGTCTTGCTGTGTCACCCAGGCGGGAGTGGAGTCATGCATTCATAGCTCACTGCAGCCTCAAACTCCTGGGCTCATGCAATCCTCCCACCTCAGCCTCCTGAGTAGCCAGGACTATAGGCTATATGGTGTCATGCTCTGCTAATTAAAAAAAAATTTTTTTTGTAGCGACAAGGGTCTCACTATGTTTCCCTGACTGGTCTAGAATTCCTGGCTTCATACGATCTTCCTGCCTTGGTATCCCAAAGTGCTAGGATTACAGATGTGAGCCACCATGCCTGGCCATTTCTCAGGATTGAAAGGCAGTTGAACCAGTCCTCCTGGCTGCAACTCTGATTAAACCTTCAATTCTCGTACTTGATTCCCTGGTAGAATTACTTGACTGAGTACATGGAGGAAACAATAATTCTTTATATCTACATGTCCCCTAAATGGTGTCATGACTTCACTTTTGTTGTTGTTGTGGTTGTTGTTTTGCCTTTTTGGAGACAGGGTTCTGTTGCCTGGGCTGGAGCACTGTGCTGCAATCGTGGATAAGTGCAGCCTCAACCTCTTGGACTCAAGTCGATCCTCCCAAGTAGCTGGGACTACAGGCACGAGCCACCACACTTGGTTAATTCTTGTATTTTTTGCAGAGATGCAGTTTTGCCATGTTGCCCAGGCTGGTCTCAAACTCCTGGTCTCAAGTGATTCTCCTGCCTCAGCCTTCCAAGGTGAGAAGGCCCATAACTTCACATTTTGAATGCTTTACTTGATATCACCTTTTTTCTTAAGTATCCCTTTTTATGTTAATAAGAAGTAGTGTTAAAATATTTGAGGGGGGAACTAATTATCCTGTAATGTGGCATATATATGTACAATCCCTGAGCATTTTTATTTTTTCTCCTTATTTTATTTTTTCTTATTTAAGCACATGGGAACATCATCAATAAAGATACACGCCCTGTTATGGAATGGAAGCTGAAAAGCTGTAGGCACACGCAGAGCGAAAAGAATAATACGCTGAGGGATACTTTTAGTTATTTGTCCTGAGTCTGGCTGCTGTCATAGACCCCTGAGAGTTTACTTGATGGGAGAAGGAAATGGACTCAGAGTTATTCTTTTTGCTTTGAGCATATAAGCACCTGCTTCCTTCTGGGTCCTGGGTTTTCCTACATAGCCAGTTGTTTAAGACTGGATGTTTGGCACCAGGCACAGGGTTAGAGACAATGACACAGAGGAAATAAGGCAATTAGAGATGGGGGCCAAGAAAGAGGAACTAGGAAGAACTGAGTTTGCCTTTGGACCTGTGATTGTGTAAAATAAAATCCTCTATAATACACTTGTCCCATATACATTTACCAAGGACTTGTCTGCAGGAGCTAGGTAGACCCTTGAAAAGGCAGAGATGAATTAAACACAGATTTTGAGAAGCATAGAGTCCAGAGAGGCAGAAGACATGATTTCTAGATGACAAGTTAGTTTTTAACATTCAAAATGGTAAATGTTCTATTTGTATTGTGTGCAAAGTGCATGGGAGCACCAAAAAAACCATCCAACTTCCTGAAAGAGCCAAAGACGATGCCGATCTAGATGGAGGAGTTTGAAGGTCAAAGGAATATTAACGCTCTTAGGGTGAACTGTTCAAATAGGTTGATCAAATATTCATTGTAATACAAAAAGGGGAGCTAAGAGATGCATCTCATGTGCCTGCTCCTGAGGTATCTTCTGTTTCTTCTCTCCCCTTTCATTCATGAAACATCTTCAGCTGTCTACATGAGTCATAGAGAACAGAGATGAATAATAGGAAGGAGGGAAAGGACAGCTCACCTATATTGTTGTTTTTTGTTTTAAATAGATTTTTATCTTTTAGAGTAGTTTTAGATTCACAGCAAAATTGATAGATGGTACAGGGATTTCCCGTATATCCTCTGCTCACACCCTGCCTAGCCTCCCTCACCAGAGTGGTACATTTGTTACAATTGATGAACTAACATTGACACATCATTATCACCGAAAGTTTACAGTTTACATTAGGGTTGACTCTCAGTATTGTATATTCTGTGGGTTTAAGACACATGTATTAATGTGTATCCAACATTATAGTATCATACAGAGTACACTACCTAAAAATCCTCTGTGCTCTGTTTAAACATCCTTCCCACCCTGCTAACCACTGGCAACCACTCATCTTTTTATTGTCTTCATAGTTCTGCCTTTTCCAGAACGTCATATAGTTGGAATCATACAATATGTCGCCTTTTTCTTACTTAGTAATAAATATTTAGGTTTCCCCGTGTCTTTTCATGACTTGTTAGCTCATTTCTTTTAGTGTTAAATAATACCCCATTGCCTGATGTACTACAGTTTTTCCATTCACAAACTAAAGGATGTCTTGGTTTCTTTCAACCTTTGGCAATTACAAATAAAGCTGCTATAAAAATCAGTGTGCAGGTTTTTGTGTGGATATAAGTTTCCAACTCCTTAGGATAAATAGCAAGGAGTGTGATTGCTGGGTACTACAGCAAAAGTATGTTCGGTTTTGTAAGAAATCACCAAACTGTCTTCCACAATGGCTTGCATTGCTGTCAGCAATGAAGAGAGTTTCTGTTGTTCCATATCCTCACGAACATTTGATGTTCTCAGCCTTCTGGATTTTGGCCATTCTAATAGGTGTATAGTGGTATATCACTGTTTTAATTTGCGTTCCCTAGTGACATATGACATGGAGTACCTCTGCAGGTGCTCACTTGCCATCTGTATATCTTCTTTGGTGAGGCATCTGTTAAGATCTTTGCCTCTTTTTAAAAATAAACTTGTATGTTTTCTTCTTGTTGGGTTTTAAGATTTCTTTATATATTTCAGATGATAATCCTTTATCAGATGTCTTTTGCAAATATTTTCTCCCAGTCCATGGCTTGTCTTTTCACTCTTTTAACAGTATCTTTTGCACAGCAGAAATTTTTAATTTTAATGAAGTCTGGCTTATCAATATTTTCTTTCATGAATTGGGCCTTTGGTGTTGTGTTTAAAAAGTCATTGTCAAATCTAAGACCATCCACATTTTTGCCTGTGTAGCTTCTGGGAGTTTTATGCTTTTTGTTTAGGTCTGTGACCCATTTTGAGTTAATTTTTGTGAAATGCGTAAGGTCTGTGTCCAGATTTTTTTTTTTTTTTTTTGCACATGGATATCCAGTTGTCCCAGCATCCTTTGTTGAAATGGCTGTCTTTTCTTCATTATACTGCCTTTGTTTCTTTGTCAAAGATCAGTTGACTATATTTATGTGAGCTGACTTCTGTGCTCTCTATTTTGTTCCATTGAAACCACAAGTTTTAGAATTGTATTTATGAATGATAGAGCAGAATTACAAGTTCAGACTGAAGTGTTGTTTATTCCAGCTGTGGTAGGCTGAATTATAGCCCTTGCAAAAATGTCCAAGTCCTAATCTATGAAATCTGTGAAGAGGTAACATTATATGATAAAAGGGACGTTGCAGATAGTGTTTTTGGAGCTGTTTATGAATCATGAACTGGCATTAGATCCTGCAGTTAAAGGGTTCAGTCCCACGAGACTGTATCGAACTTCAGATCCCAAAAGTCCTAGGTTGTCAGCTGCACTTCTGACCAACTGGCTATAAAGGGAGGGTCCCTGCATCCCCTTCCTCATGTTTGATACTTTGCTATAATGGCTCACAAAAAGTCAGGGCAACATTTACTTACTTAGGTTTACTAGTTTATTATAAAAACACAACTCAGGAACAGCCAGATGGAAGAGACGCAAAGGGCCAGGTATAGGAAAGAGGTGTTGGGTTTTCATGTTCTCTAGAGGTGCACCACCCTCCTAGTACCCCCATGTGTTCACCAACCCAGAAGCTCTAGTTCAGGGATATTTATGGAGGCTTCACCACATAGGCATAATTGATTAACTCTGTCTCCAGTCTCTATGCTCTCCTTAGAGGATGGTGAAATGGGACTGAAAATTTTGAGCTTCTAATCAAGGTTTGGTCTTTCTGGTGACTATCCCCCATCCTGAAGCCATCTAGAAGCTCATCAAGAGTTGCCTCATTAGGGCAAAAGACACTCCTATCACCCAGGATATTCTGAAGGATTTAGGAGTTCTGTGTCAGACACCAGGTCAGGGAACAAATATTAGCACAAAAGACGATTCTAATACCTCCATCACTCAGAAAAGCATAGGTGTTTCAAGAGCTCTGTGTTAATAACTGGGAGCAAAGAACAATATGTGTATTTCATATATATAGATCTTATTTTATTTCTTATATGTAATAAGAAATACATATGCATATACATATTTAAGAAACACATACACTTATTTAATACTTATAATAATTATTATCTCTTATTATTTCATAGGCAGACTCTAGAAGCTGAAAAAGACAAGAAGAGGAACATCCTTTAAATCCCCTAGGCCTTTAAGGGAGATTCCTCTTCCTTGCCTTTTTAAAAATCAATGACATTTTGATTTTAGACTTCCGGTTCCAGAACTATGAGAATAAATTTAGGTTGTTTAAAGCCATTAAGTTTTGGGTAATTTGTTACAGAAACACTGGGAAGTTAACCCACCAGCTCTTCATCAATATAGATAGAAAAAGCGACCTCAAAGCCAGTGAGTTCTTAGGCAATATCAAAAGGCACAGTAACTTACATTAGCCCCATGCGATTTTTAACAACACCTTTAGGTAACAGGATGCCATACATTAGCTCCTCATTTTGCATATGTGTTTTAAGCAACACGCAGCTAGTCTGTGCCTGAACCGGGCTGTAGGTGATCCTTAGCACTGTGCTCTTGTCCTGGTGTAGACCATTTCTCTGATATGTAGGGAGCCAAGGGATAAGTCATTTCCTGTGCCAAATAGTTTTCTTCTACACAAAACGACCTTAGAGATTTTTGTTCCAATTCATACATTTTTGCTCTTTTGCGTCACAGTGGGCAACGTGGAATGCTCTGGCGCCAGGACGTTGTTGGAATCACTGACCAATTCTTAGTAGTTCCTTGGACGAGCCGCTTAACCCCTCTTGAACTGTAAAATGGTATCACAACACAGATCATTCTTAACTCAAGTTACTGAGGATCAAACATGATAATATATGTGAAAGGGCTTTATAAGTTCTATTACGCCATTTAGATGTGAGAAATTATTATTTTTATATGTTCAAGAAGGCTGGCACGGCCCCTCTCCCAGGTGACTAGAAAGCATATGTGATTTTTTTATTTGTTCCAATAATTTTATTCTTATTAGTACTTGTTCAGTATACTACATGGATATGCACAATGCACAAAGCATTTATTCTTCTGGCTGCAGTAACTACCTACCCCCCTCCAAACTTACCCTTGTAAAAGCAAATAAGACTTGTAAAACAAAACAAAAGTAGAAAGGGGGGAGATGGCATTATTTGTAACTGCACGCCATCAAACAAACTCACCTGTCACTTGAAACATGAGCTGCCTTTTGAGAGTGGACAGTTAATTCTTTTGACCAAACAACTGCCCAAACTAATGGATCTATTGCTTTTTCTTCTTTCTTTTTTTTTTTTCACTTTAATTTTTAATGTGGTTTCCTAACTCTCCACTTCAGGAGGTAAATACAATTCTGGCGGAGTCCCGGTCGAATTTAGTTTATTAGGGCTTTTACTACAAGTTTTTAAGCACTTGCTGATTTTCAAAAACATATTAAAATGGCCGTGGCCAATCTCGTAGATTGGTACAAGTCCACATTTCCCAAACGACTTAATAGTCTGCAACTTGTGCCAGACAGAGAATGATTTCACCATTCTCTTTCCCACAACTTAAAGGCTGGACATTGTTTTTAACTCTGTGATGGGAGGGAGCGGTTTGCTTTGCCACGTTAGTCTCCTCCCTAGAATTCCTTCCTACAAGTTTTATAGGTCCCACTGTCCTGGAGGGCACATTAAGTCCCCAAAGAACATCTTTGTAGGCCATTTTTGGCACAACCAGCCCTACTCTGACCCATTCTTGGACAGAGAAGCTCTTAGGGATGTTTTTCCAGACAAAGTTTGATATTTTGGGCAGGGGGGTTATAAAGGTTATGGAGACCCTGTCCTATGGCAAAATAATTAAAACTGGGATTTATGTCTGAAACTTTTTTCCTTTTCTATTTCTCCATTTCTTTTCCAATTGCCAGTAAATTCAGCAAAAATTTATGCAGAACAAATACATGAATGGATAAATATTTGAGATCTTCTACTACTAGGCTCTATGCTGAAAACCGGATCACAGAAGTAAACTTGCAATCTAGTGGGGGAAGTCACATCAGTACATACGTACCATATAACACCCTGGGATGACACTTGGGATTGAGTTTAGGTCGAGATTTCAAGGTGGTACAAGGTGAACTACATAGTTAACTACATGGACAGAGATTGATGAAAAACAAAGATGGTGGATTCTCCACAAAAATGACAAATACACCCATGAAATGCTATTACATGAGCACTGTGCCTGAGATTCCTGTTCTGTCGCTTACTTGAAGGTTGACATTTTATTTCCATCTGTTAGCTTGTGTGCAGCCCAGAGTACTATTCTTTGCCTGAGGACCTATGGAAGATAGCACAATACTTTAATATTCCGGCGTAACAGTTGAGGGGGAGTTCTGGTTTGAGTTCTACCACAAGTGGTGAACTGACCTTGGATGTGTCACTTCATTTCTAAGATGAGACAATAGCAGAGGATGTGCCAACCTCTCAGGGTGGATCTGAGGATCAAATGAGATCATGAGAATGATGATTTATACTTAAAAAGTTTGAAAATTTTCTCAAATGACACTGAAGCATGAAGCAGTGCATATGTGTATATGCTTTGAGGAATTACAGCTACAAATATATAATGAAGTGGTTTTGAATGCCAAAATCATAGTTAATGTTTATATCATTTGCATGTAGGAAACAGGCCTACCTTGGGATAATGCGAGTTGAGATCCAGGCCATTGCAATGAAGCAAATATCACAATAAAACAAGTCACGTTGATTATTTTGTTTCCCAGTGCATATAAAAGTTGTATTCACAGTATACTGTGGTCTATTAACTGGGCAACAGCATTATGTCTAAAAAATAATGTACATGTCTTAATTTAAAATATTGTTAAAAATTGTGTACAATCAACTCTGAGTCTTCAAGTCTTAACCTTTTGGCTGGTGAAGGGTCTTGCCTCTCTGTTGCTGGCTGCTGACTGATCAGGGTGGCGGTTGCTGAAGGCTGGACTGGCTATGATAATTTCTTAAAATAAGACAACAATGAAGTTCACCCACATTGACTGACTTTTCCTTTCACAAAATATTTCTTTCTACAGAATGCTGTAGAAGGATAGCATTTTACCCACAGTAGAACTTCTTTCAAAATAAGAGTAAGTCCTCTCAAACTCTGCCACTGCTTTATCAAGTAAGCTTATGTAATCTTTCAAATCCTTTATTGTCACTTCAACAACGTTCACAGCATATTCACCAAAGAGTGGATCCCATGGCAAGAAACTACTTTCTTTGCTTATCCATATGAAGCAACTTCATATCCATTCAAGGTGTATCATGAGATCGCAGTAATTCAGTCACATCTTAAGGCTTTACTTCTAATTTTAGTTCTCTTATTATTGGTACCACATCTGCAGTTTCTTCATCCACTGAAGTGTTGAGCCTCTCAAAGTTATCCACAAAGGCTGGAATCAACTTATTCCAAATGCTGGTTGTGTTAGTCTGTTTTTGCATTGTTATAAAGATATACCTGAGACTGGGTAATGCATAAAGAAAAGAGGTTTAATTGGCTCACAGTTCTTCAGGCTATATAGGAAGCATGGCACCAGCATCTGCCTGGCTTCTGGTGAGGCCTCAGGGAATTTTTACTAATGGCAAAATGTGAAGCAAAAGCAGGCATATCACATGGCAAGAGAGGGAGCAAGAGTGAGAAAGGGGAGGTCCCAGACTCTTACCCAACCAGATCTCATGTGAACTAACTTTGAGAGAACTCACTCATTACCAAGGGATGCTAAGCCTTTCATGGGGTATCTGCCCCCATGATCCAGTCACCTCCCACTAAGCTTCACCTCCAACACTGAGGATCACATTTCCACATGAGATTTGGAGGGGACAAACATCCAAACTATATCACTGGCTAATGTTGGGTATTTTGACTTTCTCCCATCTACGATAAATGTTCTTAATGGCATCTAGAATGATGAATCCTTTCCAGAAGTTTGTCAATGTATTCTGCCAGGATCCATCATAGGAATCACTATTGATGGTAACTATAGCCTTATGAAATGTACTCCTTAAATAATAATAGTTGAAAGCCAGAATAACTCCTTGATCCATGGGTTGCAGAATGGATGCTGTGTTAGCAGGCATGAAAATGACATTAATCTCCTTTGCAGATCTCTATTAGAGCTCTTGGATGACGAGCTGCATTGTCAATGAGCAGTAATATTTTGAAAGAAATCTTTTCTTTCTGAGCAGCATGTTTCAATAGTGGGCTTAAAATATTCAGTAAACCGTATGCTGTAAACAGATGTGCTGTCATCCATGCTTTCTTATTCCATTTATAGAGTACAGGCAAAGTAGATTTAGCCTAATTCTTATGAGCCCTAGGATTCTCAGAATGATAAATGTCCACTGGCTTTGACGTTGGCCGCCAGCTGCATTGGCCTCTACTGAGAGAGTTGCCCTGTCCTTTGAAGCCAGGCATTGACTTCTATTCTCAAGCTATAAAAGTCAGGAATGGCATCTCCTTTCAATAGAAGGCTATTTTTCCTACATTGAAAATCTGTTGTTTGGTGTAGCCACTTTCACCAATTATCTTAGTTAGATCTTCGGAATTACTTGCTGCAGCTTCTCCATCAGCACTTGCTGCCTCACTTTGCACTTTTATGTTATGAAGATGGCTTCTTTACTTAAACCTCATGAACCAACCTCTTCTAGCTTCAAACTATTCTTCTGTAGCTTTGTCACCTCTCCCATCTTTCAGAAAATTCAAAGAGTTAGGGTCTTGCTCTGGACTAGGCTTTGTTTTCAGGAAATGTTGTGTCTGGTTTGATTTTCTATCCAGACCACTAAAACCTTCTCTATATCAGCAATAAGGTTGTTTTTTTTCTTATCACTTGTGTGTTCACTGGAGTAGTACTTTTAGTTTCCTTCAAGAATTTTCCCTTTGAATTTATAACTTGGCTTACTGCTTGGCACAAGAGACTTAGCTTTTGGCCTCTCTTGGCTTTCAACATGCCTTCCTCACTAAGCTGAATCACTTCTAGCTTTTGATTTAAAGTGAGAGATGAGCGGCCCCTTCCTTTAACTTGAACACTAACAGACGAACGTAGGGTTATTAATTGGCCTATTCTCAGTATTGTGTCTCAGGAAATAGGGACATCCAAGGAACAGGAGACAGATGACAGAATGGCCCATTGGCAGAGCAGTCAGAGTATCAGTAAATGCATGCATTTATCGATTAAATTTGCTATCTTATATGGGAGCACTTTGTGGTGCCCCAAAACAATGACAATGGTAACATCAAAGATCACTGATCATAAATCACCACAACAGATAAAATAACAGCAAAAAAGTTTGAAATATTGCGAGAATTACCAACATGTGACACAGAGATACAAAGTTAGCATATTCTATTGGAAAAATGATGCCGATAGGCTCACTGCAGGGTTGTCACAAATCTTCAATTTGTAAAAAATGCAGTATCTGCAAAGCACAATAAAATGAGGCACAATTAAATGAGTATGTCTGTATACATAAGCACATAAAACATATATACACACATATATGACATATGTGTGTATATGCATTCATACATGCATATGTAATGGTCGTATATGCTAAGAAGAGAAAGAAAACAATAGGCGACAAGCAGTGATCTGATCACCGGAAGTTGCATTTCACTGGTCTACCACTGTAATGGATGACTGGAAATTCATCCTTGAAAGCCAGCCTGCCTGAGCTTAACTAGTAGTGCTCCCACTCATTGTCATGTCATCTTAGATTAGTCACTTCACCTTCCTAAACCTCAGTTTCATCGTCTGTAAAACAGACACATAACAGTGCCTTCCTTGTCAGTTTGTTGCAAAGATGAAATGACACACTATTTATATAAAGTATTTTGCAAAGGATTTGGCACACAGTAAGTGCTCTATAACTAGTAGTTATTGCTATTATGAAAATGTGCACTTTCTTAAAAAAACTTTGGGGGAAATCCTCCAGTTTCAGAGATCAGAATACAAAAAGAATATTAAAAATATGTAGGAATAGCTCTAAAACTTTCCAAATAAAAAAGCATCCATGCAAGAAAAATGAAACTTCTTCACTGTGTTATGCTATAGATATATTGACATTATACAGAATTAACATTACTTTTCTAATAACAAAGAGCATCACTCATTCCCTAGACTCAAACAGCCAACTGGACTCTGGGGAAAGGCATATATTATGTTAGCAACTTGGAATAGAAACTCCCTTTGAAAGCTGCTCAATAAAGAGCCCTTAATGTACTACAAGTAAGGTAAGGCAACATGTTTTGTAGTTAATGAACCTAAAAGCTAAAGCCAATGGTGTGGCTTAGAGAACAGCACTCCTTCCTCGATGCTACAAGGTAAATTAGCATCAAGTCCTATGTCATGAAACTTTCAATAAAGAACTGATTATATAAGGCATTAAGTCTTTCTCTAATTACAGCTATAAATATAGATAATCAAGTCATTCTGAGTACTAAAATCAATTTTACTGTTTATGCTCTTTCCATTTTATATATTTAGCTGTTGACTTTTAACTTGAAGACATAAGCAGCTGGTGAAAAATATGCTTAGAATACGAATTATGCTGTCATGAGGGATACCAATATATGTTGCCTGTAGGAGAGTTAATAAGGATTGGAAACAGTATAATTGTTTTACCAATGAAAACACTATATACTGGGGGAACCTATGATTTCATTTTATAAATTAGATGCTGAATACATTACTCTGGTGATTTTCAGTAGTGTCATCTCTATAATAAAGTTCCTTTTAACTGCTTAGTTGAATGTTATGTGGAGGCCTGAGGCTCAGATGAAGGCTTCTAGGCTGAATCTTAGGGTTTGCACATTTGGGTAATGTAAGGAGGTAAGAACGGGCTTACAGAAGAGACCCTGAGTCCCCTCACACAGCCATAAACATGGATGAGGACCACAGACACACTGACACACCTAGCGACAGGCAGTACAAAGAATGGCAGGTCTGCTAAATTTGGCTCTATTCTACTTGTAGCTCAGAGACAGAATATGACCTTGCCTCCTAGAAAAATGTGGTCTAGTGAACTGTCAGAGTAACCACACTTCTCTCTTGGAGAAGGTCAAGTAAAGGGTAGAAAGAGAGGTCAGAAGAGTGCCCACCAATACTCCATGGTGAGAAGAGGAATGGAAGGCTACATGCATCCCCTGGATATCACTTCTTCCTCTGTGAATCTATGATTCTGTTTGTTGACTTATTTATTCACATATGAGTATTCACTCATACAAAAGTATTTATTGAACACCTTCCCTGGTTAGTCATCAAGCTATGAGATGAGCTCAATCTACTTGTTTTCATACAATAGAATGTGCAATGAATGCTTCTTGAATCAAAGTCAGCTTAAAGAAAATTGCTTCCAGATTTTGGGAAGGAAGGAAGGAATGCTTTATTAGGCTTCATATGTCTCCACTAAACACCAGGCTCTGTACTGGGTGTCTTACAAATATGATTTCATTGGTACCTCAGAGAACTCCTATGTAGGCAGACAAAGATTTAGACTGGTAAAGTGACTTGCTCGAGGTCACACAGTTTGCAAGAAGTCAAGCAGAGATTAAAATTCATGTCTCAGATGGCGTTTCTTCCTAACATTCAGCTCCTTCAGGTCTCTGTGTTTTCCCAGCCCGAGCTAGTGGCAGAAAAGCCAAAGCTCATTCTGCTGCCCTACAAATGGCACTTGTCTCAATTTTTGCCTGCTTTTTTATCCCCCCTCTGGCGCTTTGAAAAAATGTGTTCCGTTCTTCAAGTTGTCTGGAGCAGGAGTACTGCGTTTCAAACAGGCCAGGGATGTATCAAACAAGGCTAGGTCAACACCAAGAGAACAATGGTGACTGGCAGGAGCCTAGTCTATTGCTCCTGGTTAAGAAAACACAGGAGAGTTTGTTTTCCATGCCCTTGTGTGACTAAAAGCTTAGAAAGTGTTAACAGGGAGTCTCTCTACTTTGCCTTCTCCTTTCCTAAGCCTAGAATTTCCCTAAGTATGTTTTAAGGGACATTTGACCTGTGATCACGAAACGTGTTCAAATAGGCTTTACAACTTGGTTAAAATAAAGCTGGTATGGATTTGCAGGGGAGGGTGAATGACATCTCACCGCCCCCAAGCAGTTCTTATGATTCTCTTGGTGCCCTCAAGTCATACAATACATGAAGCAGCCTGATGCGTCAGATCGTTCTGGGGTCTCATCAGAGTTTAATCCAGGCCCAGCTCACCTAAGTCTGCACCTCTCCCTCTGAAGAGTCTTACAACATTTTAGGACTTTTCAACCTGGTTAAAACAAAGTTGGTATGGACTTTCAGGGGAGAGCAAATGACATCCCACTATCCCCAAAAGACTGGTAATCAATTTTAAGGGCTGGTTACATTAATACACAAGAAAAATTGGTAAATTTCTTTAGCAGTTATTATGCATTTATAACCAATTCCACTGTGACGTTCCTTAAGTGACAGTGAAATCCTAACTAAATAATGTACTTAATTGGAGAATATTGCATAGAAAATAACTTAAAAATTAATAATATAGTAAAACAAACTTCAGGATCTCACAAAAACAAACAAAACAAAACAAAAACAAAAACAAAACCCTATGTTGGCAGTTATAGTAAAATTAGGAGCTTAGGTAGTTAAAATACCAATATCATAGAAAATAATATTTTCACATCTTTATTTCTGCTGTTGCAGACATCACGTACTTCAGCCTATAAGAGGAATGTGTTTTCTCAAACAAATGTTATATTGATCTTTTATCTTGTGAGGCACATTCTGATTCCTGCAACGAAGTCCATCTGGAACGTGGGAGTCACTGATGTGTGGGCTTGAGCATCAGCCAAAGGAGGAAAATTAATTGTAAGTGGATTATGAAAAATGTTCCCTCGTAACCTCTTTCAACAGGGCAGATGGAACAGGAATCTCCAGTTTGTACTTGGCTCTTGCTTCTGAGAGGCCTATTCAAGCCCAAGGTGAGATGATTTTTCACATCACACATACGCATCATGGAAATTTGGAATTCATTCCCATGTTGGGAAACCAAAATTTCATCTGTGTTGTTGGGCAGCGGCAGAAGGGCATGCACACAGTGGCCTGAGGCTGCACCCTCTTAAACATGGACCCCGTGAAGCTTGGCAAGGTCATGCAGTTCTGGCATAGGCCTGTGGTTAGATGGGAACCCCTTGGGAAAACCAAACCGAATGGTTGAACAGAATCCAGGGTGGCTCGTCAACTTTTCACTCTGCCAGTTAGGCTGGAATCATGTCATTCACCGAGAAGAAAAGAGCAGGAGGCCCTTTCACCTGGGGGCTCTGGGGAAATGCCTACCATTCTACAGTCAAAAAGGGCAAAGGTGGCTTGAGTTCCTGGTAACCCCAACCTGGCCTTCTTGGAATTACCTGGCTTGCTTGTTTTAAGTGATAATAGGATTGAGTGATATTCCTTAGGGGAATAGCAAGTGTTTCAGCCTGGACAAAAGGTATTGTGTTCTGTGAGACTCCATATTCCCAGTGATAGGGTGATTTTTTTTCTTTTACAACATGTAATCAGTCCTGAGCCAGTGACATTACAGGGAAATAGAAGATACACTAGAGTGTTCAGCTCTTTCTGGCTCTACCCTCATCTTTGTCCTTTGCTTCATATTATCTACTCTCTCTTCAAAGAAGTGTTTTCCTACATACAAGACAGGTGACCTAGTTCAAGGCTCCATTTGCACGTAAGTCTTTAAAAAGTGCTTTTAGTACCTTGGGCCAAATTCTCTTTCTCATTTAATGTCTTTTGAGGGCCAACGATGTTCAAAATAAGGGATCAAGCACAGACTTTGACATAGTGACCACAAGGAATGGTGAAGACTGTCTGCTTTGCTATAAATGGAGTTCTCTTAACTCCTTGTGCGCATTGAATGGGTTCCAACCTATAACAAACACTCCAATCCCATGCATTCCCAAGTGCATATGCATCAAATCCAAACTTTAAACTTGAGTAAATATATCTGTCTTACAAAGTCCAAGGTATTTATTACAGGGATCACCCACTTCAGGAATTTAAACAATGTTCAGACCAAGGAAAAATTCCTTACCAGGGGTTTTAAACTCCATTTCCCCTCTCTCCAGCTGGCTAGCAGAGCCTGGCATGAAAGCAAGCGAAGCGATTGCCATTCTTCCCTCCTTCAGTCTCTGACTCCCTAGCCTCTTTAACCCCTCCTTGCCCAACCACATGGATTTGCATCATTTACTAAAAAACTGCATTAAGTTGGTGCCAAGCTGGCTGGAGTTCCCCAAGGGACTCACAGCAGGGTGATAAGAACCATCCTCCCCTCCCAGTACCCCGCTTCATGTCACACTCTGCAAAAATCAAATAAATAGATTTAAATTAGAAGATCATTAAAAAGGTTTTTTTTTTTTTGACTCTCTCTCTCTCTTGCTTCCCCTTCCCAGACCCCCCACTCCCAATCCCCACCCCCCTACTATCTTATAATAGGCTATTAATTCCAGCCATTTCAGACCGTCTGAAGTGTGGTGTGTAAACTGTGGCTGCATCAATCAGAGTCGTGTGTCTAGTTATTTCAAGCATTCCCTGTTGGCATAAAGAAAGGCTGGTTTGTCCTGCTCCAGCCCAAGTGCAGCTGAAATCTCCATTGATTGATAACTGAATGCATAGGGCTGGAAAGTTCTACAGCTGGGACGGCAGGAGTAAGCATATCTGAGTAGTCCAAGGAGGGAGTGGAGAATGGTGGAAATGGATGGTGACAAGGCATTTTATCCAGTGAAGGCAGGTGGGGATCTGGACTCCACCATTGCTTGCCAACTGGCCTCACTGGCTCTGACTTCATGAGCTGAGTTGCTCATTTCTGAAGATGTCTCACAAGGGCTTTGCAATGTGTGTAGGAAATTCCCCAAACAATTCCACTCACCACCTCACAGCACCAGGTATGGTGGCATCATCTTTGTGATAACACAGGGCATTTCAAGATGCCGATGTCTGTGAGTGGTAGTGTCTTCACCCCCAACCAGTTATATCTAGGTGTTTTGTTCGCTGTTATTTTTTGGTTTGTTCGTTTTACCTCTCACCTTGTAAAAACAAAACAAAACAAAAACAAACAAAGCGACAACAACTAACTGTCTGGCACCCAAAATTCCTACCCTGTCATATCATGAGTAAACTTTTCCAGACTAAAAAATGACAATTTGAAATAGGTCCTCAATCAATGGAGTACATATTTTGATATCTTACTGTGTATAAGTAAAATCCTGCAGACATCAAAGAATAATGGTGGATGGTAGTCTGGGTGTAAAAGTTAGAAAATATTTGCTTAATGCAAACATGGATATAGGTTTTCTTCCTGTATTACTCTTCATTTCAAAAGGTGGGTGGGGGTGATCAGGAAGCAGGAAAAGAAATTGTGACACAGAGAGACATAATTAACTCCCTCCCACTGAATAAAAAAATAAATAAAGAAGGTCCACTTAAGCTTATGTATCTTATAGACTCATTTTGACCTGAGTAAAACCCATTCCCTGCCACTCCCTCTCAAATCCCCAGGGTTAAGCTTGGCTTTCAAACACTGACATTCAGTCTGGGGGAGGGGAAAGATGAAGGGAAGCATAAAGGTGGGAGGAGGGGCTCCACTAGGGAGATCAATCTTTGTTCATCCTTATTCTCTGACGTGGGAGTCAGTGAATAGATTTGAGAGTTGAGTAGGTAGGGGTCTGAGTGTCCCTGGAGACTTCGCTGGGCAAAACACAAACAGGGAGCTGTAGCTCTTGTGCTCTGTCTAATTATAGGACCCTTAGCAGGAATGAACAGCTGATCCATAGGCAGAAAACAACCATGAATCACCAAAGATGATGGTGAGAAGGGGGAGAGGCTGTCCCAAAGGCACAGAGAGACTCCAAGGAGGGGGAGTACAAGTAATTGCACCAGGTCTAGCCAGAGAACCCTCAAGCAATTCACTAAAAAGATCACCGCTTAGAAGATTTGGAAGCCAATCTCAGTCTCCGCTCCCTCCTCCAATCCAGCTGTCCCAGAATGTGGCTGCTTTGCACACTTGCTAGGGATTCCAGGTGGCATCAGCTCCAGGGTCCCCTGGCTAGGCTGCCTGAGGCTTTGCAGTGAAGAGTGTCTCTGGAGGGCTGAGTGGGCTCACAAGCCTTTGAAGGGCTGCTGGCAAAGAGAGAACCCTGCAGGCATCTGGCTCTGTGGACAGTCCAGGAAATGAAAGCAGCCTCCAGAGAATGAATGCAGTCCCTCCCCTCCCAACTGCACCACCGACAATGTCAAGCTGACCCACGGATTCTTGGAAGGCAGCAATGGCACCTGATAGCACAGCAAGTACAGGGGAACCTGGCAGATGGCATGGACCTGCCTGGCCCTAGAACTCAGCTATATCAGAGAAAGGAGGCAGGAGTCTACCCTGATGAAGAAGGAGTACTCAGGGCAGATTGTGGAGAATGTCAGCCAAGTCGTTAATATTTGGGATCAGGGGGTCTCAGAAATCTGAATTTCGACATTTTCCAGATGATACTTATTCATTCACCAAATATTTATAGAGTATCTTCTCTGTGCCAGGCACTTTTCTAGGAATTGGAGAGACAGTATAGTAGTAAGTTAAAAGGACAAAAATCTGGCTGGGTGTGGTGACTTACACCTGGGATCCCAGCATTTTGGTAGGCTAAGGTGGGAGGAACGCTTGAGGCCAGAAGTTCAAGACCGGCCTGGGCAGCATAGGGAGACCCTGTCGCTATAAAAAGAGAAAATAAAAAATAGCTAGGTATGGTGGTGTGCACTTTTAGTTTCAGAGGCTGGGGTGGGAGCATAAAAAAAAAAGACAAAAATCCTTGTAATTTCCATTCTTGTGGGAGAGAAAGTGAAGTATATGGCAAGGTGGTACATGCTGAGTTCTATGGGGAAATATGAAGGCGTAGGAAGCACAGGCATCTGTGTAGCATAAGGTTGGTAGGAAGGTTAAGGGAAGCCTCATTGACAAGGTGATACTTAAGCACATACTTGAACATGGTGGTAAAAGAAGCCATACTCATGTCTGGGGAAATACATTCTTTGCAGGGGGAACAGAAGGCAATGGGTGAAGGCAGGAATGTGTGGACAACCGCCAGGTGGCAAAGTGGCAGAGCCCAAGAGTGATGAGGAGTGACCAGAGAGGGGAGCCAGGAGCTAGCAGAGGACAGGCACGCAGACAGATCCACAGGCAAGCTGACATTTGAGGACATCATTCTAAAACTACAATTATTGGAGCTAGTTGATAAAATCCACTTCCGCAAATTTTACTTAGGGTCAGATAGAGGCCCAGGGAGTGGATGGAGAAAGCCAACCTACAAGTGTAATTGGCATTCTTGCTCTCAGCCTGCCCTCTAGGACCTTGTATCACAGTGGTGGGGACTGAAAACTAACCACACAGCATGACGTTTGCCAAGAGCTAAGTGTGCGGTGCTGACAACAGATGATACAAGTGCTCCAGGGAGGGATTTGTGTGTCCCTATCTGCTGGCTGGTTCCAGAGGACTTCCTGAAATGGGCCTTGCCTGACCGGTAGTATCAGTTGTCAGGTAGTGTCTTTAAGACAGCATGGGACAGGGGCCAATTGAGAAAGTGCTCCCACTCCAGTACTCTCTGGATGCCCCACATGGGCTCCCCAGGCCAAACAGCTTGTTTCAGCAAATACACCCCATGCTCCTGTCTCCAATTACTTGGCAGCTCCCCTGGCTCTTAATCCTGGGCTCAGCCTCTACACTCTGAGTTGGCACCCGCCATGTCCTGCTCTTGGGACCAATAAGAGCTCTCACTGCCACCACCTAGCACTGAGCATGGTAGCTTTCATGGCCCTGTCTTTTGTATCACACTGAGCTTGTCACCGGCTTGCTGCTTCCTAGTCCTGAATCTGCTGGATACAGTTCCTCCCAGCCTGATGTCTTGGCGTTTCACTTGATATGATAATTAAAAATCAGATAAGTGAAAGAGTGAGAAGATACTGCTTGCAATCAAGGATGCAGAAGAAGAAAGCTACAGGAATTGTTGAGGAAAAGAGGAGTAGACATACCATTTTCTCTAAAGTTAAGAGGTAAATAAAATGAATAGTGCATCACAGCCTTTCCAAAAGACGTATTCTTTCGAATTAGACAGGCATGGATTTGAAATCAAGTTCTGCTATGTCTCATCAGAGGCTAAGAGCTACTTAATAACATTGAGATTAATTTTTCTCATTCATAAAATAAGGATAATAATACTTACCTTTCAGAAAAGCAGAGAGTATAAAATAAACTACATTAATCATTCATGTATATAACAAAAACATGGTAAGCCTGCAATTAAACACAGACTTGTTTTTGTTTTTTGCTATTATTATTATTGTTCCTGATAACAGCAAATACCAAAGGATGCTGGGGATTAAGTTCTAGAAGATCTTGATCAAGGAGGTTAAATGTCAGTGTGATAAATAGAAAAGCCAGGACAGAGACCCTCCTTGGTTCTTTTGCTAGCCCTGCTAGCTAGTAGTTTCCTCCTTAAGACATCAGGGTATGTCTGGGTAGAGTTTGCATTTTAGTCACATGTTTCCCTGCTGTTTCTGTCTTCTCATCTGTGCCTGGCCAGTCTTAATGGGTCTGTGTGAAGACCCAGACTCAGTATATGTGACCCAGCTGTGGACAGCCTCTTGTTTCAGAGAATTGGCCTCTTCTCAGAGGGATACCAAAATGAAGAAAACTTTTCCTTGGCAGTTTCTACAAAGTGAAATGTCAGTCCCCAGCCTTTGGATTTTTTTCCCCTTCTGTTCACCCACGCTGTTTATGGAAAATGAATCATGCCACTCATTCACACAAATGGAGAGGTAGTTTGGGGATAAACAACACAACTTCCTGGAATGCCCTTGGCTGCTCATTACACTGCTGTTATCACCAATGCTGTTGACCGTTGGTTTGCAGAGAGCCTCCTGGGGTACAGAAGGTGCTGTTTAGGTCAGAGGGAAAAACACAGGCTCCTGGCCCATCCACCAGGCTAATTAATGCCAGAGGCAGAATTCCCGTGTGTACGTTGTTCCTTCCCTGCCATGAATCAAAACCACTGGCTCCAATCTCCCCAGCACTAGTCCCTCACTTCCTTCAAAAGGGAGAGTGAGTACAAAAGGCCAGGGGAGATGGAAAGAAGACAATGCTTCCTCGTACTTCTGCTTTCAAATGGAGAGTTCCTAGTGAAGCCCTGAGGCCATTTCCCATCATATGCATTTCCCTGCCAGTGCTGGTTCCTGCTTCCTTCAGAGACTCTCATTGAGTTTCTAACTCCTGCAAATCTCTCTCTTGAGGATCAGCCCCTGCCACACCTGGTCCTGAGAAAGCTTTACCACGCCTGCTCTCCATTTCCTTCCAGCCCCCAAAGATAAGTTTAAAAGTTGTTCTTATCCCAGAGACTTACATCAACTTGAGAAAATAGGGATGTATGTGTGTATGGTGGTGGTAGTAAGGGCAGATAACTAGATATATAAATATGGGGTGTGTGTGTGTATATATATATATATGTGTATATATATATTTTTGGACAGAGTCTCACTCTGTAGCCCAGGGTAGAGTGCAGTGGTGTGATTTGGCTCACTGCAACCTCTGCCTCCCAGGTTCAAGAGATTCTCCTGCCTCAGCCTCCCAAATAGGTGAGACTACAGGCATGCGCCACGATGCCTGGCTAATTTTTGTATTTTTAGTAGAGATGGGGGTTTCACCATGTTGGCCAGGCTGGTCTTGAACCCCTGACTTCAGATGATCCACCCGCCTTGGCCTCCCAAAGTGCTGGGGTTACAGGCATGAGCCACTGCACCCGTCCTGTTAGGTTATTTTAATACATTTAATGAAGACTGGCATTAAACACATCCCTCTACTTCCTGATGATCCACTTAGCTCCAGCAGCCTGTCTGCCTCCTGCAGACTCTGTCACTCCCGCTCTGAGTTCTTATAGGTCTTATACCTATTCCTGTATTCGTATTGGCAATTATTTGCTTAGGTGTCTGTCTTACTCTCTGGGCAGGTATCCCTGAAGGGGCAGGGAGCCTTCCTTCTTCCTCATGGAGGAAGTTCAATAGGAGGAGCTCAATAAATGTTGACTGACTGAGTGAATGGGTGCCTTCACTAATAATTTTCTTTGCCTCCCAGGTCATTTTTGGAAGATTCTTCCATATTTGTTTTTCAAGATGGAGCAAAGAAGGTGAATGAATCCTTGAGTCTTAGAACAAGAGGACACTCTCAGGACCTGAGATGGGGGCTTGCAAGGTCTTTTTTCTTTAGCATGGCTGCCACTGATCCATGTGGATTTACCAGATTGGCCTGATCAGGGCCTCTCTCTGTTAACCCAATCTCTGCAGTCTAAGCTTCTGGATAGATGATCAGATTGGCCAAAGTCAGTGAACCCACTTGATTAGGATTACAAAGAGCAGCCTTGGGGCACTTGCTCTTGCCTGCTGCCTCCCCAGCACAAGCACCTTTAGGGTTTGTCGCTGAGGCTGCCAACAGGGCAGAACAGGGTGTAGCAGTGCAGCTTGCCATGGATGTGTTACTAACATCTCTACACTAAGCCCTCGGGATGGCTTGGTACTGACTCCTGGGATCTCTAGGAAGCCTGCTCTGCCACTCTGATCAATGCTCATCTTACTTTTCTGCTCTCCTTAAATCTGCCACTCATCCTGCTACCCTTCATCCCTTTCCTCCTCACTTGGTGTATGTACTACTTCATAAAAATATTAGAAGGCTGGGCATGGTTGCTCATGCCTATAATCCCAGCATTTTGGGAGGCTGAAGTGGGAGGATCACCTAAGGCCAAAAGTTGGAGACCGGCCTGGACAACATAGTGAGACCCTGTCTCAATAAAAACATTAAAATATTAGCTGGATATGGCAGCGTGCCTGTAGTCACAGCTACTTGGGAGGCTGAGGCAGGAGGATTGCTTGAGCCCAAGAGTTCAGGGTTATAGTGAGCTATGATTGTGCCACTGCACCCTAGACTGGGCAACTGAGTGAGATGTCTCCGAATAATAATAATAATAATAATAATAATAATAATAATAAACAATAATAATTTTAAATGGAATTAGAAGCTCTCAAATGGAAATTAAATTTTTCCTGCCAGGGTCACACACCTCCCTGCCTCTGCACACTTCCTCTGCGCCTTTCCTTTAGCTTCAAAGGAGAACATGCCCCTCCTTTGGTCCAGGGCCAGGCCTTCAGATGATTTCTAGATGTGCCTCTTTGATGCTCTCTAAAGACCATTGTTTTCCCTGCTTTCTCTTACATCTCCAAACTCCCCCTGCCTTCCAGATCATTCCTCACAGTATTCAAACAGGCTCGGTTCCCTCCATATTAAAACGAAAACAAAACAAAACTCCTTTGAAACCACATCTCAATAAAGGCAGTGATCTTTAGTCAAAAATTCTAGAAGCAATGGTCTAAGCCTACTCGCTCCACTTATCCATTCACTCCTCCACCTCCCTTTCCAAATAGCCTCTACCCCTCTAAAGTAACTGCTCCAATTAGGGTGATGATGGAATTCATTAGCACCTGTATGAAACCAGCATCATCATGCTAACAAGATGCCTTGTAATAGTAATGAAATATAGGCTTATCAACAAGT
The DNA here is from genome assembly GCF_037993035.2 of Macaca fascicularis. Taxonomy (NCBI): domain Eukaryota; kingdom Metazoa; phylum Chordata; class Mammalia; order Primates; family Cercopithecidae; genus Macaca; species Macaca fascicularis. Next base: position 50,551,228 of record NC_088390.1, read on the forward strand.
TGCGTGAATTCTAAAAGTGTCTGTGAAAACAAACAAACTAAACCAAAACAAAACAAGAAAAAACAAAGCTAAGAGCTTACGACGACGTCTATCAATATTCTAGATGTGACAATTATCCAAAATGGTAAATTAGTCTTGCAATTGATTATAACCACAAAAATACATTTCCTGTGAATTTAAAATAGCCTATGAAAAACAATTGCAAATTTCTTATTTAAATTATTTAGTGAATATTTATTGAGTAATATGTGCAAAGACTTAAGTTTGAAATGAAAAAGGAATAGCAAACACATATACAACTTGTCCCAATTCATTAGGAAAAAAAGAGGAAAAACACCAACAGTTGCTGAAGGCCTGTCCTATCTGCCTGATGAGGTTATTACGTTTCATTCTCCTAAGAGTACTACACAGTAGTCACAGTAGTCATTATTATCCTCATCAGCCTTTTCTTTTCTTTTTTTCTGTGACAGTCTCACTCTGTCATCCACGCTGGCAGGATGATCTCGGCTCACTGCAACCTCTGCTTCATGGGTTCAAGCAATTATTGTGCCTCAGCCTCCTGAGTAGCTGGGATTACAGGCATGCACCACCATGCATGGCTAATTTTTGTATTTTTAGTAGAGATGGGGTTTCGCCATATTGGTCAGGCTAGTCTCAAATTCCTGGCCTCAAGTGATCCGCCTGCCTTTGCCTGCCAAAGTGCTGGCATTACAGGCGAGAGCCACCACACCTGCCTATTCATCAGACATTTCTAGTGGTCACTGACATCTGGTTCACTTCTCTTTCTGAGTATGTGGAAGCCTGCATTTTCCAGGCTCACTGAGGTTGGGTCTATGACTAGAAGTGACATAGGTCACTTCTGTGTTGGCCATTAATTGCTTAAGTGAGAGCCTTTACACTCTCTCTCTCCCTCTTCCCCTGCTGTAGCACTGGAAGTTTTCACATGTTCCAGATGACATAGTTGTAAGGTGGTGAAGCCTAGATCCATCAGCCTAGGTCCCTGAGTGACTACATGGTGCAGAACTTCCTGCTTGCCTGCAATGGATATGTAGTATGAGTGAGAAACTTTTGTCATGCTAAACCACTGAGATTTTGGAGTTGTTACTACACTACAGTGTAGTACATCTGAATATACACAATGAAGATATTCAGGAGTTAGGTAACTCACCCAAAGTCATCTAAGGCAGAAAAGTGGGGCAACAAACCCAGATTTAATTGGGCTCCAAAGTTTGCACTGCTTTACCACACCATGCCAGCTTTCATAATTATGTGAAGTCCTTGGCACACAATTGGAATTTAGTAAGTATTTTATCCCTTATTATTGTATCATTATTACTGATAGTAACTTAGACATTTTCAACATTTGAGCCAAGGTTTTCCATTATATATATATATACACACACACACACACACACGTATGCACACACATATGAATGTATATATGTAACATATATGTATACATGATATATGTTTATATAGCATGTTTAACATATAATATTTATGTGTATATGTATATTCATTTAACTTCCACACTAAGCTCATGAGGTAGATCTTAGTAAATTTCTCTCTTTATGTCCATTTCTTCCTTTCTTCCTTCTGTTAAACAAGTCATTGATTTTCTAAGCTATGCCAGGCACAGCACTAGGGGCTGGGTATAGAGTGATGGCTGATCCAATAATTAAAGAGATTCAATGATTTATCTCATGACAACTAATAGGAAGAACTGGACTTTGAACATAGGTTGTCTGATTTTAAATTTCAGGAGTTTATAATCTAATGGAAGGCAAAGAAAGCTACACAAATATTCAATACAGTAGTCAAAAAGCTAGAGAGGGGATATAGAGTTTGTCATCAATATATGTTATAACTAAACGAAAAAATACTATGGGGATTCAGGAATGAAGGGCATGGTCACGTCCAGCTAAGTTTACTGGCAAAGGCGTCAAGGGAGAGTGGAACTCACCTGAGCTTTGTAGGGTGGGTCAGATTTTGACTGAAAACTGTGACTGAAAACATTTTAGGCCATTCCTGCGGCCTAAAATGTTCAAAATGCATTTAGAGGAACTGTTCAAAATGCTGTTGGCTGCAGTATGGGATTCACGTTAGAAATAGTAGGTGGTTAAGATGGAAAGAGACTGTAGGATTGCTGAATGTTAGAGCAGGCAGCAACTTCAGAGATCACACCATCTAGGGAGGTAAAGGGCTTTGATCTCAAAAGTTAACTGGTCTGTTGGAGGTGACTGAATGCATAATTTTGAAGCTCATTAGGGCTCAGTGAGAAAAAGCCAAAGATCAATTAATGATGAATTCCAAGGACACTATAGGAAAGTAGTGGTGCCTGAATGTCATTTATCTGGCATCTCTGATCTTGTCCAATCACTTCATTCATTTCACATACAAGCAAACTAAAATCTAGAGAGGAAAAGCAACTCTTCAAAGCTAACTACAACCTAGACAGGGAAAGTAACTCTTCCAAGGTCACATGGTTACATTGTGGCATAACTGGAATTAGAACAAAGACCACCTGATTTCTTTTTTTGCGCATTTTTTCTTCACACTAGGCATCAGATTTTGGAAGACCTAGTGCATTTGAACTTCGGTAGGTGAGAGGGAAGCTCTGCAAGTTTTTCAGCAGGGAGATTGCATTGAAATGATGATGAGAGTATAGTGGGCAGACTGACATGTGGAAAATAGAGGCAGGGAAGGTTAGGTAAATTCCCAAGTAGAATTAGGAATCATGGACTAGGGTCTGAATTGGGGCACTAGAAGTAAAAAGGATGGATGAGTGTGATTTCAACAGAAGAGGAACAATTCTTGTTGTTAGTAACAACACTGGCACTGTTGTTCATAAACAGGATCAGATCTCTGTTCTGGAAAGTGATGTTGAAAAGAACATTTTCCTCCAGAAAACCCAGACTAATCCCATGTTTAAACAATCCTTGGATCCTGTATTTCAGGCTGAAGTTGATTGTTTCTCTGAGTGCCAAACACCCATATGAAAACTAAAAAAAAAAAAAAAAAATGAGTCCAACATCTGAATGTTTGGTTTATATGACGCCAAGCATCCCATGCAGCTGATTCAGAGGCAACAAGAGGGTGTGTGATGCTGACTGTTGGTGTGGACATTTTATAAATTCCACTAGGACTCTGAAAAATTTGGGTATGTAGAACACGTTACCTAGACAACACTTTTTTGAATCCTTTTGGCAAATCTACTTCACTTGACAAGGAAATGAGACATAAAGCATACCCTATCTCATTTAAATAAAATCCTGCTTAGAATAGTGAGTGGCCTAGTTAATAGTGGTCGGTCTTGTGTAATATAGAATAGCAGTCTATGTAATAGCAAGTGTAATGGCATGGAACACTGACTCGATGGGTGATTCTGAAATATTTTTTTTTTTTTTTTTTGAGACGGAGTCTCGCTCTGTCACCCAGGCTGGAGTGCAGTGGCCAGATCTCAGCTCACTGCAAGCTCCGCCTCCCGGGTTCCCGCCATTCTCCTGCCTCAGCCTCCCGAGTAGCTGGGACCACAGGCGCCGCCACCTCGCCCGGCTAATTTTTTGTGTTTTTAGTAGAGACCGGGTTTCGCCGTGTTAGCCAGGATGGTCTCGATCTCCTGACCTCGTGATCCACCCGTCTCGGCCTCCCAAAGTGCTGGGATTACAGGCTTGAGCCACCGCGCCCGGCCGATTCTGAAATATTTTCTGTTGTAATTGCTAAGCCATGAGCTAGATAGAGGATGGTATAGAAAGAAACAGATCCTATGTGACCTTAAAGGAATCTGCATTTGGGTTTACTCAACTTTAAAACATTTAACAGAATGAAAGGCACATAGCAATATCAATTTTCATTCCATGATACTGACACAGAGCTTAAAGTTCATAAGACAACTTGAGTGAACCCTATTTTACTGGACGAAAAGCAAATTAGGTGGGCTCTGAAACATTAACTAAGTTGTACAGTGCCACCTAACTAGCGAATGATGGGGATCAGGTTTGATGCCTTTTGGCTGTAAATCCAGTGTACTTCTCACTGCACCATAATAATGAGCATTTTATGTATATTACCATTTCTTCTTAGTAGGTTATAATTTTGGCAATCTGTACTAGATTTTATTTTCCAGTGTGGCTTGTGCAATAGTTATCACCACCAAGTATTTTTAACTGACAGAACAGATTTCTATTGAGAAACAAATTGAAGTATTATCCTGAGAAACTGACTGAACTTTATGATGTGAGGCCCCAAGAATAATCTACAGGTCACAGACAATTTTCAACTTAGAATCTGGGGGGCATTTGACTGTTAAAAAGACTTTGCTATTTTCAAATAAAGAGGCCTTCAGAACTTCCAGATTGTTGATTGTTGATATTAAGAAAGCTGTGTCTCTAAATTGTTCTTTTTCTCATTTAATTAATCCATTTCTTCATTCAGTCATTGATCTAGCCATTAAACATTAATCATGTGCCAGCTACTGTGCTAAGTAACTGTGTCAGCTACTGGAGAGTAAGAGGTGAGATAGACAGTCCCCACCCTCAAGCATCACAGAGTCTGGATAGAAACAAACAAACTCACAATGAATTAGGGTACAACATGAGAACCAGATCCAGTAGAGATGGGCAGTATACTATGGCATGTTGAGGAAGGGCATCTGACTGAGACCAAGGAGTAGGGAGATGGGCAGAGAAGGAATAGAAGAGGATCTGGCATCTAGGCTGAAATGCAATACATGATTAGAAGTCATCTGGGTATAGAGAAGGGTGGGATGCAATGGAGGTCTTTCTGGGCCAAGGGAGCAGCAGATCCAAAGGCACAGAAGGGTGGAAAAGCAAGGTGAGTGGAGTATGTGGCCAGAGTAGATGGGAGTAAAAGACAAAGCTGGAGATATGGATGGAAGAGAGATCATGAGAGGCCTTGGGGATCCACATTTTTACTGTTTGACTCACATGGGGGATTACTTTTTTACAGCAAAGTCACACCTGCTATTGCTGATGCGGATTTACCCAAATTCCATGATTATGTGTACAAACACCAAAACACACACACCACACAAAACACATCACTCTGAGGGAAGAGTTATAAACCAAACTGTTCTGCATGTCTAGATATTTTCTCCCTTATAGATGGGAGTTGGCACCTTCACTCATGTAGCTTGTGTGCTTGTTCAGATTGTCTTCTAAGTCTGATGGATTAATATTCACAGGCATTGGAAAGGAAGGAAAAGGAAGGCAAACACTATTAGGTAGAGTTAAATGGACAAGTTCCCATTGATGGGCAGGCCTCATGGCACTGCTATGCGACTTTTCACCCTACAAAGATGTCAACAGCACAAACTACCTCTTAACTTTCAGGAGTAAGCTACCTCTCAGTTCCTTGGTCAGTAGAAACCTGTTGCCAAGGGCACATCTTTCCAAGGAAACATAGGTATGGAGGTATGGAAGTCGGCATGGGTCATGGAAGAAGCCCACAGGTATGTTGTGTTGAGAAAATGTGAATCACAGAATTATAAACCAGGGTTGCTGGAAGTTTTAGGAAGCAAGCTAGATAGTCCAGGAGACAGCCAGGACTTTCTGCACCGTTACATGACTATTATTTGCTTCATGTATTGCTTGAGGCTGGACAGTGTCAAGTTTAAACAGTGGCTAGTGTCCAGATGAAAATCTGTATGCGTAGTGGAGGTAATAATGAGTCATTTCTGCTTGGCTCTGCTCTTAGAAAAATCTCTCTGAACAATGTTATAGGCAAAATTGGCATCTCGGTTAGAAAGGGTTTACCAACTTTCATTTGTTAAGGTTCAAGTATGGGTTTCAAAGAGAAAGAACGGGTTGGGGGAGAAAAACCTGTTTATTCTGATGAGCTCAACCAGCAAGTATGGAAGTTAAATAACTCTGTAGACTTTACTAAGTGATTACTCTTTTTTTTTTTGAGACGGAGTCTCACTCTTGTCATCTAGTCTAGAGTGCAGTGTGCAATCTCGGCTCACTGCAAACTCTGCCTCCTGGGTTCAAGCTATTCTCCTGCCTCAGCTTCCTAAGTAGCTGGGATTACAGGTGCCTGCCAGTATGCCCGGCTAATTTTTGTACTTTAGTAGAGACGGGGTTTCCCCATGTTGGCTAGGCTGGTCTTAAACTCCTGACCTTAGGTGATCCACCTGCCTCAGTCTCCCAAAGTGCTGGGATTACAGGCGTGAGTCACTGCACCTGACCAATTACTCCATTTTTACTAAAAGTGTTGTAGATAAAATAGGTGTTTGCTAACTGATATTTCCACTCATTTGTGTTTACAACATGCGGTTACAGCCTAAATTGTGTTCCCTCACCCAAATCCATATGTTGAATTTCCACACCCCAGTACTTCAGAATTTAATTCTATTTGAAGTTAGGGTCTTTAAAGAAGTACTTAAGTTAAAAAACAAAGTCATTGAAGTGGACCCTACTCAAATATGACTGTGTCCTTATAACAAGGAGAAATGTGGACAGATATGTACAGAAGAAGGACCACACGAAGGCCCAACGACAAGATGGCCATCTATAAGCCAAAAGAAAAGCTTAAAACAGACCCTTCCCTCATAGTCCTCAGAAGAAACCAACCTTATTGACACCTTGATCTTGGGCTTCCAGCCTCCAGAACTGAGAGACAATAAGTTTCAGTTGCCGAAGCCACTCAATCTGTGGTAGTTTGTGAGGCGGCCCTAAGCAAATAAACATAGATGCATACTTATTATGTGTAGCTATTATTAAGTTTATAATGTGGACATTTTAAATTTGGTTACAGAACCCTGACTTCTTTTAGGTAGGGGAGAACTACCTATCCTTAGTTTTATGTACTCTTGGTGAGACACTAAATAAGACCCCCTGCCCTGACTACACTTGGGGATGGGGTGGACATGTGACCCAAGTGACTTTCCTGGGACTTTGACTTTGAAGTGGAACTAGGATGAAAATAACAATAGAAACTTACCAGTGAAGCTGGTAAAGCTTCTGCTCTCACATCTGTGTTGCTGCCTGCATCCTGCATTTTGGCAAGCATGGTTGTCCAACATTCCTATAGACTCCGAGAACTGTTCCATATCTTCTACAAATTATTTTCTTTTAAGTTAGGAAAACACATTTCTATGGCTTGTAAGCAATTATATTTCTAATTCAATTCATGAATTTTTTTTTTACTGAAATCTAAGAGAAAAGTTAATTTTTTTAATTTAAAAACTTTTCCTTGCCTAGTTCTCTTTTATTCTTCTCTACAGGGTTTATGCAATAATTCATCATTCAATAAATGTTTATTAAGCACATATGTGTCATACATTATGTTAGCTGATTTCATCAAACTAGATGTCAAAGGATGTTCTGTGTAATGTGGGGAATTATGGAAATTTAGAAATTAGTTATTTCGTAGATTAACACATTGCATTATATACAGCCTGTATAAGTTTGTATCAGCAGCTCAAGCAAATTTCATTTAAATCTAGAATTTTTAAATCAGGAAGTAATTATTGAGCACTTACGGTGTATAAGTTTCATATCAAAGTAATACAGAGTGGGATACAAAATGGAAATAATGATTATCTTTCCTGAAGGCAGTTACTAGGACCCCTTCAGATACATTTCTCAATTAGTAAATAGGAACAAGTTCTGTAGTAAATGCCAAACCTTACGAAAATGAGAAAAGTTATTCTGAATCCTGTTAACCCTATTGATACAACCACGACGGAATTTGTTGTGTTTACACTATGCTAAGCAATTTAATGCATTTAATACTTACAGCAAACCACTGAGGTGGATACCATCATAATCTTTATTTTACAGAGGAGAAAACTGAGGTTGAATGAGACTAGGAAACTCTCCAGCAACCTTTATAGTTCTTAAAGTGGCATACAAATCTCCTCTAATCCTATTTGATCTTTGGCATCACCACCATCTCAAGTATTAGAGGCCAAAAGAACCCTCTTGTTTTTTCAAAATAGTTAACAGAACAACGTCACACCCTAAGGTTCAATAGCATTAGAACCTGAAGACTATGTGCCACTGTCTTCTGTCTTGTCCTGGGTTTAGAACTTTGATTTATTTGATCATTCCTTCTTCACCTCTAAGGTATCATAACTGTTTCATTTCTGAGCCTGGAGGGTGTGAGCTTTGGCAGCAGTCTCTACCAAGACTGGAATTTCAGAATAAATCAATAGGCATCTTCCACAGGATTCATTACAAAGGGATTTCATACTTATCATTACTTGGCTCCTAGACTAATTTAATGGAAGCAATTGGCAGCTCCCATCTCTTATAAAAGTTTCCATAAGACAAAACATGAGAGCTCTGTTCCATTTTTTTTTTTCCTGGAACTCTTTATCTCTTATGAGCATCAGTAATCAAAGTGGCATTTACTAGCTTGGCAAATGAATAAACCTTTACTTTCCCACAAGTTCGGTTGTAGGCATCAAGCTCTTCTAAAGTTTCCATAGCAAACAGACTGCTGAATGTTGTGGAAAATAAAGAAAAAGAAAAAAAAAAAGAAAAAGAAAAAAAGAAAGAAAGGAAGAGAAAAAGAAAGCTAGCTATAAGGAAAAACTGTGTAACAAGGACCACACTGATCCTACATTAATTTCCTAGAAACTTGCAGAGTTTGTAATTTTTATCATTTACCTTTCTCTCCACCACACCAATTCCTAGGGGAGGGTTCATTTTTTATTCATTCTGAAAGTTTACCATCAATCATCCTCTTAAAGAGCTTGCCAGAAACTTGGACAGAGCCTCATAATAAAATTGCAGAGACAGAGGACTAATTGATTTCTATAAATAATGTTTAGCTGTAAAGATATGAAAGGTGGTTAGAACCACATGTATTAATCTCCCTTTTGCTCCATCTGTGTCTGCAAAAGCAGACTGTACCTTGACGAAGTACCCTGACTATTTTGCCCTGCAAACACACAGCAGGAGATTAACACCAGATGGCCCACCCTTCCCACCCTTCCCATCTCTCTGCCCTGCCCTCCTGCCCTGCCCCCACCTCTGGTCAAATCCTCTAATTACTCCTATCCCCCGCCCCCGCCCCTTTGGTTATATCCTATAATTTTAAGATGCTATTTCCATTACTATCCCTGCTCTAACAACATGCAGGAAAGTTGACCGTGCCCCATTTCTCTCTGCTCCTCCAGCTTTCTGTCTAACGAACAAAAACACAACCCAAACCCCAAATGCAAAAGCATTTAATCAGACTGCAAGACTGACGATGTTCAAGAAAAACAGTAACTACTGGTGCTAAAGTGTTATTAATGCATGTGTCTTGGAAAGCGGGAGGGTAGAAATTAGAGTGTGTCTCCAACGGACACTCTCACGCACTACTAGCTTTAATCACATCACATAAAAACACTTAGCAGTTATTACTTGTCAACATCTTATAAAACGGGAACAAAATTATATCTGGGGAAATATACGCTGGTTGGACAAAGATAATGTTCTAAATCTCATATTTATTTCAGAGTTGCTGAAGAAATGCTCAGAACTCACAGAAGTACTATCTGCTCAGGCTAACTGTGACATGCTGAAATAAAAGGCGAATTAGAGACAGGGCAGGGGCTGTGTGATAGATGTCCAATCCTAAATTATGAAATTAGGTCATTCCAGACTCAAGTGCTGACTCATAAGGGCAGCACTGTAGCCTGTTCAGTCAATCAGCTGGTTCCAATCCCAACTAAACACAAAACAAAATGTCACACTTAACATGGAATATCATTTTCTCAATATTGATTAAATGCAGAATGATGACTTTCATTCAGGAGACAGGGAAAGTTCTCACACTAGACAGAATTCAACAAAATTGGCCCATTTCTTTCTCTTCTTCTTCTATTTCTTCTTCCTCCTTCTCCTCCTCCTCTTCTTCTTCTTCTTTCTTTCTTCTTTCTTCTTTTTCTTTTTTTTTTTTTTGACCTAGACCACTCCTAGATGGTGGTAAATATTTTCTATACATAAGAATGCTAGGGAATCTTGTTAATGGGGCAACACAAATGCCTAAATTGCTGTAAATAAAGCAATTCTGTATTAGTTTACTTCTGATGGCATCAAGTATTCCTGATAATTATCCTACTTGAAATATGGTAATAATTTTAAAAGCTTTCACAGATACCTTCCTTTTCTGTAGCTTTTTATATGAGGCAGATCAAAATTCCCCAAAGCTTTTATTTTAGGGGGGAAAATACATGCGGTGTTTAGCAATTTTAAGCCTCAGTAAAGTTAACCACACTTGTAAAAAATCATTTATTTTTAGCATGGGCTCCTCTGTAGCATTCCCTCCCTCTCCACATGCTGTGTCGTTGTCTGTCTTTACCCCCTTGAATCTGCTTGCTCAATTCATTTCAGCAGTTTCTTATTTTGATGGTACATTCCAAGAAAGTAGAAGCTGATCTAGCTCCACTTGCTTTGTCCAAGCTCCCAGTGACTTAATGAAGGCTATTAGCACTGATAACAGGCAGCAGTGTTTTAGATTTGCTGACCTTTTCTTATAGTTTCATTTCATTTCATTTCTGCTAGGGTTGTAACCTCATCTAAGCACCAGGATGGAAGAAGGCAAATGGAAGGGAATCATTGTGGAGGCTAAGATTGCTTTTCTTCCTCCTTTTTTTTTTTTTAAAAAAAAAAAAGGTCTTGGGATGGGAGGATGAGCCCATGTTGGAACTGGACTGTCATGCTACTTGAACTCAGTTACTGAACAACTTCTAGGAATTAGGCAAGATAACCACTGGGGTGTATGTGAGAGGAGTTGCTCAGTCTGTGGATTAGCTAGAGTGTTAGGGTACTGGGTGACTGATCCAACCCGGAGTCCATGGTGTTCAAATGGCTGAAGCATTCCCAGCAAGTGAAAATTTAGCACATCTGTTCATTAGATCAGTGGGAGGAGCCTACTGAGCCTGAAACACCATGGCAGATGGGTCTGGTGGATTATTTAGCATTCCTAAAAGCTGGGGTGTTCTCCATGTAGGCTGGCTGGAAAGTTATGAGTGCCAAGAAATACATGGCCCTATATTTATATTACCTGGAGTTGAAGAACTGTGTAACTCAGTTTCCACTGCTTAAGGCAACAAGCCTGAAATCGGGAGTGGAGTGGAACATGTACCGGTAAAGTTAAAGTTCGGAATCCACGTATCCAATCAAGTGAAGCCTCCACTGCTTTCTGACCTATAGATTTACACCTATAAATGTATCCTCAAGCACTAGATTAAAACCTTGAGGTAGGTAAGTAATCACTTGTCAAGACTGAATGCATCAGTAAGTTTAAAGGCAGTGGAGTCTGTGTACAAGAGCCTATTTAAGTGCATCAGTGGGAACTTGGAAATCCAAACACTTGAAGCCAAGCTATGAGCTTCCTGAGTGCCAGGCAGGGAAATAGTCCCTGGTAAGAAACCATAGTCCACACATACTCCTAAAGTCTCGGGAGAGAGAGGAAGGAGGAGTCATCAGAAAGACCCATATGCATTTGAACTGTGGTCTCTGGGAATAAGCAAGCATTGTTTCCCAGTGTGCTAATGATGGTCATCCGGGGGTATAAAGTGATGAGCAGCCCTGAGGTCTGGCTGATCCCTGATAGGTGTGTCCCAGAGAGACCCACTCAGCAGTGCACATTCAAGATGTGGTCGTCAGATGAAGCTGCTGCATTGCCCATATCCTGAGCCCTCTACATTCCTCCTCACCTGTTTTAGATAGCTGTCTCTGGGGTCTGAAATAGCTAAGGGCAAGTATTTGGGATTCCCTTCTTTTCTACCCAGGTACCTATGCCCAGAGTCCCCATCCTCTCCCTTTTCTGTCCCCCGCCAGGTGACCAGTGTGTTTCTGTTGGCTCCCAGTGGCCTGAGATCTCTCACTGCAATATTCCACCAGGACAGTGCTCTGAATCCCTCTGTTTTGGAGACCTAGAGAGGCCGGCCCTTCCTATTTGGTAATATCTAAGCTAAATACAATAAAGCCATGCCAATTAAGGGAGAAGAATGGTGTAGATGGGGGGCTAGCAAACTTTTTCTGTAAAGTGTTGGCAAGTAAATATCTTGGCTTTTTTGGGTCTATGGTCTTTGTTGTAACTACTCAACCCTGCTGTCCTGGTGTGAAAACAGCCACAGATAGTATATAAATGAATGAGCATGGCTGTGTTCAAATAAAACATTATTTATAAAAACAGAGGGCAAGCTAGGATTGGCCTATGGGGCTGTCGTTTGCTAACTCTAAGCGTAGAAGAAAGAACGTGAGGCAGGAACAAAGAACCTGGCCCCTAGACACAGCCCTGAACTTAACCAGCTGCAAGACTTGGCACAAGTCACCTTACTTCTTCCTTTTCCACCTCCCACATTCCCAAAGGGAGCAAGGTATAAAGAGGATAATATATGAAACCCACCATGCACCTTACATTTCCAGTGGTCTTGCTCATCTGTGGCCCATAGTGCAAAGGTTATGGGATTAGTTTGGACAGCAATGCTATCATTTTAAGCAGCTACTTTGAGATGACATATGTAATCTCTCTGCTTTCATCTTCACAACTCATTGAGGTAGATAATGCGATCCCTCTTTACGAGGTGAGGAAACAGGCCGGGCGTGGTGGCTCACACCTGCAATCCCAGCATTTTGGGAGGCCAAGGTGGGTGGACCACTTGAGGCCAGGAGTTCGAGAGCAGCCAGGCCAACATGGTGAAACCCTGTCTCTACTAAGAATACAACAACAACAAAAATTAGCCTGACGTGTTGGTGCATGCCTGTAGTCCCAACTACTCGGGAAGTTGAGACATGAGAATTGCTTGAACTCTGGAGGTGGAGGTTGCAGTGAGCCAAGATTGCACCACTGCACTCCAGCCTGGGCAACAGAGTGAGACTCTATCTCAAGGAAAAAGAAAAAAAAAAAAAAAAGAGAGAGCGCGCGCGCACGAGAGAAATGAGGAAATGGAGATCAGGGAAGTTAAATAACTTGCCCAAATTACATAATAGGTCAGCCTCAAGATCAAGATTCAAATCCAGGCCTATCCAACCATATTCAAGTTTCCCAGACACCATGTGACTTCCCACATAGGCGGCTTAGTTTCCAAGCCCTTCACTGTAACTAACCACTTTACAGGTAGGGTCTCTAAAACACTGTTCTCTGCACAGTTGCTGGAGTGATCAGATATAATTATTTCTATGTAAAAATTTGTCCAATGGCTTCCCATTGGTCCCTACCATGACCTATAAGTCCCCTGTGATCTGCACTATCTCACTCCAACCTTCTGACCTCTCCTCTCTGCTTCACTCTGTTTCTGCCCCGGGCACCTTGCTTTGCCTTAAGACATGCCAAGCTGACTCCCAAATCAAGAGACTCATACTTACAGGGGTGCTCAGCCTGGAGCCCATGCTATTCTCCCAGTGTAAGCAGGGCTCATTCCTTCACTTAACTGGTGCCTCAGCTTAACTGTCACCTCTTCAAAGAGAACCTTCCTGACCACACTATCCAGAAAAAAGGAAACTTCTTGGCTTTCAGTAATTACCTGTTGATTGTTGAATAAATGAAAGACTATATTGGAATGAAGTGACAGAGTGTGTCTGGCTTAGGACCAGCTGCTTGGCACATTCCAAGGGCAGAGATTCAGACCTCTCAGCAGTGAGAAGCCTTGTCTCATGGAAGAAAGGATAGCTTGCTGGCCCATATCGGAACAAATAACGGTACTGCTTTGTGTCATTCTTCAAAAGTACCTAATATAGGAGAAGTGGCACCAAACTGGGAGAGATTAGTCTCATGACTCTGAATGTCAGAGTTACAAGGGACCTGAGGAGGCCTCTAAGGTCTAGCATTTTCCAGCTTCCAGTCTCTGAGCCACTTCTTGCTCTACCTCTTCCTGTATGTGCTATGTTACTCTTTACAGCAGCTGTTCTTGACCAGACTGGTCTCCCTCTCCCAAACCCTCCTATCCTCCAGGCTTGAGGGTGGCATGAAGCCTTTAGATAACTACTTTTGTTGGGAAAACACTGTTTTCATTTAAACTCTTTCACTTGATGGATGAAGAAACTGAGGGTTAGAGAACTGAAATAGTATGGCCCAAGTTCTGCCACTAATTAGTGCCAGCTCTGAGTCTAGAGCCTAAGTCTTCTGACCACAAGACTAGTCCTTGCTCTACACTTCATGGAACAAATGGTAATAATACTCCACACTGTTCATTCAATTCAATTCTACAACCATAAATGGAGCCCCCCAAATGCACCTGACCCCCTAACTGGTTAGAATCAGGGGTAAAATATTGGAAACTGTATAGTTCCTATCCCCAAAGGGTTTACTATGAATACACAGTAAAAGGAATAAGTGTTTTTTTGTTGTTGCGGTTTGTGTGTGTGTGTGCGTGTGTGTGTGTGTGTGTGTGTAGTGGCATATTGGTTAATAGGTTAATGCAGTAACCAGTTTAAACTCAGCAAGTACTTCAAGGTACCGATCTCAGAGGTTCCATAAGTAGTTATGCTTAGGCCTCACTCTGGATGTGATTTTATAAGGAAGGAAGGAAAAAGAAAGAAAGGAAGGAAAAGAGAGACAAGGAAAGGAAAACTGAGCAGTTCTCTGGCCTCCTACTTTCATGCCTTACTTGCACTTATCTCTGCTTTTCTCAAAGGTCTTAAGCTGCAGGCTCATTCTTGAGAAGCTTTTTGGTAAGGTCCTCACCTACTCTAAACTCCTAAGGGGAAGTGAAGGCGCTGAATCAGTTCCTCCTGTTAGTATCCCCTACCAGGACCTCAGCCAGGACTTCAATAATAACCTTCTGAATTATTGTAGAAACCTGTGATTAGTATTAACCAAGTCAATAACAGGCATTTCTTCCATCAACCAAAGGCACATTTGAGGTCTTCTGGACCAACCTGGATCAGTAACAGGGATTCCAATACCACCGACACAGCCCACAGGGTTCATATATGTCAATCAGTCCCTGTCCTGCCTAGCGCTGGCTCAGCTCTTCAGAGATGACCTCTTACAAAAAAAAAAAGTCCACTTCCAACTTTAAAAAAAATTTTACTTCTCCATCGTCATCACAATAAAGTCCATAAAAAGTGTGAGAGAGAGAGAGAGAAAGGAGAGAATCCATGCAGGAGAGAGTGAGAGTGCATGCACAGTCAGCAATCATGAGCAAGAGTTGGCATTAACATGGAGACAAGTAATCCCTGGTTTCCTTGCCTTTATTATAAATAAAAATGATAAAGATAAAAGAGAAAATAAGACAATAAAGTAAAAACTTGCCTCTGGGAGCCTCTCTCCTTTCATCTCCCATTTTCCCACCTCCCAAAAGACAAAGACACACATTACAGACCCAAACTACTTCGGATCAACACTTGCCTGTTTACAGAAACGAAACCAGCTTTCCCTCTGCCTGACCAGGGATGCTCACCAGCTCACGCCCGAATTCACTCGCCCACTCAACTCACATTTTCCTGCCTGTTGAATGCAAAACAATGGTCTCCAAACACCAATTACCGATATTCAGAACTGTTGTTTTCCTACCCTGGTTAGAGACGCCTCCATGAGAGACACAGGACTGAGCTCTTGAGTTGAAATAGGACCTGGGGGGTGGAGGGAAACCCCTTTGCGAATGTCCACACGGTCCCGTTGCCAAGGGAACCCTGGCTTTATCCAGGGAGACTGAGCATGGCTGCCTCTCCCACGGCTTGGCTCCAGGAGTGTCCAGATTACAGTGCAGGGTCAAGAGGAGAGGCAGGGGAAGTGCCACACAGGCTTGGTGACAAAGAAATCATTTTCAAAGAATGAAAGAAATGGTGAAAAATATCTTAGGAGGTGCCCGGTGGGGAGGGAATAA
The DNA here is from genome assembly GCF_037993035.2 of Macaca fascicularis. Classification (NCBI taxonomy): domain Eukaryota; kingdom Metazoa; phylum Chordata; class Mammalia; order Primates; family Cercopithecidae; genus Macaca; species Macaca fascicularis. The sequence continues at coordinate 50,567,018 of NC_088390.1, forward strand.
GTTTATTGATGATGCTGCGATCAGATTTGAGTTGGTCTTTGTGCCCCTGAAAGGGGTGGGATTCGAATGCATATCTGAAAGGAGACAGGGCGGGAAGGAGAGAGAGAGTGAGATGGAGAGAGGAAAGGTTGAAAGGGGTGGGTTTCAGCCTCCTTCTGCGGATGCTGAATACTAATCAGGTAAACAATTATTTAGTTAAGATGCTCAGTTGAAGCTTTGAAATGGATTATTTTGGCTACTGCATTGGTTGGAGGAGCTGTCTGGCTATTTCCTAGAAGTCTGGTGGGAACTGGAGGGGAGATGATAATATCATCTTGATAGTCAAGCAAGTTTTTATTTGGCCTGCACTTTAAGGGCTGAGGTTGGCCTTGCTTTTCAGAGTGAAATCTCTTAGGAAATGTGCCAAAGGAGGCACATTATGTGCATGCTTATTTTGAAAACCCATTTGTCAAAGGAAGAGTGTGTTGAGCAGTGGTTTGGAGAGTTTGATTGGACCCTGATTCCTAACCTAGTGCCTGGCACAGTGTAGATGTTCAATAAAACATTTGCCGCCTGAATGATTGCTGAAGAAAAACTTGTTTCCAGCAACTTGCCTGTCCAGCAAGGTATCAGGATGAGTACTTTGAAGCAGTTGAGGCTCAGGGGATGTGGCTTACCTACTGACCCACAGATGAACGGGAACGAAATAAAGGACTTGAGCATAGAGCCCCATTACCCTTGATCATGATGTCTAACTGCTTTTTTAAAAAAAGAGAATTCAAGGGAACTCTCCATCTAAATGTTGCGGCTACTATACAATAGGAAAAAAATGGCAAGTAAATGAAAAGAAGTAATAACAGGTATCTCTGCAGGTGATCTGGGCTAAACATGGAGTGAGGCCATTCACACTGACAGTGATGCACTCAGAAAAATTAAACACACACACACATACACATACACACACATGCGCGCACACACACACACACATATATATTTCCCTGCAAGATGGTGAGCTTCTTATATTACTCATCTTCCAAGGCTTAGCTCTGGCATCAGTTACTCCAGGAGCTTTCCATTACTATCCCCAGCTTCAGCTTCCATAGTACTTTTTACAGTTTTTCCTCAGAATGCTTATCAAATGGATTTAGTTGTTGCTGTATGTGTATATAATCCCAGGAATAGCCCTCTACCAGAATAGACTCTCCTTGATGGAAGGCACCATGCTTCATTCATTTTCTTTAAAAAAACTCTTTAATGCTTAGTAAAATGCTTGTTACATAGGAAGTGCATGATACATATACTCAAGAATTGAACAGCAATGAGTCAATTTGTGAGTGTTTTGTTGAGTGTCAGCTACATTAAGCTCAAGGGAAGATTCAAGTAAAGGTGAAGTTATGGTATCTGCCTGCTTCGAAAAGTTTAAAATCTATGTAAGATAAAGGTGACTTGGTCTTTAACATTACTTAGGCTTATTGCAGTAAGTGTAGCTAAGAGTAACAGAAGTAATGCTTTTATTTAATGGATAAAAACCAGCTCTCTCAGTGGTGCTGTTGGTCAGATGGTGGCTATGAAATCCCAGAAACTCAGAGTTGCAAAAAGGCCCAGTTAGGCTTTCAAGGTACATGCTTATTTCTTCTTTTCAATACCCTTGGCTTTTTCAGCCCATCTCCTCTAAAGAGACCCCATTTAAGGGCGTGTTTCGTAGTAGTAGACAGGCTGGAAATAGCCCCATCCCAGCACTTTCTCCACTTTACCATGCTGCTTATTTTATTAAAAAAAAAAGTCATCTAAATCCAACAAAACCTACTACCAAAGTGCACAAATTACAACTGGCACATAGCCACAAACCCAGCATTTTAGACATTCATATCATTTGGGAATATCTGGACCCAGATTTCCTTCTTATTTTCTTCAGGGGATGATGACATAGTACTTACTTTGCATGGCTGACAGTGCTAATCTTTGGAAGATTCTGACCAAAGGGAGCAGGGTCCTGTCCTCACTGCACCCTCATGATGAAAACAGCAGGTAGAGGGTGTTAGGTACCACAGTGAGTAATAGAGGACCAATGCTTTAAGGTCATGAGGAGATCACAGATGAAGACTGAGGCCCAGAGAGGTGGCTGCATACTGAGTGAGCAGAGATGGGACTACACTCTTAGCCCAGAAACACTCAGCCACAGCTTCGCTAGTGGGCTCCCCATGTCAGGTCCCTGTCCCTCCATCCTGCCTCTCACTCTGTCCCCACAGTGAGCTCTCCAGGCTGATCATTCCACCTGCTCAGGCCACTCTGTTCACTTCCCCAGTGTCCCAAATCCTTTCCCAAATAATCAGCTAATTGTTTCATCACATTCTTTCTCTTGCATTTTCCTTTGCCAAAATCTGACTCAAGTGACAGCGATGTCACTGATATCTCCCTGAATCAGCTGGCAAGATCACTCTGCTTGGGCTAGGGAGCAAGAAGCGAGACATCATGGAATGAGAGTCTTGGCGGAAGGAGGCTAACCTGGGGTTATGTTACACTACAGTGGCAGGAAGGGACAATATTTTGGTGCCCAGCATTCATCAGAAGGTGCTGAGCATTTTGGGAAGAGAATGTGATTAGCAGAAGAATGCCTAAAGGAAGGGGAAAGGAATTCGAATTCAGTCATATCTATTACTCAAGTGCATTTATAATGTCTGGGCACCAACTAGCTTCTGCTTAAACCAATACCATTACCACACATTGGGATCTCAAAGTTAAATGCCTACAGAGGCCAGCTAAGTGAGACATATGAGGGCAGTGGGTTTTGTGTCAGGTAATAAAGAGTGGTGGAGACTGTGGCAAAATAGGGACCAAATGCTACATGTAAAGGGGGTATCAGTAACCCAGCTCCAGCTGCTTACTGACATGTGGGGTTCTGACCCAGGAACCTTTTGTATTTTCCAGGGCTTTTTATATTTTTAAGAGAAGCTAGAAATGTGAAAATGTGTGAAACTTCCCAGCTTAATCATGTTGATTCCAAGTGTTAACAAACATTGTATAGGTCAAAGAAAATTACATATCAGTGGGCCACATCTAGTTTCTGGGCTGCCACTTTGTGACCTCTGCCCTATATGGAACTTTCCAGTGTATGCATAGATATCTGCAGGCAGGGGTTTGTAGCTGTTGTCAGTAATTCGGGCGAAAAAACTTAGGTAGAAACATTCTCAGGGCAACGAGAGTCATAAACAATGTCACCATGCTACTCAGCAAAAGAGAGGGTGATCTGGTGAATGGATAGAAAGAATGGAAAACAAAATAATATAATAAGATCTACACCTCCTCAGAAAGCATGGCTTTGTTCGAAGTGGTAATGGGATTGCTAAAGGCTTCCTTCCAACCTTGGGAGCTGGACAGCTCCAGAGGCAGTCTTCCCAAATCCTCCTGCAGGGCGGCTGGGCTTGTGGAGGGGTAGGGAGGGACATCGTCATGGAGAACAGGATTGCCATGCCAGGTGTGTAGACACACGTGTGGTTCAGCATAGGTTTTTCTTTTTCTCACTGGCCTCAAGCATACTTCTCCCAGCTCTTAGCCAACATAACCTCAAGGCTTCACATCTGGGGAGGGGCTGACAATGATGAAATTCCCCTTTCCAAGGAAGCTCTTTCTTTACCTGTGACCACCCGTAGAGGTACTGGCACAAGTGCATGCGGCCCAGTCATTCACAGTGGTTGCCCTGCCTCTAGCCCTCTCTGTTTAAGCATGAAGAGGAAACAATGCTGGCCTTCAAAACCCTTTTCATCTACTTTCTCACAGTGATGATACTATGACTGTACCTCCTGAGAACTCGCCTTTGGTGCCATTTCAGCTCTTCCTTTTCCTTTAGTTATGATTCAAGTCTCACCAGTTATTTTTCTACAAAGCTTACTCATCCCAAGACATCATTTTCTATTTCTACAGCCACCATCCTTTATCCACGTGCCCAAGATTTCAAATTCCTATTACTATTCATGGCCTGTGAAAAAGGGGTTTCTTGCCTCCAGTCTCTCCCCACTTGCCCCAAACACCACTTCCATCATGTCATCTCCTTCCCTATTATTTATTATCTCAAATTAAAATACACAAACATGACCTGAGAAGACTACCCTCTCCCACCCCCCACTGCCTCCATGTATAGCCTATCCAGTTACCTTCAGGCAACAGAAAGAGAATACATTTTGGAATCACACAGACCCATTTATGTCTTGACTCTGCCATTTGCTCCCTATGTGACCTGAATGAATTATATGACCTCTCTTGCCTGAAGTCACCTCATCTGAAAATTGGGAAATTAATACGTAGCTTTCATGGTTGTTGGGAGAATGACATAAGCAAATGTATGCTATCTCACTGTAAGTACTCAAAAAATAGTAGCAGTCATTAACATTACTCTCCACAAATATAGCCTTAGAGAGACAAAATAAGAGGGTGTTTACATCTGTCAGCACATGATAGAAATGTCAAAAGAATCTGAAGCAAAGTAAATAATTAATGGAAATGTGCACTTATTTGTTCTGCTATTGAGCAAAAGAAAATGTTTAAGAATTTATCAAAAGAGAACATAAAAGTCTACTGCTACCAAGTTTTACCATTTTTTTTCCTCCTAAACATTTTAGTTGTGTCATACCTATGTTCTCCTTCAACACAGATAGGTGGTTTTGATCAAAGTCCCTGCATGTCCCCTTGTAAACAACTAGAACATGCTCAACCTTGTGCAATCTGGCCTGCAGTCACTTTCCACCTTCATACCACAATTAAGAATGGCAGAGCAGAAACATGCAAATTGTCTGAAGTCAAACAAACCCAAATGTGAATCCTGTCTCTATTAAAGTCCTAGCTGTGGGACTGCAAGCAGGGTATTCGATCTCTCCAAGCCTCAGCCTCTTTCCTGTAAAATTAGGAGAATCATCCCATTCATGTAGGGAATGCTAGATTAGTGTCACTTTGAAAGGGATTCACCTATTTTAACGATGCAATAAATGTTACCTCCCATTTTCTTTCCATTTAAGTGGTCTCCAATGTTTACAGCTGCTAAGAAATTTCCTTGATCAAGTCCTCTTAACGCTAACTGCTACTTTACTCTGCACCATCTCATCAAATGAAATTTTAAAATTTTAGAATTACAAGAAAAAAGAGTTTTTGAGTTAGACAAACTTGGTTTTGAACCTGGTTTCAACAATAACTAGCTGTGTTATCTGGATAAGTCTCAGTTTCTTTATCTGTAAGACAGGAGTAACAACAGTTCTTCCTTTAGAGAGCCTTTATGAGGATTCAATGAAATAAGGCTCAGAACAGGATCTGGCAGAGAAAAAGGATCCAGCAGAGGGTAGCCACTCTTATTAAAGTGGCAAGTAGAAGAAATTGCAGCTAACAGGTTGAGATTTTTATCTTAACTTGACACAAATAGTCCATTCCCATAGCCTCTCTGTTTCCATATCTGGAAACTGAAAGTCATATACCTGCTTTATATCCCAGGAATCTTGTGAAGATGAAATAACATCATGGATATGAAGATTTCTTGAAAAATGAAAAGTACAGTGATATATTTTGGCTGTGTCCCCACCCAAATCTCATCTTGAATTGTAGTTCCAATAATCCCCACATGTGAAGGGTGGGACCAGGTGGAGATAATTGAATCATGGGGGTGGTTCTCATGATAGTGAATTAGTTCTCATGAGATCTGATGGTTTTATCAGGGGCTTCCCCTTTTGATCAGTACTCACTCTATCCTGCTGCCCTGTGAAGAAGGTACCTGCTTCTCCTTTGTCTTCCACCATGATTGTAAGTTTCCTGAGGCCTCCCTAGCAATGTGAAACTGTGAGCCAATTAAACCTCTTTCCTTTATAAATTACCCAATCTCAGGCAGTTCTTTATAGCAGCATGAGAATGGACTAATATAATAAATTGGTACCCGTAGAGTGGGGTGCTTCTATAAGGATACTCGAAAATGTGGAGGCGACTTTGGAACTGGGTAACAGGCAGAGGCTGGAACAGTTTGGAAGGCTCAGAAGAAGACAGGAAGATGTGGGAAAGTTTGGAACTTCCTAGAAACTTGTTGAATGGTTGACCAAAATGCTGATAGTGGTATGGACAATGACATGTCCAGGCTGAGGTGGTCTCAGATGGAGATGAGGTACTTGTTGGGAAATGGAGTAAAGGCAACTCTTGTTATGCTTTAGCAAAGAGACTGGTGTCATTCTGTCCTTGTCCTAGAGATCTGTGGAACTTTGAACTTGAGAGAGATGTTTTAGGGTATCTGGCAGAAGAAATTTCTAAGTGGCAAAACACTCAAGAGGAACCAGACATAAAAGTCTGGAAAATTTGCAACCTTATGATGCCATAAAAAAGAAAACCCCATTTTATGGGGGGAAAAATTCAAGCTGGCTGTAGAAATTTGCATAACTAACAAGGAGCTGAGAGTTAATCACCAAGATAATAGGGAAAATGTCTCCAGGGCATGTCAGAGACCTTCATGGCCAGGGGGTAAGAATGGTTTCCTGGCCCAGGGTCCTGCTGCTCTATACAGCCTTAGGACACAGTGCCCTGCATCCCAGCTGCTTCAGTTCCAGCCACAGCTAAAAGGGGCCAATGTGCGGCTCAGGCCATTGCTTCAGAGGGTGCAAGTCCTAAGTCTTAGCGGCTAACACATGGTGTTGGGTCTGTGGGTGCACAGAAGTCAAACATTGAGGTTTGGGAACCTCCATCTAGATTTCAGAGGATGGATGGAAATGCCTGGATGCCCAGGCAGAAGCTTGCTGCAGGGGCAGAGCCCTCATGGAGAACCTCCACTAGGGCAGAGTAGAAGAAAAATGTAGGGTTGGAGCCTCCACATACAGTCCCCACTGGGGCACGACCTAGTGGAGCTGTGAAAAGAGGGTCACTGTTCTCCAGACCCCAGAATGGTAGTTCCACTGACAGGCTGCATCATGCACCTGGAAAAACTGCAGAGACTCAACGCCAGCCATGAAAACAGCTCGGGGGGGCTCATGCCCTGCAAAGCCACAGGGTAGAGCTGTCCAAGGCCATTAGAGCTCACTTCTTGCATCAGCATAATCTGAATATGAGACATGGAGTCAAAGGGGATCATTCTGAAACTTCAAGGTTTAATGATTGCCCTACTGGATTTTGGACTTGCATGGGGCCTGCAGCCCCTTAGTTTTGAACAATTTCTCACATTTAGAATGGGTATATTTATACAATGCCTGTACCCCCATTGTATCTAGGAAGTAACAGATACAATCAAAAAAATAACAGATACAAAAAAGGCTCAGATATTGTAATTCCAATAATCCCCATGTGTCCAGGGTGGGACCAGGTGGAGGTAACTGAATCATGGGGTTGGTTTCCCTGATGCTGTTGTTGTGACAGTGAGTTAGTTCTCATGAAATCTGATGGTTCTATCAGGGGCTTCTCCCTTCGCTTGGCACTCAGTTCTGCTGCCCTGTGAAGAAGGTGCCTGCTTTTCTTTTGCCTTCTGCCATGACTGTAAGCTTCCTGAGGCCTCCCCAGCAAAACAGGTGAGTCAATTAACCCTCTTTCCTTTATAAATTACCCAATCTTGGTCAGTTCTTTATGGCAGCGTAAGAATGGACTAATAGTATAGGTTTTACACATCTGCTAGCAAAAAACGTTCTATTTTTCTGATTCCCTTTATGTCTGTCTGTTGGTCTGACAGCTCATTGAAGTCAGGGAAAGATCCTTTAATTTCTTTTGTACCCATTGCATGGTTTCTAATTCCCATTGCCTGCTCAGCGCATACTCACTACTTGTTTCTCACCCATGCCTGCCTTATAGAACAAGATAAAATTAAAAACACCTACCCCTTTTGTGTGGGCAGTGTTTCTGCCAAGGCAACGATTCAGCTCCTGCCTGGTATGAGGGCCTGAGCTGCCCCAAGGAGAGGGGAAAGATTAAGCATCTATAATAAATGTTCCCTAGGCAGGGAGGGAAAAATCACCTAACGCTCTTGTGGCTTTTAGAAAAAAAAGGGGAAGAGAAGGAGGAAAAAGAAAACCCTGAGCTTTAAACAAGTGGCCGGGCTGTTTGTCATCTATAAAATGAGGCGATGGAAAGCAGGAAAGGGCAGTGGTCCCTGGGTCTGCTTCAAGGATTCGTGCCTCAGACATCTGCTCCAATGCTCTTGGGCTGTCCATCTGCAATTTCTTTTTTCTTTAACAAAAACAGAGAACCCTCACTGGGCTGAAGTTTCCCACCTGGGCTGAGTTTTCAGACCTGGCCTAGGTGGTCCCTAAGTAAATATTTTTATCCTCACTCACTCACCTCCTCCTGAGGAAAAAAAACCATCTTTTTGCTCAGTGAGAGAAGAAAGCACCCAAACCAAACAACAGATTCTTTGCAGCATTTGAACCCTCATTCTAGGGACTCCCACAAGGGCATGTGGTTTAAATCAGAGTACCCAAGCTACTTGTCTATCTTATGGACAAATCTGATTAACATGGACTCGGAGAGAAAGTTTGGATGCATGCCAAAGTACTTTAGTACCTGTGCAGACTGGTGCATGGACTCTTCCCATTACCCAATAGTTCTAGACATCCACCTGCAGGCAAAAAGTAAAGAAACAGCTTAACCTAAAGTGCAAACTATGGTGTACTCTTGATTTTTCACATGGAGCCCTTCATGATTTCGCCATAGCTGGCAGATTCAATAGAAGTCCTCCTGCTGTAGACAGAATTTCTATGGTCCTTTTGCCTCTGCATTCATTTGGTTTGGGCTGAGTAGTTTTTTTTTCAGATGCGCCTCCATTTGTGTCAGGCACTTGTGCTGGGCTGGAGGGATCCAAAGATGAACAAAAGACAACCTCTGCCCTCCGGAAGCACACTGCTCTTGTGATAAGGATAAAAATCCAGACTGATGATTATAAAGTGATCAGTTTGCTAGGGTTCCTACAGCAGATTGTCACAAACTTGGTGACTTGAAAAAGCCTACACTTACCCTCTCACAGTTCTGGGGGACAGAAGTCTGAAATCCAGGGGTCAGCAAGGTTCATTCTTTCTGGAGACTGTGCAGAAGAATCCATTCCATGCCTCTCTCCTGGCTTCTGGTGGCTGCTGGCAGTCCTTGGGATTTGTTGGCTTGTAGCTGCATAATTCCAATCTCTGCATTTGTCTTCACTTGGCCTTCCCTTTGTGTCACATCTCCCTCTCCTTTATCTTATAAGGACACATCACTGGATTTATAGCCCATACTAAACCCAGGATGACCTCATCCAAAGACCCTTGAGTTAATTATATCTGCAAATATCTTATTTCCAAATAAGGTCACATTCATAAGGTAATGGGGCTTAGGGTTTGGATATATAGTTTGGGAGAACACAGTTCAATCTATAGCAAAGATCAAATATGATATGTACTATAAAAATAGAGGCAAACACAGGACATGATTGTAGCAGAGAAGAGGATGGTCCATTGCAGCTGACTGAGAGTCAGGAAAGGGCGCTAGAGGAGGTGACTCATAAGGGGAGTTTGGGACGACAAGCTGGAGTGTGTCCTAAGGAGGGGCTGCTTGTGTGAAAGTGAAGAGGTTTGCACGTGTCATAAAGGGGATGACTCCATCTTTGGTATTTGAGTGTTGGCAGGATCCTGGGATCCCTTCTGTGCTCAACCCTCTTCTCCACCACTGCCTTTGCTACCTGACAAGAAAGACCTCTCTGAGCTGGCTGGAATTTCAAACAGTGTAGCCTCTAGCCTACCGTGCATGAAGCCCCCCAACTTGGCCTCTCATCTAAACATAAAAAAGTCCCAAACTACCCCCCAACCCCACCCCTAATTGTTCTCCTTCTCATCATTGGAATTCTTTGCAATGTCTTCCCTTTCTGAGAATCTCAGCCTGCTGTGAATACTAACTAAACATTCATTCATATTCATTGGTGAGTGTCATCTGGGTGAGTGATCAGATCCTGCCTCTGGGTGAACTGACCAAATAGAAAAAATGGTGGGAGTGGGGAATCATAGAGAGTTTGTGTGAATGGGGTGTGTGGAGTGTGAGTAGGGTGGAAGAGAAGTTAGTTCAGATTGGAGAGGTAAACAGAAGGCAAATTATGGAGAGTCTATCATAACAAAAGTCCTACAGCAAACACAAACTGGAAAAGGTGTATTGAAGCCAAATGGCTCAAATTCACCTGTAAAACACAGGTGCTGCTGCTCGGGGACCACCCTGGTTTTTAAGAAATGAAGGCTTAAGCATTAGGAAATACAGGATAGGATGGATGAACAAACAAAAGTCTGAAGCACAGAGAGCCTTCTAGAGGTGGAGCTTCCTGTCTTTAGAGCCAGAATTTTCCAGGGTCTGAATTTCATTCTGTAAGCCTGTTTGAGGTGAGTTAACCCTTTAGGCATGTGGTGCAGATGATTAAAGTTCTTGGGCAGTGTCCTTTGAGCCCATCACTAGTTTATAAATCTTATGTGCTTGCAAAGGCATCTTTTGTTGGGCCAGAGGAATGATTTACTCTTCGTGGAGTAAACTTGGCCAATAGCTACTCTTGACATAAGTGTGGAGGGACAAAACAATAAGGAGATTTTCAACTGGTCATTTCCATCCAGTTGACAAAATTATCAGAGCAGCATCGGTGTGACTTCTTTTTTGACTCCCATGAAACTGCCTAGACCATAAAGTAAGCCCGAGCTGGCCAGGTGCGGTGGCTCATGCCTGTAATCCCAGCACTTTGGGAGGCCGAGGCGGGCAGATCACGAGGTCAAGAGGTCGAAACCATCCTGGCCAACATGATGAAACCCCGTCTACTAAAAATACAAAAATCAGCTGGGCGTGGTGGCGGGCACCTGTAGTCCCAGCTACTCGTGAGGCTGAGGCAGGAGAACCGCTTGAACCCGGGAGGCAGAGTTTGCAGTGATCTGAGATTGCGCCACTGCACTCCAGCCTGGGCGATAGGGCCAGACTCCATCTCCAAAATAAATAAATAAAAAGTACACTCTGGTTATGAAAAAGAGGGGGCTATCTTACACGCTGACGTGGGGTTGGAAGTGCTTTTTGATTAAGGATGTCTGAGGTTGCTTTGGTGTGAAACAGTTCATGAATTTGTGGCAATTATCCACCCCCACACTGATTGTGCTGCTTCAGCTGAGGTCACAGCATCAGGGTGAGGATTTGTGTGGAAATTCAAACTTCACTGGAACGCTGTCCTCAAAGAACTCTCCCCGCTTCACTGCCCCCCGCCCCACCCCACACACACCCTGAGGAGTTTTTGCGAATGATCCTTTATCCTAAATACCCCACCACTCCAGGAACACTACATGGCTGATTCAGAAGGCCACATCCCATGCATTCTTGTTGTCCTTCCAAACTCATTATTTATGTGTGGCTTTGGATGGTCTTCAGAAGATTTGCTGAAGCATTCACACCACTCCAATCCAAAACTTCACTCTATTGCTAGACTATTCTTTATGTGACAGCTATGGCATCCCAGATCATTTTAGAATCAAATGTCAGGGACATACCCTTTCAAAGATAGAAAATGGAGGGAAAATCGCCAGCTGCCCCAATCTTCAACTACTTCTCCTTAAAGGCCCTATGGTATTCCATATTAGAGGCTTGGAAAATCACCACACGGCTGTCAGCAAACTGCAGGAATTGTACTGGCAAGATTGGCTTGTGGTGGCTCTGTCTACAAATTTGTGTTTCTTGTCTGCCTGCCAACACCCACTGTCCCTGATAAATGTAGCGCTCAGAGATGGCTAACAAGAGAGGTAGATTGTAGCACATACACCAAGCCCCTGGAGAAGATCAGTGAGGGGAGGTTTAGAAATAAAGCAGAGATGGTGAGATTGAGAATTGGAGAATCTGGGTGCACATCCAGAAAGCCAGGAGCATATCAATGTTTCAGTCATTACTTGCATATCTCTGATAGGTAAGACTGATAGTAGGGACTGTGGAGATATAAAGAAACACATGATGTGACCTTTACTCTAAATGAGCCTTCAGTCTGTGTGGGTGGCTAACAGATGTCCTATGCAGGAGTGTAAGTGACAACATAATTTAATAAATGGAGGAGATAAAGGTTATGTCTATGATATATTAATAGTGAACATAGGGGAAGACATATATGCCAATTTGGCATAGTTAGATGATTTGAGTTTGAGATGATTATAGACTTCTAAATATACATGTCCATCAAACAATTGCTTAAGTGGGACTTGAGCTTAGGAAAGTGGTCAAATTTGAGTTTATAGATAGATTTAGGAACCATTAGTGCAGAAGTAATACAACTGCTCCAAGGGATAGAAGAGCAGAGGTTAAGGACCGAACTTGTTTCAATCCAGTTGCCAGAGGAAATGGATTAACTAATAAACAGAGAAAAGGATATGAAGAAACGTATAAAACTGAGATAGTGTAACACTGTGGAAACCAAGGGAAGATGATGCAAAAAAGTTGGTAATGTGGTCAGTAATGTGTAATGCTGCAATGAGGCTATGGAGATTGGGGAAAAAAAGTCCTATACAGCATTTAAGGGCCAGAAAAAAGACAGTGACTTCTGAGCAGCCCATATGAGTGGGGTGGTCCTTTTCTCACTTCTTCAGGCAGTTTGCCTGTTCTGTTAACATTTCCTGATATAGAATGGTTTTAACGTTTTCAACCTCCTATCACTTTCCTCTGTCTGTCAGCAGAAGAGCATAATTGGGAGGAAAATCACATAGGCTCAAATCCAAATTTGTTTTTACCTCTGCCGGTAAAAACAAATTTGGCAACCAACTGAGCAGGTCACAAGCTGAGGGCAGAACCCCTGATTCTCATGGCACAACATTTCCTCAAGCCTGTCAGTCTTTGAATGCAATTAGTCAACTGGGTGTAAATCCATTTGAGATATTTTGTTGAATGTCTGGTTGAAATTAATAAGTGCTATGTTTGGGAGTAGTCCCTTAATTTATCAGCATAGTAAATTTTAGCTCAAAGGCAAATGAAGTTAACCTGCCATGATTTGTTCTTAGTGAACAATGGTGGGTTCTTGGTGATCACTTTATTGTTTGTTTGGGTTTTTAGCCTATAGTTTAATCATCTTTTCTAGAATTTTGTCAAGGATTTTAATAATGGCATTAAAAATAAAATAAAAACATACAAATGTTTATGAACATTTAGGTTTAAGGAATTAGATATTAGTAAATTTGGATAGCTTCTGATCACTAGCCTTCTGAGAACTCTCCCATTCATTGTATCATCTGATAGTTAATAAGATTGTTAAGAGGACATATGTATATTTATTTTAGAGCTTACAACTTTCCAACGCCTAAACAGTTGAGCTCATGAGTGCCTAATTGTTCTCCCTCAATCTTGACTTGAATTCCTTTTTTATATTGTTTGTTTCATTGAGTGTAAAGATAATTCTTGCTAGAAAATAAAAAAACTAAAGAGAAGTTGAGTGTTGTGGCTGGGTGCAGTGGCTCACACTTATAATCCCAGCACTTTGGAAGGCCAAGGTGGGTGGATCGCTTGAGGTCAGGAGTTCGAGACCAGCCTGTACAACATGGTGAAACCCCGTCTCTAACAAAAATGTAAAAAATTAGCTGGATGTGGTGGTGCACATCTGTAATCCCAGCTACTGGGAAGGGTGAGGCAGGAGAATCACTTGAATGCAGGAGGCAGAGGTTGCAGTGAGCCGAAATCATGCCACTGCAATCCAGTCTGGGTAACAGAGCAAGACTCTGTCTCAAAAGAAAACAAAAGAAAAAAAAAAGTTGAGCTTTCTTCCTTCTCTCTGTTATTCAGGACAGCAGTTCAGTCTGATAGCTGTTTAAGCACCCACTCTGTATGCATGCTATGAAAGGCTTCAGTGATATGAGGATCTTACCCAAGATTTACTTCATTCTGTTTTTAGTGGTCAGCAAATAACTGGCACTAATACTGTATCTTCACATTCAAACCCATTTTCTGGATGAATTTTTTTGAGATCTAAATGCACAAACCCCCACTACGTATCCAATAGGGTTCATGAGTTGCCCGTTTCCTTTTATCTTTGGTGGGATTATTTTCAACTGAGTAATCACAGTGTTAACTCTCAGTATTCCTCAAATTTAGAAGTCCTCAGTCTCTTTAGATGTCTTCTAGATGTGGACTTGCTTCTAGCTATTCTCTGAATTTCTTGAAGCCTTAGGTAACATGTCCAGCAATCCTTACTGTATCTTTAACCTTTTGGAGAAGGTTCTCTCAAAATTCCTGTTAATTCAAGACTGTTTTGAAGGCCAATTCTAAGTCAAAGGGAAATTCATCTATGTTTTCCCTCTGTTTGCTAAATGATAAAATTGTCAATGAGGCTAATGTTTGTGAGATAGTCTAATTTTAATGGAATCAGACTTCTGGTAAACATATGTAGAGTTAAAGTCTCCTATCCTATTATCTCTGTATTTTTAAAATATACTCTGTATTAGGAAATAATTTTAAATAATTTATATTAGAAAAATATCCTTAAACACCATCTGGCTAGGTATCCTATGATATAATTCCACCAAAACAGAACTTTTGATTCTCTTTCCCTTTATTGCAATTGATAGGCTTTTTACTTTACTTCCCCTCTCCAATCTATAGGTTTTTATACTAGTATATGACTCCATTATTTACAGGTCTAAATTCTTCTGCTTTTTCTCTGCTTGATAGGCAATATCCTACCTGGTTTCTTCAGATGGGATTAAGAAAAGATTTACAAGTAAGCAAGACTTTGGCTTGCAAGACATTGGCTTGCAAGACAAGCCAATGTCAAGCAAGAAAGGCTTGAAATAGATTGGAAGTTTCTATGAGGGCTCATCAGGGCTGGCAGTAAATAAGGGAAACTTGGGCAAGGGATTTGCCTCATGAGAAACTTCTTTAGCAGTGCTAAGATTGACCCTGCTTAAGCACCCAACTTCTGATGTTTTGTAAGATTTGTGTCTTATAGAGCCAGTCCCCTAAGGGAATACATCATTTTCATTCATCCACAAACCTCCAAAGCCAGTATTCAAAGAAGGGTCACATTTTCTGCTGGGAAACTCATTCCCTTTCAATCCCCTATGATTTTCACTTTTACCCCCATTATACCTCCAAATACACCTGACCTGCTGGATTTAAAATATTCATTTTTCACATCTCTCTTCCCTAACAGATTGCAACCTTGTGGAGGGCAGAGGCTGTGTCTGCCTCATCTGTGCATTTCCACCACCCAATCCATAGTAGATGTTTCTTGAATAAATGATCTTATTTCCTTTGTGAGCAGTTACGGTGGATCCCAGGTAAGGGTGTCTGTTTGTATGTACCAAGAGTAACCCTAGTCTTTCAGAGCAACAGAATTCCCATCTTTTGTGACTTAGCAAGGGCAAGAATTCTGGTCAGAAGTATTTGCCATTTAAATGTGTTTCTCTGGATAGGATTAATATTCCTCTTTTGGCTTTTTTATAATGGTTCATTTATTGTATATTCTAGTCATAGGCTTCACCATGCAAATAGAGAAATATCTAGAAGGTTGCATATATCTTTGAATCCTGACATGTCAACTGTTTGTCCCCTCTACTCTGTAGGTTTGGTATATAAATGACATTTACCATTGCCTAAGAACTACTAAGAACTTCTGCCCGCCCTGTGCTTCATCTTGTTATGTCAGATATAGCATCTTCCATATAATTCTATTTTGCAGTATATTTGGCCTTTTTACCTCTCTCTGACAAAAACCCTGTTTCCACTCTTGTTGATCAGGGCAGAATTGTCTGCCAAATACATTCTTCCCAGTCTTTGTGACGTGTAGCCAGATTCTACAGATTCTAGCCAGGACATTTGTTCTGATGTCATAGGCCACAGTCTAGGAAATTAACATCTTCTCTTCAACACTGTCTCTAGCTGTTCGCTCCCTTAGCCTCCTTTCTTTTCCAAAGACATGACGTTCAGCTGGAATAGCTTAAAACATCACCTGTGTCCTGAGTGCCCATTTACAATTTTCCATACAGAACACTGGGGTCTCTGGGCACCCAACCCACCATTCGTTTCCATGGGGGGCAGTGAATGGTGAGATTCAGGGGTCTTATCTTGTATATTGCCACATACCCTCTCTACTGTGGTCTTGTGACTGACTGTCCATGCATAGGTGCCTCTGGATGGCACAGGTCAAACTCTTCCTGACATAATTTCCTCCAGGAATAATAATGGGGTTCTTTTATGTGATAGCCCCTAAAAATCTCTTTTATTGTTCTTAGAGCATGAAATGATACTTTTTATCAAAATATCTCATAGCATGCTCCACTACAATCTCTGTGGAATTTCCTCCTTTCTTCTCATTCACATAACTTTTGACATCTATTTCTATTCATAATTTTGGCATCTTTTTCTACTTGGTTGCTTACTTCCTGGATTAGTTTTTTCACTTCCTATTATGTTCCTTCTCTAATAAACTAGAATGTAACAAGGTGATCCTCAAACTTTTTCTTTCATTTTTAATGGCCACTGAAGCTTGAACGTAGAGTAAATAGAACTCTTAATCAGAGGAAGACAAACACAAATAGATTCCAAAGGTCAGAAAGCTCTAATCTGTACATCACTTCCAAGCCTGAAGAACAAGAAAACATCTTGGAACGGCAGGGAACGATTGTTTTCAAGCCCCACTGACTGGAACAAAGTAATGACCTTCTCATTCATTTTCTGTTAAAAGGGCTCTGTATATTTGAGAATCTTCATGTGGCTTCTCAGCAGCTGATACTGACACATTAGAAAGCCCATAATCAGCACCATGATGTTGTTAAAAGAACACCAGGTAAGGAATCTGGAGAACTGGGTTCTAATACAAATTCCTCCATTGTGTGGTTTGGGGCTATTTATTTGAATTCCGAATCTCATTTCCTGATCTATTGACTTGGGGCAGAAAATAGTCCTTATTGTTTTTCACTGGGTAGTTGTGAGGTTAACACACACACACACACACACACACATTTTACAAAGTGAATAGTGCTGCACAAATACTACATTTAAATTATCATTGCAGCTTTAAGGCAGCTTGCAAACCTATAGCCCTCATAAAAAGGATAAGCTAGAATGAATAATCCTAGATTCTTTGATTTTTTGTTTGTTTGTTTGTTTATAGCAGAGGGGTATCTATAAGAGATTGAGCAGGCCACTCATCCTGTTTGAGAATTCCGCTATCTGTGAACTGGGGATGATAATAATATCTGGCCTTCTAAGTTCTGCTTTCTGGCCTGAGGCTCAACCTCTTCACCTCATGAATGACACCAGGAAGATTCAGCCTTCAGGAAAAAAGAGTGCCCCTACTCAACTCTGAAATCACAACTTTACCTGAAGAGTCCATCAGGACAACACAACAGAAGAAAAAAATAATAAAACCAACATCTATACATACATGCCTTGTATATAATAGCTGATTGAGACGGAGGTAGAAAGAATTGACATTTCTTTGCACTAGGGTATTTTATACTAGGGTACAAAATAGCTTGAAGTAGAACCTATCTTTTCAGCTTACAGCTTTCGATAGCCATGCCATCCTTAATTGGTTATTTGATTTTCTATCTACAATTCTTTATTATACTGTGAAATAATAAGAAATACACATATTGTCCCCAGTTTCTGGCATAGAGCTGCTAAAACCCTTGCAATTTCCTGAACAATAGGGATGCTAGGAGGATCTTTAGTTCTAATATTTGGTCTTCGAGCCTGGTTCTTGACACAGAGCTCCTAAATCTCTAGGAATTTCCTGGGTGATAGAAACATCTTTTGTTCTTTTGAGGTTACTCTTGGTAGGCTCCTGGATATGGGCCGGTCACTAGAAAGATCAAGCCATGATTATAAGCTTGGAACTTTCAGCCCCAGCCCCCATTCTCCAGAGAGGGGAGAGTGGCTGGAAATGGAGTGAAAAATAAATCATGCCTACGTGATGATGCCTCCATAAATATCCCTAAACTGTGGGGTTTGGAGAGTTTCTGGTTTGGCAAATGCATCCATGTGCCAGCAGCACGGCACACCCCAATTCTATAGGGTCAGAATCTTCTGTACTTTGGGACCCTTTTCAACTTCACCCTACATATCTCTCCCACCTGTCTGTTCATCTATATTCTTTATTATATCCTTTACTAATAAACTGGTAAATGTAACTTTCCCCAAGTTCTGTGAGCCATTCTTAAACCCAAGAAGGAAGTAGTGGGAACCACGATTTACAGCCCACATACCTATATAGTACACTTGTGTAGTATAGGTAACATCCTACTACTTGCGATTGGCATCAAAAGCTGGGGTAAGTCTTACAGAACTCAGGCCTTAACCTATGGGATCTGATACTATCTGCAGGTATGTAATGTCAGAATTGAACTGAATTGTAAGACATCCAGCTGGTGTGTGCTAGAGAACTGCTTGTTGTATGATAAAATATCCCTACACATCTGGTGTCAGAAGTATTATGTTGAGTGGTCTGTGAGAGTAGGAAAAAAAAAACACTTTGGATTTATTTTTCTTATCTCTAATAGTACAGTTCAGCCAGAACTACAGATTCAATGATTGTCTACACTGACAAAGCTTGAGAATCAAAGAGAGAATGACATTAGTGGGTACAGACTCAGACACATGACATGGAAATGTAGAGTGATGGAATGTAGCCCAGAAAGCCCAAAAATCTATGAGCACACAGGAGGAGATATAGATATGTATACACACACACCACACACACACACACACACACACAGGTATACACCTCCCAAATGGTATCAGAGCTGAGAACAAACAGGCGCTGCTATTCTATTTTTAAGGCTGTCATTTTTCAGCAGATCAGAACAAAGTAAAACACAGTAGGAGAAAAAAGCGAACTGAGGGTTCTATTGCTTTTGTTTGAAGTCATCCATGCTGAAGTTGATTTTAATTTAAATGTGGGGTTAGTTTACCTTGGGGGTCATAGTGCACGTGCAAGCTAAGACCCTCAGCAATTATCTTGCACCATGTAAAAATCAACGAACCTGTGCACTTGAGGAAAGGCTATTTGTTACTTTTTCACTAGAAATACATTAACCAGCCAACTCAAGGATACATACACTTAATGACAGTGACAAAAACGAGTCGATATCTTCTTTACTGACTTCCCCCAGCAAATGTAACGGAGAGTTGACTTTCCTGGGTTGGTATCTAGAAAGGTAAGCCTGAATGGTTATTTTTTAAATAATCTCTCATGTGTAAACAGAATGTACTTCCCTGTTTTGTATTTGACACTTGCACCAATGTAGTGATTTTAAAGTAAACAATTTTGGACTAGAATCCTCATGACTTGCTATGGTCTGAATGTTTGTTTCCCCACAAAATTCATGTCTTAAAACCTAATCACCAAGATGATGGTATTAGGAGGTGGAGTCTGTGGGAGATGATTAGGTCAGGAGAGCTCCCCACTCATGCATAGGATTAGTGCCCTTATGAAAAAGACCCCAGAGAACTAGTTAGAGGGCTACCCTTCCACCATGTGAGGACATGACAAGAAGTCAGCAGTCTGCAACCCAGAAGAGCGCCCTCATCAGATGCTGAATCTACAGGCATCTTAATCTTGGACTTCTTAGTCTCCAGAGCTGTGGAAAATAAATTTCTGTTACTTATAAGCAACCCATTTTAGTGTATTTTGTTATGGCAGCCTGGACAGACTAAGGCATGACTTTTCCCAATGACCTACTGTGTCTGTGATTTATTGATGTATTCCAATTTGAGGAAAACCCATTAGAGACAGTCCTTGCTTCATAAAATTGAAGAATTGTGAATAAAGAAAATATTGGTAGATTGAATCTCTTATGAAAGATACTAGTTAACTCATTACAGTGGAGCCTTCACAGTTGCAAGAGGTACCCTGAGAGCAGGTGGCCACATATGGCTATGCAGAGGAGCACTGCCCCATGCCAGGTCACACCTCTTAAACAGACCTGAGATCTCCAGAAAATGCCAAAGTTGCTTTAATGCCATGTTTCTTCATTTATCAAATGGGGAGAGTAAATGCAACCTCACTGAGCTGAGAGGATTAAAAGATACTTTCATATTAATTGAGAAAAACAAAACTGGACTGAGATGCGGGTGCTTGTTTTGCACGAAGTGATCAGCCTCTGCACATCATCTTCGTAGCTCAGAAGATTCAAATTAAAAAGAAATCATGAACTACCTATCATGAGTCACTTGCAAATAGCTACAACTATGAACAGTAAATGAAGCCATGAATTCTTACATTGAAAGGAATTCATGATTACAACTTTTAATTTGAGGGTCAATACAATTAGATTCTCAAGTTAGAGTACACCTTTGTAGATTTCAGAATAATTCTATTCCTCAGAGGAGTCTTCATATGATCAAAGATTCACCATAATGTTCTCATCTTAAATTGTTTTTAGAGACAGGGTTTTGCTACGTTGTCCAAGCTGGTCTCAAACTCCTGGGCTCAAGCAATCCTGTCTCAGTCTCCCAAAATGCTGGGGTTACAGGAATGAGCCACCACCCCTGACCATAGAATTTTCTTAATAGTGAGATTCCCACATAATTTTAAATCTCTTTAAATAACCTGACTTTGTAGAACCACACTGCGGTGAATTCTTGCTACATTCGTGCCCAGAAGGATATACTATTGATCACATCATGAGATAGTTCTGAATTCTTGGGTAATTAATGTCCTTGGAACAGGTTCAAGATTGGAGTCCACTAGAAAAGGTCAAACTCTAAATGAGTGCATTTTGTAAAAAGAGGTACATAATTAGAGTCAGAGATTATTTATTTATTTATTTTTGCCAACTGAAACAACTATGGTGGCTTCAGAGATTTCTGATTCAGTGGCCTTAAGCGTTTCATGCAAACTTTCATTTAGACAGTCCTCAGATCTCCAGGGCATCCTATATGTAGTAATGGGTTATTTCAAAAGCTGCTACTAAAAACCTACTGAATATTCTACATGTACACATATTGAGGCTATACAGATACAGTTTGTTTCAAGACATAAGAAAGAAGATAACAAATAGCATTATGGATGGTGTATTGAGAATCACTATCTTATGTTCTAGCTACATAGTGAGTCAAAATATTCAATTGCAAAGTGACAACTTCCATTTGCCCTTTATCTGCCTGGAATTTTCTGACAGTTTCTCCTACAGGTTTTTGAGTTCTTTGGTATCATATAGGTTTAGTCTTTACAGCACAAAGCTGGGTTCCTTTCAGCTGCTCCTGTCTTTGTCTCAGATGCCCCATTCAATTTAAGATATATGCCTTTTTGCTTCTGTGAAAATGTAATCTTTTAAGTGACTCACAGAATAAGAAAAAACAAATTGAGTTAGAAGCCTGACAAACACCCAGATCAGCCAGCCTCACCCAATTCAGTCCAAGGAGGTTTGACAAGTTGCTATACAAAAAAGCAGTCTTTTGGAGGCAAAACTGCTTGCCAGTGTGCACATCAACTCTGACAGAGGGCAAAACACCAGCTGCCTGAATACGCTCTCAGGCTGCATCTCCAGGAGCAAAAAGGGCTCTTCAGTTTCAGCAAAGTGAACCGTCCTCCCCCCAGCTAATCAAAACGCCCCTTGGTTGGCAGATCGAAATATCCTTCAATCCAGTAAGCCTGCATGCATGACTTTTCACAGCTAACCTCTGCCCAGGGAGAAGTCAATAAAGAAACAAAATGCAAATAAATTAGCATTCATCACTGCTGATCTAGTATAAATATTTATAAGGGAAAGATGCAGCAATTTTGAGTGATACCATGATCTGGACCCCACATAAACAGTTAAAAACAGCCATACTTGAGATATTGCACTTTGCATTTTTTTTTTCCATTTCACATCACCATAATCACCCAATAAATATTTAAATGGACCCATTTGCTGTAACTATAAAAGAACCGTGTAAACTTGTTGTCATCTAGACATATTAGCCGTGGTGGAGTCAATGAATTTCAACAGTCACTTAATATCGCAGCCACTAGCTACCTTAAAAACTGCCAGCGAGGGCCTGCCAGGAAGCTACTGTAACAGGCCAGATCACTGCCTCCTGAGCAAGACACGAGCTTCATTATGAATGCGAGCATTGCTGCTCTAATTAGGCCTGGGAGAGGTTTAACAACCATCCTACAGTCTTGCTGCTGACAAATATAAAAATAAAGCCTTGTTCGAATTAGCAATGTGAAGTGAGAAGGTCTAGAAGCACCAACTGTCTGAGCGGCCCTGGGACGGCTCTAATCTATAGTGAGGTTATTTTGGTTCATAAACTGCTAGTATGTTACCTGCAGGAGGTCTCCCCTGTAAAATGAATTATAGTAAGCTATATGTGATAATTAACCATGCATTAGCAAATATCTTGAAACAGGGAGGCTCTGTTTTCTCTGTATTTTGACTAATAAAAGCATGAATTTGTTCAACAAATGATCATTTAGGTTGTGGAATTCTAACCATATTGGAAGGACACAGTGAGCAATACAACATTGTGCTGGTCTAAGGGTTTCCTTACCCAAACAGGCTGCTTAATAGGCTGGCTCCATACTATGATGCTATTCACAGACCTAAAAACCACAGCTTTGAGAAGACAAATACAATATACATTTAAAATAATATGAACCTTGTGTTCTTATTTACTTTAAAATCACCCTATATGTGACAATTAAAAAAATACATGGGTAAAGTTCTATTTCAGAAAGTAACCTTATGTTTTGTTTAAAATATTTAAAAAGAATTCCCATGACTTTTCAACAATTAAAAAAATATATGTATCATTGTACTTTTTTTTTTTTTTTTTTTTTTTTTTTTTTTTTTTTTTACAGTGTGGGTTTCTAAGAACTTTCTTTAGATGGTTTCAAACATGCTCTGGAAATACAAACTAGATCACAACATTGAATAAGACAACACTGTCTTCTGAATTACTTAATGCATCATCCAAAAGAGTACCAGGGAGTATATTGTACAGGTATCAATGACTTTGAAAGAAGTGTTTTGGGTGCTGCCTTGGGGCTGAAGAGTGGGCTGGGCTGAATAAAAAGAATCAAGGGAGGTTGATGAGAAGAAGCGTCATCTCCAATTGTCAGGGCATTCATGGAGAACAGGAGTTCAGTTGTTTTTATCATTATAGGAAGCTACATGATGCTAATTTTGTGACCAGAGCCTGCCAGCAATAGAAGGTACCAATGATGCCTTAAAATTAATAGGTTTTCCCTTGTCCTGCAAGACACCAATTGCTTCTTTATAAAAAGGAATATCTTCTCCTTTTTTTCTCCTGCTCTTCTAACCTCACAGCTAAAATGCATATTTATATGGAGTATATATAAACACATGCACACATACTTACACAGATCTAAAAATAATTCAGACAGACCACGAAGGCAGCTTCAGTGTTTATTTCAAATCTGTGACCAATAGTTCTGCTTTAAATAGTCTATCCAAATCCATCAATAAGTTGAGGTTATCCCTTCTAAGCAGTTCCAAGAGTTTATATGTTTATACCCAAACTGTTTCCATGGGATATTAATAGATGTTAGCTAAAAGGGTTCTGTGGTCAGATATATATGAGAATCCCTGGATTAAGTAAAGTGACATAGGTTTCTTTACTGTAGGACTTCTCAGAGCCTTTACTACTGCCTTGGGAAATACTGCCCCAGTGCAAACATTAGATACACATAGCCAGTTCTCATTAGAAAGAGCATCTAGTTTTATAAAAAGTTTCACCAGTGATGCAGAGATGGAAAGAGATGTTGTTTCTGAAGATCTTGAAAGCTTTGTGGGACTAAAAACCAGGACATTGTTACAGACCAGAACATCCTATACTCCTATACTCAATGAGAGAACATTCAATCCTAAGTGAGACTGAAGTCTTTCTTAGTTTGGCTAAGGGGCAACACTCTTGATAATCAAAACATCCTTCAGTTGCAAGTCATTCACCCACTTCAGGATTGTAAGGAAAATCACAAAGCAAACACATTTTGTCATCTCAGCAAAGAATCCCTTCTTTCCATTGCATGTCAAGTCAAAGTATTTCTACTCGTAATCACTCAGCACCTCCCAGGAAAAAGAAAAAAAGTGGCTACTGGCTTCCGGGAGGGAGGTAAAAACACACCCCCTAGCTCTATACAGTCTTTCTAGCTCTTTCTGAGCAAGAGCGCTCTTTTTTTTAACCTGTCAATGAATTGGGTGGTTACAGTGCAGACTATAAACTCCTATGAAAGCAGAAATCTTCAAGTTGAGTGAAGATCCCGGGAAGGAAACGGGAAGAGGACTGGTGCTGAAATAAAATGAATTCTGTGAAGTTTGAGGACTTGGTTTTGGTGTGTTTCATAGCAATAGTTTTGTCATTACATAGCAGGTGCAGAAGCCTGGAGAGACTCATTGAAAGGAAAACAAGCAAGGATCTTCCAGACACCAACAAACATCTTTGGAGGCTGATGGCACAGGGAATACCTCCACTACCTAGCCCCTCAGTTCTTCCTTTCTCCACAAACAAGCTTTGCTGAAAAAGTGAAGAATTTTAGTTAAGGTCTTTGAGTCGAAATGGAATTGTAATCTACAAGGGATTAGAGCTTTTTGGCACTGGTTTCAGGCTTTGGTAAAGTGATTGTGGGGGTCTGAGACTAAGTGAGAAAATAATGCATTATGAGCAGAAGATCCTAAACCATTTTTTGTCTGATAGAAAAAGCTCAGGCTGTCTGGGTGCGGTGGCTCACACCTGTAATTCCAATTTCAGCACTTTGGGAGGCCAAGGTGAGCGGAACACCTGAAGTCAGGAGTTCAAGACCAGCCTGGCCAACATGGCAAAACCATGTCTCTACTAAAAACACAAAAATTAGCTGGGCGTGGTGGCACACGCCTGTAATCTCAGCTACTCAGGAGGCTGAGGCAGGATAATAGCTTGAACCTGGGAGGTGGAGGTTGCAGTGAGCGGAGACCATGCCACTGCACTCAGTCTGGGCAACAGAGCAAGACTCCATCTCAAAAAGTAAAAAAAAAAAAATTTAAAAAAAGAAAAAGCTCAGGCTTGGAATCAATCAGACAGACCTAGGTTCAAATCCCGCCTCTCCTACATACAAGGACAATATATTTAGTCATCCTGAGCCTCAATTTCCTCATCTACAAAATGATGATAACAAGATAATGTATGCAAAGTGCTCAGTGCACAGTAGGAATTGAGTAATTACTTGTTATCCCTCATTCCTGTCTAACGGTATTCAATATAAAGACTCATTCCATTATTACACTCCTGTGCTATGAGCCAATCTGGACCTAGCTTCAATGCCCCTTTTAAGAGAGAGAAAAAGTTGAGTACATAATAGCTACTCTTTTTGAGCATTTATGATAGATGTGCCAAGGCATTGTGCAAAGCAATTTTTTGTGCATTTATCCCATTTAATTTTAACCATCTCCCCATGATTTAGAGCTTCTATTTCTAGTTGATGAAAAGTCAGAAAAAAAATTTAAATCTCTAGTAATGAGGCTGGTTTCTTTCACCCCATTCTGCTTTCATCAGGACCAATCTTAAAGCCTGGTGCTGTTTCTGCAGTATTTTACTTATCAAAATGGTATTATTGATTGGGCTTGGGAGCAAGTGCTAAGAGTGCCCCCTTTTGGTCCTGGAGAGCCTTACAACTTATCCAGGAGAATTAGGTGTGAAGCCTCCTCTTTGCGAGCGCATTCAGGGTTATTTGTGTCTCCTACTGTTGTGTCCCCTGGTCGGTCTGTATGTGGCTTTTACATTCCTTAATAAAGTAATAGACATGAAAGAATTCTGTGGCCGACGCCAGCAGCCACAGAGAACACCAAGTCTAAAGTCAGCAAAAGGTAAACATATGGAGCCATCCAAGGAATGTAGCAATAAAAATTGGAACATATGACGAAGCCTCCCCTCCCCCCTCTATTTTTCTGGGATAATTGTGTCAAGGAGGGGGAGAAAAGCATCTCCTTGCAGACAGCATGCCTTCATTGTGATCCGCTGTCGTCTGGCAGGGGGAGCCAGTCAAGCAATCTTTCAAGAAATAGTTAGCCCCCCCTTTTTTTCTCCTGAGTGTTCAATGACCAAAAATCTCTGAAATCAAATCCAAAGACAATTATTTATTTTCCAGACTTAATTTAATAGCAAAAACACCCCTGGAGGACTGAATGTGGTATTTGACTTTTATTTGGGCCACTCTGGGCATCACCAGCAGTTTTATTCTCCAAAGTGTGACTTTGCAGTGAGCTCCTTGGCCCACAGAACAGCACTGGCTGGGATCCTTGTTCCCCACACAACAGCAGCCCCGGGCAGGGCCAGAGACAGCACATAAATAATGCTTCTCAGTGCAAGTTTGACTCGGTATTTCTTCTCTGTGGCTCATAGTCTTCATTCTCATGAAGGGAAAACATGACCCCGGACTGTGCCCAGACCACCTTCCCAGCCTTGCCTGGCACCATGGTGGCCCCTGCTGGCCTGTCTGCCCCTGCTGTGTGGGGTGCATTGCTGCTTCCCTCTCTTGTCTTGCCTTTGCTCATGGCTTTACCTGCGCCTGGAGCATTTCCATCTCTACCTAGAGCATTGGTATTCAAAGTGCATGCTGTGGAGTTCCAGTGATGGATTCAAATCATAACTTTATTACCCACATGCCTGGAGAAAGTGAATTGGTCTCTCTGTGCCTTTCCTTGTGTTTCCTCATCTGTAAAATAGAAATGATCACAGAAACAACTAACTTTACAGGGCTATGATGAGGATAAAATGAGCACATGGTCTAGCCAGTGTCTGGAACACGGTAAGCACACAATACTTTTTAGTTATTATTATAATTATTAGTAATCCCACTATGGAAGTCCTACTCACCCTTCGAGAGAGATCAACCACATTTCTCTTATGAGACCTTCAGGGAGTCTCCTCCTCTGTTCCCAGCTTCCTTTTTATTAAATTGTTCTTCCACCTCTGTGGTTTTTGTTCCTTCATTATACCAACTATTAGTCTGACTTGGAATAATTTCATTCATTTAACAGCCACTTACTAAGCACATACAATGTGCAAAGCATATTGCTGGAGATAGGAGGACCAACCAGATTTGGAGCTCCCTTTAAGGAACCAAAGATACAAAGGGAAGCCACAGCTCAGGCTGCCCATAGTGAAAGGTCAAAAGTGTCAAGTGCTATGAGACACATGAAAGGAAGATGCTGTTGGGCAGGGGGGTATAGAGAAAAGAGAGGTCAATGTAAGTTGAGGTGATTAGGAAAGGCTTTATGGAAAAATGGTGTTTGCAGTAGATTCCTCATGTTTTATGCATTTAAAGATGGGAAGAGTGGGGAAAAGAACAAAGCAGAGAGACAAGTGACTGGTTATTTGCTTTCATTATGCAACTAAAATGTTAGCCCCAGGAAGCTAGAGACCATCTCAGAAATAGTATCACCTTGCCATTAGGCATGTCAGGAGGTCACACGGAGACCAGGAAAGAGAACCAAGGACAGCATGGGTTAAAAATATGGAGAGAAAAGGGCTGGCCCCTTGAGGGTGTGACTGGCAATGGCAAACAATCCCAAAGGCAGGCTTGTTACTCTAGA
This sequence comes from Macaca fascicularis, assembly GCF_037993035.2. Taxonomy (NCBI): domain Eukaryota; kingdom Metazoa; phylum Chordata; class Mammalia; order Primates; family Cercopithecidae; genus Macaca; species Macaca fascicularis. Next base: position 50,594,467 of record NC_088390.1, read on the forward strand.
ACATTCCAAGTGGTATTCTAATTCATTGGTTCCATCCAAGGGGCAGAGTGAGGGCCTGTAGTTGTGTCTAGTGGCTAGTCCAACAAAAGTAATGGGAGTCGTTCTGAGTGTCTGATTGGGACAATAGAAAGTGGGCCCAATCCTAGGTTAGGAGTTGACTGGGGTCCTGAACAAGAGGGTTAGAGTGGGTAAAGCCAGACTCCTGTCCCAGCATACACCAAACCCAGGCACCCAAGAAAACAGTGGGCTGAGTAAACCAGCAGGGATGCTGGGGCCTGTCCTATGTCCCAGTGCCAAGGACCACGTTTGTATGCCACCACACTGAGTCTCAAAGAAGCTGCAGCTTGAATGTGCATGTGTGCTACAGTGGTATATAACAGGAGCAGTATGGATTCTGTGGCCATCACACATGGACAGAACCCACTAGCTCCATGACTGAGCAAATCATTCAGTACTCTATGCCTCAGCACTTTTATCTGTCAAATGTGGAAATTCACACACATTATATTAGGATCAAAAGAGAAAATTATGTAGACTTTAGAGTGTGGTTCACAGACCAGCAAAATGTCTGTGAATTTGTTAGAAATATAGTCTCAGCCCCCGTCCCAGACTTACTGAATCACAATCTGAATTTTAACTCGACACCCCAGGTGATTTACATGTACCTTAGAGTTTGTTAAACAAAGGACTAACTAGATTAAAAGTTGGTATACTTGCTTTGTTTTCTGCGCACCATGGACCCCTCATCTACTGGTCAGCAGGTGTGACTAATTGCCAGCCCAAATTCAGAAGAGATTCCTTCTGGGGGTTCTTACTGAACCCCTAGAGTGGGACTAAGACTACTGGGGAATGCCTCTCATAATTCGTGTAGACTTGCAGTGACTTGCACAGTCTCTCTGTCTGTCTTTGTCTCTTTCTCTGTCACACACACACAGACACACACACAATCACTCATGCACACAGGCTCACACCCATAATATACACAAGGCCTTTAGAAAAAAACAAACTTGAGTTTGTTAATCCATGAGCAGCAAGGTCCCTCTTTACACCTAATTACTCCTAACTTCTTGACTCATTTTTTAGATTTTCAACCTAGCATACCTACTGATTTCACACTTCAATGTGCTTTTCACTTACAATACTGATTTTAAGTGCAGTTGCTTTGATTCTCACTGGATAAAGGCCCATGTGGCTCCCCGCTATAGTAAAAATCTTCTGTGTGCTTTTGGGAGGCCTGAAAGAGGCTGAACTCTAAACCTGCCAAACACAGGTCACACAGGCCACAGAGCACTCTCCCTCACTTTCTGTTCTGGCCCACCAGATGGTTCTGGCATATTCCTACCCCTGACCTCCCTATCATCCTCAAGCCTATCCATTAAACTCCCATTTTGTGAGGTTTCAGCCCCCGTTCCCGCTGAGATGCTCAAAGCAGGAGCTGTTCCGCATTCTCAGAGTTCGCGAATGGAAGATGCAGCCACTCTGGTTGACATGGTATTGGCAGAAACAGTCAACAGCATGGGCTACAGAATGCAGCTGATGGACTTAGCACTAGCTAAAATGTGTCTGACCATATATTTAGCCACTTATTGTGTGACCTTGAGCACATTACCTAACCTGTCCATGCCTCAGTTTCCCTGTGTATAAAGTAGGGGAAATAATGGTACAGGTTTCAATGAACTCTTCCAAGGAAAATGCTTAGTATAGTTCCTGGCACATAATAAGTACTCAATAAATGTTTGCTATTAATATTAGGCTCACCTTATACAAAGAGGTTACTCTCTGCCCTCCTTTTCCATTTAATAAGCAAACAGACAGCTCAGACTTGGAACAGAGTTCTGGTGAGCTCCACCCAAATGGAAGCCAAGTGGTGCCTCATAATCCCTGAAAAAACAACAGGTAACCTCCAAACTACACACCCACAAGAGCCAAGACCAATGCTTTAGTGCCCATTAGTCCCTGTCTGGCTTTCTATAGGAAATATGACCACTTTTTTTCAGTGACTAGAATTTGTGGATTAATTAGACTATTTGATTTTCTTTCTCTTTCTTTCTGATGGCCAGAGGGCCTCATTAGCACCTCCATTAGCATTTGGTCAGGGACAGAAGAAGCAGTGGTGAGTTCCAATAGTCTGAAGCAGAAGAAGGGAGTACGGGATGAATGAAGTTTTCTCTATGAGATCCTGAGCTTGAGATGTGGACAGGGATGAACAATCTATCCATTCATATATCACATGCTTATTAACACCCTGTGTATACATACTATGCTTCTAATCATTGTAGGGAGTAGAAGAAGCAAACTGCGGTTGAGAGCAAGACAAATATACATAGAAAAGCAAATCCATGATATGGAAGTTAAACAGCGACAACAAAGCAGATCTCAGGCACGTGTCCTTCCTTTTAGGTTCCTCATCTATAAAATGAAGAAAGTACGTTATTATAAATTTATAAAACTGTAATTTCAAGGTTTGAAGGAGCCGTAAAGGTCTTCTAGGCCAATATTATGTACTATTAGCTCCAATGGTTAAAACTTAGATGATATTTTACTGAGAATGTATCTCCCTATAACTTCCTCCTGTTGGTAGTATTTCTGAAAGCTGTCCAAGTCTTGGAAAGCCACTACTCAGACTGTCCAGTTCTAGGGGTAGATTCTTCCTATGCCAAGTTTCAGAATGTCAGCCTGTTAACTGGCCAGATCTGATCTTCAGCTAGTAGGTACTAGTGAATATGTGCTAGTTGTTAAAGCACCTCTGTACTAGGGTTAGATAACCACTGCCCAAACTATCACCCCGTCACCAACCCCTGCTACCCTAAAACTCCAGCACCTTCCTGAGGAATGTCTAACTTTGCCACGATCCAGAAACCAAAGGCGTCACGTCTAGTACAGCAAGGAGGCCCTCTAGGGCTCTACGTTCAACCTACAGCCAATATCCTTTCTAATGGATTCTTGTTTCTGCTGTACTGATTGCTAAAATATTTTCATATAACCCATGTTAATGACTCCTTTATTCTCTGGGTCACATGGACTAACTCTAAATATTTTTCTATAACTATGTGGAGACAACTGTCCAACCTACCAACCCTGAATATTCCCATTTTCAGATCTCTCCCCTACCCTTTTTTCTCCATCTGAACGTATTTCATTTGGTCACTGTCCCTCTTTGATGTGACATTCCTGGTGAAGGCTGAATCACACACAAGAGATCAAAGGTCCCCATATAATGAACACTTTACCTCTAGTAAAACAGCCAAAGATAATGTCATCTTTAAGAGTCTACCAGATGTAAAATTCTAAGAAATGAAAGACGGGCAAAAACAAGGCATTACATGACTAACATCCAGGACATGATTAAGCTAGCTGAGTGCTCTTAGCTCATACAATGGGAGTCATTAACACTAAGGTGCTGATTCTCTGAAAGATGTTCAACTTAAGAGAGTCTTGAGGAAGATGATTGTATGTGAGTGAAACTATACAAGCAAAGGAGAGAAAGCAAGAACAACTCCAGGGCGACACTGGGATAAACACAAGTAGAACACACTGCTTGGAATAAGATTTTTTTAAAAAGAAGCAGGAAGACATTAAAAAGATGAAAGGGTAGGATGGGGATATCTGGACATTATTTTTCAAATATATGGAGTCACAGGGTTTTTTATCTGGGTAGTGATATGATCAAAGTGCAGTTCTGAGCAGATTAATCACTGAGTGTTGTAAGTGAGGAACTAGGAAGACTAGGATATAGGTTAAAATGTCAGGGAAATGGGAAAATTGATAAATTCAAAATCATTAAGGAATTTGAGTAATGATGACTAAATGGATGATAGTAGAGTTGGTGGTATGGGGCAAGGGTTATAGGAATCAAAATGATATTAGAGTTTTGACTAATTCTAACATTACTGGACTAGTAATAGTTCTAGTTTGTACTGGAAGAACAAATAGCATACTGCCAGGAAAAGAACACTAAAGAAATGGAGCTGATTATGGCAAGTTAACACTCAAACCTCCTGAATTCAAGGTGATGGTGCAACCATCACTGGAGGTGTCAAGAAGACAATTGAAGTTGTGAAACAGTGCATTCTAGGAAGTTCTCTATCAAGGTATATTACTCATCATATCAATTGGCATTGCGATTTTTCTCTTATTTTCATGCTTGTCCAAGGTTTGTCCAGATGAGGCTGCAGTAATCTGGTGGGCATTTTTCCTGGGTAGGAGAGTCATAAGAGTTGAATTCCACTAGGCATGGTATATTCCAAGATTGCCAAAGACCATTAGAACCACTCTAAAAGAAATCCTAAGGGTTGGATTAAACTGAGAATATCATATCCCAAGATTGCCAAAGACTATAAGAATCATTCTAAAAGGAATCAAATTCAACTCTAGGGAGAAAATATCACAGATCAATTCCAAAGGGTGATGAGAGGATGGACATAAGAGAACAGTGGAAAATGTGTCTTGTAGAAGGGCAGAATGGAGTGAGATGTAGAAATAGATCAAGTCAAGCAGTGTAAGCCCAGGACTGTGAATGGCAGGTTGATGCTGGGGAACTCCCTTTTATGGAATGATAATGACAATGATGACAACAGTAGATGATTAAAAATATGGCTGAGTAATGTAATCAAAATGGTAAAGCCATGTTGAAAAATTGAATACATGTTGATGATGGGAGAATGAAGCATCATTTGAGAATTAGGCTTAGGAACAGGAAACCAAGTTAGCTATTTGAAGCTTAGATTAATGGAAACAACATCCCTGCCAGCAATGAAAACCTAAGAAAGGATTTGACTAACACAAATCCCACAGCTGTGTGGAGCGAAATAATAAACGCTACCATTTATTGGGAGCTGTCTATGTGCCAGGTGTGATAATAATGATTTTCATATGCGATTTCTCATCATTGCAACAATCCTGAAAGCAGGATGAGGAAACTGAAGCTTAAAGCAATCAAATAACTTAATCTATACATGACAGGTCCAGGATGGAGTTTGTGTTTTTCTGCTACCCTGTGCTTAGTAAAACTTTCAACATTTGCTCAATCTATACACAAAAGGTGCAGGCAAAATTAATAAAGTATAATTGAACTTGGAACATAAATCATTACTTTCATACTTAATTCTTACCAATAGCCATAAGTACTCTTCTAGCATTTTCTATCAAAGGCAAAGTGAACCATGTTTCTTTCCCTGCTAGTTACTGCCCTATTCCAGATTCTTCTCTACCAAGCTTTTAAAAAGAGTTATAACATTTTTCTGCCTCCATTCCATCATGTTCTACTGGCCTGGTGTACTCTCCCACACTACCCTACCACATGGCTATCCAGAAGGTCACTAATAACTGCCAGGCCTCTCAATCCAAAGCGTCTTCACTCTTCTGGGCCTCTGAGTGGCATTCACAACTGTTGATGGCTCTTTTCCAGGAAACACACTTTTCTTCTGGCTTCAGGAGCATTACAAGCTCTTGTTTCTTGACTGCCTTGTCTTTCTTTAACTTGTCTTTAAATGTCAAAGTTCCTCGAGGTCTAGTCCTAGAAAGTCTTCTCACATCATTTTTTTACCCTTCCCCTAGGCAACTGTGCCCATGATTTCAGTGATCTATGGGACTCCAAAATTTATACATTGAGCAGATCTCTGTTCTAAATTCCAAACCTGTATTTCCAGCTGTTTATTATATGTCTCCCAGATCCCTAAAGATCAACATGTTCAAAAGAGAAACCATATTTTTTTTCTGTCTTATACCCACCTTTCCACCTCCCCAAACCTCCATGCTCCTTAAGAAAACAGCACAACTGTCTTCCTGCCACCCCAACTGGAAACCTTTTTGTGCATCACTTTCCATATCAAGTTAATCAAAAATGCATCTTGATTTCATTTCTTAAATATCTTTCAAATCCATAGATTACAAATTCATTAAGGACAGAGACCAAATCTCTTTTGCTTATAGCAGTCAACTTGGTAAATTACATGGTATGCCTAGCAGAGAGGGCATGCTCAATAAATATTGCGGACTGAGTAAATAGATAAATAAATGATATAATATGTTCACTTCTTAATATCCCACTACTGTTCCTCCAGTACAAGTTATCATTATTTCTCATCTAGACTATCTATTTTAGAGGATTGCTGGGAAGATTAAATGTGTGTTAACACATGTACCATACCTGACCAGTGACTGTAATATCATAAGTCCTTAATAAATTCTATGTATCATCATCAATAGCAGCAGTAGTAGCAGCAGCAATGTTAGTAAGGGACTAATAAGGGACATAAGTAAATATCACAGATTCTAAGATATAAGTGTACCCATTTGATTTTATGACAGAGATAGTTATATGCAAATCAGGTATTACAAGAAATGTATTTGAAAGTTAAAAGAATATGTGGGAAAACGAAAACTTGCATTCATTGCTGGTGGAAAAGTAATATGTTGTGGCTATTTTTGAGAGCAGTTTAGAAAACAGTTCCTCAAAGAGTTAAATACAGAGTTACCATCTGATCTACAGATTCCCCTTGTAGATGTATACCCAGGAGAAATGAAAACATATGACCCCGCAAACTTGTGCTTGCAGGTTCATTGTAGTGTTATGCATAATAGCTAAGAAGAAGAAAAAGTACAAATGTCCATTAACTGATGAATGTATACAAAAATGTAATGTATCCATGTACTGGAGTATCATTTTACAATAAAAAGGAAGGAAATACTGAAAGACAATAATGTAAATGAACCCTGAAAACATCATACCAAATGAAAGAATCTAGTCACAAAAGACAACATTTTGTATGATTCTATTATAAGAAATGTGCAGAATAGGCAAACCTATAGAATCAGAAAGTCAGTGAGTCTGGTAGCCAGGCCTGGAGAATTGGCAGAGATGGAGAGTGACTGCTAATAGGTACTAGGCTTCTTTGTGGGGTGATGAAGATGCTCTAAAATGGTGATGGTTGCATAACTTTATGAATATATTAAAAACCATGGAATGGAACACTTTAAATGGGTAATTTGTATGGTTTGTAAAATATAGCTTAAAAGAAACGTTACAGAACAAGAAAACAGAAGAATCTGGGAAAATTGCCCTCCTGGGATACTATTTGTCTTTGCATATTCCTTTTCCAGTTCTCGCCTTGGCTATCTCCTGTGTAATTGGTAGATCATGAGAAAGAACAGGAAGTCTAACTTTAAAGTAAATCAACATTTGAAGCCTTCTTGAGATAAATTTCTTGCTCAGTAAAAACTTCTCTAGAAGATAATTAGATTTTGCAAATGCCCCGGTAGTGTTTTTGTGGCCCATCCCATTTGGAAGGAAAATTTAAGGGCATTTATTTAAGTACTTTTGCAGTCCAGTGATGACTACTGTGAGCTCACAATCTATCTCCTGTTTTTCATCCATTCGATAAGAATAGTCTCCTAATGATGCAACTAAAATCAGGTGTCCTTTGTGATGTTACTGAGTGAAAGGCAATCACTTCATTCCTTGTTACTACAAGTATTCATAGAAAATTCAACAAATAGTCATTGAGGGCCATGTGCTCGGCCCCACTTGAGGCTCTGGGGACATGGTGATGAAAAAGACTGACAGTGGTCCAATCCTTATGGATTTAATAAAGGCATAAATTTATAATATAATACCATGGAGTGACAAGAATTATGAAGAAAAAAAATAAGGAAAATAAGGCAAGAATAGGAGCTATTTTAGATAAAGTGGTCAAGATGGACCTGTCTGAGGAGTTGAAAATTTTTTAACTTTTTATTGAAGAAGAACATATATACAGATAATTGATAATTTTTCACAGAATGAGCATATTTGTATAACTAACTCCCAGATCAAAACAATAGAATATGACCAGCATTCCAATAGGCCACCTTCATGCTCCCTGCAGTCACTATCCCCTGGAAAGGTAAACATCACATCTATCATGAGAAAGTCACATTTTAACTTAATGCAATCTTTTTTGTCTTAACTTGCTTTCTGTCTTAGCCTGTTTCTGTTGCTATAAAGGAATACCTGAGACTGGGTAATTTATAAAGAAAAGAGGTTTATTTGGCTCACGGTTCTGCAGGTTGTACAAGAAGCCCGGTGCCAACATCTGTTTCTTGTAAAGCCTTCAGGGTACTTATCTCACGGCGGAAGGTGAAGGGGAGCCAATGAGAGAGGAGGTAAAAGAGAGAAGAGGTGCTAGGCTCTTTTCAACAACCAAATTTCATGGGAACTAAGAGTGAGAACTCACTCACTTTCTTGAGAATGACATCAAGCCAGACATGAGGGATCTGCCCCCATAATCTGAACATCTCCCATCAGGCTCCATCTGCAACATTGGGGATCAAATTTCAACATGAGACTTGGAAGAGTCAAATAAACCATATGCAAACTATACCACCTTTCATTTATCTACTGGGTTGTAAATCCTTTGAGTGTAAAAAAGTACATCCTGTTTATAATAAGGATGTACTTTTAAGTAAGGCCCTATTATGTGGAAGGCACGAAATACCACAAAGAATAAAGCATTATGCCTGAATTCAAGAGATATACAGTCTAGTTGAGGAGACATATGTAAAAACAATGAATGCAATCTAGCATTCAGTATAAATATAGATAACATTAACAAGGCTGAAAAAAGAGGATGCTCAGTTCTACCTGGAGAGGTGGCTGGGAAATGTCAGGAAAGACTTTGGAGAGGTGATGTTTGAACTGAGTTATGAAAGATTTCCATTCCCCATATTGGCCACTGCAGTGCTCTATGCACAAAAAACTTAATGCATTTTTGGGAAATGGAACATTCAATGTTGTCCTCTAAAATGTAATAGCATAACTAGTAGAGAAGGTGCTAGAGAGCCTTGACTGTGCACCCTTGATTCCTGCCTTGCCATTCCCCCGTAGGACCAGGGGCTAAAGAGAACCAGAACTCTCCTGGCCAGGACTAAGAAAACTGGGAGTCCTGTGACTTCTAGCCCCAATGAAAATTCAGTCATTCAAAATTATCCTTTCTCCTGTATGCTGGAGCATTTTCTTCCCAGACATGTTAGCACAAGGTCCTTTTGCATTCAAGTGGACCAAACCAAAGGAGAGGTATATGTGAGCTGGGGAGAATGAGTCTTCAGGTGATCTCTCATTATTTTTCAATTAAATTTTATTTTAAAGTTATATAAGGAATAAACTTTTCAAACTCAACAGTCTTCCGCATGGTTATAACTGTTTTGTTTGTTTTCTGCACGGTTATAACTGTTTTGTTTGGCATGCATCCTTCCATTCACTTGTATGGATTATTAAAATATATAATTTAGTTGTGTGAGAGTGACAATTTTATATGATTGGTATATACTGGGTGCAGTGGTCTCCAACTTGCTTCTTCGGTGTGTTTTGTTTTGAAGGGAGAATTTGGCATGTTAGTTACTTACAGATCTACTTCATTCACTTTAACATCTGCTTACTATCCCATTTCATGGATAACATGCTGAAGTCCCTGCAATTGTTCATCAATACAAGCAATGTCGCAGCAGACATCCTTGACTGTGGTCCCTCAAATACAAATTGCAGTGATTCTCCAAGGTAATAACAAGAAGAGGAATGGCTGAGACAAATGGCACAACACATTTCGATTGAAATTTTAATAGAATTATATTAGTTTTCTATTGCTGCTATAATAAATTACCACAAACGTAGTGGCTTAAAACAATACAAAACCTATTATCTTGGAAGTCTGACATGGATCTCACTGCACGAAAATCAAAGTGTTGTTATGACTACATTTATTTCTGGAGGCTTTAGGGGAGAATCTGCTTCCTTTCCTTTTCCATCTTCTGGGGGCTGTGCATACTCCTTGGCTCATGGCCCCTTCCTCCATCTTCAAAGCCAGCAATGGCAGGATGAGTCTTCAAAGCATGTTGACCTTGCTGTCATTATTTCTCCTTCTCTGACTTTGATTCATCTGCCTCCCTCTTTCACTTTTAAAGACCCTTGAGATTACATTGGCTCTCACTGGATAATACAGGAAATCTCTCTATTTTAAGATCAGCTTATTAGCAATTTTAATTCTATTTGTAAACTTAATTCCCTTTTGCCATGTGACCCAGTGTATTCAGAGGCTCTGGGGATTAAGACATGGATATTTTTGGGGTAGGAGCATTAATCTGCCAGGAGCTGTCCAAAGTGCTTTCCAAATGTATGTATTAATTTCTCACTCCTCACACTATGTTTGAGAGTACCTATTTCCTTATACTCTCACCAGCACTTGACGTTATGCTCTAAAATATTTGCCAATCTGGATGATGAAAAATGAACCACTCCTAGCCCATTATAGGCACTCAAAAATTCTTGTTGACTGCATAAATGAAGGACTAGCGTTTTGTCTTTCCCTGATTACTAGCAAAGTTGAGCATCTTTTCACATGTGTGTTAGCCATTTGTACTTCCTGTTCTGTGAATTACCTGGTCTTCACTTCGTCCCATTTTTCTCTTGAGGTGTCATTTCTTTATTGATGTGCAAGCACTCTTAACTTGGTTATTTTTCTAAAAGCTGTCATCCAAAATCAGAAACAAGAAATAAAAAGGTGCTTTTGCAGACTCATTCTTCATTATATCTTTCTCTGTTTAACTAAAAGATGAAGAATAATTCAGAAAATATGAATATGGAGGAAACATGGACTTGCAGTTGGAGGCACAGATCCCAGTTTTGGTTCTCTTGCTTGGGTAGCTGTGTAATCTTAGGTAAAGTCACTTCTCTCTGAGTCTTGGTTTCTCATCTACACAATGAAATTTTTGTATTCCATGGCCTCTAAGATCCCCTCCTGTTCTGACAACTAATTAGTTTGCAATTAGAAGATAATTAATCATTTCCCTCTGGCTAACTGTACTCTGCTCTACAAAGGATCAATGAATTTCTCTCTAACATCTCTCCTAATCATATATCCATCTGACCTGCTCACTTACCACTTAGTCACTGCGCAAAGACTCTATTTCTCCCTGTGGGTGTATGACTGTCTATTTGACTTATGATAATAATAGCAATAGTAGCTATTGTGTTCACTATTATTATGGCTAACAATTATAGAGCCCAACATTTATTTTCCAGGCACTGTGCCAAAGATTAGACATGCACTGTCTCATTACAACTGTCCTATGAAAATGACAACATTTCCATTTTATGGATGACAAGGTTGAGATACATGGAAGGTGTGTAACTTGTCCATGGTCCCGCAGTACACGTCCAGATATTCAATGAAAGCTTGTACAGTCTGACTCCACCAGCTTGTTTTCTACACAGCATGCAACAGGCTAAATAGGGCCCTTTCCATTCTTTTATCTTGCTAACTTTTAACATAATTAGCACTGCCTCATTAAAGAAGTCAGCTTGGGGCTCCTTTTCATTATGTATGCAGTTCTGAGCTTAAATGGTCTCATTTTCTTTCATTTTTCGGGTTCTGTACAGTTCTCAATGACTGTATTTTGCTTCATCTGAAGGTTTATTACACAAAAAAACGTAAAGATAGGGCTAGGTCCACCTCACTCCCAACCTTGGAAATGCAGCGGAAATCAGCATTGGCATGTGATTTTCTACCCACCAGGTTGGCAAAAATGAAATGATGAATAATATCTAGCGGGGTGAAGGCATGGCAAAAAGGGCACCATCACACACACCATCACACAGTGTAAATTAGCAGAGCACTTTCAGGTCACATGATAGTATCCCTGACAATATCAAAGTTTAAGTTGCATGTACAATTTAGCTCAGTCAATTGCTCTTTGGGGAATTCATCCTACAGAAATACTACGTCATATAGAAATGCTGTAGAAATACACACACACACATCAATTACATACACACATACCCACATGCATATATATGCATGTATATATACATCTGATACATATCTGTTATTGTGAAGAAACAGAAACCATCTAAACTCCAACAATAGAAGAAAAGTAAAATAAACCATGGCAATCTATAGAATGGAACACTATACAATAGTTTAAAAGAAATTAGGGTGTATCTATACATATTGGCATAGTTCTCTATAACATATGCTTAAGTGGAAAAAAGCTTGTTGCAGACCAAAATATATAGTGTGATTCTATTTAAAAGTTTAAGATAATCTAACCCCATGTGAATTTATTTTCATATATAATCTCCGTGTATGTGGTCCTGTTCATTTTTAGAAAACATTATCCAGTCAATGGTGGCTATATCTAGAGAGGGAAGGGAACAGATTTGGCTTAGATACATGGGTTAAAAAGAGAACTTCACTTTTTACTCTTTATACATCTGTTCTGCTTGGCTATTTTACAATCAAGTATTACTTTAGTAATTAAAAATCAAAAATGGGAGAAAAAAACCCAGAGGCTGGATAAAATTGATTTTAGTTGTAACCCGACTAGATCCTCACGTTATGACTCATAAACAGTAAATCAGATTAAAGTAGCAACCACAGCTAAACAGTCTTCACCATTCTGGAGGGAGGCCATCCTTTTGTAAGTCAACTCCCTCAGGAATGATATTAGAATGGTTTTAGTCATGAACAAGCTCTGGAATTATACAATGCATAACTCTTCCTGGACTGTTAAAAATGACTTCTTGCTCTAATAAAAGACTGCATCATAATAGCAATGGCCCTAAATGTCTGAATAATTTATATATCACTATGACAATTTTTTGTCAATAAAGCCTTGCATGAACAAATTTAATCTATAAGGTGAAGATAATTTCATCTGTAATTAGCCTCTTGAGAATTCTGCCATGCACTTAAGTAAAAATATATAGCCCAGGCAACATACTCTTGATTCAGACCATAGATTTCTCCCTCAGATTACCATTTTTGTCCTTGGTTCAGCAGGCTGTGCCGCTGGAATAGCAGCCATTCTGCTTGTTAAGATTTCAAGTGCTCTTCAGAGTTAATGGAGTAAACTCAATGAGTTATGTCACCACTGTTTTGCCATCCTCTTTTTTAAAAGATGTACTTTATAATTATGTTAGCTAGTTACCTAAAAACTTTAGCATTAATTATCTGACTTTTTCTTTCTGACCAATGCCATCAATTTTCATTTTTACATACCCCCAAACAGGTAATTTAACAAATTTAGAACTATGGAAGATGTCAGCTAAGATGCTTATTTTGGGGGTTTGCTTGTACGTTTTATTTTTATTCTAGCATACATTTGTACCAAGGGATTTGTTCCTAGTAACCCAGCTTTACTACAGCAAATCTTTTTTTTTTTTTTTGGCCATTTATGAGAAGTTTTGTCTTAAATATTTACTTGTATTACTTTTAGGTATGGCACGCATGGCCTCAGCAAAAAGCAGTATGATCATATTTCAAAGAGAGAAAGAGACTCACAGGCACACAAGGAGAGGCAGAGAGGTGGTGGGCAGAGAGTAAGTGGCATTTGAGCAGGTCCAATCGATGTGTGCCTGGGAAAGACGCAATGAGCAGCCCACTGATTCTCTGCAGACCAGGGTTCAGTTAACCAAGGAGAAAGTGATTACTCCTTACTGGAGGTGGAGGCGAGCACATGGGTGCGACTGGGCCCCAAGCCAGTGGGGAAGAGATTTGGATTCCCTCCAGGTTAAAGGAGGGAAGAAAATGGATTTCCATTCAAGTTTGGAAGGCCAGCTGCCAGGCTAAGGGTCACGGGGAGTGGGCCAGATGAATGAGGCCAAGAGCTACCCCTAAAACCTGAGAAAGAAGGGCAGACTTACCACCTGGGGCTCGGAAATGGCCTGTCAGTGCTCCCAGCCTTCAGGCTGTCCCCCTGGGCTCCAGCTTGAGGTTGCCCAGCCAGCTCTGTTTAGAGACTCTTCACCATGGTTCCCAACCAGGAACTGGGAGCTCTGTGCAAACACAGCTACTGTGGTGGCATGCATGCCAGGGTGAGGCACTTGGTCACTGTGTGTGCAGGTGGCATACCTTCTGCTAGGAGTGCCCTCAAGGAAGTGAAGGACCTGACATTTTAGGTTAGGACTTTTTCCCACTTTCCTTTCCTGGAAAATGTATTGTTGGGGTGAGTACATTGTTACCCGCAGCATGGTTTAAAGGAAGGATTCAAATCAGGTATCAGTAGACCTAGAGTTTAGTCTTGGCCTTCATTCATTCATTCACTTTGCCTTCTTTCATTCACTTTCATTCATTCGTTCATTCACTTTGCCTTCATTCATTTGTTCATTCATTCATTCAATCTATATTTATCGAGCACCTACTATATTCCAGGCAAAAGGCCCCAGGGTTACAAGGTGAGCAAAAGAGAAAAAGTCATGACTGATTTGGAAACCAGTAAGGGAGACAGACACTAATCAACTAATCCCACAAGTAAATATGTAATTACAAATCGTAATGTGTGATGAAGGAAAGGCTTCAGGTCTATGAACATTTATTAGAGTGAGGGTGGAGGAGGGAATATCTAGCCTGAGAAGTCAGGAGTGCTTTTCCGAAAAGTAAACAAATTAGTAAGAATTAACGAGATAAATGGGACAGGAGCCTTCTAGACAGGAGAAATAAAAGACCCTGAGCTAGAAAAGATGGTATCTATGGTGTATTCAAAGAAGAAGGCCCGAGTGGCTAGAACACCAGAGTAAGAAGGTTAGCTTACAAACTAAGAGGCTGGACTGCTTTTAGGCAGGGCTCAACCAGGTTCTTTGTTGATGTTGTTGTTGTTAAATAATAATAGGAATCTTCAATTGACCAACAATATTGATTCATAAGAGCACTCTTTGCAATTAAGCACCACAAATTAACCAACCTCTCCTGGCCTGTAGATAAAAGAAAGCTCTAACAAGTGAGGTGTGAATTCTATGTCCCTACAAAGGAGCTGTTGGTAGAGCCAGTTTGACCTATAGCTCCATTCTTCCCAGCCTGGCCAGCCCTGCATTGTGTTCTAATATCAATGGTTCCTAAGTAGTGAACTCTTCTTATTGTTGCCTGGCACTGTGTTAAACACATCACATGCAGTATTTCATTTAATCCTCTCAACAGCCTTAGATGGTTGTTTATTAGAACTGTTGACAGGTATTTCAGCTCTCCCCCTTCCCGATTTACAATAATACTGTACTTCCTACCTCCTTGAAGTTACATTTGGCCAAGTGGCCAGCTTTAGTCAATCCACACTGAGGAAAAGTGAGTATGTCATTTTCATGTGGGAGCATTTCATTGCCGGTGTTCTGTTCAACCTTTCCTTTTTTTCAGCCGTTCTGATTGTTCTGCTTATGGCAGTGCATGTGTAAATCAGTGATTCTCAACCAGGGGTGATTTCTGCTTCCCATGGGACATTGGACATTTCTGCAGATAGTTTGGGTTGTCACTGCTGGGGGAAGTGGTACTACTGGCAGCTGGTCCGTAGAGGTCAGAGATGCTGCTAAACATCCTGCAATGCACAGGGCATCCCTCACAACAAAGAACTCTCTGGCCCCAAAATGTTAAGAGTGCTGAGGTGGAGAACCATTGGTCTAGGTGGAGGATCCATCCGCCGATGTCCCTGAGTAACCATAATGAGCAAATCCCTTCTGCTAACCTGCAGTGAACATAAGCTTGAATGAAAAACAAACCTTGGTTGTACTGAGCCACTGATAAATGCGAGATGCCTGTTACTCTGGCATAAGCTCATCCTGACTGATAAATACAGTGGTAGATGCAGTGACTATTCTCATTTTATAAATCAGGAATCTGAGACTTAGAGATGTCAAGTAAGTTGCCCAAGACCACACAGCTAGGCAGAGCTGAGACTGTTACCCAAATCATCTGAACTTTAAAGCCTATGTGTTAACCACTCTATTAATGATTAACCAAATGTTAGTCATTCAGGATCCTATTCACAGATCTCAGAGGAAAATGGCCTTAACCAAGAGCCACTGGGAAGAAGGTGGCTTACAAAATTACTCCTATTTATCTGATACCTGTTTGCGGAAAGAATTCAGAAAGATGCTGCAAAACAGGTTCAGCTTATAAAGCAAGATAGTATCTCAACATTGTAATATTTTGCTTTTGTTCCCCATACTTCCTCGTACATATACAATAAAAAACCTTCTTCCTAGTCCTAATTCTAGTACTTTGGAGATATCCTGTTACCTCCAGAAAAATTAGCATTGTTAGTTGTTGATTTGCCAGAACTCTGGAGTTAGGGTTTGAATGTCAGTTCTGCCCTGTACTAGCTGTGTTATATTGGTTAATTTACTTAACCTCTAATTGACCTAGTTTCCTTATTTGTAAAATCATATGGAGTAGCAATAGTACTCTTCTAGTGAGGTTATCGGGGGATTTGAATATCCAATATTTGCAGTGGTTGTCACACAGTAAGTGTGTTCTAAGCATTTGTTAAACACGAAGTTTCCGGTGAAGGAATGCAAGGAGAAAAGAAGAGTCGAAAGAAGAAAAGCCCTAGTTGCCATCTAAGATGACTCAATGTGTAGGCATGTAATGAAAGTGCTATGGGAGGCCGGGTGCGGTGGCTCATACCTGTAATCCCAGCACTTTGGGAGGCCGAGGTGGGCAGATCACAAGGTCAAGAGATTGAGACCATCCTGGCCAATGTGGTGAAATCCCGTCTCTACTAAAAATACAAAATTTAGCCGGGCATGGTGGTGTGTACCTGTAATCCCAGCCACTAGGGAGGCTGATGCAAGAGAATCACTTGAACCTGGGAGGTGGAGGTTGTAGTTAGGCTGAGATCATGCCACTGCACTCCAGCATGGGCAACAAGAGCAAGACTCCATCTCAAAACAAAAACAAAACCAAAAAAGTAGCCAGGTATGGTGGCGCATGCATATAGTCCCAGCTACTTGGGAGGCTGAGACAGGGGAATCACTTGAACCTGGGAGATGGAGATTACAGTGAGCTGAGATCGTGCCATTGCACTCCAGCCTGGCGACAGAGCAAGACTTCGTCTCAAAAAAAAAAAAAAAAAAAAAAAAAAAAAAAAAAAAAAGGTGCTGTGGGAATGCAGTGACAGTGAATGTATTTAAGGGTAGGAAGTTCAGAGAAAGCTAGTCAAAGGAACCACTGCTTGGGTCTTAGGGAAAGAGTAGGAGTTACCAGGTGAACACAGGGGAGGGGCCAGGTGTGAGGCTTCCAGAAGAAGGCTAATGTGGACTGAGGGAAAAGGCAAGTTTGGATAACGTGGAGCAATTCCCCCTGGATGACTGGTTTAAAGGTGTAATAAGAGAGAACACTAGCAGGCTCTTTGGGATCAGGAAAAAAATAATTTTGACTGTAGCTTAGTTTCCCAACAAGTTCCTTAAACACAGCCCCTTAAAAATAAAGAAAACACAGCTAGGCCCTAAAGCTGTGGGAGTGAATAATTGCTCTGACTTCACTCAGATATCACCTTACCTGACCTGTCCTTGTAAAATTCATTGCTATGACCCTCCAAAAACTAGCCAGATTAAACGAATAATGGTTTAGCCATTGGCCTTTTTTGGGGTACATGGATGGAGCATTCAGACAAGATCTAAAAACCACCAAGCTAGATGGGCAGAATTCCTAGTCTCCACTTACATCCTAAGTTCTTGGGCATCTTGAATCCTCCTTGAGACTTCAGGTAACTCCAGCCCAGCCAGTGCCCAGACTCCTGGGTTCTTTCAGCAACTGAACTGCCCCCTGCCATGGCTTCTGAGGTGGGAGGAAGCAAACACCCACCAAAGTTCATCTAGAAATCCAGGCACTTGATCCCTGACATCAAAGAAATGGGGCACTTTGCCCCTTGGATTATATGATTTTCTTTGGCACAAGGGTTGAGGCACATGCAAAATTGAAGCTTCCGTGATGTTTTTGGGGACAGCATGAGAGTGAAGTAGTATTTCAACTGTAAAAATCTCTCAGTGTGTCTCTCACCAGTAGATTCCTGGGAAAATGCCCACTGCTTCAGTTACCCAAGCTGGCTCCCAATAACAATCATTGTTACACAGAAACACAACCATTTCACTTTATACATTCTCAAGCGCCCTCCCTTGGATTTTCTATTTACTCCTCACCAAAATCCAGAGGGAGAAATTGGTAGGACTGAATGGCCTTCTAGAGGAGATTTTTGAGGAAAACCAAATATTATTATTCCTAAGTGAGAAGATGAGGGAAATACTTCCCAGAAAAGGTAAATACTTGCCAACATGTCATGATTAAATTATGACAGTTCTGGGATCAGAAATTGGGATTTCAGATTCCAACCCTCTATCCAAGCTGCTGAGAGAAAAGGAACCCACAGATTAATTTGGTGTTATCATCATCGGGCAGTGAAATCAATCTGTGAAGCCTACTGTTTGAGAGCCAGGTGGGATTGTGTAGCTCAGTCAGTTCTGAGGTCTCTGTTTTATCGGTAAGGGGATCTGAGGTCCATGCTTACCTTTGTACACATGTAACATAAATTGCATTTCAGCTTATGTGCTGCTTTCACAACACTCATCTCACTTACTGTTGTCCTCATAACAACTCTAGGAAAGGGCAGAGCTGGTATCACTGGCCACGGATTTACAAAGGTACAAAAAAAGGATGGGTGGGGCAGAGGTTATTGGAGCCCAGGTTTTAGAAACACAGCTGGTTGGAGTCCTGGCTGTGTGACCCCGGACAAGGTGACAGAAGTCATCTGTAAAATGGAGACAATAGTATCCTCCTTGCAGGGTTGCTTTAATGAATATATATTATAATATTTAGAAAGTCTTACCTCTATGTTGGGCTGAGAATAAATACTCAGTGGATGACAGTATTGATGTTATTATTATTAAAGTCTAAATCAAGGTTTCTCAACTTCTGCATTACTGACATTTTAGGCCAGGTCATTCTTTGCTGTAGGGGCTGTCATACACGTAATAGGACATTTAGCAGCATCCCTTGCCTTTACCTCCTGTCACCAGTAACACCACCACTGTCCTCTCACCACCCCAATTGTGACCATCAGAAATGTCTCCTGGGGAATGGGCAAAACTAGGTCTGGCTGAGAACCATTGATCTAAGACTTTCTGACTCAGTTCACTGTGATGTAACTCTCTCTCTCTCTCTCTCTCTCTCTCTCTCTCTCTCTCTCTCTCTCTCTTTCTGTTACACCCACACACCCGCACACACAGACCAGACAAACCCCCAAAACTCCAAAATTAACCGAACAAAAGCAATAAATAAACCCCAAGAAGGAAAGACAGACAGGAAGAGAAAAATGAAGAAATGGAAGGAAGGAAGAAAAGAAGAAATGGAGAGAGGGAGGGGAGGAAGTTGGGAGGCATGGAAGGAGGAAGCGAAGAAAGGAAAAGAGAGAGAGAAAGAAAAAAAGAATACAAAGGAAGGATGGAAGGCAGGGAGAGAGTGAGAGAGGGAGAGAACAATTTCATCCAAAGGCACTGAATTGTTCCAGAAAGCCGAGTATTCCACACGTGCCTTGGAGGTGTGCAGGGGTGGCTGGCAGACTCCCGTGATCGAGTGTGCATCTTTCTGGATCACTCTTTGTGTTCCACCTTGTCCTCTGCCAGTCCTCTCAGCCCACACAGATTGTGTTCCATACAGAACCAGTCACTCATCAATCCCTCCAAGTCCATGCTCCTTAACTATTGTTTCCACTGCCTGGAGAGGGTCTCCACATTCAGGGCTCCTGGTAAAAGCCTAGCCCTTCTTAAAGATCCTTCCCAGGTTCATCTTCCTCTGAGAGACCTTCTTACCCATTCCCATCCAGGCAAAGTGGCTGCATATTTCCCTCTGTACATCCATTATATGCTCTACTCTTAAACGATTTGTCATTCTCCATTAAAATGACTAATTTCCATATTTCTCTTCCCCACAAAACTGTGACATGCTTGGGAGCAAAGATCACCTCTCATTCATCTTTGATTCTCAATACCTGGCCCCTGGCTAAAGGAGGTTTTGCAAAGCACATCTGAATGCATGAATTTTTTAACGTAGTCATCCTGTGACCCTCTCAAGGACTCTAGAATCCTGAAACACCATTGTGCAAAGATTTACAATACTACCTGCGTCCCTCCTGACACCTCTTCTCTTTTCAAACATTACTCAAACAATTAACATCAGGAAGCAGAGCAGAAGCATAGGGCGCTGCCAAAGGGAAACATGGACAGGACAGCGCCTGCTATTTGTGTTGTATTTGTCATGCAAATCACCTGAGCCTCCATGACTACCATGGACACTGGCGCAGGGACCAGGAGAAGGACTAGCTCTGGGCACCTCCAACCAGCAGCCTCCCCAATCCTGATACCCACAGGGGACTATGCTTCTTTATTCTGAAGGTTGAAAAAAGCAGTAAGTGTGCTGAACTGTTTGTCAGAAAACCCTGATGGAACCCAGGTTCCACGACTAACTTTCTCTGTGACTTTGCTCAAGCAGCGCCCCTCTCTGGGTCTCAGCCTTCTCATCTATGAAATGAGGAGCTTACCTTTGACAAGTGTTTCACAAATTGAGAGTTGTGATCCATCAAGAGGTCTCAAACCATTATTTAAAAAATGAAATAGACTAGAAAAGAAAATATTGGAATGCTTTGTGCTTTGCAAAGGCAAGTATATTTTTGAGGAATGTTGTTTCCCAGGTGAGTGAATGTGGCTACAATCTACATATTAAAATGGGTTGCGGTAAAGTTTAAATGACATCAGGTCATATGATTGCTAAATTTCCTTTCAGCTCCAGTTTTTCTATTCCATGAGTGAGCCAAGAAGAAGACAGAGACACCCTCAGAACCAGAACCAGAGGATATCAGTGGCTTGCTCTGCTCATAGCCCTGTTTTATATTGGAGCCACATCAGAGAATATTTATAATTGCTGGGCATGCCACAAACAGCCAATCTATTTCCTTTGCCAGGAATATCCCTCCTTTCCTCCCCATGTCACTCTGACCGCTTGTGTACCTGGTGAAGTCCCACGGATCCTTGAAGAGCCAGTTCAAATATCACTTTGTCAATTTCCCCAAGGCCCCAGACAGAATGAACTGCTGCTTCCTGGATGGGCCCTGCAACTCTGTACATAACACTCTACCAGCCCTTCTTGTTTTATTTGAGGCAGCTGTTTATGTCTGCTTCCCCCTGCAGACTGGGAACTCGGGGAGCAGGATCTGTTTATTTCATTTCCTTATCATCAGCCTGAGACACAGGCTTGATTATGCTGGTTGAATGAAACTGAATTCTCTTTTCAGCAGATCCTACATCTGCTGGGCAGTTCAGGAAAAGAAATCACTTTTACCTCATGGAAGAACCACACACCCTATGGGACTTGGTGGAGCATGTTGCCCAACTCGCTGCAAGCCCCTGGTCTATTGCTGGCAAGGAGAAGCCACTGCTCAAACTCCCCCATGATGCACGCTGCTCTCCAGTCCTCCTCCAGCAGATGTTCTCTAGAAGAAGCTCCTGTGTTCTATTTTCCTGCAGTGCCTTTGGCTTTGGCCTTTTCCAGACTTGATAACCAGAGGCTGCCACTGATGGCATCTGTGCCTTCCATCCTGCACCTTTGATCCTGCTCAGCTCAGCTCCTCTTGCTCTGCCAGGGATGCAGCCTGCAGAACTCAGGGTGTACAATTCCAGGCAGGATACATAGCATGGCAGAATGAGATTCTTTTTCATGTCACTCATTACCTGAATTGCCTCACTCTCTCCTTCAGTGCTGATTGACTTTTCAAAGGCGACTGCAGTCAGCATTTTTGCTCATTTTATAAATATCCAGATGCACACAGTCGCCAAGATCATCAAGGTAGCAGCCCTATTAAACGTCCCGCTGTGTTAACTACCAAATGGCAGATGCTCATTTACATATTTTCCTGCATACTATTTATGTAATATTTAATTATCAAACATCCATGTTTCTCAGAGCTTTGATTCCCCTACCAGACACAATTCTCTCCTAAGAACTTTAATACTTGGGTTACAATATTTTAGCGATAGGCTGGGCACAGTGGTTCATGCCTTTAATCCCAGTGCTTTGAGAAACCAAGGCAGGAGGATCACTTGAGCAAGGGTTTGAGGCCAGCCTGGGTAACAGAGTAAGACCCCATCTCTAATAATAATGATGATGATATAGGAATAATGTTATTAACTCTGTGATTTCCAAAATCTGCCTGCATACCTAAGTCATGTAGAGAACTTGACAATACAGATTCCTGTGACTCTACTTCCTGAAAAAAAAATGGCTGGGAAGGGCTCAGGCATTTTTCAGAATCTCCCCCAATGGATTCTAATGCTTGTCCCTGTTCGAGAGCCACTGCTTCATATGACACTGTCAGGGAATGAGATGTTCCCTATTCATGAACTCCAGATAAATACCATTTACGAATTCAAGAATTTAACCATTTAACCATTTATGTAATATTGCTGTAAAATGTAATTTATTAAATTTAAACAGAATGTAGGGAACATAATTAGCCTTTATATTCATGACAAATGTCACCTTGAATCTTAAGTACTATGATGTAGTCTAGTGATGCGCTCATGTATAATTGACTGTATAGTTAAAGAGGCATTGTTTGCCCCTTCACTGAATGGCTCCAGATAAAATGACGTTAAAAGAAGGAGGATCTCCAGATTTTGGTTGTAGGGCAGGGGGGCAGTGCATTACTATCTGTTCATATGTACAAACTCTTTACAATGGGTTCTTTTTTGTACACACATAGGATGTGGCTTCACTAGTATATGGAGTTGAAACATTTCCCAAGTGTTGAAGTGGGGGGTTCCAGGGGTACTTCTTGGTGATAAATGCAATCTCTGCCCTTAAGGACAATCATTTTAAATGGCTGAAATGGGAATGGAATCTTTCAAAACTATGTTCAAATTGATATAACTAATTGCTTCTCAAACTACTATGAGGGAGCATTTCAGTTGCTTGTTTAAAACACAGGTCTTATAGCCCTACCTCTAGAGATTCTGATTCATTAGGTCCTAGGATAAGGCCCAGAATCTACATTTTAAATAAGAGCTTCAGGTATTCTGATGCAAGGGACTGGTCAACACGTGCTTCTCAAACTATTTCTGAATGATCAGTTTTATTTTTTGCATCTCAATTTGCTGCCAAAACCTAGTCCCTCAGCTCATTCATGGAACTTAACCATACAAATTTGACTAGATCCAAACCGGTCTGTGTCCTATTCTACAAAAATTGTCTACTGATGATGTCTTGTTGTGCCAATGACAGTTTGCTTAAAAAGTTTCTAAGTACTTACTCTTGAAGACTGGCACTGGTGAACGGAGCACACTTTGACTAGTACCACCATATAACACATGCTAAGAAATACCTCATTAAAGTATGAGTTTCTGAGAAGTCCCTAACCCTAGTAATCCTAGGGGGTCCTAACAATCATGGCTTTTGACACAGATGAATATATAATTGGTTACAGTGTAGGTTAATGAGGAGGGAAGTTTGGCAGCATGTGATTTAGCTCGAGGAGAAGAGAATGGAATGATTCATCTGTGACATTGATTTGTTTCCTATATGGTAAAGGAGTGGGGAGGAAAGAATTGTAAGAAGACAATTGTCTTTGTCATTTCAGGTTGCTGTAATAGAATACCATACACTGGTGGATTAACAATAGACATTTATTTCTCATAGCTCTGCAGGCTGAAGAGTCTAAAATCAAGACTCTGGAAGACCTGGGGTCTGGTGAGAGCCTACTGTTCACTTCTGATTTGTAGAGGGCCATTGTCTCATTGTATCCACGTATGGCAGAAAGTGGGGGTGGGGGTGGAAGTGGATCCCAGTGTCTCCTCCTCCACTCTCATGACCTAATCTGATTACCTCCCAAAGGCCCTACATCCAAATACCATCACACTGAAGGTTAGAATTTCAGCATGTGAATTTCAAGAGGACACAGTCAGCCTGTAATAACAATGGTACAGAACCCTTGCTAAACAGTTCTGTGTTCTTAACCTAGATAGGATCCAAACCACAGGTGAAGCTCAGGGGAATCCCAAAGGACAAATTGGCTACATCCTAAATTTGGGAACTGGGACAGAATAGACTTTTTCTTTAAGATGCCCCTGAGGATGCTCAGGTCTAAGGCTTCAGCTGGAAAGCTTGGCTTGGAGAAGGGAAGGGATATCTGAAGACTACTAACCCTCTGTTACCCTACAGCCTCTTCCAATCTCTCTCACTAGGGGATTACAAAAACACTGGAATTAACTTTAGAAATAGAAGGCCAAGAGCTATCATTATAGCAACTGTTTACTATTGCTACTTAATTAATATGCCATAAAATAATCATCATGTGGTTCACTAGATGCATGTCAGGGTAGCTTTGATGACTACACTAAAACATCTCTGCTACATTTTTCATGTGTAATAAAATGATCTGTCTACAATCTGAGGGAAAATATTGTCTCCAAACACAACAGGGCTCCATAGGTTATGCTCACTGTCTCCATTTCATCAGCTATAACAATCATCAGAAAAGTTGAATGGCACAGACACCTAACCTTAAAATCCTAGGATCCCCAGCAGGCTCCTTCCACGATCTCATTTTCCATATCTGATTCATTTGTAACTCCTATAACAACTTCCTTGCAGAGAAGATGGGACAGATACAGAATACTTGAGAGTGCACAAGTGTTTTTCAGTTTCTGGTCCTGCCTTCACTGCCATTTTGCAGCAGAATTATGGCTTGAATATTAGAAAGAATAATTATTTCCAGCAAATTATTAGTGCCTGTGGGGGTTCACTTATATCTAATTTGTTCCATCTTTTCTGTGTTTGTTGCCGCTTTCTTTGTTAGTTTCATCTCTTCCTTCTGAAATCGGCATAGCCACCAAACCAGTCTCCCACTTCTGCTCATTTCCCTCATCTATCTTCCTTCCATGTACGCCCAGAAGGGTGAAGTGACAAAGTCACTCTCCAGTGAATGTCCTTCTGTGAAGTCACCTACTGGCTAGAGTCCCAGTACTTGAGCATGGTGGAATGCCTCATGACTTGGTTTTTTGTTGCCCCTCAGGCAACATTTTCCACCTCTGTCATCACCCTGCCCTCTGGCCATGCAGAACTATCTACTGTCTCTCAAATGAAGAACAGACTTTCCTCAATCTTGTTGGTTCTCTACCAGGAACCTTCTTCGCCTTAGATTCTGCTAGGAGAATTTCTACTCATTCTTTAAGACTGAGCTCCAATGTCTAAATTTCTGGCTTCTCCAGGATACCAAGACCTATTTGGCAAATAAGGACTGGGTTTAATCAACCTTTGTGTCCCCAGAGTGCAGGTGGCAGAAATCTAGTAAGCACTTAATCCACATTAAGTGTTAAGCACCCTCAGAAGAATGGTAGAAGCATGATGAGTCAGAGTGGAATGAGAAGGAGAGGAAAGAGGGAAGCTTGGAATTCTAAGATAGTACCAACTCCTCCCAGTCTAAAATCAGCATTCTATTCACCTGAAATTTTTCAGATATGTTACACGAAACATCAGTGAAGGAATAAAGCCAGAAAATTAAGCATCGAAGTAACTTGTGATCTGATCCATCAATCCCTTTCTGTGTTCTTTAGAGTGAAAGCCTCAGTTGTGCCCTGTTTGGCTAACAAGATTCAGCACTTAAATAGGAACCACTTTCTCTCCCCTTAATCACTGCTTATACAGCCTCCTGGGGTAGAAAATTGGTGCACAGAAAAATAGCTTGTCACTTCTGAGTTGTGACAAAGTAAGACTATCCATCCATTACAGCTCCTGTTCTAAACCGCTGGGCAAATCATAAAATAGTAAACAATAACTTGGCAGGTGTGGACAGGCTGAAAGGATGCAGCTCACTTTTCTCTTAACCTCAGGGCATCTGAGCTTGGCAGATGTAACCTCAAAGACATTGTGTCCTTCTGTTTCTTTTATCCAGCACTCAACACACACATACACACACACACACATACACACGCATGCACGAACACACACACATACACACCCCTCTGACTTCTAGAGATTTACTCTCGGCAGCAGTAGAATAAATGTATTTATTGCTACTTTTCTGGTCATACATATGAAGGTGAGGTCTGGGTTGCAGTGAGGTGTTGAAATATAAATTATAATTTCAAAGTTTCTAAGGTTCTTTATGAAGTTAAAGGGGAAGGCTTTCATTCATTTACTCAATAAGTAATTAGAGAGCCTTCACTTTGATCCAGGTACTTTTCCAGGTTCCGGAGATACATCAGTTAATAAAACAAAGTGCCTGCCCTTACAGAGCTTACGTGATGGAGTAGGAGATAGATAATACATAAATGAACTCATAAGTATATCACATGTCAGAGTGATGAATGCTATGAAAAACACTAAATCTGGCCGGTGTAATGGGGATAGGGTGGTGAGTGTATGTATGTGTGTGCGCGTGTGTGTAGAGGGGGCTATTTTTGTATGAAAGGGTCAGAAGACATCTCCCTTCCATTCTTTTCCAGCTTCTGGCAGCTGTCAGCAATTCTTTGACTTGTGATTGCGTCACTCCCACCTCTGCCTCTGTGGTTATATTGCCTCCTCCAATCTCCTTCTGCTTCTCTCTTGTAAGGATATTGTGATGGCATTTAGAGCCCACCCAAGAATCCAGGATAAACCCCCCTTTTCAAGATCCTTAACTAAATCTTATCTTTTCTATAGAAGATAACATTCACAGATTTTGGAGATCAGACCATGGATATATTTTTGGAGGGCTACCATTCAGTCCTCTGAATGTGAGGAATAATATTACCCACATAATATTGTACAGATAGGATATCTGGGGGAGCAGTGCTTCAGACCAAGAAAACAGAATGTGCCAAGGCTCTGAACCAGCATACCTTGCCTGATAAAGGAGGGGTAAGAAAGCCAGTGTGCCTGGATTGAAGACGAGGCTGACAGAGTGTAGCTGTGAAGATCATGTAGGCCAGAAAGGACTTTTGCAGAAGTCACTGGAAGGTTCTGAGCAGAAAAGGGATATGAACTGACTGTGTTTCACCTAAGGACTCTGCTTAGATTGCAGAGAGGGACTGGGCACAAACTCTACCCTAACAGACGATTGATGCATTTTTGAAGATGTGCAGATAAGCCTAGAACAAGCTTTCAGTGGCCCTGGAGTTTGAAAAATAAAAATTCTCAAGTAAGACAGAAACAAGCATTTTGGAGGTTACAAACTGGTGGCAGGAAAGAGAGAAGGGAGGATAGGGTGGACTACAGAGACAGGTCCAGTAAGAGGAAGGCAAGCTGGAATCTAAGGCAGGGCAAAACTGGGGAATGACCAGCAGGAAATGATCTTTGGTGGGCAGGGATATCTGGGTTATCTTAGCCACACAATCTTCAAAATCTTCACTTCTAAGTTCTTGCCTATATTGTCTCTTTAACTTTTATTTTAGGTTCAAGGGTACTTGTGTAGGTTTGTTATATAGGTAAATTGCGCATCATAGGAGTTTGGTGTGCAGATTTTGTCACTCAGGCAATAAACACACTACCTGATAAGCAGTTTTTTGATGCTCACCCTCCTCCCACCCTCCACCCTCAAGTACACATGTATCCGTCTGTACTCAATGTTTAGCTCCCACTTATAATCGAGAATATGTGATATTTGGTTTTCTGTTCCTCCCTTAATTAACTTAGGATAATGGCCTCTGGCTCCATTTATGTTGCTGCAAAGGACATGATCTCATTCTTGTTAGTGGCTGCATAGTATTCCATGGTGTATATGTACCACATTTTATTTATCCAGTTTACTGTTGATAGATGTTTAAGTTGGTTCTTTATCTCCCCTACTGTGAATAGTGCTGCAATAAACACACATATGCATGTGTCTTTAGGGCAGAATTATTTATATTTCTTTGGGTATATACCTAGTAATGGGATTGCTGGGTCAAATGAGAGTTCTGTTTTAAGTTATTTTGAGAAATTGCCACAGTTTTCCACAATGGCTGAACTAATCCACATTTCCACCAACAGTGTATAAACATTCTCTTTTCTCTGCAACCTCACCAGCATTTGTTATTTTTTGACTTTTTAATAGTAG
Organism: Macaca fascicularis; assembly: GCF_037993035.2. Taxonomy (NCBI): domain Eukaryota; kingdom Metazoa; phylum Chordata; class Mammalia; order Primates; family Cercopithecidae; genus Macaca; species Macaca fascicularis. The sequence continues at coordinate 50,622,322 of NC_088390.1, forward strand.
CCATTTTGGTTGATATGAGATGGTATTTCATTGTGGTTTTGATTTGCATTTCTCTGATGATGAGCGATGTTGAGCTTCTTTTTTTCTATTGTTCCTCTTCCATTGTCCTAAACCTTCAGTAAAGATTTACTACCAAACGTACCACCCTTGGGTTAGAGTTCCTTTGGATAAAAGCAATTCCAACTGTTCTAAAGCACTTTGGGACTATTGCTTGGAATCGGAACCAAAGTCAGGTAGACTTGAACTCAAATTTCATTTCTAGGACTATCTGGGGTGGGCAGAGGCAGGCAGAAGATACTGAGAAATGAAAAAATGATAGAATGGTAACTAACCTTTGTAGAGCACAGGACAATAACGTCCCGGTAATCGGTCAGGTCATTTTATATCTCTCTCTCATCAGACGACCACATCCTGGTCTCTAGTTGGTGTGGGAAGAGCTATGCCCTGTGGAAATGTAGCTCATAGCAGCTGTGGAGAAGGCCAATGTGGACCCATCATCTGTTGGGCACTTAACATGTGCCAGGCCCTGTCCATAAATTCTCTTTAATTTAGTGCTAACAACAACCTTAGAAGTAAACTATTATTATGGCCACTTTACAGGCAAGAAAACTGAGGCCTGGGAGAATAAGGTAAAATTGTTCGAGGTCATATAACCAATAAACAGCAGGGTTGAGATTTCCACTAGGCATCTCTGATTCCAAAGAGCCCACATTCTTTACATCAGACTAAAATCCTAGGGCTCAGTTAGGCCACTCTGTCCAAGGACTTCTTACTTCTCTGGGAATTTATTGACTTAACTAAGTCAGACATTGCACAGATCCTGCATTTTGGATTTCTGCTTCCATCGTGGACACTCCTGTGAGTCACAGACTTCTTTCAATGCCTGCCCAACCCAGTGACCTCCCCTGGCTCTCACAAGGAACTCAGCATGCTTTGCGTTCAGGGCATAAGCACTTCCCCCAGACATAAAGCCTGGCTTCTTTCTCTATAGCTTTGCTAGCTCTCTAGGACACCTCATCCAAATTAAAGCATTCAGACCAGATGTAATGGCTCCTGCCTGTAGTCCCAGCACTTTGGGAGGCTGACACAGGACGATTGCTTGAGGCCAGGAGTTCAAGACCAGCCTGGGTAACATAGCAAGATCCCATCTCAACAACAACAAAACCCCACAAAAATTAGCTGGGTGTGGTGGCATGCACCTGTAGTTCCAGATACTCGGGAAGTTGAGGTAGGAGGACTGACTGAATCCAGAAATTCAAGGTTGCACTGAGCTGTCATTGTAACACTTCCCTTTAGCCTGAGACCCTGAGTAAGACCATGTATCAGAAAAAAAAAAAAAAGTAAAGCATTCAACAAGCAGCTGGGTAGGTTTCCTCTGACCTTGTCCTGATGTTAGTCAGTCAAAGGGCTGAAAATAGTTACATTGCTCTTAAAAGGCCTATTTTTCCAAATCAGCAATATTCCTTATCAATACACAGTTTGGGCAAGTGTTGATGGGGGCCCTATATTTAGCATCTGTATTCTCTTGCTTGCACAGTACACGGGTCTCTCTAAATAAGCAGTTTCCACAAGTTTATACTACAGTGAGCCATTGTATAAAGATTTTAGGCTGTTTATTTGGGACTTGGAGCACCATTTAACCCTTACTGCTATTTGGAATTAACCCAAAATTCAGTTTTGAAACAGGCAGTTTTAATTAGGATAGCAATGATAGCCAGCATTCACTAGTGCTAACCTCATTCTGAATACTTTACATGCACAGTCTCTTTTAGTCCTCACAATAATCATATAGGAATCCATTTAATAGAAGAAACAGGCTGGGCACTGTAGCTCACGCCTGGAACCCCAAGACTTTGGGAGGCCAAGGTGGGTGAATCACGAGGTCAGGAGATTGAGACCATCCTGGCCAACATAGTGAAACCCCGTCTCTACTAAAAATACCAAAAAAAAAAAAAAAAAAACCAATTAGCTGGGTGTGGTGGTGTGTGCCTGTAGTCCCAGCTACTCAGGAGGCTGAGGCAGGAGAATCTCTTGAATGCGGGAGACGGAGCTTGCAGTGAGCCAAGATCATGCCACGGCACTCCAGCCTGGCAGCCTGGTGACAGAGCGAGATGCCGCCTCAAAACGAAAAAAAAAAAAAGAAAAAAAAAAAAAAAGAAGAAGAAACAACTGAAACAGTATTTAAGTACAGTCATTTCTGCTACAATGCAATATATACATTCCTAAGCAATATTATCCTCCTATGCTAAAATTACGCTGAAAATCATAATTTTACTCTGCAAAACCATGAAATAAAATCCACAGGGCTTATGAGAAAATTTGGATTGCATCCGCATTAGTGTCCTATGGTTGCCATCAAAAATACCACAAAGTGCATCTCACTGTTCTGGAGGCCAGAAGTCCGAAATCAAGGCGTGGGCAAGGTTGGTTCCTTCTGAGGGCTGTAAGGTTCACTCTGTTCCATGCACCTCTCCTGTCTTCTGATGGCTTGCTGGCAATCTTTGACATTTCTTGGGATGTAGATGCATCACCCTGCTCTCTGCCTTTATGGTCACACGGTGTACTCCCTGTGTGAGTTCACAGATTCTTCCTCTGTACCTGTCTGTCAGCGTCCAAATTTCTCCCTTTATAAGGACAGAAATTACAATGGACGAGGACTTACCTGATGACTTCGCTCTAAATTCATTACTTCTGAAAAGACTTAATGTCCAAATAAGGTCACATTCTGAGCTATTGGGGATTAGGAAGACTTCAACATCCTAATGGTTGGGGAGCACAATTCAACTTATAACAGGTACCACACTCAAGAAACTTTATCAATGACACATTAAAATAAAGGTAGGGAACTCATAAAAACAATAGTATAGTTTTGGGCATATTACATAGTTAAGAAATACACAAATACTCCAATAAATATGGAACTTCACCTTGGGGCTTGATGCTTACTTGTGAAAGCAAACTTGGGAAGTGGTAGGAGGAGGATCGTCTGAAATCAGAAGGCAAGTTGTAGCACTTCTTGGATGGGTGTGGCTCATAACACATGCAGTGGACTGAGGAAGTCGTTTGAAATGTGTGCATTTTGTGTATTCCTAAATGCACATTCAGGGTGCTGTTTTTTTGCATTCACTTAGTATTCCATGAGAAGGAAATTGTGCGTAAGCAAATGGGAAGCCTGCCTGATGCTCAAAATCTCCCCTATATGCCAGTGTCTCTGGAACCATTGACATGTTCAAAACAGGCACTATAGCAGAAGGGACTTTAACTTGCCCAAGGTCACACAGCCAGAGTTGAGAAGCTGTGTTTTAAGCCCAAGTAGACTGACACCATGGCCCACATCCTGTCACTAAGCTGCTGAACTCTTGGTGCTAGAAGGAGATTAATAAAATAAACGATTTAATATCATGCCATCATGACAAGGCTTGGTCATGCTCCCTGTGGAAAGCAGAATCTCAGGATACCCCTCTCCCTCTGCCAAGGTGGCCCACCCTGATTCCTGGGACTGTGAACATCATGAGATATCATGCCTGAGATCACATTATGCTTCCTGGCATAAAGGATTTTGCAGATATGATTAAAATTATTCATTGGTTGATTATGAATTAATCAAAAGACATGCTAGCCAGGTGAACCTAATCTAATCACAGGAGCCCTTGAAGAGTAAACTGTTTTCTCTGGCTACAGGCAGAGAGAATCAAAGCATGAGAAAATTCCAAGCAACTTGGCAGGCGTTGAGTGTGGAGGTCCCCAAGGAGAGTGGTCTCTAAGAGTAGAGAACAACCCCACACCAACAGCCAACAAGGAAAAAGGGTTTTCAGTCCTATGACCACTTGAAACTGAATTCTGCCAATAAACTGAATGAGCCTGGAAGCAGATTCTTCCCCAGACCCTCCCAGACAAGACTCTAGACCACCAAAACCTTGACTTTGGCCATGTGAGATGCTGTGTAGCAAACTCACCCGACTTCTGACCCATAGAGCTGTGAGCTAATAAATGGGTGCTGTTTTAAGCTGCTAAATTTACAGCAATTTGTTGCACAGCTTAAAAAACATATTACCAACTGGGCATGGTGGCTCACGCCTGTAATCCCAGCACTTTGGGAGGCCGAGGTGGGTGGATCATGAGGTCAGGAGATCAAGACCATCCTGGCTAACACGGTGAAAACTCATCTCTACTAAAAATACAAAATATTAGCTGGGTGTGGTGGCGGGTGCCTGTAGTCCCAGCTAGTCAGGAGGCTGAGGCAGGAGAATCACGTGAACCCGGGAGGCAGAGGTTGCAGTGAGCCGAGATTGCGCCACTGCACTGCACCAGCCTGGGTGACAGAGCAAGACTCCATCTCCAAAAAAAAAAAAAAAAAAAAAAATACTTCCTTACTCCCTGTGTCTACACTGCGATGCAGACAAAGTAAAACAAAAGAAAGAGCAAATTCCTTACTGGTTCCTCTAGGCAGATGGGTCTCTATACAGTGCAGACCATTTCTAATTCGTACCAACCCTTTTTTCCAGCTGCCCTGGGGGTACTTGTGCAGAAAGGCTACATTGTTTTTCTTTTGTAAACATACGCTTTATGATAATCTTTCTTTTGTTTTCTTTTCTTCTTTTAGGTATCTTGTTGCAAGCTTTCAAGGTAAGAGCAATTTGGAAATGCCATCCAATTAAGTTTGTTTCCATAAGTGACATATTTAACTTAGTTCTAGAAATTATTTTAGGTGGGGGAAATGATCCTCTCCCTATTGCTCTCCATGTCCCCACATGAAGTTTACATAGACATTACAGGGGATTACATTTCAATTCAATTAGTTAATACATTTACCTCTGCAGCACTAGCTGGAATCACAATCCTCTCAAATAAAGTGCTGTTCTTGACCACATAGTCTCTGGCTGCTTTAGGTTGGGTCAGTCCTGAGCATCTCCCTCTTTGGTTGAAATAATTCAAATCTGGACATTATCAGCATGGAAAAATGAGCTGGCTCCCAATTTGCTTTATAAGGAAGTCAGTGCTTTGAACACAATGTTCACTTCTTTTCAGATAAAAACATTTCTTGATAAGTGGAAATATTTTCTCAACAAAGAACCTGCTGCTCCACATTTGTTAAAAAGCTGGTTCAACAATCTGTTTCTATTCCTGTGTGAAATGTTGCAGTGAAAAGAAGGTTGAGAAATGAATTCTGTGTGTGTGTAGGGGTGTGTGTGTGTGTGTGTGTGTGTACGTGTGTGTATGTGTCATTTGTTTGGAAGAAAAATGAAGAATTTGAAAAATAAATTTTAGTCGATAAATAAATCCTATTCATTTAAAACACATATTGCAATATCAGTTGTCCAGTTTTACTCAATGACCTTGTTGTATCATGCCTATGGTTTCATGTTGTTTTACAGTTTTGGTTAACGTTTTTACCATGTGTCTGTCATTATTGTTGAACCATTTGCCAACTTCTTTGCTTGGTTGGTATAGGACTTTATATCTCTCTTTCAGGTGCTACCATTCTCTACAGAATTCAGAATATTTTACTTATTTCAACAAGAATTTTTTGAGGCGCTACTACATCCTATGCTTTGGACCAGCTGCTGGGAGGAAAACAAGAATAAAGAGTGCACCAGTCTCTGCCCTGAAGATGCTCATAGTTTGTAACAATTGTTCACAAGTGTGTTTCAGAGATGGAGACACAGAATTCCTCATACTTTTTGCAAACACCACGTTGGTATTGGTATAATATATTTAAATTAAAGCAAACATCTAGCCAGTCATGGTGGCTCACACCTGTAATCCCAGCACTTTGGGATGCCTAGGTGGGAAGATCACTTGAGCCCAGGAGTTTGAGACCAACCTAGGCAACATAGGGAGAACCAATCCGTAGAAAAAAATTAAAAAATTAGCCAGATGTGGTGGTGCATGCCTGTAGTGGCAGCTACTCAGAAGGCTGAGGTGAGAGGACCCTCTGAGCTTGGGCATTTGAGGCTGCAGTGAGCCATGATTGCACCACTGCACTCCAGACTGGGCAACAGAGTGAGACCCTGTCTGAAAAAAAAAGCAACACGTTACAATGTTATGATGGGCCAGATACAATTTTGTATTAGAATCTAGTATAGACAGTGTTTGTGACTACCAAAGATTAAAGAAAGAAAAGCAAAAAGGCAGGAGAACACCCTAAGCACACAGACAATTCTACACCTAATTCTCTCTGTAGATTGGGAAAGGGCCATTGCTACTTTAGGTGATCATGGTTTGGGTTCATTGTTCTATTAGGAGAAGTCAGTATGGAAGCAAATTGAATATGGTGGGTTAGAAGTCCTTACAAAGTTTACCTTTCAGGTGACAACTCTCTTCCTGTGCTTTTCTCCTCCAAAATTTCCAGCTCTTCTCTATTGCAGAAAGGTTGGAAACTTAACGACTTACCCGCACCTGCTACTTAGTGCTCACATTCTGGCTCATACACAATACAGCTCCCCATTTCACTCCACGACATGCTCTGCCCTAGCCACTCAGAACTGCGTTCTGTCCCCATTCCCACCTAGACATGCTCAGCATCTTTCTCCACACATTTTCCCACAACAGTTCTTCCCTCACAGCCCCATCTTTCTAAGAAACAAGTCCAACTCGAGTCCACAAATCTTTCCCTGATATCCTTCCCCTTTCAACAGTAAGCATGGATGCTTTCTTTTCTATCTTTCCCGTTCATATTGTATATACTTAGCAAAGTCTCTCTTGCCATGGCGGTAGTAGATGCCATTTTCCAGCCAATATGTGCCAAGTACAAGGTTATTATCATGCATATATTTGGATGAGAAAACAGAGTGCTCAGTGGAGATGACCCAGATGGTAAATAGCAAAGCTACAGTTCAAATACCAGGCTTTCTTTCAAAGACAGTGCTGCTTCCATTATACCCTAGAGCCTTCCTTCACTATTTTTATGAGGATATAGGCAGAGATGGTTCTTTTTCCTGTCTTTGTGCCTTATGCCTGGCAGCCACTCAAAATACATCTATTGAATTGAATTGAATTTATATTAGGTGGAGAAAAAGGTAATATCACTTTTCCTAGCTCCTACTGGCAAATCCTAAAATGATTGATACTATTCAGTATTGGAGAGCAGGTAGAAGAAAAATAATCTCTTTAATTCATTGTTAATGGGAGTGTTAATTAAAGCAGCACTTTAGAACTGTCTATTAGAAAAAAAATATGTACATGCCCTGGCATGCAATTCTGCTTTTAGAACTTTCTTCCAGAGAAATAATTAGAATCAAGTGCAAGGATATGTATATGGTGTATTTATTGCAGTATTATTTACGGTAGTAAAACCTTACGCAATCTAAGAGTTCATCAATAGGAAAATGAGTAAATACATCAGGGGATGTAGTATGATGGAGTATTATGCAGACATTAAAAAGGTTAATGTAAATGTGTACGTACAAAGACAGAAAGGTATTCACAATATATCAGTGACTAGATAAAAGCAAGTTTTGACATGATAAATAGAGCACTTTCCTATTTTCCTCAAAATGAAAAAAATCCCTCACCCTTTTAAAATCCTCTCCTCCACATACATTCATACAAATGCAAACTGTTCAAATTGACAAGTAAATTTTTTTTATCAGTATAGTGGCTACAATCCAAAGACAAGAACAAATGCTAAGCAACCTACATTCTAAGGAGAGCCACCAGCAACTGGCTGTGGCCACCCTCCTCTAAGCCAAGTTAGACCAAGCCAGAATGGATTCTACTACCAATATACGTATGCCTCCTTTTTCCCTCCTCTGGGCCAAAAACAAGAGTTGCTAAAGAAGCTATTAGCCTTGTGAGGTATACAGGGGTTGAAGTGAGAGGTTATCATTCCTCTTCTCAAGGGGGAGGGGAGCACAAGGGAGGACAAAGCTTACAGAAAATCCCATCTTAAGGTTAGAAGTGTGTGCTGTAAGGAGGAATCACAGTAATTTTCCCTGGATGGATGTCAGCTAGGAGAAAGGAGAACAGGAGGAAGATAAGTGGAGGGAGTCATGCCCCCGAGGTAGCTGGGGAGGAGATGAGAGTGGAGGCTGGAGCCAGGGCCTCTGCCATACTAGGGGATGGGGAGGCAGAGAGGAACATATCAGAGAGATGTGTGGTGACTGTCACTAGCTAGAAACCAGCCAGAAGGAATGACCGGATGCCTCGAGGGGCTTCCAATGCCTGGCAACTAACCACTCATTTCCCCACCCTGAAGCCACCAACCATCTTCATGGGGCTGACAGACAGACAGCAAGATTGGTAAGTTTGTCTAACCAAAGAGAGAAATGCAGTATCACCAGTAAAGTAAGGACCTTTAAACTTTTCCACCCCTCCCTCCTCATCCCTCTAAAACTGTTTTGTGAGTAGAAAAGGGAGATGGGATATATCTTGAAGCCAGGGAGTATGTTATCCTCAAGTAGCTAGGGCCATACTTCTAGCTGGTGCTAAAAAAACAAGATGTATTTATCAGTTTACCAGACAGAGACTTTTCATAACTGAAGGTGGTTGAAAATTATAAAAGTGGACCTAGATATCATTAAAGAAGGTTCTACCTGAAGGGAAAGTAAGAGCAACATGACTTAGGTATAGATGGTTACTGGAATTAATAAAACCTCTCATGCCTATACCTAATGGATTGAGCCTCAGTAAACTGTACACACACACACACACACACACACACACACACACACACATATAAAAGTATGTACACAGAAAATATTCTATAGTCTAGGGCAGAGGTCAGCAAACTCTTTCTGTAAAGGGCTTTGTAAGCCATACACGCTCTGTTGTGACTACTTAATGCTGACATTGCAGTGCCAAAGCAGCCATGGATAATATGCACACAAATGAGCATGGCTCATTTAATAAAGTTCCGACAAAACTTTATTTATAAAAACAGGCAGTTGTCTAGTCTTGATCAGTGGCTGTGCTTTGCCAACTTCTGTTCTAGAAGAACTAGCAGGACATCCATCACGATGTTCCGTCAAGGACTGGGAGGCGTGCTCCAACACAAATTGCAACGAAGAAGTGGGTCAACGGGAACCTTTTGAAAAAGTTTTTGGAGGCTGAGAATGGAAACGGATGTCACCATCAAGTGCAGGGGAACCAGCCGCCTGTGATTCCACTGGTGTTGAGCTAAACTGAAGGGCATAAGCAACAGCAGGAATCTAGAGCAGAAGGTAAGGTTTTTAGAGAGTGCTGAGTACAGAGAGACACAGCCTGGATAAAGAAACCACAGTCTCCCTGAAAGGACGTAGTGGGTTCCATGTGCTTTCCAAGGTCAGGTGAGGCATCATGGTCACTGCTGTCCATGGTCACTTCCCTTCTGAGAGTGAGGAGTTCCTGTGTAGTCCACAGTGCCCTTCTGGGGCAATCCAGGTCATGTCAGTGGCCAGATTCACCCATGGCTAAGGCTTAGCCATTGCCTTGTTCCCCATGATAGGCCCAGAATGTAGTCAAAAGTAGTACAGACAAAGAATCAAACAGATCGGGGAACAGATCCTGGCTCCATCAGTGCCATCACTGTGACTCTTGGATAAATTACTTAACCTCCTGAGCTACTCTCCTCAGTAGCAGTAGTGGCAGCAGCAACAACCAACATAAATGTTTCCTATGTACCATTTTAGACACATCATTGATGGTCTTCAAAAACTTCCTGCCAGATAAATACTGTTAATAATAAATGCTAAAAAGGAGATGATACTATCCCCCTGGCAGAATTATGTTGAGAATCCAAGGTAATTCATGCTAAATTCCTACTGTGGCACTTGACCTAGTATTGGAGTTCAAGAAATGATACTTATTATTATCCTTTTTATTAATCATTTTTTCAGGAGTAGTGTGAACCTGGCACTAGGCATGGAGCTAGAACAGTCATCTACTGCAGGTCTCTGTGACTCTTTAGTAAGTTTCCATAGGACAATGTGCACATTTCTCAGATAACCAATAAAAGAAGACATTGTGGGCTAGGCCAGTGTTTCTGGAAGCCAGGTCTGCTGCCCAGGATGGGATTATCCCCAACATATGGTTCAGGTAAGAAGCCCTAGGCGAAGAATCCAGGTGAAGCCTCTGGCTAGCCTGATAAAAACCTTAAATGGGGGAAATCTGAAAATTCACTGACAAATGGGAAGAGTGGCAAGAGAAGACACTGGAAATGTGAATTTTGAAACTGTAACCCTTTTCCCAGTGGAGGCCAATCCACTTTCAAACATAACAAATTGATTTTTATTTTATTTGAGATGGAGTTTTGCTCTTGTTGCCTAGGCTGGAGTGCAATGGTGTGACCTTGGCTCAGTGCAACCTCCACTTCCTGGGTTTGAGCGATTCTCCTGCCTCTGTCCCCTAAGTAGCTGGAATTACAGGTGCCTGCTACTATAACAGGCTAACTTTTGTATATTTAGTAGAGATGGTTTCACCGTGTTGGCCAGGCTGGTCTTGAACTCCTGACCTCAAGTGATCTGCCCGCCTTGGACTCCCCAAGTGCTGGGATTACAGGCGTGAGGCACTGCACTCGGCACAAATTGATTTTTAAAAGCTTATTTTCTCTACCATAAATTCTATATTTTATTTATTAAATTTTAAAATTTTATTTAGAATAAATTATATATTCTAATTATCTATTTAATGCTATGTTATATTTATTAAATTATATATGTTTTCCACCACCTTGTAGGTTCTTCACATTTCCTTCTTTTGCATCGTCTAACAACTAATCTTTTTTTGTGTCTTAAATTCAAACTCTGCAAAGAGAAGAATCTAATTGGTCCAATTTGTTCATCACAGCCTGCTTACAAGCTTGAGTCAGATGTTTTCTCCTGATAAACCAGCTGCCCCAAGAATGACATTGTCATGAGGTGGGGACCACGGTAACCTGAGCAGAAAGAACCACCTTGGATTGTACTCTCAGCAGGGAGCTTTGAGTTGAAACAAATGGTGTTGCTGCTTCTTGAAAGTCCTTTGTTTTCCATTTGCTTGGTAGATCTTCCTCCATCCCTTTATTTTGAGCCTATGTGTGTCTCTGCATGTGAGATGGGTCTCCTGAATACAGCAAACTGATGGGTCTTGACTCTTTATCCAATTTGCCAGTCTGTGTCTTTTAATTGGACCATTTAGTCTATTTACATTTAAGTTTAATATTGTTATGTGTGAACTTGATCCTGTCATTATGACATTAGCTGGTTAGTTTGCTCGTTACTGGGTATATACCCAAAGGATTATAAATCATGCTGCTATAAAGACACATGCACACGTATGTTTACTGCAGCACTATTCACAATAGCAAAGACTTGGAATCAACCCCAATGTCCATCAGTGACAGACTGGATTAAGAAAATGTGGCACATACACACCATGGAATACTATGCAGCCATAAAAAAGGATGAGTTTGTGTCCTTTGTAGGGACATGGATGCAGCTGGAAACCATCATTCTCAGCAAACTATCGCAAGAACAGAAAACTAAACACCGCATGTTCTCACTCATAGGTGGGAACTGAAAAATGAGATCACTTAGACACAGGAAGGGGAACATCACACACCAGGGCTTATTGTGGGGAGGGGATGGGGGGAGGGATAGCATTAGGAGATATGCCTAATGTAAATGATTAGTTAATGGGTACAACACACCAACATGGCACATGTATACATATGTAACAAACCTGCATGTTGTGCACATGTACCCTAGAACTTAAAGTATAATAATAAAAAAAATTACAAAAAAATAAAAGAAAGTCCTTTGTGCATACACAGATGGTCATCCCACAAAAGAGGAGAAGTCAGTTGCCAGGTCGTGGGCCTGAACTTCATTGTATTCATTTCCTAAAGCTGCCATAAGAAATTATCACAGACTCAGTGGCTTAAAACAATAAAAATTTATTCTCCCTCAGTTCTGGAAGCCAGAAGTCTGAAATCGAGGTATTGGTAGGACTGTACTCTCCTTGCCTTTTCCAGTTCTGGTGTTCCCAGATATCCTTGGCTGGTGGCTACATCTCAAGTTCTGCCTCCATCTTCACATGGCCTACTCCTATGTGGTTCTCTCCTCTGCACGTCTCTGACAAGGATACTTGTCAAAGGGTTTAGGACTCACCTGGTAATCCAGGATCACCTCATCTCTTAGTTATGTCTGCAAAGAGCCTTTTTTCAAATAAGGTCACATTCACAGGTTCCCAGGATTAGGATGTGGACATATATACATATATATACACATATATATGTGTGTGTGTGTATATATATATATATATATGTTTTGGGAGGGCAACATTTAAACAGTGAAGGCTAAGACACAACTATGAAATATTTAAATTATTTAATTAAATATTTAAATATTGAAATATTTAAATTAAATATTTAACATTAGTCCAACTCCTGAACAGCCTGGCACATATTAACAAATATTTGTTGGATAAATCGAACAACTGAGTACTTTAATTTTACCAATTGGGAAATTGAGACCAGGAAAGGTGATTTACCAAGATCACATATCTAGATTATATTAACTCTTGAACTGAGCCCAGATCGTCTGCCCTGGGTCTGAGGCTCCTGACTCCACAGTAGGCCATCACCTTATTGCTGTTACATTACAAGTAAGAATAACTGAGTTTCAGAGACACTTGACCAAACTCATTAACTTGTTACGAACTGGCCTACGTCCCCAGACCCTCAGCCCAGAGCCACTTTCCTCTCATACCACAACTTGAAGGCTTTCTTCATCAAGCCTGGAAAGGAAGTTTCAGATAGTAAAATGAAGTTCCAGAAAATCCAAGGAGAAAACAAAGAATAGCATGAGGTATATTTTATCAGTACTAAAGAAGGTTGGTGACAGAATCACATTCTATTTTTCCACCTTTTCTTATAAATTCCTCAAAGATACACTGTCAACACGCAGAAAGGACCAGGCCCTTGCCCAGTGGAAAAGCTTTTGAAGCGCAGCTCGATATTTTCAGATACACAGCCAGCCCACACGATAGAGGCTCAGTCACCTCAGAACTAAGAGGGCCTCTCCTGACTTCTCTGAGGTGCTGCAAAGCCAGGAGAGCAGTGTGAGAGAAAAACCAAATGTGTCTTACAGGGAAAATCAGGTCTTATTCACACAACATCCTTCATGGTTTTTATCTAAATGCAAAAGCTACAAAAGAAAAAAGGGAAGAAGGAAGTTATCCTTTCCCGGTACCCCATTCTTGGTTGCCGTGACAACATCCAACTACTGCACATCCTGTTCATCCTCTTGGTTTCCCTTGTCCCCACTCTCTGAAGTGGCCATTTGCCTTCTGGTGCCTCCCATTGGTTAAACCTAACCAAAACATGTCTCTAGAGGATGCCTATTTCTTTCTTAAATATTGAGAAAGTTCAATAGAAGTCAAGATTTCCTGCTTCTTTGGAAACATCCTCGGCTCATGCCGGAGTCTGAATTCCACAGGGCTATATAAGGGGCTTGAATTTGGAGTTTGATGATCCCTCCCTCTGAGTACAGCCTCTCTAGGTCGCCCCATTGTTTCCACTTGACTGCTTCTTTCCTTCATGGTACCTGTCTGAGGGCATTTTAATTTTACTTTGAATCCTTTCTTTTTGTCAACTGGTATCCATTCAGCAGGTTTCAGCTAAGCATGTCATTTACATTGTTGTAAGATGACTACTCAAAAATAGGCAAGTGCTATTCATACCTAGCTTCACTTAAACTTTCAAAAGTGACTTCCATAAATGAAGGTCCTATCTAATCTCTCATACAAATTTGAGCTTGAACATCTATTGGATTTTCCCTCAGCCACCTTAGCTCTGCATCCCCACAACACCAGAGGTTTCTGCTCTTTGGATGCCAGTTTCTTCTGAGTACTGGACAGCTCCACTTTCATATTCTGCTTAAAGTCAGAACATGGGCATCTAAAAATATCTCAGTCATCACTGCACTGACATAATGCTTCGGTTGTTCTAAGAGCAGATACTCTGTCAAAAGAATCATTTCAAGAGCCAGTTTGGTTTAAGTTCAATAGCCACATGTGAAATGACTGTGAGCTTTCATTTTCTCTCTCTCTCTCTCTCTTTCTCTCTGGATGTAGAAGCTCTTTCTAAAAGATCTGGATATTGCAAAATAGTAGGAGGGAATGTGGAGAACAATTCTGCCTGGAATTGTAGAGCATGCTTTGACTTAGCATGTGCAAAGGCATTAGTCCCAAGCATATGTCTGACACACGAAAGGTGCTCCAAATACATTGGAGGGAAGATGGAGATAGGCTTCAGTTTCTCCATCTTGTTTTAGTGACCTTTATTGAGCACCTACAATGTGTAAAGCATTCTTCTAGGCACGGTTAAGTTTCATTGATTCACTTATTCATTTATCCATTCCCTGAATGTCCACTTGGCTTCCCTACTGTTCCATTTGCATATGTGATTTCAGTTCTCGACTGTCAGCTCAGAATCTTATCACTCACCGAAATATTCTTTAAGAGCAAAAGGCTGCTCTTATCATCAGCAGTTATCACAATACATTTGCTATCTAAATTTAACAGGAAATCTCCTGTATTTGTTCCACATGGTATACAAAAGAATCTCTGCAACCACTCAGGAAGAAAATTCTCTAGTAGCTTTGTCTGTAGGCTGGAGTGACTCACATCATCTCAAATTTACCTAAACCCTGGAGAGCTCACTGGGACAGGTGTAATGGCAACTGGTCCACTGGACCAAGTTCACTGAATGGTACCTTGCTAACATCTAGAGAGTAACTCACCAACAAGGAAGTCATTGTGTTGTTTCATCAGATTGTGATCAAGCCCGTCCACCTCCCCAAAGCATAATATTTGACAGGGACTAGGCACTCAACATACTTTTGATCCATGAATGAATGAATGAATGCACAGAGAATGAATGAACAAACAAGGCACCAGTTTTTCAAGTAAAATGGAGACCTAGAAATCCCTGGGCTTCTGTTCTAACCACTAAATCAATCACTGTCCTCTCCAACAGGAAATCTTACTCTCAATGGGCTGAATGCACAACCCTTTTCATTTTATATAATAAATTCAGAACTCTGACAAGGCTCAGTGCCTCATTTTTTATTTATTTATTTTTTTTTTTTTGTGGTAGGGATTTGAGAAAAAAAAATACAGCAGGTTTCCTTTACCATCTGACAACAGAGCCCATGGAGATTCAAAAATATCACATCTTCCAGACAAAACTTGGAGAAACCAAAAGGACAAAAACAAAAACAAAAACAAAACAACAACAACAACAAAAAACTTGGTTTTATCACGAAGCAGCTTGGGCAGAGGAGAAATTGAACTGAGGTCTAGTTTCCATAAAGGCTTCAGCTGATTTGTATGGGAGCTTGGAAACTGGGATGTGTTACTAACTGGTAGCTAGTCAGATATGAACAGGGCAGGAGAGGGACCCCAAACCCCACCAGGAAAGTCAGGTGGCCATCAAGTGATGGTCAGGCCATTGTCACATTGCCTCTGTAAAATAATAATTGGTTGCAGCCAGCACCAGGGAAAGGCAGTTTCCTTGTAGATAGAAAAAACCTAAAACTGGTGATCAGCAGCTTCCTGATAAGATCTCAGGAGTTGGGTGCATGGGCTCACACATGCCCACTCAGAGGCAAATGGCAGAATTTAACTGGTATGTGACCTTCCAGGGGCATTCCACCAGAAAAGGGAAGAAAGCCTCAGGTAAGCATGTGTACAACTCCAGTAAAAACACACTGTGCTTGCTTACCTCCTAAGTGCTAGCAGGCAACCAAGCATGCAGGCAGCTCACCCTAAGGGAAGAATCAAGGGAAATGGAACACAAGATGCCAGAAGTAGGTCAGCATATAAAACCCTAAGTCAGGCCAGGTGCAGTGGCTCATGCCTGTAATCCCAGCACTTTGGGAGGCTGAGGCAGGCGGATAACCTGAGGTCAGGAGTTCAAGATCAGCCTTACCAACATGGTGAAGCCCCATCTCTACTAAAAATATAAAAATTACCTGGGTGTGGTGGCGGGTGCCTGTAGTCCCAGCTACTCTGGAGGCTGAGGCAGGAGAATCGCTTGAACCCTGGAGGTGGAGGTTGCAGTGAGCTAGATCACACCACTGCACTCCAGCCTGGGCAACAAAGTCAGACTCTGTCTCAAAAAAATGAAAATAATAAATAAATAAATAAATAAATAAATAAAACCTTAAATCAAAAGGTCAAACGCCACACTTGTCCTTCAAGTCGCCAGCTTGGTCCACTTCCAAGTATACTTTCATTCCTTTCCTTCCTGCTCTAACACTGTTTAATAAACTTTCACTCCTGTTCTAAAACTTGCCTTGGTCTCTTCTTCTGCCATATGCCTCTTAGTCGGATTCTTTCTTCTGAGGAGGCAAGAATTGAGGTTGCTGCCGACCTGCACGGATTCACCACTGGTAACAAGATGGACCTTCAGAATCATTTTAAAAGGAGGCAAGGGGCCAGGTCTTTGTATTCCACGCTCTTCCAGCATCACTAGATGTGAGTTGCCCCTCAACCCTGCAGAAGGGGCTTTAAATATGGAGGGGGCAGCCCCCTTTGACAGAGGGCAGTTTCTGGGGAGGGATTCCGTGATGAGCCATCAGCAGCTAATGGCTCAAGCATGTGGGTGAATGTGTGCCTTGTTCTTTAAAGGGCAACTAGGTGGCACACTACAAACATATACTGCATTATATGCATTTTCCAAAACACACACACTTTCTATGTCTCTATGAAAACATGAAACATGTATACATATACAAATAAGGGAAAATAGAGCATAATAGTTAAAGACACACACCCTGGAGCCAATCCTGAAAATATACTTAAGCTCTCTGGGCCTCAGTTACCATGTGGTTAACATGGTGGTGGACGGGGGTGGTGTGGTAATAATAGCATTAGTCATAGGGGTATAGGGAGGATTAAATGAGTGAATTAATACAACGTTCTGAGAATGGAGACTGACACATAGAAAAGCTTAGCAACATCCTTGTGCCACTCAACGATTATCTTGGACAAGCTTCTCTTTTATTTATACAGATGTACCTCATTCTTATTAGTAGCTGAATAATATTCCTGAATCCTGAATCTTGTGGATTAGCCATAATTTCTTTAATAATTCCCTTACTCTTGGGCATTGAAGTTGTCTCTGGTTTCTCTCAATTACAAGTCATGTAATAGCGAACAATCCTTGTACATATATTCTTACATACTTGGAAGAATGTCTATAAGATGGATACCTGACTGGTTATCAAAGGATAAGCACATTGAATACTTTGACAGGTACCGTTAATTGTTCTCTGAAAAGACTGTATGGTTCTAATGTGGACTTCAACATCATGAGATGAGAGTGTCTGTCTCCCCCATTTCCATATCAACATTAAATATTAAAAATCTTTTATACTTTTGCCAGTCTGATAGGTGAAAAATGCATTTTCTTGTTTTATTTGCATTTCCATTAATCCCTGAGTAACTAATCCTTTTTTGTTTCTTTTTTCTTAGACATTCATCTCTCTGCTCCTGCCCAACTGTTCCTTTCCTCTGAGTTACCTTGTTGACATGTCTTTTAATTTATTATAAAAAGATTACCTTGCCCCTGTATGTGTCTTTCAGCCTGCTGAGTGTGTCTCTCAACTTACAGAAGCTAAATTTCCATGTGCTCAAATTGCCAATGTTTTTTACAGAATCTAGATTCAGAGTTCTGTGCATGTAGGCAGTGCAAAAAGGGAGTCACCACCTTGTCATGGTCTGATGCAAAGCTCCCTTTTATCCTCAGAACTGCAAGATTTTTTATTGTTCCCAAACCCTTTATCTGCCTAGAGCAGGAAGCTTCTTTTTCCGTCATTTCTCTTTTTCTTTTTCCAGCCCAGTCTTGATAGTCAGAGTCTTAGACAATGTCTAATCTACAATCTCATTCTCACAGTATCTTTCACATGGGTCTTTCCTCTCCTCCTCTTTCTGACTCTATTTTTTCTTTTCACTTATTTTGACTGTACCTGGCTTGTGAGGATGAATGGGGCAGGTCAGTTTCCAGGAGCGTGTGTCATCATCTGGCTGTGGTCACTTCTCTGCTAGGCCCCAGTGCTGGTATCATCCTCCGTTTGGTCCTGGCACTAATGGTGCTGGTTCTGGCTCTGACTGGTTGCTAGTGTGTGATTGCAGCCAGTAGAGTGGGGAGGCAGAATGGAAGTGTCTATGTTTTCAAAGTGTTTTAGTGCATTGGGAGTGCTTTCTGACGCTATGGAGGCATCTAAGAAGTGCATCATTCTCAAGCAGCATCTGTTTCTGCTGCCTTGTGGCATGAAGGGCCTTCTCAGGGTCAGTTACCTTTCCTTTTGACCCTTGCCACACTCCTTATGAGAAACAACTTTTGGCTCCTTTTCCACAGATAGACTTCAAGCTCTGGCAGCAGGGGTTAGAAGAATGAGGTGGCTCTATTCGTGAGCCCCACTCCTTTAAGAGCTACAAGGCACTTGGATGGAGTCTTCTGCCCTCTTGATTGCTCTAAAATGCTGGCCTTTCCCATCCCGCTGGTGTGGTGTACTTTGAAAATCCTCCTGTCTCTAAAGTGAGAGCTGTTTGCTATGTGTCCTCTGTGGGAGAGGTGGCTAGGAGAGAATTAACACCTTACCAACTGTGCTTTACTCAAGAAAATAAGTCTTCCTCCTTTTCTCCACATATATGGAGACTCAGAAAGGGTGACATTCCCACACAGCTTCTGGAGAGAACCACTGCTGAGTGATGCAAATGTTCCAGAGATACATTTTGGCTCCTTTTGTCTGTCAGCTCCACGATGCCTGCCCAGGGTATCTGTGATTCTGTGACTCTCAGAAAGAGAGGACTTATTATGAGAATAATAATAAGAGTATTCACTCATTGAGCATTTCAGGAGTTCTGCATTCAGTATAGTGGAATAATCCCCCAGCAATCTAACATGCACAAACAGCAGTTATAAACTCTGGGCAAAATATTAAAAGAGGCAATATACTCAAAGACTATGGACAGCTAACAAAGGTATATGGATTTTAGATTGGAGCTAAAACTTGGAAGGAGAGATCAACAGAGCATGAGCTCCCCCATTTTTTTTCCTGCAATTTTGTCCTAGGGATGGTCCATAGTCATAGTATGACACAGGCTGTCTGAAAGCGTAAGAGAAGATTTACCATCTTTGTGGCCTAAGGAATTGAAGATATAACCCAAGGTGGCCACAGCTTCAAGAATGGGAAGAAGGAAGCCCAGAAAGGAAAATGACAGAGTAGGGGAGCCCTAGGTTCTATGTGTCAACTCTGGCTAAGTCTCTACCTTACTCCCAAACCACACATGCACAAAGAAGACTAAAACTAGCCCAGCTAAAATAGTTGAACTGAGATTTGAGCTGCTGCCTACCACAGGTGTCTTACTAGACAGAGTCTTACAATTTGAATTTAAACAAATTTACTGTCTGCTACAAGAAAAACAGTAACACTCTTTAGAGGAATATAACAGAATCTAGAATCTCCACAGCATACCAACACAATGACTAGAACACAATATAAAATTTCTCCATGAAATAGAGATAATAAAAACTTCTTTTTAGGAGTGGTCATGAGACTTAAACGAGATAACGTATGTAGCATAGTGTTTGCAAAGTACCTGGCATGCAGCTAATGGATGAGTCACAACCTATGTCTCCTTTGTTCTGGAGGTGATATCACAGGGAACTCCCACAAAGAGGCTGCCAAATGCAGTAAACATTCCAAGGTGGGAGAGAAAGCACATCTGTCATTACCAGCACATTTAGGATCCAGAACCCTAGAAGTAGGGGAAAGGCATACATTGAAAGGAAGATCAGCACTTGAGTTACTTGTCAAAGTTGTCAGTGAATTGGCCAGAGAAGGGGAGTAAAGAGTTGTTCAGAAAGTACACAAAATAAGCCAAATGTGAAAACAATAGGAGCCAGGAGGCCAGTCCAAAAAGTACCAGGAGGATGAAAAAATCACACACAGGTATGTACATGTCAGGGCTGGAATAAAGACAAGAGCAGGACCACTTATGAAAAAGTTGGTGAGGGCCAAGGATTTGAGAATTTGGGAAAGCAGGTTTAGATCAGGTCTACAAGTTGCAGCTGAATTTTCCTTGTGATGGTGGGCACATTTTGGCTATCCATGAAGGGCATCCTAGCACTGCAACCCAAGGTTCTTTATCCCTTTATTGTCTCAAGAGGAAAGCATTTCAGAGGATCAATCAAGGGTTACCATTACCCTCCATGGGTAAAATGGAAGAATACAATGGTTGACCAACACAGTAGGGAAGCCTGTCTATTCTAGATGAAGAAGTATCACCTTCCCAATTCAGGACCAAGGCCAGCATAAGGCCAAGTTTAATTTCTCTCCAATATTATCTACCTGCCTCATACAACAAAGCCATCGATAACATTTGATTTGGGTGGTCTCCTTGTCTATCTATTACTCCTACTCAGTGTTAGATCAAAGTTTTACTTCCATGTTGAAAAATAAAGATATACTATAAGAATGTAAAATCTTAGCAAAGATTTTATTTCTACTAACTATAATATCACAACCCTAGAGATACCCCAGAAATCAAATCTATCACAAGACTAATGCAATTCTTATTTTTTGAAAGGTAGGTTGGTGACAAACAGAAGAGAAATGCTACCTGCTGATGTTTACTCAAAAATATTTTAATTTTTTTCTTGTCTTTCTGCTTTATCCACCAAATTACCTGCATATAATAATTATTAAATTGTATCAAACAGTGTGCTGGTTGCATTACAAATGTTACTTCATTTAGTCCCTATAACAATACTATAAGGTAGATGCTATTGTTATTAATCTCATTCCACAGATGGAGAAATGGAAGCTTAAAGAAAGCAAGCTGCATTTGAAGGGTACACAGTAAGTGGCAGAGTCAGGATCCAAACACAGCAATATGGATTCAGAGTTAGTGATCTTAATCATTGTTCTCTGCTATCCCATGTGGTGCCCCCATAGTAGAGGCTCACTAAGTGAGGGCAATTATAACAATAATGAGAATTATATCTTCATAACATAGTGAAGGCAATTTCATCATGCATTGTCAATGTATTAATTCAATTAGCAGATTATACCAATGTGCTGAGAGCTTGTCTAATGAAAATGTACTTCCAAAATGTGAAAAATAAATAAAATCATTTCTCTCTCCATGTACTTCTGCAATACCCATCTCTGGTATAGTAGCAGCACCTGGTGCCCTGTGGGTGTTGAACAAATGCATATTAATTTATGGCTCACACTGGTTATAGAACAAAATGATATAAATATTACTAGTAATATTACAATTGTTATGGATGAGAACTCCATATTACAGAAAAGTACTATTGAAATATTAGAGTACAGAATGGATCTTACAAGGGTTCAGACTGAATGACCTTTCCAAAATGTACCAAATTCCAAATTGTGTATCAGAGATAGGTACAAGTACCAGAGCAATTAGTTCTGTTCTGTCCCTTAATGGTTCAAGAGGGTTAGTCTGTCTTTGAGGAACAGCATTTTCTGAAAAATATGTCAAGCCTCTCAGTCTTGTCGTCAAGTTTGACCAATTCAGAAATTGTACAAGGGGATGAAAAACTATCACTTGCCTATGCCTGCCATCAGTGCTTGATGTGGTCAGTCTTCAGGATCCCAGTTAACTTCTGTTTGAGAAAGCTTGCAGAACTAGGAACAAAATAATTACTAATGCACAATGTACCAGGCTGCAGTGTTCCAGCCCCTCTTCCCTTTCATGTTAAATTCACTGCCTTAACTAAGAGGCCCTTTGCAAAGCCTGCCTTGTGACTAATAGGCCTTTGATCAGGTTTAGCTTCCTGACAGCTGTACATATAAATGAATGTTTATCCCAATTAAGTAATGAACATTGATTCTTTCTACCTTCTGACTGCAAAGGGGCCTCTCATCTCAAAGTACGTCCATTGTTCTTATGCCATGAATAATATTTTTCATTTGGAAGAACTCTGCTTGGGGCTGGAGCATGTGCAATTTAGGACACTTTGGAGAAAAAGAGCAGAACTTGAGGAGGTGCTGAGAACAGATTTTCTAGAATTTGTTATCATGCTCTAGTTTGGGCAAGAAAACTACAACTTTTTGAATACCTGCAGTTACTGGTATGCAAGGTACTTCACATATATTGTTTCATTTTAACTCATCTTATGAGTTAAGCATCATTAGTTCCATTGTACAGAGAAGGAAAATGAAGCTAGGGGCTAAATGACCTACTCATGGTTATGTGGCTTGTCAGTGGCTAAATCACAATTCAAATAGCCCAATTCCAGGTGCTACATGATTCCGCAGTTTTATTTTCCTAATACCTTGGACTCTCACTATCTTTTCCTCGTACAGCAGCAATAGTACTGGGCTTGAGGTTTGGGTCTGTTTCCTGTTAGCTTTATGACCTTGAGGAAGTTCCATATCATTTTTAATCTGGACCTCTTCATCTGCAAAATCAAGATCCACCAGCACCTTCTTGCTTTACCTGACAAGGTTGTTGTGAACCTGATTTGCACATGATAACGTGCTGTACAAAATGTGGTGGGTTATTGGCATGCTTACAAACAGCCTTTGTGGCTGGCTCTGCTCCACTCTGACTCTCCCTTTGCTGCTTCCCTTTCCTGACTCTCCTAAAGCAACACTTGGGTATGCTTTGCCAATAACAGATTTATTTTCATTATTAAGGATGATTCTGTCTTGAAGTTGGAACAGAAATGGCAATTGAATGTGCTTTCATGGGAATTTCAAATATTCCATTTTTCTGAGGGAAAGAAGAAATAGGAGCTAATGGGACAGCAATTAAATCCATAGTTTAAAAACAAATGCTACTAAGGCACAGATGACATCATGCAATAGTTGGAATTTCTCCTGTTTTCTCAGGCTGGTGGAGCAGGGGCAGCCCTATGAAATCCCTCACCAGCTGTCAGTGCCTGTTTCAGAAGCTACCACTCCCAAGCATTTCTTTGGCAAATTCCTCTCTCCAACTCAAACCTGTTGTACTGAGCTCCTAGCAGAACCCAGGAAACCATGAAGGGGTCTGGTGCTGCTTCAGCCATCAATAGCTCATGCAGTGGCAGAGGGGTCTCGCTCTATGTGGCAGTCTCCTGGAATGGAGACTCATTGATCATTCAACAGGAACCACTAACTGAGCTGTGGGTGTCCCTGCAGGTTATATCCACTGGGTCCCTCTAATGCCAGGTGAGTTGACATGCCTACAGGAGATGAAAGGAAACTGTAGCCTGTCTAATCAATCCCTCTTCTCGCATACCACTAAAATCCCTGCATATTTTATCCAGAGAGGAAGCTACTCAAGGGAAAAACTGAACAAGAGAACGATCCAGATTGAGCAAGTGATTTCCCAGGGTTCAAAAACCTCCTACCAGGGAAATAGTTTGACAGTTCCTCAAAAAGTGAAACAGAATTACCATATGACCCAGAAATTCTACTCCTAGGTATATACCCAAATGAATTGAAAACAACCTCTGAAACAAATCCTTATACACAAACTCTCAAATAACACAATCTCCAAAAGGTGGAAACTACCCAAATACTCATCAGTGGATAGACATACAATTCATGATATTTGTATACAATGATCTCATTCAGCCATAAAAGGAATGGAGTACTGATATGTGCTAGAAGTGGATAAAACTTTCAAATATTATGCTAAATGAAAGAGGTCAGACACAAAGGCTATATATTGTATGATTCTGTTCACATAAAATATCCAAAATAGGTAAATCAATAGAAACAGAAATCAAATTGGTAGTCGCCGGGGATTGGAGGGAAAACAGAATGAGGAGTAACTGCTTAATTGGTAAGAAGCTTTATTTTGGAGTGAAGAAAATGTTTCAGAACGATACATAGGTAGTGGTTGTACAACATTATGAATGTACTCAATACCACTGAATTATTAACTTTAAAGTGGCTAATTTTGTGCTCTATGAGTTATATTTTTTTAAAGAAAAACACTACTAAAAATCTGCTGCTTCCTTTGAAATGCACAAAAAAGAAAGATGAACTGACAAATGAACAGACATAAATATGGAATAAAGCACTAAAAGTAACATGCTAATTGTAGAACCCAGGTGGTAGACACATGAGTATTCACTGTAAAAGTCAATGTTTCGATATGTTTGAAAATTTTCATAATAAAACGTTAGGAGGTTAAGAGAATAATAAAACCTTACTTATCTCAGCAGGCAGTTAGAAAGGAGGTACCAAAATCCTGCTTTCTAATATGGGTCTTCTGGTCTTGGTCCTGGCCAAGATACATTTGGGAATTTCTCAGGATATTCTGTGAGACTTACACACCTCCGTTACAGGCCAGTGCCTGTGCTAGGTGACTTACATTCACTGTCTCCAATTCTGAAAACACTCAAAGTGAGTTACTGAAGAGAAACCTGCTACAAGGATGAGGAACATCAGACACAAGAGTACATACGTTTCATATAAGTACATTGTATATAAAGTAGGAAAAGAGACAGACACAATGAATTTATGCTGTTAAAAGGGAAGATAATGCTACCTTTGGGAGGCAGCATTAGAAGAGCTCATGAACGGCGGTTCTGGGAAGTTTCCTGGTATGGAGACTTATTGAACATGCAATAGGAACCGCTAACTGAGCTGTGGCAGTACTATTTTGTTTCTTGATCTAGTGTTGATTATACTTGTGCAATCAAGTGTATTTACTTTGTGGAAATCCATTGAGCTATACTATGTGTACCTTTTTATATGTACACTACATATCAATAAAAGTTAAAAAAGGAAATGAATGAAAGACAGTTAAGTAAAATTAATCAGTAAGCTAGAAGTCAATTTACTGAACAGATAGTTAAAAAGATAAAAAGAAAGTGAAAACACAATTGATTAATATTAGGAATAAGAAGAGATATAACTACCAATACAGAGAGCTAAAATTTTACAGCAGAATACTGTATACAGATTTATCCCAATTGCCTCAAAAATCTTAATGATATGGATGCTTTTCTAAGAAAATGACTGAAACTGAGATTGCAAGGGAGCAGCAACCAATCACAGATGCCGCTGCTGCTGTCTGGAGTCTGAACAATAGTAGAATTCACAAATCCCTGGTCTCTTGCTGTGCCTGGAGGGCCCAGCAACATGCACTCAGAATGACCAATTAGTAAATGGCTAGGGGCCACTGTGAATGGTAAGTGCCTTGTTTTGCAGAAACTCCAAAACCCTGCCTATGAACGGTGGTGAAAGTCACTGTGGTTAGCGTCTAAATCCATTTCTTATGAAATTGCAAAGCACTGGGACATGTCCTTGTCTTGGTTGCCTTCCCGAGGCCAGGTGGTGACTAGATTAGACTAGGATGGCTCAAACCTATTGAACAGGTGCAAAGTTACATTGGGAGATGGATATAGTGTTTTTATTGTAATAGATATCCTTTTATATATATCTCTATATAAATATATAAAAACAAGAGGCCACCTTTTGTCCACTTTACAGGCAATTGGAAGTTATTTTTGCATTAGATTGATTCTTTTTTTTTTTTTTTTTTTTTTTTTTTGAGACGGAGTCTCGCTCTGTAGCCCAGGCTGGAGTGCAGTGGCTGGATCTCAGCTCACTGCAAGCTCCACCTCCCAGATTCACACCATTCTCCGGCCTCAGCCTCCCGAGTAGCTGGGACTACAGGCGCCCGCCACCTCGCCCGGCTAGTTTTTTGTATTTTTTAGTAGAGACAGGGTTTCACCGTGTTAGCCAGGATGGTCTCGATCTCCTGACCTCGTGATCCGCCCGTCTCGGCCTCCCAAAGTGCTGGGATTACAGGCTTGAGCCACCGTGCCCGGCCTTAGATTGATTCTTAAAGAAAAGTGAACCCAGTTGATATGGAAAGGAAGGAATACAACAAATGTTAAGTTTGGAAAACAATCCATCAGTATCTAGGCAGAATATTATTGAGGGAGTTTTTCTTTTAGCTGGACAACCCCTGTAAACCCTAACTTTATACTCCAAGGTCAGTGAGAAACTTCAAACAGGAAGAGTCATTGCAGAGGGAAACACAAGGACCAAAGAGAACCAAAGTTTATGGGGTTAAGTAGGGGTTTAGCAACCTGAACTTTCCTAGTAAATTCAAAAAGGCAGTTTTTGCAATGAGAGCAAAACTCAGCCCAGAAACGGGTGTGAAATGAAAGAGAGAAGGGATCCTTCCTTGTAATGGTTGTGGAGGGGGAGGCTTTTGTGAGGTGTAGGTGGTGTTAGAAAGGAGTTTCTATGTCAAAAATAGAATCAGTTAGAGAGAAGCTTGTTTGTTTAAGGTCAGAGCATACTTGCAGGATGAAGGGAAGGATCAAGTCAAAAATGTTAAAAATACAAAAGAGACCGGGCACAGAGGCTCACACCTGTAATCCCAGCACTTTGGGAGGCTGAGGCAGGTAGATCATGAGGTCAGGACACATCCTGGCCAACACGGTGAAACCCCGTCTCTACTTAAAATACAAAAAAACAGCTGGGCATGGTAGTGAGCACCTGTAGTCCCAGCTACTTGGGAGGCTGAGGCAGGAGAATCGCTTGAATGCCAGAGGTGGAGGTTGCAGTGAGCCGAGATTGTGAGACTGCACTCCGGCCTGGTGAGAGTGAGAGTATGTCTCAAAAAAGAAAAATACAAAAGAGAAAATGGAAATTATCAACAGAACAAGATCCTAGATTCAGGAAGATGAGACAACACGGACTCAAAAGGAAGGTTTGGCTTTGGAGAGGTGGCAGGTTAAGAGAACAATCAGAAACCTCTATAGTGGGGGTACACAGTCACCCCAAAAAGGTATATTCATTTCCTAGCCCCTAGTACTCATGAATGTGACCTTATTTGGGAACAGTCTTTAAAGATATAGTTAAAGATCTCCAGATTAGATTATTCTGAATTTAGGATGGGCCTTAAATCCAATAACTGGGGTCCTTATAACAAAAAAGAGTGGAACATTTGACACAGGCATAGAGGAGACACATAGGGGAAAGGGCCACATAAAGAAGGCGACAGAGTCTGGAGTCACACAGCCCCATGCCAAGGAACTCCTGGAGCCACCAGAAGCTGAAGAGGCAAAGAACAATTCTCCTCTAAAGTCTTCTCCCCTAGAGGAAGGGCAGTGCTTCCCGGACACCTTTGTCAGAGGCATTTGAACCAGAGCAACTCCATCTTGAGTAGGGGTGAGGTAAAATGAGGCAGGCACCTAGTGGGCTGCATTCCCAGATAGTTAAGGCATTCTAAGTCACAGGATGAGATAGGAGGTGGGCACAAGACACAGGTCATAAAGACCTTGCTGATAAAACAGGTTGTAGTAAAGAAGCTGGCAAAATCCCACCAAAACCAAGATGGGCAAGAGAGTGACCTCTGGTTATCCTCACTACTACACTCCTATCAGCACCATGACAGTTTACAAATGCCATGGCAAGGTCAGGAAGTTACTCTATATGATCTCAAAAGGGGAGGCATGAATATTTTACCCCTAATGTAGCATATAATCAAGAAATAACCATAAAAATGACCAACCAGCAGCCCTAGGGGCTGCTCTGTCTATGGAGTAGCCATTCTTTTGTTCCTTTACTTTCCTAGTAAACTTGATTTCACTTTACTGTATGGACTCACCCTGAATTCTTTCTTGCGGGAGATCCAAGAACCCTCTCTTCCAGACCCCTTTCCAATAACACCTTCATTTCAGGATTCTAGCCTTTAGATCACAGGAGAATGAATTTCTGTTTTCTAAACCACACAATTTGTGGTAATTTCTTATGGCAGCCCCAGGAAACAAACGTACCCTCCAAACTTCAGGTTAAAGATTGACCTAGTAGAGGGAGCAAACCGAGATGCACCAACATACTTCAGAGATGTGTCCTCACTCAGTGGTTTGGTTAGGAGGAATGTCCAGTTGTCGCAGTGAAACTTTGTTCCTGGAATACTCATGCCTGTGTCAACCTCTCCCTTAAATGTACTCTTCATGGTCAAGGTACAGTCTCAGGTCAGCCTTTGCTTTTCACTACTCTAACTGGCATTTCACGCTGTACCCCAGACACTCCATTCCATCACTTCAGATACAAAGCATTAAACCCTCTGGTCTCTCTCTCCTTGCCACATAGGTTTATATGAAAAATCCAATTAAACAGGCCAGGAAAAAGTTTTATTATATATGAAACTTCTGCTCCCCAATTTTTATTCAAACAACTATATTGTTCTTCGTGAGTACCCACACAAACACTTCTTTTCATGGTTGGCCTAAATTATTGCTAATTCCTTCCACTTAAGTTCAATTTCCTCAATTCCTCATGATTAATGTGCCACCAACTACAGAATAATGAGGCAGTAATAATCATTCATTTGAATCATTTTAACTCCCTTGCTGGGATTCATAGGAGGGGGACATTAATTCTATATATCTAATTCATTGAGAAATTCCTATTCTAGAATCAACATACATCATGTAGGTTCCAAAGAGGGCTTTAGAAATACATATGTGATAAAGGAATACCTCATTTACTCTGTATGTATTTAATACCTACTCTTTACCAGGTATTTTGCCAGGTGTTAGAAATATGTGTATGAATGAGAGGAAGGAGTGTGACCTTCAAAGAACTCATTGTCTTTGTCTCATGTGTAGTTGGGGAAAAGCATTTCATTGAACAATGTGAATACAATATGAAAAAGATTATCCTGCAGTGTAAATGGTGCTGCTAAGGAGTCTTGAGAAGGGAGTGTTTCTGGAGAAAGAGTTTGTAGGATTGCGCTGGACAGTTTCTGCTTGCCCTCTGAATCTACCACCACCTTCTTCCACCTGCTCTGTGCCCTGGGGCTGCTGAGCTCTATGGGCACTCATGCCATTTGCCTTTCAGATGGCTCAGTCAGTGGGAGAAAATGGCAAGACGTGAGAAAGTGTAAGAGGGACATCTGTTTTTCTGCCACACTAGTTGAAGTCACTGGTCTACCTAGAGCACTCTTATGAGTCTGGCCATGTCCTAGCAACTCCTTCCTTCTTCCGGCTTCCAGCAGCAGCCTTAGGCTGCTTCACTGTGTCATCTCAATCTCTCTTAACACTGCCCACACTTCTGTAAATAGTTCCATCATTCAAGTCCCTTTAACCACTCACTGGAGTGTGACATCTATTTCCTGCTGAGACCCTGATGGATACTGGCGTCAAGGGATGCTTCATAGAGGGGTGATCTTTGAACTATGTCCTGATGAATGGGTAAGGTTTCACCAGATGCATAGAGGTGAGATGGGGTCTCCCAAGCTAAGGTAAAAGAAGTATGAAGGCTGGGAAGCCCAGGAGTCCACTGCACATTTGGGCAGTAATAAGGAATACTTTTCTTCACACAGAGAGGTCTGCAGGGAGTGGTGGAAAAGGAAACTGAAAAGCAGAAAGGCCTTAGATGTTAGGCTAAGGCTTTGGGGTTTTATTCTGGAAATGACAAGAAATTCCAAAGACACTGATGACATTCCAATGCCTTGCATCTCTAGATGCCCAGGTCTTTCCAGGAGAACTGTATTCCGGAAATGAGAAGCTGGTGTTGATCTCTGCTCTGAATTTATGCTTTGTTGGTTTTTGCACTCTTCCCTGCATGGTAGTTAATAAAATTTACTTGCAGCTGGTAAGCTAAGTAAACCTGTTGATTTTTTAAAAAATCAAACTACTTCAAAATCTTTTCTTTTTCAGTCCCAATTTATTGGGTCTTCTACTTGTGTATTAAGGAAAAAAAGGTAAAATTCCTCTTGAGAAATGTCAGTTTCGTCTAATTGCAAAAACACTTAGCTAAATGTGACAGCCTTTCATAGATCTTTATAATCTTAGTGGTTGATCAGAGCTGAGATTCTTGGCTTAGGTGTTAGGGAAGGGGAAGGAGAGAAGCCAAACTAACACCTGGCGAAGGGTAGTTGAGGCTTCATGTATGGGAGTGAGAAAGAGAGGCCATGAGATAAAGGACGCATCAAGGAAGACAGAAAAGTTCAGAGCAGCACTGTTCAATAGACATATAATGTGGGGGGCACCCAAGATGACCGAATAGGAACAGCTCCAGCCTCCAGCTCCCAGCATGAGCGACACAGAAGATGGGTGATTTCTGCATTTTCAACTGAGGTACCGGGTTTATCTCACTGGGGCATGTCGGACAGTTGATGCTGGTCCGAGGGTGCAGCCTGACCAGTGAGAGCTGAAGCAGGGTGAGGCGTTGCCTCACCTGGGAAGTGCAAGGGGGAAGAGAATTCCGTTTCCTAGCCAAGGGAAACTGAGACACACAACATCTGGAAAATTGGGTAACTTCCACCCTAATACTGCACTTTACCAAGGGTCTTAGGAAATGGCACACCAGGAGATTATATCCCACGCCTGGCCTGGAGGGTCCCACACCCATGGAGCCTCCCTCATTGCTAGCACAGCAGTCTGAGATCTAACTGCAAGGCGGCAGCTAGGCTGGTGGAGGGGCGCCTGCCATTGCTGAGGCTTAAGTAGGTAAACAAAGCTGCTGGGAAGCTCGAACTGGATGGAGCCCACCGCAGCTCAAGGAGGCCTGCCTGCCTCTGTAGACTCCACCTCTGGGGACAAGGCATAGCTAAACAAAAAGCAGCAGAAACCTCTGCAGATGTAAATGTCCCTGTCTGACAGCTTTGGAGACAGCAGTGGTTCTCCCAGCACAGAGGTTGAGATCTGAGAATGGACAGACTGCCTGCTCAAGTGGGTCCCTGACCCCTGAGTAGCCTAGCTGGGAGACATCCCCCAGTAGGTGCAGACTGACATCTCACACCTCACATGGCTGGGTACACCTCTGAGATGAAGCTTCCAGAGCAAGAATCAGACAGCAACACTTACTGTTCAGCAATATTCTATCTTCTGCAGCTTCCGCTGCTGATACCCAGGCAAACAGGGTCTGGAGTGGACCTCAAGCAAACTCCAACAGACCTGCAGCTGAGGGTCCTGACTGTTAGAAGGAAAACTAACAAACAGAAAGGACACCCACACCAAAACCCCATCAGTACGTCACCATCATCAAAGACTAAAGGCAGATAAAACCACAAAGATGGGGAAAAAGCGGTGCAGAAAAGCTGGAAATTCAAAAAATCAGAGCGCATCTCCCCCTCTAAAGGAACGCAGCTCATCGCCAGCAACAGAACAAAGCTGGATGGAGAATGACTTTGACAAGTTGAGAGAAGGCTTCAGTTGATCAAATTTCTCAGAGCTAAAGGAGGAACTACGTACCCAGCACAAAGAAACTAAGAACCTTGAAAAAAGAATGGAAGAATGGATAACTAGAATAACCAAGGCAGAAAAGTCCATAAACGAACTGATAGAGATGAGAACCATGACACGAGAACTACGTGACAAATGCACAAGCTTCAGTAACCAACTTGATCAACTGGAAGAAAGAGTATCAGTGATTGAAGATCAAATGAATGAAATGAAACGAGAAGTGTAGAGAAAAAAGAGTAAAAAGAAATGAACAGAGCCTCCAAGAAAGATGGAATTATGTGAAAAGACCAAATCTACGTTTGACTGGTGTGCCTGAAAGTGACGGGGAGAATGGAACCAAGTTGGAAAACTCTCTGCAGGATATTATCCAGGAGAGGGTCCCCAACCTAGCAAGGCGGGCCAGCATTCAATTCAGGAAATACAGAGAACGCCACAAAGATATTCCTTGAGAAGAGCAACTCCAAGACACATAATTGTCAGATTCACCAAAGTTGAAATGAAGGAACAAATGTTAAGTGCAGCCAAAGAGAAAGGTTGGGTTACCCACAAAGGGAAGCCCATCAGACTAACAGCAGATCTCTCAGCAGAAACTCTACAAGCCAGAAGAGAGTGGGGGCCAATATTCAACATTCTTAAAGAAGTGAATTTTCAACCCAGAATTTCATATCCAGCCAAACTAAGTTTCATAAGTGAAGGAGAAATAAAGTCCTTTACAGACAAACAAATGCTGAGGGATTTCTTTACCATCAGGTCTGCCTTGCAAGAGCTCCTGAAAGAAGCACTAAATATAGAAAGGAAAAACCAGTACCAGCCACTGCAAAAACATACCAAAATATAAGACCAATGATACTATGAAGAAACTGCATCAACTAGTGTGCAAAATAACCAGATAGCATCATGATGACAGGACCAAATTCACACATAACAATACTAACCTTAAATGTAAATGGGCTAAATGCCCCAATTAAAAGACACACACTAGCAAATTGGATAGAGTCAAGATGCATTGGTGGGCTATATTCAAGAGACCCATCTATGTGTGCAAAAACACACATAGGCTCAAAATAAAGGGATGGAGGAAAATTTCCCAAGCAAATGGAAGGAAAAAAAAGCAGAGATTACAATCCTAGTCTCTGACGAAAAAGACTTTGAACCAACCAAGATCAGAAAAGACAAAGAAGGACATTACATAATGGTAAAGGGAAAAATTCAACAAGAAGGGCTAACTATTCTAAATATATATGCACCTAATACAGGAGCACCCAGAGTCATAAAACAAGTTTTTAGAGACCTACAAAGAGACTTAGACTCCGACACAATGATAGTGGGAAACTTTAACATGCCACTGTCAATATTAGACAGATCGATGAGACAGAAAATTAGCAAGGATATTTAGGACTTGAACTCAGCTTTGGATCAAGTGGAACTAATGGACATCTACGGAATTCTCCACTCAAATCAACAGAATATACATTCTTCTTAGTGTTACATGGCACTTTTTCTAAAATGGACCACATAATTGGAAGTAAAACACTCCTCAGCAAATGCAAAGGAACTGAAATCATAACAAACAGTCTCTCAGGCCACATTGCAATCAAATTAGAACTCCAGATTAAGAATCTCACTCAAAACCACACAATTACATGGAAGTTGAACAACATGCTCCTAAATGAATCCTGGGTAAATAAGGAAATTAAGGCAGAAATCAAGAAGCTGTTTGAAACCAATGAGAACAAAGAGACAATGTACCAGAACCTCTGGGACATAGGTAAAGCAGCGTTAAGAGGGAAATTTACGGCAGTAAATGTTCTCATCAGAAAGCTAGAAAGATCTCAAATCAACACCCTAACATCTCTAAGAGCTAGAGAGGCAAGAGCAAACTAACCCAAAAGCTAGCAGAAGACAAGAAATAACTAAGATCAGAGCAGAACTGAAGGAGACAGAGATATGAAAACCCCTCCAAAATCATAAATCCGGGAGCTGTTTTTGTTTTTTTTTTTTTGAAAAATCTAACAAAATAGATAGATCGCTAGCTAGACTAATAAAGAAGAAAAGAGAGAAGAATCAAATACACACAATAAAAAAAATGATAAAGGGGATATTACTACTGACCCCACAGAAATACAAACTACCGGCCGGGGGCGGTGGCTCATGCCTGTAATCCCAGCACTTTGGGAGGCCGAGGTGGGCAGATCACCTGAGGGCAGGAGTTCAAGAACAGCCTGCCGAGCATGGAGAAACACTGTCTCTACTAAAAATACAAAAAATTAGCTGGGGTGGGGGCAGGCATATGTAATTCCAGCTACTCAGGAGGCTGAGGCAGGAGAATCATTTGAACCTGGGAGGCAGAGGTTGCAGTGAGTCAATATCGTGCCACTGCACTCCAGCCTGAGTGACAAGAGCAAAACTCCATCTAAAAAAAAAAAAAAAAAAAAAACAAAAAACAAAACAAAACAAAAAAAAAAACCTACCATCAGAGAATACTATACACACCTCTATGCAAATAAACTAGAAAATCTAAAGACACGCATAAATTCCTAGACACATACACCCTACCAAGACTAAACCAGGAAGAAGCTGAATCCCTGAATAGACCAATAACAAGTTATGGAACTAAGGCAGTAATTAATAGCCTACCAACAAAAAAAGCCCAGGACTAGACAACTTCACAGCCGAATCCTTCTAGAGGTACAAAGAGGAGCTGGTACCATTCCTTCTGAAACTATTCCAAACAGTCAAAAAAGAGGGACTCCTCCCTAACTCATTTTATGATGAAGCCAGAATCATCCTGATACCAAAACCTGGAGAAGACACTACTGAAAAAGAAAACTTCAGGCCAATATCCCTGATGAACATCGATGTGAAAATCCTCAGTAAAATACTGGCAAACTTAATCCAGTAGCACATCAAAGAAATATACACCATGATCAAGTTGGCTTCATCCCTGTGATGCAAAGCTGGTTCAACATACATAAATCAAAAAACATAATCCATCACATAAACAGAACCAATGACAAAACCCACATGACTGTCTCAACAGATGTAGAAAAGGCTTTTGACAAAATTCAACATCCCTTCATGTTAAAAACACTCAATAAACTAGGTACTGATGGAAAATATCTCAAAATAATAAGAGCTATTTATGACAAACCCACAGCCACTATCATATCAAATGGGCAAAAGTTGGAAGCATTCCTTTTGAAAACCGGTACAAGGAAAGGATCCCCTGTCTCACCACTCCTATTAAACAATTAGGCAAGAGAAAGAAATAAAGCATATTGAAAAAGGAAGAGAGGAAGTCAAGTTGTCTCTGTTTGCAGATGACATGATTGTATATTTGGAAAATCTTATCATCTCAGCCCAAAAACTCCTTAAAGTGAGAAGCAACTTCAGCAAAGTCTCTGGATACAAAATCAATGTGCAAAAATCATAAGCGTTCCTTTACACCAACAATAGACAAGCAGAGAGCCAAATCATGAATAAACTCCCATTCACAATTGCTACAAAAATAATAAAATACCTAGGAATACAGCTAACAAGGAATGTGAAGGACCTCTTCAAGGAGAACTACAAACCACTTCTCAAGGAAATAAGAGAGGAGACAAACAAATGGAAAAACATTCCATCCTCATGGATAGGAAGAATCAATATCGTGAAAATGGCCATACTGCCCAAAGTAATTTATAGATTCAATGCTATTCCCATCAAACTACCATTGACATTCTTCACAGAATTAGAAAAAACACGTTAAATTTCATATGAAATCAAAGAAGAACCTGTATATCCAAGACAATTCTAAGCAAAAAGAACAAAGCTGGAGGCATCATGCTACCTGACATCAAACTACACTACAAGGCTACAGTAACCAAAACAGCATGGTACTGGTATCAAAATA
The DNA here is from genome assembly GCF_037993035.2 of Macaca fascicularis. Taxonomy (NCBI): domain Eukaryota; kingdom Metazoa; phylum Chordata; class Mammalia; order Primates; family Cercopithecidae; genus Macaca; species Macaca fascicularis. Next base: position 50,657,367 of record NC_088390.1, read on the forward strand.
GACAAATAGAACAATGGAACAAAATAGAGACCTCAGAAAACCACACATCTACAACCATGTGATCTTTAACAAACCTGACAAAAACAAGCAATAGGGAAAGGATCTCCTATTCAATAAATGGTGCTGGGAAAACTGGCTAGCCATATGCCAAAAACTGAAACTGGACCCCTTCCTTACACCTTATACAAAAATTAACTCAAGATGGAATAAAGACTTAAATGTAAAACCCAAAACCATAAACACCCTAGAAGAAAACCTAGGCAATACCATTCAGGACATAGGCATAGGCAAAAACTTCATGACAAAAACACCAAAAGCAATTGCACCAAAAGCCAAAATTGACAAACGGGATCTAATTAAACTAAACAGCTTCTGCACAGCAAAAGAAACGAGCATCAGAGTAAATAGGCAACCTACAGAATGGGAGAACATTTTTGCAAGCTGCCCATCTGACAAAGGTCTAATATCCAGAATTGACAAGGAACTTAAACAAATTTACAAGAAAAAAACAATCCCTCAAAAAAAGTGGACAAAGTATATGAACAGAGACTTCTCAAAGAAGACATTTAAATGGCCAACAAACATATGAACAAAAGCTCAACATCACCGATCATTAGAAAAATGCAAATCAAAACCACAATGGGATACCACCTCACGCCAGTCAGAATGGAGATTATTAAAAAGTCAAGAAACAATAGATGCTGGTGAGGCTGTGGAGAAATAGGAACTCTGTTACACTGTTGGTGGGAATGTAAATTAGTTTAACCATTGTGGAAGATAGTATGATGATTCCTCAAGGATCTAGAACCAGAAGTACCATTTGACCCAGCAATCCCATTACTGGGTATATACCCAAAGGATTATAAATCATTCTACTATAAAGACACATGCACACATATGTTTATTGCAGCACTATTTACAATAGCAAAGTCATGGAACCAACCCAAATGCCCATTAACGATAGACTGGATAAAGAAAATGTGGTACGTATACACCATGGAATACTGCACAGCCATAAAAATGAATGAGATCATGTTCTTTGCAGGGATGTGGATGAAGCTGGAAGCCATCATCTGCAGCAAACTAACACAGGAATAGAGAACCAAATACTGCATTGTTTCACTTATAAGTGTGAGTTGAACAATGAGAACACGTGGACACAAGGAGCGGAACAACACATGGCAGGGCTTGTTGGGGGAGAGGAGGAAAAGGGAGGGAACTTAAAGGATGGGTCAATAGGTGCAGCGAACCACCATGGCACAAGCATATTTATGTAACAAATCTGCATTCTGCACATGTATCCTGGAACTTAAAGTAAAAAAGAAAAGCTGGAAGGTAGCAGAGGTTGGTTCATGAGGTTTAAGGAAAGAAGCTGCCTTCGTAACATAAAAGTGCAAGGTGAAGCAGCAAGTGCTGATGTAGAAGCTGCAGAAATTTTTCCAGAAGATCTAGCTAAGATCGTTGATAAAGGTGGCGACACTAAACAACAGATCTTCCATGCAGATGAAACAGCCTTCTGTTGGAAGAAGGTAACATCTAGGACTTTCATATCTAGAGAGAAGTCAATGCCTGGCTTCAAAGTTTCAAAGGACAGACTGACTTTCTTGTTAGAGACCAATGCAGCTGGTGACTTTAAGTTGAAGCCATTGCTCATTTATCATTCCAAAAACCAGGGCCTTTAAAAATTACGCTAAATCTACTTTTTTTGTGCTACACAAATAATGTAAAATAATGCCTGAATGACAGACAGCACACCTGTGTACGGCATGGTGTACTAAATATTTTAAATCCACTCTTGAAAAGTACTGCTCAGAAAAACAGATTTGTTTCAAAATATTACTGCTCATTGACAATGCATCTAGTTACTGAAGAGCTCTGATGGGGATGAAGATGATTTCCGATGGAGATCTACAAGGAAATTAACGTCGTTTGCATGCCTACTAACATAGCACTGATTCTGCAGCCCATGGATCAAGGAGTTATTTCAACACATTTTGTGTTTTTTTGAGACAGAGTCTCACTCTGTTGCTCAGGCTGAGTGCAGTGGCACAATCTCGGCTCACTGCAACCTCCGCCTCCTGGGTTCAAGTGGTTCTTCTGCCTCAGCCTCCCAAGTAGCTAGGACTGCAGGTGTGCGGCATGAAGCCTGTCTAATTTTTGCATTTTTAGTAGAGACTGGTTTTGACCATGTTGGCCAGGCTGGTCTCGAACTTCTGACCTCAAGTGATCTGCCCACCTCTGCCTCTCAAAGTGCTGGGATTACAGGCGTGAGCCACTGTGCCCAGCCTTCAAGTCTTGCTATTTAAGAAATATACTTCTTAAGTCTATAGATGCTGTATATAATAATTCCTATGATGGAGCCTGACAAAGTAAATCAAAAGCCTTCTGGAAAGGATTCCCCATTCTAGATGCCATTAAGAACATTTGTGATTCATGGGGAAAGGTAAAGGTATCATTAACAGGAGTTTTGAAGAAGCTGATTGCATCCCTCATGGTTGACTTTGAGGGACCCAAGCCTTCAGTGGAGGAAGTAACTGTAGATGTGGTGGAAAGAACAAGAGAGCTAGAATTAGAAGTGGAACCTAAAGGTGTGACTGAATTGCTGCAATCTCATGATAAATCTTGAGTGGATGAGGAGTTGTTTCTTATGCATGAGCAAAGAAAGTGTTTACTTTAGATGGAATTTACTCCTAGTGAAGATGCTGTGAACATTGTTGAAATGACAACAAAGGATTTTGAATATTACGTAAACTTGAGTTGATAAAGCAGTAGCAGGGTTTGAGATAATTGATTCAAGTTGTGACAGAAGTTCTGCTGTGGGAAAAATGCTATTAAACAAAATATGCTACAGAGAAATATTTTGTGAAAGAAAGAGTCAATCAATTCAGCAAACTTCATTATCTTATTTTTAAAAATTGCCCATTTATCTTTTTTCGTTTTTGTTGCATTTTCTTTTGGAGTCTTCATTATAAATTCTTTGCCTAGGCGAATGTCCAGAAGAGTTTTTCCTAGATTTTCTTCTACAATTTTTATAGTTTCAGGTCTTACATTTAAGTCTTAATTCATCTTGAGTTAATTATTTACATATGGTAAGGGATAGGAGTCCAGTTTCATTCTTCTGCATATGTCTAGCCAGTTTTCCCAGCACCATTTGTTGAATAGACTGTCCTATCTCCATTGCTTATTTTTGTCAACTTCGTCAAAGATTAGTTGGTTGTAGGCACTTGGCTTTGTATTTGGGTTCTCTATTCTGCCCCATTGATCTATGTGTCTATTTTATATGAGAATCATATTGTTTTAGTCACCGCAGCCTTGCAGTATAATTTGAAGTCAGGCAATGTGATCCCTTTGCCTTTTTCTTTTTTTATTTCGCACTTAGAATTGTTTTGGCTATTCAGGGTCTTTTTCTGGTTCCATATGAACTTTAAAATTGTTTTTTCTAATTCTGTAAAAAATGACATTAGTAATTTGATAAAGATTGTGTTAATCTGTAGATTACTTTTAGCAGTATGGGACTTAATTAAAATAAAAAGATTCTACACAGCAAAAGAAAAGAATCAACAGAGTAAACAACCAACCAACAGAATGGAAGAAAATATTTGCAAATTATCCTTCTGACGAAGGACTAATATCCAGAATCTACAAGGAACTCAAACAACTCAACAAGAAAAGAGAAAAACATTAAAAACTGGGCAAAGAACATGAATAGATGTTTTTCAAAAGAGAAAATATAAGCAGTAAAAAAAAAAAAAGAAAAAAACATGAAAAAATGCTCAACATCAATAATTGTCAGAGAAACACAAATTAAAACCACAGTGAGATATCTTATGCTAGTGAGAAAGGCTATTATTAAAAAGTCAAAAAACTATAGATGTTGATATAGATATGGAGAAAAGGGAATGCTTATACATTGTTGGTGGGAATGTAAATTATTTCAACCTCTGTGGAAAACAGTACGGAGATTTCTCAAATAACTAAAAATAGAACTACCATTCAACCCAGTAATCTTACTATTGAGTAGCTACCCAAAGAAAGACAAATCATTATATAAAAAGACACCTGTACTCATATGTTCACTGCAGCATTATTCACAACAGCAAAGTCATGAAACCTGAGTACGTGTCCATCAGTGATGGACTGGATAAAGAAAACGTGGTGTGTGTGTGTGTGTGTATATATGTGTGTGTGTGTGCATATATATGTACATATATGTGTACATATATATATGTGTGTGGTATATATACGTATATATACACATATATGTATACGTATATATACCACACACACACATATATGTATATACCACACACATATATACCACATCAGGCATACACACACACAGACATAATGGAATAATACACAACCATAAAACAGAATGAAATCATGTCCTTTGCAACAACATGATTGAAGCTGGAGGCCATTATCTTAAGTTAACTAACTCAGAAACAGAAAACCAAATACCATACGTTCACACTTATAAGTGGGAGCTAAACAATGGGTACACATGGACATAAAGATGGAGATAATGAACACCACTAGGGACTCCAAAAGGGAGGAGAATTGGAGGTGGGCAAGGGTTGAAAAACTACCTATTAGATACAATGTTTACTATTTGGGTAATGGGTACACTAGAAGCCCAATCCCCACCAGTATGCAATATATCCATGTAACAAACAACCACACGTGCCCCCTGAATCAAAGAAAATAAGAGAGAGGAAAAAAAAAGAAACTGCCACAGTCACCTCAACCTTCAGCAACCACCACCCTGATCAGTCAGCAGCCATCAATGTTGAACAAAAATGTTATGACTCACTGAAAGCTCAGATGAGCATTTGTATTCTGTAGCAATTTAAGTTTTTTATTTGTATTTACTTATTTTTATTTTTATTGTTTTTGAGACAGAGTCTTTCTCTGTGACCCAGGCTGGAGTGCAGTGGTGTGATCACACCTCACTGCAGTCTTGACCTCCCAGGCTCAAGTGATCCTCCCACCTCAGCCTACTGAGTAGCTGGGACTAATTCTTGTATTAGTCTGGCTAATTTTTGTATTTTTTGTTGCCCAGACTCTTAGGCTCAAGTGATCTGCCTGCCTCAGACTCTCAAAGTGCTGGGATTACAGGTGTGAGCCACCATGCTCAGTCTGCAATTAAGTATTTTTAAATTCAGGTATATGCGTTGATTTTTTAGGTATAATGCTATTGTACATTTAATAGACTACAGAATACTTTAAATATAACTTTCATATGCACTGGAAAACCAAAAAATTCATGTAAATTTTGTTTTATTGCAATATCCACTTTATTTTGGTGGTCTGAAACCAAACTTGCAATGTCTCTGAGACATGCCTGTAATAGGCATCAGGGTCAGACTCACTAGCTCTATGACCTGGGACAAGTTGCAAAACATCTCAAAACCTGAGTTAGTTTCTTGGTGAAATAAGCGATATGGATGGTGGCTATTTTTCATGGATGTTGTGAGGATTAAATAAAAATTCATGCACATGTTTAAGTATCATTTTCTTATCATGAATTCTTTTCCTTTGGGTACATACCCAGTAATGGGATTGCTGGATCAAATGGTAGATCTACTTTCAGCTCTTTAAGGAATCTCCATACTGTTTTCCATAGTGGCTGTACCAATTTACATTCCCACCAGTAGCAGGTAAGCATTTTTCCCCACATCCACGCCAACATCTTTTTTTTTTTTTTTTTTTTTTTACTTTTTAATACAGAGTGATATAACGAACTTTAGAGACTCGGAAGGGGGAGGAAGAAGGGCGACTAGGGAGAAAAAAACTACCCGTTAGGCACAAGGGACATTACTTGGATGGCAGGTGCACTAAAATCTCAGAATTCACCACTATAGAACTCAACCACTTGTACTTCAAAAGCGATTGAAATAAAAATTTTAAAATAATATTTTTTTCCTCATTAATTAAGGAAATTGATTAAAAACCAACATCAAATGCTGGTGAAGATGTGGAGAAAAGGGAACCTACATGCACTGTTGCTGGGAACGTAAATGAGGACGACCACTGTGAAGAACAGTTTGGAGTTTCCTCAAAAAACTCAAAATAGAGCTACCCTAAAATCCAGCAATCCCACTGCTGGGTATATACCCCAAAGAAAAGAAATCAGTACATTTGAGATATCTGCACTCCCATGTGTTTTGCAGCTCTGTTCACAATAGCCAAGACTTAGAAGCAACTTAAGTGTCCATCAACAGATGAATGGTAGAGAAAAATGTCATATATACACACAATGGAGGACTATTTAGCCCTGAAAGGGAATGAGATCCTGTCATTTGCAACGTCATGGAGAGAACTGAAGTTGTGGTTATGTTAAGTGGAATGAGCCAGGCACAGGAAGACAAACTTTGTATGTTCTCACTTACACTTGTGGGTGCTAAAAATTAAAACAGTTGAACTCATGGAGATAGACAGTGGAAGGCTAGTTACCAGAGGCTGGGAAGTGTAGTGAGGTGGTATGGGAGAGTGGCAAGTGGGGCTGGTTATGAGTACAAAAAGTAGTCTGCAAGTTTAAATAAGGCCAAGTATTTGATAGCACAACAGTGTGACTATAGTCAATAATGATTTAATTGTACATTTAAAAATAACTAAAAGAGCATTATTGGGTTGTTTGTAACACAAAGAATAAAGGTATGAGGTGATGGATGCCCCATTTATCCTGATGTGATTATTACAAATTTTATGCCTATATCAAAATATCTCATGTACCCCACATATATATACACCTACTATGTGCCCACAAATATTAGTAGTAAAAAAATTTATGCTCAAAGCCCCTATAAAAAGTATCTGGTACATAGTAAATAGCATTAGTCACTATTGTGATGTTGTCATCTTTACTGTTATTATCATTATTACTAGTGCATTTTAGCTGCACAGTAGTGTTTTAATGCTCTTTTAGAACTTCTTTTTTCTTTTTTTTTGAGATGGAGTCTCGCTCTGTCGCCCAGTGCAGTGGTGTGATCTCAGCTCACTGCAAGCTCCGCCTCCCAGGTTCACGCCATTCTCTTGCCTCAGCCTCCCAAGTAACTGGGACCACTGTATTTTCAGTAGAGACGGGGTTTCACCATGTTAACCAGGATGGTCTCGATCTCCTGACCTTGTGATCCGCCTGCCTCGGCCTCCCAAAGTGGTGGGATTACAGGCGTGAGCTACCGCGCCCGGCCTCTTTTAGACTTTTGACCATTCCCTCATCCCATGTTAAATGAGTTGATGGTCCAGTGATTAAGAATGCAGACTCTGGAGCTAGACTGGGCTCAAATTGTGGTCCTACAACTTTCAAATGGCATGAGACCCTTTTCTCTTCTGTCATGCCTTCTCATCCGCTGGCTGGCATATGTGAGACCCCATCTACTCTCCGGTATAACTTCCTTGTTTCTCATTTTTAAAAGGGAAATAATAATAGTGCACACCACTAGGGTTGTTGTGAGGTTGTTGTTGTTGTGAGGGTTGTTGTGAGGGTTGTTGTGAGGATGACATGAAACAATGTAGATAGAACACTTAAAGCATGGCCAACACACACAGCAAGCTCTAGGTAAGTGGAAGCTGTCATTATTAGGTGAGAGATGGGAATGCATGCAGTGAATAAAGCTGAAACCACATTTGCCCTCCTGAAGTATAATTTTGCAGAAAAGCTAGACCTTAAACCAATAATACACGAAAGATTGAGAAGTGTTATCATTTAGAAAGTCCTCCTAATGTCTTCCTTAAATACTATCGTTTAAAAGCCTCTTACCCTCTCCTTAGTGGACAAAAGCTTTATTCTTTCTCACAGGCCATGGACACACCATTTCTCCTGTCCATTCTAGATGTCCTTTCCTTCCTGAACCACTGCCCCACCACTTCCACTTCAAATCACACTCAGATCAGAGTCCAGCTTCCAGTAGTTCCCCAGTTTTATAAAGCAGTCCTTCTTCTAATAAGCCCTTGCAGACTGAAAAAATCAGTAAAGCTTCTAAAAAAAAATCACATGTATCAAACCTGCTTCTATATGGTAGGAAAGTCTTGCTCCCAAGACAGTGCTATTTCCCACTTGTGCAGGTCAGAGTGGGCAAATGCATGCTGAGCTGCTGTGTGGCTGCCACTGGGCACCCTTGGCCTTTGCACAAATCATTATTGAATGAATAAAAGAGATTATTATCACTGAAGCAATTTATAAGTGAGTTACCTAGGAGGTCAGGAAAGCACAGATTAATCTCCAAATGGATAAGACACAAAGCAGGAGAAAATAAAAGAAAAGATAACTTGAAAAAATTGTCCTCACAGCAGGTAGAAACTGAAAAAGAAGTATTCTAGAAATCTGATTTGATAGGGGTTGACATTCAGAAACCCTTACGCCCTGTCTGGCTTCCATCACTAAAGCGCATGCACTTGTGAGATCATTACAGGGCAGTGGAAACCACAAGACATGTTCCTTTTTTTCCCCCTGATTACCTTTGCTAGTCTTCACCTTCCCCAAAACCCCAAACCCACTCTGCCAGACATGAGCTTCAAATCCTGCCCAAGAAATGGGCTTAGCTCTATTCTGTCTCTGTTAGGGGAGGGAAGGAAGACAGAGGCCCCAAGGCATCTGCCAGGATTGAGCTCTAGGGCTTGGAAATATTCCAGGCTGGCTTCCCCTCGTGTAAACCCTGGCTCATGATTTTCAGGTGCCCTGGTACAGGGTGGAGATCTTCTACTTTTCCTTTCTTCATCCTTTACAGGATGGAAATGAGAGGCTGCTGAGCTTGATTTCCTCATGCCTGTCATGGACAGAGTGAAGGCACCTGGGAAGCTGCAGGCCTGTCCTGGGGAGGACAAGAATGCTTGGCTCACTAGGAGTCAAAGCAAGCTTTAAAAATGAGGGCCAGTACCATTTTACAGCTCCTAATTTAGGGAGAGAAAAAAATAAAGAATCGAATGTGCATCAGGCTCTAGAAAATTGGTGTTTATCTGGACCATATTATTGATGATTTTGGAAAATAGAAACATGTTTCAGAGAAGAGTCCGGTAACAGGCATGAAAAGCCATAAAAAATTCATATTTTCTTATCTCAGTAATGTCAATGTTGAGAATTCAACCCCCCAGGAAGTAAAAGCTCTTTGGGCACAGAAATATTCATAAATGGCATTACAATTATGAAAAAAACTATAAGCAATTATATCCAACAATGGCTAAACAGATTACAGCATATCCATATAGGGATTAATTCATTCAATCCAACCACAGTTGATAATCTGTATGAAAGTTGTACTGAAATAAGGGAAAATATTATTAAATAATACTAGGGAATAAAGCAAAACAAATACCTATATCTAAACCATGGTTACGACTATGTCAAAAATGTATACATGGACAAAGATTGGGAGATGGCACAGGGAAAAATCAGAGGTGCTAAAGGGGTGAGATTAGAAGATCCTTTAAAAACACTGTAACGTTTCTGCGATGCGTTAATAGTAACAGGAAAAAATAAAGAGTCACAGGCATCAGATTATTCATATTGCCCCATTTTGTTGGCTTTTCCTGGGTTGCTTAAATTAGCTCTTCTCAACCTGTCTGCCAAGGCACACCACTGTGTCATGGAAGGGTCCAGATATGGTGTTGGCCCCTCGCATTGAGCCCTGTCCACTTGGACAACCACTTGAGCCCTCTTGCTACTCATTACCTGATTGGAACAGCTTTCTGCGTTTACCCCCATGTGTCATGGTGGGAGAAAGCATGGGGAGAACTGCCTCAGTGAAAGAATTTCTTGTAGAAGACAGATGGTTCCTTTCTCTCCCCAGTTCCCATCCCCTGGTTCATATTTCATTGTATGTCCCATAGCAACTTGGGAGCTGGGGCCTTGACCGTCCTGCATAATCGTATTCAGTTGTGCATCCAAGCATCCGGCTGACCACGCCATTCCTGGCCAAGTTCCAGCGCACAGTGCCTCAGACTCTTCAACCCTCATTACACAGAGCTGCTGCTCAAAGCCAGCTCTAAGGATAAGCAGAGTGCCCCTCCGTGCTCCTTCCTTCTTCCCCCTTTCCGCCTCTCTTGGAGATGAACTAGTGTGCATTTACTGCAGATTCCCAAATATCTAGACCTTCAGCACGACATGCTGAGAAACATCAAAGCCTCTAAAGAAAGAAGCAGGGCAGAGAGGGGGATCCTCTGTCTTCAGACAACTAGGATATAGGCAACTTTATGACCAGATACACTTTTGCTCAGCACAATATTAACATCAGTAAAGACCATTACCCAAAGGTATACAGCACTTTCCTACGCTAAGACAACCTGATGCTCACCGCAAAAGTGTTTTACAGCAAAATCATTCTTACCTGTCTCCTTTCAACTTCAATTTATCCAGCGTTCCCAGATAGCAAATTTCAGGGCTTAATTTAAAAAAAAAAAAAAAAAAGGAAAAGGAAAAACTTTCCCGTAGTTCAAAACAGGTGTCAATGCTGAAATACCTCGTTATTTTCCCTAGGCTGAGAGGATGGGTAAAATGCAACTCATGCTTTTCCGTGCCCAGACTGTGTTCTTTGAACACATTCAACATTGACAGTTGAGAGGTTAAACCATATTGGATTTGGTGCTGTTTACTACCAGCAACTCCAGCTGAGAAAAAGAGATACAAAAGTCACCCTCATCTTTTTGCAGCTAGAGGGATGTAAATACCCCTCCAGATTAAGGAGCTTGATGGCAAAGACATAGCGATCACACATCTGCAAAAGAAACTTGGGAAAGGAACCCTCTAGGGAGTTCTTTCACCTGGGAAAGCTCTTCTGGACAGTGATGTCTTTCTGCCATGCAGCCCACTTTAAAGACTGAAGAAGAAGGAAAAAAAAGAGAAAATATTTCCCACCTGCTGATATTTTTTTATGATCTGCAGAGAAAATGCAAGTGCGTGTGGGCACACTCCTGTACCTCCTTTGGAAGAGGAGGACAGATTTCAAATGCACTTGTTAATTGCTCCCAGCCTCAACCCACACACATATGCCCACCTCACAGCTGAGCCCCCTCCCCAGCATTCCTTTCCCAGCTGCAAAGAAATCATAAAATGCTACTCACATGCGGCAGCCTCAGCCTCCTTTTACCTCTTCCCAGCCTGTGCACGGGCTCCAGTCGCTGCTGCTGCTGCTGCTGTTGCTGCTGCTTTTCCTGTTGCAAATGAAACAAACCTTCATCGACAGAGATGGTTTTCCTCTGGGCTGCTTTGTCTGAGATTCCCCAGATGAACACCGACTCGTTTATGTCATTATCCGTGTTCGATAGCTCCCCTAACACAGGCAGGGCTTTGGGGCTGTTAGCTTCCACCGGCTGGGCTTCTGGTGAGAGAAACAACAGACCTGAAACTGACAACTGATCGCATCAAAACACTCCAGGGGATGGCAACCCAAGACTATGAAGTAACACATTAGCTAACAACGATACCATACAAAGCCATAGATCATCTGTCTACATTGGCACTGTGAGCCTAACCAAGTTGAAGAGACATTATTTATGAACTTACAGCATCCAGAATGGCACCAGGTAAAGCCATATAGGCACAGTGTCATAGAAGGATTCTGCAACCCTCAAGACATGTTCAACATTGTGGAAATCAATAAGGAGGTAATATCATTTAGTTAAAGGCTTTCAAATAGACCAGGGCTTACAGAAATTTAAGTAGACTTAGGTTTAAATGTGAGTTCTATCACTTCTTAGCTATGTGAATTTGGGCAAAGTCCTTGCCCTCTCTGAATCTCTTTCTTCATCTGCACATTAGAGATAATAATACTTACCCCACAGGATGGTTGCAAGAAGTAAGTGAGATAGTATACATAAATAATTGCTTTCAGTGCATATCACATAGTAGGCACCCCATATGAAATATAAAGATTCACCACTCTGCAGCAGCTCACTTTGGGGACTCGTCGTCTCTTAAGGAAAGTCGTTGTATTTGTATTATAAAATACCAGGATCATTCCAATGGTCCATTTGAGCCTTAACTGCTTCCTCAGAGGAAACAGGTTATGACACTTATACATATTTGGGGCAGCCCTAAATTCCATGTCTCAAGCATGTAAGAATTCTGGGATGTCCAATTCTCAGTTGTGGGAAACAGAACCACGGATTGATCAAGTATGCTCAGTACAAAGAAGACACTGACTTCCGCTGCTTTCCCTTAGAAACAGCCTCATAAGTAGAGAATAGGGAACTACTTTCACGGAAGCTCCTTGTTTAAAAAGGCTGGGGGTTTCTCAGGACTGACCGGTTTTGACAAGGGGACCCTCAGTAGAGAAATCTGTGTTCACTTCAAAACTTAAAAGAGAGTGTGTTCAAGTGATAAAAAAAAAAAAAAAAAATACAGAGTTAATGCGTGAGTAGATCTCTAGGGCATTCTCATCCTAACTTCTCTTTTCCCAATTGGGAATATTGATGTTCAGGGTCTGGTCTTTACTGACTTCTCTCCTGCCTCCCACTACCCCCAAAACAGAAGAAGAAAGCTTGTCCTGTACCCCAACCCTTGGAAAAATGCCTATTGCCCTGTTTCAAGGGCTTTCTACTAGTGAAGCCAACATAAAGTAGACCCAGGGTTGGCAAATAGCTTAGCCCAGTCTAATGCACTCTATCTAATCCCACAAAGCAAGTTAGATGGAAAGTATGCTTCTGTGTCCCGGACACTACTATCTCAATGGATCAGGGTGAATGAGCAAACGTTAGCAACCTCAACCAGGTAAGTTGCTGGTCAAGTCTTCTCTCACGGGGATGACATGAAGGGATATATCATCGCTCAAGGCTTTAAAAATCAATTTGTGAATTTGTAAATGAACTTAAGATACCAAGGGAAAACTGAAGAGGTAATCAGTCAACCAAGTTACACACTGGTTCCTTCTAAGAGCTTTGAGAGCCTTAATAAGGCCCCATGAACATGGAAATGCCATTTTGTGAGGAATGTATACCAAGTGCTTGTACCAGTGTCTGCTACATTGTAAGTGCTCAATAAATGCTGGTAATTAATAATAATAACCAATAAGGAGGAAGATGAAAGAATTCCTATAATTTGAGCTCATAAGTTTTATCAGGCATCACACCAGCATTTTACATATGTTGTCTTATTCAATGCTCACAACCACCATGGGAGATATTATAATTCCCATTTTTTTGGATGAGGAAATTGAGGCATAGGAACTGAAGCAATTAGAAGAGAATGTTCACAAAGTTCCATGACGACACTTGCCCAACTGCTAGCATCTGTGCCTGCAGACTCTGCCTCCTCCATTACTGTCGATGAATTGTTGCTTTCCTCATCTAAGGACAGCTCCTGACTACTCAAGGACATCACTGCAGCAATATTCTTAAATCTTTATTTCCCTATCAATATTTCCTTCTCTACTGGATAATTCTCAACAGGTTTATGCTATTTGTTCTCTTCTTAAAAAAAAAAATACAAACTTCAGCTGATCCCACATTCACCTCCAGCTTCTGCCCGTTTAGATATTCCCTTCTACATCAAAAATTCTCTCAAGAATAGTCAAGATCATTGTTTACATTTCCTTTCTCTCTTGAACTTACTCTAATCTGACTTTTACTGCCACCCATCAACTGAACTGCGTTTGTGAAAGTCATTGACGACCTCCAGAATTCTACTGTCAATCCTCATCTTTTTTGGCCTAACAGCGTCATTTGACACAGGTGATCCCTCTGCTCCTTCTTGAAATGCTTTCTTCAGTTGACTCTCAGGACCCCACATTGCTCTGTTTTTCCTTCTCCCTCACCAGCTGTCCTTTCTCAGTCTCCTCTGTTGCTAGCATCTCTCTTCTAGTTACAGAAGAGTGTCAGAAAGCAGTCAAAAGCCCAAACTCTAAAGGCAGAAAGCCTACGTTGAAATCCTGGCTGCACAAGTCAGTAGGTGTATGATCTTAGGAAAGTTACTTAATCTCTTTCTCCTAGTTGTGTCATCTATCAAATAAGAATAATAAAGAGTTCTTACCTTATGGGGTTGCCGTGAAGATAGTAAATGAATTAATATATAGGAGCACTTAGAGCCTGGCACCTAGTAAACACTGCATGAACAGCAGCTATTTTGATTATCCACCTCTTAACACTGAGCACCTGAGGTCTTAGTCCTTGCATGACTGCTCTTCTCTGAGCGACCTCATCTCTCATGGCTTTAAAAATCATTTACAGGCAGATTTAAATCTACAGTCTAGCCCTCTCTGCAACAAGGTGATCCCAATGGCCTAATTAGTATTTCCTCTTAGATGTTTACTGGGTACCTCAAAATTGAGATATCTAAAACCAAACACCTGTTTTTCTCAACAAACTTGCTCCTCCCTCAGGTTTCTTCATCTCAGTTAATGACAAATCCATCTTTCCAATCGCTCAGGTCAAAAGCTTACCTTTCCCTCGACTTATCTTTCCCTCACACCCAACATGCAGTCTATCAACAAATCCTGGTGGCACTGTCTCTAAATATATTTAGAATTTGCCACCTCCCACTTTATCCATGGCTACCTACCTGGTTCAAGCCACCATGATCTCTTGCACGGATCATTTCAATAGCCTCTCACCAGTTCTGTGTGCTTCCGTCACTTCCCTCCTGCAGACTATTCTCAACACAGTGGGATCTTTTAAAACCTGGCGCGGTGGTTCACGGCTGTAATCCCAGCACTTTGGGAGGCCGAGGCGGGCGGATTGCCTGAGCTTGGGAGTTCGCGATCAGCCTGGGTAACAAGGTGAAACCCCGTCTCTAGTAAAATACAAAAAAAATTAGCCGGGCGTAGCAGCATGCACCCGTAGTCCCAGCTACATGAGAGGCTGAGGCAGGAGAACTGCTTTGAACCCGGGAGGCGGAGCTTGCAGTGAGTAGAGGCCGAGATCGCGCCACTACACTCCAGCCTGAGCAACAGAGTGAGACTCTGTCTCAAAAACAAAAAACGAAAACAAAAAAAAAACAAAAAACAAAAACCAAAACAAAACCTGGGGCCAGATCATTCCGCTCCTCTGCTCAAAACTCTCCAGGAGCTTCCCACTGCACTCAGGAAACAAATGCCAGTGTCTTCATAATAGTTTCTAAGCCCCTAAAAGGTCCAGCTCTCTGCTTCCCCTCTTAAATCTCTTGAGGCTCATTCCCTATTACTCTCCCATCACTTCAGGTGCCCTAGACACACAGACTTCTTGCTGGTCTTTGAACACACCATGCTCCACTCTGACCCCTGCCCCTCCAGGGCTTGTAAGCTTGCTTTCTATCTGCCTGGAGCACTCTACTCCCATATACCTACCTGATTCATTTCTTTACCCCTTCAACCTTCTTTCCAATGTTACCTTCTCAGTGATACCTTCCCTAATCATCCTATTTAAAATTGCTTTCTTCAGCCAGGTGCGGTGGCTCACGCCTGTAATCCTAGCACTTTGGGAGGCCGAGGTGGGTGGATCAGCTGAGGTCAGGGATTTGAGACCAGCCTGGTCAACATGGTGAAAACCCGTCTCTACTAAAAATACAAAAATTAACTGGGTGTAGTGGCAAGCACTGTAATCTCATCTATTCGGAAGGCCGAGGCAGGAGAATTGCTTGAACCCGGGAGGCGGAGGTTGCAGTGAGCCGAGATCATGCCATTGCATTCCAGCCTGGATGACAAGAGCAAAACTCCATCTCAAAATAAATAAAATAAAATAAAATAAATTGTTTTTTTCTCAGCACTCTCTCTTCTCCAACTGTATTTTTCTACATAATACTAGTCACTGAATAACATGCATTTTCTACTTATATGTGTGTTGTTTTTCTTCAAATGTCTCCCTTTATAAATATGTAAGCTTGATGAGAGTAGTTTTCTCTCTCTCTCTCTTTTTTAACTGCTGTCCGTCCATTGCCTAGAAAAGAGCTTGCACCAAATAGATACTCATTAAATATTTCTTTTGAACGGATGGATGGGACTAAGAGGATGAAACCTCTTGCCGGAGGCCACAGAGTTAATACATGATGGAGCTGGACTTAAACAGATCTTTCCGCTTCACAGCCCTTGTTCTTTCCAATGCACCAGTACTATCTCTACCGAAGTGTTGTGAAGACCATACTAGACTTACTAGTGCCCACCTAAACAATGTTTTAAATTCTTAGTGACTGATGGGTCTTATGCTACATTTCACTGGCTTCAGGCTGCCTGGCTCTCTGTCACTGCTTGCTAACATTTCTATCAACAAAATACTTCGTGAGCTGTGAGTGTATTTTACCAAAAGGCAGAATAGCCACTTTATTGCTTTGAATAGATTTATTGGAAGTCAGCATTCTGACTGAAATGAGAATTTTCCTTATGGTAGATGTCCTTGGCTGTCCATTCAAAGACAACATGCTGTCTGCAAGGCCTTTTAAATGTCTTTTGTGCGGCCAGGCGCGGTGGCTCAAGCCTGTAATCCCAGCACTTTGGGAGGCCAAGATGGGTGGATCACGAGGTCAGGAGATCGAGACCATCCTGGCTAACACGGTGAAACCCCGTCTCTACTAAAAAATATAAAAAACTAGCCGGGCGAGGTGGCGGGCGCCTGTAGTCCCAGCTACTCGGGAGGCTGAGGCAGGAGAATGGCGTGAACCCGGGAGGCGGAGCTTGCAGTGAGCTGATATCCGGCCACTGCACTCCAGCCTGGGCGACAGAGCAAGACACCATCTCAAAAAAAAAAAGAAGAAAAGAAGAAAAAAAGAAAAAAGTCTTTTGTGCACAAAATTATTTGACAAAAAATAAACAATACCCTGGAATAACTGAGTTTTTGAAGCATGTTTCAGGACCAGTGGTTGAGCACTATGAGGGATCAGAGACTTTGTGAGTTGTTTTCAATAATACGTGAGAAAATAAATTTGCTTTTCACTGATTACCTTTTGAATCTCTTTAGTGTCCATCGGGAAGGACATGCTGTCCTTACAGGGCAGTCTAGGAAGGACCCTCCACTGGGAGAGAACTCTGGTGAAGTTCAAAGACCTCTGGCTTAGCAGACAAAAATCCTAGGTTTCATTCCCAGTTCTATCCCTGACCATCTGGGAGGCCTTGGGGAAAGCTCTTCAATCCACTTGGCTTCTGCTTCTTTATCTATATAAAGCAAAGACTGAACTAGCTTATCTTTGTTGTCCCTTCTAGGTTTAAGTTTCTGTTAGATGACGAGTTCCATTCCCAGTTGTGAGGGTGAATGTGTGTTTTGTTACAATGAAGTGACTGGTGACTGAGTTTAAGCCTGTAGACTACTCTGGTTCTAAGCAGACCAAACCTACCTGGTCAGTGTCAGAATGTATTCATTCATTCAGCACCCATTAGATACTTGCCACTCTGTTACATGTTAAGTATATAAACAGGAGTAAAACAGTTTGTATATTAAAGGAGTTCATAGCCCAATGTGCAATGCAGCAAAGCACATAAACAATTATAATCCTATGAGGATGAGGGAAAACAAAGGAGGGCCATTTGATTAAGTCTAGGACGTAGGGATGGCTTTTTGGAAGATGTGACCCTTAGGCTGAATCTTGAAGAATGAGAAGGAGTTGTCCTGGAGGAGAAAGGCAGGAAGGGGTAAAATGGGTGATCCAGACAAAGAAAAACATCATCTGTAAAGGTAAGAAGCTGCAATAATGGGCTCATGTTTAACCAACTGAGATTTTTGAGTAGAGTTCTGACTTTATATCTTATTTCTCCTACTATTTTCTGTAAATTTAAAAACTCTTATCTTTGTTCATCCCAAGGATAAGAAAGGAGATTTGCATTTCAAATTCTATTCAATAGCATTGTATAAGAAAGATGGTGAAGAAATTGACCCAAAGTGATATCTGATCATTATTTTTATATTTCTTTGCTAATGTTGTCTTTGTGTCCTGCCATCTGTGTCTCCCACTCTGGCCCTCACTATTCTGCTGAATAAATTATGTACGTGTACCACAACCTGCCAGAATGTGTCAGCATTCATCAAGTAAAGATGTAACACAGCCAGATAAATCTTGCATGAGGAAATGTTTTATCCTGAGAATTAGGATGGGAGGCCCAAGGCACACACATCCTGGGCTTGAGTTCTGCCTTGGAACTCATGTTTTTCATCTATAAAATGGGAGGAAATGACAGTATTTACTTCAAAGTTTTGTGAATTAAAAGAGATAATTCATATAAAGCTATTGGCCCAATGACTGGCACAGGGGAGGAGTTTGATGACTTTTAGTTGATAAATTCTAGTACAGGCATTTTCTTAGAAATAGGCATCTGAAACTCAAAACTTATTTAGTGTTGTGTCACTTGACTCAATGCACTCCCTATATTAAACTATAAAACTTGGAATTTAATTATTAGGTTTTAGCTAGAATGCAGATATCATTGTTCAAGCAACTGTGAAAGTAATCCTATCAGACCCTAACTTGCCAATGTTCAGTTACTGGGCAGCCAGCGGCCAAGACTGAGGTACATGTTTAGCCAGCGGATCCATGAACTAAGACCAGGCTAGATTTGCCAAGGATGTTGCTCTTTTTAAGGTCAATTACAGTTTACAAACCTTTTTTTATTTGAGTTCCTGGGGCATGGATTGTCTTCAACTTTATATCTTCAGTGATTAGCACAGTGTGTGGCAATTGTAGGTGCTTTTCGAGGCTTTGCATTCATCTGCCATAATTGGTACCGCTTAGGCCTTGTAGATAATTAACTGCACATGTCCACTGTCATATTGCAGAGTTACATGGTAATTGTGCACCTATGGTGTCCAGTCACTGTTACAGAACTTGTGGGCAATGTAGCAAGATGGCATGTAGGTGCATACCAAGAACTTGGACCCTCATTCCAGATATGTATCATGGACATGAGACTCAAAAGACAGTTTTTGCAACCATTAAGGTAACCTCAACATTGCCATGAGAAGGAAGTAAAATGATGTATGTCAAAATAATGAAATATACAATGTTTAGTAGCTATTGGACAAGGTAGGAGTTGCTGGAGCTGCCAGTCCCTACCACTTCTCAGCTTCAAGTTTCAACACGGTATCACAGCATAAGGATTCATGAGAGTAGGTGCAATACACTACCTTCAACACACTGCAGCCACGTCTGTTTGCTCACTGGAGAAAGGGTGGAGTTTGTCTCCAAAAAATATGTCCCTCAAGGATGTCTATAATATATTAACTTTGATATGTTCTTTACTTCTCTCAAAGTGGATGGTCCACTGGTTTAAAACGCTGTGATATGCCTGTAATCCCAGCATTTTGGGAGGCTGAGGCAGGAGGATCACTTGAGGCCAGGAGTTCAACACTAGCCCGAGCAGCATAGTGAGACTCGTCTCTACAAATTTTTAAAAATTATTTACTCTGAAGGGTCCTTCCTTTGTTCCCTGTGTCCCTTTTCTGTGAATGTCAACACTTTATTTTGGTGTAAACACAGGGATCTGGAAAATATATTGTATTTGAAATTTTCTTGGTTCCTGAGCTAATCTGTTTGAATTTGAATACTTAAAGGGTAGTGGGGTGAATATATTCATCCTATAGTTGTATAGAACTCTAGAGCTTATTCCTCCTATATAGCTTAATTTTGTAAACTTAATGTTGAGGTTTCAGGATCCATGTAGGGAGTCCAAGAAGCTTGGCAAGTCTTTCTCAGGGTTTTCCAAGATCTGGCAGGAGCTCATATTGGGCAGGCAAAATCCCCTAGCCACTGCTCTGAGCATATTCTTCATAAGGAGCAGGAGAGACTTAATGCCACACTTTCTGAATTTCCCCAGCCCAACGTCTCCTGATACTCTTCCCAGAGAAAATATCCTTTCAGTTAATTACGACTTCTATAAGATGTGCAAGTATATGTCAAATTGCTCATTTTCATCAAGCTTAACCCAGTACTCTGCCGAACAGTTTCAGATGCTCGATACATTTCTGTGGAAAAAGTAAAAGCATGCATGAAAGAATGTTTTCATCCCTGTGATTAAATAGGGGTCATTTTCTTTCTGTCTCCCCAAGAAACAGAATGCTCTAAATAAACCAGAGGTCACTTGCTGATAGGTTTTGGGCAGGAGGGGCCATTGGCTCTCATATTTCAGGGCTGCTCTGTGGCGCCTCCGGTTTCGTCGGGATGTCACGTTTTCAGTAACAGCATTTGCTGTGCTTCTAACGAACAGCCAGTGACAAACACAGAGCCTCTGCCTCTCCCCAGGACCTGCAGAGGACAGAGAGGCCGCAGCTGGGAAAGACAGAACAAGCCCATATTTCATAACAATTACTCTGGATTATCAGGAAAGGTGGCAAGAAAAACTATTAGTAAGTTGGTAGAAAGAAGATTTATGGCTTGGAAGCCCAAAGGTGTGACAGGTTTCTCCTCTGATGAAAAATCACTTCTCTGGAGGTGAGAAAAGGGTAGGCTCCCTGTTCAGCAGATGGGAATCTGTCAAGTTAACCTCACTTTTTTGAATAATTGTTAGTCTCAGTCCAAAAACATCCCTTCGACTTCTTAGGGCAAATAATTTCTTTTTTATCCCAGGGAATATTGCAAGTTTCGCAAGGTTTAACATGGCCGCCTCCACCAAAATCCTGTCTTATTACCTATATATTTATCAGTGCTTTATTTTTTTAATTTTAATTGACAAACATTGTACATATTTATAGGGTACACAGTGATGTTGCGTACATATATAGTGATCAGATCAGGGTAATTAGCATATCTACCATCTCAAATGTTTATCATTTCTTTTTTGAGAACATTCAACAACATTCATTCTTCTAGCTATTTGAAACTATGTAATATGCTATTATTATCTATATTCATCCTATAGTTGTATAGAACTCTAGAGCTTATTCCTCCTATATAGCTTAATTTTGTAAACTTAAACAAATCTCTCCCTATTTCTCCTTTCACCCCACTACCCTTTAAGTATTCAAATTCAAACAGATTAGCTCAGGAACCAAGAAAATTTCAAATACAATATATTTTCCAGATCCCTGTGTTTACACCAAAATAAAGTGTTGACATTCACAGAAAAGGGACACAGGGAACAAAGGAAGGACCCTTCAGAGTAAATAATTTTTAAAAATTTGTAGAGACGAGTCTCACTATGCTGCTCGGGCTAGTGTTGAACTCCTGGCCTCAAGTGATCCTCCTGCTTCAGCCTCCCAAAATGCTGGGATTACAGGCATATCACAGCGTTTTAAACCAGTGGACCATCCACTTTGAGAGAAGTAAAGAACATATCAAAGTTAATATATTATAGACATCCTTGAGGGACATATTTTTTGGAGACAAACTCCACCCTTTCTCCAGTGAGCAAACAGACGTGGCTGCAGTGTGTTGAAGGTAGTGTATTGCACCTACTCTCATGAATCCTTATGCTGTGATACCGTGTTGAAACTTGAAGCTGAGAAGTGGTAGGGACTGGCAGCTCCAGCAACTCCTACCTTGTCCAATAGCTACTAAACATTGTATATTTCATTATTTTGACATACATCATTTTACTTCCTTCTCATGGCAACCTCATGAATTAGGCATTGTCTTTCATTGTGCAGATTAGAAAAATGACGCTCAGTTCCCCAAGGTGAAGTCAGCACTAGGTCTCAAGCTCTGGACTCCTTTGCTAATTCTCTTTCCATGACACCTCCTTCTGGCATTGTGCAAGATGAGAAATGCTCATCCTCACTCCTACACACATACTTCTCCTTGGAATTGACTATTTGGTATCGGTGTCCTGATGGGAACATATTATACATGATAGCAGACAGGCTGAAGCCAAAGAAGCCAACAAAGTAAGGAGCAATGGAAAGTGCCTTGGGCTATCAGCCTAGTGTGGTTTAGCTTCAAATCAGATTCCGTATGCTGCTTTGATTTGAAAATAATAGCAATAATAATATTTCATTTGTGCCTCACAACCATTTGCCAAGGGGGTTTTCCCATCCTAGATTTACCTATGGCTGAGGCTAAAATAATTTTTTACTGAGGCTCTCAGTTGGCAAGAAGTTACTGATTCATAATCAAATTCAGAGTTTCTTGGCTCCAAGTCCAACACTTTTAAAATAACCTCTTAAAGCTTATATGAACAAAAATCAGGTTCATTAGATAGCCTGATAAGAAATGAGCTTATAAATTTTCCAGATCCTGCATGGAATTAATAATATGGTTAATCTGAACAACAAAAAGAACTGTATTAGGACTGACCCTTTAATGATAAAAGTGTAATGCCTCGTACATAGGAGGTACTCAAGAAATGTCTGCTAAGTAAATGAATGTATGAATAAAAGAATTGAACTATACTGGCACATTAGCATACCTTGAAAGGTTGGACAACCCAGTGACAGGATTCACTGGTGCACAACTGACCAATTCACTGAATACTAAACATCAAATATCAAGTCTTCTGAAGTCATATGAAGCATCTCCTTACAACCCATTAGGGAGGCCAGACAACTTCCCCAAATCCAAACAGTGGTGATTTGATTTCAGGAGCACACAAAAGGCCAGGAGGCAAGTGGTCTAAGCAATCATCAAAATCTTCCCTGGGTGACCCTCCTGAGGGCAGGAGGTTTAACAGACTGGCACTTTGCTCCCCTGGCCCTCCAGTTCCTACAGCTGCAGCCACTTGACTTTGACCACAAACTCAGCCCCATCCAAGCCTCCTAGGTCAAACTGCTGCTGCTGAAGGCTTTTTAAGGAGATAGGACTTAGTAGTGAGCTTCCTCAGGGTCAAGACAATCTTGCTTCTGGTCCAGGGCTAACCTTGTGCTTTTATTGGGGACTTACCTCATTCTTATGCTTAATCTTTTGCCACCTTTTATTTTATTCCCTTGAATCCAAGTCTCTATTTTGATAAACTGAGAAGTATCTTATGTTCTTCAAGCCAGGCCCTGCCTTGTTCCTATCAACTCTGTAATAGCCATGACAGACCTGCTTCAGGCTGCTATTGGTAACACTCCCAAATTCTGTCTGTACAGAACAACTCTTCTCATCGCCAGCTCCCAGCCTCCCTAGAGCTATCATGCTCTAACTTCTTTCTCCTATAGCCCTCCCTTCCCCACATCTATTCAGTCAGTGGGTCTTGCTAAACACACTATTGCATTCAGCTGTCACTGCATTAATGTAGACCTATCTTATATCTCATCTGATGATTATAATAGGCATTCAAAATGTAATCTCTCCCAACAAGATGGTCTACATTGCCAGCAGAGGAATCTTCCCTGACCAATACCTATATGTATCCTCCCTATAACCCTGCTTAAAATGTTTCCATTGTTCTCTACTATGTGTAGTGTGCTTGGCAGCGTAATGGCTCCTTAAGGATGTCCTAATCCTCAGAACATAAGAACATATTAGGTTATATGGAAAAGGATAATTAAGTTTGTAGATGGAATTGAGATTTCTCATCAGCCGACTTTAAAATAGGTAGATTATCCTGGATTATCTATGTGAGCCCAGTCTAATCACAAGAGTAGAAGAGAGTAGCAGAAGATGGCTCACAGAAACGTGACTTCACAGGCATTCAACCTGTGATTAGTTGTTTTGAAGATGGACAAAGGGAACCACAAGCCAAGAAATGTGGCAGCCTCTAGAAGCAGGGGATGTCAGTTTACAGCCAGTAAGAAAACATGGACCTCTGTCCTAGAACTGCAAGGCAGTGGATCCTGCCAACAGCCCCAGTGAGCAAGGAAACAAATCCTTATCTAGAGCTCGAGTTTAGCCCCATGAGACCTATGCTGAGCATATGACTTACAGATCAATAAGATAATAAATTTGTGTGGTTTAAATCCCTACGCTTGTAGTAAATTTGTTACAGCAGAGATAGAAAACAAATACTAAGAGATAAAGATAAAGCTCTTCCCGTGGACTGCCCTGGAATATGGCCCAGGGTGGTGTCTTCAGCCCTAATCCTGGTTCTTCCTAGCTGCTGCTTCTGCTCCAAGAACACCAAACTGACTGTGACATCCCCATGATTATCTGCCAGCAACACTCTCCCTTGTCTGCTCAGCCTGGGAGATTCATCTCTGGCTCTAGAAACCTCCTAAGTACCCCACATGTCTGTCCCTCAGTCTCCCAACACCCTGGCCTTAGGACCTCTTCTTTGTGCTCTCAGAACTCCCTGAGACTGTAAGTCTCTGTCTTGCCATGTGACACTCGCTTTATCTGTTTATATGTCTACTATATGTCCCCGCCCTATCCCAATCTGTAAACTCCTTGAAAACAAGGATCTTACCCAACTCTCTGGTGCTTTAAGCATTTAGAAGAGTGCTTAGTATATAGTAAGGCCTGAATAAATGGTTTTTGAACCAAACCTTCTGGGATTCTCTGGCACTGACATTTAAAGTTAGCTCTAGAGTATGTGGTTGTATTGGGGCAGTATTGTGGGGAATTGGGAGAAGGGGGATTATACAGAGCAGGCCTCATAGTCTACTTTAGGCTGAGATTATTTGATTCTTAGGGAAATAAGAACCCCCATTCCTAGTCCATGCTTCCCAAACCAGCTTATCAGATTATTACATTGAAGCTTGGACCAAACCCTTCCTAATGATTATATAACAACTTATAGATATAGATAGATAATGTGTAGGTTTGGAGGGAGGGATATCCTTGGGTTCCCAGGTACAACGCCATTTAATAGCATTCCTCAGACCCTCTAGATAGCACCTTTCCTTGCCTCATTCACAGTTCCTTCTTTTTTGTGAACTTGGGTTCTTCTGTTTACATCTCCAATGCTCATATGGGATCGTATCTAACATCTAACTTAGGATCCTTCTTTCACTGCTATACATGCAAGAACTTCCCATTCTGATAGAAAAAGTGGTTCTGAACACCTTGCTAGAGCCTTTCTACAGAGTCAGGAAAAGGCAAGAAATAAAAGTATTTCCTTCAATTCACATATTGTCAACTAAGCTGCAAACTTACATAACTTTGATCAAAGAATTCCAGTGATAGTTTTAAAATGTCCTTTGCTGATTTCCTGGGCCTGTCCTCTTTGCAGGATTCAGCCCATCTGGAAGTGTCTTGGTGTCTGGTTGTGGGGACTATGGGACAGCCAAGATGGGCCAGTGGCCATAGACAGGCAAACAGAGGAAGAACCAACCTGAACAGCCATAGCTCTAAATTTTCTCAGAGAGAAGCATGCATTTACAGATCACAAATGGTCGACTTACACATGCATCGAGTGGTTCTGTGGGGGAATGTATCTTGGCCTTCCTTGCAGGGGTCTACTTTGTCAGCTCTCAAAATGTTCAAGGGGACTGGGCATGGTGGCTCACGCCTGTAATCCCAGCACTTTGGAAGGCCGAGGTGGGTGGATATCACTTGAGGTTAGGAGTTTGAGACCAGCCTGATTAACACGGTGAAACCCCATCTTTACTAAAAATACAAAATTAGCCGGGCATGGTGGCAGGTGCCTGTAATTCCAGCTACCTGGGAGGCTGAGGCAGGAGAATCACTTGAACCTGAGAGGCAGAGGTTGCAGTGAGCTGAAATCGGGCCATTGCACTGCAGCCTGGGCGATAGAGCAAGATTCTGTCTTAAAAAAAAAAAAATTTGTGGGACTACAGAGAAATGGGCAGCTCCTGCCCACATCCAGAAGGTTCAGTTTCTCGGTTCTGAAGGAACGGCTTCCCTGTGTTCCTTTCAGTGTGCTCTAGAACTCACCCCTCCCACCTCTTCAAGGTATTTGCTTCAGCAATTTCTACTCCATCTCTAGCATTGCAATTATTTTCCTCCCTACCAGATAATTTTCATCAACATATAGTAATGTTTTCCCAGAGAAAATCTTTTTGATACCATGTTTCTCTCTAGCTACTGTCCCATTTTTCTGTACCCTTTCCAGCAAACTACTCTTGAGTTATCTGTGCTTGGTGCCTCTCAATCCTCTCCTCTCATTCTCTCTTGAGCCCTTTCCAATCCTGCTTTTGTTTCCACACTTACACTGAAACAATTATTGTCAAGGTCAAACATGACAGCCAATGTCCCCTTCTTAACCTTCATTTGACCTATCAATAGCATTTTACATTATTGAATTATTTTTCTTGAACCATTTTCTTTGCTTATAGGACTGTCCTCTAACAAGCCATCCCCTACCCAGTTTCCTATGTTAATTTCTTATTTCTGTCCAACTTCTTACACAGGAGTTGTCCAGTTCACTCTTCTCTGTCCACGTCCACTCCCTTAGCACATTCATCCAATCTTAGGCTGCTAAATATGATCTGAACACTGTGGAGTATGCTCTTGACTTTAGTGTGGATCTTTCCTCTAAACTCCAAACTAATTTGTTGAATTGCCTCCTCACTATCTCCATGTGGATGTTAACACACATCCACATGGCTTAAACAAAGCCCACCTTCAAGCCTCTTCCCTCCTAAGATGTCACCATCTTGAAATTGTCATGTTCTGAATCTTGTTCTCTTTCTTTCATACATCTAACCCGACTAACCCATCATTCAAAGTTGACTCTCCCTTCAAAACATATCCAGTACTTTGCCATAATCCCACCATCCTCACCTCCTGCACATCTGCCCCAGGTCCAAGCAAGTCATCTCTTGTCGGGCTGTGAACAAGCCTTGTAATTGGGCTGTCAACTTCTGCCTTTGTCTCTACACAGCAAAGGGGAGATCTTTACAAAGGTGGTTCTGATTCTAAGCACAAAGCCAGAATGATCTTTTCAAAATGTAAGTTTCAGTTCCTGAATCACTCAAAATAAAAGCCACAGTCCTGACCATGGCTTTGAGGCTATATGGGATTTGGTCTCTGAGACCCCATCACCCACCACATTTCTCCATCCTCATTTAACTCAGCCACGTTGACCTCCTTTCTGTTCCCAAAAAAATGAGAAGCAGGCTCCACCTCAGGGTCCGGGCACCTCCCTTCTCCTTGGCTTGGAGCACCTTGTTCTTCGTATATTCATGACTCATTCTCCTGCTCTCCAGATTTATCCTTCAAAGTTACCCACTCAGGAGACCCTCCCTTGGTCACCCTACATAAAATAGTCTTCCCTTTCCCACAGCAAAAGACCCAAATTTCTGCTTTTCTTCCCTGTAGCAAGAACAAAATATGACGGAGGGGGAAAAAAAGAAAAATACAGAGAAGGGAAGGGAGATACATCCTTATCACAAAATAACATCCAATCACAAGAGAAACAAGAAAATAAGGAGAGAAAGGAGCCAATTTCATGATGGGCTTGGGGCACATTGAGTGTAGGGGTGCAGGGAAGACTCCAAAGTGGAAACGCCCAGTGGTCAGTTATTTGACCAGGTATCTCCTGCAGAGACAATGCTTTGAATTGCTGGAGCATGAAGGAAAACTGAACAGGTAGCCTATTTTGTCAAGACTTGACTTGAAGGACATGACCACACCACCAAGGATGATGTGAATCTGGAATGCAGCCCCTTGTGATTGACATACCATAATCACAACCCCTTGTGTGTGCACAGAACTTTAGAGTTTGTAACTTGCTTGCATACAGGTGGCTTTGTGTGACCCTCCCCACACTGTGATTTCAATGGGACCGGCATTGCACGTCCACATCACACAGGAAGGATGCTTGTCATGTAAGCCTACCAGAAGGGAAAGAGGCAGCTGGCAGCTTGCAGGATCACTATCCTCAGCAAACAACAACAACAAAAACCAGCATACTTTTTAAATGTAAAAAAAAATACACACACAAAAAAACCCAGAGTTTCCTGGGCCTTACCCTGCTTATTCAACTGGTAGTCTCTTGATGTATTCAGGAATCTGCATTATTCCCAGGTACTCCAGGGAATTCTTAGGCACACTAATAATTGTCCAACAACCTCCATCTTTGTTGTTTACAGTTGATATAAAGTGAACCCCCAAGTACATTTGTAAAACTCAGGCCACACAGGGTGTGAGTTATGAAACTCAGGCTACATTCAGCAGGGAGATTATCCCAACCACATAGCAGCTTTCCTGTCACGAGAATCAGATTGGCTCTAAGGCAACCTCCAGACCCTGCAGGATCCAGCAGGTCTTCCCTGGGCTCCTATCCCATGGAAGCAATGAGTAAAGGGTGATACAGGAAGGCCCTGTGGAGCCCTCATGTCATAGGTGTTATCTTCATCTGCTAGGTTATTCCACAAGCCAAGCATCCATTTCTGTGAAGCCCTGGCCACCTGCTTGTCTTAGGAGTAGGTGGTAGCTACCAGGGTTGAGTGAGAAAAGAACCCCTCTTGGTCTGTTCTAAAGGCTAACCAGAACGGGGATTACCGAACTTTTTCTGTAACAGGGAAGAGAGTAAATATTTTCAGCTCCATGGGCCATCTGGTCTCTGTCACAACTACTCAGCTCTGCCACTGCAGCTCAAGAGCAACCATACATAATATCTAAATAAATGGGCATGGGTATACCTTAATAACACTTGACATACAAAAAAAGGCCATGGGCTGGGCTGGGCTGGGCTGCCAGCCCTACATTGCCAACCTCTGCACTGGAGTCAAGACAGATGTCCCATCTTCTTGATTTTCTAAACTGATAAAGGTGATATGAATAATTCAAAGCAAATGAAAATATCTTTTAAAAAGCCTAAAGCCCAGCATTCCCCACACTCACTATATAGCTTTGGAAAGCATTACACTAGTCTTGTGGCCGCAGATTTAGCTTTCTAATTATGTTTTGCTCAGGATATTAATATGGGCTTACATTCTCTGAGCAGATCCCATTCAGGACTCAGGAGGAGGCCACAAGTGAATGTGCAGAGCAAAGTGAAAAGAAAAAAAAATAAAACAAAACTGGCCTTGGATTAAAATTAGCCACAAGTTAATTGAGAAAAGACTGCCTATAACCTGCCAGTGGGAATGAGAGATGCACTGTGAGTGGCTGTGGGTTTATTAAATTTGAAAATGGCATCTCTCACCTTCATTTACTTGGTTCCCAAAGGCCCATGTTCAAGCAGGTGAAAGTCAGAAGGGCAGGGAGCTCTCTCCTGAGCCAAGGAGGATATTCTCCTGACGTGCACATTCTAAATCAGGGAAGCAGGAAATGGTGGAGAGTGTTAGCATTTGTTGATTGCCTATCACCTATGAGACATGTTGTAAGTGGCTTTATGAATAATAATAATAATAACAGCTAATATTTTTTGAGCACTTGCTCCTTACTAATTTTTTGCGTAAGTTATTTCATTTACACCTCCCAAGGATGCCACAGATTAAGTACTATTATTATACCCTTTTTACAAAAACTTAGATTAAATGACTTTCTCAAATTCACAGAACCATTTAAAATAGACAGTATGACTCCACAGTGCTCACTTTTAAGCAATGTTCAATTGCCCCTAAACTATCTATTTCTCACACACACAGACACACAAACCTTTCTATAAGGGAGGTGTTATTAGCTCCACTTTGCAGATGAGAATGCTGAGAATATAGGTGACATCTCCGGCTGAATACAACGTCAGAGGCAGCCCCAGATCCAGGTCTGTTTAACTGAGAGTCCATATTCTATTCACTGCCAGTTGCTACCTGGTGGCCTAGGCCGTGTCATTGACCCACCTAAACCTCCTGCCCTCTGCTGTAAAATTAAGATAACAGTGTCTGTCTTGCCTACCTTCCAGGACTGGTAGAAGGCTTAAATAATAATCCTACACTTTCAAAATCATGCACTTTAAAAATGAGACTGTACTGAGTAATTGCAGCTTATTGATTAGAGATATAAGCTTTGGAGTCTGATAAATCTCAATTCAGCTTCCGAATCTGTCACTTGCCAGCTAGGTAACCTTGGATGAGTTCCCAAGTCTCTCTAGTTTTACATGCTTTTATCGGTAGAGTGGCTGTAATAGTACTCTCATTCCCAGAAAGTTGTTGTAAGTATAAAATGAGATCCTGCTAGACCTTGCCACCAAGATACTCAAAGTATATAATTCCTTACTCATTTTATATTGATTAGAGAAATGGAAGAACTCAGAGGTTTTAAAACATGAGATTAAGAACTCTGGGAGTACAACTGCAATAAAAAAATTAATAACTTAGAGAAAGAGACTTTTGGCAGAGGTCATGTCCTTGCCTCCTGCTAGATGACTCCTTTCTTCTTGTTCAGATACCTCCACAGCTGTGGTCATATGAATACTTCTGCAGACACTGTGAAAATAACTCCCCTGGATCCTATTGAGTTATCTACTTCCATTAACAGAAACCTATACAGCCATAAAGACTAGGCATATAGCATTTATTGCAAGCAGGAGAGTCAGTGGGGAAGCCCAAACTTGGTTTCCCAATTCTAAAAATAAGGAAGTGGCTGCAGACCCAACTCCCTTGCCTCTGAGCCCAGTGACAGCCTCTCCAAACATGCTAGAACAGATTAGGGATTTCTGTAGACGTGTGCAGGCTTTGTCAGAGTTGAAGCAATTGGCCCATCAATGACAGAGACCCTGACCTGCAGAGTGTGTTCCAAAGTCATCTTCCTGCAAGTCATTTCATTTAAAATTAGGAGCCACTCCACCCCTATAAAAACAAGATAGTGGTTTGCTTCCCAGGCCAGGCCTCACATAGTCTTAAGCTGAGGAATAGCAGCCCTAGAGTAGTAAACTCATTAGGACTGCCAGTTTCAGTCTTTGTTTCCCCAGAAAAATGCATTACATATCCCATAGCAAGACAGGCATGAAGACCCAGGGATGAGCTGAATCACCAGCTGCAGCAATATGAGCCATTCAGTACCATGCCTTTGGAGAGCCAGGAAAATTAGGGGGTCAGAGAAAATGAGACAGTTTTTTTTGTAAAGCACTAAACAGATAAGAGGCACTTTTGTTATTGCTGTTGTGATGGAGATCACACAGACCACGGGTGACCAAGACTATGAAAGAGATTTTCCTCCATAACCGTGAAGGCTGCTTTACACTCTGTGCATTTTAAGACAAAAAAAAGGATAATAATATTAGATATCCTTATCCTTTTGAGGACTTTGGAAAACTCTATGTAATCTCTTTTACAGAACTGCTGTTGGGAGATTAGCACTTTTCTTAAACGCTGACTGTAACTGTTAATACAATGTCCATTTTCATTGAGTACTGACTGTGTGCTAGATATTGTGATTTATATTGACTGTTGTGAGTACTTGTAACAACTCTGAAAGGTAAATATTCCCACTGTCATTTTACTGATGATGAAATTGAGACATCAAATTTGCTAACTGTCCCAAGGCCATGTAACTAATAAGCAGTTGAATTGGTATTAAAGCCCAGATCATTTTGACTTCAACACTTGCCTTTTTCTACCACATTATTACTCTGTTTCCTCAGCCTTTTTCCATTAGACTTTCTTTCTATATGGGTCAGTTGGAAAAAGCCATTTGCTCTGTGCTGAATTTAGAGCCTGCTGAGTTGTGTTGAAACATGGCTCTGTCTCTTTGACTAATTATCAAGAGTCTTCGTATGACCCCACACATACTTTGCTCTGTCAAAGAGCTTGAGGAAAGGATTGCAACATGAGTGTGTTTTATGATAGTCCCTGGTGAAATTAGTGACCTTGGATAAGGTTTCAGGATAATTCTTTGGACCATTGTTCTATATCCACTTCCTTTACCAGCTGTCAAGGTAGTTCATATCATATTCTTCTTAATGGAAGGATCCATTTCCACCTCCACCTTGCTGCCACCAACACATACACATACATATTTTCACGCTGCTTTCAAATAACTCTATATCAATTAGCTCTTTTAGTTCCCCTTATAAAGGAAGAGAAAGAGATCCAGGCAATGGAAAGTTAAAAAGATATAGTTTATAATGCAAGAGCTAAGTCACTTCTACCTCAGTCTTTGAGATGTGCTTCTCCTGGCTTTGAAAATTCACAGAAAATTTTAGTCAATCAATAAATCAATAAAATGGATGCTTCATCCCCTTCTATCCTAGACTTCTGCAGTTGCTAAAATTATTGTGCAATATGCAAAGGATAGTAGACACGTTTTTCCCTGTAAGAGCATTTGCATAACCACTTCTAGTTTATATAAGCAGTGTACCGATTTATCCAATTTTTCTTTAGAGAAAACATGTTCTGCTCAGAGCCTGGTTCTGGTCTGCTTGGAGGCACATGATATCAACTTCTCCCAGCATGATTGTCATCTTAGCCTCAGTTTGATGTAGCTCTCTGGTCCTTGTGCCTTGTGTTCTCTTGTATCATGTCTTACATTGAAATACTGTTTTTTGTTTTTTGTTTTTGGCTGTGGTTCAATTTGTTACAATTAATGAACCAACCAATACATTATTATTTACTAAAGTTCAGAGTTTATAGTAGAACTTTATGTGGTATGTTGTGTTTTATGAATTTTGACAACAGTATAATGACATGTATCCATTATTATAGTGTCATACAGAATAGTTTCACTTCCCTAAAAAATCCTCCATGCTCCACCTATTCATCTCTCCCTCCCCATACCCACCTATCCCCAGAACCTGGGCAACCAGTGATCTTTTTACTCTTTCCATAGCTTTGCCTTTTCCAGAATGTCATATGCTTGAAACTATATATTATATAGCCTTTTCAGATTAGCTTTTAAACAGTATTTTAACTTTTAAAAATCTGTGAAACTAGCTCTCAAATTCACTAGGAGTGGTCTACCAATTTGTATTAATTTTGCAAGGTCCCTAAACAAGGCAAAATCTAGAGGACTGATTTTACTGCTGCTATCAATTTCTGGGTTGCTGCAGAAATGTTTTGAAGAGTGAGGTGGTTTAGTATAAAAAGGTTGAGTCAATCATTTTCCCCAATTCCACAATCATTGACCCATTCAAAGTCTTTCATTTCTGTTTGAATTTTAAAATTTATCCATCTCTTTTTTTTTTTTTTGATGGCTGCATAGTATTCCATGGTGTATATGTGCCACATTTTCTTAATCCAATCTGTCACCAATGGACAAAAAAAAAAGGATGAGTTTGTGTCCTTTGTAGGGACATGGATGCAGCTGGAAACCATCATTCTTAGCAAACTATCACAAGAACAGAAAACCAAACACCACATGTTCTCACTCATAGGTGGGAACTGAACAATGAGATCACTTGGACTCAGGAAGGGGAACATCACACACCGGGGCCTGTCATGGGGAGCGGGGAGGGGGGAGGGATTGCATTGGGAGTTATACCTGATGTAAATGACGAGTTGATGGGTGCAGCACACCAACATGGCACAAGTATACATATGTAACAAACCTGCACGTTATGCACATGTACCCTACAACTTAAAGTATAATAATAATAAATTAATTTAAAAAAATTTATCCATCTCTCCATCCATCCATCCATCCATCCATCCATCCATCCATCCTATTACTTCCATACACTCTTATGCCACTATTCTAATATGTTGAATATGAAACTCTAAATTTTATGTACTCTTGTAAAATTCATAGCATTTTTATTGTTGTGAGCATGTTATACATTTACTTAAATGGCACTGTGTTAATAACAGCATTTTGTTTTTATGTTCTCCAACTGTTTCTGGTAAACAACCTAGATTGTTGCTTCTTCCTGCTAAACGGCATCCAGATGGATGTTTTCCATGTTGGCTCGCCCATTCCTCAGAACTCCCACTAGCAATGTGGTGATGAACAATTCAGAAACTACGTTGTTTGAATATAGTAACTCTTGAACAGTCATTGCTCCTGCAGCAAAACCAATTTGAAGGAGAACCCAGTACTTTCCTTTAACAAAGTCAAGGAATAGTTTCATGTCAGCAAGGTCTTAAGGAAAAACATGATTATTTTACTGAGGATTTGGTGGAGAAGGAAAGATGAGAATGAACCACTTACTGTCTTATCCTTATCTCCAGGTTCCCTGACAGCAACTCTACTTCAGTTTCCATGTTTTTTTTCCTGTACCCCCAACATTTATATCCCTTTTCAAAGGTAAAGTGGTTTCTCTCTCAGATCTCTTTACATTCCTCTCCCTGATCTGCAAATACAGGATCCTCTTAGGGTGATGTTTTCTTCTTAGAAAGGATATGTGTGCTGGAAGGTGGGGTTTCACATGGGATTACAGTTATCTATCATATGTAAGTATACATTTATTCAATTTTTACTTGATTTATTCTTTATTTTAATTTAGTGCAATAATAGACACATGCTAAAATTTTTACATTTATTATGGGGGAGATTAGTGGTACCTTATACAAGATTTTCCTTTTGAACAAGAATACAGGAAATTAAGATTGTTGTAGAGCTGCAATGAGTACAGTAAGCACATAACTGAAAGCCTTCATCATAGTGTGCATCTTTAATTACTGCTTATGTTACTTTGATCACGCTTTACATGAATTAGCATAGATTCTTCTCTAATTAACCCAAAGAAGAAAATGAGATTAATTTCATCACATGTGTACTGTTTATAATTATTATGTAGCAAGTATCTCTATGTTCAGTGATTAGAATATGTGGTCTTATTTAATTCTCAGAATAGTCCATTGAATCTTTTAAATCCCATTTTAAACATGAGGAGCCCTAGGCCTAGAATGGTGATGCATTTTTCCTGGGGTCACAGAGGCACTCCACCAGCAGCAGGTCAACCTGCAGACTTGCCTGTCTCTTCTACAGCTTACTCGTTAAATCTTTAAAGTAGAATAATCCATTCAGTATTGAAGGAAAGAGTTCCACCTCCTTTAACACTCAGTAGAATTTATAATCACCCATGCACAGATTTTGAGAGCCATAGGGTGTCTTATAAACAGCGGGATGTTATTGGCAACTGGGCAAGAAAATTCTTCCTCAGGCAATAAGTCCTCAGCATCCCCGGATGTTTAGCATCCCTCAAAGTTGCCCACCAAATACTAGTAAGAGTCTCAATTTATCTTCTCAAATATCCTCCAGAGTTCTAAACCTCACCTCTCTCACTTTCAGAGGAAGAAACTGAGGCACAGGAGGTGGATTAACTGAGTCACATGGGGTTTCAGCTCTGACTGAACTTCAGATTCACCCAGAAAGTGCTTTTTAAAATACTGATGCCTTAACAGAGTAGTTAGGAAACCAGGTGTTATAATCATTCTTTCTAGGTTCAAATATCAGTTTCACCAACTTTAGGCAAGTTGCATCATATCATATATTAAAGTGTCTCGGCTTTAAAATGCAGTTAGTAGCATTGACTTCCTGGGATTCTTGTGAGGATTGTATGAGTTAATATATGGAAAAGTAGCTGGCAAATAGTAATAGTAAATATTTATTATTATTATTATTGTTATTATTATTACTATTCCAGATTCCAAGTCTCCTTATTTGCTTACTGATATTCCTTCCACTAAGCTTTCAAAGATTTTTGGTGCTTTATCGACAAAACACAACCCTCAGGTCTGCAAATTCAGCCCTAAATCTACATGGAGGGTAAGAAGGAAGAACAAGTATGAAACGGTCTCCATAGGTGAGGAGGAAGGAGCAGAAAAGTCCTTCATGTACTGGATTATCTTGGATAGTGCCCCTCAGTGGGACAAATGATTCAGTGAACTGCTTTGAAAAAAAGAAGGGTCACTGACATCGATTCAGGTGCCTTGTGGAGGACACGGCCTAGTAGCAGGAAGAAAAATATGAACTTAAGAATCAAACCAGTCTCCAAATCTTAGTTCTGCAGCTTCTCAGCTGTGTGACCTTGGGCCTAAACTCTTTGAGTTTCACTTTCTTTGATGGAGATAAGACAGCTTGCAATGCAGTATTATTGTGGGCATGAAATTAAATAATGAGTACAACGTTCTTGGTACAGAGAAAATACTCAATGGGCATTAGTTCCCTTCCTTCAAATGCTTCTCAGAAACTGTCCCTCCCTTGCTCTTAACTCTGGTTTTCCTTTTTCTGTTCACCTCCACCATCTTCCTTGACTCTCAGCTTTCCGAACCACCCCAGAAACTTGAACAGAGTGGAATTAAAGCATACCATGTTAGACTCACAAATACACAAGGATTGAAGAGGTTTAGGAGACCTGTTTAACAGATTTTGAAACTCTCCTGGATACCAAGGGAGAAAAGGCAGGGAAAAAAACATTGCATAACACATTAAAGCAATTTTGCCTCAAAAAAAAAAAAAAAAAAAAAAGAGGTAGTATGCCTTTTTTGCCCCTTGTTTAGCTCAGCTAGTGTTTCCACTGTGAGTTTCCAGCTGGGCTCACTCTGCAATATTATGGGCTGTACATCGTACTCTGAAGACAATAGAAAAAAAGAATTTTGGACTTCTGCTCCAGATCCCTAAGTAAAAAGCCTGGAAGAAGCTTCCACATTGGACACTGAGCTTCGAACTGAGAGTACGCGAATGCCCACATCTCTGTGAGTATGTGTAAATGTTCAGTTGAAGGACAGCCTGAAACTGGGTCTGGTGAAGCTCAAGGTGCAATAGCAAATTGTAACATCCTGAATCTCTGTTTAGTTTCCAAAACTTTGTCTTGTAATAACCCATTTGATCCTCAAGTAGTTCTAGAAAGACAGTCTTCATGTTACAGATGGGGATACTGACACTCCCAAGAAGTTAAACTGATCTGCCCGAGGTCATAGAGAATAACCAGGTGACTTAAGATTTAAGACTCAAA
Organism: Macaca fascicularis; assembly: GCF_037993035.2. Taxonomy (NCBI): domain Eukaryota; kingdom Metazoa; phylum Chordata; class Mammalia; order Primates; family Cercopithecidae; genus Macaca; species Macaca fascicularis. Next base: position 50,693,786 of record NC_088390.1, read on the forward strand.
TCTAAGATGGTACCTTAGTCTGCTCAGGCTATATTAGTCCGGGTTCTCCAGAGAAATAGAACCAATAGGGGACACACATACACACACACACACACACACACACACACACACACACAGAATTTATCATGTGAACTGGCTCATATGATTTTGGAGACTGAGAAGTCCCTTGATATGCTGTCTACAAGCTGGAGAATCAGGAAAGCTGGTGGTATAACTCAACTTGAATCTGGAGGCCTGAGAACCAAGGGAATGAATCCATGGTGTGACTCCCAGTTTAAGGCCAAAGCCTAAGAAGAGGTGGGGGTGGGGTGGGTGGGGCAGGCTTGTACAAGTACCAGAGTCTAAAGGCCTGAGATACTGGAGCTCTGATGCCCAAGGGCAGGAGAAGATAGATATCCCAGCTTCAGAAGGGAGAATGAATTCCCCTTTCTCCACCTTTTTGTTCTCTCTGGACCCTCAACAGACTGGATGCTGCCCACCCACATGGGTGAGGGCAGATCCTCTTTGCTCAGTCCACTGATTCAAATTCCAGTCTCTTTCAGAAACACCCTCACAGACACACCCAGAAATAATGTTTTACCAGCTATATGGGTGTTCCTTCACTCAGTAAAGCTGACACATAAAATAAACCATCACAGGCTGCTATAACAAAATACATGGAGTAGCTTATAAACAACAGAAATTTATTTCTCACAGTTCTGGGGTTGGGAAGCCCCAACTCAAGATGCTGGCAGATTGGGTGTCTGATGAGGGTCTACTTCCTAATCCTTAGATGGCACCTTCTCTCTATGTCCTCATGTCGTGGCAGGGGCAAACGAGCTCCCTTGAGTCTCTTTTATAAGGGCACTAATCCCATTTGTGATGGCTCCACTCTTATGAACGATTACCTCCCAAAAGGTTTCACCTCTTAATACCTACACCTTTGGGGTTAGAATTTCAACATGTAAATTTGGGGGAGACAAACATTCAGACCACAGCAGATGGCTAGCTAATTTCCATTCTTAGTATTCCAATTTATGGCCATCTTTATAAAATAGCATGGAAAATGTGAAGTCATTACTACTTATAACTATATTCCTATTTCTTCTCTGAAAATGTGGGAGAATTATATCTCTCTGGTTCCTGAAGTCATAGCCATATAACTTGCTTTAGCAAATAAAATGTGGGCAAAGTGATATATGCCATATCCAGGCAAAAGCATTTCATTGTCACTGAAAGACTCTAGATCAGGAGTTAGAAAACTGTGGCCTGCTGGCCAAATTCAGCCCACTGCCTGTTCTGTAAATTAAATTTTGTTGGAACACGGTCATACTCATTTGTGTTTATTTATGTTCTAAAACTGTTTTCATGTACACTGGCAGAGTTGAATAGCAGTGACAGATGTCATGGCCCACAAAGTCAATAATATTTACTATCTGGATCTTTAAGCTTACCAACCCCTTTTCTAGATAGTCCTTTCCTGCCTGGTGAGCATACCTGTGGTACAGATATAAGATGATGGAGGCTTCTTCTAACTGCATTGCTTAGCTTTTGCATGGAGAACAGTTGCCTTAAAGAGTTGCTCAGACCCATCATTGACTTTGTGTAAGTGAAAGGTAGGTCTTTATTGTGTTAGGAGACTAAAATTTTGGATTTTTGTTAACATGGCATCATCTGGCTTCGCTTGACTGATACACAAGCTGAGTCAGTAAATGCCGAGGATAAAATAAAAATACGCTGATCAGAGTTTGTTGAGGTCAGGATGCCTTGAAAAAGTTGGACGCTGAGTGATGGAAATGAACATAGCAGGGGTGGATGGGTGTTCCTGCTTTTGAAACTGGCACATCCTGTGATTTTAAAATGGAGAGTTGTGGGCCAGAGATTGTGGGGAAGTTTACATTGGTGATAACTCTGCCTACCGGGTTTAAGGTCAAGGGAATTTCCAGGTTACTCACTGGTGAGAAATAGTCATGTTTCCCTAAAAAGTTCTGTAAATTAAGTTTCTGCCTAAAGACTTTGAGTGCTGATGTGTGAAAGACAAAATAGGTTCGCAGTTCTGAATTGTTCAGGTAACACTCTGAGGGAATGTTCTGTTCCTTAGGCTTAACTATTTAATCTCTTATAGTGGTTGATGTTCAATATTGAACAATAGATTAACTCTGATGTTGAGGCAAATGTATCTTTGTTGGAAGACTGACTCTTCTGCAACGGGTTTAGCTGGTTATTTGCAGGTCGCTCTTGGTCCCAGTGCAGAAAGACCAAATCGGGGCTGCACTGGGACCAAGAGCGACCTGCAAATAACCAGCTAAACCTGGTGCAGAAGAGTCAGTCTTCCAACAAAGATACATTTGCCTCAACATCAGAGTTAATCTATTGTTCAATATTGAATATCAACCACTATAAGAGATTAAATCGGGGCTGCTTCAGTGGTTTTAGAATTCTCATAAGTGAACAAAAAAGGGACACAAAGAAATAAACATCACTTTCACTTCTAAATCTGGTAAATCCCCAGACTCCAAGGAATTTTTGTCAGAATATCGGAAATGAATTTCTAAACAGTTTGAGACAAATTCAGCAATGTTCCAGGGACATGGTGAACTTAGATGGAGGAATAATTGTGATCATAATGCCTTCTGTCCTATGTTGTATGTCACATGCTTAGGCCAAAAGGGCCAAGGGTAATGTAATTTAGACTTAAGATTCTGAATGAGGGCTGACCAGTATAAGCCCTTAGCTGGGTTCAGTGACAGTAAAGAATGGGCACCATGGATCCTAGAGGCATGTGTTACTTGGTGGGTGAAACAAACACATACCCAGTATAACTCACAGGGCATCAACTTACTGGATTCATAATATTTACCTCCTCTAACACATATTTCCAGTCATTGTCCTGCCTCTGAAGTTGGTTCCATCAACTTCTGGTGTAGACAAATGCAAACTAGTTCAGAGGAGAAAGGGGATATGAGTATACCAATGGGACAAGGTTTACATGGGGCATTACAGAGAGCATGAATAAAACTGGCTCTGGCTGCATCTGAGGAAGGGTTGCTGTTGACCAGTAGAGATGGTGGTGACAGAAACCTTGGACAATATAGCTGAAGAACTCCATAGACAATCCCTCTCCCAACCTCCACTGTTTTTGTTTGTTTGTTTTGTCTTGGTTTTTTTTTTTTTTTTTTGAGATGGAATCTTGCTCTGACTCCCAGGCTGGATTACAGTGGCACGATCTCTGCTCACTGCAACCTCCACCTCCCAGGTTCAAGCAATTCTCCTGCCTCAGCCTCCTGAGTAGCTGGAACTATAGGTGCACACCACAACACCCGGCTAATTTTTGTATTTTTAGTACAGTCGGGGTTTCACTATGTTAGCCAGACTTGTCTCAAACTCCTGATCTCAGGTGATCCACCTGCCTTGGCCTCCCAAAGTGCTGGGATTACAGGTGTGAGACACCGTGCCCGGCCTCCACTGGTTTTTAAAAACACTACTTCTCATTTACCACTGTTCCAGAAAAAGAAATATAAAAATGCTCAATAAGTATACTCCTAAAATATAACCATTTTATCTTTGTCTTAACAACTGAAAGTAGCAAAGAACCAAGTAGCTAGCTTGTATCTTTAAAAACTTTTCTTCATTAAAAAAAAATCATTAATAAACATTTCAGAAAATTTAGAGGAACAGGATTCAGCACACTACCCATGAACGCAACTGGAGACCCAAATTCTTGTCAAGAGAACAATTGGGATATCTTGTAACTACAGTGGCCTCCTTAACACTCTATTAAACCCAGTTTGCTATCAACAGAGGGCTGCTTTTCTTTTTCTGCAATTAGGGTTGTTTTCCTAATTATTTTAGCACATTACAAATATCCCGTTTGGATCAAGAGAATCTTCCACCAACTTCCTTACTATTTTATTAATCTACTTTCCTCTTCTGTGCCTAATCTAAGAATGCAAAAATAGCTCATGTGTTTGAATGCATATATCGCAAGTGTCAAAATATAACTGTTGAAGCCAAATGGGGAGCAGCTTTAGAAGACGGTGGAGTGAGGAGACCAGGGCTTCCCCCAGCACCCGCTTGTCTCACAAGGCACAAGACAACACTTGAACTGCTTTGATATGGGAGAAACACAGTTATAAGGGAGGAAGTGTGCACATTTCAGTGCATACCTAATTGTATTAAAAAATGAGAAACCAAACACACAGCAAAGGGGATGAGAATCAGGAGGAAAGATCCGGTTTCCATGACAACTGGAGAAGCACAAACATCAGCACGGTGAGAGGTCTGACCTGGAGCAGTTGTGATGAGAGCTTCACCGAAGGCCTGTCATCAGGTTTTCCCTTACCCCGTGTGCCTTTTTCAGTCATCCTCTGTCTCCCTAAAGTCTTGGGATGAATAGGGACTATGCACCTTCCTGCCTGCAGATAGGGATGGTGCTGGCTAACATCCCTTAGCTTTTACTGTTACAGAGGGAGATAGAAAATAGGAGTTTTCTTCAGATTATTTACCAACTCAAGCATCTGGATTAGAGTCCCATGCTGTCACTTCTGTGACCCTCAGCATTCCATATTTTCACCTTCCAGAGATACACACACACAACCACACACACAACCACACACACATACGTGCACACACACAGCGAGTGAGTTTCTGCTAGGGTTTTTGGTTATGTGTCTCTATGGACAGCTGCACCCAAATCCGTCACCCAACATGCACATCTTCTGATGCTCTTCATGATAATCTGATGCTTCTTCACAAGGAAGCCTTTTTAACCCTCAGCAAATTTCATCATGAAATCACTCTTGCAAAGCAGATTAATTAAATAAGCAATCTTCAACACAGGACGCATATTAGAATCATGTGCAGTTTTATTTTTTCTCTAAAGTTTGGAAGGAAGGAAGGAAGGAGGAAAGGGAGGAAGGAAGGAAGGAAGGAAGGAAGGAAGGAAGGAAGGAAGGAAGAAAGAAAGAAAGAAAGAAAGAAAGAAAGAAAGAAAGAAAGAAAGAGAGAAAGAGAGAAAGCTTCTCTGATGCCCAAGTCCCACCTCTAGATTTGATTTAGTGTGGCTCTTAAACATCACCATTTTTCAAAACACCCTCCCATGTTATTCTAATGTGTAACCTGAGTTGAGTATATTTTGCTAATTCATTCAGTGATGATTTACTTAGTGTCTATTTGTGGGCTGGTCTGTGGGCTGGATCTTAGAAATCTGAAGATGAATAAGGCACCAGAGTTTCCAGTCTACAAGTGGGAGACAGATGTGTAGGCAAGGAAGTGCATGGAATCTTGTGGAGGTCTTAGGCTGGTCTGTAGGAGGTAAGTGAGAATATATGAGTAACTGGGTCTGTCTGGGGTCAAGAAAACATCATGCAGGAGTAGATGATGCCAGAGATCAGTATTAAAAGATGTTTATAGATGAATGAGGGCAGAAAGATCATTCTGGATAGAGAGGGTGGTGTGACAAAAGGCACAGAGAGCATGATATGGGAACTGAAATAGTTTGATACCACTGACATGTAGGTTTGAGGGATATTTTGTAGTGAGAGATGAATATGAATTTGTGAAATATACAAGAGGTCAGAAGAAAACATATGGATTAAAGAATGAACAGAGGAAAGGATAAAAATTATCCCCACTGCAAAAAAATAAGAGATATATGGCATTAAAGGTCTAACACAAATGAAATCCTAAAAAGAAGGACAAAAGAAAATAAGGAAGAATTGATGTTTAAAGAGATAGGGGCTAATATATATGGAACTGACAAAAATACCAAGCCACAGATGTAAGTACTATGAAGCCCAAGCAGAATAAATATAAAGAAAATAAATCTAGACCTACTATAGTAAAACTATTGGAAACTAAAAACAGAAGGAAAATATTAAAAACCAGACAGAGAAAAAAAATTACCTTCAAAGGAATAAAAGTAAAATTGGCAGCTCATTCAACAGAAAACAAAAACCACAAGCTTGACAACCATGGAGCAATATGTGCCATAAGTTAAAAGAAAATAAATGCCTAAAACTGGCCATCAGCAGACCCCACTAAAAGAAATAGTAAAGTTCTCCAGAGAGAGGGGATATGATTCCAGATAGAAGAACAAAAATGCCAAAAGTAGAAAGAACAATAGAAAACACAAATACGTGAGTGAAAATTAACTGTATAAGACAATAATAACACATATTACATAATTTTAAACATACATTGAATCAAAACATATGGCAATAAAAGCATGTAAGTTGGAAAGGACTAGGGTATAAGCGCGAATATATTTAAAGTTCCTGTACTGTCTGGAAAGTAGTACAAATTTATGTTAGATATTAACAAACCAGGGATATGAGCTGTGATTTCTAAGGTAAGCTCTAAAAGAATAATAAAAAAGAGATAACATCCAAGCCAAAGAGGAGGGCAGATGAAATAAAAATGAAAAAATAGCTCCATGAGTAGTGAAAAAAGGAGAGAAGAGGGGAAAAAAGGAGATGTGGAAAATGATAACGATAAACCCAAATGTATTTATAATTACATTAACTTTGAACTAAGTTTTCCAATCAAAAGATAAATATCAGACTGAATAAAAAAATAGAGCCACTTTTATGCTGCTTACAAAAAAAGAACTTAAATATAAAGACAGAGATTGAAAATGAAAAGAAAATTTCCACTTCTATGCATTTATATAAGAAAAATGAAGACTTATATTCACAAAAAGCCTTCACAATGTCTACAAATGCTTTATTCTTAACGGATCCAAACTGGAAACAGCTCAAATATTCATCAACAAGGGAATGAACAAAGAACTTTGCATACATACCATTATACTACTTGTCAATAAAAAAGGAACAAACTAGTGATTACATGTAACAAAAAGATGAATAAATTCACAAAGTGTTAAATTAAAGAAACCAGACATAAAAGAATAGAAAAAAGTAAACATATAATAATTTTAGTAGAGGCAGCACATTCCGTAAAATTCAACACCCACCAATGAGAAACACTTTTAACAGATTAGTAATAAAGGATACATGTTTAAACTGGTAAGTGATATATATGATGACCCAGTATATACTTAATGGAGATATGACAAAAGGTTTACTTCTGAGAAGTCAAGCAAGAAAATAATGTCAACTATTTTATTTAATACTATACTGGAAGTCCTGCATAGCTAAAAAGGCAACATATTGGTGCAAAAGTAATTGTGGTTTTTGACATTGAAAATAATAGTAAATGTAATAAATGTACTAGAATCAGGGAATAACAAATTAGTCTTTTTTTGCAGATAGGCTGATTATATATGTAGAACATATGCAAGAATTTTTATTAGAATAAATTTAAAAACTTAGCAAGGTTTTTAGACACATTGTCAGTATACAAAAATGCATTGCATTTCTTTATAACAACAACAGATGGTCAGAAAAGGGCATCTAAAACATTTTATTATTTATAATAATGTTAATAAGATCAAATACTAGCAATAAATATAACAAAAGATGAGTGATAACTCTACCCCAAAACACTGTGCACTTTGGTTGACAGAAAATAAAGGAGCCATAAATAAAGGAGGAATATACCATTTTCATGGATTGGGACATTTAGTATTGTAATGACATCAGTTCTCTGCAAAGTGATCTATAGATTCAGTGCAATGTCAATTGAAATCCTAAGAAGTTATGCTGTTTGTTTTTGATAAGCTGATCCTAAAAATTTTCATGAAAATAAAAACTATCAAGAATAGCCAACACAATCTTTTCTGGTGGCAATAGATGAGGTGCCTTTAATTTTCACCTGGAAATCCAAAGGGCTAAGAATAACCAAGACAATCTTGTAGAGAAAAAGGAAGAAGGGAGAGGAGGAGAAGTAGGAAAGATTTACTATAATCAATACCAAGATTTATTGTAAAATCATAGCAATTAAAACAATGCACACTAGTGCAAGGACTTATCAATAGGCCAGTGGAGCAACATAGAGACTCCACAAATAGAACCACATAAGTCAACATTTTATTTATTTATTTATTTATTGTTATTTCAAGACAGACTCTCGTTCTGTCGCCCAGGCTGGAGTGTAGTGGCGTGATCTCAGCTCACTGCAACCTCCGCCTCCCAGGTTCAAGCAATTCTGCCTCAATCTCCTGAGTAACTGGGATTACAGGCACCTGCCACCATGCCTGGTTAATTTTTGTATTTGGGGTTATAGGCCTGAGCCACTGCACCCAGTCAATACCTGATTTATAACAAAATTAGCCCCAGCAGAGCAGTGGGGACAAGAATCGAGTTTTCAATAAATGATGCTGTGTCAATTAGATATCCATAGGAGAAAAAGAAACTCAGCCCTTTTTTCATACTATACACAAAAATAAATTCCAGAAGAATTGTAGATCTAGCTGTGTAAAACAATAATGTTTCTGGAAGATAAAACAGAATATTTTCATGACTTTGACATAGGGTAGATTTCTAAAGATGAATATTGAACTTTGTTAAAATTATGAACTTCTAGTCATCTAAATATTTAATAAGAAAGTAAATATTTCTAAATATCCTAAATATTTCTTATTTCTAAATATCCTAAATATTTCTAATTTCTAAATAAGAAATCTAAATATTTGATTCATGTAAGTCATAAACCAGGAGAAAATATCTGCAGCACAAATAACTGACAAAGCATTTTTATCCATGATATATAATATCCACAAATCAATAAGAAAGCACGACACAATGTAAAAATGGGCAAGACATCTGAACAGGCTCTTCTCAGAAGAGAATATTCAAAAGGCAATACAAATATTTAAAAGTGCTTATCTTCAAAAGTAATCAAGAAAATGCAATTAAAACCACAAGGAGATCCTACTTCAATCTATTCATGGAGATGGAAATTAAAACCATACAATACTGCAAAAATAATCAAAAGATAAAATTCCAACAATAATGCCAAATGTTTTAAAGGATGTGGAGCAAAGGGAATTCCTGTAAACTGATGGTAATGTAAATTGGTAAAACTCCTTTGGAAAATAGTGTTACATTATCTACTAAACTAGACACACACCCTCTATGACCTAGCAATTTCACTGCTATTCCACCCAATAGAAATGTGTGACTGTATAGATTAAAGGCAAATAAAAGAATATTCATAGCAGGATTTTTCCATAATAACTAAAAATCTGGAAACAACTCCAAATATTCACAAATGTGACATATTCATAAAAAGGAATATTACACAGCTAGGAAAATGGAAAAACTATAGTTGCACAAAACAATAGGTATTATTTTAAATGAGATAATCCAGACCCAAAAGTGTACATACTGTATGCTTCTATTCATTTAACTTAACAAAAATGAAATCTAATATATGGTGTGCTATACTTTGGATGTTTGTTCCCCCAAACCTCATGTTGAAATTTGATCCCCACTGTTGGAGGTAGGGCCTAATGGGAGGTGTTTGAGTCATGGGGGAATATCCTTCATGAATGGCTTGGTGCTTTCCTCATGGTAATGAGTTCTCACTGTATTAGTTCCCAAGAGAGTGAGTAGTTTAAAGAAGCCCAGTACCACCCGCCTCCCTCTCTTGCTTCCTCTCTCACCACATGACCTGCACACATAGGCTCCCCTTTGCCTTCTACCATGAATGGAAGCAGCCTGAGGCCCTCAGCAGAAGCAGATGCTGGGGCTGTGCTTCTTGCATAGCCTGCCAAACTGTGAGCCAAATAAACCTCTTTTCTTTATAAATTGCCCCACCTCAGGTACTCCTTTCAAGCAACACAAATGAACCAAGACTGGGTGGAGAAGCAGCATAGTGATCGGGGAAGGGTATGGAATTGGGCTATTAAAATTCTCATAAACTTCTATTTTTGACCATTTGACCAGGATGGTTGTTGCATTATTCATTCAATGTGTGAAAAGATCATTGATATGTATACTTGTGATTTGTGCACTTTCCTTATACTTAAGAATGTTTTCTAAAAGGATTTTCATTTGACTTAGAGTGTTTTCACTGACTTGAATTCTAGGATCATTACTGAAGATTTCAGTTATGATAATAGAAATCTTGGGTGAACAAAAGAAAACAATATCTACTACATTCTATGAATGTTTTTGATCTGCAGTTTTAAATTTATTTTGATTTTATCCTTATAGATAAGCTGTAAGCAAAATGATTTTATAACTTGTTTACTGGCCACACAGACTTAAGTAATGTTATAGAAAGTCAAGTTTGTAGATTTATTTGTACTTTACTCAGATATATTAAGAAATATAATGTCTTATATTTCTCTATAGCTGATATGGTCTTCTTTATGAGCCCCCATCCATTGAATTGTGGAAGAAAAAACAAAAATATAGCCTAATTTATTTAACTTAATTCAGTGCCAAAACAAAAGTCTTTTTAGATAAGTTATTGATATTTTTAGGTAATATATGCATTCTTTTACATTTCCTTTCCCTCTCCCAGATCTTCTCCTCAATAGCATCTGGGTGTCTAGAGGAGGGTATGTGGCTGATGGCAATGGATGACAGAGGTCTTAGAGTCTGTAGAGCAGACATTTGTACTTGCTGCATAGTGGCAGGGCTGGTTTGCTCCCTTCAAGTGCCACTTGTTCTACCCCTGACCATCCTGCCTTGGCCTGCTGTGAAGCCCACCTGTGGTGTGCCACAGGATCTGGTCTCACTTGCCTTGGCCTGTGAGTTTTCCCAACATGATTCAACTTCATCTTTGATATGTCTCATGTTGCACAGTCCTCCAACATTCTACCCCCTACTCTACAGCTGGCCCCTGGCTTAGGTTTTCTATCTCACCTCTCAACACCACAGACTTCATGGTAGTCTCCCAGCTCTCCACTCAGATATATTATGCATCCTCCCCTTTAAAGACAAGCAGAAGTGGATAGAAATTTGGGAGTGCTAAATATCGATCCTTCCTCTACATCTCAAATTTTGGTGTGCAGCAAAACAGCTAATTTAATGATAAAGTTCATTAAAACACAGATTGTTGGTCCCCATGTCAAGTTTCTGATTTAGTAGGACTGTAATGATGAGGCCAGTCTGTTGATTTCACTTTGAGAAACATTGCTTACATGAAACCAAGTGACCTTTGTTTAACTCAACCCCAGATTGGTGTGCCTGCAAGGTGACTTCCTTCCAGACTCCCAAGTGTTAAGTGGGGCTATGTCCTCTCTACCTCCAACTGCTCCCTGACCTTTCCCTTCTTCCCACAATCTCTTGGGTCGGAATAGGCTAGGTTTTTGTTAGAGCTGATCATTATGCTTGCTTTTTGTTTTTTATTTTTTAGTCTATCTGGGGCTTCTGCAAGTATTGCTAAAGCCAGAAGAGACTGACTTTCTTCTCTTTTTTTCTCCCACATTATTCTCCCCTTCTTCCCCATTCCAGATTTGAAAGAAAGCATTAGTGGTAGATGATATTCAAGAGAGAGAGATGAGTTTCCTGATAAAGATGTAAATTAATACTCCAAAACTTTGAATATATTTTAATAATAAAAATAATTTGAGGGAATATTGAGTGTCTGTGAAAATCTTTTTCCTTTTAAGTGAACTTAAACAATATTTAAGTTTGAAAACATGAAAGAGTAAAAAGAAGACCAAACTTAGAATGAGGCAAGAGCTTATAAGAGCTCATAGAAATGTGAGAATGCAGGATCTAGCTCTATCTCTCCAGAGCCTTTACTCGGGGCTAGTAGATCAAGACCAAATCTGAATGATAGCAGGAGAGCTTCTGTTCTAGGCCAGAGCACGCTGAATGTCCAGAGAGACTTTCATCCTGTGAGGACTCTGTCCCAGCAAGGATATGCAGACCTAGGACCATTCCCAGGCAATAAGCTCGATGGGTTCATGTGCTCTGCAGTGCTTAGGAACCAGAGAAGAGGAACAGAACCCCACATCCAGAGACCTGGTCGTTGTCACCAACCAAGTGTAGAGCAAACCCCAGTCAGCTGGTGAATGATATTAGATAGACTCTGTTTGACAGTCTTATGCCCAGGAAGGGGTGGGGGCTCAGAAAATGCACAGTGTCTTGGACTCTAGAGGAAGGGATTCGGGCAGCAGCTGGGCTGTCTCACAGGGTATTGGGATGGGATCGTCCCTCTATTATGGCCAGGGATGCAACCTGACACCACCAGCTCATTCTGACTCTTGTAATCTCTTGCAAGGGCTGAACAAATTCCAGCTCTGGGAGAGGAACATAGCAACAGCTGCAGTGGGGCTAAGAGGAGCATGAGGATTGTCATGGGAAGTAGAAGGCCAAGACTCAAGGTCAACCGTTCACCCTGATATCCCAGGCCAGGAAGTGAAGCTCTGCTACTGAGAAATGTGGACTGGCATTCCTCCTCTATAGAGACAGCAAAGTGGCAGCTCCTCACTCCTGCTGTGGCTGTCCTCTAATGTGGTTACTAATCCCTTTCCTGTCTCTTTCATAGAGTTGCCATATGAATCCAAATGCAATGACTCAGGTGAGAGCATTATTAAGCTCCTATACAAATGTAAAGTTTGACATGCTGGGGATAACCAGGTTTATGCTCTATGCCAGCTTTAATCCTTTGGCTAAGATAAATACTTTTTTTTACAGCACTACGGCTTTTCAACTGAATCTCACATCGGCTCCTCTGTCGTGGCCTCCTACAGTCCTGCATTCAGCTTCCTCTTGAGTCAAATCCATCTCACATCATTTCCTCTTTTCAAATGAGAGAACAAGTTAATAATAGCATTTGGTTTTAGACATAGAAAGCAGCTCATATTTAGTGTTTGGAGATGGGGGGCAACACAAGTCCTTGGTTTTTCGTTTAACACTGTGTGGCTGTTCCTGTAGGGTAAGATGCTGAGTCTGGAGTGTTGGTGAGCAGGTGTGGGGAGTTACCATCTTTTAAAGCAAATGCAGCATAACCCCCTGAACTAGTGGTGCACAGGGAGAGAGAGGTATAGACATGTGAACACAGTGCCTGCTGTTTGACCTTGTCTCCAGTCTTTAAACTGGGCAGATTCTCCATTCACCATGCCACTGGAGCCATTACAATAAAAGGGCCTCTTTTTGCTATTTGCTGAACATTTTCTACATTTTATCGTCTAATTTCTGCTTCTGCTGCTCCTGCTTTTTTCTTGTTTGTGTCTCAGCTTTTGATTTTTTGGCTTGATTGCCTGTCTTATTTCCGCACACACTCTTTGAACTTGATGGCAATAGTGAATTTAGTTCTGCCACTCTTCTTCCAGCTGTTTACCTATTCCAGCTCTGGCATCTGGGACCCAGCCACGGCATGCTCCTCCTTTGCTATTGCTGCTAGAGGCCTGTCTCAGTCTCCAACAGTGGATATAAGTACTTCCCTATAGAATTATTCAATCTGAGGTCAAAATTAATGGGCCCAAGCTATAAGATAAATACTGCCATATTATTATACATCCAGAAAGAAATGTGGCAGTGAGGGTTCCATTTATTCCTTTGCCCACTGTTTTCATCTCACCCATGTTCAACTTCGCAGCTACTCTTTGCCAACTTGGAGTCCATAGAGGGATGTTCCCCACCTGGGTCTTCAGAGAGACTGGAGGAATTCCAGGAAATGTCCATATTCAGGATTTCAAAAATCCTGAGAGGAATTAAGTGTTTATCAAAGATAATGTTTGTCTGCTCAGGCAAATTGGAAATCAAACTCATTTGCTGTTGCTAAGGGAGATATCAGTTATTGCTGATAAGCATTTATACGGGTAACTCCTTTGGCCTTTTATATGACCTGTGGCTAAAGACATCATTGGAGAACTTCTGATCCGGTGGTCATAATGGAAGATGTGGGCAACTTGTAAATTCTACCAACAGTATTTTGGGTGACCATGTAAGAAATCCACTAAAATTATCTTTTTCTTTCCAAAAAAGTACCCAAGAAGGCTCCCTAAAAGCAACAGCGTTAAATAATCAATGAATCTATCTCTAGTTTATATGTCATTCCTTTACCAATTTTAAAAAAGAGCAGATATGTAAATTCAACAGTTTTCTTACCTATGATTGCTTACTAATTTAAAAATCTGCTCATATAAAGGGTTTTATTTTAAATCACTGCCATGTTGTAGGTAAGTTTTGTCAAGTCCATTCTGGAAATGACAATATTGGAGCTGCAGGTGGCAAAGTGGCTGGCTATCTCCAGTAGGCATGTAACTATTTCCTAGTAAGCATGAGACATCTTGAGCTTAAGGGCACTGTGCACTCCTACAAGTAAATCTGGGCATTTCAGAATGATTTAAAGCTCCAATGATTTTGTTGCAGTAGCTGGAAAGATGATCATTAAATGACCTAAGCCAACAAGCAAAGTAAGTAATGAAAACACTTAGGAAACTAAAGCTTTCCAAAAGACAGAAGGCAAGTTTTTATTCTAGCATCTTCTAAACTATGCCTCAAGAGCATTAATGTCCCAAGATATGTTAGTAGATATTCCTAGGGTAAGAAGAATTCTGAAGTCAAACAAGTTTTGAAAATACTGCCTATATTTTTATTAAAGATGAATATATGAAAAGTTCTGAGCCCTTCTACAGTAAAGAAACACATTCAAATTTGTTTACCAACACTTTCCAAACTTATTTGACCACAAAATGACTTTTTGTCGTACAATTACTGTTGCCAAAATGTGGAATACATGTATTCCAGCATATGGGTTGAGAACACTAATTTAGACCAAAAAAAAAGTGGAAAATTGTCTCCAGTTTACAACAAAGAACAGGGCTAGGGGAAGAAATCAGTGGCCATGGTCATTTGCTGTCACTCGGCAGTATTCTATGGCCATGTGATTTTTAAAAAGTGAGGCACTGTCTGACTCAACTCAAAGATGACTATCTCTAACTTGACATTTCTACTTTACAGTGATTTATAATCATTAGACAGGGTATAATCTCTTTAAAGAAAGCATATTGGGAGAGCTTCTGGCAGTATGGTATGGTTGTGCTTGAAGTCCCCAAGACTGCTCCTGGGTTTGGAGATTCACTAGAGGGACTCATAGGATGCAGCATAGAGTCCTCCTCACAGCTAAAACTCATTTTCTCAGCAATGAGTTATGGCAACACCTGTGAAATGTTGTATACCAGGGAATCGTACTAAAGACTCAGTGGTCAAAGCTTTTATTGGGGCCTGATCACTTAGATGGCCTCCACCTATGATATGTCAAAATTTCAGAATTCTGGAAGGAAACTAGGTTTTCAACATAAACCACTTGTACTGTTACTGGCTTGTACTGTTGTAGGCACAATGAACCACTATTACCAGTTCTGGGAATGGTGAGAAGCCTCCAGATACCAGCCAAGGGCTAACCTTGCAAACAGGCCTCTGTAAGGATGGTATTCTCAGACTTGCTATACTAACTCTTTTTTGAGTGATGATAGATGATTAAAACAACAAAATGCTGGAGGAAATGTTGAAATCTCCTTTGGATCTAAAACTATAAAAAGAAATTTACAGAGGCCAAAAATCAAGTGAAAGAAGAAACCTGGGAGGTAAAGAAGAAACAAAGCCATCTTTTGCCATGCAGGTTCTGCTGAACTTAGGAGAATGTGAGCTTCTTCTTTGACAACCTGGATTCTAGCTCCTGCCATTCCTGGCAGAGTGCCAGGGAAGCTTAGCAGGGGGAGGAGATCGAATCCAGAGCCCACTCCAGATGGACAGTGTAGTTAATAGAATACTCCTATAAAAAGTCAGTACCTATATGGACTGCAAAGGACTGCATCTTCTTTGTTAAGAAAAAGCCTGCTGAACGGAAGATAACTGTAAGGAAATGTGCTGGTTTCTACCTTAGCATTAAGTGGAAAGGAACATTTCTCTTAGAATTTTAAACCATATGCCAGGCCTCATGCACCTTTGTGGTCCAAATGAAAGTTATTCTTGTGAGATATCTATCTGTCTGTCTATCTATCTATCTATCTATCTATCTATCTATCTATCTATCCGTCTACCTATCTACCTAATTATATATCTGTGGGATATATATGCAGCTATTCTTGTGATATATACATAGTTTTATATGATATAATTATACATTAAATATATAATTATATAATGTATATATCATATACATATCTAGATACTATATATCATAGGTATATAAATATGTGATGTGTATATATATCATTATATAATAATGTAACCTCTGATATATATCTATGTATAATTATGTATGTTATATTATTATATATCACAGGTTATATAATTATATACCTGTGAGATATCTCACAGATACATATATGTGTGTGTGTGTGTGTGTGTATATATCACTCTCTCACAGGTATATAATTATACATAGAGTGATACACACATATCTCACATCCATCCATCTATCTATCTATCTATCTATCTCTCATAGGTATATTATTATATTTAGAGCTGGTACAGTTTGATAGTGCTCCCAGGACAGGAAAGAGCTAAAAAATATATAAATTGTCTCTGGAGAAACGTGACTTTGATCTAATTCTTAAAATTAAATACCCTCAGATAAATTCCAAGAAAATGAGCAACTTACAGTCAAATATCACAAAATACACATAGAAACAAACCATCCTGTGACTATTAGCAGTACAAAAATAGCTAAATCTGATTTATAAATATTTTAGACATTGGAATTATCGGACACAGAATACAAGTTTTATGTTTAAAGGAATAAAGAAGTTTTAAATATGAATTAAAAATAAAATGATTTAACAAATGACAAAGCAAAATTTAAAAAGAGCCAAATATAATTTTAAAAAAATGAAAACCATGAAAATGGAAATTATAATCTTGACAGAAAATTAGACACAGCCAAATAGAAAATTAGCAAATAAAAAGTTAGACCCAAAAAATTATCTAAAATATAACATTGAGAAGCAAATCTTTGGAAAATGTGAACCTAACATTAACAGACATGGAAATAATTTAACAAATATTTAAATAATAATTCCAGAAAGAAAGGTCAGAGAGAATGGAAAGGAGGCAATGTTTCAAGAGAAAATAATGGGTCAGAATTTTCCAGAATTGTTAAAAACATAAGCTTCATATCCAGGAATCACAGCACATCTCAAGCAGGATAACCTTTACAAAATGTAATAGAAAAGCAGAAAGACAAAGGAAAGGGAGGACCTATTTCAAGCAGCCATGAAATAAAAATGAAAATACAACTTATCAAAAGTTGTGGGATGCAGCAAAAGTAGTGCTTAGAGGAAAATGTATAGCTTTTAATGCATACATTTAAAAAGAATATATTTCCAATGATGAATAGAAAGGTAAAGATATTTTTTGTAAACTGTTGATGATGCAACCATTCTAGAAAAAACACCAAATTATTTTTTTCTATTTTCTCTATATTGAAAATACTGCCAAAAATGTAGGAGAGACTGTTATAGAGACATATAGAACAGGTGGTTAACACAAATATTCTGTAATCACAATATATATGGTATTGACCAGCTTTTTAAGGTTTCTAATTTGTTGTGACTTCCAAATAAATATTGAATTGCCTAGTTAATTTTGGATTCATAATTTTGCATTATTTTTCTTAAAGAGATCCTCTCTTTCTCCCTCAGTTTGTATAAACTTCAGCTTCTCCAAAGCCTGGCCTCATTCTAATACCAGTAGTGACATTAATACCTGGCCACCAGGAGATAAAACAGTCAAGCTGTATCTCAAGAAATTGGACAATGTAGAATGAATGCCTTGAATAATTTACTATAGTCTAGCATCTGACTATATTAGTTCTACAGGCTCAGACCTGATTTTGTTAGTACATCCTAAACAGATCCATCTCTCAGAGAGAGACTCACATTATCTGAGCTCATGAGACTGATGTATTAAATTATAATGGCAGTTCATTTATTTATAGGGTAAAATTACTATCATAAGGATCAGAAATATTTGAAGTACATCTGTTCAGTACATTTTCCTTCTGTAGAAAACTGCATAGGAAGCCAATAAATTTATAATGAGAAATCATTGACAGAAGGGCTAGAAATACTTGAAACTGTAGGAAGCACATGTTCTTTCCCTGAAGGTAGATCTGCCTGGAAAACCAAATTCTAATGAGAAATTTACTTGATGAGCATGAAATCAAAACAGAGAGCTAGATAAATTGCATATTTAATGATCTCAGACTAAAATTCTGTTTTGAATGTTTTTGTCAATGGGATCTGCATATTTAAGACCAGACCACTTGGGTACAAACCAATATGCCCAATTCCACTCTAGGTATCATTCTGTTAGTGGGACTGGAACTACCCCAGGTCTCAATATTGAGGATACCTCTTCCATCAACAATGTTTAGATGTGACTTTCCTTTTCTCTAAGCTTTTATGGCTGGCCCTTTTTGGCCATAAATACTGTTACCTGTAAGATTATGTGAACTCTATTATGGATCTTAATATTTCATTTTCTGAAAAGCATACTGTATTTTATTTTAGACACAGAGTCACAATCTGTCACCCAGGCTGGAGTGCAGTGGCATGATCACAGCTCACCACAGCCTCCAACTCCTGGGCTCACACTATCCTCCCATCTCAGCCTCCCAAGTAGCTAAGACTACAGGTGCACATCACCATGCTCGGCTAATTTTTTAAAAGATTTTTGTAGAGACAGGGTCTCGCTATGTTGCTTAGCTGGTCTCAAACTCCTGAGCTTAAGTGATCTCCTGCCTCAGCCTCCCAAAGTTCTGGGATTACAGGTGTGAGCCACCATGCTCAGCCACACTGTATTCTTCATATATTGGGACTGTCCCCTAGCAAATGTCACTCACAACATTTTTTTAAAATTATCACAAACTCCAGAAATGGCCTAATGTATTATGACAAGGACATGACCCAGAACATTTTGGCTTACCTCTTCAATATACTATCATATAGTTAATAAGATTTAATATGTTGTAAACTAGATTGACAAAAATAGAATGCTTATGTTAAATGTTGAGTGAATACAAGGCACACTGTATATGTGTATATGTGTCTATGTATAATTGCATATACAAGACATATACCAAATGTAAACAATTAGGTAAGCTTTAGAATTACAGTTGGTTATGGACAAGAATCAGAAAGGGTAACTTTTTATTAAGAATTTTATTTATATAGTTATAATCTTTACAGATCTAAACCATTTTCTAAAACCTTTACTTCTTTCTAGTTGATAGAAAAAAGCAGTTATCTGAATTCTAGTTGATGTAAAAGAGCAGTTGTCTGGATTTCAAAAGTAAATGGAATGTAGTCACAAATTGTCACAAGTATTTGAAAACTAGGTTTTCACTAATATCCATTCATTTGGTCATTTGTTTATTAAATAATTTTTAGTAAAGGCCTATTATGGATCCAGTGCAGATCAGACTCATATCTTATGAATGAAAGCATGGACATCCTACTAATTAAGAAAAGGGCAGATTTACCTAGTCCCAGAGGCAATCGATTGGAATAGACAGAAAATTGCCTGAAGTAGGAAAATAAGATAAAGGACTTTGAAATGTGGCCATCAAGTGGTTAAAATTCATTATTGCATCTGAAAATGTAAATTAGTTTGTTCTGGGAAGTTAGAGGTGGAATTCATGGAAAATCCAAGCTCCAAAAGCCAAAAATAAAAATTCTGACTTGGCCAGGCATGGTGGTTCACACCTGTAATCCCAGCCCTTAGGGAGGCCTAGGCGGGTGGACGATTTGAGGTCAGGAGTTCCAGACCAGCCTGGCCAACATGGTGAAACCCCATAACCCCATCTCTACTAAAAATATGAAAATTAGATGGGGGTGGTGGCGGGCACCTGTAATCGCAGGTACTCACGAAGCTGAGGCAGAAGAATCGCTTGAACCCTGGAGGCAAAGGTTGCAGTGAGCCAAGATCACGCCACTACACTCCAGCCTGGGTGACAAGAGCGAAACTGTCAAAAAATAAAAATAAAAAATCTAACTCAATGTAATCTCTCCAAAATTTGGCAGACCACAGTGTGTTTAAAAAGAACCAAAGCTTATGAGTGAGAACATGCGTTGTTTGGTTTTCTGTCCTTGTGTTAGTTTGCTGAGAATGATGGTTTCCAGAGTCATCCATGTCCCTGCAAAGCACGTGAACTCATTCTTTTTTATGGCTATATAGTATTCCATGGTGTATATGTGCCATATTTTCTTTATCCAGTCTGTCATTGATGGGCATTGGGTTGGTTCCAAGTCTTTGGTATTGTGAACAGTGCTGCAGTAAACATACGTCTGCATGTGTCTTTATAGTAAAATGATTTATAATCCTTTGGGTATATACCCAGTAATGGGATTGCTGGGTCAAGTGGTATTTCTAGTTCTAGATCCTTGAGGAATTGCCACACTGTCTGCCACAATGGTTGAACTAATTTACCCTCCCTCCAACAGTGTAAAAGCGTTATTTCTCCACATCCTCTCCAGGAGTTGAACAACAAGAACACATGGACGCAGGGAGGGGAACATCACCCACCGGGACCTGTCAGGGGGTGGGGGGCTAGGGGAGGGACAGCATTAGGAGAAATACCTAATGTAGAAGACAGGTCGATGGGTGCAGCAAACCACCATGGCACATGTATACCTATATAACAAACCTGCACGTTCTGCACATATACCCCAGAACTTAAAGTATAAACAACAACAAGAAAAACAACAACAACAACAAAGAACCTAAGCTAGTGAAGGGATTGACTTGTTAAAATAAACCTGTTAAATATACAATCTGCAATTTTCAATATAGGTCAGGCTTCACCAGTATTTAATGAAAAGATGTGGAGGTTTCACTCTGATAATCAGAAAAACAAATGGACTAATCCTAAAATACTACTTCCCTATACCCCCTCCCCCAGAAAATCAAATCAATCATGGATTCTATGAGTTCTGCTTCTTAAATATGCCTGGAATCTGTCTGTTTGTATTTACTCCTACAGCCACTATCTTTTACCAGGATTACTGCATCAGTTTCCTGCTTGGAGTCCCTGCCTCTGATTTTTCACCCAGTTCCTTCTCCACCTTACTATCAGTGTGAGTGTCCTAAAACACACCAGGTATTCTCCATAACCCTTAGGTTAAGTGAAACAGCAAACAGCATGATTTACCTGGTCTTTTGTGAACTGGCCCCTCCTATTTCTCCAACCTTTTTTATTTCCCTGGCTGTGTCATGCTCCCTCTTTCCTCTGAGTCTTTTCACCTGTTGTTCTTTGCAAGCTTGGTATACTCCAGTACCCTCTTCTGTCTACAATACCTTATTTTTCTTATGGCTTGCCATCAATTATACAGTATGTTAATAATCTCTTTACTTGTCTATATCTGTACCAAGACCATAATGCTGGTTGAGACCATGGTCATCTCAGTTACCACTGTACCCCTGATACCTCCCAGAGACTAGAAGCTCAATAAATATTTGTTGAATTAAATAATCCAATATAATATGTTTCTAGCACATTGGAAAAAAGGATACTAATTGTCTGAGCATCTATTTTCTACCATAACTTATACCAGGGATCTAGCAACATAATTTTGTTAATCCTCAATGCTACACTGTGTGATGATAATATTCACCATATACTGAACACCTGCAGAGTGCTGGGTTCTGTACTATGTGCTTTTAAAGAATGTCAGACAACAGCCTTCATTTGTCCTTTTTTTCAAAAGGCAAAATTAAGGTGCAGAAGGGTCCCTTAACAAGTATTTATACAAAGTTAACTAAAAGTACAAAGTTGTGGCTGGCATGGTGCCTCACGCCTATAATCTCAGTGCTTTGGGAGGCTGAGGCAGGAGGATTGCTTGAGCCTGGAACTTGAGGTGACAGTGAGCTATGATGGTGCCACTGCACTCCAGCCTGGGCAATAGAGTGAGACCCTGTCTCAAACAAAAATAAAAACAAAGTTACAAAGCTGAATTCTCTATTTTCATACCCCTCCCTGCATCTCAAAATTAATGTCACAGCCCCACTCTTATCTTGTCTCTGCCTCCCACCCTGACTTTAAAACTGTCATGAGTCCCTTTTATAGTCTTATGCTTAGAAACTACCCTTCTGACAGATTCCTAGCCTCAGAGGCAAATTGACCTGGAAGGAACTTGGGAGACAAATTAAACCAACTCTCTCCTAATAGAGGTGATATCACTGAAGCCCAGAAGAGTAATTTTCCCAAAGCCTCTGAGTTCCTTCTTAGCTGGTCAAATAAGGTCTTCCTACTTGCTGTTATTTCTTAGGGTATGATATGATACCCTAAGATATGATATCATTTGTCTGTGTCCCTACCCAAATCTCATCTTGAATTATGACTCTCAAAATTCCCATATGTTGTGGGGGGAGCTGGTAGGGGATAACTGAATCATGAGGGCAGTTTCCCCCATACTGTTCTCTTGTAGTAAATCTCACAAGATCTGATAGGTTTATAAGGGATTTCCCCTTTCACTTGGTTCACATTCTGTCTTGTCTGCCATCATGCAAGATGTGCCTTTAGCCTTCTGCCATGATTGTGAGGCCACCCCAGCCACATGGAATTGTGAGTCCATTAAACCTCTTTTTCTTTATAAATCACCCAGTCTCAGGTATGTCTTTATCAGCAGTGTGAAAACAGACTAATACAGTAAATTGATACTGGGAGAGTGGGGGCACTGCTGTAAAGATACCCAAAAATGTGGAAGTGACTTTGGAACTGGGTAGCAAAGGTTGGAGCAGTTTGGAGGTCTCAGAAGAAGACAGGAAAATGTTTGGAACTTCCTAGAGACTTGTTGAATGGCTTTGACAAAAAGGCTGATAATGATATGAACAATGAAATCCAGGCTGAGGTGGTCTCAGATAGAGATGAGGAATCTGTTAGGAACTAGAGTAAAGATGGTTCTTGCTGTGTTTTAGCAAAGAGGCTAGCAACATTTGACCCTGCCTTAGAGATTTGTGGAACTTCGAACTTGGGGAGATGATTTAGGGTATCTGGTGAAAGAAAGTTCTAAGCAGCAAAGCATTCAAGAGGTGACTTGGGTTCTGTTAAAAGCATTCAAGTTCAAAAGGGAAACAGAACATAAATTCTCAGAAAATGTGCAGCCTAAGGATGCGATAGAAAAGAAAAGCCTATTTTCTGAGGAGAAATTCAAGCTGGCTGCAGAAATAGGCATAACTAATGAGAAGACAAATGTGAACCACCAAGACAATGAAGAAAATGTCTACAGGGCATGTCACAGAACTTTGTGACAGCCCGTCCCTCACAGGCCCAGAGGCCTAGGAGGAAAAAGTAGTTTCATGGGCAGGGCCCACACACCCCATGCTGTGTACAGCCTAGGGACTTGGTGCCATGAGCCCCAGTCACTGTAGCCATGGCTAAAAGGGGCCAAGGTACAGCTCATGTCATGGCTTCAGAGGGTGCAAGCCCCAAGACTTGGCAGCTTCCATGTGGTGTTGAGCCTGTGGGTGCACAGAAGTCAAGTATTGAGGTTTGGGAACCTCTGCCTAGATTTTCAGGATGAATGGAAATGCCCAGATGTCCAGGCAGAAGTTTGCTGCAGGAGTGGGGCCTTTATGGAGAACTTCTACTAGGGTAGTGCAGAAGGGAAATATGGGGTTGAAGTCCCCACACAGAGTCCCCACAATGGCATTGCCTAGTGGAGTTGTGAGAAGAAGGCCACCATCCTCCAGGCCCCAGAAAGGTTGATCTACCAACAGCTTGCACCATGTGCCTGGAAAAGCTGCAGACACTCAACCTCAGTCCGTTAAAGCATCTGGGAGGGAGGCTGTACCCTGCGAGCCACAGGAGCAGAGCCACAGGGTTGGGTTCCAAGACCATGGGAACCCACCTCTTGCATCAGTGTGACCTGGATGTGAGACATGAAGTCAAAGGAGATCATTTTGGAGCTTTAACATTTGGCTACCTCAATGGATTTCAGATTCACATGGGGCCTGTAGCCCCTTTGTTTTGGCCAATTTCTCCTATTTTGAATGGCTGTATTTACCCAATGCCTGTACCCTCATTGGATCTAGGAAGTAACTAACTTGGTTTTGATTTTACAGGCTCATAGGTGGAAGGGACTTACCTCGTCTCAGGTGAGACTTTGGACTGTGGACTTTTGAGTTAATGCTGAAGTGAGTTAAAACCTTGGGGGACTGTTGGGAAGGCATGATTCATTTTGAAATGTGAGGACATGAGATTTGAGAGGGGCCATGGGCAGAATGATATGGTTTGGCTGTGTCCCCACCCAAATCTCATCTTGAAGTGTAGCTCCCATAATTCCCACATGTTGTGGGAGGGACCCAATGGGAGATAAGTGAATCATGGGGGCAGTTTCCCCTATACTGTTCTCATGGTAGTGAATAAGTCTCTCAAGTTCTGATGGTTTTATAAGGGGTATCCCCTTTCACTTGGTTCTCATTCTCTCTTGCCTGCCGCCACGTAAGATGTGACTTTTGCCTTCTGCCATGATTGTGAGGCCTCCCCAGTCATGTGAAACTGCGAGTCCATTAAGCCTCTTTTTCTTTATAAGTTACCCAGTGTCAGGTATGTCTTTATCAGCAGAGTGAAAATGGACTAATACAGTGTATGTTTAAAGTTTTAGCAATACCACTGGTTGCTAATATTTTTAAAATACATGGTTTTCACATTTTATTTTCATAGGATTTACATAAGAAAATTATTTAAAATGTGGATACTGAGTCCTTAGTTTGGTGGTAGGGCTCAGGAATGTGTATCTTGTAACTAGTTTCTCTGGTGATTCTGACTCAAGTGCCACAGCAACCCCACTTTGGGAAACTGTTTTAACCATTCCTCAAGTGTGGTTCTTATCAAGTTATTTTAAAATGGGTGAGCCGCTGCTTCCTCCCAGACTGTGTCTCTCCTGAAGGCAGGTGTTAGGTCTCACTGCTCTACCCCCTATTTGCTGAGACCTGGGCAAACCTTCTGGATCAGTCCCAAGTAGGGCCGGGGTCAGGTAGGTCTGCCTCCCAGGTTCATGCCATTTTCCTGCCTTAGCCTCCCAAGTAGCTGGGACTACAGGCGCCCACCACCATGCCCGGCTATTTTTTTGTATTTTTAGTAGAGACTGGGTTTTACTGTATTAGCCAGGATGGTCTCGATCTCCTGACCTCGTGATCTGCCCACCTCGGCCTCCCAAAGTGCTGGGATTACAGGCGTGAGCCACTGCACCCAGCCTCATTGCTTGTTTTTTAATGATAAAAGGAGGACTTACTAACCAAAGAAAGCAGAGCAGCAAGGAGAACCCACAGATAACCTGTGCCACAAAGGCACAGGGAGAAAAAAATGGACAGATGACCTGTTGGAAAGATGCTAAGTAGAAAAAAAAAAAAAAAAAAAAAAAAAGGCTGTCTCAGAACTTAGTATAGATCTGGTCTAGAAACACACCTATGATCAAGTTTCAGGGACCTAAACAAAGCTGGAGGAGGATGGTGAAGCTATAGGTGAGAGGCAGAAGCTTCTGAGAATGAGTGAGGAAGGCAGGCTTAGGTACTAGGCATCAAAGTTGGACAGCAAATGAAATAAGAGTGACTGAGACCGTCGCCTATGAAAGCCATGTTGTGTGTGTGAGGGAGAGAGGAAAGGTGTCTGCATGCATTCATCTGTGCCTCCCTAGTGCTTATTGCAGGACCTGGGCCACACAGGGTTGCTGCCTTGTGTTCTGATTCCTCAGGGCAGATGGCCCAAAGCTCTGCACACATTGGGCTGGGCCTTCAATCTATTTGTTATGTTTCATTCCTTCTTCTTTTTTTTTTTTTTTTTTTTTTTTTTGGAGATGGAGTCTCGCTCTATTGCCCAGGCTGGAGCCCAGTGGCGTGATCTGGGCTCACTGCAAAGCTCCGCCTCCCAGGTTCATGCCATTCTCCTGCCTTAGCCTCCCAAGTAGCTGGGACTACAGGTGCCCGCCCCCACGCCTGGATAATATTTTGTATTTTTAGTAGAGACGGGGTTTCACCGTATTAGCCAGGATGGTCTCGATCACCTGACCTCGTGATCCTCCTTCCTCGGCCTCCCAAAGTGCTGGGATTACAGGCATGAGCCACTGTGCCCGGCCTCATTCCTTGTTTTTTAATGATAAAAGGAGGACTTACTAACCAAAGAAAACAGAGCAGCAAGGAGAACCCACAGATAATCTGTGCCACAAAGGCATAGGGAGAAAAAAAAGGACAGATGACCCATTGGAAAGAGACTCTGTTCCTCTTCCCCTAAAAAGTGAAAGAATGGTAACTTCCTGGAGCATCGTCCTGGCAGGCTTTAGCGAGGGGCTTTACTCAGTCTCGGGATGTTTCAGGAGGAGGTCCTCGAGCAGTCTCCCTTGAGCACAACAGACAGCAGTTTGCTTCCCATAGTGCCACTTTGCTGGTGTCCGTCACCACGCTCCATGTGGTAAGCTGTGGTGGAGGCCGTGGAGGGTGCAGCGAGGACTTCCAAGGAAAAGTGGACTATAAATAATCTGGTGACAGAAGTATCGTGCTGTCTGTCCTTTCCCTTTCCCCATCACTTCAGGAGACAGCTGGGGGAGGCTGGAGCCCTTAGAGTGGCTCCTTGGCTCTTCTGTCTGGCTCTCCTACTTGAGAGATAACAGCACAACACTAGGGAAACTCAGCTGCTTATGGTCACTGTCCTAAAACTGTTCTTTGTGGCTTCACACTGGGAACCCTCCTTATTCATGCCTGTGTTCATCACATACCTAAGATGCTCACGCAACAGGGGCTGATGCAGCAGGGTTTAGGACACATCCAGGTGCTTATGATGGCTCTGAGAGAGGTGGGAGGAGGCAGCATAAGGAAATGCAGCCTTCCTGGCCCACAGTTGCCTGTCAGTGCACTCAGGTTGACTGTGAACACCTGGAGGGTTGGGAGCCAAAGCACAATCAAATTCCAGAACCTGCATGATCAGTACTAGGTGATCAATTAATGTTGGCTGAAAACGGAAATGGTTGATATTGAAATGGCAGGATATAAAATGCATTCTGAAGCTTAAACACCACTTCAGAATTGCCAAAGTCACAAGAGCTATGCCCGACATGGTGTTAGTCTCTTTAATTGAATCATTTCATTAACTACCAGGACCTTGAGCTGAGGAAGCTGAGGATTTACATAGTACTATACCGTATCCTTGCCTGTTATTAAACAGTTAATCACTAATAGATCCAGGATCAGTGCCCAAGCAGCCCTTTGCAAAGCCATCCACTCTGAAGTACTGTGCTACCCATCCCAGTTACATCTCAGCTCTATGTGGCTTCATTCTTGACTAAATAAGTACAAGTTCAAATGTCACCCCATTTTACAATGATTTTCTCATGGGGTGTCTGTTTGTATGGAGGTCAAAGTCATTTCTCTGAAGTTTCCCTGCTGAAGAAAAAGGCATTCTGAAAAATTCTTATTGGAATGATGTTTAAATCATAGATTTGATTGAGAAGCTAGAGCAAAAAACCACCAAAATGCTTAGGAGGTGGCAGGGGAGGAGGGTAGTGAAGTTTTATTAGTGCTGCAAAGGACAGCTGTCTGGGAACCTGCAACTTTTTAAAACAAGATTTAGGGACCTGTGGTGTGGGAGCAGACTTCAAGGCACATTCTCATCTTATTAGACTGATAAATAGAGTGCTACTCTTGCAGGGCAAGATATGGTCTACAGGTTACTTCTGTCAGTACGGCTCCTAAAGAATAAGTTTATCCTTCTCTATCTTTCTTTACATAAGTAAGAGAAGGGAAAAGAACAAAGATGATGTTTACTTCAAAACTCATATTAACAAAAATATCTCAATAGCAAAAGTCACCTCTTCTTCCCTTCCACCCCCTCAGCACTTCTTTCTAGTTTTTGCCGGTATGATTTTAACTCATGACAGACCAAGCTAAATCCGGCAGCAAGGTTTTCGTACACCAACTGGAATGACTTCAGAGTTGCAGGCAAATGAAGCAAACTCCCCAAAATTGCTGCCCTTGAAAAATCAGACAAACATTGTTCTTCATGTGCTGGGAAAGCTGATGAACAAAAATGAGAAAGCCTTGAAACCTGATAAAATTACTTCCCTGAACCCCTGTGACTCCTTCCCTCTGAGAAGAGAGGAGAAAGGAGGAGAAGATGTCTGACTCGCACAGCAAATGGGTCATCTATTTGTGAGCTGTGTGTGAGATTTCCTGTGGGAGGGACACTAAGTGATAATGAGAACACCTGTCCTGGTTATGCCAACACAGAACTTGTCTATCAAAACTTGCTTCATCTCCAGCTGAACTTGGCGGTGTTTTCTCTCTAGAGGCAGTTGGAGTTTAGTGAAGAGAGGTGGACCAGCTTCAAGGAGGCTGGACTTGGGTTAGAGTCTTAGCATCTCTCTGTGACTTTGGTCTGATTATTTGAGACAATGAACTTCTGGAGAAGTTCAACGGACTTCTGCTGAGATATTAGATGGCTTTACTATCTTCAACTTAGCCCACAGGAATCAGGGCAGCCCTGTCTCATGTCACCTCTTAAGCTGCATCTTACATCATGTTTCCTTCTCCTGGTTCTTTATGATTCAGCCACACTGGCCTTTCAGTACCTCAAACTCTGCTCATGTGACATAATGCCCTGCACATACTCTTTCCTCTTACAGAAGAATGGACATGCCACTCTCATCCCAACCTCACAACTCTGCCTGCTGAACTCTGACTCATCACCCACCTGGTGAAGCATTCATTCATCCCTGTACCAGGCTAGTTATTGGCTCTCATATACAGCATCTTAGAGCTTCATTTCCAGCATGCTCCAGATATGTAATGAAATATGTAATTTCATATTTACTTGTATAATGTAGACAACCATAACTCCATGAAGGCAGGCATGTGTTTTGACACTTAGCAAACAGTCAATAGCTAACAGTCCAGTCATTGAGTGACCTTTACTGAGCCTCAGTTTCCCCTTTTGTAAAATTGCAACAATAATACCTGTTTCACAGGATTGTGTCACAATTAAATATGTTAAAGTATACTGAAGTCTATTTAAGCACCTAACATGGTCCTGGTTTCCAGCCTCATTGCTCTAGTGAATGTGCTCCTGATAAAATCACCAAAGACCTATGGATAAGACAAATTCAAAAGTTACTTCTTTGTTTCTGTGGTAGAGACAGTAGTGCTCACCACATCCAAAATCCCATTGCATCCCTTACATTTCTTAGTTTCCTTGTAAGCAGTCAGAGTCATGTGACTAGTGCTGGTCAGTGAAATGTGTGCCAAGACATTGTGTCAGCATTGTCTCAGCAATATCTCAGCATCTCAAACTTAGCATGTCCGAGAGTAAATATATTACATTTTCTCCTATTCTCTTTTAGATGGAGGCAGTGATGCAGTCATGTGTGGTCTCCAGCCTCTTTTTTTCCATCCCAGTGGCTGGGATGGTTCAGGATCCATATGCTGTGGTTGGAAGATGGGGAAGCCTCAGTCGTTCCCAGGTCCTTGAGTAACAACATGGAGTATCAACCAGCAATGGCCATACAACACAAGTAAGAAGTAAACCTTTGTTTTCTTAAGCCAAGGGGGATTTGGAGTTAATTTGTCATTGTAGCATGTACCTAATGAATACAGACCTTATCATACTCCACTTCTGCATCATTTAGGATTCTTATCCACAACAACCTCTTTGGAATAATTTACATCTCTGGCTTCTGGAAATCCCCTCTCTCCTTATTCTCCTCCCTCTCAGACATTGTCTCAGTAGCCTTGAAAGTCTTCTCTTCATCTACCCATGTTGCTTCAAGAGATTGTTCCCTAGGATTCTTTCTGTGGTTTCTATTTTCTATTGCTCTCCACACTTTCCATGAATTATTTTATAAAGGCCCATATCTGCAACAATCAAATTTATCCCAATAGGCTCTAAATGTATGTTGCCAGATCATTTCTTTCTTTTGAATAACAGGATCATATGTTTAATTACCCCTTGGACATCTGTGCCTGGGTGTTCCCATAAGCATCTCAAACTTAGCATGTCCAAGAGTAAATATATTACATTTTCTCCCAATCCCTTTTCTTCTTACAATCTTCATTAACCTAAACATCAGAGTATGTTTTTCAATACTCTGGGTGCAATTGCCAGAAATACATCACAAACTAGCACAAACAAAAAGAAATATACTGGCTTATATAATAACTAAGGTACCTAGGAGATGGAACAGGCTCTGAGGCCTCTGGGAATCCAAATGCTGTCTCTATATCTGGACTTGTCTATGTCCAGTGCTTTCTTCTCCCTTTCTCTCTTTTCTATTTCTCAAACTCTTTTAGTCCTTTGTAACAGGGAAGTGAAAAAAGTGGGGGCAGAATACATGGCCATAGACTTTTCTAGCTTAATATTATCCCAGCTTAGTGACCTCAGAAAAAGAATAAAGTCACTTTCTACAGGTATCTATATATAAAATATCAGGGAAGAGCCTGATCATTCCTTGGCAAATCACTGTATACAGGGCATTAGTGAACTAAGATGACTATAAATGCATCACAAGCCCTATTCTAGAGCCAGAAAGCCTTGTATGGTTGTTGATAGAGGGTACAAAAGGGCCACATGGAGTGGAGAGTTATTCCAGTGGAAGGGGCACTATTTGTAGAGGGATGACAGAATATTGAGTAGACTTTTGTTTTCTCTATACTCCAGCTTAGTCTTGTACTTCTCCTTATTCACAAACCCTACATTCTGGCCATGGAAAACCCACCAGTTTTCCCAACACACCAACTTGATGTATGACTCTACTTCCTTGGATACTCTTTTATCTTTTCCTGAAACGCTGAGACCATCCCAAAAATGATTTGGAAAACTCCTACTCATCGCTCAAGACTTCCTTTGGGAAGCCTGCCCTGATTCTTGCAAGGAGAAATGATCATTGCCATCTAGCGCCCAATGTGTTTTGTTTTGTTTTGTTTTGTTTTTGTACACATCAACTACGACACTTATACCATATGAGAATATTCCTTCATACAGCAATTCTTAGTACACTATTTGGGACACTTGGAGGGTAAAGTGGATCATAATCATGTTTTCAATTTCCATACCTACGTGGCATTCTTGCTTGAATGGCACAATAAATATTTGTCAAATCTGAACATAATTGTGCAATAACTCACCTCTTTGAGTGCACTCATTCATCTATTCATTTGGGAAATTCTTATTTTGTTCTTCCTGTGTGCTAGGCATAGTTCTAAGTGATACACATACATAAACAGCAAGACTGATGAGATGCAGACCCTCAAGCAGCTTCTATTTTAGTAGTGGGAGACAGACAATAAATACTTAAACCAACAAATAAAAATATTTTTTCAGACAATGAGGGAGATATGAAGAAAATACAATAGAGTAATGGGGCAGAGCTTGTAAAGGCTGAGGAATACTTTAGTCATGGAATCTGAGTGATGATGCCTACTGATAATTAGGCAGCCCTGCATAGGTCTAGGGCAGAGAGTATGTATCAGGAGCAAAAGGATTGATGAGTGTGCTTAGGGAACAGAAAGAGGCCAGAGTGAATGCAACATGGTGAGCCAGGGAGAGGCTGCTGGAAGATGAGGCATGACAGGTAGGCACAGGCAAATTATGTAGCACTTTTAAGAACATTGGATCTTGCTCCACTTGCCAAAGGAAAGTGAAAAGTGAGCAATGACATGATCTGCTAAATATCACTGTAGCTGTTGTGTGGAGAATGAACTGGTGTATGTTGGAGGAATGTGAGTATAACTGGCATGACTTAAAGCAAGGTTCCTAAGAAGGGGGGCAGTGTGTGGGTTCAAGGGAAGATGATGGTATATTAGAATAGGGGTATGGCAGACAATATTGTAAGATTAGGCCAGATTTGGAGTGTCGAAAAAATATACATATATGTGTGATATGGGTTGGCTGTGTCCCTCCCCAAATCTCATCTTGAATTGTAGCTCCCACAATTCCCACATGTCATGGCAGGGACACAATGGAAGGTAATGAAATCATGGGGGTGAGTCTTCATGCTTTTCTCATAACAGTGAATAAGTGTCACAAGATGGTTTTATAAATGGGGTTCCCCTACACCCACTCTCTTTGCCTGCCACCATGTAAGACATGACTTTGCTCCTCTTTGCCTTTCACCATGATCATGAGGCCTCTGTAGCCATGTGCAACTGTGAGTCAATTAAACCTCTTCCTTTATAAATTACCCAGTTTCAGGTATATCTTTATTAGCAGCATGAGAACAGACAAATACAATGTGTTTCTCCCAGTTTCCCATCTAAGCAGATCCATGATCACTCCTTTCTCCCTATATGAACAAGCAGTAGAGGGCTTTCTTCATTCATCATTCATTCACTCAGTGGATATTTATTGTGTATACCCCAAATTCAATCTTTCAGGCTAAGAGCCAGAGAAGTGGTATTTAGCAAGATCAACTCAGCTTCTGCTATTCTATAGCTTGGAATTTTGTGGGGAAGGCAGGCATTAAACAAGCAAATATTTAGATAAATTAAGTAAATATCACTGTGATAAGTGAGTAAAAGGAGAATTAGAAGACATAAAAGAGGACAAAAAGTGATGTCAAAATGTGACCTGAAGGATGAGAAGGAAGTATGTCAGTAAAGAAGAGAAATAAGAGTAGTTGAGGTGGAGGAAATAGAACTTGCAGAAGCTTAAAGTGGGGAAGGAGAAGGTACTTGGAAGAAATGAGAAATGACTTGTACTGGGTCCTCCATCATGAGGCTGTCTGGGTAGAAAAAGATGAGGAAAGTAGAGGCCAGATTGATTGGGCCTTGTAGGTACTGATAAGGAGACAGGGAGTATTTTTTAAATTCAGAGTTTTAAATTTGTTATTTTTGCTTGACATGTGTAAATTATATATATTTATGGTATATAATATGATGTTTTGAAATATGTGTATATTGTGGAATGATTAAAGCAAGCTAATTAATATATTTGCCTCACACACATCTCATTTTTTGTGTGTGGAGAACACCCAAAATCTACTCTCTTAGTAATTTTCAAGAGTACATTACTCTTAACTTTAATTATCATATTGTACAATATATCTCTTAAGCTTATTCCTCCTGTCTCTTAAACTGATTCCTCCTGGATAACTGAGATTTTATTTCTTTTGATCAATATCTCTCTAGTCCTTTCCCCCAACCTCAGCTCCAATAACCACCATTCTACTTTCTACTTCTAGGAGTCTGAATTTTTAGATTATACATATAAGTGAGAACATGCCATATTTAATTTTCTGTGCATGGTTCATTTCACTTAACATAATGTCTTTGGGATTCATCCATATTGTCACAAATGTTAGGATTTTCTTCATTTTTAAAGGCTGAATAGTTTTACTTTGTGTATATGTACCACCTTTTCTTCATTCATTGATGAACAACTTAGGTTGTTTCAATATCTTGGGTGTTGTAAATAATGTTGCAATGGACATGGAGTGCAGATATCTCTTTGACATACTGACTTCATTTCCTTTGGATATATACCCAGTAGCTGGATTGATGGGTCATATGGTAGTTCTCACTTTATTTTTTTAAGGAAGTTCCATACTGTTTTCCATAGTAACTTTACCAATTTACATTCCTGCCAATAATGTATAAAAGTTTCTTTTTCTCCACATTCTTTCTGACACTTTCCTCTTTTTGATTATAGCCACCCTAACAGGTGTGAGGTGGTACATCATTGTAGTTTTAATTTGCATTCCCTAAAGATAGTGATGTTGAGTCTTTTCTCATATGCCCGTTGGCCATCTGTATGTCTTCTTTTGAGAAATGTCTGTTCAAGTCCTTTGCCCATTTTTAATTGGGTTATTTGTTTTCTTGCTATTGATTTGTTAGAATTTCTGAGATGGAGTCTTGAGTTGTACAATGGCAAGCCATCAAGGCATTTTAATCTAGCACTGAAGAAAGCTTTTTTTTTTTTCTTTTTTAGCATGTGTGCTGGCAGTGTCATGGAAGACCTGAGAAGACTTCTTACTCATCACTATACTCCCATCTGCACATGCAGATTGAGAAATTTAGCATGCAGCGAAACATTCATTTTTATTGCCCTCAACTCTCCCAGGGAGAAAAGGGTTTGGAACACAAATGGAGCCTATGGAGGGAAGAGTAAGATCTGGTGTGTTACAGCAAAGCACAGGCTCTGGGATCATGCAAACTTCCATATAAATCCTGCTTCATTATTTATTGAATGCAAAGTCAGGCAAGTATTCAATTTGCTTGAATCCTATTTTCCACCTCGGCATCATAGGGATGACAAATCTATCAGTTAGGAAACTTTGAACTGCAGGTCACACATACACACAAACACCCTGATTTACTTGAACTGATGCAGAAAATTTATTATATCACACTGCAGGAAGTTTTGAGGTAAGGAAAGTACTGTTGGTGAATTAGCAACTTGACATCATCATGCCCTCGGGGTTTTCTCCTCTCTATTTTCTCTCTATCCGCTTTGGTGCTTGTCAAACTCCCCTCATTGTCATAAGAAGGTAGTAGTCATTCCAGGCATCACATACAGACATAACAATGACCAGTGGAGGAAGAGGATGTGTTCTTCCTGTGGACTCTATGTCAACGAGGAAGCAACCCTTTTCCAGAGTTCCTGTGCAGTCTGCTTTTCATATCTTATCAGCTAGAATTGTGCTATATGGCTGTGCACAGGTCGATCACTGGTAAGAGTGACTGCATCATTATAACTGGCTTAGTATCATGATGATTCACCCATAAGGCTGCAGTTTCAGCCTGCTTCACTTGCAGCATAAAACCACAAAAGAAAAATGGACAGTTCAACTAAAATTGTTAAAAATGGAGAGGAGGACAATGACTTGTTGAGTAGGCAATCCAGCAATGTCTAATAAGTTAGTGTCTATCTTCCAGGGTTATAGTCAGTATTTGTAATAATGTCTCTAATAAATGGTAACTATTATTACTATTTCTTTTTGTTTGTTTGTTTTTGATGCACGGTTTCACTCTGTCACCCAGGCTGGAGTGCGGTGGTACAATTGTGGCTCACAGCAACCTCAACCTCCAGGGCTCAAGTGATCCTCTCATCCTAGCCTCCCAAGTAGCTGGGACTACAGGTGTGTGCCACTACATCCAGATAATTTTTTTGTTTTTCTCTCTTTTTTTTTTTTTTTTGGTAGAGACAGAGTTTTGCCATGTTGCCCACACTGGTCTTGAACCCCTGAGTTCAAGGTATGTGCCCACTTCAGTATCTAAAGTGCTGCTGGGATTACAGGCGTGAGCCACTACACCTGGCCTATTGTTATGATTTCTAACAAGTTTTTTGCAAGCCTTTTAAATCTATCTGTACAATTACAAATCTGTCTTGGTAATCATTAAAATAAATCCTCAAGGATCTCTACTGACTAGCCTAATAGGAGACGCTATTTGTAATTAAACATGATGGAGTGGAACTAATGTTTTTATAAATATGTGCAGTAAGACTTTGCCCAAATCCAGTCCATAATATTCCACTTCCTCGAGGTTAGTCTGATTTTACTCATCTTTTCATATACAGTGGCTGTTAAGCATATGAGCACCAGAGTTAGATAACTCTTATTTTAAGTCTTGCGTCTCTCATTTATTATTCATGTTAGTTACACTTTTTAAATCCTCATTTTTTTTTATATTTAACACATGGATATTATCATATTACAAAGAATGGAAAAGATAAATAACACATGTAAAAATTTGTGGAATGTAGTGTATGCTCAACAATATTAGCTCTTTTTGTTATTATCTGGCTTGTATAGTGGGCAAGAAGATAAAATGAGATAATGTATTAATAGCAATGGCACATAGTAAATTATTAATATATAGCATCTATTATGTTTTCCATAAGCCAGAACAGTAGCTGCCTTTATTAGTACCATGGAGTTTTCTTCTACATTTTGATTGGTGGAACCCTGCCACTCTAATCATGCTACACGTATTAATTTTTCAGACAAAACCCATGGTTAATGTTTCAAATTACTGACTACTCCCTTCAGGGCCTGTCATGTTACACTAAATGGTCTGGTGTGGTCATTCACCAAACTAATAATTAAATGCTGGAATTTTGCTAAAACAAGTTATAAGCAAAAGATACTAGTCTTCAGCCTATACCCAGAAATGGGTGTTTTGGAAACTATATACTTTATCCTTTTAAAGATTTGACTTGTCCTTAATCCCCCCTAGCTGCTGTATTTATTGAATTCCTCAACCCTGTAAACTCTCAGGTTCACTGCACAAAGAATAGTTTCCTTGCATTTCATTCTTTAAAAAAGAAAAAATGTATCTTTCACAAGGGGTTTCAGTGGATCCTGACATAATTAATGTCATTTTGACGTAGACTGCTTTAAATTACTAAGTAGAGAGAGCCTTTGTGGTGAAGAATAACACACTAGTTGTGCCAAGAGAGAAGTAAGAGTTTAAGAATGGGTTTTTAAAGTGGAATTAAAGGAAGATGGGGTGGGGTGCTGCTGGAAGAACTAAGGTCAATAATGGCCCTCCAGTTTCAAGTCAGGAGAGAAGCTGGCACAATCAGATTTAGAAATTGAAGTTTCAGTCTCTCTTCCTCTAATTTAGTACCCGCAGACTCCCCACTCAGCCATACTAACCAGTGATGTCCCAGGAAGCAGCTGCCAATCATTGCAATCTCATTACCAGGAGCCTCCTGAGAACACCTGCCTAAAAGGCTTCATCCAATGATATACTCGAATGAGAGCACTAGAACTGATTATCAATCTCTTCTAAGTGGTTATCAAGACCAATCAACAAAATAAAAATGCAAACTATGGAATGGGTGAAAATATTTGCAAATATTCTCCATCTAATAAGGGTTTAACATCCAAAATATGCAAAGAACTTACATAAGCTAATAGCAAAAAGAAACAAACAAAACACACCAAACAGCAAATCACATGACAAAAAAATGGGCAAAGGGCTTGAATAGATATTTTTCCAAAGATATACAAATGGTGAATAGGCATATGAAAAAAAGCTCAGTATTACTATCACTAATCATTGAGAAAATGCAAATCAAAATCACAATTAGATATCACCTCACTCCTGTTATGATGGCCATTATGAAAAAGAAATAAGTACTAGCAAAAGTATGGGGAAAGCGGAACTCTTGTGCCTTGTCCCACCAACCCTACTCATGGAAGTGTAAAGTGGTACAGTCATTATGAAAAACAGAATGGAGGTTCCTTAAAAAATTAAAAATAGAACTCTGTACAATTCAATAATTCCACTTCTGGTACATCCCAAAGGAAATAAAATCAATATCTCAAAGGAATATCTGCACTCCAATGTTCAGTGAAGCATTATTCACAATACCAAAGACATGGAAACGATTTCAGAGTGCATGGATGAATGAGTGGATAAAGAAATGGTGGTACACCTATAAAATGGAATATTACTCATCTATAAGAAGGAGAAAATCCTGACATTTGTGACAACATGGATAAACATGGAGGACAGTAGGCTAAGTGAAATAAACTAAACCCAGAAAGACAAATGCTGCATGATCTCACTTATACGTAAATCTAAAAAAGTCAAAATAATGCAAGTAGAGAGTAAGATGGTAGTTTCCAGGGGCTGGGAGTGGCGGAGATTGGGTGATGTTGGCCAAAGGGAACAAAATTTCAGTTATAAGAGGAAAAGTTTTGGGAATTGATATGGATTGGCTCTGTGTCCCCACCCAAATCTTATCTCAAACTGTAATCCCCATGTGTGGAGGAAGGGACCTGGTGGGAGGTGACTGGATCATGGCGGCAGTTTCCACCATGCTGTTCTCATGATAGTGAGTGATTTCTCATGAGATCTGATGTTTTTTAAAGTGTTTGGTAGTTCCTCCTTCACACTCTCTCTCTGTTCTGCTGCCTCGTGAAGAAGGTCCTGCTTCCCCTTCCCCTTTCTCCATGATTATAAGTTTCCTGAGGCCTCCCCAGTGATATGGAACTCTAAGTCAATTAAATCTCTTTCCTTTATAAATTACCCAGTCTCAGGGAAGTTTTTTTATAGTATAGCAAAAACAAACTAATACAGGAAACTGGTACTGCAGAGAGTTGGGTGCTGCCATAAAGATAATCTAAAAATGTAGAAGCAGCTTTGGAACTGGGTAATAGGCAGAGGCTGGAACAGTTTGGAGGGCTCAGAAGAAGACAGGAAGATGTGGGAAACTTTGGAACTTCTTAGAGACTTGTTGAATGGTTTTGACTAAAATGCGGATAATGATATGGACAATGAAGTCCAGGCTGAGGTGGTCTTACATGGAGATGAGGAACTTATTGGGAATTGAAGCAAAGGTCACTCTTGCTATGCTTTAGCAAAGAGACTGGTGGTATTTTGCCCCTGCCCTAGAGATCTGTGGAACTTTGAACTTGAGCGAGATGATCTGTGGAACTTATGTTTAAAATGGAAGAAAAGCATAAAAGTTTGGAAAATTTGCAGCCTGACTATGTGGTAGAAAAGAAAAACTCATTTTCTGGGGAGAAATTCAAGCTGCAGGAGGTTGCATAAGTAATGAGGAGCCAAATGTTAATAGCCAAGACAATGGGGAAAATGTCTCCAGAGCATGTCAGAGGTCTTTGTAGTAGTACCTCCCATCACAGGCCCCAAAGCCTAATAGAAAAAGATAGTTTCATGGTCCAGGCACAGGGCCCCACTGCTCTGTGCAGCCTTGGTACTTGGTGTCCCCCTGCATCCTAGTTGCTCCAGCTCCAGCCATGGCTAATAGGGTCCAAGGTACAGCTCAGTCCATTGCTTCAGAGGGTGAAAGCCCCAAGTCTTGGTGGCTTTCATGTGATGGTAAGTCTGCAGGTGTGCAGAAGACAAGAGCTGAGCTTTGGAAACCTCTGTCTAGGTTTCAGAGAATGGATGAAAATGTCTGGATGTCCAGGCAGAAGTGTGCTGCAGGGGTGGAGCCCTCATGGAGAACCTCTGCTAGGGCAGTGCAGAAGAGAAATGTGGGGTTGAAGCTCCACACAGAGTCCCCACTATGGCACTGCCTAGTGGAGCTGTGACCCTAGAGGGTCACCATCTTCCAGACCCCAGAGAGGTAGATTCCTTGACAGCTTCCACTGTGTGCCTGGAAAAGCCACAGGCACTCAACACCAGTTCATGAGAGCAGTGGGGGCTGTACCCTGTAAAACCACAGGGACTGAGCTACCCAAGGCCTTGAGAGCTTACCCTTTGTATCAGCATGCAATGGATGAGGAGCTTGTTTTGGTTAGGAGATTATTTTGGAGCTTTAAGATTTGATGACTGCAAGTTGGATTGGCATGGAATATGTAGCCCCTTTGTTTTGGCCAATTTTTCCATTTGGAATGGGAGCATTTACCCAATGCCTGTACCCCCATTGCATCTTGGAAGTAATTAACTTGCTTTTGATTTTACAAACCCATAGGTGGAAGGGACTTGCCTTGTCTTAGTCAAAACTTTGAACTGTGGACTTTTGAGTTAATGCTGGAATGAGTTAAGACTTCAGAAGAATGTTGGGAAGATATGATTGGTTTTAAAATGTGAAACAGGCATGAGATTTTGGAGGGGCTAGGGGTGGAATGATATGGTTTGAATTTGTGTACCCACCCAAATTGCATTTTGAACTGTAATCCCCACATGTCCAGGGAGGGACCTGGTGGGAGGTGATTGGATCATGGGGGTGGTTTCTGCCATGTTTTTCTCTTGATAGTGAGTTCTTATGAGATCTGATTTTTTAAAGTGTTTGGCAGTTTCTTCTTCACTCTCTTTTTCTACCACCTTGTGAATAAGGTGCCTGCTTCCCCTTCTCCTTCCACCATGATTGTAAGTTTCCTGAGGCCTCTCCAGCCTTGTAGATCTATGAGTCAATTAAATCTTTTTCTTTTATAAATTACCCAGTCTCAGGAAGTAATTTACAGCAGTGTGAACATGGACTAATACAGGCATCTAATAATGTATGACATGGGTGGGGATGAGTGCATTAGTTAATTTAATTGTGGTAACCATTACACAATGAATATGTGTATCAATCATCACATTATAAGCCTCGAATATATTCAATCTTTGTCAACTAAATACTTTAAAATAAAAAAAGAAAAGAAAAATGAAAACATAATCCCGACAAAGGACCAACACTAAAAAAAAATCTGTGTAAGGGGATGATGCTGACTTTGTTATCCTAAACAAAACAAAACAGCATTCATTCCCTGGTACTGAATACATGATTGGGATTTTTGAGCAACAGGAAGGGGTGGAACTAGTCTTAGCTAAAGAACCAGCAGCATTAGTTGAAAGTCCTCTCAAGCAGAAACTTTATTTTTCCAACTTCTATATATTCTGGGATAGGGAGGTGATATGGCTTGGCTCTGCGTCCCTACCCAAATCTCACCTTGAATTTTAATAATACCCACGTGTCAAGGGCAGGACCAGGTGGAGATAACTGAATCATAGGGACAGTTTCTCCCATGCTGTTCTCCTGATAGTGAGTGAGTTCCCATGAGATCTGATGGTTTTATAAGGGGCTTCCCCCTTCACTTGGCACTCATTCTCTCTTCTGCTGCACTGTGAAGAGGTGCCTTCTGCCATGATAGTAAGTTTCCTGAGGCCTCACAGATATGCAGAACTGTGAGTCAATTAAACCTCTTTTCTTTGCAAATTGCCCAGTCTTGGGTATTTCTTCAGAGCAGCATGAGAACAAACTAATACAGCTAATACAGGAGGTAGGGTCAATATCATACTGGCTCCTCATTCCAATTTTTATACTGTTACTTCTATTATCTCTTGAAAATCCTCTATTTATTTGAGGCTCCCTCCATGCAGATATACTTTCTTTGTTGCTATCATTTATCTAGTCATTTGTAATATATTGTAAAAACAATTAGCTCCTAGTTCATGCTTCTCTGCCTCATCTGATTTTGTGCATCATTCTTGCTGATATTAACACTCCCGTGTTCCATCCAATGCCCCAGCCTTTCTGTTTTTCAGCTCTGAAGACCTCTACCACTACATTTGCAACACTCTTCCTCAATTTCCCATTCAATATTATGCTCTGGGCTTGCCATTACCAAGAAGACAACCCCTTCCAATGACTAAGTATCTCATGTTTGATTATCACTTCCTATGCTTTTAGCCCACCTTCTCAAGTTCCATATGAACAATAATTCTTCAGTCTCTTCTCGTCATACATGCTATTAATCTGACCTCTGAAGAAGCATCCTTCCTCCTAAATGGCTAATCCTTCCCTTTATTCTCTGATGCCTATCTTTTCTTGTCTCCTCAACTGTGTTCCTTTGTCCACCTCTCTTTCTCGTACCTTTTCCATCTTACGTCTTTACTGGCTCATTCCCATCATTTCCTAGCAGTAGCTTCTCTCATGACTCTGGTCTCAGCTTATGTAACCCATTTGGAAAAGCCCTGCCTGATCCTCTTATTTAAATAGCCCTTCCTCTACCATCACTCTTGATCACTCCTATGATTTTGTTTTGCTTTCTGTATAGTACTTACTACTCTATATAATTATCCTTTAATTAATTAATTGTTTGTTGCCTATTGTCTTACTCACACAATAGACTATAAATCCCATGAGAAAAACGACATTGCTTGTCTAATTCAAAGCTCCATCCCCAAGCTCGTTCCACCATGTGGAACGGTGCTGAAACTTCATGGTGCTCAATAAATATCTAATGATTAAATAAATGAATGGCATCTTCCATTCCCTCAAATAAAACACTCTTCTCTTAAATTCTCATACTTCTGTCACACTCATGCCACTTCTCTATTTCCCTTCACGGTCAATATTCCAGATGTACCACACAAAGCCACTGTTTCTATTTCTTTGCTTTCTCAACCTATACTTGACTGACTTTCCCCTCCAATTTACCATCTCCCTGGTCAGTGGCAACAATTACCTCTTGCTGCCAAACTCAATGGCCACATTCCAGTTATTTTC
The DNA here is from genome assembly GCF_037993035.2 of Macaca fascicularis. Lineage (NCBI taxonomy): Eukaryota > Metazoa > Chordata > Mammalia > Primates > Cercopithecidae > Macaca > Macaca fascicularis. Next base: position 50,735,528 of record NC_088390.1, read on the forward strand.
CTTTTACACCTTCACTTTCCTATAAGAAACAGTGTTTCAATAAGAAAATCATCTCTGCATTGGACAGTGCAGATGGAAACCATTTTCATGGGTACACAGAGTTCCATTGTACAGTCTGCTCCAGATCCCTCAGGAGTATTTAATATTCTTGTAGTTTGACTCCTTCCTCACTACACTTTTCCTTCTTTTTCTCCTTTGAAGGATTTTTCTCTTTCAATGTATCTTTAAATTTTATAACATCTCATGGCTATGTCTTAGGCTATCTTACCTATCTCTCCAAATTCTCTTTAGGTAAATGCATTTATTCCTATTATTTTAAATGTCTTCTATAAGCCTTCAGGAAGGCTTTTATATCTCCCACCTTCTCTTTTGAGTTCCAGATTCATATAACCAATGGTCTACTTGATATCTCAAATTTTACATATCTAAAAGCAAGCTCTTGATTTTCTCCCCAGCTGTGTTTCTCTCTTCAGTCTTCATTGTCTCGATAATGGCACTACCATACACCCACGGCACATGCCAGAAACCTGCAACTGCCTGATGCCTCCCTAGATCCCAGGCCAGACCTTGCAAGTCTTGGCTCCTCCACATCTACCGTATAGTCCACTATACACACACACACACACACACACACACACACACACACACACGTATATATATTCCCCTACTATATATGCCAGTCACACACACACACACATACACATACTTATTATCCCCTCCCTAGCATGAGTCATCATCTTGGTTTGCCTGGCTAAGACATGCTCACCTTACTCTTCCTTCAAATACTATCATCCTGGAACAGCCAGAGTAACTAATTTCAAAAGAAAATCATATCCTGTTTTTTGCTGGTTCCTCACTGAATCTAGAATGAAATCCAAATTTATTTACATAACCTCCATTCCCTTTAAGACCCACCCCTGCCTGTATCTGCAACTTATCTCATGACCTTCTTTCCCAGAAACTCCTTTCCAGCTGAACAAAACATCTTTCTGTCCCTCAAACACACCAAGTTTTTTACTGTCATGGAGCCTCTACACATTGTCTTTACTGTCTGGGATATCCTCCCCACATTCTGTCCCTGACTCCTTTTTCCAGAGCCCTCTTCCTCAGTACAACTCTCAGACCACCTATTTTCCCTAGTTTCTCCTTTGAGTTAATATAACTAGAAACATAATAGATGACACACTGTATCATATATTTCCTATCTAAGGTGATGTCCCAATTTTTCTTTTTCAAATTAGTACATATTATAATAGTTACTTATTTACTTGTTAGGCATTGTCTGTTTCCTCTACTAGATAGTGGGTTCTGTGAGAGCAAGACTGTGTCTATTCTATTTACTAATTTATACCCAGGTCCAGCACATACTCAGGTTCTCATTAATATTTGTCAAATGAATTAACAGTGGAAATAGAAGATGTTTTTTGATGGAAGATAAATCTGGATTTGACTTCCTGCTCTAATCTTACCAGGATGATCTTGGATAAAACCGGAATACAGTTTTTTCTTTGTTTTTTTACACCATTAAATGTATTTAAAAAATAGAATTGGATACATGTTTTTAAAAACCTCTCTGAGCCCTAGCTTTTCAATCTATACAGTGTATGCTAATAATACATAGGTTGCTAGATTGTTGTGCTTGCAACATAATATGCACTCAAATGTTTTTGCATTTCCTTCACCTTCTTTTAGATGCAAAAACAAATATGAAGAGAAGGAACTGGGAAGACAAAATGGAAACGAGAAGTCAACCAGAGTCTCCCCTTTATTTTTAAATTTTTATTTATTCATTTTTTTTTTTTTTGAGACAGAGTTTTGCTCTTGTTGCCCAGGCTGGAGTGTAATGGCACAATCTCAGCTTACCACAACCTCCACTTCCTGGGTTCAAGCAATTCTCCTTGCCTCAGCCTCCCAGGTAGCTGGGATTACAGGCATGCACTACCATGCCCGGCTAATTTTTGTATTTTTAGTAGAGACAGGGTTTCTCCATGTTGGTCAGGCTGGTTTTGAACTCACAACCTCAGGTGATCCGCCTGCCTCGGCTTCCCAAAGTGCTGGGATTACAGGCGTGAGCCACTGCGCCCGGCCAGGGTCTCCTCTTTAACTGACAAAAAGTCAACTTGGTCCTGGGTGTAATCAAGGTATCCTGGGAGAGGAAAATCACCAATCACCGGGATGGAAGCATTTCTCAATGAGTCTAAGTCATGGAATCATTGACTATACAGAGTTAAGTCCAGGAAAACAAAATGAGAAAAATTTTCATTCTACTTTGGTCAGATCTAGACCACAGTTGAGTCATTGGTTCTGTGTTTTACTATCAGAGTTGATGCTGGATGATTGTCTTCATCTCAAGGAACTTGGGTTTCTCCATCTGTAACATGGGAATGATGGGATCTACCTCTAAGGTATCATTATGACGGAATGAGAAGAACATTGTAGACTGCTCAGCACAGTGCCTATAAAACACTTTCAGATATGCAGGAGATGTGAGTTTATTTTCCTACCCTCTCACGACTATAATGAATCTTTACAATATTCCACTGCAAGTTGGTGATAAATGCTGTGAACAGTGATAATAGGCAAACCTAGGCTCACGATTTAGAGTAATAATAATAACGCTAAAAAATAAAAAATAGATTGGGAGCAAGATGGCCGAATAGGAACAGCTCCAGTCTCCAGCTCCCAGCGAGAGTGACACAGAAGACAGGTGATTTCTGCATTTTCAACTGAGATACCAGGTTCATCTCACTAGGGAGTGCCAGACAATCGGTGCTGGTCAGCTGCTGCAGCCTGACCAGCGAGAGCTGAAGCAGGGCGAGGCATTGCCTCACCTGGGAAGTGCAAGGGGGAAGGGAATCCCTTTTCCTAGCCAGGGGAACTGAGATACACAACACCTGGAAAATCGGGTAACTCCCACCCCAATACTGCGCTTTACCAAGGGTCTTAGCAAATGGCACACCTGGCCGGAAGGGTCCCACGCCTGCGGAGCCTCCCTCATTGCTAGCACAGCAGTCTGCAATCTAAGGGCAAGGCAGCAGCCAGGCTGGGGGAAGGGCACCCGCCATTGCTGAGGTTTAAGTAGGTAAACAAAGCCGCTGGGAAGTTCAAACTGGGTGGAGCCCATAGCAGCTCAAGGAGGCCTGCCTGTCTCTGTAGACTCCACCTCTGGGGACAGGGCACAGCTAAACAAACAAACAAAAAGCAGCAGAAACCTCTGCAGACGCAAACGACCCTGTCTGACAGCTTTGAAGAGAGCAGTGGATCTCCCAACACAGAGGTTGAGATCTGAGAACGGACAGACTGCCTGCTCAAGTGGGTCCCTGACCCCCAAGTAGCCTAACTGGGAGACATCCCCGACTAGGGGCAGACCGACACCCCACGCCTCACATGGCGGGGGTACATCCCTGAGATGAAGCTTCCAAAGCAAGAATCAGACAGGTACACTTGCTGTTCAGCAATATTCTATCTATTGCAGCCTCTGCTGCTGATACCCAGGCAAACAGGGTCTGGAGTGGACCTCAAGCAATCTCCAACAGATCTACAGCTGAGGGTCCTGACTGTTAGAAGGAAAACTAACAAACAGGAGGGACACCCACACCAGAACCCCATCAGTATGTCACCATCATCAAAGACCAAAGGCAGATAAAACCACAAAGATGGGGAAAAAGCAGTGCAGAAAAGCTGGAAATTCAAAAAATAAGAGCGCATCTCCCCCTCCAAAGGAACGCAGCTCATCGCCAGCAACAGATCAAAGCCGGATGGAGAATGACTTTGACGAGTTGAGAGAAGAAGGCTTCAGTCCATCAAACTTCTCAGAGCTAAAGGAGGAATTACATACCAAGTGCAAAGAAACTAAAAATCTTGAAAAAAGGATGGGATAATGGATAACTAGAATAATCAATGAGAGAAGGCCATAAATGAACTGACAGAGATAAAAACCATGACACGAGAAATACGTGACAAATGCACAAGCTTCAGTAACTGACTCGATCAACTGGAAGAAAGAGTATCGGCGATTGAGGATCAAATGAATGAAATGAAGTGAGAAGAGAAGTTTAAAGAAAAAAGAGGAAAAAGAAATGAGCAAAGACTTCAAGAAGTATGGGATTATGTGAAAAGACCAAATCTACGTCTGACTGGGGTGCCTGAAAGTGAGGGGGAAAATGGAACCAAGTTGGAAAACACTCTTCAGGATATCATCCAGGAGAACTTCCCCAACCTAGTAAGGCAGGCCAACATTCAAATTCAGGAAATACAGAGAATGCCACAAAGAGACTCCTCGAGAAGAGCAACTCCAATTATGTAATTGTCAGATTCAGCAAAGTTGAAATAAAGGAAAAACTGTTAAGGGCAGCCAGAGAGAAAGGTCGGGTTACCCACAAAGGGAAGCCCATCAGACTAACAGCAGATCTCTTGGCAGAAACTCTACAAGCCAGAAGAGAGTGGAGGCCAATATTCAACATTCTTAAAGAAAAGAATTTTCAACCCAGAATTTCATATCCAGCCAAATTAACTTTCATAAGTGAAGGAGAAATAAACTCCTTTACAGATAAGCAAATGCTTAGAGATTTTGTCACCACCAGGTCTGCCTTACAAGAGACCCTGAAGGAAGCACTAAATATGGAAAGGAACAACCGGTACCAGCCATTGCAAAAACATGCCAAAATGTAAAGACCACTGATGCTAGGAAGAAACTGCATCAACTAACGAGCAAAATAACCAGTTAATATCATAATAACAGGATCAAGTTCACACATAACAATATTAACCTTAAATGTAAATGTACTAAATGGTCCAATTAAAAGACACAGACTGGTAAACTGGATAAAGAGTCAAGACCCATCAGTGTGCTGTATTCAGGAGACCCATCTCATATGCAGAGACACACATAGGCTCAAAATAAAGGGATGGAGGAAGATCTACCAAGCAAATGGAGAACAAAAAACGTAGGGGTTGCAATCCTAGTCTCTGATAAAACAGACTTTAAACCACCAAAGATCAAAAGAGATAAAGAAGGCCATTACATAATGGTAAAGGGATCAATTCAACAGGAAGAGCTAACTATACGAAATATGTATGCACCCAATACAGGAGCACCCAGATTCATAAAGCAAGTCCTTAGAGACTTACAAAGAGACTTAGATTCCCATACAATAATAATGGGAGACTTCAACACCCCACTGTCAACATTAGACAGATCAACGAGACAGAAAGTTAACAAGGATATCCAGGAATTGAACTCATCTCTGCACCAAGTGGACCTACTAGACATCTACAGAATTCTCCACCCCAAATCAACAGAATATACATTTTTCTCAGCACCACATCACACTTATTCCAAAATTGACCACATATTTGGAAGTAAAGCACTCCTCAGCAAATGTACAAGAACAGAAATTATAACAAACTGTCTCTCAGACCACAGTGCAATCAAACTAGAACTTAGGACTAAGAAACTCAATCAAAACTGCTCAACTACATGGAAACTGAACAACGTGCTCCTGAATGACTACTGGGTACTTAACGAAATGAAGGCAGAAATAAAGATGTTCTTTGAAACTAATGAGAACAAAGATACAACATACCAGAATCTCTGGGACACATTTAAAGCAGTGTGTAGAGGGAAATTTATAGCAGTAAATGCCCACAAGAGAAAGCTGGAAAGATCTAAAATTGACACTCTAACATCACAATTAAAAGAACTAGAGAAGCAAGAGCAAACACATGTAAAAGCTAGCAGAAGGCAAGAAATAACTAAGATCAGAGCAGAACTGAAAGAGATAGAGACACAAGAAACCCTTCAAAAAATCAATGAATCCAGGAGTTGGTTTTTTGAAAAGATCAACGACATTGATAGACCACTAGCAAGACTAATAAAGAAGAAAAGAGAGAAGAATCAAATAGATGCAATAAAAAATGATAAAGGGGATATCACCACCGATCCCACAGAAATACAAACTACCATCAGAGAATACTATCAACACCTCCACACAAATAAACTAGAAAATCTAGAAGAAATAGATAATTTCCTGGACACTTACACCTTCCCATGACTAAACCAGGAAGAAGTTGAATCCCTGAATGGACCAATAGCAGGCTCTGAAATTGAGGCAATAATTAATAGCCTACCAACCAAAAATGGTCCAGGACGAGATGGATTCACAGCTGACTTCTACCAGAGGTACAAGGAGGAGCTGGTACCATTCCTTCTGAAACTATTCCAATCAATAGAAAAAGAGGGAATCCTCCCTAACTCATTTTATGAGGCCAACATCATCCTGATACCAAAGCCTGGCAGAGACACACACAAAAAAAAGAACTTTAGACCAATATCCCTGATGAATATCAATGCAAAAATCCTCAATAAAATACTGGCAAACTGAATCCAGCAGCACATCAAAAAGCTTATCCACCATGATCAAGTGGGCTTCATCCCTAGGATGCAAGGCTGGTTCAACATATGCAAATCAATAAACATAATCCAGCATATAAACAGAACCAAAGACAAAAACCACATGATTATCTCAATAGATGCAGAAAAGGCCTTTGACAAAATTCAACAGCCCTTCATGCTAAAAACTCTCAATAAATTCGGTATTGATGGAACATATCTCAAAATAATAAGAGCTATTTCTGACAAATCCACAGCCAATATCATACTGAATGGGCAAAAACTGGAAGCATTCCGTTTGAAAACTGGCACAAGACAGGGATGCCCTCTCTCACCACTCCTATTCAACATAGTGTTGGAAGTTCTGGCTAGGGCAATCAGGCAAGAGAAAGAAATCAAGGGTATTCAGTTAGGAAAAGAAGAAGTCAAATTGTCCCTGTTTGCAGATGACATGATTGTATATTTAGAAAACCCCATCATCTCAGCCCATAATCTCCTTAAGCTGATAAGCAACTTCAGCAAAGTCTCAGGATAAAAAATCAACATGCAAAAATCACAAGCATTCTTATACACCAGTAACAGACAAACAGAGAGGCAAATCATGAATGAACTTCCATTCACAATTGCTTCAAAGAGAATAAAATACCTAGGAATCCAACTTACAAGGGATGTAAAGGACCTCTTCAAGGAGAACTACAAACCACTGCTCAGTGAAATAAAAGAGGACACAAAGAAATGGAAGAACATACCATGCTCATGGATAGGAAGAATCAATATCGTGAAAATGGCCATACTGCCCAAGGTTATTTATAGATTCAATGCCATCCCCATCAAGCTACCAATGAGTTTCTTCACAGAATTGGAAAATACTGCTTTAAAGTTCATATGGAACCGAAAAAGAACCTGTATTGCCAAGACAATCCTAAGTCAAAAGAACAAAGCTGGAGGCATCACGCTACCTGACTTCAAACTATACTACAAGGCTACAGTAACCAAAACAGCATGGTACTGGTACCAAAACAGAGATATAGACCAATGGAACAGAACAGAGTCCTCAGAAATAATACCACACATCTACAGCCATCTGATCTTTGACAAACCTGAGAAAAATAAGAAATGGGGAAAAGATTCCCTATTTAATAAATGGTGCTGGGAAAATTGGCTAGCCATAAGTAGAAAGCTGAAACTGGATCCTTTCCTTACTCCTTATACGAAAATTATTTCAAGATGGATTAGAGACTTAAATGTTAGACCTAATACCACAAAAACCCTAGAAGAAAACCTAGGTAATACCATTCAGGACACAGGCATGGGCAAGGACTTCATGTCTAAAACACCAAAAGCAATGGCAACAAAAGCCAAAATTGACAAATGGGATCTAATTAAACTAAAGAGCTTCTGCACAGCAAAAGAAACTGCCATCAGAGTGAACAGGCAACCTACAGAATGGGAGAAAATTTTTGCAATCTACTCATCTGACAAAGGGCTAATATCCAGAACCTACAAAGAACTCAAACAAATTTACAAGAAAAAAAAAACAAACAACCCCATCAAAAAGTGGGCAAGGGATATGAACAGACATTTCTCAAAAGAGGACAGGCATACAGCCAACAGACACATGAAAAAATGCTTGTCATCACTGGCCATCAGAGAAATGCAAATCAAAACCACAATGAGATACTATCTCACACCAGTTAGAATGGCAATCATTAAAAAGTCAGGAAACAACAAGTGCTGGAGAGGATGTGGAGAAATAGGAACACTTTTACACTGTTGGTGGGATTGTAAACTAGTTCAACCATTATGGAAAACAGTATGGCAATTCCTCAAGGATCTAGAACTAGAAGTACCATATGACCCAGCCATCCCATTACTGGGTATATACCCAAAGGATTATAAATCATGCTGCTATAAAGACACATGCACACGTATGTTCATTGCAGCACTATTCACAATAGCAAAGACTTGGGATCAACCCAAATGTCCATCAGTGACAGACTGGATTAAGAAAATGTGGCACATATACACCATGGAATACTATGCAGCCATAAAAAAGGATGAGTTTGTGTCCTTTGTAGGGACATGGATGCAACTGGAAACCATCATTCTCAGCAAACTATCGCCAAGAACAGAAAACCAAACGCCACATGTTCTCACTCATAGGTGGGAACTGAACAATGAGATAACTTGGACTCAGAAAGAGGAACATCACACACCGGGGCCTACTATGGGGAGGGGGGAGGGGGGAGGGATTGCATTGGGAGTTATACCTGATGTAAATGACGAGTTGATAGGTGCTGACGAGTTGATGGGTGCAGCACACCAACATGGCACAAGTATACATATGTCACAAACCTGCACGTTATGCACATGTACCCTAGAACTTAAATTATAATAATAAAAAAAAATAAAATAAAAAATATTCCATTCTGTTCTCCACCCCTTTTTACTGAAGTATAAATAAAGCCTTTTTCAATTGTTACTTAACTTTCATCTTTGCAAGTTCCCAGTTAATTTCTTTTGCTAACCCAGGTTGTGTGGCCCAGTACTTTGCTTAACTCAATGAATTTGCCACCACTGCAACTGCTGATGGAAATGACCAAATTTTTGCTTGCATGCTCCAAATTTAGCAAAAGATCATGACACTTAGATATTTCTTCAGGGAGTATTAATTGTAGGGGCAAAGTGACTGCATCCTATTTAGGTTGTCTGGAAAGTCAGAGAAAGATTATAATTTATAGTTACTATGGTAGTTAATTATACCTTCAAGAATATGCCAGTTGCTGTTTTAAAAAAGGCTTTGATCATAGATGAGACCCTTGTTGGGGGATCAAAGAAAATAAGAAAGTAGAATTTGCCATCTTGAAAAATACCCGGCTACTAAGACCAAATTTCTCTATGGAGAAAAAAATCATCTCCAGTTGTTTTTTTTTCAGAGTATTAAGATTTACAAGACATTCCTAATAGCGTGGGAACAATATTATAAAATGTAAACCTGTGTGTTTTCACCTTTACTCTCTATTTAACACATGGCTCTCCTTTATTCAAGGAGATGGGCATCATTTATCGCATTTATGGCTTTGATTAAAGGTTTGGTCCAGATTATACCAGGACAAGATACATCTGGCAGAATATTCCATTACGGAGAACTAGTTTCCCTACAAACACTCTCATCACTGTAAAAGTCTAGGTAAAGATCAGGAGGTAAGTCAGGTGGAAGGAGAAGAGAGAGTTGTAGCTGGGTGTGGAGGGCTCTCCATTGTGCCTCATCTCTGTGGACTGAGTCCTGGGACGGGTCAATGAGGGAAGGGACTGGTGTTTGTTTTCTCACTGGGGCCTGGGAAAATCAGCAAGGTCTGGCAAAACCTAGCTAGGCCCCAAAGTCTTGTATGGCTCCCGAGTCATGTGAGAAAACATTTGAAAACTCCCCTGAGAGGGAAGCAAAGGGTACAAGGAGCCTAGAAGGCTGTAAGGAGCCAGTCAGATTGAGAATGGTGCAGTTTAGGGACAATAAGTGGAGAATATTGCAAGGCTGAACAGATACCAATGACCAGTAATCAGGTATTTATCTCCCCATCTCCCATCCCCTATCCTTTCCTGTTTTGAAAGCCTCTTAGAATTTAGATCCACCCCCCAAAAAAAGTAAATTCTTATTTAAATGAGGTTAATCCTAAAGCGCCTTTAAAAAATTATTGACTATCTTTTCTGTCACATACGGATTAAGTAGGATTCTAGAAGGATAAAGTACTTTGTTTTCTGCATACCTGAATTCATAGCTCTAAAAGTAAAGTTCAATTTCAGGTGAACCACTTATACCTACTCTGAAAAGGAAATAATTTCAAGTCCACAGTCTGAAGTTCTAACTTTCACCATATGTTTGAAAACATGGCACATCCAGAAAGCCCATTCTCATTCTCATTACCTATCCAGAGATACTTCCAAAAAGATGCACTCCTTCAGATCACATTCTATCTGATACCTCTGCTGTGGGTACCCATAATTTATAGAATTAAAAATTAGGCTGGGTGTGGTGGCTCATTCCTGTAATCCCAGCACTTTGGGAGGCTGAGGTGGGTGAACCACCTGAGGTCAGGAGTTCGAGACCAGCCTGGCCAACATGCTGAAACCCCAGCTCTAGAAAAAATACAAAAGTCAGCTGGGTGTTGTGGTATGCACCTGTAGTCCCAGTTACTTGGGAGGCTAAGGCAGGAGAATCGCTTGAACCTAAGAGACGGAGGTTACTGTAAGCCAAGATCACACCACTGCACTCCAGCCTGGGCAACACAGCAAGACTCCATCTCAAAAAAAAAAAAAAAGAGAGACTTCTTAGTATGCCATCCAGCATTCTCAAAGATCAAACCCTCTCTTACCTGTCTAAGATCACATAAAATTCCTCAGGGTAATCTAAATTAACTTCTACAAAGGAAGTGCCCCTTCTTGACCTTGTAGTGTAATTTCACTTTCCTGTGTTTTTCCCATATTTTATTCCTTTAATTTGCATTGTCCCCTGAGGGCAACTCTTTAATATTTCATAGGGTGGGCTTTGGAATCTAACAGATATGGATTCAAGGCTCCAATTTGTGGTTGTCTCACTAACCAGCTAAGCAACTCTAGACAAGTTTCCTCTGATATAAACTTAGAGTAGACTCTAATGTATGAGATGGTTTTGAATTATAAATTAGATTGTGAGTAGAAAAATAGTTAATGAATGATACCTAGCTTAAGAAAAGGGGGAGGGGGTCTATTAACACAACTAACAAGTCAAAAGAAACCTTTCTTCTAATAATTGTTTATTTACCCAGCTTGCCAGGTAGGCCATCTGCTCCCTGGTGGTAAGAACTCCTTCAAAATCTGCACTGTCTGGCATTTACTAGGCATTGAGTAAATGGGAGTGAAATGCATATTTATATGGATATTTAAAACCCAGTTTAAACTACATGAGTTTTAACATATCTGAGAATCCCGCTCTGATCCCTCAGGCAGAATTAACAGCTCCTTCTTCTGGGAGCTGCTAATGCCACTATATGCATCTTATTTCAATTTGCCTTCTTACATGTGGATTACATGCCATTTTCCAATTTTTTATATCCCACTTATTTAAACATCTCTCAATAAAATACTAGATATATTCTTGAAATACAGCTCCTTCATCTTGTTAGCCAACCACTCTCTCCTTGAAACTCTCTCCTTAAAACTATCACTGAACTTCAAATCAGAGCCTGGGGCATGATAGGTGCTTACTTAACGCTTGCTAAGTTATGCTGAAAACCTCAAATCATCTTTCCCATTTGTAGTGAGTCAATAGCATCATGTCTGTACTTGAAGGGCAAGGTAGGGTGGGGACAGGAAGGGGGAAAATTGCTGTGTATGTATTTAGGACACTCTGTCTCCACACCCCAGCATGGCTGAGCAGGGCTATCCTTGACTCCACAGGACAGCTGGACTCAACATGAGAGGAGAGCTTTCACTTTTGATCTTCAAGATAATATTTTTAAATATAAAGCAAAAAGAATTTGAGATAATGTGCATGCTGTCCTTTCAAACATGCCATATGGAATCTGAGGCCCTTGGGTTAAGAATTACAAGATACATTTACTAAATAAAGACAGCCAGGCTCCTGCAGAGCCAACAGGGAAGGACACAAATCATGGAACCACAGTAAAACTTATTCTAGGAAAAAAACAGCAAGAATTAACCCAGGAGTCACAGCCTCACACCCTCAGCAGGTCAAATCATACTAACTTCCACTTCCATTTCATTTCCCGCACTATCACTAAATAGTAATGGTTCCCAGATCCCCAGTGAATCAGATGTGTGGAAGATAGTATCCCTATTTGAAACAGTAGCATTCTTATTTGAATCAGCACTTGTAATTTTCAGGGCTGACCATTCACGCCTGTACAGGTAGCCAGTCAAGGTAAAGGTTTAGCAAGGTTATTCCAGGTCCTAGTGGAGGATGCTCACCACAGGCTAGATATGAAGAATTAGACGGTGAAATAAAACAAAACAAAAACAAAAACACTCAAACCCTGTATTCCATTTTGCCTGGGTGGGTCAGTGGGTCTGAGGTTGTAATCATCATGCCGGTGAGTCTTCTGTAAGTTCTTTCAGGTTCAGGCTGATTTCAGTTGCTATATCAATGCATTCTCCCCAAACTTTCCACCTATAGTCACTGCTCTGAACACCAAACCTGGTTCTTCTGCACCAGTTCTTATCTAGAACTGAGTCACCAAAACAGATTGTTTTATGACATAAATAAAAGCAATTAGGACAAGACTCTATGATGTCTGGATAATGACAACTCTCCTCCAGAATCTGTTTGTAGAGTACAATTCTCAACAACCTTCATAAGGATAATGAAATTGGAAAGCATGCTGGAAGAGAAAGCTTCAGGGTCTCACAAATCCCAAGAGACTAGAAAAGTCTATGATAAAAGATACTATGTAGATCATGTGTATGTGTTTGGGAAGAGGCATGGTTAGCTCAGACGTATCACCTTGGTTTTACATTGAAGACGACGTTGAAGTGTCTGATTCTAGGAAGATATGCAACATACAGCCTGGATATATACAAGACTCCATCACTAATCTCAAATCATCTAGCATGAATTTGTGTGAGCTCCCTGTGTATACAAGATTAGCAAGAACTCCCCTACACTTTGTCTGTTCCTCAGTTTCCCGACCACTGTAGTTGGGCATACTTTTAATGGATGGCATTGGAAAAGAAAAAACAATAAGCTTTTCACTTAAGATTGCATATCTAGTCCATAAAAATGTTAAGAGAGTAAGTGGAAAGGGGATCAAATTGCCAGGAGGGAGGAGAATGAAGGGGGAGAGAGCTATACAAAATCAGCTCATCAATCCTTTTCTCTTATTGATCTTAAGCTTTTCAAAGCTCACAGTTGGTGGATATTATTAAATGTGTGTGTGTGTATATATATATGATATATATATATAGAGAGAGAGAGAGGCTGGGCACGATGGCTCACACCTGTAATCCCAGCACTTTGGGAGGCCAAGGTGGGCAGATGACCTGAGGTCAGGAGTTCGAGACCAGCCTGACCAACATGGAAAACCCTGTCTCTAACTAAAAACACAAAAAATTAGCCAGGCGTGGTGGCACATGCCTGTAATCTCAGCTACTCGGGAGGCTGAGGCAGGAGAATCACTTAAACCTGGGAAGCAGAGGTTGTGGTGAGCCACGGTCATACCCACTGTACTCCAGTCTGGGCAACAAGAGTGAAACTCCATCTCAAAAAAAAGTATGTATATTTAATATATCTACACATCGAGAAATTTGTCCATCCATGCAAATGCAAGGCTTACTGCTTTGGGGGAGGAGATTAAGGTATCTGAGAAGGAGCAAGAGACAATTCAGGAGCTAAACATTCCCCAGTAGTCTGACCTGTGCTGCTGGTATTTAAGTTTATTTTCATTTAGTTTCCCAGGCGCTCTAGGTATCTAAGCTCCAACAGGTGATGTGATCACAAGGAGTATTATGCAGTTTTACTTTCAACAAATTTGACCTGGGAGGGAAGCAACCAGGATTTTCAGGGTTCAGCTCACTACATGCTACTGACCAGGAGCCAGGCCCATGAGGGCAGCCAAAGAGGGAACCCAGTCACTGGGGCTGGGAAAAAAGTTTTTGATAATAAACACAACGCCATACATTGTAAGAACTCGAATAATGCTTAGATACTGTTGCATGCCTGCCCCCATTTCATTTGTAGTGTGACCATCATCTCTGTTTGCCTGGAGCAGTCTCCATGTGCACCAATTGCTCTGGCATAATTATTAACAGCAATTCTTCTTACTGTAGGAAGTATCCTGGTTTGGATAACAAATTATCTGGTCATCTATGAGTTTGGCAAATTGAAATCTGAGGCCCAAAGAAGGAAGACAAATTAGTGGCAAGAGGAATAGAAATAGGAATGGGTTATAGGTTGGTTTGTTATGGCCAACACCAACAAAAATCAAAACAAACAAACAGAATCCAACTGCCACACACTGCATTAAGACTATCTATGTCTCTGTCTACCTCTTTGGCTAGATTATAAGGTTGCATCATAGCATCGTATTTCTCAATGCCAATCCCGTATCAGGTATTTGATTAATATTTGTTTGACTGTTACATTTATTAACATACTTTCATGTATATTGTCCCATCTAATTTTCCACTGACAATAACATCCATTGTAAGATGGATATTATTAAATAAAGATGAGAAAGCTGACAATCTGGGATATTAAACACTGAGAAAGTTAATAGCAAAAACCACTGAAACCCAGGTCTTCAATGTTTCTTTCCATTACATTATGCTCAGTGTTAGAAGGAGTCTAAATGTAGAGGGAATGTTTGCTTAGAGGGATGAGGCCGGAAGAGCCAAGAAAAATGTGGCAGGAGAGAAACACGGCTGTGGGCTCAGAGATTTGATTACTGGACCAACAAAATTGTTTTTTGGAGCCCTGTAGCTTCTTCCAAGATGGCTGCTCCTTTGAAGAGAGGAAGCACATCATGTGCTGCTGGCAGCGGGGTGGAAGGGGGTTTGGACTTAGCCAGGATGCCGCGAGGGGAGAGGTTCAAAGTACAGGCTAATGAAAAACTGAATGGACCTACACAGCAGCAAGGCTTGGGGCAGACCGACAAGGGTTTCCCCCTCACAAGGGCTTCCATACGGCACATCCAGGGCTCCATTCAAGAAAGTATCAAGCCTGGCATTTTCCCGGCTGTTTACTTAAAAAAAAAAAAAATTAAGGCTTAGCATTTTGAAAAATGTATTTCTTGGAGACAAATATATTTTGGCCCAATTCACATCCCACTAGTACTCACCACACAAAGTTTCCAGTTCTATCCCCAGGCCACAGCACCGCTGTACCATGAAGGATGATATTTTATTTATTTAATTTGTCTTTTTGTAAAAAATAATTCCCATTTCTAGCTCCTTTAGCAACTAGTCAGTTTGTATTCTTTTGTCTCTACATTGTCCTCTTTCCTTGGACCCATGAAGTCAGTGTTACGTCTGCTTACTTCCATGAAAACTTTTTTATTTTCAGTAATGAAAAAAAAATACTACCTGGCATGGAGCTATAGATGCCCTGTGGGGCCATCGGGAGCCTCCTTGACCTCTTCCTGGTCCAGATGCCATCAGGATTCAACCTGCCATAGGCCACCCTAGGAAACAGAAGATGTACACACTTGTTCAGATGGGAGATAACTAAACATTGGAAGGACATCTTTTTCTCCTGCCTCAAAATGCTCTGTGTGGATTGTGGCTTCTCTCTCTCCTTTTCCGATTTTACCCTCCCCCCATCACCTTGAGTAAATATCTACCAATCCCATACAGAGTTATCAAAAGAAATAAAAGAAGACTTCTAATAAATTCTCACACCATGACACAAATCCCAATCTTCAACTGACATTTCTGGATCTTCCATCTATGTTAGGAGAACTAACAGCGTTTCTGTGGAATTCCTTCTGGGCAGTAGAGGGCACTTTGCCTTGTACCTGAGGAATCTGACCACAGTTAATAGAAACATATGGTGTGACTGCTGTTCCAGCAAGAGCATCTTTTGTATCAAGTGGTCCTCTTGGTTCATCGTGCTGCCTTCAGCACATACACATGTGATCAGTGGTAGCTGTTGTTGTTATTACAATGACTAGTTTTGTAATATAATCAGGAGGAGGCAAGACTCTTCTGTGTTCTCTGAGGCCTCGCCTTCTTGTTACTTTCTCCTATTCAACATGGTGCCTACCCAAGCTACACAAGGGTTTAGTTAGTTCTAGGAACATTCCTATGAGTATTGCCAGAGAGGTGCCATAGGGAAGGGATGGCATCTCACCATAGAGGGCAATGATGATTCAGGAGGGCCTCTCAGGATTATTTTGAGGGGATAGGGGATCAGTCCAAGTACAAGAACCATCATTCTCATCGCAGGCACAGGATTCAGAGTCAAACCATAATCATATTGTGCCTCACTAGGGGTGCTATGGATAAATGTGGAGGTTATACATTGCATGGTAGTCTGTAGAAAACTATGGCCTCAGGACCCAATCTAATCTCCTGCCTATTTTTGTAAATACGGTTTTACTGATATATAGCTATGTCTATTCACCTACCTATTGTTCATGACTACCTCCCCACTACAATGGCAAAGCTAAGTAGCTGCAACAGAGATCATACAGCTCTCAAGCCTTAAAATATATATATTATTTGGCACTTTACAGAAAATACAGAAAAAGTTTGCAGACCCCAGTGCTTAGTTTTTTAACCTAGTACACATAGTGGATGCTTAAATCATAGTTGTTGAATGGATGAATGAATTAATACATGAGTATAGACTCAAATACCAGCTCAGAACAGTCAAGTAATTAATCCTAAAGAAGTTTTAGTGAAGAAGATAAAAAGCAAAACAAAACAAACTTTGTAATGAGGAGACTTAGGTTCTAATTCCTACTGTGCCCCTGATTCGTTTGTGTGGCCTTAGATCGATCATTTCCCATCTTTATATTCCAGTTTCTTCAATTGTAAAAAAGATAACCCTAAGCCCATTTTATTGGGGCTATAATGTTGAATAAAATAAAATCACAAATGTCCAAGCATCATGTCCAGTGACTGGCACATTAATAGGAGCTCATCAAATTTTTGAAGTCAAAGCAAAGAGAAGGAGGAATCCTTTGCTTCTGAATAAAATATCTTCCCTGTCACACAGGAGTAAACAGAGTAATTCATACATTTAATTGGCAGATGTCATGGAAAAAACTTCAAGGAGCATTCTACACAAAGACTCCCAGGCTAGTTTGTGTTCAAACAAACCAGACAGCCAGCCCACAGCCGGAGCCAGGAGCCAAATATTTCAGACACCATCAGGGCTGGCTGCTTCAAGCTAGGCTGTTCCGCATGCGGCTGGAGCCAGGCCACAGGAAGTCCTTCGTGTCAGCTCTCTAGAGCCTAGCGAAGCTTCAGCATTTTCCTGTTCCTCTGTGTAGACCACTACTCAGATAAGGGAGATAGGGAGAAAGGAAGGGGGTCTCCATTTATAAAGGCAGCTGCTGTCCCAGCTGAACAAGAATGCACAGCTGTTTGGGGGCTGTCTCCAGACTAGCATGCCTTTTGTTTCCATCTTCTTCTGGGGCAGGGCTGGGGATGGGGTGGGGTGAAAGTCTATCATAATGTTTACCTTGGGGGATACTTTGCCACATCTCCGCCCAGATCTCATTTTATGGTGTGTGGAGTTTTATGGACCAATTTAACGTGGGAGAGGAGACGAGAAGGCTGATGTGTGAACTGAAGTTGAAGAGTCATAAATTCAAAGGAAAATTATTCCAGAATTATAAGCCCTACTTACCAGTGTCCAAGGGTAATAGCCACTGTTCAGGCAGGGGTTGGACTTCCAGAGTTATTTCAGGGGCCATTTGTAGGACAAGCACCCTTTCATTTCATTTGGATGGGTAAATATTTTTAAATGGGGTCTCCTAAATTGTTGGGATCCAGCCAAAGTCCCCAAATTCTGGTAGCCCTAAACATCCAAGTACTCTTTTCCCAGGACAGTTCACTTACGAAATAAAATCAGACAGAAAATGATTTACACTATATCTGCACAAAATAACAACCAGGCCTACAGTTTGGTTTGAACTTGAGACCCAAGGAGATTTCTAAAAAGTCTTTTGATTACTGGGTGTTGGATAAGATATAACAAAGCCAACTTCCAAAGTTCCCAGAGGATACAAGGCAGCAAAACAGATATTTTGATGAAACCTTGGTCTTGCACATTTCTCTGTTTGTAACAATAGCCTAGGAACCTATGTGGATGTTTTTGCATGGAACTGCAGAAAAGCCAGAAAATAAAAGGGCTAGATGAAACAACTGATCCAGCCAAAGTTATACACAACAGCTTTTTCATCTTCATGTTTCTAAACAACTAGAAAAAAATACTTAAGCCCTTTTAGGATCATAATGAGGAAATAAAAGTCATTCTGAAGTCCTCTGAGCATTACCCCAACACACCCCTCCCCAGAATACCTGTTGCCTGTCACCGTGTACCGCTGGCTTTTCCAGGGTCCTTTCTTGCAGGCATCTGATTTCCGCTGATTTTTCAGCAACAGCCCCACCAGTTTCTCTAAACATAACATCTCTCAAATTTCTCACACGAGACATATCATAATTAATATTCTCAAAAGCAGTGACAAGCCTTATCCTTTCATGTCTGCTGGTTGATGTTGGACAATGTCGGGTAGCCCTCATGCAAAATGAATAGTGGAGCTGCTGAAAATCTAGACAGTAAGAAGACTCTCTTACTGGTGTTACCATAGCCTCACACCTGACTTGAAAAGCCCTCTGCCAAGGCCTTTTCTTTCCTAAATTTTTGTTATTAGATTTTCATTTAAGAACTATGAAGAGAGTATGTTACCATTACCAGAGGTGGTGGCTTATTTAGGCACACAGTTATTTAAAAAAAATTCACCATCCATCTCTACAAATTCATGCATTTTGTATCCAAAGCATAATGAAATATTCGTCTGTTTGCCAGTGTTTAAGTTACAGGTTGGAAAACATTCAAAGAGCTTGAAATTCAAGCTGACGAGATAATGAGAGGACAGGGAATGCAAGCAGCCCTGGCAGCCATTCAAAATGGATCTTCTCCATATGAGGTGTTGACTTCCATTTATAAATGGCAGAAAGTACTATTGGACTTCACAAGATTAGAGTAGAATCTAAGTAAATGCTAGTAATTGATAATGTCCCAGGCCTTAGCTTTTGTAGTTAATTCATGGTTAACCTACCTTCCTTCCTTCCTTCCTTCCTTCCTTCCTTCCTTCCTTCCTCCCTCCCTCCCTCCCTTCCTCCCTCCCTTCCCTCCCTTCCCTCCCTTCCCTCCCTTCCCTCCCTTCCCTCCCTTCCTCCCTCCTTTCTCTTTCTTTTTCTTCCTTCCTTCCTTCCTTCCTCCCTCCCTCCCTCCCTCCCTCCCTCCCTCCCTTCCTTCCTTCCTTCCTCCCTCCCTCTCTCCCTCCCTTCCTTCCCTTCCTTCCCTCCCTTCCCTTCCTCCCTCCTTTCTCTTTCTTTTTCTTCCTTCCTTCCTTCCTTCCTTCCTTCCTTCCTTCCTTCCTTCCTCCCTCCCTCCCTTCCTTCCCTTCCTTCCCTTCCTTCCCTTCCTTCCCTTCCTTCCCTTCCTTCCCTCCCTTCCCTCCCTTCCCTCCCTTCCTCCCTCCTTTCTCTTTCTTTTTCTTCCTTCCTTCCTTCCTTCCTCCCTCCCTCCATCCCTCCCTCCCTCCCTTCCTTCCTTCCTTCCTCCCTCCCTCCCTTCCTTCCCTTCCTTCCCTCCCTTCCCTCCCTTCCTCCCTCCTTTCTCTTTTTCTTCCTTCCTTCCTTCCTTCCTTCCTTCCTTCCTTCCTTCCTTCCTCCCTTTCTTTCTTTTTTATTTCTTTTTTCTTTTTTGATGCTCTGGCATTTGGGGCCTTGATCCTAGACAGATTGCCTCTTCCAGGCTAGCTAATTCCTAGAGATAACAAAAGACTCCTCTGGGAGTGCACCTGTGTTATACAAACCAATCAATCTGGAGCTCACACTCCCAACTATCTCCTTTATCAAAATCTCACACACCAGGCCAATACTCCCTCTGTCCTAAATTACTTGAGGGCCTGGTACTAGACAACTGGGGACCAGCCTTATAGCCCGGAGCCCATTGAAATTATTCAAACTATCCAGTCCTAAACTTAACAGTGTATCTACTCTGCCTCACCCAGTCATTCCCAGGAGAACCCCAATAGGAGCTCTGGGCATGCCTTGCCCCCTCCTGCTTCTGTCTCCCAGCTGATCTAGTGCTTCCCAATGTCCTGCATGGCATGTCCTGACTTCTGTGTCCAAGGATCTGTGATTTGTGAATATAGGCTTCTTCCTTGATCACAATCATTTCTGTCTGTGTGCCTTACCATATTTGACTTAAACAAATCCCACATACATTTTTAGAGCAATTTTGTGCAGTGAATACCCAACTGAATAAAAACTGAGTAGAATGTGGAAGGAGAAGAAGTTCATTGGGTTCCCAGAGCAGTGAAGGCCAGATGGTTAGTTATAAGAAGGCATCTGTAATACAAAAGAAAAAACAAAAGAGCTGAGCTGACAGAAGTCATGCAGCATTATAGTGAATGTGGAGAAAGGGTGCAGAGGACTAGAAAGAAAGATAAGTGGAAGATGATACGTTTTCCATCATTAAAATTAAAAGCCTTCCCAATGTGAGCCATTGGGTCTTTGAATTGGGAACAATTAAAAGAAGGAGCAGGAGGAGGAGAAGAAAAAGGAGGAAGAGAAGGAATAAGAGGAGAAAAGAGGAAGTGGGGGGATTTTGGAAAAGGGGCACCATTAAAGTCTTTGCTCTCAGGCATGCCTCTGGTTTGTGGTGCTGTTTTACCACATGGTGGGAGTGCCCAGGAGGCAGAACATTGTTTCCTGGGTTACTTTTCCAAGCTTTCTGCCCAGCTCTGATGTGGTGGTCTGCTTCCAGACAATCTGATGTTTATGGTTGAACTCCACTGGCTACCGTGAAATGCTTGGTTGATTCTACATTCACCACGAGATGCCTATCTTCCCAGCACATCTGATCTTGTTGACTTCTCTAACACTTAAAGAAAGCAAACTTATCTGCAGTTTGAAAGAGATGTGTGCAGAAAAGTTCATTTGGCCCTGCATGTTCTTTGCCCATATGTGTTTTCCACTAAAGGAGACCAGTCCTGAGGCAATTTCCACAAGTACCTCCCTGTCTGTTTCTTCTGAACCAGTCATCCACAAGGACCTTTGTGGCACGTCCAATGGAGGTTCTAAGAAATAATAAAGACTTTCAAAGAAATCAGTCTACTTAACACTTTGAGCTTTTGGAACAAAAATCTCTGCCTCAGAAAAATGTGGTGGAACTTGAACCCATCATATAACAACGAAAGTCAATAAAGTCCTGCTTTTTCCATGGTTATGGGATGGTGATGAAACTTTTATAGGGAAGATATGTAACTTAATTTTTTTGTAACTGAATTTCAATTTTGAACCCAAATTCTAAAAAGGTGGCAAAAAAATCAGTCTCAGTCAATTCAGTAATTCAATCCCTATCCCCTTCCTTTCACAGAGTTTGTCTAAGTTCCTCAGAGGTTTATCCATTGCTAAGGTGATGGCCGCTGCCCATGCTAGTCTCCTTGGAGATGTCCATTTCCCTTCTGATTGTCTGTCCTGTCTACTGGGCCTTTTCCATTTGGATTCTCTCTACTACTTCTGAGTCACTTTTGGGGGAATTTTTCTGTTGCATCTAAATCACACTGTACATGGAGAAAATCTATGAGGCTTTCTCAAGTCCTGTCAGCCTAGACTCACCACACTGTGCACCTCCAGGAATATGCCTTAGCAGTGAAATGTAAGGACTCTCAACATACTGACCTGAAGTCATTCTCTTCTGCCTACACCAGGTTTGGCCCAAGAAGCCCAGCACAGAACTCCCCCTACCCCGGGAATGGCCAGAGTCTATGTACTTGACACATCCTCCCTTACTTTTCTCCTCCCCCTTCTGAGGGCTCTATTATTTGAGGATAATAGAAGCCTGACTTCTGCTCCTCAAGTATTCTTTTAAAATCTACTCTTCACAAGCTTGGGTCCTTTCTATTTCCCTCAGTATCAAGGCTTTGGAAACTCAGAAACCAGAGGGAAAACGGTGTGTGAAACTTGTGTGTGTTGAGTGGTTGGGCGAATTAGTTCGTTGGGAAAAAGACCAAGGAGTAACAATAAACAACAATAGAAAACCCACTGGGTACTATCAGAAAACATAAAATACCTCTAGACTAAAGCTCCGCTGCCTTCAGGGACTTAGAGACCTACAGAAAGCCTTGTCAGAACAAATCTTGTTTTCTTGTTCTGAAATTTAAAACTTTTTCTTGATGCAATTTTGATTCAGAGCAAACAAGAATGAGAGGATTGAAGTTAAAATCTAGATGTATTTTCTATCAGTGTTAGACACATCGATACTTAAGTCAAGTAAGTGCTGCTAGGTGGGTTTCCCAAACCAGCTCCCTTCCCTTTCCATCATCAGTCTCTTTTTCTTTCTCCAATTCTTACACACACATCACACACACACATCACACACACACACACACACACACACACACACACACACACACACACACAACACTGCTCCAGGTGGCAAAGCAAACAAGGCAGATTTCCTCAGCCTGTTTTCTAGCCAGTTGATTATACAGCACACCTCTTCTGCACACTTGGTGGTAAAGGCGTGCTTTCCACTTGTGACGCAACTTTTGAGACACTTTAAATGTAAGAATTATGAAAAAGATTGGCACATTGGCTGAGGGCATTAAATTAGATGACCTCTAAGGTTGCTTTCCTACTCTTTTCATCACTCAGATGACAGAAAATATCATTTCAGGAGAATAGACTGTAGGCAGTTCTCAATTATTCATGGGAAGCATATTAATTGTCCTGGTAGATTTTTTTCCATTTTGATTAAATAAACTCAGAAAGGGCTTTTAACACTTCAGTAACCTTTTCTACCACCACCCCAAAAGTTCTGGATGCCTGGGCATCTTTTATCTGTTTATCTCCATTTATTCACCATAGAGAACAAACCCCTCACCCAACACCATTTTATTAGCGACTCTTAAGATTCTTGCTGTCACTTTATGAATTTTCTCTTTTATTTTAATAATCAGAAGTGTACAGATAAAAAACATTGAAACTACTAGTTCTATCTTTAAATGTAATTACTGTTATCAGTTGAACATACATTCTTTGAAAATTTTTTATGCTTATATAAACACATACACATGAATTACTATGTGTGTGTGTCTATGCATGTGTATAAATGGAATTGTGGAAGACAATGTCTTTTCATAAGCATACAGCCATGAGCATCAAACCTCCACTTTCTAGCTAAAAGAAGCCCCATTTTCTAAGATGGAAAGAAGAGATCTCTTTTTTACTGGTTTGAGGTTTTTGTTTGTTTTGTTCTTTACAACTGAGATGTAACATGCATACTGCAAAGTTCACAAATCTTAAGTACAATGAATGTTTACATATGTATGCAGTCATCTTCCACCACCCAGCTCAGGAAACAGATTATGTGCATCACCACCTGGAGGCCTCATTGTACCCCTTTCTGGTCAATATCTCCTAGAGGTAACCACTATCCTGGTCTCTATCACTGCAGATTAGTTTTTCTAGTTCTTAAGTTCATATAAATTAATAATATTGTATATTGTCTTTTGTGTCTGACTTCTTCCAGCATTCACATAAAATTTGTTTATGTTTTGTTGCATGATTCAATAGTTTATTCTTTTTCATTGCTGTGTGGTTTTTTGCTACATGCATATTTCACAATTTATTTATTCTCTTGTGAATATATTGAACACCTTGGCTGCTTCCATTTTTGTGATATCATGAATAAAGCTATTGAGAACATTTCATGATATATAGTTTGGTGAGTATATGGATTCCTTTCTGTGAGTATATAACCCAGAGTAGAATTGCTGGGTCATAGAATATTTGTAAGTTTAGCTAGTTGATATCACCAAAGAAAGTTCAAAAGTTGCAGTACGAATTTACATTTCCATCAGCAATATATGAGAGTTCTGCTTGCTCTACATCCTTGTCAGCATTTGATATTGTCAGTCTTTTTATTTTTAACCACTCTGGTGGCTATAGAGTAAATTTCATTGTAGTTTTGATTTGTATTTTCTACATAAACTTTAATAACCTTTTCACATAAGTTTCTTGACCATTTGGATGTCTCATTTCTGAGTTATCAAAGGCTTTGGTCCATTTTTAATTGTTTTTCTTTTTATTTTTAATTTATAGGAACTCTTTATGTCTTCCAGATCCAAGTCCTTCATCAGATATATTGATTACAAATACTTTCTCCCAGTCTCCTTGTACTCCTTAATGATGTCTTTTGATAAGCAGAAGTTTTTAATTTTAATAAGGCCCATATTGTTAGTATTTTATTTTATGGCTAGTGTTTTTGAGTTCAGAGATTATTTAATTTTAGGGCAGCAGACTCCTCCTCCAACTCTGTGGATAGATCACGACACCTCTAAGCTGCCCATAGAATCCCATTGTCCTTTGTGTGATGCTTCTGCAGGCTGCTGTGCAGGCAGGTGTGACAATGTGCCTTAGTTCCAGACTATGAAATTAGGGCAACTCTTATGGGAGGTTTCTGTGAGAGATTATCTTGCAGAGTAGTAAAAGATTCAAGAAGAAGGCCTTGTTCTCTGCTCTCTTCAGATAGGAAAGCTGGTGTGGAGTCTGTTATTTGGAGCAGCTGCAATCATTTTATGACTGGGAGGGAAGGGCTAAGAAAATCATGAAGTTATTTACCCCACATTTGGACATCACTGGGTATGGAAATAATCCTTTAACAATTCCACCAGACTTCTTGTTGTATAGGACAAGATGCCTTTGCTATTTTAGCCATACTTAGTCCAGAGTCTTGTATTTGCAGATTATAGCATTCTTTCAGATCAGGAACTCAGGTACACATACTCATCTTCAACTTATTTTTCTCTTAATGTATCATAGACATCATTGTAAGTTAATATATTCAATTCAGATTTACTTTTCTCTTTAAGGGTCACACAGAACTCCATTCTTGGGTGTACCATGCTTTATTTATTGTTCTTCCTATTTTTAGACATTTAGATTGTTACCATATTTCTACTATAAACAATGCTGCAATAATTTGTATAGACATGTCTGCCTAAGTACTTAGGCCTATTGATAGGAAAGATCCATTCTTAGAAATGGAATTGTTAAGTCAAAGTGTCTGCACATTTAAATTTGGATAGACATTGCCAAACTGGCTTCCAGAAATGTCATTCCCATTCAGATTTTCACAAATCATATATTAGAGAACCTGTTTTCCCCACACAGATGACTGCATAGCAAGTTACTAATTTTTTTAATTTATACACATTTTATAGACCACTGAATTGTATTTCATTGTGTAAATATGGACTTAAAATTATTGATAAGTTTGATAATGTTTTCCTGTCTTGTGCTTTTCATTTGCATGTGTGAACTACCTATTCAAAACTTTTGCCCACTTCCCTATGGGGCTATTTGTCTTTCGTATTGCAGCATTTCCCATGGCGATTATTGTTCCACTTATTTTAAAGGTTGTCTGGGCAAAACTGAATCCACAAGGTGACTCTTCTCTAAACAGGTTTAAAACATGCAGTTGGGCTAATCTGAACTGGGTCTTTACCAATGTTAATTATATATGCCATAAATATTTCCTTCTTTTAACTTTGCTGTGGAGGATTTTACTATACACAAGTTTTACAAGTTTCTGTATAAACAAATCTGTCTCTCATTATGCTTCTCAGCTTAGTGGTAGTCTTTGAAAAGCCTCCTCTCTCACAAGATTTTAATAATAGTTTTCTATCTTTTCTGTCCTCCACTCATTTTGTGTGTTTTAGTCTTTTATTTAACATTTAACATGTATCTATTCAGAGCTTAGTATGTGCCAGGCTGTGAACAGTGATAAATAATACAAAAGTTCTCAACTCTCATGAGATTTTAGTTTACTGGGAAGACAGGCAATAAGCCCTTATGCAGATACATACTATGTCAGAAAGTGATCAATTCTGTGCAATAAATAAAATAGGTAAAGGGGAAAGATAAGCTTATGTGTAGGCACTTTAGCTGGGAAGCACAGGAAATGCCTCTCAGAGGAACTGATATTTGGAGAGACCCGAATCCTTGGAAGAATCTAACTTATAATGACATTATGGGAGAGGGGCCCAGACAGAGGTGGCAGACAGTACTCAGATCTTGAAGCAGAAGTGAATTATGTTTCATGCCTGTAATTCCAGCACTTTGGGAGGCTGAGACAGCTGGATTGCCTGAGGTTAGGAGTTCTAGAACAGCCTGGCCAACATGGTGAAACCCCATGTCTATTAAAAATACAAAAATTAGCCAGGCATAGTGGCACGTGCCTGTAATCCCAGTTACTTGGGAGGCTGAGGCAGGAGAATTGCTTGAGCCTGGGAGGTGGAATTGCAGTGAGCTGAGATTGTGCCACTGTACTCCAGCCTGTGTGACAGAGCAAGTCTGCCAAAAAAGAAGAAGAAGAAGAAGAAGAAGAAGAAGAAGAAGAAGAAGAAGAAGAAGAAGAAGAAGAAGAAGAAGAAGAGGAGGAGGAGGAAGGGGAGGAGGAGGAGGAGGGGGATGAGGAGGGAGGAGGGAGGAGGAGGAAGAGGGAGGAGGAGGAGGAGGAGGAGGAGGAGGAGGAGAGAATTACTTATGTCCAAGAGGCAGAAAGAGTCCACAGTGGCAGGACAGCAGAGAATAAAGGGGAGGTCAACAATGGGACCAGAAAAGCCATCCATCAGCCACTTCAGTTTATAATCATTATATCAGAAAATTTTAAGCAGAGTACTAATGTGAAGTGAATCATTTAAGGGGAACAGAAGACACTGGAGCCTCCTTGAGGGAGGAGTGTGAGAGAAAGGAGAGATTCAGAAAACAAAACAAAATTGAGGTATTATGCTTAGTACCTGGGTGATGAAATAATCTGTCATCAAACTTCTGAGTTTACCTATATAACAAACCTGCACATGCACTCCTGAATCTAAAATGAAAGTTTAACTATTTAAATATATATGTGTGTTGCATGTTTATAGCAACATAATTCACAATTGCAAAAATATGGAACTGTTTTCACACTGCTGATGAAGACATACCCAAGACTGGGCAATTTACAAAAGAAAGAGTTTTAACTGGACTTACAGTTCCACATGGCTGGGGAAGTCTCACAGTCATGACAGTAGGCAAGGAACAGTAAGTCCCATCTAATGTGGATAGTAGCAGGCAAAGAGAAGAGAGCTTGTGCAGGGAAACTCCCCTTTATAAACTCACTACCTATGAGCTTATAAAATCAAAAGCAAGTTAGTTACTTCCTAGATACAATGGGGGTACAGACATTGGGTAAATACAACCATTCCAAATGGGAGAAATTGGCTAAAACAAAGGGGCTACAAGCCCCATGCATATCTGAAATCCAGCTGGGCAGTCAAATCTTAAAGCTCCAAAATAATCTCCTTTGATTCCATGTCTCAGATCTAGGTCATGCTGATCCAAGAGGTGCATTCCCATGGTCTTGGGCAGCTCTGCCCCTGTGGCTCTGCAGGGTACAGCCTCTCTCCTGGCTGCTTTCATGGGCTGGTGTTGAATATCTGCAGCTTTCCCAGGTGCTCGGTGTAAGCTGTCAGTGGAACTACCATTCTGGGGTCTGGAGGACAGTGGCCCTTTTCTCACAGCTCTCCTAGAGAGTGCCCCAGTAGGGACTCTATGTGGGGGCTCTGATCCCACATTTCCCTTCCACACTGCCCTAGAAGAGGTTCTCCATGAAGGCTCCACCCCTTTAGCAAACTTCTGCCTGAGCATCCAGGTGTTTCCATACACCTTCTGAAATCTAGGCAGAGGTTCCCAAACCTTAATTCTTAACTTTTGTGAACTCGCAGGTTCAACATCACATGGAAGCTGCCAAGGCTTGGGGCTTGCACCCTCTGAAGCCATGGCCCAAGCTCTATGTTGGCCCCTTTCAGCCATAGCTGGAGCAGTTGAGACACAGGGCACCGAGTCCCTAGGCTATAAAAATTAAAGAAAGAGAAAAGAAACATGAAACTGGCTTGGTGGTCAAGACAGGTTAATTTTAGAGAAAACAAACCTGAGAGGGGCATCTGGCCAGGTTAGGTCAGAGGTACACTCTCTTACAGACTAAGAGTTTCTAAGGATTCAGGGTGGGAGAGCTTATCAGAGGCCTGGACTGCTTCTGTGTCTCTTTGTTGTGCTTATCTGGGAGGGAGAGTTGTGTGTCTGTTCCCATACATCCTTCTGTAACTGCAGGCATACCCACTGAGTCTACTTTTAGCTTCCCTATCTTAGTGCACCCAAAGGGAAAGGAATGTGCTTATTAAGGCCCACTGTTTTACTGGGGTCTATTAAAGCCCACTGTTTTACTGGGGCCCATTGTATGAGGGTGAAGTTTGGCAGTTTCCCAAGAGAATTTCCCCTCACCTTCCTCTGTGCCTGAGGTGTCTTATCTGTGTTCTACTGTCTGCTCTTTCTGGCTGCTTGTAGTTACAAGAGAAGTGATTTCCTTGAAATGCATGAGGCTAGAAAGGGAGCTGAAACTTAGAGTGGTGGTGTTGGTCTGAGATGATGGTGCTTCTGCTCTGCCATAGGCTGCACACACCATGGGGACCCTGGGCCAGACCCAGGAAAGCATGTTTTCCTCCTAGGCCTCCAGGCCTGTGATGGCAGAGGCTGTTGTGAAGAACTCTGACGTGCCCTGGAGACATTTTCCCCATTGTCTTGGACATTAACATTCAGCTCCTTGTTACTTATGCAAATTTTTGCAGCCAGCTTGAATTTCTTCTCAGAGAATGGGATTTTCTTTGCAATCGCATTGTCTGGCTACAAATTTTCTGAACTGTTATGCTCTGCGTCCCTTGTAAAACTGAACGCTTTTAACAGCACTCAAGTTACCTCTTGAAAGCTTTGCTGCTTAGAAATTTCTTCCACCAGCTACCCTAAATCATCTTCCTCATGATGAAAGTTCCACAAATCTCTAGGGCAGGGGCAAAATGGCACCAGTCTCATTGCTAAAATATAACAAGACTCACCTTTGCTCCAGTTCCCAAAAAGTTCTTCGTTTCTATCTGAGACCACCTCAGCCTGGACCTTATTGTTCGTATCGCTATCAGCATTTTTGTCAAAGTCATTCAACAAGTCTCTGGGAAGTTCCAAACTTTGCCACATTTTCCTGACTTCTTCTGACCCCTCCAAACTATTCCAACTTCTGCCTGTTGCCCAGTTCCAAAGTCGCTTCCACATTTTTGGGTATCTTTTCAGCAACACCCTAGTCTTCAGTGCCAATTTACTGTATTAGTCTGTTTTCATGCTGCTGCTGAAGACATACCCAAAACTGGGCAATTTACAAAAGAAAGAGGTTTAATTGGATTTACAGTTCCTCAAGCCTGGCAAAGCCTCACAATCATAGCAGAAGGTAAGGAGGAGCAAGTCCCAACTTACATGGATACCAGCAGAAAAAGAGAAAATAAATTGTGCAGAGAAACTCCCCTTTATAAACCCATCAGATCTCATGAGACTTTTTCACTACCATGAGAATAGTACAGGAAAGACCTGCCCCCATGATTCAATCACCTTCCACTGGGTTCCTACCACAACACATGGGAATTCAAATGAGATTTAGGTGAGGATACAGCCAAACAATATCACAACCCAAATGCCCATCAATCAACAAGATAACAAAATTGTGGTATATATAAATGATGGAATACTACTCAGCCATAAAGAGGAATGACTTAATGGTATTCATAGCAACCCCGATGGAATTGGAGATTATTATTCTAAGTGAAGTAATTCAGGAGTGGAAAACCAAATATTGTATGTTCTCATTCATCTGTGAGAGCTAAGCTACGAGGATGCAAAGGCACAAAAATGATACACTGGACTTTGGGGACTCGGGCAAAGGGAAGGGGTGAAGGATAAAAGACTACAAATTGGGTTCAGTGTATACTGCCCAGGTGATGGGTGCATCAAAATATCATAAATCACCATTAAAGAACTAACTCATGCAACCAAATACCACCTCTTCCCTAAAAACTTATGGAAATAAAAAATAAACAAACAAATGTGTATGTGTGTGTATCAGGACTTCCACTTCCAACTAGGATGAGGTAGGTCACAGCGGGCCAATGATTCCAATGCAGTAAGAAAAAAGTGATAAATTATTATCATCATTATTATTATTTATATATTTTAAAATTTTACTTTAAGTTCTGGGATACATGTACAAATTGTGCAGGTTTGTTACATAGGTATACATGTGCTATGGTGATTTCCTGCACCTATCAACCCATCATCTAGGCTTTAAGCCCCACATGCATTAGGTATTTGTCCTAATGCTCTCCCTCCTCTTGGTCCCCACCCCTTAACAGGCCCTGGTGTGTGTTGTTCTCTTCCCTGTGTCCATGTGTTCTCATTGTTTAACTCCCACCTATAAGTGAGAACATGCAGTGTTTGGTTTTCTGTTCCTGTGTTAGTTTGCTGAGAATGATGGCTTCCAGTTTCATCCATGTCCCTGCAAAGGACATGAACTCATCCTTTTTTGTGGCTGCATAGTATTCCATGGTGTATATGTATCACATTTTCTTTATCCAGTCTATCATTGATGGGCATTTGGGTTGGTTCCAAGTCTTTGCTATTGTGAATAGTGCTGCAGTAAACATACGTGTGCATGTGTCTTTATAGTAGAATGATCTATAATCCTTTGGGTACATACCCAGTAATGAGATTGCTGGGTGAAATGGTACTTTTGGTTCTAGATCCTTGAGCAATCACCACACTATTTTCCACAATAGTTGTGGAACAACACAGCCTCACCAGCATTTATCATTTCCTGACTTCTTAATAATCACCATTCTAACTGGCATGAGATGATATATTATTGTGGTTTTTGATTTGCATTTATCTAATGACTAGTGATGTTGAACTAGAGAAGCAAGAGCGAGAAAATTCAAAAGCTAGCAGAAGACAAGAAATAACTAAGATTGGAGCAGAACTGAAGGAGATGGAGACACAAAAAAACCCATCCAAAAAGTAATCAATTCAGGAGTTTGTTTTTAGAAAAACTTAACAAAATACAAAAGAAAAGAATCAAATAGACACAATAAAATATGCTAAAGGGGATATCACCCCTGATCCCACAGAAATACAAACTACCATCAGAGTATAAACACCTATACATAAATAAACTAGAAAATCTGGAAAAAAAATAATACATTCCTGGGCACATACACCCTCCCAAGACTAAACCAGGAAGAAGTTGAATCCCCAAATAGACCAATAACAAGTTCTGAAATTGAGGGAGTAATTAATAGCTTACCAACCAAAAAAACCCCAGGACCAGACAGATTCACAGCCGAATTCTACTAGAGGTACAAAGAGAAGCTGGTACTATTTCTTCTGAAACTATTCTGAAGAGTTGAAAAGGAGGGACTGCTCCCTAACTCATTTTATGAAGCCAGCATCATCCTGATACCAAAACCTGGCTGAGACATAACAAAAAAAGAAAATTTCAGGCCAATAACGCTGATGAACATCAATGCAAAAATTCTCAATGAAATACTGGCTAACTGAACCCAGCAGCACATCAAAAAGCTTATCCACCACCATCAAGCTGGCTTCATCCCTGGTATGCAAGACTGCTTCAACAAACACAAATCAACAAACGTAATCCATCACATAAACAGAACCAATGATAAAAATCGTATGATTGGCCGGGCGCGGTGGCTCACGCCTGTAATCCCAGCACTTTGGGAGGCTGAGGAAGGCAGATCACGAGGTCAGGAAATCGAAACCATCCTGGCTAACACGGTGAAACCCTGTCTCTACTAAAAAAAAATACAAAAAAATTTAGCCAGGTGTTTTGGCGTGTGCCTGTGGTCCCAGCTACTCGGGAGGCTGAGGCAGGAGAATGGCCTGAACCTGGGAAGTGGAGCTTGCAGTGAGCCGAGATCGCACCACTGCACTGGAGCCTGGGAGACAGTGAGACTCTGTCTCAAAAAAAAACTTCATGATTATCTCAATAGAGGCAGAAAAGGCCTTTGATAAAATTCAACATGCCTTCATGTTAAAAACTCTCAATAAAGTAGGTATTGATGAACCGTATCTCAAAATAACAAAAGCTATTTATGACAAGCCCATAGCCAATATCATACTGAATGGGCAAAAGTTGGAAACACTCCCTTTGAAAACTGGCACAAGACAAGGATGCCTTCTCTCACCACTCCTATTCGACATAGTATTGGAAGTTCTGGCCAGGGCAATCAAGCAAGAGAAAGAAATAAAGGGTATTTAAACAGTAAGAGGAAGAAGTCAAATTGTCTCTGTTTGCAGACGACATGATTGTATATTTAGAAAATCCCATTGATTAAGCTCAAAAACTCCTTAAGCTGATAAGCAACTTCAGCAAAGTCTCAGGATACAAAATCAAGGTGGAAAAAATCACAAGCATTCCTATACAACAACAATAGACAAGCAGAGAGCCAAACCATGAATGAACTCCCATTCACAATTGCTATAAAGAGAATAAAATACAAAGGAATACAACTTACAAGGGATGTGAAGGGCCTCTTCAAGGAGAACTACAAACCACTGCTCAAGGAAATAAGAGAGGACACAAACAAATGGAAAAAAAAAATCATGCTCATGGATAGGAAGAATCAATATCATGAAAATGACCATATTGACCAATGTAATTTGTAGATTCAATGTTATTCCTATCAAGCTACCATTCACTTTCTCCACAGAACTAGAAAAAAACTACTTTAAATTTCATATGGCACCAAAAAGAAGCCTATATAGCCAAGACAATCCTAAACAAAAAGAACAAAGCTGGAGGCATCACACTACCTTACTTCAAACTATACTACAAGACTACAGTAACCAAAACAGCATGGTACTGGTACCAAAACAGATATATCGACCAACGGAACAGAACAGAGGCCTCAGAAATAATGCCACACATCGACAACCATCTGATCTTTGACAAACCTGACAAAAACGAGCAATGAGGAAAGGATTCCTTATTTAATAAATGGTGTTGAGAAAACTGGCTAGCCATATGCAGAAAACTGAAACTGGACCCCTTCTTTACACCTTATACAAAAATTAACTCAAGATGGATTAAAGACTTAAACTTAAAAATTAAAACCGTAAAAACCCTAGAAGAAAACCTAGGCAATACCATTCAGGACATAGGCATGGGCAAAGACTTCATGACTAAAACACCAAAAGCAATTGCAACAAAAGCCATAATTGACAAATGGGATCTAATTAAACTAAAGAGCTTCTGCACAGCAAGAGAAACTATCATCAGAATAAACAGGCAACCTACAGAATGGAAGAAAATGTTTTCAATCTACCCATCTGACAAAGGTCTAATATCCAGAATCTACAAGGAACTTAAACAAATTTACAAGAAAAAAACAAACAACCCCATCAAACAGTTAGCAAAGGATATCAACAGACAATTCTGAAAAGAAGACATTTATGTGGCCAATAAATGTATGAAAATTATTTTTAAATCATATTTTTTTTTTACAAAAGCACCAGTTTGGTGAGAAATTAAATCACATTTTAAGACATTGGAGAGATGTATAAAAAATTACTAGAGAACCTAAACGTTCATAATAGAGGATATCCCAATGACCAAAAGTCTATCAAAAGGTTTTGTACAACAGTAATCTTCAGGGAAATGTGAATTAAGACCACAACTATATATCAGTCGCTTTGTCACTCAGGCTGGAGTGCAGTGGC
The DNA here is from genome assembly GCF_037993035.2 of Macaca fascicularis. Taxonomy (NCBI): domain Eukaryota; kingdom Metazoa; phylum Chordata; class Mammalia; order Primates; family Cercopithecidae; genus Macaca; species Macaca fascicularis. Next base: position 50,769,306 of record NC_088390.1, read on the forward strand.
ATGATCTCAGCTCACTGCAACCTCCACCTCCATGGCTCAAGCAATTACCCTGCCTCAGCCTCCCAAGTAGCTGGGATTACAGGTACATGCCACCATGTCCAGCTAATTTTTTTTTTGTATTTTTAGTAGAGATAGGGTTTCACCAAGTTGGCCAGACTGGTCTCGAACTCCTGACCTCAGGCAATCTGCCCACCTTGGCCTCCCAAAGTGTTGGGATTACAGGCGTGAGCCACCACACCTGGCCAGCAGTATCTATTAGAGCCAAACACGCTTACCTCAAAATAGCATTTTCCTCTTCCAGAAGCCCGAATCCTCCTGGTATCCTGGAAAGGGACAGTGGGGAGCTTTCTAGCATGTTGACAGTGCTCTATATTTTGGTTCAGGTTACATGGTGTGTATGTTTGGGTGGCGGTAAGAACAGAAGCAAGACAGATAGTTTGGAGGCTTTTGCAATAGAGATTATTGTAGCTTGAAGTAAGGTAAAATGCACACTGGAGTGGCTAATAAGCGGTACAATTAGGGATATATTTTTGTGGCAGAGCTTTCCAGTTAGATTCGAAATGGGTGGTTAGGGAAAGGGAATAAGATTTTTAAGCCATTTATAATTTGTCTTGTGTAAGTGTGAAATAAGAGTTTAATTCTTTGCTCAACCACATGTTCCAAATGTTTATTGAATAATCTATTCTTTCTTCGCTTAATACATATGAGAATATATATATTCATATGCGTATATAAAATGCATCTATTTCTGGACTTCTATTTGGTTTCTCTGATTTAATTACCTACTGCTGTTCAATATCACCTTTTAATTACTGTAGCTTCATAGTATGTTTTAAGCATTGGCAGACAACATTTTCAATTTTCTCGTTTTTCAAAGCATGGCAATTCTTATGCATTAATTCTCCTGTTGAACTATATTGACTAACATTAACTTAGCATTAACTGTATGCTAGGCAAGTAATTTATATGTATTAATGCAATTTAATCTTCCCAACAAAATAATGATATCAATACTATTATTAGTATTTCCATTATACTTATGAGGAAACAGAGTCACAGAACGTTTAATAACTTGCCTAAAGATACAGAAATATGCCATTCTGAAATAGATTTGAACCTGAGTGATCTGGCTCCAGAATCCATTCTAGTACTCCATATTGACTTAGATGAGTTTGACCAATTTGTGAAGTTACCCACAATAACACTGTTGTTTGTTTAAATGGAATGTTATTTTATGGGGATCTTCTTTCGTTTTTTAAGTAAAATTTTATGATTTTTCATTATAATGGTCTTCAGGAACAGATCTCATGTGGGCAGGCTGACTTGAAGACTGTTTCAGCTGAGAGATGGAATGCCTGGACAAGCAATTTCTTTGTGACCACTCAGAAATAGGAATGGTTACCTTCTTCCTCCTCCTCTGCTTCTCTTCCTTCTCTTTCTCCTACTTACCTTTATTCTCCTCTTTTTTCTCCCTTTAACCTTTCATATCCAAACTTAGTTTTATTATTTGTTGTTTTGCAGTTCCTTTTCTTTGTCATTTTTTAGTTTGTAATTTTAGGCTTACAGAAGCGTTACAAAATAATACAAAAAGCTCCCAAATACCTTTCACCCAACTTCCTCTCACATTAGTATCTTACATAACCAATGTATAATTATGCAAACTTAGAAATTAATATTGATACAATACTATTAACTAAACTAAAAACCGTATCCAGATTAAACAATTTTTCCACTAATGTTTGTTTTGGTTTAGGATTCCACATTGCATTTAAATGTCAGGCCACCTTTGTCTCCTCCAATCATTTCCTCAGTCTCTCCTTGCTTGTCTGACCTGGATAATTCTGAAGAGCTTTGATTACTTATTATGTAGAATAACTTTAGGTTTAGGCTTACCTAAAGTTTTGCATGATTATATGAAAGCTATGCATTTGTTGGTGGAGGTTTGCCAAGACAACAAGAGACATGACATGACCTCATTTTGTCATATCAATAATTACATTATGTTGACATGTCTTATCCCTTGGTTAATATGCTTTTATCACTTGGTGCCTATTTCTCTCTTCGTGATTAACAGTTTGCTGGCAGATACTTGAGACTATGAAAATATCTTGTTTCTTTTCAAATTTTGCCTACTAATTTTAGCATCCATTTGTGGACCTTGCTTGCAATAGTTATTTTGGTGTTCTAATGGTGTTTGGAGCTGAATTATTATTATTTTTTTTTATTTTACTTTAGTTTCTGGGATACATGTGCAGAACTGAAGGTTTGTTATATAGGTATACATGTGCCATGGTGGTTTGCTGCACCCATCAACCCGTCATCTAGGTTTTAAGCCCAGCGTGCATTAGGTATTTGTCCTAATGCTCTCTCTCCCCTTGCCCCCCACCCACCGACAGACCCCAGTGTGTGATGTTTCCCTCTCTGTGTCCATGTGTTCTCATTATTCAACTCACACTTGTGAGTGAGAACATACAGTGTTTGGTTTTCCGTTCCTGTGTTAATTTGCTGAGGATGATGGTTTCCAGCTTCGTCCACGTCCCTGTAAAGGACATGAACTCATTCTTTTTATGGCTGCATAGTATTCCATGGTGTATATGTGCCACATTTTCTTTATCCAGTCTATCATTGACAGGCATTTGGGTTGGTTCCAAGTCTTTGCTACTGCAAATAGTGCTGCAATTAAACATAAGTGTCTTTATAGTAGAATGATTTGTAATCCTTTGGGTATATATCCAGTAATGGGGTGGCTGGGTCAAATGGTATTTCTGGTTCTAGATCCTTGAGGAATGGCCACACTGTCTTCCACAATGGGTGAACCAACTTACACTCCCACCAATGTTGCAAAAGCATTCCTACTTTTCCACATCCTCTCCAGCATCTGTTGTTTCCTGACTTTTTAATGATCACCATTCTTAAAAAGTTGGTTTTGATAATTGTGGTTTTGATTTGTATTTCTCTAATGACCAGTGATGATGAGCTTTTTTTCATATGTTTACTGGCCACATAAATGTCTTCTTTTGAGAAGTGTCTGTCCATATCCTTTGCCCATGTTTTGATGGAGTTGTTCTTTTCTTGTAAATTTGTTTAAGTTCCTTGTAGATTCTGGATATTAGACCTTTGTTAGATGGGTAGCTTGCAAAAATTTTCTCCCATTCGGTAGGTTGTCTGTTCACTCTGATAATAGTTTCTTTTGCTGTGCAGAAGCTCTTTAGTTTAATTAGATCCCATTTGTCAATTTTGGCTTTTGTTGCAATTGCTTTTGGTGTTTTAGTCATGAAGTCTTTGCCCATGCCTATGCCCTGAATGGTATTGCCTTGGTTTTCTTCTAGGGTTTTTATGGTTTTAATTTTTAAGTCTTTAATCCATCTTGAGTTAATTTTTGTATAAGGTGTAAAGAAGGGGTCCAATTTCAGTTTTCTGCATGTGGCTAGCCAGTTTTCCCAACACCATTTATTAAATAGGGAATCCTTTCCCCATTCCTCGTTTTTGTCAGGTTTGTTAAAGATCAGATGGTTGTCAATGTGTGGCATTATTTCTGAGGCCTCTGTTCTGTTCCATTGGTCGATATATCTGTTTTGGTCCAGTACCATGCTGTTATGGTTACTGTAGCCTTGTAGTATAGTTTGAAGTAAGTGGTGTGATGCCTTCAGCTTCATTCTTTTTGCTTAGGATTGTCTTGACTATACGGGCTCTTTTTTGGTCCGATATTAAATTTAAAGTAGTTTTTTCCAATTTTGTGAAGAAACTCAATGGTAGCTTGATGGGAATAGCATTGAATATATAAATTACTTTGGGCAATATAACTATTTTCATGATGTTGATGCTATCTATCCATGAGCATGGAATTTTTTTCCATTTGCTTGTGTCCTCTCTTATTTCCTTGAGCAGTGATTTGTAGTTCTCCTTGAAGAGGTCCTTTATGTCTCTTGTAAGATGTATTACTTGGTATTTTATTCTTTTGGTAGCAATTGTCCATGGGCGTTCTCTCATGGTTTGGCTCTCTGTTTCTCTGTTATCGGTGTATAGGAATGCTTGTGATTTTCGCACCTTGATTTTGTATCCTGAGACTTTCCTGAAGTTGCTTATCAGCCTAAGGAGTTTTTGGGCTGAGATGATGGGGTTTTCTAAATATACAATCATGTCATCTGCAAAGAGAGAAAATTTGACTTCCTCTCTTTCTATTTGAATTCCTTTATTTTTTTCTCTTGCCTGACTGCCCCAGCCAGAACTTCCAATACTATGTTGAATAGGAGTGGTGGGAGAGGGCATCCTTGTCTTGTGCCCATTTTCAAAGGGAATGCTTCCAACATTTGCCCATTCAGTATGATATTTGCTATGAATTTGTCATAAATAACTCTTATTATTTTGAGATGTGTTTTATCAATACCTATTTTATTGAGAGTTTTTAGCATGAAGGGGTTTTGAATTTTATCAAAGGCCATTTTTGCATTTACTGAGATAATCATATGGTTTTTGTCATTTGTTCTGTTTATGTGATGGATTATGTTTATTGATTTGCATATGTTGAACCAGCCTTGCATACCAAGTCAACTTCATAGTGGTTGTTAAGCTTTTTGGTGTGCTGCTAGATTCAGTTAGCCAGTATTTTATTGAATATTCACATCGATATTCATCAGGGATATTGGCCAGAAATTTTTTTGTTGTTGTGTCTCCGCCAGGTTTTGGTATCAGAATGATGCTGGTCTCATAAAATGATTTAGGGAGGAGTGCCTCTTTTTGTATTTTTGGAATAGTTTCAGAAGGAATGGTACCACCTCCTCTTTTTACCTCTGGTAGAATTTGGCTGTGAATCTGGCTTTTCTTGGTTGGTAGGCTATTATTGCCTCAATTGCAGAATTTGTTATTGGTCTATTCAGGGATTTGACTTCTTCCTGGTTTAATCTTGGGAGGGTGTATGTGACCAGGAATTTATCCATTTCTTCTATATTTTCTAGTCAATTTGCAGAGAGGTGTTTATATTATTCTCTGACGGTAGTTTGTATTTCTGTGGGATCAGTGGTGATATCCCCTTTATCATTTTTTATTGTGTCTATTTGATTCTTCTCTCTTTTCTTCCTTATTCATCTGGCTAACGGTCTATTTTGTTAATCTTTTCAAAAAACCAGCTCCTAGATTCATCGCTTTTTTGAAGGGTTTTTCATGTCTCTATCTCCCTCAGTTCTGCTCTGATCTTAGTTATTTCTTGTCTTCTGACAGCTTTTGAATTCATTTGCTCTTGCTTCTCTAGGTTTTTAACTTTGATTTTAGGGTGTCGATTTTTTATCTTTCCCACTTTCTGATGTGGGCATTTAGTGCTATAAATTTTCCTCTTAACACTGCTTTAGCTGTGTCCCAGAGATTCTGGTACATTATCTCTTTGTTCTCATTGTTTTCAAAGAAATTATTGATTTCTGCCTTAATTTTGTTATTTACCCAATAGTCATTCAGGAGCAGGTTGTTCAGTTTCCATGTAGTTGTGCAGTTCTGAGTGAGTTTCTTAATCCTGAGTTCTAATTTGATTGCATTGTGGTCTGAGGGACTGTTATGATTTCCATTCTTTTGTATTTGCTGAGGAGTGTTTTACTTCCAATTATGTGGTTGATTTCAGAATAAGTGCTATGTGGTGCTGAGAAGAATGTATATTCTGTTGATTTGGGGTGGAGAGTTCTGTAGATGTCTATTAGGTCCACTTGGTCCAAAGCTGAGTTCAAGTCCTCATTAATTTTCTGTCTCAATTATCTGTCTAATATTGACAGTGTGGTGTTAAAGTCTCCCACTATTATTGTGTGGGAGTCTAAGTCTCTTTGTAGGTCTCTAACAACTTGTTTTATGAATCTGGGTGCTCCTGTATTGGGTGCATATATATACATTTAGGATAGCTAGCTCTTCTTGTTGCATTTATCCCTTTACTATTATATAATGCCCTTCTTTGTCTTTTTTGATCTTTGTTTAAAATCTGTTTTATCAGAGACTATGATTGCAACCCCTGCTTTATTTGTTGCTTTCCATCTGCTTGGTAAATATTCCTCCATCCTTTTTTTTTGGAGCCTATGTGTGTCTTTGCACATGAGATGGGTCTCCTGAATACAGCACAATGATAGGTCTTGACTCTTTATCCAATTTGCCAGTCTGTGTCTTTTAACTGGGGCATTTAGCCCATTTACATTTAAGGTTAATATTGTTGTATCTGAATTTGATCCCGTCATCCTGATGCTAGCTGGTATTTTGCACATTATTTGATGCAGTTTCTTCACAGCATCTTTAGTCTTTATATTTTGGTATGTTTTTACAGTGGCTGGTACCAGTTTTTCCTTTCCATATTCAATGCTTCTTTCAGGAGCTCTTGTAAGGTCATTCAAGTGGTAACAAAATCTCTCAGCATTTGCTTGTCTGTAAAGGATTTTATTTCTGCTTTGCTTATGAAGCTTAGTTTGGTTGGATATGAAATTCTGTGTTGAAAATTCTTTTCTTTAGGAATATTGAATATTGGCCCCCATACTCTTCTGACTTGTAGGGTTTCTGCAGAGAGATCCACTGTTAGTCTGATGGGCTTCCCTTTGTAGGTAATCTGACCTTCCTCTCCGGCTGCCCTTAACATTTTTTTCCGTTCCAACCTTGGAGAATCTGACAATGTGTCTTGGGGTTGCTCTTCTCAAGGAGTGTCTTTGTGGTGTTCTCTGTATTTCCTGAATTTGCATGTTGGCCTGCTTGCTATGTTGGGGAAGTTCTCCTGGCTAATATCCCGAAGTGAGTCTTCCAATTTGGTTCCACTCTCCCCATCACTTTCAGGTACACCAATCAAATGTGGGTTTGGTCTTTTCACATAGTCCCACATTTCTTGGAGGCTTTGTTTGGTCCTTTTGATTCTTTTTTCTCTAATTTGTCTTCACACCTTATTTCATTAAGTTGATCTTCAATCTCTGATGTCCTTTCTTCTGCTTGGTTGACTTACCTATTGATACTTTTGTATGCTTCGTGAAGTTCTGTGCCGTGTTTTTCAGCTCCATCAGGTCATTTATGTTCTTCTCTAAACTGGTTGTTCTAGTTAGCAGTTCCTATAGCCTTTTATCAAGGTTCTTAGCTTCCTTGCATTGGGTTAGAACGTGTTCCTTTAGCTCAGAGGAGTTTGTTATTATCCACTTTCTGAAGCCTACTTCTCTCAATTTGTCCATCTCATTCTCTATCCAGTTCTGCACTCTTGCTGAAGAGACATTACAATCATCTGGAGGAGAAGAGGCGTTCTCATTTTTGGAATTTTCAGCATTTTTGTGCTGGTTTTTCCTCATCTTCATGGATTTATCTGTCTTTGGTCTTTGATGCTGATGACCTTTGGATTTTTGTATGGGGTTCCTTTTTGTTGACATTATTGCATTCTGTTTGTTAGTTTTTCTTGCAACAGTGAGGCCTCTCTCCTGCAGGTCTACTGGAGTTTGCTGGAGGTCCACTCCAACCCTGTTTGCCTGGGTATCACCCGCAGAGGCTGCAAAACAGAAAAGATTGCTGCCTGCTCCTTCCCCTGGAAGCTTTGTCCCAGAGGGGCACCTGCCTGATGCTAGCCAGAGCTCTCCTGTATGAGGTGTCTGTCGACCCCTGCTGGAAGGTGTCTCTCATTCAGGAGACATGGGGGTCAAGGACCCACTTGAGGAGGCAGTCTGTCCCTTAACAGAGCTGGAGCACTGTGCTGGGAAATCTGCTGCTCTCTTCAGAGCCTGCAGGCAGGAACGTTTAAGTCTGCTGAAGCTGCGCCCACAGCTGCCCCTTCCGCCAGGTGCTCTGTCCAAGGGAGATGGGAGTTTTATCTATAAGCCCCTGACTGGTACTGCTGCCTTTCTTTCAGAGATGCCCGCCCAGTGAGGAGAAATCTAGAGAGGCAGTCTGGCCACAGTCGCTTTGTCATGCTGTGAAGAATTCCGCCCAGTCTGAACTTCCCAGCCTCCTTAACACTGTCAGGGAAAACCACCTACTGAAGCCTCAGTAATGGTGGACGCCCTCCCCTCATCAAGCTTGATTGTTCCAGGTTGACTTCAGACTGCTGTGCTGGCAGTGAGAATTTCAAGCCAGTGGTTCTTAGCTTGCTGGGCTCTGTGGGAGAGGGATCTGCTGAGTGAGACCACTTGGCTCCCTGGCTTCAGCCCCCTTTCCAGGGTCCTGTCTTGCTGGGGTTCCAGGTGACATTGGGGTATGAAAAAAAAAAAAAAAAAAAAATGCATCAGCTTGGTGTCTGCCCAAGCAGCCTCTCAGTTTTGTGCTTGAAACTCAAGGCCCTGGTCGGGTAGGCACACAAAGGGATCTCCTGGTCTGCAGGTTGTAAAAACTATGGGAAAAGTGTAGTGTCTGGGCCAGATAGCACAGTCCCTCATGGCTTCCCTTGGCTGGGGGAGGTAGGTTCCCAGACCCTTGCACTCCTCGAGTGAGGTGATGCCCCAGTCTGCTTCTGCTCACCCTCCATGGGCTGTACTCACTGCCTGACTAGTACCAATGAGATGATTCAGGTACCTCAGTTGGAAATGCAGAAATCACCCTCGTTCTGTGTTGGTCTCTATGTGAGCTGCAGACCGGAGCTGTTCCTATTCGGCCATCTTGCCAGATCTTTCCTGAAGCTGAATTATTTTGCACCAACTTCTTTGCCTGGTAAGCAGGGAAGCACAAAATCGGAGTCTCCAAAATAGTCTTGGTTGGGGTGAGGGTGCTATTATTTTCTCATTAAATGAATCTTTGATGTCATTTATATCTGTAAATTCTTTTGTTTATTTGCATTTAGCTTGAAACTTTCTTTTTTCATTTCTGAGAGTTGACTCTAAGGTGAGAATGAGAATATGAACTTGCACAGGTTGGAACCAATATAAGAATGCTTATAAAATAGTCAAATAAAGAAAAGAATAAAATAAACTACCAGATTTAGGGGCAATAGTGATTCCTCTGAAAATTATTTTAAAAATTCAAACATTCAATAAAGTTGAAAGAAGTTTACAATGAACACCCATATTCACCACCTCCTTTTGTTCTATGACATCCCTCTCTACATCCATCAATTCAACTTATTTTCTAACACATTTTAAAATAAGTTGTAGATATCCATACTTATACCTACATACTGCAGCATTTATATGATTAGAGATCAATATTTGTTCAGTAATTTTTATTTGGTGCACATTTAAATACACAAATATTAAGCATATATTTGTTGGATTTTGACCAATGCATACACCCAAATAACTCATATGCCTATCAAGACATATACATTGCCATCACTCCATAAATGAAACATCATTCTTCAAGCTTCTTCCCATTCAATCTCCACTCCCATTCCACAGGCAACCACCATTCTGATTTCTTTTCTGTTAAAGATTAAATTGACTGTTGGAACATTATATAAATGTAATCACAGGGTATGTACTTTCAGTATGAATCTTTTTCATTTGAAGTTTTAAAGATTTATCTATGTTTTTTCTTCCCTTCTATTTCTAAAAAGTAGTCCTTTGTATGAATATATCATAATTTATTTACTCATATACTTGGGATATTGGCCATTATGTATATAGCCACTATTGGCCTCCTTGTACAAGTATTTTTGTGTTAATATGTTTTTATTTATTTTGGGTAAATCCAAGGATTCAAATTGCTGGATCATAGTTTAGATATATGTTTGGTTTTATATGAAACTTCCAGATATTTTTCCAAAATAATAGCACCATTTAACAAATCTTACCAACAAGGTATGAGAGTTCCAGTTATTCTTTTTGTTTGTCTGTTTGAGACAGAGTTTCATTCTTGTTGTCCAGCCTGGAGTGCAAGGGTGCAATCTTGGCTCGTTGCAACCTCTGCCCCTCTGGGTTCAAGTGGTTCTCCTGCCTCAGCCTCCTGAGTAACTGGGATTACAGGCATGCACCACCACGCCCAGTTAATTTTGTATTTTCAGTAGAGACGGGGATTCTCCATGTTAGTCAGGCTGGTCTCGAACTCCTGACCTCAAGTGATCCGCCCCCTTCAGCCTCCCAAAGTGCTGGGATTACAGGTGTGAGCCAGTATGCCCAGCAGCATGAGAAAGATTTTTAAAAACCCTATATAACTCCTTAATATGATAGATACCACTTAATAAATAATACTTTAATGAATCCAGCTTCTTCAGTTCATGGTGTGAATGGTTAACTGCAATAAAACCAATTCCTAAATTCTTTGTGTTCCTGGGAAAATCATAATTCAGTTGAAACTTTGAAGATATTTAGTAGTCTTAACGGAATGAGGAAATCAGTGAATAACTGACAGAGGAAGGGAAGAATCTCCCAATATGTAGAAAACTTTCAGAATCAAGTCATGAGCTGAGCCAGTTAGCTTCATCCAAATCCCAGAAAACTGAGTTTCAGATAAGTTTTAGTAATATTATCATAAATACAAAATCAAGCAGGTACTGCGATGTTGATGAAAAACTGTTTGGTATAACAGATTATGAACTAGTTAATGGCGTAACTCTGTTATCATTTTCTTACCCAAGAACTTTACAATTATCATGAAAGTCAGAAGCAACAGACCACATTCTAAATAATAGTTAGTCAATCACCATAGAGTTTGAAATGAAAGAATAAAAACCTTTCTAGACCTAAGATTCTACCTGGGCACTGGATTTGGGGAAACAGCTTCTTCGTTGTACTACTGCAGATTTCATTTCCTTTCTCTGCCCCCGCACCTCACCCAGTGGCTCAGGGCCCACTCTCTTACCTTTGTACCTTCTATTTAATCAGAATCCTACTTTCTTGTGTATCATTTCTTTGTCAGTCTTTTAATTCTTTCCTGTTCTCTGTGGGATGGCACTGGGGCATATTTATTACTCCAAGCTAACCTCAGGGAAGGATGTCTTTGCTGCAAAATTGGTTTTTTACAAAAGTAAATTCTATGAGAGGCTGGTTATTTCTATATTCTAGCTGAAAATCCTTTTTTAAGAGCTTGGAGGCCAGGCATGGTGGCTCACGCCTGTAATCCCAGCACTTGAGGAGGCCAAGGTGGGTGGATCACCTGAGGTTGGGAGTTCGAGACCAGCCTGACCAACATGGAGAAACCCTGTCTCTACTAAAAATACAAAATTAGCAAGGTGTGGTGGCACAAGCCTGTAACCCCAGCTACCTGGGAGGCTGAGGCAGAAGAATTGCTTGAACCCGGGAGGCAGAGGTTGTGGTGAGCCGAGATCGTGCCATTGCACTCCAGCCTGGGTAACAAGAACAAAACTCCATCTCATAAAAAAAAAATAAAAATAAAAATAAATAAATAAATAAAAAGAGCTTGGAGGGTTAAGGAAAAGGCAAATAGGTGGAGAGTCATGATAAGATGACACAATCTATTCCTCCTGTCTACCTGATACTCATACCCTTTGGCCACCATCTCTCCATTCCCCTTCATCCCCATTCTCAGCCCCTGGTAACCACCATTCTGCTCTCTGCTTTTATGAGTTTGGCTTTTTTTGATTCCACATGATTGAGATCATGTGGTATTTGTCTTTTTGTGCCTGACTTATTTCACTTAGCATATTGTCCTCCAGGTTTACCCATGTTGTCGCAAATGACAGAATTTCCTTCTTTGTAAAAGTTGAATAGTATTCTATATTTTTCTTTTCTTTCTTTGTTTTTAGTGGTGTATTTCATTGTGTGTATATCATAGTTTCTTTATCCATTCATCCATTGCATACTTGGGTTAATTGCATATCTTGGCTATTGTGAATAATGCTGCAATGAACATGGGCGTGCAGATATCTTTTTGACGTACTGTGTTTCATAAATACATACAATTATTGCTTGCCAGTTAGAAACATAAAAAATAATTTCTAAAAACTTACAATCCAGATAGTATAAAGAGTACTTTCTCTGGAGTTAAGATGCTTAGATTCAAGCCAAAGCTCTGCCGGTAACTGGTCTGTGACCATGGCCCAGATTTTTGGTTTTTTACTTCTTTGAGCTTCAATTTACATAGATATGCAATGAAAATAATAGTGGTAGTTACCTACCTCATATTATTATTTAATGTTTTATAGGATGAAATTATTGCTACAAATACATTAAACATTTGTGGGTGTCTTCTACATGTCATGCTCTGTTCCAAGCTCTGAAAATACACAAATGCATGAAAACACGACACATTCTGGAGTTGTTTATTGTCTAGTAGGTACTGAAATGGCCTAGCCCCGATTATAGCATTCAGTGGATATTTGATTAGAGCTATATAATTCTGAATGAGATAATTTTTGTCAGGACTTTATAAAAAAAGAAAGATAATTTGAGATCTTTTGAAAAATCAGGATCCATACATTGATCTTTCAGGGTAATTCCAAATATTTTTTTTTTCACTCTAAGTAAAGTTATTCTGATCTCAACAATTGAAAGAAAAGATCTTTATTTGTGTTTTAAAATTCTCCAGAAAGCGAGTGCCAGTACTAGGCTTGCCATAACTAGTGTTGATGAGCTATTCTTTGCCTAAGAAAGCCATGCAAGCCATTTGCTCTCAGAGGATGAACTTGGCATGTCTGGAAAATGAGTGGTCATCTGCTATCTCATTGTCCATTGCACCTCAGGATGGAAAGGTAAGATAATCTACGTTGTAGAATTCCAACACCACTGAATGTTAGAGCAGGCAGGCACCTTTATAAACACCTGGTCCACTGTCTCATTTCAAGTGTGGAAACAGGCTCACAGAGGGAACTCATTTTCCTGTACCGTGATGGTTATGATATCTTTACTGTAGGAACAGAACTCAATGACGGGAATGAAAATTAAAGGCACACCTTTTAATGTATTAGCACCACATCCCAATTAACTGAGTTTCAGCACACAGCTGAAAAAGGAGGCTTCTCTAAGCCAAAGAACAGAATGAAACTGGAAAAGAAATGCTAAATAATGTATCTTAAAGATATACTTTTTGAAATCTCTGGATATGTGTTTATTTGTAAATGGCCATAGGACAGAAATTACTTCCTTACCTGATTGCTTATCCAAAATTAATCATTTTTTTTTCAAAAATCACTTTGAAGTAGCTTAAATATTTCCCCGCCTGACATTTGCCTGAGTCATCTCCAAACCCTATCCCACCGTCACAAACCCTTTCCTCTCTTCTATTTCGTTCCCTTAAGTATCTCAGTCTAGTAGGGGATGTTTTGTGAAGTAGCCAGAGAAAAGATACATTTCATATGATTCCAAGGAGTTTAGCTTGAATTATCTACCATTCATACTCCTGCCAAAAGTTATTGGTAAGAAAATTGATGTGTATAGATAAATAATGTAAGTAAGGGGCATGCTAGGCATCAATTTATCTGTTTTCTAAGCTCTATTCCTATATCATCTTTAATATCAGGAAGCTATGTGCCTGAACTGAGGTGTTCTGTACTGAGTACCTGGTTGCTCCATCATCTATTTATGTCTTATACTTTAGGATATAAAAACCTATACATATCCCCTGCTTGCCTAACCATTGTTATTTTCTTAAAGGCTTCAAAAAATCTGTATACATACAGTACCAGAACATCCTTTCGGTGTCCTAGCTTCAAAGTTTCTAAACAGGCCAATGATCTTCATCTCCCCTCCATTTTTAACCCCCCTCTTATGGTATAGCAATCAGACATCGTCTTGGCTGCAAGTACAAAATAAAAACGAAACGCAAAAACCCTGACTTTCTATGGCTTATTATGAGGTTTAATTTTATCTTGTAATAAGCAATATGGAAGTAGATGATCTGAGCTGGTGCAGCTGTTTATCAATGACATCAAATATTGAATGTTCTTCAGCCTATATTCCACCATTCCCAGCATGCAGCATTGTCAACTCAACGTTGCCAAAATGTCATCTGCTCCTCCAGGTATCACTCCTGGATTTTAGGTAGGAATAGGGCATGCAATACTAGCTGCATCTATCCCATTAAGTCAGTAAAGTAAAGGCTTTTCTAGAAATCTGAACAGACTTATGCCTCTTTGTAGCAAATATATCACATGTCTCCTTCTAGAGGCAAGGGATGCTGGGAATATTGCTTCCCCAAACAATATCAGAGTTTAGATATCCTATGATGAACCAATCAAAACTTTACATTATATCCCTTCCAGGCACCTGACCCCTGGTGTGGGGATGAGAATGACTTTATTTTAAATGCTAATCTGCCATGTAACTTCAGACTAACCCTGAGTCTGGGAGTGCCTCTAAAATGTCTAGTTGATGTATTATTCTTTATGTAGAAACACTTATTCACTGTAAGTTTCCTCCACAAGAACTCTTGATGCTGTTGCAGAAATCACAGGTGGTGACACACATAGCCACCTACATATTCTTTCCAGAGCACGTATACTTTCCCCAAGATATAAGCCATGAGCCTGAGCGTTGCAGTGTGGATCTATGTCTTGTGGGCACCAAGACCACACTTCCGTCTGCGAGTTCTAATAAATAACCCAAAAATGACAAACTAGATTAGTTTGCCTCCTTCTTTGATTTCTCAGCTCCTTCTGCATTTGAGGGCCACTTTGTATATACGGCCCTTTCACAGAACACCTGTCGTTCCTACTTTCCCCCTCAGCGGATGATTATGCCAATAAACATCACTGAGCACCTACAACGTGCTAAGTTCTAAGGACAGAATGATCTATAATAAGACAAATGTGTGAATATGGAAGCATAGATAACCATTCTCTTCCTCACTTCTCTGACACCTTAGAGAAAGGGGTGCAGGAAATAGACGACAAAAGCTCAAAATTATGGGATACATTTCCCGAGAATGGCAGATAAACAAGAGTAACTACAGTTGCTAAAGAATAACATTCTATGTCTCCACATTAGCATTAAGTGCAATATTTGCCCTAAAAATTTTGAAAAGATTTTGATAATTTTCTATAATTCCAAGTTGCCTAAGGAATAAATTACTGGCCAGGTGCAGTGGCTTACAGCTATAATCACAGCACTTTGGGAGGCTAAAGCAGGAGGATGGCTTGAGCCCAGGAATTCAAAATCAGCCTGGGCAACATAGTGAGACTCTCTCTCTACAAAAAATAAAATAAAAATAATAAATTATTAATTTTATTCTTGCAATTTAAACTTCATTTTTTAAATATCAAACTACCGGAATTGAGTTGCAGTTGAGTGGCTGGTATTCCATTATATGTTTTGTATATAACAGCTTCTATCATTTACTTTTGCAGTTTGTCTTTCTTATTTCAGAAACCATCATTTTATCTTCAGGTCTAAAATATTTCCTGTGGTATTGAAAACAGCGTAGGCTCTAAGCATTGTGTCTATAGCGTTCAATAATTAAAGGTACCCCGAACAAGGATATGTCGGAGTGCTAGTTACAAAATGTGTAAAATGTTCTAAATGAAGGGACCAGAAAGATTTTGTACTCCAGGGACTGCAAAATTGTGTCAATTCAAGGGACAGGAAGATAATGTAAATGAGTTACATCATGAGAAAAGATCAACTATGGCAAACTAGAGAGCAATACCTATATAACTAACCAAACAATCACCTAAAAAGATGTTTCCAGTCAATCATAACATGGCAGATTAGGCCCGTAGATTATTGACCTCTGATTCCAAGGCTTACGATTGTGATGTGAGTTGCCTGGGGTTCCACAAAATGTAGCTGCCAGGGTCAGAGCTGTAGCCCATGTCTCCTAAGGATTCATTCAGTATGTGCTGCCCCTTACTGCTATACTTCTATTTTGTAGGTTGTCCACTTTCCGTAGAAAGGCGGAAGAATTTTGAGGACCTGTTATGTGCTCCAGACCTTTATGGAAGTTATTGCTTTTAATCTTCATCATACATTTGAGATTGTTATTAATAGCCTCCTTCTTCAGATGAGAGAACTGAGATGCATCAGTGTTAAATAACTTATCTCAGATTGACCTATCGATGTGTGGGCAGCCTAATTAGGTGTATATTTTGCATCCAGGTCTTTCTGGACTTGAAGTTTACGTTTTTTAATGGTATTACATAGTCTTCATGAAATGCACCTCACCTCCAGGAAATGTAAAGTAGTTTAACTGCCTCGAAGTAGCAACTAGTAAGTAATCATTTTAGAAATGGGATCAAATGTGTGTCAAGAATGGCTATCAGTATAATAAATCCTGGCGATAATAATGAAAAAGAGACAGAGTTCATTTTATAATCATCTTTAAAAATAATTTATGCTTTTACTTTACATCCAGGAGATACACATGCAGATTTGTTACATGGGTATACCATATGATGCTGAGGTTTGGGGTATGACTGATCCCATTACCCAGGTAGTGAGCATAGTATCCAATAATAATTCAACCCCTTTTCTCCTCCTTCCCTCCTCCTTTAGTAATCTCCAGTGTCTACTGTTTCCATCTTTATATCTATGTTTACTAAATCTTTAGCTCCCACTTATAAGTGAGAACATGCAGTATTTGCTTTTTTCTTTTCTTTTTTTTTTTTTTTTTGAGATGGAGTCTCGCTCTGTTGCCCAGGCTGGAGTGCGGTGGCATGATCTTGGGTCACTGCGAGCTCCACCTCCCAGGTTCACACCATTCTCCTGCCTCAGCCTCCCAAGTAGCTGGGACTACAGGCGCCTACCACCGCTCCCGGCTTTTTTTTTTTTTTTGTATTTTTAATAGAGACAGGGTTTCACTGTGTTAGCCAGGATGGTCTCGATCTCCTGACCTTGTGATCCCCCCACTTCAGCCTCCCCAAGTGCTGGGATTACAAGCGTGAGCCACCGTGCCTTGCCAGTATTTGGTTTTCTGTTCCTGCATGAATTCACTTAGGATAATGGCCTGCAGCTGCATCCATGTTGCTGCAAAGGGTATGATTTCATTGTTATGGTTGAATAATATTCCAGTGTACATATACTACATTTTCTTTATCCAATCTTGTGTTGATAGGCACCTAGGTTGATTCCATGTCTTTCCTACTGTGAATAGTGCTGCAGTGAACATATGAGTGCATGTGTCTTTTTTGATTAGAACAATTTATTTTATTTTGGATATATACCAGTAATGGGATTTCTGAGCCAAATGGTAGTTCTAAGTTATTTGAGAAATCTCCAGACGGCTGTCCACAGTGGCTGAAGTAATTTACAATGCCACCAGCAATGTATAAGCATTTCCTTTTCTCTGTAGCCTTGCCAGCATCTGTTGCTTTTTGACTTTTTAATAATAGCCATTCTGACTGATGTGAGATGGCATCTCATTGTGGTTTTGATTTGTGTTTCTCTGATGATTAGTGACACTGAGCATTTCTTCATGTTTCTTGGCCTCTTGTATACCTTCTTTTGAGAAGTGTCTGTTCATGTATTTTGCCCACTTTTTAATAGTTTGCTTGTTGAATTGTTTAAGTTTTATAGATTCTGAATATTAGATCTTTGCCAGATGCATATATTTTCTTCCATTTTGTAGATTGTCTACTCTGTTGATAGTTTCATTTGCTGCACAGAACCTCTTTAATTAGGTCCCACTTGTTCATTTTTGTTTTTGTTGCAATTGCTTTTGAGGACTTAGTCATAAATTCTTTCCCAAGGCCTGTATCCAGAATGGTGTTTTCTAAGTTTTTCCTAGGATTCTTATAACTTGAGACCTTGCATTTAAATCTTTAATCCATCTTGAGTTAATTTTCTATGTGGGGAAAGGTAGCAGTTTCATTCTGCATATGGTTAGCCAGCTATCCCAGCACCATTTATTGAATATGGAGTCTTTTCCCCATTGCTTATTTTTGTCAACTTTGCCAAAGATCAGATGGCTGCATTGTGTGGCAGATGGCTGGTGTTGTGTGAATTTATTTCTGGATTCTCTATTCTGTTTCATTGGTCTATGTGTCTGCTTTTGTACTAGTACCATGCTGTTTTGGTTATCATAGCCTTAGAGTGTAGTTTCAAGTTGCGTTATGTGATGCCTCCAACTTTGTTCTTTTTGCTTAGAATTGCTTTGGATATTTGGGTTCTTTCTTGGTTCTATATGAATTTTAGAATAGTTTTTCCTAATTCTGTGAAATATAATGCTGGTAGTTAGATAGGAATAGCATTGAATCTGTAGATTGTTTTGGGCAGTATGGCTGTTTTAAAGATACTGATTCTTCCAATCCATGAGCATGGAATGTTCTCCCATTTGTTTGTGCCATCTCTGATTTCTTTCTACAGTGTTTTATAGTTCTGCATGTAGAGATCTTTCCCTTTCTTGGTTAGATGTATTCCTAGGCATTTTAATTTTTTATGGCTATTGTAAACAGGACTGTGTTCTTAATTTGGCTGTCAGCTTGAATGTTATTATTGTATAGAAATGCTACTGATTTTTGTACATTAATTTTGTAACATAAAACTTTACTGAAGTTGTTTATCAGTTCCAGGAGCCTTTGATTGATTCTTTAGGTATAGAATCATATAGTCAGTAAAGATAGTTTGACTTCTTCTTTTCCTGTTTGGATGCGTTTTATTTCTTTCTCTTCTCTGATTGTTCTGGCTAGGACTTCTGAGAAAGTATTCTTGATATTGTTGCTGCTGCTGCTTTTCTTTCACATGTTCAATTATTTTCCTAGACCTGTAAGTTGCATTCCATACAGGTGATCCCTCTTTCCTGTCATGCTCTTGAAACACTACATTTGTTTTCTGGACAGCAATCTTTCTTTGTTGTTCTTCTACCTCTCTGGTCACCTCTTCTCAGTCTCCTTTTTTATGTCCATATTATCACTCAAAAGCGTGAAGTAAGCCATGGTCCAGTCCTTGTTCCTCTTGTTTTTGCCACATCTATTCAACCCCTAGATAGTATTCCCCAGCCACTCAGCTTTATTAAAATGCCATATATACAATGATAACTTTCACATTTATATTTGTAGTCCTGACCTCTTTCCTGAAGTCTGGCTGGTAGAGCTCCCCAATCTCTTACCTGAAAACGTACTGTGCAGATGTACTTTAAAATGCATTTTTTTTCAGATTTTATAAATTTACATCACAAAACACCTCCATCTAGGTCTGGGGCAGCATCCAATATTCAAATACATGGATACTTCTGCAACGAGCACACCAAATTAGATGAACAATACTGAGAAATTGCCTCATGTCAATTCAAGTGATGTTTACTATCAAATGAGAAATAAAATCCACTTCTAAACTTTTTCTCTCCATCCCTATCCTGCTTTATTTTCTTACATAGCATTTACTAACTCTTGACATGTACCGTCCTGTTCATTTGCTTAAGGTCTGGCTTCCTCAAACCCAGTGTAAGCTTCATCAGAGCAGGGACTTTTGTATTGGTTCCTAGCTCTCTCCCCAGTATCTACAACAGTCCCTGACACATAGTTGGTGCTCAGTAATTATTTCATGAAGGAAAGAATGAATCCCCCAATGCAGAAAGAAATGGCCAAGAGAAACACTTCCTTTTCACCTGATTCTGCTGGCATGTGACTGAATGTTGAATTCCAACAGGTTCAATGTCACAGTTCACAAAAACTGCCCTGCTTGTCTCCTTCACTGCTTTAAGTAACTTTGAGTAACTGTTGGCCAGAACTCCAAGGACCTTTGAATATTTACTAATGATATCCCTAGGTTCATTTTAAAAATGAGTAACTTAAAACCCAGAGAGGCTACAGGACTAGTTCCTGGTTACCAGAGACCAATCTCTAGCAGAATTAAGACCAGAAATCTGGCTCAAGAGATCTTTCATCTCATTTATTTCAGACCTCCACAGATACAAAAAGTATTCATGGAATGTTGAATGGCTCTGAAATTTTAATAATCTGGCTTATTGAACTATTATAAGAAAACCGTAACGTTTTTGTCACTAAGCAATGAATTTTGTTTTCACAAGAAATATGGAACTTAATTATTTTAGACTATAAAACATCCCTTACCTTTCTTCCTAGAGTAGGGCATTTTAATCTGTAAAAGATTCAAAAGTAAATGTATATTAAAAAGAACTGAATAGTGCTGTTATATTTCAACTTAATGCATTTGTCTTCAAATGCCATTCCCAAATTATGTTATTATATATCTATATATGATGTATAATTAAATATATATTTTATAAATATCAAAGTGCTGTACACATCAGACAATGCACACAATATTACATATATATGTGTGTGTGTATATATATGTATATAAAACCAGGATGCAGAATTTTCTTGCTCTCTTACTTACCAACTATATGAGTTTTTAAAAGTCACTTAAACATGTACCCTAGAAGTTAAAGTATAATAAAAAAAAAAAAAGTAGAATGCTAGTCAAAAAATAAATAAAGTCACTTAATTACTTTGTGTCTCACTTTTATTATGGGAGAAATAGTAATATTAACAATAACTATGGTAGTATTTGTCCTACTTATCTCAATGGTTTGTTGCAAGTTTGAAATGTAATAATATTCTTCACTTTGTACTATGAAGTGTAGTTTTCTAAATCTAATATCAACTACTAAATGTAAGTATTGCATACCAGTTAAGATCATGGACTATGAATCCAGACTGCCAGCTGGAAATTCTGGCTCTGCAATTACCAGTTCTGTGACCTGGAGCAAGTCACTTAATGTCTCTGGGGTTTATTTTCCTCATCTATAAAATAGGGATTTTAATAATAGCTACCTCTTAAGGCTGTTTGAAGTTTAAATGTATTGATGTATGTAACATGCTTAGACCAATGCCTGATACCTAGTAAATGCTAAGCATTAGTGTGACTGTAATGCAATTAAGAAACCATTATTATATTTAGCAGATATACACAGCCAGATATAGAGCTATTGTATTAATAAAAGTATTGCATTTATGTGGTTATACATAGATGTAGAAAAAGAGTCATAGCTATGTAGCCAGTGAACTCAGTAGCTCTGTTATTTTTATTGCTTCTTAATGGAGACCACAGAAGTACATGGGAAATATGAGAGTGTGGTTCCAGCAATCTACTATAGTTAAGTTCATATGGCAAATCCCTTAAGTATATCACTAACTTTCCATATTGTTAGAATTTAGTCCTTGCAAATGCAGCCACTGCTTGGGCAGGATGTAGCAGCTGCCCAACAGGTGTTGAGAAATATGAGAATTGAGGGAGAAACCATAATTCCCTGTAGGGAGCAGACTCTCTTTTAATGCTTTATTGAGAAAAAAAAAAAAGCAAAGTAACATAAAGGAACCAGCATTGTGCCTAAAAATGAAAGTTATACTTCAGAAATGGAGGTGAAGCAAAAGATTCGCCCTCTCCTGGGAGCTGAACTTTTCAAAGTCACCTCAGACTAACAGGAAATTCACTTTGTTCTTAGCATTGCCTTGGCTAGAAAGTTTACCATCTCCCTTGACTTTAATGCAAACCATCATGACAGGAAGCTCAGCATTTGCTCTAAGTCCCTCCTGCTGTGAGTTAATGCAATGTTTGTGTTTGCTTATTTCAGACACACAGTAGAGGTGGGAGAATCCTCCTCATGATCAAAAGCATTTTTCCTTTCCTTGGAGAAAGATTATTTGATGTCTCATCCAATTCACTTGGACACTTTTCTTTGGCTATTGTGTTTTAAGATTGCACTGTAGTTGCTTAGCCAGTCATTTAACCTCTCAGAGCATTGTTCATAAAGAATATTTGATGACTGATCACATCCTTTATGGAATCTATAACATTTTAGATTATGTATGCCCAGCACTGAGCCAGATACTACTGAAAGTATAAAAGAAATACATGGCTTTCAAGGAATATAAAACTTTAATGGAGATTTATACACAAAGAACTATTTAAGAGCAAAATAAGAGAGTATACAGTAAGATGACTTGGTTAATTGCCTGTTTTCTTTGCTAGAAATCTAACTATATGTCTTGTTCTATGTTACACCCTAGGGCCTACCAGTGCAGTAGCTATATCATAGCAGGCACTCAAAGACTTGTCGAATAAACAAATGGATGTAGAGATGATGATGTAATAAACATTAATAGCTGTAACAATTATTAAATTTTGAGCTAAAATAACTCCTCCAGAAATCAAGCCTAAACAAGTAATATAAAATAAAGAAAACAATTAGCAGAGATAGTTCTAAATGCTCACCAAGACCATTTTCTCTCCTCCCCAGGTACATAGCAGGACTGTCTCGCCTAGCATCCCTTGCAGCTAGGTGAAGCCATGTGACTGCATTCTGGCCAGTGGTGTGTGTGCATAAATCTTGTACATCACTTCCGAGCAGACTCCTAAAACCTCCTTTGAAATTCTTCATGCTTTGTTTCTTTATCTGTCTGCTGAATTTTGAGGACCATCTGAAACCTTTGAAGTCCTAGAAGATGACAGAGCCACCAGATGAAAGAAGCCTGATCCCTAATTAATGTGTGGAGCTGAGTGGAGGAGAGCAAAAATGATGACCCTGGACTGTGATGTGAGTGACAAATAGAAAAAGACTTGTATTTTTTTTTTAATACATTGAAATGTTAGTCTATGCTAACCCATATGATTGTATAAGCAAAAGATATAGATAGCAGCATTATTTATAATGCAGGTTAAATATTCCTTATCCAAAATGATTGGGAGAAGAAGTGCTTTGCATATCGTTTTTTTCCAGATTTTGGAAAGTTGGCATATACAAAATGAGATAACCTGGGAATGAGACCCATGTCTAAACATGAAATTCATTTATGTTTCATGTAAACCTTACACACATAGCCTAAAGGTAATTTTTTATAATATTTTAAATAATTTAGTGCATAGACCAAATTTTGAATGTGTTTTGACTGCAACACATCACATGAGGTCAGGTGTAGAATTTTACACTTGTGACATCCTGTCAGCTCTAAAAATGTTTCAGATTTTGAAGCACTGCAAATTCTAGATTTTTGAATTAGGGTTGCTCAATCTGTAATAAAAGAGCATAAACTACCATTTAGTAAAGATAAACTACCAAAGAGAATTTTAGTAGAGTATAAATTATTCATAATGTAATCCCTTCATGAAAAGTGATGGTTGTGAACATTGTGTTGTAATATAAAAATATGCTAACATTTTGATGTAAAAATCAGACTGTTGTAGATACATTCTTATGTAATTCCTATTCATAAGCTTAAAATGCTTATAAAATTAAAACACAGGAAGTAAATACATCACAATATCAACTACAGTTGTGTTAAAACATAGATGGAGGTGGTTGTGTTTTCTATTTTTAAATTTTTTACTTTTAGCACTGCGGCACCTTTGCATTATAATTTAGAAATAGAATTTTTAAAAAGTTATTTTGGGTGAGGCACAATGGTTCATGCCTATAATCACAGCACTTTTTGAGGCTGAGGTGAGAGGATCAACTGAGGCCAGATGTTTGAGAACAGCCTGGACAACAAAGTGAGATCCCATCTCTACAATTTTTTTTAACTAGCCAGCATGGTAGCACATTCCTGTAGTCTTAGCTACTTGGGGGGTTGAGACAGGAGGGTCACTTGAGCCCAGGACTTCGAGGCTGCAGCGAGCTATGATCTTGCCACTACACCCCAGCCTGGTGACAGACACTCTGTCTATAAAAAAAATAAAATAGGTTATTTTTAAAAGCGAAGTTAATTCTCAAATGGTAACTGTACAAACCATGAGTGCTTTTCCTCCTTGGAAATGGAGGGACCCACAGAGTCCGAGAAAACCTCACGGGAAGGGTGTAACTAGCATGGGACTTAGAAGGATCAAGAGGACTGACTTAGCAGAGAGAAGCAAATCATGTTCCAGGTAAATAGAGGAGGATTACAAGGTGGAAATGAAGAGCTTGAGGACATAAAGAGATTCTGAGTCCGCCCGCAAAATTTCAAGGTATTGGACTGAGTAACCTTTTGGGGGCATTGTGAGAGTTCTTTTCTTGCCACCACATTCCAATGATCCATTATTTTTGCAAAACTGCAATTCTGTCTGCCCGTAAGTCAGGTGCTTGGGCTTGCTCTTTTGGAAGTGGAGACCTGCTTGCAGGGTTGTATTCGTCTGTTAATTGAATTCCCCTTGCAGGGTATGAGTGAAGTCAGGACCAGCAATGGTGCTATTCTCTGACTAACTTGAGATGTTGGCCTCAATCAACTCAGCAGTCTAACTGACTGGTTATCTAACTAATATATAAACTAAGTAGACCGCATAGACTGGGTAAACAGAATTTTTCGATCCAGACTCATTTCTCTAGCTCATTTTCCCTATGCACTCACTAAACCTTGAACTGGAAGCAAACATGTGACAGACTCAGAGTCTGTCTTCACAGAGCTAACAGATTTGGGAGAATGGGATGAGGATGGAAAGCTAAAGAAACACCGCTTACTGAGTATTCACTCTATGCCATGGATAAGACTGAGGACTTTGACAAACTCCTGTCACATGCTTTTTGAAAGGGGCACTGTCATCTCTGTCCTGCAAATCAGAAAACAGGCTCAGAGAGGCTAAGTCATTTTTTGAAGGTCACACAGCAAGATGCAAGCTGCCAAGATGAAATTGAAATCTAAGTCTGTCTAAATTCATTTTCTAAGAAGTTTTGATAGAAGCCAAATATCCTCATGATATTAAAGAAAAGAGAGAGAGATGAATTATTCTGGGAGTTCAAAAGAGATTCCAAATGTAGGACTGGTAGAAGGATGGGAAACAAAGGGGTAGCAGTTTTTGTTGCTGTTATAAATAGATGGATATTTGGTGCAGAGTCTTAGTTTCAAAGCAAAGCCGTTGCTTTGTGGGTTACTTGGGGAGGGCTTAGGGGCAGCTGCCCAGCATTAGTTGGAAATGCTCAGGCCAGGCTTGAGTGTCCCTCATGCCTCCTTTCTCTATTTGCGAAGGCCGGGTATGCCTTTGAAACTCACCCTTCTAAAACCCTGTCTCTCCAGGCTTGGAAACAGGCTTGTCAGAGGCAAACAATCAAGACGTGTTTAGTCACCTCTTCACAAGCAAACATTTTAAAAGGTACGTCTAATCCATTCCAACTCCTCATAAATGACAAGAGCCTGCACATTACCATAGTTACCAAATCAGCACTCCGAGTCTCCATCCATTTCCTTGCCTGTTACAGAACACTGAACGAGAGGATGCAGCTGAGCACGTGAGGTGAAATCTCTTTCTGCTCCACTCACAGCACTGCCCCAGCCCCTAGTTGTGTTAGAATCTTAAGCCACCAATTTGCAGAGATAAAAGTAAATCTACTAATTGGCTAGGACAATGGAACTGATGTCGCATAACAGAGGGCGCAGCCACATTAATCAACCAGTAGAAGGGTCAGGAGACCTGAGGACCCACACATATTTAGACATTCATATGATCTTTCTGAAACACAGGTCTAACAGTGGGTCTCCACTGCCCCTAAATATGTACTGATTCCAATCTTCCCTACCAGATTAACTCCAAACTCCCTAGTTTGACATAAGCACTCAGCAATCAGTCCATAGCCCACCCTTTCAGTCTCATCGCTCCTTCAACTGTAAGGCTTATCTCAAGTGTCCCCTCCTCCAGGAAGTCTCCCTGGTTCTATCCAATCTACTTTCTTGCACCCACGCATAACACATTTCATTTTGCTGTAGCTATCTTTTTGCTTGTCGGTCTCCCCCAGCTATGAGCAACCACAGGCAAATGGGCTGCATTATACTCATCTTTCTTATCTTTTACAGTGATCAGCACCCAACATGGTATGTAGTAGGCACGTAATAAAATTTGAGTAAATTATGACTGTGCCTTTCCTCACTGTTCATTTCAGCAACCCCGATACCCTGGACCCTTCCTAGAATATGCTCTGCATCCCATGACCTCAGTGCCATTCCTGATTCTCTTCCCTTCACCTGAAATACCTTCAGCCCACACCCCCACACTCCCCACTACACTGTTTGAAGAAACTGCAACCATCTTTTATTTACTTCACCTAAAATGCTGCTGGAAATCTGAAGCCTTCTATGACTCTCCAAGGCAGATCTGGAGGCCTCCAAAGCAGAACTTGTTCTCAATCTAGGATTCCAGTTCTTTTTCTTGGGCTCTGGTTGGCTGACTGTGTCTGTCTCATCCATAGACTGCAGGTTCCTCCAGGGCAAAAACCAGGCCTTATACATATTTCGGGTCTACATCTAAGCAGATGCTTAATACTCTATGTGGAATTAAATAATAAAGTGACCAGTAGTCACTAAAAATGATCTTCAAATCAGTCTGTCTCGCTGCAGAAATATTGCCTGAGCCTTCTCCTCTCCTAGCCCCTCACCTAGCAATGAGACCTTGTTTTGACAGCTCACTTCACTTCTCACACCTGAGCTGCAAGCTTCACGCCGTGGCTCTGGGAGGATAGGAAATGTGAATGGTGCTTTCTCCACTCAGGATAGAGGCAGGATTGGTTTTAAAGTGGTTGCCATTTGGAGCAGCAGCCTAAGATCAATCACTACCCTTGTTCTTGCCAAGCTGTGAGCAGCGTTTTTGTTTCTGATCTGCCTGTCAGGAAAACATGCTTCTCTTTGTAGACCTGCCTTTGAGCTAAGATGATTGAAAGGGAGGTGAGGAGAAAATGAAAAAGAAAAAGTAGAGAAACTAAACAAAAAGGTAGGGAAAAATACAGTCCCCAAAACTTCAGTTTGACTGAATAAACCAAAACAGGAGTTTTAGGTTCAATCAGGCTTATTCTTTGCTACTAAACTACCATATAATCTTGGAAGAATTACTTAATCTCCCTAACCCCCCATTTCTTTATCTACAAGGGTTGGATTGAGGATTAAATGAGATAATGCATGTTTCAAATAAAAAGCACTGAAGAAGGTGCTCGGTAAGTATATATTTTTGTCATCGCCAAGTTGCCGGGAGGAATTACATCGTCGTATCATGTTATATTTATGACTTAAGTCAGCTTCCCTGGAGCATACTGAGAAGAGATTCGTGTGCCAGTAACTAAATTATAAAATGCTTCTCAGAGGAGCCTGTGAGGTACTGGGGAAGCAGGACCTGGAGGAGAAGAAGCCAAACCAGCACAGGATTTTAGGCAAAGTCTCAGATTTGGTCTTCACAAGGACACTGGAGTGTTAATTACATCTAGAGGATGCCTCAACTCTGTAGAAAGGGGCTGCGCTTCCATATCCTCTCATTCTTAGTCATCGGCTAAGGTTACCCTAAAGGGACACACACTTCAAGGGACTCTTGAAGCCTCAGGTACAGCAGCCCCAGTAACCTAAGAGTGATCTTTCCAAGAAAGCAAGAGCTACTGACCTTCAGGAGCAAAGCACACTCATGCCAACATATGGGCACCTGCAAATGGTAAGAGGGGTCTGAGGACAAATAGATGCATGCCTGTCTGTGTCCAGGATACTTTGAATGAGGCACTTTTAAAAAACAGCTTTACTGAGGTATAATTGATATATAAAAATGACACATATTTAATATATACAATTTTATGAATTTGGACATATGCAAACACCTGTAATACCATCACCATAATGAAAGTAATTTATGACAAACACACCTGCCAGCAATAACTTAAGCATGCCTTGAGAACGACCCTGTATCGCAGATGCACCTGAATATAGTTTTGAGTTCTGAGCTAAAGAATCCAGGAGAGGCCAACCCGGAGAATCATTCCTTATCTATGAGGAACAACTGAGCCCCCGACCGATCCCATGGAATGCAGGCCATATGGGGGATCAAGGCCCTTTATTTTGAGTTACGTGAAGGTTACCAGGTGGAGGTTGTAAAGGGAATGGTGTTAAGTTAAAATGCTGTATAAACTGCATGCCTTTTGCTGCCCACCCCACCACTACTGGACTATGAAGTTATCCTGTCCAGCCTGCCACCACTGAACTCTTTCTCCTGCATATAAGTCCCCAGTAAAACTCCATGTCTTGTTTGCAGTCCCTGGGTCTCTTCTTTGGCCTCTTCAGCCTGGTACCATCCCCACTGGAGTCGACAGGTTTCAACACAACAGTAATAAATATACACATCACCTCCAACAGTTTCCTTGTGTCCTTCTGTGTTGTGGGGGGTAGGGGGGTATTTTTGTGGTAAGAACATTTAACATGAGATCTACCCTCTTACATTTTTAAGTGCACAGTGCCGTATTAACTATAGGCACTAGTTGCACAGAAGACCTCTTGAGCTTATTCATCATGTGTAACTGATATGAACAATATATACTCATTGAATAACTCATTTCCCTCTCCTACTATTCCCTAGCAACCACCATTCTGTTTACTGCTTCTGTAAGTCTATTTTAGATACCTTATATAAGTGGAATCAGACATTTGTCCTTCTTTGGCTGACTTATTTCACTTGGCATAATGTCTTCCAGGTCCATCCATGCTATTCCAAATGGTAGGATATCCTTTTTAAGGCTGAATAATATTCTATTGGATGTATATATCCAATGGACATTTGGATTGTTTTCATATCTTATATATTGGGAATAATGCTGCGATGAACATAGGACTGTAGATCTCTTTGAGATTCTGATTGCAGTTATTGTGGATATACACCCATAAGAGGGGTTGCTGGATCATATGGTTGTTCCTTTCTTAATGTTTGTGAAACCTCCCTCCTGTTTTCCACAGCAGCTGCACCATTTTACATTCCCACCAATAGAGTACAAAGGTTTCAATTTCTCTGCAGTCTCACCAACATTTGCTGTCTTTTATTTTTTTGATAATAGCTATTATAGCAAATGTGAGGTAATATCTCACTGGTTTTGATTTGCATTTCCCTGATGATGACTGATGTTGATGGAGCACTTTTCTTATTATAACTGTTGGCTATTTGTATGCCTTCTTTGGAGAAATGTCTATTCAGGTCCTTTGCCCACTTCTTACCCAGATTACTTGGAGTTTTTCTTTTTTGCCTTTGAATTATAGGAGTTCCTTACGTATTTTAGAGATTAACCCCTTATCAGATTATGTTTTGCAAACATTTTCTGCCATTCCATAGGTTGCCATTTTATGCTGTTGACTGTTTCCTTTGCTGTGTTAAAAACTTTTTAGTTTGATGTAGTCCCCCTTGTCTATTTTTGTTTTTGTTACCTGTGCTTTTGATGCCATATCCAAGAAATTATTGCCAAGACCAATGTCATGAAGCTTTCCTTGATGTTTTCTTCTAGTAGTTTTATGGTTTTAGATCTTACATTTAAGTTTTTAATCTATTTTGGGTTCATTTTTGTGTGTGGTGTAAGATTGGGGTCTAATCTCATTCTTTTGCATGTTGATAGCCAGTTCTTTCAACACCTTTTATTAACAAGACTATTATTTCTTCATTGTGTATTCTTGGCACCCTAAGCACTTTTTCCTGCATTATCCAGTTGTTCCTCACTACAACTCTGTATTAGATAATATGAGTATTATTAAGCCTATGTGGCAGATAAGTAGACTGAGGTTCAGAAAAGTAACATGATTTTCTTAGTCACCTAGTTATCAGAGATGGAACATTTGCACCATTTTCCTGATTCTTTGGTCCTTTTGGGAAAATCCTGAGCATTCCAGGGATCTCACAATTGTTGGTAGTAACTCCACCATGAGTTCGTGAATGCTATGAAAACACCATTTGGGGTACAGATGGTTGTGCATAAGGCTTATAAAGAGATATCTTTGTTATTTTTAAGAATATAGCCTATAATCCCAACACTTTAGGAGGCCAAGGCAGGCAAAACACTTGAACCCAAGCATTTGAGACCAGCCTAGGCAACATGGTGAAGGCGTGTCTCCACAAAAAATAAATACAAAAATTAGTTGGGCATGGTGACCCGTGCCTGCAGTCCCAGCTACTCAGGAGGCAGAGGTGGGAGGACTACCTGAGCCTGTGAAGTTGAGGCTGCAGTGAGCCATGACTGTGTCACTGCACTCTAGCCTGGGTGACAAGCTGTCTTTAAAAAATGTATATGAACACTTCTGTTAATGTATGTATTAGTGTGTATGTGTCTATTAGTCTGTTCTCTCACTGCTAATAAAGATATACCTGAGACTGAATAATTTACAAAGAAAAAGAGGTTTGGTGGACTCATAGTTCCACATGGCTAGGGAAGCCTCACAGTCATGGAGGAAGGAAAAGGAGAAGCAAAGGCACATCTTACATGGCAGCAAGCAAGATAATGTGTGCAGGGGAACTGCTCTTAATAAAACCATCAGATCTCATGAGACTTATTAACTATCACGAGAACAGCACAGGAGAAACCCACCCTCATGATTCAATTACTTCCCACTGGGTCCCTCTCATGACATGTGGGGATTATGGGAGCTACGATTCAAGATGAGATTTGGGTGGGGACACAGTCAAACCATATCAGTCTACATGTGTGTGTGTTTGTGAAGTCACATCTACCAAAGAAGAAAGACCAAAAGGATGTTAATTTAAAATGTTAACCATAGGTTGAGAGGTTAGAAAGTGACCTGGAGAGGATGGCCTGTGGTACTTCTAGGGAAGAACCATCTGTCATGGCAAGTGCTAAGAGTACAGAGAAAATAGAGTGTCTCCAGGGAGCAGTGGACACCCAGTCCTCTAAGCTTCTTAGGTTTTCTGCATCATGACTTAACCCACACTGAGTAAGGCTGAGCTTCCAGGTCACCACCTCAAGAGGGAGCAGCTTTGAGATGGGCTTGTGAGAAGGGCCCTGATGTCTGCTCTTTGCCCATGATCTCAGAGCTGCTTGACCTTTTGCCACACCTATGGAATGGAGGTGGGGGATTGGCAGGTGAGGGTGACTTTTTTTTAATTCCAAGTAAATCAGTGGAGAAATAGCCAGCACAGAGTCATAGTTGAATGTCTCCATCCTTCTTTTCTCACACCCCACTCCTGCCACCTAGGTATCTATTGGAAGGAGGAACAAAAGCACATTGCTCCCAAGAAACCATAATGCTCCACTGTTGTTCTTTATTAGTTCCTTACTAGTTTCTACTGAGGAAGAAAGTTAAATGACCTCACTTAGGGCTTAGAAAGTCAAATCCAATTAAGGAGATATTCCTATATTAATCAAATAGTTCCAACACACTTTTAACTTCTTTAAAGTGCTTTCACAGCTATGATTTTATTTGTAGACAGCTCTGCAAGACTGGCCTTGAAAGAAAAAAAAGCCAGCAACAATCAGTAGTGAGAATGAAAAGAAGAAAAAATTAGCCCAAGCAAGACACTAAACTCTAGACCAGGCTTCTCAACCCATCTGCACATCAGCACCAGCTGAGGAGGCTTCCAAAGTCACCATACCCAAGCTGCAGCAAAACCACTTAAATGAGGATGAAGTGGATGAAATCCAGATGTCAATAATTGTTAAAACCCTCAGATGATTCCAATGTGAAGACAGATTTGAGAATCTCTGTGCTAAAGGGAGCTAACTAGTCAAGGCATCCACAGCTGACATTTTGTAAGAACCAGGTGATTAAACCTACCAAGAAAGGGAGATCTTGAGTTAGTCGTTCACCAAATATTTATTAAGCACCTCCTAAGAAGGCACTGTGCTCCGTGCTCCAGGGACCCGAGATAAAACTCCCCAGGGTCTATGTTGTCCGTACCCACGGTCTTGGTGGGGAATAGTGGTAGATAAAAAAATAACTGAGAATAACGGTGGTCCTTTCTGAAATGGGAGATGTTGGGCAGGGGGTACAGACTTACAGTTATAAAATGAAAAAGTTCTGGAGACCTACTGCACAACATGGTGACTGTAGTTAATAATAATTATATTAATCCATGCTCACACTGCTATAAGGAACTGCATGATATTGGGTAATTTATAAAAGAAAGAGGTTTAATTGACTCACAGTTCAGCATGACTGGGGAGGTCCTCAGGAAACTTACAATCATAGCAGACGGCAAAGGGGAAGCAAGGCACCTTTTCACAAGGTGGCAGAAAGGAAAAATTAACGCGAGAGGAACTACCAAACACTTACAAAACCATCAGATCTCGTGAGAACTCCCTCACTATTATGAGGCCAGCATGAGGGAAACCGCCCCAATGAGCCAATCACCTCCACCTGGTCTCTCTCTCAACACGTGTGGATTATGTGGATTATAATTCAAGATGAGATTTGAGTGGAAACACAAAGCCTAACCATATTAATAATGTATTGCATACTTGAAATTTGTTCTTACTATACCCACAAAAAAAGGTAACTCTGAGGTGACTGACATGTTCATTTGATTGTGGAAATCATTTCACAATGTATATCAAAACATATACCTTGAAAATATAGAATTTTTATTTGTCAATTATATCCTAATAAAGCTAAAATAAAGGGCATTGTGTGTGGTATGGTAAATCTGGTATGGGAGAGCATATCAGGAAATGAGGCTTGGGAGTATGGAGGGTATGGCAAATTCTGTTTGTGCATTTGGATCTATCAGCCATGGGGAGGGCACATGTCTGAGAGTACTGTAAGCATGGGAAACATTAGTCCTTACCTTATCCCCGAGGACCCATACTGGGAAGGTGAACACACACATACATAATCACAAACTCACAACACACACATGTTCCCACTTATTGAAATCAGCCCAAATGTAATGCCCAAACCCAACTTTCTGCAAATTCCCAGGGATATATGTACTCCATAATTACTTCTATTTACAAATGTCTCTTTCTGATAAACCTAAAATTTCTTTTTCATTTCATTCCCTTAGCTTGTGCTTTTTCTTTTGATTAGTACCAAATAGATGATGAGGATTTTTATTTTCACCAGAATCTTTCAAGCCAGCCTCTTGTAGTCTTAGTAGACTTTTTGAAAATTGGGATGATAGAAAGCACTTATTTATTTAATAAATAAATGACAAGGTCTCACTTTGTCACCCAGGCTAGAGTGCAGTGCCATAATCATAGTTCACTGTAACCTCGAACTCCTGGCCTCAAGTGATTATCCTGCATTAGCCTCCCAAAGTGCTGGTATTACAAGTGTGAGCCTTTGTGCCTGGCTGGAAAGCATTTGTATTACAGAGAAACAAAAGTTAAAATGAAAGTTTTAGACATCTTTGCTTTAAAAGTCCTTGGCCAGAAGCCAAGATGGCCAACTGGACATGGCCAGGAGGAACATCTGCCAATGAGAGACTGCCAGTCGGGAAGACTGGCACACTCCAAGCAGATCTTTGGAGGGAAGGCATTGAGAGTTGATGGAGGAAAGATGTAGACCCGCGGCTGAAGAGGGAGAAAGTTGGAAACCCTGCACAGGGCTGCTGAGTGCTGGGACTAATTCCTGGCTCCCAGCAACTCCTTGGGAAAGGAGTGAGTTGAATAGGCAAGGGGTAGCTGACTCTTGCCACAGACCTCTGAAATCCTAGCTGCAGGAGACCCCATGAACCCCACAGACCCTTCAGCCATCAGGGAGAGCTGCTTAGAGGGGTGACAGAGACAGGACTCCAGGCTGTACAGAGCTCAGAGGGTTTGACATGGCAACAGCTGCAGTGCAGCATGGCCAGGAATGTCCTTCCCCTAAGGCTCACCATGTTCCTCTAGGAGACTTTAGCCTTTGGGTGACTGTTGGACCTGGACAGAGAACAGTGGTCTTGCTGGTGCCAGTCTGATCTGAGTGCTCCCCTGTCTGCCAGCCTTTCCTGGGGTCCCAGCCTGGCCATGCCTGCTTGCAGCATAGCCTCAGATGCCCAGGCAGGTGCTTTCCAGGAGCTCTCATCACAGCTCCTTCACCAGAAGACCACATATAACTGTTACATAGCTCCTGGAGGCCAGTCTTTGCTGATGCACACCAGCCACCTACAGCCTCCCTGCACTGCAGCCTCCCCATGTCAGTTTGCTGGCATTCACTCACCCACACCTCCCACCTCCAGTGCTTTACTGGCATACATGCACGTGTGGACCTCACCTCCCTTCCCCTGCTGGTGCTCATGTGAACACACACCCTACTCCCCCCACCACCCTGCCTCTGCCAGTGCCATACTCCTGCCAACATTCAGACATCCCACCACACTGTTGCCACCAGCATGAATGTGAGCACAGATGCCATTTCCCTGTCCCCACTGGCACTATACTCCCATTGCAACACTGCTGCCACCACCATCAGTGTGAGCACATGCAAGAATGTCACTGTTCCACTGCTGCCAGTGTGAATGCATACACAGCGCCACTACCCCACTACTGCGAGGGGCCAGAGAACAAAACAGGGCCTAGTACCAAGCCTCCAAAGTTACTGAATACAGCTCAGGAGTGATGAACTGAGATTTGGCCCCTGAAATCTAGAAATGAAGTCAGATGACTGAATCCACCTGCTGCCACAATCAAACCCCCAAAGCACCAAAGAAGATAAAAGCAAAACCCCATCCAAAGGACAGCAGCTTCAAAGATGAAAGGAACATCAACACACACAGAGGAGAAAGAACCAGTGCAAGAACTCTGGCAACTCAAAAAACCAGTGTCTTCTTACCTACAAACTACCACACTAGTTTCCTAGGAATAGCTCTTAACCAGGTTGAAATGGATGAAATGACAAATATAGAATTCAGAACATGGATAGGAATGAAGATTGTTGAGTTTCAGAATAAAGCTGAAACCCAATCCAAGGAATCTAAGGAATACAATAAAATGATACAGGAGCAGAAAGAGAAAATGGCCATTTTTAGAGAGAACCAAACTGACTTTATAGAACTGAAAAACTCACTACAACAATTTCATAATACAATTTCAAGTATTAAGAATAGAAAAGACCAGACTGAGGAAAGACTCTCAGAGCTCAAATACTGGGTCTCTGAATTAACTCAATTGGGAAAAAATAAAGACAAGAGAATTTAAAAGAATGAACAAAACCTCTGAGAAATACGGGATTAGGTAAAGGAACCAAATAGAGGACTCATTGCCATCTCTGAAAGAGAGGAAGAGAAAGCAAGCAACTCGGAAAACATATTTGAGGATATTGTTGAAGAAAATTACCTCAACCTCACTAAAGCATCCAACATTCAAATTCAGGAAATGTAGAGAACACCTGTGAGATACTATACAAGATGACCATCCCCAAAATACATAGTCATCAGATTCTCCAAAGTCAGCATGAAAGAAAAAATATGAAAGACAGCTAAAGAGAAGAGGGCAGGTTAACTACAAATGGAACCCAATCAGGCTAACAGCAGATGTTTCAGTAGAAACCCTACAAGCCAGAAGAGACTGGGGTCCTATATTCAGCAATCTTAAAGACATTCCAACCCAGAATTTCATATCTACCCAAACTATATTTCCTAAGTAAAGGAGAAATAAGATCCCTTTCAAACAAGTAAATTTTAAGGTAATTTGTTACCATCAGACCTGCCTTACAAGAAGTCCTTAAGGGAGTACTAAGTATAGAAATGAAAGGCCATTATTGGCCACCATGCAAACACACTTAAGTACATAGACTATAGACAGTATAAAGCAACTACACAACCAGGTCTTCATAATAACCAGCTAACAACACAGTGACAGAATCAAATTTGTGCATATCAATATTAACCTTGAGTGTAAAAGGGCTAAATACATCCAATTAAAAGGCAGAGTGGCAAGTGGGATTAAAAACAAGACCCAACTGTATGCTGTCTTCAATAGACCCATCTCACATGTAATGACACCCATAGGTAAAAATTAAAGTGATGGAGAAAAACCTACCAAGCAAACAAACAAAAAACAGAGTTTGCCATTCTAATTTTAGACAAAAAGACTTTAAGAATGATTTTTTTAAAAAAGTAAAAGAAAGAATTACATAATTTTAAAGGGTTTGATTCAATAAGAAGACTTAACTACCCTAAATATATATGAACCCAACATAGGAGTGCCCAATTCATAAAACAAATTTTGAGAGGCCTGCAAAGAAACTTAGCTAGCCACACAATAATAGTGGGCGACTTCAACACTCCACTGACAATATTAGACAGATAACAGAGGCAGAAAATGATGGCAGTGGCAGGCCATCTGGAGCAGCTGCTGCCATCATGCTGGCTGCAGTGGGGAAGTGTGAGCAATAGCAGCAGGAATAGCTGCAGGAATGGCAGTGGTGGCAGTGGGTCCCCTGTGCCCTGCATAACCAAGGCAGCCAACTGTGTGACCCCCATTCTCTCACTGCTGGGTGGAATCCTCTTCCAGTCCCAGAGCCTCTGTTGCTCTAGGCCCTGGCCCTGCATTGCTGCTCTTGCCCACTGCCACTGCAGGGAGGATGTGGGGAGGAGGCAGACAGTCCTGGAGCCCACCCCTGGGAACCCCTCACAACTTTCCACCCTGTGGATCACTGCAACGGGGCTGGGCCAAGTTGCCTGCCAGTAGGGGAGCAGTGTGGTCAGGCAGAGAGGGACTCTGAAGCAGAGATGGGCCAAGGGCAGTGCCCTGCTTGCACATGGAGTGTGGGAGCTAGGCCTGGGGCATGAAGCTGGAGCCGTGCCTCAGGGGCCTGGGACAGGAAGTGGGAGGGTTCCTGTGCCTCAGGAGGAGGCTCTGGGTGGGAGGTCTGCCCTGGGCCATATCTCTGGGGTCTGTCTCACATCAGGGTGACCGCGGAGACTGACAGTCCTGACAGCCAGGCCCAGGGCCCACAATCCACTCCCAGATGCACCCCCTGGGCAGGGCCACAAGCCAGGCGATGGGAAGCCCTGTGCCTCTCCTGAGCACCAGGGCCATGGGGGAGCTCGTGGTGATGTAACCCCTGCCCCAGACACCAGCCCAGGCCCAGCGAAGACCTGGAGCCCCCACACCAGGCTGCAAGGGGGTACAGCTGGGGTAGCACACTCCATGGAGCCAGCAGGAGCAGGGACAAGTGGGAGCCCCACCCCTTCTGAGTTGGTGCGGTGGGAGCTTCCTGAGCACAGCTGTGGCTGCCCCAGGTGCAGCTGCAGACCCAGGCATCTCTGCACTCTCGGGGCTCCTGGGAAAGCCCCTCTTACCCCCGCAGGCTCAGAGGTATTACTCCCACACTGGGCCTCTTCCCACTGTCGCACCTGCTCTGATCATGGAGCAGAGTTCAGGTCAAGCACAAGCACTGTCACAGCCTGGCTGGGTGCTCATATGCTTGAGGCAGCACTGACGTGCCAGCCCCCTGCTGCCTCAATCCCCTCCAGACTTTGTGCACCAACAAGCATGGGAGGGAGGCCAAGGGGGTGCTGAGGACA
Source organism: Macaca fascicularis (assembly GCF_037993035.2). Taxonomy (NCBI): domain Eukaryota; kingdom Metazoa; phylum Chordata; class Mammalia; order Primates; family Cercopithecidae; genus Macaca; species Macaca fascicularis. The sequence goes on from NC_088390.1 coordinate 50,806,223, forward strand.
GCCCAGACTGGCCTGCAGGTGTCCCTGGGCATGAACATCCTGGGTGCCATGAACAGCAACAGGAGGCAGACAGGCTTCTAGATGGAAGGGGATGGGTCCTCAGTGAAACTCCACCTTCAGGCTGGAGAGGGCCTGAAGCCTGGGGGCCAGGCTGCCAGTCCCGCAGACCAGAGGGGGAACTTGTGGTGCTTTATCCTGGGCCCACTCATGGCTACCCATGGACCACCCAGCATGCACTTTCTCCCCTCTGAGACCCATAAAAACCCCAGGATCAGTCAGACTTGAGGAGAAGATGGAAAGATGATGGGAGAGACAACAAGATGACCTGTCTGCAGAGAGGAGCCACCCACTTTAGGGTCTCCTCTCTGCTGAGAGCTGCAGAGACAACGGAATGATCTGCCTGCAGGGAGGAGCTTCCCACTCCAGGGTCTCCTCTCTGCTAAGAGCTGAACACTTGTTGGGACACCTGGTTGTGGAAAGCAAGTACCCACTACTCACTGTGGGTCTCCTCTGACCTGTTCTATCACTCAATAAAGCTCTTCTTCATCTTGCCCACCCTCTACTTGTCTGCATACCTCATTCTTCCTGGTCACAGGACAAGAACTTCCCCAGTGCCAGCCAGGGAATCTGCTTGCAGTGCTCTTGATCCAGCCACAGCCTCAGAGAGCCAGTGCCCATACCAGCACCTGGAGCTGCCTAACCTGTGGCAGCAGCCAGCATGTCTGACTGCACAGTGGCTGGACCCCATACTCACTCACACACCCCTCGCTCCATGGCTGACTTGCAGTCTCCCTTGGAGATGTGGCATCCAGGCTGGTAGCATAAGCTGAGCACAGCCTGCCAGGCTGAGTGGGCAAAATGAACCTAGTGGGCCCAAGCAAAACTACTGTCCACAGAGGTTTCTTACCAGAAAAGATTCCATAGCCAAAACTAAGAAAGATACTTGAGACCCGAAGTCAATACTTGACCAAGTGGACCTAACGGGTATCTACAGAACTCTCCACCCAAAAACAATAGAATGTACATCTGCACATGGCACATATTCTAAAATTGAACACACACTTGGCCACAAAATAATTCTCAGCAAAATTTATTTTTTTACAAAATAAATTATACCAACCACATTATCAGACCACGGTGCAATAAAAATAGACCTCAATACTAAGATGATCACTCAAAAGTGATACAATTACTTGGAAATTAAGCAACCTGCTCCTGAATGACTTCCGGATAAATAATGAAATTAAGGAAAATATCAAGAAATTCTTTGAAATTAATGTAAACAAACATGTAACGTACCAGAGCCTCTGGGACACAGCTAAAGCAATGTTAATAGAAAAGTTTCTAGCATTAAACACCCCCATCAAAAAGTTTTGAATATCTCAAATTAACAACCTAACATAACACCTACAGGAACTAAAACAAACAAGAGCAAACCAACCCCACAGCTAGCAGAAGACAAGAAATAATCAAAATCAGAGCTGGACTGAATAAAATTGAGAAGCAAAAAATCATGCAAAAGATCAACAAAACTAGAAGTTTGTTATTTGAAAGAATAAAGAATAAGATTGTGAGACTGCTAAGTAGACTAATAAAGAAGAGGGAATATCCAAATACACAATCCGATATGACAAAGGGAATATTACCACTGACCCCATAGAAATTTTTAAAAACCCTCAGAGACTATTATGAACACCTCTATGCACACAAACCAGAAAACCTACAAGAAATGGACAAATTCCTAGAAACATACAACCTCCCAAGATTGAAGCAGGAAAAATATGAGACCCTGAGCACATCAATAACAAGTTCTGAAATTAAGTCAGTAATAAAAAGCATACCAAAGATACAAAGCCCAGGATCAAGTGGATGACAGTCAAATTCTACCAGATGTATAAAGAAGAGCTGGTACCATTCCTACTGAAACTCTTCCCAAAAATTGAGAAGGAAGAGCTCCTTCCTGACTCATTCTATGAGGCCAGAATCATTCTGATATCAAAACATGGTAGAGACACAATAAAAAAGAAAACTCCAGGCAAATAAAATATCCTTGATGAACAGAGATGTAAATATCCTGAACAAAACACTAGCAAACGAAAGCCAACAGCACATTAAAAAAAAGCTAACCCACCATAATCGAGTAGGCTTTATCCTTGGGATGCTATGTTGGTTCATGGCAATGTGTCAAATCAATAAATGTGATTCATCACATAAACAGAACTAAAAACAAAAACCACATGATCTTCTCAATAGATGCAGAAAAGACTTTTGATAAAATTCAATATCCCTTCACGTTAAAAGCTCTCAACAAACTAGGCATTGAATGAACATACCTCAAAATTATAAGAGACATTACAACAAACCCACAGTCAACATCATACTGAATGAGCAAAAGTGGGAAGCATTCCCCTTAAGAACTGGAACAAAACAAGGATGCCCACTCTCACTACTCCTGTTCAACGTAGCACTGGAAGTTCTAACCAGAGCAATCAGGCAACAGAAATAAGTGAAAAGTATACAAATAGGAAGAGAAATCAAACTATCCTTGTTTGCAGATGATATGATTTTATACTTAGAAAGCCCCGTAATCTCTGCCCAAAAGCTCCTAGATCTGATAACCTCAGTAAAGTTTCAGGATATAAAATCAATGTATAAAAATCAGTAGTATTTCTATACTCTAACAATGTCCAAGCTGAGTGCCAAATTAAGAATGCAATCCCATTCACAATAGCCACAAACAACCCAAAATACCTGGAAATATAGCTAACCAGGGAGGTGAAATATCTCTACAAGGAGAACTATAAAACACTGCAGAAAGAAATCAGAGATGCCACAAATAAATGGAAAAGCATTCCATGCTCATGGATAGGAAGAATCAATATTTTTAAAATGGCCATACTACCCAAAGCAATGTATAGATTCAATGCTATTTCTATCCAACTACCAATGAAATTATTCACAGAATTAGAAAAAAATTATTCTAAAGTTCATTTGGAACCCAAAAGAGCCCAAATAGCCAAGGCAATCCTAAGCAAAAATAACAAACCTAGAGACATCACATTACTTGACATCAAACTATACTGCAAAGCTACAGTAACTATAACAGCATGGTGTTGGTACAAAAATAGACACATAGACCCATGGAACAGAAGAGAGAACCCAGAAATAAAACTCCATACCTGAAACCTTCTGATCTTTGACAAAGTTGACAAAAACAAGCAATGGGGAAAGGACTCCCTATTCAATAAATGGTGCTGGAATAACTGACTAGCCACATATAGAAGACTGAAACTGGATCCCTTCCTTACACCATATGTAAAAGTCAACCCCAGATGGATTAAAGATTTAAATGTAAAACCCCAAATTATAAAATCTCTTGAAGAAAACCTAGGAAATAACATTCTGGATATAGGCCCTGCCAAAGGCTTCACAAAGAAGGTGCCAAAAGCAATTGCAACAAAAACAAAAATTGATATAATGGGACCTAATTAAACTAAAGAGCTGCTGCACAGCAAAATAAATAAATAAATAAATAAATAAAACTATTAACAGATTAAACAGACAACCTACAGAATGGAATAAAATATTTAAAAACTATGCATCTGACAAAGGTCCAATATCCAGAATCTATAAGAAACTTAAATTAACAAGCAAAAAGCAAACAACCTCATTAAAGAGTGGGCAAAGGACATGAACAGACAGTTTTCAAAAGAAGACATACTAGTGACCAACAAGCATATGCTAAAATGCTCAGTATCACTAATTTAGAAAAATGCAAATGAAAACCACAATGAGATAACATTTCACACCAGTCAGAATGGCTATTATTAAAAAGCAAAAAAATAGCAGATGCTGGCAAGGTTCTGTATACAAGGGAATGCTTATACACTGCTAATGGGAATATAAACTAGTTTAGCCATTGTGGAAAGCAGTTTGGTGATTCCTCGAAGAACTTATGACAGAAATACTGACTCAGTAATCCTATTACTGGGTATATAACTAAAGGAATATAATTCATTCTACCGTGAAGAGATGTATGTTTATTGCAGCACTATTTGCAATAGCAAACACAAGGAATCAACCTAAATGCCCATCAGCAGTAGACTGTATAAAGAAAATGTGGTGCATATACACCACAGAATACTACGCCACTATAAGAAATATTGAAATCATGCCTTTTGCAGCAACATGGATGCAATTGGAGGCCATTATCCTAAGCGAAAAAATGCAGTAACAGAAAACCAAATACTATATGTTCTCACATATAAGCAAGAGCTGAACATTGAGTACACATGGACACAAAGAAGGGAACAGTAGAGCCTTTGGCTCACTTGAGGGTGGAAGGTGGGAGGAGGGTGAGGATTGAAAAACTACTTATCAGGCACTGTGCTTATTATCTGAATTACGAAATAATCAGTACACCAAACTCCCACAACATGCAATTTATCTATAGAACCAACCTGCACATGTACCCCTGAAACTAAAATAACAGTTAAATAAGAAAAGAAAAATAAATTGTATCTTGAATAAGACCCTGAAAAAATAAGTAGATAAAAGTCCTTAGACTGTGCCTCCATAGAAAATCACTTGCTTGTCACATTTCTGGAAAGGCTGCAGCCTCCTGCTCTGTAGCTCAACACTAGTCACTGGAACACACACACACATTTTTATGCTCCTTTCATCTTAATTCCCTAACTTAATTATGCAGAATGGTTCAGCTGTTGTGAACTCTCCACACTCTATTGGATTCTAGGTCTATTTTTTAAAATACCATTTCATTAATGTGCCTGCCCTTGGACTCACTTTTTATCAGTACAGAAGAAACGTGAGAAGCTTTGAAATTTTGATCTTTCCTGTTCTTCCATCAGCCTCTGTAACTGGAAGGAGAGAGTCTCAAGATTTATTTCCCTGCTGATAGAAATTATGCTATCCCACTCAATTAGAAGGCAGTGGTAGCTATAGTTTTTGTTTTAAATAAATGCTCTTTCAATTCCATTTAATAGCAAATACCTCATTGTCCATAGAGAGGTTAAGTGACTTGCCAGCAAGCCTAATACAACAAAGGGAAGGGAACATTCATTGAGAACCTGCTGTGTGCTAGGCATTTTGTATAGATTAATTTGTTCTATGCCACACATTACACACTTTTAAAAACTATTATTAAATGAATGAGTAAACAAAGAGGTTCAAATTACTTGCTTAGGGTTATTGATCACTATACTATAGCCACATGTTTTAAACTGTTCAGTTGTTTTCTAATTCTTCATAGGGAGGTCAAATCCAAATACGCTTTCTAGTTCACTCATTAGGCATTCAACAAAATTGCAAAGTAGTACAGAGAGTGTGTATATGCCCCACACCAATTTCCCCTATTGTTAACAGCTAACTTCACTATGCATATTTGTCCCAACCAAAGAACCAATATGGAGGCATTATTAGTAATAAAATCCACACTTTACTCAAATTCCCACAGTTCTTACCTAATGTTCCTTTTCTGTCCCAGGATCCCATTCTGGATACATTACATTTAGATGGCATGACTCCTTAGGCTCCTCTTTCTCCTCTTTGAGAAACTGTGATCGTTTCTCAAACTTTTATTGCTTTTTAATAATCTCGAGAGTTTTGAGGAATACAGATCAGGTAGTTTGTAGAATATCTTTCAACTTGAGTCTTTCTGATTTTTCTCCTATGATTATACAGCACTTTGTGGAGAAAGTCCAAAGGAGAAGCTCCATTCTCATTGTATTATATGAAGGGCATCAACACAACTTACCACTGTTGGTGTTAGTCTTGATCACTTGGCTAAGGTGGTGTTGGTCATGTTTCTCTAGTAGACTTTTGTGACCCCCTTTTCTTTCCATACTGTGTACTCTTTAAAAGTGCTAAGACGTACATTGAGATGTAGGAAATAGGAAGAAGTAACCCATGGACTTTGAAGTTACCTCAAGAGTGGAGGATACACATGAATTTGTTCTGATTGTAGAGAAAATGAAATATATTCCAGCACTCCTTCTTTTGGGGGGACATTTTGGTATGATAGAGGGATATATCTTTGGCAACATAAATTCCCTTAAGGATGAACTCCTTGATAATTTTGAGGCTTAATCCAACATTTGTCGAGTGCCTCCCCAGTGCAAGATACTATTCTAGGTGCAGGGAGTGTGATGGGAGGAAGGATCACAAAGATTTCTAATGCTTGTATAAAGCTCCTCATTTCACAAAGGAGTAAAGATGTGTAGCTAAACTGCCATAAAAGCATGGACAGAAAGCCAGCAAGTGTTTTGGAGGCCCATGGAATAAGAGATATAATTCCAACTAAGAGAAGTAAAATGAAGAGAGGTTTCCTGGAAAAAGATGAGCTCTGACATGGGCATCAAAAACTTAGTATGACTACATTAAAAAGGATTGGTTCAAGCTGAGGAAAGAACAGGAGCAAAGACCTAAAGGAATAAAAAATATATGAATATTCTGGAAATAGCAAGTAACCTGGAAATCCTGTGGCCCAGAATTTACCTGTGTGTAGGGATGCAAGCATTGGCGAGAATTAGGGGTGGGACATTGGTGAAGACTAGATGGATTAAGGCTTTAATGCTGTGCCAAGAATTTTAGACTATCTTCTGTAGGTCACAAGAAGCATTTCCAAATTTGGGAGTGGTTTGACTGGTGTTATCCTTTCGGGAGAGTGCTCTGAAGTATTTCTGAGGACAGTTGTTGTGATGAGGTAGAAAGGATTATCTGCAAGAGCATTTAGGAGTCCATACAATGGGATGAGTAAGTGTTGGTAGGTACCTGAGGTAATACAAAAATTAAATAAGCGGTAATTCATCTACCTGGGGGAGTTATTCCCTAAATCAATACACGGTGTGATCCATTTTAGCCCCTTCTAGATTTTCTGTAATAGGAGTCAACATAATCTCTTATCTCTCTCTTTTTTTTTATCCTTCATAACAACCTCCTGAAGTAAATATTATTCATCTGAACGTCCCAGATTGAGAAAAAAGTGAGGCTCAGAAAAGCTAAATATCTTTTGCAAGGCCACACAGTGAGCAAGTAATGGACACTGGACTTGAACTGTCATCCAGAGTGACTCAGGAATCTAACCTCTCAGGACATTCTGCATCAGAGCTGAGTTTATAGACTGGTCTCATATGTCCATGTGTGAATGATCTATTTATGGATCACCCAGAGAAAATGTGTAATATCAGGCTGACTTCACCCTACCACCCAGCACGTTCCTGGACCACCTCCCAGCTGGTGTCTACTTAGGGAACAAAAGCTCACTTCAATATTAGCCCAAGTCAAACCTAATTAGAAAGGCAAATCCACTCCCAGCCTTCCCAGTCCCAAATTGGTGGTACATGCCAAGCAGTAACTTTCCTGTGTTTTCTGCTACTTTAGTTTCTCAGTTCCAGTTTTGATTACCCTGGGTGATACTTTCTTCAAAAACTGACCCATTTTCCCATTTTGTTTCAAGGTGAAAGTCCTCTACAGATTATCAAATACTAGTTGGATATTTAACCTTGCACTGGAACTCATCAGGCAACTTTATGCATTGATTTGAAAGACATTTTGTAAAGGCATAACTTGTGCCAAGTTACAGGGGATAATGGTGACTATGGCAGGGTCTCTAGGAGATACAACCTAGAGAGTGACACATGCTTTGTATTTTAACAACTTAAAAACTTAGTTATCCCTGATTATAATTCAGGTAGACCTTCTGATGTCTACTTTATGTCGATTAAGTCTTTCCAAAGCACCTGGTATGGACTGGGGTTTCTCAGCCTTGTCACTATTGATGTCTTGTGCTTGTTAATTCTTTGTTGTGGAGATCTGTTCTGTGCACTGTGGAAAGTTTAGCATCATTCTTTGTTTCTCTCTATTAGATGACAATAGCAATCTCCCCCATTCCCCCACAAGTTATAAAACCAAAATTGTCTCCAGACATCATCAAATGTCTCCTGAGGACCCTCAGTGAGGAACCATGGTCTAGACTATGCAATATCTGTCTTTAGAAGCTATACACAATCACAGCTTCACCATTGCTATCATCTCAGTCAACTCTTATGGTGTTATTTATTAAGGTACTATGCTGAGTGTTTTCCATGCATTATCCCAACTAGTCCTCTTGATGAAAAAGTAGAATGAGTTTTACTATGATAATCTTTTCATGATTTGGAATAAACTGAAGTTTAGCAATGTTAAGAAACATGCTTAAGTCATAGCCCAGTACCAGGTAGAGCCAGAATTTATACCCAGGAGGAGACACTCTATCACCATTCTGTGAGACTGCCCTTCCTATATACAACCTGTCATCTAACACGTGAAAAATTAGCAGCTAATTACTGAAAATTGACGAGGGCCAGACACACCAAGGCTAACTTTTCATATCCAATACCAAATTGAGTACTCATTAAAAAACCACAATTTTATTCCCATTTGACTCATTAGGAAACTGAGGTTCAGACAACTTAAGTGACTTTTCCCCAACATTCCAATGCTCATAAGTGGTGGAGTCTGGACTCAAACCTAAGTCTGTCTGGCTCCAGAGAAAAGAAAGTTCCCTACTTCTCATAAGTTTCACCACCCACCACCCACAGAGGACACAGCCTATAGCTCCATCCCAAGTAAACCTGCAAAATGGATTCTTTGGGCAAGAGAGACACAGCCCTGCCTTGGCCATTCTCCCCTTCACTCCTCCTCCCAGCCCCTGCTTTCCACAGCTTCCCCAGCCCATTGAAGGGTGTCCGTACTCTGTTTCAACAGCCTCCTGGGCGCTGCATACCCTATTCCAACCCAAATAAGTATGTGGGTGTCTGGTGAGTGTTTTTTCTCACTGGGAGGCCCCGCACATCAGAGTGTGGATTTTGGTTTCAAGTCTTTCCTACCTTTTGGCCAACTCTTCTCTCACCTACTGCACTGGGCAGTCCTGCCTCCCTCCCAGCTCTAACTCTTTGCCAAACCCTGACTCTGGCTAGGAAACAGAAGGCTGCATGCTACCCTCCTTGGATGTCGCCCTCTTTGGGTTCCATGAATAAGCCAACAGGAATGCTTCAAGAAAGCAAAGCCATCATTTTTCCACCAAGGGGAAAAAAATACACAACACTTTCATGGTTGTGCCCGAGTAAAAACACCCTAGGCCTCCTGCATGGTTGGTCCCTGGGCTCAAAATGTGCACCAAATAGGACTTCAGAGTGAAGTCATTCTGTCTTTCAATTCCTCTGTGTTTACCACTGGGACACTGAGGGAGTATGCCGGACCCAGATGCAGGAGCGATGTTTGACCAACAGTCATCACCCACATCAATAGGAATTTAACTCACATAAAAATGAAGAAAAAGGCCAGTAAGTAGCCCATATTAGGAAGAGACAAGCCTTCCCACCACAATATCCTTGTCATTTTATTAGAAATGAGAGTCTGCATTTCCTTTCTGGACCTGTGGGCTAAGAGGTCCAGGAAATCAGCTTGTGTGGCTGTCAGCACATCTCCTAATTCTGACTGATTCTTCAGGCACAAAAACTCCCAAGGACAGCATAGAGAATCTTTGAGCACCTGAAGAAGAAGAGAGGAGTGTGTGTGCGGACAGTGGTCCTAATGGGGGACCTGGCATACTTGCAAATGCTTAAGCCTCCAACAAAGTAGAAGACGGAATATATGACCAGAGCTGGATGAAAATTTGATTGAGTACTTAAAATCGCTAAAGCATAACTGAAATACATATTATTGTAAGCTTCTTTTTTAAAAGATGAGTTAAAAACATTTGAGGACAGGGGAATATAATAGAAGAAACAGTGACTTTAAAATCAGTAGAACTGATTAGAATGCAAGATCCACCCACTGACTATAAACAGTGTCTACGGTTGAAGAAAGTAGTTGTTAAAATTTATTCAGGATAAAGGAGATTTTTAAAATTATCTATTTAATTTAAAATTGTCTTGGTAGTGTCAAATTTTATTCACTTTTAAAAGCACTGAATTATGGCATTATAAACACTTCAGTGAATCCTATCTGGTAAACCTAAGGTAACTAGGACTGTTCTCTGCAAAAGATAAAAGTGAAGCTCAGAATAACTTATTTTTTGCCCCAGGTCACACTAACAAATGGCAAATTGCAGAGTCAAGTTCAGCTCTGTCTGACCTATGCTCTTTCCCCATTGCCTGGCTCCTTCCTATATGGGGAATTGGCTATACCTTTCTGAACGGTGAGGACTCACCTTGGAGTGCTACCCCCAGTACAGCATATGAACTCAAAGCTCTTTATGCAAATGAGAATGCTAAGCATTGTTTGGATTAGCCACCCTCACTTGAGTATCCAAGTTATTTTATGCAAGCCTACAACCACCCATTTTTCATGTGATTTATAAGTAAAGAGAATTGACATTGTGCTAGAGATTAATTTTTGGTGTGTGAACTAGAATCACTGAGCTTCAATATTAGAAATAGTTTCAGTTCTTGATCGTGTCACTACCTGCTGGGTGACCATCAAAACCACTGCCGTGGAGATGGAGACCATCCTGGTTAACACGGTGAAACCTCGTCTCTACTAAAAATACAAAAAGTTAGCTGGGCATGGTGGTGGGTGCCTGTAGTCCCAGCTACTGAGGAGGCTGAGGCAGCAGAATGGCGTCAACACAGGAGACAGAGCTTGAAGTGAGCCAAGATCACGCCACTGCACTCCAGCCTGGGCGACAGAGTGAGAATCCATCTCAAAAACAAAACAAAACAACAAAACAAAACAAAACAAACAAACAAAAAAACAAAAATACCACTGCTGTGCATGGCTCCAGGAGTACTATTCCCTTTGTATCCTGTGTCCTGGAACACAAATCCAGAGAGTACCATTTGCATGGGTTACTATGGGAATGGTATCCCTTGCAAATTGTGCAATAGAGAGGGCCTAGTAACCTTGAACGAGTCGGCAAGTCCTTCTCAGTCTGAGCTTTTTCCTTGAGAGCAAGAATGGTTATGCCTACTTTTTGAGTATTAAATCAGATAAAGAGTACAAACTTCCTAGAGTAGTGTAGTCTGTCTACATGGTGCCTGACAACAGCACCTGGACCATTGCTGCTTGATGATTATAAATTTGATTTAAATGAAATTGAAATAATGTATTACTATTTGTTAATAATAAATTAGTCCAGTATATAATTTACTGTCAACTGTGGGCCCTTAAGGCCCTAGGACAAGCATATGGAGAAGAATGGCACAGGTGGAATGCTGTGGTGGGTGGCTTTGGAAGCCAAGGCACAGAATGGCCCTGTGGACAGAGAGTGAGGGTATGGCTGGTGCAGGTGGTGGGAAATACTAAGCAGGTAGTCAGGATAGGGCAGGAAGATACAATTTAAAGTTCTTCTTAAGGTCTTCACAAGAGCTTGAAAGAGAAGGAGCTTGAGGGAAAATTCTACCCTGTGCTAGTTAGTTCTTGCACTGCTCTAAAGAAGTACCTGAGACTGGGTAATTTACAAAGAAAAGAGGGTTTAATTGTCTCATGGTTCTGTAGGCTGTACACGAAGCATGAGGTGGCCTCAGAAAGCTTTCAATCATGGCAGAAGGCAAAGGGGGTGCAAGCACCTCACATGCCCAGAGCAGGGGGAAGAGAGAGAGAGGAAGGTGCTACATGCTTTTAAACAACCAGATCTCTTGAGAACTTTATTATGAGAACAGCACTAGGGAGATGGTGCTAAGCCATTAGAAATTGTTCCCAAGATCCAATCACCTCCCACCAGGCCCCACTTCTAGCATTGGGGATTATATGTCAACATGGTATTTGGGTGGGGACACAGATCCAAACCATATCATACCTCATTGGACTTTTCATGAAGATGAACTCTTGTCCCATGTGGGGCTCTCAGAGTTGGGATGAGTGTCCCAGCAACATACATTCCAAAGGGCCATGTTTGACCTTACCCATTACTGAAAAACTGGTTGCTCCTTATGAAGCTGAGAAGCCAGTTATAAAACAAGGTGAGAGGTGGGATCCAGGATCAAGATGGATCTTTACAAAGGCAATGATTGGCACCTAGGGCTGGTAATTCAGGAGATGACCCTTGGGGAGGACAATCCTCTTGTGACCCACCCAGTTAGGCTGCAGCAGTAAAAGGTAAAGAGGAACAAAAGCAGTTAAAATGCCTTTTGTGTCACGAGAGGAAGACAAGTGGGTTCTTCACTGAGTCATAATCAGGGGCTTCCATTAAGCAGCCCATTAACTCAGCGGTGAGGAAGCCCCAGGGGCCAAACTACAGAAACAGACACTCTTGAAGAAGACTCTCTGAGACACAGTTCAGCCTGGTCTGTTTCAAAGCACACACCCCTGTCTTTTACTAGGTTCCTTAAAATGAGTCATGTCACTTACTCTGGCAGCTACCACTGTTACAGAATCATCTTTTATTTGAACTCCACTTGGAAGTGTACAATGGGTTTTCACATAATGGCTGAAAAAGGGCTAGAAAGAAAGCAACTTACTGCATCACTACTGTATACCGGGGACCTCACTAGAGGATTTGAGCCATTGTCCCATTTGACCCCCAAACCAAACCCTGGGTGGAGGTATCATTATGACTCTCATTTTAAAGATGCATAAACTGAGGAAAAGAGAAGTTTAATACATTGGCCTGACTCACATGGCTTTTAGGAGATAGATTCTGGATTTGAACTCAGGTCTCTTTTCATGACAGCACACTGAGTACACTGCCACCCATCTGTAGTATCATTAAATCCTTCAGCAGCTTTATGAAGTAGGGTTTATTAGCTTTGTTTTCCATTTAGAAAAGCTAAGACCCAGAGAAGTACCCCAGGTCACATGGCAAGTAAGAAGCCTAGGATTCTAATACGGGTTTTCTGGTGCCAAAAATTATGCTCCTTTCGTTATATCACAGCTGCTCTGATGTACCACAGGACACCTTGGTGTATGTGGAGCAGAGTTCCTCATGCCTGTCTTTACGAATGCGTTTGAATGCACACATGCAGAAAGGAACATGCCACACAGACACATAGAGGTAAAAAGAGACTACCAGTAAAACTGATTGCTAGACTCCACAATTCTTTGGACTCCTTTGAAATCATAGGTTAGCAGGGCCATTCCCGAAAATGAAGTAAATCTGATGACAGGAAATGTGGAGCTCTTGTCCAATGTCCTTATTTCATTCTCATGAAATGCGATGCTTTCCATGTAGGTCAGCAGCTTGTGCAACTAGCTACAGGCAGTGGAAGACAGGCTTGGGTCAGCCCCTTTGACAGTGCCAGGATCCTGGTGATAAGCTCAGCTTGCGGGGATTGCCTGATGGTGGTTTCGGTAAGAACCAGGCAGGGGAAGGGGAGATCAGTGGCCAAGACCACTCCCCAAGCCATGTCATTCTCCACATCATTACTCTTTCCAGGGCAAAGAGAGGACTGTCTGTTCTGTTCTGTAATCTCCCACTTGGGGAAGCGATTGTCTCATATTCTGTAAGTTCACACACAGGGCATCTTGTTCGTTTGTTTTTTAACTTTTATTTCAAGTTCAGGGGTACATGTGCAGGATGTGTAGTTTGTTACATAGGTAAACATGTGTCACAGGGGTTTGTTGTACAGACTATTTCATCACCCAGGTGTTAAGCCTCGTACATATTAGTTATTTTTCCTAATCTTCTCCCTTGTCCCACCCTTCACCCTCTGATAGGCCCCAGTATGTGTTGTTCCCCTCTATGATGTTCTCATCCTTTAGCTCCTACTTTAAGTGACAGAAGTAGTTTAAAGTCTCTTGAGTAATCTATGCTAGAGAAAGACATGAAAGAAAACCTTTGTCAATGTAAAGGGCACTGATTTTATTATCAGAGAGACCCGAGTTCAAATCCCATCTATTTCTCCCCCTGATATTGTGTGCAAGTGTAACTTTGGGCAAACAAATATGCCTTACCCAGCTACAGTTACTTTTCTAGAAAATTGAGATACTATTTTAAAATGTATATGGTATTATAAATAATTTTTTGGAATACTATTTACAGGACAAGGCAAATAGGAGCTTAACACATTCTTCTTTCCAATTCATTTATGACAACTCTGTGAAGTAAATATTACTATCCCCATTTTTTTTTCAGATGAGGACACTGAGCTCAGACATTGTCACCATGTACACAAAGAACTAAAAAGTGACATCCCTAGGAAGTTCTTGGGCCAGAATTTAAATCAGTTTGGGAGGCCGAGGTAGCAGGATCACCTGAGGTCAGGCACTCAAGACCAGCCTGGTGAACATAGTGAAACCCTGTCTCTACTAAAAATACAAAAACTAGCTGGGCATGGTGGTGTGTACCTGTAGTCTCAGCTACTCAGTAGGCTGAGGCAGGAGAATCGCTTGAACCCAGGAGGCGGAGGTTGCAGTGAGCCGAGATCACACCACTGCACTACAGCCTTGGTAACAGAAGGAGATTCCGTCTCAAAAAACAAAACAAAACAAAACAAAACAAAACAAAATATATATATATATATATATATATCAGTTCAGTTTGTCATCAATACCAGGATGTCATTCACTTTAGAGCAGGACCTCCAGGATCATCACATAGGGGTCCCTGTGCACGTGTGCTCATGGGAGATGGTGTTGGTGGCAAGGCTACTGAGGACAAAAGAAAAAGGGAACAAAATCCTGAAAGAGAAACGTATATTGGGAGTAGGCTATATATTGGGGGTAGTTCCAACATTGGCCCAGATACAGGGTTGTAGAGATTCATTTTTATTAATATTTATTTATCAGAATGACTTAAGACTAAATCTCAGTGTGAAAGACATAGGCCAAGTGCTTGGGAATGGAGAAGCAGGAGAGAGAGAAGGGTAATATTTACTAAGCATTTACTACATAACTATGCTAGGTACTGTAGATACAGTATTATATTTAATTGTATAACAATTCTATAAGGGTAATGAGGCTTCTAAATGCCTCCTCCCATTATTCGTATTTCCCTAATCCTTTTTGAAATAGAGCCTCCCCGATTTTTAGCAGACCAACTATTTATTTGGGCCTCCTTTCTGGCTTACTCTTGCCAAATGACCAAGTTTTAGCACAAAGAGTATGAACATAACTGATATGTGTAACCTTTACATAACTCTCTTAAAAGAAAATTGTTTGCCTTCCACTTTTTCTCCCTCCCCTATCCTATGAACAAGAATATAAATATGGTCTTGGTGAACCAGCTTTGATCACATGACCAAAGACCACATCCTTAGGCAGTGGATCTCAACCAGGTAGTGGTTTTGTTGCTCCAGGAGACACTGAAAGTGTTCAGAGACATTTTTTCATTGTCACAACCAGGGAGAGAGTGCTACTGGCATCTAGTAAGTAGGGACCAGGGATGCTGCTAAATATCCTACAATACACAGGGCAACATCCCTTCCTGCTCCCACTACCCAAGGAAGAATTATTCAGCCCCATATGTGAATAATGCTGAAGTTGAGAAACTCTGTCTAAAAGACAGTTGAGCAATAAGATGGAAGGAACAGAGCCTCTTGCACTCCTAGGACTGTTAAAAGAGAGCAAAACAAATATCCATCTTGTTTGACTCATTGTTGTTTTGGTCTCTGTCATGGCAGTTTAGCTAGCTAATGCAGGGCAGTATTATCATTATTCTTCCAGCCTCAGAAAAATTAATTTTTCAAGGTCTCAATGTTAATAAATGGCACAATAAGGATTAACACCCATGTCTGTTTAAATCCAACCCATCTTCTTGTATTCTGTAATAATTCTCCCCCTCAATTGCCACGGGAGAAGAGGAAATGACAAGAAGAAAAAAATAAGGATAAACTGAGAATTCCTTGGGGACTCATTGGAAAAATACTGGTCCAAGGGAGGGAGCTTCCTAGCTTGATTTTAGCAGTTACTAAAAGTATGGTACTGGCATGAAAACAGGGACATCAGCTAACAGATTAGACTAGAAAGCCAAGAAATAGACCCATGCAACATGGTCAAGAAGGGCACCAAGAATACACAATGTAAATGAATAGTCTATTAAATAAATGGTTCTGGGGAAGCTGTATGTCTATATGCAAAATAATGAAATTGGATGCCTATCTTACACCATACACAAAAAAATCAATTAAAAATAGAATAAAGCCTTAAACATAAGACCTGCAACCATGAGACCCCTAGAAAAAAAAAAGAAAAATCTCCTTGACATTGGTCTTGACAATAATTGTTTATATGACAACAAAAACATAGACAACAAAAGCAAAAATTAAAAAGTGGATTACATGAAACTAAAAATCTTCTGCATAATAAAGAAAACAATTATTAAAGTGAAAAGGCAAACAATGGAAAGGGAGAAAATATTTGCAAACCATGTATCTGATAAGGAGTTAATTTCCAAAATATGTAGGAAATTCCCACTGTTGGTGGGAATGTAAATTAGTTCAGCCACAGTGGAAAGCAGTTTGGAGATTTCTTGAAGAACTTAGAACTACCATTTGACCCAACAATCCCATTACTGGGTATTTATCCAAAAGAAAATAAATCATTCTACCAAAAAGACATGTAAACTTGTATGTACATCTTGGTACTATTCACAATTGCAAAGACACAGAATCAACCTAGGTGCCCATCAATGGTGGATTGGATAAAGAAAATGTAGTATGTATATACTATGGAGTACTAAACAGCCATAAAAAGAATGAAATCATGTTCTTTGAAGCAACATGAATGCATCTAGAGGCCATTATCCTTAGTGAGATAATGCAGGAACAGCAAACCAAATACTGTACGTTCTCATTTATAAGTGGGAGCAAGACGTTGGGTACTCATAGACATAAAGATGACAACCATACACACTGGGAACTACTAGAAAGAGAAAGAAGGGAGAGGAACAGGGATTGAAAAACTAACTATTGGGTACTATGCTCACTACTTCAGTGATGGGATCATTCATACCCAAAACCCTAGTATCATGCATTATACACATGTAACAAAACTGCGTATGTAGCCCTGATTCTTGAATAAAAGTTGAAATTATTAACAAAAAAAGCTCAATAGCAAAATCATAAGTAAATAAATAACCCAATTTAAAAATAAGCAAATGATCTGAATAGGTATTTTTTCAAGGAAGACATACAAATGGCCAAAAGTAAAAAGATGCTCAACATCACAAATCATCAGGAAAATGCAAATCAAATGACAATGAGATATCACCTAACACCTGTAAGGATGGTGTTATTGTAAAAACAAAAGACAACAAGTGTTGATGAGGTTGTGGAGAAATTCAAACTCTTGTACACTATTGGTGGGAATGTAGATGGTGCAGCCACTATGACAATATTTTCTCTATCTTGTTTCAAAACAGTGTCATCTTTCTCAAAAACTGCCATAGTCTCCTACTGATCTCTCTGCATTTACTCTTGCCCACATTCCATCCATTTACCCCACAGCAGGCAAGGGTATCTTTTCTTTCCCAACATATGATTGACAAATAAAAATTGTATATATTTAAGGTGTACAATGTGATTTTTCTTGTACATTATATGCATTTTAAAATCGTGACCACAATCAAGCTAACTAATATATCAATTACCTTCAGTAGTTACTTTTTTTTCTTTTTGGTGATGAAAACACTTACGATCTACTCTTTTAGCAAATTTCAAGTATGCAATACATTATTATTAACAAAAGTCATCATGCTGCACATTAGGTCTCAGAGCTTATTAATCTCATAACTGCAAGTTTGTACCCTTTGATCAATATGTCTCCATTTCCTAACCTTCTGTCCCCTGTTAACCACCCTTCTACGCTGTTTCTATGATTTCAATTATTTTAGATTTCATAGAGGGATCTCCTGAAAATGTAAATTACAGCTTCTCTTACAACATAGAGGATTGAACACGCACATTTACTTCTCGACCTTTGGAAGGCCCCTTTGCAATGAAAAATTAGGTAAAAATTTATATACCTCCATAAAAACAAAAAGAATGGGAGTAAAGTCATTAGGAATAGAATGCTTCAACACCTGTCTGCAAACTCAAAGTCAATGGAAAAATATTGACTGGTATAACAGATTAGAGGAGAAAGCTGAACCCCAGAAGAACTCCAGACAGACTCTTGACTCAGAGATACCTGATGTAACGGGGGTAGGCGGTATGGTAAACACGGGTGGGAACATGTGTACACAGACATTAACTACCTTTTTCCCTTCTCTGATCCTATGTTTACCACAAAAACAGGTTTTTATATGCTTTATGGAAAAGGTAGTTGTTTCTTACTTTTAAAAATATTGAATAAAATGTAAAATATTGCTTCCAGTGAGAGAAGCAACATGCTCTTGTGTTCTGGCACATTATGTGTCCCTCCATGCACAGCAGGACCCACTCCTGCTACACTTAAAATGAATCCTAATAGTAAACAAGCTTCACTCCCAACTCCTGGCTCAGCTTTTCTAGTACTTACTTCTTAAACATAAATGAAAAGTCCAGGATCTATTGACCCTTGAGGAAAACTTTAGACAAAAAGATGCAAGAATTAGCAATAAGAAGCTGGGATGCTGTAAAGCGAAATGGTAAACGTTATGGGGATATGGACTGGAAAGTTGAGAGCATATGCTATGCCACCCCTTTCCAGCTGCAATTAATCAGCATCTCCCTTTCATGGTCAACATGATGGGTGGTCACTGGGAAAATGTATTGTGTTCTGACTCAAGAGGCTAGAGATAGCTAGCTTTCGTTTTCCAGTGTCTGGGCCTACTAGGTATTCAGACCTGCTGTCCCTGCTGGCCACTTGGTGGACTCATACAAGTCAGTTTTGCCATGGCCTGTGCTTATCCTGGGAGATGTAGGAAGCTGCCAGACCACACAAGATTGAGTTAGTGGAAAATGTAAGAAAATATAGGTTAAATGTACATCAAACATGTGAGGGTAATAGAAGCATATAGACATTGATCTAAATATTTTTGGTAGAGTGCCCTGTCATTTTTTGTGTATTAATTTGCAACTGTTTATTTTCATTTTTATAATGTTTATTTGGATGCAAAGCCTTTCCCAGCAATGAGCTTAAAAGAAATAGAAATGCATATTTAATAAAATTTAAGTAATGCATTTCCATTTATCAAGAAAGTTCATCCTAAATATGTAACATGCATAAAATGTTTGTTGACATTTATGAATCACCAATGGAGCTATAATGATGCTTATTACCACATGAAAACCAAAGACCGAGGTCTGCTGAAGAGGCACTGATATCTACCTCAAAAGTCAGTAGTTACTTTAAGTAGACTGTATTGAATGAAAATAATCTAACACTGGATGTTACAAAAGGTGTGTGTCTATAACACTGTGTAAAGCATGAATTTTAAGGCAAACAATTTAACTTTTAAGTTCAGTTCAAATTTTCTTGTGCAAGTAGGAAAGCTAGTGTGATATCTATTAAAAATATTTGCTCCATCAGCAGAAGACCTTCATGTAAAGTTAAATTATGTCAGTTTTATATCAGAGTGATGATTCAACTAAACAGAGTCAGTTAACTTAATTCCAATAACAATGCTTATTTTAGTCCAAATAATGGATGCAATGTAAAACATTTGGAAGTTCATCCTATCAAAAGTGAAAAATCTGATATTAGTAACTTGTATTAGTCTGTTCTCATGCTGCTATAAAGAACTGCCTCAGACTGAGTAATTTATAAAGGAAAGAGTTTTAATTGACTCACAGTTCCGCAGGGCTGAAGAAGCCTTGGGAAACTTACAATCATGGCAGAAGGGGAAACAAACACATCCTTATTCACATGGCGGCAGAAAGGAGAAGTGCCAAGCAAAGGGGGAAAAGCCCCTTGTAAAACCATCAGACATTGTGATAACTCACTCACTATCACGAGAACAGCATGAGAGTAACCACCCCCATGATTCAATTACCTCCTACCATATCCCTCCGATGACACGTGGGGATTATGGGAACTACAATTCAAGATGAGATACAGGTGGGGACACAGCCAAACCATATTATCAGTTAAAAGTCAGCACTGAAGATAAAATTTTCAGTTTTACGGTCATAATAGGAATACCAATTTTGGTGGAATATAGTATTATACTAAAGTTGAGAAACAGAACATGATGTACTTGGATCAGATTGGTACACACATAATACATTGTTGTGTCCAAAAAGACTGTGATTGCCTAACAATCAAATCAGAAGCTGCAGTTGTAAGAATTTACAAATAATTATATATATACATAACTGAACTGAACTAAAAAAGTTTGTAAAAGAAAGAATATTGAATACAGGAAATGCAGCAACATAGAAATGGTTTCTTTCTTTGCTTCCCATCAGCAATAATACCTCAGAAATATTTGAGCCATTGAAGAATTAATTTGTGCATCAACCTAAGTTTCTTTCAATGATGTTATACAGTTTTTTTATGAGTCTTTTAAGTTTTGTTGCATTTTATTCAAAATTAGCTGAAAACATTTAATCAAAGTATTCAACAAATAAACAATCATTCGTTGATTTTCAATTCCAGCTTTTGAAAACTTTGAGTGTATGGCAATTATTGAAAACAAACTTTGCAAGCAGGAAGTTAGTGAATTTTATGCCTAAGAAATCAAAGAAGGAACACAACAAATTAAATAGGTGCTCAAATGGTATACAACAATTAATTTTGAATTTCATTGTGTTTTATTCTGTTGATATTTGGGAGCAATCTTTTGATGGATTGAATGCATTTATATTGTATACTGAAATTATATTAAATTGAGAAGGTTTATGATTTTACAATGTCTAAATGTAGTCAAAAATTCAAAAGGATCTATATACAAAAACAACTTATTTGATGAATTTTGTCATGTAAAAATATTTGTCAAAGAAAGGTTCCTCTAAATGAGGAGGAAAAGACAGCACTGTGACAATATTAGAGTGAAATTGTTATATATTTCAGTATAAAGAAAATTAGAACTTCAAATAATTTCCATTTAGCAGAATTTGCTTCATGCTTGACACTTACCTCAGCACCCATGGACAAAACTTCAGCTTTGTTGAGGTATAATGCAGAAATTAAAATTGTATGTATTAAAGTTGTACAACATAAAGTTTAGATATATATACACATTGTAAAATGATTACCAAAGTCAAGCTAATTGCCATGTCAGGCACCTCACCTCACATCATTACCTTTTTTGTCTGTGTGGTGAGAATATTTAAGATATACTCTCTTTAGTACATTTCAAGTATACAACATGCTATTATTAACTATAGTCACCATGCTATGCATTAGGTATCCAGAACTTACTCATCTCATAACTGCAAGTTTGTACCCTTTAACCAACATCTCCCCATTTCATCATCCTCTGACCCCTGTTGACCAACCTTCTACTCTGTTTCTATGAGTTCAACTGTTTTCAATTTCGCTCACAAGTAAAAAAACATTTTCTTAGTTTAAAAGACAATAGTTTATTTCCATAAGGATATCCAATTGATCTAAGCAACGTTTAATGGAAAGTCCATTCTTTTCCCAACTGAACTACAATAACATCTTTATTGTAAATGAAGTGATTGTATATGTATGAGTTTGTTTCTGGATGTTCAGTTCTGTACCATAGTTTAGTTCGTCTATTCTTCTACCAATACCACATGTCATCATTAACTGAAGATGTATCATAATTCTTTTTTTTTTTTTTGAGATGGAGTCCCACTCTGTCACCCAAGCTAGAGTGCAGTGGTGCAATCTCGGCTCAATGCAACCTCCGCCTTCCTAGTTCAAGCGAATCTCTTGCCTCAGCCTCTCGAGTAGCTGGGATGACAGGCTTGCGCCACCATGCCCTGCTAAGTTTTGTATTTTCAGTAGAGAGGGGGTTTCACCATGCTGGCCAGGCTGGTCTCGAATGCCTGACTTTAGGTGATTCCCGTGCCTTGGCCTCCCATGGTGCTGGGATTACAGGCTGAGTTACCGCACACAGCCAAAGATACATAGTGACTCTTGATATGCAACCATGTAAGTCCTCCAAATTTGTTCTTCTTCAAGGTTGTTTGGATTTTATTGGTTCTTTGCATTTCCATATAAATTTTAGAATCAGTTGTTCAATGAGCCCACATGCCAAAAAAAATCTTTAGGGTTTTTATTGGGATTGCATTGAATCAATTGAATGTATGAATCAGAGTGGAAAACAAATCTTAAAATTATGAGGGTTTTTAAAAAATATATAAGCATGATACGTCTCTACAATTACTTAAGTGTCTTTAATTTCAGCAGTTTTGTAGTTATCAGTGTGGAGGTCTTGCACGCCTTTTGTTAAGTGTATTCCTTAGTATTTGGCGATTGTGATGTTAGTACATATGGTAATGTTTTAAATTTTTATTTTTTAATTGTTTGCTGCTAGGAGGTATAAATGCATTTTTTTGTTGTTTATTAAACTTGTATTCAGTGACCTTGCTAATTCACATATTAATTCGAATATTTTGTTTGTAGGTTATTTCGGATTTTCTACATACACTTTCTGATATTTATAAATTTTATTTATTCATGTATTTATTTATTTTGCTTTCTGTGTCAGCTAGGGCTTCCTGTACAACTTTAAATAGAAGTGTTAACAGAAGACATTTTGTCTGTGTCAGTAGATATTTGTATGGAAAAAAGTAAAACACTGTTTCCAAAAAATTAATTTAAGGTAGCTAATAGACCTAAATTTGTTAAGTAACCCAGTGAAGCTTCCAAAGAAAACGTAAGAAAATATCTTCATTATCGTGGAGAAGGCAAAAATTTCTTAAGCCAAACACAGAATATTTAAAACATAAGAGAAAATATTGAAAAATTGAAATTCATTATAATATAAAAGCTTTGGTCATCAAAACACACCACTAATGGAGCAAAACGGCCAACCATAGATTGGGAGAAAATATTCACAAAATAAACCCAATAATACTATAATAAAGAGAGAGAGAAAGAAAAGAGAGAGAGAGAAGGACACATTCTGATAATTTTAAAAAATAGCAAAACAAAAGTCCCTGTCTGACAGCTCTGAAGAGAGCAGTGGTTTTCCTAGCACAGTTTGAACTCTGAGAATGGACAGACCGCCTCAAGTGGGTTGCTGACCCCCGTGTAGCCTAACTGGGAGACACCTGCCAGTAGAGGCTGACTGACACCCCATATGACTGGGTGCCCCTCTGAGATGAAGCTTCCAGAGGAAGGAGCAGGCAGCAATATTTGCTGTTCTGCAGCCTCCGCTGGTGATACCCAGGCAAAGAGGGTCTGGAGTGGACCTCCAGCAAACTCCAACAGACCTGTAGCTGAGTGTCCTGAATGTTAGAAGGAAAACTAACAAACAGAAAGGAATAGCATCAACGTCAATAAAAAGGACAGTCACACCAAAACCCCATCTGTTAGTCACCATCATCAAAGACCAAAGATAGATAAAAACCACAAAGATGGAGAGAAACTAGAGGAGAAAAGCTGAAAATTGTAAAAACCAGAATGCCTCTTCTCCTCCAAAGGATTGCAGCTCATCAGCAACGGAACAAAGCTGGATGGAGAATGACTTTGATGAGTTGACAGAAGTAGGCTTCAGAAGGTCGGTAATAACAAAGTTCTCCAAGCTAAAGGAGGATGTTTGAACCCATCACAAGGAAGCTAAAAACCTTGAAAAAAGATTAGATGAATGACTAACTAGAATAAACAGCAGAGAGAAGACCTTAAATGACCTGATGGTGCTGAAAACCACGGCACGAGAACTGCATGACACATGCACAAGCTTCAGTAGCCAATTTGATCAAGTGGAAGAAAAGGTATCAGTGATTGAAGATCAAATGAATGAAATGAAGCAAGAAGAGAAGTTTAGAGAAAAAAGAGTAAAAAGAAATGAACAAAGCCTCCAAGAAAGATGGGACTATGTGAAAAGACCAAATCTATGTTTGATAGGTGTACCAGAAAGTGATGGGAAGAACAGAACCAAGTTGGAAAACACTCTTCAGGATATTATCCAGGAGAACTTCCCCAACCTAGCAAGGCAGGCCAACATTCAATTTCAGGAAATACAGAGAACGCCACAAAGATACTCCTCGCGAAGAGCAACCCAAAGACACATAATTGTCAGACTCACCAAGGTTGAAATAAAGGAAAAAATGTTAAGGGCAGCCAGAGAGAAAGGTTGGGTTACCCACAAAAGGAAGCTCATCAGACTAAGCAGATCTCTCGACAGAAACTCTGCAAGTCAGAAGAGAGTGGGGACCAATATTCAACATTCTTAAAGAAAAGAATTTTCAACCCAGAATTTCATATCCAGCCAAACTAAGCTTCCTAAGTGAAGGAGAAATAAAATCCTTTATAGACAAGCAAATGCTGAGAGATTTTGTCACCACTAGTCATGCTTTACAAGAGCTCCTGAAGGAAGCACTAAACATGGAAAGGAACAACCGGTACCAGCCACTGCAAAAACATGCCAAATTGTAAAGACCATTGATGCTAGGAAGAAACTACAACAACTAATGAGTAAAATAACCAGCTAACATCATAATGACAGGACCAAATTCACACATAACAATATTAACCTTAAATGTAAATGGGCTAAATGTGCCAATTAAAAGTCACAGACTGGCAAATTGGATAAAGAGTCAAGACACATCAGGGTGTCGTATTCAGGAGACGCATCTCACGTGCAGAGACACATTAGGCTCAAAATAAAGGGATAGAGGAAGATCTACCAAGCAAATGGAAAACAGAAAAAAGCAGGGGTTGCAATCCTAGTCTCTGATAAAACAGACTTTAAACCAACAAAGATCAAAAGAGACAAAGAAGGGCATTACATAATGGTAAAGGGATCAATTCAACAAGAAGAGCTAACTATCCTAAATATATGTATGCACCCAATGCAGGAGCACACAGATTCATAAGGCAAGTCCTTAGAGACCTACAAAGAGACTTAGACTCCCACTCAATAATAATGGGAGACTTTAACACCCCTCTGTTGATATTAGATAGATCGACGAGACAGAAGGTTAACAAGGATATCCAGGACTTGAACTCAGTTGTGCACCAAGTGGACCTAATAAACATCTATAGAACTCTCCACCCCAAATCAACAGAATATACATTCTTCTCAGCAACACATCACACTTACTCTGAAACTTACCACATAGTTGGAAGTAAAGCACTCCTCAGCAAATATAAAAGAACAGAAATCACAACAAATTGTCTCTCAGACCACATTGCAATCAAATTAGAACTCAGGATTAAGAAACTCACCCAAAACCATACAACTACATGGAAACTAAACCACCTGCTCCTGAATGACTACTGGGTAAATAACGAAATGAAGGCAGAAATAAAGATGTTCTTTGAAACCAATGAGAATAAAGACACAACATATCAGAATCTCTGGGACACATTTAAAGCAGTGAGTGGGGAGAAATTTATAGCACTAAATGCCCACAAGAGAAAGCAGGAAAGACCTAAAATTGATGCCATAACATCACAATTAAAAGAACTAGAGAAGCAGGAGCAAACAAATTCAAAAGCTAGCAGAAGACAAGAAATAACTAAGATCAGAGCAGAACTGAAGGAGATAGAGACACAAAAATCCCTTAAAAAAATCAACGACTCCAGGAGCTGGTTTTTTGAAAAGATCAACAGAATAGATAGACCACTAGCAAGACTAATAAGGAAGAAAAGAGAGAAGAATCAAATAGATCCAATAAAAAATGATAAAGCAGATATCACCACCGATCCCACAGAAATACAAACTACCATCAGAGAATACTATAAATACCTCTACACAAATAAACTAGAAAATCTAGAATAAAAGGATAAATTCCTGGACACATACACCCTCCCAAGACTAAACCAGGAAGAAGGTGAATCCCTGAATAGACCAATAACAGGCTCTGAAATTGAGGAAATAATTAATAGCCTACCAACCAAAAAAAGTCCAGGACCAGACGGACTCACAGCCGAATTCTACCAGAGGTACAAGGAGGAGCTGGTACCATTCCTTCTGAAACTATTCCAATCAATAGAAAAAGAAGGAATCCTCCCTAACTCATTTTACAAGGCCAGCAACATCCTGATACCAAAGCCTGGCAGAGACATAACAAAAAAACAGAATTTTAGACCAATATCCCTGATGAACATTGATGCAAAAATCCTCAATAAAATACTGACAAACTGAATCCAGCAGCACATCAAAAAGCTTATCCACCACAATCAAGTTGGCTTCATCCCTGGGATGCAAAGCTTATTCAACATACAATCAATAAGTATAATCCATCACATAAATAGAACCAATGACAAAAACAACATGATTATCTCAATAGATGCAGAAAAGGCCTTTGACAAAATTCAACAGTCCTTCATGCTAATAATTCTCAATAAACTAGGTATTGATGGGATGTATCTCAACATAATAAGAGCTATTTATGACAAACCCACAGCCACTGAATGGGCAAAAACTGGAAGCATTCCCTTTGAAAACTTGCACAAGACAGGGGTGCCCTCTCTCACCACTCCTATTAAACATAGTGTTGGAAGTTCTGGCCAGGGCAATCAGGCATGAGAAAGAAATAAAGGGTATTCAGTTAGGAAAAGAGGAAGTCAAATTGTCATTGTTTGCAGATGGCATGATTGTATATTTAGAAAACCCCATTGTTTCAGCCCCCAATCTCCTTAAGCTGATAAGCAACTTCAGCAAAGTCTCAGGATAAAAAATCAATGTGCAAAAATCACAAGCATTCTCATACACCAGTAACAGACAAACAGAGAGCCAAATCATGAAGGGAACTCCCATTCACAGTTGCTTCAAAGAGAATAAAATACCTAGGAATCCAACTTACAAGGGATGTGAAGGACTTCTTCAAGGAGAACTACAAACCACTGCTCAATGAAATAAAAGAGGACACAAACAAATGGAAGAATATTCCATGCTCATGGATAGGAATAATCAATATCGTGAAAATGGCCATACTGCCCAAGGTAATTTATAGATTCAATGCCATCCCCATCAGGTTACCAATGACTTTCTTCACAGAATTGGAAAAAATTACTTTAAAGTTCACATGGAACCAAAAAAGAGCCCACATAGCCAAGACAATCCTAAGCAAAAAGAACAAAGCTAGAGGCATCATGCTATCTGACTTCAAACTATACTACAAGGCTACAGTAACCAAAACAGCATGGTACTGGTACCAAAACAGATATATAGACCAATGGAACAGAACAGAGGGCTCAGAAATAACACCACATGTATACAACCATCTGATCTTTTACAAACTTAACAAAAACAAGAAATGGAGAAGGGATTCTCTAATAAATGGTGCTGGGAAAACTGGCTAGCTATATGTAAAAAGCTGAAATTGCATCCCTTCCTTAACTCAAGATGGATTAAAGACTTAAACTTAAAAATTAAAACCATAAAAACCCTAGAAGAAAACCTAGGGAATACCATTCAGGACATAGGCATGGGCAAGAACTTCATGACTAAAACACGAAAAGCAATGGCAACAAAAGCCAAAATAGACAAATGGGATCTAATTAAACTAAAGACCTTCTGCACAGCAAAAGAAACTAACATCAGAGTGAACAGGCAACCTACAGAATGGGAGAAAATTTTTGCAATCTACCCATCTGACAAAGGGCTAATATCCAGAACCTACAAAGAACTTAAACAAATTTACAAGAAAAAAATCAAACAACCCTATCAAAAAGTGGGTAAAGGATATGAACAGACGCTTCTCAAAAGAAGACATTTATGCAGCCAACAGGCACATGAAAAAATGCTCATCATTACTGGTCATCAGAGAAATGCAAATCAAAACCACAATGAGATACCATCTCACACCAGTTAGAAAGGTGATCCTTAAAAAGTCAGGAAACAACAGGTGCTGGAGAGGATGTGGAGAAATAGGAACACTTTTACACTGTTGGTGGGATTGTAAACTAGTTCAACCATTGTGGAAGACAGTGTGGCGATTCCTCAAGGATCTAGAACTAGAAATACCATTTGACCCAGCGGTCCCATTACTGGGTATACACCCAGAGGATTATAAATCATGCTACTATAAAGACACATGCACATGTATGTTTATTGCAGCACTATTAACAATAGCAAAGACTTGGAATCAACCCAAATATCCATCAATGACAGACTGGATTAAGAAAATGTGGCACATATACACCTTGGAATACTATGCAGCCATAAAAAAGGATGAGTTCATGTCTTTTGTAGGGATATGGATGAAGCTGGAAACCATCACTCTGAGCAAACTATCGCAAGGACAGAAAACCAAACACTGCATGTTCTCACTCATAGGTGGGAATTGAACAATGAGAACACTTGGACACAGGGTGGGGAACATCACACACCAGGGCCTGTTGTGGGGTTGGGGGAAGGGGGAGGGGGGATGGACAGCATTAAGAGAAATACCTAACGTAAATGATGAGTTAATGGGTGCAGCACACCAACATGGCACTTGTATACACATGTAACAAACCTGCATGTTTTGCACATGTACCCTAGAACTTAAAGTACAATAAAAAAAAATAGCAAAAAGTTTGAACAGTTACTTCTCAAAAGAGAAAATCTAATTGGCCAAAAAGTAAATGAAAGGTATTCAATGCATTAGTCACTAGGAAAGTACACATTAAACTACAATGAGACATATTACCATATACCTACAGAATGGCTAAAATTTAAAAGACTAACAAATATCAAATGTTGACAGACATGTAGGGGAACTAGAACTCTGTTCATTAAGTGAACTACTCTGAAAAACGTTTTGGCAATATCTCCCAGAGTAAACAAATGCCTACCCTACCCAGAATTCCACATGTCACTAGTGGGAATGTGTATATATAATATATATGTGAAATGACTTCCTATGTCCATCAGGAATGGTATGGCATCTATTGGGTGCCAACACTTTGCAGAGCTGAAGTAATGCCCTCCAAGATATGTTATATGCTGTAATTCATCATTCAGTATATGGTATTTTTTACCCGTAGTCAGAAAACGTAAGTCTGGAAACCAAACAATGGAAATGGGAGTGGCTCCTCTCACTGTTACCCCTAAAAATTCAATAGTAAAATTTTACAACTTTTGAACCATGCCCCAAAGAGTTAAAGAAACCAGTGACTAAGAGAAATTCTTGAGTTTACAGTATGACAGATAAAAAACAAAACGATTTGTTGAAACTCTGAAATTCCCTCAGCTTGTAAGATAACAGAACTGGCTGAAATCAGTTGGAACCAATATACCAACTGGAGTCTGCACAGAACAAGCTTATTGACATCACAGTCTGAACTTCCACCACATGTTTCATACTAATTTTCCCTGAATTTGCATGTGTAATCCATGAAATCGCGTGAATAACTGTATATGACTGAGGACTTTCTAGACCGCCCCTTTTCTGTCACCAGTTCTCTACTAATCCTAGAATCCACCACCTAAATCTTTCCTAATAAAATTATTACCTAAAAGCCAGCACAGGGAGACAGATTTTAGCTGGACTCCTGTCTCGTTGGTCAACCTACGACAAAAAGCTTTTCTTTTCTCAAAAACCTAGTGTCATAGTTTTGGCTTCTAACCCATTGTGTAGTAAGCCCTTTTGCTCGGTAACACTTTGACCTCTGCTGGTTCAAAGATCTTAGTGCCTAGGAGATGTCTGTTTCCACCAGAGTATATAAAAATAGTTTTATTAAAATAGAAGCTGAGATGGCCACCTGGTCACCTTGGGTTCCTCATGCCACTAAATCGGGCAAACAATAAAGTTAGTGACTGAGGTGATTAATCCCGACTATCAAAGGGAAATTGAGTTCCTTACTCTGCAACGAGGCAAGGAATGTTGCATTTATTTTCTATTGTTGCATAACAAATTACCATAAATTTAGTGGCTAAAAACAGTACCCACTTTTATAGCTCACAGCTCTGTAGGTCAGAAGTCTGGCACTTTGTGGTTGAGCTCTCTTCCCAGGGTATCACAATGCTCAGAGAAACATCCCATAAATTGGTTCCAGATGAGAAGGTATGATGGATAAAGCGATGCTGCCTTGGGAAAATATCAAAATGTACATACGTTTCCCTGGTTGAAAAAAATGCTTAGTGTGCAGTGGCTGTCAATTTTGTAGCAGAGAAGCTGAAAAGGTTTTGTTGTTGTTGCAATAAACGATGGTTAGATCACAAAACAGGTTGAGAGTGTGGCTGATGAAGCAGAGAGCCTTGTTAGGAAACAGGAATTATGTTTCTGCAGAATGCTCCTTGTACACAGGTTCAAAGCCTGTCTCGGCTATTTGCTTATTTTGTGATTAAAGAAAATACTGTCCCTCTCCAGACTCTAGTTTCATCGCCTAAAATAATGGCATAGTCAAACTAGGTCATTCCTCTGCCCTATTTGCATGTGACCTGCAAACTGAGAACGGTTTTTACTTTTTAAAAAATGATTTAAGGAAAAATAATATGTGACAGGAATAGGTGGTCCTGAAGTCTAAAATATTTACTTTCTGGATCTTTACAAAGAATGTTTGCCAGCATCTGAACTGGATCAGCAGTTGCCATCGTGGGCTTTTTCCTAAGGCAGAAAAACACTAGTTTATGTTAAACAAAATCTCATATGGAACCCCAGCAAAACATAAAACAAATAAGTGGAACTGCTCTGATCGAAGGGGTGAGAGGTTTTATTGGACGTGTTTCCTCAGCTTCCCTCAGTTCTCCTCACACCTAAGTCTCTCTTCAGAACCTTTGGGCTCTACAGAATGTGGGTTGAAAACATTGATTCTAGAAGGTCTCCAAGCTCTTCCAGTGTTAACATTTTGATATTGTTTTTCATACTGGCCAATGCTGCCAAGGAACACTTTGGTCTCACAAGAGCTGAAATTGGTTTAATAATATAGTCCAATAATTATTAATGTGGCACAAGGGTGTGAACAACCACAGAGCTCCAACAAAATTACAGAACTGTGAACAAAGCAATTAGATCTTTGCCCTCTTTCCCCAAGAGTTTCTATTAGCTTCCTGAAAGTGTCCATTTTACCCCTAAAATCAGTCTTGCTGAAGCTGAAACCACCCCCAGATATAGACCTGTCTGATAAAAGGGACCAGTTTGGGCTTGTCTTTTCAGTTTGAAAAGCCTGCTTTTTAAATGTAAGAAATAAGCTTATACTTAAGCTTTTCTGAAGGGTTTTAAAATGCAGAAACTAAATTTAATGGGAAATTCTTCCTGGGCTGTGTAACAATTTGCTCCTTGCCAAACCAGAGATAAATACCAGTTCCTCAGTTCATAGGGGCTTTCCTTTTTTGGTCTAAGGGGAGAAGTTGTGCAACCAGACAGTTGTACAAAGGTTCGGTTCAACTGTCTTTCTGGCATATTCTTTGTGGAATCTGCCTCCAAGGTGATGGCCTATATCTCAAAGCTTTAATCTACCCATTAAGCCAAAGACTCTTCTGTATTGAAACCTAAGAGGGAATGGGTGAAGTTGATTCTTCTTCTACATCCCTATTTCATATCCTGCAGATTCTAATGCTCTCCCAAGATGTTCACAAACTCCCAGGGGACTAATACTTTTACAGTTAGCTCTGGCTCTCACTTCCTGCCTCTACTGAACTCTATATAGGGTAGATGGTTCTCTATTTCCACCCTGGCATATGCTCAAACATAAAACTTAATTTGTATCAAAAGCCATTAAAAATTTCACCAGGATGACAGTATGAGGAGTCTCTCTTCCCTTAGCACCCAATCAAGAGCCTGCAAAACCACTCCCCAGAGAAATATGCATAATTGATTGATACATATTTGGAGAGAGAGACAGAGACAGGGAGAATTATGTAGTATATAGATATATATTATCTATCTATTTATCTACCTGTCTATCACCAACCATTTAAAGTGTCTGAAAATTATTCTAAAGTCTTGTAGAAATAAATAAGCATTTATGCAAGAAAATCTGCTAAAACTCAGTAAGACAAGTGAGGCATTGCATTGGAGCCAATGTCCTCCCCAGAAGCCGAGCAGATGCCAGTGCCATGTTTCCTGTACAATCTGCAGAATCTTGAGCCAATCAAACCTCTTTTCTTTATATTAGGTTGGTGCAAAACTAATTGTGGTTTTTGCCATTACTTTAATAAAAGTGCATAAGAGAGCATTAAAGTTTGAAAATTTACAACATGGCCATGTGGCAGAGAAAAAAAGGTTTTTTTCTGGAGAAGAATTTGGCCAGGCACGGTGGCTCACGCCTGTAATCCCAGCACTTTGGGAGGTTGAGGCAGGTGGATCACCTGAGGTCAGCAGTTTGAGACCAGCCTGGCCAACATGGTGAAACCCCATCTCTACTAAAAATACAAAAATGAGCTGGGCACGGTGGCGGGCACCCGTAATCCCAGCTACTGGGGAGGCTGAGAATCTCTCGAACCCTGGAGGTGGAGGTTGCAGTGAGCCAAGATCATGCCATTGCACTCCAGCTGGGAGACAAGAGCGAAACTCTGTCAAAAAAAAAAAAAAAAAGAATTCAAGTGGGCCATGGAACAACCACTTGCTAGAAATATTTGCATAACTAAAAGAGAGCCAAGTGCTAATAGACAAGACAATAGGGAAAAGGCCTCAAAGGTACTTCAGAGACCTTCATGGCAGCCCCTTCCACCATGGGCTCCTATGCCTAAGAGGGAAGAAGGGTTTTGTGAGCCAGGCCCAGGTCCTCACTACCTTGCGCAGCCTCAGGACAATGCTTCCCACATCCTCTCCTCTCCAACTCCAGCAAGGGCTCAAAGGGGCCTCAGGATAGCTCAAGCTGTCACTTTAAGAGAATGCAACCCAAAAGCCTTGGCAGCTTCCATGTGATGTTAAGCCTCCTGGTGCACGGAGTGCAAAAGTAAAGGCTTGGTGGCCTCTGCCTAGATTTTAGAGGAGGTATAATAAAGCCTGGGTGCCCAGGCAGAATCCTGCTGCAAGGGAAGAGCCCCCACAGAGAACCTCCACTAGGGTAGTGTGAAGGGAAAGTGTGGGGTTGGATGTCCCACACAGAGTCTCCACTGGGGCAGGCACTACCAAGTGAAGCTGTGGGAAGGGGACCTTTGTCCTCCAGACTCCGGAATGAAAGATCCACTGGCAGCTTGCACTCTGCATCTGGAAAAGCCAGAAGCACTAAACAACCTGTGAGAGCAGCTGCGGGGTCTGAACCCTTCAAAGCAACAACAGCAGAACCTTCCAAGGCCTTTGGAGTCCATCCCTCACAGAAGTGTGCCTTGGTGTGGGACATGAAGTCAAAAGAGATTGTTCTGAAGATTTACAATTTAATAACTGCCCTGCCAGGTTTTGAACTTGCATGGGACCTTTAGCCCCTTTGTTTTGGCTGATTTATTTCCTTTGAAATGGAAATGTTTACCCAATTCCTATACTTTCATTTTATTTTGGAAGTAAATAATTCATTTTTGATTTTATAGGCTTATAAGTAGAAGGGACTTGCCTTGTCTCAAACGAGACTTTGGACTTTTGAATTAAAGCTGGAATGAGTTAAAACTTTGGGGGACTGTTGGGAAGGCATGATTGTATTTTCCAATATGAAAAGGACATGAGATTTGAAGGAGCCAGGGATAGAATGATGTAGTTTGGATATTTGTCCCTACTCAAATCTCATGTTGAAATGTAATCCCCAATGTTAGAGGTGGAGCCTAGTGGGAGGTGTTTGGATCATGGGGATGGATTTATCATAAATTACTTGGCCCATCCTTTTGGTGATAAGTGAGTTCTTGCTCTGAGTCCATATAAGATCTGCTCATTTAAAAGTGTGTGGATCCTCCCTACCCCTACCCTCTCTCTCTCTCTCTTTCTTCTGCTTTGCCATGGGAAATATCTGCTACCACTTCACCTTTTGCCATGAGTAAAAGCTCGCTGAGGCCTCCCCAGAAGCTGAGAAGATGCCAGTGCCGTGTTTCCTGTATGGCCTGAAGAATTGTGAAACAATTAAATTTCTTTTCTTTGTAAATTACCCATTTACAAAGCATATTTTATATAGCAATGCAAGAACTGCCTGACACAAGTATCTCACTGAGAAGGCCAGGCCACAAATTTTACTTATCCTTTTCCCAACTCCAAAATGCGGAGATTAAATTCTTGGTGAATATGCCCTAAAGGTCTGGGTTTCCCTTCCTTTTTCCACCCAGCCTTCATGGATAGGATAAAAGTTTCCCCGAAACATGGAATGCCAATAATGCTGGGGTCCTGATCACCTTCATTCCAGCTCACTCAGAGTGCAGAAGTTTTACACTGAAAGAAGTAAGACAAGCAAACCAGAGGCTATTGCCCTTCCGAATACCTAACGTAGTTTATCAGAGATGTCTGTCCAGGGCAACAGGCAGTCCATAAGAGCAGAGAGCTCCAGATCTCTTCTCAAAGAAACTGACTGTTTGAAACAAAATGTGGGAAGTGTAAAGCTAAGCTTCAAAACAACAGCTTCTCTGAATTAAGAGTGACAAGCTAAACCATGTGCCAGCCGGTTTACTAGAGAGAACCAGAGTAAAAGACAGTTGAGAACCCTCCTGGTGTCAGAGAACATTCAAAGATGGGCACTGAAACTTACCCTTCCTCAAACTTAATTGGATCAAGCCACGGAACAATTTATGCCCCAGGACATTTTTTTTAAAAAATAATAGAGCCATCAGCCTGCAATTAGTGCAGCCTAACATGGATTTCCCTATCCTTTCAATTCTGTGAGTATCTGCTTTATGAATTTTGACACTCTATTGCTGGGTATGTACATATTGAAGACCTTTATATTTTCTTAGAGAATTGACCTGTCTATCATTACCTAGTGTTTTTCTTTATTCCTAATAATATTTCTTGCTTTGAATGCTACTTTGTTTTATATTATCAATAATATAATTATTCCCACTTTTTCATTAATGTCTGCATGCTATATCATTTTTAGCACTTTTTTTTAAATCTTATGTTTAAACTAAGTTTCTTGTAGACAGTATAGGGTCATGTTTCTTGTCCATTGTGACAATCTCTGAAGCTTAATTTTAAAATTCAATATATTGATATTAAATGTGATATGAATATATTGAGTTAATATCTTCTATCTTGTAAGCTCTTTTCTGACTTTAATTACTTTTACATCATTATATCATTGCCTTTAGAGCATTAATGAAAACCTACTTCATATTGGGGAAGGATTTAGAAAGAAAAACTTCTATATGTACAAGAAAAACAGGAATAGTATGGAGTCCAGGCTACAGCTGTAAGAGGAGTAAAAGAAGACCACATCTATGATCCCCCAGATACAATGCCTGCCATATTACTTTTATTAATAACTACAAAAAGCATAATTATTTTTGCACCAACTTAATATTTACTTCATTTTTTTCTTTCTGCTTCCTTATTTTTATGACTTCTCTTGGGTTAGTTGAACATTGTTTATGATTTGATTTTATCTTCTTCCTTGGCTTATCCATTTATATGAATTATAAGCCAAGACATAAGCAAGACTAGGTGGATTTATAAAGAAAAAGAGATTTAATGGACTCACAGTTTCACATGGCTGGGAAGGCCTCACAATCATGTCAGAAGACAAAGGAGTAGCAAAGGCGCATCTTACATGGCAGCAGGCAAGACAGCATGTGCAGGGAAACTGTTTTCATAAAGCCATCAGATCACGTGAAATTTATTCACTGTCATGAAAGAACAGCACAGAAAAAAACCTGCCCCCATGATTCAATTACCTCCCACCAGTCCCTCCCACAACACATGGGGATTATGGGAGCTACAATTCAAGATGAGATTTGGGTAGGGACACAGACAAGCTATATCATGATAGCTATGTGCACGTTGAATTGAGGCAGATCACCAGAGTCCCCACATATACCAGTAAGAAGCTGGAGGCAGTGGAACAATTTCCTCTGTTTCTCAGGAAACCACAGAGGAAGGCTCTTAAACAAATCCAATGCATTCCCTTGGTTTAGAGAAGTCTAGGACAGCAGGAGAATTTCCCCTGTGTCCTCACGGTGGCAAACAAGCAGATGAGACAAAGTCTAACTTAAAGTTATCTTATGGTTTAGAATAATGTAGCAGTGACCTGCTTGACCCATGACCAAAGGATAGTCACAATTATGTCTTTCTCAGTGGATACCAGTGTAGACCTGTTAATGACATAGAACTAATGAGGTATCGCCAAACACCATTCCAATGTACCACACAAGTCCCTAGAGAGCAAATGCAACTTGAAGGAAAGGAAGTTGGGTGGGGACTGAACTGACTTGAATTTCTCTTTTGTCAAATGGTAGAATATGTACTATTAAGAGAAATTAAATTGAGTCACATAAAAATAAATTACAGTTCTTGTCAACTGACTCTGTGGACCAAGATTCTTACCTGTTAAACTTATAATGGCATTACTTCTTGCACACGACTATGTTCCAGGCATCTAGCTAAGCACATTATATACATACATCCCCTGTGGCATAGATCTTAGTACCATCTGCATTTGAAGGATGGAGAGGTTGTGGCTTAATAAGGTTAAATAAGCTGCCTAAGATTTCACAGGTAGTGAGGGCAGGGCTGGAACTCAACATAAGTCTTTACAATGATGAAGCTTACATTCTTAACCACTAGAACTTAGTAACTCTACAGGGCCAGTGATAGGTTTTCTTTTCTTTACTTTCTGAGCTCTAGGGCATAATGTGTCTTTATGCCCTAGAGCTCAGAAAGTTAAAAAAAAAAAAAAAAAAAAAGAGGAGAAGACACCATATTGCCTTCTATAACATTTACCTAGCTTTTCTGACCTGGCTTAAAAACAAAATCATCACTTCAAATAGTATCATGTTGGATAAAATTAGTCTGAGTTACAAATATAGGTCTTTGAGGTATTTTTAATACCAAATATCATTGACTATCATAGCTGAAAGAATTTTTTTAGATAATCTAGCTTAGAGATTCTCAAAGTATGGTCCCTAGACCAGCAGCATCATCAACATGCGGGAAATGAAGAGGAATGCAACTTCTCTGGCCCAACCCCAGACCTACTAAGTCATAAATTCTGAAAGTAGAACCTATCGATCTGTGTTTTCGCAAGCCTGCCAACTTATTCTGATGCATGATAAAGTTTTAGAATCACTATTCTAGTTCAATACTAGAGACCCACTGTGCATCAAAATATGTGTCAAGAAATGAGCTTGGGAAGTTTTGCAGGAGTCAGATCAAATTAAAAGATTTGAGCTTTAACCTGTATGTAATAAGGTTGGAGGGCCTTTTAAGCAGGGAAGGCATGTTTGGAATGGTATTTTATTACTTATTATACATATTCACCTATTCAGTGACCCACCAAATATTTATTGAGGGCCTGTAAGTTGTGAAGCTTTGAGCTAAGAAACTGAGCTCTTAATCGATCAGTAAAATTGGTTGGATTGATTGAGCAAGAATGAAAGAATGGGAGGCCAATTACGGGTTTATTGTAAAAGTTCACATGGATGATGACAAAAGCTTGAACAATATGGCCCTGGAGGAGTAAAATGATTAGTAGACACTTGGTACATTACATGCACTTCTCTAAGGCTTTCATTTATACCCAATTTGGTATGTGTCTTAGTCCATTCAGGCTGCTATAACAAAACATCCTGAACTAGGTAGCTTATAAACCACAGACCTTTTTTTCTAAAACTTCTGGAGGCTAAGAAGTTCAAGATCAAGGCACTGGATGGTTTGGTGTCTGTCTAAGGCCCACTTTCTGGTTCCAGAGGGAGTATTCCTGTTGCTTCTCACATGGTGGAAGGTGCTAGCTAGCCCTCTGTAGTCTCTTTTCTAAGGGCAGTAGTCCCATTTATGAGGGTTCCATCCACATAACTTAGTCACCTCCCAAAGGGACCACTTTCTAATACCATCACCTTGGAAGAGATTCCAACCTATGAATTTTGGGGTGACACAAAGGTTTGAACTATAGCAGTATGAGGAGGTGGAATAAGGCTACAATGGCCTTGAGATTACCCAACTGAGGCAATTGGGTAGAATATGGTGATATTAACTAAACTGGAAATAAGGAAAGAGGAGCACATGAAGGGGTGGGATGACCGGATACTACATGGTATGGGAGCTTCATCAGCCCAACTGCAATGGCATGACCTCTGATGGGGCCCCATAGTGACTTGAGTCATTAGCACAGAAGGTAGTCCAAATCCATTGAAAGTATTCTTAATGAATAGAAAAAAAATCTTTACATTGAACTGAAATGCTGACTTCTTGTAGCTTCAACTCACTAGTCTTTTTTGACTAGCAACTCAGAATAAATCAAATTTGGAGAGTCCCTAAAGCTGAATTCCCAAAGACATGACTGTAAACCAAGTGTTTATACTCTAATCCTGTTGACTTCTAGTATCATTTGCCTTCATTTCTGAGAATCTGCGATTTGGCAATGATTTGTTCACACCCTAATTGTTTCTTTTTCCATTTCGTTCTTATTGACAGTTTCAATGATTAAAAATTGGACATTTTTATGTATCAAGAAAACTTGCTGTTAACTCTAAAATCATCTCTTTTTGAAAAGTAAGTCATTATCCCCTTCTGTAGTCATCTTGTAAAATTCTCTTTTAATCAGGTGAAAATGAAAAAACATAAACAAAACCTTTATGCTCACCTTTATTGAATTGTAGGCTATTTATTCATCCTTTGGCCTCTTAACATAGATTTCTCTTAGGTGTTTTACTCACACCTAGACATCTGTGTCTTACTGTCTCAAAAAATATCATTATCACACATTTTTCTTACAAAGTAGCACAGTGCAGACCTCAAGGCTCCAGTTATCCTTCTATCCCTAGCATTTTTTACTGCATGCATCCTCCCTGGGCTAGAATAAAATCAACAGTTAAAGGTCTGCCCTTCAGATTCTCCCAGATCTATGGGTTGTTTTAGGTTTAAAGGCCAGTTTTTACTGTCTTGTTGTTGAGAGGCTACTGATAATATTGAATAGAATGCACATCTAGAAAACATCCATCTCTCAGTGCTTTTTCTGCTTTTTAAAACAAATGTTATTTTCTGATACTAAAATCAACACATATTCATAAGAAAAAAATTGCAAAATAAATAAAACGGTACAGAAAAATATCAAGGTAACCCCAACACAAAGAAAAACAATTACTGTATTTTATTGCAATTTCTTCCTGAATTTTTTCTATGCATATATTTTTACAGTTAAGACCAGATATCTTTTCTTCTGCTTTTTAACTTTATATGGTACTGTATCTTTGCATTCAAATTAATATTTTAACTTTTTTTTAAATAGCCACGAAATGGTCGATCATATGCATATGTCAGATTCTAGCTTAACAATTGCTGAACTTCCGGTCATTTAGTTATTTTCCAGTGTTTTGGCTTTCACAAATAGTGCTGCAGCAAAAATCTTGGTGCATGAAGCTTTGTCTACATTTAGGATGGGAAAGTATAGATTTTTTTATGTCTAAAACAGAGGTGTAGAATTTCTGATCTGAAGGAAGTAAATTTTTTTAAATACAGAGAAATTAATTTTCCTTTTTTCTATACATTTTTGCTAAGTTGCGATCATACTACACATATGCAGCTTATTTGTTTTATTTTACATTGGATCAATACATTTCTTTATACTTAAAATTCCCCAAATTTTGAACATTTCATTTTTGATTACATTTTAATAACAATTTCTGTGCATAGATTTCATTGTATTTTTATTATTTCCATGAGATAAAAATAACAGGGGCAGAATATGTTAGCAAAGGGATTTGAACTTACAGTATATTGTATTCTCATTGTTCATTTTTAGTTTCCATGATCACTAAAGAAATTGGACATTTTTTATGGGTTTTTGGTGTATCCTTTCCCTTTTTGACATTACTTTTACTTCAATTAAGACATGATTTCAGAACCTACAGAACATTCACATCCTTTTTAATGGCTATGTAGTTAACCCTCTGTATGGATATGCTATAATTAATTTAACCATGCTTCCATAGGTTGACATATGTTTCTGGTTTTTGATATTTCAAGCAATGTTGAAAGGCTTTTTTTTCTGAGTAACGCTTAGCAAATATTTCCCCTTTCCAATATTAAATAATTTTTCTCCTATAGTTTCTTCCAGCATGTAGATTTAATTGCATATTTATATATTTAGAACTTATGTTGTGCATACTTAAAATAGAGCTCTAACTTTATTTTATTCCACATAGCCAAGTATTCTCACACAATTTATTGAATAATTCATCGTTTCCTTACTGTTTGTTGTGTCCATATTTGCATATACACTGGATCTTTTAACAGTCTCTCTCTTCTTATTCATTAATCTTTGTCTATTCTTTATACCTCTTTAATCACAGAAGCTTTATAGTACATTTAAAAATCTGATATAGAAAGTCTTGATGCATAAGTCTTCTGTTTCAAAATGTATTGCCTAGATCCATTAATGAATGCCAAAATTAGTAGGCAAAAGTTTAAGCAGAAATAGAGTATTCGCATAGTCTCAAAGTGTCTCACTCCCACAAATATGTAATAGCAAATTTATAGTGAAGAATCTTGACAGATAGCACTTAACCAGGTGATCAGGCTTAACATTATCAGTAATACATGTAAACATCATGTCCCTCTGATACAATGCAATGAGAAGGGCTAGGTACCTTTCCCAGGAATGCATAACCTGAATCTAATCATGAAAAAACATCAGACCAACCCCAAATCGTGCAACATTCTAAAAAATAACTGACCAGGACTCTCCAAAAGTGTCAAGGGTGCAACGGATAAGAAAAGACTAGGGAATTGTCACATAGTGGAGGAGACTAAGGGGATATGACAAAAACAGTGTGGGATCCTGAAACAGCATGAGTACATTAGCTGAAAAACTGGTGAAATCAGAGAATCTGCTCCACACCTCTCTCCTAGTTTCTAGTGGTAACCGGTAATGCTTCACGTTCCTTGGCCTGCAGAGACATCACTCCAACGTCTTCCTCCATCTTCACAAGGTGCTCTTCTTCCGGAGTGTCTGTGTGTTCTTCTCTGTTTCTTATAGGCACTTTCATTGGATTTAGGGCCCACCTTGATCTAGTGTAATCTCTTCTACAATCTTGCTTTCATTGCATCTTTAAAGATCCTATTTCCAGATAGAGTCACATTTTGAAGTTCTGAGTGGACATGTTTTTTAGTTTTTATTGGGAGGGACACTATAAAACCTATAACACAGGGGTTTTATTTCCTTAACCACAGAAGTCTCAATGCCAAGGAGACTATCTGGTGTGGGTTAAGTGTTTGCTAAATGTTGAACAAATTGAATTCCCTTTATTCAGAAATTAATTAGAGCTGAGTGGTGACTGTTCCCTTTACATGACATTCAGTCTATATCTCCTTTTAAGGCCTGCACTCATTCATGTCATCTGCTGAGCCTTATAGGTGTATAGATTTAGGACCCCTGTTCATCAGGTTTATAGCACTGCCCACTTTTTCTCCCACTGAAATGGGAAGAAAGGATGAGGGAAAGGGAAGAGGGGAGAAATGCCCTGGGGAACTCAGGAAGGGCAATGCAAACCATAACCAGCCAGGATTGGGATTCTGGTTCTGTCACTAACTTAATTTGAGTCCCAACTGACTCAGTTTCTTCATCTGTAAAGTGGGAGTATAATAGTGTCTGTCACTTTGTTGTGAGGACTAACGAAATTGATTCTCATACAGTGCATAATCAAAAAGTACAGAGCAAACTGCTGGAAAATTATTAGCCAGCATCCAAATATCTTGGTGCCCAAAGTTAACCCAACCTCCAGGAATACA
The DNA here is from genome assembly GCF_037993035.2 of Macaca fascicularis. Classification (NCBI taxonomy): domain Eukaryota; kingdom Metazoa; phylum Chordata; class Mammalia; order Primates; family Cercopithecidae; genus Macaca; species Macaca fascicularis. Next base: position 50,847,889 of record NC_088390.1, read on the forward strand.
ATAGGAATCAAAAAGAATAGGAAACCTACAACCACGTCTTTTCAACCTTCCAGTTAGAAGAGCCAAATTATTTCTTGTTAGACTTTGAGACAATCTCACACACTCAAACCAACATTTACATTTTTAAATGAGAACCACACCAGCCTGCTTCCTTATAATAACTTCCAGATGAGAAAGAGATTTTCTTTTTAAGCTAAACATTTAATCATATTACAATCATATTTTAATTACTCTAGGGAAAGGATAAAGAAACCAGAGAGTGAATCTCTTGGATAATGTATTTGTAGCTCCAGTTTGAAGTTTTTTCCTACTAGGTTTCCAGCGTCTCATTTTCTTTTCCCTCTTACTCTCACTTTGTCATTTATTAGCCTTAGAAGCAATTTGGTAGAGGCTGAAAGGAAGAAGAAGAGAACGATATTTAAATACCAGAACTTTCTCTTAAACAGTTTGCTAACGTTTTTCATTTGATGCTATAAAATGTATATTATTACTCTCATTTTACAAATGAATAAACTAAGACTTAAAGATAAGTTGAGAATTAGCTTGCCCAAAGTTATCCAAATGTTATGTGATGGAGCTATTTGATACAGTCAGTTTAACTTCAAAATCTGCAATATTTATTATACAACACAATGTCCAGCAGTTAAAATATAGTGTTATAAACGCAATTACACACAGAGAGACATGCATACACCACCCCCTCCACACACACAACTCAGCATGCGTTTTTGCCCCACTACTTTGGCCCATTTAAATACAACCTGTGTTATTAAAATGACTTTAACAAATTGCCCTGTATTTTAATAAAGATAAGAAATTACAGGAAAGGTTAGGAGACTTGCTAGCTTTGGTAATATTCATTTTGCAAAGAAGACAAGGCTCATTTGGGATTAGCACTTTTTCTCAAGGCAAAAGTGCTATGCCTCATGGTCCAAAAACCTTATCATATAAGCAGATTAATTTTAATTGGGCACGTTGGCTCATATTGTTATTTTTATGCAACTATGTTTTGAATCACCACTTTAAAAGCAGTCTAATTTTCTTTTCCTTAAGCTTCTTTTTCATTTTCTCCATTCTGTAAACAAATGAGCTAGTATTGAATACTTGAGGGAATCGGAAAGAATAGGAAACCTAGAACCATGCCTTTTCAGCCTTCCAATAGGAAAAAACAAATTATGTGACCAAAAATTGGCAAATAATATAGCCAAAGACTTACAAGTGATGGGATAACCGTCTGTAATATATGTCTTGTGGAAAAGTCATTTACGTTCATTCTCTGAGGCCTGCCAAAGATCGCAAAATAAGGGTCCTAAGTCTTACTGGGATTCAGAGTCCTTATTTATCCATATGTTTGTAGGAAATAAAAGTACACATTTAATGAAAATGTCTCTTTCCAACAATAAAGTGGGCTGCCTTGGGAAGTTTCCAAGTCCTGCCGTTGAAGGTGATTGGGTCAGTTGGTTGAAAATGACCTGAAAGTGAAGCAAATACCCTTTAAAGTCATTCAAGGCCTCTCTGAGGTTTCTTCTAGTACCAAGGTTCTTCAATTCACACATCAATGGGCGTGCAGTCGTCTATGCCAGATGGTGTTCTATCACTTCACTTTCAACATCAGCCAATTGACCCTAGTGACTTGAGCCTCTCCACTGTCAACTCTCTAGATCAGGGACCCTGCAGGCCATGGATCAAATCTAGACACCCACAAGTTTTAGTATTGCCTATCGGCTGAATTCCCAAAATTCCTTGAGAAACTTTGTCTCTTCTTGCCTTAATCAGTTGGCAAATTTAATTCTCCCTGGAGGAATAATTGGAGGGAATTATTCTTTCCTTTCAACACAGAGAGAAAGCCAGCTCAGCAATCCAATGACACTTGCTGCAGGTTAGATGAACATTTTCAAACGGTAAGAAAAATTCAAAAGAGGAATGGTATTTCATGAAATGTAAAAATTATATGAAATTCAATATCTAGTATCCAGAAAGTGTTATTGGAACACTCCAACATTCATTTATTCATGTATTGCCGATGGCCACTTTTATGTTACAGCAGAAGAGTTGAATAGTTGTGACAGGTACCATATATCTGCAAAGCTGAAAATATTTGTTATCTGGGTCTTTACAAAAAATGTTTGCTGATCCCTGCTTTAAAACATAAACCTATAAAGGCAGGCATTGTGGTCTTTGCTGTCTGTCTTTGAAGCTTTACTATTCAGCACATAGTGGCTTCAATGTTGTGGTTGTTGAATGAATAAGTGAGTCAAAGATGATCGTGTTCAAAATTTATAAAAAGTAGTTACATCTGATTATAAACAGTTTCATCTTCTAGAGAGACCACAAAAAGCTTCTATCCTTCTTTCTAAACAAGCAGAGGTACATTGTATGCAAAAAGGAGATTCAACCAGAGATAATATTGAAGTATCATGCACCTGTACAGCATAATGCCATGCTTCTATTCTGATTGGCCTGGGCTGTACCTCAGCAGTCATCAGCAATTTTGGAAATCACCCTGGACACACTACAGGTTATTATCTTAATAACTTATGACTTATTCAGACCCTGCTGAATTCCCAAAATTCCTTGAGAAACTTTGTCTTTTCTTGCCTTAATCAGTTGGCAAATTTAATTCTCCCTGGAGGAATAATTGGAGGGAATTATTCTTTCCTTTCAACACAGAGAGAAAGCCAGCTCAGCAATCCAATGACACTTGCTGCAGGTTAGATGAATGTCAACACCTCCTCCTCCCTCCACACAAAAGGAACATTAATACGTGAAGTCACATTTAACAAAAATCTTGCAAGCATTTCAGCAGCAACGTTTTTGGAAACCCATTTTAGAATGTTAAAGTGTGTTAAAGATGCTTACACTAATTCTCATCTCCCCTCCCAGCTTTTTCAAACTGTTAGCCACATAGTACTAATTATCCAGCTGGCGTTGTTGCAGCAGAAGTTTTCCAAGTTGCCTCCCCAATTTGAAGCTGTCAGGAGAAGTGCTGAAGACTTGCATTTACTCCTACAGCTTGGTGCTCTAATTAAAGCAATAAATACGGTTCCCTTCAAGGGAGAAGTAGGCAGGGAGGAAAGATCTCTTCCAATCCATTGGTCTCACAATGTAGTTTGTAGGATTTAAATTCCAATTTACATAAGACCATGGAAGAACCTTTACACAGAGATGGCAGAAGAAAAAGGCAGCTACTGGGTAGAGGCAGAAGGGAGGCTAGCTCCAATCCCAAGGCCAGAGTAGATAGGAGATGGGATGTCCTCTGAGGGGCAAGGACAGCTGTCTCATGAGTTTTCTTATCACTCATTAGTTAGAACCAGCCTGATATGGTTTAGAATTACAGACATCTCAATGATCATTTGGGTCACAATTAGTATATGGAATGAAGCATACAATTTTGTTTATGTGTTTGTTTGATATGTGCTTTATTTTTATTTGCAGAAGACAAAATGGTGAGTTAAAGTTCTTGTCACATTATTGCCTGATCCTTTTAAATAATTTTAGACACGGAGAACAGTAGAAAGAAGAAGACACCTTTGTCACCTTAAATCTTCCACCAAGAAATATCCATTATTATTAGGGGACTATCATATCAAATATCATCTTTATATGCATAGAATAGTAAACGGATTCAAAAACCTATTTTAAAAAGATCATGCAGTGATTTTGCATAAAAGCATTTATTTTAACTTGATTTTCATAGAAGGGGGAAAAGCATAATGACCTTATTTCTTGTTTTCCAAAAATATCCCTCTAAGACTGATGAAAGGCTCTTTAGCAGTTGAAATCATTACGTCTTTGATTTTTTTTAGCAAATTTCTATTTTGACCCTATCAATTGACTCTATCAAAGAAAAATCTCACGACTTCTCCTACCTCTTCTAACTGCATTTTTAAATTTTTGAACTAATTTTATTATATCATTATCTTTATTATATTTTGTCACATGAGTAATCTGTTCCATAAATATTATTTGCATAATTGGCTTATATTAGTTTTAGATTTAAAAAGATTCAGCACACACCACTAATACTTTTTTTACTATGGCTCCTTCAGTTCTCATTTAATTTTTTTTTTTTTTTTTTTTTTTTTGCTTTATGCTTTTAAAGCAGAACTTGTCACCAAGTGCATGTGTATATTTGGAATAAGAAGGGTGTTTGGTGCTGAAATGCTTCATGTCTGAGTATATCTAATTGTTATCTTATACTTGAAATACATACTGGCTCTATTCATTATTTTTAGATACACTCCTAGAACTCTATAGAAAGCTTTCAAAACTGAGTGCTTGCCTGGGAAAGAGAAATGTCAATCTGATTTCCCTTTTCTGGCTCCTGTAGGCATTTGAGTTTGTGACACCTGACTCTGGTCCAGCTCCTTCTTTAGACAGAAAAAAAAAAAAAAAAAAAAAAAAAAGCTAACTAATTTTAAATACCGATTCTCACTAGAAGTATATAAAAATACTTAATCTTTGCCATTCTGATAAAGAAAGAAAATTACATGACACTGCTGCTTTAACATGCATATCTTTGATTTTTAGGATGGGTTGAATATTTTTTACTAGATTACTTGATTACTATCTATACTGGTTTTTATAAAACTTACCAGAGGTCCATCTGGTCATTCACACATAGATCATACATGTATATTAACATAATAATAATGTAACTGGATCAGTTTAATGAATCAAGTGTATGGAGGTCAGCATACCATGTTAACCTGATTAGATCATTCTGAACCCAGCCGGGATATAAAGAATAATGAAACTTTATAATGAGACTACTGCAGGGTATTCTAATAATACAATGGTTTATAAACACTTTCAGCAGTGAAATTCTGTTTTGTTTTTTTTTTCTTTTTTATTTGAGACGGAGCCTTGCTCTGTCACCCAGCTGGAGTGCAGTGGTGTAATCTGAGCTCACCACAACCTCTGCCTCCCTGGTTCCAGTGATTCTCCTGCCTTAGCCTCCCAAGTAGCTGGGACTACAGGCGCATGCCACCATGCCTGGTTAATTTTTGTATTTTTAGTAGAGTCGGGGTGCGAAATTCTTTTTTAAAAACTCATACACCAAAACCTAGTAAGTAAAACAGATAAGGTAGATGTGCTCTAAAGAAAATGAAATAGGGCAGGGGGAGAATATAATTCAGCCTGATTTTTCTCTTTCTGACTCTTGGGTAACTCAAAGAACCACAAGACTCTTCAACTCACAATTTGAAGATGGCATGATAATTTTATACCCTGAACCTGTTCTTTGCTCGGGACACAGAACAAGGATAGATACATCATTCAGAGCCTGTTTTCTGACCACAGGAGAATGTACCAACAAATTGAAAACAAACAGATCACCAGAAAATGTCTACTCTTTAAAAAAATAGTCAATATACTTCCAAATAATCCACATCAAAAGAGAAATAACAAAAAATGATATAAAGAATTTGAGCTAAATAATGATGAAAGTACTGCTATTAGACAATGTGAAGTAAAGCTAAAGCTATTAAATGATAAAATTTATAGGCTTAAAGTGAATATATTAGAAAATATGAAAGTATCCAATCTAAAAATGTTGAAAAAAAAACACCCTAAGAAAGTGAGGGAAAAAACCAGAAATCTTAATGTGAGCAAATTGATAAAATAGAAGACAAATTTATTAATATAAAAATTAAACAATAAAATGGTTCTTAGAACAAAACAGGCTAATAAAGTTAATGGACTCAGCTAAAAAAGCTGATCAAAAACAGAGAAGGGGAAAACCCCTTAATATCAGACATTAAAATGAGGTCATCGCCACAGATAGATGTTGCAGATATTACTAGATAATAAGAGGATATTAACAACTTTATATAGGTAAACTTCAGAATTTCAGTGAAATTGACACCTTTCTAGAAATCCCCAAAACTGAAATGAGAAGAAATAAATATTAATAATTTCATATATGTTAATTAAATTGATCTATAATTTAAATTCTTTCTATTAAATAATCTCACAGACTAGAAGGCTTTCCCAGTGATTTCTTCCTGACATTTAAGGAAGAAGCACCACCAATTTCTCACACACTCTTCCAGAAATTAGGGGAGGAAATGTTTAGGACTGGGGAGGGGGAATAGTCTCATCTCAAGTTATCAGGTCAGCATAACTTGGTATTAAAATTTGACAAGGACATTACAAAAAAGGCAATTTAAAGGACAACAGGCTAATGAACGTAGATGCAAAAATTTTAAAACGTTAGTCTAAATATTAACAATTAGAATTCAGTGGTATATAAAAGGATAATATAACCAAATGAGAGTTTATTCCAAAAATGCAAGTCTATCAGGTGTATATTGAGACAATAATATTGTATAACAAACTACCCTTAATCTCAATGGTTCAAAGCCATAACCATTTGTTTCACCTTAAAGTCTGTAGGTGGGCTTTTTAGTTTCTGGACTTGGCTGGCTTCTCCAAATGTCTAAAGACAGCTGAGGGGGTGTAGATTGGCTTTAAAAAAGAAAGACTGGAGAAACTATTTGGAAGTATCCACTAATGCTGAACACATGCATATCCTACAAACCAGCAATTATACACCTAAGAAATGCATACATATGCTCTCAAAAAATCTGCAAGATTGTTCATTCATAGCTGTGTTATTTGTAATAGCTACAACATAAAAACTATCAAAGTATCCATCTAGAGTAGGATTAATACATTATGGTATATTGAGAGAAGAGAATTCTATTTAACAATAAAATAGTTGCTAAAAGCAACTGCTATGGTCTAAACATTTGCATCTCTGCAAAAGTCATATGTTGTAAACCTAACCTCAGAGGTGATAATATTAGGAAGTGAGGACTTAAAAAGGTGACTAAGACAGGAAGCTTCTACCCTCATAAATAGGATTAGTGCCCTTATAAAAGAAGCCCCAGAGATCTACGTTCTCCCTTCCACCTTATGTGGACACAGCTAGAAGGTGTCATCTATGAACCAGAAATGAAGCCTCACCAGCCACTGAATATGCCAGTGCCCTGATATTGGACTCCTCAGCCTCCAGAACTGTGAGCAGTAAATTTCTGTTTCTTATAAGCCATTGAGTTTATGGCATTTTGTTATAGTAGCCTGAAAGGACTAAGATGCAACAAAACCTATTATTAAACAAACTAAACCAGACTCCCCCCCGAAAAAAGTATCACATTATTCATATTAAATGTAAAAATATGAAAACCCACTCCATGGATTTAGAAGTCAGGTTAGTGACCCTCCCACCCCCACCTGGAAAACTGTGACTGGAAGGAAATGCAAGGAAGACTTGGGACTTGTGATATCCTGTTTCTTCATCTGGGGCCAGGTTACTTGGACATGTTCAAGGTGTGAAATTTTGAGTTATGCACTAAAGTGTGCCTTTCTATGACTATGCAATGCCTCAATGTTTAAAAGGTAATTTTATGATTCAAGATATATAGAAAATACAGAATATGTAAATATAAAATATAGAAAGCATAGAAAAGTCATACAGTGAAGAAAAAAATGCCATTAGGGATTGAATGACAGATCACTGAGTGAGGTGATACACCTCACTCCTACATATAAAAATATATATCATATATTATGTATATATACTTACATATGTGCATATATATTTCTGGGTGAATATACATATTCATACATATACATACATGTATAACATATATACATACCTATGTATGTTTTACACATAACGCCATATGTAATATACATATACATATATAACATGTATATGTTAAATATTTGGGTCCAGAATATACAAAGAAAAGGTAAATACAGACAACCCTTCCCTCAGATAAACCAAAGACTTGAACAGCCCTTACAAAAGATGAGGAAATTCAAATTCCAATAAACATAATTTTTAAATATATTCAGCTTCATTCGTCACCAGAAAAATATGTATTACAACTACCAAGAGCCTATACTCCACATAAAGAATGACTATAATGAAAATTATTGTCAATATCAAAAGACAGCCTTGTTGTGGAGCAATAGGACCGTTTATGCATTGCTGGTAGAAGTAGAGATTGGTGTAAAATTTTGAAATAATGTGTAGTGCTAGGAATACTGTGTAGCACTGTGCAGACTCTAGGACCAGCAATTCCACTTGTAGCTATACGTCAAACCAAAATGTTCTGTTTGCATAAGTTCTCCAATATGTATAGGAATGTTCATAGGAAAACTATTCATATTAGCCAAGAACTGAGAAGAAAAAGTCTATTAATAGTAGAAAAAATAATCTAGGGTATATCCTAATAATAAAATATAGAATTAGGAGAAGGAACAAACTATGGCCTTACAAAAAACACAGAAACCTTTAAGTAGCATGATATTGAGGAATATAATGTATTTTGCACTATTCTATTTATTTGAAGTTCAGAAAACAGACACAACTAAGTAGTGTTGACAGTGTAGACAGATAGTGGTCAACTTTGTGGGAAGGTTTGTTGAGGGGGAGCATGATGGGGCCTCTGGGGTGCTGGCTACTTACGTGTGTTCTTAATGCTGTACACCTATGCTGTGTGCAATTTCCTGCACATGGCTTATGTTTCAACAGGTTTTTTAAAGTAAATACTTGTATAGGACAGAAAACCACCATAAGCGAAATTAAAAGACAAGCCACGAACTGAAAGATAATATTAATACATATAATATATGTTAATGTTATGCTATATTTATAACATGTTATAATAATGCAACATATATACATGTTTTATATGTTAAAATATGTATATGTTATAAATTTATGTTTTAATTTAAATATATGTTATGTTGAATATTAACATATGTTAATGTATGTATAAGAGATAACACAGCATATAAATATATGCTGTATATAATGATATAAATATATGTTAATATTATATGTGTAATATATAACATAACTATAAATATATTTATAACATGTTATAAATATGTTATATAAGTAACATGTTTTATATAAATAACATATATGTTATACAAACTTATATGTGTGTTATATACATATGTTTATATAGCTATGTTATATTTAAAATATAAATTCATATGTTAATATATTATAAACAAACCTATGACATATGAACATAACCAATAATAAAAAGACAATTATTCTTTTTAAAATGTGATAAATCTGTAAACAGTTAATTCGCAGGTGGTAATCGAAGGGACCAAAACATTAAAACGTATTACACCTCCCCAGTTATCAGGGAAATGTAAATTAATACCAAAATGGGATACTTTTTTATATTTATCAGATTTGCATCAATCTGACAATGCCAGTAAATGCTGAATGAAATGGTGGATCAATGAGAAGTTTCGTAAATTCTAGTGTCTTAGTCAGCCCAGGCTGTTATAACAAAATACCGCAGACTAGGTGACTTAAACCACAGACATTTTTTTCTCACAGTTCTGGAGGCTGGGAAGTCCAAGACGAAGGTGCCAACAGATTCTGTTCTTGGTAAGGGCCCTCTTGCTGGCTTGCACACAGCTGCCATCTCTCCGTGTGCTCACATGATCTCTTCTTTGTGTTCACGCTGACAGAGAGAGCTCTCATTTCACTTCCTCTTCTTATAAGGACACTAATCCCATCATGAAGCCTCCACCCTTGTGACCTAATCTAAACCTAATTACCTCCCAATGGTCCCACCTCCAGATACTATCATACTAGGGGTTGAGGCTTCAACACATGAGTTTGAGGAGGGTACAGATATTCAGCCCATAATGGCTGGTTGGAGAATAAATTGGTACAATCACTTGCAGGAGAAGATCTACAGAGCTGTTTATTCAACAGTGTCACTCCTAGATGAATTCTCTAGAGAAATACTCAGACCTGGATAGAAGAAAACATAAAATGATATTAAATACACTAGGAATGAGTGATTAGAAATGACCAAAATATTCATCAATAGGAGAACATATAAATTAATTATTATACAGTAAAATCTCTCTAAAACACAATAAATGAGGTTCAAACATTCAGCCAGGTAAGATAAGGATTTTAGTTATGAGATGTTGCAATGCTTGGGTCCCACTATCTACGGTTTGGCAGTATCTGGTGAAGTTGTATGACCCAGCTTAAATATCAATGGGAGTGTTTCCTGGTCTTATATTTGGAATAAAATTCCAGGAGAGTGATTACAGTACCAAGACTTTTCCAGTTCTTTGTCACCCCCTTTTGTTTGAGGGTTATGTTCAATGAAATTATGCTGAAAGGGTACTGGAGACAAGAAGACATACTCTTGTCTTATTCTTCAAAGATAAATTCCATTGCACCTGAATTTCACACTTATTCCAAGATTTTAGTATATATTACTTCAACAGAATAATATATAACACGTAAAATGTATGAACTGGAGCTACAAATGTCAAAAAGGAAATATCTCAAAAATATAAAGTTGAGTGAAAAAATAAATTGCAAAACAATATGTCGAGTCTGATAAAATTTGATTCAACCCAGATTCCAAAACTTGTAGGATTATACTGTATTATATTTTTTGATATATAAGTAATATAAGTCAAAAACAATAATGTGATGACGCACAGCAGCTTCAGGATTGTAGCTACCTCTGGAAGGCAGGGAGATGAGATCAAGATAGTACATACAGTGATTTTCAATTGTGGTTGTTCCATTTTACCTCTTTTAAAAAACTGGAAGCCAATATGGCAGAATATTAAGGTTTTTTGATTCAGATGGTAAATATATGTGGGTTTGTTATATCATGTCATTTAGTATGGTTAAAATATTTTGAAATTAAAAACATAGCCAGAAAAAAATAAATAAATCTATTATCTATTGCTTTGACCCAGTAAGTCCCTTCATCTTATGAAGAAAACTGAGACTCAAGGATGTATAGAGTTTTCCCACAGCCTGTATTTTATTTTCGGTCACTCTCTGAGAAGAGAGGTTTCCATTATTATTTGTGAGCCAAGTAACTAAAGTTTGGACATAATATATTGGATTATCCTCCTTTAAAAAGAAAAGAAAAGAGAAGACAGCTGAATGTAGTAGAATAAACTCTGCAGTGTGGTTGGCCTCCAGTATTGCCCGATATCATCCAATTCGACGTGCTAGCTGAGAACTTGAGTGAGTCACCTTACAGACAACCTCCATAGTCCATTTCAGCTCATCTGAAAGCTCTGTTATAGAAATATTCTAAAAAATCTTTACTCTCTGAAACTGTCTGTGAAATGTTCTGAATTTCCCGGAGAAAGGGTCTATGTATAGCACTGATAAGATTCTCAAAGTCATTCATGCCTCAGTAATGACTAAGATGACTATGTTAAACAAATTTTCATCACTCTACACATAATCAGACTTTTAAGAAAAAATAGTATCTAAGAGCTTTTTTGGCATCAATGGCCAGAACTCCTTCCCCTTGCCCTAGTCCATTTTCATAAAATAACAATGCTTTTTCACATAAGTGATCGTTTGGATAGTAGAGAAGACTTTGGTTTCCAAATCTATTCAATCATTAGAATCACCTGAGAGCTTTTAAAATAATTTCTCTAAGAAACCTGAATCAGCAGAGTGAGAGACAGTGGTTTGTATTAAAAAGCAACAACCCTCTGCTTCTGTAGCTGGGTTTTAGAATTACTAAATTAGAACATGATGCTAATCAGACCAGTTTGATCCAATAGGGTCAATGAATTTCATATGGAGAAAAAATCTCTGACCAATGGTAACAAATTCTATCTTTAAAAGCTTTTCTACCATTAAGTGCTTTTCATATAGAGGAGAAAAATAAACAGAGGACTAAGTATAAAGTAAAAGTGGGTGAATCTAAGTCATTTTCTCCTACTGAGAAGAAAACTGAGATCTATGTGCCATAGAAAGTGTGTGACAGAATCATCATCCCATAAAAAGCCCACAGGAGTTGGTTGGATCTTTGTAGATCTTTGCATAAATGCTAGGATGGGAATTAGCATGCAAAGTATAACTGCAGTTTTTAAATCTTATGCAAACTTTGTGAAACTGAAAAAGAATCTCCAAAAATGTGTAATGTCTTGTAATACAAATGTCCTAACCGAATTTAACTGATAAACTAAAAATACAGAATGTTTAAGCAAAGTATATAGCATATCATATATATGCATTTTAAGAGCAGCTACCATTTATTGTTATTCCTTACACAAAAAGCAGTTTAATAAGCTTTTAGGTGCTTGTATAAACTTTCGAAAATCAATACTCCTATGAAATAAAATCTATTAATTATCCCCTATTGTATAGATGAGAAAGCAAACTGATATATTACAGTGATATAACTTGTTTAAGATTACCAACTAATTATTATCTATGTAATTCCAGAGTAGGATTGCTTTGTGACTTTCATAAGCCCTAGGTACATTTGCTTTTGTGGGTGCCTTTCTCAATGAAAGATACTAAAGGTTACACTTTATGAACAAATTGGTATAAAAATGAGTATAATTTAGGCCACATTATATTCAATTTTGAATGGTTTTTCTGCATGATTTGACTCGATCATGAAGTCTTTCTTGTTTAAACTGTTTATGTATAAACTAATAAATATAAACTTTAGTTAATATAAACCAAAATCCACTGTAATATGTCAAATTATATTGATAATTTTTTTGAATACAAAACTAGTCTTTGTATTCCTGGAATAAACTATTCTTGGTTATGGTATACTTTTATATGGATGAATTCAATTTGCTAAAATTTTTTGAATTCTTGAATCTCTGATAATGAGAAATATTGGTCTATAGTTTTGTTTTTTTGGCATTGATCTATGTCTATGTTTGGTCTTAGTGTTAGGGTAATGTTTGGCTTATAAAATGAATTGAATCTTTCCTCTCCTTTTAATATTTGGAAGATACTGTGTAGAATTAGTGCTATTTTTAATTTCTATTTATTTATTTAATTTTGAGATAAGAGTTTCGCTCTCGTTGCCCAGGCTGGAGTGCAATGGCACGATCCGAGCTCACTGCAACCTCCACCTCCTGGGTTCAAGCGATTCTCTTGCCTCGGCTTCCTGAGTAGCTGGGATTACAGGTGCCTGCCACCATCCCCAGCTATTTTTTGTATTTTTAGTAGAGATGGGGTTCCACCATGTTGGCCAGGCTGGTTTCGAACTCCTGACCTCAGGTGATCTACCCAGCTCGGCCTCCCAAAGTGTTGGAATTACAGGCGTGAGCCACCACACCCGACCCTAGTGCTATTTTTTAAACGTTTGGTAGAATTTGTCAGTAAAACCATCTGGAGCTAGAGATTTCCTTTTCAGCCATCTAATATGTATTTATTTTAGCTACTGTATTTTTCAGCTGCAGAATTTCTATTTTGGCTCTTTTTTTAATACTTTCCAAACTTCTCTTAAGATCTTTGCCTATTCATCTACTTTTTCATCTTTTCCTATACATCCTAAAATGTTATTATAATAATATGTAACTCCTTGTCTGCTTGTTGCAACATCTAGTTAATCTGTGTTTTTGTTAAATTATTTTTTGATGAGAGATGTTATTTTCTAGCTTCTTCACATCTCATAATATTTTACTGTATTAAATTGTGCATAGAATTACAATGGAGACTGAGTATACCACTATTTTGTTTGATTTATTCCAGTAAGTATGAATTCTTTTCTATGTGTGATAGCTAAATTGAGAGAGTGATCATTTACATTTTATTACGAGATAAGTTAACTTGGGATTGGACCCCAGCATTAGAAAGTCAAATACATTTCTGGTTAGCACAATTCCCAACTTCCAGCTCTGTGGCTGTAGGCACTGATGATTCTGGGTTTGCGTCTCATTATCAGTGTTTGATCCTGAAGCCAGTAAGGGGTCGGGCCACAGTTATCACCTTTGGATTGAATGGGTTAAGGCCAGTTTCCAAACCCGAAGAATGTTTGAGAGTGAATAAGTTCTTTCTTGGTTTTGGTCCTGCCTTCACTGTCAGTTCACAGCAAAATTGTGGAGGGGGTAAGTATTAGAAAGAATAATTATTCAAGCAAACTATTAGTGCATGAGGAGTTTTTCTGAATCTAATCTGTCCCATCTGCTCTCATGATTGCCATTAGTTTCACAGGTTCCTCTGGACCTAGTAAGGGTAAAACTTTCTTCTCTCTCTGCCTGTACACAAACCCAACCAATTACCCTCCTCCCAGAAGATGCCACTAGCTACTGCTCACCTATGAGGTACTATCCCTCAGTGTGAGTTAATTATTTAAAGCTTCCTTACACACATTTTTCTTTGACAGTCTGATAGGTAATATGATGGTTAATTTTATGTGTCAACTTGACTAGGCCACAGGTTGCCCAGATAGTTGATCAAACATTATTCTGGGCCGGGCACAGTGGCTCACGCCTATAATCCCAGCACTCGGGGAGGCTGAGGAGGGTGGATCACTTGAGGTCAAGAGTTCAGGAGCAGCCTGGCCAACATGGCGAAACCCTGTCTCTACTAAGAAAATGCAAAAATTAGCTGGCTGTGGTGGCATGCACCTGTAGTCCCAGTGACTCGGGAGACTGAAGCATGAGAATTGCTCAAACCTGGGAGGTAGAGGTTGCAGTGAGCTGAAATCTCACCACTCTACTCCAGCCTGGGAGACAGAGTGAGGCTCTGTCTCAAAAAAACAAACCAAAAAAAAATTATTCTGGATATGGTTATTTGGAGATGAGATTAACGTTTGAATTGGTAGACTGAATAGTAGATTGCCCTCTGAAATATGGATAGACATCATCCAACAGGTGAAGACCTGAATAGAACAAAAAGGCTGACCCTCCCTTGAACAAGAGGGAAGTCTTCCTGCCTGACTGCTTTGAGCCAAGACATTAGTCTTTGGACTCAAACTGAAACATCACCTCTTCTTGAGTCTTTAGACTGCCAGCTTTCAGACTGGAACTTACACGATCAGCTTTCCTGGTTCTCAGGCCTTCAGACTCATACCAGAAGTGCACATTGGCTCTACCAGGTCTCCAGCTTACTGAACACAAATATTGGCCCAGAAGTCTTTACAACTGTATGAGCTAATTCCTTATTTTCTCTCTCTCTCTTTTTTCTTTTTCCATATACACTTTAATGGCTCTATTTCTCTGGAGAACCTTGACTGACAGAGGTAAGTATATGTTATATGCTGTATTTCTGGCATTTTGTTTTGTTTTGTTTACTGTGAGTGTGAAAGTCTTCTGCAATGTTCAATGTCCTAATTGGAAGCAGAAACTCCAAACTCACTTATTTTTGTGCTTAGTCTTTATTAAATAGGAAAATGTATGGAGAGGTTAAGGGTAAAAGAAAGACACTTATGTAACAAAAATAGAGAAATGATAGATAGGTGATCATATAGGGAAGGAGATTCATATTTGGTTGATGCATTAGTCTGTTTTCAAACTGCTATGAAGACGCTACCTGAGACTGGGTAATTTATACAGAAAGGAGGTTTAATTGACTCACAGTTCCGTATGGCTAAGGAGGCCTCAGGAAACTTACAATCATGGTGGAAGGCAAAGAGGAAGCAAGGCATGTCTTACATGGCAGCAGGAGAGAGAGAGAAAGAGTGAGGAAATGCCAGACTTAAAACTGTCATCTCCCCTGAGAACTCACTCACTATCAGCAGAACAACGTATAGGGGAAACGACCCCATGATCCAATCACTTCTCACCAAGTCTCTCCCTCAACACCTGGGGATTACAAGCAAGATGAAATTTGGGTGGGGCCACAGAGCCAAAACACATCAGGTGACTTGTCATGTCAAATTGAATCCCAATTAGTGATCAAAATGTTGAGAGTTTCAAAACTGCATACTTGGAAATATTTAGCAGAGAGAAGAGAATAACCAGAAAACGAGAGCTATTTTTAAATGACCATAAGACTGTCCTTACATAAGATGTTAGGTTTGTTCTTTGTTGTTCTAGAGAGCAGAACTAAGGCCAATGAGCAAAAATTTAGGGAGGCCTATTTTAGTCTCAACGAATTCATCCAATAAATGTGCTTTGAAAGGCTACTACATGACAATCCCTGTTCATGACACTTGAGATAATGTCCACTGAACAAAGAAGACAAAATTCCTGCCCTATGGAATTTACAGTCTAGCAAGGAAAATCTAAGTAATAGGAATCTAAGAACTCAATGGAAGGAAAATAACTTGTCAAGAGTGGGAAAAATGACTCTTGAGTAGCTGAGACTCCTAGTAGAATCTTGATAATTGTATAGCATATTTTGAAGGAGATTCCTAAATCAGAACAGATTTGAGTCAGGTGACCTCTGAGGTTTCTTCTCACTGTGAGATGCTCTTAATCTTTGACAATATAAACTACCTACAAAAAATATCATGGACTTCGCTATAAGCATTCTCTGAGAATTAGAGTGACTTAATTTCTTCCTTGGATGCCTAAAGAGGGGGTTTATCACTCTCAAACAGCCATTCTATGGCAGTAATTAGGTTCTTACACATCATGTGCCACACAGACACTCTGCTTGGCCACCTTCCATCTGTCCTTTATATCTTAGCTAGAAAATCACTTCCCCTTTCACTGATCCCTAATGCTAAATTAGATCCTCTTTACACTGTATTTTACCCTTTACTTTTCCTGCACAGCACTCACATCCATTTGTAATTTCACCCCCTCTATGTGTGATTATTGATGTAGCATCTATATCCCCACGAATCCTCAAGGCCCATGAGAGCAGGGACTGTACCTGTTTTCTTCTCCACTTTATGTGCAGAAGCCACCCCTGTCCCTGACACAGGACAAAGTGCAATGAATCTATATTTGGTGGTAAATGATAGGTGAATTGAGCAGGATATCTGGAGAACAGGAAATTTTCATCTTTAAGTTATCATGAGCATTGGGTGATGGTTTCATTGTGTAAAGCCACAGAGAAAGGAAGGAGTTCCTCAGGGCTGGGCTTTTTCACAGATTCCTCTCTATTCTTATATATCTAGAACTCCGGAATGTCAGAGCTGCAGGAGACCTTAGAATTCATTTAATGCCTCGTTTGCAAAAAAGAAAAACCTGAATCTACGGAGAGGAACAGACTATGAATATGCATGAATCCATGAATACACAGGGCGCATTTCAAGAGCACTTTCTCAGAAATATTTGGGAACACACACACCACACACACACACACACACACACACACACACACCCCCCAACCCTCTCAAACCATCCAACTTAAGTTTGAAATTCATCCTAAGCTGTTGATCCGAAAGTGGCTAAAGATGGGAGAACGGGGGGAGGGGGGGTTGCTGGGCTGGTGCGGAGCCAGGAGCCTCACGGTGGCGGGGTGGGGCGGGGGGTGGCGGCCCTCACACGCCCGGGGTCCCGGGAGTCCCAGGTGCTGAAGGAGGCCGCAGGGCCCGCCGCGCGGAGCTGAAATGCTGACAGGCCTCTGACTGCGCTGGGCACCACAGTAACTTTCCGAAACCTCCCACGGCGGGGTGGGGGAGGGGAAACCCAAAATCCCAAATATAATTTAATTTCCAGGGTAAACATTTTCCTGTGAAAATGGCCAAGGCGTTCCTCGAGGCAAGGCGGCCCTCTTCGGCAGGACCACACTGCCCCCTTGAGCATCCCGCGGAAACCCTCCGCAGAGTCGCAGAGGCCAGGGACGCAGTCCTGGGAGCCGGCGGGGAACCCGGATGGAGAGACGCTAGGGCCGGGCTGCACCACGGAGAGGGAAGAGGCTGAAGTGGCATCTCTTCTCAAGTGAGCACATAACCAAAACATTAATTATTAGGGACGTTCCGTTTATCTTGAAAGACCTGTGAGCAAAGTGCACTACTGGAAGTGGTCAAAATAAACACCTACTGGCTGAGCTGAAGGCTAAAAGGGAAACCTGCTCTAAAGCATCTTCCCTAAGATCCTGCTTCAAGGCCTAGCATGAAACGGGTCAATTTCTTCAGCATTTATTAAGTGTTTAGTGCACGTTAGAAGCTGTGCTAAATCCGTGATATATGGTTGTTTTTTTTTTTGTTTGTTTGTTTTTTTTTTTTGTTTTTTTTTTTGACATGGAGTTTTGCTCTTGTTGCCCAGGCTGGAGTGCAATGGCGCATTATTGGTTCACTGCAGCCTCCGCCTCCCGGGTTCAAGGGATTCTCCTGCCTCAGCCTCCCAAGTAGCTGGGATTACAGTATGCGCCACCAAGCCCAGCTAATTTTTTATATTTAGTAGAGACAGGGTTTCACCATGTTGGTCAGGCTGGTCTCCAACTCCTGACCTGAGGTGATCACTCGCCTCGGCCCCCCAAAGTTCTGGGATTATAGGCGTAAGCCACCGTGCCCGGCCTATATATTGTTATTTAACCTTTATAACAACCCTGTGAGGTGGAAGTTACCGTTTTCTGGATTTTACAGAGGACAAGGACAGAGACTTTGAGAGTTTCAGCAAGTTTTCCGTAACTATATCAGTAAATGGCTGAGCAGGGATTAGAGTCTAGGTCGGTGGGACTATACTGGAATGTCAGGGAGAACCTAGATAATAATTCTGCCTGTCTGCTCTGTGAATTTGGGCTGGTTACCTCCCTTTCTCCAGACCTTCTATTTCTCCTCTGTAAAATGAAGGTCCTGCATTAGACCTCAAGGGTTAAAACTCTAAGCTTCTATGAATCTATGGCATTGGCTTAACAGGTATTAGTTCAATAGATTGGCAAATCAGAAGCACTGAAAAGAGCATCAAGACGGGAAGGTTTGGACAAGCAGTAGTGTAGCAATGGAGGTCAGCTTTGCACAGGACACAGTGCTGGGGACCCAGAGCCTGGGCAAATGGAATGGAGGCATAGAGAGGAGAGCCAGGTCCAGATGTGTGTCCTATAATTGCACAGATTCCACCTGCTTTCTAATTTGGACACAGAATGGCCTTGCACAGATAGAGTTGTTAGCTGGTCCATCTGAGATCAAAGACAAACTATTCTGCCATGTTACAAGGTGATAAATTACATTTATAGTACGATGTCTATGCCGGTTGGAGTTTATATGAAGACAGTGGGGATGTAGCATTTACAAGCTGTAGAAGTAAATGGAATTGAAAAGCCATTTATCGCTTCCTCTCTCAAATATGTCTCCTGTGGGTTAGGGAGAAAGTCAGTAGGATCTCATGGTAAACTGCTGACCCTGGAAAATTGCTTCTTAAAATAATAGTTATAACTTACTGAGCTCCATCTCTGTCACTGACATTAGTGTAATGATTGCCAGAAAGTTCCCAGAGTCGTTACCTTGTGGATATTGCAATATTTGAGACCTTCAGTGCTTCAATTTAATTTCACATACACACATATACATTGAGCCACTATATATACTAAGCACTATTATTCTATTCTACAAGCTGGGGTAAGAGAGCATTTCAATTTTACTCTCAAGAAATTCTTTGTCTTTGGCATAAGAAACAAAAAGAGCAACTGTTAACATTTCAAGCTGATGAGAGCCATGAGAGAGGTTTGCCTGAGGTCTTATGGGACTCAGATCCCAATTCAGTCTGACTGAGAAAGAACGGTTAAAAGAACCATGCGGAGGAAGAGATAAATCCAGTCCGGTGGGTGAGGGCAGGAAGAATGTTCTAGACAAAGGAACGATCGTGAGCAAAGACACTGCTGCATGGAACACTACGGTTTATTCGTGGAACTGCATAAAGCTGTTCTGGCAGCAGGAAGGATGCCTGTGGGACAGTGGCACAGGATAAGTCTGGAGAGGTAGATGTGGGGCGCAGATCAAAAAGACTTCCTACTGCTTCATAAGCCATTTGAATCTTATCCTAAAGGAAGTGTGAGGCCCCTGAAGGATTTCATGCGGTGCAATCATCCTTAATATAATCAGTACACATTTTAAATGCCCTCATGGCTAAGACCTGAAAACAAACAAGATCAAGACTAGAAGAAATAAGATAATATAACATTATTATAATACAAAATATTATAAATATTATATATTATTACACATCATTAATACAACGAGCAGTTAGAATTCTTTTAGGCTGTTGACAATTTCTGGACTTTACCATTGTAAGATGGACTGGGTACATGTAACAGAATCTGTACTTGATTTTTAATGTGTTTACAGGGCCACGATAGCATCTATGAATCAGTGCCTTGGGTTTAGAACACTCTCTTACAAACAGTAAATAATTCCATTTTATTTGTGTCTTCTCGGCTTTGGCAGGACACCATCACACTATCTGTGCTTTCCATTTTGCAGTTAGTTGGTCTTCTCTAGTTAGACACAACTGACTGCACACAACTTCTGCAGTTAGTTGTGTCTTCTCATTTTGCAGTTAGTTGGTCTACAATCAGAAACAATATTCCCAGGGTTATAGACAGGAGGAGCCAGCCCTCTTCCATCTGCCGCTGCCTCTATGAAATTCCAGCATCATTTTTCTGGTTTTCATTTGGAAACAAAGACACTAAAGAGTATCTTTGAAGAGTCTGAAATCCATAAAACAGAGAGCAAAAAAACTGAAAATAGAACCGGAAAACTTATTTGTTCTTTCCCTTGAGTTCTTGTGCAGACTAGGAATTATGATGCAACTTGACTTGCTGACCATAAATTGTCCAATTTCTTCACGCCTCCAAGCTGACGCCAACCTGTCATCAAGATCTGGTCTTGATCTCTCCAGTCTGGTTCTTCACTTTTTAAACTAAAGCCTGGCTCTTTACAGTCTCTTTCTGATTAACTTAGGATCTGGCTTTTCTCAGTCAGATTTCTGCCCACTGAAGAACTGATATAACAATACCGTTTCCTGGGACTTCCAACATCTCAGTGAAAATACGGCAATGGAAAAAACACATAACTTAAACCAAACAGTTCCCATTTGCTCTGAGGTTCAAGAGCCAGTCCTGGATAATATACTCCTGTACTTATTCAAGTGTAACGTCACTGTAGAATTTCCTGACCCCCTTATTTAAAATTGCAACCTGCCGCCATGCCTCATTCCGTTTGCCCCACACTAATTTTTTGTGTATCTCTTATTGTAACTTGTTTATTATAGTTATTGTTTATTGCCTATTGCTCCCCCAACCCCAAAAATACAAAGTTCACAAGGACAAAGACTTTTTCTTTTTTTATTCATTGAAGTATTTTAAGAGTATATGAAAGTACCTTGTGCATAATACATATTCAATACATGTTTTCTGAATATGGGAGGTGTACTTATATATTTTTTTCTATATACACACAGGCTTACATCTATATTTCAATAAAGAGAATTGGCTAGATAGGTAGGTAGAGGTGAAGAGGTAAGTAGGTAGGTAGGTAGATGGAGATGCTTTTGTGTTTATGTGGGAGTATAGGAAAAGATATAAGGAGAGAGAACATTGAAACAGATTCAGCCAGAGTGAGAATCACCATGTCATATCTCTAGATACAATGATTTCTGTACAAGTAATTAGCATACCCAATCTAAAAATTCCTTGTGGAATCACAGAGGAATGATCGAAATTGAGATTCTTCTAGGAAATCCAGGATAGTCTCTGTGCTCATTAGTTAGATCTCACCCAAGGTATGATGGACCCCTCCTCACTTGGAATATCCACCTGAGATCCAGAATTATAGATCCTAGAGAAGCTTCGAAACCATAGACCTTGGCATTCGAGAGGTAAAAGAGAAAACTGGAGAGCTCCTCTCAGTGGCAATACCAAGTAGTAGTGACTCAAGAAAGTTTTATCGCATCTCCATTTCCAAGTCAAACTCAGTAAAAATATAATCTGCATAAAAGCCACAGTAAGACTTCAATTAAAATATTCTGAGACACCTTCATGTTCACTCAACTCTGTCGAATCCTTCTCACCAGATGGCTACCCACAACCTCTCCTTTGTGGAAGTTCCACAACCACATTACTACTCTTCTTCTTTCCCTGCATGATCCACAGCCTATAGTGTAATCTCTAAGCCGCGAGCCCATCTAGTACCAATGTCTCAAGTGCTTCAGTAATCAGAGTACTTTGAGAGCTTTAATTCTGAAAGGATGCTACTAATGACATGGATTTCCCTCTAAAAATCTCCATGTACTATGATTTCAAGTCTTTCTATGTCTCTTTATCTTTTTCTATTTCTGTCTCTGTCTTTCACAACACACATACACATACATATCAATTACAGTAGTCCCTACCTTGTTCTATATGGGAGATATGTTTCAAGGACCCCCAGTGAATGCCTGAAACTGCAGATAGCATTGAACCCTATTCATACAGGTTGAGTATCCCTTATCCGAAACTCTTGAGACCAGAAGTGCTTAGGATTTCAGACTTTTTTGGATTTTGGAATATTTGCACTGCTTGAACATCCCAAATCCAAAAATCCAGAATCCAAAATGCTCCAATGAATATCATGTTGGCACTCAAACAGTTTCAAATTTTAGAGCATTTCAGATTTCAGATTTTCAGATTTGGAGTTCTGATTCTTGTACTCTTGTTTCTTTTTCTATACATATATACCTATGATAAAGTTTAATTTATAAATTAGACACGGTAAGAGGTCAACATTAATAGCTAATGATAAAATAGAACAATTATAACAATATGCCACAATAAAGGTTATGTGAATGTGTGCTTGCACTCTCACTCTTGCGCTCTCTCTCTAAATACCTTAATATTTTTGGATTGTAGTTGACACTGGGCAACCAAAACCATGGAAAACAAAATCATGGATGTGCACTACTCTATAGGGTATTTTTCTATGGCCTCAGTGAGCCCATCATTCATTTCTGGTGGTTATAGAAGAATTTGGAATAATCATCTACATGGATGTAAAATCCTGTTTCTGCAACTGTGGACTGGAATTATACAGCTTTATTTTTCTTTTTCAAGTGAAGTGTACAAAGATACAGTTTATTCCATCTTCCCTCTGGGGAATCTACATATTCCTGTTGTATGTGATGAGTGTGTTGCTATGGAAATAATTATGGCTTTACATTAAGTAGCCAGAAAGCCAGCAACAAGAAAATCGGTTTTATTTACTATTCAGTCATGCATTTCCAACCCCACCCTGCCCCAGCAGACTCTATGCCCTGAAGTTTTCCAGAATTCCTTGCTACAAGAACGGTTCAGCTATGACCACTGGATGGCCACTTTTGGCAATGGTGAGTGGTGCAAAATTTTTAAAAATCTGGTTTTTTTTCTTTGCAAAAATAAAAAGATATTCATCACTCTAAACTAAATTAAGGATAGGAATATACATTCCAATGGATCTCACCTTGAAAATGTGCTTCAGTGGTTGTTTATCACCAAACCTTTGACTTCCTATGAGAACACTGCTCCTGCACCCCAGTTAGCTCCATGCTTTTCCACCCTGGGTGGTCATTAGAATCCCCTGGAGAAACTTTAAAAACCTATAGATATCTTGTCCCTATATAAACCAGGCTCCATGGGGTTGGGACCAGGCATCATAATTTTTCAAAAGTTCCCCAGGTGATTTTAATATTCAGTGCAGGGTTGAGAAACGTGGAATTAGTTGGTGGGTAGAAACCTCCCCTACCATCAAGTCGGCTTTCCATTTGACGTTCCTTCTATTTTTATGAAAGTAGTTGGAATCCTGGCCCAATAAATAGCACTTGTTGCTGACTGCTCACTGCAGCCAGGGACTTTGCATACCTCATCTCAAAAAAATGTTGAGATGTTCCCCTTTTACACAAAAAGAAATTGAGGCTCAAAGGGGTTAAGCAGCAGCAGTGATGAAAAAAAAATTGTTAAGTCACTGCTGCTACTCTTTACTAGAGGATTAAAATGACATACGATAATAGAAAAAACAAAGTCAAGAGAGATACAGATTCTATCTGTGCTCTCCTATGGATGTTCAATGTGAAAGTGTATGTTTTGGTTTGGTTTGGTTTGGTTTGGTTAACCATGAGCCTCAGCTTTCCTCTTAGCAAGATGACAGAATTAGATCAAATGCCTTCCAGTTTCCCCCCAGCCTTAGCATCCTGTATGCTATGGTTGAAACTGCACAGCCCGTAGAAACAGATAGACTAGCTTTTTAATACTAGATAGGTTAAATAGCTCATTTATGAGCTCTGTAATCTCCAATAAGTACACTTCTCTGAGCTCCAGTTTTCTTTATCTTTAAAATTAAAAGATAAATCCGAGTTGTCGTCCAGATTGTAGTGAGGTCTAGGATAATGTATGTAAAGTGCTTGGTTCACATTAGATATTCAACAAAAGCACCATTTGATATGTGTTTATTCAGTCACTCTTCATTCAATAAATATCATGGAAGGTCTTTGAGATTCTGGGCTACAATGATGAGTAAAAACCAGTGCTAAGTTTTCCCTCATGGAGCTTACAATCTGGTGAGGAAAGAGAAATTAACTGAGACAAATGCAGAATTACAACTGCAACAAGCACAAACATGAAGCTAAGAGATGCTATAGTAGGAGAATTTGACCTGGTCAAGGAAGTTAAAAAGAGGCTTCCTGAGGAAAGTGAACCTTTAACTGAGATGAGATGTAGGAATAGTGTTAATAAAACGATGAGAATAGGGCAGAGGGGACAGTAGGGATGACCTCTGTGGCAGATTTCACTGTGACTGGAGCAGAGATTAATGCGGTTGAGAGTGGTTATTGACCAGGCACTGACTGGGGCTTGCAGGCTGTCTTAAGGAATTGTGTCTGAAGCTTATGAGCAAAGAAAGTTATTACAAGATGTTAAACAGGAGGGAAATATGATTAAATTTACATTTTTTTTGTTCTCTTTTGTTTGAGACAGGGTCTTGTTCTGTCACCCAATCTGGAGTGCAGTCGTGCAATCATAGCTCACTGCAGCCTCAATCTCCTGGGCTCAAGAGATCCTCCTGTCTCAGTCTCCAAGTAGCTGGGACTAAAGGTGTACACTATCATGCCTTGCTATTTTTTTATTTTTGTAGAGATTAGGTCTTTCTATATTTCCCAGGCTGGTCTCAAACTCCTGGCCTCAAGCGATTCTCCTAGCTATGGCCTCCTGAAGTGCTGGGATTAAAGGTGTGAGTCACAGCACTCAGCCTGCAGTTTGAAAAGAACAGTCTGGTGTGAAGATCAGACTGGTGGGGAGTCAGCAGAGTGAGGACAATGAAGTGAATGAAGAGGCAGTTATCCCCTGGGCAAGAGAGATGATGCTGCCTCTGTCAGAAGACGGTTACAGACATGGAGAGATATGATGGATTTGAGGATGTAAGGGGGATAAAATAGACAATTTTGGTAAAGGATTTGGAGTGCGAGGTGGTGAGGGAGACAAAGAGAAAGGAAGAAATAACATTCTGGATTACAAAACCAAATGAAAATTGGCGCTATTTGCCAAGACATGTGACCCAGGTTGGAAGTTTTATGGGGTAAAAGGGCATTGAAAAAGATGATGAGATAGGTTTTAGACATGTTGTGTTTTAAGTGCATCCAAATCTTCTAAGAGGCACATTTACCAAAGGCAAGTACCATTATAGGTACTCAAGAAAGGAAGTTTCCCGGTGATGATCAACATCACACAAATACAATCTAAGAGTCTTGTGCACTCATTCTTGTGTCTCCCCGATCCATTATGCACACGGAAGCCAGAATGACCTTTAACAATGCAAATCCATTTAGGTTGCTATTGTCTGAAATCTTGTTATTACCACCCACTGATTGTAGCATTGTCTAAAGTTCTTCATGTGGCTCACAAGGCTCTCCCTCATCATTGGCTGCACCTCCATCCTTGAGTGAGCTCATCTCACTTTCCTTCTACTCATTGTGTCCTCCATGTTGTCATCCTTTCATTTCTCAGATATGCCAAACTCCTTCCTATAACTACCATATCTATGATCAAACTCCACTATATCACCATACAACCTTCACATCACCAGACTGGTACTGCTACTCCTCCAAGATTCTATTTAAACACCACAGTCTCAGGGACACTTT
The DNA here is from genome assembly GCF_037993035.2 of Macaca fascicularis. Lineage (NCBI taxonomy): Eukaryota > Metazoa > Chordata > Mammalia > Primates > Cercopithecidae > Macaca > Macaca fascicularis. The sequence goes on from NC_088390.1 coordinate 50,873,662, forward strand.
CTCTATTCCCCACTCCACCATACACTATGTTAGATTCCCTTGATGTACATTCCCCCAGCACTCTCCTTTTCACTGCCTATCACAACAGGAAGTATAGAACATTTTGTATAATTTTGGCTTATTATTAGTCACTCTTACTAGAACAAGGGATATGTATTTATTTCTTATTGATGCAGTCTTAGCATGGAGGTGACTAAGGACAATTTCATGGGAGAAGACAATGAAGCTATAACTTTGTCTTCAATGTGTCCCAGGAAGAAACAATGGCAGGACAAAGGTATGGAATTGAAGCCAACACATATTCAAAAACATACTTGATAGTTTAGCCCTAGGCCCGGGAAGAACTTTAAGGAGAAGAATGCTGTTTTGGTGAAGAGTAGCAGTCTGTTTTGCTGAAGATAACCCAGGAAGTCTCCCAGTTCTGCAAAGAATATGCCTTAGGTGGCCACTGAAGGAAAGTGCTTCAAAGAGATAGATGAGGCAAGGATAGAGAACACCCTTCACCTCACAGTCAGACAGAAGCCCACTGACTCAACCTTGTCTTTGGAGCACTTGGTATGTTCAATGAAAAAATAATTAAAGACATAATGGTGGACTAAAGCATTCTTTTTTAGTTTCTAGTATACACAACAAGTATCAGTTGCCAAAGGTTTCAGAAAACGTTTTAGGACTACAAGTATGTAATTTATGAAATTCTATCCATTAGGTTATGTCATTCCTTATGAATTGGAAAATATTAATTATGTCATTTGATTGAATTTTTATGAGTAAACACCTTGGTTGAACTCATAAGGCACTCATTCTCCTACTTCTCCTGCAGGGTGGGAAAAAAATAAGTGAACCTACAGGGTTGAGTCATGTTATATCACAATAGGCATGTACTAGCCTATTGCAACACAGAAGAATAAAGAATCTAAGTTGAGGTTGAAGATGCACTAGACACTTCTTATTTTTGCCTTCCCAATATCAATCTCCCATTCAGCAAGTGTTTTGTGGGCACACTTGATTCAATTTAGCTGACTTCAGCCCAAAGCTCCAGGACAGGACACATGACCCAGTTGGAATCAATTTAAATAGTATATTCCCTCAGTTTTCATTAGTGGTAAATAGGCAGTCTGTGGTCTCCCAACTCCTACTGGGACATAGGAGAAAGACATACTACTAGTCACTCTGCTGGTCAGACCTCAGCCTGGCACTTCAGGTAGCCACCTTGTACCAAATAAGAGAGCCTGATGGAGGTTTGGGACAGTTATAAGGAAAGCAGACCCATGGGATAAAGGAAACATCGTCCTAGTGACAATGTCTGAGTTTTTACCACCAACTGTTCTTGAAGTGAGACTATCTCTGCATTTTATATTCTAAGCTAATAAATCCTCCATATTTAAGTGTCTGTCCCTTGCAATTGGGATAATTTGAAACTGGCTATAGCAAATAGTAAAGGATATCAAAATGCAAAGAATGATGAGGCCAGAAGAAGTAATAAGTCAATAAGCCAGAAACAAAGTGGAAATCAGAAAATGAGGAAGGAAGATTTTTAAGCCAAAGACGAATGGCTGTCATGAACCAAGCTAGGAAAAGTGGGACTACAGGAGGTTAGGCTTTTGTGGTGCTTGGAGCATGGGACAGGTAGCAGTTCAACATGCATGAAAGGGCTAAAGAATACTGTATTTGCTGCCGTAATGAAGTCCCATGAACTGGTGGCTTGGGATGGCAGGCATTTATTGTCTCACACTTCTGGAGGCTGGAAATCTGAAATCAAGGTGCTGCTAGGTTATGTTCCCTCCGAAGTATCTAAGGGAGGATCCTTCCTTGCTTCTTCAAGCTTCTGGCAGCCCCAAACTACTTAGCTTGTGGCAGCATCACTCCAAGCTCCACCTTCAATTTCCCATGATTGTCTTCCCTTTGTGTCTCTGCATCTGTGTCCAAATTTCCCTCTTCTTATAAGGCCATAATCGTATTGGATTTAGGGCTCACCCTATTCTAGAATGACCTTATCTTAACTCATTACATCTACAATGACCCCATTCCCAGATAAGGTCACATTCTGAGGTACCTGAGGCTGGACTTCAACATATCTTTTTGAGGAACACAACTCAACCTATTACAAATATTGACTTGCCTAAACCCTTAGAACGACCACCTGGGAAATTTATTCTTTTGCATCCCTCTGCTCCCCTCCTCTTTTTCACATCCCTTCCACCATTCAACAGAACTCTTTCTAATTACTTTCTTATCCAGGATCCAGCTGTCTGTCTATCAGGTTAACTTCCCAGCCCTCCTCTATTTTCAGAAAACTCTACCTATACTCCGTCCACACCATTACATGCATGGGGATCCCAAAGGGCACGTTCCTATACCCACACACAAGTGATGGACCTCAGGTGAAAAGCTGATCCTACCTAAGCTAAAATCCCCTTCTAGGAACTTAGAATTGAGACTGGGAAAGACATGTGGGCTCTTTCCTGGTGGCTAGTTCTTTTCCACTTAGGAGTTGCAGGCTGTAGCCATTTTTTCTCATATGGACTAAGAGGCAGAGAAAGCCAGTATTGACACAGGGAGGGGAACAGCACACACTGAGGCCTTTTGGGGGTAGAGGGCAGGGAAAGGGAGAGCATCAGGAAAAACAGATAATGCATGCTGGGCTTAATACCTAGGTGATGAGTTAACAGGTGCAGCAAATCACTGTGGCACATGTCTACCTATGTAACAACCCTGCACATCCTGCACATGTACCCCAGAACTTAAAATTTTAAAAAATAATAATTTTAAAAGGAGAGAGAACAAAACTGACTCCAAGACTCCAAAAGCAGAGTAGATACAAGAGACAAGCAGGGGTGCTGTGGGCATTGGAGGCTCTAGTTTCAGTCAGCTCCTGAGACTCAGGGGCTTCCTCCTTGTGCTTGTGTTCCATGAGATACGCCTCTTTCATTATTCTAATTCACCTACAGTTTGTAAGTCAGCCTTCAGACATAAATAACTTATAAATACATTATAAATACACTGTATCAAAATCCGCTATTAAGGAAGTTTGTGATATGGTTGTACACACTGATATGTGAAGGATTTGAAGGCTCAACATGTTTTATAGTCCAGTATAATCTAGAGCTAGAAGTCTTAATCCAAAGATATGAAACTAAAGAATGGCAACAAAAGGCGGGAGGCAAGGTCTTTCAGGGGGGATGAGAATATTCCAGTTGCTTCTAAATAATATTGTGCAAAGAGAATTCAAAATTATTAAGTGGTTCTCAAACTTGAGCATGCATGAGAGTCACCTAGGAGGCTTGTAAAATACAGAGATCTAGGACCGCCTCTGAATGTACGAATTGGTAGATCTGCACACAAGGGTTTGCCTTTCTAACAATTCCCAGGGTGATTTGATGCTGTTGGTCTAGGGTACATACTTTGAAAACCACTAATTTTGAAGTCTGGCATTGGGTAAGGAAACTGTGCCAGGCGGTGCATGCGAGCACTTAAAAACTTTTCTTTGTGTGGGAGGATACTTCCCTTATTTGGACCAGCACTGTGAATAAGTTGTTCATTTTGGAAAAACCTTTAGAGAAATTCAGAGGAAGTATGTAGAAGGCACACTTTAAGTTTCCTTGCAGATTGTTCCTTCAAAAGTATAAATTTTAGAGGTTACTTGTTGTATTCAGAAAAGATGCTGGATTCAAAGCCTGAGAACTTTGCTTCTGTATTTGTACTTGCTGTGGAACATCTTTGGGTCTCAGGTTTCTTATCTCTCAAATAAAAGAATTGAATTATTTTATCTCTTAGATCACTCTTGGCTCTAATATCCTCACATCTATGATGTTGCTCAAATATTGCTCCTGAAACTCCTCTGAGTGATATTCCCTAAGCAAACACATTCAAAGACCATCTCTAACCACCCCAGTCCACACCCCTCTGAAGGACAGAGTGGCGGTGAGTGTGAAGCATGCAGTACTTTGCAGTGTTTCCAGGGAACATATCACAAAAGTTGAACCAAGAGGAAACTGCCCCAGAAGAGAAGGATGGTCTCTTTAAACTCTTAAACCATTTACACTGAATTGTGCTGAAGTTTTTGCAACCATTTAAAGCCCCCAAAGCCCTCAACTTAGCTTGGGGTGCTGATCAAAACAAATGGGATGTTGTAAATCATACTCTAATGTCCAGGGCCTAGCAGAACACAGGCAAATATTTGATATCCAGCAAAATTTTTTTAGCTCATAGAACATATTGATCAAGGGAATATTCCCTTGTGCCCAGAAGGCTCAGACAAGACACAATTTGATAGACACACGTGTAAGCCATAGCATTAGGGATTACACACAGCAGCTCTCAAAGGCCTAGGGGCATAATACATTGCATCAAGTTGGAAAACACACTCAGATTGAAGCCATAGATGCTCCTTCAACCAAGTATTCAGGCATTCTTGCCTTTGTAAGAACTGCAAGCAAAGACAGAACACCACCAATGAGTTTTCAGGTGAGAGACTTTAAAAACTGGGAGTAGAGATAAAAGGAGAGAAGAACAATTTGCTATCTGTGTTCTTCATTCCAAGTCTTCCTGGAGCAGAAATTTCTCCTCTTCTTTTCCCCCTTCAAACGTCCTGAGGCAGTTGCCATTTTGGAAGAAGGATGTATCTGGACATTAAAATAGTAAAAATAATAATAGCATGTTACTTTGTGCAATCAGCATTCTAGGTACTAAAGAATACAGATAATTGAGACACAGAGCTTCCCCTCAAGGATCTCATATCCTCACCTGAGAGTGAGCTTTCAAAATATACCTCCGACAGCATGGTGACCGAGCTGTTGCGGTGTGCAGAAAGGAGAGAAACCCAAGCTTGCTTGGGTGTTTCTGTTTTGTTGTTGTTGTTGTTAGTTTGTTTGAGACGGAGTCTCGCTCTGTCCCCCAGGTTGCAGTGCAGTGGCGCCATCTTGGCTCACTGCAAGCTCCGCCTCCCGGGTTCACGCCATTCTCCCGCCTCAGTCCCCCGAGTAGCTGGGACTACAGGCGCGCACCACCACGCCCAGCTAATTTTTTGTATTTTTAGTGGAGACGGGGTTTCACCGTGTTAGCCAGGATGATCTCGATCTCTTGACCTCGTGATCTGCCTGCCTCAGCCTCCCGAAGTGCTAGGATTAGAGGTGTGAGCCACCGCGCCTGGTTGGGTGTTTCTGTTTTGATGGCAAAATGTCTGTTTGGCCGGGCGCGGTGGCTCACGCCTGTAATCCCAGCACTTTGGGAGGCCGAGGCGGGCGGATCACGAGGTCGGGAGATTGAGACCATCCTGGCTAACACGGTGAAACCCCGTCTCTACTAAAAATACAAAAAATTAGCCGGGCGGGTGGTGGGAGCCTGTAGTCCCAGCTACTCGGGAGGCTGAGGCGGGAGAATGGCATGAACCTGGGAGGCAGAGCTTGCAGTGAGCCGGGATCCCACCACTGCACTCCAGCCTGGACGACAAAGCAAGACTCCATCTGAAAAAAAAACAAAAAAAAAAAAGTCTGTTTGACTAAAAGCAGTTAAAATATTCCTTTTGTGACCAAGGTGTCCCTGCCAGCTGCTGAAGAGGGACTGCTGAGATACCTGGTCTCAGGCTGAAGTTCTACATGGGTGGTGGAGGGTTTTTCCAGGAAGACAACTGTGAGCATAATGCTGATGATTTCTGTCTGAGGCTTGTGCAGTTCTTAAGGAGGACCAACCATGCATCCGCTATACTGGAATCCCCTGGAGTATTTGTTAATAACTCAGACCCTAGGGCCTCTCCTCAGACCCAGAGAATCAAAATGTCTATGAGAATGATCCTTACAAGGAAATGAAAGGCAGAAGTATCATGAACATCTTTCTTCATCAACCCCTTAGTTGCATATTCTACATCAAGAAGGCTAGATGCAAAGAGGTGATCAGGATTTGCAGCTTTCTAAAGGCTGTAGACTTTGCCTCTTCTTCACCCTTCTAAGACAATGAGAAAACAAAAGTGTATATTGCTCTCTGAAAGGTATAGGAAGAGTCAACATAAGATATAGACCCCTGGTTTATAGTTAAAGGCAGTAAGTTTGAAACACGCTAGGTAAAATAGGTTTCTTTACTGCCAGAAATTTTAGAACATTTAACAGGTTTACACGTATTGTCAATACCTAAGAGGCTGTGCATCAGTCAAATTCAGCTGCTGATAATAAAACCACTCTTATTTTAATTAGCGAGGGATTTGATACAAGGAATTGAGAGTTTATAAAATTGTTGGAACACTGGCATGCAAGCTCCATGCTGGGCCTGCAGGAATAATTTTCAGAATCACATCAGAGTACTGGCTTGCTAAGGGAACTGTTACGATCCGGAAACTGCCACAGGAATCATTCCATGACAGTTAAATAAATGTCTCCCTGCCTGCTTACCCCAGTTTCAAATTCGTGTCTTATCCAAATGCATCTGACTGGTAGCCTAATCCTATCTGGAACTCTAGTGCAAAGGAGTTTGGGAAATACAGGGTTTAGGTAGTAAACTTGATGTTGGAACAGATGTTGAGTGAGACAATCTATTGTATACACCACAGGCATGCCTGGTACACAACATTTTCTGAAGTTATTTAAGGACACAAAACCATTTTTTTTAAAGAAGCCTCTTGAAAAGCAAATGTTTCAGGGAACACCCTTTCACACATACTAACCCAGGTCTGCCTCCTCATTGGCAAGGAGGGAAGCTGATGCCCAAAGAGACTGGCTACTTGGCTGATGCTACCCAGTGAATTAGCAGCAGAACAGGGAGGGCATGGAGCCAGGTGTGACCCTCCTCAGTTGTCCAGCCTTGCTTCTTGCACTGCAAAGTGCCTTTGCTTCGCTTTTAAGGAAGCTTGAACTGAACTCCTGAATTATGCAACAACAGAGCGAGCTAATAAGCTCTCCTGAACCTCCAATTAAGTAGAAGGATAATTATACCCTGGAGTTAGGAGAGCAGCTGAGACTGGGAGTATTACAGGAACTGTCAGCTACCGAGTCGCTTTTTAAACCTGGCGTTTCACCCTTGCTGCATTTGGAAGGAAAGTCGGAGGAGAAGAATAAAACCTCTCAGTCTCAGCCCACTTTGGACAGCCCATATCGATTGAATGGGCTCTTCTCCTATTTGGGCAAAAGGGAAGAAGCCTGCTGCCCCTGCCCTGCAAACCTGGCAGAAGCTGGCAAGAGGGTTTTCTGTTAGGAACACATCTGCCTTTGTATTAGTTTTGACCTCATGTTTTCAGCCACCCCTCTGAAATCTAATTTTTCTCCTGCAGGACTATTATACTGCTGCCTCGCACCAGCCGGCCTTACACCAGGTTCATGTGCCCCTAGGCGTGTCTAAGCCTTCTCCCAGAAATCTGATTTCATCATGGCAACCTCCATCTCCCCTAACCCCTCAACTAAAGATTAATTTTTCTGTGTGTTTCCCTGCTCAGCACTTACAAATGTGTTTGTTTTGCACTGTCTTAATTATTCTGATTTATTAATGTCACATGTTTTTCTACAGTGTAATTGCAGTCCTCCTAAGATACCTCAGATTATTAAAAAATAAAAGCAGTTGTTCCAGTGGTGGAAGGGAAACCATCTTTCAGATTCACACAAACGATATTATTTTTCCTGTCAGAATTTGGAATTTTATCAGCCAATTTTCATTTTTAAGGTGACAGGTACAGTTTTCATGTAGCAAGCAGAAAATGATAAAGTAGTTGATCAGAACTGACAAAACCTAAAGCTCAAAGAAAAGAAAAAAATCGCTGACTAGCCAGAAAATCACACCCAAATCAACATGCTCCTAGTCCATCCACAAAAATTGCAGTGCAGTTAAAAATTGTCAGAGGTAAACAGAAAAACAAAACAGATAACAATGTGGCAGTCAGACATTCAGTCACGGCACCAGAACTTTCTACTCTATGGTTTTCAAACCACCTCCCCCTATCCCTCAGCACAGTCAAATCTCCTGGGAGCTTGGAAAATCTCCCTGATGCCCAGGTTTTAGCTCAGACTGATTAAGTGGAGATCTCTGGGGGTGGAACCCAGACATTAGTATTTTTAAAGCTTTCCAGGGGGTTCATATTGTACAAGGTTGATTGCTCATTACAAATTCTCATCAACAGAATTCAAGTAATATAAATTCTTACATTTAATTCAACATGCTCCAGCTATTTGGTATCATAAAAACACAGACAATAGGAGACATGCCTGAAATGCTTTACAAGTATAAAACAATTTGCAAAATAAAAAAGCAATTTCACATCTCATTTAATCTTTCCATTAGCCCCATGACTCATGGCCCTTTTTTATAAATGAGAAAGCTGAAGCTCAGAAAAGCTGAATGCATTGGCTGATACCATAGAACCAAGCGTGGAAACACGAGCCACCATCTGTGGATTCTGACAACAGCACCCCAAACATAGAAAGTTTTTTTACAAGCTTGTAGAAGGTGTGTATGTATGTGAGTGTGTGTGTGTGTGTGTGTGTATTTATTATCCAAACTGTATAGATAAGGCAGCTGAGGCTCAGAGGTGGTAAAAGATTGGTCAGGATCACACAGTTTAGGCAGGGAACAATGGCTCAAGCCTATAATCCCAGCACTTTGGGAGGCCAAGGCATGTGGATCACCTGAGGTCAGGGGTTTGAGACCAGCCTGAGGTCAGGAGTTTGAGACCAGCCTGAGGTCAGGAGTTTGAAACCCCATCTCTATTAAAAATGCAAAAATTAGCTGGGTGTGGTGGAATTCACCTGTAGTCCCAGCTACTCAAAAAACTGTGACAGGGGAATTGCTTGAACTGGGGAGGCAGAGGTTGCAGTGAACCGAGATTGCACCATTGCCCTCCAGTCTGGGCAACAGACCGAGGCTCCACCTAAAACAAAAACAAAAACATGCACACACACACAGTTTATTAGACTTTTAACACCTATAACTCTTCTACCAAACTGAATCACTAGGCGAAGTGTAAGTATGTCTTTTTTTTTTTTTTTTTTTCACATATTGGCCTTTGAAGCTCCTTTCTGCACCTCTTGATCATATCTTGGGCAAATCTCAACCTGTGTATCCACTCAGGTTTCATAAAGTCTGGCTTAACTATCAATCTCATCTTGAACTTAGCCCTACTGTCTCCTCTTCTCCCTCCAGTGCTAGCTTTCCCCATGGCTCTGGTCCTCAGTGATGATTATTGCAGAGGTCTGCTCCTTCGTTCCTGGGACACTTTCTCCTTCTGCATCTCTTCCATTTTTAACATGTAGGGGACCGGGAAGAAGACTTGAGGGAAAGAAGCAAGAAGCTCTTTTTCTTGACTGGCGCCATATCCGGCACTCCCTTGACTTTTATGCCCATTGAGAAGCAGAAGTCCAAATATCGGTTTCCTTAAAGTGATTCATGCCCACTTTGCAGAAGGCCCTGCGCTGCCATGCGCTCTCATCTTGCCCCCTCCCCCATCTTCTGCTATTGTCTACAGCTCTTACTACTGGGCTCCCTCACCCAGAAGCCAGCCCTTTTGGGCACTGTTTTGGGTTAAATTGCTCCCCACCCTCCCCCACACAAAGACACACTGAAGTCCTAATCTCCATATGTGTGAATGACTTTACCTGGAAACAGAGTTTTTCTAGATGTCATCAAGTTAAGATGAAGTCATTAGGGTGGGTCCTAATCCAATGACTGGTGTCATAAAAAGAGAAAATTTGGAAATAGACATACAAAGAGAAGAGAATGCCATGTGAAAGCACAGAACAGAGGGAAGACAGCCACATGAAGATGAAGGCAGAGGTTGGGGTGATGCTGCCACAAGCCAGGAACGTCTGGGCAGGCAGAAACTGGAAGAGGCAGGCAAGGGTTCTCTGCTAAAGGATTCAGTGGGAACGCAGCCCTGCTGATGTCTAGCCCCCGAAACTGTGAGAGAACAATTATTGTTGTTTTAAGCCACCCAGTTTGTAGTACTTTGTTACAACAGCCCTAGGAGGCTAATACAGACACTGTTCTGCCAAAATGTTCCAGTCCGACTACCTATTCCTTTCTCACATAAGAAACTTACACCTCCTTGCTTCTCCAATTAGTTACAGAAGAGTTTAGCATACCAATTTTCTGTTCCTTTGCTTCCCATCACAGAGTGCCCCTAGAAAGTTTCCTGCCTTCAAAATTTTCCAAGTGAGAAGCAGTACCAGGCACTATATTAATATACACCCTTGAACGCAAACAGCATAAAATTCAGCTCTATCAAAAACCACTCCATCGTGCTTACTTTGATGGGAGTAACAGTGGTTTTACAGGACCTGCATCCTAATAAGCTTCTTGCCAGGGAGGAATAAGCTAAGCCCCAATTCCTGCAGGTCCTCTCTCTGACTCCCAACAATTTCTACGAGTGGTTTTCTCAGCACTTCCCTTAGTTAGCCTGGACTTTCATTGAAAAAAGAAAACACCTGTAATCTTTTCCCAGAGAGGCAGAATGGAGTCAGTTCTTATCAGGAACACCGGATGCTCCTGCTAACCCTCTAACCCCTGATCCCAGTGATGTCTTCTCTAATGGGGAATGTTCCAATTTTAGAGACTGTGGTAGGTTGATAACAGCCAAACAAGTTCTGCTACCCTCTCAGTAAGTCCTGCTGGGATAAGAGTTCCAGATCTTTTTAAAATATAGGTGCTTCAGCTAATGCTGTGTAACAAGATGCCCCAACATCCAGTAGCTTAAATAATAAGTGTTAAAAAGACACCATGCCATCAGCTGGGCATTCTTGTTTCTGTGGGCCAGGCTTAACTGAATTCAGCTGAGCTTACTCATGCTTCTGTGGTCAGCTGTGGGTGGCAGGAGGCTGGCCGAACATTGAACTAGGATGTCATTGGCTGGTGGTTGGCTGGGATGTCTTGACCTCATGTCCCTCCTTATCCAGCAGGTCAAGGCTTGTTGTCACTGGGGCTGAGCAGGATCCTAAATGAGTGACAGAAGCATGCAAAGCATTTGGAGACCTAGACTCCGAAGTCGCACACGGCTACCATTTGCATGAAAGAAGTCACAGGTTAGCTCCGACTCAAGGTGCAGGGAAATGGACTTTGCCTCCTTAGTGAGACAAAGTGCAAAGTCAAATTGCAAACAGCTTGGATACAAGGAGCAATAAAGAATTCTGGCCATTTTTGTTGTTGTTGTTGTTGGCTATGTACCACTGTAGGTATCTTTTGTATCTGTTGTTGTATATTAATCAGGTTAAATTACATGAAATGCTATAACAAACAACCAACAAAAAATCTTAGTGGCTTTTTTCTTGTTCACAACCCAGTCCCATGAGGGCTTGGAGAGAGAAGGTTTGTGCCAAGTAATTTTTCAAGGCTCCTAATTGGATTCCTCCTTCTACCAACACCTCAGAATTACCCTATGAATACTCCACATGTAGCCCTCAGGTGAAAGAAGAAAGCGCATGTGAACGATCACGTAGGATGTCTCAGAGCCCAAACCTAGAGGGGCTTACATCGTTTCCATTGGCCTGAACTTGGCTAAGATTTCATGAGCCATCTAACTGAAAAGGCATCTGAGAAGGCTCTTTGATGCCAATGAAGAAAACTGAATACGCTTTGCCTCATGTCTTTAGCTTTATGGCTGTAGCCCAAATCTCAAGGCAACAGAAATCCCAACCTGTAATGTTTTCACCCACGTCAGTGTTCTTTCCTCCACACGCCCAAGGGGACTGCTGGCGCCAGGCTTAGATCAGATCACCTTTTTTTTTTTTTTTTTTTTTTTGGCTTATCTTTTTAATCCTTCGGAGCTGGATACTCTCATGAAGCATGGAGATTCTTCAGATGAGGGAAGGGGATGAAATTAGCACCCTAGAGTCACCATCTGTTTCTGGCAACCCTGCTCTAGATATGGATTTGCTTGTGCATCTAAAACCTGCTAATCTTTTACACTGAAATACTCCTACACCTTCCCAGCTTCTGTACCTGCTCCAGAGGAGGCTACGTGAGGATATTCTTGAACTCTGCTCTTTCATGAGCAGAGAATATTTCCCATTGTTCCGCATTCAGTGTTCTTCTCCAACATCATATCACTGTGCTTACCAAGCCACAAAAAAAAAACCCGGATGATGAGACCAGGTACACTGGGTTCAAATTCCAGCTCTGTTACTTACACTTAACTGTGTGATCTCTGGCCAGTTACCTAACTTTTCTGATTCTTGATTTTTCTCATCTTTCACACGGGAATGATGCCACTTTCTGGGACGATGGTGAGGGCAACCATGATTGTAAAGCATCTACACAAGGTAAGCACCCTATCAGACTATTTCTCATCTTCTTTCCTTCTTCCTCTTCCCCACCTCCAGTGACCCCATGAGTGCGGTGAGAATGAAGAGGAATGGGATTGGAGCTCTATTAAGTGATGTGTAGAGACAGGGTTTGGAGGCAGATGCAATGGGGAGGTGGCATATAACTTGCCTGTGAATGTTTAAATATGGATTAAGGATCCTGGAGTCATGGAGTTAAGAGAAACCTGTTTTCACTGTTGCAAGGAAGTTTTTTTAGGAAATATTATGAGCAGAGAGGCTTAGGATTTAACACGAAGACATGCATTTTTCTCCAGTTGTGGGACCTTTTCACCATAGTACCATCCTCTGGTAATTTGGAAGTTCACCCAGATGTCACATTTGTTCCGAAACCCGCAAGTCTGTGATAGGCCCTAAGGTGATGCCTGTGTAGCAAAAAGATGACTCTACCCTCCCCTGGCAGCCAGGTGTTAAATCATCACTAGATGGCAGTAACATCTAATGCTTAATTTGGTGAATGATCAAACCACTTTACCTTTGTTTGCCTTTTGCTTCTCTGTTTCAAGCAAGCATTCACTCAACACAAAGCTGCGACAGTCTTGAGTTTTTCTCAATCCTTATTTTGAAGTTGACTTAGAGACTTACAAAATTTTAAAAGGGAAAGAATAGTCCATGTCTCAAGCTACGAACAACAAACTTCTCACTGGGCTCTCAGAGCTCCGATTAAAAGACTTCAGACATGCCCTGGACATAGAGGAAAAGATCAAGTATCTAATACCCTCCATATTGGACCAAGGGTCACAAATTTGGACAAATTATTTTTTTTCTTAAACAAGAAAAAAAAGACATTAAAAAAATTTATGCACCTGGTGGGGATGAGCCCACTCTCCTTAGCATAAGAGCCATTTAGTTCCCCAAACAAGTTTATTTTGAACTTCACTTTTATTTTTTCTCCCAGATCCCTCTCTCTTGCTCCCAAATTCATTTGTATACTCAATGCTGTTTTTTTTCAAGGCACTATTAGACTAAAGATGAAAGAAAAAGATTGAAACATTAAAAAGGACTGGCAATGTTATAAAGTCTATACCATGCTCTGGGTGTACCAAGGAATCTGGGGCTATGGATCCCAAGATGTTCCAAGAGGGAGTTTAGTGAGGCTTTGAGTTAGTCCCAGAGAACTTCCGGGTCATTCCTGGGCCCAAAGCTTTGGTATTCTCCAAGGCTAAATTTGTTCTCCAAGGAGACTAAATATGAAACCCAGGTCCACTTATCTCTGTGTTCAGGGACCGAGTGACCATGTAAACGTCCAGCAGGCCTAATAAATGTTGATAACAAAAGCTTCTCTCCCACCATGAAGGAGTTCCAATTACAGTTTATCATTGTGTGAGACTTGACATTAGATACTTTGCATCGTTGCCTATAGTATTATCAGGCAAGCTGTAAAATGGAGCAGGAATTAGTTTGAGACATGCACTAATTAGTTTGAGACATGCACTGAGATGGAACAAGGAATAACTCTAAAGGTATGGGAGGTCAGGTAATGCCTACTGTCTTTGGGGCTGTACCTTTTTCCATCTTCATTTTAGAAATGGCTATACCAACAATTTGCATCTAGTAAGTGGCACTTACACTTAGATTGGTGGAAATTAACCAGTTTAACAGGCAGGTGTGTACACTCTCGGAGGTCTTCCTAAGCAAGAAGACCCAGGTCAGTAACTGGGTCACTGAAACTAGGATCTCCAGAATTGGGACTACTGCATTAGACAAGTTGATTGGTTGGATTAAAAATAGGACATCAAGGTTGTAGTTCTATTCTATAGACTGAGTGAATGTAGGGGGAGAAGGTAAAAGAAGGGAGCTACCACCCAAACTTCGTCCCCTGTGTTCATGAATACCACCAGTAGACCTGAGATCTAATTGGCAGCAAGGAGTGTGGGAGTCCCTCAGACATCTGGCGCCATTAAGTCTCAAGTCTAGACAGTAGACTTAACATGAAACCAGTCTGCAATAGGGAGTCATGCAACACTATTCATCTCCATCAGAAATAGCTCAGGTGGAGCTGTGCTTGCAGCTGTGGAGCATCAGCAGAGCTAGCTGGGACCAGCTGGGGACACAGAAGCAGTGAAAGCCAGGCTGGGGCTAATGCAGCATTGAAAAAGTTGTGTCTCTTGACATGTCCAAAACAGTTGCCACATAGGAGCTCTCTTGACAATTGTCTGGATTGCAATCCACTGAAAATAACATTTCCTATCACAAGGAATTGATATACAAGATTGACATGCAGAAGTGGACACTAGGAGCCATCGTTTTGCCTTGAAGTGAAAACCCAAGACTGCTGTTTACTTCTCTGGCAGTTTCTAATGTATATATTTACTTTCAAATTTTGCTTCTTCAGTGGATAAAAAAAGATCTGCTGATGAGAAGACAGGGAGAGGAAAGGAGAGCTCTGAGGCAGAAGCTTTGCCACCATTTTAATATCAGCACTTCCCAATCGCTACTTTTTAGTCATTTGAAAAAAAATTTTTAAAGGATGAACTTAGTTGTATTTTCTTCTTAGAAATTTTAACTTTGGGCGTAGAATATTCTGTCAATGGTAAGACAACATATCCCATCTGGAATGACAGTGGAGGCCATTCTTAAATTTATCAGCAAAATAGAATAAATATTTGTAATACTAGGGTAAAAATTCTGACAAAGCATTATAGCTACTTACAGGAGAAAAAGTTTAAATTCTACCGCTCTTGGACCAACTAAGCAACTGACTTCTAAAAATTTTGATAATCATAACTTCCAAGTGACAATGGCATTTTATTCATTAGAATGCGAGCTCCAAGAGGGCAGGGAATTTTGTCCGTTTTATTCACTGCTGTTTTTCCAGTACACAGATGATAGTGAACACATGGTAAATATTGTGAATAAATGAATGAATTCAGGGCTTATGAGAAAAAACAATGAGATAAGAAACGATACCTGCACCCATTTCAGTGTTTCAACAAGGACTCAGCTTCTTTTCTCATGTCTTTATCATGTTCTTCCTCTTCCTTCCACTCAATCTATTGCAGAGTGTTTGGGTTTGCCGAAAACTGGATGAGATCTCTCTGATTCTGAGCTTCCCGCTTGGTTCTGCTCTGATTCTAAAGAATCAAATGGAAAGAGCAAAGGATGAGAGTAAGTACAGCCACAAAAATTCCTGGGGATACTTCAGGATGCACAGAATAAGGGGGTTTGGATAGTCATCGAAGGATGCAATTCTCCTCTAGTCTCTGGATCACGAGGAATAGAATGAAAGAATATGTTCTTAAATTGTGTTATGTGAATTGATTTTTATCCTCTTTCTCAAAAACCTTGCAAGGATAACCATATGCATAATTAACCCCCCCCCCCCCCCACTGAAATATTCCAACTGACAAGGGTACCATTGTGCCATTTCCCACAAAAGGGTAACCATGCCTGTGGCTTCTTTCAGACTTGGATTATTGTAGGCTCTCTGGTCACCTTTTGTCCAAGAAGAGAAGGCCACAGTTAAGGTACTGATTCTGCCAAACTCAGTCAAACATCCTGAAATGTGTTCCAACGTTTGGAGTTTGACAAAATCCCAGCACATTTGGCTTGGGTCCCCTTTCCCCTTAATTGCTGAGCGCAAACAGAAAATGTAATCCATCTGCTTCACAGTCATTTTCCCAAAACTCATCCAAATGTTCCTTGATGAGAACTATTTGACGTCTTTGTCTTGTGGGCTTAACACCTTCCTTCTCACGTTTTGTTTCTTCGAACTAGGAAGCAGACAGAGCCAACAGTAACAGGACTCAGTTTCAAACACAAGACATAATCTGTAAAATCACGTGCTAGGGGTGGAGGGTCAAGAGTCTCACCTCCAGAATGACAGCTGTGAGATATCTGAGGGATAATTAAGGGAGCCTCTAGAACAATGATGTCCTTAGAAGGCAGGAGAGCACAGTTAACTGAGGATAGATTCCTTGCCACCTCATATCCACTGAGCCTGGGAGCCAACACCTCACCCCAGTTCCGGGGTGAGAAAGTCAGAGGCAGAAATTTCACTAATTTCTACTGTTTCGTGTTGGTCACTATTGTGAACACCCCAGCCTTGTAAACAAGGAGCTCACAAGATCCATCTAACATCCTTTTGTAAGATACTGAAACTCAAAATGAGACAAAAATGAGTTAAAGTCCTAACTAGTATGGTAATTACTAGTTTTGTGACCTTGGTCAATTTCCTTATCTCTGAACAACTCATGTTTTCCCTTTGTAAATAAAACTAAAAGTTTCCTGGCATATTTATTATGAGACTTAGGTAAGAGTATATAGTTTAGCACAGTAGCTAGCATTTAGAAAGTGCTAAATACAATAGCTATTTGTATTGTTGGTTTTTATGACAGCTTTGTTTTTTAGAACATTTTATCACACCAAAAAGAAGCTCCATATCCATTAGCATCACTCCCCATTTCTTCTTAATCCCAAGCAACTGCTAATTTACTTTTTGTATGGATTTGCCTATTCTGAACATTTCATGTACATGAAATGATATATAATCCTTTGTGAATGACTTCTTTCATTTGACATAATGTTTTCAAAGTTCCTCCATGTTGTAGCATGTATCAGTACTTCATTGCCAAATAATATTTCATTGTACAAATATACTACATTTTATTCAATCATCAGTCATTGGAAATTTGGACTATTTACATTATTTGACTATTACGAATAATGCTCCTATGGACATTTACATACAAGTTTGTGTGTTGACCTGTTTTTATTACTTCTGTATCTATACTTAAGAGTAGAATTTCAAAGTCAAATGTTAACCTTTTGAACATTAAACCTCTGTGTTTAACGTTTTAAAAAACTGCTTTGTATTTTCCAAAGTGGCTGCACTGTTTAACATTTCCTTGTAGCAGTGTATGAGAACTCCAACTTCTTCATATCCTTGCCAACACTTGTTATTATTCATCTTTTTCATTATAGGCATCCTAATGGGTGTGAAGTGGCATCTCACTGCAGTTTTAATTTGCATGTCCCTGATTGCTAATGATGTTGAACATATTGTATGCACTTATTGGCCATTTGTATATCTTCTTTGGAGAAATGTCTATTCAGATTATTTTCCATTTTTTAATTGAGTTTTTGTCTCTTGTTGTATCATTTCTTTACGTATTTTAGATACAAGCCCCCCTGTAGCCTGAATGTGTTTCCTAAAAATTCATACGTTAAAATCTAATCACCAATGTGATAGTATTAAGAGGTATGGCCTTTAGGGCTGATTAAGTTATGAGAGTAGAATCCTCATGAATGAGATTAATGACCTCATGAAAGAGGTTCGAGGGAGCTGTTCATCCCTTTGGCCCTTTCATCCCTTCCATCATGTGAGGACCTAACAACAAGGCACTATCTTGGAAGCACAGAGTAGCTCTCACCAGTCCCTAGATTTGCTAGTGCCTTGATATTGAATGTCCCAGCCTCCAGAACTATGAGAAATAGATTTCTATTACTTATAAATTACCTGCTCTGCAGTATTTTGTTATAGCAACAGGAATGCCCCTTATCAGATATACGATTTGCAGAAATTTTCTCCCATTCTGTGCATTGTCTTGTCACTTTCTTTATGGTTTCTTTTGAAGCACAAAAGTTATTAATTTTAATAAAGCTACATTTATCAATTTTGTTTATTTTGTACTTATGCATTTTGTGCTATGTCTAAGACATTATTGGCAAATCCATAAAAAAATTTGCCCCTATGTTTTCTTCTAAGAATTTTATAGCTTTAGCTCCTACATTTAAGGTCTTTGATCTATTTTGAGTTAATTTTTATATATGGTGGCAGGGGATCTAATTTCATTATTTTGCATATGGATATCCATTTGTCTCACTTGAGAAAGCTTATTCTTCCCCCATTGAATTTTCTTGATACTCCTTCATGGAAAATCAATTTATTGTAATTGAGAGAGTTTATTTCTGGATCCTCACTTCTATCCTATTGATTTATATATCAATCCTCATGCCAGTACAACACTGTCTTAATTACTGTAGATTTATAGCAAGTTATTTGTAGTAAGTTATTATTTTAGGCAGGGTCTCACTCTGTTAGTGCAGTGGAGTGATCACAGCTCACTGAAGCCTCAACCTTCTGGACTCAAGCAATCCTACCACCTCAGCCTCCCAAGTAGCCAGGATGACAGGTGCACACCACCATGATTGGCTAATTTTTTGTTTATTTATTTTGTGGATTTGGGATTCCCTATATTTCCTAGGCTGGTCTTGAACTCCTGGACTAAAACGATCCTCCCACTCTCCTACCTCAGCCTCCCAAATTGCTACGATTACAGGCATGAGCCACTGCACCCGGCCTGTAGTAAATTTTTAAATCAGTAACTGCAAATCTTCCAATTTTGTTCTTCTTTTTCAAGATTGTTTTTCTATATATAAAATCATATATCTTCAAACAGATAGTTTTGCTTTTTCCTTTCCAATCTTAATGTCATTTATTTCTTTTTCTTGCCTAATTACCCTGACTCAAGCCTCCCGCACAATTTTGAATAGGAGTGATAAGAGCAGACACCTTGGTCTTATTTCTGATCTTAGGGGGAAAGCTTTTAGGCTTTCACGATTAATTAAGTATGATGTTAGCTGTGGTTTGTTCATAAACACACTTTAGTAGGTTGGGGAAGTTCCCTACTATTTCTAGTTTGTTATGTGTTTTCTGTCATGAAGGGGTGTTGCTGTTGTTAAACAACAATGCCACTGTTTTCTTTTTCCCTTTTTTCCTCTCTTCTTTCTTTTTTTTTTTTTTTTTTTTTTTTTTTTTTGATTTCTTTCCAGAGCCTGGTAGGACACCAGGACAACATCAGGAAAGAGGAAGCCACAGGCTGCCATGCATTCACTCCCTGAAGTGCCCTATGAGCCAGCATCTGCCACCTCCTTCCTCCTGTCCACCCTTCTGACCTGGCAGTGCCCTTGCTGTTCTGGCACAAGATGCACCCCTACCACTTTGATCTGCTTCACTGGCTTACCGTCTTCTAGTTTTGGGTCTGTGGCTTCCTGTCACTCTTCTTCATGGTTCGGATCTCTCTTTTCTACTTCTTTCCAGGTGTCCTATACTGCTTTGGCAGCTACTGGTGTTTGGAAAGCTAAAGGCTATTTTTCAGACAGAAGAATTTCCTTTTCACTCCTGTACCCAATTTAATTCCACAAATATTTCATGACCACTTTTTTTTTTTCCTGCCAGTCTTTGTTCTTGTTTGATCCTGGTAATCTTCACAATAACCCTATGAAGCTGTTTTTGGTTTGACCCATTTTACAGAAGAGAAAACAGAGCCTCCACATAGCTAAGTAGTTTTTCCAAGGTTACATGCATAGTAAGTGGTAGAACCAGAATTTGTTTACAGATCTGCAAGATCTATCTGCTTAGAGCAAAAAAGAGTGATACTCACAGAGTGACTAATGCTGAGATAGAACTCAGGGCACCGGGTACCATGTTGGAATAGCCAGGAGGAGCTGGAAAAGTGGTCTTGTTTAAAACCCGAGGCTGCTATTGATCTGGCCTCTGCCAACTTGTCTTACCTTATCTTTCAAAAAACACATGCCTATCCACCCAAGACATGCTGAACCATATCATGCGATCTCCATTTCTGTGGTTTTTCATGTACTGGTCCCTCCACCTCAGCCAAACTGCCTACCCCATGGAACTGTGAACTTTCAGATGCCTGGCTAATGCCTCTACCTTGGATTCATTTCTTCTTAAAAGTATTTCTGACCCGCCCCAAGCTGTGCTCCATCATATCCTGTACATACCTGTGTCATGGTACCTACCATACGTATGTCTTACTCCCTCTCCCTCTCCCCTATGACCAATCACCAATAAACCATGAGCCCCTAAAGGCAGAGTCATGGTTAGTTTTCCTCTGTAACCCCCAGGACCCAGGATAGTTCCTGGCTCATAGTGCATTCTTCGGCATGGATTCTTGAATAACTAATTGAAATCTTTGGGATGAGCTCTTGTAGACAGATACCCTCTCTGACTAGATTTAAATTTTCTTTCTGCCCAAATAGATTAAAAGGTGTGACATTTTCTTAGTCTCTTTCATACTGAGGAATCTGAATTCTAAACCAAGGAGTGCAAGCCTGTGAAATTTGAGCTTAAGACAATAAAGTTACTCTTCCACTTTGTACATGACAACTCGCAGTCACCAGTTCTCCATGAGGCAAACCTCACCAAAGATGATAATCCAAACGAGGAAACCAAGGACCTCACTTTAAATGCACAGCAATAGCACCCTCCCATTGTATTGGAAGAACTGACCTTCTTAGGTGCTTCACCACATCCAGGGATCTGCAGTCAAGGCCACCTTTAGGTTAAAAAGCACAAGATGGTCATTTCTTCAACTATTAAACAAAATAATAACTTGACTTCTGGCTCAATGCCAGCTCAGGGAAAATAAGCCAACTGCAAGAAGAGGAACTTTCTGGACTCTGTGGCAACTCTTAGAGCAAAGTTTTAGCACAGCTACTTTTTGCTTTCTCCTCCAAGAGAAAGCTGTGAGGTCAGGTCCAGGATGACAATACCCAATAACCCCCAAAAGACTCCTGGTTTTAATCCTTGCCAATTTCCCTCCAAGTCCTGGCACAACTTGGGCTGAAAACACACATGCTATTTTCATTTAAGCATGAATGCTGAACCACTGGGTATTTTTTTCCTGGGTTTTCTGTTAACTCTGTCTACAAAATGTGGTTTTAAGAAATATTACTCCTGGTCATTTATCTAACAGACCATACTGTGATCTGTAAGCTCCATCTTTCTTGCAGCTTTCACATTCTATTAAAATGGGATCTTTTACCAGGAAATTTACTCAGACGGGGGAGTTCATTTGAGGTTAAAACTGTAAAGTGGCCAATTATCTCTCAGTCATTGGTTGCATATGATCTTTACCCCAAGCTTTGGAAATAAAGACAACATTTAGCAAACGTTCTGCTCCAAAGCTAATGTTTTGGAAAGAATAACAGCATGTTGGGAATAAATTACATGGTCTTTAGTGCATTTTAGTGTTATTGCCTGTTAACACGCAGCATGGTGTGCCAACTCATAAGAGAACTCCAGTCTTCTAGGGAATCGATTTCTGATTTGTTGAGCTGATGGCGTCCGTGTTATATCATTGAACAGACGAGGAGTACAGGGGGCCATGTCTGTGGGACCTCATCTAGGGGAAGCTATGACTCATAGGCTGTCTTTTCATTCTGATACTATCCAGACCATTAACACACCATGGGTAATGGCATATGAGGTCTTTCATCTAGGACTATCCAGTTACCCACTCATGAACTATACTGATCCTAAAAGAGTCATTTAATATACCTAAATCAAGTAACTAGCCTTGCTAAAAGGCCTACTAGGTACGAGGCTTTTGGCCAGGCTCTGTAGAAGAATAGTAGGATGCTTAAAGAGAGAATTGATTCCATTTATATGAAATATCCAGAATAGACAAATTCATAGAGACAAAAATTACATTAGTGGTTTCCTAGACCTGGGAGGACAGGAGGATTGGAGAGTGTTGTCTAAAACATTTGGGATTTCTTTGGGGGTGATCATGAAAATGTTAAAAAATTGATTAAGATGATGGCTGCCGAACTCTGTAAATATAATAAAAGCCATTGAAGCATATACTTTAAATGGGTGAATCATATGTGAGATATGTGAATATCTCAATAAAGCTATTAAAAAATTAAAGAAGAACCTTGTCCTCACAAAGAGAGGAAATGTTAGTAATTTAGGTAGAAAGCACTAAGGACTAGAGACAGGTACCACAAAATGCCAAGGGAAATCCAAAACTGTGTAACTTCCATTAGACTTTGTAGGATTTCCTTTCTTTGGGGATTGTTTCACTCTGTCTTTGGTTTCAAAAGATGAGAGGTCATGTTTAGGTCTTTGAGGGTAGGAGCAGAAAGATAGCTCTTAATAACTAACTAAATAAAAAATTCGTGATACGACAGCAAAAGATGTACTGGGAGCATGAACACCAGACTTGGACCTGCTGGCAGGGTCCCAATGCAAGCCAGCCTCAAACCTCTCTTGTAGCTGGTTGCAAGCAAGGTGTTTTATTTCAAGGGAAAAGGAGTCAGAGATTTTTTTTTCCTTTAGACTAACAAGAAACTGCCTGTTACTCTACCTTCTCCAGTCTAAAGACAATTTTACTGAAGAGCACCATCCCCACACCTACTCAATCTCCCACATTTCTGGGACAAAGGTATCTAGGATCAGAGCAGCCCACGAAATAAATAAGCAACAATTAGCCCTGTGGTAACTTGTAAGCCAAAATGTTACTCCATGCACAGACAACTCAGGTGTGCACTGTTGTTCAGGCCACACCTGCTGCCATAGAAATTCTTTAGGCAGAAGGATAAATTGTATTTCAGGCTTAAGTGATCTATCTTTTAGTGGGGTAGGCTTGTTTTATTTTAAAAGATGTATTTCCACATTTACCTTCGCTGAACTCCCTCTCTACTATCATTTTTTTTATTATTTCCCCAAATTTCCAATATTTAGCCAAAAGCAAAATTATCCAGTGTATTAACTATAAATAATTCCAAATAATGTCAAATATAATCATGCTTTTTAAACTTTTAAACTAATTTAAATATCTTAAATATTATAGTAAATTGCTTTTGTGCATAACATTGAACTTTCAAGCCGCAATGCACATAAGCATTTTGGAGAAGTTTACAAAGAGATTATTCTACTGGGCTGTGGACCTGAATTCCAGGCTTAGTTTACTCAGTAAGTGTGGGCCTCTTTTCTTCCTGAGGATCTGCCCACAATTTTGCTCTGTTCTTCGTTTCTGAGTTTCTCAAAGCTGAAACAGAGGCTGAGCTGAGGGTTCAGTAAAAAAAAGGTGGTAGAGCACGCATCAGAAAGCCCCAAACTCCACTTGCCTTCTAGAGGCGCCTATGACACCATCCTGTCCCCTGGATGACAGTTCTGCTAGTTCCACACTGGAGTACTTTGAAGCTTATGGGTCAAAGTAAACTGAGTGGTGTGGTGTCTGTTTTGCCCCTGTGAGCCCCTTTTTCCTGGGATATGTGGAGACAGCATTCCTTTCTCCAGCGTTCATCGCCACCCGCCTTCCATGACAGTGCGAGCATTGACTTTGGGAAGTTGCCAAATTTTTAGTGTGGTCCTTGAACCCTTGACCTTCCAGGCAAAGGCAATGATGCTACCAGCTGAGCAACACAGACCTATTTCCTGCGTCAATGACTAAACAGATCCAAAGGTATGTGAGGCATTTCTTTCCCCCCCCCGACCTTGTCCAGCCTTGGCACAGCTGCTGGCACAGCCAGAGGTGCCTGCCCCTGGGAGCAGCTGCTGAGTGTCTGCCAAGCCTCCGGAGGGCAGAGCTGTTTGTCAGCTGGTTAGTGCATTTTTTTTTTTTTTTAACCTTGGATCTCCTTACCTGAAAATAACTAGAATAAAACTCATTTTAATGAACAGTTTTGATCTTTTTTTCTTCTGTTTTTCCTCTTATCTGATCCTGTTTTCTGTTTTATTCTTAACGGGAACCATTAACACATGACAGGGTAGACAAATGTGCATGTCCCTTCATTTTCAAACCTCCTTCTTCCTCTAAAATGGATATGAATAAGCTCACACTCTAGAATGGAGATTAAAATATCAGCATGTCAGCAAAATTAAGACAGAAAAGAAGCAATGGGCTTTGTAATCGACACATTGAATTCTCTTTTGAAACAATTTTTCTTTTTCTTTTTTTGACACAGGGTCTTCCTTCCTCTGTCACCCAGGCTGAGGTGCAGTGACACGATCTCTCGTCACTGCAGCCTTGACTTCCCAGGCTCAAGTGATCCTCCCACCTCAAGCCACCTGAGTAGCTGGAACCACAGGCATGTGCCACTATGCCCGGCTATGTTTTTAGTTTTAGTAAAGACAAGGTCTCATTGTATTGTCCAGGCTGGTCTTGAACTCCTGGGTTCAAGAGATCCTCTGGCCTCAGCCTCCGAAAGTTCTAGGATTACAGGCATGAGCCACCATGCCCAGCAAGGAATATTTTTAAGGAATATGTGACAACATGGAAAAACACTCACTCTATTGTCTGATTACAGTTACTTAAGAATGGATGATGCACAAGCAAAGACTATCCCATATTCCACAAGCCAAAAGTGGAATGTGAATATCTTCTTTATTAAACTTCTGGCCGAGCACGGTGGCTCACAGCTGTAATCCCAGCACTTTGGGAGGCCGCGGCAGGCAGACCACCTGAGATCAGGAGTTCGAGACAAGCCTGGCCAACATGGAGAAACCCTGTCTCTACTGAAAATGCAAAAATTAGCTGGAGATGGTGGTGCACACCTGTAATCCCAACTACCCGGGAGACTGAAGCAGGAGAATCACTTGAACCTGGGAGGCGGAGGTTGCAGTGAGCCAAGATCGCTCCACTGCATCACCCCAGCCTGGATAACAGAGCAAGATTCTGTCTCAAAATAAATAAATAAATAATGTACTTCTTTTAATGTCATTATAATATTGTTTAATTAGCATTTTTTTTAAAATAAGAGAGGAAAGGAAAACAGTGTAGCAAATCACAATCACACACAAAACTGCCCTGCTCATTTTTAATTTGGTGGGTTGATTACTGGATATAAAACAAAACCTCATTCTGCTATTCTTTTCTTTCTCGCTCTTCCTTTGCAAGGCACAGCTCAATCCCTTTGGTACCAAGAAGTGAGCAACTGAGTTCAGGTCTGTTCTCAACCACTCTGGGAGCAGCTCGCATTTCCAGGATTCACTGTGACTGCCCAGTTTCCTCGTGGGGAGGAGTGATAGCTCTCCTGACTACGGAAAGGCACATCACTGATCCTCGTTCAGAAGGGGTGATTTAGAACTTTTTCTAACTAAAGGATCCTTCTCATCTCTGAGTGACAGGGCTGTGAATTCCCAAAGCTTTGGCAAAGCACGCAGATTTTCTTTCCAGCTTACTCCCAATCCAATAAGACGGGGTGAAA
Organism: Macaca fascicularis; assembly: GCF_037993035.2. NCBI lineage: Eukaryota > Metazoa > Chordata > Mammalia > Primates > Cercopithecidae > Macaca > Macaca fascicularis. Next base: position 50,898,906 of record NC_088390.1, read on the forward strand.
AGGACTAAATGATGCAGATTTAGCCTGGACATCCTGGACTCCAAGCCAGGTGAGGCTCCATCTCAATAAGTCCATCGTCTTCCTCAGAGTCTGAGTTCAATATTCTTAAGTCAGCCTTGCAACATGGCGGTTAATGTTGAAAATGGTGACTTTGGCTGAATGGGCTCCACTGGAAATGTTGACAACCTGATAAATTTTTTCAAATTGTTGACCTCACACTTTCTCCTGGTGCTTTCTTTGAAGCTATGGGGCAGGTGAGGAATCTAATCTAATACTCCCATGCTTTCATATAGCTGTTGTGGCAAGCCTTGGCAACAAAATGTCTGGGCTTAAATCTTGGCACATCATTTGCTAACCTGCTTAACATCTCTGAGCATCATTTTCCTTCTTTGTAACATGGGGGAAATACTAGTGCCTACTACCTCTTATGGGTGTTGTGAGGGTAAAATGACGTGACACCTGTAAAGTATTCCCATAGTGCTTGGCACACAGTGCGGTCTCAATAAATGTTGGTAGTGATGTTTGTAATTATTATTATTATCATCTTTTTTGTCTTTTTTTTTTTTTTTTCCTTTTTGTGGAGAACGGGGTCTCGCTATATTACCCAGGCAGGTCTCGAACTCCTGGGCTCAAGCTATCCTCCCGCCTCTGCCTCCCTGAGAGCTGGGATTACAGGCGTGAGCCACCGCGCCCGGCTATTATTATTATCTTTATTCTATTACCCCTCCATTCTTTACTTTATTCACCTCAAAGTGAACTAGAAGCACCTTGATATGGAGATGAGGGCAGGAAACCTGGAATCAGATCTCTTCAGTTCTACTCACTGAATGGCCTTTCACATCTGAATCTACTTCCACATCTGTAAAATACAGATCACGACGCCCACCTCAGAGCACTACCAGGAAGAGTCAATGCAATAAAATACAGGAAAATGCTTGATACATACTAAATGCTCAGTAAATAATGGTTGAACCGGGACTTAGGTTTGGGTCACTCACCCAGATTGTCCCATTTTAACCTGGGTTTCAACTAAAGGAGAAGGCATCCCACCCTCCTCTAGGTCACTTCCAGCAAAAACCAGCAGGACAAGGGAGCCAAAACATTAGCAAGCTTTTGGCAGATGCCTGACAAGGAGTGTGATCACAAGACCTCCGTGCAGAATTTTGACAACCGAATGTGCAAATTACACTTATTCAAGCTGAAATATCACCCAAGTGTGTTTTGGAACCACAGTGACCACATCCCAGCTGGACTGTGGAAGTGAAGCTGTCCAGCCAAGAGTTTTATTATTTTTATTTAAAAGTGTGAATCATCAGACAAGCAATGCTCTCCAGCCAGGTGCTGTATTGAGATTCCACGTCAATATCTACTTTTTTGGCAGTCGAGCAAAGTGAAGGTGCCAATGAGAAATTGTTCTGGGTCTGGAGAGATCTCTGGTTTAAGCAGGGTCACCTTGGGACTCTCTCTTAAACGGCCTAGGACTCAGTTTCCTCATGTGTAAAATAAAATGACAATAGGAAATGCTGCATAAGTGGTTGTCAGGATTAAATGAGGTAATGTGTGAAAAGTGCTTGGAAGAGAACATAGTAAGTGCTAGATATGTGTTTGCTATAATGATAATAATTAGTGTGCTAAGGCCTTTGGGATTTTCAAAAGGCATCATGTTTTTGCATCTCTGTAATAGGTTTGTATTCTATTTGGAGGAAAGACTTTGTATGTAGCAAAGGAAATGGTGACACTGAACTGTTTGCAATATATGGCAACTGAGCGTGATTCCTATAGTCTGAGTGGCTAAGAACAATTCTCTGCGGAAGAAAACATTAGAAGTAGGCCATGCCGAAAATGTAGAAATTGAAGTAATTGATAGGGAGAGAAGGGCATTTTATGGATGGGGAATAGCTTGGGAAAACTGTCCGGCCTCCCCTGATGTCTTTAAAGAACTCTGGCAGCTTGGGTGTAACTCTGCAAAAAAAGAAAAATCCAAGATTTTAAGACTGCTTAAACTGCCTAATTTCACCTGTTCCATACATTAATTCTTGCTTTTATTCTCCTGGTTATTAAGCCACTAACTCTCATTGCCCAGCTATTGTTTTATCCTAGTGTTGCCCCGTTAGCTCAACACATAGTTCTGTCTTTAAATTTTAAACCCCAATTTCCCTCCTGACTATGGTTTCCTCCAGTGGACTCTTAGGGAAGCATCCCAACAGGTTGACACAGTCATCCAAAATCTTTTTTCCAAATACCACATCCACAGGGAGCTCCTACAAATCTCATGAACTGGATATGGGTACACAGTGAGAGGCTCTGTTATGTTTTAGGGACAACGAGTAGAACAGGTTGAGTCCTGTGATAAAGGCAGTAGAGGATAATAAAAGCACATTTCACTCACATACAATGAAAGAGCTTCCTAGAAGCATAGACAATTCAGTAGGACAGGCCCCCTACCCCTGGAGTCTCAGTAGATGGGAAAACCAGGGCTCTAGATTTTATAGGTAGGTGGATATGCAACTATGCCCAGAAACCTCCCCAGTGACTCTCATCCAAATTTTACCATTGGTTTGCTCAACCTTCCCAGTGCTTAACTACAATGACTTTGCTTGGCCAGGCACAGTGGCACAGGCCTATAATCCCAATGCTTTGGGAAGCCAAGGCAGGAGGATCACCTGAGGCCAGGAGTTTGCGACCAGCCTGGGCAACATAGTGAGACCCTGTCTCTACAAAAAATAAAGATTAGCCAACATAGTGGTGCATGCCTGTGGGCCCAGCTACTATGGAGGCTGAGGTGAGAGAATCATTTGAGCCCAGGAGTTTAATGTTGCAGTGAGTGATGATCCCACCACTGCACTCCAGTCTGGGTGAAAGAGACCCTGTCTCTTAAAAATAATGGTAATACTGACTTTGCTTCCTGCTTTGAATAATGTTATGTGTCTACCAACTATAAGGTAAATTTCTAAATGGTAACAGCTTTATTCCTTTCTGCTGTTTTGTTTTTAATGTTTTTACAGAGCTAAACTCTGTACTTGGTGTGTATAGAGAAAACACATACACAACACAACAAAAACAGTAACAACAAAGGCAAAATAAGAACACTCTGGGCCAGGCACTGTGGCTCATGCCTGTAATCCCAGCAATTTGGGAGGCCGAGGCGGGTGGGTCATGAGGTCAGGCGATCGAGACCATCCGGGCCAATATGGTGAAACCACATCTCTACTAAAAATACAAAAATTAGCTGGGCATGGTGGCACACACCTGTAATCCCAACTACTTGGGAGGCTGAGGCAGAAGAATCGCTTGAACCCAGGATGCGGAGGTTGCAGTGAGCCGAGATCGTGCCACTTCACTCCAACCTGGGAGACAGAGCGAGACTCCATCTCAAAAAAAAAAAAAACCAAACAAACAAACAAACAAAAAAACAATCTGAGAATGCTCTGATTTTGAGAAACAATCTCAAGTCATAGGTTCCATTTCTGGTTCTACAATTTACTAACTGAGATATCAATATGTTACAAAATTTTCTAAGCTTCCCTCCCTATCCACAAAATAGAGATTATGACATCTGCTTACCTTAAGGGGTATAGTAATACAGAGAAATAATACATGTGATATCATACATAAAGAAACATTTCAAATAAAGGAAAAATAACTCAATCTAAATTTATAAAGAGTTTGTGTTTTCTTTTTTTGAGAAGAGAGAAAACGAGGATAATCACTATTTTGAAGACTACAAAGGGAAAATTCTAAATATTATTTTTTCATGTCAGAATTTTATTTTATCATTTGGACACAGAGAAGAAGTAAGCTAATGAAGAGCGTTACTTCATAGCCTTTGGCCAAAAGTGTCTTTTTTACCCCAAGGTCGGAGAAGACTAGTGATGTAGAATTTAGGGTTGGCTGTGTTTTTGCTCACTTTGCATTGTGTGGTTTTTTCTTGAACACCATTGCCTCACCAGGTATTGAAGAGAAATATGTTACAGTAGTTGGCCAATATTGGATTGGCTCAAGCCCATTTTTCTTAGCTGACCTCTTAGAAACTATACATAAAATATGCTGGGCGGGGTTGAGGGGAAGGAAATTCCTTTGTTTTTTGAGGAAGTGTTAGCTTTGGCTCATTCCAGGATGGACCTTCCAGGGTTCTCAAGTTTTCCTTTCTCTTAAAGATCTTTCTTTAAGACATATTACTGCCCCTTAGTTATAGCAGGATTAAGGTCCAGTGTAATGCTGCTAAGCTTTGGACAAAGAGAAAGGAGTCCGACTTGCTGGCTAATCTGAGTGATTAGGAATAACGTGCTAACATCCAAACTCTGTGAGCTTTGGGTTGATGTGACCCTTGTTTTGCCTCATGTGCTTCTCATAATTGCAATAAAGCATAAGAAGGCCAGTGACCAGTGTGGAAATGTGAACCACAACCTATTAAGTTCATATTATTTGCCAGACTTTTCTAGGCTTTTTGGTTAAGTTATTTGATCTTTGTAGCAAAGACAGAGCCAACATGGATGAGTTACCTCCTTTTTATGGATGAGTAAACTCATGTCAAATAATTTGCCTAAAGTCAGATGGCTGATAAGTGGTAGAGAATGCTTCTCAGAGAAAGTGAGATTAATCCAAGTTCTGATGGAAGTGAGGCGTGTCAACCATCCTATGGACTTATAAAGGCATTTTATGCATTGCATTTGGCAATTCATAGATTAAAAGTAACTTGGCCCAGAAGACTGAAGACTTGGGTTCCAAACCTTGGTCTAATATTTATAAGCTATGTGACCCTGGACAAATCACTTCATATATTTGAGTTGAAGCACTCTACCTCAATGCTGTTCAGACGATTAAATGATATAATATATATAAAGCTATCACAAGACTTGGGACTTAGGAGGCATTTAAATTGTAGTCACCACCATCGTTATCATCATTATTAAAAGCATCACTTTCACCAACACAGTAATTATCATTATTGCTAATATCTACTTTATTTACCCTTATAATTTTAGAGGGCTATAATAAGATAATGAATGTGAAAATGCTTTGTACCAAAATATTAAAAGCACTTAAATCTGGGGGACATTCAAATATAATTTTCAAATGTAATAGATGGAATTCAAGAGAATTACTGTGAATTCCACAGTAGCCTTGACTCAAGTTACTCTAGAGTCTTAACCCTGAAAATGCTGAAAGTTGACTTAAAGTGAAAAAGTAAACATATTTCACTATTCTTCAGATCATGGTGTTGGCACTTCTAAAGGCCAACTATATATTGATTGCTCAGTTAATTATTGACTTCATATTAAAGCTTTAACAAGAAGGTCTATCAAATATTCTACAGCACATTTCATCAAAAAGGGTGAGGTAATAGTCAGACATTTACTGTTTTATATAAGGCAATGTTCTCTTAAACCTATGAATAGGGAGAAAAATAAGGATCTAAAAATTTTCTTTGTACCCAAAGGAGATGGGAAGGAGGGAAAGAGAGTCCGTGTTTAACTAAAATTGCACATACGATTCTGAGACATATGTCAGTCTTGCCAAGCCCCATGTGAAAAAGGAATAGCGACTAAGACATAGAATGCCAATGACTAGTTTCTGCCAGTAGAAATCTATGGGTTGTTTAGTTTTATAAACAATTCTGAGAACTCAGCCTTTAATGAACACAGCTGCTGCCAACTCAGTGGTTTCCAAGAAGCAGTCATGGTGATGATAAAGAAATCCTATAATCTATCGACATGGTTTTACTGCTGTAAAGGCTAGACTATCATTAATAGCTCATTTTTGAAGACTCTATTATGGCCTAACTTCTGCATCAAAGGAGAATTCTGGAAATCAGGAGGAAACTTCCACCGTCACAATCACCATCTCCCTCATTCTTCGCATGTTCTGATATACTTTGTTTTGCTATACATCTATATAAGTTTCATTTTTGACACAGGGAACATTGCATCAAATGCAGTCTGAGTCATTAGCAGATTAGCACTCATCTATGACCTGTGTGAAACTTAGCAATATCAAAAGTCAAGTCTTCTCAGGTCTCAATTGAGAAATCTCTGTCTCTTCCAAAAACATCTTTTTCACAATGAAGCTGACAACATTTTCCTGTTCTGTAATATATATGAAATGGAAGGCACAATCTTGTATAAATACTTACACAAACACAAACATTGTAATAGTGATGTCTACACTCCCATCTAAAACTCAGCAGATATTAACATGTTCCTGTCCAGTCCCGAGGTTTAACTTGGAGACTTCCTTCCTTAATTCCTCACCCTGCCCTCATTAGTTGTACAGATGTCCACTTGAAACTTGAGCGGATTCTCAAGTTATCAAGGAGGGTCATCGTCCTAGGGTAGGATGTTGTTTCCTACCTGGCAGTCTTATTCTAATCCTATATTCAGATGGTATTTTCAGAGGGTAAATTCAGTGGTAATTTTCTGGCTATGGTATACTGCTAAATGTTTAAAAACTAGCTTCCCCAACACACAGTCTTGTTTTGTACCATTCGCCAATTTCTCTGATATAAATACTCCTACCACATATACATTTAAGTCACCAACGTAACGGTACTGAACTTGGATTTGGGAAGACATGTACACAAAAGTTTCTTGCAAGCCAGTATGAACCAGTACCTCCAGCACATCACTGTCATAAGGTCCTTCTCCTGGTTTATTGCTCTGGCACTCTCTGTAGAGGATCATTCTCAAATATGAAACCCAGGGCTCCAAATTTTGAGTCTAGATCCCTTCTCTTTCTGTTTTTCTTGCTTGCCTTTCTAAAAGCTCTTACTATACTTCTATTTTCTAATAATAGGACTCTGTGGCCCATGGCCCATTTTAAACAACTTAAGGCCCTTTGGAAAATAAGAAGCACTTGGCAAGTTATTTATCTTTCTAAGGAGGTAAGGAGAACCAACCCTGTGTTAGCCTGTTTCACTTCACTTGGAGAAGAATAAAAATGTTTTCATTTTTTAGGATGTATCCCTCTCCCCAAAAATGAGGCCAAAGAGATTTCTCTAAAGTCACACACACACACACACACACACACACACACACACACACACACACGGAGAGAGAGAGAGAGAGAGAGACCATAACTGGAGTTCTCACACCCTACTTCAAAAGCAGTGCCAAATCAAACAAAATTCTCTTCCAAAAGATTTAATAGGTACAATATGAGAAACTACTCCCAGCAATGTGAAGAGAGTCAAATCTGGTGCCAAATGGATACACATTTTTAAATTGTATTGTGTAGATCTGTATTCTTACTAAATGTGTCTTTTTTCTTCTTGTTTTTTAACCTTCTGTCAGAGGTACATTAAAATCTCCTATCGTATATATGTGTGTGTGTGTGTGTCTACACACACACGGAATACTATGCAGCCATAAAAAGAATGACATCATCTCCTTTGCAGCAACATGGATGGCGCTGGAAGCCATTATCCTACATGAACTAACTCAGAAACAGAACATCGAATACTGAATGTTCTCACCTATAAGTGTGAAGTAAACAATGGGTACACATGGACATAAAGATGGAAAAATAGACACTGGGGACTACAAAACGGGGGAAGGTGGAAAGGAGGACAAGGTTGAAAAATTGCCTACTGGGTACAGTGGTCACTATTGGGTAATGGGTACATTAGAAGCCCAATCCTCACCCATTATGCAATATACTCATGTAACAAAAAAACACATATATCACCTGAATCTAAAATAAAATAGTTTAAAAATAAACTAGGAAAATAATTTGAGAATGAGGAGATGTATACTTCTGTTTATCTATTGACGTAAAACAACCCATCCCCAAATTCAGTTGCTTAAAACAAAACAAAACAAGAAGTTCCCCACAATGATTCTGGGCTTGTCTATTTCACCTAGTTCTATCAATTTTTGCTTTATAAATTTAAAGTGTTCTTACTGGGTGCATACAAATGTATGGTTGTGCTACCTTTCTGGTGAATTGACCCCTTTACTGCTATAAAATGTTTAAAAAAAAAAAAAAACTCCTATATTAATAATTTCACCTTAAATCTATTTTGTATGATATTACTGTAGTTATGTCATCTTTCTTGTTTTTTTAAATTAAACTTTAAGTTCTAGGATACATGTGCAGAAAGTATGGTTTGTTACATAAGTATACATGTGCCATGGTGGTTTGCTGCACCCATCAACCCGTCATCTACATTAACTATTTCTCCTAATGCTATCCCTCCCCTAGTCCCCCACCCCATGACAGGCCCCAGTGTGTGATGTTCACCTCCCTATGCCCATGTGTTCTCATTGTTCAACTCCCACTTATGAGTGAGAGAATGTGGTATTTGGTTTTCTGTTCTTGTGTTAGTTTGCTGAGAATGATGGTTTCCAGCTTCATCCATGTCCCTGCAAAGGACATGAACTCATCCTTTTTATGGGTGCATAGTATTCCATGGTGTATATGTGTCACATTTTCTTTATCCAATCTATCATTTATGGGCATTTGGATTGGTTCCAAGTCTTTGCTATTGTGAATAGTGCTGCAATAAACATACATGTGCATCTTTATAGTAGAATGATTTACAATCCTTTGGGCATATACCCAGTAATGGGATTGCTGGGTTAAATGGTATTTCTGGTTCTAGATCTTTGAGGAATTGCCACACTGTCTTCCACAATGGTTGAACTAATTTACACTCCCACCCACAATGTAAAAGCATTCCCATTTCTCCACATCCCCTCCAGCATCTGCTGTTTCCTGACTTTTTAACGGTGGCCATTCTAACTGGTGTGAGACGGTTTTGATAATTGTGGGTCTGATTAGCATTTCTCTAATGACCAGTGATGATGATCTTTTTTTCATATGTTTGTTGGCTGCATAAACGTCTTCTTTTGAGAAGTGTCTGTTCATATACTTTGCTGACTTTTTGATGGGGATGTTTGCTTTTTCTTGTAAATTTGTTTAAGTTCCTTGTAGATTCTGGATGTTAGACCTTTGTCAGATGGGTAGATAGCAAAAATTTTCTCCCATTCTGTAGGTTGCCTGTTTACTCTGATGCTGGTTTCTTTTGCTCTGCAGAAGCTCTTTAGTTTAATTAGATCCCATTTGTCAATTTTGGCTTTTATTGCAGTTGCTTTTGGTGTTTTAGTCATGAAGTCTTTGCCCATGCCTATGTCCTGAATGATGTTGCCTAGGTATTCTTCTAGGGTTTTTATGGTTTTGAGTTTTACCTTTAAGTCTTTAATCCATGTTGAGTTTTTTCTAATTCTGTGAAGAAAGTCAATGGTAGCTTGATGGGGATAGCATTACCTCTATAAATTACTTTGGGCAGTATGGTCATTTTCATAATATTGATTCTTCCTATCCATGACCATGGAATATTTTTCCATTTGCTTGTATCCTCACTTATTTCCTTGAGCCGTGGTTTGTAGTTCTCCTTGATGTGGTCCTTCAAATCCCTTGTAAGTTGTATTCCTCTGTATTTTATTTTCTTTGTAGCAATTGTGAATGGGAATTCACTCATGATTTGGTTCTCTGTCTATTATTGGTGTATAGGAATGCTTCTGATTTTTGCACATTGATTTTCTATCCTGAGACTTTGCTGAAGTTGCTTATCAGCTTAAGGAGATTTGGGGCTGAGACAATGGGGTTTGCTAAATACCCAATCATGCCATCTGCAAATAGAGATAATTTGACTTCCTGTTTGAATACTCTTTATGTCTTTCTCTTGCCTGATTGCACTAACTAGAACTTCCAATACTATGTTGAATAGGGGTGGTGAGAGACGGCATCCTTGTCTTGTGCCGGTTTTCAAAGGGATTGCTTCTGGTTTTTGCCCATTCAGCATGATATTGGCTGTGGGTTTGTCATAAATAGCTCTTATTATGTTGAGATACGCTTCATCAAAACCTCGTTTATTGAGAGTTTTTAACATGAAGGGGTGTTGAATGTTATCAAAGTATTATTCTGCATCTATTGAGATTTTCATGTGGTTTTTGTCATTCGTTCTGTTCATGTGATGGATTACGTTTATTGATTTGCATATGTTGAACCAGCCTTGCATTCCAGGGATGAAGCTGACTTGACCGTGGTGGATAAGCCTTTTGATGTGCTGCTGGATTTGGTTTGCCAGTATTTTATTGAGGATTTTCATATCTATATTCATTAGAGATATTGGCTTGAAAGTTGTTTTTTGTTGTTGTTATGTCTCTGCCAGGTTTGGTATCAGGATGATGCTGGCCTCATAAAATGAGTTAAGGAGGAGTCCCTCTTTTTGTATTGTTTGGAATAGTTTCAGAAGAAATGGTACCAGCTCCTCTTTGTACCTCTGGTAGGATTTGGCTGTGAATCCATCTGGTCCTGAGTTTTTTTGGTTGGTAGGCTATTAATTACTGCCTCAATTTCAGAACTTGTTATTGGTCTACTCATGGATTTGACATCTTCCTGGTTTAGCCTTGGGAGGGTGTACATATCCAGGAATTTATCCATTTCTTCTATATTTTCTGGTTTATTTGTGTAGAGGTTTTTATAGTATTCTCTGATGGTAGTTTGTATTTCTGTGGGATCAGTGGTGATATCCCCTTTATCATTTTTTATTGTGTCTGTTTGATTCTTCTCTCTTTTCTTCTTATTAGTCTGGCTAGCCATCTATCTATTTTGTTAATCTTTTCAAAAAACCAGTTCCTGGATTCATTCATTTTTTTTGAAGGGTTTTTCATGTCTCTATCTCCCTTAGTTCTGCTCTGATCTTAGTTATTTCTTGTCTTCTGCTAGCTTTTGAATTTGTTTGCTCTTGCTTCTCTAGTTCTTTCAATTGTGATGTCAGGGTGTTGATTTTAAATCTTTCCCACTTTCTCCTGTGGGCATTCATTGGTATAAATTTCCCTCTAAACATTGCTTTAGCTGTGTCCCAGAGATTCTGATACATTGTGTCTTTGTTCTCATTGGTTTCAAATAACTTATTTATTTCTGTCTTAATATTGTTTTTTACCCAGTAGTCATCCAGGGGCAGGTTGTTCAGTTTCCATGTAGTTCTGTGGTTTTGAGTGAGTTTCTTAATCCTGAGTTCTAATTTGATTGCACTGTGGTCTGAGAGACTGTCATGATTTCCATTCTTTTACATTTGCTGAGGAGTGTTTTACTTCCAATTATGTGGTCAGTTTTGGAATAAGTGCAATGTGATACTGAGAAGAATGTATATTCTGTTGATTTGGGGTGGAGAGTTTTGCAGATGTCTATTAGGTCCCCTTGGTCCAGAGCTGAGTTCAAGTCCTGGATATCCTTATTAATTTTCTGTCTCATTGATATGTCTAATATTGACAGTGGGGTGTTATAGTCTCCCACTATCATTGTGTGGGAGTCTAAGTCTCTTTGCAGTTCTCTGAGAATTTGCTTTATGAATCTGGGTGCTCCTGTATTGGGTGCATATATATTTAGGATAGTTAGCTCTTCTTGTTACCTTGATCCTTTTACCATTATGTAATGCATCAAGTGGGTCCCTGACCCCTGTGCCTCTGGACTGGGAGACACCTCCCAGCAGAGGTCAACAGATACTTCATACAGGAGAGCTCCAGCTGGCATCTGGTGGGTGCTCCTCTGGGCAAAGTTTCCAGAGGAAGGAACAGGCAGCAATCTTTGCTATTATGCAGCCTCCACTGGCGATACCCAGGCAAACAGGGTCTGGAGTGGACCTCCAGCAAACTCCAGCAGACCTGCAGCAGAGGGGCCAGACTATTAGAAGGAAAACTAACAAACAGAAAGAAATAGCATCAACATCAACAAAAAAGACGTCCACACAGAAACCCCATCGAAGGTCACCAACATCAAAGACCAAAGGTAGATAAATTCACAAAGATGAGGAAAAAACTGCACAAAAAGGCTGAACATTCCAAAACCCAGAATGCCTCTTCTCCTCCAAAGGATTACAACTCCTCACCAGCAAGGGAACAAAACTGGATGGAGAATGAGTTTGATGAATTTACAAAAGTAGGCTTCAGAAGGTGGGTAATAACAAACTCCTCGGAGCTAAAGAAGCATGTTCTAACCCAACGCAAGCAAGGTAAGAACCTTGAAAATGATTAGAGGAATTGCTAACTAGAATAACCAGTTTAGAAAAGAACTTAAATGACCTGATGGAGCTGAAAAACACAGCACAAGAACTTCATGAAGCATACACAAGTATCAATAGCTGAATCAATCAAGTGGAAGAAAGGAGATCAGAGATTGAAGATCAACTTAATGAAATAAAGTGTGAAGACCAGATTAGAGAAAAAAGAATGAAAAGGAACAAACAAAACCTCCAAGAAATATGGGACTATGTGAAAAGACCAAACCCACATTTGATTGGTGTACCTGAAAGTGAGGGGGAGAATGAAACCAAGTTGGAAAACACTCTTCAGGATATTATCCAGGAGAACTTCCCCAGCCTAGCAAGACAGGCCAACATTCAATTTCAGGAAATACAGAGAACACCACAAAGATACTCCTCAAGAAGAGCAACCCCAAGATACATAACCATCAGATTCACCAAGGTTGAAAGGAAGGAAAAAATGTTAAGGGCAGCCAGAGAGAAAGATTGGGTTACCCACAAAGGGAAGCCCATCAGACTAACAGCAAATCTCTCTGCAGAAACCCTACAAGCCAGAAGACAGGGGGAGCCAGTATTCAAGATTCTTAAAGAAATGAATTTTCAAACCAGAATTTCATATCCAGCCAAACTAAGCTTCATAAGTGAAGGGGAAATAAAATCCTTTACAGACAAGCAAATGCTGAGAGATTTTGTCACCACCAGGCCTGCTTTACAAGAGCTCCTGAAGGAAGCATTAAATGTGGAAAGGAAAAACTGGTACCAGCCACTGCAAAACAACCAAATTGTAAAGACCATCAACACTATGAAGAAACTGCATCAACTAATGTGCAAAATAACCAGCTAGCATCATAATGACAGGATCAAATTCACACATAACAATTTTAACCTTAAATGTAAATAGGCTAAAGTCCCCAATTAAAAGACACAGACTGGCAAATTGGATAGAGTCAAGACCCATCGGTGTGCTGTATTCAGGAGCCCCATCTCATGTGCAAACACACACATAGGCTCAAAATAAAGGGATGGAGGAATATTTACCAAGAAAAAAAAATCAGAGGTTGCAATTGTAACCTCTGATAAAACAAACTTTAAACCAATAAGGATGAAAAAGTTATGCTATCTTTATGTACATTTTTACTTTCAACCTTTTTGCATTTAAATTATGTCTCTTTTAAGCAACATATAGTTGCGCTGCTCTTTTCATCTAAAAATCTTTGTTTGAATAGCTAACCCACTTACATTTCAAGACATATTGATATACTTAGCATTAAATCAATTTCTATGTTCTTCTTCTCTCCTCTCTAGCTGCCATTGTATTAATCCAGTATTCTTTATTGTTGCATTTCCCCACAATTAGCTTACTAATACTTTTACAAATTCTTTAATATATATCCTTGAGACTCAAACATATATTATTTATTAATATTTAACATAAATATAAATTTTTATTAATTGCAAGACAATGCAAAACATTAAAAAATTTACCCTTGCTGTCTTTTGTGCTATGATTTCCACTTTTTTAAATGACACATATATTGTAAACCTTATATAACATTACTATTGTTGTTTTATACAGTCAATACGTATTTACATTTAAGCACAAATGTAATCTTTATGTTGTTCTTCATTATTTTCTGCATTTTTCTTTTTTCATCTGAAATCATTGTTCTTCTATGCAAAGATCTTCTTTTAGTATTTTATGTACTATAACTCTGTTGCTAATAAATTCCCTCAGTTTGCATTTTCTAAATATGTCTTCATTATGCCAATATTTTTGAAGAATATTTTTCTGGGTATAGAAGTCTAGGCTGCTAGGATTTTATTCTTTCAGTATTTTGAAAATGTCATTCAATTGTCTCCTGGTTTTTATAATTTCTTATAAGTTAGCAGTAAGTTTTAGGATTCTTTCTTTAATGCTAATGTATCTTTTTTCCTTTGGTTGCCCTTAATATTTTCTTTCATTTCATCAGTAATTACTGTGATGAATTTAATGTGAGTTTCTTTGTGGTTTTTTGGAAGGATTTTTGTTTGTTTGTTTTGCTTGGTGTTTGTTACACTTTTTGAATCTGTAGCTAATGTCCTTCAGCAATTGTATAAGCTTTTCAGCCACTATCTTTTTAAATATTTCTCCTGCTATATTATCCCTCTTCATTCCTATGGGATTGCAGTTACACATAGTTTAGACATTTTTATGTTGTCCCATATATCTTAGACCCTTTTCTTTATTTTCTATTCTTCTTTTTATTATTCTATCTGTATATTTCCAACTGACATTTTTACATTCATTAAGTCTCACTTCACTTGTGTTTAATCTGTTAGGGTCATATAATGAGTTCTTAACTTCAGTTTTATTTTTCAGGTCTATGATTTCATTTGATTTTTTAATAGAGTCTGATTCCCAGCTAAAGTTTTCCATCTTTTTATTTAATATTTTGGACATACGAATCCCAGTTTTTTAAAAGTTTATGTTTTATAAATTTAATATCTGGATCTCCTACCAGTCTGGCACTCTTGTCTGCTTTTATTCTTGTTTTATTTTTGCTTTTTAATAACTAGACCTCATATCCTTGCATGCCTGGTAATTTTTTATTGAAGGCATTGTGTCAAAAAAAGTGTAGCAAAAATTTGAGTTTCTGGATAACATTTTCTTCCTCCAGAGAGGACTCGGTTTTGTTTCTCTCAGGCAGTTATACTAGAGGCAATTCTCAACACAGTTCTGACTCCATCTCTTTTAGAGCTGGTCTTTATAAAGGGTGATCTATTTCCAGTTTTTCTGTAGTTATAGACAACCTTCCAAGTATCCCAGTGTGAGTCAGGACTAACATGAGGCAAGTGAGCCACCTAGGGCACATGATTTAATGAGTGAGTACCTCCTAAAATTTTGTGCCATACATGCCTCATTTGCCTCTTACCAGTATTAACCCTGGTACCAACTGAAATCCTGTGGTATTTACCAGGCATTTATCCTTGGCAGGTTCTAAATTCCACATTTTGCTTCACAGCCCCATGAAAATGTACAAGCTCTGCTTTCTCTTGGATCCTTTGCCTTCACTTATAAATTCACAAAAATCTCAAGAGGTAATACAAAGCCTTAACATTAGGTTCATATCTCTGCACCTCTCCTTTTAGCCCCTTAAGTTATCGCTTTCTTTGTAAATTCCCCATACTTTAAAGCACATTTTAAAAAATTGAATCTAGCTTTTCCAGTTTTTCTCTGCAGGATAGCTGATCAGATGCTAGCTAGTTATCATAGTCAGGAGTGGAAATCCCTTTTGTTTTTCTGTGTGTGATAATGAAAGGTAGAGGGTCAAATTTTATGTTTTTCTCAAATTGGAAATATTCTTTCTGGAAATGTGAAGTCATCTGCATGGATCTTCCTTTTCTACTATCCATTATTTGAATGCTGGTGTTCCAGTGGACTTCTCCTTTAGTATTATTATCCCTGAACTATGAGACATGTTGCCTATATTCAGATAAATTCCAGGTTTAAATATTCATTTCAGAGCATTCTCTGGGATTCAAACTCATGCTACAAACACTATGTGGCATTTTTACACTCATTATGTGTAAAAATCATACAGAAATCATCTTTTTTATCCTCTTTACCACTATCAATTTACTTTTCCCTATCTTAATTAATTATGGTTGCTTTTCTCAAGATCTATCTTAAACTGCAAGCTTCAGAAAGTCATCCTCTATTCCATTTTAAACTACACATAATTCCTCAAGTCATATGTGCACAGGAGATCATAATCATATATAAACCTACCCCTATCATCTCTCATACATTGAGGTTGTCCTAATTAAAGACTAATGATGTCTCATCTAGACCTTCCAAATGTCCTGCTAATCCAGGGATGGCAAATGTTTAGCTATGTCTGCTGACACTTTCCCTGCTTTCCTTCTTACACTCACGGTAGGCATCATTTCTTTGCATTGAAGCCTTTCCCGATGAGTCCAGATGCGGTTTTAAAATCCTTCTCAAAACAGTACTCCAAAGAGACACTACCAGAGATAAACAAATTTACACCAACTTGTCATCTCCTCTCTTTCATCTCCACCAGATGGTAAATAGTACAGACTGTGCTACCAGAGACATATCCCTATGAGAAATCCAACCATGTAATGTCCATGTTTAAAAATTTGTGAGAGTCTCTTCTTGCTTACAAAATAAAGTAATAGCTCACTAGTTGAGTGTATTATGCCTTTCACAATCCAGTTCTAATAGAAACTTTCAGATTTATTTATTTTTACTGACACAAATACTCCAATCTCTGATGGCAACACATCTATCCCATTCCTGCAATTCAAAGGTCTTTCATGCTTCCTTAATTCATACTATTACTTCCCCCAAAAATCCCCCTCCTCATTCACTTTTTGTTTAACTCCTACTTACACTTATCCTTTCCTAGACGCCTCTATGCAGAATTAGTTGATCCTTTATCTCTATTACTAGAACACTTATCCTTTCCTAGACGCCTCCATGCAGAATTAGTTGATCCTTTATCTCTATTACTAGAACACTTTTTTGAACCTTTAATAGAGCATATATTTCATTAACATGTTTCAAAGTGTTCACACATATGTATAGGGATCATTCCAGGTAATAATTGTGACTTTATTCAATGCAAAATGCCTAATGGATGCTAAATTAATATTTACTAACAGAATAAACAAAGTGGGCAATCATTCTTTCTCTTTGGGAATAGTAATATTTCTATTATGATTGTTTATTTCCCTTTAGTCATTAATTCAACAAATACATTTTTAAATATCTACTATGTGTTAGTCAATGAACAACATCTATGAGAGAAATCTGCAATTTCTTGCAAGGCATCACCCCGCATTTAAAGTAACAGGAACCAAGTGAGAACCTCTTTAAGTAGCTTTTATGCAAACATTTCAATCTGTCACGCTCCCTTCCATGGGTGAAGGAACTGTAAATGAAGTATTTGGCTCTCGGAGAGTTACGGCACAATTCTTGGCTCACCTTGATAAATATTGATCTTGTATAAATTACCCAGGAAAGGCAGACGATGGTTCTCTGGGCAACACACACAACCCCCACTCCCCTTTATGCAAAGACATAAATCATTTATGAATAGAGCCCCACATGCTCTATGAATAAGTCCCTTGGATTCCAAGATGACTGATACTCAAGTATTTTTCTCATTTGAGTGCAGACCTAAATTTAAGCAAGCAGTCAGACTACATGAAGTTACAATGCCCTTTTGTTCACTGTAAGGTGAGAGATGCATAATAGGCTTTCAAGGGTAAACATCACATGTTTCAAAATAAACACCATTAAATGCGACTGCACATTTATGCCTTTAATAAAACTGATGGCAGGGGGATAGCTCTTTAGAAACATCTCATGTCATGTTCATTCAATTTTAAGTTTTGGGCACTGGTGAAAAGAGGAGGGTTAGTGTGTGTATGTGTGTGGAATTGGGGAGAATTCATTTTCTTTGACTACAGTTGAATCAAGCCTTTGGTTTCATCTGGAAAGTTGTGAATAGCACAATAAGGGGTCTGTGTGTGGTGAGGAGTCATTAAAATAAAGAACCAAAGGGCAGCAAACATTGGTTTTCTGGGATTCTTGTGGTAAGATTAATAATGAGAGTGTTTAACCTCTGGGGACTTCATCACTGAAGGGACAAGAAGGAGAATAAAAAGACAAACTGACAAATAGCTTGTGGTCTCTTGGCAGGAGCTGGAATTTGTCATTAGAGCTCACACAAAGGGTCAAAATGCGGAAACTTCTTGGGAAAAATAAAAGAATGTGACTTATGCTTTTAGGTGCCTTTATTTATGTGACTTGTTCCACCTTGAATGTTTTTGCCCTCTAATTTCAACTTTTTCACATTCTGTGCAATTCTCTGTTTCTTTTATAATTTAAATTGCATATAACCCATAATTTAAGAAATCCTATTTTAGGAATTGATGGACAGA
The DNA here is from genome assembly GCF_037993035.2 of Macaca fascicularis. Lineage (NCBI taxonomy): Eukaryota > Metazoa > Chordata > Mammalia > Primates > Cercopithecidae > Macaca > Macaca fascicularis. The sequence goes on from NC_088390.1 coordinate 50,916,901, forward strand.
AAATCTTTAATGAGGACTCAGAGACATATATACAAGGAGAATTCTTACAGAATTATTTACAAGGGATAAAAAACAAAAAACAAACAAACAAACAAAAAAAAACACCGAAAGGCCCATAATAAGAGACTGGTTAAACAAATTATACAGCATTCCTACAAAGGAATGAAATGTAGCAGCTAAAAATCAGGAGGTAGATATAAATATACTCCATAGAAGGTTGTCCAAGTTGTACTGACTTAAAAAAAGAAGAAGAAGAAGAGGACTGTTGGACATTTATAGTATGATTTCATTTAAATAACATAAAACTGTCATATCACGTATATAGATAGGCTTTATGATGGTTATGTCTTGGGAATGTAATTAGAGCAAGAGGAGAATAAGCTTTCACTTCTTACATTAAATATGGTTGTATTGGTTTAGTTTATTATAATGCAAAAAAGGAGGTTGGTTTTGCTCTGGCAATTGAAAATATTTTTTAAAACAAGTCATTGTCTTTCAGATCTAAGCTTAAACGTCATCTAGGAGTGAACTCTCTCATTTCTGCAATGCAGCCAACTTTTGTACCAATTTTGCAACAGTTGTTACATATTGTTGCAGTATTATGGAGAGAACACTTAACTTCCACTGTGACGGCTGGCATTCAAATTCAATTCTGCCACTTTCTGGCTGTAGAATAACTTGATAATTGATATAACTTCTAAGGCTACATTTTCCTTTCTGCAAAATGGTAGAAACAATGCTATCTCCACAGGATCCTTGGGAGTTGTAAAATGAGAGGCATCAATATACTGGTTATTTGTGTGCTTATCTTGTGCATTCTATGGTATTTTAATTTCTTTAATGGCAGCAGGGACTACCACCTTCATTAATTTATTCAATAGAGACAAGTTAAGCAACTCTTGTGTTTCAGGTACTGTGTCAAGCTTTAGGACTACAATAATGAACAAGAACGATGGCATCCATTAAGTGAAGAAATCATGTAAATAATTAGATAATCACCAAACAGTTTAGTAAGAGTTATAGTAGGAGAATCAGAAAATTCTCTCTGTAGGAAGCAGTTTTCAGTTGAGCCTCAGATGAAGAATAACCTTTATCAGGCAAAAAAGGTAGAGAAGATTTGAAGAGTGTGTTAAGTGGAGGGAAATGGGGTGAGTGAGAGTGTAGAGAATTCAGAACATTAAGTATGTTCAGCATTGTTGGAATTTAAAGTGTTAGGAAACAGGGGTGAAAATGTGAGGTCCTGCACCTCCCTAACAAGCCCCCTCATCCTCCCCAAGTGTTTCTGACTGTCCAGAATAATCAGATGAGCTCACAAATATCATAGAAGGTTAGAATTAAATATCTTCCAGCAACTCAAACTCAGCAGACGATGAAGGATAAAACGGTCTAAGACTCATCATCTTAATATTAATCTAGACACCCACCAGACTCCAGGATATGTGAATCCACTCGGCCTTCTTCAGAGAGTCAGGACACAGGACAGAAGAGATATTCTAAAACAGGTGATCTGCAAAATGGAGGGGATGGCAGGGTGAGGTTGAAGGGCATGGCGAGATACATTTTTGTTTGTTTGGACTGGAGTATATGTTGGGGAACTAGGACGTGTTGGGAACTCATCCATACCCTTGGTGCAAAGCCACTGAGCAAATCACAGCAAAGAGTCAGAGAGGGAATGTATGAGCATCCATCCCTATTGCTTAAAAATTAAGAACCTCCAGATCTATACATAAAGCTCTGACATTAAGACAAATACTTGAAATGAAAACGGGATGCTGCATTTGAGTGAGTCACATAATAGAAAGGCTAAGAATCATAAAATTTCACTGCTTACTTACGTAGGCTTTTGAAGTCAGGTGACCTATCTTATTTCCTGGAGGAAGAAACTGAGGCCTAGGGATAATGAACTCTAATCACTCACCTCCCCAGGCATCCACGAATTATGTCTAAGAAGTACGTACTGGTTCCTTCTAGTCCCATACACTAGGGATAGAAAGCGGAAAAAGTTCTTTTTTCTGGCCACACAGTTCTTACCATCTAGTGGTAAGTTGTGTGAGATATTTTAAGACATAACACAGTGCAGTGAGAATATTTTGAGTAAGACCTGAAGGAAGGGATTTAGGAAGCCTTCACAGGAGGACAGAGCATTGAACTTATTCTCAAAGGAGGCACAGGGTTTGTTGCAAAAATAGAAGGAAGGAGATAACATGTCGCAGACACAGCAATTAGGACACAGACAACACAAACCTACTAAATCATGACAGGAATTGGCAATAAAGCATTTACAACTTAACAGCAATTACAGATCACTTAAGATATTAATGGTACTTTCCTAACATTAATCCCATATCTGAACAAAAAGGAAACTTGAAGGTTATAGATGAATTCATATTTTCTGACACCATATTTGCTAAACAAAAGCATCCAATAACGCATTAAGGATCTGAGTTTCTGAGAATTTTAGTTTTCAAAGAGGAAAGAAAAGAGCATAAATGGGTACTAACCACTTAATTCTGATTTCTAAGAAAGGAAATAATGGTTATGTGTGAGGTAGATAGATGGATAAAGTCATGGAAGTGGGGAAGGGTGCATTTTAAATACGCTAAGTGATTACATACATAATTTTACTTAATTTTCACAACAAAGTGTGAATATAATTACTCCATTTTAGGAATAGGAAAAATTGAGGCTCAAAGACATTAAATGACTTATCCAAAGGGAGAAAGCCAGTAGGTGCCAGATTCAAAATAAGAGTCCTAGCTCATCTCCAATGTCAGTATTCTTTTTATTATGTCACAGTTTCTTCCAGGAATCCTGGGAGAAAAAGGTGAGGGTATCCTGAAGTTCATAAAAAGCAAGTAAAACAATCCAAAGAGTTTAAAAGAAAGACATGTACCATTCCATAGCTGAGGATTATAAAAGAAATATAGCTTATGAGGGACAGGCAAATTTCCCCCCAACATTTTAGCATGAACATTTTGAAATATACAGAAAAGTTGACAGAATCATACAGTGAACACCTGGATACCCCATCACCTTAATTCAATAATGAACATTGTGCTATATTTGCTTTATCCAGATTGGTAATTTTTTCAGCAAAATTTTGACTAGCAATCATAAGCATAATAAGTCTATACATAATTATAAATATGTAAATACTGGATCATAAGTTACATGAGGTCAAAGATGATGTTGATTTATCTCTGTATAGCCAATGCTCAACTTGGTTCCTGGCACAGAATTAGCCCTTGATAAATCTTCGTTGAGTAAATAAATAACATAATCCCCACAAGTAGAAATGGGGTTTGGCTAAAGAAGCTAATAATATGCTCTCTAATCAGTTAGTAACATAGCAGAAGGTGTACCATAGATGGAAGGAACCACAATTCACCAGAGATCAATATATCAGAGGGTTGTCAGTTTGTTAAAGACAAGAATAAACTGAAGCTTGTCTTGCTGCATATTCTGATACGCATTACAAAAAGATGTAGAGAGGTTAAAGCTGGCATGGTAAAAGTCACTAAGAACTAGTGTGAAGTCCTTCATTTTGGTAGATAAGCAATTTCACAAGTACAGAATAAGGAACCTGTTGATTGGCAGACTTTACATATATAAAATTCGGAAGAGAGGTAGAAAGGAAATTGGTTATTACAAGTCAGTAGTATAAATATGTGGTTTTAAAAAGATAAACCAGACTTAGACAGCATTGATAGAAAAATAGAGAGAGAGTACAAGCAGTAACAGTCCCACTGTGCTCTGAGTGTCCCTCTCAACTCTGAGGGCCATATTATATGACAGTGCTGTTGAATAAATGCTACGTGTCAAGAGGAATAGAGAAAGGAATTTTAGGGGATAAAGGGTCAGAAAATTATTGCAGATTATGATCATTAAAGGAACTGGGGATGTTTAGACTGAGGAGGAAACAACAATAGAGAAAGTGATAATTATCTTTAAATATTTGAAGTGCTAACCGATTGAAAAGGCAGTGGAGATAATGGCTTCAAGATGGTAGACATACCATCTTCAAGATGACCTATATACACATATACATATGGATATAAAATAGAAATATATTCACGGCCGGGCATGGTGGCTCATGCCTGTAATCCCAGCACTTTGGGAAGCTGAGGCCAGTGGATCGCTTGAGGTCAGGAGCTCAAGGCCAGCCTGGAAAACACGGTGAAACCCAGTATCTACTAAAAATACAAAAATTAGCTGGGTGTGGTGGCGTGCACCTGTAATCCCAGCTACTCAGGAGGCTAAGGCAGGGAGAATTGCTTGAACCCAGGAGGCAAAGGTTGCAATGAGATGATTTCATGCCACCACACTCCAGTTTGGGTGGCAGAGCAAGGTTCCATCTCAAAAATACATATATATATATATATATAAAAAATACATGCATACATATATATTCATATTTTATATACTTAAAAATATAAAATATGACTTAATATATATTTTTAGTATATTAAATTATATAGTAAATTAAAGTATATATTAAAATATATACTTAAAATATAAAATATTTTATAAATATAATTATATAAAATATATTTTATAAATATAATTATATAAAATATGTTTAAAAATATAAAATATGACTATACACACACAAATGCATGTATAAATACATTCATAAGAATTAAAACACAAGGATTGGAACCTAAGAGTTGTTAACATTTTGTGGTCCAGAAACAAGCAGAAAACGCATGAGATAAAATTGCAGAAAAAGCTATAGCTTAGGACATTGGTGGAAAGTGCAGCTGTTAAAGATGAGAAAAACAAAGAAGATGATCCATGTTCAGAGGTAGTCTAGCTCTGGGGTCTCTGATGAGAGCAGTAAGGTAGCCAGGTTAACTAACCAGTCTACCACACACACACACACACACACACACACACACGCTCACACATGCAGATGCACAAGCACACACAGAATCTGCCTTGAGAGGTATTCTCTCATGAATGTGGGAGCTTGAGACAGAAAGATGGGGTAATTCCTAGGTGCGAGTGATGCAGGATCCCATCCCTGGAAGCATGGCTGATGGTGCGAGGAGCCCCACTGCTCACTGGAAACAGTGGAGAGGGAGCCACAGTGATAGCTCTCAGATCTGCTCTCAAATAAACAGAAAGTTAAACTTGCAATCTTAACTGCACAAAATGACCACAAAATGAAGAAACACTAAACATCCAAGAAAAACCTATTGCACAAAAGAGGCAATAAACTTGATAAACAGAACTTATACCCAAAGAGATAGAGTTAACAGAGCAATTTTAACTGGATTTGAGAAAAAGAATACACACTTTCTATATTATTTCTGAGAGTAAATCTCAGGCCAATAGATGAAAGTAACAGGCAGATGTCAGCATAGCATAAAGTGAGAACTTTTCAAATAATTATGTTCCTCCAACGATGGACTTCAACAGAGTATACACAAGCTCTACTCTTGACTCTATCACACATGGCGATTTTATTTTATTTTATTTTTGAGACAGAGTCTTGCTCTGTAGCTTAGGCTGGAGTCCAGTGGCGATCTTGGCTCACTGCAACCTCCACTACCTCCCAGGTTCAAGTTACTCTCATGCCTCGGCCTCCCAAGTAGCTGGGACTACAGGCCTGTGCCACCATGCCTGGCTAATTTTTGTATTTTTTGGTAGAGAAGGGGTTTTGCCATGTTGGCCAGTCTGGTCTTGAACTCTTGGCCTCAAGTGATCTGCCTGCCTGGGCCCCCAAAGTGCTGGGATTACAGGCATGAGCCACCGTGCCCAGCCCACATATGGCATATTAATCAAACACTCAGTGAAAGATACAGAAAGGTGCATTATCAAAGAGCAGCTTAGCTAAATTTAAAACAAAACAGCTGAGCCAATATACTAAAATTAATTAGCCTGGATACCACAGAACCAGGAAGAAATAACCTATAATTACAGAGCCTGGCACAAAGTAGCCCTATAATCAATATTTGTCAAATAAACTTAAGCATCATCAGGGCAAATGCATGTCCATCTTGTTCACCAGCAAAAGGACAGATATTTTGTTCACTGAATTTTCATTCTAATAGGGGAGATAGCTAACAAATAAATCTATGATATAAATGTAGATAGTGGACAATTGCCATGAAGAAAAACAAGATGGGTAAGGTGTGAGAGAATAACGTGTGATCATTTTGTTTGGTTTGCTTTGTGTTAGAGACTACTTTAGAGAGGAAAACATTTGAGCAAAGATCTAAATAAATGAGGCATTGCTTCAGTTATCTATCACTACATAGATCTCACTGGCTTAAAACAATATCTATTATCTTGCAGTTTCAGTGTGTCTAGAGCCTGTACTTGGCTTAGCTAAGTCCTCTGGCTCAGCCTGTCTCACAAGGCAGCAGTCAAGATGTCTTCTGAAGCTGCAGTCATTGCCAAGCTCTATTGAGAAGGATCTTCTTCTAATCTCAATCAGGAGGTTGTTGGCAGGATTTAGTTCCTCCCAAACTGCTGAACTGAGCCTCTCAGCTCCTGGTTGGCTCTTGGCCAGCGGCCTTGTCACATTGACCTTCCATAGGGCACTCATAATTAGCAACTTGCTTCATGAGAGAAAACGAGTGAGACAATGCAGAGAGAGAAAGTGAGCAAGAATGGACGAAGGCACAGTCTTTTACAATTTAATCTTGGATGTGACATCCCATCACTCTTGCTCTACTCTATTCTTTAGAGGCAAGTCACCAGGTCCACCCCACATACAGAGGAGGGCATTACACAAAGAAGTGAATATGGAGACATGGGGATCATTGGGTGCTGTGACAGAAAACTGCCTACCATAGGCAGTGTGCTATATACAGATGTGGGGAAGAGCACTCCAGATGTTGGGGACAGTAAATGCAAAGACCACGGTATGTTTGAGGAACAGAGAAAAGGCTAGAGAGGAATAAGTCAAGGAGGAAGTGGAGCTTGAAGAGCAGGCATGGGCCCGATCCTAGGTCATATGGAAATTTTTAGGTCTCAGTAGTTTGAATTTGATTATAGGTATAAAGAAAAGACTTTGGATGCATTAGAGCAGAAGAAGTTAAACCTTTCTTTTATGAAATCATAGTGATGGTAAACAGTATATTGTATTTACTTTTTGTCTTATTTTTAATGACCTTTCCATGGGGAAGATGACAATTACATGTCAGCTGTTCCCTGTATTATGAAAAATATTTTATTTTACTGGCTCTTAATACCCCAACTCTGACAAGCTAGTGATCTCTAAGGAGATTATTTGAAATCAGATTGTTTAGAGTTTGAGCTCCTCTATGTTGTTTGGGGGAAGAATAATTCATTGATATTATTACTATAGTTGTTATTATTATTATACTGCAATCTGTTGAGCTTGTGTCACGTCAACCCTACGCAAAAGCCAGAGAAAATAAAAAGTTGGGATAGGAAGAAATATGGTGGACGCAATCCCGACTGTGTATGTGGAGCCATCGGGGGAAGGTCTCCTACAGCCATAGATATTTAGGGAGTGGAAAGGAGGCCGTCTACTTCCTGCTGGAGAACAAACACTTAGATTGCCAATTCCTTCTCCCTAGTTATCTGGGTCAGTTAATCCCAGCACACAGCTGCCAGCTGAGCTCTTCCCTGGCCAAGCTGCTCTGCTTTGAAATTCTCCCCCAGGCCACCTCGCCCAATGATGTCAGATGGGGTGAGTGCACCGCCAGCCCTCCCCTCTCACAAGATGATGTGCAAGGGGAAACGCATGCTGTCTTTGCTCAGGAAACATCTGGTTGATCCGCTAGTCCTCAAGCGGGTCACTGGCTGTTTTATAAGTTAGTGGAACAGAATAGGATGGGAAGACATGGAGCTTCAGCGATTACTCAACCTCGCCATCAAGTTACAAACTAAAATGAGAGGTGAGGAAACGGCCTCCCTGGCAGGCGCTCTCCAGGGACTCGGCACCGTCGCTGAAGTCACATTTCCTAGCTTGTAATGGAAAACGAATGCTGTTTACAACAGCTTAAAGTAGCCGAAATGGGAACATGAGCCAAACTGTGTAGTGAAGGGCGAACTCCTACTTGGAGGCTTTCAGCAGTCCAGTAAGTATTCAACACCAGGCCTAAAATGTAGGCTTCTCATGAAGAATATCATTCACTCTCGCTTGGAAAAATGAAACACCACATTTGCTGGTAAACAGAATCCATGACCACTTAAAAGCAGATCCAGCCCCTCATAAGCTGTTTGACATATAACAAAAGTTGCTGTATGCCGTGCATGGAGTTCTAAGTGCTGTTTTTGTCCTGATTGGTTTCTATTGACTTTTTCTCAGTTTATGAACCACTAGAGAGGAATTGGATAAAATAGATAAGAGAAAATGAATTCCGCCTACTGTCCCTCCACCCACAGCCCCCTTCCCATAGCTGTCCCTGGGGGATACAGGTTTTCTTCTTTCAGGATTCTGGCCTGCAAATGAAAAGATCTCTTCTAGCCCTGTTTTGCCGCCAGCCTCTCTCCCTTCCCCCAGTTACATCAGTAATATCATTCTGATGAGTAGACTTTTAGGGAGCTAGTATGAGCTCTCCAAAGGTGTTAAATCAGAATGAAAAAATCAAAAAAAGTTAATAAAGAACAAAACCCTGGAAAACAAAGCAATTCTAGCTTAAAAAAAAAAAAAAAAGTAAAAACTGATTTGTCCTCAATGTTCCCTCTTTGGTAAAAATTAGGTGGAACACAAGATTAAGAATACATGTTTTTGGACCTATCTTTCAGGCATTATTGGTCAAATTGAGATCCTGGAGCTTTGAGGTTGTTGCCCCACCATTGATTCATTTATTCCTTCAGCAGATAATTTAGAATATATTTGTGCCCTATGTATTGAGTATATAATTTGGAATAAGACAAAGTTCTATACCCTTTTGGAGCTGAAATAAATGAACAGAAAATAAATACATTTAATAGAAAGTATTACATATTATGCAGATAAGGTAATGAAATATGGAATGACTTCTGCAAAACCTCTCAGAGGAGGTGACATTTAAACAATGACTTGCATGATTTAAAGATTTCAGCCTTCTGTGGATCAGGGAGCAGGGCACTCTGGGCAGAGAGCACAACTGGTACAATGACTGATGCAAAAACAAGCTTGGCATCAGTCATTGTACCCAGAAGGAAAATTAAAAGGGTTGGAATGTGAAGGGGAATGTGGAAGCACAGGATCTAGGATCAAAGAAGCCTAGCTTTGAGTTCCCAGTCTCTCACCTAACTAGCTGAGTTACCTTAGGCATGTTATTTAGCCTCTCTGAGCCTATATTCATGATCAGTAAGTTGGAAATAGTATTTCCTATCTCACCAAAGACTAAGCTGTAAGTAAAGCATCCAAACTAGTGCCCAGCACACAATAAGAGCTTCATAATGTGAAATCTTTTTCCTTATCTGAGAACACTGGGCTCTCACCAAATATAATGTTTAATTTTATATGTCAACTTGACTAGGCTATGGGCTGTCCAGATTTTGGTAAAACATTATTCTGAGTGTGACTGTAGGGGTGTTTAAGATTAATATTTGAATTAAGTAGCCGATGGCTCTCCCTAACATAGGAGGTTCTCATCCAATCAGTTGAAAGCCTGAATCGAACAAAAAGGCTGACCCTCTTCTGAGGAAGGGGGAATGCCTCCTGCCTGACTGCTTTGAGCTGAGATACTGGTGTTTCTGGTCTTCAGACTTGAACTGAAACATCATTTATTTGAGCTTCTAGCTTGCCAGCTTTTGGACTGGAACTAAATCATGAAGTCTTCTGCGTCTCCAGCTTGCCAACTGAAGATTTTGGGACTTCTCAGCCTCCATAATTGTATGAGCCAATTCCATAATTCCACACCTATGTGCGCGCACACACACACACACACACACAATCAGGTGCTGTTTAACAACAGAATACATTCTGAGAAAGGTGTCAGGTGATTTGGCCATCATGCAAACATCGAAGTATATACTTACACAACCCTAGATGGTATAGCCTACTACACAAATAGGCTATATGGTGTAACCTATTTTCCTAGGCTACAAACCTGTATAACATGTTTTAATTGCCTACAGTATTCAGTACACAATGGTATATATCAGTGTATCTAAAAAAGGTACATTAAAAATATAGGATTATATTCTTATGGGACCACTGCCATATATATCGTTGAGGTTTTTAGTTGATTTTATTTGTTTTTAGTTAGTGGTATGAATTGGAATGCAGTCTGTGGTTGACCGAAACATCATGATGTGGCACATGACACGGTATATCCTGATGGTTTTGTTTCTCTGGAGAGCCTGGACTAATACAGTGTCTATCAAAGATGATTAATAGAAGTTGCTCCAATCTGAAGGTGCTGGATTTCATGTATTCTGCACCATGATAAATTAGGTTTTTTCTAAATGCAAGGAATATCTTAGAGGGAATAGATTTACAGTAAGCCTTCAATTTTGACAGACATTTCGCAAAACTTGGGGAAGATTTCTATATAGACAAAAAGAGTAGCCTGAGGCAAAGCATGGGGCAGGAGAGCGGCAGGCGGATAGAGATGTACAATTGGGAGTAACAGCTAATAACAGCCAACACTTATGGACCACATTAAATGAAACTGGAGCAAGTCAGAGAGATTTGCTGACCACTTATTAAGTGTTTGGCACAGGCCAGGAGATCCAAAGTCTGTAGATGAGGAGGCATTTGAGCTGGTTCCTGATCTCCTGGTCTAAAGGGACACTCTCTTTGAGCTATTCATGAGTTGGTATAGGCAAAGCTGCTATTTTTTTTCACATGCTGTGGCTTAAATAAGAAAGAAGTCTATTTGTCTGTCTTGTAACAGTGCAAGGGAGGCAGGGTTATTTTGTCATCCTTAATCTTAGGCTTTCATCCTTGATTCCAAGGCATTTGTTTCCGTTCTTATCATTTCCCAGACAGGGTGAAGGGGGTAAGAACAAGCTGAGTTCATACCTTTCCCTTCTGAGATCCTGAGCTGGAAGTGGCACATATTATTTATGCTCATATATTGACCAGAATTAAATCCCATGGCCGCACTTTACTGCAGGGGTGGCTGGGTGGCTGTGCACTCAACTAAAATGCACTGACTTTGGAATCATAAGATACAATAATAAAACAAGTAAGCAGTATGCTACTTGAGTGACTCCAAGTTTTCTACATGTTATGCCAGGTCCATTGCTAAGCAGTGGACTACATGAATGTGGGACGGATTCTTCCATTCAGGAATTATAGCAGTCTGCAGAGGACATGGAATATGTGCACAAGTGTTTGTAATAATCAGAAAGGATGTGACCACCATCGGATGGAAGGAAAATGTAATACTTTAAGAGCTTGTAGCCAACTCATTGTCCTACAGGATCTGTTGTCTACTAATTCTAAAGTCATTGCATCCCACCTTTATGTACTCCACTGCCTGGCAATGGGCCTGGCATATCACCCAGGAAACTTAGAAAGTCACTTACATAGCGTACTGTTTAATTGTTGTTCCATTGTTATATCTTATGAAATGCAGCATCTATGATGTGTATCCAAAGAGACACACATTCACGTGTATACACATATATAAATAGATGAGCAATGTAAATAATTTTTCTGAAGTCCTCCCATTTTGTTGGTTCTAAACTCTGCAACCTAAACAAACAATATGTTATGCTTCTGTCTTCTCAAGCAGGAAAAAAAAAAAAAAAAAAAAAAAAAAAAAGTTCTTCCTTGTAGTTAAGGATGAATATTAACAAAGGAACTTGGGGAAAGTGGACCTGCTTATACTTTTTTGCCTTTCATTTTTTTCTCTCCCACTTCTGGCCCCTTAAATGGCTCTGCTCTGATAGGCTGCATGGTGCAGATGTGTGGGAGGGTATGCTGCACCCCAACATGGGCCAGGAGAGACAGAGGGGATGTGCATAGGTGATCCCCTCCCTCCAGCCTTTTGTTTTTCAGTTAAACTTCAGAAGCTGATGTTCCACTTTGGAAACTCGATTTAAGTATGGGCTACTCTGCATGCTGTCTGACAATGGAGAGGATTCAAAGTAATAGGGCTTAAAACACCTTGGGTAGCCCCACAAAACGCTACCGGAGAGGCTGTCAGAGATGCTGGGGAATCATGGAGAAAAATGAGTGGTGTTAAGCATGATACATATTTTCAGGTCACTCGTCAATCTAAAATCTTTCAAAGCTTATTGGGACTCTTGGGATAAAGTCCCAAATCCTTGTCGTTGCTCTCAGGACCCTCCATGGACTAACTGTCTACTTCTCCAGCCACATCCAAGATGCCTCTCCTTCATGTCAGCGCCCCAGTCACTCTTCACTGTCATTCTTCAGCTGTGACTGACTCTCCTGCTGAGTCCTTCCTCCTTAGAGGTTTTGTGCAAACGGTTCTTCTGTCATGAACAGCTTTCTGCTGCAACCTTCACCCAGCCACAATTCCAACACGTTCTCCTCTGCTCCTCAAACTTGGTTAGTGCATTTTTTTTAACAGCACCTTTTATTTTCCTTTTCTGAGCACTTATCATCCTTCAGCAGCTTGTTCACTGAGTTTCCATTAGACCATAAACGCCTTAGGGGCAGACACCATATCTTTCTCATTCATCCCACAAACGCCATGCCTATCCCAGTGCCGACGGACTCCAGCCCCTTGAGAAATATCTGTTAAAGAACTAAATGTCTCGATGCATTTAAAGATAATTCTCTGGGCTGACTGGGTGGTGCTACTAGAAATGTGAGAACTGAATGAGGCTCTTCCTGCCTCATCTCTTGCAAGTCCAGCTAGGAAGTGGGAGGTTGGAAGGGCAGGCATTATAGATGTGGATTCTGGGTGAGGAATCTCAGCCAGGGAGTCAGGCCAGGACTCTCGCTGTGACATAGGAACATTTTCAAGGGAAGTGACCCTCTGCTGGAACTCCTCGGTTCCAAGGTGGTCATTAACTTGGAATTGTTATGCAGCGTGAATAATTTGCCTGTGGAAAAAATTTAGCACCAACAGTAGTGCTACTTTTGCCATTAAATTTCAACTGGAATCCTGACTCATCTCAGCCAGACTCAATTCAAACTGTGCCATTTCTGTAACATTAAAATAGAACCCATAGCCGCACCAGCAAAGCCCACCACTTAACAGAGAGAGGACCTTGGTACTTTCAAGGAAGGACCAATGGGAACCGGGGAAATCTAGAAATCGCCCCCCCTACCCGGCACCCAACAAAACGCTGACTTGGGGAAAAATGTGGCTTAAATCCATGGGGATTGAGCCTCTATATCTGAATGGATTTAGTCTTCCAGGTTCATGCCATTTGGTCAATCTTCTCTAAATCATTTATTCACTCATTGAGTCACCATTCGAGTGCCTACTGTATACTACCCCAAGGACCAGTAATCAAAGTGAAATAACTGCTTCTATCCACAAATGCTTATTGTCTACTTGGAAAGACAGATATGGGAAAAATAAGCAGAACAAAGTCCTAGAGGAATGACAATATAACTTACAAATTCCAAGTGATACATCCAGCTGCTGCAGAAAAACATACCCTTAGAACTCAGGTGCAAACCCCTCTAAGTTAAGGCCTAAACCATCAGTTATCCTTTTTTTTTTTTTTTTTTTTTTTTTTTAACCTTTGGCACTTACTGTAGCTCAAGAGTTTTTTCCTGCATAACCTCAGCTCGCGAGGACTGTCCACTACTCCAAATTAGCAAGTAAAAATGCTAAGAAGTCATAACTCCATTCATTACAGCAAATGCTGTGACCTTTTAAAATAAGTACCTTACCTAGAAACTGAGCATTCTTAGTATTTTCAGAGTTCTTAGCAAATTATTTAATGTTATTTAAAGAAATGGTTTACATGACACCATTTCATGCCAATTCTGTTTCAGTGACTATAATCTCAGTGCTTTTATTTGAAAGAATCTATTCATAAGATTTCAACTTGACTTCTATTAACAGGAGGCATTCAGATGGAGTTTATCTAGAATAGATTCCAGCTACATTACTGATAACGATATTTTAATGATAATTTTATGAGGCATTCACTTACTTGTATAATTCTATCCAGATGACCATAATGAGCAGGACATAGATAAGCAAATGTTTTAGAGGGGCTCTAAATTACGGAATAGTGCAGGTCCTACTAGAAAGAAACATTGTCCTTTTTGTTTTGCTTGGCATGAGCCTAGGAAGATGCAAACATACCTATTGCTGTTAGTGACAATGCTACCAGCAAATGCAGACCAATACTAAAAGATCTGAATTCTCCTCTCAGTTTGAGCACCTGTATTGATCCCTACCTGAGGCTACCTACACCTGACCTTGCATATAAGTAAGCCCCAAATTATATTTTATGTTCAAGTCTACAAATTAGGCTGAATATCACTTGCAGATAAAGGAGATCTAACTGATGCATTCTCACAAAAGGAAGAAGGTAGGAAGGAAGTGGTACACAGGACAAGTAAAAACCACTCTATATTTATTCATTATAGAACACACTTTTCTTTCCAGAAAGAAAACAAACAGTCTGAGGTATCCCACGTTCATAAATCCCATTCTATGGCTTTACATCCTGAATTTCTCTGTTGTTAATCAAGGTTTACTATCATTATACACAGTGATTAAAATTTTTCCCTGAGATCATCAAGGCTGTGCCTTTGACTATAGAAATACCTTACCCTACCAAAATTCAGGAGAAACCATAGAAAACTAAAAGTCTTTTTGGTGGTAGAAAAGGCAGATAACTTAGGCAGAATTCCTGAGAAAAAGATGCAGAGTCTTTAAGCCACCAGTTAAATTTTACCTGGCTGTGAACTGTTATCCCTTCTACATTTCTAAATACTCTGGAAGGAAAATTCATCTTATTGCATAGAAAGACACTTTTTCACAAGGCTATGCACAAAGCATCTTTGCTTTTGCTAGCTGCCACAGCCATCTTGATGCCTCAGTTTCCAGTAAAATTTAAAGCTTGAGAGGTACAGGCAGCCGTTCCCCAGTGACATATGGAAAAGAGAAAAAACCAGACATGGATGATGACGAAAAATGTGGTTGTCATATTATGTGTCCCCCTCAGACCTGTGATACTTCTCCAAATGGTCTGGCATCATAATAGCTACTGATCCTCCACAAGTAGGAATGAGGAACGACTTACTGGATTATCACCTCAAATCCCAGCCTAATCAGCTCCACAGGGCATAAGGCAAATGGCCACTGGCACATGTTGTCCAGTTTGGGTGCACCGAAAGTCAGCTCTGAATGGAATGCCACTTCCAGCAGCCCCTCCCAAGTTGGAACAAATCACAAGCTGCAAAAGAGCCAGCCTGCCCAAATAGTCATTATTAAATTGTGCTGTGTCCCTCTGCCCACCCATCCCCATAAAATTGCACAATGGAATGATTGTATTCCCTACTGAAGACTTCCCCTCCTAATAGTAAGCAAGCAAAGGTTTCCCTAGTCTGCCCCATATTGAATTGCAGAAGAAGGCAGCCCACCCCAAGATGTGGGGAGTAAGAAAGGAAGCAGGCGAGTGAGCTGGATGTCAGGCGAACATGCTTAGAAGGGACGTGGTAGAGTGTGTAGGCCTCCGAAGATGGAAACAGCAGGGGAAGGCTGAGCAGCGGTGGGTGGTGGCACTTCCAGAGACATCATCCCATGGATGCAATGTTCCCAATTCTCTTTCTTAGGTGTTCTTGAGGTAGTTCTGACAGGCTCTTGCCATGTCTTTCAAGAAGTTAGGAACTCCATTCTGCAAAGGAAATGAGACTGTCATTTCTGTGTCTTCACAGTGGTTACTCTTGATTCTTTGGGATGTGGCAGAAGGTAAACAATGTTGGCTTTAGGGCTAACAAAAATGAATAGGCTCCGTAACTGGATTTCAACAGAATGTTGTTGCAGATGATGACAAAAAGTAGGACCCAGGACAAAAGGAACACCAGTCAACAGGAACTTCTGTTGCAAAAAGGCCTTATATGTTAGCTTTCTCTAGGAAAAAGCAAAGACGTTTCTGAAACACTGTTTCTTGAAAAAAGAAAACACAAGAAATGGGGTTGGGCTGGACTGTTACATTCTTCCAAAGAAATGAGAGGAAGGACTTGCCTTACTGAATTAGAAAATGGTAAGGATTGGGGATCAAGGAGTAGGATATATGATTATTTAGTTCATGTTGAGCATTGGGCAAGACTTCTCCTGAATATTGTCTTATTTACTCCCCTTCTATGCAGTAGAAGACATCTATCTTCTTTTGTAAAAAGGAAGAAATGCATGGCTTCCTTAAATACAACAAGACAGTCAGTAGCAGAGCCAGGATTCAAAATTGCATCTGTTTGACTCCAAAGTTGATGTGCTTTTTCACTCTTCCAAGGAATCTGTTGACCTCTCAAGTAGTAGATCTCATGCAAAGCAGGCTGGTGGTCCCCATAATGCCAGGCTCCTGGGCAGTCTCTAGTGATACAAACTACCACTGCAGTTCCCTCCCTTATAGAAAAAAAAAAAAAAAGGCAAAAACAACAAAAGTGGAAGCTTCCCTCAGGCTTGGACACATCTGGTTGTCTCCAAGCCAGGTCAGTCTGTCTTATTCCCCAATAAGCAGAGGAATATAGGCTCCAAAGGCACTATTGCTCCTACCAGGAGCAGACTATTGTCCAGAGGTTCCAAAGAGTGATTCTGGCGGGGTCTTGGGGCACAAGCAGGGAGAAGTTGGCATTCCAAGCTGACAATTCTTTGTCTTTTGTCCCAGCCTCCGTCTTGGATGTTGGCAACCCCCAGCCCTAACCAGAGTCACTCAACCAAACTCTTCATAAAGAGCCTCATTACGCCTGAGACAATGTGTCTCTTCAGCCTGACAGCCCCAAGGGCTAAGTCAACATTTGTCAAACACACTCCCCCATCCCTCCCGCCTGCCCCGCCTCCTGGGATCTCACCTTGGCAGCCCAGTTAATGAGCCAGGACGGAATTTGGCCACCCGGGTTATCGAAGTAATACATGAAAACTAGAGAGGGAAAGAAAAGACAATTCAGAAAAAGCAAAAATACCAGAAAAAATACAGCAAATAACTGTGCAAACTTTATATCTTCATATTCAAGCTCAGAAACTGCAGAGGGAGGCGGCATATATTTCAGATGGACTTCTCTCCACCAACTTCGCTTACGGCATACTTAAATATAGGCACTTTTGAAAACATAGCCACAGACACATTTTGCTGCTATTGATTAAATACCTGGCAAGTGCTGGACACTTGAATATAGCCTCTCGTTCAATTATTCTAGCAATCCTAAAGAGATGGTCAAATTAATCCCATTTTACAAATGATGAAACAGATACTCATGAAAATTAGGTGACATATTCAAGGTGACCATCTAACTATGGTTCAGATTTTTGCCTAGGACGCAAGGCCACACTCATTCTGGTAGAGCTGGTGGCCTCGCGCCCCACTCTCTGTCTGCAGCTTTCCTCCCTGGGGGCTGGAACTCAACCTGGGCAGGTGTTGAGTCTCTGAGTTTGTACTGAGCTGGAGCTGAGATCTCCAAGACAAACCTGACGGCTTTCTTGCCTACCCTTAGGCCCAGTGTATGCGTCCACAGGGCCAGCTGGAATTGAATTTCTAAACTCTCTGGCTTACTTATAATGGTCTGGTTTCATCTGGACAATCCACGAATCTGGAGAAAATAGACTGGGTCAGAGTTAAACATCAACTTCATACTCTACTCAAGTTTGTTGGGGTGGAATGACGCCCTCTCTAGGTGCTGATCCTGGTCTGCTCTGCACCTGTGCCTGTCCTCTGACCTTTAAGGATATGCTTCATGTACTCGACCATGCCCCTCCATCAGGCTGGGTGCACTGACAGGCACCATGGGTTTTACCTTTGCTCCCCTTCTTGCCGTCACTCTCGATCGCCAGGCTCTGCTTGTATTGCTTCACCCGGATCACCCCAGACCTCTCAACAAGCTGAGGCACGGAGGTGCTCTGGGCCAGGACCACGTGGATCTTCCGCCCTTCCACGTCCAGGTCTCGCCGCTGCCGGAGGTAGACATACTGCATGGCCAGTCAAGGCAAGACACCAACGCCAGCATTGTAGACAGACAGAAGGAAAGCGCCACAAGCTGGAAGCAAAGGGAGGTAATTCTGTGCCTCCCACTTGGCATTTGCTCCCTTCTACTGCTAGTTCACTTACCTGCCCTGTCTCCCTACCTGCACTGCAAGACTATGCCTCACACCACCTAGTGTTCTCATCTAAGAGCATGCATTACTTACCTGTGAGTGGTCCCTTCATACTTTTAATTATGTGAGGAAACCACTTTTCCTTTCTCCAAGAAGGCACTAGGAGGTGACAGAGGAATGGTCACTTAACAGCTGTGTGGTCCTAGGTAAGCTACTCAGCCTTGCTGAGACTCAGATTCCCTATGTAGGAAAGGGAGTAACACTGCCTTCCAGACAGGCTTGGTGAGGCCATTAGAGAAAGACCTGGGCAGAATAAGCACTCAACAGAAAATGGTGTCATTCCTTTTTGTTCTGGCCCCACCCAATGCTCTAATTACTGACCTCTATGCATAGTAAATGATCAAGCAATGTTACAACTGATGACCACAGGAAGACATGGGACCACCTGAATATTTCATAGGCAGATGCCCTCTCTGGGCTAACACTAGTTCACCAAGAATAACAAAGCCATTTCATGTCCATCAGCCTTGACAGAAGAACCCTTAAGTTTACGGCACTATTCTAGGGAGGATAATGAAAGTCTATGACGCCACAGGAATCACTACTTATCGAGCCCTTATCATGTAACATCATGCACTTGACATACAGCTTAAATTTCGATCCGTACAAAGACCCTGTGAGTTTGTATGAGTATCCCCATACTACAGATGACAAAAGTGAGGCTCGGAGAGGAAAAGAACCTTGCCAAAAATCCCACATTCCAGCCGAAGTGATGAAACCTGAATTTTTATCCCAGATCTGGCTCCAAAACCTACTTAGAATTTCATAGCTGGATGAGGCTCAGATATTTAGTTTGTTAGTTACACTTTCATACAACAGAATTTTGGGTTTCACACTCAAAGGAATCAAAAACCTAAAAGAATCAAAAAGTCACTACGCACAACACAATGACACTTACTATAACACAGCAGCCGTTTCAGCCCCCACCCACCTCAGTGTTCTTTTTTTTTTTTTGAGATAGAGTCTCACCCAGACTGGAGTGGGGTGTCGCGATCTTGGTTCACTGCAACCTCCACCTCCTGGGTTCAAGTGATCCTCCCACGTCAGCCTCCGGAATAGCTGGGATTGCAGGCGCCCACCACATCCAGCTAATTTTTTTTTTTGTATTTTTAATAGAGACGGGGTTTCTCCATGTTGGCCAGGCTGATCTCGAACTCTGACATCAAGTGATCTGCCCACTTTGGACTCCCAAAGTGTTGGGATTACAGGCGTGAGTCACCACGTTCAGCCCCACCTCAGTGTCTTGACAGCGCCCCCTGTTGCCCCACCCTCACACTGGACAGTCTCTCTCTCCATGCTCTTATGTACTGGTGAGTAAAGTTCTTAAATGTTTCAGGAAAGAGAAGATGTTGATTTGTCTCTGGGTTCCTTTCTCCTACACCTTTTAGTTTTTCCTTTTAGCAAATATTGTTCCACTCTCTCCCCCAACTTTCTCAGCTCATGTGATAGATATCATCTGATACTCCACGGAGGAAGAATTACCTTGATATAGTGATTCAAATTTGGCAGAACACCTTTGAAGGGTTGGCAGTTTATCTAATTCAGCAGCTTCCAAACTTTTTTTTGACTCCACGAGACCCTTTGCTAAAAGGATCTTATATGGAAATTGAATCTGTAAAACACCTTGCTGCTGGGATTGAAGAGGATGGTGAAGGAGACAAAATCTTACCTAGGAGTCATCCTACCTCCATCCTACCCACTTCCAAAATTCCATCCTAGCCCCCCAGCTTAGTCCTAAGGGGGCTTCTCAAAACCTTACAGTGCCAGCCAAGCCTCCCTACATTTCATCCAACTGCTTCATTTCATAAACAAGGACATTGAGAGGAAGAAGCTTACAGTCAGTGTCTAGAGCCAGCAATCAAGGAGGGATTGCTGTGGGGTCTACTGAGATGGGGGAGGCGGAGAGAGCTGGAAATGCAGGGGCCTGAGTTCCAGCACCCACTCTGCCACTAACCACCTATGTGCCCCTGGGAGCCCTTTTTTTCCCTGTAGACTGAGGGAGCTGTATCAAGCACTCTTTCTAAAAAGTTCCTTCCAGGTCCCCAATTTTGTGGCCTGACAATTTCAAGGCCTAGGAAACTTCTTAGGAAAGTAAGAGCTGCTCTCCAGTGACCATAATTACAAACACTCCATGTGGTCGGGCCCAGAAATCACACTCTGAGCTCTCCAAACACCACACAAGAAGCAACATTAGCAGATGCTGCTGCAAGAATCAGAGACAATATTATCTGTGCCTGCTGAGAAACCAGCTCTACCTCTCTGCAATAGACTGCAATAGACACAGAAACACTTAGAAGGCCAGGGAATGAGTACCTTGTGGAAAGGATACGTCTCTGTTGGACATGGGAAAAGGGTACTTCACTTCCCAGTAGACCACAGTCTGTCCATTGCATTCTTGTTCATAGAGTTCTAAAGGAGAGCAAAAGAAGTTAATGCATCTGGAAGCCGTTTTAGCTACAACTAATAAGATGACCTCTTAGGCCAAGCACAGTGGCTCATGCCTGTAATCCCAGCACTTTTTGAGGCCAAGGTAAGTGGATTGCTTAAGTCCAGGAGTTCAAGACCAGCCTGGGCAATATGGTGAAACCCCATCTCTCTCTAAAACAAAAAAAAAAAGCAAAAATATCAGCCAGGCATGGTGGTGCATGTCTGTAGTCCCAGCTACTCTAGAGGCTGAGGTAGGAGGATCATCCAAGCCTAGGAGGTCAAAGTTGCAGTAAGCCAAGCCATGACTGCACCACTGCACTCCAGCCTGGGTGACAGAATGACACCATGTCTCAAGAAAAAAAAAAAAAAAGATAACCTCTTAGGGTATGATAAACCACTAACTCATAAGGTATAAAATTCTAGAAATAAGTCAAACCGATTAATTTGCACTGAAAACTTATTGCCTAAGAAGCCAACAAATCTTGTCCATTCTATAGCATAAATAATATTCTTGATAGAATGCAATGAAATAAAATCAGACATCAAAAAAATAGTCAGAGGTTTAAAATTCAGGATAACCACCAGATGTCACTAGAGTACCAATAGTTTTGCTTCTGAGCCGTTTAATTCCCCTTTAGGATTCCTTGACCCATTACAGCTAACCTGGAACTGAGTCACCCAGTCTAACACATTCATAGGTCGGAAATGAAGGTTCCAGAATGAGCAACGTCCTTCTTAAATAGTTAGAGATCAGCAGAACTGTGGCTTACCCCAAGTTTCTTTCTTCTCTCCCATGTTTCTTTGCACTATGCCACAGCTAGGGTGACCGAATTTCCCTAATAATCCTTTCATCTTACTATTATGTGCAAACAGCAGCCAACTCTTGGAGTGAGATAGCAAAGAAATTTAATGGCATGCACACCCTCTGTCCCCAGACTGTGCTGTGCAGTAAACTTCTTTCCACCTCCAGTTACAGAAGGAGCCCAAAGTCCTTGGAGGAGATGCTAAGGAGGGAAAATTTAGCTTTTGAAAAAAAATCTATTAGAAGCACACTGCAGATTAAGGAGCGTGCCAGCCCATTATGGTCACAGGAGGCTGATGAGAGTCCTTAAAGGAAAGGGAGAAGTGGACCTCTGTTGCTTTTACATGCTCAGCATTAATCCTGCCTTGAACATCTCAATTTTCCTTCAGGGCATCACCCTTCCCCTACTTCTCAGCTGCATGGTTTCAGCAAGACTGACTCTGCAGTAATTTCAGGGCTGGGAAAATGAGCAAGACATGGCCATGGTGACTAATTCAGGGATGGCAGATCTGTCCAGAGTCGTAGTTAGTCACTCCAGCAAGTTGAGAGCAAAAAGTGATTTAGTAAAGCTCTTGGATGGACCAGAGTGAGATTCCCAACCTCAGCACTGTTCCAGCAAAGCCTAACTGCTGCTTCCACTGGATCAGAACCCAGAGTAAAAGCTGTTGATGTTGGGGAGCAAACATCAGAGTCTCAGCAGTTGTTTGCCCTAAACTCAGATGCCTTCACTGGTCACTGAAAAATGGATCTTCCATGCTGCCCGCTTCCTCGCGTGTCTCTTTTCCAAATTGAAGCCACATGTGGGTCTTATTGGCAGAGTCTATGTCACATGACTGTATCTTGGCTGCAAGGGAGGCCTGGACAGACAGTGTCTGGCTGTTCCCTTGGATAGGTAAGCATCCCACTGCCCCCTAAATAGGAAGGGTATTTGAGAACGCTAAGTTGCCGAAAACCATGATGAATGTCCACAGAAAATAAGCACAAACTCCAAGCTGAGCTGACAAGAGCCAATCCTGGCATCTGGCTGCCATCCCTAGAAAAGTAGAATTCTGTTTCCTCTGGGGTTATTTGTATGGTTAGAATATAAACCTGGATTTTCTGGCGGACATCTTGGCCATGACATAAGAATCTGCCTAGGAATTAGGTCAACACAGAAGAAAACAGAGTCTAGAGATAGAGAAAGAAACGATCCTGATGAAATTATTTAAGTTCCCTGTTGCAGCTGTCCTCAAAGTTAGAAACACCTGGACTTTTTTTCAGTGCCATGAGCTAATAAACTCATTTTTCTCTTCTTACGCTGTCTTTAGTTGGCTTTCTGTTACTTGCCGCCAAGAGTCTTGACTAAAGGCTTTATGTGCCTTTGGCTAGTTCCATAGTTCCATTCCACTATGACCGGGTTGGCAGAGGCTACTCCAGCTCTAAGTGGCAGGAGAATTCCCTGTGTGATGTCTTTCATAACGCAACACTTACAGGGAAAAGTCTAAGACCCATAGACTGGTCACCATGCTAGGCCCTGGAGGATCTGGACCCAACAGCTGCCCTAGTTCACCTAGTAGTAGAAGAACCTACCCTAGCTCTTCGACTACTACTAGTACTAGTTCTATTAGCTAATTCTACTAGTACAACAGTACTAGCAATAGTAGTAGTAGAACTAGTACTAACAGTAGTTGAAGACCTAGGATAGGTTCTCTTACTCCAACCAACCCAACACCACCAAACTGCTGGCGGCTGTTGAACATATTGCTTCATGCTTTCCTGACTTTACTAATGCTGATCCCTGGGCCTAGAATGCCCTTCACCAGTCATCCCATCACTCTCTCACCTCCTCACATACATGTATTCTTCTCTGTTTGGAAAATTTTGATTCAACTCTCAAACCAAAACTTGGATCGCACCTCCTCCCCTTTCATGACAACGTAGACACATGCGAGGATCACACAACTTAAAAGTGACAGCAAAGAAGCCTCAAGAGCAAACTGTGGGGAGGGTCTAAGACTATGTAAGGAGCAAGTCCTAGCAATAGCAAAAGTGCATTTCAGTCCCACATTTAAAATGCTTTTGTTTCAAAATTTAATAGGAAGCACTATGTAGTAGAAGTTAACTTTATTTTTTTTCTACTGGCAAGAATAAATAAAAAGAGATTATACCTTTTTTTTTTTTTTTTTGAGACAGGGTCTCCCTCTGTTGCCCATGCTGAAGTGTAGTCTTGGCTCACTGCGACCTCTGCCTCTTGGGTTCAAGCAATTCTTAGTGCCTCAGCCTCTTGAGTAGCTGGGACTACAGGCATGCGCCACCATGCCCAGCTAGGTTTTGTATTTTTAGTAGAGACAGGATTTCACCATGCTGGCCAGGCTGGTCTCAAACTCCTGGCCTCAAGTTATCTGCCCGCCTCAGCCTCCCCAAGTGCTGGGATTACAAGCATGAGTCACTGCACCTGGTCAGAATAGATCTACATTCTAATGATTTGGAAAAAAAAAAAAAAAAAGTGCTGGGTGCAGTGGCTCATGTCTGTAATCCTAGCTCTTTGGGAGGCCGAGACAGGCAGATCCCCTGAGGTCAGGAGTTCAAGGCCAGCCTGACCAACGTGGAGAAACCCTGTCTCTACCAAAGGTACAACAATTAGCTGGGTGTGGTGGCACATGCCTGTAATCCCAGCTACTCGGGAGGCTAAGGCAGGAGAATTGCTTGAACCCAGGAAGGGGAGGTTGCAGTGGGCTGAGATTACACCACTGCACTTCACCCTGGGCTACAAGAGTGAAACTGTGTCTCAAAAAAAAAAAAAGCAAGCATCACTCACCTTTAACGTACTGGTCCCATTGTTTTCTGTAGTCTAAGTCCATGTAGATGTCTGCCAGTAGAGTTGGTGAGCAGTCCTCCAGAACACCAAAGACTTTATATTCATAAAGTCCAGTCTTCTATAAAAACAGGTAGAAATGTCTATTGGTTCCCAAGTTGAGAGAAAGCTGGATTCCACATCATATGAAAAGCAGCTGATGATGGAGTTCATGCCACGCCAAACACTGACCTCCTCTGTGGTCTTGGTGACACAATGGTAAAAAAGCAGGTGCAGGCCCTACCCTCAGGGATCTTAAATTCAGGTAGGCAGCAGTGCTAGAGATAGCTATAAGTGCCATCCAGGTAATTTAAATAGGGTAAGAAGAGTTGTGTGATAAATGGTGTCTTGCAAGGGCAGGGATGGGGAGGACATCTATGTAATCAGGTGATCAGGAAAGGCCTCTATGAGAGTTAACATTTATCAGAGCATCTTGTTCCAAATGCTAGAAGAAGCCAGCCATAGGAAGATAGGAAAAGCCCGTTCCTGGTAGAAAGAAGGTCCTCGGATTGATGGGTTGGCATCTTTAAACAACCTGGGGTCTGGAGAACTCTGGATAAAAGAGAGAGTGGCAGAAGCTGAGTTTACAGAGGTTGTCAGGGCTGGACCCCAAGGACTTTGGAAACCAGGGTAAGAGGTAAAGATTTTATTCTCATTGCTATGGAAAACTAATGGATGGCTTTAAACAGAGGGATGACCAGATCTGATTCAGAATTCAGTTTAAGAATGACCCAATCAAATTAATTTTTTAAAGGTGATTCTTGCTGCTTGGTAGAAAATAGATCATAAGAGAACAAGGAGATGGGTGAGAAGACCAGTGCAATAGTTCAGATAAGAGATGATGGTGATTTGAACAGGGAGGTAACAACAGTGATGGCGAGGAGTCAGTGATTTAAGGATACATTTTGGAGGTAAAGTAAAAAGGAATTGTTGATAGATCCCGGGGAAAGGGAAAGCAAAGAATCGAGGATAACTTTTATAACCCAAGTTGGGCAGATGGGAATGCCATCTTCTAAGATAGAAAAATCTTGGAGAAGAGGTGATTGGTGGGCTTTGGGCGTAATTAAGAGTTCTCTTCTGAACAAGTTGAGGTTAAGATGTTTATTAAGCATGCAAGTAAGGGTGTCACATAGGCAGCTACAGTTCTCGGGAGAGGTTAAATTTAAATAGCCATGTGGCATAGTGAAACCCAACACATTGTTTTATCAATTCCAAGACAGAATCTTTCAACAACTGCTTCTTTTTGATTCTGCATAAAAGACTGAAAATGAAAAACAAAAGAAATCTGCTTCAAATCATGTAAGTTCCTTTTATCTGGAAAAAGACCTTTCTAGATTCTAAATGATAAGAGAGTTCCTTGTTTTCTTGGTAAGCCATGTGCTTGTCCATGAGGGTCCTGGCCTAGAGTTGCCCCAGCACACATTTCACTCTCTGTACAGGGGCAACTTACAATTCCTGACCCTCAGCTCTGCCTAAAGGCTCTATTATTAAAATTAAAGCAATAGCTGTTAGATTAATTTCAACACAAAGGCAAATAAACAAATGAACAAACATGAACTTTTGGATGAACTCTCGCATCCATGTGCTAAGGCCGTGTTACTGGTTAATCATGCACAAATGAAGCCCTCTCCTTAAACGCTGTGCCATGGACTAAGGGGAAGTCAAGGAATAAACATGCTGAATCTTTCTAGAGATACTGAAGCTTTAAGGGTCATCTGGGTTGGGTGGTATAACCTAGGGATAAATACATCCCGGTTTAGGAATCTTAGATGTATGTGAAAGTACCTGGCAAAAAATGAACGTAAAATTGAAATGGAATCCATAAGAATCTTCCAGCTCTAAAAGCATGCGATTTTATACCAAGAATTTCCAACCAGCAAATATCAAACTAGTCTATGTGAACCCCTTATGTGTCATGCCATGGATGCCCCAGCAGAAGGGCAGACCTCAGGGTCCAATGAGAAATGTCAGGAAGATAAACATCTTATCTCTCTTGCCCTCTCCCCTCACACACACACAAGAGAACTTAGTAAGGATTTATATATACCCACACATTTACACTTATACACACTTGTTTTCATCAATAGGCTTTAGAAGGGAGACAACCAGCAATTATTCAAGAATACTGAGGCCTTGTTTCTACACATTCTAAGCAAAAATAATTCTTATGTGTTAAGATAATGACCTCCTCAACCTTTAAATAAGTTAGCATTGGACATCTGCATAAATTAAGACACATTGTTCCCTTAAACTGGTTCCCTTCTTCTCCTAAATGTAGTTACAACCCTTAGTGACTTCCATCCTGTTATATGGCACAGAAAAAAAGAACAGAAAGTTCTCGAGGAAGAGAAAAATAGAACAACCATGATTTGCGTGAATACAGAAGAATGAACTATTGTGACAACTTCCTTTAAACATTCCCTTTGAGGCAGGACTGAGCAATGCCAGAGCTCCAGAGGAACCAAATGCTCAATAACACGGCAACACCTTTCCTACTTCATTAATACAATGTTCAAGTGCTGGACAGCCTGGTCCGCATTCTCCAATCAAAGCATTTTCTCACCCATTATGTCTTTTTAAAAAGGATCTTAGCAACCACACTCATTTTTACTTCACATTTTAAAAAACAGAGTTTTTATAATTAAAAAGATTATAAAAATGACAAAAAGAATTTTTTAAAAGTGACATGTAACCCCATAATCCAAAAATATCTACTGATAATATTTGACATATTTCCTTTAAGTAAATAAACATATCTGTAAGTTATCAAATGGGAATCATATGGTATAAATAGTTTGTACTCCTATTTTTAACTAAATATTATACGGAGGTTATGAAGACTCCATACCTAACTCAATTATTCTCCAAAA
This sequence comes from Macaca fascicularis, assembly GCF_037993035.2. Taxonomy (NCBI): domain Eukaryota; kingdom Metazoa; phylum Chordata; class Mammalia; order Primates; family Cercopithecidae; genus Macaca; species Macaca fascicularis. The sequence continues at coordinate 50,944,006 of NC_088390.1, forward strand.
AATATTTGTTTCCAAATATTTTTATGAAAAAAAATGTCCAGAATATTCATGTTTGTGTAGAATACTTGGTCCATAATTCTTTTTTTTTTTTTTTTTTTTTTTTTACTACAAATGTTTTCTTAGGGATAAATTTTAGGTTAAGTAGATAAACATTTTAGGTCTCTTTTTACAAACCTTGCAGAATATGTGTACCAAGTGTGTACTCTCACCAGTTCCAAAGGAGCATCTCACCAGCATTGGGTGCCGTTGATTATACAAACAATTTGATATGAAAAAGCAAAACGTATTTGGCAAAGCTTTTATTGCTAGTATAATAAGATCTGATGTGTAAGATCTCTTTAAAATTAGAGATATAAATCCTTTGCAACATCGGCTTTATTTTTCCAAGCTTACCAACATTTGAATAAATGACTCCAAAGAAGTTTACTCAAGAGATTCTTGCCTTTTCCTGAAGCTCCTCCAGAAAACCACCTCTAACAGTGGCTCAATTTCCTTATCTAGACTAAAATATACTGGATACTTTTCTAATGCTCCAGTTATAAGACATTTAGTTTCCTACAATTCAAATAGTAAAAGGGTTATGTTGGTAGTAGAGAATTAGCCAGTATCATGTACAGAATACAACTGCCAGAAGAAACGTAAGACTTGATGTGGTAAACACTCCTTCTCTTTATTAAGAGAACCCCTGTGGCAATGTAAACAGTCAACAACTTCCCTGGCCTCCTCTGCAGGGAGAGGTAGACATGTGACTTCTCCCTGTTTTAAATGTGGACATGATGGTGGGAGCTGCCGCAACTATCCTATGACCAAGAGGCAATCAACATGAGAAATCGAGTAGAAAGACTCAGAGGGTTGCTGGCATCACTGATTGCTAAACCAATGACAGCAACTCTACCAATAGGTAGAACTCTCACCTATTTATTAGGTAAGATAAACGTGCCTCTGTTTGTCATTGATTGTCCAATTTTCTATTACTTGTAGCTAAAAACAATCCTAAGGAACCCTGCCATCCTAGATTACAGTGAAGGTTAAGAAATCCCCCACCTTTTGTGTTTCATAAAGTTTACCGCAGAGATCCACTACCCTTCCCTGTATGACTTAGATAAGACTCATGGATGCCCCCATTTACCTACAACAAGGCCAGACACAGACCCTCCAAATTTCCCTTTCTTTGTCTTATAAATGATTAGCTGAGCTGCCCACCCCCACTGATCAACCAGAACAAAATGCTTGTTAACCCAACTGGCTGAACTTTTCTCCTTCCTCTAGGCCCCTGAACTTTGGCCTATCCTAAACCAGAGCCAGCATACAGTCCCTCCTGAAAACAGGCTGGGCTTAGGGCAAAGTATTCGCTGATCTGCTATCCGATCACACCATCCTTTCATCCCACATCCCCGCATACGGTTCTTTCTAACGTTCTTTGCTCGTGGTTATAAAAGAACAGCTCTGCAACCCCCAAGATGCCTGCAGAGCTTATCGGCAAAGCACTCTTCCTACTGTAATACTTCTTTCCCTAACTCCTTGAAATAACCCATTTGAACACAAGTCTCTCCTTACCAAGTCCAGATTTATTTTTAAAAATTTGACATCAAGGTAAAAAAGTAGGCTGACAGAATAGTGCTGATAAGACTTATGAATATTTATGAGAAATATAATTACACGTAAATTCATTAAAACAGTACAGAAGTACATAAATGTTGCTAAAATGCACTGTCAAGGAAAGGAAGAGATAATGGACACTTTAATGGATATTAAATTGAGGTACAACATTTAGTTTTACACAAAGGCATACAAAACCCTACATGCCATGTTATAAAATTACTGTCTCCTGTGAATTAGTAACTCAGAAAATATATATAAATGTATATCTAATATATACTATTCTATATAAATACGTTATATATAGAATATATGTTACACATATTTATATGTATTTATATATAATATCAGCAGATATATATGTTTATATATAATGCCAGTAGGTCTATATATTTTTATATATACCTGCTACAGTAGACAGAGTGAATACCTGCTGGTATTCACTACATCTTGATCCCAAGAAGAAATCAAGCAGAGGCTTCTACTTGACTGCAGATTGGATTCTGTTTCCTTTGGTGATTTATTAGCAATACTGCAAAAGTCATGTATCTTGTATTTGAAGGAGTTTTCTAATCCCTTTGACCTGCTATACAGTCTTTCAATAATACTAGTAATTGTTTTTCTAAGCATGGTCCACTTTCCAAAGTTTTATATTCATTCTCTCATGTAACAGCTAAGATAGCCCTGTGATGTAGACAGGGAAGTTGGTGTTATCTCTGTCTTTACAGAAGGAAATGATGCTTAGAGAGGCCAACTTACTTGCCTAAGTCCTACAGCTAGTAACAGGACAGACAGAAAGAAATGGTGGTGTCTTTGCACACTGGCCCCTCCTATTCCCTACAATGTCTCCTTATTTAGCTGTATTTTCTCTGCATGTCATCCCCAAATCATTGTTCCAGACCACAAAGTAATGATAAAGATAAAGAAGACCCATCACACAGGATCTTAGAGCAGGAAGGGGTCTTAGCTCAACTGTGTAATATGAGTGACTTGCCAAGAGTCAGCTGATGACGCTGTTGGTGGCAAAGCCTGGATGAGAACCCATTCCTTCCCTAAGCCAGTACTCCTGCTCCAGGCCACCCAGAATGGACCTCCCACTGAGATGTTCCCCTGAGTCCCTAAGCCTGGTGTGTTTGCCCAACAGGCTTCCAAAGGGCCAGAAGAAGTATTTTTTTTAGATGCTGCTTCTGAGGGGTTCAGGAAAGAACCAGGAGAAAGGTAGGTATAGGGAAAGGATGAATATCATCACTTTCAACAGATGAGGTACTTTGCCAAGTTTTTCCATACACTATTCCAAAGTGTTGTCTCATAAATCAGAAAAGCTAGTCAGAAAAGACAGTGTGGTGGTTATAACATGGGCTCAGATTCACCGTCTGGGTAGAGTCTAAACTCTCCAATGCTAACCTGCAAAATGGGTCTAATAAGTTTCTACTTCATGGAATGATTATGAGGATTAAACTAGATAATCCATCTAAAGTTCTATTATGTGGTGCACATAATAAGTACTTAGTATATATTAGATATCGTTCCCATTAATAAGGTAGGTTATTATTTCATTAATAAGATAGGTATGATGATCTCTTTTTTCCAGATTAAAGAACTAGGATTGAGAACTGTAATGTATATTGTCAGGAAAACCAATATCTATAGTGCACCTGCTCTAAGCCAGGCTGTGCTTAATCATGAATACTTGTAATAATCCTGTGATGTAAGCATCGTTAGCTCCAATTCATAAGTGAAGAAATGGAGGCTGGAGACAGGGGAACGCATGGTCAGGAAATCTGTTACTGTTATCACTAGTTTTTGAGATGCTATTACTCTGGCTAACTTGTCTAAACATTAAACTGGTATATGTCTTAGCAATGATGATTCAAATGCATGGAAAAAAAAACAGCTGTGCAATTTATTCTCAATTATATTTATAGGGTTAAAGTATTCTGAGAAATATTATTGTCAATAGTACACTTATTTGTCCCAAGCAGAATAAACTCTGAAAGAGATACTATGCATTCACATATGAGATGTGTCAAAATGTCATAATGTTTCCAAATGACTTTTGCAAGCCCCACACAGGAGTAATCCCCTGTAGATGTCCCATCACCCAACCAGGCCTGGAGAAAGGCACCACTCATTCCCTCCAATTTATGGTGTTTATCTGAATTTACACCACTAACTACAAGGCGGTCTTGATAAATCACCTGTTCTCAAATCCTGTGAATGCACTTGTGAGCGTGCATTGAGTTCTCTTTGCCTGTCACGGAAGAGCTCATTTCCAATCCTCAGAGGGACAGGAAACCTCCCCCACCCCAATCTATTTATCTAAAAGCTGTCCAAGTCCATCCACTTTGGGGCAAGTAATAGACTCAGATGGTATGAAAAGTAAGCATTTTTCATCAAAGTAAAGCAGTTCTAATGGCAGAAGTCAAAGCTGCAGCTGCTGCTGGGAAGTATGTGCCAAGACTCTGTTACAAAGACAGACAGTTGGCTAAATCTGATTAAACATGTAAGACCTCTCTAAGAAAACGTGATAGGTCTAATCCCTAAGGGTTGCACACAGCTGGGTAAAATACTGATAGCTGATATTTACTGAGTATATACTGAATAGCAGGCACAGATCCAAGTGCTTTTACATGGATTATCCCACTTAATCCAAATAATGATACGAGGTATGGACCATCAGTAAACCCACTTTTCAGACAGGAAAACTGAGGCTTAAAGATGTTCTGCAAAATGTCCAGAAAAGGCACATTTATAGAGACAAGAACCTCCATTCAGCACTGCCCCCGATTCACCCGCTGGTTCACTCCAGATGTTGGTATGGTATTATGTCCAAGCATTCTGAATGCCTATACCCTTCCCTACAAGTCACCTCTCTTCTCAAGGGATTCCCAAGGCTGAATGAAACATTGGTGTTTTGTTTCATTAATAGCCACCTGTGTAATTGTCATACAGCAATCTGGTGAAAGACAGAGTGAGAGCATAAAGCTTGGCTTATATCTGGAGACAGAAGGGAGGCATCTTACTCCTTGCTCTCCCCTTCTTCCACCAAATCTGAACCTTGAGACCAGCATTCTCGTATGGCCTCATACCCACAGACTTATCCTAAGAGAGAAAAGCAAGGAGAGGGAAAACCTGAGGCTCTAACTTATCCATCCAGTTGCACACTCAAGGGAGACAGAAATGAAGGAGCTGGCCTTGGTCTATGGTGGGAAGTAGAATGCCACAGATGGTTGTCCTGGAGACATGGTGGCCCTGCCCACAATTAAGTTTCAGCTCCATAAGTGACCAGGGCTCAAGAATTATCCTATCAATCACGCTGGTAATCAGAAGGGTGAGAGAAAGGAGCAGAACAGCTTTACAATCCTGAAGTAAAGTGGTTCACGATGCTAACTGGGGAAGCAGAAGTAGGGATTTAACATCTATAGAGTGACATCTGTTCTCCTGTGAGTTGAATCTGTGTTTCTCTCTAAAGGCCAAACTTTCTCTCAGCCCAGCCTGCAGTTTTTCCCATCTTGCTGGCCTTTTGAGTATTTTAGTAGGTCAAGAGCACAGGAAAGAGCAGTCCCTGGGAAAGTACTGTCTGCTCCTCACCAAACTCTTTGATTAGAAGCCCTATTCAAGGACAAAAACGCAATTTAGGCTGTCCCTTCTCACAGTGCCAGGCATTTAGATTTAAAAACTTAATAAGTCAAGCCATCAGCCAGAGTTTTTCAGTCCAACATTTATTTTTTCTAAATTGAAGCTGTGAGCCTCTGAGCGCTGGTTTCACCCTCTACAGGCATGCTGCAGTGGTTAATGGCATAGTAACGAAGCCCAGAGCTCCTGCAAGGCCTGCCTGCAGATCACTGGAAGAGCTTTTCTAAGTGATCCATGACCCTTCTCCCAGGAGAACTTCTCAGCACTGCTCAGGGCACCACATTTACTCCCGAGTAGCCACTCACTTAAACATCAGGGAGAGGGAGTCCTAAGATGGATGTTGCTTTTGTTTTAAGACATTTTTTGGTCTCACTTTCACCTTTCAATTTCCATTGCATCTCATCTCTAGGGTATTCTACTGCCTCTGACTTTAGCTCTCAATGTCAGAACTGCCTCAGCACCATGCTAGATGCTCCCCATCCACCAGTGGTTCTCCAGGTCTGGTTCCTGGACCAGTAGCCTCAGCATCACTCAGCAGCTGGTTAGAAATATAATGCACAAAAAAAGAAGAGTATCTATCTATACACACACATACATGAACATAGAACATATTCATTGATAAGAATGTGGGTTACATTCATTGATGAGTGTGATTAGAATATATATACACACACATATATATACATGTGTATATATTCATATATATGTGTATATATATATATACACATACTGTATTTTCCACATATATATACACATATATGTGTGTGCATATCTCAGTTTCCTCATTTGCAAAACCAGGATAATACTTACCTTTCAGAGTTGTTGAGATGATTGTATGAAATATTTATAATATATATATTCTACATAGAATGTATAGAATATAGTCTATATAGAATACATAGAATATATATATTCTATATAGAATACATAGTATATACACACATGCTTGTGTGTGTATATACACATATGTGTGTGTATATATGTGTGTATATATATTCTCATGCACACTCAATACATGCTTGTGTGTATATACACACACATATATATGTGTGTGTACACATATATATCTAAATGCACACTCAATGCATGCTCAAGTTTGAGATTCTAACACACACTCAGTTTGAGAACCATTCTGCCATGTATCATTTCGTTCAATCCTCTCAACAACCCTGAAAGGTAAGTATTATCCAGGCTTTGCAAATGAGGAAACTGAGATTTCAAAATGAAAAAGTAACTGATTAATATCACCTGGCCAGTAAGTGGGGCCTGGCCCCTGGCTACTCTTTAATCTCATATCCACTCCAGTCCTGTGGGCCTCCTGGCTCCTCCTGGAAAACGAGGCAAGCTCAGCCTAGCTGAGGGACTAGCATCCAGTGTTCCCTCTATCTCAGTGGCTTAAAAGCCAGCATGCTCATGTGAATCTCCTGATAAGCTTATATATAGATATGTGTGTGTATATATACACACACACACATTCATAATACACACACACGTGTGTAAAAAATGGTTTATTATGAAAGATTTCAAACATACACAGAAGTAGAGAGGACAAAATAATTAACCCCTATGTGAAGGGGAGCCTATCAAAAGGACCACCCAAGCCTCACCGTAGACCAGTTAAACCTGAATCCCTAAGGTAGGGCTTGGTATTGTTTGTAAAGCTCTCTCAAGTGATTCCAATCTGCTTGAACTTTGAGAAACACTCTCAGATTCATTTCTCCTCCAGATACTTGCATTATTCAAATTGGCCAAATGTTACCTCCACAGGGAGCCTTTCTGGACTCCCTTATCTGAAACACATCACATCACCCCTGGCTACCCTGCCATGCCATCTCTCTATCCCTTTATCTCGCTTTATTTTCTTTATAGCATTTTCTTTAAAGCACTTGATAGTATTTCCCACTGGACATTTCATCATATACTACGGGCTTATTCTCATCAATGAATATGATCCATGTTCAAGTAGTTCATTCATTGAAGCAGCAGCACCACGTTCCTCCTTCACCACTTATCCCCAGGGTCTGCGAAGACAGTAGCACATGGGAGGCAGTTGATGAATATCTCCCAAATGAATGAATGAATGATAGAGGAACAGAGCTGAAAGTCTCACACAGGACTATCTGACTCCAAAATCCATGCTTTTCCCACAATACCCATGGCAGCCCTGGTCTAGTTTTGCTTTAGCTGCCGGAAACAGAATGTAGTTCTTGTCTTGAAGCAAGCTGTGTATTTAGTACTGAGTTTATCATAGTAGACTGTTCATGTTAGTTACTAGTTATGAGGTCTTATGTGGCTCGCTCAACAACTCTGAATCTTATTTCCATTTGTAAAGTAAGCCCGTTCTTGCCTATCTTCCACATCTGTTTAGAAGGATAAATGAAAACTTATAGGACAGCATTTATAATTTGCAGCATCAAATAAAGTTATTATCATTACAATATGGAGAAGAAATAAGAGAGGAAGGAAACAGAGTAGGCAAAGAAAGGAGAAGTAGAGGAAAAAGATGATGGTGTTGGGCAGCATGGCTTAGAAGTAACTTTCCAGTCCAAAACTTTGTGATTTAATAGAAAAATAGAAAACAAAAAAAAAATTATCAAAATTTTGTACATCAAATGTTGTACATCAAAATTGCCCACTTGTCCAAGAACGGGATTCAGAATCATTTGTGTCTACTAAATAAAGGATATAATTCTATTATTTTTATTTTAAAATACAATTTGCTACATTGAAATCTCTTTTAAGAGCCTCTACTCCTTTCAGTCTTTTAAAAACACATAACAGTAACTTTGTTACAGCATCATTTAAATCATGGTCACAATTTTCTTTTTCTCTATCCTTGTTTCAAATCCTGTTCAAGAGCCCCAAGAAGTCACATAGCTTTGGCCTTAGGTTGGCCACCTCTATGCTGACTGTGGGAAGCAAAGCAAAGGGTCATCACAACCAGCTCGTACCACACAGTAGCAAGCATGCTATGCACAATTGGGTCCTTAAAGGACCATCAGTCCAGCCGATGCCCATAACTTCAAAACGAAGCCACGAGAATCTTCAGGGGAGCAACTCTATCTTAGATCCATTTCCATAGATGGAAATCTGACCCACTGCAGATCCTCAATAAAGGCTGAATGAAGTATATAAACAAATGGTCTCTGGTCTCCTTTCTGAATACAGTACTTGTGATATTATGAGCTACATATATAAAATATATACCTATACATATATGTGTGTATATAAATATATAATTTACACATGTGTGTATACATATGTGTTGGGTGTGTGTATTGGACATAGAGTATACACACATACCCACATACATACTCCAGTACTGTACATCCAATACACACACACACACACACACATATAGGTTTCTATCCACTGTTCCTGGTTCATAACTTTCATAGCCCTTGCTATAGTCTTTTGTATGTTGGTGCATTTTAGGCCTCAGGAGTTGAGCCAAGAGTTGTAAGACCTTCATCCCAGGGAGGGTCCTGCCCCATACCCTGGAAGAAGGAATGCTGCATGGAGAGGCCTGAAGAATCTGGACAGGCCTTCTTGGCTTTCCCCAATCAGTCTATTAATATGAGCTCAGACCCTTTCTGTCCAGTCACATTTCAACACTGTTGTCCATGCTTCAGTCATACCTAGCCAATGAAGTTTCCATAAAAGGCCCAAGAGGACGGGGTTCAGAGAGTTTCTGGATAGCTGAACTCAAAGAGGTTCCTGCAGAGTGACGCATCCAAGGAGGGCATGGAAGTTCCAAGACCCTTCCCCCATACCTCATCTTATGCATCTGTATCCTTTGTAATATCCTTTATAATAAACCAGTAAACGCAAGCAAGTGTTTCCCTGAGTTCTGTCAGCCTCTCTAGTAAATTAATTGAATCCAAGGAGAGGGCCATGGGATCCCCTATTTATAGCCAGTTGGTCAGAAGCACAGGTAAAACAACCTGGGGCTTTCAACTAGCATTGCAAGTGGCAGGGAAGAGGGGGTTAATCTTGTGGGACTGGGACCTCAACCTATGGGATCTGACACTATTTCCAGGTAGGTAGTGTCAACACTGAACAGGAGGACACCTAGGTGATGTCCACTGCACAACTGACTGCTTACTTGGTGTTTGGGGAGAAATCCTCAGACATTTGGTCACAGGAGTCTTCTGTGCTACTGTGTTGTCGGTGATGTTGAGATAATGAAAAAAACACAGTTTGAGTTTTATTCTCTAACACAATACTGTACCTCCAATAATGAGGACTCACCCTCCTAAAATGGTCCAACCCACATGCGGGAAGCTTTATTAGAAAAAGAGCATGTGTAGCTTGGGCAAAGAGTAGGGGCTTCATGGGCAGATGGACTTGGATCTAAATCCCAGTTTCATTCACCACTTCTTAGCCATGTGCCTTGCATATGTCACTGACTTTCCCTAGACCTCAACTGCCTTGTCTTTATACAGGGAAGATGGCACAGTGGTCTGGGCTGGCTAGAGGAGAAGATGCCAGGTCTATGGACAAGTAATGGAAGAGAATGATGGAAATGTGAGTTGAAACCAAATTAGTTCAGTGTACCCACCAGGCAGCATTTGCCTTCTGTTTGGAGAGGCAATGTAGGAGCATGTTGAAGGCACAGAACTGGAGGCAGACAGCTGGGCTTGGATCCTAGCTGGAATCTTGAGCAACCAACTTAACCTTTCTATGCAATCATTTACATATAGGTAAAAAGGTGATCATCATAGCACCTTATCATAGAGTTGATGCAAGGATTGAGTAAATCAATACTTCCAAAACACTTAGCACCTGAATTATAAGAAATCACGCAATAAATGTTAGCTATTACAGTGATGATTATTACTATTTCTGCAATCAATAGGCCACTGAAAAGGTAGTGATAAGATCACTGCTTCTCAGATGTTTGATTGCACTGTAAGGTGTAGGATAGACAAGAGCAGAGAGATGGTAGGCCAAGAAACTAGTTAAGAGGTCACTGCAGTTCTAAGTGAGGGGTGCTGAGTACCCAAAGTTGCAAAGATAAAGAAAAGAAAATGAGAGGAAATAAGTCAGATGCTAGATATGTCTGAGCAGTTGAATCAACAAAACTTGGCCAAAGTCTTCATGTGGCTGGTAAGAAAAATGGAATAGCAGAGAAGATAAAAGAATTTTGTCTGACTGGGTGTGGCGACTCATCCCTGTAATCCTACCACTTTGGGAGGCTGAGGGCTAAGGCAGGAGGATTGCTTGAGCCCAGAAGTTCAAGACCAACCTGGGCAACATAGCAAGGCCTCATCTCTAAAACATAAAAAATAAAAGAAAGACTTTGTCTGAAAATGTATCAATTTTCAAACTAAGGTGCCTTTTAAAGTTATACTAAGAAACTAATTCTGTCTTTTCTAGATTGTGAGCTCTTGATCATCTTGTTATACCCAATGGTCCTTGTACACAGCAAGTATTCAGAGTTTCTTGAGTGAGTAATCCATCAAGATATAACATCTGTATACAGAAAAAAAAGTAAATACGGCACTTATCCACTTGTAGTATCTGCTGTGTTCTGGATTATGAAAAGGCCAGCCGTACTAATTTGTAAGTATTCAAAGTAGCATGTTTTATAGTCCCACTAACTGGAGAGGGATGGACTGCCTCCAAAGGAAATATGTATGTATTTAGACAAGAAAATTCTTCATAATACCTATATTCTCCATTTATTTAGAGTAGGATTTCTCAACCTTGGCAATATTACAATTTGGGACTGGATAATTCTTCCCTGGGAGAGGTAGGGGGTCACTATCCTGTGCATTGTAGAGTTATCTACAGCTATCAAATTTTCACACATATCTGACAGATTGGATTTGAATCCCCTAACAACCCTGCAATGAGGCAAGCAAGGTTTTCATTCCTGTTTAACAGGTGAGCAACTTCTAAATATTGCAAACGTTTGTTTTCTGTTTTAAAAGATAAAAATACTATATTTGATGTAAACAAAAATGCAATTGCCTAAAAGGCAACTACATGTTTGACATTCACAAGATCATGAACCCTCCAATCCCACCTCTGGTATTCATTTATCTGGGCCCTTTCAGGAGTAACTTTACCCTCGAGGCCTGTTGCTTTCACCTATGAAACTTGGTGTTTAACCAGGTGAGCATGAGGTATCCTCCTAACTCTACCACTATAATACCCTGATCCTGTATTAAGAAACTTCAATTTCACCCACATTGCCTGCAGGCAACTTTTAACCTACTTGCCATGCTGCGACTCTTACACAAAGCAACTGATGACAAGCCTTGGATGACAGGCCTCAGAGGCAATGCCTTCCACCTGGATGGCTACCTGGTTGCAAAGACTTTAACAACCAATCCCATTTCTCCTACATCTTTACTCCTTCTGCCTGAAGCTTCGGACTCAACTTACCAAGTGCAACTAGGAAGGAAGGGGCAACAACCAAAAGAAACCAGTCACTAAAATAGCAGGGCCCTTCTCGGTAACCCCCGACACTCACCACCCTGCACATCCAGTCCTTTTAAAGTTCTGTTTCTTTTCCTCCTATATCCAAGCCCCAAGATACCGTCCATCCCCCACCCCCAGACCCCCATATGCCACGCATTGGAGAGTGAGGATCAACGTCCCTTGCAGATGTGTGCACGGGCCTAGGAACCAGCTTACCCACGTTTCAACTGTCATTAACTTCTAACTAACTACATGCCCCACGGGGCCTGACCTGAGGCTGAACTCCTATGACTTTCCAACTCCCCTGGATCTGCACGCAGTCACTTGGAGGCACCGCCCCTGCGCTAGCTCCAGGGCTTGAGACAGGGTCGGGGCGGAGCTCCTCCCTGAGCTGGAGAAGACCCGCCCCTGTCCCTTCCGCGACTGCCGCCCCGCGCTCCCTGCGGGGAGGTCGACCCCGGCGCATTCTAGGCCCCGCGGTGCTCCAGCGGGTTGGCCGCTACCTGGTCCAGCAGCCGGTAGATGCTGATGCCCGAGGTCTCCACTAGAAGCTGCCAGTCGGCCCCGGCCAGAGCGGGCTGCTGGAGCTCGGCGCAGGCCTCCCGGAACTGCTCCCCCGAGAAGCTGCCCGCGGCCAGCTCCATCCTTCCGCAGTCCGGGCTCCTCCGCCTGGAGGACAGGCCGCGGACACCCTTGTTGTGGGCCTCGGGGCGGGGCGACCGAGCGGCCCCAGCGTCATTGACAGGAAACTGAGGAGGAGGCGGGGCCTAGACTGGAGGAGCGGCCTGAGGGTGGGGCCCTGGAGGGGCGGGCCTAGAAAAGTGGGCGGGACTGAGCAAGGAGTGAGGAGGATAGACAAGAAGTAAAAGGAGAAAAATTGGACTTGATGTGGGGAAGGAAGGAAGAGCTAGAGAAGTGAGGAGGCTTTCAGAGGGAAGGGAAAAGGAAGAGGAAGGGAGACAGTGATGTCACCTCAAAAACACCTCCTCAGTAGCCCATCTCATACTCCCTGTTACCCCCATAATCTACAGAGCTGTTTGAGTGTCTCTCATTTACCTTTCTGAATAAAGTAAAGAAAGCCTATTTGGTAGACGTGAGAGGAGAGGTGGGCAGAGTAGAAAAGCTGGAAAAATCCGAAGGGGTCAAATGCCAGAACTGTATTTCAATATAATTTCTCTTCTTTCTGCTATACATTTTAAAACATTATTCTGAGACAAGGTCCATTGGATTCACTAGAAGACTCAAGGGGTTTATGACACCAAAACAGTTTAGAAACCTAATCCATAATGGATCTACCAGGTTGTTGCCACCCTAGAGGGTAGAAACTGATCAGAAATGTGTCATACTAGGTGTCATACACCTATGATTTCTGCAACTTGCATAATTTAGCTCACTGTGCAACTCAAACATCTTCTTGTTTCTTTGAAGTCCCTTGGGTAATACTGTATTTCCCATCAGCAGACTGTACTACCTGACTTTGAATAAAGTAGGTCGTTTAAACATCATAACGATGTAACAGCCACATGAGTGCCAATAAACTCTGAAAACTCATGTTTCCTAATCTGTAAAATGGGTCAAGAATTGTGCTACCAGTTACAGCTGAGGAGGTGGTTGAACAAGGAATAATTTTGCACAGTGCCTGTCCAAGTAAATGTTCAATAAAAATTTCCACTTGTTTTGCATTACTGTATTGAAATGTTTTTCTTTCCTTACTTGAAGGAAAGTTGATGGCAAACTCTTCATTTATGCGAATTTCCAGTCAGGCAAATGATCACATTTGGCAGCTTCCTTAGTTAGACACAGCAGAGATAAATAATTGCTTTTCTCAAGTCAGTCCTGGTTCTGTTTTGTTTTATAGGTGTGGAAAGAGAGATGTGAAATTTTCCTAGACTAAATGCACAAAAGTTTAGACTTGACATACTTTCCAACTGTTTTATAATGCCTTGTAAATTTTCTATGTTTTGTAAATCTATATTTTATTTAAATAGAAATTCATTGCTTGAAAAAGCAATTGTGTAAAAAAACCTATTGGCTATGAAGTATTTTCAAGTATCTTCAAGGAATACATTGTAAAGGTTTGATTTGATAAAGCTGTATTACTGTATAGCAATAGACTAATGGAGACAAGCATAACAGCACAAACGACATCATGCAAGATATAAGGCATGCAATTCAAATTGTATTTATTATATGTGTTTAAAAGTGTGTTGCCTGTTAAACTCAGGAGAAAAATAAATATACCCTTGAATATGCTGAGATTTACACTCAATTATTTTATTACAGTTAATGAAATAATAATGTTAGGAAATATTTTATGGTATCTTTAAAGTCTAAACACAGCTTGGAAAGGGATCCAAGAAGGCCTGTTCTTGAGCAATTGCCTTAATAGCCTGTTTCCTTTGTGAAAAAAAAAACTCTGAAAGAACTTCTGGCAAAATGGCAGCTGATGCTCCTGGCTTCAAACATGGAAATGTTGGTGAAAACGTGTTGAAAATAGTTGTAAATACATAACTTAGCTGAAAAGTGAAAAAGGGTACTTCCAGGTTTCAGAAAGGGAAGAGAGAATGAAAGTCAGCGACACCAGCTCCTGGATATTCTTAGAATGGATGACTGGTCCTCACCCCACCTCTCCATGCAATGTTTCCCCGCGGAAGAACTTCCATTAGGAAAATATGTTTGGCCTTACTCATCTGCTCAACTCCTACTCTGGAGAAGATGAGTGATTTAAATGCAGTCATGCATTGCTTAACAACAGGGATATATTCTGAGAAATGTGTCATCAGGCAATTGCATCCTAAAGCATACATCATAGAGTGCACTTACACAAACCCAGATGGTAGAGCCTACTACATATGTAGGCTATATGGTACAGCCTCTTGTTCCTGGGCTACAAACCTGTACAGCAGGTTACTGTATTGAATACTGAAGGCAATTGTAACACAATGGTATTTGTGTATCCAAACCTAATTAACATAGAAAAGTAAAATAAAAATATGGTGCTATAATTGTAAGGGACCATCACCATCTATGCAATCCAACATCGACCAAAATGTTATTATGGTATGCATGACTATAGTTGATGAGTTTGGGAGAAGGAACTACTGGTCATAGCTAGATCAACCCTTCTGGCTCTTCCTTTTTAGCAACTGTCTACTTGTAGAAAATATGCATTCTCATCTGCCCTAGGTTATATAGTAGACTCAAGAGGACAGGCTCTGACACCAGAATCCAGGTTTCCTAATGATGCCTGTGCCTGGAGGGCAAGTTTGGTTATAGGCAGAGTGTTATAATTCTATTGTTGCCAAAAACCCAAGCCCTGTTCTCCAAGCAGCTTTATTTGTAATAATGGTGAAATGCTGATCCATTGTCTGATTAGCATCTACCTTTTATTTGATTCAGAATGCAGGTGGGGAAGAGAAGAGCATTGACTTTGAAAAATAAGTAGACCCTCCATAAATAGAAAATATAGTTATTAAAATTAAAAACTTAGAAGAAAGGTAAAAGAGTTGCCCTACCACAGTCAAGAGAGATCAGGGAATAAGAAAGTAGCTGTGGTGAGTAAATTCCCCAGGAAGCAGAACAGAGGTATAAAGAAACGGAAAACATGAAAGAGTAATTAAGAGACATGAAGGACACATTGAAAAGGCCAAACACTTCTGACTGAAGCCCCATAAGTAGAGAATAAAGAGGCCAGGGGATGGGATGGGTGGGGGAGAATACAGAAATAAAAAGGCACATATAAAAATAAAGTGGAACTAAAGTTCTAACCTACAGAAACCGGGAACAAGGGAGGGCAAGGTCAGAGTTGTGTTTAGGAGGCAGATGCAAGATATTAACTTCAGTGGTGTTTAGTTTAACTGTGCATATTAAACTTTAAGGATATGAACTCTCAAAACTCAATGATAAAAACAAAACTACCCAATAAAAATAGGTTTAAAAAATGTAAACACACACTTCACCAAAAAATATATACTAGTGGCAAATAAGAATATGAAGAGATGCTCAACAACGTCAGTCAATAGCATCCTGTAAATTAAAATCACAATGAGGTGCCACTATGGCTATTTTAGAATAGCTAAAAATTAAAAAGACTAATCAAAGCAAGTGCTAGCAAGGATGCTGAGGAACCAGAACTCTCACACATTGCTGGTAAAAATGAAAACAGTACAAATGCTTTGAAAAACTGACAATTTTTTAAAAAGTTAAACATACACTTACCATACAATCCAATCATCATACTCCTAGGTATTCACCCAAGAGAAAAAAATAAAGCATTGTCCAAACATTGACTTGTACACAAGTGTTCATGGAAGCTTTATTCGTATTAGCCCAAAACTGGAAACAACCCAAGTGACCTTTAATGGGTGAATGGATAAAACAAGTTGTGATATATTCACCAATGCAGTACAATTCAGTGTGTGTGTGGGGGGGGTGGGTGTGTGTGGGGGGGTGGGTGTGTGTGGGGGGGTGTTCCTTGCTCTGTCCATTAAAATGATCTGGTAGGCTAGAAGCATTGGCACATCATTAGCATTGAGCAGACCTGTGGCCCAGTTCTTGGCTTCTATATATCATTGTCTACTAAAAGGTTCTTGGAAAAAAGACTAATTCTAGAACTGGGGCGGGGAACTTCTAAAGTAAGCCTAAAACATGTTGTGCCTGCGAATAAGGAGATGTTCAAAGACAATTAGAGTTATGTCAAAAAGATATGGTAGTTGACTTGAAAGAGTTCCCATTCTCCAAATTTTGGGAAATTTGAGATCACAAAGAATAGTTACAGTAATGGATTATAAAATACTGAATTTATAAAGAAATCCATGTGTCCACAGTGTTACTGAATTTTTTAAAAAGTAGGGAAGAAAAATAGGGAAG
Source organism: Macaca fascicularis (assembly GCF_037993035.2). Classification (NCBI taxonomy): domain Eukaryota; kingdom Metazoa; phylum Chordata; class Mammalia; order Primates; family Cercopithecidae; genus Macaca; species Macaca fascicularis. The sequence goes on from NC_088390.1 coordinate 50,960,539, forward strand.
GCAGAGAGGAGAAAAGCTTTTTCTTTAGAAAAGAATGCCAAAACATTCAGGTAGAAAGAGTGTCAAAATTTGAAAACTTGCATTCTTTGACCCCCATATGAATATAATTAATAGATTTAGGCAAGGATCATAAATGGATGCTGCAACCACTGGGTGGAAGGGCATGCAGATTAGACTTTTCATTTGATTGCAAAGCATCACCTGTTGATTACTTACTACTTACAGACAGGAAAGTGTAACTTTATAATGGGAAGATCTAGTGGTTGCCACCTTAACCAAGTTATCAATTGCATCACAAATAGTGGGACAACTGACATCACAGACTCCATGAGGTGATGCAATAAGTTTATAATATCATCTAAACATTTTTGCTAAAATGTCTAACTTGTAACTAATCATAAGACACCAATCGGATAAATCCAGTAAGTGGAACATTTCTCAGAATAACTAGTAAAACAAGTCAATATGAAAGAAACTATTCTAAAAGTCAAGGGAAATAACAGTTATGTGTCATGCATAAATCTTGAATCACGGATTAGGAAAAAGCCATTAAAAGGCATTTCTGGGATAATTGGGGGTATCTGTTTATGCACCACTTTTAGAAAATATTATAAAACTACTGTTAACTTTGTAGGTGTAAAAAATGTTATTGTGGTTGAGTGGAAGAATGTTCTTATTCTTGAGAAATGAATGCTGAATCATTTAGGGGTGAAGCAGCATGATACTTGCATCTTACATTCAAATGGTTCCACTGAAAAAAAGTGTGATTGATACATAGATAGAGAAGCAAAAGTGACAAAACTAAATAATTGATAAATGTAGATGAAAGGTAGACAGGCTTTTATTTTCCATTTCTTCAACTTTTCTGCATATTTGAAATTATTCAAAATAAAAATTTAGGAAAAACCCAGATATATGTATTTATAAGAGACCATAACTAAAACATAATTACACAGAAATGTGAAGTTAAAGGTATGGAAAACATATATAAGTAAATCTGAAACAAAAGAAAGCTTGTGTGACTCCTAAAATATCAGACTAAATGGACTTTAAAAGAAAAAAGTTAATAGAAGTTTCTGAGTTAATGACAAAAGGACAACTCTCCAGGTATTCGGAATGCTTAAATTTGTATGTATTCATTTTACAGCTAATCTCAAACACGTAAGGCAAAAATTATCATCAGTATAAGGAGAAATCAGCAAATTCATAATTACAGTGGAACATTTTAAGACTCTTTTTTAGGAAATTGACCAAGCAGACAAAAAAACTGGTAGATAGGGAAGATTTCAGCATAAAACTCAACATGCTTGATCTAAAGGTCATCTATAGAACCTCATACTCAATAAGTAGTACACACCTAACATCTGCAAATCCTCATAAAACATTCATTAAAACTGGCAATCTTGTAAGCCACAAGGGATGTTTTCAACAAATACAGAAGAATCAGTATTGTTCTCCAATGACAGTGCAAGAAAGAAATAGAAGAAGAAGGAGAAAACAAACAAAAATAGCCAGTTTCTGCCCCCTATACATTTGGAAAACAAAACAAATACAAACTTATTCCAGGAGCTAGCCCACGACTAATTCCCTGTATTAAATTCATTTCTGCTTAGATACCTAGAGAGTGTGTGTTTTCTGCACTGACCTCTCACTGATACTATACACATGGCTTAAGATACTTAATATTTAAACACCATTTCTATCTATCCAAACTGTAAATCCAATGGTATTTAAATAGAATCCCATAAAGGGTGTCCAAGGAACTTGACACACCAGTTCCAAAATTTATAAGAAAGTGTTAAATGCCAAGTGATTTGAAAACATAGAAAAGCAATTTTTAACATAAGAGGGAAAAAATAAAAAAACTCTCTATAAGATATTAGGATTTATCATGAAGAAAATAATATAATATTGACCTAGGGCTAGGAAAAAAATGATTTTAAAAAAACTCATGTAACAGCTTTCTATCCATAATCAAGTCCATGTACGTTTTGAAACACAGTACATAAGCAAGGATGGACAATTTTAAAACTGCTGTTGGAACAACTGGCTATCCTTATTTTTAAAATTATATTCCTGTATCGCATCATACAAAAATGGAACTTTCAGATATATAAAGAACCAACTGCATAAGACAAAACGTGGAAACTTTTAAATTATAATATAGGAGTAAACCTTTATGATCTAAAAGTGAAAAAAATCTTAAAGACACAACACAGAACAAATCATGAAAGATTAATTATTGCCTACTTTAAAAAGCAAGAGTTCCTGTTCAATTATACACTATAAATAAATTAAAATCCATCACATAGATTGGCAGAAGACATTTGTTACTCACATAGCCAACAAAGGATCAATATTGAAAATATGCAATGAAATTTTAGAAATCAGTAAGAAAGCCCAAATAATGCAACTGAAAATATGAACAGTGGAAAAAAAAAAAAAAAAAACCCAAACAGTATATAAACAAGGAAAAGCTGTTCTACTTACACAGTAATTGGAAAAATGCAAAATCAATTGTACCATTTCATTTACAGAAAATTGGCAGAAACTTTAAAATCTGACTTTAGGTGTTGGTGAATTTCAGGGAAATGAAAGTTCCAGCATATAACATTCTGGTTAAAGTGCAAATAGTAGTTTTAAAAACAACCTAACAAGACGTATTAAATGTGAGAATACACACAGTCTGATCCAGCAGTTCCACTTTTGAGTATACCTGAGAGAACTGATAATATTGCATAAGAATGCACATTATTTCAGTGGCAAAAACTTGGAAACAACATAAATATCCACCAACTACAGAGTAAATAAATAAATAAATATGTTCATCTGATAGTTTTTGAAATAAAAAATATATATACTTGAGTATCATGGATAAATCTTGAAAACCGTTAAATGAAAAAAGCAGGTCACAGAAGGATGTACGGGATAAGAAATTTTACACTGTTTATAAACTATACATATGCCCTGAAGCGTTTAAAATGTAAATAGGAAGGATTCAGATTAACTTCAATGGTAGCTGTAATATTTTATTTCTTTAAAACATTATGAACTAAATGAGGCATAATATTAATGTATATGCTGGGTGGTGAGTTCATGAATGTTCTATTACTATCTGCCCTTTTTGGTGTTTTTGAATTATACATAATTTAAATTTAAAAATTCTAATAACGGTATAATTTTAATGAAAAAATTAGCAGAAGAAAAACCCCATTTTGGAATGCTATTAAAAATGAATGAATAAATGTTCACAGATGTCTAACGGCACAGAGAACACAAGTGCATTACCTGTTGATAAAAATTTTTAAAGAAATTGAGATACTAAAAGTATACCGTAAGTATACAGTAGTCCCCCGTTATCCTCAGGGGATGTGTTTCAAGACCCCCTGTGGGTACCTGAAACCATGGATAGTACTGAACCCTACATACACTATGATTTTTCTTTACTGACCCCTATATACACTATGTTTTTCCCTACCTGTACATACCTATGATAAAATTTAATTCATGCATTATGCACAGTAAGATATTAATAACAATAACTAATAATCATATGGGATAATTAAGTAAAATAAGGGTTACTTGAAGAAAGACACCGAATTATCATAACAATCTGATAACTGAGCTGCCTTCCTTCCAGCAGGTGAGTCACTTCATGTACACAGAGTGGATACACTGGACAAAGGAATAATTCATGTCCCAGGTGGAAGGGGGTGAGGTGGTACAAGATTTCACCATGCTGTTCAGAATGGCACACCATTTAAAACTTATGAATTCTTTTATTTCTGGAATTTTTCCATTGAATATTTTCAGACCTCAGTTGACAAGTAACTGAAACCTGGGAAAAGGAAACCATGGCTAAGGGGAGGCTACTAGATCTGTTCTTATTTACTAGTAAAAGCTATTATGCACCAAGCAATTGAGAAGTGAAGGAAATAGGTGGTATCACAGAGAAAACATTTGGGTAAGATCAGAACTTCTCACTTTCTCACAGATAATATGAGCAAAAGCGCTCTGAAAAGTGAAAGTGAACACTTGATAGGCATTTCTAAATTCTGCAGCAGAGCCAATTTTAATGTTTCAATTGCCATCCAAATCAGTTTAGTTCTAGTCTATTCAACTTGTACTATTGAATGTCTACTCCTATTGAAGTACAGTAGCACACCTGTAATCCCAGCTATTCAGGAGGCTGAGGCAGGAGAATCTCTGGAACCCGGGAGGCAGAGGTTACAGTGAGCCAACATCGTATCACTGCACTCCCACCTAGGGAACAAAGTGAGAATACGTCACACACACACACACACACACACACACACCACACACACACAAACACACACACACATACACACACACACACACAAAAGTACTAGAGTTTTATCATGGTAGGGCAATGGAGAAGCAAAAAAAAAAAGTCATTTTATAAGCTTTAGAGATCACTGTTGCTGGCCTCTAAAGCTAATAAAATAACTTGCAACAGTCAGTTAATAATAGTTTAAGCCTGCCGAGTACTCATTATGGACCAGGAACTATGCTAAGTGTTTGCATTTAATCCCAACAATGCCACTGTGAAGTCAGTTCTATTATAATCTCCAGGTTGCACAGGAAGAAACTGAGGTTTAGAGAAATAACTTGTCCAAGGTCTCATGGGCAAAGGCAGAGCTGGGGTTTAGATTCAGTTCTGTGAGATTTTAGAGCCCCCTTTCTCATGTTTTGGGTGCCTATTATGGATGTCAATCTGCAGGCATGAAGCAGTGAACATAGCTTCTAACCCCATTACATTTATAAAGGTCTTCATTACCAAAAGGCTTTTTATGAACCATGATAGCCATAAATGTCATATAATGTCATGCTGAAAAATATTTCAGATATCACCTTTAATGTATTCTCTTTCTTATTTATGTATTCACTCATTTGACAATTGTGTATCATTAATAAATATTTGTCAAATGAGTGAGTACTCTAATAGATAAAAGAATACATTAAAGGCTACATCCGAAAGCTCCTTCAGTATGTATTTTTATGGTTTCATGGCCATAATGGCTTTTGTAGAGGACAAAGATGTATCAGATGCAATATCTCATCCTTAACCAGTAGTCCCTGTAAACACATGAACACAAACAACGAAATGGAGAAATCATTTTATGTACATGTTATGTGTTATCGACTCTACCACTTTCATTTTACAGATGAGGGAATTGAGGCACAAGGACACGTTGGATAATAACTTTGTTATTCAGTTAGTCAAACCATGTTTTCATACATCCATGAAGACCGAGAGTCCATGGTATATTTAGCCTGCTAACATAAGTAAAATAAGAACATGAAAATCAGATGTTAGGAAAGATGGGTTTACAGTTTTGCCTGTTAATACAGACACTTTATGTGAAACTTACTAAATAAAATTGACAGTTCAGAACACGAGGTTTGTTTGAATCCTGGAAGGGATCAGAGAATAAAGTCATCATTCACCTTTCTTCCAGTAACGGGATTCCACAGACAAGCTGGATGTATTGTATTACGAAGTCCCTTCCGCTCCCTGATTCATCATGGCAGGAGATCCAAGTTCAACACCAGGATATTTCAGCCCGAAAGTCTAGAGTTACACTTGGGCTATGATCCCCAGACTACAGAACTGCACCCTCATACTAATCAGCATAAATATCAGTGCCTTTTTTCCTGCACCTGAAATCTTCTCTTTATAGTGGAGGTCTCAAGTTTGGATCAGAGTCCTGGCTGTCTTTCTCTGGGAAAATAGACTATGCTCTAGGTGACTTCAGCAGACTTAATATAGACCACTTCCACCAGGGAAGATAACTTATTTGGATGCCTCCTACTTGCTTTTTCACTAAGGTTGTGTGTCCATGAGGACGAATCAGATTTGTTTGGAAGTTTGAAAACCTTACAACTATATTTTTCTGCTTTCTTCAAACCCTGTATCTGATTTGTCAACAATGAAAACATTTATACTTCCCACATGGCTGAAATCTGTTCATTTCTTTCTATCTGGACTGCCCAACCAGCTGAAGCCACTATCAATGTTGCCCTGATGATTCAGTGACCTTCTGACATCTCCCTGCTGGATCCACTCCCTACACAGAGACAGAGAGAGTTGCGTTAAAATGCTAAGGAGATCATGCCACCCCCTCCCTAAAATCCTCCCATGACATCACGGAGCATTAAATATAATTCAGACTCCTTGCCTACAAAGTCCTGTGTTCTCTTTTCAACGCCCCCCCACCCGCCCGCCACCCCCAGGCTGTTCTCTCCACTTCACCTGTCCTCCTCAGCACTTCACCCATCCTTACCCTTTGGGTATCAGCTTGAGCACTCCTTCCATAGACTCTCCTCCCCTAGCCCCAACCCTCCCCCAACTCTTGTTTTTTTCAGCCTTTTCTTTTCTTCTTGCGTGAAATGTATTGCATTTATTATTGGACTTGTACCCCAGTGGGGGTAGGAGGAAAACAATACAAAGTAAATAAATAAATAAATAAATAAATAAATATTAATTGCTTTCCAACACTAATCTCAGTAATTAGTTAAGTGTCTGTCTCCCGCATCAGAGCATAAGCTGGACAGTGAGACCTGCTACCCGACTCACCACTGCCTCCTGGGTCACTAGCACACACCTGGCACATAATAAGTATGCAAATATCTATTGGGTTAAATAATATAAGAATTCTGGATATGTATCTAGAATATATATATATATATATATGTCCATACAGAGCGAGAGAGATTTGGATCTAGAGCTAGAGATACATGTGTGTGTGTGTGTATATATATACACACACATATTTATTTATAAATATGTGTTTCATTTATCATTTATAAATTTATTATTTATAAATGATAAGTGAATTAGTCACCAAACTTAATTCTTTTGTTAGTTCTATTAGTTTTTAAGTTGGTCTCCTGTTTTCTAAATAGACAAACTTATTAGAAAACTTATTTTGTTTTCTAAATAGACAGTAAGGGGTAAAGGAGATAACTTTACCATAGCTTTTCTAATAGCTGTGCCCATCATTTTTCTTTCCCATGCTATTAAATGAGCTGGGCCGAAACAATGGTTTTCATAATGTCTCAGCAGATGCTCCTGGTGTCTTTGTAGGAGGTAGGGTAAACTAGCAGGTACAGAGCTCTAGGCTCTCTCATCTTTGCTTTACAAATAAAAGCTAAGTTGTTGGTTTTCTGCAGACGCTGAAGAAGTGTCTAAGGGAAGCAAAAGTTTTTATTTATTTATTTTTGTAGAGATGAGGATCTCGCTGTGTTGCCTAGGCTGGTCTCAAACTTCGGGCCTCAAGCCATCCTCCCATCTTGGCTTTCCAGAGTGCTGGCATTACAGGCATTGCACCTGGCCAGAGAGGCAAAGGGTTCTACTGATGAAAACAAACTTGACAATCACTGGGCTAGAACTCCCAAGCAATGTAAACAGTAGTATTGCAGTCTTTCTTGTCGTTTTAAAAACTACCATTTAGGCCAAGCACGGTGGCTCACGCCTGTAATCCCAGCACTTTGGGAGGCCAAGGTGGGCGGATCACGAGGTTAGAAGTTTGAGACCAGCCTGGCCAACATAGTGAAACCTCATCTCTACTAAAGATACAAAAAATTAGCCGGGCATGGTGATGCGCGCCTGTAGTCGCAGCTACTCAGGGGGCTGAGGCAGGAGAATCGTTTGAACCCAGGAGGCGGAAGTTGCAGTGAGCCGAGATCGCGCCATTGCGCTCCAGCCTGGGCAACGGGGTAAGACTCTATCTCAAGGAAAAAAAAAAAAAAACAAGAAACAAAAAAGTACCATTTATTGACTGTATAATATGTGTCAGTGGCTATGCTCAGTACTTAAAAGTATATTATTTCACTACGAACCCAGTGAATTAAGTATCAGTATTTCCACTTAACAGGTTTAAATGAAACACTTAGGTTTAAGAAGACTAAAGGACAGCTCTAAATATTACAAATGGGATTCAAATCCAGATCCTCTATTGCAAGGCATTTCTCATAACCACGAAGCCAAATAAGGGCATCTATTTGGGGATTTTAAAAATATTTTTTTGTGCCATGCACGGTGGCTCGGGTCTATAGTCCCAGCTATTTGGGAGGCTGAGGCAGGAGGATCACTTGAGCCCAGGAATTGGAGGTTATAATGAGTTATGCTTGTGCCAGCCTGAGTGACAGAGTGAAACCCATCTCTAAAAACATAAAATTAAATTTAAAATTTAAAAAAAAAGTTTTTTCCTTTAGCATTTTCAAGATGGACTCACTGTATTTTTCAAAAATGGCCACAACAGTATTTCTCTTCCAACAAAATCTCTTGTATGACTTTAACACTCCTCTCACCAAGAGGTAGAGCCTATGTCCCTTCACCGTAAGTTGGAGCAGACTCTTCTGACTACATCAGAAGTGATGTTCGGTGACCTCCAAGACTTGGTCATAAAAGATGACACAGCTTCCTGTTTCCTTTGGAGCTCTCTCAGAACCCAGAGATCATGCCACTCCCTCCCTAAAACTCTCCAATGACTTGACAGTGCATTAAATACAATTCAAACTCTTTGCTTCCAAAGTCAGAACTTGGACATCATTTTAGAACCCAGAACCCAGATACCACTCCAGGAGGAAGCCCAAGCATCTTGTGAAGAGGATGCCTTGGAGAACATCCAAAGCACCTGGCCAACAGCCTGGTCTCAACAACTCTGGAGCTTGAGCTCCCTAGCTGCAGTTAACACCAACTTGCCAGCCATATCAAGGCATACTCTTGAAAGTAGATCCTCGCACTCACACATCCAATCCTGCTGGGCTGTTCCAGCTAACACTATCTGGAGCAGAGATGAGCTGTCACATTGTTCTTTTAAGCCACTGATATTTGGGGTGGTTTATTATGCAGGAATAGATAACTAAAATAGAAGACATCCATCCTATATGACTGTCTTTCAAAAGAAGGAACGTTAGAAATGAAGAAATGAAATTATTTTAAAAAGAAGAGAAAATCTTATTAATAGTTACTTTTAGGTTTTGAATAGATAGATCATGTATGTTATATACAGAAAAAAACTATTGCTAATTTTCTCTGTGTAAAATAAATATGGTAAGTTTATACTTCCTCTCACTAACATCTGCCATTTCCTGGATTTGCTTATACCTTATATATAAAAATCTGGATTAATATTGCGGTTTAAAACATGCATGTTCTCTGTAAAGAACTATATTTTTACATTTGTAAAATGTTTTTAAAGCATGACTTTATTGCTTACTTTGAGTACTGACTTGTAAACTACATATGCACTATTCATGAGTTCCTAATTTGATTTCATGTCCAAAATTCTGTAAACAGTGACTGCTTGGTATTCAGCTTTGGGGTAAATGGCTTGACTTCTATTCCCTTATAGAATACAAGAGGCTTTTAAAGTCTTGATTCTTATAGAAAGTTTTGTCTTTTATATTCAAGGATTTTGCCTGGATATACCTAGAAATGTGGGGATATTTTTTCCATTTCTTTTCAGTTAATCTTTTTAAGTATCAAATTTAAATATTTCTTTGGCTGAAAATATTCTTCTTCTATTGTTTTCACCTTGTGTTCTTTCAGTTCCATTATATTCTCTGGAATTTCTACTTTGCATAGACTAAATCCCCCTTGGATTAGAAGCCCTTATTTCTTATCTTTTTCTTATTTTTATGTATTGAGATTTTAACTTCTTCACGACTGTCAACTCTCAGTTTTGGAGGTGAAAAGTCTTCTTGAATTTTATTGAGAAAAAAATTTAAATCTTTACAAAATGCTCACTATTGTGTGCATACTAAATGTGCACCTAATACTGCATATTTGGATGCAATTTAGTAGGAAAGAATAAGCCGTACAGGAAATGGAATGACACAGAAGTATTTAACAAAAGAGTGTGTATATTGGGATTCGTGTCATTTGTAGCCCCCGAAATTAATTAAAATCACTATTGGCCCTAGCTTCTATCATATATTCATGGAGAAGATGAGACATGAGAGGAAATATTTTTAAAAAGCAACAAGAAAAGCTGGAAACAGACTTAATATGTGCCCACAAAGATATTGTGGGACATCCTTGCAATGGAACACAATGTAGCCATTTCTGATGATCCATTTATTGACATGGAAAGAGTTTGCCATGGATAGTTAATACAAAAAGAGAAAATTTATACAAATTATATACAACATAATCCTATTTTTGTAAGAACAATAACGTACATATTATATAGAGAAGATAGAGTGAAGATATAAAAAATATTGGTAGCTCTGTTGAAGGTGGAGTTGACGTGATTTTTATTTTCTACTTAGGTTTATCTATATTATCTCATTTTTCACATTATAGCTAGGTTTTCCTAGTGCCACTAAAAATAGAAAAAAAGACATCATGACTCTTTAAAGCAATAATTTGTGTTTTAATGACTTTCAGGTACAGGCTGGGGAAAATTCCTTTTGCTGTTGTTCAAAACAGTTAAATTTGCTAATTTAATACGGACTTGCAGTCGGTAGTCGGTAGAGGGCGCAGAAGAGAGAAGGAAGTGAGTGGGTAAAGCTGGTGTGTAGCTGGATTGAAAGGTTTCCTAACACTTAAAGGTTATTTTTATTTCCTTTTCACTCATTTATCCAAGAACATTTCTGAAAGCTCATAGAAGCCTAATTTCAGTTTGGCTATCACATAGCGAAATGTTTGGCATTATTTTATAGGGAAAGTCAAAACATATTCTTTTAGTGGGTATAGGGAACTAAAAATAATTGAGTGTCTAGTTTATGCCAGGCACTGACATATACTTTATACACTGCAGTCTCCTATTTAAAATTTATTTTGAAAAGTTTAATCATAGGTTATAAACAGATTAACACAGCCTTGAGAAGGATTTTTTTTTCAAAGGATAGCAAATGATATATTAAGGTTAATGAGTACTATGAGTTGGCTGTGTCTCCACCCAAAGTTCATCTTGAATTGTGGTTCCCATAATCCCCACATGTCATGGGAGGAACCAGGTGGTGATAACGGAATCAAAGGGGGCAGTTTTCCCTATCCTGTTCTCATAATAGTGAGTTAGTTCTCATGAGATCTGATGGTTTTATAGGGAGCTTCCCCCTCTGGTGGGCATTCATTCTTCTCCTTGATGCTGCGTGTGAAAAAAGACATGTTTGCTTCCCCTTCTGCCATGATTGTAAGTTTCCTGAGGCCTCCCCAGTCATGCTGAACTGTGAGTCAATAAAACCTCTTTCCTTTATAAAATTACCCAGTCTCAGACATGTCTTTATTAGCAGCATGAGAACAGACTAATACAATGAGCTAAAAAGGAAATATTCAAATAAGAATTTCCATGCCTCTAGGAAAAATATAGCAAAATGCACATTGAAAAATTTTTTCAAAGTGAACATACTTTACTGGATAATATAGAAAACTGACTCGATTCTGATATAGTCAACAACAATTAAGTAGATCTCATATTAAGTGTTCTTAGCACAATACAATTTTAAATAAATAAATAGATGTACCATAGTAAATGGGTATATACTCTCCCATAGCTAAATATATGCAAAAAATAAAAACTTGTTAATTACTCTAAACCTCGTGCTACTGTAAAAACAAATAGAACTCAGTGTTTTAAAAACAACATCTATCACGTCTTTCAGATGAAACATCTCCAAAGCCTATACTGAAAGGAACTTACTATTTTAAGCTTAAAAGAGGGGACCATGATATAGGAAAGATTGGAGAATAAAAGATTAGTTGTGATACACTAAAAAGATAACAGAATGATTCAGGTTGCCTTTTTGAGATGATTAGAAACGCAAAGACAATGGTAATGAGTAAGTCGCTTAACCTCTTTAGGTTTCAATATTCCCAAGTCTAAAGTGAAAGAACTAGATTAGATAATTTCCAAGTCTTCTTGCTGCACTATCAGTATATGTGTTTAGGACTTTTTGATGCGTTTGTATAGAATGGTACAGTTTTTAAGTGCTTTTGTACTCTAAGTGTTTGAGGCATGAAATGGTTAACAAGAAAGCCTGGCCAGCTGCAGCTGGTGGGGGGTGGGGGTTGATGCTGGTGCAGGGAGAAGCACAGTCCACATTTCCATGCAACAGGGGTCCTTCTTAGCTGAACACAATCTGGAAGCTAATTATTTCTGTAAAAGTAGGGAGAGAGATACTGTACATAAATCAGCTTACCACAGTGCTGGGATAGCACGGAGGCAACAGTGATGAAATGGCCCAAGTACAAAAGGAAGTCATAAAATAATCGGAGAGAGAGAGAGAGAGACAAAGAGTCAGAGAGAGAGCGAGAGAGAGTGAGAGAGCGAGAGAGAGAGAGAGAGAGGAGATAGAGAAACAGAGATACAGATAGACTGATAGAGACAGAGAAAGAAACAATGAGAGAGTGACAAAGCTCTTCTTGAAGGCAATAAATAATAGGAGAGGTATCCCATAGATGCAAAACCTGCTGATTTCCTATAACTGATATTAAGAGTCAGGAAGCAAGGAAGCAGCTGGCTGTCCCAGCACAGAGCAGAAAGGAACGAGGACAGAAGAGGGTGCAAAGAATGGGATTGGCAGTTCCTCAAGGACAGAAAATCATACAGCTCTGTAGTAGAGAAGGCTCGCTTATTTGGGCCTGGCTGAGTCTTTAGCAGGAGGCATAACGGATAGGGATGAGAGTGTTTGATCTTTAGGATATTCATAGTGTGTTGTACAGCATTATGTTAAAAGAATTATTTTAACAATTATGTTGGTCTCATTCCATATTGGAGGTTCAACCATTTTCAATAAGATTTCTTACATTTATAATGTTCTGCATTAATGAAATCTTCCAGCTATTGTTAAAGTGGATGATATTGTATGGGTGGCCCTCAACTTTCAATGTTATCCAGAGAAGGCAAACATGAGAGCAGCAACCTTTAGGTCGTTACTGTAACCAGGCTTCTTCCTGCACTTTATACTTTCCCATACCTGCATAATGACCCAAATAAGCAAGGTGGACACTATTACCCTTCTTTTCCAAATAAGGGAAACTGAGGCACGGAGCTGTTAACTTATTTGTCCACAGTCACAACATTGCAAGCAGTAGAGCCAACCAAGATTGGCTAGGGCTTCTGACATCTAGTCCATCAATAAAGTTTTGCTTGAGAAATGTGTATTATATGTCTAACTATGCATTAGATGTTGTGCTTTAATGCAGGGGACACAAAGATTAATTCTGTACGCTCGTTACTCTTGAGAAACTCTCAGTCTTTTAGATTAGAGAAGATAAACAAGCAAACAACTTCTTTCCATGCTATTTGTTGAGGGCTATGACACATGTAAGCACAGAGCAGTATTTTCAGCCAGGAACATTTTCCCGCCAGGGTGATTTGGCAATGTCTGAAGACATTCTTCGTTGTCACAACTGCGCAGGAGAGAAGGGGTTGCTACTGGCATGGAGTGGGTATAGGCCAGAGATGCTGCTAACCATTCTGCAATGAACAGGACAGCTCCTCACAATAAATAATTATCCAGCCTCAAATGTCAAAAGTACCCAGATTGAGAAACACTGGCATAAACATTACGGGAACATGGGGGAAGGGAACTCAAGCTGCCTAGTCTGAAAATAGAGGAGGACTTATCAGGGAAGGTTTCTAGAAGCAGGTGACGCTTAAGGTAGTCATGAAAAGATGAGTAGACAGCATCTTGAGTCTCCAAGAGTAGGAACCAACAAAGGATGACAAACATAAAATAATGTGCTGTTTGTGATTTGTAATTTGATCCAAGCTGGAGCTGAGGCTGGAAAGGAAGGGAGAGGCCAGCTCATGGGAAGACTTGTGTGTCATGCAGAGATTCGGGACCTCAGATGAGGGGGAATCATGGATGGGTTTTAAAGAGGGGTGAGGCCGGATTTGCAAACTTGATAGCTTGCTGTATTAGCATTAAGCAGAAGATCTCAAACCTCATGTGGATGCAGACAAGAAAACGCAAGTTCCTGACCTTTCAACACACACACACACACACACACACATATACACACACACACAATCCTGATGCAATAATGTAATAGGTCTGGGGTGGAGCCCAGACACCTGTATTTTTTGCAAGCACCCTGTATGATTCTGAGGCAGGTAGCACAAATCCTCCTTGGTGTACAGGACATATTTGACAGTGGTAAGATTGTAATCCTACCGAAAAGAAAACAAGAAAATTTGGAGAAGAGAGGAATATATATATATGGTGTTCTCTCTTTCTCTGCTTATGAGAACTGTGTGCTTATAAAGGAATCCACTGCATTGATGAAGTCACACAGCAGCCCAGCAGCTCCTTTCTGGATTCCGTGGGCTGGGAAGGGAGGAGCTCTAAGGAAATGCACACTCCATGTGATCAGAGCACACCCTCTTGGCAGCCTCAGGGCAGCCCAGTTGCTTCTACAAAACCAGTCAAAGTCCTGTGTCCAACAGCCTTGTTGGTCCAGCGGTACCTGCTTCCTGTTCCCAGAGAGATTCACCCTTGGGCTTTCCTATCAGTCTTCCCTAAAGTTGGCTGCTCCTGTGTCCTGTCACATAAAACTGTGAACCGAGGTCTCCGACTTACGTCATGTCAGTCACAGCAGGGTGAGGCTCCACAAGTGTGAGTTCTGGCCCCTGCTGCTTTCCTTTCAAATGCAGTTTATGGTTTATTATGGTATTGGACACCCCATGCTCCTTAACTGCATTGGCTTTGGGTAAGAAAGAGTGAAAATTAGTGTGCAAACCCTGAAAACCAAAATTTCTGATCAGGGCTGAAGAAAACCTTCGTGCTGCAGTCAGTCTCTGAGCCAGAAGCCTGTGACTCTCTTCACATGGAAATAGATGAACATCCACAGTAAAAGGTCAGTGGCTTTGCTGACAGATGTTGCATCAGGGAATATTTTTTTAAAAAAGAGGCTTCCTACAGCTGTTCTGGTAGCTTGGGTAGTAGTGTTAGCTATTTCCCCAAGTTGTCTTGTCTCAGTTCTCTGATATTCTGAGCCCAGATAGGATTTTTTTTTTTAAAGAAAAGACTAATAAAGTATCTACAGATGGAATTCTGAGATCTGACAATAGGGCACTCAGAAGTTGGGTGACTTGCCCAAGCCATGAAGAGGAAAGAAGAATCAAACTCAAGTTTCCTGACTTTCAGCTAATGGCTATTTTAATTGCACAACAATATTGGAGAGTCAGAAATGTTCATTTTACTGTGGAAGCGATCCAAAACCTTATGCTATAACCTAGATTCTAGAAAAAAGATGATCAAGCCTTATCAGCGCTGTAAAAAAAAAAAAGGTAATCCAGCCCTATCAGTGCTGTAAAGAAAGTTTTGCAAACTAAGTTTAACTTAGAAAATAAACAGCAAGAAATAAATCAGTGAAGCAAGGTTTCCCTGAGGCTACTGAGTCCATCATCCTGGAAGTCATCCAAAGTTATCAACGGCAGATTCACTAACTGGGTACAAATGTACAGTTGGAATTTAAAGTAGACTCGGTGCCCCTCTGTGTGCCCTGATGGAAGAAACATCGTGTTCTCATTCTGTGGCTGTGTACTCTCGGGGGATCATTGGTTTTACCAAGTTTTTACATTGCTTTTTCAAAGACAATAATGCCTGTTTCCTGTATCGTTTATTTAAGTAAACAAGAAGGAGACAGCAAAGTTCTGTCTCCTTTACAAAACGAGACTTTAAAATTTTTATCTAAAGAAAGAGAGCAAGAGATCTGTTCTCTGCATTGTTCCATAAGATAAGTTCATAAGATAAACAGTTCTATTTTGAACTCAGTTCAGTTGGGCAAATTGTTCTGTTTCCTACTACCCACACACATCATGAATATCAAAGACTTTTTAAGAGGATAAAAATGCTCCCAAAAGGTTTGTTGAACTAGTTCTATCCTCAATTAATATACCACTACAGAGGTTCTGTGGGAAGAGGATGGCATGTTTTTTCTCTGGTGAAGCAATCATTTTAAAACCCAAGAGATTATTTGAAGGCAAGTTTACTCCTTATGAGCTACAGAAAGCATGCCATCATTTGAACACAGAAACAGTATTCCACAGGGATTAGGGAGACATGCTTTGGCATCAATCAGACTTTGGTTCTAGTCCTAGGCACCATTTTCCAAATGTAATTGAATAATTATTATAATTACTATTCATTTATAAATGAATATTTATCACTATAATGATAAGGAATAATTAATGCACTTAGCACTAAATATCTGGGTACCTTAAAATAACCCATTTAAATAATTATCTAAGTTTTAAATTTACATCGGATTTCAATGTAGAGTCATTCTTTTATTTATTCATTGACTTATTTGGCAATGACTTTCTAAGCATGCAAAATTGATGATAATATCCTTGAGGAACTGACAGATGATTTCCCAACCAACATGATCATGGTAAGCCCCTCAACATAAAGGCTTGCTTCCATTGCATGAGGCCCAAAACAGGACATTTCAAAATAAATCTGTAGTGGATTTGGAATGCTATTTTTTTAAAGCATTCACTCACGGGGGCAACATAAAATTAGTTCTTAGTAAGGCAAAAGCGTTTCTCCATATGTGAAGTGGCAAGACGAGAACCTTCTATATATTCCTTCTTCATGAGTAGTACCTTAGCGTAGTGGCCACTGGAGAAAATATTTTCATCACCAGAAAACATCTAGGTAGTGCTTATTTTAAAATAATGTCTAACACTGTAAAAAAGAATTGTATAATTATGTTCTTATTTTCAAGGAATTTAAAATTGAACATATAATCAATACATTCTTTGCATATGGTCAGTAAAAATAAAATCTCAAATTGGAATTCTTAAATTTTTTGTATTCTATGCAAAACATTAGCAATCTCACATCCTGTGCATATATATTGTATGTGTGTCAGCAATTGTGTGCATGCATATGCATGTGGAATGAAATGAATTATAAAATTATTCATAATTTTACTGGAAATTTTATTTGTGAGCCTATGACAGAATTTTTTGACAATTCAGACAATGCATCATAACTTACTAGTTAGGCAGTAATGCCAAACTTCTCCAGCATTTGCCTCTCCACCAGAGAAGTGAATAGCTATACTAACAAAATCATCACGTATTCCTCACCCCACATCTACCCCTTGTCCTGACCTATTTCTGCTCACAGCAACCTCGAGCTATTAATTACTTAGGCTTTAAAACCTTACAACTTCTCTCTCGATAAGTTTCACCACTTGAAATTCATTGCTGAGTTTTGCTGATTCTACCATTGCAGTGATTTCCTACCTGTCCACATTTCCCAATATCAGGTGCCCATTGCCTCTTACCTGGACAATCACAGAGGCATCCCAACTGGTGTCTCAACATGCTTTCCCTCTTCCCCACATTGACTTTTCCTAGGACATCCCAACACTCTACAATCAGTCTACTGTTTATAATGCGCAGAGCTGACTGTGCAATCCTGTTCAAAACCACACTGCTCTCAAAATAAAGTCCCAACTCGCCACTGAGGCGATAATCTGACCATAAACTATTTCCGGTTTTATTGTGATGGCTCTCTGCCTGCCCTGTGCTCTTCAAAATTCTGCCAAACAAGCTACTCTTTGTAGAAGACTTGTACTTTTCAAAGCTATGCTTGAATACAGGCTGTTTCTTCCACCTAGAATCATGTTCTTTCCTTTTCTATTTATGATGTCAAATGCCTGTGTGTCATGAAGATTACAACCACCACCACACCCCACCCACTACACACACACCCCTAGGCCTGAATTGATTTCATCTTCCCTGGGCCTCCCACAGCCGTTTGCTATTCCTTCTAGAAAAGGATTACCCACATTGGTGTCCCTACGACTTTCCTGTTCTGGATGGTAAACTCCATGAAAACAGAGACCATGCTTTGCCCACTGTTTTGCATCTGCTCAGCTAGAGCATTTAGCAAGTTCCTGGCACCCAAAGGAGCACAGGAAATAAAATGTTCCTGAAGGCAGAGGAATGGCCTAGGTGACTTTTGAAGTGGCCCGACTACTACGACATCTTCCATGGATTCTGTAGGTACCAGGCCTATGTCTGTCCCGACCTCAAACCTACCCAAATCTGCTTAATGCAGCTCTATTTTAATACCCACATGGGTACAAGGCAAAATACGTGGCTTAATCATTCTAGAAGCAATAGGTAACCCTTTTCAGAGCACTTTTCCCAAACTAAATCTAGTGACAGTACATCACCCTGAACCCAAGAAAATGAGACTTAAGCTAAACTTAGGAAAATGTATATACTCTAATTTTAAAAATGAATTCCTCACAACACAACATAGAAGAAGAAAGAGGTACCTAGATTTGAAACCTGGCTCTGCCACTTTCTCTATAAATAAAATACAAATAGCTGAGAGATGACTGTGTTATGGGTAGTGCATGTTAGATGCTTGTGTTAATGTGTTCCCTTCCTCTTCAAACTGAGCGTATTGTGTGGGTCAGTTCAGAAGGCAGGAGGCCAGCTTCTGGAGTTAAACCCAGAAACAGTGCTAGTCTCTGAACCTCCATTTCTTTTTTCTTTTTTTTTTTTTTTCTTCTCCATTTCTTTCTCGGCAAAATAGAGAATCAAAAAGTTATTTGTGAAAAATATCCTCCATGCTCCTCTTACCAAGCCTGCAACTTAAAACCTATGGTTTAAACTGTACTTTCAATTATTTGGAGGAGGCCAGCACTGATGAGCCCATCCTGAGCCAGTCATTTTAAGGCCAGTGCTACCTAACTTGGAGGTGGCTAATCCGGTCGGAAGGCATATTCTGCTCTGTGACTATGGAATGGAGAAAAGCTCACTGATCCTTACAGAGATACCATGGATTACCAGTTTTTAAGACACTGTACATGTTACAGGGTGATTTCCAATTTCCAGTACCGGATTGGTGTTGAAGCCCAGAAATTGTACACTGATTAGGAGTCGATTGGGTGTCACACAATGTTTATGTACATCATTTTATGACCAGGACAAGTGATATTGGTCACCAGAGCCTAGGGGGAGATTTCTCCTGTAAACAGGCATCAAAGGGCTCCATGCTATCAGGTATAGGAAGGAGTGGCAAAGGGGTGAGGTCATTGTGGTCCCTTCCCTTCTCCTCCCTGAAAAAAAAAAAAAAAACCAGTATGGTCTGTTTCCTGCAAGTCCCAAGCATATGTGACCCAGAGCTCACTCACTAAGGGAGGGTGATCCTAGGAGTGTGCATTTGTCTTAGGAAAGAAAGTGTCAGCCCAATTTGAGGTAACTGTCGAACTTTGGGCTTCCTCATCTTTGGCCTCCAAGGAATAACGTACATAAATATAAAATGTTATGCAAAATGTACGGGGTTGTATCAGGATGACAGGAGTTTCAGTGTACATTCTGATTTTGAGACAAGAAAATTAATTCTTCTCATCTGAGGCCAGAATGGCAATTAGTTCTTGTTGAAGTGAGAGATTATTTACTCAGCTCTATTTTTTATGTTTATATGATCTTTCATAGTTACTCAGAACGAAATGGGGTAAGAGAATGGAGATTACAATGTGCATCTACAAGATGGATGCTTCCCTTTCTATATTCACATGGATCTTATGAGATTCCCATACCTAGAAATTGACCACCAATTAGTGAAATATATATTTCTATCTAAGGCACATTCATTGTTCCTTTTGGTACTATTAGATCTCTCTATTTAATGTCCTAGACCTCAAAGAAAAGTGCTTTGGAGGAGAAAAAAAGGAAAAGGGGAATAACAACATGATATCTGCTATCCAAAATGAACACAGAAGCACAGATCACTTTCCAAAATGTCCATGATTTCAGAACATAAACGCAGGCACACCCTTAAAAGAAGCATTAGAGAGGAGAAAACCTGGCCAGCTTCCCGAATCTCCCTGCATCCAATTGGACTGGGTGATGACTGAGATCAAAGGCATGTGGTGATTGGACAGAGGGCCAAGAGGAACTGGCATCCTCAAGGCTGCTGGAAATTAGCCAGCTCAAACACACCAAGCAAAAGCAAATTGGAAATAAAGACAGGCGAGTAATCAAATGCACGTGGGGGCATGCTTCACAAAATGCAAACTTTATGTGTTCCCAAAGGAGAAATTTCCAGATCTTCAACAGCATAAACTCAATGGGAAAATCAAAACATCCCCTTTTGCAACCTTAGAGCCTGAATCTTTGGCTTCCACTTTAGTGAAATGGGCAAAATGACCTCTTTGTCATAGTAGCCACCATGCTCCCCGCCCTCCTCCACTTCCAGGCCCCTTTCCCTTAAGAAACATTGTCTCTCATTTTGTTTCTTAAAAAAAAAAAAATGAAATTTTCCCAATTTGGGGGCATTCTGTCTGGAACAGCAAATGTTCCCAGCTCTGCCATTTACAATGCCTTTGGTGGAAGGTCACCTCAGAGGTGTGATTTTTCAGTATCACATAATTTCTATGGTGCCTTGACATCCTCTGATGAAGGGCACCAATAGGACCACCCCTCTGACGTTATGGAGAGGGTCCGCTCAGGCACCAAATGCAATTGTCACCACTGATCTTTATCTTCCTTGTACTCCTTTTATTACCTGCATGTCATGGTGAAAGAGGATAGTTTATGGTCCTATTCCCCTACATACACATTTTCCAACCCCATACTCCCTTAGAAATATAGAGCAAATATTACAAATTCTTTTATGCAGGTTCTGATTCGCAGAGGGAGAGCATCAGAATGAGGGCTTTGGATAGAAAAAATCTTGCAAATTGGTGCCTGAATAAAGATATAAAAAGAGAGAAGTGAAGGAAGATATTCTTTTCAAACTTGATGCCCTTTCTCTCTCTCTCTATGTGCATATATATAATACACACACACACACACACGCACACACATGGATTACATTTTCATGGAGGAAAACAGAGTAAAATCCAGCAGCATTTAAGGGATTTCCTCTCATCAAATTGTCTCCGATCCCTTAATTGTGTTTAAGCCTTGCTGAGTACTTTGTTTACGGTCCCTAGTGTGGTGATTTGCATCCCCTTCTCTGGGTTGCTCTTGGCGGGGCAGGCAGCTGTCTCAGTCTAACTCGAGCTGGGAAAGGTAAGGATCTTTGCTTTGCTCTTTGAAAGATCTGGGAAGGAAATGTTGAATGCCTATGGGGGTTAGGGGCATAGATACAATTCATGCAATGGAGGCTTTGAGAAAAGTTCTCCAAACTTAAAGGAGTCTCCTAAAGCCATGTGCTTTAGAAAGAGCTAGAGAGATTTCCTCTTCCTTGTGAAAATAGAGGGCTTGCAGAAATAAGGCTGGTCACATTGTGGATGAAATTTTGCATTTGGGGGCAGGTGTCCCTGAAGGATGCCCAGGGGTGTTTCATACCTTATAGACACAGAGTGCAAGGAGGAATAAACATTCAGAGGCAACAGGCATAGATCACTAGGAATTCTCTTTGAATTTCAATTTGAAGAGGTAAAGTCAGTTAAAGCGTGTGTCAGTGGTTAGGATGACAGGCATCTATTCTTCTGATACAATTTCTGCTTTCTACCAAAACTTTCTACCTCTTTGAATTTAATACACAAATCATCAGTTGTCTACTCAGAGTCTAGAGATGGGTAACTGTGTATCAAGGCAGGTGCACACACCCTGCGAAGGAGCATTGGTGTGAATGAGGCACCTGAGCCTGACAAGGTTGAAGAAAGCTTTGGTATTGGAAGTGATGACAGCTTCGCCCATGCTCCCAGGGCACAGACACACTCACTGTGCCTCATTGTAGACTCAGTCAAGGGCTTACCATGAAAAAAGGTGCCATTGTCCTCTCTCTAGAAGTTCAGTTTTTGCACCTTTCGCTTTGGTAACAGGAAAGCATGTTTTCAACAGAATAAGGTGATATTCAGAGCTTCGGTGCGGTTATTGGGCTATCCTGCAGGTGAAGTGGTACTAGAAAATAGAGGGGAATTGCCCTCAAGGGCCAGAGTTTCCAGGTGAGAAGACAGCTCTGTTAAGGAGCTTCTCAAGAACCTGCGTTGGACGTAGCGAGCGGCCCCCATCTCACCATCTTCCAGGGGCAACTTTGGCAAGTTCTGAAATGCCCTGGTTCTAAGTATTCCTGACCCTCAACACCAAGTGACAGCACTCCTCAGGGACGAAGGCTGTCTCTTTAGGTCTGACATTTTTGAAGTGTGAGGATCATGGCGACCAAGGTCCTCCGGGTACTTGCCATGATTCCCCCAAACCTCAGGGACTTTTCAACTTTATTTTTTATAATGACATAACCCTCTGTTTGGCTTTCATTCTAGAATAAATAACTTCCGGTCCCTCTCTTTTTGTGACAAGTCATCAGGGTATTGCTACAACGCAAGGCTGGAGAGACCGTGCTGTGGTAAAGGAGAGGTAAGATGTTGAGAACATCCAAGCCCTTTGCCAGCAATTAGAGAAACATAACAATTTGACAGAAAGACAGAAAACAAATCTCTTCCAAGAGTTAATTTGGATTTATGGTTCACAGTATTAATTAGAAGGGGTTATTAACACATGTGCAGATGAAGAAAATGGAGGATGAAAAACTTTTAACTACAAAGTGTAGGATGAGGTCCCAGTATTTTCTCCTCAAAAAGACAATCTTGGGCTTTATGTATTTCAAGGTTTTAAAATGTTCACAGTTTGTCTGTAAGAAACGATAAACCTATAAAGCCACTTACAGGTTTATGGGGGTGGGAAATAGATGTTTAACTTTATTGTTTGAGCGTATGATGTGTCAAGCTGTATATGTTTGAATGTTTAAAATACCTTGTTCCTTAAAGTGGGCCAAGGAACAGAGGTCTTGACATAGGTAGGAGCTTGTTACAGACTTACTGAATCAGAATCTAAGTTTAACAATCTCCCCAGATGATAAATGTATCTATTGAAGACTAGGGTTCAAACCAAGGGTTTCTCTGTTACTGGGTGATCTTCGTTAAATTCCTTAACCTCTCTGAGCCTGTTTCCTCATTTATGAACTAGTGAGAATTAATGTTAATGTGTGACATTTCTTAATATTGTGCCATGTCCAGAGTAGGTGCTCTATAAATGGTAGCAATTATCATGATGATGATAATCTTGGCGCTGCTAAAGTTACCTCCTTGCAAGAGCAGTAAACAATCATGTTTAAATCAATGTGACTGCCTTCCCCCCTTAACCGCAAACATTTGTGCCTCCCACCCTCATTCCTAAATGAATTAACACTGAACAAGTGGGGTTTTAAGCTTCAGATGACTATCACGCACATATAAATAAAGAATAATGGGAAAACCTAGGAACATGGATTTTTGCTGGCTTAGAGACTGAATTCAGCTGCCCCATGACTTCACAGCTGTTTCTGCCGCCCTAGAGTGTCTGTCCCCTCAGCTCTGTCCCCTCAGCCGGGTCTGCAACGCTGACTCTGGGATTTTCTTATAAAAATGCCTGATGGACGGGAGGAAGATCTGGAGGTCGGCAGGGGAAAAAGTGAGTCATTCAAATTCACAAAGCAGTCCGCTTAGTAAATGCTGCAAGAGAAAGAAAAGTAAAAGCTGGCTCCTGTCTCTGGGGTATCTGTAGAAATGATTCGGACTTATCATGTCACTGAGCAAAGTTGGGGGAAGCCAAAACTCAGAATCTGCTGGCAAGGAAAAGAACGAAGGAAAAAAAAAAAATGTTAGGGAGGGGCAAACTGGAGGGGGAGGGAATAAAAAGAGAGGGAGGGAAAGACAAGCGTCATTTAGGAACAGAGGTAGCCTGAAAGCAGCAGGAACTCCAGGAGATTCCAAACCAGACCAGACCTTATAGTAAAGTATTTTTACATCTTTTCTTTTCCCCAGAAGAGATCCCTAACCTATTATTTTATTGACAGCCTTGCTGTTAGAGGCTCTTTCCCAGAAGTTGGACGAAGAGACTCAAGCGTTGCTGTTTCTTCCCTTCCAAGTCAAGTGGTTACTCTGGTAATGGATTGCCTCTCGGAGGTGAGTGTAAGTAATTTGGGGACAATCTTGATTTTTAGATTAGCTCAATCTCAGCTTTGGGGTGAAGATATCTTTTTCGGACATAATCTCAAGTATCTTTTAACTGGCCTCACCAGAAGTCAGGGTGTCATTGGACAACAGTGATTAATTAGTTTGGTGATTAAAAATGACATGTGAGTAGGCAGCTCTAAGATTGAGTTCCTTGCTCAGGGAGTGATATTTTGACTTTCCAGAGCAGGGAAGAACCAGTGATGTTTGATCTGGAGTTGAATTTATTTTCAGTGGATGCTTAATATATTCAAAATATTAATCTCATTGAAACAGTCTCAAGTATCTTTCTTTAAACTTGTTCAGTAACTACAACTGCTCAACTGTGTAGCAGCTAGACGGCTTTTTGAGAATGGAAGACAGTGACTCAACCATGTCTGGGCAGCAGACACGTTTTCACTGATTTCTCATAGACAGCATTTCAACCAGATGCTTTTGATCAAAAGTCTCAAGCTTTGTCCTGAAATGTTCAGGTTCAAAATACTTAGAAAGCGTCATTGCAGCAAGTTTTATACACAAGGGCATGGAGGAAAATGAGATTTCCTGAAAACCTAGCATGCTTATTTGTTTCCGCACGTTGTAGTATACATAATATCAAAATTTTGTGTTGAGCTTAATAGAAAATTTGTGTATTGATAACTAATTACTCTAATAATTGATTTTATTTTTGCCAGGAGAAAGCACAAAATTATATCCTATGAAGGGGTTGAATTTTTTTTTCTTATTTTTTCTCTGTCATAGCAGATTGGAAGATAGTGTTACATTTCAGATCACAAATCCCCACCTCATTGTCAATGAATTTTTTGCTGAACTGTGCACCTAAAATGGTTAATAAAAAGATCCCAGGGAGCAGGTTGCACTGTGTTTAATAGTAACACAATAAAGATTTTTTGACTGTCATTCAATGGAGAAGAACATCATTTATTGCTGGCCACTTGCCTTGACATTGATTTTGTGGGCAGCGAATAGGTGACAGTTTGGAAAGAATGCATGTTATGCCCAGCAAGATTGGTGGAGTCTGAGTTGCTGTAAGTTCTGGGATTAACGGTGTGAAATATTGTTTGTAATGTATTCTCCTCTTGAATGAAACCATTTTTGGATTAGGATTCAGGCATTTCTGTGTGTTTAGAGGAAGGAGAAGCAATAGACAAAGGAGAAAAGCTTGTAAAACATTTGTAGACCGCCAGGGTATATTAAACACTGTAAGTGCTTCCTGCTTTTTCTGTCTTCCCTTCACGTGCATCTGCTTCATCTTATTTTTTGCCTAAATGCAAAGAAAATGCAACCAATTCAAAAAAAGAGTAAAGTTGCTTTTCACATGGATCTATGCCTCCTGGAAAAGAGGTGCCTCCCCAGCTTTTTATTTCTGCTTGCAGGGTTCATTCTGATACATGTAGCTGACATCTCCTGTTATCTTCACAGCTTTCACCCTGGTGAGACTGTCCAGATCTAGTCTGCAAACCCACCTTAGAAGCACTGTTGTAAAAATGACTGAAGAGCCCATCAAGGAGATCCTGGGAGCCCCAAAGGCTCACATGGCGGCGACGATGGAGAAGAGCCCTAAGAGTGAAGTCGTGGTCACCACAGTCCCCCTGGTCAGTGAGATTCAGTTGATGGCTGCTACAGGGGGTACCGAGCTCTCCTGCTACCGCTGCATCATCCCCTTCGCTGTGGTTGTCTTCATCGCTGGCATCGTGGTCACCGCGGTGGCTTACAGCTTCAATTCCCATGGCTCCGTCATCTCCATCTTTGGCCTGGTTGTTCTGTCATCTGGACTTTTTTTACTAGCCTCCAGCGCCTTGTGCTGGAAAGTGAGACAAAGGAGCAAGAAAGCCAAGAGACGGGAGAGTCAGACAGCTCTCGTGGCAAATCAGAGAAGCTTGTTTGCTTGAGACTGAATAAGACCAAATGGGCTATTGGGCCTGGAAAACCTGCTCTGACTTTGTCACCCAATTCACCCAGAACCATGGTGGGAGAGAACAGATTTGGCATTGGAGCAGACTGGAAGAATAGGGGTGGGAGGGTGGAGGGGCTTCTCCTTTGTGAGGAATGACTCATGTCTTCTTTAACGACAAACTTAATCCTAAGGGCTGTTTCTGAGACTGCAAAATCAGCTTTCTATTTACATTAAACATTTTGGGGGTCATGGGAGTGCACGGCATTAGACAGCGTTTGGTTCACCCTGTAAAGTAGCCAAGAAAAGATGAGAAAATAACAAGATAGGCCTGGCACACTAGACATTTGCCTCCAAAAGAAATAACCCACAGTCTTAAGATGTGCCATAAAAATGTTCTGCCAAGGATCTAAATTACCTTGGGCTTCGCATATATCTATGAAATTCTGTGATAATTTTTTGCAATACATTGATTCACTGGCATCTGTTTTTATTTTTCACTTTTAATAACTCATCACTGGTGGTACTTTATCTTGAAGAGTAAACTAATATTTTTTTATATTTTAACATTGGACAGTTTTAGCCAGTTGTAATGATGTGTCAGAAGTAAAGAAAAACCCATTAAAGGTCTAGCTAATAGATGCTGTTGGGGGTTAAATTAATAGTAAAATAATCCAATAGAGCACTTTTGATGATTTTTATATAAAAATCAAGTGTACATTTCATTCAGAATAATAAATACTTATTGCTGCTAAAACTTCTTAAATGGTTGTTTCTGTTGTAGTTATTTCTATTGCAGTTCCAAATTGCTATATTCCCTTGTCTCATTTGCAAGTTCTCAATTATATTTCTCTCAAATGGACAGGTTCCTTCTTCTTTACTGGAGGATTTTTGTTTTTATCATATTGGTTTTTCATTACTTCTGAATAGTCTTAATTACGTTTACTGAATTCTAAAGGAGTTCTGTGCTATTATAATTAGGAAATCAATGTCTTTGGTCAGGAACTTTATAATGTGCTATTAAATGTATATTACATTTTTGTGGAATCAGTTGTTAATTATTTGCTTAACACATACACAAGCACCAACTATATGCCGGGCATAATGTGGATTCTCAGGCTTCTTACTCAGTTAGATCTAATACAATGCAAATAAAGTTACTGCTTGAATTCTTCATTGGACATTGAGCTAGTCCACAGCTAGGACTCTACCCTATAACTCCAGCCAGAAATACAGCTCATTCATTTAGTTTAAACCATCTTAAACTAGAATAGAAAGATAGGCATGAAGGTTTCTTAAAACTTGGAAAACAAAATCAGCCTAGCATAGGACAGTCACTGAAAGTCTTTCTATCCAGGAATTTAATTAAACATGGCAGGAGCCCTTGAGCCCTTACTACTCCCTCTTGCACAGGTAGTTTTTGTAAGTGGAAACACCCTAATAATGACTTTGCAGGTCAGATGGTGTCACATACAGATCAACATTCCTCCCAACCAAATGCAAGTTTAGGGGGCTGTGCTCATTTCAATGCAAGTGACTCTGTGCCTTCACATACCTCTTCTCTGTGCAAAGATATTCAAAGCCCTTCCCCACCTCCCCCCGCCGCCACATTGCTGTATGAATAAATTACCCAGACAAGGTTCAAGATTCTCTAGTCTGATCCAAAAGGGTGTATCCAGTTTTCATGCTCATTCTAACCCCCAAACCTCCTTATGAGTTAGCCAGAATAGACTATTCACCATTCTTGCACCCGACTCTGGTTTTCCTGCTCTATGTCTGTCCAAACTTGTGTTTTTCCTAGCTCATAATGCATTGTTTCCTTGATTTTAATCTGCCCAAATCCTGCTTCTCATCAGCACTCAGCTCAAATGCTACGTCTTCCCGGAAGCCTTCCCTTTTATCTGAATGTAAATGCTCTTTTGTGAGTTCATCTTTTATTCTCTGATGGCACCTTTTATTTTCTGTCGTGTTCGTGGCCTAAGTGTTATCCTTATTCCAAAGCTCCTTAGAAGTGTGTGATAGATCCTCTTTTTACCCCTAGTGTAATACCTAACATAATGGTTTAAGCAGATTAAGTATTCAATAAGTACCTAATTAAGGTGCTAAATGAGCCAAAGAATAAAAAATCACAAAGTGAATGGTTTATCCAGAATTATAGTCCATCCTAAACTCGTTAAAGAAAAAGGTTTAGTTCTCATTTTTCCCCCAAAGAGGCCATCTCACTCTCTATTATGCCTCTACCGTAAGCAGCAGTTGGAGGTGAATATTTACTCTCTATACTTCTCTAGCCTGACCTGGCCTTCAAAATGCTTGAAAAGCAAACTCATGATTTCCGGCCACCAGGGGGCCCCATGCTGCTATTTGAGTCCCAAAAGAAACAGTTCTATGGAAAGACCTAAATTGTAATGACCAAAATGGGATCAGATCTCTCCTAGATGTGAGGAGTTGGTGGAGATTCCCCATTTATCCCACCCTTACACACTTCCCTAAGTCACTTCACAGTGGCTATCTAGGGGTTCTGTTAGTACAGGAAAGACTTGCTCCGTTTAGGGAGCTTCTAGTCACATTAAAAGGTATATACTATTACAGTGTAAGACACAGAGATAGTTCTACACACTGTGAATCCCAACTCCCACGAAGTGAATAAACCCAAATTGAGATTGCAGATTATCACAATTATATCATAACATGTCTTTATTGGGTAAGGTCTATCTTTACAAATGGTTGTATTATATACAAATTTATGCAGATGTTTAATGAATGCACATAAAATGCATGCATAAATGTATTAAAAAGATAATCTGACTCCTCCCCAGAATATCAGAAACCAGCTGTATCACCTAGTGGAATTCCCCCTAAACCCACACATCCCAGAGTGCATAGAAACAACTTTTAGCCTTTTTCTGTGCAGCTGGTCTCTGGCCCAGGTGAGAACCACAGCTGCGTGGTGGCTCTGCTCTCCCCACCTTACTATCTTGGTTAATCTAGGGAATTTCGCCTAGAGAAACTGCACAAAGAGATCACGTGATAGCAAAGAAATTTGAGGCCAGAGGATGAACCCCAAAGAGATAGATCACAAACCCTCAAACCTACTTTCCACCCCCACCATCCCTAACGAGAAAGAGAGGAGAGAGACAGAGAGAGATGTTAAATAGACGATAGATATCCTGGTCTCCAGGGAAGTCTTATGGTTTTGAACTTGGAAGATCTTGATATTAAAGTGCTTGATAGCGTAACAGGACTCAACTGTACCTGATACTCTTCACCACACCCTGAGGCTAGGAGCATACATGCCCACTGCACTTTACAATTGAGGAAACTATAGTTCAGAGAGGTTAAGCGACTGTTCACCTATGATCTCATAGCAGGCAAGCCCTAGCACCAGGACCAATACGTTGACCAGACATTGTAGTTGCCTCAGTGTCTTAAACCTTTGGGCTGCTATAACAAAAGTACCACAGACTGGGTGACTTATAAACAACAGAAATGTTTCTCTCTCACAGTTCTGAAGGCTGCGAAGTCCAATATCAAGGTGCCAGTATGTTCCATGTCTGGGGAAGGCCCACTCTCTGGTTCATAAGTGAAGCCTTCTTGCTGTGCCCTCGGATGGTAGAAGGGGCGAAGGAGTTCTCTGTGGCCTGTTTTACAAGGGTGGTAGTGCTATTCAAGAGAATTTCACCTTCATAACCGAATCAACTCCCAAAAGCCCCACCTCCAAATATCACATTGAAGATTAGGTTTCAACATATAAATTGGGGGATGGAAGGGAACAGATATTCAGTCTATAGCACCCAATTGTTTTTTGTTTTTTCGTTTGTTTTCTTTTTTGAGATGGAGTCTCACTCTATTGCCCAGGCTGGAGTGCAATGGTGCGATCTCGGCTCACTGCAACCTCCGCCTTCTGGGTTCAAGTGATTCTTCTACCTCAGCCTCCTGAGTAGCTGGGATTACAGGTGCCCGCCACCATGCCTAGCTAATTTTGTGTGTGTGTTTTAGTAGAGACAGGGTTTCACCATATTGGTTAGGCTGGTCCCCAACTCCTGCTCCACCTCCTCCGCCTGCCAAAGTGCTGGGATTACAGGTGTGAGCCACCACGCCCGGCCTACAGCACCCAGTTTTATGCTTAGCCATAACCAAAATCATTTCCAGAATGTCTCTTTAGCAAAAGGAGACAATACAGGTATTACAACACCTACTTTTGAAAAACTCTTGTTAAAGTATAATTTACACAGAGAAAGTTGTACAGCTCAATGAATTTTCATAAACTTGTGGAATTAACATCCAGACAAAGATACTGAATATTGCCAGCACCCAAAAGCTCCCTTTGTATCTACTTTCCATCAGTATCTCTCCAGGCGAAACCACTATCTGGCCTCTAACACCCAGAGTTGTGTTGCCTGGTTTTTAACTTTGCATCGGTGGAATCATATCAAGTATACTATTTGTTCCTGGCTTCTTCTTGCAACATTATGTTTATGAGCTACAATCTATATTGTTGTATGTAGTTATAAATGGTTCATTCTTATTGCTGTGTAGAATTCCGTTGTATAAATATGGTATCATTTATTTATTATTTCTACTGTTGATAAACATTTGGATAGTTTCTGTTTTTTAATGACTCAAGATAGGCCAGCCTCTAACAGGGCACCACACGATCCTGGACTCCTGGTATTCACACGATTCTGTGGTCTCCTCCCACGCTGTCCCAGAGTTGGTTTGTGTAAACAATAGAATATGGCAGAAGGGATAGAAGTTGACTACCAAGACTAGATTATGAAAGATACCTTGGCATCTTGGTTTTTCTCTCTTTTGATTGCTCCCACTCTCCCTCTCTCCCTCTTTCTCTGAGGGAAGCCATCTACCATGTCCTAAGGACACCCAGGCAGCCATGGAGGGGCCCATGTGGTGATAAACTGAGGCCTCCAGCCAACAACTAGAGAACTAAAAACTGCCAGCTACTACCTGAGTGAGCGTGGAGATGGATCTTTCCCAGGGGAATCTTCCAAGGACTGTGTTCCCGGATGACAGCTTGACAGACCTCACGAGAGACCCACCCAGCCAGGGCTGCACTGTGACTTTATGGGACCTACGCACTTTTGTCTTTGTGTGCCCCTTCCTCCGTTACAACAAAAAGGAAGTATCTCACTGACTGGAAGGAGGAAATTGTACTAACAAGCATCGTGGGCCCTAGGCCTGGTGCCTGCTGTACCTAACGGGTACCTTGGCCCTGAACCCAGCTACGTTATTCCCAAATTGCTCAGCCACAGAAACTGTGAGATAATAAAGGTCTGTTGTTTTAAGTTGCTAAGTTTGGGGGTAATATGTTCTGTAGCAGTAGGTAGCTAATATTGTGCTATGAAGAAATTTCTTCTACATGATTTTTGATGTATGTATGTGCATGTTTCTGTTGAGGGTAGACCTAGGTGTGAAATTCCTGGATCAAAGGACAGTATGTGTTCAGTCTTATTGCCAGAAAGTTTTCCAAAGTAGTAGAATTAATGTGCTCTTCTGCCAGCACTCTTGAGTCTGGATGCACTACATCTTCAGCCATTTTTTAGTATTTTTCATCTTTTTTTTCATTTTAGCAATTTTTATGGGTATAACATCTGCTTTATAAGTATTGAGAAAGAAGACGTAGCACAAGAATGTGGGCTTGATAGGGCAGAGCAAGTTAGGGACAGGAGAAGGATTTGGAATGGTGAAATAGGATTTAAATTTGGACTTTGGAGGAGCAAAGCAGTGAGAGAGAAATTCTTGGGGAAGTGCTCTGGAGATCAGGAAACCAAACTAGAGACTGGAAGTTTAAGTCGTCACAGTCCCAGCTTCAGCATTTATCAAGCATTCACTATGCTCCAAAGGTCATATTCTGAGCTCCACATGAAATATCTCATTTGATCCTCACAGCTGTCCAGTGAAATAGATACCATTATTGCCTTCATTTCACAGATAAGGAAACTGAGACACAGATGAAGCCAATTAATTGAGATCACATAATGAGCACAACTTAGGGCCTGAGTTCAAATCCAGAACCCACTCACTTAGCCACGCTGCCTATCCTGCCTGGTACACAGTAAACTGTCAGTACCTGGTTCTTGAAGGAATGTCTCACGTAGAAGCTGAGCAACACAGTCTCAGGAGTCTAAGCTAAAGAGTGGGGCTAGGTGGAGTGACTCAAGCCTGTAATCCCAGCACTTTGGGAGGCTGAGGCAGGTGGATCACGAGGTCAGGAGTTCAAAACCAGCCTGGCAAACATGGTGAAACCCAGTCCGTACTAAAAATACAAGAAAATTAACCTAGCGTGATGGCGGGTGCCTGTAATCCCAGCTACTCAGGAGGCTGAGGCAGGAGAATCGCTTGAAACCAGAAGGCAGAGGTTGCAGTGAGCCGAGATCGCACCACTGCACTCCAGCCTGGATGAAAGAGCAAAAAACTCTGTCTCCAAAAAAACAAAACAAAAAAAAAGAATAAGGTCAGCAACAGTTTTGAAAAACCCAGACTAAAATTAGAGATTATTATGGAATGATTTGCCATATGAAGCCAGGACTTTTTCTGACAACCTCCACCTATTTGTAGCATTTAACAAATATCAAAACACTCTCTCCTGAGTCTCATGAGGCTCAGGACCCCAGCCACATCTTCTGCCACCAAAGATATGGCTGATGCTTTCATTCTCATCCTCCTTGAGTTTCTCTTATGGAAAATTCAAAATTCAGAATATACGCCAGCCTCAGCCTGCCACTAGAGGCACAGTGTGAAGGAAGTACATATCTGGAAACCATAACACACGTCAGGGGAAATCAAAGAAGACTTCCTGCAGGTGGTGACTTGACAAGCCCACCTTCCTGGTTAACTCCTTTATCAGGACAGATAAAGGAGTTAACCAGGTGATGGGAATCAAGGAGGAGCAATCAGGAGCATTGACAGAGGGAACACCATGAGTGAACAGCGACAGGTGACGGTGAGAGCTAGCCTTCAGCCTCTCCACCTCACTGGGTGAAAATTAAAGAATTTGTTAAGGATATCTATCAACCGCAAAATTCTGTCCAAGCAAAGGGGTTAAATAACTCCAATATCCATAGAGCTCAAACCTATAATCAGATAATCAAACGTTCAGGTTTTTTTTTTTTTTTTTTTTTTGAGACAGAGTCTTACTCTGTCACCCAGGCTGGAGAGCAATGGTGCCATCTCGGCTCACTGCAATCTCTGCCTCCCATGTTCAATTGATTCTCCTGCCTCAGCCTCCCAAGTAGCTGGGATTACAGGCACCTGCCACCATGCCCGGCTAATTTTTGTATTTTTAGTAGAGACGGAGTTTCTTTATGTTGGCCAGGCTGGCCTGAAATTCCTGACCTCAAGTGATCCGACCACCTCGGCCTCCCAAAGTGCTGGGATTTCAGGAGTGAACCACTGTGTCCAGCCAAATGTTCAGGTTCTTTTTTTTTTTTTTTTTTTTTTTTTTTTTTTGAGACAGAGTCTCGCTGTGTCTCCCAGGCTGGAGTGCAGTGGCCGGATCTCGGCTCACTGCAAGCTCCGCCTCCCGGGTTCACGCCATTCTCCCGCCTCAGCCTCCCAAGTAGCTGGGACTACAGGCGCCCGCCACCATGCCCGGCTAGTTTTTTTTTTGTATTTTTAGTAGAGACGGGGTTTCACCATGTTAGCCAGGATAGTCTCGATCTCCTGACCTCGTGATCCACCCGCCTCGGCCTCCCAAAGTGCTGGGATTACAGGCTTGAGCCACCGCGCCCGGCCATGTTCAGGTTCTTATATTGCACAAGCACTTCAATCTGTAAGCACTTGGGAATCATTAATAAAAATATATTATTATAACTAAAATCTTTCTCCTCACCATCATATCAAATACTATCTTCCTAAAGACACCATAGCACTGTGGTTAAAGCACCCGGGCTTGGAATCCAGCTTTATCACTTACTACCTGTGTACCTCTGCACAAGTCAGTTTCTCTCTGCCTCAGTTTCCTCATTAACAAAATGGGAATAATGTTGGTTCATAAAAGGGTTGTAGTAACTACTAATAGAGTTAATAGATATAAAGTGCTTATGACAACGCCTGCTACTCAATATATTAGGTAGGATTACTGTCTGTCTCAAAGTTGACATACGCTTTGAGTGAATCTGTGTGACCCATAAAACTACACAAGCTACAAGAAAATCAGTTAAATAGGACATTAATAGAAAAACAGCAGCTTATGTCGTGAGCGAAATTGCAAATACTTAAGCTCATAGTAGTGTCTACAAAAAAATAAATTGCAAATACTGAGAGAAAATTCAAATCCATGCATATATCAATTTTTTTGGCCAAAACTAAGGTTCTTTGTGTTCAGCATATCTATATCCAAATTTATATAGCTAAAAAGTAACTTTGATGCTATCAAACTACCTAATAGAGGGCCAATTAGCATTTCCCTGGTGCTTTAAGGTGGACATAGCATTTTTCACTTGCATTGCCTTGCTAATTATTTCCAGACACTCTATAAAATGTTATCCTCATTTTTTGATGTGGTAACTGTGACTTGGAGAGATTAAATGGCTTGCTCATGATGAAATAGTGCATATGTGATAGAAATGACTCACACCCAGATCTAGAGCTCTTCTGGCTGCAAATTCTTCTTTCCATTGCAATTTTGCCACTGTCTTGCTAATGCAGGCATTGTAGTTTCCCATGGAATGTCCTCCCTTGGGCCATGAAGTTAAGGATGGTTCATCAAGCCTAGAAACTGGTTGTGTCTACGGCTACATTCCTTCTGATTGTACCAGATGTGGGGAAAAAAAAAAGTTATAGTGGTGAGTTAAAATTTGCATCAATATCTATAATAAGTGTAGAAACCATGTAGAAAATATAACATGATCATACAGTGTGGTTTTTTTTACTAACAGGCTCATGTTACTTTGAGGTTTCTGTTATTATTGTTTGGGGCTTTTGATTTTTGTTGCTGTTGGGTTTTTTTTGTTTTTGTTTTGTTTTGTTTTGTTTTTTATTTTGTTTTTATTTTTGAGACGGAGTCTCACTCTGTCGCCCAGGCTGGAGTATAGTGGCGTGATCTCGGCTCACTGTAAGCTCCTCCTCCCGAGTTCATGCCATTCTCCTGCCTCAGCCTCCCAAGTAGCTGGGACTACAGGTGCCTGCCACCACCCAGGGCTAATTTTTTTGTATTTTTAGTAGAGACGGGGTTTAACCATGTTAGCCAGGATGGTCTCAATCTCCTGACCTCATGATCCACCTGCCTCAGCCTCCCACAGTGCTGAGATTACAGGCCTGAGCCACCGCGCCTGGCCGTTGTTGTTTTTAATAATAGAAGCTTACATCTCAACAGAACTTAAGACATGGTCTTGATTGGTGGTTTCCAAATGCCTGTCTGAGTACTGACTGCATCAGACTCATCATAGGTGCTGACCCCAGAAATTCTGGTTAAGTAGGCTCAAAGTAGGATAAAAGTAATAATACTTTGAGCATAAAAGTAATGGGAGTAAAACCTACTTTCTATTGATATCCCCTTCCTTTCCAAGTTAATCACAAATTTTCATGGGCCATAGCCCATGTGTGTTCTAGTCTTGCTGCATTAGTTGTGGTACGACATTGGTAACTAAATGAATCAACGATAATAGAGACTATTCACAATCCAGCCACTCAGCAGATAGTCACATCCTTAAAATACCCTTTGCCTAAGGAATCCTGAAAAGCAGTGGGCACGGAGAAGAAAACCCAAACAAGAGGAGCTGAGAAAGCTCTCTGTGTTGTTTTAACATGGAGTGGATCATCCAGTGTTGAGCTGCAGTGGATCTGACACCCATTGCTCACAAGTTCTCAAGCGTTTTCAATGGGAAGTGTAGGCCATGTCCAAAAAAAATAGAATGACACTTTTGCTCCATCTCAGCCTCCTATCGAGAAAAGCAAACACAGATGATTTTCCATTTCAAGTTCAAATACAGAATGGATTGCTTCTTGTTTTGCTTGACTAGAGTAGTTGATGAGGGTTCAGAGACTGGCAGCCTGCCAGTCATAAATCAGTTGTGATCACATTGTGGTATGAACTCAGAAAAACAAGTAGACAAGAGTAAAGGGGTAGAGCCAGAAAAATTGTAAGTATGGAGAAGATGTGACTGTAATTATGAGTATTTCAAGTGCCCAGCACATGGATAGAGTTTATTGCCTTTCTCTACAGAGTGGCTAATTCAGAGAGAAAAGGGGTATTTGGAGACAGGGTTTGTGTTGCCACACTTCTCTGCAACTAGGCCCTATAATAAAGTGCTTGCATCAGAGGAAGGCTGACCACACATTTTAGCACTTTAACAGCTCTAACTTAATCATGGCAGGAAGCTTCTCTGCTACTCGGAGAACAAGTTGCGTCACTAGGAACATCTGACTACAGGATCTAGTGTCAATCACTTTCCCTAAGGTCATTAAAAAATACGAGGGTGTCCCCTTACAGCATAAAGGCTTTGCCCAAGTGACAATTAAGAGGAAACACATAACATGATAAATAATTGAACAGGTGGATTAAAGAAATGCCTTTCCTGTGTAAAATAAGAGGGATGATTGACAGTTGTAAATCCAGGCTCTTTGGTGCATCTCCTCCACAGTTCAAGGTTCTAACCATTTGAACTGCTCTTTTTCTTTATTTTGCCTTTCTTGGCTGTTCAAGGAATACTCTTTGGCCTCATAGAGTCAGAGAAACATTAGAGAAAGGCAACACCTCAGAAGTTCCCAAGAGCAGCTTTCAAGGGCTGCCTGCCAATGAGTGGTGTTGCAAAAAGCTGCCCAGTGAGTGGAATAATAGTCTGGACTTGGTTTGTGTAGAACAAGCTCTGCTGTGGATCAAATGGCAAGTCTGTCTGCTCATCTGATTTAATAAATGCCCTGTTTGACTTGCTGGTGCCAAAACACCTGCGAAGTACAACATGCGTGTCACCTTTTCCCCTAGGGTCTTATGTTTGGTTTAGGAGCTTGTTCTTCTCCCAGACCAACCGTATGGTATATGTCTCCAAAATCAGGACAAAGGGTGGCAATTTACTACGTCATTCATAGCAGTCCAAACAGCTTGGCTATTGATGTCCTGGGAAATATTTAACACCAGAGAGTTCTTGTATCTCCGAATTGGTAATCATTCTCCAATAGATGCTTTTCCAACAGAGGAAAAGAGAGAGAGAGAGAGAGAAGGAAGGAGAAAAGAGAAAAGGAGCAAACACAGCGACTTTCAGAAACAAGCCACCATCCTAGTTTCTATTTGCAGCCCAGCGGCAGTATTTGAAGTTCCCAGTGAAAATAAAACCCTTGAGCTTGGAACTCCTGCTACCATGGCATATTTTTAAATGGTTACGAAAGGAGTCTGAGCATTCAGTCTGGCAATACCCAAGGTTCTTGAGCCATCCTGTGGACAGTAACTGAGATTCATCAAAACAGGTAGAGCCCTGTTTCACCAAGCTAGGTAAAGGAAAGGCAAGGACAGAAATTGAGACAATGAAGAAGGCAGAAGGGGCAGAGAACTCAACTAAGTGATTCCCATATTCCAAAACAGAAAAATTAACCACACTGCAATTTTTGGCAACAGAATTTGAAAACACAACCAATTTTTTAAAGAAAAAACTTATTAAGAAAAAATTAAGAACCTCTACTAAAGCAAGAGAGAATAGTGTAATGAACCCCAGGGAACCATCTTTGGTTTCAATAGTTCTCAACTCCCACCTACCATCAGATTATTTTGTAGCATATCCTGGACAACATGCAAAAGATGATGTACAATCAAACTTTTATAAGGTTTATGATTGGCTGTAGTTTAATTAGTGCGGTTAGATACTGTCTACAGGAGACCAATTAGGTATTTTTTAAGTATTTTTACTTTTTAAACAGTATTTTTTTCTTAAAAAAAATGTTTAAAATAATTTCCCCTGAATTTTCATAAACAAGTTTCCCCTGAATTTTCATCAGGTTCATCTCAGTTTTGTTAACCTCTTTTTGGTGGTACTCTGATGACTGGACAATGGGTTATACACCAATAAACAGCAGATCTGTAGTCTTGCAGGAGGTGGAGCTTTGGGGAAGCAAGGAGGGAGTGGAGATGTGTAATTGAGATGAGTGCTGACCCCAGGAAAGCGTGCAAAATGCAGTGTGAGATTACAGGGGGTACCAAGGAGCACAGAGATCAGAGAGCCTCTGCCGGTTACTACGGTCACTGCATGGTCTACAGCCAAGGTTTCTCTTTGATCTTCATCCTTCAGACCATATTATTAATCTCCCCAGAGAGCTGCCCTTTCCCTCCTCACACACCCAGTCCAATCCGGAATCACAAAAGGGCAAGGAAGGTTGGGAGTGAGCATCCAAATATATTAACTTCCCAGGCAGCTCTGCAGCTCTGTCTCATCTATGTAATGGGGAGAAGTGAAAGCAAAACATTAAAAACACAGTGGCCATTCATTTCCAATTTTTTAATAAATACAAATACAGATTTAGCAAAGATATAAATTATAATGTTTAAGGAGTTTTTTCGTTTTAATTCCATGAAGATGAATGACAGGGTTACTCATCTGCAGCACCTAACTTCCCCAGTGCATTCAATTATATTCTCATAAATGCAAACTAAGTTATATGTATTTCAGTATTGCATACATTCAACGCAATATATATTTTTAAGCTCATAGTATATGCAAAGCACTGTTGTAAACCCTGGGGAAAATAAAAAGTTGAGTGATAAATGGTCACTGGTCAAAGCTAGACCGTATGAATAAGAAAAGCACAAAAATAAAAAATAAAAATAAACGGTCACTGGGCTCAGGGAGTTTGCAACATAACAGTCATCATAAGGCAAATACAAACACGGCCATAATGCAACGACGACATCTAAATCCAAGAAAAGGAAACAAACTGAGTGGCAAAAAAATGTTATCAGCAGAATGTGATGAAGATGCAAAGTGGAGAAATGTTTCTTAGAGACGAGAGTGGAGGAATGAAAGACTTCTTGGAAGAAATAGCATCTGACATGGGCCTTGAAGCTGGGACAGAATTTCAATTGGTAAAATTGGGATTGAGAGAAAGAAAGTTTCTTCAAGAAGAGGAAAGGCTAAAGAAAAAGGAAGTATATGAGAACAGGTAGAACAGGTTCAGGGAAACACATGCAGTTCATGTTAGAGAAACAGTAGGTTATCTTTAGGGCAGAGGAGGAGAATAGGACTTAGAAGACAAGTTGATTGCATCAAGGCAAATAAAATACCTCTCATGGGGTTAAATGCACAAAATCTGGAGCAAGATTTTCAAGATCCTGGCTCTGACTCTGAGCTGAGTGACCTTGGAGGAGTCACTGAGACCTTAAACCTCAAGGTCTTTGTCTACAAAATCAGGATCTGAACAGTGCCCACCTCTTGCGGTTGTTATTTCATTACCTTATCAGTGGGGCATAATGAGGTTTCCCTGCATTGTGCAGGAGAGGTAAGGCCATTGCAGCTCATGGTGTGTTAGACTGGGGTGGAATGTAGCCGCTGCAACTACCTACCCAGAGCTGAGCCGATCCCAGATGGGTCTGAAGCCCAGAACCTCTCATGATAAGGAGATTCTTCTGGAAGACCGTCTGCTAGCAGGACGGCAGAGCTGAGCCTAGATAGAAAGCATATTTGCAATTCCAGAGAGGCTCAGCCAGCAGCAGCATTTTGTGTTAATTTGCTGGAAGGGCCACCTGCAGTTAACAGCTGGAGAGGGACCCATGTTCTGAGGAGCTATGACAAAAGTTTCCAGTTTTTATTTTGTTTACCTTATAACACAGCCAGCTCTGTCTTCATTACACACCCCAGCCCCTAAGCCGAGGATGCTTTCCAGTTGAAAAGGTCTCCAATGTGGAAAGAAAAAAGGGTGGGGAGTGAGTACCTTGTGATGTGACCTGACAGCATTGGATAGACGGGTCACCTCTCGGCTCCCTCCCCTTCCCAAGGTTTTAAATCCTTTCCTCCTGGAAGGGGTGGAGTAAGAGCTGATGCCAATTTATTGGGTCACAACTGGGTGTCTCTCCCTTCCTGAAAGACCTGGCAACATCTCTTCTACCATTGTGATTATGAAGAAAGCATTCACGAGGATAATTATCTAATCATGGAATTAGCCTTGGTTCATGTGGCAAGCATTAGAGGACTCTTAAAAATCTAATAGGAAAAAAAAAGGCCCACGTCAGGAAATAGCACTGGTAATTGCACCCTAAATGATTATTAGACATGAACACTATTAAGATCCAGGATGAATATTTATAAGCAATTATCAAACAAAATTGGCAGATATTTATCATGAACACTTACCCCATGAAAGACACTGTCAACTTCTCCTACTTGATTTCCTCCATTTAAGTCATTGCACTGTCTAGTCTAATTTTCTCGAATTGTGGTCTTAGTGACCATCTGATTCTGAATTTCTTTGAGTGCTTATTAAATATTTGGATTTCCAAGCACTACCTTAGGTCTATGATATCAGAATTTCTAGGAGATGAAACCAAAATATCGGAATTCAAAATACCTTTTACTAGGAAAATTTGAAGCATATTCCAAAACAAAGAGAAAAATACAATGGACTACCATGTATCTATTGCCTATCTTTAATAATTATCAAATTATGCCCAATCTTATTTGATTAATACCCCATCCCTGATTATTCTGTGGCAAGTCCCAGATATCATTTCATTTGTAAATATTTCAGCATGTATCTCTGAATGATAAAGACTTAAAAAAACTAAAAACCATTATCATACCTTAACAAATTAACAAAATTCCCATTATATCAAATATCTAATCTGTGTTCAAATTTCCCATGTTGTCTCACAATTTTTTGCATCAAAAACCAAATAACTGTCCTGCGTTGCAACTGCTGATGTATCTCTTGCTTCTTTTGTTTGCCCCTCTGTATTAGTCATCTTCACGCTGATATAAACATACTACCTGAGACTGGGCAATTTATAAACAAAGGAGGTTGAATTGACTCACAGTTCTGCACGGCTGGGGAGGCCTCAGGAAACTTGTAATCATGGCAGAAGGCAAAGGCGAAGCAAGGACCTTCTTCAGATGGCAGCAAGAGAGAGAAGGACTGCAAGCAAGAGAAATGCCAGATGCTTATAGAACCATCAGATCTCATGAGAACTCATTCACTGTCATGAGAACAGCATGGCAAGAGCCTTCCCCATGATCCAACCACCTCCCACCTGGTCCCTCCCTCCACACGTGGGGATTATGGGGATTACAATTTGAGATGAGATTTGGATGGGGACACAGACCAAACCGTACCACCCTCCATCACTCTTTTTTCCCCCTTGCTTCTTATTTATTGCAGAAACTGGGTTGTTTGTCCCATAGAACTTTCCACAGTTTACATTTTGCTGGTTATATCCTTGTGGTGTCATTTAACATGGCCCTTTGACCCCACGTTTCCTTTAGTTTATAAAATAATTTATTAAAAATTAACTTTGTAGTCCGCTATATATTTTATTTTATTATTTATTAAGTATATAATAGCTAATAACAATTTTCGTATTATTCATTAAGTGTAAAGTCCTCATTAGATTCAGAGTTGATGTTTTTGGCAAGAATATAGGTGGTGTGAAGTTTCAAATGCTTCCATCTGGCGGCACTATGCATCAGGTTGTCTTTTTGTAATATGAGTAGCTATTGATCATTGCTCAGTTCCACTAACTCATTGGGGAATATGGCTCTTTATTTTTAAAGCAATCTAGATTCACCTAATTTTACACATATTAAAGCTCAAGAATTCTGCTCCAGTCCTTCCATGCTGCTGGTAGAGTTATCCTATGAAAACGCAAATTATACCATCGGCCTTCAATAAACTCTTCTAATACAACAGATTAAGGCTAAGCAAGACAATCCTTTTGAATATGGAAAGACTATATCAGCCTTTCATTTAGTGTTACTTTTTCCTTCAATATGAAATAAATATTATTAATACATCATGTATGGATCAATCATAGCACTGTAAAAAATTTATAAGTAAGCATACGTATATTTCGGGGGCAGCTCAAAGCACTTTATTGATGGGATGCACAAGCAAAAAGTTTTGGCGTCTGTGGCTTAGAGGATGGGGCCCACATCCTTAAACTTGTCAGACAGGGAATCCACTTCCCCGGCTTTATCTCTCACTACCCTCCTTCCCCTCACCACATGTTGTAGTCACACTGAACCTCAGTATTGCCATGTCCTTTCCCATCTGTGTTAAATTAACTTTAGCCTAAAACTGCCTCCTTACATATTTTAAGTTCAACTTAAAGGTTTCTCCATACACAGTGAGTAGTCACCTAACTGGATGCGTAAACAGACTGTAACCTACTCTTGTATCAATTACCAAGTTTTGGCAGTCAACTCTTCAAACTATGTTGAAATAAGACAAATAATGAGCTGTTACCAATCTGGCTGTTTATGTACCTCACTTCCGTTTTCTGTACATCATTTTCCTTTTTCTGCCATCAACCTTCTTCCACCACTTTGACTGTGTTGGAGTCTTTCTGAACCTATTCTGGTTTGGGAGGCTGATTCATGGACTGTCCTTTGCTCAGTTAACCTCTATTAAATTTAATTTGTCTAAGGTTTTTCTTTTGACTCTTCATGGCTCGTGCCCACCTTGTGCCTTCATTGCCCTTCCCTGAGTTCACTGCCGTCTCTATGGAAGCTTACCAGAAGAACTTTTGCTTCAGCACTGTAACGTGCCTAGTGCATACCCCCATCTTGGCTCTTATCTTTTTGAAGTGTGACTGTTCTTTACATGTGTGCCATTCACTATACATAACATCTTCATGAGTACAGTGGCTATATCTTTTTTGTCTCCTAGCCCAAGCCCTGGTTCATAGAGTGGACTCAGAAAATGTTAGGATGATTAAGAAAGATGAAATTTGAGCTGGATATGGAAAAACATAGAAGTGAGAAGGGCAATCTAGATGCACCATTGGCGTGGAAAAATACAGTGGTGGAAACAAGAAGACATATTTCGGAATATGTAAGTTAGCATTCCTGGGGTTGAAAGCAACAGAAACCATCTCCATCTGTAAGAAGAACAATGCGAATGTATTGGAAAAACAGCAATGGCTTACAGAACCACCAGAAAGCTAAAGGACCAGGCTTAGAAGAAGTTGGAAGCAAAGGTATTTCCAAGGGCCCAGTAGCAGTAAGCACAACAGACTTGTAACCAAAAGAATGTAGCCAGATGCTACTGCTACTGCAACTGCCAGAGGGGAGAGATGGAGCATTTGACACCACCTCCCACCAAAAATAACATAGCAGGGGGATTCTCCCCAAAATAGGAAGGTATGGTGATTGAATTGTTGGATAGCCAAGAGAGAGTATACTTTACTTATACAGTAAATGAATTAGATTGACATTAGAACTAAAATTCATTTGGAGTAACAGTCAAGGATTTTCTACCCAGATTCTCACACTGAGAAAGGCTAACATTTCTATAAATTATTACTATAATGTTTATACTTATCAGAAGGTAAAATTAATTTTAAGAAGGAAAAAGAAATTGTGAAATAAAGCAGTGGAATAAGGAGAGTGCATGTTCATTTCTTTAAGGAAGACATAATTTAGACTTTTGAAAAGTGTTGAGCATATACTGAATGA
Organism: Macaca fascicularis; assembly: GCF_037993035.2. Lineage (NCBI taxonomy): Eukaryota > Metazoa > Chordata > Mammalia > Primates > Cercopithecidae > Macaca > Macaca fascicularis. The sequence goes on from NC_088390.1 coordinate 51,003,986, forward strand.
ATAACATTGCTCCAAAATATTTGTCAGATACAATGGCCATATTCTCTTCTTCTCACCCATATTGGCTTGACCCCTTGTGATCTGGCTGTTCAAATTGCTCCCTCATCAGTCTGTAAAGCTCTTCTGGTTACAAAATCCAGTGCCTTCCTCATTCTCTTATCTTCTCCAACGTCTTTGTAGACGTATCAAATGAAAAGATTACAAATATCTGGGAGGATAGAACCAATGGGGCTTTGAGACTGATTATTTTTGTGTGTAGGGGGGCGGGGGGAAATGAGGAAAAGGAACCAATCAAACATGGTACCCAAGTTCCTAGCTTGCACTGGGTGGATGGGATTGTATCCCATTCTTAAACAGAGGGGTACAATAGTGAAAGCGAACTGGGGCAAGGCAGGGTCAGCAAATGATCCCTTCAGTTGGAAAAGTTGATGAATGTATGCTTTATGCTCTTGAGTACATTAGAATTTCCTTAGGAGTTGCAGAGTCATGAGAATTTTTTCTTTTTTCTTTTTTTCTTGTAATCCCTCCTGTATCCAAATATTCAATTGTTTTCAAACATGCTCTCCCTCTGGTTCTGGAATTCATTCCTTCCAGTGGGTTCTTGGTCTTGCTTATTTCAAGAATGAGGCCACGGACCCTTGCGGTGAGTGTTACAGTTCTTAAAGATGGTGTGTCCAGAGTTTGTTCCTTCAGATGCTCAGATGTGTCCTCAGTTTCTTCTTTCCAGTGGGTTCGTGGTCTCACTGACTTCAGGAATGAAGCCACAGATCTACCCAGTGAATGTTACAGTTCATAAAAGTAGTGCAGACCCAAAGAGTGAGCAGCAGCAAGATTTATTGTGAAGACCCAAAGAACAAAGCTTCCACAGTACTGAACGCACCCAAGGGGGTTTCCGCTGCTGCCTCGGTAGTCAGCTTTTAATTGGCCCCACTCACATCCTGCTGATTGGTCCATTTTACAGAGCGCTGATTGGTCGATTTTGCAGAGTGCTGATTGGTCCATTTTACAGAGTGCTGATTGGTGTGTTTACAATCCTTTAGCTAGACACAGAATGCTGATTGGTGCATTTACAATCCCTTAGCTGGACACAAAAGTTCTCCAAGTCCCCACCTGACCCAGAAGCCCAGCTGGTTTCACGTCTCACCTCTGGTGTGTTTTTGGAAAAGATCTTTTGTCTCAGACTTACTCCCATCAAGAATGCCTGGACTACTCTTCTTCTTAAGATGATGCTGTTAATAAAGCAACGATCTCAATCAACAAGGAGAAACACAGAAAAGCTCTAATTCCTAAAATGCCATTCCCAAAAGTCTTTACATTTTCCAAAGCATTGTTATAATAAAAGGGGAATTACAAAAGAGAAATCAGCCTTACAATTCTCCTCATAAGACAGCACTTACAAAGGAGAAATAAATACGACTGTTTTTGTAGAGCAAAGCAAGGGACCAAGATAATTTAAAGCCATCACAGCGGAAGCCCCTTGTGGGTATAATCTCTACTGGCTAGCTAGCCTGACACTTCTGTCCCAAGACTGGCCTTTCCTCTGAGTGATGCTTTTGGCTTTTGTATTAAACCTTTACATTGCAAATAACCTTAATCCTTTGGGATCTTTGATATGGTTTGGATTTCTGTCCGTGCCCAAATCTCATGTCAAATTGTAATCCCTAGTGTTGGTGGAGGGACCTGGTGGGAAGCCCTTCCATGGGGGTGGACTTCCCCCTTGCTATTTTTGTAAAGTAAGTGAGTTCTCATGAGATCTGGTTGTTTAAAAGTGTGTAGCACCTCCCCCTTTTCTGTCTTCCTCCTGCTCCCGCCATGTAGGACATGCCTGCTTCCCCTTTGCCTTCCGCCATGATTTTAAGTTTCCTGAGGGTTCCCCAGCATGTGTCCTGTATAGCCTGTGGAATTGTGAGCCAATTAAACCTCTTTTTATTCATAAATTACTCAGCCTCCAGTAGTTCTTTCTAGCAATGCAAGAATGGGCCAAGACAATCTTCCACTCTTCTCAGAGAGATAGGATTCATTTTCATCTCTGTTCCAATCACAACAGCATAATTACTACAACATAATAACTTACAGTAATTTTACAAAGCCTCATCTATTCCTTTTGGAATAATACCTCAGGGAGGGAAAAGGAAAATAGGGGACATGACAGGGACTTTGGCAAGGTAGTCAAGGGTGGACTTTCAGATTTCAAGAAGATCCAATAACATCCCAGGGTGGACTTTGGGACTCTGCTGTCCCTTTTGATAAATCCTTAGCAATGTGACATTCAGATATTATATTTTTTCCTAGTTTCTAAGCAAATAAATATTGCTTCAAAGGTATACACAGGTGTATGCACATACACAGATAGTCCCCTCCTTTCAAGAATAAACATCAATATTTCAAAAATGTAATATAGATTCTTATTTTAAAGTGAAACGTTTTCCTATATAAAACATAATCTTCAAATACCTTATTACCAAGAGGCAGGTATTTTACGTATGCACAGCTGAGTCAATCCCTTTGCTCATCCTTCTAAATCTTGTCCAGAGAAAGTAAGAGAGTTTATTAGCCTTAAATCCAAGTTCCCTCCCCATTTCCACCTGTGGATGGGGTGGAAGTTGTTTGGGGTGGAAGACAGTTGGTTCTCCTGGTTCATTCCTTTGCACTAATGCTACAGCATTGGGAGATATATTTAATATTTAACCATAGAGGCAACAGCAAAAGTAAGCTATTTAGATACTAGCCGGGGCCTTGGAATACATACATCTATCCTAAATAATTTCCCCCCAGATCTCTAAGATATCTGTGAAGTCTAAAACTAGCTTCCCCAGGAGCCATTCTGATTCTTGGGAACTTTCTAAGGACTTCTGAAAATGCCTACTCAGTTGGTGCCTGAGCTCATAGTAGTAGGAGGTGGTAATTATTTAGCATCCAATGAGAGCCCAAGATAAATAGATGTGGACCCTAGCCCGCAGGTTGTAGTTTTACCCAGTCACCTTTCTGACTGTCAGTTCCATTAGCAGGTTTACTACCTTAAAATCTGGGGTCGGATCCATCCTAATCTGGCATTGCTTACCCAGAATTGGAAAGAGGGCAGCTGTCATTCCCTCAGCATTGGTATTTTTTGCTGGTATCCTTCCTCTAGGTTGTCATGGTATTTTCACATCCTCTACCTCATCCTCTACCACGTCATATTATAATCTATACATTTAAATCTGCATTTCTTGCTTGCCTGGGAGCACCGGGGGGTAAGGATTTATATTTGTTTTCCCCTTATCCTCACTTTCTCCTTTCCCTCTCAGCACGAAGGAAGGCAAAGATTAGGTAGACAGTGAATGCTCTTTTGAATGGACCATAGGTGATGACTTTGGGATTGCTTTGAACTGCTCAGCATAGGGAGTGGACAAGAAGTATCTGCATGGTTATTTGCCCTATTAGCTCACAGTTTTACTTGAAAAACAGAGTCACAAGTATATTGGAGGATCAGCCACTTTTATAATCTCCAAACTCTGTTCAAATGAAATACTTTACCTCTCTAAACATAATCTGGCTCTCTAAATCTTTCTGGATTGCCAATTAAGAGTGCCAATTGTGATCTTTTTATTTTCTTTCCTCTATCTTCTGCTTCCACAATCAGATTATCAAATTACTCTGAGACTTTTCTTGCTGGAGCAGACTGAAGCCCTCACACCCCTCACCCCCATGCTCCACAATGGCACGGGTTGTTTTCCCCTTCAGTTCTCAGTTGTGGGTCATTGGTTTGGAAATAAGAGCCATGAGTTAAGCATCTTTGTTTCTTGCATAGGCCTTGGAAGCACTGAGAACCCTGGAGGTTGAGTAGGGAGTCGCTTATACCAGCTGAAACAATCACAGGATTTAGACTGGAGACAGAGGGAAAAAAAGTGAGGGAAAAAAATCCATTCTGCACCATTCAGCTGCCTCCTCATTCAGCCTAGGGTGGTGGGAGTTGGCTTAGTTTGTGAATCCAGTTAGCAGCAGCATTCCTGGAAAAGTGGCCCATTGCAGTGCTGTCTCGTGAACTTCATCCACCTGTCATGTTGAGTCTTGGAGGAGAGCCAGGACAGGCAGGAAATAATAGGCTGCAGGATACTGGTGTGTGTCAGTGGCCCCGACCCTCCCATTCCTGAACACAGATGAGCTGGAAGCCTGCGAGGCGTTGCCATTGCATGGATGGGCTTGGGAGGCCACAGAAAGACTGGCTGAGGGAGGGAGAGACACAAAAGGGATGACGGAGGTTTAACTCACGGTGGGCCCCTTTTTGGGATTGCGGAACCATCTCTACAGGGAAATGGCCTTGGCTGTTGCTCAGACACATCCCTTTGTTCTCACTGACCTAATGTTGCACACATAAGGCTGAGCCTCAGATCTAAAGGAGAATGTCTGAGTCCTTCTCACCTTCACATCCTCCCTTCCCCTGGCCTCCCTGGCCAGAGAACTGACTATAGTGACATCAACTGGCTAGAATTACATAAAACTTCCCTTTTCAACTCCCAGACCCCTGGATTATTATTATGTTTTGCTTTTAATTTCCACATGATTTCTCTTTATGCAATTCTCCCTCCTTGCCACCTCTTATCACATTTATCCTTGTCAATTTGATTTTCTCTTTCTTATTAGCAGGTTTTAAGCAACGAGGTGAAAGAAACATGAGTTCTCAAGGAGTTGTAACTATAGGCTGGTGCAAAAGTAGTTGTCTAGGAGCAGTATAAATGCCAATATGACTATAAATATGATACCTGGCAGTGCTTCTCAGTTAGAGACCCAGGGAGAGACAAGCACACACTCAAATTAGGATAATTTACCTGCACATGTACTCCCTGAATCTAAAGTAAAAGTTTAAAAGAAAAATAAATTAGGATAATTTGAGGGTAGAATAAAGGAATTATCATCAAAGGTATGAGTGAGCTTCCTCGGGGATAATAACAGAAGATGAAGATGTGCAATCACCCAGGGCTCAAAGATATGAAGAAGGAGAATGATGTGGTTTGGCTGCGTCCCTACTCAAATTTCATCTTGAATTGTAGCTCCCATAATTCCTACGTTTTGTGGGAGGGACCCAGTGGGAGACAATTGAATCATGGGGCGGTTTCCCCCGTACTGTTCTCATGGTAGTGAACAAGTCTCACGAGATCTGATGATTTTATAAGGGGTTTCCCCTTTCACGTGGCTGTCATTCTCTTGTCTGCCGCCATATAAGAGGTACCCTTCTGCCATGATTGTGAGGTCTCCCCAGCCACATGGAACTGTGAGTCAATTAAACCTTTTTTTCTTTATAAACTGCCTAGTCTTGGGTATGTCTTTATTAGCAACATGAAAACGGACTAATACAGAGAGAGTTAGGGAATCCTAACAGGAGATCAATCTGTAGAGGACCAATGTGAGAGGAGCAGTGGTCAGTGTAAAGCAACCTGCAAGGATGGAGGTGGGGAAATAAACACCTGGACCTCATTCTCTACCCTCTCTCTCACCTCCTGAGGGCATGCCCCACTGACTATACCCACCAGGAGCCAGAGGGGTTCCTGCAAGCCAAAGTCCTGGGACAGAGAAAAGGGTAGGGGTTGGGGTGAGTGGAGAGTGGAGAGAGGGTCTCAGGAGCAAGTGGAAGGCATCTGGCACATTCATACAGTTTCTGGTGCACAAATGATCAATACCACAGGCAATGTTTTTCATTTCATCTCAGTTTTGACTTTAAGTTGAACTCCTCAGGTCAGAAATATCTTCCAACTCTGGATCCCTTTTAAATTTGGGGGAACTAAAAAAAAAAGCTTAGGCCAGGCATGATGGCTCATGCCTGTAATCCCAGCACTTTGAGACGCCGAGGCGGGTGGATCACCTGAGATCAGGACTTCGTGACCAGCCTGACCAACATAAAGGAACCCCGTCTCTACTAAAAATGCAAAAAATTAGCCGGGTGTGGTGGCGCATGCCTGTAATCCTAGCTACTTGGGAGGCTGAAGCAGGAGAATCCCTTGAACCCAGGAGGCGGAGGTTGCGGCGAACAGAGATCGCACTATTGCACTACAGCCTGGGCAACAAGAGCAAAACTCCATCTCAAAAAAAAAAAAAAAAAAAAAAAAAAGCTAATTATTGAAACTTGAAGATAGTCCTTAATAGTTTTACAACAATGTTCACATCTATTCAATCATTCATCCTTGTCACTGTCATTAATAAATGACACATACATGCTAAATATAGCTTCTTAGTTAATATTGTCTTCTGATTGCCAGATTAGTCAAATTTCCACAAACATTTCTTACCAATATCTTACAAGCTCATCCTACAAAATCTACCTTTGTTTTGGTTCCTCCCATTTTTCTTCCTACTATGGTATTTATTGCTTTACTTTCTGGAGTAATTTTTTTTTCATAGTTATAGGTCTCAATATTTCTGCCATGTTAGCTACAATATACACTTTTAAAAACATTTTTTTCTAAAATATTTATAACTATATTTTGTTATTTCTAACTATACTTTGTTATTTCTAAGCACAATCTTTTTTATAACCCAAGCAGAGAAGCAGCACAGTATTAATTTACATAGGTAACCCTCTCTTGATTCACTTACTTATTCATTTAAGAATATTTATTCAGAGTGTTCTAGACACTACATAAGAACTAAAGATACAATGGTGAATAAAAATAGACCTGTTCTGTTATTTTATGGAGAAGTCGAAAAACAACAACCTGGAAAATTAATTTTTATTTCCTAGACTTTTAGAGTTGTATATTGAAATATTTAAAAGTTATATGATATAATATGATATTTAGAACTTGCTTCAAAATAATCTGGAAAGAGCAAAGGGAAGCACAGGTGAAAGACTGGCCAAGAATAATGATTAAAACTAGGTTCAAGGAAGGTCATTATACTACTGTCTTGTCTTTAATATATGTGTAAAATATTCAATAATAAAAAGTGTTTAAAAATTCATTCTTTAGAAGCAGGGTTGGCTTCAGAATTTCTATCTGGGAGTCCTTGGGGGCAGTAATCAGGTTTCTAGGGAGTGTTTGACCCTGAGTTTGCATAGCACTATCTCACAAAATTGAGAAGATAATTCTTCAAAATGAAGAATTGGTTTCAGGCATATGAAGCGGGAGGGGATTGCTAATGGAAATTATAGAGGATAAAGCAATCCCCTCTTACCACAATTTTGAAGATGGTTATAAGTAATAAGTTAGTTTGATAGAGGTGTGGTATCTAAAAAGAAACAATGATGGTATGGAATGAATCATCAGTAAAAATTATTCACACAATTCACCACAATGGCCCATCAATTGCCAAAGTGTCTCAACAAACGCTCTTCAGAGGGTAGTAGGGTTAGAAAATTTAGTTCGGTAACCACTGAGGAGATTAATTTGTGGAAATAACCTTATTTTTTATTTCCGTAAACTAGTTGGTGAGAATGTGGCTATATGTTATGTTTGTACACCTGAAATATTTCTCTTTTATTGAGAAAGCAAAAGAGAGAAAGACAGGTAGAGTGATATTATTTGTTGCCTAACATTTCAAAGCTATTGCATCTTCATTATCATCTGTCTAATATTTATATTTTTGATATTAAGAGTTATCCCTCTAATTAATGTTTGCTTATAACATATGTTCACACCTGACATTCCTGTTTTGCATTGTTTTCCTTGTATTGCTTGAATATGGCATCAAGTTTATTGTGATTTTTCAGCCCAATGCAAGGGTGTGAGATTTTAGTAAGAAAAGATAATCCAGTCCACATTACTGTCATAATTGATTTATTTGATCTTATTCCTGTTACAGTTGCTTATTTTTTTAGTTATCTTGCTGTTTACCTGGTTTTCTGCCTCATAGTACGGCATATGTTTTCATTTTCTCCTTGTTATTTCTAAGGAAACCATCTACTCTTTTTGGAATTGAGAAGTAGGTTTATACACTTTTTAATTGAATTACAACATACAATAAATAGCACAGATCTTTTATATACAGTTTGATGAATTTTACAAAGCATATATCTTAGTGCTGACTGTGTATCATTTATTCTCTTTTGTTTGTTTTTGGTAACAAGGCAATAAGTTACATCTTTCATTATCAGCAATAGAAACCAATGCTGGCCAAAAATGGAGATTTACTGGGAGGTAATTGAGGAGTCAGAGAATCAGTGGGGAAGCTGGACAAATAGGTTTAAAATATGATAGGAACTATCAATCTTCGAAATGCTGCTGGAATGAACTCCAGCCATTTCCTTAGCCTATGTCTATCCACTTAATATTTAGTCCTAAGAGACGGAGTGTGATTGCCCAAGCCTAGGTATCAGGGAGATTTTAGAAAAGATCTGGTAGAAATAGCCTCCAGGCATCCCTTAAACTCCCATACAGAAAAGAAAGGGAAAGACTTTTATATTTACAACCCCAATGAGATTATACAAAATGGCATGGGTGATTCTCCAACAGGAAATTGGAGTGCTCTCAGGAAGGGGAATGAACAGGAAGGCGACTGAATGCTGGTAAACATAAAACTGTAGGTGCCCAATATGAGATTTTAGTCTCCCGTCTTTCTTTTGCAAATCGAGGTAGACACTCTACACTCAGTTGGCCAGGCATTAGTACTTTAGTTCATTTCCCTTTCTTGGACACTAGACACTGGTTGTGTTGCGTCTGCTAGTGTACTGGAAAGAATGGAGATTTGTGACTCTATAGAAGTTGCTTAAGCCCTCTGAGCCTCATTTTTATCCCCCATAAAATTGTAACATGCTTCAAGAGTTTTTGTGAGGATTATTCGTGGTAAGATAGTACTTGGCACAGTAGTCACCCAACAAAATGTTAGTATTGCTCCTCCTCTTCTTAGGGCAACCGCTTGGGTGATTTTCACATTCATGGAGGCTTATTCACAATCTCTTTGCACAGAAAACTCTGCCAAGGCCTTGTTCTTCGTGTCGGAAATGTTTTTGCATTCTTACACCCCCATGCAGATTATTTACTTGGCATGCATCTGGCTGTCAGCTCTTCCAGCTAAAACTGTTCTCTGTTTCTAATGAAAATGACATGGCAGGTGCATCCTCTCCTTGTCACAGTGCTACTGCTCATTTGTTGTCCAGTCCAAATTTCAGATCTGTCTGCTAAATTTACTATGCGCATTCCTCACACTATCTCTTTAAGTGACCCGTAGTCTTTCATAAAGTCAGATGATGTTGTCAGTAGCTTTGGCCTCTTTTCTCCTAAAATGCGCTCCAAATTAAGTTCAGTTTCTTCTTTCTGGAGGTTTATATCAAACTCTTTACTTCTAGAAACTGGAACTATTAAAGATATAGCCTCTAATCTTCTAAACTCAACCACTCACCAGTCAGTGGCATGTATTCATTCTGTAGCTAGGCAATAGAGCAAGACGTACAAACCTTGAATATTAAGTCCTTAGAGTGATAATAGATTTTATTGTCCATTCACTGCCAGGGACTCTGTGGTTATTACAGAAATGAGTAACATATCATTTCTTTTCTCCAATAGCCTATGGTATAGTGAGATATGAGAGACATATGCAAACAGGTAAATTGTCTAAGAGTATGAGAAGTGAGAATACAGGTTCAAGTGAGATTGGTGAAGGAAGTTCAGGTGGAATCACAAAATAACTGGAGGTTAACCGGACAAAGAGTTAGGTGGAAGATGACCTAGACTGAGGGAAGATTATGTGCAAAAGTGCAATATTGAGAGAGAGCAGAGCATGGGAATTGCAAGTCATTCCATGGGTCTTGGGTACAGAGATTTAAGGTATTCGGTGAGGAAGTTGATTTTGAGACTATGGGGCAGGAGTCAGTAAACTAAGGCCTGCAGGAGGGTCCCAGTGTTTGTAAGGAAAGTTTTGTTGGAACACAGCCATACCCATCCGTTTACATATTGCCTAAGCTGCTTTCTTGCTGTGACAGCAGAGTTGAGTAGCTGCCACACAGACCATTTGGCCTTCAGAGCAGAAAATATTTATTGGCTGGGCTTTTACAGAAAACCTTAGTCAATCACTGCTAGAGGGATACAACACAGTCAGGTCATGATGGTCATTCAACTTTATTCTGAGGAGCAACGGGAAGGCTGACGAAGGAGTTTAAGCAAGAGAGCGATGTGGCCATCAGATTTGTGTGTTATGACAATCACTTTAGCTGCATATGCAGAATGCCATGAAAGAGGTAAGAGCAAAGGCAGAGACAGCAATTAGGACTTTATTGCAGTCATCCAGACAGGTGAAGACTGAGGCCAGAACTAGTGTATGTCCAGAATTGTGATAGAAGATACTTATGGCAGATAATAGCAAGTAGAATGTTCTTTTCTTAGAGTTTTCCTCTGCGACTTCACCTCTTCTTTTGTTCCTCTCTTCTGGGATCTTTCCCTTCCCTGTTCCCTTCCACGCTTTTTTTTTTCAGTGTGATTGTTATTTTCTTTTCTTTAAACATTCTATTTGACAATACACCCCTTGTCAAGGTCAGACAAGGAGAAATTTCAGGAATCCATGGATGTGAACTTCTATAGTTGTGCCATTGCTCTTGTGGCTTAATTGTCTCTTTCCAAATCTTCACCACTGACTTATTGTTATAGAAGCCCTCAAGATCGTCCTCCTCTGTTTCCTCATCTTAGAGGATTGACTTGAGTCACTTCAACAGTTTCTGGAATCTTTCAGTATTCCTCGGCTCACCCCAAGCCCAGTGTTGCTTCTATCTCAGTGTGCACCAGCACCTTAAAATTCAAACTTTGGAAGATGGAACAAACGTCTTAATTATTTTGACTTTTGTATGATGAACCATGTTGAGAGAGAATAAATGACTTGCCCAAAGTAACAGCAAGTTAGTGCTGTTACAACATGCTTTTGCTATTTCCCTACATCGAACAGTTCTAAACCCCTGTCTCCAGTTAGGGAACTAAAATAGTAATCTCCATTTCTGCCCCGAGACACTATACAACCTGATCACTGGAAGGAGGTTTGTAAATAGCCGTGTATCTGTCCCAACTACTTGACTATACACAGAGAGTTTTCTTAAGAAATTCCACTGAGTAGATCAATTGCTTCCTGACACAGAGACCTAATTGGTAGGGTCAGAAACCATCCAGAACTCAATTATGAAATAAAAGTGAGGTTAATACCCACGTCGCAAGTAGGAAAATTATGGGTGATATTCTAGCTTTGAAATATAAAAGTGTTACGGAATTTTATACTTTCTTTGGGTTTTTATTTCCTAAACCTGTGCCTCGTAAATATTCACGTTCTCTAGATAAATCACTCACCTCAAAAACTGATGGTCTCATAACCTTTTGTAACCCACAAAAATGTCACACATTTATTATCATCATTTCACAGTGACTTTGATATTTCACCTCTGCTCCAAGGGTTGTACACAGGGAAGCCAGATGCTGTCATGTTTATAGCACTGAGTTTGAAGAACAGTATGAGTGTTGCTGAAAGGCTTGATCCCCTCTAGTCAGTTCCACAAGAAAGGGCTGTGGAGGACAGCAACCAGTCCTGGAAAATATCAGGACTGTCAAGGGCAGAGTGGCCGGGAGCAGGCACCTAATGCCTGGCTTGCCCTGGCCAGGGCAGCATCTGGTGGTGGTCTTCTAACGTGGCACTCTTCAACATGGCAGCTACTTGTCACCTGTGACTATTCAATTTAAACCACTTACAATTAAACAAAATTAAATGTTATTCCTTAGTTGCATTATTTATATTTCAAGTCCTCAATAACCACATGTGGCTAGTAGCTACTATATTTGAAGTGGGCAAATATAGAGCATTACTCTCATGGCAGAAAGTTCTATTTGACAGTTCTGTTATGGAGAAAGGCAGAATAGAAGAATGAAATAAACAACTCTGCAAAGACGAAAATTGGTAGCTGGACTGGTCATAGCACAATGGATGAACCAAAACATTATGACACAGCAGTTAGAAAGACATGTGAATGCTACAGGTTTTAGCCTGTTAGAGGCTGGTTGGTTTGAACAAGTTACTTAAACTCTCTTCCTGATTTTCCTTTGCTACAAAAGGTGGGTACTGATATGTATTATTTTCCTATAGCCTTGTTGTCAGGAATTAAATGAGATCTTGTATGCAAAGGGCTTAGCATGATGCCTGGCACATTGTGTGTGCTCAAAAAACAATAGTGATTGTTCTGAGGGCAAGGCCATTTCATCAAATAGCTTCTGCAGACTGAGATTTACTAGTAAGTCTAGTAGCTTGAACTTACTCCAATAATGATAGAGGAAGCCCTGCCTCAGGCCCCTACTCATCTTGGAATTTTAAAAAATGGGATGATTATCAAAGGAAGAGGTGAAAAGAAACTAACAATTGGTGAATACAGTATCAGAAAGTATTTCAGTCAGCTACAAGCAACAGAAAACATAACTAATCTGTGGTTTGAACTAGTAAAAGTTTTATTTGTTAAGGAAATTATTCTTCTGGCTTTCTGTTCCACATCTCTATTGCATGATATTCATTCTCACAGTTGAAATATGTCAGTTGTTCCTCTAGGCATCATGTTTATATCCTGGAAGGATAAAATGGGATTCAGTTTTTTTATTTAGAAAAGGCCACCTCCGTACATCTCCCTCTAATACCTCATTGACCAGAAGAACCCTGTGCCACCATAAGCCGCAAGAAAGGTAAGAGATATTTGTTTGAGAATGAACCATGTGAAATAACCAATATTTGAGAATTTTTAACCAACAAAGAGGCAATCTCAAGTGCCTTAACCTCAGAGTTGGGCCCATTAGGGTCCTGAAGAAAATCGGGGTTCAGATGGAAAAAGAGAGAGGGAGCATAGATACTGGGCAGGCAACTAACTGTGTCTGCCATGAGCTCCCTCCTTCACTGGGCATGTGTGAGTCTCAGAACCCCCTAAAGACAATTGTTACCTCATTTCTGAAAGAATGGACAAAAATTGTTCGGTGGAAAGCTGCAGAGCTGTGAGAGAAAGCTAGACCTTTTGTCTCAAAATCCACGTACATCCTACCTTTCTTCTCAAGCAAAGCAAAACCAAAAAAGCTCCCTTTTAAACAACACAAAATTCAAAGAAAACAAGAGTTTTCATCATAACAGAGTGTGTGTTGCATAACACTGTGTAAATCAGTCACAGATGCATGGCTCTTTTATCTGAGGCATCAGTCACAACTGGGATGAAACAGATTGCACATAAGTGGAGGGGAAATACATTGGCTTGTTTTGTTAGAATAATTCAATTTCCATGCTTGCCTTCTTCTCTTGGGGGAAATGATTATTTGACTTGATGCTGAAAGGACTCAGCAAGATAAGCTTATTTAAAGGCAATATTATAAGAGAAGGTGGTATTAGGTTTTTGTTTTTGTTTGCTTTGCTTTTTTTCTGGTTGAATTTTTCTCCCAAGGGAAGAAACTTGAATGTTAAAGGCAAAAAAGAAAAAACAAGCCACAAAATGAAAAATGCCTTGCCTAAATAGCAAAAACTACTCCCTCTATATAGATTACTGAATTCCATGGTACATTTCTCAAAGGACATGTTTTTGCAGCTTTTTGACTATTATTGTTTATTGACAATTCCCAACATTTTCCCTACATCTCTTTTGACATCCCATCCTGTATTCAGCTGCCTATTGAACATCCCTTGAAGGTCTATAGACTACTCTATCTCAATGTATCTGAAACAGACGTCATGATCTTTCTCCTAAATGAGACAAAATAAAACAAAACAAAACATCTTGCTTCTCTTCCAGTGTATTTCCTCTTAGTAAATGACACTGCCAATTACCCCATTACTCGAACCCAAAGCCTGGAAATTATCCTTGACTCTTCCATTTCTTCATCCCCTTCATATCTGTGCAATCGCCAAAGCCTGTCAATACCACTTCCTAAACATTTCCCAAACTCATGCAATACATTTACAGTGTATCAGGAAGATTTTCTTCACTATAAGTACATATTCATAAAGCTTAACTAACTAAAGAAAACCACACTCACAAACTGAACCAAAGATGGCCTGGCTGGGAATGGTACCATTAGATTCCATCACTGATGCTCTGCATCAAGTAGCATCTTCACAGAGACCTCTGGAGCATGTTTATCCACAAATTCCTGGCTGACACCATACCACATTTCTGTTAACCCCGTTGCTATGAAGGAACTGAAAGTGGATGGTATAAGTGAAAGATTAAATGTACCCTAATTTCTTCAAAAGGAAACTTCCAGAGGACACCGCCTCTGTCTTGTCACTACTATATGCCCAGAATCCAGCAGGTACCTGGCACATAGTAGGCTCTCAGTTAATGCTAGAAGTTGGGGAAATGAATAAGGTGAGGAAGAATGCTCATTTTAATTCCTAATCCCTTGTTTATAATCATTTAAGTTTCTCACAAAACATCCTTCATCTTGCCAATATCTGGGACACTTTAGATTCAACCCAAGATAGAAGTAACTTGGATAATTCTAGACTTCCTAGCACCTGGACTCCAATTGTTAGTTCACCTCTCTGCTATTATAATCTGGATAATATGTCTTAGTTCTCAAAATTGAAATATTCAATAGTGTGAAAACAGGCTTTGAAATCTCTGATTTGTCATTGACTAGTTTTGTACCTTTTTGCAACTTACTTGACTCCCCTCTCTCTCAGTTATTTTATCTACAAAATGGGAAGATGCTTTGTGAGGTTGTTGAGAAGCTTCAGTGAAATAATCTGAGAGAAGCACTGAGCAGGTCTCCCAGCACAGAACTCTGTATGCCTCTGTACTGCCAAGTAGAGGAATAGTACTGACATCTTTAAAAGCTATCAGTCTTATCCAGAAAGCCTGCAAGTATCTGAAAGTCACCCCCTCCCATCCACTAATCGACCACAAAACTCTTAACATTCAATTCATTCTTCTTTTCAGGTTGCATGGCCAGGCACTTTGGAAATACCTGAATGGATGGGTTTTTGAAACTATAGTGTATTAGTCCATTTTCACAGTGTTGATAAAGACATACCTGGGACTGGGCAATTTACAAAAGAAAGAGATTTAATGGACTTACACTTCCACTCGGCTGGGGATGCCTCACAATCATGGTGGAAGGTGAAAGGCATGTCTCACATGGCAGCAGACAAAAGAAGCTTGTGCAGGGAGACTCCCATTTTTAAAACCATTGGATCTCATGACTCATTTACTATCAGGAGAACACCACAGGAAAGACCCACCTCTATAATCACCTCCCACTGGATTCCTCCCACAATGCCTGGGAATTGTGGGAGTTACAATTCAAAATGACGTTTGGGTGGAGACACAGTCAAACCATATCATCTTGCCCCTGGCCCCTCCTAAATCTTGTGTAATCACATTTCAAAACCAATCATGCCTTCTCATCAGTCACCCAAAACCTTAACTCATTTCAGCATTAACTCAAAAGTCCACAGTCCAGGGTCTCATCTGAGACAAGGCAAGTCCCTTCTGTCTGTGAGCCTATATAATCAAAAGCAAGTTAGTTACTTCCTAGATACAATGGAGATACAGGTATGGGGAAAATACAGCCTTTCCAAATGGAAGAAATTGGTCAAAACAAAGGGGCTACAGGCCCCATGCAAGTCCAAAATCCAGTGGGGCAGTCAAATCTTAAAGTTCCAAAATGATCTTCAACTCCATGTCTCACATCCTGATCATGCTGATGCAAAACATGGGTTCCCATGGTCTTGGGCAGTTCCACCCCTGTGGCTTTGCAGGGTACAGCCTCCATCCTGGCTGCTTTCATGGTCTGGCACTGAGTGTCTGGAACTTTTACAGGCACATGGTATAAGCTGTCAGTTGATCTATCATTCTGGGATCTGGAGGACGGTGGCCCTCTTCTCACAGCTCCACTAGGCAGTGACCCAGTAGAGACTTTGTGTGGGCTTCCACCCCACATTTCCCTTCTGCATTGCCTTAGCAGAGGTTCTCCATGAGGACCTCACCTGCTCAGCAAACTTCTGCGTGGGCATCCAGGCATTTCCATACATCTTCTGAAATCTAGGAAGAGGTTCCCAAACCTCAATTCTTGACTTCCATGAACTCAACACCACATAGATGTTCTGAGGCTCAACACCACATAGAAGCTGCCAAGGCTTCAGGCTTGCACTCTCTGAAACCACAGCCTAAGCTCTACATTGGCCTCTTTCAGCCACAGCTGAAGTGACTGGGATATAGGGCTCCAAGCCCCTAGGCTGCACACAGCACAGGAACTCTTAGGCCAGTCCATGAAACCACTTTTTCCTCCTAGGCCTCCAGGCCTGTGATGGGAGGGGCTGCTGTGAAGACCTCTGACATGCCCTGGAGACATTTTCCCCATTATCTTGGATATTAACATTCAACTCGTAGTTACCTATGCCAATTTCTGCAGCTGACTTGAATTTCTCCTCAGAAAATGGGATTTTCTTTTCTACCACATTGTCAGGCTGCAAATTTCCTGAACTCTTATACTCTGCTTCCCTTATAAAACTGAATGCCTTTAACAGCACCCAAGTCACCTCTTGAATGGTTTGCTGCTTAGAAACTTCTTCCACCAGAAACCCTAAACCATCTCTCTCAAGTTCAAAGTTCCAAAAATCTCTAGGGCAGAGGCAAAAATGCTGCCAGTCTCTTTGCTAAAACATAATAAGAGTCACCTTTGCTCTGGTTCCCAACAAGTTTCTCATTTCCATCTGAGACCACCTCAGCCTGGACTTTACTGACCATATTGCTATCAGCATTTTGGGCAAAGTCATTCAACAAGTCTCTAGGAAGTTCCAAAGGTTTCCACATTTTACTGTCTTCTTCTAAACTCTCCAAACTGTTCCAAGCTCTGTCTGTTACCCAGTTCCAAAGTCACTTTCACATTTTTGGATATCTTTTCAGCAGCACCCCACTCTACCGGTACCAATTTACTGTATTAGTCCATTTTCACGCTGCTGATAAAGATATACCTGAGACTGGGCATTTTAAAAAAGAAAGAGATTTAATGGACTTACAGTTTCACATAGCTGAGGAGGCCTCTCAATCATTGCAGAAGATGAAAGGCACATCTCGCATGGTGGCAGACAAAAGAGGAGAGCTTATGCAAGGAGTCTCCCATTTTTAAAACCATGAGATCTCATGAGACTCATTAACTATCACGAGAACAGTACAGGAAAGACCCACCCCCATAATTCAATCACCTCCCTCTATGTTCCTCCCATGACACGTGGCAATTGTGGGAGTTACAATTCAAGATGAGATTTGGGTGGGGACACAGCCAAACCATATCATATGGTCACTATCAAAAGTACCCTGATGTGAACATAATAAAAGTCATCACAAGCATTTAGATTTGTTTACTACTATATCTCTATCACTGAAGACATTTATGCATTTCATCATTAATGGACCTACCAAGGACCTTAATATACACTAGCAGTGTTGAGGCCCCAGGGAAGGTAGTGAATAAGACAGATGTGTGTTTGCTCTAAAATGAACAAGATTTAAAACCATGATATGTGCAAAGAAAAAATTAAAACAGGGATATGAAATGGTGAGTAACAAATGGAGGGGAGAAGAAGGTTCTTTTCAAAAGGTAGTGAAAAAAGGTCTCTCCAACCAGATAGTAAAGAGCTGATCATAGAATAATCTTGTGGAGTAGAGTGTGCTATGCCAAGAGAATGGTAGAGAAAAACTCTTAGAAACAATCTTCCTGTATTTGCGAAACATAAAGCAGGCCAGAGTGGCTAATGTGCAAGAAAAGAGTGATAGGACAGAAGATCTGAGAGAGAGAAGAAAATGAGGCCTAATCATGTGGTGGGAGCCCTGGAAGCCCAGAGATTTTTGACAGTTTGGATTTATTTTGAATGCACTATCAAGCCACTGTATAGTTTAAAGTGACAGGATGTGGTCAAAGACTTAATATCACTCTGTTTGCCATGTGGAGAATGAGTTTAGTGAAGGTAGGAAGTGGGTAATAATGCAAGCATGTAAACCACTTCACAGGCCATTTCAGCAGGCTGGCTGGTGATTTAAAGTGAAGTGGAATGTTGGAAATGGAAAAAATGTGAACAGGTTGAGAATATGTTTGAAGTAAAGTTGAAGGGACATGCTGGTAGATTGAATGTGAAGGGTTGAGGGAATCAAGACAATGAAGAATCAAGGGCAATGTCTGTCTCTTTAGCTTGGACCACTGGATAGTACCATTTACAGAGGTGCAGACTGAGGAAGGTTCAGATTGGAGCAGGGAGTGACAGGGAGTTCTGTTTTGACTGTATAAAACTTGACATAACTGCTAGACATCCAAGTCGACATACAAAGTCTGTAGGTGAAGCCACAATTTCAGTCCTCCAAGTTGAGAGGATGACTGGAAATATCAATGGGGGAGTCATTGGATATAAAGTGGATAGAAGCTGTGAAATGAAATGAGATCTAGGAATTGAATAGAGAGAGGGGGAGAAAGAAGGTTCTGACATGCCCAGAGGCAGATCAACATTCAGAAAGCACACAGAGAAGAAGTAGATTGCAAAAGAGACTCAAGAAAGACAGCCAGTGAAATAAGAGTTTGTGGGATCACAGAAGCCGAGGAAAGAGAGGCTTCTAAGAAGGAGGAAGAAATAAATTGAAATGAATGCTGATGAGACATTGAATAAAATAAAGACACAAAAGTGACCCCTGGTCTAAGCAACACTGAGGATTTTGACAATTCTGCATCAGTGGAGTCATGGGGACAAAAGTGGATGATGGAAATAATGGGGGTGAGGTAGATAAGACCATTAATAGAGATAAATCCCTCTTTAAGTAGTTTTGCTGTGAAATGGAAAGGAAAAATATATTTCTCTGCTGTTTTAAGATGGAAGGCACTTTCCCATATATACACTCTCCCATATGTACAGATTGCCAAGGGCTACAGAGAGAGAAAAAACTGATGAGGCAGGATGTGGGGTATTTAGGAATTCTTTATCATCTTCCCATATTTTTTTTGTAAATCTAAAACTGTTCTAAGACAAAAGGTTTATTTTTTAAAACTGAGGCAGTATAAAGAGAACGTTTAGGCGCAAAATCCTTGAAAGAAGTTGGTCTTCAAATCCCAAATAGAGGAAGGCTGTCAGAAAATATCATTCACTTATTAGTGAATAACTGAATGAATTTTATTACATTTTAGAGTTTATAAAACTTATATCCATTCACTCACTTGTATCATAACCTTAGGAGGAAGTTAGTATAATGCTCATCTTCTAAGATGAGGAAACTGAGGTTCCGAAAAGTCAGACTCTGGTTGAGAACAACACTTTTCATTAGCCAGAGTAATTTGGAAGACAAAGGTTTTTGAACACTTCATTTCCTTGGGAAGGATTTCAACATGTTGGTCCTGTAAGGCTTTATCCGGTCAGGCATTCCACAAATATTTATGTTGGGTCTCAGTTTCCTCTTCTGCAGGATGAAAAGATAGAAAAAAATATATTTAGGGATCCTTTGGATCTAGAATTCCCTGACTTTAAAAATTTTATTGCATAGCTGCTTGTGTTTAAAAGTAAGAATGGTTAGGAGTGTTTTCCAGGAAGAAAAACATTAAGCAGTAGAGAGGGGGATCTGAGAGCTCATCACGCCATGCCCACTGCACGTTGCTTGGAGGGACTGTTTACAGCAACATGCACTGTGTTGGAATCTTCCATGTTGCTCCATGAGGAGGTGTTGACAGCATCATCTTTGCTCTTCTGCATGTGTTCAGTGATTGTGAATAGTTGCATTAAAGGTGAGTCAGCCTCCTTTGCTGAGTCCCTAATGCTGAGAGACTAATGCTGAGTCCCTCTTCCCCGGGGAATGATATGAGGAATCAATAAAAACTCTGTCTACAAATTATAGGTCATCCTTCAGAGCCACTCACAAAATCTCTTAGTTATTCAATTACATTTTTTCAGCTCCCTATTCAATTTCTAGTCTTACAATGAGCCTGGAAATCTGAGAAATTTGGGAGCATCACCTGCCAGACGACTATTGTATTTCTAAAACATTTTAGATTGATAGCTGTCAGGTGGCAAAATTCCTTTATTAATTCAAGTCAATTTAGTAAGCTTGTATTAACAGCCCACTAACATTCTAGGCTTCATGTTCAAATTGGGAAGAGAAAGATGTATGAGATATAATCCTTTAACTTGAAAAACTCAGTCTACCAGGACAATTTGAAAGTTCATTGTTGTATGTAGGAATCATAGCAATATCAAGCCTAATGGTCTCAGTCAAGGTACCATGATGCTATTTCCCATGTTCCTCTTCCTTTTATTTGCAGCCTCCTCAAGATCTGCCCTGAGCCAAGTCAAGTTTGGCCAATGGAGAGCACAGCAAGAGATCAGAGGTTGAGTGGAATGTGGTGTCAAGATATTTATTCCCATTTCTCCCCTGCTATAGGGTCACTGTTGGCTGGCAGCATCCTTCAGTTTCATCCTTCAGGTGGTCCTCTCTCACAGCTCTCAGCCTCAGGTCTTGGTTGACCACCCCCTCCCCTACCCCTTCAGCCTAGGAGTGAGTGGCATCTCACTGTTACTAGCCCCCAGGGTACTCTGTCATTCATTTCTTATCAATGGCATGATACTGTTGCCTATGGCTTTATAAGCAGTTCCTTTATTCAACTCCTGATTATATGACTAATTGTGCCCTGTGTTTCTCATGGTGATCATGAGTGATCTGCAACCACTTCATTTGAGTTTACTACAAACCCAATTCTTCTTTAGTAAATGCTGAAGGTCCTTAAGAATGAACCCCTTGAGGCCGGGTCAGAAATCCAAAGGTTTAAGTTCCAGTTCTGGCTTTTGCTACCTTCTGGGTCAAAAAGTTGGGCAAGTTAATTAACTTATTTAAACCTTAGTTGCCTCATCTGTAAAATGGAGGTTAAAAAATAACTATCTTATGGGTTTCTTGTAAAGATTAAATAGATAATGTATTGTAGCATCTTGTAGTTCCTGGAACAATAGTTTCTGAACATACACTAATCTCCTTCACCTTTGGAGTTTTAAAGAGAGGTTTTGAGGTCTCTGTGTAGAATTTCTGAGAGAAGGTATGATGCAGCTCCAAACCTTCTCCTACAGAGAGCCTTTTTTGATATTGAAACTGGAGTTGACTTCTTATCCCTAAATCCCTGGGCTCTTTGTTCAAATTCCTTTCATCGCATGGTTTATATTTTGCCTTATATTTCAAATATTTGCTCCCATCTTATTCCAGTTGTAAATTTTATTTTTCTTGGAAGTGCTTTATTTTTATAACAATATTATTTATTATACATAAATATATAGATAAAGATATAAATAGGTAATATATATATCAATTTTATGTTTATATAGCATACATATGTGTGTGTGTATATATATATAGAGAGAGAGAGATGGCTATTTCCTTTCCAAATTAAAACAGCTTTAATGATTTTTAATATAAAAGCAAAGTATATTATTATAAAAAGTAACATGATGGAAAGAAGAAAGGAGTATAAATATCACCAGAAGATAAATGTCATCACACAAAGATGACCAATGGTAATATTTAGGGGAACAATTTCACCTAAATATCTCTATGCACCTTGATACACACACACACAAACTCACTCATTCATGCAATTTTATAAAAATCAATCTTAACCATGGTGATATTCTGCCTGGCCCTATATCTTAAGTTGCTTTCAATTTGTCTATAAATATATGACAATCTCTTCAACTAATTCAAATATCTCCTTCTTTATGACATTCTGTTGTTTGAAAGAAAAAAAGAGATTCTTTTTTCTTAGCTTCTTAAAAAATTACTTTCAACACTTCCAGGCCCTTTTCACCAAAGATCATTACACATTCTATGCATGCAACAAGATATCACATGTACCCCCTTAAATATGTAAAATAATATAGGTCAATTTTAAGAAAAGCAGATTCAGTTTCCTTTTCAATCTGGAGTTCATTGAAAGTTCCATATTATATCTATAGATTGTATTACAATGTAATTGAACATCCCTGTCCCCACTAGATAATTTCTCTCAATATCTGCCCTTATCCCAATGCAAGCCTACATCCCCATATCCTCAGAGGTTGAGGCCCAAGACCTGAGAACAATGACTGCAAAGCCCCTCCCACAGTTTTATTTATTATCTCCTTGGCCTCTCTCTGCCACTTCTCCCAGGTCCCTGCAGGTTCTGCAGGTCTATCCCACACCATACTCAGATCTGAAATTCTGTCCTCTGTTTTTTCCACAAGAAATGCATTCATAAGAATGGCATGATATTCAACCACTTTATGCAAAATATGGGAATGTCACAGGACGGTGGATCTCATTGCATGCCCATCATTCTTTGCCAACTTTTTGGCTCTCTTTCCTGCTCTGCTACTTCCCATGATGGGGTTCTTTGGAATATGTGTTCTAAGTTCCCTCTCCTGACCTCACTCCACTGCTTCTCTCACAAGAAGCAGACTCACCAGGTTGGCTCACCTCTCCCCTACTGGAATGCAAATTAATCACATGCTTTCCATCTTCTTACAAGGTCATCATCCTTTATATAGTCCGTTTGGAGTTCTCTCCTCATAGAAGCCTCTCTCTCTTTCCTTGTCTACTAAATGCTCTTTTTGAAGCTGAAATGCTTATATGAAGTTTTGTATGAGTGCAACCCTTATTTTTGTTTTGTGCTGCTTCTTTCTTCTTGGATAGCTGTATCAGCTTTCTATTCTCCTGCCTAAAGATTTTAACCTTGTCTTTATAGATGGTACTTGCCATGCCTTTGGCCATCCCAGCGAGGGTGTGCAGATGGTTCCAGTCTATGAATATCTCACTCCTGAGCACTGTTGCTACTGTGGCTGTTGCTTCTTCTCCGTGGTGACTGAAGCTATGCTACCCCTTTCTCTCCTGATCTGCCTCTGCACAGATTGCTGCATCAGAGGCTTTTCACCATCATTCTTCATGCTTTCTATGATTGATCACAGAGTGAAGCACATTTATTTCTCACATAACCCAAGTCATGGAAACAGAATGGATTAGCATTCCTGACTTATAAATGAAGGAAAAACGTGTGACTTATATCAGTAAATTTATAACAGATGAAGGGCTCAGAAAACCCAAGTCTATCCTCCTGTCTTGTTTCCTTTGCCTGCCTTTTCCCTGCTTTTCTTCTTTCTTCCTTCAAACAAATTTTCAATTGACTTAACTCTGAGCTAGGCACTGAGGATAAAATGGCAAGCTAAATAGGCATAGAATCCACCCTCAAATGATACATTAATACAAAAAGAGATCCTTTGAAGGAAAGCAATGTGCTTTGAGAAGAGTTGACAAGGAGCTCTAATTTTGTCAAAGAAATCTCTCTGAGTTGTGGCCTAAATCAGAGTTCCTTCATCTTAGAGGTAGTGACATTTAAGGCAAAATAGTTCTCTGTTGTTGTGGACTATCCTATAGGACTGGGAGATATTTAGCAGCATGCCTGTGCTCTTCCCGCTAGATGACACTAGCACCACCACTCTATTCTGACAACCAAAAATGTCTCCAGACATTTCCAAGTATTCTCTGGGAAACAATCCAGTTCACACTCACACACACACACACACACACACACACACACACACACACTTGAGAACAGCTAACCTAAAGTATGCATAAGTTCACAGCCATGGGTGTGTGTTGGGACAGGGGAGTGTCACACAGAAGAAACTGCTGTACGTGCAAAGGCCCTGAGGCGAGACACAGAAGGTATCAAAGACAGAAAGAATCTAGGTTGCTGAGGGCTCAGAGCAAGCGGGAAGGGGGCAATCTGAGGCTAAGAGTAAGTGAGGACCAGTTTCCTTCCTGGGTTCTTTCTGACTTGTGATACCAAGTGAGAAAGTGATACCAGTATATCACTCACAGAGCAAATGTAATTGCTGTATTAAAATATACGGTACTAGAAAAAGTCTACATAGAAACTTATACTTTGAATTTTTATTTTATTTGGCTAAAAAGTAGCTGCTTTATGTACATATGTTTTCTATTCCCAAAGAATTCCTACAGAGAATTTTGTAAGTACTCCACATGCCATCTTGAGATTTCACTCTGTGAGTTGCTCACTTTTGTAATTACAAGTGTAATAAGGGGTCATTGTAGGGAATTTGGAAAATACAGAATGATAATCTCTCTAATTTTGTATATTTTTGCATTCTCCTGTTTTACCAATTCTTTATATGCGAAGTATTGAAGTTATTTGTTTAAATGAACATTTTGTCCCCATGAGATCATGAGTCTCCTGAGGCTAGGAGTTGATTCTATACACATTTCTATCCCCGATGCCTAGTGTGATGGATTGTACCTCAGAGGAGCTCAACAAAGGATTTTTGAGGTGACTACATGGCTAGCTGAACAAAATGGATGTGATAGATAGAATAATAAGGAAAAAATATCTGGGATTCATGAATAGGCTTAGTTCTAGGGGGATACTAAATATTATGCAGCAATATTGAGAAAAAAAAGAAATGCCAAAAAGGAAGTCCAGTTCTACAAAGTAGAATCAGTCCCAGGGAATACAGAGGAAGATAGAAAGTGCCATGACTTGTAGGATCTCTTACATGCCCTGGGCCTCATTGGCTGCAAAAAGTATGGAGACATCTAAAAGTACAGCTGTCACAACTGGGCTTCCTAGTCAAGGTAGCAACATAAACAATGCTGACATTTAAAATGTTAACTCTAAAGATAATTTGAGTTGGAGAGGAAGATTTGGGGGACAAAGAGACCATTCAAAAGACTGAATAACATCGAAGAGAGGAAGAGAAATCAAAGTGAGAAGAGGATAGAAAATATGAAAAGGAGAAAGGAAAAAATAGTTTTGAGAGGTACTTAGGAGATGACTATTTGAATGTAAAGAATGAGGAAGAAGAAATTGATGAAAAAGGTTACGGAACTCCAAGCTTAGACAAACACATGTATTGTTTTTATCACTGTATTAGCCAATATAGGGAATACAGTACAAGATGTGGGTTTGGGATATTGGGTGAGTGTGGAATGGAGGAACTCATTATTCTCACTTTAGCATATTGAGTTTGTGGCGATTGAGAAATATTCAATTAAAGATATTGGAAATATACATGTGAAATTAAAAGGGAGATGGAAGCTAAAAGAAGGTGCTTTTCTGTGTTCATGTAGTTCTTTAAGCATAATTCCATTTATGTCTCTGCCTTTATCCCTCTGTTTGTATCCATTTCCTCACTGAACTTTAAGGTCCATAAGTCAGATACCTTTTCCTGTTCATTATCTCTCCATTACCTATCACACAAAAGTTGATCGATGAATGTTGAACTTATAAATGGTCATTGAACTTTGGGAATCATGGGATGGAAATTAGTATTTGTTAAAGCCATGCAAGGAGTGAGCCTGTTCCTAATGGCTGAGGAGAAGGCTAGGACGGGAACTACTGGAATGCTGATGTCTAAGGAAGAAGAAGGGAAGCCCACATAAAAAAGACTGGAAACCAGAGATAGGAGGAGACCCAGAAGGAAAAGGAAAAGTTCTCCAAAATTCAAAGGAAAAGAGGATTTTTAAAAGAAGTCATGATAGTGTTAGTGCGTTAGAGATCAAAGAAGATGAGGATATAGGGCACTCATTAATTTTGGCATTTGCAAATTAGGAAGTCATTAGTGACTTGAGCAAGATACTTTATTGTAAACATATTTTAGTCAATTTGAAAATATACAGATAAGGAAACACATATAACAAAAGCATACTAATCTTTCAGACATTTAAGGATGATAGGAAAGAATAAAAGTAATAGCTCTAAAGATAAATTATGCTAACAGAAGCTCTAAAAACAAACATTTTCACAGGTTGAGAGGAAGGAGCGAAACTGAAAAGCTGAAGACACAGGCAGGGAAGTCTAGAAAACAGCTGTAGATTTCTACACTATTAGGATTTATAGAAAGTATGTCACATTCCTGTTCATATCTACTACCCATTTAATATTTTTCTAGAAACCTTATTTTGGTATTTTGTTGGTTCATCCCCACCTCAATATTTGAGCTGCTATATCACAATATCCAGGGTCTCTGAGATGTCTTTTAGTGTCATCTTGTTGGAAAAAGCCACAGACTTTCATGAGACTCAGGCTAACGAAAACATTTCTCAGTCTTGCCTCACCCCTTTTCTTGCTTCCTGCAGCAGTGAGAGACTCCAAGGATACACTGCCAACATAATCATCAGTTTGTGGAGCCCAGTTTCACTGTGATCACAAATAGCAGTCCATGTCATTACTTACATCACCCAGCAAAACAGCATGTCCATTGGGTTTTAGGATATTATTATTAATCTCAGTGGTTTGTGAATACCATTAGGAATAATTTTCATTACACTAGGATCAAGACTGACTTCAAATTAGACTCTGCTCCTTATGTTTCGCCATGTGTCTCTAAGTTTATTCCACAATACTTTGAAAGAACTAATTATAGACGATTTTATACATTGCTAAACTCTCTCAGCATGTGTCTTAAGTCTGGTTTTGTAGATAATCAGCCAGATTGAAACAAAAGGATACCTGAGTGTTTCTTTTGTAATGCACGGAATAACATCAAAAGTTTACCTCATTAATGCTGGCATGATAACTATTTTTATTAACAGCTTTTAGCTCTCTTTTTCTGGTCCAGGACAAGTTAATAAGGTAAGGTCAAAACATTCTTTGGGAGTTGACCTAATTGGAAATCTTTCCTATTTCTCTCTCTTCTGGGTAATAGAGTTGTTTTCCACCAATGTTTTATTTTGTTGGCTCAAAAGTAAACAACATTAAGCTTCTTACCATTTTAATCTGTTCCAGATATTAGGTCCTATTTGAAACTAAGAGACTATTTCTTCAACAGAATAAGGTTTAGTTCATTCAGTTTCAGTTTGGAAAAAGATAATGTGTGCACTCTCTTATTTCCAGTATTTAGTGAATACACCCATTGCTTAATTTTTAAATTCTGAAGTGGAACATAACTTCTTCTGGAATAAAAACTAAAAATTGGTTTCACAATAACTTTTAGCCTATTTGGGGTGATAGGACTGGGATTTCCATGACTAACCTGTAATATAATCTTCCTCTTTAATTTTAAATAGTTAACACAATCCAGAGCCTTTCCCTCACCTACAAATGCCACATAGGTTAGTGCAGCACAAACATATTAGAAATTAAATTCTTGAACCCACAGCTTATAGCTAGCTCTTGGTGAGCTGAAAATCTAAATATCCACTAAACCATAATCTAATCAACCTACACACTTGGTCAAATTTCAGGATAATCAGACCTGTCATTGCTGCACAAAAGGCTGCTGTTAAATGTCAATCTTTCTATCACCAACAGGAAAGTCTACTTCTATAGTGTTTACAAGTCCCACTTTGGAAAATCTGGTCCTAATCCCAGACTAACTTCCTCTGTGATAATTGCTAACATAACAGCACAACACAGCAACCTTGTTAATGGAACTCTTATTTTAGAAATCCATCAGATACCCAGCTGCCTCCCTAAAAGGGGCTTCAATTTATGCAGATGCCAAAGGTCGTGTTTCTTGGGACCCAAACTACCCCAAATGGCTTCCTTCTCCCATTGATGTGACTGATATGAACCACAAACTCAGTCCTACTCTGAGCCCAAACTCCTCACTTCCCAGTATGTGATGCACCTGAAAACCATTGAAATAATTTTGTCTGATATAACCACTGTAGAGAAACTGGATATGGGATATATAGATAATTTAGGATGGGATGAGCTAAGACAAGGTTAAACAAGTCAAGCAGATGAATGAATCCATGGTTTGCAGTAAATATAAAGAGGGAATGTGCTTCCTTTAGCACACTGTCCAAATCTCTTTCACAGCATTAACTGGAGAGAAGGCAAAAGGAAAATTTTCAATCCCTTGTCTAGTCGTCTCATTAGACTATAAATTTATTTCTTTAATTTTTTTACTTTCAGAAACAGGATCCGGCTCTGTTGTCCAGGCTGTAGTGCAGTGGTGAAATCATAGCCCACTGTAGACCTCAATCTCCTGAGATCAAGTGATTCTCTCACCTCAGCATCCTGAGTAGCTAGGACTACAGGAGTGTACCACCACACCCACTAATTTTTTTGGATAATTTTTTTAGAGTCTCACTATGTTGCCCAGGCTGATCTCAAACTCTTGGCCTGAAGCCATCCTGCCTCCGCCTCCTGAGTAGCTGGAACTACAGGCACAAGCCACTGCTCCTGGCTAGATATTCTTTACATAGTTTATCTACTCTTAAAACAAGTAATTTAAAACAACAGAAACATGAAAATTTGTATATTAATAAAGAAGAATAGTCATGATACATCATTTAGTGAAAAACAGAGATAAAGACTAACAAAAGGTAGGGTATTTTCAAATTTTGAATAAAAACATTACTTGTATTCATCTATTTGTGTATAGTATGTCACTGGATACCTCCCACTGTGGGACTGGAGGAGGAAGACATAAGATCATTAATTTGACTTTAGAGCCTTTTATGCTTTTGAATTGTTAAAACCTGTATCTTTTACTTTTATAATTCAAATAACCAAAAATTTTTTAAAGTAAATCCCCCCAGAGAGATATATGTATATATGCATATGTCTCCTTTAACAGACACAGGAAGAAGAAACTATATATGTGTGTCTATTTTAGTTTAAATAATTAGGTTTTATATATATATGCATATTTATATTGAAGATCACATGGAAATGGAAACTGTTATTCAAATACTTTAATGACTTGTGTGGTGGGTTAAAAACTACGAGGATCTGGAGAAATTGCAGGCAAAAATTTACAGCATTGTCTGATGACAGAAGTGCAAAGGGCAGAACAATTGCTGAAAGAAAGAACACCTTGGAAGTATATTTATTTTATTTTTTCCCATTGGGATATGTGCCACGAAAGGAAAACTCTATGTCTGGAAATCTGGGGTGTATAATCCAGAGAAACTTCCAAGTCAAGAATTATTTTATTTTTGGGAGACCTGTCTTGCACAGACATAGCCTATGAAGTTGAGATTCATCTAGAAAGACTCTTGTTTGTCTTTGATAGTTAAGGGTGAAGGGAGAGCATAAGAGAGATTTCTCGCTTAAGAGGCAGGAAAGGTTAGTGGAGGGGTGGTAGATAGCATGAAATAGGAAGTTGAAATGCAGAGGATGATGAAACTATCCCTGCAGCAACCCGAGCCAACCTGAGTAATGAGTGTAGGCTCATCATTACTCACCAGGACAGAGTTATAGCCTGATATTTTCACACACTGTAGTAAAGTCAGCTCTGACCATCTGGCCCAAGAAACAATGGGGAGGAGTCACAAAAGGTGTAGGGTGATGTTCCCAGAGGCCTTGTCTTTGAAGAATAAACTCTTAATGGGAAGAGTGACAGCAAAGGCAGGAAATTACTCAAATAGCAGAAAGAACAATTAAGTGTAGCTTTAGGGGGCTTCCTTGAATCTCAGGTGTTCCCAGTATCGGTTTTCCTAACAGTTAACAGTCTTGCACATACTACTGCCCAAGCGTAGTATCTACACTCACCTCGGTGTCCATTTTTTACTGGAAATTATGCACCCTGGGATATTGGCAGGACTTTACAAAGGGAGGTTCTGAATGAGAACATGTATATCTAACATTCTTCCACATTCCTGCGTTTCAAAGCAGGACAAGTATCAGAAAGTTGGAGCATTTGATAGTATCTCATTTCTCATACTACCCCAGTGTATCAAGTCATAAAAAAAATCACTTGGCCTTGTTTTTTAACTGTGAAAGAAAAAGAGTCTATTGACATAAGTCCAAGAGATTTGCGGGGCAGTCATGATTATTACAAGGCATTTAAAGGAGAAATGAGAGGCCAATTCTGTTCCATCCCAAGCATTTCTAGGCATAGTAACAAGGTGTGTTAGTTCATTATCACACTACTGTGAAGAAATACATGAGTTATAAAGAAAAGCGGTGTGATGGACTCACAGTTCTGCATGGCTGGGGAGGCCTCAGGAAACTTACAATCATGGCAGAAGGCACCTCTTCACAGGACAGCGGGAGAGAGAAGAGGTGCCTTCTGCCATGAATGTAAGTTTCCTGAGGCCTCTACAACCATTCGGAACTGTGAACCAATTAAACCTCTTTCTCTTATAAATTACCCAGTCTCAGGAATTTATTCATAGCAGTGTGAGAACAAACTAAGATGGCAAACTAGTACCACAGAGAGCAGGGTGCTGCTATAAAAATACCTGAAAATGAGGAAACGACTTTGGAATTGGGTAACAGGCAGAGGCTGGAACAGTTTGGAGGGCTCAGAAGAAGACAGGAAAATGTGGAAAAGTTTGAAACTTCCTGAAGACTTGTTGAATGGTCTTGACCAAAATCCTGATAGTGATATGAACAATGAAGTCCAAGCTGAGGTGTTCTCAGATGGAAATGAGGAACTTCTTGGGAACTGGAGCAAAGGTGACTCTTTCTAT
Source organism: Macaca fascicularis (assembly GCF_037993035.2). Classification (NCBI taxonomy): domain Eukaryota; kingdom Metazoa; phylum Chordata; class Mammalia; order Primates; family Cercopithecidae; genus Macaca; species Macaca fascicularis. The sequence continues at coordinate 51,034,320 of NC_088390.1, forward strand.
GCTTTAGCAAAGAGACTGGTGGCATTTTGCCCCTGCCCTAGAGATCTGTGAAACTTTGAACTTGAGAGAGGTGATTTACAGTATCTGGTGGAAGAAATTTCTAAGCAGCAAAGCATTCAAGAGGAAGGATAGCATAAAAGTTTGGAAAATTTGCAGCCTGATGATGCAGTAGAAAAGACAAATTGAGAAATTTAAGCCAGCTGCAGAAATTTGCATGAGTAATGAAGAGCTGAATGTTAGTCACCAAGACAATGGGGAAAATGTTTCCAGGGGCATGTCAGAGACCTTCACAGCAGCCCCTCCCATCACAGTCTCAGAGGCTTAGGAGGGAAACATGGTTTAGTGGGCCTGGTCCAGGGCCCCCTGCTCTGTGCAGCCTCATAACATGGTACCCTGTGTCCATGGTACCCAGCTGCTTCAGTTCCAACTGTGGCTAAAAGGGGCCCAGGTACAACTCAGGCTATTGCTTCAGAGGGTGCAAGCCTCTAGCCTTGGTAGCTTCCCCATGGTGTTGGTCCTGAGAGTATGCAGAAGACAAGAATTGAGGTTTGGGAACCTCCACCCAGATTTCAAAGGATGTATGGAAACACCTGGATGTCCAGCCTGCTGCAGGGGCAGAGCCCTCATGGAGAACCTCTGCTAGCGCAGTATGGAAGGAAAGTGTTGGGGTTGGAGCCCCCAGACAGAGTTCCCAATGGGGCATTGCCTAGTGGAGCTATGAGAAGAGGGCCATTGTCCTCCAGACCCCAGAATGGTAGATCCACCAACAGCTTGTACTGTGTGCCTGGAAAAGCTGCAGATGTTCAATGCCAGCAGTGAAAGCAGCCAGGAAGGGGGCCTTACCCTACAAAGCCACAGAGGCAGAGTTGCCCAAGGCTGTGGGAGCCCACCTCTTGCATCAACATGACCTAGATGTGAGATATGGAATCAAAGAAGATCATTTTGAAACTTTAAGGTTTAATGACTGCCCTGTTGGATTTTGGACTTGCCTGGGAGCTGTGGCCCCTTTGTTTTGGCCATTTTCTCCCATTTAGAATGTTTGTATTTACCCAATGCCTGTACCCCCATTGTATCTAGGAAATAACTAACTTGCTTTTGATTTTACAGGCTCATAGGTGGAAGGGACTTGCCTTGTCTCAGATTAGACTCTGGACTTGGACTTTCGGGTTAGTGCTAGAATGAGTTAAGACTTTGGGGGAATGCTGGGAGGGCATGTTTGTGTTTTGAAATGTGAGGACATGAGGTTTAGGAGGGGCCAGTGGTGGAATGATATGGTTTGGCTCTGTGTTTTCACCAAACTCTCAACTTGAATTATAAAAATCCTTATATGTCAAGGGCGGGATCAGGTGGAAATAATTGAATCATGGGATTAGATCATGGAGGCCATGCTCCCATGCTCTTCTCATGATAGCAAGTGAGTCTTCATGAGATCTGATGGTTTTATAAGAGGCTTTCTTCTCCTTGCTCTATAATTCTCTCTCATGACAGTTTGTGAAGAGGTGCCTTCTGCCATGATTGCAAGTTTCCTGAGGCCTCCTTAGCCATGTGGAACTCTAAGTCAATTAAACCTCTTTTTTTTAAAATAAATTACCCAGTCCTGGCTATTTCTTCATAGAAGCATGAGAACATGAGAATGAATACAGTAAATGATTCAATTATCTCCACCTAATCTCACCCTTGACATGTGGGGACTATTACAATTCAAGGTGAGATGTGGGTGGGGACACAGAGACAAACCATATCACAAGGATAAGGGCTATATCTCCATCAATCTCCTCATGTAATAATTTATGAAGATTGTAATGTTTAAAGAGTTACAGAAGGGCCGGGCACGGTGGCTCACGCCTGTAATCCCAGCACTTTGGGAGGCCGAGGTGGGCAGATCACGAGGTCAGGAGATCGACACCATCCTGGTTAACATGGTGAAACCCCGTCTCTACTAAAAAATACAAAAAAACTAGCTCGGTGAGGTGGCGGGCGCCTGTAGTCCCAGCTACTCGGGAGGCTGAGGCAGGAGAATGGCGCAAACCCGGGAGGCGGAGCTTACAGTGAGCTGAGATCCAGCCACTGCACTCTAGCCTGGGCGACAGAGCAAGACTCCATCTCAATAAAAAAAAAAAAAAAAAAAAAAAAAGGAGTTACAGAAGTATGAACATCATAGGCGTCTATCGCCAATGCCCTCCAGGTACCATCAATCAAAGAATTTGAAGTTGAAATACATCAGAAAGAAGAAACTAGACCAAGTCATTTTACAATTCAGTGAACAGGAGCAGCAACTGTTTTCTATCCTGATTCATTTCTTCTAAGAGCTCTTTCCTCACAATCCATTTTCTCACACAAGTCATTTTCTTTAACTTTTATTTTATTTTTCTACAAATGGGCATCAGCTCTGAGCTCCACCCCTTTCCCCACAGCTCTTGGCAGCACCTCACCACAGAAGTGGAGCAAAGACCAAGGTTATAACTGACTCCCCTCACGTAGGTCTGGCTCATATCAGGGCAATGGGAATGATCTGTTATGAACAGGGAGAAAACGAAGCCTGATGACAAGAAAACAAATCAACAAGCCAGTGATTCTTTCCCCAAATGAATTCCTGAATTAAGTTTTCCATCCCTTGACACTTCACTGGCCGTGGAACAGAAAGTCTGATACTCTTCATTTGTCTCCTCCAGAAGGAACTAAGACCAGAACCTTGGTCTAGGTGGGCAGAGTCCGTGGTAAAGATCACCCTCTTCCCTGCAGAAGGAGGGTGATCTTTGATGGGCCCCTGACCATTGCCCCGCCTTCAATAGATGACTCTACCTTTAGTTAACATTGATCATATTCCCATAAGCCAGCTTTGGGGACTGTCAGAAGTCTTGTGGTAACACTGGAATTTATTTTCCATAAAAATTGGAGCAAGCAAGTCTTCGGAGACAGTCTGAAGATCTCATCAGATCTGGAAACTCAGTTGGCCCCCAAACAACCTAAATCCAGAGTTTATGTGAGCTTGGCAGGCAAATATATTCAGAAGCTTGAATTCAGAAAGACCTTTTTTCCCCTTGTAGTATTGCCTTTAGTAAGTATTCATTTTTTAACCTCCAAACCTGCTTCTGAATTTCTAAAAGGAAGATTCCCCCAACACACACACACACACACACACACACACACACACACACACACAGAAGAAAGGAGGAGGTCAGCATTTTTGGGGGCCACTGGGTTGTCAATAAGAAAGGGGTTACTGGGGTGGGAGCCAGAGACTGCAGCAGCTGGGAAGAAGACAAGGCGGAACCTGCAATCCATAGTCCTGGAGTCAAATCTGCTTCTCTCTCTCTGCTTGGAAATTCTGTCAAAGCCACTCATTATAAGCCTGTTCATTCATTGAAGAGGGTAACATTTATTACATGGGGATAAAAGCCTGAAGTTTTATGGTAATGCTAAAACAAAATGGATCAGAAATTAAGAAACTGGTAAGGCTCTTTGAGTCCAGCATTATTGTTTTTGCAGCTAGAACTCCGAGGTGCAGAGGGGGAAGGTGCCTACCCAAAAGCTCACAAAAGGGAAAGTACAAAAGGGAAAGTAAGGATCAGACCACAGGTTGTCTGATTTTCTCCAGGTTCCACGCCCTCCCTCTCCTTAACGCCTGCCCCAGGGAGTCTACCCAGTGGTTTCTGCCTCCATATCTCACTCTTGAAGTCTGTCCAGCTTCTCAGTGGAGAGATGAATTGTTAGCAAGATTGCTGGAAGCAATCTTCTTCTGAGCTCAGGGCTCAGACTCATGAACACCAAAGGAATGCCCTCTTCCATCTCAGTTATGAAGGACCACTGGACTCTCATCAAGAAGGTGAGATTCTAGATTAAGTGGTCTTGTAGCAGCCTCTGCCAGAGTGCAGCTCTGAGAGGATCAAAAGTAAGAGAAGAGGAGGGAGGGGAGAAAGAAAAGAAAGGAGGAGGGAGAAAAGGGTTTGGGAGGAACTAATGTTAGAAAGGGGAGAGGGAAAATTAATAAGAGGAGGTAAGAAGACAAAGTATAAAGGAGAAAAAAACAAAGGAAAGGAAGGAAAGAGAAGGGAAGTTACTAAATAAGAAGCAGAATTGAGCGTTATCTTTTTGTTGTTGGTTCAGAAACTCCAAATCTGAGCATCACATAAAGTCTGCTGTGTGCTCCAAGGAGCAAAAATAGACTCTGGGTTAAATGCACCCTAGGATCCCATTTGCATCCTGAGCAATCAGGAGTCCTTGCCATTTGCATGCTGAGAAGAGGGTGGACAGGGACCCTCATTTCCTGACCTTCGACAGATCTCACTTTGGACACTGCGTAAATTTCGCTAAGGGTGCTTCCCAGTCATATTCCAAACCCACCTGAGTTTGGGCTCAGAGCAAATGTTGCAGGCATGAATTTTCTTTGGTGACTTTCCATCCAGAAACTCTACTGAGAAACCTCCAAGCCCCTTAAACTGACATATATGTTAATATCCTTTGTCCAGCCAGGAGCTGCTTCCAGCTTTTCTTTGCTAAAGTCTGTGGGTGCCTTTGAACTCCAAATAGCTTCCAGATCTTGTGGGAATGCTGTGAGTGGCAGCATTCAACCAGAAATGCCTGGGGCTGCACGAACAAAAATAGCTGCAGGGACTAAGTAGCTGCTACTTTCCCTGACTCTTAACACAGTTTGCTCTGGCTCTGGAATACACAGTGCTAGTAGGACAGAGATGCCAGTTTGAGACCCTGACCACTTCTGGAGTCTGTTACATCTGTGAACACTGGCCAGGCTCCTGGGTAGGGCCCACCGTGGATCTATTCACTTGAGAGCTTGAGAGGACCCCTGGGAAAGGACTGAGGGAGGCAGACAGATGAGCTTACCAGAAACAAAATCCCAGTGTCCAAAGGGGCCTTGGGTTTGTGAATACAGCTTTGTGTCTGTAATTTGGATGTCTTCCCTGTTAAGAGAGATTCTATGAGTAGTAAAACAAAACAAAAGTGAAAGAACTGTTTATACTGAAAACTCTGCTTTGGCAAGCCTTCAACAAACTGTAAAGCACAGGGGAGGGAGGCATTCTGCCCTCGGTGAGAACACAGATGGGCTGGTGCGTAAGCCCTGAAATTCGGGGCCAGTGTTATGTACTGCTTTGACATTTGGTGAAAACAGGAGCACCTCAAAAGGCCTAACTACACGTTCCTTTCCTCACTCTGCTCCCACAGATAATGTCCCCCAGCTGAGCAATACTCATCAAATGGACCACGTGCCGTTCCTGATTATTCCTGAATAGTGGATTTCAGATCCCTGCCAGCCCAGGAAGTTATTTAAGTAAGCCAATCATTTTCTTCCATAAGAAGCAGGGGCACCTTGCCCTTTTGTCACTGTAAAGCCTGTCTCCCATACCTTGGTCATTCACTCTGTTCTTAAGGGAAGGCACTGTGTGGTCCTGCATGGTGTGTGTTGTGGTCCTTTGACAGACTGTGAGTGTATGTAGCTAGTAAACTGTAACTATCATCTGTCCAGTGCCAGACACCTCCCAAATCCTAAGGTGGTAATTCCTCCCTCACCAACAAGGGGAATAGGAGGTGACCAAACCAAGATTTGGGGCTCTCATTATATTAGCAATGATGGTGGAGGTGTCCCATGGTGGTGGTGTCACCTGGATGCAGCAGAAGGAAGGACCAGCATCAGGAGATAGGACAAGCAGCTTTGGGAACAGCAGCACGTAACATTCCTTGTATGGAAATCAACATTCTAATGGTGAAAACTTGGGGAAGTGTGTGAGGAGGTAGTCTTCACCACTTCCTATAAAATAGAAGACTTAACTGAAAAATTACCTAGATTCTAGCTTTATTAACTAGTTATGTGACCTTGGGAAAGTAATTTCACTTCTCTGAGCCTTGGTTTCATCTATGAAATGCACCAAGCAAACTGGACTGCATGCGCATGGATGTAAAGGCTGATGTAAAAGTTCTGGTTGAGGAAATGGAAAAAACACACAAAAAAATCTGACATCTATCTCTTAAAAATCTGACATCTATCTATTCATCAATTTCTGTCTGAACCCCACTCGTAGTCATGTTTTTTTTGCTTGTTTGTTTTGTTTTTGTTTTTGTTTTTGAGACAGGGTCTCACTCTGTCACCCAGGCTGGAGTGCAGTGGCACAATCTTGGTTCACTGCACCCTCTGCCTTCCTGGGCTCAGGTGATCCTCCCACCTCAACCTCCCGAGTAGCTGGGATGCTGGCATGCACCACCAAGCCCAGATAATTTTTGTATTTTTTGTGGAGACAGGGTTTTGTCATGTTGCCCAAGCTAGTCTCCACCTTTTAGGTTCAAGTAATCCACCTGCGTTAGCCTCCCAAAGCGCTGGGATTACAGGCATGAGCCACTATGCTCGGCCCCAGCCCACTTATCCCTGTTGCTACATCTCCTTCCTTCCTCACTTAGAGCCCAATGCAAGTCAGGGTTTTTGGAAAATATTTGCTAATGCAGGTGACCTCTGTGCCAAATTATAAAAGCGCGAAGTGGACAAGGGAGAAATGAAAACGTACTCTAGATAAGGTGCCTGGGTATATGGTCTAGCTTGAGTAATAAGTCTATATTGGAAAGAAAGAAGAGATTCATTTAGACTGAGAAGAAACAATGAGTAGAGAAGATATGGCTGGAAACAAAATTCTGGCAAGGATAAGCACCAGTGGATAACCTGTTTGCTGGGTGGTCTCAGGCAAGTCACTTAACCTGGATAGGTCTGAAAAAGAGACTAGAATGTGTGCATAGGGTTGGTCACCTGGCTACATTGTACCTAGGTTGTGTGGCAGTGTGCAGAGAAAGGAGTCTAACTTTCCCTGGAGAAACTTCGCTCAGAAAGAGGATTGCTCCAGCAATGTGTTTTATTACCCCACGCATGTGTTACAATGTTGGGATTTCCATCTGGATGATAACCATGTTGTGTGTGAAGGACTATGATCTGCTAGCTGTGAAGCAATTGGTGGTGTCTGCTCTAGACTCAGACAGAAATGCAAGCCCTTTGGTCTCCACATCATTATTTTCTTCTCTACCTCTCTCTAGATGCCGATGATGGACCAGTTTCTCGATGGATAGAATTTGTTTCTTCAAATTCTTCTGTTTCCTTTCCGTGGTGTCTCTGGGTGTCCTGTGATTCTGATATTTCAATGATGGGCAAGTGTGTATGTTCTTTGACACAACTTGAAAGTATCTGGGTAAAGAGATCTGGTCTCACTCACACGTGGAGGCTTAATGAGATCCTGATGCTTAGATAAACCAAAGCGCAGGCCCCTGGATTCCTCTGAAAGGCCATGAATGCAACTGCCAAAGTGAAGCCCCTTTACCATCCTTTATCTATACACATACAACATCTCAATTAGGAGCCATCAGAAGGCAGGCAGAACCACACAATCTTCACTGATCTGGCAGAACCCACATACAGGTAGATACTTAATAAGGATCCTTGATAAAAATCACATTTTGTTTCCAAAATCTCATTTCTCAAGTTCAATCAAGCCTATGGCCAGTTAGTTCAGGTAAGCCAAGAACAGGCCTAGTGGATACAGCCAGAAGAGGCTCAGTTATATCCTTATCAGGTGCAGTAGATAGAGTGGTTAGCTGTAGGGTTGCTCTTATTTCTGGGTCCTTGGGCTGATTAGGAGCTCCAATGAATTGGTCCATATATAGTGGCAAAGGGAAGCCTGCAAAGGACATATGTAAACATTTCATGGAAATAGTTCCTTCAAACCAACAACAACAACAACAACAATCTGGCTGAACCACTTCTTACCTACAGAAAAATGGCATAGCATTGTTTCCTTTCTCTACATATTTTTTATGATTCTTAGGGTTCAGTGTCTGTTGTTTTGCTAAGTTTTCTAATGTGACGATTTCCATTAGGTTTACACTACAAACATAATGCAAGCTGGGATTTTCAGATCAATTCCTTTACTCTATTGTAATGTCAAAAGTTGAACACTCCTTGTGTCCCCAGAGCTCTCTACATTTCCCACTTTCCTTACTGGATTCTGGGCTCTTGAAAGCATCAATTCTGTCTCTGTCTGTACCCCTGGCATCTGCTACCATGGCTGGACCATACTCGGCTTTTAATAAGTGTTTCTTGAGAGAGTGAAGTACCAGACACCTAATGAGATCTTGATAAAGGAGACCAAAAGAAATGAATCATCAACCATCCATTTATTCACCAAATATCTAGTGGAGGATATAGTAATTTTTTAAGTCCCTGCCTTAAGACACCTTGCATTCTTGATATTTTGTTGTATATAACCAGGGGGTGGGGGGTGGAGGAGAGACAGGCTTTTTGCTGTGGAGGTATGATGCAGACATTACTTTTCCTCCACTCCAGCAAAAGTTGAAGGCTTCTTTGGAGGTAGAGGAGGAACAATAAAAAGAGTATTAACAAAGAAACCCCAAACTATTTTGGGGGAATTTGGGCTAAAAGTATGCCTTTCATCCTATCCTAAAGAGCAAATAATATAGAATGGTTTACAGAAGAAAAACATGAGCTTTGGTTTCTGTATTTAGACAGCTTCATTCTTACCCAGCCTATGTCCCCTCGTTCTCTCAGGCCTCAGTTTCCATGCCTGAAAATCAGGGAAAATAACTTCTCAGACATTTTGCAGGATAGATGTGAGATTGAGGAAGAAGAGCAAAGAATATAAGCCCTTCATTAGATTTTAGGACCCAGAATAATAGATAACTCTTTCCCGAGCTCTACCTGTAAATACCCACTGTTCTAAGTCCTTTATTGCATTAAACTTCACTATGAAATTAGCAATATTACTAACTTTGAGAAAAATGGAGTGCAAGGAGGTAAATAATTTGCTCAAAGTCACCCAGCTAGGAAATAAGGAGTCGGGGGCAGAATGAGGAAGGAGGTAGCCTGGCCCTACAGACACTGGCCTTAGTGCTAGGTTGTACTTCCTCCATGGAGAGCATGTGTGCCCTTTCTTCCATGCTGCACCGATTGCTGAATATGGTAGAAGGACAAGATCTTTACAAGGTTGATCCTTAATAGACTTTCTCATCTTCCTCACATTTTAGAGCATGCTCATCTGCCATGAAACAAAGTCTGGATGGAAAGACTGGGGGCCCAAGAAGCAGCCTCTCTGACAGTTTCATTTGTCTGCCTGGGAATGTAATGGCTTGGGGGTCCTTCTACCTCTTGGACTGAAGAGCAACTGACCTCACTCCTTCCTGTCAATGATGGCATTCAACTCCAAGATCCAGAAATCAGTGCTTATGTCCCAAACACAAAAACCTGTATTACAAGGAGCTCATTGGCACTTGCCTATGCACTTAATTGTAGAAAAAAATAGAAAGGCAGACCTATCCACTCACATACATAGCATGACATACAATGGTAATACAGGTGCAGAAACTTCCCAAAAGACATTGGTACATCTCTACATTGATAGATTAGTGACAGAGACAAAGGCAGAGGCAGAGACAAGATGGAGATGGAGATGGAGATAGACTAATACATAATGGGGTAAATGTCCCCTTTGCCTTTAAAGATCAAGGATAAGGATATTTATTTAGTCATAGTTCTGGAAGGTAGAGGATAAAAGCCAAATTGCTGAAAACTTGGGCTCCTTCTGACATATTCTTTTGATTCCATATCTTGGAATGCACTCTTGGCTTTTTTAGCAATCCCTCAAATTGCTTCTCTTTCTTGATGCACCCACACTGCTAGTATGTTAACAAAGGATTACAAATTCCTCCTCAAGAGAGCATCAGGGTGAGGCTCAGGGAAAAAGGAACCACTTAGACCCAGATGACTAAGGCAAAAATTATGCACACACAAAGGCAGTATAAAATCCTTAAGGCAAAAGTAAAAAATAAGATAGCCAGAACAGTCCCACTGGAGACCATTGGAAATGACATAACACATCATGAGTCCTTTCTTGCTGACCTTGATTCTGTTGGTATTATTATTATCAATACTTGGGTTTATGTCACGTTCAACTGTCAATGAGTTAGCTGCAAAATAACTGGCGTGCATTGGACTGGGGGAATACTTCAGCGTTCCTGAGATGAATTGAGAGAGTGAAGAGGAAACAATCTTTGAAGACAAGGAAGAAGCATCAAAGATAGGTAAGCCTGGAATGTCCTTAGGAAAGGGCCTTCCTAATCCTTCTGCTTTAAGAAGAATATCACATTGACACTTGGGCCTGGGAGGAAACTGAGGCCACATGAGGGAGAGGTGAGAGAGTAAAGAACTGCTGTTTTTTTTTAACGTTACCTTCCTCTGAAGTGCTTACACATACATTGATTCAAGTTTGATTTTCATAAGCACCTGAGGTAGATCCTACCTCCATTTTTACAGATGGGAAAGTAGGCAAAATATAGGTAAAACCTATTATCTGAGATTATGCATTTGGTAAGTGCTGTATCTGGAACCCAGGCACCTCAATCCCATCCTTCTTTACGTATCCAAATTCCCCCTCTCTAGTGGAAAACTGGGGACCCACCTAGGCTGAGAGTTTCTTAGAGAGGAAGCCACCTTGTGGGAGTTCTTTACTTGAGGTCTCATGTAACACTCAGGTCAAGGGGACAGAAACAGCAGAGAATAAAGGTGGAAAGAAAGATCAGATACGGGCACCACGGCCAGTCTTTAGACCTGAGAAGGGTCAGGCAAAGAGACAGAAGCCAGGGTAAACACAGGGGCTGGAGAAGCAAACTGAGGAGTATGGGGACCATGGGTGAAGGGAAGGAAGGAGGGTGTTCTTCGGTGGATATTTGGGAAGATGTTTTGGCCAAAGTGGGCTTTCATATGACCCTCAGCATGATGTGAGGCAAGGTCATCCATTTTTAAAATTCCAGAGTTTGGTTCTTCTTGTTTGTTTTTGATAATTTACTCATTTCATTGAATTCCCACCCTTTTCAGGGTCATGCAAAGATATAAGTTCTCAGGGGTGAGGTTCCAAGGGACTTTATCACTCCACTAGCAGCTTGCCTAATAGTATGCAGGATCAGATATCGAGCAGTAACTATTCAGCTATAGATACCAGCTTCCTGTGTTTAGAAAAGGTAAGGAAATTGTTCATTCATTCTACAAATACTTGCAGAGGATGCAAAAATGGAACAGGGCCATCATGGACATTCAGATAAAATGCTGGGGGAGTTTAGAGGAGGAAGCTGGCATTTGAGCTGGGACTAAAATCCACCCTAGCTCTTGTATGTGTGTGCAAGTGCATGCTTTCAATGCCTTCTTATAGGAATGACGTTTGTACAAATCCCACTGTATTACAATTATCCAGTTACTTGTCTGCCTCTCTCGATCAAGCTGAAAACTCTTAAAGGGAAAGTACTGAAGCTTGTTCATCATTGAACCTATACTACTAGTAGTAATAGTATACATTTTTAAAATCTTTACTAAATTTTAATTGATTTTAAATTAATCATCAGACCCAGAGTTTAGAAAACCTGACTCCAATGACAAAACCCAGTCCTAGGATTTGCAATGCATAATCCTATGCTTTCTCTATGAAATGACAAGGCTTCTGATGTTCCCTCCTGAGCAGAGTCTACAGAAAATCAAGAATTTCCCACAGAATCAAAAACAGTGCCACAGACATGGGAACATTCAACAAATATTTTATCAGAACAATCAAATGATTTGACTTACAGCAAAACACAAATTAGTGTGACTTCGGAAAATATTTTCATCATATCCTGGTCATATTTTTTCATCATGTATAATCCCTAGCAAAGAAACAGAGGACAGGAAGACCATATGACATGAGGTTTCACATTAGCTTGATTTGACAAAGACGCAAATAATGCACAGACCATCTGTACATGAGAACCAGATGTCTCATTTGCATTTGGATCTTTCCAGTAGAAATGAATGTGGAGGGCTTGAGAAATGCATTAAATTTATTTTAATTGACATAGACTTAGAATGTTGAGACAAATTGTTTTCCAGGCATCAAATGCAAAGGTCAGTGTGTGCACTTGAAGGGGTATAAATAACAATGAAGAAGGGCAAGGCAGCTGAGGTCAGCACTAGAAGCATCTGGAGGATATGGGAACTACAAGGAGACAGATATTGGAGGCACAGATAAACACCCAACTTTAATTAATATTGCTGAGACCATCTCATGTACCAGTTGTTGTAAAAGCAACTTCTGCATTCATTATTTCACTTAATTATCATAACATCCATATGGAGAAACTCATGAAACCCCGTTCTGCAGATTAAAAAATGAAAAGACATAGAGACTCAAAGAGATTAAGCTGACTTGCCCATGCAGCCACAACTAGCAACTCTCTGCATCAGGAATCAAACCTACGACTTGTCGCTTACTGACCAGTGCTCTAAAGGAGACAAGGCAGTGAGGAACAGGCAGGTTCCCTGGTGTCAAAAGCGAGACAACAGATTCAGAGAGTCAGCAAGACCAGCCTAACTGGCAAGAAGCACCACGGTGGAGTTTGTTAAAAGGTCTACCTAAGAGAGTAGTCCAGGAATCACAGGTATCGAAGTCCTTGAAGCCTTTAGGTAAAACCTGAACATTGAACCCTGCCAGGGCAGAGATACCACCGTGGCTGTAAAGCGTGGACGTAGTTTTATCCTCTAGAGTCCTGGTCATTTTGGTTCAGTACAAATGGTGAGTCAGGGATTTTGAAACAGCGAAGAAGAGCCAAGCTCTAAGGAAAACTCAAATGGTCTATTTTATCCTGTTCTGTTTCCAGTTTTAGAATGAATACACTTCTGCTAGATCAGAGTTTGAGCCCCCTTGAGCAGAAAGAGTTAATCCCTTTGGAATTCGGTGGGAAGCTGGGTTGGTTAGGCTGCGGGGAAGAAAAAAAAAAACGACCAGCATTTAGCTCATTGAAACAGAGAAGGGGCCTGTGGGTCACTGTTGTTCAGCACCAAGACTAGGAAATGGTTTATTGTACAACATTCAATAAGCATTTTCTCTGAAGGAAGTGGGCTGTAAATGTGTCAAATGACAGTTATGGATTGGTCTCTGGGGAGAGGAGATGTGTTGAATTGCTTTACTTGATAAATTGACTTAGGAATTAAATACAAACTTCTACTCTGAATCACATGGACCTAGAGCAGTTCTTAATTCTATTCCAATAATGCTCTATTGAGAATGCTATTCCTTAACATTTATGTGGTTCTTCATGAATTTTCCAAGGTATGTTTATACTTATCATTCTTGAATTTCTTGTTGCTTGTGTTGAATTGAACCAAATTTGGCCTGAGAATGACTCTATACTTTGATTCCTTATTTAACACCTGCAACCTAACTTAGTACAGAAACGAACTGAAAGCCAACCGTAGGGGTATACTGTCATAACAAATAACTGAGTCTTGGCCCAACAGAGCAGCTAAGCTCCAATCAATCATTGATCAGACCTTATGCAAATAGGGCAAACATCAAGCTATAATAAATCAAGCTGTTTCTGTGCCTCACTTCCATTTTCATAAATGCTGTCCACCCATGTTGTAAAGGGGAACTCTCTGGCTCTGAGGGTTGCCCAATTTATGAATAGTTCTTTGCTCAATTAAATTCTGCTGAACTTAATTTGCCTAAAGTTTTTATTTGAATACATGGGAAAAGCAAAGCATTATTATTCCCTCTCCCTTTAAAACAAATTTTTTTAGAGATGGAGTTTGCTCCGTTGTCCAAGCTGGAGTGCAGTGGCGTGATCATAGTTCACCGTAACCTTGAATTTCTGGGTTTAAGTGATCCTCCTACCTCACCCTCACAAGTAGCTGGGACTATAGGCTCATGCCACCACGCCCCTCTCCCTTTCATTTTAGATGAAACAGCAGTGGTACAGGCCAGGCGCAGTGGCTCACACCTGTAATACGAGCACTTTGGGAGGCCAAGGAGGGTGGATCACCTGAGGTCAGGAGTTCAAGACCAGCCTGGACAACATGGTGAAACCCTGTTTCTATTAAAAATAAAAAATTAGCCAGGTGTGGTGGTGCATGCCTGTAATCCCAGTCACTCAGGAGGCTGAGGCAGGAGAATCACCTGAATCGGGGGAGGCAGAGATTGCAGTGAGCCGAGATCATGCCACTGCACTCCAGCTTGGGCAACAGAGCGAGTCTCCATCTCCAAGAAAAAAAAAAAAAAAAACAGCAGTGGTACAGATAGAAGAATGAATTATCAACATGACCAGTGTGAGGCTGCCACGGATAGTAATAATAATAATAATAATGAATAATTTGTTGAGCACCTCATACTCAGTGCCAAGCATTGGGCTAAGCACCTGATAAATACTCTCATTTAATTGTCATCTCAAGTCTATGATATAGGTACAATTATGATCTGCTTTTGAATAAGAGAAAAAAAACTGAGGTTTACAATGGTAAACATTTACTTCTACAAAGGTTTACTCAAGGCCGCACAAGCAGGAGATGACAGAGCTGGGATTTGAGACCCTGCAGTCTAGTTTCAGACTCCTACTTCCAACCAGTGTGCTCTAGCTTCCCTTTCCCTCACTCCTCCTGCACCTATTTAGCCCCCTCTCTACTGTGTCCCACCTGGTAGTTTAGCAAGTGTCACCTGATTCCAAGAAAATTGGGTAACAAAGCTGTTGAGAATAAATGATAATGGGTGTAAAGTCCAAGACATGGGAGTTAGCCCATTGTAGATGCTCAAACAAATGCTAACCGGTATGTAAATGTATGGAAAACAATGTTACTTTTCTTAACATCAGGACTCCTTTTAGGGAGAGGATTCCAAGTCATTGGAAGGAAACTTTGATCATTGGTTTAGGGGTTAGAGGACTATGTCCAACTGGCAATTAAACAACTCTACTTCATTCTATGGAAGATGGCTCCATTTACTTTTGGGACTTTATTTGCTGAAAGGGGTATGCAAGATTTCAGTAAACTTAATTCCTTCAGATCATGGGAAGGAGACTGAGGGAAAGGAGAAGGTAAGTACCACTGGGAAGAGAGAATTTGGAGAGAAGGGAGCAGAAATATCTAAAAGGGAATTTCTATTAAATATTTTGCTGTGTCGCATGGAAAATAGACTCTGTCTTGCATCTACAAATCTACAACGTAGTCCTCAGTGCTCATTGATGATTTGTGGAAGGTATGTTCTTTCTGAAGAAGTGAAGTGTCCTCGTTTGAGGAAGGTGCAGGAAGTGAGAGGTCACAATTTTATTGTGTAAAGAGCTGGAAGGTGCCTGGTGCAAGATCAAGCATGGAGCAGGCATTGAAAAAAACCCAACTTACTCTCTCTATTGTCATTATAACCAATGGTACCTTGATTTCTAACAGAATAATAGGAGACACAACAAAAGAGCGGAAACACTGGTTCTGCTGTTCGTTAATCAATTCATTATTCAATCATAAGACTGAGGCAAATGCTGCTGCCTCTAGGGATGAGAAAGATCAAGGAGGAGATGTTGGTTCTTACTTGATGTTTGAAGCATATTGTAACTCATGATAAAACCTGAAGAACAAATTAGATCACATCTCAGCATTTACTGCTTCCCTACTTAAGCTTTGATACCTTACAACAGAGTTTGTCTGCAATTATATTTCAATTTTAAACATATATATGTATACATTATAGCATACATACATATAAGATGTGTATATGATAGCACTGAATAGTGACATGTATCCATACGTATATCTACATGCATACATACACACACACACACACATATATGTCATCTAATGGCTGGTCAAACAGCGTGGAAGAATAAGCACCCTTACCAGTCGGTAAGAGTATTTGCTGTTGTTGCTTTTTAATCTAATCCTCATATAGTACTTATTATGAGTCAGGTATGCTTTCCGAGTATTAACCTATTTAATCCTCAAAATAACTCTATGAGGTAGATGCTATTATCCTCCCTACTTTACTCATGAGAAAACTGAAGCACAGAAAGATTAAAAATTTGCCCAAGGTTACACAGTTCGCCAATAGACAGAGGAGCCCATTGACAGGCAGTCTCTGTTCTTGAGGGATGTTCTGGGAGTGCCACCAAAATGCCAAGAAGAAGTATTAAGCAGGTTGATGAAATTCATACGTTTTTTCCCAGCCTCGAGGCATCTCCCAGGAAATGGCTGAGGAAGGAGAGGATAAAGATAGGCAGACAATTGTGGATTGAGTGAAAATCCCTTTGTAACAGCCAGCATAAACCTTCCTGTAGCCTCAGAGGAGGCACCAACAATCCAATGTACAGTAGTTAAAAGAGAAACAATTGTCAGGGGCAGGTCACGACTTCAGGGAATTTGAAGAAAAAAAAAATGAGGGCATGAAGGTGCAGGATGTCTGGAACACCAGTTCAAAGGTACTATGCTAGAATCACCTGGAACAAATGCTGATTCGGTTTTCGCCGTCATTTCCGGGAACCCATTCCCCAGACCCCAAAGGGACACATGTAATGTGCCCTTTTCAACTTGAGTGGCACAAGAAAGCGGCCAACAGGCTTTGCAGGGACATGCCCTATTCCTTCCAGCTCCAACACCCACAGCAGCAGCGAGATGGAATTCTGCATAGAGAACCCCAGTCCAGGTCACGAGGGTAACCTGTTGCCGTGTATGAAAACTACTTGTTGACAATGTCCTGAGCTCACACTGATGGACATGCTTAACCAGCACTGTCCTTCTCCAAGGATATATTTCTCCTGGGGGAACATGACATCTTTATTCTGAACAGAATGTCCTAAGTGGAGGATGAAGACAAACTAGAGCCCTCTAGCTCCGGCCTATTTGAAACTGATGCCTGTTCATTGGAACAAGAAGTCCAATTCTTTTTTCCCTGGAACCAATGATGTCTTGATTTTCCATAATTTGAACATCATTTATTATTTAATAGACACACAAGCTTATCCCTCTCCTGATTTATATGTGAAGATACTCTTGAGATCCTTTAAGGATGTGTAGAAAAGATATGTATTTTATGTGTGATCTAAGTTTGAACCCAAAAGGATATCAAAAACCGAAATGGTAGAAAAATGGCAACAACATCACTCTCTTTTGGTTAATGTATTTCTATGCTAACCAACGGAACTGAATTTGGAATAGAAACAGTGTTCAATGAAAGAGCAGATTTAGCCATCCAGTCTGCACTACTCATAAAAATATGACTCTGGAATGGGGGCCAGCGCTTTCTGGGCACCACGAAGGAGAATTGGCTGCATGACCCTGGGCTTTTCTGAATAAGTTTCCTAATATATAATATTGAAGAGAGTAATATTGGGTTAGCAGCACTATTCTAATTACTATTCTTGCAGTGTGATCCACATGCATGGCATCTTATCTGAACTTCTCTTGTGCCATAATCATTTTACTTTTATAATGATTAGTGGTTTTGTATGCATCTTCTCCTGTTTAGGCCAAAATAACCTAATAACTTAATAGTTTACAGAGGTGTTCATGCACATTAAATCAATTGATCCTCACAGCAATCCTGGTAGATAGGACAAGTAAACATTATTTCATTTTAGAAACAAGGACACGAAGCCAAAGGAGATTTCAATAATTTTCCAAAGCTGATGCAGCTAGAATGTAGTATAAGAGGACACAAGTCTGGCACTTCTGATTCATAGAAGCCAAGTCCCCAGGCCAAATACTGGCTAAATAGGAAGGGCACAGACTTTCATTAACATAGGACCATTATTTCATCCTTGATCCGTTTCCTTTTCCACGCCCACTCTCAGGGCCGAACACCATTCTTCATGCATATTAGGCTCTTCACAGATATTTGCTGAATTCTTTCACTCATCCACTCATTCATTCATTCATTCATTCATTCAATATTTATTGAATATCGATATGCCAGGCACTCTGTTAGGTGCTAAGATACTATGACAAAAACGACTGACTTGATTGTGCCTTCAAAGGAGCTTATAATGTAGTGGGAGAAAGAAAAAAGGAAGGAAGGGAGGGGTGGAGAGAGGGAAGAAAGAAGGAAGGAAGAAAGGGAGAGAGGGAGGGAGGCAGGGAAGAAGGGAGGAAGGGAGGGAGAAAACTGGTCATAAATAAATATTATTTATTTTTTAAACTGGATAAAATACAAACAGTTTGGTCTAGCCTGGGTATGTCCCCTTAGTGGTGCCCAGAAAGAATTTGGCCCCCTCGCTCAGAGTAATATTTTTATTAATGCTGCAAAGATTTCCTAAATGTGACTTGTTGCAGCGTTTCTGGATTGCTGGGGAGGAAATGTGAAGGTGTGTCCAGCGTGGCTAGAGAAGATCACGTAATGAATTGCAGTGAAATCATGGGAAGCTTGCTAGATTCGTCTTCTGTTCCTTCTCTTTGTCTAGATGAGAGAAGTGTTTATTTAGAAATGTTCTCTCTGCCCTCGACTTAGAAACAAGTCATAAATTTTACAATTCCCATAGAAACCTTCAACTTTTTGTGTTTTTTCTCTTTGCTACAAACTCATGGACACTCTCTGAAAATCAGCCCTGAATTCACACCACAGCTTCCAATGCATTTCAGTTACATAACGTTTAACAATTCTGAATCAGAATTTTTTGGCACAGTGATTTCATCCAATAGCAAGGGAAAGGAAATAACATGTTTGAGCTCCTGCCTTACAGCAGGTTCTCTACTCTCTACCGTTTTATCCTTGGTCCAGGACATAGCAATCCTCAGTAAATAAATGTTTAATGAACGTATGAATAAATGATGTTAGGGCAATAGTGTGACTCTACTTATTTTACTTAAATTACTCAAGGTACCCATTAGAAAATTACTTTCCTACATATCATGAAAATATTTGTAAAAGAATAAAATCAACATCTTCTTCATGCAGAATGTGTTTTTAAAAGTAATGAGTTTTAGTCCTTTGTTTAAAAAATCAGTCTTTTCATTTCTCAAAAGAGGACATTCATACAGCCAACAGACACATGAAAAAATGCTCATCATCACTGGCCATCAGAGAAATGCAAATCAAAACCACAATGAGATACCATCTCACACCAGTTAGAATGGCAATCATTAAAAAGTCAGGAAACAACAGGTGCTGGAGAGGATGTGGAGAAGTAGGAACACTTTTACACTGTTGGTGGGATTGTAAACTAGTTCAACCATTATGGAAAACAGTATGGCGATTCCTCAAGGATCTAGAAGTACCATATGACCCAGCCATCCCATTACTGGGTATATACCCAAAGGATTATAAATCATGCTGCTATAAAGACACATGCACACGTATGTTTATTGTGGCACTATTCACAATAGCAAAGACTTGGAATCAACCCAAATGTCCATCAGTGACAGACTGGATTAAGAAAATGTGGCACATATACACCATGGAATACTATGCAGCCATAAAAAAGGATGAGTTTGTGTCCTTTGTAGGGACATGGATGCAGCTGGAAACCATCATTCTCAGCAAACTATCGCAAGAACAGAAAACCAAACACCGCATGTTCTCACTCATAGGTGGGAACTGAACAATGAGATCACTTGGACTCGGGAAGGGGAACATCACACACCGGGGCCTATTATGGGGAGCGGGGAGGGGGGAGGGATTGCATTGGGAGTTATACCTGATGTAAAGGACGAGTTGATGGGTGCTGATGAGTTGATGGGTGCAGCACACCAACATGGCACAAGTATACATATGTAACAAACCTGCACGTTATGCACATGTACCCTAGAACTTAAAGTATAGTAAAAAATAAAAATAAAAAATAATAATAAAAATCAGTGTTTTTTAAAAAAAAAAATTGTCAGATAATAGCCACTGATAAAAATTCATTTCTTCCCAGGCATGTTCATTATGGCATATTTATAAACCTGATTGCATAACCAGTAGATAGAAAAATAGTAAAGTGTATATCTTCTAAGAATTCAGTGCTTGAGTAGCATGAATAATTTCAAAACCCAAACCATGTTACAGATAAATAACTCATGCTGTTAACACTTCTACACTGATGGCATATAAACCACAGCAGTGACAATAAGCACGAAAAAAATGCAACAGTCTTGCAATCCTTTGTAATGTCATATTTCTATTTCTACTGCATCCATTTGGGAGAAAATTATATTCTTAAATAATTTTGATGAATAAAGGAAATAATGACAAACAAATACCAAAAGATGTAATTTTGTTTCTTGGCCAAGTTTGTAAGAAAAAGTTTACAGGTAGGACTTTATTTTTAAAAAGATGACTTAGTTCTGGAATTCTTATGTCTTGACTTATTCTCTCAGTTTCTTAAATATTTGGGGGGAAATCAGAAACTTCTTTCAGAGTTGGAAACCCTCTCCTTAGAAGAATGTACATCTGGACAGAATTTTTTAATTTTTTTAATTTTTAGTTTTTTGGGTACATAGTAGGTGTATCTATTACGGGGTGCATGAGGTGTTTTGGCACAGGCATGCAATGTGAAATAAGCACATCATGGAGAATAGGGTATGCATCCCCTCAGGCATTTATCCTTTGAGTTGTAAACAATCTAATTACACTCTTTAAGTTATTTTAAACTTAATTGTGCAATTAAGTTATTATTGACTATAGTCACTCTGTTATGCTAACTTGCAGATAATCTCACAGGGTTAAACCGCATTCGAGCCTTAGATGTCCAGGTTCACTCCTTTCTATAGGACAGCAACAACAAAACTAACAGGAGAGAAAGAAAGTTGCCCATGTGAACTCATGAAAACACCTAGTTTCAGCTTCAGGTTCCCACCAGCTGCTGCCATCCAACATGACCTTTCATTTTGGAGACTCCAAAAATACCTCAAGTTTCCAAATGAAAAACTTGAACAAATTATTTCCAAGAGTTCCTACAAAATATTGCTGTAGGAACTGTCTCCAAGACTGCCCCATTTGGCAAGCAGGCCTCAGCATGCCTGAGTGTGCCATGGGTGAATAATAGCGCCAGCTCTTGTTTGTTGTGTGTGTATCATATGCCAGGCACTTGCAAAAGCACTGTACCTTAAGAGGCAGGTTCTATTTGCATTTTACAGAGGAAGAAACTGAGGCTTAAAGTGTCACATGACTCGCCTGTGGTCATACAACCTGGACACTCAGATCCAAGTATTCTAACTCCCCTGGCAGCCATGAGTACAGGCTGCCTGGAGGGGTAGGGATGGGGTGCCACTTGTAGAGACTGTGAACTGAAGATGAAAGGATACCTTTGCTGAATAATGCTTGGGGATGAGGCACACAATGGTTTTTTTAAAAATGGCTTCATTGAGATATAATTCACATACCATAAAATTCATCCATTCAAAGTATATAACTCAATGGTTTTTAGTTCATTCACAAATATGAACAACTATCATGACAGTCAATGTTAGAAAATTTTCATCACCTCAAAAAAACCCTCCCTGTTCCCAGCCCTAAGAAACCATGAATCTACTTTCTGCCTCTGTAGATTTTACTATTCTGGACATCTATATGAAAAGAATTACATAATACATGTACTTTTTGTGACTGGCTTCTTTCACTTTGCATAATGTTTTCAAGGTTTATCCGAGTTGTAGCATGTATCAGTACTCTGTTCCTTTTCATAGTTGAATAATATTCCACTGTATGGATATACCACATTATGTTTATTCATGAGTCCATTGATGGATACTTGAGTCAATTCTGCCTTTTGGCTATTGTGAACAATGCTATTATAAACATTCAAGTTTATGTATGAATGTACACTTTTATTCCTCTTTAGGTATATACGTAGGATGAGAATTGCTGGGTCATATGGTAACTCCATGTTCAGTCATTTGAAGAACTGCCAGACTGCTTTCTAAAATAGCTGCACCATTTCGTATTCCCATTAGCAGTTTCTGAGGCTTCCTATTTCTCCATGAGGCATGCAATCTTTGTCATGTTGTACCTTACTTAATGACTTCCTGGGTTGGGAGGGCTATGATGCATTCCCCTCATGCCTCTTGGGTTGGAAAGTGACAATCTTTTTTTGAAGGGGATTTAATTTTTAGTTTTTGTGTGTACATGGTGGGTGTATAATTTCTGGGTTGTATGATATAGTTTAACACAGGCATTCAACACATAATAATCACATCCAGGTGAATGGGGTATGCATCACCTCAAACGTTTATCCTTTGTTTCAATGCAGATTATCCTCTATTAGTATTTAAAATGAACGAAAAGTGACAATCTTAACACTGAATTATCTCCCTTTCTCAGTCTGTCAGAACCTTAATATTGTTTTAATGGCACCTTTTGTGCTTGGTTTCCTTTTAGGTTTTTTGGTGGTGTTAAAACTCACACACACAAAAAGTTCACATATAGACACATGCAACACACACCAATTCTTAGTTGTCAGTCACTGACACAAAGCCTGGGGCTTTGATGAGCATCCACAGATTTTGTCTGCCATCTCCAACCAGCAAATACTGTTTGAGAACCCACAAGTATAAGTGATTTGCATTCTTGTAAAACTTATGGTTCCCAAAGCATTTATTTATGCATACTCCTATTTGATCCTCTCTGACTGTCTAGTATAAAAGATTTTGACATTGGATTTGCACAGCTCAAATATAAAAGTGAAGACAACAGTCAGCACTTGCTTTTGGGGTTTTGCACTCTCTGATCTGCTTCGTTCTACTTCCTTTCTACCTGATATAAATCTTTCCCTTTTTAAAATTTTTATACTTCAGAGAAATAGTCTTTTCCAATAGGGATTCCAAAATCCAAATTGTGGACCCTTGTCAGCAGCATTGAGCTCCTAACCATACCTGAAGGGAATATTACAAGCCCCTTTGCACTGATGCCAAGCCTCAAATTTGTCTGCTTTCTGTATTCATACCGAAGTGAGCATAAAGCCATAGGCTGATGCCATGCCAGGCTGTGCTGTCGGTGAAACCCCTAAAGAAGTATACCAACAAAGATACAACAGAACAATAAAATCAGGCTTGGTCTTTTCTCCAACAATAATTTCAAAACCTCTGGGTAGCTGGTTCTCTTCTGCTTCCATTTTTTCTCCCTAACTAAAAAATGTATTTTTGCACCTACACTCTTAACGTTTTATTTTTACTGTCTTTGCCTTTTCAAATAATCTATTGTGTGTTTACATTTTTCAAATCACTTTGGTCCATTCAATAAATGTTTATTGAAGAAGAAATGTTATTTTGGTCCATTCGATCAATGTTTATGCTTTACACCTTGAGCATCCAGGAGGAACAAAATAGACACTGACCTTGTCCTCATGGAGTTTATATTCCAAGTTCTCTGGTAGATTCCATGTGCTTTAAATGCTGCTATTGCCAGGGAGGTTGTATCTATACATGTTGTGGCTGCACAAACTTATGTCTCTCTTATCTCTGTCCTTTATTTACAAACCACTTCTTTGTTGTCTGATATATGTAAAGGCTACTCCATTATGAAGACCACAAGGGGAACTTTCTCTCTTGCCCTTTGTGGTTTTAGTTTCTTTTCCTGCCCATTGAGCATAGAGATGCTAATAACACAACATCAATTTATATTCATATTTTCTCACTCAATTACATTTTGGTTTATTTATTTGTACCTTTTTTGCAAAAGGAATTTGGTAGTTTTCAAAGACAAAATAAAATATGTTTAAATCATTTCATTAGTCCGTTCTCACACTGCTATAAAGAACTACCTGAAACTGGGTGATTTATGAAGTAAAAGGTATAATCGACTCACAGTTCCGCAGGCTGTACAGGGAGCATAGCTGAGATGCTTCCAAAAACTTACCATCATGGAGGAAAGCGATGGGGAAGCAAGCACACCTTACCATGGTGGGGCAGGAGAGAGAGAGAATGAAGGGGGAAGTGCCACACACTTTCAAACAACCAGATCTTGTGAGAACTCACTATCATGAGAACAGCAAGGGGAAAATCCACCCCCATAATACAATCATCTCCCACCAAGTCCTTCTCCCAACATTGGGGATTACAATTTGACATAAGATTTGGGTAGGGACACAGAGCCAAACTGTATCAATCATTAACATCCAATAAAACACAGCAGTCAGATACTAACCCAAGGCTTAGGAAATCTGCAAATACTGATCATAGAACTTTTCTCCAAGTTCCCATTAGTATGATGACATCATCAAAAAAATTTTGCAGAAGCCCTTGAAGCACCAAATCCTTTTCCTGGTCCTAACCTTTATGGAAAGCTTTTTTTTGTTTTTCTTTTTTCTGTATTATTTCTTTCTCCCTCTCTCCTTTGGCATGCTTGATAGTTTCTCAGAAGTTCCTCAACAAAAGAGACTTTCCCTGATCTTTTGGGAACATTCCCATATTCTTCTTTAGGACCCTTCTCATTTTAATCAGTCTTTACAGCCTATGATAGACACTGCATATTTTCAGTCACATTCACTATCTAATATTTTCAGTGGAAAGAGCCACGCTTTGGGGTCATAGAGAACTGGGTTCAGTTCTAGGTCTGCTTCTGAAAATAACTGTGTCCTTGGGTAAGGCACTTCCCTTCTGAGTTGGCTTCTTTACCCATAAAATGGAGTTAATGGCATCTTGAACTTGGAGTTCCAATAGGATAATATTTGTGGCAGGCACATTAATGACCCTCACCCAAATATATCCACGTCCTAATCCCCAGAACTTGTAAATATGTTAGGTTTCATGGCAAAGGAGAATTAAAGTTGCAGATGGAATTGAGGTTGCTAATCAGTTGACCTTGACACAGAAGATTACTCTGGATTGCCTGGGTGGGCCTAATGGAATGACAAGGGTCCTTGTAAGTGGAAGAGGGATACAGAACTGTCACTGTCAGAGTGTTGCAATGTGAAAAAGTCTAGACTGACCTTTACTGGCTCTGAAAATGGAAGGAGGCCATGAAGCAATGAATACAGGTAGCCTCTAGAAACTGGAAAAGGCAAGGAAACGGATTCTGCCCTACAGCTTCCAGAAAGGAATGCATTCCTGACAACACCCTGAGTTTAGCCGAGTTGAGCCCATTTTGGATTTCTAACCTCTAGGACCATAATATTATACTTCTGTATTGTTTTGAACCACTTCATTTATGGTAATTTGTTACAGAAGCAATAGGAAACTGGTAGGCAGAATAATGCCCATGCCCCAAATGTCCACACATCAATCCCTGGAATCTGTGGATGTGTCAGCTTAGATGGCAAAAGGCACTTTGCAAATGTGACTATGCTGAGGATCTTAAGCAGGAGAAATTACTCTGTATTATTTGATGAACATATTGTTAACAGCAGGGATCCTCATAAAAGGGTCGCAGAAGGGTCAGTCAGAGAAGGAGATGCAACAATGGAAGCAGAAATCAGGGTGGTGTGGGGTCATGAGCCAAGAAACACATGCAGCTTTGAGAAGTTGGAAAAGGCAAGAGAACAGATTCCCCACTAGAGCCTCCAGAAAGGAACACAGCCTCCCAACACCTTGATTTCGGCCCAGGGAGACCCATCTTGGACTTCTGACCTCCAGAACTGTATGATAATAAATTCATGTTATTTTAAGGCAGTTTATGAGTTTATAAGTTTGTGAGTTTATAAATGTTCCAGTTTATAAGTTTGTGACAATTTTTGATAATTTATTACAGTAGCAATAGGAAACAATACAACATATACTCCTCTTTCCATTTAATTATCACCCTTAACCTTCCTTATTACATCAAGCTTGTTCATCTCTTCTCCCTTAGACCGTCGAATTCTGCAATCTAAAATCTGCTCCACAAATATATACAAATATTATGTATCAATAGAAAACATTTTTTAAATAATAAAAAATAAAAATTAACAAACCAGGGCATAAAGAAAAAAACTGTTCTGACAGCCCTCTGAAATGCACTGCTCCTTGGGAGGTCAGCAAATCCCAGGGACCCGTCTCTCCCCCCTGACAATCGAATCATGGTTTTCACATCTGGAGCTGTGGGCTCTGCTCTTAATCATGTTTATTCTTTGAGGACTCCATCTTTGTCATTCTCTTTGCTCTCTTTGTTGCCTCAGACAAGTTCTGGAAAGAAGAAAGACTCTCAGTTATCAAGATTATTTCTTGGCACAATTTTAATCCATTCTTTCTAAAGAGAATCCTTACCCTTTTTCCTCCCCACCTCCGTGGACTCTGGAATGTATGTATTAGGCAGTCTTTTGTCCTGCTTGATCTCTTTCTCCCCTCGTCACCTTGAACTTGATGGATATGTTTCAATGAATTTCTAATTTTCAGTATCTGCTCTCACAGTTCTTCACTTTCTTCTTCTGCTGTCATGCATATCTGTGTTTGTTCTTCAAAGGCATCAGCATTTCCTTTTATTCACTTGAAAGTTTCCTTTATATAGCACTCGAAAATTCCTCACTTATGATATATCAAGAAAAGAGACTATAGATTCCATGCTTTTGAGCTTCATCATTTTATATATTTATCTTTTTTCCTTTCTATTCCCAAAAGAGTTTGGTGGGATTTCATAGAATTTCTTAGCTTTTGAGAAGGTGAAATGAATTATATGATCAGAGATTACAGCGGCTTTCAAGTTATCTATCACAACCTTAATTGTTCATAAACAGTAAAAATTCTACTGGCTGACTTGTCAGCAAGCAAATACAAATCAGCACTATTTAGTCCTTTATTATTACGAGCACTTTAAAAAAGATTTCAGTGTATGTCTTTTAAAATATTTTATATGCAACTTTCTTTTCCTACTTTGACATGCTCGTGAAATTCACCTGAGCAACAATCTTTTTGCTTGCATTTAAGTTCTCTGTACCATAAATTAATTTTTCAGTTTTATATATATTTATACACCTACATTTCTATTTTAAAAATACATAACCTTAACTTTTTTCCTCTCCACATATCACCCTTTAACAAAACTTCTAAATAGCTTATATTCCAACTTGAGTACTGTTCACATTCAACAGTTTCTCACCATGAGCCATAAGCTTCTCTTTGACCAACCACTATCAGTCCAGGCATTTCATAAGCAAAAATTTCCCCCTTTACATAAATTCATGTTTCTTTCATAACAATTATTTTCAACTCTTGAAGGAATAGGGGGTCTACAGGTATTTTATAACCAAATAAATTACACTCATCAACATTTGATTATTGACCACCATCTCCGGGCAAGGCAAAGCGCTAGTGTTAGGGATAAAGTAGTAAGCAAAAAACAGCATCCCTGTCCTCAGGCAACTTACAATCTAAGTTTATAAATAAAATCAAGATATACTTATTTCAGCTTGTTTTCTCATGTGTAAAGCAGGAATTGAAGATATTGAAAATAAAATGCTTACAATATAATGCTTGGTACAAACTGGATGTTCCATTAATATCTACCACAATGACAGTGATAATAAGCATTATGATCATTATGGTGAAGAAAATTACTGGTCTCTTACTTCACAGGCTATGGCTGTAGCCCCACAGCCTTTAGATTACCAGCTCCATGATGCTTTTCAGAGTAGGGGAAAAAAAGCTTACACAGTTCTGCTACTGTATTGCTTCCATGAGAGCTTAAGTCCCAGGATTAGATGGGTATGGATTCAAATCCTGACTCCATCCCTGAATGTGTGATTTTAAGCAAGTTACTAATTTTCAAGCTTTATTTTCCTCATCTATAAAATGTGTATGAGAGTTTCCATCCCATGGAGTTTTTATGAAGGTTAAATATGAAAATAAATACAATGCATGCAGCAGAGTACTTGGGATCTAGTAAAGTGCTTAATAAACAATTAGTCAAAAATAAAGTTCTTAACTCTTAATTCTGGTCTTCCAGGAATCTGGGGTCTCCAGGATGGAAAATATTACCAGAAAGATCCATTAAAGAGGTGAAGGCTTTTGTTTGTTTGTTTGTTCTTCAGGAGTGTGAATTGAAAGCAATTTTAAAGCAAACAAATATTTTGGAGGGATTAATTTGGAGGCATTCTTCAGAATAAACTAGGAGTACAAGATACAAGAGAGCAGTAAGAAAGCTATTCACATATAGAGATCTAAAGGGTCTACATTGATGAGTTCAATATTCCTTTAGTCAAATTGCTTGGTTGTATATAGTATAGTATTTCAGGACATTCTTTGAGTTTCTTTTCCTGCGGTTTTCCTTCTTTTGTTTGTTTGTATTTTGAGACAGGGTCTTGCTCTCTCACCTAGGCTAGACCAGGCTAGAGTGCAGTAGTACCATCACTGCTCACTGCAGCCTCAACCTCCTGAGCACAAGTGATTCTCCCACATCAGTTCCACAAGTAACTAGGATTATAGGTGCATGCCACCATGCCCGGTTAATTTCTGTATTTTTTTGTAGAGACAGGGTTTAACCGTGTCACATAGGCTAGTCTCATGGTCTCGAACTCCTGAGCTCAAGCAATCCATGCACCTCAGCCTCGCAAAGTGCTAGGATTATAGGTCGCCACACCCGGCCTCTCATGGCTATCTTGATTCCACACCTTAACCATATAGGCAGGTCAAAACTCAGTAAAAATGAATTGTAACCTCGCTTTTTTGTCATCAGTTGTCCTGGTCCTTACTTGTTCCCTCAAGTATTTTGTTCTTCTATTACTTGTGTGGTTCCTGTGCCTACGGTTATCTAATCTGTTTAACATAGACTTTGGAGCCAAGCAGTTTCCAGGGTAGAAACTGAAACCAAAGCCGAGCAAAAGACGCAACTCAATCATCAATGTCAAGAGGCCAAGCTGAGCAAGAGATCCCAGGTACCAGGAAACAGGCCAAGAATCTGAGAAACCAGACATTTATTTGTTGCTCCATGATCCATCTAACTGATGTAACAAAGAACCTATACAGCTCCATAGGCTGTATTAGGATCTGGGTGTGCAATGATCTGCAAATAGCCATGGCTTTGTGTAGCCTACACACTATGGGAGAGGTAGGCACCAATAAAATCATTGTAAAATTGCACCTAGGGTAAGTGTTACACAGGCAATACATGTCCCCCAGGGCTGTAAGAGGAGGACTTGACCTGGTCAGGGAGGTCACAAAAGATTTCCCCAAGGAAGGGATGACTGAATGGAGAAGGATCATTGACTAGTGTTGAAATACAGGACATACTAAGTGGTGTCTGGAGTAGTTTCCCAAGTCCCAGGTGCCTCTTACAGGACCTGGTGGAAGATTTGGTTGAAGGTGTGATTGGAAGTATCTAGAGCCCTTAGATGCTGTATATCTTTAAATCTGAACTCTCTTGACTTTGTCTGCTCTTCTTCCCTTAGACTTCTATTTCCTGGAATAGCAAACCAGGACTTGTACTGACTGTGGCCTTTCCAAATCTTGGTGGCTTTGAGAGGACACCAAACAAGGAACAAGGACAGGGAACCCAGCTCCATTTATCTAGATCTCACCCCAGCAGTGATCTGTCTGTCCAGATATTCCCTCTACCTGGCTTAGCCCTTGTGTGGAAGGGATTGTACACATTTGCTTTTGATCCATCTCTTATAACTCTTCCACTTATCTCACACTCCTATGTTTTCACTGTGAGACTTGGGTAAGGTCTGTACTTCACTGATATCCCTTAGGTATTGTCTCTTCTAATATTCTGTTTAGTTGTAAGCAGATCCCCTTCTCTACGACTCTACATGCTAAAGAATGAGCAGCAAACAGAGACAGAGTCTATTTGAAACACATGGGCATTGAGATGCCTGATCATCTCTCTCTGATGTGCTGTCTGGCAACAAGGCAAGAGCAGCAAGCAACCACCAGATGAAAATAGTGTTCCTTTTACTCAGGAATAAACAGAGCCTCCCTGTCTTCTCTTGTTAATGCTTACATCTGCAGCTGTCAGTGAACATCCCCCAATGCCTTGCTGAACATGAGAGGAGAGGAGCTTCTCAGGGCTTGGCTTAATCTCAGAATTTTGTTCCTCCTGCCCTTATTCTTTCACCATCAGACTATGAGTGTCCTCATTACTACCCTTCTCCCTCTTCCTAAGTTACAGCACCTGTGGCTACTCACCCTCCCCATCTCCTTACCAGGGCTCCAGCCGTCTTTTCATGTTCACTACTCACCTGTACTGATAAACCCACTTCATCCACACAGCACCCTAGAGAAGGGAGAAGGGAAGATACCAACACACAGGGGTGTGACATGGCCAACCGAAGACTTTTTGGCAAGTCAGTAGTAAAGCTGGGACTAGATTGGAATGTTGGTCTTCTCAATTGTGGCTCTATGCTCTTTCTACTAAATCATGTTTGTTTTTGTTTGATTTTCAAATAGAATATTTTAGACAACAAACATATGCTGGATATGTTCCATTTTCCTGTCTGAAAAGGTTCTCTGACCCCCGCCCTGGGACTATGTGCAGCCTCCACATTTGTTCTTGTCTTTTGGCTTCCTGTTAGGTTCGGCCAATGGGAAGCCCTGGAAGGAGGCAAAAGGGTGGGAAGATAACGAGATAGGGTAGCCGTATCCCTGCTCCCTTGTTGCTGGGCCAGGGGTTTTAGTCACAGTGTTCCCCCACCCAAGGCTTCGGTTCCTGTTCAGTGTCTCTCTCCTACACCTTTCTTTGTACTCAGATAACCACTCTCTCCCCTTACCCCATCAGATCTAAGGATGATAATGGCTCCCAGCTATTGCTAGCTCTTAAATGTTTTCCTATCCCTTGTTGATTTCCTTTAACTGTTCCACCACTTTGTAAATAGTTTTTTCATTAAATTTTCCTCAATTGCCCCACTTAAGAGTGTGCTGTCTTTTCTACAACAACTAGGAGTGATACAGAGGGTTGCAAAGGAGCCTTCTGAAATTAATTCCTATCAGCCATAGGCATCTATTTCCTGAACTCCTTTGCTGTCCTCAAGTTTGCTAATGGATATATTTCACATCTTGTAAAATATGCTTACTGTGGTGGAGCTCCTGAGAGATGAGCAGTACCCATAGAATTCCATCTTTTCAACACTGACATGACCCATAGAGCCTCTCGTGGGATTTGTACCAACTTCAAGGAGAAAATACTCCCTACACACATAAAGAAACAGGATGGGCATTCATGGACAGGATCCTTACTTCAGAGTAACAGAAAATAGATGGATTACTGAAGGAAGGCCCTCCTGGACCTGTCTTTGGTAAGACTAATGTTGGTCCTGTACCTAAAATTGCACACAAGCCCTTTAGTTTTAATGATTAAGTCCCCAGTTATAAAAAATGGTACTTGCCACTGAACTGGAAGTACTTGTTTTCTGTGGTTAGCCTGAGGCCATGGAACTGCAGGGTCTCTTTCAGGGAGGTCTCCATGGTATATAATTCCAGGCCACCCCCCCTCACTGCCACAGTAAACACTCTTGAAAGGCTCTAAAGGAATGCTCCCAGTGGCCACCTGGCGATCTCTGAAAATCTGTGGGAGGCTCCTAGGCATAGTGGTTTCAGGGTCTTCACACCACCATCATCCAGGACCACATCTTACTCCTCCCCACACTGTCTGAACCACTTGAAAAGTGTCAGTGAATGTGACTCCAAGCAACAGAGGGCCCATTTAAGCAGAAAGCCTGGACAATGTCAGTTTGCCATGATCACGGCCCACTCTCTCAAAAGACTGCTTCAAGACCATCACCTGGTTTAGCCATTCTGGCTCAGATAACGCCAATGTTATTGTTATTCTCTGCAAAACTATTTTAACTTCCCCAAACTTTTCCAAATCCTCTATTTCCTTAGATCCACCTTGCAAATCTATACTCTTGGCAGGATAACTACTGTTATCCTGTTTTTACAGAGAGATGAGGAAACTGAGATCATGATTTAAGTTCTCAGAGTTAGCTGTTGGCAGGACTGGAATTAGAAATCAGATCTTCCTATGTTCCCTGCCTTCCCACTCCCTCCTTTTCACTGCATTACCTTTCATCCACGATGTTTATATGCACAGTTTATCAGTTTTCTTATTGAAAATGCTTCTAACAATATTTTAATGGTGTTCTTATTCTTGCTACTATGATGTAAAATTCCAAATAAATTGTGTATTCAAAAAATTTGTATTCTTTAAGTTAAAATTTTTATTTACAACGCATTTTACCATTGCAAGTTTGAAAATACCGTGGTTAGAGTTTCAAAGTGGCCCATGAAACCCAAAGACAGTAGAAAAGGTAGTACTGGCTGTAGTAGTAGTAGTACAATCTACTTTCCTAGCCTACAGCAAGAACCTCTTCAAGTCCACAGCCCCGTTGAACTTGAAACTTCCCAGAGGGAACTGTACGTTCAGTGAGGATGAAGTGTCTCCATGTCACAATGCCAGCAGGGGGCCCCACAACAGCTTTCACGAGGACTGGTTTCTGCTAAGTCAAATATCATAAGTGGATAACCAGCCTCTGTAAGTCAGATCCAAGCTTCCTGCTTTGAAACTCTCCCACTCACAAAGCTGTGCATATCATGTGTCCTGGCACTAAATTAGCAAGGAATAAAGAAGCTTCATTGCTGTTGATTGTACTTCCCTTCTGTGATGGGGCCAAAAGGAATTACTTGTTGAGAGAGCTGGCACCTCCTCTAGAGATGCTCGTTGAGTGTAGAAGATATATGCATGAGCTGTGAGAGGGAAAGAAAGAAGGTATTTCCATTTAGCACCGGTTTTCTTTTCATTTCAGGGATGGTCACCATTAGAGAGGTGAAGTTCAGACACAAGCTCCACACACTCCTTAGTGTTCACAGCCTACATGGAATCTCAGGAGCTGGGAAGAGTCCCAAGCAATCCTCTCTCCACATCTGCACCAAAATAGGAAAACAGCTCTTCAGTATTCCTTGGTCATCAATAACGTACCCAACACTGTCCTAAGCCCTGAAATATACATAAAGGAGTTTCAGTCTGTGTTCTTGAAGAAGCAGTCTGTGTTCTTGAAGAAAGTGGTTTTGAGATGAGGCATCAGATAGAAAAATATAATAAAGGGAAAATAATTGCTATTTTTTAACCAAACCTGCCTTCCAAAGTCATTACCTGGAAATGCACTCCTCTTTGTTTTTCCTTCTGAGTGCTTCAACTGATTTGCTTGAGCAAAGGTGGACACGGATTCGAGTTGAGGGAAAGGAGAAAGGCAGAATAAACATAAGAAGGTGAAAATAAATTAGATTTCTTGGAGCTAATCGCAGAGGGAATAGGTGAGGTGGAGGCAAGAGAGTCAGGGACAGGGAGAACCGCTCCTGTGGCTGGTGCTGCACCTGGAGCACAACATGGGAGGCAACGTTGGAAGCACCTGCAGGGTGAAGTGGCTGAGATTTTTAGAACTGAGATGTCTAGTGTCCACTTCGAAATTGTTTGCATTGCCGCAGAGCAAACTGCCTCCCTTCCTCCTTCCAGTAAAATTTGCTCTGCTAAGATTGCCTTGTGTGGGTAAGGGTTTTGAAAATACGGAGGAAAAGCCTGCATTTCCTCCTGTTTGGACTGAGGTGGTGCAGCACTGACTCTGGCACACACAGTATGGTGACAACCCATAAGCCAAGGATGCAGCCAGCTGAGCTCAGTGTGACTTCAATCCACAGAAACCCGCGAGACAACGGGGTGCGGTATGAACTCACACACAGAGTTGGAGGTTCAAGAGGATTTTCTGAGTTCTAAATGAGAAAGTAACCCTTGTTATTTATGCCTCTTTAAAAAGAAAAAAAGGTAAAATGTTGGAAGTATTTTAATAGAGATTAGGACATAATATTAGAGATTAGGACATAATATTAGAGCTTAGGACATAATATTACTATCACATAGGACCAAGAAACTAAAGCAACAAAAGAAGGGAAGTGGGGTTGAAAAGGGCTTCATAGAGCGGGGAAAATTAAAGCAGGGCTTGGAAGATGAATTTTGAGAAAAGACGGCAGGAGAAAGGAAAAAGGAAGGGTATTTTAGGTAGAGTTAAGTGCTTATGTCAGAGTATCTCTACCTTGGCACCACTGACATCTTGGGCTGAATAACTCATTGTTTAGGGAGAGGTCCTGTGCATTGTAGAATATTTAGCAGCATACCTGACCTCTATCCACTAAATTTTCAGTAGCACACTCCTGTCCAGTTGTGACAAAACAAAAATGTCTCCAAACATTGCCAAACCAAATGTCCCCTGAAGAATAAAGCAAATGGCATGTTTGGGGGATAAAGGTCAATGAAGCTGAAACCCAATGTTCATAGACAATGGTGGCCAAAGATAAGGTTGGCAAATAAATTATGACCAGGCGGTGGAAGGAGACTAAATGCCTGCCATGGAATTGCCATAATTCTCTACATCCTGGCAATTCAGATGTGAATTTTAAGCAGAAATAACACAGTCCAATCTATGTTATCAAAAGATAACCAGGAGTCATATAGGTAATGACTTAGAGGGGCAGAGAGTTTAATTAGACAATTGCTACCTGTAAGAAAACAAACACATCTACCTTGCTTCTTTGTCACTTTGGTCTGCAGAATGGTCTATGACTTTCCATGACTATTACCCTAGGAACTTTCTCTTAGGCCCAGCCAAATTTGCCCAGGCTTGACTCTGCACTAGTAGCTTGTTCTGAAGGCTGAGAACACCTGTAGCTTTACCCCCCTTATTTTAGCAACCATTCTTGAAGCAGCCAGAGGCTCACACCCGGAAGCCCTTTGTTTGTTGTGTTGTTGCTAACAGAGCCTGAGGTTTAACAGGGGTTTCCAGGGTGTGTTGATTAGCTATCTGCTTCCAGAGGAGCCAGGGACATAGTGTGCGCAGGGGCTGCTCAGCTTAGGAGTCCACAGTCAGAACTGGTAGTTATTTAAAGCCTCCAAAAGTAGTGTCAGTGTCACTTTGGCATGTTTTTTTTTAAAGGTGCTTTAAGGGGCCAGGAGTAATTGCTGGCTGATTCTTCCACTTTGCCTTGCTAATTTGGGATTTGGGTTGCAATTATAAACAGCTGTTGCAACATCACCAGATTCCTAAGCACAAAAGGGGGTAACAGAAAATCTGCTTTGGGCCTATTCAAGATTTTCATAATTGAATTTTCTCCCTTGGGAATGAGACCCTATGGGTAGTAGGCTCAGAACTCCTGTCACATTTGAAGAAAATAAAATGTTCCCTGATTGTGAAGAATACTTGCGCTCAATGAATATGTACTGACTATCTACCATGGTCCAAGCTGTGAAGACAGCTTACTAAAAATCCCATGCTCTTAGAGTTTACAAAGATAGTCACCTCCAAATATGGCCCCCAAACGAGTCCATTCCTTCATTTACTCATTAAGTTATTTAATCAGTTATATGTTGAGCACATCTTCTGTGCAGGCACTGCAGTCCTAGGTCTAGAGAAGCTTATAGTCTGGATTAATAAACCTAGAGGCAAAAAAAGAGCTATTATATAAGGGAGTAATGATTATAATGGATCTGTCTCATATGTGTGGTGAATAGACAGGTCATAGAGTTGAAGTTGTTAAACTCTTCCTTGGAATCAAGGACAGCTTTCCAACATGATTGGCTCACTGCGAGCTGAGAGGAGGTCTGTTTTTATATACCACTGGTACTTCTGGTGCTTTGCATAGTGGCTCTTACACAGTGGGCACTCAAATATCTGTTAAAGAATTGAATTAATTAGTAAGTTAGTGATAATGCTGACATTTGAAGAATCCAGGTGGTCTTGGCACCAAGAAATAGTAGACTCAATTGTAAAGTCCTTCTAAGTCATCTGGTGATCTGAATCATCTAATGGTCTAATGCCATTAGAGGGGTACCCTCAAAAATGCCAAGAAGCCTACTTTCTCTAATAAGCTCAGATCAAAGTTGAACAGCCAAGATGCTCACGAGAGTGAATGCCTTTGAAATAATGCCTTAAGGCAACAAGTTTGTCATTTTGATCTTATTATAAAGCAAAGGAACATTTTCCTTGATTATCTTGTCCTTCAGAAATGGAGCAGGAAAAACAAGCATGTAAGTCCTTGATGTTCTGGAAAATACAAAATGGAACTCAAAAGTCTCAGCAGTGTTCCCCTTGGCTTAGAACCATCAGAATCCTCAAGGTCTCTTGCAACAAAACTCCACTCAAAGTGTAAGACACTTCACATCCTAATCCTTGTTGTGGAGAAAGCGCTAATGTAGTGAAAGCATACCGGACTGGGAATTATGAAGCTGTAGAGATTCTTGCTTTTAACCCCAGGCAAATCTCTTCTCTTTGTGCTTTAGCTTCCTTCTCTACCTTATCTCAATATCTTGGTTGCAGCGAAGTTCACCTGAAATCAGGCCAATGAATGTTTTGCAGAAGATCAAATACTTCACAAATGCAATTCAACCCAATTGTTTTTTTTTTTTTTGAGACAGGGTCTCGCTTTGTTGCTCAGGCTGGAGTACAGTGGCAAAATCATAGCTCACTGCAGCCTTGAACTCCGGGGTTTAAGGGATCCTCCCATTTTTAGGCTCCCAAGTAGCTGGGACTACAAGCATGCACCACCACACCCAGTTAATTAAAAAAAAAAAAAAAATTAGAGACAGAGTCTTGCTATGTTGCCCAGGCTGGTATCGAACACCTGGACTCAAGAAACCCTCCCACCTTGGCCTTCCAAACTAACAAATATTTATTAAGCCCTACACTGCACTATTTAAGGAGGAACAATGGGAAGAACTAGACTCCATCTTCAGCTAGCTTACAAGCTATTTGGAAAGACACATGTGAAAATACATATCTATAATACCTGGTAGAGTTGGATAAGTCCCATAATTCTGAAAGGCCATTGAAAATCTTCAGTGAGACTGATAAGAGACTCAAGCAGATCAGATTAAAAATACTTTCTATAAGTTTCTATTGCTGCATAATAAATTACCACAAATATAGTGACTTAAACCAACAACCACTATTAATGTCACAATTTCTGTAGGTCAGAAGCCCAAGCACAACATAGCTAGCTTCTCTACTCCAGGCCTCAAAGGCTGAAATCACTGTATCACCTGGGCTGCATTCTCATCTGGATCTCACAGTCCTCTGGCTCACATGGTTGTTGGCAGAATTCAGTTGCTTCGTTCTTGCTGACTGTCGCTGGGGGTTTCTCTCAGCTCTTAGAGGCTGCTGTTACACCCTAGAGATCTCCCTCAGATCCTCACTACCTGGGCCTCTCCATCTTCAAAATCTCATATGATATCTAGACACCAATCTAAATATTGTTAGGCAGATTCTTTCTTTACACGGTTAATGTATTTTTCTGATTGTGATTATCTGAGATCTTAAGGAATTGAAATACTTCATCAAGAAATATAAAGCTATTATCTAGATGAGCTGATATCAGTGTGAGTTATTCAAATTTAATGTTATCCAGAGAGGATCACCCAACCTAGTCCAGCTTCTTCCCCATACTTTTCACATCATGCTAAACGTAGAAAATGATGATACATGTAGGAGCACACTAAAGTGGTTAGATAAGGCTGCTTACAGGAGGAGGCCACTGTCTCAGGGGCTCTGTCCGCTTTCGGACCAGTCTCTTAACGACTGAGGAAGGCAGTGTGTCTACGTATCCATAGCTCATTCTACATATAAACATACCAGGTGAGAAACTCTTCTTGACTCAATAGGGAGTGCTTAATCAGCAACTGAGCATTATCAGGTGTTCTGTTAAATAACTATTTACTGAGTATTTATTATGTGTCAGCACTGAGTCTACGTGCTAGGAACACAGAGGTGAATAAAACCTGTCATCACCCTTAAATAACTCACTCTCCAATGTAAGAACATATATACTCCATTATTAGGATAGAAAACCTTATTTTATTTTTTTGGAGAAAACTAACTGGCTGATAATGGCTACCCGAAGTACTGGTCAAGAAGGATTCAACCAGTGGACAGAGCTGTGAAGCTTTCAGGTACAGGCAAGAAAATACTGTGATTACTTAACAATTTTTGCCATGTGAGGAAATAGGGAAAATAGCATAAGCACGCAAGCCACGTACCTCCCGACTCCGTTCCTTTAACTGCAGTAAATGATATTAAAAGCCCATTATAGGTTCTACTTTCAATTGTCACATTTTATTTATATAACTATACTGTGTTTTCATTATCCTCCCTAGTAATTACCATTGTGTTTAGTAATCAACACCACTGATTTACGCAAGTTACTTTCAAGTCAATCACTCTAGCACTTAAAAACAATAGCTTTGAATGGGGTTATTTCCTGGGAGAATGTTAAATGTTTCCGAGTTCAG
The DNA here is from genome assembly GCF_037993035.2 of Macaca fascicularis. Lineage (NCBI taxonomy): Eukaryota > Metazoa > Chordata > Mammalia > Primates > Cercopithecidae > Macaca > Macaca fascicularis. The sequence continues at coordinate 51,072,248 of NC_088390.1, forward strand.
ATATCCAAGGAAAGGCGGCTCCCTGCATGTAAGGGAAGAGAATGAAAGTTTTCTGGCAGCTGGACCAAGATAAAGTGTTCAAATAAGTGCTATAGTTGGTAGGGAGTGAATGGGAGTAACTCGCTGTTTCCTGCCTGAAAGTGTACTGTTGGATGCATTCAGCTGCCTAATGCAGCATGCTTTTAATTACTGATATAAATCCTGATAGGGTCCCTCAAGGGATCAGAAATAACCTTTAGCCATTCTGTCTGCAAACAATAGCAAGGCTGCAAAGGAAAGGTAGCTGGTGCAAATGGTTGCACAGGAACTCTGTTATGTCCAATTTATTGTGTAAGCTTCACACCCCTGAGCTGGCTGCCCACACATCTGGGTTCCAATCCAAGATTTTTAACTTACAAAGACAGACTCTAAAGTCTCATGTTTCGGCAGACTAAAGGCTGAACCTAAATCCTGGAAAGGGATGAAAATAAAAGTTAGACATGATAGTGGACAGAGCTGTGATCTTATGCTGTCACTGAAGGAGAGGAAGTGGGAGAAAAAATCCACTCCTTATTTAGTGTATACTTTGTACCAAGTGCTTTAGTTCTCACTCTAAATGTAAAGGGGTCGAGCTTTTAAGTTCAGATAAATGGTTTTTGAGGACATTCTCAACATGGGCCAGGAAAGAGACATGGCATCCCTTGTCCACAGTTGTGGAATAAAAAACCCTACAAGGAAGATATCAGATGCACCATCTGAGAAGGGACGCAAGTCAGAAACAAACAGATCATATGAAATCTAGACGCCAATCTAAATATGGTTAGGCACAAAAGCCAGTTCAAGTTTGCAGATTAAAATGGCAGGGAGCCATGAAAGTTCTTGCCAGATTTTCTATCTCTCACCATCCTAAATCTGACTCCTAGAATCCCAGCCAAGGCCAGAAGTGGCCTCCCCATCTTCATGTGAGAGAAAGTCAGTAGGTATTTGGCCCTATCAGTGTAAAAACTTTTCAATGAGGCTGTAACTTTCTCAAGGGGAACGATGAAATGAATGAATACATATGCTTGTCTCACGAACAAGGTCAAACTTACTTTCCCATTGCATTTGACCTGGGGTGGTTGATATTTCCTCTATTAAAATCTTAGTAAAGATTGAATTTATTTTCTTCCTGAGGGAGTAATCCTTCAAAATAAAAACAATAACAACAAAAGACAAACCAATTTTAGAAGAGGAATGTGTGGGAAGAAGACTGTGAGAGCTATGTTTCTTTGGAGTTGATTCTCTTCGGCTTTAGCTAGGGACTCATAAAGTTGCCTTTCATCTTAAATATAAAAAAAATAGCAAGTTCACCCCATCTATCATCAGTTCCAGGGAGGCATGTGTTTACAAAAAGTTTATTAACTGGATGTAACTGGATTTTCTTGAAGAAAAGATGGTATTCTCATTTAGGAACTCTGTTCATTTATCCCCTAACTAGATAAAATCTGCAATATTAATTTTGGTAAACAGAAACTCTAACTCTACATTGGACAGGGATTCAACCTATTACCTCACCTTCGAAAATAAAATAAAAGCATCTCTTTCCTTGGCATAGAAATTTGCAAGGTACAAATGCCTTTATAACTTCCATCAAGTATAACACTCAGCATAATCCCCACGATAGAAAGTAATTAAACTGGAGTTCATTCAGGCTAAAAAATGACTATTCAAGGTCACTTAAAGCTAGAACTTTAACTCAGTTCTTCAGACACTGCCATGGTCTAAATGTTTTGTGTTCCCCCAAAATTTACATGTTGAAATCCTAAGCCCCAATGTGATAGTATTAAGGAGTAGGGCCTTTGGGAAGTGAGGGAGTCATGAAGGCTCTGCCCTCATGACAGCCATTACTGCAGTTATAAAAGAGGCCTGGGGGAGTTTGTCACCCCTTCCACCACTTGAGGACACAAGTAAAAGGCCCCGTCTATGAGGAAAAAGACTCTCCCCAGATACTGAATCTGCTGGTGCCTTCATCTTAGACTTCCCAGCCTCTAGAACTGTGAGCAATAGATTTCTGTTGTTTGTAAGTTACCCAGTATTTCATTATGGGAGCCCAAACAGACTAAGACAGACCCCAAGTCTGGAGCTGTTTCCACCACAGCAGAGAGATCTGCAGAAATGTCTAGCATCCCATCTTCCCTGTCCCTGGGAACACAAGCAATTAATGAAATCTATATCTTTGCCATTTGCTATTTGTGCTAAATAAAATGGAACTTGGTCCTTCCCATTGAAAATTAAGTGTGAATTGAAGAGCTGATTTCCATTTAACTGCAAGCAGAAAGAGAAAAGATTGACTTCACCTACAGCTGCAGGGATTTACAAACTATAAGGTGAGAAGGGTGAATATAGATCACGAATGTGCTGAGGGAATGGTGCTTGGAAAGATTTGTGGTGAGTAAATCCACAGAATGTGGCATCTGGCAAATGGAATACTTTTGTTCTTCAGATCCTAAGGACTTATACAAAAACCCACACAGATATTGTCAGGGGCCATTTACATACTTTCAGTTATTATAGTAATTCAGGTTCAGAACAGTCAGCCAACGTGGGTGGACACAGGCCCAGTTGGGTATCCTCTCTTACTCTTGGGCTTTGGAGGGTTAAGTCCAAATGACTTTGGAAACCACAGGCCATTGTGCCCATTCTCCTTGGAGGATGCCGGCCAAGGAGCCAGGCCTTGGACACGAAGGGAAAATGGGGAGATGGAGCCAACAGCCAGCTGGGATGGGACATCCTTTGGACGTCTTCACTTGCCCCATGGCTTGCTAAGTATAGGCCCACACCTTGAAGGACTACAGGAGTTTTCCCAGAGAGCCCAAGCCTTACTGGTGGTAATAGGATTCTCAGCCTACTGGGACGATATAGGTAAGTTATGCATTTCCCTCATCCCTGGGGTAGGTAGGGATAGTCCCAAATGATGACTTACATATCTGATCTTTTGCCTGGGGCACCCAAGAATACATTTCTTCTCCAGTGGCAACAGACCTAGGAAACAGAGCTGAGATATACATATCAAACCATCCTTTCTCATAGTTGCCAATATTACCTAGATGCTGATAACTCCACAATGTTTATCTTTAATCCAGTCCCTTTTTCAGCACTCTGGACCAAAGGTCAGCAAACTTTTTCCATAAAGGGTCACAATGTTTTAAAAACATAAAAAGCGTTCTTGAACAGGCTCTGGCACTGTTGGCCCTCAGGCCATAGCTTGCCAACCACTGCTCCAGATCTCTTCTACCCCATTCCTCATTCCTCCCTCTTCTCCCTAGCTCATCTGCTTCTACCATCTGCCACTTTTTTTTCTTTTCCTCAATAGCAGTAAATCTTCAAATCTGAAAGCAGCATGATTTTTAGAGGCACCACATGTCATGCCAGGACACGCTAAATAAAGTTGGGTGGTCGTATTAGTCATCTGTTGCTGTGAAGCAAATTACCCAAAATTTTGTGGCTTAAAATAAGAACTAACATTTATCATTACCATCCCTGACAGTTTCTGTGGGTCAAGGATGCAGAACTAACTTAGCTGACAGTTCTGGCTCAGGGTCTCCCAGGAGACTGCTGTCAAAATATTGAGCAGGTTGACAAGCAGATCCTAAAATGTATATGGAAATGCAAACACCTAGAATAGACAAAGCAATTTGAAAAAGAAAGTTAGAGGAATTTCCCATCCTAATTTCCAAGCTTACTTTAATAAAGCTATAATTATCAGGAACAATGTGGCACTGTTCCATAAATAAATCCTTAGATTTATGACCAAATCGTTTTTGACAAGGGAGCAAGGCACTTCATTGGGAAAATGGTAGTTCAAAAATGGTGCTGACACTGTAGGGTGACTATAGTTAGCAATATTATGTTACAAAATTTCAAATAGCTAGAAGGAGGATATTGAATGTTCCCAACACAAAGAAATGGTAAATGCTTGAGATGCTGTGTATGCTAATTAACCTTATCTGATCACTACACATTATATACATCTCAACATCACTGTGTATGCCAAATATGTGCAAATATTATATGTCAATTTAAAAAATTAAAAATTAAAAACAATTTAAAGTGGTGCCAAGGAAATTGAACTTAGACCCTCATCTCAAACAATACACAAAAATTAACTCAAAATGGATCACAGATTTAAATGTAAGTGCTAAAGCAATAAAATGTTTGGCAGAAAATATTCAAGCTCTTAGGTTAAGCAAATAATTCATAGATACAACACTAAGAACATGGTCCACAGAAGAAAAAAAAAGCATATATTGGACCTCATTAAAGTTTAAAACATTGGCACTTCAAACAAACGACATCACTCAGAAAATAAAAAGATAAGCAACAGACTAAGAGAAAAGTATTTGCAAAACACTTACCTGATAAAGGACTTGCATCAGGAATTTTCAAAGAACACTTAGAACTCAACAATAAAGACAAACAACCCAATCACAAAACAGATAAAAGATGTAAACAGATATTTCACCAAAGAAGATATATGAATAGCTAACAAGTGCATGAAAAGATGTTCAACATCATTAGTCACTAGGGAAATGCAAATTTAAACCACAGTGAGATACCATTTCACGGTCACTAAATAAGCTACGATAAGTTGGACAAATAATAATAAATGTTGGTAGCAATGTGGAGAAATAGAAACACTTATATACTGCTGGTGGGATTATAAAACGATGCAGCACCACTGTAGAAAAGTTTTGTAGTTCTTCAAGTAGTTAAACATAGTTATATTGGGAAAACATGTGCACAAAAAGACTTACGTGTGAAAATTCATAAGAGCAAAAAAGTAAAAAGCCCAAATATCAATAAAATAAAATGTGATATATTCATATGATTGAATGCTATTCAGCAAAGAAAGAAAGGAACAAACTACTAATAAACACCACAACGTGGGTGAACCTCAAATACATTATGTTAAATGAAAGAAACAAGACGCAATTGACCACATGTTATTATCCCATTTATATGAAATGTCTAGAGAAGGCAAAATTATAGATGCAGAAAGTAAATTAGTGGTTGCTTAAGGGGAGATGCGGGAAGGGGTATTATTATAAATTGGCATGAGGAATATGACTGAAAGGATGAAATGTTCCTAAATTGATTAATTGTGATGGTTGTATCACTCAATAAAGCTACTAAAAATCACTGAATTGTAACACCTGAAATGGTTCAATTTTATAATATGTCAAATATACTCCACTGATGCTGTGACTGGGTGGGGATTTAGTCATTAGAAGTATCAACTGAGACGGAAAGATTTACTTTCAAGGTGGCTTACTCATCAGGCAGGCAAGTTGGTGCTGGTTGCTGGTGGGAGGCTTAAGTCTCTCCACACAAAAGGCTCTACAAAAGTCTGCTTGAGGCTGGGAATGGTGGCTGACTCCTGTAATCCAGCATTTTGGGAGATCTATGTGGGAGGATTGCTTGAGCCCAAGAGCTCAAGACCAGCCTGAGGAACATAGTGAGACCCCATTTCAAAAAAAAATTTTGATTTAAAATCTTTTAAATGCTGCTTGAATATCTTCGCAATAAAGCAGAGCAAACAACTCAAAAGAGAGAGTGCCAGATGTCATCTGTTATTTTAATGACCTCTCCAGAGTCAGAGCATCGCATCTGCCACATTCTACTCATTGGAAATGAGTCACCCAGTTCCACCCTAAATTCTAAGGGAGGAGACCTAAGATGCACCTTTTGAAGTGTGTCATGTCGAAGAACTTGTGCACCCATTTTAGACCCTTTTCCCCCAGTCTCCCATCAGACCACGAATTACTTATATTCATCCCACACACAAAATACACAGACTCCCTTCCAGAGCATCTAGCATTTTCATCCCATAACAGCACGCAGGTCTAAGATTTTGTCATCTAAATTGTGTCCCAGTGCAGATGAGGCTCCCTTGGGTATGGTTCCTGAAGATCAGCTGCTCACTCAAGTACAGTTCCCCTTGATCTATACATCTGTGAACTATACAGACAAGTTTTCCCACCCCCAACACACAATAGCAGGATGATATAGGATGATCGTAATGGACTTTCCCATTCAGAAAAAGGGGTGGGGGGGAAGGAGGCTTACAGGAGTAGCCATACAGAGCAATTCTAAAATTGATTAGAGCACATGTTAGCAGTTCCTTGATTAGGCTCTCGGTCTAATCCATGGTTCTTGGAGTATTTTCAAGAGCCTTTGGACTCTTGATTTCTGGCCTTCTTTTTCGTTGAAAAATAGCTCAAATTTGCAATTGACTAGTATTCTCAGGCTGTTTTCTGCTTATAGATGTTTTGGGGTTCAGATGATTTTTTTTTCATTCTATATTATCTATTCCCCTTTCACGCTAAGCAAACAGTGTTTCTGACAATGTTATTATCTCAACAATGTTGTGGGTCTTCTATAAATTTTATTAGACTTTACTCCATTAGACAAAAGCCATACTCACAAATGTCTTCGAGATCAGTCGTTCTCTACCTTTGGCTCTGATGAAGTTCCTGAAGGGCAACAGCCTTAGAAGCACTATTGTTTGATGTAAGAGTCCTTGAACTTTTTTGGGATCTTAAAGAATTTCATAATTCCAGCCTCAGCTTCATGTTTAGATGATGTTTTCCTGGCAGTGCCCTAGATTTGATCTTGAAACCATGCCTTGATTTTAGCATTGATTTCCATTTGAAGGGCTGGTCATTTTAAAAGCCAGCAACTTCTGCCCATTTTTGCTTATCAGTCTTTCTTTCAATTTATCACTTTATAATTACATATAGTGTCTCTTTTAGTAATGAGACTCATTATTCTTGTTACTATTACAATCATATTAAATTAGCTGAAAGTTCAGAGCGGAAAGCGTTATGCTAATTGAATCTGATCAGCATAAATTATGTATTAAGTTCTGACCACAGAGATTTTTCTGAATTTTATTATCTTGATATTCAAATATTAGACATTTTATAGTGCTTTAAAATTTACAAAGGCCTTCTTAAAAATCACTATCTCTTTGTTATGATAGGTGTAATTTTCTGTAGTTTTATTTATTCATTTCCTACCTCATAAGTTTTTCTTAAATTTTACTCATAGCCCTTTTCTTCATCTCCATTTTCAAGTGACCATAAATTGAAGCCATTTGAGTTCTCCTGGAAATGGATACAGGCTTTGCCAATTTCAGAGATTTCTGATTGATCAAATAACTTCCATTATGTAAAGTCAGATGAATTTTAAACTAAGAAGAAGCAAAACCTCAAAGACCATTATAATTTCATAAATGTCTTAAATAGAAGAGATAGGGAGTGCTTTTGGTTTAAAGAAAACAAAATTAACCCATTAACATGTTTCCTTAAAGCTTTAGAAATCCAAACTCTGTTATAAGCCACATACTGAGTTTGCTGGATTCAAAATAAATCTCTTATTAAACAGACACAATAGAAATAGCCTCTTAAATTTAACTGGTGCCTGTATTAGTCCGTTCTCACACTGCTATAAAGAACTGCCCGAGACTAGGTAATTTATAAAGAAAATAGGTTTAATTGACTCACAGTTCTTCATGGCTGGGGAGGCTTCAGGAAACTTACAAACATGGTGGAAGGTAAAGGGGAAGCAAGGCATGTGTTACATGGTGGCAGGTGAGAGGGAGAGAGAGCAAAGGAGAAACTGCCAAACACTTGAAAAACCATCAAATTTCATGAGAACTCACTCACTAACACAAGAACAGCATGGGGGAAACCGCCTCCATGATACAATCACCTCCCACCAGGTTACTGCCTCGATATGTGGGGATTACAATTCAAGATGAGATTTGGGTGGGGACATGAAGCCAAACCATATCAGTGCCTTAAAATTTCCCAAACACATTTACAAACATTCAAAGCAATGTGCACATCTAAATATCTCTGGTTAGGTGTAATGGTTCACACTGTAATCCCAGCATTTTGGGAAGCCAAGGAGGCAGAAAAATCATGTGAGCCCGGGATTTGAGACTAATCTGGGCAACATAGGGAGACGCCATTTCTACAAAAACATTAAAAATTAGCTGGATGTGGTGGTACACCCTGTAGTCCTAGTTATACAGGAGGCTGAGGAAGAAGGATCTCAAGCCCAAGTGGTCAAGGATGCAGTGAGCCACGGTCATGCCACTACACTCTTGTCTGGGCAACAGAGAAAGGCCCTATCTCAAAATATAAATATCTCTGCTTCGGTGTTATATTCCCTCATTTTAAAGATAAAGAATCTGAGAATCAACCAGGCCATAGACAACTGTTAAGTAGCTTGCCACAGATGCTACAATTAGGCCCACACCTTCTGACTTTTCCTCAACTCTGCTACTCAGAATTTGGTCCCAGGACCAGCAGCATGCAATCCCCGGAAGCTTGTAAGAAAGGCAGAATCTTAGGTTCCACTCCTAACCCTGAGAATCAGAATTTGCTTTTCACCACCATCCCTGAGAGATCCATGTGCACACTAAAGATTGAGAAGGTGCACTACGCCATGCTGCTCCACTGTGATTGGACTCTGGGCTGTGAAAGCTTCCTCTTCACCTTCACAGTAGGAGCCGTCTAGCCTCTCCCCTCACCAGGCACAGCCAAGAGCCTTCTTAACGTTCTTCCTTCCGTTGCCTCAGCTCCAGGAATCCTGTAGTATCTCAGACCCCCGCTAATCCCACTGCCCTGACTCCTCAGCAGTTAGATCCTAACCAGATACTGGAAGTCATTCTGTGGCATAATCCCTACACGAATATGAAACTGCGGAAGAGAAAGGATACATCTCCTCAGAGCTTGGCAGATCATGAAGGAGACCAGGTCCTCATGAGTTAAAACAACTCTGAAAAATTGTTCCCCTCATTTATCTTCCTTCTTTTCCCAAGAGACTCTGGTCAGAGCCACAGAGTACCGAGTTGTATATTGCAAAGGAGAGGTGTGGGCCCTGCCTCCAGGGGTTCATTTAAAGGTAGATGCACCTTCTAGCCCAAAGATGTAGCCTGGCCATAAGACTAGTGTAACATTTTTATCACTGACTGAAATTTGAAGTGCATCTGCTGTCATGTAGGGTATTTTATGTTTGTTATCACTACGTGAAAGGTGTTATTACCTCCATCTAGCAGGTGGGAAACCTGAGGTAAAGTCATTTGCCTGAGGTCTATAGATAATGTCCACATTTAATAAAAGCCAGATCATTTTTACCTCTTAGCTCATTCTAAGGCCTGATACATACTGAACCATGTGATAAAGGATTTCCATAGTGTGTGTATGTGTGTGTGTGTGTGTGTATGTGTATACACTATGGATATATATAGATATATATATATATACACACACACACACACACACATATATAACTGAGAACAATACAATCTTCCCTTAAAAAGGGAACTAGGCTTGAGTTAGGTCCAGAGGTCTGGGTTGGAGTCCCAGTTCTGTGCTTTTCTACCCATGTGACCTTGAATAGACATCTTCACCAGTCTGATTATGTGCTACTTTATCTGAAAAGTAAGGAAGTCTCACTTTTACCTTTGTCTTAAGGCTGTTTTAAACCTTAAGTGAAATAGTAAGTCTGCATGTATCAATCATAGTGCCTGGAACATAAAAGACATGTATACATTAAAACCTAATCCATACATACAGTTTTGTTTTGTTTGTTTTTTGAGACAGGATCTGGCTCTGTTGGCCAGGCTGGAGTGCAGTGGCATGATCTCTGCTCACTACAACCTCTGCTTCCCAGGCTCAAGCCATCCTCCCACCTCAGCCTCCCAAGTAGCTGGGACTACAGGCATGCACCACCACACCTGGCTAATTTTTTAAAAAAATTTTGTAGAGATGCAGTTTCACCATGTTGCCCAGGCTAGTCTCGAACTCCTGAGCTCAAGTGATCTGCACACCTCAGCCTCCCAAAGTGCTGGAATTATAGGTGTGAGTCACTATGCCCAGCCCATACATACAGTTTATACATTTACTGGGATACATTTTTTATTCTCTCCCATCCTCCATGCTCCAATCTTCCATCTTCCTCACCCAACTGACAGTGGCCCAAGATAACATTTTCTCTTGTATCTTAGTTTCATATTTGAAAGGTTGATGGGTTTCTCCTGGGTTCAACACCCAGGCCAGGGACAAAAAATCTCTGGCCCACATGTGATGGTCCCCAGACAAGAGAGGTAACTGGATTCTCACTTCTCACAAGCGATGAACAAGTAAGAGGCAAAGTGGAGTAACAACACAGTAGTCTGAAAAGTAGGCCTCCTGGGTTGCTCTGCCATGCACCGGCCTTGTGGTCTTGGAAAGGTGCTAACAATTTTCTGTGATTGAGATGCTTTTATCTCTAAAATAGAGGAACAGTTTAATAATAATACATTCATCATAAGGTTGTTATGAGAATTAAATGAGACGCATCGCATGTAATTGCTTAGCCTAGTGACTTACACATCCAATACATTTGGGTGTGGTTTTTCTTTGGTCCCTGAATTGGAGGCAGCCAGGAGACTTAGGCTGTATGTGACTCTGCTTGTCTCTGTTTGAAATGTAAATCTGTGGGGCCCCACAGCAGACACGGCTGCTAGCTGCTTACACACTTTCCAGATTAGCCCTACTAAGTATGCTTTTATCCCGTAGGTCAGAAAGGAGGGACTCTTCAGCCTACTCCTTGAATCTCCTCAGGGTCATCTAGAAGGAAATTGTTTTTATCTCAAAAGAAACAGTCGACTGTTCCTCACCGGAGGAAAATATACAGGCAGATTTCTGGTTAAACATGTCAAACTCGACATCTATTTACTTCCCTGCCCTTTCAAAACCTTAATAAAATGATGGTAATGGGGGGGAAAAGTGAAAACTCATAAAAACAAAGAGAATAGAAAAAAGGGCAATACATTTTTTTAATGTTGACAACATCTTTGAAGATTAAAAAGGATAATTGTGTGGTTACAGATTTACTAAAGAGGACAGTGAAACCGAAGACTACTAAGAGAAAATCAAAATAAGCTAAGCTGATTTGCAGTCCAGAAAGGTTCTGGAATTTGAGATACTAGATACCTCTGAGAGCAGAGTTGAGCCATAAGACTGAAAACAGGATAGACTGACAGTCTGTATATAGGGCAGTTGGTTCCCCTCACCCTCTCCTTACTCCTAAGCAACCAGGGGAGTTCCTTCCCAAGTCCGACTAAAGATTGGAGGCTGGATCTCTGGAGCAGTGAACCACAGCAGCTCCGAACTGTGGATGTCAGGTGCAGATGGGAACAGGGTGAAGTGTCATATCGAAAACAGGACTATAAAAACGAATGTCTGCATTTTGCTTGGTAAGACTGTTAGCTCTTTTGGACTCTGTAGCTCCCAGACTGTCTCTGTCAGACAGTCTTAAGATACTTCCTAGGCAGGATGTGAATATTTCTTCTCTCTGGGCTGATCCCAGAAAAGCACCTACAGATACTAACAATCTACTACTAACAACAGACAATGATTTACGCTTCAATTATGTTAGGTAATTGAAAAATGAGGCAAACACAAAATGTTGAAGAAATCTTTAATTCTAAGAAAAGCAAAAAGTTATAGAGGAAGCTTTTTCATCTGATGAAAAAGCTGGCCCAGGCCTCATCACCCTATGATAAAGCCTAATAGTCAACATACTTGTCCTTTGCACCCAGAGTTCCTTGTCAGCATCTAAGCCAAAGAATGCCAAAAGTTCGAGGGGAATCTCTAACATAAAAAACAAATTGACAGAAAAATAATAGGAAAAAGGAGGAATTTGCATGGAGCAGAAGAAAACCAAAACTAGCAAACTGCAACCTCCATCCTCAGATAATGTGAAAAAATATTGTGTCTATATAGCAAAAACTGTTGAGTTCAGGGACAAGTTCATGGAAATACACCAATATGGTTAACTTTTTTGTTGCTGTTAAAAGTCAATTGAAGGGCCGGAAAATAAAGTTGAGAAAATCTAAAACCTAAGGAAAGTCAGACATGGAAAAATAAGAGAGAAATATTTAAAAATTGGAGGAATCAGTGCTATGGTAGATTGAAGATGGCTACGGATTTTTTGCTCTTCCTCTCATTGAGAGGTAGAGTCTAATCCCCTGCCCTTGAAATTGAGCTGGTCTTAGTGATTTGCTTGATGAATAGAATGTGGTAGACATGATATTGTGGGACTTCCACGGCCAGGTCATAGGAAGCCCTGCAATTTCTATCCAGGCCTCCTGTAATATCTAGAACCCAGACATCATGCTCTGCGAAAGTTCAAGCAGCCCCATGGAGTCTCATGTGGAAAGTACCAAGGCCCCCAATCGAGAGCCACCACCACCCTGCCAGCCCTGTGACTGACCTATCTTGGAAGCAGATACTCTTCCCAATGGAGATGCCCCAGTGATGCCACATAAAGCAGAGAAGAAGCTATGCCAACTGAGGAGTCTCTGAATTGCAGACTTGTGAGCCAAATAAATGCTTGCTACTGTTTTAAGTTACTTAGCTTTGAGATGGTTTATATCAATAGATAACTGGAACAAGGGTCAACATTTGACTGATAAGAATTTTAGAAAGAGAAATGGGGGGAAAAAGAAAACAATAGAAGGAAGGAAACTTTCAAAATACGAATGCAAGAGAAATTCCCAGAACTAAATATCCAGATTTAAACCAAAAGAAAAACAAAATACTGAGTGCCCAACACTAACCCAAGCTACATCATCCTAAAATTTCAGAAACTAGGCTAAAGAGAAGATCCTAAAAGTTTCCAAAGAGAAGGGAAAAGCAACGTACAAGTATTAGGAACCAAATTTTGCATAGCAGTGCTGGAAGCCAAAGGACCATGAAGCAATTCTTCAAAGCTATTGGAGAAAGTATTCTGAACCCAGAATTCTATTCCCAAACTATCGATCAAGTGTGAGGAGAGAATAAAGACATGTTTGTACATGCAAGGTCTCAAAGATGTGTTCTGCTAAAAGACAGAATAAATCAAGAATAAAAAATTCTGAGATCGAGGACACAAAGATGAGGCACCAGAGATGGGAAGGAATTCCCAGGAGGAAGATGAAGGGCAAACTCACTTTGCCTGCTGAGCAGCAAGCCCAGAGATCCGGCACTCTAGTGCGCAGAGTAGGGGACTCAGGGGCTGGAGGAGCAAGGTGAGAGGAGATGGAATCAGTAGGTTTCCCGGTGTTTTAACCTTATTGAAAGGACTTTTGCAGTTCTGACAATGATTTATGCTTCAATTATGACAGGTAATTGAAAAATGAGGCAAACACAAAACGTTAAAGAAATCTTTAATTCTAAGAAAAGCAAAAAGTTATAGAGGAAGGAAATGTAAACACTGTATTCTACAGACTCAGCTATAATAATGCTTAAGGGGTCGTGATAATTTAAATGTAGACTAACCAAAAATTGTGAAATTGGGGTGTGATCACGTTGTAAGAATGTAGGAAGAAAAGCGTGTGTGCCTGGTGTAGGGAGAGTTCTAAGTGAGCTAAACTGTCTTGTGCCCAGGTAAGAGATCATTAGCTAACATCTTTTTTTTTTTTTTTTTTAATTTATTTATTATTATTATACTTTAAGTTGTAGGGTACATGTGCATAACGTGCAGGTTTGTTACATATGTATACTTGTGCTTAAAATGAAAAATCAAGAGAAAGCAGCCTACACATAGGATTTGCTTATAAAGCAGTGCATTTACACTTAGATCAATATGAGTCATAATAGTCTTTCTCAAGAGGATTTTTCTGGGACAGCAGGTCAGGATGAGGACGAGGCAGGTGAGATGCCCAGGGCTCAGACCTGAAGTGCACAACCCTGAAAGTGAGCACTTCCTTACGTCTTGTACCCTAGGCACCTCACTTGCCTGAACCTGGTTCCTACCCTAGGAGAGAGCACTGGATATCATAAAGCTGTTGGTAGAAAGAGCAAATTGTGGAAAAGATAAGGAAAACATAGAGGGAAGGAGGCCGAAGATTATGTACAACACCTCCTAAGGGATGGATTGAAGAAGGGTTCTTTAAGTCAAGCCTGAAGAGATGACTAGCCTTTTGCAAGACAAAGAGAAAGCCATTCTAGTTTCAACAAACAAAACCAAAGAAATGAGGATATATGAACACTTGGGTATGAGGTTGGGAAAAAATGAACATAACTATAAAGGTCAAGTGCAAGCATCTAACGGAATCCTACAATGCATTACAGAGGCTAAAACGCTATGCTGCATTCTTAATACATGATTAGATTCTTGAGAAAGAATTTGCTTCGAAAGCAGAAGGAACTAATTTAAGCATACCCTGTAGTTGACTGCCTTTCCCTCCAGGTCTGAAAAACAAAATCTAGAGATTTCAATTTGTCAGCATCAGTTGACTGGTAATATTAGCCCAGAGGGGGACTTGTCTTGAGGCATTTGGCATGAAAACCATCCATCCATCCAGATAGATAGATAGATAGATAGATAGATAGATAGATAGATAGATAGATAGATATGGTTTGGCTGTGTCCCCACCCAAATCTCATCTTGAATTGTAGCTCCCACAATTCCCATATATAGGAGGAACCTAGTGGGAGGTAATTGAATCATGGGAGAGGGTCTTTCTTATGCTATTTTCATGATGGTGAATAAGTCTCATGATATCTGATGGTTTTATAAACGGCAGCTCCCTGCACACGATCTCTTACCTGCTGCCAGGTAAGAGGTCAAAGCTATTGGAGAAAGTATTCTGAACCCTTGTAAGGTAAGACGTGCCCTTGCTCCTCTGTCACCTTCCACCATGATTGTGAGGCCTCCCCAGTCATGTGAAACTGAGTCCATTAAACCTCTTTTTCTTTATAAATTATACAGTCTTGGGTATGTATTTACTGGTAGCATGAGAACAGATTAATACCTATATTTTAATATATATGAGATGCTTCCACTGAGAATCAAGTTTTATGAGTTTGCACAGTGGGGCTCAGTGGACAAGAGCTTGCTGAGAAGAGCTCTATCCCTTGCCATGAGGAGCACAAGCTATTAGGTGCCATGGGGCTCTCCCAGCTCCAAAGCCTGGTTCTCAAGGGTCCCTGGGAAATGGATCAGGAAGTTTAGGTAGGAGAGGCTCAGAATTTGCAATGACTGATGATATCATTGTGAAAACAAACAAACATTTAGCCCCAGATCCTCTAAAGAAATGGAAGACAATGTTTTGTTTGCCTATTGAATGGCTTAACATAATATTTTCTCAATCTCGGTCCCGTATCAATTTCTGACAGTACAATTGAGGGCTGATGCAGGACTGCATTGTCTCCAGAGCCAGCCAAGGAAATCGGGAGTTTGGTCAGTGGCTGTAAATATCCTCTTGGTATTTCACTTTGTTTACGCTGAAGTACTCTCTCAGAGGCTGCGAGGGTTCTGGGACACACTGGCACCAGGTTTTCAGTGGGAAAGATCAGCTGCTGAGATAAGGATTGGGGTCCGCCTTGAGCCTTGAGACGTGCCATGAAAAAAGATCTGATTTAGCCATTAAATCCCTAGAAAGGGTGGTGAGTATGACTCTAACAATGGGGTATTCAGAAGAACACTTGGAAGGCAGGAAAGGGATTTTCAAACATAAATGCAGCAGAGTCTTAGGGGAGTGAAGTGTCACTCCCTCTTCTTACGGGGACACTGACCGAGCTTCAGCAAGAAGACTCTTAGAAGTAGGTTCCTACTTTCATGGCCAAGTGATGGCAAAGACCAAACACTAAAGCCAGAAGACAGCAAAGTCTGCTGATGATTTGTTCCCAGGGCAAATTTAGTCCCAATCCACATGATTCATCATTGGTGGTCCTGGCTGAATTTAGGGGGAATGAACTCACTGATCCTTTTTGTTTATAACTGTCCTAACAGACTTGACTACTCCAGAAGCAAGGTCCTTGGCAAAAAAGAAAAAAAAAAAAAAAAAGACAAAGAGAGATATCAGCACATAAAGAAGTCAATGGAAAAACACATGTGCATACACAAAAAAATATGTAGAAGGAGAAAGAACCCTGGAGGTACATTCACCAAGATCTATGCACGGCAGCAGAAGGATTCACACATATCCTTACTGGGTGGTCCACTCTAAGTCCAAGAGATACTCTGAAACTACACATGTACACACATGCACGCATGTGCACATGTACACACACACACACACACACAAACCCCAAGAACTAAAGGGATTATTCAGTATTTGCAATTCTTCAGTTTGAAATCTCTTGTTTGTATTTAGTGTGGAGTGTTTTCCCTAAAGGATATCCTGTTTGAGATTAGTATTGGCTGGTTCCTTTTAACATCCCTAAAGAAACATCCAGGGAAACTAAATAAACCCCCACCCCTCCGATAGCATGCCAAATGATTTGTTTAGAGGGGTCAGAGAGAGAGAGTTAACATGAAGCAAGACATATTCTCGTCTCCTCCTGCAGGTTCCTGGTATAACCCAGAATCCCTAACAGCTTCCCAAAATGAGAAGGAATCTCCATCTCAATATCGGTATAATCGAGGGAGGCAGTGTGGCATTGAAACTGAACCAATCTAAGACTCATTCCTGACTTAGCTACTGTTCAAGCAAATCTGTGCCTCAGTTATCTTGCAAGTAAAATGAGCATAAATGGACTTTTCAAAAGGCCATTGGGAGAAATCAAATGAGCAAAATGTATGTCACAAAAACTATAATGTCACCCTATAGTTTATAATGTACTTTAACTCACATTATTATACACATTTCTCCCATCAGCCTGAAAATATCATATTGACTTCATAGAATGAATCAACAAATGAATGAACAGCTGAAAAAATAAAATGATTAGAAATGCCATTTTTTACCACTTAACTCGGCAACAGATAGTGTATTCTTTATATGCTAAAAAATGTTGTTGTTACTTTTATCAAATTTAAAATATCACATTTCTCCATCAATGTTCCTATTGCCTCTTTTTTTAACAGCAGCCCTAACACTGCATAGGAAATAGAAATTAAGAACTACAGTGACTGATTCTATGTAGACCAGTAAGTTGTACATTGCTATTTTGAAGGTTGTATCTCCTTCAAGTATTTTTTTTTTCTTTTTTTTTTTTTTTTCTTGACATGGAGTTTCACTCTTGTTGCCTAGGCTGGAGATAATGGTGTGATCTCAGCTCACTGCAACCTCCACCTCCTGGGTTCAAGCGATTCTCCTGCCTCAGCCTCCTGAGTAACTGGGATTATAGGCATGTGCCACCATGCTGGCTAATTTTTTTTTTTTTTAATTTTTAGTAGAGACAGGGTTTCTCCATGTTGATCAAGTGGGTTTTGAACTCCTGACCTCAGGTGATCTGCCCACTTTGCCCTCCCAAAGTGCTAGCATTACAGGCGTGAGCCACCGCACCCGGCCTCTTAAACCTGGCTTTTCCCACTTTGCCCCAGCCATTAGCTTAGACTTTCGACAAAGTCTACCTGGATTGCAACAGAAACTTTGCTTTTTTCTCTGCCTTTGGATTTATTTATTTCTGGCACTTTCACAGGGGTAAAGCTGGACAATATGTCTCTTGTCCACCACCTCAGTCCCTTCAGCATTCCTCATAATATCTATGCTGAGTCTTACTTAACAACTTTCGCTTTCCCAAATCACACTCTCTACCTCTGAGATTTTGCCTGAAATGAAAATTCAAAACCCCTTTTCACCTTTGCATGTCAGGTTTCAGGTCAGGTGTCCGCTGCCATGGGAAGCGTTTCTAATACTCCCTCTGTGTCATCCATCTCCTCCCAAATCCTAGAAGATGCCCATGCTGTGTAATCTATAATAGACTGTGGGTATCTTTTTATCATAGCATGAATTGCATGGCATTGAGATTGTATTTTTTTTTTTTTTTTTTTTTTTTGCAGATTTTACCCATTTATGAGCATCTTAAGGAAGGGGATTATGTCAAACATCTTTTTACATTTTGAGACCTTGCCTAGTCCTGGCACAGTATAAGTCCAATGTATGTTTCTTCTGAATAGGCAACTACATGAAAGGACAAATCTGGCAAGGTGAAATTAGTTACCAAATAGCGGCAATTTGCTTGTTTGGAGATTTTTAAGACAAGGTGAGACAGCTATCATTTTAGGGCACTTTGGGGTACAGATTTAGCAGAGATTGGGGAGACTAGATGGTACCTACATCCCTTCTGGTCCTCTGCCTCTAGGCCTGAGCCTGGCAGGGGGGAATAATTTCTTAAGAAAGGGAGGACACAGAGTGAGGGGAAAGTAACTGCTGTTGGGCACGCAGCACACCCCCAGGACTGTGATGGTCTAAATATACTATTTTGTTTTTGCAATAATCATGTGAGAGGTTGGTGTTTTTAATTCCCTTTTTACACATGAAGAAACTGAAATTTAGAGAATTTAACTAACTTTCCCAGATCACATAATTCCTAAGTGACTCAGCTGGGACCGAACCCAATTTCTCCTGGGTCCTTTATCCATGCTTCTGCAACTGGAGCTTAAGTATTCTCTTACTTTAATAGTGTTTGGATTACACAAAACAACAGGATGTGCCTAGGGCACATCTTCCTGGGACGTTTTGCTTAAAAATTTTGGAGAAAATATTATATCTGTGCTCAAAAACCACAAAATTAAATACGTAATTTGTATAAATGTTTAGGATGATGGGAGACATAAACCATTTTTCAGATCTAGGGTTGGCTGCTCTGGGATGGACTTCCAGACTGCTACTTTTTATACACTCCTGCTCTGAGGCCATCAGAACCACTGCACAGAGAAGTTCTGAGATCCTCTGGAGGACAGTCAAGAAAGCAGCAGAGGATGCCAAGAGTGAAGAGGAGGTGATGACGCCATCGCCCTCCCAACTGTGGGACCTACTGCTGCAGAAGGGGCTCCTGCTGGGATACTCATGGCCCAGGGTGGAAGAACCAAACAGCAGGAGTTCATCTGGGAGCTTACCGGCGTAAGCTTGTCCAAGAAGACATTTCCAAACCCTGGGCCCAGGACATCTCCCCTTCCCAAATGAGTAGCAGACTCCAGCTCTGGGTGTGCTGTCTTGCCAAAGGGATGGAGCAAAGCCAGTGGTGTCTGGACCATTCAGAATGAGAACATTGAGAAGAAAAGTTTGAAATATCACTTTTTAAGCTGAATTCAGATGTTTAGTTAGCAAATAATCTTCTACTGGAGTTCCTCTTTCGTTAATCTTTCATTGGTCACCTCACCCTTTGAGCAGAGTCAAAAAATTATCAAGCAATTCTAGGACTTTAATTCTAAATTGACACCTAACAAGTGTATGCCATATTTATTCCACATTAAGATGCAACTATTTTTCACATTTTAACATATCTGATATTGGTATGCCTCTTAAAATCTGTGGCATGTCATATTTTAATGAGCCATTTTATTTCTTAGTGTCACATTGCATAATGATGTATCTTGTCATCAAGGGCTTCTTGGAGTCAAAATAATGTATTCGGTTTTTACCACTGGATTTCAACATAAACACTGCCCGTGTATTTAAGTTTAGTAAGTTCTAAACATTATAAACTGTTGAGACTTTTCTTCATATAAAATCTTCAAATGAAATACTATATGCAAAAGAAATAAGAGGAATTATCATGGTGGAGGCAGGAATGGAGGCCTTCCACCTAAAAGGATCCACTGAGAATCCCCTGGTCTTCCCTGAGACAATTCCATGGCGTATGTCAAAGTAAGTAGACAAGTGGATGAAGGTATACATATAAAACACAGTATAAGCATTAAAGTTAATTTTATTGCCTATTTCCATATCTGCTTCCAGTCATATGCCAGGAGTCAGAATTCTTTGTCATTAATAAAGCCTCATATAACTATTTGACCATATAGATAACAGGAAGGCATAACTTTTATATATTTTAAAAATATAAATATTTATAAAACTCTCTATGATACGTAAAGCTGTATTCAGAAAAAAATTAATGACTGTAAAAATATTAATAAATATATTAATTAAGCATTTGACACAAAGCAGCAGAAAATGAATAACTGAAAAAAGCTTAAGCAAAGTGATATATAGGTATCAATAAAAACAAAGGCAGAAATTAATTGATTATAAAACAAAAAGAGTAGAACTGATACATATACAATGTGATTCTTTGAAAGAAAACAGTAGTTAAAATAATAATAGGTAAACCACCTATTATTATTACCTAAATTAATCAAGAGAAAAAGTGTGAGAAGGAATAATAATAGAAAAACAACTATGGAGAAAGAGGAAATGAAAATAATTACGTGAAATAGCTGCAAATGTCTAAGCAACAGATTTTAAAACCTGGAAGAAATGAACTCTTTTCATGGAAAATAGAAACTGCCAAACTTGACTCAAGGAAGAGAAAAATAAACAGACCAATGGTGCAAGCTGTCAAAGAGAGTCTGGTTTTTTAAACCATGCTGGAATACACGGTTAGAAGTTTCCAAGTTATTATTTTACAGTCCTCATAATAATAACAAAAATATCAAAGATAGCGCTTAAGACCCAATCTAACTAGTGCGTATCAATGCAAAAATTATAAAGTAAGTCTTACAAAGACAATTTAGCACTGTATTGTGTAACAATATATCAAGACCCTCTGAGACTTGTTTAGAAATCTAAGAATAGTTCAATGTTAAGAAATATGTTCTTACAAGTCACCACATTAATAGGCGAAAGGGCCAAAAAGCATACACTCATTTTAATAGATATTGAAAGTCATAATGAAGTTTTCTTTAATATGAAAAAATTAGTATCTCAAACTATGCTACCTGTTTAATAGGAAACTGTTATAAAAATTCCCATTAAAGGAAAAAACAGAGTTGGAAGGGCCATTATCACCACCTTTTTGTAACATCTTTCTGGAAATATTTTCCAATGCAGTGTGACATAAAAAATAACTTAGAAGTTTAAAAAAATGAAGAAGGAAAAATGATCATTATTTACAGATAGTGTGATTTATACTTGGAAAGTTTAATAGAGGCCATTTAAAAATATTTTTTAAAAATAAGAGAATTGATTTAAGTTCTGGAGTTCTGTTGCACAGCAGGTGACTGTAGTCAACAATGATGTATTGTTTACTTCAAAATAGCTAGAGGACAGGACTTTAAATGTTCTCACCACAAAGCAATGACAAGTGTTTGAGGTAATGAATATGTTAATTACCCTGATTCGATCATTACACAATGTATATATATACTGAAATATAACTGTGTGCTCCATAAATATGTACAATTATCATGTGTCAATTAAAAACAAGTAAAACAT
Source organism: Macaca fascicularis (assembly GCF_037993035.2). Classification (NCBI taxonomy): domain Eukaryota; kingdom Metazoa; phylum Chordata; class Mammalia; order Primates; family Cercopithecidae; genus Macaca; species Macaca fascicularis. The sequence goes on from NC_088390.1 coordinate 51,093,411, forward strand.
ATAATAAGTCGAAGCCAAAAATAAATAAATAAAAGAACTGAGTCAATGGTTGATAACAATTTAACCAAAAAAAAGTTAGAAAAATGTAACAAAATTTTTAATCCAATTTACAAAAGGACAATGAAAGATTAAAATACTCAGGAATATTTGCTTAAGAAATGTGAAGGAACTTGACTTTAAAGTTCATCTAAGGAACACAGAACACTTGACTATTCCTTAACTGGAAGTTCTCATGTTCAAAAGAAATGAATTTCCCTAAAGTAATTTGCAAATGCAGTGAATACAAACACATCACATAAGTGACTTATATCATGGCACAAAAATGTGGGAAAATCAGGAAGATTCTGACAAAGAAAAATATTGAAGGAGCACTAGTGAGATGTTATTTTAAAAATTATAAAGCTTCATTAATTTACACTATTTGCTGTTAGTACTGAAAAAGACAGATAACACAGAGACCTCAAAAGTATGCCAAAATACACGTGGACATATAGTGAGTAATACGTATGAGTAGGGAACAAATGAGGTATTCAGGAAATAAGTCAAATATCTATCAATAGGGAACACTTAGACCGTGACATATACACATATTGTGAGGCATTAATCAGCTATTAAAAAGAGTAAGATTGGTTCATATACGGTGATATGGAAAATGTCCAAGGTCTCTGATGTAACAAAGCAAGGAAAACACAAAACCCTGTTTAGCATAACTCCATTTGGAATTTTTTTAAAGCATACATATATATGTGCAGATGCTTGCTTACACGGAAAAAAATCTCTGAAAGTTAGGCAAGAAGGGGTAAATATGATTACCTCTGGGTGTTAGGACTTAAAGCAAAGGGTAAAAGCACTTTTACCTTTTACTTTATGGCCTTCTCAACTATGTAAATGTTAATCATGGTCATGAATTTTTTTATTTAAGAAATTATTTTTTATAATATATGAGACCTTATTTTCTTGTGGTCTTGAGTTTCTAAGACCCAGGACATTTGTGCTTCACACATTATTTATTATTTAATTCTTATAAAGACAACACTGTGGGATGATACTCACTTTATAGATGAGAAAATCGCATTTCAGAAAGGTTAAATAACCTTCTCAAGGTCACAGAGTGCCTCTGTCATGGCCAAAATTTGAATTTGAATTGAAGTCTGTCTAACTTCAAGCCACTGTAAAATACCGGACACTTGGCTCCACTTCTTCATAATTGGTATGTGCATGAGGACACCCCTAGATCTATAAAGGCAAGCACCTTTCCCTCAGTCTTCCCTGCTTATCCAGGCTCTGGCAGAGAGTAGACGCCACAAAAACTATCCACTGAGTGGTGGATAGGTGAAAGGAACAATGGATTTAATGGCTTGAATCATGGATCTCACTTATTTCATTACAACAATTAGATAAAAATCAGAAAACAAAAAATAAGGAAGTAATTATAAAGCTTTTTACCTCTATTCTATCCTTATTACTATCTTGTTTTATGGTAAAAATCGCCAGCTGTCCAGCAGGGTAGAAGCAGCTGCCTGAAGTAGAATCATCTTCCCCAGGCTGCCCGACTCCCTTGCATAAATGGAGCCACATGGCTGAGTTTTAATCGATGAAATATTGGGGGAAGTGAAAAATGCTCCTTCTTGGACTGGCTGATGGAAAATTCCTGTGCAAGTTTCCATCCTTTCCCTTCCCTTGTCTGCAGGCTGGATGCAGAGGTTTCAGCAGAAAATTCAAGGTCTCATGGCAGAACCACAAGTTGGAAGGAGCCAGGACCTCTCAATCACAGCCTGTGGAAGAAGTGCCAGCTGACCAGGACCTTCACATGAACGTGAAGTAAACCATTGTGAGCAGCCACTGAAATTTGAGAGCTTAACCATAACAAAGCCTAGTCTTTTCTTAAATATATAATACTGATCTCTTCCACTAAATTACAAATTTCTGGAGGACTGAACTTATGTTTTGTATCTACATCATGCCTCGTATAACACTGAACATAAAGCAGATTCTCAACAAACATTTGCTGTAATGAAAGGATACTGAGATCTAGCAGGTAGAGATAGATGGAGCCTCTACACTGAATGGAATCAAAAAGGATTTCCATAAGAAAACAAAAATATTTTTTTAAATGTTAAACTCATCTCCCTGTTGAAAATATATTACTCCAACATACTTAGGATCATTTCTACCATGCTCCAGGCATCTTATATAAAAACAGACATCTTTAAAATATTTTTATTAAATTTAACACTTAATAATGTGGATTATTATTTTCTTTTCATTGCACATATATAATTTTCTTTGTTATCATAAGAGGGATGATTGCTAATTAAAGGAAATTGCATATGTAGTAAAATATGCTAAGGTATAAAGAATAAAAATTGCACCCACAATGCCACCATTTAAGAGAGGTGTCCAATCTTTTTCCCTAGACCACACTGAAAGAAGAATTGTCACGGCACACATAAAATACACTAACACTAGTAATAACCAATAAGCTAAAAAAAAAAAAAAAAAAACAAAGACAAAAAAAAACTAATGTTTTAAGAAAGTTTACAAATTTGTCTTGGGCTGCATTCAAAACTGTCCTGGGCCACATGTGGGCCAGAGGCCGCTAGTTGGACAAGTTTGATTTAGAGGTTGCCACTGTTACCGTGAATATACGTTTCTTTAATATACATGTCATTAGCCACTGTGCATGAGCATTGTCATATATTATTAAATATTTATTCATATCATTTAATGGTCATAGAGCATTCCATTGCAAGACATATGTAATTTATTTAATCAATATCTGTTGTTGGAAATTTTTGCTGCTTCCAGATTTTTACATTCATAAGTAAAACTGATGAATAACTTGGGTACACTTTCTTACTGTTTTTGAAGGGTAAATTCCTAAAAGTAGAATGATTGGGTCAAAGATTATGAATATCATTAAGTCTCTTAACATAGGTGGCTAAAATGCCCTCCAAAAATGTTGTACCAATGCATTCCTGAGGAATATTCTTGTAAGCACATGTAATTTATAAGCACACACCTACTCAGCATATATGCCTAAAATGATTATGTCAGTGAAATATAGAACTACTCTGGCAAAGCCAGTCGAAACTAGAAGACTGTTAGAAGAAAAAAAGTGGCAGTGAGGTGCAGCTAAAATAGCCTCCCTTCAACAAATGACCAGTGTCAGGAGCACTTAGGAGGCTTGCTCACATGCCGGGCTTCCTCAGTCAGCTGTGCCATTTAGAAAGCTAAAAAGGCCAGATACTTTTTGTGGTTTTCTGCCCCCTACCTTCAAGCCAGATTCTCAAAACAGCCAGATACTCAAAACATCTTGTCCCCAGGACCCATTTCAAAAGTAAAAAATTCTATATAGTGCAAAAGCATCAAGATCTGAAGACTGTTGGGAATGCAAATCTCATCCATAAATTATGTCGATTATCACAATACAGTACTGTACGAGGGAGGGAGGGAAAGGGCAGGAGGGAGGGAGGAAAGAGGAAGGAAGGAAGGAAGGAAGGAAGGAAGGAAGGAAGGAAGGAAGGAAGGAAGGAAGGAAGGAAGGAAGGAAGGGGAAAAGGAAAAGGAAAAGAAAAGGAAAAGAAAAGAAAAGAAAGAAAAGGAGAGAGAAAAGACAGAAAGAGAGAAAGAAAAGAAAGAGAAAGAAAGAAAGAAAGAGGGAAAGAAAGAAAGAGGGAAAGAAAGAAAGAGGGAAAGAAAGAAGAAAGAAAGAAAGGAAAAGGGAAGGAAGAAAGACAGAAAGTTTTGTTAAAATTTTTAACATAAGTGGCCAGACGTGGTGGCTCACGCCTGCAATCCCAGCACTTTGGGAGGCTGAGGCAAGCAGATCATGAGTTCAGGAGATCAAGACCATTTTGCCAACATGGTGAAACCCCATCTCTACTAAAAAAAATACAAAAATTAGCTGGGTGTGGTGGCTCATGCCTGTAGTCCCAGCTACTTGGGAGGCTGAGGCAGGAGAATCACTTGAACCCAGGTTCAAGATCACGCCACTGCACTCCAGCCTGGCAAGAGAGCAAGACTCTGTCTCAAAAAAACAAAAAACAAAAAACAAAAAAAATTCTAACATAAGTGTAAGAGGTGGTTATACCTTGTGAGCCTTGTAAATCACTTCTAAAGCAGCTTAATTCCCTCATTGCTTTCTTAACTGCAGCCTGTGCCTGAGGATCACAGGATGTCAGCTACCCAGCAAGTCAGGCATTGAGCAAATCAGCCAAATCTGAAAGAGAGAATGCAGCCTCCTTCAGTTAATTTGCTGGATTCAATTTTAAAGTATCAGAGCTGGAACTCCTTAGAGGCCACCAAGTCAAGCTCCTTCAGTTGGTGGAGGTTGGCCTCCTGATTAATGATCAGCCTGGGTCCAAACTGACTCAGGAACCAGAAGATGCATAGAGCAAAAGTTAAGACAGGCCAGATCTGACATCCTCAAAAAGAGTGAAGGCTCAGTCCTTCCATCTGCTCAGCTGCTTAGGAAACCACAACAGTAAACAGCTACAAATACAAGTTATGACCTAGAGTTGTCTATGCCTTAAGTCCCACAGAATAAACACAGAAGAGAACAGAGAGTCACAAGGATTAGGTCACTGGCCTCTGTGGTCCATGTGTCCCTCCCTGCTGACCACAGGGACCTGTGGAAACTGACCGTAGAATGTACTTTTTATTCTGCCCCAGTGCTAAGAAGCCAGCCCAGCCCAGGCCACTTGGACAACCTCCAATATGTGAATGGATTCATCATACTCATTCAGTTCAAGGACTAGAGTCTCAACTACGTCACCAACTTGTCTTCCCCTCCTAAGCCTGTTCTTCATCTTGGCTCTAACACTTTCATCTGTGTTTATGGAACTAAATTTATCCCTCAGGCCTGGTGTTTGACTCCTGTTGTCTAGAACTGGCCTCCAAATTCTACCCTTACACCCACGCCTGAGTTAATGCCTGTCTCAAAGCACTGTCAAGAAGCCTTCCACTCAAATGGGCCTGGTCTCCAGAACAAGCCCATCATGGTTGTAGCAATAGTGAACTTCTCCCTTGGACCTAGTTAAGAGTGGGCTGGAATAGGTGATGGAAAGTAATGCAGAATACAGTGGGATATTAGGTTAGAAAAGCAATTTGGGACCAACTTGTGAAGAGCCTTGAATGCTAAGATGTTTAATTTTACCCTAAAGACAACCAGGAGCTTTTAGAGGGTTTTGAGAAAAAAGCACCCTTGATTAGATCTGTCTGTACTTTTAAAAGACCACTCTGGAAGCAATGTGGAGAATGGATATGAGTGAGACCAGAGAAATGTCAGATCAATTCACAGGGTAGTAGAGTCACACAGGTGAATATTGCTCTAAGTCATGGCAGTGAGGATGAAGAAAAGTGAACATAGTCCCCCCAACATCCCGCAAAAAATTCATGTCTACCCAGAAACTCAGAATGTGACCCTATTTGGAAATAGGACCTTTGAAGATGAAGGATCACAAGATAATATTGTACTGGATTTATTTGTTTTGTTTGTTTGCTTGTTTTTGTTGAGACGGAGTCTCACCCCATCACCTAGGCTGGAATGCAGTGGCGTGATCTCGGCTCACTGCAACCTCCACCTCCTGGGTTCCAGTGATTCTCATGCGCCAGCCTCCCAGGTAGCTGGGATTACAGGTGCTCCCCACCACGCTTGCCTAATTTTTTTCTCTTTTGTATTTTTAGTAGAGATGGGTTTTTACCATGCTGGCCAGGCTCGTCTCCAACTCCTGACCTCGAGTGATCCTCCCACCTTGCCCTCCCAACGTGCTGGGATTACAGGCATGAGCCACCGTGCCCAGCCTCATACCAGATTTAGAATGCACTCTAAATCAAATAACTAGAGTCTTTAAAAGAAGAGGAGAGGCCACAGAGACAAGAGCGAAGGCCATGTGGAGACAGACAAAGGTGTTGGGATTATGCTGCCACAAGCCAGGAACTGCCAGAAGCCCCAGAAGCTGGAGGAGGTAAGGATGAATTCTTCCCTAGGACCTTCAGAAGGAGCAGGGCCCTGATGGCACTTTGATGTCAAACGTCTAGCCTCCAAAACAGTGAGGGAAAAAATTCTGTTGCTTTAAGCCACCCAATTGGTGATATTTTCTTATGGCAGCCCTGGGAAGCCAATACAGTAGGAAAGTAGGAGAGAGAAAATTGACAGAATTGGCACAGATAATAGCTAGGAGCAGAGAGAAAAGATAAAAATAGTTGAAGAGATTTACTATATGAAAAGTATCTCCATTGAAAGTTTTACAAGATTGGTTTCATTTAATCTATAAAATAACCCTATTAGGTAGGTATCACTATTATCTTCTTATTATCTCCTTTTTCCATATGAGGTAACTGAGAAATAATTAACTCATTCAAGATTACATGACTAGTAATCCAATTCAATATTTGAGTCCATATGACTCCAAAATCTCATGTAGCGCTTCCAGATAGAAGGAGATTGGAACTTGGGTTAATATGATTGTATCAGTGAGTCATTAAAGAAGAATCATGAGATATTAAATCTGAGAAATGTTTCTAAGACATTGTTAAATGGAGGAAGCTTTGAAACAAATAGGCACTTGGGTTTGGTTTATTTAAAAAGATAGTCAAAAGCCACTGTCATTTCCCACTTACTATTCTATGTTTACTTAGGTACGATTAACAGGCTGCCTCAAGTTATTCTTCCTCATACAGAGCACACAACCTTCTCATCAAGGGTGGGCAGGTGGCCAGGGGAGCAGTGTTTGTAAATGCAATAGAAGACTATGTCCTCTCCCCCACGTAAGCCCCAGGAAGTGGCTTCCAGGAAAAAGACCTCCACCAAGCCAAGAGGAACTATTCACATCTACAAACAACCCTCTTTGCCAAAATTCTGTTCAGTTTCTTGCTGCACACATACACACAAAGATAGATAAAATGAAGCAAATAAATTATAAAAGGTTACCTTAGGGTAAGGAAAAGGAGGCCATGGATAGAAAAATTAGAGGAAAAAGGAGTTAACGGCCAGCGCGGTGTCTCACGCCTGTAATCCCAAAGGTTTGGGAGACCGAGGCTGGCGGTTCACAAGGTCAGGAGATTGAGACTATCCTGGCCAACATGGTGAAACCCTGTCTCCACTAAAAATACAAAAAATTAGCTGGGTGTGGTGGCGGGCACCTGTAATCCTAGCTACGCAGGAGGCAGAGGCAGGAGAATCACGTAAAACAGGGAGTCGGAGGTTGCAGCGAGCTGATATCACACCACTGCACTCCAGCCTGGCGACAAAGTGAGACTCGGTCTCGGAAAAAAAAAAAAGAAAAAAGAAAAGAAAAAGGAGTTAATCTGATTGTCAACACACTACCTGCATGACATACGCACACAAAAATCATGTATGCCCATTAAACGCACATATAAGAACCCCATGTATGTGCACACATGAGCACACACGGGGGCACACACACATGCACACACACACACACATACTCACACACCTGTCTTTCTTTCTCCATGACTTATGGGATTGTTGTGGGTTTTTTTTTCCTGATGGACTTTTCTTCTTTGAAGGATGAAACACTTCTTATCTCAGAGCTCAAACTCTGGGACAGTTGTAGTGGGAGAGTGGGAAGCATGGAGGCTCAAACTGAGTTCCTGAGAGCCTGGCAAGCGTGTCCTCAGGTTCAAAACTCAGCCTGCTGGGGTTCTCAGCTTACCTCTCTCTGGGTTGGTATATGCATTTTCTAGTAGGGATTGAGTAAAAGGCAGGTTATTTTTGAGAAGCAGGAGGAGGGAGGAGGTTGTCTCTTTCTACTAAGTGCTGACCAACAGCTGTAATTTTAATGGTAGTAACTGACAAAGCAAGAGGAGGGAGGAAATTGCCTCTTTCCACTAAGGGGTGACCAACAGCTGTAATTTTAGTGGCAGTAACTGACAGGAACAGCTTGATGGCATCATGTTTAATGGGAAGAGACCAGCTCACCTCATGCCCTGGTTGCTATGTACAGAGATCTGAGGAGTTCATAACAAAGGCTGTGAGAGTCACTGCTTAGAGTAGAAGGAAACAGGGGCTGTCCCAAAGAAGCGGGGGCTTGCTTTTGTCCAGCCCTGTTGGAATTTATGATGTCTGTAGAGTGGAGTTTATAGAGGTGACTTAGGAGGCAATGAAAACCCCTATGAATTGCTCAGATATCTTTCACTCCAAGAAGCTTCCTAAGTAATTATTGAACTTGGGAGAACATAATTAAAGAACACATGTCTCCCGCGGCCATATTTAGACATAGTGGAAGACTTTCTGGCATTTTGAAAATAGCATCAGTTTCTATCTTATGCATTCTGGGAATTCTCTGACCCATCAGAAATTGGCCACTTCTTGGAGGAGGATGAGAAATGAGCCACACAATTTTAGATGTGAAAACCAAAGGGAAAATGGGTTTCATTAGCCCTGAGGGAAAAAAAGAAGTATACATTTCAAGAATAAATATGCATAAGTTTAAGAAATAAGAAGAAATATTTTCTTTGCTTCCCACTTCATATCCACCCTGAGAAGAGAAAATTGAGGACACATGTTGCTGAGGCCCCACAGTGGATGTAGCTGACCATAATGTTGCCAGGTCCACTGCAGAAATCAATGTTGCTAACCAAAGTGGAAGCCAAGTACCCAGGGCAGGGGGTCTGACAATCAAGTGACTCAAAGTCAAGAGCTCTGTCCCCAAGAGCCCTCTAAGTAAGAGAGGAGGCAACAAGCATTTGTTCTGTTGCAAGCAGGTATAGAGTGCTGGAGGGTGCTAATATTAATACAGATCATTTGGAACTAGAAATGTAAGGCAAAGGTCCTGATCCTCCATCCTATAGTGAGGCATACTTTCCTTTAATGTCGAATCAGAATTTTCTATCTCCTGTCTTGCTACTTTAGGAATCGCAGTCTTTTATCATGTTCCCCATCCCAGGTATTTCTGAGAATCCCTGAGTCCTGTTGGGCTGCCCCACAGGTCCATCCTGTTTGTCAGCTCAGTCAGTCATCTGAGATTGGACCAGCTTTTCGTAGACTCTTCTTACCATCTCATGATCAAACTTCTCAAGACTCATCATCCCCAAAATGGACAGTTACATCTCTTAATTACCCAAGCACAAGAAAACCACTCTGTAGTGTCTAATGTTCCTTTATTGAAGGCATTGGGCTCTAACAGAAAGGAATTGAAACAGACAAGAAGGAAAGTAAATGCTGGATCTGAATATGGCTATTCCCAATATCCACAATGGTCACCCACACCATTCCTTCTGCTTCTTATCATGTTATAGGGGTCAGTTACTTCCCCTCATAAGACAGCTGTCAGCTACATCTCCATTTCCTGGAGCCTGGACTCCCAAATCCTCTGAGTGGTTATACATAGCCCCAAAGGAAAAACAAACAATCTCAGTGATGTTATCCTAAACACAGCAAAGATGACCTTTTAAATTAAGAGCACAGCAACATTGCATCCCATTATCCAGAACATCCCATTGCTGAATAGAAAGGCAGGCTCAGCTCTAATTTTCTGTTACAACAACAGTAACAACAGCAATAATTATAATAGTAGCTATGGTTTATTGAATTTCTACTCTATGCCAATAACAGCACTAACCACTTTTATATGTTATTTTCTAATATTTACATCGATATCAAGGTTAGGTATTCGTCCCATTTTATGCTAAGAAAACTAAGGAGAAATAAAGTAACTTGTTCAAGATCAAACTTTTGGAAAAATTAGAAATAAGATTAAAATCAAGATATTCCAAAACACTGAACCAGTATGATGGCTGACTCCTTCCTCTGAAGTACTGCAGAGGAAAAATACCTAGAAATTTGTCAAGAGAGCTGGAGTTATACTGTTTAGGACTGGTATACGAGTGAGGCTTTGCCTTTGAACAGTAGGAATAACGGCATACATTGGGAGAGTACAGTAAAATAGGAACCCTCGGTGTTTTCCTCTTGCTCTTCTCTGTTGCTGCCTTGGACAAACAATTTCTGTCCTCATCCTTATGGCTCTCAGTTCTGGTCCAGGTGTGTGAGGCAATACAAACAAAGCAGTGCAGAAGATATGTATTTGTGAGGCATTAATAAAAACAGGTGGAGACTAACTGAGCAGACTCCCCATTCCTCCCCTTCCAAACTCTCAAGATTGATTAACTTTTACAATCTCAGGATGCTACTTCCTCTGGGCAAAGAATGAGGCCTTGACCTGAGGGCCAGAAGTAACTAATTGGTTTTTCTGTACCTGGCCTTCTCCTGTGGCCATATTTAGGCATAGCGAAGACTCTGGCATTTTTAAAATAGCATCAGTTTCTATCTTATGGCCCCTGGGAATTCTCTAACCCACCAGAAACTGGCCACTTCTTGGAGGAGGATGAGAAATGAGCCACATCATTTTATTAATCGATGTGAAAACCAAAAGGAAAGCAGGTTTCATCAGCCCTGGGGGGGAAAGAGAAACATATACTTCAGGAATAAATACATGTGAATTCAAGATATCAGCACACATTCCCCCACCTACCCTGCTCGAGGGCTTAGCTCCCTAATCTGAGCTAATTAGGGCTGTTGCAGCTTAAGGTCTACCCTTCTCTGACAAAGTAGCCAATATTTCCTGGGGAAAATGATCTCACAAGGCAAAATAAAAATACATTTGAAAAGCACAACTATTTAAAATAAAAACAACTCGCGGGTTACATATGGTGCCAAAGAAGAAACATTAGAACCGAAAGAGATGATAAAAATTATAAGAAATAATAGATATGAAAAAACCTAGTTAAAATGAAGAAAAAAATCAAATAAATAGCATGAATTAGCTAAGGAACAGATTCAAAAATGTGAAAAACCGGATTGAGGAAAATCTCCCAAAAGGACGGATAAAAAGCCAAGAAAATACAAAACACAAAAGAAAATCTAAGAAGTGGAGGGAGAGAGAAATACGACTAGAATTAATAATATGAGAATAATAGAAATCCCAGAAACAGAAAGCAATAAGCAGAAGAGAAAACATTTGAAGAAATAATGGAGATAAATTTTCCCAAATAAAAGAAAAGAAGGAAGGACACTTTACAGTAAAAGAGTCAGATAATTCCAAAGAGGAGATATAAAGAAAAACCCACATTTGATGTCTTATTTAAAGATGGGAGAATATCAAAGGCAAGGAGACAGTTACAAAAGTTTCTATAGAATAAAAAGCAGATCCTGCAATACTGATCAAGAATCAGATTAATTTCAGATGTTTCAACACCAACACTAGAAACAACCAACAACAAAATAAAGAATTTCTAGGCCGGGCGCGGTGGCTCAAGCCTGTAATCCCTGCACTTTGGGAGGCCGAGGCGGGCGGATCACGAGGCCAGGAGATCCAGACCATCCTGGCTAACACGGTGAAACCCCGTCTCTACTAAAAAATACAAAAAAACTAGCCGGGCGAGGTGGCGGGCGCCTGTAGTCCCAGCTACTCGGGAGGCTGAAGCAGGAGAATGGCGTGAACCCGCGGGGTCGGAGCTTGCAGTGAGTGGAGATCGCGCCACTGCACTCCAGCCTGGGCGACAGAGCAAGACTCTGTCTCAAAAAAAAAAAAAAAAAAAAAAAGAATTTCTAAAAATAGGGTAATATTTTAAAGTATTGGGGGGAAAAAAGTATTTAGAGCAAGAAGTTTATATGCAGCCAAACTGTCATTTAAGTATGAGAAGACGCTAAACATATTCTCAGGCGTACAAATCCTCAGAGTGACACACAAATATTCATACTGAAATAAATTTTGTATTAAGTATTTTAATTAGAATACAGAACATTCCAGGAGATGGCACAGATTTATACAAAGTAATGACAATCAAATACCTTGGTAGATTTTGACGTTATATTAAAAAGTAGCTATAGAGTAACATCAGCAAGATGGTGGAATAGGAAGCCCAAGATCTCACTCCCCAGCAGAAACACTGACTCAACAACAACACATGCTCCAAAATGCCTTTATAAGAATGCCAGAAGCCAGTTAGGAAGTTGCCATATCCCAGGCAAACTGAAAGCCAAAAACATCTCCACTGAAATAAGTAAGAAAAGTCATTTCATGTCAACTGCATGAGACTTTCCCCAAAGCTAGCACAGATCATGATCAAAAGGAAAAGTTCAATGTATAGCTTCTCTTTGGGAAATAAAAGAGAGGAGTAGAATGCACATTCAACATTTCGGCTTTTGAAGGGAATGCCTGGACTGGTTTTTGTCTTGCCTGGCACAGAGTATTGATGGGGAAACCTACATACTTTGAATTCCTGGTAGCCTCTGAGAACAAAAGAGAGCTCCACAACATAGAAGCAGCACCAGAGAACTTGCAATACTGCAGACAGAGCCAATATAGCTCATCAAGATAGGGAGAAAACACCAAAATCATGGCTTTTCCCATAGGAGGAAAAAAATGAGAGAAATGTGTGTGCAACCTTCTGGCTTTTGTGGGGGGGCTTCCTAAGAAATTGATTTCTGTTTCACCTGGTTCAAAGCACTGATGGAAAACTTGCGTACGTCGAAGGCCTGGGGGCCATTGAGAAGGGAGAGAGCTCAGTGGCTTGTGGAAGTGCCAGAAAACTGCAGTGCCATAAACATCCACCAGAGTGAGTAAGAGACTACAGCTCCTGAAAAAGAAACCAGCAAACCTACTAATTGAGAAACAAGCCCAGAGAAAATGCATCCCCAAGAAAGATTTGAAAGACCTCTGGAACCTCCAACCAGGCTAATCAATGAATGTCTTCTCCCATATGAAGCCAGTACTTAAAGACTGGGAGAGGTGGTTATTTTTTTTCAAATGCAAAATCACAACAAAAATTAGAAAGCACACAAACAAGCAAACATGCAATCAAAGAAACAAAAAAACTCCAGAGACTGACTCTCAAGAAATGGAAATCTATGAATTAGCCGACAAAGAATTCAAAATAATCTTCTTAAAGAAGTTTGGTGCACTACAAAAGAACACAAATAGACAACTAAACAAAGTCAGAAAAACAGTGCATGAACAAAATGAGAATATCAAAACAAGATAGAAACTATAAAAAAACAACAAAATATATTGGAACTGCAGAATACAATAACTAAATTGAAAATTTTACTAGAGGGTATCAATAGCAGACTTGATCAAACAGAAAAAAAGAATGAGAAAACTAAAAAAAAGTTCATTTAAAATTATTAAGTCAGAGGAACAAAAATAAAAATAATGAAGAAAATAAAAGTAAGCCTAAGGGACTTATTTGACACTATCAAGCTGACCAATAAATGAATTATAGAAGTCAAAAAGTGAGAAAAGAGAGAATGGAGCAGAGAATTTACCTGAAGAAATAATCACCCCAAATTTCCCAAATCTGAGGAAGAAAGTGGATGCCCGAATTCAAGAAGTTCAAAGGACTCTAACTAGGATGGACCCAAAGAGGCCCATAGGGAGATATGTCATAATAACACCTTCAAAAGCCAAAGACAAAGACAATCTGGAAAACAACAAGAGGAAAGCAACTTGTCGTTAAAAAGTGAGCTCTCATAAGGTTATCAGCAGATTACTCAGCAGAGATATTTTAAAAAAGAATGGAGTGGCATGATATAGTCAAAGCACTGAAAGAAAACAAAATTACCAAAGAATTCTACATCTGGAGAAACTGTCCTTCAAAATGAAAGAATAAGACCTTCCCAAACCAATAAATGCTGAGGGAGGTCATCACCACAACACCTACCATTATAAGAATTGCTAAATAGAGTCCTTCAAGTTGAAATAAAAGAATGCTAACACTAGCAGCACAAAAGTATATGAACATTTAAAGCTCTCTATAAAGGTAAATATATAAATAAATACAGAAACAAATTGTAATGCTGGTGTATAAATCACTTTTATACGGGTATAGAATTTAAAAGAAAGCATACAAATTAACTAGCTATAAAACTATATTAATGAATATAAAATATTAAAATATGTAATTTGTGACATCAATAACATTAATGGGTGGTAGAGAATGAAAAAGAGTAGACTTTTAAATTCTATTGAAGTTATAATCAGTTTAAAATATATCTTATAACCAGAAGATGTTTTATGTTATCTCTATGATAACCACAAGAAAATACCTATGGAATATACACAAAAGAAAATGAGAAAGAAATCAAAGCATGTCACTACAAAAAAACAATGAATCACAAAGGAAGACAGCAAGAAATAAAAGCGGAGAGAAAACTATAAGACATACCAGAAACAATAAAATGGCAATACAAGGTCTTTCTTTATCAGTAATTGCTTTAAGTGTAAATGGATTAAATTCTCCAATTATAAGACATAGAATGACTGAATAGTTTTTTGTTTAAAAAAAAATCCAACTATATACCATCTACAAGAAACTCACTTTAGGCATAAACACATACATTGGCTTAAAGAGAAAGGATAGAAAAAAAAATTCCATGCAAATGGTAATCAAAAGAAAGCAGAAGTGGCCATACTTATATAAAAAATAGACTTTAGTCAAAAACTGTCTTACAAGAGACAAAGAATGACATTATAAAATGATAAAGAGTACATTCACCAGGAAGATGCAGCTCACAGTAGAGTACCCAAATATAAAAAGCAAACATTGACAGAATTGAAGGGATAAATGGACAGTAACACAATAATAGTAGGATAATTCAATATTTCACTTTTAATAAAGGATAGATCAACCAGACAGAAGATCAACAAGGAAATAGAGGACTTGGACAAAATTATGGACCAAATGAACTTAACAGAAATATACAGAACATTCTATTCAACAGCAGCAGAATACACATTCTTCTCAAGAACACATGGAATATTCTCCAAGTAGATCACATTTTGAGTCATAAAACTAGTCTTAACAAATTTAAGAAAATTGAAATCACACCAAGTATCTTTACTAACTACAATGAAATAAAACTAAAATTTAATAGCAAAAGGAAAACAGGAAAATTCATAAATATATGAAAATTAAACAACACACTCTTGAATAATCAAAGAACAAATCACAAGGGAAATTTTAAAATATCTAGAGACAAGTGACAATGAAAACACATTACACCAAAACTTATGGGATGCAGCAAATGCACTACTAAGAGGAAAGTTTATAATGTTAAACACCTATATTAAAAAAGCAGAAAGATCTCAAATCAACAACCTAACTTTATGCCTCTAGCAATGAAAAGAAGAAGAAAAAATTAAACCCAAAGAAGGGAAAAAAATAGCAAACATTAGAGAATAAATAAATGAAATAGAAAAACATTAGAAAAATCAGTGAAAACAAGAATTAGTTCTTTGAAAACATCAACAATATTGGCAAATCTTTAGGGAAACTAAGAAAAAAAGAGAAAATAATAAAATAACAAAAAGGAGAAGACATTACAACTAACATGATAGAAATAATAAAGATCATAGGACTACTATGAACAATTATACAGCAACAAATAACCTAGAATAAATGTATAAATTTCTAGAAGGATGTAATCTACTAAGACTAAATAATAAAGGATTAAAAATCAGAACATACTTATAACAAGTAAGGAAATAAATCAGTAACCAAATCCTCTCAACAAAGAAAAGCCCAGGATCATAAGGTTTGATTAGATAATTCTACCAAGGATTTTAAAAATTAGCACCAATTCTTCTCTTAAAAAAAAAAAAAAAAGATGAGGGAACACTTCTATGAGGCATTCCATGAGGCTAGTGTTACACTGACACCAAAATGAGACATAAATACTACAAGACAAGAAAACTATAGACCAATACCCCTGATTAATGTTCATGTAAAACCCTCAATAAAATACTAACAAAGAAAATTCAACAGCACATTTAAAAATTATAACTGATAATCAAGTGGCATTTATTACTGGAATGCAAGGATGGTTCAACATATGAAAATCAATCTAATAACCACATTAATAGAATGAAAAACAAAAACCACATAATCATATCAAATTGACGCAGAAAATGTTTATGGCAAACTGCAGTACCCTTTTATGATTTTTAAAAAAGCAATTAACAAATTAGGACCAGAAGAAAAACTGAAAACTCTCCCATTACAAAAAGGAACAAGTCGAGAATGCCCATTCTCAACACTTCTAGTCAAACTAGTACTGGAAGTCCTAGCCAAAAAAAAAAAAAATTTAATCAGGCAAGAATAGAAATGAAAAGTATACAAATAGATAATGAAGATGTAAAATTATCTGTACTCTCATAATCACAGATGACATGATCTTATATGTAGAAAACCCTATAGATTTCACAAAAGACTGTCAGAACTATTAAATAATAAGCAAATTCAGAAAAGTTTCAGGACACAAAAATCAGTTGTGTTTCTATACACTAATAATGAACAATCCAAAAAAAATTAAGAAAACAACCCCATTAACAATAGCATCAACAAAAATGAAACACGTAGGAATAAACCTAAACAAGTAGGCAAAAGACTTGTACACCGAAAACGACAAAACATTGCTAAAAGAAATTCTAAGGACATAAATAAATGGAAAGACATCCACTGTACTTGGATTGAAAGACTTAATATTTTTAAATGTCCATATTACTCAAAGCAATCTACATATTTAATGCAATCTCTATCAAAATTGCAATGGCATTTTTGTAGAAATAGAAAAAAAAATTCTAAAACTCCTGTGGAATCTCAAAGGACTCTGAATAGAAGAAATAATCTTGAGAATAAAAACAAGCTGAAGGCCTCACACTTCCTAACTTCAAAACATATTACAAACCTACAGTAATCAAAACGGCATGGTACTGACATAAGGGCAGACACATAGACCAAAAGAACAGATAAGAGAATTCAGAAATAACCTTCACATGCATGGTCAAATGATGTTCAGCAAAGGTGCCAAGGCTACACAATGAGAAAAGATAATCTCTTCAACAAGTGATATTGAGAAAACTGTATAACCGTGTGTATATCCTTGCCTTATACCATATATAAATACTAACTCAAAATGTATTGAAGACCTAAACATAAGACCTGAACTTACACAACTTCTAGAAGAAAACATAGAGAAAAACCTCCATGACTTTGAATTTGACAGTGGTTTCTTGGATATGACACCAAAAGTATAGATATCAAAAGCAAAAATAGTCAAATAAGACTACATCAAACTTAGAAACTTCTGTGCAGCCATGGAAATAATCAGCAGAATGAAAAGGCAACCTATGAAATAAAAGAACATATTTACAACCATATATCTGATGCAGATTGAGTATATCTTATTTGAAATGTTGAGACCAGAACTGTTTTGGATTTCAGATTTTTTGAGATTTGGGAATATTTGCATTTACATAATGACATATCTTGGGGATGGAAACCAAGTTTATATATGAAATTCATTTACATTTCATGTACACCTTATACACATAGCTGGCAGGTAATTTTATACAATATTGTTAACAATTTTGTGCATGAATCAAAATTTTGACTGCTTTTTGATAGTCACCAGTCACATAAGGTCAGGTGTGAACTTTTCCACGGTGACACTATGTCAATACTCAAAAAGTTTCAGATTTTGAAGCATTTCAGATTTTGAATTTTTGGATTAGGGATGCTTAACCTGCGATAGGTTAATAGCTGAATATATTCAAAAAACCCCTGCAACCCAACAACAACAAGAAATTCAATTAAAAAATAAGCACGGGACTTGAAAGAAGATAAACAAATGAACAAGAAGCACATGAAAAGATGTTCAACATCACCAATCATTGGAGAAATGCAAATAGAAAGCACAATACTATATCATCTCATACTTGTTAAGATGGTCACTTGTTCTGTAGTGAACAGGTCTATGCAAACCTCCCTCAAAAAGTCTGAGGAAGCTGAGAGGCTGAAGAAAGAGGCTGACATATCCAGTTTCTCTGAAAGAAACATTTAATAGGGATTTACAATGCCATATCTGTGTCTCAGGCAGTGAGACAAGATGGTGGATCCTGGCACCATCTCTTTTAAGATCCAGGGCTTATGTACCATAAAAAAATGGTACTCATGGTTCAGAAGAGATGTGTAGGGCAACTGAAGTATGATAACATCAAGGTTGTTTTGACCTAAGAGCAGGATTTACAAGTACATGCTCTTATACAAGGAACAATAGATAAAATGAAAATCTTTGAGGCCTTCCCAAAACTGGAGCTAATCAGAAGTCAACATGGTAGATTAGCATCCAAGATGCAGTTGCTTTTGCCCCCATGTCATTATCCACAAATAAGCAAACAAAACAAACAGAAAAGAGAAAATAGCAAGTTTTGGAGAAGATATCAAGAAACTGGAATCCTTGTGCGTTATTGCTAGGAATTTAAAATGGTCACTGGGCATGGTGGCTCAAGCCAGTAATCCCAACACTTGGGAGTCTGACGCAGGTGGGTTATTTGAGCACAGGAATTCAAAACCAGCCCAGGCAACATGGCGAAACCCTGTCTCTACTAAAAATATTTAAAAATTAGCTGGGCCTGGTGGCATGTGCCTTAATCCCATCTACTCGAGAGGCTGAGGTGAGAGGATCACCTGAGCCTGGGAAATCAAGACTGCAGTAAGACATGATCATGCCTCTGCACTCCAGCCTGGGCAGCAAGAGTGAGACCCTCTCTCTAAATACATAAATAAAATGGTGAAGCCACTTTGGAAAACAGTATGGAGATTCCTCAAAAAATTAAAAATAGAATTGCCATATGATCCAGCAATGCCGCTCCTCAGTACAGATTCAAAAAAAAATTGAAAATATGATCTTGAGAGAATATTTTGCATACCCATGTTCATTATAGCATAATCACAATAGCCAAGAGTTGGAAACCACCTACAATATACATCAACAGATAAATGGATGAAGAAAATGTGGTATATACATATAATGAAATATTATTGGCCTTAAAATAGAATGAAATTCTGCCATATGCAAAAACAGAAGTGAACCTTGAGTACACCATACTAAGTGAAATAAGCCAGTTACAAAAAGACAAATACAGCAAAATTCCTCTTATATGAGGTATCTAAAATATTCAAACTCTTAGAAACAAAAAGTTGAATGGTAATTTCCAGGGCCTGGGGGGAAGAAGAAAGGGAGAGTTGTTGTTTCATAGATACAGTGTTTCCATTTTACAAGATAAAAAAGTTCTAGAAAGCTGTTGCCCAAGATGAATACAGTTAACATTCTATACTGTACACTTTAAAATGGTTACAATATCAAATGTTATGTATTGTTGATCACAATTTTAAAAGTAGCTACAATTGACTGGGTGCGGTGGCTCACGCCTCTAATCCCAGCACTTTGGGAGGCTGAGGTAGGAGGATCACTTGACATCAGGAGTTTGGGACCAGCCTGGCAGACATGGTGAAACCCTGTATCTACTAAAAATAAAAAAATACGAAAATTAGCCGGATACGGTGGTGCCATATGCCTGTAGTCCCAGCTACTCAAGAGGCTGAGGGAGGAGAATCGCTTGAACCCAGGAGGCAGAGGTTGCAGTGAGCCAAGATCATACCACTGCACTCCAGCCCAGGTGACAGAGCAAGACTGTCTCGGAAAAAAAAAAAAAAAAAAGGTGTAGCTACAATCAAAGACAAAGAGAAATTACATCCATAATAACCCAGAATTAAAAGTCTAAATTAGTGATTCTCAAAGTATAGTTCCTAAACCAGCTGCATCAGAATCTAGGAATTTACTCAAAATGAAACTCCTCAGGTTCCACCCCAGACCTACTGAATCAGAAACTCAGGCGGGTTACAGCAATCAGTGATTTAACAAGCCCTCCAGGTGATTCGAATATACCTGTAACGCTTGAAACTCACTAGTCTTGGTCAGCTATTTTTAAAGTGTGGTTTGTGAGACACCTTCAAGTCATCCATGAGAGCAAAACCATTTTCATAATGCCAAAATGTTATTTGTCTTTTGGCTCTCTCTCATGAGCATGTAGTGGAGTTTTCTAGAAACTATAGAATTTATGAAATTATAAAAAATGGAATGTAATAGCATATATGAGAATCCAGCTGTTTTCTCTAAAGCAGAATTTTTTTTAATTGGTTGAAATGCAAAATAATACCACTCTTTGGGAAGATACAATTATTTTTAAATAAAAATATATTATGCTCTCATGTAGTGATTTTTTCAATGAATTAACGAATCTTTTAAATTTTCTTAGTTTTACTTTTTAATATAAGTTTTCATAGATATAACTCTCATAAACAAAATGTTTTTGGAGTTCCCAATACTTTTTAAGGGGATAAAGAGCTTCTGAGACTAAAACTTTGAACTATTTGTCTAAGTATTATCAACATAATGGAAGATGGGAAACAGTGTATATGAGAGTAAGCTAACATCTGTTATAATGGGATACAAAATAAGAAAGGATTAAAAAGAAACTTTAGTGAGATATACTGAAATTTAAAACTGATGGCAAAACAGATGCAAGTATACTAATAATTGCAACAAATGGACTATTCCAATTAAAAGGCAAAGACTGTCAGATAGGACAAACAAAAGGTACAAATCTGTGTTACTTATAAGAAACACAGAAAATACCATGCTAATATTGAAAGTACGAGAATGGGGCTGGGCGCGGTGGCTCACACCTGTAATCCCAGCACTTTGGGAGGCTGAGGCAGGCGGATCATGAGGTCAGGAGATCTAGACCACCCAGGCTAACACAGTGAAACCCCGTCTTTACTAAAACACATACACACACACACAAAAACTAGCTGGGCGTGGTGGCGGGCACCTGTAGTCCCAGCTACTCGCGAGGCTGAGGCAGGAGACTGGCGCGAACCCAGGAGGCAGAGCTTGCAGTGAACCGAGATTGCACCACTGCACTCCAGCCTGGGCAACAGAGCGAGACTGTCCCCCCAAAAAAAAAAAAAAAGAAAGAAAGAAAAGAAAAGACAAAGTACAACAATGGGAAAATACCATGCAAACAGCAAACACTAACCAAGAAAAAGGTGACATGGCTATATTCTCATCACTCTAATCAGACTTTAAGGTAAGAATAATATTAGAGATAAAAATATTTCTTAATGATAAAAGGTTCAGTTCAACAGGAAGATATGCCAATTCTTAATCTGAATACACCTAATAATTGAGCCTCGATATAAAGCAAAAAAAATGACAAGACTTGCATGCAATATCTAAAAATCTAAAATTATACTAGGAAATTTTAACACGCATTTTGCAGTAAATGGGATCACAGGCAAAAATAAATGGGTAAGAATATAAGTGATTTGAAAAATGTCATTATCAAACTTGTCCCAATTTTTATACTTGAACAATTACTCCAAAATTTTCCAAGACCCACTCATTCTTCCTGGTTTTCTTGGAAATTTAACAAATATTGCCATATGCCAGGTTACAGAAAAAGTTTTGAAAATTTCAAAAGATTGTAGTAATCTAGAGTATGTTCTCTGGCTATAGTGGACTTAAGTTAGAAATATGTAATAAAATCCCTATATGTTTGGAAATTAAGCAATTAATTTCTACATAATTAATGGAGCACAGTCAAAATCACAATAGAAATTAGAAAATATTTTGAAATTGTACTAATGAAAACATGACATATCAGAATTTGTGAGATGAAGATAAGACCCTAGTGAATAGAAATGTACAACATTAAATGCACATATTAGAAAAGAAGAAAGGCTGAAAATCAATTAGCTAAGCATTAAGTTAGTTTTTAAGACTAGCAAATTAAACCCTCCCAAAATTTTTAAACACAATTTTTAAAAGAAGAGAAATTAATGAACTAGAAAACAAACGAACACTAAAGAGTTTCAACAAAGCCACAGGTTGATTCACTGAAAACACTTCTTGGTAAGATTGATAAATGCTTAGCTGGGTCAATTTTTTAAAAGATTAAAAGCAACAGGAATATTAAAATGGGCATTGCTACATATCACACAGCTATAAAACAACTACAAAGAACTTTATACCAATATATTTGAAAATTTAAATAAAATGGACAATCCTAAAAAATTATATTGTGCAAGCTAGTATAAGAAGATATAGTTCCCAAAATAAATGCAAGAAAGATATAGAAAGTGTATCTTCTGGACATTGGCCTAGTCAAAGAATTTATGACTAAGACCCCAGAAGCAAATGCAACAAAAACAAAAAATAAATAAATGGGACGTGATTAAACTAAAAAGCTTCTGCACAGCAGAGAAATAATCAAAAGAGTAAACAGACAACTCACAGAGAGGGAGAAAATATTTACAAACTATTTATCTGACAAAGGTCTAATATCTAGAATCTACAAGAATCCAAACAAATCAGCAAGAAAAAAGCAAATAATCCCATGAAAAAGTGGGAAAATGACATGAATAGACACTTCTCAAAAGAAGAAACATGCAAATGACCAACAAACATGAAAAAATGCTCAAGATCACTAATCATCAGAAAAATGCCAATTAAAACCACAATGAGATACCACTTTAACCCAGCCAGAATAGCCATTACTAAAAAGTCAAAAAACAAGAGCTCTTGGTATGGATGTGGTGAAAAGAAAATGCTTATACACTGCTGGTGGGAATGTAAGTTAGTACAGCCACTATGAAAAACAGTATGGAGATTTCTCAAAGAACTAAAAGTAGATCTACTATTTGATCCAGCAACCTCACTACTGAGTATCTACCCAAAGGAAAATAAGTCATTATATCAAAAGATACCTACACATCCATGTTTACGGCAGCACAATTCACAATTGCAAAGCTATGAAAGCAATCTAAGTGCCCGTCAACCAATGAAGGATTAAAGAAAATGTGGTATATATATACAACATGGACTACCATACAGCCATAAGAAAGAATGAAATAATGTCTTTTGCAGCAACTTGGTTGGAGCTAGAGGCCATTATTTTAAGTGAAGTAACTCAGGAATGGAAAATCGAAGACTATGTTCTGCCTTCTAAGTGGGAGCTAATCTATGGGTATGCAAAGGCATATAAAGTGGCATAATGAACATTAAATACTCCGAAGTGAGGAGAATAGGAGGGGGCTGAGAGATATAAACTTACATGTTGGGTACTGCACTCATTAAACAAGTTGAGTACTAATTAATAAATGAAGAAAAACCTTAGGCCCTGGTATCTTCACCAGTGAATTTTTCCAAACATTTAAGAAAGAAACAAAACTAGTCTTAGCTAAACTCTTGTAGAGAGTAGAAGAGAAAACAATTATAAACTCATTTTTTAAGCCAATAGAATCTTGATATAATACTAAGCTAAATGCACCAAAGATTCATGAAAAAGGAAATGTATAGGCCAGTCTCTTACTCATGCACACAGATGCAAACATCCTCAACAGAGTATTAGTAAATCCAATTCTGCAATCACCCAAAAAGAATAACCAAGTTGCATTTATTAAGGGCATACCCTGTTGTTTCATACTAAAGTTAACCAATATGATTCCACAAATTAAGAGAATAAAGAAAACCTCAGCCGGGCGTGATGACTCATGCCTGTAATCCCAGCACTGTGGGAGGCTGAGGCAGGTGGATCACGAGGTCAGGAGATCGAGACCATCCTGGCTAACATGGTGAAACCCCGTCTCTACTAAAAATACAAAAAAAAAAAAAAAATTAGCCAAGCATGGTGGCAGGCGCCTGTAGTCCCAGCTACTCGGGAGGCTGAGGCAGGAGAATGGCATGAACCCGGGAGACAGAGCTTGCAGTAAGCCAAGATCATGCCACTGGCACTCCAGCCTGAGCAACAGAGTGAGACTCTGTCTCAAAAAAAAAAAAAAGTAAAGAGAATAAAGAAAAACTCATATAATCACCTTAATAGATGAAAAAGATGTCATAAAACTTTTTAATATTATATAAATAATTTTTAAATCCTTAGCAAACTAAAATAGAGGGGAACTTCTTTAATCTGATAAAGGCTATCTAGAAAAATGAGAGAGGAGCATCTACTATACACGGGGATAGGAGAGAAAAATAGTTCATAATGCCAGCTATGCAGTTTGGAACCTTAAGTGGGTGGGACTTATTCTCAGTCAACACTCAGTTTTTCTAGACTCCCTTTTCATCTCATTAATTCATATCCCTTCAGAAAACTCAAGGCCACTTTGATGGAAGGTCAAGTGACCTATTTCTCTCTAGTCTTATACATACCTGACCCATGCTTCGCATATAGTCACATCATGTCTGTTAGAAACAGTAATTCAGTAGATCATAACCCTAAAACATCACTACTAAGTTTTATTATTCTTCCCTACCTGCTGTCATGGCAGTGGAATTTTTTTTTTTTCTTTTCTTTTTTTTGCCAGTGGGAGTTAAATCTCTCATCTGGACCATAGTGTGTTGACTTCGCTCTTCCCTGTACCCATTAAATTAACTAAGCAATAATTTCCTGACTGGGGAAGTAATCGGGATAGCTTCACTTTCCCAGGTTTCCTCCCTCCTTTTTGGCGTGTTAGGTTTGTGTTTTGCTCTTTTCCCTTCTCTCCTCTTGTCCCTCTATCTGATTTGGCTGAGGATTACTTTTACTTTTTCCCATCATTCTTTCAGCTTTATCTACTTGGAAATATCGGTTAACCAAAGTTTAAGTGAACGCAAGTCTTAGCCTATGATTCTAAAACTTTCATAAGCTAAAGTTCTATGCCCAACATTATTACATTTAAAGAAAATAACAAAAAGTTTGAAATTACAAGAGAGAGTGTAATCTTCCCATTCCTAGGCACCATAACTCTGGAAAAATACACATCTTTTGTTCCAGATTCAAAATATTAATTTCCTACAGAGCTCCCAGTTTCATAAATTCACAACTTCCTTGGGAAAATCCCCATAACACTAGAAAGCCACTTTATCCTATTTCAGTGAACTTAGTTCTTAAGGAGGCTTGCATAAAAAAAAAGAAACCAAAATATTTAAGGACTGGTTTTAGCATTAATTACATAATTTATAAATTATCTTACATAATTATGAATTCTGAACAATTCTGAAGGGCCTAATCCTCTTAGACCTTAACTCTGCTAACATGTAGGTCTACTTATCTATAAAGAGAGACAACAATTTCAACATTGCTGTGGATATCTGTAGACATCTTTCAGTGGAAAGCTGAAAAGTTTTCACTATAGGAAGACATTATCATTTCTGATGATGGTCAGATCACCAGATTCCAGGGGGAGGTCAGGTAAGTGGACTTTTCTTTTTCTCTCCCTCTTACCCACTCCTTTTCTCTCTATCCCAACTCCACTAATTGAAAACGGTAATAAGTAGATACCTTGGAGCCTCTAGCCCTCTGACTACAATAAGTCCTGAAATCATCTTTACATCACTAGAAAAGAGATATTTGCCTCCTGGCAGTTTAAAGCAACAGCATCATGACAGCATCTCTCCTCTGCTTTCTTTGAGCTCTGTACAACTGGAGTCAGATTCCTTGAGGAGGAGGGGAGAGAGGACCATACAATGAGTAGACAGACCAAAGTCAGATCATAGGAAGGCAAGTTGGTGCAAATGCTTCCTCAGCCCTCTCTTCATTTCTTCTGCATTTGAAGATTTTGTTACAATTCCAGTTCCCTTTCTCTCAAATGAAAGCCTAGTGTGGAGCATAGGTTTTTCAAGATATGAGGGCAAAAGCATACTAATTAAGCCCAGCTGTTGGCCTCTGCTCTCCCTCCATGAATCTGGCCTTACATCAGAGGTCTTACGTTTGGGGAAAGGAGGGCTGGTAACTCCAAGCACAGAGGGGAAGGGAAGTTTGATTTTCATGTAAAAAGCACAGAGGGATTTTTGAAGCCATGATCCTTTGTTTAGCTGCGTTGTAATAGATAGTACAGTTGCTTTGCAGTAAAAGGATTTAGGGCTTTCCAAAGGGTTGAGAGGTCTTGGAACATGTCTCCACTGCAGGCTACAGAATCATGTTGTCAAGAAACTTGAAATAATATAAACAATGATTATAAAATCCAAATGCCACTTGGAAAGGGGATGTGGTAAGAAGAAAATGAGATAATATCAGTTAAGTACTTAGGAAGTAACAGGGACCTGTAATAGCAGCAGTAATTGTCCCTATTGTATAAATTTAATGTTTATTTTCCTATGCTGTTCTTCATCAGAGGTAACAAGTCTTGATATTTTGTTAATACTAACCCTTCCAAAGTCATCAAGATATTGTACATAACTTCTGTTACCTCATCATCCTCATGTCCTTGGCCATATTCATGAATTCATTCAACAAATATTTACTGAATACCTATTATATACCAGGCTAAGTACTAAATGCTGGAGGTTCAAAGATCTGGTCCTTGCTCTTAAAAGGCTTACAATTGAGTTAGAGAAACAGACACACGAACAACTAACTTGAACATAAAGCGGAGAGAGAGAAACACACCAATAGTGAAGAGGTTAAGGTGAAGATTCTTGCAAAGCAGCGCTGGAGAGTTACAAAGTAGGCAGCCAGTTCAAACTAGGAGGGGGCAGGGAAGGGAGTTAGAAAAAAACTTGCAGGAATAGAGGAAGCTTGCGCTACCTTCCGAATTGAATGAGGACTTGGTGTCCACCAAATCAAAGAGAGAAAATTGGGTAAGAGAGTAGCCTAAACAAGGTAGGGAAAGCCACAGGACCGTGGGTCACCAAGATGTCTTAGTACAATGGCAAATCATATCTGTGCCTGGAACCAGGGAAGACGAGGAGTTCAGGCAGGAGTGGAGGAGTAGGCTGGAACCAGATCATAAAAGACCTTGTTTATGCCTTGTTGTACTCCCACCTCTTCGTGGCCAAAGGAGGCGGCCAGCCAGATACTAAGGAGCAGCTCGAGGCGTGAGATCACAAGCACATAAAGACAGAAACCCCATTATACGAGCTTCCAGAGGGGACACCAGACAGTCCAGAGATACTCCAACTCACAAGTCCAGTTCTAAAACTCAGGAACTTGGACTTTTGTTTTTGCTGCAGGGCTGGATTCAGAGAGCACACAATGCCCAGTGTTGAAAGCCCCTTTTTGGAAGGAAGAACAGTTACACATCTGGGAAAGGTTAGGGTCATACATATAAATGAGGGGAACGGAGCACATTACTCTGAGACACTCCGTCTGTGACGTCAATCACTGCTGGGTTTGGACAGAGGCTCTCTCTTGTGCAGCAGTCAGGGACCCATTAACTTTGCCCAGTGCCTGAGTGTTTATGTGGAAAATGTGAGGCCAGGAAGTTTCTCCTAATTATGATTTGGAGGTTGTCAAGCAGCTATTCTTTAGTAATTGGTTTCTGTCTTTTCTACCTTCCCAGCACCACTCAGTTGCTATTTTCTCTTTTGTTCTAGCCCTATTTCTCTCTTTCTCCTTCTCATCTGCTTATATAAAAAAAAAAAAAAAAAAAAAAAATCCATTATAGACCTCGGTGATTGCCTCCACCCTTTTCCTCTCCATGGCTGCAGGCCCAGCTGGGAAGTGAATTTTCAGAGCACATAGTCACATATAACATAGTGAGTGTTTGACTATCGATTACTTTCTTTTTCAAACTTCTGGGAACAAGCCGTACTCTACACAGGCACCAGCATGGCCAGTCTCCACTGCCAAGTCATAAAGAGACAGGAAATTGGACCAGCACCATCTCTTACCCTCTCTGGTATCAATCAAATCTAAAGAAAAGGATGGCAGATGCCAAAATCTGTATGCAGGAAAGTGTTCTCAGCCCGCATTTTTCCTCCCTCTTCTTACCTCTATCCTATTCCCAACACATCCAAGGCCATGATCACCTACTCAAATAATAACTTGGAGAACTAAAAACCTGCATCTTGTAACTACCATTATTCTATGTAATTCTGGGCCAATGTGAGACACCCCAGTGCTCCACTGCCAACTCCAAGGGAAAAAATCATTAACATCCCCTTATAATAAGTGATTATCTGTATACAGATGACCCACTTTAAGAATGACTGATGATTGGCCGGGCACAGTGGCTCACGCCTGTAATCCCAGCACTTTGGGAGGCCGAGGCAGGTGGATCACGAGGTCAGGAGTTCAAGACCATCCTGGCTAACACGGTGAAACCCCGTCTCTACTAAAAATACAAAAAACAAAAAAATTATCCAGGTGCGGTGGTGGGCCCCTGTAGTCCCAGCTACTTGGGAGGCTGAGGCAAGAGAATGGTGTGAACCTGGGAGGCGGAGCTTGCAGTGAGCCAAAATCGCGCCACTGCACTCCAGCCTGGGTGACAGAGCAAGACTTCGTCTCAAAAAAAAAAAAAAAAAAGAATGACTGATGATTGACAGGGCAGTTTAAGTTCAAGTCTACTTTTATGTTTGCTCCGCTACTTTCCCCACCACCCATTGATCAGCCTCCTCCTCAGTAAGTGCTGCTGGGAAGCCTGAGAAAGGCAGAGAAGAGTAAAAACACTTGGAAAATACAAACAAAATTTAATCATGCCAGCCTCAACCAAGCATGAACTGAAAGGCAAATAAGAGAGAGAGAGAGAAATATTATTATACATATTTCAATATATATACAATATACATTCATATATACAATATACATATATAGTGTATATATATACACATACATATACACACATACATATACACACACTATATATATGTATATATACACACTATATATGTACATTTATATCTATAGACACACACTATGTATGAGAGAGAGTAAGAGGTCTGTACAGATACCGATACAGTTTGGCTGTTTCCCACCCAAATCTCATACTCAATTGTAATCCCCATAATCCCCACATGTCAAGGGAGGGACCTGGTGGAAGGTGACTGGATCATGGGGGCACTTTCCCCCATGCTGTTCACATGATAGTGAGTGAGTTTGCATGAGATCTGGTGGTTTTATAAGGCAGTTTTCCCTGCTCTGGCTGGCTTTTCTCTCCTGCCGCCATGTGAAAAAAGTCCTTACTTCCCCTTCACCTTCCGCCATGATTGTGAGTTCCTGAGGCCTTCTCAGCCATGTGGAACTGAGTCAATTAAACCTCTTTCCTTTATAAACTACCCAGTTGCAGGTGGTATCTTTATAGAAGTATGAAAACAGACTAATACAGATATTTATTACCTTATTTTAATTTATATTTTATTGATGTAAATGTTACATTTGATAATATACACATATCTTCAAAAAACACCTTGGTAACTTTCGGTGTGTGAACATGCATATGCGTGTGTGTGTGTGAATTAAACAAAGCTGTTTATCTACTGTTTATCTAACTATAAAGTTTCCTTCATAACCTTCTCAGTCAATACCCACCCCTGGAGGGAACCACTATGCTGACTTCTATCATCATAGATTAGTTTTGTCTGTCTTTGTCATCATATACATTGAATTATACAGTTTGTACTCTTTTTGCCATCTGGCTTCCTTTGCTCCACATAATATTTGTGAGATTTCCACTTTGTTAAATTTAACAAGATTCTTTTTCATTGCTGTGTAGTATTCCATTATATGAATACACCACAATTTATCCATTCTACTGTTCAATCACTTAATTTTGAAAATACTATTAGTTCTTTAGGACAACCTGGGCTACTCATCTTCTTCAGTCAGGTACTAAATACACTACAGTAGACTCTACATAAGTGGCTTACAACCTCAGTTACATATTGGCATCATTTGAATACATTTTTACATTACTTGTGGCTTTTAACTGTAGCTAGATGCTCACGGGGATCCAAAAACCTCTGTGAGAAGACATACTTCCCACGAATTCCTAAAATAATTCAAGGATTTATTTATTTTGATTGAGATTAGAGAATTTAAAATGTAATTATTTTATTTATATTTTATATAAATATATTTTATAGAAAATGTATTTATTTTATTTATAATTAATTTATTGAGTTATTCTGTGCTTATGTAGCATAACATAGAGATGACGATGATGACATATATTACATGTTGATGCTTCCTGTATACCAGGCACTGTGCTAAGCACCATACACTTGCATTCTCTAGGTGGCTCACTATTGAAATCCCAGTACCTTGCACTATGGCTGGCACATAGCAGGTGTTCAAAATTTACTGTGTACGCAAATTTAAGTTGATCTCCACAAAACCTTTTGAAATGAGTTTCATTCTCCTTTTAGAAGAAGAAAATTAAATGTCAGAAATTTAAAAACTTACCTGAAGATACTGAGCACAAATATGGGGAAAAGTAGGAATCAAATCCAGGTTCTAACCATTCTACTAGTGTATCCTTGCATGAGACCTAAAGATATGGCCTTTCTGGTAAGGTAGGAATAGGAGGAGAGCAGTGTTGATCCCAGATCAGAATTTGGATGACCTGGGCAGAATCTGAAAGAAATTCAGATACAAGGAAAAAGTGGGGTGCTTGTTTTCATTAACAATTGACTATTGGCAAGACACCTTGCTCACTGGAGTGGGAAGCGTGAGGATATCTATTACTTTTCAACAAGCTCTATGAGTTTGTTTTATTATCTCCACTTTATAGGTGAGGAAACTAAGGCTTCAGGACATTAAATATTATACAACACAAAGCCATGAGTTCACAACAGTTGTGTAAGCACAGTTCTAAACTAGGTCTATCTCATTTCCAAGGCCATGCTCTTTCTACTGCATCCTGCTGACAAGAAGGGAAAGTGTGGGAACTGATGGAGGTTCAGCAGGCTCTGTTGTCAGCCCAACAAAAGCACCAAAGAAGGCAGGAGGAAAATAGAAACTCAAATAATACATAAAATTACAGCTTTTGTTTACTGAACACTTGCGATATGCTAGATAATGTACTAGAAGTTTTCATGCATTATCTAATTAACCTTCACAACAATCTCTGAGGAAGGAAGTATTTTTATTCCCACATTATAGATGAGTCACTGAGAGTTAGAGAGGTCAAATCACTTACACAATCACTGTTACTAAACAGCCAAGCCAAGATTAGAAGTCAACCATTTGGCACCCAATTGCACACTCTTAACCCCTATGCTACCTGGACTCTTGAGGCAGAGATTGGAGAAAAGTAGCCATGTGGGTAGAAGCAAAGTACCAGGAGAAGTTCTAGGAAGCTGTAATATACCAGATCTAAGAGAGCTCTAGGTCCAAGGCCAATCCATGGCATGGAGGTTAAATCTGTAGACCTGTGGTCATAACCTAAAGGTGATAGGTGGACCTAGGGACCAAGCAGTATATTTCCAGGGATCAAGATGGTTGAAAATGAAACACAAACAGTATGAATACATTTTCAAGAATAGCTAATGACCTTAAAAGTTGCAATTAGGTGAGGTTCGAGCTCCCTGGTTCTCCCAAACAAGAGAAAATCAGGAATAAGTTAAAGAATGTTTTAAGCCTAAACCAATTTATTGATTGCTGTGAGATGCTGAACTGAGGACACTCCTTTACGCCACCTAGTAGAAGTGGTGAGATAACCTTGTGTTGGTCACCTGTGCTTCCCAGACTTAACAATTTGCATTTTAAAATGTCAACCTTACCTCAGCTAGACTATCTACTAAGACATGTATATTCGTAATAGGCAACCTTAAGTAGCTACATTCCAGACACTTCCTGGGGTTTGTAATCTTGAAGTAGTAGTCTTGTGGAGTACTCTGCTGCCAAATACCTACCAAAAACGCATCAGAGCAAAACAAAATTTGAGAATTATTTTTAGAAATAAAAACAGATTCTTTAATCTGATTATTAAAATAACACATTTAAGTGCATGCATACAATCCTTGTGTCAGCTGGGGTCTCCTGTATTTTAAGATTAAAAGCAGATTGTGTGAACCCCTTATCTTTGCCTTGAGGTAAAATCCATTATTTTCCCCATGATTTTAATGAAATACTACAAGGCTTACATGCTTGTAATCACCAAGGGCTCTGTCGTCTGGCTTTCTCTGAATCTTGGTTCTTTACTGTGCCTTACTCTAATTCCATTCTGGTGTTGACCTAAATGCAAAAATCAGTTACATTCTTCTTGTACAAGTTCTTGGTGTGTGAAACAGACTGTAATAAACGGACATGGTAGCAATGCAAATAACTGAAATCCACCACATCACTCAGTCATGCTCATTTCTCCTTTCTCTTGCTTCCACTCTTTTCTCTACTCTTCTTCCACTCTCAAATTCCTTTGCATTTCCACTGCACAGTGAGTTAGTTGTCTTTTGTGTGATTTTGTATCTTGCTAATCCAAGTCCTCGGCGCCACACCTTCTTCTCCTAGCAGCTTATAAAGGTATTTTATGAAAGAAATACACTTTTTTAAAGATGAAATCTAATGCCTGCCAGTATGATTTTTTTAACCTCACTTTTAGAGCTATGCATTGTTAATCTCCAAGAAAGGAATCACATGTGGCTATTTGCAAATATTTGAACTTTTGTTTCCTTAGAGCATCCTTCAGGCCTAATGATGTACCGTGGAAAACACTGGAAAATGCTGGATGAATCCCATTAGTAAATAAAACAAAAAATCATAAAAAGAAACAGTTTTTTAACAGTGGTATCCTATTCTCATGACCAATCCCTTAGACAAAAGGAAATTTGCTCACACTCAGTAGCACAGCCAAGTGACAAAAGCATTGAGAAAAATCAAAGGCACTATTACCTCTCTAAAAGTAAAATACTTAGAAAGGAAACATTTTTCTAAGCCATATACAATGAGTATGACCTAGGTAAAATATCCTTTTCTTACTGGCTGTGATCTACTCAGTCTTAAAATTCTGGGAAGGTGATTTTCTTAATGAAGTCATCATAGAATTCTCTGCTTCAGGAAGGTTAAGTGCTATAATTTCTTACCTCTACACTCCTGTTGTGTGTTACTCATACAGCTAGCAGGGCCCTTAATGAATTGCGGTATTGTTCATTATCTGTTCCTCCTCTGCCCTCCTAACTAGGTGGAGAGTAACCTGATGTCAGGGAATGTGGTTCTGCACTTCTCAATTGACATGAATGAAAATTATTATTTGGATTGTCCAGTTAAATGAAAGTATAGAAGCTACTTTTACAGACTGGGCACAGTGGTTCACGCCTGTAATCCCAGCACTTTGGGAGGCT
The DNA here is from genome assembly GCF_037993035.2 of Macaca fascicularis. Classification (NCBI taxonomy): domain Eukaryota; kingdom Metazoa; phylum Chordata; class Mammalia; order Primates; family Cercopithecidae; genus Macaca; species Macaca fascicularis. The sequence goes on from NC_088390.1 coordinate 51,126,316, forward strand.
GAGGCAGGTGGATCACCTGAAGTTAGGAGTTCAAGACCACTCTGGACAACATGGTGAAACCCCATCTCTACTAAAAATACAAAAAATAAAGTAAAATAAAAGAGCCAGGTGTGGTGGCACACGCCTATAGTCCCATCTACTCTCGAGGCTGAGGCAGCAGAATCGCTTGAACCCGGGAGGCGGAGATTGCAGTGAGCCGAGATCATGCCACTGCCCTCCAGCCTGGGTGACAGCAAGACTCTGAGAAAGAAAGACAGAAAGGGAGAAAGGGAGGAAGGGAGGGAGGGAGGGAGGGAGGGAGGGAGGAAGGAAGGAAGGAAGGAAGGAAGGAAGGAAGGAAGGAAGGAAGGAAGGAAGGAAGGAAGGAAGGAAGAAAGGAAGGAATTTTACAATAAGTAAAACATTTTTTTAAACTTTCAGTTGCCTAGAAATCTCCACATCTTTTCAGTTTTCCATAAACTTTCAGTAAGCTTTTTTGAGGAATCAAAAAATTCAGCAATTAACTTTTTCAGCTTAGAAATGACATGATAAAGTCCAAGTGGAAATAAAAAAGAAAAATTGGAACTTTCAAACGTTCAACTATAAGCCAAAAGAAATATATTTAGCAACAGATCAAATAAAAACAAGAGCAAGAGGAAGAGGTTGGAAATGCTAAATTATACGATTTTTAATTACCTCAAGGATTAATTTTGCTAAATGCATACAGACATCATACAGTATAAATTTAGTAAACTAAAGGAGAAATTGAACAGAGATTTTGAATAGAGGAATACTAATAATTAATGTAAAACACATATAACCAACAGCATCTATTTTTTCATTGTTTGGAGAAGATAAATTATTTTCAGACTTCCAGAAAACGTTTGGATTACACAAACTAAAATATTTTAAAATAAAGAAAAAATTATGAAACAATAGTTAAAAGAACACACGAATGGAGTGTTAAGATTATGTAAAGGATTTACTATAAAAATTAGTAGTAGTTATATATGAAGAATTAAACACAAGCTCCAAGTCAGTAAAATGTCCATATTAATAAGGGAAAAAATGAAATACCCACAGCATAAATGACAAAAATAAAATCATTTACTTAAAATACGTGGAGAAATCTCAGCTCTCTATATTTACTGGAGATGCAAATCAAATTTGTAAAAAGCTATCACTAATTTGCAGTCAGAACTTTCAAAATTGGTGCATGGAGCAGTGAAATGACAGTTTCACAGTCATAATAATATGTCACAATAAACAGTTTAATGTGGCTGTTGTACAGAGGGCAGAGTGGCGGAAATGGGACTAATACTTTGTTTTTCCTCTCTTCCTAAGTTTCCTGGCTGACATCTTACTACATCATCATGTAGGTTGAACTGGATTGTGAAGCCCTTAGATGCCATTGGAAGCGATTTAGATTTCACTTTCTAAAGCAATGCGAGTCCATTCAGAGATTGTGAACTGGAAGAATATCATGATCAAAACTGTGTGGCTGGTGAATAGAGACAAATCTGATGTCTGGGGTTATACTATCGAGATTCAGTAAATGCTAATTCTATACTTACTTATTGAGTGCCTAATATGTGCAAAACTTCATACTGAGGAATAAGCCTAAAGAAAATAGATGAAGTCCCAATCCTTATGAATCTTTTTGTCCAGTGGGGTCATTACTGTAGTCCATAGAAAAGATTAATTAAATCAGATGAGAAACCCAAGAATCAAATAATACTTAGCCTAACCATAGTGCCAGTGATTATTTTGTGCAATCCTCTCACACTTACAGAAAATAAAAATGCAGCTAAGAAAGAATCACAGTTCTAACTTGAGTTTAGCGGCTGCATATTTGGATATGGGCTATAATTTCAGATAATCTCAGATTTGGGAATCTGTGATTCAGAAATTTAAGCATGAACCTTAAAGAAAGTATTCCTATGAATTATAGTTGCTCAGTGGTATTTATCTTATCAGAATTTCTCATCAGTGGGGAATAATACGCAAGATGCAACAAAGAGCATTTTCGAAAAGGCACCCAATGGTGCTATCTTTTTACCTTAAAATTACCTAACGATAAAGGCTGGGCATGGTGGCTCACACCTGTAATCCCAGCACTTTGGGAGGCCAAGGCAGGTGGATCACTTGAGGCCAGGAGTTCAAAACCAGCCTGGCCAACATGGTGAAATCCTGTGTCTACTAAAAATACAAAAATTGGCCAGGTGTGGCCAATTACTGGTGTGCACCTGTAATTCCAGCTATTTGGGAAGCTGAGGCAGGAGAATCACTTGAACCTGGAGGCAGAGGTTGCAGTGAGCCGAGATCGCACCACTGCACTTCAGCCTGGGCAACAGAGCAAGACTCTGTCTCAAAAAAGAGAGAGAGAGAGAAGTGTAGATATGGATATAACTAGACTTTTTATTTGCATGGTAACATGATGATTGTAGAAGGCTATGCACAGAGAGGCTGCGTCAGCCAGGAAGCTAAGAGAGAAAATACAGAAAGAGCATTGGAACATCAATAATATGTAGCACTGTAACAAACTGTCAACTGCATACAAGTGAGTATCAGCAAAAGTATACCTGAGGTCTGAAAGTTCCATGTGAATTTTAAATTCTGTGTTCACTTCAATGATAATACATCACTGAACTTAATCTAAAAACATTCTGCGTGTTCTAGATGACCACTTGATAACAGAGTTTTCCCATGCAATTTCGGGGCCCTTGCATTTGTGATGCTAATTGCATTAGTACTAAGTGAAATCCAAATGACCCCACAGAGCACTTTTTAATTGAAGGTTTACAGTTGTGCAGAGAAAGGAATTGAAAGAACTGAAACACCACATAGAAGAACATCACATAGATATCTTAAATGCAAAACTCCTGTCAGTAGTCTGTTAAGGTTGTGAGTGGATGCTATGATATCCACTTCTCAGTATAAGTAAGAGTAATAGATTCACATGAAGAAATGTCATTCAGCTTTTTGGGCTGTAACGCCTATAATAATTACTAAAAACAATTAAAGGTTGAGTGCAGTGGCTCACGCCTATAATCCCAACATTTTGGGAGGTCAAGGCAGACCAATTGCTTGAGGTCAGGAGTTTGATACCAGCCTGGCCAACATGGCAAAGCCCCATCTCTACTAAAATTACAAAAATTAGCAGGGTATGGTGGCACATGCCTGTAATCCCAGCTACATTAAGAGGCTGAGGCATGAGAATTGCTTGAACCCAGGAGGCAGAGATTATGGTAAGCCGAGATTGCACCACTGTGCTCCAGCCTGGGTGATAGTGAGACTCTGTCTCAAACAAACAAGAAATTATAAATATTTATTTTTATATTTAACCCAGTTAGAAGTTTCTTCTGGATATATATAATACATATATATATAAATTATGTATACATATAAATTATATATATAAAATAAACCAGGAACACACACACATATATAGTTATATATATATAATTACATATATATATATAATTTCTTTACTTCAATAGCTTTTGGGCTACAAGTGGCTTTTGGTCACGTGGATGAATTGTATAGTGGTGAAGTCAGATTTTAGTGCACTGGTCACCAAGTAGTATACATTGTACCCAATACGTGATTTTTTTACCCCTCAGCCCCTCTCACCCTCCCCACTTCTGAGTATCCAACGTCCATTATACCTCTCTGTATGCCTTTGTGTTCCCATAGCTTAGCTCCTACTTAGAAGTCAGAATATATGATATTTGGTTTTCCAGTTCTGAGTTACTTCACTTAGAATGATAGCCTCCAACTCCATCCAAGTTGCTGCAAAACACATTATTTTGTTCATTTTTTCTGGATGAGTAGTATTCCATGGTGTATATATAACACATTTTCATTATCCACTTATCAATGGTCCCTTAGATTGATTCCTTCATTTTGAATTGTGCTGCCATAAATATATACATGCAGCTGTCTTTTCAATATCACTACTTCTTTTCCTTTGGGTAGATACCCAGTAGTAGCATTGCTGGTTTGAATGGTAGATTTACTTTTAGTTCTTTGAGAACTCTCCATAATGTTTTTCATAGAGGGCTGTACTAATGATGGCGCCTGCAGTCCATCTGGAGCAGCCGCTGCCATTACGCTGGCTGCAACAGCGAAGCTCAGCCAGGGCTGCACACTCCGTGAAGCTGGCAACAAGTGGGAACCCCAACACTTCCGAGCTGATGGAGAGGGAATTCCCCAGGTGCAGCCACAACAGCCCAAGTCGTGGCTGCAGACTCAGGCCTCCCACTCCACAGAGCAGGAAGGGGCCCCACCCCCTTGGGCATAGCTGCAGCCGCCCAACCCAGGCTGCACAGCCAAGCATCTCAGCACTCTCAGGGGCACAGGAAGGGCTCCTCTAAGAGGAAGAGAATCTCTTGAACCTGGAGGCGGAGGTTGCGGTGAGCCGAGATTGCACCATTGCACTCCAGCCTGGGCAACAAAGGCGAAATTTCGTCTCAATAAAAGAAAAAAAATTGAAGTGGGGACTATTATTATTCCTATTTTACAGATGATGAAACTGAAGTCTTCAAGGAGATTGTATAATTTGACTATGTTTACACAGCTACCACATAGAAAATCTGGGATGCTATGCAGTCTGACTAACAGCTTTCATTTTCAACCGCATGTGATACTGTGATTACTGCTAGGAAAGAAATAATGTTAATTTCTTGGAGTTACAGTTCAGGGAACTATAACAGTGGGCCCTGACACAGTATGGTGTGGGGAGAGGGTCCAAGAAGGCTTTTTCTGAGGAAATGAGGTTTCAGCAGAGAAATGAAGGGGAAAAAAGGAGTTAACTAGGCAAGTGGAAGTTGGCAGAGCTTTGTATGTAGAGGAAACAGCAGGCAGGGCAGGCCTGGGTTGGAAAGCAGCAGGATGCTCTTGAAGAAGTGAAAGTTCATTTCATGGGCTGTTGTTCACTTTATGGTGGCAAGGCTGGAAGTGATGATGCCTGTGTGTGTCATGGGGAGAGAAATGAACTGATGTGGGTCAGTGCATTTCTGCTCTGACTGTACCCAGGGGCCCATCACTACAGTGGTGGCCTTATTTTTTCTATTACGTCTCTTTCAGTGTGAGTTCAAGATCACTAGCATATTATCCCTTTCTCAGTCCTGTGTCTGCCTTCTCATTAGTCTTTGGATGAAGATGAAACTCCTTAAAATCCCTCTGAGTGCTGTGTGGGCTGGCGGCTTCTGGTTCTCTGCTGTCCTTTTAACCCTGCTTCCTCCTGCTCTCTGTGCTCCCAGCTTCTCACTACGCTGATCTTTTTTCCATCTTTTATGCTCCTTCTGTCTCCTTTTGACTGAGTGATTGTCCTTTCCCTCTTTGCTTGTTCAAGTATTCAAAAATTATTTTCTAGCACCTGCAATGTGTTGGGCACTGTTGTAGGCACTGGAGTTACAACTAAAATTCAAGACATGCATGGAGGAGTTGGGTTGGGAAGGGCAGACAGAAAAAAAAGAGGCAGTAAACAAGAAGAAATAACAGCTCATGATGACATCATGCAGATAATTAAAGTCAAAAGATCTGATGGAGAGAAACTAGGCGTAGGTTGGACGGGTGGTTAGGGAAGACCTTTCTAAAGATGTAATATTTAAGCTTGAGATCTGGATAATGAAAGGCGATAGACAGGCAAAAGTAACAAGGAAAAATATGTCAGAAAGAGAGAACTACAAGCTCAAAGGCCATAAGCTGGGAATAAGCATGGAATGTTTGAAGAACTGAAAGAAGGATTGTGCGACCAGAGTATAGTTAGGGGTGGGGCTCGGGGTGGGAGTGGAAATGGTAACAGTTGAGTCAGAAGGTACGAATGTCGGATGTCATAGGGCTGTGTGAGTCAGTGGGAGGAGTTTAGGTTTTATTCGGGTTACCACTGGAGGGATTTTAGAAGAGCGACAGCATGGAATTTACCTTTTAGATGAGATTTACCTTTTGGCTGCAGAGTGGAGAATGAACTCTTGATGGAAAGACTGAAATAGTTCACAAGAGAGAGGGGATGTTGATGTCTTGGCCCTGAGTAGTGGTGGGAAAGTGGTGGATTTTTCATACTATAAGGGAAGAGCAGGCAGTGTTAACTGATCAACTGCTTTGGCGTAGGGGGAGTGAGGGAAACAGAAAAATCGGAAAGAATTCCTAAACCTTTGTTTTGATCAATTGGAGGGATGGTGGTGCCACTTACTAAAACAGAAAAACTATGAGAAGAGTTGATGTTTGGTGTGAGCAGGACTGAGAATCCTGCTTTGGACATGCCAATGTGAGATGCCTGTGAGGGATCCAAGTGAACTCTCAGGTCTGAATTTTTGAGGAGAGGAAGGACTAAATGTGTACGTGTGAGAGAAATCGGCACATACATGGTGCTCAAAGACATGGAGAGATGTGTGGATAGGGAAGAAAAGAGGGCCCATCTGGTTCACTGCTGCTCAACATTCCCCAGTGTCTCCCCCTCTGGTGTCTCCTTCCTCACTGCTTACATAAATCCCTGTTGTAAACACTCATAACCATTGTGTACCCTCCTTCACAGTTCTTGACACAGTTGAAATATGCATGTATTTGTGCAATCGGTAATGCAGTGATAATGTGACTAGGTGATAGATCCTTAAGTGTAGAGACTCTGTCTGCTTTTGTTCATCATGTGAAGAAAGATCATCCAAAACTTAGAAATAAGGAAAAAAGGATGACTGTGTGTTCTTTCCATGTCATAGAGCATTGGGTAATAAGCCTGTCCATGGGTCAACTGGTTTTCATTTGACGTACTTTTTACTTTAATAAAGGACCAGACTCTGTGAAGTTAGGGCTGAACTTGCAGGAAACTGATAATATATAAATGACTTTTGTCTAGTAGAGAGAATTATTACCCCCAAAGTTACAGTTTTACTATACTGTAGAAATTGACTGCTTTTTTAATCCAATTTAGAAATCTTATTCCAGCATTTTTTGTTGTTGTTAAACTGCCTCTCTTCTTCTCTCTCTCTCTCCTTTTCTACATATACATACATATTCATATGTGTATGTATATCATATATTTATTTTTATCCTGTATCTTTCTTTGAATCGGCTTATCTTGATGAATCCCTCATAAATGACTCAAATACAACTTTGACATGTGCTCACTATGTTTTTCATGAGAATTATGGTTTTTTGCTTTTTTTTTTTTTTTTTTTTTTTTTGAGATGGAGTCTCGCTCTGTCGCCCAGGCTGTGATCTTGGCTCACTGCAAGCTCCGCCTCCCAGGTTCACGCCACTCTCCTGCCTCAGCCTCCCGAGTAGCTGGGACTACAGGCGCCGGTCACCACGCCCAACTAATTTTTTGTATTTTTAATAGAGATGGGGTTTCACTGAAAGCTATGTTTTTAACATTTTGAAAATTGTACACTGACAGGCATTCACATGGTCTCCCAGCACTTTACACAGTAAAGCCCCTGATGCAGTCTACACTCAATACGTATTTGCTAAATGAAAGAATAAACTGGCCTAGGACCTAATGAATATAACTAAGGTTTATGAGGCTAACTCTTATCTCTGCTAAGTGTTTGGAAAAATATATGGTAATCAGGCTCTGAGAAAGGGCCCACGCAGGTCACCCTTCAAGTACCTCTGCAATGTCTAACTCATCCAAGAGTGATTATCCTTGTCAAGGCAACAGTCTTCAGGGGGCACTGCTTAGCTTAGCAACAGAATCTTCAATATAATTTTTTTATAGTACCTATTGCAAACAAGTGACCTGGGTATGGATTTGATCTGGGACTCCTTAAAGATCACAAAATTATTAGTTAAGAATGACTTAATCCATAATATGGGAGAAATAACATTCCCTTTACTAAGTTGTTAACCTAAGCATAAATCTATACATATGATATAAAAGAAATATATAGTGTTCCAGTATTAAATTTCATTTCCTCTTTATTAAGAAATTAGTGAATTCTTATTCAGGTGTAGCTCAGGGCAAAACCTCTGTCTTGGTATGTCCTAGAGTCTCTTTTTTTCTCCCCTCTTTCCTTTTCCCTCTCATGTCTCTCACCTTGTTCATGTTTTAAATATTCTCCCCTCTTTCCTTTTCCCTCTCATCTCTTTCACCTTGTTCATGTTTTGAATAGTCCATTGATCCCATTCTTTGTTTTAATTATTGATCCCTATATTACTTGTCTTAATATATATGTATCCGTATATTACTTATTGTCTTAAAACATGGATCCATTTATCACTATTACTTTTTTTTCTTTTTCTGAGACTGAGTCTCACTCTGTTGCCCAGGCTGGAGCACTATCTCGGCTCACTGCAACCTCTGCCTCCTGGGTTCAAGCAATTCTCTGCCTCAGCCTCCTGAGTAGCTGGGATTACAAGTGCCCACCACCACACCCGGCTAATTTTTGTATTTTTAGTAGAGACAGGTTTCACCATCCTGGTCAGGCTGGTCTTGAACTCCTGACCTTGTGATCCACCCGCCTCAGCCTCCCAAAGTGGTGGGATTACAAGCGTGAGCCACCGCGCCTGGCCACTATTACTTTATTCTATCAGTGGCTTTATACAAAATGCAGAATATTATTTATCTATGTGCAGCTGCTAAAAGTGCTGAATTTAAGTGTATCAACATCATTTCTGTAGTTTCAACTACTATGCTCTTGCTAAAAGTCTGAAATTCTAGAGGAAGAGTTCACCTTCAAAGCACTCAGCAGAACACAAGCTGTGGCTGTTGCTTCTCTCTCTCTCTCTCTCTCTCTTTTTAAACAACTGGAAGAACTACCTCCTCTCATTTTCTTTTTGTATTCACTGCTTGCTTCTACTTATCATTCGTAAATCGCTTCAGAAACAACGTGTCCTAGTGCTGCCTCTCTGCTAAACCTCCTCCTCCTCTTGCCCTTCTCTGTTCTGTACTGTAGAACAAGAGGTTGTTGGTTACCTCCATGGCTTTTATTGAGAGAGAGAGAGTGACATTCAGGATGAGTTCGGCATGAAAATCCATCTCTCACTGCTTAAAGATGTAAACTCTTACAGAAAATTCATTTTCTATACCTTCTAGTGATAGCAGTTCAGGGACTTGCTATTTAATCATCTATGCCCATGTGGGATGCCCTTAGTCATGGTCATTCATTTACTTGTGTGGGAGCCTTTTGCATTTGTCTCAGCATCTTTGGCTGTTTTACCAGCTCATTCACCTCTGTGCATCTGAAGCAGTATGTCATATATTTCTGGATGATACAGCATAAGGGCATGGACAAGAGGATAGTTGCCTAGAGAGGAAGAATTAATAAACTGGGTTGTAAATGAAGATGGTATAAGAAGGAATGTTGGTGCAGAAGAATGAGGAGCATTTAAAAAAATTATAGTCTAGGCAAAGATGCAAGGACAACATGTCTTTATTCTTCATGGTTTAACAAATATGGATTGACCACTTCCTACATGTTTGGCATTTGTTCAAGGTAATGGGGAATAAAGATCAATAATGTACCATTCTAGGCAAATTCATAGGGAAAGAAAGTAGATTAGAGATTACCAGGGTATTGGGGAAGAAGGGAATAGGGAATTATTGCTTAATGGTTACAGAGTTTTTGTTCGGGGTCATGAAAAAGTTTGGAAATAGATAGCAAGGTGGTTGCACAACATTTTAAATGGAATTAATGTCACAGAATTGTACACTTAAAATGAACAAATGACAGATTTTATTATATATAATCACAATTTATACAGAGTAATAATGCTATATGCACAAAACCACTGAATTATGCAAATGAGCGATTTATAGGATATGTGAATTATGCTGTAATTAAAGTTGTAAAAATTAAGACACTATTTTTGCTTTACAAGAGTTCAAGTCTAATGAAGAAAATCAATCTATACACAAATTATAGGTATTACTAAAGGACAAGGTATCAAAAACTGATAGTTAAGAGAACATATAGAGAGTCACATTGTTCCAGTTTAATCCCTTCTCTGTGTCACTAACCCTATAACCTTGAACAATTCACTTACTATCTTTGAACCTCACCTTGCTTACCAATAAAATGGGTCCAATATTAGTGTATACTTCATAGAGCTATTGTTATAATTCAGTGACGTAATTTGTGTATGTACATGAAACATAGTAGAAATGTAGTATATTTTAGATAAAATGTTGATAAATGCAGTTATAGTGAATATGCATTTCAAAGCTAAAAGTATTGCATAGATAGATTCATACATGTTATTCATATGCACTATGCATTTGAAGGGGAGAGCTTCGAAATGATTATTGGTTCAAATGACAGTCATCGGTATGTAGTGCCAGTCATTATATCATTGATGAGTAATTTTGATATAGAAAAATTAAAATAATATTCTCATCATTTCTCAAAATTCAGTAACAAATAGTCTCCTATAAAGAGGGGAAAAAAGTTTCACAGACACTAGTGTAAATCACTAGTGTTGGTTTACAGTATTTTATTTTTATCATAAGGTTTCTTAAATATCTACAAATATAAAACAAGTATAAGCTCTTTATACTTATACAACAATATAACATACTCGAATTTATATAAAATCAATATGTCAAACTCTACTTATCTGATAAAGTTCAAATCAGAGGCATTAATTTAATGTGATGGGTAATATTGTTTCACTGATATTAAACTACCAATCTTAAAGTTAAGAGTGGAAAAGTAAATGTTATGTTTTATATTTTAATTGTGGCATTGGTTCTCTTGTATTTGAGCATGATGGGCCATAGGATTAATCACCATTACATCATTCACCAACTTTCTGTTTCAAAAATATACTAGCTTTTCTCTTCTGGACATTGGCCTAGGCAAAGAATTTATGACTAAGACCTCAAAAGCAAATGCAACAAACTCAAAAGTAAATAAGTGGGACCTAATTAAACTAAAAAGCTTCTGCACAGCAAAAGAAATAATCAAAAGAGTAAACAGACAACTCGTGGAGAGGGAGAAAATACTTACAAACTATGTATCTGACAAAGGTCTAATATCCAGCATCTACAAGGAACTCAAACAAATCAGCAAGAAAAATAATAATAATAATAATCCCATCAAAAAGTGGGCAAATGGCATGAATAGACACTTCTCAAAAGAAGATACATACAAATGACAAACAAACATGAAAAAAATGCTCATCAGGGAAATGCAAATTAAAACCACAATATGCCACCACCTTATCCCAGCCAGAACAGCCATTATTAAAAAGTCAAAAACCAAGAGATCTTGGCATGGATATAGTGAAAAGGGAATGCTTATGCACTGCTGGTGGGAATGTAAATTACTATTGTGAGGTCTTTGGGGTGTCACTTTTCTGGCTAGAAACCTGTGGCCTGCGACGCCTTTGCCCGAGTTTTACTCAGGCCTGCTGGGCTTCTTCCTCTGTTTTGGCCTGGCAGGCTGCACTCAGCTCATGCTACCAGCCTGGATCCCACACCTCCATGGGAGACTGAGAGTCAGGCATGGAGCAGCGAGGGGTGTGTGAGCGAGCCTGGGGTCCAGTCACTGTATAGTCAGACATGTCTGCTGCTGCCACAGGGAGGGCAGCTCCAGGTGCCAGCATGGGCACTGGCTCTCTGTGAGGCTGTGGCTGGACCAGGCACACCGCAAGCAGCTTCCCTAGCTGGCACCAGGGAATGCAGTGGCGCCTGGAAGCTTGGAGATGCCAGGAACTGCCGGGCCCCAAAGAGGGAGTCACAGCCCTGACTCAGGGAGCTCCCAGGTCTGGGCTCCCTGAAGGGCTGCAGCTCTTCTCTCCTTCTCTTCACCCACAACGTGGTGAGCAAGGGGCATGTTTCAGCCATGTTTGTGTTACAGCTCTTTTAGTCTCGCCATTTGGTGGGTCCTGAGTTCTTGTCTCGCAACCAGGAAAAATGAGGTATGCAAACATGTGAAAGGTGAGCAAGACGCAGAGAAGCTTTACTGAGCAATAGAATAGCTCAGAGAAGACCCACAGTGGGCAGCTCCTCTCTGTAGTCAGGATGTCCTGACAAGAGTTCAGCTCCTAGCAGAGACAGTAGCTCCTCTCTGCAGGCAGTTCATCCCAACAAGTGTTCAGTGTTTTCCTATTTTTAGTAGAGACTGGGTTTCTCCCTGTTGGTCAGGCTGGTCTCGAACTCCTAACTTCAGACGATCCGCCCGCCTCAGCCTCCCAAAGTGCTGGGATTACAGGCACAAGCCACCACACCTGGCTACCCGGCTACTTCAACTTTAAGAATATTAAATAACACACGCAAAATGCTTAGCACAATCCCTACCATGCAGTTACGTGTTCAGTAAATGTTAGCTACCATTGTCATTATATTATGATTTGTAATGATATATTCATCCATTTGACTAAGTAATGATGCCTCTCACTTCCACCAGACTGGAGTCTCCATTAGGGAAGGAACAATGAGGGCTTACTCCAGCGGGATAGAGTGCCTGGCTCAAGTAAGAGCTCAATTAATATTAGTTGAATGAACAGATTTACAGCCTCTTCTTGAATGCAAAACTAATTGCCATGTAATATTCCTTTGCTGGGCTGTATCTAGCAACACCGGAGTCTGGCATTGCAAGATGCATATTGCCGTTGTGACTTAAGATTACGATTGTCTAAGTCTGTTCCGGCTGCTATAAAATTACAAGAAATTTAGAAGGCCGAGTACGGTGGCTCATGCCTGTAATCCCAGCACTTTGGGAGATTGAACCAGGAGGATTGCTTGAAGCCAAGAGTTGGAGACCAGCCTAGGCAACAAACAAGATGCCATGTCTACAAAAAATGTTTGAAAAATTAACCAGATGTGGTGGTATGCACCAGGAGCATGGTATGCGCCAGCTTACTCAGGAGGCTGAGGAGGGAGGATTGCTTGAGTCCCAGAGTTTGGAGGCTGCAGTGAGCTATAATAACACCACTGCATTCCAGCCTGGGTGACAGACAGAGATCCTATCTATAAAAAGTAATAAGTAAATAAAGAAAATTTAGAAAATATTTCTAACAAGCATTACTATGAAAGAAGATTTGGTGCTGGAATAGATGTATTCATTCAAATTAATTTTATTGAGTATCTAATATGTTCAGTATGCCTAGGAAGAATACTAGGCACTGGGGATGCAGCAAGAAATCAAACGTATCAAAACCCCTAACCTAACAGAGTTTTAATTCTAGTGGATAAGACTCTTGTATAATTGTTTCTTAAGTGTTCGATACATAGATTTCTTTGTACTCCTGCTTTTCCTTTTAATTTGCAGTCATCTGAACATCTTTGTAAGTCTAAATGAAGCCATTTGTAAATCAATCTATGTGTCCTTCTCCTGTTAGCCCGCAGGTCAAGTCTTCAGTTCTTTCCACAGCCCCCACAGCACCCAGCTCATTACTTAGCGCCCTCAGCACTCACATGCAATCTGAACTCAAACAATACGCTGCGCGTGCTCCATGACAAAATAAAAAGACAGCTCATGTTCCACCAAGTTGGATCTAGGACTAGGAAATCTAGAGGCCATTTGGATCAAGTGAAGAAACCCTGTGGAGGAACTAGTCTCCAGGAAACATGGGAAATTTACATTACTACCCCTTCTTATTCTTTTTTTTTTTTTTTTTTTTTTTTTTGAGACAGGGTCTCAGTCTGTCTCTCAGGCTTAAGTGCAGTGGCGCAATCATGATCACCGCAGCCTCAACTTCCCAGGTTCAAGCGATCCTCTGACCTCAGCCTCCCAAGTAACTGGGACTACACATGTGTGTCACCACCTCCAGCCCCTTCTTATTCTTTTAACCTCCTCAGCAGGGCTCTCATTGAAGTGACAGATGTCCATCTTTGCCTTTGCATAGCTGTCTCTGCTTTGGAATTGCCCCTAGTTTTGCTCTTAGTCGTTGATGAGGACTCTGGGTGAGAACAAAGCCCTATTTTTTTCAGGTCCATGGATCTCTCAGCTTGAAGTCAAGGTCTCACTTTCTTCTTACAGACCTGCCCCTTCCCCTTTCCAGCTGGCAAAGAAGCAGGCTGCTCCTGCCAGGTTTCAGAAACTATGGTCATTTGATGGTGCAAGAAGTCAGACTGTTTTGCTACAAGTGGCAGAAAGCTCTGGGGATCCTGCCTGGGGGGAGCTCGGCCAAAACACTGGGTTAGGAGGGGGTGGGAGGGGTAATCCGTTTGGTCCCACGTCAAATCCCACCACTGACTCCTTTGAACAAGGGCTATGGAATGAGGCCCTCTCCCAGCGAGCTGTATGAAATTGGAGACTCCACTTACCTTCTGCCTGTTAAAATTAGACAAGCCCACCACACAGCAAGAGAATAAGTGGCAAGCGTGTGGACAGCTCTTTCTGAGCTGGATGATTTAGTGAAGCAGCTGTGGGGGACACAGGACAGGGGATTTGGAAGAAGGACCCACTGGGCTGAGGGAGGACTGTTCACCCCGTATTTGTAAGGCTGGTAAGAGCAATATTGGTTGGGAGGTGGAGGGAGGAGAGTTTGCTGTTTCCAAGGCTTTGAGCTCTTTGCCATGGAGTCAGTGGGGAGCCTTTGAAGACAGGTTCCCCCACCCTATTTCCCACTCGGGGCTTGGGGAGGGACTTAAGTTAATACAATGATCTGGGAACAGCCAAAATCCAGTTGCTATTTGGCTCTGCACTGCCAGGGAAATGTGAGCTGTCTGTTTCTCATTACTTTGCTCTTATCACATCAGGCTGTTCTTGTGGGGAAGCAGTTTCATTTCCAAGAAACCTGTTTTGATTCTCCTCCCTTGAAGTCCTCCAGGCTCTTGCCTCCTCCCTCTTCCCACCCCTCCTTCATCATCTCACCCCTTACTCCATCTGCTAGTGACCCAATTTCTTCCCCATCTAGGAACTAAGCTACTACCTGCCCCCCGCTAACACTAGACCTAGAAAATAAAAAGATTAAAGTTTGGTCAGTGACCGCAGCAGATGGCAAAATATAACTCCTCTTCCTTTGTGTTTCTAGGTTATTACTTTCTTGTTTATAGTGTTAAAGGGACTGTGAACCTCAGCCCATTTTGTGGTCATAAATCAGCAACTTGGAGAAAGTACCTGGTATGTTTGCAGGTGGGAGACTCCTTGTAAAAAAACACCTGGTGGCCCAGTCTGAAAGGCAGGACAAAGTAAATCCTGTGGATAAGTCCAGCCACCATGCTCCAACACCATCTCCTTTGGGACACAAATGGGTATGGACAGTTAAGTCCTCTATTGTTGTACATGCTCCATGAGGACCTGGGGATGTTCTCAGCCAGCAAGGACCAGCTGGATGGCTGCTTCTTGCTCAAGCATCCCTCAGTGAGACCTCGGGAAACCCCAAGTGCCTCTCTCCAAGTTCTGGTCACACGCATTTGCCTTTATTCTTACTTCCTTCTTTCTGTCTCCTTCACATTTTATCTATCCCTGCCTTTCTTCTATCCCCACCTTGTTAAAAAAAAAAAAAAATAGAAAGAATGAATAAGACCTACTATCTGATAGCACAATAGGGTGACTATAGTCAATAATAACAACCGTACCTTTTAAAATAAAGAGTGTAATTGGATTGTTTGCAACTCAAAGGATAAATGCTTGAGGGGATGGATACCCCATTCTCCATGATGTGCTTTTTTCACATTACATGCCTGCATCAAAACATCTCGTGTACCCCATAAATATATACACCTACTATGTATCCACAAATTTTTTAATGAAAATATCTTCCCTATCTTTTCCTAGAGTTTCACTCATGACTGTCATTGAAGGGTTTACTGAGTCCCACGTCACCCAGGGTCCACTGAGATTTCCCTGCTCTTCAGCTTTAGGGAAGATCACCTCAATTCCACTCACGCTTATGCCCTGCCCTGTGAAGATCCAAAGTCCTCCTCAAGTTGTCTGTGAATTCTTCAAGAGGTAGATCCTTTTGGTCTACTCTGACTCTCAACTACTATTTCCACTGGGCTAACCAACTGTGTAGCTCATTGATTCTGTGCCTGCTATGCTATTTCTTTCTGTGCCAGAATCACCAAGGATAAGAACCTGACACCTCCCTCAGTTTAAAAAACAACTCTCACCAGGCCCATGCATGTGAGTAGATGAAGAGGTTCACATTAGAGAATCTCACACAACTTCAATTGCATATAGATACATCCCTTTTTGTGAAATGGTCCAACCACACTTGCAGATTTTTCATAGACTCCATGGCCCCAGGAGCCCCAGCCTCACCCATTTCTCTGCCCACTCTTCCTCCTTCCATCTCTCTTCTTCAACAGCTCATTTGTGGAAAAGCCTTTGTGATGACAAAAGGACCACCCATTTTTACAGGTCTATCTTCCTTAGAAGGCTGTTGTAAATTTTATTTTTTTTAATTGTGAATTGACAAATTATAGTTGTATACATTTATTGGGTACAATTTTACTTTAATTATTTTTTTTTTTTGAGACAGAGTTTTGCTCTTTTTTTTTTTTTTTTTTTTTTTTTGAGACAGAATCTCACTCTGTCACCCAGTCTGGAGTGCAGTGGTGTGATCCCAGCTCACTGCAACTTCCACCTCCCGAGTTCAAGCAATTCTCCTGACTCAGCCTCCCGAGTAGCTGGGATTACAGGCGTTCACCACCATGCACAGCTAATTTTGTATTTTTAGTAGAGATGGGTTTTCACCATACTGGCCACGCTGGTATTGAACTCCTGACCTCTGGTAATCTGCCCACCTCAGCCTTCCAAAGTGCTGGGATTACAGGCATGAGTCACCGCACCTGGCCTTTTTTACTTTAATTTTTAATTATAAAATATTTCAGGCATTTAGAAAACTACACTGGTATATTTTAAGATTTAACAGATTTAAATAAGATATAACGGATGCTAAAATGCTGCTATTTTTGCTTCAGGTGTCGCTCTCTTCCCCACCCCCACTACCTCTCCTCCTGCAAAATAAAATGCTTTTCATACAGCTAAAGCCTGGAACCGATCCCTTTCCTTTCCTCTCACCCCCTTTAGGATTAACCAGTATCCAAAAGTTGTTGCGTCATTCTCATGCATGTTTTTGTACTTTCATTATATATGAATGTTTCCATAAACAACATATAGTATTGTTGGGGGTATTTTTAAATATTTCCTTAAATGGTGTATCGTAGTCAATGCTGAGAATGAGCTTTATGAGTAAGAACAACATTATCTTATTCTAGTTTCTATTTCTTACAATCTCAGTCAGTGGCCCAACATCTTGTAGGTACCCAATAAATATCTTCTGAATAAATTGCATTACAAAATAGCCTCCAAATCATCAATAATAATAAAGCCTGCCAAGTTAAGTAGTGACCCAAGATACGTGGTCATCTATACACTTTTTAATTTTTGGCCTAAGAAATTTCAATAACTATGAATAACTGTTCCAACACAGGTACATTCTTCCTGAGATTAAACAGGGGCTTTATAAATGCCTCACTAAGGAGCCTTCTATCACCAAGGCACAATGTGTCTCCCTTTACATGACCCTAATTCAAGGAGATCCCCCGAGACTGAAGTTCTTAGCCCATGTCCTCCTACTCCCCAAACTGCTGACTTCATGGATGAGTACAGCCTCTCCTCTTCTCCTACCCCGAGTTCATCCCCTCAAATGCCAGGAAGACTACTTGATGTTACTATCTCTGGAGCAGCCAAGGACACCAGCAGTCATTCAGTAATGGGTAGGGCTCACATCCCTATGGCATTATTTATTCATCCAGACTGTGAAGAAGCAGAATCCTTCAGACTCTTGGCTGCAACTCCCTGTGAGACAGAAACCTCACTCAAGGCAATGGGGCTGGGAGCTGCTCTAACCTCTCATTACTCTGACCTTCAGTAGAGAAACCATATAATTTATCTTCTAAACGCTTATAACTTGGGAGTAAAGATGGTGCCATTAATAATTATGCCAGGTTAATAGACATAAAGACCGCTTTCGGCAAACCAGGATGTATGGTCATCCTAAATCAGCAATCCTGTGTAAAGCCAAGCACAGTATCCCTTCTTATAAGGTGCCTCAAGTGATATACAATCCAGAGCCTCAGGAAAAATTCCCTCAGTCCCTTTTCCAGGATACATCTAATGATGGATGAGTCCATTCTCTTACAGCAGCATGTGAAGACCTAATCTTAATATTGTTAAGTATGGGGAGAAGAGATGGCTTTTTAGCAAAGAGTAATTAAACTCACTTTCCATTTCTTTTTTCTTTCTCCACTAGGATGAAATTAGAGCCTAGTCTTCCCTCCTAGTCCTCTGAAAGTTTGCAGAGAAATGACAACATATATCAGACATGTATAAATCAGAGGAGGAAAAAAAAAATAAGACCAGTGGATCAAAACTGTGGCTCTGAAGCAGAGTTTATTTGGCATCAACAGTAATGTTTACTGGGTGACCATATGGTTTTATGAATAAGAGCTTTAGCATTAGATAAATTTGTGTTTGAGTTTCAGCTTCACCAGTAATCTTCATAAGACAGACAAGTTACTACTCTAAATAACTTGTTTAACTAGACTGCGAGAGTGGTATTATTCCCACCCCCATTTTACAGATAAACTGATAACTTAGTTTACAGATAGACCTATCTATAAAATGAGGGTGGGAATAAGATCAATCTCACAGTCTAGTTAGAAATCTTTCAGTGAGATAATAAATTTAAAGCCCCAAGGACAGTGCCTGGCACATTTTAGGTGCTGGGCAAATATTAGCTATAATGATTACTCATACTATTTAAATCTGCATTGTATTTTTTTTTCAGCATTTTCTCTACTTCCACACATATTCTCTCTGTCCCATCAAACTGGCCATTTAACTTTTCCAAAAACTGCCTTGCATTTGCCACCTCTTCATTTTTGTTCCTGCCCTGCCTCTTACCTGGAACACTTGCCTCTTTCCTCTCTATTCTTATCCTTTTGGTTCAGTATAGCCCCATCTTACCCCTTTTTCACAGCCTACTTCAACTGCCACATCCTCCATGCAGTCTTCTGAAAGGTGAATTCTCCATCCCTGAATTCGTTGTTTTCTTATCACTTTCCACTATGCATTATAGGAAATTAGTACTTTTCTAGTACCCTGCAAATTTGGCGAGGACATATACCATGCCTGATTAAGATTTCTCTTCCCTACGGTGTTTATCATATTACCTTGAAAAATGTGCTCAAGGAATATCTCCTGACCATAGTAGAGCTTAGAACATAGCAGTTAACAGCTGGAGTCAGACAGACCTGAGGCTCAATCATAACTTCTTTTTTTTGAAACAGAGTCTTGCCCTGTCGCCCAGGCTGGAGTACAATGGCTCGATCTCGGCTCACTGCAACTTCCACCTCCCGAGTTCAAGCGATACTCCTGCCTCAGCCTCCTGAGTACCTGAAATTACAGGCGTGCACCACCACGTCAGGCTAATTTTTTGTATCTTTAGTAGAGATGGGGTTTCACTATGTTAGCCAGGCTGGTCTTGAACTCTTGACCTTGTGATCCACCCTCCTCGGCATCCCTAAGTGCCAATCATAACTCCTAATTGCATAATGTAAAGCAAATATTTAACATCTTCAAATCTTGATGCTCCCCTCTACAAAATGGGCACATGGCTACACAAGTAGGGTTGAGGACCCTGGGTTTACACTTGAGCAACCAGTGAATATTCATGAGATCATAGCCTTCTGCTGCATTTATTAGCTTAGTCACTGTTATCGTGAAGTTTCATTATCGTCAGTAATACCCTTTCAGAATGATGCATACCTATTCCCAAAGTGCTTTTAGATCTTTTATTTTGTTGTTCAAGTCAGTTCCAATAAATGCCAGAGACTTGCGTAACAAAGACCTCTCCTACATCTTTCACTCGGGGCCAAATCTGACATCTCACAAGCTCCCCATTACAACAACTGCAGAATTCATGTGTTTTCATATTTTTCACCATGAGCACTATGACCATTAATCTCACCCATTGTGTCAGCTGTTCAACTCAAGAACACATAGAGATTTTCTCTTATCTGTCACAATACATACAAAAACTGAAGCCTGATCTTAGCCATTTACAAATATCTCCCTTCTGGATCCACATTATGAATAATTTCTTTTGTGACCGATTGGTTCATTTCTTCGCCCCTCACTGCTGGTTCCCATGCATAACTTACTCATTCCTGCCTCTGAGCTGTGTAACAGGCCATCCATCCACCTTTTTTTTTTATTTTTTTTTTGAGACGGAGTCTCGCTCTGCCACCCAGGCTGGAGTGCAGTGGCCGGATCTCAGCTCACTGCAAGCTCCGCCTCCCGGGTTTACGCCATTCTCCTACCTCAGCCTCCCGAGTAGCTGGGACTACAGGCGACCGCCACCTCGCCCGGCTAGTTTTTTTTTTTTTTTTTTTTTTTTGAGACGGAGTCTTGCTCTGTCGCCCGGGCTGGAGTGCAGTAGCCGGATCTCAGCTCACTGCAAGCTCCGCCCCCCGGGTTTACGCCATTCTCCTGCCTCAGCCTCCCGAGTAGCTGGGACTACAGGCGCCCGCCGCCTCGCCCGGCTAGTTTTTTGTATTTTTTAGTAGGGACGGGGTTTCACCGTGTTACCACCCAAATTTAACAGTGTGCTGTAGTGATTGAGGATGGGCTCTAGAGCTTAACAGAACCAGATTCCACTACTGGCTGCATCGTTGATAGACTGGAAATGTTGGAAAATGCACTTACCCTTTCTGAGCTTTAATTTTCTCCACTGTCAAATGTAACTGGGTAGGAGTGACTTCAGACTTCACGTGACGCCGGTGCCAGGCGAACATGGCGGCGGCCACTGGACCGTTGTTTTGGCTGGGGAAGGAAACCCTGAAGGTGCCTGCCACTGGTGCTCTTTGCCTTGAACCGGCAGCGCCTCTGTGCGCGGCTGCGGAAGAACCCTGCTGTGCAGGCCGCCTCAGTGGTGGTGCGGCCGGGAGGCACCTACACCGGGTCCTCTTTCGCCAGGAGTCCTTCTTTCACTGGGTGTTCGGTGTCACCGAGCCAGGCTGCTACGGCGTCATCGACGCTGACACTGGGAAGTCGGCCCTGTTTGTGCCCAGGCTTCCTGCCAGCCATGCCACCTGGATGGGAAAGATCCATTCCAAGGAGCACTTCAAGGAGAAGTATGCCGTGGACGACGTCCAGGACGCAGATGAGATCGCCAGTGTCCTGACGTCACAGAAGCCCTCTGTCCTCCTCACTTTGCATGGCGTCAACACGGACAGCAGCAGCGTCTGCAGGGAGGCCTCCTTCGAGGGCATCAGCAAGTTCAAAGTCAGCAACACCATTCTTCACCCAGAGATCGTTGAGTGCCAAGTGTTTAAGACAGACATGGAGCTGGAGGTTCTGCTCTACACCAATAAAATCTCCAGTGAGGCCCACCGTGAGGTAATAATGAAGGCTGTAAAAGTGGGAATGAAAGAATATGATTTGGAAAGGAAATTTAAATATCCAGAATAATAGAAAGTATAATGAACCCGAAGTCCCCATCAGGTTTTTGTGTTAGTTTTGTTTGCTAGAGCATTTTAAAGCCAAACTCCAGATATCATGTCATGGCACCTGTAAATACTCCAGTAGGTATCTCAGTTGATGAGAACTTTTTTTTTATTTTTCCATAACCACCATGCCAATATCACATCCATTATCACAAATGAACCGTAACTCCTTAATATCATGGATATCTAGTTCATATTGATCCTAAACTCTTTTTAGCATTGGTTTGTTCAAGTCAGGATCCACACAGAGTCCATACATTGCACTTGGCTGCTGTTGGAAGCAGGATGTCGTGAAGCTGAGCTCTGGGGAGATCTCACCCCTGTCTACAAACTGTTCGACCTTCCCTCCACCCCTATCCCAAGACCCTAGATTGGCCTTGCTGCCACCTCCTGTGTGGACCAGGGTGGCTCTTGGAGAGATGAGCTCAAAGCCAGAGGCCACAGCCCAGTGCGCCAGGAAGCTGTCAGCCAGGAGCAGCCACCTGCAGGAGTACGCCTGAAAGCTGAGTGGCATCCGGTCAGCGTGTATGCCTGCTGTGCTCATGCTGTGCACCTGCCGTGCGCGCCCACCTGCGGCTCTGGCCACAGGACATATAGAGGGGAAACAGTGATGGCCGCAGAAGCCATCTGATCTGTGGGCCCCTGAGAGCTTAGAGCAGGGGGGTAGGGATGAGGACTGAGATAGCAAAAACGAGAGATGGAGTCTGTTCCTGTGGGGACCGAGTGGGGAGAGAGGGGTCACGCCCTCTGAAGATGGTGGGAAGATGGGTCTTTGGGGAAAGTGTCACATCATAACGTGTCCCTGGCCAGATTTGAGGAGAGCGCCCCCGATTGCCGGTGCCCAGGCTGAACGAAGCCCCTGGGACATCTGCAGCCAGAGAGACGTACTAACACTTCTGCCTCCTCGAGCTCCCTCTCCAGGGCAGGATCACTCTGTGATGCAGTTTTGTTGTGGTCCTTGTCCTGGAGAGCCTGGAGGCGCCTTCTTGGGGACCACGTCTCATTTATCTGCGCGCTGTCTGACCCACCGTGGGTGTCAGGAAACGTGTGAGTGGATGCGATAGATGGATGGGAAAAAAGAAGAAAAGGTTTTAAGCTATTTTTCTGCCGTCTTTTGTGCCACTGGGGACTTGAGAATTCTTTTCTTAACTAGTCGGGGAATAAAAATCTCTTCTAAAACTAGGAAAAAAAAAAAAAAAGAGCGACTTCTGGTGACTTCTGATAATCTGGCAAGCTTAGCTAATGTGGAAAGGCTGTCCCTCCATATGATAAACATAGAAACACTAGAGAAAATACAACAAAAAGAAAAAATTAAATATGTAACCAAACTCATGAATAATAAAAGCAGCCAGGCACAGTGGCTCACATCTGTAATCCTAGCACTTTGGGAGGCTGAGGCAGGCAGATGGGTTGAACCTATGAGTTTGTGACCAGCCTGCTCAACATGGTCAGACCCCATCTTTTGCAGTGAGCTGAGATCCGGCCACTGCACTCCAGCCTGGGCGACAGAGCGAGACTCCGTCTCCAAAAAAAAAAATAAATAAATAAATACAAAAAATATTAAAAAAAAAAAAATAGCCAGGTATGGTGGTATGTGTGTGTGTAGTCCCAACTACTTGTGAGGCAGAGGTGGGAGGATCACCTGAGCCTGGGGAGGTCAAGGCTGCAGTGAGCCATGATCACACCACTGCACTCCAGCCTGAGCAACAGAGTGAGACCTTGTCTCAAAAAATAACAGTAATAACAATAGTAAAAGAAAATTCTCGGCCGGGCACGGTGGCTCAAGCCTGTAATCCCAGCACTTTGGGAGGCCGAGACGGGCGGATCACGAGGTCAGGAGATCGAGACCATCCTGGCTAACACGGTGAAATCCCGTCTCTACTAAAAAATACAAAAAACTAGCCGGGCGAGGTGGCGGGCGCCTGTAGTCCCAGCTACTCGGGAGGCTGAGGCAGGAGAATGGAGTGAACCCAGGAGGCAGAGCTTGCAGTGAGCTGAGATCCGGCCACTGCACTCCAGCCTGAGCAACAGAGCCAGACTCTATCTCAAAAAAAAAAAGAAAAAGAAAATTCTCAGGTCCCTGGAATAGAGCAGGAAATCAAAGTCAGGGTAGGGAACAGCAGGCAAAGCCTAAGAACTCCCACAAGGATTAGAAACTGGCAAAAACTGTAGGGACAGGAGGCGTTCCTATACTTCAGGTTCCTACAAGACAAGGTGCTGAACTTGAATCCCTACTAAAAGCTAGTGATGACAAATGCCATCAGACCATAAAATTGGACTCGAAATACTCCTCTGTTGGCCTGGATACACAGTAAGAAAGCTACCCATCAGGTGTCATGGCTAAAAGTTTAGACTCATAAGAAATCATTGGCCTTAAATTGACACACTCCAACTGGTGGCACACTTGAAGCCAAGAAATTATCACAGAAAAAAGATCCAGAATTGGTAAAAATCCACGGAGATTTAGAAGAAGGAAACTCAAATCATCCTATAAAGAAGAAGATATGTCTCAAGTCATGGAGACTCAACTTTCGCTAAGAATGAGTTTACTACAGAAAATAATTTTGAACCACATGAGTTAATAATCCACATAAAAGAAAATCAGAAGATGCAACAAATAGTAGGAATTTGCAATAGAAAATGGCAAATAAATCAGTATAAAAATGTTAAATAAATGTTTTTATATTTAAAGAGAGAAGCAGCATAAACACAATGCATTATTAAAATATTTTAAATTATTGTTTTAATTTTTTTAAGAATTAAAAACTTTTTTTAACCAAACAGAAATCTTGATAATGAACACATAGTCACTGAAATAAGTGCACACAAACCTTCATATTTAATGGTTGGGCCAAAAACAGATTATTCATAGCTGAGGAAATAATTAATGATTTAGATAATGGAGCTGATGAAGATGTTAGAATGCATTATATGTGGCAACAAAATGGAAAATACAAAAGTTAAGGCCTGCATGGTGGTTCATGCCTGTAATCCTATCACTTTGGGAGGCCAAGGCAGGAGGATTGCTTGAGTTCAGGAGGTTGAGACCAGCCTGAGCAACATAACAAGATCCCATCTCTACAACAAAATTTTAAAAATTAGCTGGGCATGATGGCACATGCCTGTAGTCCCAGCTACTCAGGAGACTGAGGTGGGAGGATCTCTTGAGCCTGGGATACCAAGGCTGCAGTGAGTTGTGATCATGCCGCTACACTCCAACCTGGATGATGGAGCAAGACCTTGCCTAAGAAAGAAGAAAAAGAAAGAAAGAAAGAAAGAAAGAAAGAAAGAAAGAAAGAAAGAAAGAAAGAAAGAAAGAAAGAAAGAAAGAAAAAAAAAAAAACAGAAAAAAGAGTTAAGAGAACTGAAGTAGAGAGAGAGACAGGCCCAAATGGGTCTAAAAGAAATTGTAGGAGAACACGGAAAGTGAGGGGAAAAGCAATATTGAAATAGAAATTGAATAATAACTTTTTCAGAACTTAAGAATGACTTAAATTCTCACATTAAAAGATTATTCCTAGCACTGAAAAGAACAACAAAATTCTCCTACATATGCTATAGGGAAGTAACAAAATATGAAATGCAAAGAGAAAATATCCATATCACCTAGAGAAAGGATATTACTCAAAAAGAGTGACCATTACATCAAAAAGTCTCCCCATTCGTTATCATAGATACCAGAAAACAATGGAACAATTTCTGCAAAGAGTTAAGGAAAAATATTTGGCCATCTATATTTGTACACTCAACTAAATTCTCATGAAAAAAAAGAGGGCAAAGTAAATATATCTTCAGGCAAAAAAAAAAAAAAAAATACAAAACTGAGTTTCTAAGTCCTCACTTAAACTGCTTCTAAAGAATATAGTTCAGCTAAAAGAACCCAAAACCTAGATGTAAAGAGGTGGATTAAAGAAGCAAGGAAAAGAAAAATATTGGCAAACATGAGTAAAGTTAAGTATTGGTATTTAAAAAATAATATTGACCAATGTTGGTGGAGGTGATGAAAAACAGTTCAAACTAAGGAACCAAAACTTGGAAATAAAGATGGAATGAAGCTAAGAATCTTTTACTGTTTAAAAAGAGATTAAAGACATTGATTTATTTTAGACTTTGCAATGTATATATGTTAAAGTGTAAAGGCAACTACTAAAAGAATAGAAATAGAATGTAAAATTTCTACAGAGAAGCAAAAAACGAAATAAGTAAAATGCGATTAATCATATAGATGGAAGAAACGGAGGAAGAAAAAAGGGAAGGGGAGAAGGCAAAGAAATAGAAAACACAAGGTAAAATGATTTTTTAAAGCAGCACAAATATACCTCAATAAATGTTAATAAACATAACTTTCCTCTGAAAAGACAAACTATTAGATTGTACTGCTTTCTATCCCAATAGATGCTGTTTACAAAGGACATGCCTGAAAATAAGGACACAGAAAGATTTAAAATGAAGGGATTAAAACATTGTATATCACATAAATATTATTCCAATGGTTTTCTTCATGGCATTAACAGGCTAGTTCTAAAATTCACATAGAAGAATAAGGGAACAAGAAGAAACATGAATATTGTGAAGATAAACTGGAGAAGGATTTGCCTGACTAAGTATCAAGACTTATTTTAAATCACAATAGTTAAAACACTGTCATATTGGCATGGCAATAGACAAATGAACCAATATCCAAACTACACACATATGGAGATTTGGCAGTGTTACTAATCAGTGGGAAAAGGAAAGACTAGTCAGTCAATGGTGTGGGACACTTGGCTATCCATTTGGAAGTTAATAAAAGTGGGTACATCCTTGTATCAAGCCATATGCAAAAATAATGAATTCCATATGAATTAAAAACATTAATCTGAAAAGCAAACTTTCTAAACATTTAGAAAAGATTCTAAATTAGGGGAAAATATCTTCATGACATTGGGAGAGGAAGACATAAAAAATCAAAACCCACAAAGAAAAAGTTTTTGAACAGAATATGCCTAAAAATATTAAAATAAAGAAAAGGTTTGATATATTTGACTAATGACAAAAAGAAAATGTTAGAATGACAAAATAAAACATAGAGATAACATTTCATGAATTTGCATGTCATCCTTGCACAGACAGGAGCCATGCTAATCTTCTCTGTATCATTCTAATTTTAGTATATGTGCTGCCAAAGTGAGCACAAAACATAAAGTTAACACAGGAGAGACCAGAAAAAGATGTTTGCAATGTGTATGACAAATAATAGGTTAGTATCCAAACTATGTAAATAACCAAGACATTTGTTTGAGTGCAGAGTCTCAATTCACAAGGAAGGAATATGAAGCGGTCTACCTAACACCCAATAAGGAAGCAGTTGGTAAGGCATATAAGAAGGATGCAAAACTGGTAATGGAGTATCTCGCCATTTGTGATGAATGTTACATTACAGAAATTGAGATGCTGTTGAATGAGAAAGGGGAATTTACAATTGAAACTGAAGGGAAAACATGTCAGTTAACAAAAGACGTGGCCAAACATGATGAGATTCCAGAAAACACTCTATGTGGAAGAAGTTATTCTAAATGTAACTGAACCCTCCTTCAGCCTGAGCAGGATCATGAACATATATTCCATGTAAGAGAAGGAGATGAACAGAGAACATTCCTCAGTTTCCCTGCTGTAGTCACTCTATTCAAATGTTATGCCCTCTCACTGAGCCAAAACCAGGAGTTCATGCCATTTGTCAAGGAATTACTGGAAGCCCTGACCAGGCACAGGTTGTCTCACAAAGTAGATGATTCCTCTGGGTCAACTGGAAGATGCTATGCCAGGACTGATGAGATTGGTGTGGCTTTCAGTGTCACCATTGACTTTAACACAATGAACAAGGCCCCCCACACTGCAACTCTGAGAAACTGAGATGCAATGTGGCAGATAACAGCAGAGGTCTCTGAGCTGCCTAGTGTAGTCCGAGAGCTGACCAGTGGCAGCATCATATGGGCCAATGTGGAGGCCAGGTATCCTCTCTTTGAAGAGCGATGATACAGGAGGTAGAAAGAAATTATTTAGGCAGATTTAGGTAGAAAGAAATTATTTAGGCAGATAGTGAGGGCAAACAAGTCCTCAGCAGAGCTTCCCTTCAAACAATAAGCAGCCCAAAAAATCATTTCTTTTCCTACAAAGAGCAGCCTGAAAAATCAAGCTGCAAATATAGATAAGCAAGCTGGAAGCTTGCACAGGGGAATGCCAGCAGCTGTACCAATAGGAAAGGGCTACGTGGGGGACAGGCGCATGCACCATGGAAGCTCCATCTTCCCTTTTTTGTTAACACATGTACAGTAAGAAAGAAATGGGCAATATGGCACAGCTCAGACAGAGAACTCACTTGCATAATAAATATTGAGGTGGGGGTGGCCAGAGATTCGTGCCCTCTGCAAATAACACACCTGGTCCTAACCGGTTTTTTGCACCCTATGTAAATCAGACACCACCTCCCCATCAGCTCATCTATAAAACCCTTTGCATTTTGCTGTGGACCAGCAACTTATTTTTTCGGATCCCTTTCTGTAGCAGAGAGCTATTCTCTATCTTTTCCCAATTAAATTTCCGCTCTTAACCTCACTCATTGTGTGTCCGCATCCTTGATCTCCGTGGCTGTGAGACAATAAACCTCAAGTATTACCCCAAACAATGAGGCCACTTCAACAAGAGACTGGTAAAAAAAGAGACAATCAAGGAATAAGGACAATTTTTGGTGATGTGCATTAATTAAATAAATAATGCTTATCACATCCACTTTATAAAAGAGAACAGCATTGTGATTATTCCCAGTAACTGTATTCTATCTTCAGTGGCTTCAGATTTTTATCCCCACAATTAAAATTGAAGGAATTCTGAAAAAAAAAAAAAGAATCTTAACCTTGGGGATTAATATTTCAACATACGAATTTGGAGGGGGACAAAAACGTTCTATCTATTACAGGGTCTAAAAGCACAATTGCCCACTTAATCTCTAATTGATGGAGTAATGTTAATATTTAATATGCAGTTTACTTGTTAAATGCAGTTCCAAGCACTTTACATGTTTGGATTATGGCACTCTTGTATACTGGATTCTTTCCTTCAGCTCATACAAACACCTTCTAGTATCTCTCATTAAAAACAATAGCACACCCCTTTTGAACTCTCATAACCCTCCTGATGCTGCTCCATTTCTCTGTACTTTTTCATTTGTTTAAGGGTTTTCTACAAACATTATGTCCACTTACTCATTTTCCACTTACTCTTTACTCACTACAATCTGAGTTTCACCTCCAGTACCACACAGCAATTACTCTTGTCTAGGTCACCTGTAATCTCCATGTTACCAAATCCTATGAGCACATTTCTGCCCTCATTTCAGTTGATTCCATAGTAGCACTACACATAGTCAATCACTCCTACCGTTTTGGAATTCCCTCCTATATTGACTTCTGTGACACTCTTCAGTCTTGGTTTTCATTGTATACCTTTGCCTACTCCTTGCCTGTCTCCTTTACTCCTCTTCTACCCAATCTTTAAATGTTGGCACTTCTCAAACCCCAGTGGCAGAACTCCTTTCTCTATACTCGTTCTCTTGATGTAACCCAGTCGTTCTCAACAGGGTGTGATTTTTCCCCCTAGAGGACATTTGCCAATGACTAAAGATATTTTTTATCATGACAACTGGGAGTATGTCACTGGCATCTAAAGGACAGAGGCTGGAGACACTGCTAAACATTGATGGTGAGTATACAATCCTAAATCCAATATATTGTAATATATTGTATAACTCAGCCTCTCGAGTAGCTGGGCTTACAAGCACACACCACCATGGCCAGCTAATTTTTGTATTTTTAGTAGAGATGGGGTTTTGCCATGTTGGCCCGTCTGGTCTCAGACTCCTGGCCTCAAAGTCATCTGCCAATCTCAGCCTCCCAAAGGGCTGGGATTACAGGTGTGAGCCCAGGCCACCATGCATGGCCTGAAACTTGAGTTTTATCACAAAAATAGAACAACAAGAGTTTTACATATAACCAAGATGGAGTAACAGGTGATTGGATTTACTCTTTGACTAAACAACCAAGAAAATAAACATGTAACAGTGGTTTTCAAGCAGCAGACATCAGGCACTATAGGACAGAGATACTTGAAACTCAGAGAAACAAACAAGGTAATCACTGTTGCCCTAGCAACACTGCAGGGGTGTAGAACCCACACAGAGCCCAGCCGTCACCCTGAATTGAAGAGAGAGAACTGGGTGTCTGAGAAGGCAAAGGTGGCTAGAATTTGCAAGACAGGTGCCTGGAGAGAAATTATATGCACAGAGAAAAAGATTGAACTCCAGAAATATTCAAAAGGTCCCCCTCAAATGTTCAACTGAGTATTGACCAGTGCATGCATATGAGAAAACTGTATGAGACTATGGAAGGAACATCCAGAAAAGAGCACAAGTAGCCACTGCCAGGGCTTACAACTCCAAGAATAGTCTGTGTTCTCACCAGGCAGAGTAGAACACCTTGTAATTCATAGTCCATTAGGTGGAGCATTCAGAAACGTATTGCCTCAGTAAAGGGAAAATTTAGCTCAGGACCAAAGGCCACTCTAGTCCTACCTTAAAATGCTTAAAAGCAAACCTCAAAAAGACCAAACTACTTGCTAATAATGCAACTGTGTTCCAAAACCAGGTAAAGATATTTATTATAATATAAAAATATAAGATATAAGATATAGAATATAAAGATAACCAGCACCCAACAATTACACAATGTCTGGGATCCAATCAAAAATTACCAGGCGTGCAAAGAAGCAAGAAAAAAATAGCCTATGCTAAGGACAAAAATTAAACCATCATTCTCAGCAAACTGTCACAAGAACGAAAAACCAAACACCACATGTTCTCACTCATAAGTGGGAGTTGAACAATAAGAACACATGGACACAGGGAAGGGAACATCACACACTGGGGCCTGTCAGTGGGTGGGGGGCTAGGGGAGGGATAGCATTAGGAGAAATACCTAATGTAGGTGATGGATTGATAGATGCAGCAAACCACCTTGGCACATGTATACCTATGTAACAAAACTGCACATTCTGCACATGTATCCCAGAACTTTAAGTGTAATAAAAAAAAGAAAAAAAATTAATCAATAGAAACAGACTCAGAAAAGACAAAGATAATAAAATTAGTATAAAAAGATATTAGAATAACAATTATTAATGATATTCCATATGTTCAAGATGGTAGGTATAAGACTAATCATGTTTTGTAGATATATAAAAAATATTTTCCAAAAGACCCAAATTAATCTTCTAGAGACGAAAATGACAATTTCTGAGATTAAAAATGTACTATATGGAATTAATAACAGATTACACATTGCAAAAGGAAATACTAGTAAGCTGTGAGATACAACAATAGCAACTCTCCAAAATGAAGTACACACACACACACACACACACACACACACGTGCGCATGCACGACAGACAAAAAATAAACAGAGCATTAGCAAGTTGTGGGACAACTTCAAGAGGCCTAATAAAATGTAATTGGAATCTCTGAAGAAGAGAGGGAGGAATAAATAGGAAAAAAAATCTGAAGGAAAAAAGTGCAATTTTTTCCCAAATGTAATGAACACTATACACCCACAGATTTAAGAAGTTCAATGAATCCAAAGCACAAGAAATATAAAGAAAAGTAAACCATAAAACATCATAAACATGAGACTTAAAACCAGTGACAGAAATTTTTCTTTTTTTTTTTTTTTTGAGACAGAGTCTAGTTCTGTCACCCAGGCTGGAGGGCAGTGGCGTGATCTTGGCTCACTGCAACCTCCACCTCCCTGGTTCGAGCGATTCTCCTGGTTCAGCCTCCCGAGTAGCTGGGATTACAGGTGCCTGCCACCATGCCCAGTTAATTTTTGTATTTTAGTAGAGACGGGGTTTCACTGTGTTGGCCAGGCTGGTCTCGAACTCCTGACCTCATGATCTACCCACCTCGGCCTCCCAAAGTGCTGCAATTACAAGCATGAGCCACTGCACCCAGCAGTGATAAAAAAAATCTTTAAAACCCCCAGAGAGAAAAAGACATGTTATATACAAAGTAATATAAATAATAATAGCTGACTCCTGTTCAGTAACATTGCAAGCTAGAACACCGTGGAACAACATCTTTAGAATACTGAAAGAAGAAAACCTTCACAACTTAAATTTCTACCATTCACAAAAATGTATAATAAAGACTTTTCCAGACTTACAAAAGAGGCCTGGCACAGTGGCTCACACCTGTAATCCCAACACTTTGGGAGGCTGAGGCAGGTGGATCACCTGAGGTCAGGAGTTTGAGACTAGCCTGGCCAACATGGTGAAACCTTGTCTCTACCAAAAAATTACAAAAATTAGCTGGGCATGGTGGCGCACACCTGTAATCCCAGCTACTCAGGAGGCTAAGGCAGGAGAATCGCTCGAAACCAAGAGGCAGAGGTTATAGTGAACCGAGATCCCATCATTGCACTTCAGCCTGGGCAACAAGATAAAAGATAAGGCAAGGAGGAATAGAAATATACTGTTGTAATAACACAAAAGAAGACACAAAATAGGAATAAAAAAAGATAATACAAATACAAAATAAACAGCAAGATGGCATGTTTAAACTGAAGCATAACAATCATTAATCATCAATTACTAAATGTAATTCATGTAAGCACCTCAATTAAAGATAAGAGATCATCAAATTAGAAAAACAAAAGACAATTTTATGTATATACATATGTCTAAATTTGTCAAATTGTACACTTTATATTCTTGGTTTATCATATGTCCATTATAGCTTAATAAAGATTTTAAAACAAATAAATAATCTAGTGTTTGGTAGCAGAATAGGGTGATTATAGTTAACAATAATGTATTGTATATTTCAAAATAACTAAAATAGTAGAATCAAAATGTTCCTAACACAAATAATAAATGCTTGACGTGATGGATATTCCGATTACCCCAACTTGATTATTACACATTGTATGCTTGTATCAAAATATCACATGTAGCCCTATAAATATGTACAATTATTATGTATCCATAATAATTACAAATAACTACAAACAATATTTTTAAATGTATAAAATTATATTTAAAATTTAAAAATAAATTAAAAATAAAAATTAAATAGAATAACATAAAGGAACAGTAGACAAGAGAAAAGGGCTGAGAATAAAAAATGCGATAGGGAAGGTCTTCACTGAGGGACTCACTAGTGAAAGCTGTAGACCAAAAGTCAATCACATCATTCATGAATTCAAGGTGACTGTCAGGAATCTGTTGAAGACAAAGTAACCACATGTTTTCTAAATTAAGCCAAGTCACAGGAAGCCATAAATGTTTTCAAAGGCACTTTTCCAACAAGTTATTCATTAAAAGGATGTTGAAAGATGATTCAAGTGTTTGGTGCAAAATCTCACCTCAAAGAGGAATATTTTCAAGCGTCTGTCTTCCTAAGAATTTGTATCTAACAGGAGAGCTCCTGTTAGATATGAATCATTAAATTCATCTTATTTTTGACCTTTGGAATGAGACTAAATTAATCTGCTCCCTCTCCCACTTATAGCCCTTCAAATATTTTAGATCCTATTATCCGTTCTCCAGGCTGTCTGTGGTAGAATTAACGATTCCCCGTGGGACCTGCTTCCAGAAATTGTCACCATCCTAAACGCCTTTGTTTGGATATACTTCTGCTGAAAATCTCCCCTTTAAAAATAGAGTACTATGCTCAGAATGAGCACAAAATTCTAGGTGTGGTCTGATCTTTTAAAACTTAAATTATATACTTATACATTGCAACCTATAAACACATTTGTTTTCTTAATAACATGGGCAAAATATGTGTCACATATATCCTTTAAACTCTCAGCTTGTTTTCATGTGAACAGCTAACCATGATAGGAGTCTTCATCCTATCTTTTATAATCAGCATTTTGAACCTCAGTGCAATATTTTATATTTGGTGAGATTATGTGCTTTCTCATATGTGCAGGTTTACTTCACATCTTTTTATTTTAATTGTTTGCATTTTTGTTGTTTGTTTTTTGTTGTTTTTGAGACAGAGTCTCGCTCTGTTGCCGAGGCTGGAGTGCAATGGCACGGTCTTGGCTCACTACAACCTCCGTCTCCTGGGTTCAAGCGATTCTCCTGCCTCAGCCTCCCAAGTAGCTGGGATTACAGGCGCCTGCCACCACGCCTGGCTAATTTTTTGTGTTTTTAGTAGAGATGGGGTTTCACCATGTTGGCCAGGCTGGTCTTGAACTCCAGACCTCGTGACCTGCCTGCCTCAGCCTCCCAAAGTGCTGGGATTATACTTTCAATGTATTATCTATTTCTACTAATTTTGCATCTTTTTTTTACTATGACTTGCAAGAAAGAAGAGAAATTAGAAAGAATTCTAATAAGAAAAGCAAGTTAAGCAGCCAGGTACAATATTTCTCTCAATAGCTATTTGATATTACAATGTGGAGGAAACATTAGAGATTAGCCTGCCAGAACAAATCATTGAAATCAAAAATAAAAGAACTGAGTCAAGTAGTCAGCACATTAGGATCAAGTCCTGATTCCCTTAAAGAATAAATAAGGTGGAAGAACATACCTATTTATCTCTCTTTCCATCAATCTTCCAAAAAGGATGAAAATAAAAGAATTAAATTGATATAAATTAAAATTATATAAATACACAGGAATAAAAAGAATGGTAGTGATGATAATAGTATATAAAAGATGTCAGCAAAATATTGGAGTTTCAAAAGAATGATTCAGTAGTAATTGGCTTAATAGATTTCATAGAAATCTAGGTTATAGAAGAGAAAGCCAAGAAGATCCAAGCAACTCATTTCATAGAACCTCAGAGAGACTCAGAATATTGTGTCACTAGCTGTCTCAAAACATCAAGATGAAGGGTGGGATTTCAGGATTATATAAGAAGGAGTTATACTCCCCAACTTCCTCCACCATTCAGCAAACTGGTTACCTATCCCTTCTTCAGTCTAGCAAAAACAAACACACACACACACACACACACAGGAAGTTTGTCCTTTGGAGAATAACCAATCAGCTCTCTTCTTCCACTTGGTTTCTCAAATCGGTAGCCAGGCTTGTAACACCTAGTCAGGAAATTGGAGAGTTCCTATATGTGGAAACTGAGAGGCTCAGGAGTTTTGAGAATTCCCCCAACAAATTAGCTAGGTCCATTCCTAGTCTCTCTAAAATGAAGTCAACAAGCCCTAGCCCACCCATAGAGATTCAGGTTTTCTTGGAGGAGAGAAGTTTAAGAAATAACTCAAGAAAAAATGCCCTGGCACTGAAAGATAGAGATCTATAGATTATATGGAACCTGCCCAAATGCCCATCAATCAATGAGTGGATAAAGAAAATGTGATATATACACACGCCATAGAATACTACTCAGCCACAAAAAGGAACAAAATAATGGCATTTGCAGTAACCTGGATGGAATTGGAGACCATTGATTCTAAGTGAAATATCTCAGGAATGGAAAACCAAACATTGTATGTTCTCACTCAGAAGTGGGAGCTAAGCTATGAGGATGCAAAGATATAGGAATAATGCAATGGACTTTGGGGATTTGGGGAGAAAGAGTGGAAGAAGGGGTGAGGCATAAAAGACTATACATTGAGTACAGTGTACACTGCTTGGGTGATGGGTGCACCAAATCTCAGAAATCACCACTATTCATGCAACCAAACACAACTTGTTCCCCAAAAACCTATTGAAATAGAAAAGAGAGAGATATCTACAGATTAAAATGTTGCACTGAGTATCCAGCATAATGAATTTTTTAAAAACCCACATTAACACACATCATTGTGAAAATTCAAATTCAGGGGAAAAATAGTATATATAAAATATTGTGAATAATATTAATATTAGCATTCTATACAGGAACCCTTGAAGCTTAAAGACAAAGAAGTAATGTCTTCAAGATTCAGAGAAATAATCAGTTTCCACATAGAATTCTCTACACAAGCACATATGCATGTACCCACATGCTGTTAATCACATAAGAGGGTAGAATAAAAATGTTTTCAGATATGTGAAATACTGTCTCAAGAAATTTAATGGTCAAGCACCCCTCTTAACAAGTGCCTGGAAAATATACTCTACAAAATGAGAAAGTAGCCCAAGACAGAAGATCCAGGAAATAGAGGATCTCACACAGGAAGGGGAAGAAATTCCAGTATGAAGTTAGGGAAGTCGCAGGATGTTCACTGGTCATCAAGCCTAGAGACCTGTCAAGATTGGCACAAGAGAATAGAAAGTTCCAACAGGGCTGATTCCATTTAAAAAAAAAAAAAAAAAAAGAACTGATAGATTATCTGAAATGTTTGATTGTGCTGAAAAAAGATACTCAACTAGTGGAATATAGAATGAATTAGTGAATTAGTGACAGAAATATGGGAAAAAGGGTTAATCAAAAATTTAGGCAATGATTAATGCTGGGAAAAACAAAAAGTTGTTCAAAATAGAAACATGTAATTGTGTATTTCTTTGATTTAAAATATACATTTTAATTAAAAACAAATATATTCATCAAGGAGCAGAATCTGCCCAGTAATTCCATTCCTTTTCTTTCTTTTAAATGCTCAATCATTATTTTCTTATTTTAGATATTATTTCATCCATTGATGATGGAAAAAAAGAATTTAGGTCCATGTATACTAGCTGAGCATGGTGGTGTACGCCTGTAGTCCCAGTTACTTGGGAGGCTGAGGCAGAAGGATCTCTTGAGCCCGCTGCAGCGAGCTATGATTGCACCACTGCACGCCAGCCTGAATGAGAGTAAGACCCTGGCTCAAAAAACCAAAACGAAACAAAAATTTAGATCCACATATACTGAAGTCCCTTACTTACACACATACACATACTTCTGCTAACCCCATCTTCCTGATATTATAATTTTTGGATAAGCAAAAATTCATCATTCACAATATTATGACTATGCAAATACTGTCACAGCTGTAGCTCAGGGAGTTGGGAAACTGTGTACAGAAAGTCAATCAATAAAATAATATCTACAATTGAAAAAAATTAATACTTTTTTAGCACATTTACAAATATGGGGGTAAAATTCAGAAGAGTCAGCTAAGAGTTGAAAGTTTATGTTTCTAAGGAACATGACTCAATGTTAGGGAGCAGGACCCCTGTAGTCCTATTTTTTTTTTTTTTTTTTTTTACAATATGATTCTGTTGTTCTTTGATAATAATTTTAATTATTTTTAAATTATAATCACCAAGGATCTTACTTAACATTATAATAAAAGCTCTTTTTTATTGTTTAGAAACTTGTTCTTGAAATTAAAAATATTCATTTGAGAATCAAATAGTTTATTCTGTAGAATTGAAAAAGCAAATTAATGTTACATATATTTAAAAATCAGATAAATTACAATCCAGAAATTCAGAACTCCAACCCCAGACCATTTGGCCAAGGAAGGTTGGCACATTACACTTACTTTTTTTTTTCATTTTCCTGTTTATCGTCATGCTTCATTTCCCAAATTATTTGGAATTCAGAATGCATATTGGAATGTAGCATCTTTGGATCAGTAAAATCTCCTTAGTCATATTTCCTCTGTTCGTTATGAACAATGAAAAGAGAAAGATTGAAAGAGTACTGTGCACATATAAATCCATGAGCCAGTTTTTAACTTCTAATCTAAAGCCCAGTTCTTCTTTGAGTCTTTCTTCATGGAGTGGGGAAAACAAGGATAAAAGGCATTTCAGATAATGTATTTTTATAGTTGCAACACACAAAATTATAATATGGAAATTTGTCCTTACAGATATCTGAACAATTTGTAGTGAAGAACAGATTTGCTCCAAACTAAAATGCTATTTGTTTGCTGTTTTTTCTTCTATAATTAAGAAAATTTAAACCCTGTCCTCTGTCAAAATAGTAGTTAGAAAACTTTTTTCTTTATTACTTACTCATCTATGCTGCTGAGTATGGCTACAGGTAAGTTGAATTAGCCAGAGAATTGTACAAAGAATTTATACTAAGTGCCTGAAAAAAAATTATACTGAATAAGTAAAGTCCAGATGTTAGAACAAAAAAACAAAACCAATTTAAAAACTAGTGAAAATAGGCCGGGTGCAGAGGCTCATGGGCACAGTGGCTCATCCCAGTACTTTGGGAGGCCAAGGCAGATGAATCACTTGAGGCCAGGAATTTGAAACCAGCCTGGCCAACATGGCAAAACTGTCTTTCTACAAAAAATACAAAAATTAGCCAGGCATGGTGGTGCATGCCTGTAGTCCCAGCTACTTGGGAGGCTGAGGCAGAGAATCACTTGAACCCAGGAGGCAGAGGTTGCAGTGAGCTGAGATGGTGCCACTGCACTCCAGCCTGGGTGACAGAGTGAGACTCTGTCTCAAACAACAACAACAACAAAACTAGTGAAAATATAACTACCTAGCAGTACTATCCTATGTTTTGTGAATCCTAGTTTTTATAGTAGGACATAATAAAAGACTGGAATCTAGGATTTTAGTCCTGAATCTGCAACTCATGTGTCATTTGACAACAAGGCTAGTCACTTCTCCTCTCTCTGCTTCATTTTCCATCTGTAAAATGAGGGGATCAGACCAGATGATCCATCAAGTTTCTTTCAGGTCATAGGAGAATACAAAATTTACATTAAGAACATAAGAAGAAATTTCTCTTTCTCTTTTTGTGCATCCCCTAGATTGATTTCTATAATTATATGGAAGCATGTGAAAACCCTACGCTTTCCAAGGATCTGACCAACAATTACCGCAGGAAATGTGGTCACCTAATTTAACTCTTAAACATCATCAGCAAGACTAACAGCTTGGATGCATCCCAATTATTCCCAGAAATCAATGGTGTGGTATCAAGAATAATCGAAAACACTTCCACTTAGCTTTGGGATTCATTATATTTTTTGGTTTACTGTAGATTCCAATTAACATTTTGGTTTATTCAGGCTGATTTTAAAATATGTTGTCTTAATTACATACTCAAACCAGCTAGTCTACAAATATGCCTCGTTAGATAAAAGAGATAATATCCTTGAATTTGACATAGTCCTTAAATTTCTAAGGACTGGTTTACACTGAGACCTAGTTACGTGGTCATATGGTTTAGCTGTGTCCCCACCCAAATCTCATCTTGAATTATAGCTCCCATAATCCCCACATATTGTGGGAGGGACCTTGTAGGAGGTAATTGAATCATGGGGGTGGATTTTCCTGTGCTGTTCTCGTGATAGTGAATAAGTCTCAGGACATCTGATGGTTTCATAAAGCGGAGTTCCCCTGCACAAGCTCCCTTGCCTGCCGCCCTGTAAGACGCCTGTAGTCCCAGCTACTTGGGAGGCCATTGCTCCTCCTTTGCCTTCTGCCATGATTGTGAAACCTCCCCAGCCATGTTGAACTGTGAGTCCATTAAATATCTTCTTCTTTATAAATTACACAGTCTTGGGTATTTCCTCATAGCAGTATGAAAATGGACTAATACACATGGTAATAGCAGAGAACTCTGTGGTGTCTGCCCAGCTCATAATTCCTTCTCCTCTAAGAACAGCTCTCCATTCTAGCCCATGGGTGACAGGAATGGTACCCTAGAAGCCATGTTTTAGTCACATAACACCATTGCCTAGAACTCAGCTAACTGGACAATGACTGAGCACCAGAACCAAACTGAGCCAATCAGAGCCCCTTCTTGGGAATTTACAGTTGTGACTGAAAGCAAAATCTCAATGAGAGTTCTCTTATACAGACACTATATTAACTTGAGAACTGGGGCTCAGCCATTGTCTTAGGAGTAGATGAGTAATAGAGATAGATTTGCAAAGACATTTGAAGGGAGAAATGAAGGACAAAATAAAGCAAGCCTGTTTTCTGGGCTCTTCATGGCTCTCCATCTCTAGTCCCTTTTGAGTCATAGCTCCATCTCTGCTGCTGGCTTCCAGAATATATTCATATCTTCTTTCATTATCTTAAATTCTCCCTTCCTGCTTAGACTAATTAAAATGGATTTCTATTATTATCAACAACAAAAAATTCCTGCTAAATAGACTTTTTTTGTAACTGAATTGAAAACTATAATGGGGATATCTTTTTAATTGATTTTTTTTGCATTAACTTGCAGCTTAACTATACAGAGAAGTGGCTTGGCACCAGAGACTTCAGATAACTAAAACATGATTCATATTGAGGAAATTTTATCTTATTTTCTACATCAGTCTCTAGTCTATAAAGCTTAAGTTTTATTTTATAATGAGAATGATGCACTGAATTTATGAGGTTAAATGGAGGGTCACAGCAGTAGGACTTTTTATTGTAATGTACGACTGCATTCCTGAATCAGGCACAGGTTAATACATAATAATTAATTATTCTCTGGAAACAATGGCAAAGCATTCCTAGCAACAGACAAATCAAAGAGCTACTGGAGTATTATGGCTGCCATTTGTTAATTACTCCCAGATAGCTGCAAAACACACACCGTCTTCAGCAAAAACTGAAACTCCAAACCCCTTAGAGAAAATAAGGGGATCAGGTGCTACAATGCAAAGAGCACCAACATGGGTGTCCACTGATGTGAATCCAAGTCTTTGCAACTATCTTCACTTCTGTGAATTTTAGCTTCTTCATCTCATTTGAGAGAGAGAAAATTCAGCATGAGATCCAAAGACCAAAAGTAGCTCAGTAGACCATGCACTAAGTCCTTCTTTTTCTGAACACGTTGTTAAACATTTTATGCCCCCATTTCCTCAACTGTATAAGGGAAATGCTACTTGTACCTACTTCATAGGGTTGTCGTGGGGTAGTTAGTGCATAATAAGTGCTTGGGAGAGTATCTAGCACATAGGAGCACTCAATTAATGACAGCTATATTGGTTTTTTACTTTTTTATTATTCCTGAGGATTTTTTTAAACAAGCTATAACCAGTTATGAGCGTCTCATTGGTATATTTACTTTGACCATTGCCAACTATATATTTCATGTAGCTTGTTAAATTTATAACTGTCCTCAAAGCTAAATATATGTAATGATAGTATTTTAAGACATTTAAGTTAAATTCCACTAAAAGTAAATCACTAAACTGGGGTGACATAAAGCATGAGTGAATAAGGAAGAATGGGTCTGAAGAAAGCCTGCCGATAGCATCTGACTCATTTTTGAATCGTGGTCAATTTTTATGCTACAAGAATAGCTTACCATGTTGCCTTTACATTTCTGGATTTCATACCATGAGGGTCAACTGCTGAAAATGTATACACAAAAGAAAAAGAAAACAAAAAACATATATATTCTATTTGTTTGAGTTCTAATGTTGCTTTCAGGTCAGACATTCTGGATTTTCATGGTTTTGGCTTCAGAAAATTCTAAGTCTAGAAAGCAGTTGTTTCTATGGGTGTCCCAAAGAAGAAAACTGCTATATGAAACAAGAGCAAACTGTGGTCTCGTCTGCACATTTGCAGAGTAGCGTCAGATCTGTGGAGATGCTGTTCGCTGAAAAAGTAACATTCATTGTGTTGGACCTCACCTATGTGACCCTTTCCACGGCACAGTCTGGAAGGACATGGAAAATTAAAAGAGAAGTTAAGCACTGCACGATTCAGTGAGAAGAACTTTGAATCTCAGTGAGCAACCGAGGCAAGACAATAGGAAGAGAATGGAGATAAGGAGAAGGTATGAGCTACAAGAAGGAAGGTCAGCCCTCCGCCGAACCAGCAAGATATTCCCTGTGGTGAAGAATGGCTGATGACTTTCAGCACAAAGGTATCTAATGTTCAGTTTCGAGTTGCTGTCTACATGATGCTATGCCATCATCCCTCCATTACTGCAAAGCTTCAGTAAAAGAGAAAAAGAAAGTTAACAGAGAAATGAGGAGCAATATTTAGGAAGTATAATGGAGCATAAAGACATGTAAACTCTACAAAACTACACAGGTGAGACTTTTCAATAGCAATATCTTATTTCAATTTTAAAATTCAGGCTCAGACTAGAAAGTGAGGGTACTTAGGGTCACCCACACAACTGACACTTGGGTGACATATGTATTCCTACACAATGGAGAAATACCTCTTCCACATGATGGCAAATATCCCTGTGAATGTTATCTCCTTATCTTTCACTTTATCTTACCATTGTTCGGTTTGTTTAACTCCTACTTGGGGCCTATTCTGTACTATTGTGTCCTCCTCACTTATTATGGTTACATTCCACTTCTTAAACTATTATGTCTACTACAGCTCCATGTTTATGTAAAAAAGTGACTGTGTACTGATGTTTAGTCACAATAAAAGTAGCCCACACAAAGTAAAAGAGAGTTGGATTCCAAAGGAAAAACACAATTTAAGACTTGTTCTCTTTGACATTTATTTCTTTCAGTACGTCAGCCAATACATAAAAACATGCTCACTTTATCAAGGCCAAAGGTTAGATACCAAGAGCTTCATTGATTCCACAAATATTTATTGTTCATCAGTCCTGTGACTGACACTACTAGGGAGTAGGGCCACAGTAGGAATAATAAATGGTCACAGTGTAGTTAGGGAAAGAGAAATGAAAACAAAACTGGAAGCTGGTGTATACACTAGGCTAAGACAATATAAGGAGGTTATCAAAGCCTCTGGCATGGGAAGATACAAAAACTTCAAAAGAAGGTGACAACTGGAGCAAGTTTTGAAGAATCCATGAGGGTTCACCAAGCCAACAGGAGGGCAAGGGCATGAACTTACAAGTAACAGCCACATTATTGAGGGAAGCTTGGGCATGTGGGGAGGTCAATGGAAGAAAAGGGAAAGGCAGGCAGCATTGGGGTTATAGAGATGTTTGCATGCCTGAGATGTTTGGCCTTTAATAACCATGGAGAGCCACTAAAAGTTGATAATGATAGGAATGCTTAAGAAGATATCTTGCTTCAGAAGGATGGCTTGGAAGGAGATAGAAGTGGAATCCGAAAGTCCACAAAATCTACAACTTTTGTCATGACTATGGGGAGGAGAAGGGAAATTAAATCATTATTATTAGGTTGGTTCAAATAGGAAATTATTTCCCTGTGCCTGGCTGCCTGAATCTAATGGTTGAACTTGCCCTAGAGAAGAGGGTCAAAAAAAACCTGTCACTTATTTCTTCCTCCTTCCCCCCAGACAATTCCCAAATGAGAATTTCTACATCCAAGCAATTCCTTTTGCTTTCCTGCATTTTTATTTATTTATTTATTTATTTATTTTTGAGGCAGAGTCTAGCTCTGTCACCCAGGCTGGAGTGCAGTGGCGCGATCTCAGCTCACTGCAACCTCCGCCTCCTGGGTTCAAGTGATTCTCCTGCCTCAGCCTCCTGAGTAGTTGGGATTACAAGCACCCGCCACCACACCTAGCTCATTTTTGTATTTTTAGTAGAGACGGGGTTTCACTGTGCCGGCCAGGCTGGTCTCAAAGTCCTGACCTTGTGATCCGCCTGCCTTGGACTCCCAAAGTTCTGGGATTACAAGCGTGAGCCACCGTGCCCAGCCTTTCCTGCATTTTTAACTGCCTTTGGGGCAGTCTGTATTAATTAGCTTTATAATCTCTTAGATTCCCGTCCCAGTTGCAAAAAGGGAAACCTTCTGCCTCCACTAATATTTCAATTGCCAAAGGAGGACCGTAGGGTGTAGTGTGTAAATGGCAGAGAGGAGGGTGAAGTCCACATCGTTCTGAGTTCCTAGAGCAGCACCAACTATTTTCACATCCCTGGGCTGGATTGATTTGTAATCCTCCTCTCTCCTACCGCCTGACCTTTTAGCACCTTAGTCAATCTCTGGAAGCCAAATTGGGTTCCTATCCTGGCTACGTACAATCCATTCCAAATGACCTTTTGCCAAATCCCCATGGAGTTTAGAGATCCTTCTGGGGATTTATGAAGCTTTTTTGTTTTTAGATCAAACTTTCTCTTTTATTTCTCTTTC
This sequence comes from Macaca fascicularis, assembly GCF_037993035.2. Lineage (NCBI taxonomy): Eukaryota > Metazoa > Chordata > Mammalia > Primates > Cercopithecidae > Macaca > Macaca fascicularis. The sequence goes on from NC_088390.1 coordinate 51,169,673, forward strand.
CTCACTAGGATTTTGGAGGAGAACTCAGCTTTCAGTTTGATGATGAAATATTAGTTAAACACATCAACTCCAAAGGGATCTCTTTGCGTCTTCTATGAATAATGACAGAAACAGTCTCAGTTGATCAGCAAGATGGCTGAGGATGCACTCACCTAAATGAGCAACGAAGATTTATGTGCTACAGCTGAGCTGTATTTGCATGGGCTAACTTACTGAGAAGTTAGGTTTCAATATTATATAAAATGTCTTTGTTTTGTTTCTTTGTTTGTTGTTTGTTTGTTTTTCAGACAGAGTCTGGGTCCATCACCCAGGCTGGAGTGCAGTGGTGCCATCACAGCTCACCACAGACTCAACCTCTGGGCTCAAGTGATCCTCCCTCCTCAGCCTCCCAGGTAGGCTTGTGCCACCACATCTGGATACTTTTGTATTTTTCGTATAGGACGGGTTTCACCATGTCACCCAAGCTGTTCTTGAACTCCTAGACTCAAGTGATCCACCCATCTCAGCTTCCCAAAGTGTTGGGATTACAGGCATGAGCCAATGCTCCCAGCCTGGATATATAGTACGAAATATTTTTCATGGTAAATTAATTATGAGTTGTTGGGCAAAATCCTCCTGCTTCTTTGTAAAACTAGCATTTTTTAACCATATTCTGAACATCTAAAAGTTCTACTTTACACAAGTTTAAATAGTTAGTGCTAGACAGACCCAGAACAAACATCTGAAGGAATCCCCTGAAAATATGAGTTCACTAAAACCCAAAGAGGTTAAGTGACTTACCCAACATCACACAGGCAGTTTGTGGCAGAGCTTCAATTCTACCCAGATTTCCTGGTTCTTCATCCAAAGCTCTTTAGCTACTTTTCTTTATATGCAAATTGCATTTTCTTTCATCTTAGCAGAAAGAGTAAAAACAATTACGTTATAGGTTTAAGACTTCCCTGAGGCTGGTGCAGTGGCTCACGCCTGCAATTCCAGCACTTTGGGAGGCCGAGACGGTCAGATCATCTGAGGTTAGGAGTTTGAGACCAGCCTGGCCAACATGGTGAGACCTCCGACTCTACTAAAAATACAAAAATTAGCCAGATGTGGTGGTGGGCATCTGTAATCCCAGCTACTTAGGAGCCTGAGGCAGGATTGCTTGAACCCGGAAGGCAGACTACAGTGAGCCGAGATCATGCCACTGCACTCCAGCTTGGACGACAAAAGCAAGACTCCATCTCAAAAAAAAAGAAAAAAAAAAAGACTTCCGTGAATAGCTGTGCTTGGTGGTGTGTGCCCATAATCCAAGCGACTTGGGAGGCTGACGCTGGAGGGTCACTGGAGACCAGGAGCTTGAAGCTGCAGTGAGCTATAATCACACCACTGCACTCAGGCCAGGGTGACAGAGCAAGTCCCTATCTTTAAAAATATATATTATATAAATTGAAAAAAAAAGAACTTCCTTGAATAATCCCACCCACCTGTGATGTTATCCTGGTTAGTAAATAATCGTGAGCGATGGTATTGATTTATGTGTTCACATAGGCAACGAGCACTTGTCAGGCATTTATTATTGTGCCTCGCATGAGGCTAGGCAGTCGGAGAACAATGAGATAACACAATCTAGATTTTTAAGGACTTCATAGTGCAAACAGTAAGACACACTAAAATAATGGGTAAGATGTGCTCTAATCCTGGCATGTGAAAAGTTCTGGAATATAGAGGAGAGAAGGCTGAAAAGTGACGGGTGCAACCTAAGACTCTGGCCAGTGACTAGCAGTTTTCCAGAGGAGGAAGAAAGGGAAAGGCATTTCAGGAAAAGGCCAGCATGAACACGCACATGAAGCTGCACGCAGGTGCAGAAAAAGGGGTAGCTGTTACTCTTCTGGGGCTAAGTAGGCAGACCCTGGTTTCTGCCACCCCTGCTAAGTTTAATGCTTTCTGAGGACAGATACAAGGTGTTCAAACCTAAGTTGATAGTTCCCTTCTCCCCTGATCTATTGAGTGGCAGCCTATTTTTTCTGACTGTAAAATGGACTACAAGAGACAATTCCTGCTCAGAGGGTGCCCTCTCTCGGTAAGCGTGCACATGCAGTGTTTCTCTCCAAGAAGGAAAAAGATACTTCAAATTGCCTATAGTGTCACCCTCATGCAAACCTATAAAGAAAACACAGTTTCCCTGACAGGTCACTTTAGTTGACAAGAAGAGTAAAGGTGAGGGAAAGAGCCATAGACTGAGTAAAACTGGATCCCACAGGCCTAGCAACCTGATCATAAAATCAGTGGATTGCACCAAATGTTCTTAGTCCCTCCTTTCTCTGATGTACCCTGACTTCTAGAAGCTACGGCTCACTAGATCTTGGCTAAATTTAAAATTCTCGCTACTTAAACCATATTCTGAGAAGTTAAGGACTGTGAAGAAACCAGAGAATCCCCACCAGGAGAGAAATATTGTTTCTGGCTGTGGGCAGCTTTCATCTCTGAATGTTCGGTAGCAGCCAGAGATAATTGGTCCAAATAACTTTTCCTTTCTCTTTTTCTCACATTCTAGCAGTAAAAATCCTTTTTGAAGATGGTCAATAACATGAGGACATAGAGCAGAATCACATTCTGTTCCTACAAAACACCCCCACCACCATTTTAAACTACAAATCTGCCAAACAAAAGATCATCCAAAAGATACTTTTTGAGTGCATTGCAGAACTGGGAGGGTATCTTCTTCTGAAGTGATTTCATTTTTCAGGCTTGCAATAATAAAATGATCTTAAGAGTGCTGAGGGCCAACAGCTGAGGGGAGTAGAGTCACCGTTGAGCCCTGAGGCTTGGTGGTATCCTGGGACTTGGAAATTCCCCACAGATAATTCCAGCAAATGCATTATTATAGGGGAAAACAGTTTCTGGAAGTGGGGAAGGAGACTGAGAGTGTGGGGAGGGGAGAGAAATGAGCCAGAGGCAAACTGTGTGTGGTCATGTGGGAAAAAATTAGCTTATTTTTTCAGTTGTTGCCCAAAGAATGTCACTGGTGATATAAAGAAGTGGAAAATGAGAAAACTCCATGATCATCCAAAAGCCATTATTGTCCATTTCCTGCTCCTGATGGGAAGGAAAATTGGACCATAAATCTTAGACTTACACATGGTCGTGGTCTCTTAATGCCCTCTGCTGGCAGGGAGGCAGACTGCAGCTGCCTGCCCTGTGTTACTGTGGACAAACTGCATAGTACCTCTAGGCTTCATTTCCCTCATCTGTAAAATGGGGATAATAATAGTATTTCTCGGCCGGGCGCGGTGGCTCACACCTGTAATCCCAGCACTTTGGGAGGCCGAAACGGGTGGATCACCTGAGCTCAGGAGTTCAAGACCAGCCTGGCCAACATCGTGAAACACCATCTCTACTGAAAATGCAAAAAAAAAAAAAAGAAAGAAAAGAAAAGAAATAGCTGGATGTGGTGGCACACACCTGTAATCCCAGGTACTTGGGAGGCTGAGGTAAGAGTATCGCTTGAACCCGGGAGGCGGAGGTTGCAGTGAGCCGAGATGGCACCACTGCACTCCAGCCTGGAGGACAGAATGAGACTCCATCTCAAATAATAATAATAATAATTAATAATAATAATAGCATTTCTCTTACAGAAATGTTGTAAAGATTAAAGGAGCTAACACATATAATTCGTTCAAAATGGTGCTAGCTATAAATTAGAATGGCCTTGTTGGCCACATTTATTTCCTTCCTCTATCTCCACTGTTTTTTGTTTGTTTTCCTAAGTCAAAACAAATCAATTACAGCTCTGTAACGGTGTGGTGGCTCACGCCTGTAATCCCAGCACTTTGGAAAGTCGAGGCGGGTGGATCGCTTGGGCTCAGAAGTTCGAGACCACTCTGGCCAACATGGTGAAACCCCAACTCTACTAAAAATACAAAAATTAGCAGGGCATGGTGGTGTATGCCTGTAATCCCATCTACTCAGGAGGCAGAGGCTGGAGAATTGCTTGAACCCAGGAGGCAGAGGTTGCAGTGAGCTGAGATCGTGCCGCTGCACTCCAACCTGGGTGACAGAGTGAAACCCTGTCTTAAAAAAAAAAATCAATAAATTTCTGTTACACTTTCATTATGTACAAAGTATCATATATAGTAGATATTTTGTCCCTATCCTCAGTGAATTAAATCTATTTTGAAGACATTACACAAAACTGGTGAAAAGTTAAGTCTTAGGAAGATTTGTATAGAATATTGAGTCATCAAAATAATTTTAAGAGAAGTATATTATTCTAAATTAGTTGTACTTACAATGAAATTTTCAGAGGAGAAGGGTAGTGTAAAATTTTATGGGGGAGGTAGGATTTGGACTTGGTATTAAAGATGGATTTCAGGTAAGGATGAGCAAAGAAGGCATAAGAAACTAGAACAGCAATCAATCAATCAATTAATCAATCAATCAATGAGGCAAGGTAATGGGAAGGAGAGTTTAGGAAAAGTGGAGAGACAAAGGATGACACAGTTTTTCTAAATATATGTGAATAATGAAAAATAAAGCTGAAAAGTAGGTTGGTGCTAACAGAAGGCTGAGCTAAGAACTAGCACATCTAAATGTTACAGAAAAAAGCCTTCTGTAGACAGGGGAACATAGATAAAAGGAGGTACAGTATAGAAGTCACAAGTGCAGGTTCCATTGCCACAGACTAGATTCAAGCCTTGGCTCTGCCTCGTAAAAACATACAACCTTGGGCAACTTCCTCAACCTATCTGTGCCTCAGTTTTCTCATCTGTAAAATGGGGTGATAAATTTCCATAGAGTTGCTCGGAGGATTGGATGGCTCAGTGCGTGTAAACCAGTTCAAAGAGAACTTAGCACATAGCTAGCTCTCAGTCCATGTGAATTGTAATGATGACAATGTAATGATAGTCTGCCTCTTAGGTGATCCTCCACTAATCCAGTATTGAAGTCAATCCTAGCTTTATACAACTGCTACTAGTAATAGGGCACCTTTTTCTCTAGCTTTATACAATTGCTAGTAGGGATAGAATACCATTTTCTCTTAGTAATAATGGACTTCCTGAAACCATTGGACCCTTAGAAACTTTTAGTGAGCTAGAGAAATGCAAACCAAAACCACAGTGAGATACCATCTCAGACCAGTCAGAATGGTTACTACTAAAAAGTCAAAAAATAACAGATGCTGGCAAGGTTGCAGAGAAAAGAGAATGCTTATACACTGTTGATGGGAGTGTAAATTAGATCACCTATTGTGGAAAGCAGTGTGGTGATTCCTCAGAGAGCTAAAAAACAAATACCATTCAAGCCAGCAATCTCATTACTGAGTATAAAACCAAAGGAATAGAAATCATTCTACCATAAAGACACACACTGTGTATGATCATTGCAACATTATTCAAAATGGCAAAGACAGGAATCACCCTAATGTCCATCAACGACAGATTAGGTAAAGAAAATGTGGTCCATATACACCACAGAATAGTGTACAGCCATAAAAAAGAATGAGATCATATCTTTTTCAGGAACATGGATGGGGCCAGAGGTCATTATCCTTAGTAAACTAATGCAGAAACAGAAAACCAAATATTGCATGTTCTCACTTATAAGTGGGAGCTGAATGATGAGAATTTATGGACACAAAAGGGAACAACAGACACTGGGGCCGACTTGAAGGTGGAGAGTGGGAGGAGGGAGAGGAACAGAAAAAATAACTATTAGGTACTAGGGTTAGTACCTGGGTGACAAAATAATCTGTACAACAAACTCCTATAACATGAGTCTGCCTACGTAACAAACTGCGCATGTACCCCTGAACCTAAAATAAACCTTAAAAAAAAAAGAAAAAGAAAAACTCTCTTTGGAGGTTAGATATTAATATGTTATACTCAAAACTTGAAACAACTTTTCTGAAAAAAGAAACTTTTAATGAGCTTATGTTTTCCATTCGGCTTCATATAAATAGAGCCAGGCACTTTGAAAGCCCAACTCAAAATATTGCTTTTCCCTAAAGCTGGATGTATTAGTCGGCCAAGACTGCCATAACAAAATACCAGGTATTAGGTGGCCTAAACAGCAGAAACCTATTTTCTCACAGCTCTGGAGGCTCTGGAAAGTCCAAGATCAAGATGTCTGCAGGTCTGGTTTCTTCTGAGGCCTCCGTCCTTGGCTTGTCTACAGCTGCTTCCTTGCTTTGTCCTCACATGTTTTTTTCTTTTCTGTGTTTTTTGTTTTTTTTTTTTTTTTTTTTTTTTTTTTTGCTTTTTTGAGATGGAGTCTCACTCTGTCACCCAGGTTGGAGTGCAATGGCACAATCTCGGCTCACTGCAACCTCCGCCTCCTGGGTTCAAGCAATTCTCCTGCCTCAGCCTCCCAAGTATCTGGGACTACAGGTATGTGCCACCAAGCCCAACTAATTTTTATATTTTTAGTAGAGACAGGGTTTCACCATGTTGGCCAGGATGATCTCAATGTCCTGACATCGTGATCTGCCCACCTCAGCCTCCCAAAGTACTGGGATTACAGGTGTGAGCCACCACGCCTGGCCCCTCACATGGTGTTTTTGCTGTGCATGCACATCCCTGCTGTCTCCCTGTGTGGTCTAATTTCCTCCTCTTCAAAGGACAACACCTTAATGGCCTCTTGTTAATTAATCACCTCTTTAAAGATCCTCCCTCCAAATGCAGTCACACTCTGAGGTCCTAGGGGTTAGGGGTTCAATATATGAATTCTGGAGAACACAATTCAGCCCAGAATGTTAGATTAGGACCTCTTTCCTCATTATAATATTTCTCTAATCCCCTGTCAAGATCGTTTTTATTACTGTTATCTCCAAATATTGGAAGAGATATGTTTGTGAATGGTTTATTCATCTATTCATTCCCCAAATATATATTCAATGCTTACAATGTGCCTTCCATGCTCTGGGCCCGTGTACAGGGATACAATGAATAAAACAAGCTCCCCGCCCTCATGGAACTTACTTTCTAGTGGGGAGAGTCATATCACAAACAAAATGCATGACAACACTAAGAATATGTCAGATTGGGATGAGTGCCATAGAAAATAAGCAGAATAAAGGAGTGGCCTAGGGAGGGAGGTGATGTGGCTTGGCTGTGTCCCCACCCAAATCTCACCTTGAATTGTAATAATCCCCACATGTCAAGGGTGGGGCCAGGTGGAGATAATTGAATCACAGGGGCAGTTTGCCCCATACTGTTTTCATGGTACTGATTAAGCCTCACGAGATCTGATGGTTTTATAAATGGGAGTTCCCTTGCACAAACTCTCTTGCCTGCCCATATGCAAGACGTGAATTTGCTCCCCATTCACCTTCTGCCATGATTGTGAGTCCTCCTCAGCCACGTGGAACTGTAAGTCCATTAAACCTCTTTTCTTTGTAAGTTACCCAGTCTCAGGTGTGTCTTTATTAGCAATGTGAGAACAGACTAATACAGGAGGTTTTTCTTTTACAAGGAATGGTTATGGAAAGCCATAAAAGTCATAGTTGAGCAATGATCTGAAGGAAGCAGGGAACCAGCTATGCAGATAATTGGAGAGAGAACATCTCATGTAGACAGAACAGCAAGTACTACGATCCTGATATGGTAGTGGCTTGGAGTGTCTGAAAAACACCGAAGTGGCTAGAGTAGAACAGGTGAGGGAGAAAGTATTTGAAAATGAGAGGACAGGGGTAGGTTAGCCAGCTTGTGCAGTGCCTTACTGCCTTTGTAAGAATGCTGGCTTTTGATGGAGTGAAATGGGGAATTATTAGAAGGTTTTGAGCAAAGGAATAACATGGTTTGACGTGTGTTAAAAGGCTCGCTCAGGTTATCGTGTTGAAAATAGACTAGGTGAGGGGCGGTGGGGAAATCTAAGCAGGTATGCTAGTTGCATTTGTCAAGTCAGGAGGTAACAGTGAGTTGGCAAAAAAAAAAAAAAAAAAAGTCAAAGTGGTGAAGATGGTAAAAGAAGTTTTCATTCCCAATATATTTTAAATGTAGAGCCCCCAGGATTTTCTGCTATTCCATATGGTGCTCATACCTCCCTCTCCGGGTTGCTTTCGGCATCCTGACAATTAACACTGTCAAAGTTTTAGTTGCATCTAAGCATTCTCTACATCTTGGAGCCAAGGATACATCTAAAATCCACGCGTGTCCTCCCAAGTCCGATCTACACATCAAATAAATGAACACTAACATTATATAAATCCTACATAGGAAACTAGAGAGAGATAAAGTAGACATCTTTATTCATCTATACCCTAATCACAGGTTATAAAAAGTCCAAAGCCAAAAGGAATGCAGAATGCCTCCAGATGGTATGATATTCAGATAAGGAAATACAGAATGTCATCATGGGTGTGAAACATTTCTAACCAGAAAAGGGAACAAGAGCAGCAGAAAGGAAAGCAGACCAGGGAAGTGATCACATTTGTTATCCCTAAAACAGGGTAGCTAGCATGGTACAATTATTTTTTGTAAGGGTTCTTGTCAATACTTTCAAAAGCAAGCTACAAAACTCTCCTCTCTAATTGCTGAAGTTAAGAGGAATTGGTGTCATTTTTGTTTTTCTTATTTAAGATAAATAAATTAGCCTAGCTCCACTCATCTTTTCCTTCCTTGATTTTCTTTCCTACATTCTGAGATGTTAGTTCACGATATATATATATATATATATATATATATATATATATATATATATTTTAGATGAAGTCTTGTTCTGTCACAAGACTCCAGTCAGGCTGGAGTGCAGTGGCACAATCTCAGCTCACTGCAGCCTCCCACTCCTGGGTTCAAGAGATTCTCCTGCCTCAGCCTACCAAGTGGCTAAGACCACAGGCGTGCACCACCATGCCTGGCTAATTTTTGTGTTTTTAGTAGAGACAGTGTTTCACCATATTCTCCAGGATGGTCTTGGACCTCAGGTGATCCACCCGCCTTGGCCTTCCAAAATGGTGGGATTACAGGTGTGAGCCACAGCACCTGCTGGTCAAGATAATTTTTATTAAGTAAAAGTTATTATTACTACTATTGCAGTGGCTTCCCTCTTATCCAACACCTTGTTTTTGGTCCAGTAGTACTGATTTCGGACTTCTGGCCTCTAGAATCATGAGAGAATAAACTGCCACTGTTTTAAGCCACAAAGTTTGTTAGAGCAACTGCAAAAATGTAATATACCCACATACTTCAGGACCTACAATTTAAGTAGGTGATTTACAACCCTGAACAGCTGCTTCTAAACATTTTTTCACCTTTCTCCATCAAAATCATGAGCTGGCTTGGCGTCAGACTTACTCGCCAAATGCCTCTTCTTTTCACAATCGTCTAGGAACCTCCTGACCAGCATTGTCTCACCAAGGACTTGAGCACTTAGCTCACCTCATTCTCTTCCCTCTTACGCTTTTGCCCTTCTTGACAATTTCAGCAACGCTCTGACCCTGCAGATTTTTTATTATCTCAACTCCAAAGATATGCCCTTCTGCTATACACTCTCATGGTCTTCCCTACATCTTGTCATTGCAAATAATTTCAGAATCTCAATTCCCGTCATACTCCTCTTCAAGCACCACTGCCAGTCCTCCCAGTGTGCCAGCTCTTCTTCTCACTCCAACTGTCTTTTGACCATACAGGGACCACAGTTGCAGTCAATCCACCATTGATCACAATTTCCCGCCACATTCCACCCACATACCACATGCCTTCATATCCCTCCTTACCCAATGTACAGGTTTTGGTGTAGTATCAGAACTATTTCCTTCCTAACACCCTCTTGCCACAACCTTCTGTTTTGTTCACTGACTAACCTCCAATCTGCTTAACCAAACTATCTGCCTACTTTGAACCAATATCTCACTTTCAATTCATGAAAACCCATGTCAAAGGGGAATTCAACACTGCCCAGCACTCCTACCCTACTTCTCTAGGATATTTGTCTTTCTTTTTGCCAAAGTAACTATTTCAAAAATTCTCCTCTTTTAAAATACACAGTACATTTCCTCCACTCACATTCTGCTAATGATCTTAACTCTTTCCCAGGTGAGAAGAAAAGAAAAAAACCTCCAATAGCAGATGAAACAAACCTCATATTCTCACCACCAAAGCTATTTTAAACCTACTTATTTTTCCTCTCTCTTGATAAATGGAAGCGTTGTCCTTGCCTCTAGTTGGGACCCACCTTTCCATGTTTCCTCTGGATTTCATCTCTGTTCAAGGAACTTTTCCTTTTCTCTCTCGTATTATCATTTCCTCTCTCATACAACTTTTCCTTTTCTCTCTCATATTATCAATTGCCCTTTCACAACTCACAACCCATGGGCTCACATGATGCTTTAATATCACTCATCTAAAACAAAAACAAAACAACTTTATTTCACTGTCACCCTGCTTTCCAGCTATTGCCCATTTCTCTTCAATATTTCACACCCAAACTCTTCAAAATTATTTTTACTCGTGGTCTACTTTTTTACCTTCTTTTCTCCACCTATTTTTAGGGGTTTTCTTTCTCATCCCACCCTATGAAAACCCCTTCTGATTTTAGCAAAATCTCAAAACTAACAGTCAACTGTCTATTCTCATGTTACTTGATCGATCACTCAGCAGCTTTCAACCTAGTTGGTCACTGCCTTTGTTGAACCCAGTGCTATAGTTTGAATAGTGTTCCCCAAGGTCATGTGTTGGTAACTTAATCCCCAATTCAACAGTGTTGAGAAGTGGAAACTTTAAGAGGCAATTTGACCATGAGGGCTCTGTCTTTATGAATGGATTAAGGCTTTTATTGTGGGAGTGGGTTAGTTATCAAGAGAGCAGACTCCTGATGAAATGACAAATTAAGCCCTCTTCACGCCGCCCTGCTCTGCTCTCATGTTCTCTCTTGCCCTTCCACCTTCTACCATGGGATGACACAGCAACAAGGCCTTTACCAGATGCTGGCCCCTCAATCTTGGACTTCCCATTTTCCAGAACTATGAGCCAAGTTACCAGTCTCAAGTATTCTGTTATAGCAGCACAAAACAGACTAAGACTCACACTTTCCCCTGGATTTCCATGACACTATGTTCTTCTGGTTTTCCTCTTATCTCTCTGTTCGCTCCTCTTTATTATTTGTTGATTTCTTCTTCTCTGTTTAACATCCAGATGTTGGGATACTGTACGCCCTGTCTTTATCCCTCTTCTCTTCCCAGTGTACACCTCCTTTTAATGTCATCTCATTCAGTTCCGTGACTGTAAATACTACCTATATATTGATAACTCTAAAATCTATATCTGCAACACTAACTTTTCCACTAAGATCTGAATTCACATATTCAGCTTTCTTCTCAGCATCTCAACTTTAATCCTAAGGATTAACTCTTGATACTCCTCCCTCATTTACTTTTCCTCAGTCATCCACATCACTAAATGATATCTCCATATACCTGAGTTTTTCACTCTGTGACCTTGGTAATAAGAACCATGGAGTCTTTTCAATCAGACATCTCTCAACTTCTTGTTGCTGCTGTTGTTGTTGTTGTTGTTGTTGTTGTTTTTGAGACAGAGTCTCACTCTGTCGCCCAGGCTGGAGTACAGTGGCGCGATCTTGGCTCACTGCAAAACCTCCACCTCCCAGGTTCAAGCGATTCTCCTGCCTCAGCCTCCTGAGCTGGGACTCCCTCAACTGGGGCTGCAGGCATGCACCACCATGCCTAGCTAAGTTTTTTGTATTCTTAGTAGAGATAGGGTTTGACCATGTTGACCAGGCTGGTCTCGAACTCCTGACCTCAAGTGATCAACCCACCTTGGCCTCCCAAAGTGCTGGGATTACAGGCATGAGCCACTGTGCCAGGCCCATCTCTCACCTTTTGCATCTCAATCCCATTTCAGAGACGTAGAAACTCTATTATTTTCCCTGCACTTAGTATGCCTTCAATAATAATGTAGCCCTGGTTTACCTAATTAGCTACCTTTTCAGACATTGTTCTCTACTATTCCAGCATATTGCCGTCAGTGTTATATATGGCATGAGACTTCTCCAGGAACCTGGTAGTCTTTGAAGATATACTGTATAATCAAAGCCCAAGCCTTTCTGCCTTGGAGTGTCCATCTAGGTGATTCCATAGTCTTCCTCCTAAGAGATGGTATAGGTAGTGTTGGGGAGAAGGGTCTTCTTAGGGATATACTAACATGTACGCTCTTGTCACCTTCCTCTTGGAATTCCTTTTTCAAATCTTCCTTAAGAATAGGAAGACTGGCCAGTCACAGTGGCTCACACTTGTAATCCCAGCACTTTGGGAGGCCAAGGCAGGTGCATCACCTGAGGTCAGGAGTCTGAGACCAGCCTGGCCAACATGGCGAAACCCTGTTTCTTCTAAAAACAGGAAAAATTAGCCAGGCATGGTAGCAAGCACCTGTAATCCTAGCTACTTGAGAGGCTGAAGCAGGAGAATTGCTCGAACCCAGGAGGCGGAGGTTGCAGTGAGCCAAGATCATGTCATTGAACTCCAGCCTAGAAAACAGAGCGAGACTCTGCCTCAAAAAAAAAAAAAAAAAAAAAAAAATAGGAAGACTGTTCACATTCCTCACTTTCCCTTTCCTATATTTTGGCCTGTTATATAAACTTTATGCTTTTGGTCTCTTGATACACAAAGCCAATATTTTGTAATTCTAAAAATGGCCTTTGCTTTCCCCACAATGCCTGGCTCAAAGTCTATGGACTTTGTTATAAGTGTACAGAATTCTACAAAGGACCTCAAGAATGATGAACTTGACTCTTCTAGGCTGTATCTCTCCTGAGAGTCAATACCCTTGGAAAAATCTTGGATGATGAAGGAGAAGAGAAATTGGTTCAAATAAGTCTTGGGAAGGAGAGAGAGAAGCAATACCATAGCGTCTTAAAAATTTTATTCCCAGCTACGTTGTTTTTCATTGTTTTGTAGGTTTTTATTTCTTTTTTTTTTTCTGTGTCTTCTGAGGAATTTTACTGGGAAGATATAAAAGGCTACATCAGGGGCTTCCAGCCAAGTGCTATTTTAAACCAAAGGTCTCTATTTTTTATAGAAGTACATTTTACATACAGTAATTTTCTTTCATCCCATGCATTTTCTTCATGGAGCCATACCTGAGAAGAAAGGGCCAGGAACCAAGCTCAGGTCTACAAGGGGCAAGCACCAAAATAAAATAGAAGAGGATCTAAAAGGGCTTGGTATATACCTCATGGTTTACTCCAAGCCACATCTGGTTTTATCCACACATTAGATAGGTGGTATGTTAGTTTCCTAGGACTGCTACACCAAAATGCCACAAAATGAATGACTGAATATAATGGAATTTATCCTCTCACAGTTGTGAAGACTGAAAGTCTGGAATCAAGGTGTCAGCAGGGTTGTTTACTTCTGGAGGCTCTGAGGGAGGGTCTGTCCCAGGACTGTCTTCCAGTTTCTGGTGGTGGCCTGCAGTCCTTAGCATTCCATGGCGTGCAGGATGCCTCACTCCTATCTCTCTCTCTCTTTCCATAGCATCTCCTCCCTGTGTGTCTCTGTGCCCTCACATGGCCTGCTTACCAGTCATTGGATTCAGGGCTCACCCTTCTCCAGTAAAATCTCACCCTTAACTAATTATATCTGCCAAGACCCTGTTTCCAAATAAGGCCACATTCTGAGATTCCAGGGGGATGAATTTGAGGGGAGACATTATTTGACCCAGTATAGATGGAAGGAAAGACTTTGAAGTTGTGACAAAATATGGCAGTATTTCTCCAGAGGCTCCCAGGTGAGGCTCCCAAGTGAGCCACTCACTTGACTACAAGTAGGAGGCTGAGAAGGTGATCGGTTGAAAGTTAGGTTATGTCCTCTTAGCACAAATTTGAAGGACAAGTGGACTTTTGAAAATCTAGATGGCTAGCATTTGGTTTTATTTATTATTGCCTTGCTCACTTCTCTATCATCTACAGCATCTTTCCCTCTTTCACTTTCCATTCTATCTAGTCAATAGTTCCAGCGGAAAAAAAAAAAAAAAAAAAAAACCACCACTAGACTAGAATTCAAGAATATTGCCTTAATGTCTTGCTTCTGTCATTTGCTATCTGTTTGGACATGAGAAAGTCACGTCCCTGTGCCTGAATGTCCTCAAATGTGAAATAATCAAACTCCCAATGATTTTTTAAGTAAGTTTATGACATTTTTGCCTCTGAAGTTGACACTTCAATAAGACACTAAGACTTTTGGAATACCGTATTTTATCAAGGAAGCAAGGCACTCTGAAATGCCAGAGATAAATTTTCATCCAGAATAGTTGATATACAAAAATACGTTTATGTTTTAAGTAATAAACTCTACTTACCTGAAAATGTATTTATATGGGACACATATTTTTCTGGTATTATCAAGTAATATTCCAGGCCAGCCATCAAAATGGACTACACTGCAAATAAATACATAAACAATTGAAGACCCATGGAATACCTGTCCAATGGGTCTCGAATGCTCTATAGAATAAGTTATGCATGTACATGTTTTATTCATATTTTATGCAGTAGAAAAGAGAGATGAGAGGGTGAGAGGGAAAAAGGGAATGAGAATAAGCTCATTAGAATTCCACTGCCTCTTTAAGCTTCAATTTTCTCGTTTTAAAAAATGGGGTTGATAATTCCTTTTTTCCTCTGGGCTCTACATTGGTTATATAGTGTGGTTTCAGTATCACATTTTCAAGCTCTAAAGTGCTTAGTACCTTGTTAGCAGATGGTAAGTGCACAATTCATATTTGTAATAAACGAAGGAATTCGTATTCCCAGACAACCTCAAGGGGTTCTTCTGAAATGCAGCTTGTTATTTTTTTACCTGTGTCACCCTGTCACGCTGATTAGTAACAGCCGTCCCAGTTTGCCTATTGCCAAGTTTTTTCTTTATTTAGCAGCCCCTGCTTTGGCCACTAGATGGCACAAGAGGAAAGTTCCTTAAAGACAGCAAAAGAAGGAAACACGGGTGAGGTTAGCCCCAATATGAATAAAGGAGCCATCCGGGTTAATTAAGTAAAACAAGCACCCAGCATTTCACCCAAGACACTGCAAGGAAGTGAAGCCTTCATGAGACTGGACTTCAAATGAACTTTGAGCACTGGTGGAAACAGAAACAAAAAACTCTCTGCTAACAGAAATAAGATACCGGAACCAAAGACAATAACCTTGAACAAAACATTCTGGGACACCATGGATATCAGCAGAATGGGGGCAATCTAAGAAGAGAGGCCAGACCAGATCACACACCATGATTAAGGATTATCACCATTGCACAGAGAAACCTAGATCTGATATGAAAACTCCACTCAATAGAGCAGATCTGCTGCATATATTTCAGTTTAATTTAATGTGGACTAAACTGTATGCAGTTCTCATTTCAGAGTCAATTTTAACCCATCCTTGTGTCATCTATTTAAAGTCACCAAATAACTCCCCTAAATATTGTTACATGGAGGCACCTGGGCTATCCAGACTCAGTTTACTATAGAAGTCACGAATCTAGAGTCCCGAGTGGGCAAAAGAAAGTAGGCATCTGGTGCATAATGCTGCCTTTTAAAGCCTCGCTTCTGTCTGGTGCATTGCACGTGACTTACAGATGCAACAGACAACTCTACTTGCTGTGTGATTCTGTGCTTACCAAGAAACTTTCCAATTATAAATGGACTTTTCCTGTAGATCTGCCTTCAGGAAGAAAAAGCTATGTCCTTGCAAGCACAAAATTAATTCTCTGAATCTGTTGGGCTCAAAACCTTGGACAGTGTTGAATTCTGCGTTGAATGCCCCTCGGGGTAGCTCTTCACAGATCACCAAGGCCCTGGTGACCGCATATTGGCCCATTTTCTTCGCATCCTTTTTTTCTACTTTTATAGCCATGATTCTCCATCCTGGTAAGAGATCAAACTTATCCATGAAGATTTTTATTAATACAGATCCCCAGACTCTAGCCCCAAAGATTCTAACTCAGTAGATCTAGGGTTGATCCAGGTATCTGTAATCATAAGAGACCCAGTAGATTCCAATAAGGCTGACCCTAACTCTATGGTGTTTCAGCATCATGCGTCTTCTGGAGTATAATTCCATAAGTTAGTCCAGGAACATAGAATCATGGAAGACATTATTTGGAAAAAGGTCTCCAGATGCATAAGAACCCCATACTACAACATCTTCAAACCCTCAGGTTCCCATGGAAGCTCTGTATAAAGGAGCCTGACAGGAAGCCACTAGCCCATTGAAGCTTAACACTAAGAAACCAGCAGACCTTTGGCTGACCTTCAGCTTTCAACTAGGAGTATCCAAAAAAGTCCTATTCGCTATTGGAGAAAAGGCTACTGATGCCCTATCTGGTCAAAAAATACTTATCTGAGACCAAGACCAAACACGTAATCTGTGGGTCCCAGTGCAAAGTTTAAAAGTTAAGAATTTCAAGATGGCAACAGCAGAGCATTAAACCAAGTGTGAGCTCTTTCTGAGCATGGAACGTTGTGCAGCTGCACAGGCACATGCCCATGAAGTAGCCCTACGCAGGACTATTGGGACAGGGCTAAAACTGAGGCAGGACAGTGATTTGTACATCAAGGAATAACTGTAATTGGTATCTGATCTTCTTCTCAATCTGCTTGTTTTTCTGCAAAACAAGGCCTTGAGGGAGCCTTGGGGAATCTCTTTAAAATGCAAATTCAATAGTGTCATTCCCCTGCACAAAAGCAGCATTGCATCCCATTGCTCTAGGATCATATCTAAAGTCCTGAGTATGGCCCACAAGTGCCTGTGCCTTCTGGCCCCTGCCTACCTCTCCAACCTTGTGCTCCCATTCTCTTTATGCTCCAGTCACACTGCCCTTGTTTCAGTGCTTGCAATTTTCCAGGTTCCTTTCTGCTCGGGTCTTCACATATGCAGTTCTTTGTGGCTAGAAGAATCTTCCCTGTCTCTTCTCACTTAGCTAAATTCTACTTATCCTTCAGGTCATAGGTTAAATGTCGCTTCTGCGTGGAAGCTTTTTTGACCCACACTGGGACATGCTGTCCTCTTACCCTCTATTTGTCCCTTATAAACTGATTTCCACTGTTCTTAAATGGCGAATTGTGCAATTATCTGTTTAAAGGCTATGTTTCCTGCTAGACTACCTGCTTCTCCGTCTTGTCACTGCCATATCCCCTTTGCTTAGTGAAGTGTCTGAAACACAGGAAGTAAGTACTCAAAAAGTAGCTTTAAATTAACTAATGAGAAATATGGCAACGAATGAAGAAAGGGTGGAAATATCAGGCACCAGTATCTTCTTCTTGTTGAAGAATCACATCTACTTCCAAAGCCTACTGACCTGATCTTCCAAATCACTCCATACGTGGCACTAAACATGCCTTATACAAAGACAACACAATTGTCCCGGACAATCCAGTTTTTTAGCTGTCATCTTGGAGTGCTTATTAGCAGTACTTACTTTTGCTCACCAAACTGCCTGTGTGGGTGCTGAATTATGTGAATGCTCTACTTATATACCATGATCCAGTAACTCATGAGCCATCTCTCTCTCTCTCTCTCTCTCTCTCTCTCTCTCTTTCTCTCTCTGTAGGTGAACTGATGAGAGACAGCTTCTGTGTTTTGGTGGCTGTGGTATTAACAGCAAGCTTAAGATATTAAACCGAGCAGCTTTAATCCTCGAGGTCTCCTGGAGCAGTAGGGATTAATGTATTTTTACTCCAGAGCCAATGTAGCTATTCCGATGCTCTAAGGTCTGCTCTCTGCAATGCCCAAACTGACCCCAGTTGCCTTTCTCTAGACCCGCTTCTTCGCCTTGGGAGAAGTGATGGAATTCTACCTGGAGATCGACCCTGTCACCTTGAACCTGATCATCCTAGTTGCGAGCTACGTCATCTTGCTCCTGGTCTTCCTCATCTCCTGCGTGCTATACGACTGCCGAGGCAAGGATCCCAGTAAGGAGTACGCGCCCGAGGCCACACTTGAGGCCCAGCCCTCCATCCGGTTGGTGGTGATGCAGCCAAGTGCCCCTGGGCCCCACTGGCCAAAGGGGCCTGGACTTTCTTTGGGGGATCCTGCTCCACTAGGGAAGAAAAGCACCATGGTATGAGGCTGGCTAAAGGACACTGGGGAGAGACCACTAGACTTTCCATAGAGACAAACTGCTCCCTATCGTGGCTCCAATTCTCTCGGTACATGTGTCCCGCTTGGGAAAGAAGGTGAGAGTTCTGTCTTACTTGCTGTTTTCTCATCACTTTCTTTGTGACAAAAGCAACTGTTTAAGGTAAGAAGCCCAAAGTGGTCTTTAGTCAAATTCTTCAGATGCAAAATGTCAGCAATACTATAGTATAATGGAGTTGGTTACTGATACATTTCTGATGTTGCTGTCCTTGCAACTCACAGGAGAGACTGACTTTTGAGAAAGGATGCAATAGAGTGTGGGGGTGTGCGTGTGAGTGTGTGTGCATGTCTGTGTGTGTATGATGAGGAATGAGACTAACTCCGGTCAAGCCTATTCTTTGCAAATTCTTTCTTTTCAAGGCAACCACTTTTTTGTTGTTGTTTTTCTTTTCTTTAAGAGACAGAGTCTTGCTCTGTTGCCTGTGCTTGAGTGCAGCAGCATGATCATAGCTCACTGAAGCCTTGAACTGGGCTCAAGCAACCTTCCCGCTTCTGCCTCCCATGTAGCTGGGACTATAGGGTCATGCCACCATGCCAGGCTTTTTTTTTTTTTTTTTTTGTAAAGATGGTATTTCACTATGTTGCCCAGGCTGGTATTGAATTCCTGGCCTCAAGCAATCCTCCTGCCTCAGCCTCACAAAATGCTGGGATTATAGATGTGAGCCACTGCACCCAGTCAAGGCAACCCCACTGAACTTGTTCAGACTTCAGAACATTATTATTTCTGTAGCTACCAGCTCTTCACATTCTATTCCCAATTCTGAGACAGAATAAGGAATACATACAACTAAAGCAACAAAGCTTGGAGCCTGGATTCAAATCCCGCCTCTTCTACTGGCTAGCTGTGTGGCCATGGTTAAGCTGAGTCACCTCTTTATGCCTCAGGGATAGTGACTGGACAGAGAAGGTTTGGGGCTATTTAAATGAGTTAATTCACCAAAAGCACTTGAGACAGTTCTTGACACACAGGGTTAGCTATGATGATGATCACTGATAATATTTCCTTCCATATGCCTCATCAAAAAGTTTAGTCTCCAATCCTCAAAGCCGGCCTGATCCAATACAAAGTTATTGAAAACTCATTGAAATAATTCTCAGGTCCCACAGCTCGGTGTATCTGTCCCCAGAACACTACCTGCTCTCTCTTCACTCTCATTGTTGATGTTGAATTGTATGTTTTTCCCCTGTTCATTAGTCTATTTCCAAAATTTTTGAATTATTATCTCCATTTTGTGTATTTTTATTAACCCTCCCTTTCCTGAGCTCAGAGAGACTTATGTACTTACTTCGAGATTTACTAAACCCCTTCTTTCCATCAGGACCTATGTGGAAGTGAAGAGAAAAGTGTCATGACCCTGCCATCTGATCTTTGCTGCCCAACAGAAGGAAGCAGGTTCAGGCATGACTTAGACAATGAAAGATAAGACAGCTTTGCAGATCCTCTGCTAGAAGTCTGCATAGGGGGCAGGAGTCCGCAGAGACATGAGTGTCTGACACACAGAAGATACTCAAGTAATATTGGAATAATGTTGAATGGCCAATTTCATCTTAGACTCAGGTACCAAAGATAAGATGATTTGTCTTAAAAGATAAATAGTCATTTTTCCAGAAGAACAAAAGTATGTCGGAATCTTGAAGGGTAGGACAGGAGATGGCTTTTTAGACAGAAGAAATAACAAAAACAAAGCTTAAAAGCAAACAAATTATAGAGTCCATTGATTGTGAAGGTCTGATGGTGTCCAACATGTGAAGAAAACATGAGAAATTCCATTTCTGTTTCTCCTGTAGAAAACTGAAGAGGAGGGCCTGGCCAGCCTGCCCTGCCAGCTTTGACAATGAGCAATGTTTTGCCTTTGGATTGTTAAGTGTCTGTAACAAACGTGAAGATAATCCCAGTTACTTGGTTTTCAGGTTTTGATGTTTATTTTTAATTTAATTTGTTTCTTATTTTATCAGAACATTCTATTTTCTCTTAAATACATGATTTGAAAACTATATTGAAAACCATTCAGAGGATATTTATTTCTTTTATGAGCAAGAAGCCATCTTCACTTTTTTGTTTTTGTTTTTGTTTTTTTCTGAGACGGAGTCTTGCTCTTGCTCTTATTGCCCAGGCTGAAGTGCAATGGCACAATCTCGGCTCACTGCAACCTCTGCCTCCCGGATTCAAGCAATTCTCCTGCCTCAGCCTCCCGAGTAGCTGGGATTACAGGCATCTGCCACCACACATGGCTAATTTTTGTATTTTTAGTAGACACAGGGTTTCACCACATTGGCCAGGCTGGTCTCGAACTCCTGACTTCAGGCCTGCCTCGGCCTCCCAAAGTGCTGGGTTTAACAGGCGTGAGCCACTGTGCTCGGCCACCATCTTCACTTTTATAATGAAAATATAAACTGAAAGAGGAAACACCATAAATTCACAGGCAGCTTCTAAGAACCTACCCTTTATATATTATATACTTATATTTCCATGAAAGGGAAAGAAATAAGGTTAGTTCAGATGAAGCTCACATTAAGAAAAGGGCAGGTTCTCATATATATATATTCCTATGAATATATACATAAAATATGTATATATTTTATGGGAATATATAGACAGAATACACATATTGAACGTATATATTTCATGGGACTATATATAAACACCCATAAAATATATATATTATACATTCAATATATATTAAATTTCTCATTATATATATTCAGTGATCTATTCACTGATTTTATATCCAACCAGTGAATATATAATTATGTATATAATTATATATAATATATGTATGTAATTATATACCTATAATCATATACATATAATTATATACAATATTATATATCATATATAATATGTATAATGTATATATAATTTTATATTATGTACATATATAATATAATATATAATATACATACATATATTGTATATAATTATATATTATATATAATGTATAATAATATATGATATATATTATATATTATATAATATAATACATTATATTATCTAATTATGTATTATATTATATATTATATATGTAATTATGTATTATATAATTTTATATAATTATGTATTATATATAATGATATATATGATTACATATAATATGTAATTATATATTATATTTAATGATAAGATATAATATATGATATGTAATTACATACTATATATTATATATTATATATAATCATATTATATATTACATATAATATATAATATA
Organism: Macaca fascicularis; assembly: GCF_037993035.2. Lineage (NCBI taxonomy): Eukaryota > Metazoa > Chordata > Mammalia > Primates > Cercopithecidae > Macaca > Macaca fascicularis. The sequence goes on from NC_088390.1 coordinate 51,190,999, forward strand.
TAATATATATATTAATTACATATTATATGTAATTATATATAATATATTTTATATTATTATATACATTATATATTATACTATATATTATTATATATTATATAAAAGTATGTACATAATAATTTATGCATAGTTACATATAATTATTATATAATCAGCAAATATGTGATCAGTGAATATATATAATGAGATATATATAATATATAATAAGACATATATTTGTCTATATATTTGTTAGACAAAATATATATGTGTCTATATATATTTTGTTAGACAATATATATGTATATATATTTTGTTAGACAATATATATGTATATATATTTTGTTAGACAAAATATATATGTGTCTATATATATTTTGTTAGACAAAATATATATGTGTCTATATATAGATAAAATATATATGTGGAGAAAAAAATTAGTGCACCACAAGAAAGTAATGAAAATAATAATAATGAATTCAGCTTTTTCCGAGAGAGAAATATAAAATGTTCAATGCATCTAATATTGAAGTTAAGAATATAAAATATTCTTCTCTCTTGGATTCCTATTAAAAATAAAATTTTCAAAATCTTTAAAGAATATGAAGTAAACATTCATTTAAAAGTATTTCACTTATGTTTCAATTCCACATTGGATCCAACTAAAGAGGAAAGATTAACAGAGATGGGGGACAGAAAAATAAATTATAAGAGAAAGAAAGAGAAGGAGAACAAAAACCGAATAATAACAATCCTAGTAACAACAACAACAAATAAGGTGAACAGAAATAAAGTCAGGGAAGAGAAAAAGAAGAGGAAAAAAGGGGAAAAAACTAAAAATACTCTAAAGTAAGTGTTGGAATAGATGGCATTGAGTAATTCCAAGCCTCTGGTTCATTTGATTTGTAATCCATTCAACTTGTTCTTCAAGAAGGAAGCAACTTCTCTGTATTTAAAACAATCTTTTCAGTATAAAATGAAGTTTTAGAATCTTGTAAGGACTACAACTAAGAATTTTACAGACCAGGAGCAGTGACTCATGCCTGTAATCTCAACACTATGGAAAGCTGAGGCAAGAGGATCACTTGAGCCCAAGAGTTTGAGACCAGCCTGGGCAACATAGCAAGTGCCCATCTCTATAAGAAGTGAAAGAATTAGCTGAGTGTGGTGGCTGGCACCTGTAGTCCCAGCTACTCAGCAGGATAAGGCAGAAAGACGGCTTGAGCCAAGGAATTTGAGGCTGCAGTGAGCCATGATCACATTACTCCCTACCCTCCAGCCTGGGTAACAGAGCAAGGCCCTGTCTCTAAAAAAAATAAAAAATAAATAAATAAATACCAGCAAGGAAATAAACCCAGAAGAAACTGTGATTTCTTCCCAAGAATATTTGACCTCAGAGGTAAGAGAAAGAAAGAAGAAAACAAACAAACCAAAATAAAAACAGGAACTGAGGTCCTATTATCACCTTTTTCCTATTTGCCCCCACCACTTACCTTTCTGCAGCATGATCTCCTTACTTGCTTTTATTTTAAACCTTCATCAATTGTGTCTTATTTTAAAATATAGCTTTATCTCTTAATGGAATTATAAGTTGTACAACTGCAAGGTTCTACCTAATGTTTTAATATTTTGGTATTAAGACCTGGTGGAACGGCTTGCCAGCTAGAACCAAAAGGTTTATGTGACATTCAAATACTGCCTTATTTTTCTTTCCTTATGGAATTAGGACTCCCTTTTCCCAGTATATTTTAATTCACTACTCTTCTATCATGCACATTTGTATTAAAGCAAATGTAGTGTTTTGGCTTAATTTGAATGATAGCTTTGGGAAGGACCCAAACCAAACACTTTCAAGGCAAGGAAAGGGAGGGAGATAAATGGGGATTTATCAAGAATTCACTACATGCCAGATACCTTTTATTCATGATATCATTTAATCCTCATGCTCCCCTATGAGATAGTCACATCTAAAACTAGTTCAAAGATTAAGAAGTGGAGGCTCATAGAACAGCTCGAGTTTGCATAAGGCCACGCAGTTTACCCATGTAAGAAGCAGGATTTGAACTCAATTCCAGATGTGTCACCTCCTACCACCTGTTTTTTCACAGCTATTAAAGAGCAAGAGTGAACCCATGGTTGTTCCACCAACCCCATCTCTCTCCTCTGCTAGAATTGGATACCTAGGAAGTTGCTCCATAATCATCTGTTTAATCCAAAGGACTTTCAGATTTTCTCCTCTGAGTAAGATGTCACATCAGAAGAAAAATAAATTATTGTAATTTGGCTGGAACGTCTCCTGATATTCCAGAATGTCTTCAGGACAGAGTTGGACTAAGTCTGAACTTTATACTGGAAAAGCCTCACTCAATTTCCCCTCTGTCACTATCTGCTGTTTAGCATTTTGTGTTTTTTGTTAATTAGCTTGTTTTTTCTTTTCTTTTCTTCCTTTTTTTTTTTTTTTTTGATGGGAGTCTCACTGTGTCACCCAGGCTAGAGTGCAATGGCCTGATCTCGGCTCACTGCAACCTCTGCCTCCCAGGTTCAAGTGATTATCCTGCCTCAGTCTCCCCATTAACTGGGATTACAAGTGCATGCCACCATGCAGGCTAATTTTTTGTGTTTTTAGTAGTGACGGGGTTTTGTCATGTTGACCAGGCTGATCTTGAACTCCTGACCTCAAGTGATCCACCCGCCTCGGCCTCCCAAAGTGCTGGGATTACAGGTGTGAGCCACCATGCCCGACCTGTTTAACATTTTGTGCATCAATTAACTTCCTGAGCCTTTTTCCTCAACTAAAAAAATCATATGTACCTTGAGCCCAGAAGTCTGAAACAAGGCTAGACAACATAGCAAGACCTCATCTCTTAAAAAAAAAAAAAAAAATGAATATAATCTTAAGATGGACAAAGTTTAGAATCACACACTAAAGTATCTGGCATATAGTGATATTTCAAAAAAATGAAAGCCACTACCAGCAAATAAGATGAAAATAAGTAGAAGACTTCATGACCTGCTGGCTAGAGATGGCTCAGGACATTTGTGGGGTTGTTAAGGGGAAGGGGAGTGAAAGGTTAGACAGCTGTCACGTGCTGTAGAAATTTAGAAAGAAAAGGTAGTGTCTGTTACGGGTTGAATTTCGTCCCCTCAGAATTCATATGTTGAAGTCCTTAGCCACTGTACCTCAGGATGTAATCTTATTTTGCAATAGTGTCATTACCGGTATAATTAGTTAAGGTGAGGTCACACTGGAGTATGGTGGGCCCCTAATCCAATAGGACTGTGTCCTTATAAAAAGGAGAATTTTGGACACAGACATGCATACATATGAAGAATGGAGTTACACAATCACAAGCCAAGGAACTACCAGAATGTAGAAGACAGGCTTGGAATACATCCTTCCCCAGTACCTTCAAAAGGAACATGGCCTGGCTGATGCCTTGACCTCAGACTTTTAACCTCCAAAAGTGTGAGGCAATAAATTTCCATTATTTAAGCCACTTGGTTTGCAGTACGTTGTTAGGACAGCCCTAACAAACTAATTCAGTATCTAAAATGAATGTTTAGGATGTGCGATGAGTTGTTTAACAGGTCAAAGCTCTTTAGGGTCAGTTACATGATTCTATTGGATGTGACACTACGCTGAGTTCGAGTCTGGGGGAGAAACTAAAAGGCCAAACTTGATAGAGGTTGCCTAGGAAGTAGATGCTGTAAAAGCAGAGTAACCATTTATTGTGGGGGTTTTGTTTTGTTTTGTTTTGTTTTGTTGTGTGTTTGTTTTAGAGACAGGGTTTCACTAGGTTGGCCAGGTTGGTCTTGAACTCCTAGGTTCAAGCAATCCTCCTGCCTCAGCCTCCCAAGCAGCTGGAATTATAGGCACACACCACCATGTTGTGTTTTTAAAGAGGGTAGGCTGGGCACGGTGGTTCACACCTGTAATCCCAGCACTTTGGGAGGCCAAGGCGGGTAGATCACCTGAGGTCGGGAGTTCCAGAATAGCCTGACCAACATGGAGAAACCCCATCTCCACTAAAAATACAAATAATTAGCCGGGTGTGGTGGCGCATGCTTGTAATTTCAGCTAGTCAGGGGGCTAAAGCAGGAGAATCGCTTGAACCCAGGATGCAGAGGTTGTGGTGAGCCGAGATCACGCCATTGCACTCCAGCCTGGGCAACAAGAGCTAGACTACATCTCAAATAAATAAGAGGGTAGAATACAGGAGAAAAAAATTCTTGGTAGAAAAATGTGCTTGTGGTTTTGCCAGATGGAATGTAAGGTATAATTGAGAGGAATAGAGGCAAGAAACTCTCTGTTCCATAGAGGAGGACTAGGGACAAATCACAAAGACAGGATATTATGGGGTTCAAGCACAAAACTATTTGAGTGAAACAAAGACAGTTTGGAATTATCCCTAAAGTATCCAAGTCTCTTCCGATACCCCATATGCACTTCAGAAGCCACTCAATGAGTGCCAGGCACCTCATTTAATCGTCCTGAAGATTTGTAAGAGGAGGAACCATTATTTTTATTTTAGAAACAAGGCAGTTTCAGACTGTCATGCGAACACCTTCAGGTTGAAAGGGTGGGATTAGCAGAATCCGGGGATCCTGACTTTCAGTCCTGAGTTTACACTATAACTTTATAGCTGCCCAGAATCCATACAGAGCCACAGGATGATTCAGCAAGGTGGGTACAGAAAAGTCACACTTTCGAGATCTGTCTCTCCCTGCCATCACTTTCGGGGAGTGCAAAATAACATAATCTCTTTGATTAGAACAATTCCTGAGAACTAGAGGGCAGACACAGACAAGTATTGCCCAAGAGTAGCAAGAACAGTCTCTTTCTCATTACGCCATCTTCCCTGAAAACACTAGTGACTGAGATACAGAAAGTATGAGATCATTTATTATCTACCTCTGTTGCACAGTTACTTTGACTTTGACTTTCTTGGGCTGCCAGTGTTCCAGATAAGGGTTTTGTAACACCAGGATTAAGAAAGATTTTAGCTATTTCACATCCTCCCAAGATAGTAGGAAGTTGTCTGCGCATGGTTTTTTTTTTCTCAAGGCTTCTCTGTACTCAGCCATTATTTAATTAAACACCAGCCATATGCTGGGATCTGCTGGTTCTCTGCTTGACGCATTGCCAGCCTGGTGGCCTCAACTGCAATTTGAAGTTGACAGGCATACAATACAAAGCTCAGGAGACACTAGGAAGAAAAGGACTTGACTTGGAGGAAACAGGAAGACCCGGGGAGAGAAAAGTGTGCTGCTCCAAGGGAGGACTTAAAATTGCCCAAGCGTGGCTCAGTGGAAACGTGGCGGTGGAATTTGGAATCTGGATTGTTTGTCAGAATTGATAAAGACATTCTCATACGGAAATGTATCTGTGAAAAGCTGTCTGCCACTGGGGCAGGGAGAAAAATGAATAGTATAGAATTTTGGAGACAAAAATGTATATGCAGCAGTCATTATACACATAATCAGGAGGAAACCAGAAGATCCAGGGGCCAAAGGGGAATGATTGGTTTCTTAAATGGCAGCAAGACTGGATTTGACAACTCTCACCATCAAGAATGTTTCTCTGTATTTAACCTACATCTCTTCTGCTCTTAGACTTTATATTCATTTTCTCTTTCTTATCCATTATTGGTCTTTTCGAAGAAAAAAAAAAAACTGAGACAGGGTCTTGCTCTTATAGCCCAGGCTGGAAAGCAGTGGTGCAATCGTAATTCCCGGCAGCCTTGAACTTCTGGGATCAAGTGACCCTCCCGAGTAGCTGGGACTAGAGGTGCTCACCACCACCCCCTCATAATTTCCTTTGTAAAAAAAAAAAAAAAAAAAAAAAAAAAATTATAGAGACAGGGTTCTCACTGTGTTGCCCAGGCTGGTCTCAAACTCCTGTCCTCAACCGATCCTTACCTAGGCCACCCAAAGTGCTGGGATTACAGGCATGAGCCACCACACTCAGTCCATTATTGGTTTTATAAAGAAGCACTGTTTACATAGAAATTTTTATGAGTGTGTCTCGTGAAAGAATCCAATCAGATTAGATCACCAAGTGTAATAAGTTATGGTTATAGCAGTGGTTCAAATCCATGGGTCTGTAGCATGCTGGTGAATCACCATCAGCCGTCAGGTGTGTTGTAAATAGTTTGTTTCTAATAATAAATTACCCAAGTTTGTGAATGATTTACCTATTATACAGAGGGTGAGTTGAAGGTCATTTCCATCATAATGTTATTCTCAGTTCTGTGTACTCCAATTTTGTTGCTTGTATAACATAGATGCAGGTGGAGGTCCAGTTAAGAACTGGATATACCTACAGACCACTCATCTATTTGACAAATATTTGTAAAGCACCTACTTTGTGCAGATGTTATGCCTGGCCTGAAGGATACAATCAATGCACACAACAGACATGAGTTTTGTCTTTGTAAAGCTTAGCAAGTGGCAGGAAAAAACTATACCAAGCACTTTGCATACATTGCCTGAATTTTCACTGTAACCCTGAGAGGTAACGTCATTTTCCCAACTTCATATATTTTAGGCAACTGGAACTCTGAAGCTCATTCTCTAAACCAGTGGCTTTCGAATGCCTTTGATCATGCATGCCTGTCAGTGAAGATAATTTTAGTACTCATGTGTGTGTATGCATGTGTGTGTGTTCAAACAAAATATACAAAAGTACACATTTGTATATACTTATCTATACTTACTTTTGTATATACTTATATACTTTTAATTTTAGTACTCGTGTGTGTGTGTGTGCATGTGTGTGTGTTCAAACAAAATATACAAAAGTATACATTTGTATATACTTATATATTACATATACACATATGCATATTCTTATAACTTATATGTACATTATTTGAATCTTCTTGTACCCCTCACTTTGAAGACCGGCTCTGCACCACTCCACCATATCACCTTGGAGTTTGTCTATGTGTAATGGGAGTAATCCACCTCCAATCTTACACATCTAACCCCAGGTTTTGGTCTAGATGGGTAGGGATGGGAATTTTGCCAAGAACTTGATCCAGGAAGTTTTTTTAAAAAATTTAAAAACAGTGCATTTCAAATTTGGTTTTTGTATTGCTAAGGATGCTTTGCAGAATTCCTTGTTGAGTTTTTTAATACACAAAGGAAAGCTCTTCTGTTAGTTTGTAAATCCGAGTCATTTCTCCTGTGTTCTTTTTCCTGGCTGGATCTTAAGCACCTCAAAAAAAGAGTGCGTGTCTCATACATCTATTTCAACTCCCCGCAGCACCCAATAAACGACTGAACATGTCAGGAATTCTGCATGCTTTGGGGATGACTTTGTTTCTCATGGGAAAAAGGAGAGAGGCTTTTTACAATCCACTGTAGCATGAGAATACTACCCTATGGAAAGAAACTGTTCCTAGACACAGTAGAGAACAAGCTGGGCTGTTTCGATGTGCCCAGGCATAGAGGGCTGGGAAAGCGCAGCAGGTAGTCTTGGGATGAATGAGGCTACGGAGAGAAAGCCAGGATTCACACTTAATTCCACAGGCACAGGGAAGGTGAGGGTTGAGAAAGTGAATCAACAGATGAGTCCTTCTGTCTCTCTGCCCACTTTAGCTCCAAATTACCCAAGCTGCTTCTTTTTCTTTTCTTTTCTTTTTTTTTTTTTTTGATGAGAGAGAGAGACCTCTGCTGCCCAGGCTGGAGTGCAGTGGTGCGATCTTGGGTCACTGCAGCCTTGACCTCCCAGGCTCAAGAGATCCTCCCACCTCAGCCTCCTAAGTAGCTGGGACTACAGGCATGCACCACCACACCTGGCTAATTTTTGTACTTTTTGTAGAGACAGGGTTTCACTATGTTGCCCAGGCTGGCCTCAAACTCCTGAACTCAAGCAATCTTCCTGCCTTGGCTTCCCAAAGTGCTAGGATTACAGGCTTGAGCCACCACGTCCAGCCCAAATTTCTTTTCCTCAGTGGAGGTGCCTCTACTGAACTACCAGGAAAATAGCTGCAACCCTTGACTTGATACTACCAACAGCTCTGCATCAGTTGACCCTGTGCTTGATTCTCATCCATATTCCTGATTCTACAGACTACACCTTGGAGCAGCAGCCTGGGGTTATGGGGTTCTAATTCTTAGCCCAGACACTAACTTCCTAGGAGGCACTAGCCTCACCTGCACAAAAGGAGGAGTGGAGTTCATTAACAACCTGCCAAGGATCTTTTGGCTATGGCATATTTGACCCTGCCTCTTTCTTTGTTCCTGATCTTTCCTCATTTCCAACCTGGCCTCCCTGAATGAGGAAACTAGTGACAGGAGGATTTGTCCCGAAAAACTGCCCGTGGCTACAGCAGTGTTGTTGATCAGGGAGCTGCAGCAGGAAGCTTAACAGGGGGCTGAGGCCTTTCCTTTCACAGGATATACGCACACACCCCATTTGCTAACATGTTTTCCATCTGACATTTCAAGTAACTGTCCCCGCGTTGGTGCTTCTACAAGTCAAGGTCTGTTCTGCACTCTTTAGAAAGAACGTAAACCATGACAAATGGTCTCAGTTCAGGCATATGGTGATGCATTGACTTCCTAGTTGCTAGCATGTATTAACAAACTTATTGTCCCCAAATGTAAAAAATAATGAATTTGCCACCGTGCATGGAACTTTGACAATGTAAAACATATTAGATGTATTGGATCTTCAGGGACCATCCTTAATTTTTAGTAGAACATTGCCTTTTATTTCCTTATTTTTAAGTGAATTTCAATTGCATTGCCCCTAAAACCTTTTTATAAGATGTTTGCAGTAGTTAGGAATTAATGTGTGTGTTTTTTTCTTTTTTCTTTTTTTTTAAGTGGGTGTATTCGTTAGAAATTGTGCTCAGCTATGACTAACAGCTACAGTGGTTGAAATATCAAGGGGAGGCCGGGTGCAGTGGCTCGTGCCGGTAATCCCAGCACTTTGGGAGGCTCAAGAGGGCAGATCATGAGAAAGAACGTATGAGGTCAAGAGACGGCGACCATCCTGGCCAACATGGTGAAACCCCGTCTCTACTAAAATATCATTAAAAAAATTGGCTGGGCGTGGTAGCGAGCACCTGTAGTCCCAGCTACTCAGGAGGCTGAGGCAGGGGAATTGCTTGAACCCGCTAGGCGGCGGTTGCAGTGAGCGGAGATCGTGCCATTGCACTCCAGCCTGGTGACAGAGCAAGAATCCGTCGCAAAAAGGAAGGGAGGAAGGGAGGAAAAAGAAAGAAGAAAGAAAGATCAAGAGGAGTTTGCTGTCTTTCTTTCGTTTTTTCTTTTTTTTTATTTTGTTTTTTGTTTTTTGCTGTTTTTTTGTTTGTTTGTTTGTTTGTTTGTTTTGAGACGGAGTCTCGCTCTGTCGCCCAGGCTGGAGTGCAGTGGCGCCATCTCGGCTCACTGCAAGCTCCGCCTCCCAGGTTCACGCCATTCTCCTGCCTCAGCCTCCCGAGTAGCGGGGGCTACAGGCGCCCACCACCACGCCGGACTAATTTTTTGTGTTTTCACTTGGGATGAAGTTTCACCGTGTTAGCCAGGATGGTCTCCATCTGCTGACCTCGTGATCCGCCCGTCTCGCCCTCCTGAAGTGCTGGGATTACAGGCGTGCACCACTGCGCCCAGCCGAATTTGCTCTCTCTTTCACTCTGATGTTGAAGGAAAGTGGCTGAGCCAGTTGCAGCGGCTCCAACATGCCCCTAATATTGCAGGCACCTTTATTTCTGCTCTATCAGCTCTACTTAATCTTTGAGGTTGTCTTCTCGTTAAAGGTTGGCCGCTGCAGTTCCAAACCTTACATCTGAGTCAGAGGCCAGGAGGGAAGAAGGAGGGCATAGGCAAACAGGCACAAGCCCATTTAGCTAGCTGAGAGGCCCACCCAGCAATGCGTGCTTATATTTCGTTAGCTAGAACTTAATTAAATGTCTACTTCTATCTACAAGGAAGACTGGAAGGTACAGATTTTTGTTACATTGACATTTCCAACAAAATCAGGGTTCCAATAAAAAGAAAGAGGGAGAGAATGCATTTGGGGTAGATAGCTGCCCTAGTGCGGTTGTTTCTCTTTCTAAAATTAATGCATATTTGTTAAGGCAAACTTGAAACCTGGAGCAAAGGAAAAGAAAGAGAAGATAATGGGCCGGGCGCGGTGGCTCAAGCCTGTAATCCCAGCACTTTGGGAGGCCGAGGCGGGCGGATCACGAGGTCAGGAGATCGAGACCATCCTGGCGAACATGGTGAAACCCTGTCTCTACTAAAAAATACAAAAAACTAGCCGGGCGAGGTGGCTGGCGCCTGTGGTCCCAGCTACTCGGGAGGCTGAGGCAGGAGAATGGCGTAAGCCCGGGAGGCGGAGCTTGCAGTGAGCCGAGATCGCGCCACTCACTGCACTCCAGCCTGAGCGACAGAGCGAGACTCCGTCTCAAAAAAAAAAAAAAAGAAAAAAGAAAGAGAAGATAATGATGATATTAATTCCTCAAAGTGATCTCTAGTAGCATTTAGTGTAATTATTTGCTTATTTTTTATTAATATTTGAAGATTTTTTCTGACTGCACTTTTTTTTTTTTTTTTTGGTGAGGGGACAGAGTCTTGCTCTGTCACCTAGACCAAAGAGCAATGGTACAATCATGGCTCACTGCAGCCTCAACCCCCCAGGCTCAAGTAATCCTCCCACTTTGGTCTCCCCAGTAGCTGAAACTACAGCACCACCACATCAGGCTAATTTTTTGTAGAGATGGGGTCTTACTATGTTGCCCAGGCTCATCTTAAACTCCTGGGCTCAAGAGGTCCTCCTGTCTCAGCCTTCCAAAGTGCTGAGATTACAGGTGGGAGCCCAGCACCCAGCCTGATTGTATTTTTCTGATTCTAAAAGTAATGCCCATTCACTTGGGAAACTTTGAGAAAATACAGCAAAGTATAGAGAAAAAAAAATAGAAATCACCCATAATCCCATTACCCATATTATACTATACCATTGTTTTATTTTCTGCTGTTCTAAGTATATATTTTACATACTTAATGATCATAGCATATGTACAAGTTGACACCTTTTTCTCACTTTCTAAATAAAATAAGTAAATTTACATATGACCCTACTTCGAGCATTCCTGGGTCCTCATAACAGCATTTCGAATCTCAGTTGCAAATCTGTTTGGAAAGTGCTTGAAGTAGGAAAGAACAAATAGCATGGACTGATTTTCCCCTGCACTGTTTCTGGGAGACCATACGGCAGATTTGGCTCACTTCTCACTCTCACTCTGAGACCATATCATATGCTCTCCTTTCTTTATTTTTCTATCTCAAAAAATGTCAAGTGTACAAACCAAGAGTTAAAATTATTCTTGAGAGAACATGAGCTGTCAGGCCCATTCTTACCGTATGGCTCACAAAAGTGGGTTTTGCTCTGGCTTATAAATTCATAAGATGTCAAAGCTAGAAAAAGCCCCCATGGCTGTCAGTCCAAACCACTAATGTAACAGCAAAAAGAAACAGAAAGGAAAAGCACCCTGCTCAGCATACCACCTGGCAGAATCAGTGCCAGAACCCAGGACCTCAAGTGCCTTTCTAGTGATTTTCCACTCTACTTTAGATGCTTTTGATGATGCAACTAACTGGTAAACTTCAAAGGTGTTATGACTCCCACAAAAATACTCATCAATGGCCAAGCGCGGTGGCTCACATCTGTAATCCCAACACTTTGGGAGGTCGAGGCGGGCAGATCACGAGGTCAGGAGATCGAGACCATCCTGGCTAACACGGTGAAACCCCGTCTCTACTAAAAAAAAAAAAAAAAAAATGTAGCCAGGCATGGTGGCAGGCGCCCGTAGTCCCAGCTACTTGGGAGGCTGAGGCAGGAGAATGGTGTGAACCCAGGAGGCGGAGGTTGCAGTGAGCTGAGATTGCGCCACTGCACTTCAGCCTGGGTGACAAAGCGAGACTCAATCTCAAAAAAAAGAGAAAAAAAAATACTCAGTAATAAGATTCCCCAAGATCCCCCCAACCCAACTGCAGCCAGTTGCTAATGGTATTAACTAAAGCCTAGAGATTTATAATGCCCGAAGTAGGTTGTCTCCAATTAGCAGTTTCATTTAATACACTTGGGTTTTTGGTGAAAACATACACTCTAGAGAAAACAACTTTTTCCATTCAGTGTTCACTTGCTATGAGCTCAGACTTTTGCTAAGAGCCATAGGATTGCTAAGAGCTATAGATGTGCAAAATTTATAGTGTGGTTGGGAAGATGAGGGAGACACATGAACCAATATGGTGTATTCATACAGTGGAATGCCGTGCACCTGCAAATGACGTAATCTGCATGAACTGCCACGAAGAGATGGCCATGACATATTGTTACAAGAAAAATGCGGGTTGTAGAGGAGTGATCTCTGCTCACTGCAACCTCCATCTCCCGGGTTCAAGCGATTCTCCTGCCTCAGCCTCTTGAGTAACTGGAATGACAAACATGCACCACCACATTCAGGTAATTTTTGTATTTTTAGTAGAGACGGGGTTTCACTACATTGGCCAGGCTGGTCTCAAACTCCTGACTGCAAGTAATCTGCCTGCCTCAGCCTCCCAAGCCTCAGCCTCCCAAAGTGCTGGGATTACAGGCATGAGTCACCATGCCCGGCCTTAGAGTTCTGTTTTCGGAATATAATTATGTGCTGCAGTTTCCCCACTGTATATGTTGAATAACCATGGTATCTACCACAGACTTGTGACAATTAAATCAGTTGTTCTGAATAAAATGCTTGGATATTTGCCAGACCCATACTAAGTGCTCATTAAACATTAGCCATGATGATGATGATGATGATGATGATGATGATGATGATGATGATGGAAAATGAGTACTCTCATACTGCTACCAGGTGTACACATTCATACAAGTTATAGGGCCATTTAATCAGATATATATGTGTAAAGCCTTTAAAATTTGAAGGTATTTGACCCAGCAGGTCCACTTTCAAAAATTTCCCCTATGGAAAAAAATTTAAGACGTGTATACAAAGATGAATAAAGAGAAAAACCTTGGCAACAAGCTAAATGTTCAAAACTGAAAATAGTTTAATAACATATGGTGCATCTTTACAATGGAATAGTATGTCCTCACTGTAGCAACAAATATACTGACATTGTAATAGGCTAATAATCATATAATATTAAGCGAGAAAAGCTCACTTCTGAACAACATACACAATATGATCCCATGACAGTACAAAAAGTATAATGTACATATGTATGTCTAGAAGCACATGTCCTAAAATTGCATGCACAGTATTAAACCCTGGGAAATTGTAAAAATTTTCTTCTTTATGCTTGGGTATAATTTCCAATTTTTCTACAATGAATCTCTGTTCGTTGTGTAAGTGTTTGAAAGAAAGGCAAAGGGACTTTGGGAGAGCATTTCATGATGTAGCCTCCACGCTAACAGACTGCAATCAGGATGCCTCTGCCTGGAGCCAGAGCAAATGCAAGTGCTTCCAGCCTGCAAGGATCAAGTGGGCACATTTTTCCAGTCTCTACTGCAGAATCAGCAGACATGGGACTAGTGTCCCGGCCTGACTCAGGAGACTGACTTTGGGATGTTGGCTGAAGGCCAAAAAAGTAAATAGTAAGGAAAACTAGGCAATGTCATTGCCATCAGCCAACCTAAGAAAGCTTTAATTTTCCAAGAACTGAAGGTTCAATTTCCAAAGATCAAGGGGAGACAAAGACAGCTACTCACCTCGCCTCTTACTGGGGTTTTCAGAAGTTTCCAGCAGCTTCCCATCAGACTCAGCTAGCAGCCTTGTTTGAGGCTGGTCTAGAAACCCCACTCTGTGTAGACTCCTTTTGGCCATTTGCCACGGAACAGCAAAGACTGTCAGCACTCCTCCAAGTAGGCAGCTGCAAGGGGTCTCAGCCTTGCATCTCCTAATTTCTCAAGGAAGAAAGGAACTGGAATTTTACTTAAGCCACGCTCTCTTTTCTATGATGTTTTCCTAGGCTCCCCAAGGGTGTGTGATATTGCTGGAAGGAAGAAAGAAAAGCCCGAGTGAGCTGAACTTCCCATTTACTCACAAGGACTGACCCGGGCATCCCTCAGTTCCTACAAAGGCCCCCACCCATGTATTCAAGCTTCATTTGTTGCTATCCTCCCCCATCTCACTCTGTTCTGGTGTTTCTTGAGTATTCTGTTTCTTACATAACCCTCCCCTTTTTCAGCCTCTGGAATTTTTGCTGGCAACTTCAGAGATCAGCCAATGTGCCTTCTCAGGGTAGTCTCTCCTGATCTCTTGCCTTCTCCGCCACTCCGGATTAGGAAACCCTGTTCTGTGACCCCATAGAACCCTGTCCTACACTCCATAGGGACACCTTTTTATTTATTTATTTTTTATTATACTTTAAGTTCTAGGGTACATGTGTACAACATGCAGGTTTGTTACATAGGTATACATGTGCCATGTTGGTTTGCTACATCCATTAATTCATCATTTATATTAGGTACTTCTCCTAATGCTATCCCCTCCCTGCCCCCCACCCCATGACAGGCCCCAGGGTGTGATGTTCCCGGCCCTGTGTCCAAGTGTTCTCATTGTTCAGTTCCCACCTGTGAGTGAGAACATGCGGTGTTTGGTTTTCTGTTCCATATGGACACTTTTCCACTATGCTAGAATCTTTTGTTCCTGGTCTCTCTTCCCAACCCTAGTGTAAGCAACTCGCAGCCAGAGGCCATGCCTTATTCTCCTTTGTATTCTCAGTGCCCAGCACATGGTATGTGCTCAACACATGTTTGTCAAATAATTAAATAAATGAGTTCATTCATCCATCAATTGATCTTTAAATTGGTTGCAAATTATCTTCTTTTTAAGAAAATGCAAACAATTCTGGGAATTTTGAGGGAGCTGATATTAGTTATTCTCGTTTCAGTGTGAATTCATTTGTCTGATTCCATTGCTTTCCTTTCATGTTAAAGTAAGGAACAGGGAATCGAAATTTGACTTGGAGATGAAATTCTTAGAATGGAGAACGGTAGTTCACTTTGGATAGAATATAGGGTAGGGTATGAATGATGCAGGCTTATGGGTAGTGAAACACCAGCCCTGTTTCTAAAAATGTGACAAGTTACATCAAAATCTCCTGAGTGCTTATTAAAAATGCAACATCCAAGGCCCCAACCCAAACCCACACTACCTAGAATCTAGTGAAATGGGCATGTGGAGCTTCATTCATCGTCAGCCAGTTCTGATCAGAGGAATTAGAAAGGCCTAAAGTTACTAGACATTTAGGGTCATGAGGAGAGATGCAGATGGAGGTAGGAGCACACAGAGATGGAGAGAGGAACATGCCAAAGTAAACCTCATATGTTCTGAAATTTTGCCTAAGATTCCCCATAAAAGAAAGCTCTTTCTGGGCGGGGCGCCATGGCTCACACCTGTAATCCTAACACTTTGGGAGGCTGAGGTGGGCGGATCATGAGGTCAAGAGATTGGGACCATCCTGACCAACATGGTGAAACTGCGTCTCTACTAAAAATACAAAAAATAAATTAGTTGTGTGTGGTGGTGTGGGCCTGTACTTTCAGCTGTTCAGGAGGCTAAGGCAGGAGGATCACTCAAACCCAGTAGGCAGAGGTTGCATTGAGCCAAGATCGCACCATTGCACTCCAGCCTGGGCAATAGAGCAATAATCCATCTCAAAAAAAAAAAGAAAGCTCTTTCTTTCTTTTCTTCATCTCAATTCATTGTTTTATATCACATAGGAATTAATACTACTGTATTCCTGGAAATTAACATTAAGCATAAAATAGTAGAATGGATAAGAATACATATGGATGCTAGAGATATACTGCCTAGTTCAAACTCTAGCTTCTAAACTCACTTGACATGTAATCTTGGGTGGCTAATTTTTCAGTGCCTCCGTTTCCTCATATGTAAGATGGGAATGATAACAGTAGATACCTGCCTTCCAGGGCTTATGGAATTAAATTAACTACAACATATAAAGTACTTAGAACTTCATTAGCAAGTACAATGTATATTAGATATTAACATTACTCTATAAACTATAAATAGGCAAATAGTTGTGTTCTTAGACCCAACAACCACAGACTATGCTTGTTTTTAAGAAATGTTTTTTTTCTGCTGGACACAGTAGCTCACGCCTGTAATCCTAGCATTTTGAGAGGCCAAGGTGGGAGGAACAATTAAACCCAGGAGTTCAACTCCATCCAGGGCAACATCGGGAGACTTTGTCTGTACGGGGAAAAAAAGAAAAAAATCAGCAGGGTGTGGTGGAACACACCTGTGGTCCCAGCTACTTAGGAGGCTGAAGTGGGAGGATTGCTTGAGTCTGGAAGGTTGAGGCTGCAGTAAGCTGTGATCACACCATTGCATTCTAGCCTGAGCAACAGAGCTAGAAGACCCTGTTGTAAAACAGAAGAGAAAAACTATATTTCTTTTCGGATTTAGTTTTTTATTTTGATTATGAACATTTTCAGATATACTAAGACGTAGAGAAAATGATAGACAGTCTCCATAAAATTATCACCAGTAATTATCAAGATTTTGCCATATTAGCCTAATCTATCCTTTAATAAAATATTTTAAAGAAAATCAGATATATCATGTCATTTTACCCCTCTATATTTCATTATGCATCTCTAAAAATATGGATAGTTTCTCACATTACCTTAACGTTCTTACAGTATCTGTGACATACGGATTCCTTGGTATCAGTTAAACCCAGTCAATGGCAGCATATTTCCCTAATAGTTGAAATCAGAATCCAAACCAGGTCCATCGTCACATTTGGTCCTAATATTTCTTAACTCTCCTTTAATCTAGAACAGTCTTTCTTGCCTCATGCCGTTGACTTCTTGCAGAAGCCAGGTCACTCGTCTTTTAGAATGTACCACATACCTACAGTGACCACTCCTCAAGTTTTGCATGAGACAGCCCCAGTTTATACCTTTTGTCCCAGTACAATTATGCGTAACACTCCTCTACTGTTAGTTGCCTACCCATTGGGAGTTTGTTGATTTGTTTTACTGTCTGCTTTAATTTGTTCTATCTGCCGTATTTCCTATACATTGACATTAGCAAAAGGCCTGATGCAGCCTCATCTTTTTTTATAAGAATTCTTCCTAGATGGTTCTGTTTGCTGCAAATATCCTTGTGCTGGGAGGTTTATAATGTGTGACTGTCCCACTTTAGTGATACTCAAATTGATGAATGAATTCAGGGAATATCAGCATGATCGAGCCATTGTAAAGTTCTTCATCTACCTTTCATCTCATGGTTTCATTCCTTGTTGATAATTGTTTGAATCAATTATTACATTAGATGTTAGAAAACAGTTCTAGCTCTATCAGTCCTTCCATATTTATTGACTGGAATTTTTTGTAAAGAACTTTCCCTTCTCAGGGCTTGGTTACCCTGCAGTACAATGTATACAGGAAGGGCACAATCAAGGCTTAACTCTTTCCTTTTAATGGTCAATTTTCAGAATGGGAAGTTGAAACCTTAGTTACTTCAAGAGGTGTCCAATTTATTAATTTTTTGAGGTTTTTTTGTTGTTTGTTTTTTGCTATGGTGATTTTTTTCTGTTTAAAAAATTTTGTATCATAAATTCATGGGTTCTTACATGTAAGCTTAAATACATTTATAAAATAAATTATCCTCATAAATTAGGAGCAGTCTATATTAGTCAGGTTTCCCTGGAGAAACAAGGCTAACAGAATGTGCAGAGAGAGAGAGAAAGAAAAAGAGAGAGATTTATTTTAAGCAATTAGTTGACACAGGCCAAGCACAGTGGCTCATGCCTGTAATTCCAGCACTTTGGGAGGCCGAGGCAGGCAGATCACTTGAGGTAAGGAGTTTAAGACCAACCAGCCTGGCCAACATGGTGAAACCCATCTCTACTAAAAATACAAAAGTTAGTGGGTGTGGAGGTGCACGCACATAATCCCAGCTATTCGGGAGGCTGAGGTTTGAGAATCACTGGAATCCAGAGGCAGAGGTTGCAGTCAGCCGAGATTGTGCCACTGTACTCCAGCCTGAGTGACCGAGCAAGACTTCGTCTCAAAAAAAGAAATTAGTTCACACAATTGTGGGGGCTGGCATTTCTGAAATCTGTGGGGCAGGCAGGCAGACTAGAAACCCAGAGGAGAGTTATTGTTGCAGCTCAAGTCCGAAGGCAGTCTGGTCCTCAGTTCTCGTCTCTTAAGCTTTTCAGCTGACTAGAGGAGGCCCACCCACACGGTGGAGGGTCATCTGCTTTACTATTCTACTGAATTAAATGTTAATCTCATTTCAAAAGTACCTTCCTAGCAACATCTAGACTTGTTTGACCAAATATCTGGGTACTGTGGCCTAGCTAAGTTGATGCATAAAATAAACTATTACACTGTCTCTATATTTTAAAATAACAATAGCATCTCAGGGTAGAAAATGCAAAAAGTGGTAGAATCAATGCTTACTGTGAGTGTTCATATGTGGCAGAGAGAACTCAGGCCAAACCAAACAGGAAACATTTGAATTTGTAATTTCTGGATGTTCTACTGGTTTTCACGCTAGACAGAACTGACCAAAAATGCCTCTGGTTCTGCTGCTTCCCATGTAACCTTGAGGAACTCACATTAGTTTAATGAGCCTCAGAACCTTCATCTAAAAGGCAATGATAATAGCATCTATTTGGCCTGCCATTTGACAGCCAAGAGTTTGTGCACATTTTGAAATCACTGTATGTTACACAAATATATTATTAGACTACTTTTGTTAAGGCCCAGTGAACCAGAGTGTCAAACAAATGTGCTTTGAAGCTATAGTGGTAAGTGTAATGCTGCATTACAATGTTCAATGACTTTCTCTCTATTTGACAGAGGCCTTTACTCTCAGGTCTCACATTTTAAGAAAAAGAAAAGTTGTTATTCTCCTAAGGGAAAAAGGGTAAGAGCACTAATTTTCCATATGAATGCCTCTATCAGTAAGTACATGTCTTCCCTGTAGTCCCTAATTCTCTATGTCAGCAATGTAACAATGACAAATGCAAAGGATAAATAAAGGTAGTTATCAATGTAGTAATAACAAATATGAAGGCTGTCTCTTTGTCATCCATTCAACAAACACTTATAAAACACCCATTAAATGTGAAAGACTATGCCAGGTGCTATTGAAGACACAGAAATGAATCAAACCCAGATTCTGTCCTCAAGCAAACTACAGGTTATTGAGAGGAAGAAACCGTAATTAAAAAGGAGAAATCTGTAAGATTTGAATTGAAAAGCACAACGAGAGAGCTCAGTAACAGCCTATGGAAGCCTGGAGAAGGAGAGATGAGTTTCAATTGTAGGTTCCAGACAAGTTCTTGGACAAGGTGGCACTGAAGCTAGACTAAAGAATAGGAATAGATTTGGACCTGTGAGATAGGCAAGGTGGGGCAGATGAAAGGTGGGTGGGGGGGGGGATGTTGCAGATGTGGTGGGAGTATAAGATAATTGAAGGGTCTAAGAAGTAGGAAAGAAGTATGGACATGTGCTATGTGTGGCAATCAATGAATTCTTCCCTTTACCTCTAACTTCTTTCTCTGCAATTTTAGAAAGGATCTTAGGATTCATCTAATACTAGGATGGCAAAAAGTCTTCCTCTGTCTAGCTCATCAACTTCAATTGATGGGTAACAGAAGGTCACAGCTGGTTGGTCAGCTCAATGGAGAGAGTTATTGTCCTATACCACTTCGTAAATTAAAGTTTTATTAAAATAATGATGCTTGGCTGGACACGGTGTAATCCCAGCACTTTGGGAGGTCGATGCAGGAGAATCGCTTGAGTCTATGGGTTTGAGACAAGCCTGGGCAACATAGTGGGACCTCATTTCTACAAAAAAAAATAAATAAACAAAATTAGCTGGGCATAGTGGCATAAACCTGTAGTCTCAGCTAGTTGGGAGGCTGAGGTGGGAGAATCACATGAGCCCAGGAGGTTGAGGCTGCAGTGAGCCGAGGCTGCAGTGAGCCAAGACTTGCCGCTGCACTCCAGCCTGGGCTACAGAGTGAGACCTTGTCTCAAAATAATAATAATCATTATTATGGTGCTTTCCAACTTTAAAACTTTATGATTCCCAGAAACCAAATCTTGTTTGGAAGTTTTGAACATTTTAGATATAAATTTTTCTTAGCTAGAATACTTACACCCATGCTTCCTAAACATAAAATACAGAACTTAATCTAGCTTTCTTGATGATTCAGATTTGTCATGATCGAAAACAGAAGGGATTGTACTGTGCAATATCACAGCATTGCCAAGATCCATGGAGGCACAAGGGATTATTTACTCTTAAATTTAGTGGCTCCAAAGTTCTCTCTACTTGGTTTATACAATTTTTAAATTTTTCTTCTGCCTGGTTATTGGGCATTTAGCTCTCAGATTTTGGTGCTTTCAGTATATCTACCTATTTTGCCCACTTTTGTTCTGTCTGTTTGCTGTTCCTATTCTGTTTGAAGCTTGGAAGTTACATAATGAAGTTCTGTTAGAATTACACATAAAATAAGAGTAAATAAGCTCTGAGTATGAGTCTAAGAGGATTGCCTACATGTAAAGTATCTTAGTGCCATCTGGTCTGGCTGTTTAATTAAAAGGGGGTGTGTGTGTTTGTGTGTGTGTGTGTGTGTCTGTGTGTCTGTGAGAGAGAGAGAGAGATAGAGGGAGACAGAGAGAAAGAGACAGAAAGAGAGAGACAGAGAAAGAGAATAAAGAGAATGTATGTATGTATGTGCACATAAATGTATTTTACCCTTCTGGTTTTTTACTATGACTGTAAGATACCTAAATGCAAGATAAGTAAAATGTGACAGTTTATAATATGCCTAGAAAAACTGAGAAGCATAGAAAAATCTAAGATAACAAGAAATTTTGTCCCACTGCATACAAGAGATAATCATGGTTGCCCCTGCTGTTGTACAGACCCTGTGATGATCATGAGGCAATGCAAAGAGCACCCATTATCTCTGAGAAACAGCAGCTACATGATTAGGCCAAGCTCCTGTGGGGAAACTGAAAGAAAATGATTATTAGACTTGAGGTTTCTTGATCCCAAACCAGACTTCCTTCAACTTCTATGAAATTCTGCTCATACGATAATTATTATTAGACATCAAAAGAAATCCTGTACTTCTGCTCTACACTGAAGGAGCGTGTATCCAAGGGATGTGGGTTTGGAGTAAGTCAGTGCATCCCCCCAAAAAATCAACCAATGAGTGGCTGAACAGAATCACCTGGTGAGCTTGTTTAAAATATGGATGCGTGGATCCCATTTTCTAGAGTCTGTTTAGCAGCCTGGAGATTGAAACCAGAAGTTTGAGAGGGGTTTTCATCCTTAAATACTTAAGCATTCAACTCCATCATAACTATAGTACCATTTTCACACCCAGGTTTGACTTGAGAGAAACTCAAATTGTCTTTGTGCTTGCAAACATTTAGTATTCAGGCCTGGGGCTTTAGGTAATCAAAAGGTCATTGCTTTTTTTTTTTTTTCCAGAACATTCCTTTTTTTCTGCCTCTGCCTTTCCTGTCCAGCTCTCTATGTACTTCTCAGCCCCTTCACCCATGCCTGTGCCAAAATAACAGGCCATCTAGGCATGCTTGACATCCCAACCAATTTCTTCCTGTTCTACCTCTGCTCCTGGTGCTGAACTGGAAGTGGTGGCAGGGTTACTATAGGACAAACCTGGCCCTGCTTCACAGATGAGATGGGGTTCGGGGAGTAGGGTGAGGCTTTCTGCAGATGTTTCGGAAGAAAAGGTCAAGTGGTCAAAACTAATGTTCACAGTAAAAATTGTGACAGGGTCCCAGCTAGGAAGTAAAAGTGTTCTCTAGGGTTGAAGGGACATCTACCATCTTCTGCCACAGCAGCAACAGGGGTTCTGACTGAGAGTAGACACAAGGCAAACTGTTTTGGCTCATATCACCTCACTTAATACTCACAACAGCTCTAAGATGAAAATATTATTGTCCTTACTTTATATATAATAAAACTAAGGCTGAGAAGTAATTTAGTCAAGCTTATACAATAAGAAAGAGACAACGCTGGGTTCAAAATCATCACAACAGATGCAAAGTCTGAGTCGCAGCCACTGGGCTATATTAGCACACAATCAGATTTATTTATTTATTTATTTAATTTTTTGAGACGGAGTCTCACTCTGTTGCCCAGGCTGGAGTGCAGCGGTGCAATCTCAGCTCACTGAAACTTCCACCTAGTGGTTCAAGCAATTCTCCTGCCTCAGCCTCCCAAGTAGCTGGGATTACAGGCATGCACCACCATACCCAGCTACTTTTTCTGTTTTTAGTAGAGACAGGGTTTCTCCACGTTGGCCAGGCTGGTCTCAAACTCCTGACCTCAGGTAATCTGCCTGCCTCAGCTTCCCAAAGTGCTAGCATTATAGGCGTGAGCCACCACACCCGGTCACACAACTAGATTTAGATACATATTCAGGTGTTATAAGAATCCTGATACCTGTCAGTGGTCCTAAGCAACGCTATGGAGGATACATTCCATTCCTAT
The DNA here is from genome assembly GCF_037993035.2 of Macaca fascicularis. Lineage (NCBI taxonomy): Eukaryota > Metazoa > Chordata > Mammalia > Primates > Cercopithecidae > Macaca > Macaca fascicularis. The sequence goes on from NC_088390.1 coordinate 51,213,519, forward strand.
ACTTTGAGGTCATTGTAGCAATACTGAATCCTGTGGGAGCAGGAGCTAGAAGCTTTGAGTGCACCGAAAGGCTGAGAATTCCTCTGTCCTTGGCAGTCAGTGTCAGGATCTGCAGCTGACTCAATGCCTGGGAGAAACGTGTGGTTTACGCTATCCCGTTGGGAACGCACACAGCCCTCTCCATCAGAAAGATGGAGCACTATAGCGATCACAAGAAACCACAGGAAAGCAGCTTTCCCATGGGTCTGCAGGACTTTGGGATCCCTGCTGCTGCAGAAGGATTTCATTCTCCTTTCCCAGATTCAAAATTAGACACCAATATGACAGACCTAGGTATAAATAGCATCTTCACCAATGAATATTTAACCCAGTGGGTTTTCTTAACTCTCAAGGTGGCTGAGGAGCTCCACAAAGGTGTCTTAAGAGACACTGCAAAGAAACAAGGTAAGTGCAATACGTCTGAGTTTTCCCAACCAATCCCATTTCAACCAGAACAGGGCTGCTGAAATGTGTTTTATATGTTGGGCTTCCTTGTAAGCTTCTGTTTGAAGGAAGGATTCCATGTGAAGAACCATGTCTGTAAATGACTGTTTCTATCCTCTTGAATTTGACTACTGTTATTCCTAAACCCTACCGGATGGATGGAGATCTAAGACTAAATAAAATAAGGAATAGGCCAGGTGTGGTGGCTCACGCCTGCACTTCCAGCCCTCTAGGAAGTCGAGGCAGGCAGATCATTTGAGCCCAGGAGTTCAAAACCAGCCTGCGCAACATGGCAAGATCCTGTCTCTACTAAAAATACAAAAATTAGCTGGGTATTATGGCACCTATAGTCCCAGCTACTCGGGAGGTTAAGGCAGAAGGATCACTTGAGCCTAGGAGGTCAAGGCTACCATGAGCCAAGATCACACCACTGAACTCCAGCCTGGGCAACAGAGTGAGACCTTGTCTCAAAAACAAAAAACAAAACAAAACAAAACAAAAACGAGGAATAACCTCCCCACAACATAAAAACAGGTACCTTTTTTTTTTGGGGGGGGGGGGACAAGGTCTCCCAGGTTGGAGTGCAATGGTGCAGTCTCAGCTCACTGCAACCTCAACCTCTGAGATTTAAGTGGTTCTCTCAACTCAGCCTCCCTACAGGCGCATACCATCACATCCAGCTAATTTTTGTATTTTTTTGTAGAGACAGGATTTCACCATGTTGTCCATGCTGGCAGAGCCTCATCTCCTTTTGTTTAGGCTGAAAATGTAAACTATTCACTTTCCCAGCTTCCTTGGTAACTAGGACATGGGAATATGTCCCATTTCTCCAAAAGTCTTCTGGGAAGAGCTTTTCTCTATATATAAAAAAAAAAAAAAAAGTAAGAGGTCCATGAAAATGCCCCTTTTCTTCACTTGCCAGGCCCTTAGAAAACATTATCCCTTTTTATCCTCATAGCAACCCTATGAGGTGATTAATAATATCATTCCAGCCAGGCGTGTGGCTCACGCCTGTAATCCCAGCACTTTGGGAGGGCGGATCTTGAGGTCAGGAGATCGAGACCATCCTGGTTAACATGGTGAAACCCCGTCTCTACTAAAAATACAAAAAATTAGCCAGGCATGGTGGCGGGCGCCTGTAGTCCCAGCTGCTCGGGAGGCTGAGGCAGGAGAATGGCGTGAACCCGGGAGGCGGAGCTTGCAGTGAGCAGGGATAGCGCCACTGCACTCCAGCCTGGGTGACAGAGCGAGACTCTGTCTCAAAAAAAAAAAAAAAAAATCATTCCGAGTTTAAAAGTGGAGAAACTGAGGCTTAGAAAAGTGAATAACTTGACCAAGATCCTATCTAATAAATGGTAGGGTCAAGATTTGAACCCAGATCTGTGTGACTCCTATTATGGGTTGAATTGTGTCCCCCTAAAAAGGTATGTTGAGGTCTTAGTCCCCAGTACACAGAATGGGACCTCATCCAGAAATAGGATCTCTACAGAGGTAATCAAGTTAAAATGGGGTCATTAGAGTGGGCCCTAATCTAACATGACCGGCCTAATTATAAAAAGGGGGAAATTTTGCACAGAGAGAGACACACGTAGAAGACGGTTGAAGGCATGTAGGGAGAAGACAGTCATGTGTCTGGACTGATGCATCTCTAAGCCAGGGAACCCAAGAATTGAATGCAAACACTGGAAGCCAGAGAAGGCAAGGAAAGATTCTCTTCCCATAGAGCCATCAGAAAGCATGGCTCTGCCATCACCTTCATTTCAGACTTCTAGCCTCCAGAACTATGAAACAATACATTTCTGTTGTTTGAAGCCACCTATTTTTTGTTTGTTCTTTTGTTTTTTTCCTTTGACAGAGTCTAGCTCCATCGCCCAAGCTGGAGTGCAATGGTATAATCACAGCTTACTGCAGCCTCAGCTGCCTGGGCTCAAGCAATCCTCCTGCCTCAGCCTCCCAAGTAGTTAGAACTACAGGTGAGCCACTGCATGTGGTCCCATTTTTTGGTACTTAGTTATGGCAGCCTAGGGAACTAAAACAACTCCTAAACCATTAAAGAGGTTATTATTAGAATGCCTCCCTGAAAATGTGCAAATTTAGGTATGTTTGCCTGAGAATGGTACTGAAGTAGCAGAAACAATCCTAAAAAATAGTGACTGTCTTGGCCGGGCATGGTGGCTCACGCCTGTAATCCCAACACTTTGGGAGGCAGAGATCAGTGGATCACTTAAGGTCAGGAGTTCAAGACCAGCCTGGCCAACATGGTGAAGCCCCGTCTCTACTAAAAATACAAAAATTAGCCAGGTGTGGTGGCACATGCCTGCAGTCACCTACTCAGGAGGCTGAGGTGGGAGAATTATTTGAACCTGGGAGGTGGAGGTTGCAGTGAGCCGATTTCATGCCACTGCACTCCAACCTGGGTGACAAAGTGAGACTCTGTCAAAAAAAAAAAAAAAAATAGTAACCATCTTCATGAATGTACAAAGGCAGAGCCAAGCAAATCTGTATTGGCCTGTTATGTATGTCCCATGTGAAGAGACCACCAAACAGGCTTGGTGTGAGCAATAAAGCTTTTTAATCACATAGGTGCAGGCAGACTGAGTCCAAAAAAGGAGTCAGCAAAGGGAGAAGGAGTGGGGCAGTTTTATAGGATTTGGGTAGGTAGTGGAAAATTACAGTTAAAGGGGGTTTTTCTCTTGTGGGCAGGGGCGGGGGTCACAAGGTGCTCGGTGGGGAGCTCCTGAGACTCATTATCCAGAAGAAGGAATGTCACAAGGTCAATTGATCAGTTAGGGTGCAGCAGGAACAAATCACATGGTGGAATGCCATCAGTTAAGGCAGGAACCAGTCATTTTCAATTCTTTTGTGACTCTTCACTTGCTTCAGGCCATCTGGATGTATACATGCAGGTCACAGGGGATATGATGGCTTAGCTTGGGCTCAGAGGCCTGACATTCCTGTCTTCTTATATTAATAAGAAAAACAAAACAAAATAGTGGTGAAATGTTGGGGGGTGGAATGGAAAGATAATGGGTGATGTTTCTCAGGGCTGCTTCAAGCAGGATTAGGGGCAGCATTGAACCTACAGTGGGAGAGATTAAGCTGAAGAAAGATTTGGGGGTAAGGGGTGATATTATGGGGTTGTTAGAAGAAGCATTTGTCATATAGAATGATTGGTGATGGTCTGGATGTGGTTTGTATGAATCGAGAAACTAAACCAAAGACACAAGGTCCAAATAAGAGAAGGAGAAAAACAGGTATTAAAGGACTAAGAATTGAGAGGACCCAGGATATCCAATTAGAGAGTGCCCAAGGGGGTTCAGTGTAATTATTTGCTTGGTTGGTGAGTTTTGGGGCTCTATCTTTGAGTTTTTTATGTTGTCATATACCAGGCCAGATTAGGTAAAAACAACAATCTACATTTAAAAATATACAGAGTCCTATTTTTTCAGCAGTAAGTCGAGGCCTCAGCAGTTCTGGAGGAAAGAGAAATGCAAAGCCAGCGATTGTTTGTTAAAGAAGGATTAGAAACAGCTAGGAGAGAGTGAATGAGACTGATAGTGTGGTGGAGATAGCTGGGGAGAGGTAGAGGGTGGCATAAGAACAGGAATGAGAATAAGAGTAAGTATAAAAGTTAATAATAGGACTTCATCAGGGTGAAAGTATTACAGGGTGCCTTGCCAGCAAAGATCATCTATCCACTCCAAGAGGGAATCAAGAGTGGCGGTCTAGGGATAGTACCAGGAGATATCCGCTACGAAGGTTTGGAGAAAAAGTGTAAACCAGCAGTATAAATAGGGGCAGGGCATTTATGAGTAGTTAAGAATGGTGAATAGGAGGATGACAAGACAGAAGATAGTAGGGATGAAAAGTTTTTAGGGCATAGTCCAAGTAGTGGGGATGACTGCAGTACTAGTACTGCTGCTGCCTGTCCTCTTAAACACTGTGGTGGGTCCAAAACTAGCTGTCACCAAGAATCTATATACAGGAACTGATCTGAGTGCCCTGACTTACAGGTTACTCTGTGCCATACCTTTGAGACAAGGGACCTGTCCAGGCTTCCTTCTGATGGCCAACCCATCTCTAATGCTGGCCAGTCTTTCTCACACAAAGTTCTAAGTTTTCCTGGTGTCATAGTAACTCCATAGTCTCCCTTAAATCCCTTTTTGAAAATTTTCAACATAGTTCCTAGTGGGGTGGGTTTACTTTGTGCCTGACCCATGTTTCCACAAGACAAAACACCACACTTACACCACACGCACACCACAAAACAAAGAACGGGTAAAAAGGGCACACATGCATTGTTTCAGTTTACACCAAACCAGAGTCAGAACCAAAATCAGAGAAAATCCAAGAAATCCAAGAAATCCAAGCCAGGTCAAAACCAAAACCAAAGTATCAAGCAATCCAAGTCAAGTCAAAAACAAAAAAAAACCAAAGTGTCGGTATGGGCACGCTGTGGGTGATCAGGCCATGCTTCCACTCAAATGGAGTAGGCAAGTTCCAAAGACTAGTCTTACCAAGTTTCAGATGTCCAGACTCCAAGTGCCAGTTCCTTCCCGGTGTTCAGCCACTGCGTTTATCCTCCACAGGGACCTGCCACGCGCTGCTCTGGCAAGGTGTTCCACCGGGGCAGGGCAATTGCCTAGCCGAGAGTGCTCTGAGGATCTGCATCACTCAAGCTGGCCAGAGTCCCCACAGGGATGCTCCACAGGGCAGGCCTAAGCCACCTAAGGGGTTGCCTTGACCATCCGTTAATCACCTCACTTCCCGGTGAGGGAACCAAGAAATGTAGCAGGACAAGCTGCCAACAAAACCCTTCAGACACCGAGTTAAAGAAGGAAGGGTTTTATTTGGCTGGGAGCTTCAGCAAGACTCATGTCTCCAACAACCAAGCTCCCCAAGTGAGCAATTCCTGTCCCATTTAAGGGCTCACAACTCTAAGGGGGTCCACATGAGAGGCTCGTGATCGATTGAGCAAGCAGGGGGTACATGACTTGGGGCTGCATGCACCACTAATTAGAATGGAACAGAACAGGACAGGGATCTTCACAGGGCTTTTCTTATGCAAATAACCAGTTAGGTCAAGGGTTGATCTTTAACTACCAGGCCCAGGGTGTGGCACTGGGCTGTCTGCTTGTGAATTTCATTTCTGCCTTTTAGTTTTTACTTCTTCTTTCTTTGGAGGCAGAAATTGGGCATAAGACAATATGAGGGGTGGTCTCCTCCCTTATCTGGAACAAGATTGGGGCCAAGCAAGAAAGTGCATCCGTATAAAAGTACAAATGGACTATACCCTGTAGCTTCTTGAGGGCAGGCTCTAATTCTGAGAAGGGCAAGTGATAAAAGTACTGTCCAGTCCTTTTTAAGTTGGAGGGTGAGTTTGGTGAGGTGTGTTTTAAAACACCATTAGTCCTTTCTACCTTCCCTGAAGATGGAGGATGGTAGTGGGTATGACGTTTCCACCGAATACCAAGAGCCTGAGAAACTGCTTAGGTGATTTGACTAATGAAGCATTAGTCAAATGGACCATTGTCAGATTGAATAGAAGTAGGGAAGCCAAATCAGGGAATTACGGCTGTTGAAAGAGAATAAATGACTGCAGTAGCCTTTTTGGAGCTAGCAGGAAAGGCCTCAACCCATCTGGTGAAGGTGTCGATCCAAACCAGGAGATCTTTAAATTTACGGACACAGGGCATATGAGGAAAGTCAATCTGCCAATCTTGTGTTGGAGTAAATCCACAAGCCTGATGCATAGGAAAAGGAGGCCTGAGAAAACCTTGGGGGCTGGTGGCATGGCAGACAGAGCATTGAGAGGTGATGGTCTTAAGGATGGATTTCCATGAAGAGAAGGAGATGAGGGGCTGCAGGTGAGCCAGAGGCTTGTATCCCACATGGAAGTGGTCATAAAGGGAAGAAAGAATGGACTGAGCTTGCGAGGCAGGAAGAGTGAATTTTCCATGGTCTGAGAACCACTTGCCCTGAATTGGAAAAGACAGGTAGAGCAGGTTTTCAGAAGAAGAGTAGGTGGGAGTGATAGAGGAGAAAGAAAAATACTGGCCTTCTGGAGTCGGGGCTGGAATATTAGCGGGCATGGAGACATTGGCTAATTTTTTTGCTGTCCTGTTGGCATAGGCATTTTCTTTTTTTTTCTTTTCTTTTTTTTTTTTTTTTTTTTTTTTGAGACAGGGTCTTGCTCTGTCTCCCAGGCTGGAGTACAGTGGCCGATCTCGGCTCACTGCAACCTCTGCCTCCCGGGTTCAAGCAATTCTCCTGCCTCAGCAGGAGTAGCTGGGACAGGCATCTGCCACCATGCCTGGCTAATTTTTGTATTTTTAATAGATTCAGGGTTTCACCATATTGGCCAGGTTGGTCTCGAACTCCTGACCTTGTAATCTGCCCGCGTCGGCCTCCCAAAGTGCTGGGATTACAGGCATGAGCCACTGCGCCCGGCCAGCATAGGCATTTTCTTTTGTGATAAGATCAGTAGGTTTCTGGTGTCATTTACAATGAATGACTCCAGCCTTGGCTGACAGGAGAGCAGCCTTAAGGAGGGCCTTTATTATGAAGGCATTGATAATGGAAGAGCCTTGTGTGGTAAGGAAGCCTCTTTCAGCCCAGATGACAGCATGGTTATGGAGGATGTGGAAAGCATATCTGGAGTCAGTATAAATGTTAATGTGCATTCCTTTAGCAATAGAGAGCGCACAAGTTAAAGCAATCAGTTTGGCTTGTTGGGAAGTGGTGGAGGGAGGAAGTGCAGCAGCTTCGATAATGGAGGTGTGGGACGTGACAGCGTATCCAGCTTTAGCTGGTGAAAATTGATTGGGTTTAGAAGAACTGCCATCAATAAACCAAGTGTGGTCTGGGTTTGGAAATGGAAGAATAGAAATATAAGGAAAGGGGAAGATGCTATGCGTATTAGGGAAATACAGTCATGCAGTTCAGGAGTTGTGTTGGGTGCTCAGTGAGAAGCTGGGTTGAAATTGGGCCTATGGGTAAGAGTTACTGTTGGAGTTTCAACAAAAAGTGAATAGAGCTAGAGGAGTCGAGGGGCAGACAACAAATGTGACAGGTGTGAGGAAGATATTAATGCTTGAAAGTTGTGAGAACTGTAGAGGGTAAGTAGAGCAGAGTCTGTGATTTTGAAGGCCTCTAGAAGTATTAAAGAGGTGGCTGCCACCGCATGCAGACATAGAGGCCAGTCCAGAACTGTCAGGTCAAGTTGTTTTGATAAAAAGGCAACAGGTCATGGGCCTGGCCCCTGTGTGAGGACTCCAGCAGCAGAGCCTTGTATTTCAGCTGTGTGTAAGGAAAAAGGTTGGGACGAGTCGGGGAGTGCTAGTGTAGGAGCTGTCTACAGGGCCTTTTTGAAAAAGCGAAAGGATGAATGGGGAAAAGACTTAGGGTCTATGGGATCAGTTAAGTTACGCTTTGTGAGCTTGTAAAGTGGTTTGGTTAGGATAGCAAAGCCTGGTATCCAGAGTCAGAAATATCCAACAATGCCTAGGAAGGAAAGGAGTTGCTGTTTGGTGGTGGGGTTTGGGGTCTGAGAGATTAATTGAACATGGTCTGCAGGAAGGGCACGTATATGTTGATGGAGGATTATACCAAGATAGGTAACGCTAGGGGAAGAAATTTGTGCCTTGGAGGGGGATACTCGGTACCCCTTTGAGTAGAGATGAGGAAGAAGCAGGATAGTGTCCTGCTGGGAAGATTGGTAAGAGGGGTGGCAAAGAAGAAGATTATCAAAATATTGAATAAGGTGGGAGGCAGACAGTCGAAAAGAAAACAGACCATGAGAAAGGGCCCAGTCAAAGTAGTGTGGGCTGTCCCTGAAGCCTTGGGGCAGAACAGTCCAGGTGAGTTGTTGGGATTGGTTGGTATCAGGGTCAGTTCAAGTAAAGGCAAAAAGAGGCTGGGAGGAGGGATGTAAGGGGATAGTAAAGAAGGCGTCTTTGAGGTTGATAACAGAATAGTGAGTTGTGGGAGGGGGTATTGAAGATAGGAGGGTATACGGGTTTGGCACTATAGGATGGATGGGAAGGACGATTTGATTAATAAGGTGAAGATCCTGAACCAACCTGTAAGACTTGTCCAGTTTCTGGACAGTTAAGTTAGGGGAGTTGTAAGGAGAATTTGCAGGCTTTAAGAAGCCATGTTGTAACAGGCGGGTGATAATAGGCTTTAACCCTTTTAAAGCCTACTGTGGGATGGGATATTGGTGTTGAGCAGGGTAAGGGTGATTAGATTTTTATGGGATGATAAGGGGTGCATGATCAGTCACCAACGAGGGAGTAGAGGTATCCCATACATGTGAATTAAGGTAGGGAGACACAAGGGGAGGATGCAAAGTAGGCTTTGAACTGGGGAAAAGGGCGGCAATGTGGTGTGGCTGTAGCCCAGGAATAGTCAGGGAAGCAGATAATTTAGTTAAAATGTCTCGACCTAATAAGGGAGCTGGGCAGGTGGGGATAACTAAAAAGGAGCGCATAAAAGATGTTGTCTAAGTTGGCACCAGAGTTGGGGAGTTTTAAGAGGTTTAGAAGCCTGGTTGTCAATACCCACAACAGTTATGGAGGCAAGGGAAACAGGTCCTTGAAAAGAAGGTAATGTGGAGTGGGTAGCCTCCACATCGATTAAGAAGGGGACGGACTTACCCTCCCACTATAAGAGTTACCCGAAGCTCGGCATCTGTGATGGTCCAGGGGGCTTCCGAGGTGATGGGGCAGCGTCAGTCTTCAGCCACTAAGATGAGAAGATCTGGGAAGCAGTCAGTCAGAGAACCTTGGACCAGAGTTCCAGGGGCTCTGGGAGTGGCTGCCGGGCGAGATGGACAGTCCGATTTCCAGTGGGGACCTGCACAGATGGGACATGGCTTAGGAGGAATCCCAGGCTGCGGGCATTCCTTGGCCCAGTGGCCAGATTTCCAGCACTTGAAGCAAGATCCTGGGGGAGGCGGTCCTGGAGGAATGCCTGGCCGCTGCAGTTTAGGCTCTTTGAAGTTCTTGTGTGCTGGAGTTGTGGTTGGGGTTTCTCTCACAGTGGAGGCAAGCAATTGCAGATCAAAAATACGTTGTCGCTTGGCTGTCTCTTCTCTATTATAGTACACCTTGAAGGCGAGGTTAATTAAGTCCTGTGGTGGGGTTTGAGAGCTGGAATCTAATTTTTGGAGCTTTTTCTAATGTCGGGAGTGGACTAGGTAATAAAATTCATATTGAGAATAAGACGGCCTTCTGGCCCCTCTGGGTCTAGGGTGGTAACGCATCTAAGGGTTGTTGCCAAATGGGCCATGAACTGGGCTGGGTTTTTATATTTGATGAAAAAGAGCCTAAACGCTAACTGATTTGGAAGAGGTTGAACAAAGAAAAAGGAGCATTAACCTTGACTATGCCTTCAGCTCCAGCCACCTCTGTAAGAGGGAATTGTTGGGCAAGTGGGAAAGAGATAGTCGTGGAATGAAACTGTAAGCCAAACCGGGTGTGAGGGGGGGAGGTGATAGAAGGATTATAGGGTGGGGGAGCAGAGGCTGAGGAAGAATTGGACCTAGTGAGGAGCAGCCTAGGGAGGAGGGGAGAAGTCAGATGGGTCCGTAGAAAAGGAGGATTCAAAGGACTCAGAGCTTGGGGTGGAGACTGAAGGAACAGATAGGAGAGAAAGAAGAAAGGTTTGGGACGAGTGGCATTGGGAGAAGAGACTAGGGAGGGACTGATGTGTAAAGAATGCCTGGATGTCAGGCACCTCAGACCATTTGCCCATTTTACGACAAAAATTATCTCGATCTTGTAGGATGGACAAATCAAAAGTGCCATTCTCTGGCCACTTGGAACTCTTGCCAAGTTTGTATTGGGGCCAAGCAGTATTACAGAAGAAAATAAGACATTTAGGTTTTAGGTCAGCTGTTAGTCAAAGGGGTTTTAGGTTTTTAAGAACACAGGCTAAGGGAGAAGAAGGGGGAACGGAGGGCAGAAGGTTGCCCATAGTGAAGGAGGTAAGTTTAAAGAGAAACGTAGAGACATGGAGAAGGGGGTGGGTGAGCAGCCCTAGGCTGTAATGTGGGTGAGCATCCAAAGCAGGTGTCCCCGCAATTGACTTGCCACCAAGGGAATATGGGTGAATGACCAAGGCAGGCGTCCCCGCAGTGATCAGACACCAGTGAAATGTGGGTGAGTGATCAAGGCAGGCGTCCCTGCTATGATCAGACACCAAGGGAAGTCTGTCTTCTCGAATCTGTGACCGATGTCGGAGTTTTTGAGTTGATGGATAAAATGTGTCTCCTTTGTCTCTACTAGAGAGGAAAAAAGAACTGGAACTGGAAGGACAGGGAGATTGAAGGGTAGCAAGAGAGGCTGGAGAAGAGAGTGAAGAGACTGCTTACCCAATTTGAAATCCGTGAGATGTTCCTTGGGCTGCTCTGAGGACCTGAGGTCGTAGGTGGATCTCCTCACGGAGTGAGAGCAAGCACAGGGGACCGGTCTCCCGAAGGAGTCCCTCTGTCCCAGGTTTTTGGCACCAAATGTTACGCGCGTCCGTGTGAAGAAGCTTTGTGTGAGCTATAAAGCTTTTTAATCACCTGGGTGTAGGTGGACTGAGTCCAAAAAAGGAGTCAGCAAAGGGAGATAGGGGTGGGGCAGTTTTATAGAATTTGGGTAGCTGGTGGAAAATTACAGTTAAAGGGGATTTTTCTCTTGTTGGCAGGGGTGGGGGTTGCAAGGTGCTCAGTGGGGAGCTCCTGAGACTCACTGTCCAGGAGAAGGAATGTCACAAGACCAATTGATCAGTTAGAGTGGAACAGGAACAAATCACAATCACAATGGTGGAATGTCATCAGTTAAGGCAGGAACTGACTATTTTCACTTCTTTTGTGGTTCTTCAGTTGCTTCAGGCCATCTGGATGTATACGTGGAGGTCACAGGGGATGTGATGGCTTAGCTTGGGCTCAGAGGCCTGACACGGCCGAGCAGGAAAACCAGGTTGCAGTAGAGACAATCACAGACTCAACCTGCATTTATCAAACTAAAAATTTGGTCGAAGGTGCTTCCTATGTAAGGCTCCAACACCCTTTGAGGTTGGTGTCTCTGTTTTCATTCTATAGGTGATGGAACTGACTGGCCCTAAATCCCTACAGCTAATAAAAAGAAGCCTTTGAGTCTATAGCTCCTAACAAAGCCCACTGCTCTTTCTGCCTGCTGTGACTTACTCTCAAGGGAAACCATCCTCAGGGACATTTCATGGCCTCTGGATGTGGTCAGACATTAGAGCAAACGCTGTGTAAGTATAATATTTGCCTCATCCTTTGTGTTTCTATTTGGATGGAGCAGGTTTTGGTTTTATTGTTGTTGCTGTTGTTTTCTTTCTTTCTTCAGACTTAATTGGTGAGTGTAACGAATTACAGTTCCTCTGTGTCTTGTCTCAGAACACCCAACTGCATCTCCCTGATGGCCTCATTTCCCCCTTCTGTTACTGTGCATTCCACTGCAGCAGAGCTAATAATTGCAACTAATTAACTTAAGAATTGCCTTGAGATAAGAACAAAAGCACTTACACGGAGGAAGTCAGCAGGTTGGACTTATGCAAAAGAACTTGCTCCTTAAGAGGAAACTCTGAACTTTGGCTTCCAGCCCTTGGCACCTGTGATACCACCAAGTCCATGATCAGTGGCTTTTCAGTTAAGCAGACCCAGGGTGCTTCCTCTACAGCTGAGAGAATCACTTCAGTGAAAGCTCCACCTCCTGCCCACTCCCTGGGCCTGGAAAGGAACAGGAACGTTGTGGATCATCACCACCCACGGTGTGATGAAGAGGAGCTCCAAAATGAAGAAAACGGATGACAACTCAAGCTACAGGTTCTGTGCTTGAGAACTCCAAGAGGGAAGAAATACGATGTCTGGACTTGTCTTTATTCATCATTTAGCTCAACTTTTCAGAATGTGATTATTTGTAACTTCTTTTGTCCTACATTTATCATGGATCCCTGCTTGGTAACCTGCAAACTCCTATGCCTAGCATCTAAAGCTCTCCATATACTTGCCATAACTTCTCATTCAAACCAGACTCCAGCCGCTCCCAAACTTGAAGCCTCTCTTCTAACCAAATTACTCCAAAATATGTGTGGCACTTTCTTTTTTTTTTTTTTTTTGAGACCAAGTCTCGATCTTGTTGCCCAGGCTGGAGTACAGTAGTGCAATCTCGGCTCACTGCAACCTCCGCCTTCCAGGTTCAAGCGATTCTCTTACCTCAGCCTCCCTAGTAGCTGGGATTATAGGCTTGTGCCACCATACTTGGTTAATTTTTTGTTTGTTTGCTTTTTGTATTTTTAGTAGAGACGGGGTTTTACCATGTTAGTCAGGCTGGTCTTGAACTCCCGACCTCAGGTGATCCACCCACTTCGGCCTCCCAAAGTGCTGAGATTACAGGCATGGTGAGACACCATGCCCTGCCAGCACTTTCTTATCTTCCTGTCTCCTGGCTCAAAGCACTTCCCTACTGGAATCCCAACATAACAAAATGTAGGTGAAAGGACACCCATCCTGCAGTCCAGTGGATCTAAATCACCTATGCAGAGACTGGCTTCATCAAAACCATCTAAGGACCTTATTAGAGACCCTGAGCTCTACTGCTAGATGGTTCTCTTGCATAGCCAATTTTGGGAACCCGTGATAGCCCAAACTCATTTGGCCAGTGCAGAACTCTCCTATATACCCTTCTGATACACAGAAACCAGTCTCTGCTTGAACATTCACTGTGGCCTGGAAATCACCACCTGATGAAAGAACTGAATTCCATTTTTAAACAAAGTTAATTGTCAAAAATTTATGCCATGTGTTGAGGCAATGTCATCTTCTCTGCATATCCCACTATTTGACCTAATTCTGTCATATGCATCTACCTACCATAAGCACAATAACTCCTCCAACAGCAATTGTTCAAATATCTAAAGATAGACATAATATCCCATACACCCCATACCCCAACTCCTAAGTCTTCAAATCGTCTGGCTAAACAACTCTAATCCCTCCAAATGTAAATGATAATTGATTACCATGATCATAGTCGTTGGCATAATCCATGAAATAGATACTACTACTATTTCCATTATATAGACAAGTAAACTGAGGCTGTGAGAGGTTAAGTAACTTCCCCAAGGTGACATAGTAAGTGTCAGAACTTGGACCTAAATAAGTCTGTCTGATTCCAAAATGATGTTAGTGCACTTTGCTGTGCTGTCCCTAATTTGTTCATTTTGTCTGAACAATCTCCAATTGTAATATTGCTCATTCAATGTCATACTCAGAATAGAACAGATTGTTTGTGAACTCGTCTGCCCAGCACAGAGCACAGAGTTCTCTTGCTGCCCACTCTACACTTCTATTCGTGTAGCCCAAGGTGATCTTGGTATTTCCTGGCAGCTCCATCACACGGTTGACTGATATCAATTAAAATGCTTCAATTTATTTTCACGTGAACTGCTATAAAGTCAGGTATTATTTCCATTTTATCAATTGCCTATTGTTTGCAAATCCAAGAATTATGGACTAAAGACACTGGAATGGATACAATGTTAGATAAGGCACACCTGCTCTCAAAGGAGCAAATGAAAGAAAAGGGAGGAAAAGATTGAGTGGAAAAGATGAGGGAACTGGTTCCCATCTTTATCAATAGCATTTGTATAACTGTCAGGTGGGGAGAGCTTAGGGAGGCCCAATCCTTTTTCAACTCTGTGATAATTGTTACTTTGTGACTATGTAATCCCTATAACTAGAACCTGAACAGAAGAACAGAGCAGATGCTTAAAGCTACCATTCTATGTTTCTTATCCTGTGCCTTTTATACCTGAGTTGAAGACTTTCCTTCCATGTGTACTGAGTTGTATCTTATGTATTTATCTTGTGAGCCTTGGCCCATCTTTCCAAACTCTAGAAGTTTTTTTTGTTTTGTTTTGTTTTAATTTTCTTTTTTAACCTGATTCTGCCATACAATATCTTGGTCAACAGTACCAGATCTGAACTTCCTACAAATGGAATTAACATGCCCTCTATGTTCCAGATGAAAGCATTGAATGGGAACTGACCCTAGACAAGTAGCAGTGCAATAGATATAAGCTCAGTTCAGGAAAGGCCTAGGTGGAGGTTGTTCATTAACTCTCCAGCACATGGCACAGGGCTCCACGTGGAATCAATACCATATTGAGCCTTGTATAAATCAATTAATTAAGTTCCTTTTCCAGTTTCAAACCATAGAATAGTAGAATATCCTAGCTGGACAGGACCTTAAAAGTCATTTAACATCCTCTTTTTTTGTTTTGTTTTGCTTCATTTTTTTGTTTCATTTTTTGAGACAGGGCCTTGCTTCGTCACCCAGGCTGGAGTGCAGTAGCACGATCTCAGATCACTGCAACCTCTGCCTCCTGGGTTCAAGCGATTCTCATGCCTCAGCTTCTCGAGTAGCTGGACTTATGCAAAAGTATATTCTACCATGCCACCACACCAAGCTAATTTCTGTATGTTTAGTAGAGTCCGGGGTTTGCTATGTTGACCAGGCTACTCTTGAATTCCTGGCCTCAAGTGATTGCCCTGACTTAGCCTCCCAAGGTGCTGAGATTACAGGCACCCGGCCTTCAACATCCTCTTTTCTTATAGTCAGAAAATGAAACCCCAAAAGGGGCAACCAATGACCTCAAGTACCTTCTTTGGGGAAAAAAAACACAGATCAATTACCCAGGCTTCCTGTTTTCGAATGCAGAGCACTTTCCGCCACACCAAGCCACAGACTTGCTAATCAACACTCTCCTATTATTATTTGTCTACCCTTTAACTGTACTACAGTGGTCCCCTCTTATTCTCAGTACAGTATAATAAGAGACCACATTTACATAACTTTTATTACAGCATATTGTTATGTTATTATTATTTAGAAACAGAGTCTCACTCTTGTCACCCAGGCAGGAATGCAGTGGCAAAGTCATAACTCACTGCAGCCTCAAACCCCTGGGCTCCAGCAATCCTCTTGCCTCAGCCAAGTAACTGAGTTAAAGGCTTGTGCCACCATGGCTGACAATTTTTTTTTCTTTTTTTAGAGATGGGTTCTCACTCTGTTGCCCAGGTTGGCTTTGAATTCCTAGGCTCAAGCAATCTTCCCACCGCAGCCTCCCAAAGTGCTGGGGTTACAGGTGTGAGCCACCGTGTCTGGTCTTATTATTAATTATTGTTGTTAGTCTCTTACTGTGCCTAATTTATAAATTAAGCTTTATCATTGACATTACAGGAAAAATAATAGTATATATTGAGTTCAGAACTACGTAAAGTTTAACGTATCCACTGGGGGTCTTAGAACATATCCCTGAGGATAAGGGATGGGGGGCAGTTACTGTATTAATATATAGCCTGGAGGATCATGTGGAACTCCAATTAGAAAAGAAAAATACCGCCGGGCGCGGTGGCTCACGCCTGTAATCCCAGCGCGGAGCTTGTAGTGAGCCGAGATAGCGCCACTGCACCCCAGCCTGGGCAACAGAGAGACTCTGTCTCAAAAAAAAAAAAAAAAAAGAAAAGGAAAAATACCTTTTCCTTCTGACTCAGAGGTCAAATGTTCTTCGGTAAATGCAGATAAATCCCCAGCTTAGATATTAAATTTATGATCATGTGGGAAAGGCCTCTTTAACAGAGTTATCCAGCTTTTGGGGGGTTGGGAAGAGTCTTCTTTGATTGGTCAGACATAGTAATTGGCCTTCAAAGGACCTCTCCACACCTGAGGCTCATAACTCCATAGGCCTGAGTATTCTGTCTCTGGGCCTGACCTATTACAGATTGTGCATTCTAACCCACAGTAAATATTAAAGTGTTATGAATTGTTGAACACCTATTAAGTGCCAGTCCCTTAAAAAACTAAAGTATGGGAGGCTGAGGCAGGAGAATTGCTTGAACCCGGAAGGCAGATGTTGCAGTGAGCCGAGATCGCACCACTGCACTCCAGCCTGGCCACAGAGTGAGAATCCAGCCTGGCCACAGAGCGAGACTCCGTCTCAAAAAAAAACCTAAATTATGGTTTTAGTTCTTTATTTCAAATCCTCATGACAACCCTGCATGCCAGATTTTTAAAAATTTGTATTTACTTATTTTTACTTACTTAGAGACGTAATCTCACTCTGTTGCCCAGGATGGAGCGCAGTGGTTCTATCATAGCTCACTGCAACTTCAAACTCCTTGGCTCAAATGATCCTCCCATATCAGTCTCCTGAGTTGCTAAGACTACAGGCACATGTCATCTGGCTAACTTTTTAAATTTTTGTAGCGATGAGGTCTTGCTACGTTGCTAAGACTGGTTTTGAATTCCTGGCCTCAAATGATCCTCCTGCCTTGACCTCCCAAAGGGCTGAGGTTACAGGCATGAGCCACCATGCCCCGCACATGGAAGCTTTTATTAGCCCATTTTTCAGATGAAGAAATGAAAAGCCAGAGGTTAATTAACTTAATATTTATATTAAGTTTATATACTTCTTAGTAAGTATTGATAATTAAGTATTAATTAACTTAATACTTATATTAACTTAATACTTTTAAGTATTAACTGGAGAAGTCAATATTCAAACCCAAGTCTATCCACCTAAATCCAAGATGTAATCCAAGGCCATACACTTTCCACAACATCAAACTGCTTGCCCTAAAATCTGTCCAAAATTATTTCAAGCTAGACCTTAACTATCCCCCTAACAAGTTACCCAGAAAAATATGAATTTGCCTATCACCATATCTACAATCTTTCCCATTTGCTACTCCAGACCAATGTCTCAGAGGATCCCTAATGTAACCTACATTTGCAGCCTTCTTCCACAAGAATTCTCTGCCCTGAATTGTTCTATTGACTAACCACATTACAGAATCAAAAACAGGATGATTTCAAGGAGACATTTAACTCATTTAACTCATTCAATACCACCACTGGTGGGATTCTGTACTTTTTGGTTATTGTTTTGCTTTTTTGCCTCATTAAAGAAATGAAGATCATAAAAATGAATTCTGTTTTTCTGGATATTCGTAGAAATGTGTTCGCTTTCTGTGTTTAAATGGACGGTACAATTTATACATAAATAAAGAATTTACTTATGTTTTTTCTTTGTTTTTGTATTCGTTTTTGTTTCTCTGAGACAGGATTTCACTCTGTTGTCCAGGCTGGAGTGCAGTGGCATGATCACAGCTCACTACAGCTTGGAACTCCTGGACTGAAGCAAGCCTCCTGCTTCTCTGTAATCAGTTCTCTTCCCCAGCACAGTCCGTGGCAATCACTAATCTGATTTCTGTTCCTATAGTTTCACCTTTTCCAGAATGTCCTGTAAATGGTATTGTACCAGTATGTAGCCTCTTGAGTATGGCTTTTCCATTTAGTATTATGCATTGAGATTCATCCATGTTGTTGCATGGATAATCATTTCTTTTTAGCAAGGATATTTTCAGAGTGTATAAGCCAGAGAAAAGAGAGAGGGAAGAAGAATAGGACAATGCTTTGGGGGAGTAAGGTGATGTTGAGTCAAGAATCAGGTGTTTGGAAAATTGAACGCACTCAAAATATGTTTCAAATAATTATTTTAGATTTTTTTCCCAAAATCTAGTGTACACAAATCTCTCCCTTCTACCTCTCCTGGGCCTTGAGTTAGAGTTGAGATAATTATACTTCTCAGTTCCCAATATCTTATTACCTTCAGTCTGGGCAAAGCCACACTCCTGCTTAATTTTATTATGTTTCTTAATTTATTCTCTACACAAGTACAAATCTCCTTCTCCCAGAGTCTCTCTTTAGCTCATGTGTTCACTATATGTGCTTAGGTGCACATGGATTCTTAAATCCTACATAGTGCTAATTCGTGTATTTATGTGTTTTAAATTTACATAAATGGTATTGTGGCATCAAGCTTGTGCTGTTTTGTTTTCATTCAGCATTATAGTCTTATTTTTGTTTTTTGTATTTATTTATTTATTTATTTATTTATTTATTTTTTGAGACAGAGTCTCACCCAGGCTGAGTGCAGTGGCACAATCTCGGGTCACTGCATCCTCTGCCACCCAGGTTCAAGCAATTCTCCTGCCTCAGCCTCCCGAGTAGCTGGGATTACAGGCACCTGCCACCGTGCCTGGCTAATTTTTGTAGTTTTAGTAGAGACAGGGTTTCACCAACTTGGCCAGGCTGGTCTTGAACTCCTGACCTCATGATCCACCTGCCTCGGCCTCCCAAAGTGCTGGGGTTACAGGTGTGAGCCACCATGCCCTGCCAGCATTATGTTTTTAAGATCTATCCATGATGAGTTAACAATGTATAGGACTTTGAAAACCGTAAAGACCTCTACAAATGTTACTACTACTACTAGTGATAATAATAAATAGTAACAATTTGTTCAATAAATTTATTTATTTATTTATTTATTTATTTATTTATTTATGAGAGACAGGGTTTCACTCTGTTGCCCAGGCTGAGTTCAGTGGTGCCATAATAGCTTGTTACAGCTACCAACTCCTAGGCACAATCCCCCTGCCTCAGCCTCCGAAGTCACTGGGATTATAGACACATGCCACCATGCCTGGCTTTTTATTTTTACTTTTTGTAGAGACAGAGTCTTGCCACACTGCCAAGGCTGGTCTCGAATTCCTGGGCTCAAGCGCTCCTCCTGCCTTGGCCTCCCAAAGTGCTCAGATTACAGTTGTGAGTGACCATGCCCAGTCAAGAAATCATTTTTAGCATCTATTCTAGGCAGGCTGCTAAACCTTTGGGGTAATCATTTTAGAGGACACAGTTCCTTATGAAGGAATACAGTAAACAAATAATTACATAATCAATTGTATAAATATGATAGCGGTAAGTCTAAAATTGTAAAGAACCCAACGGTATGAGGATTTCTAACAGTAGACCTACCCTCACCTTGAGACTCAGGGACAACTTCCCCGAGGCAAGGATAGTTATGCCAACTTTTGTCCCTTAAATTCAAACTCATAAAAGACCCATATACGCCACATGTATTGGACATATACCAAATGGGTTTTGCCATATTTTCAGAAGGATAAGTTTGAACAACAACAAAAAATCTAGGACCTAACTGCAGAAAATTTGACCCAGTGACTCTCTGGAGAGATGACTCAAACCCAGGTCATCTAGAGATGACTTACAGCAACACAGAACATTCAAAACCAAATTCATCAATGGTATGAGTCAACTTCTCACTCTGAAATGGGAATCCCCCTCTCAGGGCGTGCGATGGGGGTGGGGTTCGCATCTTCACTGCACCCCTGCTCAAACCTCTAGGGGAGCATACATACCGACAGGCTGTGGGGCTCCAACCCCACGGCAGTGTCTAGGGATTAATGTTAGTAGTATCTAGGGGTGAATGTCGACAGCTCCCGAGGCCCCAGTGGGCGTGCCTTACAGGGTGCTCTCAGTTTGCCATCTACAGGCCGCTTGAGTTAACCAGCTCAATTAGACCCTCTTCCTTATCACAAGGACAGAGGGATTTCTGTACCCCAGGGTTTCTTGCCTTGGGGTACTGGAAGAATCAAATCACACGTGGGCTTGGAGAATGAGTGTAAAATTTTATTGAGTGAAGTAGCTCTCAGCCGATGGAGGATCCAAAAGGGAGGTAGTCCTCCCCTGCAGTGGGGCCTCCAGCAGCCCAGCTCTCCTCCCACTGCCCCAGCCAGACTGCCCTGGACAAACTCCATTGCCTGCGGGCATGCTCTTCTGCCGGCCTGCTCTTCTCAAGGGTGAACTGCTTGTGTCTTCTTCAGCCGCTTATGTCTGCTTCAGCGGATATGCTCTTTCCGATGTGTGACCTCCTGTCTGGCTGCCCGCTAGGGTGTGTGTGGGGGAGGGTGGGGAACTGTTGTTATAGGCACAGGATGGGGCGTGGCAGGCCAGTGTGGTGTCGGGAAATGCAACATTTGGGCAGGAAATATCTGTCCTCACCTAGGTCCGTGGGGTGGAGCCCTAACCAGGGACCACGCCCTCCTCTACCCAGCACTTCCATTCCCCTGTTTCCTATTATTTAAAGGGACCAGGGTCTTCCTTTCCCGGCACTCCCATATTAATTCCACGCAAGTGGAAGTCATCGACAGCTATGCCAGCATTGTCAGAAGGAATATTAATTAAACTGCTGTCGCTGCACATTGTGATTGGGGGCCTGTTTGTTTGCTTGAATGGCGGAACAATTGGAAAAAGTGAGTAATGGAACGTCCAGATAGCGGATCATGTTTTACTGCTGAACTGCACCAAATAATTGGTTCAAAAGAGAGGAAAAAAATCCAGGTTCACAATACAGAATTTATACCCCCAAATTAAGTAGGATATATTGCATTACTCTCCCTTTAATGTAAAGTAGGAAGGAGAAACAAAAGAGAAAAGACACAATCTAAAAGCAGGGAGCACATACTCACGTGAAGATGTTCAGCTAGCAGACAAATCCCAATTCTGTACCTCCACTAATCTCAAGAACAGGCATCATCCTTTGGATTAATGATATAGTCAAGTATTTTTCCCTATAGTGAGATAGCCAGATAAAGATCTCGAGAGCTGTCAATATATTTTTTTTTTTTTAAATAATTAAAAAAGGCCGGCACGGTGGCTCACGCCTGTAATCCCAGCACTTTGGGAGGCTGAGGCGGGTGGATCGCCTGAGTTCAGGAGTTTGAAACCAGACTGGCCAACATAGTGAAACCCCGTCTCTACTAAAAATACAAAAATTAGCTGGGTATGGTGGTGGGCGCTTGTAATCCCAGCTACTTGGGAGGCTGAGGCAGGAGAATGGCTTGAACCTGGGAGGCGGAGGTTGCAGTGAGCCAAGATTGTGCCACTGCACTCCAGCCTGGGCAACAAGAGCAAAACTCCGTCTCAAAAAAAAAAAATTAAAAAAATTTTTTTTTAAAGATCTTGAGAGCTGTCAATTTTTGTTTGTTTGTTTGAGACGGAATTTCACTCGTGTCACCCAGGCTTGAGAGGAATAGTGAGATCTCAGCTCACTGCAACCTCTGCCTCCCAGGTTCAAGCAATTATCCTGCCTCATCCTCCTGAGTATCTGAGACTATGAGTGTGCACCACCACGCTCAGCTAATTTTTTTTTTGTATTTTTAGTAGAGACGAGGTTTCACCATATTGGCCAGAATGGGCTCAGTCTCCTGACCTCGTGATCCACCCATCTCAGCCTCCCAAAGTGCTGGGAACACAGGCATGAGCCACCACACCTGGCCCATTTATGTATTTTCTAGTAAGGCAGATTTATTTGAAAACTGCCTGGTTTATCCTTTTATCCTTTCCCAATCTACTCTTATGACCATGAATTAATTTCACAAAAATCTGTGTCCTCATGTTTGAGGAATAACATTACATTATGACTGCTTACCCATTCACAATCCTCTCACACAGGAAATCTGAAACCACAAACTGCTATGTAGGATTTATCAAAATGCTGGATGTTTAATGGTGCCTAAAAGACTAAAGGGCATGGCTGATTTTGAATGTACTTTGAAAGCCTCTCAATTTGCCTTTTTAATGTGTTCACATGAGTGGAGATTTAACACTAAGGGTAACCTAAAAGTAATGAAACTTATAGTTAAGTCCCAAGAGTAAACCCACATAATTATTTTTAGTATTCACCTTCCTGTTTAAATATGATTCACAGTGAAAAATATTTATTGAATCTTCCTGCTATATTCAGGAGAAGCACAAACACAGACTTAAACAGCCAAATTCTTAATCTTGGGCCCTTAAACAGATGGTTTAACAACCACATTGTCCTTGAATACCCATATCTCTAAATTTATTTGGGGAAAATTAGGGCTCAAGGCTTTCAATCAGATTCTCAAAGGCATCTGTGGCTTTAAGAAATTTAAGGATCACTGTCCTAGTTGTGCAATAAGTCATATGTAAGAATTGATGGTTTGTCTACTGTGGGAAAAAAGTTGGAATGATAAATTGTTAAAGGTCAATTGGTACTTAAAAATCATCTAATCTGGGCTGGGCGCAGTGACTCACGCCTGTAATCCCAGCACTTTGGGAGGTCGAGGCGGGTGGATCACAAGGTCAGGAGATCAAGATCATCCTGGCTAACACAGTGAAACCCCGTCTCTACTAAAAATACAAAAAATTAGCTGGGCATGGTGGCAGCTGCCTGTAGTCCCAGGTACTCAGGAGGCTGAGGCAGGAGAATGTCGAGAACCCGGGAGGCAGAGCTTGCAGTGAGCCGAGATCTCGCCACTGCACTCCAGCTCTGGGTGACAGAGCGAGACTCCATCTCAAAAAAAAAAAAAAAAAAAGAAAAAAAAAATCATCTAATCTGAATTAGCGTTCTTTGCTTTACAGATGAGAAAACTGAGGCAGAGGAGGGAAAGGTGACTTGTCCCTAGTACAGGAGACAATTAAGAATGGGCCATAGCCCTCAATCTGGAACTAACTATGGATGTGATTTGCATAGGGAAATTTAACTGCCATAAAACAATTATAGGAGAAGAAGGGAAAGAGTCCATTTGCTTGGGAGTAACAAGAAAAGACCTGATGAGGGATATGGCCTTTGAAACAGTCTCAAACGATCTTTTTTTTTTTTTTTTTTTTTTTTGAGACAGTTTCACTCTTGTTGCCCAGGCTGGAGTGCAATGGTGCGGTCTTGGCTCACTGCAACCTCTGCCTCCTGGGGTTAAGTGATTCTCCTACCTCAGCCTCCCAAGTAGCTGGGATTACAGGTGCATGCCACCAAGCCCATTTAATTTTTGTATTTTTAGTAGAAACGGGGTTTCACCATGTTAGCCAGGCTGGTCTCAAACTGCTGACCTCAAATGATCCATGCACCTCAGCTTCCCAAAGTGCTGGGATTACAGGCATGAGCCACCGCCCCTGGCTTTTTTTTTTTGAGACAATTTCGTTCTTGTTGCCCAGGCTGGAGTGCAGTGGCATGATCACAGCTCACTGCAGCCCGAACCTCCCGAATTCAAGCAATCCTCCCACTTCAGCCTTCTTGGAGTTGCTGAAGCCACAGGCATGCTCCGCCATGACTGGCTAATTTTTTTGGTTTTTCATAGAGACGAGGTCTCACTATGTTGCCCAGGCTGGTCCCAAACTCCTGGGCTCAATTGATCCTCCCACCTTGGCCTCCCAAGGTGCTGGGATTATAGGCATGAGCCACTTCACCTGGTGTCAAATGATATTAATAGATTTTAAGAGATTACAGAAGGCTAAGGTGAGAGTGGATGGAACATGAGTGTCATCTAGGGAGAATAAGCATAAAGTTAAGAATGTATGAATCCTGTTTGAATAAAAGTGTGGGGAGGGGGCGAGGGTGGGGGTGGTGGGAGAGGAATAGAAGGAGATGAGATGAGGCCAGGAAGATAGGTGGCAGTCCTGTTGTGAAAGGCATTGGAGACCAGATGAGGATTTATACTCTATGCACAACATAAGTTAAAGAATCCACAAACTACCATGTATTCCCTATCATATTGCCAAAGACTTCTTCAAATGCTTGCACTTACTCAGCATTGGCAAACGCTCATAAACACTGCTGGTGGGACTGTAAATCAGTACAACCTCTCCAGAGGGCAATTTGGGAATCAGTGTCAAAATGCTTTGAAAAGGGCATAGCATTTGACTGAGCAATTTCTCTTCCAGGAATTTATTCTAAGTATATGATAATGAATGTGCGCGTATATTTTTCTCTAAGAGAATCCATTGCAGTGTTTGTTCTAGTAATGAATAATGCAAAATTGCCTAATGCCCACGCATAGGGAATACATTAAATTATGGGATCTCTTCATGATGAAAAAAAAATATGGTAATTAAATCTCATATTGTAGAACAGTAGTCACTGGCATGGGAAAATATTTATGATGCATCGTGAAGATTTTAAGTTTATTTTGATTATTTTACCTTCTGTATTATGTTTTCCTCAAATAAGAAGCCAGAGGTTTTAAACTTGCCTGTGCAAGTTTATCTTGCTTTGTTTCACTAAACATGTATCACAAGCATAGAAAGCCCATCACACACTTGTAGTGAAATAAAGCAAGTTTCAAAGCAGTAAGTATACTATCATCATTAATGGAAAAAGGCATGTAAATACATGTATAGACTCAAAGGATACCCATCAAAATGTTAATCAGTGGTTATCCCCAGTTGTTAAATTAATATTAAAAATTTTTACTTTCTGTTTTTCTATGTTTTCTAGGTCTTAAAAAATAATGTGTGATCCTTTTAAAAGCAAAACAATACAGGTATTTGTTTTGTGAGGGTTTTTATAAGGGTAATCCCTACAGCTTTTTTATTTTTTAGCGAGGAGGTAAATCCAGCCAGGATGATTTCTGACCTCAGCGGTTCTTTATCTTTTGTAATGCACATCAAAATGCCACAGGACACTTTCCTTTCTCAGTTTTTCCTATCTTATTTTGAAAGCTTGTTTTGTCTGAGATAATTTATTTGGGGGCTTCATTTATCTCTTAACGCTTCCTCCTTTTTAATAAACATCTTTCTAAACCCACTTGTTAAATATGAATATTCCAAAGACTCACACCAAACACCTACTTAAAACCAACTTCCCAGGAAAGTTACTTCTGGTTTTGTCAACAGTTCCATCGCTGCTCAGCTGACACTGATGCAGCTAATGACCCTTCTGCTGGAGAGAAGAGGAAGTGGGCTTGGCTCTAACTTGCCCTGATCCCCTTCTAGCTTGACATTTCTATGCACAGAGAACTAATGGAGTCAGACCAGACTGCAAATTCCCATGATGCCATGCAGGTAGATATTTCCTAGAGCATCAGAGAGTTCTGCTACTAATCCTGAAAAGGGGAAAACACTAAGTTATTTCAGACAATGCCCAATGACGATCTATCCCACTGCCCTACTTAGTCTTGACCCAACTACTCTAAATATCTATTTTACTGTTAAAACCTGGGAATCACCCATTAATAGCATAACTAATAAATAAATTGTGGTATATTCCTACCTGCAGGGGTGGGAGGAAACAGCAGGCGCCTCTGGGGGATCTGGTAATGTTCTGATTCTTGTTCTCAGTGCTAGTTATAAAGGTGTGTTCAACTTCTAAGAATCCATTCTGTGTACACCAATGACATGTGCACGTTTTGGCGTATATGATATACTTTAGTACAAAGTTTAAAAATAAGCTATTATTTTAAAAAACATTGTTTTTTAAATAATAAACGTTATTTATTTTGGAGATCGTTATTATTCTGGAGATCGTTACTGCCATTCCCAGAACAAGGATCCTGGTATATTTTATTTGGATCAGTGCTGAACTTACCAAGAAACCTATAGGATGATTTCTATGGTTTGCAGGCCTTTAAAAGTGAAAGGAAGGCAGAAGAGTAGAAAACTGGAGTGATCTAAATTTTTCAAAACCTAACTGCATGGGTTTACTATTTATTTACTTACTTATTTATTTATTGAGACAAGGTCTTTCTCTGTCACCCAGGCTAGGGTGCAGCAGCATGATCATAGCTCACTGCGGCCTCAAACTCCTGGACTCAAGCCATCCTCCTGCATCAGCCTTCCAAGTGACTTGGGACTACAGGTGTCTACCACCAGGCCTGGCTAATTTAAAAATTCTGTTGTGTATGGGGGATAGGGTGTCATTATGTTGTCCAGGCTGGCCTTGAACTCCTGGGCTCCAGTGACCTTTTCCACCTCAGCCTCCCTAAGTGCTGGGATTACAGGCATGAGCCAACCACACCCAGCCCATGGTCTCATATTCTAAGGAACTGCCCAGGTGGTGTACTTCAGAGAAAAGGATGTGGTAAGAGCATCCAAACACAGCCACCTATTCCCAGCCCTCCCCATGGAGACTTGGATCACTGAGCATCTTACTTCCCTCTCTATCAAAGGGTTTTTTTCTTTTTAAACTTATTTAATGAGTGATGACCTAAGGGCCTTTGTTCTCAGTGGAGTTATATGTCTAAGGAAGGACACAATTTGCACAGGAGGAGAGTACCAAAATATACAGCAACAACTGATGGCATTATTTTTTCTATTAGAAAGCAAAGTCAAACATGTATAGGTCACTCTCAGGTCACCCAGAGACAGGATGTGAGCTGAGTGATGACAAAGCCCATTTTCTGGAATGGGACGGCCACTGTGTGAGCAGAGCACGTGGAGGCAGCAGAGCTGGATCTTTCTGTGCGCTGTACACAGCAAGCTCTTAGTTTGTCCAGACTCACGGTCAGACTCCCACTGAGAAGCTGAGAACTTGCTCCACTCTAAGTCACCTCCAGACAGAATTTGAAATCCATGGCCGAGGTCATAATCCTCCACCTCTCCAGCCCTATGAGTTTTCCTCCCCTATCACTATCACTACCCCAGCTCTGTTAGCGACTTCACCCTGCTGTTTCTATACATGAAACTGTGTGTACGCACACACGCTGCTGCCTGGAGTCAACCGGATATTTTCAAATGAGCTGCTGGTTTAACTGGATGCAGCTGTTACCAGTTTCTACACCAGGAGTTCTCTTAATTGTTCTGGAGAACATCTATATTCGGAAACATTTACACAAATTCCTGAAAAATAGGATGTATGGTCAAATATACTTGAGTTTATTAAAACCATATTTGGGTCAAATATGCTGGACTTATTAAAAGTGTTTTCCTTTTTTTTTTTTGGAGAGATTGAGTCTCACGCTGTCACCCAGGCTGGAAGTGGCCCAATCATGGCTTACTGCAGCCTCAAACTCCTGGGCTCAAGTGATCCTCCCTCCTCAGCCTCCCAAGTTGCTGAGGGCACCCACCACCATGCTTGTCTAATTTTTTAAATCTTTTTATATTTTGTAGCAACAAAGTCTCACTATGCTGCCCAGACTGGTCTCAAACTCCTGGCCTCAAGTGGTCCTCCCGCCTTGGCCTCCCAAAATGCTAGGATTACAGGCGTGAGCCACTGCATACAGTCTAAAATACATTAGAATTTTTCAGAGGCTTTGATATGCATTGCTCAGGAGGAAAGAAAAAAATCTTAAATCTTCTGTGCAGAAAATATATAGTAAATTCCTTAGGCAGCCCAGTTTAAGAAAACTGGTAAATTCATTCATTCAACAGATATTTATTAAGTATCTACAGTGTCAGACACTGTGCCAGGTACAAAGAGGGTATATCTTTCTCAAGGACTTTTCACAGCATTTTTAATCTAGTGGCAAGAGAAGACAACAAATAAACAAGACTGTTTCAGCCTGTGATAAGAAACATAAGGAGGAAATAGCCACTTCAAAGCCTCTGTGGGGAGCTATGTGAGCTGAAACTTGAAGATAAAACATAAGTCAGCCACAGGAAGAGCCACGGGGAAAGTATTCCAGGCAGACAAGAGCAAGTGCAAAGACACAAAGACAAGAAAGACCTTGGCCTGCTTCAAGGACAACCCAAGGTCAGCCCAGCTGGAGGTGCTGAAGGAGGGTGATGGATGGAGACACTGGTCGAAAATGAGGTTGGGGAAGGTGCCAGTATTGGATCACGTAGGGTCCTGTTATGCCACCAACTGGAATGGGGGTCTTAGTCTACGGATGATAAGAAGCCACTATGGGCCAGGTGCAGTGGCTCACGCCTGTAATCCCAGCACTTTGGGAGGCTGAAGAGGGCGAATTACGAGGTCAGGAGTTCGAGACCAGCCTGACCAACATGGTGAAACCCTACCTCTACTAAAAATACAAAAATTAGCCAGGCGTGGTGGCACACACCTGCAATTCCAGCTACTCAAGAGGCTGAGGCAGGAATATCACTTGAACCCAGGAGGCGGAAGTTGCAGTGAGCCAGGATCACACCACTGCACTCCAGCCTGGGTGACAGAGCGAGACTCTGTCTCAAAAAAAAAAAAAAAAAAAAAAAGGCCACTAGGGATCTTTAAGCAGAGAGTTGCTGGCAAAGGAGATAGAAAGAAGCGGGCAGATTAGAGAGGTATTCTTGGAGGTAAAGTTGGTTGACTCTCCAGTGTTACTGTGTAAACTCACAGGTGCCTAAACCTGTTGTCTACACTCTGCCAGTATTGCCCTGTGCTGTGAGCCTCTGTCTCCTAACTCAGCTGCAAGTTCCCTCTCTCTAGGCTGTAAGCAGAAAGCAAGGAGTACTACCTGGGTATTGTACCCGGGTTCCACGTGTGGGCTCACACTCAGCAACTGTGTAAGTGTGGGCAAGTCGCTTCACCTCTCTGAGCCTCCACCATGTTTCCTGTGAAATGAAACCAAAGGAGACTAAGTGATCTACTCGCAACACTGTAAGATCCATGTTCTATGCTTCTGATGGCAGCAGAACTAGATAGAGAGAAAAGAATTAGGAATTTGCCCCACACCCCTTGAGGGAAAGCAACGAAGAAATGTAAAAGGCCAAAGATTAGATATGCTGTTAGTTTTCACTTGACTGCTGTAACAATGTACCACACAATGAGTGTCTTAAAACAACAGAATTTTTTTTTTCTTTCACATTCTAGAAGGCAGGAGTATGAAATTAAGGTGTCAGAGGGGCTGTACTCCCTCCAAAGGCTGCAAGAGAAAATCTATTGCTTGCCTCTTCTACCTTTTGGTGGTTCCAGCAGTTCCCTTGGCTTGTGGCCACATCACTGAAATCTTAACCTTCCTGGTCACACTGCTGCCTCCTCTTCTCTCTCAAAACTTCTCCTGCCTCTCTTCATACTTGTGATTGCATTTAGGGTCCATCTGGGTACTCCAGGATAAACTCCTACTGTCAACATGTAACTTAATCATATCTTATGTCATTATAAAGTCATGTTCAATATTTTACCACATAAAATAATAGTCACAGTTTCTGGAGATAAGGACATGGGCATACCTTTTGGGGGGATCGTCCTTCAGTCCATTGCATCTATCAGTGATCACCCCACCCCAAATAAACCCTCATACTATTTTCAGGTATCCAGTTTTCTTTTTTCCAGGGTCCCCATTCCATGACTTTTGTTTCTTTCATTTCTCCTTCATAGTGCTCAATATTGGGCTTTGCACACAGTAGGTGTTTACTCAATGAGTGCAGCTCCCAACAGAAACTTCCAGAAACCCTTTAGTAAGAGTCTCCTGGGCCAGGCTCAGTGCCTCACTCCTGTAATCCCAGCATTTTGGGAGACCAAAGCGGGCAGGTAACTTGATGTCAGGAGTTCCAGACCAGCCTAGCCAACATGGCAAAACCGCCTCTCTACTAAAAACACAAAAAATGAGCTGGCCATGGCAGCATGATTCTGTAGTCCCAGCTACTTGGGAGGCCGAAGCACGAGAATCACTTGAACCAGGGAGGTCAGTTTTCAGTGAGCGTAGATCACTGCACTCCAGCCTGGGCGTCAGAGCAAGACTCTGTCTCAAAATAATAAAAATAATTTAAAAAAAGAGTATCCTATCCATTTCCCTTAAAACTCGAAGTTTGGAAAATCAACTTTAAACCAGTTGATCTGTAAAGCACAAAAGAACATACTTAGCTAGATGTAAAGTGATCAAGATTTTAGTCCCTACTCTAAACCAACCTGTTTATGACCCCGGATAGACAGGTCCTTCCAGCTGTCTAGACATTTGCTTTCTAAAGAGAGGGACTTAGTACAGTTGGCTTGCCCAGTAGCCCTTATACCACTTACATTACACAAGAATTCAAGATAAAATATGTTCTTTCTCAGGATCCTTTGAAATACATTATTTCTTTTAAGTTACAGAAGAAAAACACGACCTTTTGCCCTGTCCTACTACATATTGGGGTGAAGTAGTTGCCCTAGAAGAAGAAAAGGATGAAGTGAGGTAAAACATCTTCACTTCCCAGTCCTGATGGCCCAGATCTGAACACCTCGGGCTTTTGCAATAAGGAGGGTCAAGTTTCAAAGATCGCTATCTCTGCAGTAAGCACTATTACTGTTTTGGAAAAAGTTAACAGATCCTTCAGCTAACAAACATTCTTAGGCTTAGCAACATATAACCAACTGGATGTCTGTTTCTGTCTTCTACCCTCATCCAGCCCATCTCTCCCACTTCCCCCTCCCAACCCCCGACCATATCCTCTGGAAAACTTCCTCCCGTAAATAATTTGAAGAGCCAAGCATTAATTAGAGAAATTATAACAGATAAATCAAAAGAGGCACAGAAATAGGAAAAGAATTATCCTGTCCTTTTCATCACACTCCCTTACTTGGGCCTTAAAGGAAATATAAGAACTTTTGGCCAGTCATGGTGGCTCAAGCCTGTAATCTCAGCACTTTGGGAGGCCGATGCAGGTGGATCATGAGGTCAGGAGATTGAGACCATCCGGCTAACATGGTGAAACCCCATCTCTACTAAAAATACCAAAAAAATTAGCCGGTTATGGTGGCGGGTGCCTGTAGTCCCAGCTACTTAGGAGGCTGAGGCAGGAGAATGGCATGAACTCGGGAGGCAGAGCTTGCAGTGAGCCGAGATTGTGCCACAGCACTCCAGCCTGGGCAACAGAGCAAGACTCCATCTCAAAACTAAATTAAATAAATAAGTAAATAAATAAATAGCTTTTATGCCAGGGAGAAAAGAACATAGCATTAACTGAGCACCTACTATCTTATCCTCACAACAATCTGTGAAATAGATATTACATCCCCTTTACCAGCTATGAACACAATAGCCAAAAGGTGGAAACAACTGAAATGTCCACTGACAGATGAATGGATAAAGAAAATGTGGTATAGACATACAATGAAAGATTATTCAGCCTTAGAAAGGAATGAAATTCTGATACATGCTCCAACATGGGTGAACCTTAAGACATTATGCTAAGTGAAATGAACCACGTACAAAAGGAGAAATATACGATTCCACTTCCATGAGGTACCTAGAACAGGCAAGTTCACAGAGAAAGAAAGTAGAGTGGTGATTACCAGGGGCCATGCAGAGGGGAATGGAAGTTATCATTCAATGGGCACAGAGTTTCTGCTTGGGATGATGAACGAGTTCTGGAAATGGATCGTGATGATGGTTGTACAACATTGCGAATGTTCTTAATGCTACTGAACTGTACACTTAAAAATGGTTAAAATGATAAATTTTATGCTATGTATATTTTACTATAATAAAATAAAAGGATATGGAAACTGAGAGACTGATTGTCTAAAGCCTCATAGCCACTATTAGGGGAAGCCAGGGTTTGAGCCCATCTGCGTGACATGTAATAAATTATCATATGGGGGAAAAATTAGTAGTGATAATACTGACCTCCAGACAAAGCAAAAACCTCCTCTGAAGAAACCTTAGCTTCTCATGTCTACGCTGAGCTAATTTCCTGACCTGAGGTTGTTTTTCAGATGACAACTGGATGGGTGGAAAGAATGTTAACACATCACTCATTGAATATTATCTAATCACATCCTCAAGTAAGTCCCTTCTGTAGATGACCTTATCTGCTGTTTTATCCTGTGGATCTACCTCTGTTTGAACTCTGAGAATAATTAAAGAACTAAAAGAAAAATAAATAAGGCTCCGGAAGCTTACAAATAACGGCAATAATGAGAGTAAATAGAGTGATTCCCTTCAGCCAGTGTCATGGAATTTTCCAGGTCTCTAGACTGTAGTGCGTAAGCTCATCATCCTTGTCTCCTATTCCTAGGTACTTGGCACAATACCTGGCCCATATCCATATTTGGCAATGTTTTAATGAATTGAATTACAATTTGAAACTTTAACCCCAAACCTGATAGGAGAGACACTCTTTCTTTCCAGTCTAGGTACTGAATAATCTGGTCTCCAACAGAAATCACTGATCTGAGATTTTCTTGTGCTTATTGTTTCCCTGTCTACCACCATTGCATACAGAGACTAACTCTCCTTTTTCTTACCATGTCCTGGGCATCTTTATCAAAAGACCACTTAAGAAAGTTTGAGTACTGCATCCTTTCTTGGTAATAATAACAGCTAATGTTTACAGAGTGTGTGCTAGTGCCAGACAGGGCTGTAAGACATTATATTAGCAACTCATTTAATCTCCACAACTCTGTGAGATAGGCAGTAATATTCTTCTCACTTCAATGATGAAGAAACTGAAAAGCTTGCCCTGGATCGGACAGTAGTGGAAGCGAGCTGTCACTCCTAGTCACTTTGCCTTGCTACTCAAAATATTCCATTATATAATGGATATTTCTCAAGGAGAGAACATGGAACCATGTCAAGAGCAATTCTTTTTTTTTTTTTTTGAGACAGAGTCTCATTCTGTTGCCCAGGCTAGAGTCCAGTGGTGAAATCTTGGCTTACTGCAACTTCTGCCTTCTGAGTTCAAGCAATTCTCCTGCTTCAGCCTCCTAAGTAGCTGGAATTATAGGTGCACACCATCATGCCTGGCTACTTTTTGTATTTTTTAGTACAGATGAGGTTTTGCCGTGTTGGCCGGGCTGATCTCAAACTCCTGACCTCAGGTGATCCGCCTGCCTCTGCCTCCCAACCTGCTGGGATTACAGGCATGAGCCACCATGCCCGGGGGCCCCAAGACCAATTCTTGACAAGCTTGCAGTGAATTACTTCACTTCCAAGAAATGCCATAAACAGACCTGATGCAAGCTTATAATCAAAACCCCCACCTGAATTCTAGATTATTTAGTGTTTTCTTGGTCCACACAATTCAAGCCTTCCCTTTCTTACTTCTTAAATATTCATTAATGCAGTTACCGCCATTGATGAAATTCCACCTTTTAGGGAATTGTATAATAATAAAATGACGTCATTCCTGCCAGAATATAACTCAGTTTTTGATTGAGGGGTCAGTTCGTTTTGTTTTGATGGTAGGAAGGGGAAGTAGTCAAGTGGTCTGAGTATATCTAGACATTTGTTCAGTCCTCTGCAATTAATGACTGTGGGGCCTAAGAGACATAATTTTTACCTCTCTGGGCCCTTCTCTTGTGAAATTAAGAGTTTCACAAAATTATAAGATCTTTTCCAACTTAGACTTGCTGTAACCAGCACTCAAAATAATGGGTTTCACAACCAATCTGTTCTATTTTATTCAATTATGAATTTTTTAAAGAAAGTCTCTCTGGGCTGGGCATATCACTTTCCTTCTAAAGTTTTATATGGTTTTACTTTAAAAGTATCCCCTGTAGCTGCTCCCTGGCTTCCTTCTACCCTAGGAGTCTGTTCATCTGGTAACCAAGTGCTGAGACCCCTTGTGATCTGAGGCAGGAGGTTCAGGGTTGGAGCAGGGGGACATTTGGGGAGACTTTAAAGGGTGAGTTGTCCCTCAGGCCAGAAATGGTCAGGACTGGCATGCTAAGTTCAAGTCTCAACCTTCACTTCCTGAATTTCATTTTGCACCCAGAGTAGGAAATACACTCTGTAAATCTTCAACTACCTACATGTTAGCGAAAGTGAGATTGGTGAGGGAGGTGCACACGAACTCTGCTTAAATCTGTTCAGCCTCCAAAATCATACCCAACAAAGAGTCTTTCCATCCCAAGATTAGCAAGAGTGACCAGGCCAACACCTCTCCGTGGTTAAGAGGCAGGAGAATAGGGTCTGGAGGTGGGGAACTTAAGGCCAATTCATGTGAAATGAAGGAAAAACACCAAGGTTTAGGGGCAGGGAATCTGAGGCCGATTTGCGCTGACTTTCTAAAAGAGAAAACACCCAGGTCTGGGGGCAGGGAGTCTAAAGTCAATTGGCGCTGACTTCCCAAAGTTGGATCAAAAGGAAAACACCTGGGTCTGGGGACAGGAACCCTAAGGCTAATTAATGCAAACTTCGTAAAGCTAAACCAAAAGGTAAAACCCCATCTCCCCAAGCCCCAGTAGCGAAGGGTTAAAGGTTACTCTCCCTACAGCCCTCCTTCTTCCATCACATCTCAGATGGAAAGGGAGAGTGCCTCGGATTGGGCCCAGGCCAAGCAGGGACAATCCCTTCATCTGCACAGGGCACCAATTCACCTCAGCCTTTAATTAGCCATGGACCAAATCCTTCATCCAGATAAGGGGTAATGGATAAGAACCTCAAAAGGCACAGTTAAAACCCAGAAAACTTTGTAACCAGGCCCTTGAGCTGCTTGCTCCGGCCCACCCCTACCCTGTGGAGTGCTGTCTCACTTTAATAAATTCCTGTTTTTGCTGCTTCATTCCTGTGTCTCCTTCATTACTTTGCTTGTGCATTTTGTCCAATTCTTTGTTCAAAACGTCAAGAACCTGGACAACGTACACTCAAGGCCCTCCTGGTAACAGAGTTGACATGGATTCTAACCCTCTACCAGAATCGTTGAAAGTGAGCCCTTGGTTTGATTTCCACAAGTTCCGGGCAGGCCTGGATTACCCTACATAGGTGGAAGTTTGCCTGGAGGCAAATTGCGGTGCAGGCGACCCGCAGACCTGGGTAATAAGCCCAGTTGCAGAGCAGAAGGCTGCACTCCCATCTGCCTGGCCACCCTCTGCCCGTCCTCAGCATTTTCTCACTAAAGAAAAGGTTTTTAGCAAAAGTAACTGCATTGTGATTGATTTTTCATCTTTATTTTACAGACAAACTAACCCAAAATAAAACACTAAAAAGTATTCCCGACGGAAGCATCTCCAACCTCTTTTAGAGGGGATTTAAAGTTGCCAGTATTGTTTGTTGTCATTGTAAGTTTTTAAAATATATACAGTATACATGTCAACTTCCAGATGTAGCACTAAAACCAGAGCCCTCTGGTGCAGAGGGAGTCCCTGAGCAACCCCCATCCAGAAGAGCAGCTGTGGGAAATGGGGACCTGGCCATTGCCAAGCTTGGATGGGGATGTGGAAAAGCCTCCTTGTACCAGCGTGATAGCGCAAGGCTTGCTCAGAGGCTGGCCCCCTCCTGTATCCCCATCCTCCACCCAGGACATCCTGCACTGATTATTTCTAAATCAGGACCAAAGGCAACAAAGTGTAAACTCTACATTCCATTCCTTATGTAAGAAAGCCCTGTGAAAGTTTCCCTCTTGGCAAGAGAGAAAGTGGAGGAGGGTTAAGGAGTTGTCAGACTCCTTAAGGACTGCACATTTTAAAGGATAATTCTCCCATCTTCAATTTTCCCATGGGAAGAGCCTTCAAAAAGAGACTGATTAGGGCCATGCATCATGTCCCAATGCATCATGATCTGTGACAAAGCAATTCTGTTTTAAATAAGGTTGGGGAGTAATGCACATTAATCTCTCTCTTGCAGAGTCACGCTGTGTGTTAGCATGCTAAGGGTTCTGAGAAAAACTATTGTAAAGCAACCTGCTTATGTTTATGGCAAGATTTCCAAAAGCCTTTTGACAGTCTTTTTTCTCTCTTTTATGTAACACCTATTAACATCTGTTCTGAGAAATACACCTTGGGAAATGCTGGTGTAATGGAACATCAGAAAACCTTTGAAGTCGGAAAACCAAGGTTGGAATCACCGCTTGATCCCCTACGTGCTGTGGGGCCTTAGGAAATTGTCTTAACCTCCCTGAGTCTCTGTTTTGTCATCTTCAGAATTAAGATAATAACTCCAAACTCACAAGGCTACTGTGAGGATGAAATAAGCAAGCTTATTGCTTGACATCTGATAAATGGTAACTTGTGATTAACAAAAGTGACACCTTATGGAGTGGAGGTTGTAAGGCACTTCCCAGATCCTGCTGCTGGAATAAAGGAAGGATTTGTTTCCCAAGCTGCTGGGAATGCCGCACAGGAAGACAGCCCTCAGCTCTCAGTCCTCTTCAGGAATTGTCTTGGCTAAAGAGAGCTAATCTGGGCCAAAGGCAAGTCCCATCTTTGGGGCAGCTGTGGAAAGGGCAGAGGTTACAAAGGTCTGGCTCCCTCACCCTATTTGGGGACAAGTCTGAGAGTTATGCCAGCTTCAGAACTTCCCATGGCATTGGCTACAGTCTCTCTTGAGACGACCGCAGCCTATCTTCTTCTCCCAGTCCTATATCCTTTCTCTTTCTTTGTCCTTTCTTGCTCTTCCATTCCCCTCTACAGGTGTTAATCCAAGAGCACTCCCGGATAAACTTCCTGCAAATAAGTTTCCTGGAGACCTAGCTGATACCACATTGATTCTAATAGCCCACCTTCCATTCAGACTTTGAATGGCAGGAAAGAAAGGTGTGCAAAGCTCAAAGGGCCTCAGAGAGACCCAGATTTATGCATTTAAGCATATACGAGTTCCATATAGAGAAATGCATCACCACAGCTACTCTGGGCCACTGCCTATGGGGTAGCCCTGCTCTGCAAGGAGCAGCTTTTTAAAAAAAAATTAAATTAAAATTAAAAAAAGAAATGCATCACGCTTGAGCCCAGGAGTTTGAGTCTGCAGTGAGCTATGATCACACCAACTGCACTCCAGCCTGCGTGACAGAGCAAGACTGTCTAAGAAAAAAAAAAAGGAAAGAAATGCATTGCGTACCAGGATACCAGGAAAACATCCTCTCCATCAGTGATCGGTTTCCTCAGTGAAACAGAGTACTGATTTATTCCTCAAAGTGTGGCTCATCAGCATCACCTGAGAAGCTTGAAAATTGTGAGGCTTCCCAGGCCCTTGCAGAGACTATCTCAGGAGTAGGTCTCCAATAATACCGGAAATAAACATTGGTAACAAAATCTCCAAATGATGTTGATACAGGTTATCTTTGGACCACCGTGGAGAATCAGTGCTGCAGACTTCTTCTGTAAAGGATCAGATAGTACGTAAGACTGGCGGGCCATATAGTCTCTGTCATAACTATTCAACTCTGGTTGTGGCATGAAAGCAGCCACAGGCAATATGTTCGATGAATGAGAGTGGCTGTGTTCTGACAAAACTTTATTTACAGAAAAGGCAGCTGGCTGGATTTGGTCATAGGCCATGCTTTGCTACCTTCTGCCCTAGACCTTTGCTATTCAAGCCTTGGTGCTAGGACCATCAGTATCATCTGGGACCATGCTAGAAATGCCAAATCTCAGGCCCAGTCCGCAAACTACTGGATAGAACCTGTCAGTAACAAGACAAGTAACAAGATCCTCCGGTGATTTCCAGTACATTTGAGTTTGAGAAACAATGCTATGTGGTGTCCATTGGGGCAAGAGCACAGATTAAAATGCCATGAGCTAGTTAGCTTCTCTCTGTTCTGTGATTACAGAGGAAAGATCAGAACCTAGGCTGAGCCAGTTCTTGCAAAAATGTGACACACAAAGCAGGTTGGCTTCATGTACCCATTTACTAGGAAAACAGTAAGTTCTAACTTTCTAACATGGACCCTGTGGATAATTAATGTGATAGACACACAATTTTTAAAAAATGCAATCAAGGCCGGGCACAATGGTTCACGCCTGTAATCCCAGC
Source organism: Macaca fascicularis (assembly GCF_037993035.2). Lineage (NCBI taxonomy): Eukaryota > Metazoa > Chordata > Mammalia > Primates > Cercopithecidae > Macaca > Macaca fascicularis. Next base: position 51,251,227 of record NC_088390.1, read on the forward strand.
ACTTTGGAAGGCTGAGGCAGGCAGATCACTTGAGGTCAGGAGTTCGAGACCAGCCTGGCCAACATGGTGAAACTCTGTCTCTACTAAAAATACAAAAATTAGCCAGGCATGTTGGCAGGCACCTGTAATCTCAGCTACTGCGGAGGCTGAGGCAGGAGAATCACTTGATTCTGGGAGGCAGAAGTTGCAGTGAGCTGAGATCACGCCACTGCACCCCAGCCTGGGGGACAGAGTGAGACTCCGTCACAAAACAAAACAAAACAAAACAAAACAAAAAATGCAATCAAGCTGAAATATAGGGAGAGAAAAGAAAGAAAACGTATTTTTGAGGGAAAGTAAGAGTGGAGGAGATAATCTGGTTGCCAGGCACTAGAGCTCATCTTCCTGAATCATGCCATCCTGTTTTTCCAGTAGAGACATCACAATATTGCATTAGTCAAGTGATTCTGCAACATCATTTAAATGACATAAGGTGTCTGCTTGTGTCTGAGCATGATTCTGACGGTGGACTTGTGCCAGCCCGTCTGTTCCTCAGAGATTATATCCAGAATTAATTATATTAGAAACTCAAAAACAGCAGGCTTACTTTGGCACGATGACCCTAGCAATGGATATAAAAGGATTGTGCGCCAGAAGAACTCGCCTCTTAAGGGACACCACCAGCAAAAGGGCAGATACATCTCGTCCTCCCCTCTGCCCATGCACTAAGGAAAGCCCAGAGATGCTTTCTTTGCTGGATCTAGCCATTCCATTCTCTAGAGCAGTGGTCAGCAAACTTTTTCTGTAAAAGACCAGATAGTATATGTAGGAAGGCAAAATTTTATTTCTGCCTTTTTAGGATCCCTGGCTGAGCCTGAGAATTAAAGTGACATGGAATAGATTAACAGAAGAAAAATATACACATTTAATACAAGTTGTGGTTGACACAGGAGTTTTTCTAAGAAAATAGGAGGGTCGTGGCCCCGCGCGGTGGCTCACGCCTGTAATCCCAGCACTTTGGGAGGCTGAGACGGGCGGATCACGAGGTCAGCAGATCGAGACCATCCTGGCTAACACGGTGAAACCCCATCTCTACTAAAAATACAAAAATTAGCCGGGCGTGGTGGCGGGCGCCTGTAGTGCCAGCCACTCCGGAGGCTGAGGCAGGAGAATGGCGTGAACCCGGGAGGCGGAGCTTGCAGTGAGCGGAGATCGCGCCACTGCACTCCAGCCTGGGCTACAGAGCGAGACTCTGTCTCAAAAAAAAAAAAAAAAAAAAGAAAGAAAGAAAATAGGAGGGTCGTATTAGGTTGAACAGAGAGAGGCAGTTGTGGAAAAGTAACTAAATTATGTGGCAGCGGCTAAAGGAAGATAAGAATTAGTTTAACAAGGTCTGTTTGCAAAGAATTCTCTCAGCTATGACTCTCCACCAAAGAATGGTCTTTTTCTCCTGGTACAGGGAGGGCATCTTTCACCTGGGAGTCTTTATCTCCTGTTTTCTGAAAGAAAGGGGGAAGATTACAATGCGCTTCTTGTATCTCATGTTTCTCAAGTGCCTTCAGCTAGAAGTGTCATGTCAAAGTGGCATATTTTCGGGTGGTATATTCTGCCCCCCTTCATAAATATTTTAGGCTCTGTCAGCTATAAGGTCTCTGTTACAACTACTCACCTCTGCCATTCTAGTGGAAAAGCAGCCATAGACAATTTGTAAAGGAATGGATGTGGCTGCGTTCAATAAAACTTTGTTTGCAAAAGCAAACAGTGAGCTGGATTTGGCCTGTGGATTTTAGTTTGCTGCCTCCTGCTCTAGAGTCTGGTCTAGACTACTGCCTTTCAAATATTAATATGCATAGGAATTAATAAGGTATCATGTTAAATGTAGATTTTGATTCAATAGATGGGATCTGAGATTCTATATCTTTAGCAAGTACTCACATGTTACTAATGATGAGTATCCAAGGACCATACTTTGAACAGCAAGGCTTGAATTAAGACTAGTAGTTCTCAATCCTGAATGCACCCTAGAATCATCTGAAGAGCTTTAAAAATACCAGTGCCTGGTTTTCACTCCTTCCCTGCCACACTCCACTGATTTCTCTTTTTTTTTTTTTTTTGACACGGAGTCTCGCTCTGTTGCCCCGGCTGGAGTGCAGTGGCGCAATCTTGGCTCACTGCAAGGTCCACCTCCCGGGTTCACACCATTCTCCTGCCTCAGTCTCCCAAGTAGCTGGGACTACAGGCACCTGCCATTATGCCCGGCTAATTTTTTGTTATTTTTAGTAGAGATGGGGTTTCACCATGTTAGCCAGGATGCTCTTGAACTCCTGACCTCGTTATCTGCCCGCCTTGGCCTCCCAAAGTGCTGGGATTGTAGGCATGAGCTACCACACTCAGCCCATTATGATTTCTTTATTTTGTAGTGTGGCATGAGCATCAGGATTTTTGTTGTTGTTGTTGTTATACCTTCAGTTCTAGGGTACATGTGCATAATGTGCAGGTTTGTTACATAGATATATATGTGCCATGTTGGTTTGCTGCACCCATCAACTCATCTTTACATTAGGTATTTCTCCTAACGCTATCCCTGTCCCAGCCCCCCACCTCTGACAGGCCCCAGTGTGTGATGTTCCCCGCCCTGTGTCCAAGTGTTCTCATTGTTCAACTCCCACTTATGAGTGAGAACACGTGCTGTTTGGTTTTCGTTCCTCGTGATAGTTTGCTGAGAATGATGGTTTCCAGCTTCATCCGTGTCCCTGCAAAGGATATGAATTCATCCTTTTTTTATGGCTGCGTAGCATTCAATGGTGTATATGTGCCACATTTTCTTAATCCAGCCTATCATTGATGGATATTTGGGTTGGTTCCAAGTCTTTGCTATTGTGAATAGTGCCACAATAAACATACGTGTGTGTGTGTCTTTATAGTAGCATGATTTACAATCCTTTGGGTATATACCCAGTAATGGGATTGCTGGATCAAATGGTATTTCTAGTTCTAGATCCCTGAGGAATTGCCACACTGTCTTCCACAATGGTTGAACTAATTTACACTCCCACCAACAGTGTAAAAGTGGTCCTATTTCTCCATATCCTCTCCAGCATCTGTTGTTTCCTGACTTTTTAATGATCGCCATTCTAACTGGCATGAGATGGGATCTCATTGTGGTTTTGATTTGCATTTCTCTGGAGCATCAGGAATTTTTTTTTTTTTTTTTTGAGATGGAGTCTCGCTCTGTCACCCAGGCTGGAGTGCAGTGGTGTGATCTTGGCTCACTGCAAGCTCCGCCTCCTGGGTTCACACCATTCTCCTGCCTCAGCCTCCTGAGTAGCTGGGACTACAGGTGCCTGCCACCACGCCCGGCTAATTTTTTGTATTTTTAGTAGAGACAGGTTTTCACCGTGGTCTTGATCTCCTGACCTCGTGATTCACCCGCCTCGGCCTCCCAAAATGCTGGGATTACAGGCATGAGCCACCGCGCCCAGCCTGGAGCATCAGGATTTTTAAAAGCTCCCTAGGTAATCCTGATATGCAACTGAAATTAAGAATATTGCCCAGCATGTGAATGAAAGATTTAAGGGTTTGTTTGATAAGTCTTAAATTCACTGCTCAGATTTATAAAATGGAACACTTGATCAGAATGAAGTTATCCTTTGGGGAAAGGAAATCTTTCTACCCAAGAGGAATGGCACTTGGATAGAAAGTAACCAGGTCTCTGAATTAGCCAAACAGGATTAGATTTAAAGCCCAAGTGGATGAATAAGCTGTATAGAAGGGAGCAGCCCCTTCCTCTGAGATTGAGGCAAGAAGAGCAACACACGATTTTGTTAGGGGCTAGAAGCTGGGGCATTCATGTCAACTGTTTTGTAGAGGAAGAGATATTCAGCCAGCAAACACTTTCTGAGCACTTAGCATGTCCCAGGGGAGGTCACCTGCTGAGCATGGGAAATGAAAGTGGAGTGAAAGACTTGAAGAGAATTGTAAAAATTTAGAACAGGTTCTGTGAACACTAGGAGAACATGCCGAGCAGGGGACAAATGGATTTCCCAGTGCTGTTGTCGGCCAGCTGCAGTTAGAAACATTTTTCTGCTGAATAAAAGGAAGAATTTGCTGACAGTAAAAACTGTCCTGAGTTGTCACGGGCTTCCCTCGGAAATGGGGAACTTCCAGTGGCTGGATCTTAACCATAGGTGAGATCAGCACTTTTCATCCGGAAAACCTGTGTACCAAGAATAGCCGAGCGGGGTGTTACTAGTAATTTTGGCTAATAATGATACCAACCTATGCAAATGCATAACTTTTAAAATGCACTCTAGAATACAATCAAGGCTGAGCCTGTGATAGCATCCATCTTAATTACTTGTAGTATTGATTCACTTGGAGTGGAAGATAAAAGGTGTGGTGCAAGCTTAGCTGCCAGGAATTGTACAGAACCCACAAACTATCTGAACTCATCAGCAGAGGTAATATATCTCATATGTGAATGTTACCCACTGAGTGTTGGGAAATGGAAAAATGGGCTGAGAACTGTTGAGACAGATGACAACGTGGTCGTGGGAGATCTAAGAATTGAATGGAGATCTAAGAATTGAACGTGGAAAGGGGATGTTGACTTGAACAGTTATAGTTCTTCCTACTCTGATATTCTGTGATTCTAAGAAAACACCTGTGTGTCTGAATCTTCCTTGGGTTTGAAAGTAAAAGCTTCACACAAGAAGGGAATGAATCACTACATAAATTATTCAGCGCTTGAAGGCCCTCAGAGAATTACTTTCTGTTCTTTGATTGAGGCAGGGATTTTCTCCTAGATCCTTAGTCTGAATAAAGGCTGAGTTTTGGATCTCTCGGGTCCAGAAAAAAATGTTATAGATAATTAGGCCATCATTATCTAGGCCTCCTCCATCTTGGATCATTATGACTATAAAAGCATTACCTTGTGCATAGCTTGCAATACATTCTTTTCCCTACTTACAGTCCAAAATTGCTGGTTGAGATAGATAAGGTGTTGTTGCAAAGGGACTTCACAGCTAGTGGGAAACAGTATGACATAACAGTATGCCTGGGGCCAGATACCAGTTTTACTATGTTCCAGGTGGTTACCTTGGCCAGGTTACTTTCTGCTCAGTGCCAGCCTCATCACTGGTAAAATGAGAATAATAAAGTATCAGAGGGTTACTATGAAGACATAATACACATCGAGTGCTTTGAATAGCACCTGGCAGGTATAAAGTAGGTAAGTATTCCAGCTACCTTACTTACATAATTCCTACCTTCTAGGAGCTGGAAGAAAGATACACTTAGATGGACATACTTTTTCAACCCATGCAGCCAACAAAATAAGATCATAAAACCAAAACAAAATTAGACAGTAGGTATTTCATTACCTCATTTTTTTTTTTTTTTTTTTTTGAGACAGTCTCACTCTGTCACCTAGGCTGGAGTACAGTGGCGCGATCTTGGCTCACTGCAAGCTCCGCCTCCTGGGTTCACACCATTCTCCTGCCTCTGCCTCTGGAGTAGCTGGGACTACAGGTTCCCACTACCACGCTCGGTTAATTTTTTTTTTGTATTTTTAGTAGAGACAGGGTTTCACCATGTTAGTCAGGATGGTCTCGATCTCCTGACCTCGTTATCTGCCTGCCTCGGCCTTCCAGAGTACTGGGATTACAGGCACAAGCCACCACGACCCGCCCTACCTCCTTTCATAGGTTCTCCTTGTTTAAAAAATTAGGCACCAACTCTTTAGCTTGGTATCAGAATCCTTCATGACAATGCCAATGTTTCAACATACATAATACACTCTTCCCCATTAAGTCAATAACCTACACTTGAACAAAATCAGACCATTTGCTGTGTTCCCAGTGGGCATGATATGTCCCCACCTCTGAAAGCTTACTCACAGTATTCACCCAATCTGTATGCAATATATTTTTCACTCATCTTTGCTGGTTAATATCTTCTCATCCTTTACCATCTAAGCCAAGTGACTTTCTCGATGAAGACTTTCTTTAAAACCCCAGCAGACAAAATGTGTCTATCCCTCTCTGTGGTGCCTTAACACTTTATATACTTGATACTTTCATTACCATACTTTTCATACACTTCCTCGGTGTAGAGTTATTTTGTAAATTCCTCCAGATTTTTAGTGACTTGAAAGAGAATTTTCTCCTTATTCATCTTTATTTCTCATCCTGTGACTGGCTCCCACCATCACTGCCCTCACAATATGCACAGTGCAGGCCATGCTGCCTTATAAATATAGGCATTTGATAAATGTGGGCTGGTTATGGGACTCTCTGGGACGTAAGAAAGCACTTAATTGGAATGAAGATTGGGAAGAGTTCCCTATCCAGCCTAAGTGGGGCAAGAAAGAGCAGATGCTGTAACCCGGGGGCTTTGAGCACTTATTAAAATTAGATATTTAAAGTCTGAGAACAAATTCTAGCACATACTGAGTATTAGGCATATTTTAGATGCTAGCCACCCCCTCTTCTAGAAGATCTGCCCCCTACCCACAGCCCCTGACAAAGTGGTGAATGAATCATCTGTCTTTGTTCTACTGTAGTCCCCACTCCATCTTGAGTCAAAGCCTACCTACCCTACAGCCTCATGAGACAAGATGAGCTCAGCCACAGGCTCTGTCCACTGAGATTTCAAGTTAGGACTTAAAAATACTCAACTAGGAGCTATAAACTCTAAAATTATTGCAATACTAACAACAACAAGAACAGCTGTATTTATTGAGTATATGCTATGTGCCAGTCACTGTGTGGCACATAGTACATGCTCAATGTACTTAAGGACAATATCTTTACTCCTCACAACACTCTGAAGGTGAGGCTGTTATTACCCCCATTTTATTTTATTTTTACTATTATTATTTTTTGAGACAGAGTGTTGTTCTGTTGCCCAGGTTGGAATGTAGTGGCGCCATCTTGGCTCACTGCAACCTCTGCCTCCTAGGTTAAAGCGATTGTCCTGCCTCAGACTCCCATGTAGCAGGAACTACAGATGGGTGCCACCACACCCGGTTAGGTTTTGTATTTTCAGTAGAGACAGGGTTTTACCATTTTGTCCAGTCTCGTCTTGAACTCCTGACCTCAAGTGATCCGCCTGCCTCAGCCTCCCAAAGTGTTGGGATAACAGGTGTGAGCCACTGTGCCTGGTCACCCCCATTTTACAGATGAGAAAACTGGAACATAGAGAAGTGAAGTTTTAAATCGAGAATTAAACTCCAGCAACCTGTCTCCAGAGTCTATGCTCTTAACTACTGTACTAAAATGTGTTTCCCCGGGGCAGGGCAAGTCAAGGTGAAATGTCTCAAAGACTCAAAGATGGGGCACAGACAAGCCAATGAGTAAGCAAAGGAAGACATAAAAACAACTATGGGGGAGGAGCAAAGGGAGAAACATACGTGAAAGATTACACAGTCCCGAGGCAGCCACAGAAAGACACAGGACAACCCCATTTCCCCATAGCTATAAAATTCCTGTGGCTTGGCAATATTACATTTCCTGCCTTAGGATTTTGTAACCCTCACTGCTTATGATAGACTGACCTTTGCACTAGCTAAATAAGTGGAGCATAAAAAGAACCTGGTGTACATTGTTAAAAGCCTGTCTCTCCATGTTCAGTGTGGACTCAGAAGTCACACTCACTGCTCAGTCCTCAAGTCAGGCCAGCTCCCACTTTGCAAATCATGAGCGAGAAGACCTTACTGGAGCTCCAGCTCTGCTATGCTATTAAAACTGAGAAACCTTGAACTGGTCCTTAATGTGTTTGGACCTCAGCAGCTTCATTTATAAAATGAGTGTCAGGGGAGGGAAGAACCAATAACAAAACATTAGACCTGCCATCTGCCTCCAGCCAAAAGTTGTGACTGAGGCTCAGCTAAGAGTAAGCCGAAAAGCCATGCAAATGCAGAACTTTTTTTTTTTTTTTAAGCTTAGCATTCCTTAGGGCTTGTGTGTAAACCATGACTGTTATCAGTGGTGCTAGGCCAATCAGTAAAGAAAAAAGTAATGCTACCTATCACGCTGGCATTTCCCTCTCTCACATCTCTGTTTACAAAGTTACAGGTATTGCCAGAAAATACCCACATTCCTTTGTTCTCACTAATGAGTCAACTCTGGAAGCACCAGTCCCTTTATCAGTAAGACAGATCTACCTTTTCCAAGTCTCTGTTTACTCATCAACAGAAACATTCTCCTGGGCTGTTCTCCATAGTCTTGGCTCACAGTCTTCCTGCGTCTTTGTGCTTCACCAGACTTTACCTTTTCTGCCCACTTGGACCTAGATGGCCTCCCGCCCCCAACAATAAGGGCTATGATTCCTGCCAGCGAGTCTCTTGTTTGTTTTGGGGAGAAGCTTACTTGGCAACAAAGAGATGGGACAGATAGTGATTAGCTTGAGTGCCCAGACAGTGTGATTCACTGATACAGTTACATTTACAAGACACAGAGATGTTACATTTAATTGAATTTTGTCATAGATTTATTTTGTTAAATAAAATTCACAGGAGGTCATTGGTTTGGACTGAGCTCCCCCTGCACTAGATCCAACAGGCCAGGCCAAAATGGAGTCACTCATGCTGATGTCACTACCATGCCGAAACTGAGTTGTTCATCTGACCTACCAAGAAATCAACAGAGATAATAGCGAAATTCCCAAACAGGCCAGTTTTAGGAATCCTTCTCTGCCTTAACCTTTACAAGAAAGGTAACTTTGAAAACCAATCTACTCTTTGTTCTCTGTTGGGGCTTTCCTCAGCCCTTGCCGATAAGCTAACCTTCCCTGCTCAGCTCATAGGAACACTCATTCAATTTTATGGAATGAGGTGTTGCCCAACTCTAGAATGGCAAACAAAAGCCAATTCAGATCTTTAAATTTGTTGTAATTTTGCCTTTTGCCAGTTTGTAAATGAACTCTGCCACCCTCATAAATATTGGGTTGTCCCCACCTTCAGAAAGGTCTTATGTCTCATCAAAACCATAATATCACTAAATCATAGTCTTCCTGTCTTGTAACTCATGCAGACATGACCACAATTTCCCACAAATAAATGATATTTGAAGCTTATTTTATTAGATTATGGAATGGGAAGGACTCCGGCAAGTTAAAATCCCTGGGGTAAGATTGCCAGATAAAATACACAATGCTGAGTATATATGTGTGTGTATATATATATTTTTTTCTTTTATATATATATTTTTTTCTTTTTTCTTTTTTTTTTTCTTTGCTATATTATCTAGGCGGGAATGCAGTGGCATGAATACAGCTCACTGCAGCCTCGACCTCCTGGGCTCAAGTGCTCCTCCTGCCTCAGCTTCCCGAGTAACTGAGACTACAGGCCTGGGCCACCATGCCTGGCTAATTTCTTTTCTTCTCTTTTCTTTTTTCTTTTCTTTTTGTAAAGACGAGGTCCTGCCATGTTGCCCAGGCTAGTCTTGAACTCCTGGGCTCAAGCAGTCCTCCTGCCTCAGCCTCCCAAAGTGCTGGGATTACTGGCATGAGCTACCACATCCAGCCCTGAGTTAAATTTGAACTCTAGATAAATAATGAATAAACAACCAATATTGCATGGGGCAGAATTACACTAAAAAATTATTTGCTGATAACTGAAATTCAAACTTAAAGGGAATCCTGTATTTTTATTTGCTAAATCTGACAACCCTACCCAGAAGTCCAATTCTGACTCTTACAACAGATAAGAGTTGTAAATTTAAATTCTGTCATCCTCAGAATCCTCTATAAAATGAAAAGTCTGAATAAGATGAATCCTAAGTTTTCTTGCAGTTCAATAATTATGTAATTCTGTGACTCAAGTACTGATGAACTACAAATGTGACACTGGGCAAGTTAATTCCTTGGTGGATCTATTTCCTCCTCTTCAAAATAAGGATGATAAAGCCAATGTCACAATTATTAGATGAATGGACCTGGCTCATGACTTGTCTTAGACGGACAAAGCTGGATATTAGTTAAAGAGGTGAAAATAGGTTTTATTCAACTACTGACAGTAAGGAAAGAGTTGGGCTGCCTTCTGATTTGTGCAAAGGTAACTAGGCATTTTAAAGGGAAAATAAGGGAGGAGGGAGCGTGAGCAACTGCAGCTCAGGCAGAATCAGGGAAAATGAAAAATGACCAAGGGTTGGTCAGGGTAAATGTGATTAGGCTGGCAGCATCTGCTAGCTGGCAGGTACAGAAGTCAGGATTCTACCCTCCCACAGAGACTGAGACTCCCAGGCCCTATTCTTCCTGATTATATCTTAAAGGAATAGTTTTCAGGTCCTTGAGAAAGATACTCCTGAGTTGTAGGAGATACATATACATCTCAAAGCAACAGAGAAAGGACTTAGAATTGTAAGCCACTTTGATTTCATGTGCTAGGAAAGGGAAGTCAGGGGCCTATTGTCAGGTGTTGACGAGAACAAACAGCAAATGCTTCTGACAGCCTTGAGATTTTCCTGACAGGAACTCAAAAAGGCGCAGGGTTTTCTGAACGATGCTGCCTTCCATGCTAGAAACCATGCTACCATCGGTCAAGTCTTAGTGCAGGACTGAGCAGTTCTTATGAGCCAATAGTTCTTTGCAGTTCTCATCTTCAAAAGTGCATGGCATAGTAACTTGTGCTTAATAATTAATCGTTTGTTTATTCATTCAAAATACTATAAAATCCCTCATGATCAAGCTGTATCTTAGGAACTTTTTTTTTTTTTTTTTTTTTTTTTTTGCAACGGAGTCTTGGCTCTGTTGCCCAGGTTGGAGTGCAGTCACATGATCTCAGCTCACTGCAAGCTCCACCTCCCATTCTCCTGCCTCAGCCTTCCCAGTAGCTGGGACTACAGGCACCCGCCACCACGCCCGGCTAATTTTTTGTGTTTTTAGTAAAGACGAAGTTTCACTGTGTTAGCCAGGATGGTCTCAATCTGCTGACCTCGTGATCTGCCTGCCTCGGCTTCCCAAAGTGCTGGGATTACAGGCATGAGCCACCGCGCCCAGCCGAGTTTGCTCTCTTTCTTTCACTCTGATGTTGAAGGAAAGGCTGAGCTAGATGCAGCGGCTCCAACGTGCCCCTAATATTGCAGGCACATTTCTGCTCTATCAGCTTTACTTCATCTTTGCGGTTGTCTTCTCATTAAAGGTTGGCCACTGCAGTTCCACATGATCCTCCTGCCTCAGCCTCTGAAGTAGCTGAGATCACAGGTGTGTGCCACCATGCCTGGCTATTTTTTAAATTTTTAGTAGAGATGAGGTCTCACTATGTTGCTCAGGCTGGTCTGGAACTCCTAGGCTCAAGTGATCCTCTTGGTTTGGCCTCCCAGAGTGCTGGGATTTCAGGTGTGAGCTACTATGCCCCACCATTTGCTTAAAATATTATGAATCTTTGCAAATTGCTGGTAAGCAATGATGGTGCTGCAGCTTAAAATGAATCTTATTTCTTCATTAAGGCATCTCTTAAGACTTGTCATTGTCACCATTTTTGTTGACACGAAGTTGGTGACCTATGGACTCAAAGTACACGTCTTTATTCTAGAATTTGTATGTTAGCTTTCAGCTTGCCCTCCCTTCATTTGGTCCAAAATAAAAAGATCCCTCAGTTTCTGAATAGGTGAAGGTACTACACTGATTTAATTATATCTGTATTGCAGCAAATCTGAGCTGGATCTGGGGAAGAGTGTGTGTCCTATTTTTGTTTCTCTTTACTCATTAGATTTCTATTTTTAAATGGTGCTAAATTGTGAATTTAATGCAATGCACACAGAAGCAGTCATGGCTGGAATTTTATCCCTCCTTGGCTCTAAAGAGTTTTCACAGATTTAGGCTTTGTATGAAGAACTTCTTGGCCAGGCGTGGTGGCTCACGCCTGTAACCCCAGCACTTTGGGAGGCCAAGATGGGCAGATCACGAGGTCAGGAGATCAAGACCATCCTGGGTAATATGATGCAACCCCATCTCTACTAAAAACACAAAAAAAAATTAGCTGGGCGTGGTGGCAGGCGCCTGTAGTCCCAACTACTTGGGAGGGTGAGGCAGGAGAACAGCGTGAACCCGGGAGGCGAAGCTTGCATTGAGCTGAGATCGAGCCACTGTACTCCAGCCTGGGTGACAGAGTGAGACTCTGTCTAAAAATATACATATAGAAAGAGAGAGAGAGAGAGAGAGAGAGAGAGAAAGAAAGAAAGAAAGAAAGAAAGAAAGAAAGAAAGAAAGAAAGAAAGAAAGAGAAAGAAAGAAAGAAAGAGAGAGAAAAGAAAACAAAAGAAAGAAATAACTTCTTCATCTTTCTCAGATTATCCTCTTTTTTTCCACTCCATTGATGTTGCCTTGGTTCTGGCCTTCATTACTGCTTGCCTGGATGATTATACTCTTGGTTTTTTTGTTTTATTTTGTTTTTTGTTTGTTTGTTTTATTTTGAGATGGAGTTTTCACTCTTGTTACTCAGGCTGGAGTGCAGTGGTGCAATCTCGGCTCTCTGCAACCTTGCCTCCCAGATTCAAGCAATTCTTCCGCCTCAGTCTCCCTAGTAGCTGCGATTACAGACATGGGCCACCACACCTGGTTAATTTTTTTGTATTTTCAGTAGAGACGGGGTTTCACCAGGTTGGCCAGGCTGGTCTGGAACTCTTGACCACAGGTGATCCACCTGCCTCAGTCTCCCAAAGTGCTGGGATTATAGGCGTGAGCCACCGTGCCCAGCCTATACTCTTGTTTTAAAATGATTACTCTACTTCCAGCATCCCTCACAGTATTTGTTAGGCTAAACTGTGTATAACAAAAGCCCCAAGTAAGAGTGGTATAAACGAGATAGAGATTTATTCTTCTTACAGACCTTCTGGAGGTGGAGGATTTCTCCCACTGGCATGGGGAAGAAATGCTGGATAGAAACATGCGGTTGTTTGGGAGAAAGAGATATGGCAGCTGCCATATGACAGAACTAGAGAGATACAGAGATGTTTAAGAGTTATGTGCAATGCATTTCCCTTCTCCATATTCACAAGAAACTTTAGTAACAATTGACATTACTTGTCTGTGCTTTTATAGCCACAGTCCCCAACCTTTTTGGCACCAGGGACAGAACTGGTTTTGTAGAAGACAATTTTTCCACAGACCGGGAGGCGGGGATGGTTTCAGGATAAAACTGTTCTACCTCAGATCATCAGGCATTAGATTCTCATAAGGAGTGGGCAACCTAGGCCTTTTGCATGTTCAGTTCACAATAGAGTTTGTGCTCCTGTGAGACTCTAATGTCCTCGTGTGTGCAGTTCACAATGAGGTTCATGCTCCTATGAGAATCTAATACCACCGCTGATCTGACAGGAGGCAGAGCTTAGGCAGTAAGGCTTACTCGCCCACAGCTCACTCTCTGTTGTACAGCCTGATCCCTAACAGGCCACGGACTGGTACCGGTCCGCAGCCCGGCGGTTGGGGACCCTTGTTTTAGAGACTCATTTAAATATGTGATTCTTCCAGAATCATTAAGGCAGGTGCTAGGACTTGCCCAAGGAGGCTCAGCTGTATTTAGATTGCAAATGAGTGATGATGTCTACCTGGACCCTCTACAGCACCTGGTGAGGTTTCAGAGCAGCATCTTTCAGTGTGTGCGAGTTTAGAAATCGTCATGGGCATTTCCACCAACATACTCTGCTTTTCTCACTTCAAGAGAAATTACATTTCATCTTTACCACCACCTCTTATTTACCATGAACACATAGAATAACTGAGACCACACAAAGACACTAAGAATCTCAAATCTTTTCTGTTCACAGTTGACTTTGGCAGAATGAAAGAACTCACAGGCTAACTATTCCCACTGGCTTCTTACTGCCCTTACCTAAGAAAGAAAGAAACATCAAGATAAGTGGCTAAGTGAGCCCAAATAAGGGGCATCTACATTGTGTTAAATATGATTCTTTATTCTCTGTGGCCAAATCAAAAGCACAGACATGAGTTTCACACAGACCAATAGGAAAGTCCCTACCTAATGTGTCTTGTGGCCTCTGCACCACGTTGTGAGAACCACTGCCATCAATTTTTGCTTTATGTTGGTCTTTTGAGGTCTTCCTTGCATTCATTGGCATTCCCATCCTTATTCTTATCACCTCTCAAACCTCTGTTTGAAGAAAGTGCTGAGGCAATCCTGACCCTCAGTCCTAAGCAGAATATGTCATGAGGCAGTCAGTGTCTTACATTCAAATGCTCTTTTTTGAGGGAAAACAGCCACAACAGCCAACAGAATGTCATTTATTGATTGTGCAATGAGAATAGAACACTGCTTCATGCAGTGAGGAATGACATGTGCAATGAGAATAGAACACTGCTTCATGCAGTGAGGAATGACACATAGTCATCTACTGTGACAAGGCACGGGTGGAAAAAGCCTTGAGCTTGGAGTCAGAAAACCTGGGCTCAAATCTTGACTTTTTCACTAATACACATTTATGTTATTTGCAAAACCTCTCTAAGCTTTCACTTCTTCATCTATAAAACAGACACGATATTATCTATCTCACAGGATAGTTTTAAGGATAAAATGAGATAATCACTGCAAAATTTCTAGAACCATGTTAGGCATTCAAAAATTTAATCTGCGGGGGGTGCGGGGCAAGGGGAGGGAGAATATTAGGACAAATACCTAATGCATGTGGGGCTTAAAACCTAGATGATGGGTTGATGGGTGCAGCAAATCACCATGACACATGTATATCTATGTAACAAACCTGCATGTTCTACACCTGTGTCCCAGAACTTAAAGTTAAAAAAAAGAAAGTTAATCTGTGCAAACATAGTACATCCTCCTTCCATGTAGTCCAGTTGCTAAAAGAAGTAGCTTTCAAATAAATACAACCAAAGAGCCACAAATAATTTTTAAAAAGGACCCGAAACTACTTCTTGGAAAATATGAGAGTATCCAACTCATATTGTTAGTAACACTTTTCCCAACCCCTTTCCTATTCTTCTTCTTCTTATGTCTCACAATCCTGTGAATCTTCTTATTTTGCTAAATCCCAACCCACCTCTCAAAACATCTTGACCAATATCTCCCAGAGTATGGAATTTTTTTCTTATTCATCTTTATCTGGGTGATAAATATAGTCCATCTACCTAAGTCCTTCGCTTTTTCTGTAGATCTTTTTTTCTTCCCATTGCTTTATCCAGTTGTTTTTATCAAGCAAGTCTAGGAATGGGGCATGATAGACCAAGCACTACTCAAAGGTCAGTGATTGTGGGCAGAAAACCAAGTAGGAAAAGACAACATTCTTCTTCTTGGAAAAGAAGGAAAGACTGGGAGCATCTTCATTTTAAAACTTGCTTTATTCAGTCATATTTGTAAATAAAAAACAGCAACAACAACAACAACAAACAGATTGAAAGCCAGTTACAGAACACAGGATGAGATTGGAAGTTCAGTCAAGCCTTCCGGAGGTGTCTGGAGTAAAAGTTTGGAGAAAAGCTGCTGCTTTCGGATTGGATGATCGGAGCTAGGGGCGCATGTCCCAGGTGCTTCCTTGTATGAACGGCATCCTATCCAGGAACTCTGTATCCCTTCATGAGCAGAGCAGGTGTTTGCTCTCCTAAAAGTTTCCTCTGGCATCTGTTCTATTGCACCTGGAGTTAACTCTATCACAAATTCCTTCTTATAGGCACAGGCGATGCCCATGCAAATATACATCTGCAGTTTTGCAGAAAGAAGAACTATAATTCCGAGCTCAACAAAAATGTCACATCCTGCTAATGCAAAACATTTTCCATTGTCTTCAGCTCTCACAACACTAATCTGTAAATCAAACTGAGTACCTCTTTGCTGCAATCATACTTGGGATTGCTCCTCAGAAACAGATTCACTAAACACCTCACTAAAAAAATGTGGCAGGTGTTTACATGATTCATTTAAAGCTGTTTCTTGCATTTTATTTTTATCTCTTGTGGCTTGCTTTTACCTTGAGGGGGTAGGTTTCAGGAAAGGTGAGGTTAATTTAAAATTGTGATCAGATTTGTTTAAGTCGCCGTTAGTTGATAGTCCAGCATTTCTGTGGAAGAGATATCACTGTAGGTCAATGTGTTTTTATTTCATCTGATTTAATCTGACTTTCATCTCGTTCATTTCTTTTCCTTGGGTAAATATCATTGTCATTGTTGTTTCCAAACCTAGGTAGCCTCTCAAAAGTTTTCCTCATACCAACCACTTCTCTTCTTTGTTCAAGCTATTCTCCCAGTGGGAAAGGTTGTGCCAAGTGATACCCAGCCAGCATCTCAATCAAAATCCATCTGCAGACTTCCTTCTTTCTGGCACCCCTTCCTCATTATGCTCGTCATACTCAGTTCACTTCTTATCTCTGCACACTCCTACGTCACTAATAAGATGTGATCTAGGCCAAGTGCAGTGGCTCAAGCCTGTAATCCCAGCACTTTGGGAGGCAGAGGTGGGTGGATCACGAGGTCAGGAGATCGAGACCATCCTAGCTAACACAGTGAAATCCTGTCTCTACTAAAAATACAAAAAAAAAATTAGCCAGGCATGGTGCCGGGCGCCTGTAGTCCGAGCTACTCTGGAGGCTGGAGAACAGCATGAACCTGGGAGGCGGAGCTTGCAGTGAGCCAAGATCGGGCCACTGCACTCCAGCCTGGGTGACAGGGCCAGCCCAGACTCCATCTCAAAAAAAAAAAACAAAAAACAAACAAAAAAAAACACAAAGATGTGATCTGGCATCTGTTGGCTCATTGTGCTGTTGTTGTTTTCAGTTATTTTTTAATTAAGTTCATTAACTAACTGTTTATTGGGGACCTACTGCGTGTGAATTTCTGTTAAAAGTCTCCAGGAAATACAAACATGAATAAGACAATCTCTGTGCTCCAGATATTTTTATTTCGACCTTTTTACAGAAAGTAAAATTTTTCAAAATCTTTTAACAGCTTTATTAAGATAGAATTCCTATGCCATACAATGTACCCACTTAAAGTGTACGGTTCAATGGCTTTTATATATTCACAGAATTGTACTTCCATTATCACAATTTGAGAACATTTTCATTAGACCCCAAAGACCATTACACCTCTTAGCCATCACTTCTCAATCCCCTCCCATTCCCCTGCCCTAGGCAACCACTAATCTATTTTAAAGATTTGCCTATTCTGGGACATACTAATGGAATTTTGTATGAATGGAATTGTACAATCTGCAGTTCTTTTTGACTGGTTTCTTTCATTTAACATAATGTTTTCAAGGTTCATCCATGTTGTAACATGTATCAGCACTGCCTGCCTCCCTGCCTTTCTGTCTGCCTGCCTGCCTTCCTTGCTGCCTTCCTTCCTTCCTTCCTTCCTTCTTTCCTTCCTTCCTTCCTGCCTGCCTGCCTGCCTGCCTTTTTAATTTTTTTTGACAGGATCTCACTCTGCGGCCCAGTTTCAAGTCATCCTCCCACCTCAACCTCCCAAGTAACTGGGACTACAGGTGCCTGCCACAACACCTGGCTAATTTTGTTGTTGTTGTTGTTAGAGATGGACTCTTGCTTGGGTGCTCAGGCTAGTTTCAATCCCCAGGCTTCAAGCGATCCTCCCACCTAGATCTCCCAAAGTGCTGGGATTACAGGCGCAAACCACCGTGCCTGGCCCCCTTTTAAAAAAAAAAAACCAAAAGACTATTTTTTTCCAGAGAAGTTTTAGGATCACTCAAAAATTGAGAGTAAAGTACAGGGATTTCCCATACATACATAGCCTCTCCCGTTATCAACATCCCCCAACAGTGTGGTACATCTGTTACAATTGAGCTTCCTTGTTTGTTTTTTTTTTTTTTTTTTTTTTTTTTTAACCCTTCTTATGTTATTTCACAAGGCTATTTTTCATCTATCTTTATTAGCTGTCTCCTTTGTTACCTTCACCTCTCGCACTGATGGCTTAGCCCAGTGGCCCAACATAGCTGATAAGAAGTAGACTTACTTCCAGGCTCATTTTCCTGATTTAGTGTTGAGGATACGGGTGGACTAAGTTTTGTTTTGTTTGTTTTGTTTTAGAGAAGTGTATTGCTTTAAAACAGGGAGAGACAGTCCCACTACTGAAAGGAGCTGGGTCTTTAATGTTAGAGAAAGGTAGGTAGGAGCCTTAGTTTTTGCCTTTGGCAAGTTTATTGACCACTGTGAGCCTCAGCCTCATCTGTTAAATGAGCTGGATAATGCCCATCCAGAGGAGTTCTTGGGAAGATTAATGCAGTAAGCATGGAAAGCACCTCTCTGGAAGGTTCAAGGAAAGGGAACTGGAATTATGGGTGACAGAATTCCCCGGCTTTCCAATGCATCACTGTAGGACGACTTAGCACTCCTAGCAGGCTGGCCTCATGCCCCTCCAGAGTCTCTAGCTTGTGGGCTGGGGGCCGGATATGGACAGGATATCTGGAAGGGAACACATTTAACTTCCATGGGTGATCCTGGAAAGGCTCGGCAAATCACCCATTCAGTGTGTGTGTGTGTGTGTGTGTGTGTGTGTGTGTGTGTGTGTCAAAGTCTCACTCCATCACCCAGGCTGGAACGCAGTGGCGCAATCTCGGTTCACTGCAACCTCTGCCTCCCAAGTTCAAGCGATTCTCCCATCTCAGCCCCCCCGAGTAGCTGGGATTACAGGCGCCCGCCACCATGCCCGGCTGATTTTTGTATTTTTAGTAGAGACGGGGTTTCACCATGTTGGCCAGGCTGGTTTCGAACTACTGACCTCAGGTGATCCGCCCACCTTGACTTCCCAAAGTGCTGGGATTACAGGCATGAGCCACCGCACCTGGCCCATTCATTTATTTTTATTTGAACCTCTCTTCCAGGAGGCCCTCTGAGTTTAGAAGGTTTAGCGACAGGACCCTGATTCAAGTCTACTCGTTTATTTGAAAGCTGCTTGGATAAAAATAAAATAAAATAAAAAGTAAACTGGAGGATAACATAAAGGGATCCTTGCAGAGGATTCCTCCGTTCGTGGATCTCACTGAATCTCGGAGTTAGAACACGGCTCAGAGACCTCAACTCCCTCATGGGTCAGACAAGGACAGGTTTTTCATTCGGCCCTGGATCCTCTCACAATAGCCTCGCGGGAGCTGGCCCTCAAAATGATGAAGGAATAAATGAATGGAGGGATGGAGAAATGAATCATGAAGAAAAAATGAATGAGGTAGGCCTGCTTGTTTGCTGCTATTTTCTTCACAATGCTTTTAAGATTTCCTGGTCAATCTCCTCCTTCACCACTTCTCTCCCTCCCTCGGTCTCTTCTCCCGCTTGTCTCTTAAAGAAGGGTGCCGCGTTCCCGCGCTCCTCCCCTTCCCCTCGCCCCGCCCCTCCCCCGCGAGGCTCCGCCCCGCCGCCCGACCCCAGCGGGAATGAATGGCAGCGTACCCGCCGCGCCGCTCGGGGTGCCGATTGGCTGACAGGCGCGCTGACGCGCCGGCGACCGCGGGTGCACGCAGGCGAACAGAGCCGGCGGGGGCGGAGCCGTGCTCCGGGGCGGGGCGCAGGAGCCCCGGGGCGGAGGAGCCGGGGAGGCGGGAGGCGGGAGGCGGGAGGCGTCGGGGCCGTTGAAGCGGCCTCCCTCCCGCCCCCAGCCGCCCGGTCTGGCCCCAGCCCTGTCCCGACCCCCGGCCTGGCCCACTCCGACCCTACCCGGCCGAAGGGTTCCGCTGGACACGCAGGCGGCCTCCGGAGCAGCCCAAGCCCATGAGGGCCGCGCGCCCGGCCGCCGGTGCTGACGAGACGGAGCTCCTGGCCCCCGAAGAGGAGCAGAGGATCAATGCGGTTCAAGAATCGATTCCAGCGGTGAGAGGGATGGCGTCCCGGTCCCGCTGCCCGTGTCGGGAGCGGGTCCCCAAGTCCCGCCGTTAAGCGCACGGCTCCCCGCTCCTCACCTGGATCCATCCTGGGTGGATCCAGCACCTTGGCCCGGGATCAGCTCCCGGGGGATTCCCCAGCCTGCTGTCCCTGGGCGATCCCCTTCCTCCGAGGATGGGAGCTCCTGCCTGACCCGGGTCTCCCCTCGCAACCTGCGGACCTCGGATGGATTCCCGGACCTGGGACCCCAAGCCTGTCCTCCTTCCTGGGGATCCCTTTGCTCCTGGGGCTCACCCTCCCGATCCCCATACAGGGTGGGCTCTGGCTCTCTCTGGGAACCCGAACCCCAGCCCCGGGCGCCGCCCCCGAGTCCTCCGACTTGGCTTTGGCCTCCATCCCTTTACCTCTAGGGTGGGGGGTCTCCCGGGGCGCGCGGAACCGGGTGGCGCCCTGCGGAGAGATTTGTCGTAAAGCGGGGTGCTAGGCATTTTGGGTGCTTTGTCTGTGAACGGCCCTAGGAACAGGGAAACTGAGGCACGCTCCGCCAGCTTAGCCCTGCCTGGCCGTGTAGGGGCCCTGCTGGTTCTCCAGCTGAGCGTCCCAGGGCGGTGCTATTTTGGGCTCTGCGAAGGGGCATGTTAGCTTTCGGGTGGCGAGACCTGCTGTGGAGGCGCCGGTGTTCGGAAACGAGGAGGAGGAACCGTGGAGGCGCCACCGGAAGGCTGGCCGCTGCTCATTCACTGTAGAGCTGGTGGAAATGCCGGGCTGGGGGGCGCCATGGCCTTACTCCCCTCTGGGCCTCCACCGTCTAACAATGGATGGAGGTTAGCCCAAGGCTCTGAGAGGAACTCCGGGCTTTTCTTTTCTGTTTAAGTGGGTGAAAGTTCACCTCTCCAGGGCTTGTGGTAACTCCGCATCCCTTTGTGTAAATTCCCGGACCTTCACCGCCAGCAGGTTTGCTGGGGGTGCAGGGACAGGGGAAATTGTAAGAAATGCATGAAATCTTCCCAGAAGATTGCTGAGTTTTTAGACACTACCTTTTATTTCCGAATTTTAAAGTACACATTTTTTTTTTTCTTTCCAGTCTCCATACCCTCACTGCCCACTCACCCATCTCATTCCTCCCCTAGTCCCAAAGGGTAAAGGAGGCAACAAATGCACAGAAGAGTTGACATGGTCTGGGCCACCAGGAAGGGGATCAGCTTGAAGACTTGGATTGACTTCTGAATATATTGCTTATCAGTCAGGGTGTTGGATGCCTGGCACTGTTCCCCCAGTGGGAACTCCATATCGGTGTGTCTAATGGCAAAATGGAACCATAGTGTTCCGACTTTAGAACCTGATGTCAGAAATGAAGACCGGAGGGGCTTTTAGAGAGAATGTAACATGCACTCAGGCATGATCAGTGAAGCCCTGTGCATGCGGTTTGTTTGATTTGGTTTTACTTCTCTACACGTCTGTGCTCTTCCTGTTTTCAGAGAACAGTAGCAATATTCTGTGAAATTGCCTCTTCCTTATTTGATTAAGAGTTTGTCTTTCTTACCTATTCCTTTGGATTCTCTAAAAAGAAAAAAAAAAAAAAAGACCCTGTTCAATTATTTGTTGCACAAATGTTAAAACAGTGTTACAACAACAACAACAAAAAACTTCATTTAGGATGCTACCCTCTCAGCTTATCGAACTGACTTTTTAATTATTTTTGCTGGACACTGATCCATTCCTTATTAGACAGTTGTAATGTGATTTTTGCGCTCTCTATTATTAACTTAAAAACTAAAAATACAGGCATTTTCTTTTGGTGTGGCATAGACTGTAATTTTCTTGGGGGCTTGTGTTTTGCTCAGTGGATATTTAACAGTTTCTTTCTTGATGACATCTAGACCCACCCTGATTTTCTTTGAAGATTTGTGTGATCTCATAATTTCCTGGTTCTCTATCATAGGTTAGGTTGGAAACATATTTCTAAGCATCAATTTTAACTTGGAAATAAAGCCTATAAACAAAAAGTAATGTAATGAGAATGTCCTGATTTTTGTGGTTCACACATTAAAATGCTGAGGGTACTATTCTGCACCTTTTCATGCTGTGTTTATGATACATCTTTCTGAGCATTCCCAGGTAGGTAAATTACAAAGGAACTGGAGGACGGTACAAACACACTGTCTCTGAGGGGAGATGTGCTTCCTCCCTGATAGATTTATTGGGACTGAATAGAGGAGCACGAGGAGGGGTTTATGCAATGATGGCTTCTTAACAAACTTAGGATGTGAAAAATTCCACTGGAACACAGAGGCATATTTTATCTTCCTTGTTTTATCTGTTTCACACTTGAGTATCCCCAAGATACCTACACACACATAGACAAACACAAAGTCGTCCTCTCCCCTTCACAGCATCTCTGATTGATGGCAATAACTGCTAACATTTGTTGAGTGCCATTTATCTATGCCAGGCACTGGCTGGGCACTTGTATATTACTCATCCTCAACTGTAACTCTGGAAGACATAAATTTTATACCCATTTGATAGAAGAGTAAATAGGTTTAGAGAATGAAGGGAAACTTGCCCATAGTCATACAGCTAGGAAGGGGTAGATCTTCCTAGATCTACCTATGAGTAGATCTCTGAGTGGTCTCTCCACCACTCATGCTGCTAGCTCACCACTTTCTCTCTCTAACTCCCTGCCCACACCACATCTGTGTGTATTGCATATAGGTATAAGATCCACAGAACTTCTACTGTATCTTCTTGTTGGTGTGTACTCATTTCAACAGTCTTGCAACCAAAGATCCAAGGGAAAAAAAGCCCTTTTCCTCAGCCCCAACCTCATGATCATGTAGCTAGCTTCAAAAGTGGATATGTGGGAAAGCATTTTAATCTAAAGTATTAGAATCTTACAGGGCTACCTATTGTCTTTTTCCCCAAGTTCTTAAAGCACTAAATCATAGGCATGGGGTAGTCTCCTTATATACGCCATCTTCCTTTATTTAATAATGAAGTCAAGATTGGCACTATTGACAGTGGACGCTTTTCCTGAACAAATAGGCTCAGTCATAAAGGGGAGCTAATAGTAAGAAGGGTGCACTCATACATTGCAACATAAGAGATGTTGAAGGGGCCCTTGGAACATCCATTGTCTTGGCTTTTAAGTGTTTTTTTGTGAGATTCGGGGTTCTCTTGGTTCCGAGGCTGCGTGTTTCTCTTACTTACAGAACCTGCCGTGTCCACAGTAAAACTAATTGACTATGGGATATCTTTGTTAAGACGAAATAGTTCAGCAGTAGCTGGAATGTCTTTCTATTCTTTCAACAATCATTAAGCTCTAGCAATAAGCTGGGCATTGTACTTGAGTTTGGTAATGGAAAGGTGAACAAGATAGCCTGTGGAATTCACACTACAGTGGGAAAAGATGAAATAAAAAATAAGCTAAAACAAATCAAAGTCTTACCAATTGTGACACAGGGCTCTGGTTGGATATGGAGGGTTGAAATGATACTTCAGTTAGGATAGTCTGGAAAACCTCTCTGAGGAGGTGACATCTGAGCTGAGCTGAAAGGATGAGAAGAGAGCTGAGCATTCTGGAGAAGATCTTAGACAGAAGTAAACAGCAAGTACACACACCCAGAGGCAGACACAACCTTGATGTGTTTAAGGAGCAGAAAAGAGGTGGTATAGCCAGAGGGTGGAGAGAGAGAAAGATGCCACCCTGAGACTGGAGGGGGAGTGAGGCCCAGACCACTCAGGGCTTTTGGGCCTATGAACACTGTGTTTCAGTGCTATTGTAAGCACTTTGGGAAGCCAGAGGCAGACTTTAAGCTGGGATTGGGGTGTGTGATGTGATCTGGGTTTTTTGTTGTTGTTTGTTTTTGAGACAGGGTCTTGTTCTGTCACCCAGACTGGAGTGCAGTGGTGCCATCAGAACTCACTGTTGCAGCCTTGACCTCCGAGGCTCAAGCAGTCCTTCCACCTCAGTCCCAAGTAGCTGGGGCTACAGGCGTACACCACCACACCGGGCTAATTTTTACATTTTTTTGTGTAGAGATGGGATCTCACTATATCGCCCAGGCTGGTCTCAAACTCTTGGGCTCAAGCGACCTCCTGCCTCAGCTCCCCCAAAGTGCTGGGATTACAGGTGTGAGCCACCATGCCCAGCCCCTGATCTGTTTCTAATGGAAAACTGTAGCTGCTATATAAAGAAGACAGTCTATAGGGGGTCAAGCAGGAAGACTAGTTAAGAGACTATGTATTTGCACAGACTTGAGATGTTAGGTCTTTATTTAAGGTAGGAGCTGTGAAGCTGGGATTGCAGGTGCACGCCACCATGCCAGGCTAATTTTTATATTTTTGTAGAGATGGAGTTTCTCCATGTTGGCCAGGCTGGTCTTGAACTCCTGACCTCAAGTGATGAGGCGGACTTATTTGAAATATATTTTGAAGGTAGCGTTGACGGTACTTGCACTCGGAGAATGAGGAACACTTGCGGGATTTGATCTACTGAGATCAGCCTCTGAGATCTGCTGGTGGGCTGCAGATCTACTCAGTGGGCACAGTGCTTTGGGCTGAATTTCAAGTGTGTTAGTGTGCTGAGGAGCGTTCCCAGGCCTCTGATCTGTTCTTTCCCTCCACGGTTTTGAAATTCTGTCATGGCATGGGAGAGGGGTACGGGGGAAGGAGGAGGTGATAAGAACATTGGGCAAGGGGGAAGGTAGGAGAGTTTTGAAAGAGAAAGTGAAGGGATGAGTGAAAAAACCCTGCTTCACTAGTAGTTTTATTAAGTGCAATTCCCACTCCCAGGACTAAATCACCTTCCTTCAAACCCTCTAGAGCTTGCTGGTTACTCAGGCATTGAGTAACCATTAGGGCCACTCCGCCTTAAATAGAGATGTCTTCCATAAATGGATGCTGTTTTCCATAACCAGCACTTGAACCTTTCCCATTTCTTTTTTTGGGGAAGAGATGAAGGCCAGAGTGTGGGAGTTGATTTACATTTTACATCTGCTTTTCCATTTAGGTCTTAGGAGTGGTTTCTTCAGGAGGCTGTGGAGGAGGCTTGATTGCACCCTGGCAGGTTAGAGAGAAATGGGAAAATTGTATTGTACTTTCCCAGCAGAACAATTATGCTGTCTATCCTGCTGAGCCTCAGATTTAGAGAACTGCTTCCAGGATACTTACCCTTATCTTTCCCTATTGCCCGTGTCTTGCTCTGTGCATCAGGAGAGAGTGCCTTGAGTCACCATGGGTGGGATATTTTTCTGTATAACTTTCTATTTTATTTTTTAATGTGAATGATTCCAGGTGATCAGGGACTCAGCTGTCATAAACATGGCCATCCAGTTTATTTGTTTTTAGGAGAAAATGTGAAAGTCTATCCCTGTTGCTGGGTAATGGCTTGACTATTTTTAGATTGGGCTGCCAGAGATATAAATTGCTATTTTAGTCTGCAGCCTGGTGGTGGGTAGACAAATCCTACTTACTGCACCCTACACAGAGCACTTTCAATTTCATCTAACTTCAGCCATCTTGGGGCCTTGCTGTTTACCCTTGAAAATTCCTAATAGGGTATGCTACTTACAGCTCTGTTGTTATATCTCAGGGCAACGATGTGGTGTATCCTCCAATACTTGGGACACTTTTAAAGCATTCTTCCCAAGAGTGTAATTATTTTCTTTTTTGCTAATAAGAACTGTATAGCAACACTCTTGTCCCTTAGGAAATAGTAAAATTATTTAAAATATTAGCGGGGGAGAAAAGATGATGCTTGATAATAGTTAACTATATTTGAGAATAGCTTGGATAAATTTTGAAGCTAGTAGCTGTATATTTCTCTTTAACAGTTGATTTTCAAACCATCTGGTAGATTATACTCAGTAAGTACATATTTTGTACACTAGTTAAATATCTTAACCCATCAGTGGGCCAAGTGAAATATCTTCACTGTCCCAAATTCATTCCACAGTGGATTTTCCACCTGAACTATCTGTATTGTGTTAATAGTGGCTGCCACTTTATTTTTATTTATTTGATCTAAGGATAACAGGCTCTTCCTAACTCAGGGAGAGAGTATTGGATGGTCTTTTATTTGTAAACTGGGCACTCTCTAAAATGGCTTGGTCATGCGTTTTAGCCAATTTTTGGCAACTTGGTTCTACCATTTGGTTCAGCCTTGTACCATTTTTTATTGTGTGTATGAATAAGGTAATGAGTAGTTACAACTCATTAGTGGCACAAAATACCAACCACCTCCCCCTGCCATTCACACTTCTTTAAACTAGCTTGAGCAAAAGGATGATTTATTGTGCAAAGCCTGTTGACGTCTTACAGACTCTTAAGCACAGGAATGCAGTGGACCTCTGCGACCTGAATGCTCTTGAAGTTGTTTTTTTTTTCTTTTTTTTTTTTTTGCCTCCATCTGTTTCTGTGCATCTGTTTCTTTCTTTTATTCAGACAGCTGCTTTTTTCTCTTCTTCTGAGAAAAAAAAGGATGAGTTAGACTAATCCAGAGTCCCTCATGAAACCTGTTGTGGGTATGGGTTGGGTTTTTGGTGAGGAGGGCATCCTCACTCAGCATACTGAAATGGAAGAATGCTATCTTCTCTAGGTTCTGTGGTATTCATGCCTTTCGCCGTACTACTGATCATCACAAAGTTAGCCTAAAGGGAAGTGTGGAATATGGGCATATGTCTATATATGTAACAGATTTTGATATTTAGATACATACACACATTTGTGTGTATATATGAATTTTGTCGCCAGAAGAATCAGGTAGTAGTCATGTGTTTGGTCTTTAAAGCAGACTCTTGGAATTCAGGAATAATGAAGGTGAAAAACATACCTCCTGTTTTAAGTTGCCTGGAGGTAGCCAGGCATCATTTATTTAAGCTGTCTAGTGACAGGTAATACAATGTAGGGAAACTAGTGGGACAGGCCTGTTAATCATGGGATGTAGGGTTTAAAGATGTGCCTGTATAAAGTTTTGTAAATTTTAAGAGAGAAAATAGAAACTTTGTGTTTCAAATGTAGTCTATCCCTTTTCACTAAATGACAATAAAATTTAGAAAAATTTGTTTGTTTCTTTTTTAGTTGTACCGTGTGTGTGTGTGTGTGTGTGTGTGTGTGTGTGTGTGTGTGTATGTGTGTGAATGGAGGAGGAGGGTTCCAGTTGAAGGGGTGGATATGGTTTCTGTTTGCTTTTGGTTGTAGAAGTTTGCTTTTGGTTATAGAAGGTTTTTCTTTTGAATAAACTGAAAGACTGCTTAATCTAGTAAACTAGGGTATTTGCTTAAGGATCATTGCTGTTGGCTCGTTTGACTCCTCTTTAGTGGCTTTGGCTTTATTACTGCAACTAGATATTTCCACCAGTCACTTCCTCGCTTAGAATAGACCACATGCCCACTGGTAGGTTTACTCATTGTTCTTCACACACTTTGAGTTTTTCTTACGTCACATTCTTTTTGTTTTTACAGGTTCATGAACCATCGAGCTCCAGCCAATGGCCGCTACAAGCCAACTTGCTATGAACATGCTGCTAACTGTTACACACATGCAGTGAGTACAAGTTTTCCGCCATTGCCACCTTTCCACAGGGCTTTGTGGGGAGGAAGGGGTAGTTACTCTAGTAACCTCAGCGCAATTAGTTGGATTTACCCATCTCTGTGACCTTATCTACCAGGAAATCAGTGCTGGGTCACGTCACCAGAAGCTATATAAGCATGTAGAACGCTTTGTGTGTTCTAACCTACAGTCAGCTCTGTCCTGGATTTGCTTTCTCCAACAAGATCTTTAAGGGAATAATAATAGTATATACCCTAGTTATAGAAAAACCAAAGACACCTATTTATGAAGACTCTCACCCCTAGAATGAAATGAATCGCCTTTTCAAGACAATTAGCTGTGTTCATTTGGCAAGGAGAGTTCACAATTTGTTGAAAACGATGCATTTTTAAATTAAGTGATCCTCTGAAATGGGGAGGGGAGCCATGGCCTCCCACCCCTACAGTGGCCACTGCTCCCCAGAGGAGATGTTATTCCATATTGGTGAAGAAAAAGCTGATGTGATCCATAAATTTTTTTGTTAATTTTTTTCTGCATTATAAAAGCAAAACATGCTCATTATTAGAAACTTTAAAAAATACTGAAAAACGTATACGAAAAACAAAACTAACTAGGAATAAACTGTTAACACTTTAGTGCATTTCTTTGTGTGTGTGTGTGTGTGTGTCTATCTGTGTTGGGGATGTTTGTGAATATGTATGCATTTTCAGTTTTCCTGTTAATGTGACATTAATGGCATTTTCTTATGTCATTATAAATTTTTTACTTTATCTGTGGTTTCATTATTCCCTTGCATTTAGTGACTTTGAGGGAAAAATAGTGGCTGGGATACAGTCTGAAAACAAGAAATAGAGAAAAGACCAGTTTACTTCTTTAACAATGAATGTTTAGAACAGGCTAGTTTATGATAGACACTGTTGGTACAATACAATTATTCAGATATTGAGACACACAGCTTACCTTTAGGAATAATATTTACTCAGGATGAACCTGAATAAACTAACTTGTCTCTTCTGAGTGTGTCACAGGTTAAGGAACACTTGTGTAAACTGTAGTTAAGGGAAACCTGACAAAACCTCCATATTAAGTTTTTAGAACAGAAAATATAATCTTATTAAACCATATCTTGAATTTTTGGATTTCAGGGACCAATAATATTTCTAACACAAACAAAACACCCCTTTTGTCATCATTTCACTGGAGAGAACATACTTAAACATGAAAAGTAGAAAGGACATGGTCTCAAGATCTCAAGATAAAGGGCATTCCTTTCAATGAAATACATTTTGTTTTATGAAAAACTTTATTGTACTTAAATATACTTAAATCCTCTGAAATAGGGAGGGGAGCCATAGACTCCCACCCCTACAGTGGCCATTGCAGCAGAGATGCAGTTGTATTTAATGTTCTAATTTTGCTTGGGCCAATGAAAACTTCAGCATCTGAAAAACTCATGCCAGTCTCATCTAGGGGATTTAACATTCTGTTGCAAGATGGCAAATGTAGGTTTGGGGAGAAAAAAGATAAGCAAATTGCTAACGATTGTATTCTTTGTCAAGTATACTTATTCTAATATCTAATAAAGTCGTTTATCCTCCTGGGAGTTTCTGTCATGATAAGATGTTTACTAGTCATAATCATACACGTATGACTAGACCTTAAAGTTTGTGACCATGTGGACTATGAAATATGGTGCAGAAAGCAAAATTCTCTCTAAAATTCTCAGGAGTTTTTGAATAGATGGGCCTTGGAAATGGATTGCTCTTGCTTATTTAAAAGGCTCTGTTAAAAATGAAGTGACCCCAAAACACTCTCTGCAGTAGTTCTCAAATTGGTGGAATGTACCGATCCAAAGTGAAAATCAGGGTGTATAACTTCAACAATTGACTTTTTGTATGTGTGTGTTGCTATGTACTTTATAATACCTATTACTTGATTTGTTCAATTATCCTGACCTGAAATATTGAGATATCAATTGCAACAGGACAGATGTTTTAAAATGAGGACCTCCCTGAAAAATCTGTGTATATGCTTGGGTTTTTTTTTTTTTTTTTTGAAACGGGGTCTCACTCTGCCTCCCAGGCTGGAGTTCAATGGTACGATCACGGCTCACTATAGCCTCAGCCTTTCAGGCCCAAGCAGTCTTCCCACCTCAACCTGCCAAATAGCTGGGACTACAGGTGTTTGCCACCATGCCTGGCTAATTTTTTAAATTTTTGTAGAGACTGAGTCTTGCTGTGTTACCCAGGCTGGTCTCGAACTCCAGGGCTCAAGCGATTCTCCTGCCTCAGCCTCCCAAAGTGCTGGGATTACAGTCATGAGCTACCACACCCAGACTGCTTGCTATTTGAATCTTTCAAGTAATTACTCTAAATCAGATTACAAAGTAGAATGAAACATGTCCTTATTTAATGAAATTAGGATAAAGAACATCTGTTTTGCAACAGCTGAATAATGTTGCATCCTTGATGGCTTAATTGTATCCCCATTGGTTGGCACAATTCCTGGGCCCTGAATGGTATTACCTGCTTTCTAGTGTAGCAGCTAATTTCATCTGGCTCTCGTTACGATTATCCAGGAGAGACAAATACTTGCTTTAAGATTATTTTACTAAAATTGTTCCTGGTAAACCTCTGTACTTTTAGTAAAAGACTCAATTCCATAAAAGCCAGAATATTCCATTCACCATTCTTTATCTTTCCCTCAGTTCCTCATTGTTCCGGCCATCGTGGGCAGTGCCCTCCTCCATCGGCTGTCTGATGACTGCTGGGAAAAGATAACAGCATGGATTTATGGAATGGGACTCTGTGCCCTCTTCATCGTTTCTACAGTATTTCACATTGTATCGTGGAAAAAGAGCCACTTAAGGTACAGTGGATGGCATGCTGTTTCAACAGATCCAAATAGTTGACTCAACATGTTTGGTAGCCTCCCACGCTGGCATGCTTTAGTCAAGTAGGGCAAAGAGTAGACATTTTTCTGCCTTGTAGACTAGAATACTATCCCATTATTCAGGACTTGTTCTTTGGACTGGATGAAGTTTGAGGACTCCTCCCCAGTATGCATCTAAAAAGGCAGGCCTTTGCTCAGTAACCCCAAACAAAACCTCACTGATTCCCCAGGACTTACCACTTAAAAACCTGACAGCTATTTTCCAATACTATCAAGCACACTAAGGATATGATGGGCGCAGCAGCTGTGGGGTAGTGACAAAGCACACTGAGCTTGGAGTCAGCAGGCAGGCTTTGAGGCCCAGCCCTACTCTTTAATGTTGAGTAAATCACTTGACCTTGTGGAGCCTCAGTATCTGTATCACTTAAATGAGAATAATAATATCTGAGTCACACAGTCAGTGTGATAGGTGAATGAGATAAGGTACTTGAAAATAACTTGAAAATTACAAAAGACCCCACAAGTGTGTGAAGTATGGAGGTATACTTATTGTTTGAGTTTACCATTTTGCAAAGTTTAGCTTTCAGAATTGAGTCTTGTGTGTATTATTCAAAGTTCACATATTTTGCTATTAAGAGCCATCAAGCACTTTCAAAACAATACTATAGCTCTTGGCCTGCCAACAAGAAGAACATAAAAGCTTTCCTCCTCTGAGTGAAGGATTGATTTTGGAGCACCACACCATTGAGGTGGGAATGGGTTGCTTGTGAAATGGATTCTGCACAACCCTAAAGGGCAAAACTTCTTTTCAAAACAGGAAGATTCAGAGCAGAGTATGAGCAATTTAAAGAAATACTCGAATATGCCTTTTGGTTTTAAAGAATGTCCAAAAAAACCTCAAACTATTCAAACAATCTGATATTTAAAAGATATGCTTCATTTTCAAGCAGGATTTGAGATTTATGAGATGATTACTGGTTCCCTCACATGTAGAATCCTAGAGTTTTAGAGCTGGGAGGATCTTTATATATCATCTAATTCAAATCACTTAATTTTTATTTGGGGGAACTGAGGCTCAGAGAAGTGACCTGACTTGTCTGAGTCAGTGAAACCAGCAGAATCCGATTATTCCAAGACCTCTGACTCCAAGTCCTAGTTTTTTTCACCATATCTTTTACAATATTGCATATAGCTTGCAGTCTGCTACCTTTTCCTGTAAGGTGACAGTTTCCTGGGCTTAAAATAAAACTACAGCATTGAATCACAAGGGCACTCTGGGACACTCACAAGAGAACCACACAAGTGCCTGTCCTGGCTCCTTAGGACACACTGCCGTAGCGCCCAGAGGCCAGGTTAGAAGCAGAGTACTTTATTATCTTCCTGGCACAATTTAGTGCTTGTGGTTGTCTCAGCAAACTTGGCTTCGATATCTAGATTCTGGATCAATAAAAAGTTGTAGGTACCTACTTCAGTATTCTGGATCTTCCTGCCAGAGGTGTAATAGAAACTAGATTTTCTTGAACTTTGAATAGCACTGCTAGAATCATATGCCATGTGTAGATTTTTGCTCTTATAGAATTTTTAAATATCAAAAAAGGCTTATTTAAGTAAAAGTGAGAAGGGAATTAGCATTTATTACATGGTAGGTGCTCCCGTGCGCTAGGTACTATGCTAGATACATGGCCTACATTATCTCATTTAATGTTCACACATACTCCATGAGAAAGATCTTATTTTCACTTTAGCTATGAGGAAAGTGAGAGTCAGAGAGGTCGGTGGCAGATCTTGGATAAGACTCCAGATCCGTCTACCTACTCTAACAGCGTATAACAATCTAGAAAACAGAATTAGAAAGGCCCAAAACCTTGCTAGGAATCACAGTCATCCAAGGAGTTATAAAAACTTGTTCTTCCCCTTCCTCCAACCTCTATCTCACCTCCTAGCCCTTCAGAGTCTTCTGAACTGGAGACCATCACAGTATTTTATAAGTTCCCCAGGTGATGATGTGCAGTCAAGTTTGAAAAGCATAGATGTAGTGTTCACTTCTTTAGACCTATGGCGTAAAGTATCATCTATGGGTATGCTATAGCTTCTGATGACTAATGGACTGAAACCCATTCTTTCTCACAAATGTATTTTTCATTCCATTAAAACTTTTTTTTTTATTTTTAATTTTTGTGGATACATGGTAGGTATATATATTTATGGAATACATTTTTCTTTTTTTTTTTTTGTGAGACAGACTCTCACTCTGTTGCCCAGACTGGAGTGCAGTGGTGCAATCTCAGCTCACTGCCACCTCTGCCTCCCGGGTTCAAGTGATTCTTGTGCTTCAGCCACCTGAGTAGCTTGGACTACAGGCCTGTGCCACCACACCTGGCTAATTTTTGTATTTTTAGTAGAGACAGTGTTTCACGGTGTTGGCCAGGCTGGTCTCAAATTCCTGACCTCAAGTGATCCACCTGCCTCAGCCTCCCAAAGTGCTGTGATTATCGGTGTGAGCCACCACGCCCAGCCTTTACGGGGTATATTTTTTCACTTACACAAGTCCTTATTAGTTTGCTTTGGTCAATGTTACTTTTTTTGAGGCAAAGTCTAATACTGGTGTTCCCTCAAATTATAGTTATACCTGCTTGGACAGTGAAAATAGATTCAAGATGATACTACAAATTTGTACTTTTAAATTACCTCAGTAAAGGGCAGATTCCGTCTAATCCATTTTATGAATAGACCTCAGTGAACCAAACTCTTTGTACGTAGACCCCTGACTTTTCAGTTTTGGAAGGAGGAACTTGCTTAGAAATACAGGTGGCCATGCTTTTGTAGTAAATGTGCCTTTCTTTGTTTTTGTTACTGTTTTTCCTAAGTTAGTTTCTGAATTTCCTTTATTACTATTTACTATCCACACCAGGGTATTTGAAGTAAAAACAGTAAATGCACTCTAAAAAGATACAAAGAATGTGATTTCAGCTCAGGGAGTGTTTACTGAACATCAGGACTTTGCCCTGCACTGATAGGAGCTGGGGTGAGGGGGGGAAGGTGGTCTGCCCTCCAGGAACTTCATTTTTCTGTTAGATGGGATCCAAAAGAAATGGAAAACATCAGAAAAGACAGATTCTGTTTGTTTGCTTTAACCACTTCAGATTTCCTGACTATCATGGAGCTCTGTCCCTATGTCTCATATATGCTGAGAGTATCTATTGTATGTGCAACCTAAAAAATAATACAAAGCTTTTACTCATGACTTCATAACATTAGCAACAACAAAAATGTGTGTGACCTTGGCAGAACGAGTGTAAAGGCCATGAGAACAAGAACAAGAATGGAAATTGCAACATAGTGGAGTGATAACCCATACTTCCTATCTGAACACTTTCTGAAAAATTTACTTAACTTTTTTTTCCCCCTCACTAGGACAGTGGAGCATTGTTTTCACATGTGTGATAGAATGGTTATCTATTTCTTCATTGCTGCTTCTTATGCTCCATGGTAAGATACAGTCTTCCTATTTTTGAAGGTAGTGATTTTATGATTAGAATTCCTCACTCCTCCTTTCCTCTCTTCCTCTTGTCCCCACCCTCAGCCCTCATGTGTACACCACCTCCCCTCCTCCTGAATACATATATGCATGCATTTTTTTTCCCATTCGATGTACTTGGGTCAGATTGCATATTTGAAGGGGAGAATATTGCTGCTGTTTATAATATCTGGGTATTGGATTGTTCAAGAAGAAGTGCAAAGGTTTTGGTGGAGATAGGATTTCACCATGTGTGCAGATAGCTTGCTCACTCTTGAAATCTGTAACCTTTGCTCTCCATATTGTTTCCCTGTACCTCTGCTATTGTTCAGAACACTAGAAAATTGAATTGTTTAAGTGGAAATGCTGTAAATATGTATGAGGAAAGCGAGCTTATTTACTTATTTTATTGGTTTTTTTTGAGACAAGAGTCTCGCTCTGTAGCCCAGGCTGCAGTGCAGTGACATAATCTCGGCTCACTGCAACCTCCGCCTCCCGAGTTCAAGAGATTCTCCTGCCTCAGCCTCCTGAGTAACTGGGATTACAGGCACGTGCTGCCATGTCTGGCTAATTTTTGTATTTTTAGTAGAGATGGGGTTTCACCATGTTGACCAGACTGGTCAGGAACTCCTGACCTCAAGTGATCCGCCCACCTTGATCTCCCAAAGTGCTGGGATTATAGGCGTGAGCCACCATGTCCGGCCTATTTTTTTTTATTTTCTGAGACAGGGTTTCACTCTGTCTCCCAGGCTGGAATGCAGTGGCGCCATCTCAGCTTACTACAACCTCCACCTCCCAGGTTCAAGTCATTCTCCCATCTCATTCTCCCAGGTAGCTGGGACTACAGGCATGTGCCACCACACCCAGCTAATTTTTGATAGGGTTTCACCATGTTGTCGATACCAGGTTGCTATCAAACTCCGACCTCAAGTGATATGCCTGCCTCTGCCTCCCAAAGTGTTGGGATTACAGGCATGAGCCACCATACTCAGCCATTTTTGTTTGTTTGTTAGTTTTGAGACGGAGTCTCACTATGTTGCCCAGGCTGGAGTGCAGTGGCAGTGGCCCGTGGTCTCAGCTCACTGCAACCTCTGTCTCCCAGGTTCAAGTGATTCTCCTGTGTCAGCCTTTGAGTAGCTGGGGCTACAGGCATGTGCCACCATGCCTGGCTAATTTTTGTATTTTTAGTAGAGACGAGGTTTCACCACGTTGCCCAGGCTGGTCTCAAACTCCTGACCTCAAATGATCTGCCCGCCTCAGCCTCTCAAAGTGCTGGGATTACAGGTGTGAGCCACCGCACCCAGCCTGTTTTTGAAATTTAAGCCATTTGTCTTCAATTCACCTCAAGTGCAGTAGCTACTATATAGCAAGTGTGTTTATCATTTCTTTTGCGGAGTAAAAGAACCGGCCACATGAGTTAACTATTTAAAATACCTAGTATTCTGTTCAGTGCCTTTGATCTTTCTGCCTTTTTGGTGCTGATCAAATATAATCTTTTGTTGCTTTGAAACTCTTAAAGAAACATTAGCTTTCCTCTACAAGACATAATCCAGTTTTAAAAACTCAGAAGCTTATATTTTGCTGTCATCTACTGCAGTCATTAGAAACAGGATGCCTCTAGATTCTGGCTAATGCAGCATCCATGATTCAAAAGAAACCTGATTATCTGAAGGAGTAAAAAGTAAGTGCTATCTGTGCCCAGCATCTGACTAAATTATAGGTTGGCTTCACGTTGGAAGAAGCACACTGAAAGGCCTTTATGAATGGATATTAAATGCCCAGAACAGTGCTTATTTCAGTAGGAACCTACAGGGTGTTCCAAACAGGATTCCTTACTTTAGTTATTTTAAATTCTTTAATTTAAAATAAGTAAATGAATAAAAAGAATTTAAATGTGAGCTGAGAAGTTAAATATCAGAGTAGGCAATTTGTTTACCTGTAGTTTTAGATATGTAGGCTGTACTTTTTCCATTTGGAAATGTGACTTTTGTAGTTATAGATAATCAGGACAACATTTGTTTTTTTCTCATTTATTCTTTTTTTCTTTCTTTCTTGAGACGGAGTTTTGCTCTTGTTGCCTAGGCTAGACTGGAGTACAATGGTGTGATCTCAGCTTACCACAACCTCTGCCTCCTGGGTTCAAGAGATTCTCCTGCCTCAGCCTCCCAAGTAGCTGGGATTAGAGGCACATGCCACCATGGGCACATGCCCAGCTAATTTTTTTGTATTTTTAGGAGACACGGGGTTTCACCATGTTGGTCAGGCTGGTCTCCAACCCCTGACCTCAGGTGATCCACCCATGTAGGCTTCCTAAAGTGCTGAGATTATAGGTGTGAGCCACCGCACCTGGCCTCATTTATTTTATTTATTTTTTTGAGACAGAGTCTTGTTCTGTCACCCAGGCTAGAATTTAGTGGCGCTTTCTCAGCTCACTGCAACCTCTACCTCCTGGGTTCAAGTGATTCTCCTGCCTCAGCCTCCCTAGCTGGAATTACAGGTGCCCACCACCATACCCAGCTAATTTTTATATTTTTAGTAGAGACTGGGTTCCACCATGTTGGCCAGGCTGGTCTTGAACTCCTGACCTGAAGTGATCTGCCAGCCTCAGCCTCCCAAAGTGCTGGGATTACAGGTGTGAGCCACTGTTCCCAGACTTCTCATGTATTCTTAATATGAAGTTAGTACAAATGAATTTGCAGCATTTTAAAATTCAGACCTCACAACAGTCCATGGTTGAATTCCAACAAAATGTCTTCCATAATATATGTTAGGAGTAATTCTTCTCATGTTCTCTCTTGGCAGAGAGATTGATAATGGAGACAGTTGGTTTGTGTATTAGGTATCCACTGCGGATATGTGATCCTGGTTCAGGATTTTGTTCCAGGTTCTCATTAAGCTTTGTAAGCAATCCACTCCCAAATACACAGTCAGAAATTAAAGGGCAAGCAGTCTTGACCTCATTCTGCCTAATAGGGTAAGTTAGGCATCACAAGAGTGCTGGGACTCCCTTCTACTTGTCTGCTTTTAGCTGGTTCTATTTTTAAACCATGTCGAAACTAATTCTAAGGGTTTTTTTTTGTTTTTTTTGTTTTTTTAGTCAAAATCTTGCTCTGTCACCCAGGCTGGAGTGCAGTGGTGTGATCTCAGCTCACTGCAACCTCCGCCTCCCAGGCTCAAGTGTTCTCCTGTCTCAGCCTCCCGAGCAACTTGGATTACAGGCACATGCCACCACGCCTGGCTAATTTTTGTGTTTTTAATACAGATGGGGTTTCACCATGTTGGCCAGGCTGGTCTTGAACTCCTGACCTCAAGGGATCCGTCCGCCTCAGCCTCCCAAAGTGCTGGGATTACAGATGTGAGCTCCCGGCCTAATTCTGAGTCTTAAAGGTTGACTGACAAATTTGTCTTTTAGTTGCTTAATTTTACCTAAATTGCCCAAATGCCTCCTTGATGTGTTGAGTGCCTTTTCTTCCTGCTCTTATCCTAAGTCTTTCTCAGTTTTCAATGACACAGGTTCTATTAATTCCCTTCATTTATCACTTCTATTCTTTGTTGTCATGTTTACATTTTTAGGTTAAATCTTCGTGAACTTGGACCCCTGGCATCTCACATGCGTTGGTTTATCTGGCTCATGGCAGCTGGAGGAACCATTTATGTATTTCTCTACCATGAAAAGTAAGAGAAAATAATTTACATTTGATAGTTTTAAAATCAACTGCCTAAATATTACCTGCATTGCAATATAATTTACTTTTATTCGTACTTCAAAATAGTAGAAATACATAAATAGAATATGTTATTTTTAATAAATCTTCAAAACCATTTGGTATCCATTATTAGTGGAAAGATTGCTGTGGAAAAACAAGAGTGGTACAGGTGTGGTATAATGCAGTTGAGGGGACATGGTGACCAGCCCCTTTGGAGTCCGTCAGACTTCATTTCTATAGCATGAGGCAAATTGGCCTTATTCTCTGTGATTCAGTCATGTGAGAAAAACAGCCGCTTGTCAAGGTGTTTATGAAGATCGGAGAAAATAGGTATTAAATGCCCAGCACAATACTTACCTAAAGAAGGGCGTATAGGGTATTCTAAAAAGGGTATCTTGAGAAAAAGGATGTTGGGAAGGACATTGGAACTCTTAATATCCTAGCTCTAGGTTACTGCTTTTTAGCCAATTATTCATAGCTGACAGTCCTAATTATTGAGCAATATAAAAACAAAAGCTTATTGAAATGTAGCATCTTCGCTCTAGAGGAGACCTTCAAGATCCCCTATTCCAGCTTCATGATTAAAAAATCAGAACATTTAGGATATGCATCAAATTAGTGACTCATCTGGAAATTAGGACCCAAACATCCCAGTTCTGATTCCATTGCTCTTTTCGTTACCCTGTATGTTTGGATTTGAGAAACACACAACCATGAAATCTTTGTCACTGGGTTTATTTACAGTTCATTAAATTCTTTATCTATTGTGCTTGGCAGAATGGCTCTCAGAATTGAACATAATTTGTGTTTATCAGAAAGTACCAAATTGTTTTCCCCTTTCAGAAGAAGAAAATGGTAGTTTTCACTACTTTTTGGCTCTGAAATTCACTTAAATACCTTTTTACCATAATTAGCATTGCTGAGTACTGTTATATATTATAGTATATATAAGTCCGAGGGAACAGTTTGCTTCTTGGACTCAAATCTCTTATTTATATCCTTGAATAAACTAGGAAGTCAAGAAAGGCAACTATCTTTTCTCCTTTTGCCGGCCTTCTGGTATAAACAAAGCCCATAAACCCATTCTTCCCCTATATGATTATTTCATGGTAGGCTTTGAGTATAAAACACGATGAATGAGGTATGAGTCACCTTTGGCCATTCAGTTTGGCGGACATTAGGGAGTACCTAAATTGTGTCGGGTACTATTCTAGGATTTACAGATCAAAACATAATTAAATCTTGGTTCCTGCCTTTGAGGAGCTTATAGTCTGATTTGATTAGGCTGAAAGGTAATTTGAATTTCAGTGCAATGTATTTCTTGGAGTTTTTAGATCTTTTGTAGCCTAATGTGATGAACCTTAAAATTACAGTTTGTGCAGGTGCAAAATAAAGAGACAAACAGAATTACAGGTCCTTTCCTTAGGGTTTGCCGTTCCTTTTTGCTGATAAACTAGGCTCCAGGCTGCATCTCCATTCATCTTCTGAATTTCACTTATAGCTATGGATTGGAATGGTAATGAAAGCAGACACTCTAGGATCAGAAGAGGAAATCTTTTACAAGGTGGAGTGGGTTAAACGATAACTACTTTTGGCAGAAAACATTTTCTTTTTTTTTTTTTTTTTTTTTTTGAGATGGAGTCTCGCTTTGTCGCCCAGGCTGGATGGAGTGCAGTGGCGTGATCTCGGCTCACTGCAAGCTCCGCCTCCCGGTTTCACGCCATTCTCCTGCCTCAGCCTCCTGAGTAGCTGGGACTACAGTCACCCACCACTACGCCCGGCTAATTTTTTTTGTATTTTTAGTAGAGACGGGGTTTCACGGTGTTAATGTTAACCAGGATGGTCTCGATCTCCTGACATCGTGATCTGCCTGCCTCGGCCTCCCAAAGTGCTAGAATTACAGGCGTGAGCCACTGCACCCGGCTGGCAGAAAACATTTTCTAGGTAGCATGTGGGATTTGATGCCTTTTCAACCCTGAAAGAAATGCTAGTTCCTTATTACTCAACTACTGTGTTTTAGTTAGAGGCCTAGTGGTTGCCTGCTGAGAAATAACGTTGTATTTGAATAGTTAAGAGTTTACATTTCTTTCTCAAAAGTAGAAAGGAAAGGCTGGTATGTAAATTGTTAGGTGTTATAGAAATGCATAAGTTAAATTAACTGCACTTCTGTTCCTACAGGTATAAGGTGGTTGAACTCTTTTTCTATCTCACAATGGGATTCTCTCCAGCCTTGGTGGTGACGTCAATGGTAAGACATGGCTTCAGAATTTTAGTTATTTTCTTTTAAACTGCTGGAACTTAATATGATTATAGATATGATATATAGCTTTTCTTTCTGAAGTTATGTCCATTAAATAGAGACTCAAAAATAACTTGTAAATAATGAAGTGTTTAGCTGGGCATGGTGGCATGTGCCTGTGGTCCCAGCTACATGGGAGGCTGAGGCAGGAGGATTGCTTGAGCCCAGGAGGTTGAGGCTGTGGTGAGCTTTGTTCATGCCACTGCGCTATAGCCTGAGGAACAGAGCGAGACCCTGTCTCAAAAAAATAATAAAAATAATGAAGTGTGCCAGCAACTCGTAAGCTTGCACTAGGCACCATGTACATTTCGGGAAAGCTATAAATTTAGGTATGTTTATGTCTTTATGGTACTTTCCTGAATCAGAACCAGAATAGGTTCAGAGAGATATTTTTCAAATCCCTTTACTCTTACTTTTCTTTTCCCTTGCTTTTAAGTCATAAGTCAAGCACTTTTTTTTGTTTGTTCTGTTTTCTAAGGCAAGCACTTTTTTTTTTTCCTTTTACTTTGCTTGACTATATCTTTTGGGGATTTTTGTGGGTAAAGTGTAACATTACCTGTAATAGGCAGTTGCATGTATATATTTGAATTCCCTTTCAAATTGAATTACTGTTGAGAAGTCTGTGTGTCTCTGTCCTTTTGAAATGAAAATATATTATTACAACTTCATGGTTCCATCCACCTGGTTACCAGGCCTTTGGCTTATATATTCCAGTATCTTAGGCTCTAGGCACTATATTAATTAAAGAGGTCCCAATGGGTTTAGTTTGAACTCTTCTGAGCCTATGTCATTCAGAAGAACTGTACTTATGATTTCACTCCTCATCTCATAGGCACATTGTAAGAACTTTTTTTTTTGGGGGGGGGGGGGGTGGGGGGACAGAGCCTTGCTCTGTCGCCCAGGCTGGAGTGCAGTGGTGCAATCTTGGCTCACTGCAACCTCTGCCTTCTGAGTTCAAGTGATTCTCCCGCCTCAGCCTCCTAAGTAGCTGGGATTACAGATGCCGGCTGCAACCCTTGGCTAATTTTTTGTATTTTTAGTAGAGACAGGGTTTCACCATATTGGCCAGTCTGATCTTGAACTCCTGAGCTCAGGTGATCCACCCGCCTCGGTCTCCCAAAGTGCTGGGATTATAGGCATAAGCTTCACGCCTAGCTATAGGAACATAATTCTGTGATAGTTTTTTTCCTGGTCACAGAAACACCTATAAAAGGTTTAAGACTTTCAAATCTGGTTCTGTTTTTTCAGGGGATGTCTTTATGAGACTATAACAAAATACATTTCTTTGAGATATGAGGTTTATGATGGTTTTAATAATTACCTAGCACCCAAAATACATATAGATGGTATAAGCAACAGGGAATGGTTAGGAGGAGGAGTTTAGTGACAGAAATGAGAAAATCAGCCTTGAAGGCCATGTAGTTAGAGGGCATTTCGGGACACCCAAAGCAATATAAGCAAGGTTTGTGCAGCCTAATTATTAGAGTAGAATTTCAAGCAGATTCCCTCTGGGTATCATAAGAGCAGGTTTATCCAGTAATTTTACTAGCCTAAATCTGTAATTGACATTTCCATAAGTGGTACAATAGCAGGTGAGTAATGTTTCTGATAATCAAGCAGGATGATCCCCCACATTGCCTTCATAGAAAGGATAAAATTGATCCTCTAGTAAATAAACTGCCTAACAGAACGAAACTCAACAATTTTTAAAGGAATACAACAGAATCTTTACTGTAACAACCTAGCATATACCATAAGTAAATATTATCAGAAATCAATAATAATGTAATAAAATAAATAATAAATATATAATAAATAAATATTACCAGTTAGGCAAGAAACTGGAAAATGACACACACCTAAGGGAAAGCAAATCAATAGAATCAAGCAGGCAAATACAGTTCCTACTAAAGAAAAAGAGATCATGAAATTTGATAAAATATTTTTTTGGGAAAGTTCAGGCTGCTATGGGAGCATTACAGGAGTACCAGAGGAAGTGATATTTCAGCTGATTTGGAAAAACATGTAGGAGCTGAGAGATGGAAGGGGTGAGGCAAATGTTACAGGTAGAAAATACAGCATGAAGGAAGCCCAGAGAAGGGGAAAGCACCAGCATCTTTGGAGAAATGAAAATAGTTCATTGTTTGTAACATAAAATACATGTACCAGCTTCAGTTACATACATATGCATAGTGGGGGCAGGTATGCAGGTAGCACAAGTCTTGTAACAAAGCTGGAGAGCTAGACAAGAGTCCAGATCAAAAAGGACCTCATAAACCACTAACAAAGTAACAGAATGAATGAAGTAACAAAGCAACTAACACAGTAACAGAATGAATGAAAATGCGAATCTTTGGTTCTGGTCAGAATCATGGGTACTATACTTATACTTATCCTTCTGCCATAAAGAACTGTAAAACTGGAAAAGGAATAAAGGTAACTGTTTTTTGGCTCTGAACACAGTACAGGACTGTGATCCCTGAGGGAAGAGAAACCAAGAAAATGAGCTTTGAATTCACCCAGTTGTTTCCTTGGAGACACTTTCCAAACAACAACAAAAGGAGGTAAAGCCCAGAGAATAGCAGCCTGGGTGGAGGAAACAGAAATTACACTTCAAGCTACCGACAAGGCTGCAGTTTGTGGGGCAGGGTATGGAAGAGGGGGGAGCTGCTCAGGGAGGATGCTTCAGAAATCCATAAAGCAGTTTCCTTGAGTCGTTGTCCAGATATCAAGCTGAATTTGTGCAGGGCAAAACTCTGCAAGCTCCAGTTGCAAATAACTCTTAGAAGGCTGGAAGATAAATGGAGATTCCAGACAGTGCCCAGTGCTGAGAGACATTGAAGTTCCAACCAGCCAGAGTTCACAGATGGTGCTGGACATCCCAGGCACTCAGCTGACGCTGCCAAGGCCACAGCTTAGGCGTAGAGCTACTCTATCCCTAGAGAGAGGGCTACTCTAGAACTACCATAACAAGGCCCAAACAAACCTCGAAAGGATAAAATTGATCCTCCAGTAAGTAAACCGCCTAACAGAACAAAACTCAACCATTTTTAAAGGAATACAACAGAATCTTTACTGTAACAACTTAGCGTGTACCATAAGTAAATATTATCAGAAATCAATAATAATGTAATAAAATAAATAATAAATATATAATAAATATTACCAGTTAGGCAAGAAACTGGAAAGTGACACATACCTAAGGGAAAACGATCAATAGACACAGATCAAAAGACGGGAGAGATATTGAGATTCCCACACGAGGAGTTTAAAACAGATGAGGAATCTCAGGAAATACATGGAGACTATGAAGAAGAATCCACATGGAGATTCTAGATCCCAAAACTGTGATGTCTTGAGAAAAAAAAAATTATTGGAGGGATTTAATAACAGATTGGATATTGCAGAAGCAAAGGTCAGTGAACTTGAAGCCAGGTCAGTAGAAACTATACAAACTGAAGCATGAGAGAAAAGAGTGATTTAAAAATGAACAAAAGGAGAAAGAAATTGGGGCAGTTTTTGGTTTTGGGTTTTCTGTTTTATGGGTTTTTTTTTTTTTTTTTTTTTAAGAAATAATAGTTACAACTTTTCCAAATTTGATGAAAAATATCAACCTAGAGATCCACAAAGCACAAGGAGGCCTGAGCACGATAAACACAAAGAAAACTACACTAAGACACATTAAAGTCAAATTATTAAAAAACAAAGGCAAAGAAAAGATCTTAAAATCAGCCAGAGAGAGAAAAAAGAGCAAGGAGAGAAGATGACCACTGATATTTTATCAGCATTCATGGGAGCAGGAATGCAATGTACTGGCACATTTAAAATGCTGAAAGGAGCCAGGTGCAGTGACTCACGCATGTAATTCCAGCACATTGGAGGCTGAGGCAGGTGGATCACATGAAGTCAGGAGTTCAAGATCAGCCTGGTCAACATGGTGAAACCCTGTCTCTACTAAAAATACAAAAATTACCTGGGCATGGTGGCAGAGCTCCTGTAATCCCAGCTACTCGAGAGGCTGAGGCTGAGACAGGAAAATTGCCTGAACTCAAGAGGCAGAGGTTGTAGGAGATTGTAGTGAGCTGAGGTCAGGCCACTGCACTCCAGCCTAGGCAACAGCACGAGACTCCATCTCAAAAATAAATAAAATAAAATGCTGAAAGGAA
This sequence comes from Macaca fascicularis, assembly GCF_037993035.2. Classification (NCBI taxonomy): domain Eukaryota; kingdom Metazoa; phylum Chordata; class Mammalia; order Primates; family Cercopithecidae; genus Macaca; species Macaca fascicularis. The sequence continues at coordinate 51,295,131 of NC_088390.1, forward strand.
AATAAAAAACAAAAAAGCCCTATCAACTTTAAGTTGAAGTTAGCTCAGTTTAGTAACATTAATGTCAAAAATTTAGCCAGGGAGGCTGAGGCGGGCAGATCACTTGAGGTCAGGAGTTTGAGACCAGCCTGACCAACATGATGAAACTCCATCTCTACTAAAAATACAAAAATTAGCTGGGTGTGGTAGCATGCACCTGTAATCCCATCTACTTGGGAGGCTGAGGCAGGAGAATCCACTTGAACCCAGGAGGCAGAGGTTGCAGTGAGCTGAGATCATGCCACTGTACTCCAGCCTGGGCAACAGAACGAGACTCCGTCTCAAAAAAAGAATAACTACCACCACCACCACCAACAACAAAAGCAAAATAAATGTTATAGTTACGTAATCAAGCGAAAAGATAAAATGGAATCCCAGTTATTCAATTTAATCTAAAGCAGGTGGGGAAATTGGAAAATGGAAACAAAGGATAGATGAAACCAAATAGAAAACAGAGAGCAAGACGGGAGGCTTCAATACAACCATATCAGTAATTAGGTACCTCTTATATAGTAACAATTACATCACAGTGGACCGAACACTCCAATTAAAAGGCAGAGATTGTCAGACTGGATAAAAAAGTTTTCTGATCTGTATAATGGGGATAATAGTACCTAATTTTAGGGTCGTTGTGAAGATTAAATGAATAAATATATGAAGTGCTTCAAACAGTGCCTGGCACATAGTTACAATAATGATAATGAAAAACAATTCTGTTTTGATACAGAACTAGCTATGTTCTAGGTCTTTGAAAGTTGAGATAAATGTGGTATCTTAAGAATACTTGTTAACAGAATATATGTCAAAACTAACCTGTGTACTTGGTTTGGTGTCTCGCTTGTTCTGGCAGAAAGGAAAAAATAAAAAAAGGGTATTTTGGAACAGTGACCAGCCACGTGATTTTGTTCAGGCCACTTCACTGCTCTGGCCTTAGTCTCCTCACTTCTGCAATAAGGGGGTTGTGTTGGATGAGTGACTCTTACCATTTGGGAGTCCCTGTGCCCCTTTGGGAATCTGATGACAGCCTTACCCCTATCCTAGAAGAGGGCTCCTAATACACACACAAATAATTTTGTATAATGTGTATTCATTGCTGTATAACCTTGAGGAATTAATAGCATGTGGTATTTTGTCTGTGTTACTTTTTAAATAAAAATAAATCTGGCTGAAGTGTTTCCTTACCAAGGTTAGGAAGAAATCTGATGTCAGTCCATTCGGATTGGCTCCTTACCTTTTTTTTTTTTTTTTTTTGAGATGGAGTCTCGCTCTGTCGCCCAGGCTGGAGTGCAGTGGTGTGATCTCAGCTCACTGCAAGCTCCGCCTCCCAGGTTTATGCCATTCTCCTGCCTCAGCCTCCCGAGTAGCTGGGACTACAGGCGCCCGCCACCACGCCCGACTAATTTTTGTATTTTAAGTAGAGACGGGGTTTCACTGTGTTAGCCAGGATGGTCTCGATCTCTTGACCTTGTGATCCGCCCGCCTCCGCCTCCTAAAGTGCTGGGATTACAGGCATGAACCACCGTGCCCAGCCCCCCATCTTTTGATCCCACACAAAACATGGGGGCTTCTGTGAACTTTGAAAAAGGACTGATGCTCACGACTGGTCCTAGATCCTCACACGTGGTCCTTAGCTCATGATGGTCGATTGTTGCCTTGCTTTTAGCCGAGGCCCTTGGGGCCTATTCTAATTAGGTGCCTGAGTTAGAGCTTCCCTTTACTCTTGTGGGGCTCACAAGACTGCTGCTCAGTGCTTAGGCCTCTGGGACACCCACACACCTATCCCCTTCCAAGGCCCTGCCATGATCTGCCTTAGGTTTCCGCTCACTCCGAAGAACTTGTCTCCTTTCTATTCCTAGTCCTCAGAAATCCAGGGGACTGACTTGCTTCTTCAGCAGCTTCTAAGCATTGCCTGTATTCTCTCTCCTCATTCATACAAGCCATTTTAATCTTGTAGATGGGCCTTGATCTTTGAAAACCAAGAACGGCCTAAAATATTCTCCCTTCTGCCCTGAGACACACAAGAATATTAACTTATTGCTAAGATAAGCAATGGCCAGGCTCAAAGACAAAAAGGCCTGGAGACATCTAGAAGGCTAGGAAATATCTTGTACTAAGTGATCTATGATCTCAGAGGTCACTTCTAGTTACTCTTTTCTTGTGTCAGCCTTAAGGAATCTGTAAGCTCACATAAGCAGGGGAAGTCTCAAAGAAGCAATCAGTGTAGAACAGTGTTTGAGAAGGACAAAGGGAAGTGAATACCCTGGCTGAGATGTAAATTATAAATAGAGCGGCTTGGGCCTGCCTTAGTAGGGAAGAAAGCATTTAAAGGGGAAGATGAGAACAGAGGATTGCACTTTATTAAAATGAACTTCTGTGTCTGGCTATGATTGCAGTTTACTTAAATATGCTGTAAATGAGCAGAATGTTCTGCTTTTTCATTTGGGACCTGTAATGTGATTGCTTGCTCAACTCAAGATTGTCAGTCCAAAGGGCAATCCAGGTCGATGTATGAGAGACTTTTTTTATGTTTGGTTCATGTTTACAGATCAGGATTGTGTTCACACAGCTTCTTCATTGTCTAGAAAATCAAGAGCCTTAGAGAGAATTACAGTTATCTGCAGCGTGCCATGCAGAGTAACATCAAACCCTTTTTATTTATTTTTTTCCTCTTTTGACAGAACAACACTGATGGACTTCAGGAACTTGCCTGTGGGGGCTTAATTTATTGCCTGGGAGTTGTGTTCTTCAAGAGTGATGGCATCATTCCATTTGCCCACGCCATCTGGCACCTGTTTGTGGCCACGGCAGCTGCAGTGCATTACTACGCCATTTGGAAATACCTTTACCGAAGTCCTACAGACTTTATGCGGCATTTATGACCAATCTGTACTAAGTCTCCAAACCAGTATTATTTCAATTATGGCACTTGGGAGTGGGGTGAGAGCTGAACATTGCACAGGGAAAGAAAAAAAATAAGATAACTGCACTGACTTTCTTTATATATTTTGAATATAATTACTGTGAAAGTATAAAGGCTGTGTTCTGGAATTTTCCCCCTCACAGCAAATAAATAAGGTAGTGAATTAATTATTCATTCCATTCCACTATCATGAAGGACTCTGAATAGACTTGGCCAACTGATGTTTACAAACCAGAATTTTGTATTTTAATTTTACAGATTTTACTACATGATTTTTCTAAATTACTATGTCGGGTTGTAAAAGTCAGTGCAATAACAAAGCTTCCTTTTTAAGAAGAAAATTGTTTCTATCACTTTCCCATTCACTAGGTAAAGAATCATGGACAGAACTTACACTACTTTTTACCATGTTTCATCTTGGCATAACATGGTTCTTTTTTAAATAGAAACTTTAGTTTTTTGTAAATTTTTAAAAAAATATTTCATTGATACGCATCTCTGCGGGTCCTCATTCATGTTGTGAATTTTTGCAGCAAGCAGTCAACATTCCACAAACGAACAAACATTATACCTCTTCTGATAGTTTTATCAAGCATGGAGAAATTGCCAATTTTTAAAAACTGCAGTTTTCCAAACTTTTCTGCCAACCTCTTACTCTGAATTCAGTGCTGCTTTGGGACACATACTTGACCTAGCTTGGTTTACCAGTGATGGAAAAGTATTTTGATATCATTAACTTTTTCAAAAGATCTAACTTTTTCTCTATGCCTTTGCCACATTCTCTTCAGGGTCTCTTTCCACAGTGGATGAGTATTTTATCTGTATTATGACAATATTATTGGGATGGCCATCTGCTGGAAACTCCTGAAGAGCTTTATGTATTACAGTGAGCAGTTGTATTGCCTGTTTGGTGCCCAGTGGTTAAGTCATTGTCACTTAGCTTGATATTGTCAGTTTGATATTTATTTTAAATTGTGGAACTAGATGCATACATTCACATTTCTGCCTTTCCTTTGCATCTTCCAATATATATTGTGTGTGTGTGGTTTTTTTTTCCTAGAAAAATATTTAAAGCATTGTTTGACAGGTAGAAACTCATGTATCTGGTAGTCCATGAGTTATATCCTGGCTCAGTGGAGTGATATTTATGTATTATTTTTACTTTTCTCTCAGTGTCTTATATTAAGATTAATATGTTGTTAATAGTTGCTTTGTCGGTTAATCTCTCTTGTTGGTGTTTTAATACATGAAATAGGCTTGCCTTTAGATCGGGTGCTGATATTACCTGTTTCCTAGTAATCGGCTGAGCAAATGGTCAGTGGAATTCTTGGTTTGATGATAAGCTTATTAATTGAAATTTTTTACTGATGGGGCTTTAAAAGAGGTTTATTTTGTGTATGTTTAGAACTCTGATTTTGATGAATTATATGGGAACGAGAAACAGAAGAAGTGGTATTTGCTGGTGAGTTAAATAGGCAAGGTACCCAGTGATAACACCAACCAGACCACTCCTATCTGCATGATTCTGAACATCTGGTTGCCTGTTGTTTTACTGTGTATATTTTATTTTTAATATATTAACTTTGTGGATTCATCTAAGGTCTGCTCAAAAGTAACACTGTCAAAACCACTATTATGTATGTAAAAATTGTGCTGTATACTACAATAAAGTTGTTACTTGGATTTGTTCCACTGTCTCTAAATTAGATGACTGTGAAAATAATAATGCATATTTGAGAGTTTGAGCTCATCCAGCATTTGTAATTTGTATACTAGTCTTTAAAAAAAAAAAAAAAGTCCGAATGGAAAGAAAAACAAATATGCCCTGTCACTTAGCACTTTCTAGTCTACTTTTTTTTTTTTTTTTTTTTTTTTTTTTTTTTTTTTTGAGACGGAGTCTCGCTTTGTCGCCCAGGCTGGAGTGCAGTGGCGCAATCTCGGCTCGCTGCAAGCTCTGCCTCCCGGGTTCACGCCATTCTCCTGCCTCAGCCTTCCGAGTAGCTGGGACTACAGGCGCCCGCCACCTCACCCGGCTAATTTCTTGTATTTTTTTTAGTAGAGATGGTGTTTCACCATGTTAGCCCGGATGGTCTCGATCTCCTGACCTCGTGATCTGCCCGCCTTGGCCTCCCAAAGTGCTGAGATTACAGGCTCTAGTCTACTTTTTAATAATTGAAATGCCAGAGCCAGCTCAAACATTAATCAACAGATATTTTCAGTTTAAAATACACTAGTCAGGACCAATGATTTCAAGTTTTTTAGATGATGTGTCTTTACCAAGATAAACCTTTTGGTTTAGCATATAGAATATTAAAATATTCTATAGGACTGAGGTTAACAGTCTTTTATGTTACCAACCAGACAAATAACAGATTATAAACCTAAAAACTCTCCGAGTGTTAGACGCCATTCTACCTCTTCTGTAGTGCGGGAAACCAGGGCCAGAGAAGTTTAACTGCTTCATCCTAAATCAGGGAGCTGGAACAGCAGCCAGCTCTTATCTGATTCCGAAGGCTCCCATTCCCTCTATACCACTGCATTTCTAGAGTCAGCAGAAACAAATAAAACAAACTTGAACTAAAAATTCATCAGGCATGGACAGAAAAGAAAACACTATTCACGTGGTTTACAACCTCAATAATCCTTCAGATAACTCTCCGTCAAATCTAATTTTGAGGATCGAGTGTCTTGAAGTGTAATGATTCCCAAGAGTTCTGTCCTCTAGGTCAGTGGTGTGACCTCATCCATTTCTAGAGTGTCCCCACTATTGTGCTGTCACCTCAGTATGTCCAGCCTTAAACTATTTTCTAAGGACTAGACCTCTCTCTAACCAGCTGCCTAAATGCTCCCAGACATATTGAATTGACACAAGCCATCCCAAACTGATTTCATTATCTTTCCTCATCCTACCACCAAACCTATTTTCTGAAATTTCCTAACTTAGTTAATGGCATGGCCACAGCCATCTGTTCATTCATGCATCCTTGATTTCTTGCACCCCCCAGATCCAACAGGTCAGCAGAACTGTCACCCCTGCCTTTCTCACAACTCCCTGATCTAGTTCCTCACCTCTCTTCGCACTGCAAGGTCCTAAAAAGACCTACTTAGCAGTCATCAGACTACAGCAGCCACCTCCTCATTTGTATCCCTGCCACTGCTTACACCCCTCAAATGAGCTCATCCTCCACACTGTACCAGCATTATCTTCCCAAAATAAAATCTGAGCATGTGTCTCGATGCTCCAAAACTTCCACTGACTATTATCCTATAAGATTCACGCCAGATGCTTTAGCATGGACTCTTCACATGCTGACTCCGCCTGATTGGCCCTCTCCCCAGCTGAACCCCACTTGACATCAGCCCTGCTAGTGATTTTCACAGCCTCCCCCACAACACACATGCCCTCATGGTGCTTTTGCAGCTGTGTTTTTGTACCTGCTGTTCCTTGGCCTGGAATGCCCTTACTCCAGCCCCTTTCCTACCTGGCAAATAGTTGCTTATTCCAAGCCTTCATCAGGTGCCACCCACCTCCCTTGTGCCATTGACCTAGTCCCACCGGCATGATTAGTGGTGCCCTCCTTTGACCCCACAGCACAGATATTCCTTCATGGCCCCTGTTATGGTGCGTTGTGATTGTGTTTACTGTCTTTACCTCTGGTCTTGGGACTGAACTCTTTCAGGCAGGGACATAGTCTCATCCACTTCTGTTCCTAGCTTCTAGCATAGCCCTGGCTTATGACAAGAGTGAAGAAGTTTTATTGAATGAAAGGGGCTGGGTCGGGGGAAGGTGGAGAACGGTGTGGAAGGGAAAGACTGAGAATAAAGCATTTTTTAGGACAGACTTTGATTTTAGCGAGTTTATCCTGTCCATCACAAGCACTCTTACTAACTGGCAACTGACTTTTAGCTTCTTTGGCCTTACAGGCTTTTTTGACCACAAGGGTCAGCTAGAACATTCGTAGCAACCACAGGAAAGTTGATGAGAAAATAGAGTGTAAATATTAGAAAGTATATCCTAAAGGAGAAAATGTCCAGCATTTTTATTTGTGCTTTTATAGGAATAACTATCAACAATTTACAAAATTATTTGGGGAAAAAAAGTATTTGGCCTAACTTATTTCCCTCTGGTTCTCTTTTCTGAATATAGCAATAAAAAAAGTTAAAACAATTGTGCAATAATTGGGTCTTAGTGCAGATTATACTCAAGAAGCAACAATTTAAATTTTTAAAAATATTTTCAATATTTTCACTTTAAAAATCATACAGCTATATAAAACCCTTTGGAAAATAGAGAAAGCTAAAAATTATCCAGCATTCATTTATCATAACATATTTTAATATACTTCCAATCTTTTATTTCCCTATTTTTATTATACAGCTGTAAATATGCCACATATGTAATTTTATATACTTTTTCCTACTTATTATAAGCATTTACAAATACTATTATATTGGCCGGGTGTGGTGTCTCATGCCTGTAATCCCAGCACTTTGGGAGGCCAAGGTGGGCGGATCACGAGGTCAGGAGTTCAAGACCAGCCTGACCAACATGATGAAACCCCTTCTCTACTAAAAATACAATAAAAAAAAATTAGCTGGGCTTGGTGGCACACGCCTGTAATCCCAGCTACTCAGGAGGCTGAAGCAGGAGAATTACTTGAACCTGGGAGGTGGAGGTTGCAGTGAGCTGAGATCACGCCATTGCACTCCAGCCTGGGCGACAGAGCAATACTCCACCTCAAACAGACAAAAAAACCAAAGAACTGTTATTACTATTATATCATTTCATAGCAAGAATTTTCAATGATTTCATCATCTTTCAGAACTGGATATGTAGCCTATTTTGCTTAATCATTTGCCTAATTTTGGATTTTTAGATTGCTTTAGTTTTTTTATTATAAACAATGCTGCAGTGAACATGCAGCTTCGTCCACATTTATGACTGGGTTTTAAAGGTAATAATAAACAAATGAGTGTTTCGTATGTATCGGGTACTGCACTAGTTTACGTGGATTATCTCATTTTATGTTTACAAAAACCTTATAGGTAAATCATTTTCTTATTCCCATTTTACAGATGGGGAAACACATACAGATGAATGACTTTCCTTGCCCAAGGTAAGTGGCAGAACCCGAGTGAACCCAGGAACCCTAGATCTGTTTCCATTTTCAAGAGAGCCATTCCTGGGGCAAAGGTGTACTAATGGGTTTACCCAAAGGAAGACCTTTTAAAAATAGAGCTCATTTCCAAATCTCTACATTTATACTTGGCGTCTTCTGTTTATGTCTACTATTCTCACGTGCCAATGAGATGGAGCGTGGAACAGGAAAATCTCCAAAGGAAACTGACCTCGAAGAAGCTGGTTCACCTCCCTCCTTGTGTAGCAAAATAAAAGTTTCTCAAGGGGCCCCGAGGAATGTTTTTAGTTTAACAAGGTTAGAATTACTGCATTCATGTCTTTCTACTGCTTTTGCTATTTTAAATAGACAGTGCCAATATGTTCTTACATTCTGTGCCATTCCCACCTACATCCCTGCAATGGATTGGTGGTGTTATTTTTCCAAGAAACAGTGCCACTGTGCACTCTCGCCACTCTGCAAGGGGAGTTAAGCTATTCTCATCAGGAGCCTGTTCAACACAACAGAACGCTTTCTCATTCTGCCACACAGCTCATTATCACTCAGACTTTCACTGCAGTCAGACTTGTGAAGTCAAAATAGACTGGCAAGGCTTAAGGGGGGCTTGGGAAAGTAGGCTTTGGAGCCTTGCCCTATATCCTGGGAGAGGTCACAGGTCCTTTGCTGTTCTGTGCCAGGCCACACTTAACACACCCGATCTACTGTGTCAGTCACTGAAAAGGTCGGGAAAACTTTTTGATCCCTAGGATTTGGTTCTCTTAAAGTCACACTAGTGTTTTTTGAATCCCATCTATGAGCTGCGTGTTGAGTCAGGGTGCAAGCAGACAGCCTGTGACAAATTGGCTGGGTGAGCTTCGGCAAGTTTGGTACTACCTTTGAGCTTCAGTTCCTGTCTGCCAAAGGGGTATATCACTTCTCTTGCAGTGCGGTCATAAGGATTAAATAATGTGGGTTGAAAGTGTCAAGTTTACACAGTCTGGCATGTGATTGACACTGGGGAAATAATCCTACTGCTTCTTTCCCATATGGCCAAGCTTTTAAAATTATGGTTAAAGCCCACCTGGGGATATTTTTCATGCACAAACAACCTGAAGAGCAGTTCAGTACCACTCTTAAAATTGTTCTGTGCCTTTTCTAGCTCTTATAAATGGTTCTGGATCAAATGATGGCTGAGGCTAAACTGAGGCATGTGGTTAACCCAGGCTTTCTAATAATTTTGTGTCATTTTAAACAATGCTCTTTAAATATTCAACATTTTTTTTTAGACGGAATCTTGCCCTGTATCCCAGGCTGGAGTGCAGTGGCACAATCTCGGCTCACTGCCACCTCCACCTCCCAGGTTCAAGAGATTCTCTTGCCTCAGTCTTCTGAGTAGCTGGGACTACAACTGTGCGCTACCATGCCTGGCTAAATTTTGTATTTTTAGTAGAAATGGGGTTTCACTATGTTGTCCAGGCTGGTCTCGAGCTCCTGACCTCAAGTGATCTGCCAGCCTCTGGCTGCCAAAGTGCTGGGATTGCAGGCGTGAGCCACCATGCCTGGTCAAATATTCAACATTTCTTTAGACAAGAACATGAGTATTCACAGAGAAAGGGTAGAAAAGGAGGAGGCTGGGGCGGTTCTTTATGTCCAGATAGGAGCTGCATACTTTGCTTAGCAAAACAAAAGGCCTTCAATACAATAGACCCACACTCTGTCAAACTGGACAGCAATTTGGTCACCATCTGTTGTTACCTGAGCTTGCCTCCTGGGGGACTCAGACCAACAGACTCTGAGTGGCTTATTAAAGAATTCCTTCCAACTACAGCCGTATAATGCCTTCTCCACCTTGTTTCTTTCCCAGTGATGTTGTAGGGTCCTTTATTCACACATTCATTCAACAAATGTTTATTGGGTATCGTCTCTGTGCCAGGGACCAGTCTAGGGACTGAGGATGTTATAACAGGAAAAAAAAAAAAAAAAAACAACACAGCAACAAAAAGGCCAAATTCCTGCCTGTTGCTCAGACTAGATGATTCTCTGACCCCCAGCTTCCTTAATCTGGATTTGACGTTTTGGGGAGCTTTTGTCAATCTGTTTGTTGGCATCACACAGATAGATGACTGTGGCCAGTGAACGTGACAGTGTGGATGGGCAAGTAGAAAGTGATGCTGATTTACCTGTCTTTTCAACAGGGGTGCTGTACTTTGTGTTATTATTTGTGCATCTGCTAATGTGAAGTCGAATTGCCTGTTTGCAAGATGGCTCTTACTTTTGAGAGCACCAAAGCAGCTCATTATTTAAAGAAACTTGTGGTGAACTCTGCCCTCAAATGAATAACCTTCATGTGTGAATGAATCACCCTTTCCTTTAGCTGAACATTTAAGTGTGCCAGGTTCATTTGAAGCAGGGTTTACCTACCCTCCCAGGCAAAAGATGATGAATGGGCAGCACCTGTGTGGGCTGAGATATTTTTCTTTCCTTGTTTACTGTGTCTGGGATGCCTGAGGTCCATCCGTGATGCCCCGAGTCCTGCCATGTGTCATACTTGTATTAGAGGCTGGGAAGACAGTGTCCAATAAGGTAAGTCTCTGCCCTCAGGGGAGAAGGATGTGGAAACAAATGAACAATTATAATGCAACATAATCTCCACCTGTGTATTGGATGCTATTATTGGAGGAGGCAGTGATTAACCCTGTCTAGGGGAGTCAGAAATCCTCTGTACAGGAGCAATAGTATGGCTGACACTCAAAGGGTGAATGAGGAATTGCCAGGGAGTCAAGTGAGGGGGCGGTGGGCAGAGACAGGCTCAAAGAAAGACATATTCCAGGAAGAGGAAAGAGCAGGCTTCAGGAAAGCGTGAGGTGTGTGGAAGGGGACATAATAATAACGGCTAATATTGACTGAGTCCCTACAAAGGGCCCAGCTCATTCTTTATGTTTGACATACATACTGCCTCATCTATAATTTTGAGGAATGAGGAAGACAATCATGTATACATATGAACTCTTCTGCAGCAAACTAAATCTTAGATGATGCGTTATTCAGTTCTTGCGCTGCTATAAAGAAATACCTAAGACTGGGTAATTTATAAAGAAAAGAGGTTTAATTGGCTCACCATTCTGCAGGCTGCACAGGAAGCCTCAGAGCTTCTGCTTCTGGGGAGCCCTCAGGAAACTTACAATCATGGCAGAAGGTTAAGGGGGAGCCAGCACTTCACATGACTGGAGCAGGAGGAAGAGGCGGGGGGAGGTACTACACATTTTTAAACAACCAGGTCTCACAATAACTCACTCATTTTCACAAGAACAGCACTGAGGGGATGGTGCTAACACATTCATGAGAACTCTGTCCCCATGGTCCAATCACCTTCCACCAGGCCCCACCTCCAACACTGAGGACTACAATTCCATGCAAGATTTGGTGGGCACACAGATCCAAACCATGTCAGATGGATTTCTTTGTCTTAATATTTGGACCTTCTTTTCCTTTTTTGGACCCCTTGCAAACATAGACTTCTTTTGGAAGGCAAATATTTTGTCATTCATCTGAGCTAATTTCTGTGATGCTATATTAAATGGAAACAAAGCATGATGAAGTATATTATGAATTGGTTGGACTACTGGGGATTTCTTTACTACAGGGGATTTCTTTGCCTTTTATTTTTTTCTTTTTTGAGATGGAGTCTCGCTCTGTCACCCAGGCTAGAGTGCAGTGGCGCAATCTCTGCTCACTGCAACCTCCGCCTCCGGGATTCAAGTGATTCTCCTGCCTCAGCCTCCCGAGTAGCTGGGAATACAGGTGCTTGCCACTGTGCCCAGCTGATTTTTGTATTTTTAGTAGAGACGGGGTTTCACCATCTTGGCCAGGCTGGTCTCAAACTCCTGACCTCATGATCCACCCACCTCGGCCTTCTAGAGCACTGGGATTACAGGCGTGAGCCACCACACCTGGCCTATTATTGGGGATTCTTATCCTTTGGTACTGACATAGATCATCTGGATCCGAGGGTATTCATAGAGACCCTCATCCAGGTGTCCAATTCATTTAAGGGGTGAGCACTCGTAGGTGCCAGATGCTGCTTCTGGTGTTGAGGATAGAGCTGTGAACAGAACAGACACAAGTTACTCCTTCATAGAGCAGACATTCTGGTTGTGGGGAAAATAGCCAATAAACAAATATATAAAGAAAATATGTGGTGTATAAATGGTGCTAATGTGCTAGGGTGAAAAATCAATCAGGGAAGAGGTGGAAAATGCTGAGGGTGGGTAAACGTTTGCTCATAAACATGGCAGCTAGGGACAGATTCATTGAGAAGGGGATATTTGGGTACAGACCTGAAAGGTCAAGGGCCCTGGCCCCCAGACACCTGCTAAGAAAGGCATCCAGGCCTAGCAGGTGCAAAGGCCTGAGGTGGGCATAGTCTGGTGCAGAAAGACGCCTGTGATGTAGGGCCTTGAGTGAGGGGAGAGCAGGGTTGGCAGTGAGGTCAGGGATGTGACAAAGACTCTCTCTTTTGACCAGACTTGATTCAGGCTTCTCTGAGCCCTCTTTCTGACTAATACCTGATCTTGGGCACTGTCTTCCAATTTGGTCCAGTTTTAGCAAGAATCCTAATGGGTCATTTTGGCGAAAATTCCCCACTCTTGATATCTGATCAACCTCCTTATTATTACCCTGAACTGCCTTCAGCAAGAATCCTTCAAGTCGTGACATTACTTCTTAGTAATTTTCCATCCACTGACCCCTACCCTGCTCCTTGTCTATAAATCTCCACTTGTCCTTGTTGTTTTTGGAATTGATTCTGATCTCTCTCTCCTACTACAAAATCCCATTCCAGTAGCCCCCCTGAATAAAATCTGCCTTAGCATCTTTAACAAGTGTCATGAATTATTATTTTTTCTTTAGCAGGGGTACTGAATGTTGGGATACACAGGGTCTTGTAAGCCATGGTAAGAGCCACAGGCACAAGTGCAGGGTGATTATCAGTGGAAGAATCATTCATGCTTGGGTATTAGAACATCCCAGCATCTGGATTCATAGCACTGAGTTAAGACCTAGCTCCTAAAGCCAAATGAACGTGGGCAAGCCCCAGAGCCTCTGTTTATCTTTAAAATACAGATTATACTAATCAGACCATCATCAGCCTCACAGGGTAGAAAAACGCTGTGAACATAAGAGTTTAAGCTTGACACTGTCAACCCAAATGAGAGAATGAGGCAGGAGTCTCAATCACCCAAGGTTTATGGAGCCAGAGCCTGAGGGAACGCCTGGGAAAAGTAATACAAGTCGTAGAAGCCCCTGTGGCCTGTGCCCTCCAAAGAGGTTTTTAGGAGGCTCAGCATTTATATGTTTCTTTAAAGGGGAAAAGCATGCAGGAAATGGGGACTAGGCGGTGAGGCAAATGGTTACATTCTTGTGAGGCTCTACTTAGTGCCCAGTAAATCTACATTTTACACAAGATTCATTGAACATTTAAAGAAGAGGGAGTAAAAAGGAAGAGTTAATTATGTAGACATGGCAGGGTGGAGGAAGGAATGATTGACCTTGTCTAGTCCTTGTTCTGTACCTGGGAAGATAAACTCGATCTTTGTCCATGTGAGATTTAACAGACTTTAGTTTTAGGAGTTAAATTCAGGTTACAGACCTAAAGTTACAATTGACATGTACTTGTCTTATAGGAGGATATGCGTCTTGAAAGGTTAAGGGGTCATTCTTTGTGAGGGCAGTCATCTGGAGGGGTGCAGGAGGCCTTTTGCCTTTGTGGGGGTCTGATTAACGTATAATGCTTTGACACAAGGTTGGGAAGTAATCGCTGTCTGTTTGGCAAAAGGATGGAAACGTTACCTGACTCAGGCTTAACTCTCCCTTTGGCATAATGAGTTTGGGAATCCTGAGACTTTTATTTTGCTTTACATCACCAACTTTCAGGATAAAAAAGTGAACCAGGTATTTCCAAGCAGCCTTGAAGTCATCCTGGTTGACCTCCCTCCCCAACATCACCCACCCACCTTGTGCTCCCCTCCCCCTAGCTGTCCTTTGCCCCTTTGAAAGAAAGCATCTTTGTGCAGTGTCTTCTCTCTCTTCTCCCCATTGATTTAACTATGTTCCTGTGAATGTGTTTGTGGTAGAAATAGCATCCTACATCTGGCCCAAGTCTATCTTTATTTTCACTTATTGGCATTAGGAGCTGGAGCCAGTGAGAGATAAAAGGCTCTTCACAGATCTGTTTTGGGGAGTGTGACCTGGCGATCAGTGGAGAGGAAAGAGACATGCAGTTGACTTGGCCAAGCTGAGCCTTGATTTCCTCATCTTGAAAGGGAGGATTATGCTGTCAGCCTTGAAGGGCTGCAGTGAGATGATTTACATAAAGTATCTAGCACAGGACCTGGCAATCAATTTGTGCTGAATTCCATTCCCAGCTATGCATCTTCATCAGAGGTGCTCTGATGAATGTTGAATAGCCCTTGGTTATGAAGGGAAAGGGGTACAGGTAGATTGTTCTTATATTTATCCCCTTTCATTTCATATTAGGGAAAAATGGCCCTCCTTCTATCTAAGGCTCTTCTTCAAGCCCATCAGCTATCTGGGCCTTATTCTACCAACCCTCTCTTCTTTTCCCCATTTCTGGCCTTCATCATACTTGTCCTCCCTAAGGAACTTGACAGCATTGTGCGCTTTCCCTTCTTAAATCTCCCCCAGGCCTGGCTTCCCTGACATTACTGCCTGGTGTCTCTCGTGCATTTCTGGCCTCTCTCTTAGTCTTCTTACCTTGTTCCTCCTGCTCTGTTTACCTTTAAACCTTGGTGTATCCAGGGGCCCTTGGCTCTCCACCCACTTTCCCATGGTGATCTCACTTACGTCTATGGTAAGAGTCTCTAGCACTAAACTCTGTCCCGATTTCCAAATCATTTTAAAAATATTTATGTATTTATTTTTCAGAGATGAAGTCTCACTCTACTGCCCAGGCTGGAGTGTAGTGGCATGATCATAACTCACTGCAGCCTCAAACTCCTGGGCCCAAGTGATGCTCCCATCTCAGCCTCCCAAGTAGCTGGGATTACAGGGTTGAACCACTGCGCCCAGCTATGACTTGTAAAGCCTTAAACCCTTGTCCACTGGCAATCTTCCCACAGATGCCCAACCACACCCACCTTACAGTCAGTAGTTTCAGAGCTAAACAAATCATCTTTTCTCCCAATCCTGAATCTCCTCTTATATTTTCTATATAAGCCAACAGTATAACTATCTCCACAGTCAGTGAAGCCCCAAATCTGGGAGTAATTCTAGACTCTCTTCTTCACATCTATCCTCCACGCTCCATGGTTGCCAAGTCCTTTATACTTCTGCCCAGATCTCTCTCTCTAGCCCTCTCACCTCCACAGGCACTGCCTTAGTAAAGGTCCTTATCCATTCTCAGGTGCTTTACTGTGGTGGCTCCCAGTAGGTCTCTCTGCCACCCACCCTGCACCTTCAATCTCACATGCCTCTAACCAATTCACATTTCTACCAGTGCCCTTTTTAAAATGAGACTCTGATTCAATTAAGTCTGGAGGAAAATCTCTGAACTAGTTCCCCTTCTCCTTCACGATAGACCCAGTCCTGAATCTGGCACCACTTTACCCGTCTGGCCTCATCTCTTGCTCTTCCGCAGCTGATCAAACTGCTTGCTCAACTCCTTGAATATGCCACTGCTTTATCATGCCTCCACACCTGGGCATGTGCTGCACCCTCTTCATAGAACACCTTCCCTTAGTCTATCCACATTGAAAATTTCTCCCCATTAGCCGGACATGGTGGCGCACACCTGTAATCCCAGCTACTCGGGAGAGTGAGATGAGAATCGGTTGAACCCCTAGGAGGCAGAGGTTGCAGTGATTCAAGATTGCGCCACTGGACTCCAGCCTTGGGGACAAAATGAGACTCTGTCACACAAAAAAATAAAAAAGAAAGAAAAGAAAAAAGAAAGAAAGAGAAAGAAAGGAAGGAAGGAAGGAAGGAAGGAAGGAAGGAAGGAAGGAAGGAAGGAAAGGAGGGAGGGAGGGAGGGAGGGAGGGAGGGAGGGGAGGGGAGGGTAGGAGGGCAGGGAAGGGGAGGGGAGGGAAGGGAAAAGAGAAAAGAAAAGAAAAGAATAGAAAAGAAAAATTTTCCCTATTCTTCAAGTCCAAGTGTCACCTCCTCCTAAAAGTCTTTTCTGATCTGCCTGGGTTTGGAGAGGGCTCCTCCTTCACATTCCCCTAGGGCATTCCATTATGGTAGTCATTAATGACACTGTAGTTTATTCATCTGTTGCTCACAATGGATCCCAATGTCAAGGAAATTTTCTAATTTTTGTTGTCTCGATCCTTAAGAAGTTATTGACATGTAGGAGTCACTTGGAACTTGCCTATTAAATGAATGAATGAATGATTTTGAATGCAGACTTGATGGTCAGTGTAATCAAAAAGATCATTTGTTGAGAGAATATCAGTGGTGTTAAGAAGACAAGAAGACCTGGGAGACCAAGCTGTCAGATGCACTGCCAGCATGGGTACTGAAGTCTTCAAAAGTGATGGCAAAGAGAAGAAAACCTTGAGCCAGGATTAACCTCAATCTTCCTCCCACCACCCAACATCTATCTGGGCCACTGCTTCCTTCCCTCTTGCAAAGCTCAGCCTGAACAAAACAAAATAAAATTATGAAGATAAAACTTTTAAAAGTATTATTGCAATGCTGAATTTAAATGACTCACACTCTTTGAGATTATCTGCTCTTTAAGATTATGCTGTGCCCTTAGCAAGGATAGTCAAGGACTGACTATTTCTCTTTCTCAGATTCTCTTTCCTGATGCATCAGAGCAATTTCTTAACACTCTATGAGATGAAAACTGTCAAACCAATCAAATCAACCAGGAGACATCCTGGAGGACCAGAAAGAGCACAGGATTCAGAGCTGAGGTCCCTTCCCAGCCCACGTAGATCATGAAGACCCTGTCAGCTTTAATGCCAGGGCAGCAGAGGGCGCTGTCTGTAGTAACTCACAGACTAGATGGTTCTGAGAAATGTTCTAATGGTAATGTCTCCCAACCTAAGACATCTCTCTATGGAAAATGTCCAAGTGCCTTTGTGGCTATTACCTACCTTCTTTTCCTTTTTCTTGAGGCCACTTAGTGGCACATGTTCTAAATCCGATGTTGCAGTTGGAGAGACTGAACCATCCAGGAGGTAAATAACAACCTGGGATCACACAGCGAACTGGAGATCAAGCCAGGACCTGCACCCAAGCAGAAATAACTTATGAAAGGCTATTTTACCAAGTCTTCTATGAAGCATCATCTGTTCTTTATTTAAGTCTGGGGGAAAATTAAATTTGGGAAAAAAGAATAGAAGCATAATTAAAGGATCTGGCAAGAGAATATAAAACCCAGAGGGAACAAATCATTTCTTTGTGTCTTTTTTTTTTTTTTTTTTAGCTGCTTGAGCACACATATGATTTTCCTTGTTCCTTATTCCCAAATGTTCCTCCTTCTTTTTTAAAGTTAAATCTTAAAGGCTGAAGCCTAAAACCTTCAGCACCTGACTCCCTTGGGGCCTCACCTCCCCTGGATTTACTCTTCCAGGGGCTGACCAAGCAACTCAACTCTATTCTTTAAAATTTCTTAAAAGTTTTATTATGGAAAGTTTTACATGTGTACAAAAGTACACAGCAACTCAATCCTAAACAGAAAAAATAAATACAAAACAAAAAACCTAGCCCTAAGCAGTTTTCGATGTTATTTTCATCTCAGGACATCATTAGCCTATTTTTCAATGGTGTAAGATGAACTCAGGATTCGAAGGAGAATGAATATCTGGATCCAGCTTTCCCTTGTCTTAACTGTGTGGTGTTTGGAAAATTGCTCTGAGGCTTGTTTTTTTTTTCACTTTCAGAATCAGAATAATCAAACCAGCCCCGCAGAATGGCTGTGACAATGAAATGAGATAATGTCTGGGAACATGTCCTGTAAGTTATAAAATAGTCTTAAAATGTGAAGAACTATTATTCGTATTTCACAGGGCCCTTGGAGCATCACCATGCAAAAGTGTGGGTAACGTGCTCAGGAATGTGGGCAGAAGGTGCATGTGCCAGGAGCCCATGGGCCCACCCTGCTGAGACTCCATCCTGAACCCTTCACCTCACACCATCGTATTTTTCACCCACTTTACTACTGACCTCGCTGTCACTACCCCCTTTCCTCCTTCCTTCAAGAGTGATACTTTTTATCAATTTTGTCTCCCCCAATTTACTCCAGCTCCTCTGGTCACCTGTCCTGTTTTTCCACACTGACTATGCCAACTTAGGCTGTCTTCATTTAGAAAGATCCCCTTCAAGGGGCACCTGTGATCTTCTTTTTTTTAGGCAGGGTCTCACTCTGTTGACCAGGCTGGAGGGCAGTGGAGTGATCATGGTTCACTGCAGCCACAACTTCCAGGGCTCAAGAAATGCTCCTGCCTTAGCCTCCTGAGTAGCTGAGACTACGGTCATTCACCACTACACCTGGCTCATGTTTTTCTTTCTTTTTTTTTTTCTTTTTTTTTTGTAGAGACAGAGTCTCACTATATTGCCCAGGCTGGCCTCAAACTCCTGGGCTCAAGTGATCCTCCCATCTCAGCCTCCCAAAATGCTGGGATTACAGACATAAACCGCCTGTGATCTTTCATTCCAGCAAAATCCTGATTGGTAGCAACCTAATCTGTGTCAGGACCCAGGCAGGAAGCACCGTGGGCATAGGAAGGAGGGCAGAGACGGAAGCCTCCTCGTAGCAGGCTCAGCCTCTATCTCATGGGCTAAAGAGGGACCCACTCTCCTTAGAAGGTGGTTTAAGGAACAGTGGTGAACAAAATGAAATCCATGCCCTCATGGAACTTAGATTTCAGAAGGAGAGTTGAGTATCAATGAGTAGATATGCAAATAAATAATAAGTAAAATAAAAAAACATATAATATTTCAAATCATGTAAAGAAATGATACAGAGTTAGGGACTAGCAAGAGACTGGAGGTAGGGTGGCTAATTCAGATAGTGAAGTTAAGGTCATGGGCTGTGGCTTTATTTTATAAGTGCTACCCCCCACTGCACCCCATTGTCAATAGGGAAGCTAAGAGCCCTAAATGCTGCTGGCAGTCATCCTAATAACCACGGGGGAGGCCATTTTAGGATGAAGCCATTGCTATAGATAACAGAACGGAAAAAGATAAAACTGAGTCTTTGATGCTGTGGTAAAGCCACCATACATCATTGATTCCTGAAGCCCACGCAGGTCTGGGCCTTTCAGTTAGGTGAGCCAGTGACTTGTTCAGGCCATTTTGATTTGGGTTTTCAATTCTAATAACCAAATACATCATAACTGATGCATGCTTCTAGTGGGCTATCATTCCCCAACCTGACAGCTTATCCATCTAGCCACACACAGCTCTTCTCATGCGAATTCCGAGAAGTCCACGTTTCTCCATCTTCCTATGTTTCCATGCCGTTACCCCGCTGAGGCACTTCTTAATGTACCTAACATATGAATGATACTTGACAAATATCTGTTGAACTGAATTGAGAGAATAATCCAGAGAGCTGCTTAAGGAGAAAAGATGCACAAAGTCCTAGCCTCCCCAAAGACAAGGACATTCCAAAATAAAATTTTGCAGCCCTTTCTAGGTCACAGAAAGCTTTCACATACATTATGCCATTTAATCTTGTGATACCCCAGGGACCATCATTATCTTCATTTTATGGATGAAGAAATAGAGAATGAGAAAGGTTAAGTCAGGGGCATGGCAATTAGGTGATGCTCAAAGGTTTTCCGACTCCCAATTTCCCACTCTTGTCTGGGCTCTGAAAATAAACCAGGTGATGCAGTAGGTGATCCAAATTCCAGGTAAGCCAGAAGAAAGACCAAAGTGATGTGCATAGGCTTATTGATCCAGGAGAACAAAGCTTTTAGAGATGACAGCAGGAAAAACATGTTTATCTAGGATCAGCCAGTCACTGGAAGGGCTGAAGATTTGTCAGGGACACAGAAGTCCTTTTTCTGTGCTGCTGCAACCAAAGCTGACTGTCAACCCCAAAGAATGAGGAGAAAGCAGAATAAAGGCTTGTATAGCACGTTTCTCCTACCAGTCCTCCCTCCACTTTATTACACCAGCAGTACATTGGTTGTGCATTTTCCATTGCACAGTTCATCTTTTTAAATTTTATTTTATTATTTTATTTTATTTTTTTAGGGATGGGGTCTTACTATGTTGCCCAGGCTGGAGTGCAGCGGTTATTTACAGAGGCAATTAAAACACACTGCGGCCTCAAACTCCTGGACCCAAGTGATCTTCCTGCCTCAGTCTCTCAAGCAGTTGGGACTACAAGTGCACACTACCATGCCTGGCTCTTTTTATTTATTTATTTATTTATTTATTCATTTATTTTTCCAAACAGGGTCTCGCTCTGTCATCCAGGCTGGAGTGCAGTGGCATGATCACAGCTCACTGCAGCCTTGACCTCCCGGCTCAAGTGATCCTCCCACCTCAGTGTCCTGAATAGGTGGGACCACATGTGTGTACCACCACTCAGCTAATTTTTAAAATTTTGTAGAGAGAGGGTCTCCCTATGTTGTCCAGACTGTTCTCAAACTCCAGGGCTCAAGCGATCCTCCTGCCTCAGCCTCTTGAGTGCTGAGATTACAGGTGTGAGCCACATTAGGATGGTATATGAGTCACAATGAGTGAACCAAAATCGATCAATTATTATGCACTAAAGTTCATACTTTGTTCAGATTTCTTTGTTTTTTACCTAATGTTCTTTGTTCCAAGAGCTCATCCAGGAGACCACATTGCATTTAGTCATCCTGTCTCCTTAGGCTCCTCTTGGCTATGATAGTTTCTCAGACTCTCCTTGTTTTTTCTAACGACCTTGACAGTTTCCAGGAGTACTGGTTACATATTTTGTAGAATGTCCCTGATATGGTTTGGCTGTGTCCCCACCCAAATTTCATCTTGAATTGTAGCTCCCATAATTCCCATGTGTTGTGGGAGGAACCCAGTGGGAGATAATTGAATCATGGGGGTGGTTCCCCCATGCTGTTCTCATGGTAGTGAACAAGTCTTGTGAGATCTGATGCTTTTATAAGGGGAAACCCCTTTCACTTCCTCTCATATCCTCTCTTGCCTATCGCCATGTAAGACATGGCTTTTGCCTTCCGCCATGATTGTGAGGCCTCCCAGTCATGTGGAACTGTGAGTCCATTAAACCTCTTTTTCTTTATAAATTACCCAATCTCAGATGTGTGTTTATCAACAGTGCGAAAACGGACTAATATGGTATCTTAATTGGGATTCACCTGATTTTTTTTTTTTATGATTAGACTGGTATCATGAGTTTTTGAGAGTGACACCACAAAGATGCAATGCCATTCTCATCGCATGTTACTAAGGGACGTGACTTATCACGGCTGATGTTGACCTTGATCAGCTGGCTGAGATGGTGTTTGTTAGGTTGTTCCACTATAAATGTACCTTTTTTTCCCTCTCTCCCCACTGGACTCTTAGGAAGGAAATCACTATGTGTGGCTTGCACTTGAGTAATGGGGAATTATGCTCTACCTCCTGGAGCGTGGAGTGTCTACACAAATTATTTGGAATTCTGCTGTAGGGAGATTTGGCTATTCTCCCCCATTACTTATTTATTTTGTCATTTATTTGTATCAGCATAGTCTCTTGGATACGTACTTTATACTTTGGGGTATAATCCAATACTACTTTATTTATGTTGCTCAAATTGCTCTAGCTTTGGCCATGAGAAGCTCTTTCCATTGGCCAATTGCAATTTTAACCCAAACAAATGTTCTGATATCTTTCTACCTAAGAGTATGAACCAGAGTCAGGAGAACTGCGGGTCGTTTGTCACGCCATCTCTACCACAAATTTTTGTGTCACTTTGGTAAAAGCTCAATTTGTCTTCCCTTTTCTTCACCTGTACAGTGAACTTAACACCATCTGCTTCCCTTCGCCTCTGCTGTGGCTGTGAAACTGTAGTGAGATGACAAGTAGGACAGGACTCTGGAAAATTAAAAACAAAAACCAAGAAACATGCAAATCCAAAGCCTCACTTAAAATCACTTCTTTTTCTCACTTGCATCTATAGAGCTTCATAATTCAAGCACACAATAAATATTTTCATATTTTCTGAGTAAATGAATGAGTGAAAATGCATACAGGCTTCTGAGCTGTAACAGCAGATAAGTAAGGGGGAAGAAGGGCCACAGGCCAGGTATGCTGGAGCATACTGGCTCCAGCTCAACTCACTTCAGAGTGATTTTGCAAACTTTGCAGGTAGGCCTGTGATGGGTATATTAGGCCATTTTCTTTTCTTTTCTTTTCTTTTCTTTTCTTTTCTTTTCTTTTCTTTTCTTTTCTTTTTTGAGACAGAGTCTCGCTCTGTCTCCCAGGTTGGAGTACAATGGCGCAATCTCTGCTCACTGCAACCTCTGCCTCCCGGGTTCAAGCAATTCTCCACCCCAGCCTCCCGAGTAGCTGGGATTACAGGTGCTCACCAGCATGCCTGGCTAATTTTTTTGTATTTTTAATGGAGATGGGGTTTCACCATCTTGGCCAGGCTGGTCTTGAACTCCTGACCTCGTGATCCACCCACTTCGGCCTCCCAAAGTGCTAGGATTACAGGCGTGAGCCACCGCGCCCGGCTGTATTAGTCCATTTTCACACTGCTATGAAGAAATACCTGAGACTGGGTAATTTATACAGAAAAAGAGGTTTAATGGAGTCACAGTGCCACATGCCTGTGGAGGCCTCACAATCATGGTGGAAAGCGAAGGAGAATGTAGTAGTTTGTTTTCACACTGCTGATAAAGACATACCTGAGACTAGGCAATTTATACGAGAGAGGTTTAATGGACTTACTGTTCCACGTGGCTGGGGAGGCCTCACAATCAAGGCAGAAGGCAAGGAGGAATAGATCACTTCTTACACAGATGACAGCAGGGCAAAAGAGCTTGTGCGGGGAAACTCTCATTTTTAAAACCATCAGATCTCCTGAGACTTATTCACTACCACGAGAACAGCATGGGAAAGATCCACCCCCACGATTCAGTTATCTTCCACTGGGTCCCTCCCACAACACATGGGAATTATGGGAGCTACAAGATGAGATTTAGGTGGGGACACAGAGCCAAACCATACCATTCCGTCCCTGGCCCCTCCCAAATCTCATGTCTCACATTTCAAAATCAATTATGCCTTCCCAGTAGTCCCCCAAAGTATTAACTCATTTCAGCATTAACTCAACAGTCCACAGTCCAAAGTCCCATCTGAGACAAAGCAAGTCCCTTCTGCCTATGAGCCTGTAAAATCAAAAGCAAGTTAGTCACTTCCTAGATACAATGGGGGTAGAAGCATTGGGTAAATACAGCCATTCCGAATGAGAGAAATTGGCCAAAATGAAGGAGATACAGGCCCCATGCAAGTCTGAAATCCAGCATGGCAGTCAAATCTTAAAGCTCTGAAATGATCTCCTTTGACTCCATGTCTCACATCCATGTCATGCTGATGCAAGAGGTGGGCTCCCACAGCCTTGGGTAGCTCTGCCCCTGTTGCTTAGCAGGGTACAGCTTCCCTCCTGGCTGCTTTCACGGACTGGCATTGAGTGTCTGCAGCTTTTCCAGGCACACGGTGTAAGCTGTCAGTGGATCTACGATTCTGGGGTCTGGAAGACATGGCCCTCTTCTCACAGCTCCACTAGGTGGTGCCCCAGTAGGGACTCTGCGTGGGTGCTCCGACCCCACATTTTCCTTTTGCACTGTCCTAGCAGAGGTTCTCCATGACAGCCTGTCCCTGAAGCAAACTACTGCTTGGACATCCAGGCATTTCCATACATCCTCTGAAATCTAGGTGGAGGATCACAAGACCCAATTCTTGATTTCTGTGCTCTCACAGGCTCAGCACCATGTGGAAGCTGCCAATGTTTGAGGCTTGAACCCTCTGAAGCCATGGCCTGAGCTCTATGTTGGCCTTTTTCAGCCATGGCTGGAGCAGCTATGATGCAGGGCACCAAGTCCCTAGGCTGCACACAGCACTGAGACCCTGGGCCTGGCCCAAGAAACCCCTTTTTCCTCCTGGGCCTCCAGGCCTGTAATGAGAGGGGCTGATGTGAAGACCTCTGACATGCTCTGAAGACATTTTCCCCAATGTCTTGGGGACTAACATTTGGCTCCTCATTCAGTAGCCAATTTTCTGCAGCTGGCTTGAAATTCTCCTCAAAAAATAAGATTTTCTTTTCCATTGCATTGTCAGGCTGCAAATTTTCCCAACTTTTGTGCTCTGTTTCTCTTTTAAAACTGAATGCCTTTAACAGCACCCAAGTCACATCTTGAATTCTTTGCTACTTAGTAATTTCTTCCACCACATACCCTAAATCATCTCTCTCAAGTTCAAAGTTCCACAAGTCTCTAGGGCAGGGGCAAAATGCTGCCAGTCTCTTTGCTAAAACATACCAAGAGTCACATTTGCTCCAGTTCCAATCAAGTTCCTCATCTCCATCTGGATGCCCTCAGCCTGGATTTCATTGTCCATATTCATTATCAGCATTTTGGTCAAAGCCATTCAGCAAGTTTCTAGGGAGTTCCAAACTTTCCCACATTTTCCTCTCTTCTTCTGAGCCCACCAAACCATTCCAACCTCTGCCTGTG
Organism: Macaca fascicularis; assembly: GCF_037993035.2. Lineage (NCBI taxonomy): Eukaryota > Metazoa > Chordata > Mammalia > Primates > Cercopithecidae > Macaca > Macaca fascicularis. The sequence continues at coordinate 51,319,904 of NC_088390.1, forward strand.
ACCCAGTTCCAAAGTTGCTTCCTCATTTTTGGGTATCTTTTCAGCAGCGCCCCACTCTGCTGGTACCAATTTACTGTATAAAGACATACCTGAGAGTGGGCAATTTACAAAAGAAAGAGGTTTAATGAACTTCCAGTTCCATGTGGCTGGGGAGGCCTCACAATAATGGCAGAAGGCAAGGAGGAGCAAGTCACATCTTACACAGATGGCAGCAGGCAAAAAGAGCATGTGCAGGGAAACTCTCAGTTTTAAAACCATTATATCTCGTGAGACTTATTCACTATCATGAGAACAGCATGGGAAAGACACGCCCTCATGATTCAGTTGTCTCCCACTGGGTCCCTCCCTTAACACATAGGACTTATGGGAGCTACAAGATGGGATTTGGGTAGAAACACAGAGCCAAACCATATCAGAGGCACAAAGGAACATCTTACATGGCGACAAGTGAGAGAGCATGTGCAGGAGAACTGCCCTTTATAAAACCATCAGATCTTGTGACACTTATTAACTATCACGAGAACAGGAGGGGGAAGCCGCCTCCATGATTCAGTTATCTCCTCCTGGTTCCTCCCATGACACGTGGTGATTATGGGAACTACAATTCAAGATGAGATTTGGGTAGAGACATAGACAGACCATACCAATGGGCAAACCCTAGGCTTGTGGACAGCAGTAATGCATAAGCTACACAATTTACAATCTAGCAGGGATCCAGACACACAAACAACTGTTCATAGAGAGTGATATTTCTTATGGGTACCAGAAATGCGTGTCTACTTGGTTATTTTTCCATAACTTAAATTTCTATAAATGTCTCCATCCCCACTCCTGACCAATCACTTAGTCAAGCCAATTCCAGGTTGCCTCAGTCAAGCCTTCTCCTTTGACTCGGGTCTTTCTCCCTCCCAAAACACTCCTCCTGAGGACTGCATCTGAATTCTAAACAACATACACTGAATAGGCATTAGAGGTGGGGAGGCATCTGATACCTGGGTGTCACCTGGCACCATTGTGCTGAACTCTACCTGATGCCCAAGTATGGTTACCTGGGGTGGGGCTTACCTGTCCCTCTCCTTTGCCATGGTGCTGATGCCATCAGGATCTGCCTGCTGGCTGTCTTTGTCTTTAGTGGAGATACAGGGAAAGTTGGAATTCTTTCACACCGCTTTGGAGCCTCAGGAAAGTGAGGGTGGCTACTTCAGATCCTTTCTGCCGTCAGCTTGTCTCATAACAGTCTTTGCCTTCTGCTTTTAGGCCACAGGGGTATGAGGAACACCTGCATGATGCCTGGGTCCCAGCCAAGAATTAGGGCACAGTTCCTGAACTCTTCAATACCCCCACTTATCAGGGGACACTATCATCCCGCCCTCTTTGAAGCTGACTCTGGGGAAGAGGGCCCCTTCTCAGGTGCATTCACCATTCACCATCTGCTTTCATTCTAACCCTCTCAGGTTCTTCCTCCTAGGAGATGGACATGGGTGGAGGGGAGCCTAGCTCAGCAAATTTTCTGTTAAATCAATACTGCTTAGACCTGGGCTAGGATGTTTATCTTAATATGCAATAATTTGACAAAGTTATTCCTGCTTTTTATTCTCATCTTGGACTCCAGAGACTTTTCATTGAGCCACCTGTATGCAGAAAGACCTCAAGAGGATGAAAGAGCCAGATGCAGTAATTGGGTGACACATCATAACCAATGAGCATAAAAGCAGCATCTTTTCCTTTCAGGAACATAATACAATGTGGAAAACAGGACAGAGGGGCAGTCGATGTCTTCATCAGGGACCACATTCTTGCAACGGAGTTAAGTGCATCATCCTTCAAAAAGAGCTGATCATTCTCTTCTAGTCTGTGCTGGTTACCTTCTGAGATTAAATAATAATAGGAGCTTAGGTTTGCCTAACTCTTCACAATTTACCAAGCAGGACCCTATAAGGCAAGCACTTTATCTCCCTTACTGCATTTGATTACTACACCCTCGTGAGCAGGGAGGTCTAATGATCCTTATTTCACAGATGAGGAGACCAGGGTTCAGAGAAGTTAAGGGACTTGGCCCAGGCAAACCATAGAATGACAACAGTTGTTAGAACTGACCATCTCCAGTTTCTGTATTCTTCGTGGTGGGTGTACTCAAAAGTGTGGCTCATCACCTTTGGAGAAGGAAGAAAATGGCAAGGCAGAAAGCCCATCTCACTGCTAGGGCTTCAGGGAAATTGCAATTATGTTACAATCAAGACAAAAGCACTAATTCTTCAGTGCTGGTAAACTGCTGCCCTTCAGGTCCATGGAGGGGACGGGAGTGTGTATGTCATAGCAAAAAGGGTTTACGTTTAGGTGTGATTTATTCATTCAACAAACATGAATTAAATGTCTACTAGTGCTGGGTGATGTTTGGGGTGCTAGGGGTACAAAGGATGAGTACCACAAGATTTGAGCAGCTTATCTCTAGTAAGGGAGATATGTGAACAAGTAAGTGAAATCCGATCTTACAAGAATCTTAGAGGTTGACACAGAGCTCGATTTGGCTCAAAGGAGGGATTTTTTTTTTTTTTGAGACGTAGTCTCACTCTGTTGCCCAGGCTGGAGTGCAGTGGCACGATCTTGGCTCACTACAACCTCCGCCTCCCAGGTTTACGCCATTCTCCTGCCTCAGCTTCCCAAGTAGCTGCGACTACAGGCGCCCGCCACCTCGCCTAGCTAATTTTTTGGTGGTGTTGTTTGTTTGTATTTTTAGTAGAGACTGGGTTTCACCGTGTGAGCCAGGATGGTCTCGATCTCCTGACCTCGTGATCTGCCTGCCTCAGCCTCCCAAAGTGCTAGGATTACAGGCGTGAGCCACCGTGCCCGGGGGCTCAAAGGAGGGATTGAACAGTCCTGGGTATCTGCACCATGACAGAGGTGGGAGGTATCATAGAGGAGGTGCCTCTTGAGCCAAGACTAAAGATGAGTGGGTTTTTTTAGGAGTGCAAAAGGCTAAAAAATACATAAATAAATAAAAATAAATGAGTGGGTTTTTGCCAAGTGAATAGGGAGATGAGGGGAAGGGACCCCACCTTATTTCTCCTAAATCAGACTGTCTGAGGGTGAGGCCGGGGAATCTGCATCTTAAGCCCGGCCTCTATGTTATGGGGGAAGTCCAGAGGCATGAAGTGATGTGAAATATCTTGAGAAATGCACTTCCATGAAACCGAATCCTTATGTGCAGCAGGGAATTAAATGGAGATAAGACTGAAGAACTTGGAAAGCTAGGTCCTCGATAGCCTTGTAAGCCATGCTGAGAGGTTAGAATTTTCCCTCTAAGCCCATGCTGACCAGAACAGCAGCCACAAGCCACATGGGTTGATAGAGCGTTTGAAATGTAGTTAGTGTGAGTGAGGAATTTAATTTTTAACTTTAATTAATTTAAATGTAAAAACTGATACTCAATTCAGTTCTTGGAAAGCTTTTTGTTTTATTTTATTTTTGAGATAGGGTCTCCCTCTGTCACCAAGGCTGGAGTGCAGTGGTGTGCCACCACGCTTGAGACAGGGTCCTGCTGTGTTGCCCAGACTGGTCTCAAACTCCTGGGCTCAAGTGATCCACCCACCTTGGCCTCCCAAAATGCTGGGAGTATAGGCGTAAGCCACTGTGACTGGCCAGAAAACTTTTAAGTATGTTCGGAACAGCTTGGATAAGTACATCTACTCTGTCAGTTATGAAATCTAAAGACAAATCGAGTCATTTCAGTGAAAATATAGCATCTGAATTGAGGTGTGCTGTAAGTGAAGAAATATACGCCAGATTTCAAACATCTGGCATGAAATATTAATGATTTTTGTATTGGTTACAGGTTGAAATAATACTTTTGATACATTGGGTTCAATACTATACATTTTTATGTGAATTTGACATTTCTTTTTACTTTTTAAATTTTCTAGTAGCCACATAATATTACATATGTGGTCCATATTATATTTCTATTAAACATTACAGATAAGGACGATAAGAGCATGCATCAGATTCCCTGGCGGGCTTAAGATGCAGATTCCCTGGACTCACCCCCAGAGAGTCTGATTTAGGAGAAAGAGGGTGGGTCCCAAACATTTTCATTACTAACTAGTTTCCAGATCCTGCCGCTGCTGGTGGTGGCGGTTTGGATACCTCACCCTGAAAACCTTTCCTTATGATACTTGGTGACCAATTGGATATATCAAGAGAAGGAGAAGAAGTCTATGAAGATGTCCAGATTCCTGCTATGACTATCTGAGTAGACAGGGACTAAAAAGAGGAGAAGCTTATTCGAGAAAGAGTAGGATAGGTTTAGTTTGGGATATATTGAGTTTGAGGTCCCTTTGGAGCTCCTAGGAGGAGATATCTCAAGAGTAATTGTATATCTATGGATCTGGAACTCAAGGAAGAGATCTCACTGTAATTAAAGATTTGAAAGTCATCAGAATTTAGTTGGCCCTAAGTATGAGCAATATTGCCCAGAGAATCAGTGCAGTACGAGAAGGAAACAAGCCTCAGGATAGATTCCCATAGTGAAGCTATGTTTTGATAAAAATCATTAGTGTTCAAGAAAAAGAAGATAGGCATAAATTTCCACTTGTCGTTTTTAACCATCTGCCTCTTGTGTTTGATCACAGTGACCAAGGTTTAGGGAACAGTTTCATAGGGCTTCAAGATCCTTCTTAAGATTCGAATCAATGGTTAGCTGTTTCATCAATGACACAGAGGAAGTTAAACAAAGGCTTTATTTATAAATTTGATTATTAATAAAATAGGCTTGACCAAATAACAGAAACCCCAGAGCTTCAATGTCTTCATCTATAAAATTGGAACACTGATACTTCTCTCACAGAGTTGCTAGGAAAATGGCAATAATGTATGTGGAGCATGGCACCTGATCTACCCAGAATAGTATCTCAATAAAGGTAATCATTATTGCTATGAGACCAGCTTCCAGGTGAGTCTGCTTCCCTAATTAAACCTTATGGGAGATGGGCCAAGGAAAGACTCCATTTACATGGAATTCCACCCCATGCAAAAGAGTGATTTAAAGCACTGAAAATAGCAATAATAATTTCTGTACTATTGTAATAGTAATTTTATAATTCAGAGGGGGAGAAACCCAATTACTTAGGACAATGTGTATTGTACATGGTTTCACTGTGTTTTTGTAGCAATTGAAGTAGAAGGAAAATAGCCTTCCTATATGCTAGACAGTCTGGATATATTATTGCATTAAATTTCACTATAATACCTTTAAAATAAGGTCACAGTGAATGGCTCCAAGTGTTTCCTGGGATGAACTGGGTCTCTTTGATCCCAAGAAATGACATCGCTAAGGCAGTCAAAAGCTGGGTCATCGCAAGTGGCTTGTTGTCATGTATTCAGAGTAGCAGATGGCTGGCCACAGTTCTGATTCAATTGATGGGCATAGTCAGACCTGGTAGACAAGCACAATCTTTCTTTTGTTCATTTAAGCCATTTTCTCTATCACCCTCTTCTGTTCTCATTTTCTTTGGGAGCCTCAGCACTTTCTTTGATTTGCCTGCTATTTTTTCCCAAACAAAACCCTTCTCCACCTGAGACAGAAAGTCTTCCTCACATTACCTTTAATCTGAATATCACTTTCAGCGTCTTAACTAGAGAGGCTTATCAAGTACAGCTGCTTTGATTTAGATGTGGTCTGGAAAGAAGAACAAATTGAATTTGTGGGACATGACTGACATCTCTCCTAGTCCTCCTCTACTTTTCTTTCCAGAGGATTCATCCTTCTCCAGGTCTTGGTGTGCTAATGAAATAGACATTTTGTTTGTTTGTTTCTGCTAGGCACAAAAGGAGACCCAAATGTATTTATGAACGGTTTGTTTTTGAGGTGGGCTGAACAGAATCAAAGCCACAAATTCCACCAACGAAGGCCCAAGATGTATAAAAGAACAAAGGAAACCATTAAAAATGACAAAAATAAAATCAGAGGCCCATGAGATTCTCTGTAGTTATTTTATTAAGGAGTGGAAGGAGATTATTTTATATATATATAAATGTATGTCATTAACAAATTTTATATTATTTACCAAATGACCAGGTAGGCTGTGCTGTTTAAAAAAAAAGTGTATCTAACTAACCCTGTTCCATACCTCCTTCCTAACCTCTACCACTCGGCCACAGAGAACCTACCAAGTGATCAGCAAACTCACTTTTATGTGTAAACACTTCTCTGAATATTACCTATACCTCCAGGCCTTAGTTGAAATCCAAGGTAATTGTGTGCCCTCTGTTATAGTCTTAATGTTTGTTTTACCCCCAAATTCATATGTTGAGATCCTAATCCCCAAGGAAAGATAGTTTTTTGTTTTTGTTTTTGTTTTTGTTTTTTTGAGATGTAGTCTCCCTCTGTCGCCCAGGCTGGAGTGCAGTGATGCAGTCTCACTCACTGCAACCTCCTCTTCCCAGGTTCAAGTGATTCTCCTGCCTCAGCCTCCCGAGTAGGTGGGACTACAGGCATGCACCATCATGCTCAGCCAATTTTTGTGTTTTTAGTAGAGACCAGGTTTCACCATATTGGTCAGGCTGGTCTCGAACTCCTGAACTCATGATCTACCCTTGTAGGCCTCCCAAAGTGTTGGGATTACAGGCGTGAGCCACGGCGCCTGGCCAGAAAGATAGTATTAAGAGCTGGAGCCTTTCAAAGGTGATTAGATCATGAGAGCAGAGCCTTCATGCATGGGATGGGGATGCTTACAATAGAGGCCTGAGGAGCTTGTCTGTCTCTTCCACCACCTGAGGACATAGCAAGACAGTGCCATCTATGAGGAATGGGGTCTCTACAGACACTGAATCTGTTGGCACCTTGATCTTGGATTTCCCAGTCTCTAGAATTATGAGAAATAAATATCTGCTGTTTATAAGCCACTCAGTTCATGGTGTTTTGTTACAGCAGCCTGAATGGACTAAGGCATCCTCTTACTCTCCTACAGCTTAGGGCCAGATGGTAGGACATGGATTCTCCTTGTTTGCCATTGTTACATCCAGACAATTATTTCTCTATCCTCTTATTAAAGCAAAACTAAAACAAAAACACACAACAACAACAACAATAAACCTAGCTCCTTTGAAGCTCATGATGTTATACTTTATCTTCATCTCCCCTTTCTCGTCTGATTTCTTTTCCTCATTCGCTGAAGTATTAAGGACCTGGTTCAGGGTCTTTGTGTCTTGCAACCCGTGCCATTAATCTTCATAACTTTTGCAAGTAGGCATGCAGCTTGTTCCAAACCTTCTGCATCCACTCATCGGCCATCTCAACTCCACATCAGCCCACAAACTCATGACCCCACCCTGAATGTTGTTGTATCAACATATCTTAACCCTTCCAAAATAGTGATTTTACAGATCCATATTTTAGACCACATTTTCCTACCTTGCCAAGACTTCTTCAGCCTCATGGAGGCCGCCAATCAATTAATCTACTTATTTTTTTCCTTTGTCCTTCTGCCCTCTCTTGACATCACTTATGTCTTTATGACTTGTATTTCATGATTTGTCCATATCGTCATCCTTTGCCACCACCTTTGTTTATATTTATTTATTTATTTATTTATTTAGAGATGGAGTCTTGCTCTGTCACCCAGGCTGGAGTTCAGTGGTGCAATCTTGGCTGACTGCAACCTCTGCCTCCCAGGTTCAAGCAATTCTCCTTCCTCAGCCTCCCGAGTAGCTGGAACTACAGGTATGCGCCACCACCCCGGGCTAATTTTTATATTTTTAGTAGAGACGGGATTTCACCCTGTTGGCCAGGCTGGTCTCAAACTTCTGACCTCAAGTGATCTGCCTGCCTTGGCCTCCCAAAGTACTGGAATTTCAGGTGTGAGCCACTGTGCCCGGCCACCACCTTTAACTATTTTGCCTTTCTCTCCTTTCATCACATTTACCTTACGCACAGAACAGTTTCTGTACCAGTACCTCTGGGAATGGATATAGAAAAACCACACAATGGAGCAAATTACCATCACTTTAAATGAAAGATAACTCACTTCCAACGCATACAGCACGATGCCTAGGATTTCTACTGTAACTCTCTAGTAAACTTGATCTCTATTATGGTTAATTTTATGTGTCAACTTGACTGGGTTAAGAGACACCCAGATAGCTGGTGAAACATGACTGCTGGGTATATCTCTGAGGGTGTTTCTGGAAGAGATTAGCACTGGATCAGTAGTCTGAGTAAAGAAGATCTACCCTCACTAATGTGGTCAGGGATCATTCAATCCCTCAATGGCCCAAATAGAACAAAAAGGCAGAGGAAGGCCAAATTCTCTCTCCTTGAGCTGGGACATTCATCTTCTCCTGCTCTTGGACATCAGAACTCCTGGTTCTTGGGCCATTGTACTCTGGGACTTACACTAACTAGCACTATCTTTCTCTCCAGGTTTTACCCCTGGCTCTATGGAGTCTTATTCTTAGAGCCTGTGTTGATAGTTGTGTGTGTGTGTGTGTGTGTATGCACATGTGCATGTACACAAATCCACTCTCTGGCCTTCTCCATCCTGCTCTGTGCCTCTGTTCCCTGGCAGTGCTGGCCCATATGCATCTGTGAGCTCATTTGCCCCTTGTGTTCCTGTTGGACCCAGCCAATGGGATGTTTCTGCAGGAAATCAAAGGGTAAGGGGAGAATGAGGACGTCATATGTAAGTCCCAGCTTTAGCCCAGCTGGATTGCTGTGGGTTGACTATGTCCCTCTATCAAAAGGCTGCCACTCCCATTGGGAGCCTTCTATGTTCAGCTCTCCTCTCAGGGTTCTGAAACTGCTCCTTCCTCTGGCTTCTTCAGCCCTAGGGATAGTAAACCTCCAACTGTTTTTAACCCTGGCAGAATTACGCTGTCTTTTTCTGTTTCCCTAAACCTTGCCCACACCTTTGTAAATAGTCTCTTTATAAAATTCTGTTCAAACAACTTAGTTTGAATGTGCCATCAGATTCCTGCCGGGTTCCTATAGTTTCTCCTCTACCTGAACTATAAATATTTAAATTCCTCAGGCTTTGGTCTTAGACCCTTTTCTTTCTATATTTTTCCTAGTTTACTTCAATCACTTCTATTGTTGTACACTGACACTCTAATAAACTATATCCCTGACTGAGAACTCTCCTTTGATTTTGAGACTTGTATAGCCAGCTGTCTATTTGGAAGTCCTGTGGACAGTAACCATACTAAAAGAGCATGCTCCATTCCCTAATGTAAGTGTTACTGTCTGCCTAGCATCTGCTTATTACTATTGTCATTTCTGAGAGTCTGTTGTTACAGCAGGACTCCAGCTATTCCACTCCAGGTCATTCCCCTTACCCCCAATCATTTGTATTGTCTCTTCTTCTAAATTGGCCTCTACCCAAAGGCAGTAGGGACAGTTTATTCAAAGTACAAGGTATTCTCAATTAAAAGAGGACTTTGTTCTGAAAGCTTATCAGGAGTTTAGAATTCTTAATGCTTTTCCCCATAGAACTTATGCTATAGCTTATGCCTTGATTTTTGTTTACGTCACAAAGATTGCTGAAGGCATATTGTACTCGTAAGCTTCTCAAGGGCAATGATTGTATCTAATTTATCTTTAAAAACAGCTTTATTGAGGTAAGGTTCAAACATCATGCAATTTGTCCACTAAAAATAAATAACTCAATGTTTTTTAGTATATTCATAGTATACCATCATCACAATCTAATTTTAGAATATTTTCATTCCTTCCTGCAAAACAAATCCCACACCCATTAGCAGTCATTTTCTCATCCTACCACACCCCATTTCTAGGCAACCACGAATCTACTCTCAGTCCCTATAGGTTTGCCTATTTTGGACATTTCATATAAGTAGATTTATACAATGTATGGTCTTTTGTGACTGGTGTCTCTCACTTAGCATCATGTTTTTAAGGTTTATCATGTTGTAGTATATATTAGTACTTCATTTCTTTTTATTGCCAAATACTATTCTATCATATAGATATATGACTTTTGTGTATTCATTCATTCATTGATGGATGTTTAGTTTGTTTCCATTTTTTGGCTATAAGGAATAATGCTGCCATGAACATTATGTATTTTGTATAGAAATAAGTTTACATTTCTCTTAGGTATATAGCTAGGAGTGGAATTTTCAGGTCATGTAGTAACACTATGCTTAACTTTTTGAATAACTGTCAAATAATTTTCCAAAATAGTTGTACCATTTTACATCCTTGATTAATAGATATTTATTTCAGCACTTTATGTCTTCTTCCTGCTTTCTGGCCTCCTCTGTTTCTGATAAGAAGCTAGTTTAAATTTTACTGGGTTTCTTTTCATGTGATGAGGTGTTCTTCTTACTGTTTTTCAAGATTATCTGTGGCCACGCGTGGCGCCTCACGCCTGTAATCCCAGCACTTTGGGAGGCCGAGACAGGTGGATCATGAGGTCAGGAGATCAAGACCATCCTGGCTAACATGGTGAAACCCCATCTCTACTAAAAATAATAATAAAAAAAATTAGCCAGGTGTGGTGGCAGGCACCTGTAGTTCCAGCTACTCAGGAGGCTGAGGCAGGAGAATGGTGTGAACCCGGGAGGCGGAGCTTGCAGTGAGCCGAGATGGTGCCACTGTACTCCAGCCTGGGCGACAGAGTGAGACTCTGTGTAAAAAAAAAAAAAAAAGATCATTTGTCTCTCAGTATTTAACTAGGAAGTGTCTGAGTGTGGGTCTTTTTGTGTTTATCTTATTTGGCATTTGTTGAGCTTCTTGAATGGATAGATCAATATTTTTCACCAATGTTGGGAAATTTTTAGCCAAAATTTCTTCCATTTTTTTATCCCTTTTTCTCTCTCCTCTCCTTTCGGTGCTCTCATTACGTGTATGTTGGTGTGTTTCATGGCATTCCACATGTCTCTGAGGCTCTGTTTTTCTTAATTCTTTTTCCTCTCTCTTTATCAGATTGCATAATCTTTATCACTCTATCTATCTTCAAGTTTGCCAATTCTTTCTTCTGACAGTTCAAGTCTGCTGTTGGGCCCTCTAGTGAATAATTCATTTTCACTACTGTACTTTTTGACTCCAGAACTTCCTTTCAGCTGTGTGTGTGTGTGTGTGTAATTTATCTTTACTGATCTTCTGTATTTGATGAGATATTTTTACCATATGAGAGCTCTTCAAAAAATTCATAGAAAATGCATACAAAAAAAACTATGCATGAATTTCAAACTTCTTTTTTTTTTTTTTTTTTTTTTTTTGAGATGGAGTCTCGCTGTGTCGCCCAGGCTGGAGTGCAGTGGCCGGATCTCAGCTCACTGCAAGCTCTGCCTCCCGGGTTTTTACGCCATTCTCCTGCCTCAGCCTCCCGAGTAGCTGGGACTACAGGTGCCCACCACCTCGCCTGGCTAGTTTTTTGTATTTTTTAGTAGAGACGGGGTTTCACCGTGTTAGCCAGGATGGTCTCGAACTCCTGACCTCGTGATCCGCCCGTCTCGGCCTCCCAAAGTGCTGGGATTACAGGCTTGAGCCACCGCCCCCGGCCGAATTTCAAACTTCTTTGCACCAAATTAAACTCACACTAACTTGTTATGTCTGAACAGGATCTAGTTTGAGACAATAGGAAGGATAAGACATCAGCTGGAAAAGAGTCGCATTAGAGAAATATAAATTCTGCTAAATTGAAGCTGGAACAAACATCAAATTTATGGTGAATCTTCGGTGGAAGAATGGTGAAATCATTGATGCTTTACAAAAAGTTTATGGGGACAATGCCCCAAAGAAATCAGTAGTTTACAAATAAATAAATACAGAAATCAGCAGTTTACAAATGAATAATTCTTTTTAAGAAGGAATGAGACTACGTTGAAGATGAAGCCTGCAGCAGCAGGCCATAAACATCAATTTGTAAAGAAAAAAATTAATATTGTTAATGCCCTAATTAAAGAGGACTGATAATTAACAGCAGAAACAATAGCCAACACCAACACCATAGATACCTCAATTAGTTTATCTTAAAAACTTCTGACTGAAAATTTAAAATTGAGCAAATTTTCTACTTTATGGGTGCCAGAACCGTTGCACCCAGGTTAGCTGCAGACAAGAGCAGAGCTTTCAATGGAAGTTTTAAATAAGTGGGATCAAGATCCTAAAGCGTTTCTTCAAAGAACTGTAGAAGGAGATAAAACATGGCTTTACCAGTATGATCTTGAAGACAAAGCAGAATTAAAGCGATGGCTACCAAGAGGTGGACGTGGTCCAGTTGAAGAAAACATGGGGGTTGGGCGCAGAGCCTCACTCCTGCAATTCCAGCACTTTGGGAGGCCAAGGTGGGCAGATCACCTGAGGTCAGGAGTTCGAGACCAGCCTGGCCAACGTGGCAAAACCCTGTTTCTACTAAAAATGCAAAAATTAGCCAGGCGTGGTTACAGGTGGTGGGCACCTGTAACCCCAGCTACTTGGGAGGCTGAAGCAGGAGAACTGCTTGAATCCAGGAGGTGGAGGTTGCAGTCAGCCAAGATCATGCCACTGCACTCCAGCCTGAGCGTCAGAGCAAGACTCCATCTAAAAAAAAAAAGAAAAGAAAATGTGTGCTAGTTAAGAGCAAAGATTATGGCAAAAGTTTTTTGGGATACTTGAGGCATTTTGCTTCTTGGCTTTCTGTAAAATTAAAGAAAAATAACATCTACCTATTATGAGAGTGTTTTGAGAAAGTTAGCCAAAGGTTTGGCAGAAAAATGCCTAGGAAATCTTCATCATAGAGTCCTCCTCTGCCACAAAGCTCCGCTTATGCCTCTCAATAAACAAGGGCAATTTTGTAAGTTTAAATGGGAAATCTTTAAGCATACACCCTCCAGTCCTGATTTAGCTACTTCTGACTTCTTTTCCCCACCTAATCTTAAACAATCTTTAAAGGACACCCATTTTTATTCAGTTAATAATATAAAAAAGACTGCACTGACATGGTTAAATTCGCAGGACCCTCAGTTCTTTAGTGATGGACTAAACTGCTGGTATCATCACTTACAAAATTGTCTTGACCTTGATGGAATTTATGTTGGGAAATAAAGTTTATATTTCTTATTTTTACCATTTGTTGCTTCCACTTCCCAAGAACTTTTTGAAGTCCTCTCATACTTTTAATTTTATGCATGTTTTCTTAGAACGTATTTACAATAACTACTTTGAAGTCTTTGTCTGCTAAGTACAACATCTGGGCCCTCTCTAAGGCTATTTCTGTTGCCTGCTTTTTTTCCATGTATGGGTCATATTTCCTTGTTTCTTTTAATGTCTCACAACTTTTTACTGAAAACTGGCCATTTTAGTTCATATATCATAGCAATTCTGAATACTGATTATCTGGGGCTCGTTGTTTCCTTGGTCATTTGTTTAATAGCTAAGCTTAAGTACTTCTTCAAAGTCTATTGCAGTGTGCAGCTTCTAAGGTCCCTGCTTAGATTTTTTCCCCTTATTTTCATCGTTTTTTGTTTTGTTTTGTTTTTGTTTTTGTTTGACAGAGTCTTGCTCTTTCTTGCCCAGGCTGGAGTGCAATGGCACTATCTTGGCTCACTGCAACCTCTGCCTCCCATGTTCAAGTGATTCTTCTGGCTCAGCCTCCTGAGTAGCTGGAATTACAGCCACCCACCATCGTGCCCAGCTAATTTTTGTACTTTTGTAGAGACAGGGTTTCACCATGTTGGCCACGCTGGTCTCAAACTCGTGACCTCAGGTGATCCCCCCCTCCAGCCCTTGGCCTCCCAAAGTGCTGGGATTACAGGTGTGAGCCACCACACCTGGCCCCCTTATTTTTATCTTTTAGCCTGGCTACACAGGGGTTTTCTCTAGGTCAGCATAAGCCATTTATTAGTCAAAGGTTATGTCTCAGTGTCCTTAGTCTGTTAGGTTTTTTTACCCTTAACTGTTGGAAATTATATGTGTAATGTGGAGGCTCTTATCACAGTTCAGGGAGCTTCCTGCTTTTCTCCCTTGTTCACCTAGGAACTAGCAGCCTGGTGGTTCTCTCTCTGATTGCTTCTTGGAGGATGCAGCCTTGGGTATGCACACAGTCTTCCAGACTTTCAGGGATGACTACGATTTTATTTTTAAGCTTAGCTGTCTTGGAGTCACTCCTGAGTCAGAATAACATATTGTTCCGTCAGTTGTTAATCAGAAGTTGTGCTTATGCCCTTTTTACCAATAAAATTTCCACCTCTATGTTGATGGCCTGTGGGTGACTTGAGAAATGCTATGAAATCTGCCCCACATCCTTCTCTGATTTTTCCCAAGTGAGTGCAGCCTCGCACAGTCTTTCTGCTTCCCAGACTCGACTGTACTCATAGAAGGGCTCTTCTTGACTGTCTCTTTCCATGGACTCCCTATTAAACTTCTGAATACTCTGCCATTTTGTTTGTACATGCACATACCAGCTGCCTCTTCATTCCCCTCCCAACAAGATTACCTTTTTTTTTTTTAAGAATGCCCTTACATATGGAATTCACCCTTTTTTCCAAATAAAGTCAGTCTCCTCAGGCAGAGCTATGATGCTTTTGCTCTTTGTGGCTTGCCTTTCCCCCTAGGTAGAACCCCTGTGCCACTGCACTGAAGCTGGGACAGAGATCCTCTTTCCCCAGAGTGACATCCCTGCTCCATGAGTAGGTACTGGGGGAGGGGACTGTGGAGACCCCTTGTCTTCTCATCTTACCTCTCCCAGCATGTAACCTCTCGCTTGCAAGTGAACTGAGGTGTAGGAAACCAGTCCCCCAGTATTCTTGACTTGCTGTGCCTACAACAGAGCTTCTACCTTATAACTGGGGGCTGGATGACACTTCTTGGCTTGCTTATGTGGAATAGAACTTCTGCAGACTGGGGCTTACTGGGGTGAGAAATACTAGCATCCTGTCTCTTCTAGGGTGAAACCACAGCCTCAAACTAGGATGTAGAGAGAGATGGGGCCCTGTCTTGGCTGCTCATATACTGGGTAGAGTGTTTCATAATAGGGAGGAAGATTAATGGGCAAATCGCAGCTCAAATGCCACAGACTCTTGCTATATGATTGAAATTTTGTAGATTTTCTTGAATTAATGTTTCTTATTTGCTGCATGGCCCTTATAACACTTTCCAGAGACTTTGAATGATGGATAATTTAAATAATTTTCTCTAATTCAATTGTTGTTTTTCTGGGGAGAGAGTCCACCAAGCTTGTTATTCCATTCTCCCAGAAGTCCCACCTCTTAATTCCTCTTTATGTATTCACCATAATATCTCTTTGCACCTAACATAGAAGTGAAAAGCACACGCTCCAGTGTAACCAGCCTGAATTCAAGTCTCTAGTCTGACCCTTGTTAGCTGTGTTACTTAGCGCATGTTGTTAAACTAATAGTAGCTACCTCAGGGTATTGTGGTGAGAGTAAATGAGCTAATCCATGGAAAATGCCTAGCATGGTATTTGTCTCAGAATTAGCCATCCCCTAAAGGATCGCTGTCATGTTCATCTTGGTAACCCTGCATGATGACAGATTGCCACAAGGGGGCACCAAGAACCAGGTGTAATGATGAAGGACTAGCGGGATTCAGTTAGGTTGCCCCAACAGTTACATTTGTAGGCTCACGTTTACATTTGTAAGCTAACCAGAGGTAGGTATTTTCCCAGAAAATAAAAGATGGAGGTTGAAGGCACGTTATAAACATTGCCATACCATTTCCCACAGAAGATGGAAATTCAGGATCCTTCCTAAACATCACCAGGCCATTTCCCCAACTTGGAAACTTAGCTATGCAAAAGGACTTACGCTGTGAAAGGGGGAGTGCCTCTTTTGATTTGCAAGGTACTTTCCTGTGTACAAGATACTGTTCCATGAGTTGAGGGGATTCAAAGGTTCCCTTAAGGAGCAATCAACTGTAGTAATTTGGCATTTGCTTATTGAGTGTCTGCCATATGCTAAAGATTCTCAATAGCTTAAGGCATCATCCTGCCATTCCTTTTGTTTTTATTGAAGAGTTCCCCAGAGGCTTGGCTGAGGATTTAGCCCATGTCCAGAGGATGACAAAAAGTCAACAGACAATCTGGAGCAGGGAGAGGGCAACTTAATGAAGAATTAGTTTAGTATGATTGATTGATTTTTCTTTCTTTTTTTTTTTTTTTTTGAGACAAGGTCTCACTCTGTCACCTAGGCTGGAGTGCAGTCGTGCGATCTCAGCTCACAGCAACCTGTTTCCCAGGTTCAAGAAATTCTCCTGTCTCAGCCACCTGAATAGCTGGTATTACAGGCACACACCACCACACTTGGCTAATTTTTGCATTTTTAGTAGAGACGGGGTTTTGCCATGGTGACTAAGCTGGTCTCGAACTCCTGACTCAAGTGATCCACCTGCCATGGCCTCCCAAAGTGCTGGGATTGCAGGTATGAGCCACCGCACCCAACCAGAATGAATTTAGCTCGATTTATTTAGAGTGGAGGAAAGAAAAGCGTCAAAGGCCAGGGATGTCCCCGGCTATGTTGAAACAGATTGATGCGAAGTCAAACACTGTTAAAGCAGAAATTCCTAATACAACTAAATTTTAAGAGAAATCACAATAGTTAACAGAAATAAAAATGAAGCTGCTGTTCTGGCTGAAACAAGAGTAGCAAGCCTGGGTCTCCACTTACTAAGCTGCTTTCTCACCTTCTAGCAGTCCAGAAAATGGTAGTTTTTGAAAACAAAATTCAATGTTGGAAGAATCTTGCGTGCATCTCTGTGTAATACAGTTTGAAACCGGCTCTAACGGTTCAAACAGTAAGGTGAATGGATGAAGACCCAGGATAAAGGATGGTTGTGAGGATGGAGAAAATGAGGCAGAAGGATGGTCCAACGCCTTCACCCCGGCTGCCTCAGGGCACCCTTTCTGTGTCACAGCTGCATCCTTTTCACTTTGCATCCTTCTTCTTTGCACTATTTCTTCTGTTTTTCTTCTCATTCTGTCCATTGCTTCATGCTAGTCTAGATTGGTCTGAGCCTAATCTGTGGCATTAACCTTGTTTCTTGTCTTTAGTTATAATTCACATTTGCATCTTACCTCCCAGAAATAACCCAGTCTTCTCACGGACCTGGGAAGCCACTGTGTTGTTAGGATTTTTTAGCTTTTGTGAAAATGAGAAAAAAAAAAAAAAAAAAAAGAAG
This sequence comes from Macaca fascicularis, assembly GCF_037993035.2. Classification (NCBI taxonomy): domain Eukaryota; kingdom Metazoa; phylum Chordata; class Mammalia; order Primates; family Cercopithecidae; genus Macaca; species Macaca fascicularis. Next base: position 51,337,035 of record NC_088390.1, read on the forward strand.
GAAGAGCATCTAGCAACCGATTATATATTTCAGTTTGAAATACATATATGTTTGTTTATACACACACACACGTGCGTGCGCCCGTGCACGTGCGCGCGCGCGCACACACACACACACACATTACTTGCCTGGGATTAAATAGCTAACTAGGAAGTGGCAGAGCCAGGGCTTAAACCCACATCTGTCTGACTCCAAAGCTCTCATGCTTGGTATTTATGGATTCTAAGCTGCTTTGCCTGTTTTCCAGACCATCCATATTTGAGGTCCCTCCAACAATCCTACCCTGTTTCACATTCTAGTCAAAAGACATCTACCAACTTGAACGCAGTTAGGAAGGCTTTTGTACACAGCATTATCGTACATTCTCACGTCAATATCTTAGTTTGAGGATTACACTTTATTCCATTAAATTGAACAAATATTTATTGGGTGATTACTGTCTATCAGGTACTGAATAATAGAAAAATATATATAGAGAGAGATTAACTGATCTCAAACCACTTTCATACTTTATCTCATTCAATCTGCATAGAAACCTCATAAAGTAGTTATAGTAGGTAAAATTATCCCAATATTCCAGATAGGCACACTAAGGTTCAGACAGTTTGATTGTTTGTCTAATGTCACACAAATCTTACCAATTCACCAAGGTCCAGCTAAGAATCTCCTGCACTAAGTCTTCTTTCAAGAAGTATGGCAGTGATGTGGCTCTACAGTTAGCAGCTTCCTGATTTGGTTTCTGGCAGTAGCATCAGCAGCTCTCCTAGCAGAGTGATCTTAGGGGCTGGGAGCTGTTCCTAGAAACTTAACTAGGAACCTGATCCTTGGACCTTCCCAACTATTAGTAATTCATTTAATACCTGGTAATAATTTCTTAGTTTTTAAAACCATCTGGAGTGGTTTCTAAAGTCTATAATTGGACCCTAACTGGTAAAATTACTAGCTAAAAATAATGAAGAAAAAAAAGAAAGAAAAATAATCATTATCAAGGTCATTCTTCCCTCATTCAAAAGCAAAAGAACTGCAGGAGAAGAAAGATAGCTGTGTAGTTAAATACCATTTCTACTCAGTGACTTGAGCAGAATAGTGTTGACTTTGTATCCTGTAATCTACCCATCTCATCCAGTTTCTATCTGGAGTTTCTCTGATGGAGAACCTTTTGCACAATCCCAAGAACAGTCACTTCTTTCATTTATAGACAGTTGTAGATTAAGCCAAAATGTGTCTGTCTGTCACTTGTACCCATGGGTACTACCTACCTCCATCTTTGAGAGCTAGATAAAATTGCACTGATTTTTACAGAAGCCCTTTCAAAAATATTTTTGACCCCTATTAGACCAGTTGAAATTTTTCTTTCCAACCGGGCATGGTGACTCATACCTGTAACCTCAGCACTTTGGGAGTACGTGATATATCTTTTTCTATCTTTTTACTTTCAATTTGTTTATGTCTTTGAATCTGCAGTTTGCCTCTTGTAGACAGCATGTAGTTGGATCCTGTGATTTCTAGTTTTTTTAAATTCATTCTGCCAATCTCTGTCTTTTGATTGGAGTGTTTAATCTACTTATATTTAATATAATTACTGATAAGATAGAATTTACTCAGGCCATTTTGCTATTTGTTTTCTATATGGCCTATCTTTTTTACTTTTTCTGTTTTTCAATTGTTGCCTTGTTTTGTGTTACATAGATATTTTCTAGTGTACCATTTATATTTCCCATGTCATGTCTTATACTATATATATTTTTAGTTATTTTCTTAGTGGGTGCTCTGGAGATTACATTTAACACTTTAATTTTTAACAATCTAATTTGGATTAATCCCAATTTAACTTCAATGGTATACAAAAACTGTGCCTATATATCTCCATTTTCTCCCCCGTCCTCGGTGCTATTACTGTTACAATTATACAAGTCCATCAACACAGTTTTATAATCATTGCTTTATAGAGATGTCCTATAAATCACATAGAAAAAGAAAAGAATTACAAACAAAATACATTCATACTACATTTTGTATTTATCTACGTAGTTACTTTTACTTATGTTCCTTATTTTTTCTTCATGAGTGTTTGAGCAAGTCTTCTTTCCTGTCAGCCTGAAGGACTCTTAGTAGTATTTCTTACAGGGCAGGTCTGCTGGTAATACATTCTTGTTTTAAAAAAAACCTGTCAATGTGTGGTTTTCTCCTTTATTTTTGAAGGATAGTTTTTTTGGTGAATACATAATTCATTTTTTTTTTTAAGAGATAGGATTTTGCTTCATGGCCAAGGCTGGAGTGCAGCATCATGATCATAGCTCCTTGGAAACTTGAATCACTTCTTGGACTAAAGTGATTCTCCTGCCCCAGTTTCCCAAGTAGCTTAGGACTACGGGCATGCATCACCACCCCTGGCTAATTAAAAAAAGAAAAATAGAGATAGGGCCTCACTATGTTTTCCAGGCTAGTCTCGAGCTCCTGGCCTCAAGCAATCCTCTTGCCTCAGTCTCCCAAAGCATTGCGGTTACAGGCATGAGTCACTGTACCCGGCCCAGATACAGAATTCCTTATTGACAGTCTTTTTCTTTCTGTACTCTGAATAAGGCCTCCATGGTTCCTGATGAGAAATCAGTTGTTAATATTATTGAAGATCACTTGTACATAATGAGTTGCTTCTCTTTTGCTGCTTTCAAAATTCTCCCTGTCTTTGGCATTTGATAGGTTGATTATAACGTGTCTAGGTGTAGCTCTCTTACATTTATCCTACTTAGAGTTCATTGAGCTTCTTAGATGTGCAGATAAATCTTTTTCATCAAATTTGGGAAGTTTTTGGCCATTATTTCCTCAGATATTCTTTCTTCCCCTTTTTTCTCTTGTCTGTTCTGGAACTATCATTATATGTATGCTGGTGGGCTTGATGGTGGGTCTCTGAGGCTTTGTTTTTCTCAATTCTTTTTACTTTCTGTTCTCAGACTGGATAATTGCAAGCAGCCCATCTTCAGATTCTTTGATTTGTTATTTCTGCTCACTCAAGTCTGCCATTGGATTTCTCATTTCAGCTATTGTACTTTTCAACTCTAGAGCCTCTATTTTATTATCTTTTTATAAATTCTATAGCTTTATTGATATTCTACATTTGCTGAAGCATGTTCTCATTTAAAATGATACTTTGATTTTATTTTTATTTATTTATTTATTTATTTATTTATTTATTTATTTAAGACAGGATCTTACTCTGTTACCCAGGCTGGAGTGCAATGGTGAGATCATAACTCATTGCAGCCTTGACCTCCTGGGCTCAAGTGACCCTTCCATCTCAGCCTCACCGGTAGCTGGGATCACAGGTGTGCACCACCACGCCTGGCTAATTTTTGTATTTTTTTGTAAAGACATGGTCTTGCTATATTGCCCAGGCTGGTCTCAAACTGCTGAGCTCAAGTGATCCTCCTTCCTTGGTCTCCCAAAGTGCTGGGATTACAGGCATGAGCCACCATGTCCTGCTTTTATTTTATTCTTTACACCTGGTTTTCTTTAGTTCTGTAAGCATATTGATAGTAGTTGATTTAAATCCTTTGTCTAGTAAATCTAACATCTGGGTTTCCTCAGAGAAAGTTTCCATGAAGTACCATTTTCTCTGTATATGGGCCATGTTGTCCTTTTCTTCTCTGTCTCATAATTTTTTATTGAAGACTGGATATTTTAAATGATATAATGTGGCAACCCTGGAAATCAGATTCCTTTCTTCTCCAGAGTTTGTTATTGTTGCTGTTTGTTGTTGTTGTTGTGTTGTTTGCTTATATAGTAATTTTTATAAGTTAACTCTGTGAAGTCTCCACTCAGTTACTCTAGTGGCTAGTAATGATTGGACAGAAATTTTCCTAAGTGCTTGGCATTAATAAGTTTGTTAGCTTTTGCCAAAGAGCTCTCTCTATGTGTTGCAATGTGTATTCAGTGCTCTGGCAGGCAGTCTATAATGCTGCCTTAGCCTTCACTTCCTATTTGTGCAGAGCCTCAAGGTCCACCAAAGGCAAGAGAGTAGGGTCTTCTCAGGTCTTTCCTGGGCTGGCCTTCTAGATTCCCAGAAACACGCTGGAACTTTTAAAAGTCCTTTGTGGGCAGTTTATGGCTCAGGTTTTCCTTTAAAGACTTCTGTCAGCCTCTTGTTTTTCCCAAATGTTTTCTCTGCTTCAGGCAGCTGTAATGTTTAACAATTACTGGTGATTGTTTTCAACAAATGTTCCAGGCCGTTTACATGGAGCCAGCTCTGAGTCTGGTTAAATAAAGACAAGCTCTGAGATTAGAGATTTCCAGGGAGTTACCAGACAGGTCAAATAGTGACAATCTCTAAAGATGAGACTTTTGGGGTGCTCCAAACATGTTCTGCTTTCTCTGGCGGCTGCTAAGATGCTGATTTTCACTACTACCATGGTTGTGAGGCTGCTGGTGTTCAAGGCTATTGTGATGCTAAGGAGACGGGGATGGGAGTAGGACAAGTTAAAACGCCACAGGGCTCTTTGTTCTTACTGAGATTCAATCATTTTCCCTGAAAATACTCCTTGTATTGTTGAAAATCTTTGGTTAATTTCCAGAGTTCCGAGAAGTTGATTATAACAATTTTTGGCCAATGTCTCACTGCTTTTATGGAGAAACAGATTTTGCAGAGGTTCTTACTCTGCCATTGTGAAGGTCAGAACCCTCAGTTGCAGTATTTTCTAAGTAACCACATCACATTGCTCACTCATACTTCACTTGTAGTCACCAAAATCTCTGAGTTTTTTGTTATCAACCACTGGTTACTCCTTCTTGTAGTTGATTGTTTTAAGTAGATTTAAGACATTTCATTTTTGCTAATTAAGTTTCATTTTCTTAACATTTGTTATAGTTCCAGGATAAATTATTTTGAATCCTGACATCAATAAGATTTTTTTTTTAACTTTCTTTTAAGTCATAGATAACATTACTGGTCAAATCAGTGCATAGATCAGCTTATTTATTTATTTATTTATTTTTTTAAGACAGAATCTTGCTCTTTCACCCAGATGGGAGTGCAGCGGTGTGATCTTGGCTCACTGTAGCCTCTGCCTCCCAGGCTCAGGTGATTCTTGTGCCTCAGCCTCTCAAGTAGCTAGGACTATGGATGCACACTACCATTCCTGGCTAAGTTTTGTATTTTTAATAGAGACAGGGTTTCACCATTTTGGCCTGGCTGATCTTGAATTCCTCCTCCACTGGATATCCCCTCTAGGGGCACATTTGTTTTCCATTAACTCTTTTTGAAATATGTGTCTATTTTCAAATAGTATCTCTAACATGACAAAATCTTACCAGTAAGACAACTTTTTCTAAAAAGGAAAGTTAGTTTCTAATGATTTATTCATAGTGAATTTTCCCAACTCTTCTTGTTTACTATTTCTTTACTCTTCACACATCATTTGTTTCTACAAAATATTATACTAACTGAAGTATCAGGGATCCATCATTGTTTTTGAAAAGTGGGGCAGACATCTTTCTATCCTCAATTTTCTAGGCTCTGTTTCATTTCCCCACACATTTCTCAAAGGGCAATAGCAATTGTGCAAGAATTCAATCTGCAACCTTAGCAATCTTGTCCCTGGTAAAGGAAAGGCCAGGAAGAACATAGTCTGGGGAAAAAACAGCTACACTGGTGGGTTCCAATATGGGCAGCCTGGGCAACTAACAGATAGCTGTTGGTGAGATGTGGGAAATCAACCACATCGGAGTTCCAGACCACGCTCAGAAGGATGTGGGGTGGTTCAGGGCTGGCTGTTTTTGTAATCATGACAGCACCCAGTCAGTAACTAGTGGATGGAGTAGAGAGGATCCAGCACTCCCCACCCCCCAGGCGAGGGAACTGGGTGAGAGTGCTGTAGGATAATAAAGCCCAGCCAAGGTGACTGAAATTCAGAGCTGGAGCTTCAGATCCAGTCCCTAAGACAGGAGTCCTGCCCAGTGAACTAGACCAACTATGCTGGAACAGAGGGCACTAACCCTCTTGAGACCCACTGCTGACTCGTTTCCTGTCTGTCTCAGGACGGCTCCAATAAAGCGTAGAACAGCTGTGATTCCAATCCTGAGGGGTCAAAGAAGGCAGGAGCTACCCAGAAATACGATTTTTGAGAGTTTGCACAGTATAATGGAAATAAAGATTTAGGGAGGCTAAGTAGTCAAATCCCTTGGCAAGTTACTTAATATCTTTGAGTTTTAAGTTCCTCATTGATAAAATAAAGATAATAATGTCTCTCTTGCAGGATTTGTATGAAGTAAAAAGTTATACCTCAAGTACTCAACACACAAGAGGCCCAGGAGGGGAATTTCATTTCGCACTTCATTTTTTTCTCAGAGCAATTTCCCATCTGTACTGCCAGATGGCGCCCGTGAGCAGTGCCGCCCTTCCCTAAGGCTTTTCTTTCCACGCTTCGGGCGCTAGGTAATCTTCCTCTCTCTTAGTACTCAGGCTGGCATTTAAAATCCAGTGTTGCACACAGACTTTGTGTTTCTAATCCATCTGCTCCATGAAGAACTGTGAAACCCAGAAATACCTATTTCTAGTCAGACACCCATTTCTCCAATAGGATTTGTCAGATGATAAGGCTTTGTGATATAACCATGCAGCTGGGCATTCAAAAGAAGTCAAACAACCCTTAATTAGGAATCTGGTTTTTTGCACATTTACCCCCACTATAAGCGTGTAAAGACGTAACGGTCACGCCGTGTAGGTTTGAATCTCAATGTTAGCATTAGGTGAGTGACCTTGGAAAACTATTTGACCTCTCTAAATCTCACTTTCTTCATCTATGAAATGGTTGTAATAATAGTAGCTGCTTCATAGGATTGTTGTGAGGTTAAATGAGATAACATACATAGGATACTCAACACAAAACCTGGCTCACAGTAAGTGCTCACTAAGTGTAAGCAATTATACTAACAAGAGCATAAGCTTTGAAGTCAGATGGAAATAGATTTGACTCCTAGCTCTTCGACTTAAAAATTGCATGATCTTAAATAACTTATGTAACCTCTCTGAGCCCCACTTGCCTCGACAGTGCAAGATTATTATGAATATTGCAGTGACATATATGCTATACCTTTTACTTTTTTTTGTATTATGAGCTATTTCAAACGGATTTGTGCTTACCTACCACAAACAAACAAACAAACAGAAATAGCCCAGTGATTTTCATGAAAGCAAATAATAGAATCAGGTTGAAGAAAAAGCAAAGGCAGGAAAAGTAAGAAAAAGACAGAGATAAGACTAGGCTCGTAGATAACATCATAAGATTAGGTCAGAAATTTAGCTTTGAGCTTCTTAGCATCCAAGGCAATAAAGAAGGGAAATATGGTTCGTTAGATGATTCACAGTGCCAAGATAAATGCAGAGGAGTTCTGAAGAAGAAACCCAGCTATTCCTAGTTCTGAGACTTAAGAGACTATAGCACATGGTGGATACACAATAGATATATAAATGCTAGCTGTTCTCATCTACAGCACAGAGGAAAGAGTGAGTCTAAGAATAAGGGCAACATGGGAGAGGTAACTTTCGAGGCGAATAAGACTGAAGAAAGATCTTCCAAGTGCCTGGGGGGCTGGAGAGGAGTGGGAGCCTGTACATAGGCGAAGCGGGTGACAGTATCTGGACTGTCCCCACACATCAACAGCAAGGCAGCTTTAAATGTGGTTTCACACCGGGGTGAAGGTGTTTCCCTCTGGCTGAAAGGCCCAGGAACTTTGTGGTATGAGGAGGCTGGAGGGAAAGGATGCCTTGCAAGCATTGTCCAAGCAGCTGTTTTGGTTTAGAGGCTATCCCTACTGGACATCTGGTGTTTAATGACAATCTTTTTTTTTTTTTTTAGTGTGTTTTCTTTTGTTCTGTTTTCCTGAGGACCCAGACTTAGGGTTCTCAAGGAAAGAAAATGGTCAAGATAGCTGTAGGAAATGCTACCCTTTTTCTTCAATGTAATGACCTTCTCAGCCATTAGAACCAGTGGAGAGATTGTCACGTGGCGAAAGGGATGGAGCTTGGAGGTGCAAGTGAAGAAGGAAAGATTCTGGTATCATTTAAACAGTAGGGAAAACAAAAACATAGGAATATTGCTTTAACAGGACACCCACATTCCTTTTCTCTGTGGCGTCTCAGAGAGGAGACTCTCAGAGCTGAAATTTTTACTTCTAGCTCTTCAGTTTGCAGATGAAGACTCTGAGGCCCAGAGGGCTCAAATAAATGTGTTTACATCATTTAGATCCCACAGACAGTTCATATCAGAGCCAGGTCTGGGACCTATGCCTATGGATTCCTAGGCCACATGGCATGTAGAAGAAGGTAGTCTTCTATAACATGTGTTACCATCTAGAGAAGAGACCTGAGGAGTAAGTTTGGGTGTCAGTCCGCAAGGCAGTAAAGCACATGTGAAACAGCTGTGGAGATATGGTCAGGGGCCTTTCTGCATTGTGATGGCTGTGTTTGCCTCCTGGTGCTTCAGTGGCCGCAACCCAACAGCTGTAATCCCCATGGAGCTCTCCCTGCTGGCCTGCTGTGGGAGATCCCACATTGCCGTCGACCCACCTGGTACCTATGATGCTTCTTTGCTCAGTGAATAAGCATCTGTTCAATCATACATTGACTATCCGGTAGGGGCCAGGAACTGTACTAGGCACTTGAGTTAAAAATACAGAATACCTCTCTTAATGGGCTTCACAGTCTAGGTTAAATAGACAAGGGTAAGTGTGATGATCATTATAATAAAGATTCTATAGGAACACAGAAGAGAGAGCATTTTGCCCCGCCTAGGAGTGGAAAGTGGTCAGGGAAGGTATCTGAAAGAAAGGCTGAACTTAGACTGAAGTAGGAGTAGGAATGGACAGGAGGGGAGGGAAGAGGGCACAGTAAGCAGAGGGAGTCACCAGGGAAGGACACTGTGGCATGAGAAGGCATAAAATGTTCAGAAAATGGGAAGTGGTTTGATTTCCCAGAGTTGGGTATGGAGAGGACATATTTATTATGCAAAAACTGCAATTACTTTTGTACCAACCTAATAGTACCATACTCATTGCTTTCCTTTTTTTTTTTTTTCTTTAGACAGAGTCTGGCTCTGTTGCCTAGGCTGGAGTGCAGTGGTGCCATCTTGGCTCACTGCAACCTCTGCCTCCTGGGTTCAAGTGATCCTCCTGCCTCAGCCTCCTGAGTAGCTGGGACTACAGGTGCCTGCCACCACGCCCGGCTAATTTTTGTATTTTTAGTAGAGATGGGGTTTCACCATGTTGGTCAGGCTAGTCTCAATCTCCAGACCTCAGGTGATCTGCCTGCCTCAGCCTCTCAAAGTGCAGGGATTATAGGCGTGAGCCACCGCTCCCAGTCTATACTCGTTTCTTAGAGCTGCTGTAACAATACACCGTAAACTGCTTAAAACAACAAAAAATGTGGTCTCTCACAATTCTGGAGGCCGGAAGTCTGAAATCAATATGTCAACGGAGCCACCATCCCTCTGAAGGCTTTAAGGGGGAATCTTTCCTTCCCTCTTCCTAGATTCCGGTGACCTCCACGACTCCTTGGCATTCTTTGGGTTGTAGCTGCCTTACTCCAGTCTGTCTCTATCTTCATATGGCTTTCTTCTCTCTCTGTGTATCTATCTCTTCTGTGTCTGCGTGTCTTCTCCTCTTCTTATAGGGGCATCGGTCATTGGATTCAGGGCCCATCCTAATCCAGTATGACCTTATCCTAACAAATTACATCTCCAAAGAGTTTATTTTCAAGTAAGGTCACATTCTGAGGTTATGGATGGACATGGATTGTGGGAGGACATGATTCAACCCACTCTAAGTACTTTACTGAAGAGAGAGTAGCCAAAGACCCCTAATCCAAATACCTTGATTCACTACCTAGGTGAATTTTGAATTGGGAAAGTAGAAGAGAGACAAGAAGCAGGTTACTCAGGCTTATCATGACCCTGTCACCCGGTTCCTAACCCCACAACCCAATCACCCGAACGAGCTGTTGACAGCCCTTCATAATGACTTCTTTGTGTACCTCCTAGTGCTCTTCACCTAAAAGATGCCCAACCAACCAAAGGGAATGAGAAACAGGATGTTACTGGGAACAAGTATCTCTTTGCTCATCTCAAGTTCCTTTGGCCATAAAGTGGGGGTAGAAATCATTGCCCAGCCCACCTTCGAGGGTTGCTGGAGGATTTTAAAAGATAACTGATTGAACAAGTATATTGCAAGCTGTAGAGACCACAGACTTATTAGAGAATGGTGTTCTGATACCTTCCCTTCTCATACCACACTCCCCTCGACACCCTCTCCCCAACCCGCTGTCAGAAAATAAGCAGGGGTAGTGGGATATACCTAGCCGAAATCCGTGTTTTCTTCTGCTTTAGACACACAAGGAAGGCAGGCTCTGAGAGGAGCATCCAAGTCCCCCCTCTTCTTGGGACTTTGCCCTAAATAACCTTTGCATAGACAGAGTGTTGTTGCTTCCAAGTGTTCATGCCCAGGACGTTAAAAATGAGCTAATTAGAGATTACAATTAGGTTTGAATTCCTGAACGCAACACTTGCATTTTTGCTGCCCTCTCAGAGACAATTGAATAGTCACTAATTTTTAGGACTTCAATACCTTTAGGGCTTCCTGGCCTGCCTAGGACAGGCATAGCATGATCTCATCAGCCCAGGGTAGTAGCTTATTATCTCAGCAATCATCTGTTTTCTAAGAATTCTCCGCAGGACCAGTTCCTGGTATAGTTCTGATTGTTATCTTTGTACCCTCTATATGACATTCTAGCTCACCCTGCCCAGGCATAGTAGAAGGGGACAGGATTGGAGATCAGGACATCTGGGTTCCAGGCATGACTGTTACATATAAAGTTGGTGGCTTTGGTTAAGTCACTGCTGTCTTCTGGTCTTCAATTTTTGTATCTATAAAAAAAAGTATTAAAATGTTTTCATATGTGAGTTGTTTCTGTGAAAAGTGTCCCTGAATGTCATCATTTTCTCAAAAGCGTCTATGACCAATAAAGATTAAGAATCCTTAGACTGGTTGATTTATAATCTTTTTTTTTTTGAGACAAGAGTCTTGCTCTGTCGCCCAGGCCAGAGTGCAGTGATACGATCTTGGTTCACTGCAAGCTCCGCCTCCCGCGTTCACGCCATTCTCCTGCCTCACCTCCCAAATAGCCATGACTACAGGCGCCCGCCACCACACCCGGCTAATTTTTGTATTTTTAGTAGAGATGGGGTTTCATCATGTTAGCCAGGATGGTCTCGATCTCCTGACCTCGTGATCCGCCCACCTCGGCCTCCCAAAGAGCTGGGATTACAGGCATGAGCCACCACACCTGGCCATTTGATTTATAATCTAATTTATCTTCTTTTTTTTCTTTTAGAGACGGAATCTCACTCTGATGCTCAGACTGGAGTGCAGTGGGGTGATCTCGGCTCACCTCCACCTCCCAGGCTCAAGTGATTCTCCTGCCTCAGCCTCCCAAGTAACTGGGATTACAGGTATGTGCCACCGTACCCAGCTAATTTTTGTATTTTTAGTAGAGACCAGGTTTGGCCTTGTTGGCCAGACTGCTCTCAAACTCCTGGCCTCAAGTGATTCGCCAGCCTTGGCCTCCCAGAATGCTGGGAGTACAGGTAAAAGCCACTGCGCTCAGCCTTGTAATCTAATTTAGGATGATTCTTTGGTTCTGTGCATGCAGGGATATCATACATCTAACTGTTGAGCAAGTTTTTGACTGCCAACTGTATGCTAGGTCCTTTGATGTGGCCCAAGGATGCAAAAGCAATGAAGACACCTTCCAAGGAAGCCACTCTCCCATGGAGGAGACAGACAGACAGACAGACACACACACACACACACACACACAAAAGCCGTAAAATAAGACGTCCAAAATACAATGATGGAGAAACACAGGCATTTGAGGAACACAGAATACCTGGAAATGTTTGTAACTTATCCTCCTCACATGAAAGTCACAAACTGCTGAAAAGAGAGGGGTTTTAAGAGTTTCCTTGCAAGTTTAAAAAACAGAGGGCGCTTTCCCTCTCGGTCAATCTGAAGATCCAGGCTCCCACCGACCTCCTTTCTCCAAGACCCTCCAACCACGTCCTCTCGCCTTGTGCTGCTAGCAAGCTTGTTGAACTTAAGCGGGAATGGGCCTCTTCCTTTCTGGATATAACCCCAAGATGTATTCCTCAGACCTCCTCCTTCTGGGATGAGAAGTCCCACACCTTCTATTAGCCCTGGAGTCCTACCAACATTCCTTTTCCTGCCCTTGTTGGGGGGACTCTCTTGGGCCCCTTTCGCGTCTAGCACTCCTGGAGTGGACTCAGGAATGCTGATGAATGCATTATCACACAGGCATGTTTTTCTTGCTTGGGTGGCGATCTGAGCAGTTTCCAGTGAACTTATGGCTCTGCAGAAAGCATTGTTAAATGGGAAATTTATTTTAAAAAAGAAAAGCAAGAATATTTATATGGTGCATGGCAAGTCAGAGAGGCAGATGTTATAGAGGTCTGGGTTCGAGTCCTGGTTTCCTTACATGCACCCTGGGTCCAAGCCTTTCCATGTGTCTCTACCCCGTAGTCCCGGCTACCATCACTTCTGCCTTCATCTGTTCCACTTAACTTCCACGTATACCTCATCATAATTTATTCTCCATATGGCAGCCAGAGGGATCTTTTTAAAATGTAAATCAGAGCATGCCACTCCCCTGCTAAAATATTTCAGATAGTTTTGCTGCACTTAGGATGAAATCCAAACTCCTTGACAAATCTTGTAATACCTTCCATATTCCGACATCTGCCTACCTCTCTAGCCCTATCCTGAACCTCTCTCCTCACTGTCTAAGCTCTCTGACCTTCTGTCTGTCCCTTCATCACAGGAATGTCATTTCTGCCTCAGGACGTTTGCACCTGCAGTTTTTGTTGACTGAACTGTATTTCCCCAAGACCTAGGCATGGCTTCTTCTTATGAGTCAGGGTTTAGTTTCAAAGAGACCTTTGTTTTTTCTTCTTCTTTTTAAAGAAGTCTTTTCTGATCATTTCATCTAGAACTTCCCTATCACAGCTTTTTCATTCTGCTTTCTTTTATTCTTTTCATGGTATTTATTTATTGTAATTTGAAATCATTTTGTTTGTTTGTTAAATGTCTTCCCTGTTCCCCTCATTGACTGTCGCAGTCACTAGAGCATCTAGAATAGGGTGTAAGCATAATAGATAATCAATAAGTTGTTGAATGTTCGAGTGAGTGACTATGCTAAAAGTCATTTAATATACCTGAGCCCCAAATTCTTTAACAATAAAATGGGGAAGAATGTCTCCTTAGGTACATATTGGATTTATTTTTATTTATTTTTATTTTTTGAGATGGAGTCTTGCTCTGTTTCCCAGGCTGGAGTGCAGTGGTGCGATCTCAGCTCACAGCAAGCTCCTCCTCCCGGGTTCATGCCATTCTACTGCCTCAGCCTCCCAAGTAGCCAGGACTACAGGTGCCTGCCACCACGCCCGGCTAATTTTTGTATTTTTAGTAGAGACGGGGTTTCACTGTGTTAGCCAGGATGGTCTCGATCTCCTGACCTGGTGGTCTGCCCACCTTGGCCTTCCAAAGTGCTGGGATTACAGGCGTGAGCCACTGCGCCCGGCCTACATATTGGATCTTCAATCATTGTTAGAAAACTCTCTGTGGTAGATATGGGTGTTATAGCCACAGAAGAAATGGAAATCCAGAAATCATTTGGGCTAAATAATTTGCCTAAAATCATAGTTGTGCCCTGAAAGTTTATCCTCATTGAGATGCCAGTGAAGATCTGGGAGAGAGAAGCAAGGGAGAGAAATTTTCTATGTTCTTCCAAGTTTTAAATCTCACCAAAAAGCCACTCATTGGAGAACGGAGTCATATACTATCTATCTAGTACTCCTGACAGCAAGGTCTGTGGCTAGGACTCTATATGCCCACACAGAATTCTTCTGCATCTGATTCATTCTGAGCACACCCACCACATTCAGTCATTCATTTGCTTGTATAGGTTGGTGTGAAAGTAATCGCGGTTTTTGCTATTGCTTTCAAAGGCAAAAACCGCAATTACTTTCGCACCAACCTAATACATCCATTCATTGCATACATGCTGTTAGCAGCCAGTCGCTATTGTAGGTACATGGCAGCTTCAGGGAGGAACCCCTGATTCATAATAAGGGTATGTCCCTGGAATCCCCTAGAAATGGATAGTCCCCAATGGGGTCTATTCGTCAAACTCAAATTCTTGAGGCTAATTAAAGTAATACATTTAAAATGATTGTTAGACCAGGTGAGGTGGCTCATGCTTGTAATCTCAGCACTTTGGTAGGCCATGGTGGGCAGATCGCTTGAGGCCAGGAGTTCGAGACCAGTCTGGCCAACATGGCAAAACCCTGTCTCTACTAAAAATACAAAAATTTGTAGGGCAAGGTGGCACAAGCCTGTAATCCCAGCTGAGGCTTAGGCAGGAGAATCACCTGAACTCTGGAGGTGGAGGTTCCAGTGAGCTGAGATTGCGCCACTGCACTCCAGCCTGGGTGTCAGAGCGAGACTCTGTCTCAAAAAAAATAAAAATAAAAAATAAACAAATAAATAAAATGCTTGTTACCCAGGATTCTGGCATGGAGTAGGCACTCAAGAGATGTTAGTGATAATGATGTTAGAACATGTACCTTTTTCCTCAGCCAGGTTGTCTAGAAGAGGAGAAAGAGATTTAAAATGCCCTTGGCAATTTTTCCCTCCCAGAGTTATCCTGTTAGAGAAATCCAGCTCACATGATTCCCATTGCCTTTTCCGAAATCCACAGCCTATACAAGCAACTGAAAGTAATAAGCATAATTTAAATGCTGTGTCTTTCCTAATTAAAATCCATCCAGAAAGGGATGCCAGGGTTATTTTTGTCTATGTGGCAGAGGAAGTTTTATTACATAAATCCAGCCTTCTCAACAGAGTCCAAGAGGAGGTGTGTCCATGTGTGCTTGTGTGTGTCTGTGTGTGTGCACACATGCACCCATATGCATGTAGCATGAGTTTGGGGGTGTGGCCAAGAATGCATGGTTGGCATTGAACAGGTTGAAGGGTCTGAATTTTCAAAGGGAGCTATTGATAGAGCCACTGGCAATTGCTTCCCAAGGCATCTTAGGCTGGTGAAGAACCTTGGAGTCTGCCTTGGCCCTCTTCGCTAGTTCTCAAGAAACACACTGGGATGGCTTTTCCATGAGGGGATGTTGACCTAGCTCTCTCAGCAGAGGCTCCACATGCTTGGTGGCTCTTCTTGGAAACACTGGTTGCCAGAGCAGCTGTGTCAGCCTGGTTCTCCAGAAAAGATGGGAAAGCAGTCAGGGAGCCCTCTGCTAACCCAAGGGCGTCTTTCCAGGGGACAGCTCCCAAGAGCAATCCACACAGGAAACCCAGTCCAGATAGAAAAGAGACAACAATGGAAAAACAAGGAGGAAAAGAAGAGAAGGAAGGAAAAGGAAGAAGGGCAAGGAGATTTAAAAGGCTTAATTAAGAGACATTCTGAGGATGGGTTTTCTTTTCAAGGGCAGGAGTTCATTTCTGTGTGGGAGGCCAGTTGGCTGAAGTATGAAGATAGTTTGCGGCACACATTTCATTTTCAAGGGACTCTTCCTTCCCTTCACCTGGCCCTGAACCGTTGCTGTAACTCTACTAATACTTGTGAGATTAATCTCAATGTATTTTCTCATGTTGGTAAATTTGTTTCTTCTCTGGCAGACCCTCTGCCACATTGCTGCTGGGAAGGAGAATGTCCTAGAGTAGACAAGAAGACAGATATGATGCTAAGGGGACTTCCTACCCAACAGGAAAGAAGGGGGAAAATGCATCTGCAGGTCTGATGAGGGGGCTCAGAAGAGAGAAAAGACAGGGCAAGAGATAAGAGATGGGATGCTTCCACCCCTCAACTCAAACCCAGGGTTGTTGTGGGTAGGAGGGGAGGAAAGATATTGGGCAGGAGTCTCAAAACTTCCAGATAGGGAAATAGGATAACGCACACCTGGGAAATAGAAAGGTCTTGGAGACAGCCCATGGTTAGTCGCCACAGCATCCAGCATGGCACAACAGCAGCAGGCTAGCAGGGCTGAGGAAGGTCCATATGAATGGGCTGGAGGTCCAACTGGCTGAGATTTGCGGACTCCAGCTTGGTGCAGGGAACACATTGGAGGCCCCCAGGGAGATGCAGAGGCTGAAAGAAATGAAGGACCAAAACAGCCCCCAGGCTGTAGATAAGGGGGTAGGGACCTCACCTCTGGAGTCCAGGTCAGGGATCACACACAAGGCTCTGAAGGACAAGGTGAGATTCGCCTTCCCAGGCAAATAGGCGCAAACCAGACTAGAACAGCCCACAGATCAGCACAGACCTGAGGCCAGCATGGGAACCTGAGACTCCCCACCTCATCGCCATAGAATCTGTGAGTTCTACCTGCAGCCAGCCACAATCTTGAGAAACAGAAGAAGGTGAAAAGATCTTGAGAGAAATTTTCCTGGATATTTGTACTTTGAATGAATTGAATTCTTAACCCAAAGATATCAAATTGAGTGAAAGATCCTGCTTTGAACTGGAAAAGAAGAAATCATATGTACCTGGCCAATTAAGTTTTTAATGAACTCAAATAAGGATGAAATCAAGTACAGGTCATTTTAAGAGCTGCGTTTTTTTCAAACTCAGTTGTAGTGTAAAGTTTTTGACCACTCAGTAATAAGGACCTTGCACATTTGCAAATAAATTTAGAGTGTACGAGTCATTTTCACATATGTTATTTTTTTTGAACTTCACATTGAATAAAGATGGATGTTAGTCTGACTTTACAGATGCAGCAAATGGAAGCTCAGCAATAGTAGGGCACTTGCCAAAGCTCAATGTAGATGAAGGCCTGCTCTAGGGCCATTTCAACTACAAACTGCAGAGTCTCAGTCTAATACAGTGATGCTCAACTGGGGCAACTTTTTTTGGCAATTTCAATTGTCACAACAGAGGAGAAGGGGTGCTATTGGCATTTAGTTGGTATTTAGTAATGATATTTAGGGGTATTGTTAAACATCCCACAATGCACAGGACAGCCCCCACAACAAAGACTTATCTGGCCCAAAATATCAAGATTGCTGAGGTGGAGAAACCCTCTATGATATTACAGAGGATTCCCAGAGTGGAAAATGACTGTCTCTTTTCACACTTGTAGAAATGGAAAAGAACTCAGAGCTGAGACAATTGCAACTTAACAAGAAAGCCCCAACTACCAAACTTATTGGAGCTTCATTTCCAAAATGCTGGCGATGGGTGAGTGAGAGGTCTTGCAGAGGATTAAGAAGAAATTGTGTTCACTATGGACAGGGGAGTACCCAGAGGTATACTGAATGCAGATAGTATTTAATCTCCCCTCCTTTGACAAGATAATTATCTTCAGCAACAATCATAAAATAAAACAAATAATAGTAACTGACAGAAAACCATGCTTTTTAAAATTTTTATTGAATGTCATGTTAATAGTCATGTCATAAGGATGGCAACAGTAGACACTGGGGAATACTAGAGGTGGGGAGGGAGGGAGCAGGGGGCAAGGGTTGAAAAATTATTGGGTGCTTGCTCACCATCTGGGTGACAAGATCATATGTATCTCAAACCTTAGCATCACACAATATATCTAGTATGGTTTAGCTGTGTCCCCACCCAAATCTCATCTTGAATTGTAGCTCCCATAATTCTCCGAGGGAGAGACCTGATGGGAGATAATTGAATCACTGGGGGTGATTTCCCCCATACTGTTCTCATGGTAGTGAAAAAATCTCAGGAGCTCTGATGGTTTTATAAGGGGAAACCCCTTTTAGCTTGGCCCTCATTCTCTCTTGTCTGCCGCCATGTAAGACATGCCTTCTGCCATGATTGTGAGGCCTCCCCAGCCATGTGGAACTGTGAGTCCATTAAACATCTTTTTCTTTATAAACTACACAGTCTTGGTATGTCTTTATCAGCAACATGAAAGCAGACTAATACAATATCCATGCATATATGTCCCCTGAATCTAAAAAAATTAAAATTATTAAATAGCAATGATGTTAGTAAAATAAATAAGTAAATATAGCAAAACAGGAAAAGAGCAGTAGACAACTCATACTTTTTAATTCTATTAGTGTATCTTCTTTTAAAAGAAAAAAACGTATACCCACATATCAGGCAGTGGCAATAATGCATAATAATATTACAGATTTTGTGTTTGTGCCTGAACTTCTGTAAATTTGATAATAACTTTGTCAAAATTGGTCTTCTAGGCATATTTGACTGGGTAACCAGATTTATCAAGCTATTTTCACTCACAGTTGATCAGAGAACTTTTAATTAATTTTAATTTTGAAATGTGCTTTCACACCGAGGAACAGATTTGCATATAGTAATTTTAATACTGACTTGAGGGCAAGTTTAGAAGAGATTCATAAAAATCCTATTCCCCAACAGGTTTCAGAAATTGCAATACTGCCCATGTCTTTGTTTCCTTTCAGGATTTATCCTAGCAGCTTTTCAAAGTCTTCGTATTTGAAAATTCCACCAAAATACCTTCAGCAGAAATTTCATAATTTCTATTGTAGTTGATAAAAACTTGAAAAACTTTTCTTTTGCAAAAGAGAAAAATTGCTGAATAATATAGAACATTGATGTCATCCCTTTTAAAATCGCTCCAGACGAGGTACCCTGAACTGCCTACACCATGGGCTGACCCGCCCTGCTGCTCAGCCCTTGGATGCTTCCTGGAGGAGGAATGCTTCATGGTTTAGGGGAAGGATCTAGGTGGTAAGGCAGGCTTCATTGCATCACAATATTCCAAGATTAGATTTTTTCTTTTTTATGTTTTTTTAACTTTGCAAAAAGAATATGAAAATACAGAGACACATTAAGGAATAAATATCACACATTGAATTAGTTAGGATTAGGTTTGTTTGCAATCCATAACGTCATCTCTGTCCTCAAAAATGCTGGCAGCTTTGCAGAAGGGGCTCAGCTGTGGACAAGTGTATTGAAATTGCACTGCAGAAAGTTAGCCACGGCAAGAGAGGGACATGTGGAGCGCTTGGGTTGGAAGTGGGTGGGTTCAGAGGAAGGAGTGACTGCTTCCAACTGGGAAACTAAGGAACATTTCATGGGAAGAGTGATGACATTCATCATGAAGAATGGGTAAGATTTAGATACTTAAAGCCTGCTTAGGCCTAGAAGACAGCAGACTGAAGAAATGAGGCTCTTGTGCCTCCATATTTCCACCTGCAAAACAAGAATCAGATCATCTTTGCCCTTAGGATCCTCCGTAGAAAATAGCCAAAGAGGAGACAGGGTGCTGTATTGAACAGCCTGGCCTGGGGAGTAGGGATTGCATTTAGCTGTGTGTAACACTTGGCAGGTCACTTTCCTTCTCTAGACCCCAAGGCTCTCATCTAGAAAATGAACAGATTCACCAGATGGAATATATCAAAAGCATCCTCTGACCCAAACATTATCTTGTGATCCTTACAGTGCCTTGGGGAAGGTTTCTGAGAATGGGTAATGGGCTTCCTGCTCGCATAGACACTTTAGTGAATGGGTGTCACAACTGTGGCATGGTTACAAGGTCACGGTCAGGAGGCCAGGACTACTAGGGTCCTGTTTGGGCTTTTTCTGTTTTCATCCACCTGCCCGGGCCCTCAAATCTTCATCCCTATTTTGCCTATAGTCATTTCCACCTCCTATCCACATGCACCCATTCACACCCCCTCCAACACCACCGTTGCACACAGGGGAGAAAAGTAAGAAGGGAAGGAGCAGAGGAAAGAGGGAGAGACAGAGAGAGAAGGAGGGAGATAGAGAGGGGTGAGGGGAAATGGAGGGGGAGAGAGACAGAAAAGGAGGGAGGGAGTGGAGGAGTAAGGTAGAGAGAGTGAGAGAAACAATGACAGAGATGGAGACAGAATGAGAGATGAGGGGAAGGGAGAGAGAGGGAGAACGAGGGGAGGGGAGGGAGTGAAGGAGGGGGGAGGAGAAAAAGAGGGAGAGAGCGAGCGAGAGAGAAAAAGAATGAAAGATTGAGAGAGCGAGAACGACCAGCTCGGTACACAAATAGCTCAAATCCAAGGTTCCCACTGACAACCTTGAGGCTGGGGGACGTCTCCCCTGTGTCTCCTCTTTCAAATGATGTTTCCTCTATTTCCGAGATTCATCTTCATTCAAAAGAAAGAAAGGCACTTTGGTCTTTTAAGGGTTCCTTTTCATGAAGCCTTTCTTGTGTCAGCTTCCCTCTGTAGTTCTGGGGAGGCAGCAGGGGGGTTGGGGCCTGAGAGCAGGGTGAAGGAGTTTCTGCAATGCTGCCCAGGGAAGAGGCGGATGGGCTGGAGACAGGGAGGGGCATCGCAGGACAGGCACAGCAAGCTTGTCAAAGCACACTCATTTTTTGGCTTCAAAGCTATGAACAGAAAAGTTAGCAAGAGGAGAATGAGGTTACAGGTGGGGGAGGCTCGTTTTAGGAAAGACAGCCCTATCTCAGATGGAATAAACTGAGCCCTGGCTTCTCCCTCCCAAATCACAGGGAGTGGGCGGAGGAGCACCAGGAGGCAGGCTGGGGAGCCAGCGAACTGTCAGAGGCATTTACTTCTTTCAGTGTATTCAAAATTAATTAATTATAGCTGAGGACATTGGGGTATATTTGCAGGGGGTTGAGGTGGCACACATGAGGTCTTCCCAGCCCATACTCCCTTGGGGATTTGGGATGTCGAAACACTCAGCAGCACGGACCTCCCGGCTCCCCTCTGACCCTGGGTAAGGTTTGCCATCACCAAATCTGTCTCCTTGTTTATTGTACCCTGAGTCCCTCACAGGGTTGCTGAAAGGGCCAAAATGAAAAACAGATGAGGGACTGTTAAACTGTACAACGGTGTTCAGACGTGGTGGGATCCTGATCCCATGGGCAGGAATCATTTTTCCTTCCCTGAGTGCATCCTCTTCACAGGCAAAGTTCATGAGGGACCCTCCTTTTTCTTTCCTTCCTCTCACCCTCTTCCAAGGTCACAGGATGCTGGGAAGAGGAGGGACAGAAATGATGACTGGGGAAGAAACCTGGATTAGAGCTGGGCCTTGTGACTCATGCTGGAGTCCATTGTATCTACTTCCAAGGAAAATCACAGAATCCTCAATTGGCTGTGGATGTGGGGTCAACTAACGGGCACTGCCTTCCAGTCTTTTATACCCTGGGACTCATTTTCAGTAGTGGCTTCAGAATTTCTACAGAGAAGTAACTCAAGAGCTGTGGTCTATTTAAGGGGTAGAAGGTGCCGCCACAGGAATTGGAAGCCATGTTAGCAAAGCAAGGATCCTGGTTTTACTTGAGTGTGCGCAAATTTGGGGTGGCTTTTGGAAATGAGTGGTGATCATGTGGGACAAAAGTCCATGATGCTTGCACTATCGATTTACCTTGGGGACGGACGATAAAGATGTGATGAGGATTGCTAGGGGTAAGATTGATGTCACGGCACGAGCATCAGATGGGAAGTTTGCAAACCTAGGATAGAATCCAGTCTCCAACATCAACTATTTGACTTCTCATCTTGAAATAGGATAGTAGATGAGAGATTCTCTAAGTCTCCTTTCTTAATCCATCCTCTGCCTCTAGTAGGTTAGGATAGAAACCTTTCAAGTAAATCTAGCCTGCAAGGGACAAATGTCTCAAATGGTGTCATTATGTTTTCTCATGTCCCTTGTGTTATTCATTTAATTTTCAAAGGTCAGAGAGAGAACACTAATCCTGAGCCACTTCCTTCAAGAGGTTCCCTGTCCATCTCCTGCAAGGTCCAGGGAGAAGAGAGGGGACTGGGCAGTACAAAGGAAGAAAGTCACTCTTGTTGAATGTTTACTGTTCCAGGCCTCCAGATGCTTCATATTTGTTATCTTGCTGAGTCAAATAATATGAAGATGGCACTAACGACTGTGAGGTTCGGAAAGATTAAGTATAACGTTACCAGCTAAAAAGGCCTTCTCCATAGTGGATGCTCCATAAATACCTGTTTCTGAAATAAATGGACGCCAGAGACAGGGTTCGAACCCAGTTTTAATTCAACTCCAAAGCCTGTGTGTTTTTCACGCTGCATCTTCAAGCCCAGCTTGGAAAGGAAGATGGTGACTGAACTTCTTCAAATGCTGCCCATCTCTGGCAAGCTTTGTCCAAAATGTCATTCAGGAGAAACTCTTTTGAGGCCATGCACCAAATAATCAGTGACGACCTCACTTTCCCTCCACTGACGAAGGATTCTGCAAGGCACGTTGGTTGATTCAAACAGAAGGAAATTTAAAAAGCAAGTATGTTGTGGCACTTGTGGTTGTGTTACAGTAGGTAATTAGTGAGACATGAGCAGGGCAGAAGAGGACCCCCCACTCCGCCGCCCCGACCACCAGGAATGTCAGGCGACCATCAGGTGTTGGTCAGGCGGTTGTTAAACTGTCTCTTTAAAATAATAATTGACCTCAGCCAGCACAAGGAAAAGGCCAGTCTCCCAATAGATAAAAACATCTGAAACTGGTGATGAGCAGCTTCTCTATGCGATCTCAGGAGTTGGGCAAGTGGGCTCGAGCATGTGCACTGAGAGGCAAAATGGTGGCATTTAATTGGCATATGACCTTCTAGGAACATTTGACTAGTAAGGGAAGAAGGCCTCAAGTGAACAGGCATACAACTTCAGAGAACACTGACAGTGTGGCTCCTCCCAAGTTGCAAGAGATAGAAGCCTACTCAAACTAGCCTTAAAAAAAGGTGGGGCGGGTGAGGGTAACTATAATGCTAGATATTGTTCAGAATTCAAGGGAAGCACGACAGTTATTCAGGAAGGGCAAGAATCAAGGAAATCCAAGGACTTTGAAGGATTGCAAAGACATGTACGAACCTGCTATTCACTCCTCCACTGACTCATTTTGTCCCTCTGTGATTTTTGGTGGTGGTGTTTTGTTTGTTTGTTTTTTGTTTTTTTGAGACAATGTTTCTCTCTTGTTCCCCAGGCTGGAGTGCAGTGGAGCAGTCTCGGCTCACCGCAACCTCCGCCTCCTGGGTTCAAGGGATTCTTCTGCCTCAGTCTCCCAAATAGCTGGGATTACAGGCACCCGCCAGCTAATTTTTTGTATTTTTTTGAGATCAAGTTTTGCTCTTGTTGCCTAGGTCATGCAATGGCGTGATCTCGGCTCACTGCAACCTCCACCTCCTGGGTTCAAGTGATTCTCCTGCCTCAGCCTCCCAAGTAGCTGGGATTACAGGCGCCTGCCACCACACCCAGCTAATTTTTGTATATTTAGTAGAGACGGGGTTTCACCATGTTGACCAGGCTGGTCTTGAACTTCTGACCTCAGGTGGTCTAACCGCCTTCGCCTCCCAAAGTGCTGGGATTACAGGCGTGAGCCCCTGTACTCTGTGTTGTTTAGGGGAGAACTTTGCAATCTTCAGTGTGCATAGGAATCATCTGGAGATCTTGTTAAACTAGAGATTGTGATTCAGGAGTCTAAGACAGGACCAAAGAGGCTACGCTCCTGAAAAGCTTCCAGTTGATGCTGATGTTGCTAATTTGTGGACCACATTTGGAGAAGAACTTTGATCATGAGTTCACAAGCTCCAAGTGTAATCACCTGGGAAAAAAATTTTAAACTATGCCTGAGTTCCACCCCTACCCCATTCCCACCCCTCCCATTTTGACTCAGTTGAATGCAAGTATGACCTGGGATTCGCATTGTTAAAGTTTCCCAGGTGATTCTAATGAGCAGTAAAGTTTGAGAGCCACTATCTTAGACTTCAGTTGATGCAGTGGAGTGGCTCTTCTGGGACTAGGAGGTGTCCCTCCTAGTCAGGCAGCTGTGGATGGAGGTAGTGCTCAAATTATAAACACATCAGCCACACTCAGGAATATATAGGACAGGTGGTCAAACAGGAAGCAGGAGTGGGCAGGCAGGCAAAGATCAGCACATCTAGAACAGGAAGGGGCTTGGAGTTCAAATAACTTGGGTTCAAATCCTGGCATTACCGTTTCCCTAGTTACATGCTTTGCTCCAGGAATTCTGATTTCAGAACCCTTTGAACTTTGGTTTCTTTAATGGAAAGATGAAAGCTACAATTCCTGACCCATATTCCTCTCAACCAGAGAGTGCAGAGTAGAATGAACCGAGAGAGCTTTCTAAGGAAAATGGGCCGGCGTTCCACACCAGAGTCTGCAAATTCAACAAGTCGCAGGCTGATGCCAGGCATGAGTGTTTTTGCAAACTCCTGAGAGGATCCTTATGCGCATCCCTGACAGTGAACCATGGATCGACTGAGATCATGGAACTTAGAGCTGTCCTTGACTCCTTCTACTAAACCCTGCAGGCTCAACCTTCCTAGATAGCTCTTGAATCTATGCATCCACCTCATCCCTAGAGACTTACTCAGAGACTAAAGTAGAAATCTCCCTCACTCTTCCTAATTCTGTGCAATCCGTCTTCCTCATAATTGCCAGTATAATCTTTCTAACATAGACACCTGCTCATGTCATTCTCCTGGTCAGGCTAAAGTCCAAAGGTCTTAGAGCAGCATGCAAGGAAATTCATGGTCTGGTCATACCTCATTTTTTACCACTCATCTTATACCCTTTGCACCAACCATGCTGTTGCCTGTAGGAGTGTTCTGTTCTCTTCTCTTACCTCTGTGCTGCCACCTGGGATATCCCTCTCCATCTCTCCTGACAAGATCCGGCTCATATTCACTCACCTCAACCATCACCTTCTTTCTGGGGACTCTCCAGACCCATCCTGTGCCCCATCAGAGCTTATGGGAGGCATGGGGTCAATTCTATTTTAGGGGCTATAAGAGACATTTCAAAACATATAGAAATGCCAGAAGAAAGTTACAAAAAAAGTTGTTATTCTATCTTTAGGAATATGTATATTCACTTGGAAACAAATCAAACATTCTAATTTGAGCCCCTTCAAAAATGTTAGAACTGGCCAAATAACCCTTCTGCTCTTTCACCTCCATCAGCCCCACTCTAATGCCCTGCCTTAAGCCAGCAGGACACACATCTAGTGGTGCATAAAGTATATCCAAGGGATATGTTTGCATAGGCAAATCTTAAGGGAATTTCTAGGTCCTCAAATTCTATATGTATTTTTTCTTAAAATTGACCTACCTGAGATAGTGGTTGCTGATGAGGCCTCATGCTGGTTGGTTTTTTTCCTTTCTTCTCCTTTTGCAATCACATTTCCCCTCGTTTTACAAAACATAGGCATACTTCCTACCTATCCTAAACCTTACTCTAGCTCTGGGCTCCAGTTCCAGGCATAAAAATGTCCGGGGCAACAGACAAAGGGACAACAAGGAAGTTTGTTGTCTGTGAAGTCTTTTTCTTTATCTGTTATCCAGCACCACTCCCATCCATCTTCCTAGATTTGTAGTTCTGTTAAAGTTTTGTTTTTCATGGATAATAATTATTTAAAAATTTACCATAGATGTGGTTTTGATCATGCATATGCTAGCAATGAAGGTAACCATAAGTCATACCTAAAGAAAAAAAATTTTTGTTTTATGAGCCTTGTTTTATTTTCTCTGAAAATAATAAGAATCTCAGTCTACAGTTGTTGTTTTACGACTGAGAAATATGATGGGGGGCAATATAAGACTTTCAGGCATAAAAATATATTACATAAGAAACAAACTCAGTGAGGAAACAGAATGTAGATAATGATTTCAACAAAAAAAGTGATATACAAATTCCAACTCTACTTTTCAAATGGATGTTGGTTGGTATTAAATCACTAGGGTTTTAATAGTTCATCAGATATATTAAAAAGAGTCATGAAGTAGCTTATTTTTAAATGCCAGTACTTAGAGCAGCTATTACATCCTTTGCAACTATTTAAACTTGTGATAAAAAAATTTTAGTTGTCAACTTTATAATGTGCAATGTGGATGCATGGGTTAAAGAGAATTTTAGGGAGCATGTGAACAAAAAAACTGAAAGACCGGTGCTCTAAAAAATGGTAGGCCTCATCTTGAAGTGAGTATCTGAATAACTGGGGCTGGGGATGAAGGGGGCACGAGTGGCCAGGGAGAGAATTTGGACTCAGGAGAGTATAATGAGTAGAAAAGCTGATCTGGAAGTAGAGGCTAGTTCCCCTGTGATATGGTTTGGCTGTGTCCCCACCCAAATCTCATCTTGAATTGTAGCTTTCACAATCCCATGTCATGGGAGGGACCTGGTGGGAGGTAACTGAATCATGGGGGCAGGTTTTTCCCATGCTGTTCTTGTGATAGTGAATAAGTATCACAAGATCTGATAGTTTTATAAAGGGCAGTTCCCCTACACATGCTCTCTCTTGCCTGCTGCCATGTAAGATGTGCCTTTACTCCTCCTTCACCTTCCACTAGGATTGTGAGGCCTCCCCAGCCATGTGGAACTGTGAGTCCATCAAACCTCTTTTTCTTTATACATGACCTAGTCTCAGGTATTTCTTCATAGCAGCATGAAAATGGACTAATACACCCTGAGAGCAACTGAACAATTCTGGACAGTGTTCAAATGCAGGATAAATGGAGGGAAGAAGTAGGCAGTGATGTTCTGAAGGTCCAACCCAGCAGGCTTAGCCTAACCAGGGTGGGAGGTCTGTCCAGAAGGTGGAAAAACCTCAAAGTCATGTATGTGAGGGGTGATGAGCCTAGGTTGCAGTTGGGAACCTGGCAAAGATGTCAAGACCTCAAATTAAGGACACTGGGCTTCAGAAGAAGGTTCTCATATTAGCGTTAGGCTAAACAGCAGTTAGGCCATGCAACAAGCAACCCCAGTATCTCAATGGTTTAATACAGAGAAGCTTTTTCCTCCCTTGTGTAACAGTTTGATGACTCAGTGTCATGCCAGACCCCTATTAATCTCAACAAGCAAGGTACCATGTTTGAGAGGCAGAAGAAGAAACCCAGAGCTACCAAATGAGACATAAATTATTATCAGAGGAAATTTACACACAGGGATGGTCCAGTGGCAGTGGGCCAGACAGGAGAACCACAACCACTTGCAAATAGCATGTGGTTTATAATATAGCATTTCCACTTCGCACCCTCCCCTTAACAATCTCCACCTGACAACCTTCATTTAACGCAAAACAAAGGGCTTTGATCCCCTGTATGGCTCGTGGTCCTTGGGACAGGCTGGGGGTTCAGATGTTCATCACAGATAAAAAATGAACCTCCAGGCTGGCCACTCCCAGATTCCTGAGCTTGGAACTCTGAGCACATATTCTGCTGTGTCTGCCCTACAGGGTCATTCTCAGAGTATGCTTAAGCTGTTGCTGTCAGGTGTGTTTGCCATACACTCAGGATCAGGGTCCTGTCCTTCTTAGTCTCCATCTTCTCCAGGAGCCAGAGAAAAGGAGAGAGAGGGGATCAGGTGGCACTGTTTATGGGCCTTTCATGGAAGTGACACCTGTGGTTACTTCTGCCTATGTTCCTTTGGACAGAATTCAGTTGAATGGTCATACTGGAGGCAAGGGAGCCTGGAAAAAGTGGTCTAGTTGAATGTCCAGAAGGTGAATAAAGAGGTTTGGTCAACTCCTGATGTTTCCCACCCCTGTCAAACTCTGGAGTCAGGCTTTGGTCTGGGTTAAAATGCTGATTACTGGCCAGGCACGGTGGCTCACGCCTGTAATCCAGCACTTTGGGAGGCCAAGACGGGCGGATCACAAGGTCAGGAGATCGAGACCATCCTGGCTAACACGGTGAAACTCCATCTCTACTAAAAAATACAAAAAACTAGCTGGGCGAGGTGGCGGGCACCTGTAGTCCCAGCTACTTGGGAGGCTGAGGCAGGAGAATGGCATAAACCTCGGAGGCGGAGCTTGCAGTGAGCTGAGATCCGGCCACTGCACTCCAGTCTGGGTGACAGAGCAAGACTCCGTCTCAAAAAAAAAAAAAAAAAAAAGATGCTGATTACCTAATTTCCATAAGCCTATTTCTTTATCTGCAAAACAGGGATAATAATAGTACCTGTTTTGTAGTGTGAGGATTAAATGAGATGTGGAAGGCACAGGTTTAGGACTCAATAACTGTTATCTCTCTGTACCGTTTCCAGGCATCGTGCCAGGCTTTGCAGGATAAAAAGAAGTTAGAGACAGGGACTTTGGATCCAAGTCCTCCCTGACTCAAAACCCAGAGAGGCAGAGGATGCTTGCCACCTTTGACTAGTCCTATCTCCTCTAAAGGGTCTTTTTGATTTATTACCAAGAAGCCATCTTCTGACCACAAAGACAAGATTTCAATAATTCTCACCCGGTTCCTAGCTGAAGATGTCCGAAGAGACTTCTAGGCCAATGATTTTCTTTTTTTTTTTTTTTTTGAGACAGAGTCTCGCTCTGTCGCCCAGGCTGGAGTGCAGTGGCCGGATCTCAGCTCACTGCAAGGTCCGCCTCCCGGGTTCACGCCATTCTCCTGCCTCAGCCTCCCGAGTAGCTGGGACTACAGGCGCCGGCCACCTTGCCCGGCTAGTTTTTTGTATTTTTTTAGTAGAGACGGGGTTTCACCGTGTTAGCCAGGATGGTCTCGATCTCCCGACCTCGTGATCCGCCCGTCTTGGCCTCCCAAAGTGCTGGGATTACAGGCTTGAGCCACCGCGCCCGGCCAATGATTTTCAATGAGGAAGTTGAATTTGTATGCTTTGAAGAAAGTTGAATTTGTATGCTTTGAACATGCCAAATATAAAATCGGTTGTCCCAGAAGAATCTTAAGCTAAGGTCACTATTCTTATTCCTCTGAGAAAGGTGACAGGTGGGCTGGGTGCGGTGGCTCACGCCTCTAATCCCAGCACTTTATGAGGCTGAGGCGGGCGGATCACGAGGTCAAGAGATGGAGACCATCCTGGCCAACATGGTGAAACCCTGCCTCTACTAAAAACACAAAACTTAGCTGGGCGTGGTGGCACACACCTGTAGTCCCAGCTACTCGGGAGGCTGAGGCAGGAGAGTTGTTTGAATCCAGGAGGCAGAGGTTGCAGTGAGCCGAGATCACGCCAGTGCACTCCAGTCTGGTGACAGAGTGAGACGCCACCTCAACAACAACAAAAAGGTGAAAGGTGTTTGATGGGTGGAAATAGAGCTGAACCTAACTTGTAACCACTCAGTTTTAACTGGAGGTTGTCACCAAGTAAGAGATGCCCATCGACCTTGTGCACAAAGCTGCTGCTAGTCTATGAACTGTTGATGAAGTCATACTACGAAAGAACATTTCTAATGGTGTACCATCCGTTCTCACACCATCAGCCATCCTGCTCCAGCATGTGAGCAGGGGAATGGTTTTCTGTTCTCGTTGAAGGAACAAATGGTCTGAAATATTGAATAGGAAAAATGCTCAAGGCATACATTATACTCCCGTGGGCCCCATGCAGTTATCTATTGAAGGCCTCGGATGTGCCAGAGACAATTCATTTGTTGTCATTAGCTCCCCCCCCTACCCTCAGAAGTGAGTATACCTTCATTTTACAGATGAGATTTACGTTCGAAACTGTTTAGAAGCTGCTCAAGGTTGCATACCCACTAGGTGACAGATTTGAATCCAGAATTCTACTCCTCAACACGGAGTCCCCTTCTCACTATGCCAGAGATGCTGAGTTTCTTGGCCTGGGCTGCAGCCCCACGCAGCTGGTTTTGAGCTCCCCAGGTGAATCTATGGGCTTCGTGGCTGAGAACCACTGCTCCACGTCAGCCTTCTTATAGGAATCGGGGGTTTTACTCCCCCTTGCATCACAGGTTCCTTCAGGGAAGTTAAAAAAAAAAAAAAAAGGCGACAAGTCTTCTCTACAGCAAAATAAATGTGTTTATACACCAAAAAGTTGCATACAATTTCAGATAATTATGGAATCTCTGAAGCTTCTGCATGGATCCCGCAAGGGTCATGAACTTGAATTAAGAGTCAAGTCTATAAATCCTTAACACCAATTATTTGGCTGCACATGGGAGTTGGCTGGGATCACTTTAAAAATTCAGATTTCCGGGCCCCATCCAAGAACTACTGACTGAGAATCTCTGGATTTATACTCCCAGATGTTTGCTGAATTTTTTTATATATATTAGAGAACGAGACACTCTGTGGACTGGCTTTTGGGAACCACGCCTCTAAATGATGCTCATTCCAGGGATCAGAATTCATCTCAGCCGCTTTTACCTCTGTAACATTAGGTAAGCTACTTAACTCCCCTTTCAATTTTGTCTTCTGTAAATGGGGATAGTAATTGTCCCTACCTCATAGAGCTAATATGGAATAAAATACTCCATCTAAGTGTTTAGCACAGTGACTGGCACATAACTACCCAAAAAATGTTAATTTATTACTAATTATATAGTATTATCATTTTATTATCTAGGTAATAATCTATAAATGGTCTCTTTGCTACTGAGGTGAGAACAGAATACCATTGCTAGCCAACTGTTAATAAAAATACATGAAAGAAAGGAAAAAATTCAAAGTTTATTCAACATTAAGAATAACAGACAGATAAAGGTTTGGACTTAACAGCATAAATACCACCAATATCATGGTGTACAATTAAACTAACCTCATGTCAACTTGTACCTGTTTAACAGATGCAATCTTTGTGGTGTTGCCAAAAGGATAATGGATTATCGTTATGTTTGGTAAGGTGCTTAAAATTAAAGACTTTATGTTGACTTATTCACACACACACACACACACACACACACACGCACACGCACACTTACACTTGGCCTCCTGTAAAATGTATTGACTTTAGTTGCTATATCCGATTCGGATAAGGCTTTGCTCATTTTTTAAATGACATTAATAATTGCAGAAAAAACCTGGAGGAGACCTTGGCCTTGCCAGTGGGAGTACCTAGACGCAGAAGGTGATCGCCACCTGGACGGTAGAACACTTAGTCTCAGACATCTGCAGGGTGCCGAGACCCCAGGTGCTAAATCCAGATCTCCAACCTGCCATCACACACAGGCAAGCAGGCCCGGTCCCCTGCCTTGGGATCGCTCTAATTAACTGTGATAAAGATTAAGTTTTCCTTAAAGGAAGATTAGGGTAAAATGAGATAAACTACTAGAAAAACCAAAGTATAGCTTTGCATTTCACAGAATGTCTATTGTTTTACCCTGCGACAGTGGGGAAGGTGCCACTGATAATTCTTCTTGCTTCTTCTGAAAATAGACCCTAGACCTTCGAATGTACATTTGGAATTACCGTGAGTTCCCCACCAAACCAGTGGGTTAGAAGGAACCTCGGGGTTATCTAGTACAGGTTCCCACCCACCCCGCTGTGGAATCCCATCTGTATTCTCCTCAAACAAAGGGTCCTTCTGCTTCGAGGGATGGGTCCAGGGAGGCCTGTAGTATTTAAAGACAAAAGGCCTATCACAGTCTTGCCAATAATGTGATAGTTGAGTGGTTCCAAGTGGCCACTTTCTGAAGAGAAAGAAGTAATGATTTACAGCCCTCCCCTCCACTAACTACCTCCTTAAGGCAGCACCAGCAGAAAGACAGGCTGGTCAATGTTTGCCTCTCTTTGTCAAGTCTAGTCAAAAGAAACAACAATGTGACCTCATCATGAGGTCCTAAGCTGCTCCTTCCAAATCATCTCTAGATGATGTCAGTGTGATATGATTTGGATTCACTGTTAATGGCCAAATAATTAATCTCTGAAAGATGCTTAGGATGAAAAGGTGAAAAATGACAAAGGGACTCTCATAATAGCTGCAGTGTGCAGACATGTGTCTAACCCTGGTTGACCCAAATCACTCGGAGTCAAGCCATGAGCCCCCTGCTCCATGGAGCAGATCTGCCTTGTTTGCTAGTTAACTGCCCTGGATGGAGAGGCAGCCAGTCCAGAGGGAGTGTTCGTGTGTGTGTGTCGTGACAATGACTTACATATAAGGCACCTGTACAGACTCCAAACTGTTTAAATGTTTAAGACGAGGTAGGTTTCTGAAACCTCTCCTGGCACACAAGAGAATACATTTGATTAGAATCTTTTTATTTTTTTCTGCAGAAAACATTTCAGATGCTCATTTGAGATAAACATCTAATTCCAAGAAAGACCAGTGCTCAAATATAGTTTTTTCAGCTACCATTTGATATGGCCATAAATTTGGATGGTTCATGTTGCAATCCTTCCACAATTCTCCACTTAAAGACATCATGTTTCTTTGTTTTTAATGACTATTGCCATCTAACAATTCTACAATTCGCCTCTTTGCCTGTAAAAAGGCCAACTCTACGTCCACTTGTGTCTCGTATTGATATCTTTTATTTAGCTCTGCTTAAGATTGCAAAGGTTTTTGATTTTATTATTCACCTGAACAATGTATTGCAACTCCAATTGTACTGCAATTCTGATACACCCCCACCTCTTGCTGTTATCTATAGCTTGTGGCAAAATGAACACCTAGTGGAAATATCCTACTGGTTGGGTTTCCCAAGTCTATGACACTATGAGAGAAGCATTGCTGATGGACTGACAGGAAGACCACCAGATCATTAAAGAATTAGATATTCTGAAGGCAGGAAACTAGAAAATCCCATTGATGAAAGGATATTTTAATCTAGCATAAAATGTTTCTTTGTCGTAACAGCAGAATTTCTTGACATTTTACAACTTAATGAAACAAAAGAACAATCGTCTTTAAAGTCAAACATCTATCAAATTATAAACCAAACACATAGCACCGATATCGACCTCATAAAACGTGCGGGCCCGCAGGGTAGAACAGAACTGTCTGGGGCACTGGTAGCAACGTGCCATTCCAGGAACTCAGAATTTCGAAGTGAACATTTTTGTGGCAGATGCTTTTCCTAAAAAACACTGTATCATCCAATAAATATTTGACTAAAATCCATTTTGTGCTTTTGGGTGACGTTAACTGACTTCTTTCTGAGGCCTAATAAGAAACAAGAAAGCTCCTTGTGTATTTGAGAGCAGGATTCGTCATCACAAGCCTCGATACTGTCATACAATTTTAATTTAAAGCAGAAAATGTGCTGATGTGTCAGTGATAGGGCTTAAAATATTAAAGACTTCAAAAACCCCCAAGCGCTTCTTCTCTGTACAACATTGGTGAATATATATCTTTGCTATATAATTTTAAAACATGGAATAGTTTTCCTCTCCTCTTTTCTATATATAATATATGTCTTCCAAAATACATTGTCAGTATTTATATCTGAAAAATACTGTACAAAAAAGAACTTCCTATAATGACTCTGTATAAACATTAAACGATTTAATAATCTCTCCTTTTGGTCTATAGTAAACATTTAAATTGATTGGATTAACCACAGTTTGTGACAACACCATCCCCTTCTGAGATACACCAGTGTCTTTTACATTCATTTTTCAGAAGTCCACTTTATAAGAGCACATACGTTCAAAAGCAAACACAGAATAAGAAACATAAGCTTCAGAATCATTAATTTATGAGGCATTCAAAAAGGACACCACTGGGAAAAAGGGCCTTAGAAAACATCAACTTATTAACTTAATCAACTGATTTTCTTTTTAAAAACAGCAAAGTATAATTCACAAAAATATATATATTACCAAAAAATGGGAAAACTGAATCTTAAGTAACTGTTTTGAATATCAAGAGGGATATGGAAAAAGTTAACTAGAAAATCGGGGGGCGAGGCAGCGTGTCAGGGAAGGGAAACAACAAAACCGAACACATCAATGTCAAAGGCTAATCCAAGACGCAGTTTTTGGCTCGTGTACTGATAAATTAACCCCTCATCCTTAGACCTCCCATTTCCCTCTGCTTCCTTGTCCTAGGGAATAGTCTGGCCATGCTCAAATGCATTACTTTACTTTTTGTGTTTTAAAAGACAGTGAAATTCTTAGGTAGGGAAAATATCCTACGTCCACTAGTAATACTCAGGCAGCATGCTCTAGCGTACAATAGGATTATTGCTTTAGGTACAGACAGTGCAAAAACACACTCTGTGTTCTATTAATAGTACTCTTACTTATCTGGGGTTGGTAGAATGAAAAGGAAACTTAGTAGATAGCGGGAAGTAAATATGGGATCTAATAAATCTAAACAGCACTTTCATTTGAAGACGATTATCACCAAAACTGAAAGTAAGAGAAAAGCAACCTGTGAAGGACTAGAGCTGCGGTGTAGTGCTAAGTTATTGTGTGCACCTCATTAGCATGGTAACTTATGGACTAAACAGAAACAAGAGCTTGTACTCTTAAAAAAACTGAGATCCACTATTTTACCAGGGCCCTTTTTAGTGAATCCAAGCAGAGAGTCCTGGAAGAGTAGGTAAGCTCGAACATGAAGCAACGCTGAACAGGCAGGAGTGAAGGAGGGAGGGGATGGGAGACCCGCGAGAGGGCTCCTCAGTCTAGTAAAAACATGGCACCTTTCTTTGTTGGAACTAAAAGACGATGAGAGGGCTATCTTAAAATGGCAAGAGCAAAGGAACACGCACACGCACATACCGCTGACCACACGCATAAGCACAAGCACATATACACGCACACACACACAGATGCACACCAAAATGGGAGCCAGTTGTGTTTATGCCTCTGGTAAAGTGCTGATGTCAGAAAGGTTGGTTTGGGTGTGGTGCTATCAGACAGGAAACAAACCGTCCATCTATTCCAAAGCCAGCCTGCAAAAATGCCATCCTACAGGGGCCCGTGCCTGGCCTCATACTTGGCAAGTATGTTCTTGCATTTGCCCAGCTCCTTCCTCAAGTCAGCCACCTCCTGGCGGAGGGCCGAGTTCTCCTTCTCCAGGAACGAGGCCCGGATGGCGATCTGGTTCTCCTTCAGCCTCCGGGCGTCGCGGGAGCGCTTGGCTGCCATGTTGTTCTTTCTGCGCCTTGCCCAGTACTTGTCATCCTGCTCATTAGTTACAGAAGGGAAAAAAAAACAAGATATTAGATTTCAGCAAAGTCCAGTGCCAGCCAGGGCACGGGCAGGCTCCAGGACTGTGCAGAGGCGCCAACCCGGGTTTCTTAGCTTGTGTCTCCTTCCTTGACAGTTTCTGCATGTCTGAGAGCGTGGCCCACGAGCCACACTTCCTTCCTGGAGCAAGGACCCACTAATCTGTCCCAACAGGCTCCTACTCTTTGCCCAGCAGAGGTGTGCTCAATGAAGCAGAGATCAGAGGCTGAATGGAAAGCAGGTGGCTCACCTCACCCTTAAATGACCTTCCAACTTTCTTTACTCTCCCTGCTTAACATTTTATTTTAAGAACCCTTTTCCTCCATGGGCACTCATATGCTTTTTTGGGTATGAGTTGGCACAAAAATTTTAGAAGGCAATATGGCAATATCGATCAACTATTTAAACGCATATACTATTGATCTAGCAACTCCACCTCCAGGATTTTGTCCTGTAGCAATCTTCATACATGTGCATATACACACAAGCATACACTGTTCACTGCAGCATTATGTGCAGTAGAAAAAATGAGGAAAAACTACACCTAGGAGATTTAATAACCATGTTATGATAGAGTCATACAAAGGAATACTTGGCAGCTGTTACAAACAATGACCCACCTGCACCAGAAAGATGTTCATGATATGCCACTGTGTGACTATGTGGGTGGAAACAATGACAGTTTACACACAAATATGTATGGTCTCATCCCAGTCTGATTAAAAATCATATAACATATCCATAGAAAGAGGCGCAGAACGATTTATACTAATCTATAAAAGCAGGGCCTCTAGAAGGGGGATTGGCAGAAGCAAAAGAAAGAGGTAAGACTTTCTACCTTTTATATTATTCTGAACCATTATGATATCATATAATGGATACATACACTTTGGTAATTAAAAATAGAAATTAAAAAAAAAGGCTTCAACCTGCCACTAATCAAAGTACTCATATTGGCGGCCAGAATTTACATAATTTACTCTAATTTCCTGTTTAACTGTTCTCCGGGCCCTAATTAGCCTGAGTAATATTTTACTGTGGTCAGTGAAAAAACAATCCCTCCTTCCCTGCCCTCCACCCCCGCTGCTACCTCCCTGACAGAAAGGAAAACTTCTTAAGAAGACTCCGAAACAGGGATCTTCTTTTAGATCTTCCCAATTCATTGATGGTGCCACCTGGTGAATTTTGCAACTCCCCTTTTTCAGCAACTTGCAACAGCAAATCCCTCAGTCCTAGCAATTCTACTACCTGCAGTTACATGACACCCAGAGTAAGTGGATCAGGCCAGTGCTTGCCCCCTCAGAATTCCAAGGGGCAGCTGGCATTGGGGGAGGTCACATGGGTTGGGGCCAAGGCTGCAAGGAAAGTCTAAGGTCAGCGGTCCACCCCCAAAACTGCCCATTACCCTCAACAGGCATTTGCCCTGCACAAATACAGAAAATGTGGGATAGGAACTGTGTAGATACCTCCTATCTGCCGGATGGCAGATCATCATCAAACCAGTACTATCATCTTAAATAAAGCACCCCCAGCTTTTTATACACTTCATAACTATATGTAACAGGGTAAAAAAAAACAATTTTCATAATAGATGATACCAGAATTCTTCTGGGTAGAGGGAGACGGCTGCTCTTTGAAGAATACCTGGGTAAGCAAGCTAGGGCAGGTGTGCAATGGCTGTTGGCCATATTTGTTGTCTGTGCTTCTGAAAGCGAGCAGGGGAGCTGGAGGCAGGGGAGAGGCTGGGAGGGGCCAGGAGAGTCCATGACATCATGGTGGTGAGGGGGCCCAAAGGCATATTAACAATAGTGGTGAAGCCTCCAGTTCTGACGGAAGTTATTTGTGTTTTGATGGAAGCCTGGGTTCTACTCCCTTCACAGTATCAGTAAATCTATACCCAACAATGTGCCCGGGAGTGTGGTTTCCAAAAACATTCAAAAGAGGACTTGATTTAGGATGTATCAGAGTCTGCACACAGGGGAACAGCAGCCCAGGAAGCGAAGGAGTACATAAGAATGAGCCCCTGGAAGACTGTAGAAACTGCATGTATGTGATGGGGGAGGAATGAGGAGGTCACACCATAGGCCACAGGCTTGGTGTGGCCTAAGACAATTCTGACCAGGTCTTAAAGCCCAGGGAGTCACCAGCTGACTTCAGGGTAACAACCAACTTCTCTCTAACTTATTAGTGCTCTTCTCACTTCTAAAGTGCTTTCGTTTCCCAGCCTCACCTGTCCACACATGCAGATGAGCCAGCCAAGGTGCGGAATGCAAAACAAACCTTTCAGGTGGGAGAGAGGGGAGCTGGGAACCGGGTCAAGAAGAGGATACAGAAGGCAGGAATGACAAAAGGAGTGTCCTGTACTAGAAAAACCAGCTCGCCTCCCTTTGTTATCGCAGAATGGTTGTGGGCAGGGGGAAGAGGGATTTTGAGCAGGGCTGATAAACTAAACTTGGCACTCCATCCCCTGCCCCCTTTCCCTCTATCTCCCAGGTGCTGATGCCATCTGGCTACTCAGTTACCTCCATGCAACAAGGGACCCACTTAGCCCTGCCGCAGCCAACAGGTCAACACTCCCTGTTTCTCACCAGTCTAGAAGTTCCATGAAAGCAGGAACAGTATCAGTATTGGCTCACCTCAGTATTCCCAGCCCCTGATACCGGGTTAGAGGGTTGGCACACACTAGCATTTGGAAAATATTCATCGAGTGAATGAATGGACCCTTAAAAGCATCAAGAAATCCAGGTGATTAAATGGATTTTCAGCTAGGTACCCCAGCATGTCAACCTCAATTCTCCCTTCATTCTCCAGGGCATGCATGCTAACCCTAATGACTGGCTCAAGAGAGGAAGTTCAGGCAGCTGCAGGGAAGATCATTTTTGGTGGGGGCCATTTCATTAAATTGGTTTCCTTGCCCAATGCTGGGGGCCAGAAACACCTTCTCCCCCACCTACCCTTAGCTCAGACCTTTCTGCCAGAAGGAGAAACATGCTACAGCTCTGCTTCCTGCTTTATATTAGCTCATGGTCTTTAGCTTGAGACTTCATCCACAACTAAAAAATATCCAAGGACACCGGGCAGGACAATGTGCCAGCCCATTCCCCCGCTGCTATGTGAAAAGGTCAGGCCTGACCATGACAGCAGCAATATGTGTAATTCCAGCACAGATAGTTTTTGCCTGGCCTCCTGTTGCCAAGGTTACCTGGGTTATTAACTAATCTTGCTCTTTGGTGCATGTGGAGACCTTGTGAAGGTCTAGCTAGAAGTTCTATCTATCACTCATAGCAGCATCCTTTCAAACTACCCTCCATTCAAGAGGAAATCCGTGTTGAACAGGATCCCTAGCTTTAGTTTAAGATAAGAGGCTTTAAAATACACAAAAAATTGGATCACTAAGAAGACAAGACTAGGAAAGGCATCTCATTGAAATAAGGTACCTAACTGCCCAAGACCTGAGCCCATGGTTGCCCCTTTCTTACCCCATCTCGGTCTAACCATCAATGTCCTGACTACTTTAGATTTTCTGGTGTTTTTACCATGTGATTTCCTTTTTTGATTCTCAGGGTGACAGCCACTGATTTGTCACCCACGGGCCCCTGTTATAGCCCTTGTCAGGGCCAACATGCTGCTGTGATCTTTTGTGAAGCTACATAACCTGGGAGCCAGGCTAAGCCTTCCCCTAATAGGTAGTGATCTGCTGACCTCAGCTTTCCATTTTCTGTATTTTCTCAACTGCAAGGTGATAACTTTAGACAAATGAATCTCTAAGGTCCCCTTCAGCCCTGACGTTTTCCTATTCTGCATTAATTAAGGTAATCTCAGGAATGTGGATGACAGCAGTGATTTAAATTGGCCAGGTACTTCTGCTTCCAGCATTTTTTCTAGATATGTAAAGCAGGAACAACTGGTCTAAGCCAGTTCAGATGATGTCTCAAATTCCTATTTCCCAGCCTAGGAGTGTCTCTACACAGGAACCCTAGTTAGGTTTGAGAGATGGGGGGCAGACAGTAAAAAAGGGCTAATTATGTCTGGTTCCAAGGCCTTGACTATGTAATACTCATATCTCTAGTACCCATATGATTGGAAAGAAGCATGAAAGTTCTAAGCAATGGTTAATAAGAAATGGTTCTTTTTTGGCATTAGCAGACATGGCATAATTTTGGAAAGAATTTTCATCCTAAGGTATCATTAAGTGTGTCTGGTTAATTTTCCTTTAAGCTGTATTTGACTTCCAAGGTAAATCTATTTCCCTTTACAAATAATGTGTCCCTTCAACACTTCAGAGAAAACCTACTCAGAATTAACCTAGCAGTGAGATATTCAAGTGATCATTACTTAAGATACAAAGTGAACAGTACATATAAATGGTGTCAGGGAATTACCAGTTTCCTTCACAAAATCCGACCCTGGTCATCCAAGGTTGGCAATATGGAGGAAGGACCTGTCTCTGGCTGTTATTCCCCGCAGCCTACAGGGAAATGGCAGCACCAAATTATCACAAATTCCCTAAAAGGAAGGTAACCCTTGGAGGGCGATGAGGTTCAGATGCCCTTCTCAAATGATTTCCTTTCTCTTTCCAACCTTGAAAGATTTGGGGTTTGATTGTATTAGACTTTTATGGGTTTGCATGCAGACAAGAGCACATTTGCTTCCTTTGTGGGCTTAAAATCACTCCATTGTGGACTTTAAATCCATTTTACCACTTCTCATTGTTTCTGTTCAGCATCAAGACATAAAAGTGTATTTCAAAAAATACCCAGACAGGAAACAACTTGCCTAGAAGTCACATGCCAAGAAACAGGAAAAGAAATCAGAAATCCTTCATGCACTAGCTTCTGGGATCTTCCTGGGGTCACCCTTTTAATTTGTCTGCAGATACCACTCTCCATTTGCCCAAAGACTGATTACCAGTTCCAATTTACCTTCAGGTCATCAGGGATGAAGACTTTGCGAGCTTTCTTGATCATGGGCTGCGGCTTCAGTTCTTCCTCAGAGAACTTGCGTTTGCGAGGGTCAAACATTTCCTGGCCAGGGATGCTGGAGAGGGCAAGATCTGCTGGGTCTGGTTCATAACCCACTGGGACCTGGATGGTGTCAGGATCAATGGGACTCGGTGTATTGCGGTTTGCTGGCAACAGCTGACCTGGAACAACACAGGAGTTTTAATTCATGAACACCCTAGAGAGTCCCAGTAGGCAGCTACTTAATGATGGTCTGAGATGAGTGGTAAGAGTCTTCAGCTCACTTATATATGGTCCTAACATGATTTATCTTACTCATCCTCACTGCATTTCTGAGAACACAGCAGGTTGAGTATGACTTGACTCACGTCACATCAGGCAAAACAGAAACCCACATACACATGTTCAAAAACTAGAGAGGGAGAAGCCCAATTTAAAGATACACGTTCATTCTTTCCTATCACACATTTGCCAGGCACTCTGCACGATGCAATGAACAGAACTACGGATTTTTCACCTTAAGGGTGTTTTCCAGGTGAGTTAGGGAGACAGATCAATAACTAGTCAGTTAGCGGAGAGTGTAGATGTTGGGATGGAAGTAAATCTCATGTGCTTCCACAGTGTGAGGAAATGGTACGTAACACAAAGGAGGTTAGGCAGCATTTCCTAGAGATGACACTTGGTACAGCTGCATCTTGAGACAAAGAGTAATTAGTCAAAAAAAAAAAAAAAAAAAAAGGGTTTTCTAGGCTCCAAGACAAGACAGAGGTTTGCATTTTTGCAGAACCACATAAAGTCTTGGGTAGCTGTCACATTGAATCAGAAGAAACCATGGAGTAGGGAGAGGTGCGAGCACAAGAGACGTGGCCAAGAAGGTGGGCAGTGGGGATATAATTTTTAAAAATCCAAATGTCACTGAGGGATGCTGAGCAATGAAGTGACAAACAGCTGATGTTTGGAAGGAAGACTCAGGCAGCATGATGAACGGATTGCATGGGGCACGGCTGCGGATTGATCAGATACAAGGCTGTTGTGATAAACAGTGCACATATTGACAGTAGCAATGGAGATAGTGAGAAGGGGATTAGTTCAAGAAATATTTAACAAATTAGAAAGAACATAATAGAGACCATCTAACTTCCACTTGAGGGTCCTATAGGCAAGACCACTGAAATGCACGAACATCCACAGAACAATGGATTTCTTGTGTTTCTCAATGTGTCTTACTGGTGAAAGTGAACTTCATACCAGACCCAAATGTGTATGCTGGGAGCTCTGAATTTTAACTTCTAGTTTTCATCTGAATTTTACAATCGCTCCTCTCGCACCCCATGAATAAATAAGAGGATGTAGTTCAGCTGTGTTTGGCGCATCTCCTCCTCTTCCTCACTGCCAATGGTAGGTCAATGTGTGAAGTATTCTTTAGGTTTCATTAAAACCTACCCCAGGTTGAAGCATGAAGCCACTGGCTTGCATTCTAGCAAAACTGTAAAACTGTGCTCATCTGCCTTCTGGAAAGGCCTGGTGGGGAGTTTGCAAAATGAATGCTCTGGGTGACCTTCTAGGTCCCCACTCTGCTTTGCGCTCTCTTTGTATCCTGCTTGCCAAAGAGGAAGAGATGAGCCCTGAGGCACTGGCAGAGGATGGAGATTTCTCATTAGCCAATCTGTCGCTCAGCTCCAGCTTCTAGAGACTGCTGAGTTCTGTACTGGATGGTGTCAAGCTAGATTTGATCTTGTGCCTCTTGAGATTACCTCAGAAAATGAACCACATGTGATTCAAATGGGGATTGTATTTTCCCTTTAGAAACTCTTTGAACTTAATAACAAAGCTACGCAGTGCCATCACTGCAACGTCCCCACCTCCCCATACTTACACAGGCATATGCACCCATCTCCTATCATCATGAAACACCTCTTAATACTTCCCAAATCTAATTGCTCCAAGATCCTCCTTAGTACTCCAATATTGTTTATTATGCTGTATCAAAATGTTCTCCTTTATTGCTTTATAAATGTTCTTAAGCTGTACACACACACACACACCTCCTCTACCATACCACATGGTCTTTTACATTTTATTCATGTATCCCCACCTGACTCCTCACCATGACGCATACTTCAGAGTTCAGCTTCTACAAAGAGTACTCCTCATTTAATGGTGGCCTCTGAGATGCTGGACTCTGACATTCATTCGTGGACATTCTAACAATAACACTTTCCATTCAGGTGGAACCTTTCTTGGCATTCTTTCTCTCTAGGATTTTCCTCCAATGGAAGTAGGTCAGCCCTACCTGCAGAGTGGAGGAAACCTAACTGGACCACAGACAAGGTACATGGCTTCCTCAGTATCAAACAGCAAATGGCAAAGGACCTGAGAAACAAAACCAGGTCCCGTTTCTCCCCAGAGATACCTTAGTGCCATCTTATTTATTTATATTTTCTGCTGAATTAACTCAGCTAAACTCATCTTTTCCTTTCATTTCAAAATGTCAATAGCATCACGAGTAAGGGGTATTTTTTTCTATCTCCTGTGGGATTTTCAAAATTTTAGTATAAGAATTGTCAATATAAGAATGCATGATTAATTTTTTAAATGATCAAAGATGTTCACTGCAAAATGTCAACAAATACAGAAAAGCGTCAAGAAAGTGAAAGTCCTGGTTCTTGCTACTCTCCTCTTCCCCCCAGTCCCACTCACTGTCTTCCCAGAGGTGATCACTCTTAACATATTGATGTGAACCTCTTATAGGTTTTTACACATAAGTGATTTAACCCAAATGGTATTATACTACCCACATATCTTAAATTACTTTTTAAATCTATCAATATACCAAATGCAATTTCCAATGTTAGTACAAATAAAACTACTTTTTAAAGGGTCAAGAGTATCCCATAGTTTGGATATATAACAATGTATAATTCCTCAACTGATGGATTTTTAGGTATATATTTTTGTAGAAGTGATTTCTAGAAGTGAGACTGCTCACACGAAAGGCATGTACATTTTTTATTTTTAAACATACTGCCAGGATGGCTATTAAAAAGTCAAAAAATAACAGATGTTGGTGAGGTTGCAGAGAAAAGGGAACATTCTTATACTGTTGGTGGGAATATAAATTAGTTCAGCCCCTGTGGAAAGCAGTTTGGAGAGTTCTCAAGGAACTAAAAATAGAATTACCACTTGGCCCAGCAATCCCATTACTGGGTTTACACCCAAAGGAACATAAATCCTTCAACCAAAAAGACACCTGCATTCGCATGTTCATCGCAGCGCTATTCACAATAGCAAAGACACGGAATCAACCTAGGTGCCACCTACAGTGGGTTGGATAAAGAAAATGTGATACATCTACACCATGGAATACTATGTATCCGTTAAAAAGAATCAAATCATGTCCCCTGCAGCAACACAGATGCAGCTGGAGGCCGTCATCCTAAATGAATTAACACAGAAAACCAAATACTGCATGTTTTCACTTGTAAGTAGGAGCCAAACACAGACATAATGCTGGGAACAATAGACACTGAGGGCTCTAAAAAGGTGGACGGAGTGGGGCAAGGTTGGAAAATGATCTATTAGGTACTATGTTCACTATCTGCATGGAGGGTTCAATCAAAGCCCAAATCTCAGCATCACATAGTATATTCATGTAACAAACCTGCACACGTACCCACTGAATCTAAAATTAAAAAAAAAAAAAAAACATTTTAAAAACCTACTGCCAAACTGTCCTCCAAAAAATGTCATATTTACACTTGCACCACCATTTGTAAGAATGCACATGTCCCACAATTTGACTTTTTAAATGTTGCCAATCTGATATGCACAACTATTACTATTGTTTTGTTTTGTTTTGTTTTGTTGAGACAGAGTCTTGCTCTGTCACCCAGGCTGGAGTGTAGTGGCGCAACCTCGGCTCACTGCAACCTCTGCCTCCTCGGTTCAAACGACTCTCCTGCCTCAGCCTCCTGAGTAGCTGGGTCTACAGGCGCCCAGCACCACACACAAGTAATTTTTTGGATTTTAAGTAGAGACGAAAATTGTTTTGTATTTTTTAGTAGAGGCTATTTTTAGGAGAGGGTTTCACCATGTTGGCCAGGCTGGTCTTACTATTGTTTTAATTTCCATTTCCCTGGTTACTGGTGACACTGAACATCTCGCATGTTTATTGGTTATTTGTTCTTTTTAGAAAAT
The DNA here is from genome assembly GCF_037993035.2 of Macaca fascicularis. Lineage (NCBI taxonomy): Eukaryota > Metazoa > Chordata > Mammalia > Primates > Cercopithecidae > Macaca > Macaca fascicularis. Next base: position 51,381,130 of record NC_088390.1, read on the forward strand.
TTTCTAAGGTATTTTTATACATATACTCTTCTAGGTGAGTTTCAGAATACATTGGTTAAGTTATATTTGAAGTTATCATTTTAAATATAACAATATTTGGCATTTCATAGGTTAATTTGAGGACAACTATCTTCAAAATATTTTATACACCCACAGTATGCTCTCCATTTTTATTTTTTGTGAGCTTTCGTAAAAACATGTATCAGTTCAGTTATAGTTTTCTTTATTTTAGCCTCTCACATTTCAGTTTATTCCTTAAATGTCTTATAAGAGTTGTTACTAGCGTAAATTACCCTATTATATTTCCTAAGTGGCTACTGCTGCTATATAGTAAGCTACTAGTTTTAAAAGCTATTGGTTTATATCCAGCCACTTTACTTTCTTATCAGTTCTAATAGTTCTAACAGTTCTAACTTCTCTTAGTTTTTAGGTGAACAATCTCATCTTCTGCCTCTATAGACAGAGGTGGCATCCTTTCTATGTTTATAATTCCTACTTTCTTTTAAATAATTTTCAATTTCACTGCATTAGCCGGGTTCTACAAGACAATGAGAAGAGAGACTGAGACGAATGATCACTGCTTGTCCCAGACTTTAAAGGAATATATGCTTTTAATTCTTCAGGTCCTTCAATATAAAGGCTTGTTCTAGTATCTTAGTAGATACAACCTGACAAGGTAAGGCAGTTCCAACTCTTTCAACCTTTGTTAATAATTTTTAAAATCAGAAATAATGTATTAAGTTCCCTTAAATGCCTTTTGGTATTTATTTATTGAGATAATCATGCCATTTTTCTCCTGTATTTGTTAAGTCTGAGCTTGGTATTTCCAAAGCTTTATTTAAAAGATCCATAGTGGACAAGATCAACCCCATTACGTAGCCTCTGCAGTTACAGGAACATTGTTTTTTTTTTTTTTTCTTTTTCTTTCTAAAAGCATCTTGCTGAAACTCACTTCCAGAAGAACCAAGGAGGGTTTCTAGAGGAAAGGGTGGAACAAAGGGCTTAAAGAAATCTGGAAAGAGAATAGAAGTGACCTTCAAACCCAAAGTTGGCCTCTACTTTTGTCACAGACTGGGCATGGCTAAACCTCCAAATAGTATAACTGGAAATAGGATATTTCATATTCTTACATATTTTAGCAAGAATTTAGCAGCTTGTGTTTAATTAGCTGATTAGCAAGCAGTCGTCAGTGAAAGGAACAGCAGCACTCTATGTCCTTATCTCTTCTCTAGTCAATGGTTTATTTTTTAAATTTATGACTGCATCAAAGTCACAAATCATAGTGTTTGTGTTACTTATTATTTAATCCTCAAGGCTAATTGCAACACCTGCAATCTTTCTGATGTGCTCCTCATTCAGGCAGTTAAGTAAATAAAGCAGGAGATTTGCAGCAGTAACATCAAAACACAATAGTCTAATGTTGATCACTGATGAGCATTAGCCAGCTGATAACATTATCCTCTATCAATTAAGGCTGAGGAAAGAGAAGACAATTTTTATTTTGGCCAAAGTGTTTCCTTTAGAGCAGATGGGTGAAACTCCTAGTGATTCAAAATTTGGTGCCAAATCTTTCCCTCCTGCTCACCTCTGCCCTCCTCCTCATCACCAGTTTAGGGTCTGTTCACTTGTCGAATTCCTGGATCCCATGTGGTCATAACCTGAAATAGCATCTTTTACCCTCTTGCCATCCCCTGATGATGATACCATCATCAGGGATTACAGCTGACTTTGCTACAAACCATGCCTGCCTCTGAAAATCCTTTTAGATACGGGGAGCCAATTGACTTAGGAGACGATAGCAACACTGTAAGGCCAACGAAGAGTGCTCACAATATATACAGAGATTAAATTAAAACCTCACAAATACAGCCTAAGGATACAGGCTTTCTGGACTCTGAGGCCACAGTAGCTGGTCTCCATTCCCACAGCAAGAATCTGTTATTTGTCCAACAAGTCCTCTCTGCAAAAGCACTCATGTCCTAATGGCCAAAGGCTCATTCCCAACCCATTCATGTCCTATTCCATGTGACTTGCACTTCCAGGCAGAGCCTATTTCCCTACCCCTCACACCTGGGCTGGTCTCCGACTTGCACTGGCCAACAGAATGTGGCAGAAATGACAGTGTTAGTTCTGATGCTGGGCCTGAAGAGGCTTTGCATGTTTCTGCCCCTTTTCTGTAGCACTTCTGTCATCACCATAAACATGCCCAGTCTAGTCTGCCGGAAAATGAAAGAACAGGCCAGCCTAGGTCAGCTTAAATCACCTGAACTCTAGATATGTGAGTCCAGCCAAGATCAGCAGAGCCACCTGACCAACCCATAGCAATTACAGATGAGTGAACAACAAGCCTTTGTTTGTGTATGGTGAGTTTTTGTGGTTGTCTGGTAAACATTCTCATGGCAATGGAGACTCACCGACAAGCTGAGTTATTGTGTAGGCAGAGAGTGTTTACACCCACATTAACATTATAGCAGGATTTAAATTTGTACAGGACAATGGTTAGACCTGAGTCAGACCTGGGTTTGAATGCTGATTCTGTCACCTGTATGTTATAAACTTGAGCCTTTATAAATAAATGACCCCCCAAAATGCCCCTCTAAATCCTAATAAGATCTGTATTGGGGAAAGGGACTACTGTTGACTTTTTCCCCCTTCTTTTTTTAACCTACCTGAGTTTCAATTTCCTCATGTGCAAAAGGAGATTACTATGCCTGATTCTCAGGGGTATGTGAAAAATGAATTAGATAACATACACAAACAAAGTGCTTAGCACAATCTGTAGTACCTGGAAAGTGTGCAATAAATGATCTGCATATAAACACATATACAAAACACAGACAATAGATCACAGATACCTGAAAGTAAATCAAATAAACAGACTATTTCCCCTGTCTAAGCCAGCACTGTCTGTCCCCTGAACTACTGCAACTTTTAACCTTCTCCCTTTTCTATCTCCCATGTCCCCACAGTGGTACACAGCACCAGAAAATAACTCTAAACATGCAGACCCATGCAGGTCACATCCCCGTATCAAACCTTCCCAAGGCTTCCCATTGCCACATATGATCAGATCCACGGCTCTACCTTACTCATATACTTGGCCACACCGGCCTTCCTTCTGCTCCGTGTGTACCCTGAATGTGATTCTACCCAGGCCTTTGTATTTAGTTTCCTCTCTACCTAAAACATTCTTCCTCTGCTCTCTGCCTGCCTAGTCCTCTTGCATCATTTAGACATTAGCACGAATGCCAATTCCTCGAACCCTCTGACTTTCCTCTACCCCTGCTCGATATCCATTAAACCAACCTATTTGAGTTTTTTTTTTACAATATTTATCTCCATCTCAAACGATCTTTTCTATTTGTTTGATGTTCCCTCCACTCCCATGTAAGCCCCACGGAACAGTGACCTGGCCTTAACTGCTGCTGCCCCAGATTCTAGATGGAACCTGCATGCAGGAGATAGCGCAAGCTACCGAGCAACTGGACATAATGCCCCCCTCAGATACTAACAGGGACTTTTAGAAGGAACAGGGACTAATTTTAATTCTTATTTTCAATATTTTGCAAATGGTCTATAATGAGTATCTTCACTTTCAAAATCAGAAATTAAAAATGTTATTTTTTTCACTTTGTGCATGTATGTTCCAGGAGTCTGTGTTAAATGCTACTGAGAGAAGGCTGGGCATGGTGGCTCATGCTTGTAATGTCAGCATTTTGGGAGGCCAAGGAAGGCAGATTGCTTGAGGCCAGGAGTTCAAGACCACCCTGGGTAACACGGTGAATCCCTGTCTCTACTAAATAATAATAATAATAATAACAACAAATAATTAGCTGGGCATGGTGACACACGCTTGTAATCCCAGCTACTTGGGAGGCTGAGGCAGGAGAATCACCTGAACCTGTGAGGCGGAGGCTACACTGAGCCAAGATTGTGCCACTGCACTCCATCCGGGGTGACAGAACCAGACTCCGTCTCAAGAAAAAAAAAAAAAAAAAAACCACTGAGAGGAGATCATTCAACCCCCTAGAAAGGAAGAAGAAACCAAAGAGAGGGAGGAAATGTGATGAGGAAAAAAAAAAAAAAAACAGAGGAGGTAAAAGCATGTTGCTCTGCTGCAGGCTGTTTTACCAAATCGAGGAATATATTATGGTTGATAAACCAACCTAGCTGAGACCTAGAGGGTTCCCATCCAAAAGGCCACAGCAGCAGATGCCCTTCAATGCATCTACGACCTGAGGGCAGAAGTGTACTAGGAAAGGAAGAGAAAGAAAGAGAAATTAAGAAACCAAGGAAGAAATACAAGAACGACTCAAAGAAGAAATAAAGAAAGAATAAAGAAAGGTAATATGGAAGGTAAGAAAGGCATCAAAAGGGAGGGGGAGAAATAAAGAAGAAGAACAAAGAGAATGTCCTGGATCCCAGTAGCTGGGAACCTGTCATGGCTCTGACGTTTTTTAAATGTCCTGCACATTACACAGTTGATGTACTAATTTTAAGGTAAAAACAAATCATGCATACACACACACATACGCATACAAAACAAATCATGCATACACATACACATACACACACACACACACACACACACACTTCCTTTTTGCCTCATTCAGACAGCAAGTGCTCAGTAAGTTTTCAGTCCATGATTATAGAACAAATATACTGAAAGGTCCACTGTAAAGATCCTTTGATCTTAGTGGCTCTTATCCAGCAATTCTCTCCACATAGTAACAGGCTGTCAACAGAAATAAGGGTAAAGCATGATGCTAAAAAGCCAGTTCAATCCATTATGTGTAAACATTAGGAAGAGAGTCTGTCTGTTACCATTTACTGAGCAGGCGAACACGACGACGTCCTGCAGGCTGGTAGACAGGCCTCCCTGGCCTACTGAATAATCAATATCAGTAATTTTTTTAAAAACAGGGTCCTGCTCTGTCTCCCAGGCTGCAGTGTAGTGGCGTGATCATAGTTCACTGCAACCTTGAACTCTTGGGCTCAAACAATGCTCCCACCTTGGCCTCCCACAGTGCTGGGATTACAAACATGAGCCACCTCTCTGGTAATATCAGTAATACAGATAGTAAGGTTCTTCACAGGTATTATTTCATTTAGTCCTCACAATAGCTATATGAAGGTAGAATGGTTCAGATACTCATTTTCCAGATGTGAAAATAAACGAATAGAAAACAGAAAGTTTAAGACAAGCTCAGATATGCTAAATAATTTGCCCTTGCAAATGGAAAAACAGAGACTCACTTCCCCATCCTTCTCACTCTAAAACCCATGTTCTTTTTCATGCAAATGCCCCAGGAATGTAGCCAGGAAGCCTAACCATGCCCCAAGGAGAGCCAGGCACCTGGCCTTCCAGAATGAGAGTCCTGCATCAGGACCTGGGCCTCTGCAAGGAGGGCACTGTGTCCCACATTTTAAGGAGGAAAAAGTGGAGAGGCAGAGGGGTTGAAACCACCTGCTTAAAGTCACACAGCTAGAAAGCCAGGGGGAGGCCGGGTAGAGTACAGACTCCAGTGGGCTCAAACCATAGCCCATGCTCTTTCTGCTCCACTTCACTTCCTCCTCATGGGGGCAGAAGAGAAAAAAAGGGGAGACTGCAGTTTCCCTCCTCTCTAGCCCAACAGGTTCCTGGACAAGAGTTGGCAAACCCCAAAGAGGTAGGTATGGATGTCTCTCATGGACAAGAGCCCAAGGAAGCTCCAGGCAGCCAGGCATCCTGCTTCCTTTCCCTCCCTTCTTCTTTTACCTCCCTCTCTCTCGTCCACTCCCTCATCCTCCTGAATGGCGAGCTGTGCCAAGAGCAAGATTGCATTTGACAAAGCAACTGCCGTCCCACAGGCCAGGGCTCCTGTCAATGCCACATCTCATGCACTGTATTTGTAAAGAGCTTCTGGATAGGCCAGAGAGCATGGCTCACTAGGAGAAGGGTAAGGACTCCCAGCAGACAGGGTGTCTGATGTATTCCGTCACATGAAGAAGAAGTTGGCTTCAAAGGTCACTTCTTGGGGGAGGTCTGTATTATATCTATGCCCTTAAACTATTAGTATGCAAATTAACGTTTGGTTTGGGCAAAGACGGACAGTTTGAACCCTGTTTCAATGCTCCCACTCTGGCCTGAGCCCCTTCCCTTGGGCCTGTCCTGCACGAGGTAGCTCAGTTCATCAGAAGTTGTAAACAAGATTCATCATGACTCTGACACTACATAGTTGTGTAAGGCCTGGGGCCAGTTACTCTGCCTCAGGGTCTGGTTCACTCATCTATCAAGTGGGAGAAATGATGCCCACCTCAGGGCGCTGGATGGGATGGACAGTATGTGGGAAGGCCCCTTGGTAGGTGGAGAGTCCACACTTCCCTCCTGTCACACTCCCCAGCTCCCATTTCCCTCTCACTGCAGCCCAAGCAAAGCCTGTGAGATGTCACCCAGTGTGATCCTGTGCCCAGGACAGCACATTGCCCTGCGATCATGCATCAGTACTCAAAGTGGCCCTGACTAGACTCGTCAGTTTCTAACTTGGCAGGAGCTTAGGCTGGATTAACAAGGCCTCTCATTCCAGTGGTGTTTATCATCACGCTTCCTTGCTTATGATGTCAGCAAAACCTGCCTCCTTGAACCAACTGAGAGGTGAGACCAGTGGAACTCATAACCACAGCCTGTTAGAAGTCAGTTAAGTTGGCGTACAACAGACATGACAACTAGTGGCCAAGGCATGTGGCCCACGAGCCTTCTCGCCATTGCCCCCCATGATGGTATGACATAGCAACTTCCACCTCCTCTTCTCTGGGCCGGGAGCCTCTCCCCAGACATGTGGGGTCACCATGTGGCAGAAGGTGAGGCAGGAATGGCTCTGTGCCTTCTATCTTGGCCTCCTCCTACCTGATAGCTGTGCCAGCACCTTAGGGCAAGGAAATATCATAGGGTGACCAGAAATGAACCCATGGTACCAGAGACAAACATCCGCATGAGGTATATTTCAGGTCTGGGCCCACTGAAGTGGGTAGGGATGGTCACGAATGGGAAACGAGAGACAACAACCTCTCCCTTCCCACATTCATATTGAAACCATGCCCCAAAGACTTAAACCAGTGACTCAAGAATTAAATAGAAATTCTTGAGCTTACCGAATGGCAGATAAAAAGAAGAAGAAGAAAAAAAGAAGCTTGTGGAAACACTAAAACTCCCTCTACTTGAAAGATGGTAAAGCTGGCTAAAATTGGTTGGGACCAATATGGCCAACTGGAGTCTGTGCAGAACGAGCTTACTGACGTCACAGCCAGAATTTCCACCACACGTTTCACATTCACCCCCCTCGCTGAATTTGCACAAACCATCCATGAGGATGCAGAGAGAGATAACTGTGCATGCCCAAGGACTTTCCAGACCTCACCCTTCCTGCCACCAATCACCTGCTAATCCCAAAATCCATCCCCTAAGCCTTTTCTACTACAAATGCTGCCTGAAAGCCAGCAAGCACAGGGAGACAGATTTGAGTTGGATCCTGTCTTCTTACTGGTCGATATGAAATAAAAGCTTTTCTTTTCTTAAAAACCCAGTGCCATAGTACTGGCTTCTAGTGCCCTGGACAATGAGCTCTATCACCTGGTAACAATGCCATGCTTCTCACTCCATCCCAAAGTTACGGAACTATGGTGGGAGAAGGGTAGCTTTCTAATTTCCTCTGTACTTGTAGGGAATGGATGGTAGGTTAAGATCTGGAAAACGGGAGGTTAGGTCAGCTGGTCAGCTGCTGGCTAGCTCAAAATCTGCAGTGTTTTGTGCAACAGTTATCCCTTCTTGAGAGAGTAGCAGTCAGTCCCTCCTCCCAGGGCTGCCATGGTGATGGTCGGTGTGATGACCATTTCAAGCCACAGTGCAACTCTACACACCAGAGGACAGGCAACAAGAGACAGCTGGAGGAGCCCCCAGTCCAATGCTCACCTCAGCCCCTTCTCATATCCCTGCTATGGTGTGCAGAGTGGCGATGCTGGTCAAGGCCACCAGCTTTCCTCAGAGGAGTCTGAGGGGAGGGGACTTCGGCTTTTGTCAATATTCTGCATCTGGTAGAACTAGCCCAATGACGTGCTGCCTACCTATAGCCTCATTCTGCCCTCCTAACAACTCTGTGAAGTAGGTAGGGCCAAATGGACCCATTTTAACTATGTAGAAATTGAGCCACTAAGCAATTTGTCTCGGTCCCCCTAGGATGGGCTACCGAGGGGGCAGAGAAACAAGTTCTCCCATACCTGGAGTCTATTTTCAGAAACAGACTTTCCATTTTAAATGACAATATGCACCACTTGAATCAGCGCCACCTAGGTCCCTGGAGTCTCTTTAATTGTCTCACTTGGTGAAAATGTGCAGGCCTAGTTATTTGAAACCTGCAGTTTCCAAAGAGCTGCCATGGCTAGTTACTAAACTGACTATTCTCCTTTGGGCTACATTAAATTTTTTGTTTTGATTTAGAAGAGAGAGTGAAGCAGGAGATGAAATCAGCGACAATATTCGCTGATGTTCACTGAGAAACTATGTGAACTGCAAACAAATGACCCATATGCTTCCCAGGTGACACCCTCCCCTCCCCTCCAACCCCCTAAAACCAAGCTAAACAAAACAAAGGAAGAAAAACAAGGTTGTTCTAAAGTCTGCATTTCTGGATGAACATGAATAGGATTCAGGTGTGTCTGTGGTTCTGCAACTTCTCAAAGAGATCCACAGATTCTTTCCCACATAAGTCTGTAAGTTAAGCACTCAAAAGTAAACATGCCTTTCCAAAGCCTTCTTGCCTTGGCTCCTACCCAGTGTTCTCTGTAATCTCTTCTACTAAAGTTCACAGAGTCCTAAACTGATCTGTGGACTGCTGGTCATTGCCTCCAATCCCTCTGTTATTTCTAAATCAACATGTTTAAGCCAAACTCATCCACCAATCTCCTATAGACCATCAGCCTCTCCAGCAGGTCACCTCATGCCTGTGAACTATTTCCTCTGTTCTTCCAGGCTTTAAACTTTAACCACCCATTTCCCAGACAGGTTGGGAAAATGAGCCAAGGATTGGAATCCAAAGACCCCATCAATTATGGCAACCTTGAGATTAGTCCTCAGTTTGCCCACCTGTTAAATAATAGGATGAGACGTTTGGGATGATAGCAAAGGCTCCTTCCAGATCTAGCAATAAATTATTCTTGGAGTGCAGTGGAAGCTTTCCTTTGTGTTTCAGATCCCTGTCACAAGACAGGTGCAGTCATGAGGGACTTGGACAACTGCAAAATCTTCCTAACTGGTCTTTGCCACCTGCAATCCCATCTGCCAACACAGCCACTAGATTACTCTTCCTAGAGTATCTCCACCATGATCAAAGGAAGCCAATGGCTTCCCGTTGACTCCTACTCTGAAATCTTCGTCTGTTGGGGAGAGACCTCCACAGCCAGGCATATTGTTCCTATCTCGTGCTCTCTGCTCAAGCCACTGGTCTGCTTTGTTTCTAGACACTCTTGCTTCATATCTTCTCCACTTCTACTTGTCCTAACATCCATATCAAGGTCTAATTCAAGCCCTCTGACTCCTGACTATACCAGTGTTGGTGACAGTTCCTCCTAACTTCTTTCACAATGTCTATACTGAGAATTTCTTTTATCAGATCCAGTGACTCTATAATTTTTAATCAACGAGATTGAAAATCTTTCCAGGCAAATGACATGCCACTGCCTTACACAGAAAATGATAAACTATGTCTTTGTTGATTAAGACACTCATTTGCTGAAAACACTTTCACTGAGCATCTACTATGGGCCAGGCTTTGAGAATATATAAATAAAACCCAAACTTTAAAAGCATGCAGTCTGGAGGTGCAGACAGGTAAGTAAAAAGGTTATTATATTGCACAATAATATGTGCTATAAAAGGGCTTTGCCCAGGGAGTCACAGGTTGGAGTTCAAAGGTTGATCAGAAATCCCTATCTTTGGAGGGAGTGCAGGGACAACAGGAAGTGTCCTTCAGAGGGAGTTGCCATCCTGGCCAAGTCTTGAAATTGGCCAGACAAGTAAATGGGATAAAGGGTAACCAAGGCAGAAGGAATAAAATATGTGAAGGCACGAAGATATGAGAGAATTCACGGGCCAGTCGGGGAACTGAGAGTAGCTGGTGTAACTGGAGCTCGGGGGGTAAGAAGAGTGGTAAAGGCTGAGACAGACAGAGAAGGGTCTTAGATGATCAGGTTCTGTCTTCAAGGGAACGGGGAACTATCGATACAATTAGAGCAAAGGACTCCCTTGTCTGGATGACTCGTTCCAGAAAGATTGTTGTGGCAACCTGGCAGAGCTTGGATTACAGGGGAACCCGGAATGGTGACAGCTCCCCTACATCAACAGCCGAGAACTAGGTGGATTCAAGAGTTATTAATGAGATGGGAGCAACATGAACTGTGGCCAACTGAACATGGGGAAAGAGAAGGAGAGAGCAAGATTCACTTTTAGGTTTCTGGCCTGGACACCTGGAAAGGAGGTGTTGACATTCACTGAAATAGGGAATATTGTGGAGTGAGCACATTTAAGGGAAAATAAAATGTCTCATTGCGGATCCATTGAGTTTCAGGTGCCCAGATGAAGAAGCCTAGAGCACATGGATCTCAGCTTCATATACCAATGTAGGCTATAGAAAAGCAATGTAAATTGGAGATGCAGATGTTATAATCTTGATATCTCCCCAGACAAGAATACAGAGCAAGAAAACCAAAGAAAAAGTCCTGGGGAACACTGACAGTTTAGGTACAGCTGGAAGAGGAGGACTCTGTAAAAGGTACTTAGGAAAAGTCACACAGGTAGGAGGCAAACCAGTTCCTGAACAGGCTAGTGAAATGGGACTGACCAGAGATGTTTCCCTAGTTACACTGTTGATCCCTCAAGAGCAATCACTGTGCCTCCTAATCAAGTGGCTGCATTATTATATTGGTTAAACAAGTGAGGAAGGCCAAGCACTCACACCTGTAGTCCCAGCACTTTGGGAGGCTGAGGAGGGATGATAATCTGAAGCTTGGACTTCAAGACCAGCCTGGGCAATGTAGCAAGATCTTATCTCTAAAACATATTTTTCAAAAATTAGCTGGGCCTGGTGGTGGCATGTGCCTGTAGTCCTAGCTACTTGGGAAACTGAGGCAGGAAGATTGCTTGAGCCCAGGAGTTCGAGGCTGCAGTGAGCTAGATGGTGCCACCGCACTCCAGCCTAGGCAACAGGACAAGACCCTGTCTCTTAACAAAGAAGAAGAAGAAAACAAAGCAAATGAGGAACAATATGACTAGGAGTTCAAAACCAGCCTGGGCAACACAGCAAAATCTCATCTCTAAAAAATATTTTTCAAAAAATTAGCGAGCCATGGTGGCACATGCTTGTAGTCCTGGCTACTTGGGAGGCTGAGGTGGGAGGATCGCTTGGGACCAGAAGTTCAAGGCTGCAGTGCGCTAGACGTGTGGCAGGCATGCTGAAGTGATGACATGCATCTTGGATGTTAGGTGTCTGCCTTCTATTCTCCTTGGGAACATTTTGTTAGAAGTGTTTGTAAGAGCACCTTGGTATGTTAAGAACCACGGCTAACATAGGTGCTTCCTTTTGCTGTCTATTGCATCTAGTGTCTGAAGTTCCTGCATCAACTTTCATTATTTTTAGATTTCATGTCTGGAGAATGTATGTTTCGGGGGGCATGGGTTACGGAAGTAGGAAGGATAGCAGGCGAAATAGCCTCAACAGTCTACGATTGGCACCACAGGCTGTCTTCCTATTAGTTAATGATCATTCTGAGAGGTTACTAAGTAAGTATTGCTAAGCAATAAGAGTTGCCTGAAAGTGTATGCTAAAGAATATGGATTATTGGGCACAAATCAGCTAATTCCACAGAGTCATCTGGTACCTAAATGAAATGGACTTTATGCCTCTGGCATCTCATTTGGGGTACGGTGAGCAATCACCTAATACCGTCAGCCTTTGCAGTTCTTGCTGGGCACTTCAGCGTCTGCTTCATGTAAGTATTCACTGCACAAGTCCTGTTATTGACCAACTGATATATACCTTTGTGATGAGGTATTCTGGGAAGAACTAGATTAGAAGGAGTTGACAGTTTGATCTTCAGTCACGCAGGCAGAGGGAAAGAAAAGACCACAGAGCAGCCTATATAGTTTACAGCTATCTATAATCTGAATTAACATTCATTGAGCATGCATCTGATTTTTACATTCAGATGCAAGCCAAGACTTGGAAAAAGGCATACACTCAGGTTTTCTCATATAAATTCAAGTCCCACATAGGAGAAAAATGGCCGAACAGCCACTGATTTACACACGTAATAAAAACGGGGTTTATTAAACCTACTTCTTTCCACCTCCATGTTGGTAGGGAGAAGTAGGTAAATTTTCACACATATTTATAGGCCTGCAGTAATTCAGCCTTGCTTTATAGTCATACAGCTCCCTAACATACACTAGAATAATATTCTAGACCAGACAATTTCTTAGAAATATGTTGTTTCGGAAAAACTGAAATTTTCCAGCTTGCACTAAGATTAGCCAAGCTAAACCCATCTGTCTCCTGCTTAATGTAGTCTATGGAGAAAACTTCATGGGACAAAAATCTGCCTTTATATTTCACAGGCATAAGGTAAAATTTGTGTGCCTCTTGGGTAAACAGACCATAGATATGAAGTCATCATCAAAAGATCAGATTCTGAGTTCCATGCGTTTTCTTTCAGCTTCTCAACCCCGAGCCCACCAGGACCTATGTAAGAAGGAAATTCCACCGTGATCTGCAACCTTTGGGTAGACCAAGAATATTCCAACATCTCTGAAGTCCTTTGTCATTCGAGTATGTTGACAAACTCCCATCCCAAGCAGTATGTAGTTCCCCACATAAACCCCCTTAACAGGGGACCTAATCTGACCTCATCATGGGAGTCAGTTGGTTGATAAGGAGATGACCCGTGAAGATATGCCAGGCAAATGCTGGGTAGGAGTAGACAGGACTCAGTTTCTTCAAACAGGAAAAGAAAGAAGCGCTGGCCAGGCACAGTGGGTCATGCCTGTAATCCCAGCACTCTGGGAGGCCAAGGCGCGCAGATCACCTGAGGTCAGGAGTTCGAGACCAGCCCAACCAACATGGCAAAACCCTGTCTCTCCTAAAAACACAAAGAGTAGCCGGGCATGGTGGGGGGCACCTGTAATCTTAACTACTTGGGAGGCTGAGACAGGAGAATCACTTGAACCCGGGAGGCGGAGGTTGCAGTGAGCCGAGATTGCGCCATTGCACTCCAGCTTGGGTGACAGAGTGAGACTCCATATCAAAAAAAAAAAAAAAAAAAAAGAAAGAAATGCTGTTAGATGAAGACACACGGTCTTCAGGTTGGTAGGAGTGTAAGGGGTGAGAGTAGGTGCCTCTCACCCCTTAGAGCTGCTCAGGGGACAGAGGAACACAGCAGAGGGTGACAAGTCATGACTTCAAAGGAAAGGATCAAATAAATGAGGGCTGGGAAATTTTTTTCAGGCAGGCAGTAAAGAAGAGCAATAACCAAAGTAGTGTCCTAAGATGGATAATTCTTAGAACAGGTTTTCTGAAGAAGAGATGTCCATTTTCTTTCAATCTATTGAGGCTACCTAAGCAAGGGAAAAGAGACACTTCCAGTTCCCAAAGCTATGTGATAACCTGGGGACATTTCAAACTGAAATAAGAGAAAGACTTTCAGTATCTACAAACTCTACCTACTGCTAATGAAATCTGAGGCCACACCAAAAGCAATTAGATAATTCTTCCTTGAAAGCCTATAAAAAGAAAAAATGGTTTATGAACACATAACTATAGAATAACAAGAAAAGGATCAGACAGAACCTAGGTGGTACCTCTCTGGCTCTTGTTGCTTTAATCATACATTATCTTAATAAAGATGGATTAATGTTTACATTTGTCAAAATAAAGAACTCCAGTTTAACAGAAATTTCAGAGGAAGTGGGTCATTCAGTTTCTCCCAATTAACCATATTAAAGGAGATCTTGCAGTTTGGATCCGAAAGGACATGACCCAGGCATCATCAGGAGGAACCGCGTCTCCTAATTTTACACCCTCTATCTAAGACCATAGATGAGAACATATATAAGTTCTCAACCTCGGTTACAGATCAGCCTCACCTGTCGAGCTCTGTAAAAGTACAGATACTCAGCTCCCCTCCCACCTCACCCAGAAGATCTGAAAATGGGGCCTGGGCTCTGTAAAAAAAAAATTTTTTTTTGAATGAAAGAGGAAACAGCTTTCTCACACACTTTTAGTGGGAGTGTGAACTAGTTCAATTCTTTTGGAGCCTACACACTTTGATCCAGCAATTCCACATCTAGGAATGAAAACTTTAGATATACCACAGAAGTGTACGAAGACTGGAATCCAAGGATGAAAACAATCTAAATCCCTAGAGGCATTGTTAAGTAAATTATGGCATATCCAGACCATAGGCTCTATGCAGCCAGCAGATTTATATGAATATGGAAAAATCTCCAAAAAATATCAAATGAAAAAGGCAAGATGCACAACACTATGTATTGTATGCATATACATATATTTCCATATTCCCATACACACAATATACACCCACCCACCCACATATATGTATATTAATGCTTATAAACACAAAGGGAACGTCTGGAAGAGTATGCAGAAACTGTGGACAGTTAAATCTGGAAATGGAATATGGGAACTCAAGGTACATTTTGTACAGTCTTATTTTACAACAATCGTATATTACTTTTGTAATAAAATGTCCAATTTCTTTAAAAAAAATCACTGGTTATTATCATGTGAGGCCAAGATTGAGAACCACTGGTCCAGAGGAAAACAGTCCCTGTGGATGTTAAGGAGCTTGCAAACCCTACCTTGTAAGGAAACCAACCACCCACACCTCAGGAATATTTGCACCATGTCATACCCATGACTCACCAGAAGGTGGTGCTCCAGAGGCAACCACTCAGGCCTCCAACCAAAACCTGTCCAACCAATTTTGCATTAACCTGTCTTTTTGCTACTCTAAGGACTATTTATGCCCCAAAGCATTCTACACTACTGCTTCTATAAAGGACATTTTAGAAACACAGATGTCATATGCATTTTTCCCCCATAAAAATCTACCAGTTAGTCAAAACATTCTAATATAACTCTAGGAAACGTTGACCTGAAAGGAGCTGACACTGCTTGCTCTGGCCTCCCCCTCCTCCTCCACACTATTTCCCTGTTGTCTTTTCTCTGATTTACTCATCTTCTTATCTTATTCCAGGGTCAGTTCCACAAAGGCAGGCAGCCATCAGCTATGTGAGGCATTTGTCCTTTTGAATTTGTTCATACCTTTGGCGTAGAACAGGTGGTACGGGACATAGGGCAACCCAGGGCAAGTACCACGAGTTTGCCTCCCCTCCCACTAACACTCATGTTCTGGAAGTGGGTGTGTTGCCACAGCAACTGTCAAATCCCATCCATTACACCGCCTCTAACCTCCCAACGTCTTCTTTAAACACGTTTGAGACGTGTAGTTCTGTTGCCCTGGCAGTGCACAGCCGCAGGTCCCTTGCCAGGTGGCAAAGTTCTCCTTATCTGGGCAGGAGGGATTTAGCCCTGCTAAGTATTAGCCATCATATACATACATTTTAAATTTTCTCTTTTTTCCCCCTCTCATTATATCTCAAACCCATGTCCCGTAACATTCTGACCTGATCATTTCCTGTGAATTACTGGTGCATATTTAATGAAAATTCATTCTTAATATCAGCCAAGAAAAACTCAACAAGTCACTTATATTGTATCCTTTCTTTCCATGAATATAATTTTTGCTCATTCTTCAAGACACAATTCAAGGATCATCTCCGATCTTCCCTCCTCACTCTATTCAGAGCTGGCCATTCTTGCCTTCCTGATTCTACCTCATATATAATCTGACGCCATCTACCACACCCCATTCACAATTAATTATATCTCTTTGCCATTTATAAGCTTCTCAAGTTTAAAGGATGACATCTTCCTTATCTCTGAATTACCAGCACCTTGCCAGGCCCTCAGTAAATGATTAAAAATAATCGTAAATAATGATGAATAAATGCACTCCAAAAAAAAAATCCATGGGCTTGTGGTTTTCCATAAATTTTTATTATGTTATTAAATCACTGAATAACAGATGACAGCTGTGTATCCGACTTGACAGCAAGACCTAAAAAACATACACACAAATGCTTTTTAAAAGGGAGAATACAGAAAGGTCCATTTCCTGAGACTTTAGAGCCATCCTCTTTCTTGTTCTTGTTTTTCAGATCCAGGAAGTGCATGGAAAGGGAGCCTTCTCCATATGGAGAGAAGCAGTGAAGTCCTGAAGAAGGAAGCCGTAACATTCCTTGAGTACTCACAAGGCGGCCTGACATCTGGTCCACACTTGGGGAAAAGAGGCCACATCCCCACATGGAGATCTATTTTTGCATTCTGAGCTGCTGATGCTTTGCTCGTACAACTTGCCTTACACACAGAAAGGGGAAGGAAACTAATATTTACCAAGTGCCAGCTACATGCCCTGTGCTGCTTCACGTGCGTATCTCTCCCCCTATATTGTGTATCTTCAGAGAGCTCACCAGGTATGTCTCTGAAAAGCACATGGAAGTGAACACTGAATACTTCCAACTTTCTCCACTCACCCGGCTGATGGCCACATGCACAGCTGATGCCCAACACATCCATATATTCATGTATACTTCTTTATAAGGACTTCTCACCATGGTCGAAGGAGAAAATCTATTCGTGAAAGACAGATTCTCTTGACCATATGCGTCTCCCTGTTGCACTGGGGCAGATCAGCTTAATGTGGGCACAAGGAGAATGAAGCTTTGACTTATATGGACTGTGCTGTGGGTTTAGAACCAGCACCCTCAGGGACACAGCCAGACTCAGTGTTTCCAATCCTCCTCTACTAGGCTGTCCCTAAATCTTCCTGGGCTGCTGTGTTTATCACTTCATGGTGCTTCTTTTTTAAGATCATATCAGAAGGAACTGTAGCTTAGAAAGTCATCCCTCATGACTTAAAAGTAAAACCTGCATTAAAAACTACCCTCTCTGTGTCCTTTAAAGTTAAATTCCCTAGGAATTGGCTGAGGAGACCTCAGGGCCTCCCCAGAGGTGCATACGTTGCTCCTTTCCTCTTCACTCCCTCCACGTCTAGGTCCCTGGTACATATCTGCCACCGCATTGTGCCATCCACACAGGTGTTCTGATGGTTTTAGACATTCTACTACCTTGCACAAGGCAAAGTCTTCTACTGAGAAGTAGACCATTGAATTGGGGCTCCATGAACGGGCTCTGGTGCCAGACTGCAGCTTCATGTTCCAGCCCTGCCACCTATTAATTGCCCCCAGCACCATTTTGCTCACTTTCTCTGGGCCTCAGTTTTCTCATCTGTAAAATGACAATAATAATATTATACCTACCGAGTACTAACAGTCGTTCCCAGAGATTGAGTTTTAATGATATAATACATATAAACCACTCAGCCCAGTGCCCAGACTATAAGCAGCACTAAAGAAGGGTTAGCTATTATTACACTATTCTTTTTCTACCCATTCATTTGATAGGAGCTTTGTAGTCTCAGGATTTCACCAGCCAGGAGATAGAGGGGGAAGCTCTGCCTTCTCTCCTCAGAGCACAATGGCAATCGGCCACTGCCCTGTCCAGCTGCCACATGTAATGGTCATTCCACCGGCATCCCCTATAACTCCTCAGGCACACACAGCACCTCAAATCTTAATACATAATAAATGTACATATTAATATAGTATATGTGATCTTTTGATACATGCGTATAATGTGTAATGATCAAATCAGGGTAACTGGGATCATTGATCATTTCTTTGTGATGGGACCATTTCAAATCTTCCATTATTTTGAAATATACAATAAATCCTTGTTAACCATAGTCACCCTACTATTAGTAGGGTGCGTATCTGTGTGTACAAATAAGTTCGAGATACAAATCTGTGTTTTAGTACCTCTTAACTAACCTCTCTAAATCCCACCTCCCAGCCCCCGCTAACCTTCCCAGCCTTCCTACCTCCACGAGATCAACCTTTTTAGCTCCACATTTGAATAAGAACATACAATAGTTGTCTTCCTGTGAATGGCTTATTTCGCTTAACATAAATGACCTCCAATTCCATCTATGTTGCTGCAAGTGACAGAATTTCATTCTTTTTTTTATGGTGGAATAGTATTCCATTGTGTATGTATGCCATATTTTCTTTGTCCATTCACCCACTGATGGACACTTAGGTTGATTCCATTCCTCGGCTACCATGAATAGTGCTGCAATAAACATGGGAATGCTGGTATCTCTTTGATATACTGATTTCCATTCCTTTGGATATAAAGGCGTACCTCAGAGATATTGCAGGACCAGTTCTAGACCACTGCAATAAAGCTAAGAATCCAATAAAGCAAGTCACATGAATTTTTTTGGTTTCCCAGTGGATGTAAGTTATGTTTATGTTATATTGTAATCTATCAAGTGTGCAATACCATTGTAACTAAAAACAATGTACATGCCTTAAGAACACTTTATTGCTAAACAATGGTAATGATCCCCTGAGCCTTTAGTGAGCCATTTTTACTGGTGATGGGCCTTGCCTTAATGTTGATGGCTACTAATTGATCAGGGTAGTGTTTGCTGAAGGTTGGGGTGGTTGTGGCAGTTTCTTAAAATAAGACAATAATGAAGTTTGCCCCATCAATTGACTCTTCCTTTCAGGAAACATTTTTCTGTAGCACACGGTGCTATTTGATAGCATTTTACTCACAGTAGAACTGATTTCAAAATTGGAGTCAATCCTCTCAAACCCTGCCACTGCTATACCAACTAAGTTTATGTAATATTCTAAATTCTTTGCTGGCATTTCAACAATGTTCACAGCATCATCACTAGGAGTAGATTCCATCTCAGGAAAGCACTTCCTTTGTTCATCTGCAAGAAACAATCCCTCATCCATTCAAGTTTTATCATGAGATTGCAGCAATTCAGTCGCATCTTCAAGTTCTACTTCTAATTCTAGGTCTCTCGCTATTTCCGCCACATCTAAAGTTATTTCCTCCACTGAAATCTTGAAGTCCTCCAAGTCATCTACCATAAGGGTTGCAATCAACTTCTACTAACTCAATTAATGTTGGAGTTAGTTAATGTCCCTTCCCAAGAACCATGAATGTTTTTAATGGCATCTAGAGTGGTGAATCCTTTCAGAAGGCTTTTGATTTACTTTGCCTAGATCTATCAAAGGAATCACTATCAATGGCAGCTATAGTCTTATAAAGTAAATTTCTTAAGTAATGAGATTTGACAGTCAAAATTATTCCTTGATCCATAGGCTGAAGAATAAATGTGTTAGCTGGCATGAAAATAACATTAATCTTCTTGTACATCTCCATCAGAGTTTTTGGATAACCAAGTAAACTGCCAATGAGCGGTAATATTTTGAAAGAGCTTTTTTTTTTTCTTTTTTTTCTGAGCAGTAGGTCTTAACAGTGGGCTCAAAATATTCAGTAAACCATGCTGTAAACAGATGTGCTCTTATCCAGGCTTTGCTATTCCATTTATAGAGCACAGGAAGAGTAGATTTAGTATAATTCTCAAAGACCCTAGGATTTTTGGAATGGTGAATGAGCACTGGCTTCAATTTAAAGTCACCCACTACATTGCCCACTAACAAAAGTCAGCCTGTCCTTTGATGCCAGGTGTGGATTTCTCTCTAGCTATGTTTTACATGGTGTCTTCTTTCAATACAAGGCTGTTTAGTCTATACTGAAACTCTGTTGTTTAGTACAGTCACCTTCATCAATGAGCTGAGCTAGATCTTTTGGATAATTTGCTGCAGTGTCTACACCATCTCTTGCTGCTTTGCCTTGTGCTTTTTTGTTATGGAGATGGCTTCTTTCCTTAAACCTCATGAACCAACCTCTGCTAGCTTCAGAATTTTCTTCTACAGCTTCCTTACCTCTCTCAGCCTTCATAGAATTGAAGAGAGTTAGGCCCTTGCTCTGGATTAGGCTTTGGCTTAAGGGAATGTTGTGGATGGTTTAATCTTCTATCCAGGACACTCAAACTTTCTTTATAACAGCAATACGGCTGTTTCACTACTTTCTAATCATTTGTGTGTTCACTGGGGTAGTGCTTTGAATTTCCTTCAAGAACTTTTCCTTTGCATTCACAACATAGCTAACTGTTTGGCTCAAGAAGCCTAGCTTTTGGCCTGTCTTGGCTTTTGACCTACCTTCCAAATTAAGCTTACTCATTTCTAGCTTTTGACTTAAAGTCAGAGACCTGCAACTCTTCTGTTCACTTGAGTGCTTAGAGGCCATTGTAGGGTTATTAACTGGCCTACTTTCATCCTTAGTTTTGTGTCTCAGGGAACAGGAATCCCAAGGAGAGGGAGAGAAATGGGGGAACGGCCAGTTGGTGAAGCAGCCAGAAGAACATACGTAACATGTATTAAGTTCACCATCTTATATGGGTGTGGCTCACGGTGCCCCCAAACAATAACAATAGTAACATCAAAGATCACTAACCACAGATCACCATAACAAATGTAATAATAATGGAAAACTTGAAATATTGCTAGAACCACCACAATATGACAGAGACATCAAGTGAACACATGCTGTTGGAAAAATGGTGCCAACAGGCTTGTGCAATGCAGGGTTACCACAAACCTTCCATTTTTAATAAACACACTATCGGCAAAGTGCAATACAGTGAAGTCCAATAAAATGAAGTACGGCTGTATACCCAGCAGTGGCACTGCCGGGTCATATGGTAGATCTATTTCTAGTTTTCTGAGGAACCTCCACACTGTTTTCCATAGAGTACAGCACTTTAATTCTTGAGGCTGCACCAAGGCCTTCTGTTAATGTTGGTTGTGCTTATTTGTCTGGTTTTCTTTTTCAGCACTGAGGAAGAAAGATCATTTTGAGGCAGGTTCTCCTTGGGTTGTCAAGAGAGACTCCTTTCACATTCCAAAGCAAAATATCTTGGAATTCTGTACCAGTGAGCCCCCTGCTCTCCAACAAAGAATAACCAAAGGGAATGCAGAATTCTAATGAATGAGGCTGGCCTTTTTTTTTTTTCCTAACTAGGCTCAAAACAGGCTTATTTATTAATACAATGAATGCAAAGTGCTAGGAAAGATTAAGAGCTGAGCAAACAGACTTAGAATTAACTCAATCAGGCCTTATGAACGAAATGCATTTCTCTTTATAAAAAGTTCCCTGAGACCCCCAAGTGAATCTGCAATATCTAGAATCACATATGAATATATAGGTAAATTTATATATGAATATATGGCAACTATACTGAATTGTTAATTCTGGGTGATAAGAATAAGGATGTTTGCCACATTTTAAAAAAATTGTTCTATATTTTAAGTCATTCTCAAAGTAATTTTTCAAATGCCTCGTCATATGAATAACTTTATGCACTATTTTATGCAGAGAACTTTGCTATCTCATCTTGGCAAAAGGGGTGTTATTTTCCCCAGCATATTAGTAAACTGAGGCACACTAAACTGAACAGAAGCAGCAAATGTGAGGAGGCTCAGGCAACTCTGGATATTGCCAGAGGCTCACACTGTATTTCCTGCTGTGGGCACACAGGGTCTGGGGTACACAGAATGAATTCTGTGCAGGGATACTGAGGGCACTGCAAGTCCAGGGATCACTCTGTTCTAACTCTTGAGTCAGTGAACCAGAAGGGCAGCTTCCTGCCAGCTGCACATACCTCTGTGGTGGGGTCAACTACTCATGGCCTGGTGCTTGGAAGCCTTTAGCAAGGCCAAGTCTGTTTTAGCGCCACTTATCACTGGCTGGCATAGGGAGACATGCCATTCTGTAAACCAATCAAATCCTGTGCTCAAAGAAGCTATACCCTGACATACTACATGGAGAGGAGGGGCATTCTCCTGCATCTATCAACCAAAGAAACATAAGTTGATGTTTTTTCAAAATATTTATATCCATCTGCATCCTCCCTTCCCCACACCCAACATGGAGCTTCTCTACTTACCCAGTTAAAAATCCCAATTAAGAACCTGTGGGATGAGTTTTAAGAACTCTTACAGGTGATCTGGGAACATGCAGGCTGGAGCTGCTGACTTCCAATCATGTCTCTGTGATTAAAGGGTGGAAAATTGGGGGGTCAATATCCACTTTTATTTGTAAGCATCTAAATCCTCTTCTCTGAAAACACTCTTCATTCTTGAATCTTTTTTTTTTAATTTAAATTTATTTATTTATTTATTTTTTTGAGACAGGGTGTGGCTCTGCTGCCCAGGCTGGAGTGCAGTGGTGCAATCTCAGCTCACTGCAACCTCTGCCTCCTGGGCTCAAGCAATCCTCCCACCTCAGCCTCCCTAGTAGTTGGGACTACAGGTGAGCACACCACACCTGGCTAATTTTTTTCTATTTTTGGTAGAGATGGGGTTTCATTACATTGCTCAGGCTGGTCTCAAACTCCTGAGCTCAAGCGATCCACCTGCCTTGGCCTCCCAAAGTGTTGGGATTACAGGTGTGAGCCATGGCATCTGGCCTTGAATGTTTACCAATCAGAAAACAGTGAAACTGGCCAGGTGTGGTATGTTTACCGATCAGAAAACAGTGAAACTGGATGGGTGCGGTTTGTTTACCAATCAGAAAACAGTAAAACTGGCCGGGCACGGCGGCTCATACCTGCAATCCCAGCACTTTGGGAGGCCAAGGAGGGCGGATCACTTGAGGTCAGGAGTTCGAGACCGGCCTAGCCACCATGGTGAAACCCCCTCTCTTCTAAAAATACAAAAATTAGATGGGCACTGTGGTGCATGTCTGTAATCCCAACTACTCGGGAGGCTGAGGCAGGAGAATCCCTTGAGCCCAGGAGGCAGAGGTTGCCGTGAGCTGAGATTGCGTCACTGCACTCCAGCCTGGGTGACAGAGTAAGATTCCATCTCAGAAAAAAAAAAAAAAAGAAAAGAAAAGAAAAGAAAATAGTGAAATCTTCATGAGAAAAACAGCTCACTGAAGTATTATGAGGAGCCTATCAGCAGGGGTGTATCTGCACTTCGCCTCCTCCAAGACCATCCTGAGTCATGTCTGGCCCACAGGCGTGCATCATGCTATCATGACCCTTTGCAAAGACCCACCATGTTGAACAAAATTCTGCCAACATACGCACTCATTTCAAACCACTTCCAATGAAATTAGTGTATCCGTTACTTCATTCATTCAACAAATGTTTCCTGTATATCACCTCTGGGACAAAGCAGCTGCCTAGGTGCCAGAGATAAAAGCCAGTCCCCACCTCTGGGAAACTTGCAAGTCAACTACAGGGAGTCCACAGGGACCTACCAAGGTATCTAGAGTGCTTTGGGAGTTGGGAAGATGGACTTCAAAAAACCTTCACCTGTTTTATGCAAAATGAGAAAATCTTGCAAGATTAAAGTATTTACACTGGTATGAGGATAGGCCAAACACAAGTCCAACAACTTAAATTACTGATTCTCAAAGTAGTCCAGACACAGTCCTTTCTGAATAACAATTGTCCTGCTGTTAGAATGCACCACGGAAATGCACGGTGCATTGTTTCAATTAATTATAAAATGAAATTACATTCCCTGAACACTTCCCAAGTGCGGGCAGAGGGTAGATGCCTTATGGTGTGTTGTTTTGCTGGGTGGCAAATGGCAACTGGCCAGGGCTTACACATTGACTATGGCTAGTACACCAAAGAGATAATCTACACATGAGTAATGCAGAACTGACTCTTGATACTGGCTGTAGATGACTCTCAATCATCAACTATGAGAGCGTTCATCGATCAAAAAAAGAAAACGTGGCTTTTAAAAAATACCGGTCTTATTTATAAAGGGAAGGGGGAGATAGCTCCAAATAAATGTCTCAACTTCAACTCTTTCTCAACACTTTCAGAAGACCTCTTTCAATGTACAGGGTGACTTCACCTTTTCAATAACCTTATCTAACCTCCCCTGGAATGACTAATATGATTGCAACAGTATTACTCTTTGAAGCAGCATGCTTCTCCCCTGCCTCCCCTCTGATTGAGCTAATGCATCTACCAGCCATGTGAGAACTTGGCATTATTTTTAAAGTTAATTACCAGCAGGTTTTTGAGACAGGTGGAATGGGTTTCTGTCACCTCCCTTCTGCAGAGTAAGTAAAGACTGCACCCGCGGACTGGCAGGAGGCTGTATCCCAGTCCCTGAGATTTGGGGCATCCTCTGTGACAAGGGAGGCCTTCCAACATGGTAGGAAGCAGCAACCTGGCACATGCATCTAGCTGGACAAGTTTCTGTAAGTCTTGATTGGTTGTTGCTTGGCTGGATGATACTGATGGCAAAAGCAACATTCCAAAGCAGTAAATATAAGACTCTGAATAAGGCTTGGCACTTGGGAAATCCTTATGGAATTTATGGCTTCGTGTGATGGGGAAAAAGAGTTTATTTTGAAGCATTTGTTATGAGAGGGGTCTATTCCATTGAGAAGAGAAATGTCAGTTATTATTCCAATAAATCTTTGTTTTCTAACCATTCAGATCTTTCCTAAGGAAGGTTTAAAATTCTAAAACCAACTTTATTTTCAAACGCAGTCAAGCTTCAGGTGGCCACTTATAAGAACAAACAATAGAGGAGCTTGGGGAAGCGAGATTACCCCAAAAATGAATTATACCACCTCTTTCTCCTAATTCCTCTCTTTGAAATTAGATACTTGTTTTACTGAAGGCAAAACAGCCAGCTTGGCCCCTGAGAAAAGTGAGATGAGAATGGCAGTAGGGGTGGAAAAAGGAGGGTACTATCGAGAGGTAAAGTACAAGGGTGGGTAAAAGAAATAAAAATAGACAAGTCAGGGAAAACCAAATGGCAAAGGTCCATTTGTTTGTTTTAACAGTGTTTGCCATTCCAGGCGGCTTGCTGAAGTTCCTTCCTTCCATGGCTGGCCTTGGACCAACATTAGAAAAGTCTTAGATCTCTGGAAAGAAGGTTTGGACAACAAAGTTGTTTTATCTGGGAGGGTAACTAGCTTACTCAAGAGTTCCAGGACTTTGGTTTTGATGTTATTACCTTGGCCTCAGTTTCTGTGTCCCAGGCGGTCCTGGCTCTGTTTACTGATTTTGCAAGAGAAAAGGGTGGCCCGAGGAAGGAAGGGGCTTCTCACAGGCACCACTGCCACATTTAGCTGGATCACCTTAGTACCTGGGCACTGCGAAGAAGATGAAGGCGGGGGAAAAGTAAAACATTTTCTAAAGGTCCTATCTCTCGACACTCATAAGAGGGAAACAACACTTCTCTAACTTACTCCCCAAATAGACACCGCCGTGGATGTTCTGCCAAGGAGTGATGTGAAAGTGTGTTCCGAAGTGAAATGTAAGCTTGGCCCCGTGCCCAGCTCTCTGCTGTATTTTGCACAGAGTGCTGCAGGCTGAAGGACCAAAGGAACACATTTCTCTCCACGTGACTGCAAGAGCCAGGCAGCCCAAGCAGATTTCTTTGTGTTAATAAAATGTGATCTCTAGACTGTACACACCAACAGCCCTGGAAAACGTGAGCCAGAGAGAAGGACCCAAGGAAACCCATGGCCCTGGCTGAAAAGGGACTGCAGCTGCCGGCACACTGTGTTGTATCAAGGCAGGGGCATTGCAGGCCTGGCAAATGCAAGTGAGAACACAGCCAGAGATGGAAAGACATGTCAAAGGCTCAGGGGAATGCTGCTTAAGAAATGAAAACAATCCATGGAATCCCATCAAATAGGATCCTGCGCAAATGTTTACTCTTTCTTGGTGGGCTACAGACCAAAGTCCTCAATGGACACTCTCAAGACTGGATATACCTGGGATCCAAGGTACCATGTCTCAAAACTGAGATCATTCCAAATATGGCAGGAGCTTGACTCCTAGGTTAAACTGTGTATATTCTGGTCTGGTGTAAGGTGTGACAAATACACATATTTCCATACTCTCACCCCACAGGGACCCAGGCAAATGCGGTCAACTCTCTATGAACCTGGGCAGCCATGGGAGGCAATCACAAGGATCCCAAACAATCACGATTGGGTGGCCTGGACTCTAGGGAGCTTTGCTGTTGTGGGCAGCCCCTGACTCCTTGCTTCAGTGGTCTTGGTCTCCACTGGCCAAGAGACCATTGCTCAGGGTCTCAATCTATTCTATATTTATCTATATCTTGGGAAGGGAGGAGGTTCCTAGGCTGAGGAAGAAAGGGGATTAGTGGCCCCTGCTCACTGGGTCCCTTTCAACGTATTACTTAATCTCCAGATTTTCAAATTCACTGTGCCCTGTGGTCAACTTGTTCCCAGTTTGAACAGGGTGTTGGGGGCAGGAGCTGAAAGGTAGCAGGAGCAGAGCACCAGGACCCAGAGAATTTCTGAACCTCTCAGGTACTGCACTGGAGAACGCAGAAGTTTATAGGGCTAGAGGGCACCTCTGGTTGGAGAGAGTAGAAGGTCCTGGAAGAAGTCATCCCTTGGTCCCCCTCCCCTGCAGTCACCCAGTGCCCAGGTTTCCTAACCCTGGGGCAGGCAATTAGCCATCACCAGCTAATTATGGAGAGCTGAGTTGATGAGTGACTCCCAGGCCCAGGTGAGCCTTCACCTTGGTTAATCTGCAAACCAGTTAATCAGCCTCAGGATAATTGAAAGTTAATCGTATGCAGAGCTCAAGTGCAGTTACTGGAAACAACAGGAAACAGTAGTAGCAGAGGAAGTCAGGCCAACTCTCAGTGAACTCTTTTGCAAATCCCTATAGCCAATGTTTAACCTGCAGCCCACTTCACCCTATTGCCCAACACACTCTTGGATCAAGTCCTTGTCACACAACCTCCCAAAGTGCTGGGATTACAGGCGTGAGCCACCGCGCCTGGCTGCGACTCAGAGATATTTGATGGGATACAAAAATATGCTGAGGGAGCTTTAGCTGAAATTGAACATCCCTCTCAAGAGGCTAAAATCTTGCCTAGTTTCATGCCGATGTACTTTGTAATCCCTCAAGACTGCTGTACCTGGATCCCAGGGAGCACACAGTAAGTGCTCAACAAACTGCAGCTAGTTGATTATTTCCCTGGTGCAGTTCATGGATTTAAAGTTAGGAGGCTGGGAGGGCTCAGAGACATTTGGCTGGCTATGTTAGAAACATACTGGGGGAGCTGCAAAAAGCACTACACTCCCCCTCAACCGTTCTTTATAGAAAGAAAAATCTGAAGAGTTCAAACCTTACCAGGAAAGCAGATCAACAGCACAAAAACATAAAGCACGTTCCACAGCTGAGGAGAAATGAACTTCAGTTTATCTGTTCCATCAGCATGGATAACTGAGAATCACCTTCAATCCTAAACAGACTGGCAAGTTCTCTAAAGCTTCCTTAAAGAAAAGTGGCTGCACTTTGATTTCAAATATCAAGAATCGCAAGTATGGAGTGCATGGTTGACTGCCTACCAAGGATGCAGTTCCCCTGGCATTTGCAGCCATGACCTCTGGCCACAGGCAGCTTACCAGGGCCTGCGGTTTGTGGCTGCCTCTGCTGGATCAGTGACACCTACGCCTGTGCTTTATCGGAGTATCCACGGAATTACATGTTGGAATTCCAGCTTCCCTCCACCTTGCAATTCCTGTCTCGTGACCAAGGAGCTGAATCAATAGACTTCCTTTCTTCCATTCTCTCTGTTAAGCTAATCAGAATAAGCCTCCTTCAGAGAGTAAAACATTATGTGCTGGAGGCTCGGAAAACACTTTTCCAGTACATCGGAAGCAACACTGGCCCGAGTCCTTGATCTGCTGCCCAGCAGAAGGACAAGTACTAAAGGATCTTCCCAACCTGCTCTGGCAGGACAGCAAACACCAGGCACCAGTACTGCCCCACCCAAGCCAACGACAGACATCACTAGTTAATCACAGAACTCTTCACTGAGCCCAGACCAAGCCTCGGAATCTTTCAAAATGACTTTCCAGGTACCTACTAATCCATCAGAGTCAGCTGCAAGATGAAACCTACTATCACAGGCAGGTCCTACAAACCTGACTCCAGCCACCCAGAAAAGCCAAAGGCCCCCTCTGGCCACTGCCCTTCTAGAAAAGTTGTCATCAAAAGAGCTAGCAGTGGGCCCTGGGGTTTTTCCTTCTGCGGGCTTTCCTTTTTTTTCTTTTTCTTTATAAAAAAATTATTTTGTCTGGCTAATAAACTACTGCTAAGAAATCCAACTGTTGGAGCAACGATTCCAGCCGGATAATTTATTTTCAGGGTTGCTCTGGAATGCTGAACACCAGAGAGAATCTGGTGGTTCCCATTCCGCATGAAGACCATTTTTTAAGGAAGTCACTAGCTTCACTGTTGTTGTTGTTTTTTCTCCAAAAGGTGTCAAATGTCTTCTGCTTTTCAGCTTTAGTTTTTAAACTCTGTCATCCTTTATGGGTGGCAGAATGTCAGATTCTTAATCCATCTACTACTTGGCTCGGGAGCAGCTCCATTACCCCCAAGGGGCTTTAAATTTTTTTAGACATTCACCAAAATGTGAATGTTAGTCGTCTTCCAGCACATAGTAGTCTTTGAACATGGGAGTCACAAAGCTAGAAACAGCGCCTACATTTTATAGACAAGAAAAATTAGGTTTCGAGAGATGTGGTGACCTGTCCAGAGACACCTAATGCTGACAGATTGGCTTTAGAACCTAGATTGGCTGACTCCAAGTTCAGTGCTCTTTGGAACTGGCCTACCTTTGAAATTGTTGCTATGTGTTTTCCATCTCTTGCCACCTAAAACCCAACGGAAATAATAATGGACATTGATGTAAACTGTTCGGTCAGTTTTCTATTATGACATACTTGTAAGTTAGAAGGACGCAGATTATTCCCATTTTACAGATGAAAAAGTAAAAGCCAGAGAAGCTGAACACCTAAGGTTATATTCGCAATTAAGAGCATAGCCAGGACTACAGATTAAATCTCCTGTGTTCCCAAAGCAGCATCACGGAGCTTACAAAGACCCAGTCCAGCAACTCAAAATCCTGGAAGCAAGACTCCAAAGACATTAACTACAAGTGCATTTTAGAACGTGGTCTTTAAATACCAGATTTGGACTCTGAATTAAAACTCGCTGGGTGACAATCCGAGTAGGCACAGTCCCACATCCTTTTACTGATAGCTTGTTTAATGTAATTTAACGTGCATGACAATCCTACAAAATAGGCCACCATGTTCCGGATGAGGAAATGGGGGCTCAGAATTCAAGTGACTTGCTCAAAGTTTCCTGGCTTTTCAGCAGACCCCTGATTCCAAATTGAATTTAGCTTGGTGACTAAAGGGCTCCACAGTCACGTGCTGATGCTATTAGGACTGTGTTTCTCTGAATATCTTTATCAACGCTTGTTATTTCTGCCTTGAAAATGATTTCATCCTGATCTCCATGGTTTTTGGCCACCGAGATATGCCCAAATTTATTTTTAAGCTGCCTGTAGTCAGAATGGAAGGGCTGATGGAGAAAAAAAGAAAACATACTTTGGCAATGTATTCACAACATTCAGTCCTCTTGGGAACAGACTAAATTCCAGGGACCAATATCATTTCTAATATGAGTTGATTTCCTACAACCACTTACAGTAAGTATTTAGGACAATCCTGGTTTTAACACATAATGGCTATTGCTATGATTTCATACTGAATTGACCTGATTTAAACTTAGGAGCATTGTGTCCACTCTTTTATAAAAGCAGGGAGGGACTCAGAGATATTTTTTGTTTTGTTTTGTTTTGAGATGGAGTTTCACTCCTGTTGCCCAGGCTGGGGTGCAATGGCATGATCTTGGCTCACTGCAACCTCCACCTCCAGGGTTCAAGTGATTCTCCTGCCTCAGCCTCCTAAGTAGCTGGGATTACAGGCACCCGCCACCACACCTGGCTAATTTTGTATTTTTCATAGAGACAGGGTTTCACCGTGTTGGTCAGGCTGGTCTCAAGCTCCTGACCTCAAGTGATCCACCCTCCTCAACCTCCCAAAGTTCTGGGATTACAGGCGTGAGCCACCACGCCTGGCCGCGACTCAGGGATATTTGATGGGATACAAAAATATGCTGAGGGAGCTTTAGCTGAAATTGAACATCCCTCTCAAGAGGCTAAAATCTTGCCTAGTTTCATGCTGATGTACTTTGCAATCTCTCGAGACTGCTGTACCTTTAAAAGTCTTATCCTGCCACACCCACATGTATAGTGCACAACCTACTGTGAGCGAGACGCATGTCAAAGGCCAAGAACCCCACAGCTGTAATCTAGTTGGAAACCAAAGTCATACCAGGTTAAACTCAATTCTTAAATCAATCAACTTCTAGTTGTCCCCTTTGTGTAAAAACTGTTTTTAGACGTTTCTTCCAAATAATCTACTTTTGTTTTTACAATTTCCTTATATTTCCATTCCACTTCAGAAAAGCCCATTCTTTCCTAGCTGGACCCCTCCCTGCCATGTTTCCCTCTGGCACAGAGAAAGGAGAGTTAAGAAGTGTGTATTTGAGAGACTCACACTAAGGAAAGCAGAAGGTCAGGGAGTTTTGTGACCATTGAAAACCCATTTTCCTGCCTCCACGTCACTCAAGAGCCCATCAACAACAACTAGAGGACAGCCGGTTCACTACTTCATGGCCCAGAAGTGCCACCAAGGGTAAAAAGAAGAAACAGAAAACACAGATCTGGCAGCATGTTGGAAAGGCTCTAGAGCACCAAAGGAAATGTATTCTAAATTCCCTTTCACCCTTACCCACTCAAGATCTTCCAGGCATAGCACCAGAAGACATATGCAGGCACAGCAGGGCATATGGAGATGGAAGACGCAGACTAGTTGGAAACCAAAGTTTCTGCAGAGCATACATCTATTACAAGAGCTATCCAAGAAAGCAGGCAGTTACACTGTGACATGCTAGGGTGATAGGACCACAAATGGTGTTTGAGGTGGGATGTATCTTCTCACAGGTGTAAATACACAGGGTGCTCACCTGCTTTATTATCTCTTCACGATCCTTTCTTCCCTGCAATAACTCAAAAGCAGTTTCCAGGCCATCACTGCTATAGCATTGCTGTAACACAAGATGTGTTCCCACTTAAGTGTCCATAAAATAGCCATGGAGGTGGAAGAAGAGAAGGAATAGTAATTGTAGAATAAAAATAAAACTGCTGAAAGCTGCCATTTATATACTGAGCACTGTTCTAAGTGCTGTACATGTATCATCTCATTTACTTCTCCAGGAATCCTCTGAAGCAGGTATTAGCACCCTCACTTACAATGGAGGGAACAAATGCAGAAGAGTTATATGGCTGGTAGATCCCACACCATCTTTGGGGGTTGGCCGATGACATCCTCTCTGATGGCAGGTAAATGAATGAAAATAATATTTCGGTTCCATATACTTATATGAAAATTTAAAGATATGAAAATTTAGTGGTGGGGGGAATGGAGAAGGGGACAGATGGAGATAACTGGCAACAATTTGGTGGGAATGCTAATCTCAATTACTGAAATGTCTGAATGACAAAAATTATTTTGCTATTCACTAATATGCACTTGTCGTTCAGAATATTAATTTATATATACACAGTTAAAATCTTTAAAAACTCTTTTGTACTCAAGTTAACTCTGTGTCCCAAAATTATGTTTGCATAATTAATCTGTTTGGTAATATTTTTGCTTTTTAAATTAAAAATATATATAATGTAGAGATGGGGTCTCATCAGGTTGGTCTTGAACTCTTGGCCTCAAGTGATCTTCCCACCTTGGCCACCCAAAGCATTAGGATTACAGGCATGAGCCACTGTGCCCAGCTAGTAATATATTTCTTTATAAAGAAAACAAAGATATAAATTTTAGTTTAAGCAATTCAAGATAAAATGATCATAAAATCTGAATCAATGCAATGTTACTGCCACGCAAGTGAGAGGGTCAAAGAAGAAATAAAATAAGCAGACCTAAATTGCTTCTTTATACCTAGTTTGTGTAATACTGAATCTTCCTGTCATTAGTTGTTTAGGAAGTCAATAACTAAATATCATTATCTGGCCTACTATGTTTAGATAAATTTCACTTATAATGTTAAAAATAACTTCTTTGACATGAATATAAATATTATTTTAAAATCATTTAGTTGCCACTGCCCATTTGAAACAAACATGCTTTAGATTCTATGAGGAAAAAAGATACTCACTTTCCCAGGAAGGTGTATTAATACAAAGAAATCAATCATAATGAAATGAATTTTATGCAATTCTTACGAGGCCAGTTCTGCAAATTTCTCTCTTCTTGTCTTCAGAGACTCTTTCAAGGCTTTATTTCCATCTTTACAGTTTGTATTACCTACTATTTCCTCTATAAATCTTTCAATGGCATTTGACCTTTTAAAAGCAATACTATTTTGATTGGATCTGAGATCTCTGTCCTGTTTTCATAGTTCTCTAGTAAAAGCCTGCATGGTCTCCTTCAGTGATACTAATTCAGCCCACATCATAATGACTCCATCCTAAGGTGAATTAAGTCTTCTGTTCAATCTTCAGAGCAAGTTGAGTTTAACTGTTTGCCACTATCCTTAAAATAACCCTTCATATCTTGGGGTATTGAGATTTCTGTTCTGGGTAATCTGATTACTGCGTATCTAGATGATCTTGTTCATCTGGTTTGCCGCATTGACTCCCACTGGTCAGGGCCTGGTGGCATCCGTCCCCCAAACAAACCTTTGCTTTTCCCATTCAATTCAATTCAATTCAAGTGGCATTTCTTGTGTATGAACGGACAGGCGTGCTTAACTCTTTCCATTAAGTGGAGAAGCACTTAGAGAGCAGTGATGAGATTTCCTGCTCCACTGTCCATGCCTGGGTTCCACAGCAAAGACATCACAGCAGACTGTTACCCAGAGCTAATTAGAAAAGAAAGCATTGCTCTTCCCCACTCAAGGAATTTCTGCCAAAGCATTTATTTCTGCTGATCCGTTTATGCAATTCCACTTTCTAAGAGAACATTTTGTCACAGATGATTTAGTGTTGTAGCTCCCTGAAGCATCTTTCTGTAGCATGCACTCATTGTTTTTAGGAATATAGGGTCTCCCAGGCAAAATTTGAGAGGCAACAGGGTTGAACAGCCACAAGCCACGTCTCATGATAAGACCTCAAATTCCAAAGCATTCTTCCAAAGATCATTAAGGAAACAAATCCCAGATTAAACTTCTAAAAACAAAACTTTTACGAACCCTGTGTGACAGGGGAGCTGCGTAGTTTTTCAGGAAAGAAAATGAGATTGGATAGGTAGTGAGTTAAGAGAGTAACATCAGTTTGTTAAAGTCAGAAAAGAAGAAAAACTAACATTTTAGGAATTTCCACATTCAGTCATGGCGTCTGTACCCACCACACAAGCCAATTTAACAGAAACAAATACTATAGTTTCTCCCCCAGCAGACACTCGATTCTGCCAACACTCCTGTAATTATCCCAACTGTATGTAGCTGGAGGTGAAATGCCCACATTGACAGCTATTTTCTATGTAAGTGAACTAGATTGGGTTATGGCAACTCTTTGAGCCTTCTGAAATCTTGGCTTGATATCAGGGTACACTTTAGAGGGTGCTTGAGCAAGTCATTTCATGCACGTGACATTCAGCCGTCCAACCCCCTACAATCCGATCCCCTCCCACAATGTATGTCCCTTTCCTTTACTAGTACTCCCGATGTGAAACACACACACACATCCCATATCTAAGCATGATGTACAATTCTGTTTTCAGGAAAGAAGGGAGCCACAAATACAAGGTCAGGATTCAAGAATGCAAAACTGTAATAATGACTCCTTTGTTTCCCAGGAGTAAAATTAATAAGCTAGCCAGAAACTTGGCTTAGTATTTTTAGCTTGATATTACTGCTCCAGGTAATCCTTATAATCAGGTACCACTTGTATCACTGAGACATTAACCTTCCCACCCCCACCCACAAACCCAAACGCATGCATGCCCACGCACACGCACACACAAACATATACATAACATCTGGTTCAATACACTTATTTGCAAACCTAGTAAGCTGTATAAAATAGAGGCATTTAAAAGTGATGAACGTTAATGAGTTGGGTTTATTAAAATCTATTTTTCTACTCCTATGAGACCAGGCCTGCTTTTGGACTTTTAAATTCTGAACCAGTCAAATCCCTCAAACTATTTCCTTGCCAAACAGTGTTTCCCCCAATCACCAAAATTATGGGTTTTATAAATGAAACCTAAACCCTGTGTTTTTGAATTACTTTCTCTAGATCATTAGAACATCGTATTTTGAAAAGCTGTTTGATGTTCAAGGGAGAGTATTTATTTTCAAAATAATAAAAATAAGGAAATCCTGGTTTGCCAGAGGAAACTATTGTCAAGTTTCTAAAAATGTTTCCAATCCAACCTTGAACTCAAGTGGAAATGTTTACATGCCACTTCCCTGCTCAAAAACCTTCAATGGCTCCCTATTGCCTACTGGATAAAGTTCAAGCGCTGCAGCCTGGTACTCATGAAGCTGTCAGCCTGACTGGCACCAACCTCTCTGACTCATCTCCTTGACTCCTTGATATGAATTTTCTGCACCAGCCAAACTGGATCTACACCCTGTTGCTTAAAACACCCTGTGGGCATTCCTGCCCCTGTAACTTTGTGGGGCATGAACCTCTCCAATCTGGCTCTCTCACCCCTCCTTCCGGGCCCATCACAGGCTACAACTCTTCTAAGAAGCTTCCCCCAGCACCTTTGCCTTGAGCAAAGGCTGCTTCCTGTGAGGTCTGGCAGCTCTTATTGGCTATACTGCTCTGTTATTTATTTTTAAAATTTTTATTCATTTTCTTGATTAATCTTTCAACCTCCTCTTTTCAACAGATATTGGAAGCCTCTATATACCAATCATTTGACACTGAGAACATGCTCGTTTGTCCTGTCACTCATCACTTTGCCTAAAAGTCTTATCTTCCCTACTAAATCACTGTCTCTGGAAACGAGCAGCCAAATTGTACTCTTGTCTCTCTTCCTCAGGGTGCACAAATCAAAACACCAAAGCACAAAACAAAAACAGATGCTATTTCTGGGACCGTGCACATTGCTCTTCGCCTCCTAAAACCTCCTCTGTTGCTTTTTCTTTTATTTTTCATTTTAGATACAGGTTCTCACTCTGTCACCCAGGTTGGAGTGCAGCGATGCAATCAAGGCTCACTGCAGCCTCGAACTCCTAGGCTCAGGTGATCCTCTTGCCTCAGCCTCCCAAGTAGCCAAGACTACAGGCACGTGCCACCATATCCAGCTAATATTTTAAAAAATATATTCTGTAGAGATGGGTCTTGCTATGTTGCCCAGGCTGCTCTCAAACTCCTGGTTTCAAGCGATCCTCCCGCCTCAGCCTCCCAAAGTCCTCTGTTGTTTTCTAATCACTGTATCACTTCGTAGAGAAAAGTAACTGAACTGACTCATGGTAAAGGCTTGTCTACTATGTACAGGGCACCAAGCTGGATCTTTCCTACATGGTAGCTTTAGAAAGCTCACAGAAACCCAACAAGGATGTTGCTTTGCAGAAAAGACTATCAAGGTTCAGAAAGATTAAGAATTTACTCATCAAAGAACCCCTTGGGTAGAGGAGGAATTATTATTCTGGAATGCTTGTGTAAAGTCTTGCTTGCAAGCAGGAGAATAAACTGAACTCTTCTCCTTTTGAAACACCATAACATACCTTTATGGCTTCCTTACCCCCAAGGTCACTATATTGCCTTTAAATATAAGTATTAATGTCTATCGTTAAACATTCAATGGTAGCAGTAACTGATTGACCTATTACCAAATATGACACGGAAGAAATCTATTATCAAGAACTTCTTTGGGCAGGGCACAGTGGTTTCCACCTGTAATCCCAGCACTTTGGGAGGCCAAGATAGGTGGATCGCTTAAGCTCAGAGTTCAAGACCAGCCTGGGCAACATGATAAAACCTTGTATCTATAGAAAATACAAAAAGTAGCCAGGTGTGGTGGTGCATGCCTGTAGTCCCAGCTACTTGGGAGGCTGAGGTAGGAGGATCTCTTGAGCCTGGGAGGTTGAGGTTGTGGTGAGCCATGATCATGCCACTGCTTTCTAACCTGGACAACAGAGCATGACCCTGTCTCAAAAAACAAACAGACAAACAAAAAAACTTCTTCAAAATGCATTTTGTTTATTTAATCCCGTGAGCCAGGAAGAATGAGTAAAGGGTACAGTCAGCTACTCAAGGTCACCTAAAATTCAGAGGCTAAGAGAAGGGCAAGCAAGACTTGGCAGAGAAGCAGGAGAGAAATCCAAATTTCTTGACCAGTGTTCCTTAATTAGCTAGGAAGGGAAAAGTATCAAGACTCTCTCTGAGCCCCATGCTTGGTCCTCCCATGGGAAATGCGATTCGATGGTGGTGAAGGTGCTGCTTGCAGCAGCTGTTATTAAGCACTTGCTGTGTGCGACGCAGGGTGACAATTACTCTGCATGCATTGGCTCATATGACCTTCAACAGTGCTATGAGGCAGGTCCAATGATTGTTCCAAAGTTCCAGATGAGAAGCTGAAAGCTCAGAGCATTTAAATGACTTGCCTGAGATCGTGAGCAGCTAATGAGTGGCAAAGTCAGGATTCACACTCAGGTTGGTTTGTTTACTGGATTCTGTGCTCTAAAAAACATTACTGCTATATTGCCCATATAGACTGGTGTCTCAAACACAGGACATTCTGACAGACATTGTGCCTGGTGAGACAGAGGCACCTAAGTCTGAGGGAAATTGAAATTTATAGGAAAACGGTGGTGTAGTATCTTTAGGACAAGACATTTGCTGGGGGAGGGCCTATTATTATAATCACTATTAGCTGTGACCAATATTCTCACCCACTACCGTTACAGAATCAAACACAGGCCCTGTACCTCTCTAATATATTATTTTCTAATTTTTTTCATCTTATTACTTTCTCTACTACCTCCCCTCTTCTCTCCATTTTCATTGCTGAGACATAAAAAATGATTCCTGGGTAAAAGTGATTAGTGCTAGTTGGAAGAGAGGTTTCTGAGAAACCTAATAAATCACGGCTGTCTTCCCCTTCTCTGGCTTTCTACATGAGAATGTTAACAAGGGTTTTTTCTTCCCACCTCCCCCACCCCCTTTCCTTCTCCTCCACCTAATTCTGTCTTTATACTGCTATTTTTCTAGTCTGGTAGGCACAGTGCTGAACTGGAAAGACTCTGCCAAGACCCTTGGCAGGAGCTGGCCTCCAGGAATCTTGCCCACCACAGCAGCGCAGAGAAGACAGGGCCTCTGGGCAGACAGGCAGGAGAGAGGGCCGGGTTTGGGGTCTGGCTAGAATGTTGGACAGAACAGGTTTCCCTGGCATCTGAGCTGCCCTCCAGAGCTCAGCTTTCTCATGCCAGGGTCAGGATTACAATTGCTTGCTGGCACTTGCTGTCATTCTCCTGGGAAGGGAAGCGAGAGGGAGGAGGGAAAGGAAAAAAAAAAAAAAAAAAAGCAAGCCAGCACACCACACAGCGTTGGGCAAGCTCCACAGGGCACAGCCACGTGTCTGGAGCACACGGTCATGCAGGCAGGCAGCCAGGGTTGCCAGGGCTCACACGAGAGCTCGGGGGCTGGGCACCTAGACAGTGGCTGTTTCCACATTGGCAGAACAGGAGTTGGTAACCGAGAAGCCATGCTGCTGGGTTAACATCAGGGAAGTGACTTGTCCTAACCCAGAAGGAAGAGAAAGGTCAGGCTGGCTGCACAGAGTAAGTGTTGGACATGATGGGAAAGAAAAAAAAAATGCATGAAAGTATGTCCTATTTTTGCAGAGGGAAGGGGACTGGGTAAATAAACCCCGAAATAGAAAACAGGGGTTGGGAATCCAGTCATTCCTTTCTGTACCTCCATGCCACTGACACCATAACGGCTGAATGCACTGAGTACTCACGCAGTACACACCGGCCGGACTTGTCAAGTGCGATCTTATTTAAACCTGCCAAAACTCCAAGGGAGAGGGGCCATTTGTAATTTCCATTCTACTGATGAGTAAACTGAGGCTTAAAGAGGTTAAGAAATTGACACAAAGTTACATGGCAAGCCAGGGGTGGGTCCGGGATGTAAACCCAAGCCCCTGAGCCCACAGCCTACACTCCTAACCACCAAGTTGCCTTGCTTTCCAGACATACCCCAAAATACCTCTTGCCACAGGCTTGGGATTACTATCCTGTGAATGTCAGCAAGCCCGTCCTCTACAGGGCTCCGTGGAGAAGATAAACTCTCCAAGAAACAGAGCAATGACTCCCTCCCCTTCAGGATCCCCTAGCCCCTGATGAATGAACAGCACTTTCAAGATGCTTGAGACACCGGGCACAGCCACTATCAGTCATGGCGCTCCCAACCTGCAGATGTTATCAGTCTGCCGGATTAGAAAGATATGTGAACTGCACGCCCTTAAGGGGAGCTTCACTATTGAGAAAAGAAAGAGAATCCTCCGACCTTCCATAAACGCAGAAATCACCTGCGCAGAACTTCCCTCCATCATTATTCAGATTCCCAGGCCAGCATTTTCTTTCCATACCCAAACCTTCTCACAAGGAAGGTCGGCAGAAACAGAACACAAACTCCATATTGCAAAGGTACAATGGGTTCTCCCCCACCCCCGCTCCTTTTGTGCCACCCACTTATGCCATCCTTTTCCCACACACGACCACATGGAAGGGTTTTCACTGTACTCTGTAACCAGCCTTCATCATAACCCGGTCTCCATGCTCAGAACTAGAAAGACAGCCTTCTTAATTCTCAGCGGAATATGGGCCTAACAGTGGTAGGACACCCCCCAGCTATTCAAAGAAAAACCACCAGAGGAAACAATTTCAAATCTGGCTTTACAAGCATGTGATATAAAAATAACTCTGCCTTTGTCTGCTATAGATGACTTTCCCTAAAGGGATGGCTGTCCTTAAAGCTATCGCTCAATTCTCAGGGCAAACAGATTCTTCTTTTTCCAGTACCCGGCATATATTCATGCCTCCAGGAGAGCACCCCCACATCCCACCTCTGAAAGTATCTACAATGCAAACATTGAAGTCATCAGAATGACTCCTGCCATCTCTGCTGGCCTAGGAACATTCAGGACACTACACCTTGGATGACCGAGGAGCCCCTGCAGTTAGCTCCAGCCTCCAAGAACCACTACTCTTCCCTTCATTAAGATGTCAGCCCAGAAAGCTTGGTGACCATACAATAGCCACAACAGGTTTTAATGAATCCCTGGATTGTTTCTTGAAAGAAAACTGGATTTCTTCAGATATTTCATTCATTCTTTGGTCAGTTAGACTAATAGAGATGGGGTGCCCAAGATAAGAAAGGGGGTGGGGCAGTCATGGTAAATAGTATGAGAATTCACAAGAATGGGCCAGGTGTGGTGGCTCACACCTGTAATCCCAGCACTTTGGGAGGCCGAGGTGGGTGGATCACTTGAGGTCAAGAGTTTGAGACCAGCCTGGCCAACAGACCCCATCTCTACTAAAAATACAAAAATCAGCCGGGCGTGGTGGTGCATGCCTGTAATTCCACCTACTAGGGAGGCTGAGGCAGGAGAAGAGCTTGGACCTGGAAGGTGGAGGTTGCAGTGAGCCAAGACTGTGCCACTGCACTCCAGCCTGGGTGACAGAGCGAGACTCCATCTCAAATAAATAAATAAATAAATATTCACAAGACTGCTCACCTTGTCATTCCAAGAAATCCTTGGGGTAGACCTAGAAATGCAGACTTTATCAGCTCATGGTTTCATTGCCCTTCAACCAAACAGGTAGCACTAACACCACAACAGAGCATAGCTCAAAAGATGCATGCTGAGTGAACAGCCAGAAACAACGGTTTGATAAACTACTCTGCAGTTATCTCCTGATTAGCCTGATGGCTTAGTTTTATCAACTAAGTGTATAATTATGCTCTTATTAATATTCTATTTCTTCTTGGCAACCCAACGTCCCCTGACCTTCTTAAAAGTTTTGCCATAAAGCATTGCAGGTGGTTTATCCATTCGTGTGACAGGATCCTAAAGTAAGCCTAGATTTTGCTGTCCAAGTTGAAGTTCTAGACCAGTGGTTCTCCACCGGGAGTGATTTTATTATGCCCAGGGGACATTTGGCAGTGATTGAAGACCATTTTTACTAGTCACATCGGGAGCAATGAGGGTCCTACTTGCAACTAAGAGGTAGGGGCAGGGATGCTGCCAAACATTCTAGAAAGCATAGGACACAAGATTTACCCAAAACGTTAACAGTGCCAAGGTTGACAAACACCAATCAAGACTGAAATTATACAATTCCCAGAATGCCCGAGGCTACATCTGCACTCTTCCCTTCTGAGGACTTATTTTCCTTAAGAGTAACTTGGTACTTTTATTCTGGTCACTCCTGTGAGCCACAGAGAATAATCAAGAACTTTCTCCTGTTTCTGGTTTGCTTGCAATATCCATCCATCAAGCCAACATCTCTTAGAATTTTATTTTGCGTTGTAATCTTTATCATGATCAACAATCTATGAGCAGCAGAGCGTTATTTTACCTGAGTTTGGTATTTGAAGACAAGGTTTAACTTTTTTCCTTTTCTGTGAGGACTATTGAGTTTTCAATTCCAAGAAGGAAATTATGTTAAAATGTGTTTCCATTATTTAAAATAAGACATTTAAATGGAGAACTTATTTCTAGATCCTCAGTGTTCCCTTTGATCCCAGTGTCTTTTCACCAGAACCTTACGAAATGATATCCCCTGAAACTCAGGAGTTCTTTGCTATGGATTGCAACTCCGACTGGGCATTCCAAGCTTCTGAGAGTCACTGATCAATACTGACTCCAATGAGCTCTGACAAATGAGTTTTCAAGCTGCTTCAATTTCCAAAACCCCAATTTTTGACTCTCAGTAGGAACCAAGGTGTGAACACCCAACATGTGCAGGTCTCCTGGGAAAAAATACAGTATTCCTAACATGGTACACATCCTAAATTTGGTAGGGGACTGAGAAATACTTGTCAATTGATTACAAGTGTTAGGGTCAAAATACCCCAATCCAGTAACTACTGGGCAAAAATCTCCTGACATTTCTCTCCAGAGGAAGGGTTATGTACAGTACCTAGTTACCTTAAGAAGATATTTCCAAAGACAGGGATTGAAGAAAGTAACAACAGTTGACACATATAACAATGATCACAATTGCTTCCGCAAATAGAACACTCATTGCTAATCCTTTGACCCTTTATACATATTACCTCTAATTTTCACAACAACTCAATCAAATAGAAATTGTATCCTTCTACAAAAAGGGAAACTGAGGCTCCAAGAAATGATGTGGCTTTCTAAGGTCACACAGCTACAAAGTGGTGATTCTCAGTCTACAGAGCACAATGACCGAGGCGCAACTGTGTCTCTCACCGGAGCTCTGTTCCCTTCTCTCCTCGCTGTTTTCCCACTTTGAAGGGTTATTCATTTTGTTGGCTGTTCCTACAAATAAATTGAAGACAGTGGCACCGCACATTCTAAGTAGCAGGGGCTCAGGATCCCATAAAGGAGTGTTTTCCCAAGCCCCCGCAGCCTCCAGGGGTGGCTGGAGACTAAGAATTAATTCCATTCCAGCCAGTGGCCTTGAGCTATAATTCAAAGTGAATTTTGGAGAAGGGGCCAGCACGCAGAGATTTGAAAGGAAGAACTTTAACTCTAATATGAATATATCAAGGCAGGGGTATTCTCTTCCTCCTTTGCATCATTTCCTTCCATTTAAATCTTGCTCTGTGTGCCACAGAAACTTCTACAAGGGTCGAGGACACGGAGTTCAGTAACAATCTCTAGCACAAGTTTCGCATTGTCCTGCTTTCTGTCTTCCCCCACAGCTAAGGCCCTCAGCTCTGTGACCTTCCGGACGATTTATCTGGATGAATCTTTGTTCCTGGTTACCTGTGCACATGAAATTGTCTTTCTTCCTGTTCATTTTGTACTACAGGGTGCTAAAGGCATGAATTCAAAGCTGCTTCAATCTGTGTTTATATCTGAGCATTAGCAGTGGGTTTTGAAGTACTGGTCATTTCAG
Source organism: Macaca fascicularis (assembly GCF_037993035.2). NCBI lineage: Eukaryota > Metazoa > Chordata > Mammalia > Primates > Cercopithecidae > Macaca > Macaca fascicularis. Next base: position 51,423,301 of record NC_088390.1, read on the forward strand.
GTGATATTTTTGTGTACTATTTCAAGATCATTTACAGCTGACCTTGCAGCCTTGTGGGCTCTGATACAGGTAGATTGAGTGTGATGGACAGATGAAAATGAAAAAAAAAAAAAAAAAAAAGTAAGAACAGTTGGGTTTATGGGAATAGCAACGAGAGAGATGGAGTCTGGTCCTGAAGAAGCCTCAGAAGCACAACATGAGAGCCTGGATTTAGATTCTATATCTCAGCTAATGACAAAACAAGATGAAAAGGATGGAAAAAATATACCTGCCCCACATCCCTACTCATATTTTTTTTTCCTTCAGGACAGAGAAGAGTGAATGTAGGTAAACCAACCCCTATTGAGAGGCTACCTATTATCTATGTGTTTAGGGAATGAGGAAAAGAGATAGGAGATGTGATGGAGGTTTAAATTAGCCAAATCATTAACTGTAAGTTGTTACTTCTTAAACCTGCAACCCTTGGATCGGCCGCATCACAATCCCATGGGGGAGCTGGTTAAAATGCATATGCCCGGGCCCTCACTCCAGACTTGCAAAAACTCAGAATTTCTAGGGGTAGACACAAAGAGTCTGTATTTACCAGACCCTCCCGATGAGTGACATGGACGCTCATTAAAGTGGGAGAGCCTCTGCCAGGAGTGGAGCAGAAGAAGGTTCCTCTCTTAGGATATTTGCCAAAACCTGAGTGTGAAGATGTTTACGCTAACTCTACCTCGCCTGTCCCGTTCACCCTCCTCCTCCCTTTCTGAAGGGAGCATCTTCAGGGCACTTACCTGGTCTGATGGGGCTCTGCATACAGTTCGGAGATGGGATGCCAGGGTGAAGGGGTGCAGAGGCCCGGCTGCTGAGGTCCATGACCGAGGGGGCAGCCGAGGAAGCTGGCTGCAGCCCGGGAGGGTGAGGGCTGTGGTCATGCTGAGATGGGCTGGGGGGAATGCCATTTTCTGACAAAAACTCCTCCAGGTCCATGTATTCCAACTGGAAAGTATCTCCGTCATAGGGAAGGGTTTTGTCCCATAAGGTAGGCCCCAGGAATGCCGACTGGGGGACCGTCGGGCTGTTACTCTCATCATCCAGCTTCTTTTCCTTGTCTTTATCTTTACTAAATGCTGCAGAAGAAGGGAAAGTTGGACTTAAAAAAAAAAAAAAAGAAAGAAAGAAAGAAAGAAAAGAAAAACAATACCGCTCTTTTACCACTCTTCCTGGCCTGTTATAAAACTACTTCTCACTAATGGCAGGATCCTTCTCTGGCTGCTGTCTTTTGTAGATCTAGAGTTAAAAGTTCAGGCAGGACGTGGATCTCTGCCTGTTTTTCAACATCTTCCTATTTACTTTGGAAAGAAGGCACTAGCCCTTGGGGCAGGGCTACAGGCTGATCTAGGATAAAAACCAGCGAACAGCCTCAGCACCTTATTTGAGAAGAGTAATAACTTAAATTTAAAATAGTAAAATAACACCTGCGATTATATGCAACTGCTGTCATTTTTAACAAAACAACAGCCAATAACCAGGCTTGAATTATCTTCCAGAAATTCAACACAGCAACAATATGAGGTCATTTAGACTTACAAAGCCAGTGAGTTAGTGGTCTTAATTTTGGTAAGGCAAGGACCTTCCACCCTTCTTTAATATCATGTTTAGAGCACCTACTGGATATCTGGTTATTTCCATATATTATCTCAAAAATCTCACAATAAACTTGCAAAATAGCAATTACCTCCATTTACAACAAAGACTTGGAGGCTCTGAGACTTGAAGGAACTTGACCAATGCCTCATGTTGGCAGAGGAGAAAAATGAGAACTTTCTGAGCTCACATGTCTTAGCTTCTAAAGCCACTGGGGCACACTGATTTTTACGAAAGGAGTTTAAAAAAATACAAAGTGTTTTCTTCCTTCTCTTCCCCAAACATTTGAGTATGATCCAATTTACAAACAGTATGCATTTACAAAACCTTTCAAAAGCACAGATATTGGAAAAGGTGAGTTATTCTATACACTTATGTTGGAAGTATGCAGCTATTTTCTACCTGGAAATACTGCTCGCCCATTAGGTCTTTAACAAGCATTCTGGATCTTGCCAATTCTAGTATTCAGTCGTGGGTGGAATCTGGGATTAAGGAATTTGCTTCTGAGTTTCATCTTCAGAGAAACACAGCCTCCACTGCCATCCATTCTAACCCTCTACCGTCTCATCTGAAAATCTGACTTAAAACACCCACATATGCAAAAGCCTGCAGCAGGCAGCCCCTTCCTCCCAAATGCTCTTCCTTAAAGCATAGTTAAGGAGGGGTCCGTGGCTATCATCTGCAGATTGCAAACTCTTGCAATGCAACAGGTTGTCCTCTCCTAGGAAAGAAGGTGCAAGTACTCCCAAGCTATTTGTAGCCAAATAACCTTTCAAGACTTTACACTGTGAGTCGCACGGTTCGCATTTGCTACTGTGATACCGAAGGCATGAAACCGCATCAACCCAAATCCGTGGTATCACTAGCTGGGTTTGGGGCCTCATCACACGTACCCCTCCTCTACCGCTATGGCCAAGGTTGTCTTGGGAAGGTTTGGGACTTACCAAGAAAGGGCTCAAGCCAGAGGAGGCTCCTGCGCGATTACACGTGAGCCTGCTCCGCTCTCCCCTCCCACCAGAAAAAGTGCACCGGGAAAGTGTCAGCGCTGGAGGCGTGCACCGCTTCCCGCCGAGAGACCACTCCCCCCACCGGCCCCAGCCCCCACCCCGCTTTCTCAGCTACCCTTCACCAGGAGAAAAGGCGTCTTCTCTCACACCTCGTGGGTTACAAATACTAACCAGTAACAGAAGCTGTAACACAACCCCAAAACCCAGGCTACGCAGTGAGACCCCCTCCCTCAAGCCGACCCCCGCCCCCTGCCCCGCACAGAACCAGGCCCCAGGGTTTCTTCTCTCCAGCCCGGGAGGCTCTGCCCTCCGCAGGCGGGCTCGCTCTGCGTGCGGGTGTACCTCGTTCTAGGGAACGATCCTGACCTGTCAAGTTACACCTCCCACCCGCGCCGCAGGAGCGGGACCCAGGGAGGCCGGGTGCCCGAAGCTCTTTAAATGTAGCTCAGGAGGGGTTCCTCCCCTTTCATGGAGGAGGAGGAGGAGGAAGGGGAGGAAGGGTGCTGGGTGAGCTCCTCAATTTCATCAGAGCGGGGCCGGGGCGCCGCGGGACAGGGCGGGAGCGGGGTGGGGGGATGCTCCAGCGGGCGTGCCCGGCCGCGGAGGGGGACCCCCGGAGCGTCGTCCCTTCCCGGAGCGGGGCCGCGGCAGCGCTCACCGTCTTCGTGGTGAAGGGGGAGCTTCAGCGGGTTCTCCAGCAGGGACCTGAGCACGCCGTAGGGAGGCGGGATAAAGGTGGGATTCAGGGGGAGCGGTCGGGACATTTTCTCCATCGCGATGCACTCAAAATTTTTCCCCTTAAAAAAAGAAATAAGAAAGAAAGAAACAACCGCCCCCTAAAATGTTGCTGAGCTTTTCCTCCGTCCTTTGCCAAAAGTACTCGCTCTCAAGGCGGTGGAGAAAAGGGAAGAAAAAAATTACTTATATTTTTATAAATACATCTGCATAAAAATATATATTAAAAAAAAACTTTCGGGTTTCCAGTGCAGACGGTCCCAGGAGAGCGCGCCAAGTGCCCGCGGGCTCCCCGGCGACGCGCAGGATGCTCTCACCTGCCTCGAACCCCTCGTCTTGCAAAATGTTCAAAACTGAAAAAAAAGAAAGAAAAAAAATATGTCGACGGCTGCAGAAGGGCAGAAGGCACCGCGCCGACCCCAGCCCCTAGTGCCAGCACCGGAGGCGGCGCGCCGTCCCACCCCACCCCCCTCCCCGCGCCGGCGGCCGCTGCTCCCCAGCGCTCCGCGGCCCCGCAGCGCCGGGCTCAGCGCATCCGGCCACCCATGTGCCGCGGCCCTGACAAGAGTGACGTCAGGGCCCGCACCTCGCGCCCATAGGCGTGCGGGGGCGGGGCCACGCGCGGCCCCGCCCGCCTGGCCCGCTTGCCCCGCCACCGTGTGTTTAGCGTCGCCGCGCGCGCCGATTTTCCGGGTCTTTGCAGCGCTGGATGGTTACAGGGGAGTAGGTGCCAGATTCCCTGGGCCATCAACTTACGCTCCGGTATTTTTATTTTATTTTATTTTATTTTGGTCTGGATGGGAAGAGGAATGAGAAATTTATATCCATAGTTTTCAGGCTGGGAATAACCTGAGGAGTTTAAAAAAAATCCCGATGCCCAGGCCACATCCCAGATCAATTAGAACAGAACCTCTGGGGTGCTATCCGGGCGTCCATAGTTTTTAAAGCTCCCCAGGTGGTTCCAAAGAGTAGCCAAGTTTGAGATGATTGGTTTAGATCGGATTGAAGGTAATGACTCTTCTCAATATTTCTCCTGGCCCCAGCCAAGCTTAGCGTCTTCTTTCTTGCCCGGTTTCCACCACCACCAAAAAATAACTACTTCCTACGAGTCCGAATGGGATGCGAAAAGCAGAATGGGGAGCAGAGGGCTGAGCTGCTGGGCACTGTTGCCCACGCTGCCCAGAGGTGTTAACGGTGGGGGGCGAGAGGGGTAGACATTTGCCTGAAACGGAAAGAGGCGGGAGAGACACAGACACACTGAATGGGATTTTAGGAATATTTACTCTGGGTGAGTACAGGTGACTGTGCTTGGGTCAAGTTATTAGGTCTGCACGGTGATTAAAATAATTTTGTAAAGTATCCCCTACGGGGGTTTCGGCTTTCCTTGCTGTCACAGCAGCTGCGACGTCTCCCTCAGCCAGTTTGACCCCGCGGCGCCCACGGTCCCCGAGAGCTGCGTGCGACCCCTGTGTGGTAGCTCCGTTCCCGCGTGGGGTGGTGCGGGCGCTGGCGTGGCGTGCAGTCGCGGCGCCCCCTGGAGAGCTCCGCGGGGGTCCAGGCAGCTTCTCCCCCTCCCTCCTTACCTCTGCTTACTAAGACTAGGGTAGTTCGATCTGGGGAAGGGGCTGCAAGAACGAATGGGCACGAATTAAAGAAAACCGGTTTTCAGTGAGACGTAAAGGCCTCTGTGACCCCAGGCTGAGTTGCTGGGGAAGGATGTGGTGGAGTCTTGATGGGGTTTACTTCCCCAGGAAGGGGTTGTAAGAGAGGAGGCGCCTGAAACCCCAGAGATCAGGAGCGGCGGCGCAAGGGGATTCAGGGTACCCTGGCAGGATGATTGTGGCAAGTGCCTTTCTGCCCTGAGCTGTAGGTTCCTCATAAAAGGACACGTAATCCAGTGACCTCAACCTCCTCACTCTAAAATTATGGCAAAAGGGTAAGGCGACGTTCTAAGTGAGACGTTGTTGCAGTGTTTCAGGTTTCAGACAAATTCCAGAAACAGCAAACTTTTAGTTAATGCCACATGCATTTATTGAGCACCACGGTATGTATGCCAGCGACTATGCGGGGGCTAGTGAAAAAAGATGAAAAAGACATAATTTTAACCTTCAAGAACTCGTCGTTTAGGGTTTGGCATATAAACAAACAATGTAAAACAGTATTAAAAGAACAAAAATGGAAAGATGGAGGTGGCAGGGGCACTTACATTATTAGGAGAGGGATTCTAGAGAAGGTGCCTGAGCTGGGCGTGGAGCTAATAGTCTTTCGTGAATGGTCTGAATCCATTAATTCTATTATATATATATATATATATTTTTTTTTTTTTTTTTAATAAAAAAGGGAATCCATCTCCACTATCCTTTTGGAGAGAGAGGCTATTTCCCTGTCTTGAGTTCCTTACATCCCTGTAAGTTCATAAACTGGGAGGACTGAGAGCATCCTCTCAGCCTGTTTAGAAATCTGTTAGATTGCAGATTCCAGGTGCACAAAAGATGCGTTACCTAAGCTTTGTGTAACAGTCCACTGACATTACTCAGTACACCCAAAGCGCTCCACCTGCTCATGGTTCTCTGCATGTCCTCACTTCCCCATGTTTGCAGACATGAAACTCTTATCAGGTCAAGTAATCTGGTTTCCCAGAGTAATCTTCTCCTTACCACCTGACAGAGCTAAATACTGTGGCTTGGAAATTGCATTTCTCATTGCACGTGGATGAACTGGCATTGGTTGATCAAGCAGTTTCTTGGGAAATCGGTTCATTTAATTTAATTCCCCTGAGCCTGATCAACTTGTCACAGACCAGATTGAGGACCAGCCCTTTAGACCATGGTGACTCCCTGTCACTTCTCTCCATCCTTCTCTAACTTCAAAGGTATTTCTTAGAGTCTTAAAAATTATAAGCACTGGCTAATCTTCAATCTAGCCCCATTCCTTAACAAGATAAATGAAATTGATGCATCTTTTCTGCTCTGGCCATTTGTAAATGTTATTTTCTTTTATTTTTTTAACACTTTATTTTAACCATGAATATTTTATTCATGGTTATTTTGACCATGAATAACTTTCTTTCTCTTTCTCTCTCTCTCTCTTCCCCAGAAGCAGTTGCGGACGGCTGCTCAAGAGAAACGAACAGGATAGAAGAAATCAAAGGTTATATTGGTTGGGTAGTAAGACCCTCTGAATTCTACAGGCTAATTCTCAAATGGACATATCCCTAATGAACACTAACCCCAATCTGCACATATGCCCAGAGATGGCTGCCGCTCACAAGTGCTTAGCACTTGTCCACTTACAGAGCCCTTCCATGAGTGTCATATCATGTAGTCTGACAATTCCATGAGGAAAGCAATGATTCTGATTTTTGATTGCTGTGTAACAGATCACTCCAAAACCTAGTGGCTTAAAACAACCACCATTTTATTATTTCTCATTATTCTGCAATCTGGGTTAGTCTCAGCTGGGACACTGGGGTGGCTGGTCTTCTCTTTCTCTTCACCTGGCCTCCTTATACTATAGATTCATTTTGCTTGTTTTACAATTTCATGCAAGTGAAATCATACTGTATGTACTCTCTTGTGTGTAGCTTCTTTCACTCTGCACAATATTTTTGACATTCACCAATGTTGCATGTAGTTCATTTCTTTGTATTCGTGAGTAGTATTCCGTTGTATGAATATACAAAAGTTCATCTGTTGTATTGGTGGACATTTGGGTTGTTTCCAGTTTTTAGGCACGAATAAAATGTTTATGAGTATTCTTGTCTGAGTTCTTTTGTGAACACATGCTTTCATTTCTCTTGGATAAACAAATAGGAGCAGGATTGCTGAATCATAGAAGAGATGTGTGTTTTACTTTAGAAGAAGCTCTTCCATAGTCTTCTGAAGCAGGTAAATTTTCCTGCATTTCCAGCAACAGTATATGTGAGTTCTGGTTGTTCTAGCTCCTCATCAATATTTGGTGGTGTCAGTTTCTCTTAAAACTTGTAGCCATTCTAGTGGATGGATAGTCAGTTCTCAATGGACCTTTCATCTGAATTTTCCTGATGACAAATGATGGCATCTGCTACTTCGTGTGCTTAGCAACTTGCACATCTTCCTGTTCAAGTCTCTTGCCCATGTTTGAATTTGGTTATCTTTTGATTACTGAATTTTAGGAGTTCTTTTATATACTTTGGTTATAATCTCTTTGTCAGATGTTTGTGTGTTGTGAATATTTTCTTCCCATCTGTGGCTTGCTGATTAGTTTTTATAATAACGTCTTTCCATGAGCAGTTTTTAATTTTGACAAAGTTCAATTTGTCAATTTGTTTTTCATGATTATTACTTACTGTGAACTAGGAAACTTTTGACTACTCCTGAGTCCTGGAGATATTCTCCTATACTTTCCTTTATAACTTTTATAGTTTAAGCTTTTTCATTTAGGCCTATGACCCATTTCAAATTAATTTTTGTGTATACTATGAGGTAAGAATTAAGGTTGATTTTACTCATGGGGATAGCCAATTGTTTTAGACTTTCATTTCCCCCTTGAATTTTTTTTCTTTTTTTTTTTTTTTTTGAGTTGGAGTCTCGCTCTTGTTGCCCAGGCTGGAGTGCGATGGCATGATCTCGGCTCACTGCAACCTCCGCCTCCTGGGTTCAAGTGATTCTCCCGCCTCAGCCTCCTGAGTAGCTGGCATTACAGGCACGAGCCACCACATTCGGCTAATTTTTGTATTTTTAGTAAGAGACGGGGTTTCTCCATGTTGGCCAGGCTGGTCTCGAACTCCCGACCTCAGGTGAGCCACAGGCCTCGGCCTCCCAGAATGCTGGGATTACAGACATGAGCCACTGCACCCAGCCCCCTCTTGAATTGTTTTGATGTTATTGCTGACAATTATTTGACTGTGTATTTGCAGGTGACCCAAACTTTTGACCCCAAGGAAAAATAGGTGTTTTATCACTAAGGACAGAATAATGCTTTTTCTATGTTCTTTCTAAGTTTCCTGGGGTCTGATTCATATCTAGCAACAGAAAAAAGTTCATCAAAGTTTACGGCTAAAATGAATGCCTCACTTTCCGTGGCTCATTCAGTTTGTTGACAAGACCTCTGCAAAGTTGTCCACATTAAGTTAGATAAGAGCCAAAAGCAGAGGCATTATCCAATTTGCTTTTTTGTGTATGAGCAAATAATTAAGCCTATTGGCTAGCAATGCCTCAGTACTCCTGTCTTAACCTGCATGAGCTTAAACAGTAAGTCAAAACTAAACCTCTTTGTTAGAGAAATTCAAACAAATACTAGATAAAGAACATTTGACAAGCCACTGAAAAACCCTTCAGTTGGCCCTTCAAGGAGAAACGGATAGCAGAGGCTCTGGAGGTTTAAAACTGTCCTAAAAATAGGAATGACCATAGAAGAAACGTTCCTCAGAATCAACTTCTTAAAAGATGCCAGCACAGCTCTCCTCTGAAGTTCTGGAAATTAGCCTTTTGCCCAGCCAGCGGTTGCCACCTGTCCTGTCATTTCGGAAGTTTTGATAGTGAGGTTGGGTGGGGAGTCCTTTGTGCAGCCCGGTGGGGGCAGACATGAGGCAGCCATTTTGGCACCAGCCTTGCGGGTCTGCAGAGAGAGCTTTGCAGTGTAAGCAGTGTTTATGTTTCAGATCCCCAGTGGGTGTGAAACGTTGTTGAGCACACAATGCCTGCCACTGTAGCCTACTTGGGGCTAGGAACCTGGGGTGGATGGAGACAAGCACTGTGGTTACGAAGGGCTTTATACTCCAGTGAGCCAAACCTCTAGATGAACCTGTTTATCTCGTTGTCAGAAGGGCACTTTATCCAGGGAATTAATTCAGAAGTGAAAGGCATCACGTGGGAGTTAGGCTAGATATGCCTAACCCAGGCTTGTTCCTTCTCTCCTTCCCGAAACCTCTAACTCAGCTAAAGCACCAAAAAGGAAAATTATATCTAATTAGCTTAACTACTGGAGACCCCCAAAGCTCTTTACTTGGTGTAGGATCATGGAAACCAAAACAATAAAACATTTGTTGGGAATGCCAAGCTCTCCTCTGAGGCTGACTAAAGGAGCATGAGTCCTTCCCTATCCTTTCCTTGAGGCTTCCCCGTCCTTTCCCTGAGCCCTGTATTGTTTGAGTAAATCTGAGTAGGAAAGACTAAGATAGGTAGATAGATAGAAGAGATACTAAATCAGGCATGTGTGTGTATGTGTGTTTCACATCAGAGGATGGTAGGATTTCTATACATGTGATAGGAAGGAGGATGAAAGAAAATTGTATAAAAGAGAAAGAAAAGAATGTGTGTGGCAAAAGGAGAAGAAAAAAAATCAATGCAGTGTATTGCATAGAATGAACACAGGATTTGGGGCTAGATATACATTCACACCTGCCACTATTACTTCTTCTACTACTACAACAAATGCCAACAACAGCATAAAGAAGGCATAAATTATTGTGTGTTTGTGTTCCGGAGCAACGTTAGACCTGTTAAATATATTATCTCATGTATTACTTGTGACAATGATATATATTTCATTATTCCCATTTTTCAGATGATGACACTGAGGCCCAGAGAAATGAGTGACTGGTCATGATCCTACGGCTAGCTAATACATGGAGAAGCTATGAGTTGAAAATAGGTCTGCTTGACTCCAATGCCTGCACTCTTAACCTTGCTCCAGTAAATAAATGACAAACACTCATTCAATAAACTTACTCCGTTTTTACTGGTTCAAGTTCTGCCTCTGTCCTGTGACCTTGGATAACCTCTCTGATCTTAAGTTTCTTTGTGTGAAATATGAACTAATGCCTGTGCCTCCCAGCTTGCAGAGTTGCTAGGAGGATTAAATGAGATAATTTATGTGGAGGTGCTTGGTACATTGTGAAGCGCTAAACAAATGTGAGGGCTTGCTATTTGGGGCTTTTTTTGCATTTTCTGGTTTCTCTGCTCCTTTGCAGAGATGCTCCCACTTATGAATCTGCAAAACTGTTGATGTAGTCCATGATATTAGAAGCTACTTTTCATCCAAACACACATCCCTTTTTCTTCTCACCCTTTTCTCCCTCTCACCAGGGGCAGCTAAATTCTATTGCTCCCAGTCTCCAAAAGAGACACAAGTTTGAAGTTCAATAAAAAAATCAAATATAGCAGATTCCAAATAGCCACTCAGCCAGAGTCGGGAAAGAATAGCTATTTCCTATATCTTCGTAAGGGGTGAAGGAATAGAAGTTTGTGGATTAACTAACACTTTAAAATTATTTCAAGTCTAGTAAATGCAACTGAAGGTAGAGACGGTTGAGCTGTAGAGGCAGAAAATCACCATGACTCAGAAGCTAGTCTTTAATTTGCTCAGTATCCAGTGTCAATTAGACTGAGTGAAATTGACTGACATCGACCACATTCTAAAATATAACTTGAAAATCAAAAAAAAAATTATATATAATTTCTAAGCTGCACTTCGGGCTCTTTTATGTGCATGGAAAATATAAGACCAGGTATCCTCAGGTGATCAGAGTTTATTTTTAAGCTAAATAAGTGGAGAGCAAGACTACAAAACTGTGCTGAGTGTATGCATGCTCTGGTGGACCAAGTATTTTCATGACCAATGCAACCTGAAAACCTGCGGAGAACTTGAACAACGGCCTATCATCATGTAGGGTATCAGGACCAACTTCCCTCCCTTTATTGCATATTAATCCCAAAACAAAAGTTCTGATTCATAGACGTCACCATCTTCTTTGAAGTTTCTGCACCGGGTGGAGTCTCACGTGAGCCATCTCATAAGTGATTGGCTAACCTTACACCTATAAATGAGTGTCTCTGTTGGGACATTGGTAATTGGTCCAATTATAGAGCCCAAGGCAGCTGGTTTAACTCAGACACTGGCAAAATACCATGTGCAGCCAGATTAGCCTGGCATAGCTTTCCTTTAAAAAGGAGCTCTTTCTAGGGAGCATGCCAGGTGTGTCGAACTTCAAGCAATACTTAAAAATTTGTGTCAGCTGGAAAATGTGTTCCCTGCCCTGTAGGGATACTTTCCATGGGAGCTTTCTTGCTGAGCATGGAATCGGAGCAAGGGGAGTGAATTGGATGACCTTAATGACATCAGGCAGTGCCAGCCGGGTGCGCACAGCCTTGCCGAGTACTTCTTTCCAATTGAGCATGTGGATGTGAATGTTTCCATCCCAGGGACTTGGAGCCAGGGTGAGAGAAGCAGGAGGAAGCATCCTGAAGGGTCTTGCTTGGCCCGCTGTGGTTTTAGATCTTACACATCAATAGACACATTCTAGGGTTACTTTCTTCCTACTCATTATGCCTCAAAGGCATTGCATCTGCTGGTCTTTGTACAGCGCTGGAGGCAGCATTCCTGACTCTTTGGACTTCACTTTTACTAGGTTCCAAGCACACCATTCCCCATCTGTTAATGCACTTTTGGTGTCAGGCAGGGAACATTAAGATTGATGAGCTTTCAGCAGGTCTGCTTTCCTGAGACGACAACTTAGTCTTCTGCTCCTCGATGCACACAACACTGGTAGAGGGCTCTCCTAGGCCAGGTACTGTGCTGGGCACTGAGGACTAAAGCAAGGAGGAGAAATGTGGTCACAAAGGCCTTACAGTCGGGTGGGGATATAGCAGCTTAACCAAATACCTATCTCGGTGTGACAGGTATCATTGATAAATAAGGAAAAAGGGAGTATGAGTGGGAAAGTGATTAACTCTGTCTGAAGGGCTCAAGGCAGTCTTTATAGATGAGCTTCAAGTAAGGTTTTGTAGATAGAATAAGAGTACATCAGGGAGGCAGGGAATGGGAGAGGAATGCCAGTACGGTCTACACAGGCAGGAATACCACAGTCTGAATACAAGCTGTTCAGTTTTCTGGAATGCAAAGCTTACTAGAGGAAGAATGACACTGATTATTTTAACAGTAAGAACTATTATTTGCTGACCACTGACTGGGCTAGGCATTGTGCTAAATTCTTTGCATGCATCATGGTAACCCATCTTTAAAACAACCCTAGGAAATGGGTACTACTATTTCTTACTGATGAAATTTCTTGCCTATGTCATAAACCCAAGTCAAACTGGCTTAGGCAAATGGAGGGGTTTTGAAAACCTTTTCAGTCTCTTCCTTCTCTTTTTGTGTTGTTTTTATTCTCTGCAAACTTAACCTCTACCACACACTGGAGCATGTGATTTCCAGTAGTTCAGGAGTTTTACATATTTGCCTTTCCTCCACCAGAGAGGAACCAATTTTCTTTCTCAATTTTAGTCTAAAAAATCCCAGAGAGGCCAGGCACGGTGACTCACACCTATAATCCCAGCACTTTGGGAGGCAGAGGTGGACAGATCACTTGAGGCTGAATTTGAGACCAGTCTGGCCAACATGGCAAACGCCTGTCTCTACTGAAAATACCAAAATTATCCAAGTGTAGTGGTGCACACCTGTAATCACAGCTACTCAGGAGGCCAAGGCACAAGAATCTCTTGAATCTGGGAGGCGGAGGTTGCAGTGAGCCAAGATTGCACCATTGCACTTCAGCCTGGGGGAAAAAAATTCTCAGAGAAGGGTTTAGATAGGCCCAGCTTAGATCAGCTGTCCATTCTTGGATTAATTAGTAATGGGACTGTTAAGAACGTGACCATTCCAACCGGCACTGATGGTTAGAGGGAAAGGAGGAGCAATTTCCAAGAGGAAGGAATCCCAGGCAGATGGAAGTACATATGCCCACTGAATTCTTCATTTTGTAGATGAGGATATTGAAGCTTTGAGAGGTTGAGTAACATGTTGAGGTCACACAGCTAGTAAGGAGCAGAAACTAAAATTCAGTCTATCTCAGTGGTTCTCAAAAAGGAGCTCTGGAATAAGACCACCGGAGCTCAATGCTGGTTCCACCATGAATTAGCTGGGTGGGTGACTCTGGGTACGTCACTGAGCTTCTGGGTGCTTCAGTTTTCCCAGCTGTAAAATGAGCAGAGTAATTGTACCAAGCTCACAGATGAGGATTAGATGCATTAATACCTAGGGAGAACTTAGACTAGTGCCTGGCACAAAGGATAAGCTCAATAAATATGAGCTGGCATGCTCTCATGCTTCACGCTAGCTTTCTTGTCCTGGTTGGATAATTGGCTGTTTCAATCTTCAGGGTTCCGCTCAGCTGCCTTCCTTGGTGAAACCTTCCTGATGCCCCCAGAAAAAGTTAGTTCTCCTTTGTGCTCCTGACACTTTTGCTTTCATGCCCATCTTCCCAACTGCTCCTTGAGGATGTGGTTCTTTCCTCCTGACACGTGTCATTCCACCAAACAGTATACCCACTACATAGAAGACATTCAGTAACTGTTCGAAGGCATAAATATACAGATTTCACCGGGGCAACATCAACATCGTGGGTCATGGAAAGGTGGGTCATCTGAACTGATCAGTTTGCCAAGCATTGTTTTTTCCAGCTCTCACATTTCAACTCTTCTTATTTGCCTGCCCCTGAAGGAGTGAAAAATATCATTTACAGAGTTCAGGAAAGTGGTTCTTCCTCCTTTGCTGTCAGCTTTTATCCAAATCTGAATGTCGATCGTGTTTGTTATCAATGCTTCCCAGAGTCTCCATTACCTCCCCAGCGTGGGTTTCTGTTTACCTACTGTGACTTAACTCTGACCACTCAGCTGTCCTTCCTTATGAGTTTCTGTACACCCTGAGTCAGAATGGCTGCCTGTCCAAGTGAGACCTACTGTCAGGTTTGTAGGCTTGTGGGTCCAGTTGCTACTCCGTCAGTGCTTAAGAGTTACAAGCCGCCGATAACTAGTAATCTGGGTATCTCATACCATTGCCTAATCATTCTGGTTCTTTGTTAAGAAGATGGCAGGCAGCCTGTGGGATTTTCTTTCTTTCTTTTCCTTTTTCCTTTTTTTTTTTTTTTCTTTTTTTGAGACAGAGTTTCACTCTTGTTGCCCAGCCTAGAGTCCAATGGCGCGATCTCAGCTCACGGCAACCCCGCCTCCTGGGTTCAATTGATTATCCTGCCTCAGTCTCCCGAGTAGCTGGGATTACAGGCATGTGCCACCACCACGCCAGGCTAATTTTTGTATTTTTAGTAGAGACAGGGTTTCTCCATGTTGGTTAGGCTGGTCTCAAACTCCCAACCTCAGGTGATCCTCCTGCCTTGGCCTCCCAAAGTGCTGGGATTACAGGCACGAGCCACCGCGCCCAGCCTGGATTTTCTTTTTTTTTCTTATTTTAAAATTAAAAAAACATAAACCTTACAATTCAGGGTCATTACAGCACTGAAAGACAAAAGCCACACTCAGTTGTTCTTTATCAGTAGCTGTCAAACTTTATAATACCACAGTTTAGAGGAGCTGGCTAGAATGCAGATTCTTGGTCCTGCTGCTAAAGATTCCTGTTGAATAGTCTGGAATGGGGTTGAAGTATCTGCCTTTTTAACAAGGTAGGTAGTTTTCTATGGCTGCCCTAACAAATTACCGTAAACTCAGTGTCTGAAAACAACAGAAACTTTTCTGTCACAGTTCTGGAGGCCAGAAGTGTGAAGTTGAAGTGTCAGCAAGGCCACGCTCCCTCCAAAGGCACCAGGGCAGAATCTTCCCTTGCCTCTTGCAGCTTCTGTTGGCTGCAGGCATTCGTTGGCTTGTGGCTGCATCACTCCAGTCTCTGCACATGGCCCTTTTCTCTGTGTCTGTGTGTCTGAAATATCCCTCTCCTTTCTCTTATGGAAAAACACCAGTCACTGGATTTATGGTATACCCTAAATACAAGATGATTTCATCTTGACATCCTTAACTTAATTACACCTACAAAGATCCTATTTCCAAATAAGGTCACATTCACAGGCACTAGGGGTTAGGATTTGGACATATCTTTTTGAAGGGACACAACCCACTACAAAAGGTTATTCCGACATATGCGGTTCTGGCATCA
Source organism: Macaca fascicularis (assembly GCF_037993035.2). Classification (NCBI taxonomy): domain Eukaryota; kingdom Metazoa; phylum Chordata; class Mammalia; order Primates; family Cercopithecidae; genus Macaca; species Macaca fascicularis. The sequence continues at coordinate 51,438,594 of NC_088390.1, forward strand.
TACTGCAAAAACACTGTCCTAGTTTCTAGATGAGTATTAGAGATTATCCTGACTAGTTCTCATGCAATCTAGACAGTTCTACAGCTGAGTACTAGTCAGTTGAAAAAATTAGAAATGGACCAGGCCCAGTGGCTCATGCCTGTAATCCTAGCACTTTGGGAGGCCAAGGCGGATGGATCACTGGAGCTCAGGAGTTCGAGACCAGCCTGGGCAATATGGTGAAAACCCGTCTCTACAAAAAAAATTAGCTGAGCTTGGTGGCTTGCACCTGTACTCCCAATTACTTGGGGGGCTGAGGCAGGAGGATTGCTTGAGTCCAGGAGGTGGAGGTTGCAGTGAGCTGAGATCACACCACTGCAGATCATACCACTGCACTCTAGCCTGAGTGACAGAGTGAAACCCTGTCTCAAAAAAGAAGAAAGAAAGAGAGACAGAGAGACAGAAAGAAAGAAAGAGAGAGAGAGAGAGAGAGAGAGAGTGAGAGAGAAAGAAAGAAAGAAAGAAAGAAAGAAAGAAAGAAAGAAAGAAAGAAAGAAAGAAAGAAAGAAAGAAAGAAAGAAAAAGTATGCTTTTCCCTGGCGCATCTTCCTGCCAGTGCTTGCTGAGGTGGTTGGCAGGGAGGGCAGGGGAGGAAAACCAGAGGGGCTAGCTTCTTTCCCCGGCTCCATGTTTCTCTCTGTCTCTCTCTGGCTCTCTCTCTATCTGTCTCTCAACTCCCCCACCCGCCTCTGCTCTGAAATGCCTGGTCTTTTCCACTCCAGCTACCACTTTTAGAGACGTTGGCTGCAAAAGCAAAATTCTAGACTCAGACATTGCCTCTTGGTCAATTGCACTGAGTTTGAATGAGTCCGAAACATAAATATCAAATATATAAATGAATAAACACACACACACACACACACACACACAAGAATGGAAGCATTTTCTCTTCTTTTAATTCATTCAGGATTTTGTATATTGAACCTTGAAAAAAATCAACTCCTTTATCCCCTATAATCCTCATCCTGGTTTTCCCCTCCCAATATTTTATCAGTATAATTTTACCATTGAGATAAGATTCCTCCTCTTTCTCTTCCTGTGTGTTAATCATGTTTCTCATTCAATTTCAAACCAAAGAAGGCTTTGAAACCAAGGACCTACAATAATGCCTGTTTTTCTGCAAAAGTATAGGCATCTTAATATCATGGCTGCAATCTGCCTTGTCTACAAGAGCCTCATCTCCTTTACCACGTGTTCATTTCCTGAACACCTAATCGTCCAATGATCAGTTACAAATCCTGTAGCCAGTGCCCCCTCCTAAGACCAGACATAGTTCACCTTTTATACAGTCCTCAGTCTTTTCTCCTCCCAAGCGATACCAGGTCCTAGAACCCTTCCCAGAAGCTGTAACTCCTCTTTGACATCAGAAATCTGGTCCATTTGCCTTGGGTTCCAGCCCAAAGCTGTCCCTCCCCCTGCATTATCAGGTATTTACTGCATTATCAGGTATTTTCCTGGTAGCAGAATCTAGCTAAATGAACCTCTTGACTGAGATCCACCTGTTTCATTTTTGTAGCCCTGCTATTCGTTTAACCCTCAGTGAATCCACCTCGCACAACAACACGGCTGATGAATCCCACAAATGTAATGTGGAGAGGGCCAAAGAAACTAGATGTAAAAGGGTATGTGCTGGACATAAATTTCCTATGGGATTAGAAGCCATCATACTCTTGAGGGTGGGTGGGGGCCTGATAAACATTTAATGACTGGCTCTCCTCCGAGCAAGAAAACCATAATTGAAGTGCTGGCTAATGTCCATGGTGTAAATACTCCTAACCATTGCCAATTCAACCTACTAACATGATGTCACTTAACATGGAGCAGGAGAAGTGTGTGCTATAGCATAGCATTATGTGGTATTTCCACTAGACAGATACAATAGATAAATAACCTTAAGAGCATAAATAAGTGTATAACATAGTGAAATAAATAGGAAGTAATGAATTTTGAATATTTATTACCTATTACGGTGTGCCAAATGATCTTTCTAGCATCTCACTCTCCTACGAATGTAAAATCCCTACAGCTAATGTCACCTGAGATCACAGGACTAAAATGACTGCAAATATCCATGATACTCTCGATTTCCACCATCTTTGAACACTCCTAATCTAGTCTATATTTATTTGTCTTTTCAACAAATGCTTACCCAGCTATATTTCAGGCACTTTTTTCTCTTTGATAGTTTTATTGAGGTATAATTGACATACAACAAACTCTACATGATTAAGTACACAATTTGATAGATTTTGAAGCCATTACCTATGAAGCCATTACCATAATCAAGATAATGTCCATATTTATGATAACTGGCACTCAAAAGCCACAGGAGCTAGCTTCAGCACAGGACTGGGTTGGGTAAGTGAACAGAATGGAACGTGATGGGAGATTCTGGAGTTGGGATAATGTTCTATTTCTCGATCTCCGTGATAGTTAAATAGGGATTTCTGCGTGCTTAAAATGTATTGAGCTGAACACTTACAATGTGTGGACTTTTCCCAATGTGTGTTAAACATCAATAAATTTCACTCCAAAAATGGAGTAGGATTAAAGAGGGAAAAGGGTCAATTACTTCTTCTGAACTTAAAATTCTCTGGTTTTCTGTTGCATTTCAGTTAAAATGTCAGCTCCTTCCCACAGCTTTCAAGCCTTGCCCTGCAGCTTCTAACCCCTAACTATATTTCCAGCTTGACTAGCTTAGGCCTTAGTTTCTCAAAGCTATCAAGTTCCTTCCAGCCTCAGGGCCTTTACATATGCTGTTCCCTCTGCCTCAAGCTCTTTCTGCCACTGTGTTAGTCCACTTTTGCACTGCTGTAAAGGAATACCTGAGACTGTGTAATTTATAAAGCGGTTTGTTTTAGCTTACAGTTCTGCAGGCTGTGCAGGAAGTGTGGTGCCAGGATCTATTTCTAGTGAAGGCCTCAGGGAGCTTACAATTATGGTGAAAGGCAAAGGGGGAGGCAGCGCATCTCACGGCAAGAGAGGAAGCAAGAGACAGAGAGAAAGAGAGAGAGAGAGAACGAGGGGCGGGGGAGAGAGAGAGAGAGAGAGAGAGGTTGCCAGGCTCTTTTAAACAACCATATCTCCTGTGAACTCATAGAGTAAGAATTTACTGATTATAGCAAGAACAGCTCCAAGCCATTCATGAGGGATCTGCCCCCATGACTCAAACACCTCCCACCAGGCCCCACCTCCAGCATTGGGGATCACATTTCAACATGAGATTTGGAGGGGACAAATACATACACAAACCATATCGGCCACTTTTCCTAAAGCAGCTACTTCCTTCTCATCCTTTAGAGCTCAGCCTAATCATCACCTTCCCAAGTGGCTGCCTTCTCTAAAGTAGTGTTACTCTTTTTCTCAAAGCCTTATTGGTTTCTTTCTGCAGGCTTTTTAAAGTGTGTAACTGTTTCTTCATCTGTTTGCTTTTGACCTTTGGCCTACTTAACTGTAAACTCCATGAGGTCAGGGATCACAGGTTGTGTCTTGTTTACCAGTGTAACCCAGACACAATGTAAGGGGCCCAGGAAATCTTTAATAAAAATGTAATGAATGGGCCCGGGTGCGGAGGCTGTAATCCCAGCACTTTGGGAGGCCGAGGCGGGCAGATCATGAAGTCAGGAGATCGAGACTGTCCTGGCTAGCACAGTGAAATCCTGTCTCTACTAAAAATAACAAAAAATTTAGCCAGGCGTGGTTGCAGGCGCCTGTAGTCCTAGCTTGTCGGGAGGCTGAGGCAAGAGAATCACTTGAACCCTGGAGGCGGAGGTTGCAGTAATCCGAGAGCGCACCATTGCACTCCAGCCTTGGTGACAGAGTAAGACTCCATCTCAAACAAAACAAAACAAAACAAAACAAAACAAAACAAAACAAATACAATGAACAAAGCAGTTAATTCTTGGTTGTCTTGGGGAATGCAAGGAAGCTGTGCCCCAGAGGATGTGTGTAGATGTAAGGAGTGGGAGCAGAGGAGTCAGTCTACTATGCTGATTACAAAGCCGCTTAGGTCACTCCTTACCAACTGCAGATTCCATGTCCTGCTTCCTGCAAGAGTCTGAAGGTTCACATCAGATGAGGAGACTGAAGCCCCGAGTGCCTAACGTCATGAGCAGCGGTGGAACTGGAATTGCCATCTCCTGATTCCCAAACTAGAGTTCGCCTCTCTTTGTCATATTTTCAGATGCTGGAATTGGGGAGTGGGGAAGGAATGAGGAAGGGGGAGAGAAGGAGCATGAGCTTTAATACATGCAGACATGGAAGAGAATCTGGCTTTATAACTGCCTGGTTCAGCATTCTTAGGCAAATAGCCAAGTCTCCCAAGCCTCAGTTGTCTCATCACTAAAACAGGGATCATAATGACCATTTTATAAGAATCTTGCAAGAAATGGAGGAAACAATATATATAAAGTGCCTATCTCATCCTTGGTGTTTTGTGAAAGCCCAGTTGGTTCCTTTTGTTTCCTGTAATAGCAGAAGCCTCTAGGGGCTGGGCAAGATGAGGCCTCCCCTCGCTGTTCCACGAATGTCTTAATCATGGCTTTGATTGTTGCCCAATTTAATTAATGCCCTAGCAGTGGGTTGACATTCTCAGGCTTTAACTGTCTAACAAAAGCACTGGTACCACAATGCTATGCTAACACATCAAGCTTCTCCTCTTGAATGTCTAATGAATTCATTCCTGTAGGCACTCTGAGAAGAGTGAGAAAATTAAGGCATAGATTGGATGTAAAACGATGACAGTTGTGAGGCATAAAATCAATAATGTCCCACTTTCCCAAAAACCTGGAACCTCTGTCATGTCGAAAATATAGTGAGACATCTTCTGACATACTTGTATAGTGATGCTATTCTTCTAAGAACAATCTTTTTTAATTACAGGTATTTAACTTCTCATTAAAACTTGGTTACACTGATTTTAGGGTTCCAGGCATTAAAATGATGTATGGAGTGAAGTGCGTGCAGAGGAAGGAAAGTGATATATTTTTAGTATTTACTTTCTTGCAGACACTATGCTAGCTGTTCACCTCCCTATCAGATAGGCATACCCTTCTTCATGTTAAGAACTTCAGATTTCACTTAATTTGAATGTAAAATATGCCAGTTGGGTAGAATTTAAGATGCTGTAGCAGAGACTGGGAAAGCAGAGGGGTTCCAATAGGTTAGAAGTTTGTTTCTTTCTCATATAACTGTCCAGAGATAGGCAGCCCGGGATTATAGGGTTGCTCTGTTCTCCTTCAAGATGGTGCTTCCATTTCTGAAACTAAGATGGTGGCCCCCTGCTGTCATTGTGTTTGCATCCCACACAGCAGAGACAGGGAAGGGCAAGGCAATCTTTTCTTTCAAGGGCATGATTCGGAAGTGCCAGACATCATCTTTGTTCACGTCCCTAAAGAGCTTAGATGATTTAAATAATACAGAAGTTCATTCCTCTCACATGTGACAGTCTAAGGGTAAGCAGTCTGAGGGCTTCCACAGTATCAGGAGCCACATTTCTTGTTTTTCCACCATCCCCCAGGGTTTGTCATCTATACAACAGAGAGCAGCTTACCACCACATGGGTCCACGTCCCAGCCAAAAGAACTGAGAGAAAGAAAGAGAGGACAATCCTTTTCCTCTTGAAGGCACAACCTGGAAATTGTTCACTTCACTTCTGCTCATACCCCATTGGCCAGAATATGGTCACATGGCCAAAACTAGCTGCAAGGGAAGCTGGGAAATGTGCCTAGCTAAAACGGGATAATTTTGTTACTAAAGGAAGAAAGAATAAATGGTTTCTGCCAGAAAATAACTCCTCTGCCATAGGAAACCATTATAGGGATTTGTCCACATGATACAATTTATTTGTCAGAAATTGCATGACTGTTGGATATAAAGTGCACTGTGGAGGGTAGGCACAAGCATGGAAGCAGGAAGAGTAGCTGAGGAATAAAGTGGCCTGGTCTAGGGTGTAGCAGCTGAGATGATAAGTGGTCTGATTCAAGATATATTTTGAAATGTACTTTCAAATGCCCTCAGGACACACACACACAATAATAATAGTATTAACACAAATATTTAAAATAAAAAAAAAAACCTAAGCAGGATTTTCTGTGGGGTGGATATGGACTGTGATGGAGAAAGAGGGGATGAGGATCTTTGGATGAAAGGCTTCTTCAAGTCACTCAGGGTTCAGCTCAATGAAGTTTCCTTAATCCACTGGTTCATGGCAGTCATGCTATCACATCATCCTGGTTTTTCTTGCTAAACCATATCTCTATCTGAAATTATCTTGCTTAGTTTTCTGTTTGCTTATTTTCTCTTCCCACTAAAAGATATGCTCCACGGAGTAGAAATGCTTTCTATCCTGTTCATTATTCCAGTGTTGGCACCTAGAACAATGCCTGGCACATAGTAATATTAAGAGCCAACATTTGTAAGCCAACATTTACTTAACACTTGTTGAAGGGATGAATCAGTTAGATAACAGTTGGTGTTTCTGAAGATGATAAATGAATAGAAAGAAAAATTAAATGATATAATAAGGAAATAGAATGACAGGAGCCAGAAATCTACACATTGAAGAGGCTACAATGTTCTTTAAAAATGGTTAAATATTGACCAATGCTGTCATATTAGTGATGTTGGTTATCTAAAGTTTACAGTCCTAGTAAAAAAAAGTCAGGTTACTTTAAAAGAAGAAACGATCAGGCTGCTCTCAAATATCTCAACTCTCTCTTTAGCCCAGTAGATTTTTTTTAAAGGAATCCCTAGAGATTTAGAGGGAAAAGAGTATGACTCAAGAATTCTGAAAGCAATCAAATTGTCATTCAAGCATGTAAGAACTGTGGAAACATATCACCTGTCCATTCTTCCTGGAATGGAAAGATATCATTAGGGGCCCTGCGCATGATTATGATGTTGAGGCATGTAAGCATTATTGGTGAGCATTAAAATATATTCAACATAAAGTCTGAGTGTTTTTAATAATTACAGTTGTAAAACATAATGTAAATGTTACATTTCTTGTCAGAAAAGCTACACAATGTAAAATAATAACTGAAGATTAATTTGGCTGCTTTAATAGGTACCAAATTAACACAGTTTAAACAAGATGAAGTTTATTTCTCCCTCCACAACGGTCTGATGATAAACAGTCCACAGCTGCTCTGGGGCTCCATGATACTAGGCACACAAGTTTACTCTCTTGTTAGTCTGCATTCCCTGAAGGGTGGCTGTCTTCAGCTTTGATAAACAGGGTTCATGACCATGTTCATTGGGTTCATGTTCTAGCAGCAAGAAAGGTTAAAAGGTGGAGAGGGAGCAGAAATTGAACACATCTCTTTTACTCACATCCAATTAATCATCCTATGACCACACTTAGCAGCAAGGAAGGCTGGGAAATGTGGTCTTCAACTGGGTTGTACATGTCCACCTAAATCCTCTATGATTATAGAAGTAGTAGAGAAAAGACATGTGTGGGGAGGGAAACTGTCAATCTTTGACATTCTACTTCAGGGGTTGTTGTGAGAATGAAATGAATTATATCAGTACACATGCTTAATATTTGCCCCTAAACGTAGTAAGTGTTCAGGAATAGCAGGTATTCTTTTTAAATGAAAAGAACCTTATTTTTCCTTATAGAAATGATAATGTTGGTTATAAAATATTCAAACTATATAAAGGAATACAAAAAAGTCAAGATCACTCTGAACCTCATCTTCAGAGTCAACCACTGCTAACACTATGCCCATATATGATAATTTACCAAATGTGTATTTGAGTCCCAATATGTGATATTAGGGACATAATAAGACAAAGAGGTAAATATGAGCCTTCCAAATTTAGTCGATTTCCTTTTGAATTTATCTCATTGATATAAAACTATGAAAAAAAGATGAACTCTTATAAATGTTTCAGCACTTAAACAAAATGTATTCTCTATAGAGTAAATAACTGGTATATATACCTATTATTTCAACTATATTAGTTGCGTTATGTGTTTATGTTATGTTATTTGGTGCAAAAAATTTATGATCGTTTTATCTTCTTTGGGGACCGGACCATTCATAATTATAAGGTCTCCCCTTGAGTTTGAACATCTGATCTTAATATCACAGCCCATCCTTCCTTTCTTCTTCCACTTGTCTGTATTCTTAGGTTGATATATGAGTTTGTCCCCAAGCAGGTTCAGAACCCGAATAGGTTAATCTTTTTAAGGACTCAATTTTCTTCTCCCATTCCCTTACAACAACTAGGGTATAGTTTACAGCCACCTGCTTTGTACTTACTAATCTTAGGTTCTATAAGAACTTGAGATATTTTAAACACTGCATATCCTATTTGGATACATTTCCCCCACATTGAAAAAGATTGTGCCAAGTTGTAGCAGCAACTCAAATCTAGAGTTTGAGTTTTCATTAGATTTCAAGTGAAGTCATCAATTCACAGCTAATGTGTAGTTCAAAGGCGTTGTACAGGGTTCCTTTGAAGCCTTTGAAAATGTCACACATACCTTAACATTTTGTGCTTCATCTATAGAGAAGGAACCACTTCAGAGCTGGCATCTCTATTTACAAAGAGGCAAATATGAACCTTCCAAATTTAGTCAAATTCCTTTTGAATTTATGTCATTAATATAAAACCCTGAAAAAAAAAAAGGGTAAATCCTGGCTTGTTTGTGCCTATTTTTTTCCTAAGAAAATAATAAAATTGATGCCTGCAACTATTTGAGGGTACCCATTACATGCCAAGCATTTCACATGTATCGTCTTTACTCTGATCTTCATGGCCACTTGCCATATGAGTGTGATTACCACCATTGCGCAGGTAAGAGTACTGAAGGGAAAGTCACAAGTACAGCTGCACATGTAGACTACCAGTGGCAAGAGGGAGCTGGGGGTCAAGGCTGTTCTGTTTAACGGCAAAACCTCTGTTTGTTCCATTGCTTTAAGAGCTGGACTTCTGAAGCAAATGGGCAATTCTTTGTTTTTCTATGTTTTGTGTTCTGATTAATGTTTCCTCTTTTTCTCTCTCTGGACGCTCTTTACTAGAGTCTAATAAGAACAAATTCCATATGCAGCTACAGAAATGCAAGTCTGAAGGAATGGAAGGCTAGAACCTGTTTTATTTACAGTTCAGCAAACAAATACAATTTGCTTAAATAAACCCACCAGGAGGGTTGGTGGAATCAAGTCTCTTGTTATTTTAGTGCTGTAATTCCAGAATGTACCTCAGTGATTTAACAAAGAACACTGATATCAAATATTACTCTCTATTTATTGCAAATACCACACGAAGATTTTGTTCCTGTTTACAATATGTAAGCTCTGTAGCAAAACATTATATCTAGTTTCAGAAATGCTAACTGCATTTGGATCGCAAAACAGGTAAAATTTTCTGGGGTACTTATTTGTGCTTCTTACAACCAACTAAAACAGTTAACATGTAACTTGGGGAAAGAAAGAGTTGTTTTTGTTTGTTTCCTTTTGTTTTCTTTATTGAGATGGAGTCTCACTCTGTCGCCCAGGCTGGAGTGCAGTGGCATGATCTTGGCTCACTGCAACCTCCACCTCCTGGGTTCAAGCAATTCTGGTCTCTTAGCCTCCCGAGCAGCTGGGATTACAGGCACCTGCCACCACGCCCAACTAATTTTTGTATTTTTAGTAGAGATGGGGTTTCACCATGTTGGCCAGGCTGGTCTTGAACTCCTGACCTCAGGTGATCCACCCACCTCGGCCTCCCAAAGTGCTGGGATTACAGGCGTGAGCCACTGCACCCAGCCGAATTGTTCCTTTTAAATGCAGGTATATTTCCAACAATATGAAATACAAGGTGTTTTGGTATAACTGACTAAAAGGACCTGGGAATGATTTAATGAAATGAGGAAATGATTAGACCAAACCCATAGCATTATAGTTGTAGGTCTTTTCCACAGATTCAGGCCCTTCTTCAGACTTATTGATTCAAAATTTTGAGAAGTAGAGTTACAGACATGTGCTTTTAGAAATTTCATGGGTAATTTTGATGTGCATCCTGGTTATAGACCTCTGGGCTGGAGCCAGGTGTGTATCTTTAGTACACTGAGTAGCAACAATAAAATATTTTCTTGCCAATGCTGGCTGCTACTACAAACAGTTATTCTTCCCTGTCCCTTTCCTCACTCCAAGAAAAAGGAATTTATGCAGTGAAATAAAGATGGGCAGATGTTCTCAACAAAGGGCAATATGGATCATCTCATTCTCAAAGAAATCTACCTTACTTGTCTGCCATGAATACCTGACACAGATGGAATTTAATAGACACTTGCATACTAGGAAAGGGTTTTGGGAATGATAAAGTTTCAGGAATGATAAATGCAGTGGTTTTTTTTTTTTTTTTTTTTTTTGCGGGGCGGGGTGGGGGGACAGAGTCTCACTCCGTCACCCAGGCTGGAGAGCAGTGGCGTGGTCTTCGCTCACTGCAACCTCTGCCTCTCAGGTTCAATCAGTTCTCATGCCTCAGCCTCCCAAACAGCTGGGATTACAGGCGTGTGCCACCACATCCAGCTAATTTTTGTATTTTTAGTAGAGACGGGGTTTCACCACATTGGCCAGGCTGGTCTCGAACTCCTGACCTCAGGTGATCCGCCCCCCTTTGCCTTCCAAATTACTGAGATTACAGGCGTGAGCCACTGTGCCTGGCCTCAGTTTTTACTAACAAAGAAACAAAATACTTTTTTCCATTCAATCATATGGTGAATAGATGGACACAACACTGGAAATCACGGAGTCCAACTGTCTTATTTTATATTAAGAGAAACTGAGCCCAAAGTGGGGAAGTGACTTCTATGTCACACAGCTTTTTCCTACAGTACAAACCATTCAATTCAATGGCCAACCTAAGAATGCAAACCAAGCTTTCTGTTCGTTTTTGGAACCTTGCCTCACTGAAATTAGAAAGAACACAGAAACAGCTGTTCAACCATGTCCAGAAATGAGATTCCATTCTTCAATAAAGCACCAAAACTTTAGCTAAGAAGTGTTAACGGAGAAAAAAAGATCAGCCTGAAACAGATTCTTGAGCAAAGTTGCCCATCCTCACAGAGGCTCACAAAGAGTGAAATAACCAAACTTACTTTTCTATTAGATTTCCTCTCATCAATGTGAATTATCCTTCCAGGACATATATTTGAGAGTGGGCTTAGCCAAATCTTCATTACATGCTGTTTTTCTGGATCTATTCTCAGAGAGGAGCTTTCCTATTCTCAATCTATCTTCCTTTCCTAGCACCTAAACAAAAACCTGGAGAAGAGCATTTGTAGCAGTGTAAAGATCTGGTATCAAGTAATCCATATAATATTATTAATGCCTTGTTGGATGTTATGGACCGAATTGTGTGCCCTCCCCTACCCCATTCATATGTTGAAGTCCTAGCTCCCAGTACTCAGAATGTGGTTATATTTGGAAATAAGGTCATTGAAGAGATAATTTAGTTAAAATGAGGTCATTGGGGCAGGCTGTAATCCAATATGACTGGTATCCTCACAAGAAAAGGAAATTAGGACAAAGACACATGAAGAGGGAAGACCATGTGAAGAAACAGGAAGAAGATAGCCGTCTACAAGGCCAGGAGAGACTCAGAAGAAACCTACCCTGCTGACACATTGATCTTGGACTTCTAGACTCCAGAACTGTAAGACTATAAATTTCTGTTTAAACCACCCAGTCAGTGGGATTTTGTTATGTCAGCTCTAGCAAACTAATACATTGGATGTTTTATTCATTTGTTATGGATGTGAAATTTAATTCCATTCTTTAACAAGTGCATGCTCAAAATGGAGTGTCCGTACCACCATTTTGATCCTCTAGTTAAAATGAAAACCTGGGCTAGGCATGGTGGCACATGCCTATAATCCCAGCACTTTGGGAGGCCAAGGTGGGTGAACTGCTTGAGCCCAGGAGTTCAAGACCCACTTGGGCAAGATGGCAAAACTCCATCTACAAAAAAACTTAACTGGGTGTGGTGGTACACGCCTGTCATCCCAGCTACTTGGGAGGCTGAGGTGAGAGGATTGCTTTAGCCTGGGAGATCAAGGCTGCAGTGGGCCGAGATCATGCCATTTCACTCTATCCTGGGTGACAGAGTGACACCCTGTCTAAAACTAAATAAATAAAATAAAATGAAGACCTAGACATGGTGTCAGGATGTTTGCATTGACAAACACCCGAAAACCCAATTCTGATGATTAAAGTAACAACGGGATGCATTTAGCTCAAACAGCTCAAAGGTCAAGAGGTAGTGCAGGCTTCAAGTGTAGTTTGATCAGGGTGTGGCTTCCTCTGCTTCTCCCTATTTATCAGGTGTGTGGTTGGGTTTGTTCCTCTCAAGGTGGAAAGATGGCATCAGTAGTTATACATGCTCCTCCGTTCCTATCCCAGAAGAAAGGATGGCATCGAGTAACTATAACAAGTTAAGGCTTTCCTCTGATTGAACCAGTCATTGTTACACTGATAATAACAACAGTAACAACAACTAATACTTAATGTACTCTTAATATGTGCCAGGCACTTTTCTAAGTGCATCTGCTGCATGAACTCTTTCAATCCTTATAAAAAGAGGAATGGTGGAAGCAAACTACATGTCCATCAGCAGATGAATGGATAAAGCAAATATGGTATAGACGTACAATGGAATTCTATTCAACCATAATAAGAAGGCAATTCTGCAATATAAAACAAGATAGATGAACCTTGCATACGTTATGCTAAGTGAAATAAGCCAGTCACAGAAAGACAAACACTGCATGATTCCACTTATCTGAGGAATTTAAAATAGTCCAATTCAAAGACTCAAAGAGTGGAATGGTGGTTTCCAGGGGCTGGGAAGAGGAGGAAATGGGAAGTTACCAATTAGTGGGCATAAAGTTTCAGTCAAGCAAGATGAATAAGTTCTAGAGATCTGCTGTACAACATTGTACCTATGACCAACAATAATGTTTTACACTTAAAAAAATTTTAGAAGAGTAGATCTCATGTTAAATGTTATTATAATACAACTTTAAAGCAAATAAATAAACATAAAACCCAAGCAAAATGAAACAAAAAACAATGGGATCACCCTGATTTGTTAATCTGGTCAAGCCCATCCCCTGAACTGAGAGAGGAGGTAAGGCCCCCCACCAGCCGAAATTGGAAGATTGATACACAAGGTGAAGGATAGATATTAGGAAAATAACCACAGTATGAACTACAACCATGTGTTTGAAAAGTTATAACTCTGTTCCATGCTTCAGATTTCCTTAGTGACCTAGCTTAACACAGGCAAAAACAAGATATGTTCTCTTGTCATTGTCCACATTACTTACATTACCTTTTGTCACAAAAGTTCTTTCTAATGTCACAGTATTGTTTTCTCCTTGCAGATACAGATGCCAACAGAAATTGAGTTAGGAAGCTTGCAGGCTTCCAGAAATTCACCAACACCTGACCAGCTTTTCTCTTGCAAGTTAAAGTGACCTCTTAAAAGGGTCAAACCCTGGGTCCCTTTGATTCTGCTACTGTTCTGACATTTGCAGAGGGGTGTGAAAACCTCTTTGCTTGTTCTGGCTTGTGTGAGCTGCTTTCTCTTTTACCCTAGATGTACAGTAAGAAAGGAGCAATCAGAGACAGGCATTTGGTGAGGCTTTAGTTTGTCCCACTTTCACTCTTGCCCCCAACTCCTACCTTGTCCATGTTAGATGTTCCCTGTAAGAATGAAATGTACTGATCTGATATTTTCCCATTTTTAAACTTGAATTCAATTAGACTTTTATCATGGGTCGTATAAAGCAGAAATGCATGTGTATTATGATTTCTGGCATTCTAGTGAATCTAGTGTTAATTTCATAAGGCTTCATTGATTTGAAATAAATAATGGGCAATTTACTGACTGAAGGCTAAATATTTGTACAAATTAGTACGACCTTTTTTGAAAATAATTTGACAATACTTTATCAAAAGTTACAAACTATTTGTATCTTTTATATAGCAATCCCACTCCTAGGGGTTATTAAAAGTGGAGGGGGGAAGCCTCATGCACAACAATGTTCATTCAAGACTGTCTTAGAAAAATATAAATGTAAACAATACATATTCCAACCATATGCATGGCTAAGACAATTATAGTAAAAACTTCTTATGGGAAAATATTATGTAACTATTAGTAATTTCCTTTGTTTGGAACACTTTCCACCCCCTCTGCCTTATTTCTCTGCCAGCTAACTCCCACTTAGTCTTCAAGACTCAGGGTACCCACCACTGTGCTTATATAACACCTGGGCACACCCCTATTAAAACATGTGTAGCCCACTGCATTGTAACCCATTGATTTTGCCTGTTAGTGTCCCCCACTGGATTGCAACTCACTGAGGCAGAGTCTGTCATTTGTGCAACAAGTTAAAAATCAGAAAGCAATGGGGCAAGAAATAAAATTATTTCTGATATATGGAATTTAGCTTCAGCTAATTCAGACTTGCCTTCATTCCCTGCTCCCAACCCCCTCCAGCCTCCAGCAGCAGCAGCAGCAGCACCAGCAGCAGCAGTGGCAGCAGCAGCGCCCCTGAAGTCTCTTGTGGAAGGTGAGAAATCTGCCGATAAGCTTTCTAGTAGGAGTGTCTTTGGGGAGGGAGTGAGTGGGAGATTAGAAATGGGGCCGGTGGAATATTCCTGCAAAACTCCAGGAACCATTAGCATTCCACTTCTTACAAAGTTTGTTTTCATGTCTGAGTTGCTCTACGTAGTGCACAAATTGGGAATGCAAACGTGCAAACGATCGGTGTGATATACTGAAAGACGATGCGCGTTCCCTTCTTGCAGGCAGAACTGCCTTAGGAAGCATGAAAGTGGACGCAGCCCTGTGCCAGATGTCAACTATTTGAGCTCGCTTCCCGGCCCCATTGATTTCCAGCTCCGCTCCCAGATACTTCGTGAGGCGCTCCCTTTTGCCCGCCCGACTTCTGAGCGGAGCGCTCGGGTGGGAGGAGAACCGGCAAATCCTCGCGGGCGCCGGGCGCTCGCGGAGCCGCCCGCGCCCAGCCCCGTCACGTTGGCTGCCGAGCGCATCCCGGCTGCGCCCCGGCGGGGAGGCGCAGAGGGTAGCTAAGGGGAGCAGGTCACGTGAGAGGAGGAGTCTGACCTACTTTCCAGGCGGCAGGCGCATGCGCACTTCCTATCTGCGCGCTGGCCGGGAGGCTCACGTGGAATCGCACGTGCCTGGTTCTCCAGCTAGGGGCTCCTGGCCGGGCGCGCGCAGTGGTAGGTCCGCGGTGGGACCGGCGGAGGAGGGCGCGGCAGGGCGGAGCGCTTGGAGACTTAATCTGCGGGTCCCGCAATCATCATCCGTGACAACCGCAGCCTCTGGAGAGCTGCTTAGGCGCCCTGCGGGGCTTCCCACGAATTCATCACATTCAACATTCGTGAATTCAGAAATTAAGACACAGACTGCCCCTCTGCCCTGTAAATCACCAGTTCTGCAACTCAGAATTTATCCTGCAATGGGCTTCTGCTCCTGTGAAATTAAGTCCCTGAAAGGATAATCATTACATCATTGTTGGACATCACAGACGGCCGAACCAGTCAAAATGTCCAACGATAAAACCGGTTAAATTCGTAGAAACATAAATTATGGTTGGACCACACTTGAAGTTGTCTGCAGCTCTTAAAAACAAATAGACTCTGCTCTCTAGACACTAATATGGAAAGACCTTCAAGATACATTATGTGATTTGTAAAAAATGATGCAGAACAGTGTATGGGATGCTGACATTTGTGAGGGAAAAAAGTATATATGTATATATGTTATGAACAGACTAGTTCTGAAAAAAATATATTGGATGACTGGGGGTGGGGGTCAGGGAAGACGCAAAACTCCACACTTATGTAACTTTTAAATTTTGTAGCATGGATGATTAATCTTTTTTTTTTCAAATAACATTTAAAAACAGAGTTATTTAGCACTTACCCTGTGCTGGGTACCAGCTTTTATGTAAATCATTTCCTTCTAGAAAGTTTGTCATGTACAGTATCTGCCGCATTTCCTGTTCTGTTCGGCTTGAATCTTAATGTCTTGAGCTTTCTGATAAACTGTTGAGACATTTTTTTAAAAATCCCGATATGAACAACCCGAGTCCTCCACATCTTTAAGATTCTTTTCAAGTTCTGTCTCTTGAGGGAAGGTATCTTAACCAAGAGGCTCTCAGCAACAAATACTTGCATAATAAAGCCGACACAGCAGTTTTACACATGTGATTAGCTTTTACTCTCCCGATTACTCTGTGAGTTTGTAGTGCAGATATTATTATCGTTGTGGTTATTACGTATGTGCCGGTTATATTTGGTTGCAAGTTAACTAAAAGTCCAACTCTAAGAGGCTTGAATGGTACAGCTTATTTAACTTTAGGTTGGATGTTGGATTTCAGGGATACATCGATGTGCCTGCTAAACAATGCCATCAGGAACTTGTTTCTTTCTAATCTTCTACCAAGGTTTCCATAGTGTCAGCTTCATCTAAAGCACGGTTGCTCACGCCTGGAGTCCTAGCACTTAGGGACCCCCAGGCTGGCAGATTGCCTGAGCTCAGGAGTTCGAGACCAGCCTAAGCAACATGGCGAAACCCGATCTCTACTAAAAAATACAAAAATTAGCCGGGCGTGGTGGCTCACGCCTGTAGTCCCAGCTACTCGGGAGGGAGGCTGAGGCACGAAAATCACTTGAGCCTGGGAGGCAGGGGTTGCAGTGAGCTGGGATCCCGACACTATACTCAAGCTTTGGGGATAGTGTGAGACCCTGTCTCAAAAAAAAAAAAAAAAAAAAAGAAAGAAACAAAAACAAAAACAAAACCAGTAAAGCTTTGGGAAAGTCTCATTAATAAAAATGCTTCTTCCCAGTAGCAGCCAGCAAACATCCTCCCTATACTCCTTGGCCTCAAGTTGGGGCAAGTGCCCAGACTTGAACTAGTAACAGTAGCCAATTCAACTAACACAAATGAATTGTTAGTCCATGTGCTTTGAGGGGAGCTAAAGAAAAAAAAAAAACCAGACAAACAGCCTATGGATGGTGCGAAGGGACCACAATGCCTCTTAATCATTACTATCACTCCTACTGCTATTATTTCTCTCTTTCTGGTGTGGCAAACTGGATGAAGTGATAGCTCTTGACTTCCTGAAGATTATGTAGGCAGTATACTTGCATTTCCCCGCTACTGTATACCTTCTCAGTGATGGAGTGAGAGCATGAACACATCAGAAAAGTTTATCTCCAATCTAGCAAAACAACTTGAGTTGTAATGAGAAATCAGTGATACCATTATGGCAGAATTATATATAAGGAAGTGTGCAAACACCACATTTACATTCTAGCTCCTCATCCACCCATCCAATAAGTATCAAACTTCTACTGTATGTGGAAGCATAAAGGCTCATACAGAAAAAACAGCCCATATTCATGACCAAGCCCCTGAACTCAGAGGGAAGACAATCAAGTTAGGCAGGCAAGATAAATACTTGGGAAACGCTGAAATAATGATATGAGACAGCGTGCAATTAAATGTCTAAGTGGATGATAATACACTGTGGCAGATGTTGAGAGCAGAGGCAGGGATTGGTTGAAAGAAATATAGCAAATAGGAGTGAGCCTTGAAGGATTGCTAAGGTAAGATACAGTAAGCATCGGAGAAGGGAAGGGTGTATAGATAGTTGGACAATATGAGCAAAAGAATACAGGTGGAGGCTGGGTGTGGTGGCTCATGCCTGTAATTCCAGCACTTTGGGAGGCCGAGGTGGGTGGATCACGAGGTCAGGAGCTGGAGACCAGTCTGGCCAACATGGTGAAACCCTATCTCTACTAAAAATACAAAAATTAGCCAGGCGTGGTGGCATGCACCTGTAATCTCAGCTCCTTGAGGAGGCTGAGGCAGGAGAATTGCTTGAACCGGGGAGGCGGAGGTTGCAGTGAGCCGAGACCGCACCACTTCACTCCAGCCTGGGTGACAGAGCAAGACTCCATCTCGGGGGCTGGGGTGGGGGGGAAGAGTACAGGTGGAAATGAATAGTGTGTTCTCAAGATTAAAGACCTATCGGCATGGCGGGGGGTGTTTGTGTTGGAGGAGTGAGAAATGATGCTGAAAATGTAAGCAACCAGGTGCCCCAGGCCCCACCATCCTGTGGATATAGATGCGTTGTAAGTATTTAAATTGCCCTGGCTCTATTCCTACCTGCTCTTTGTTTCCAAGTCTCAACCAGTTGTATCAGAGTACCCGAGGGTCTTTCACATGTGTTCACAGATCAATCAGCCAGTTACTGTCACCCCACAGCATCTGCCGTGCTCTCCCTCTCCTGTTCTGCTCCCTCTAACTTCACCTTTTCCTAGAAAAGCAGGATGGAGGATGTCTCACCACCACTTGGCTAGTTACATGAGAGGAGGGGGAAGAGTCAAGAGTGATTCCAAGCATATCCACACTGGCTGCCTGGTATGTCAAAATGAAACACATTACGCACAGAGCACGCCTGTAATTGGCATGGTCAGACCAGACAGAGGAGGGACCTCATCGAACACATTAGGTTTTAAAATATTTAAGTAGTTAACAACGATCAATTCAAGATTGAGACATTCTCTCAAGGGCAGCCTGAGGCCAGTGCAGCTGCCAGGGCGGAAAATTTAAGGAGGCGCTCACTTTTGGGGTGGTGCAAGGGCGAACTCACAGGAATAATGTGCCATCGTATTTGTCTTGTGGTCTGGACAGGCCAAAAGTAGAGACTTTAAAGTGTCCATCTGAAACTCTAAGGCCCACAGCTTATCAGTCTTAACAGCAGGCAGAGATAGATTCATACCCCAATATTTGTTTGTCTGTGCTTCTCCTTTTTTCCTTGTAAAAGTCTTTCTTACTTATCCTTCTTACTATAGCTCAAATCATACTTTAAACTTTGAGTTTTTAACTAGATGTATGGATTTATGTGGACATATGTGCTGTATATTCATTTGACAATTGAACAAACATACATTAAGGATCTGAAAGGATAGACCAGGAGATTCATTAGTTGTTGGGTCTATGAAGAAAATAAACAAAAATCAACAAAAGTCCTACTTTCCAGGAGATCCCAGCCTAGTAGGGGAGGTAGTCTATAAGGAGAAGACAGCCAGGTATGAATGTTTATCAGGATGGGTGGGGGTTGAGGACCTGAAAGAGTGAATGGCTGTCTTTACTATAGTTGGTGGTAGATGGGAGGTAGCATCCTACGTTCGTTAGCATGTGATACCTGAACTGGGTCTTCAGAGGTGAGACCCCATAAGTCAAGCATTGTACAGGCATTTGGGGTGGAGAAAGGAGGAGTATTTAAATTCCAGATATTAAAAAACCTCTCACAGTAGGAGACAGGCCTGAAGATAGAAAAATGGTGAAGGTCCTGAGAAATGGTCAATAAAAGATTCTACTCACTGTTATGAAGGGACAGGAGAATGGTCAAGGTGCCTGATGTGTGGAACTAGGAGAAAGTTTTGGGCGTGACGAAGCCATCCATTCCATAACTCTTGTTATAGGAAATGTAAACATTACCAGGCAGAGTGGAGCATATTTGCATAAGGAGACAAGTTTTTACAGGCCTGGAAACTCCCTTTCTCTTTCCCTTTTGATGCTCAACATTATTTGAAAATCTCTGATGATGGAGATAGTATGCACTGAGACCAGTAGGTAGAAAAAGATACCAAAATGTCATAATGATAGAGGAAGGGTGTGATTGGTATCAGGTTCTCAACTGTCAATTGAGGATGAAGCATGTGTTTGATGGTGGGACCATTTTATCATCAAGGGAGTATTGGCCAGAAATGTCCATAACATTGGGAGCTCATAGATGAGCATAAGGGACCCTTCCTTGTTTTCCCTTCCCCCACATTTTCTGGAAAACAAAACTTTGTGAAATGCTGTGGCAGGAACATCCACTGGTGAAGAATCTTTTGGAATATCAGCCCAGGCCTCCTGCTTTGGCAGTGCACTTGTAATGCAGTAGCTTGTTCTTAGATAACCAAGCTACTGGTATGTATCAGTCAGCATAGGCTGGCGTGGGTCATTGTAACAAAAAAATCCAAATACCAGTGACTTGAAAGGGTAAAGATTTTATTTCTTTTTAAAGTTAAATTATTTATTTTGAAGCGGGTTCTTGCTCTGTGGCCCAGGCTGGAATGCAGTGGCATGATCATGGCTCACTGCAGCCTCAAACTCCTGGGCTCAAGTGATCCTCCTGTCTCAGCCTCCCAAGTAGCTGGGACTACAGGCATGCACCACCACACCTGGCTACTTTTTAAGATTTTTTGTAGATATGGAGGTTGTATTAGTCTGTTTTCATACTGCTATGAAGAATACCTGAGACTGGGTTATTTATAAAGGAAAGAGGTTTAATTGACTCACAGTTCCTCATGGCTAGGGAGGTCTCAGGAAACTTACAATCATGGTGGAAGGCAAAGGGGAAACAAGGCACATCTTACATGGCAGCAGGCAAGAGAGAGAGCATGTGAAGGAGGAACTGTCAAACATAAAACCATCAGATTTCTCACACAGTGAGTGTGAGAACTCACTATCACAAGAACTGCATGGGGGAAACTTCCCCCATGATCCAATTACCTCCCACCAGGTCCCTCCCTTGACACCTGGAGATTATGGGGCTTATAATTCGAGATGAGATTTTGGTGGGGACAGAGAGCCAAACCATATCAGGGGTCTCACAGTGTTGCCCAGGTTGGTCTTGAACTCCTGACCTCAAGCAGTCCTCCCTCCTCAGCCTCCCAAGGTGCTGGGATTACAGGCATGAGCCACCACACCTGGCCAAAGGTTTGTTTCTTCATACTCATACCCATTGCAGGTTGGTGCTCCATCTCATCGTTGTTCTTACTTGAGGACTGAGATACAAGCTACAACCATTATCTGAGACATTGCTGGTCTCTTTGGCAGAGTGAAAATAGAGCACTGGAGGGTCCTACATTAGTGCTTGGAGGTAACACTCATTGCTTCCACTCACAACCCATTGGCTAGAACTTGTCATGTAGTTCTTCCACACAACCACGGTGGTTGTGTAAGTCAGTTCTCCCGATGCCAGGAAGGAAAAGGTGCTGGAATATTTGTGAGCAGCTTCAACAACTACTATGCACGTGGCATCTTTGGCCTCAGGTTGGCTCACCAAATTCTGAGTCCAACAGGCAAGTTGAAATACCAGGAATGATATTGATGGTAGGAATACTAATAATAAATAATTTTTATTGAGGGCTTTCTATTCTATTAGAATAAAGCTAGACATTAGTCTAAGCATTTTCTCTATAGAAGCTTCTTTAATTTTCGCAACCATTTTGGAGACAGAGGTGATCACAGAAAAGATCATTCTGGCATAGGGAGGAATGTAGTCTCTCAATAGGGAGTGTAGCCTTAGAGTCAGATTTCATTAACAGAAAAATAAACTTATTTTATATAAACCAGGAGTAGGAAGTGGGAGCTATCAGTTTCATATATATTTCCACTTTCACTGCATAAAGAATTGATTCAGTGTGTAACAAAATCACGAAAATATAAATTCAGGGGCATGAATAAATTAACTAGGACATTGTTTCTTGTACTTCACTTCCACAGTAATAATAGTTACTTTATTAATTGTTGCACATTTTATTACAGGCTTTCTTCATTCCAAGCAACCACAGGCTTTTCAAAGAATGTAGTGAGTACAGTATCTTCCTCCACATTGGCACAGAGATCATCCCTGGAGGAAATACATTAGGAGTGTGCTTACCAGGACATATTGTTTGCAAAGCTCTAGCTGAGGGGTATCTGGAAAAGAGGTTGTGTGTGTGTGTGTGTGTGTGTGTGTGTGTGTGTGTGTGAGAGAGAGAGAGAGAGAGAGAGAGAGAGAGAGAGAGAGAGAGAGAGAGATGTGAAAAGAAGTCCGGGGATGGAGGAGAGAATAGGCGTGTCTGTGTATCCCTAAGTGTGTTTTTCTGTTTACATCTGTATACCTTGCCCCACTATTCATTAGCAGCTTATTGAGTCTTTCTTTCGTAGCTGTTTCACAGCCTCCAGGGAGAATCACCTACCAAATGTTTCTGAGCAATCGGTGCTGATTTGGAAAAATGTTTTCTGAATTGCACACAAAAATAGCGAAATGATATTAAGCAACATTTGAGACTTCATAACCAAGCACCTTGTTAACTCCTCTATGTGCATTATGTTATTCATCCTCAAAATAACCAGTGATGAGGTGAGTACTATCATCTGCTCAAGTTGACGCAAGACAAAACTGAGGCACTGAGAAGTGACACTGCTGTTCAACAGAGCAAACAGCTTACTGACTTCGGAGCCCACACTTGGGACCTCTGCAGGATCTTGCCCTCTGGAGCCTTCCTATGGCCCAACTGAGTCTGGCATTCTGTGTTCTAACTCCAACCCACCTTTACAAGCTTACTGTCCTCCACTCATTTAAACTTTCTGCTGCTGGCTGTTTGGCTGTTCCCTGAACTCCCCTAAGCTTATTAACTCAACTTTTCACCCACAGCGCATTCTGCCCTCTTCTGGAATGTCCTTTTTCTTTACCTGCCAGAGTCCCGCCGTACCTTCAGGCTCATATCAAGAAATGCCTTCTTCATAAGTGCTGTCTCATCTTCCTAACCATGTCTAACTACTGCCCTCTTTTTTCATCTTTCCTGTGAGTTTCACCTCTGTCCACCCTGCGCTGGAAGAGCATGGTATGTCATATGCCTAAGTTTATTCTTCAGGAACCTAGCTGACCAAGTGGTACACATGATAAGTGCTTGATGAATGAACAAAGGGGACAGTTCTATAGGCCTGAGAAAATGTTAAATGGCTACACTGCAAAATGAGAGCATTATCTTCCCTCCTCTGGTATTTAAGGAAAGACCCATTGTGAAACAGAAACTAATGAAAATAAAGCTTAGTTGACTTGAATATTCTTTGATCAAACCATGTTCTTCAGAACTTACTGATGTTCTAAAGGAAGTTTGATATAATCTGGTCATTCATCCCCATATTATTTATTAAGTGACTACCATGAAAACAAGTGCTGTTCTAGAGACTAGGGATCCAGCAATAACCCAACAGATAATAAACAAATAAGTAAGGAAATATATAGCTTGTCAGATGGTAATAAGTGCTCTTGGGGTAGAAGAAAATAAAACAGTATGAACAGGAAAACCTGGGGCTGGAGGGAGCGATGTAATTGTGTTTGCAGTGGTCAGATAAGCTCTAAGCAAGGAGATGACATTTGAGAAAAGAGCTGAAGTAAGTGAGGGAGTGAACTATGCAGATATCTGGTAAGAGGGCATTCTAGGAAAGGGAACAGCAAGGGCAAAGGTCCCGAAGCAGGAGTGTGCTTTGTGTTCAGGAACAACAAGAAGACCGGGGCGGGGGTTGGCGGGGGTTGCAGTTCAAGGAACAAGGAGGAGAGAGATAGAAAAGGAGATCATGGAGGTCCTATGTAGTGGGGCCGGTGCAGATTAAGCAGGGTTTTTTAAGCTATTGAAGGACTTTGGCTTCTAGTGAGTGAGATAGAAGTCATGGAGCATGGTGAGCAGAAGAGTGGCATGCCCCTCTGGCTGCTGCACTGAGAACAGACTGTAATGGGGCAAGGAGATGGGAAGACCAAGTAGTTAGCTATTGCAATAAACCAGAGGAAAGCTGGACAATGGCTTAATCTAGAGCAGTGGTTCTCAACAAAGGGCAATGTTGCCCCCCAGGGGACATTTGCCAATGTCTGGAGAGGTTTGGTTTGTCACAGCTCAGGGGCTGGTAGGAAGCGGGTGCTGCTGGCATCTAGCGGGTGGAGGCCAGGGATGCTGCTAAACATCCTCCAGTGCACAGAGCTGCCTCCTCCCACAAAGACTTATCCAGCCCTAATGTCAGTAGAGCTGAGGGAGAGAAACTGGTTTAGAGTGGTAGCGAGTGGTGATGGTGAGAAACGATCAGCTTCTGGATGTATTTGGAAGGCAGTGCCAGTGGGATTTGCTGATGAACTGCAGATGGAGTGTAAGAGGAAGAAAGGAGCCAAGGGTGACTTAAAGTTTGTTGCTGGAGCAATGGAGAAAGTGGAGTTTCCATTAACCCAGAAGGGGAGGAGGCTGGGAGGAGCAGATCTTGGAAGCACAGCCAGGAATTTGGTTTTGGACATGTCAAATTCCATCAGGGCATTGCTCCCATCCCCAGTGGTAAACAGGGCTCTCATTATATATTGCCAGTGAAAAATGCACAGATAATCCAAAGCAGATAGCTCCTCAATTATTTATATTTTGCTGGACTGCATTATATGACATTCTCCCAGCAAGTTCATTATCCTATTTATATTTTGCTTATGTGAGTATTCACCTGGGTTTACAATTCTGGAATGTGGTCTGCCTGAGAAGAGCAGATGAGAAAGCTTAGGAAGCAGGAGACCAGGAGAGAGCTAATAATAGCTTAGCATTAGGGTCTTGTCTTTACCAGGGGGTGGGGATCAATCTCTCTGTTCATGGTCATCGGTAGAAAGACTGGGATATGATCACCTATCCTTTTTTCAGTGTGACACCTGGTACAGATGCCACAATATCTACAGTGAAGTATCATGTGAAGAGTGTCCATGTCCTGAAGTGGATAGGTGCTCACTGGAGCCGGGGGTGGGGGCCACATTCCAGCTTTGCCACTGACTGTATCCTTGTTATGTGTGAGTTATATGAATTCTCTGAGCTTCAGTCTTATCATCTGTAGAATTGGCACTACAGTAGTTCACTCAAAAGGTGATGCAAGGATTAAACGAGCGAATACACGTAAAGTGCTTAGACTGCTGTTAGACACAGAGTAAGTGCTCAGTAAACATTTGCTTACTATTGCTGTGAAGATTGCTGGTTAGGGGTGGGAAAGATCCAAGTTCAAGTTCCAATTTTGTGGTCATGAACTTTCTCTGACCCTCAGTTGCTTTATCTTCAAAATGGCTATGATAAAAATTATCTATATCCAAGAGATACGAACACTGCATGAAACAGACTACGTAAAGCAGGCAGCAGATGGCCTGAGTTACAGGAAGCACTCAGAGAACAGATCTAAATCATGAGCAAATGAAACCAAAAATCTCATAGGGTGACCTGAACAGACCCATATCTTGAAACACTGTGGAGACCCTTTGCATACTTCCAGAGGCTGATGAAGAGCCAGAGCCCCAGAGAACCTGATGCCACCAGCCAGAATTCTGATTTCTAGGCAAGCAGTCCTAGGATGGAAGGGACAAGCCCAGGACTGGATGCAACATGCTTATGCTATGCTATGTTATATTATGTTATGTTATGCTATGTTATGTTATTATTTCAAAGGAAGAAGACAAAGAAATGATAGTAGTTTGAAACACGTGAAGAAAAAATAAACCCCAAATGAAACCCTCAGGACTCCATTGTGCCTGAGAAAGGACAGAGCAGACTCCATAGAGAGTAGATACTTGGATGGGCTTGCGTTGGGAATGGAACTCTTGACACCCTTCCAACTAGGTCCAGAATGTGGTATGGGGCAAAGCAGGGGATTTATACGTAAGTCATGGGAGGAGGTGCATGTTTTGTATTTTTCAGGCCAGGACAGCAGCATTCTGAATCTGTATGGTCCCAGTCATTCAGTTCACCCACATTTACTGAGTGCTCGCCATGGGCCAGGAGCTGTGGTAGCTATTGGTATACAGAGGTGGATGAGATACCATCTGTACCTTCAACTGTCTTACAGGACAGTAACAAGACATGCATATACACAGCTAGCTCACATGCCACGCCAGGTAGAATTTAATGCTTTATCAGAGGAGGTGTGGGAAGCAGCTCAAACTTACCAAGAGTCATCAAAGATGATAGAGAAAGGACAGCTTTGATCCAGCCACAGTGCAAAGAGGTGAGAATGCAGGAATTAATAGAATGCAGTTCCTGTCCTAAAGCAGCCCCACAGCCAGTAAGGCCCAGGATTGTTAGTGTGTGGCTCATCTGCCACGTGTAGGCAGCCAATCTTATCCCGCGGGAGGAGCTCAGCCTCTCCTTGGCAAACACCTTTTGCTTCCCTCGACCTACCTCCACATTGAGCTATCACCAGCTTTGACGTTATGGGATCAGAAACTCACACTAGAAGGACTCCTCAGTGATGATCTATTCAATGTTTTTCAAACGTCCTGTAGGGATGAAGTGTTTTGGACTTTATCCCAAAAGTTCCAAGGGGCTCTCATCAGGGCAGCTGGAGGTAAGGAAATAAAAGGAAAGAGAAATGAAGCCACCTCCTCTTTAATTTCAACCAGAGCAGTTCTATTTTTATTTATTTTAATGGTCTTCGTTTTCATATAAGATTTCACTTAAAGGGTTATGCAGCTGGAAAAGGTTTGGGAGGCACTAATTTTGTTTTTGTAGAGACGAGATCTGGAAGAGAAATGGCTGTTCAAGATATCAGAGTCAGAGAAAGCTGAGAGCCTGGGTTTCCAACTTGTGGGCCACTGAGCTTTCCACTGTGCCCACTGGCTCCGCTGTGAAGTGGGAGCACATCTGCAGGGGAACCTCAAGCTTCTCCCTAAAGTGAGCGGAGCAAGGTCGTGTGATGGGTTTACACTGGGGAGGGAATGGAGGAGCGTGGAAGAGCTGTCGTTTGTGGGCACTGCTTGGCACCTCCCCCTGCCTGCAGGTCATGGTGGTGTTGGGTGGGCACGTAGAACATAGGTCTGTGCTGGGAAAGAACCCAGGGGCCTCTCCCTGATTCTGGAAAATAGAGCTCCGTCGGGAGCTTCCTGGAGTGAGAATTTGAAGGTGGCAGGAAGCAAATGTGTTTTGAAAGAGGGACAGCTTAGGAAGTGCCCCCAGAAGACACAGAAATAAGCAGCTTTTCCCTGGGCACCAGAAACTCGGGCAGCTTTTAGGCTAAGGGTTCATTTGCTGAATGCCTATGGGGGAAACAAAAGTGAATGGTAGGTTTGTGTTCTGTAACATAAAGAAACCCATAGCCCAGTGGGGGAAGTTAGAACAAGTACATTTGTAACACAGGGGTGAAAGAAAGAAGGCCAGAAGAAATAAGGAGACACATGCCACGGGAGCTAGAACATTGTGAAGGGGAGACCATTGGCACTGCCTGGTGAAGGACGCTTTGAGGTGGAGGTTGAAGCCATGTAAGCCAGCAGGAGATGGGAAAGGACACTGCATACAGAGGGCACAGGGGGAACAGGGACAGAGACAGGTCCTCTCTGGCTCTGAATGGGAAGAGGGATACTCTGGTCTGGCTTGAATATACAGTCTCTGAAAGGCTATTTTGGACTGAATCACATTCTTCCCAGAATCTGAGATGAAGCCCTTGGGGGTCCTTCTTCTCTGAAATACCAAGCAGGCCATTGCTGATGTACGTAGTTTTGGGAATTTGGTTTTGCTGCCTAGGGAGAGGGAGCCAGGTTCAGACAGAGATGGTAGGAGGCTTCCAAATGAAGTAACATTTCACCTCTTCTTCTGTTCCTTCCCAGGGGGAGAAGGTAAGAGCTGATGACCTATGGGGCCCTGTAAGCTATGGGTCTGGGAAGGTGGTACGTGGATGGCATTCACTTGGAAATCTGTCTTCCTCTCCTAACTTGGAAACTCTGTCTTCCTCTCCTAAAACAGCTTGGAAACCAGCCGGAGGTCAAGGGAAATTAGCAGCCTCCCCAAACCAGGATGAAAACGTAGTTATTATTTCTTTGGCACTTCCCCAGGTTAGCCACCTGACACAAGTCAGGGAGAGGAGAGGGCATGGATCACAATGAACCAAGGGCAGCTCCTCTCCCCTGGCGAGAGAGTAGAAAAATGCCAGAAGTGGGGAGTGGGAAGGAGACAGTAGAGCCAGTCTTGAATGACATGGCTGGATCTGATGAATTTCAGTGCTTACAAAATTAAGTCATTATCAAAGAAAACTTGGGGATAATGAAATGCTTTCCAAGCTATCTGGTTGCCCTTGATAAAATAATTACATGTCCCACTATGGATGTATGACCAGGTGAATAAGGGTTACTGCTCAGAGTCGCAGGCTAGGGAGCCAGCAAGTGAACATCCTTTTGAACTGATTTTGAATATTTATGTTTTCCTTTAAAAAAAAAAATCAAAATTAGCATAGAAGTATGCTCGCTGTGTTCTCAAAGTTAAAAGACAAAAATCCATCTCTGAACTTTTGTAAGTTTTTAACATGCATTCTCTAAAAAACCTGCAGTAGAATAACATGAAAGAAAAACCATGAAGATACATGTTTCTTTTTTCTTTTCTTTTCTTTCTTTCTTTCTTTTTTTTTTTTTTTTGAGACAGAGCCTGGCTGTGTCACCCAAGCTGGAAGTCCAGTGGCCCGATCTCAGCTCACCGCAATCTCCACCTCCCAGGTTCAAGCAGTTCTCCTGTCTCAGCCTCCCCAGCTGGGACTACAGGCATGTGCCATCACGCCCAGCTAATTTTGTATTTTTAGTAGAGACAGGGTTTTGCCATGTTGGCCAGGCTGCTCTCGAACTTCTGACCTCAGGTGATCCACCCGCGTCAGCCTCTCAAAGTGCTGGGTTTACAGGCGTGAACCACCGCGCCTGCTCTTACATACATATACTTCTGTGCTTCTTTGTCCTCTCCAAATTTCTTCATTGAGTATACCTTTGTAATTTGCTTTTTTTTTTTTTTTTTTTTTTTTTTTTAAAGAAACAAGGGGATTCCTTGTTTCCTTCTTCTCTGGGAATAAAGGGGAGACATTCGATTGTAGAATCTGGTTTCAAATCCCCTCACCTTTAATTCTTGACTTACACAGCATATGTGGTATGCAGAGGCAGGTCCCAGCTCAAGATGTCGTCTGACTCCCACAGAGTGGACAGGGAGAAGCAACAACCTTTCTGCCCTTAGTGACCTGAATACAGCAATGTGGCTCAAGTCTACACTGGTGTTTTTATTAGGATGTCTCATGGTTAGACTGTTTGCATCGTACTTCTAGCAGGCTAAGGACCTGCATTTTCTTTTTGTGTGCCAAGATTGGTCAATGCTTCAAGCATTCTGTCCCTGAGCTATCTGTGGCCAGAGAAGGTGCCAGTATGGGTCCCAGAGAATGGGCTCACAGGGCAGGGAGTATAAGCCAGAAGTCAAGGCAAGAACAAGAGGATCATAGTGGCAGAGGAGACCCCATAGTCAGAGCCAAAGGGTAAGTGTTTAGTCAGAGTCAAAGAATGGAACAAAAAATCAGGAACTGAAGTACCCAATGGGTTAAGAAATGAGTTAGGCTGGGCACAGTGGCTCATGCCGGTAATCCCAGTGTTTTGGGAGGCCAATGCAGGAGGATCACATGAGGCCAGGAGTTTGAGACCAGTCTGGGCAACATAGTGAGTCCCCATTAAAAAAAAAATTAGCTGGTGCGTGCACCTGCAGTCCTAGCTACTCAGGAGGCTGAAGTGGAAAGGTAGCTTGAGCCCAGGAAGTTGAGGCTGTAGTCAGCTATGAATGTACCACTGCACTCCAGCCTGGGCGACAGAGTGAAATCCTGTCTCTAAAATAAAAATAAAGAAGTTAGCTGATTACCCGGGTGACCTTGGGCAGTAGGGCTCTAGTGCTCTAGACTTGGGCTGTGTAAGGTGTCTGAGACAGAGTTTTTCAGGGTATTGGCCGTGTAGCTTGGGAATGGCACCATCGATTTTCAAGAATTTAGCTAGCCAGTTGTGTGATTGATTTGTTGAACCTGAGTGCATGCTTTGACATGTATCTCTATTAAATTCAGTCTTGCTATATTCAGCCCATTGTTACAGCTCAATAAGATATTTCTGGGACATGATTCTGTCACCCATGTGTTTACTCTCATTCCTAGCTAGATGATCCGGATTTGATCAGAATGTATTCCAGGTATTCATACCAATCTGTTGAAGTTCATAACCAAAGACCCCGGCTGCATCTTCCAGAGATGGTTATTCAATCATATATCAGTTCACTCACCTTTTACCTTCTTATTTGTGAAAATAACCTGAGAGACTCTGCAAAATCCTTTGTTGTAGAGCGTTCCTCACATACATCAGTTTAATGACCTTAACCAAAAAGACTTCAGGTGAATTTAACAAGACTTGTACTTGGCAGATTATATCTCTTCTCAGCATTTTCTCCTCTAAGCTAAGTATCTCAAGGGCTGTAATTTTTTTTGACACCAGAAATGGGAATAATGAATTACAATGTAATCGAGTGACAATAAGCCAGATGCATTTACATAGAGGTAGTGTCCAAATTTGCTTTCATTCCTAAAACATCGTTATGGCTGTGCAGTCACATTGACTGAAGATTCCAGCTGTCTGGATACCCAGATACTCACAAGGTAACCTGACCTTGGTACTAGATTTGGCCTGGGTCTGAGCAATTAGCTCTGTTTGTCTAGAGACGTTTTGATCAGTTCCCCAGAACTGAACAAATTCAGGAAAATCCACCCATGACAAATATCTACACATTCGATAAATTCATTTGGAAAAAAAATGCTTCTTGGGTGTCTACGTTGTGACTGGCACTGTTCTGGATCCTGGGATACAGCAGCAAATAAGATAAAGTTGATTCCCTCATAGAGCTTACATCAGAGCAAAAAGGCACATAATAGACAATTAAGCAAATAAACAAATAATATGATTTTAGGTAGTCGTAAACGTCATGAAAAAATTACGCAAGATAGGGGATAGACAGTGACTGGTGCATGGCTGCATGGTAACTGATGATGTCTATATAATCAAAATAGATATACTGAGTATGTTTATATAATCAAAATAGAATTTGTAATACGAATTTCTGTCCCATGGCAGATGTTTGTGTCCTTACTGCAGGACATAATTTTTTTTCAGTTACAGAGGGCAGGAAAGCTAAATTGAAATACATATCAGTTTGGAAAGTGAACACTTTGTATAAAGGGAGAAAGATGGTAGGATGTGGTAGGTTATGGACTGTCCTATTGCACTGAAACCTACAGTGGGCACAGTGAAATGGTAAGAAATGGAATATGAAAGTAAGAACATTACATAATTGTGGTTCAACAAGAAAATATATCCTCAAACCTAGATGACATCTTAGAGAGTACATCTGATACAGCCTTTTCCTCCCCTCACCTCCCCAGCCAAAATTAAAAGGCATAAAGACAATGAGTGTGCAGTTCTGGGCTTTTCTGACTTGACAAGCCCCTCACCCTGTTTGGGCTGCTAGGCCAATGCCATCTTGGGTGCATCACTTGAGAGAGGCATTGGATACCTGCTCACTCATGCCAGTATGTATTTTACTGGTTTATAGTCTGTGTGGTGCCTAGTAGTCAATAGGGCCATTTAAAAAAGTCAACAAAACCACTGCTGAGTCTGACTTATCAATTTTGCCATCCTCAGACCTGCATCAGCCTCAAAGAAGGGTGGTCTAGTTCAGAATAAGAATAATCACTACATATTTTAAGCACTTTCTATGTGCCAGGCACTATCTCGTATGTTTTACATGGACTCATCTCTTTCACCTCTTACAACAAAACGAGTAGTATATCACATGCTTATAGCAGCACAATTTGCAGTTGCAGAAATGTGGAACCATCCCAAATGCCCCTAATCAATGGATAAGGAAAATGTATATATATATACACCATAGAACACTACTCAGTCATAAAAATGAATGAAATAATGGCATTTGCAGCAACCTGGATGGAATTGGAAACCATTATTCTAAGTGAAGTAACTCAGGAATGGAAAACCAAACATCATATGTTCTCACACGTAAGTGGGAACTAAGCTATGAGGATGCAGAAGCATAAGAATAATACAATGGACTTTGGGGACTCAGTGGAAAGGGTGGGAGAGGGGTGAGGGATAAAAGACTACACATTGGATACAGTGTACACTGCTCCAGTGATGGGTGCACCAAAATTTCAGAAATTACCACTAAAGAACTTATTCATGTGACCAAACACCACCTGGTTCCCAAAAACCTATTGAAATCAATCAATCAATTAATTAAAATAATTAGATAGTGTATGAATCAAGATGGCTAACTGCTATATCAAATAAGTCCTCAAATGAAAGGTGATTCCAGGTTGGCAAAGGGGCTCTGCTCCACACGTTCATTCAGCTACCAGGGATGCTGGCGGCTCTGCAACATCTAGCCAGTGGAAAAGTAAAGAGGAAGGAAAATTGCATATAGGAAGTTTTTATGGCTCAGGTCTGGAAAGGTTGAACAACACTTCTGCTCATATTCCACTGGCTAGAAATAAGTCACATGGCCACTCTTAAAACTGCAGGAGAAGCTGGGAAACATGCTCTCACTGTGTGCCCAGGAGGAAGAAGCAACAAGGAACTGTTGTAATTATCTTGAATTTTTAGATGAAGAAACCAAGGCTCTGATAATTTAAATATCTTGTCTAAGATAGTAATTAATTAATTAATTAATTCAGTCAGGATGCTGCTGTTGAAACCAGGCTAGTCTGACTATCCTAGAGACACTCTTAACCAATACGTTAAATGGCCTCTTGAAGGGAAATGCACACCGGCTTTGGCGATTCTCCCAGATTTCCCCTGGAAAAGAACTGAGCACACAATGCCAAATTTTGCCTCTGCAATCCCCATTTTTCTACGCATTTTTGGCTAAACAACCCTCTTCTATTGCCATAGACTTTCTTCGGTTAGGTTAATTTTTATTAAGCTGGGACAAAGTTGCTTTTTCCTTCATCCAGGAAAATTTTTCATATCATACTTATGCATTAATTTTGCTGTCAAACTCTCAGAATTCTTGAGTGCATTTCATCATTTCTCCCACTTAGATGATTCTGCTATTAGTCAATAAAATCACTATACTTTCTAGGCATCACTTTTACACCTGTGCATTCAAAACAGTTAAGCCAGCACTCTCTTTTGTTGTTGTTACCAGGATGTCTTCTCAGCTGTTACTGCTCTGAATTCCCTGGATAACACAGTTCTGCTATCTTTAGTCAATTTTACTGACCTCATGAATATACTGTCACTGTGGGAGCAGGCAAATCAATGAGAGCACAGAGGTTTAAACTTTCGTGAAGGTTTATAATTGTTCAGGTCCTGCCCTGTCCATCTTGCAACATCAACATCTTTCTCAGTTCCCTCTCAGTTCTGCAAACATGCTTCCCTCACCATAAATTCCACACCTCATAATATGCAAAAGAGAGGAATATTTTCAAGATAGATGGGAGAAATGAGCCTGTCTTTTGACCCCAATTCAGTTGTGTTCGTCATCAGGGGTTTCATCTGGTGATGGAGTGGTCCATGATACGCACTGATAGAAAACCTGCCCCTCATCCCAACTTGAAAGCAGACATTCCAGCCTCCTCATCCCAGAGAATGATGCTCAGAACCACAAATGTCCTTTTCAGTATGAACAGAATATGCAACTATGAGCAAGGTAAAATTATGATTTTGACTATCTATCTAGATTTTGACCAGGAAAACCACATCGTTCCCTAAGAAGAAAGGGAATGCTGGTTGTCCCTGTAGTATAGGATTTGGGGGAAGAATAAAAGAACTATCCTGAATTTAAAGGATAAAGAAATTAATTGTTTATCATAATGTTTTATTAATTGTTTATCATTAATTGTTTTCATAATGACCCTATGGGCCCCTTGGGAAAAATAATGAGAAATGTAATGGAGAGCTGGTGATACTGGATGTGTGTCTTATCCAGATATCATGTTGAAATGTAATTCCCAGTGTTGGAGGTGGGGCCTGTTAGGGACTGTTTGGGTCATGAGGGTGGATCTCTCATGAATGGCTTGGTGCCTTCCCTATTGTGATAAGTGAGATCTCACTCTCTTAGTTCACATGACAGCTGGTTGTTTAAAGGAGCCTGCCTTCTCCTTCTCTTCTCTTGCTCACCATCTCTTGGTCCCACCCTTGTCATGTGACCCAAGGGCTTTCCCTTCACCTTCTGCCATGATTGTAAGCTTCCTGAAACCCTCACCAGAAGCAGATACCAGCATTCTGCTTTGTATATCGCCTGCAGAACCATGAGCCAAATAAACCTCTTTTCTTTATTAATTACCCAGTCTCAGGTATTCCTTTATAGTAATGCAAAAACATACTAACAGCTGGTTTCTGGGACCTGGCGATAAAAATCTCTGAGAAAGGTAGTAGAAAAAGCCATTTGAGGAAAAGTGCCTGAGTGAGCAGGAAATTCATTCCAAGGTGGAGAGATGAGAAAGTCGTAAGATGCTGGATGGGAATGAACACTTTCGGCCCAGGAAGTGACACCCCTTGTTTCTCTGCACCTGAGGAACTTATCTGAGGTGTAGTGGGAAAGGGCGGCAATAAAAATACTAGATTGTGTGCTCCACGAGGTCAGTGACCATCATTGCCTTCTTCTCCACTGTGCCCCCAGTTCCAAGCCCAGTGTTTGGCATGTCATAGCTGCTAATTTAGTATTTGTTGAACACATGTTGCACGAGTGAATGAAAATGACAAGAGCCAGGCTGCTTTTTGGGATTGCTTGTAAAAAATTACCATATTAACAGGGGTAAAAACTTTCCCCCATCAGGCTAGGGTAATGATCGCTCCAAGGCCAGGGATGCAGCAGAAGGGTAAAAAAGAAGCCCTGATGTTAGAAGCCACCAAGCAGCAAGTGAGGTCACAATATGACAGAGTGGCAAGAAATGAATGCATGAACTCCCACCCGACAGGGTCTGCCCAGGGAAGGGCGTGGACAGGAGAATGTTGGGGTCAATATGTTTACTGGGGATGTGATCTCAACCCACTGTCATTGTTCTCTGTGCCTTAGCAGTGCCGTGACCTCTCTCCTTTTATGTTTTCTTGCTTCTCATCCTGCTTGAAAGATGCTAATTGTGATTTGGGAGCAATAAGCCTATTTTTTTTTTTTTATATTCCTCCCTGAAACTTAAACCTAATTCTGCCTTGTGGAGGAAGATGTCCAAATGAGTCTAATTTCTTTTCCGCAGGTTAGTCCTTCAAATAGAGAAAGACAGGCTAGAAAAGAATGCCATTTTCCTTTTATCGGAGAAAGATCAAAAGGTTGTTTCCTTCTGCTTACATCCCAGTTGTGGTTGTTGGAGAATTTTGCTCAAGTCCTACCTTCTAGGCCCTCCTCACCTTCTTGAGGCTCAGGGGAGAATTTAATTAATACATCTCCTCAGTTCACTTTTTGGACAATTCCAAAGTCATTTCATGTTGGCGGTATATTGATATCTCTTTGTGACAAAGTTAAAAATATGTTCGCTGTTCAATATGTAGGACCCATTGGGAATTTCTTTGTCATTTATCTCACATTGTCAAATTTATAAAATTAAAATTGCATGTAAACAGATGATTTTCTGAGTACTCAAAGCTGTTACTGATCAATAATTCCCTTCAGGTAAGAATGTCTTTATTTCTGCCTTTTGCTTCCAGGGATGCTTCTGGTGTAGGAGAGCAAAGATTTGGAAGAAATCTGTCATGGTTGATCTCCATCACTTCAGTTTGCTTTGAAGTGTACTTTTTGGCAATTAATGAGCATGTACATGTCTCTCTCCCTACCCTTAGGCTCAGGAAACTAGAATAGAGAGGAATTGGGTGTACATGTGGTGAGTAATGTTAGATGGTCAGATGTTTGAAACGTTAAGTATTATAGAATAAATTTTAGAAATATTAAATAAAGTTTGGTTCCTTCTTTCATACCATGACCTGTTTCCTTTGACTCAGCGGCATTAATTGCCTCAGAGAGCATGAAAGGAAGGCATAAGGAAATTAGAATAGAGGCAAATTCTTTTTCCTTCTTTTATTTGAATTCCAAATGGACTCTTGAAACTCAGAGCAGAGGCATTAGTTTTGAAATCTAAAGCTTTTATTTTTGTGCAGAAGGCAAAAGATGAGTTGGTTTCTTTTTTCTTTCTTTTTTTTAATTTTCAAAGGCTAAAACTCTGCAGAAAGCCAGGTATACAGTTAATTCCCTCAATATATTGGGGGTGGAAAGTGACAGCCTGGGTAAAGAGAAGCTTCAGAGAAGGATAAGGGAGCTTAGCTGCCAGTCAGACCCAGAGGCAGGTCTGGTCCCTTCTGCCTGCCTGTGAATAAGCCTGAAAGGGATAGATGATAGCAGACTAGAGCCCAGATAGGGAGGGCAACCCAAGAATAGAGGAGCTGTGTAGCTTCCTCCCCAGATAAAGCCTGAGGGGGTGGCAATGCTTTACAGAAGTCCCCTAGCCCTGCTTCGGAGAGCAGCTGTACAGCACAAATGGAAATTAGGCAGGGAGGGCTTGAGATAGCATCACCCCACCCAATAGGCTCTTATAACACCTGAGAGGCAAGGGGCACCGTCCAAAATTTCTACATGCCCCTTAGAGGGACTTAGAGTGGCTGACAGTATGATAGCAGTGGCACATCTGAGGGGTCTGCAGGAAACTTGATACTTGCCTCCTTGGAGGAAGGAATTTGGCTGAGGGGCATACGTCAGAGTGAGAGACCGAGGAAAGTTTAAGAGCAGGAGTGATTTACATTAGTTAAACTTGTATACATATGTAACAAACCTGCACATTGTGCACATGTACCCTAGAACATATAGTATAAGACTAATAATAATAATAATAATAATAATAATTAAAAAGCGCAGGAGTGGGAGTTTATTTAAAAGTTTTAGAGCAGGAATGAAAGGAAGTAAAGTACTCATGGAAGAGGGTCAAGTGGTTGACTTGAGAGATCCAAGTGTGCTGTTTGGCTCTTAACTTGGGGTTCTATACATTGGCATGGTTCTGGGGTTTCTGTTTCTCCTCTCTTCATTTTTCCCCTGGATCAGACTGTCTGCATGCACAGTGGCCTGCCAGCACCTATGAGAGGCTGCAGTGTGTTTACTGATGTTGTGTGCATAGTCACTTGAGGTATTTTTCCCTTACCAGTCAAGTGTTCCTAGCGGAAAGGTCATATACTGGTCAAAGTCTGCCATTTTGCCTCTTAGTGCACATGCTTGAACCCACTCGCCAAACTCCTGGGATCTTATGGGAAGCTGCTGATCACCAGCTTCAGGTGTTGTCTATCTACTGGGAGACTGCCTTTCCCAGGTGCCAGATGCAACCAATTATTATTTCAGCTAGACAAGTTTGTTTGTTTGTTTGTTTGTTTTTTGAGATAGGGCCTCACTCTGTCACCCACGCTGGAGTGCAAGGTGCAATCTCGGCTCAGTGCAACCTCTGCCTCCCAGGCTCGGGTGATCCTCCTGCTTCAGCCTCCCAAGTGACTGGGACTACAGGAACATTGCCACCATAACTAGCTAATTTTTGTGTTTTTAGTAGAGGCAGAATTTCATCATGTTGGCCAGGCAGGTCTCAAATTCCTGACCTCGAGTGATCCGCCCACCTTGGCCTCCCAAAGTGCTGGGATTACAGGCATGAGCCAACGTGCCCGGTCTCACCGTCACTGGACGGTTGCCTAATGTTCTTGGAAGTGGGTGGCAGTGGCAGTTGGTGGGGAGTGGGCTGGGGGGCTCTCCTGCCCTGCTCATATCTGCCTAATTACCTACTCTAATAAGAAGATTTGCTAACCCAAGAAGAACTTGGCCATCAGAACAAGAAGGATGGCCTCTATGCACCTGCCAGCGGAAGGTAAGGCAGGACAGAGAATATGCCAGTGTAAGGGTTCACAGCCTCCAGGCTGTGGACCAGTACTGGTCCGTGGTCTGTTAGGAACCAGGCTGCACAGCAGGAAGTGAGCAGTGGGTGAGTGAGCAAGCAAGTATTACTGCCTGAGCTCTGCCTCCTGTTAGATCAGTGGTGGCATTAGACTCTCATAGAAGCGCAAACCCTATTGTGAACTGTGCATGCGAGAGATCTAGGTTGCATGCTCCTTATGAGAATCTAATGCCTGATGATCTAAGGTGGAATAGTTTCATCCCAAAAGCATCTTCCCCTGCCCATCCCCGTCCATGGAAAAATTGTCTTCCCTGAAACCAGTCCCTGATGCCAAAAAGGTTGGGGACCACTGTGCTAGCAGATACAGCAGGGACCCAAGGCAATGACCAGAGTTTATATGAGGGGAATTACATCCCAGCAGATTTTATCAGATATAGGTGGAAAGCTGCAGACCAGATACCCCATCCCACCAAAACTCTCCCCATAGTTAGATGCTACTTTGGGGTGGGTGGGCAGAACACTAAGTCTTAGCTTGTACTTCCTGGAAAGAAGATCAACCAATTGACTGAATTTATCTGCCTGGAATAGATGGTTTTCTACAATCCATTCAGATAGAATGAAGGCCCTGGCTAGTCATGAAGGTGAGCTAGAGAACAATTTTGCAAAGTTATGTTCTTTGCGTTCATGAGTTTTATGGCCTGATAATTAATGTCCAGTCTTTCAATTAGGGGTCCTCCCTCCCTGGCAAAGGCCCTGCTCAGAAACCATCTGAGTTTACTCAATTTAAGCTCCTTTACAGGTTTCTTAAACAGGGGAGTTTCATCTGACATGGATGCTTTAGTTGTAACTCAGTCCATAGATGGAACAATGGAGCAGATAACCTTAAGGGTACATCCCTTGGTTTACCGGTTTGATCTTTGGGCAGTTTTACAAATATCTACTGCTATGTAAACTTTCTATGATTAATTAATTGGATTTCAGCTTCCTAAACTGCTTGACACTCTTCATGATTTCTTTTCTTATTTATTATTATAAAAATATTAAAAAGTAAACAAATGCAACTGTCATGTTGAACATAGGAACTTGAAGGATATAGCAGACAACAACCTGATTCCATTCTTCCCACTGCATTGCATGGTCATTTGGGAGGGCACATTCTTTCTTACCCTTTTGGATACATTCCGGGAAGGGCCCTATAATATTTCAGGCCTCTTTGAGATAATTAAAAAGTCTTTGGGTCACTTTAATCCTGTAAACATTATCAGTCCAGTTCGAAGTCCAAACTGCAAATTTCAATGAAAAGTTCCCATTTTCTAGCTTTGGGTGAGCGTTTCTGTTCCTTCACCCACTCATATCATTGCTAATT
Organism: Macaca fascicularis; assembly: GCF_037993035.2. Lineage (NCBI taxonomy): Eukaryota > Metazoa > Chordata > Mammalia > Primates > Cercopithecidae > Macaca > Macaca fascicularis. Next base: position 51,477,562 of record NC_088390.1, read on the forward strand.
CTTCCAGAGTCAAAATGGGTAGGGATGAGGGTGGGAGAAAGGAGGAGGCAAGTGGGCAGGGAATGTCTTCTTTGATTGATATTGTACGTTGCCACTCTCTGGGCTCCGAGATGTTTTAAGGGGACTTTCTCTTGAAATGCTTTGGGGGTACTTTGCAGAGCCCCTAACACTAAGGAGGTTCTCTGGTTTTCTCACTTCCAGTTTCCTTACCTGGAGGATGTACTCCTGGACTTTTCACACTTTGAAACAGAGTCTCACTCTGTCACCCAGGCTGGAGTGCAGTGGCCTGACACAGCTCACTGCAGCCTCCAACTCCCTGGGCTCAAGTGATCCTCTTGCCTCAGCCTCCCAAGTAGCTGGAACTACAGACATGTGACACCACACCCAGCTAATTTTTTAAATTAAATTAAATTTTTAAAATTAAAATTAAAATTATTAGTTTGTAGAGATAGGGTTTTGTTGTGTTGTCCAGGCTGAGTCTTGACCTGCTGGCCTCAAACGATTCTCCTGTCTGGGCTTCCCAAAGTGCTGGGATGACAGGCATGAGCCACACACCTGACCTGATCAAGTCTTCTTGTGCTGCCAGATAGCCTTACTGGTTCTTACCTGGTCCCAGGAAAAACAGATTTCTTAGATCTGCTGTCGATGGGGGGCAGTTTCTTCCCAATCACCGTGTCTACTCTCTGCTGGAGGCTGCTGTGGCCTCTGTCCTGTAGATGCCTCAGGCATGAATGGGATTCTACACCACGGTGTCCCCAGCTCAGGACACACACAACCAGTTTTCTGAGTGGCCCCAGTGGAGCTACTTTCACTTGACTTGAGAAGCAGGCATCCTGCACTCTTCCTTAGGGTTCATGGGTGTCCTGCGTGTGTGGCTGGGTTGCGGTAGAGGGGCTGGATGAGATGAAGCATGCACACTGCTCTCTCTTCTAAAAAGTCTCTGATTTGCAAACTCTCCCCACCTCTCCAGTTTTAATCTCGATAGATGCTCAAGAGGATAATAGGATGAGCATTATAAAAATGATTTTCAGTTGTCTCCTTTGATGGATCACCTCCTTTGATCCTAGAAGGTGAAGTACCCCTCACTTCGAATAAAGTACCTCTCACTTTGGAATAAAGAATGAATTGACACCTATGGATTTAGGGTTTCAGCCATTTTAACAAACAGTGAGAAGAGGTAATAAAAAATATTTTTAAAAGCATAGCAAATACCTAGGAATAAGTAAACACGTATGGTATTAATGATAGAAGTGTACTGAGATACACAAAAGAGAATGCGAATAAATTGAGACATTCCATATTCCCAGATGACTAAACATCATAAATACAATAATTATGATAATAACCATGTATTGAACACTAAACGTGTATCTGCCACTATGCTAGGCATTTTTAATTTTTAGCTCTTATAATCTACAACCTAAGAATTATTATCCTCATATTTCTGGAAGGAATGTAAATGTATTCATTCAATAATTTATTCATTCTTAACAGTTAAGTATTTATTGAGTGCCCGTTTTTCAACACACTGGAAAGAGACTATGAATGATGATACCACGACCCTGCCCTGATAGAGTTTATAGTCCAGGGAAGAAAACTGAAGCTAGGGGAGGATCAAGTAATTTGCCCAGGGTCACATAACTTGAAAATAGCAAACAGTAGATTTGAACTCTTACTTTAGACACTTATGTTCCCAAGTACTAAGTACAGAAACAGCATTCCCCGGCGGGGCGTGGTGGCTCATGCCTGTAATCCCAGCACTTTGGGAGGCTGAGGCGGGTGGATAATTTGAGGTCAGGAGTTCGAGACCAGCCTGACCAACATGATGAATCCCCGTTTCTACTGAAAAAAAAAAGTACAAAAATTAGCCGGGTGTGGTGGCGGGCGCCTGTAGTCCCAGCTACTTGGGAGGCTGAGGCAGGAGAACGCCTTGAACCCGGGAGGCGGAGGTTGCAGTGAGCGGAGATCACACCACTGCACTGCAGGCTGGCAACAGAGCAAGACACCGTTAAAAAAAAGAAAGAAAGAAAGAAAAAAATAGAAACAAGAAACAGCATTCCCCAAACTAATTGATAGGTTCAGCATGATTTCAGTAGGACATTAAATCGGTGGGGAAGCTTGTCAAATGGATTCTGAATTTCATCTGAAAGGATAAACATGAAGATACAGTTAAGAAAATGTAGAAAAAATTTAAAACGAATGCAAAGCATCAGATATCAAAATAAATTACCCAACTACCTTGACTTTTAGGTAAGCTGCAAAAAATAATAGGAAAATAAGTGGAACAGAATGGAAAGCTGTAGAATCATAAATAATGTATGATGAAAGAACATTTACAAATAACAGGAAAGGGAATATTCAAAAACTAGTATTGAAGTGATTGCATATTTGAAAAATTCAAGTGAGAGTCTTACTTTACAATTCCCAGGAGATAAATTTCATGCAGTGAAATGTAAATATATATATATATATATATATATATATATATTTTAAAAACTAGAAGAGAACATCAGCAGATAGTGAACTAATTAGGGATGAATGAGGACTTTTAAGCCCCAAAGCCATGGGAGAGGTCATAAAGAAAAAGATTGTTATATCTGATTATCTAAAACTAAGTATTTTGTTACCAATACAAGAAACAAAAGTAAAAGGTATATGACAAACTAGAAATCATATTTACAAATCAACAAAATGAAGGGCCAATTGCCTTACTTGAAAAAAAAAATCTAATTATACTAACATTACTGACACTGGCATAAAAATGTGCAAAGGTGCCGGGCGCGGTGGCTCACGCCTGTAATCCCAGCACTTTGGGAGGCCGAGGCGGGTGGATCACCTGAGGCCAGGAGTCCGAGACCAACCTGGCCAACATGGTGAAACCTCATTTCTACTAAAAAAAAAATTAAAAATTAGCTGGGTGTGGTGGCAGGCACCTGTAATCCCAGCTCCTCGGGAGGCTGAGGCAGGAGAATCACTTGAACCCGGGAGGTAGAGGTTGCAGTGAGCCCAGATCTCGCCACTGCACTCCAGCCTGGGTGACAGAGCGAGACTCCATCTCACAAAACAAATAAACATAAAAACAAAAAATAAAAAAAATTGCAATGGACTGACATAAATCAGCATGATTGAAACTTATGATGCTCAAGGTTGTTGTGGGTGGAGTGAGATCTCGGCCTACCTCCCCTCTAGTGGGAGCCACACAGTGACAAATTTCATGGGGGAGGCATTTCACAATAAAAGTCCTAAAAGCTTCAAAATGAGCACCTCTTTGAATGTGAAAACTCCATTTATTTATTTATTTATTTATTTATTTTTGAGACGGAGTCTTGCTCTGCCGCCCAGGCTGGAGTGCAGTGGCCAGATCTCAGCTCACTGCAAGCTCCGCCTCCCGGGTTTACGCCATTCTCCTGCCTCAGCCTCCCGAGTAGCTGGGACTACAGGCGCCCGCCACCTCGCCCGGCTAGTTTTTTGTATTTTTAGTAGAGATGGGGTTTCACCGTGTTAGCCAGGATGGTCTTGATCTCCTGACCTCGTGATCCGCCCGTCTCGTCCTCCCAAAGTGCTGGGATTACAGGCTTGAGCCACCGCGCCCGGCCGAAAACTCCGTTTCTAAGAGTTTAAAGACATAGCTGGTCTCAAGTTTATATTTAAACAATGACTACTTCTCAGACCTACTTAAAATGGTGATTAATTAGACATAATCTTTACAAACAATGATAGGGAACTGTTCATGATGATTTATGCCTAACTATGGTGGGATATTATGTAGCCATTTAAAGAAATCTTATTTTCAAATAATAGTGGCAGAAGCAATGATAACAATATAAGATCAAATGAAAAGAGCAGGACACATATTTATGCATAATGCAAGACACCAGTTTTACAACACATGTGTGTTCTTGGGTTTGTGTATATATATCTTTATTTAAAGATATTAGAAGGAAATACACATAGTATACACAATATCTGTGTATATTTTAAGTGGGGAAAGATCTACCTGTCAAGAATCAATTTCTTCATCTTTCTAATTTTATGATTTTATAATCTAACGAAAACATTTTAAATTGGCACACCGAGTAAAACCATCCTCTTATTTTTGGCATTTGTTATTTCTCTTTTGAACTTTATCAAGAGAAGTAATACAGGCCTCTCAGATGGCAACCCGCCAACATCACAGATCAGGATTTTAATGAATTCCCTCCTTCTGAGCCCTAATTTAAGCCCAATTTAAAGTAAACAAAACAAACATATTACTCCATAAAGGGGAATGAGCGCTTCTTTGTTGTGCAGACTTTGAATTTGAATCTCTTTAGAAAAAGAAAAATAGAGCAAAAAATGAGCTTAATAAGCTAGACTCCTCTTCTGCTCAGGCTTTTCTCATTAGGGTTTAATAACATAAAATGCCATTAAAAATTTAAATTGATAATATGGTGTATCTGTGAATTAGTTTTCTTCTCCCTGCATGTTGGGAACAAGTGAATATTCCAGATGCAGGGGATCCTGCCTGGGAGATAATCTGTGGTACATCAGCGGGCTCCGTCCCTTCCATCCTCCTTCTTTCTCTCCCACTAAAGATATATGCACACACAGATACGAACATGTCTGCATGCACACATGCACATGTGTGTGCACACACACGAACACGCTCACATAGACACATTCTTGCCCTAACTTGTGTTGTAAACACAAGTTATAATGTTAGTATAACCAGGGATGCCCAACCTTGTACACTCAGCCTGCCTCTTGGTGAAGCTCCAAATTCCATGGAATGAAGAGCCTGATTCCAAGAGGATAATCATCTTGGAAGAGGGGAATAAATGGTGGGATGGAGAGCTGTGTTCTCGGCAAGCCAAAGCTATCTTTCAGCCCATGATGTGACCTAGGAGACAACAGTGACATGAAGTCCTCTGTCATCCACAGCATCAGCATCAGATGTGAAACAGCATTGACTAGTTGAGCACAGGTCCCCAGCTGCTCTCCCTTATCCAGAACAGGTGGACTGTACTTTAAAGACAATGGCCGTGATAAGGGAGGTACATGTCTGCTACATTGTGTTTCTTTGAATATAAGCAAATTCCACCTTATTCTGTAAAGTGGCTATTTTCATCTCAGATGGACAGATGAGGAAAGTGAGGCACAACTTGCCCAAGTAGTGTGTCTAGGGCTTGACTCTGACTCCCCAGCTCTGGCCCTTCCTTCATGCCCAGCTGCTCCCAGCTGAGAGGACAGATTTGGTTGAGCCTCAGCTGGGCCTGCGTATGAACTGGCATCTCTGCTGCCTCTGACCTGGTTCTAGCACAATCCTTAACAGATAAGACCTACTCTTCTCTCAGCTCGTTTCCTAACCCAGATGAATTGTTAGAAAGAACTTTGTTCATAGGGCATTTTCATTTGGATGCATCATTGGGTCTCCTAACACAGTCACTATCTATTCCACTGTCTGTCAAGAGTGGAAAATAAAGTTATTTTTTTTTGAAATCTTCAGACTCCTCTTTCAGCCTTCTCTTCCAGATTACTTTCCATCTCTCCTCTTTTATAATATATTTAATTATTTTTTTAACTTTTGAGAGGGAGTCTCGCTCTGTTGCACAGGCTGGAGAGCAGGTGCATGATCTTGGCTGACTGCAGCTTCCAACTCCCAGGTTCAGGTGATTCTCCTGCCTCAGCCTCCTTTGTAGCTGGGATTATAGGTGCCCACCACTATGCCCTGCTATTTTTTTTTTTTTTTTTTTTTGTAGAGACAGAGTTTTACCATGTTGGCCAGGCTGGTCTTGAACTCCTGACTTCAAGTGACTCACTCACCTCAGCATCCCAAAGTGCTGGAATAACAGACGTGAGTCACCGTGCCCAGCCTTAAAATGTCTAACTTATAATAACTAAAACTTGTTTACACAAATATACCATCTCCACACAGGTCTGTTTTATTTTCAAGATTCTTGCCTTTAATTGTGGAAGAATAAGCTTTATTCACTACTCAAAGATTTGCAGGATCATAAAACAACATGGATGTATTCTTCCTCCTTCTCTCCTTTCATTCCCTCCCTCCCTCCCTTTTTCCTTCCTTCCTTATTTCTTTCCTTCCTCTCTCCTTCCTTCCTCCCTTCCTTCCTTCCTTCCTCCCTCACTCCCTCCCTCTCCCTCCGTCCTCCCTCCTTCCTTCCTTCCTCCCTCCCTCCGTCCTCCCTCCCTCCCTCCTTCCCTCCTTCCTTCCTTCCTTCCTTCCTTCCTTCCTTCCTTCCTTCCCTCCTCCCTCCCTCCCTCCTTCCCCTCTCTCCCTCCCTCCCTCCCTCCTTCCCTCCTTCCTTCCTTCCTTCCTTCCTTCCTTCCTTCCTTCCTTCCTTCCTTCCTTCCTTCCTTCCTTCCTTCCTTCCACCAACAGGGTGACCTTTGTGCAACTCCTTTGTGCAGAACAGTACTGATTTTTCACGTTGTACCTATGTAACTATGAGTAGCACCCACTGTCACTATCAGAAGTGTCCTGATTTGAATAATAAATTATATGATCTCCCAACCCACCCAACAAGCATTTATTGAACATCTTATAAACACCTACACAGCACACCGTACCAGGTGCAACAGGTGCACAAAAGCAGTTCACAGTCTGTAGTCAAGTCAACAACAATGTTTCTCTGCCTGTCTCCTGGGCAGTGCTACGAAGTGCTATGAAAGATTAGAACATACTGGAAGAATTGCCATGGATTTCTGGAGGCAGACTTCCTTGTTTTCTAAGCCAAGCCCAGATTAGAACTTGGAGTAAATTGACCAAAGAATTTCAGTTTCCTCATCTGTCAAAAGGCTGTAATTATGAAGCTGTGGGGAGGATTAAAACAGATTATGTTAATAAAGGCATCTAGTACAGCCTGGTACCTTGAGACTTAAAAATGCCAGCATTTATCAATATTTCATTATTATTACTACCATTACTATTTTATTGTTTTCTTAATTACAAAAGAATTGCATGGTTATTATAAGCAAATTCAATAATACAGAAATAGAGTGAAAAGTAAAAGTCACCCTTCCCACTGGTCTGCAATTCTACTGCAGAGATCATCAGCGTTAACACTTTGTGGGTAGCCTAGATCTTGTTCCACTCAACAAACTATATGTGTTTGCAAACGTGCACATGTGCGTGCATGAGAGTGTGTGTGGCGTGAATGGGACAGAGTGCTAAATGGGATATTTCCTATTGTTTCAGATTTGCAGTCAATGCATTACATTTGAAAACAATTGGCGATAAGGGTCCCTGTATTCTAAAGAGAAGCACAAAATACACCCCATCGGATTTGCTAAAACAAAGCAAATAGAGACCAGTGACATAAATACTAACAGCCTAGTAAAAGTAGACTAGAAATCAATTTGAAATAAGAGTATTTGAAGGGGATTTGTAGGAGTAGAGAGGACGTTAGCTTTTCTCTCCTCCTCTGTTTCAGGCCCAGTTAGGGGACTGCCTATGTGAATGGCTTATTCCTGTGTGGGAGGAAAAGGGCGCTCTATTTCCTGGCTAAATACCTGCTGGGCCGGGGTATTGGAAGCCCATCCTGCTCAGCGCACTGAGGTGGACTGAGACTGGAGGGTTCTAAGCGGGAGCCTCGAGTATGTCTGTGGGAGTCGGGGTGTACATGCATGGAGTGACAGGTGACTGTTTTCCTGCAGGTGAAGACTGAGGGCAGGAGTCTGGCTAGGGCTGCCCGGGATGGCACATCCTGGGGACAGTCAGCAGTTTGACAAGTTGTATATGGTGGAGAAAGAATGTGTGAGCTTCATGCATAGAGATTCACTGGACTTTAGCCATCTTGACAGAAGCCTGCCCCAAAGAGTGGCCTGTTAGGGTGCAGGGACCCCAGAAGTATGGGCTTGTGGGGTGAACTGCTGTGAGAAGTTGCAGGAGGGTAAGTGGAGAGTGCCTCCCTCAGTAATGTTGAAGTTTCCCATAAAGGTTTCCATGAAAGAGCCAGAATTTAGATGCGTGCCATGACAGAGGGCATGACCAGAACCCTGGTATTATCACAGCCAGCACTGGCTGAGTAAGACATTTTGCCCTTTTCCTTTGACACCTTTTTTTTTTTTCTTTCTGAGACGGAGTTTCCTCTGTTGCCCAGGCTGGAGTGCAGTAGTGTGATCTCGGCTCACTGCAACCTCCCCCTCCCGGGTTCAAGAAATTCTCCTGCCTCAGCCTCTTGAGTAGCTGGGACTATAGGCACCCACCACCACATCTGGCTAAATTTTTGCATTTTTAGTAGAGATGGGGTTTCACCATATTGGCCAGGCTGGTCTTGAACTCCTGATCTCAGGTGATCCACCTGCCTCAGCCTCCCAAAGTTCTGGGATTATGGCGTGAGCCACTGTACTCAGCTGACACCTCCTTTTTCAGGACTTGACCCTGTTGGAGTCATCAGCAACCGTAGGAGGAAAGAAAGGAAGAGTGTAAGAAAAGACATTCTCTCTACCCCACTAGGATTAGGCCTGGGCTGGCAAGAGAAGAGAAGTTTTCAACTGGATGTGAAGTTGAAGTTTTCATTTTACTGGCTAGATTTCTTAATAGCTGCAAGTGATCAGAAAAGACGCTTTGGGATTTGCCTGATATAACAGCACATGAATGGGGTTGGGGGCATGTAAACAATCACCCCACAGCCATTTTCTGTTGGTTACTGGGTTCAGCTCTCTCAACAAGCCCCCTGCACACACATACACAGACACACACACACACACACAATATATATATATATATATATAATAATTCACAATAGTACATAGACACCTACACACATAATGTATATGGAATAATTTACAGAGATTTTTCAAAGACATCATGCTATAAAAATTTTATAACTTGCTTTTCTCACTAATCAATATAGAGTCTATGATAATAAGTATAGACCGGCCTTATGCATTTTAATAGGTATATAATACACTATTTAATATATTCACAAACATTTAATTAACCATTCTTTTACTTAGGGACATTTAGGTAATTTCCAATTTTATACTGCTAGAAATAATGCTTCAGTATATTTCTTTTATCCAAGTGCCCATATTTTTGTAGGAGGAAACTCCTAGAAGTGAAATAGTACAAATGTTTTAAAGTTTGATAAATATTGTAAAGTTGCTTTCCATAAAATTTGTACCAGTTTATCTTCCCACCAAGTGTATATGAGATCCTCTCTTTTCACAGCCTTACCAAAAATATATATAAATATTTGTCAATCTAAAAGATTAGAAAACTCTTATTTTGTTTCTCAGATTTTTTTAATACAATGAGGTTGAACATTTTTCTGTAGGTTTATTGGCTATCTCTAGTTCCTTTTATGTAAATTGTCTCTTCACCTGTACCACTTTTTGTATATGTGTGGGTGTGTTTGTGTGTGTGTGTGTGTGCATTTGTCTGCTGTTTATGTCTTTCCCAGTTTGTTGTTTATATGTTTACCTTTTAATACTGCTTATGGTATCTTTTGCCCTATACAAGTTTTATGTAATGTAGACAAATCTGTCATTTGTTTTTACTTTGTGTGCTAACCTGTGAAAGGCTTTTCTACTTCAATATTATGATTGTTTGACTCTTTAGATCTTTAATTCATCTGACATTCATTTTATATGATGGGAAATGCTTCCTTTTATATAATATTTTAAAAGTACTATAATAAATATATAATATAACCAACATCTCTTGATACCTTTTTCTGTTATACGGATCTATTTCTCTATCCTTGTCTCACCATCATGTGGTTTCATTACTAAAACTTTATAGTATAAAGACAAATCCTCTTGAATTAAACAAAATTTCCTTGGCTATTCTCTTGCATTTACTCTTCCAGATATAGTGTAAGATTTATCCAGTCAAACTCCAACCTCTCATATAAACATTATAGTGGAATTTCACTTCTGGCCATGGCAGGCTAATTTGTTTAGAAAAACTTACCTGCTAAGAACTACTAAAAAGGGTGGACAACAATTATATATATTTATATATAATATAAAATAGTATGTTTGGTAGTTATTCAATACTGCTTGAAAGTATTGGAGAACTACCAAGACAGTAAGAAATATAGATATATATGTAGATGTAGCTATAGATAGATACCTTTTTGAAGGGGTGTGTATATGTGTGTGTGTGTGTGTGAGTGTTTGTGTTTAATCTTGAAGGCATTGAAGAGATACCAATGCAGCCAGTACTTGAGCAAGCAGAAACCCAGAGAAAAGTAAGTTCATATAGTTGAGCCCAACTGGTGTCAGTTGGTGCCTGAAAAACTAATTAGAGTTTTCTTTTTTATTCATATGGGAGAGACATTGCTAAAAATTGATATCAGGGCCCACCAAGGAGGACTAAGGAGGGATTAAGGTGAGTAAGTGATCTACTTTTATTGTGACTGTTGTCACAAGCAAAAGTAAATTCTTCCTGAGAAAGATAGTATCTTTTATAGCTCTGATTATCTGTGTAATTTTTTATACACAATATTTAGAGTTCAATTTTTAAAACCTGGCAGGCAAAAAAAGATAAGAATTAACCAAAAAGTACATAAAAAAGCAGATCACAGAAATAGACTCACAAGTAATCTACATATTAGAGTTTATCAGGAATAAACTTTAAACTGAGTATAATTAATACATTCAAGAAATTGGATGACAAAATGGAGAATTTAAGCAGAGAACTGGAGACTATGAAAAAGGGTCAAATAAAAACTATAGAACTAAACAATACAATAACTGAAATTAAGAACTAAATAGTTTAACACCAAATTAACCACAGCTAAAGAGACAATTAGTGAACTGGAAGATAGATCAGAAAAAAATACTCAGAATAATACAGGAAGAGAATAGCATTAAAAATAGAAGGACAGAGGAACATGATGAAAAGGTCATACAGACAGCTGAAGTTCAAAAAAAAAAAAAGAAAGAAAAAATGAAATAGAACAGAAGAATATCTAAAGAGATATTGGATGAGATTTTCCAAAAATGACCCAAAAAATCAAATCACATTTTCAAGAAGTGCTATAAACTCCAATAACAAGTAGCAAAGAAAAGTATCTCTGTATAGAACATACTAAAACTAAAAATACCAAAGATAAGGATAAAAATCTTAAAACCAGTGAAACGAAGTAAGAAAAATAAAGATCACCTTCAAAGGCACAAGAAAGACTGATGACCAGCTTCTTAACAGAAATAATGGAAGCCAGAAGATAATGAAATAATGACACCAAAATCTTGAAACATATAGCATTCTTTTCTTGAACACCTTTAGTCAGTTTGTGAAATAATCAGTTCTATTAGAGGATGTGTATGATTGGCAGAAATTTTCCTCTTATATTGTACTAAAATGTATCTGCTTATAATTTTCACTGGCTCTAGTTTCACTCATGTTAATTTCAGAGAATTTAGAATATCAGGACTTTTGGAGCTAAATTTTCCTCTATTTGTTTGTGTTAGATAATTCTCAACAACTTCTGATGTTTGAGAAATATTTTTCAAACTCACCTTAGATCCCCTACCATCTATTCATTCTACAAACAATGAGCATGTATTAGGTACCTGTCGTTTTTTTAAATGACATCAATGCAATGATAACTATGACATGCTTACTCTTCATGAGGAGCTCCTCATAAAGAGGGTGGGAAAGACAATAGAGAGTAATTGCAATGCACTGTGATAACTTCAATTACAGGTATAAACATAAGATGCTATTAGAGTACAGGGCAGGAACATCTAACTCAGCGCGGGGGAAGAGGACCTAGTTCCTAAAGGAACTAAAACCTGATGGGATTAAGAGTTAGCTATATTTTCCTTTTTGGAGGGAAAAGCAAAACAGGTGTTCTAGGAATAGAGACCCATATGTGCAAAAGCATAAAGAAGTGAAAGAGCATGCCATCTGGTCTTTCTGCCTTTTTCTCAACTACAGCAGATGAGCTCCTTCCTGCAGCCAGGAAATATAACTTCCAGCAGCTCTAGAAAAATACTGCTCCAGTTTAGCAAACTCAGTGGAAAAATGAAGCTTTTTCCTACAGTCCAATGATCATTTTCTGGAGACATGAATGCTGAATGACCTTTCTTGGCTCTTATGCCCATCCTCCAGACTACTTAAAGTGGGAGAGGAATGTAGCACCAAGATTGAACAACCTTGAAGTATGTACCTAGCTTTTGGGGGAGAAGAAGAAATGATTAGAGAAAGATCAACAGTTTCCATCACCAGTGGAATCTCATAGAGTCAGGGAAGGTAGGGTTCCAAGGGATAAGATGTTGGTCAGAAATAAACCACGCCTATTAAACAATGCCTATTAAACCCTTTCAAGACTGTTAACTCTGCAGCCCAGATGTTTCCATGGCAGCGGTTAAGCTGTGGCTGCAGAAACAGCCTTCCCCTCCACAGTCACAAACCCATTCTCAAGAGCTTTTCTGTGTTCCCATAGAACGAGCATAGAATTTGCAGTCTGAATTCCTGGCCAGTTTTATTCCTGTTACTACCTGTGTTGCCCTGAGAAAGAAACACTTTAAACCCAAACTTCTGTGTTTATAATAATACGTGCAATGTCATACTGGTTAGGTATTAAATTAAATTAACTATTAAATTAAATTAAATGACATCATTTAATTTTGTGAAATTAATACCTGTAGTATTAATAATAAACTAATATCTGTGGTAACAGGTCCTGCCTGTTTAGTCCCACTCAATACCTGTTTATATTTCCTTTGCTTTTATCTTGGACTCTCAAGCATGTAAGAGATCAGGCCTGGGGGTGAGAAATATATATATGCGAATCAGGTATTCAAGACTGAGAGACCATAAGAGCAGACTGTGGAAAGGCTGAGTTGGTAGAGGAGGAGTAGAAATTTGAGTAATGGTGAACAAGAGGATATGAGTGTAGGGCACAAGGTGCCCTAGCTTGCAAATTGACTCTGGCACCATATGTGTGTGTGTGTGTATGTGTGTGTGTGTCCCATATCTACATGTCTTGACTATATTGAACAAATTAAAGGTAAATTATTGATACAAATATAAATGACACTAAAGAATAAAGGACAAGAGAAAAGGAGAAACATTCGATTCCACCATGTAAATGTAATTCCATCTTTGTGAATTGTTTACTGTTTATGCTAATCACCCTGCAACATAATAAGAATTCTTAACATTATGAAATATGTTTCAGATTAAATTTGCTGCGTGTTGCATTTGGTGACAAAAGTCAACCGTGTGCATGCATGCTCAGCTTTGCTGGGTTCTTGCTCTTGGAGCTTAGCTCTCTGCTCAAACATTTAAATGTGAAACTGCTGAGGAAGCAAATACGGATAGAGCAGATCTCCTAGTGAGACTTACCTTGGTCGTCCCTGTCTTTGCTGCGAACATTTCCTTTGCTACGACCTTAGCAGTAACATCTTGATTGGACTTCTTTCCTGGAATGTATTCAAATTTCCTAGGCATGCTGAGAAGAGAATTGGAAGCTGATGGGAATGAGAAATGCTGTAATTACTAAGTATCTTAGTATTGAAAAAGAAATTTGATCTTTGAATTTATTTTTATTAATAACACAAGACACTGGCATCCTGGAACATAGCTCTTCTCTTTTTGCTTCCCATCTCTCCCTTTCCCTCCCTTCCTCTCCTTCCCTCCCCTCCTCTCCCCTGCTTTCCTCTCCTCTCCTTCCTTCCTTTTCCTTTCTTAATTTTAATCTTTATTGTTTGAATAAAACATAATAATAAACTCACAATAACAAAATCATTTAAAAATGGACATTTATTATTTAAATAAAAACAGTGCAATCATTATATAAAAATACCAAAGCTTAGCTGACTTTAAACATTGCACTTGCAATTAGCATTTTAAATACCAGTGTGACTGTGGAGGGGAAGGCTGTTTCTGCAGCCACAGCTTACCCGCTGCCATGGAAACATCTGGGCTGCAGAGTTAACAGTGAAGCTTGTCAAAAAAATCAACTTTGGCATGGGGAAATGACAGTGAATGGAACATAATTTTGACCATGGGGAAATGTCCATTAAGCAAAGCGTGTGTAAAACTGTCTCCAGAGAGAGAGAGAGAGAGAGAGAGAGACAGAAATATGGATGAGTCTCCTCTCTGTAACCATCCTTAATAAGATGGAGAGCCATGGACTCCCAATTGGGTTAGAGAGAGAGAGAAAGGCCTGTTTGCTTCACCTCTTCCATTGCCTTTGTTTATGGTTTATTTTTTGTTTCTAATATATGCACCGTATTTGTTAATTGTTAAAAATATACACTGAAAATAGATTTTCTCCAGCAAGTTAATTTAGCTGTATATCCAATCAAATTGGAAATCAAAGTATATTTCTCCTTCAGGGTACATTCCTCTGAAAATCATCTCCAGACTTTGGCAAGAGTAGCGTGACTGCAAGACAGGGAGAAGAATGAGGCAGGGAGGAGGGTAGGGCGAGGAAAGACCAGTGAATTAGATACCTGTGGACCTGGGTTTGAGTCCTACTTCTGCCCCTTATTAATGTGTGATCTTGAGCAACAAAGAAGGTACAGAAACTCTGAATTTACTTTTGTCTCCTATAACATAGGAAACAAAAATGTAAAAGTACTATGAAGTACTTGCTTTGTGAGTTAGAATGTGCTACAGTTTATGGCAGTTATTATTCTGGGATTTAATTCCCCTTGAAAGTTTCCACTTCCTTTTTATAGAAAAACAGTCATATCTGGGGAAGACCTCCTAAGACAGTTTCATTAGCTGTGACTAAGAAGAGAATGATGTCTGTTCCATTACAAAGCATGGTGTGGTCACATTGTGAATTAATATAGCTTTCATTCAGTCACTCTTAGAGAGATCTGATATTTATTGAGAGGTGATTAAGTAAAAAGCACTGTGCTAAGCAGTGGAGATACTCTGATGAACAAAGGTAACCTAAGCTCTACCTTTCTTCAGCTTTCCTCTTACTGGAAGACAAAGACAAAAAAAATCCATGCAAATAAAAATGTAAATTACAAACTGTGGTAAGTGCAACAAAGGAAATTTAAATAAGGGAATTTAAAAAGGCTTTACAACAGGAGGGAAGGTAGGGCTAGATAGATATGATCGAGGAAGTACTATCAAAAGAAATGAAGCTCTAAGGAACGTGAATAGGGGAAGTATTCAGGGCATGTGTCTAGGCCCTGGGGTGGAGAAGAAGTGGACTGGGAGAACTGAAAAGAGGCCAGTGTGTATGAGCTAAAGGAAAGAAGCACAAGGTAAGAATGGGGGACACAGCTAGAGGTTAGATCATGCCGGGCCTCAGTAATTTATTCTATGTGAAATGGAAAACCATTGAGTAGGCTTTAAACACTGGAGGAACACAAATTGCATCTTGGGTTATTCTACTGTGAATCTTCTGGCGTTAGAATTCTAGTTATTTTGCTGAGTACCTTAACATCCTTGAACATATAAGTGTAAAATAAATTCTGGTTATTACCACTCAGGGAAATCTGAAGATTAGGATGAATTCATTTTCCTGTCACGTTAGAAGTTTAAATGGAAAACAGGAGATGGTTTTATTAGCAGAAGGTCACTCCATCTTCCATTTGTAGTGGATGGCAAACACGATGGGGATGGTCTTTCAGAACTGAGAAACAGGAAACAACAGACCAAGGCTTCTCCTCAGGAAAGCATGCATAGAATGAACCGAAATTCTTTGAACTTAACTGCATCTAGGAGAAAAACACATTGTTGGAGGACTTTGATCGCTTCCTATAATTTTTTTTTCTAAAACATTCAAGAATTCACAGAGTACTGTTTTCAGTAAGAATATGAATAAAACTCCATTCTGTTGTGCTTTCTGTTTTAAAATTTTTTGTTCTGAGCAGAATCCTGTCACTGAGTGAAAAATGCTAATTGGACATTTGATTCATCTGGACAGCTGTGAATGGAATTTTTGCTAACCAGCAGCAGATGTAGACCTAAAACAGCATGGCAAATAGCCATTGGCATGGATGTGATGTTAGCTGCATATGCCATGCTCTGATCCATCAGCATCTCAAAGTCTTTTTTTCTTGAAGTATTTTTTATTAAATATTTCTGTAAATTAATCTTAGTAATTGTAAATGGTCAACCCAATCCGTTGGCATAGAAAGACTGTGTCATAGCCTTTATAGTACTCCAAAGAGTGAATTGGTGGAGTTGGATGGGAAATACTTGCTTTCCAGTTGAAAACACAGAACAGATGCTGGCATTATTAACAGAACATTGCCTACTTGCAGTTCATGTTCTGGATGGAGTCGTACGCCACATTGGTCTCTGAGTAATACTCTTTAGTTTGTTTAGGAGTAAATGTCTTTGGAAGTGAACCATCTCAAAGTAAGAATTCTGTACATTGAGAAAAGGGTGCTGATGTTTCTCACGTAAGTTTGGTGAATTGGTGAATCGATTTTATACCAGATCTGCTTCATTTAAAGCAGTTATATTTAATGAGGAGTGAATCCCAAAAATTACTCATGGGGAATTTATGAGAAACAAAAAATCATGGGTTCTATCTCCAGAGAAATTTTGATTTCAGATTTCTATCTTGATGATTTTGATGTGCACCCCTGGTTGAGAATCTCTCATCAAAACAAAACTTTTTTTTAAGTTTAAGATCTCTTTCATTAGATCAATGTGGCATACGGGAGCAGCCACAGCCCACTCATGCATCCTGTATTTCCCACTGAAGCAGGAGGATAGGGTCTGGAGGCAGGGAACCTGAGGCCAATTTACACTGACTTCCTGGAACTAAATCAAAAGGAAAACCCCAACATTCTACACCTAAGTAACAAAAGGACCAGAGGCTACTCCCTTTGCAAACCTGTCCCTCATTTCTGTGTGGTAGATGGAAAATGAAGAGTATCTCTGACTGGTTGCATAAAGCAACCAATCAGATGTTTGCATAGGAGTGTAACTTTGTAACTTCACTTCAGCCTCTGATTATGGGCCACTACTTCATTTGCATGGGGTGTATGCCAAGTGGCCAATGGGAAACCTCTAGAGGGTATTTGGACCCCAGAAGATTCTGTAAACCAGGCTCTTGAGCCCCTGCTTGGGCTGCTCCCACCCTGTGGAATGTACTTTCATTTTCAATAAATCTCTGCTTTCTTTCCTTGCTTTGCTGTGCGTTTTCTCCAGTTCTTTGTTCAAAACTCCAAGAACCCAGACAACTTGCAGTCAAGACTGTCCACCGGTAACCCCACGCTGAGAGAAGAGTTGGGAGGAAATCCAACATTTAGTGTTTCCAAATTCAGTTAGCTTGTGCTCTTCCCAGCAATGCTTTGCTGCGTCTCAGCCAGAATTTCTTTTTTTTTTTTTAATTTATTGAGACTGAGTCTCGCTCTGTTGCCCAGGCTGGAGTGCAGTGGTGCAATCTTGACTCACTGTCACCTCCGCCTCCCGGGTTCACGCCATTCTCCTGCCTCAGCCTCCAGAGTAGCTGGCACTACAGGTGCCTGCCGCCACGCCCGGCTGAGTTTTTGTATTTTTAGTAGAAACAGGGTTTCACCATGTTAGCCAGGATGGCCTCGGTCTCTTGACCTTGTGATCTGCCCGCCTCGGCCTCCCAAAGTGCTGAGATTATAGGCGTGAGCCACTGCGCCCGGCCACTCAGCCTGAATTTCTAAAAGAAATCAGGATATTTCAACTGTACTTTGTCCAGGGAAAGCCATAGGCTTGGTGGCTTGGTTCCCATTGTGGGGAACTGTCCTGCTTTCCCTCCCATTCCAGGTAAAGTAGTAAATTTCCCATTGGTCACTTTCATGTTGAGGGGAATTGCATTTTCCTATGTCCACTCAAGTCTTTGGAGTGTTCCCTCTAAGCAGAACTAAGAAGATCCACAGAACAGTTCTCCATCTTGTCTGCACATTAGAATCACCTGGGGGGTTTGTTTTTAAATCATGCTTGCCTTCCCATTCCCCAGAGATTCTAATTTAATTGTTTACCATTGAGATGCCTAATTGTTTTAATGTGTTAATAGTTTTCTGGGTGATTTTAATGTGCAACCAGATGTAAGAATGACTGACTGGCAGCATCCCAGTTCGGCTTCCATAGATCTAAGGATCTGGCTTATTATATTAAGGACCATCAATAAAGATAACGTGACTTTCATTCAAATGTTGGCTGGTTCTATTAGAAACATGTTGGAATGAATGCATGCTCTTCATCATGACATTGTTATGACTTGGCTATTTATATGTCATTCTGCAGATCCAACTGGTTTGTCCAACACCTGTGGGTTTAAACCTCAAACCTCAGAGAACTGTCATCAAGTCTATTCTAGGGTGAGGTAGGCTATTCTTAGAACATTCATCCATTCATTCATTATTTAAATATTCATTCATAAAACAGTTACTGAGTACTTCCTATGTGCTAGGAATGGTGATAGATGCTGGGGACACGTATATCTTAAAGGAGCCCACAGTCTAGTTGTGGGGAACAGATGTGTGAATAGTTGCAATATAATGTTATACAAATGATTTACCAGAGCACTGGACACAAGAGAAGATCATAGAAGAACACGTGATCAATTCTCTAGGGTGAGTAAGGGAATACATAAAAATAAGACAGACAAGTTCAACTGCGTGAATGAAAGCTTAACAAGTTGATTCAGTGTAGGGTTGAATAGAAAATTTTACACAAAGGGAAGATGTTTTGCCAAGCTATGAGGATTCTGAATAATGCTGTACTTGGAAGTGGAATATAATTTGGTGGCGCTGGCTGGAGTACGGGGTGTTTGGCAGGGAATGGTACATGCTAGGCGGTTAGTGATCACGGAGGCCCTTGTCTGCTATCCTTAGGAGTATGAATTTTGATCTCTAGGCAATGGAGAGCCATTGCAGGGGAGAAGGAAGCAGATGAATCATGTAACATCTGAAAAACATGCATGTCATCCTGAATGACCAGCTCTCCTGAGACCACCAGTCAAGTCATGGCTGAGCCATCCCACATTGAGGGGATTCAGAGAAGAGGTAAAATACTTAAGAAAATACAAACCATTCATTCATCCACTCAGTCACTGAACAAACATTTATCAAACACCTACTATGTGACAAGCAGTAGGGATACAGCAGGATTTCTGAAGCTGGACACTGTTGGCATTTTGGACATACGGGATACTGGGGAGAGTGGGATGCCCTGTGAGTAACAGAATGTTCAGCAGCATCCTTGGGCTTTACCCACTGGACGCCAATAGCACCCCCTTCCTCTCTCGCCGACAGTGTGACAACCAAAAATCTCTGCTGGTTGAGAACCACTGGGATACAGGGATGAATAAGACATACCCCTTGCCCTCAACAATTTTACAGTCTAATCCAGAAAAGAAGAGATACGCATTTAAAAAGCCCAGTGGCTCACATCTGTAATCCCAACACTTTGAGAGACCAAGATGGGAAGATCGCTGGGGCTCAGGAGTTCAAGACCAGCCTGGGCAAAATAGTGAGACCCCCATTTCTACAAATAAAAATTAAAAAATTAGCTTGGCATGGTGGTACACATCTGTGGTTCCTGCTACTCAGTAAGTTGAGTTGGGAGAACCACTTGAGTCCGGGTGGTTGAGGCTGCAGTGAGCTCCGATCACACCACTGCACTTCAGCCTAGGCAACAGAGTGAGACCCTGTCTCAAAATAAATAAATAAAAAATTAAAAAAATTGACAGGCACAGTTCAAGGCTAAAGAGGGGAAATACATAAAAGAAATACAAACCGTTACAAAGGCTTATATAAAAGGGAAACAATGTTCCCATTTGGGGTAAGCAGGGACATCTTCATGGAGGTAGAGGCTTTTGAATTGGGCTTTAAAGTAGCTCTGGATGAGGGTGAACTGGAAGGATTGAACTTCATAAGATCTCTGGACTCCCCAGTTCCATCTAGGCACTCCTTCTGCATAAGTTGCCCCATGGATAGTAGCTATGAGCCATCTGGACTCTGCTGATTGGCCCAGGGGTGCTCACCTAACCAATGTACAGGCTGACTGTTGACCCATAAGGTGACCTAGATTTTAACATGTCTCACTCATTGCTTTAATAGGACTGTTTGTTTCAACCAAATCACCATCCCTCCCTTGCTTGTTCCAGATTGATATTTAGGTGGTATACACAGGTATGAGTACTTGATGTCCAGGTTTCATTTTGATTGCTTGTTACTTGGGCCATGTCAACTCATTACCCTGGCTCTTTCACTCAAAGAGCACTGTTCAAATGATCTTCTGCGTAAATGGTGCCCCTAGAAACATGCAACTCACACTGCTCTCTCTCTCTACCTCTCTCCACCAGTGACATATAAAGTGAACTAGAATATAAAGGCCTGACATTTCTCCACTGGACAGGGTTCAGGTATGTCCATGCCTCTCAGCTTTTGTTCTCTTGACCTCTGACCTTCTGGAACCTATGATTGATGCCTGTGCCTTCTGTCTCTGCCTGCATCAGTAAAGTAAATTTAGTTAAGGGAGAAGGTGAGAGATCCCACAACATTTTCTTAATCTAGTCATTAACAGACAGGAGGAGAGGCTTTGCATGCAATCATGTTTAGACTGGTTCCATGCAACCAAATAGGTGGTTCCATTGCTTTAGAGGCAGCAATGTGGGACAGGGGACAGGCCAAATAGGGGGAGCTCTAGATTCCTCTCTGCTACTTTGTTCCCTTGTTCCAGAATAGTGTATGTGTTGTGTATATGTATATTCATTCATATATATATATACACACACACACAACACATACACACACAAATAAGAATGTCTACTATTTTAAAAATGTTTTAAAGTGCTGATGCAATATTTTTCACATTGCTCTAACTTCTCAGTCTGAGATCTGGAACTAATCTAAGAGCCAGCCTACCTGGGTTCACTCTATCACTTCTGGACTGTGTGATTCAGGGCAAGCTGTATGACCTTTTTCTGCCCATTCTGTACCTCTAGAATGAGGATTCTGATTTTTGCCTCATGGGGTTGTTATTAGGATTGAATGCAGGCATATGTGTAAGGTGCTCTGAGATGCCTGGAGCATCAGAAGCACCATGCAATAGGAGGCTTCACATGGCATCACTTCCCAAGTGTAGAAAGCCTTCCTTTCCCTGAAATTCTTCCTCTGTTGATTGATCATGCCTAGATTTCTCTAACTGAGATGATTGCAAAATGCCTTCCTTTAAACGTTAATGCTTCTTCCCCCTGAGATTGGTGACGCCTTAGTCCTTGCCTGTCATGGACACCTTGCTGTAGGAATCAGTTAGGTTCTTCCTCTGAGATCAGGTCTTGGTTAAGGTGAAGACAAATGGAGGAGGCAGCCCAGGAAGTAAATGATGGAAGGTTCCAAAAACAAATTTCTAATTCTCCAAATTTTTGAAGTGATATTTTGAAGCCCCTTAGTTTAGAAACTGGTAGGGGTTTTTTGTTTTGTTTTGTTTTTACTTTTTTTCTCCTCTTCATCCCTGAAGCTATTCACCTCACCAAACTGCAGATAACTTCTCAGATTCACCACTTCCTTTCTGCTTGCATTTTACTGCCTAACTCAAGCCATCATCACCTTCCTTTTGGATGGCGGTCTCCTCCAAGCTTCTCCTGTGGTTTCATACATCCTGGTGAGATCTTCTCCAAACCATGATGAGAACTGATGTCAGGTTCTGTGGTAGGTTGTTCTCTCTCAAACTGCGCTCAAGAATCCTACAACCCAAACTTTTTTGCCTGCTTTAAAATCCCCATAATCCGGTTCATTTCATCTGTTCACTTTTAATTTGATTCCCTTGCATGTGATCCTTTCCTCTAATGTGGTTTTCACAGCTCTCCTCTTCTACTCGCTCTACCTCCCAGGTCTCTGTTTCCTCATCTTCCTCATGAACTCAATCTTTTCTAAGCTCACTTCCTGCTCAACAATCTAGAATTCATTCTAGTCCCTCAGATTGGAAAGTCTTCCTCAAAATATATCCCACCCATCTGCAAATATCAGGTCAAAACACCAGTCCTTTATGTAGCTTTCACGAGTGCTCCAATCCAAAGTCATGTTTCTCTTTTCTGAGTCTCCGTTGGCACTCAAGTTTTTATTAAATCTTTTGTGCGCTTGTGTAGTGGTTAACTGCATGGTATTTGCAGTCAGAAAGACATCACTGCAGGTTTGAAATCTGGCTCTACTAACTATTAGCTGTGTGAATTAACTTCTCACACTTTCAGTTTCCTTATCGGAGAGGCTCCTCTGGTTCAGCAACATAAGACAAAGATTTGGGGGTCTGTGTCTATTCGGGTTTGAATCCAGCCTTCACTACATACTAGCTGGATCCCCTGAAAGTTAGTTAACCTCTCTAAGCCTGAGAATCTTCATCAGTAAAATGGGCATACTAAGCGTAGAGATTTCAGAGGGTGACCGTGAGCCCTAAATGAAGTAATCCATATACGAAGTGTTTAGCAAATTCCTGGGACATAGTGATTATGAATGTGGGGGCTAATCATACATCTTGGAAAGAGTGATTTCTCCATTCTTCGGGTATTTCCTTTCATCCAGAAGGAACTCAATTCGTGTAGGAGTCCTAGTCTCTTTCCTCCATTTTACTCATTACACTTTGAAGGTGGCGCGTGTGTGTTTAGGGTGAAGTAACTAACTTGATAGGTTAATTTAGGAAGAACAACTTTCAAATTGAGCACATTCAATTGTCCCTCCCTTTCTTTTTCTTGACACCACGTTGCTCACATGAAGTAAGTCCTCTTCTCTGTCATGCCATACATTTTATACTGGATTGCCTTTCCACTAAGAGGTCTGCTGTGGTTCCAGGATACCTGTGTGAGTTTATTTACTTCTGGGGTGTAGTATTGGAAAAGCCATTCATCTGAAAATATACACTCTATCCTCCAACCTATATTTTATCAATAATAGAGATGATACATTTGGTCCCTTTGTCTTTTTATCAATTCACTCAGAACTCAGACAGACAGAATTTTTTATTGGATTCAATAGCACCTATTTCTTTTGGTTATGATTAAATTACATAATTCACAAACTTATACAGCACAATCCCAGCCCTATTCATCACTTCCATTTAGCTATTCTTGTGTTATATCCTTTATAATAAACTGCTAATAGTAAGTAAATCACTTTCCTGAGTTGGGTGAACTGTTCTAGCAAATTATCAAGCATGAGAAAGATGTTGTGGAAACGTACAATTTGTAACCAATCAGTCAGAAATACAGGGGGCCTGGGATTTTTGACTGGTGCCTGAAATTGGGGGCAGCCTCATTTGACTGAGCTCTTAAGCTGTGGGTTCTGCACTGTCTCTGAGCAATGTCAGAATTGAATCGAATTGCTGGATATCTTGAGTTAGTGTCTGGAGAATCAGAGAATTGACTGTTGGTATCAGAGAACACCTCCACTTGACACTATACATTCAAGGACATAGTTTGGTGGTCAAGCATGAGTGAGAGTAATAGAAAAAGAGAGTCAGAGACTGAGGTAGATGCAGAAAGAGACTGAGAGAGATGGGGATGAGAGAACGGAGACAGATGAACTATAACAGAAGATGTCTATGTCCCCAGAAGTGTCAGGGAAATAAGTATTTCTTCGGTTGAAGTTGTTAAGGGACCACTATTTGGTATTTTGAAAAAATAAGAAGGATCCTCCATTGTCATAACCGTTTGAAGGAATTTCATCTGGGAAACACAGACTATGATTATCTTTCATCATGAAGAATGCTTTTTCTCCAGCTGGCGTCACAGAGCTGGAAATGCAGAGTCTCAGGTCTCACCCCAGACTTATGATTCAGATTCTGCATGTTGGCTCCCAGGTGGTGCATATGCACATTGTAGTTTGAGAAGCCCTGTCCCTGTGGTATTAGATCAGTAAAGTGAAAATCAGACTTGGGTTCTAATAGTCCCTTCAGCACTCTCCAGCCACATGACTCTAGAAAAAACCTATCTACCCTGAGTTTCAGCTTCCTCATCTGTATAATGGGAATAAAAGATCTGCACTCCTTGTTTTTAGGATTTGTTGGGAAGAACCAATAAAATCGGAAGATGAAGATACTTTGAAGACTAGAAAGGGTCCTGAAAATGGAAGCTCTTCAGTTGCTCAGTACATGAGGCTAGGGTGGGGACTGACCTTTCCCCTAACTATCACTTCTGAGTTTCACTTTACTGCTAGAGTCATTCTCTCTGGCTCGGAGTAAACCCCACCATGTGTGAAGGAAATGTGAGCAAGTCAGCAGATGCAGTGTGTATTTTTGAACACGTTAATTTCTTTATCAGCTCAATTTTTTTTCTGAGGGCATCACTGTATTACATTAATGCCTTGAGTTAACAATACCAGTTGGCACTGCAGGTCTCACTTATATACACAGTGTAAAAGCTCAGGGAGTAGCACGGAAATTGCCACCCAAATCACAATGCTGGATCCCCTCCTTGGCATGCTTATTATCTCCCTCGGGAGCAGATCCACTATTCCTTCCTTTGTTTTCAAAACCCTTTATTTATGATAGTATTTGGCATCTATGCAATTAATTTTGTTGTTCTGCAGGTTTTGAGGCCTTGGGAGATCACAGACTTTATATTTTATCTCTGCCTGTCCAGGGCTTGGCACATAGTAGGGATGTCAGACATATCTGTGGAATATGAATAGTGGTGGTGGGGAATGTGAAATTGACCATTGTATCCCTATTTATTCATTCATTATTAGCATCAATGAACCATTTTCAGATAAGGCCATCCTTGACAGTATACGTGAGGTCTTGTGCACCCCTATGCTTCCCTGGTACCCTTTCAAAATGCTCATCACACTTGCAGACATTTAATGAAGGTCTTTCATGAGAGCTTGTGAGCTCTCTGAGGGCAGGGATTGTTCTGTTCCTTGCCATTTCTTTGGGCTCAGGACAATACCTGTCACTTTATGGTGTTCAATAAGTATTTGTAGAGTTAAAGCGATTCACTGGAGATTCCAATTCTTGAGGATTCCAACCTTCACTATTCCTTTCTAAAACCAAATTATCCCAACAGGAAAACTTCCCCAGTTGGAAATCTAGCCAATGTTTTCGCTGTTCAGAGAGTTACCCTATCAATTCTTTTCTCCAGTGGCCTACTGCCTGGAGGGAAGAAGAGTAACATTTACTGAATTGCCTACTTTCAACAATATATGATAAGTGTCATTTTCTCCACTCTTCTAGAGAGGAGAATGATGTTCAGAAGGTAAGTGGCATGACTAGGGACAAAGAGGTACTATGGGGCAAGGCTAGGATTCTAACCCAGGTTTAATCCAATTTATAGTCACTCTTCCCACTGCATCACACCACCTGGGTAGCACATAGAAGACTCTTATACTTTCTTATATTTTTCCTCTAGCATCTGTTTTTCAGAGTGTAATCTTGTTTAAATAGGGTCACAGAACTGGCCAATGTCAGAGAGGACTGATATTCCAAATTTAATTCCTTGTATAGGTTTATTTTCAACAAGAATTACTTCATAACTCAGCCTTCACTCTTTCAGACTAAACTGTCTCCTTCCAACTGGGGCATGTAACTTGACGGTGACCTCGCTTCATCTCTTAGATCTAGGGCAGTGATGGGCAGCCTGTTTCTTGTAGATGCTTGTTGATGGAAAGGTTGATCCTTTCATCCATTTGTTGGAACTGGGTTAAGGCTCAAAGTAAGCTCTGATGCAAATGCATTTGGATTTTCAGAAAATCCATCTTTCTCTCTCTCAGATAAACTATCTGTCCTTGGCTTCAACTTACGCAGGGCTTGTTCAAGTCACATATTTTATAGCCTAAAGAGGAAAAGCGATCATCAGTATAATTATTGTCTGGATGTAGACTCTTTGATAACCTTTACTAAAAATATATAGATTCTCGTAATTTACTTTTCATTTAATCTACTAATGTTTTACTTGGTTTTTTGAAGCATCCTTTCAGCATTTGTTTGCCAAATATGTATTCGATGTCCCCCTTGCATCAGGCCTTCTGCTAGGTACTGAGCATGCAAAGGGGAGAAATCATGGACTCTAGCCTCAAGTATAATTCATTCCTACAAAAAGTGCTGACATCTGCCTGAGGGACTCAGAAAAGTCTTTCCAGAGGTGGCAGACTTTGATGGAGACTGGGTAGATGAGGAGAATGAACAGGTTTTGCTCTGAGCCCATTCTAATAGATGTTTGCTGTCATTATGGAATCATTCTGGTAGAAAAGATCTCTGCACTTCGATTGCCAGGAACCAGGGTGAGAAAATCCTTTGTGGGGTCCTTTAAAATCAGGAGTGGCCACAGTGCTTTTTGACTGAGACAAAGGGGATAATGCAGTCACCGAGAATGGAATGGCCCTTCTGTTAGTGGCAGTGCCCTCTCCTATTCCATAAGGTGCTCTGGAGAGAAAGAGGTGCGTGTCTGTCCAGTTCCCAGGTATCGTTGTTCTAGGGAGAGAGAAGCAATTTCAGATAGCTGGAACATGGCTCAGAATTACCATGGAGATTCTGGTTTAGACTTGATGCATGGGTTCTTTTAAATCCTGGCTCTCCATATGACTTATTCATCATGCTGTATTTCCCAGGGAGCATCTAGTCTAAACTCTTCTTTTTAGATGAGGACAATGTGACCCAGACACATCCAGCAACTTACCGCGAGTTACACAGCCAATTAGTGCAGGTCTTCATTAATCCAGTGCTGACCTTATTCTGCCATGTTCAACATTAGTCGATTATTTATTTCATTAATAATTATTTACTGAATGCCTACAGTGTGCTAAACATGGTGTTAGGCAACAGATTATCTTCAGTGGAGAGGCAGTATCTAGTGATGGTTTCAAACTCACTGCTCTTCGTCTTCAATTAGTTGCATAACCTCTCTCAGGTACAGTTTCCTCATCTGTAAAATGGATATGATAACAGTGCCAATCACAGGGACGTCAGGAAGATTAAATGAGATAATGCATCTAGAGTTCAGCACAGCATCTGGCACACCTATTACCAAGGTTGCTATGGTCTAATCCTTCTGTGCTCTTCTGTCACAGCAAAGATCTTTACTCTTTAATTCTTATGTCTGCCTGCCCTAAAGATGGTTATGAAAGGTTACTTCCTCTGAGTGCTTTCATTCTCTCTAAGTCCCTCTAAATCCCTGATCGACAACTCTAGAGGACTGGAGCTTATCTCCCTCACAGCCATCCCCTGGTCCAGACACTCCTTCCCAACTCCTCTGGGTTCTTGGCAGCCTCCCCGGGAGGAAATTCGGATGTGTTCTCATTACAGCCTCACAACCTTGGGAGGAAGCTTTGTCAATGCTCAGTGCATTCCCTGAATCCATTTGGAGAGGAACCCTGGGCCAGCTCCAAGATGCTATATCACCCATCTCTGAGACCGGCCAGGTTTGGGTTGGCTCAGAAGATCTGGGACTTGTCATGATCTTGGGCATTCTAAGAATGGGCTCCATAGAACCCTGTTTTTTTTTTTTAAATCATAAGCAGCACAGCACATCAGCCCATTTGGCAAGAAACAAGGGAGGGGTGCAGTTTAGCACATACTTGGCTGTGCATATTCCTAACAACATAATAGAGTTTTCATGGTTCCTTCCCAAGCTTGATCACCTTTAATACAATAAGTCATCTTCTGGGCAAGGTTCTGCATATACATGGGCATCCTGCTTCTCTGCTCTCCTTTTGCATGTCATCTTGCCTATGAGGGAGCATGCTGCCTACTTCTCTGCAAAATCAGTTGGAGGGAAAGCACACCAGTCAGTGTGCATTAATGATGGCAATGCATTCCCCAAAGGAGGCAGAAACCTCAGCAGACGTCTGGAACAGATTTGCAAAATACTCTGTCTGCATAAGGCAGCTCTGGACATCCGTGTATTTCTTAGCCCCACAGCCTCTAAGGCTCACTTGAATGAATGCCTTTCATGGTTTCTTTGTCTCTTTTGATTGGAAGAATGAGCTCTTTTTATTTTAGGTCTTCTAAGGTAATTTTGGAGGATCTTTGTTTTGCCTGCTGTCTTTTTTGTTGGTCATGTGTGAAAATAAGGATATAGATGTGAAATGGAGGAAAGCGGAATGAATGGAGAAAATGAGAAAGGGAGTGATATTTATTGGGGACTAATGATAGTATATCTATTTGTCATTTAGCCTTCATGACAAGTGGATAATCAACTGGCAAAAGATCACAGAGACCTGTGTATTCCTCTCCACATTTGTCTGTCTCCAAAGACCATGCAACACATCACAGATAAAATGATTTTGTCATTTTTTTTACCTCTTCTCTAAGCCAAGAATTCATTTTTTATCTTGAACTCAGCTTCCTTGTAACTTCCATATTCTTTTGATTGAACCATCATGCATCCGCTAGAATTTGGTGCATTGCATATTTTACCCATCTGGGTTTCAGTAAGGATATATTTTCTTTCAATGCCTATTCTTTTACAACACTACATACTTTGATTTGCTAAACAAAGCAACCCAAGTTTTTTCAAATTTGCTTAGTTTTAGAAGTATTAATATATAATGAGGCTATTAATTCTTAAGATTGCTTTTCCTGTATTTGTTAACTTGAAATATAGTTAGAGCTTTTCTTTCCATGCATTGTTTTCCTCCTGAATATTTCTTTTTATGGCATTCACTATTTAAATGCATTTATCCACTCCAGGCTGGGTGACAGAGCAAGATCCTGTCTCAAAAAAAATGCATTTATCCCAAGCTACTTTTTTCATTTATATTTGTGATCATAAATTAATGCATGGTTAAGTGTCAGCAATCACGTGGAGGGTTTGTAGACAAGTAATTGCATAGTGGTGATAAAATCTCTCTTTCATAGAGAATGTATGGAAGGGGTTGGTATAGATAATTGTTATGTCCACTGTAGATCTAACACCCTGTTATGCACCATCATCTTCAGGATAAAGTCCAGGCTGCTTCATGCTCTGGTGCCTCCACACATGGATCCTGGGCCCTAGTCATGGACAGCCATTTACAGCTTCCCAGACTCACTGGACTCTCTCCCTTCTCTGTGCCTTTAAATATGATGTTCACTCTGCTCAGTTCACCCTTTTCACCTTTCTCCACATTATTACCTCCTGTAAGGCTTGGGTCAAGCATTCATTCTGTGAGGAAGCCTCCATGCCCTGAGTGGATGCATTGAGTCTGTCTCCTCTGTGGTCCTGGCACACACAGTAAGTGCTTTGCCCTATCAGAGTACTTGGTCCGCAGATGTCACTGCCCAGTACTCACCGGCTCTCTCCACTCCGGTCTTTGACTATGAACACCTTGAAGACAGGAGAATTTTTAATACCATGGGAAGTTGTTCATGTTATAATGCTTTTTCATTTTAATTTTGAAATAATATAAAGACCTCTTATATATTCTCCACAGAGATTCCTTATTCACATTTTACTTCATGTACCTTATAATTTATATTCTCTTTTCCCCTCTATGTGCACACACATGTACACACACTGCACTTGAGAGCAAGTTGCACACATAATTCCCCATGGCTTTGTAATACTTCCGTATGAGGAGGAGGAGGAGGAGGAGGAGGAGGAGAAGAAGAAGAAGAAGGAGGAGGAGGAGGAGGAGGAGGAGGAGGAGAAGAAGAAGAAGAAGGAGAAGAGGAAGAAGAAGGAGAAGAGGAGGAGGAGTAGGAGGAGGAGAAGGAGGAGGAGGAGGAGGAGGAAGAGGAAGAGGAAGAGGAAAAGGAAAAGGAAGAGGAAGAGGAAAAGGAAGAGGAAAATAATAGTGGCCAGGTGGCTATAATTCCAGCACTTTGGGGACTGAGGTGGGCGGATCATTTGAGCCCAGGAGTTCTCGACCAGCCTCGGCAATGAAGCAAGACCTCATCTCTACAAAAAATACAAAAATTATCCCGGCCTGGTGGCACGTGCCTGTATCCCAGCTACTCAGGAGGCTGAGGTGGCAGGATGGCTTGGGCCCAGGAGGTCAAGGCTGCAGTGAGCTGTGATCATACCACTGCACTCAGCCTGGGTGACAGAGCGAGACCCCATCTCAACAAACAAACAAACAAACAAACAATCTTTCATACAGCCAAAGTATCACCAAAATCTAGAAATTAATATTAGTACAATAATACCATCTAATCCACAGACCCCCTTCAATTTTTACCTATTGTTCCAATAATGTCTGCATAGGTCCAGGAGCTAATCCAAGACAACATTTATTAGTTAGGTCTCTTTAATTTCCTTTGCTGTGGAATAATTCCTCAGTTTTCCCCTGACTTTTATGATGTTAACACCCTTGAAGACTAGAGATTACCTTAAAGAATACTCCTCAGCTTATATTTCTCTGATGTTGCAATGTAGAGTTTTTTAAAGCCATGTAAAATAATACATAGTATATTCCATCTACATAAAGTTTAAAAGCAGACGAAAGGAATACATACTTTCAGAAGTTAGTATACCGGTTACCTTGGAGAAAAGGAAGAGCTCAAGGGGACTTCAAGGGTGCTAGAAAGTTCTATTTCTCCTGTGTGATGCTTATACAAGTGTTTTCTTTGTGATGATTCACTGATTGGTATATTTATATTTGGTACATTTTTGTGCATGTGTTATACATTATGATAATAGCTTTTTAAAAAATAGTAAAAATTAAATTTCTCTTCTCGTTATAAATTAACTCACATTTTCTCTTTGAGATTGGAAATGCATCAAACTTGCCCTCTACAACCTCTTTCCAATAATTCACTAAACAACTTAATAAGGCTAGAAAAAGAAATAAAAGTTACACAATTATAAAGGAAGAAATAAAATCATCATTTGTCAGATGAGGTGATTTCAGTTCTTTGACATTGGTTGAGAATTGTGTGGTGACCCAGGATATGGTCAAGTTTTGTAACTACTTCATGTGTATTTGGAAAAAAAAGTGTATTTTACAATTGTTGAGTAGTATAACAATTAGGTCACATTTATAAATGTGTTGTTTGGATTGTCCATACCTTTTTTGATTATTTTTGTCTGCTTATACTGCAAAGTATGATGAAAAACTCTTAGTAAGATATTGAAATAATAACATAAGCGTGTATATTACTTGGTTTACATAAATGTATAATTGCCACAGCTACCTGGCAAATTAAACTATTTTTTATTATCAAGTTTCTCTTCTATTTATTTGTGACAATTTTGGCCTTCAAGTATATCTTTTTCTGTTAATTTAGTGATACTACCTTTCTTTTAGTTTTTCTTTGCACTGTATATCTCTTAAAATTCATTTGCTTTTTTATATCCTTTTACAATATTTCCATGTTGAGATGACTCTTGTGAACAAGAGTCACAGTTATAGTTGTTGAGATGACTCTTTTGAACAAGAGTCACGGTTATAGTTGACCTTTGTTGAATTATAAAGTCTGACAATCTTTGCCTACAATGGAAGCATTTAGTCCAGTTATGTTTAATCAATTGCTGATATATTTGGCTAGAATCTATCATTTTAATGTGAGCTTTCTACTTATGTCAACCAACATATGTATATATTTCTTGTTTCTTGTCTTCTTATTTATTATTTATTTTTTATAGAGACTGGGTCTTGCTATGTTGCCCGGGCTGGTCTTGAACTCCTGGGCTCAAGCAATTCTCCCAACTCAGCCTCCTAAAGTGCTGGGTTTACAGGCATGAGCCACTGTGCCCAGCCTCTTGTCTTATTTTATGTTAGTTGAATTTTCTGTTTTTTAACTTTTACTAACTTTATGGTGGTGGATCGAGAGATTACAACATTCATCCATTACCCATTAAAGGCTAATGCTACTTGGTAGTTTTTACCCTCTTTATGTAAAGTGCAAGGACTTTAGAATATCTGAAGTCTACCCTCCTTTTGACTTATATGCTATTGTTGCTGCCTATCAATAAGTTTAGAGATATTTAAAACACTATGAGATGTAATCACTATTGCTTTTTATAGCCAATATTCATTGAATTCTAATTGCATATTTATTCTTTTTATTTGATTTTTATCCTTCCCTTCATCTTTAAGCTTCCATTTGGAGTAATTTTTTTTCTAAGAAACTTCCTTTAACATGGATCTCTTGAATTCTCTTGACTTTTGTTGTCTAAAAAAGATTTTCATTTTATCTTCGTTCTTAAAAGCTATTATTGCCAGACATAGAAATCTAAGTTAGCCATGTTTTTGTTGTTGTTGTTGTTTTCCCTAGTACTTTGTAGGAGTAATTCTATTGTTTTTTGTCTCTTATTTTTGTTGAGATGGTAAGCAGTGTTTTTTGTTTTGTTTTGTTTTGTTTTTTTTTTTTGAGGCGGAGTCTCGCTGTGTCTCCCAGGCTGGAGCGCAGTGGCGCGATCTCGGCTCACTGCAAGCTCCGCCTCCCGGGTTCACGCCATTCTCCCGCCTCAGCCTCCCGAGTAGCTGGGACTACAGGCGCCCGCCACCTCGCCCGGCTAGTTTTTTGTATTTTTAGTGGAGACGGGGTTTCACCATGTTAGCCAGGATAGTCTCGATCTCCTGACCTCGTGATCCACCCGTCTCGGCCTCCCAAAGTGCTGGGATTACAGGCTTGAGCCACCGCGCCCGGCCTCTGTCCACTTTTAATATTTTATTTTTGTCTTTGTTTATTAGAAGTTTTACTATGATGTGTCTAGATGTGGCTTTCTTTGTATTTATCCTACTTGGGGTTTGTAAGCACTCTTGAATTTATGGCTTAATATATTACATCAATTTGGGTAAGAATTCAGTCAATGTATATTCAAATATTTCTTCTAATTCATTATTTCCCTCTGTATATTCTGAGACTCAAATTATACACTACCCCTTCTCATTGTACTTCATATGCCCTTTAGTCTCTTCTGTATTTTTATTCTTTTGTTCCTTCTTGCATAATTCTGGATGGTTTCTTCCATTTCCCTATTTTAAGTTGTGCCTAACTGCTGTTAAACACATTCATGGAGTTCTTAATTTTGGTTGTATCTTTTAGCTCCAAAATATCCCCTTTCCTGTGGTTTCCAATTATCTGCCAAAATCTTGAATCTCATCTTTTATCTCCTTTATAAGAATTGCTAAAGTTTGTGACTAATAATTCCAATATCTAGAACTCTCTTTTTGCTGTTTTCTCTTGATTCTTGCCTTGCCGTCTCATGTGCTTGGTTTCTTTTGACCACGTGCTGGATGTGGTACTATGAAAATTAAGAAAAAAGAAAAAGAGAATTTGTGTTTGCTTATGGAAGATAAGTAGGGGCACTAGAAACTTTGAGTTATATTGATCCAGTTTCTGGGACTGAAATGATTTTAACTTTGTCTTCAGTTTCTGCAAGGGTTAATCTTCTTCCACTTTACCCTTACTCATAGGATGTTGAGCCTTTAAAGTTCCAAAGATTTATCAGTACCCCTTTGGTAGGCTCTGGACTCCTACTTTTGTCTCTTTAACACTAATGAATCTGTTAAAATTTCTGTTCAGTAACTCATACTCTTATTCACCCCTTCTAGAATCAGCAGATACCCTAAGGGTAAATAGGCCCAAATGTTTAACTTACCTCTATTGGTTTCCACCTTCTTTCAGATTTCAGTCTTACAATTTCCCATCGCCTTTTCAGCTTTCCAATGACTTTAGGTAGATTTTTTTTTTTTTAAGTCTAGACTTTCTAATTGTCTTCAGTGGGTGTGTTGCTTTCAACTACTTAGTCCACCATTTCAGATGCTATTTAATTATCTTAAAAATTAAATTTCCCTTTCTCTCTGCTTCTTATGGGAACCGAGGACAGGGATGCAGTCCAGGCTTGGGTTGTGAATTTTAAGGTGAAAATAACATGTTCCAGGGCCTGAATGAGATTGCAGCAAAAGAATTCTGACAGCACTCCAAAGGGAAGGTGAAATTTGAGTAGGAAAAATTCAGGACTACTGCTTTATCCTCTCATTATATCATAGGCGACTCTGTTTTTCCTATAACAGAATACAATTTAATTTAAGATTTATTTAAAAAATTTGTACCTATAATCACAACTACATTCTAAGAAGGTTGATAATTGACAGCGTGAAGACTTTTTCAAACCTGCTAAGCACCTTGGTAGTTCTGAATATTCAAGAAGGGTAGAAAAACTAGATAATTCTGCAAAATAGCAGAAGAATTTCGAGTCTTATATGACAATCATCGATGAAGGAGCTGAGAAGAAACAAAGGTGAAAGGTTAAGAAACATAGGTTGCTAGTGTGATAGAGTAAGGTTATGAGTTTAGTAAAGTGAACCTGCATCTGTCTCCTCCTCCATTCCCCCAAATGTTAGTGAATTGAAGTATACTCAGCTTTTCTAGCAGAAAGTAAAAAATGGATTGTTTTGTGTCAGTTGACATGATGTAGGATGAAGGCTTGGAATAGAAACCTAAAAGGGATTTTGACTTCTATAGGCCATATGGAGCAGGTGCTATCCACCATGACCTCTGAGATACACCTAAAATGGTCTTTTCTCTTGTCTCAAGTCTCTTCATGGGAAACTCCCCTCAGTGTAAACCTGAGCCAAACCTAAGTTTCTCTGTGATGTGGGAGGCTCTCTGTCATACCACATTACTGTTCCCACACTGGTAATAGTGAGATGTTACAGCTTAAAATGACAGAAAGCATGGTGGTCTCAGAGTTCTGAAACCAGCCTTTTGATTCTGATTCTGTCTCAAATGGTTGGAGAGTTGGATGCCTTACCTGTAAAGTCTCCATTTCCTCATCTCTAAATTGTAATTCTTTTAGACTGGTGGTTTGCAATTATTTTCTGGGGATTCCTTTGTTCAAGCAAGGTCTTAAATACATACATACAGCAAGTAAAAAGAACTCAGGTTGAAGTAGAGCGGTGAACAGGGACAGAAATCTCATCCAACCTCAAACTCCCTCAGAAGGCTTCATAGAGTATGGTTTGATGACCAGTGGACTTAAAAGTTCCTATAGTTCTTTTAGTTCTAGCTTTCTCCTTATGCAAAGAAGAACAAATGCCATCTTTCAGTCATCCCCAAACAGTAGCTATTTAAGAAAATATTACTAATTTTTCCTTATGGAGGTGGGAGAAAGAGAATGGAAGAAAGCTCACATTTACGAAGGTCTTATCATGTGCCAGACATAGAGCCAGGCACCTCCTTAACCTTCATAATGACTCTGTTGAGTTGGTTTTTTGCCCAAAGGAGGAGGCACAGGCAACTCATCAGAGATGAGTATTTAGCTCAAGGTAACATAGCTAGTATGTGACAGGGCTTCATTTTAAGCTCAGCTCTTTCTCACTCCACCACCGGACAGAGAGGTTGTGGGTAGAAAGTGGGCACCTTAGTAAATGAGATATCAGTCTGAGTCAAGGAAAATGCCGTAGAATATTGTGTGGTATAGATATATACAGTTGACTCTTGAATGATGCTAGGGTTAGGGGTGCCAATCTGCCCCCTACTCCTGCTGCAGTCAGATATCTACATATAACTTTTGACTCTCCTGAAGCTTAATTACTAACAGCCTACTGTTGACTGGATGCCTTACTGATAACATAAAGTTGATTAACATATATTTTGTATGTGACATATAGTATATACTGTATTCTTACTACAAAATAAGCTAGAGAAAAGACAACATTAAGAAAATCATAAGAGAAAATACATTTACTACTCATTAAGTGGAACTGGATCATAATAAAGATCTTCATCTTCATTATCTTCATCTTGAATACAGAGAGGAGGAGGAGGAGGAAGAGGAGGGGTCGGTCTTGCTATCTCATGGGTAGCAGAAGTGGGAGAAAATCCATGTATATGTGAACCCATGCAAATGGGTTCAAATTCGTATTGTTCAAGGACCAACTGTATATAGCTTTTTGCCTTCAGATTTGAACTCATTTTTGTTTAGTTTTATATAGGGGAGTCTAATGACATGCCTGCAGCCCAAGGATGTGCTCTCCTTCAGTTTATGGTCTAAGCTCTTCTTTGCTTGGTTACCTATACTCATAGGTCTAGTCTGAAGCATTGACAAGAAGCTGTTAATTAGGCCCCCTTCTTTTTTTTTTTTTTTTTTCAGTGCTCTAGGAATCAATATGAGACATTCTTTTATTTCCGAAATGCTATCATGCATTTCCACTTTTCCCCAAGAGTATTAGAGAAAATAGTTCCAGTGGTAGTAACTCTTGCCATGAATTAAATGTGCAAGATGTTGAAAATTTTCCTGAGGGAAGAAAAAAATTATATGTAGCTTTGATTTCATTATGATTATACTGATGATTGGTTTTGGTTTTGGGCAGTGTGGAAAGGGCTAGACGGATGTAAAATACCAGATCTACATTAATAACAATCACAATAATAATGTTAATAAAGCACCATTTAGTGTGATTTTATATGTCAACTTGACTGGGGCACAGAGTGCCCAGATATCCTACTAAACATTTCTGGGTGTGTCTGTGAGGGTATTTCTGGGTGAGATTAACATTTGATTGGATAGAATGAGTAAAACAGATTTTCCTCCCCAGTATAGGTTAAGCCTTATCCTCCATTGAAGGCCTGGATAGAATAAAAGGCTAAGAAAGGTTTCCTTCTCTCTGTTTTTGAGCTGGAACATTGGTCTTCTCCTGCACTTGAACTGGATCTCCTAAGCTGTCCTGGTTCATAGGTCTTCAGGCTCATACTGGAACTATACCACTAGTTCTTTGGAGTCTACTGGAGCTTGCAGATGGCAGAACATGGCAACTCACAGCCTCTATAATCACGTGAACCAATTCCTTACAATAAATCTCCCTATATGTATAAAACAAATATCTATGTATCTCCTATTGGTTCTCTGGAGAATTCTAATACAATAAGTGATTGCAGTACAGCAGGCACCGCACTTAAGTGCTACACATAACTTATTTAATGTAATCTTTCACAATCTTATGAGTGAGATGTCTTCGATATTTGCATTCTGCAGATGAGGCCTACAGCAGGTAAGTAACTTTATTAAGGCCATATAGCTTGGATGGGGGACATTCACATAACCACTTGCCATGTGGTTTTGAGCAGTTCAACGAATTTATCTGAATTTATGTGTTAAATGGGGACAGTAATGCCCATGCTGAAGAACTGTCAGGATTAAATGAGATGATAGGTGTAAAGTACTTGGAACGGGGTGGGGTGCATGGTAGGGACTCAGAAATAGTAGCTTTTGCTACTTTATTTCTTATTTGTGTTAACAAAATTTAGAGGCTTTGCAGCTTGTGGAATAGATCTCATTCCTCTAACATGATATATCACTAACATCTGAATTTGATCATTTGTTCATCTCCATTAAGCTCCAATGATATTTCACGTTATCCTCGGGAAAAATGTGATTACTGTGACATTTAAAATTCTGCACAACCCAGAGAGAGAGGAGGCACACATTTGAAAACAAGAGGAAATCCTGGTTAGACTGTCATTAGACAACTCCACGTTGCCATAATTTAGGGAGTGGAACAGCTGCAAAGGTCACCAGGAGGTGCTTTGTTTCCCAAAAGGTGTTTGGTATTTACTTTCACTCAGGCATGTTCCTTCTGCTCTGATAACCATTGTCATTTTCCATTACAATAAAAGATGTCAGAGGGATTTTTACAGGCATATGGCTTTGATTTAGTTTTCCCCTCTGCGGTCATAAGAGAGTTTGAGAAATGAAAACAAAACAAAGCTCCACTCAGTCATTCATCAATTGCTATTTACTGGACAGCAATCCTGTGCCACACAGCCAGGAGGACAGAATCTCTATTTCGAAAGTGATGGAATGAACAACCTCCTTTCAAAGTGCTGGCTCTGGTGTGCTTCCTTCTCCATTTCTTCTCCAGTCTTTGCAAAATGAGTCAGAGGACTACATAGATTTCCTTGGGAAATTAACAATATCAGCCACATTTTCTTTTCATCACATTATTTGGAATTACGACTGGGCTTTCTGGTTGCCAGAGCCTGTTCATGTCCCTTCACTGCTTGCAATAATCCAGTGAGGCAGGCAAGACAGGCCTGATTATTGCTGTTGAACAGGTGAGGGCGCTAGACTTAGGGAGGTTGAGACACCTGGCCAGGGTGTCACAGCCAGAGAAGGGGCCAGTCTGAAAATTTCCTCCACTCTTGTTCCTTGCTCAGCTGTCCTCTACACCTGGGAGTTTTTAAAAACAAATCTTCTTATGACATTGCCCTGTGTTTCAGTCAGGGTTCTCCAGAGAAACAGAACCAGTATTTTCATATGTATCGCTATAGGTACAGAGATAAGAGGGGATTTATTATGGGAATTGGTTTGTGTGATGACGGAGGCTGAGAAGTTCCAGGATATGCCTCTGTAAGCTGGAGAACCAGGAAAGCAGGGGTGTAATTTGGTTCCAGTCTGATGTCCTGAGAACTAGTGGGGACCAATGATGACACTCTCTTCTAAGGCCTGAGAACTAAGGGTGGAGGTGGGGATAGGGTGAGGGTGGGGCTGGTGGAAGGCCCAATCTGAGTCTCAAGGCCCCAAAACCAGGGCCTATGATGTCTGAGGGCAGAAGAATAATGTCCCATCTCAAGAAGAGGGAGAGAGGATTCTCCTTTCCTCTGCCTTTGGTCTGTTCAAGCCCTCAGTGGATTGGATGATACTTACCTGCATTGCAGATCTTCATTCGGTCTACTGATTCAAATGCTAATCTTTTTCAGAAACACCCTCACAGACACACCTAGAAATAAATGTTTTACCAGCTATCTGGGTATCCCTCAACACAGTAAAACTGACACATAAAACTAACGGTCACACCCTACTTAAGATCTTTTGTGCCTCACCCTTACTCTAGGGGAATGTCCAGATTTCTTAACATAGCTTATGAGGCCTTTTGGCATCTGAGCCCTACTTACTTCTCCAGACTTATTTCAGGCTATTCCTATTGTCCCCACCCGGTTGCCCACCTGAAGATGTGCTCTGGTTACACAGTTACACTCTGTGTAACTCTGTGTAACACTCCACAACATCACTCTGTCTCATCGCCCTGCCATTACTCAGGAGGCTCTCTCACCTTTCCTCTTCTCCACATGCCTCATCAATATCTACTAATCATTTACATTTGTGTTGAGGCATTACTTCCTCCAAAAAGCCCTTGCAGACCGCTCTTTCCTGCGTTACATTCTTCCACTATGTGCGTCTGTCACACCTACTTCCTCCCTGTGCTGAGTTTGCCTACTTCTCTGCTTCTCTTGACTGGCTGTAAGCTCTGTGAGAGTAAGAACTGCGTGTATCTCATCCATGGGCAGCATCTGTGCCCCTAGAAGGTGGGCGATAATTACCCATCAAAGAATGAATGGTTTGTTTACTCACCCATACTCATCTTTCTCAGATAGCAGACCTCCTCCTGCATATGCGTCAAGAATCACTGGATTACTCTTGTGCCAGTTATTCCCCACCTGCCCCTCAGTTCCATCTGTGATCTTGTCTGTGCCTCAGGAAGAAGTAGAGCCCTATAGATTGCCTCCCCTGGGTTATCCCACTGAATGCTTTTGGGTTGGCTTCCTTCTAGCAATGGGAAGCTTTCAAAGGAGAAGGGAGGATGGGAGATTGGGATGGCTCCATCCCTTTCTGTCCTTCTTGCTTTGACACTATGTTCCAATACTAGCTGCATCCCTCTGCAACTACAGCTCTGGCAGGGTGCCTGATCCTCCACGGTCTCATTCTCAGTGGTTTCCAGTGACATTATGTTCTCCTTTGTCCCCCAACTCTAAAAGCAGAGAGATGGCTTCCAGCCTACTGCTAGTTTTTGGGTGCTTCACCATCACTTGCTTGTTGTTTGACCCCTCACCACGTATCTATGAGCAGCGCCTTCATTTGGACCATCTGTGACGGATCTTATTTCCCGCAGGGTTTTTGACTGATAAACTCCTCTGCTTGGTGCAGTAAGAGAATGATTTTCAAATAGCCTGGGCTGGTTTCTCTCAACTTTAGATTCTTGAAGTTAACTCTCAAGACAGCTCCAGATTGCTGCCTTATTATACAGACATAGACAAAAATTTCCAGAAGGCTTGCAATAAAATTTCTACTCTCTGCTTAATTTTCAGCATTTCTGCTATGAGCATCAGCAGGTGTCTTTAGATTTCAAAAATCACACTGTTCCAAGCAGATTTGGTATCTATACATCTATATAATTCAGTGGTATAGAGGTCTCTCCCCATGCTTAGGAACTACTCTGCAGTGTTCTCAAATTTCCTCCCAGTTCATTCTGACTTCTTGTCATTTGACTCCCCTAATGGTTCTCTTATGAAGGCCACATCCGCACTCAAAAAAATGTTTGTTGGAATGTAGGGACATTAGTGTGAAAGGAGTTGCAGATGCCATGTTTTTAAGGATCAGTGTTTCCCTTTAAAATTCTTTGATCTTATAAATGAAATGTTTTAATAGATTAAAAGTTGCATTCTCTAAGAGGAATATAGGAGTGGAGAGATTTGTGATAGGTAGATATCTGGGATTTACTATAACTTGGAGAAGGCAGAGACATTCTCAGATCTGAAAACCCTGGCTTAGAAACCCAAATCAGATCACTCTGTGGTCTAGGCCAACCTAAACAGAACCTGAGGTGCAGGAAAATTGTATGTGTGCAACTGGTATATAGGTGAAATATGGAAAAGTTGGATTTAGACAAGAAAATATTTGAAAATCACATATCTGACAAAGGACTTGTATCCAGTATAAAGAACTCTTAAAACTCAGCAGCAAGAAGACAACCCAGTTTAAAAAATGGGCAAAATATCTGAACAGAAATTTCACCAAAGAGGATAAATAGATGAAAAATAAACAGATGAAATGTTGTTCAACATCTTTAGCCATGAGAAGAATGCAAATTTAAACCATGATGAAATACCACTACATACCCATAAGAATGGTTAAAATAAAAAATACTGACAGTACCAAGTGCTGACAAGGGCATGGAGCAACTAGAACTCTCATACACAGCTGATGGGAATATTAAATGCACAGCCATTCTAGAAAACAGCTTGGAAGTTTCTTGAAAAGATAAGCAGGCAGAATAACACTCTCCCCTACAAATGCTCATACCCTAATTTCCAGATCACATGAAGATGTTACCTTTAAAAGCAAAGGGGATTTTGCAGATGTGATTAAGAGTATGAACTTTGAACTTGTGAAATTATCCTGAATTTTATCAGGGTGGACCCAATCTAAGCAAGAATCCTTAGAAGCAGATAACCTTTCATGGTTGGGTCAGAGAGAGAGATATGATAATGGAAGAAAGGTCAGAGAGGATGAGAGAAGGGTTAGAAAGAGATGTATGTGAAGGGACTGGACTTGACTGTCCATTGCTGGCTGTGCAGGTGGAGAAAGGGGGTCAAAAGGCAAGTTCCATGACCTCAAGGAACTGAACCTAAATGGATTCTCTCTGAGGGCCTCCAGAAAGAAATACAATCCTGCTGATAATTTGAATTTAGGCCAGTAAGACCTTTCTGACCTACAAAACTGTAAGATAATAAATTTGTAACGCTTAAGTCACTAAGTTTGTGTAATTTTTAAGGGCAGCAATAGAAAACAAATATATCACAAAATCTGGAAATCCTACTTGTGGGTATTTCATCTAGAGAAATGAACAGTTATGTTCACAGAAAAACCAATATGTGGATGTTGATAGCAGCTTTTTTCATAGTCACCAAAGCCTAGAAACAACCCAAATGACTTTCAGTGGGTGAATG
This sequence comes from Macaca fascicularis, assembly GCF_037993035.2. Lineage (NCBI taxonomy): Eukaryota > Metazoa > Chordata > Mammalia > Primates > Cercopithecidae > Macaca > Macaca fascicularis. The sequence continues at coordinate 51,519,062 of NC_088390.1, forward strand.
GCTAAACAAATTGTGGTATATCCATGCAATGAAATAAAACCCAGTAATAAAAACAAACTACTGATACACACAACAATCTGGATGAATGTCAAAGGCATTATGCTGGGTGAAAGAAGCCCGTCTCAGGTTACGTAATACATGATTATTTATATGATATTTTCGAAAAGGCAAAACTACAGTTACGGAGAATAGAGCAGTAATTGCCAGGAGTTGGGGTGGGGAAGGGTGTGTTATAAAAGCACAGCAGGAGAGCACTTGAAATGATAAAACTGTTCTGTATCTTGATTATAGTGGTGGTAAAATAACTAGACATGTGTTACAAATTCATAGAACTCTGCACTCCCCCAAAAGTCACTTTTTTTCTGTATTAAAAAATAATAAACTTAAACTATAACAACTCAATGACAAAACAAGGCAAAACAATGAAACAAATCTCATTGCTGACACAGCTGTCTGGGAATTTCCAGTCCCAGAGAATGAATGTATCACATACATGGTTGGGGAAGGAGACATAGTTACTTCTCTTTCCTTTGTGCCCTGGAAGCCCCTCAACATCTTTCTAGAAGTAGAAGGTGCTCCAGCAGGGGTTTTGGAGACTTACCTAAGTCTTTTCCTTTTCCAGTAAAAGGAGGAGCTGGTGTAGATAACCTCTACAGTTCTTCACAGCAGGTAACTAGGACTCAGTTCAGTCCTTGTGTAGGTGCAGGGTGACCACCTGTCCTGGCTTGCCCAGAGCTGAGAGAGTTCCCAGGATTTGGGACCTCCAGTTTAAAAATCAGGAGTCAGTTACTCTAACATGACTCAGGGAAGTCACATAACTTATCTGAGGCTTAGTTTTTTTCTCACATGCAAAATAGAAATAATGCTTGCCCTATCTCACCAAGTTATTATGACATGCAAACTTTAAACTGTAACTTCTATGTAAATGTGAGTTGGTGGGATTATTACTAACTTTTAAAAGAAACTGGACTTAGGGACAGTCTAAAAATTTGGAAAAATAAAAGTATTATTAAAGGAAGTTATGCAGTTGGAATATGTGTGTGTATCTGACTGCAGCATTGTTCAGTTTGCAGCTTCAGTTTTGAGGCTATAAGAATATATGCATCCAAGAAAGTAACTTTTGATTTTTGTAATCTGCTGAAGTTTTAGTTACCTGGATTCCAGGACAGGCTATGGCAGTGAACCTTGGCTACACACTGAAATCACCTAGAATCCTTAAAACACAGGTGCCAGGGTCCTGTTCTCAGAGAGTCAGGTTTAATGGGTCTGGGGTTTGGCTAGGCTTTGTAAATTCTAAAATCTCTCCAGGTGATTCTAATGTGCTACGAAGGGCCTCTTAATATACCAGACCTGGTCATCGCCCAAATGGGCTTGCACCTTGAAGATAGTGCCACTTGGAAGTTTGTTCTTACTACTAACCCAGATCAGTCAAAACTTACCTACAGTTGAGTGAGCTCCCTCCACAAGAAAAAAGTCTTAGATATGCCTCTAAGTGAGAGGACTTCTGATCTCAATAGGGCAATAACTCACATCTAAAAAGAATGCCCAATGGTGGGACCAGTCACTCAGGGTAATAATACTATAATTATTGCTGTTTTCATTATCCAAAGGAGGACAGTTCTGGATTGGGGGATGTATTAGTTTGCTAGGACTGCCAAAACAAAGCACACAAACTGAGTGGCTTAAGCAACAGAAATTTATTGTCTGACAGTTTGGAGGCTAGAAGTCCAAGGTCAATGTGTCAGCTGGGCACTGCTCCCTCTGAAGGCCCTGGGGGCAGGGGAGGGGGCTTCTATTCTAGGCCTCTCTCCTAGCATCTCCTAGGTAGTTCTCTGGCTTGTGGCAACAGTGCCCATTTTAGGACTTCAACATACAAATTTTTGGGGGACACAGTTCAACCCATAACATGAGAGCGGTCAATTTCCATATACATGGCACCATGTATCTTATTCAGGTGTACTCTAAAATACCATGATGGGGTATGGTCAAAATGGACTGGAATCTGCCCTAGGCTTCAATGGGGAGGTATTCCCTGGTCAGCAAGGAAAAGCTACAGAAGGCTAATTCACAGATTATTCCTTATAGATAAATCAATAATTTTGGCTGACGTTAGAGGTTTTAAAAACTCAGTCTTCGGCAAAATAAGAATTATTTAAAGGAGTTAGTAAGTTCCCCCTCAATAAGAATATCTAAGCAAAATATTGATGAGCTATTGGCCAGGGGTGCTTTGGAAGGATTCTTTCATTTGAAAGGTGGTTGGACTAGAGGAACTTACAAATTCACCTCAACTCTAGGATTTTGTGCTTCTTGCAAAGACTATTCAGAGGCACACCGGATGTTTTGTGGTACAGTTCTGCACCAGGCACTATATCCAAAGGAAGGATACTTTAGACATGGCTCTAAGTCCAAAGAGTTAATGTGAAAATCCTAATGATGCATCAGCTCTGCTAAAATCCATTGCTGGTTTTACACACAAAAGCTTTCAAGGTAGAAAATAATAGGTCCAGGATCTTTGACAATAGCAAAATAAAGACGGTAAACTCAGATGCCCTGCAGGACTGCCCAGCCAATGATACTGCTCTGAGATATTTAAGTTGACATCCATAATCACAGCATTGGCCCCAGTTCTTTCTCTGTCATGAAACTTGGCCCTCCACAGAGAATGAAAACATAAATATCACATCTGTGACAACTCTAGCATTTCTAGCAGGAAAAACAAAGCCTGAATAAGCACCAAATGCAGTGAATCTAACCACACAATGGTAAAACAGTTATTTCAATACAGATTTTCATTTCAAAAAATGATTTTTGTTGTTTCCACAATAATCAATTTAGTTATTGACAATGCAGATCAGGCCTCATTCATGGCCATAACGTAATCTCTGATCTTTCCAGTTCCTACAACACTACAAATATTCACAGGATTATATATAGAATTCTAAAGCAAAATAATCCTAGAAAATATAAGTGAAAATAAAAATATATAATCCAATCAGATACACTTTTTTCATACATAATACATCACTAGCCCTTTTTTCTTATAAAGGGCATGCTCACTATAGAGTAGTATGCAGAAAAATATAATGAATAAAATAGATATCACAAATAATGTCATCTAATATTTTTTTCAGATCTTCTATGGTGTTTATATATACAATACTGTTGGTTTTATATTGTATATGGATCTGTTTCCTTTTATTACCACTTGATGTTATACTGTGATACTTTCCTGGTATCATTAAACATTATTAAACACTTTCTATCATGTTAGATATCATATTTTATTTAGACATTCCCCTGTTTTCAGGAATTTAGGCAATCATCTGTATTTTAAATCATGCTTTAACAAGCCTTTTAAGCATTTTTTTATTTTGGTCTAAACTTGGGGTCATTTGTGAGCGTAAATTCACAGAAGAAGAAATTTTTAGGGCTCTCGATAGATATTCCAAGACTGCTTTCCAGAAAGTTTGTGGTGATTCATAGATGCCCTAAGAATACCTGAGGATATCTATGTCATGTACCTGCACTAATGTAATTACTGTGTTTTAAAAAATACTTTGGTTTTATTATATCTTCAATAATTAATCGGTAATTCTAAGGAAGCCTTATATCGTAGGTGGGAAGGTTTGTTTGAAATTGGCAGGAAACAAGGTACTGGAATAGATTACTGAGGGAGTTTGCATTGTCCACAGCCATAAAGGTTCACTTCACAGAGTAAATAACACAAAATTATCTGTCCTGGATTGTTTAGACATTCAATTGCTTGAATGTCCAGGGACAAACCACTTGATCTCTTCTAAGTATTTCATGTCAGTGTCTTTAGAAATAGTTTTAACATAATTTTGATTGAAATAATTTTTCAGAAAGCCCATTTCACTTGTTAAGGCATTTCATCTTTAGCTGAACTTTAAGTATGCTATGGGATAAACCAGAAACAAGGAGACTTGATTCTCCACACCATATTTCATTGATTCTAAGACACACATTTTTCACATCTAAGCATCTTTAGCATTTGGGTGTAAAATAGGCACTGCTAGCACTTTCAGATCCCTCTACCACTCTCATGCATGATAGCTCCCTGTGCTTTCACTCTCAACATTCAGAACCTGCACCTCTTTGTTGGAGGGCTGTCCTCGGGCTACAGGAACATGCTTTGACTACATTACAGGCTGGAAGCACCTGGAAATTTACACCCACCCCCCACGCCCATTCAATAACTCACGGTGTAGAGGTATAAATACTCCTGGTTCTCTGGCCTCTGACTTGAACCTACTGTAGAACCTTTTTGTCTCCAGGGCTCTCCTGTGGGAGTAAACCAAAGTCATCTCCAGAATAGGCTTTGCTTGACAACATCACAATTTTTGTGGGTTTTTTTCCCCCTTCCCTTTGGGTCGGTTCTATTTCTCTATTCCCCTACTACTTTTCACCCTTGGGTCATTTCCTAATTCACAAAATCCTTATGTCAGAGGAATTAAACACATTACAGGGAGTGTCTTACAATAAATGATGTCTTGCAGTTGCTGTCGGCCAGCGGACATAGTGATATGGTTGTCTTTGCCTGTGCACGCATGAATTTGGTTGTTCTTTCCATGATATGACTGGACTGTTATTCCTTTACTTTTTGGCTAATAAACCATTTAAGGACAATTGAGAAAGGAGTATGAACCCTGATTGTTATCTAAAAATTTTCTATTAAGTCCTTCTGACAAGATAAAATACGTGCCAGCATCAGAGTTGTAGAATGGATGTCTAAGACAGGGAAAAAAAATCTCAGAGACTGCAGTAGAATGTTCCTTTAAGAAATGTTATTTATCTTGATGGCAGGGAGGGTGTTATTGTGAAAAAATGTGGTTTATGACAACTGTGATTCAAAAAAGAGATGCAGAAAGAGTTCAATTCTGAATGTACAGAGCTTTGTAAATATCATAATTTATTTATATTTCATTTTCTTTTACATACATGATTTTTAAAAATCTATGCTGAAACAGTTCCCTTGTATTTACTTAAAGGGCTATAAGATAAAAATTCTAAGTACTACGTCATATTTTAAATCTTTTTTTCATTTTTATTTATACACAAAATAATGATAAGTCTTATAACTGATGAAATACTAATTGGGAATACGGTACTTATAGACACAGAAGAAATACAATCAATGAACAGTCTTAATTGGAAAAACTAAGGTAACTTCATAGACTTCTCACCTTCCATTTGTAGTGGGAGCTCTATTGGTAAGTGAGGAACCACCAGTGCTTGGTCATATTCTTGAAATTGTGTATATTTTATTAAATATTTCTTATTCCTCCAATATCTGTGTGTGTGTGTGTGTATATGTATACACACACTAAGTGTGTGTGTGTATGTATGCATTCTATTTTCCTTCAGATTTTCCTTATATTGAGTACTTTCATTATTCAGAGAAGTAATCCATGCATTTAATTTGGTGTCAACTTCTTATTTTTGTGTGGTAATCACCAAAGAAAAATAAAAGCTGGCATTAGATTAAATGCATAGATTACTTCTCTGAATGATAAAACTGCCTAAAGAAATAGGATCTGCTCATAAACATCTTTTCATATTCCATTCCATAGAAATTTCTGACCTTACATGTCTATATTACCTATTCCTATAAGGTAACTTTATTATCTACTCAATTTGTTTTGTCTTCCTGTTTTCTCTTCTCATATGTGCTGATGAAAGATGAATTTCTCCACTGCGAAACAGAACAGTCAAGCAATTCCAGTGGGGTTAGTTATAGATGAGATAATTTCTGCAATTTCAGAGTACTGTGGCAATACATAGCTCCCTTGTGCCAAATCAATTCTTCAGTAACATGATTAATTAACCCATAAGAACAGTTTGCTGCTGCTCTGAAATGCACTAACCTTGTATTTTGGTTTCAGGCTTTATCTACCCTTCTAAACCAAAATCATTCTGTGGTATTTCTTCAGAACCTTGGGCAAATCAACAATGTGTGAGTACGTGCTTTACAATCCTTTTACTGCAATCATACTGTGAGTTTTATGGCCCAACTTAAGTAGCATGCACTTCCTTCTTCAGCAAAATTCATTATATTGTTCCCACATTAGTGGAACTAGTTAATATAGACATGCTTACTTAAACCCCCACCTCATTTTCTTTATAATTCCCCTGCCAGAAGCAGGAAACAACTAAAATAGTTTTTTTTTTTTTTAAAAACACAATGTTACATTTTAAATTTATTTTGTAAACTTTTATTAGATTTTACTGTGTCATGTCTTGCACGAGGAATGAAAAAAAATATATGGACTCTGAGTTAATAATAAAGGACTCACAGTCTACCAGGAGAGATGACACATGCCCTACTTTCCTATCCAAATTAATTACATATATAGTGTGATCGATACTTTATTAAAAGGTATGCAGCAATAGGGGACCGGGGTAGGATTTCTGAGTTGGAACCCTTCCAGTTAACCTTCTCAGCCTCCAGGGTTTTAGAATAAAATATCCCAAAGCAACAACAGATCCTGGCCAGTTTTCTGTTTTCCCATTTCCTTCCCACCTCCACCTGATTTACCCACCTAGCTACTGATGTTGAGTGGAACAGCCACAGTGAGAGAGACCAGTTGGCTTTAATCAGAGTTCCAGTTTTCGTTACCACATGCAGAAAGAGAAGGTAGAACCAGAATTCAGGCCTCTAAGACTCAGTAACCCAGCTCAGTAGATAAAAGTAAATTAGTAAATATGGTAACCAAATGAGTGTCTGGACAAACAGGCCAGCAACTCTCTTGAGGGGCAAGTTCTTGCTCCACCACTCCTGAGTGGGAAGGGGGGCTGGGCAGGTGTGTAAAAATGCAGGCATGGCATCTATAGAGTGCCAGCCCTGGGCATGGGGAAGGCAGCATGTGTCAAGGAGCTCTTCAAAGAAGAGGTGAAATGAGAGCAGAGTCTTGATGTGTGAGAAGAAATCTCATGCAGGAATTGGGCAAGAGAAGCTTCCTAGACAGAGAACAGCATATCTGATCAACTGTTGGGGATAAGAAATGAGGCTAGAGAGAAAGCCAGGGGCTCAGATAGTAGAAGGTGCTAGGGAACTACTGAAGACTAGCAAGGGAGCAATAGAAGCAATTTTGTGTTATAGAAAGATAATTCTGACAGAAATGTGATGGGTAGATTGATGGGGACAGGTGTGGTGGAGAAGGAAGAAGCTATATCACCTATGTTGAAATCATCCGGGTAAGAAATGAGAAAGACTTGAAAAATAAATAGGCCATGTTTGCATGAAACAAAGAAAAGGGAATATATATTTAAGACATGTTTTAGGATGTATTCCTTTTTTTAATCCTAAACTCACCAGTTAGGTAAATCACTGCCTAGGGAAGCAGCAGAGACAGGCCAAAAGGGTTACTTTAATGGAGCACTCTCCACAAAGAAACACCAGGAATAGGGAATAAATGATCCGAGCAACATTAATTTCAGGCAACTTGCAGTTCTTTCCTTCCCTTGGGGTCACTGCTCAACTCTGTGGGCTGTCTTAGTCCATTCAGGAGCTGCTATAACTAAATATCTTAGACTGGGTAATTTATAAACAATATAAATGTATTGTTCACAGTTCTGGAGGCTGGAAAGTGCAAGATCAAGGTGCCAGCAGATTTAGCTTCTGGTGAGGGCTTGCTCTCTGCTTCAAAGATGGCGACTTCTTGCTGCATCCTCACAAGGCAGAAGGGGCAAACAGGTTCCCTGAAGCCTCTTTCATAGGGGTACTAATCCCATTCACCAGGATGGAGCCTCATGACCTAATCACCTCCCCAGAGCCCTACCTCTTAATACTGGTACCTTGGGGGTTAGGTTTCAATATATGAAATTAAGGGCTGGGCACAAACACTCAGACCACAGCAGAGGCTTATCTAGTGCTAAGGCACTCTGGGTTAAGATGTTCTAATGTTATTGTCCGAATTGATTTCCATTGAGAGAACATGTGGATGGAATGGAAAAGTCCTCATTCAGGTCCAGCAGGTGTTACTGCTACTCCTGTGATCCTTTGGGGTTCACAGAAATCAATCTAATCCTCCAGTCTGGACCACATTGGGCTGGAGGAAGCTCATTGCGGTTGTCCAAGGTCCCACTACCTAAACACACCACATAGTCATTTCCATTCTAGGGGACAAATGTCATTGAGGTTTTGCTGCTCCCTGGAACTTGGTCCAGAAGGTTAAGCCCAGTACCTTTCTCTGAGCCCTACCAACATTTTTGTTCTTTTTTCTCCTCCTCACAGCCAGGGGAATTATTTCCTAGACAGTGAGTAAGAAAGCCTCATCTTCCTCATCATATGTGCTCTCAAATCTTTGCCCTAAATCATAAATCCTTTCTAGTTCCCCAAAGAGCTAGATTTTGGAAACTCAAAAGAACATGCTTTTTCCTGCTTTCTGATATCACACCCTTTCTTAGTGTAATGAACGTTAAATGGCCCAGTAATTCAAATATCTGATAAGGAATGGGAAGAAAGAAAATAAATGGAAAAAATTTTGGTTAATTTCAATTGTATAGCCTTTACATAGAATACGAATTACACAGGGCTAGAAACACATATATCTCACATTGTATCCCTACTACTCAGTGAAGTGTCTGGCATCTAGTAGCTCTCAGTAAGTGTGTAAGTGAGTAAATGAATACAAAAAGACAAAATCCCTGCCCTCATGAAGCTCCCATTATTACTCCCATTATTGAGGAAGGTAACAACAAAATAAGATTAGGGCAAACTGATAATGTAAAAGAAATAAACAGGGTAGAGTGATACAGAGAATAATTGGATGATGGGGGAATGGAATGGGAGACAGAACTATTAATCTGATTGTCCTTTCCCTCAGAACAGCCCAACCCCCAAAAGTAAAAATTGAACTTTTGAAAAAAGTAGACAGAAACAGTATAAGTTTAAATGTAAAAAGTCGTATCAAGAAAGCAAACACAGAATTGCAGTTAATATTTACAAAATCATTATGCAGACACACTATTACATGTAGACAGTTGTAGTTAAAACACCTTGGGTATTTCATTTCTAAAGTGAAGCTCCACAGGCACATTCTGTTTAAGGTTCTTTTCATTCTCTCAAAAGTTATACGCAATAGAGTGTGTAAGTTGTTTTAATAATAGTTCAGTTCTTTACGTACATTGTAAAAATGTCAAGCATGTTGATTCTTCAAAAAGTTGCATTTCAGTTAGAAAATAAAAATGTCCCATTTCTCCTGAGAAAAAGGATAACATTTTCTGATTGTTCAAACACTTTATGAAAGTATCATTTGACTCTATATTTTGACAGCTGCTTTGCATTTATTATTGGAGAAGCTCTTCATACGGCATCTTCCTTTTTTTTCCTTTTCTAGTCAAGAGGTGTTAATATTATTTTGGAATTATTCAAATTTAAGAGAGTGATAAAGGGTTGCTCTTCAGGGGTTCTTAATAAACAACCCCCTAACTTCTTACCCCTTTAAAAGGTTTTTTAGGGGAAAAAAAAAGAAAGAAAAATGGTTTTGGACTATGAGCTCCTTGTTTTGAGAATCATTACCATTTAGCCTCGTAGCATACAAATTTCACATTTTGCCTGGCATGTAGTAGGTGCTCAGGAAGTGTTTGTTGAGTTGAACTGGTTTTGGAAAAGGCAAGGGATTACTATCCTTATTATTCAGATAGGGAAAGTGAGGCCCAAAGAGCTGGAAGATGCATTTGTATTGTGCTTGGTACTTTACTGAACATTCTCACCCAAGTTAGCTCATTTAAAAGTTGGTCCTTGCCACCATTACATGTAAAGTAGGAAGAGAAGAGTAATGATGTGTTTGACATATAGTGAACTAGTCACTGCTACACTTCCCTCTGTACAGCAAGTCAGTCTCTGCAGCTAAAGGAAATCTAAAACCTAATGATTAAAAATCTCAGGTTTTTGGACTTGGTGGAAGGAAGGTTATTCTTCCAAGGGCAAAAACAAAAAACAAACAAAAAACCCAGAAAATCTATAGGAACCTTTGGACTAAAAACAAGTCCTATCATACATTAAAAAAAAAAAAGGCTCACATACACTTTTGGTGGTAATGTAAGCTGGTCCTACTTTTATGGAGGAGAATTTATGAATATATACCAAAATTAAAATGAATGTAACTTTGACCTAGCTTTGATCAAGAAATTTAGGAATGTATTCACACTATAGACATACTAGCACAAGAGTGCAAAGATATATGAGGAAAAGGACGTAATGAATATATAAATGTTCACTGTGACATTGTTGGTAATAAGAAAACTTAAAACATTTTAGCGTGCAAAAAATTGCTGGCCACACAAATTATGGGTTATGTGGGTAGTGATATTTTATGTAGATATTTGAAATAAAAGATTAATCTATGTATTGACATGAAAAAATGACCACAACATTAACACGTCAAAAACAAGCTGCTTAATAGTGTGATTTCCTTTGAGTAAAATCACTTACCACAGTATTAGTGACTGCTACCTCTCGAAGGTGAAATGGGCTATCTCTTACTTTATTCTCTTCCATAGGACTTGATTTTTTAAAAATAAAATAGATTAGTTTTAAAATTCAAAAATTAAGAAGAAGCTGTTTAGTTCTGGCCACACAAAAACTTTTTTGTTGTTGTTTTTTAAAATCAAGAGTAAGTGGAACCCAGGAAATGATTAGCAATTGTTCTACTTCACCACAGTGCTTAGCACGGTGCTTGTGATATTGTTGGTGCTCAATAAATATTTTGAAGGAATGAGTGAGTAAGGTTGATTGATGTTAAAGAAAGACTGGCTACTCATCAACACATAATGTGAGGGTCCTATTTGCACTGGAAAAGGACTTGCTAAGCCCTGACCATGTTTTTTTGAACATTTCTTATGGCATTGACCTGATGGTTTAGAGGTCACGCAAGTTTTATGAAGAGGGAATCTGAGAGAGTGGCCAACTGGTCCAGTCCATTCACACACTGAACCTCCTCAGCAACATTCCCCACGTAAGGAATTCAGATTGACTGAAATCTGCTGGGACAGTGCTTCCATTTTCTCCTGGGAAATCCTTTTCTTATCAGCTTTAACTACTAGAAAGTTCCTTATGGCATTGAACTAGAATCTGCCTTTTTATAAATTGTACCCATAGACAATGAATCTAAGCAGTTCCGCATAGTGGTTTAGAGAACAGGCTCTGGAATCACAGATCTGCCTTGAACCCTAGCTTCTACACATAGCTGCTTTGTGACCCTTAGGCAAAGATTACTAACTCTCTAAACCTAAGTTTTTTCTTTTAGAAATGGGGATCATTACAGTTCCTATTTCATGGAATGGTTTTAAGAAGATCATAAATAAATATATGCAAACTGCTCATCACCATGTCTGACACAAAATGCTCAATAAATAATATCATTACACTTGTCTAGGCCTTTTTCACTAGGTATTTGACAGAAACAGGGAGGCAAGTAGTACAAAACAGCAGTTAAAGGATGAGGTGTCTCTGTCGGTGGGCTGTGTGCCTGAGTACTTTGATTTCAGGCGACTCAAGCACCTGCTTTGTTTTGCTCACTAGAAACAAATTAGAAAACTCTCCAAGCAGGGGGAGAGATATTTCATAGTATTAATCTGACAAAAACAAAAAGTTTGTACTTTCACAATTATAGACACTAACTTACAGAATACCTCATTCACCTTTGGGGGGGGTGCAAGGAAATAGGTCCCTCTGGGGCTTCTCTCAAAACTTGTCTTCCCAGAGCTTCCTAACATTCAAATGGCTGTCAGGCAAAACACAAGTCTTCTCTAGCCATCCTGAAACATTTCTCATGGCTAATGACTACCTATCAGTCTGGAGTTGACTTTATATTATTACTCAAGGCATAAATCATAAATCCTAAATGTAATCAGGAATGTATAGTTGAGCACAATGTATATATATATCTTTACCATATAAATCTGTATTATACACCATATGAAATTCGGTAGACTAGGAGACTTAGGATCTCAGTTAACTCATCTATAAAATGGTTACAATGAATGGTTCTTAGACTATGTTTTAAGGACTTCTAGGACTGCACAGCAGTGCTGGGGGCTGCTTGACTTGGGCTTTAGGCTTCCATCTTGTTTTGAGTAGAGCAGCAATGTTTTAACAGATACCTCTCTTCTCATCAGCTCCCCTCAAACCATCCCTCTTGGAAGGGCAACCTAAGCAGGACAAACCATGCCTTTCACTTTAGAAAAACATGAGCTGCTGAAAGAAATCTGTTGAAACAATATCACAAACAGCGCGCCTACTTGGCGAAGGCTTGGATGCAGAGAAGGGGGAAGGGTTTATAGGAGAAGAATAGTGGGGTTATAGAGGGGCCATGTTCGACTGAAGAGGTGCCTTCTGAATCTCTGTGGAATGCACAGCTGTGGAGCCAGCTGCATCAACACAATCACAGTGTCCTGCGTGATGGGCTGTGACCTCCCTCTGTGGGGACAGCAGGGTGTGAGGGAAGGGGGACTGGACATGGAATCAGAAGACTTAGGAGTGAGTCTCGGTGCTGGGACAGGGAGCTTCCTCTCTCTGAACTGCTATTTCCCTACTGAAAACGAAGAATAAACATACCCACCAGATCAGCTTCACAGGCATGTTCTATGGTTTAAAGAAAGTGAGGTCTGCAAAGCATTTTGTAAATTAGAAAGCTCAACAAAGATATAAGCTGTATTCATTAGCCCAGGAGATGTCTAAATGTGACCCTTAAATTCCAAAAAGCTTGCTAAGATCACTGTCCTAATATGTGAATATAAAAAGTTAGTGAATTATCAAATAAATGAGGCATTTCCTTATGTTCATACACTTTTTCTATGTCAATTATAAAAACCATTGTATCTGAGACCCTATGAAGAACTACATATGAAATTACAAAGACAGATCTAATTATATATGAAAAAGTATATATATTATAAAGTCTAATTATATGTGATTTCAAAAAATATGACTAGATTATTCTTAAGGAACTACTGTAGTGGCAATTGATTTTTTAAATGTATACAGAAATATCAAAAGTTTTACAAAAATACCCAAAGTCCAGATCTCCATTTCACACTTCAACAAGTAGTGCATGCTTTACTCCTATTTTAGACTGTTGCATCTCAGAATTGAATGTTATGTGTCTCTGCTCACGTCATCCATGTAGCTCCACTTCCTAAGGAAAACCATCAACTTCTCTGGTTGGGGAGTTGTCTAGAGAAATCCGCTTCATTCTCCTCTGAGCGAGACAGATTCAGGACACTCATCACAGGATGGATCCAGGATGTAGTCTGTGTTACGTGACTTGAACAGAACAAGAATGCAATTAGAATCTGAAAGACTGTCTTTCTACTCATCCATGCAAGTATTGATCCTGGTGACATGGCTTCTACCCCAGTAAAGTCCCTGTGAGAGGAAGCAGTTAGAACTAGATCCAATAGTTTTAATAAGTTTTAGACACATTTTAAGTTTCAACGAAAACCATTTCTTTCTTTTTTCTTTGGTTAAAAAGGAATGCAGGTGAATGCAGCATCTCTAACTCCTTTCCTTTCAGTATCTGACATTCAGTCAGTCAGCAAGTCCAATGACTGCCTTCCTGTAACATCTCTGGGATCTGTTTCTTGCTCTCCTTTTTCAATGAAATAGTCTGGGTCACTGAAATGGTTTGCCTCCCTGACTCTGCTCTAGTTCTAATTCATTCTCTACTCCAGCCAAATAACTTTCTAAATGACAAATCATACACTGTTACTCACTTGGTAAACATTCAATGAAATACTTTGTTTTTTTAGCTTCCTCAACAATACCTTTTTTTTTTTTTTTTTGAGACAGAGTCTTGCTCTGTCACCTAGGCTGGAGTGGAGCCACACAATCTCAGCTCACTATAACCTCTGTCCCCTGGGATTCAAGGAATTCTCATACCTCAGCCTCCCAAGTAGCCAGGACTAAAGGTGCATGCCACCACACCTGGCTAATTTTTGTATTATTGGTAGAGACAGGGTTTCACCATATTGGCCAGGCTGGTCTGGAACTCTTGGGCTTAAGTGATCCACCCACCTTGGCCTCCCAAAGTGTTGGGATTACAGGCGTGAGCCACTGCACCCCACTAACAATATCTTCTTCTTTCCCATAATCCTTTCCCATGAGAAATTAACTTTATTAATTCTAAAAAACCAAATATCCCTTAAGAATCCGCCAATCTGTGCCCATGGTCTTATCTCTTATTACATTAACTTATAAATGCTTGTTTATTTTTAGGCCTTCCTACTACATATAAAGCTCCTTAATGGCAGGAGCTATGTTTCTTATCTCTGAATTTGTGGGGCCTAACATGATCTCAGAACAAATGACCAGCATCCTGAAAAGTGTTTCAGGGAAATAACACAAGCAGAGATGAGAAAGGAAGTACAAAAGATATTGCATATGTCTAGGAAGTGGTGACACATCACAAAATCGTGCTCTTAACCTGGTGGATGGTATTTCTTACACTTAGTGTCCTACTCCCAGCCTTTGGCTGGATGACTCTCCTAAATCCATCACCATCTTCCCAACTCCGAGTGCACAAATTAGGACGAGGATTTGATTCTTCTCCTTGGACACTGTTTCTAGCCCTGGTTTACCTCACTGCCTTCATCCATCCTAGATCAGTTTCCCTAGCCTTCGTCCTTCCCAAACTCAACCTGAGAAGCAGCACCGTGTCTTAGATCAAGTGCATCTGAAGGCCAGTACTTATAAAGATTACTTAAGATTGTGGATCGGAAAGTGCCTCCTACATTATAAAGTAACATTTTCCAAAGTTATGTTCCCAAGAGTTTTAAATAAATGTTATGTGAAGAATAGCATGGCACAGTGGCTCATGCCTGTAATCCCAGTTACTGACTTGGGAGGCTAATATGGGAGGACGGCTGGAACTCAGAAGTTTGAGGCTGCAGTGAGGTATGATCCACTACATTCCATCCTGGGTGACAAAACAAGACCCTGTCTCAATCAATCAATCAATCAATCAACCAATTAATCAATGTTATGTTAAGAATATAATTCTACAGTCAAATAAGTTTGACATAATGGAATAGGTTTCTTTACTATAGGATTTCCCAGAGACTTTAATATGCTAATGTGCTATATGCTAATGTGCTCTGTGAGTCTCCAAGACTATGTAATATTACTCAAAGTAACATATCTCTGTTAACAAACACAGGGCTTGTGTTCCATAGAACACAATTTGGGAACTATCACAAAAATGCATTCACTTTATTGGCCACTGATTACCATACTGAAAATGTTAGGTAGTACAAATGGTAAGTTCCACTGTTATTATTGGTTTGGTTTGTTTCCAATCCTATACTACACATTTTGTTCATGTCCCCACTACACAAATTGTTCAGTTCCTCTGTTTAAATATTAAAAATGTATCTTTTCATGGAAGAAGATTACTAGCAGTTTTATGATGGCATAAAAAGGGTTTCAGTTCTTTAAGAATCAAGGTGAAAGTGACAAGGCCCAGGCATCTTCATCGTTTCAAAAACTCAGAGTGTGGTTTAGTGTACAAGGAATCATTATTCTCTTGACAATAATCCACATTACTAATATCCCTTTAAAATGGTTTAATGGAATTTCTTATTATGGAGGCCAAATTTACTAAAGCATTTGATTCGGCACAGGTTAACTTCATTTCAAGGCCTTTATAAAGCTGGAAAGCTGCCTAACTTGAAAGTGGTTTAAAGAAATACTAATGAGTGTAACATGAGAGGGCTGGAATGCCACTGCAAGGTGAAATGAGGACACATCGCCTTGTTCAAAGTACATGTTTAAAACTAAAAGGGAAAAGCTTGATGAGACAGCTTTGCTTATTTTAAAATATTGGTATATATTTTAATACTTTGTTTATCAGCACATATTACTCCAAAGAAGAGACGATAATTTAAATCACTTAAATTTCTTCCTCTCCTTTGAAGTTCCATAATTGGAGGAGATGGGAAGGAAGAAAAACAGGAGCAATTACCCGAGGGTAAGTTCAGGTAGTATGCTTTGCTATTTGACTTTTTATAAATAACATTCTCATGCCTGAAATGTTACAACTGTCCATATATGAACATTCCATTAAATTGCTAATTTAAAATAATCAAAAGGAAAATGTCTAAGAAAAAAAACGTAGTTACAGACTCTGAATGGTGAATATCAGAAAGTTCTACCAGATGGTCATCCTTGCCAGTAACCTTCATTAAGCACTTTTTAATCAACAAATCAACATCTGCTCTTACTCCAAATACAAAAGTAATATAAAATTTGATTAACTTTATAACTTGATTAATCTTGTATTTGCAGTATTTTTTGTATATGTGTAAAAACACACATGCACACACCTAAGCATCAAATATGCAATTACAACAGCTACTCACTAGAAGAAATAAAACCAAAGCAACAGAGAGATGTGTTGTGTGCTTCAAGCACACATTTCAGACCCGGGTCTTTGTTAAAAATGTCCAGAACCAGTGGGACACAGTGCTTCTGAAGCTCAGGTAATGCATGGGAAGTGCCTGGCAGACAGGAGACATTCAATAAATAATTATAGCTAGTTTTATTATTAATTAGGGATTTCTGATTATTGTAAGAAAAACTTGGAATTCTTCCTATGATGCTGGAAGGGGGCCATTTGTGTGTATACCATTCAATTTTCTGTCCTAGTGAGCACTGTGGCTAAAGAGCTTTGACATAATCGGTATGATGAGATAATCCCAGATTTACTGGCTTGGAGAACATTCTAGTATTAAAAACATTTCCTCTGTGATTTGTGTGCTTGGTAATTCAGCTGATAAGAGAGAGAATAAATCAGCCCTGTTGACTCTGTTTAATTAATAAAGACCCCATGGTTCATAAAGGGAGATGTTGCTACTTAGTATAAAAAATTTAGAGGTTTGGAAAATAAATGAAGCTTACTATGGAACGTGAAAATTTTCCATTTGAACATACAGTACCTCTGGCAAATTCTCCTAAAGAGACAGTGCATCTGACCTGATTTGGAGAGCAGTCAACAGCACTTCAGATATATTTGAAAATCTCAAAAGCATAATACTATTTGCCTCTGAATGGTTGCCAAATCCATTGTTGGAAAACAATAATATTCGATTTGGGAAGATAACAGTATTGTGTGTTTTAAAAAATAATATTAGTAAACAGAAAGACACATTTTAGAGCTTATTAAAAAAACTAAGAGGACATGCTTTATTTTATTGGCATAGAAATGTAAGTGAATTATTTAAATCCCATTATAATTACCCTCCTTATGTTTCTTACCTCCTAGTTAAAGGAGCAAAATGTTTTCTTTCAAAATAAAAATTAGGACAACCTGTTAAACAGAAAGGGTTTAAAGACAAAAAGGACACTTGTTCTGTAGAAATTCATTCTTACAAGCGTCTGTGATGATGAAAGACATTCTTTTGTTAATCTTCCATCATAGATGGCACTATTTATACATCATTGTGAATTTGCATATACTATTTTATCATGTTTAAGATAAAGCTGTGGAATAAAGAGCCAAAAGTAATTAACTTCCAGTGTCATTTTTGGGGGGAGAGGTGATAATTGTATGTATATAGTATTTATATAAACCAGAAAACAAAGACAAATAAGTAACTATATGTTAATATAATTTGTTTCAGGCACCAGTAACTTTGAATCGCTGGAAAATTTTACAACTGGGCATAAACTGCAAGTAGTAACGACATTAAAAGATTTATACTTAAAAACTAATCCCAATTGAAAACAAATGAGAAGGTAGGAACACAAGCTGAGCCTTGTCAATAAGATTATTAAAAAGCAACCAAACCATGATAAAGCAGCATATAATCTTATATAAATACTGGTTATGAGAATAATTACAAATTAGTAATGGGAAGTATTTATTCTAAAATACGTTTAAGAGAAAATTGCAGGCATTTTGTTCCCACTGGTATATAAGGAGTATCCTCTTACATAATTTTGGAAATATGCCACTAAAATCAAAATAAATATTTCTCATTAGTGAACTTTGTAAATATCACAGAACACTCTGAGCAATTTTTAATTAGGCATTTGGAAATCCAGTGAGGCTCTGATCAAATATTAGCAGGATCTCATCCAAATCTTTACAGTCGAGAGGACAAATTTTATTTTTATTATATATTTATGGTAATTTCTATTAAAAATCATTTATCTTTTAAAATCTTAAATTCCAATTAATTAAAAAAATATTTAGGTCTGAGATATCAAATTATATTATAAGAATCTAAAGCTATTGTAATATGTTACTTATGTATAACATTGGAAAAAATTGTTGTCACTAGACTTGTAAAAGATAAACACTGAAAAGAAAATTCCTGAGGAAAAAGTATGGAAAATATTAATTACATTTTTTCAAAGAATATCCATAGGCTGGATTTCTGTATAGAGCTAAAACATGCCAGGTACAAAGCCAATATAATTAATTTTTCAAAGAAGGAAACAACTCTGTAGTGACAGAGTACAGCCCTGAGTAACTCTTAGAAATTGATGCTGTTTTTGATCATAATGGACAAACAAAATAGAAAAAAACAAAGAACATGTCCTACTGACACTGATACCTATACACTGAATTATTAGATACTAACAAACAATTATATAGGATTGTATAGTTGGTAAATTTGTACTTTCTCATATACCTGTTGACAGTATCCACCAAAAATTTATGTTCTCCATTCCATGCCATAGAGTTGCTGCCAGGTGGCAGCTGCCTAGGCAGAGACCACATTTCCCAGCTCTCCTCACATCTTTATGTGAGCATGTGATTAGTTTCTGTCAATAGAAGGTAACAGAATTGTTTATCTTTTGTGGGTCGGGGTTTTTAAGAAGCTGGAATGCCTTCTCTACTCTCACTCTTCATCCACTAACCGAATGTAGAGGACTCTGAGGCCATCGGGGAGGGCAGAGACATGAAATGGGAGGAGCCTGGGTCTCAACATCACCACCTGAAGAAAAGCTACACCCATCAACCAGGAATCCCTGCATTGATTTGTGAGTATTAAGCCACTGAAAGCAGATGATTTGTTATTGCAGTTAGCATCACTCTAGATCACTGTCAAGCAAGACGAGAATATTTCAAGAGGAAGCTATGACTATTACTTTCTCAACAAATATATGTACAACTTCTATAAACTAAAAGCCTATCTTTCTAAAATACAGAAAATAAGTAATAACTATATATTTTCATGCTACTTTAAATATCAATAATCAAGACTGTCAGAATATAGATTAATGAATACTAAATTTAATTGGAAACAAGTTCATAAGACCACTGTCAACATTTCCATATTAAATTCCCACTGTGAGAAGTGCACAAAATGTAGAAGCTACTTTAATTTTTAGTGTTCTTATTAAAATAGAATTATATTACAAGCCATACAGGCGTTCACTTAATTTAATCAACAAAGGAAGTTTAATAAACATCTGACTAAACATTTTTCTTAATTAACAAATTTAAAACCTTAAGAAAACTAAAATTTAAAACATATTTCAACTAATTTATATTGATTATAATATTATGTTTATCTATCAAAGTTAAAATGATTACACCTCAAATTTTAAATATAAGCAAATATATTATACTACAGAATGATTTCTAAAAATCACAGAGTTGGAAGGGACTTTGAGAGGCTTCTTATGAGACCATCTCTAATGTCTTGAGGTATTTTGTCAGTATTACTGACTCCATCATGTATAAATGCTAAAGCTGCTTGAGAGTGAGTGTTACAAAGAAAAGCCTTCCATTATGATGAAAACTATAGGATAAAAATATGCCATCAACCTCTATAGTTTTCTCATGAACTTTTAAATCCTGATATTGGGAGTTATACCTGATGTAAATGACGAGTTGATGGGTGCTGACGAGTTGATGGGTGCAGCACACCAACATGGCACAAGTATACATATGTAACAAACCTGCACGTTATGCACATGTACCCTAGAACTTAAAGTATAATAATAATAAAAAAAGAATACTGATTGTTTCTAATAGTGCCACCTTAGACTTGTGACTAAATGGAATTAACTGTCTTTTAGGACCTTAGCATATATTAAAGGCAAGAAAGAATTACATTCTTATTTTCTATATGAGGAATCTGATACTAAGAAAGGTGAAACAACTTATCCCAGGTCATAAAACTAGTGCATGTTAGAGCTGGGATCTAGATCCAAATCTGACTTCTGAGAATTTAACCATTATATTAATCTCCTCGCTGAGGTTCTGTTTTCTGGGTTGGTGTCAGTAACAATATATAGGGAGGCTCTGGAATGGATTAAGTGACCATCTGAAAGGGGTTCTTCAGCTTTACAAGGTAAAATTAATTAAAGATGTATTGACTAGTTCATTGATTATAAATGAAATGTCTAAAGGTATTTTTTACACACACACACACACACACACACACATATATATTTTAAAGTACTTGCCATATGATATGGTTTGGCTCTGTGTACCCACCCAAATCTCATCTTGAATTGTAATCTCCATGTGTCAAGGGAGGGACCTGTAATCCCCATGTATCAAGGGAGGGAGGTGATTGGATGATGGGGACAGTTTCTTTCACACTGTTCTCGTGATACTGAGTTCTTACAAGATCAGATGGTTTAACAAGCGTCTGGCATTTCCTCTGGTTGCACTTCTCACTCCTGCTGCCTTGTGAAGAAGATGCCTGCTTCCCCTTCTGCCATGACTGTAAGTTTCAGGAGGCCTCCCCAGCCATGTGGAACTGTGAGTCAATTAAAGCTCCTTTGTTTATAAATTACCCAGTCTCAGGTGATATCTTTATAGCAGTGTGAAAACAAACTAATATACCATGAAATGCATAAGAATTGTTACCTGAATGACCATGAAATAAAAGTACTTGTAAGAAGCCTGAGTCAGAGGCTTTGTGCCAGCAGTCATATTTTTTACATCGTGTAGCAACAAATTCTTCATATATCTATTTTTGTCTAATAGGTTGTTAGTTTCTGGAGGGTAGGGAAGGGTCCTACTCATCTTTATAGCCCCAGTGTCAGGCTCACAGAAAGGGAGGTCCATAAATGTTTGGTGCATGGATACATTCCACGGATGTACTACTATTGTTATATCACTGGGTAAAAATACTCAAAAGTGGTAGACAAGCTTACTTATAATGGGGGATCAGATAAAGCAATCTTCAGATGTGGTAGTTCAGTGTACCGTCCTAAATTATTAAGAAATATGCATAAGTAAATTGATCATTATTAAAATAAGATTTAAATAGCTCCAAAGTCACCAAATAACCAGCACTACTAGTCCTTCTCATCAATATTCTCATACCCAAGTAACTTCCAAAGGTCTACTCATACATTTGGTTGTAAGTAACAGTTGAATCACTGTGATAATTCAAACCATTTTGATTAGTTTATTTTCTATATAGCTGGAGTTATATGTCAATCTACTCAAATCCCAGGTTCTGTTAAAATTATTTACATCAAACAAATACTATTTTTAGCTAAGCAAACCTTGTTTTAACTATTAGAGTATAACACTTTACTAAAGACAAATAAATATGATGGTAAGTGGCCTGGCTAACAGCTCACCCTTCCCTTCGGTCCCTAAACTGTAGAGGTGATTTTACCAGACTGGAATTTTTAGTCTTTGAAATGATGAGAATGCAGCCAAAGCCATGTTTCTAGGCACCAGATACCCAATAGATGGATGGAGATTTTCATAGAGGTACCTGCTTAATACCAACGCTAAGTAACAAAGTGCAGGTGTGATCAAAGAAGACCTCTGGCCCTCTTAATATTGAGATCATTCATTTGATAGAGATGTTCAGGTATGTGGCAGCTGGGTAAGACTTTACATCAGGTAAGCATTTTGTACTTTACAACATTCTTTGATACCAATTTTCCAATTTGCTTTTCATATAAATCTCACAGACCTTATTTTTCTCTTCAGTTTTTACAATTGATGAAACCGAGGCTCAGAGTATCAAAGCCCTGTCCGAGGTCACACAGTAATGTGACCACTACCCTCCCCGCTCTACTTCTAACTCCCTGTAATCATTTTCTACTGCAGTAACCAATTTCCACAAATTTAATGGCCTAAAACGACATAAATTTACTATCTTCTAGTTGTGTAATTCAGAAGTCCCACACAGGTCTTATTGTTCTGGAGGCTCTAGGGGAGAATTTGTTTCTTTGCTGTTCCAGGCCACTCACATTCCTTGGCTTATGGCTCCCAACTTCAAAGCCAGCAACATAATATATCCTGAATTTTGCTTCCGCTGTCATATCTCTTTCTGACTCTTTTCTTCTGCCTCCCTCTTCCACTGTTAAGGAGTCATGTGATTGGACCCATCTGGATAATCCAGAATTAGCTCCCTGTTTTAAGGTTAGTTGATTAGCAACCTTAATTCTACCTGCAACTTTAATGCTCCTTTACCATGTGACCTAGTATATTCACACTTACAGGTGCTGGGGAATAGGATGTGAACACTTTTGAGGGCCATTATTCTGCCTACCCTATTCTTCCCTTAAGCTGCTTCTTCCCCTAAGACTAGGGCCTAATGGAAAATGCACTGATTGGGATCAACTTTTGCAATTTGCCTAAAACTTGCTAAACGTTTAGCATGAAAAGTTTTATATATATATATATGTATGACACTATAATGAATATAATCTACTGAATGAAGAAAAAAGTTGCTAGGGACCTTATGAAAAGTAATTTTCGGGAGAAGCAACTATATGGACTGAACTACGTCCCTCCTAAATTCATATGTTGAATCTCCAATCCCCAGCGTGGCTGTATTTGGAGACCGGATCTCTATGGAGATAATTAGGGTTAGATGAGGTTGTAGGGTTGGCAGGACACTGGTCTGATGGAACTGGTGTCCTTGTAAGAAGAGACACCAGAGATCTCTCTCTCTGTGTGTACAAAGAGAAGAGGCCAGGTGAGGACACAGCCAGAGGTAGGCATCTAGAAGCCAGGAAGTGAATCTCACCAGAAACTAACCCTGATGGCACCTTGATCTGGGGACTTCTGCGAGAAAATAAATTTCTGTTGTTTAAGCCATGTCTGTGGTGGTTTGTTATGGCAGCCCTAGCAGACTAATACAGCAACCAAATTTGGAAGGGAAAGAGTTTGACAAAAAGTATTTGTTAGTAAATTGAAATAAAGGGTTCTGGCAGCAAGGAAAATCACACACCTTCCAAATAAAAGAATTAACCCTCAGAAAGGTTACGAGCTTCCAAAGTACTTTATGAAACCCCAAATAATTTATTTTAATATCTCAATGAAATGTGAAAAAACATGCTTCATGCCTATGTTATACCTGTCATTGGTTAAAGGAGGGGGAAAAAGGGCTTTGATGCTGAATATTTAGGTCTAGATGTTCCTTTTATTTTAGTGGGCTTTGCCATTCTGAATAACCCAAGCCAGCTGCCTGGTCTTTCATTTCATGACGATTTCTCACACAGTACTTCATATTCCTACATATCTTTGTAGGTATTTACAGAAATTCCCAAGTAAGCTGTCTCAGGTTCATGATCACTGCAATGTCTCTGCTTCTTTCACAAGGCTTTTGACTGGCCAGAGAGTGGCACAGGTGTAGGTTTTGGCTACTGGTTTCCATCTGCAGTTGTGCAAATATTGTCATTTTAAACTCCTCCATTGGCAAGTAGCAATAGTATAAAATAAGGAAGAGGACAGGGAACTAACAGCTGATAAGCACCCATTATGTGCAAGGTATTTTGCTAGGTGCTTTTTACCCCACATTTCACTCAATTCTCAAAACAATCTGGGGAGACAGATAGAAATTATTATCTTTGTTTTTGTATGAGAATAGAGGGTAGAGAGTATTGAAATAACACCACCAAGGTCACACTCAAAAGTGGTTGCATAAACATTAGAAGTTAGCTCTGTCTGATTACTAAAGTGCTTATTTTTTCCCCCATCAATTGCTTCCGCAGACTGCCAACAACAGTATTCATTCGATAAAT
Source organism: Macaca fascicularis (assembly GCF_037993035.2). Lineage (NCBI taxonomy): Eukaryota > Metazoa > Chordata > Mammalia > Primates > Cercopithecidae > Macaca > Macaca fascicularis. The sequence continues at coordinate 51,543,042 of NC_088390.1, forward strand.
ATTTATCATCCCTACAGATACCAGGCCCTGTGCTAGGTAATGAATATTCTCAACCAGTTGTCACATGGATGGTTACAGCTTTAAAGTGCAGTCTAGTAATTTCAACACCTTACAACTCATTCATAGCTAAGAAGTGTTTGGTGGCAAAATATTTAAAAAGGTCCATATTTCATCTTTTAAGTCCTTTGTTGGTTTCTTCATTGTAGCCTCATTAAGAATAAAATGCCCAGAATTCTTGCACATGTAAAAGAGAGTGAGGAGCTTACACATATTCTCCTTATCTAGTCTGAAGTCAATTGCATAGAAATTGCCCTGACACCTCATGCAGTGAGCCTTAGATCTTACTAATTTGTCAGTAGACATTTCCTCATTCACAGAATGAATCAAAGCCCCCAAATTAATGAGATCTTCAGAAGAAGGGTGTTAGGCAGTGTCCACTAAAAGCAAAAATAAGCCAGGTGCTTGCTCATGCCTGTAATCCCAGCACTTTGGGAGGCTGAGGTGGGTGGATCACCTGAGGTCAGGAGTTCAAGACCAGCCTGGCCAACATGGTGAAACCCTGTCTCTATTAAAAATATAAAAATTAGCCAGGTGTGACGGTGGGTGCCTGTAATCCCAGCTACTTGGGAAGCTGAGGTAGGAGAATCACCTGAGCCCAGGAGGCGGAGGTTGCCGCTGAGCCATTGCACTCCAGGCTGGGTGATAGAGCAGGACTTCATCTCAAAAAAAAAAAAAAAAAGCTAAAATAATTGTAAAGCATTTAGAAAAAGCTAACAGTAGTACTTTTAAAATTTCTAATTCAGAAACCATTCCTTCCTCTTCATCCTCTCCTTTCCAACCTCCCTAATTTCTAATTGCATTAGATTTACCAAAGCTAGGCTCTACTTTGCAAATAAAGTTAGGGCCTAAGAAATGATAATCTAAAATTCTTCTCTTTTGTGTTTTCCTTTGTTTATAAATGAGATGACACAATGTAACTGAAGCTTTTAACTAATACAATAGGCAGACAATACAATTTATTCACTTATAGATTATGAACCATTCTTCCCTACTTGCAAACAAACTAACTGGCTATCTTAACCCAGGTACAGACATCATTTTAGGGCATTAATGAATTTTGACTGGAGAGAAATGAGAGAAACCATGCGTACTGGAATTTAGTTATGCTGTAGAGTCATAAAAACAAAGCTCTCACATACTGAACATCTCGTAAGAAATTTGGGGTAGGGGTGTTCTCATTGTTTATTTTGTTATTCCAACCTAATAGTTGCATCATTACTGTTCATCATGGCAGAGTTCCTGTCATGTGCTAGCAATACACTCTAGAAGAAAAGATTGCAAAGATGTGGCATGTATCCTCCACACCACCTCTCCCTCTAAACCCATGGCAGACATCTCCAGCTGATCAAGGCATACATCACTGAAGCTGAATATGTCCTCAGAATTCTTCTCAAAATAATACTTGAGACAGCTATTATCGACAGAGATGGCATGAGTTAAAATCTATTTCCCTTCCCTGTTCTAGACAGAAACTTTTGTTTTATTCAAACACATAGACTTTCTAGGTTCTACTGATATACATTTGTAATGTTCTAGGTATAATACTGCCTAGGTGATAAAGAATGGAATTTATAATATGAGGAACAATATCTCAGATTTTAGGATCTGATATAAAGGCATATCAACCCAAATGAATGCATGGAGAATTACAAGCCAAATTTAAGTAACTTAAAAGCAAATGATTATATGTATTTGAAAAATCACCAACAGTATAATTCAGGGGTCCCCAACCCCTGGGCCATGGATAATTCAGGGGTCCCTAACCCCCGGGCCATGGACTCGTAGTGTTCCATGGCCTGTTAGGAGCTCAGCTGCACAGCAGGAGGTGAGCTGTGGGCAAGCAAGTACTACTGCCTGAGCTCTGCCTCTTGTCAGATCAGTGGTGGCATTAGGAGCGCAAACCCCATTGTGAACTGCACATGCAAGGGATCGAGGTTGCGTGCTCCTTATGAGAATCTAATGCCTGATGATTGAGGTGGAACAGTTTCACCCCAAAACCATCCCCCTGCCCCCGGTCCATGAAAAAAAATTATCTTCTACAAAATGGATTCCTCGTGCCAAAAAGGTTGGGAACTGCTGGTATAATTGAATATTCAAAGCAAGTACTGGACATAGACAATTTTGTATTATTTATATAAGTCATATGAAACATATATTTTACATATACTGTGAAGCGGCATCTACTAGGCATCCTCTAAGATGGTTCCCAGTGATCCCTACCTTCTGGTATTCATACTCTTGGGTAGGAGCCTCTTACACTGAACCAGGGTTGGTCATATAGCAGGAGTGATGGCAGATCAGTCACTCTGACATTGGTTATAAAAGACACCGTAGCTTTTGTCTTTCTCTCTCTCTGTCCTTTTTGTCCCTTACTTCGGGGAAGACAGCTGCCATACTGTGAGTAGCCCTACGTCTTCATGATATGGTGAGGAAGTGAAGCCTCCTGCCAATAACCTCATGAGTGAGCCTGGAACAAATACTCTAGCCGGCTCACTAAGCCACTCTTGAAGTCCCAGCCTAACACAGTGACTACAACTTCATGAGAGACCCAGAGAGAAAGTGAGAGAGTCAGAATAATCCAGTGAAGCCACTCCTGGATTCAAGATGCTCTAAACTTGAGTAAGAAAATGCATATTGGTTTAAGCTAAAATATTGGAGAAATTTATTATGCAGATATAGAGTTAATACAAGTACGAAAATAAATCACAGTGAATCTGAATCAACAGAAAGATAATAGAATACAAAAAAAGCAATTAGCAGCTATGTCTAATTTGTCATAAATTCAGTTTTATTGCAAACTTAATAACTCTCCTAATAATTTTGTTACATTATATAACACGTATAAAGCATGTGAACTTTTAAGTGGAATCATACCAAAGACTACTATAAATCTGTAACAGTATACAACTTCAAAGGGAAAAAGATAAGAAGTTGGGTAGAAAAATGGATCAAGTTAATCAGAAAATTTCATTATAGCATTCTCAAGATCATGGATACTTTGTTATTAAATTTAAGAATGTTGCAACTCTCTCTCTAAGGAGAACATAAGAAAAAAATTCCTAGAATGCACAAATACGTTTTAAAACTATATAATGTATTTTCTTTTTCACATATATATGAGGCAAGTGAGCAAGCTCTGCCCACCTGCATATATGCATATACATATTGGTATACACACACACACACACACACACACACACACACAGAAACATACACACACACACAGACATATATGTTTATTAATTCTATGAAACACTGGCTGTAGCAATGCCAACACTGATTAAATTTGTTCATCCTAGGTAAAATGCTTTCTTCTCTTGCATCAGAATTTAAGTAGATGACAAAGTGTTAATATATGTGTGATGGACATGTGGATGGGCAGGAATATTCAATGAGGATTATGTTCATCTGGACATTCTTAGGACACCACTGACAGTTATTCCCTTGCCAGAGGCTTGGCTTCCATCAGATGTTACAATTCAATTTCAGGGAAGGCAGTGACAGATGCCAATTTCAGGGAAGAGATTATGTGTATATAGACCATCATCCCTTCTGGTGTTCTGGGAGGGTGATTTCAGTCACTATTCTTAAGTAGAGGTGAGAGAGCAATGATCTGAGTCCATTACTTATTTCTTGCCTTCAAAGTATCATCTATATGGTAAATGAATCACTCTTACCTCAAAAGTTAATGCAGGCTATACAGACTGAACATTTTTGTTAGGGTAGTAAGAGAATCAAGATTGAAACAAAACAAAAATGACAAACCAAAACTAAATAGTTCCCAAAAAAAGACATATAGTAGATGTCTGCTTATGCAAACTTTACTTATCTGGCAACATCACCTAGTTGAATGCAGCTAAGAACCATGAAGAAACTCCCACCAAAATGTGAAAGCAAGGGGAGGGAGTGAAGAGGGCTAACCTTTGCTCAAAGTGTCTGTTTTGGACCAGGTGCTATGATAGGCCCTTTACATACACAAACTCCTTCATTCTGGACAGGAACCCTATGAAGGGCTAATATACTTCCCATTTTATAAATGGAGAAATTAAGCCCGGAGAGGTTAAGTAAATGTGCCTGAGGTTTAGCTATTTTATTCAGCTATTTTGTGTAGACACTGTTATTTTAATTAAAGTTTCTCCAAGTCCAAAGCCCATGCTCTTCTTTCCCTGATACCAGATGGCCTTCCTGTAATCAAATCCACCTGCAACAGAACTTACATATCACACTTGACTTACATAAGCACTCCTGCAGAACTCCATTCAAAGGCTATTTACAAGCAGTTCAAATCAGCCTCATTATCTGGCATCCGGTCCTCTCCAAATACAAAACTGGGGAAGAAGGTGACTTGTGGAGAGGGGGCAAAAGAGAATGGGCATGGGGAGAGAAACAGGGACACTGAGAGAAACAAGAGATGACAGCTGTGTCTCTACTCTGTCTTATACATCTTAATATCCCCTGTAGAACTCACTGTATTATGTATAATGATGGATGTTCATAAGGATTTTGTTCACTGGCCTCTGTATAAGAAGTCAGGGAAGTGTGTAACATATACTAAAGTAAGACTTTCATCAAGAACAGTTAAACTAAAATAAGTCTTGGTGCTTGAACAGGGTTAAGTTCCAACAACAACAACAAAAAACTAACTTACGCCAAACACCCCATTCCTTCATGAGGCTGAGTAAAAGAAGCAATGGTATATTGTTAGATTTTCTTATTTCCACTCTTTGACTTTTTTAATCTCTGGAAGACAACTTCTTATTCTTACAACCAAGTTTCTATTCTACTATTTTAAAATGAATAAAGTATAGAGCTCTTCCTAAATTGAGATCTGTTTAAAGTGTCTTTCTTGTCACATGTCAACATACTATATTAACATGAGGATATGGAGGTGGTGAGGCATGGTGTGTGTGTGTGTGTGTGTGTGTGCGCGCGCGCGTGGGTGACTTTGGAGTCAGACAACCCTGGACCTGAATCTTGGCTCTGCAATTTTACTACTGTGTGACCTTGACAAGTACAGCCTCTTTAACAGTTTCTCCTAATGAAATGGTAAGACAATGAAACCTACTATGGCCCTTTGGGGAATACATTTATTTTATCGTCTCTTTTTCTGTTTTCCTTATGTGTCAAGACTAAGGTTAAGGCAAAAAAAAATTGATGGACTTCCAAAACACACCCTTTGTGGGTATATTTTCTGAGCAAAGCAATGGGGTTAGGATAAATGTAGCGTCTCTCTGTTCTTTCCACAGACACTGAGTTGGTTCCCAGGGCAGCCAAAGGGCTTATTGACTCCCTTTTTTTTTTTTTTTTTTTTTGAGACGGAGTCTCGCTCTGTCACCCAGGCTGGAGTGCAGTGGCCGGATCTCAGCTCACTGCAAGCTCCGCCTCCCGGGTTCACGCCATTCTCCTGCCTCAGCCTCCCGAGTAGCTGGGACTACAGGCGCCCGCCACCTCGCCCGGCTAAGTTTTTGTATTTTTAGTAGAGACGGGGTTTCACTGTGTTAGCCAGGATGGTCTCGATCTCCTGACCTCGTGATCTGCCCGTCTCGGCCTCCCAAAGTGCTGGGATTACAGGCTTGAGCCACCGCGCCCGGCCTTGACTCCCTTTTGTCTCCTCTTCTGGGACTCTCTTCTCCCGCAGAGTGGGAGTCCAGCCCAAGGCTATTGTTCCAGGCTGCAAAGAACAGTGGCTTAAGCTAGCTGGGTCACAGGTAAGGAGACAAATCAACTTTCTGGCTGACCATCTCTTGTTCCCACTTCGTTCTCTGTTTTGGGTAACTGTGCCCCTAGTATTCTTTTCTCTTAAGGCACTAGTTAGATTCTGACATTCAGCTCTGGGTTAGGATATACTGACAGCCAGGTAAGTTTAGGTAAAGGAGTTCCCCACAGGGTCCAGACTCATTTACTGACATTTTTCAAAGGTCCCTGAATGCAGAACCCCAGTTAATAATGCATGCTAATTTTCTTTCTTTTAATCATGCATTTCTTTTGGGGACCTTCTAGGAGAAAGGCATGACTCAGGGCAAGATGCGGCGCACCAACATCATAATGCCATTCCAATAAGAGCCCAGCAACATCTACTTTCCACATTGTTAAGAGCATTAAATGATATAATGCATAGAGAAATATACCTAGCATATTCCTGACTATTAAGCACAAGCTAGTGCTCAGTAAACGCTCAGGCCCTCATCTTTTCCTTTATAAATTTATAAAGTTAATATCAAAAAGAGAGAAAGAAAGAAATTCAACACAGATATGAATGTACTTTTCCATTTTCCTGCCATTCCTACAGTACAGTGATTCAAAGCTTCCAGAAACTAAACATGATTAATCCTGCATACTAGAGAGCCCCTTCCAGAAGCGGTCTGATTCTGGAAGTAAAGAGTGTGGCACTAAATGTAATCTGCACATGGAATTCCTGGGTCCTCTATGCCAAAAGTTCCTTTTCTTTCACATGTTATAAACAACATCTTTGCCTGATTAATTACTTCATGCTAGAGATTGCAAGAAAAAAATTCAGCATGAAAACACTAGAGAAAAAACTAGAGAAAACAGGTTTATCTCTAGCTTTTCCTTAAATTTTTTCAAATACAAAGCTTTTGAATCCTCAGTGTTTTTAATGGTCATATGATTGTTCAGGTTTTTTTTTTTTCCCCTCCACGATGGTTTCTCCATATTGTAAATTCATGACGGCCATTTATTGAGCATCTACTGTGTTCCAAGTCCTATGCTAGGTGCTTAACATCGAACAACTTTATAAAGTAGGTAATATTCCCCTCAGTATATGATGTGAAAGCTGAGGTTAAGAGAGATGTAGGAACTGTGTAAAGTTGCAGGGCGTGAGAATCCAAAATCTGGATATTGCTTTGTAAAATATTTGCATGTTTGAAAGGGGATAGCAAAGACATGTCTCCCTTTTCCTCCCAAAATGCATACCAAGTATACTTTGCTAAAAGGATACACAAAGGAGTTCTCTGAGATCTTAGGAGTCTGCTGGGATTTCCCTTTGTGCTCTCAAAATGTCAATTCTGACATAAAAGGAATTTTCAGGAAATGGTAGAAGGATATCACAGTGCTCTGTCCAGGGCAAAACTAACCAGTTCAGCACTAGGGAATGTATTCCCGTTCAGGCTTTCAAGGCTGGGTCTTTATCAGTGACAGTCTAGTGTAGTAGCAGAATCTTGGGGTCAGAAGACTTTGATTCTAGTTCTGACTTGCAAGTTAAGTAGTGATACATTTTTTGGTAACTACTCAAGGCTCTTATTTTCTTCACCTATAAAACAGAAAAAATGACAAGGTACACATACCTCAAGGGGTTGCTCTGAGAATCCACTGAGGTAAGGTTTGTTCATATACTGTCCTATTTATCTCAAGTTATTTACTGTCTGTTTTTCCTATTGTGTAAATTCTATGCTATCAAGAAACCAGTCTATATATTTCACCACTCTATCTCCAGGGTGTGGTACACTGCCTGGCAAACAGCAAATGCTCAAAAAACAGTTGCAGAATGAACTGTGTGCATGTTAAAGCATTAAAAAATGTTGATTATTAGTATTATTGTTAATAACTTTTAAAGATATACAAAATGCATTTTTTCTTAGGTATTAACTTTTCATAAACATTAATACTATTAGCCAGCAAGTGAATTTAGGCAGCCAGCATTTAAGTTCAAATGATGATCCTGTTCCAATTTTTTGATGTTTCCCTAGAAATTATTACTAGGATTTTTCCCCCAAATGATATCTGATATTAGCATTTAAATCACATGAAATGAAAATGGTGAGGCTTCATTTCTTGTTACTAATTTTTGTAACCTCCAAGAAGGTTTCTTAGTTTTGCTGATTATTCTGCAACTTCCAGGTTCTCTCCAGATGTGAAGAAAATTGCTTACTTGGTTGAGATGCTTGTACTTACTTGATGAAGTACTTGATTCCATCTGCTGTGTAAGCTTCCTCCCACCCATAAGGTAAACCTAGAGTGAAAGGAAACCAAAAATATATTTAATAAGATGATAAAGATAACTTTATTTCCTGGACACAAACCTCCCTCATCTTTACAATTATTTGAGCACATTTCTTGTACAAAATAATTTTCTAGAAAGGGGGAATTAAGACAATTCAGATGAGCTTTCATACTCAGCATCTTTAGAACACAATAAATAAGTCTTGAGCAGTTAACAATCTGCTTTAGTTGCAATAACTGGATTATGACTTGTCATTTACATGTGGTGAGCATTTTTGTCAGCAGGATTCAAGCAAAAATTTGTGTTGCAGTGGATGGTTTTTGCCTGAAGGCAGAAGGATGGACAAGATGGCCTCTGCTTGTCTATTCTGGCTCAAAGTTTCTTTAATTGGCTCCCTTTACATTCTTTCACTCAGCTCCACAGGGAATCAGACATGAGTGCCAGATCAGCAGGGGTTTGAAAGTAGCTTTTGGACAAGACAAAATTCCTTATTAAGTTTGAAAGTTTAGCAAAGCGATTTACAATAGATTGTGGCATTTTACTTTGTTAATTAAGAATTTTGTGCACTAAACATAAACGGCCAAACAATTTGCTAAACTTAGCTTCCATTTCTGTAATGGGATTGAGAATAGTTAGCTATAAAGAGATGTGGATTGACGTAAGCAAGCAATATTTGGCCATATTTCTGTAAATGAGTACATTTTGGCCCTCATCATACCAAGAGAACAGCCCCAAGTTGAGGCAGCCACATTTTCCGACATTCTGATTTTGGGTGGTACGTTTCCAGAACACAGTGGTTTCCACCCCTCTGTCCCATCCAAGTACTGCTAAGGATTTTAATCCAATTTTTGGATCAGTTCTTTGACACTGGCTTATCACGACTCAGGTAGCCTACCTCTTTGGAAAGTAACTGAGCTTTAACAACAAATCATTGACTTCCTTTCCCCAAGTCTCAGCAAGGGGCAGAGCAAAAGTGCAGGAAAGGTAACTATTTTTGTTTGTTTGTTTTTAGAGACAGGGCTTCTCTTTGTTGCCGAGGCAAGAGTGCAGTAGTGCAATCATAGCTCACTGCAACTCTGAACTCCTGGGCTCAAGTGATTCTCCCTCCTCAGCCTCCCGAGTAGCTGGAACTATAGGTATGTGCCACCATTCCTAATTTTTTATTTTTTATTTTTTTGTAGAGACCAGATCTCCCTATGTTGCCCAAGCTGGACTCAGACTCCTGGCCTGAGGTGATCCTCCCACCTTGGCCTCCCGGCCTGAAGTGATCCTCCCACCTTGGCCTCCCAAAGTGCTAGAATTATTGTTGTGAGCCACCGTGCTTGGCCTAACAGTAACTATTTGAATGAAATGAAACCTTACTCTACTGCCATTTGCTTCTTGCGAATAGTCTTTGAGAAGCAACTCTAAGGATGACGTTTTTGTAATTATGAAAAACAAGAAATACACTTTGCATTGTGTTTATTTCCAGTCTTTTACCACAAGTCATACACACCTTGAGCAAAAATTCTGTAACTATTTCCTTTGTATATTAACGCAGGCCACCTTGGAGTTTCTATTCTCTCTTTATGAATAAATGTTCCTCTTATAAGTAGAAAATAAGCACTTCCTAGAGCTTGGCATAAGCAAATGACTGGCTTCCTGAAAGCCCCTGAGTGACTCCCACTATACGTCTTCTCTAGTGTCCACTGCAAGCACATGCTCAGCCAGATGCGCCATGATAAACTGCTCTGCTGTACCAGTTCAAGTAGATTTATTTTCTGTCTTCATGCTTTCTGCATCTTCTTTTATAGATCACTTCATTCATCACTGACAAGCCCCTCACTTGGAGGAAAGAAACTGATGACTGTACCTAAGAACCTTGCTTTCATGACAAAAATGCTCAGAAATACCAGGATTTCCAATCAATAAGACAAAGGCAGCTAATAGTTAAGTAGGAAGTTATTTTAATGTGACTACAATTTTTGTCTGCTGAATAATTTGATCAGTACAATTGTATCTGTCCTAATTTCTTAAGTTACAGATATGTTCTAATAAATAAAGAAAAATGGACACTTTCAAGACAGTATCTCTTAATCTACAGGCGCATTTGAAAATCGACATTAACATCAGATTACCACATCCCCTGTGCCATCAGAATAGAATTTCTGCCTTGATTATTTCTTTACAATTATTAAAAAAGAATTATAACTTTATAACAGCCTTATAAAGGTACTAATTCATAGGCATTTAAGTCACAATGGTTATTCAATGACTGCAGCCATAAAGATATCCCTGGATATTAAATAATATGTATAGCTTATTTTAGAAGACGTTCTCTGCTCTGAGAAAATAAGTGTTTCTTTTTGGGAGATTCAATAGTTGCGTATTGTTCGTGCAGATTTCATATAATCTATTATATAAAAGACAGACCTAGAGACTAAAATGATAGTAATTAATCTCTCAGTGATATTTCAGTAATAGAAAACAATCACTGTCCAATTATAAACTAAAAAACACAAATAGCCTACCTTATACAAAAATAGGACTTCTGATTCCCACCAGCTTATTGATGAACTCAGTTTTCCATTAGTAAAGGTTTCATTTCTTCATAATAAGTGATTTGGATATAACTAACATTATCTAAATACTTTTCCATAATAATTTTTGTTCCAAACATTAAAATCTTCCCACATTTATCACATCTTTATACTTGGAAATATACAATGCTTCCATTTTTTTTCTTTTCATATTTGCTTTAAAAATGTTACAACAACTATAACCACCTGGAATTGCTTTTGATTAGAAGTATTGTCTATGAACCCTCCCATAACATTCTTTCCATCAGTGATCATCTGTTTTGAATCAATAACTTCATAGTGATGACTCCAAAATCTTCATGAGTATCTTGCCAACGTAAGAGTCTTAAACACATTCAACTTAGAATAGTGGCTGTTACCTAAAACTCAACATATCCAAAACCAAAGTCATTACGTTGCAGACAAAATAGTTTCCTTTCTGATTTCCCAGTCTATTTATGTATCAAATATTTTCTTTGTCATACCTGGACCATATGTATCATTCATTAAATATTTACTGATCCTTCATTATGTGTTCAGCATTTTGCTAGATGCTCAATATACAATGATAAACAAATAGACATGACCCTGGATCATATGAAGCTTGAAATCGACATAAAGACGTTATTAAAAATAGGAATAAGTTCTATGAAAAAAATATGGAATACGATGAAGGTAAGTCATAGCACAGAAAAAGGCTGAACTCCCTAATGCAGAAAGAATTCCCACAAATCGATAATAAGATCAATAACACACAACAAAATAGGCAAAATGTGAAACATTTAGGGCATGAAACACAAATGAACACATGTGAAAATGTTTAACTTCATGCTTAATTAAAGAAATAAAAAGCTATTATGAAATACCATGTTCATTTATCAGATTAGCAAACATTAAAAAGTAGTTTAATCAGGCACAGCATTGATGATGTGAAGAGATAGTCATTCTCACATTAACAGAAGTATTAAGTATTACACACTTATGAGTAGAAACTTGTAAATACCTATCTAAAATTTTCAATGCTAATAACAATGAGTTGACATTTATTGAGCAGTTAGACTCCAGACACTGTCGTAAGCACCATACCTGTACCAATTCACTTAATCCTCACGAATAATCTATGAGAAGTACTGCTATTATCCCTATTTTAGCAATAGAGAACTCAGGCACAGAAAATTTAAATAACTTTCCCAAGGTCACACAGCTAGCAGGGGAAGGAGCCCAGACTCTTCATCACTATGTTGAATGATCTCCATATAGCTTAATCCAGCAATTTTTCTTGTAGAAATTTATCCTATAGATATATTTTATTGACAAGACTGTTCATTGTGAAAACAAAAAATTGGAAATAATCTAAATAACCATCAATGGGAACTGATTAAATAAAGATACTGTAATAACAGAGCCAGATGTATTTGAAAAACATTTGTTAGTGCTATAAAATTGTTGCAAACTCAAATACGTTTAACTTTTAGCATCCAACATGCTGAGCAGAGCAGAAGGAGAGAGGGAGGGAGGGAGGGAGTGTGGAGGTGTTGGGGGGAGATATCTCTAACTCACAATTAATAAGGCTTTGCTAAAGAATATAACATTCATCACATAAATGGAATTTTCACTTGATTTGCAGCCAGAAAATCTGAATCCATATGTAATGTTCTTCAATTGCAAGCTGAATAACCATGGGAAAGTAATAATCTTATGGAATCTGAACTTTCTATATAAATAGATTTGTCATTTATATAGTAGTGATGATAATAGCTACCATTCTAGCTTAGGGGGTTAGCATGATACTCTTATTAGATAACATGTAACTACACAATGATATACAAAAGCAGACAATTGTTATTAATCGTAATGAAATTAACAGCCCTTTCTTCATTGCTTATGGTTCTGGTGATATAGAGTATTTTGGAAGCTTAACATAGGAAAGTGTTTATAGGGGAAACCTCCATTAAGGTGTAAGCACTTTTTTTTTTTTTACAATCCTTTCCTCAATCTCTGTTTTACTCGTGATAACATTCAGCAATAGAATAACAGAAACTAGTGGGACACTCTGACCCTGATCCAGTAGTGTGATGGTAAATGTTTTAACAACCAGCTCTTGGGGGTGGGGGCAAGGCTTGATTTGCAACATTTGCTCGGTTTCATAGTGTAAATACTATACCATGCCTATTTTGAGCTACCAATGTGATGTCACTGAATACGGAGATGGGAAGAAATGCATAGTAAAACATCATGATATATAATTCTTAGATACAATAGGTGTAAATAATCTCAAGAACAAAGACAAGAGTAAAATGCAAATAAATAATTAGGAAGTGGTTAGTTTTTAAAATATTTATTACCATTTCTTTTAATATACTTTTCAGTTTAAATATTTTAATTATTAATAATGACTGTGTTTGACAATTGGCTCACAAAATTCTTGCAAGCCAGTAGAAGCCAGCTCAAACATACTACCGTGGCTACCCACTTCTTAGCTCCCTGGTCCCGTTGCACAGAAAGTTCCAAAAATCAAAGGACAGCAACGCTGTTTTATCCAATAGAAGATTACATGAAATTGATAGCAGCTTCCAAAGGTGTAAAGAATTGTTGCCCTAACAATAAACTATGTTTATCGGATGTTTACATAGTGTTTTCTACTATTTCTGACATTCTTCTAGGTAGTTTATAAATATTATTAATTCATTGTACCATCACAACAATTTGAGATAGATACTGTTATTAACCTCATTTTGCAGAGAGGAAACTGAGGGATAACGAGGTTTAAATAACTTGTCCATTGTCACACTGCTGATAGTGCAGTCATGATTTGAATGTAAGCATTCGGATGCCAGAGCCTACGCTTTTAAGCACTGTGTGTTGCTTCTTTTCCCTAACTCCTGTTTGCACTGCCAACAGTCAAAATTAAAACAATCAAATAATACTTTTGCCTAACTCTTTGAGGAACACAAAAAGTAAACTAGATTCCCAACGTCTTAATTTGTGCATTATTATCCAGAGCAATGCTCCTTTAAAAGGAACTGAAATAATTTCTAGGCTTCAACACAAAGCAGTCTATTTTAGAGACATTACATGTTTACAATTGTACAAGTTAATTTGTAGGTCTGAACTGCAGTGCCAATTTAAAAAGAACTACTAGCTAATTTTCCTATGAAAAAGGAATCTATTATACTGAGAGATGGTTGCCACCTATAAATAACCAAATAATGCAGTATTTCAACTATTAAAATCATTTCAACTATTAAAATCATTCAACCATTAAAATCACTACTAAAATCAAAATAATTGAAAAAAATGTATATATTTTCTGAATTGTGATTTAAACACTCCTTAATATTGGCCTTGCAAAAATGCTGTGTTTTAACAAACATGATTTTGGACCTGTGACTTGATTATTTTACCACCTGGTTATATAGATCATTGTTGTCTGAGACAAAAAATAAAAAAGCAAATGACATATATACATATATAATTTCACACATTTTGTGCATCCCAAATTCAAAAGTTAAAATGTTAATGTAATTAGATATGAGCTATTTCTAGTTAGAAGTCACTTACCCGGCAACTGAAAAGCTATAACATATTAAAGGAAGAACAGTGTAAAAAACTTGTAGAGGTTATCTGGTGGTTCACAGTCTGCTTTATCTGTCTGTCGTTATTTTTTTTTGCCAACATATACTACACGAATTACCAGTAAAAGAGAAGGGGAAATGCCAACATTCATTTTCTGCATTTATCTTCCCAATAGATGCAGAATTCAGTGTTTTTTACAGTTGGAGTTCTCTCCCTCTCAGTTAAATTATGGAGTCACTTCTTTGAATTCTGAGGTACAGACATTCAAGGGGCCAGTTTAAATGTTTTCTCTTACATTGCTAACTCTGATCCCATGACCCAGACTGAAGATGAGAATGTGGGATTTCCCCAGCAGTTGTTTCTGGGCATTTATATTATGTAATGCTGGGGGAATGATCTGGGCTAAGGCACTTTGATTTGATTTGCTTAAAAGCAGTAATATACAACGGACTTTATTCTGTGCACTAATGAAACTCAGCATAAAACTTACTGAAGCTTTCCTCACTAGAGTGTGAGATCAGCCTAAAGACAGAGCTGAATAATAGGATGAAATGAGCTTCTCATACTCTGTCCTGCCAACAACCTTGGTTATGATTAGTCATCTAATAAATTTAATCAATGTAGACAGTAATGATGAATAATACATCTGACTCTCCTCAACCCAACTTCTTATTTTTATAGGGACCCCCCACCCCATACATCAATTTCTCCAGAAATTCTGAAGTTATATATAATTGCTTTGGATGAAATAACAGATCTTCATTTCACAAATCAAATGAAAATTTGATCCCAATTTTGTTTTACAGTAAAGCATTATTTTTTTGGCATCTACTGTACATCAACTGCTAAGCTAAACACTTTAAATTTGTTATGGTAAGAGATGGTTTTCACTGGTTATCTCATAATACATTTCATATAAAATAACTGTGTACTTCATTAAAAAAAAAGGCCTTTCAGTACATTCACCCTATCCTCTTGTAGCTGAAGACCTTGCTTCTTACCTCACTGAGAACACAGAAGCATCAGGAAGAGAATTTCTAGATTCCCACCACAACATCCACCAACAATGCACATACTCCGCCTTTCTCTGTGATCATACCTCATGCATTCCTTCCATCTTACTTACTCAAAGCTTCAATCCAACAATTGTCTGCTTTCTTCCCTAACATCTGTGTTCCCTCCCTGTACTGGGTTATTACCATGGGCATAAAAATGAGCTGTAATTATCTTCTATCTTAAAAAAAAATTAAAAGCAAAACTTTGTCTTGCCCTCACATTTCCTTGCAGCTACTACTCCATTTCTCTGCTCTACTTTATAACAAAACCTTACAAAAATGGATTTGTCTACATTCAATTCCCCTCTTTTCATTCATTCTCTTTTAAATCAACTCTAGTGAGGCTACCATTCGCCCTATGCCACTAAAACAGCTCTTGTCACTTTATGTCCAGAAGTCAATTTTTCAGTCCTCAGCTTCCTTCACTTTTGACTGTATGTGATGCTGTTGATCACTACCTCCTTGGAACAGTTTATTCGACTGCAAAGACACAGCTTTCTCTAGGTTCTTCTCTGTCACTGCCTGTTTCTTCCCTGCTCATTTGCTAGTTTCTTCTCATCTCCCCAATCTCTAAAAGTTGGACTGCTCCAAGGCTTGGTTCTTCAACTCCTCTCTGTCCTTCCTTTCTGCTCTTTTCCTGCTTACACTCATTTGTTAGGTGATCTCATCCAGTTTCTATTTAAATACTATTCATACGTGACCCAGAATTCTCTATCCCCAGTCTGGACCTCTCTCCTGATTTCCAAACTGGCAAATTCAGGTGCATGCCCTCTCTTCCTTTATCATTGTATCACTTTTAAACTGAAGGTGCCCATTACCGATTTCCTGACTCTTCACCCAAACCTCGCCTCTCAGCTTTCCCCATCAATTTCTATCCTTCCAGTTGCTCAGGTCTAGAGCACATCCATGACCCTTTTCATTCTTTTACATCCCATATGTAATCAACCAGCATATCTTGGTGGCTTTGTCTTCAAATTAGTTACAGAATTTGACCACTTCCCAAAACTTCTAGCATTATTAAGTTGGTCCATCCCCTACCTAGATTATTCTGATAGCACTGTAACTGGTATCCCTGCCACAGTCTACTTTCAAACTAGTAGGCAGCATCACTAAAAAACCAAAAAGTCAGATTATGTTCCTTCTATATGACCTGCCTCCCCCATCTCCAACTTCTCTGACTTCACTTCTTAATTCCTTATGTTCAATGTGCTGCAGCTGCATTGGTCTCATACTGTTCCTTGAACATAGCAAGTATGTTCCTGCTTCAGGGCCTTTGCCCTTGCTAGCCCTTCTGCCTAGAGAGCTGTTCCCTTTGAATGCATGGCTCACTCTGTCATTTCCTTTCAGGGTCTGCTCAGATGTCATTCAATCAGTGATCCTTTCCCTAGTCACTCACAAAAGAGCCAGCTCCCTTCCTCTCCAACCTCTGACACTCATTATCCCCCTCAACCCGGTTTCTTTTCTGTCTCCTTCCTCACTAGGATGCAAATTCCATAAGAGGAGGTACTGTTCATTCATTGTTTCACTGCCAGTATTCTTGTGGCACATGATAGGCTCTTAGTTGCTGAATTAAGGAATCAATGTCCACCAAATATCTATATTTATACAAATACCTACTCTTTAACAGGATGTAATATTTGGGAGGAGAGTTCTTTAGAAAAAGATGTTGAGAGGGTGTTTAATAAGATAATTGGGCTGGGAATGATGGCTCATATCTGTAATCTCAGCATGTTGGGAGGCTGAGGGCGGATCATGAGGTCAGGAGTTCGAGACCACCCTGATCAACATGGTGAAACCCCGTCTCTACTAAAAACACAAAAATTACCAGGGCGTGGTGGCACACACCTGTAATCTCAGCTACTCAGGAGGCTGAGGCAGGAGAATCACTTGAATTCTGGAGGCAGAGGTTGCAGTGAGCCGAGATCATGCCACTGCACTCCATCCTGGGGGACAGAGTGAGACTCCATCTCAAATAATAATAATAATAATAATGATAATAATAATAATAATAAATTGAAAGTGAGGCTGTGAACGAATATGCTGAAATATTTGAATTATTTTCCCCAAGAGTTGATATTCTTCTTTTCCTTATGGGTACAGAGATGAAGAGGGGAGGGGCTCTAATTTATTTCCGTATACAAAGATAACATGTTTTTAAAAAGAACTGCTGTTGGCCAGGTGCAGTGGCTCACATTTGTAATCTCAGCACTTTGGGAAGCTGAGACAGGTAGATCACTTGAGTCCAGGAAAAAAAAAATGCAAAAAATTAGCCAGGCATAGTGGCATGCACCTACAGTCCCAGATACTCAGGTGGCTGAGGTGGGAGGATGGCTTGAGCCTGGGAGGCAGAGGTTGTAGTGAGCCTAGATGGCGCCACAGCACTCCAGCCTGGGTGACAGAGCCAGACCCTGTCTCAAATCGGGGTGTTGGGGAAGCACCGTTGTTATTACAAGGATAAAAATATTAAGGGGCCAGTGGCTGTTGAACATGAATTACTGGGAAAAAAATGCACCTTCTCTTTTCTGTTCTATCCAGGAAAACTGATTTAGTGATTAGAGGTGGTAAAGTTGCTATCCAGCAAACTTGATTTACGCTGGTTAAGAGTCATAGCAGCATGTCTGATAGTTCAAAATGGACACTACCATTTGCTTGTAACAGGTTGCCTGACAGCAATAGGTAGACACACTTGATCTAAGAAAATAGGAACAGCAGCTTGCTAATTAGGTCAAAATGCTAGATTCAAAACTGACAGGGAAATTAGTGTGTCTCAAGGTGATTTCATAAAATCCCTATGGGATGTCATTCACTTAATATTACTGTACCATGTTTCTAAGAGTATCCCATACCAGCATACCAGAATTCTAAAAAGAGGACATACAAATGGCCAATAGATGTGTAAAAGTGATTCACCACGAATAATCATGAGGGAAATGCAAAATAAAATCACAATGAGATATCACTTCACACCTGTAAGAATGGCTATTATCAAAAAGTTGAAAGATAATCATTGGTGAGGATGCAGAGAAAAAAGAATCCTTGTACACTGTTGGTAGGAATGTAAATTAGTACACCATTTTGGAAAATAGTATGTAGGTTCCTCAAAAACTAAAACTAGAATTACTATATGATCCAGTAATCCCACTTTTGGGTATATACCCAAAGAAATTGAAATCTGCATGTTGAAGACATGTCTGAATGCCCATGTTAGTTATAGCATTGTTCACAATAGCCAAGATATGGAAACATCATGATATGGCCAAGATATCACTCATCAACAGATTAATGGATGTAATATTATGAACAATGGAATCTTGTCAGCCTTAGGAAAGGATTCTGTCATTTGCGACATGGGTCAATCTAGAGGAGATTATGTAAAGTGGAATAAGCCAGGCACAGAAAGACATCTATGACATGACCTCTACTGATATGTGAAACCTAAAAAGTCAAACTCATAGAAATGAAGAGTAGAATAGTTGTTACCAGAGGCAGGTGGGGAGGGAACAGGGGAAGGGGAAATGTTGGTCAAAGGTATAAAGTTTCAGTTAGACAGGAGGGATAAATTCTGGTGATCTACTGCACAGCATGGTGACTGTCATTAATAAGAATGTGTTGTATATTTCAAAATTGCTAAAAGTGTAGATTTTAAGCATCCTACCACAAAGAAATGATAAGTGAGGTGATGAAAATGTTAATTGGCCTGATTTGATCATTCCACAATGTACGCATATACTGAAACATCACATTGTACTCCAAAAAGATATACAATTATCATTTGTTAATTAAAAATATAAAAGCTTTCAAAAAAACATAATGTTTATACTTTTATAGCAACAGTTTTCTACTGTTGCATAACATATCACAAATTTAGCAGCTTAAACACCATCTATGCATTAGATCCAAGTTCTGAAAAGTTCTGTAGGTTGAAAGTCTGGCATGGCATGACTGAAATCAAGGTGTCAGCTGGGGTAAGTTTGTATCTGGAGTCTCTGGGGAACAATTTACTTTCAAATTAATATTTTTGTTGTTGTTGGCAGAGTTCAGTATGCAGCTGTAGGACTGAGGTCCCTGTTTTTTTGCTGGCCATCAGCTGGGGCCACTCTCAGCTCCTAGAAGTAGCTAGCATTCCTTGCCATGTGACCCCTCCATTTTCAGTCCATCTTAAGCAGTGACACATGAGTCCTTTTCAGATTTCTAATATGACTTCTCTGTCTCTGATTTCAAGATTCAGATTTAAAGGCTCATGTAGGTCAGGCCCACCAGGATAATCTCTTTGTCTTAAGGTTAACTAATTACATATGCAAAATTTCTTCACAGCAGCAGCTAGATTAGTATTGGTTAGATAACTGACAGAAGGTGTGTGTACACAAGGAACCAGGAACATGGGGGCCACCTGAGAATTCTGCCTACCACAATGCTCCTATTATTTATTTCATACAATGTCTAAATTAGAGCTGGGACACTTTTTTGTTGTTCTTAGGAAGGAAAATGTAACTAAGAAAAATATATCAAGGGTTACATACAAATAAAAAGAACTTAATAACGAATTTTAGGGTTTTTTCTTTTTTATTTTCTTTTCCTTTTTTTTCTTTTTTTTGAGAAATAAAATCTCCCTGTGTTGCTCTGGCTGGACTCAAACTCCTGGGCTCAAGGGATCTTCCTGCCTCAAGCCTCATGAATAGCTGGGACAACAGACATGTGCCACGGCACCTACTTAATTTTAGTTTTCTTTATTTATTTTTTGTCATGGGATTATAAACATTTTCTTCCAATAAACCCGGAACATTAAAAAAATAGTTTTCTATTTCATTTTGTGGTCAGTTAACGAGGGAGAGAAAGTGATAAAAGAAAAAGGGGGGAAAGGGGAAGAAAGAAGGCAGGAGAATGAGAAGCCAGAGGTAAGAACAGAGAGCAGAGATTAAAAAAAAAAAAAAAAAAAAAAGAATCCGACCAGGTGCGGTGGCTCATGCTTATAATCCCAGCCCTTTGGGAGGCCGAGGTGGGAGGATCACAAGGTCAAGATATCGAGACCATCCTGGCCAACATGGTGAAAACTCATCTCTACTAAAAATACAAAAATTAGCCGGGTGTGGTGGCGAATATCTGTAGTCCCAGCTACTCAGGAGGATAAGGCAGGAGAATCACTTGAACCCAGGAGGCGGAGGTTGCAGTAAGCTGAGATTGCGCCACTGCACTCCAGCCTGGTGATGAAGAGAGGCTCTGTCTAAAAAAAAAAAAAAAAAAAAAAAAAAAAAAATCCTTACAGGCTGAACACAGTGGCTCACGCCTGTATTCCCAGCACTTTGGAAGGCCAAGGCGGGCAAATCACCTGAGGTTAGGAGTTCAAGACCAGTCTGGCCAACATGGGGCAGCCCCATCTCTACAAATGTACAAAAGTAGCCAGGCATGACGGCAGGTGCCTGTCATCCCAGCTACGTGGGAGGCTGAGGTGGGAGAATCACTTGACAGCGGGTGGTAGACGTTGCAGTGAGGCGAGATCATGCCACTGCACTCCAGCCGGGGCAACAGAGTGAGACTCCTCAAAACAAACAAACAAACAGACAAAAGGGCTATGAAATCTTATAGTTGTGTCCAGTTATAGACTATATTTTAAAAAGAAGGAAGAGAGAGAATACATAAAAGGGATTATAGGAGGCTAAAGTTAGGCACAGTAAAGTTGAGCAGGTAAAGTGCATTTGGGGGTGGTAGACTCAAATCTCCAGACCCCACCTCTCAATCTGATTTGGAATCTCATCCAAGCAATCTCTGGTACAACTGGTTAAAATCTCCCTCACATTCACCCAGTGTGGTAACTTCCTGAACACTCTCAGCAATGCCTCTCCCTCTTACCTCTCAGGTAAGTTCAGTTACCTGAACTTATCTCAGCAACACCTGCCCAGACGCTGGGTCTGCCAGAAACTTCAACACTTTTTTGACTTTCATTTGTAGAATACCTACTGTCAGAGAACTGGTATAATGGTACCCAGATTCAGGACAGTATCTCACACATAGTGGGCACTCAAGAATTATCTGTTGATTGACTGTAGAAATTTACCTCCCATGAAGACTGATGATTTGGTGAATCTTGCACATATTTGAAATTTTACTGTTGTTATGAGGTCTTTGTACTCACCAGGGGAGCTTATAAATATTTGTACAACTGTTATTTGTGGATTTTGACAACAGGGTAAGGAGGATCAATAGACATAAAATTTAGAAATGCTGTCACAGATGAGATGAAATGAAGTCAAGATCATTGCTGTTTCCGACCTTGAATATAAATGAATATACATAATGAAACCCTAAACACCACTGATCCCTGATCATACAGCATTTGTTGTTACTATCTTTGTCTTTCAAATTTAAAAAAGTTTATCTTAAAATCTGTTAACAACCTCACATTACTTTCAGGTAAAATTTGGAAAAAAATCATAAAAACAAGCTCCCTGAAGACATTTGCCTTTAAGAGGATGTTTGAAAAGTTTAAATGTGTTTTTAAAAAGATTTAAAGAAAAACAATAAAAACACCTACATAGAGGGTTATTTTTTTTTAAATAATAGCTCTCATAAAGTTAGATAACTCAATAGTCATTACATTAAAGAGTTATAAACTTAAATAAAAGTGACCCCATTTTGCTTTTTCTCTTCCGCAAAGAATACCAGTTCTGACTGTACAGTTTGTTATCACTCAAAAAATTTAATCATTTAAATCACTTAAATCCATCCATGGATATGTTAATCCATGTTTTCAATAATCTTGAAAGACCATTGAAAACATATATCCCCAGAAAATCACATCCTTGAATGTTCACAACAGTTTTATTCACACTAGCTTCAAATTGAAAACAATTGGAAGATCCATCAATTGGTGACTGGATAAACTGTGGCATAACAATACAATGCAATACCACTCAACATTACGCATATAAGGATGAATCTCAAAAGCCCTACATTAAGTGGAAGAAGCTAGAAACTTAATAGTCTATTTATTCCAAATTTTAGAAAAGGCAAAACTACAGTGATAGAAAGCAAATCAAGGGCTGCCTGGGACAAGGGATGGCAGGGAATGGATTACAAAGGAGCACATGGAAAGGCTGTGAGGTGATGGAAATATTCCAGGGCATGATGGTGGTAGTATAATGCAGCTGTCTACGTTTGTCAAAACTCACTGAATTGTACACTTACATTTTATTGTATGTAAATTATATCTCAATTTTAAAAAGCAGGGGAAATCTCCTGAACCAGTAGTATATGCAATCCCATTTAAAAAGCTGCAGTATGAGCAATCCCGTTACAAAATGACTGCAATCTTCCTTTCATCTTTATGCTGTGTCAGTCCCACTTACTGTCATCCAATGAGCTATTTCCTGGAGCATACTACAGATTTCTTTTCCTCTCTGCTTTTTCAGATACTGTTCCTTCTACCTGCAATGCTCATCACTATGGAATATAGAAACTCAATAAACACTCTGGAATGACTTCAGGGACAATGGTCACACACCAGAATCTCCTTGTCCAGCTGTTAGCGGGTCTTTGATTTAGGGATTTCTTCAGTTGGGAGATCTATCCAGAAATTCTTTCTTTTGATGTAAAATCTGCTTCAATGAAATGTAAAAATCTTAAGTGTATATTTACTGAATTGTCACAAATGCCTACACCTGTGTAACCCCAACCCCAATCATGATATAGAATATCACCACCACCCCAGAAATATCCCGTTCCTGTTGATTTCTATTTCCATGCCCCAAGAGGCAGCCACTGTTCTGATTTTTTAAAAGGTATCATACTTTTAGCATTTCCATTTAGTTTTACAAAATTATTTCTATTTCTGTGCTTAGAGATCTTCTCTTTCCATTCATTATGAACATGTTTTCCTTCACCTCATTGCACGTAGGTATAACAACACTTTAGTCCTTATTTCAACATCTGGTCTTTTGAAGGTTGGCATCTGTTGACTGTTTTTTCTCTTGAGAATAAGTTACATTTTCCGGTTTTTTATTTTCACACTGAGTAATTTGGGATTGTTTTCTGGAAATTATAAACATTATACTGTAAAAACTCTGGATTCTGTTACACTACTGTGAAGAATGTTAATCTTTTTGTTTTGGCAGGGCATCTAGTTGGTCGGACTCAAGCAATAAGTTCTATTTCTTAGGCAGCACCTAAAACCTCAGTTCAGTTTCCCTCCCCATCCTCCTTTGCTGGGCTGTTTGCAATGTGCCCTATATTTGTGCAGTTTGGGGTCAGACCCAGAAGCTTGGACAGAGTTTACATGCAGAATTTGGGGGTCTCTGTCTCCAGTGCTCTTCTTTCTGGGATTTCCCCTCTGCCTTTCCAGTTGTTTCAAACTTCATATGCTAGTTCTATAGGCCAGAAACACTGCAAGTTATCAGTTTTACCACTCCTGCTAGGGTTTGGACTAGAGTGAGGCAAGCAGTGTCTACATAGAAAATTTAAGGAGGCACCCTCCCTCAGGCTCATGCAAGTGCAGGGTCACTACCTGAGACTGAGCCTCCTTAAGAGGGAGGTGCACCCAGGGTACCTTGTTGCCTTACCCTAATCCCAGCCCTGGGTCCTACCATCAATCTAAAAGTAGAACAAACAGGAAACTTATCCTATGTTGGGTCGTTCTTCCAAGTTTTGACTGATCTCCAGAATTTGCCTGGTCATATTCACTTTTCAGAAGCTTCAATCGTTTTTTTTTTTTTTTTTTTTTTTTTTTTTGTATTTTGTCCAGGGTTTACAATAGGTTTCTGCAGGATGGTTAGTCTGTCAGGAACTTACTTAGCCTTACTGGAAGTGGAACTCTCAGATGCTTAGAATTTTTGAGTGAAAAGAGATCTTAGAAATCCTCTAATTGTCTTATGTTATGATACTGACACCAAAAATGGTTACAGAGCTTTGTCATAGAGTCAATTAGAGGAAAAGATAGTAATCTAACTTCTACTTTAGTGATCATCCACTATGCTGTTCTGTAATAATGCTGAATGAAAAGAGCAGCTTCTGTGCAGAGTGTAAAATGCTGCACTCAGACCTTTCTTTCACACGTAAATAAATTGTACATTAACTCTCAATTATTTTTGTTTTGTTTTTCTTTTTTTTATTATTATACTTTAAGTTCTAGGGTACATGTGCACAACATGCAGGTTTGATACCTATGTATACATGTGCCATGTTGGTGTGCTGCACCCGTTAACTCGTCATTTATATTAGGTATATCTCCTAATGCGATCCCTCCCAACTCCCCCCACCCCACGATAGGCCCCAGTGTGTGATGTTCCCCACACTGTGTCCAAGTGTTCTCATTGTTCAATTCTCACCTATGAGTGAGAACATGTGGTGTTTGTTTTTCTGTCCTTGCGATAGTTTGCTGAGAATGATGGTTTCCTGCTGCATCCATGTCCCTACAAAGGACATGAGCTCATCCTTTTTTATGGCTGCATAGTATTCCATGGTGTACATGTGCCACATTTTCTTAATCCAGTCTATCACTGATGGACATTTGGGTTGGTTCCAAGTCTTTGCTATTGTGAATAGTGCTGCAATAAACATACGTGTGCATGTATCTTTATAGCAGCATGATTTTTATAATCCTTTGGGTATATACCCAGTAATGGGATGGCTGGGTTGAATGGTATTTCTAGTTCTAGATCCCTGAGAAATTGCCACACTGTCTTCCATAATGGTTGAACTAGTTTACAGTCCCACCAACAGCATAACAATGTTCCTATTTCTCCACATCCTCTCCAGCACCTGTTGCTTCCTGACATTTTAATGATCACCACTCTAACAGGTTTGAGATGGTATCTCATTGTGGTGTTGATTTGGTATCTCATTGTGGTGTTGATTTGCATTTCTCTGATGACCAGTGATGATGAGCATTTCTTCATGTGTCTGTTGGCTGCATAAATGTCTTCTTCTGAGAATTGTCTGTTCATATCCTTTGTCCACTTTTTGATGGGGTTGTTTGATTTTTTTCTTGTAAATTTGTTTAAGTTCTTTGTAGATTCTGGATATTATCAGATGGGTAGATTGCAAAAATTTTCTCCCATTCTGTAGGTTGCCTGTTCACTCTGATGGTAGTTTCTTTCACTGTGCAGAAGTTCTTTAGTTTAATTAGATCCCATTTGTCAATTTTGACTTTTGTTGCCATTGCTTTCGGTGTTACAGACATGAAGTCCTTAACCATGCCTATGTCCTGAATGGCATTGTCTAGGTTTTCTTCTAGGGTTTTTATGGTTTTAGGTCTAATATTTAAGTCTTTAATCCATCTTGAATTAATTTTAGTATAAGGTGTAAGGAAGGGATCCAGTTTCAGCTTTCTACATATGGCTAGCCAGCTTTCTCAGCACCATTTATTAAATAGGGAATCCTTTCCGCATTTCTTGTTTTGTCAGGTTTGTCAAAGATCAGATGGTTGTAGATGTGTGGTATTATTTCTGAGGGCTCTATTTTGTTCCATTGATCTATACCTCTGTTTTGGTAACAGTACCATGCTGTTTTGGTTACTGTAGCCTTGTAGTATAGTTTGAAGTCAGGTAGTGTGATGCCTCCAGCTTTATTCTTTTGGCTTAGGATTGTTTTGGCAATGTGGGCTCTTTTTTGGTTCCATATGAACTTTAAAGTAGTTTTTTCCAATTCTGTGAAGACAGTCATTGGTAGCTTGATGGGGATGGCATTGAATCTATAAATTACCTTGGGCAGTATGGCCATTTTCACGATATTGATTCTTCCTATCCATGAGCATGAAATGTTCTTCCATTTGTTTGTGTCCTCTTCTATTTCACTGAGCAGTGGTTTGTAGTTCTCCTTGAAGAGGTCCTTCACATCCCTTGTAAGTTGGATTCCTAGGTATTTTATTCTCTTTGAAGCAATTGTGAATGGGAGTTCCTTCATGATTTGGCTCTCTGTCTGTTATTGGGGTATAGGAATGCTTGTAATTTTTGCATATTGATTTTGTATCCTGAGACTTTGCTGAAGTTGCTTATCAGCTTAAGGAGATTTTGGGCTGAGACAATGGGGTTTTCTAAATATACAATCATGTCATGTGCAAACAGGGACAATCTGACTTCCTCTTTTCCTAACTGAATACCCTTTATTTCTTTCTCCCGCCTGATTGCCCTGGCCAGAAATTCCAACACTATGTTTAATAGGAGTGGTGAGAGAGGGCATCCCTGTCTTGTGCCAGTTTTCAAAGGGAATGCTTCCAGTTTTTGCCCATTCATTATGTAACTCTCAATTATTAATTACCACCTGCTTAACAGTTTAGTATTGGTATAAACTGAATGTTTGTGTTCTCTAAAAATTCTTATGGTGAAGCTCTCACTCCTGCTATATGGCTGCATTTGTAGGTGTGGCCTTCAAGGAAGTAATAAGGTTAAATGAGGTCATAAAGAGTAGGGCCCTGATTCCATAAAGTTAGTGTCTTCAGAAGAGCAGGGAGAAGACCCACTCCACCCTTCCTCTGTGTGTATGTACAAAGAAGGGGTCATGTGAAGACACAGCAAGATGGCAGTCATCTACAAGCCAAGAGAAGAGGCCTCAAATGAAGCTTACCTTGCCACCACCTTGATCTTGGACTTCTAGTCTCCAGAATTGTGAGAAACAAATTTTTGTTGTTTAAGCCTCTCAGGCTGTGATATTTTGTTATGGTAGCCTGAGCAAATACAGCCATAAAAATGGATCCAAATTTTGCACACTGTTAAATCAGCTTACTTGACAGAATTACTTCAGTCTGACTACACCGTAAAGGTAAACTCATTCTTCTGTAAAAGAGCTTGAACTCAGAAAAACAAAATCTACCAATCAATGCAGTAAAAAATAAAATTTGAAGGATAAATGTGGCACTCGAAGCAGATCTATTGTGAGGCTGGAAGGCAACAGTGTTTCTAAAACAATTTAATCTCGTTGTATTCCCCACTTTATTTTTAAAATGTTTATATACAACTATTAATAAATATCACAGTCTATTCTGCAAATGCCTTTAAAGGGTCAAGGCTTCCAAAACAGCATGTAAACAGGTACCATGCAAAAGTAAGGCCTGAACACATATCCTTTATTTGCAGACTAAGCTTTCTGATCCATCATGAACCTCTGCTCATCTTTTCTTGATTTCCACACCTTCTGACCTCACAGCCTGTCTTATTTGGACCTCCATCTCATTCTCTTAGGTCACCACATAATGTTGTTTTCCTATTTCTTCTAATGATATCATGGGGCCTCACTGCCCTTTTTACCTAAACACTCTTGATAAGATCTTTCCGTGGTGACTGGCCTGGGACCTTCTTGTCACATCTTAGGCTGACACAATCCAGCATAGCCTAGATTTATAGCAACCAATCATTATCAAATAAAAGGTATTAATAGAAATTAGGAGGTGTTAAGTAAAAGTTAGAATTGTATTATGCATTAGAGTTTCAAGTCATATTTCTCATTTTATCTTATTCTTTTTTTTTTTTTGAGACTGAGTCTCTCTTCATCACCAGGCTGGAGTGCAGTGGCATGATCTCAGCTCACTGCAGCCTCTGCCTCCTGGGTTCAAATGATTCTCCTGCCTCAGCCTCCCAAGTAGCTGGGACTACAGGTGCCCACCACCATGCCCAGTTAATTTTTTGTATTTTTAGTAGAGATGGGGTTTCACTGTGTTAACCAGGATGGTCTTGATCTCCTCACCTTGTGATCCGCCTGCCTCGGCCTCCCAAAGTGCTGGGATTATAGGCGTGAGCCACCGCGCCGGGCCCATCCTATTCTTTTATATTTGTTGTTGTTGTTGTTGTTCATTGCTGCTTACTGTTGCAGTCAGGTATAGTCCATTATTGTAACATTAGAACACAATATTTAATTTCTACACTGCAACTCTTTTATCTCTTCTCTTTGTCTGGCAGTACTTAGTAAAGAAACCTATATAACAAGAAGCTAAGAAATATGACAATTATCTCTCATTTGACCAGTGATAGTAATTTCTGATTAATTCAGGATAAAAACCTGCATGCAATTATAAATAGTCCATTTTTATTTTGACATATTGGTTTGGTTTGACTGATGCGGTCAATCATTCCAAGTAAGCCAGGCACCAATTCTGCTACCTCTTCCCTTACATTTTCCCCTTCATTGAATAATCTTAACAAATTACTGGACACACACACACAAAAGCTGCTATGTTTAGGGATCCTGATACGAAAAGTACTTTGGCAAGAACTTATCTAACTACTAGGTTAGATCTTGGGGTTCTCTGGGCAAAGCAAGTTTTGAG
The DNA here is from genome assembly GCF_037993035.2 of Macaca fascicularis. Lineage (NCBI taxonomy): Eukaryota > Metazoa > Chordata > Mammalia > Primates > Cercopithecidae > Macaca > Macaca fascicularis. The sequence goes on from NC_088390.1 coordinate 51,571,500, forward strand.
ATTAAAATTTGAGCATACCTTTCTTCTTAAAATTGTGTGTCTGCTTAACTGATAACATAAAAGGAGAGGGATAACACATTTACAAGGAACATAAATTCCCATAAATGTGAATAAAACAAAGGAGGAATTAGCAAAATCTCTAAAAGATTTTCTAATTAAAAAATTTAGTTTTCTACTTTTAAGTACACTTTGATTTGAGATAATGTTCTTTAAGGATATATTTTAATGACTGGATAAAATACTTGTAACTCAAAACTTTAAGTATTTATAAAAGAGTGCTTCAAAAGCACTTAAAAGTTTCTTCTTTTTTTTTTTTTTTTTTTGAGACGGAGTCTGGCTCCGTCGCCCAGGCTGGAGTGCAGTGGCCAGATCTCAGCTCACTGCAAGCTCCGCCTCCCGGGTTCCCGCCATTCTCCTGCCTCAGCCTCCCGAGTAGCTGGGACCACAGGCGCCGCCACCTCGCCCGGCTAATTTTTTGTGTTTTTAGTAGAGACGGGGTTTCGCCGTGTTAGCCAGGATGGTCTCGATCTCCTGACCTTGTGATCCGCCCGTCTCGGCCTCCCAAAGTGCTGGGATTACAGGCTTGAGCCACCGCGCCCGGCCAAGTTTCTTCTTTTACTGTAAGTAATCCCCTTATAATTTTAATATTTTAATCTGCTTTGGAAGTCATACATTAACTCACATACACACATATCTCAATATGTAAAATGACAATCTAAACTTTTGAGTGCTTCTTGTTAAAATTTTTATAAATTCAAACTAGACGGAATTTAAATATACTGCTTTCTATTAATTATAAAATTAACTGCATGGAGTAAAATCTGCATTCATTTTTAAATATAGCCATATCTGATATAAAGTAAACATAAAATGTTCCAACTCAACTTTTTGCTTTTGCCAGTATAGAGCACATTCCTTCATTTATCTCTGCATTTGTACAATACAGACTCCATTCCTTCATTTATCTCTGCCCAGAGTTACTCTTCCTTTTCATCTGCCTTGTGAGCTTCTGCTTATCCATCTAGAATCAGCTCCTCTGTGCATACTCTCCTAATTTCTTTGGCAGACTTCATCTTCCCCTCCTCTATGGTACTTCTGTGGTTTGTACCAGTTTCTATCACAGCACTTAACACTCTTCTGTGGAAAACATGATTGTGGACAATGACCATGTTTTATATATCTTTGTGTCATTTTCTGGTACACAGCTCAGGCTTTGGTGCATAATAAATGTTTAACAACAGTTTGTTGAGGATTTACATTCCAAGAAGTAAAACATCTTCAACATTTTTTAAAAAGCAATATTGTCTGGAGGGATTCAGAAAAATACGTGGCATATTAGTTAGGAATGATTTTGGGTGAAAATGACAGACAACCCAAGTAGCTGGGAAAACAAATAGGTATTTATTTTTAAGGAGCCTAGAGGTTGCTAGACAATAGCATAAAGTTTTTCATCTTTCTATTCTAGTATCCTTTGGGTGTAAGTGGCTCATCCCTACACATTTTGTCTTGTGGGGGCCAAAAAGCCCCCAGAGTTATATAGGCAACATATTTGTATTGAAGGCAGGATGGAAAAAGAGGTGGTCCCAGCTCCACATGTCCTTATCCATTAATTAAAAGTTTCCCCAAGCAGAAGTTTCTAAGCAGACTTGACTTGACATCTCATTGACTAGAACTGGGGTGGGTGGCCACTCTGTGAGGCAGGCTACCCCTGAGAGGGCAACTGTCTGACTTTACAGTTTCTAATGCAACAGGCTGGCTAGGGCAAAACACCAAGTCTGCCATAGATTACAAAAACAAAAACAAAAAGACAACAGAAGAGTGGATTAAGGTTAATTAAGATATTAAGGTTACCAGGTTTGTTGAAATGAGTATGCTGGAGACCCTGGGGATTCTAGGGTATCAGTGCAATTGGGGACATAGTTAATAATTCACACTGAGACATTTTCTCAAGATTGTGGTTGCTTATAATGACATAATGAGATGTTTCAATCTTGCATCTCATCTCTCTCTCTGTGTTTTTCAATTATGACAGTTTTCCTTTATCTCCCATTCACCCCAACCTCACTTTGGTTCCATCACTGCCATTCAAAATTTCTCAGAGTCAAATATTAAATGTTTCATTGTCTATAAATGCTTTCTTCACTTTAAAATATTTTTTTTCTCATTTCTCTGAGCTATCAGCACTTTGTACCATTCATAAAATACTTAATATCTTAAACTTTGCATTACAAGAATTTGCACAACTCTTCTACTCCTCTCTTCTCACAGACTGCTAGCTCTTTGAGGGTACTGAATCTTCCTCAGTCATACTACGTTCTGAAAAATTATTTTCTGAGTTGAATATTTAATTCATTTCATTTGCTTAGTGTTAGAAGGAAGGAAATGAGAGGAAAACCCAGCATGTACAAACACAGGGCCACTGCTAGCCTATGTTTATGTGGCAAAAACTAAAAAAAAAAATAATTTCCATTATGTGTTGAAAATGGCACTCCTTCCATGTGCAAGGGCTAGAAAATAGTGCCTCCTTTGAGCTGATGCAACTCTGAGGGCATGGAACGTGTAGGGCTAATATTCCTTCTGTGCAAATTGCTAAAATAAAGAAAAAAAAAACACTCTTTCTTCTAGGAAACACAGTCCTGTACCAGAGCATCCAGTGGGGTGAACAGAGCAAGGGCTGGATTTCAGTCCCCAATGTACTCCCTTGACCTCTGCTTATTGCACAAAATGCTCAGTGCTCTGCAGCAGCCATTTAGAAAAGATTTCAGAAGTTCCATTTTTACCCAGTATATCTACAAGTCTTTTGTGATTTCTCCAGGCTCTGTTTATAATGATGGTAAACTCAGAGCTTCACGCTTTTGCATGGGTCTAATTGTCCAAGATACTTGCTCACAATTGAGCCAAAATTTGTCTTCCTATTTTTCCTATCTGATGACCTGAGACTTCTAATGCTAGATATAATAATCATGTCTCGAAGCAGTGTACATATCTCTGGCAGGAAGCTGCCTCCTAAGAAACGCATAATAGAATGGAATGTAATTATTTATAGGTAGGTACTACCAACACTGTATTTGGCTATCTAACATTTGTGTGAACATGTAAAATCTTCCTCTAATTTGTTACCTACCCCCATTTTATAGTGGCTGATGTGGGCTCACTTGCCATCCCATACGGCTTACTAACAATTAGACTATTAAATATGGAATTTTAATTTGAAAATATTATTGATAAAAAAACAAATGCTTACAGCTAAATTTATAGAACAATAAAGACTGACATTTAAAAGGTAGCAGTATTAAAAATCACTCTTTCTCATGTCCTCTAAGCATCTTTGGAAAGGCTTGAAATTAAGTTTAAAGAGGATTTCAAAAATAAGGGGAAGAACACCTTTAACTTACAATATTTTCTACTTGAGAAGTACACTTTAGTAACCTTAACTATGGCTATATGTTAACAATAAAAGTGAGATTATAATGATTTTATGTGATGTGTCATCAAATACATTTTAAAACATTTTCCGTATAATTAAAGCAAAAATAAATACAAAGGCTAGCTATAGAAACACAACATGCATATGGTTAGAAAATTCAAAATATCCAAAGACTCATTTTTTTTTTGTTTGAGGCATTTAAATATCAGAAGCATGAAAGACAAGGGATTAACTAATATTGTAAGATTTCATTTATTCAATGATAACTTATTAATACATTTTGGTAAAGAACATAAACTGAGTTAAAGTTTATCTGTATTAGATACAGTAGAAGATTTACTGTCAAAGTGTCATATACTTATGGATATATTTTTATTTTATATACTTATATATTTTATTTTAAATCAAAACATATAAATATATATTCATTTGCCAATCTTTATTAGGCCAAAGTCTTGTCTTTGTTGACTGACTTCTGATTAGGGTTCTGTATTGTTCTTCTAGTTCTAAGGTTCTTGTATTGTTCAGAAATCATACTAAAAATATATCAGCTATCACTTCCAGGTGGGGTTTCTTTAAAGTGGATTAAGAATTAAGAGTGGTTATAAAATAATCCAAGGGCAGAATCCTTCTAGACTTCTATAATTTTCTCCCAGTCTTTCACAGATGACTTCTTTGCAATCTATCAATAGTATTAACTCACCATCATCAGATGCATTCTACTTAGTTTTTGTAGAAACAATTTTTTCTTTTCACATTCGTGTAACTATAATAAGCACAAGTGGCATCAACTTTTTGAAAATAAAATGATATATATTTTAACTAGTAGCAGTTTAAGTACATGGTAGTACCAGGGAGAGGCTTCTCAGGCACAAGTCGACATTGCCCATGGGCATCAATGTGCTTTTTAGAGAGAATGGATGAGTTGGCTAATCTGGCAAGTGGGTTAAAAATAGAGATCAGTTAATACAGCTTCCACTTTTTGGAGAAAGTGGTTCTAAAAAAAAAATACGGATGGTGATGGAGTCTTTTATAATTTATTGAGAAAATTTTAAAAAAGCACTATCAGGACAGTTAACTACTGAAAAGCATATGTATTTAAAGCCATTTTCCTTGGTTTCTATAATGCTACATTTGCCTAATTCTCCTTCTATCTTTCTGACCACTCCTTTTTAGTTCAGTTTCTTCTTTCAATAGACCTCTAAAAGTTCCTAGTGTTAAGTCTTGGATACTCTTTATTTCCCTACATGTACTTTCCTCCTAGATGATCTCACCATTTTCATAGCTTTAAAAACCATATATATGCTAAAGACTCTTAAATTTATTTCTCCAGCCCAGCCCTTTCTTTTGACTCCAGACTGGTATAAACAACTTGCCAATAACATCTTGACTTAAATGTTTCACAGGCAACTTATACTTAATTTTTTCCAAAGTTAAGTTTTAATTTATTTCTCAAAAGCTGATCCTGTCTGCAATCCTCCTCGTTATACTAAGTAAATCTGTTCTGGCCTCCTTTCATTTCTTTGAGTAGGCAACTCTTTGCGTCAGTCTGGAATGCTTTCTCCTTAACTCATTAGATGGTTGGCTCCTACTCATCTTTCAAATCTTAACTTAAATCTTACTATGAAGACAGACTTTTCTTGTCCTCCCTTCATTTCTACCAGAGCAACATATTCACTACAGTCACAGCACTTTCTCAGTTTGAAATTACATATATATTGATTTTCCTGTTTATTGTCTGCTTTCCCAACTTAAACCATAAGTTCTATAAAGGTAGGGATCGTGCCTGTTTCATCCATCCTTGTATACTATGGGCCTACCAAAATGCATGAGATATCATAGGCCCTCAAAAATGTTTGCTGAATAAATGAGTAGTGTTTTAGTTTTACTCCTTAGAACACTTACCACTATTTGTAATTATGTCAGTAAACTTTTACAAAAATGTCCAGTTATTCCCTAAAAAGCAAATGTTCCAGGAAGACTGTGTCTGTTTTATTCCTTATTCAATACGGTGTCTGACACATAGATACTCAGTCAATATCTGTTGGTGAAAGGAAGGGAGCAGAAGTGATGATACGACTGAGGGAGAGAACAGAACGTAAAGGAGACTGTTTTACACTAATGTTCTGAGACTACGGCAACAATTCAAATAAATGCTAAAAACATTCTGTCCATCATTCAGTTGTTTTGCCCACACGATGTAAACATCTGTACCTTTAGAAATAGCTAGATCAGTTTTTCACGTATAAAGCAGATGTTCAAAGTTATTTTAGATACAGCTGAAATTATTATTATTATTGTTTTTCGATTAGTGCAGCAAATTTGGGTAGACTTATGTTTCTCAAAGATACATAACTTTAAATGAGAGCTGTGCTATTTAGTCAAAGTCAGGGTATTGGGAAGCCTTGATCATGTGATGTGTGTTCAGTCAAATGACCTGGAATTGATCCAATTTCCTAACAGTAACATTATGGCACAATGGTTGCCTAAGACCTTTGGTCATCATCAAAACCTGAATGGGCTATAGAGAAAAAAATTTACAACTCGTCTTTTACACTAATGGTTGAGAGAGAGGAAAGGCTGAAATCTGTCATATCACTTGACATGTAATAGAAATGGACAGCTGTTCTCCTTCTGTAGCTTGAATACCCATTACAAAATGAGATCATATGGTATATTTTAATAGCAGGAAAGACTCTTCTAAGAGACGATAGATTAAAAAAATTGCTTAGCAAAATGTCAGAGTCACAGTTTTTGCCTACGAAGAATTTCAAGATTACATTAGAAACAGATAAGGAATTCATGTACACACAAAAGCATATTATTATTTAAAAAAAATTTAAGAGTAAATCTTTAAATATTTACCTCCTGAGAAATTTCCTTCTAGAAGGATTCTTAATTATGCTTATCTTATTAACTCATCTGCAGTATTATAGCACTATACTTGTTTTTCATCAATAAAAGGTTTCATTAAAAACTTTACACAAATAGTTCCTCTATGTAGCTGGCTCATTTTATTATTAGTGGTAGGTGTGCAGAGAGGGAATACATTGGTTTTCTACAGGAAATACTACAGAGATTTGAAATCTAGGTCACGTAACAGAGCCCTGCTATAACAGAAGAGCACAAAGGCCCAATGTTTTTTCAGCTTCCATTCAAATATGATCATCATGTTTAAACAAAACTTAACAATTGCCTGCTTTGAAATTGCATTTGGTTAACTTATACAACAGTTATAACTGTCACATAATTATCCTTTTTGATCTCTTCACAGTCTTAACATGTTACAGTTATATACAAGGAAATTTACATTCAGTGTGTACTAAGGCTAAGAAAGCCAGACACTGAAATTTGTGCTTCTGTGAAATCTTTAAGCTGGAAATCCCAAAACTGTTTTAAATACCAATTGAGAGTCTGTAGCATCATTGGGCAGCAGTAGAGTTAAAAATGGGGAAATTTGGCATGTCACATGGCAAGTCAGCAACTACATAGAAGAGACGCCTGGTATGTTCTAAAAGGGTTGCTTGCCTTTGTGGTTTTCTGAATGTGATATTATGGTAAATATATATATGTGTTGTGATTTAGGCACTAATGGTATTCAGAAATAACACAAACACCAAAAACATATTTCAAAGATAAAACATTTAAGTTACATTCCCAAATGCAAACATGCTCTGTAGCAATGATTTGAGTATATTTATCAGGTCTTTGGGAAGTAGCAATATTTCCTTTGAGTATTAAAAATATATGTTTATAAATGTGTATGTTTCATTAAGCTTTTCAGTCCTTGAGACATAAGTAGCTCAGATATTTCAGTTAAAATACAAGCAATCAAATAAGGCACCATTCCCTAGAGTTTGTCTTTACACCTATACTGGGTTACCAAGTCTTAAACCAAACTCCGACCTCCTTCAACAATTCAGAAAAGAATTGGAAGGTAAAGTCTAACTCTGTCATTTCCAACCATGGTTAAATCTAGAACATAAATCATGTCTGATTAGTCAAATTTAGTTCAGCTTTGAATCCTGAATTGTACATTTGAAAAATAACCCTAGATGCTGGAGGATGACATCTCTATATCATAACAAATGTTCCTATTATTCAGGTCTGCATTCATTTGCACTTGCCTTAAATTTTAAGCTTCAGATTCACTATTGGAAGAATTTTGCTGAGGAATTATTGCTTTAAACTGTGACTGGGTTACAGAGTAAAATATGCCAGTAAACATTTTGCAATAATTGTATCACTGCATTTTATTAAAGAAAAATCAAACAAAGGTTTACTCCAAAGAATAAAAAAGAGGGTATAGTTAAAAATTCAGAAAATACATGAACAAAATCTGTGCTTCTATTTGGGAAGCAGTAAATAATTACACGCTCTTTAGAAGAAAACTTAAGATGAGCTAAGGCAAGTTGTTACACAAATGCAACCATCCTCTTAGTCAACCCTGAACAAATGAAAACATGCAAAGAACTATAAGATTGATTAGATTAGAAACATGCGAGCTTTTTCTCTAAATCTACAGAAAGCCATATTCTATACTGATATATGTTTCTTATCTTTGGATTAAAAAAAGAGGTAGGCGGTTTTAGAACTATGATCATGTGTTGCACTTATATTTTTTTAAAGAGTCAATGTGCTTCCTAAGGAAGTCTTTGGAGGTTGATTTACTGCAAGATACTTAGAAAAACCTACAGTGGTCTGTTTCCTTAAGTTAATGTCAATTCGCCATTTACTCAAGCAATAAAACAATAGCATATTACATTTTAATAACTCTCCAAACCAAAGTACATCAATACACTTCACAGAACCTTATCAGCACCTTATCAATAAAGACAGATCCACTTTTGAATGACAACTTACATTACAGTATTAGGACAGGGCAAAGACATTTTCAATAAAGGATATGGTCAACAACAAACTTGCTCACAAAGAAAGGATATGATATATACTTCAATTATTTTTTTCTGAGCTCCAGTTCAGGAGAGTAATTGCAAGAGTGCCAAAACATATGAAATCAAGGTTGGCTCTGGGAAATATGGGAACTGTGATTGTCATAGCAAAGGGCCCATTGTGTTCAATGGGAAGAACTGAGGGCTTCTTTTTGTTTTCAGTCATGAAGCTAAGAGGGAAGGTATTCTATCTTTTATGACCATGTTCTGCCTTGATGCTACTTGACCAATGACTTTAACCAAAAGGCTAACAAGATGATCTTCCTTCCTACCCCTTTATTAAAGATACTTAAATGTTAAGCCTTTTCTGAAGTAAAGAAAAGAAGAAACTGTTTTCCATAGGAATCTTGATTACTTCAATAGTTCACAGTTAGCCTCAACTTAGAAACTTTTCTGTCATCATAGTCTGCACATAGCACACACAGTTGTAATGTTGTGCCCTAAGGGACATACTACTGTTAACAGCCCATCCAGTCGCTTGATTATCACTGTATGGTAAATGGCTTTCTAGGATAATAACTCTGATACAGACAATCAAGCGCTTTACTTAGTTTATTATCCTGTTTTCTTTTAGAACAGATCCAGGCCATATTTGACTTAAATGTGAGAGCACAGTGCAATGCAAATTTAAGGCCATTATAGACAAGTATAATTCTCAATTGGGTTCCTCAGTTTCTCATATTAGTTCAGTTTCCAGGAGTAAGGTTGGCTTCCAACCTAGATTATATTTGTAAACAATATTTGCAAATAAGTGAAAATGACAGAACTACAGGACATCAAGAGAATGACAGATAAAATGATAAAAGAGGTAAGAAGCCTTCCAAATGAGTGCCAGTTCAGGGAAAAAACAGACAAAATAAGATTGGAAAGGTGGAAAGAGTATAGGATCAACTCTGTTTTGGATACTGGATACTAGAATGAATAAGCTTATACAAAATCAGTTGTTCCTCCATTCCATAGGTGAGGAAAATGAAGTACAGAGAAGGTAAGAAAGTTGCAAAGATTATGTTGCTTGTAGGAGGCAGAGGTAGGATTTGAACACGGGTAATATTGTTCTTGAGCCCATGCTGTTAGCCACTATATGCTGCTTCTTTCATTATGCGAAAAACAAAAAAACACCAAAAAAACCCAAACCCAAACAAACAAACAACACACAAAAGTGTTAGCAAGTTAGAAAAGGACTAAAAGTAATAAGGCCAAAATGTAAATGACGATTGCCTCTCCGTGGTGGGTTATGAGCAATTTTTCCGGCTTATTCATTCTCTTCAGGTCTTTTCAAAATAACAAAAATAAAGTTTAACACTTTTTTTTTATATCAGCAGAAAATAAAATAAAAATATTGCTGGCCTAACTAACATTTTCCCTCTTATGATAGCACTTCTCAATTTAGAAAAACTATGCATACAGTTAAACCACACTTCGATGACAGCTATCAGAGCACATCTCACTAGAAAGTCACAGAAATCTGGGCATAAGCAGGAATTTGTCCAAATTAAGTAACTTTTAACATATGTTACAGGATCAGTATAGATTCAGTGGAATTTCCCATACCTTTTTTCTTTTAATGCATTTTTATTGTATGTATTTAAAGTGTACAACATGATGTTTTGGTATACAAATATATGGTGAAATGATTACTACAAGTAAGCAAATTAATATAGCCATCACCTTCTATAGCTACCTCGTGTGTGTGTGTGGTAAGAGCACCTAAAATCTACTCTCCTAGCAAATTTTCAATATCCAATATCCTATACCTTTTTCCTTAATCCTATATCTTTTAAACTGCAGTGTTACATAACCGATATTTATGAAATGACCAAGAGGGCCTAAGAGGTACTGAAATGCCATATGAATCATAAAAGAATGATTAAATTGACATTCAAAATGGTGTTGGAGTAAATTGTATTTGTGCCCTCACCAATCTACTGAAATTTCTCCTCGAAAGGTCACAAATCTTTACAATTTCAGCCAACCTTTTTTTCACATGTTGTCCACTTGTTATCAGCATTTCTCACTCCTTCTTTGAAATTCCCTTCTCCATGGGTTTCCTCTCTTCCCAGTCATCTACTCTTCATTTGACCCTATCGTCCTGACTGCTCCCCATCTGGCCCCCCTTCCTCCTCCGAACTGTCCCAAATGAGTTCTCCTCCCACTCCTGTTATATCCTTTCTCTACAATATTAGGGTTTCAACCATCAAAACTACATGAAGAATCCCCCAAACAACATCTCCAAATACTGACATTTCTCCCAATCTCTTTCTTGATGTCAGCTGGCATCTCAAGCATCTCATGATGTCTAATATGGAACTTCCCTCACTCTAATCTCCCAGATCTGTCTTTCCTGCTGAGCTCCTTGATTTTTAATGGTTCGACCAACCTCCAATAATCCAGGCTCAAAAATCCAGTGTCGTTTTTACTCTTTGTCCTTGTTTCTCTTGTTAATTGTTGTTTAGTCTTACATAATCGACCTCTGCAATATTATTCATTTAGTTGTTAAATACTTGTTGAATAACTACTGTAGTAAATTCTGAGGCTACAGCAGTAAGACAAGTGAGGATCTTGCCTTCCTGAAGCTTATATTCTAGTGAGAAGACACAATTTCAGGTGGCCAATAAGTCCTATTAGAAAAATAAGATCAAGAATGAGTAGTAGCGATGATGGAGTTGATCAGAGAAAGCCTCTGCAACATTAAAGCAGAGACCTGTGGCTGGGTATGGTGGCTCATGCCTATAATACCAGCACTTTGTGAGACAGAGGTGGGAGGATCACTTAAGGCCAGGAGTTTGAGCCAGCCTGGGCAACTTAGCAAGACTCCATCGCTAACAACAAAAAAAAGAGTAAAATTAGCTAGGTGTGGTGGTGTGCACCTGTAGTCCTAGCTATCTGGGAGGTTATAGTGGGACAATAGCTTGAGCCCAGGAGTTAGAAGCTGCAGAGAGCTATGATGGTGCTATTGCACTGCAACCTGGGTGACAGATTTAGATCATCTCTAAGAAAAAACAAACAAACAAACAAACAAAAAAACCCAAAAAATCATGAATAAAATGAAAGCATGAGTCTTGTGAAGGTCTGAAGGAATACCATTCCAGGCAGGTGGAACAGTGTATTAGGCTATTCTCGTGTTGCTATAAAGGAATACCTGAGGCTGGGAAATTTATAAAGAAAAACAGTTTAATTGGTTCACGATTCTGTAGGCTATACAAGCATGGCACCAGCATCTGCTTGGCTTCTGGGGAGGGCTCAGGGAGCTTTTACTTATGTCAGAAGGCAAAGCAGGAGCAGGTATGTCACACAGTGAGAGCATGAATAAGGTTGTGGGAGGTGCTGCACACTTTTAAACAAACAGATCTCTTGAGAACTCAGGTACTCTCGCTAGGACAGCACCAACGCGATGGCGTTAACCCATTCATGAGAAATTCACTCTCATGATCCAATCACCTCCCACCAGGCCCCACCTCCAACACTGGGGATTACATTTCATCATGAGATTTGGGGGGACAAATATCCAAACTATATCAAATAGCAAATGCAAAGGCCTTGAGCTAGGAATAAGTTTGGCATGTTTAAAGAACTACAAAAACACTAATATGGGCCGGGCGCGGTGGCTCACGCCTGTAATCCCAGCACTTTGGGAGGCCGAGGCGGGCGGATCACAAGGTCAGGAGATCGAGACCACAGTGAAACCCCGTCTCTACTAAAAATACAAAAAATTAGCCGGGCGCGGTTGTGGGCGCCTGTAGTCCCAGCTACTCGGGAGGCTGAGGCAGGAGAATGGCGTGAACCCGGGAGGCGGAGCTTGCAGTGAGCCGAGATCGCGCCACTGCACTCCAGCCTGGGCGACAGAGCGAGACTCCGTCTCAAAAAAAAAAAAAAAAAAAAAAAAAAAAAACCCACTAATATGACTGGTATATAGTAAGCAGGAGAAGAGTGGTAGACAATGAGATTAGACAGCTAGCTAGGGCCAAAAATGAAGGTCTTCATAAGGAATGGTAAAGAGTTTGGATCTTACTCTAAGTGTAATTGGAAATGATTGGAGAGTTTTGACCAGGGGAGTGACATGGTCTAATTTATGTATCGAAGGCTACTAGAGAATAGACTGTAGGGAAATCTGGAAGTAGGGTGACAAGTTAGGAAGTTACTGTGCCATTTTCCTTCCTCTTGACTAGTCTAGTTTAAGCTCCCATTACCTGTATCTACACCAGTGTTAAAGCTTCCCTGTTCACATTGCTGCTTCCCCTTCTTTACCTCATACCCTAGTGCTGGCCAGGTAAAGTTTCCTGAAGTACAGTTATGAGTCTACTCATTTCTTGCTGAAAGTCCATCACTAGCTCTTTACTGTCTACTAAAAACAATCTCCAGAACATTTTGCTAGGTGTTTAAGACAGTCTATAACCAAGTCCTGACTTATTTACCATTACTTTAAAAAATATTATTTACGTGCCAGGCTAGGACTTGAAAAAACTATAGCCATGGGCCAAATCTGGCCTGCCGCCTGTTCTTAGAATTAAAGTTTTATTGGAACACTACAACTTTGTTTACTTATTATCTATGGCTCCTTCAAAGTGGCAGCTAGTGGTAGAAGAAGAGTCAGTGTCAGAATGATGTGACATGAGAAGGGCTTGACTGACCACTGCTAGCTTTTAAGATGGAAAGGCCATGAGCCAAGGAATGTGGGCAGTCTCTGGAAGCTAGAAAAAGCAAGAAAATGGAGTATTTCCTAGAGCCTTCAGAAGAGAATGCAGCTTTGCTGACACCCTGGTTTTAGTCCAGTGAATCATATTTTGAACTTCTGACTTGTAGAACTATAAGATAATACATTTGTATTGTTTTAAGACATTGACAGCTGGGTGCTATGGCTCACATGGGTAATCCCAGCACTTTGGGAGGCCAAGATGGGTGGATTGCTTGAGGCCAGGAGTTCAAAACCAGCCTGGCCAACATGGTGAAACCTCTTCTCTACTAAAAATACACAAAATTAGCTGGCCATGGTGGCGGGTGCCTGTAATCCCAGCTACCCAGGAGGCAAAGGCAGGAGAATTGCTTGAACCCGGGAGGTGGAGGTTGCAGTGAGCTAAGATCGCGCCACTGCACTCCAGTCTGGGCAACAAGAGTGAAACTCCGTATTAAAAAAAAAAAAAAAAAAAGACATGGAGTTTGTGGCAATTTGGTACAGCAGCAATAGGAAACTAATGGACTATCCTTTAGGTTCCATAACCACTTTGAACTCTTCTGGGGCCTTACCATGTTCAGTTTATATTATACTCATATAGAAGTTTTAATTCTCATTGTAAATGGATAGATCCTTGAAGTTAGGGTGTATATCTGATTCATCTTTGTATCTACTATAATACCAATCATAGTGCCTTGTACATAGCAATAAATCAACAAATATTCATAATTAATGAATGCTTGACATTTTTTGAAAAATTGTAATGTATATATGGCATATATGATAGATAATCAGAATACTCAAATAACCTGTATAGTCCTTTTCTCGACTGTTCTGAAAAAGTGAGTTTATTTAAAAAATCAATATCTTAAAAGTATTAATAAAACTTAAAAGATGATTAATAGTCTTAGGCAATACACATGGTAATTAAGCATTTTTTGTTTCACTTTTAAAAAATGAAGGTTTCAAATCAACAAGCATGTAATTTCCCAATTCATAAATAATTATATTATGAATTGAAATACCTTTATTTGCATTAGTTTGGATTAAAATAATACTATAATTCTGAAATCGACAGTAAAAGCAATGGGGGATATATTTTTTTCAACTTTCTACTGATAGGTTATGTAAATAAAGCGAAATTTTGGGGGGGAATTTAATTATCAGTAATGTCCAACAAGGCAATTAGGAATGAATTAAAACATGTATAAAGAATTCACAACTGATGACTGGCAAGATGGCCGAATAGGAACAGCTCTGGTCTGCAGCTCCCAGTGAGATCAATGCAGAAGGCAGGTGATTTCTGCATTTCCAACTGAGGCACCCAGCTTATCTTATTGGGACTCACTAGACAGTCGGTGCAGCCCACAGAGGGCGAGCAGAAGCAGGGTGGGGGGTTGCCTCACCCGGGAAGTGCAAGGGGTCAGGGAACTCCCTCCTCTAGCCAAGGAAAGCCATGAGGGGACTGTGCCATGAGGATCGGTGCATTCCAGCCCAGATACTCTGCTTTTCCCACAGTCTTCGCAACCCAGAGACCAGATTACCTTGGGTACCTGTGCCACCAGGGTCCAGGGTTTCAAAACAAAACTGGGAGGCTGTTTGGGCACTGAGCTAGCTGCAGGAGTTTTTTTCCATACCCCAGTGGCACCTGGAACACCAGCAAGACAGAACCGTTCACTCCCCTGGAAAGGGGGCTGAAGCCAGGGAACAAAGGGGTCTAGCGGATCCCACCCCCACAGAGCCCAGCAAGCGAAGATCCATTGTCTTGAAATTCTTGCTGCCAGCACAGCAGTCTGAAGTTGACCTGGGATGCTGGAGCTTGCTGGGGGAGGGGCATCCACCATTACTGAGGCTTCAATAGGTGGTTTTCCCCTCAGAGTGTAAACAAAGTTGCCAGGAAGTTTGAACTGGCACAGCTGGGCAAAGTTGCTGTAGCAACTGCCTCTCTGGATTCCTCCTCTCTGGGCAGGGCATCTCTGAAAGAAAGGCAGCAGCCCCAGCCAGGGGCTTATAGATAAAACTCCCATCTCCCTCGGACACAGCACCTGGGGGAAGGGGTGGCTGTGGGCGCAGCTTCAGCAGACTTAAATGTTCCTGCCTGCTGGCTCTGAAGAGCGTGACGGATCTCCCAGTACAGCACATGAGCTCTATTAAGGGACATACTGCATCCTCAAGTGGATCCCTGACCCCCGTGCCTCCTGATGGGGAAACACCTCCCAGAAGGGGTCAACAGACACCTCATACAGGAGAGCTCCAGCTGGCATGTGGCAGGTGCCCCTCTGGGATGAAGCTTCCAGAGGAAGGAACAGGCAGCAATCTTTGTTGTTCTGCAGCCTCCGCTGGTGATATCCAGGCAAATAGGGTCTGGAGTGGACCTCCAGCAAATGCTAGCAGACCTGCAGCACAGGGGCCTGACTGATAGAAGGAAAACTAATAAACAGAAAGGAATAGCATCAACACCAATAAAAGGATGTCCACAAAGAAACACCATCCAAAGGTCGCCAACATCAAACGAAGATGAGGAAAAACCAGTGCAAAAAGGCTGAAAATTCCAAAAACCAGAACGCTTCTTATCCTCCAAAGGATCACAACTCCTCGCCAGCAAGGGAACAAAACTGGATGGAGAATGAGTTTGATGAATTGACAAAAGCAGGCTTCAGAAGGTGGGTAATAACGAACTCCTTCAAGCTAAAGGAGCATGTTCTAACCTAATACAAGGAAGCTAAGAACCTTGAAAAAAGTTAGAGGAAATGCTAACTAGAATAACCAGTTGAGAGAAGAACATAAATGACCTGATGGAGCTGAAACACACAGCATGAGAACTTCAAGAAGCATACATGAGTATCGATAGCCAAATCGATCAAGCGGAAGAAAGGATATCAGAGATTGAAGATCAACTTAATGAAATAAAGCATGATGACAAGATTAGAGAAAAAAGAATGAAAAGGAATGAACAAAGTCTCCAAGAAATATGGGACTATGTGAAAAGACCAAACCCATGTTTGATTGGTGTGCCTGAAAGTGACAGAGAGAATGGAACCAAGTTGGAAAACACTCTTCAGGATATTATCCAGGAGAACTTCCCCAACCTAGCAAGACAGGACAACATTCAAATTCAGGAAATACAGAGAATATCAGAAAGATACTCTTCAAGAAGAGCAACTCGAAGACACATAATTGTCAGACTCATCAAGGTTGAGATGAAGGAAAAAATGTTAAGGGCAGCCAGAGAAAAAGGTCGGGTTACCCACCAAGGAAAGCCCATCAGACTAACAGCAGATTTCTTGGCAGAAACCTTACGAGCCAGAAGAGAGTAGGGGCCAATATTCAACATTCTTAAAGAATTTTCAACCCAGAATTTCATATACAGCCAAACTAAGCTTCATAAATGAAGGAGAAATAAAATCTTTTACAGACAAGCAAATGCTGAGAGGTTTTGTCACCACCAGGCTTGCCTTACAAGAGCTCCCGAAGGAAGCACTAAATATGGAAAAGAAAAACCGGTATCAGCCACTGCAAAACATACCAAATTGTAAAGACCATTGACGCTATGAAGAAACTGCATCAACTAACAGGCTAAATAACCAGCTAGCATTATAATGACAAGATCAAATTCAAACATAACAATATTAACCTTAAATGTAAACAGACTAAATGCCCAGTTAAAAGACAAAGATGGGCAAATTGGATAAAAAGTCAAGATCCATCGGTGTGCTCTATTCAGGAGACCCATATCAAGTGCAAAGACACACTGAGGCTCAAAATAAAGGGATGGAGGAATATTTACCAAGGGGGAAAAAAAAAAAAAGTAGGTGTTGCAATCCTAGTCTCTGATAAAACAGACTTTAACAAATATCAAAAAAGACAAAGAAGGGCATTACATAATGGTAAAGGGATCAATGCAACAAGAAAAGCTACCTATCCTAAATATATATGCACATAATACAGGAGCACCCAGACTCATAGAGCAAGTCCTTAGAGACCTACAAAGAGACTTACACTCCCACACAATAACAGTGGGAGACTTTAATACCCCACTGTCAATATTAGGAGATCAATGAGACAGAAAATTAAGAAGGTTATTCAGAACTTGAACTCAGCTCTGGACTAAGCAGACATAACAGACATCTACAGAACTCTCCACCTCAAATCAACAGAATATACATTATTCTCAGCACCACATTGCACTTATTCTAAAATTGACCACATAAATGGAAGTAAAACACTCCTCACCAAATGCAAAAGAATGGAAATCACAACAGTCTCTCAGACCACAGTGCAATCAAATTAGAACTAAGGATTAAGAGGCTGGGTGCGGTGGTTCATGCCTGTAATCCCAGCACTTTGGAAGGCCAAGGCGGGTGGATCACGAGGTCAGGAGGTCGAGATCATCCTGGCTACACGGTGAAATCCTGCCTCTACTAAAAATACAGGGAAAAAAAAATTAGCCAGGTGTGGTGGTGGGTGCCCGTAGTCCCAGCTACTCAGGAGGCTGAGGCAGGAGAATGGCATGAACCTGGGAGGCAAAACTTGCAGTGAGCTGAGATTGCACCACTGCACTCCAGCCTGGGTGAAGAAGTTGAATCCCTGAATAGACCAATAGCAGGCTCCGAAATTGAGGCAATAATTAATAGCCTACCAACCAAAAAAAGTCCAGGACCAGACGGATTCACAGCTGAATTCTACCAGAGGTACAAGGAGGAGTTGGTACCATTCCTTCTGATACTATTCCAATCAACAGAAAAAGAGGGAATCTTCCTTAACTCATTTTATGAGGCCAACGTCATCCTGATACCAAAGCCTGACAGAGATACAACAAAAAAAGAGAATTGTAGACCAATATCCCTGATGAACATCAATGCAAAAATCCTCAATAAAATACTGGCAAACCGAATCCAGCAGCACATCAAAAAGCTTATCCACCATGATCAAGTGGGCTTCATCCCTGGGATGCAAGGCTGGTTCAACATACGCAAATCAGCATATAAACAGAACCAAAGACAAAAACCACATGATTATCTCAATAGATGCAGAAAAGGCTTTTGACAAAATTCAACAGCCCTTCATGCTAAAAACTCTCAATAAATTCGGTATTGATGGAACATAACTCAAAATCATAAGAGCTATTTATGACAAACCCACAGCCAATATCATACTGAATGGGCAAAAATTGGAAATATTCCCTTTGAAAACTGGCACAAGACAGGGATGCCCTCTCTCACCACTCCTATTCAACACAGTGTTGGAAGTTCTGGCTAGGGCAATCAGGCAAGAGAAAGAAATCAAGGGTATTCAGTTAGAAAAAGAAGAAGTCAAATTTTCCCTGTTTGCAGATGACATGATTGTATATTTAGAAAACCCCATTGTCTCAGTCCAAAATCTCCTTAAGCTGACAAGCAACTTCAGCAAAGTCTCAGGATACAAAATCAATGTGCAAAAACCACGAGCATTCTTATACACCAGTAACAGACAAACAGAGAGCCAAATCATGAAGGAACTCCCATTCACAATAGCTTTAAAGAGAATAAAATACCTAGGAATCCAACTTACAAGGGATGTCAAGGACCTCTTCAAGGAGAACTACGAACCACTGCTCAGTGAAATAAAAGAGGACACAAATAAATGGAAGAACATACCATGCTCATGGATAGGAAGAATCAATATTGTGAAAATGGCCATACTGCCCAAGGTAATTTATAGATTCAGTGCCATCCCCATTAAGCTATCAATGACTTTCTTCACAGAATTGGAAAAAACTGCTTTAAAGTTCATATGGAACCAAAAAAGAGCCCGCATTGCCAAGACAATCCTAAGCCAAAAGAACAAAGCTGGAGGCATCATGCTACCTGCTTTCAAACTATACTACAAGGCTACAGTAACCAAAACAGCATGGTACTGGTACCAAAACAGAGATATAGACCAATGGAAGAGAACAGAGCCCTTAATACCACACATCTACAGCCATCTGATCTTTGACAAACCTGACAAAAACAAGAAATGGGGAAAGGATTCCCTATTTAATAAATGGTGCTGGGAAAATTGGCTATCCGTAAGTAGAAAGCTGAAACTGGATCCTTTCCTTACTCCTTATACGAAAATTAATTCAAGATGGATTAGAGACTTAAACGTTAGACCTAAAACCATAAAAACTCTAGAAGAAAACCTAGGTAATACCATTCAGGACATAGGCATGGGCAAGGACTTTCTGTCTAAAACACCAAAAGCAATAGCAACAATAGCCAAAACTGACACATGGGATCTAATTAAACTAAAGAGCTTCTGCATGGCAAAAGAAACTATCATCAGAGTGAACAGGCAACCTTCAGAATGGGAGAACATTTTTCTAATCTATCCATCTAACGAAGGGCTAATATCCAGAATCTACAAAGAACTTAAACAAATTTACAAGAGAAAAACAAACAACCCCATCAAAAAGTGGGCAAAGGATATGAACAGACATTTGTCAAAAGAAGATATTTATGCGGCCAACAAACATATAAAAAAAATCTAATCACCACTGGTAATTAGAGAAATGCAAATCAAAACGACAATGAGATACCATCTCACGCCAGTTAGAATGGCGATCACTAAAAAGTCAGGAAACAACAGATGCTGGAGAGGATGTGGAGAAATAGGAATGCTTTTACACTGTTGGTGGGAGTATAAATTAGGTCAACTATTGTGGAAGACAGTGTGGCTATTCCTGAAGAATCTAGAACCAGAAATACCATTTGACCCAGTGATCCCATTACTGTGTATATACCCAAAGGATTATAAATCATTCTAATATAAAGACACATGCACACGTATGTTTATTGCAGCACTGTTCACAATAGCAAAGACTTGGAACCAACCCAAATGCCCATCAATGATAGACTGGATAAAGAAAATGTCATACATATACACCAGGGAATACTATGCAGCCATAAAAAAGATGAGCTCATGTCCTTTGCAGAGACATGGATGAAGCTGGAAACCATCATTCTCAGCAAACTAACACAGGAACAGAAAACCAAACACTGCATGTTCTCACTCATAAGTGGTAGTTGAACAATTACAACACATGGACACAGAGAGGGGAACATCACATACCAGGGCCTGTCTGGGGGTGGGAGGCTGGGGGAGTGATAGCATTAGGAGAAACACCTAATGTAGATAATGGATTGATGGGTACAGCAAACCACCATGGCACATGTATACCCATGTAACAACTCTGCAAGTTCTGTACATGTATCCCAGAACTTAAAGTACAAAAAAAAAAAGAAAAAAAAAAAGAATTCACAAATTGCTAGTAATGAGATACAATGTAGGCATTTGACAGCAATAAATAATGCTAAAATTTTGTTTTCATCATGGGTGTACAAAGAAGGAAGCTAAAAATAAATGAAGAAAAAGATAAAGGCATTTCATTTTCAATTATTGTCAAGTTATAAAAATGTTTGTACTTTTATGTGATGCAAAGATAGAGAACATAGACATAACAAATGAGTCCATTATGTCAGTATCATTTGGAATCAGACAAGTTTCTGGCATTTACTAACTCTGAATGTGTCTCAAACAAAACTATACAAAACTCTGTAGATTGAGAAAAAATAAAGAGAATTATGAAGTAATCAGAATTCATATTAGGTTTTTAAAGCTCCTTTTATTTACAAAAGCAGTTCACTAATGTCTGTATTCTCATGGTTCATTCATGCTTCCTTGTATATAAATAAATACCATGTATGCTTTTTCATCCCCAAAAGTCTAAGAAGGAAATGTGCTACAGGAAAAGGGTGAATTTCCCTCTTTCTTATTGAATGTATATACATTCGGATGAGATAACTTAATGAGGAATTCATTCATTAATCATTGAGTATCAACTGTGTCAAGCACCATGATAGGTACTAGAAATGTTAAGCTGAATAAGACAATATCAGATGGTAAGGAGGGAGAGCTATTTCTCTCAGGAAGATTCATAGTGGTATTTCTAATATAACAGCTGCTGTTTGCTTCTGGAGGCTGGTGTCTTAATTAAGGTGGTAAAAAATCACCCTTCTAATTCCCCCAAATTTCTTTTGATTAGACAGAAAAGTGTCAAGGGGGTAGGGAGGATGTTTACCTCTCATAAGGAGTCTGAAGAGTGACTAAAAGCCCTAATAATGTAATTTCTATCCCTTATGCCAATAGAACAATATTTTTTAATCCAGGAAAAATTCTAGCCTTGCCACTGTGAAGGTCATTTTCCCACTGGGAAGATAGAAGCAAATGGCAATAGTTTATGGTGTTAATTTATATTGTGGTATAACAAACTACCACACATATAGCAGCTTAAAACAATACATGTATATTATCTCATGGTTTCTCTAGGACAGGAGTCTGGGCATGGCTTAGCTGAGTCCTCCACTTAGGATCTCATAAGGCTTCAATCTACAGGTTGAGCGTGGCTGTGGTCTCATCTGAGGCTTGACTGGGGAGCACCGAAGGCTTCAACCAGAGACTGTCCTCAGCTCCTTGTCATGAGTCTCCTAACATAGCAGCTCATATCTTTGAAGCCAGTAAACAGTGCAAGATTCCAGCAAAATTGGCACTAAAATCTCATGCAATATAATCATGTACATCCTGTGACTTTGCTGTATTGTAGAGTTACAAGCAAATCACAGTTCTCAAACATACTCCAGGGGAGAGGATCATACAAAGGCATGAACACCAGCAAACAGGAATCATGGAAACCACCCAAAGAATTTGCCCAACACAATTCTTAGACTCTTCCTCTCTGTATTACCTTTAAAAACCAATTCTTCTACTTTTCCATTATTGCTTTAAATGTAGTTCTTCTCATCTTTATTTTTCAAAGTTTAAGTTAATCCTGGCCTTAACTTCCCTAACACTATTTGTAAAAGTTTTTGTTAGTTCTAGGTTGTTTCTTTGTCCATCTTTTGTATATTTGTTTAAACATGTAAGTTCATTAAATAATTCTGTTAAGCTTCCCTTGATTTACTTGTGTACTTTTATGCTTTTTCCTTATTTAGGCTATAAGTAATCATACACAGTAGTGTTAACCTTTTAGGATTTCTTACCCTACAAGCTATGTTCCCATCCACAGTCTCTAAACATGAGAATAAACTCATTTTAGCCAAGTTTAAAACAAAACAAAACAAAACTGCGCCCATGTAGTCTGTAATATATGTCCAGATATGTACATAATTAAACAATCACACCCTCTGTGGCATCTTTTGGTAGAAATACAATTCCAGCAGATATTAAAATAGTTGAAGTGCTTCAGTATTGCAACAGGTTGGCAGGCACTAATGATCCACCTTCAGAAGGCATCATTCATACTCCTTTTATGCCTGGGCTGGTTAAGGTTCACTCTAATGGTTTTATTTTGGTTTCTTCCTTTTTTCATCTCTCATGCTCATTATTGGTATATCATCCTCACTCACATTCATCACTTTCTGTACAGGAAACTTTGTAGTCTTATTCCCCTTCTATAAGGTGTGTTGCTCTGTTAAAAAGGTATAACCTTCCACAGAAAGATTTTAATCAGAAAGTCTCAGCAGATGGTATGTGGTACCTACTTAGGATCTCTATATACAAGAGTTGATTCTGTTCTTCCTCCAAGTTTTACCTACTTCAATACTGAGCTTCACCTGCTTGCTTTATACTAAAGGACATTAGCAAAGCTGGCCTATGTTCTTAGTGCCTGATAAATTGGACTCAACAAATATTTGTGGAAAGAATGGACTATTTGACATCTATTTGTACATACAAGTAGGTACAGTAATGTACTGCATAACCATGTTTCAATCAATGACAGACCATATTTGTAGCAGTGATTCTATAGGATCATAATACTGTATTTTTGCTGTACCTTTTTCATGTTTAGATACACAATACTTAGCATTATAATTGCATACAGTATTCAGTAGTTTTTCTATACATACCTGAAGCCTAGGATCAATAGGCTATATGCCATATAGCCTAAATAGATAGTAGGCTATACCACCGAGGCTTGTTTGTATGATATTTACACAATGATGAAATTGCCCAATGATATATACTCAGAATATATCCCTGTCATTAACCAATACATGATTATAATCTGTGTATTATATTTATGCATATAAATGGGTATTTCTGTATATAAACTTTGGAAGTGAAACTGAAGGGTCAAAAAAATGTGCATTTAGATTCCTAGAGATACAGCCAGACTGCTCTCCAAAAAAGCTGAATCTAGTAAACAACTATCAACAGTGTATGAGTGTGCTGGTTTCCCCACGTATTTACTAACACTGTAGATGACCAATCATTGTTAATATATGACACTGGTGAATAAAAATGGTGCCTCATTGTTTTAAGTTCATTCCTAAGTAAATAAAATTAAAATATATATATTCAACATTCATCTGTTAAATATTAAATATGCTTACTAAATAGATATTAAGCACAATAATAAAATATGAGTGTCTCATGAATACCTGCTATGTACCAGGCACTGTTCTAGGTGTTACCTAATTGTGGTAAAGAAGACGTTCAAGATCACTGTTCTCAAGAAGCTTATATTTTACTAAAGGAGGTAGAAAATAAACAAGTAAACAAACAAACAACAAATAAAGTGCTGTGAAGAGAATAAAATAGGGGAGTGAAATAGAGTATTGGAGGTGGAGAGAAGGTCAACATTAGACAGGTGATTAGGTACAGCCTTTCTGACAGTAGACAATTAAACTGGGGGCTTCATGATAGAATGAACTGGACCTCTCAATCCAAACTATTCTCTTTGCTTTTCTCAAACACACCAGGCACACTCCTGCCTCAGGGCCTTTCTACTTGCTGTTCCTTCTGTCTGGAACACTTTTCCTTCAGGTATCTATATGGCTTACTCCTACCTCACATGGATGAAATGCCTGTGAATATCTAGTTTATGGGTTTGCAGGGAACTACTGGCTATTTAGACCTCATCCCTATGTAATTTTAGTATTTCCATTTTCTATACAAGTTCAGCAAGGCTTCCTTCATTCCATATATAAGATTGTATGAAATGTTTCCAGGGGGCCTTTGAGGTTGCCAGTTAGATATAAACTTCTTTATTATTTCAATCTTTATATCCATTAAATAAATGAGTTGAAGACTGATTTCTTACCTAAAATTACTGCCACTTGAAAGCATGAAATGTTACTTTGCAATTGTTTTCCAGGGTTTTAGCACACAGTTTCTCACATGTTCCCAAATAAGTAATGTAACGATAGATCATAGAAATCTACATTAGTAGAAATTGTTCATTATCTTCCAGGGTTTCCAGTTCTTAAAAAAAAGGAGGTGCAGAAGATAATCGTTTAAGGCTGTAAGGACAAAATAATCCTTTTACGCAATGACAATGAAAAATGAAGATTATAATGGTGATGATGATAATGAGAATATTAAGTACCTACCAGATGTGAGCCATAATATTTTCAATGAGCTGGCCACTTCAGATACATTAGCTTTAATCCTCAGGACAAACCTATGGGTTGGTGATATCTCCATCTTCATAGATGAAAAAAAAAATGAGACTCAGCTAGCTTATAGAATTCTCAAAGCCAAATCTATTATGCCATAGAGCTGGCATTTGAACTTTATAGCATATGATCTTTTCACTACTCTGCTTCTCTACAAGTAAAAATGAATCTACTTTTTGGATAAAAATAGAATTAGGGTGTGAACTAATTTATTTTATTTATCTGTAGTAAAAACTACAGGCAATTTTTTACAAATGTTACTTCATTTTTATCCTATAATGCTTAGAGACAAATACATCATTTTTCCCATTTTATAAATGGGGCAAAAGTGAGGTTCAATAATTTATTTAAGGTTGTAAAATAACTTGGCTAAGAAGCAAGTTTTCTCACTCTGAATATTTTTCCTATTCTACTTTCGACTTTCACTTTCATTAGAATTCTGGAGTTATTATAAAAGAAATGGGAAACACAAATAGCACTGTGTAGTCCCAAGAACTAATTGCTTTATAATTTTTTATCAATAATGCCGGTTGGAAAAGGTCACATATTTTCAGGAAAAAAAAACTATTAAAGATTCAGTTGTTGACTTTACATCTTCATTTTTTTTTGTCATTCAACAAAGATTTATTATTCACTTATTATGAGGTCAGCACTGTGCTTGTCACTAAAGATGCAAAGCAGTTTAGGACAAAATTAAGTGAGAAGAAAAACATACAAACATAATTACAAAGCAATATGAAAAGAGCAATAATACAGGTTTGAGCAAAGAGCTGTTAACTCTGTCTGGAGGTTTAAGCTCACTTTATGGAGGAGTGCATCCCCAGTTTTAAGATCTTTACCTAGGCACATTTATTGTTCCCTCTTTACGTATTGTTATGCAAATAGCCCCAAAGAGAGCTTTTGTTTCTTACTGTGAGATCTCCATGATGCTTAAAAATTCTTTTACTTAAAAAATAAGCTTAAAAATTCAGCAGTAACAAATGCTTGCTCTTAAAAAAAAAAAGCCATATAAAAGTTTCTAATAAAAAACAGATAATCTCCCTATCCTATCTCCTGAGAAGATCAATGTTATCAGTGAGGGAGATATCTTATAGCAGACTGAAAAAGCTTCTTGAGGCAATGCAATCTATTGCTTTATCCTGAATACTTGTAAGTCATGAACATTAGGTAAGATGAAGTGTATTTTATTTAATGATTCTAATTGAAATACAAATTGAACTCTAAAACATAAACTCCAGCCTGGACAACATGGCAAAATCCCATTTTACAAAAAATTCCAAAAATTATCTGGGTGTGGTGGTGTGTGCCTATAGTCCCAGCTACTCAGGAGGCTGAGGTGGGAGGATCACTTGAGCCAGGAAGGTTGAGGCTGCAGTGAGCTGTGATCACACCACTGCACTCCAGCATGGGCAACAGCATGAGACCTTGTCTAAAAAAACAAAACAAAACAATACCCAAACACACAAAACCCCTATAAACCTATAGTTACAGAGCAAAGCACTTTCATAGTAGGTCACTTAATCCTTGAGACAACCCTATGCAGACTGTACCCTGACTTCAGAGACAGGAAGCGAATACTCAGAGAGGTCAACATATTTCACCAAATCTAAGGTGCCATCAATTTTAACACACCATGCTATTTTATATTCTTTAAAAGACAAAAAAATAATTACCAGTTCAATTGTGACATAATGTCTTAACTACATTCCTATGAGACTCACAGGATTTATTAGGAACCCTGGACTGAGAATTAGAAGACCTGAATTAGGATTCTCACATTGTCCTTTCCAAACTTGTGACAAGCAAATCATTAAGTTCTATGAGCTTTGATCTTTCCATATCTTTTAAACTAAAAAGAATAATGTCTCTCTCACAGGGTTGCTGTGAGGACATATTAATGTAAAACAGAACTTTAGAAGTGCAAAACTGATAAAAATTTAAAACCTTTTGTGTCAATGTTATTATTTTTTAAAATATTATCTGTAACAGTAATATTAATACTCTGTTGTTGAAGGCAAGAACTGAACTTCTGGATCCAAACTGAACTATTTTATCATGACAAATAATTATGAAAGCTCTTACTGCACAGATTTTAGTACTGCCGCCTTTTCTGAGATGAGCTGTTAATATTTTGTCCTCATGTGAACTCTGGAAAATACCTATTCCACTAACCCAAAATAATGCATTCAGTTTGGATGAGGAGATTTTCAGGCCTTGAGGGAAGATGTTTCTTACCGGCATCATTTACGTTTTGTCTGTCCAGTTATAGGATTGAAACATGCACTATACTTTAGGCATTCTATCATTATAGTCAGTTCTAATTGTGAAAAGAATCAGAGTTTCATCTTTTCAAAAAGTGATAATTGACTCTATTTTACCACTGATGCCTTCTAGAATCTTAGAAGCAGTCCTTGCATTTTTTCGGCCTTTGTGCTTGTAACCATTTTATGTGATAGACTGTTCACACGTTAGTAGTAAGGTATATAGATTTTACTTGATTAAATACTAGATAGTCTACATCCTGGAATCCCCTTGACAACTACTATAGTCCTGCCTGTAGTGGGAATTAAGTCTTGCTTGTCTAGCTGTGCCTTCATATCTTAAGGCTATCAGTAGTGTATGTGATTAAAGTATATATCTGAAATAGTTTCTTGGAAATGATATTCTGTGAAAACCCACAATATATGGGAGCTTTGGGATTGATTCACACTAGATATTTGTTTTTGTATGTTAAACACTAGAAATATCATGGCTTCCTGATTTCTATGAGTGAAGAACTGTCTATGTTTGCTTCCTGTGTACCAACAGAGATTAGTAGATTGCTGCTATGTATCTGGTGGCATTAAATAATTTCGGCACTTTTTTAGGAATTTGTTTGACGAAAAAAGCAAATACCCAATAGTTGATTAGTGCAGAGAAGGCACAATAGAAAAACATGGAGTAGTCTAAGATCCAAGATGACAGCAGATCTGTCTGTGCTACCGGACTTTTGTTTACTCATTGAACCAATGTGCACATGAATAGGGAAGTTTAAAAATTAATACCGAATTTCAGGTGTTCCAAAAAGTTAAACATGCTGACACATTACTAATCCTTTTTAAAAAATAAATATTTGTTAGCTGTTACTTCAAACCGAGCCCAAGTTACCACCATCTCCCACCTCAATCCCTGCAATAGCCAACTAGTCTTCCTGCTTTCTTCACTCTTGCTACTCTTAGAGCCCAGTTTTAAATAAACACCCAAAGGATCTTTTAAAATGTAGACCATATCATGTCACTCCTTCTGCCTTCCTATGACACTTAAAATAAAATCCAAACTCCTTAGTATGGTGTTCAAAGCCTTGTATTATCTGGCTTCTTGCTATACATCCACCCTTATCTCGTGCTACTCTCCTGCTTGCTCATACGTATAAGACACACTGGCTTTTTTTTTTTTCTCCCTGTCCCTCAAATATGTCAAGTTTGTTCCTATCTCACAGCTTTTGTACTGGGCCTGAAAGGTCCTTCCCATAGTTTTTGTTGCCGGCTGAGTCTGGGATGCAATGTTAACCTCTTCAAAGCCGACTTATTTGTTAATTAATCTAATGTAGCATCCCCACTTACTCATCTTTCCTAATACGTCATCTGGTTTCATTATACGCATAACACTCATCACTGTCTACAATTACTTTTTAAAATTTATTTGTTAACTTGCTTGTCCATCTCTGCCTACTACAATTTACCAAGCAGCTTGATAGCAAGGGCCTTGTTTGTGTTGTTATCCTAGGGTCTGGCCCATTGTAGATACTCAACAACTAGTTCTGGAAGGAATGAAATAATGAATGTAAATCATTACCTTTTCTTAAGTGATATGTTTTTCTCTTTAACTCATTTTTTCTGGAAATAAAATTGTACCAGGAAAAGAATTATTTCTCTTGTTGCTGGCAATATTTTGCCAACTTAAAGTTCAATCACCCAAGATTAAATTTGATATATTTTCTTAATGGAACCTTACAGCAGTGACCTACTTTCAGTTTGAAACAACACAGGAGAATATGTGAGTTAGCCATTTCCTTGAATGGCAAAGTGCCACAAATATTTGTTGTGGTTATTATCTGGCTTTGAATAATCAAGTCAGCAGACAACAGGTCTGTTTTACAAAAACAGGTAAAATTTATCTCAAATGACAGAATCACATAAGCTATTATCTAATGCTTGGAACATCATCCCAATTCTAGGACACAAAATAGCATAATTACTTTGTGTACAGGAAAATACCATAATGTCCATTCTAAATATTAATAGCATAGCTGACTTTCATTAAAGAAACAGAATTTTGGCTGGGCACAGTGGCTCAGGCCTATTATCCCAGCACTTTGGGAGGCCGAGGCGGGCAGATCACTTGTGGCCTGGAGTTCAAGACCAGCTTGGCCAACATGGCAAAACCCGTCTCTACTAAAAATACAAAACTTAGCTGGGCATGGTGGAACACACCTGTAATCCCAGCTACTCGGGAGGCTGAGGCTCCTGGTCCCTTGAACCCAGGAGGTAGAGGTTGCAGTGAGCCGAGATTGTGCCACTGCATTCCAGCCTGGGCGATAGAGTGAGAAATGAGGCAAAGAATGATGAATGTCTGAGGTCCAGAAGAAGTAGAATGAGAAGATGCCATATCAAGTCTGAGCTTTAGCTCGTAAAGAAGGGAAGAATTTAAAAGACAAATCCCATCCAAGGCCTTTAAAATGTTACAGTACTGCTTTTCCCTTTTTTCTCAGAAAACCTTTTCTGATCTGCTTACATAACTTCTAATTAGCTTCAGATGTAACAAAAAAAGGCAGCTACTACTCACATTCTTCTTAAAAGTTAATATATTGCTGATTTCAGATAGAACACCTGAAGTGATGCAGGAGGCTCGCACAGACAAATATATGCAATCAGATGGTCACCGCTTGACAGTCTTATTTTCAATTGGTTGAGTAAAAATAACAAAGATATTGAACCAACCTGTAAAAGTTGAACATTCATTTCTTTTGTTGCCTAAAATAATATGCTAAAGATTTTTCAGAGTAATGAAACATACTAAATTACACTGTTGTTAATAAAATACAAAATCATGATCTTTCTTTACTGAGAGAAATTAGGACTTTTTTACTGTTAATAGAAATATTTTCAAAATGTTATGTATTTCATTTATTTATTTATTGTTATTATTTCAATAATTTTGGGGGAACAGGGTGTTTGGTTACATGGATAAGTTCTTTAGGTGTGATTTCTGAGGTTTTGGTGCAGCCATCACTCGAGCAGTGTACACTGCACCTAATGTGTAGTCTTTTATCTCTTAACCCCCTCCCATCCTTCCCACTAAGTCCCCAGAGTCCATTGTGTCATTCTTATGTCTTTGCGTCCTCATGTCTTAGCTCCCACTAATAAGTGAAAAGATAAGGATGTTTGGTTTTCCATTCCTGAGTGAGTTCCATTAGAATAATGGTAACATCCATATTTTTGATATTACAGGTTGAGTACCCCTCATCTGAAATGCTTGGACCAGAAGTATTTAGGATTTTGGAATATTTGCATATACATAATGAGGTATCTTAGGAATGGGACCCAACACTAAAACATAAAATTCATTTGTTTCATAAGCACCTTTTACACAGCTTTTATAGAATATTTGTAACAATTGTGTGCATGAACCAAATTTGTAAACATTGAACCATCAGAAAGCAAAGGTGTCACTATTCTGGTCAACCATGTGGACAATCTGTGGTTGTCTGGCATCACCATCATGCTTGCTCAGAAAAAAATATATCAAAGCTGAAGTGGGCTGGGAGGGTGTTTTGTTTCATTTTGTTAGTTTTTTTTCTCTTGGGGACGCTGAATAAACTGTGTTATGCTCCCGCGTTTTGACTACAACCCATCATATGAGGTCAGGTGTGAATTTTTCCACTTCTGGGGCCATATCTGCACTCAAAAGTTTTGGATTTTGGGGCATTTCAAATTTGGGATTTCAGATTTGGGATGTTCAATCCGTATAAGAAATGCAGTAATAAAAGTACATGTATATACTTATACACATCTTTTTTGCAAATAGTAACAGGTGGGAGGTGGGGTTATTGAGTGAGAACATATGACCATTAAAAACATTTTAACTTTCACAAAAACCTTCCAAATGGATATTTAAAAAGCTCTTGATATATACTGCAAAACTGATTCCCAAGGATGTCTCATGCCAATTTATATTCCCCACCTGTAGTGGATGGAATGTTTACTTTCAACTTTAATTAGTGGCAGGCCCAGATGGCTCCTAAACTGGAGGGATTTTTTTAAATGCCTAATATATAAGCAATTTAAGAAAACAAAGTATATTCTCTACAGAAGGATTCCTGCCCCTTGCTTCCTTTGCTTAGGCATCATTTAGGGCCTCATGGGTGTAGAAACCTTAGCTCCAACTGCTGATCTCAATTCTGTGAAATCTCTGAAGCTTAAAATCCTACTTATCATGATAGTTTCATATTGTTTCTGACGCAAGGTGATATTCCTTTCTTGTTTTTTATCTAAACACACACACACACACACACACACACACAAAATTTAAAATGTCATTTCTATGTGTAAGAGCAGAATGGGAAGGTTTTAGCATGAGATCCCTCTTCTATCTTGATCCTGAAATCCATTGTGAATCTTGATGGCTATATTTCCTGGCTTTAATACTGTGGACTTTTTCATAATCATATATTAATATGTATATGTATGCATTTGTTTATAAGAGCTCGAATAGCTTGAATGAGATGTGTGTGTATATATACACATTATATATGTCATACATTTTTATTCATAAAAGCTTGAATTTAGAGAACTCTCTACGCAGAACTGGTTTTTGACCTTTTAAAGAATGTGTAGACCCTTTGATTGCCCTAAAATTTGACCAAATTGTTGTTGGAATTACCCTCTCAAACCTCTGGGTGAAATGTACCCTTGCATTGTGAGTTTAAGGATGACTCAGCAGTCTGAGTGGGGTGAAAAGTGACTTAGAACAAGAGGTGGCTGTGCAGAGCGATGTGGCTTTTGGTGCTGAAGCTGTCGTGACAGCTCCTCTTACACTTAAAGCTTCCTGTATGCCCCCGTGTCTGTCAGATCTAAAGTGTATCTCCGCTTTCTAAAGGATCAAGCCCCAGTTGGCCTTCTGCTTGACAAATAATCTGTGTGAACCTGAGGATTTCAACAAATGCCATTGACTCACTAAGATAAAAAAGAGTGAAAAGAGATCATCTGTCCCCTATCCCCAGCCTGTCTTTGACTTTATTCATTACTCCTTCAACTCAGAACATATTAAGAGTGTCCTCCTGCCAGGGTTCCTGCCAGCCAGTTATTCCCACAATCGTTACTGTTGTTTAGCAGTGGGAGTAACAGGTTGACCCTTCCTGCTTTCCTTCCATGTGGTCCTGCCTCTCCTATATTAAAAAGTTTTTAGGATTCACCTGTAACTGCTAGTGCTTTTGAAGATTTTTGCCCTATTTTGTATTCTAGTTATCATTTCCATGAGGCCTGAAGGAAGGTAGTTAGAGGCCTGTGATTATGCTGCCAATTTAACAAGAAGTCAATATATTCTCTTTTTATTAAAGACCTCATTTGGCTTATCTGGCCAGACTTTTTCTTATTATGTATTTTTAATGATAGAACTGCCTCTTTTGTTACATAACCATTTTGTCAATCTATATGTCAGTTAAACAGAAATTGCAGTTCTGAACATGTAGTTCAAAACTATTTTATTTCGAATAAAAACTACACAAAGGCATTATACTGATATAGAACACGTAAACATAAGGAGATCAATAGAAGCATCTCCAGGGATTCCAACACTAAATAAAAATGCCTATTCTGTTTTCAGACTGTTTCACTATAAATAATGATAGAACAGACAAAAGTTTCCTCACAGTTAGCAATAAACAACTAAAAGATAAGATGCTGATTAAGACATTTAGCCACAGTTTCCTGTGACAATTACATTCTAACTCAACATCAATAATAACATTAAATGATACATATTATGAAAAGCTCTCATCTACCATATTTTCAAATGTATCCAAGTTGAAAGAAGCTTTAGACAATAATAATTTAATACCTACCATAGGGAGAAAGTAAAATTAAATTAATTACTTTAAATAACAATAATGTGGCACCAGCAGTAGTCATGGCAGTGGCAGCAGCAGCAGCAACAACAATATCCATATAGGGAACATCTTACCCTACCAGAGGTTCTTTTGGGAATTTTATATGTACTATTTAATCTTTCAATCCTGCCACTTTGATATTATGAGATCCACTTTTTATATGCAAAAACAGACCTAGATGTTAAGTAATTTGGCTAGTGAAATTGGATGAACAATTGGGGTGCTCTGTGGAGCATGTCTAAGGAACATCAGAGATTCTGTGGAGCATTGTTTACATGTATTAAAACTGCTGCTTCCTTCCAGCCTGCCTCTATGATTTACACACTTCTCCACTGTTAGAGGTACTCTGGTGATGCTGGGATGACCATGTGTGCAATGATGTGAAAAGCATTCATGTTCCTTATACATGGGAGAGTCTTAGGTAGGGGTTTGTAAATACTCTGAAAATGGATGCAAAATGTGTGTAATCTCACATTTCTGGGAAGAGGGTTTTCATCAGATTCCAATGGAGTCCACAATCCAGGAAAGGTTTGGAATTGTCTTCTAGGCCTGGCGTGGTGGCTAACGCCTGTAATCCCAGCATTTTGGGAGGCCGAGGCAGATGGATCACTTGAGGTCAGGAGTTTGAGACCAGCCTGGCCAACATGGTGAAACCCTGTTTCTACTAAAAATACAAAAAATAGCCAGGCATGGTGGCAGGCACCTGTAATCCCAGTTACTCAGGAGGCTAAAGCAGGAGAATTGCTTGAACCCAGGAGGCGGAGTTTGCGGTGAGCCAGGATCACATCACTGCACTCCAGCCTGGGCGACAGAATTGTCTTCTAGATATTCCTTAGAGACTGGTTTTAAGCTGTAAGAGCCAAGAAACCTTACCCTTCAGCTTTCTGAGAAAATCCCATAGTATAACATCCTAGAGAACACTTATATTAAGAAGAAAGTAGAGGCAATTACCCAAGTAAAAATTTCAAATTGTAACTTGAAATAACCAGATAGTCAAGGCAAAGAAAGAAAACGAGGTGGGGGTTGTGGCTGAATTATCTACCTCATGGTAGTTTGTAATTTTCTGTTTTCCATGCAGAAAAAGCTGCTGCTTAAAGAGAAAGAAAATCAGTTGAATTTAATATGAATTATTAAACTTGAAAAGCTATGTCATATAAACCTATAAAAAGTACTGGCAAAATGTGCCAACATTAGCAATTATATTTCTAAATAAAAGGACAACATAGATTTGCTAGTTTTAAACATCAAAGCATAACCCTTGCAAGAGACAATACCTTTATAAGGAAAACTATAAAATACACATGGAAGAAACTGAAGAGGCTATAAACAAATGGAAGGACATCCCATGCTCACAGATCAGAATAATTATTAATAATACTGTTAAAACGACAATACTACCCAAAGCAATCTACACATTCAATGCAATCCCCATCAAAATACCAATGACATTCTTCATGGAAATAGAAAAAACTCTAAAATTTGGATGGAACCACAAGAGACCCTGAACAGCCAAAGCACTCCTGAGCAAAAAGAACAAAGCTGGAGACATCACACTACCAGACTTCAAAATATACTACAAAGCTACAGTAATCGAAACAGCATGGGACTGGCCTAAAAACAGACACACAGACCAATGAAACAGAATAGACAACCCAGAAATTAATCCACATATTTACAGCCAACTGATTTTTGATAAAGGTGCCAAAAGCACTGGGGAAAGGATAGTCTCTTCAATAAATGGTACTGGAAAAACTGGATATCCATATGCAGATGAATGACATCTCACCCTATACAAAAATCAACTCAAAATGAAGCAAAGACCTAAATGTAAGATCTGAAACTATGAAACTACTAAGAGAAAAAATAGGGGAAACACTTCAAGACAATGGTCTGGGAAAAGATTTTATGAATGAGACCTCAAAAGCACAGGCAACAAAAGCAAAATAAACAAATGAGATTATATCAAACCAAAGACCTTCTGCACAGCAAAGGTAATAATCAAGAGTGAAAAGATAACCCATAGAATTGGAGACAATATTTGCAAACTACTCATCTGACAGGGAATTAATATCCAGAATACACAAGAAACTCAAACTACTATCAGAAAATCAACAGCAAAAAACCAATCAATCTGATTTAAAAAGTGAGCAAATGATCTGAATAGACATTTCCCAAAAGAAGACATATAAATGGCCAGCAAATAGACAAAAAATGCTCAACATCACTAATCAGCAGGGAAATGCAAATAAAATCCACAATGAGTTATCATTTCACCCTAGTTAAGATGACTATTATCGAAAACACACAAAGTAAATGCTGGAGAAGATGCACAGAAAAGGGAACCCTTGTACACCACTGGTGGGAATGTAAACTTGTACAGCCACTATGGAGAACTGTATAAAGGTTCCTCAAAAAACGAAAATAGAACTACAATATGAGTCAGCAATCCTACTACTGGGCATTTATTCAAAGAAAAGAAAGTCAGCATATCGAAGAGACATCCTGCCATGTATATTGCAGCACTATTCACAATAGCCAATATATGGAATCAATCTTAGTGTCCAACAACAGATGAATGGATAAGGAAAACACGGTGTGTGTGTGTGTGTGTGTGTGTGTGTGTGTGTGTGTGTGTGTCCCCGCATATGAATAAAAAAGTTGATCTCATAGAAGTGAAAAGTAAAACAGAGGGTACTAGAGACTGGAAGGACGGGGAGAACAGGGGATAGGGAGAGATTTGTTAAAGGATAAAAAATTACAGCTAGATAGAATGAATAAGTTCTAGTGCTCTATACTAGTGCAGGATGAGTATAGTTATCAATCATGTACTACATAGTTTGAAATAGCTAGAAGGAGGATATTTAATGTTCCCAACCCAAGGAAATGCTCAATGTTTGAGATGATAGATATGCTAGTTACTCTTATCGGACTATTATATATTATGTGTATCAAAATATCACTACGTACGCCATGCATACATACAATTATTACTTGTCAATTGAAAATAAAATTAAAATAAAATTTTAAAAACCTGATTGCATAATTAATTTATAACCAGCATGCAAATTACTGACTATCATTGGGGGAAAAAAAGTGCAGATGAAATTTTTAAATTTTCTTCGAAATAAGTTCTGCTGAATTTCAAATATTTTCTTTGGATAATCATTTTTGACAGATATTCAAGTTAATGTTAGCAAGGTAATGAAAATTAATGATGTTAATGTCCACTGGGCTATGTCTATGCAGGTGTTTCCCTACACTGTTGCCACCCCAACATAAAAATGTCTGATATATAAAATTCTGAACTTACACATAACACATTAGGAGTGATTATTTTCATTCCTCCTAAAACCCACAGAATTTCTTCACATAATTAGCCCTTATGAGTTTTTGACATATAATTTGATTTTTACAAACGTATTAGGTAATACAAATTTTTAAGTATATACTTATTGTGAAAATTGAGTAGACACTATGAGAGGCATAGTTTCCAATCCTCCATATCACAGTTGTGAAATCAGAACTTATCCCAGAGGTCTTTGAATGTTACCCCATACCAAGCCAAGCCATCTAATACCCAGAACTGTACTGAAAACATCATTTTCATAGTTAATTAACATGGACGTTTACATCTTTCTTTCTCTGTCTCTCATTCTCTTTTCATCTATTTCCCAGCATGGGGAAGATTAAAAGTGGCAAACTAGAGGGATGGTGGAATGTTAGAAGCAAGCAGAAAGACAACTAGCAGGTAAGGTGACATTAGGAAAGAGACAGAAAAACAACCAAAATCTAACACACTAATCTACTAATATGCCATATATTAATGGGTACTTGTAATAATGTTTACTGAGCCATCCCAACTAAATTAACTTGCATTTGACATATACAAACGTATCACATTTTATTCTTTAAAGATGGCCACAATAATAACTTCTGACTATATGCTCTTCTATAAAGAGATCTTGTCACTTTCCCATACATGGGTGGAGTCTAAGTCCCATCACCTCAAATTTGCATTGATGAACAGAATATGGTGAAAGTGAGGCTGTGTGACTTCTGAGGCTGGGTCATAAAAATTGATACAGCTTTTGTCTCGCTCACTGAAATACCTATGCTAGAGCCTTGAGCCACCACACAAGAAGTTTAACTACCTTGAGGTCACCATGCTAGGGAGGCCAAATATAGGTAGGTGTTCCAGTTGATAGCCAAAGATGAGCTCCCATCTTAGATGTCCAGCCCAGTAGAGTCATCAGATGATTGCAACCCCAACAGACATTTGACTGCAACCACGGGAGAGTGCTCTAACATGAGCTGCCTAGCTGAGTGCAGTTAGTTAACCAACAGGACCATGAGAGACAATACTAAATTGCTGGTTTAAGCCATTAACTTTTGGGTTGATTTGTTCTGCAGCAATGGTAAATGGAACAGCTTATTTTTTAAAAAGTGCTATGTCTATAGTTCAACCACAATTCAAAACTTACTCCCGACTATGTTTTTTGTGCTAGGAATGTGATAGGTAGGTGCTTCAAATAAATTATATTATTTAATAATCAAACAACTTTTTTTTGAGTAATATCTTCATTTAGTGAAAAAGGAAACGTAAAATACTTTTAAAAGCTCTTTTCTGGCCAGGTGCGGTGGCTCATGGCTGTAATTCCAACACTTTGGGAGGCCGAGGCGGGTGGATTGCTTGAGTCCAGGAGTTCAAGACCAGGCCTGGGCAACATGGAGAGACCCTGTCTCTACTAAAAATAAAAAAATAGCCAGGCATGGTGGTGTGCACCTGTGGTCTCAGCTACCTGAGAGGCTGAGACACCTGAACCTGGGGGTGGGAGTGATGGGGGATGGGGGAGGAGGAGGTCGCAGTGAGCCGAGATTGAGCCACTGCACTCCAGCCTGGGTAGTAGAGCGAGACCGTGACGGTCTCGAAAAAAAAAAACGCTTTATTGCATGCAACTACTTCCTGTGTTATGAATGCAATGTGTTATTGATTCTTTAAGGATAATAACTCCATTTTATTTCAAGAATATAATATAGCTATCTTCAGAATATTAGAGTATTACATTATGTTTATTTAATTAAAGACTTTTTCTCTCTCTCTTCACAATCTTCCTGTTATGTAGTTCTTCTCACCCTTGGACCACTATTAGGTGATTGTTGGTTGTTGGTTCATATTTTAAACAAGGATCAACAATAGAGGTTCCCACTAAGAATGGTATTACACCTAGGGGGCATTTTTGGAAATTTGTGAGGCATTATCTATTGTCACAGGGTTTGGGGATATTTTTGGCATTTAGTGAAAGGGTACTAGGAATGCTGAACATCCTATCATTATAGGATGCACCCAACAGTCCTGTGCAACAAAGAATTGTTCTGTGTCCTGTATAATGTTTAAATGCCCTACTAGAGATTTATGGTGGTAAAACATCTGTTTTTAATTATTCAAATCTGGAACAAAATTCCATTTTTAGATAAACCCCAAATATTTTTGCATAGTTTTAATATACATTACATTTCCTAGGCTTGTACCTAGTATATAAATTGATGGAAGATTTTACTTTCTTCTCTTCAGAACTTTACCATTGGTCACCATTTTGGACAATCATTTGAACATTACTGATGACAATCTGCTCATGCTATTTAAAATGACAATACAGTGTTTCTGTATCAGTCTACATTCATGGTTGCCACATTTATGGTGATTCTCTGTTTAGGTG
This sequence comes from Macaca fascicularis, assembly GCF_037993035.2. Taxonomy (NCBI): domain Eukaryota; kingdom Metazoa; phylum Chordata; class Mammalia; order Primates; family Cercopithecidae; genus Macaca; species Macaca fascicularis. The sequence goes on from NC_088390.1 coordinate 51,609,888, forward strand.
CAGGCATCTGATGACTACATTATATATCCTAGTATAGTTGTACTAAAGCATTTACATATTGAAATATATATCATTTTATTATAAATCACCTCCCTCTTATTTCTCCTCTATAGTACATTAGCATGCCATTGATTTTTATAAATTATAGGTATAGTTAGGTAAATTATAATTTTCATTGCAGGAAAATAAAGGGTATGTAAGAAATAGTTAGAAAAAGGGAGTTGAAATTCATAAAGAGGCAAAAGTGTCTGGAGAGACACAAAGACACAGATAAAGAGGAAAATGTCCAATCATTTATGTTTTCCCCAAGGATCTCTCTGTCTGTTGGGATGATGGAAGTTACTTAGAGCATTGCCTTACTTCTCTTTCTAGCCCAATGCTGACTCTAGAGGTATCTAGTGACAGGTCATGTAGCTCCTTTAGAGAGGTATTCTCCTGGCCCTAGCATAGGAGGATATGCCTGAGCCAGCAGCTCTGAAGACTAGGGAACTGGTTCAGCTATTCCAAGACAGTTAATTAACTACCTTGCTGACTGCCCCAGAGTCTGTTTCCAGTATTCACAGTCTGTGATCCTGGGGTTTTTTCCACGGTTCTGCTTAACTCATTGAGCAGTTTTGTCTGTTATATTTGAGTTTTGGGGTCTTTTGCTCAGCTGGACTGTATGTTTAATCTTACTCTATCTGTGGTATATTATTATTTAACAACAAGTTCCTCAATGCTGATTCCACTCCTCCAGTTTCCAGTGCTGCTGCCGATTGATTTTTACATTTATTCTTCCATTTCAAAGAAACTTTAGGTGGAAGTAGATGTAAATGCATGTCTTAATTAGAGCTCCATTCTGAGTCTTTACATAAAGGAAATATTCTCCTCCTATGATCTTGGTAGATCAAGATTTTTATTGATTAGGTATCAATTTTGCTGTAGGCAAGCCACTATAATGCAATCCAACTGTCTGACTTCAGTTTTTTTGTTAAATAAATTATTTTTTAAAAGTGAAAAAATGCAGACAACTTACAATCCATATCAAGTAAGGCACGAACAGATTTAACAAGTTCCTTAGACTCAAGTGCCAGCGTTGCTGGGATGTTACGTCCATTCCTTCCCAGCGGTGTGAGGGAAGTCTGAGAAGCTAACACAGCTCTTCTTTCACTATAAAGGCAGTAAAATAAAGTTGAACTCACTACACAATAAATAACATCTATCTTTACTAAATCTGAAGTTGTATTAGTTATAGATTTGTACAAAAATATTTCTATTTCTGAGGAAATTATTTCACATAACTAAAATTGAAGTAATTCACATAAAACAATATTTCTGTCTTCAATTATTTACTACATAATAAGTAGAAATATTTTAAAATTAGGTTGACTTCATGTATGAGAAAGAAGTAATAGAAGGATGACCTGTCTCCTAAATCATTTGTTGGGCTGATTTTGTGAGTGCTTCTGTTTTGCTAATATGATATAATTTTATTTAGTTCCATATAAATTCAAAATAAACACATAAACATGACTTTATTAAAATACATTTATTATTACTTCTAGTAATATTAAATATAAATTCAATATATGTATTTGCTCCTGAAATTCTCTCTTAAACTATTCCATTTTTTGCCTCGAATCAAAAACAGCCTAGAGCATTTATATCACTTCTAAGAAATGCAAATGTCACCTAAAATGAATGCATTCTGATCTAATTAAAAATCAAATGTTTTCCTCAAAAAAACCACTAAAACTTACTTGAAAAAAAACAATTTTAAACTGATGACAAAATTGTCATTATTTATAGTCCATCTTCCTAAGCATAATGATATTAATTCACAAAGTGAAACAAAAGCATCAATTCTCAAATTCAAATACATAGCCTTTATTCTGTGTTGAATGACCAAGGCCAATATCCATGTAGAAGATATGCTATATTGAAATGACTGTACCAGATTTTACTAGTGTTTAATTTACTAAGACATCATGAAATGTTGCTTGATGTAGCTATTTAAAGTCGTCTTTTTTTCCATGAAGCAGTTTAAGGCAAGGGCAGGCTCTGGCTTTCACATAGCCATTTTAACCTTAATTTTTAAAACAAAACTTTTGAATTATTAGTCAAGGTAAAACTAAGACCTTGGAAAGCTGAGGGTGGGTGACACACTTAACCCATATAAGAAATAAATATGATTACTGATTATTTTAAGATCCTTACTGAGAGTAAAAATCATGAAATTCACAGAGTTTTCTTGTATCATAAGCAGCATGGAGAGTAAGAAGACATGTCAGATCCCTTCATCATAAGAAGCAAAACATTACACTAAAATGAGTTTAGAAGTGAATTATAAATATTCTTCTAAATTAAAAAATGCTATGCGGACCAAAATATCTTCATTTATTAAGCTGCTGTTATCACAGTAAAGGGTAGAGTATTTATTTATTTTCTGAGGCAGGGTGTCACTATGTTATCCCGGCTGGAGTGCAGTGGTATGATCACAGCTCATTGCAGCCTCAATCTCCTGGAGCTCCTGGGCTCCAACAATCCTCCTATCTCAGCCTCCCAAGTAGCCAGGAATATAGGAATGTGCCATCACATCTGGCTATTTTTTTTTTGTAGAGATGGGGCCCCACTATGTACCACTATGTTGCTTGTCTCAAACTCCTGGGCTCAAGTGATCCTCCTGCCTCAGCCTCCCAAAATACTCGCATTACAGGCATGCGCCACCACACCTGACCTCATTGAGTCTACCTGTTTCTGCAAGCGTATGTTGCTAGAAGTAGAAGATGTATCTAGGACTAGTGGCAGCTATTATGAGATCAGAAAAAAATTACTTTGGAAATGCATAAACAAGAATCTTTCTTTTATAAATGTCTTTCATCATGTATCAAAATGACCATAAACTTGTGGTTTGAAATAAATAAATTTGATTGGTATGTTTGCAGCTTCTAGTAAGAAACTTTAAATCCAAAACGTATTATGAATAATGACACAATACAGGTATACTCTCCAAATATATTTCTTTTGTTTATATCTACTGAGAGATGAAAATGAAAGAAAATGATTGCATGAATATGTTTTCCAAAATTCTGTTTGCCAGAACAACTAGTCTGCTGTGTTGAGTCTAACCTTTAGTAGTGAACCTGTGACCAGTAACTTTTATTCATATGCAGGACAATTAAAGAATTTCGGCCGGGCGCGGTGGCTCAAGCCTGTAATCCCAGCACTTTGGGAGGCCGAGACGGGTGGATCACGAGGTCAGGAGATCGAGACCATCCTGGCTAACACGGTGAAACCCCATCTCTACTAAAAAATACAAAAAACTAGCCGGGCGAGGTGGCGGGCGCCTGTAGTCCCAGCTACTCAGGAGGCTGAGGCAGGAGAATGGCGTAAACCCGGGAGGTGGAGCTTGCAGTGAGCTGAGATCCGGCCACTGCACCCCAGCCTGGGCGACAGAGCAAGACTCCGTCTCAAAAAAAAAAAAAAAAAAAAAAAAGAATTTCAAGTTAATCTCATCTTTATAGAATTTTTGACAAAGACAGGATAGGTGGTTCCTACCACAATTTTAGATTACAAGGTTACAATGATTGACTAAATACCTCCAGGAATTTCTTTAATAGAGATGGGACCCAAAACAACATGTTCTTGCACCTATTTCCATATGATGGCATCCAATGGGAGTTATGCAGCATCTTAGGACTATTGAAGAGATTTTTACTATTTGAGTCACAATGACCAGATGAAGAATTTAATCACTATCCATATTCTGTAAAAAGCACTTAAATTTTCTTACCTTAAATTTGATAAAGGAGTAGAATTATCAGAAAATACTTCTTGAATTGCCTAGCAACAAACAAGATGGTGAAGGAGATATATAAGTTTGAAAGTTTTTAAAAAAGATCTTTTCTTGATTAATATTTACAACCTCCTCTGTCCACGGATTAAACTGATGTTTCTATTACATGGGGGTGGGGGAAACAATTGAACTAACATGCAATTTTACTCAGAAATATAACAGCTATAAAACATTTCTTTATAAGGTAAATAGCTATCAAATAATGTTTATACATTATCAGGATTTTTATTAAACTATTCATTAATATAGTATATATTTGGAATCACATTACCTTGTGTCAACTATTTCTCTAAACAATCTATAAAATGTGAGCCAATCTTTTCAACATCTATGCAGTTCTAAATCTGATCACAAGTCAGCATTGCTGCTCTGAGACTAGAGAATGTTTCACTAGGTACCAAATACAGTAACATTTATCTATATGCCAGTTGCCTATATATTTTTTAAAGATGAACGTAATAGAACAGAAAAACTTGCCTCTATAAAATGAAGAAGCTTTTCAGTAGATGCCTCAAAAGTTTTTCGAGCCATTTCTGATTTTCGTAATTGGCAGTCAAGTACCATGATTCTCTTTTTTAAATCCTGAACACTTTCCTGCAGAGATATCAAAAGGAACATTTACACATTTCTTCATTTTTATATTACTGATCCCTATTATTCAATATTACAAAATTATTTTTTTCTCTTACTGTACATATATTTTGATTTGGGGAACATGAAATTAACTGCATATTTAAAAGTTAATTTGCATGGAGATGCTGCAAGTTTTATGAGATAAGCTGTATATGAGTTCATTGATTCTTATAGTAAAATACATTTAAATTAGTTTATGGGTTTTTCTTTTTTTTTGCAATGTGTCTTACCAGATGCTGACAGAAACCTCTACCAATTTAACACAACTAAAAATGCTGGATACACACACACACACACACACACACACACACACACACACACACGAAGTAAGACAAAGCTAGCAAGGACGTAAAGGAATTCCATGGAGACATGCAACAGCAATGCCAAGTGAACCCACTGGGGTAAGACAGCACTGAAGCATAATTTGCTTAGAGGGTATATGCTGATCCCTGGTGGCCTACAGTTTGGGGTCTCAACAGTCACAAATGGAAAACAGAAGAACCTTAATGGGAACGAGGAAGTAGTAAACTTCACAGAGGTAAACAGTGTTTTGATGATGGCTCAGGTGACTTGAGTAAAAAAGTTTCTCCAGAATAATTCCTAACCAAAAGTCCCCACTCACGCAGGTTTGGGGCCAGAACTTACATTATCTGTGTGGCCTAAAAAGCCATATGCCGAAATTTTGGTTTAAATTGGTCCTAGGCTAGCAGAAGCAAACACAAAACTCTGGAGAGAGATTTCTAAAACTTGGAGCTCAAAGAATTCCCATTTATAATGCATTGATAGAACATGACCTCACAGACACAAGCAAAAATCACTAAACATATGAGAAAATAAGCTCTATGAATGAAAACTAACTGAAGGAAATAAAGTACAGTATCAGATCTATAAAGACAGCAGATATTTAAGTGAGCAGATACAGAATATAAAGCAATTATGTTTAATATGTTTTTAAAGATAAGAGGGAATTGAAAGTATAATACACAAGAAACTACTGAAATAGATCCAGATAACATAAAAAATAAATCTCAAAAATAAAAATGTAACATAACTACATTAGAAACTTTATTTATAGATTTGACATCCAATTAGATACAACTGTAAAGAGAATGGGTGAACTTGACCACAGAGGTAAAGAAACTTCTCATAATGGAACAGAAAGACAAAAATTGAAATATAAATGGGGAGAAAAGGTAAAGAGAAAACAGCCAGTAGAAGCTATAGCACACATCCAATCTGAATTACATAAGAACAAATACAAAGAATGAAAGAGAAATCACTCAGGATAATAGCTTAGTGATTTCCAGAAATGGCAGAAGACATTGCTCTTCGAATTGGGAAGCTCAATGAATCCCAAACAGTACACATTAAAGAAGTCAACACATGATTCATCATAGTCAAACTGCTGAACACTGAAGCCAAAGAGATCTTAAAATCATATAGAAGGAAACAGATTGCAAACAAATGACAGATTGACAGCTGACATCACAGACATGAAATAAAAACAGTGAAAGATATTAAATGCCAACTTAACATTCTAAATGTAGCAAAAATATATTTCAAGAACAAGAGTTGAATAAAGATATTCTTCAGACAAATAAAATGTGGAGAGCTTTTATCATCAGATCCTTACTACATGAATTTCTAAAATACATACTCATGAAGAAAGCAACAAAGTGAGAAGGTCTGAGGTGTAAGAACGTTTAACAGAAAATGTTAAACATGGAGTCTATTAAGCAAATGCTGACCACACAAAACAAATAATGTCTAATCTGTGGTCTTAAAAGAAAGAACTAAAATACTGCTAAAAATGGAAATTAAGTCAGGAGGGATGATTGGATTTGTGTTCTAAAGTGCTTGTAATATTTAGAAGAAGAGAAAAAAGGTACTGATTAATTTTATAATTGAAGTTAAATTAGAATGTTAAAATTTCTAGGATAATCATTAAAAATTAGAAACAGAATGTGTAACTTCGAAAACAACAGAGAGGAATGATTGTAATGGGGCAAGGTGACATAGGAGAAATCTGAACCAATAAAAAAAATTAGAAAAGGCAGGAAATTACAAACTAGAGCACATGGGGAAAATAAAATGTACAAAATAAGAGGGCAGAAATCAGGCCAAGTGCATGAGCAAATAAAAAAGTGTAGATAGGAAGGTCTTTCCAATTAAAGGTCAAAAATTAGTAAGATGGGAAAAAAATCCAGCTACATGTTATTTACTATAGATACAATTAAAATGTATTGAAAAGTTGAAAGTAAATGTATGGTATTTAGACAAATACCAACTAAAAGAAAGCTGGTGTTACTATTTATTATCAATCAAAAATAAGCATTAAGGGGTAGAGAGGATTACTAGATTGAAGAGTCATGACATTTTCATAAAAGAATTATAACACAATTCCAAGCTTGTATGCACCTAAAAACATTACTTCAAAGTATATACAAAACAATTTTAAAAAGAGAAGCCAAAAGGGAGATTTTGCCACACTTTTATGAGTAAATGATGGCTGTAGCAGACAAATTAATATGAACAGAGAAGAACTGAACCCCACAATTAATGACCCTGATTTAGTGGATTATATAGAACAACAGCATCCAACAAGTTCAGAATTATTTTCAAGCTTACTTTGAACATTTGTAAACAGACTTTTCAAGCTTTCTTTGAACATTTGTAAACAGACTCCAAGGTAAGCCATGAGGCAAATGTCAACAAATTTCGAACAGTTATTATTCTATAAACTAGATTATCTGGTCACAATGAAAGTAACCTTTCTGTGCCTCAGTGGTGTTCATAAATAAAGAAAATCATAAATATGTAAATTCTTCCCAATTTAATCTACATATTTAATACATTGTCAGTGAAAATTCCGATACGTTTTTTTCTTTTGATGGAATTGATAAGCTGAATCTAAAATAGATAATAAAAAATCAAAGGGTCATGTAACCAACACATTTCTGAAGAAAAAGAATTAGGCAGGATGATCAGAGATCAAGACTTACTGTAAAAGATACAGTAAGCAACACCATGTGTTATTCACAGAGGAATATACATTGACCAACAAAAGAGAATAGAGAACCTCAGATTCATACACATATGAAATCTTGATATATGACTGAGATTATTTTGTAGATCACCTAGGAAAGAAGGGGCTTTTTAAACATGGTGATGACATAGTTATTCATTTTGAATAAACAAAGAATGAAATGGATCCTCACCTCATACACTGCCACAAAACCAATTACAGAAGGATCAAAATTTAAAACTTTTAGAGGCACATATAAAAGAATATCTTTATATCCTTGAAAATGGAAGGACTTCTAAAAAGACACATGAGGGTAAAGATTTTAAGTTAGTCTACACGAAAATTAAAAACTCCTGTCCATTTTACCATACAGTGAAAAGGCAAGCTAGAAATTTGGAAGAATATTTTCATAACATATAATTTAACAAAGGATTAGTAACCAGAAGAATCACTACACATCTATATGAAAAAGATAACTAATCCACGGGAAAAAGGGTCAAAAGATATGAAGAAGCATTTCACGAAGAAACACAAATGCCTAATAAAGAGATAAATATATGCTCAACTGGCTACCAGGGAGGAGGAAACCTTGGTTTATAACATTTATGGGTAGAAATAACCCCATTATGGCTGATTTCAAGCTACCAACCTGATATCACTGTACATGGAGTTGAGAAGAGATGCATGCAATCAGCTCTCATGAGCTAGTGTCAGTTGGTCCCAGCATATCACTGTCTCAAAGCCATTAGTAACCAGGGAGATTCAAATTAAACTATAATGACAACACGTATTATAACTACCAGATTGATAAAAGTAAAATAAAACAAAGCATCAGCAAGCATGTGGGGTAAACAATAATTCTTATTCATTACTGGTGGGAGTACAAATTAGTTCAAATACTTTGAAGCATAAGTAGGCATTACCTAGTAAAGCCAAACTTACAATTATTCAACTTAGCAATTCTATTCCTAGCAGGTAACTATTACACATGTGGAGCAGGATACACGTACTAAAATGTTCTTAGCACCATTTATAACAGAAGAGAACAGAAACAATTGCACTGTCCATCAAATGCAGAATGGATAATTACACTGTAGTATATCCACACAATAGAGTACAAAGAAACAATGAGAAGACATGAACTAGCTAAAAACTTCAAAGAGATGAAATGCAAAAACAAAATGTTGAGTGAAGAAAAGCAGGTCAGAATCATACATAGAGTATATTTCTACTTATATAAAGTTGATAAACAGGTAAAACTAAACAACATATTGTTAAGGAATATATACACAAGTACTAAAATTTTCAAGAAAATGGTTAACAATAAATCCAAGAAAGTGGTTCTCTCTGAGGGAAAGGGTGGGAGATGCAACTGGAAAGAAACACTGTGGGTCTTCAAAGGTACTAGTAATGTTTTATTTCTTACGTTGAAGGTGAATAAAAACTCCAAAAGGTAAATAAATAAATAAATAACATAAAGAAAAGGTTATAATGAAAAATAAAAGTATTGTTACAAAAAGAATCTGTTATCCTACAAATAGACACTTGAATCTTAATTCTGTAATATCTTGGTCAATGTCTCTTTAAGCAATCTCACGATTCAAAAAAAAAAAAAAAAAAAAAAGGTTTCCTTCTTTTTTTCCACTGATACTGGGTTTAGAAAATGTTGAATGTTGAGATGCTCATATTAATAGCTCTTTAAAGAGACTTTTTAAAGACTGTTTTCAGAGACAGGTTACTGGCTTACAGTCTTGTTAAGAGAAATGGCATGAGAACCCGATTATGATAAAAGAGAGAAAAACTGAATTAATTATATTACCAGGCAACTTAGGACAAAAATGTTTCTCAGTTAAGAGCTGGAAGAGATTACAAATAACCCAAGCTTAAAAAAAAAACAAAAAACAATGAATAATTTCATGTGAACTTTCTTGAAAGTTATATTATTTAAAATTAAAATATTAAACACTCTTGATTTTTCACTTCAAGAGTAACCGTAATAAATAATACTTTTGATATTGTGATAAATCTCAAAGTATTTTTATACTCAGGCTAAAGCTACATAACATAATCACATATCTATTTTCAGAATGTAAATACTAGGTCACAAATAACAAATATGTAATATTCCTAAATATTGCTGCTTTGTCAACTAAATGTTTTCCTCTTGGCCTTGTGGTATTATCAAAGGGTGATGGGAACTTCAGCCTTCTTGTGGAATTGGTTTAAGTGAACAGATGTGAGAAATAGTCTACTGACTTTTAACAGATTTCAAATTTTCTTTGGTAGTTTGCATTTCTAACACCAGTTTCATTTTCATGTGGTATATTTAAAGTATTTAACCTTTTAATGTTTAAATAAATAGTCATAAATTATTCAGATTTGCTTTATGTTCTCTTAGAAACTGATTGGATTTGAGATATAAATAACCAGTTATGTTTATAAGTGAACAAATGTATGAATATTTATTTCAATTTATTCGATTTTCTACCTTAATTCAGTAAAGTAAAAATATATATGACTATTATAGTTTTTTGAAGCCTCTTCACTGAATATAGTATGTATTACGTAAAAAAAATTGCATAAAAAACTTTGCACTGTCCAGGCGCGGTGGCTCATGCCTGTAATCCCAGCACTTTGGAAGGCCGAGGTGGGTGGATCACCTGAGGTCAGGAGGGCAGACCAGCCTGGCCAAGATGATGAATCCCTGTCTCTACAAAAACACAAAAAAAATAGCTGGGTGTGGTGGTGGGTGTCTGTAACCCCAGCTACTTGGGAGGTTGAGGCAGCAGAATCACTTGAACCTGGGAGGCGGAGGTTGCAGTGAGCCGAGACCACGCCATTGCACTCCAGCCTGGGTGACAAGAGCAAAACTCTGTGTCAACAACAACAACAACAAAAAGTTCACACTGGCTTCTGAAAAAAATTCAGTATTTTGCTATTGAAACTGGAAAATCATCTATTGGAAACTATTTTAGTACACCGTACATTAAAAAAAATTCAAACTCAGTTTCTTCCCATTAATTATCTAGGCATTAGGCAAACATTCTTTCACTTTTATGCTTCCTTGAATGCTCTAATCAAAGAGCATACCCATTCCTAGACTCCCCTCCTCCCATTCCCATAAAATAAATTAGCAAGTTTAGAAACAAAAGAAAAAAACCAGTGTAATCAACTAAATGTTAAAGAGTTCCAGGACTTAATACCTGAATTGAACAATGTTGACCGTTGACCTAAATAAATTTGGGGCACATGCTTTTCCATCCCAAAGCCATCTGGATAAAGGAAGGCTCAAGACCTTTACATTACCCCCATCAGGACACAGCATCCTATCATTGAATAATAGAAGACAAACATTGACCTAGTTTAGAAGAGCAGATGAAAAGAAAATGAAAACAGGATACATGACAACGGCAAGGAAACCATGGTAACTGGAAGAGATGACTGCTTTGCTTACTTTATTTTGGTCAGAATAATCAGCAAGCTGAGCCTTTAACTCTGTAATCTTGGCCTCTAACAGACGGATCACTTCTTCATAGTCCATTTCCATTCCATGTGCCTGTCTCTGCGCAGCTTCAGCAAGATGAATCCGACTACGCAGGGCTCTTGTTTCTTCAACTACAGCTTTTGCTTCCTAAAGATTTCAAAATTAATGTCATTTAAAAAATATGTAAGAAATACTTCCGAGGTTTACACAAAATATTTTCCCTGCTCTGGAAGTTACAATTCCAAAAAGTCAATATACATATTTTTTTTATTTTTTAATTTGAAAATTAATAGTTATGTTATTTTATTATATGAGGTAGTTGCCTGATCTTACTTTTTCCTTTGTTGATTTCAGTATGGAAACTCTTGACTTCATATACCTAGCATAACATTTTGAAAATAAAGGATGTAGAAGAGTTGAAAATGGAAAACAGAAGAATAAGAATGGGCTCAAAAGATAAAAAGAGTAGGCTACAACAAAACTCAAGTAGGTGGTAGGACTCATGTTCTAAAAAGGCTCTTGTAGTGTCATCAGATGCTGCGGAGAGATTTGTAGTAGTGTTATGGGGCTTCTCCATGGACCAAGTTCCGGAGGCCAAAGTTATCTCAGGGACATCAATCTATCTACTACTTCTCACTTTCGGTTTAAGTCAAAAGGTAGCATTTAGTAGCAAAGTACATAATTGTGTTGTTGAATGCAATGCTCACAAGACATTTATTAAACACATGTTATGTCCCAGGTGCTTCACATGTCTTTTCTTACTTAATCTTTAAAACAATATTGAGAGAAAGACATTACCAAAAAACATTTCATACACAAGCAAACAGACTCAGAGAAGTTATATGACCTGTTCAAGCACACACAGCCAGAATCTGAAACTAGGTCTGCCTGACTGCATCATTAATGCTGTCTTTCTACTGTTTTACTCTGCTTCTAAATGAAAAAACAAAAACTCCTCATACAGCTATACCCTCCACCTTAGGAAGAGGATAGGGTAGCCAAAACCACTTGCTCTCTCAAAATGTAGTTGGAGGGAAAAAAATGTACTTCGGGACTGGGTCAAAGAAAGTCCCCCAGGATACCAATATAATTTAATATGGCACTTCTTATACTGTAAGCCATTTCTTTTTATTTACTTGATGCAGAAATCTCTTTTCTCTGCGATAGAACTTTCTGCTCCAATTGCCATGGCTAATATTAAACTATGGCTATTTTAATTTTTTCAGAGCTGTTAAGGGACATTTGCTTTTGTTTGAGCCTAAATACATTTGAAGTGCTGGGAGGGTTAGGAACGCTGGCATATTCTTAAGGGTCAGTTTTTCATTCATACATTCAATACTGATTTATTAAGTATTTACTATGTGTCAGGTTCTGTTTCAGGTACTGGGGGTAGACACTAAACAATATAGACAAAAAGCCTTCCCTCTTGCTCTTTGGAATTTACACTCTAAGTTTGGGGAGACAGGCAGTAAATCAGGGATGAGACGTAAATGTCTCATTGAGAAGATAACTGACCAGAGACCTGCAGGAGGAATGGAGTCAGGATTTCCCAAGGAGAAGCTTTCTAGGAAGAGGGAACAGTTTTCATGAAGGCCCTGAGATGGAGTTGTGCTTTACATCTTCCAGAGAACAGCAAGGAAGCCAGTGTAGCAGAGGTAGGAGTGGTAGGGTCCAGGAAGAGGGGAGTAGTAAGACATGAGGGCAGAGTGGTAACAAGAGTGAATATAGGGATGGAGGTAGAGTGAAGTGGCAGAGGCTAAGAGAATTTGTAGGCCGTTGCAAGGACTTTCGTTTTACTCAGGGTGAGACAGGAAATGATTGGAGGGTTTTGAGCAGAGAATCAATGTGATCTGACTTAAATTTTAAAAATGTTACTTTTGCTGCTGTGTTGAGAATAGACTGTAGATGGTGGGCAAGGCTGGAAGCAGGGAGAAGAAAAAGGAGACAGGCAAAAAATTAACTGTAGCTTCTATAAGGGTGATAGTGGTGGAGTTGGTGTGAAGCAGTTAGATTCTAAATATAGTTTGAAGGTAAAGCCAATAGGATAGTTCATCAATAGCATTTATTTAGCAGCCACTGCATGCAGCAAATATGTTTATGACAAAAATACAAAAGGGTAAAAGATAACCTCTCCTTTTCTGTCTCAACTTAGAATATCAGGTATGACTTAGATAAATGGATGAATAAAAGAGGATGTTACAAAAGAGAACCATGTGAACAAAGGAAGAGAGACAAGCAGAAATGTGTCACACTGGGAAACAATACTAGATCAATTATGATTGGAGTAGAGACTTGCTATAGGGGAGTAATGGACAAAAAAAGGTCGTGCCAAGGGAGGGAGTCAGGCTCTGATAGAAATGGCAGGCATGACGGGAAAGGAGCTTGAGTCTGAAGAAGACTTGAAGGTTTCTGAGCAGAAAATGATATGAGAAAACAGTGCTTTAGAAAGCTAAATTTGGCAGCAGGGTGCCAGATGGAGAGATGTGGTCAACCGATTGCCTTCTATGCCCTTGACTCAAAGAACTTTATTTCCTTGTATCTGAAAGTAATTGTTTTATAATAAAAGAATACTTTTGGAAAGAAATATCTGGAAAAGATAGGTACATTAACCTAGTCTACCACATCAGTCAATTTCATTCAGATGATCAAGAGAGTCTCTAGTGACACAGCTGGATCAACTTCACACCAGACTGCTGCCGTGCATACAGGAGGTAATGGCTGGCTATGTGCCAGTACTATTCTCAATGTTTTACATCCATCATCTCAGTTTATCCACACACTGCCATGGATGTGTCTATTATTATCCTCCTATTATTATCTGCATTTTATAGACAGGACATTGATGCACAGGAAAGTTAAGTAACTAACTCAGAATCACAAACCTAATAAGTGACAGAGCTAAGATTTGGCAGTCTAGTTATAAAGTTCACGTTCTTGGCTACTATGCTGTACTACCCTGCCTACTACAGAAAATATTTTTTAAAAATCACTTTTAGATGACAATATTATCAGTGCCCAGTCCTGGCTGAGCTTATGATGTGGTCATTATAATAGGTGTATTTGAAGCTGCTTCACTCTCCATTTTTCATTCAATCAAGCTAAAAAAAAAAAAAAAAAAAAAAAAAGCCTCTAAAGAGAAAGAGGAAGGGCAGAAAATTCTCCATAGCTGCAATGAAGAATAACTAATTTGATGATTTGTCTTCTTCACACTCACTTCATGCAGCTTTTATTCCTCTATAAAAACAGCACTTTTATTTTTGTTCAAAGAATGCTAGTTAATTAAATGAAGAATCTGGATGGAATTTATATAGCCATTATTGTGCACTGATGGTAATACAGTGTGAAATGTAGTTGGGTGGTAAAAGATGCAGAGGTTTTGATGCTGAATAAATTCATGCTATTTCTTTTGTAAATATATAACTGTCAGGTTGGTGAATGTGACCCCTTAGCAAAGTTCTAGCCCAGTTACCACTGAATGGCTGTTTAAAAGATTAGTGCATTGAAATGATGACTTTCAGAGGAAGCAGTAAAGAAAAGATAACAGCAGTGTGCTGTATTTAGCAATACAAGATCACATAAATCCATTTTCTCTTTTCCTCCCAGGCTGTCTTCTAATAAATAACTGTACAGCCTCCTATGTCAGTAACAATTGAGCCAGAATTTTCCTGGTACCTCACCATGAGACTGAAATCCTATCAGGGAAAATGCTGTAGTCTATTTACTGATTTACTATATACTAGATAGAGTTTAATTCAATTTAGCAGGTTAGATGATAAAAGAAAAACGAAGATATAGTAGTAAGTCAGAAAATCCACAAAAGCATTATGCTTTTTAATACTAAGCAGTGTGAGCAAATGTACTAGAAGGGAATCCTGAATTATGAAGTAAAATCTCTAGCTTTTTTTATTTTTTATTTTGGCAACACTGAGGAAATGTCTTCAACTTACACTGTCCCTTGATAAAATGAGGTTTTTCTGCCTCACGATTACATAATGAATCTTTAAAGAAAATCAGCTCGAAGTCTTTTTTGAAAACGTTATCTGAACTAATGAAAATCTTTGTAGGCTACCAATACTTTGGACTTTTGTTGGGACAAAGCACAGTAACAGCTCACACACAGGACAATAAATATGCTATGTGTTTTTCCACATACAGCACTTTTCCCCCACAAGGTAACATGATCTAGAATGAAAAAGCATGGGCTTTGGATAGGACATAACTAGGTTAGAATCTCAGATCAGAATCTTACTTTATAAAAATTTTCTGGCTGTGTAATTTTCTAAGACTCAGTTGCTCATTTTTATAATGGGAAATCACACCTATTTTATTAGTTCAAAACTACTCTCACAAAAGAATTGAAGAAACTACTGTAGTTCTTGGCACAATTTTTTCCTTTTCCTCTTTCTCACCTTGAAAAAAATATACATAATCACCTGTGTGATCAGAGAGCTAGACAAAATAATTTATTAAGGGTTTTCCTGAGGCACTCAATTAGTAACACCAGCTCTTGAACTTTGGAGAGTTGTTTGGAAACACAATTTGCATACGTATTTTTTAATGTTAGCAACAATCATGCAAAGCCCTTTCCTCTAGTTACGAGTTGTAATGAATGGCTCCCTACAGTAGACGGAAAAAGCATTAATTGCAGTGGCCCATCTGTAATTAGGCTAACACATTCACATCACCAACTTTAAAAGTTCTGCAATTTTTAAGTTCATCAGTAAATCTTTCAAAACGTCAATAGGTGACAGGAGAAAAATGTGACTGCAAAGAGAAATTGTTTTTGTGCAATGTAACCTATGCTGCCAAGCCCTAAAGAATACTTCTCTTATCAGCTTCCTACATCCACTCTTTGGAAAGCCCTTCTTGGTCTTGGTACTATTACAGCTTGTGAAAAAGATTAAGGGTTACTGCAGGAAAAGGGCTATTGAATTAAAATGCTTAAAAGTAAGTTATATCTAGCTTCCTTAACTTATGAGTCTGATTTGTTAAAATATATATAATATACCTATCAATGGATAATCCCAAAATGCTTTGCAGATATTGACAAATGAAGGTATAAATCACTCCTCAGGCATGAATGTGTATGGGGGAGAATATGAATTCGTAGAACTTTTTAATAAACCTCTGACATATGCTTTCTTTTCTCTTTCCTCACTCCCCCTTCATGATTCATCTAGCCAACTCCTCCTCCTCCTTACCTAACCGGTAATTAACCACTGCGAAGTCTTCATTTATAATGTAATTTGCAGCCATTGCTTAATTTCCATTCTAAACACTGTATTACTGATTTATGTCTTTATCACCTCACGCTTGGGTACTATGAAAATCACATATGTGATCACCCTGCCTATTGTGTTCTTTACTGTAATGTATTCTGCATACTTCTGAAAGACTGATTTCCTCAAAATATTGCTGAAGTACCACCTTAGGTAACAAACCTAAGAACATGGTACATGATAAAATATATCCTCATTCTTCATTCTTCAAAGTTCTCTACTACCTAATCCAAATCAACCCACTTACTAGCTTTAGTCCACTTAACTCTCAGATGATTCCCATATCCAAGTACATTAACTTACCACATTTACCAGATGAAATTTTTCCACTTCCAAGACACTTTGGGTCACATTAATCCTCTAGGTATATATACTTTTCACCTTTTTCCATCATCTAGGTGTTACTTGTCCTTCAAAATCTTTCTTAGATTTCACCTTATCTGTTTTTTCCAGTTTACTTTTGTATAAATGATCTTTCTCTCCTTTTTAATCTTTTATATTTTTCATCTGTAATTAATCATATATTTAGTACTCTTACTGCTATCTTGAACTGTCATTAAAATGCTTTATTACCCAACTTTCTAAAATCAAAGGGTCTTGACTGCCCAAATTAGAACACAATCTGTCTGAGAGTAAAAACCCTATCTAATATGAGCAGGTGCTCTACTTAACATAAAATGAGATATAACTGAGTTGACAAGCCATGAAAATGACTATTTCATTTTTCATATAAAAAAACTGCCTTAAGGAACTTTACGAGGCAAGAAGCTTTCATAGGAAATTTCTTCAAAAAAGGGTTCAGATTTATGGGAATATTAGAATTACATTTCATTTAACAATTAAAATAATAATCATAAACCATGCTTTGAGAAACACCATATAATAACAGGCAAATTATTTCATTATACTCTTTTTTTTGAGACAGTCTCACTCTGTTGCCCAGGCTGGAGTGCAGTGGTGTGATCTCGATTCACTGCAACCTCCACCTCCCAGGTTCAAGGTGACCTCAAGACATTTGCCTGCCTCGGCCTCCGAAAGTGATGGGATTACAGGTGTGAGCCACCATGCCTGGCTGCATTATATTCTTTTTATATAAATTTTAAAAAATCTTTTTACAGTATTTATCAAGCAAATAAGACTAAGTGGAATGAAGAAAATACCAATGCTAAAAATGACAATTATACTTGTCAATTTTATTTCTTGTTTTCATTAAATATATACGATTTTAAAATTATGAACATTAGTTTATATTCCTTAAAAATTACAATTTTCGGCTAGGCGAAGTGGTTTACATCTGTAATCCCAGCACTTTGAAAGACCAAGGCAGGTGAATCACCTGAGGTCAGGAATTTGAGGTCAGCATAGCTAATACGGTGAAACCTCATGTCTACTAAAAATACAAAAATTAGATGGGTATGGTGGCAGGACCCTGTAATCTCGGCTACTTGGGAGGCTGAGGCAGGAGAATTTCTTGAATTTGAGAGGTGGAGGTTGCAGTGAGTTGAGATCACACCACTGCACTCTAGCCTGGGTGACAGAGAGAGACTCTGTCTCAAAACAAACAAACAAACAAACAAAAAAAAACCACACAATTTTCCATCATGAGAAGTACAGTGCATGTTCTCTAAGACTAAATAATCTTGACGGTCTTTTTCAACCTTACCTAATCCTTGATTCCACAATTTAGGTAGCAACACTTATTTTTAAAGTGTGTAATAATGACGGATATCTAGAACTTCAAGAAACAAAGATTTTCTTTATTTTGTATGATAAAGTAAAATCCATCCTCATTTTGCAAAGAAAGATAGGTTAAGCTTTTGGAAGAAAAGCAGGTCAATGAGATTATAATTAGCTCTAATTAACCCTCCCAAGAGCTTTCAACTTTTTTTACCTGCAGCTGCCTCACTCTCCAAAAGGTGCAACATTGATTTCTGCCTCTGACCATCAAAGAAAATCAAAGAAACAATTTTCAATCTCCTTTATAAACAGAAGTCCCTAATCAAGGACAGATATAAAAATACAACTAATTGATAAATTTTATCATATGAAAATTGTTCACTATATAAATATCAGTTATAACCCTCTTTGAAAAATATATTTAACCCTGAACAAGTATTTTCTGGTTTAATGAAGACTGACAAAGAAAACAACAACAACAACAACAAAAAACTTTCCTAATTCTCCAATTCTGGTTACACAAAAGGGAAAATTTATAGTATTGGAAATTTCCTTTCATAATTGAAGATTAAACTCTTTTCATTGAAAAATGGTACAGTTCAAAAGCAACTTTTGGGGTATTAAACATTAGAATTCATCTGAAATTTGGGATTTAAGGGAGATCTGGTCTTTAAAACATAAAAATATTCCTTCCAAATTAACCTTTAGAGATTTAATTAAATTGGAATCAAAATTTCATCAAATTTTGTTTTGGAGGAACTTGACCAAGAATTCTAAATTCAAAGCTAGACATAACAAGAGCTAAATAAAAAGATTCTTAAGTTGATGTCGATGAATAAATCAGTGAAAACTGGTAAGCAAATTTTGAAACTACAAGAAATAAAGAAAGAAACAAGAGGAAACACGGCCCAAGAATTTAAGGCTTTCATAAAGCAGCAATAGTTGGTAATGGCCAAAGAGGAGTTAGATAAAACAGTCATTTACCTAATAAATATGTATTGAAAAAGCAACTAGAAAGACCAGATAGCCCCACACAGACCCTATATTATGTAAGAATTTAATCTATGACAATGGTGATAACACAAAACAAAAGTGGTTGCGACAACTATTTGGAAAAACAGTGTAAAGTGTAGACCCTCATCTCATACCATATGTCTAACAAAATAATTTCTTAGATGAATTAAAGATATTACAGGGATGTGCGTAAATATATATCTGAAATATGGCTAGGAATGAACTTAAAGTTATAAAAAAGGAAAAATCATAAAGGCAAAGGTTTGACAACACAAAAACACTTACGTTTAAAAACTTCAAAAAAAAATTAGACTGTAATCCCAGCACTTTGGGAGGCTGACGCGGGTGGATCACAAGGTCAGGAGTTCGAGACCAGCCTGACCAACATGGTGAAACCCTGTCTCTACTAAAAGTACAAAAATTAGCCAGGCATGGTGGTGTGTGCCTGTAATCCCAGTTACTCAGGAGGCTGAGGCAGGAGAAACGCTTGAACCCAGGAGCTGGAGGTTGCAGTGAGCCAAGATCATGCCACTGCACTCCAGTCTGGGCGACACAGCAAGACTCCATCTCTAACAAACAAACAAACATTAGAAAGGCAATTTGTAGACAGAGGGAAATATGTGCCCCAGAATTGGCAGAAATAGGGTTAATAACTACAGCATAAAGAGATCTTATAATTACAGTAGTGAAAGGGGAAAAACAGTGATTAAGAATATGAGAGGAGGAAAGAGGAAAAAGCAGTGGTGGGAAGGGGACACAGACAAGATAAAGGGCACGTGGCAGGGGCAGCAGAATACCACTAGCAACCACATTAGGAAATCAGCTGCCTTCAATACTGAAGAACTGCGATGAAGTTCACAATTTAATTTCAAATCCATGGTTACAGACAATCTTTGATATCTCATATGGATGACAGTTAATCAAAGTAATATTTTCAAACAGAGTGATTTATTTATGTGGGATTAGGCATGACTAGAGAAGTCTTGTTTTTAACTCTAAAATAGCTTGTGAATAAATCATTTAACACAATGTCATGAGTCCCATACTGAAGTAAGGGACAGAAAGTGTTTCTCACATAGTAAACTGCCAAGATAAGAGTTTTACAGTATCAACTGCCTTATCACTACTTCCTCCTTGGGTAAAATTTACTAGTTTGTCAGCCAAATTAATTTATATTGCTCTAACATTAAGAAATGCAAAATGTTCAGCTTCTAAGTCGTTGTTTAAAATATACTCTCAAAGATGTTCTTAGCAACTGAATAATGGAATTTTAGTGATGCGTATTTGTTTGTTTCTAGTAAAGCAAAGAAAATTATGGGGACTAATGCCTACTTTTCTATATAGATATGCCTCTAACAACTCACCAGCCACAGGGCACCTATTATGAAATGCTTTCTAGAAAGTGATGATTTGGCTCTATTTTTATTTTTCCTTACTAGATTGAGAGCTCCTTGTAGAACTGTATGTTTAGCATTCACAATGACTCCATATAAAGCATGCATTTAAAAATGTTTCTTAAATTCTCTTACCAAGTCTCCCTTATAAGTTACTACAGGGCTGTGTGAAACAATTGATGATAAAGTATGACATGTGATCCCTAAATAGCCAGAAAATAAGTGACTCACAGTATGGAACCTAGAACTTTAACAGCATCAGTTCTAAATAGGCCAACCTACCGTAGGCAATAATCAAATGAACTGGAAGGTTCCTATGAAGAACTGCAGAATCTTCCAACATTGAAAATTCTGTGATTCTAAATTGGGTTCCATATTATAAATAGGATAATAAAATTTATCTTAGAATCATTAAGATGGTAAGATCTTTTCTACAATTAAAAAGACCAACAACTATTTGGAAATGATAATTTTGAAATAGACACTTTTGTTTGCCAATGCTTGCTTAGAAGGCTACATTCACCTCTAATGAATCACTAGGTACAGTTGGTATCTGTGCAAACAGGAATGCCAGCTGGGCTGTCCAAAAGCTATGTGCTGGTGTTCCTTCTCCAAGCTCACTGTCTTCACCTTAGGCAGTTTCTTGGGCAGAGTCTAATGGTGGAGAATACAGGAGTCACTTTCTGAATCACAAAAAAGGAATTAGTGTAAAAAAAATCCAATTAAGTTTGTTTAATGAGTTTCTTCAACCAGATTGCTGTCTATCACTATAAGAGCTTTATAACTTCTTTTCTCAAAGAGATTTTTAAAAATCTTTTTAAAAAGCCTTTTCCAACTTCCAGGTACACCAATCAAAGCTCATCATCATTGGTCATTAGAGAAATGCAAATCAAAACCACAATGAGATACCATCTCACGCCAGTTAGAATGGCGATCATTAAAAAGTCAGGAAACAACAGATGCTGGAGAGGATGTGGAGAAATAGGAATGCTTTTACACTGTTGGTGGGAATGTAAATTAGTTCAACCATTGTGGAAGACAGTGTGGAGATTTCTCAAGGATCTAGAACCAGAAATACCATTTGACCCAGCAATCTCATTACTGGTTATATACCTAAAGGATTATAAATCATTCTACTATAAAGACACATGCACACATATGTTTACTGCAGCACTATTCACAATAGCAAAGACTTGGAACCAACCCAAATGCCCATCAATGATAGACTGGATAAAGAAAATATGGCAAATATACACCAGGGAATACTATGCTGCCATAAAAAAGAAGAGTGCGTGTCCTTTGAAGGGACATGGATGAAGCTGGAAACCATCATTCTCAGCAAACTAACACAGGAACAGAAAACCAAACACTGTATGTTCTCACTTATAAATGGGAATTGAACAATGAGAACACATGAACACAGAAAGGGGAACATCACACACTGGGGCCTATCTGGGGATCGAGGGCAAGGGGAGGGATAGCATTAGGAGAAATACCTAACGTAGATGAAGGGTTGATGGGTGCAGCAAAGCACCATGGCACGTGTATACCTATGTAACTAACCTGCACCTTCTGCACATGCATCCCAAAAAAAAAAAAAGCCTTTTAAGATAATTGTAGAGATGGAGTCATGATTTGTTGCTCAGGCTGATCTTGACCTCCTGGTCTCAAGCAATCCTCCTGCTTTGGCCTCCTAAAGTGTTGGGATTACAGGCATGTATAGGAGAATGTACTCTTTATCCAATCTCCCCCAGCAGTTACATCTTGCATGACTGTAATAGACTATCACACCTAGGAAACTGACATGGATACAATCCACCAACTTTATTTAGATTTAACTAGTTTTAAATGCACTCATCAATAAAAAGGAACAACCTAGAATCTAGATGAATCCCAAGGGAATTATTGCTAAGTAAAAAGAATCAATCCCAAAAAATAATATACTGTATGATTTCATTTATACAATATTCTTGAAATGACAACATTATGGAGATATAGAATAGATTAGTGTTTGCCAGGTGTTAGGGGAGCAGGTAGGATGTGGCTGTGGTTATAAAAGAATAGCATAAAGGATCTGTGTAAAGAGGGTTTTTGATAGAAAATAAAAGTTGACATTCTGAGGCCACAGTGACTATCTGAAATGGAAACAGGAACATTTTACTACAGCATGCTTTTAGAACAGAAAAGACTGACAAATATATGTATTTTTCTTCTTTTTCCCTCTGGAGATAGCATCTTAAAACACCTACTAGTGCTATATGAAAAGCTAGTAAAAATTTAGATCACTAAAGAGAAAAAAGAGTGAGAAATCATATCAATTCTAAAAATTAGAGGCTTTACTGCTTTTTAAATAAATACACAATCTTTAAAAGTGTGAAAATGTGAAAAGTACTTTAGGAATCACTTATTATTGTTGTTCCTTTTAAAGATATATTTAATTTGTTGCTTCATCTGAAAACTAAGATAGCTCACGTCAGCTGCACTAGCTGTTACTTGATTCATGTTCAACCTCAATTGTCCACAGAGAATCCTATCTTGATTTGACCTTACATTTCTGCCTCAGGACTTCACGCTCTCCTCAAGAACTGAACCCAACCTTTACACAGGTGAGGCCAACTACAACTGGGCTTATCTGAACCTAGAGAATTTGCCAAATGCTTAAGATCCCACGTTTCTTTAGGGCAAAGACTGGTTGAGACAAGCTAAATATTTTGGCTTTGGACTGTTCACCAATTCATTGCTGCCTTAGGTCATAATACTATGCTGAAAGAAACTTTAAAAACAATGTAAGTGTGAGAGTAGGCTTTAGAAAGCTGTTGATCAAAGGAAGTTGCTAAAAGAGTGGCCCATGCCTGTTAAAAATTGTTAGAACTTGAAGAAAAAATAACAACAATTTCATGGGAAATTGTGCTCATGATTTTAAACTTAAGTTCGGTTATTCTGTAAGACATAAAAACTCAAAAAAAAAAAAAAAAAAAAAAAAAAAACTTGAGTTTTAGAGAACAGTACAGCTAATTCTTTTCAAAACAGTAGGTATTCTGGTAGCTATCCCTGATTGAAAAAAACAATGAAGGTGATCCTTCCAGTGAAAAATGAGCCCTTCACATCCTGTTTTAATAATTAGGTTATCTACATGTTTAAGGAATTCACATGGGATGATCATTAGTACTGTACTAGCTTGGTGTAAAGATCTTCAGAAGGATATCAAAGGAAAGAAACTGCCAAATTTCATACAATTTAAGTTTCTAGTTTTCAAACATTTTTAAGAGAAGAGTTATACACACTCTGTAATTTTTAAAGACTCATTTATTGTGAAAAAAGAAATCAATCTTTGGAAAAATGGAAAGGTATTTTCACTAAAGCATAGGTACTCTTTCATTAACAATAGGTCTGTATCATCAAAATCCTTTTAACAAAGTAATATCAATCTATATACATAAGAAAAGCTGAATAGTACCCATGGCCAACATATTTTAAAATTGGATACTTTTAGGGTTGATTTTGGGTAGTCTACTTTTTTTTAATGGTGTTTGTTTATGAAATGAATGGTGTTTCAGTATGTATGCATGTAGGTTTGTATACACAGATGTATACATGTATTTTTAATTATTTTTGTTTAAACTGGAAACTATACACTAAGTACTACTCTGAATTCACACATTTTTAACCTCAATCTCATTTGTCTTATTTTGTTGATTGCATCATTACAGCCTCTCAGTCACTAAATTACAAATCCTTGACTGTTGTCTCTCCTTATTACTGCACATTCTATCACTGTTATATTGGGTTGACTTTATCCTCATGGTGTCTTTTGCATAGACCTTTTTGGTATATTACTATTTATGATTACCCAGTTAAATCCTCCATTGCCTATTGCCTGGACAAGGGCTTCTCAAATTTTAAGGTGCAAACAAATCATCTGAAGACTTATTAAGTGCAGAGTCTGATTCTATAGATCAGGAATGAGACCTGAGACTTTGCATTTCTAAGTTCCTGATTGCTCTCCTGTTGCTGACCACTCTGAGTAGAAAGGATGTAGAGTTCTACATCAGCATTTCTAATCACAGTAGCCACTAGTTGTATGTGGCTACTGAGCACCTGAAATATAGCTAGTTGACTAAGGAACTAAATTTTAAATTTTTAATTTAATTTTAATTAGTTTGTATTTAAGTTTAAAAACTCAAGTAATGTAAGTTTTTTCACAAATAAGACTGTATTGTTTTGGCACAACTAAGATATTAAGATATTTACTTAAGATATTATTTTTAAGATTTAATATATTATTGTTGAACTGTAATGTCTGTGTCAGGCACATGAGTCATTTGAGTAGTATACATAAACGCATAACTGATGTGGTCAGTGTCAAAAAATTAATTAATTATAAATCTTTTTTTACAACTAATATGTACACATAGTAGGTTTATCTGAATATTTTATGCAATCAGCATGAGTTACAATGAAACCTAGGTAAATCATATTAGTAATTAAATTAAAATACTTATTTTTATTAGGCTATAATTATTTTTTATTTTTTCTATTTAGTAAAAATTTGTCCATAAAATAAGTATGGACAAAATTAAATTTAAATTAAAAGTGAAGACATACTACTGATGTAGAATAAAATGGAGATAAATTAGCTAGTAATATTACTGGAACAATGCAATTGCAATTTGCAAATAGTGTGTCTACTGTATAAGATAATTCTGAAATATATAAAAAGTGAGCAATATTAATAGTCATTTTTGCAGATTAATGGTGAATTTGATAAGAAGTTTCCTATTAGCAGTAAAAAAAATCAATAAAATTAGTCACCAGAAGTAAATGTCCAACATTTGTAACTATAAAATGGCTAGAATTTTTGCACAAAAAAGAAAACCATTTTTAGATTGAGATAGTAATTTCAGTTATGACAAAACTACTGGGAAACATATTTTATAAAAAATGGAGGACATTCAATTAAGTAATAAAACAAATGCCCATCAACGATAAGAACTTCCTAAGAATATCAATGATCAATTGATTAAAATAGCTTTCAGTGGGCCATATCCTACAAGAGACACTACCAAATTCATACTTCAGGCATGTACTGCCTCAAAGGGCGTCCAAACTTATAAAATGTTGTTGATTTGCAGCCTAAAAAAATCAAACTTGCAGTGTAGATATCTTTAACTCTTTTATATCTGTCAAAAAAGACTTTCAGGTAGATAATAAAAAACAAATTTTCATGATGATAAATGGGGCTCCAGCTATATTGCATCAAAAATTTAGATTTATGAATCCCATCAACAAGTGGGTGAAGGATATGAACAGACACTTCTCAAAAGAAGGCATTTATGTGGCCAACAAACATGAACAAAGCCTCATCATCATTGGTCATCAGAGAAACGCAAATCAAAACCACAATGAGATACCATCTCACGCCAGTTAGAATGGCGATCATTAAAAAATCAGGAAACAACGGATGCTGGAGAGGATGTGGAGAAATAGGAATGCTTTTACACTGTTGGTGGGAATGTAAATTAGTTCAACCATTGTGGAAGACAGTGTGGTGATTCCTCAAGGATCTAGAACCAGAAATACCATTTGACCCAGCAATCCTCTTACTGGGTATATAACCAAAGGATTATAAATCATTCTACTATAAAAACACATATACACGTATGTTTATTGTGGCACTGTTCACAATGGCAAAGACTTGGAACCAACCCAAATGCCCATCAATGATAGACTGGATAAAGAAAATGTGGCATATATACACCATGGAATTCTATGCACCCATAAAAAAGAAAAGAGTTCATATCCTTTGCAGATACACGGATGAAGCTGGAAACCATCATTCTCAGCAAACTAACACAGGAACAGAAAACCAAATACTGCATGTTCTCACTCTTTAGTGAGAGTTGAACAATGAGAACACATGTATACAGGGAGGGGAACATCACACACTGGGGCCTGTCAGGAGATGGAGCAAGGGGAGGGAGAGCATAAGGATAATACCTAAAGCATGTGAGGCTTAAAACCTAGATGTTGGGTTGATAGGTGCAGCAAACCACCATGGGACATGTATACCTATGTAATAAACCTGCACGTTCTGCACATGTACTCCAGAACTCAAAGTAAAATTAAAAACAACAACAAAATTTGAATTCATTGATTTTCAAAGAAGAAAGAGGCTGCTTTATTGTTTTATTCCACTGTATGATACATATTGAAAATATTTGTGCTCAGTTTTCTTAAGCTGGTTTTATGACAAGCATCATACAGTTGCTAACACTGTTTAGTATATGCACGTAAATTCTATGAGTCATCAGCAGTTGATAAAACTGTTAAAAGAAAAAAGGAAGACAATACATTTTCTGATGCTATGTTATTTGCCAATACTTTTTGGCTGAGATATGAAAGAGATTTACAAAGATTTTCTGTACTTTTAACTCCAATTGAAGGTTTTCTTAAACAAAAGGAATGTGCATCTAATATTCAGTAACCAGACAAAAGAAAATGGCAGTGTGATTTACATTTTCTCATTAATATCACAGTGCATGTAAATGAGTTAAACTACAAACTACAAGGAAAAGGAAAGTTTGTTTATGAAGCTAGATAAGTATAAGAATTTATAGTGAAATTGAACCTTTTCGTAATATAAATAAAAAATAATGATTTTACCTATTTTTCTACTATAAGGTAATATGTAGATCTCAATTATTGATAGTGTTACATAAATTGGCTATGAAAACTGAAAAAATTTTGAAGTGTGCTTTCTTCATACTGCCAAATTTAGAGTTGCTTTCATTATATGTAACACTCCTTGAATTTGATGCTAATATTTTTTGTAGAGTTGGGGGTTCTCCACGTTGCCCAGGCTGGAATGAACTCCTGGGCTCAAGCGATCTGCCTGCCTTGGCCTCCCAAAGTTTTGAGATTACAGGCATGAGCCACTGGGGTTGGCCAGTTTTTTTGTTTGTTTTTGCGACAGGTTCTTCCTCTGTTGCCCAGGCTGGAGTGCAGCGGCATGATCATGGCCCACTGCAGCCTCCAACTCCCAGGCTTGAATTTTATGCTAATAATACTGAGCTGACAAGAATTAGTGAGGGTACTTAACAGACGTAGCTTTGAAAAGATCTTGCTTAAAAACAAATTCCTCTTAAAAAATAAAATAGTTTTGTTAGTGTAGATATAAATATTAAAGAAAAAAAGATTTTTGGTGTTCAGTTCAGTTATCAGAAACTTTTAAAATAAGTTTGGAACAATTTGAGTATGTGAATTCACTTTTTCAACCGTAAATTTTATTAAATCTAAACACAGATCCAATATTTCCACTGAAAATTCACTGTAAAAATTAAGATGTGCTCTAAATTTAAAAAACACTAGATTTCAAAGATACAGTATAAAAAAAGGTAAAAATATCTCATAATGAATTTTAAAATATTATTGCATGCTAAAGTAACATTTTAGATAAACCCAACTAAATAAAACATATTAAAATTAATGTTACCTGTTTCTTTTTACTTTTTTAAAAAAATGTGGCTGTTAGAAAATATAGCAATATATCATGGTTTTCATTATATTTCTAAGGGACATTGCTGTTCTAGACTATTACGACAGCCTTTTATCTGATCTTTGGTTACTTCTCAACTTGCTGTCAGTTTAACCTTAAAGTATATCCTTCATTTATCCCTTCATCCATTCACCAAATGTTTGAGTACCTAATAACAGCTATTATTGTAAGATAAATCAGAGAACAAATCCAAGATAGCTGTCTTCATGAAGCTTACCCTTCAGATGGGGGACATAGATAAAGAGCAAAATGTAAGTAAATTATTTAAGATGTAAGATAGTAATCAGTTATACTAAAAGAAACTCCTCCACACACAGTAAGGGTTAGAGGAATGATGGTGCAAAGAGACCAGATGAGCTGGAGAATGAGTAGAGGGGTGGAGGAGAGAAGTGTGGAAAGAGCTGAGGTACTTTAAAAGGAGTGTTAGGGTGGGGAAAGGACAGCAGGTCATGTAGGCCCTCATAGGCTTTAACAATTACTTGGAGGTTTCTACTTGCAGCATTTCCAGCTTATTTTGACTGAGACAGAAAGTCCTGGAGAATTCTACATGCAGTTTTAAAACAATATTTCTGGCTGCTTTGTTCAGATTAGACAGTATGGGAGTAAGGCAGTGTAAAAGTAGGCTGATCTGGTAGGAAGCTGTAATAGTAATACGGGCGGGACTTGATGGCGGCTTAGACCACTGATGGAAGTGGTGAAAAGTGGCAAAATTCTGTGATTTCCAAAAAGTAGGCCCAACTGGCCGGGCGCAGTGGCTCATGCCTGTAATCCCAGCACTTTGGGAGGCCGAGGCGGGTGGATCACG
Source organism: Macaca fascicularis (assembly GCF_037993035.2). NCBI lineage: Eukaryota > Metazoa > Chordata > Mammalia > Primates > Cercopithecidae > Macaca > Macaca fascicularis. Next base: position 51,638,589 of record NC_088390.1, read on the forward strand.
AGGTCAGGAGATCGAGATCATCCTGGCTAACACGGTGAAACCCCGTCTCTACTAAAAATACAAAAAAATTAGCTGGGCGTGGTGGCAGGTGCCTGCAGTCCCAGCTACTCGGGAGGCTGAGGCAGGAGAATGGCGTGAACCCGGGAAGTGGAGCTTGCAGTGAGCCGAGATCGTACCACTGCACTCCAGCTTGGGCGACAGAGCGAGACTCCGTCTCAAAAAAAAAAAAAAAAAAAAGTAGGCCCAACAAATTGGTTATGGAGTATGAAAGAAAGAGTGGGGTCAGATTATGTGTGGAGACAGTTGTTCACTTTTCTCTCTTTGTTAAATATTTTAAATGGCAGTCCTCTAAGATCTTAGGCTGGTATTCACTGTTTATATGTGTAGGCCCCAACACACCCACCCAAATGTCATTTCCTAACAGATTCATCTTTCCATGTTTCCCTTATGTTCCTGGGCCTTTGATAATGATGTTGATAAAAGAATACATGTCAAAACTAGTATTCAAAATTATATTCCTGACAGGTTTAGGCTCTTAAATTCTCAAGTCCTGTGAAAAAATTATAAGGTAGATATTATTAACACTTTTTCAGACACGATGACAGAAATATGTTAACAAATAAAGTTAGCATAGAAAAGGTCTATTTTGACCCCAAACACAAGCAAATTTCCCTTTTTGCCATGATTTTCATGCTGTTTTCTCAGTCTGAAATGCTCTCCCTTTCTGTGTCTGGGTCAGCTGACGTGCCACCTTATCTATGAAAAGTCCCCTTATGCCCTCAGTTAAAATTACATTTTCCTCCTCTTTATTAAATAGTTAATACAAATCATTTCCAGCTCTTAATATTTCTGCTTCTATTATTTATAATAATATTTGTTGAGTGGTATGTGCTATACACATTATCATCTATGTATATTATCTTAATACTTCTAATGTTATTGTGAAGGATCCTATTATCAACCCTATTTTACAGATGAGGAAGCTAAGACCCATAAAGGTGAAGTAGTTTGATAAAGGTCAAAAGCTAGCAAGAGGCAGGGTCAGGGTATAAACTAAAATGGTATACCTCCAAACCCCGTTATCTACTGCACTTATCCTTAGGCCAATTCACTGTTTTTTTGTTTTTGCTTTGTTTTTGAGATTGCATATCACTCTGTTACCCAGGCTGGAGTGCAGTGGTGTAGTCTCAGCTCACTGCAACCTCCACCTCCCAGGTTAGAATAAATCTTGTGCCTCAGCCTCCCGAGTAGCTGTGATGACAGGCATGCACTACCCTGTCCGGCTAATTTTTTTGTATTTTTAGTAGAGATGGGGTTTCGCCATGTTGGCCAGGCTGGTTTTGAACTCCTGACCTCAAGTGATTCACCTACCTTGGCCTTCCAAAATGCTGGGATCACAGGCGCGAGCCACCGTGCCTGGCTAATTCACTGTAAACCACATAAGATTCTCTCTTTTATTTATATATTTTTTCATATATTCATTTTTTGTCTTATTAAATTCTAATACAAATTAGCCCTAGATTACTTATTCCTGCAGACAGGACCTTTCTTAATAACAGAAACTAATCCTTTCACAGAAATAAATACAGGAGGGCCTCATGTGGAAAAAGTAGGTACTGCTAGAAAAAGAAAAAAAAACAACTACTGTTTTTCTTTAGATTCACGTCTTACATCAGCCTTTAATATAATTATTATTTAATCAATCATGGTTGATATTCTAAAGATTATATATTCCAAGCCTTTAGGAGAAAAGAAAAATTTAAAGTTAGGAGAAAACTCCCCTAATTTATTCTACATACAAAAACTAACTAGAAAGATTTGTAAATGTCCATTTTCAGGATGCAAACACTAAAATGTAAAAAGATCTGGCCATACAAACTCATGGAGGTATAAAAGATACAGAATGAAAAGCACTAAAAAGTCATATCAATTAAAGTACAAAAATATTTAATAAAATGAGGGTCTGAAAATTGGCCCCGAAATAGAGGACTTTAAAAAAACTTGACTTTGGAAATAATTTCAAATATTCAGTTGAGCTGCAAGAATAATATAAAGAATATATCCTCATATCCTTTACCCAGATTTATCTAATTCCCCAGGTTCATCCTTTTGCCAACATGTTCCTGAGTCAGAAACAATATATTCTTGTAAGCCACTGATAGTAAGTGGTTGCTGCTGAGATTTTACATGTTCTCAATCTCTCATATATGTATTCATATATGTAATAGTTAAATATAATGCAATTACATATATGTGTATAAATAATACACATATGTATATATAAATATACATGCACTTTTTTAACCATCTGAGGGTAAGTTATATACATCACGGTCCTTTATCCCTAAAAACTCCAATATTTCCTATGAATAAGGATATTCTCTTATATAACCACATATTTCCTAAGAATAAGGATATTCTTTTCTATAACCACAGTACAGTTAACAAATTTAGGAAGTTTAACATCAATTCAATGCTTTAATCTACCATCTGTATTCCAATTTTGTCAACTGACCCAATAATGTCCTTTATAGCATTTTTCCCGTTCCGGTACAGGATCCAGTCTGGAGTCAGATGCTGTATTTAGTTTTCACGTCTCTTTAGCATCTTTTAATCTGTAAACTTCTATTATCTTTGCTTTTTTTAAGAAAATATCATGGACATTTCTAAAGAATACAACCCATACACACACACGCACGCGCGCGCACACACACACACGTCATACACGTCTTTTTTTTTTTTTTTTTTTTTTAAACGAAACTTTCTCTCATTTTGAGCTTGCCTGACATCTCTTCATGGTTAGATTCAGGTTACACATTCTCAGCCAGAAAACTACACAGGTGATGTTGTAGTCATTTTTTGGGCGTCACATTTGGAGTCACACAATGCCCATATGTTCTTCATTGGGATATCAACATTTAGCACCAGTCAAGGTGTTTTCTGATTCCTCCACTATATAATTGCTATTTTATCCCCTTGCAATTAATAAGCAGTTTGTGGAGAGATACTTTAAAACCATGTAAATATTCTGCTCTTCATCAAAATTTTCCCCTAAATTTAGCATTGAATGATTTGTGCCTATCAAGTCTTTACTAAAATAGATGTAAAATGCTGATTTCTAAAACTAGCAGCTTCTCTGCAATTACCAGTCAGTATTCAACATCCTACTATGAGCAAAAGTACTCCTTTCTCCCTATTAATTAATCAATTTACTAATGATACCATGAATTACGATTTCTTCTATAGTCTGCAATACATTACTGTACTAAATTATTTTGTACTCAAGTTCTTCCATATTTGGCCAGTGGAAGCCCCTTCAAGCTAGTTCCTTGTGATATGCCCCTGTCATTTTGAACATGTCCTTATTTTCTGACATATTAAGATATTCCAAGCTTATATTTTACTTATCCTTCCTTGTTTCTAAAATTAGTCATTTCTCTGAGTAGCCTGAGTTTCTTTTAGTGGGGAGTGGTATCTGGACACTTAGATATAGTAATGTGCTCACTGTTATTAGGGTGTCTGTTTCTTAGTCCTTTAAGTTGACAGAGCTAGGGAAAATATACATATACAGATGGTCCCTGACTTATGATGGTTTGACTTAATGTTTTTTTGACTTTATAATAGACTTACTGGGGTATTAAACACATTTTCTACTTATGATATTTTCAACTTGGATTGGATGTATCAGGACATAACCCCATTGTGTTGAGGAACATTTGTATATATATACACGCATATATATAATACAGATGTGTACATACACGTTCATATGCACATACATATATAAGAAATGATGTATTCACAATGATACATCCAATTCAAGCCCATCCCACAGGGTTCTTTCCTTCTTTCTTTTTCCTTTTAAGAGACAAGGTGTTACTATGTTGGCCTGGCTGGAATACAGTGGCTAGCCACAGGCACCATAATAGCATACTGTGGCTTCAAGCCATCCTCCCACTTCAGTCTCCCAAATGGCTGGAACTACAGATGCATACCACCACACCCAACTCAGAGTCCTTTCTTGACTTCATTCATTCTATTTTGTCTTTTCTTTTTCATTGAGATTCTGCTTCTCAATAACAATCAACACATTTGCTAAGACCTATAAAGCATCTAAAATTGTTTCAGAACTGCTTTGCTCCACCAGTAAAACAACAAAACAAAACAAAAAACATACCAAAAAAAAAAAAGAAAAAGGTTTAGGACTTGTATGAAATTCCTTCCCAACTCAATTCCGTCCAGACAAAATACTGAGCACAAATACTGTATTCACTAGTTACTTGAATTGGTTCTATCTATCTTTGTTTTTTTTTTCTTATCATAATTATGGTATTCATTTGAAATACAATTAGATTCATTTTCTTCAGTACACTTGCAGTTTTAGGTTTATTTTCCCCTTTCCATCTTAATTTTTAATATATTTTTTGAATGAGTAGAATATTAACATGTACACAAAAGTAAATATTACATGATAATGTATTCTTAGAGAGGTGGCACTCTTTCTTGTATCTTAACATGCATGTCTACCCATGTTGTAGGTAATTAATTTCATTGCTGTGTAGTTTATCCCTCCTTTGATTTCTTTTACAAAAATAAGCAGCTATATTTTTAATTTTCCTTGTTCATAAAACATACAGAAAGGAGTGACACCTCTCTAAGAATATCATTTTATGCCCGGTGCAGTGGCTCACACCTGTAATCCAGCACTTTGAGAGGCTGAGGCAGGCAGATCACCTGAGGTCAGGAGTTCAAAACCAGCCTGGCCCACATGGCAAAACCGCGTTTCTACTAAAAATACAAAAATTAGCTGGGCATGGTGGTGCGCACCTGTAATCCCAGCTGCTCAGGAGGCTGAGGCAGAAGAATCGCTTGAACCCAGGAGGTGGAGGTTGCAGTGAGCTGAGATCGTGCCCCTGCGCTACAGCCTGGGTGACAGAGCAAGACTCCATCTAAAACAAAAACAAACAAAAGAATACCATTTCATGTAATTTTTACTTCTTACTTCTAGGTACATGTTAATATTCTGCTTGTCTTCCAGGAGTAGCAACTTGTCTGATGATGTTCAATCTCCAATTCCTTTGGTAGCTGCTTATTATTAAATGTTTAGGTTCTAGACTTATTTTTTATTGGGGGATGTCGTCTGTCAGAGTCTTATTCCATAATTTCTTAGATGGTTTGATTTAATGATTTTAGAAGCTAGGAGTTCGATGATAGTATAGATTTAACTCGCATTTCTTTTATTATGAGAGAAAGAGGTTGAGTATCTTTTCATTTGTTTAAGGGACATTTTTACAGCTTTTTTGATGAATTATCTGTTCAGGTCTTTTGCCTATTTTTCTATATAGTTTTGGTTTCTCTTCAACTATTAAAACTTCTAATTGGTTATTATTTGTGTATATGGATGCAATTTAGTTTTGCATATTAATTTTATATCTTGCTAGCTTATCAACTTACTGAGTTACTTTTATCACTCTCTAGGGTATTCCAGATTACTACTATATCATCTGCAAAAAGAGACAGTTGTATTTTTTCTTTTCCAAGTCATATGCCTCTAATTGTATCTTCTTTTTTGTGTTATTTTTATTAAGTTTATACACTGATGCTATACTTGCTTCATGAAAAGAATTTGGAAATTTTCTTTCATTTTTTACACTCTGAAGCAATTTATATAGCTTTAAGACTGTCAAAGGTTTGGTTAAATTTCTCTGTGAAGCCATCTTGCCGGGTCCTTTTATCTAGTAGTTTCTTGATAACTTACTTTATCCCTTCTATATAAAATGGCCTTTTAGGCTTTCTATCTTTACTCTGGTCAGTTTTGGCAAACTACATTTTTAAAAAATTTTTTTTAAAAATAGGTGAGTCGATCTTATTCATGTTAAGATAATCATTATGTTTTGTCGCGGTTCTATCAAATTGTCTTATGTTGAAATTCTTGTGTATATTTACTGCATTTCTTTGTGTGTCCTTTTTACTTAAAAAATTCTTTTTGGGCCGGGCACGGTGGCTCAAGCCTGTAATCGCAGCACTTTGGGAGGCCGAGACGGGTGGATCACGAGGTCAGGAGATAGAGACCATCCTGGCTAACACGGTGAAACCCCGTCTCTACTAAAAAATACAAAAAAAAAAACAACTAGCTGGGCGAGGTGGCGGTCGCCTGTAGTCCCAGCTACTTGGGAGGCTGAGGCAGGAGAATGGCGTAAACCCGGGAGACGGAGCTTGCAGTGAGCTGAGATCCGGCCACTGCACTCCAGCCTGGGTGACAGAGCGAAACTCCGTCTCAAAAAAAAAAAAAAAAAAAAAAAAAATTCTTTTTGGTGTTTATGAAGGTTTGTATTTTCATTCTATAGGTTATCTTTCCATTATTACTTTTTAAATGCTTACTGTCTCCTCTATTTTTACCTAATTTTTATGTGATATCACTTTTAAATATTTGTTGACTACTACCCTTTGCTTATATAAGAAAACGAGGTATTCTGTATTCCTCTTTTTTCTTTCTTATCCTCCCATCAAAAAATTTACATCTTTTGACTTTTGTTAACACATTTAATGTTGACGTGTTAGTTTTTTCATCCATGCACTGACTCATTTTAGTCTCACCTGTACAATAAAATATATGAAGCATTTGGAAACATTTTTCAATGTTATTTCAGGCATTTTTTAGTTGGATAAAACTCATCCTATCTGAAGGTCTTCAGGAATACCACATGTGTGTAGTATTCCCTTAGTGCTCGTATATCCCAAACTGTTTGCTATGGCCTTGATATTTTAAAAGTCAGGTTGGCTGTATACAACATTTTTGTATACTTTCTTTCTTTCCTTTAATGTTGAAAATGTTGTTCCACTATTGCCTTACTTTGCATGTTGTTTTGAGAAACCTGATGCTGGTCTAATTCTATTGCCTTCGTAAGTTACTTAATCTTTTTACTTGGAGGCATTGTACATTTATTTTCCTCTAAAGTCTAATAATTTTACTAGAATATATTGTAGAGTAATCTTTCCAGGTCAGATTTCCCCAGTACCTATATTAGATTCAGGTCTTATTTTAACTTTAGAAAGTTTTCTTGGATTATAGTTCTAAGTATTAGTGCTGTTCAGTTATTTTGATTGATTTCTTTAAGAAACTCTTTTACTTCTTGATTATACTTTCACTTTCCTAGTTGCTTTTCTTGTTTTTTCATTGCCTTTTCACTTGATTATATTCTTCCTAGGGCAACTTGTAATTTTTTCATTTCTGATAGGATTTTGTCTCTTCCTTCTTTCCTAAGTTTTATCAACTCTCATTTCAGTTTTTCCTGATTTTTTTTTGGGGGGGTATAAATATCTATTATTATTATTATTATTGTTGTTGTTGTCCCAGATTTATTGAAAATAATATAGCACTGCAGAAAAAATTCAAACAGGTCCCCGAGGCGTTTTGAAATTCATCCCAACTGTAGGCTGAGTGACCTGCAGGTTGGACAGACTGCCGAAGTCCAAAAGCTTCAGCATTTCCTTAGTGTCAGGATCTACTTCAATTATCTCCTGATCCAGGGCTGAGACCTCGGGAACGTAATTGTCTCTCCTTTCTCTCTCCTCCTCCTGCAGCTTGATGGAGATACCTCTTACAGGGCCTCTCTGAATCCGCTTCATCAGATGGGTGACATAGCCTGCTATCTTGTTGCGGAGCTTCTTGCTGGGGATAATGGCGATCTCCTCGCACACGCGCTTGTTCGTGTGGAAGTCGTTGCCCAGGCGCGTGTAGTACTTCTCTATGATGACCCGGGCCGCCTTCTTCACGGTTTTGGTGCGAAGGCGGCCCATGTTGGCGGGTCCTTGGTAAAGAGGCTATTATTATTTTTTAAGCTTCTGATTTGAGATGTGTTTTTCTTAGCCTGAAATGCTTATTTGAGGATATTCCCTTGAGTATGGAGTGTGACATTACAGTTTTCTTAAGCTTTTTGGTTAAATTGTTTTGGAAAGTTTTCATCAGGAGGAAAACTTTCATTGATATCAATCTGATTTTTCCAGTTATTTTATAATGATGGAGATAGAATTTTTGTTCTATTCTTTTTTATTTCACAGAAAAAGTTCTTAGTTCAAGAGCACTCTCTTCTGTGCAGTTTATTTAATGGATCTTGTTTTGATGGTCATAGGGTAGGGTGGGTGGATTAGTAAGTTGTGTTCCGCTTTCATTTCTATAAGATCCTTAATTTTCCCTTCTTATTTCCTTCTTTCCCAGCATTGCCTAGTCTCCAAGGAATTCTATCCATTCTCTATTTATCTGGTTCTTCCTCAGAAACAATGATTCTTCAAGGCTGCCACTTCTGATTGCATTCATACCTTGAAGTCTCTTTTTTGTAGCTAGTGCTAAGAATCACCAAGTCCTGACCTATGTCCAGTATTTTGGCACTTATTGTTACATTTTCTCTTTCTGGGGTTGATTTTGTTTGTTCTTCATCTCATTCATGGTTTCTCTCTATTCTTTATTTCAGAATTTTTCAAGCCTTGCCTCCTCTGTTCTCTGTAATCCAGGTTTCAGTACAGGCAAGCTGCAGGAGTTTTGTTGGAATTATTCTTTTTCTTACTTTATTTATACATACTTTAAAGGCTGTGGTGTTTTATGTCACATAGTCATATTCAAAATATGGGTCCTGCATGGTTCTATTTGCTTTCTTTGTTGATTTTATGTTTTCTAGGGGGACTGTGTGAGGGAGATTCAAAATCAGGTGACCACTGTTGATCTCTAACAAAGTTCTCTTATTTATATTTTATTTGTCATTTGGGTTTTCATTTTATGATAATGTCATATATTTGTTTTATAGTAAGCTACCTCAAATTCTTTGAAGAATAATGCAAAGTGAAAATAAATATTTACTTTTTATTATTAACAAATAAATGTAAAAAATGCTCTGCCTTGATGGCTTTTTTGTTCTTTAGTAAAATGAAGTATGAGTAACAAAAGAAAACAGAGAAAGAAAAAAGGGGAAATGAAAGAAAAGAAAACATAATGGAAAAGTAAGGAGATTGGTTATTTTGGTCTATGGATATCTTTCTTTCAAAGCAATTTCAAAGAGATTTTAACATTGTTTTGAGCAATAGCAGCAAGACTTTAGCATAGGTAAAGCCTCCAAAAGTGATTGCTTTTAAGATCTATGCTATTTTGTATTATATAATACGTATCAGGAAGCTCTGCGATATTATAAAGAACCACTGCTTTATAATTATACCTCATATGTTCACACACACACACACACATGACACATGAGCACACATATACACAATACATATACTTACTTGCTTCACATTCTGGAGCTCTTCTGTCAATTGTTTCCTTTGCTTATCTGATTCCAACAATTTTTCCTATATTTAAAAAACCACCAAATTAACAACTTGTTATGAAACTATCAACAAATATGACTTATTAGTTCCTTGTTTCAAAGCTTATATTCCCCAAATATCAAACTGCTACAATCTGAAAATGTTGCTTCTAGTCATTTTTCCAGCTTTACATGGGGCACTTAAAAGTAATTAGTTATTTACAGTAAATTGTGATGTAAATACACTTTTTATTACCTTAATTTTGCATAATCTCAAAATGTAAGCTCAAACGGAAGCCAGTTAAGAGTACAAATGTGTAAATATTAACTGGATTTTGGTTAAGCTATCATTGCCAAAGAGATACCAAATTGAAGAGCATTATTATTACAAATTAGAATTAAAGGTCTTCGACCATACTAAAGAGGGCATATGAATGGAGACTGGCTCATCTCTTAATTTCCTAATTTAATTTTAGCTTATTCTTGGAAGATTATCCATGAAAAGACAGATATGACTAATGTAACCAAAATATAAAATAATAATTATTAAGATTAACATTATGCATACAAATAAAATACCTTTGGATTTGAAATTAAGTGAAGTATATACCCTACAATGTCCAATTTTGTTAATTATATCTTAAATAAATCCACATTTTATCGGTCAAATCAGAAATACTAAGAGTAATTTAAGAGCCATTAAATACAAACCTGAACAGAGGAATTGCTTGAACATTAAATTGAGTGGTAAAGATTCATGACAATATTGCAATGTTTATAAGAGGCAATATCCTTTCTGGTATATTTCAGCTTATTCTTGTCTAAGAGGTGAAATGAAGGTATATGAAAATGAATGTAATATAGCAATCTAATGAATATGCCACAGGAGCCAAGAGACTGCTGGCTCCTGTGATTTTATGTTCTGGCAAGTCACCTTCACTCTTGGTGCCCTAGTTTTTTTTGTATCTGTAAATGGAAAATATATCTATTTTCCATTCACCTTTGCAAAGCAGTAGCAATGTGAATTCTGCAGAAAGGCTTCCTTAAATAAAGCCCACAACACTTTTAAAAATTATTCTTGCAAAATAAAAATTAGCTACTGACATAAAATTATCTTGGTTTCATTTTTATTTGTACTCATATTAGACAGGAAGAATAGAGATGTCACAGGATAATGGAAAGTGATGAGACACCATCTAAATGCTTTATGAACTTCATTTAACAACCTCTGCTTTTATATGAATGTATAATACAAGTAAAAATACTGAAAACAAAAACATTACCTTTAACAAAATATTTATTGCTTTGTACACTACTTTACATAGCTTCTTTAACTGGCCAGCTAATAGATAGGTTTTGAGGTAAAAGTAATTATAACATGTAAAATTTGCTTTTTCTGGAATTTTTGCACCATATTCTAACCAACTGAGCTAGCTGGTTGCCAGCTTATCTGGGAGTTTAGGTTTTGTCATATTAGGGTATATTCAATTACATTTCATGAACTTTAAAGGTAAATCCTAATTTATTGAATGACTCCTCAGGAAAGTCTTATTTAAATGTTAAATTAATATGGCATAGACACTTTCAAATTAACATTCTAATAATTACTATTGATATTAAAATAAAAACAAATATATCATATCATTAAATTTAACAATGATAAACTATAAGGAAATGAAAAAGATCTGAGAGCCTCTGAAAATTCTGATAAACCACAAGTCTAATGGTTTAGGCAGAGATAAGAGAATACATAAAAAGTTATCTTATTAAGGTAACCAACATTGGGGAAGTTTTCTAGGAGAATATAAGGAAACCATTGTCAATGTATTTTTAAAACTAAATTTTTATTTTCCAGCAAAACAACTGTTAAACTAAAAAATGTGGAATGATAGTGGTTTCAAAGGTAAGAAAATAAATATATAAAATACTATTAGAGTAGTGAAATCCTCATATACTTTAGGAAGGAATGTGAATTGGCAAAACCTTTTCAAAGGGAATATGGTAACATATGCAAAATTTTAAATGTCTATAATTTTTAATAAAGCAATTATATTTTCAGACATTTATTCTGTGTATATACTGTACAAATGCCCATAGATACATCTACAAAGCTGCTGAAGATGAAATTATTTTTAAAAACTGGAAATAGTCTAATGTCTATCAATAGGGAACTGGCTAAATAACCATTTAATTTATAGGAGAGTTATCGAGAAGAATTTGGTATATCTGTGTATATTAACCTGAAAAGCTGGCTGAGATATAATTCTTATAAAGAGAGAGAGAGAGAGAAAAAAAAAGACGGCAAGTTATAAAAAAAAGTGTGGATGGATGAAGTGACTTACATAGAAGTGAAAATACACACATACTGGAAAAAATTTTCTTAAGGCTTTATTATTTTTTGAAGCAGTTTTGGATTCATAGCAAAATTGAGAGGAAAGTACAGAAATTTCTCACATACTCCCTGTCCCCACATATACATATATTTATTTATTTATTTTTGTTTTTCTGTTTTAAATAGTAGATACGGGGTCCTGCTATGTTACCCAGGCTGATATTAAACTCCTGAGCTCAAGTAATCCTCCTGCCTCAGCCTCCCAAAGTACTGCGATTACAGGTGTGAGCCATCATGCCCTGCCTATTTTAAAAAAATATAATGTTCTGTGTAGAGAAAAATCTATGAAAAGATAAATAATATATTTGCAACAATGGCTTCCTCTAGAGGTTGGAATTATAAAAACTAAGATAGCAAAAAAAATTTTCTTTCTTTTTGGTGTAAAGATTTTCTATTTAATAAAAATTAAATAATTGTCAATATACTATACCTTATTTAATAAAATAATTTAAAAAATATGTTCCTATGGTAAATTAGTGGTAAATCAAGTGGTTATGTTGCTTTTCCTGAAGATTTGGAAAATATAGCTTTCTGTAAAAATTAGGATATAATTTAAATGTAATATTCCTCTAAAAACAGAATGAAACCATATAAAGACAATCAAGGCTAGACATGGTGGCTCACACCTGTAATCCCAGTACTTTGAGAGGCCGAGGCAGGTGGGTCATTTGAGCCCAGGTGTTTGAGACCAGTCTGAACAAAACAGTGAGACACCATCTCTACAAAATAAAAATTAAAAAAAAAAAAAATTAGCTGAGCATGGTGGCTTGGACATGTTGTCCCAGCCACTTGAAAGGTTGAGGTGGGAGAATCGCTTGAACCCAGGAGGTTGAGGCTACAGTGAGACGTGATTGTAGCATTGCACTCCAGCCTGGGTGACAGAGTGAGACCCTGTCTCAAAAACACAAAACAAAAACAAGAATCAAAAAACCAAACAAACAAACAAAAAAAATAGAAGTAAAATGTTACAGTATATTTGGGATATGTGTGTTTTTTCCTCTCTTATATAATATTGTCTTAATTCCAAGTTACGTTAGCAAAACATGATGTCCCTTAAGAATAGCCCTGCACATGAAAAAAATTGTATTTCCCAAAGAACTCACAGGATCCAAAACTGCCATGACTTGCTTTATTGGCTCTTCATCTAATTCTGCCCTGGCCACCAATGAGAGAGAATAAAAAGGGTAAGAAAGAACCTGAACAGAAGACATGAGCAAAAACCATTGTTCACACTAAATGTTGTACAGATAATGTGAAATATAAATATGTAGACCACAAAATTAATTCTCTAAAGGCTAACTGAATAAAGAATCTGATTTTTACTATTTGATATTAATATTTTTCCATTAAAAATAAAGTTAAGCCCCAATACTTCAGAATCCAATATAGGATATTTTTCTTTTTCTTTTTTTTCTGAAGAAAACATGAGGAAACTAAATTAGAGGTTACCTTAAGTGTATTTACTTCTTTAAAGGCATCATCTCTTTCACGCTTGAGCCTTTCCATTTCATCTGCTTCTAAAGAATCACAAGGAAGAAGCTGTCAACATTAAAATATAAGAGAAAAGTTGTGCATTAGATGCTAATTATGAGAGGTAACATAAAAATCCTTTTTGACTAGTCTTAGGCTTTTGTATTCTAATAACAAAATTCAGTTTCTTACGTTGGAGTCATTTGATTAGATAAAAGGGAATATTAAAGTATTAAAGCAATTTCACTCATTTAGGCTTAACTTTACATTATTGTTACTTATAATAGAATTTTGATTTTGTTGTCACCTTTATCATTATTTTAACAATATAATTTTCCTTAAAATTCCAAATTCGAAGACTGTGTTTATAATGTCAAAAAGACTTCAGGAATTACCAACATAAACTATTCCCTAAATATATTCATTCTAATAGCATGGTATCTAAGGCTAACAAAATGCTGTACATTATAAATCAGATGGTTTACATGAGCCTAGTAAAGTATATTTATCAATTATGTATCTGGTTTTAACTAAGTGAAATGTAATGCAACAGACAAGTGGCTTAAAAAGATTCCTACACAGAAATTGTAGATTGAAGATAATATTAATAATTTATGCACAAGTGAATAACAACAACAAAAAATAGCAGAGATGACCAATTCTCTTATATCTAGCATGATGTCTTTGACCATCAATTATAATGTAAAAAACAACGACAGTCTAATCAGAGATAAAAATCCAAGTTTACAGCCATCTCCTATGTGGAAGCTATAACAACTAAAGAAAATAGAATTTAAAGGATTAAGTGGAGAAAGTGGTTGTTATGTAAGCATGGGCTTAAAGCAGGGCCCTTTAGATAGGTGAAGCGAATGTGGAGTAGAAAAAAAATAATAAAAATAATTAATATCAATCACTTACTGGAAACTTGTATGTGCAGATGTATTACTAAGGACTGTATATATTCAATATCAATCACCTTGTCTCCATTTTACAGATGAAGAAACAAGCTCAGAAATGTTAATAACTTGCCTAAGGTTTCACAGCTAACAAATGGCCATTCCAAGAGTCCCACAAATATAGTCTCTGATTTTTACTAAAGATTCAACAAAAAACATGGTGGAATAGATGTAATAAACTCATATTTGCTTTCCAAACTCTAGAATAACAAAAGTAGGAGTTATTCTTCCTCTTTGGGGAGAATTTATTTCCCTGAACATCACTGGTTCTTTTTGGTCTGTCACATTAGCTTTTGGGTATCTATGGACATTGCCAATAATTTATATGATCTACATTCTTCATGGTTCTGTTACTCTGCTCTCTCAGAAGTACTCAATACACACACTCATAAGAATTCATTCCTAATTGTTAGAATAATTTTGAACACATTTTAAAATGTAATAATATTTCCCAGAGTGTGTTCCAAAGGATATTAACAGGCTTTGTGTAAAAGCAAAATTGAGTGGTAGTGATGGTGGTAGTTGTCAATGCTTTAGAAAAAATTAATCTTACTTCCTACATGGCGTCCAACAGCCTTAATATGCCAATGAGCATTTGAATTGCCAAAAAAAAAAGTATAATAACTTGTCATGTTTCCTCAGTAATTTCACCATACTACAAACCCCTAACCTCATCACCCTGTTGCCTTCATTTATTTATTTTTATAGTAGCTCATGGAACTAAAGTATACAAAACACAATCTGGGAAACTCAGTGTTGCTACTCAGCATTCATATGGCCTATTCCATTTTTTCATTCTAAGAAGTGAAATAAGGAGGATTCAAAAGTTTAAATAAGGCTGGGTGCAGTGACCCAGGTCTGTAATCCCAGCACACTGGGAGGCTGAGGCTGGAGGATTGCTTGAGTCCAGGAGGTTGAGATCAGCCTGGGCAACATAATGAGACCTTGTCTCTACAAAAAGTAAACAAAATTAGCCAGACATGGCGGGGCACTCCTGTAGTTCCAGCTATTCAGGAAACTGAGGTGGGCGGGAGGTCAAGGCTGCAGTGAGCTGAGATTGCACCACTGCACTCCAGCCTGATGACAGGGTGAGACCATGTCTTAAAAAAAAAAAAAAAAAAAAAGTCTAACATTTTAGATACCAGAGCTAAAATAATTTATTAAGAGAAATTATAGATTGGGATTTTAGGGATGTGATAATAAACTTTTGAACTTAACATCATGGAGGTAAATCATGCATAAAAGAATCCATGGTACTATTTCGAGAGGCAAAGCCTAGACTAAATAGTCATAGAACAAACTATGAATTAAAAAAATGTTTTATGATCCCACTGCTATTTTGGACTGTGCAGCAAAAACTTGCAGTCAGAGAATTGGCCATGAATGTTCCTTGTGAATTCTTTGAAAAGCCCCTTTGTGTTCAATGACTTCTTTTATACAGTTCCATTCAAATATACTTCAGCTAAGGAAGCAGCAAATGAATTGTTGTTATTTAACAGCAACAATTCCAGACAGATGCCTGTTTTCAAAATCTATCACTAACTACTGAAATTTATATTCCTTAACCTTCCACATCTGTTTTCTGTCTGGTTCTCACAATATCATTTGTGATCCTTGGATCCCCTGAACTTTGCAACAGCTGGTAAATAACATTGTAAATCATTTCTACTCTGCTTTCTAGAATCTCCTTCTGGAGATGTCAAGAAATACATACTATAGGTCATTGGACTGTGCTGATTAGGTCGACTTCACCTCTCCTTTTACTGTTGCTGCTCCATCATATTTTAAATTACTTGACTTGTATCAATTCTGGATAACTGCTATTCTGTTGGCCATATTCCCTAATCTCAATTCATTTTAAACAGAAACAGTTACAAAACAGTTAACTTCAGTGTCAGTCTAATTTTATTGATAAGGCCTTCCATTAGAGACCTATTCAATTACCTCCTTTCCTTATAAAAGTGTGTGTGACTTTACTATCCTATTCACCTAAAAATTTCTGGGTATCTTCTTTTCTCCTTCCATTTCTCTGCTCATTCCTTTCACTTCTTATAATCTGGCTTATACATCTTTCCTCTCATTCCCATATTTCTAAAATGATTACTTCCAATTTCACCAATAAAACTGCCATGTGACAAAGAAAATTACCCCAACCAACTTTCTTCTTTGTTATATATAACAGTATTGAAGGCTTTTTTCCTTGAAATTTTATCATCTTTAGATTGTGATATCCTAATATCTCACCCAGCCTTCTGCACATTTAGGCTATTCCCAATGAGTTACTTTCATGTCTACTCCTTAAATGGAGAAAGGGGGTTTGGGAGGTTCCCCAAAGTTTGTTCCTTTTCTCCTTTTTCCCTACAAGTTCTGAGTGAGCACATTCACTGTTATGCTTCAACTATCACTTTCCAAAATATCCCCAAATTCCTTCCCAGTGTCTACTTCCTAATTTCCAGTGGCCTTTGGTTATTTGTACTTGCCAGCTTCTTAAATCTCTCTAAAACACAACCTGTCACCGTCTGTACTTTGAAAAAGGCTTTCTCCTTATTTCCCTACTTCTATTAATGCTACCTGTACCATCATATTCTTAGTTATCCTAGCCAAAACTTTGGAGTTGTTTTTTGTTTTGTTTTGTTTTTTCCATTTGTTCCTCTTCCTTAGTTCTCATGTCCAAAGGGTCAGCAAGTCCTACTGATGATATATTTGTTGCAGTTGTTGTTTTTGGTAAGTAATCTAGATCTATCATGTCTTTCCTTTCTTTTCTCCCCACCTTCACTATACTTTAGTTTTTTATTATCTTTATTTGGATTATTTCTATAGTCCTCTGTCTAGACTACCTACCACCACTTTCATTCCCTTCCTAGATAACCACACATAAGATTCCTCTTTCTAAAATATCACTTTTGTCATTCAACTGTTTTCCTTAATGGCTCCTCACGGACTACTGAGTGAAGTACAGACTTCTAAATTTAACATTTACCCTTTGAGGCATAACTTCTGTCACCTGAATGAACCCAATTATCTTTTTTTTTTAAGTAGACTACTCTCTGTGTGCATTACATTCTAATTTTTCTGTTTATGCTAATACTTTGATCACTCCCTACTCACCTCTTGAGTACATAAAATCCTACTTATCCCTCAAAATTTACTCAAATGCCAACTGTTATGAATCTTTTCTGAATGTTCTAAGCTTTATTACTCTTACGGCCTTGCCACACAATGCAGCTTTTCTTACTATAATTATTTGGGCACATGACTTTTCCTTAAAATATGTAGGCCAAGTTTTATCTATCTTAATAACATGTGAACATAAAACATGCACACTGCAGTTGTTCAATATATATTTTGTGTTTTTGTTAGGGAAGTGGCTATAAAGTTTTTACTGCTATACATGGTGAGAAATATGTACATATTATGATCCAGTATAAGTGAAACATTACTCAGTTTTATCATATACAGTTCAGTTTGATATTTTCCATTTTGTTCTATTTCACTTGTTTAAGGGCAGTCGCAGAACACTAAATTGACTTAACAAGAGCCCAAACTGTGAAAATCTATTTTAGGGAATTTAGTGTTCTGTCTATAATTTTAAGATAATCCATTCATGATACAGTACTTGATTAGTCTGGTAAAATCATACTAAGATGGACTATATTCTGCTATTGCTAAGTTTAGAGTACTGCTAAATGTGGGCTCCAGCCTTGCCCTTTCTGCATATAACCTTGTGCCAGCAGCAGGTGTAGCACTGTGTGAATTTTGTAATGTAGCAATGATGATTAGACTCACAGTAAGATAATTATATTTTTGGTTCTAAATGTCATATTCTTCCAAACCCAAAAGTTGTCAAACAAACAAAAGTAGGACTGATTTTAAACTGACTCAGCAATTCCTACTTAAAAGATAGCATCTCAAGAGATTTTATAAGTCAGACAAAATAATGAGCAAAAGCAGCAAGTTACAAAAGAGTACAAATTCTATAATTCTATTTATTATGAAATTCAGTAAAAGGCAAAAATAATCTATGTTGTTATAAGTCAAAATATTGGTTCCAATGTAAAGGTGGGAAAGTGGTGGTTGACTGGGAAGGTGGCCTGAGGGAGCCTTTTGAGTGGTGATTCCACTTGAGATACATAATAAAAATTCATCAAATTGTACACTTCACATTTTTGTACTTTATTTTGTGTATATTAGATTTCAGTAACAATGTTTTAAAAAATAAATTAAGAAAGACAAGCCATCTTTATTAGCCAAAAAAAGAAAACATATGAGTGAAAGACATGTATGCCTAACAGAATGACCCAGCCCTGTTGTTTGTGAAACTGAGATGGTTGAGGGGGTAACCATAGTGGAATTTCCCACCCTCATAGACAGTTGGCATCTATAACTACAGACTGATTGACATACTTCAGATGGGGGACTAAACTGCTTTTGAACTCAAAAAAGTAGGGAATTACACTGCAAAACAATCAGTAATTTTGTATGGTGAGCCACATGACAGTAATCGTGATTTTTATAATGTTTCTTCGAACTGTTACATTACCCATTAGTGAACGTGAAACCAAAGTTTTAATGAAATACAAGTGAATATTAAATAAGAATGCAATGTACATAGAAAAGGTAACTAATGCTTTGACAGGCTTTTGCTTCAGTTATATATGTAAGTATGGTGAAAAAGTACATTTTCTTATTGTGGACTCAAGTGAAAAAATACAATACAAAATTAATACAATTCTATTACACAACATTTTGATCTGAAGCCACGAATTGGAAATCATTGACATATCGGAATTATTGACATGTCTGGAATTATTGACTCTTGCACAATTGCCATTAGCACTTTGCTTTTGCTGTTGAGTATCACAGGTTAACACATTCTTTTTTTTTTTAATCCCAACAACTTCCAAACTATAAAAACATTCTTATCTGCCCTAAAATTAATTGGTAAGGAGGAAATAAATTGCTAACTTGGAGCATGACAATCCATTTGCAGCTGCTAAAAAAGATTTGCTTGCTCACAAAAAACACTCTGAATTGCCACTTCATTGGCATGTTGTAAATTACCCAACTATCTTTGCCTTCCACATAAAAAATGAGCATGGCAGCTCTGAGAACTGTTTGGCAGTAAAAAACGATGCTCCCTGCCATCAACATTAGGTAGATAAATACACAATACCTGAATCAGCAGAATGAAAACTCCGCTACTTGAATACAGCTTTAGTTCTCTTTGAATAAATGCTACAAAATTAGTTCTGATAAATCAGTGCTTCATGCTGGGAGAACTGGGTACTCTCCTGAAGGTTATAGAACAACCAGATCTTTGGGTGACTGCAATGGGCAACATGCTTAGCAGCAAAAGAGACTGCTTACAAAAGAGAACAAAGTGATTTGAAACATTAAAAAAAGTGACATGCATCATTTTTTAAATGAGCGGTCAGAT
Organism: Macaca fascicularis; assembly: GCF_037993035.2. Lineage (NCBI taxonomy): Eukaryota > Metazoa > Chordata > Mammalia > Primates > Cercopithecidae > Macaca > Macaca fascicularis. The sequence continues at coordinate 51,658,140 of NC_088390.1, forward strand.
TTATTTGTTCAATAAATTAATCATATACTTATATACTCTGTGTTTCTGGAATTTGAAATTATGTAATTAATAATAAACAGTATTCAAACTTCCTGTCAATAAAGGGTATCACCTGAAAACAGTAGAGCTCTAAATATGTCCAAGAAATAAATGTGCAATTTTTGTTTTTAAACTTGAACTAAAAGTTATTAAAAACATGTAACACATCTATTCTCCCGCTTGAATTTAGGGTTTCTAGCAGCATTCAAAGAACTTGACTGACTGTATTATTTATTTAAAAGTATCACTGAAAACAGAAACAAAAATAAAGAAATATCTAAGTTAATAAGACTATTAGCAATTCAGAAAGGGGATCATTAGAACAAAAAATGTTGAAGACTTCCTGGAAAATAAAAAGAAAATGGGTATAACAAGGTTGTAAGATATAAGGTAAATATATAAAAATTAATTTTATTTTATATATAACCAAATAAATTTAAAATGAACAAATTTTTAAAATGTACCATTAATTTTAATGGCAACAAAAAGTGTAAGGTAACTAGATTATTAAAATATAATTAATTTAAAAATATGTAAAATACATTGACATCAAAGCAGATATAAATACATGAGAGCCATAACATGTTCACAGAAACTTAAATTTATAAAGATGTTGATTCTTCCCAAAATAACGTATAAATTCAATAGAGCAAGATTTTTCATGGAACTCATATGGACAAGATAAGACTGAAGATTAGCCAAAGCGATATTTTAAAAGAATGGCAGGGGTCTGGGAGGCAGTTTGGAGTGATGTCAAAGGACATAACATTTCCATAAGACAGCAGAAAAAACTTCAAGAGATATATTGTACAACATGGTGACTATAGTTAATAACGATGTATTGCATTTTGAAAATTGCTAGAGTAGATTTTAAGTGTTCTCACTATAAAAAAAGATAAATTATTTGAGGTAAAGCATATGTTAATTAGCTCAATTGAGCCATTCCACAATGTATACATATTCTAAATCATGTTGTACATAATAAACATATAAAAGTATTATTTGTCAATTAAAAGTAAGTAAATAAGATAAACAAGATAGGAGAACATCTTATCAGATATTAAGACTTATGGAGCCAAGAAACCACCAGAATAGAGTCCAGAAATTCCCAGGTAAATATGGTAATTTCATAAGGGATACAGCTGGCATGAAAATAATTATTTCATCCCATTAAAATATAGATTTATATTTTTAATATTATGTTCATAAAAATTGATCAAAAGTTATGTCATATTTCTAATTTTATTGATTAATTATGTACCAATAATAAGTATAATTATAATTCAATACAGGAGAAAATTTTAATTTGTAAAGCCTTATAAACATAGGAAAATAAAACAAATCATTTTAATTCATTTAAAGTTTTTTTTTTGCAGCAAAATGACAGGGTGATCATTTCCCAAGCATACAATTATGTGTTATCAGGATGAGATTCCAGGTCTATACGGAACAGAAATAAGAGCTAACAGAGAAAATGAAAGAAAAAGTTTTGAGAATAAAAGGATAATGCATGAATTTTCTTTGAAATAGATGGCTATGGGTATAAAATACTGTGGTATATAGATTCTACTGGTAACATTTAAAAGAATTGTATAATAACAGGTTTCTTTTAAAAATATAGATATATTTATATATCCAATGATTTTAATCACTGGAAACAAACAAAAAAAAATCAACCAATGAAAAGTTGTTATAACTATATCATAAGACTAAGTCAATTTTAAGGTAAAAAACATTCGAATGGTAGATATAGAAACAGATCTGTGTATCTAGATAGAAATTTAGTATATGATAAAGTTTGCATTTCAAATCAATGGCAAAAATGTTTAAATTGTTTAAATTGTTTAAAATGTTTAAATTGTTAAATGTTTAAATTGTTTAAAAAAAGATGGGTTTTTAAACAAATGATGGTGGAACAAAAACAAGTGGTTTGCCTTGCATAAATAAGAATGAATTTTTTAGTTAATTAAATATACAAATTATATAGAACATAAATTAAGAAGGAGGTCCTTAAGAGGATAATACTACCAAAAATCCACATTGAAAAGGACTAAAATATTCAATAATATAAATGTCAAACTTCTATAGAACACATGATTGAAGCAAATAGACTTCACAATTCCATTTTATGTAAAGCACAAAAAGAAGCAAAACCAATCTACATTGTTAGAAGGTAAAAGAGTAGTTACCCAATTTTTTTGTAGGGGTACAGGGGTGTTACTAGCAATCAAAACGGAACCTAGGGGCAGGAGAGCATCTGGTAATGTATTTATTTAATTTTATGTTTCTTGATCTGATGCTAATAAGGATGGTTTAGACTATAAAATTTCATAGTATATACACACATTATATAGGTGCTTTTCTGTGTGTATATTATAGAGAGATAAAACAGATTAGAATGGACACATGCACACATGGTATCTGTCTGTCTAGCTAGCTAGTTACAGCACGTATCTTCCACATATCAAATTGCCAATACTGGTAAACTTAGGTATGGGAGTAGCACAAGAAGCTGGTGAGAGAGGAGAATGAAGATCAGGATGAACTTTTACTTTTGATTTTAAATTGATTTGTATTTATATATTTATGCAAGAAACATGTATTATTGCTATTTTTAAGTGAAAAAAGCCTACACATATGACATATAACATTCAAGACTTGTGACTTATACGTGTCAAAGCAATTCTATAGGGCATACTCTACCTGTGAATCTAATATATTGGAAATTTCATGTGCACCAACATTTACGTCATCCAACTGCAAGCAAAACAAGTTTCTGGCAACCTGGACAAAATCTAAAATGGAACACATTTAAGTAAGAACATAGCATTTAACCCCTTCTAAATCTTACTTTATTCTGTATGAAGTTGCTAATGTTTCAAATTTAACCTGCATAAATTATCTTAAAATAGTATTGACTGAAGTGATAGGTAAATGTAGTCCAAATAAGAAGTAAGAGACAAATTGGTCTGAACTTACTTCAGTTAACTTTGCTAAAATTAATAATTCGGTTAAGATAATAATAAAGCAAATATATAGCGTGGACCTATAGTTTTTCAACCCTTGTATTATAAGTAGAACTTTTTCTGAAACATATGATAATATTATGATTTATGGCTTTTCTAGCTGGAAGAACCTGAGGTTTGATAGCAATTATTAATAGCAGCAGCTAATGTTTATGTAACAGCTGCTGTATGCCAGGCATGGTGCTTAGCAATTTCATCCTCCCAACAGTCTTCTGAGGTAGGTCCTCTTATCCTGTCCATTTTACAGATGAAAAAAATTGAGGCTAAGACAGGTTAAATAGGAAAAAGAACAGTTCATAGGCTTCTTCTGACATGAAGAGTAACTTACTTATCTATGTATCCTCAAATATTTTCCACTTTGGCTACTGTATTTTTAATTTCCAAGAATTCTTTTAAATGTTCTCTGATCCTGTTTGACAACATTCTACTTTATTTCATGGTTGCATTACCTTCACTTATCTTTTTAAAGATGTTATGAGAGTTTGCCTGAATTTTTTGTTTTGTTTTGTTTTGTTTTTGAGATGAAGTCTCATTCTGTCACTCAGACTGGAGTGCAGTGGCACGATTGTGGCTCATTGCAATCTCCACTGCCCAGGTTCAAGCGATTCTCCTGCCTCAGCCTCCTGAGTAGCTGGGATTACAGGCATGCACCACCATGCCCAGCTGATTTTTGTATTTTTAGTAGAGACAGGGTTTCACCATATTGGCCAGGCTGGTCTTGAACTCCTGACCTCAGGTGACCCACCCACCTTGGCCTCCCAAAGTGCTGGGATTACAGGCATGAGTCACTGCTCCTGGCCTCCTACCTGAAATTCTCTTCTGTGCTTCTGTATTTCTTTTTTTCTAAGTTCCTTTATTCTGTTTGTCTGATAGTTTGGGGTTCTATACTTTATGTTGGAGGATTTCTCCAAATCTCTGGTGACTCTTGACTATGAGTTCATATTTAAGAATTGGGCACTAAAAAAGTTGGTTGGAAATTTTGTGTGTGTAACTTGCTTTGTCAACTGGCAGTTTTCACTACAGGGAAATCTGGTGGCCAGCTGACATTTTTGTTCGCTTCTTCAGAGAGAATACTATAGTCTTCTGCCTATAGTAATAAACATGGCGGCAAAGTTCCCTGAGCAATCTGGATGCATATTACGAGTGATGACTCACTATATACTCCACAAACTCCCTTGCTGCTGGCAACTATGGGTCCATGATCTCTGGTTTAATTTCTCAAAGGAATATACTTCTTTTTCCCCGGAGGTGTAGCGTGGTAGATGCCGGACTACTTAAGAAAGGGCAGAAAAGAGCATGCATAATTCTCCTTATAAAGATTTCCAACAATTCTGTTTCAATATCCTGCCTAAAAACTCAGTCTCCAGAAGTACTTAATGTCTTCAATTCCTAAATCATTTTAGGGTCAAATCAACTTGTTCCTCATTGTGATTTTCCTCTATCTTCACACACTTGGGCTTTACCTACCTCTGCTCACAAATTTGTTTACTTTCCTCACCCATTTTCCTGTCCTTAGATATTGTGGTTTTAGTTGTATATGTTTTTCTGTTTCTTATTTTCATGATTATTTTGGGATGATTTTCAAGTGGAGATGGGATGAAAAATATCTTTTTATCATCACTTAAAAACCAAAAGGTCAATTTTCTTTTTAGCAATACAGATGCTTTATAAATGATACAATGTTACATCTACTATACAAGAAAAAATTAAATACTTAATAGTGACAAGAAGATAAAACATGTTACATTCAAACATTACTGGTGGTAGAACAAATATATTGCAAAATATCTCTGAAAAACAATTTACCAGTATATATCAAAAGTCTAAACCATTTGTAAGGATTAGGCTTAAGAAAAGAAAGAAAAACAGCTACATTCACAATGATGATAAATACAGATTTGTAATATCAGCTACTAAGAAACAATCAAAATTCACAATAGTAGAAAGCCTTAATATTATAGTACAACAACTAAGTGGTACATTATGGTATCTTTAATAAGAATAGAGTTGATCCCTGAACAACATAGGCTTGAACTACACAAGTTCACTTATACATCAAGTTTTTTCAACCAAATGCATCAAAAATACAGTATTTGCCGGTTGCAGAAGCCACATATATGGAGGGTAAACTTTTACTATATGTGGGTTCTGCAGGGCTGTCTACGAGATTGAGTATGGCTGGATTTGGGTATATGCAGGCATCTTGGAAACAATTCCCCTCCCATAGCAAGGGATGACTGTAATTATGTAGCATCATAAATATATTTACTACATGATATTAGCTGAAAAAGGATTAGAAGGAACCTCACAGTAGTGAAATTAGAACTTCCATATTTTGTACTCTTTCTTTTGTTATTACTAAAGCAATGTTTATGCAATAAATTAAAAATAAAAAGAAAATGATAGAATGATGATAGTTTAGAGCTGTTTAGGTCCTAATAAAATTCTTTCTGCTGACCCTGACAGCTCAGTAATTCTAGCTGAGTTCTTGGGGTACTGATTAAGAAACTTGAAATGGATGTAGTTTTACTTTTCCTTCTCTCCTTCTAAAGAACAAACACTCTTAATGAAAATGTGTCACAATAACTCTTGAGTGATGATTCGGTGATAATACAACACAGTAAACCTAATATTACCTCCAAAAGACACTGTCCCTTTTGAGTCTGCTTGTACTTGCTGTCTCAGGGCTTGGTGTTGTTCCTTTGTGGGCTGAATACCAAGATAATTTAGAGCCTGCAAGATAGAGAACTCATTAAAAGCAATTTTTCAAATCTCCAAAGAATAAAATTTTTCATTACAAACTTTACAACCCAGGGAATATAATCAATACCAGAAAGAGTTGACCAGGATTAAACACCCTAGGGAAGTCGGCTGACTATGGATTAAGTGCCTATAAAATATTAGCTTCCTGATTTTACTACTACCTCACTTTTTCCCCAAGACTAGCACTTTGGCTAACACCAAATTTATGACATTATCCTATAACCAAAAATCAAACTATTTCTTAGTTTGTATGATTTGGCAGAAGTAAAATGGCAAAAGAATCCTACCACATCAGATTTACAAGTGACACTCTAAAACATGAATTATATTTGGTTAATATCTTGTCTTTGAGAGCAAAACTGAAGTTGATAGGAATTAGGTTCAACATAAAATCTTCTCATTTTTGGCTTGTTGGGGATTACACAAATAGTAAACTAAAAAGCTTTCTCTGCCACTTACTTCTCTCTTTCATCAGGCTCGTCCCTTAAGGGAAAGCTCTTTCTCCTTTTGGTATCCATTAGTGATTAAAAATTCAGAGACTGTTAATTGTATTCCAATGTCCATTCTCTCCTTGCTCCTTAGTAACCGAACCAACCACAATTTCGGCTGAAAACACTGCCATGCAGCTAAAAGACATTTCCCAGCCCCTTGTACATCTCCAAGCAGCCATGCCACTAACTAGGTACTAGGCAATGAGATACAACGGGAAGTGCCATAGAGTACTACTAGGAAGTCTCCTTTCAAAAGTCAGGGTAAGCACTTCTTGTCTATTCGGATTAATAAGGGAGAAAGAAAGAGAAAGAAAAAAGATGAAAGGAAGGAAAGAAAGAGGGATTGATGGAATTTGAGCAGTTCTTTTGGTTCACGTGGTACCTCAGTAAAGATGGTGGAACAGAAAGATAATTGGAACATGGTCCCTGACACTCTGGAACCTCCACAGCAGCCCTGGATTACCTTCTTTCAGCTTCTTTTTGGTGTGAAAGAAATTTCTAAAGGAAACCACTGTTATTTTGAGTTCACCAGTTATACATAGCAAAATCTAATCTTAACTAACGCAAAGGGACTGATTGGATGTCCTATTATTGGATATGGCAAGAGCATATATAGTGTCGATCACATCAAAACTAAAATGTAGGCAAAGTTTAGTATTGGTAATTATCTCTTACATATTTCTTCCTCCTTTAGAATCTTGTTAATCATTTAGTATTTCATTCATCAAATAATTTATTTGGTACCTACTATTTGTTAGCCACTAAACTATGCATAGCTGATAGATAAATGAAATATAGTCTCTCACCCCAAAGAGTTTATGGTCTCTAGGGTGAGAACAACTGTAAAGAAATAAGTAAAACATGTAATTTAGTAGAAGTATGTATAGGGTATATTAATATACAAAGCAACTGGTTAATTTGTAAGTGCACAATTTGGGAACAATGAAGAATGGAGGAATAATCTCAGGAAAGATTCTTTCAAAAATGATTCCTGAGCTTAGTGTAGCATCATCTGCTTGTCTTGCAGTCAAGTATTTGCATTGTATAACATGGCATAATGATTTTTACCTTCTGTATGTTTTTCTCTTCAGTTATAAAAATGTTTCAAATATAAACACAAAAAAGAATAATACAAAGAACACCCATATACTCACTATCATCAATTAGTCGTTAATATGTACTTAAAATTTATGTATATATTTTCAATAAATAAAACTATATATTTGGTTAAAAGTTTTTATAATTGTTCCTCAGCAGGAAGTACTATCCTAAGTATTCTTCCTAGTCCTAATTTAATGACGTTTACTATGTAAGCAAGTATCCCCCAATAATATTTACTATTATTTTGTGCATTTAAGGTTTCACATCAAGAGTATAATCTAAAAGAGTAACTCTACAAATTATTTTTATTTTTATCTCAATTTTGTGATTTCATAATTGCTCAATATTGTCTGCAAAACTAGTTCACTTATTTTAAACTGTGAATAGTAATCCATTGTATAAATTTATTGTAATTTATTATCCATTCCCTGATTAACAGGCTTTTATAACTACTCCAATTTGCTTTTTTAAAAATTACAGATTATACATGCCTATTTGTATAAATGTATGAAAATTTCTCTACATTATATCCCTAGAAAAGGAAGTGCTAAGCCACAGGGGACATATGGTCAATTTTATTAGATATTGTGGAATTGTTCTCCAAATTGGCTTCATCAATTTATGCACACCAGTAGTGAATAAGCATTCCTATTTTTCTACATTCTTAACAGCACCTGCTGTTTCCACTCTTTTATTTTGTCAGTGTTGTATATGAAATAGTATGTTGTTTGTTAAATTGAATTCTCCTAGTTACAAATGCAATTAAACATCATTTACATGTTTATTAGCAATGTTTTTGACTCATAAATTATTTAAAATATGTTTTAAATTTTCATACATGAGGTTTTAAGAAGTATCTTTACTGATTTTGAATTTGGTCTCTGTTTTCCAGCTGTGACACACAAAAATGTCTCCAGACATTGCCAAGTGTCACAAGAAGAAACACTGCAGCTCTGCCCTTGAGAACCACTGCTCCAAAGACAATTGCTGTATTAACAATTGTATCTATTTTTTCAGGGTTTTTTCTATGAATATAGTACCTATAAATTTATATAAATTGTGAATTTTTTGCAAAAATTGTCACACTATATATGGTGTTAATAATTATTAATATATCATGTCTTTCTATTCTGTACATTTTACAAACATTGCATGCTTTTTAAAATTGTCATAATTGTACACTGTTGAAATGAACTTTTTTTAAAGCGTTCTGATAATCATTTAGAGTGCACACAATTTTTCACTATGGAACACAGTGTTACAAAGTGCTAGTGCTTTTTGCTTTATGCCAATGACTTCAGCAGCTGTAGGAATTATCTGAATTTTAAAAAAAATTATAAAATATTAATACAGCAGTTATAAAAAATACTATAATAAAGTAATAGATATCTACTATCTTGCTTCATTAAAGCTTAGCACTCAACTATATTTACTTCAGTTTTTGAATGTAACCAAAACATTATAAAAACCCCTTTTGAACTTATCCCCAGAGGTAAGACTTATCATATATTTGATTTAATATTCCCATGAATTTTTTATTATATAATATTTGGTATATACTAAAAGCATATATGTAAAAAAACATGAGTTTTAAGGTAGGACAGTAAAACACCTATGAATCCACTTAAGCAGCATAAAACTGTGAACACTGTTGGATTCATACCACAATATGGATATGGTATTTCACCAGAGGTAACCATACTAATGAATTCTGAACTATTGATTTCTTCTTTATCATTCTTGATCTGTTTATTTTAAAATGGTTTTTCACATACATATGTATTCCTAACATGTTATTTTGTTTTACCGGTTTTTTAGCTTCATAAAAATGCTGCAGATGGTTTTCTAAAGCTTGCTTTTTTCACTCTACAGTAAGGTTTACTACATATTTCAAATCAGAAAGTGTGAGTTCAACTTTTTTCTTTATTAATTTTTAATTTCAATAGCTTTTGCGATATAGGTAGTTTTTGATTACATAGATGAATTGTATTAATGGTGAAGTCTGAGACTTTAGTTTACCTATTTACCCAAGTAGTGTTCACTGTACTCAATATGTAGTTTTTTATCCCTGCCCCACACACCATCCCCCTTCTGAGTCTCCAAAGTCTATGATTTCACTTCCTTTATGCTTGCCTTATGATACCTGGGGGACGTACTCTGGTTTCTTGGGTGATAGGAAGGGCCATAGGGTTCCCACAAGTTTCTGTCCTTCGTGTTAAGCTACCAGAGTGGGTGGAGGGGCAAAGCCAGGTGGGAGCTGGGTCAGGCAAGTCCATGTTCTGACTCCACCTGAAGGACAAGCAGTGGCCCTTGTGGGGTTTAGCGAGTAGTTCTCTGGCCACCGGCAGTAATGTTCTAGGTTAAGAGCATAGCTGCCTCTGCTGTGCAGAAGAGTTCACACAGGGAGTAGGGAGTAGCAGATGGCAGTAAGCTTCACCTAGCTCCCATGCACTTGGCAATGCAGGTCTCTCACTTGCAGTGTTGGCTAGAAGCAGCTAGCTAAATTCCAGCTAGCTAAACTCACAACTGCCCCAGGTCATAAGCCTTTCACATAGACAGGAACCCTAGGCTTTCAGGCCACACCCTTTCCAGTCTACCTGCAAAGCCAGGGTGCCCAAGCTCCTCTGCCTGAGGCCGCAGCATACTTCCCACTTGCCCCCTGGTTCTGGACAAGGCAGTTCATCCCCATTTGAGATTAAATCATGAATTTCAGTTGGGAGTTTCTCTCAACTTGCAACTGCTGCCTGACTTAGTTGGCTGACTTCCACAAAGTCCCCTGTAATGTAGAATCAGGAATGGCTTCCTTCGGTCCATGTTGGAGGCTGCAAATGCACGCTATGCTCTTCCCACTGCCCCCTATATTAGTTCCAGTGCTGGGTAGGGTTAATGCCTTCTCCTGTGAGCTACACTGCCAGGTTCTCCAGTGGGGGTGTATATCTCTACCCATCTTACACTCTTGGGACTTAGTTTTTTGGCTGGCTCATGGTGTAGGCTGCAGCCTCCTGCTTCTTTCAAAGGGTTTTGGGGTTTTATTCCATTTTCCTTTAAGCTCCTACATTGCTTCTTGGGAAAAGGTTCACAGTGTGAATATCGATACACTATTTTGTCTTTCCAAGGAGGACAGACATGCTAATACCACTCTAATCTACCATCTTGGGAAAAAAACAAAAACAAAAAGCTTCTTTTTCATGACTGTTTCAGCTACTTTGGGTCTTTCGCATTTCCATACAAATGGATCCGTCTTTTTTTGCATTTCTTACAAATGGATAGGGTCACTTTATCCATTTCTGAAAAATAGCCAGCTGATATTTTGATAAAGATTGCATTAAATCTGTATATCAACGTGGGGAGTATTGCAATCTTAACAATTAAGCTCATAGATTCATGAGCACAACATGTCTTTCCATTTATTTAGATCTTCTTTAATTTCTTTCAATGATGGTTTGTAGTTTTAATTATATAAGTCTTACACTTCTTTTGTTAAATTTATTCCTAAATATTTTATTCTTTTAGATGCTATTGTAAAAGATTGTCCACTGTTCATTATTAGTGTATAGAAATACAATTGCTTCTTATATATGATCTTGTATACTGTAAACTTGCTGAACTCATTTTTAGGTCTAATAATATTGTGGTGGATTCCTTAGGATTTCTTATATACAAGATCACATCATGTGGGAATAGAGATAGTTTTAATTCTTCCTGCAATCTGGATGCCTTTTATTTCTTTTTCTTGTCTAATTATCCTGGCTAGAACCTCCAGCACAGTATAAAGTAGAAGTGGCAAAGCAGACATCCTTGTCTTATCCCTGATGTTAGGAAGGAACCATCCAGTTTTCTACCATTAAGTACGATGTTAGCAGTAGGCTTACATAAATGTCCTTTTTGAAGTTTAGGAGATTCCTTTCTATTGTTAGTTTATTGGGTATTTTTTATCATGCAAAGGTGTTAGGTTTTGTCAGATATTTTTCTTGTGTCTATTGAGACTATCACGTAAAAGAATAAAAAAATCAAGTATCTGCTTTTAATAATAATAAAAAGACTATCATGTAGTTTTGTCCTTTATTCTATTAACATATTGATTTTCCTATATTAAACCAACTTTGCATTCCTGAAATCAAGAGATGGGTTGGTACTATTTGTACAAAGTTTTTTGATTACTAATTCAATCTTTTTACTTGTTATAGTCTGCTTAGTTTTTCTATGTCTTCTTGAGTTAGTCTTGGTAGCTTGTGTCTTTCTAGGAATTTGTCCACTTCATCTAGGTTACCTAATTTGATGGCATATAATTATTCACAGTATTCTCCTACTTTGTTTTATTTCACAAGGGCAACAGTAATATCTCTAACTTTCTTTTTTAATTAAATTAATTTTTTTTTCTTTTTTTTTATGAGACAGAGTCTCGCTCTGTTGCCCAGGCTGGAGTATAGTGATGGGATCTCAGCTTACTGCAAGCTCTGCCTCCTGGGTTGACGCCATTCTCCTGCCTCAGCCTCCTAAGTAGCTGGGACTACAGGTGCCTGCCACCATGCCCAGCTAATTTTTTGTATTTTTTTTTTTAGTAGAGACGGGGTTTCACTGTGTTAGCCAGGATGGTTTTGATGTCCTGACCTTGTGATCCACCTGCCTCAGCCTCCCAAAGTGCTGGGATTACAGGCGTGAGCCACCGTGCCCGGCTATCTATAACTTACTAAAACATGACATTGTGAAATTTGGGCTGATGTAGGAGGCTCTTGTTCCTTCATTTTCCTTACTATATAGTATTCCTCATATAATGATAATAATCATGCTACCATGAATTTATCCATTCTTTTATTGATGAATATTTAGACTGTCTCCTATCATTTATTCTTTTAAATAATGCTGATATATTCTTGTGTCTGTTGGTCAGGATGGTCTAGTTACACCATCGTTTCTCTAACCCCAGAATCTTAGTAACCTAGAAAAGACAAAGGTTCGTTTTCTCCTTGCTAATGTTACATATCCAGTTTGAGTCAGCTGGTTTCTCTTCCTCTGTATTTTTCACTTAGGGACCCTAACTGTCAGAGCTTCCACCATCAGAAGTTTTGCTGCCTGCTAAAGCAGAGATGAAAGAAATATGATGAACTGCACATTGGCTCTTTATTAAAGAAGATGGGAAAGTACAATTCTATCACTGGCTGACAAGGATGAGAACCTGATATAGCTGAAAAGCTCTAACTACTACTGCACTGTACATATCTCCTTATATGGTGGCACTAGAATTGCTCTAGTGTATATGCCTAGAAGCAGAATTGTGAGGTTAAACGATGTAAGCAGGTTCAGTTTCTCCAAATTGCTCTCTAAAGTTACAATCCCATGAGTATCACATGAGAGTTCCCAGCTCTTTTTCTGTATCTTTGTGAACAATTACTCTATGTATGTTTGTCCACTTCATGAGTAGGCAATTGTACCTCACTGCTGCTTTATTTTCATTTTTCCAGAGGGCATCTTTTCATATATTTAACTGCCATCAGTTTTTTTACTTTTGTAAATAGTCCATTCATTTGTACCAATCATCTTTCTTTGGGGTTATCTGTATTTTCCTTGGGCTAGTTGGAACATTTCTCTAATTCTTTTTTTTTTTTTTGGAAAACGGCAACCAGCCCTTGCAGAATCTTGTGTTTCTCTAAATAAAGATACCAGTTCTAGAATTCCATCTGAAAATGGCCTGAGGCTATGCTAAAACTGAGCACCAATATCTGAGTCCTTCCTTGAGCCATATGATGTCAGTATCACTCACAAGTGCTCACACGCTTCTGTTGTGAGATTTCCCTCCCTCCTCTTCTCTCTTCCATTTTTCTTTTTTTTCTTCCTTCCTAGCTTGACTATAAATTTTAAAAACTTCTTTATTTTATTCATTGTCTCTATATACAAGTTTAGCATCTCTAATCCAAAAATCCAAAATCAAAAATGCTCCCAAATCTAAAACTTTTTGAGTGCCAACATAATACCACAAATTGTCCACACGGGTGGCTGAGTCCACACCTTTGCTTTCTGATGGTTCAGTATATACAAACTTTGTTTTATGGATAAAACTATTTTAAAACATTGTATAAAATTACCTTCAGGCTATGTTTCTCAGGCATATATATAAATTTTCCTGTTGAGACTTAGGTCCCATTCCCACGATATCTCATTAGGTATACATGCAAATATTCCAAAATCTGAAAATATCAAAAATTTCAAACACTTCTGGCTCCCAACATTTTGGATAAGGGAGACTCAATCCTATATTCATGGCAGGAATGGGTTCTGGATTTCTTGGATTATACAATGTTGCCAGAATTAGAAGTTCTATTCCTAACTGTTCAAGGATTACACAGACACTTTTGAAAGTCCCTTAAGAACTATGGATCCGCTCCCAGAATAATAGCCATATATGCAAATTTTAATCTAGAATTTCTGGGGTTCATAAACTCCAAGTTAAGCATTTATGGCTGTAAGTTATAGCATTTAGTTATTACTAGGCAAAAATCATTTTCCAGATATATATTTGAAATCTTCCATAATGAAGAGTTAAAAATTATACACACACAAACACATATACACACACAGCGGTCACTTTCCTATTAAAAATGCCTCAATGCAGGAGAACGGTGTGAACCCGGGAGGCGGAGCTTGCAGTGAGCTGAGATGCGGCCACTGCACTCCAGCCTGGGTGACAGAGCAATACTCCGTCTCAAAAAAAAAAAAAAAAATAGATAAAATAAAAATGCCTCAATGGCTTTTTACTGAACTCAGATTAAAATCCAAAGACCTCACCTAGGCCTACAAAGAAATGATCTGATTATCTCCCTGACTTAGGTCGTTAGTACCACTCTTTCCCTTGATCACACTATGCCAGGAACACATTTCTGTTTTTCTTAAAAAAAGTCCAGGCTCCATTCTGTCTTAGCACTTTTTCATTAACTGTTCTCTTATATCTCATATGTTTTTCCCTAGCACCATAATTCTCACACTTCACGTCTCAGTTTAAATTTCACCTTCTCAGAGATCTCTTCTGTGACTACCAATCTGAAATAATCTACCAGTCACTCTGTCACTCTTATTATTTGATATGTACTCTTGTTATTCACTGGCTTTTTGAATTTTCTACCTCCTCCACCACAATGAATTATAAAGACCAGGAAATAACTTTTTGTCTTGTTTACCACCAATTTTACAGTGCCAAAACACTATAATGCCTCAACCAGAGGAAGTAAACAATAAACATTTGTTGAGTAAAAATAACCTTGTAATCTTTGATAATCTAAGATGGCTGAACTGGATTCACCTACAACCTCTTCTGACTTGCCATGAGAATGAAGGAAAACAATAGGATAGAATCAAAAAAATAACAATGTATATATGCCTTGATACTGCATATTTTATGTTTTCATGATTAGAGAAATTCAAACAATCTAGAAAGAAGTGAACTACATCTGAAAGTTCACTAGCAAGCAATAACCACTATTGATATTTTGGTATATAAAGCTTTCAGAATTTTATTGATGAACAAATCTATTTTAAAAAGGCACTCCAGAACTGAAAAAAAGGCATTCCATGTCAATGAACATAACTCTTCAATATACCACGTGTTATTAGATCAAGCTCCTATTGATTGCCATGAATTTTTCACTAATATAAACAGTGCCACTGTGAACGGCCTTCCACATACATCTTTGTGCCCCTGTCTATTATTTACTTGGGAAAATTTCTTAAATGAGGAATTACTGCCTGAAAAGCATAGGCAAAATTCAAATTTTGATACATATTGTGAAACTATTCTTGAGTCATTTTTGTTTGATACATTTTTAAGAAATCCTCATTTTTTTCTAAAAACAATAGTAATATTTTATAATTTATGTGAGAGTTACAATGTATTTCTGATAATACAGAAAAGATCCTGGGGGAATCCTGCCAGAAAAGTTTTTAAAAATTACTAGATAATAATAAACAATAACATCCACAAACACCTTAAATGCTTGGATTGGCTTAGGAGAGAGAGAGATACCAAAATTTATGAAGACACAAGAACACACAGAGGTAAGTGAGCATAAAGACAATGGATGCTAATACTTTTTTATAAAAAATTATGATTATGATTATTTACAGAGACAGGGTCTCTTACTGGAGTGAAGTGGCATGATCATGGCTCACTGAAGCCTGGATCTCCTAGGCTCAAAGGACCTTCCTCCCTCAGTCTCCAAGTAGCTGGGACTACAGGTGTGCACCACCACGGCTGGTTAATTTTTGACAAATTTTTTGAGACATGGAATCTCATTTTGCTGCCCAGGCTGGTCTCAAACTCCTGGCTTCAAGCAATCCTCTTGCCTTGGCCTCCGAAAGCACTGAATTTACAGGCATGTGCTACCATGCCCACCCCAAGAATCTCCTAATTCTTGATGGCCTAAAACCTGCAAGCAGGAGGAAAGCATCTAAGGCCTAATACAGGGAGGCAGGATTAAATCACCCAAACAATGCTGGAACCTCATAGTGAACACTTTCAGTAAAATGGTAAACTAAGAACAAAGTCCTACAGATGTTACAGAATATGTCTTCCTTAGGTCTGGGTGGAAGAAAAAATATTTTTCCTGAGAGTGTATAACTATAACAATAGGTACAATAGTTTTATAGCCTGAAAAATCACAATCTGGGAATTTAGTTCCAGTAGTTCCTGATGTCTAAGAAACATACATATGTAAATCTTTTCCAAAGGTTTCATATAGTAGCTTCAAAATTCACAAAGATAAAATTCCATTTTTTCATTAAAGTATAATTTTATTTTTAAATTTTTTAAATTTTTATTTCTTGAGATGGAGTTTCACTCTTGTCGCCCAAACTGGAGTGCAATGGCATTATCTCGGCTCACTGCAACCCCTGCCTCCTGGGTTCAAGAGATTCTCCTGCCTCAGCCTTCCAAGTAGCTGGGATTACAGGCCAATGCCACCATGCCTATGTAATTTTTGTATTTTTAGTAGAGACGGTGCTTCACCATGTTGGCCAGCCTAGTCTCGAACTCCTGTCCTCAGGTGATCCACCTGCCTCGGCCTCCCAAAGTGCTGAGATTACTTACAGGCATGAGCCATGGCGCCAGGCCGAAAGTATAATTAAAAAAAAAATCACAACATATGAGGGAATATGACATCATAAGCAAAAGTAAACATACATACAAACAAACAACAGATGTGACAACCAAAGACTGCAGCTACTGTATAGTTAGACATAGAATATGTTTAACATATTTAAGTTAAAAAGGTGAATCAAGAATAAGAGGAACAATATATTATAACAATACTAGGTAGACAATAACAAATTAGAAACTCAATGAATATGTGAAATAGCAGACGGTTGAAGAGAGTGAAGCAGAGAAACAATGTATAGGAGAAAGAGTTGAAAATGCAGCATAGATAGATAAGAAGATGCAAAATATGAAGGAGAAGCTTGAAAGACATGGAAGATGAGCGAGTCTGTCTATAAATATGTAATTGAACTGGTAACAGATAATAAAGAGAATTAAAGAGAGGCAATATTCAAAGTGATGCTAGCTGAGAATTTTGTAGAACCTAAAAAAGATATAAATCTGCAGATTTATGAAGCCTGAAAAATCCTAAATAGGCTAACATAAGAGAAATCAACACCTGGATACACCAAGGTGAAAATACAGAACATCAATAACAGGTAATATTTTCAAAAGCAGAAATAGTGAAAAGACAGATCATTACAAAATAAAGACAGAGCGACAGTTGAGTTCTCAAAATAGCAACAACAGAAACCAGAAAAAATAAAAATAAGAGCTTCAAAAATCTTAGAGACAATAACTGTGACCCTAGAATTATATACCTAATAAAATTCTTTTTAAAAAATGAGGGCAAAATATTTTCAGAAAAATTAAAAAATGAGAGTTTTCTCTCAACCTATACAAAAAGAACATTTAAAGGGGTTAGAGAAAAGGGAAAATGACCCCCCAAAATGTCAGAAATGCAAAATAGACCAATGAATAAAGAATATGGTAAACGTGCAAATCTAAACTATCATTGACTACAAGATTATAATAATTCCTAATTTATAAAACTAAACAAAGATATTAATAATTCATAATTTGTAAGACTACACAGAGATAGGCCAAAACCAAAATATTGGACAATTATAGATACATAAATTGAGAAGAGGGTGATCAGAATTAATGTATTGTAGGGCTTTGTATGTACAAAGGAATTCTGATTAACTTTAGACTTTTAAGTTAAATGTGCATGTTAAAATCTTAAGGAAATCACTAAAAGAATAGCAAGAGAAGACAATTTTCAAACAAGTTGGAGGTAAAAAGTAAAATGCAAAAGCAATTAATCAAATAATCAAATATAATCAAACCAAAAGAATACAACAAAAAGGGGAATAAAAGAAGTGATAAAAAAGAGAACAAAAAGAAATTTAAAAAATAAGATGGTAGAAATACATCAAACTATTTTATAATTAGAATAAATTTAAAGTATATGAAGCAATGAGAACTCTTACATAAGACTAGTAGGAATGATAATTGAGAAAACTACTTTAGAAAACAATTAAGTAATCCAAGAATTATTTTTTCAGCATATACAATGAGCCAAACATTTTTGTAGGAGCTGAAAAAACAGAGCAAAAATTTTAACAACACCTCACATAAACTGAAAATAAACTCGGGTTACCCTCTTTGGGTCCCCTCCCTTTGTATGGGAGCTCTGTTTTCACTTTATTAAATCTTACAACTGCACTCCTTTGGTCCATGTTTGTTACGGCTCAAGCTGAGCTTTTGCTCGCCATCCACCACTGCTGCTTGCTGCCATTGCAGACACACCACTGACTTCCATCCCTCCCGATCTGGCAGGGTGTCCGCTGTGCTCCTGATCCAGCAAGGTGCCCACTGCCGCTCCTGATCGGGCTAAAGGTTTGCCATTGTTCCTGCATGGCTAAGAGCCCGGGTTTGTCCTAATCGAGTTGAACACTGGTCACTGGGATCCACGGTTCTCTTCCGTGACCCACGGCTTCTAATAGAGCTAAAACACTCACTGCATGGCCCAAGATTCCATTCCTTGGAATCCATGAGGCCAAGAACCCCAGGTCAGAGAACACGAGGCTTGCCACCATCTTGGAAGCAGCCTGCCACCATCTTGGGAGCTCTGGGAGCAAGGACCTGGTAACATTTTGGAGACCATGAAGGGACTTCCAAAGCGGTGAGTAATATTGGACCACTTTCACTTGCTATTCTGTCCTATCCTTCCTTAGAATTGGAGGAAAATACCGGGCACCTGTCGGCTGGTTAAAAACGATTAGCACGGCCACCGGACTTAAGACTCAGGTGTGAGACTGTCTGGGGAAGGGCTTTCTAACAACCCCCAACCCTTCTGGGTTGGGAGCATTCATCTGCCTAGAACCAGCTTCCGCTTTCAATTTCCTTGGGGAAGCCGAGGGCTGACTAGAGGCAGAAAGCTGTCGTCCCAAACTCCCGGCGTTAGCTGATTGAGATCACTGTGCAGCCAGAAGTCTCTACTCAACAGTCACTCATGCGTGTGCCCCTACCTTTCTTTGTGACCCATACCTTCTGGGTCCCGACCATGACTTTCTTGAAAGTGTAGCCCCAAAATTCTCCTTACCTCTGAATCTACTTCCTCTGATCCCTGCCTCCTAGGTACTGATGCTTCAGACTTTCATTTCCTCTAGCAAGTTGTATCTCCAAAGCGAGCTAAGGAAGTTCTACATGTGAGCATCCTTAGGCAGCTAGTCTTGTCCCTGGTGTCCCTCCCAATTTAGGCATACAGCTCTTCACATGGGCAGTTATGTGGGACCTGTTCCCCACCACCCTTGCCAGGGCCCCAAGTTTGTAAATGGTTAAGAGAAAAGAGACAGAGAGACAGACAGAGAGACAGAGAGGCGAGAGACAGAGGCAGAGAGCGAGACAGGTAGAGAGGCGAAAGAAGCAGAGGAGAAACAGGCAGAGAGGAGAAAAAGGGAGTCAGAGAGAGAAAGAAAAAGACAGGAATAGTAAAAAACAAACAAACAAAAAACAAAAAACAAAACAGTGTGCCGTATTCCTTTAAAAGCCAGGGTAAATTTAAAACCTATAATTGATAATTGAAGGTCTTCTCCCTGACCCTGTAACACTCCAATACTACCTTGTTGTCAGTATAAACAAGGGCGTAGGCTGAAAACACTGAGATCACTGACAAACCGTAGCCTTCCTATCAAAAATCCTTAACCCAGTAACCCGGAGATGGCCCAAATGCATTCAATCTGTAGTGGCAACTGCTTTGCTAACAGAAGAAAGTAGAAAAGTAACTTTTAGAGGAAACCTCATTGTGAGCACACCTCACCAGTTCAGAATTATTCTAAGTCCAAAAAGCAAAAAGGTAGCTTACTAACTCAAAAATCTTAAAGTATAGGGCTATTCTGTTAGAAAAACGTAATTTAACACTAACCACTGATAATTCCCTTAACCCAGCAGATTTCCTTACAGGGGATTTAAATCTTAATTACCATACGAAGGTCCAACCAGACCTAGGAGGAACTCCCTTCAGGATGACAGATGGTTCCTCCGAGGTGATTGAGGAAAAAACCACAATGAGCATTCAGTAATTGATAGGGAGACTCTTGTGGAAGCAGAGTTAGAAAAATAGCCTAATAATTGGTCTCCTCAAACTTACAAGCTGTTTGCACTCAGCCAAGCCTTAAAGTACTTATAGAATCAAAAAGACTATCTCAATCCTGACTCCAAAGGTTACCTACACCCTCTCTGAAACGAATTTGCATAAGAATTGTTTATGGTAATGCATCTTGATGGCGCAGCTGGGTTGTTATGAAATACTCAGGAACCCAGTCCAGCTCTAGGACTCGCCCTCGAGCACAAAGGCAATGTTGGGCATGCTGGTAAAGGACTAGAATCCAGCAGCCCAGACCCCTTTCTTTGTGGTCAAGGAAGGCGGGAAAACAGGTGCAGGACTGCTACATCGGTGGGTGTAACTAATCCGATAAGCAGAGGCCCATGGGTCGTGATGCACCCTGGAAAGGAATAAGCATTAGGATCATAGAGGACGCTCTAGGACTAATGCTCATCGGAAAATGACTAGGGGTGCTGGCATCCCTATGTTCTTTTTTCAGATAGGAAATGTTCCCCTCAAGGCAAAAATGCCCCTAAGATGTATTCTGAAGAACTGGGACCAATTTGACCCTGAGACACTAAGAAAGAAACGACTTACATTCTTCTGCAGTACAGCCTGGCCACGATATCTTCTTCAAGGAGGAGAAACCTGGCTGCCTGAGAGAAGTATAAATTATAACACCATCTTACAGCTAGACCTCTTTTGTAGAAAAGAAGGCAAATGGAGTCAAGTGCCATATGTACAAACTTTCTTTTCATTAAAAGACAACTCACAATTATGTAAAAAGTGTGATTTATGCCCTACAGGAAGCCCTCAGAGTCTACCTCCCTACCCCAGCGTCCCCCCAACTCCTTCCTCAACTAATAAGGAACCCCCTTCAACCCAAACAGTCCAAAAGGAGATAGACAAAGGGGTAAACAATGAACCCAAGAGTGCCAGTATTCCCTGATTATGCCCCCTCCAAGCAGTGGGAGGAGGAGAATTTGGCCCAGCCAGAGTGCATGTACCTTTTTCTCTCTCAGACTTGAAGCAAATTAAAATAGACCTAGGTAAATTCTCAGATAACCCTGATGGCTATATTGATGTTTTACAAGGGTTAGGGCAATCCTTTGATCTAACATGGAGACATATAATGTTACTGCCAAATCAGACATTAACCCCAAATGAGAGAAGTGCCGCCATAACTGCAGCCCGAGAGTTTGGCGGTCTCTGGTATCTCAGTCAGGTCAATGATAGGATGACAACAGAGGAAAGAGAACAGTTCCCCACAGGCCAGCAGGCAGTTCCCAGCGTAGACCCTCATTGCGACACAGAATCAGAACATGGAGATTGGTGCCGCAGATATTTGCTAACTTGCGTGCTAGAAGGACTAAGGATAACTAGGAAGAAGCCTATGAATTATTCAGTGATGTCCACTATAACACAGGGAAAGGAAGAAAATCCTACCACCTTTCTGGAGAGACTAAGGGAGGCATTGAGGAAGCATACCTCCCTGTCACCTGACTCTACTGAAGGCCAACTAATCTTACAGGATAAGTTTATCACTCAGTCAGCTGCAGACATTAGAAAAAACTTCAAAAGTCCGCCTTAGGCCCGGAGCAAAACTTAGAAACCCTATTGAACTTGGCAACTTCGGTTTTTTACATTAAAGATCAGGAGGAGCAGGCGAAACGGGACAAACTGGATAAAAAAAAAAAAAGGCCACCACTTCAGTCATGGCCCTCAGGCAAGCAGACTTTGGAGGCTCTGGAAAAGGGAAAACCTGGGCAAATTGAATGCCTAATAGGGCTTGCTTCCAGTGCGGTCTACAAGGACACTTTAAAAAAGATTGTACAAGTAGAAATAAGCTGCCCCCCTGTCCATGGTCCTTATGTCAAGGGAATCACTGGAAGGCCAATTGTCTCAGGGGACAAAGGTCCTCTGAGTCAGAAGCCACTAACTAGATAATCCAGCAGCAGGACTGAAGGTGCCTGGGGCAAGTGCCAGCCCATGCCATCACCCTCACAGAGCCCCGGGTATGCTTGACTATTGAGGGCCAGGAGGTTAACTGCTTCCTGGACACTGGTGCGGCCTTCTCAGTCTTACTCTCCTGTCCTGGACAACTGTCCTCCAGATCTGTCGCTATCCGAGGGGTCCTAGGACAGCCAGTCACTAGATACTTCTCCCAGCCACTAAGTTGTGACTGGGGAGCTTTACTCTTTTCACATGCTTTTCCAATTATGCCTGAAAGCCCCACTCCCTTGTTAGGGAGAGACATTCTAGCAAAAGCAGGGGCCACTGTACACTTGAACATAGGAAAAGGAACACCCGTTTGTGGTCCCCTGCTTGAGGAAGGAATGAATCCTGAAGTCTGGGCAACAGAAGGACAATATGGACAAGCAAAGAATGCCCATCCTGTTCAAATTAAACTAAAGGATTCCGCCTCCTATACCCCAAAGGCAGTACCCCCTTAGACCCAAGGCCCAACAAAGATTCAAAAGAAACTGTTAAGGACCTAAAAGCCCAAGGTCTAGTAAAACCATGCAATATCCCCTGTAATACTCCAATTTTAGGAGTACAGAAACCCAACGGACAGTGGAAGTTAGTGCAAGATCTCAGGATTATCAATGAGGCCATTGTCCCTCTATACCCAGCTGTACCTAACCCTTATACTCTGCTTTCCCAAATACCAGAGGAAGCAGAGTGGTTTACAGTCCTGGACCTTAAAGATGCATTTTTCTGCATTCCTATACATCCTGACTCTCAATTCTTGTTTCCCTTTGAAGATCCTTAGAACCCAGTGTCTCAACTCACCTGTACTGTTTTATCCCGAGGGTTCAGGGATAGCCTCCATCTATTTGGCCAGGCATTAGCCCAAGACTTGAGCCAGTTCTCACACCTGGACATGATTATCCTTCCATATATGGATGATTTACTTTTAGCCGTCTGTTCAGAAACCGTGTGCCATCAAGCCACCCAAGCGCTCTTAAATTTCCCTATACCGCCTTATCCTCATCTCAAAACCCTAAAGCAACTAAGAGGGTTCCTTGGCATAACAGGCTTCTGCTGAATATGGATTCCTAGGTACGGTGAAATAGCAAGGCCATTATATTCAGTAATTAAGGAAACTCAGAAAGCCAATACCCATTTAGTAAGATGGACACCTGAAGCAGAAGTGGCTTTCCAGACCCTAAAGAAGGCCTTAACCCAAGCCCCAGTGTTAAGTTTGCCAACAGGGCAAGACTTTTCTTTATATGTCACAGAAAAAAACAAATAGCTCTAGGAGTCCTTAAACAGGTCCAAGGGATGAGCTTGCAACCCGTGGCATACGTGAGTAAGGAAATTGATGTAGTGGCAAAGGGTTGGCCTCATTGTTTACGGGAAGGGGTGGCAGTAGCAGTCTTAGTATCTGAAGCAGTTAAAATAATACAGAGAAGAGATCTTACTGTGTGGACATCTCATGATGTGAACAGCATACTCACTGCTAAAGGAGACTTGTGGCTGTCAGACAACCATTCACTTAAATATCAGGCTCTATTACTTGAAAGGCCAGTGCTGCAACTGCGCACTTGTGCAACTCTTAACCCAGCCACATTTCTTCCAGACAATGAAGAAAAGATAGAATAACTATCAAAAAACAATTGCTCAAACCTACGCCACTGGAGGGGACCTTCTAGAGGTTCCCTTGACTGATCCCGACCTCAACTTGTATACTGATGCAAGTTCCTTTGTAGAAAAAGAACTTCAGAAAGCGGGGTATGCAGTGGTCAGTGATAATAGAATACTTGAAAGTAACCCCCTCACTCCAGGAACTAGTGCTCAGCTGGCAGAACTAATAGCCCTCACTCGGGCACTAAAATTAGGAGAAAGAAAAAGGGTAAATATATATACAGACTCTAAGTATGCTTACCTAGTCCTCCATGCCCATGAGGCAATATGGAGAGAAAGGGAATTCCTAACTTCTGAGGGAACACCTATCAAACACCAGGAAGCCATCAGGAGATTATTATTGGCTATACAGAAACCTAAAGAGGTGGCAGTCTTACACAGCTGGGGTCATCAGAAAGGAAAGGGAAATAAAAGGGAACAGCCAAACAGATATTGAAGCAAAAAGAGCCACAAGGCAGGATCCTCCATTAGAAATGCTTATAGAAGGACCCCTAGTATGGGGTCATCCCCTCTGGGAAACCAAGCCCCAGTACTCAGAAGAAGAAATAGAATGGGGAACCTCACGAGGACACAGTTTCCTCCCCTCAGGGTGGCTAGCCACCGAAGAAGGAAAAATACTTTCACCTGCAGCTAACCAATGGCACACTGTGAAGTGTGCCAAAGAAATAATCCCCTGCACTGCAGGTTATACATTTCAATCCCTGTATCTTTAACCTTCTTGTTAAGTTTGTCTCTTCCAGAATCGAAGCTGTAAAACTACAAATGGTTCTTCAAATGGAGCCCCTGATGCAGTCCATGACTAAGATCTACCACAGACCCCTGGACAGGCCTGCTAGCCCATGCTCCGATGTTAATGACATCGAAGGCAACCCTCCCGAGGAAATCTCAACTGCACAACCCCTACTACACCCCAATTCAGCAGGAAGCAGTTAGAGCGGTCGTCAGCCAACCTCCCCAACAGCACTTGGGTTTTCCTGTTGAGAGGGGGACTGAGGGACAGGAATAGCTGGATTTCCTAGGCCGACTAAGAATCCCTAATTCTAGCTAATCCCTAATTCTAGGAAGGCGACCGCATTCACCTTTAAAAACAGGGCTTGCAACTTAGCTCACACCCGACCAATCAGGTAGTAAAGAAAGCTCACTAAAATGCTAATTCGGCAAAAACAGGAGGTAAAGAAATAGCCAATCATCTGTCGTCTGAGAGTACAGCAGGAGGGACAATGATCGGGATATAAACCCAGGCATTCAAGCTGCCAACGGCTATCCTCTTTGGGTCCCCTCCCTTTCTATGGGAGCTCTGTTTTCACTCTATTAAATCTTGCAACTGCCAAAAAAAAAAAAAAAAAAGGGAAGAAAAAGAAAAGAAAATAAACTCTTTGATCCCACAATATTTAAAATAAGTGAAAATTTTAAAAAAATACAGAAATGACGAACTCAAAATTTCCCCTCTTTTGGGGACAGGTACATATGATCAAGAAGAAATACATTAGCAACGTCAAAGGTTCTGATTCTTAAGTTGGGTGATGGGTAAATATGTGTTTGCTTTATTATTCTTTAAACTGTATGTGTATAATACATTCTTGTACAGGATGAATGTTTTAATATAAAGAAATAAAAAAATTTTATAAAAATAATGCAAATAGTCTGTCACAGAAGGTGCTCAATATATGGTAATTTTTACATAAGTAATAATAAAATTACATAATGCAATTAACTACAGTGTACACTGATCTAGAGCTAAGCTTAGTAATAAATGAGTTTTGTTGAAAGTTCACACTAGATGAATACCACATGTCATGTTAGGTAAGCTCTTACATTTAAGTTGGAAGTAACATGTTTTATCAAAAAGTAGGTCTCATATGTAAGCACAGTATGTATGGGGAAAAAAGTAAAATAAATTGGTTCCAATAATTTATTAAATGACTAAGGTCATCTTTTAACCTGAAGCAAAAATAAAAGTTTGTTAATTAGACAAATAAATGTACTGAAGTTTTTCTGATGTCTGAATGATGAATTTTAAAAATTACTTTGTTACAATATTAGTCACACACCTTTCAGCCTAATACAAAGAACATTTCATTAACATTGGGTATGTCATTGCTCTCTACAGTTTTCTTGAAATGTTACAGAAATGGCAAGAGGTAAAAGTAAATACCAGTGAAATGGCATCCATATCCCAAAGCATCTTCCATAGGTATAAATATACGGATAATACAGAGGTACGATATTTGGATTTCAAGCCAAGCAATAAATTGTATCCCTATTTGCTAAGTTTATAATGCATATTTTTAAGTTTAATATTAGGATCAAATGAGACATATCCTATTCATATTTTGATACAATGTATCACTACAAATAACTATGCTGAAATAACATTAAAATATCTGTATATTAAATCATTCTCAGAGTATTCATAGAAAGAGACAAATGTAAATCCATTTTATGGACAAGGAATTAAATAACTAGTTCAGTGTTATAAATTTCTCTACTTAAACCAATAAAATATAAAAGACTTCATGACAATGCCACATGTATATATACATATGTCTGAACATACATGTTTGTCATGTATGCGTGTGTGTGTGTATATATATATGACATTGTCTTGACAGGTAATTTCCTTAATCAAATTCTAACCTCTCTGCTTTCCTTAAAAATTGTACCAGGTAGGCTAATTACTTAATAAATTCATAATTAGCAAACATCCTTTCCTTGTGAAATTTTATTAAAACACCAGTTTTCGAGCTGCCACATGTAATGTTTATAGAAGATGAAAAATATATACTAATTTATTTTATTTTAAATACCTGATCATATTGGCCATATTTATTACTGAATAGGAATATGTTAAAACGTAATGGACAATAAAGTTGAATCTGTCTACAAAGTAGCAACCAAGAGAAGGACCTATTTCAAGCTGAGGTGATACTGATATTATGACATTAATATGTAACTATGCAAAACAAGAAGAGTAGCTCAAGAAATAATTTGGGTGGATAGACGCTAATGTAGATTTTAGGAAAAAAGTTATTAAGATAAATATAATTTCAGATTCTAAAAAAAAGAATGCTCTACTAAGTAAAATTAACAAGTCTATCTTGATTAAGAGCAGAGGCAGAATTTATATCAAATGTGGGTTTCTTTGATGTAAAACTGGCATTTTACTTTTCCACAAAAATAATTTGTTTAGGCTTAAAGTGGAACCAAAACTGGAATTCGGATTTAATGGCCAAGCAACTCATATTTCTCAGAATCAATACAAATTTTGATTTTCATACCTCTAAGAATATTAATCAGGTTAAAAATAATATCATGTGCTAGAAAAATTTAAGTAAAATAACAAAGTCTGTCAGGTAAAGCAATTAGCTGGATAAATTTCTCCTTATCCAGAAGAATGAACATCTTGGATGTTCAGAAATGTATACTAAATCAATATCATTGAATAATTATTCATTTTTAGAAATGTAACAGTCATGCTTTTAAACTTCAAACACTCTATTTTTGAAAATGTTACTATTAACTGATTGCAGACCAAGCGTTAGCCAGAACTTACATTTTAGCCACAAACAGAAACACATGTTACAAAAGATACTCAGGATTTTGAAAGTATAAAGGAAACATCTCAAGTATCTAATTAACTGGAAAATTTTATGGAGCACAAACCAGCTATTTAAACACTAATAGGTACTACAGGGTCTGTGGTGAAGACACTTATAATTTCATTGATAAAACAAGATATTGAAAAGTTTACAGGGCACCAAAAAGTGAAGGTAAGTGCTATTAATGTGCAAAAGAAGGTAATGTGGGTCTGAACTATAAGAGTTAGCAAAGTCTGAATGAAGGAGATGGAATTGAATGACAAAATCCAGGACATCCTGCCTCAAAGTACGGCACTTTGGTGTTTAAGAAAATGGCAGAAGCAGGAAGGTCTTTCTTACCTTCTCTCACCTTTTCTCCCCTGAAGTGGGCCATAAAACCCAGCTGATCCTCCCCTAAAAGCAGATTAAAAGACCCTCATTCCAGAGAGGTCCTCCCTATACCCAGAGGAAAGGAAGTATCTTCAACTCTGAAGACACAGAGATGTTAGGAATCTGAACAACCAGGCCTTGCTATGCTCCCCCCAGTTTATTACCATTAGATTACACCCTTTTGTGCTCCAACTACACTTTTGTATGACTGTTCATAAAAATACAGTTTTCCCTGTTTCTTTGGGTTTTCATTTCTGAAGGTTCTCATGTCATGTAAAACATACATTAAATAAATCTGCATGCTATTTTCTTGTTAATCTGTCTTTTGTTATAGGTGTTTGGGCCATGAATCTACCGATGGGTGAGAAATCTTTTCTCCCCTGTGTGAGTTAGAATTTAGGTAAGATTTAAATTGGCAATGAGAAAGGACTATCATAGGACCAAGCAAAGGTATGGATATAGGAATAAACAGACGGTGTACTTTATTTTAGCTATGCATTTTTATACTCTTCCTAAAATGTAAAAATGCTTTATCCTTAAAAACTGACAGGAAGGTAGAGGTTGTGGACTTTCAGCAGTATATCCATTTTACATTAAAAAAAAAAAAAAAGTGGCTTATTTTTCCCTTCAGATCCCTGGTAACCTGATAAGAAATGCTTCTGAGTGCTTTTCTGCCTTTACTTTTTCTTTTTTAATTATCTTAAGTTTCTTTTACATCAGAGTCTCAATGTTCCACTTTCCCCAGGACTATTTTTTAGTGCTTTAGTATATTGCCACCATCTTTCTATTTAGTAGACATCTGACTATTTTGTTCTTTAAAATTTTGTTTCTCTTTACTTAAAAAAATTGAATAATGGACTATTACTTGATTGCATTTATTGCCATTATCTATGAAGCCTCATCTACTTTGCCATAATTTGTTACATCTTTGCATACATTCTAGACTGTAAAAATCATATTTGTCTTATTCTCAGAGGAGAAAACTGTTTGATCCAAATGCCAATTTAATTATGAAAGATTTTATTTCTATTTTGTACTAGTGAACCAACATGAACTACCAAATTCAAATGTGAATTAAATAATTTAAATCCAAACTGCCATTCATTTAATTGTAAATAAGTAACTTCAAGAAACTAATGACTCCAGTACTTTATCCTCTCAAAGAAGGAGAGTACTTCTTTCCTGTTTTTGTCTTACGGAAGAAAAATGAAAATTTAAAGGATTTACCATTTCCAGTTTCTCTGCCTTAAAGCGAACAGAGGGATTTAGGGAGATCTTTTCTTGTAGTCCATAATTTTCAGTCCAGGCAGAAGCAACATCTAAGAGACAACAGGGTGCACATTAATTGGGAACTTAATTGGAATAGAAATTTTCATTTGACAGGATATGTTCTGAGTTCCTGCTGTTCAAAAATAATTCTAGCTAATCAGTTGGCAGCTTTTAATTTTGTTTTCGTAACTTTTTCTTTTTTTTTCCTTTTCTTTTCTTTTTTCTTTTGAGACGGAGTCTCACTCTGTCACCCAGGCTGGAGTAGAGTGGCGTGATCTTGGCTCAATGTCCGCCTCCCGCGTTCAAGCGATTCTCCTGCCTCAGCCTCCCGAGTAGCTGGGACTACAGGTGCATGCCACCACGCCTGGCTAATTTTTGTATTTTTAGTTAGAGACAGGGTTTCATTATGTTGGCCAGGCAGGTCTCAAACTCCTGACCTCAGGTGATCCGCCTCCCTCGGCCTCGCAAACTGCCGGGATTACAGGAGTGAGCCACCGCACCCGGCCAGTTTTCATAATTTTTTTAAGTCTAAATTTTTTATATAAGCTGTCTTCACTTAAGTCCTAAGATACAAGAGTAGCCAATTATGCATTGTGAAGTCCCAAAGATATATTAACTTAAAAGACAAACATACATCCCACCACTACTACATTACCACAATGCCTTAAAAAGATAAAAAGTCTTTTTGTTCAAAGATGTTGATATTTTTTCAAGTGGTAAAAGTGTTTTGTGATGTGAATTCTGGAAGTACTCTGGAAAAAAAACATAAATGCAAGTCATTTCAAGTTTGCACATAAAGTATTATATAGATTCTGTACTTTGAGCTAAAAATCTTATCTCTTAAAGACAGGTTACATTTCAAGTAGCATAAATGAATTTTCAAGAGCTAAAAGTCATACACTTCTTATCCATTTTCCTACATCTTCTCAATATACCCTGATTATTTAAACGAGCCTTTGTCCTTATTGCATGAATAAAAAAGATGCTACAAAAGACCAGAACTTGAAATACTGTATGTTTTAATATGCCAAAGTTTGTAAAACAGATTCCTGTAATTCATGTTGATCTTACTATCTAAATTGCCACTATTCTAAATACACTTTTAAATGATATTTTACTAGTTCTACATAGAAACAAGAGGAAGAAGAAAAATCTTTGGAAAATGTCACATCTTTATGCAGTGTTTTAATTTTTTAAAATTTCTCAGAGCATCTGTCTCTAAGTACAAAATGATTTGCATTCTCTTAAGAATATAAGAAGTGCATATGAAAATAAATAGTCTTCCTCTAAACCTTTAACACATCCTTAACATTCTATGTACAATCTTTAATATAGCTTATAGGTGTCAAGATCATAAAAAAATGAATGCTAACTTTTAGCTTCAAATGGAATTAAACTTTGAAAAAGACTGATTTTAGTATTAAATAGAATTTTTACAATTCTGATAAAAGTAAGTGAATCTCCTTTGTAATCATACCTAATTGTTGGCTATGAAATTAAAAATAATATATACATAGTGTATATATATATACACACATACATACACATATATTCACATACATATGTGGGTATGCATATATATACACACACATATACACACATATACATATACACACATATGTGTATGTGTGTGTATATATACATATAATTTTTTTATACACATACATGTAATTTTTTTCCTCTCCTAAGAGAAATTCTATGCCAAACCTAAAGTGTAGTATAAAGATCAGCATGGAGTGGAATGATATGGAAGACCAACCAGCAGATAACTTTATTTTTCATCCTTTAAGGTTTGGATATGTGAAGCTTGTCCAATGACTTCCAGCTTGGTGTTTGGCCTGCAATTAAGGCACATTAACACTAGGTGGACCCAAGTGAACCTGATTATGGTCTCAAAGACTAAACTTGGGCTTGAATTATTCATTTCAAGTGTTAAGTAATTGAAAGAGTTGCAGAGGGGAGAGCAAGGGGAAGAGAGGAGAATGAGAGAAGGTGAGACAGGAACACTTACAACATTGACATACTGAGGAATGTGTTCTCACGTTTTCCTACATCTAAGCATAAAAATTTGCTATATTGGCCGGGTGCAGTGGCTCATGCCTGTAATCCCAGCACTTCGGGAGGCCAAAGCGGGCGGATCATGAGGTCAGGAGATCGAGACCATCTTGACTAACACGGTGAAACCCCGTCTCTACTAAAAATACAAAAAATTAGCCAGGCGTGGTGGCGGGTGCCTGTAGTCCCAGCTACTGGGGAGGCTGAGGCAGGAGAATGGCGTGAACCCGGGAGGCAGAGCTTGCAGTGAGCTGAGATTGTGCCACTGCACTCCAGGCTGGGCGACAGAGAGAGACTCCGTTAAAAAAAAAAAAATGCTATATCTAACAGTGAAAAGAACAGAAGCTCCTATCTTCTATCTAAACAGTAAACTATGTACCTATATAAGCTCATTAATCTTCACCGTGACCACAGATGTTATTATTCCCATCCCAAAGATAAAAGACCAAGGCAGGAAAAGGTAAAGAAATTAGCCTAGGTCACATAGCTAGTACATGATAATGTTAGGAGTCTAATCTCTTGTGACTCCAGACCAATGTTCTTAAATGTGTTCAACATCTTTAATAATGGGTTTGCTCATCTACAAAGTTGGAGGAATAAACCAGATTGCCTCATAGGAGTTAGAAGATCAACAATATCATAGAAAACTACTGTGAAAACGTATACAGTATTATTAATATCAACACAGAGACACTGTATTATAAGGAGATTCAATGTAAAATTATACTAACCTTCATTTAACAATATGCAATCAGGGCTTAACAAAATCTTTTTCCAGACAACTTACACTTTTACTTTTGAGTTAAAACCTTAAGAAGGTCTGTGTATAACTCCAGCATACTTCGTCAATTCAGAGTAGCTTTACCTGAAAGCCCCTCACAGACAGTTTTCCTCATCTGCCAATGACATCTCTCTATCCCAGCCCCAAGCTCTTTATTTGCTCCTCTCTGGGGGAGTGAGTTTTTCCAAGTATCGCTTATTATTCTCTTGGATCTCTCTCCTTCTTGTCCTTCTCCTTCTCCTCCTCCTTCCCTTTCCTCCTCCTTCTCCTTTCTTTAGAGACAGCGTCTTGGTCTTGCTCTGTCTCCCAGGCTGGAGTGCAGTATCCTGAACATAGCTCACTGCAACTTTGACCTCCTGGGCTCACGTGATCCTCCCACCTCAGATTCCCAAGTAGCTGGAACCACAGGTGCATGCCACCATGTCCAGCTAATTTTTTAATTTTTGTAGAAACAGGGTCTCACAATATTGCCCAAGCTGGTCTTGAACCCCTGGGCTCAAGTGATTTCTCCCATCTCGACCTTCCAAAGTGCTGAGATTATAGGTGTGAACCACCATGCCTGGCTCCTCTCAGATCTTCTGTTCCTATCCTCTTTGTAGCAGCAGAAGAAAAGGAATGTTTTGTAAGGAAAGGATCAATACAATTTACTTAATACCACGAACTCTGAATGGATATTTTTTCCCATAACTACTTTATTTCAGTTTCAAAAGACTTGGTCTAAAGGAATTAAGTCTTTACACTATTAGTAAAGTTAAAATAATGACTATTTCTTCATGCAACAATTCTTTTTTTTTTTTGAGATGGTGTCTCGCTCTGTTACCCAGGCTGGAGTGAAGTGGCATAATCTCAGCTCACTGCAACCTCTGCCTTCCGGGTTTAAGCAATTCTCCTGCCTCAGCTTCCCGACTAGCTGGGACTTCAGGCATGTACCACCATGCCTGGCTAATTTCTTTTTTTTTTTGCATTTTTAGTAGAGATGAGGTTTTACTATGTTGGTCAGGCTGGTCTCGAACTTCTGACCTCAACTGATCTGCCCATCTCGGCCTCTCAAAGTGCTGGGATTACAGACGTGATATTCAACTTACATACGGCACTAGTGAACAACTCTGGATTTTGAAATAAATTTCTGTAATAGCATCATTTTTGAAAACATTTAAATATTATGTGGATTTTTAAAATTCTAACCAATTTTTACACTTTGGGATGATTTTTAGATAAGAACAGACATAGAACTATCTAATTACATTTACTTTTGTTGAGGTTAACATTAAAATTTGTTTATATTTTTTGAATTAGTATCAGGTAACTGAAGGAATCTAGAAGTGATGGTTAATTTCTGATTTGTAACCATCTATAATTAGGTACTTATAACATACAAATCACAATATATATAAATTATCTAGAGATAATTTAGAGGTGAATTTACCTTTTTTCCACTCCCCAGAAATATCTTGCCTATCACATTTATGTAGAAGAAAATGAGACTGAGTTGACACAATTTCTACTCTAGAAAAATGTTCCATCTTAATTGTATTTTAGTATTTACTTTACCTATAACTTACTTAAATATATTTTTCACTAACCTATTTTTCTACTACAAAATCTACCACTGTTCTTACAGCGACTGGTATAAATTTACCTGAGATTATTTACTGTTAACAAGATCTCTGTTCTAATCACACCTGACTCTTAGAGTCATCTGACCTCTAGTTCATCCTTAGTTCTTTCATTTGTGGTGCTTCCTTAACTTGAAACGATCTCCTGTGTTCAGTTATCAATTGATGTTTACCACGTTTTTCAAGATATGGATAATGTCTGACTTTTGACAAGAAATTTTTCTTAATTTCTGCATATTGTGACAGATTCCTTATTATATACTAGTTTTTGGGGTCAAGGGGAGGACATAAAATTGAATCAAGAATTGGAAGCTTTTCCTTCTGCTCTATAAACACGACCTAGAATATTATCTGAGCTATACTCTAAGCTATAGGTTCTGTATTATTAGTAACAGGAAAATTTAGTAGGCATATACTATGCACTAATTACAATATAAGTGCTTGACATGCATGATCTTGTTTAATCCTCATAACAACTCCGTGTAAACTTGTAACTCTTTCAAGGTTACAGAGTTAATAAGATGAAAGCAAGAACTTGAACACTGAGTCTGTATCCAGAGTCTGGTGGTAACCACTGTGCCTTCCTTATACCATACTCATAGCACTCACTACTTCTTTCCTTAGGCCTCTATGTTCATGTCTTTACATAATTTGTTTAAATGTGTTATTTATCCACAAGACAGAATGGTTTTTAGAGTAACAAAACCACCCACATCCTGCTCCGATTAACACAAAAAACTGCAAATAGTAGCTGCTTGATAAAATAAACATACACACACATCTATAAACAAACACATGCATATAAATTAGAATGTTTCCTAATTTGAATAATTAGAATTTTTAGCCCCATGTTTTATTTCACAATATACTATTAAGTATCTCACAGAAAATATCCTAATTTCTTCATAAATCCCATTGTACTGTATTCTATATAACACAGTAAATCCTTACTGAATAAAAGGTTAAAAGAGGCATTGAATAGTTTAATTACTTTAAAAGTTAAAAACATGTTATATAATTATTAATAATTTATAATATAATCAAGGAATAAAGGATTCTGACTTCCATCATCCAGCAATTTTGATGTTCATCTCATGACTGTTTCATTTGTCTTTTTCTTCTCATATGGGTTCCCAGTTTAAAATAAATATAGTACATCCAGAGACTGGAAATTAATTATGTAAGAGGAATAATACTATAAAGTTTCTAAGGGTCAATAAATCTAAGTAAAAGCAAATATAACTCATGGCTGAAGATTGCTATTAACCCACTTGTAAATACCACCCCAAATCGGAGTAAACCACTGTGGAATATAGTATAAACTCCTGTAAAGATTGGCAGCTATTGGGCTGGGAGCAGTGGCTCATGCCTGTAATCCCAGCACTTTGGGAGGCTGAGGCAGGCAGATCACGAGGTCAGGAAATCAAGATCATCCTGGCTAACACAGTGAAACCCCGTCTCTATTAAAAGTACAAAAAATTAGTTGGGCATGGTGGCGGGCACCTGTAATCCCAGCTACTCGGGAGGCTGAGCCAGGGGAATGGCGTAAACCCAGGAGGCAGAGCTTCGACAGAGCGAGAATCTGTCTCAAAAAAAAGATTGGTTGCTATTTAATTTAAATTAATGCTTCCTTATTTTTCTGTTCTTATATGAATAATGCTATTAAAACAAAACTAAAATATACAGGTAAAAATTTGCATTATAATTAGGCATATATAATTAGTTTTTCAGTTATGTTTAGTCTTTTTATCATTGTGTTTAACTTTTGGAGATAATTTCAGGGGACTTTTTCTTGATATTGATCCTGTAAACACCTTACAGCCAAATAAAAATCCTTATTTTACACTTGGCTTAGATAATTAATGCTTTATTGTTTTAAAAAGTCAGTAAATCATTTTATGGTAATTAAGAATCAATAATAATGAATTAACAATACTGACATCCTTTCTGATTGATATCCATATGATTTCTTCCAAAAAAACAAGACACATTTCTTAAGGTATGCTCCCTTCTATAATGTGTTTTCTGAAAGGTGTATTTAATATGCCTCATCAGTATTGCACTAAAAGGACACGGCAACCTAATCTTGATCTTTATAGAAGACTTTTCATTATTTGATTTAAACAATTCATGAATTATTATAGCTTTATAAACACTGTTATGACAATGCATCTTTTGAAATTTCAACTCTTTGTCCAGGGAAATTTCTAATAAAAGTCGTATTTTAACAGGGACCAACATAAAGACATTATTTTTACTTTTTCATTCACTGAAGGAACAAAGACATAATTCACCCTTCTTCGAAGTCTTAAGTCACATTACATACTCCTCATTGAGAGAGAATTGAAAAAAAAAAAAAACAGGAAAGAGAAATTAAACGTGTATTTACCTGTATTAGACAAACCCACAGAACAGTTTTCTGAAGAAGTAATTGGAATCTGTTCTGTTTTGTTGTATCCAGTTTTTATCTGTGAAAGAAAATGAGGAACATGCAATGTCATTTACTAAAGTAGGTCACTTGAAGCCCATGTTAACATAAAAAGAATGGTTACAGAGATTAAAGTAATTGTCCCTCAAACATGAACCCTCTAAAATTTTGGTATATGCATCTTCAAACAAAGCAATTCAGAATTAAAGGTAACAATTGCTTTCAGCTCTACCACATCCAAGGATAACAAAATATAAGGCCACACATGTTGTCTTTTAAAAGTATTATAGCTGCAAGTGACAAAGTATAAGGGGCTGACAGAAAATCGTATACTCTGTCTCTGTTCAGCATGTACCAGAGACTGAAGTTACCTTTGACGAATTTTATTCTACTGACTAAAAGCATAAGTTCCCTATTTTACAGCTAACACAGACATAAATAATACACACTTTATTCTATAACTGTAATTTGTTAGGACAGTATAGCAGTTAGTAATTGAGTATGTTAATTCTGATATAGAAATTGCCCATTTTGTGTGATTCTACTTGGGTGAACTATAGCACGCATGAAGGTGCAATACCCTCTTAGACTGGATTAGCCTGGGATTAGCCTCACTGTGTGGGAAAGAAGCTAAGAACAAAAGGAAGATGGCCTGACTTCAGTCAAGCAGAGAACAGAAATGGCAAATAACTAAACCAACTGAAACTAAATATGACATTCCTAACATAGTTTTGAGTGATATCTAGGCATATCTTTGTGGAACTATTTCGTCATGCTGGTATTTTCTAACCCATCATGCTTCTGGCCACAGGACATGCTGACTTAAAATATGTTTATTGAAAACACAGCATCAAAATTTTAAATAGAAAAAAATAAAAAAAACTTTCAAAGAAATATTAATTTGTTAACAATTTTACTGAAATAATTCTATATGTATATAACCAATGTA
Source organism: Macaca fascicularis (assembly GCF_037993035.2). Taxonomy (NCBI): domain Eukaryota; kingdom Metazoa; phylum Chordata; class Mammalia; order Primates; family Cercopithecidae; genus Macaca; species Macaca fascicularis. Next base: position 51,694,906 of record NC_088390.1, read on the forward strand.
AAAATGTATAGGGAATTTATGGAGTACATACATAAATTTAAGATTACCTGACTTACCTCACAAGAAGGTAAAATGGCATTATTTGTTTTGGGAGTGGATGAGGTCTTTGGGATTAGTATTTCAGGAGGAGAAGAAAAAAAACTAAATGTTGAGGCTTGAGGTCCATATTCTCCTGAAGCTTCTACAAGTGATGTACATGACAGATTTTCTGGCTGAATGTTGTCGGATTTTTGTCTGATGAATGCTATCTCCCAAGCAGATTCTGACCTAGTATTAAAAAGAAATCACTTTATGGATATGCTATGAATACAGTACAACTGAATTCCAAGATAATGTTTCAAATGTTATTAAAAAATATTTCTTATAAAGTACTTAACACATCTTAAATTACTGCTTCCAAGGAGATATCTTAAATGATTCATTCTATCCCATGGGTAGTATAGTTACCTCAACTTGGCTCTGGTAATTATGCTTTTTGCCTCTTCAAATGATACACCAATCATAGATTCCTTGTTGACTGAGACAAGTTGATCTCCTGGTTTCAAACGACCATCCTAACAAAAACAGTAACATTTATAAAGGAACTAATGAGGTATTTAAAAAAAATTGATGCAATTAAAGCAATGAAAAGTTTTTGTGAAGAACACCTTCAAAAAGAGTAAAAAGTAAAATCTTAGACAATCTCAGTAGCAAAATGTCTTGATTAAAGTCTGGTTTAGTAATATATATGAGTAAAATGGAATGGTTCATGCATTCCATGAATAAATTTACATGCTAAAGAATTCTGAATATGGCAGGTAGGACATAGGCCAGTATACCAGGAAAAGGGACCTGTTTTAAAAACTGAGCACTATGAGGCTGATCAAGCTCTGACTCTGTGATAAAGTGGGCCAAATAACTGTGGGATTATTTCAGAATACAAAACTCATTTACTTTAATTTCTCTGCATTCCTACATATTTCCTCCCATCAAACTGTTCAATGTGCAGTTATCCCACAATGAAATTTTTAAAACTTTAGTCAAGGGTCTTTTTTAAACAAAATTTTTAAATTTTCAAAATTTTTTGTAGAGATGAGGTCTCATAACATTGCCTAGGCTGGTCTCAAACTCCTGGGCTCAAGCCTAGGATCACCTCGGCCTCCCAAAGTTCCGGGATTACAGGTGAAAGCTACTGCGCCTGGCCAAGGATTTTAATTATATTGATCCTACCCGTATTTCAGCATCATCTTTTTTACTAGACCTGCGATTAAGGCCTAGTTGGCTGTGCATATATTGTTAGCCATGTCCTGCTAATAATGACAATTCTAACTGGCTGCCTGGTGTTGCCTTTGCTAAGGCCTGGCTTGCTCATAGCTAGCCTAACTGAATACGACAGAGCATATCAGGAACAAGAGTTAATGTAGTTGTTAGATAAGTTTCCCAGTTTTTGTCTTTTCTTTTCATTCAAACCAGAAAATAAAAATAAGCTTTCTTCTTTTACAGCTCCTAAGGTATTTCCCTATTTATCATTAATTAGTACAGTGGTAGAAACCATTATTTTTATAACTACAGAAAAAGCTTATATGGTTAAAAAGGGAGATTTTCACCTTGATGGTACTTAAGTAACTTTCACAAATTCAAGAAAACATCTTTCTTTAGTGTTATCTACTAAAATATATCCCTTGGATACTGATCTTTAATCTAAGCTGTATTATTTATAATAATGGTGATTCATAGTTATGTTACTCCTAAATAACAATAGGTATTATTTTTTAAAAAGACATGAAGTACTATCTCTTTCACCGACTAAAGAATACATAGGAAAACAACAAAATTGACATAAAACATTCATGAAAGGATTTTATAGAAACATATCTCAAATACTGTGTAAAAGATGATATAATCTAGATGCATAATGACCCTATCCTACTGAAATGTAAACATTATTTAAAATACTTAAGCCAACAGAGTCAACTTATAAAACATATATAAGCCACAGTGGCTTACGTCTGTACACCCAACACTTTGGGAGGCTAAGGCAGAAAGATTGCTTGAGCCCAGGAGTTTGAGACCAGCCTGGGCAACATAGTTAGACCCCACCTTTCAAAAAAAAAAAAAAAATAGCTGGCACATGTCTGTAGTCTCAGTTACTCAGGAGGCTAAAGTGGGAGGATCACTTGAGCCCAGGAGGTCAAGGTCATGATTGCACCACTGCTCTCCAGCCTGGGCAACAAAGCAAAATTCTGCCTCAAAAAAAAAAAAAAATATATATATATATGTATATCATATATATGATATACATATATCACACATATTTTTATTTTATATATAATTTGAAAACAAATTTTCATTTTATGTAAATATGTGATTAAATATAGTTAGCAAAGTCAGACAACATAACATGCAGTGTTAGTACAGAGAAAAAGTTCACATGAAGGCAATTTAACCCATCTTATATTAAAGTACGCTGATGTACTGAAGCAGCATTTTCTGGCAGGAAGAGAGTCAGAGAAGAGAAGAAGAAGCATGCCTTCTGACTATGACTTCTGGTGTTTACATATTTTTTTCTTTCTAAAAAGTATTCATAGCAGTTAGTTTTTTTCTTTGCCTCCTAGAATAAGATCTCAGCTGATCATGTGAATTTCTGAACCTGTTTAAAAGTCAGAACCTGCAAATGAAAACAAAGCTATTTTTGTAAGTCTGGCATTCGAGTGCATTCTGCCCCAGCTGGATTAATGTATATGTGAAGATACTAACTTCAGAGATATGCTGAGATCTCTTCCACACAGTCTAGATTTCAATTCAGCAGTTACAGAGCAACTACCTGACATGCGAGGCAACGTGCCAAGCACTTTCATATGTTGAACTTCAGATCTGAATTCTTTCACATTGACATTCATGTAGATGTTGAAATAATAATATATTCCTGACCACGTAAACACTTCTGTTAAAAAAGACCAGTACTATTCATTTCTATATTATGACTTTGGTATATAGTTTTCTAAATAATACATTTCAATATTATCAGAAACCATCTATACAGCCTAATTCTGATTTAACTAACTCATTATACCTAATACTAAGGAACAGTCCTTCTGTAAGCCTTAAGATTCCTTTCCTATACTTTTACAAGATGTAGACTGACAGGAACCTTCTTTTAACTCCAGTTATTATTGTGAACTGAGGGAAGCTGTTTAGCTTTTATGAAACTCCATTTTCTAGCCGTAGAATGGGGATAAATTTATGTAACACGAGGTTGCTATAAGAAGTAACATGTGTAAATTATAGCACATTATAGATGTTAAATAAGATGAGGTAAATGAGACTTCCATATCTGTTGTGGACAATTTTCATACTGATAGCAAATTTAATTATATTACTCATCAGATTGAGAAACTTCGATGGCTGCCAACTGGTAGGAAAAGTTGAAACTCCTCAGCGTCCCAAACCCAGCACAACAAATTTACTGCAGCTTATTTTTACTAGCTTCACCATTCACCTTCCACACCAGCATATAAATTCTTCATGCTACTCTCAGAGAATGTGCCTCAAATCAGCCATGGTCTTTCGAACCTCAATGTTTTTATACATGTGAATTCCCATCTAGAATGCCACCATCTACCCTCCAACTTCTCTGCGATAAACTCTGACTTAAAGGTCACAGCCCAATTCAAACACTATCTCTGCTGCAAGTTTTCTCTAGTTCCCCAGGATTTACTTAATTGTTGTATCTTTTTGCTCAAAAAACACTTTTACTTACCTAAAGGATTGCACTTAATCTGTATGGTCCTTATGTTTACACATCCGCTTTTCCCTGCCTTCGCATTAGAATATACTAAATTAGCAACTCCCAATCTAGGGGCAATGATTCTTTTAGTGTGCCAGAATCACCGATTCTTTCAGTTAGGTAGAACTAGAACTCTGTCCTTTTCATGGTTATTTCCCTGGCACAGTGCTAGGTACACAGGAAGTCCACAGTAGGTTAAAGGGGGCCAAGAAACAGTCTGAGGATTTTAGGGTAGCTATGACAGAAATAATAATGGCAAAGGAATAAAGAGAGTGACACTGCAAAGGGAACCATCTTGGCTGCTACTTCTTCAGCTCCCACCAGTGGGACTGGTTGCTTCATAGTTTGCCATCCAGAGGCCTGATCCTGCTATTTATCTAAAAGCCTTAGCCCTGGTTCCAGCGCTATGCTCAGCATGAAAACAGATTTCCTCTGAAAGTTAAATATGTCCTACTTCAATGCCACCAATTACATGATGACATTGATTGTGAGACCTATAATTTCAGAGATAGAAGAGGAAAAGTTACATATATATACACACTCAGAAGTATATTACATACCGATATATGCATGTTATATATATGTGTGTGTGTGCATGCATAGCTTATATGTGTATGTTTTAATGTATGTCTTAGAACCAACTGAAGAAAATATGAAATATACTATCAGATTTGAAGAGAGGATTTTGATTTCTGTCTGCTTTCCCTATGTTACCAGCAACAAAAGAAAGAAAAAAAAATGAACATTTGAGAACTTTAAAGTATTGTCGGAAATCTGACACAAAGGCCCAAGGAGGAAGTACCTTGGTGTGGAGCCCAAATGGTGCCAGTGGAAGGGTAAATAAGCAGATCAGAAACCCTCGGAAATGTGACAAAATGACTACGGAACCATTCATTCCTAAATTTAAACTGAGCAAGTATGTATGTGTCAGGCACCACACCAAAGACCAACAACGTTCCTGTGAATAAAATCAGACAGCATCCTTGCCTTTAAGAAACACTGTCTTGTGGTTCAGGCAGAGTTGATTAAACAATCATAAATATAAATACATCATTACAAACTGAGATAGGTGACACAAAGGAAAGGAACAGGAGTTAGGAGCATATATAGAAAAAATAAAACATAGCCTAGACTGGGGAAAAGCAGGCAACATAATCCTTAGGCAGTAGTATTTGAATTGATAAGGAAATAATACGGGAAAGAAAATGGAGTGCTGTTTCCAGACTAAGGGAACAGCATATGACATGGAAAAAAAAAATTGGCCCCTTCCAGGAACTGAGAAAATGCATAGTGATAGAGAGCCAGAGAAGGAGAGGGCAGAAGCCACACTATATGGAACCTTGTAGGCAACCAAATATTAGTAAGATATAGGTTGGGAGGGAAATAGATATGGCGCATGAGAACAAACAATGTTACTGAAAGAGCTGATTCAAAACTGATGACAGTTTAAGCCCCAGTGATGAGAATGAAGATCAAGAAGACTGATGGATTCAAGAGATATTTAGAGAGTAGAAAGTCAATGGTATGTGTTAATGAATTGAATAGTGTCATGGGAGTGGAAATAAATTTTCTAACTTTGTGTACCTGGCTGTCTTTCACCAAGACTAGGTAAACTGGAAGAGACTCTGTTTGGGAAGAGATGAGCAGAATATGGTGTGATGTAAATGTTATGAGTTCAGCTTCAGAAATGTTGAGTTTGAGATACCCTTAAGAGGTCCAAGCAAAAATGTTGATCAGGAAATTGAATATGGGTATGAAGCTTAAAGGAGTGTCTAGGCCAGAAAAAGGGTCTAGGATTGACCCCAGATAGATACGGGACTAGCTGACAAGGTAAAAGGGCCTTGGACCTCTCTTATTTCCTTAACTTTAGCAACTAATATAGTTGTTCTCAATTTATAGGGTGCCTCTAGCTCTTGGAGCTGAGGAAATCTTGGTTCTACTTGAACTGAAAAGATGTATTCATAATATCCCATATTTGAATTCTGGATATGTTTTTCAAAGAAACATAATATTTTGCTTCTACTAAACCAGTATTTCATTCTCATATTTTCCAGGAGGAAAACATTTGGGGTGGGTGGTGGCAAACCATGAATAATTAAAGAAAAGTCCTTCTGAGTCCCAATAACTCCCTTACAGTTTGGAAGATTTGCAAATATAAATGAAATATAATCTAGCTATAAGCTTGAGATTGCCTATATTGTTAATTATGAAACATTATAATGTTAAAATTACAGAAAGTTAAAGCATTCATACGCATTTAAAAAATATTAACAGTTACTCAGTTCAGCAACTTCATTAAGATAACCTTATGAGTTTGTGTTTCCTATTCTACAGATTATACTATGTAGAAATTCTGTGCAGACTAGAAATTTATAACATGTTAAAACAGTATTTAGAATACAGTGAATGTATCGTTATTAATACATTGTTTTGAAATAGTTATATCAATTTTGTATTTGAAGAATAAATATGCATATGCATACAGCTCTCCATCTTGAGAAAATATTTAAAAATAATGTAAGCACTAGAAAATTACTCTTGTATACGTTTTTTTATTTTTTATTTTTTAGAGATGCTCTGTTGCCCAGGCTGGAGTGTAGCGATGCAATCATAGCTCACTGCAACCTGGAACTCCTGGGCTCAAGGGATCCTTCCGCCCGGGCCTCCAAAAGTGCTGGGATTACAGGCATGAGCCATTGCCCCCTGTCCTCTTCTCCTACACCTTTTTCTATCTTGCCTGTTTTTGGTCAGCTGTGACCAGGTAGAAAGAACATTAATAGCTCTGTGCTGCCCTCTAGTGGTAGGTAGAGAATATAGTCAATGAGAAAATTTTGCCTTTTAATACTTCTTTCAATGAAATTCTAAGAAAAAGTAGATATTATAAGAATAATTCCTTAATTTGCTATCACTGACAGAAGACAAAGAGTCATTCAGCACCACTGCTATCAATTTATTACTCTAACTCCAAATAGTTTTCATCGTAATAAACAAGCACAAATTCATGCTTATCTTAAAAGCAAATTCTTAGCTTAGGCGCGGTAGCTCACGCCTGTAATCCCAGCACTTGGCGATGCTGAGGCAGATGGATAACCTGAAGTCAGGAGTTCGAGACTAGCCTGGCCAACATGGTGAAACTCCGTCTCTACTAAAAATACAAAAATTAGTTAGGTGTGTTGGCACGCACCTGTAATCCCAGCTACTCGGGAAGCTGAGGTGGGAGAATCGCTTGAACCTGGGACGTGGAGGTTGCAGTGAGCCGAGATTGTGCCACTGCACTCCAGCCTGGGCAACAGAGTGAGACTCTATCTCAAAAAAAAAAAAAAAAAAAAAAAAAAAAAGAGAAAAAAAAGCAAGCAAATTCTTATCATTTGTTAGGTACCTTGATCTATTATTGCGTTATATCAAGGGTAGTTTAAGAAATGCCTTAGCTATATTGAACACACACACACGCCCCTCTCAGCTTTAACACTAAAGAAACACCTCGGCCGGGCGCGGTGGCTCACGCCTGTAATCCCAGCACTTTGGGAGGCCGAGGTGGGCGGATCACGAGGTCAGGAGCTAGGAGACCATCCTGGCTAACACGGTGAAACCCCATCTCTACTAAAAATACAAAAATTAGCCAGGCCTGGTGGCGGGCGCCTGTAGTCCCAGCTACTCTGGAGGCTGAGGTAGGAGAACGGCGTGAACCCGGGAGGCGGAGCTTGCAGTGAGCCGAGATCGCGCCACTGCACTCCAGCCTGGGCGACAGAGCAAGACTCCGTCTGAAAGAAAAGAAAAAAAAAAAAAAAAAAAGAAACACCTCAATTCTTGGAAGAAAAAAATTCAATTTTTGGTTTGTTTGGATTTGTTTAAATTTAGTTTTTAAATATGTTGATTAATAAATTTAATAGCCAAAAAATTATATCATTAAACTTATTAAATAATACTTTTCTTGAGACAGGGTCTCACTCTGTCATCCAGGCTAGAGTGCAGTGGCACGATCACACCTCACTGCTCTTGATCTTCAGGGTTCAAGCAATACTCCCACCTCAGCCTCCAAGTACCTGGGACTACTGGCAGGCGCCTCCACGCCCGGCTGATTTTTTTTATTTTTAATAGAGTTCAAGTCTCTCTACGTTGCCCAGGCTGGTCTCAAACTCCTGAGCTCAAGCAATCTTCCTGCCTCTGCCTCCCCAAAGCTAGGATTACAGGCATCAGCCACCATGCCTGGCCTATATGACACTTAGAAAGTACATTTAAAACAGGCCTTATTATCTGAACAACCGTAAAGCAATTGAAATTACTACAACTATTTTGGAAGTTATTGGTAAAATGGAATTTTTCCCTAACAAGACAAAAAAATCCAGCTGAAAAGATAAACTGCTTGGTAAACAAGTGTTTGCAGTGGTGGGGGACGGATGGGGCAGTGGGTAAAAGTAGTAGGACTATTTACTTAACCAAACAACAAGAACAAAATAAGAAGATCCTTTCTCTTGCTAATCACTTGATATTAATAGAATATTTTATTAATTCTTAATTATTAATTTTATTAAATTCTTTATATCTGATATCTCTCCAAAATCAAATGGAGGCAATCAAATGGAGAATATTTTATTTTATTAATTATTAATATAATTTTATTAAATTCTTTATATCTGATATCTCTCCAAAATAAAGTGGACGCAATTTTCAAAAAATGACACATAATCACTTTAGTAAAACAGAAACAGCAAATGAAATCCAAGAAGAATGAGAATTCAAATATAGTAACCAGTTTGTTAAATTGCTGGGGTTGTGCTTCAAATTTGGGTCTCAGCTTCCTACCAACCAAAGTGAAAGGGAGCTCATTATATAACATATTTCTTACATTGAAGAGGAGAGTAAGACTTTCTAATTCCTAAAAAAAGACAATTTCTGGTTTTAACGAGTGATAAAACTCATTAGCTCAACAAGAACTGCAAATTCAGAAATTAGTACATTTTGTTTGCTGTTTCTGTTTTGTTTTGCATTTAGTAGAGGCTAAATGAATGTAATTAAAGTTCTACTGATCCAACTTAATTTAAAAACTCAAAGTAGTAGAAAGATAACATGTCATCAAATATAATTTCTCTCAATCAGATACAGGATAAAAGTTGAACAACACGTAACTTAAAAATAATAACCTTATCTTACAGTCAGAAATATCTATTATTTTCATATAAGAATAACCTATTTATTTCTTAGTTTAAAGCTCCTTGAGGGCAACAGTCTTATCTCCTAGTTCCTTTGTATTTTTCACTGAGGTATGGTCACAGTGGATATAAATTCACTAATAAAGAAGAAAAAATAAACTTCACCACTGGTAGGTCTTATTGTTTGTATTTTTGGTGGGTAGGGGACATATTTTTACCTTATAACAGTCTCCTCCAGGAATAATTTCCTGAATATATACCAATGGGCCTTCATTCCGGTTAATTCCTCCTAGTATCTTCAGGCCAAGGCCTGTTTCCTTGGTAATTGTAATCACCTGAAAGGCAGGATCCCTAAGATAAAGTAAATTAGCACACACAGGTTAGTCTAGAGATCTGTACCTATTTTTTTCTTTAAACTACTTATTAAATCAAATTCTTAGATCTAGACCAGCGGCCCCTAACCTTTTTCGGCACCAGGGACTTATTTCGTGGAAGACAATTTTTCCATGGGAGGTGGAGAGGGGATGGGGGTGCAAAGAGGCGATGGTTTCGGGATGATTCAAATGCACTACATTTATTGTGCACTTTATTATTACATTGTAACATATAATAAAATAATTATATAACTAACAATAATGTACAATCGGGGGAGCCCTGAGCTTGTTTTCCTGCAACTAGACAGTCCCATCTGGAGGTGAGGGGAGACAGTGACAGATCATCAGCCACTAGATTCTCATAAGGAGCACGCAAGCTAGATCCCTCACATGCACAGTTCACAAAAGGGTTCGTGCTGCTACGAGAATTGAATGTCACCACTGATCTGACAGGAGGCAGAGCTCAGGCAGTAATGCTCGCTTGCCCTCAGCTCACCTCCTGCTGTGTGGCCTGGTTCCTAACAGACTACAGACCACTACCAGTCTGCGGCCCAGGGGTTAGGGACCCCTGATCCAGACAACCTAAAATACTTAGTACTTACTAGCAATGACATTTTTAGAAGTATGGTGACATAACAGCAATTAAATGAGTTTGCTTGCCTATTATCTACAAAACCAAAACACAAAAGAATTTACAATGATAATGCTTATTTCTTTGGAGTAGAACAAAAATTTATTAAAGGTGATGGAAAAGATTTGCTTTTACCTGGTTATTAGACTACCTGAAGAATTCCAAAACTAAATATTTTAAGTAAGTAGCTTTAAAAGACATGCCTGTGGCCTTTAAAGCAAAGTTAATGTGACTTCCATTTGAATCTCAAAATTTATCTTTTTAATTTAGAAAGAATATTTTCTTGGTACAAAGTACTTGTTTCAACTGTAATTTCTGCCAGACATAAAAGCAATGCCATTTGAAAAGAAGGGACTGTAAAAAAAGTCCTGCAAAAGGAATATCCAAGTTGCATTTCTGAATACCTAGGTCAGACCAGAGACTTTCACTGGTCAAACAAAACTTGAATTAAGTTTGAAATAAGACTGAGGGCTGCCTGCTTACTTATTATGTACTGAGTACTGTGCTAAACAATACCTAAATAATGACATTTAATTTAATATTTATAAAATCCTTAAGATTCTTATCCTTATTTTTTTAAAGGACCCAAAATTCAGGTAGGTTAACTTGATGGCCCAAGAGTGAGCCCAGTCAGTCTTACCTCAGAGGCAAAATGTGATATGTAATCTACTTTGTTGTTGTATTAGAGCCACTGTTGAATATAGGACTTCCAGCTATCTTCAAAAACATCGAATAACTGAAACTACTATTAAAAAAAGAGTTACTTCATATCTTACATGATTATAGTTTTTAGAAAAAGCTTTCTTAGCTTCCACCATAGAAATTCTAAGAATATCTTTAAGAAAACTGTTGCATTCAAAAAAATAATTTCTAAAAAGAAGAAAGAAAATTTTTTAAAAAGGATATAGCACTCCCTGTTTTTGATATTTTGCTCTCCATGTATAACATCATTTAGAGCTGTATTACAGGTATACTGAATTCAGCTCTAATTTGGGAAGGTCTCTCTGGTTTCTAGGGCAATAGTCAGTCAGCTAGAAAACAGGCAGAGAGGACAGGGTCCAAGGGTCCAAATGCACCCTGAATTCATTCATTCTTTTTTTTTTTTTTTTTTTTTTTTTTTGAGACGGGGTCTTGCTCTGTCCCAGCTGGAGTGCAGTGGTGTGATCTCGGCTTACTGCAACCTCTACCTCCCAGGTTAAGTGACTCTCCCACCTCAGCCTCCTAAATAGCTGGGATTACAGGTATGTGCCACCACACCCAGCTAATTGTTGGTATATTTGGTAGAGACAGGGTTTCACCATGTTGGCCAGGCTGTTCTCAAACTCCTGACCTCAAGTGATCCGCCCCCTCAGCCTCCTAAAGTGCTGGGATTACAGGCATGAGGCACTGCCCCTGGCCAATAAACCCATTCTTTACGGGATAGTAGATTGCAAAAACATAAATGAGTAAAGCCTAGAAATGAAAGAGAAGGTAAGAAAGGGAAGTAAGGTGCCTTATTAGATCTCTCCACTAACTCTTAAACCCTCCAAATGTGAATGTCCTTCACTGGGGGCACAATAATCTCCAGCATATATTATTGTTTCAGTGCAGGATCTTACTTTTCTAATTCTAACAAAGCGTTATTAGCACAGCAGTTTAGTGCTGTTAGTATTTTTTCTCTATAAATCTATCCATATATTTTCTGAATTAATATCCACATATTTTCTGAATTGCTATCTTACTACTTAAACAGTTTTAGATCTTATTTTTTTTCTTACACAGAATTATTATAAGCAATGTCTATGTTGTTAAAAGTTCTTCTTAAACATAAATTTATATGTTCATGGCAGCATAAAATTTACATACACGACTAGGACCTTATTTTAAAACTCTTCTATTGTTAAGATTTTAGATTATATACTTTTTTCCTATTAAATATTAAAATAGTTCTGCTAAACTTTACTCATAATAAGAGAATTACAAGTTAAAACTGCAGAGATACTACTACTCACCTACCAGACCAATGAAAATTTAAAACTTCAACAACATACTCTGATGACAAAGCTATGGGAAACAGGCATTTTTGCACACTGCTGGTGGGAATGCAAAATGGTACAACTTCTAAAGAGATAAATTGGTAACCTCTAACAAAAAAAACCCTCTGGTCCAGCAATTCCATTTCTAGGAATCTATCCCAAAAATACTCTGGTAAAAAATAGAAAATGACTTATCTGCTAGGTTATTCATTTTGGCATAATTTGTATTCACCAGAAATTGCAAACAATACAAAGGTCCATCCATAAGGTACTGGCTGAATAAACCATGGTACATCCACACCGTAGAATATTATGCAGTTATAACAAAAAACAAGGAAGATTTCTATTAACTGATATGAAGGGATCACCAGGATATACATTAAAACAAAAAGGCAAGGTCAAAACAGTACACATGATACCTTTTACTTAAGAATATTCTGGGGAGCGGAATCCAAATATATATAATTATCATGTGTACATATATTATATATGTGTATATTTATTTTTATATATATGCATTGGCTTAAACAAAAGGAAGCACTACAAAAGGACCAATAATAAAAACAACTTTTTGTAGAGAGAATGAGGGCACACAGTGAAGACTAGACTAAGAGCAAGATTTTTTTAAATATACCTTGTTAAAGGTATGTTTTATGTTTTCAAAATGGCCACCAATTCCTCCCATTCCTGTCTGCATGCATCTTGGTAATGTGACTTTACTGCTTCCTTTCATTAAAAGCTAAGTCTAGGCCGGGCACAGTGGCTCACGCCTGTAATCCCAGCACTTTGGGAGGCCGAGGCGGGCAGATCATGAGGTCAGGAGATCAATACCATCCTGGTTGACACGGTGAAACCCCGTCTCTACTAAAAATACAAAGAAATTAGCCGGGCATGGTGGTGGGCACCTGTAGTCCCAGTTACTTGGGAGGCTGAGGCAGGAGAATGGCATGAACCCGGAAGGCAGAGCTTGCAGTGAGCTGAGATTATGCCACTGCACTCAAGCCTGGGCAACACAGCCAGACTCCGTCTCAAAAAAAAAAAAAAAAGAAAAGAAAAAAGCTAAGTCTATATCTCCACTCCTTGAATTTTTACTTGGTCATTTAAATTGCTTTGGCCAATGAGATACCAGCAAATGTGAGGAAAATGGATATTTGGAAAACACCTGTGCTTCTGCCACCAGGCAAAAAGCTTGAGCCAGCCTCCGGAAGAATGACAGACTAGTTCTAAAGAGACCTCAGCCATTCAGCCTTCCTAGCTGAGGCCTCACAAGATGTAAATGAGGCCATCCTACATTATCTGGAATAGAGCAGAACTGCTCAACCAACCCACTGAATCATGAGAAAGAATAAATGCTTATTGTTTTAAGGGACTTTAGGGTGGTTTGTTAGTCACCAATAGTTAATCTTATCAAAATTTTTAACAGAATTATAGAATATTCTAGATATTAAAAAGTCAAAATTTAAAAAAGAAATCTCAGAAGAGTTTTTAAAAATGAATTTTATAATTGTTTATTTTTTATTATTTTTAGAGACAGAGTCTTGCTCTGTTGCCCAGCTGGAGTCCAGCGACTATTAACAGGTGCAATCACAGCATACTACAGCCTCAAACTCCCAATCTCCCGAGCAGCTGGGACTACAGGCATGCCCTACAGGCATGCCCTACTGTGCCTTGTACAGATGACTTTAAAGAGAATGCAGATTTTGTTCTATACACTGATTTACACTGAAAGGTAATTCAATGTATTACTTTACTTACTACTCATTACTGCTATCCTAGACCACATTAGACAGCTAGATGTAAAAAACTTTTAATCAAATGTTCATTAGTAGTTTACATATTTCAAACTATATTTCAAAATGTATTAAATTTAAAAGTTACTTTTCAAGTAGACTGGATGGTACTACAGTAGATGTATTTTTATTCATGCTTTCACCAAAGTAGCTTTGGATTTAACAGCTGTATAAACGAAGATCTTGATGAAGAGTCTAGAAATTCTTCTTTTCCTAGGATTGAAGAAGTAGAAATTAAATTGTCAGGTCTTAGAACTGTCAAATTTGATTCCAACTGTTCGTAAAAACATTATATACACTTGGCACATAAATAATATAAGCCTGTGTATAGATGTTAGATGTATGTATTTTGAGTTATGGCATTTTAGTCACTGACAATAACATCAGAGAAGTGTAAAGACAACTCATTAGATAGATAGATACATGTTTATATCATTATGAATATCCATATCTATATAAAATCTTCATTATCTGGCAAAAGTGAAGAATACAGCTAAGCTTTAGGTAACTATTACAACTTCCACCCTTGGTAAGCTTAAAAATCACATAATAGTTAAAGATTGAGGAAAATGTCTCCGGCGAGCACAAGGCTATGAAGCTTATAGTCAGAAAAGTAATTATCCAATGCATTTGAAAAAAACTAAATTCTTATTATCTTACCAACTATCTTGAGGCACTTCCTGCAGATCCTATATTACTCTGACTAATATTATTCCAGGAACTTCTTAAATGGCTTTCCTATGAAGAGAAAAAAAATATGCTTTTAATGTCTTATATTGTTCCACTGTGAAAATTACAGAGAATAGTGCAGTTTCATTGAATTAAAACAAACTGTATTTGAACAGAGATTTACCACCTTTTCATAAGAAAAATGAATGAAGCAAAGGAACTTAAAGTTGACAAAGACACTAGGATCATTTAGTACAACTCTCTTCCTGAAGAAATGAAGAGCTAGATTCTGAGACTGTGTGGTTTTCCCTCACAAATGAAAAATAGTGTTTTTTTTATCTTCTTCTCCTCCTAACTAGAACTCAGGTTATAGTCTACAGGATGGACCTTGAGATCTGATAGGCCTGGGTTCTCATTTGAAAGTTCGGGCTTCTCCAAGCCTCGGTTTCCACAAAGGTACAGTGGGTGCCTTGATTGTGGTGATTTCACAAATGGACACACATGTCAAATGTAACAAACTGTCTCACTTTAAATATCTGCTGTTTGTTGTAAATCAATTATAGCTTAACAAAGTTAAACTTTAAAAAACCCGATTTTCAGTTAAAAATGGCATCTTGACCTTGGCACATATCTTCTTTCCCTCCCAACAGCCAACTAATATGAAAGTCTTAGGGTAAAGAGTTACAAACAGTATAAACTCAGAATGTTGAAGAGTAAATGGGAAAAGAGCCATTGGATGAAAATTAAGTTTCTGGAAGATAAAAAATAGATGGTTGGGTGACAATTGGTAAGAGGGCTGAAGAAGCTAAGATTTAGGGCAGTGCTTCTTAAACATTTTTTAAGTCTGAGCACACACATAATGGTAATATTTGTATGGCATACTAAGCTAAAGAAAGGTGATATCCTCTGAAAAGCAGCACATCAGCAACTGATTCACAACAAAATTCTGGCCTAGGAAACAGGTGCAGGAGGAATGTATCTTAAAGAATCCCAGAGAAACTGAGGACTCAGAAACAAAAAGTTCTAGGCAGAACAAAACTGAGAGATTGAGGACTAAAATCAAGAGGATCATCCTATCTTTTCTTCAACCACTGTATGCAGAAGAAATGAACTGAATGGGCCCCAAACACAAAACAACTACTTTTGAGAACCTAACATAGCGATATATTCACTGGTCTGGGTGGTAAAAACACATTTTGACTTCACAGCCTCTGTAGTAGCAAGCGACAGGAACCATGGAAGCATGCAGATCAACAATAGCCAGAGACATGAAGCCACCAAGCCACAATGTCGGTAGCAAAAGTCCAATGACCATGAAGTAAGAAAGTTATTCAGTACCCATGAGGAAAAGAAGGGCCACCTGAGGGAGGAGCTTACAATCCTTGGGCTTTGACTAGCAGTCACTCAGAGTCAAGAGCCACCGCAGCTGTCCACAAGACTGATATAGCCATGGAAGAGAGTTCAATTCTAAAACCAAGTTTGCATAAGTTCATTATACACTGCTTTAATAATGCATGCATGGAGCAGATTCTCAAACCTCAAGAGAGGTCATTCTCATATAACAATAATAACAGTAACTACCATTAATTGGCACTGTGTTTCACATACTATGTATTCCAAATGTATTTATTTAATATTGTGGAAAATGTACTGGACCTAAGTTAAAAAAAGAAAAGAAAAGAGAAGAAAAGAAATGCAGAGTTCAAATGGCAATATTGCCATGTGTTAGTAATATGGCATTAGAAAAACTGCCTAACCTCTTAGCATCTCCTCATATTAAGTAAGGAAGGAATAGTAGCACCTTGCTCAAAAACAGATGTGAAAAATTGAGCAGTGTTTCTACTGGTACCAAAGTGAGTAAGATCCTCATCTTTGGTGAGTTGTTCTAACTGGACACAGGTCCCCAGGTCCCCTGGGAACATATCCAAGTCTAATGATGTATAAATGCTACTGTACAACACATTCCATATAATATACTTAACAAGACATTTTAAAACATTTCTATTTTAAGGTGCAAAATAAAATTTAGGTGTTTATTCCATTCACTTAACATGTTGGCAGTGTCCTAAGTGCTAGAGATGAGATGAGATCAGGAGGGGCGAAGTGCTCTGACAGCAGTATACACAGGGAGTATGGAGAAAGGCTGCGTAACCTGGGATCTAAGTCATCATTAAACACCAATACAGCCAGGCGCCATGTCACAGGATTTTCTTCCCACAAGAACCCCACAAGGGAGGTATTATTAACCCAATTTTATACAAAAGAAAAATAAGTCATATAGAAAGTATGTGACTTGTCCATTGTCACAGGCTAGTTGTAAAGTAGAGTTTGAATCCTGCTCTTTCTTGCTCCAAACCCAAGCTGTTTCTACTACAGTATGGTGGAAAATTAATTCAGGTAAAAATCTTGATTCACCAAAAAAGTAGAATGAGAGAGTAAGAGTAGTAATGTGTTATCTCTTTTATATAAAGATGACACTACTGATTAAACAGAAGTGGGTTTAATCTTATGCATCCCAACAGTGGGCTTATTTTTTGTATTAACAAGGTATTCATTGTCATGTCCTTAAATATCATAACATGCCTGTCCTTTCCCTCTCCTTTGCCTGCTTCCTACTCTTTCTTTATACAAGCTTGCAAGGCCCTCAACCAACAGGGATTCTAGTAATGTTACATACACACCACACACACACACACACACACACACGCCACCCTCAAGTTCCCATAATTAATAAATAACACAGAAGGAAAACATTCTGTTCTTTGACTAAAAATATGCACATTGAAGACAAATATATTGTTATTCTAGTTTGGTGAATCATAAGAGGGAAACAGTTAGGTCAGCAAAAACAGAGAAAGTAGAACATTGGAGAAAAAAAAATCTTGTTGTATAAGATGAATCTATTCCAGAAAACTTAAATTAGAGCTTTTCTTTGATAAATCTGTTTACTTATGATCTCATTAAAACAATCTTCATCCCATATAATTAGAAATCTCATCAGATAAAAAAAAAAATCTGCCCATAACGCATATGGTGTTTGAGTAAGACTTAGTAATTTATATTCTCAGACATGGTATTCAATAAAAGCAGTTCTTTTCACTGGACAAAAAATAGAGAAAATAAAAGAGATAAAAATATCTTCTGCCAGAAATTATAGTAAATATTAATTTAATGAAATTACAAAAATGCCATAATGAAATTGATAGAAATTGCCAAATATCCCTCAGTCAGGGTTGTACTAATTTACTATCTCACCAACAATAGTGCCTGTTACTCTGAATTTTCTCCACTATGGTATACTAAATAACTTTTGGATTTTTGTCAGTCTTATTGATGAAAATGGTATCTCAAGGTGGTTGGAGTGAAGCTGAAGAGTTTTTTATGCTTTAAGAACCATTCAGTATCTTCTTTTATGTGAACTGTGTTTTTTTTTAACACCTTTTGCCAATTCTTCTATTTATTGTTAGGTCTTTTTCTGTTCAGTTTCTAGGAGTTCTTAAATCTTACAGAAATTCTCTATCAGCACTAAGAATTGCAAATATATCCCCCGCCCCCAACACTTTTCTTCTGGGTTATAGGCTTTTTGTTACGCAAAAGTTTGTGGCTAACTTTATGAATCTTTTATGATTTCCAGGTTTTAGGTCAAATTAGAAACTCCTTGCCCACTCCAAAGTTATAAAGAATTCTCTCATATTTTCTTCTAGTACTCTTATGGTTTCATTTTTAAATATTTGATCCATTTGGAATCCATCGTAATATAAAGTACAAATCCAACTCATATTTTTCCCAAGAAGACCACCCCATTGTCTCAACCACATTTATTAAATAACCCATCTTTTCCCCACCATTTTGAGATACAACTTTCATCATATACAAAATCTCTTAAGGGTTTGGGTCTACTTCTGTAATTTTTATTCTGGGCCTTTGGTTAGTCTGTTTATTTGTACACCAATGCCATTCTATTTTAATTACAGAGGCATTATCATATCTAGTAAGGCCAATCACCTCTCATTTGTTCTTTTGTTAACCAAGTTTCCCGGTTGTTTTTGGTTATTTATTTTTACACATTAAATTCAAAGTATTCTTATCTTGTTTAAAAAACAAAACAATGCTATTTGTAAGGGAATCATACTAAATTTACAAATTAATTGAAGACATATTGTTATCTATGATGTTATTTTGAGTCTTCCTATCCAAGAATTTGGTATCACTTTCCATTTGTTCAAATCTTCTTTTGTGATCTTCTATAGCAGGGGTGGCCAATCTTTTGGCTTCCCCAGGCCACACTGGAGGAAGAAGAATTATCTTAGGCTACACACAAAATACACTAACACTAATGATAGCTGATGAGCTTAAAAACAAATTAACAACAACAACAACAATGCAAAAAACCTCATGTTTTAAGAAAGTTTATGAATTTGCGTTGGAACACATTTAAAGCTGTCCTGGGCTCCATGCAGCCCATGGGCCACAGGTGGGACAAGCTTGTTTCTATGGTGTTTTAAAGTTGCCTTCACAGTGACCTTGTGAGGCAGGAGAATAGAGTTTGGAGGCAGGGAGCCTAAGGCTGATTGGTGCTGACTTCCTAGAACTGAATCAAAAGGAAAACCCTACCTTTCCAAAAGGATCAGAGGCTACTCCCTTTGCATTGCCTGGCAGATGAAAAATGGAAAGTACTTCTGATTGGTTGCAGGTCACTCCTTCATTTACATAGGGTGCAACCAAGTAAACAATGGAAAACCTCTAGAGAAAGTTTAAACCCCAGAAAATTCTGTAACCAGCTCTCTTGAGCCACTTGGTCCAGCCTGTTTCCACTCTGTGGAGAGTACTTTCATTTCAGTAAATCTGTGCTTTCATTGTTTCATTCTTTCATTGCTTTGTTTATGCATTTTGTCCAAATCTTTGTTCAAAGTGCCAAGAACCTGGACGACTTGTAGTCAAGACCCTGCACTGGTAACAGTTGCACATTTCTTATTTAGTTACTTCCTAGGTATTATTATTTTTTTATTGTTAATTTAATGTCTTTTAAAAATATACTATTTTATACATAACAAAAAATGTTTTGGGAAAGCTTTAAGTGTATTATCTTCTAGAAAATAATTTCCCTCCCACCCCAAATTCTGCTTGATTATATGATTATATATATGTCTTCATTTAAAAATGTTACTAACAAAGCAGTGGAAGAAAAAACCAGGCACAATTCATACGTGTTATATTTTTGTTAAAAATTATGTAACTGTAATATATTGGTTTACATACAAGTGCATTTTACTTAACACTTCAACACACACACATAGACACCTGTCACAAACAAATAACTAGACAATTTATTGAGCTATCATTACAAAGTCTAAAATAATACATTTAGAATAGACGTATAAAGGCTTTGTAAGCGAAAGCCTAATTCCCATCCTTCCTTGCCAAAGTACTTTTATATTTACTCTGAGGTACTTAACGAGCTGTAAGGTCAAGAGCTCTAATGTCTTTTTAGTTGTTTGTCTAAAGTGAAATGATCACAAGAAGGAAACGGAAGGACAGTATGATACCATTGAAGGCAAGATTTGTTGCTTTAATACTAAGTCCAAACAATCTTTTCATAATAAAAGTGTTAAAAAGCTCATAAGAAAAGTGCTTTGTCGAAGCTATTGGCTATCTAGAGGTGTCTAAAGATACATTAAATTATCTCGATAAAATGGGGATTTTCAGACAGATCTGGCATGTTCAGGGTGGTATGGCTGTAGACTGGGGAATTGCAGCTCATATTGCGTATGAGGGCTTACGCTTATATCGTTAGTGAGGGAACAAAAGAAAAGAAAGGGGTTAAAGGAGGCTTTTTCTTAGCAGAGAGCACTGTTAGCTTTTCCAGGGGCAAAAAGGAGAGATTTAATTGCTTTCTTGGGTTCACACACTATATAAAGTAACCAGATTCCTGATAGAGCAATAAGGACACATAGGGCACTCCTTGATTTTATGTTCAAAAAGGAAGATGTGGCTGGGGTCAGAAGTATCTAAAAATGCTAGGTAAGTATGGTTTGTAAAATATCCCTTAACAGTGAAAATTCAGCACATTTAATAAACAATTATGAACAATAAAGAAAAAGAGGGTTAGAAAAAGTGAGAGAACAGAAACATTTTCACAAGTGGAACCTGGGGAAATGGGATATCAGTAATGGTGGAAAATCCAAACCCACGATTTTTCTACCAAAGGCAGGATACTAGTTCATTTTAATACTCTGCGGTTGGCAAGGAGTGATTCAGCAAACACAGAAGTATTTGTTAGTTCATAAGTATCATTACAGAATAGTTAGTAATTATAAAATATCAGAAACCTCAAAAATATGTAAAAATTGATAATTGGTTAAATAATTTACAGTACAATGATGTCAAACAATACTATGTAATCATCAAAAATGGTCTAGGTAAAAAACAGCAGCAAGGTGAAAACAGAATGTATAGAATAATTTAATCTTTTAAAATTACATTTATTAAAAATACACAATAAAATGTAAACAATAACTGACAATTGGAACTACTATTTTTATTTACTGTTTTTATTTCCTTCTTTAAATTATTCTTTAGTTTTTGAATGGCTTAAAACAAGGATATATACTTTGATATATTATTTGGATAAAGAAGGAAAAATACCAAAAAAGCTACCAGGTTTGAGTGTACCTTCTTGGCATCTAATATTTAAAATCAGCTCTTTCTGTCTCCTTTAATGTCATTTTCTCCTTTCATCTTCATTTGCTAAGGTATCAACAAATGTTGCAATTTAAATAACACAGATCTGGTGTTTCCCAAAGAAAATCAGCTATATCCTTTAAATAACTTCTTATGACAACCCCTTTGTAAGCAAATTGACAGGCAGTAGAAATAAATACACTTATTTTCTGCTATAATTTAAAAAGAAAGATGACTCATAGCAAAGAAGCTCATAGTACATATTACACAGTACATATATTTCATGACTTTTTTATTGCATTGGGAAGAGTACTGGTCTAGAGGGTAGATGCCCAGTAGCCATATGACTTTGTTTTTTTTTTTTTTTTTTTTTTTTTTTTTTTTTTTTGAGACGGAGTCTCGCTCTGTCGCCCAGGCTGGAGTGCAGTGGCGCGATCTCGGCTCACTGCAAGCTCCGCCTCCCGGGTTCACGCCATTCTCCTGCCTCAGCCTCCCGAGTAGCTGGGACTACAGGCGCCCACAACCGCGCCCGGCTAATTTTTTGTATTTTTAGTAGAGACGGGGTTTCACCGTGGTCTCGATCTCCTGACCTTGTGATCCGCCCGCCTCGGCCTCCCAAAGTGCTGGGATTACAGGCGTGAGCCACCGCGCCCGGCGCCATATGACTTTGAGTAGCCACTTACTCTAATCCCTAGTTTCTTCATATGTACGATGTCAAAATCACTCATCAAATGATCTTTAAAGGTTCTTTCTTGGCTCTACAAATCAAAAATTTTCTGGCAGTCTTATTAAGCTACAAGTCCCCCAGTGTTTTTGAGGGAAAGATTTTCTTTTTAAAATATACATCCACCTCTAAGATCAGTATGGCCCATGAATGGGAGGGAGTAGGCTGCAGTAGGTCATTTGGGAGGGATCAGAGTGGAGGGAAAAGTGTACTGGTATAGTGACATTTCACATTAAGGTCATTTCAAAAGAGGAAGAGGGCACAATGATGTTGGCTGCTCAACAATCTGTCTGGTTTCTGTGGACTGACAAGTTAGAAATGCCTATTTATTTATTCACTAAAGCTAGTATTAAACATGTAAATATTTCTTCCTATAAAGTTAGATGTATTATACTTGAGAAGACAAAAAAATGACAGCATTTAGAAACTGCTAACTTGTTTTATACCTTATCACAGCAGAGATTCTTCAAGATAACATCAGCTATTTATATAATCCTAAGGTTGTTTAAGAAAATTGGCAAAATCAGGAATGACTATTTTCCCTTGGCTAAACTTAACTGATCATTTTTAAACAACATAAAAGTTTCAGGAAACCAAGATACAAAAGATCAAAGAGTTATAGTCATCCCTCAGGATCTTCAGGTAACTTGTTCCAGGACCCTGCAGATACCAAAATTAGAAGATATTCAAGT
Source organism: Macaca fascicularis (assembly GCF_037993035.2). Lineage (NCBI taxonomy): Eukaryota > Metazoa > Chordata > Mammalia > Primates > Cercopithecidae > Macaca > Macaca fascicularis. Next base: position 51,717,398 of record NC_088390.1, read on the forward strand.
CCCTGATATAAAATGATGTAGTATTTGCACATAACCTATGCATATCCTCTCCTTATACTTTAAATCACCCCTAGATTAACTATAATACCAAACACAACGTAAATATGTTATGCTATATTATTTAGGGCATGATGACAAGAAAAAGTTTGTACATGTTCAGTAAAGACACAGCCGTTGAGGCCTGATGTTCATTTTCAATCTGTGATTGGTTGAATCTGTATATGTGGAACTTGCAGATACTGATGGCCAACTGTATTTTATTCTCTTTTATTCTGTACCCAAAGGCAATATTCCCTTTGCTATTGCATGTTTTTTTTCTTTCAAGAACCTAAGGCATTCAGAAATGCTGCTCATTTGTCTTGGGGGTTTTACCAAAATGCCAGGGGTTCGGTTTAGGTCCTGTTGCTTGCTACACAGAAAACCAATCACTGAAAGAAGGAGTATTGCCAGGGAAGAAGGCTTTAATGGGTGCTGCAGTCAAGGAGATGGGAAATTTGTATCCCTCTGCCCGACTAGCTAAAATTAGGGGCTTACATGGCAGGGAAAAAAATGTAACTGACTGGAAAAACAGGAATTAGGGAGGCATAAGGAAGAGGAGTTGGTCAACAGGTAGCAAGTGATTGGTTAGGCTAGCGGTCTCCAACCTTTTTGGTACCAGGGACCAGTTTTGTGGAAGACAATTTTTCCACGGATCTCAGGGTGGGGGATGGTTTCAAGATGAAACTGTTCCACCTGAGATCATCAGGCATTAGATTCTCATAAGGAGCATGCAACCTAGACCACTCGCATGCACAGTTCACAATAGGGTTCTCACCCCTGTGAGAATCTAATGCTGCCACTGATCTGTCAGGAGGTAGAGCTCAGGAGGTAAGGCTCACTCACCCTCCACTCACCTCCTGCTGTGTGGCCAGGTTCCTAACAGGCCACAGACGGACACTAGTCTGCAGCCTAGGGACTGGGTACCCCTGGGTTAGGTAGTCATGATGGGTGAGGGGTCTGGTGTCATATTGTCCTGATGCAATGATCTGGTAAGTTTCAGTTCCTTGATAGTACCTGGGAGGCCTGATGGTTGGTTTCTTGAGAAAGTAACTCAGATAAGACAAATTTAACTTTCTCAAGTTTTAACAATGGGAGAATCAATTTCTATGTTTATTCAAAGAAACTATTAACGTCAGTTCTATGGGACAACTGGTCGTATTTCAGGATGCGTAAGCATCTGCCTGTAACACATAGCCCAACTCACTGGGAAACATCAGAAAACTACTTCAAAGAAAGTCTCAGTCTTCTTGAAAGGAGTCTTCAGCAGCACAACAGCTCACTGCTCTCAGAAGTTTCCTTAGGCTCCCTGCCTTCTGTTTGCTTTCATGCATGCATTCATCCACCAAACATTTAACTCAGTACAATTATGTGCAGGTATCACACCAAGGGCTTGTGATATTATGGTGAACAAGTCAAGATCATTGCTCTTTAGGTATTTACATTCTAGTGGTGGGAGAAAAACAATAAAAAATGATACAATTAAATGAACTAGATTTCAGATACTGAAAGGAGATAGCAAATGTGACTAAGGAGAGAAGGGCTAATTTAGACCGGGGATGGTGTCCCAGCTAAGATCCAAATAAATCAGCTGTGAAGAAAGCTGACGGACAAAGCATTCCAGGCAGAGAAAAGGTTTGAGGGCAGTAAAACAAACTTGAGGTGTTTACAGAAAAGAAAGAAGTGCAACTAGAGCGTGGTGAACAGGGAGAGAGTGGCAGAAGATAAGGTTAGAGAAGTAGACAAGGTCTGGATTTCCTAGGGTCTTACGGGCTATGGTAGCAAGTTTGGAGTTTTGATCATATTTCACTTACCCTGACTATTCTCAGGAGACCTGAATTTGCCTTTTCCTTTCTCTCTTACCTTTAACCTTCTAAAGGTTAAAAGTAAAGGCTCTAAAGGCTCTCCACTTTGGTCTCCACTTTTGTACTTTCCCGAGTTTTATGCCTTTGCCTTTAATCATATAATTAAACTGTGCTTTGGCCTGAATCATGTGAGACTGTCAGTCAGTGCATTTGAGATATAATATTGTGCCTTTATCTATATCTGTATGTGTATCTATATATCTATTTACATCTTGACCAGGACTGGCTGCATAAATTGCAGGGCCCAATACAAAATGAAAATGCAAGTCCCCATGTTAAATAATTATTAAGAATTTTTAGCAGGGCATGGTGGTATGCACCTGTAATCCCAGCTACTCAGGAGGCTGAGGCAAGAAGATCACTGGAACTTGGGAGGCAGAGGTTGCAGTGAGCCGAGATCATGCCACTGCACTCCAGCCTGGGCAACAGAGTGAGACTCCGTCTTAAAAACAAAAAAGAATTTCAAGATGCTGACAGCAGAGCATTAAAAATAAACACAGGGCTTATCTAAGTGGGGTAGGAATCAGGAGTTGGAACCAAACTGAGGATCAGCTAAAAAGTTCCTGGATAGAAGCAGCTTTCCATAAGACATGGCCACTGGTGTGCCACATCAGTTTACTATCACCATGGCAACGCACAGACCTTACCACCCCTTTCCACGGCAATGACTCTACAAACTGGAAGCTACCACACTCATCCCAGAAATTTCTGCATAAACTGTTCCATGATTTGCATATAATTAAAAGTGGGTATAACTATGAGTGCAAAACTGCCTCTAAGCTGCTATTCTGGGCAGAGCATCTGTGGGGTAGCCCCACTCGGCAAGAAGCAGAATCTCTGCTGCTTACTGTACAATGCCACTCCAATAAAAGTTGCTGTTTAACACCACTAGCTTGCTCTGGAATTCTCTTCTGGGCCAAGCCAAGAACCCTCCTGGGCTAAGCCCCAATTTAGGGGTTTGCGTGTCCTACATCATAAGTGAGGGGCCCTTTTAAGAGCAGGGTCTTGTGTGACTGCACAGGTCATATTTTCATGAAGCTGGTCCTGATTTTGATAAACATTACTTGAATTAATAAATGCCTTCTATTGATAAATGATTTGTTTTCCTTTCATATTATCTGTCAATCATATAAACTCAAGAGCTTTTAAATGGAGTAGCTCCTCAAAAAGATGGCACAGAGGCCACTGCCAGGAAATAAGAAACTAAGATATCAAAACCGACTGAGACGACTTCAGGGCATTATTGTGCACTAATTGGAAAACAATAATTACCCTGCCTTTTCTTAAGCAAACACAATATATTTGTACTTACTGTTTATTCAAATACATTACTCTTATTCTTTTAGATACAAGTATTGTAATAAATAGCTACTAAATAAACAGTTGTTAGTATTGTTGGAATTACTGTTAGATATTTCACATTCCTAAATGAGTTCAGGAGCTTTATTAGGAAAACCACCAGAAAATACAGTTCAGTGATGACCACCATATTAAGACTGAAGACCCAATTTCCTTAACTTATGTTATGGATTAAAAATACCAAAATTTAAAATAATACACCTTTATAATCCACAGAAAGCCTAAAAATCAATAATCAGATAAGAAAATATTATGTGAATATCAAAATGGCTTATATGAAAAATAACTTACATATTTTACCTAATATATAAAATTGGACATGATTATAGCTAACCAGAAAGAGTTTACAAGGTCTAATTGTTTATTGCTGAAGAATAATATTGCAAATTAACGGTGTCAAATCTAAAATGTTAGTCCAGCTCTTGATATTTAAAACATGTAATCAACACCTATACCTACAAAACAGGGTTGGATTAGCCCTGCCCTGAGGAGCTCTCATTCCATTCATGGTATAACCCATTATTTGGCATTAGTTATCATAACGATTTACGCATTATTACAAGCACACTCAGACTCACAAAAATCGCAGCCCAGGCTTATGCATTCATTTAAAGCTTCAGAGAAAAAAATATACATTTCAGCATCTCCCAGTGTTGTGTTGTTATTGTATCTATGCATATTGACAGACCTTTCATCATCATGAGAACTCCTTGTATCCAGGTTATAACCTTGGTCTCTGACCCCAGTCCTATGCTCAACTCTGTCTAAACTGTTCTAGCTTTGAAATAACTTCAAATGTGCCATCTTATAAACAGGCATCTAACCACGTTAATGATGATTTTCACCTGAGACAAAAGTAAAGCAGTATTTTCTAACATAGAAAAGAAAGGCTTCTGTGTTTTTGTTGTTGTTTTGTTGTCATTCATTGCAAAGCTGCTTTCTACAAGATGCAGTAAAAATAGCAAGTTGTACGGAGTCAGAAAAAATCCAGGCTTAAACTCCAGCTCTGCCACGACCCAACTGATTAGGCTTGGACAAGTTAACTCATCATTCTAAGCCTGCTTCCCCTATTCATGGACTGAGCTTGGGAAAAGAGTAGCGGAAACGGCCTATGTGTCTAGAACCAAACTTCCTAACCGGCCTTTCCTCCTTCCTCCTACCCCTTCTAAAATGTCTGCAGCTGAACTTCCTAAATACAGTTTTCTCTTTCCTTCTTCCTCGTCACTTTTGTCTTGCTGAGTTTTTGGATGGTGTCCAGTGGGCAGCATATTTAATACCCAGCTTTGGGCTGACATACCAGGCAGAGATGAATTCACTTGTCTGGGGTCAAGCTTTCAGCCATAGTAATCTGCTTACATATGGGGGGAATTGAGCAAATAAGAACATACATTGAAGATAAAGGTAGCCAGATTTCCTGCTGTTGAACACACAAATGCATACTTGTTTATACACACAAATTCTCTAGGGTCTCTCTGCTGAGAAAGGCCAGTAATGAACACCTCTAGTGCTCAGAGCTTGTTTTTAAATACGACTTTCCACTAAAGAAACCAAAATTCCTGGCAGAAACGGCTGATTCCAAGGCAGGTCAGGAAAATACAAGATAAGCGTGGCACGTTGTTGTGCTAGAAAATAAGGAAGTGATCAAAGAATGATGGAAACATGTCAAAAAGGGGCTTCTATTGGCTAAGTCTAAGAAAATTTGAAGTTAGAACTAAAAAAAATGTAATAAATTGATTAAAATTTGAATTCATGAGTCTATGCTGATGTAAACAAATAAACAAGAAATATATGGCATAGCAAGGAAAACTCTACCTTACAGTAAAATGCCAACTAATAAATCTAGAAGGATTGATAACATTAGAAAGTTGTCATTTGGCATCCATCACAGTAATAACAGATTCAAACAAGAAGCATCAATGGATGCTAAATCTGGAAGAAGAAAGGATGATGGGAAACAGAATATTTACAGTCTCGAAGCTTCTCCCTACAAAACACAAAGATTCTCCCCACAAAACACACATCGCCTATTAATTTATGAATGTGACATATTTGCTAATTCACCTTGTAACAGAGAAACCTGGCAGACACAATCTTAAAGAAACAGAAGTTAACAACATGAAGCCATGGAATAAATTGAGATCATGTGAGACCTAAGAGGACTCACTGACTGAAGCACAGCATCTCCTCTATGATATTCCTGTCAAGGGGTCACAAACATGAGGAAACATCAGACAAACCTATACTGAGGAACATTTAATCACATAACCAGCCTGTATTCCTCAAAAATGTCAAAGTCATGAAAGATAAGGCTGGGTATGGTATCTCACGCCTGTAATTCCAGCACTTTGGGAGACCAAGATCACTTAAGGCCAGGAGTTTGAAACCAGCCTGAGCAACCCAGCAAGATCTTGACTCTCAAAAAAAAAAAAAAAAAGAAAGAAAAAAAAGACAAGACTGGCAACTATTCCAGAAGAGGCATGACAACTAAAATCAACGAGTAATCCTGGATTAAATCCTAGATCTAAAATGGAAATGATTGGGACAAATGGGGTAGTTTACATAGAGTCCATGAATAACATGATGTAAAGAACTTAATGTATATCCCCCCAAAACCATATGTTGAAGCCCTAACCTCCCAGTGTAGCTGTATTTGGATTAGGAAGTAATTATGGTTGAATGAGGTCCTAAGGGTGGGAACCTGATCTCATGGGATTGGTGTCTTTATAAGAGACATATAAGAGCTCATTTACTCCAATCTATGTAAGGTCACAGCAAGATGGCAGATGTCTACAAGCCAGGAACACCCCTCACCAGGAAGTGAATCAGTTGATACAGTGATCTTGGACTTTCCAGCCTTCAGAACTGTGAGAAACAAGTATTTCTGTTGTTTAAGCAACCAGTCTGTGGTATTTTGTTATCGGTAATCCAAGCTGACTACATATGGTAATACTGGATAAATATTAACTTACGGTTTTGATGCCTGCTCTGTGGTTTGGAAGGAGAAAGTGTCCTTGTATTAGGAAATAAACAAGTAAGTATACAGATAAAGACTGAAGAATCTTCATCATTCCCTAATCTTGGTGAAGAGTATACAAGAAATTTGAGTACTATCATGTTGCAGAAATGTTTTAAATGGTTTAATATGTTTGTTAATTGGACATTGAACTAAATGATGTTCTACACATTTCATTCAAAATATAAAAAACCAAAATATTTGTCATTCAGAAGTGTTTCATAAACATGAACTGTCATTTCACATTATCATACTAAGATCAGATATGATGCATATTTTCTTTCATTAAAGTAAAGCTACAAAGACCAACACCACTTCATTGCTATCGATATCACTGTACATAAGAGTTTCATTTTGCAATTATTATGCAAAAAATAAAATACTGGAGTCCAAGACGAAGACTGTATTACTGACATATATTTATACTGCTACCTGGAGCTACAAGGAAGGGGTGCCTGGAGAAAAAGAATGGTGAGTGGAAATGTATTGTTGGTGTCGGGGATTTCAGTCTATGTTGTAAGAAAATTAAAGTACGAGAAATCTCATAGTTTAATTCTAGAAGAGCTGAGAATCTGGTACAAGAACCAAGGCGTATGCAGATGAAAAAGATTTTCAAACACTGTCATAACACAATATGAATAAATTTGTAGAATCATGGAGACCTGAAATTTTTAAGACAGTATGCCAGAGTATAGAAAGAAGTCAGAAGGTATTTAGATTTTATTGGTTCTGCAATTTTCTGGCCCTGTGACCACAAATTAATCAATTACTCACTCAAGGTGACCTTCATCACTCATGTGGACTACTGCAATTGCTTCCTAATTGTTCTACTTCCATTCCTCCCCCTACCTTTAATCCATTCTCCACAAAGTAACCAGTATCTTTTAAAAAATGTGAGTCAGATCATATCACTTGTATGAGTCAAACATTCCAATAGCTTCCTATTACTTTTAGAATAAAATCCAAACCCTTGGGCATGGCTTTAAAGGCTGGTATTACCAGGCCTTTGTTACCTGTTCTGACCCCATTTCCAACCACTTTCCACTCTGCTCACTATGTTGGGAACACAGTGGCCTCCTTTCTGTTCTTCAATCATTCTAGCTCTTTCCTTCCCCTGGGCCTTTGCTTGGCCTGGAATCGTCATTGAGCAGGTAGCTCCTTATCATCATTCAGGTCTAAATTCAAATGTCACTTCTTCAAAAGGACCTTACTTTACTACCCCTTCTCATCACTGTCAATCATATTATGTTACTCCATTGTCTTCACTGTACTGATTGTTCATCTGAAGTTCCCTTATTTAGGTAACTGTTACTTGATTATTTTCTGAGTTCCTCAGTAGAAAGGACACTCCATCACAGAAGTGATCTTCCGCCTTGTTCTGTGCTATAGCGCCAGCAGGTCGATTGGTGTCAGGCTCACAGTTGAGAGGCAATAAATAAATAAAATGTCGAATGACTACTTAAATTTTCTCAGGCCTCCAAGTTCCTCATCCACATAGTGGGGTATAATTATACCTGCTCTGACCATTAGAAATGGCCAGGTAGCAAGTAGAAATACAGCCTAACTTCTAACTTAATTCTTACTGTGCCTCGGTCATCATGAAAGTCGCGTTATATGAATATTCTCATTTACTGTTATGATTTCCATTTTACAAGTAAGGACACCAGGTCTTAGAGAGGGCAAGTAACTGATCTAAGGGCACAGGGCCATGGTGAGGAGCCGGGTAAAATTCTAGAACTGCCTAACCTCAGAACCTGAGCTCTTAACTGCTATTTTATCGTTTCTAGAAAGATGCTTCCTTCTAATACAGTAAAATCCGCTACGCTGTCTGTCCCCCTCGAGTTCGTCCTGTGGGACAACTGAAGAAAGCTATTACATCCCCCCAAGGGCTTCTTTTCTTTCAGTCTCTCCTTAAATGGCCCTCCTGTCCTGGTCACTCTCTCCAGAACAAACTTCAGCTTGACAGCCTCCCTCTTGCTCCAGCTGTGTGGTGATTTCCACTGGCCAAGTTGTAAAAAGGCATCAGAGCAGGGGAAGCCGACTGCCCACGGGCTGAGAAAATGCAGGCATCGTGGGTGTCCATGAGGGCTGCGGTTAACGCAGCAAGGCTTCCTGAGAGAGGTGATCCCCGAACCAAGTCCAGGGCAGTAAGCACAGGAGCCAGCGGCCAGGGGACCCCGGGAGAAAAGACCGCGGGAGAGCGTCGCCGGGGCTGCCGGGTGGAGACAAAGGCTGGTGGAGTTTAAATAAAGATCACAGGCACAACCCCAAGTGATGGCAAGCTTGCACGCGGACGGGCTAAACGCATTTTCCTAAACGTTAAGAGACGCTCTGGCGGGAAGCGAAGTGGGAGGAACGGTCACAAAGCAAAACGCAAACTTACCCGTAATCTGGCAACCCGGCCTCCGTAGCCCTACTGCAAGCGCTGCCACCTGAGGAGCCTGGTAGCCAAGGCAGCGGCAGGCTCAACCCAGATCTCGCGAGACGGAGCAGGCCTCGCGAGATTTGACCTCGTCCCTGAGAGGCTGGTGTGTGTTAGTTCAGGGGGTTATGGGAGGGCTCTGGTATCCGGGATGGAGGGGCGTCGCTTTCTGTGGCTGGCGTTGGATCCACCCTGGGTCTCCAGCCAGGGCTGCAGAGAGGGTAGAGCCGTTTCTTAGGCCAGCGTGGAGTGGGACAGGAGGTGCCGAGAGAGGACTGAGGTGGCTTGGGACATGGAAGCACTGCAGCCTTCCAGCCCGGCATCCAGCACTGCAGCCGCCGCGGCGGCCCAAGAGCTCCGACCCTTTCACGCGCGCGCATGTGGAGGAATGGCGGCGGCGGAACAAAACGACCCTCACTTACGTGGCCGCTGTCGCCGTGGCCATGCTGGGGGTGTCCTACGCTGCCGTACCCCTTTATCGGCTCTATTGTCAGGTAGGGGCCGCGCTGCCCGCAGGGTGGCGCAGATGCGAGAGGTGGGGGTGCAGGACAAATCCCGGGACAAGCCCTCGCTCTGCGGGTCGTAGGTGGAAGAGGTGTCCGATATTATCTACCTAAGAGGAGAGAGGTTCAGAACAGCCACTTAACACCCAAAGCCACCAAAGAAATTGGTGGCAGAACTGCAAGTAGCACCCAGTTCCTCTTAGTGATTGTGCTTATCCTGTGCTGCAGACTCCCTCATCTATGAACTGCACCTCGTCCAAAAAAAAAAAAAAAAAAAAGGTCCGCAGCCTCTAATCGGGTATCCAGCAGTCTGCCTTACTCTCCTAAAATATACATTTTAAAATGTATATTATTCATACATTAAGTCTGCAAACCACATGTGGTTTATGTGCTAAGGGTAACTCTGGAAATTGGGCTTATCGTGTTTCTTGTGCTTAAACTGGGATTAGCAGTTCCTCCATACAAAGAGGCATGAATTAGGCCTTTGAGGCTCTCTCTCCCGCCCCTTTTAATATATAACTGTGATGTACTTAACCTGGAATCTCTTAAGTACATTGCAGTGGTTCTGGGAGTGTGGCGCCCAGGACCAGCAGTATCAGCATCACCTGGGAACCTGTTGAAAGTGCAAATTCTAGGGCCCGACTCCAGGACTGAGTCAGAAACATGGGGGGGGTGGGACCAGCAGTCTGTATTTTAGTAAGTCCTGCAATTGATTTTGAGGCCAAGTTTTGAGAACCACTGGCAAAGTCAAGTTTCACGTATTTTAGAGATTTAGCGTTTGTCCTTAGCTAATAATTTGCAGCTTTGGCTGGGCATTAGGATCACCCGTGGAGCTTAACGTTAAATACACGTTCCAGGGATCCCCTACCCCAGAGATTCAGGTTAGGAAGTCTAGACTAGGGACAGGAATTTCGGTTTAAAAATCAGGCCACAAGCGAGAGCTACACATTGTGTTCAGTAGGTGTTTAAGATAGTGGCTTCCAAAATTCATTGTACAGCTGCATTGGGAATCACCTGGAGAGCTTCTAAAAATCCACACACATTACCTATTTTTATTATAATGCCAGAGTGGGAACCAGGCATCAGTAATTGTCAATTATATTTTAGGTGATTCCAACGTGCAGGAAAGTTTGGGAATTGCTATTTTAACACCATGACTGGTATTCTTAGCTGGAGTTCACTCTGTCCGTGAGGCACGTTTATTTATTTAAATTTGTAGAGACGAGGTCTCCCTGTGTTGCTCAGGCTGGTCTCTATTCCTGGGCTCAAGTGACCCTCCTGCCTTGGCCTCCCAAAGTGCTGGGATTACAGGCGTGAGCCACCATGCCCAGGCTGTGGAGATTAATTTACCTTTCTTTTAGATGATGAAGCAGCAGAAGGCAAAAGGACTTTTCTTTTCTGGCATAGTCTCCTAATGCCAGCATTTATGTGGGAATGTGCAATAATTGATTTCTGAGGATGAGTGTAGAATGTGAATTACTTTTCATCAGAGACCAAACCCAGGCATGAATTCTAAAACTACCAGTTGGTTAAATCATAAGCAGAACTGAATCCAAATCAGCAAATCTAGATCATTCTCAGACTGCCAAGAGTCTGGAGGAGAGTGAAATTTGTCCCTCAGGAAACATTTAATGTGTGAAGACATTTTTGGTTGTCACAGCATGGAGGTGGGGGTATAGGGTGCTATTGGCGTCTAATAGGTAGAGGCTGGGAATGCTGCTAAATAACCAACAAAGCACTGCCTCACCCCCAAACAACAAAAAATTATTCAGCTCAAAATGTCCATAGTGCTAAGATTGAGAAACTCTGCCCCAAACTGAAATAATTGATAATACTGTGTGTGAAATGTGCCCACATGCAATCATAGGTCAGGAAGGCAAATGTAATTTGTAATCTATCAGGTTCTTAGGGCTAGTAGCACAACTAGAATAGCGATCAGGACATCTTTTCAGTGCAGTTTTCTAGTCTTTTTGTCTATTTTACTTTCTCTAGGCATTGAACTTAGAAATTTGAAGAATCCATGTTCAAAGACTATATCAGGGAATCTTTATTGAGGGAGGATACTTAAAAAATATTTTTATTCAAGTGACAAATTCTTCAGGAAAAGGAGTTACATCTTAAACATTATAGCACTCAGGCAGAAGGATAAACAAGGATAAAGGCTTGCCCTCTGATGCATCTTTTAGGGATATAATGTAATTCAGTTATGTTGTATGGCAGTTGAATAAAGTTAGTTGACTTGTGTAACAAACAGAGGATGCTAAAACACTGTATCTTGCTGGGAGTCTTCTCCTAGCCTCAAATTTGTTTTTTTCTTCCTAGCATAGTAACAGGCTAATTATCTGGAAATCAGAATTCTGGCAACCTCAAGTATCCGAAGAAAGATGACCTTGGAAGTAAGGGCTTTTTTTTTTTTTTTTCTTCTTTTGAGATGGAGTCTCGCTCTGTCGCCCAGGCTGGAGTGCAGTGGCGCGATCTCGGCTAACTGCGCCCTCCGCCTCCGGGGTTCAAGTAATTCTCCTGCCTCAGCCTCCCGAGTAGACCTAGGACTACAGGCGTGTGCCACCACGCCTGGCAATTTTTTTTTTTCTATTTTTAGTAGAGACAGGGTTTCACTGTGTTAGCCAGGATGGTCTCCATCTCCTGACCTCATGATCCACCCGCCTTGGCCTCCCAAAGTGCTGGATAATGGCTTTTTTTTAAAAAGTGATGTCAAGGAAATAACTGTCATGAATAAAAGAAGTGTCAGACACAAATACTCTTGATGCCCTATGATTATTTCTGTGGCCATAGGGATTAGGTGCTCTGATTACTGATTTATATAAAAGCTCTACTATACAGAGAAGTACAGAGAAAGATTCAAAGACATTAACCAACATGGGAAAATACCTATGATGCCTTAGAAAAGCAGAATGTTAATAAAAGTGAAGCTACAATCTAATTTGGATTATAAAAGCTGTGATATGGAAAAGGACCAGACAGGAATATGGAAAAATTGAATTAACATTTTCAGTGAAATTACGAGGTGATGGGTAAATTTTATTTCTATTAACGAAACACTAGCAATGAAGAGAAATGTGTTTTTTTACAAATGGCTAAGCTGGAAATTGTGAGTTCTACTATCAGTGATAATAGTTCACTTATCTAGTGATTCTGCTTTTCCCAGACTCATTTTTGACCATGCCAGGTAACCAAGGGATTGCTGAAAAAGAGAAATGACTATAATGAATACAGGCTCATGACATCCCAAAAGTGGTCAGACTCTTGACAGTTACAGAAATGGTCAGTTAACCATATGTAAACTTGGCTCCAAATGGATTATTAATACTACATTGTTTTTAAACTTTTATCAAAAAAATAGATCATCAACACCTAAAAGTATTGTTTAACATATTTGGTATCTTTTTCTAGACTACTGGACTTGGAGGATCAGCAGTTGCAGGTCATGCCTCAGACCAGATTGAAAACATGGTGCCTGTTAAGGATCGAATCCTTAAAATTAGCTTTAATGCAGATGTGCATGCAAGTCTCCAGTGGAACTTTAGACCTCAGCAAACAGAAATATATGTAAGTGACTAACCAGCCATTAAAAGATTACTTTATTAATGTAAATTCCTTTCTTTCATCACTTAAACTGTCAGAGAACTACTTTTAACAATGTGATTCTAATAAAACATGACATTTTTTCTTGTTCCAAACTGACTTTTACTGTCATGTAACTTAAAAATTAAAGTATAAATTCTGTTTGCATTAGGTATAAGGCACTGTCAAAAAGTAGTCTATGGGAATAAAAAAATTTATAGTAATGGAACCCGTCAGTATTTTGAAATTAAGTTTAGATGAGTGAAACAGTTGGGAATAGCAGTAACTGTCAGCCTATATAGCTTCCTGACTTTTCCTCAGGCATAGAAGACATGGGAAAAATGTGGAAAAGCGTTGGTGACAATAATTAGTTTACTGGTTTATATCAAAAGTATCCCTGTCCTTGTAAAAGAAAAAAAATTGAGGGCCTTTGAAGTAATCAATAAGTAGTAAATAGTTATGTTATACTCCAGTGAGACTGAGACTATACCTAAAAGCTTTCCTAAAATTTTAACCAACTGTAAGAAAGATTTTAACTGATATCTCATTAATTGAGGATTAGCCAGAGTTAATTTCAACCCATATTGGAAAAGCCTTATAAATATTATTGCTTGCCCAGTTTAGTAAACATGACTGAATCTCTTAATAATTAAAGCTTTTATAGGTTATGATTATGAATCTTATCCAATTACATGGTAGTATACAAGGTATTAGTGGCTGAATTGGTACACGTGACAGAATATCCTTTGGAAAAATTTTTTAAGCCTTGCTATTTTCTTATTTTCTCCAAACAAGGTATTAACACTCTGTGGCATAATAAAGGTTCTAGTCAGTCAGTTTTATTCTGGTTTTAAGGTAAGTTTAATGTTGGTATCTTTTAAAAAAAAAAAAGTCAGTCATGACATTCAGGTATAAGGGTTACAGAAAAGTTGGGCTAGGGCTGTTATATGATTGGCTTGGACACATTTTAAATAATGTAATTTGCAGATTATTCCTTGAAGACCTCAAATATACAAGAGGACAATTCATAACTAATTGTGGATATTAGAACATTGGTTCTTCATTGACATATGCAAGTAAGTTTTTAAAGTCATATGTTTATGGGTAATACTCACAATTTATTTTGCTGAACCCTGCATTAGATTAGGTATTATGGTCTGATGAATAGGCAAAATAATGAGACTAATTTAGCAGGGAAAAGAGGAACTTTGTGAGATTCAAAGTATTGATTTTTTATATATATATATATTCTTCAAAACAGGTGGTGCCAGGAGAGACTGCACTGGCGTTTTACAGAGCTAAGAATCCTACTGACAAACCAATAATTGGAATTTCTACATACAATGTTGTTCCATTTGAAGCTGGACAGTATTTCAATAAAATACAGGTAAAACAAAGTGTAAACTTTACAGAATATGATAAAGGTACATGAAACTGTTTACTATGAAACTTAGTGTTTTTAGTAGATCTTGTGATTTCTGAAAACTAATTTCTTCTAAATATCAAACTATTTTTCTTCACTATCTATACCTGCTATGCAGATATTGAGAACGAAACCAAATGAATATCTGCTTTTAAGATTAGAATTTGTTCTTGATCCTTAAAGCAGAATTCATTGAGATGAAAAGATGCTCTTATCACAGAACTGTGTATTTAACCATATGTGTATTAAAATCAAGAAGTGTACTAGAATGCTAAAAGAACTGTATAGTTTGTTATGCAATATGAGAATAGAAATGTTATTAAAGTCTTTCTATAATTTCCAGTGCTTCTGTTTTGAAGAACAAAGGCTTAATCCCCAAGAGGAAGTAGACATGCCAGTATTTTTCTACATTGATCCTGAATTTGCTGAAGATCCAAGAATGATTAATGTTGATCTTATCACTCTTTCTTACACTTTTTTTGAAGCAAAGGAAGGGCACACGTTGCCAGTTCCAGGATATAATTGAAGTCAGCAACTAAGTCTTCCTTCAAAGTTGATTTTTGGGAAAATCATGTATCCTATCTTTTCAAAGGAGAAATACTGTACAATAATACGAAGTCTTATATTTTAAATACTTTTTCTCAACTAATTTATTTCACTTAAAATTGAGAGAACAAGGAAACCCACATACCTAGCTAGAATATATGATTGACTATTCAATACCATACTGAAGAGTTTGATAGTATTAAAATAAGTCATTTTGTTTTTTAAATATGCAGGCATGGGTTCATCTTAATTCTATAATTCACTTCCAGATTATTAACTCTTCATACTTACAGCAATGAATCTGACAATGTTTTTCAAAAATGTATGATCAGGGTTATTTGTTTCAAGTCATAGGCCAGAACTTCTGACTATGTTTATTATATCTAAAAGAGTTGGTTGCTGTTTTCCTTATGAACAGTCAGTATTTTAAAAGCTCAAAGTAGAAGAGGAGTCACTAAGCCCTAACAGCTTGTCCAAAGATTTAAATTCTTATTTCAAATTTGATTTGTGCTTTAAGATTTAGGGCTATTTTATATTCAGAGTTCTGAATAGATGATTACTTTGAAATTGTAGTATCATGAAATTGAAATAAAATACATCTAGGCTGCTAGCCAAAGTGTCATCATTACAAGCCCATGAATGTTAAAATGTACAGGTGGGATTGTGAAGATTTACTGACATCAAAAGTTCTTCTGGAAAAAAACCTTTGTGAAAAAAAAAAACGTATTAAATTATTTTAATAGTGATTTATTTGTCATCAAATGTACAACTTATTCTAAATATTTTCATTTTCTGTGTTCCAAATAGAAATGTTAAGTTGTAGTAAAAAGAGAAAAAAAGACTATTTAGCATTACAAAGAATCATATTTCAAGGCCGCCCAATGTAGAGTCCAGTGACCTGTTCAGGACACCTGAAATATAATTAAATGACAATCATCAAGGTTTTAACAATTTACAGTTCTAAACCAGAGGATTATAAAGAAGTGCAAATTGACTTTTACATTCAACTTTAGTTAAATGAAGGCACTCAGTATTCTTCCTGAATAATACATTCAGTTTCTCACATTTTATGCTTTCATCTATTCAGAATTATTTTGTAGTAAAATAATCTACTCTTATCACAGCTGTGTGACGATTTCTAAATGTAGGAGGGCCTGTGAAATATATGACACTGCAGTTAAATTGGTTGGCCTAAGGACTAAGTAATTTTTCTGCTGCTGAAGTTTTAAGTATTTGTTCCCAAGAAGTTCTGTTGAAATCTCACGCTGTTGTCAGGAATCAGTGTTATCCTGGAACTGTTATTCTTCTATTTAATCTTCATCATAGCAGAAATGTTCCAGCGTGGCTTTGACATGGTGGCAGGTATTGTCTTCCAGGCTTCAAAGCTGCACAGTCTACCCTTTAGAGAGTTGGCACCTTTGATGTGGCTAGTGAGCTGATCATCCACTTTCTTCTAAAATAAAGAGAAGAAAATAGCCAGTATTCATCCTGTCCTCTTTCCCCATTCCTTGATAACTCTTGTCTTTACTGGGAGGCTGGAGAGCCACAGTCTAGTAGAAGAAAGGTAAGAATGTACTTCTTCCATAGGGGAGGGTATAAGGGGAATAAATAAGTTTAATAGTTCATTGGTGATCATTAAATAGTAAATACATGGGATTAGTAGTGGTGAAAATAGGAAAAACTCAAACCTATTTGGAGTACTAACAGTAAATGGGCCTACTGGTACCGGTTGACAAGTATTAACCGCACGTAAAAGACAAATGCCTGATTTCAGTGCTACTCCTATTGCTCATCTATTTTGTTAGCATTAATATTTCTATACCATAAACTACTATATTTCCAAGTCTTATTTACAGATGAGAAAATCACAAAGAATGAATCTCAGTAGTGAACAATGGTTCAGCACAATTGGAATGATTCAGGGGAACTCATATTTCAAAGTGACAGACTCAGATGGCTCTTACAAAATATAAATACTAAATATGTAAAGTGATAATTATACTGAAATTATATGGAATTAAGTTGTATAAGTTGAAGTCTTTACCTCAGTCACCATGATTTTCAGTTCCTTTGTGCTGGTGAGCATCAATTTCTTCATAAATAGCTCTGAAACAAAGCCATCACAGCAAAAGGGTTATATATCAATTTCAAAGTGCTATTTTCGTTTTTAACTGCCAGCACCGTAATTAAAAATTGAGCTGTTTTTGGAGTTCTGGCTATATATGAGTTAAAAATAAGTTTCTGCCCTGAAGTGTATATTCTAGTTTTCTTAAATTCTAATGTTGCACTTCCTTTTTTTTTTTTTTGGAGACAGAGTCTCACTCTTTTGTCCAGGCCGGAGTGCAATGGTGCTTTCCTGGCTCACTGCAACATCTGCTTCCCGGGTTCAAGTGATACTCCTGCCTCAGCCTCCTAAGTAGCTGGGATTACAGGGACATGCCACCATGCCCAGCTAATTGTTTTGTATTTTAAGTAGAGACAGGGTTTCACTATGTTGGCCAGGCTGGTCTCAAACTCCTGACCTCAGGTGATCTGCCTGCCTCTGCCTCATAAAATGCTGGGATTACAGGTGTGAGCCACCAAACCCGCCCTTAATGTTGCAATTCCTATGCCTCTTAAAAGTATGTATTTTATAGAACCAATTAATTTTTTATTGTGATTTAAATGAGAAATATGGCTCAAATTTGAACAGTTTATGTTTTGCTTAAAAAAGTCTTCAGTTCTTCTGGTTTCAAACATTTTTTAAAAATATTAGGATAAGTGTAGTGACTCACACCTATAATCCCAGCATTCTGGGAAGCTGAGGTAGGTGGATCGCTTGAGTTCAGGATTTCAAGACCAGTCTGAACAACATGGCAAAATACCATCTCTACAAAAAATATAAAAATTGCCAGGTGTGGTGGTACCGGCCTGTTGTCCCAGGTACTCAGGAAGCTGAGGTGGGAGGATCACTTGAGCCTAGGAAGCAGAGACTGCAGTGAGCTGAGATCCTGCCACTGCACTCCAGCCTGGGCTACAGAGCAAGACTCTTGTCTTAAAAAAAAAAAAATTAATCTTCCAGCTTATTTAACCCATGTGATTATAGTCCAGACTCCTCAGCCACCTATAGCTCATCACTGTCATTTCTGTACATTTTTTATATTGTTTAATGACATCCTTCATTTTTTTTTCTTTTTCTTTTTTTTTTTTTCTTGAGACAGGGTTTCACTCTGTCACTCATGCTGGAATGCAGTGGTGCAGTCATGACTTATTGCAGCTTCAACCTCCCAGGTTCAAGTGATCCTCCCATTTCAGCCTCTCAAAATGTTGGGATTAGAGGCATGAGCCACCATGCCAGGCCCATTTAGTTCTTTATATGTATCTTACATATGTCTGTAGCTGGATAATATCTATAACTGAAAGCACAGTATTCATATATACAGTATAGCAAAACATGGCTGAGGAAAAATCTCAAAAATCACAGCACTGTGAAACCATGATCACCAAGTTCATAAGGCCCCAGAATGGTCCTACAATTTTAATCTTTCCCTAAAAAGTTTGGTCTCATCTCCCTCAAAACGATTTCAGTCTTCTTCACTCTCCTCAAACCTCTGACCTCTCTGGTAGAAACCTCATTCTTAATACATTAAATGTCTTGATATGGAAACTTTCTCATTTTCCCATCACTAAATCTTCAAGTTTATCTTCATCTGTATTGTCCGTTATTTCTGTGATCCTATCTATTCCTGGCTTCTGAAGCACTTCACCCAGTTATTCTCCCCTTCCTGAGTCTTCAGCCTCTCCTATGCCAGATCCTATTCTTTGACATTCACAGATTCTCCAGCATCTTCCA
Organism: Macaca fascicularis; assembly: GCF_037993035.2. Taxonomy (NCBI): domain Eukaryota; kingdom Metazoa; phylum Chordata; class Mammalia; order Primates; family Cercopithecidae; genus Macaca; species Macaca fascicularis. The sequence continues at coordinate 51,735,979 of NC_088390.1, forward strand.
TATCTCCCATTTTATACAAAGTACAGTCTTTAATTCCATCTGTACTTGTAGTAAATGCCTTGGTATCCTCTAGCTACCAAACTCCCCCCACCCCGCTTTTTTTTTTTTTTTTTTTGAGGTAGAGTTTCACTCTTGTTGCCCACGCTAGAGTGCAATAGAGTGATCTCAGCTCACTGCAACCTGTACCTCCTGGGTTCAAACAATTCTCCTACCTCCTTCTGAGTAGCTGGAATTACAGGCACTCGCCACTATGCCTGGCTAATTTTTCTATTTTTAGTAGAGACGGGGTTTTGCCATGTTGGCCAGGCTGGTCTCGAACTCCTGACCTCAGGCGATCTGCCCACCTTGGCCTCCCAACGTGCTGGGATTATAGGCATGAGCCACCGTGCCTGGCCCAAAACCCATTTTCATCACTGCTTCTCATTTAAGTTCTAAGAAGTTATCTGTACTTACTGTCTCTATTTACTCTCTTATGTGCTTTTCAAATGCACTGAAATTTGGGTTCTGTATCCATCAGTCCATCAAAGTAGCTTTACTAAAATCATCAAGTGATCTCTAATCCATTATCTAGTTTTCAGTTCTCATCTTGTCTGCCCCTAGCACTGTTCTTCACAGTTGTACTCACTTCTCTTTGCTTCCAAATTACAGTTTCCTCATCTGGTACTGAGCTCCCTGTTAACTTTCTTTACTCTTGGCTTTAGCATTTCCATTTCCTTGAATGTGCCAGAACTCTGTCCTCTGGGTCTTTGTACAGGTTGTTCCTTGAACCTACAATACTCATTTCCAAACTTTTAACTAAGAATTGTGGGCCTCAGCTTTTAATGCTACCTGAAGCTTTCTCTAACCCCCATTTAAGTTCTGTTATACACTTTCAAGTTGCCATATTCTTTCATAACATTAACACAAATTGTAAACCTGTATTTGGTGATTTGTCTAAGTTCTGTATCCATGCTACATTTAATCTCTGTGAGGATAAGGGAGCATGTTTCTTGCTCAAAATTATAAATTAGTCCAGTCATAGTCCCTGGCACATAATATTGAAATAAATGAATCGTGTATATCTTCATAAACATACTGTTTGTCTTGGTAGAGCAAAAATTGTCAACCTGGGGTTCATGGACAACCAGTGATATGAAAAAACCCAGTAATTTCCTGCAAGATTCTGTGCTTTTCCTTGGAGAGAAGTCCCTGAATTTCATGGGACTTTCAAAAGAACTGAGACATTCTGACCCCTAGAAAGACCCATCACAGGAATAAAGAGTTCCAAAGCTTCACCTCTCCAGCTTTTTACTGTCTCTCCCACCTCCAGTCTCTGTGACACTGCCATATCTACATACAGCAATCTCCTAATTTGAATAGAATCAAGAAATTTTCCACTACCTATTTGGATGGAGAAAAAACAAGTTTCTAGAAAGCATACCTAGTTTAGTGCTAGTTTCTTAAACCACTAATATGATCAGTGATAGATCTACTCTAACAGGCAGAATGACTTAGAGAAATTTCTCAAACCTGAGTTAGGAAAAAATACATAGTGGACTCCTAAGTCCCTTAACATCTGCTCATAAATTAAGTCAACCATTACATTGAGGGATTAAACCAGGGACCATAATATCAAATGTCTACACATGTCAGCCAAAGAAGAGATGCAGAGGGTTGGGTGGGACTGTAAGCAGATAGGAAGGGTCTCCAGGGACTATAGGAATACAATCAACTTGATTAATCACCTTTTTTCCCCAAACCCTGTGTGGAATGCAGCCAGCTAGCTGGTTTAAACCAGCTCATGACAGACCTCAGAAATTTATAGATGGATCCCAGTGTACTTGCTTCATTACCATAACATGTGACCTGTGTGCTGAAATAACTCACTGCATCCGTACAACTGCAACCCCTCTCCATATAATAACATACCCTCTTCCCTATCACCCCATAAAACCCTCCTGTCACTTTCCTGCTTTGGAGACTATGCCCAGTGGTTTATTTGTGACAAGTAATAAAACTCCTATTGCTCAAAGCCTACATTCTTGGTTGGTTATAGTGGCTCATGCCTATAATCCCAGCACTTTGGAAGGCTGAGACAGGAGGATTGCTTGAGCCCAGGAGTTCAAAACTAGCCTGGTCTACATAGACCCCCTTCTCTATAAAAAAAGAAAAAATTAAAAGGCTGGGCACGATGGCTTACACCTATAATCCCAGCACTTTTTGGGAGGCTCAGGCTCAAGTTCAAGGTAAATGAACTTGAGACTGAGAGTTCGAGACCAGCCTGGGCAACATGGCAAAACCCTGTCTCTACTAAAAATACAAAAAATTAGCCAGGCGTGGTGGTACCTGTCTGTGGTCACAGCTACTCAGGAGGCTGAGGCATGAGAATTGCTTGAGCCTGGGAGGCGGAAGTTGCAGTGAGCTGAGATCACCCCACTGTACTCCAGCCTGATAGAGTGACACTCTGTCTCAAAAAAATAAATTAGCCAGGCATGGTGGCGTGCCCCAATAGTCTCAGCTACTCGGGAGGCTGAGTAGGGAGGGCTGCTTCAGCCTCATAAGTCAAGGCTGCAGTAAGCCATGATCATGAGTGACACAGCGAGACCCTGTCAAGAAAAAAAAAAAAAAAAAAAGAATAAGCTGTGTTCTCATGGAGGGTTGTCTGTTACTCACCACATGAATGAATCTCAGGTTTTTTTAGGGGTAACAAGTCCGGCACCCCAGATGGGACCCAGGCCCTGACTTGACTTCCCATATAGACTCCTGGCAGGCAAAGCAGTGGGCTGTGGAAGCCTGCCTGGGCCAACTCACCTCGGTTGCCAAGAGGGAGACTAGAGAAAGGCCTTGGGACCCCCGAACTGGTGTCTAGTGAAGTCTACTAACCAGCACCACAAGATCTCTCTGGGAGAGGAGAAGTGGCTGCCTAGAGTCCAGACCTTTTGCTCGGTGCTCCTTCGAAGCAGCAGCTCCATGAACTACTAAAAGAGTGGTCTGGGTTTTGATCATTAGGATTCTGGGTTGTCAGGATTAGGACCTAGGTGAAGGGATCCAGGATTATTGAGAAAAAGAACTTCCTTCTTTCAGGTCTGGAGACAGAGACATCGCCATTGTTTTAACAAGGGGAATCCCCAACATAAAGACAAGGATGCTTGTCTTCAGGATTTGATCCCTATCTGGTATGACTGTAGGGCTCGATACTCTTCCTTGTCTGGGGCCTGAAGGAATATGAAGTCTGGATTCCTCTACCCTTAGTGTGTGGCAACCCCTAAAATATCAGGCTTTGTTTTGCAGCAGTCAGAGAAGGACTGCTATTGGTTTGATGAGGAGACCAACTTTCAAGGATCATGATCCCTGGAACCAGAATGCAGTGATACAAAGGTTATGTGAACAGAATGTGTGTGCTTTCTCTGAGGAAACACCTCACTTGATTGATTTACCTACCTCCCCACCACCTGAGCTGGATCCAGAACTACTTCAGTGTCTCCATGAGATCTCCTGGGAGGCTGCCCGGACTGAACATGATCCAGGGAAAGGAAATCACTGTTACACTCTCAGCTCCCCAGGACCTCCACTCCAGATGGCTTCGCATAGTGGCAAGCAAAGAGGACCACAAGTATTCAAGCTGAGTTGTGGAATTTGTGTTATCATTAATCTCCAGAGTTTGGAAGCCCCTCAAACTCTGTGCAGAGACCCTAGGATGTGGTGAACCAGGTCTTGGAAGGAGAGCTTGTTGGGGTGCCTCCTCTGGCAATGGAAACTGCATATCAACTCATGACCAAAAAGCAAATGATATATTACTGTAATAGAGCCTGGCCCCAGTATTCCCTAGGAGATCAGAAGAGATGGTCTGAACGTGGGTCACTTACTACAATTCTCCAATTGGACTTACTTTGCAAGAAATACGGTAAATGGGAAGAAATACCCTATATGCAATGTTTTATGGCCCTCTATCAAAACCCTGCCCTGCAGATGAAATGCAGAATATGTAAATAGGCCAAAGGGAACTATATTGCCAATTCTAGAAGCCTCTGGAGAGGAAGCACCAGTCGTGTGGGGGCCTGTAGGGAAGGGAACAAGAAGAGTCCCTTTATTTCCCTCTCCAAGAGAAGTGAGGCCCTCTAACTCTACTTGGGGCCTGGTACCTTGACCAATACAGGGGCATAGTCCACCTTCTTCCTTGGGAATGGTGCTCTCAGCACCTCCAGGGGAAAGCAAGGGCCCATTATGTACTTGCCGGGCCCTCCAAACTCTGCAGAGCCAGCAATGGCTCCTGCTATGGCAATAGCAGGCCCCCGCCCCCGCCCCCGCTGTACTCTTATTTGCCTAGGAGCACCACTCATAGTGGGAATGCATATAACCCTGGAGGGTGACTGTTCCCACTCAGAGCGTGCCTGTTGGAGAAAGAGGTTTTGCTCAGGTCTGTGTTTTTTAAAACTGTTGACTTGTATAACTGGAAATCCCATAGTAAGGGCTTACGGGTGAGCCCACAAGAGTTCATAACTCGCATATGGAGAATATTCTCCACACATAACCCTACCTGGCCAGGTGTGCAGACCTTAACAGCAACCCTGCTCACAGCAGAAGATAAATCTGCCACCATGGCCAAAACTGAGGAGGCGGCAGACAATATGTGTGCTGATAACCTGGTGACCTGTCCTGTTGAGGTGTTGGTCCCAATAGCTAACCCAAACTGGGACCCCAATGATGACAAGAATCAAGAGTGGCTTCATCATTATAGGAATATGCTTCTCAGAGGTATGAGGGAAGCAAGCCAGCCCCTGGTCAATTGGGGAAATCTCAGAGAAACAGAACAAGGCCCTAATGAAAATCAGCATTCCTAAATTGATAATAAGAATGCCTCCAGAATTACAGCCCTTGGGACCCAAATGACCCAAAAGCCGAGTAGTACTTTAATCCCACTTCATCTCTCAGCCCCAGATATTCAGAGAAAACTCTAAAAATTGGCAATAAGTCCACACACTCCCCCTTTCCAACTGGTAGACATCTCCTTTAAGGTCTACAGTAAAGAGATGTGGCATCTGATGAAAAAGAGGACAAGAAGATGCAGCAGCCCTACAGACTACTTCAGGAAAACCAGGAAGAAGATGGCATGAGTGAGTGACCAGGGCCCCCGCCATGGAAATCAGGGCCTGCCTACACTGAGGCCCAAACAATGTGCTTACTGGAAGCAGAAAGGATGCTGGGAAAGGGAATGTCCAAATCATCCCCAGAGAGGGAAGAAAGAGGACAAGCCTGAGGTACCAGTTCCCTGTAACTGGACAAGAAACTGATGGATGGGGCCATGGGGCTCCCTGCCTGGCTCCTCAAAACAAGATCCACATCTCCCCTCCAGGTTACACAGAATAAGGGGGGCAGCCAGTTGGGTTGTTAAATTTTTTTTATTTTTTTGAGACAGAGTCTGTTACCCAGGCTGGAGTGCAGCACCGTGATCATGGCATACTGCAGCCTCCAACTAGGCTCAAGCAGTCCTCCTACCTTAGCCTCTCAAGTAGCTGGGACTAAGGCACACCTGGCTAATTCTTTTTGTTTGTAGAGACAAGGTCTCGTTATGCTGTCAGGGCTGGTCTTGAACTCCCGGGCTCAAATGATCCTCCAACCTTGGCCTCCTGAAGTGTTAGCATTACAGGCATGAGCCACTGTACCCGGCCACCAGCTAAGTTTTTGATCAACACTGTAGCCATGTTTTCTGTGTTGATCACTAAAAGTGGACCCTATCCAGGAGGGAATGTATATAAGGGATGTGTCTCATAAAGGAAATAAAAGATTCTTGGAGCCTCTGGTCCATGAAATGGTATCTAAAACTTTGACTCATTCTTTCTTCTGTTCCCCAAATGTCCCATTCTCCTTTTGGACTTCTAAGTTTGGAGCCACAATTTCTCTAAATCAGGACAGGATAGAGGTGTTCTGAGCCCATGGCACTGCCATGCTAGCCGTAGTTCCTGGGGAAGTTCCAAACTTGGGACCTCATAAGACTCCTTGGCTAATGTGGTACTAGATAACTGTATAGCATTAGACTGCCTCTTAGCAGTAACAGGGAGGAGACTGTGCAGTTATTAATTCCTCTTGCTGTACCTGAATAAATACCTCAGGGGAAACAGGAAGTTAACATTAGGAAAGTCCATGCCCAAGCCTCTTGGTTCCAACTTTTAATCAATAGCCATATATATATATATATATATATATTTTTTTTTTTTTCTTTTTTTTTTTTTTCAGAGTCTCACTCTGTTGTCCAGGTTGGAGTGCAGTGGTGCATAATCTGGGCTTACTGCAACCTCCACTTCCTGGGTTCAAGCGATTTTTCTGCCTCACCCTCCTGAGTAGCTGGGACTATGAGCGCTCACCACCACACCTGGCTAATTTTTGTATTTTTTGTAAAGATGGGGTTTCACCATGTTGCCCAGGCTGATCTCGAATTCATGGTGATCCGCCCGCCTTGGCCTCCCAAAGTGCTGATAAGGGAGAAGACCACCCCTCATATCGTCTTATGCCCAATTTCTGCCTCCAAAGAAAGAAGCAGTAAAAACTAAAAGGCAGAAATGAAACCCACAGGCAGACAGCCTGGTGCTGCACCCTGGGCCTGGTAGTTAAAGATTGACCTCTGACAATTGGTTATGTGATCTATACATTACAGACATTGTATAGAAAAGCACTGTGAAAATCCCTATCCTGTTTTGTTCTGATCTTATTACCGGTGCATGCAGCCCTCAGTCACGTACCCCCTGCTTGCTCACATGCACTCCCTTAGAGTTGTGAGCCCTTAAAAGGGACAGGAATTGTTCACTCTGGGAGCTCGGCTCTTGAGATGGGAGTCTTGCCGATGCCGTCAGCCAAATAAACCCCTTCCTTCTTTAACTAGGTGTCTGAGGAGTTTTGTCTGCAGCTCGGTCCTGCTACACTGGGATTACAGGGGTAAGCCACCACACCCGGCCTAATAGCCATACTTCTAACTCTATTTGAGAAACTCTCAAATTAGCAATACCAAGTGTTACTTGGTTTCTTCCCCTAAAGGGGGCACTAATTTTATTGCTCTTACTACTGTTGTTTAGTCCCTGCATCTTTAACCTCTTCGGAAAATTCGTATCTTCTAGATTAGAAAAATTTCAACCGTAGGTGCCTTTACGACCTATCCTGGGAGTCCCTAAAACATATTTAGTTTTAGTGCCTAGAGATTTTCACTCCTCTAACATCTCTGGATACAGTGTCCCTGGATCAACATGAAGAAGTTGCAAAAGAATGCCCTCTGACCCTGGCCCCTAAAGAATTTACTTGTGCTAAGTAATAAAATGGCTATTGATCAAAACCTGTGTTCTTGGGAAGAGTCATCTGTTACTATCCAGGTGAATGAACCCTGGATTTTCTGGTGGGTAACAGGGCCTAAGGGCTGCAGAGCCTGCCTATGTAAAGGAGATAGCTACTACTCAGCCCCAGCCCATAGCTGGCATGTAAAAATTCAGGCTTGGTGTTGCCAGAGTATCTAAATGATCATGAAGTCCAGATTTTTTATTTTCAAATATCCAAGTTTTCAGCTGTTGGCAACTGTGGTCTTATGATACATACTGTTTTTGTCTAAGGTTCTTGGCTTACAACTCCCATAGCCCTTGTTACAGTCTTTTGTTATAATGTTGGGTGACAGGCCTTAGGAGCCAGCCTCTGGAAGCAGAATTGCTCTGACCTTCTCTAGTCCTCCTTTCACCTGCCCCAAGGCACCACTCTAATTGCCCACCTTTTTGACTGTGGGTCATAAAAGCCTCCCTAGAGAGGGTCCTGCCCTATACCCTGGGGAAAGGAACTGCTGACATCAAGAAGCTTCCATTAAAAACCCTAGAGGACTGGGTTGGGGTTGGGGTGGGTCGAGTCAGTTTCTGGATAGCTGAACATGTGGAAGTACCTGGAGGGTGGGACTCCAGGGAGGACACGGAAACTCCATGGCCTCTTCATCTGCATCCTTTGCAATGTCCTTCATAATAAACAAGTAAATGTAAGTATTTCCCTGAGTTCTGTGAGCTGCTCCAGCAAACTAATCAAACCCAAAGAGGAAGGCATGGGAACCCAACTTGAAGCCAGTCAGTCCTAAGTTTGGAGGCCCAGTATTGTGACTAGTGTCTGGGAAGGCAGGTGTCAGGGTGGTGGGGACTGAGCCCTCAACCTGTGGGGTCTGACACTATCTCCAGGTAGATGGTGTTGGAATTGAATCAGAGGACACCCAGCTGGTGTCCATTGTAGAATTCATTGCTTGCCTGCTGGTGGAGAGAAATCCTCACATATTTGGGGGTCACAAGTGTCTGCATTCATTGTTATATCAGTGTGAGAGCCAAGGAAAAACATGGTTGAAAGTTTCCCGAACCAGCAATTAATTTTTAAAATGCACATTTTAAATTCTGCACAGGTCAAAAAAAAAAAAAAAAACAAAACCAACTGCAAGCAAGATGCAGCCTGTAGGCTGTTAGTTTCCAAACAATGATTTCCAAAAAACGTGCTTTAATAATTTTTAACAATTTGGGGAGTAACCTTCAGTCACTCAAAGTATATTAAAGTTCTAAGGACCTTACCATTCCACTAATATTTATATATCTTGCCCAATAAGAAATCATACAATAATGCTTTAAGGATTTTAAGTAAAAGGTAATTGTTATACTAATGCTTTGGAAGACTAAAAACAAGTTCTAATATAAGATTTTTTTTGGATCAGTTCTTAAAGAGCAGCTAAAATATTCCATCAGTGTGGCATAAACTTACATCACCAGTGACTAGTACCCTTCTCAAGCTAAAGAGAACATGACTTTCTGCCAAGGAATCTACGAGGAGTCCATTAAGCATGTTAGTTCCAGTTACTTCTTAATGTGCAACCCCAGCATTTTTATTTTTTATTTTTATTTTTATTTTTTTTTTTGAGACGGAGTCTCGCTCTGCCGCCCAGGCTGGAGTGCAGTGGCCGGATCTCAGCTCACTGCAAGCTCCGCCTCCCGGGTTCATGCCATTCTCCTGCCTCAGCCTCCCGAGTAGCTGGGACTACAGGCGCCCGCCACCTCGCCCGGCTAGTTTTTTGTATTTTTTAGTAGAGACGGGGTTTCACCGTGTCAGCCAGGGTGGTCTCGATCTCCTGACCTCGTGATCCGCCCGTCTCGGCCTCCCAAAGTGCTGGGATTACAGGCTTGAGCCACCGCGCCCGGCCAGCATTTTTATTTTTTAGTCACACGGTCGGAACGATAAGACCATTAAGAGTAACAGCTGCCATAAAACCTCATAAGGCATTTTTAATAAGGCCATCAATTTCTGGCAAGACCTAAACAAAGTTAAATGTATAACCAAGTCTGTTAGCTCTGCTATCAAAGGGAACCAAGACAAAAAAATCAATTAATCATTTTGTAAATGACTTACTCTGTAGTGACAGCAGGAGCTAAGGGATCAAACTCCATTACCTCGTAGTAATTAGGTGGCTGGAGATCACTTTTTGTCATCGCTTTAGGCAAAAAAAAGAGACCAGTAAACATACATTGTGCTTTTCGAGGAATACATGTAATTGATATTCTTTTTATAATTTATACTTCAAATATTAGATCCTAATAAACACAACCAAAACAGACTGGTGTTCCAATGCTACTCCCAAGTTCAACAAATCTGTATATAACAGAAAGGTTTCCAAACCTCAACTACCTTAGCAGTCAAAACACAATAGTTTAACACAAGTTTAACACAAGCATTTTTACAGTCTCTTATAGTCAGTCATAATGCTATCTGCCCTGAATTTGTTTCATTAGCTTAAAAATACAAAGAACTACCTCTAATTTCTCCTATTTTCAGTTACCAACGAATCTCTGGCAGACTCATATATTCTCGTAAGTTTCCTTATTTGATGCAAATAATAAGGTCCCATGTACCTGGATGATTGCTGGGCAAAGGTGGCAGACTCTGGTTTGATGGTGCCGCTGCAGTGGTTTGTAGACTAACCGGCTGTAGAAACACTGAATTTGAATGTTCCAGAAACTGAAGAAAGCATAACACATGTTCATATAAACATTCTACATTAAGCTTTTCTTTTATTAGTTAGACTCCTACACTTCCAAGTACATTATTCCAAGAACCATATACTTTGAACTGGACAAGAACAAGTTGTTTGTAATTATTACTTTAGTATTTTTAGGTTATCATCACTTATGAGATTTACTTCGTTTCTGCTGGGCATGGTGGCTCACATGCCCAGATTTCCACATTCTGAGTGAAAATAATCCTAACACTCAGAATGTGGAAATCTCTTGTCCTTTTTTTGTCTCTTGTCCTTTTTTTGTCTGTCTCAGCAATTTGGGAGGATGAGGCAGGAGAATTACTTGAGCCCAGGAGTTCAAGATCAGCCTAGGCAACAGCAAGACCCCAGCTCTAAAAAAAAAAAAAAAGCTGGGCACGGTGGCTCGCATTTGTAGTCCCAGCTACCCCAGAGACCAAGGCAGGAGGATCGCTTGAGCTTAGGGGTTTGAAGCTGCAGTGAGTTATGATCATATGATCTTGCTATATGTTCTAGCCTAGGTGACTGAGTGAGACTCTATCTCAAAGGCAAGAATTTACTATATGTTTGTCTGGATTTATGCCTAATGCACCCCATTTCCCATAGAAACTGAAAAAAAAAAAAAAACATATTGCTTTTAAAAATGAAGCAGATTCAATGGCTCAGGCCAGATTCTCTGTTGTTTCACTCTGAATATAAAATCTCAGTCCTGAGTAGGAAAAAAAAAAAATCTTAAATCTACAGAGAGGCACTCAGTGACACAACAAAATCAGGACTGATAAAAGATTAAAATCATAATTAGAAATTTCTCAGAATTTTCCTCATTCATTCCACAAATATATCCTGGGTACGTATCAGCTGCCAGGCACTATTAATAAAGCAATAAAGCAGACCAAGTTCCTGCCCTGATGACGCAGACAATCAACAAATGTAAACAGATATCCAATGGCATGTGCTCTAATATAAAAGCAGAGTAGTGGGTGGGAGAGAGACTGAAGTAGAATACTGCTCTAATAGGTCATGGTCAGGAAATGTCTCATCATTGGGGGCATTTAAGCAGAGCCTGACTAAAGTGAGTCTTGTGGTTACTGAAGAGGACACAAGTTCACAGTCTCTGAAGTGGGGACGGCCAGTGTGGTTGGAACAGAGTGAGCCAAAGTAGAGAGGGGCAGGAGGTGAGGCTGGAGAGGTGACAGGTGTGGTCAGATCAGCATTTCAGGCATTTACTGAGTAAAATGGAGTGAGGAAGAAACTCATAGGTGGGTTTTGAGTAAATGAGTGACATAATATGACTTTACTTTTTGAAAAAGAATGCCCCAGTTTTTGTTTTAAGAATAGATTATGAGGTGGGCAGGAGGGATGCGAAGGGAGGCAAAGGTTGAAACAGGGCTTCCCTTAGAGGCCACTGCAATGTCCACCTGATGGTGGCTTGGACTAAGATGCAGAAGTGGAGGTGGTAAGAAGTGGCTGGATAATTGACATACTTTAAAAGTAAAAGGCAAAAGTAAAAGTAAAAAGGTGGATGTCAAACACTATTACCCAAGGTTTTTGACCTATGCAGCAAAGAGTAGAGTGGCCATTGACTGAGGTGGGAAGCCTACAGGAAGGGCAGGTTGAGAGTGGAGACTGGGAAGAAATCAAGAGAAGACATTAAGTGGAAAGTGGATGTATGAGTTCTGAGTTTAGAAAAGGGGTCTGAGCTACAAGAGATACAAACTTGTAGGTTGTCAGAAATTGAATGGTTATTTCAAAGTATGAGACCAAAAGACCACAGAGGAATGAATGTAGATAGAGAAGTCTGAAGCCTGATCCCTGGGGTCTCCAGCAATGAAAGGTCAGTAGAGGAGGAAGAGCCAGCAAAAGAGATGGAGAAGAAATGAAAGGGAGGCAGGAGAAGAACCAAAGTGACTGATATCTGAAAGCCATGTGTGCAAGAAGGAGGAAGTGATCGATTTTGTCATTTGTTGCTGATAAATTAGATAAAATGAGGGACTGCAGTTCTAAATTTCATAATACAGAAGTCGCCAGTGATCTTGACAAGAGTTATGTCCACAGAGTGGTAGAAGAGCGTGTCTGAAGTCTGTCAAAGAGAATACAAGCAAAGGAAGTGGAGACAGCAATTACACACTCCAAAAAAATTTTGATCCTTAACCATCTTGCCAACAGGGGCTGCGCATCAACACAATACTGAGCAGAACATGGGAATTAATGACCGTGAGTTATTTTCTGGCCACAAGAATCTGCTGACTAGGTGCACTGCTAGAAAAAAGTCTTGTTACTTACGTTATCATATGCGTGACTTGAGGTGAGGTTTTGGCTGATCCTTTGGGAAAACCTAGGATAGTGTGATAACACAGAATGATTACCCTACAGTGAGAACACAAATGCAAAAAGTAAGATCATTTTCCTAGTCTAAAAACAAAACCTAAAATGTACCTTCAGACTGCATAAAGTGTCATTTTGTAATAACTATTTATAAAACAATTGGTTTTTCAGTGCACATCAGGTTTTGATGCCATGGGCAGTGGGAGCCCTGAGACTGTGGAGTATGCACACAACACTAAGAACAGAGCCTTTAGTCTTTCCATCAGAGTAGCTACCACCCCATCGTTTCCTAAAGGATGAGTAGTAGTATAGAACACAGGTTAAGAAGAAAGCTGTGAGGGTTCCAGTCCAGGATAAAGCGGAGCAAACGTACTGCACCCTGTCTCTCCACTGAATGTCACTTAAAAGTGGACAGAATGCATAGAGCAACTCTTTGAGGACTCTGAATAACAGGAGCAGCCTCATTGGGAAAGAAGACCAGAATTCAAGTATCACTGAACTGTTGGTGAATTTACTGTTTTCTGTCCCTTTATTTCCTGACCAAATGCAATGCAGCCTGAACCGTAGGCATCAATGAGAAAGACAGAACTCTAGGAGAAGCCTTCTCATTCTCAAGGAGCAGGAAAGGGAAAATAATCCTAACACTCAGAATGTGGAAATCTCTTGTCCCTTTTTTTGTCCTCTTCTCTCTGTTCTCTCACACCCCAAACCACAGGCAACCCCAAAGTGGCTGTAGCGACAGCAGAGGCAATGGGACCTGTAGGAAATTGAAACAGTGAGAAGAATCTTCTTCAATAGGAGCTGTGATACCCACAGCTTTTTTCCTTTCTCTCCTGCCGTTTAGTCACAGACATAAGCATAGTCAAGGAAATGTGTGGTGTCATAGGGTAACTAAAGCTCCAGCTTTATGACTGGATAAACAAAAACGGGAGTCCCAGGAAACTAGAAAGTACCAGATAAATCACGATGATGGAGGACTCAGGAAAACAACCCGATGAAGTTGTTTATGAAATACTGAGCTCACCCCCCGGATCCCACCGCAGTCACGATGCCAAAAATGGTGAGAAGTGAACAAACAACCTGCCATCTGGACCTCAGATTGACCACAGGATGGAACATACATGAGACATATTTGAATGGCACTGCAAAGGCTTTGAAAATGTAGCTGACATTGGAGCCACCCCCCATAGAAGAAGGGTAAAATTGTGGTATGAATCTAACCAGGTTGTTTACATACTAAAATCAAAATATCAATATTCTTGATATGATTTAAATTAAGACCAAGAGTCTCCTAATAAGACATTAAAAATGCCCAAGATAGAATCCAAAATTATGAGGCATATGAAGAACCATGAAAATTTCAGCTTGCACGAGAAGACAATAACAGATATCGATGCCAAGAGGACACAGATGTTGAAATTATCTCAGAGATATTTAAGGCAGCTATTGTACACACGCTCCAAAGAACTGCAAACAATCTTTAAAAAAAAAAAAAAAAACACGGAAAAATAAAGTCACAGCAAAAACACAAGATATAAAGAACCAAAATGAAATTTCAGAACTAAAAACCCCAATAACTGAATTAAAAAAAAAAAACTTACAGAATGAGCTCAATAGCAAAATGGAAATGACAGAGGAAACAGTCGGTGAACTTGAACATAAATCACAAAGTATCCAATCTAAAGAGTAAAACAGACAAACAGGACCCCAAACACCTATGAGACAATGGCACAGGTCTAAAATTTGTGTCATCAGGGTTCCAGCAGAAGAGCAGAAAGATTGTAGTTCTGAAAAAAAGACTAAAAACATCACAAGTTTGATGAAAGACATAAAGCCACAAACCACATTCAAGAAGTTCCATTAGTGGGTTAAATGGTGGCCCCCCAAAAGCTATGTCATGTCCTAATTCTCAGAATCAGAGTTTCTGGGGACCAGCAACTTTTTGACAGTCACCCAAGGGATTTTTATGCACACTGAATTATTAGATCCAGTAGGCTACAGATTAAAACAGGCAGCTATTAGCTGAAATTTGACTCTTAATGAATTTTATAGATACTTGTTGTTAATGGGCTTTTATCTGTATTATTCTTTCTCACATTACCCAACAAGATTAGCAAGACAACTCAAACAGAATCACCTACTTTAAACCACATTATTTACCAAGCAACTTCAATCTGCCTACATGTCAGCATTTACTTGTATTGTATGTAGCCAAGACAAGAGGTAGCCAACCAAAGAAACTGACCTAACTCAGTATCTTCATGAGAGAGCCATTGACACTTTATCATTTCCCAACACATGAATCCTTTCTTCTCTTCTTCCCTTATATTTTGCTCTTTTTTCTTCTCAGTTTGATTCTTCTTTTTCATTTTCCTCCCTCTGCCCCTCCCCCTTTTAAATATAGAAAAGTAATTCAGTGATTGGGTACACAAGTATTTAAACAAAACACTAGGCAACTTTTTAAAAAATCTAAATCCACTGATATAAACACACTGCCAAAATATGTTAAGTGAAAAACAAAAGCAAAGTTCAGAACAGAGTGATAGTATGCTGCATTTTATTGAGTAATGGAGAAATTCATATTCATATTTGCCTACAGACACTATGGAAGGACAAATTAGAACCTAACAAAGTAATTATCTGGGTGGGAGTAGAGCGTGACACTAGGGAAAGGGAAAGAGGGAGGATGAAGAGGGAATGAGAACAAGAATTGTCTTATACAACTTTTTATATTGTTTTGATATCTGAATAATGAAAATGTATTGCCTATTATCTAAAATATATACACTTAAAAGGAAAAAAGCTATTGACATTGGCATAAGGCAAATTCAACTGCTATTTATTCTATCCTGCCTCTTCTGGAACTTATATAACCACTCTTTCACTCTTTTTCATTATTTTCCTTCCTGTATCATTCTTGTTTCTTTATGTGAATAGAGGCAAATATTAATATATATTCTTATTTACAACTTTCTTACACAAATGCAATATATTACACACACACTACTTAGCACCTTTTTTTTCCTACTTAGCAATAAATATATTGGTGATTATTTTATCCCCCAGCTATATAGTAATATGTTGTACAGATGTTTAACAGTCCCCAACTGATGGATACTTGAGTTGTTTCCAATTACTTGCTATTGCCCAAAACATTGTAAAGAATAATCTTGTAAACACCTAACTCTGTATAAGTGTGGTAAAAATTTATACACATAAGATTACAGATTGAAAGAAATAAATGCATTTATAATTTTAATAGATATTGCCACTTGCCCCTAGAAGAGTTACATAAATTTTGTCATAGTAACTGTCTTTCCATAGCCAACAAAGTATGTTATGAAATATTGGTACTTTTGCCACCCTGAGAAGTAGAAAACGATTTCTTATTAGACTTTAATTTACATTTCTCTATAAGTAAAGTTGAACATCATTGCCTATGTTTATAGGTCATTAATATTTCTTTTTAATACTGTACTATCAGAAAACCTGATGGCTGGATGCAGTGGCTCACATCTTGTAATCCTAGCACTGTGGGAGGCCGAGGCACCTGGATCGCTTGAGCCCAGGTGTTTGAGAATAGCCTGGGCAACATGGTGAAACCTCATCTCTACTAAAAACACACAAAAATTAGTAGGACATTGTGGCATACGCCTCTAATTCCAGCTACTCAGGAGGTTCCAGCTACTCTATCAGGTTTTATTAGTCCAAGTTTAATACTGGACTATCAGTCCATCAGACTTGCTACTTACTGGCCATACAAACTTGGGCAAGTTCTAGTTCCTTCAATAGAGAAATGACCAAGAAGTCGCAGTCTCTTTTCGTGTATGATGGGAATAATGATAACAGGCCGGTGCAGTGGCTCACTTTAGGAGGCCAAGGCAGGAGGATCACCTGAGGCCTAGAGTTCAAGACCAGCTTGGGCAACAAAGCGAGACCGCATCTCTACAAAAAAAATTAAAAATGAGCCTAGCCCAGTATGGTGGTGCACACCTGTAGTCCCAGCTATTAAGAGGCTAAGGTGGGAGTATCCCTTGGGCCCAGGATTTTGAGCCTGCAGTGAGTTATGATGGCACCACTGTACTCCAGCCTGAGTGACAGAGCAAGACCCTGACCTAACATCACTGACCTAAATACTTTAGTGAAGATTAGATGAAATAAACAAAACTAGCTTAACTGAGTGCCTGCCACACAGCAAGTGCCCTGTAACTGATGGGGCCATTACTTCTAATTTTGAATCTCATTGCTTTTCTGCCTCCTTTATCATTGTATTTCCCCTGTTCTTCCCCATCTCCTGTTACCACTAAAAATAACAGAAAGGGACAATTTATTGAAGGCTTACTATGTACCAAGTGCTATATTAGGAGTTTTGCATATAGCATCTCACTGAATCTTTGTAAGAATCCTAGAAAATATTCTTAGAAGAAAAATGAACATTTACAGTGGCTAAATAACTCATCTAAGTTATATGGCTAGCAGGAAGTAGTGCTGAGATTCTAATTCAGGACTGTCTGACTCTTAAGTCTCTATTTTTTGCTATTTTGTCATGTTTTCTTTCTTTTTTTTTTTTTTTGAGACAGGGTCTTGCTCTGTCACTCAGGCTGGAGTGCAATGGTGCAACCTGCACTGCACTGCAACCTCTACCACCTAGATTCAAGTGATTCTCATGCATCAGCCTCCCAAGTAGTTAGAATTATAGGCATATGCCACCATGCCCAACTAATTTTTATATTTTTCCTAGAGATGAGGTTTTACCGTGTTGCCCAGGCTGGCCTCAAACTCCTGGGCTCAAGTGATCCATGTGCCTTGGCCTCCCAAAGTGCTAGGATTACAGATGTAAGTCACTGCGCCCAGCCATCAGGTTTTCTTACTTGTAAGGAATCCAAATGTCATATTAGTTCTGCAGTGTTACTGACATACTTACAGGGGTATTTCTGTATTCTCCAAGGCTAGCAAGTCCATCTGTGGATGAAGACTGGGTTTTAAGTTGTTTGTTACATCAGAACTTGGAGAGCTGAAATCTAAAACACAAAATGGACTTGTTTGGCTTTAAAACATTTTGTCAGTCAGTTATTACGCTGGATTTTCTACAGTAAAAACAAAAAGAAAAAAGAAAAAAAAAAAAAGAAAAACCCACCAAATAAAAGAGATTAATTTAGATATTTCTGTCACCATAAAATCATGAGATTTCCTAGCTCTAAGAGAAATTAAAAAGCATCATTTATGGTAGGTAGAGAGAGAAAGAATTTCCCTGCCATGAGAAGAAGTTGTTGTAAGGGTAAGAAATATTATTGTATTGGATTTTCTAAAATCCTAAGCTGATCCAGAATGGAAAGGATTTTATATCTTGTTCTGCCCAGCACAAAAGTAAAAAGTTATAGTACATACTGAGCTCTACCTTCACCTCAAGCTCCAGTCCATAATCTTTTTTTTTTTTTTTTTGAGATGGAGTTTCACTTTGTCACCCAGACTGGAGTTCAGTGGCACGATCTCGGCTCACCACAACCTCCACCTCCTGGGTTCAAGTGATTCTTCTGCCTCAGCCTCCTGAGTAGCTGGAATTATAGGTGCCCACCACCACTCCCGGCTAATTTTTGTATTTTTAGTAAAGAGGCAGGGGGTTTGGCATGTTGGCCAGGCTGGTCTCGAACTCCTGACCTCAGGTGATCCACCTGACTCGGCCTCCCAAAATACTGGGATTACAGGTGTGAACCACCGTGCCTGGCCTCCAGGCCATAATCTTAAGTGAGATACCCCAAAGGGAATAATTACTTTCCCCTCTGAAAATTCTCTACTAAAAACTCAGGAAAACTCTCCAATGTAACTGACTCTACACATCCCACTAGCCTACATAAACAAGTAGCCAACATTTTAGAACTGGGTAGAGATCTAAGAAAACCACAAATTCAGTGATACTGAGTGTTTTTACTCTGGAAACAGCAGATGACATAGGAGAAAAACAAACTGCTTTTAGTTTGGCAAAACTGGATTTCAGCATTTTTCATCATCCTTATTTTGTAATTTACCAAACCCTTGTTGGGAATAAGGACAGCAGAAGATAACAAGTTAGGTAAGATAGGTAACTCTTTTATAAATGTTTATAAAATGCATTGTAGCAGAGCTTACATCACAACTTGGAGAGCTGTAACAAAGCTTACAATGCATTTTATAAACATTAGTTTGTTAATCTTGACAACCACCCTTTAAGGCAATCATTGTTCCCATTTTATAAAGTGAGAGTCTTAAAGGTTAGGTGGTTGAGAGGTGCAGAACTGGCATTTCAACTTGGACTTTTCTGACTTTAAAGCCTGTGTTTTTCCTTCTTCATTTCACAACCACTTGGTTCATACCTTGTAATTTCTAAATTTCTCCGCTTGCATCAGAGATACTCCCTTACCTGATGCTGAGGTGTAGCAGAAGAGCCCAATGATAATAGTGTGTAGGTTCAGAGTAGACTTTAAGTATTGGCCATTGGGCTGAAAAGCCTGTACAAAGCAGGCCAGGTGAATTCCATGAAATTCTAAGTGAGTAGGATGAGTTTCAAGGACCTCCTCCCCCAGACACATCCCATTGCTATACCGGGTTTGACTCAACCATTTGTCAGGAAGTAATCACATCTCCTAACATAGTGCTCTGACATTCAAACTGTCTTCAGTCCTTCTTAGGTGGTATTTAATCATGTAATTAAGGAGAACTGTTTCACATCAAGCTCTTCTGCTGGTCTGAAAAGACCTGAGTGTTTATTTACTTAAGTCTGAAAGTTGATTATTCATGGTGTTGAGTTCTCCCAGAGTGTCCCTAGGCATCCGGGGACTGGGACTTAGGTCGAGGAGATCTTGAGATGGGGCAGAAGGCTCACTGGTAGTCTGAAAACAAAGCAAAAAAAAAAAAAAAAAAAAGTGTCATGTAGTTTATCATAGCTTTCTCCCCATACATTCTCCTTTGTTGAGGGGAGGATCCTATTTGGATGCATTTTAAGGAAGAATTCTCCATTCAACCAATGGGCAACATTAGTATGAATCCCATCTTAACCACCTACATAGGTTCCTGCTTCTTATTAATAACTTAATAACATTAACTTTATATTACATGACATTAACAGTTTAACATTAACGTTAACTTAATAACATTAAGTTATTAAGGCAAGTAACCTATACCATTAAAACCACTCCAAATTATCAATGCATATCTCCCTCTTTTTAAGACTTGTTTTAGGTAAACCTTGCTTCTTACTGTAATTGGCAAAATGTTCAATTGTTTATTTTATAACGTTTCTAATCACTTACACTGGTGGCTTCCTTCTGGTTATTTTGCTCCAAAATCCTTTGTTGGTTTCTAGTAAACCTGTTTAAATGATCAAAATGCATGTGTTTTAAAAAAATATATGAAAATGCTATAAAAATCTAACAATTATTAATACACAAATATTTAGGAATAAAGACAATCAGCCTCATCCTCCCACAATTATCAGTAAAAAACTTTTAATAACTTTTTTCCAGCTTACAGAGTATTCATACCCTCAGAGAAAACTGTGAGAAAATAGAAAAGTATTTAAAAAAATCTCATCACCCAGAAATTGTTAAATCTATTAACATTATTCCAGTATTTCATCTATAAGTGCATCTATTTTTAAACTTAGTTAAAATTATACTGTACATAATTCTGTATCCTAATTTGATTATGCTGTGAGAATTTTTCTAGCTGAAATACAATTTTTAATGGCTATAATATTTTACCTTATGAATCGATCACACCTTTAACCACTCTTACTATTAGCAATTATTTGTTTTCTATTTTGCCATTATAAGTAATTTTCCAAAATATTCAAATATATTTAAAGTATTTTCACTATTTCACTGTGTATTTTTATAAGATACTTAATACATACCAAAAAATTGACCTTCTACAACTCTGATTTAATTTTACATTGTTTGTCCACTGAGAGTAAAGGAGTATAAACGTAAAAGACTAGAGAAGTTGAAGGCAGAAATCCAAGGTTCAAGTGTCAGTGTTAGTACCTTGTAGCTACATGACTAAGGAGATGACTTCCTGAACCTTGGTCCCCCAGCTGCTAAGAGGGAATAACATTTGAACTATTTCCTCAGAGAGTTATTTTCAGGGGCAAAACTAGATAGTACAGGTGGATGAATGTGGAAATGCTTTGCAAACTGAGATTTGCTTTAGAAACATACAGTATCACTGTTAAGACAATTTGACTTCATGATCCTAAACACTTTAAAGTATAAGTTTATACTCAATTGGGCCTCTGAGTCCAAGCCTACAGGTATACATCCAGATGGCCTGAAGCAACTGAAGAATCACAAAAGAAGTGAAAATGGCCAGTTGCTGCCTTAACTGATGACATTAACTTATGAGCTTCCTTCTCCTGGCTCAGAAGCTCCCCCACTGAGTATCTTGTGACCCCTGCCCCTGCCCTCCAGAGAACAACCCCCTTTGTAATTTTTCACTACTAACCAAATCCTATAAAACTGCCCCACCCCTAACTCCCTTTGCTGACTCCTTTTTCTGACTCAGCCTGCCTGCACCCAGGTGAAATAAACAGCTCTATTGCTCACACAAAGCCTGTTTGGTGGTCTCTTCACAAGGATGCGCGTGACAGAATCTGCGCACGCAGTTTAACGATTTTTCAAAAACATGTGCTTTTAAATTCCACCTAGTTAAGCCAGGAACTGTGGCTCATGCCTGTAATCCCAGCACTTTGGGAGGCCGAGACAGGTGGATCACTTGAGGTCAGGAGTTTGAGACCAGCCTGGGCAACATGGTGAAACCCCATCTTGACTAAAAATACAAAAATGAGCTGGGCATGGTGGTCTGTAATTCCAGCTACCAGGGAGGCTGAGACAGAAGAATCGCTTGAACCTGGGAAGCGGAGGTTGCAGTGAGCCGAGATCATGCCACTGCTCTCCAGCCTGGGCAGTAAAGCAAGAGTCCATCTAAAAAAAAAAATCCATCTAGTTATAACATTAGCTTCTTGTGTTCTAGTCAGTTATGTGCTGGGTATGAACAACTTTCCTAGATCAAGCCCTGAGTGACAAATTTCAGTTTCTTTATTTGCACAACTATTCCCTGGATGTAATGAGCAGATACTTTGGGGGATGTTGGAATAGGGTGAATGTATTTTGCAAGTGGATGGATATGAATCTTTAGGGGCCAGAGCGTGGGCTGTGATAGGTAGAGTAACGCCCACCCTCACAAAGGTACCCACATCCTAGTCAACACAACCAGTGAATATGTTAGGTTATATGGCAAGGGGAAATTAAAGGTTGAAAAAAGAATGAAGTTTGCTACTGTTAAAGGAAAAGAAATCTCAGGACCCCAAAATCACTAAGCCAAAAGGAAAAGTCAAGCTGGGAACTGCCTCAGGCAAATTTTATTCCTAACTAATATAGCTACAAAGATAAAAAGCTACCTACCTCTCTCACAATTTTCCCAAGAGAAAACTCCTTGTGGGCCTCAAGATCTTTACCCTAAAACAGTTCTGTTGAATCCCACCTTGGCAATATAAACTGATAGCTTATCTTCACAAGTACAGGACAAAGGACAGAACTGACTGAGTCCTCTGCCCTACTGCTTATGTAGAAATGCAGATTCACCGAGCCAGACTAAGGTATGAGTGACTATTCCTGTAGCCCCTTCTCACATGTAAATTGTGTATTCTGTGAAAGATTTATCAAAGACTCAAAAGAATGCAACCATTTGTCGCTTATCTACTTATAACCTGGAAGCCCCCTTCCCTGCTTTGAGTTGTCCCACCTTTCTAGATGGAACCAATGGACATCTTACACATACTGATTGATGTCTCATGTCTCCCGAAAATGTATAAAACCAAGTTGTGGATGGCCGGGTACGGTGGCTCATGCCTGTAATCTCAGTACTTTGGGAGGCCAAGGTGGGTGGATCATGAGGTCAAGAGATCGAGACCATCCTGGCCAACACAGTGAAACCCTGTATCTACTAAAAATACAAAAAGTAGCTGGGCGTGGTGGCACACGCCTGTAGCCCCAGCTACTCAGGAGGCTGAGGCAGGAGAATCGCTTGAACCCAGGAGGCAGAGGTTGCAGTGAGCCGAGATTGTGCCACTGCACTGCAGCCTGGCGACAGAGCATGACTCTGTTTCAAAAAACAAACAAAACAAAACAAAAAACCAAGCTGTGCCCCCATCACCTTGGGTGCATATTGTCAGGACCTCCTGTGGCTATGCCACAGGTGCATCCTTAACCTTGGCAAAATAAACTTTCTAAATTAATTGAGACCTGTCTCAGATACTTTTGGTTCACATTACTAAGCTGCCCTTAATTGAGAGATTATCCGGGAATGTACAGATAAGCCCAATGTAGTTATAAAGGTCCTTAAAGGTGGAAGAGAGAGGCAGAAGTGGAAATAAGAATGATATGATACAATCAGGCCTGAACTAGACACTGTTGGCTTTGAAGATGGAGAAAAGGGGCCATGAGCCAAGGAAAGTGAACAGCCTCTAGCTGCTGCAAAAGGTAGGAAGATGGATTCTCCTCTGGAGCATCCAAAAGTAGATAAAACAGAGGATAAGCCACTAAGTTTGTGGTAATTTGTGACAGCAGCCAGAGAAAACTAGGAGACTAGTATCTTTTCTAGAGGCAAGAGTTTCTCTCTGAATCTTAGGACATAAGTGTTTCACAGTTGTTCTGGTGCACACGGTTCAAAGCCCAGTCAGAACAAGCTGTTCATAGAAGTAATCCAATCTCCTGAGAGCTAGACAAATAAACACAAGTTCCCCCTCGGAGGAAGCCTTTAGGCAGTGGTCTTATGGTTTGCAATAGAATTCTCCAAAATGAAAGCCAGAAGGCAGCACTCTACTGAAAACGATGTGGTTTTCCTTGGATATTTTTTTGTTTATAAAAATTTGTTCCACAGAAAACAAGAGTAACAATTGTGAGTTTCTTCAGTGCTAAGAAAGCAAGCATGGTGGCCAGGCAAAGTGGCTCACACCTGTAATCCCAGCACTTCGGGAGGCCGAGGAGGGTGGATCACCTGAGGTCAAGAGTTCAAGACCAGCCTGGGCAACATGGTGAAACCCTGTTTCTACTACAAATACAAAAACTACACGGGCATGATGGTGTGTGCCTGTAATCCCACTACTTGGGAGGCTGAGGCAGGAGAATTGCCTGAACCCAGAAGGTGGAGGTTGCAGTGAGCCAAGATCGTGCCACTGTACTCCAGCCTGGGCACTCCATCTCAGAAAAAAAGAGAAAAAGAAAGAAAGGAAGCATGGTTCCTAGGCTTACATCTTCAGTCGATGCCCTTCTCTGAATACACAGTAAATATGAGACAGTAAAGGAAAGACACTACCATTTCATAGATACTGGTTTTTATGTTTCTCTTTTTTGAGACAGGGTCTCACTCTGTTACCCAGGCCGGAGTGCAGTGACACGATCTTAGATCACTGCAACCTCTGCCTCCTGGGCTCAAGAGATGCTCCCACCTTAGCCTCCTAAGTAGCTGGGACTAAAGGCGTGCATCATCATGCCTAGCTAATTTTTGTAATTTTTTGGTAGAGATGGGGTTTCGCCATGTTGCCCAGGTTGTTCTCAAACTTCCTGAGCTCAAGCAATCTGCCCACCTCAGCCTCCCAGGGTGCTGGGATTACAGGTGTGCACCACCATTCTTGGTCCATAGCTACTGGCTTTATTTTATGGATTCTCTTAATTCACTCAAGATAAGTGGGAAGAAAAACTTAGTCAATAAATTTAAAGGTTAAATGGGACACTGGTGCAGAGGAAGAGAAGAAATTACTATTGAATGGACGTCAATGTGCTAGCACTCTACTAGGTGTTTTCATATATATTATCTCATTTAATCCTCAAAAAAGCCCAACCCTCTAAAATGGTATTATTATCCTATTTAATACATCAAAAAAAAATAAGAAAGAAAAAAACTTAAATCTTAGAAAAGTTATGCAACTAATCCAAAATCATCAGCTAGATTTGAATCCAGGCCTGTTCAGCTCTTTCCCTTATGTCAGACTGGTCTCATTCTTTATCAGCTGATTAGAAATACAGTCATTGTGCAAGTAGAGATTCCCAGTAATTCTCAATAGAAACAGTGCCCCTAACATGCCCTTAACATGCCCTTTTTTTATTATTTCTCTTAGAGGTGGGATTTCACTCCATCACACAGGCTGGAGTGCAGTGGTGCGATCATAGCTCACCACAGCCTCAAATTCCTGGTCTCAAGCTATCCTCCCACCTCAGCCTCTCCAGTAGCTAGGCTATAAGCACCTACTAGAACCACCACACCCAGCTAATTTATTTATTTTTTATTTATTTATTTGAGGCAGAGTCTCACTCTGTTGCCAAGGCTGGAGTGCAGTGGTGTGATCTTGGCTCACCGCAACCTTCACCTCCCCTTCAAGTGATTCTCCCGTGTCAGCCTCCTGAGTAGCTGGGATTACAGGCATGCACCACCATGCCCAGCTAATTTTTTTGTATTTTTAGTAGAGATGGGGTTTTACTATGTTGGTTAGGCTGGTTTCAAACTCCTGACCTCAAATGATTTGCCCGCCTTGGTCTCCCAAAGGGCTAGGATTACAGGCGTGAGCCACCGCGCCTGGCCTTATTTTTTATTTTTTGTAGAGACAGGGTCTTACTATGTTGTCAGGGCTGGTCTGGAATTCCTGGGCTCAAGTGATCCTCCTGCCTCGGCCTCCAAAAGTGCTGGGATTATAGGTGGGAGCCACCATGATGGGCTGAAATGTCACTTTAACTAGGAGAAAGACCTCTGGCATTTACTGAGTAGGAGCTGCACAAGAGAAAACTGTCCCACCTCACATGCCAATACCTTTCCTATTGAGAATGGAGGATCTAGAAAGAGGGGTTCCTTGTAGGCACTCTGATAAGAATGCTGAGTAATTGGTGGTGAAAGTAGAAATGGAAGAGGGGTAAAGAGGGTACATGATTTGCTCACCTCTCATATCCAAGGATGGCATTATTCAAATCCTCGTTCACCTGAATTAGCTCAACAGTTACATCTTCATTCTCCACCACCACAAGCAGGTCCATGATCCTCTCCTGCATCTCCCGACCTGTTTTATAGAGTTTCTGTCAAAGAAAGGAGAGAGATTTCTTCTTCCACACCTGAAACATTCTATAAAGACATATGACTCACCAATCTGTGCATACCTACAGTCACCTCCACCCTTAAGTCGCCTGTGGGGCACTACCTAAGTACTTAACTATAAACAGCTTATCCTTCCTATTGGAAGGCAGTGAGTCATAAACTGATTATATTTTCCTTTAAAAATCAAAATAAGTGTCATAAGAATAATATGGTGCATTGAAAATAATGCTGGACTAAAATCCAGAAGTGCTGTATGGGAATTCTAAATGTAGTGCTTATTAGCTGTGCCATGTTGGGGAAGAAAAAAATAAATAAACACGTTTTTAAAATCTCAGTTTTCTCATTGATAAATGAAAATTATACCCCTTGCCACATCTACCTCAAGGGTTGACATAAAAATCAAATGAGATGTGTGTAATGAGGAACTCTATAACTATAAAGCATAAACATAAAATGTTATTGCATTATTAGTGGTAGTAGAAGTAGTGAAAATACATTTACAGTGGCATTATTTTATTTCCTGTTATGTTGTACTTAAACATTTAAAGTTTATAGTTATATCGCATTTTGAGGCAAACTAAAACAGGATTAACAAACAAATCATGAATACCCTTATTTGGACTACCTAGAAATACTGCATTAAACCATGACTCCACCTCCCAAACCCATTTTTTTTTTTTCCTCATAAGCATCACAGCCATCTATGTCAGACTTACTGATCCAGAATCTCCAGGCTGGGGGTCTGAAAATCTACATTTTTTTTTTAAACAAGCACTCCAAAGTGTTTCTTATGTACACTGATATTTAAGAACTGTTGCCTTACAACTGACTTTTTTTCCAGGCACACCTTCGATTAACCCAAGGTGCATAAAACTGATATTAATATTTCCTCAATCCCACCTTGGCTAGAGTTTGTCTGTGTAATAGTACATTAACATCAGGCAAAAACACAGGGACGCTGCTTCTCTCAAAATGAAAGCAATAGAACTTCCTTAAACACCGCACAATCACTTTGGCTGACTTTTCCCCTCAAGAAAGAAAGATCTGCTGAAAAATGTATGTATGCTTCTTGAAACCATTCAGAATCTCAAACAATCTATTACAAGACTGCTGACAGGAAATCTCTAAACAAATAAATCAAACTATTACTAACTGGCGTTTAGACTCAGAGGTAAAAGCCACTACCCTCTACAAAATCATAACAACAAATATTTAAAAGACAACGTGACATAAAGAGAAAAAAAAAGGTGAGTTAGACAGATGATAGACTTTCCGATTTTAGACTTGCAATGTGCCGCCAGAAAAACCATCCCATTTGCCAACCACAGGGCCATCTTCAGGAACAGTATAGTGTAGGGGTCAACAGTGTTGTTCTTAAAGCTCCAGACAGTAAACATTTTCTGCTTTGTGGGCCATCTAGTCTTTGCTGCAACTACTCAACTCTGCCACTATAGTGTAAAAGCAACCC
The DNA here is from genome assembly GCF_037993035.2 of Macaca fascicularis. Classification (NCBI taxonomy): domain Eukaryota; kingdom Metazoa; phylum Chordata; class Mammalia; order Primates; family Cercopithecidae; genus Macaca; species Macaca fascicularis. Next base: position 51,762,885 of record NC_088390.1, read on the forward strand.
TGGAAAATATATCAATAACTGGGTGTGGCCATCTTCTAATAAAACAGATATATGTGGCAGGCTAGATTTGGCTCCTTTATATACCCCTAGTATAATGCGAAGAGAAAACTTTGGATTCAGATGCCAAACACATCTCCCATATATATGCCTGCTATGGAATTTGGGGAAATGTGGCTAAAATTTAGCCTTAGGTTTTGTTGTTGCTGTTTTGTTTTGTTTTTTGTTTTTTCCATCTATAATACAAGGAGAACAGCTATCTTGTAAGTTTGTTGTAAGAATTGGCAGTGGTGTCATTGAAACCCCAGTGTCTGGCATACAGAGGTAGTCGGTAGTAAATAAATGTATTATGGGTGCTTGACAAGGTGTCACTAGAAGTTTAACTAGATACCGAATACAATCCTGTAATACGCTATTATCCAGGATCCGATCTTCTACAAAGGAAATAATTAAGAATGGCATTTAATATAACCCCCAGAATGAATGAGAACTTTTCCTTTGTTCTTGCTTTACAGAGTGTACAGAAATTGTTCTTCTTGTTGCTCACTGGCAGCCTTGCTAGAGCAATGTCAAGATCAAGGGAATTCAATGGCTGATACCTATGACAAAAATGTAGAAATTAATTGAAATGAATTTGAAGCCAACATCAATAGCCCTCAGTCACATGAAGACACTCCCTTTGCCCTTTCAAGAGACAGATGGGATGGAAACATGAAAGGAATAGCACATCTCAACAGGTCTGCAAAGCAGAATGTGAAAAACCTCTTCAAAAGCCAGCCCACTCTGATCTTTGCAATTGATGTCTGTCTCAGAGGAGGGCCAAGCCACCTGGAAACACCCGAGATCAAGCTCTATGGACAAAAGGATAGGTCACAGTTGCCCAGAGCAGGTACTTGCAGGGCTGTGGATGTGGGGAGCCGGGGGGGGGGCAAGTCAAAATACAGAGCAACAGCTGATGGTGCATATGTCCCTCACGGAGACCCTGGAATTGTCTCCGTTTATACCATATAAAAGCAAAGGCAAGCTTCTAAGTTAAAGTGAATTTAACAATCAATTCAAAAGTCTTTGGAGCAAAACAAAAAGGAGCTCATTAAGAGATTCGTCTTCTGATATCCAGATGGCTCTTACTCCTCCATAGGGCACTCAGGAATTAAGGAAGGAGATCCCTCTGCACTTTCAATTCCAACTATAGTCATCCCACATTGACCAACAGAGGGCAACTCAATAAAAAGAAACACAAAAATGCTTGCATATCTATCTCGAAAGAGCTAAAACAGGAAGAAATGTGTTTGCTTTAAAATGTCTCTGGAAATACTATCTGTATGGCAATATCCCTATTATTAGCCCATAACGTATTTTCTTCATCCCAGTATTCCCCACTCAGAGTGCAAGAAACCCCAATGTCTCTATCTGCTCAAAGTAAATACTCTCCCCGCTTACTCTAAAACTGAACATTCTTCAGCTTAACTTGCTTATATAGTCTCTTTTTCCTTATACAGGCTTCAGTCAAATGACAAATTGTCAGCATAATCCTTAAGAAAAGCATTAACATGTTAAAGCCCTTCCAACTCTTCTTTCCAACAAAACAGTGTCTGCAAAAAGTACAGGACTTGGTTGCTGCCTTCAAATTGCTTCCTATACCCACATGAAAACACAATAGGTTAGCCAGGTATAATAGAAAGTTAGTCCTGGGTTCAAAATGAGAAGCTAGTTGGTCTAATGGATAGAACATAAGCTCATGAGAATGAAGTTCTCCTTCCGGCTCCACCACTTGTCATGGTGTGGGCAATTATTCTTTCTGCATATGCAGCCTCATCTGCAAAGGAAGGGAGATGGACTCAAAGAGGCTGACAGTCCCTTCTACTCTTAATATCTTACACATTTCTGAATGGTAAAGACAAGAATGGTCTGGGAGGATGGCTTTCTTTTTCCTATTCTCAGGATTTTTTTTTTTTTTTCAACTGGTTACAACCCTCATAGGATCCAATTTCAGATTCCCTTGATTTTAAATTTCTCCAGTAAGTTAGAGTAAGGCTTTCTCTAGTTGTCATTTCAAAATCTGAGCTCCCTTTATTCTAAATACTAGAGCATTCTCTTCTTGTCTTACTGAGGCTAGGCAAAAAAAAAAAAAAAAAAAAGAGAGAGATAAGATTAAAGTGGGAGGTACCAGGAAAAGTCAGCTATTAAGATAAGAAGAAGGTGGCCCAAAGCTGAGTGCATAACACCAAGAAAGCAAATACACAAAACACATGTTGCAACTCTTCATTCCTACGGCCAAGGTGGCTGCCTTTAACTCGTCACAACAGTTGTTAGACCGCACAGAGCCTCAGAATTATCACGTTCCACTTCGGTAAACTAAAGAAAATCCAGTCCTCACCCCTAATGAAAAGTTTAAAGTTTACAAGCAACACAGTGGTGGGAAAACGTGTCTACTGCACAAAATGGTTTTATGGCCTGAGAATCTAACAAAGAGCAAGACCCTCTTAGTTAGTAGGGCTTCAGGATCTAATTGTTCAGCGTGGGTTGGTGGAACAGAAAGGGGATTCCAAGTAAATATATTGGATTTCACATGAAAGAAAACAAGACAAGGAATAGGTTCCAAAGAAACAGAACAGCTACTAGAAGGTAAGTATAAACAGACAAAACAGGAAGAAATTCCAAGTGTACAGGTTGGTTTATTTATTTTTTTGAGAGTGAGTCTCGATCTGTCACCCAGGCTGGAGTGCAGTGGCGCTGTCTCAGCTCACTGCAACCTTCGCCTCAACCTCCTGAGTGACTGGGATTACAGGCGCATGCCACCACGCCCAGCTGATTTTTGTTATTTTTAGTAGAGATGGGGTTTTGCCATGTTGGCCAGGCTGGTCTCGATCTCCTGACCTCAGGTGATCCACCCGCCTTGGCCTCCCAAAGTGCTGGGATAACAGGCATGCTCTGCTGCGCCCAACCTCAGGCTGGTTTTATAATAAACCGATATTATAAGACTGCGGTCACTGGTAAAGTATATGTGCAAGAGCAGTCAAGAAATTTTTGAGTGGAGGCTTTTCCTTTCTGCTGGAGAACTTTTCTTGGCTCTCCAGATCCACCATCCACACTTTCTGCCTTAACTCTGTGCCCTGGGGCCTGGCTTGTAGAGATCACAGCACCAGGTCCCCTGTCTTCCTGCTTCTGTGCTCAGCCAACGGGCATGCTGGCTGCCAGGAAACAGGAGGAAGGAAGGAGAACGAGGTCTGGATATTTATTCTTTCCACGCCTTCTACCAAAGGCACCACTGTTCTCAAGGCTGCCCTCTCCACATTATTCTTTCCTCTAGGTTCTGGCAAAAGTGCCCTCTTCTTACCTATGTAATTATTAGTTAATAACCCAGTGATATTAGTTAATAATCCAGGGTAGCGATCAAGCCCTTGTGGTTTCCCTGAACTTTAAAACATCTTACTAAATAAACGGTATTTTGATTAAGCTTTCTTCAAATTACCCAAATGAAGTATGTCATCTCTTTGCTAATATACCCTACAAAGCATGAAAACACATCTTTAGAGTAATCAAAATAGTATGATGCCAAGTTAGCCACAAATAGGTCAAGGGATGAGAATAGTCTCTAGAAGACAACCTTGAATTAGAATATACAGTATATGATAAAGGGGCATTTAAAACCATTGGAGAAGGCATGAATTGTTAGTAAATGTTATTTGGACAACCAGCCATCAAATTGAAAAAATAAATGAAGGTAAAGTCCCCATCTCATACCAAGAATACAAATTCGAATTTTAAGTCACATAAAATCCAGGGGAAGAAAGCTATTGATTAATTAAGCCTGTTTTTAACTGAATGATTACATCATGTTAGGCACTAATCTGGGAGCCAGAACCTGGTAATGAACAAGACAAGCCTTTTGACATTTCCATTCTAGTAGGCAAAGACAGCTGACAACCATGCAAGAAAAGCATCAGACGCTGTGAGTGCCAGGTGAATAAATGGTGATGTGATAGGACAGTGGCTAATTTTAGACTGGGGAGTCAAAGAAGACCTCTCAGGAGAGTAACACTCTAAGATCAGAATGATAAGAAAAAGTTCGAGATCAGCCTGGCCAACATAGTGAAATCCCATCTCTACCAAAAATACAAAAAAATGCTGGGCATGGTGGCAGGTGCCTGTAGTCCCAGCTACTCGGGAGGCTGAGGGAGGAGAATCACTTGAACACGGGAGGCGGAGGTTGCAGTGAGCAGAGATCGTGCCACTGCATGCCAGCCTGGCTGGCCATTTGAAGACGGGGAAGCGTGAGAGTCAGGGATGAAACAGTTCCCCAGCAAGAATGAACTCAGTGCGCTCAAGGAATAGGAAGTAGGTTGGTTAGCAAGCATGTGCCATGGAAAAAGAAGTAGGCTAAAGATGACCGAGAAGGGCTCTGTGACCAGAGTAGAGAGGTTTGGTTTTACTCCAAGTATAATGGGAAGCCAATGGAGGGTTTCCAGCAAGAAACAGCACAATCTGGTTTACATTTCATTTTATTTATTTTAATTTTTTGAGAAGTAGTCTTGATCTATCGCCAGGCTGGAGTACCGTGGCGCGATCTTAGCTCCCTGCAACCTCCACCTCCCAGGTTCAAGCTCCTGGGCAGCTCGCGGCCTCAGCCTCCTGAGTAGCTGGGATTACAGGCACCTGCCACCATGCCTGGCTAATTACCTTTTAAAAAGCCACAACACAACTTTGGGAGGCCAAGGCAGGTAGATCACCTGAGGTCAGAAGTTTGAGACCAGCCTGGTCAACATGGTGAAACCCTGTCTCTACTAAAAATACAAAAATTAGCTGGGCATGGTGGCAGATGCCTATAGTCTCAGCTACTCAGGAGGCTGAGACAGGAGAACGGCTTGAACCCGGGAGGCAGAGGTTGCAGTGAGCCGAGATCGCGCCACTGCACTCCAGCCTGGGCGACAGAGCAAGACTCCGTCTCAAAAAAATAAATAAATAAAATAATTGATGAAAAAAATAAAAAGCTATAATACAGACACCCAACTTCATTAGTCATTAGGGAAATGCAAATACAAATCAAAATCAAAACCGTAATGAGATACCACTTCACACCTACCAGAGGGCCATTAAAAAAACACACAATGGAAAATAACAAGTATTCATTGTGGAGAATCTGGAATCCTAGTAGTACCGCATACTGCTAGTAGAATATACAATGGTGCAGCCATTGTGCAAAAGAGTTTGACAATTCCGCAAAAAGTTAAAGTTACTATATGTCCCAGCAATTCTACTCTTAGACTGATACTCAAAAGAAGTGAACACAGGTATTCAAAGAAAAGCCTGTATGTGAATGTTCGTAGCAGCATCAGTCACAATAGCCAAAGGTGGAAACAATGGAAACAACCTAAATGTCTACCAATGAACTGATGTACAAAATGTGGTATATACAATGAAATATTAGGCCATTAAAGTAATAAAATTCTGATACACACTACAACATGGATGAACCTCGAAAACATTAAGTGAAAGATGCCTAGACACAAAAAGTCATATATTATATGATTCCACATATATGAAATATGAAATGTCCAGAACAGGTAAATCTACAGACACAGAACCAGATTGGTGGTTATCTGGAACTGATGAAACGCAGAAAGGGGAGGGGCTGCTTAATGAGCATGGGGTTTCCTTTTGGGGTAATGAAAAGGTATTGGAATTAAATAGAGGAAATACAGTTGAACCTTGAACAACACGGGTTTGAACTGCATGGCTCCACTGAGAGGTGGATTGTTTTCTGCCTCTGCCACCCAAGACAAGACCAATTTCTCTTCTTCTTCCTTCTCAGCCCACTCAGCAAAAAGATAAAGACCAAGACCTTTATGACCCATGTCCACTTAATGAATAGTAAATATATGTTCTCTTCCTTATAATTTTCTTAAATTTTTTTTTATTTTAATTTTTAAATTGAGACAGGGTCTCACTCTGCTGCCCAGCAATGGTGCAATCACGGTTTACTGCAGCCTCAACCTCCTGGGCTCAAGCGATCCTCCCACCTCAGCCTCCCCAGTAGCTGGGACTGCAGGCATGCACCACCATACCTAGCTAATTTATTTTTTTGGAGCGACAGAGTCTCACTATGTTGCCCAGGCTGGTCTCAAACTCCTGGATGCAAGCAATCCTCCTGCCTCAGCTTCCCAAAGTGCTAGGATTACAGGTATAAGCCACTGTGCCCAGCCTTCCTTACAATTTTCTTTCTTTTTTAAAAAAAATTTTATTTATTTTTAGTTTTTTAATTTTTAAATTTTTTTTATTATACTTTAAGTTCTAGGGTACATGTGCACAACGTGCAGGTTTGTTACATATGTATACATGTGCCATGTTTTTTTTTTATTTTTGAGACAGAGTGGCACTTTGCCGCCCAGGCTGGAGTGCAGTGGCACGATCTCAGCTCACTGCAAGCTCCGCCTCCTGGGTTCACGCCATTCTAAGGCCTCAGCTTCCCGAGTAGTTGGGACTACAGGTGCCCACCACCATGTCCGGCTAATTTTTTGTATTTTTTAGTAGAGATGGGGTTTTACCGTATTAGCCAGGATGGTCTCAATCTCCTGACCTCGTGATCCTCCCGCCTCAGCCTCCCAAAGTGCTGGGATTACAGGCATAAACCACCGTGCCCAGCCTACAATTTTCTTAATAACATTTTCTTTCCTCTAGCTTACTTTAAGAATACTCACGTATGTATATAACATACATAATATGTGTTAATTGACTGTTTATGTTATTGATAGGGTTTCTGATCAACAGGACATTAGTAGTTTTGGGGAAATCAAAAGTTATACATGAATTTTCAACTACATTGTGGGGTCAGTGCTCATAACTGCTATGTGTTGTTCAAGGGTTAACTGTAGTTACAATGAATGTATATTTATTTTCTTTTTATTTTTTGAGATGGAGCCTCCTGCTGTTGCCCAGGCTGGACTGCAGTGGCGCGATCTCTGCTCACTGCAACCTCCGGGTTCAAGACATCCTCGTGTCTCAGCCTCCCGAGTAGCTGGGATTATAGGCGCCCACCACCATGCCCGGTTAATTTTGTATTTTCAGTAGAGACAAAGTTTCACAGTTGGCCAGGCTGGTCTCGAGTTCCTGACCTCAAGTGATCCACCCGCCTTGGCCTCTCAAAGTGCTGGGATTACACGTGTGAGCCACCACGCCCAGCCCTGAATGTACATAAATGCCACTTACTTGTACCCTTTAAAATGGTTAATTTTATGTGATATGGATTTTGCCCCAATTTAAAAAATGCTATATAGAATTTTTGTTTTTTTTTTTTTTTTTGCACAGCACTATACTCAATATCCTGAAAACCTTTCTCATAACAAAATACCTAAAAATGCTAGATATTAAAAATATTTTAACATTTGTGCCTACACTTTCAGGAGAGCATGAGAAATCCTCAAAGGCTCAAAACCAAGTAAGATCTAAAGACTCAAGCAGCAAGAAAGGAACGATGGTTCACAAGGCACCTATCTGCCAATCTCCAGTAGAGTTCTCAGCAGATGCAAAGGACAAAGCCCAGGGTGCGAACAACGCGGGGAGCTGGAGCAAAAACCCCTCCTCCACTCAGACGGAAGCCCCACATGACTACTCCCTGTGAAAGTCAGCGAATCAGAAAAACCTCAGCCCCACAAAGCGAGATGTCAAGCCAAATTGGGTGTCAGCGTCGGTTCTTGGTGGAGAGAGTGAAAATACTTATTTTTCCTGAGAAATCTGACAGCCTTACTACATCCTCATCTCTAGGAATGAGGCTGCCTGCCTTCAAAGTTTAAAAAATCCTAATGAGTGCTGATTATTTTTCTTCTAACTGCAGAGGTTCCTAGATTGTTTTGGAAACCAGCAGTTCTTTGGAGGAGAGTCCTTTTTTCTGGCCTCGACAGTCACCCTGGAAGTTCCCTGCTCCTGAGTTAGTGGCTCAGACAGCAGAGGACAGAGGACAGTTGTTTTCCTCGCCATGTGAGGGCCCAAGGCCTATTCAATCTTGCTCTGATTTTGAGGTTAGTATGGGCTGCTTCGGGGAAAAGTCCTTTGGAAGGGTCTCTTTCACTTCTATGGGGCTGTGAGCTCTGAGCTGGTCTGATCCCACCTGCTTTATCAGGCACTGAATAGTCTCACTGTTCTGGAGGCCTGATAGCCTTTTCTGTCATCCTTGGGGTTTATTTTTATTTTCATATTTCTTCCATCATTTCAATGGGATTTCGGGAAGAAAGAGGATGTAAATATATTTTGGCAAGCTAAAAAAAAATTGTGATTATTGGTTGGTTTGGGGAGAAAAATGCCTGTTTTACAGTTCACGTAGCTGATTTCAAATACTTTTCTTCTTTCTTTACAATTGTACTCCTTCCATCAGAGGATGCCCGTGGGCCCTCACTGACCCCCAGCCTGGGTGTCGCCTCTGCTGATGACTCCCTAGGCTTATGCTGAAGCCTCCAAAAGGCCCTGCAGTTATAAGGGGGCAGCCAACCAGGGCGCCAGTATTATCTGGGGGTTCTAACTGTACTGACCTGACTCCTTCAGATGGGTGTGAGAAACCTGTGAAAAAGTACACCCTAGAGAATTCTTTGTTTATGACATAAGGTTAGAGGGGGGGAAAAAAAGAATAGAAAAACAAAAACACCAAAAAAAAGAATTCTGTTTCTCCACAGTCTATCGATGCTGATTTCATTCTGAAATTCTTAAATCAGATAAACTTCTTGTCCTTTTTCTCCATAGACGATTTAATTGAATTATTTCAGATCAACCATAGTGGAGTTATTTAGATGTAAAAAAAAAATTAATTATTTGTCAAAAGAAATTAAGAATAGCACTCCCCACACCAGATCTTTATATGTCACTAACAAAAAGCACACAAAGAAAAATAACATTCCACATTCAACAGTCTCTATAAACAAATTGATCCCCTGCCAGAACCTATTCAATCTGAATTGGCCATGAGTAGTATTCTCATGTTGATTTATAACCTGAGACTCTTTACTATTCAAGGCAAAACACAGCCCTGAGCTCTGGCATTAAAACAGCAACCAACAAATTGGTATTATCCTTGCAAAATTCAACCAAACATCTGCAGCCAAACACTCTGAGACAAAAAAGGCACTTCAGATTGGAATAAAATATAAAACTGGATTCACGTATTTAAATGAAATGTTTCAGTGTATGTTTACTGAAAGATTGTATGCCACAGATGGATGAGAATATGAGACAAAAAGTCACAAATCATTTCATTTTTGAGCTCTGAAAGGTCCAGGAAGACCAGGTGGAACTAGAAATATTGCTGTGGCCATTTAAAAAAATATTATCCACCACATAACCATTTACTTTGATATTTAATTTTTCAATTTTAGTTTAACACATGTGTTAACATCATGAGTTAAAAAGTTTATATCTGGAAAAGCCTCCATTATGGACTACTACATTTGAAATCTATTTAATGATGAATTTTCCTTTTTACATCCCATATAAAGAGGATGTATTTAATATTACTCTGGCTGTCATCTAAGCTCTTCATTTGATACATAAACTAAGTCCATTGGTAGTAAATGACTTGCCTAAGGTCAAGAACCCCAAGGATCCTTAGCAAAATGTTTTAATTCTCCTAAGATATTCCAAAAATAATATACTTAAAGCCACTGATCCACAATATTGATTTATTTCTCAACGTGTACTACTCTGATGTTCTGCAGAATATCAGCAGGTATTTGGCAAATTGGGATTCTTTAGTTAAATAAGTTAACAAATGTTGGGTTAAACAAAGACTCTTAGCTATATCAGTGAACTTTATGCACCTCCAAAAGGAGAAATACAGTAGACAATTGGTTTTGCAAACGTATTTGACCAAAGATACCACTTTCTACCCACAGAACACAGCATACAACCAATGAGAAATACTCTCTTGTTTTCTAGAGTCTTATCTTGCTTCCTGAGAATTTATCATCATAACACCACCAGAAGGATTTTTCTAAAATCTGACCTGGTTATGTAGCCCCTCAGCTTATACCCTTTCAACAGCTCCCTTCTGCCAGCCTGGTCAAGCCCACGCTTTGGCATGGCATAATCCTCCATTACCTGTACAGGTCAGCTCTTACCTCACCTGGAACTTTATACTCCCACGTTGTGGTTTACATCCTCTTCTCATCCCTACACACCTGAGCGATACCACAAATTCACATCCATTAACGTTGGGGTAGGGCATGGCAATGAGTTCCTCAAGAGGAATATCTGAGTCCCCAGTAGTCTCTGGGTATAGGCTTGCATGGATATAGGAGAAATGACCTCTGGTTTTTTTATTTGTTTTTATTATTTTTTAAACAACCCTTTAAAAAACCCTTCTGAGCCTGGAGACAGCACAAAAGAGAGCAAGGCCCAGTTTTGGCCCATAGGCCACAGTTTGCTAACTCTTGAATTAGAGGATATTCAAGGATATTCAAGGTTGCCCACAATGAGTACTGCCTAGAACATGGAAGGAATATGAAGGGTGCTCCATGCCTAAAAGCCAGAAGCCAAGAAGCACAAGGGGCTCTAACAGATGGGTTGAGGTATAGCAGTGAAATAACCAGGCAAGACAACCCCTGCTCATGCCCCTTCCCTCATTTGAGACCAGATAGCTGAGAAAGGAGTAATGTTTCCAGGTGGAAACAATGAATTAGGACAGAGGGATAGGGTATTATTTCTAGGTGCTAGTAGCATTCAGGAAAAAAAAAAAAAAAATAGAGAATACATAATCCAGAAGACCAGCCATAAATGGGTCCCAAACAGCATCATCCCATATTGCTATACCATATTCTGAAAACATTATCAAGCTCAGCTGTAGCAATTACATTCTCCCTTCAGCATGGGTGAGCTGGGTCAGTAGAGAATGCAGACCAGCTGGCAGAGAGTCTCACACAAAAATGAGCTCACTAACAGCAATCCAGCTGAACACTGGAGAAATGCAAATTAAAAAGACCAACAAAAAAATTTGCAGAATCCACAGAAGAAACAAGAAAGCAGTATTAAATATAATTATTATTCTTGGAAAGATAAAGAAAAGTAGAACCATGAAACGAAAGAACTATTACAAAAATCCAACATATTTTAAAAATATTTTAACATTATACACATATTTGTACATAGTAAATATTTTTAAAGTATATATTTTTAAATAAAAATAAACTGTTGAAACATTTATTAGAAGGACTGAATAAGCAACCCAATGTACAAGTTTTAGAGAAATACATTAAACAGAGAAATTATCCAAGAACTTAGAATGAAGAGATGAAAAGTATAAAAGAAATGTTAAGAGACAAATGAATCCAACTGGAAGTTTCATCATCTTAAAAAAGTTCCATAAGAAGAGAATAGAAAGAATGGTAGAAAGGCAATATTTAAAGTAGGAGCTGAGAATTTCCTAGAATTAAAAATACACATGAGTCAATAAGGCAAAAAAGGCTATCATCTACTAAGTAGGATAAGTAAGGAAAACAAACATCTGCACACACATGTACATATATCTCTTGATAGGGAACAGTAAAATTTCTGAAATATTAAAGTAGAGAAATAACAAATGCAACTAGAAAAAAATATAAATCAAAGGATTAAGAAGCAGAATAATATAATACTTCTATCAGCATTAGTGGGTGTAAAAGAACAATGAAGCAGTATCTTCAAAGGCCTGAAGAACAAGAATTTTGTGCCTAGAATTTTATATCTAGCTAAACTAATCTGCATTTAACATGACAATCAAAGGACATTTTTGGATATGCAAGCACTCAAAGTTTGCACCAAAGTTTACCAACATGGGTGTACTTCAGCAAGGAAAAAACAAACTATTCACGATAGCAGTGATATATAAGAAACATTGTTGGGAAAATTTTTAAAATTTTTTTTGTTTCCCAAATAAGAAATGAGCATGGGAAAAGTTATTTACTAACAATCTAAGAAGTTAAAGGAAAAATAACACATGAGAAGTGGGGAGTGGGAATCTGAGGAAAGTAAAAATATCTTAAGCTTCTTAGTTTAGCAACAAAGGGACTTAGAAACTAGAAACTGATTTTTTTTCTAACTGCTTCTAAAATTAATAAGTTTTAAAATTTTAAATAATTAGAACAGCAAACCAGTAGAGGGAAAAATAAAGTATATGTATACACAGACATAGCAGAAGGCATAGGAGGGCTGTAGAACTACTCATGCAGGTCCAAATGCCCTGTCTACTTGTTCCTCTACAGCTCAAGCACTGCCTCCATCTAGACCATTCCTAAAAACCTCACCTCTCTCCTTCTGCCCACCCATGATCCCACCATACACTGAACAAATTTATATTACAGTATCTATAATACTTCTTTATGTTTGTTGTTTACAAACCAATCTTGCTCATTAGGCATAAATTCTTAAGGACTAGAACAGCCTCCTCCTCATTTCTACATCCCTTCCTATATCACAGTTACTCAATGTTTGTTGAATGGATGAAAATAGAGGCAATTTTTACATACTTAAAACAACTAGAGAATTGATTATACATGACCAAGGTTATAACTTACAATAAATTATTTGTTGCAAGAGGCTAAAATCCACGTCTAAGTCACTACCGCATTTCTGACAAAGTCATTCTTGGATATTTTTGTTAAGTTTAGAAATCAATTGAAATGAGGATGTAGGAGGACGTACTAGACAATATTAAGGTGTCTTCCATCTCCAAAGCTCAGAATTTAGAGAATAACTTTAAGAGACACTTTGACTGATTGTCCCTGAAATCGTACAACACCTGCAGAAGCTCTATGTCTTCATGGTTTTCAGACCCAGGCGTATTCTCCATCAATATGGCGGACATCACTCGCACATTCATTTTCACCATATCCAATTCACTGTGCAATTTTCCAATCTGTAGAGAGCAACACAATCACCAGTCAGTGTGGCACACAGAGAATGTGTTCACATTCCTTGTTTCCTGCCCCCATGGGACATTTGCTGGAAGAAAAAATACTTCTGCAAAATTTAATATTTTCAAACTTAAATTTAATTTCATATAAATATACACATAGTTATTTTACAATGTATACCTTGTCACCTTCTAAAAGGACTTGAGATCTCTTGTAATAAACCCCAAAATATGCTTTAGGAATTTTAAAAATGAAAGAAAAAAAAAAAGGTTAGAACCAAATATGAAGAGGGGAGAAGTACTAGGTACCTAGCAGAAGGAGGTACCAGAAACCTGGATAAAATGGCAAAAGTTATCCTGAGTTTCTTGGCAACCGACAGGATAAAAGAAAAACAAATGAGGGTTATCTAGTTCTCATGGTATTAAAGAAGAAAGAAGAAATAAATCTTTTTCCTGTATTAAATTCTAAGAGGAATTAGTCACATGAATTTTTATATAAGAAAAAAATAATAATACAAAGTCTTCAATTATAGTTCCTTTACAGCGGAACGGAAATGGGCTTCATACAATAATTGCTTATCTGTACCTTGGACAAACTGATATACACAAAGAAGTAAATACAATTCAGTTGGCATAATAAATACAAGTAATAAGACTACCATTTACAAAACTCTCTGAAATATGTGACAGTCCTACCAGAAGTAACAGGAATTAGCTCATGGACACTAGATCCAGTCCACAGTCAAGGCTCCACAAAGCCATGAAAGCCACTAGGCAAGCACAACTCTTACAAAGTTGGGCTTTGGAAGTAGACAGAACCAATGGGATTAATCCTTCTTGGAACTGAACTATAAGTCACATAGTATGACTAAGCCTCAGTCTCTTCCTCTGTAAAATAAATGTACCTACATCTCAATGTTGTTAACCAGAAAGGACAAACTGTATATAAGGTGCTTACAAATCAGGAAAACATATCAATAAATACAGTGATTGCTGTTGTTACCTGTTCTGGGACCAATGTAATAGTCGAGTTCTTTGGAGCAATTACAGAAGAAAGAGCTGGTGCAGTAGGGACAGATGTTGGAGGATTTGATGAGATTTGAGCAGTCTATGAGTATAAAATATGGTAATATTATTATGTGAATTAACATAGCCACCCAACGCCAAGTTTTTTCCATTCAGCTAACTCAAGCACTCTCAAACAAAGTCCTGTGTACAGGGTATCTGCCCGGAGTAAATCATCAACTACACAACCCGTCCAGCATTTTGTGAAGAATGCTAAGCAAATGAGATGCCCATAATAAAGCAGGTATTCAACAAGAGGTGGCTATTAGAATTATCATTTACAATTTAATAAAATGCCTTTTTTTTTTTTTTTTTTTTTTACCAAGGGTTTAAGTGATAAACTGCCATGTGAGATTATTGATGCCTTCTCTTTGGACTGTTAATAACAAATGATAGCTCAATTCATGTCAAGTCTGTTTAAGCCACAGCTGACAAGGCATCTCCTTCTCCATCAATGACCCTCCTTGGGTCAATGCCACATCTCCAACCTTGGGCGGCGAGGTGAAAGCTCAAGGCTCTAGGCCAGTGCTTCTCAACATAAATGTACAGAGAAAACACCTGGAAATCTTGTAAAAAGGGAGGTTCTGATTAGTCTAGGGTGGAGCAAGCCAAACAAACTTTCACACTTTAAGTAGCAAAATCCCAAGTCTCGGTTATTCTATGAGATATTGCAATATCCTTCTAATAAATTCATCTTTTTGCTTAAGCTTAAGTGGATTTGGGGTTGTCTCTTGCAATGAGAAAAGACCCAACTGATATACTACTATACTCTCCATGGGTCAAAGAAAGGCCTCTTACCTCTTGTCTTGCTGTTTCAGCCTCTGCTTCTGAGGGAGGAAACTGAACGCCTTTCTTAAGCAGGTCGAGGTATACTTCTTTGACTTCGCTTACATCCACACCTCCTGGGAAACCCTGTGACCAAGCCTGAGTTCAAGAGATGAAAACGTTCCAGAGTTAAAACAGCAACAAAACCAAAACACAATTCTTTTTTTTTTTTTTTTTTGAGACAGTCTCACACTGTTGCCTGGGCTGGAGTGCAATGGCACAATCTCAGCTCACTGCAATCTCCACCTCCCGGGTTCAAGCGATTCTCCTGCCTCAGCCTCCCGAGTATCTGGGAATTACAGGTGCCCACCACCACGTCTGCCTTATTTTTTGTATTTTTTAGTAGAGATGGGGTTTCACTGTGTTGGCTAGGCTGGTCTCGAACTCCTGACCTTGTGATCTGCCCACCTCGGCCTCCCAATGTACTGGGATTACAGGCGTGAGCCACCACGCCCGGCTGAAAACACAATTCTTAAGCTCCTGATAGAAAATGAGAGATCAATAATTATGTACCCCACTCAGAAAGAGAAAGCTACTTTTGAATGCCATGGGCAAAATGCTCATTTTCAAAGGCTAGGAAAATATAAAATATTTTATTTTTATTTTTTATTTTTTTTGAGATGGAGTCTTGCTCTGTTGCCCAGGCTGCAATGCAGTGGCGAGATCTCGGCTCACTGCAAGCTCCACCTCCTGGGTCCACGCCATTCTCCTGCCTCAGCCTCCCAAGTAGCTGGGACTACAGGCGCCCGCCACCACGCCTGGCTAATTTTTTTTTTTTGTATTTTTAGTAGAGACGGGGTTTCACCGTGTTAGCCAGGATGGTCTCAATCTCCTGACCTCATGATCCACCTGCCTCGGCCTCCCAAAGTGCTGGGATTACAGGCATGAGCCACCGCGCCCGGCCCAAAATATTTTAAATCAGACTTCCATGCCTCAAAATCTTGAAGAAACCCTAAGATATATACTATCAATTGTTTTTTGCTGCTCTGAATCCAAAATTAACAGATTCCAAAACAACATCAGTAGCTCTTTTTCCAAGTAACCTTGAATTAGTCAGTTAGTTGGAACAGTTTCCCAACCTGCAAAATGAACATACACATCATTGTCTTTCCTATTTGACACAGATAAAATAGAAACTGAGAGGAAAGTAGGGAAATGACTACAAATCTTCAGAAAAAGTGTACCATCCAATGCCAAAAAATTATTATTACACAGAAACTAAAAATAGCAAAAATGCTTTTCTGGCTCAATCCAAGACATATAAAAGATAAGCAAAACAATCAGGAGGTAAGCTGTGAAATCCCTAATCTTAGAAATTTACCATCCCATGAGGTATACAACAGACTTACCTTAATGAAATTCAAGATTCTATTCTGAATGTCTAATGGCAAGTTGTATCTAGGATTCAGTAGCTTAACTAAATTCTCTTTAACAAATTCCTTCTTCACAATCAGAGTCTGGAAACTTGGACCACAGTTCTGCACGCACATGTCAATAAGCTAAATTAGAAAAATAAATTAAACATTATATTTATCTGGCAAAACCACCTCCTAAAAATGTAAGGGAAAAACTGCTAAATAATAATTTCCACCAGCATACTAATTAACAAACATAATTTAGTATCTACTAAAATATATGGCAAAATGTTAGGTTCTGGGGATATGTGGAAATATGAGCATAATGTAACAGTCTAGAGGACAGACTTATCGAGGAGTCCCAGCACATCCAAAAGGGAATTAACCAGCAATGCAGAGTACTAAATGCTAAATGCTGAAGGGACGTGCAGGCCAAACATATGAGCTACAGATGGAATAATATCTGTCCCAGTTTACCCAGGGTAGCACAGGTATATTCCCAATGTCCTGTTTATTAATGATGACACACCCTTTCACTTTCAAAAATGTCCTGGTTTGGATGATGAATTACACAGTCACCCTAGCTATAGGTCCTTATAGGCAAGAGTGATTATTTAGGGCTAGGTGGTCTTACAAGACTTTTGGAAAAGGCTAATTGGAAGCTGGGCTTTGCAAAATGGCTAAGAACAGTAAAAATGAGTATAGAGCTATATTCCAGACAGAGAAATTGTATGAAAACTATATAAATGTGGAAAAGTGGGTAAGTTATGAAGGGGGAGATAAGTACTCTGGTCTGTCTCTAGCAGAGGCATCTTGAAAAAGGTAAATTGGGGAGACTGTAAAGATAGGGTAGATAAAGTCTGTCCAGGTTGTAGAGAAGTTTGTGTGGCAGTGCAAAGGGTGTGGATATTATCTTGAAGGCACTAAGAAGTTACGGAGGGTCTCTGTTAGTTTGTCACCATCACACCTTTACCCTGAAATTGAGGAAAAGGTTAATGTGCGCAAAGTACTATTCTGGATAGGTTGTCAGGCAGCACTCTGCAAAGGCAAGTGGAGGGAGAAGAAACCTGGAATGACAGAAAGATCCACTAGCAACCCACTAGTTCAGGCATGAGATACAAAAGGCCTAAACTAAGATGATGTGGGTACAAGAAAAGGAGTCACGACAGAATTATGAAGGAAGAACTTTGAATGACAGTGCTGGTCAAAAAAGGAAGATGACTGAAAGTTAAGTGACTCTCATTCTGCATGAGGACCCCTGTGATGGAAATTTGGAAGAGGGGGTGGTATGGCTGGTCTAGGGGTAGAAATGACGGGCTGAAATTTAGATATTTTGAGTTCAAAAGATAAGGGACATTTAAGTAGGTGTTTAGCAGTGAGCTGGACACACACAGCTATAGTTCAAGAGAGTGAAGGACCAAAATTGAGTTATCAAGGCTGCCTACAATGAGAAGAGAGGAAGAAGGGCTGAAACACTGGGGTTCACCTATTACACAGGCCAGCGAAAATCCAAGGAAGGCAATCAAAGAGTAACTGACAGAAAATGAAGCACAAAATCAGGAGTACATAAGGCACCCCTTTGGTAAAGTCAAAAGAAAAGTTTCCTGGAGGATGGGGTGTTATACAGTTAAGAATATGCACTAAGGAACACCAGTTCCCTTGAAAAACACATTTGCGATAAAGCAACGTGAGCAGAAGCTTGACTAAGAAAGAATGAGCCGATACTGAAGAACTGCATGCAGAAAGTAGATTTCTAAAAGTAATCTAAAAACAAAATTAAATCTTTAGTTTCCATGCTACAACCTCAAATTAGAAAGGTCATAGAAACCATTAACATGACCAGGATAATCATCTCTGCAGAATAGAAGCCCTAAAAATGGACTTCATGCCATGCTTTGTCTTTGTATTTTTAGTCTGTCTTTAATGGAAATACATAAAGTGGCAGCAGGTATGAACGCTATAGTTTTAAAGCACTGTGATCAAGAAGGTAATCAGAAAATACAGAAGGTGAGCACGTGTAGCTGTGTGAAACACAGCGAAAACCTTTAAGGCAAAGGAAAATAAAAACAAAATCCAAAACATACTGAGATGAATCTATACTAGTGCAGGTTGTTAAGACAAAGTTGGAAAGTTGAATAACATGCCATTTAGCTTGATGGATTATTATAATGAGTATAATGAGTTTTTAATGGGTGAAATGCTGAAAGGAAACGTGCCTCTAGCTCAATGTGAGTTTACAGAAATATTTCACCTAACTAGTTGTACAGTCTTAGGCAAATACCTAGGCTCCAAGTCTCATTCTCTCTAGGCATATATATATATATATTTTTTCTTTTTGACACAGGGTCTCACTCTCTCATCTAGGCTGGAGTGCAGTGGTGCAATCTCGACTCACTGCAACCTCTGCCTCTCGGGTTCAGGTGATTCTCATGCCTCAGCCTTCTAAGTAGCTGAGATTATAGGCGTGCACCACCATGCCCAGCTAATGTTTGTATTTTTAGCAGAGATGGGGTTTTGCCACGTTGGCCAGGCTGGTCTCGAACTCCTAGCCTCAGGTGATCCACCCACCTCAGCCTCCCGAAGTGCTGGGATTATACGCATGAACCACCACACCTGGCCCTCACAAACAAATTTTTATCTTTGGTGCAACAAGATTTTATGATAATGAGTAACACTCCCAGGAGGAACATGCACAAAATCAAAGAGTCAACATGAAATGCTAAAAATGTGAACATCTGGAGATTAGCAGTCATGCCTTTTGTGTTTTCCCATTAGAATCAAGAATGCCAGGACTAATTACTTCTACATCACCTCCTCTATTATATCACCAGAACCTCTTTTACCCTCCAACTCACTCAGATAAGTAATAAAACCTACTGTGGGAAATTAAATTAAAATTAAATATGTTGTTTTCATATATTCTGAAATTGAACTTGGTGCAAATGTGTTCAGATAACCTATATTTGGAAATAAGACAAATAAGAATCCATAATCTGAGGTGGGATTGAAAACTCTGGAGCCAAGGAACAAAGAGAGACTGAAGTGGGTGACTCCAGGCTTCACTGATCTCTTGGGCTTAGCTGGGCAAATCACTTATCCTAAGCCTCAGTGTCCTTATCTGCAAAATGGACATAATATCTCCCTCTAGAGACTTGTTGAAAGGCCCAAATGAAACATAACAAAGAGCGTGACACAAAGCAGGACCTCAATACATGGCAACTATTTAGATCATCTTCCACGGAGAACTTCCTAGCAGGACTGAATGTGATGATTAGCTGACCTAAGTATTTTAAGAGAGGGCTGGAATCAAAAGAGATTTTCTCACTGTAAATTTCCAAACCAGGCACAGTGACAACAACCAGGTTTCAGGGCCATCAGAGCTACACCTGGGTCATGAATAGTGCCTTCACCAAGGTGACTACCCCAGCCTAGAGGCCTCACTCCTCTCAGTCCCTCCAATTGCAACAAGCTCTTGGGGGGACAACCACATGGTTTTGTTTTGCTTTGTTTTGTTTTGTTTCAACACAGAGTCTCGCTTTGTCACCCAGGATGGAGTGCAGTGGCACAATCTAGGCTCACTGCAACCTCCGCTTCCTGGGTTCAAGCAATTGTCCTGCCTCAGCCTCCCAAGTAGCTGGGATTACAGGCACATGCCACCATGCCCGGCTAATTTCTGTATTTTCAGTAAAGACAGGGTTTCACCATGTTGCCCAGGCTGGTCTCTAACTCCTGACCTCAAGTGATCCACCCTTGTGGGCCTCCCAAACTGCTGGCATTACAGGCACGAGCCACTGAACCCAGCCTGATATTTTGTTTCACTAGTAAATTTGCCAAAGGAGAATAAACCAAGCTTTTCCTTCATTATTATTTTCAACCACATTTTACACATCCTATGAAACCCCTGAAGCTCACTGCTTAGGGGGTGCTCCACAAAGGCCTATTAACTAATTGATTCTTAGGAACCTGTTCAACCACTTTCTATTTGACACTAATAGTAGCCTCTTGCTGAGATTTATCACAATTGACTCATTCAAGAAGAGAATACTTCCTGGCTCAGAGTAATAAAGCCTGGAAACAAAATTCTGCTGAAACACAAAACTGCTCTACCGACTGATGGTAGGAAATCATAGTACAGTCAGATTCCATTAAAGCCTAATCAAGGTTAACACGTCCATGGAGAACTCAACATGACAGATAACATAAAGAATATTTATAACTGAATTTGACAGGCTCTCATCACTTTACATTAATAAAATGGAAATGTCATATATAGGGATTACTTTTTAAAGAGTTTACTAGTAAACTTATAATTGCGTTTGACAGACATGGGTGACTCCTTCTGTGACTAATTCCCCTCATAATTAAATTTGGCTTATGTGAATATTAAAGTCAGTTTTGAGGCCCTAAGCACACCTCTGCAAGGCAGGGAGTAGTCTGAGGTGAGGTGACTGGACCATTAAATACACCACTTGGGGAAATCAGCATGAAGAGATGAAGAGTCAAAGGCCTATTTAAAGAAAATCCAAGGAAAACCCAGGTGTTTTTCCTGACTTTAATGTACTGTGACCCCAAGGATGAAGGTGTATTCTGACTGGTGACTCTTGCCTGTTTTTAGGCACAGGCTTTAGATTCTCTTGTTCGCACACATTGGACAGAACCCATAAGGTAAGGTAGCTACAGATCTGAGGTGGAACAGATCATGGGAACGGCAGCGAGCTGGTAGTCAGGCTTGAGAGATTAGACTACCTGATGAGAAGGAAGAGTGGAAGCCCAAAGAGAAACAGAGGGCCAGAGGCACGACACTCTGGAATAACCCAGCTTCCTCAAGGAGGGTCCCTGGTCCATCGTCATAGCGAGGGAACCATGATGGAAGAAGATATGGAGGCGGGATTAAGAAGCAACCACTGACACATCAAGTAGGCTTGGGCACAATGGAGGAAGCGGCAAACTGTTATGAATGGTGAACACCTGTAAAAAGCAAAATAATAATACCCCATGCTGAAATAGAGAAGGTGGCATAAATTAGTCTTCTGCCCTTCTCTTCCTTACTGAATTCTCCTAACCTTTGGCACCCTTGAGATATCCCAGATATACCACGAGAATGGCTTACGTGAATATTAAAGTCAGTTTTGAGGCCCTATGCACACCTCTGCAAGGGAGTGAGTACTCTGAGGTGAGGTGACTGGACCATTAAATACACAGTTTGAGGAAATCCGCATGAAGATAAAGGGTCAAAGGCCTATTTAAAGAAAATCCAAGCAAAAGGGTACATCTACCCATCTTTCTACTCCCGTTCTACAGTACCTTCCATTAGCCCTTGAGTCTTCCCGGATACTAGGAGAGATGGGATTAGGTGTGTGTATGAGGGTGTGGTGCTTAATCATTAATCCAGTCAACATCTGATATACCTGGCCCTGTACTACACAGGAAGAAACTAAAGACACAAAGGAAACACAGTAGCCTGCTCTTTTAAGAGGCTTGATTCATTCTGAGAAACAAAGAAGTATGAGGCAAGGGCATGGAATTTAGAATCTGAGGACTGGGATCAAATCTTGCCTATGCTATGTAATAGCCATTTTCATCTTGGAAATAAATCAGTTTCTCTTAGTCTCAATTTCTTCATCTGTGAAATGGAGTTAATAATAGAACTACTTCACAGGGTGGTCAAGAACATTGACAGGTGCCAGGCATTTCTATCAGTGACCCATCGTTCTGGGATTTCTACAGAAGTGCCTCACTCTTCTCTCCATAATCTCCTCCATTCTGTGACCTTCAAGAGTTAAGGATAGGTGAGAGGTTCAAAAAAAAAAAAAAAAAAAAAAAAAAGGTGAAGGGGGAAAATGCCTCTAAAACTATATTCAGATCCCAACGTGAAGGGTTTCTTTAATGATCAAATCATGAAGACCGTTCATTGCATTTCTGCTCATTCAGTGAGCCTATGCAAGATGTCCATTTTCTTCTACATGTAACTAGAAACCAGGAGCTATGCTCACATATGCCCCAAAGTCCTCTTGATAAAGACTAATGCTCCTAAGGCAGTGTGATGCTGGCTGATTAGTGCCGTGACCATGCACAGTCTTCGGCTGGGCTGAGATAAACAAAGGCGTGCAGAATAAATCAGAAAGCTACACAGCTCACTCTCAGGCAGCAGGCAGGGCTTGCAACACATACTAAAGTAAAAAGGACAACTCACCAACGTGACTGAAGAGGTCATATGGCCAAGGATGGTGGGAAAATGGGAACACGTCAAATAAGAGTCCACACTTAAATAACAGACAATACAACACACAGGAGAATTGCTTAAACCAACATAGAACATTCTCCAAATCATGCCAGGCAGCAGAACTTGGTTGGAATTTAATGAGCTGAGAGCATCTCAGGATTCCACAAAGCTGTTCAAGTGAGGTAGAAAGCTAACAAGGAGGTATTTTTCAAAATTTCAATTCTCATCTTAAATTATGGTTAATTAATACATGCACAAACTTTATTATTATTATTATTTTTTTTTAAGAAGGAGTCTTGCTCTGTTGCTCAAGCTGGAGGGCAGTGGTGCGATCTTGACTCACTGCAACCTCCACCTCCTGGGTTCAAGCAATTCTCCTGTCTCAGCCTCCCGAGTAGCTGGGACTACAGGCACACGCCACCACGCCCGGCTACTTTTTGTATTTTTAGTAGAGACGGGGTTTCACCATATTGGTCAGGCTGGTCTCAAACTTCTGACCTCAGGGGATCCACCTGCCTTGGCCTCCCAAAGTGCTAGGATTATAGGCGTGAGCCGCCATGCCCAGACACAAACTTTTTTTTTTTTTTTTTTAAGAGTTGAGGTCTCTCTTTGTCACTCAGGCTGAGGTACAGGGGCATGATCATAGCTCACTGCCATCTTGAATTCCTGGGTTCAAGTGATTGTCCTGCCTCAGCCCCCTAAGTGGCTGGGGCTACAGATGCAGGCTACCATGTCTGGCTACTTTTTAAATATTTTGTAGAGACAGGGTCTCACCATCTTGCCCAGGCTATTCTCAAACTCCCGGGCTCAAGCAATCATCCCACCTCGATGCTGGGATTATAGGCATGAGCCATCACACCCAGCCAATACACAAAGTTCTTCATCAGTTCACCATGTATAATACATGTTAACCACTAATTCCCATCTCCTGACCAAGAACAATTGATTTTTCAGGAACAAGCTCTTCCCGTGAAATTAAATGCTATTACAAAGAACTCAACTTTCTTTATTCTGCAATTCTCATAAATGAAGAGTTTTAACTCATACTGTACACAACTCTTAGGTCATCTATTAGCTAACCTATTAGTTTTCTCAGAATACTTACTTCTTATTTTGTACCCAGGATTAAAAACGTAACTATAGCTTGAGAAATTGAGTCTTACTTATAAAATTAAAGTACTTACTGACAAGGTAAGTTGGATTTCTTTATGATTGTAGTTTTTGGAAATCCTTTTCTTCAAAGCTTTCACTGCATCTTTTGGCCTATGGTAATAAATACACTGAAATCACCAATTCAGGCATTGCTGAAAATAATCAGTCTCTCTGAAAAGCAACGTGCATTTGGAGAGAGGAATGGCTAAGGAGAAAACCAAGGCCTTGGTCCTACTGTGGGACCCTACACGAATGACTTCACTTCTTGAACCTAAATTTCTTCACACATACAGGCAGAAAATACCACCTACCCCCTTATGAGAATCAAATACAATATTTTTGTACAAATCTATTACCTAGAAAGCACCACCCATGAAATGCGCTCATTCCTGTATCCCTCTATCAATGCACAGAACCAACTTATAGGAAATGCAACTTCTGAAACAACAAATGTTACCATTTTAATTAAAACTATTAGTATTTCCTGAGCACCCTACAGACAAGGGGATGTAAGAGGAATTACAACAAACTAGGTCAGCTGCCAATACGCCACAATTTTACGTTACAAAGAACTGTTTGTATGGGTCCAAATTTAAGAGTCTCTTTTTGTATTATCAATGAATTGGTATTATCAATGAAAATGTTCCCAGAGGAACTAAACATGGTAAATAGAATTATAGGAAAAAAAACCATACACACTTAAAAGTACTAACCAGCTTGTAATCCCAGCACTCTGGGAGGCCGAGACGGGCGGATCATGAGGTCAGGAGATCGAGACCATCCTGGCTAACACAGTGAAACCCCGTCTCTACTAAAAAATACGAAAAACTAGCCGGGCGAGGTGGTGGGCACCTGTAGTCCCAGCTACTCGGGAGACTGAGGCAGGAGAATGGCGTGAACCCGGGAGGCGGAGCTTGCAGTGAGCCGAGATTGCACCACTGCTCTCCAGCCTGGGCAACAGAGCGAGACTCCGTCTCAAAAAAAAAAAAAAAAAAGTACTAACCATAAGCACTTTCCATTTATTTATAACCAATAATTTTGATGTTTTCTTTATCAATATAAGCTAGACTAAATCTCTTTTACTGTCAGTTATCACTTTAATATGCACAGGAAAATTACCAGAATTGTGTTCCAAAGAATAACTTGTAATTGACTACATGCAAACCAGTTTGTTCTTCTTAATGACTTTTTTCTTACAACTTCGATTCTCTAAAGTTTAAGAAGTTTAAGGGCAAAAGATAGCACATGCTATAAGAATACAGCTTAAACATGGGTGAGTTGACATTCAGAAGGAAAAAAATTGTCCTGTGACAAGGAGGAAAAGAGACTGCTATATTGTTTCCTGGTTACTAAAGACAATTGCCCAGAAATAGGTCACCACCAGGAGTCAACCAGCTTCTTGATAATATTTGACGGTTTCATCAAATACTGGCCATGGGAGCTGGAGATATTCCTAAAGAAGGAAACAATCTCTCTTTTTCTATCTTTTTTTTTTTTGAGACAGAGTCTCGCTCTGTTGCCCAGGCTGGAGAGCAGTGGTGCAATCTCAGCTCACTGCAAGCTCCGCCTCCCGGGTTCACGCCGTTCTCCTGCCTCAGTCTCCCGAGTAACTGGGACTACAGGCGCCTGCCACCACGCCCGGCTAATTTTCTGTATTTTTAGTAATGACGGGGTTTCACCGTGTTAGTCAGGATGGTCTCGATCTCCTGACCTCGTGATCCACCCGCCTCAGCCTCCCAAAGTGCTGGGATTACAGGCGTGAGGCACTGCACCTGGCCTTTCCCAATCTTTTAAAAAGAAGCAATTTGAGCTTCACAGTGACAAAATTTGAAACTGTTAAAGAAACTGCCAAGAGGAAAAAAATGATAGTGGATTTATAGATACTCTACATGCTGAAGCAAGCAGCTGCCCCAATATTTCAATCTGACAAGTCTTCAAAAGGTAGAGAGCGCCTAATGAATGATGAAAACACTCTTTCAACAACAAAACTGAAACATTTGCAAGAGAAAACGTGCTGTAGTTCTGATGCTTCTTATCAGAGGCAAATACACGGAAACTATGCTGTACTCACCCATCCTGGGTAGTGTTAATTATGTCACAGATGTGCATGAACTGGCCCCAATCTTCAGTCTGAACTCCAGCAAATGTAGCCTTTTCTGCCAAGAAAAAGCTGTTGAGTCTGAGCTACGACAGAATAAAAAATGTCTGGTATTCCTGAAATAATCTGCCTAGGCTGCACTAGCAAGTGTCATTAAGTGTATATTGCCAAAGGGCAAAGTGATTTTTTTTGGAACCGTTCTCAGTAATTCAGGAATCAATCAGAACCCAAGTTCAGAGTGCTGTTGCAGCAACAGTAATGAGTGATCTATTAATAAAGACTGCAAGCACAATACCTGGCCACAGGCCCAGGCCAGGCCAGCTAAATCTCCACCTGCCTGGCTTTCAGACAAGGGAACTAGGGCTTAGTGAGCAGCTACCTACAAGGTGAACTGCATAGTGCTACGTATTTTATCATATGCAATCTCATTTAACCCACTGTTAGAGATGATGAGACAGAAGTTGAGAGAGGTTAGGAAATTACCAAAGTCATACAGTCAGTATGAAGTAGAATTGGCATTCAAATCTACGTTGTTTGGTCTCACTGTTTGTTTTTAAAAATAATTTATTCTCTGGGGGGACAGGAGGAAAGAATTTTTAAAGGAGAGAAGTAATCCGTTGGTCTTAGGAGCCAAAATATTGGCATAACTCCAAATAATAGTAACATATTTATTCTCCTATCATCTTAATCTCACGATTCCTTCTAATTTTACCAATTATTATAACTTCAACCAATACTTGCAAAGACACTGCTTATCTCGACTACGTAAAAACTTCCATTGCATACACTTTTACTATCAGTCTTAATTGTTTCAAACTGGCACTGAGTAACTATCCAAACTAATAATAACAAGCATCTAAACTAACCACAGCTGCACCAGGCTGACCAGAATGTTTCTGCACTTGGAACCCTATCATTAGATAATCAGGCAATACAAGATGTTACCTGGAAAGGGTAATGGAACACTCAACATGAATGCGCTAACATCTTCCTAAGAGAAGGATAAGATCCCTAAGAATGAAAACACAGGGTTCTGGGGGAAATGGAGAAAAAACCAAAAAGGATAGAGAAGGGAAAGAAAGAATAAGGACTTGTTTCGGGGAACCCCAAAGTTTGGCTTGCTTTCAATCAAGGAAAAGAACCACTTGAGGCCGGGTGCGGTGGCTCACGCCTGTAATCCCAATCACTTTGGGAGGCCGAGGCGGGTGGATCACCTGAGGTCAGGAGGTCGAGACCAGCCCGGTCAGTATGGTGAAACTCCATCTCTACTAAAAATACAAAAATTAGCTGGGCGTGGTGACGTGCACCTGTAGTCCCAGCTACTCGGGAGGCTGAGAAAGGAGAATTGCTTGAACCCGGGAGGCGGATGTTGCAGTGAGCCGAGAGCTACTGCACTCTAGCCTGGGTGACAGAGCGACACTCAAAAAAAAAAAAAAAAAAAACAAAAGCAAAAAACAAAAAACAAACAAAACTTGAATTTGGCACCAAATGGACAAAGCTTATCTTCCTAGAAAACTCCCATTCACCCTTCAAAAGCCACAGTAGAATTCATTTCTCCCTTCCGGTAAGTTTTGTGTGTTTTGCATTTTCTTGCATTGCAAAGGTGCGGCACAAAACCGTGCGGTCTTCCCTACAAGAAAATGAGTTCCCTCAGGTTTGAGATCACGTCTCACCTTGGCCTTACCAGTGCCTGATCCAGGTCCAGACACATAGCTGACAGTTAGTCCATGTTTACAGAATTAAAAAATTAAGCAGATGAATTGCTGAAGTTTCTTTTGCCTATGAAGATACAGTCGGAACCCATTTCTGCTCAGGGTTCATTCTAATATCCAACAAAGCACAGCCATCAAGGGAAAGCATCTCCTCAATGGTAGCTACTCTGACCATTTTATAAGGATGTGTAAACTAAGGTTCTGTTTAAGTGGTGTGTTCGGTGTCACGGCAGTTAGTAGAGCTGTGAGCTAAATTTTCCAAATCTCGGCCTCTTTACTACAACTACTAGGTTCTCAAGATTTCATCACCCCACTAAGTTCCTGACATCATCACACTTTGCCTGGCATTAATATGCACTCGTGCCACACCCAATTCCCAAGGGAGGAATCAGGGAAAAGAGGGAGCAGTGAGCTGGTGCTTGTAAGAGTCCAATCACTGGCTTCTACATACATCATGCAAGGTACATTCGGAGGAGAGAGAAATCTTTTAGGTGGATGCCGGTGTAGTCCCTAGTGGCCTGCAAGAGACCTCCGTGCCCCCAGATGGCTCCTCTGTTCCCCTCCTCTTCACTCCAATGCCAAGCATTTTCATTCTCTTTGTTTACCCAGAAAAGCAATCCAGGTTGTATAAGCTTGGCACTATTGAAAACTGGTTTGGGGAGACCTGCCCCTCACAGTAAGGTCACATCACTTAGTCTCCCAGAGCCTCCTCTTCTGATCTGTAAAACGGGCATAACAATACCGTGCCCTAGAGAGTGTGCGTTTAGGAATAACTTTCCCCTGGCCGAGAAGTTTCTGGTGTCTCCTTGTGGAGGCCCAAATACTCCATGCCTGACTCCCGCGGTTCACCTGTTTGGTTCCACTCCCCAGGAGACATCGAAAGGAAGGTACATTTTTGAGGACTGCGGGTTCTAGAGTGAGTTGGCCAAGAAGGAAACGGACGAAAGGGGGCCGGGTGGAACGCGGGTGCCCTGGGAAAGTTGCTGGGGGAGGGGAAGGATTTTCTCCAAGTTGGACTAACTCCGTCCTCTGCAGGCCGAGAATGGATCAAGCAGGAAAGGATCCCACGGTCCCCTGCCTGCCTGGGCGTCTCTCCCCGCGCCTCCTTACCTATGAGGTGGCCCACGGAGGTCGCGTAGGGATCCCGGTGACTCTTGCCAAACGCCATGGTAGCTCCAGAGGGCCGGGCCCAGGAAATCCGCCTCCACCGCTCTCTGGCTCCCGACTCCACCCGCTCGGTACCCTTGGCTCCTCCTCTTCGCCCGAGCGCTTCCCTGGCTCTGGCGGAGGCGGTGCGTTGTGCGCTGCCGCTGCGGGGCGCGGGTACCGAGCGTGAGGAGCGGGGCGCGGGGCAGGGACGCTAGGGCGGGGCTTCGGGACGCCCCGCGCACCTGCAGCGCGCCCTGCGGGACCGGCAAGGAGGCGTCGCTGCCCGCTGCAGGTGGTACAGGCGGGCAGCGGTGGGCGTATGGAGCCTGCGAGAGTGGCGCGGCCGCCCGCTCGGATCCCAGGTGGGCTTTTCGCCCCGCGCAGGAGGAGCAGGAAGCCCAAGATCTCCAGCTTGGGAAGTAGAGACCCAGGCTTTGATCCCGCCGCTTGCTAGGCAGATTGTCACTCTTCTCTGCGCCTCTTTGGCTGCCCTTGGTAGACCAAAGATAATAAGGGGTTAATAACACAAATTCAGAATTGTGAGAATTAAGGGAAGGACGTAAACCGATTAGGTCGGTGTCTGGTACCCACAAAATAGTTAACCACTGAATAAATTGAATAACTAGAAATGTTTACCCTCGACCTGCCTTCGCTCTACAGATGCGGGAGGGGAGGTGTGCGCCCTGCCCTTTGAAGCTGTAGGTAATATCTAGGAGGAAGGATTGGGTTCGAAGTTAGGGCTTCCCAGGAGCAGGCCCTCTTTGTGTCTCTCCTGTTTCCTCGAGGGACCACAGGGCGCCGCCACGCAAGCTCTTGTTTTCTAACCCCACTTTCTGGGAGCCGTGTTTTCCAGCCTGATTCTAAAAATGGGGGAGGGGCTTTCCGTTTCCTCTGGCAAGGAGGATGCTTGGTTTTAGGCCTGAGTTTGAGAAGCCCAACACCTTTCCAGCTGCCCTTTGGGAACCAGAATTTATTTCTTATTCCTTTGCATTCAATTAACATTGAATTGGCGATGTTAACAATCTCCAGCTGCCAGAGAGTGATGCGTCCCCAGGCCATGTCAGATAGCCATAGATGAGCTCCTGGTGCTTGTAGATCCTGTTTCCTATAGTCTAACTGGCACCCATTTCAAGTTTGTTTTTTAGCCCTGGATATGGTGACTAGGGAGACGAAGGGGACCTGTTCTGACTTATGTCCGTGGTCTTGTGAATTTTAATATAGAGATCAAAACCAATTGCCATGCACTCCAAGAGGCTAACATTTAATTATTTATCTCGAACTCAATTATTTATAGTTTTTCTTGACCGAAGTGAGCCAAAACCTGGGATTCTAAAATCTGGAATGAAATATTCTTGTTGTGATGATATTTCTCATAATGGGATTTGTCTCATCTGTAGCTAATATTCTCCACCTGCCTATTCAGGGCGAGTAACTATTTCAGATGGTGCCATTTATCAACTTCCTTAGTCATCACTAACAGCCTCTGCTGACACTGTTGAAACCCTCTTTTGTGACATCACCAACCTAATCTGTATTCCATGCTACAGCCTCTAGCAAAGTGTTTTGCCTTTTCTGCAACCTACAATCAACCTACAATCTCTGAAAAAGAAAGCCAATTTTAGCTTAGGACAATGTTGGTGTCAGTGGCCTTCCATCAGATAATGAGAACTAGGAAGGAACCAAGCATCCAGAGAGATAGATTTTTAACATACTTCTATGTGGGAGATTTTTCTTTTCTTCTTCTTCTTCTTTTTTTTTTTTTTTTCTCCTATGTCTGCTTTCCTTACATGACAGGACTCAGGCACTGAGAAAGAGGAGAGACAGTAGCAAGAAGTATCTTCTGGACTTGATGCTTGGGTGAACAGAACCCAGGTTGATGAGTACTACGTGTGTTCTATCTCAGCAATGCCTGGCGGAAGTTTTTCTCTCTCCCTGTGCCCTCCAGGGTGTTACGGTGGTTGTTGCAGCTTTCTTGTGTACTCTGTTCCTTTCTCCATGACTCCTCTTCTCTCCAGGCATGAAAATCCACATGGTTAATGTTAGTAAAGTCTAGCAGCGGGGACAATAGAATTCACAACTAAGTTGAGGTCAAAGAAGGAGCGGAATCCCACAGGGGTAAAATGACACCAGGAGTAAAATCTTACTACAATTTCAATTCCAAGAACACTTAGTAAACATTTATTTATGTAAACTGTGCTAAGTGTCTACAACTAGAAATCTATCTTAATCTTCACAGTCCTGGGAGGTGGGTAGTATTAACCTCATTTTTACAAATATGTAATCTGAGATTCAGAAAGATCAAGCTCATAAATGGCTTGACTAAAGTTTGACTCATGGCTGCCTGGTTCCAAAGCCTATATTATTGTCACTAGGTGAATCTGTTTATTGAGCCTGATGTGTTACTTTTTTAAAGGATCTGCTTGATTCAGTGTGAGACCTCTTGAAGAATACAGGAATAGGGGAAGTCATATACTTTGCTGGCACAAAGTTCTACTTTTTTTCTGTTCTTGTTCAATAGTGAATATTTTCTGTGCTAGAACTATATGCCAGATATGTTCTAAACATATTACATGCATTATCTCATTTAATCACATAATAACGTTGAGACCAGTACCATTATTACTTTATATTTCATATTAGAAAAACCGAAGTAATGGCTGGACACGGTGGCTCACACCTGTAATCCTAGCACTTTGGGA
Source organism: Macaca fascicularis (assembly GCF_037993035.2). Lineage (NCBI taxonomy): Eukaryota > Metazoa > Chordata > Mammalia > Primates > Cercopithecidae > Macaca > Macaca fascicularis. The sequence continues at coordinate 51,794,028 of NC_088390.1, forward strand.
GGCTGAGGCGGGCAGATCACCAGAGATCAGGAGTTTGAGACCAGCCTGGCCAACATGGTGAAACCCTGTCTTTACTAAAAATACAAAAATTAGCTGGGCATGGTAGTGGGCGACTATAATTCCAGCTACACGGGAGGCTGAGGCAGGAGAATCGCTTGAACTCAAGAGGCGGAGATTGCAGTGAGATGAGATCGTGCCACTGCTCTCCAGCCTGGGCAACAGAGTGACTCTGTCTCAAGAAAAAAAAGAGAAAAGAAAAGGAAATAATTTTTCACATAGTCACATTGCTAGGGAAGGACTGTCTAATTCCAGAACCTGTGACTTGAACAGCTGTGCTATCATCTTTCATGGTAGAGCTCTAGATGGTAGGTGGTGCCCTTCACTAGTTCACATTTTGAAAGAAGTGGGTTCTAGGGGGCAGTGTCTATAGAATGAAGTGACTGAATTTGGCAAGTACACCTGTGTAGAAGACAAAGATAACCCACCATCACGATTCTTGCAGCTAAGAGATTTTTGCCTTCTCATTTGATTGTTGTGTGTGTGTGTTTGTGTTTGAGGTGGAGTTTCACTCTTCTTACCCAGGCTGGAGTGCAATGGCGCAATCTCAGCTCACCACAACCTTTGCCTCCAGATTCAAGCAATTCTCCTGCCTCAGTCTCCCTAGTAGCTGGGATTACAGTCATGTGCCACCATGTCCGGCTAATTTTGTATTTTTAGTAGAGAAGGTGTTTCTCCATGTTGGTCAGGCTGGCGTCGAACTCCTGACCTCACGTGATCCACCCTCCTCAGCCTCCCAAACTGCTGGGATTACAGGCGTGGGCCACCATACCAGGCCTGTTCCTTGTTTTAATATTTAAATGTGCTCCCTATAACCCTCCCCTTAGTATATCCACTAGCCTTCTCATTATCCTTCTCTTTTTCCATGGGTCTAGTTCCAAACACTACCTACTCTCTGCCCCAACTCTCCCACTATAAAAACGAACTTTCATAACTATGTGATCTTCAGCTTTAATAGTCATCCCCATCATCTTTGACCCTCTGCACCACTCATGTGATGGCCTTTCGTTATTAGCCAGCCTTATCTTTCAGGGCACTTCTCTATCCTACTTTTTTTTTTTTTTTCTCTCTCTCTCTCTCTGACTGCTAATTCTCAGTGATCTTCATTTGATTCCATTTTCCTCTCCATTCTGCTAGACCTAAGTAAGTCTCCCCATACTTCCAAGGTCCGCCTTTTTCTCTTTCTGCATTTCTCTCATCCCACCTTCTCCTTGTCCCTTCTTTATGAAGTCTTTTCTGACAACTCCCAGAAGAATTGAACCCTTCTTTCCTGTCCCAGGTACAAATTTCTGTCTTATAGTCCACAACACATTATATCACTGATTTGTTTAAAAATCTGTTCCCTGCCTCCTAGATATAGGTCCCACAAAGGAAAAGGACCCATTTGTAGGACTTGGTGTCCTGACACTCAACAGCCCTTAAGGGATTTTTTTTTTTTTTTTTTTTTTCTGAGACAGAGTTTCACTTTGTCACCCAGGCTGGAGTGCCGTAGCACAATCTCAGCTCACTGCAACCTCTGCCTCCCACCAGGCTCAAGCGATTCTCCTGCCTCAGCCTCCCAAGTACCTGGGATTACAGGCATAGGCCACCACACCTGGCTAATTTTTGTATTTTTATTAGAGACAGAGTTTCACCATGCTGGCCAGGCTGGTCTTGAACTCCTGACCTCAAGTGATCCTCCCACCTTGGTCCCCCAAAGTGCTGGGATTACAGGCATGAGCCAATATGCCCAGCCTAAGGTATGTTTATTGTACATATTAATGAATGGCTCTTCAAAATCTTAAGTTGTTCTGTCCTTCCTGATATCCAGCCCTTAATTCCCTCCTGGATGCCTTGTTGAAACTTGAACTCAGTATGTCTAGAATTATACTCATCCTCTTTCTCCATTATCTCAATATCCTACCTTACTTGTTTTGTCTGTAGCAGTCATTCTCAACCATATGCATAGAAATTCCTGGGTTGCTGTAAAGACTGATGATATCTGGGTCCCACCTCAGAGATTCTGATTTAACTTGTCTTGGATGCCTCAAGGTCATAAAGAATTTTAAAGGTCCCTGGATGTGCTAATGGTACCATAAATTCCCAAACTGAAAATCTTGAAGTTATCCCCAACTTTCATTTCAGTCAGTTCTGGATTTCTCTATGTTCTTCTTTACCTCTCTTTCTCTTTGCTTTTTCTTTTCTGTGGACACTGTCTGTCCAGAAATTGTCAATGTCATAAGCTTTAATACTGTTTAGGGATGAAACTAGATTGAAGTTCAGGCTTTCCTGAACACGATCAAATATCCCTGTGCATTTCAAGACATATTATTTCTCCTTAAAATAGACCTTCTTTTGCACAATGTCTTGCCCATTGTTTTTGAAAACCACATGTACACAAATATATGTTCATTTTATTTCCATATATATATATATATATATATATAGAGAGAGAGAGAGAGAGAGAGAGAGAGAAGTTCTTACTATGTTGCCCAGTCTGGTCTCGAACTTCTGAGCTCAAGCGATCCTCCAACCTCACAGCCTCCCAGAGTGTTGGGATTATAGGCCTGAGCCACATCCAGCCTACTTCCAGTCATTTCTTAATATACTATGTCTTTGCAACTCCTGGTTGTGAAAATTAAAGAACAACCTTTCTTTTCCAGCTCTTAGGATAACCCTCCATCAGCTTCACACGAGAGGGTTTCTCTCAGCCCCAACCCCAGCTCTGTTTTGTTCCATCTTTATGGGTTTTAGGCTGAACTCAGAGACCCAAGATGAGAGAGGACAAGGCACAGGAAGAGTGAAGAGGGGAACAGTTGTTGACTTCTACCTGTGCCAAGCACTGTACAAAGTGCTTTGGGATCTCCAATAAACTTCAGAATTATTTTTTAAAAAATAATTACTCCCATTTCATTAACTAACTTGCCTAAAGTCACTGTCAATATGGAGGTGAATTTGGGTTTTTCTCATTTCCAAGCTTAAGCCTTTTTCCATTGCATCACACTGCCAGCCCCTGCCTTCCCCACCAGCAGGGGTCCGTTGCTGATCTTGGAGAGCATCTGAAGCAACGAGCCCAGTGCTCCTTATGCAGCAATGCCAACCAGAAGTTTGTTGATTGATTTTAAACCACAAGCATCCTCCAAACATTAATCTTTAAATCATAAAGAAAGTTTCCTTGGTTTCTCTCATCATCCGTACAATTAAGAAGCTCCATTGAGAGGGGGAACTAAAGGGCACCTGTTGGTTAAATTTGTCATCTCAGTGGATTCCTGTGAGACTAAAACCAAAGTTTTATCTGGAAAATAAACCAAAGGAATCAATATTTTCAAAACCTGAGCCAACCAGCTTTCTGTGAGTTTTATAATATCATCGGTGCACACAACTCATTTGGGGTTTGTCATTTAATTCCTGTGTGTTCCTTTGGGATCCTAGTTTTAGTTTGCAAATCAGATTAGCTGGGCTCAAATCAACTCTCAGGTGATACAAATACTTTTGAAATAATAGGGTTGTTTTGAAAAATAAGAAGATATTATGTTTATAGCACTTGGAATGATTCTGGGCATATAATAAAGCTCAGTAAATATTAACTAGTTATCATGATCATTTATCCTTCCAATCTACCAGGTGGCCTAAAATTTCCACTATTAGAAAATGGCCTTTGAGGTTGGGCAATGTCTCTCTAAAAGCCACTACTTAAAAGATGCTGTTTGGGATCTTTATCTATCAGTACCTACTAGTATCAGTATAATTACACATTTGGTTTCTGTTAGCATGTTATGAATAATGTGCAACTTGGTGATCCATTCCATTGAAAAAGGTCTCATAGGAATGGGGCTCTAAAAAGAGACCATGAGCTGGGATTTTTGTGGCAGGAGTTGTGAAAGGCTGGCTGCTTTGAGGTTTGTTTTGCAGGAAAGCCTTGAATAAAGGGGTGTAGAGCAGGGGAAACACATTTAATTTCAATGTCAAATTTGGTTCTAATCCCAGGGCTACCATTTGCTAATTGATCTTTGACAGGCAAATCACTATTTCAGAACATTTGTTTCTTTATCTGTAACAATGGAACTAACCGAACATATCTCAAAAAGTAGGTCTCAAGATTAAATGAGTTGACATTTGAATGCTTTTAATAAATGCCTGGCATGTCCTTGGTGTTCAGTACCTGTTAAAGCCCAAAGCTTAAAGTAGGCTTCTCTTCCCTATTTTCCATCATATCATCTTGGTTATGTCCTTTATAACACTGTTAATAATCTGAAATTGTTTTGTGCAATTATTTGTTTACTTGTCTTGCAAGACTTCGTATTGCTCCCTTGATCCACAAAATATACCGTTGTGATTCTATATTGCGCTGCAGCCACAGCCCTCCAGGCCAACTCTTTCCCTCAGGTCCTAAAGCAGATCTACCCAAAAAATGCAGATTTGGTGGTCCATCGTCCTATAACCTACTTTAGTCCAGCTATAATACCGTTTTTAAAAGCCATTGTCTTGCCGATATTAAGAACAGTCCTCTCACCTCACCTTCTTTTCTCTTCTAACACCATTTGTCACTGTTGACCTCTGCCTGCTCCTTGAAAGCATTTCTTCTCCTACCTATTATGGTGTGATGTGCAACTGCCATGTACTTCTCCTGATTGTACCTTCAGTGCTGATTTAAAGCCTCCTTGGCCCCCGCCCCACCTCTCTTTATCCTCTTCTTCTGGGTTATTGTCTTCATAGCCTTTACTGCTATTTGAAATGCTCTCATTTCTTCATCTGTTTGCATATTTATAGATGCATTTGTTTGCATATTTATATATTCTTATCTGGCTTGGGGAGGGCGCAGAAAGTTCTGTTTTGCTCATCACTGCATTACTCAGTGACTGTAACACCGCCTCGTATGTTCTATAGTTCATTACATCTAAAACTCTTTCTGTGATAAGATGCACTATTTTTTTTAGGGACAACAAAAAGGAAAAGAAAAGCTGCCAGTTAAACTATGAGATACTGTTTTCTTATTACTTATAATTTTTATTTTGTGTTTATTTAAATAATGTTTTGAGAATTATTGGACCAGATGTTTTGTATATATGACTCTTTTGCATATGTGAAAAAGAAAATGTAAGCAAAATAAATTAACAAAGATGGCTGGATGCCGTGATTCACATCTGTAATCCCACCCTTTGGGAGGTTGAGGCCGGTGGATCACCTGAGGTCACAAGTTGTAGATCAGCCTGGCCAACATGGTGAAACCATGTCTCTACTAAAAACACAAAAATTAGCCAGGCATAGTGGTGGGTGCCTGTAATCCCAGCTGCTTGGGAGACTGAGGCAGGAGAATCGCTGGAACCTGGGAGGCAGAGGTTGCAGTGAGCCAAGATCACGCCAAGATACTCCAGCCTGGGAAACAAGAACAAAACTCCATCTCAAAATTAATTAATTAATTAACAAAGATATTTCTTCTTCCCATACAGAATCCAACTCTCCAAACTCACTCCTTGACTCAGAGACATCAGTGTGTTTTTCCCCACCCTGTCATTTTTTATGCCACTGTCAGCACTGGTGACCCTGCTTTTCTTTAGAGAGCTCTGCTATTGTCTCCCAATACTTTATTCTAAGCTGTTGACACTCATTTTTATTTTTATTTTATTTATTTTTTTTTGAGACGGAGTCTCGCTCTGTCGCCCAGGCTGGAGTGCAGTGGCATGTGATCTCGGCTCACTGCAAGCTCCGCCTCCCGGGTTCACGCCATTCTCCCGCCTCAGCCTCCCAAGTAGCTGAGACTACAGGCGCCCGCCACCACGCCCGGCTAGTTTTTTGTATTTTTAGTAGAGACGGGGTTTCACCATGTTAGCCAGGATAGTCTCGATCTCCTGACCTCGTGATCCACCCGCCTCGGCCTCCCAAAGTGCTGGGATTACAGGCTTGAGCCACCGCGCCCGGCCGACACTCATTTTAAGTTTTGATGGTGGTGCTTTTTTTTTTTATCTTACTACAAAGTATCAATGAAAGCTTTTCCAGACAACAAACAGGACTCGTTTTTCTTCCCAAAATGGTCCTTAAATAGATTTGGGACTGAAATATCAAGGGTATCAGTGTCCCATAAGCCACCAGAAATGACAAGCAGATTGCACATACCCACGCAATGACAACTGTGTATGCATTTCTGCTGTTGCCTGGCTGACAGAGATTATAACATACCACAGGTTGTGAGACGTGTTAGAGATGTTTTTATTTTTATTTTTATTTTGGAGACAGAGTTTTCCTTTGTCGCCCAGGCTGGAGTGCAGTGGTGCCATCTTGGCTCGCTACAAACTCCTCCTTCCAGGTTCAAGCAATTCTCCTGCCTCAGCCTCCCAAGTAACAGGGATTACAGGCGTCCACCAGAATGCCTGACTCATTATTTTTTGTATTTTTAGTAGAGACGGAGTTTCGCTGTGTTGGCCAGACTGGTTGGTCTCTAACTCTTGACCTCAGGTGATCTGCCCAACTCGGCCTCACAAAGTGCTGGGATTACAGGTGTGAGCCGCCATGCCTGGCTGCATTAGAGATGTTTAAAATACGGAGGAAAAAAGTACATCTTATAGTAGTTGAGATTCTCTAGTATGTTCGCTGCAGATATTTACTAAATGAATTAATATATAAACAGAACCAGTGTTACTGCTGTGTAAGCCAACTAAAGTCTAAAATAAATCACCTAAGACAGAAATCCCATGTATTAAGCAATTCTTTGTTTCTTTTTTTATTATTGGCTCATCAAGGTTCAGCAATTATTTCATCTACTTAAATTCTAGAATCAATGAATTCTTTTCTTTTTTTTTTTTTTTTTTCAGTAGAGACAGGGTTTCACCTTGTTGGTCAGGCTGGTCTTGAACTCCTGACCTCAGGTGACCTGCCCTCCTTGGTCTCCCAAAGTTCTGGGATTACAGGCTTGAGCCACCACACCCGGCCAATGAATTCTTAGTGATGATAATTCAATCTAGAGCAAGTTTTAACATTTTGAATATACTTTTTCACTTCTAATTTTACTTCTCATTCATTGTTTCTTAGAAGTTGAATGCAGCATACTTTAAATTATCTGCTTTAAAAAGATAAGTATTACACAGGTATTTCAGTGGGGTGCCCTCGATTTCTCGTGTTTGAAAAATAGAAAACATTTTATAACAGGTAGTTTTTTTAACCATGAGAGGGCAGCCTTGGTTAACTTATCAAATTCTCGCAAAGGCCTAGCTGGGCAGCCACATTCTACAGAGTGATTCACTGGAGGGGGAGGAGGGCTCCGGGAACCTCAGCCAGCTGTTTTCAGGGTGTTTTATTTGCTGAAGTCTAGTTGTGCTGCCAGGAAGCACATTGATGCTGCTGTTTTTACTTCCTGAGTGTCTTACATTGGCAGTGAAACCTGGTGTTACTTATTTAGCAGGCAGATGGGGGATCCAGGGGAAGGAGCTGTCTGGGAAGGCTGACGTGTATCAGAAATTAGGTGGCTGCGGGAGGGGATGCTTTCACAAAGGCCATGTCTGAGATTTGAATCTCTGATAACACATACATACCTATAGTTATGCAAACTTTGTGTGTGTGTGTGTGTGACTCTGTTACCCAGGCTGAAGTGCAGTGGCACAATCTTGGCTCACTACAACCTCTGCCTCTGAGTTCAAGAGATTCTCCTGCCCCAGCCTCCCAAGTAGCTGGGATTACAGGCACGCACCGCCACACCCGGCTGATTTTTTTTTTTTTTTTTTTACTTTTAGTGGAGACGGGGTTTCATCATGTTTGCCAGGCTGCTCTCAAACTCCTGACCTCCAGTGATCCACCCTCCTCGGCCCCCCAAAGTTCTGGGATTACAGGCGTGAGCCACTGCACCTGGCCCAAAGTTTGAAATATTGTTAGAGACTGGAGAGGCAAAACCATTAAGAAAGGGGAGAGGTTGAAGGTAAGTCTAATGAGGATGGATGTCACGATCAATCAGCATAGATGGTCAAGGAGACAAAAGGGGATAGTGACTTATATTTTACATCCTTATTAGATCATTTATTCCTTCCTTTCTTTATCACACATTATTGAATTTTATACAGAGGCACAACATGAACTCCTAAGCCAGTGAGGGAAACTTCCTAGTAAGCAGATAATTGCAGTTCAGTCTAAGTGGTAAATAAAAATATGGACACAGTATCATGGGAGTACAAACTAGGAACTAACTTTGTATGGAGGATTGAGTCCTGGATTAAAGATCTGGGCAGCATAGGGTTAGACCCAGGCCTGTTAGTGTAGGCCTGAGCACAAATAATGTAATGACCAAATAATGTAATGACCATTGTAATGTAGGAGAAGAGAGCTCTAGTCAGTCTGAATCTCATTCTGTGCCTCACTCTTTTATAGAGAGAACTTTTACTTTTCAGTGCTAGCCCATCTCTATAGTGATGAGAGCAGTTACTAAGGTGTTCCTAATGTCTTTACAGTTAAAAGTCCTTCTATGTTAGCTTTACCAACTGAGCAATGAGAACATATGGCAGCATGCACTCATTCATTCCACAGACATATAATGAAGTCCCCAAATGCGCCAGTCACGATGCTAGGAATTAGTGGTATATGAACAAGCACAAATCCAATCTGCATCCCAAGTGCTCACAATCAACTAAGGAAGAAGTTATAAATCACTGGACAAAGTTAATTCTTCATGCAGATGGGCAGAAATTTTACTTTTCCTCAAGTTCTCGAGCCTAGTAATCATACAATGTTTCCTCATTAAGTTTCTTAATCATAAAAAGATCAGGATGAGCTTCAAAAGTAGTAGGGATGAAAGTGGTAGAAATCATCATATTTTGTATTAGTCTTAGCCCCAAGTTATAAAGTGAATGTCCTACCATGTTCCTTACAAAAACATAAGAACAACAACAATAGCATTGGTTGCATTCCAGGGCTAAATAGGAATGCAAAACAGGTCATGTACAGTTTTGATATTGCTGTATCAGAGGTTTGCATCGTGATTAGAGGTGTATTCTGAATCATGTTAAAAAAAGTTATTAAAGAGATAGTACAGAATCAGTTTCACTTTTAAATTAATTAATTTATATCTTATTCAGTTAAAATCATCTTATTCACTTAAAATCATACTTACATACAAGTATATACTTGTATGTGTACATGTTTATTTAGTGTATGGCATGTGTATGGACCCAAGAAGGCCACCCTGCAGTTTCCTTGAGATCTTTGGCCTCAGAATATCTTCTATACTCCTGAGCCCTTCCTAAGAAAACCCGTTTACAGTTTCTTTCCTGTGCACTTTCTTACACTGAACACTTGTCTGTATTCTCAACCAGGAATCAGCAAATATTGTCTGTAAGAGGCCAGGTAGTAAATATTTTAAGCTCTGCTGGCATCTAGTCAACTCTGCCTGCCATCGTAGCACAAAAGCAGTCATAGACAATACATAAGCTAATGAATGTACAAACATAGACGGCAGGTCAGATTTGCCCTGCAGGTCATACTCTGAAAATCCCTGTGCTGAATCATTTGACCCCAGCATTTTGGCTGATTTGATTAGGAGGGGGCATCCAAAATAAGGGTGACAAATCTGTTAGCCAGTCCCAATATGTTGCCCTGGCAAGGACCTTGTATGAGATCTTTGTAACAATTGGTGTCTCTAGATAGGCAGACAGATGGACAGACAGAGCAATTGTTAGTAGAATCAGCAGCATCAGGAGCCAAGAGTAATCAGAAGCTATCAGTAAAGTAAAATGAAAATATTTTAAAAAGATAACCAACTAGAGGGTGGGGTAGTTAGTTAGTAGGATTGAGACTAGAGAATTTGAGAAAATTCACATTGGTGGGGGTTGTGGGTCTTGAGAATTGTGTGTCCTAAAAAAATCTTAGCACAATTAATCTGCATTCCAGCTTCAGTCTAGCCATCCCTGGGTTCCTGGAGGAGTTATGTTGTTCTTATTTCCACATGTAGCCTAATAGCTGATTTCCCATTGCTAGTGTAACCTCAATGAATATCTATTTCCAACAACTCCAAAGAGCCTAGGTGGCATTCTTTCTGTAGGTTGGGAACTGGAGGTGTGTATCAAATATTTATCAGCAAATATTGGCTATGTTGGGAGATTTCTGAATCATTTGTTTTATACTTTCTGCCTAGTCTCTGAATGGATTGAGCAAGCCTAAGTCATTTTTTTCTTGAAAATGCACAGCCACTTTCTCTGGGGGCATTTGATGAGTAGGAAGCATGGCTGTGTACCCACCTCAGGCCTGACAGTCCTGCTCAGTGAGGCATCAGGGCCCCATATGGTAAAAATCGTTCCATGACAAGTCTGGTTTATTCCAGTTGTTGCTTCTATTGAAAATCTTGAGGAAAACCTTTTCATGTTTCTCACCTGAGTGCAGTGAAGGTTTCTGGACTGCCTGGGAAAAGGTTTAAAGGAAGGTTACATTATTAATCAATATGCTTTTATGCCCAGTTATCCCTGACCAGAGATGAGTCCTTCACATTGCTCTTAGCAGTCCCTGGAACTTAATTCAACCCTTGTCATCTCTGACAGTGTTTTATGGTCTCCTGCTCTGGCTGCCAATCTTAAGACAACCTCGATTTTGGAAGAAATTTCCATTCTCTTCTTCTACTGTACGAGAAAAAAAGGTACAATTTTGTAGCTATTCAGGGTAGAAAGATGTTTTATCACTGAAGGAGTGAATTCTTGGATGTGTTAATATATCTCCTTTCACAGGTATGTTGAAGGACATTTTACTTCTGGCTCTGTTTTTTTATTTTTTTAATTTTTATTTATTTTTTTTTTTTGAGACGGAGTCTCGCTCTGTCGCCCAGGCTGGAGTGCAGTGGCGCGATCTCGGCTCACTGCAAGCTCCACCTCCCGGGTTCACGCCATTCTCCTGCCTCAGCCTCCCGAGTAGCTGGGACTACAGGCGCCCACAACCGCGCCCGGCTAATTTTTTTTGTATTTTTAGTAGAGATGGGGTTTCACCGTGGTCTCGATCTCCTGACCTTGTGATCCGCCCGCCTCGGCCTCCCAAAGTGCTGGGATTACAGGCGTGAGCCACCGCGCCTGGCTGGCTCTGTTTTTTTAGATGGTGTCTAACTCTGTTACCCAGTCTGGAACGCAGTGGTGCAATCTCGGCTCACTGCAACCTCTGCATCCGAGGTTGAAGCGATTCTCCTGCCTCAGCCTCCTGAGTAGCTGGGATTACAGGCTGCACCACCACGCCCAGCTAAGTTTTAGTAGAGATAAGGTTTCGCCATGTTGGCCAGGCTGGTCTTGAACTCCTGACCTCAGGTGATCCACCAGCCTCAGCCTCCCAAAGTGCTGGGATTACAGGTGTGAGCCACTGCACCTCGCCTCATTATTAAAAAACAAACAAACAAACAACAACAACAATGAGAAAAACAGTTAATTGCCAAATGTTGCATAAAACATGGCAACTTGCTTTCAGAAACCGTTTTTTATAAATCTGGATGTACATTAAAGTTAATATGGATCCCCTAGGTATAACCCCTTGAGAACAGGAGAAAATAGACATCACTACCATTATCTTTCTGTTAGAGGCCAATCAGCATTAATAATATACCTGGCATTTGCGCACTTGCCAAGTGCTAGTCACTGAGGCACAGAGTATTGATAACTTGCCCAAGGTCTCAACAGTAAGAAGCAGATACATATGCAGCACTATCCTGCTTTCATGACATTATGTCCATAAGCTCAGACTCCAGAAAACTTAAAGGAAGGCTTCATCCACAGAGCATGGAGATCTGAAGGGAAAACCTAGGTGTGAGCAATGAGATATTTGATCTCTCTAAAGTTTCCTTTTTTCTGTAAGTAGAAGAAATAGGCTCCCCTGAGGATTATATTTCAAGTAAAAAGTCAAGCAGTCACTGCGTTGTATTGCTACCCACTGTGTGGCTGCCCTCTATTAGGCACTTTCACAATGAGGTTACAGATCAGAAACAGGCAGTTCAGGGGCCAGCTGATGAGAGACGGACAGAGGCCTGCCTGGGGTATACACTTGTTTTACATGAAGCTTGTCTTTTCTTTATACAGAGCTGTGCTCCATGCTGCTTACATGGCTGTTTCATGTCCTAATTAATTTTGGGGGCTCTCTGTTGGATTTTAATTACAGATCTATTAATCCATTGGAAGAGTTGACAGGTGTTGTAGGTTGGTCATAGCAAATTAAAAGGCAAGTGCTGGGTAGGAAGTCCTGAAGACTCTTAGTAATTCACTCACAAAAAAACTTGCCACTTGAAAGTGGGGAGCACAACCAGAATATGTTTAGCTACCTAGAACGCATTTTTAAAAGGAAAGACACCGAGGCTGAAAACACTGACTCAGTTTGGGCTTGCATTTTCTATTGAGGTGGGAAGGGATGTCATTAATAGAATGAATGAGGATGGGATTGGGCTGGGTCACCTGGAAAAACTTGAGCAAAGTCCCATGGGATGATGTAAACACAATGCTGGCAAAAACGAATAAACCGTTTATTTCTAGCAGGGTTTGTCCTCAAACCTCATTATAGTCATGCAACACATAAGAACGCTAAGGTCAATAACAGGTGGCATATCCGATGGTGGTCCCATAAGATTATAATGGAGCTGAAAAATTCGTATCACCTAGTGACATGACAGCTGTCCTGACATTGTAATGCAAAGCATAATTCATGTGTTTGTGGTGACACTGGTGTAAACAAACTTACTGCTCTGCTATGTGTATAAAAATATAGCAATACAGTTATGCACAGTTCATACTACTGATAATACTAAATAATTATGTTACTGGTTTATGTATTTACTATGCTTTTTATCATTATTTTAGAGTATATTTCTTCTACCTATTAAAAAAAGTTAACTGTAAAACAGCCTCAGGCATTGTTATCACAGGAGATGGCATTGTTATCACAGGAGATGGCATTGTTATCACAGGAGATGACAGCTCCAGGTATGCTACCGTCCCTGAAGACAGTGGGATAAGATGTAGAGGTGGAAGACAGTGACACTGACGATCCTGACCCTGTGTAGGCCTAGGATAATGTATATGTTTGTGTCTTAGTTTTTAACAAAAAAAGTTTAAAAGTAAAATAATAATAATTTTTTAAAAAAGGATATATAGCCTGAATAAGGATATAAAGAAAGAAAAGAAAATATTTTTGTTTGGCTGCACAATGTGTTTGTGTTTTAAGCTAAATGTTATTATAAAGGAGTCAAAATGTTTAAAAATTATAATATATATAAAGTGTATTAGGGTTCTCTAGAGGAACAGAACTAATAGGATGTGTGTGTGTGTTTATATATATATAATATATATATTATACATACATATTATAAAATATATATATTATACACATATATATATATATAAAGGGGAGTTTATTAAGTATTAACTTACATGATCACAAGGTCCCACAAGGCAAGCTCGAGGAGCAAGGAGAGCCAGTCCCAGTCTCAAAACTGAAGAACTTGGAGTCTGATGTTCGAGGCCAGGAAGCATCCAGAAAAAGATGGGGAAAAGATGTAGGCTGGAAGGCGAGGCCAGTCTCGCCTTTTCACATTTTTCTGCCTCCTTTATATTGGCTAGCAGCTGATTAGATGGTGTTCACCAGAATAAGGGTGGGTCTGCCTTCCCCAGCCCACTAACTCAGATGTTAATCTCCTTTGGCAACACGCTCACAGACACAACCAGGATCACTTTGCATGTTGCCATCCAATAAAGTTGACACTCAGTATTAACCGTCATATAACGTAAAAACATTATAGTAAGCTAAAGTTAATTTATTATTAAATATTTAAAATAGATTCAGTGTAGCCTAAGTGTACAGTGTTTCCATAGTCTACAGTGGTGTACAGTAATGTCCTAGGCTTTAACATTCACTCACCACTCACTCCCTAACTCACCCAGAGCAACTTCCAGTCCTGCAAGCTCCATTCATGGTAGGTGCCCCATAGGGGTGTAGTTTTTTTTTTTTTTTTTTTTTTTTGAGACGGAGTCTCGCTCTGCCGCCCAGGCTGGAGTGCAGTGGCTGGATCTCAGCTCACTGCAAGCTCCGCCTCCCAGGTTTACACCATTCTCCTGCCTCAGCCTCCCGAGTAGCTGGGACTACAGGCGCCCGCCACCTCGCCCGGCTAATTTTTTTTGTATTTTTTAGTAGAGACGGGGTTTCACTGTGCTAGCCAGGATGGTCTCGATCTCCTGACCTCGTGATCCACCCGTCTCGGCCTCCCAAAGTGCTGGGATTACAGGCTTGAGCCACCGCGCCCGGCCGGGTGTAGCATTTTTTAATATCTTATACCGCATTTTTACTGTACCTTTTCTATGTTTAAATATGTTTAGGTATACAAATACTTACCATTGTGTTCCAATTGCCTATAGTATTCAGTAGAGTAACATGTTGTGTAGGTTTGTAGCCGAGGAGCAACAGGCTATACCATCTAGCCTAGGTATATAGTAGCCTAAACTGTTTAGGTTTGTGTTAAGTACACTGTGTGGTGTTTGCACAGTGATGATGAAATCACCTAATGATACATTTCTCAGAACTTTTCCTTGTCATTAATCGATACATGCCTCTGCAAAACTTTAGAAAGAATTTGAATTATGGAGAATTCTTTTTAGCCTTAATTAAGAGGCTAGAACCAAAGCTGGGGAAAATGACCACTTTTTCCTCCTAAGTGCACTTCCAATTTTGGAACTTTGTCCCATTGTTCAGAGAAGCAGCCATTCCAAGAGAGCTGGAGTGCAAAAATGCCCCTTTACCCCAGTTCAAAGATATCCGTGCCCTGGCTGTGCCCTGGCCTAGCCCTGGGAAAGGAGACATCGGAAGTGACAGAGCTGGTCAGCCTCTTCTCATTTGGAAGCAGCCCTAGCTGTATCTGGTGGTTGAAGGAACCCTACAGAAAGAGGAGAAAAATCCGTGCAAGTAAGATGGCATTTTATCACATGTTAAAACTTCTACCCTTCACAGCACAACCTGCCAACTAGGTCTGTCATCCAGCACTCCTGCCCCTTGAAGGCTGAAGCATTTTCCTCCTCACCCTGACTCATCCCTGGGCAGGAGTAAAAGCAGGATGGGGAGAAGAAAGGAGCCTTGAGTTGCCCATAGGGGTCAATACCTGCCTCTGTTTGGAAATCAAACAACCCAAATGTTGAGATTATAAGGCAGGATTTCTTTCTGTCAACAAAAGCATCCTCTTAGGAATGAATTGGAATTACAGAGAAAACAACTTAGAGCCTTTGAGAACTTCCTAATTAGCAGAGTGGTGAGACTGTAGAATAAACAAAGAGAATGGAAGATCTTTTTAACACCTAAAAGGAAAAGGTAAACAAACGTAGTAAGTAGTGTCATTACAGTAAGTTATTACAAACGTAATAAGTAGTAGGAAGAAGTTAAGTAGGCCTCCTACCTTTTCAGCATAATTCTTCCCTGTCTTTTAAGACCCTCCAATTAGGTGCCCCTTGTGTTTACTTCCAGCACACACTTGCATATTTACTATGATATCTATTCATGGACAGAGAATGTAGTCTATTCTACTTCTAAATATTGCTTTTCTTACAGAAACATGGCGTTATTTTTAAGAAGAGTTACCAAAACAACTAAATTCTAAATTTTGCTTTTCCTTACAGAAACATGGTGTTATTTTTTAAAAGAGTTACCAAAACAACTACAGTCGAGCGTCACTTGACAATGGAAATATGTTCTGAGAAATGTGTCATTGGGAGATTATGTTCTTGGTTATCTGAACATCATAGAGTGTACTTACACAAACCTACATGGTCCAGCCGATGACACACCCAGTCTATTTGATAGCCTATTGCTCCCAGGTTGCAAATCTGCATGGCATGTTACTGTACTGTAGGCTATTAGAACACGATGGTAAGTATTTGCATATCTAAACATATTTAAACATGGAAAAGGTACAGTAAAAATACAATATAAAAGATAAAAACTGCTACACCTGCATAGGACACTAACTATGAATAGAGCTTGCAGGACTGGAAGTTGCGCTGAGTGAGACAGAGAGAGTGGTGAGTCAATGTGAAAGTCTAGGGCATTATTGTGCACTACTGTAAACTGTAAAAACACTTAGGCTACGCTAAATTTATTTTAATTTTTTTATTCAGTAGTAAAATAACTTCAGCTTATGATAACTTTTTTACTTCACCAACTTTTAAATTTTTTTAACATTTTGTCTCCTTTGTAATAACATTTAGCTTTAAACACAAGCATATTGAACATCTGTACAAAAATATTTCTTTATATTCTTCTTCTATAAGCTTTTTTCTTTTTGAACAGCCCTTGCCTTCCCTTCCCTTCCCTTCCCTTCCCTTCCCTTCCCTTCCCTTCCCTCCCCTCCCCTCCCCTCCCCTCCCCTCCGCTCCTCGCCCTTCCTTCTTTCCTTTTTTTCTCTCTCTCTCTGTCTCAAGACAGGGTCTTGCTTGGTTGCTTATGCTGGAGTGCAGTGGCACAATCTTGGCTCACTGCAGCCTCGACCTCTCAGGCTCAATTGTTCCTCCCACCTCAGCCTCCCCAAGTAGCTGGGACTACAGGCACATACCACTATGGCTAACTTTGTATTTTATTTATAGAGACAGGGTTTCATCATGTTGCTCAGGCTAATCTAGAACTCCTGGCCTCAAGCAATCTGCCCCCCTCAGCCTCCCAAAGTACTGGGATGATAGGCTTGAGCTATCATACCCAGACTGTAAGGTCTTCTCTATTCTTAACATTTTTCCTTATTTTACTTTTTAAATGTTTTTGTTAAAAACAAAGACACAAACAAATACTTCAGCCTAGGCCTACACAGGGTCAGGATCATCGATATCAGTGTTTTCCACCTCCACATCTTGTCCCCTGGAAGGTCTTCAGGGAAAATAACATACATGGAGTTGTCATCTCCTATAACAATGCCTTTTTCTGGAATAACTCATAAGGACCTGCCAGAGGCTGTTTAACAGTTAATTTTTGTTTTAAATAAGTAGGAGTACACTCTAAAGTAATGATATAAAGTATAGTATAGCAAATACATAAACCAGTAACATAGTTGTGTATTATCATTATCAAGTGTTATGGGCTGTATATAATTGTCATTAGGTGAAAGGAATTTTCAGCTCCATTATAATCTTATGAGACCACTGCTCTGTATGTGGTCATTCATTGACCAAAACATCATTATGTAGCATATGACTGTCTTCAAATCGTATAAAATCAGCTGAGTGTGGTGGCTTACACCTGTAATCCCAGCACTTTGGGTGGCCGAGGCAAGTGGATCACTTGAGGTCAGGAATTTGAGACCAGCCTGGCCAACATGGCAAAACCCCATATCTACAAAAATTACAAAAATTAGCCAGGCGTGGTGGCGCACACCTGTAGTCCCAGCTACTCAGGAGGCTGAGGCACAAGAATCACTTCATCCTGGGAGGCAGAGGTTGCAGTGAGCCGAGATCACGCCGATGCACTCCAGCCTAGGTGACAGAGCAAGACTCTGTCTCAAAAATAAATAAATAAAACGGATGTTATTTTCCCTAAAAATTTTTTAATAATGAGAGTGTTTCCATAGGCTAAACGCGTAGTTATAATCTTCAAACATCACTGAGCTGACCCAGCATTTAATTGTCTGAAGTGAAATGGCTTTTTTCTCCTTTAACCACCAGCACCCTCATTATTGGAACATCTTGTACACTCTTTTTTGTTGACTTGTTATATCTCTTGTTATTGCATAATGAAGCGCAGAGCCTCTCAAAGTAGCTACAATCGGCCAGCAAAAGCATTCTTACTACACTATGTGGATGACAGAAATTTTTCTCTTTACTCACATTGCTAGTTGTTGGCCATCCCTTTACAACCAATACTTGTCCTTGCAATACAAATAGTGTTCCCTAATTTCTCAATTTTATAATAGTCATGTTATGAAAACATAAATTACAAGAGAACTGCCTGTTTCAGAGTTGTGCTTTCCACAACTGGCTGCATACCAGAATCACCTGAGGATCTATTAAACACCATAGCTTTTTTTTTTTTTTTTTTTTTTTTGAGACGGAGTCTTGCTCTGTTGCCCAGGTTGGAGTACAATGGCTCAATCTCGGCTCACTGCAACCTCGCTTCCCAGGCTCAAGTGATTCTCCTGCCTCAGCCTCACATGTAGCTGGGATTACAGGCACGTGCCAGCACACCCAACCAATTTTTGTATTGTTAGTAGAGATGGGGTTTCACCATGTTGCTCAGGCTGGTCTTGAACTCTTGACCTCAGGTGATCCACTCGCCTCAGCCTCCCAAGCACCACAGCTTCTTACCTGCACATCAGATGAGCAGAATCAGAATTTCTGGGAGTAAAGTATGGGAATCTGTGTTTTCAAAAAGCTTTCCCCAGGATTTAGTTGTACAGCCAGATTTGGAAACCACGATACAAGATGACCTTCTGTAGTCTCTCTCTCATTGTTTGGAAATCCTTTGAGTGGAAAAAAAACAAAAACAAAAACAAACAAATAAAAAGATTCTTGCAAATAATAGTTGCCCAATTAATGCCCAATTAATTAATATAGAGAGAAGGAAAATAATTTATTACTCATTTGTTTGAGGAGGAGATAAATTTTTGAGACATCCTTAGAAGAAACTAAATGTAATTTTCTCTACAATGACCATGCAAGGACTGAATGTTTCCCAATAAAATGAAAGTGTCCAGTCGAGTTTGACCAAGGGCTTGATGAGACAATAGGTGTGAAACTATCACAACAAAGATTGACATGTAATAGATTAATAAGTGCTTAATAAGTTTATTCTTCCTTGTAGACTTAATCTCATATTTTCTCAGTGTCTGTCTCTCTATGTAGGTCTTCAAACCTTTTATTTTCCATTAATATGGAGAATAAAACATACAACATTATTTTAAAAGTCAGAGATTATACAGTATTAGGCATTATTCTCTGGAATGTAATTGGAATGAAATATGATATTTCCAGTTTTACTGATTCACTGTTCCCTTAATTAGTCTCTAGTGAACTAGCCCCTCTATATTAGAAGCTAGTTTTTCTCTATTCAATTTCTTGAAGATTTAAGTTCAAACAAGAGTAGATCCCTTTCTTCTTTTTGATTGCAAAGCACTTTGTACCTAAGCTATAGAGTTAACACACACTGGCTTTTATTTTAATTACCTAAATGTGCATTCATTTTTTCCATTTTGATTACTCTTTGTAAATCTCCATAGTTGCTTACCCATTGTAGATGCCCATTGAATGCTACTCTGTCCTATATATTTGCTAAAATTGTGATTGGTTGGATTTGGGGGTATTATTTGCTCCCTTCCTGCCTTCTCTCTTGTATGATAAAGCTCTCTGAGTCTGTATTGTCTCTCTTATACAGTGACTGGAAAGTGCCTTAACCCCAAATGGACTTCCAATTTCTTCTCATTTCTCTGTCATCCTTTACAAGTTGTTTATTTTATTTTATTTTATTTTTTTTGCTTTTTCTACTTCCTTAAGCCTTACATTTTCTCCTGAACATGTTCTAAGTGGTTTATTTCACTGCATCTCTCATCATGATCTTCTCTCATCACAATCACCAATGATCCAGGAGGGCCCATTGCTTTGTCTTGTGTTATTGATTCCTCTGCAGCATTCAACAAAGCCGATGCTTCCTTTTTGAAAGATTCTTTCCACTTGATTCCATGACCCCAAATGCTTAGTTGCTTTAGTGTCCTCCTAATCTCACACATTACACTTTCTTCAACGGTTCTGCCCCTCAGTCAGATCAGTAAATATTGGATGCCCCAGGGCTCTGTTCTGGGTGCTCTTTTCTTCTTTATTCACATCCTCTCCTTAGGTGATCTCATCTCTTCCCATGGGTTTGGATAAGATATACAGTCTATGTAAAGGTGAATCCAAAAACATACTTTTGTTGGTACCTTTTCTTGGAACTCCTGACTTTTCCATCAAACTGCCTGACACAGCCATATAAATCTATTAGCCATGTCAAACACAACATGACTGAAAGAGAACTCCTGATTTCACCCCCAATTATCCTCCTTCTCCAATCTTCTTCACTTCCCCTAATGACATCACAGTGTACCTTGTTGCCTGGGACCCAAACCTGGGCCTTGATCTTTCACTTTCTTTTGCCTGCTACTCAGTGAATCTTGTGGATTCCCAAGATGTATCCTAAATCTATTCATTTCACTTTGTCTCCATCCCTGGTACCCTAATCTAAGATACCCTAATTTCTAGCCTGAAAAAGTCTTTCAACTCATTGCCCTGCTCCAATTCTTGCTTCTCTACATTCCACTTTTTCCAAAGTAGAGTAAACTTGTAAAAACACAAATCTAGTGATGTCATACATCCTCTCCCCATGACTTAAACCTATCAATGGCTTTGACTCCACAGTTTAGACTAAAATTCAAAATATCTGTCTTGATCTATGAAATTTTATACTAGTGGTTCTTAAGCTTGCGCATGCACCGTAGTCACTGGAAGGCCTATTAAAACTTTTGTTGGTACATTTTCTTGCTGGGCCCTACCCCACAGTTTCTGATTTGGTAAACATGGAGAGTCGGTAGAGAATTTACATTTCTAATAAGTTCCCAGGTGATGTGGGTGTTGCTGGTTTGGGGACCAAATTTTGTAAAGCAGTACTCCATACAACCTGCCCTTGCCTACCTCTTATCTAAGCCCCTATTAACTTTCTTATCTTTTTCTATGCTCTATCTACTCTGGGCATTCTTTCCCCATAATTAGAACTCTTTTTTTAATTTTAATTTTTTAATTTTTTTAGAGACAGGGTATCACTCTGTTGCTCAGGCTGGAGTGCAGTAGCATGATCATAGCTCACTGTAACTTCAACCTCCTAGGTTCAAGCAATACTCCTGCTTCAGCCTCCTCTGTAGCTAGGACTACAGACACATGCCACTACCAGGTTAAATTAGAACTTTTATATTAACATTCAGTCTTTCTGGAATACTCTTTTTCCAATCTTGATTTTGGGACTGATGTTCTTTCTTGTTATTGAAATCTTAATTTAAGTCACTAACACAGAAAGGCCCTCCCTCACCACCCAATCTAAAGGACTCCCCAAACTGTCTGTATTAGTCATTTTGGTGCTGATAAAGACATACCTGAGGCTGGGCAATTTACAAAAGAAAGAGGTTTAATTGGACTTACAGTTCCACGTGGTGGGTGGTAGGGGAAGCCTCACAATCATGGTGGAAGGCAAGGAGGCACAAGTCACATCTTCTGTTGATGGTGGCAGGAAAAGAGCTTGTGCAGGAAAACTCCCCCTCATAATAACCATCAGATTTCGTGAGACTTACTATCACAAGAACAGCATGGGAAAGACCTGCCCCCATGATTCAATTACCTCCCACTGGGTCCCTCCCACAACATATGGAAATTCAAGATGAGATTTGTGTGGAGACAGAGCCAAATCATATCATTCTGCTCCTGGTCCTCCCAAATCTCATGTCCTCACATTTCAAAACCAATCATACTTTCCCAGCTTTCCCCCAAAGTCTTAACTCATTTCTGCATTAACTTGAAAGTCCACAGTCCAAACTCTCATCAGAGACAAGACAAGTCCCTTCCGCCTATGAGCCTGTAAAATCAAAATCAAGTTAGTTACTTCCTAGATACAGTTGGGGTACAGGCATTGGGTTAATACAGCCATTCCAAATGGGAGACATTGGCCAAAAGAAAAGGACTGCAGGCCCCATGCAAGCCCAAAATCCAGCAAAGCAGTCAAATCTTAAAGTTCCAAATGATCTTCTTTGCAGGTCTCACATTCAGGTCACACTGATGCAAGAGGTGGGTTCCCATGATCTTGGGCAGCTCTGCTCCTGTGGCTTTGCAGGGTACAGCCTTCCTCCTGGCTGCTCTCATGGGCTGGCATTGAATGTCTGTGGGTTTTCCAGGTGCACAGTGCAAGCTGTCAGTAGATCTACCATTCTGGGGTCTGGAGGATGGTGGCCCTCTTCTCACAGCTCCGCTAGGCAGTGCCCCAGTAGGGACTCTGTGTGGAGGTTCCAACCTCACATTTCCCTTCCACACTGCCCTAGCAGAGGTTCTCCATGAGAGCCCCGCCCCTGAAGAAAACTTTTGCCTGGGCATCCAGGCGTTACCGTATATATTCTGAAATCTAGGCAGAGGTTCCCAAATCGCAGTTTGTGACTTCTGTGCACACTCATGCTCAACACCACATGGAAGCTGCCAAGGCTTGGGGCTTCCACGCTCTGAAGCAACAGCCTGAGCTGTACCTTGGCCCCTTTTAGTCATTGCTGGAGTGGGTGGGACACAGGGCACCAAGTCCATAGACTACACACAGCACGGAGACTCTGGCCCTGGCCCACGAAACCATTTTCTCGTAGGCCTTAGGGCCTGTGATGGGAGAGGCTGCCTTGAAGACCTCTGACATGACCTAGAGACATTTCCCATTGTGCTGGAGATTAACATTCAGCTCCTTGTTACTTATGCAAATTTCTGCAGCTGGCTTCAATTTCTCCTCAGAAAACGGGTTTTCTTTTTCTTTTTTTTTCTTTTCTTTTTTTTTTTTTTGAGACGGTGTCTCCCTCTGTCACCCAGGCTGGAGTACAGCGGCGCGATCTCGGCTCACTGCAAGCTCTGCCTCCCGGGTTCACGCCATTCTCCCGCCTCAGCCTCCGGAGTAGCTGGGACTACAGGCATCCGCCACCACGCCCGGCTAATTTCTTTTTTTTTGTATTTTTAGTAGAGACGGGGTTTCACCGTGTTAGCCAGGATGGTCTCGATCTCCTCACTTGGTGATCCGCCCGCCTCGGCCTCCCAAAGAGCAGGTTGAGTCACCGCGCTCGGCCGGGTTTTCCTTTTCTATCACATTGTCAGGCTGTAAATTTCCCAAATTTTTATGTTCTGCTTCCTTTATAAAACTGAACGCTTTTAATAGCACCCAAGTCACCTCTTTAATGCTTTGCTGCTTAGAAATTTCTTCCACTAGATACCCTAAATCATCTCTCTCCAGTTCACAAATCTCCACAAATCTCTAGGGCAGGAGCAAAATGCTTCCAGTCTCTTTGCTAAAACATAACAAGAGTCACCTTTGCTCCAGTTCCCAGCAAGTTTCTCATCTCCATCTGAGACCACCTCAGCCTGGACCTGTTTGTCCATATCACTATCAGGCTTTTGATCAAAGCCCTTTAACAAGTCTCCAGGAAGTTCCAAACTTTCTTACATTTTCCTGTCTTCTTCTGAGCCCTCTAAACTGTTCCAGCCTCTGCGTGTGACCCAGTTCCAAAGTCGCTTCCATATTTTCGGGTAGCTTTTCAGCAGCGCTCCACTCTACTGGTACCAATTTACTGTATTAGTCTGTTTTCACACTGCTGATAAAGACAAGGACATACTCAAGACTGGACAATTTAAGAAAGAAAGAGGTTTAATTGTACTTAACAGTTTTACATGGCTGGGGAGGTCTCACAATCATAGCAAAGGCAAGGAGGAGCAAGTCACATTTTATGTGGATGGCGACAGGCAAAGAGAGCTTGTGGAGGAAAACTCCCCCTTATAATAAGATGTCACCATCAGATCCCGTGAGACTTACTATCCCAAGAACAGCACAGGAAAAACCTACCCCCATGATTTAATTACCTCCCACTGGGCCCCTCCTACAACACCATGGGAATTCAAGATGAGAATTGGGTGGGTACATAGCCAAACCGTATCACTGTCTTTATCAAATCACTCTATTATAATATTCTGCACAGCACTTATCACCGTCTTATTTTTCTTCATTATTTGGTCATTTTAAGTAAGCTCCATGAGACAATGGGTTTTATCTGTTTGACTCACCACTGTAGCCTCAGCAACTAAGAAAAATGCCTGACACAGAGCAAATGCTCAATAAATAAACACTGAATGATTGAGGAAGGGCTCCTAAATATTTAATACATGAATGAAGCAAAGACAACATTGAGCACACTTAACCTCAACTACTGGTGAGCTTTTTCAACTACTGGTGAGCTTTTTCAACTACTGGTGAGGGCCAAGAGTCCTCCCTTTACCTCTCTTGAATTCCTTAGCTCAGTTTCCTTCTTTTGAGAGCTAAGTTTGATTGGATCCAGTTCATTGCTCCTCTGGATTAATGGTTCTTGTATTTGGGCATTAGAAACAAGTCCTTTAAAGAGATGAGAGAAGTAATTGTGTAAAATCGACAGTGCAGCAAAAGAGCTGTGCTTTTACTTAAAAGAAGTAAAAATAATAATGAATAATTATAAATATAATAATAAAAGTAATTTTTAGATGGATTTCAGGGTAGGCATAGTGGCTAATGCCTGTAATCCCAACACTTTGAGAAGGTGAAGCAAACAGATCACTTGAACCCAAGGAGTTTGTGTGTGTGTGTGTGTGTGTGTGTGTGTGTTTTATCGAGATGGAGTCTTGCTCTGTTGCCCAGGCTGGTGTGCAGTGGTGCAGTCTCGGCTCACTGCAACCTCCACCTCCCAGGTTCCTGTCTCAGCCTCCTGAGTAGCTAGAACTTCAGGTGCATACCACCACGCCCGGTTAATTTTTGTGTTTTTAGTAGAGATGGGGTTTCACCGTATTCGTCAGGCTGGGCTCAAACTCCTCAGCTCAGGTGAATCCACCCACCTCAGCCTCCCAAAGTGCTGGTATTACAGGCATGAGCCACCATGCCCAGCTGAACCCAAAGAGTTTGAGACCAGCTCTGGCAACATGGTGAAACCCCATCTCTACAAAAAATACAAAAAATTAGTTGGGTGTTGTGGTGCATGCCTGTAGTCGCAGCTACTTGGGAGGCTGAGGTGGGAGGATCACCTGAGCCTGGGAAGTCAAGGCTGCAGTGATTACATCACCATACTCCAGCCTGGGTGACAGAGTGAGGCCCTGTCTCAAGAACAAAAATAAATAAATAATTAAAAATAAATGGATTGCAAATTAACATTTTAAAACAAATTAATAACAAATCAGTAACACATTTCAAGTTTGGGAAATGTACTTACTTTAAAAGTTTACTTCTCATTCTCTATTTGAGTCCTCTTTGTTTCTTTCACAGCATTTATCATAACCCAGTTTTATTTTTGTTTGTTCTTTGTCATTTTCTCAATTAAACTTAGTATGAGATCTATAAACAATTGTGAAACAATGAATTAATATTTCTATTATAGTACATCTCACATTATCTTCACTCTTGAGTTGATCTACCTTCCTTAACGTCTCGAGGATGGGAAAGTATCTTTTTATTGTCATATTGACAACCCCAATACCTGTCATTTAGTAGGCACTAAATAAATGCTTGCTGAATTGAATTGTTTCCCATTTCCAGAGGTGGAAATGTACATCTGCCAGTGAACTGGTGGCTTCTATGAATTTATTGATCTGTTTAGGTCAGAGTATGGTTAATCAGTGCTACATGCCATAGTGTGCTGAGACTGATTCCTACTCGTCCACAAGATCTAATTGCTATGTTTTTAGGAATCTTGTGAGCTGATTGATGTCACATTGGTACCTTGAAAGCAGCCTTGGTGGGAGTATTAGTAAATGCAAATTTTATTTATTAGAAATCAGCAAATGCTGGGAGGCTGAGGCGGGAGGACTGCTTGAGCCCGGGAGTTCGAGGGGGCAGTGAGGCAAGATCGCTCTAAACTGCACCCTAAACTGGACCACAGAGTGAGACCCTGTCTCATAAAAAAAAAAAAAAAAAAAAGAAAAGAAAAGAAAGAAAAGAAAGAAAAGAAAAGGAAAAATAAAGAGAAAGAAATCAAAGCACTTTGGGAGGCCGAGGCTGGCGGATCACCAGGTCAGGAGATTGAGACCATCCTGGCTAACACGGTGAAACTCCATCTCTACTAAAAAATACAAAAAATTAGCCGGGCGTGGTGCCGGGTACCTGTAGTCCCAGCTACTAGGGAGGCTGAGTCAGGAGAATGGTGTGAACCGGGGAGGCGGAGCTTGCAGTGAGCCGAGATGGCGCCACTGCACTCCAGCCTGGGCGACGGAGCAAGACTCTGTCTCAAAAAAAAAAAAAAAAAAAGAAATCAGCAAATGCAACAAACCAGATATTTTATTTCTTCAGTTTGTTTGTTTTATAACCAGTTGTTCCATTGCTGTCTGAACATCAGAATAGTAAAGAAGTATTGACTTTCTTTCTGCCTAGTTTCCATCTCTCAGTTTTCTGATGCTAGACTCTGGCTGAAATGACTGGTCTAAGACTTTAAGAAATAACTGAAGCTTTGTACCCTTTGACCATCACCTGCCTGTTGGCAAGATAAATAAGTTTTAGAAATCTGCTATATAGCATAGTGCCTATAGCTAATGATACTGTATTGTAGACTTAAAATTTGCTAAGGTAGAGCTTATGTAAGTGTTTTTACCACATGCACACACACACACAAAATAATAATAAAGGGAATGGCAGAAAACTTTGGGAGGTGATGGATGTCTATGGCCTTGTTGGTGGTGATAATTTCATGGTGCATACTTATCCCCAAACTCACTGAGTTGTACACATTAAATATATACATCTTTTTAAACTGTCAATCATACCTCCATAAAGTGGTTTAACAAAGATAAACATAGGATACAAGTTGACCCCTTATCTCTATCACAATTTTTCCTTATGATTTCCAAACAGATCTAGGAAAGAAAGTCCTCTTTGTCCTGGTGATAAAGCTGCAAAGATTAGAATTAGGACTGTTCTTCAGGCTGTTCTATCTTTGCCTTCTCTATGGTTTAGTGATCTTAAGCCAGTGAGTTCTGCATTCTTCCAATCCTCCCTACCCCTTGCCTTTTTTTTTTTTTTTTTTTTTAATTTAAACTTGTTTGAACTGGGTTTTAGTCATTTACACAGTAAAGAATCTGAGCAGTACAGTACAGATAATCATAGTTAATAGTTGATGAAAAGTGTACCTGTAAATGCAATGCAGTATAGAACAGTGGAAGTATATTGGATTATTAAACCAGAAAACTCAAGTTCGTCCGAATGCCAGTTCCATCAATTAGTAGCTGTGTGTAGCTGGAAAAATTATTTAGCCTCTCTGGACTTTCATTTCTTTTTTTTTTTTTTTTTTTTGAGACGGAGTCTCGCTCTGTAGCACAGGCTGGAGTGCAGTGGCCGGATCTCCGCTCACTGCAAGCTCCGCCTTCCGGGTTCACGCCATTCTCCTGCCTCAGCCTCCTGAGTAGCTGGGACTACAGGCACCCGCCACCTCGCCCGGCTAGTTTTTTTTTTTGTATTTTTTAGTAGAGACGGGTTTTCACCGTGCAAGCCAGGATGGTCTCGATCTCCTGACCTCGTGATCCACCCGTCTCGGCCTCCCAAAGTGCTGGGATTACAGGCTTGAGCCACCACGCCTGGCCTGGACTTTCATTTCTTTAACTGTAAAATGGGAATAAGACTGCCTACTCTGATTTTTCTGCAAGGTTTCTAAACTAATCAAATATGACAATAGGTGTGAAAATGTTTTATAAAGCATAAAGATACCTGTATCTATGATAATATTAATAACCTCATGAAGAAAGAATGGGATTTATCAAACAGATTGATCACTAGAAAATATTTCTGCTATTTCTGAATGAAACAATTTATAAATGTTGAAAGTTTTCAGTGTCCTTGGTCATTAGGTTGCCCAAATGTGTACTGAATTTTAGGAAGAAACAACAATAGCAGCAAAAGTGGTTCTTGTCCTCAAATGCTAATTTTTAGAATAGTTTGGAGTGAGAATATGGGAGAAGAAAGCATTGACTAGGAAGTCAAGAGAACTGGATCCTAATACTGACTCAGTCACTAATGAATATATGACTTGAGACATGCCATTGCACTTCCCTGGACCTCAATATTCCCACTTATCCAATGAAGAGTTTGGCCTAATTCTCTAAAATGCCTTCTGGCTCAATAAGTCTATAATCCTAATTGAGTAGACAGGGCATGCACTCATGAACAGATATAAGAATCCTTACAAAGTAATTTACCAGTAAGTACACACAAGCGAAGGGAGTGTATATTAAGTATTTAAGTGGGTCAACTGAAAGAGTGACCCCCCCCGAGTGGTCCTACTCAGGAAAAGTATTGACATCTTGACTGATGGACCCTATCGCAATGAACTGCTTATGATAGTAAATGAAAAAATAAATGTCCATCACATGAAACTGAACTGCATGCATTGACGTCTCCACAATAGATGCACAAATCAAGTGAAGTTCTACTTGGTGTTTGCTAGTGCCAGATACTCATATACATTGTTTTACTTCATTCCAGAGAAGTTCAGCAACTTGCCAAAGGTCACCCAGCTAGCAAGTGGTATAATAAAAATCAAATGTAAATTTTTTTTTTTTTTAA
Organism: Macaca fascicularis; assembly: GCF_037993035.2. Classification (NCBI taxonomy): domain Eukaryota; kingdom Metazoa; phylum Chordata; class Mammalia; order Primates; family Cercopithecidae; genus Macaca; species Macaca fascicularis. The sequence continues at coordinate 51,822,333 of NC_088390.1, forward strand.
TTTATTTTTTGAGACAGAGTCTCACTCTGTTGCCGAGGCTGGAGTGCAGTGGTGCGATCTCAGCTCACTGCAAGCTCCGCCTCTTGGGTTCACGCCATTCTCCTGACTCAGCCTTCTGAGTAGCTGGGACTACAGGCGCCCGCCACCACGCCTGGCCAAACTTTTTTTGTATTTTTCAGTAGAGACGGGGTTTCACCATGTTAGCCAGGATGGTCTCGATCTCCTGATCTGGTGATCCACCAGCCTCGGCCTCCCAAAGTGCTGGGATTACAGGCATGAGCCACCACGCCTGACCCAAATGTAAATTTTTTGATGCTAAGTTCAGCATTCCCACTGCAGTACCATTATTAACTACGACCCACTTGACCTTATCCCATTGCTTGTAAACAGATTTGACTCTAGACCTCAAAGAATCTGGTCAAGCAGCTGCATTTGTCTCTCCCCCAAACTGACTTGCATAATACTTTTATGTTTTACAAAATTAAGTAATTCTTATTTTTGTATTTGCATCTCCATTATTTTTTCTGTTGCTGAAATTCCAGGAGTTGGCAGTTGCAGTTCCTACTGATTCTCTGTATATCGGTGAAGACTAGTAACCTCAATACACATGTGACTTGCTTGCGCAGCTTCCTTCAATTCCCAACATACCCAGATAACTCTTCCAACAATAATTCCTTTGCAGTAAAGCATTCTTCTCAATTTTGAAGATAGATAATTCTTTGTGAGTAGGAGAGAAAACATTATTACTAAGTTTCTTTGTAATACTTCTTTCTCTTCCATCTTGTTAGTCTTTACCACAGCCTCACTCTGCTTTGGCCACTGGAGTATTTCCTTGAGTTCCTACTAATAGATTAATGCATGGTGCTTTATTAAGACATATGGATGTGTCACTCTAGTGCCATGCTAAGCATCAGCTGCTCTAGGGGGCAGTTGCAGTTCTTCTCTTGACATGAATCCTTTCATGATTCCTTCCATGACTGCAAAAAATTAAATGATTAGGCCATTCTGCTAGTGCCTAAAGCAACTTCCTACATTCCCCCTTGTGAGTCCTCTATGGGAAATATTCCATACAATGAGATGAAAATAAACAGAGAGAAGTAAGTATATCTATCATGTGCCAGGCCAGAGACTGTTTCAGAAAGCTCAGAAACAATAATGAGAAGTTATATTCTTTCTCAGTCAGAGCCAATTGCTTAGTTTCAGATTGCACACAGTGAGCCGGAATCAGTTCGGGGATGTCAGTCTTCATGAGTGTGAATTTGCTGCGGTTATTCAGTAGGTTCGCCCTTGAAAGCATGACTCTTCTTTCAGTACTGCTCATTAGAGAGTGTTCTATAGACCAGAGGTAACATGTCATGCATGTAGGTTAAAATAATCCTTAAAATTAGAATTATATAAAGGGTGCTCCTACTAATTGCTGTATTTTGTTCACTCTGAAAAGGCAGAAATGTAACTGGTGGAATCCACTTGGTTCACATTGCTGTGTTTTACAATTCCTAAGAGAGGTGTTTAACTGGGGCTTTCTGAAGGTGACAAAAGATTAGCTGAGAATGATCAACTCCAAAGTGTATAATGGGAAAACCTCCATTCGGCTTAGTATACTTTCTTTTACAGGGGAGAAATGGAGATTTAGCAGCTCATCATTAATTATTTTTAAAAATGTAAAACCATTTACTGGTAAGTTTAGGTAGCAATTTTGTTTTTACTGTTGAATAAATGGTAATATTTGATTTACTACATATGGCAATTCTATTTGGAATCCAGGTTGTATAAAATGCTTTTCTATTATTAAAGTTTAAAGGTAAGTCACATAAATATAATATGTCTTTTATTTTATTAAAGTCAAGCTGATTGATATTTAATTTGTATAGAGTAAGAGGCTGGGCGTGGTACCTTATGCCTGTAATCCCAGCACTTTGGGAGATCAAGGCAGGTGGATCACTTGAGCTCATGAGTTATAGGCCAGCCTGGCTATCATGGCGAAGCCCCATCTCTACTAAAAAAAAAAAAATACAAAAATACAAAAATTAGCATGATGGTGCACGCCTGTAGTCCCAGCTACTCAGTAGGCTGAGGCACGAGAATCACTTGAACCCGGAGGCAGAGTTTGCAGTGAGTTGAGATCGTGCCACTGCACTCCAGCCTAGGTGACAGAGCAAGACTCCATCTCAAAAAAAAAAAAAAAAAAGTAATAATAGCAATAATTTGTATACTGTAAGATTTATCCTTTTTTGATAAACCGTTTTATGATTTTTGACAAAAATATACAGCTGCATAATTGCCTCCACAATCAAGATATACAATATTTCCATCACCCACAAAATTTCATTCATGTTCCTTGTAGTTAATCTTCTCCACCTCCTCCAACTCTTGAGCCTTTGGCAACTATTTGTTCATTTCTTTAACTGTAGTTTTGTCTTTTCTAAAATATCACATAAATGAAATGAACAGCATATACTTTTAAAATCTGGCATCTTTCATGTAGCATACAGCTTTTGAGCTTCATCCTTGGTGCCTGCATCAATAATTTGTTCCTTTTTGCTTTTAAGTAATATTCTATTGTATAGATATACCACACTTTCTTTATTCATTTATAAGTTAATGAACATTTTCCCACCAGTTTTGGCTAATACCAATAAAGCTCCTATGAACATCCATGAAGAAGTTTTGGTATAGACATATGCTTTCATTTCCCTTAGGTAACGACCTAGAAGTGGAATAGCTGGGTCATGTACTGAGTGTATATTTAACTTTTTAAGAAGTTGCCAACTGTTTTCCAAAGTGGTTGTATGATTTTACATTCTTATTAGCAGTGTGTCAGAGATACAGTTGCTTTACATCCTCACCAACATGTAGCATGGTCAGTCTTTCTAAGGTGGCTGTTCTAACAGATGTGTGGTAATATCTCATTGTGGTTTTAATTTGCACTTTCCTAGCAAGTAATGAAGTTATTAGGTATGAGTAGGTAGTCAACAAATCACAAGATATAGAGCATCTTTCCATGTAGATATTTGCCATTCATTATCTTAATTGATAAAGTGTCTAAATCTTTTCCATTTTTAATTGAGTCATTTCTAATTATTAAGTTGTGAGTGTTCTTTATATATTCTGGATATTAGTCCATTTTCTGATATGTATATTACAAATATTTTCCCCTTGTTTGTGGCTTTTATTTTTACTTTGTTAACAGTGTTGTTCAAAAATAAATTTTCAATTTTTATTAAATAAAAGTTTTCTTTTATCAATTTTTTTGATACTTTATGCTTTTTGTACCTATCCAATAATTCTTTGGCTAGCCTCCATATATACTCTTTAATAAGGAAAATAATTCTTTATAAAATCTGGAGAAAATTCTCTACAGCTACAAAACTTTGCAGAAATTTACATCTCTGCAGATGTCTTTAGGTAAATCTCTCTTATAGATATAATAAATCTTTCTAACTGAATTATTTTAGTTCACCGTGCTGTTTTCCTAATAAGATTTTCTCTGTGTTGGTAGAGCTACTCGTAGATATTTTTCTTTTTCTTTTAACATGAGGTCTCTCTCTGTAACCCAGGCTGGAGTACAGTGGTGCAGTCTCAGCTCACTGCAGCCTCAGCCTCCCAGGTTCAAGCCATCTGCCCACCTCGGCCTCCCAAGTGGCTGGGACCACAGGGGTGCTTCATGACGCGTGGCTAGTTTTTGTATATTTGTAGTGACAGGGTTTCTCTGTTTGGCAAAACTAATATCGAACTCCTGGACTCAAGCTATCCACCCACCTTGGACTCCCAAAATGCTGGGATTACAGGTGTGACCCACCATGCCTGGCCGATATTTTTCTCATTATGCATGTGAGTCACTATCAGATACTAAGATATACATAGAGTTCTTTTGCCTAGTCACTATCATGAACATATTTTCTGTTGCAATAAGTTATTCAGTGTTCTTTGACCTATTTTTGCTTTTTAATTACTTATCTGTAAATACATTAGCCTACAGTTTAATGACATGTTGAAAATCACTTTTTTATTTGATGTAAAGACTGAGTCAACTCTATAATAAAGAATGCTGTGTTTATTTCCTGAAGTGTTGATTTAGTTAGGCAAAATAGTCAAATTTCACTGTTGGCAATAATTATCATTGTGTTATTAAATGTATTCTTGCTTTTTTGCTTCAGTATTTTAAGAAGTCTTTTCTTACAGTTTAATTTTTGATATGACATAATATATTTCATAAAACAGTTGATACTTGTATAAGATTCTGCACGGAAACAAATCATAACAATAGAATTAGAAATTTACCTCATTGGGCAAATTTGTGTTTGCCTTAGTACTTAATATTGATTACGTCAGTTAAGAATATTCATGGTTCTTTAGTGAAAAAAAATTCATTTTAATTTCTTCTCTACCTAGGCAGTTACTTCCTCATTCAGTTGTATCACCAGGACAGCCACTGGGCCTCTGTGCTACATTTCATGATGCCAATATCTATTTCTTGTTTTGGATTATGAGTTTCTTGAGGACAAGAACTATGCTTTATTTGCCTTCATATCCCGAGTATCCCTTACAGGACCTTCACACAGACACTGGAGATCTGAAAGTGTGTTACTAAAATGATGTCTGGATTAGTGCAAAGTAACAAAACATTAATTTTCTGTATTTATATGTTCTCCTAGAAACAAAGGGCAGTATTCATGGAGATCAAAAGCTGAGTTTGACATCAGACTTGGGTTCAAATCCCAACTCTGTCACACAATGGCTCTGCTGCCTTGGACAACTAGTTTACCTTTTTTGCATCCATTTTCTCATTTATAATACGGAGATGGTGACACTCAGCTTCAGGTTGTTTTGAGTGTTTAATGAGTCACACAAAGTGCATAGCACAGGGAATTCAATACATGGGAGCTGTTTGTAATGGAAGCATAAAAATGTATTTCCATATTTGCATTCCCATCATCGCAGTATTCTGTCTTACAAAAATTTAAGACATTGAGCATTACAGGCCACCATCAAAATGCAGTATTTATTTAAGAGCAAATATGTTTTTCTATATCCTTTGAACCATCTAGAATATTCCCTACCTGCCCAAATTCCACTCTCGGTATCACAGGTCCTATTGCATCTGTTGATGTCTGTTTCACTTGCATTTTCTTAATGGTGTGTGATAGTTCAGTCTCATATCAGCTGGAAGGGTTACGACTTCCCAAACGAAAAGTTCACAAAGTCATTTCTGTATTCCACTCACAAATATAGGGTTCTCATCTGGTTTCTGCTTTATTCAGAGACAGGTAAATTCACTACCAAACACTGGAAAATGGTCAGAAACATTTAAAATATGTTTGTAAAAATGTTCTTATAATTTTAAAATATTTTAAAGTATTATCTGCCTACACCCACATGCATATAGAATGCTGTAGCTGAATGCATATTATCCCTTTCATTCATTCACTCATCTATTTTTCCATTTAAACATTTCTTAAGTACCTACTGTACGCTAGCTCACTGTGTGAGTTCAGTCCTAGGAATTCTTAATAATAAGCAAACTTGCTTCTTACAAGTGTCTTAAATCATAAAATTATGGATTAAGTTCACCTAGAAAGTCTGTATTTTCTGAAAAGTAACCCATCCAGTAACATTTTTACGTGCAAGTAACTGCAAGGGCACAATATGTGTTTTTAAAGTTTTAAAAATCAATCTTTGGAGAGTGATGGATTTAAACTAGCTTTACACGCATGCAATTACCCTTCAGCCAGCTTTCAAGAGTACCCCCAACCCATTTCAATTTAACATCCTCTAACCCCCCATGGATATTAAGACATTGTGTCTGTGCCATCAATTTTCGAGTTTCTTGTGAACTGAAGAATTCAAGCATGGCAGAGACAATCTTCCCTAGGACACCCTGTTACTCATCATTTCTCCAGTGTATGTTCATGCCGATCCTTAGTTTGGCTCAATAGAGCTAAATACATATCTTGTTGCATCTGATAATTTAACACAAGAAAGCCAAGATTCCTGGAATCATCTGGGTATTGTTTTACAAGAATATTTGTTGTTATGATCAGATGTCCTCCATACAAAATAGGCAGGTCATTGTGGCCTCAGGTGATGTGATTTTGCCTCTCATTTCCCCTCTTTTTTTTCTGAACCCCTTTCCTTGCCTCTCTCCTCTTTGACGGCTCACTCCTCACCAACACACACACTTATAAAACACACACACCTAGATATTCAATTCTGCAATTTTCCTGAAGTCTTAGGCTAATGTTTCTATTAGTTTGTCTTTGCTTCTTAGGAGCAGGATAATTGATTTGCCTATATCCAGATCTATACATTATGTATTAGTAAATGTGAAATCACATGCAAATGGTAGGACTTGGCAGGAGGCATCAACACAGATTAGCTCAAGCTGATCAAATAATAACCACAAGTCAGCTCTGCTCTCCGCTCGATGAGTCTCCAGAGGAACATCACGGGAATCTTTTCTATTTTTCAGAAAGGCTTTCCCTCTCTTGTACTCTTAATAAAAACATTTATTCCCTGGGCATCCTAGGGTAAAATTTAGTCCTGATCAGCAACAGTCATCATCGCATTAAACATTAAAGGGGAGAAATGCAATGGGGCTGTCAGAGTTCAGGGAATAATGGAGAGAGAATTAGACTGGCATTAAAGCAGCAATTAAGCACTTGCTAGGCAAAGTGTGGAATCCAAGGAAAACCAGAGGGAGTTAGGTAACTGACAGCTTGGCCCTGCGAAGAGGAAAGGTATTGGTGCATCCGTTGAATCTACAAATAGAACCTGAGAAGGAGGAGTTGCCAGAATTTTCTGGCTGAGAGAAAATGTTTTATCAGCAATGGGCTGGAGGCCAGCAGTGTAAATTTCCACTTAAGTCTGAATATCTGAAAAGGGTCCTTGCTCTTTTTATCTGTCATTTAACAGAATCTGGATAGGTGTTTGACCAGGCTGAGTCATGGCCTCTTTCAGAACCAAAGAAAAAGAGATGAGGGGTTTGTGAGTTCCTTGTCATTAGAATGTCTCATTAGAATTGAAATTTTTGCCTAGCCTACAGTTTTACAGTGTTTAGGAATGCTGTGACCTCCTGCATGTGTCTTAACCTTGTCCCAGTGGCTGGAGGGATGAAGCTAAGGGGCAGCAGGAGAAAGGAAGTCAGAGAAGTTGGAGGCTACTCTGTAGGCTAAAGTTTCCAACTAGGGTTGGTGGACTGGATATGTCTTATATGAACTGCCAAATATACTGAGACCAAGAGAACTTGCAGGGTGGAGATTAACATTCCAGATAAGGGGATTTAGAAGGCTCCCTGGACCAGCCAGAGGAGGCAGAAACATGTACTGTAAACCAGGGAATGTGGATCCAGGGAAAGGAGCGTGAGGAAGTATGGAAAAATCAATGCAAATGGTCAGATTCCACCTTTTAACTTCCTGCTATTGCATGAAAGGCCAAATGATAAATGGGTGGATTCTACTCTTGATTTTGACCTTCTTGACCCCTCCTAGTGTCTTGAACTCCACTGTCTCTGACCTCCTGTGGGTCAGGGCTATATGGTGATGAGTACTTGGGTTTAAGCACTTTACAAAGGAATTTCAAATCTCAACCACCTCTGCCACTTAACAAGCTATGTCACTTCAGGCCAATTTACTTACCCTTCTGAGCCCCCATCTCTTTGTGAAATATAGAAAATAATTCCTACCTTGCAGAAGTGTTATGAGGGTTAAATGGTAAGAGGTACGTAAAGCCACTATTTTAGAATCCGACATGGTGAATATATGATATACTATAGTTATTAACCTGGCTTCTTACCAAGAGTCGGACAGCATCTGACCTGGGTTTGTGTCCTGTAGAAACCCACTGGTTTGTTGGCTTCTACCTGGAAAGGATTATTCCTAGAAGATACCAGTTCCCTGGATATTCCTAACCCAGCACCATAGCACTCCTGGAGATAAGGGTTATTTGTCATTTCAGGGGTTCCACCAAGGAGTGCTCTTTAGTTATCTCAGTCATCCTAACTTGTGGGTTGTCCCTTAGCCTTTTGTTACTTTATTAAAAGATCTAAACTCTTCAGGAGAACAACCTGAGCAGCGTTTCTCCCCCACCATTCAGTGATTCCTCTACAACTCAGGGATAATTTTAGGCTTGATTCACATGCTGGATGACCAAGAGTTAACTCAAGAGCTAGTAAAAAAAATTCTGACATTACCTATTTTTAAACCACTGCTGTTAAGGTCCAACACAGTTTTTCTAGGCATTAGGCATTTGGCTAAGTGTTTCAACATCAACTGATGTATGGGATAATGCACTTTGAATTCAGTCCAAACAGCATATTTAAATAGCCAAGTACCATTTAATATTCCCAGGCATGGAATAGAAAAATGATTTTTCTGCTTTTTCTTTTTCTTTAGTAGTCTCCCTACATAAGACAGACCAGGATCTGTAAACACAAACAATAAGAAACTCGCTTTAAAACAAATAGTTGGTTGCAATAACTGTGATCTAGGAGGAATAACTGACCTTTACTGGCATACAGTTTGCTTTGCCTGAGGAAATTCGATTTTTCAATGTGATATTCTTGGGTAAATCTCCTTTGTTGAGAGCATTTTTTTTTTTTAACATGCGAGGCTGTCAACTCCTGCCTTGCTCTACCTGCCCTTATTTCTCTTTCATTGCAAATTGAAAATATCCTACTCTAAGCACTTCATTTCTAGTGTTATTCCAGATCAGTCTGATGGAAGCCAGACCTGCCCTGTGAGTGAGATGGCCACAGGCTAAACTTGAGCCTACCCTTTGACCAGGGACTCAACTGGCCAGCCAGTGAGGGGCTTGTATATTTTCTGGGCCATTGTGAAGGGATCAGTGGAAACACACTGTTTTCACCATTATGACTCTAAATTTCCCATTTGTTAAAAGGAAGAATCTGTGGTTATTCCAATATTACCACCTTGAAATGAGGTGTTTAAAGCCATGAGAGAATTAAAGATGAGGTCAGGAATATCAAAGACTTGGTAATGTAAAAATGTAAGGACAGTCACTTGAGGTGAATACCTTTTAAGTTATTTCTTTCAACAATTCCTTTTTACTTAGAAACGAAGAGAGTGTTGTCATGATTATAGGTAAAGTCAGCCCATTGAAGGGAGATGGATTAGAGAGTAGGACCTTTTGCCAAAGCAGTTTTGTGGGCTTGGAATGTTAGCACCAGATATTGGTCAATGATTCCATTAGGTTGGGTCCATATGCAGACAGACACCTGTGATTATCAGGTGGCAGACATTGAGTTGTTTGAAAATTCCTAATTCTACCAGATTCCTTCTTAAAATTATTTCTATTCTACAACTCTCTGATTCTGTTTCTGTTTAACTTGAGAAGTTGGTTGTAGGAGCTTGGGTTAATCACTTCCCTCTTGAAAAAAGAGACCAGATCTCTTACGGAAAAAACTTGGGTAGGAGCAAATATGGAGTTTGTGAAGATGAAGTCATCTTTACAAAATGGAGTTGGGTGAAGGAGGCAAATAGTAACTGTCTTTTTTAAAAAAAATCACCTGTGTCAGGTGCTTTTCACTCATTATCTGATTTGCTGCTCAAGCAAACTTGGAAACATTTAGGTATTTTATCTATTAGTGAACAGATCAGAGAGGTTAACTGACTTCACAAAGAACCCTTTGTAAGTGGCAGAGATAAGATTTGAATCAGGTCTGTCTAACTCTAGAGCACATGCTCTTTCGGTTGAAACCCACTACATGCAGCAGGTATTGCAGTGGAGGAGGAAACAAAGTCAAATTCATAGTAGGACCTGGAAATGTAAGTGCTTCCGTGGGCATGTGCGAACTCTTCTTGGAGGAAAGAAAATGCTAGTGAAGCCTTGAGGATGAGTAGGACTCTGAGAGAAAGAGATGAAGGTTGGAGAGAAGAGGTCAAGAGAGGGTTAGGCAATAGGCTGCAAAATGAGCAAATGAATGAAATGAAGGAAAATGGGTTGTTCCAAACTGGCAGAAAATTCAGTGTAACTCAAATGTAGGCTGTGGGAGATGAAAAAGTCTGTGCCAGGAATGATAAGACTGACAAGATGGGCAGAGGGCTTTACTTCCACAGCACAGTGTGTGATTCAATTCCAAGTGGCTTACACTGTCAGTGATGTGAGTTCACAGGAAGGAAAACGTCGCATGAGCATTTGTTCCTTGAATCATTTTGTAGAGGAAATTCTATGCTGCCAATGCCTTTCCCTGGCTCTGTTTCTCATGAGATCTTTGAAAACACAGACCCTGGATCTGTATGTAGAACAGCGCTCAGTAAGTCAGCTAGTGGATCAAGAAAAATTCTGTCATTCCTCAAACCCAGGGTTATCTGTTCCTTCAACCAGCATAGCTGCCAGAGACCCTGGAGAAGTCTGAAAGAGCTTACCCCTTCATAGGCTTATCAGGTAAGCTAGCTCAGACACTGGTTGTGAGAAGATAGCAGGCTTCCAAAGGGAGCAGGGGAAATGACAGAGCAAAACAAAACAAAACAAACATATGTGTGTATATGTGTACATATATGTGTATGTATTATGTATGTATATGCATATTATATATAGGGGTGTGTGTGTGTACGTGTGTGTGTGTGTGTGTGTGTATTTTCTTCTTGGTTGGGCCTTATCATTCTGTTAAGGAAAATAATTCTTCACTAAAAGAAAATCAACATTAGAATTGAGCTGGGGAATTTTACTCAATCAGGGCTGTTTTCAAAGAATAGGGCATATAGTCTCAGGTGAGTTTGCAGGGTTCAGGTCTGAGTGCACAGCCAGATGTCTGCACTGGGGATTCAGAGCAAGGCCAAGTAAGCAGACACCCAGTTTTGCAGACAGCTATCTGTCTGCTGTCCCTGAAGCAGTGAAGCACTTATGGCACACAGACGGGTTATTATTATATTAGCTGCTGAGAACTCGTGTAGGCTCTACTTTGGCCTATCTGTGTGCCTGTGTGGCAGTGGAATAGAATGGAACATAGTGGACTGATTTAGCAGTCAGATTTACATTAAAATTAATTTATTTAGCACATGTTTATTAAGCACTTATTATATGCTAAGACCTGTGTTAGAGAATTATCTAAACTAGAAAATAAGACAGAAAATATTTCTTCTTCAAGGAACTTGCATTCCCTTTTGATCTACAGATTTCATGCCATCTATTCAATACCATGCACAGAAAACCTTTTCCAGAGGGTTCTATTGCAGGGGTTGACATACTATGGCCCACAGTTTGAACCTGGCTTACTACCTATATTTGTACAACCCAAGGAATAAGAACAGTTTTTACATTTGTTGGGGAAAAATTTTTAAAAATATTTTGTTATGTGAAAATTACATGAAATTCAAATTTTATTGTCCATCATAAAGTGTTATTGGAACACAGATATGCCCGTTTTCTTATATTAAATATATACAGTTGGCCCTTGAACAACATGAGTTTGGACTAACTGAACAGGCCCACTTATATGTAGATTTTTTACAATAAATCTCTCCTGCTTCCCTTTTGACCTCCTCCACCTCTGCCATGCGTGAGAGACAGCAAGCCTAACCCCTCCTCCTCTTCAGCCTACTCAATGTGAAGACAATGAGGATGATGACCTTTAGGATGATTCACTCCCACTTTAATACATTGAAAATATATTTTCCCTTCCCTATGATTTTCTTACTACTTACTTACATTTTCTTTTCTCTAGCTTACTTTATTGTAAGAATACAGTATATAATACATATAACATATGAAATGCATGTGAATTGACTATGTTACTGGTAATGTTTCCCGTCAACAGTAGGCTTTTAGTAGTTAAGTTTTTGGGGAGTCACAAGTTATAGGCAGATTTTTGACTGCCCAGGGGATCAGTACTCCTAACCTCTCCATTGTTCAAAGGCCAGCTGTAGCCTTTGGCTGCTTTCACACAGCAGAGCTGGGTAGTTGTGAGAGAGACTGCAAGGCTTGCAAAGTTTAAAATGTTTGCTATCTGGGCCTTTACAGATCCCCGGTCTAAAGTCTCTGCATGTCCTCACAACATTCTCCTCCTAGTTCGCTCCTCTCAGGCTGTTTGCATCCTTCCACAGTGGCTGCTTTTGATTAGCAAAACAATGTTTTTCATGTTGCCAGATCCAGGGATTTCCTGTTACTTGACCTTTCAACAACATTAAAGACAGTTGGTGTTTCTTTTTCTTTGAGATGGAGTTTGGCTCTTGTTGCCCAGGCTGGAGTGCAGTGGCCCGATCTCGGCTTACCACAACCTCTGCCACCTGGGTTCAAGCGATCCTTCTACCTCAACCTCCCAAGTAGCTGGGATTACAGGCATGTGCCATCATGCCCGGCTAATTTTGTATTTTTAGTAGAGACGGGGTTTCTCCATGTTAGTCAGGCTGGTCTCGAACTCCCGACCTCAGGTGATCTGCCCATCTCGGCCTCCCAAAGTGCTGGGATTACAGGCGTGAGCCACCGTGCCCAGCTGGTGTTTCTTTTAACACTTTTTCTCCAGGCTTCCATGACACTATATCCTTACCTTACTACCCACTGTGCCACCCTCATTCTCAGTAAAACCAAAGATGTGAAAAGTTCATTGTACTTGGACAGCCTGTACTTGCTTTGCGTGAGACATTCTGAAGTTATAAAACCCCTCCGTGGAGCTACATGCACATCTGCCCACATCCACCTTCAGGCTGGATCCCCACCAGTTTGGCTAGCACCTTGCTACCGGCTCTTCAGAAAGGGAAATGTCAGTGCATTTTAGGATCACTGTTTGTGTCTTGTGGTTCAGTGATATACCCACATCTCCACTCTCTGCTCCATTCAAGAATGTAACTGGATTAGAGGAGAGATAAGGAACACAGAGTTGGGGAGTTCTCCTATGCAACACAATTCTCTGTAGTGTGAATACTAGAATGGTGAAAGAACTATAACCTTCAGTAGGAAAGAAGAAACCCTCCGCTGTCTGAAACACAAGCAGAAGGTTTTATAACCCTATATGAAGAAAATGAAACACAATTGGGAGGCTGAGGTGGGCGGATCATGAAGTCAAGAGTTCGAGATCAGTCTGGCCAGCATAGTGAAACCCCACCTCTACTAAAAATACAAAAAAATTAGCCAGGTGTGGTGGTGGGTGCCTGCAATCCCAGCTACTCAGGAGAATGGCTTGAACCCGGGAGGCGGAGGTTGCAGTGAGCCGAGATCACACCATTGCACTCCAGCCTGGGCGAGAGAGCAAGACTCCGTCTCAAAAAAAAAAGCAAAGAAAAGAAACACAAGCATCTGTACCCAGGTGTTTCTCCCCAGAGTGGGACTTCCCTAGCGTTCAGCAGGTTGCACTTCCTCCTGTGTGCATCATTCTAGTTCCACCAGCATTGTCTCACACCTCCTGGATGGATTTCCACTCATGGGATGGAGGGCAGTTTAGTATTACCTAGGGCATTCTCCAGTCCCTCTGAGCTGCCTGTTTGGATTGTCCAAGTATCTCCCAAGATTCCAATGATTGTTATCAATAGCTCCCCAGTTATAAATTTCCATAGGCATTAAGTGGGTTGCCCTAACTCCATATTCCACTTAAGCCTTGTTGTTGTTAAGCGTCATTTTGTAAAACTTGAGGTTATTCAGAAATGCATATGTCATGTTATCTCAGCAACACCTATACTGTGCACAGGGTAGGATTGGCTGATGGTATGAAACTAGAATTTTGGGTCTTGGGGTCTCAGTGAAGCCTCTATAATACCCCTAGCACAAGAGGGTGTGTTGCTTCAATGACATATTGCTTTTTAAACCTAAGTCTTAAAATGGTTAAGCAATGCTAGAAGCTCTGAGCCTGATTACCTTGGGTTGATAAATATGAATGCTTTAATTTGTGGAGCTGAGGTGAGCCTTGGATTCCTGTGGCCCACCAAGCACTACCGCCCTGTGAGGCCCAAGGTGACACCAGGCATGGCTTGGACTCTTTCAAGGGAGCAGCAGCGTTCTCCGCTTGCCTGCGGACTTGTCCCTCATTATGTTCTCAAATCAGAGCCCTGGGATTCACTGGAGGCTTTGTCCTTTATTTGCTCGCCTTTTCTGGGAACAACCAGGTCATTTTGAATTTTATTGTTTTCCTGTTTGGTTTGGTTATTTCATTTAGAAGGATTTCATAGAGTAAATACCTCCCTCATCTCCTCCTGTCATTCTCAGGAGCATATTTCCCCTCATCCTGCAGTGCCATGGTGGAAGGCAGCTGCTGTCATAGGCATCGTAAAACTTGACAAATAGTTGATCTTTTTGAATCTGGCATAGGATGACTTTCTTTACTTTCTATTCTATTGTTCAGGGAAATAAACATTCTCTATGAAATCACATTACTCCAGAAAAGCATCCAGCAGCTTTCAGTCACTCAATGCACTTGTGGTGACCAAGTGATGCAATGTTGGGAGGACTAATAATTGATGGGGCTTGAAGGAGGGAGGGAAGAAGTAGAGGCATCATCTCAAGGGCCAGAGACTTATCTCAAGTTACAATATCGAGTGAATGGCTTAACTCTGAGGTTTGTTCTAAAAGAATCCTTGAAGAATCATGTATGATTTTTAACATATTTAAAAGTATACATTGAGCTCTCCCCAAAGAACAAATTCATTAATTGCTGGTGTTATAAGCTAGAATCATAATCCCTTTCTTATATTACAGAGCATACTTCCAAAGTATCTTCTTTATGTACTCTCAAATTAAGGAATAATTTTAAAAAACAATAAAACTGAAATATCTTCAAGGATGCTGCTGACATAATTCTCTTCTTCAGATATCATGGGGTTTCCAAACGAGATCTGTTTGTAATAATATTATCATTCACATGTTTCCAAAGGCTTTCACTTAATCTTTTTTAAATAGTCAAAATATTAATGAACAATTTCTCATACCATAGGCCGCTATTATTCCAAAAGAGGATACCTAGAATGGGGAAATGACAATCATACTGATGTTTTGTATAATCAAACTAAGATTATAGGAATTTGCCTCAATTAGGAAATGAGTTTAGGAAGGAACACAGAGATCATGTTGAGCTATTGTCAGCAGTGTCCTTGAGTTGGCAATAGTGTAGGAAGCATGTAGTTCCTGGGTTCCACTTTTTCCTTTTTTATAATAACTTCTTTGATGCTTTCAAAGACTACCTCCCGCCCCAATCTGCCATTGGCTCCTCAGCACCTCAAGAACAGTTAAAACTTTCTAACATGATATTCAAAATACCAGGTGTTCTATCTCCCCATCTCCATTTCCCTCTGTGGCCCCATATGCATTGTATATATATGCAACGCATACAGAATTCTCATGATTCAGCCATGTTACTTTTATGTCTGTGGTTTTGGACATGCCTCTTACTTCTTCTTAGAATGTCCCTGTACCCTTTTGCCTGCCTGGACAATTCCTTCTCAATGCTCAAGCTTTAGTTCAATGGTTGCTGCTACGATTTGAATGATGGTGTCCCCACCAAAACTTGAAATCTAACCTCAATCCAACAGTATAGAGAGGTGTGGCCTTTGGGAGGTGATTAAGACATGAGAGCGCTACCTTCATGAATGGGATTAGCACCCTTATAAAAGGGTCTGAGGTTGAAGGGAGCACTCTTGCCTTTCCATCCCTTCTGCCATGTGAGGACACAGCATTCCTCCCTTCTGGAGGATGCCACAAGGTGCCATCTTGAAAGCAAAGCATAGCCCTCACCAGACCCCAATCATGCCAATGCCTTGATCTTGGACCCTCAGCTTCCAGAACCATCAGAAATAAATGTCTATTTTTTATAAATTACCCAGGCTATGATATCTTGTTTCAACAGCATACAAACATATTCAGATAGCCACCTTCTAAACGAAGCCTTCTCCAACCATCCCTCTCCACTTTGTGCCCTGGCTATGAACTTATTATATCCTTTTTTGTGTCACCCCAAGACCTTACTAACATGTATATATATATCCATATATCCATACGTATATGTATATCCATATATGCAATATGTAAACATATTGTCAATGAACAATATTGCAATTATTTACATACTTATTCGTTATTGAACTGTGTGTTTCTTGAGGGAAAAGACTATATTTAATTAATTTTGGTTTTCCTAGTACCTAGGGTAATATCTGAAACATAGCAGGCACTCCAAACATAGAAAATATATGCTGATTAAGGAATTAAAATAATGTAGATAATTTTATCAATTGATACATATTTCCTGAGCTGCTCTATTTTCACACTGTGCAGGTTCTATGGGAATATGAAAGAGGCGATTATTTCTCTACTCTTGGGGACTTTATCGTTTAACTTGGAAGGCAAGTCTAACACGCTTGAAACAATTAGAGCACTGTCTGCCAGTGTTCAGAACACTCCTTGTGGAAGTGCTACTTCAGAAAGGGTTTGTGGTCAATTAAATGTGAAATGTTGCATATTATATCTTCCTTTCAGAGATCTCAATGTACATAAGCACATAAACACTCTGAGAAATCTTGTGATAAAGTAGCCTGTGTAAATCCCTAATCTCATGTGACAAGGAGGCTTTATTTGCCTGGGTGACACCTATTAATATCCTGTGGTTCTAAGGAATACACTGATTTAAAGAATAGAAATAAGTGTTAAACTGTGCAGATGCAATTATGTGCAAAGCAATGCAAAGAAAAGAATCATCATGGTGAGTTTAAATAGGTAGAAAAATATCCTAGCATGAGTCTGGCTTTGGGAATTTAAGGACTATTTTATAATTCTGATTTTTTATGTGTTTTTTTTTTTGTTGTTTGTTTTTGTTTTCCCTGTTCTACATAGTGAAAATTGTTGCCTTCACCATGACCTGGGCAAGGCTGGAGGACTTCTACTATTACTGAACATTGGGTAGACATTTCATGTGCCAGTGAGTCAAGAGCTCTACTTCAATTACTTTGTTGCAACCGTAGGGGTTGGAGATATTTCAGTCCTATTCTACAGATGAGAAACTTTTGGGTAGAGTAAATGTGACCTTCCTGAAGTTACAACAATAGTAACAGGCAGAGCTGGGACTCAAAAACCAGGTTGAAACCAAAACTCATGCATTTAATCATTAGTCTCATTGTACTGCATCCCAAAGAAGACAGGGACATTTCCAGGGAAGAATCAACATGAAAAAGTTGAGAGGTTGGGAGGCCACAGATAATTTCCTTCTTTTTTTTTTAATTAATTAATTTATTTTTTAATTATACTTTAAGTTCTAGGGTACATGTGCACAACGTGCAGGTTTGTTACATATGTATACATGTGCCATGTTGGTGTGCTGCACCCATTAACTGGTCGTTTACATTAGGTCTATCTCCTAATGCTATCCCTCCCTCCTCCCCCGACCCCACGACAGGCCCCAGTGTGTGATGTTCACCTTCCTGGGTCCAAGTGTTCTCATTGTTCAATTCCCACCTAGGAGTGAGAACATGCGGTGTTTGGTTTTCTGTTCTTGCGATAGTTTGCTGAGAATGCTGGTTTCCAGCTGCATCCATGTCCCTACAAAGGACATGAACTCATCCTTTTTTATGCTTGCATAGTATTCCGTGGTGTATATGTGCCACATTTTCTTAATCCAGTCTGCTATTGATGGACATTTGGGTTGGTTCCAAGTCTTTGCTATTGTGAATAGTGCCGCAATAAACATATGTGTGCATGTGTCTTTATAACAGCATGATTTGTAATCCTTTGGGTATATAGCCAGTAATGGGATGGCTGGGTCAAATTGTATTTCTAGTTCTAGATCCTTGAGGAATCGCCACACTGTCTTCCACAATGGCTGAACTAGTTTACAGTCCCACCAACAGTGTAAAAGTGTTCCTATTTCTCCACATCCTCTCCAGCATCTGTTTTTTCCTGACTTTTAAATGATCGCCATTCTAACTGGTGTGAGATGGTCCATGGTTCCCCAGATATATGGTTGAACATTATTCTGGATGTTTTTATGAGGGTGTTTTTTGATGATATTTACGTGTAACATGGTGGACTTTGAGTAAAATGGATTGTCCACCATCCTGTGGGTGGGTGTCATCCAATCAGTTGAAGGCATGAATAGAATAAAAGACTGGCTTCTCTCAAGTAAGAAGAGATTCTGCCCATGGATGGTCTTTGGACACTAACTGCAACACTGGTCCTTCCTGGGCCTCCAATCTGACAGTCTTTGGATTTGAACTGCAGCATCAGTTCTTCCTGGGTCTCTCTAGTTTGCTGGTCCACTCTGCAGATTTTGGACTTACCAGCCTCCATAATCGTGTGATCCAGTTTTTAAAAATAAATTTATTTCTCTTTTTCTCTGTCTCTGTCTCTGTCTCTCTCTGTGTGTGTGTGTGTGTGTGTGTGTTTATGTGTGTGTGTGTCTGTGTGTGTGTATACTTCAAAATGAGTTTCTACAGAATTTCTTGATTCACCTGCAGTGAATGTCAAGAACATCAGGAATGTCAAGAATGTCAGTGGTTTTGAGTCAAAGCTTGATGGTCAGTGTGGGTTCTAATTCTGGCTCTGTCACGTGCTAGCCACGTGATTTTGGGCAATTTGTTTGACACCTTTTGTCTTAGTTTCCTCATCTGTAAAATGAGGATAGCAGGATCTACTCCATAGGTTTTTGTGAAGATTATGTAAAACAATACATATAAGGTATCTTAAAACTGACACAAGGTAATCACTAGTCATTGTAATGATATTATTAATAAACCTAAACCAAAGAATCTCTCACTGTAGTGATATTATTAGTAAACTTAAAACAAAGAATCCTGCACTGTAATGATATTATTAATAAACTTAAAGAATCCTGCACTGAGAGAAGATGCTGTGGAAATTTTGCTTATACAGATGGTGTGATATTCATGAATGGCTTTACTTTGATCTGATAAGCAATTGAAACTAAATAGAAATTTTGATTATCCAATTAATCAAGCTGAGGGTGGGTCCCAATAAAACTAAATTTAACTATGTTTTTCTCCCTGTCCCTAGGCTTTCTCTTCTGATATTTTTTTTCATCTTCTATAAAGACAGTTTTACTGGCAAATTCTTTTTATCTGAATTTGCCTTTAAGCACTTGCATGGTAACCTTTGATCTCCCCTCTTGAAAAAAGTGGATGGAATCTTGAAATGTTGAAGTGATGTTGATTCCTAAAACGTACACGTGCTTTTCTTTATGTTGCCAATGACATCATGGATGTCTCTGCCCTTCTTTTCTTTTTCCTCCCAAATAGATTCTCTCCAAAATTTTCCAAAGTGAGGAGAAAGTAGTTTAATCTCTCTTTCTTTCAGCATCCATTAGTTATAGAATAAAGAATTACTGGCCAGGTGCGGGGGCTCACGCCTGTAATCCCAGCACTTTGGGAGGCTGAGGCGGGCAGAATACTTGAGCCCAGGAGTTTGAGACCAACCTACTGAAATACTACCTCTACAAAAAAATGAAAAACAGAAAAATTAGCCAGGCATGGTGGCGTGCACTTCTATAGTCCCAGCTACTTGGGAGGCTGAGGTGGGAGAATCACCTGAGCCTCGGAGGTTGAGGCTGCAGTGAGCTACAGTTGCTCCACGGCACTCCAGCCTGGATGCCAGAGTGAGACCCTGTCTCAATAAATAAATAAATAAATAATAAATAAAACAAAGAATTACCTAATTAACTATATATATTTCTTTTGGATTCAAAACAGATGTGATTAAGTTTTTTGCCACACACCCTAGTCTATGTTCCCTTCCATTACTCACCTACCTGGGTTACACTGTTGCTGGCTAACCAGTATATCTGCCTCACTCTTTCTCTGCTGTCACCCAATTTGATATAAAAACTTAGATGACATGCTTTTCACTTGAAAACACTTCATGGTCTTCCCACCAATTCCAATGGTCCTGGCCCATTCTGTCCCTTGGACTTGGTCACTAGTCTCCAGCCACACAGGGCTCTGAAGTCCTAGACCATCCACAAGATCGTTCATACCTTCAGGTTTTTACTGTTGAACGCACTTTGTTTTATATCTGTCTCCTTCTTATTGTTCATGTCTCATCTCGGACATCATCTCTTCAGAGAGGTCTTCCCTGCCCACCCTACTCAAAGTGAATCTACTCCACTGATTGCTCCTATCACTTCACCCTGTTTAGTTTTCATCGTGGTACTTACATCAATCTGAAATCGGCTGGTTTATATTATAGTATTTGGTTTTCTGGTATATCCTCTTGGTCTTCTCAGTAACACTATAAACTCTCAAGCATGGCAACCTTGTCTGTTTGGTTTGCAGCTGTATCTCAAGCACCTAGAATAGTCCCTGGAACATAAGTAAATATTTGTTAAATAAATGATTAGTTTCCTAGGCATGCTTTCCACTTGTATTCCTGTCATAAACATATGTGCACCTCTTGATTGAGGAGTTTGATCCCAATGATTGGTTTACCTGAATATACCAAAACAAATGATGCCTACTATTGCTTAGGTGCTTATATTTTTATGCCATGGATTGAATTTGAATTTATCTTAGGCCTGGACTGTCATAATGTATTAGGTGGTGAATAACTCTGACAGCATCAAAGTACAAGTTCTTTTGTAGACACCATAGGAAATGCAGGAAGGATGGCAGGACTCAGCAGGTATACCATTGGCTAAAGCCCATCAATGTGGAGGCATCTAAAAATCAGGGAAGCATCCTTCCTTGCCACCCCTCACCCTTTCATCAGTCACATCAAAAGTTTTCATTAAACATTCTTCAATGCAATCCATCCTTCAGGTTATGGACCTTTATAGCCTAAGAAAACAAAGGCAACAAGTGACAGATTCTGTCTAGTGGCTGTCCCCAGTGTGGCTGGAATTTCATTTCAATGAAGCAGATGACTTGTTAGGGAGGCTGAGTTGAGATATTAATTTATGTGAAGGAAAAGGGGAGGTTAAATGTGGGGCTGTCATTCTGAGCAATGCCCTTGCAAGACAGATGATACCATCTTCCCTTTTCAATAGCCTTCCTGGCATCTAATTTGCATGAGTTGTGAGATAACGCTCAGCCCTGTCTCATTTGCAAATCCAGAAACATAAGGGACAGCCACTAAAGCCTCAATCAGTAAATCCAGAGAGTGTAGCAAGGTTAATTCTTCTCATTTTTAGTGACAGAAATAATGCATTGGTAACCTCATGGATGGGAAAAAAGAACTTGTGAAATTATAGCAATATTTACTTAAGTAAATACTTTCACAGCTCTCGAAACCAGTCAGATAAAGAAATTTATTTTCCCCAAATTGAAGATGTCTGCAGAAGACCACTCCTTAACAAATGAATAAAATTCTCAATAAGCAAAGACCAATCAACAGGACTGACAGTCATGGCTTCATGATATTTTTGGAATAATTACTAAAAGTTGTTTTAAAAAACATTTTTTTAAAAAAATTTCCTGTTTCTCATTGGAATCTAGCTCTGTGGCATTCATTGCCTTAAGTTAAGGGGAATGAAAAAGAAAGCCAAACAAACCAACAAACAAAAAAACAACTTTGGAATTTGTTTCAAAAGAACAACCTAGCCTTCAAGAATACTTAGGGAATAAATGGTAGAGCTGGAAGAATACAAGGTGAGCCAGAGCCAGGAATCAGGTCAGGAGACTATATGGGATTCCACACATTGGGAGGTGGAAGCAAGTCTAAGGAGAAACAACGTGATGTGGCTTAGATATTACAGTTCCTGAAAAAGGAGGAGTGAGGGATGTGTCCACCATGACCTAGCTCCTTGGGCTAATTTGGGATAAGGAGGGCAATAAAAGAATAATAGGGGTTGTTAGCAGCAGAATGTATCTGAGCTACGCGGCACCAAATTATGTTCACAGCAACAAATCTGTAAGGATTTGAAGCAACCGCAATTCTTGCCTGCTCAGAAAAAATGAATTCAACTGAGGGGCATAAGGCTGGAGAGACTGAGGCAAATTTTAGAGCAGGAGTGAAATGAAAGGAAGTATACTTGGAAGAGGGCCAACTGGGCAACTTGCGAGATCAGGTGCACTGTTGGCATGCTTCATGGGGGGTTGCACTCCTTCGCCCTTGATTCTTCCCTTGGGGTGGGTTGTCTGCATGTGGAGTGGCCTGTCAGCGCCCGGGAGGGGTCGCATGTGCAGTGTGTTTACTGGAGTTGTGCGCATGCTCAACTCTTCCCTTACCAGTCAAGTGTTCCTGCAAGGTCATATACCAGTTAAACTCTGCCACTTTCCCTCTTAATGCACATGCTTGAGCCCATTCACCACGTGACATCTTATCGGGAAGCTGATCACTGGTTTCAGGTTTTTCTATGTATTGGGATACTGCCTTTCTTTGGCACTGGCTGCAACCAATTATTACTTTGGAGAGAGCTGTGGAGAGAATCAGTGAGTCGTGATTGTGCCAGTGCATTTCAGCCTGGGTGACAGAGTGAGATCCTGTCTCAAAACACACACACACACACACACACACACACACACACACACACGCAGAGCTTATGAATTGTTTATTTCTGTAATTTTCCATTTAGTATATTTGGACTAGTGAACCATCAGGAAGACAAGAACTGAAGGGTAGAAGTTCCCTTGCAGGTTTTTGTTAGCAGTGACATGTAAATGAGCAATTCACAGATGACCACAGGCAGAACTTTGTGTGCTTTGTACATATGGACCATGCTATGATGTGTCTCACATTTGATGATATTCCACTTTCAGAATTTTAGTATATTTGTTTATCTGTATTTAGTATATTTTAGTATAATGGTTTATCTATATTTGTATATAGAAAATGGGTTTGCTAACTTACCGTGGTTTTGATTTGTCTTATATTCATCATTTCTTAAAACTCTTGTATGTATTTTTTATAATAAAAAATAAAAGTAAGACATGGGAAAAAAAAAAACTGAACTGAACTGAAACCAAGGAATAAGGGGCATTACTGCATACCACGTTCGTAGAGGCATTATTCAAAATAGTCAAGAAGTGGAAGCAAACCAAGTGTCCATCAATGGATGAGTGGATAAAAAATGTGATTTATACATATGTATATACAATGGAATATTATTATACCTTAAAAAGGAAGGTAATTCTGACATATGCTAAAACTAGGATGGACAATATACTAAGTGAAATAAGTCAGTTACCAAAAGATAAATACTATATGATTCCATTTATATGAGGTACTTAGAGTAGTCAAATTCATACAGACAGAAGGCAAAATGGTGTATTCCAGGGGCTGAGGAGGGAGGGAATGGAGAGTTACTGTTTAATGAGCAAAGTTTTCATTTTGCAAGATTAAAAGAGTTGTAGAGATGGTATGGTTGGTGGATATGGTGGATATGGTTGCATAGCAATAAAAATGTGGATATGGTTGCATAGCAATATAAATGTACTTACCACTACTAAACTGTACACTTACAAATGGTTAAGATCGTAAATTCTACCTTACGTATATTTTACTACAATTTAAAAACGACCATGTAAGGAGGAGGCTACAGAATTTTGCATGTTTTCCAGTCCAGCTCACTGGGATAATGGATCAGAAAGGTATTTGGGCCCGCAAAGTCAAGTCAAGAGTAAAGAGTGGGAAGTTTTACAAAGATTTCCTTGAATCAAATAATCCCCAGGGACTTGTCAGTAGAGAAGTCGCTGTGTGTGGTAACAAAATTAACCCTGAAATCTCAGTGGCTCGTTACAGGATAAAGATTTATTTAACAATTATGCTGCCAATTCAGCGTGGATATGCAGAGGACCTCTACTTCTCATAGTTGCTCAGGGACCCAGGCTGATGAAGGCTGCTCTACTTTTCTACCTTATGATGTTGCTCTTATTACAGCTTCTAGGGTTGCAGAAGCAGGGAAGATAATGCAAGGAGATAATGTGGAATGCTTTTAAGTATCATGATTACAGTGACATACATTTGTTCCATCTAAATTTTATTGGCCAGAGCCTACAGATATAGTGCCAATTTAACTGTAGGTTGGGCAGGAAGTATACTCTTTTTGGATGTCCAAGGAGAGGAAAACGAAATAGAAGATAATAAATGCATAGTATTGTTTCTGCCCCAGTGAACTTTCCTAAATACCAGAAATTAATAGATGGATCGAATCATGGGTCATATACATTCATGAAAAAATCAAATCAATTGTGAAGCTGTAATTATTATTCCACTTTATAATGATCCTTCCACATACTGGACATTTACTTGTAATATCTATTAATCTATATACTTCCTCTTTCCACAAATGACTTCAAGAGGGTTTTCAATAAGACAAGAGTAGAAGAATACAAAGTAAATAACAAAGAAGGTGAGAAAAATGTTAGTTTTGAGCTTTTGGGAGATCATGGTAGAAAACTTCAATACTTATGGTTTTCTAATAAGGGTAACAGGGTGGTTCTGTTTACCATGGGACATAACACTTTTCTTGCACTGATTTTGCTTATGATATGTTTTATATAGAGGACATTGCATAACATACTAGATCATTTTTTCGATAGCAATTTTGCAAGAGATGACACATTTTTGATCTCCTCAATAAGAAGACATACTACTAAAGTGGCCTGTAAAAGCATTTCTACAGGGAACTAATATAATAGTCCTTGCACGTAGCTTTTCTGACTGTTTGATTTGATTCAGGGATAGAACTTAGAGGATTGAGGGAAATGAATATTTATCAAGTCTCTTAGCCTATTTCTCTAAATATCAGTTGTCTCAGTGAGAATTTGGACATTAGATGAATAGAATATAGTATTAAGTGAAAGTACAACTATCCTGTGCTATTGATTCAGGAGATTCGTATACTTTTGATGGAGACAGATAAGTGGAAGAGTTAACATGTTGATAGGAAAATTAAGGAAACTTACTTGCATCGTTATCCCGAATATAAATTTTAAAGTAGAGGGTTTAGAACATAGCCTTTTAAGTGTTAAAAAATATTGGTTAGGTTCTCAATTAACCATGCCATGAGCCCATTCCTGTGTGGTCTATTTTCCACAGGGGTGATTTGACAAAGGCTTGGAAGAATCATTTAGAGTTCATGACCTGTTTCAAGGTGATTGACCCCATGCACTGTTTCCATCTGTGTGTTCAAAGGCTTCTGTGGCCTACTGCTAATGCCTTAAGCCAGCTGGTTATGTTCTTCCTACTTGTCCAAGTGGAAAAGCATGCACAGACACCTGAATGTTTGTTCTCAGCCCTTTGGATCTTCCTTGCTGCTTCTTGATGTAGTCTTCATCTGATCTGACCTTCTGACGTCAAATTTTTGACGTCTTCTCTAAAATCTCCTCCTATTGCTGACGCTTTGGATTTTACTTTTAAAAAATTGCTTCTGTGGTCTTTTACTTTCAGCTCTTTTCAATAGATTTTGGCTCATATGCATCCTTCTACTTCTTTTTATGCTGCCTTGAATAGGTTGTCACCCTTCAATTTAAGATTTTAGGAATTCCTAGCTTATCAGGTGGACCAATCCTATCTCCCAAAGGAGGTGTTATAGCCACGCTAGGTGTAGATCAATTCTTACTTCTAAAAAAATCTTTAATTAATATTCTCCATCAGATAAATTTGAAGATACAAATATACAAGGATATACCAGTTGAACCTGGAAGTGGCCAATTCTTTATGAAGACAATGAGTAGAGGGATGCTCTCATGAAAAGCATGGTTTATTGTACTTTGAACCCATTCCCAAGAGATGTATACCTGAGCCACTAATTAAATTAAATTGTTTTGCAAGGATTAAAAAATCCTTTTTTCAGGAATATTCTTTGATGACAGTGCTTAATCAGGTAATCAGTAACGAGTGGATGTAACATTTCCCAATTAGGTAGTGTTTAAATTTTACATACATGGGGTGCAGTTATAAAGTTAGGGCATTTAGAGTTCAAAACATTTAAAACTTTATTGAATTAGGAAATCACTAAAGCTCTATGCATTTGTGTTTCTGAGCAGATTTAGTAATATCTAGTATTTTGATCTGTGTAAAATACTGTATTCGTGCATTTTTTAAAAATATACAAATATAAATTTTTAGTATCTTTCACATCAAATTAGAAACACATATTTGGAATTTACTGCTGCAGTCTCAACTGTGCTTATCATGGTAGTGGCGGAAACTGGAAGACGTTTTTTTAAAACCCTGAAGTCATCCATACTTGCTACTTCTTTAGTTTTCTTGCTTGGAATGAAAAGTATTCACAAATACCACCACCTAAGCACCTGTTTCAAATGAAACTCAGCCTTCAGCTTGCAAAATGATGTCTTTATAATTAAGCAAACAGCAGAAGACCCATGCGAGTTGCTTCTTTCTTCCTGGAGATGTTGGCAGGATAACTGGAATCCTAGGAGCTCCTCTGTGTTGAATTTGAGAGGCAGAACAAAAAGAAAAGTGGCCTTTTCCATTACAAGTCATGGAGGTAATGTGTAGAGAAATGATAGCCACATTTCAAGAATAGGGAAAGTAACTGGGTAAAAGAAGCAGGACTACCCACTCTAGGAGACAACATAGAGACACTTGCCAAGTCCTGAGTTCAGAATTTTGTTTTTGAGATGAATATAAAAGCACCTAAAGGTCAAGGAAAATTTTCTTCCTGTGATAAAGAACATAAAGCCTGTTTGGTGGTCTCTTCACAGGGATGCGCGTGACCCTTTGCTTTAGTGTAGATGACCACTCCCCTCTGTAAGGTAGGGAGGAAGAATGTTTGTTTAGTTCCTTTCCTCTGGCCGATCTCTTTTTTTTCTTCTCCTCTCACGGTCCAACAGAGACACTTGGCCTCCTGGGGGCTGCCCGCCCCCGGCCCAAAGGCCAGTTTACAGTGGCACGCCTTACTCCGCCATCTTCACAGCTTCCTGTATTCGTGCATTTTTACTTGGATCATCAAGTTGACCAGATAACTTCTAGGCATCTACATTGCTTTGATGTCTCTTTGAGCAGCTTGACTATCTGGGAGAGGCTGAATAGGGCTAGATGGCTGAAAGGAAGGAACCATTCTATCCACTGGATTGTACCTTCTGCTTTAATAGTCTGATCCTCTCCTTTTCCATTGGGTGTCATGGGCAAAGCTTTGGGGTTATTCCTTACCTGGTGGGAAAAAATGCTGTGAAAAAATGGAGTGTCAGAACAAGGCCATACTTCCACAGAATGTTCTTGTATGGCCAGGTTCCAAATGCTTCACATTCTTTGAGTTCCAGTTTAACTTCCAGACTTAAACTTTTCAGAGTTTCCACTGCTGTAGCTCTTTACCTGAGGTGAGAAATGTGTCCCGAATTCTCTGTGGTTCCATAGAACCAAAGTAAAGCTGACATTAAACCAGTCTGCAAAGGTTCACAGAGATTAATATGCTGCTAAATTATTTAAAAGGATTGACAATTCTTTATCTTATCCATATGCATTGCTTGGTTATCCAGCTAGCTTTGTGCAGTTATGATGAGAAGAGATTTTAAAGAGAAAGTTAATCTGAATCTCCTTCTTCGTTAAAAATCAGTTCAGGGGACAGATAAAAATGTGTACTCTGTGGGATGAGAATCAGCCTCCCAAATATATTTCCACTCTTTTGTGCTAATGTGTCTCTTCAATAATCCCTCAAAATAACTTTGTTTAAACTGCATCTCCTTCAGGAGTGCTACTATTTGTCCTTGGCATTAGTCACCAGGGAAAAAATAGTAGGAATGAAAAGAAGAATGAAAGGTGGTAAAAAAATTCTCAGGATAAACAACCAATTTGACTGGATTGGCTTAGTAGTCCTGGGTTCTAGAATGCCACTGGGCTTTCTTTGCTCTCCTTGCTCATACATTAGGTAAGTTGCATCCATATCGTAATATATTCTCTTCTAAAATAAATGCTTATGAAAACCTGCGGCTGTGTGATGCAAATTAAGCTGTTTTTTTCTCCAATTTACAGAGGTAACCAGCATAGGCAAAGTCTTGCCGATTATTTCCATATCCTAGTCATAGCTCTACCCTTTATTACTGTCATAATTTGGTATAGATTTGGAAACGTTAGTGGGCAGTAAATACCTAAATTGGTAGGAGAGAAAATCAACATGCTTTCCTTCTGGGAATAGTTTAGGGTAGGCTTTACTTCTGGACTCACAGAAGGATAGCTGTAAAAAAAATGGTGAGTGGATTTAGTACTTGGCCAAGGTAAATGCTTGAGAATTCGGTTGGGGAGAGAGGCTGAGAGGCATCTGCAATGAGGCTGTTGTTGAGCTGAGCTATTGACTTGACATATGCTGCTCCTTAGCTGCAAGGTGTATTGGGAGCAGAACTGCACTGTCTCAAAACATACTGAATCTGTGGAGGAAAGCAAGAAGTCTCTGGAGGCATTCATACCCCCAGCTACTGGCAGTACTGCAGGGCTGCTGAGGACTCACAGCTAAGTACCCCTGGAAAGACTATGAAGAAGAGCATTCCAGAAAGAACCCAGAGCATAACCAGAACCACAAGCATAAGAGTACTCATTTTGTGGGAGGGGTTGGGGAGGAGGAGCATCTAATGAGGATGGAAAAGTAAGCAGGATTTAGGCCATAAGGAGCCAATTATGATCTGAATGCATGTCATATGGTCTTATTAGCATGTCATACTAAATAAGGAACTTGAATTTTAATTTGTGGGTGTGTTTGAAAAAGAAAAGCAATCTGATTGGATATGGGATACATTTGACAGCAGCCCTGAGAGCCCATGCACTTCTCCTGTGGGGTAGAGGACTTTTGGGAAAGGAGGCAGATTTGCCCAAGGTATGGCTGGTAAAATCTAAGATGCTGGCAATCCAACAAGGTCCTCTGCTAAGATCAGAAGAGTAAACATTTTTTAAAAACTTTGAAATAACTATAGATTCACAGGAAATTGTAAAAATAATGCAGAGAAATTTTGTGTATGCTTCACCCAGTTTCAATGGTAAGGTCTTATGTAACTATAGTACAGTATCAAAACCAGGAAATTGGCAGAGGTACAACCCATAGAGATTATTCAGAGTTTACCAGTTCACATGTACTCGTGTGTGTGTGTGTGTGTGTGTGTGTGTGTGTGTAGCTCTATGCAATTTTGTCACATGTAGATTTTGTTACCACCACCGCAACCAAGATACAAGACTGCTCTGTCACCTCAAAAATTCCTCATGCAGACTGGGCACAGTGGCTCATGTCTGTAATCCCAGCTCTTTGGGAGGCTGAAGCAGGCTGATCGCTTGAGCCCATGAGTTTCAGTCTCTAGAAAAAATACAAAAATTAGCCAGGCATGGTGTCATGCACCTGTTGTCTCAGCTACTCAGGTGGCTGAGGTGGGAGGATGACCTAAGGTCAGGAGGTTGAAGCGAGACAGCAGGAAGCCTTGATTGTGCCACTGCACTCCAGCCTGGGCAACAGGGCAAGATCCTGTCTCAAAAAACAAAAACAAAAACAAAAATCTTCATGCTCCCCCTTTATAGTCACATCTATTACTGCCTCCCTTCCCCATCACTCTCCACTTGCATCCCTAATCCTTGGCACACACTAATCTGTTTTCTAGTTCTATAATTTTGTCATTTGAACATGTTACATCAATGAAATCATATCATGTGTAACCTTTTTGAAATGGGCTTTTTTCCTTACTCAGCCTAATACCCTTGAAATTCATCCAAGCATCCAAGTTTTCCTGTGTATCAATAATCAGGGGATTTTAAAAGTTTACAAATCTATTCTATTTTTACAGTGTGTGTGTTGGTAACAATTTAGATATTTACTGCCTTGAAATAGAGGCCCAAGAAAGTACAATGGTGGCTAAATGCTATAAAAATTTTGCATTAGATTAAGAATAATTGTTAAACATGATGTGTCAGAGTCTAGGGAACTGGGTGACTTTTTCTCAACCATAATAGTCATAGGTAAATCTACCACTGTTTCTTTTACCTGTGACTTGCAATTTCTCTGGGCCTCTGTCCACATGTAAAATGTGAACTAAGTAACGTGCCTCTGTGCAGCGTGTTGGGAATCATGAATGATGATGAAAATCAGAAAACCTGGGTTTGTGCCCAGGCTCTGTTCTACACACATTTCAACTTCACTGAGTCTCAGATTCTGCAGCTGGAATTTGGGGGGTTTGAAATCTGCCTTCTCTACCAAAAAACCATTAGTAGAATCAAATGAGATTATGTATGTTAAAGCAATATTTACATTGTCAGGGACTACTTGAATGAAAGAATTGGTTTTGAATATAGACATGTCCTACTAAAGGAATAAAAAAAATAACTTTCCTATTCTAAAGCCTAGGTTTACAACATAAGAGGAAGTTTTGTCATAAGAAAAAGCAGGATGGTCAGATTCCAGCTATTAAAGCTCTGTCACTTTGAAAATTTACCTAACCTTTCTCACAGTCAGTTTTATTTTTCATCAAGAATGTATTTAATACCTTTTGTTGAAGGGTGTTGTGTTGACAGGAAATAATATGAATAATATTATCACAGTATATAATATGGAGATAATATGAATAACATAACATTAATAATATGGGCTTAGTCCATTGTAGGTGTTTAAAAATGGTAGTTCTACCAATTGTTGCTATTTTTTTTTTTAGGACCTATGCATTGATTCCTTTTGGAAAATGCATGGTTATCAATGTGAGTTGATTCTTTTTGGAAAATGCGTGGTTACTCAACTCTGTCAGGCCCAACACAATAGTTAAAGATTCTGTTACTTGCCATATGTGTTACTCTTGTCACATGAAGTGACACATCCCTGTCATGCCAGATTGGAAGCATAACATAATGAGGAGAACATAGGCTTTGGCAGAGAGAGATCTGAGAACAGACTCCAGCTTTGTTTTGCCTGCCTTGGGCAGATGAAATAATTTTCTTATCTATAAAATAGGAGTGAATAACATAATTAGTGCCTAATGCAATGACAGGTGCTTGGTAATGACATGAGCCCCCAGATCATACCCAGTTTGAAATAAACACAAGAACCACAATTCTAGGGTGGACTGGATAAATTATTTCTTCCGAGACTCTCATTCTCACTTGTTATATTAAGGATGGTTGAGGTTAGGAGTTGAAAACTAGTGGCTTAAGAGCTGAATATTCTCCATAGTTGTGCTTCAGTTGACTAAAAGATTTGTTTACTGGTCTCTCTCTCTCTCTTTGTCTCTTTCTCTCTCTCAATCTATCATTTGCTTTCAGTGCTTTGGACTTGAAAGCCTTTGGGAGTGCAAAGTTTCCCCACTAGTTCCACATCCCTCATTCCCTCTTGTCTTATACCAGACTGCTTTCCGCATTTTTTTTACACACCTGGACATTGAAGGCATTTGAACTTGCTCAGCTGAAATAGACTGTCCTTTCCCACAGTGTGATCTATGGAATGTTAATAAATATTTAAAATAAAGTTTATAGCTAAATAATTTTGGGAAATGGCGGGTGAACAAACAGATTTCTTTACTATTGCAGTTCACAGGCACTGATGAAGAGAGTGGTATAGAATCCAGAATTTCCTAAGTGTATAACAGTATTTGAGAAGATAATTTCTGTCTTAAACTTAGAGCATCTCACAGGATTAGTGAACCATGTAGTAATCTACTTTGGGAAATAACATGGTAATCTATGATTATGCCAAGTGATAACTTATTCTGAAATGATTGGGTCTAGAGATTTGAAGTAAGTACTTATTTGAAATATCTGCAGAATATACGAAGGAAACACACAAACACATGAACATACCAAATAGAAATTATGAAAACGCTGAATGGAATCATCACCAAAGATTATAGTTTCAAAATGTATTGCACAATGCAGCATTAATTAAAAATTTTTGAGTCCTTTGAAGACAGTGATCTTTTGAACTACTTGTTTTATTTATACTTTGAGAGTCTGAAGTTTAATATGACAATTCTTGAAATATTAAAGAGCAGGGGTTGCAGCGAGTCATTGGTTATTTTTTATTTTTCTGTTTGTTTTCATCACATTTCTGGAGAGTGCAGAATGAGCTGTACTGTCTCTAGCACAGGGGACAATAAGCTTCTGCAATACATTAAACTCTATTCTTTGAGACTAGATCAGCTTTCTACATATTGATTTGGATGTTGTAACTCCCTTTCCAAGTCCCACAGAACAAGAATCTGGGAACCTGGCTGAATGTGACCACAGGATGAGTCTACTCTGAGGGCCACAGGTCATAAAAATAAAGTGGACACAAAGACAATGCTTAGGAGTGAAGCTCAGACACTAAACAAAACCTTAATCTGAAAGGACTTGGCAGAGGCATAAATCAGGTAGATGTCAAAGAGGCAGATTTGGGGAAAAGAAAAAGCAGAACAGATTGATTTGGTCCGGGACATAAGCAATAGATCCCCAAAAGAGAGACTCTGAAACCTTATCCATAATCCTAGAGGTTTTCGTGGAGGTTCTGTGGTGGCTGGAAGAGGAGCTTATTAGTGTGCTCACAATACAACTTGTTTTGCATGCAACTTCTCCCCAACCCTATCCATACCCACAACCTGCCAAAGATAAACTGTCACTGGAACTGCCCTGGATACACCTAGTAGTGCACTCTAAGGTCTTAGCAGCAAGGAAAACTATGGGAAATGTATTTTCAAAATCAGTCCTCTGAGAATTAAGCTTTCAATATTTAATGTCAAAACTTATTGGAAGTTATATATTCCTAAGAAGCGAAAACAAAAAAGTGACGAATGGATATGGGAGCTGCTTCTCTAACCTGGGCTCAGAGCTGTTTTATTTTATTTCAGCAATAAAAAAAATGCATGAAAATAATCCGAATTAAAGAGCAACCTATTGTTTTTTGGAAAATCAAATGAAGACGTTGATATTATTTAGAACACAATTTTAATTGTCAGTGATAAAAAATTTAGATATTTCACTTGTCGGTAGTGTAATTTGGGTTGACAAATGAAGATCTAATAACTATTGGGTATTAGTCTTGGTGCCTGGGTGATGAAATAACCAGTACAACAAACCCACATTATGTGAGTTTACCTGTATAACAAACCTGTGATGGTAGCAGTGGCCTGTCTGAAGTGACCACTGTGAAGACACCAACAGTGTGTTCCATGGACTGGTGGGAGCTGGGAACAGGAGGAAGCCCCACTGCCTTCCTGAGTTTGTGGGGTGGCAGCCCCACCCTCCCGGGCACAGCTGCTGCTTCCTAGCCATGGCTGTGGACCCAGGCATCCCTGTACTCCCTGAGACCCAGGGAGCCTCCCTGCCCCTGCAAGCTAGAAAGTGCCTGCTCCTGTTGCCTGGCCTCTCGCCATGCCTGCTCCGATTTAGGAGCAAAGTTGAGGCCAAGCCCAGGTGCTGTTGTAACCCAGCCTGCTGCTGCCTTGGCCCCCTCCAGACTTTGGGCACTGACAAGCATGAGAGGGAAGCTGAGGCGGGGCTGAAGGTGGCTGGGTGTGGGCCTGCAGGCGCCCCTCTGCACAAACAGCCTGGGTACTGGAAAAGGGATGACATGATTGGTGGTAGCAGGATAAAGAAAAGCTTCTGGGTGGAAAGGGGCAGGTATCTGATGAAGCCCCACCTTCAAGCCAGGAAGGGCCTGAAACATAGTCTGTGGCCTGAAGTGAGAACTGTGGTGCTTTTTCCAGTGCCCATGGCCACCTATGGACCAATCAGCATGCACTTTCCCTCTTCCTAAGTCCATAAAAGCCCAGGACTCAGCCAGCCTCACAGAGATGTCCATACTACCAGCTGCAGAAAGGAGCCACCAACTCCAGGTCTCTTGAGAGCTGTTCTGTTGCTCCATGAAGCCCTTCTCTGCTTTGCTGACCCTCCAGTTGTCTGCCTACCTCATTCTTCCTGGACGGGGGACAAGAACTCAGGACCCACTGAATGGTGGGACTGAAAGTCCACCAAGTAACACAAATAGGGTGAGAACATGCCCCCTGCTTGTCACATTGTGGGCAATGGGAAGGAGAGAAGAGCTGCAGCCCTTTAGGGAACCCAGACCTAGAGTCTCCCTGAGCCAAGTTTATGACACCTTCTTTGGAGCTCTGTAGTTCCTGAAAGCTCTGATCTTCTGGGTGCTACTGTGTTCCCTGGTGCCCACAGTGGGAGCTGCTGTTGGTATGCCTGATCCAGCCACTGCCTTACACAAAGCCATGGCCTGTGCTGGAGCCTGGAACTGCCTGCCCCACTGCAGCTGGCATGCCTTGCTGTGTGCAGTGGCTGGACCCCATGCTCACTCACACGCCCCTCACTGCTCCACACTTGGCTTGCCCTCGGCAGGCACGAGATCTGGGCCAGTAGCACAAGCTGAGCACAGCCTGCTGGGTCAAGTGGGTGGAACAAGCCCAGTGGGCCCAAGCAAAATTTGGGCAAAGGTGTCACTGGCCACAAAGGTTTCTGGCTGGAAAAACAGCACCCTAAGAATCCTGTGACACCTGCACATGGACTCCTGAACCTAAAATAAAAGTTTAACCAACAAACCAAAACCAATCATATGGCTGTATGTCCATGATGGAATATAGCCTAAGAATGAAATGATGTGCAAAAAAAAAAAAAAAAAAAAAAAAGCAAGTGAAATCTGATTTATGCTGCTAACCTAAATGTGAGAAAGATATTCGATTCTGCCTTTGAGATGTCCCTGCGATTTGCAGAATATTGTGCTAAACCTTTAACCTCTGATCCGAGGTGATGAGTTGTTCCTTCTGGAAGTCTGGTGTGGAATTCCTGTCAATGAAGCAATTCCAGTAAAGAGCAATCCTGCTGAAACAGGATTGATAGCATCATTAGAAACAAATATGCCTACAGAATGAGAAAACCTACAAATAACAGCCTTTGAGACAAAATATTAATGTTTCTTGGGAATTTATTTAGTGCTTATTTTGTGTGAGGCATTCTTCTAGATCTAGGATCCAGAAACTTTTTCTGTAAAAGACTAGATAGCAACTACTTTAGACTTTGTGGGACATCTAGTCTCTGTTGCAACTCTTCTGCTCTGTCCTTGTAGCACAAAGGCAGCCATATACGATATGGTAACTAGTACACATAGCCATGTTTGAATGAAATTTTATTTACAAAACTGGCAGCTGGCTGGATTTAGCTGCAGCCTGTGGTTTGCTGACCCCTGTTCTAGGGGTTGCAGAAGTAGTCAAAACACAATGATTTCTTACAGTTTGCTTATATTTTAGCAGTGGGGTGGAGGTGCAGGAGTAAGCAACAACAAAAAGGAATCAATAAGCAAGAAAAATATGATATCATAAGTACTCTGCAGAGAATTAAAAAGGATGCTATGACGGATGATTGCATTTGTGCGATTGAAGGGAAAGGCCATTTTGAGGAAGGGGCATTTAGTTTGAGATCTCAGTGACAGGAAACAGCCAGTTTAGCACTGAT
Organism: Macaca fascicularis; assembly: GCF_037993035.2. Taxonomy (NCBI): domain Eukaryota; kingdom Metazoa; phylum Chordata; class Mammalia; order Primates; family Cercopithecidae; genus Macaca; species Macaca fascicularis. Next base: position 51,857,559 of record NC_088390.1, read on the forward strand.
CTGGAGAAAAAATATTCTGCTAATGAAGATTTACTAAAATGAAATGAGCTTGGTGTGTTCCAGAAACCAGTAGAAGTCATTGGGAGAACAGTGGGTGGATGGGGCGAGAGTATTTTTTCTTATGTAAATAACCCCAGAGAAACTGTATGCGTAATGATTTTCAGCTTGGAATTTTTTTTTTTTTAATAGAGCAAGATTGAAAACACTGTCAGTTCCTTCATGGGAAGGAATGTGTCTTATTTATTCAGTAACCCAGATAACTGATACATAGAAGACCATCTGTAAATGTTTGCAGAACTAAACAATGTACATTTCTGGCAAAAAGTAAACGATTAATTTCATTATATGAAGTTGATGAACTTTTCCAAAGACATTGACACCATTATATTAGTTTAGAATGTTTTCAACTGCGGTAACAGAAACCTTAACAATGGCTTCTAGAAACTTGAATTTATTTTTCTGACATAACAAGTCCAGAGGTAGGTGGCCACAGGTGCATCAAGGGCTGATGTCTCTGAAATTCTTAAGCATTTCTCTTGCATACACAAGATGGCTTCCACAGTTCTAAATGGTGCATCTGGGTTTAAGACAGAAAGAAGTGGGAGAAAGGGAGGGACAGCATGGTTTGTTCCTTTTGCCAGTAAAAGGAATGCCTTTATCAGAAGCACCTCTTTCTCCCCCAGTGCATTTCCCCTTAGGTTTCAGTGCCAGAATTTAGTCACATGACCCCACGCCCTGCTGCAAGGAAGGCTGGGAAAGTAGGAAACAGATTTGCCATCATTGGTGTAGATCAATCATGATTTATCACTAGGCTGGGCACAGTGCCAATCTCAAATAAAACTGAGTTCCTGTTGGTAAAATGAGGAGGGAATGGAAATTAGGTAGGCCACTATGTAGATTATGTACTATTGTGGAAATGCTAATTACAGAGGAAATGAGAAGAGCAGAATGAAGAATTGTATCCACACTGCGATCACCAATATTAATGTAAATTACCAATAATTTGAGCAGTGTTTATAAATACACATTATCTAATTTAATTCTCACAACAATTCTGTGAGGTAGAGAACATTTTTCTTCCCTTTTATAAGTGAGAAAACTGTGATTTAGAGAGATTAGGTAATTTGGCTGAGATCACACAACTAATAAATAGCCCAGCAAGGATTCAAATTAGATTCTCCGATTGCAAATCCTGATTTCTTCTATATAGAATTTGTGTCCAGGATGACTTCTTATATAATGTTGTATACAGATCAATGGAAAAGGATATGCAAGGGAATATGAATAAATAAAAACAGTTCACATTTTAGGGTTGAGTTATAAGTGGGGATATATGTGATTAAAAATCTTATTTTATAAAATTTTAATAATTACATGGCCAACATAAAAATGTAAAGGGGGGCATTAATGCTTTATGGGAAAATAAATAATTCATTTACCCTCTTTTGCCAGACCTGTGCTCTTTCATTCACTTCTCTTGATATTTTTTGTTTTGGTTGCTACAGTCTTTAAATTTATTTTTCTTGAGGTATAACTAAAGTAAGTTATAAATATTAAGTGTACAGCCCAATACGTTTTTGCATGTGTGTAAACCTATGCAACTACCACTTAGATCAAGATACAGAACATGCGTAGGGGCCCAGAATGATTCATTGTGCCTTCGCCTGGGTAGGTTTTCTCCCACCAAAGCTAACCACTGTTCTGACTTCTGTGGCTGCAGACAAGTTTTTGTTTTTAAACATCAAATACATGGAAATGAAATCCTGTTCTATGAACATATATCATATGTAAATATATACTCTTTAAGTAAAGTCTGACTTCTTTCATTTAACATTTTATCTGTGAGATTCATTTATATAGTTATATAATCAGTAACTTGTTCTTTTTTGTTGCTCTACAGTAGTTCATTATATGACTATACTATCATTTATTTGCTTTTTTTTACTGTGGATGAACAATTTGGGTCATTTCCAGTGTTTGGCTATTTGAATAAAATTGCTGTCAACATTCCTGTGCAAGTCTTCCGTGGGCATGGAACTAATTTCTGTTGAATGTATATCCAGGAGCAGGACTGCAGGGTCATAGGACATATGTTTAGCTTCGGTAGATGCTACCAAACATTTTCCAGAGTTATTCCAATTTACAGGACTACCAGAAAAGTGAGTGAGGAGAGCAAAGATCACCAAGTGGCTACCAAGCACACCATCCAGAGGCACAACTCCTTATCTGAGTAATTTAGAAGTAATTACACTTCCTTATTGTCTGAAGCCAACACCTGGTACCAGGTTTCTTTCTCCAAGATTTATAAGTGGCTGGAATTTCTATACATCTCTGAAATGCATACATGTCAAAACTCAATGTGCAGCCCTTGCTGATGTCAAGGCACCAAAATGTCTACAAATGTAATCATTTATCATGACTTTTGTAGCCAACCTAGTTCATATCACCCTGAAGCTGCCATTTAAGATCCATAAATACACCTAAGGAAAAGTCCATCGAGACACGCTCAGTCCTTTCTTGCTTAGGCGCCCTGCTGCACTCTTCTGCAGTGTCTAACAAAACTTTCCTTTTCAACCCTACGCTGTCATCAGTAAATTCTTATTTCTTCCTGTGAGTCAACCACTTTCTGATGCCAGGGCTCTGACACCTCGCTCGGCAGTGAGAAAGTTCCATTTGTTCTATGTCCTTGCCCGTACATGGGATTGTTGATTTTTTTCATTTTAGTCAATTTAATGGGTGTATGGTGGGAACTCAATTTAGCTCTGTTTTGTATGTTTTTTTTTTTGTTGTTGTTAATTAATTAGGATGGGCATGTTTTAATATGCTTATTGGCTTTTTGAAATCCTCTTTTGTGAAAAATCTATTCCAGTCTTTGTGTATTTTTTTTTTTGAGACAGAGTTTTGTTTTTGTTGCCCAGGCTGGAATGCAGTGGCATGATCTCGGCTCACCACAACCTCCACCTCCTGGGTTCAAGTGATTCTCCTGCCTCAGCCTCCCAAGTAGCTGGGATTACAGGCATGTGCCACCACTCCTGGCTAATTTTGTATTTTTAGTAGAGATGGTCTCTATGTTGGTCAGGCTGGTCTTGAACTCACAACCTCAGGTGATCTGCCTGCCTGGGCCTCGTAAAGTGCTGGGATTACAGGTGTGAGCCACCGTGCCCAGCCAGTCTCTGTATTTTAAGATTAAGGATGTTTGTCTTTTTCTTACTAATTTTTTTTTTTTTTTGAGATAAGATCTTGCTGTGTCTCCCAGGCTGGTGTGTAGGGGCATCATCTTGGCTAACCGCAGCCTCAAACTCCTGGGCTCAAGGGATCCTCCCGTTTCAGCCTCCGAGTAGCTAGGACTGCAGGTGTGTGCCACTATGCCCAGCATTTTTTTTTTTTTTAGTGGAGATGGGGTCCACTCTGTTGCTCAGGCTGGTTTTGAAGCCCCAGCCTCAAGTGATCCTCCTTCCTCAGCCTCCCAAAGTGTTTGGATTACAGGCATGAGCCACCATGTCCAGCCTCTTAATTTTTCAAGGGGTCTCTATGCACACACACACACACACACACACAACCTCACTCGATTCTCTTTGATACTATTTATATCACAAATATCACTTTATACTATAGCTACTCTACTCCAGCCAAGTCAATATTCCATACTCAATCTTGGCTGACACTAACTCCTGTTAGATCTGTGTCATACTTCTCCATGGTGAATGCCCCTTTACTTTCTTTGTCAAGGCGTACCTGTTCTTTAAAATTTAGATGAAAACTTACCTCTTGGAGGTCTTTGTGTATAAGCACTCATCACATACAATCACCTTAGTACTGATTTTTTCCCTATGTAGAGGAGGGAAAAGGCTGATGTGTTACTTATATTGCTCATAAATTTCTGTGTGCATTAGTGTGTTTCTGTCTTGGCGCATATGTGGCATTCAATAAATGTGAATTCTGTTGTTTAATCTACATATAGTCTTACATGTGTATTTATTTTCTAGTTCAAATAATTTCAGAAACTGTTTTATTTGGTAGTCCTCATGTTTATCTTATTCTCATCTGCAATATTAACCTTCTCAACACCTGAATAACTAAAGTGAGAGGTCAGGTGAGGAACTGAGATGTTAGAGTTTACTATACGGTAGAGTGAAATGACTTCCCAAGAATTTTAGTTTTTGAACGTTTAATTTTGTAAACATTTTGCAATTATGAAATAAAACACACATATGGAAAAGTGCATAATAATTGTAGAAGTAAATACTTGTATAATCACAACCCAAGTTAAGTAATAAGCCATTTTTTGTGAGGCCTTGCCCCATTAGACTACCTTCTCTCCCTTCAGGATATCTCCTTTAATTAATTTTATGGTAATTGATCCCTTGGTTTAAAAAGTTGTTTAACCACATATGCAAGCATTCCTGAATGATATAGTTTAGTTTTGCATGTTTTTGAACTTTATGTAATACAAAGCATACTGTAAGAATTCCTTTATGTCTTTTTTTTTTTTTTTTTTGCTTAACATTAGGATTGAAAGATGAATTTATGTTGTGTGCCTAATTAATTTTTATTCTTGCATAGTGTTCCTGAATGGAGTTGTATGTATTGCTATGATTTATTTACCTATCCTACTGTCAATGGGCATTTGGGCTGTCTTCAGTTTGGAGCTATGGCAAACAGTAGTGTTATCAACATTCTTAAGCAAGGATCTTGGTGAATATTTGTCTGCATTTCTCTGAAGTACATACCCAAAAATGGAATTACTGGTCATATAGTATGTGTCAATGTTTCTGGATAATGTCAAATTGATTTCTCCAAATAATATGAGGAAGACAGTCACAGTAGACAGCTTTGAACGATTTCTAGTCAAAGCTGAATTTAGAAGTTTGTTCTGAAGGCAAATAATCTGATGCAGGGCAAAAGATTACTATTTCACCTGCCCAGTGATAGCAAATGTTTTCTTTGTGGCCAAATAAGAGAGGAGCATAGTGTAACAGACACATAGGCTCTATTGTAAGACATAAAGGTTTGGGGGTGTGGGGGAATGGAAGTCAAACCCTACCTCTGCTACTAAATTGCTGTGTTGACTTAAAGCTCAGGTTCAGTGTGGTCATCTGGAAAATATATTCAACATGGACACGTAGGGATAAGTTTGTAATGGAGAATAAATAAGGTATTGAATATAAAGTGCCCTAATGCAGTGCTTTGCACATGATAAGTTCTTCAATGTTATTTTCCCTTCTTTTTAAAAAGGAAAGTGCCAACCTATCTTAATGCTCACCTTCTATTTCCTGCAATATGTGGATAAGACTTTAAGATGCATCTATTCTCAGAGTCATTTTCTAATCTGCCAAGATTTTTGGGCTCTCGTAGTCATGTCTTCTGGGAAAAGCAATTCACAATTTTATGGAGTGAATACTGAGAGTTGTCACACTTGTCCAGGGTTGCCAGTGTCTAGGAGACACTGAAGAAGGACTCTCTCTTAAAGGAGAAAAAGATTAAACATTGCAAAATAAAGTGTAATGCTTATGTTGATCCTTCTATGCGAACATGTGTGCTAGCATGGACCTAACTCTGCTTCGACAATCCAGAGAAATCCCAGTTTCATCAGATTATTGTGTTGTATGTTGTGTATGTGTGTTGTGTGTGTGCGTTTATAACACACTTTTTCCTGCTTATTACGTTGGAGTATGTGTACTTGGAGGAAATAATCCAAAGGGCTAAAGGATAAACAGTACTTATATTTAGCAAACTTGGGGAATTTCCTAGAAATGGGTGACTTTTGTTTTGCGGAAATTTTTATTTGGATATTAAAGCAATCACTGGTAAATTACAAAGCAGAGTTCAAATTTTGCTTGGATTTTAAAAATAACCATGTTTTCAGGAAACTCTGTATTTCTGTAGTGTACTTTGGGCTGTGCCTTAACCTCCCTAGGAATACACATTTACTTCTGTCCTCCATTAGAGAGATCAGAAAAAGTTGAAAATTATTATCATCAAGAGGGTCTTCTCATATGCTCTTAGGTCATCTGCCATTCTCCTTCTGTGACTTTATTTCCTGGGATGCCACAAAAACCTTGTCTCATTGGTGTAGACAGTACTAGGCCTGGGATGGGAGTGTGAGGGTGTAGGGTTCGGGTGGGGTTTGTTGTCCTTTGTATGTTTGCAGAAAACATCATCCTGAGTTCTACACCAATCTACAGAACCAGAAGTGATTATAAAATGCTCCAACAAAGTCCACACATTTTTAAAGCAAAGTCAGTAGATTAATAGATTTTAAGATTATTTCGGCCGGTTCTTCTTCTCTGCCTATTTCATATGCAGATGTTTCAAGTTTCATATTCTAGTCTGAAACCATCTGTAATTATCGTAAGAGCTCAAGCTCTGTATCCCACATTTTACAAGGTAAGACAGTTTTGTACTCTTTTATGAGATGGTCAGTCAAATGTGGCCCCAAGAGGAGACACAAGAGAGGTTCAGAAGAAAGCAGAGTTTATTATACTCACAAGTCCTAAAGACAGGAGGCACAGCACACCATGCAGGGCCACATGGGAAAGATACCGAAGCTGTCAGGAGGCTAAAGACGAGAACAAAGGGAGCGCTTGGGTCATGGGGTATGGTGGGAAAGGCAAAGCAGTGCAGGGTGAATAATTTTGTATTGACAAGTTTGAACAATTTCAGTGGACTTTGGGATATAGGGTTAAGCGCCTGATACCTGACTCTGGGATGGTTAAGTCAGAGGAATATTGCTTCCTGATGTGCAATGGCTGATAGAGAAGGTATGGCTCTGGATTTGTTAGTTTGCACATCAAAGTCATGCTTTCAGCTGAGCCCTTTGTATTGCTAAGAATTGGCTTGGGGTTGGGAGGAAGGGTCTCTCCTCCCAGAAAGATTTTTATTAGGATGTCAAAACATTATATCATAAAATAAGTAAAATACAAAGACAATAGTTCAAGTTTATAAAATGAGGGACTTGATCTGATTCTATGATCCCTATAGTTTTTTCCAATTTCTCAAATGCTAGGATTCCCTTTTAAATTTCTTTCTGATTAAGTGCTTAGTGTGACAAGGGAAACTTGAGTTTAACATAAAGTTGGTTTGCTACAAACACTGAGGTAATTAAGAAATATTCATTATCTTGGCAAGAACTTTTTAGCTGAGTATATTTTGCCTTAATTATGGTAATAATAACAAAGTCAATGAACTTAACACCTTTCCATTAAGTGCCTCCAAATGTTTTATTCAGAAGTGCAGTGATTCTAAGAGGGCAAAATTAAATGTTCTGTCTGCACGATGAGCTTTATCATTGGATTAAATCAAATACATTTTGAGTTAAAGGTTAAAACTAGGTATGGAAACATTGACTGTTAATTTAATTTCATATGCCATTCTGAAAATTTTTACAAAAGCTAGATGTTAACGTTCTCACAATGGTCTAGGGACCTGGTGTTTGGGCATGTTTTCTATTAACTTTTTCTGGGGATCAAGTGTTAATGGTCTATCTTTCACTTTTCTGTATGTTCAGGAGTATGTAGGTGTTTTAAAAAAGCTACGTGCAGTAAAATTCACTCTGTAGTGTAAATTCTATGCATGGAGTTGTACATCCACTATTACACTCATAACACAGAATAGTTCTATTACCAAACAAAAATTCTCTTTACTACCTCCTTGTTGTCAAAACTTCTTCATCTAGCTCCAAACTTCAGCAAACACAGATTTCTTTTCTGTGCCAACAGTTTTTCCTATTCAGAATGTCATACAATAAAACCATATAATATGGAGTTTTTTGAGTATGGCTTTTAAATTTTTATTGTTTTGCTTAGCAAAATTGGAATTGATCCATGTTGTTGTGAGAGTCAACAGTTCATTCTTTTTCATTGCTGAATGGTATTCCATTTGGTGACTGCATACAATTTATTTATTCATTCATTCATTCATTCACAAGTTGAAGGACAGCTAAGTTGTTTCCAGTTTTTGGTAATTATGAATAAAACGGATAAATATTTGCATACAAATTTTTCTGTTAGCATAGTTTCTATATTTCTTGGGTAAATACCTAATGAGTGACACTATTGTGTAGTATGGCACATATATATTTAATTATAAGAAACTATCAAACTATTTTCCAAAGTGACTGCATGGCTTTTTCTTCCTTTTTAAATTATACTTTAAGTTCTAGGGTACATGTGCACAATGTGCAGGTTTGTTACATAGGTATACGTGTGCCATGTTGATTTGCTGCACCCATCAACTCATTTACATTAGGTATTTCTCCTAATGCTATCCTTCCCCCAGCCCCCAACAGGCCCTGGTGTGTGATGTTCTCTGCCCTGTGTCCAAGTATTCTCATTGTTAGTTCCCACCTATGAGTGAGAACATGTGGTGTTTGGTTTTCTGATCTTGTGATAATTTGCTGAGAATGATGGTTTCTAGCTTCATCCATGTCCCTGCAAAGGACATGAACTCATCCTTTTTTTTGGCTGCATAGTATCCCGTGGTGTATATGTGCCACATTTTCTTAATCTAGTCTATCACTGATGGACATGTGGGTTGGTTCCAAGTCTTTGCTATTGTGAATAGTGCTGCAATAAACATATGTGTGCATGTGTGTTTATGGTAGCATGATTTATAATCCTTTGGGTTTATACCCAGTAATGGGATCACTGGGTCAAATGGTATTTCTAGTTCTAGATCCTTGAGGAATCACCAGACTGTCTTCCACAATGGTTGAACTAATTTACACTCCCACCAACAGTGTAAAAGTGTTCCTATTTCTCCATATCCTCTCCAGCATCTGTTGTTTCCTGACATTTTAATGATTGCCATTCTAACTGGTGTGAGATGCAATCTTATTGTGGTTTTGATTTACATTTCTCTGATGACCAGTGATGATAAGCATTTTTTCATGTGTCTGTTGGCTGCATAAATGTCTTCTTTTGAGAAGTGTCTGTTCATATCTCTTGCCCACTTTTTGATAGGGTTGTTTATTTTTTTCTTGTAAATTTGTTTAAGTTCTTTGTAGATTCTGCCTATCAGTCCTCTGTCAGATGGGTAGATTGCAAACATTTTCTCTCGTTCTTCAGGTTACCTGTTCATTCTTATGGTAGTTTCTTTTGCTGTGCAGAAGATCTTTATTTTAATCAGATCCCATTTGTCTATTTTGGCTTTTGTTGCCATTGCTTTTGGTGTTTTAGTCATGAAGTCTTTGCCCATGCCTATGTCCTGAATTGTATTGCCTAGGTTTTCTTCTAGGGTTTGTATGATTTTATGTGTAACATTTGAGTCTTTAATCCATCTTGAACTAATTTTTGTATAAGGTTTAAGGAAGGGATCCACTTTCAGCTTTCTACATATGGTTAGCCAGTTTCCCCAGCACCATTTATTAAATGGGGAATTCTTTCCCCATTTCTTGTTTTTATCTAGTTTGTCAAAGATCAGGTGGTTGTAGATGTGTGGTGTTATTTCTGAGGCATCTGTTCTGTTCCATTGGTCTATATCTCTGTTTTGGTACCAGTACCATGCTGTTTTGGTTACTGTAGCCTTGTAGTATAGTTTGAAGTCAGGTAGCATGATGCCTCCAGCTTTGTTCTTTTGGCTTAGGATTGTCTTGGCAATGCGGGCTCTTTTTTGGTTCCATATGAACTTTAGAGTAGTTTCTTCCAATTCTGTGATGAAAATCATTGGTAGCTTGATGGGGATGACATTGAATCTATAAATTACCTTGGGCAGTATGGCCATTTTCACAATATTGATTCTTCCTATCCATGAGCATGGATTGTTCTTCCATTTGTTTGTGTCCTCTTTTATTTCTTTGAGCAGTGGTTTGTAATTCTCCTTGAAGAGGTCCTTCACATCCCTTGTAAATTGGATTCGTAGGTCTTTTATTCCCTTTGTAGCAATTGTGAATGAGAATTCACTCATGATTTCGCTCTCTGTTTGTTATTGGTGTATAGGAATGCTTGTGATTTTTGCACATTGATTGTGTATCCTGAGACTTTGCTGAAGTTGCCTAACAGCTTAAGGAGATTTTGGGCTGAGACGATGGGGTTTTCTAAATATACAATCATTCATCTGCAAACAGGGACGATTTGACTTCTTCTTTTCCTAATTGAATATCTTTTATTTCTTTCTCTTGCCTGATTGCCCTAGCCAGAACTTCCAACACTATGTTGAATAGGAGTGGTGAGAGAGGGCATCCCTGTCTTGTGCCAGTTTTCAAAGGGAATGCTTCCAGTTTTTGCCCATTCAGTATGATATTGGCTGTAGGTTTGTCATAAATAGCTCTTATTATTTTGAGATACGTTCTATCAGTACCTAGTTTATTGAGAGTTTTTAGCATGAAGGCTGTTGAATTTTGTCGAAGGCCTTTTCTGCATCTATTGAGATAATCTTGTAATGTTTGTCATTGGTTCTGTTTATGTGATGGATTACGTTTATTGATTTGCATAGTTGAACCAGCCTTGCATCCCAGGATGATGCCACCTTGGTCGTGGTGGATAAGCTTTTTGATGTGCTGCTGGATTTGGTTTGCCCGTATTTTATTGAGGATTTTTGCATTGTAGTTCATCAGGGATATTGGTCTAAAATTTTTGTTGTGTCTCTGCCAGGTTTTGATATCAGGATGATACTGGCCTCAAAAATGAGTTAGGGAGGATTCCCTCTTTTTCTATTAATTGGAATAGTTTCAGAAAGAATGGTACCAGCTCCTCTTTGTACGTCTGGTAGAATTCGGCTGTGAATCCATCTGGTTCTGGACTTTTTTTGATTGGTAAGCTATTAATGATTGCCTCAATTTCAGAGCCTGTTATTGGTCTATTCAGAGATTCAACTTCTTCCTGGTTTAGTCTTGGGAGGGTGTATGTGTCTAGGAATTTATCCATTTCTTCTAGATTTTCTAGTTATTTGCATAGAGGTGTTTATAGTAGTATCTGAAGGTAGTTTGTATTTCTGTGGGATCAGTGGTGATATCCCCTTCATCATTTTTTATTGCATCTGTTTGATTCTTCTCTCTTTCCTTCTTTATTAGTCTCACTAGCAGCCTATCAATTTTTTTGATCTTTTCAAAAAACCAGCTCCTGGATTCATTGTTTTTTTGAAGGTTTTTTTGTGTCTTTATCTCTTTGAGTTCTACTCTGATCTTAAGTTATTTCCTGCCTTCTGCTAGATTTGAATTTGTTTGCTCTTGCTTCTCTAGTTCTTTTAATTGTGATATTAGAGTGTTGATATTATATCTTTCCTGCTTTCTCTTGTGGGCATTTAGTGCTATAAATTTCCCTCTACACACTGCTTTAAATGTGTCCCAGAGATTCTGGTACATTGTGTCTCTGTTCTCATTGGTTTCAAAGAACATCTTTATTTCTGCTTTCATTTTCTTATTTACCCAGTAGTCATTCAGTAGCAAGTTGTCCAGTTTTCATGTAGTTGTGCAGTTTTGAGCTAGTTTCTTAATTCTGAGTTTCAATTTGTTTTTTTTTTTGTTTTTTTTTTTTGAGACGGAGTCTCGCTCTGTCACCCAAGCTGGAGTGCAGTGGCCGGATCTCAGCTCACTGCAAGCTCCGCCTCCCGGGTTCACGCCATTCTCCGGCCTCAGCCTCCCGAGTAGCTGGGACTACAGGCGCCCGCCACCTCGCCTGGCTAGTTTTTTTTGTATTTCTTAATAGAGACGGGGTTTCACCGGGTTAGCCAGGATGGTCTCGATCTCCTGACCTCGTGATCCGCCCGTCTCGGCCTCCCAAAGTGCTGGGATTACAGGCTTGAGCCACCGCGCCCGGCCTGAGTTTCAATTTGATTGTACTGTGGTCTGAGAGACAGCTTGCTGTGATTTCTGTTCTTTTACATTCACTGAGGAGTGCTTTCTTCCAATTATGTGGTCAGTTTTAGAATAAGTGCGATGTGGTGCTGAGAAGAATGTATATTCTGTTGATTTAGGGTAGAGATTTCTGTAGATGTCGATTAGGTCTGCTTGGTGCAGAGCTGAGTTCAAGTCCTGGATATCCTTGTTAACCTTGTGTCTTGTTGATCTGTCTAATATTGACAGTGGGGTGTTAAAGTCTCCCATTATTATTGTGTGGGAGACTAAGTCTCTTTCTAGGTCTCTAAGGACTTGCTTTATGAATCTGAATCTGGGTGCTCCTGTGTTGGGTGCATATATATTTAGGATAGTTAGCTCTTCTTGTTGAATTGATCCATTTACCATTATGTAATGGCCTTCTTTGTCTCTTTTGATCTTTGTTGGTTTAAAGTCTGTTTTATCAGAGACTAGGATTGCAACCTCTCCTTTTTTTTTTTTTTCTGCTTTCCATTTGCTTGGTATATCTTCCTGCATCTCTTTATTTTGAGCCTATGCATCTCATTATTTTGAGCCTATGTGTATCTTTGTACGTGAGATGGGTCTCCTGAATATAGCATACTGATGGGTCTTGACTCTTTATCCAATTTGCCAGTCCGTGTCTTTTAATTGGGGCATTTAGCCCACTTATATTTAAGGTTAATATTGTTATGTTTGAATTTGATCCTGTCACTATGATGTTAGCTGGTTATTTTGCCCATTAATTGTCACAGTTTCTTCATAGCATCCATGGTCTTTACAACTTGGCATGTTTTTGTAGTGGCTGACTGGTACCTTTTGTTCCTTTCCATGTTTAGTGCTTCCTTCAGGAGCTCTTGTAAGACAGACCTGGTGGTTACAAAATCTCACAGCATTTGCTTGTCTGTTAAGGATTTTATTTCTCCTTCACTTAAGAAGCTTAGTTTGGCTGGATATGATATTCTGGGTTGAAAATTCTTTTCTTTAAGAATGTTGAATATTGGCCCCCACTCTCTTCTGGCTTGTAGAGTTTCTGCTGAGATATCTGCTGTTAATCTGATGGGCTTCCATTTTTGGGTCACCCAAACTTTCTCTCTGGCTGCCCTTAACATTTTTTCCTTCATTTCAACCTTGGTGAATCTGACAATTATGTGTCTTGGGGTTGCTCTTCTCGAGGAGTATCTTTGTGGTGTTCTCTGCATTTCCTGAATTTGAATGTTGGTCTGCCTTGCTAGGTTGGGGAAGTTCTCCTGGATAATATCCTGAAGAGTGTTTTCAACTTGCTTACATTCTCCTCGTCACTTTCAGGTACACCAATCAAATGTAGATTTGGTGTTTTCACATGGTCCCATATTTCTTGGAGGCTTTGTTCATTCCTTTTTACTCTTTTTTCTCTAATCTTGTCTTCTCGCTTTATTTCATTAATTTGATCTTCAACACTGATATCTTTTCTTCTACTTCATTGAATCAGCTATTGAAGCTTGTGCATGCGTCATGAAGTTCTCGTGCCATGGTTTTCAACTCCATCAGGTCATTTAAGGTCTTCTCTATGCTGTTTATTCTAGTTAGCCATTCATCTAACCTTTTTTTGAAGGTTTTTAGCTTCTTTGTGATGGATTATAATATGCTCCTTTAACTCAGAGAAGCTTGTTATTACTGACCTTCTGAAGCCTACTTCTGTCAACTTCTCAAAGTCATTCTCCTTTCAGCTTTGTTCCGTTGCTGGTGAGGAGCTGCGATCTTCTGGAGGAGAAGGGGAGATATGGTTTTTGGAATTTTCAGCTTTTCTGCCCTGATTTCTCCCCTTTTTTGTGGTTTTATATACCTTTGGTCTTTGATATTGGTGACCTACAGATGGGGTTTTGTTGTGGATGTCCTTTTGGTTGATGTTGACGCTATTCTTTTCTATTTGTTAGTTTTCCTTCTGACAATCAGGTCGCTCATTTACAGGTCAGTTGGGGTTTGCTGGAAGTCCACCACAGACCCTATTTGCCTGGGTATCACCAGCGGAGGCTGCAGAACAGCAAATATTGCTGAACAACAAATATTGCTGCCTGATCCTTCCTCTGGAAGCTTTGTCCCAGAGGGGCACCCACCTGTATGAGGTGTCTGTTGGCCCCTTTTGGGATGTGTCTTCTAGTTAGGCTACACAGGGGTCAGGGACCCACTTGAGGAGCTAGTCTGTCCATTCTCGGAGCTCAAACACCATGCTGGGAGAACCACTGCTCTCTTCAGGGCTGTCAGACAGGGATGTTTAACTTTGCAGAAGTTTCTGCTGCCTTTTGTTCAGCTATGCCCTGCCCACAGAGTTGGAGTCTATAGAGGCAGTAGGCCTTGCTGAGTTGCAGAGGGCTCTGCCCAGTTTGAGCTTGCTGGCCACTTTGTTTACCTACTCAAGCCTCAGCAATGGCAGACGCCCCTCCCCCTGCCAGGTTGCAGCCTTGCAGGTGGATCTCAGACTCCTGTGCTAGCAGTGAACAAGGCTCTGTGGGCGTGGGACCCACTGAGCCAGGCGTGGGAGAGGATCTCCTGTTCTGCCAGTTGCTAAGACCATGGGAAAAGCACAGTATTTGTGCGGGAGTGTCCCATTTTTCCAGGTACAGTCTCTCATGGCTTCCCTTGGCTAGGAAAGAGAAATCCCCAGACCCCTTGTGCTTCCTGGGTGAGGCAATGCCCCGCCTTGCTTTAGCTCACCCTCTGCAGGCTGCACCCACTGTCCAACCAGTCCCAATGAGATGAACCAGGTGCCTCAGTTGGAAATACAGAAATCACCTGTCTTCTCCTGTCTTCTGTGTCAATCATGCTGGGAGCTGCAGACTGGAGCTCTTCCTATTCAGCCATATTGGTCTGGATGCTACCACTACCAGTAAATGTATGAGATTTCCCAGTGCTCCACATCCTAACTGCACTTTATTTTATTAGATTTTTTTAATTTTAGCTATTCAATTAGATATATAGTGGTGTCTCTTTATATTTTCAATGATGCTAATTATCTTTTTATAGTTTATTTTCCATCTGCATATATGCTTTGGTGAAGTGTCTGTTCAGATCTTATGCCCACTTTTAAATTGAGTGGTTTGTTTTTTCATTGTTAAGTTTTAAGAAATTTTTGTGGATTGTGTTTACAAGTCCCTTGTCAGACAGATGACTTGGAAATATTTTCTCCTCATCTATGGCTTGTATTTTAATAGGTCAAAGGTTTTAAATTTTGACAAAGTTCAATTTTTCATTATTTTCCCTTTATGAATCACACCTTTGGTATCATATCTGAGAACTCTTTGTTTAACCTAAGGACACAAAGATCTCCTATGTTTTTTCCTAACATTTTTATAGTTTTGCATTTTACATCTAGATCTATTTTGAGTTAATTTTTCATACGAAAGGTAAGATACAGGGTGTGATGAATTTGTTTTTACACATATGAACATCCAGTTGGTCCAGCATCTTTAGTAAAAGACTCTCCTTTCTCCACTAAATTTGTTTTGCAATTTTGCCACAGATCAATTGTCCATATATGAGTGGGTCTATTTATGAACTGCCTGTTCTGTTTTATTTACCTATGTGGCTATCCTTTCACTAGTACTTTACTGTCTTAATTACTATCTCAAACTCCTGACCTCACTTCAAGTAATCTTCCTGTCTCTGTCTCCCAAAGCACTGGGATTACAGGCATGAGCTACCATGCCTGGCCAATTACTGTCACTTTATAGTAAGTCCTGAATTTAGGTAATGTGAATCTTCTGGCTTTTTTTCTTCTTCAGAAATAATCTGGTCATTTTGGTATCTTTGCCTTCCCATATCAATTTTAGAATCTGCTTGTCAATACCTAGAAAAGAGCTGTGAGATTTCCATGGGATTGCATTGATTCTATATAGCAGGTTGGAAAAAAATGATAACAAATATTGACTTTTCTAATCCATGGATATCATATATCTTTTCATTCATTTAGATCTGTGATTGCTTTTATCGGTGTTTTGTATTTTTCATTATATTGGTTCTGTACACATTTTGTTAAATGTATCTGTTTATTGTGTTATTGTAAATGGCACTGTTTCTAATTTTGACTTCCAATTATTCATTGCTAATATATAGGAATACTATTAATTTTTGTATATTGGCCTTGAACCCTAGTACCTTGCTAAACTCATTTAGTATTTCTAGGAGCTCTTTTGCAGATTCCCTTGGATTTTTGATATATGCAATCATAGTATCTGCAAACAGAGGGCATTTTCTTTCTTCTTTATAATTTATATACCTTTTTCTTCCCCTCACTTAATGGCACTGGTTAGATCTTACAGCACAATATTGAATAGGAGTAGCGGAAGCAGCTATCTTACCTTATTTCTAATTTTAGAAAAAAAATTTAGTCTTTCACCATAATATATGTATTAATATATGTTATGTACTATATATTTTGTTGGTAGATGACTTTTATCAGGATAAAGAACTTCCTGTGCATTCATCATTGCTGAGAGTTTTTTTTCAAAACTTTCATTACTAGATATGAATTTTCTCAATTGATTTTTCTGCATCTATTAAAACGATCATGTAGGTTTTCTTCTTTAGTCTGCTAATATGATGAATTACATTGATTGAATTTTGAATGTTAAAACAACTTTGCATTTCTGGGATAAACCCAATTTTATCATGATGTATTATCCATTGTATATATTGCTTGATTTTATTTGCTTATATTTTAAACTCTATTTTTATGGCTTTTAATTTACATTAATGCCCTGGATTTTTTTCTTGTGTATTGTCTTTGGATTTGGCAGCAAGCTAATGCTGGCCACATGAAATAATTTGGAGGTATTCTTTTCTTTTTTATATTATAGAAGTTATTGTATAAATTTTATGTCTTTTTTTAGGGACATGAAGAAATTTCTTTAAGAAAATTCTACTAAGAAATGTTTAGTAGAATTGGCAAGTGAAATCATCTGGGACTGGAGTTTGTTATAAGGTTTTAAACTAGTAATTTAATTTTTTGGTGGCTATAGTACAATTCCAGTTATGTATTTTTTCTTAAATGACTTTTGGTAGTTTGTGTTTTTAAAGGCCTTTGGACCATGTATTAGTCAGGGTTCTCTAGAGGGACAGAACTAATATATATAAAGGGGAATTTATTAAGTATTAACTCACGTGATCACAAGGTCCCACAATAGGCCATCTGCAGGCTGAGGAGCAAGGAGAGCCAGTTTGAGTTCCCAAACTGAAGAACTTGGAGTCTGATGTTCGAGGGCAGGAAGCATCCAGCACATGGAAAAGATGTAAGCTGGGAGGCTAGGCCAATCTCTCTTTTCACATTTTTCTGCCTACTTTTTTTTTTTTTTTTTTTTTTGAGTCGGAGTCTTGCTCTGTTGTCTAGGCTGAAATGCAGTGGCATGATCTCGGCTCACTGCAAGCTCCGCCTCCCGAGTTCACACCACCCCTGCCTTAGCCTCTCTGGTATCTGGGACTACAGGCACCCACCACCATGCCCGGCTAATTTTTTGAAATTTTAGTAGAGATGGGGTTTCACCGTGTTAGCCAGGATGGGGCTGCCTGCTTTTTACTCTAGCTGTGCTGGCAGCTGATTAGATTGTGCTGACCCAGATTAAGGGTGGGTCTGCCTTTCCCAGCCCACTGACTCCAGTGTTAATCTCCTTTGGCAATACCCTCACAGAGACACCCAGAATCAATACTTTGTATCTTTCAGTCCAGTCAAGTTGACACCCAGTATTAACCATCACAAGTCCACCCCTTGTCAACTTGAACCCATACACATCTCCTGAGATTATATGTAATCTTCAAATAAAGACAATAATAAGGTCATAGTTATGCCTAAAATAAGATAACTCTCCTTCATACAACTGGAAACGCCCCAATCCCCAACCCAAATACTATTATATAAAGTTAACAATACTTAAATGCTGATGTGAAGTCAATAAATCTTATGTCATGATAAAGGAGAAAGGAAATAAAATGAAGATATTTTCTTAGTACAAGTGTATACATGCACAGACATGTTTTTAACAAAAGAAGGACATACTCATGACAATTACAATCCTTGGTTCTGCAGCTGGTCACGTGGTTGTAGCTGGTATTGATGACTACCTTCTACTACCCATTCTGTATTCCCTTTGCCTTCAGCAAGCACCTCAGCAGGTTGTGGTTTTTTTTTTTAGTGGAGTGACCCAAACTTTCACTCTGGAAGGACCTGGGTCATTTGTAGTTCTGCCTGGATTAGGCTGTTGTAGTTTCCCATTGCCCTTAATCATAGGGCATGGTAATACTAAGAGATTCCCAGTGGATCTCCTGTATTCCATGCATACTCCTCTTTACCTCCATTGTGGACTAGTGAACTGATTTCATCCTGATAGTCTGGGTCAATCACCCCAGCCAACAGTGTAACTCTCTTAGCCTGTTGACTTAGAGGTAGGAGAAGCCCAAAGTGTCCCGGTGGCAATCTTAACTTCCAGTTTAATGGAATTGTTGTGTTTCCTGGTGACAGCATTCCTCCCTCTGGAACTAAGACCTCTAGGCCAGGAGAACAAACATAATGTTGCAGGAACAGAAAACAAAAATTTTGCTCGTGGATCACTAGGGGTGATGGTGAGTGGTGCCACTTCCACTTCCACCCCTTGATTCCAGGACCCATGAATCCTGCCTATGGGAGAAACAGTACCATATACTGGATGCAGATTCAGAGCATACATGGCCTTCTGGAGAACTTTGCCCTCAGTCCTGGAAAATATTGTCACCTAGTTCACATTGTAATTGTGACTTCAAAAGGCCATTCTACCATTCTATCAATCCACCTGCTTCAGGGTGGTAGGGAACATGGTAAGACCAGTGAATTCCATGAGCCTGAGCCCACTGCCACACTTCTTTAGTCATAAAGTGAGTGCCTTGGTGAGAGGCAATGCTGTGTGTAATACCATGACAGTGGAGAAGGCATTCTATGAGTCCATGGATGGTAGTCTTGGCAGAAACTTTGTGTGCAGGATCAGCAAACCCATGAGCAGAGTACATGTCTATTCCAGTAAGCACAAACCTCTGCCCTTTCCATGGTGGAAGAGGTTCAATACAATCAACCTGCCTCCAGGTAGCTTGCTCATCACCCCAAGGAATGGTGCCATATCGAGGGCTCAGTATCTGCTTCTGAAGCCAGGAGATAGCATCCTTGAATTCATCATTTTCTTTTATCACTTTATCTACTGAACTTAGGAGGAGCCAATCAGTTTCATTATGTTTCTTGTTTCTCCACATATGGTCAAATATATTATGTACAGAGTCACTAAACTCCTTGCCTCTCATGAGCGATGAATCAGGAGTGTCAAATGCATTTATTTTGCATAACTCTCTAAACAGTTGATGCCAAGGACTATCAGTATTCTCTATGCTATTAGAAGTACAGTCCTTAGCAATTTTGGGTCCAATCATATTAAGCAGCCAACTCCAGAAACCCCAAAACCAAAGAAATAACTCCATTCTTAATATTCTGTTCCTCTAAAACCACTCCTGGTACCAAAATCTGTATTAAGGTTCTCCAGAGAACTCTCTCTCTATATATATATAGAATATATATATAGGATATATATAGAAAGAGAGAGAGAGAGAGCAAAGTTTTTTAAGTATTAACTCACACAATCACAAGGTCCCACAATAGGCCATCTGCAGGCTGAGGAGCAAGGAGAGTCAGTCCGAGTTCCAAAACTGAAGAACTTGGAGTCTGATGTTTGAGGGCAGGAAGCATCCAGCACGGGAGAAGATGTAGGGTGGTAGGTTAGGCCCATCTCTCTTTTCACATTTTTCTGCCTGCTTTTATTCTAACTGTGCTAGTAGTTGATTAGATTGTGCTGACCCAGATTAAGGGTGGGTCTGCCTTTCCCAGCCCACTGACTCAAATGTTAATCTCCTTTGGCAACACCCTCACAGACACACTGAGGATCAATACTTTGGATCCTTCAATCCAATCAAGTTGATACTCAGTATCAACCATCACAGGCCATTTCATTTCTGTTGTTGAACTTACGGGATTGTTTGTAGTAACTCCTTTTTATCATTTTAATATTTGTGCTGTCTTTAGTGACGTACTGCTTTCATTCCTGATATTGGTAAATTGTATCTTCACCCTTTGTTCTTCATCAGTCTTTCTTGATGATTATACATTTCGTTAATCTTTTCAAAGGATCAGCTTTTGATATCATTGTTTTCTCTGTTGTTTTTCTATTTTAGTTTCATTTATTTGTGCTCATAAGAGAAATTAACAACTTAAGGGGAGAAAAAGAGTCTATTACGTTTCCCCAGATATTTGCCATTGATATTGCTTTTTCTTCATTCCTAAAGTTCCAAGTTTCTATAGGGTATCATTTTTCTTCAACCTGAAGAGCTTCCTTTTGCATTCATTTTAGAAAAGGTTTGTTGGTTTTTCATCTGAAACATTCATAAGAATTCCTTCATCTGAAAATTTATTTATTTTTTCTTTATTTTGAAGGATATTTTCACTGGATATAGAATTCTAGGTAAACAGCTTTTTTCTTTCAACAGTTTAAAGATGTTCTTTTGCTGCCTATGGCTTTGAAAGTTTCTGATGAAAAATCCATATTCATTTGGATCGTATTTTAAAAAATTTTATCCAAGATTTCATTTTTTTCTTCTGGTTGCATTCAAGAGTTTTTCTTAACAGTGAGACACCTGGAGTGCAAAATTTCAGGAAGCACTCACTCTCAAGGTGATGCATGTACAGTGTTGGCAGTTGACCAGCCCTAAAAGCCAGTGACCTCTCATGAAGATTCTTTTCTTGTCCAAACTTTAGTCGGGCTCCTGAACTTTCTCCTCTGCCCATTTGTGTACTTCCTTGTAAAATCCAGTTTTACTAACGAACCCTACTAAGTCAGTTTAGTATGAACCTTCACCCTCATTATCTGATCACTCTTGATATCTGATCCAGTTCCTCTTCCTCCACCCTGCCCTAGGCGATGTCTGATCACCCTAGCATAAATCCTGTTAGATTGGTTTAGCTAGAATTTCCCTTACCTGATGCTTCCTCTTACTAATTTTCCATCCACTGAGCCTCACTCTGCTCCTTAGATATGAATTCCTACTGGCCCATGCTGTATTTGAAGTTGAGTTCAATCTCTTTCCCCTACTGCAAAATCCCATTATCGTGGTGGTCACTGCACCTATCGCAATGGTCCTGAATGAAGTCTTCCTTACTGTTTCTTAATAATCATCATTGAATTTTTTTTTAACACCTCTTAAAATTTTCTCCTTAGGTGCCTACCTTGCATTATCCTAGTCCCAGCCTTGTTTGAACTCCTCAGCTCCTGGGAGGCTCCTATCTTAGCTTTTCCTGCCAGAATAACAGGAAAAACTGGGTTCCCCTTGCACTGTCTTGTTGTTCCACACAATTGGGACTGCCCTCAATATAATGCAGCAAGAGGAAAGAGAGAGAAAATTGAACAGGAATTTTTCCTTACACTCTTTGGACCACAAACATCATTTTCCTCATCTTTTTTGGCCAGATAGATGATTTTCTCTCAGGGATTCAGATGCCCACACAACCATCACCATCAAGTTTGCAGTGTGGCTCTGTGACTTGGGCTGACCTAGGGGCAAGTCTCAGAGAGAAAAAGAGAGAGATAGGGTTTAAAAAAAAAAAAAAAAAAAAAAAAAAAGAAAGCCAAACTAGGAATTTCTCACATACTGATTGTCTTGCAGGAGTCCTTTTTCTCTGTTCTCTTGCCAGAAAAAAGATGGTTCTTTCAGTTTTTGCTGTCAAAGTCACTGTGCAGTTCAATGGTCATTTTCTTATCTTTCTCACACATTGAACCATGCAGTTCTTAAGAAAAGGAGCTATGTCTAACTATCCCAGACATTAGTGTCTAACTGTAATTCCTGGCAATTGATAACACTGAAAAAACATTTGTTAAATAATTGGATAAACTAAACTATGGAGGGCTCATATCTGTCTTTTCTAAATATAGGTAACTACACATAAAGAATACTTTCACCCAGACATGTATTTTTTACCCAGATGTTGTGAAGTCAACCTGTTTTTCGAGATTTAAGGTCTGATTTAAGTGTAATACTTTCCTACACACTTTGGCAGATTCCTAGGGACTATGTTCTGATCATCTCATTTTCACATTGAATTTTCAATTTGACTACAATTTGCCTCCTATGACTCTTGTTTCTGCTGTACAGTGAATCAAATATGAGACTTAACTTTTTCTTTGTTCCCCAAATCCTTGATGCAAAGCTTTTGTGTGTGTGTGTGTGTGTATGTATGTGTGTGCATGAATGTCTGTGCATCTGTCTGTGTATGTGTGTGTGCAGACTTTGAGAAGGTCCAGGATGATGGAGGGCTAGCACTTCACAGACAATAAACTTAAAACTGAATATTAAATGCTTTTAAGGGTCTATCTACCACATCACTACAGTCTCCCCCTCTTTAGATTCAATTTCCCTCACATTATAATACAGAATAACTTATCTTTCCACATTTCCACTCAGTTTGGATCTACTTTTGCATTTTCAAAGACTCATTCACAGGCTTTTCCAAAATAAAGAGTAATCTAACCCTTTAGTCCAACAGAAGAGCTGGCAGAGGCCTTTAAGCTTTCAGTTTCCTCTCTCTCTTCTCTTTAACGAGTATATAAGGATTTCTTTTTCAGTTAGTATGATTTAAGCTAGCCTTTCCACACTTTCTTGCTTTCTTTACAAAATACAGAAGCTATTAAAGTCAGCTTAAGGTTTTAAGTGAAAATTTATTCATCCTGCTACACTTCCTGACAGACGTACATGTTTATTTGCTAAAGACCAGGAAAAAAGCATAAGAAGAGTATCACTCTAAAGACCAGGAAAAAAGCATAAGAAGAGTATCACTCTTCAAGCATAAGAAGAGTATCACTGCTTATTTGCGAAAGAGCATGGGATTTGGAGTTGAAAGACCTGTGCTTGAATCCTGGCTATATGACTTTGTATCTGAGTTATTTTGAGATAAGTTTGTATCTCAAACTATGGAAGGCTCATAATACATCTTTTCCACATAAAGGTACTTACATATAAATACTCATAGTTTGGTTCATCTATTTTAAGTCCCTATAGTTTTGTTCATCTATCGATCATCTCTTTGAGCCTCTTTTTATCATCTGTAAAATGAGAATAATCATATTTTTTGGAATTCGAAGTTGCTGTAAAAATGAAACAAAAGAATACCTGCAGAGACATTTCATAAAGCATCATTTGTGCTATAAACATTAGCTATTATTTTCTTTATAATGTCTCCATTTTAACAGTGATTATCTCACAGGTAGTTATTTATTCTACAACATTAAATCCAAAAGCTTCCTCCATTCTTGATCAATTTTGAAGCAACATCTTTACAATGGAAGTACCTGAAAGTCAAACTGTAGCTGAGGAGACTCCCATGCAAAAGATCCCCTATACTGTAAGGATACTTTTTTTTTTTTTTAATCTCCACACCTCACTTTCTCTTCTTGCTGTACCCCAACATAGGGGTCAAATAATTTCCATGTGATGACAGAGAAGATTAGTGGTGGAGAGAGGAAAATAGAATATGAATGGAGGGGCCTATAAATTACTGGCCTATAGTTATATTCAGGAAATTTGATTTGTATTGGCAAAGAGTCAGTCATCCTTTTAGGGTAAGTCCAATACAGATATGTTTAGTATGCTTCTTAATATCCGTGTGTATCCATTATCCCTGTGACCAAATCACACGTAATGGCAATTCTTGGTTGTTTTCAAATGAAGCTAAATTTGATCAAGTAATCTAGATATGAAAACTAAAAATCTATTGCTGAGAATATTTGAAGTGCTGGCAAATTGTGAAATTGACTCTTGTTGGGGAAGATATATCTATGCCTTATAAACTATAGAACTTTATATTAGCCATATCAAATCTCCTATGGAAATAGCACTGGGCCTTTTGGTATTTCTTTGGTTTGAACATGAATTTACTTAAATGAAAAGGGCAACAGCATTCCGGAAAATTGCTTGTACTGATGAGCTACCCAAAAGCATATAAGTGTGGCCAAATGCTCTGACATTATCATTTAATAATGTTGGAAGTTTATTGATCATCCTTCAAATCCGTTTACTGTGATTAATGTCCATGCTAAAGTTCCTGGGTTTGGAAGGCCAGCTTGCACCATCTCTCCCTCATTAAAACAATTTCCTCAAAAAAATTTAAAGGCAATTTTACAACAAAATGAAAGAAAATTTAAACAAGGAAATATGAGTCACTTTCTATGCTGCTATCCTAATCCAATAATAGACTTACTTGTTTTCATATATCCTTCTGAATCCATTAGCATATATTGTTTTGTAGTTATTATCCTAATGATCAGACAGATTTAGAATCTGTGTTTTTTACTTAACATTATGTTATTAACACTTCCAATGATGTTATGTCATATTTATCATTACCTCTTGTAATTGGTGCTTAACAATATTTTGGCAGTGTCTTACATTATTCCATTAATTTAATGGGCTCTCATTTACATGGACATTTAAATTGTTTTCAAATATTTGCTGTTACAGGTATTAGTGCATTATCCCATGAATATAGCATTTAGCTATTGTTATTTTTCTTTCATTTCTTTAGAAAGCATTTCCTAGTAGATTAAAAAATTATTGAAATTTTTCCACCTCACAGTGCCAATCAGCACATAGGAGTATAGCAAAGTTGACACAATATTGCCAGTTTTTCAATGTGAATATTTAAAACTTCAGAATAATTTAATAGTTATAAATTGTTATCTAAAGGTTGACTTTACATTTTTATGAAAAATAAGGTTGAACATTTTCTATATATTTGTTTATTAGAACTTTCATTGTGCCTCTATTCATTGCCCATTTTATCTAATGGTGGGTTGACATATTGTCTTATAATATATAGTAACAATTTGCTGCAAATATCTTCCTATTTTAGTTTTTTCTTTTAATTTTTTATTTTTAATGCAAAATACTTTTAATTTTAGATGATCAAACATATTTTCAATTGTCTTTATGATTTCTTAGCTTGCTTCAAATAGAGGAAGTGATCGTTTCTTCAAAGAATTGATAAATAATATTTTGGTTTTTTTTCTATCTTCCTACAGTAAAATATAGTAATTCAACTCTTTAATCCTTGAGTTTGTTTTGAAAAATTGGGACTCATTTATATACTTCAAATTGGTGGTGCTAATGAAATAATATGCTCTTAGATTTCTATGTACAAACATAGAGGAGAATTAATTATGACTGAATTGAGACTTGTATAAATTTGATAAGCAAACATGAAGACTAAAAAAAAAAAAAAAATCAAAGGCAAAGAGTTATTACAAACTGACCAATGTGTAAATATTTCTTATTTCACATGATCATTTTGAGAAACTGAACATTTGAAAAAATTATATTCTATAAAAGTGTTGTGTATTTTTTCTATTTTCTGGAAGATTTTGTGTAATTTTAAAATTGTATGTATTTTTGAAGTTTGGTGGAAATTTCCTGCAATATTACCTGAGCCTGAAATTTTTATGTGACTTCATAAAGTTATGCAACTATTCCATATCTTTTCAAGTCTGTTTTGGTAAATTTTGTTTTCTAGTATATTTTCACATCATCTAAGTTTTCAAAATGTCTGGCATTTTTTTTTTTTAATAGTGCTCTCAGCATTACAAAAATCTGTAATGTAGTGGTAGTTGTTCCTCCGTTTATTTTATCTGTTATCTGTTTTTTTTCAGAGACAGGGTCTCACTCTGTTGTTCAGACTGGAGTGCAGTGACATGATCATAGCTCACTGAATCCTGAAACTTCTGGGCTCAAGCAATCCTCTCACCTCAGTCTCCCAAGTATATGGGACTACAGGCATGTGCCACCATACCCAGCTAATTTTTTTATTGTTTAAATTTTTCGTAGAGATTGGGTTTCACTATATTGCTCAGGCTGATCTCAAACTCCTGGCCTCAAGTGATCCTCCCTGCTCACCCTCCCAAAGTGCTGGGATTGTAGGCATAAGCCACTGCGCCTGGACTATTCTTCCTTTTAAATCACATTTTAGTTTGTTCCTTCTCTTTGTCTCCCTTTTTGTAGATTAATCCTCCAGAGAATTATTGAGCTTTTCTCTTTAAGGAGTTGAATTTGTCTTCTTCATGACGCCCTCTAATGACTCTTTGTTTTCTGTTTTATTTATTTCCTGCTTTCAGTTTGATAACTTAAAATTTTTTTTTTTAATGTTTCACACTCATTAATTTCAGCTTTTATCTATCCTAGTATATGCTTATATTAAACATAAAATTTCTCTCTAAGTATCACTTTAACAGTATTCCACAAGTTTTTATATGTAATTATTTTTATTTTCTTCTAAGTATTTTAACATTTCCTTTATGATTTTTTTCAACTTTTCAGTTATTTAAAAGAGGTGTTTTGGGGCGGATGCGGTGGCTCACGCCTGTAATCTCAGCACTTTGGGAGACCAAGGCGGGCGGATCATGAGGTCAGGAGATCAAGACCATTCTGGCCAACATGGTGAAACCCTGTCTCTACTAAAAATACAAAAATTAGCTGGGCATGGTGGCATGTGCCTGTAATCCCAGCTACTAGGGAGGCTGAGGCAGGAGAATCCCTTGAATCAGGGAGTCGGAGATTGAAGTGAGCCGAGATCGTGCCACTGCATTCCAGCCTGGCAACAGAGTGAGATTTTGTCTCAAAAAAAAAAAAAAAAAAAGACGTTTTAAAATTGCCAAAGATATGAAGAGTCTCAAACTTTTCTCTTTATTATTGATTTCTAATTTAATTGCATTGTGGTAGGAAGACATAATCTGTCTTATATGAATTCTTTGAAATTTGTTGAGACTGTGCCTATGGATAATATTTGCAAATGCAGATGTCCCTCGTGCTCATAAAAAGAATGTGTATCTTAGTCTGCTCAGGCTACCATAACTAAACACTATAGACTGGATGGCTTAAGCGACAGGAATTTATTTCTTCCAGTTCTGGAGACTGTAGTTCTGGAGATCAAGGTGCTAGCCAATTCCGTTCCTGTAAGAGCTCTCTTCTTAGCTTGTTTGCAGGCAGCCTCCTGGAAGTCCTCTTGCTCTGTACTCACGTGGCCTTTCCTCAGTGCAGGTAGCACTGGGGGGAAGATGGTAGAAGAGACAACAAGAGAGAGAGGAAAAGACAGAGAGAGAAAAAGAGAGAGAGAGATCGATTTTCCTCTTCTTAGAAGGCCACTACTGCCATTTTAAAGGTCCTACTCTCATGAGTTAATCTAACTCTAAATACCTCCCAAATGCCCTATCTCCAAATAGCATCACATTAGGGTGTACCCCAAAAGGTATCTGAGAAAAGTCTAAATTAATTCAGAAAGTTTATCTTGCCCAGGTTAAGTACGCACCCATGACACAGCCTCAAGAGGTTCTGAGGACCTGCGCCCAAGGTGGTGGGGGCATAGCTTGATTTTATACATTTTAGGGAGACATGAGACATCAGTCAGTATGTGTAAGATGTACATTGGTTCAGTCCAGAAAGTCGGGACAACTCAAGGCAGGGAAGGGAGCTTCCAGGTTATAGGTAGATGAGAGACAAATGATTGCATTCTTTGAGTGTTTGATTAGCCTTTCACTGAATACACAATTTACATGTGACAGAAGAGTAGAAGAAATAGTCACTTATGCCTTGGTCTGGCTTAGTGAAACAATAGGGCAGAGGAAGTCATCAGATATACATTTGTCTCACATGAGCCTCAGAGGAATGACTTTGAGTTCTGTCTGCCCTTTGTCCACAAGGAATTTCCTTGTGGGAAAATTGTGAGGGAGGTATTTATGTTTTTTATCTTTGTAGCTATCTTATTTAGGAGTAAAATGGGAGACAGATTTGCCTGATGCAGTTCTTAGTTTGATTTTTCCCTTGGCTTAGTGATTTTGGGGTCCTGAGATTTATTTTTCTTTTACAGGGGATTAGGGCTTCAACACACAAATTTGTAGGAGGACAGAAACATTCAGTTCATAGCAATGTGTATTCTTTAATTAATAGGTACTGATGTATGTATGTCAAGTAATCAATCATGTTATTTATGTTATTCAAATTTTTAGTATCTTTGTCAGAGGCGTTTGAACCAGAGCAACTCCATGTTGAACAAGAGCTGGCTAAAATAAGGTTGAAAGCTACTGGACTGCATTCCCAGATGGTTAGGCATTCTAAGTCACAGGATGGGATAAGAAGTCAGCGCAAGATACAGGTCATTAAAACCTTGCTGCTAAAACAGGTTGCAGTAAAGAAGACAGCTAAAACCCACCAAAACCAAGATGGCAACGAGTGTGACCTCTAGTTGTCCTCGCAGCTACACTCTCTCTAGCACCAGGACAGTTTACAAATGCCATGGCAACATCAGGAAGTTACCCTATATGGTCTAAAAAAGGGAGGCATGAATAAACCACCGTTTTTTAAAAATCATATTATCAAGAAATAGCCATACAAGTGGACGACCAACAGCCCTCAGGGCTGCTCTGTCTATGGAGTAGCCATTCTTTAATTCCTTCACTTTCCTAATAAACTTGCTTTCACTTTACTCTGTGGACTCACTCTGAATTCTTTCTTGTGTGAGATCCAAGAACCCTTTCTTGCGGTCTGGATCTGGACCCCTTTCTGGTAACATCTTTATTAGTTTTTATATGTTTAGTGTATCAGTAATGTTGGAGGTATGTTGAGGTCTTCCACTATGAGGATGGTTTTAAATTTTTTTCTGCAATCTTAATGGTTTTTGCTGATTACTTTTGGGACATTGTTAAAGAAAAAATTGCTTATTACACTTGTTAAAGGTAGTAAGAAAGACTCTTCAAGGGGGCCATAGCAACAGGAACATAGATACAGGAACCACAGCAATGGGTTCTTGTAGTGGGGGAGAGAGGTTAAACTCAACTCTGACTCCAACAAGAACATGTAGGATTTATGACGGAGGAGCAGAGTTAGGGTCAGTGGATGGAAAATTATCCAGGGGAAACAACAGGGGTAGGAGGGTAATTCTTGCTAAGCGGATAACAGAATTCTTGTTGAAGGCAAGCCAGGGTGATAAGATGTCGAGAATGGTCACATATCAAGGGTGATTAAGTGGTCACATATTAATTTGGTTTTGCAAAACCAGATTCTGTAAGAACAGAGGGAAGCCCAAGGTATAGCATGGTCAAGCAGAGGACTCAGAAGAGTGGGACTAAACTTTTTGTAAAAGAAGAGGATCTTTTTCAGCATTTTTATTAGGATTATACAAGTTTAGAACTGTTATATCTTCACGGGGAATAGACATCAATATTAGTGGCTATCACTTATAAAGGTTTTCTCTTAAAGTTTATTTTTCCTGTATGAATATCTTTATGCAAACCATTTTTAATGTATTTTACTAGTATACTTTTTGTCCTTTAATTTTCTTTCTATGCCATTTTCTGATTTTAAAAACAATCCACTCTGACAATTTCTATCTTTAACTGACAAGTTTAATCCAATTGTTTGGTCCAATTACAAGTTTAATCTCCTGTAATTATTGATATATTAGGACTTCTTTATATCATCTTACTTTGTGCTTATTATTATTACCCCTACTTTTCTACACGGTTTTTTTTGTGTTTAGAATAACTGATTTTGAGATTCCTTTCAGCTCCAACATTTTATAATTTTATACAGTAAATAAAACTAAGTAAAAAGTAGTGTGGTTCAAGCTACATATTTAATAGCAACCACTGTGAGTGGGAGAGGTCAGAAATGGCTTCATTTGAGTACATTCTTGAAGAATAGATTCTATTTGACTAAGAAGAAAGATAAAGATTAACAGAAATCAAGATGAGAGATACGTGGTGTGAAAGAAGATTATGAATTTGGGAGCAGAAAATAAACTGAAATTCGAGATGAGAGATGTTAGGGCATGACTGCTAGAAGAAAAAAGCCATGAAGTCTAGAAGAAAGAGGAGAGGAAGAAGGAAGGAAGGCAGCAATAAAGAGGAAGGGGCTGAGAGATGATCATATGGTTACCAGTCGAAGATATCCAGCTTCTTGGCATCTTAAACAAAGAATTGGATGAAATGCACAAACAAGGCAAGGAAAGAATGAAGCAACAAAAGCAGAGATTTATTGAAAACAAAAGTACGCTCCACAGGGTGGGAGCGGGCCCCAGCATAGGGACTCAAGAGCCTCGTTACAGAATTTTCTGGGGTTTAAATATCATCTAAAGGTTTCCATTGGTTACTTGGTATACGCCATATGTAAATGAAGAGGATGAAGTAAGGTTACAAAGTCATTTACTCCATATACACCCTATGTAAATGAAGAGGATATTTCCTGTCATAGTTGCAGTATTTCCATTTGATTTAGTTCTAGGAAGTCCTTAGGTTCCCTGCCTCCAGGCCCTGTTCTCCTGTCTCAATAACAGTGAACATAATAAATGCAACAAAAGTACATTGTAGATGTTTACACCAGAAGTTAGAGAAATAGCTTTAAATTTTGTAATGGTCACTCCATAGTGTCAACAGTGGCAGTGCACAAGAATCTTACATTTTGTCTCATTTTGATTTGGGAATAGCAGGTTGGAAGCGAGTTATTTCTGATAGCTATGAGTACAGGTAAACCATGGGTGTCCATTTTGACCGTAAAGATGGGGACGTGTATCAGTGGAAGTGACATCCAAGCTGTCACAGCATGCCAAGGACCCCCTATGCAGTGTCTGTGGGCTTCTATGGGAGAGATGACCTTTCCTGAATTATTTATTAGAAAGCTCAGAAAGTAAGCTTGACTTTTCCATATTATTTATAGTTTTTGTAAGTGTAGGGCAAAGGGTATCTTAGACAATGTTCCAGAAAATGTTCATAATTTTGAAAGAAGGGAATAGAAAAGACTGGACCAAAGAATCCCACTATATGAGAGTAAGGTTTGCGTAGCCTTATTTACATTCCAGCCTGGGAAATGACCTTTCATGGTGACAGAATAAAGACAAATGCTTGTTCATGATCCTTCTATTAAAATCAAATTTATAAGTGAGAAAGAAATAATGATGGAAAATTTAGAAGAATTATGAGGTAAAAATTGAGCAATGTGTTCTGAAGCTTTTGCTCTTGCTATCACTAATAATAAATCTATGCTGCCCAATTGCTATTCTTTTCCCAGGGAACTAAATGATGATGATAAGATGTCTCTCCTGCATTAGCAATCAGAACGGAGTAAAAACAACCATCACTTTGCTGAAGATTAGTTGTTAGCAGGGTGTTAAAACAGTAAATGCACAATTCAACTCCACAAAAGTTCCCCTACTTTCGGTGCCATCTAAAGGAAACTGTGCTATGAGAGCTGAAATTTGTGTAACCTTCCTGAGGCTGTATTTGGAGTTTTGCCTCAATATATCAAAAGATCACATTACAAGGAAAGCTGAATAATTCCTTTGGTGTTCAGCTGTCAAAACTCTTTTCCATAAAGCCACAATAATTAAAAGACTATGCTACTGGCACAGAGGTGGACGGATTAATCAATGAACAGGCTAGATGACCCAGACCTTCAAATATGTAAACACTTAGTACACAGCTAAGTTCTCATCCTGCATCGTTTATATCCTCAAAAAACACATTAGATTTTAATGTAATAAAATATACCAACATTGTAGGAAGCTGTCAGTGATTTCTTCTTTGATCTTTGTACTGGAATAAGTTTGTAGGATAAATGTAGGTAGTAGAGAATGCTTTGATAAAGTGCTTGATTCAAGAGTCAGTAACCTGTGATTTAATTTTCCTTAGTGATTTAGTGGTTTTTACATCCGGGTAGGTTGCTTAATCTTTCCAAATGCACAATTCTGCAATCTGTAAAATGAGAGGAAGATTTGAAACTATCCCCTAGGGTTATTTTAAGAATTAAATGAGATAATGAATGCAACACGCTTTCTACAATATCTGGCATGTAGTAATTGCTCAATAAATGTCCCAGAGGCAACATAGCATAGTGCTTAAGAATTCAGGCTCTGGAGTTAGATTTTCTGAGTTCAAATTACAGTTCTTCCACATGTTTCCTCATCTCAAATTATATTGCAATAATAAAGCTTGTAATTGGAATAATAATAAACTTTACTGTGTAGGGTTGTTGCCAGGACAAAATGTCATGATGGGTAAAGTGTTTAGCATAATAACTGTCTCATAACCACATCCCTTGTCATCCATTATTATTACTGTTAATTCATACATTAAGACAAAGAAGGGAAAGATACTGTTATGTAAAATGTAAAAGTATATTTAGATATAAAATCTTAAAAGGAAACATAAAGCAGAAAATATTTTTGAAAAATATGTCTAAAATATAAACTTGTGGTAGATCCAAATTTTTTGGTATAATTTCTAGTGGCAATAAATTCACTTAGCTTTCTTTTTTTCTGAACGCATTTTTACTTTACCTCCATTTTTGAAGAATATTTTTACTGAATATGGAACTCCAGGTTGACAGTTTTATTCTCTTAGCACCTTAAAGTTGTCATTCTGTGATAATGATGTGAAGTCAGCGGTCAGTCTATTCATTGTTCCCTGTATGTAATGCGTTTTTTTTTTCTCAAAGGCTGCTTCTAAGATTTTTTAAAAAATATTCATTTTCCAGAAGTTTACCTCTGATTAACATAAGTGTGATTTTCTTTGTATTTATTCTGATTAGCATTCATGGATATTCCTGGATATGGGGGTTTCTCCTTTTGATCAAATTCGGAGAAAAGTTGACCAAAATTTTGCTACTTTTTTCTTACCCTATTCTCTTCCTCTCCAATTACATAAATGTTAGAGTGCTTGATATTGTTCAGATGTAACTGAGGCTTTGTTAGGTTTTTTTTTCCAGTCTTTTTTTCTCATTATGCATTTTAAATTATTTCTATTGACCTGCCTTCAAGTTCACTGAACTTTTCTTTTGTCATGTATAATCTGCTGTTAACATCATTCAATCAAGTTTCTTAAATGAAGTTTTGATTTTTGATATTATATTGTTTAGTTATTAGATTTATTTATTTTACAATGTTCAACTCTCTTATAAAATTTTCATTCTCTTTACTTACATCTCTATCTTTTCCTGTAGACTAACGTTCTTATCTTAGTTGTCCATCTAAAAATAGTAGCACCTGGTTTGTTCTGAATACAGATGGTCTCTGGCTTACAATAGTTCTACTGATGATTTTTCAACTTTATGATGGTGTGTAAGCTATACATGCTCGGTAGAAACCATACATTAAGTATCCATCCATACAACCATTTCGTTTTTCATTTTTTGACCAGCATTCAATAAATTATCTGAGGTTTTTCAAAACTTTCTTATAAAATAGGCTTTGTATTAGATGATTTTACCCAATTGTAGGCTAATGTAACTGTTTTGAGGACATTTAAGGTAGGCTAGCATAAACTATGATGTTGGGTAAGTGAGGTGTATTAAATACATACATTTTTGACATGATATTTTCAACTTACAATGACTTTATTGGGACCTAACCCCATTGTAACTCAGGGAACATCTGTATGTTTCTGTTGAATGACATTTTTCTTGACTACTGGGTCTATGTTCTCTGCGCCCCCCCCAAATATGGTAATTTTTTCATTAAATACTGGTGTGCTGAATGACACCTTATAGAGGCTTTAGATCTTGTTTTATTTCACTGGAGAATGTCGAGTTTGGTTTTAGCAGGCAGTTAAATTACTGACTGATCATCTTGAACATGTGAGGACTTAATTTTGTAATCTGCAAGACCATGACTATTTATTATTTACCCTGGCCCTTGAAAAAATCTGTTAGTCCAGGAACGTTGTCTTTACTCCTAAAGTGGGAGATCTTTCTGGGCTTCCATGGAAAGCTTGAGGTGTTTTCCAAGTCTGTCCAATTTGGGGTACGAGAACTGCACTTTTTTTTCCCCATCATTTAGCTCTTTAGGGTTTCCAGCTATTGTTTTTCCTCTGGAATCTTTGGCCTCTCTCCCATGCATGTGCAATACAGAGGTCAGCCAAGCATTTGAAGGGGAGTTCATGAGCCAAGTTGGGTCCCTGTGGATTTCTTTTTTATCTGCAATTTCTCTCTTCAATTTCCAATCACTCTTGCAGTTCTGAACTCCTTTTTCTGATTCCTTGGGTCAGAAACAAAACAAAACAAATAATCTATGCCTTGCTCATGAGTTTTGACCACTTCATGCCTGCAGTTGTAGAGTACCGTCATGGAACAAGCCATACAAACGTGAATCTCACTTAACATAGTACGTTTTCAGGGGCCAAATCTTTTCCATATTTTGCATGATTTTGGTTGCTTTTCTATGCCTTTCAATAGTTGTTTATAAAAATTTGGTCCAGAGTTTGTAATTGTCGTTTGTAAGAGGACAAATCTAATATAGAAGCTACTACATAATTACTGGAATTCTGCTGGTAAATCACTGCGTATGTCCAAAAGACTCAGAAGTGGTGTATTTAGATAATGAGAGGAAAAGTTCACTTGTAAAAAGGGCAGGAGAGTGAGAGAGACTTCAAATGGATTAGCTCATGAAATATACAACACAGCAAGTATTTTTTGTATTATTACACTTGAAGTTCTGGGTTACATGTGCAGAACACGCAGTTTTGTTACATAGGTATACACGTGCCATGGTGGTTTGCTCCACCCATGAACCCGTCACCTACATTAGGTATTTCTCCTAATGTTATCCCTCCCCTAGTCCCCCACCCCCCGCAGGCTTCAGTGTGTGATGTTTCCCTCCCTGTGTCCATATGTTCTCATTGTTCAACTCCCACTTATGACTGAGAACATATGGTGTTTGGTTTTCTGATCTTGTGATAGTTTGTTGAGAATGATGGTTTCCAGCTTCATCCATGTCCCTGCAAAGGACATGAACTCATCCTTTTCTATGGCTGCATAATATTCCATGGTGTATATGTGCCATATTTTCTTAATCCAGTCTATCATTGATGGATATCTGGATTGGTTCCAAGTCTTTGCTATTGTGAATAGTGCTGCAATAAACATACGTGTTCATGTGTCTTTATCGTAGGATGATTTATAATCCTTTGGGTATATGGTCAGTAATGGGATTGCTGGGTCAAATGGTATTTCTGGTTCTAGATCCTTGAGGAATTGTCACAGTGTCTTCCACAATGGTTGAACTAATTTACACTCCCACCAACAGTGTAAAAGTGTTCCTATTTTTCCACAACCTCTTCGGCATCTGTTGTTTCCTGACTTTTTAATGATCGCCATTCTAACTGGTGTGAGATGGTATCTCATTGTGGTTTTGATTTGCATTTCTCTAATGACCAGTGATGGTGAACTTTTTTTCATATGTCTGTTGGCTGCATAAATGTCTTCTTTTGAGAAGTGTCTGTTCATTTTTTGATGGGGTTGTTTGTTTTTTTTCTTGTAAATTTGTTTAAGTTCCTTGTAGATTCTGGCTATTAGCCCTCTGTCAGATGGATAGATTGCAAAAATTCTCTCCCATTCTATAGGCTGCCTGTTCACTCTGATGATAGTTTCTTTTGCTGTGCAGAAACTCTTTAGTTTAATTGGATCCCATTTGTCAATTTTGGCTTTTGTTGCCATTGCTTTTGGTGTTTTAGACATGAAGGATTTGCCCACACCTATGTCCTGAATGGTATTGCCCAGGTTTTCTTCTAGGATTTTTATGGTCCTAGGTCTTACGTTTAAATCTTTGATCCACCTTGAGTTGATTTTTGTATAAGGTGTAAGGAAGG
The DNA here is from genome assembly GCF_037993035.2 of Macaca fascicularis. Taxonomy (NCBI): domain Eukaryota; kingdom Metazoa; phylum Chordata; class Mammalia; order Primates; family Cercopithecidae; genus Macaca; species Macaca fascicularis. The sequence continues at coordinate 51,893,055 of NC_088390.1, forward strand.
GGTCCAGTTTTAGTTTTCTGCATATGGCTAGTCAGTTTTCCTAACACCATTTATTAAACAGAGAATCTTTTCCCCATTGCTTGTGTGTGTCAGGTTTGTCAAAGATCAGATGGTGGTAGATGTGCAGTGTTATTTCTGAGGCCTCTGTTCTGTTCCATTGTTCTATATGTCCGTTTTGGTACCAGTATCATGCTGTTTTGGTTACTATAACCTTGTAGTATAATTTGAAGTCAGGTAGTGTGATGCCTCCAGCTTTGTTCTTCCTGCCCAGGATTTTCTTGACTATGCAGGCTCTTTTTTGGTTCCATATGAAGTTTAAAATAGTTTTTTTTCCAATTCTGTGAAGAAAGTCAGTGGTAGCTTGATGGGGATAGCATTCAATCTATAAATTACTTTGGGTGGTAAGGCCATTTTCATGATACTGATTCTTCCTATCCATGATCATGGAATGTTTTTCCATTTGTTTGTGTTCTCTCTTTTTTCCTTGAGCAGTCGTTTGCAGTTCTCCTTGAAGAGGTCCTTCACATCCCTAACACAACAAGTATTTTAAGGAAACAAAATGTAAAACTGTCATGGTTACTAAGGTTATCTTGTTCTGCTCATAGTGAAAATCAGCAACCTTCTCACATGTTACCACATTCAGAAATGTTATGACCTATCTTCAGGCAGTAGCATAGCCAAAATTCAAGAAAATAATTTTGTTAGTTTAGATTTATGGAAAACATTTAAGGTTTTATTATTTTGAAGACCAGAATCAGTTAGAATCATCCTTGCCTTTATTTTTTTCTTATTTTGGAGTGAAAAATGTATTATTTTTGTTTTCTTTTTGAATGACATTTGGTTATTGGGAAATGGAGATTTGATTATGGGGAGATAGAGATTTTATGAACCTGTCTTATTTCTCATTATTATGCCAATGTGTCATATTCTTTTTAAGAAATTGGATATATTTATCAAGTTCCTCAAAACTATTTATACTCTCTTGTCAATAGTTTTGATGTACAAAAAGCTTACACAAATTGATAATAAAAACACTAAAATTTGAATGTAAGGAGAGGCATATCTGAATTAGACAATTCACTGAAGAAATGATAAATGATTATAAATGATAAACAAAAATGCTCCAACTTATCAAAAATCAAACAAATTAAAAGTCTAGCAATAATATCCACTTTTCCTGGTATCACATTACAAAAGAAGTTAATACTTAGTAATTCACAAGGATACAGCTAGATGAACACTCACATGCACTGCTGCTAGAAATATAACTTTTCAACATTTTTTTGAAAAGCAATTTGGTTATATGTGTGAACAACCTTAAAATATTCATGAATTTTGACCCAGTAATTCTCTTTTCAGAACCCCACTTTAAGAAAATAGTTGATAATTCAGAAAAGGTATATTTTATACAGTTGTCAATTAAGAAATTTTTATTGCATGCTAGTTACTGATATACGTGCTAAAACATTTAGAGATTAGACCTATTGTTATCTGTAATATTTACTTTAAAATGTATCAGAATTGACAGATATATAGAGGAAGAATAGATACATGGATATGTGAGTAATTAAATATAGCCAGGTATGTAATTAATATTAAATCTCAATGCTGGGTATATTTTTGTTCAGTGACCAATTCTTTAAACTTTTGTATATGTATGAAAATTTCCAAAATAAAAAGTTGGGATAAAATGCATTGCAAGTTAGAAAAAATTATAATAACTGCCAAAGAATAAAAATAGTTTATTATTTAAGTTAATTATAGTGCATATTTAACTTATTTATAGCACATACAATTATATATGTAGTTAATTATAGTGCATATAATTATACCTAATATGTATAAATGACACTGATGGGGAGACTGTACTGTACACCAAAGTTATTATCAATGTCTATCTTGGTGGTGGGATTTCAGGAGATCATGACTATGATAATATTTTTGTGTGTTGTCTGAACTATGGTTGGCTCATTATTGGGTAATATAGCTTCAACTCATTGATTGAGATTGTTAAGAGAAGAAAACGGGACTGGGGGTGGGGAAGAAAAACCTTTTGATTTTTTTTTTAATTTTTATTTATTTTTATTTTTATTTTTATTTTTGAGGCGGAGTCTCGCTCTGTCGCCCAGGCTGCAGTGCAGTGGCGCGATCTGTGCTCACTGCAAGCTCCACCTCCCGGGTTCACACCATTCTCCTGCCTCAGCCTCCCCAGTAGCTGGGACTACAGGCGCCGCCACCACGCCCGGCTAATTTTTTGTATTTTTAGTGGAGACGGGGTTTCACTGTGTTAGCCAGGATGGTTTCGATCTCCTGACCTCGTGATCCGCCCATCTTGGCCTCCCAAAGTGCTGGGATTACAGGCGTGAGCCACCGCGCCCGGCTCCCTTTTGATTTGTTATAGCTCAATGGTTTATTTTAATTGCTTGATGAGGCTGTAGAAGTTTTTGAGTTCACATTGACTTCTTTCCCATATGGCTCCTCTGCTTGTTTCCCTCTACACATTTCAAATTGTAACTTTTCAATTGAAAGTGTAAAAGGCTAAGTGGCCAGTTAGCAAGATTCCAAACAATTTTAAAGGAGCAACTGAGAAGTAGGTTTTGGCATCCAAGAGATTTGGGTTGAGATCCAAGTTCTGCTGTTCTGTGCACACACTTCAAATTTAACTTTCCTCATCTGTAAAAATGGGAATAAAATACCTACTTTAATGTGTTCTTGTGAAAATGAAATAAGATAACATGGGAAAGGAGACCAAATGTTGAAGTAAGTTAGTACATTAATGAAAGTTTTAAAGTCCATATACCTCTGGGCTTTTTCTGACAAACCAAGTTCATATGGCATCTAAGTTTGTTTCTTGGGATGGATAGTAAGAGAAGTGAAGCTGTATATGAAAAGGATACATATGTGCTCACAAAATTACAGAGAAAATTGATTATCAGGATACTCACAATTCCCAACCAATGTATTCCATGTTAATGGAGCAAGGGTCATAACTTACCCATTTTACCGTCTTCTGTATTCCTCTGCTCTTTACTTATTTAATACTTAATTACCTTTTGTAGATTCAAGCCTACTCCAATACCAGAAAAAGTCTGACCTGAGGCCAAAAAAATTACTGTAAACCATCTAGGGCTAGGAACTAATCTTTAACTTTAGTGTCCTCCTAGAAATCAGAGCCCTGCCTCTGAGCTTTCACCCAGTGGCTACAGGCCTACTCTTCTTAGATGCAATATTCTAATTCTACTTACCTGTTTGGACTTGAGGATATCATCTGCCTTGGATTCTCTCTTCCTCTTGTGGGCAAGCTGGTTTGTGATTCTAGCTTTTGACCTGAATTGAGATAGTAGAATCAACTAAAGAATGTTTATTAGGAAGACCAAATCTATAGTACTAACCTATATCTGGATTATTTGAACAAATATTTATTAAGCTTCCCTTGCATGTCAAGATCCCAGAATATAGAGAGGACCATTATTGAGAAATGCTGCTATATATTACCGACTTACTTGTAGTAAGAATAAAATAACTGCTTGGTAAAACTTGAGTGGGAGGAGGAAAGACTCTAAGGGAAGTGGTGTGTGTGTGTGTGTGTGTGTGTGTGTGTGTGTGTGTGTGTGTGTTTATGTGTAGGTAATATTTATCATGACTGATATGGGAGCCTGGTCAAGCTAGTTGGCATCAAACTGATGCTGAACATCTCATTCCCGTATGAAACTGGAGGGCCTTCCTTCCCAGGCTGCCACAGTGACGCTTTCTGAAATCAGCTTGTAAGCCCAGTGCTAGTAAATGGCATTTAGCATAGTTGGCATGTTCCTGAAGCAACAGTTACCTATGGAGAGCAGAGGTAGAAGCAAATTGCTTCTCAATTTTATGCAGTGCTGACTCTTCAACACAGAGGATGCATTTCATTATGTGTAACTTTGCTGGGGATTACTCTGGATAGCTCATTGAAGAAAATCTGCCCATCAAAGCAATGTTCACTAGAGGGTTTTATTTCTTTCTTTCTTAAATATTTTTTTCTTCTATCATAAAGGAAATTAAAAGCAAAAAAAGTAAAAAAAAAATATATTTGAAATGTCAGGAAGAATTACCAAAAAGAGGAAAAAAAGCTGACAAGAAACTTGTTGGAACAGTCAATTTTTCTAGATAGAATGACTGCAGTGATCATTCCTTTGCCCTGGGAACAGACTCAAGGGTCAGAAAATGATGAGCTGCCCTACCCTCTTTCCTTCCGTTTTTCTCTGGTGGTGCTTATGAAGAAAGGTATTTTTGTGATTCTTTTCTGCTATTTTAAGTTACCAGAGTTCTGAGTTCTATACCAGTATGGCCTTATTCCCTGGAGATTAAAACACTGGGGCCCCAGGGTCTGAGATGGCTTATACAACACCCTCCTTTCATCATGAATCCAAGAAGCCAGAGATAAATGTATTCCTGACCACCCAAGGACTAGAAGAGGTTTTGGAATTTATTACACAGAAGCTTTGAGAAGACGCTGAAGAATGGTGGTTTTCAACTTTTTCTTAGTTCTGGAGCCCCTCATTAAAATTAAAGTTTATAAGAGCTTGTTAAAAATGGTTGGAAACTCAACACCTCACATGTTTCACTCTAATCTGGGTTATTCAAATAGCTTCTTGAGCCAATGCTCAATATTTTAAACATAACTCATGCTGTATTTATTATATACACATTTGGAAATTTCAAAAAAATAAAAAAGAAATAAATCAACCACATCACACAATACTCGATTTAACTATTCGTGTATATGTGCCTGCATATATGTGTTTGCTTTTAAAGTTTTGAAAACACTGATTATATAACTTTATATCTCACCTTTTATTTGAAATTTTAATATAAAATACATTCTGTATTCTTTGAAGACAGTATATTTAATGCTATAACATATGGCTCTGCTCTTTCTCTGCTGTTGTATATATAGGTTTTTCCAATTTTTGTCTATTATAAATAATAATGTGATAAATGTCTTTTTGTATGTCCCAAGGATAGATCACAGAAGTGAAAAAAAATCTGTGGTCTCATTGAAAACATTACATGAAAGACAAAGAGAAAGCAAGACCCTTGCATATCTGTATATCCAATGGCTTCATGGGGGAACCTGAGGGGAAGCCACACCCCAGATTGGCTTGATTGCTAAACCAATTGAATAACAGAAGCAGAAGTGAGATAATTAACTAGGAAGGCAATGCCCCCTGCTTCTCTTCTTTTTTCTCTGCCTTTTCCTTGCTTTCCTATAGGGAGGATAATTTATAAATATCATTTAGAGCAGAAATTAGCAAACTTTCTCTGTAAATGGCCAGAAAAGAAATATTTTAGGTTTTGCAGACCACATAGTCTTTGTAGCAGCTATTCACTTCTGTCCTCATGGAGTAAAAGTAGCCACAGACAACATTGAGAGAGGAGGTAAAAGGAGACTAGCTAGGCAGATAGGGCAAAGAGTCCTTGGCAGAATTTCTCTTCTAAGGAAAAGCAGCCCAAGAAATCACTTCCTTTCTAACAAAGAGCAGCCTGGAAGATCGGGCTGCATTGATAAGGAAGCTGGGAGCTTGCATGGGGGCAGGGATATCTGCAACTGCAAAGATAGAAAGGGGTACCTGTGGCCAGGCGTGTTCACCATGGAAGCTCCTCCTCCCTCTTTTTTAGCACATGCACAGTAGGAAAGCAACTTGGAGTATATCAGGCAAAGGACCCTCCTGCATAATAAAAGGTTGGAGTAGGGGCTGGCAGAGATTTGTGCTCTATGCAGATGGCACACTTGGTCCTAACCATTTTTTTTGTGCCTTGTGTAGATAAGATACCCCTCTCCACTAGCTCATTTACAAAAACCCTTGCATTTCACTGTGGAATGGCAACCCTTTCCAGGACCCCTCTCTGCAACAGAGAGCTGTTTTCTCTCTTTCACCTATTAAACTTCTGCTGTAACCTCACCCATGGTGAGTCCACATCCTTGATTTCCTTGACCATGAGATCAAGAACGTCGGGTGCCACCCCTGGCAACATGTCATTTCAACATGTAAGCAAATGGGCCTGGTGGTGTTCAAATAAAACTTTTACAAAAACACAGTGTGCTGCATTTGGCCTGTGAGCTATAGTTTACTGACCCATGACTTCAAACCTCAATTGGATGAGGTTCACCAGCAGGCAGGGTCACTGTGTTTTAAAAGGCTATGCACATTGATTCTTTATCCTGAATCTTTACTGAATTTGTTTATTGGTTGTTACAGTGGTTTTTTTTGTTTTGTTTTTGTTTTTTTTTTTTCAGATTATTCAATCTGGTACCACTTCTTTAGGCCTCGAAACTAGTAAACTGAGATAGCCCACTAATGGGGTGAGCCATCTTCCTTTTTCTTTCTTCACCTGAATATTTGTTATTGCTCTGGGTCAGGGGTTGGATCTAGGCTTGCATGTGAAACATATATGATCATGCAAAGGCCTTGGATCTAAGCTGTGTGTCACTACTCAATTATTATTGGCACTTGTCTTCAAGGATTATTGGGCAAGTCTCAGCTACAGACAAAGAGGGATTTTATTAATCATTTGTTAAAATTTTATTGATGTTAAGCTCTTTTAGAAATATTACTTGGCAAGAGAGTAATCATCAGGGCATGATTTGGAAATTTTTGGATTCTTTAGTTAAGTACCGTACAAAATCCACCCTTTAGCTTTTGTGAAAGCAGTATCTTTTCTGCATGCACTGTTAACATGATATTTTACCACAATGGACTATATTTTCTTCCCTGGATGAAACAAACAAAAAAAAAGGCACTTGAGTGTTGGTCTGCATGTGACTGTTGTTTTGAGGTTAGCATTGAGAGATGGCAGGAAGCCAGATGGACTAATCTGATTGCGAGCGGAGCAGGGGCTTCTATCCTATCCCATGGGATCTTCTGAGAGGAAACTCTAATGAAAAATAGATTAGATTTTTACCAAGTAGAGCTTCAGGTGTCAAATGCTTAAATTGTACCATTTCCCATTCTCATTACAATTACTGTCATAAGAATGGATTCACATCATGCTATTTTTTTTTTTGTTCTCTTTGAAATTTTAGCAGAAAAAACAAGACCTAGGAGTGCATTATCTGCACAGGAAATTGCTGGTTCCTGTAAATATGAGGTTTCTTTTTCTTGCTCAGGCGATCTGTACGTGGAGGTACCTTATGAAAACTTATGTTCTCACCTGGGAAAAGCATGGCATGGGATATAGAAGACTGAGAATCTGTTCAAAAGGAGCAGAGAGTAGGGTCAGCAGCAGAAATAGGAGGCATAATTTATACATGCAAAAGGATTTAGGTATTGTGCTGGAGAAGCATTTTAAATGGCAATAAAGATGATAATGAATAATAACTAAGGAGGCAGAAACCAAAATGATGAAGGGATTCTGTAATTAACAGTTAAATAATTTAAGACTTCGTAATATTAAGTTATCTGAATAATGCTGCCTTCGAGGGAGTAATTTAAAAACATAGGAGTATTAAAATGGAGCATGGAGATTTTCTTATCTGTGCTCCGCATTGTGCAGAAAGGGATGGAGTCACAAAGTTCAACAATAACCAAAGGGCCTGATCACCCTCTCATCTCTACACAAGATATTTTCAGTCAGATGTTCCTCAAATCCAAAAAAAAAACCAAAAAAAAAAATCTAACATTGAAATTACCATCTTCCCAACCACACCCCTATACTGTCAAATTAGCTCAACTTTTGAATTCTTTCTGTTTTAATAATACCTCTGATCTTCCATGACTTAGCGACAGCTAGCCAACTGCCTCTTCTCCTTTCTTTCCATGTATGATCAGTGCCCTAGTTGTGCAGGCTCTTTCCTTCCAAGGCCTCCTTTGCTAAAGTACCCCTTTTCCAGTGCCACTTTTGTAGTTCTGTGTGCCACATCTGCTTTGGTTATTATCATGGCCCCTACTGTTGTTTCTAAGCTTCCAATGTTTTCACTAATACAATCCATCTTGTGAACTCTTATTTGCTAAATAATTCTTCTTAAAGTAATAGTTTGATTATATTCTTCTTTTGTTGAAATTTATCAGTTATTTTGCTAGGCCCTGATGATTAAAGTCTAAACTCACTTATTAGCTTATTCATCAATACCCTCTGTTTTCTGGCTCAACATTCCTTTCTTGATTGATTTCCCTCTCTCCCCTGATAGACTTGGTAACTTCCTGCCTTTGTGCTTTGCTCCAGTTGTTCCCTTAACCTGGAATGTTCTCCATGCCTACATTTCTCTAGCTATAGAAATCTTATGTGAGCCTCAAAAGCAGATCAACAGACATGACTTTCCTAATTCTGTACCGATTATTCTATATGTAATTGTCTCACACTCCAACTTAACTACAATTTCTGTCATTGGAGCTCTCTTAAATTTGACTAGTTATGAGAATCATTTGAGCTTTGTAAACACATACAGATTCTTAGGTATTGGCAAACCTATTGACTCATAATCTCCATGAAATGTCAGGTGTGAAATACTGACTTATATCAAACACACTGGTGTTCCTTTTCACATATTGCCTTATGGTATGTTTTAGTTCATTTTGTGCTGCTGTAACAGACTAGATAATTTAGGAGGAACAGAAATTTATTGGCTTATGGTTCTGGAAGCTGGAAAGTCTAAGTTCAAGGCACTGGCACCTTGGTGTCTGGTGAGGCCGTTCCCTTCTTCCTAGATGGAACCTTGCATGGTGCATCTTTTGGAGGGGAGGAAGGCTGACTGCTGAAATCACAGAAGGTGGTAGGGCCAAGAGAGTGAGAAGGGAGCCAAACTTGCCCTGGGATTAATCCCACCAGTGGCGGCAGAGACCTCATGGCCTAATCATCTCTTAAATGTCTCACTTAATATTGTTACAATGGCAATTAAATTTCAACATTATTTTTAGAGGGGGCAAACATTCAAACCACAGTGTGGTGACTTAACATTTCTTCTGTATAATAAGATGTTTTCTACTATATCACAGAGTTGTTTAGAGCTTGGGATGCATCTTTATCTTTGTATGTCTGCATTTCTCAGCACAGTTATTTGCATATAGTGGGTGTTTAATGCGTATAGATTGGATAAGTAAAAAATGTAGTCCTCCAATAAGCTAACATGACGATTTTTTACAATTTATCAGACCACACCAGTCAAACCCTATCTGTTACTGGCCTTACTTTCTTTGTCCAAAATATCTTTTTATCACACTCTGATCCTTCCTTTTGGCTGAAAAGACCAATACTTCCTTTTGGCTAAAAGGACTGAGACTGTTGGTCTCACGTTCTAAGATCTTCCACGAAATGGAAAAGTGATTAATCCTATGTCAATATTTCTTATCTCTAGGAAAACTTAGGTCTGAGTCAATTCAGGTACACGGTTTAGGGTGGGGAAAGGGGAACATTATTCACTCTAGCAGAATCACAGAGCTGAGTATGATATGGAAATCATTACTATAAAATGATCTTCCCCATGTGTGTGAAGGTACAAAGATATCAAATTGCCCAGAGCGATTTGCTCTTACAATTGTTCATGGTGATTTATTCAACTTCAAGTCTCTTGTAAGTTTCCCAAAGGAAGATAAGGCCAATTACCTGCCGGTGCCTAATCTTTCAGTACGATTACTCAAGAGAACACTTTGGGGCAGTTTTCTGCTTTGATGATATTAAGGTGCATTCACTATTTAACAATGGTGAGATGATTGTCATTCGGAGGACCCATCCTAACTGCACAATGGGTTCTGATTAGGATAAGACCGCAATTGTTGCTGATGAGAGTAACACACTGTAGTTGGCTGTTAGTGCCCCATATCTCCTTAGAAAAAGGTGGCACCTGTAAAAATCAATAATGCATGAGTTGAGAAAGCTCTGCGATAGCATTTCTCTTAAGTCCAGAAGGAATGACAGAATCAAACTTTCTCAGTTTCCCAAGTTTCTCATTTCATTCATATCGAAGAGTTTATGTGAAGCACCTGTGTTGTGCTTTTCACTCTGCCAGCTGTTGTGCATCAGATAAGATAAATATAAGACATTATTCCTACCCTCAAGTAGTTTATAATCTCAATGAGTGAAACAAGACATTTAAACATATACAATTAAAAAGGCAACGCAAGGCAGTATGTGGGCAGGTTGCAAATTATCTAAATAGAGAATAGGATAAGGTTTAAAAGAGAAAGAAGAAAATGTGCTATCCTTAAGGAAAGTTGGACCTAAACCTGATCCATGTTTTATTTGAGGTAAGATGAAATAAGCAAATAAGGAACAGGACCATTGATAGAGCTGTTTATATCTTAGCCTTTTGGGCAGAGGGATGGAGTGCTGAGTAGGAAACTTAAGAATTTTTAAATGAACATCTTGAGTATTCTTAATGTATGTTGTGTTTATTATCCCTGAAGGTGCCAGAACATAAACAACCCATTTCTAATAGTGGTATCTCATTTTGCATTCTTAAAGTGATTTTATTTGCAACTGGGCTATTAATTATCTTCATCAGTGGCAGCCTTTGAGCCATTCATTTCTTTGCATTCTGGTATTTTCCTGCTGTCTCTCTTTGTGAGTGCACTTCTCTCTCTGCAGTGATCTATAGTGCTCAAGAAAGGATTTTTAAATTGACAGACTGAAAGATACCAGTGCCCGGGAGAGTTTATTAAACCCACAGCCAATGAACTTGGTTCACAGCAATGCCTTTAAAAGAATGAGTGTCTGAAAATCTGCAGGGCACTGTATCGTTTTAGCACTGAAAAATGAGACAGGGATTTTGAACAGTGTGAAATGGACATTCTGTTCTGTAGTTGCAAGTGTGTGTGACAGAGGAAGAGATTATGCTAGTGAAAGAATGGAGGAGAAAATATGAACAGGGACAAATTCATGCATGAGGCAGTTTTCCAGGGACTTTTGGAGTCCATTCGTTTCTGAAGGGTCAGGGCCAGGGAACGGGATTCTTGTGGGTGGAAACCAGAAGCTCCACAAAGGGAGATTTTTGCCTCCTTTTTGTTTAAAAAAAGCAAAGCTTTAAATGAAACAGGAAAGCTCCTGGATTATTTAGACACTCACTTGCCTGCAGGCATGGATGGACCAGATGGTTCTTGGAGACCCCATCCAGCCCATGATTTTGAGAGTCTCTGTCTCCTGAGAAGGCAGTTTGTGTTTAATTTAAACATGGTTAAAATATAGACTCTGTTGAACATTCTACAATACTGGCCAAACGGCTCAAATAATAATGCAGTAAATAGTGTTAAATTACATTTCCCAGTATGTTACCTGGATTATATGCTCCAGTTCCTTCTTTCATCCATCTGTTCCTTCTCATTTATTGAGCACTTCTAAGTGGCAGGAGACCAGGATACAAGAATGAATTAGGTGTGACCCCTGACCTTGAAGAGCTTATAGTCCAATGGGGTAAAGAGAAAATTATCAAATGTAATTTGTGATGGAAACTGGATTCGGAGGTCAGAAATGCTTCCAGAGGTGAGCCGAGTTTTCATAACTTGTAAGAGTTCACTAGGTAAAATGTGAAAGCAGATTGCTTCAATAACAGGACTTCAATGAGAAAGTTAAACTCACGTAACATCGGATAAATTTATTTTTGTAAATTGCAACTTATTGTAATGTGCTGTAAATGTTACCAATACATATGTCATAATAATAATTATAAACTCAAAGATGAATGTGTCCAAAAGAAAAATGATTCACTTAGCTAGCTGTCGTTTGGTTATGTTATATACATTTCAAAGAATAATTATTTTCTGTAGTAAGCTAAACTTTGACCAAAGTGCCACATTACATTGTCTTGGCCACTTGCTAGAGACTCAGAAAGTCTGAACTCAAACTCTGCTGATACGTATGTTTTTGAATCTTTAGTTGTTTCATCTGGTTGCTTTTTGGGGTGGGGGAAGGGCTGTTGGAATTATTAACTTTTGATGGCATATTTTCTGCTATTGTTTTTTTTTTTTTTTTTTTTTTTTTTGATGGAGTCTCTCTCTGTCGCCCAGGCTGGAGTGCAGTGGCGCGTGGTCTCGGCTCACTGCCAGCTCCGCCTCCCGGATTCACGCCATTCTCCTGCCTCAACCTCCCGAGTAGCTGGGACTATAGGCGCCCACCACCATGCCCGGCTAATTCTTTGTATTTTTAGTAGAGATGGGGTTTCACCGTGTTAGCCAGGATGGTCTCTATCTCCTGATCTCATGATCTGCCCGCCTCGGCCTCTCAAAGTGCTGGGATTACAGGCATGAGCCACCTCGCCCGGCCTATTGTGGATTTTTAACAGGTTCTCCGGTGCGTGCAAATACATGAAAGCCTTCCTGAGCGTGTTACTTTGGACATAACCCTTAATGCACTTCCACCTGTGTCTTCACCTATTAACCGGGAAATATAATGCCCTTCTTTTACTTCACAGACTCGAAGTGAGAATCAAAGCCATGTGTATGAAAGCCTTCGTAGACTATAAACTAATACCAAGCTAAGGCCTCTGAAAAATTCTAACTTTTCAAACAATTCCACAATGCTCTTGATTTTCAGTTTCCCATCTTCTTACTTTTGAGCCACCTTTCATGTAAAGCTGAATGACTACTCAAGACCAACAGATCCTGCCTAGCAATCTGCGTTCTCTTCTTCAGATCCTCCTATATGAATCACTGCTCCAAGATCTCTTTTGCTGTCATGTAATTAATTGCAGAGCTAATTTGTTTGTTCTCTTGGCTAGGTTTGTTGTCATTTAAGACTCGCCGTGATTTGTAACAGTCTGTGGGCTGAATTACTATAGGGAAAGTGTTGGTAAGTGTGTGTGTGTGTGTGTGTGTAAGCCTGCATGTGCTTGAAGTCATTCAAACTCAGATCTGACAATCTATCAGTAAAGTGTAAGGTGGTGATTCCAGCTCAATATCCTTTACTGAATCATGAGAGGGATCTAAGAGAGAATTCAGTTCAGCCATATCTCTTTACCTGTTGTGGAAATAATGCTAAAATGAATTTGGCCAGGGTTACGCCACAAGGACCAGAACTCAGGTCTCTCAGTGTAGAGCGCTTTCCAGACAGCTATTTTCCTTTCTCATTTTGGTATTTTGAAACCAGTACTGAATGCATTCTTATTTTTATTTTTTCATAATCCAATGCAGTATGTGCCAATGCTATTTTGAGGGAATTTTGGTTCATTGTTCAATTGAGGGCTTCATCTTATTAGCCAGGAAATGAATTGTAGTTCACTTTTCAGAATCATAATCTTGAAAAAAAAGTTTGGACAAAAACATTTGGCTCTTTATGGGTGAGTGAATGGCTCTATTGACATAAATTGATGTGGCTTACAAATTAAGGACAATACGTGAAATAAAATTTAGAAAACCTGGGTTCTTGGTCTTGGTCTCTCTCATGTGGCTGTGAGAATATCAGCATGTCACTTATGTTTCAGAATCTCATTTACTTTTCTGCAAAATGGAGATACAGCTACCTTCTACATAAGATTACTACCCAGTTGAAAATAATTTGCAAATGAGAAAGTTTATATTGTCTGTAACAAATTATGCAAATATATTAATGTTATTTAACTGCATGCTCCAGAGCCCTCTAGCTTTGCTGCCTCTGATAGGTGGTTGAATCAAGCCACATAAAATTCCAGTGTTGTCTGATGGCTCCATAGGAAGTGTCAAGGGTCTTCCTTAAAGCTTCTTGCTTCTAATCTTAAATCACCCTCCTGGTTGAAATGGCAGTAACACATACATTCTAATCTTTAAAAGCTTTGACTCTAGAAATGAGGAGTGTCAGGGAAAAGTCATCTATATATTTAAAGAAACCCGGAAATTAGCTTCAAAAAACTGAAGCATATTCAGCAATATAGAGGGCTAAGTGTTCAGAGCCTTAAATACACTGTAGTTTATTCTGAATGTTCATTTTGAAGCAGAATTTTTGCGATTTCCCCCATGCCCATGTCCATACTAATGTTAACAGATGTCCCACCTTCCAAAACAGAGAGGCAAGCTTGGCAGCTCTTCTCAGTTCGCAAATTTAATTATGGCTTCAAATGTGATAATGGAGCAACCTTTCCAAGTTTTAATTGGATCTGCATTTGGCACAAGCAACCTTCGTTTTTTCACCATATGGGTAACGGCGGTGCAAGGTGCCATTTTGTGCCCTTGATGTGAGTTAGTCAACTCTTGATTACCTGCAGAGGAACTGGCCATGTAGTGGATCTGTCATGGCTCTTCATAACCCCTTCCAGCTATTCCTGCACTTAGTATTTAGCTGGGTCGCCTCCCCACTTTGTCACTTGGGGACTGTAAACTAATTTTAATATTTACTTGGCAGAATGCCGACTATGAATCTGATGCTAACTTATTTGTCACTCCTTGCCATCAGAAAATCCATCCCAGATGTAATATCCACACGGTCTTTGATGTGTATTGTGCTTTATAATTTGCAGAATGCTGAACAGCTTATGTGATCCAGACACCAGTCCTATGGCTAGGCAAGTTAAGCACTGCAGGTGAAGAAATTGAGTTTCAGAAAGGTCGAGTGACTTATCTAAGGCCTCGTAAGTAAGGAATGTGATTTCAGCCTTATGTCTCTCAAGCCAGGGCTCTTGCATCTATATGGTACATTCCCACAAAAGTATAGGGGCTTATTTACATAATCTATTTTGAATTACCTATACTGTGAGTTCCCTTTATTAGTATAGGTAATGCGAAGTTTGAGCTTGAAAAAACATGGGGAAAAATGTAGGGTAAAGAAGCAAGGAAATCTCAATATCATATTCATTAACTTTCTAAACATTCTTCTATGCCCCCCTTCTTAGAATTAAGTATCCTTTTGTGCTTTCAGGAAGAATTGGATGGCAGGACTCCGGTAGTTCATAGAGTAAAGAGCAGGTGAACATGAGAAAAAGTAAGAAGATCTAGGACCAGTGTCTGAGGGAATTAAAATAATTGTCATGGACATGTAAATTTTTAATTCAAAAACATATGTATTGGATACCCATTAGGTACTGCCAAGTATTGGGTTAGACTTTGTGGATAAAAAGGTGACTGAAATACATCGCCTTTGAGGCAATTATTGGCTACTGGGAAAGAACAATAGAAACAAACAATTATGACAGCTAGTTAATAGAAAATTAAAGGTAAGCTTAGAGTGCTATGGGAACCAGAGAAGGGAAAAACTAATTCAGTATGATGGTGAATTTCAATTCTTTCTGGCTTAATTTGGGCACTATGGGAGAGCTGATGCCTTTAATAATCATGAAATTAAAGAAAATCTCTTGAGTCAAGTGAAGATATTATTCCAAATTAAAGCTGAGTGTGTAGAAATACTTACAAAAAAACACTGGCCCATTAAATCTAAAAAAAAAAAAATACTTAATCTTGCAAGACCATAATTCAACCTTTTATGATCGACTGTTTGGGATCATATTTAGAAGGAATCTTTTTGGCCACAGTGTATATCGTCAGCATGAAAGCACAGTGATGAATACAGCAGAGAAATAGCCCTCAGCAACAAAGCAGCACAGATCACTGGGGGATGCAAATCCAAATAACTGAAGGCCTTCTATTTAAAAACATGCTTTGGTCGCAGCAACCATCCTGGAAGATTCCAAAGCACGTTGAAATAGCAATGTTCTGGGCACCAGATGGTTCCTGGAAGTGCTCTGAACAACGTGGTCTGGATTGGGCTCGGGGGTGGATGGGATGAAACCATTTTACGAAATGCCACATACTGTCTAGGTGTAGGGCAAGGAGGTAGCCTCTCCAATTTGTCAAAAACTCATTTTTTGGGCCCCGAGGTCTCCTAGCAGCAGAATGGTTTCTGGAACCTGCCTTTCCTTTCTTGTGCCAAAATAGGAGTATTTACCCAGATGCAAAAGATGACAAATAATGACATTAAAAAAGATTGGAGTGCTTAAAAAATATGGATTTAATTAAGCATTTCTACTATTTGGGGATGGAGGGATTCAGATTCAGAGAGGCACGTGTAAGATATAACTTCTACCATTTCACTATCTCACCACCACACCATGGTCCAAATGCTCTCATTCCTTGGCCTTTCTCTTGGCCAAGTGGGTGGATAACATGGAAATTATTCTTTCTTTAATTTTTTTTCGACCAAATATTAGCTGATTAAAACACACTGCTTCTGGTACAAAAAGAATTCCTCTGTGTGTGTGTGTATGTGTTTATATATGTACTGAGAATATAGCAGAAGTAGTGGATGTTGTACTAATATAGCTTTGGATGATATGAAGGTCTACAATTCCATTTTATATAATTCTGTTGTTTCTTTCCCTATAGGCAGCTATTATGGCATAGCTAGTACAGCTAGTATAGGCCACACTATGAAGTCATTTGGCAGTAGGATTTTCTGAAAAGGGAATGGGTTCCAGAGCAGTGAATTTCAAACCTACTCCTGCCACTTACCAAATCATGGAAATGGCCTACTTCTGCTGAGCTTCTGTTTTCTCACCTGTCAATGCAGATCATTAGTTTCCATTTTACAGAATCATAGCCCCTTTCATTTATTTTTACTTTTTATTTTTTTGAGATAGAGTCTCGCTTTATTGCCCAGGCTAGAGCGCATTGGTGCAATCTCGGCCCACTGCAAACTGTGCCTCTCAGGTTCAAGTGATTCTCCTGCCTCAGCCTCCTGAGTAGCAGAGATTACAGGCACCCATCACATGCCTGGCTAATTTTTGTATTTTTAGTAGAGAAGGGGTTTCACCATGTTGGCCAGGCTGGTCTTGAACTCCTGATCTCAGGTGATCTGCCCGCCTTGGCCTCCCAAAGTGCTGGGATTATAGGCGTGAGCCACTGTGCCCGGCCAGTAGCCCCTTTCAAAGTTTCCCCTAGTTATATCTGGGAGTGCTCAGGATTTTGGCATGTGCATGCATGTGCCCAGGAGCAGGTTGGTGTGTGTTTTTTGCCTCTTCTTTCTTGTCAAGGCCCCTGACTGTGGCTCTGCACCTTTACAGCCAGGCTCCATGGAGTTAGCTGCCATCCATGGTGGCCGTGAAGTCAATGTGCACTGAATTTGTGGCAAATGAATATGAGTTTGGAAATGGGGTTGAGGTGACAAAAATGGCCCTCACTCTAATTCAGCCTCACTTCATAACATGTCTTGAAGAAGCACTATTTATTCCCAGCATCTCACATATCCTTTATCAGACTTCATCATGTGAGTTCTAGCGCAGTTTTCTCTCTTTAGAAGACTTAAAACTGGTTCCTCTGGCTAGCAGGGCGACAGATGCCAGGTAATTCCCCTGCCACTGCTCCCCTGTATCTAATTATCCCCTATATCTTTGATTCGAACTTACCTGCAGTAAATTATCTTCTCAAAATTCAGCATAAAATCTTATGAATATATGTACTCAACAGTGTTACCAGCCTCCCAGTTCTACAAACAACTCGGCTCTGAATCTTGCTTTTGAATCTCTGCACACACCGAAACAGCAGAGAAAGCAGTCAAGATTTCTCAGCAACTGGAAGGTTTCATGAGTTAGCATGCTGCAGCAATAACTCAGAAAGTAGAAACTCTGATACTTATCAGGTCCATTCCAATGACAGATGAATAGAACGTACTTGGTTAGTGCAAATTGAGTTTTGATATCCAGTGTATACTGGATTCATGTGAGTTACAAAGACAGAACAACAGAATTGTGATTCTGTAAATAATAAAAGTTGGACTTATACAGTGCTTTTTAAAACACTTCCAGATTCATCTCACTTTCAAAAACTATTTTTAAAATATGTGTTTAAAGTATACCATAATCTAGGCATATTATGTATCACATCATCATTGTACTTCACAAGAAATAATAAAAATAACTAATAACAATGAATGTAATAGATCACATTTACTGACATGAGGCACAGTTCTAAAAGTTCTAAACATTCGGCCGGGCGCAGTGGCTCAAGCCTGTAATCCCAGCACTTTGGGAGGCCGAGACAGGCGGATCACGAGGTCAGGAGATCGAGACCATCCTGGCTAACACAGTGAAACCCTGTCTCTACTAAAATACAAAAAAAATTAGCCGGGCGAGGTGGTGGGTGCCTGTACTCCCAGCTACTTGGGAGGCTGAGGCAGGAGAATGGTGTGAACCCGGGAGGCGGGGCTTGCAGTGAGCTGAGATCCGGCCACTGCACTCCAGCCCGGGCGACAGAGCGAGACTCTGTCTCAAAAAAAAAAAAAATAGTTCTAAGCATTCTACATATGTTAACATATTTAATCCTCTTTGTGGCCCTGTAAGTTGGATACTGTTATTCTAATTTTACAGATGAGGAAAGTCTGGGTCAGAGAGGTTAAAATAGCTTGTCAAAGTAACATAGCCAATAAATGGTAAAGCTGAGATCTTAAAAGTCTAGGCAATTTATTACGTTTCTTTACCTCTCCTTTATATTCCTTTATACTTATTTACGGCACTTATGACATTGCATAATGGGTACTTGTTTAATATCTTTCTTCCTCCACCGGGTGACGCTCCCTAATGGCAAGGACCATGAGTTGGGTGTACAGTTCAGTGTTGTACTGGCACATGGCCAGAGCCAAAGTGTCTGCAGAATGTAGAACAATTTCTCAGCAAATCTCAGGATTATTTATTGAATTACTCCTTTCTGTTTAGCAAAGTGACTTTGTTAGACAATGAGAAGCAACAAAGAAAATACACGTGAGCCATACTCTACCGTTGTTTGCAATCAATTGGAAAAGTCCTCCCCAGATGAAGACTTATGTGACAATCTGAAAGATAACACTAATGCCAGACAACAAGCTGGTACAGTTAGTGTGTGAGTAAGTCCTACGTGAGTAGCAAATAAAGGCTATGACTCAGAGGAGGGAAGGGCAGCCTTGGGATCCCCTGAGTTGCTCAAGAACACAGAGTTAATGTTCAATCAGGAACTAAAACTGGAGTCTTTCGCCTACCAGACAACAGCTCTTCAGTTACACTGATGTGGGAGAAGGTCAAAAGCCTAGAAGAGAATGAGAGAATAAAAGAAAACAAACATTACTGATTTCCAAATGATCCAAATAGCAGACTCACTGGATTTATAAAACTTTTGAGTTAGTCTCATGTTAATTCATTAAATTATTCACTTAATCACTTACTTGCTTGCTCACCACAGTTAATATTTACAATTACTATGTGCTAAGCTCTGTATTAGGTGACAAAAGTCTCTGGGTTAGAAAGTGGAGTTTGAGAACTTCTCTGGTCAGGCATTCATTTCTTGGCAGCAACTTGGCACTGTGGGAGGTGTTTAAGAAACCACCACTGATTTTGGACTTGAATTTTTTAAATGAGTTGCAGTCAGGTACCTGACTAGTTTTATAGATTCAACTAGCACATTATGTGTCCCCACTATATTTAAACATTGTGGGAATAAAGTGAAAAAAAAAAAAAGTTCCTATACTCAAGAAGATTACAGTGTACTTTATTAGGTTTTATAGTGGGTCTATAAACCAGATGGTGTGGGGGACAAGGTTGGGGAAGATCTCTTCATGAAATGTAAGGTGAAGAATTGTGTAAATTCATTAACGCCTTTGCCAAGTGTCTCTGATCCAGGGCTCACAACTATTCATATTCTGCTTTTTCTCTTGGGTACCAGCAAGCTTGTCATTTCCAGTTCCATTTGTAGTCAGGCATGGCAATGTGATTTGAGTTTTGTGTAACAGAATGGGAGCAAACATGATATGCACCTGCTTAGAAAATCCTCCCGTGCTCTGCCCTCCCTCTGTTTCCCCATTGGCTGGTATAATGAGAGGACTCTGAACCTAGATTTGGGTGAGGCCATGAGATCCAAGAAACTGGGATGAATAATAAACTGCTGACCATTATGGAGTGTGAGATGAGGGAGACATTGTGCCAAGCCACCGTTATTAGGGGGCTGTTGTTTGCAGCAAGTGGTTAATTCTAACTATTCAGTGTTTGTGCTTGACTTACTTAGGGCCAAATCCTCAATATCCGGACACCAGGGGAGGGCATAAGGAAGAATAATAAAACTTGTAACCATAAAATGTGTTCAAATTTACAAAGTACTTTAAGATATATGAGTTTATTTTGGCAACGGTTCTTATAATAACTATAGGAATATAGGGCAGGTAGTATTATGTCCGTTTTACCAATAGAAAACACTAGGCTGTTTGTGTTAGACTGCTTGGAAAGATAAGACTATCAAAATAAACTTTATTTCAGTTAGGGAAAAGTTTCTCCTTAGGACTATATAGGGACTAGGGATTTTGCTAACATAGACTTTAAAATAGCTTAAAAGTCTTTTTCCACTGCCCCCCACCTTCCCTGCTTTAATCGAATACATGAGTCTGAAGTGAAAGGGGAAGAAAATAAGAGAGGTGGGATCATCCTCCTAAGGGGTCATGGTCCTTCCTTGGATATGACCCCACTGGCTGTCCTAGGGCTACTATGATCGAGGAGCATGATTCACACGGTAGTCTCCATGACGTGGCAGTACTGGGCCTTCTCCTTGCCGGGACTACAATAATTAATTGAGGGTGTCCACATAACTTATGAGAGTATAACCTTTGTCTTTCTACTACCAAAGCAGTGTAAGCAGTTCTACTTTCTCTAGGGCATCAAACCTTTGTACAGCCTCTGGTATACCTTTTGCTTATTTTTAGGCATTCGTTATTATGATTTTGCCTTTTGTTCTTTCTCACAAAAAAAGAATTTTCTCATGCAACATTTTCATGTAGCCTACAGGGACCCTGTCCTGGCAGTTATCCATTTCAACTCCCCCACCCATTGAATGTTTCTAATTCATTTTAACTTTTTTAATGTATGCAACTAATATGCTTAGAATTTTCCTAGGCGCAGGGCATATAGAGACACACAGAGTATGACTCTCACTATTAAGTAAATGATCTTTACAGAAATACTTAAAACTATTTAAAACCAGTCAGTATTAATGTTCATTTGGGTTGACTTCATAAATATCTGTTGAATACCGATGCCTTCAACAGGCAACTTACTGTGGTACGTTGTACATGTGAGGATTGGGATGAGTAAAGAAGTAGAAAGACATAAAGCTCATCAGCAAGGAAGATCTGAGGATGAAAGAAAGAACAGGTAATACTCAGGCTTGCCTAAGGCTATAAAACTAGATAAGTCTATTGTTGTAGGCAAGCCATTATATTAGTTAAGACTCTTTTGGCTTCAAATTACAGAAAATGCAATTCAAATTTGCTTGAGACAAAAAGAATTTATTGGCTCCTGTACCTGAAAAATCTAGGACATAGAACTGTGTATTAGTGGGATCAGAAACAAATTTTCTAGTTTCAGAGGTGGTAATTAGAACAGAATCTTTATCTTCTAAATAAGTGAGTTTTATGCATGGAATTAGAATCATTTAATGTAGATACAACATAAGTAAGCTTCAAGACAACCACTTGTTTTTCTTGGAGATAGCAGGGAACAAAATAAAGCATTCCAGCCAAGAGGATAGTTAAGTGGTAACAGAGTCTCACTAATACAGCCAAGCAGATGGGAAAGGTGTCCTGACAGCCCAGGGTCTTCGATCCTCAACAAAGTTGGGTGTTTTATTTGTCCTGCAACATGGGGAAAAAAACATGTCTAATCAGTGACTCCCTAGATGCAATAGCAGAAGGACAGGCTAGTGTGTGTCCTCTTACCTTGGGATGTCCAGAGAGATGAACTCTCTCTTTTACGGAATCATCTATATACAAGTTAGGAAACTCAAGCACATCAAGCTTTGCCAGGCACTTAGGCAATTGAACTAAATTTAAAAAAAAAAAACCCACAAATTCCTTAAAAATATAATTAAAAACCACCTACACACTGTCATTTCAAATATAATAGTTGTATCTATATTTAAATTGTTATGATATTGTCAAGTTGCATTAGTCAGCATTGTATCAGTGGCTAAAAGTTGTTTTTATTTTTTTTTCAAACAGGGTTTCACTCTGTCACCCAGGCTGGAGTGCAGTGGTGCAATCACAGCTCACTATAGCCTCTACCTCCCAGGCTCAGGTGATTCTCTCATCTCAGCCTCCTGAATAGCTCGAACTACAGGTGCACAACTCCATGCCTGGCTAATTTTGTCATTTTTTTGTGTGGAAATAAGGTTTTGCCGTGTTGCTCAGGCTGGTGCCAAACTTTTGGGCTCAACTGATCCACCCACCCTGGCCTTTCAAAGTGCTGGGATTTCAGGCACAATCTAGGAAGCTAGGAGCTAGGAAGGTTGAGGCTGCAGTGAGCTGTGATTGCGCCACTGCATTCCAACCTGGGCAACAGAGTGAGACCCTGTCTTAAAAAAACAAAACAAAACACAAAAGCTTTTAGCCACTGATACAATGCTGGCTGATGTAACTTGATAATACCATGGCAATTTAAATATAGATAAAACTAAAAACTTTAATAATGTTATAGAAGTATACAAGATATCAAAGAAGGAAATTATTTTTACGAAGCTGTATGTATTTGGAGGGCATCAGGTATTTGTGTCAAGATAATATGCAGACCTGACTACATCTAGTTTCTCAAGCAAATTTGCATTCTCCCATTTCTTGGCTGTGCTTTCCTCTGTATAGATTCTTTCTTAGGCAAATTATCTGCTTAAGTTCCCAAGACTGCTGCTGGTAGCACTAGTTTTATTTTCTAGTTCCTCATTAAGCAATAGAGAGAGACTCTTCCTTCCTAACAATTCAAACAAAATTTCTAGACTTGAATCTTAGTGAATTAGGTTGGGTCATGAACGTATACGGAATTAATCACTTCCTGTGAGTCTTGAAGATTTAATGATTCAGTTGGCCAACCTGGATCACATGCCACCCAAGCCACAGGGACTGTGGGATTAAAGAATCATTTAAATAACTACCATGGCATACTTTGATATACTTTACTGTATTAGTTCGTTTTCATGCTGCTGATGAAGACATACCTGAGACTGGGCAATTTACAAAAGAAAGAGGTTTAGTGGACTTACAGTTCTACGTGGCTGGGGAGGCCTCACAATCATGGTGGAAGGTGAAAGGTATGTCTCACATGGCAGAAGATAAGAGAAGAAAGCTAGTGCAGGGAAACTCCCATTTTTAAAACCATCAGATCCCGTGAGACTCATTCACTATCATGAGGACAGCACGGGAAAGGCCCACCCCCATGATTCAATTACCTCCTACCAGGTTCCTCCCATGACACATGGGAACTGTCAGAGTTACAATTCAAGATGAGATATGGGTTGGGACACAGCCAAACCGTATCATTCACAGTTTAAGATCATGGGGAACTACTGCTCCTACTTTACCTAGATTAATTACATCAGAAATGTTTACTTACAGCATTCTCCTTCCTAACGCTTATTTCTTTTTGATTCAAAATTCGGATTGCATGAAAGAAAAAGCAAGTTATAGCTAGCTAGAGCTACAAACAAAACAAAATACAAAAACAAGCACACAACAAAAAAACCCAAACAAATCCAGCAACAAGTATTGGAAGAAGCCTTAGGTATCTCACAGGATCAAAGGAAGAGTTGAACATGCCTGTGGAGATGCAAGGAAAAAAGGTAATCTGTAGAACCTTAGAAGTAGGGGTCCATGGTCTCTTTAGAGTAATGGTATCAATGTCAGTCTACCACAAAGACTTTCAGTCTTATCTGTCAATTAAAATTTCCAGTTTCTTAGGGGAAAGGATTTGATTAGCCATTGCTGGTCAAATGTAAACCTCTGGATCATTCAGCTATTCCTGGGAGACTGAACTATGTAATATAACATGAAAAAAATACCACTACCTTCTTTAGAAAAATAAGGAATGACATTCATGGAAATGCACTTTTGCAATATTGCATAGCTAATAATAGCAGAGCCAGTATTTTAATCCAGTTTTGATTAAATAATTTATATTCTGTAAATAGTACCATGTCTGTTAAACACATTGTGATATCCTGTTTACAATTCTTAAATGTGATGATTTTGTTTTTACATTTGCGTGCCTTCTTTGCACTTTGCTAATTCCTTAATATTAATCAAGCTGTGCTTAAGACATTTCAGTCTGTTCTAGCAAGAGCAGTGTCTGTGGAGGCTGAACCTGCTTGGCATCAGGATTACAAGTAGGATGTGCTCATCAAAGAGGCAAAACTCCCTTGGAAAATTGCTCTCCCTCCTTTAGTGATTCTTCCTGAGAGCTCTTCTCATCTCACTTTTTGTAGGATTTTAAGTTTAGTTTATTTAAGGAATGATTCTGTATCACACCAACTCTATTTCCCATGAATGTACATGATCTGAAAATTACAAATCCTAACAGTTTCTGCTCACAATATGTGAATCTAAGAGTCAAGAGAACATTTCACAGTAAGCATAAAATGTGACAAAACTAGATTAAAAAGACCCCTGGTGATGACATGATTCTGTTAGGGGTGATGAGGCTGTTTTCTTCACCCATTCTGAACAACAGATTTTGACTATGTATCAGTTGCTTTTCACTCATGTCAGGTAATTTCTTACAATAGGTTTTGAAAGTTACACACACATAGACATGCACATTTATTTTATATATATATAATATATATATATAGAGAGAGAGAGAGAAAGAGAGAGAGAAACAGAGAGAGACAGAAAAACTATTAGGACAACACATCTTAGAAGCATAACTATCTATAAAATAAATTGAATTCCATACAACATGGTTTTATGTATTTATCTAATTTTTTATAGTATGATTCTAAGCCTATTCATTAAGGAACATTAGAGTTTTTGCAGTGGCCTTATTTGGTTCCTTTTCTTTCACAATTCTTCTTCATGGACGGTTTTGTCCTGATCTCAGGCAGCTCCTATCCCACACAAGTTTATGCTGCATTAGTCACTTCTACCGTTAAAGAATATTGGAATACAGAAAATTCAGCCTCTCCGCTGACAATTATTAAGGTTTTACTATTAGTCGGGCACAGTGGTTCATCTTTGTAATTCCTGCACTTTGGGAGGCCGAGTCAGAAAGATTGCTTAAGCCCAGGAGTTCAAGACCAGCATGGGCAACATAGTGAGATTCCGTCTCTATAAAAAAAATTTTAAAAAAATTATCCAGGTATGATACTACCTACCTGTAGTCCCAGGTACTTGGGAGGCTGCAGTGGGAGAATCACTTGAGCCTAGGAGGTTCTGGGAGGTTGAGGCTGCAGTGAGCCGTGATCACACCACTACACTCCAGCCTGGGCAACAGAGTGAGACTCTGTCTCAAAAAAAAAAAAAAAAAAAAAAAATTCACTATTGAAGTGCAGAGTCCTCATCTTTTTCTACACCTTGTGAGAACTGCCTGTTGCCATTTTAGCTTCCAATTTTCTGTTTGATCTCTTTGATCTGTAGAAATGAATTAAGCCATTTCTCACTGTGGGATCACTTGGGAAAAGCTCCTCCTTCTGAAGAAATCATTTGACTCTGGTGTAGCATCATCATAATATTCCCTTTATCCTTTAACTCATTGGTCCTCTTCTTCTCCCCCTAGAGCTCCGCAGTGCCACTAGCTAAATGGCTAAGTGGAGTGGTATTGTTCTTAGTATTTCAGGTCAATATCAGTGTGGGCTACAAAAGCACAAGTTTACACAATTTGCAGACAGTGATATGGCAGCGAAACAACTTACGTGATACCTGACCCTATCCAAGGCAATCTGGCTCAAGGGAGAGTAGAGTTACATTCATGAGATGACTTTCCCAGTACACAGAAGTAGAGTAATCAGGCCAACAACAACAAGTTAGCACTGTGCAATCTACAAAGCATCTACAAAACATTTCTACATGTATTATCCCTTTTAATCCTCAAAATGCATTATCTTTCATCTTCACAACACTGAATGAGACGATAATAGGATCCCCTTTTCAGATGAGGCTCAGAAAGGTTATGGTTTGGTTAGAATGTGCACAGAGTTGAGTCTGAATCAAGATCTTGTAGCTCTGGATCCTACCTCTTTTCCTGATGCCTCATAGTTGGTGCCAGAAAAAGTACCTTTCCTAATTTTTGTGTCTTCCTAACACAAATACAATCAGTATTGCCTTTTGCCTGAGTATAAAAGTACAGGTCTTTTAAATGATTCATTAAAAGAGAGACCAGACAGGCAAGAAGGAGATCTCCTCATAGTGCAAATACAAGAAAATCTGCAGTAGATGAAAGATCAGGAATAAACTATAAGTAAAGATCACAAGAACAGAAATGGGGCAAAGAAGGGCTACTTTTTCTATAATCTAAGAATCCACCCAAACTGGACCTTCTCTAACAAACAGAGGAAAACTTACTGTATTCTTTTGCTTCAAAATATTCTGTTCACTTGAAATTTTGAAAATACACATTAAAATTAAATAATAATTCTATAGAAAAAACTTTATATTCTTTAGAATAAATCAATTATCAGAGGTTATGACTAGTAACCTAGTCATAACAAAGGCAAAACAGTAAAGTGTAGGGTTCTTGCTAAGAGAATCTTTTGCAGCAGCCAGAGGAGTTCCTTTATAGTGTTGAACAGAAGCCCAATGTGTGCACAGGGTTATATTTTAGGTGATAAAGGAGACTTTCTAACATCTTTTCTCTCTTTGATTCTATAAAGATCAAATAAAAATTCTGTTCATTTTAAGAGAAGCCTAAAATATGAGAAGCAGCCAAGGTTCCTTTTCTCAGTGTGACAGTGTTGCTGACACACAGCCGGAGACTGATTTATCATCACATTTAAAGAAAGCCTTTAACAAATGACAACACATGTGCGCATTAGGCGGTTCCTTTGTCTCACATAAAACAAAGTGATAAATGGTATATGAATTTTAAAGGCATAATTCCTCAAATGAAAACTCTAAAATATGAGAGTTAAAATATCTGAATTGCTGGTGATTCCCCCATTTCAAGTTTTTGTATGGCATTCCATGGGATAATATTGAGAAAAGTTAGCTAAGAGTCTGTTAGTCGCTTCTCATCTCAATGCCAGTCTTACATCACCATTTCTATGCTTCGTATTTATAAAATGCATTGTGATTTTCATTTAGAAAGCTGAAGTGGGTTGGTTTCATCACAAACCTACCCCTACCCCTCTCTTCTACGATATCCACTTTTTATTTCTGACAATTAAATTAGGATTCCTTAAAACAGAGTAGACCAGGAGCATACAGTTAATTCATAAATCTTTGATTTTTATGTGAGAATGTCAAAAACATCAAGTCAAGAGAAAGTCAAGGAATATTCCAAAATTTTATATAGCATCTATCAACATGGGATCTATGGTAACCCCATACCTCCATTTCACGCACGTACTTTCTTTTTCTATGAAGGTTCAGTTTGAAATTTGACCCCCTTAGGATTTTAAGCAGCCATATTTGGCATGAAAGTCAAGACTGGGGCTGGTAAAATACAGCCAGCCAATAGGCCAATTTCAGCAAACTGACTGCTCTTACAAATAACGTTTTATTGGAACACAGCCACACCCATTTGCTTATGAATTGTCTGCAGTTACTTTCATACCATAACCACAGAGTGAAGTAGTTGTGATGGTTTGAGGCAGAAAAGCCTAAAATATTTACTATATGAACCTTTAAAGAAATAGTTCGCTGACCCCTGCCTGGTCTAACCTAATTCTGATTAGTGTTATAGGGCTGAAAGCAAGATATTTTTTTTCCTTCTTGATTCTCTCATATATAGAAAACTATTTTTTCAATTAAAAATCTATTATTTGAAAGTTTATCAGAACTGGCTGTAACCCAGATACCTTTTTTTTTTTTTTTTTTTTTGTATTCAAAAGAAAGCTATTAACCCTGACAGACATTTCTCAGTCTGTGCTTTTTTCTATTTTATCATTTTAAAGTACATCAAATAGAAAGATGAAAAAGCATTTGCAGGCTACTTGGCTAGCTTCACAAATTTTCCCCCTTCCTACCAGCAGAAATCTCCAAATGACTTTTTCAGGGACTATAAATCGCTAAACTTCTACTTCTCACCTGCCATTCCACCCCTGACCTGCAACTACTTTTCCAATGCTCAAAGTGGTTGGTCCTGACAGAAACAGAAGGGCCCTTTTAGGTAAAATAGCTCTAATTTTCACAGGAATTTTCCTAGTCACAGAAATGGAGTTTACAACAAGGAAATAACACTCTCTTTAGTGGGTTTGAGTTGCGATCCTGAAACTATAAAGTTTCCTCCAAACAGTCTGCTCATAAATCCTTTTAAGTATGCAGTCCTTAGCACAAGTCCCTACTAAATTAAATATCAAGCAGAGCTAGGAAAGGACTAGTAGGTACGTTCGATTATTTTATAAGGTTGGGATACAGAAAGTGGCACAGGAATTTGAAACTCTGATTGCTGCTTCTCCCCTGTTGCTCTTTTAGTCTCCTGAAGAGTGTCAAAAGTTCCAAGCTCATGCTCTCCTAGCTAAACATGTTCAGGCTTTTTGTCCTCAGTTCTGACACCAAGCACTAATTGTACATACCCAGAAAGCACAGGGAATTCAGTGTGGTTTTTCTTTGTATTGTTGAGATTATTTCTTTAAACAAGAAATTTTCATCTTTGGGGCCCTTGGCCTCATTTTCTGAGGCAATAAAACAATTCAGCAGTGACTCGGTAACTTGTAAACTTTTGTCTCAGACACCTCATCTCAATAATTCTGCAAGCCAGAAGTTAAATTTTCCAGATATCCCCTCCCCCAAAATATTGAAGAGTAAAACGAAAATCATTGTAATATTAAAAGAGAAACTAGAAACATGGATATATTCCACAACTCAAGGAACTCAGGTTATTTGGACAATGTGCAATAATTGAGTTATAATCCTTGCCTGCTTTTAGCTAGTTACATGACCTGAGAGAGTCATCGTGTAGAACTGGGTTTGTTAAATGATTAGGCTTGGTTTTTAAAGTCTTTCTTGTATACAGATTCAGATTGTATTCAAATTCTGAACTGTGAGGACTGTCAATCTCTGGGACAGGTTTTTAGAGAAAGGCAGTCTTAAAAGATTTACTCTCCTGTGTTATTCCCCCATTGGCCTCAAATAAACTTATATGGAACTTGCAGAGCAGCACAGATCCTTGAATACCCTTGATAAGATAAATGACTCTTCTGTTTAGAAGGCTGTGCTCCTTGACCAAATGTACATCATTGGCAGGTGCCCAAGTAGAATGGTGAGAGAAAGAGAAGGTAGCTGTCTTCCCTGCCAGATCAGCTGAAGCAACCTTGGCCCTCAGGGCAGATGTGTTATAAGCAGATGGCCTTCACATGCCAAAGGGAACTGCACCATTTTACATACTGTCTCATCTAGAGCCAAGGGAGTAAGAAGTAAGTTATACAAATTCTTTCCTAGGCCTGTAATTTTATGATTTTATAGCTAATGAGGCTTTGATTTTCTTAAGTCTACAATTGAAACTTTGATAACCACACATTTTTACTGAGATGAATCTTGCCTTAACAGCTGCAAGTGGGACATGGTTCATTAGGGACCTCTATATTATAAGACATGTAATCCTCCCCTTAGTTTTTATAGAAAAAAACTCTCGAGAATGACACTATAATATTTGACCTTAATAACTGCACCTGGAGTCATTCACCAAGAATACCAGAGGGCTTTTGCCAACAAATTTAGCTCTGTACATTAGCAACACAATGATTCTGAAATCGCATTCATCTGTACTTTTTAGGAGGTTCTAAAGCAGCTCAGTCAGCCTTGATGAATTAGTTCTTTCTGTAAAATAGAGGGATGAGAGAACTCACTATTAGTACCTTTTATAGAAATGGCATGAATCCAAATTGTTAGTAATTTAAGATGCATATTTCAGAAGTGCATGAATTAATTCAGTGAAATGGATGAGATTAAAAATAAATTTGCTCTAACCTTTTGTCGTGAAATTAGTACATGGAGATGTTATAATGAATGGGAGGTGTGGTAATCCAGCTCACTTAAGGATTTAAATCCATAAATGTCTTTTACCACTGGTGTTCCATTCAGCACTCCTGTGCACAGGCAGACTGCTGCCTGCCTGCTGAGGCCAGTGATTCTTCTATATTCTTTCTGTGTTGGCAAACACTCAGAAAGCATCATCCTTGAGACCATTCAAGAGCAGAAGTGTATGTTGGGGGAAAAGAAAGAAAAGAAAGAAAAGCTATATCATTCAAGTTCCAGGGAAGAAAATGCACAAACAACTTTATTCAACCCCTATCTTTGGGTAAGAAAATTAAGGTCAGTCTTACAGGAAGTCTTCAACTCCATGGTCCCACCCACAAGAAAGCCATTCATCCTCACTGCCAATGCCCTGGGTCAAGATTCTTAGCTTTTACACTTGGAAAACTAACTGCAGTAGCACTGGTTTTTTCTTTTCAACCAGTTTCTTTTGTCTCCAGCCTGCTTGCTTTCAGAAAGCTCTTGTTAACAGAAAGAGCTTGCTAAAATAGAAATTAGAGCTGATCATTTCCATGTTTTAAATCCTACATCTCCCACAGTAATCATGATAAAATTCAGATTTGATAGAGGAGGACTCGAGGCCCTTCCTTCACTGTCTGGGCTCTATCTGTACAGCTAAGGAGTGCTCTGCTCCTGTCAAATCAATCTATGTGCAGTTTCCCAAATGGTTCTGTGTTCTCTTGTCTCTGATCCTTTGTGCATGCCTTTAATTTCTCGTTAGGTCTAAAATTTGAAGGATGAAAAAGGATAGTTAAAATGTATTGGGCACCTAATTATAAGCCAGGTATAATTCTGAGGATTTTACATTTTTTTAATGCATTCAGTTCTCCCAGCAACAGTATGAAGTAGGTACCCTCAGTATCCTGGCTTCATAAAGGAGGAACTTGAAGCATAGAGCAGTTAAGTTCCCTACCTGAGGTTACACATAGAGTAAGAGTTACATATGGGATTCCAGGGCATATGCTCATAGCCAAGGTGTTACACTGCTTCTAGGTCTCATGAGGCATTTACTCATCCTTCAAAATCCAGTTCAGAGGGCATTTTCACTGGGAAACTCCTGTGATGCCCCCACCTCCCGCTGCATCTTATGGAGGTGATGCGCATCTGTGTTCCTTAGTACCCCATGTGCACCCCCCGTTGTAACACAGACAGCATTGTACATGCTAGCATCTCCACAGTCTCTCCTGCGTTTCCATGCCTTGTGCTCTGTAAACATCTGTGGATTGGAGAATAACTCGTTTTCAAAAGAAATCATTTCCTTTTGTTTTAAAATGTTCTATATTTCTAGTGAGTAATTCAGTCCTTAGTAGACAGTGAGTACTCAGTAAGTGTTGGGCCAAATGAAAGAGCAAATGGGTTTATGAGATCTTTCTTGGTGCCCATATGAAGCAGGAGTAGATCAACTTCCATTAATATGGCAGTTCTCCTTATTTTGCTTTACCGTGCTTTTTGTTGTTGTTGTTGTTGATTGTTTTTGCTACTCCATCAATTACAAATACCACTACCCCACATGACTATACAACTGTAAAGAAAAAGCTTCTCTAGTGTAGGCTTTGATTTATAGGGTATAGCACACTTCTTAACTTTAGCACAATAATGAAAATAATTACAACAGAATTTTTTCAGATTGATATTTGATATAGCAAGAAAGGGAAAGAAACATCTACTATGTGCCAAGTCCTAGTCCAAACACTTTATAGGATTTCATTTAATTATCATAGGATTCTTTTAGGATAAGTATTATATATCTTCATCTTACAGATGAGAAAATTGAAGATCAGGGTGATTAAGTTTTTTATCCAAAATCATATAAAGAGTAATTCGCTGAGTGGAAACCCAAACCTAGACCTGCCTGATTCCAAAGAATATACCTTATTTAAAGCATGGCCAATGAAATGGTGTCTGAGGTCAGGGTTGGTGCCTATGTAAGTGACCACTCTCTGAGACTACAACTTCAAGTAGATTCAGAAATAAAATAAACCTAATTAACTTCATTATTCAATGGCAGGATTTGTATTGAGTTTGCCAGTAGAGTAGAAAGAAGGCATCATTGCCTAGTGATCAAGAGAGCAACTCTGTTGCTAGACTGCTAGTTTGAATCCCTCCTTACTTGCTGTGTAACCTTGGGCAAGAGGCAGAACCTTTCTGTATACAGTTTCTCTACCTGAAAAACAGGCACAATAACAAAACCTACCTTACGTAGTTATTAGACCCTGACTCCTGATCTATGGTTTAGTTAGAGCTTTCTTGCCAGCATTGCAGCACTAGATAAACAGGAATCTCATGCCTTCTTAGCTTAGTGCATCTGCTGTCTACTTTTGTCCAACTCCAAAATGCCACTGCTTATCATGCTACCTGACTTCAAACTATACTAGAAGGCTATAGTAACCAAAGCAGCATGGTGCTGGTACAAAAACAGATACATAGACCAACAGAACAGTACAGATGCCTCAGAAATAACACCACACATCTGCAACCATCTGATCTTTGACAAAACTGACAAAAATGAGCAACGGGGAAAGGATTCCCTATTTATTAAATGGTACTAGGAAAACTGGCTAGCCATATGCAGGAAACAGAAACTGGGCCCCTTCCTTGCACCTTATACAAAAATTAACTCAAGATGAATTAAAGACTTAAATGTAAAACCTAAAACCATAAAAACCCTAGAAGAATACCTAGGCAATGTCATTCAGGACATAGGCATAGGCAAAGACTTCATGACTAAAAGACCAAAAGCAATGGCAACAAAAGCCAAAATTGACACATGGGATCTAATTAAGCTAAAGAGCTTCTGCACAGCAAAAGAAACTATCATCAGAGTGAATAGACAACCTACAGAATGGGAGAAAATCTTTGCAATCTATCCATCTGACAAAGGTGTTGTAATATCCAGAATCTACAGGGAACATAAACAAATTTACAAGAAAAAAAAACAAACAACCCCATCAAAAAGTAGGTGAAGGATATGATCAGATACTTCTCAAAAGAAGTTATTTACGTGGCCAACAAACATATTTTAAAAAGCTCATCATCACTGGTCATTAGAGAAATGCACATCAAAACCATAATGAGATACCATCTCATGTCAGTTTGAATGGCGATCATTAAAGAGTCAGGAAACAACAGATGCTGGTGAGGATGTGGAAAAATAGGAACACTTTTACACTGTTGGTGGGAGTGTAAATTAGTTCAACCATTGTGGAAGACAGTGTGGTGATTCTTCAAGGATCGAGAACTGGAAATACTATCTGACCCAGCAATCCCCATTACTGGGTATATATCCAAAATATTATGAATCATTCTACTATAAAGACATATACACACATGTATGTTTATTTCAGCACTATTTACAATAGCAAAGACTTGGAACCAACCCAAATGCCCACTGATGATAAACTGGAATGTGGCGCATATACACCATAGAATACTGTGCAACCATACAAAAGAATGAGTTCATGTCCTTTGCAGGGACATGGATGAAGCTGGAAACCATCATCCTCAGCAAACTAACACAAGCACAGAAAATCAAACACCGCATGTTCTCACTCATAATTGGAAGTTGAACAAGGAGAACACATGGACACAGGGAGGGGAACATCACAAACTGGGGCCTGTCGGGGGATAGGGGGTAAGGGGAGGGAGAGAATTAGGACAAATACCTAACAGATGTGGGGCTTAAAACCTAGATGACGGGTTGATAGGTGCAACAAACCACCATGGCACATGTTTACCTATGTAACAAACCCGCATGTTCTGCACATGTATCCAAGAACTTAAAGTAAAATAATTTTTAAAAAATGCCACTCCTCATTCCAGGCTCTCCTGCATGATGGGTGAAGGCATGGGATTATGAATCCCAGACATCCTTCTGCTAATGCACTTCTTTTCTCAGGAAGTGACAAAAGTTTTTTTTTTTTTTTGTCTCAGCTCTAACAGTCATGTAGTTTATGTCTACACCATGCTGTACAAATTACAGTCAATTACTTAAGGTTAACAATAGGAATTCCCAGTAGTAGTAAAGAAACTAGCTATTTGTAAGTCATTTGTAGTAATCTTTAGTAACTGATAATTAGGCACTAATTAGTTCATTTGCTTAGTGTTGTTTTCACGTAGTAAGACGCTTAGTGAGTTAATTACAAGAAAAGAATTGAGTGGTAATTAAATGTCAATTAAGGAGTTTTATATGTAAGCAAAGTACCTTGGTTAAATAGTAATGTTTAAAACTAAAACGATGAACTAAATGATTCAAGGTAATGTGATGAGAATTGTTCTGTTCTTATACTGATTATCATGGTGCATTAGTCTTGCTTGATATGCAACAGATTAAACAAATCTTAGGTTATTAGAGTTTCTCAGTTTTAGCTCCATTGACATCTTGAGCTTAATAATACTTTTTTGTAGTGGGTGAGGGCTGTACTATGTGTCGTAGAATGTTTAGCAGTATCATCATCCTTTACCCATTAGATGCAGTACTTTCTCAATTGTGACAAATAAAAACGTCTCCAGACATTGCCAAATGTCCTCTGTGGGGGTGGGGATGCGGAAGCAAAACCCCCTCCAGTTGAGGATACTGGGCTGTCTCCTAATATTTTGTTTTTGTTGTGTTTTTCTTCAAGATTACTTTATTTTCATTACTTATGTGAAGTTGTATTTTTAGAGCTCATGATAACATCTGAGGGCTCCACTGGCCAAATATATTACCAAGAATTAACTGCTACAGTGGTAAGAACACTGAATTTGGTACCCAAAGACTTCAGCTCAGAGTAAGTGTCCCCCACCATTACGTGATCTTAGGTGAGCCATATAACATCTTTGAATATAAGTTTTCTCATCTGTGTGGCAAGGAAAAGAGAATAATCTCTAGTTTTGTGTAGGATTCTAAGACTTCTGAAGTAAAAACAAACCAATACTTTGCAATATGATTTTTCACCCTTAGTCACAAAGATAGTTTGGGATCATCCAGAACCTTCCTTGACCAATTATCTATTTTTCAAATTCAAATATTATTGAGTGCTTTCTACATGCCAGACACTTTTTCTAGGCACTGAAGACAAATTAGTGAACAAAATAGACTAATTCATGTTGTGTTAGAGTGAGACAGTGCGTGGACACACAAAAGCAGAGTTGGGGTAAATAATTTAGTTATAATAGGGTGATGTAGAAGTTCCTACTGAGGAGAAAAGACTTGAAAGAATGGGGAAATGAGCCATGTGGGTATCAGGGAGGAGATTGTGGTGTCCAAGATTGAGAAAGAGCCAGTGCAAAGCCTATTTCCTTTTTCTTATCCAAAAGGCAAAATGTTTATTAACCTAAGTGGACATTATAACTGAAATTGTTGCGTATAATGTTAAAATTAGGTATTTTATTATAAATGTCTCATAATTTTCCTTTTAAAGGACATTAATATGTGTCTACAAGATATTTTAAAATAAGCATATGTATGCCTTTTAATACAATGTTTGGATGATTTTAATAAATGGGGAATAGTACGACTAAGAATAGTGAAAGAAAAGTTTTATTAAGAGTCAATTACGAAATAGGCAAACACTGTTGTGTTATTGTCTTTCTGTAACATTAAATTAGTTACTCTTGTCAGATTGAGTTTTTGACAATAATATTTTAGCACTACATTAAGAAGTCACACTATGACCTTTACAATTTGAAATCTTCCAGATAACTATAAAAGTTCTACTCAATGTAATTGGAAAGTCTCAATGTAAATCTCTCAGCCTAGATGATCCTCAGCCATCTGTCCTCAGCTTAGATAATCCTCAGGAAAGATGTAAAGGAATTCTATTCCCCAAATTATTGCATGCGCATAATAGTTAGTCTGTGGGCTTTATACTTAAAAAATTAACCAATTAATATATATTTAGGAGTATAAGCACAGGCTTCTTACATGCATATATTATGTAATAGTCAAGCCTGGGCTTTTAGTCTACCCATCATCCAGCTAGTGAACATTGTACCCAATAGGTAGTTTTTCAACCCTCAACCTTCATCCCTCTCCCATCCCCCACTTTCATACTCTTCAACGTCTATTATTCCATTTTGTAAGTTGATGTGGATGCATTGTTTAGCTCCCACTTATAAGTAAGAACATGCAATACTTGACGTGCTGTTTCTGAGTTATTTCACTGAGGATAATGACCTCCAGTTTCAGCCGTGTTGCTACAAAAACCATGAAGTCACTCTTTTTTATGACTAAGTAGTATTCCATTGTATATATGTACCACATATTCTTTATCCATTTCTCTGTTGATGGACGCTTAGGTTGATTCTCTATCTCAGCTATTGTGAATGGTGCTGCAATAAGCATACAAGTGCAGGTATCTTTCTGTTATAATGATTTCTTTCCCTTTGGGTATATACTCAGTAGTGGGATTGCTGGATCGAATGGTAGCTCTATTTTAGTTCTTTGAGAAATCTCTATATTGTTTTCCATAAAGGTTGTACTAATTTACATTCCTACCAACAGCATATAAGTATTCCCTTTTCTCCCCATCCTTGCCAATAACTGTTGTTTTTAGATGTTTTCATAATAGCTATTCAGACCAGTGTAAGATGGCATCTCATTGTGGTTTTAATTTACATTTTTGTGATGATCGGTGATGCTGTACATTTGGTCATATACTTGTTAGCCACTTTTATGTTTTCTTTTGGAAAGTGTGTTTATGTCTTCTGCCCACTTTTAAAAATGATTAATTTTTGTTTCAATAGTTTTTGGGGTGCAAGTGGCTTTTGGTTACATGGATAAGTTCTTTAGTGGTCACTTCTGAGATTTTGGTGCACCCATCACTTGAGGGTTGTACACTGTGCACGATACGTAGAGTGAATTTATCATTCACTCTCTCCCAACCTTCTCCCCCAAGTCCCCAAAATTCATTTTATCATTCTTATGCCTTTACATCCTCATAGCTTATCTCTCACTTACAAATGAGAACATGCAATATTTGGTTTTCCATTCATGAGTTACTTCACTTAGAATAAAGCCCTCCAGCTCCATCCAAGTAGCACAAAAACATTATTTCATTTCTTTTTATGGCTGAGTAGTATTCCATGGTATATATATATCACATTTTCTTTATCCACTCGTTGGATGATGAGCATTTAGGTTGTTTCAAAATTTTTGCAATTACGAATTGTGCTGCTATAAACATGTGTGCGCATGTGTCCTTTTTCTTTCTTCTTTTTTTTAAAATTTATTTATTATTATTATACTTTAAGTTCTACGGTACATGTGCATAACGTGCAGGTTTGTTACATATGTATACTTGTGCCATGTTGGTGTGCTGCACCCATCAACTCGTCAGCACCCATCAACTCGTCATTTATGTGTCCTTTTTCATATGACTTCTTTTCCTTTGGGTAGATACCCAGTGGTGGGATTGGTGGATCAAATGATGGTTCTACTTTTAGTTCTTTGAGGAATCGCCATACTGCTTCTGTAGTGGTTGTACTAGTTTACATTTCTACAGTGTAATGGGGTTCTCTTTTCACTACATCCATGCCAACATCTATTGTTTTTTGACGTTTTAATTACAGCCATTTATGAAATGTAAGGTGGTATCTCATTGTGTTTTTAATTTGCATTTCCCTGATAATTAGTGATGTTGAGCATTTTTTATATGTTACTTGACTGTTTGTATATCCTCTTTTGAGAATTGTCTATTCATGTCCTTTGCTCACTTTTTGATAAAATTATTGTTTTTTTTCTTGCTGATTTGTTTGAATTCCTTGCAGATTCTAGATATTAGTCCTTTGTCAGATACACAGTTTGTAAATATTTTCTCCCACTCTGTGGGTGGTCTGCTTACTCTGCCAATTATTTCTTTTGCTGTGCAGAAGCTTTTTAGTTAAATTAGGTTCTATTTTATTTTTGTTTTTGTTGCACTTGCTTTTGGGGTCTTAGTTATGAAGTCTTTGCCTAAGCTAATGTCTAGAAGAGTTTCTCCTATGTTATCTTCTAGAATTTTTATGATTTAAGGTCTTAGATTTAAGTCTTTGATCCATCTTAAGTTGATTTTTGTATAAGGTGGAAGATGAGGATGCAGTTTAATTCTTCTGCATGTGGCTTGCCAGTTTTCCCAGCATCGTTTATTGAATAGAGTGTTCTTTTCCCAATTTATGTTTTTGCATGCTTTGTTGAAGATCAGTTGGCTGTAAGTACTTGGCTTTATTTACAGATTCTCTCTTCTGTTTCATTTTTATACTAGTACCATGCTGTTTTGGTAACTATAGCCTTGTAGTATAATTTGAATTTGAGTATGTGATGCCTCCAGATTTTCTTTTCTTTTCTTTCTTTTCTTCTCTCTCTCTCTCTCTCTCTTTAGCTTAGTATTGCTTTGGCTATGAGGGCTCTTTTTTGATTCCATATGAATTTTAGAATTATTTTGTCTAGATCCATGAAGAATGATGATGATATTTTGAAGGGAATTGCATTGAATCTGTAGATTGCTTTTGGCAGTATGGTCATTTTCACAATATTGATTCTACCCATCCATTGAGCATGGAATGTATTTCCATTTGTTTGTGTCATCTATGATTTATTTCAGCCATATTTTGTAGTTTTCCTTGTAGAGATCTTTCACCTCCTTAGTGAGGTGAAAGTATATTCCTAGGTATTTTATTTGCTTCTTTTATTCCCTTCTACTCAGTATAAAAACATTGTCTATTCTGAGAACTGCCTCTTCTGTAGTGCTCCCCTGTCTTTATCAGTGTTATCTTTTTTCCTGTGCACCTATTGTTCCTGCCGTGTTCAATTGGAATTCATTTTCCAGCAGTTTCCCTGAGTATGGGGTTTTGTACTCAAAGGGGGCTTTGGTTTATTAGTTTTGAGAATGCATAGGGTCCATATTTCTTCTGGTGTTTTCAGATCTCTTCATGGATTCCTGGTACTCAGATGGCTATGAAGAAGAGTGCAAGCTGTCTCCCAGAGTTTGCTGCTCTCCCCACTAGGCCTGCTGTGTGTGCTCTGCCGTGAGTACCTGTGGACAAGCTTGGGACTCTCCTGTTCTCAGGTGTGCATGATGTCCAGTGATTTCCCTTTGCCTCATTCCAAATAATTCCAAATAAATGCTGATATTACAAGGACCTTTTGGCTCTAAACAGTCTTTCTTCACCTGTATGTATTTTGCGGCTCAGGGGAGTAACGTTGTTACATAGTTTTGTTATGGATGTCATCTGTGTGACTTTTGTTTTGCTATTTTAGTTACTCCATCTGTTTTAATGAGACGATTCAGAGAGAATCTTATACTATATAGGGCCACCACTATTGCTATCATCCCAGCATTCCATCTGATGCATATTTTAATCCCATGCTATTGTATGTAACTACATTTCTGAAGCTACCTCAGAGAGCCTTTTGTCTAGAAAAGAGGGTTAAATAAGTTTAGAGAAAGGACACATGACATACCACCTCTGCCCTCCTCATAGTCCACTTCCAGGAAGCAGACATAATCTTTCTAAAAGCTGCCCTTTCTAATGCACTCTACATAAAACTTCATGGCTTAGAAATCTATGAAAGGAAAATATAGGCTTCATGATGTGAGGAAATAGAGGGTTTCTTCTCTTGGCACATTTTTTTTTTTTTCAGACATAACACTCTGTTAACAGTTCCACCCAAGCCTTCAGAAACTTGAGAATTATTTGGAATGTGGAGGGATGAAATGGAGTGGGGACTGGGAGAAGTGGGGTAAAGGAAAATGGTGGAGATTATGCTAGCCCCAGGTTCTTAAGTCTCATTACTTCTTACAAGAGCAACGTGCAGCAACGTTCTGAAGTTTCTTCTCCATGCCCCACACTTTGTCCCTTAACGACTGGGCACGTCAGACTTACTCCCACCAGAAACACGGTGGGGAAAAATATCCTGGAGTAAATGAGAGTAAATGTAATTTCATCAGCACTGCCCTTAAGCTTTTATTCTGAATATTCTCTTTTCAGAGCCTTGTTGTTTGGAGTCCTCTAGAAACCTGAGTTTCCCGATCCTACTAAAGGTGTGCTGAGCACAGCATCAGCTCAAACCCAGATGTTTCTGATTTTAACTTAGCTTTAAGGTGTTAAGGGAGATGAGCTTTGAATTACCTTTGGGAAAATAATCTCCACTTTACTATTATGAAACAAATAAATCTTTACTAGTATTAAAAAGACACTTCAAAGTTTTTTCTGCCTTTTTATCCCTCACCAAACCTTACTTTCTAAATGGCATATTACTGAATAAAGTGTAAACGAATCAGTACCATATGGCTTAATCTTCTCTTAAATCCCATTTGGGCGTGGGAAATTAATTGACAAACTCAGTGGAAAAGCTTTCTTTTGGTGTTTGGAACCCCGAATTTAGGAAGCATGACAGCGATCGTTTAGGGACTCCGGTTCCACTTAATGCCTTCTTCCCTATCAACAAGTCTTATAGGGCTAATGGGAATGCAGCTTTCAGAGCTGACTACCTCAGACTCTGGGTCTCAATTTCCCCTCTGTATTTATTTCTCTGAGATTTTATTAGGAAATGCACATCAGTTAAGTGCAAACCAAAGGGTTTGTTGCCTCCTGTGAACTGAGACCATCAGGCTTGGGCAAATGCAGAGATTGGGAAAAGCAAGTCAGGCTGTTTCTTAGCTATTAAATGTTTCAGAAGTTCCATGAATGCTAAGCATCCCGTAGAGAACTCAACATGAGATAAAAGAGGTTTATGATTAGTCCGTGAAGATTATTTTTCAGGTTTCTCTCTATGGGCAAATGTTAATTAAGATTCCTTTGTGTTTGCAAGTGTGTAAATGGGAAAGTCAGTGAGGTACGTAGGAGTATGGGTTTTTGGAGTGTTGAAAATCGTTCAAGACACTTCTCTGCCTCTCACTAGTTACGTGACTGGCCAAAAAACTGAGCTGAAACTGCAGGTGTATTGCGGGGGCTGTTGGGAACACCATTGAGCTCTTGCCTAAGGCTCAGCTAGGGGTAAAGTACAGGGTAAGCCCCTGTAGGGCTGAGGAACTTCGGGCTAACAAGGTAAAAATCAATCAAGTCAGCACCCTCTGCTTAGATTCCAGTCAGTTGCTTCAGACATGTTGAATAAGTGATTAAGAACTATAGAAATTACATTATCAGCCAGGCGAAGGCAATTTGATTTCTCTTTTCTGGTAACTCACTCCCATCACTTAATACATAAGTAACTGCCCTCTTGCCTGCAAAATAATTTATTTTGCTCTTGCCTAATCCTGTACCTTTTCCCTGAAAAAGGGGAGGGTAAGGGGACTCAGGTACATGTTAGAAATTGCATCCACTCCATTTTGGCTATGAGTCTTAATCTCATAAGCATCTATTTCCTCATCTGTAAAACGAATAGGGTTATAGGATCTCATAGCATTACAGTGAAGTACAATGATATATTAATATCTATTTAACATGTTCAATCCAATAAATGGCACTTGATAGGGATCATTGTTAGATCTCTTCTAACTTGCTATCTCCTGGTTTATAAAGTGCTAGACGTTAACAATGAGGGCTATTGTATCCTGAAGGTGATAGGACCGGGTTATTGTGAAGTTCAGGTAGTTCTGCTTGTGTGTAATTTGATTGAATGCTTTAGGGGTTAGAATGAGTCTTGGACAGGTTATCCTGAAAAGCCCTTTAAAAGACACACCTATCAAAAGCAAGGTGCCCCTGAAACCTGAAGCTGCTGTTTTGTAACACTTTCACATGTGGGAATGGAGCTTTGTTTCCCCAGATAACCACAAAATTCAATCAGTGTAATTATAGAAATCACAACTAACTCATATTTTTTTTTTTTGCTATTTTATGTTGCTTTATTATCTTTGTCACTAGTTACTTTATGGTTATTTTGTTACTCTCACAATGTTTTGAGACACAGACTTCAAATAATTAATTTGAATATTTTGGGAAAAAATTAAATAAAAATGCGTGGAGAATAATATATATATATATATATATATATATATATATATATATATATATATATACATATATATATTTTTGAGACAGAGTCTCACTCTGTCGCCCAGGCTGGAGTGCAGTGGCCGGATCTCAGCTCACTGCAAGCTCCGCCTCCCGGGTTCACGCCATTCTCCTGCCTCAGCCTCCCGAGTAGCTGGGACTACAGGCGCCCGCCACCTTGCCCGGCTAGTTTTTTGTATTTTTTTTTAGTAGAGACGGGGGTTTCACCGTGTTAGCCAGGATGGTCTTGATCTTGTGACCTCGTGATCCGCCTGTCTTGGCCTCCCAAATTGCTGGGATTACAGGCTTGAGCCACCGCGCCCGACCCGTGGAGAATAATATTGCTAACATCTATGTATCCACTATAGAAATTTAATAATTGTGAAATTGGCAAATTTATTTTACTTCTAATTTTTGATTTAAGTTGAAATGTCTCTATACCTCACTAATCCTGTTCCTCTTACTCAATGCCAATCCTATCGTTAACTTTGCGTGCATCTTTCTAGTCCATGTGTTATTTTCACTACATATAAAATCTTAAGACCAATATGTAATACTGTTTTGTAGTTTTAAAAGTGTATGTACAGTTGATCCTTGAACAACATGAGTTCGAAATGTGTGGCTCCACTTAGATGCAGATGTTTTCTAAACGCAGATTGAAAATACAACATTAGCAGGATGTGAAACCAGTCCATATGGAGAGCCAATTTTTTGTATACACAGGTTTCACAGCGCTGACTATGGGACTTGAATATGCTCAGATTTTGGTATACTCAGCCCGAAGTACATGCAGCAATCCTCAGCATGTACTGAGGGACAACCGTAAATGTTCTGAAGCTCCTTGTTTCATTCAACAGTGTTTTTGAGACTGATCCACCTGGACATATGTGGGTCCAGTAATTCATATTAACTATTAAATTACTAGTAATTCATTTTGTCATATGACTTTACCAGAAAATCTCTTATCCGTTATGGCTTCACATTTAGATTATTTCCAACTTTTTGCGCTTTATTTCCCCAAATGGTTAATAGTTTGACAAAATATAAATCTATGTAGCTGCAAGATACATACAGCCAGTTTCTGTAAAGTGTAGTTATAAACAGGAAGAAACAGTCACTGTCAAGAGAGAATTCTGTGAGAAGCGATCTCGCCCATGAGGAGCACTGGAATCCTAACTGTAATGACATTGGTGTGATATAAGTTTATTCTATTGCCCTGATTCTCAGGTTTATTTTATTTTATTTATTTATTTTTGAGACTCAGTCTTGCTCTTGTCACCCAGGCCGGAGTGCAGAGGCGTGACCTCAGCTCACTGCAACCTTTGCCTCCCGGGTTCAGGTGATTCTCCTGCCTCAGCCTCCCAAGTATCTGGGATCACAGGCTCCTGCCACCATGCCCAGCTAATTTTTGCATTTTTTTTAAGTAGAGATGAGGTTTCACCATATTGGCCAGGCTGGCCTCAAATTCCTGACCTCAAGTGATCAGCCTACCTTGGCCTCCCAAAGTGCTGAGGTTACAGGTGTGAGCCACCATGCTGGGCCTCTTGGGTTATTATTATTATTTTTTTTATCAGGATCACCTAATCCATGTCTTTTAACAAACCATGTAGTTTGTCCTTGGTTTATATTTTGGGAAACACTGTCTTACGGGGCTGAGATTCAGAGCATAAATTTGCATGGAGTGCCTTCTATGATGTTGCTCCTTAGGAGCCTGTGATGACGAGAGGCTATTTACTAAGAAATCTTTTTCCTGGGAGACATGAGAAATATTGACATGTTTAGAGCCTTTACTATATACCAGCTCAACGTTAGGCACTTTTAGACACATAATTCATTTAATCCTCACTGATCCTTGAAGGTTCATTTCATAGACAAAAACTCTAAGATTCGCACATGTGTGATAATGACCCAAGGCTGTATAGCTACTGAGCAATGATCTGAAACTTGAACCTAGCTCTACTTGATT
The DNA here is from genome assembly GCF_037993035.2 of Macaca fascicularis. NCBI lineage: Eukaryota > Metazoa > Chordata > Mammalia > Primates > Cercopithecidae > Macaca > Macaca fascicularis. The sequence goes on from NC_088390.1 coordinate 51,936,796, forward strand.
CTAAAATCCTATGTTCTCTATTCTACATGTTCACATGTTCTCACGGGGTGGTAGAACCAGCAATACCATTATTAGACACAGAGTCACTGAATCAGCAGAAATTTATTTGAGCCTCCACCATGCTGTTAGTTTAGTCAATTACCGTATAAGTTTAAAAAGAAATACTCACTTCTTTTGAGGAGCTCGTAAGATACTAGAGAAGAAAAGATAACGATGACAGCAACAGTAGATAGTACTGTGAACTGAATTTGTGCATATTGGGAGGGAGCAGCATGAGTTGGAGGAGGAAAGCCATCCTGGAGGTGAGAATTGGGCCACTCTGAGAGCATGGATGGCATTTTCCCAGGCAGGCAGGAAGCAGCAAAGATTTTGGACAGGTAGACTTGTGTGAGCAAAATCTTGGCACTTGACACTACAAATGGCCTATATCAACTGCTGCCGAGGATGCGAGTAAAACCCAACAGAGTAAGAGGGAGCTTAGACATGTAACTCCAACCTATGATCTCCTTCTGTTTTTCATACCTCTTGTCTCAATTCTCCTCAAATTATAGTATAGTTGATGGAGTTCATCAGGACACACAAGAGGCATAGAACACCAATGTCTTGAGAAAATCAGAAAGAGCTATCTAAGTAGAACAAGCCAAAAGTTCCTGGTGACCAAAGGAGGGACACACACACACACACACAAACAGACAAGTTGAATACTTATGTTTGATGGTCGTTTAATGATTAAAAAAAAAAAAAAAAACCTATGATAATGTCATTTGCTCTGAGGAGGCAGATGGAAGCTAGAGCTATGTGTTATAACAAGGTTTGTTGGCTAGCCTGAGAGCCAGCTGACTCTAAGCAAGTATGAGTTTAAAATGGATAGCCAGTTTCCTTCTCTTTTAAAACATAATATTAAACCAATGCCCAGGAAGTAGCTAAGTCTCCTCCAGGGACCACAGCTGCTGTTTAGCACTCTCATGCCTGGGACATCAGTTCTATGTGACTCTTGCATTCACTGCCTCCCATCCCATCCCTACCTGACTTTCCTTCCCAGTGCATTGGGAAATTAGGTTTTGGAGCATTGGAGTCAAACCGATCTACTTAGAGTCTTGCTTTCCTCCATTACTTGATGGAGATGTAAGATAACCTTTCTGAACAGCATGTCCTTATCTGTAACCTAAAGATAATCCTGCTCCTAGAGTTGTTGTCAGAGTAGTGTGTTGTGAAGCTCCACATGCTGTTATTCTCAGAAAACGAAAGCTAAGAGATTTTTAGCATTCACTGAAAAAAACTTCTAAAAGATGTGCTTCTGGAAAAATAAAATTGAACTCACAAAGAGTGAGATTTGAGGGTAAGTACTTATCAAAGAAGTTTGTAAAGATGTAGATACTGTTAAATAATCTCTGGTGGGTCGGGTGCTGTTACTCACACCTGTAATCCCAGTACTTTGGGAGGCCGAGGTGAGTGGATCACCTGGGGTCAGGAGTTCAACACCAGCTTCGTCAACATGGTGAAACCCCGTCTCTACTAAAAAATACAAAAATTAGCTGGATGTGGTGGCACAAGCCTGATAATCCCAGCTACTCGGGTGGATGGGGTAGGAGAATCACTTGAACCTGGGAGATGGAGGTTGTGGTGAGCTGAGATTGCACCACTGCACTCCAGCCTGGGTGACAGAGGGAGGTGTTGTCTCAAAATAATAATAATAATAATAATAATCATCATCATCATCATCATCATCATCTCTGGCGGTGCATGCAGAGCAGCCTGCTGGGATGAAGAGGCCCAGCTAGTGGGCTGCGTGGCCACAGCCAGAGCATGAGGCCAAGCTTGGCATGCAGGTGCTCACCCGGCCAGGCAGTGAGCGGGGAGCGGCCCTGGGCTATGAGGCTTGCCCCCAGCTGGCTGACCGCTGTGCCTTCCATATGAGTTGGACCCCTGGCAGGGCAAGAGCCCAATTCACCCACTTGCCCACTCGGGGGAGTTAATGGCAGCAGAGGGGGCCATGGGTACTTTAGAAGAAAAGAATTTCAATCTGTCCTTCTCTGCCTCTAATGCAGAATTTGATCCTGTGGTTGCAGAATTAGAGGACGCTGTCGTAGATGAAAAGCTCCACTTATTACAGAGAAATTTCATAGATAAGTACTACCTGGAGTTTTGAGGACACGGAAGAGAATAATGTAACCTACATGCCTATTTTAATAAATATATTTTTTGGCAGAAAAAATATGTTGAAGGATAACCTCTGTAGCAGATTCCTGAATTCAACGTAGCAGTTTTCATAACTATGTTACAGCATCATAAGGATGAAGTGACTGGTGACATATTCGACATGCTGCTCACCTTTACCAATGTTTTGGCTTTTAAATAAATGTTTTTGGACTACAGAGCAGAAAAAGAAGGCTGGGGACTGGACTTAAGCAGTGATCCAGTGGTGACTTTGTTGTGCACATCATCTATACCAGCTTTTCAGAACAATCTGCAACACTAGGTCCTACCTCCAGCCAATAAATGGGATCATTCTGGATGTCACCGACCCAATAAGCCAACAGAGTCTGCTCATGATGATGACAGAAGAATATGTCTTGGAAAGACTGACTCTGTTCTGCAATTCTTCATTAGTACTAAGTATCAATAGGTCAAAACCAAAATGACCTAAACCTCCTGGACCTATGTCTCCTGAAACACCTTATTGTATTCATTAACCTTAATAATCCTCCCAATGGGTAACCCTGGTACTCCTCCCCGCCTCAAGTAGACACCTCTCTCGGGTATTTCTGAGTTCGACGACTCTGGAGCAGGCCATGTCAATCATTCCACCTGGGATGATTGTTACACATGTTGGTGTGTAACAGTGTGGAATAATCCACCATCAACACCCTCTGTCCCAGCAGGCTTTACATGAATCTTTGTGCACCCACACCTCTTATTTACATGAGTCAGAGTTTCAGTCCTTCAGCTTCAGTGTGGTTTCTGATATTTATCAATGTGTTATTCAAGCCATCTTGAGATTTCGGAATCTCCTATGACCACAGCTTGTCTTGGCCATAGGAATCAATGGAAAGAGATGTCTTTTACATAAAAGTTACATGCAAAAAAACTCCTGATTTTAACATTTGTAGTCCTTGTGTCACTGTCTTCTGCTAATCCCATTGTTTCTAGAAGTCTCTTTTAAGTTTTAATTTTTTTTTTTTAATTTTTATAGATGAATAGTCAGGCTAACCTAGTAGGTATGATCTTGGAACTTCCATGATTACCCACTTATAGATCAAAGTATTATATGCTGTGTGCTTTTTAGTTACCGCTGTGAAGGCAAAAAAACTTTCTATGTTGGCATTCATTCCTATTTTACTGGGTACCTATGAATGTATGCTGTTTGCTAGAAATAGACTAAAAGATATCTTGTTCTTATAACAACGTGTTGGTGTGTTTGCATGTTTGCTGAAAATCCTTTCTGTATAAACCAGTTCGTTCGGTTCTCTGGGTTAGGTAGGGACTCTGCAGTTTCCTCCTGCTCTAAGTCTCTCCTACTGAGATGGTGTTCCATTGGTCCAGCTGAGCATGAGTAGGAGGTAATAAACAGCTTTACTAATTATTTGTTTGCTTTGGTTTGCTGCAATATATGGTGAACTACTTATCAGAAAACATTTATATAATCTCTAGAAAGGAGAAAAAACATGGTAGTTCAATTCCCAATGGGTACCTTTGAAATTTTTAATTGTAAAAATAAGAATCCGTACTGAAAATAAATAAATCATCTGTACTGGAGGGAGGAGGTGATATGAACAAGATGGAAGTAAAATACCACAAAAAAGAACCCCATTTAAGTGGGGAGGTATATGATTAAATTTCCAATATTTCCTAGTTTTTGTATTGTTCAGAAAGTGTATATAAATGTGATTAACTTTTGACTTTTACCAAGCAAATAAGTAAAATTTTAAGTTACTTCTAGATGAATAATTTTTTTTTTTTCTTTTTTAAGACAGGGTCTTGCTTTGTTACCCAGGTTGGAGTGCAGTGGTGTGAACACAGCTCACTGCAGCCTTGACCTCCCAGGCTCAGTCCCCCAAGTAGCTTGGACTACAGGGGTGTACACCACCATTCTTGGCTAATTTTTTGTATTTTTTTTGTAGAGACAGAGTTTTGCTATGTTGCCCAGGCTGGTCTTGAACTCCTAGGCTCAAGTAATCTGCCCACCTTGGCCTCCCAAAGTGCTGGGATTATAGGCAGTGAGCCACTGTGCCTGGCCCAGAATGTTTGTATTTTTAACCAGTGGAGAAAATGAAAGAATAATGGGAATTGATCAGCAAAATAGAAGTTAGAAAGGGAGAAACAAGAAAAAAATAGAAAAATAATTAAAAAAACAGAATACTGTAAATAGAAAGTATGAAATAACATGACAGACATGTCAAAATGTACAAATAATTACAATGAATGTATGAACTGAATTTATTAACTGGAACAGATATTATTATTACAAAATGTAGATGTAAGTTGTTTACAAGGGAACCACTTAAACTTCAGGATTCAAAGAGGTTGAAAGTAAAAGAATGGGAAAAGCTATAACTGGAAATTACTAACAGAAATAAGGCTGGGGTAGCTATATTAATATTAAAAAATAAACTTTAGGTTAGGAAACATTATTAGAAATAATAATGAAAAGAGGAAAATTCTCTAGCAAGATGTAGCAGTTATAAACTTGTTTGCAATTAGTAACAACCTGAAAATATGTGAAGCCAAAATCAACAGAATTTCGGGGGAAAAGTAATAAATAACAAACATAGCATAAGATTTTAATGAATGTCTCTCAGTAATTGATTTATTAAGAGAAAGAAAAAATCTAAAGAAGATTAGCAAATTTTAAAAATTTAATATAATGGAAATAAAGTAATTATATTCAACAATTAGGGGATCTGTATTCTTTTAAATAATTCATGTAGCATTTACAAAAGCGTACTAAGCCAGACACCATAACTTATCAGCTTTTTGTTTGTAGAGATTGGAATTTTATGTAAGTAGAATCATGCAGTGTATACTCTTCTATTTTGGCCTAGCTTCTCTCAGTATAATTATTCTGAGGTTCATCTATGTCGATGTATGTATCAATAGTTCATTCACTTTTATTGCTGAGTAGAATGCTTTATTCATTCAACAGTTAATAGACAGTTGGGTTTTTCTAGTTTTTGCCTATTATAAATCAAACTACTATGAACATTCATGTACAAATGTTTACATGGACTTATGCTTTCATTTTCATTGGAGTGATAAGGCTGTTATATAGTGGAGGTGTGTTTCAGATTTTTTAAAATTGCCAAACATTTTAATAAGCATTTTACATTCCCACTAACAGTGTATGATATTCCTTGGTGCTCTATATTCTCACCAAAAGTTGGTATGCTTTTTAATTGTAGCACTTCTAGTCGTGCTATCTTATTATGGTTTGACATTGCACTTCCCTGGTGACTAATGATGTTGAGCATCTTGTCAAATGCTTATTTATCATTTCAAGGTCTTTTTTTGTACAGTGTTCAAATCTTTACTCTTTTTTTTTGCGTTGTCTTATCCTTTTTGAATGGCAAGAGTTCATTATATAGTCTGGATACAAGTTCATTATTTAATGTCTTAGTCCATTTGCACTGTTAAAACAAAATGTGAGACTGGGTAATTTATCAAAAACAGAAATGGATTTCTTCACAGCACTGGAGGCTGGGAAGTACAAGATCAAGGCATTGGCAGGTTTGGTGTCTGGTGGCCTGTTTCTCATAGATGGCTCTGTATAGGTATTCTCACACGGTGGAAGGTTATGGGCAAAAAGGGGTGAATGCTATGTCCTCACATGGTAGAAGAGCAAAAAAGGGATTAAGTTTCAAATTTGAGCTGGGTGCTGTGGCATGTGCCTGTAGTCTTACCTACTTAGAAGGCTGAGGTGGAAGTATCTCTCGAGGTCAGCAGTTCAAGGCTGTAGTGTGTGATGACGCTGCATGTGTGAATAGCCACTGAACTCCTGCCTGGGCAGCATAGAAAGATCCAATCTCTAAAAAGAATGATTTGAACATGAATTTTGGATGGAAAAAATTCAAACCATAGCATTGGATAAATGTTTTGCAAATATTTTTTCTCAGTTGGTGGGTTATATTTTTATTTTTATAGCAATGCCTTTTGAAGAGAAGTTTTGAAGTTTAGTGAAGTCAATTTTAAAAATTTTTTTATTTTGTGCTTTTTGTGTTCTTTAAGATATATTTTCCAAACTCAAAAAGAAATTGTCCTTTGAAGAGAAGGTGAAGCAAGATGGGCAAAGAGAAGCCTTCACTGAATGCCCTCCTTGCAGGAACACCAAATTGCACAACTATCCACACAAATCGAACCTTCATAGGAACCAAAAGCAAGTGAGTGATCAGAGTACCTGGTTTTAACTTCATACCACTGAAAGAGGAACTCAAGAAGGTAAGAAAGATTGTCTTGAATTCCTGATTCAAGGGGAATCAGAAGGCCACGCTTCCCCGCTTCCCCACTTCCCCACTTCCCCAGCAGCAACTGTGTGGCACAGAAAGAGAATCTATGCACTTGGAAATGGGAGAGTGCAGTGATTGTGGGACTTCGCGTTGGAACTCAGTGCTACCCTGTCACAGTGGAAGGCAGCACAAGGGAGAACTCAGCCAGTGCTCATGGAGGGAGCATTTAGACCAGCCCTAGCCACTGGAAAATTGCCTATCCCAGCAATCAGAAACTGAGTTCCAGTGAGCCTCACTATAGCAGGCTAAGGTGCTCTGGTGTCCTAAACAAAACTGAAAGGCAGTCTAGGCCACAAGGATTACAATTCCTGGGCTAGTCCAGGCGCTGTTCTGGGCATGAAGCCAGTGGACTTGAGGGGTATGCAACCTAGTGAGACACCAGCTTGGAGTGGCCATGGAACTGCTTGTGTCACACCTCCCCCCACCCCAGATTGCACAGCTCACAGATCTGGGAGAGACTCCTTTCATCCATGTGAGGAGAGGAGAGGGAAGATTAAAGCAGACTTTGTTTTGCAAGTCAGATACCAGCTCAGCCACAGCAGGATTATATAACAGGCAGGATCGTGAGGCTTCCATTCCAGACCCTAGTCCTGGATGACATTTCTAGATATACCCTGGGCCTGAAACGAACCTGCTGCCTTGAAGGGAAGGAGCCACTCCTGGCAGGATTTATCACTTGTTGACTAAAGAGCCCTAGGGCCCTGAATAATCAGCAGTGGTAGCCAAGCAGTACTTGCTGTGGTCCTTGGGTGGAGACATAGAGTTGTGCCGGCTTCAGGTATGACCCAGTATATTCTCAGCTGTCATGGCTGTGGGGAGAGACTCCAGGTTGAGAAAAGGAGAGGGAAGATTAAAGGTGACTTTGTTTTGTAGCTTAGGTATCATCTCAGCCACAGTGGGTTAGAGCACAGGCTTTTTGGCTTTCTGATTTGAGGCCTTGGCTCTTGGGCGGCATTACTGGACCTTCCCTGGACCAGGGGTTGCCACTGCCAGGAAGGGAGAGTCCAGGCCTGGCAGCATTAACCAAATGCTGAGTAAACAGCCTTTGGTTCAAACAGAAATTTTAGAGTTGGAAAATGCAATTGACATACTGAAGAATGCATCAGAGTCTCTTAATAGCAAAACTGATCAGGCAGAAGAAAGAATTAGTAAGCTTGAAGACAGGTTATTTGATGATACATAGTCAGAGGAGACAAAAGAGAAAAGAATAAAGAAGAGTGCAGCATACCTACAAGACCTAGAAGGGCAAAATCAACATACAAAAATCAGTAGCATTTCTATATGCCAACAGCAAATAAACAGTAAAAAAAATATGTTAAAATGTCCCTATTACCCAAAGCAATCTACAGATTCACTGAAACCTCTATCAAAATACCAATGACATTCTTCTCAGAAATAGAAAAAAAAAAATCCTAAAATTGACATAGAAACACAAAAGACTGTAATAGCCAAAGCTATTCTTACTGAAAGAACAAACCTGGGTGAATCACATTATCTGACTTCAAATTATACTACAAAGCTATAGTAACGAAAACAGCATGATACTGGAAAGAAAAAAAACATATACCAATAGAACAGAATAGAGAACAAAGAAACAAATCTATACATCTACAGTGAACTCATTTTCAACAAAGGAACCAAGAACACACGTTGGGAGAAAAGAGTCTCTTTATTAAATGGTGCTGAGAAAATTGGATATTGCTATGCAGAAGAATGAAACTAGACCCCTGTTTCTCACCATATCCAAATTTCAAATCAAAATGGAATAAATACTTAAATCTAAGACCTCAAACTATAAAACTACTAAAAGAAAACATCGAGCAAACTCTCTGGAATGTTGAACTGGGCAAAGATTTCTTGAGTAATACCTCATAAGTAGAGCCAACCAAAGCAAAAATGGACAAATGGGATCACAACAAAATAAGCAGCTTCTGCACAGCAAAGGAAACAACCAATAAAATGAAGAGACAACCTACAGAATGGGAGAAACTGTTTCCAAACTACCCATCTGACAAGGGATTAGAACCAGAATATATAAGGTGCTCAAACAATTAATTATATAAGAAAAAATCTAAAAATCTGATTTAAAGTGGGCAAAAGATTTGAATAGACAAATCTCAAAAGTAGATATACAAATAGAAAACAGGTATATGAAAAGGTGCTCAACATCACTGATTATCAGAGAAATACAAATCAAAACCACAATGAGATATCACCTCACCGTAGTTAAAATATCTTTTATCTAAAAGACAGATATTAATGAATGCTGGTGAGCATGTGGAGAAAAGGGAATCCTCATACACTGTTGGTTAGTATAACCACTACAGAGAGCAGTTTGGAGGGCTCCAAAGATGAAAAATAGAGTTATCATACAATGCAGCAATCCCACTGCTAGGTATATATTTTTTAAAAATGAAACCAGAATATCCAAGAGATATCTGCACTCCTATGTTTATTGCAGCACTATTCACAATAGCCAAGACTTGGATGCAACCTAAGTGTCCATCCACAGAAGAATGAATTTTAAAATATGGTACATATACACAATGGAGTACTAGTCAACCATAAAAAAGAATAAAACCGTCATTTGCAACAGCATAGATAAAATTGGAGGTCATTATGTTAGGTGAAATAAGCCAGACACAGAAAGACAAACTTTTTATGTTCTTGCTTATTTGTGGGAGCTAAAAATTAAAACAATTAAACTAATGGAGATAGAGAATGAATGATAGTTACCAGAGACTGGGAAGTAGAGCAGGTAGGAAGTGGAAGTGGAGATGGTTAATGGCTTCAAAAATATAGATAGATAGATAGATAGATAGATAGATAGATAGATAGATAGATAGAATATGATCTAATAATTGATAGCACAACAGGGTGACTACAGTCAACAATAATGTATTGTGCATTTTAAAATAACAAAGAGAGTACAATTAGATTGTTTGTAACTTAAATAAAGGAGAAATGTTTGAGGTGATGGGCACCCCACTTACCCTGATGTGATTATTATGCATTGCATGCCTATATCAAAATATTTCATATACTCCATAAATATATTCACCTATTATATAGCCACACAAATTAAAAAATTAAAATTAAAAATATATGCTTTGGGAAGCTGAAGCAGGAAGATTGCTTAAGCCTAGGAGTTTGAGTCCAGCCTGGGCAACACAACATGACTCTATCGCTACAAAAATTTAAAAAATTAGCCAGGCACGGTGGTGCATGCTTTTAGTCCTTGCTACTTGGGAGGCTGAGGTGGCAAGATCCCTTGAACCTGAGTTCAAGACTGCAGTGAGCTCTAATCATGCCACTGTACTCCAGGCTGGGCAACAGAGCAAGACCCTGTCTCTAAACATATTGTATTATTTTCTTTTTAAATATTTTGTAGAATTCACCCACGAAAACACCTGAGCCCTAAATTTGTTTTGTGGAAATATTTTTAAAATACAAATCCAATATCTCTAATAGGTATTAGAGCTGTACAGATTATCTAATTATTCTAGAGTGAATTTTAGTTATTTATGTATTTCAAGGAATCTTTCCATCTTATTGGCTATATCGAATTTGTAGGTATAGTATTTATGATATTCCTTTATATTATATTTTATTATTTGTGGGATCTGTAGTTATGTCTCCTCTCTCTTTTAGGTTATGTCTTCTCTTTTTATGCTGATTGATATGGCTAGAGATTTATCACTTTCATTTGTCTATTCAAAGGACCAACTCTTGGTGTTTTTATTGATTTTCACTATTGCTTTTATGTTTTCTATTTCATTGATGTATACTCTGATATTATTCCTTTCTTCTACTCCTTTTGGTTATAATTTGTTTTTTTTTTTTTTTTTTAAGTCAAGTTGTGTTGGGAATAGGCCCCCAAATCTGGCCATAAGCTGGCCCCCAAACTCGCCATAAACAAAATCTCTGCAGAACTGTGACATGTTTGTGATGGCCATGACGCCCATGCTGAAAGGTTGTCAGTTTACTGGAATGAAGGCAAGGAACACCTTGCCAACCCAGGGCGGAAAACTGCTGAAAGGCGTTCCTGAACCACAAACAATAGCATGAGTGATCTGTGCCTTAAGGGCATGTTCCTGCTGCAGATAACTAGCCAGACTCATCCCTTTATTTCAGCCCATCCCTTTGTTTCCCCTAAGGAATACTTTTAGTTAATCTATAATCTATAGAAACAATGTTTATCACTGGCTTGCTGTCAATAAATATGTGAGTAAATCTCTACTCGAGGCTCTCAACTCTGAAGGCTGTGAGACCCCTCATTTCCCACTCCACACTCTATATTTCTGTGTGTGTGTCTTTAATTCCTCTAGTGCCGCTGGGCTAGGGTCTCCACAACTGAGCTGGTCTCTGATTGGAGACCTTCTTCTATTCTAATGTAAGTTTTAAGTGCCATGAATTTCCCTCTAAATGCTGCATTTGCTGCATCCTGCTAATTTTGATATTTTATTTTTATTTAGTTTGTAATTTATATTTTCATTTCCACTTTCTACTTATTCTGGAATGCAATTAAGTTATATAGAAACTATTTTATCCTTTCTAAGCTTGCTTGTACACTTTTTAATATGGAGCAGAACAGTCTTCATGCCTAATCTTTCTCCATTACTATGCCCTTCTGAATACTCTACTCAATGCTGCCAATGTGTTACAAAGTTCTTTCATTCTGCCTGGTGACAACACAAACTATTCCTGGTGCCAGGTGAACTCTGGAGACTGTTCCCTCTAGTCCTTTTGAATGGTTCTTTCCCTGAACTTGCGTACTTTCCTTACATGCATGCGTTGGTAAGTTCTCAGCTGAAGTTTCAAGCGGAGCTCTCTACAAGTCTCTAGAGCCACTTCTTTGTGCAGCTTTCCTCTCCTCCCTGGTAGTTTGCGCTGAGAACTCTTGCCACTGTGGATTCCCAGATTTATCTCCTTGAATCAGTGGTCTGGAAACTTTGCAGATAATAAGCTAGAACAAGTGTGTGGCTCACATTTGCTTCACTTTTCTCAAGGATCATTATCCTGTGTTACTCAGCATACAATGTCTGAAAAACCTATTTCACGCATTTTGCCCAATTTTAAAATTACTGCAGGCAGGAATCAGTCCAGCCACTGCTACTTCATCTTGCCATGTATATATATATTTTTTTTAAGCAAATATGACCTTAGATTTTGTTGATAGAATTTGTGTGTACAGATCAACTGAGGTAAATAGTTTCTTGGTACTTGGAACTGGTTAGACAACACTTGAAATTTTTTGTTAAATACACTTTTTAAAACTGCATGGGTAACCTCTGCTGTAGCCAGAATTGCGTGACTAGAATTAAAATGTGTTTAGTGTGGGGAATGATCATTGTTTTCAAGAATTTCTTCCCCACATAGCAGTCAGAGTGATTCTTTTAAGTTAGAAATCAATTCATATCACTAATTTCCTGAATACACTTCTATGAGTTTCCATTATACTAGAATGAAATCTAAATTCCACACCAATACCTGTAAGGCCTTATATGATCTGGCCAGAGCCAGCTTCTGATCTCCTCTTTTTTTTTTTTTTTTTGAGATGGAGTCTCACTCTGTTGCCCAGGCTGGAGTGTAGTGGTGCGATCTTGGTTCACTGCAACCTCTGCCTCCCGGATTCAGGCCATTCTCCTGCCTCAGCCTCCTGAATAGCTGGGACTACAGGCGCTTGCCACCATGCCCGGGTAATATTTTGTATTTTTAGTAGAGACAGGGTTTCACCGTGTTAGCCGAGATGGTCTTGATCTCCTGACCTCGTGATCCGCCCGCCTTGGCCTCCCAAAGTGCTGGGATTACAGGCGCGAGCCACCGCACCTGTCCTTGATCTCCTCTTCTAACAGGCTGCCTCACTTTCTTGAAGCCTTGCTCACACAAACCTTCTTGTTGTTCTTCAAACATGTTAGGCTCACTGCTACCTCAGAGTTGTTACCCTTGCTGTTCTCTCTACATGGATAACTTTTCTCCATATCTGTCCAAGGTCAGCTTTTTTCCTTCATCTTTCATATTGTTATTCAAATGTTACCTCTTCAGGGAAGTCATATTATTTAACTTTCTTATTTAAATAGTCGCTTCTCATCCTACATTTTATTCTTCAGAGCACTCACTCATTAATATTTTTCTCTAATTATATTCTGCTTTATTTGTTTATGTATCACTATCTTCTACCCCAGTATTTAGACTTCCTGAGGGAAAGGGCTTTGTCTTGTTTGCCATACCATAACAAGCCCAGTCTGCAGAACAGTATCTGGCATTGTGTTGATATGCAATAAATGCTCATTTAATGATGAAGAAGTGTATATTAGTAGACGTTCTTGTGTGCTCCAGATGTTATTCTTTTAATTGTACCAAAGACAGTAGCATGAATGATCATTATTGAGTAACCATTAAGCACAAGCCACTTTATATATATTCTCTCATTGATTACAACAAAATAAAATCAATTTAGAGATGCTGGATAAAGTTTAGGAGGGTTCATTATTTTGTCTAGTTCATAGAGAAGCAGAGATGTAAATTCAAGTCTGATTTATTTATTTTATTTTATTTATTTTTTACCAATGCTGTATGTATTTTTCTGTTGTATCCCAGTGCAAATTCTCAGCTTGATAATTAGAAGCTTAAGTAATTTGTTAATTTCATTTAAAGGAACCAGTCACATTGTCTTATAGCCTACTAGGTAGGACAGAAACAGCTGGTGTTTTTACTTTGTTTTGGTTTTCCTAGTGCAGGTGAAATAACTGCTCTCCAAATGGATAAAATATGTGCACGCCATTCTTCACTGTTTCGTGTTCATCCTTTCTCTCTCTGTTTCTTTAGACTCTCAAGACAGATTAAAAATGCTGTCTTGAGTTCCGAGACACTGCCTAGAGAGATGTAGGTCTAGCTAGCAGGAAGTATTTGCAGTAGAGGTTAAAGAACTTTTTTTTTTTTATTTTTTTTTCCTGGAGGAATCTCTAGTGAGGCAGAAAAGAGAGGATGGTTCTTCAAACTCTTTCAGCTAAAACATTTGTAAAAATTGACAGGCACTGAATTTATTACCAAGGGCAGCAGTAACCTAGTGAGTTCACGTCAGGGTCAGGGTTCATGAGGACAGAGCAAGTAACATGGGCTACTTTAGCACACCTTCTCAAGACCTGAATTGCACCTCAGTTGCAAGAATTCTGTGAACTGTCTTTTTTTTTTTTTTTTTTTTTTTTTTTGAGACGGAGTCTCGCTGTGTCGCCCAGGCTGGAGTGCAGTGGCCGGATCTCTGCTCACTGCAAGCTCCGCCGCCTCCCGGGTTAATGCCATTCTCCTGCCTCAACTTCCCTAGAAGCTGGGACTACCGGCGCCCTCCACCACACCCAGCTAATTTTTTTGTATTTTCAGTAGAGACGGGGTTTCACCGTGTTTGCCAGGATGGTCTGGATCTACTGACCTCGTGATCCGCCCGCCTCAGCCTCCCAAAGTGCTGGGATTGCAGGCGTGAGCCACTGCGCCTGGCCTGTGAACTGTCTTTATAGGCAGGGTGGCATCTCCTAATAGGCTGAGTGGCCTTCCAAAGAGCATTTGAGCAGAAAGAATAACAAGGAAGAAAGATACATATCTTACATAAATATATCAAGCCATGTAGTGGAAATTTGTTGCAGGTTCAACAACTCAGTGTTTATTTCCCAGCCACCACATGCTTTTTTGTAATAGCATTCCAATTAACTCTTGAGTAACAACTTTTCTCTGATTCTGTGCCATCCTGTTGGCACTGTAAATTAAGTTAGTCTTTATTCTCCTATCCAAGGAGTGGGCACATGATCTAAGTTTGGCTAATTTAGAATCTCTCGTATGATATTGGTGGTGCTATAAAAACATGGAAAAATATTTAGAGCTTCTTCATTCTAGTGTGGGCGCTTTGATCAGATGGCTTAGTATGGCCCTGCTACCCAGAACTCCTTCTTATGGCCAGGTTTTCCAGCTGTTCTACTGACTACGTGAGTTACCCAAGATCTTTCCAACAAATAAGCATTTTCTTTTTAAGTGTGTCGGTGTTTATTTTTGTTGCTTATAGTCAAAGAGGCTGGCTGCGGTCTATTTATGAATATGTGTCTTTGGATGCCAAAAGCATTTTCCTAATCGTGACACAGAAGTCAACAGAGCAGGGAAACAAGTCACTGTGACATAACAGGGAATTTCTTTATATGGTAGTTGGTATAGCCTTCAGTGCTGCTTTGTCCTCTCCCTAAGCTTATGACTCTGAGTTCTTTAAATTGTGTGCAATCCTAGATCACAAAGCTCTGGGCTCTCTATGAGGAAAAAGTGAACATTGTTAAGCTTCCTCCACCTCCTAGCATTTTTATTTCATGTATTCTTTTACATTGATGATTTTCTGATTTGGTAGCAAAGGGAAGTGGTGGCAACCATGAAGCAGATGAAAGTTATTATTTTCATGCTCTCAAACTGGCCGTATGTCATATGACCTAGTTCAGCATGTTTCCTGCTTGGCAATCAGCTTGCCTAAGACACACAGTTGAAAGTAATGGATCTTCTTTATTTAGAGCACAACTCAGGCTATTTGCTTTTCAACATGAACACAGGGCACATGAATCTTACCTCAAATTTTGGGAATTTTATAGACTTCCAGGAGTACTTTATGTTTCTTTACAGAAGTCACGTAAGGGTATTTATATTCCCAGCACACTGAAAGAAATCTAGAAGCTCAGTACACTGAATTGTTTCTCCTCAAATCTGGACTATGTGTGCTATTTTTTTTTCTAATAATTGAGCACAGAAAGCTAAATCTTCTTACACTTTATGTGATTAAATCTAGGATACCTTTTGCTAGAAATTAGATTTATATTTCAAAATAGTAAGACTCAAGAAAGCAATGATATCTAAGAAACACAAACCAGAAACAAAGGAACACAGCTTATAACTGTAACTCTGAAGGACTTTGATGTAGTGTATAAGGTTTAGACAACAAAGTCTGGTAAGAGTGAAAAGAAATACGGATCACTCAAGTATAAAGGCTGAGAAATATACTTGGATATGGAGCTTGGTTCTGGGAAGGGAATTGGAAAGTCCTCTAACAGACCTTTGAGGAGAGGTATGAAAGGGATGGAAGTCAGGTGGCCAGGCAGAGTTTCCTTATCTGAATTGATAGCAGAGATTAATCTAGAGAAAGGGGGTACCACATAGGTAGAGTTCAGGAAGAACATCTGTTCTACAATGAACTTATAAAGTTTCGGGGTGAGGGGGCCTATGTTAATAAAGTTAATGGTAGCAAAATAAATTCAGCATGGAGGAGGAAACTTGGGAGAGAAGGGCCTGCAGATCCTAATTTCTGAGATAGTGTCTTATTTACAAGCTGCAGTAGGCCTGGGAAAAGGAGAAAGCTAGAGCATACTGATCAATTCTGGAGGTAGGACAGGGAGTGGTGGAGATGAAAGGTTATGAAGGAGTTGGTAGGGAGGATAGGCCTGAGGTTGCGACGGTGAGAATGATGATGGCAGACGACACAGAGACTGAACATGGATACATGGCATTATATTTCATACCTTATAAATACTGGGATTAGCAAGTTTGACTCTCTGAAAGGGATTCTTCAGTGGATTCAAGGGAAATATTCTAATATTCTGAATAAGGCAGAATCAGGACAAGCAAAAGAAGGGCTGATATATGTGACTACCAAAGAATTTGACTTGGCTTTTGTTAAATCACCTGTAAAGATCAAATAGATGAATATAAATTCTATAAGTATTTATATCTGAGTCATTAATT
The DNA here is from genome assembly GCF_037993035.2 of Macaca fascicularis. Taxonomy (NCBI): domain Eukaryota; kingdom Metazoa; phylum Chordata; class Mammalia; order Primates; family Cercopithecidae; genus Macaca; species Macaca fascicularis. The sequence continues at coordinate 51,953,058 of NC_088390.1, forward strand.
TTTTTAAAATGTCAGTGAAATTAAAAATTGAAATGCACCATGGGGTGAGAACATATTAAGAGTACCAAATGTGGATAAATTTATCCTTAAATTAATATAAATTGGTCAGGAAAAATCAAGGAGTCAAGTGGCTTGCTACTTCTGTGATAATTTTGAGAGACAAACACATTTGTGGTATCATCCAGTAAAACAGTAGTAGATTTTTTCAGGTAAGTGGCTGCAGAAGTTGCAGTCATTGCAAATATTTTCTCTTCCATCCAGGCCCATTATTTATTGGACCCTTCTAATTCTTTATGGTAATATTTTGAAAGAATCAGAAACACACATGTGTGAATGGGGTAGTTTCTGTCCTGATACTCTCTCTTTCAGGATGTGTGGATTTTCTTTATTCCTGCTCACTGTTCTTTTGAATTCTCTTCTCAGCTTTACAGTTCCAGGACAGTTTGATGTGTACACCTTCCAGCTCCACTTCAAGTTTCTATCAGGGATTTATCTGGTTTGGTCTTGCTACATGAGTTGGGATCTCATCTTATTCCCCAGTGGCTGTTCACAATACTCTAAAGTATGAAGAACATAAAAAATATATCAACAACAATAATAATGAATCTACATAAAAACAAAAGGCTTTGTCCTTGAGCTTCAAACTATAACATCATGAGAGTTCTCCTCATCACTTTTTGCCTTTGGTGTTTTACTTGTGGGAATGTGATTTAATCTGGAAGGTCACTGCCTTTAGACCTCTCAAATCCTCATTGTCTTTTTTCCTCTACTTCCATGAAAGTATGTCAGTCCCAATTTGGATATAAAAAGATGTCTTTTTCAAATATTGGCACCTGATTAGGAGAGGCAGATGTTCAATTTCTGGCTGGAACCAACTCTAGGTCTCTGAGTTTTGGAGGGGTAGTCGGGTGTAGGGGATAACGTGTTTTCTTGCTTTTTTCCAGGAGGGTTTCATTTGATGAATTAAGGTGTGAGTAGATTATCAGTTTTATTGTCTTAGTTTTCAGGATAGTTGTATATTTTTGACATTTCCTATGTCTTCACATATAAATACCTTTTCATTAGATAGAAAATCAAGGAAGTCTATTTCAGGACCTCTTAGCTAAAGAATATTTAAAATTGTTGCTCAGATTGAAGCAATGGGTATGAAGTGCTTTGGATTTTAAAAAGATCAACCTGTGATAGGCCTGGGTTCTTTTTTTGAAAATATAATGAAGGCCATCTATTCTTCAACAAAAATATGGATATGTGGGCAGGCAGAAATGTTCAGGAAGGGATCTCCTGATTTTAATTATTAATATATTTAAATGCAGTGATTTAATTCTGAGCACATAAAGAGCATTTTTATAGTCTTTTAAAAATATATGGATTAGCTACCTTTTTACATCCTGAATTGATAACATCTTTCTTCTCAGAAGACTTTGGGATATGTAACTTCTCTCATTAGTCCGTGTGTGCACTTTGTCTATCTTACACATATTTACTTCTGTCAATACAATAGGAAAATCTGCCCCTAAAAAAAGTACTGCATCTCAAAGCCTAATAGAAACATTTTTGATTATTCACTGATTTGGATTATAGTCCCCACTACACCTTTTTTTTAGGGTGAGAGAATATATAGTTAGTTGCCTTTGAGGGAAACTTAGACCTTCTGTTTTTTAGGCTAATGGGGTCAGGAAAAATTTAAACACCCTCAGAGGATCATGAGTTAACTGCTGGGAAATGCTGCTTCCTGAGTATATGAATCTGGCCTTTTGATGGTTGTGTCGGCCAACCCAAAATATTTCTTTCTTTTCCTTCTCATAACTATTTAGAAATGTAAAATCCAAGTGATCCTTTAGTGGAGGCATGGGTAGAAAAAAATTAAACTCCTTTTCATGTTGATTACTTTCTTTTTAGAATAATAGCATCATAGATTCCAGCATAATACCAGAGAAAATAGAATAAGCAGACTGTCAAATGCTCCCTTTTCTGGCTGCCTGTCTTTGGCAGAAAGGGTGTTGGAGATTTTTCTGCTGGATTGCCAACTCTGAGGCCTGGTGAGGGTAGATGAGTATAAAAAGCTGGCAAAGGGGCAGAACTTTGTTGACCTACATCAAATGAACTCTCCAAGGTCTAGTTTACTCACTGCACTTGGAGAAAAACTTCAAAAAATGCAGTAAGAGACAGTGAACTCTCAAATCCCTTGATTGCCCATCTGTTTCGCCTGAAAATCAGGCTAACCTCCCATGGCTGCTATAATATTTTACCACACCTTCCAACTTTAGGACTTCAGTTCACATAAAAGAATCAATAATAGTATCTAGAACAGAAAAGTTTAATTGGAGCAAGGGAGGCAGAATATGGGTCACTGATGGGCAGGTGCTTTATTTATTTATTTATTTATTTTCCTAGAGGGTAAAAATTCAAGTCTCAAGGACTGTGTTGTAAAATTTGCTACAGTAAAACCAGCAGACTCCTCTCCAGAGACTTGCTGCCTGAATGATCTGCCCAAGTTTCTTAGATGGAAAACATGGAAAAAGTTACTGAAGCTGTAAATGACTTTCACTTGGAATTGATCATTTAACGAGTTACCCATTTTCTGTCTCCGTCTTTAGGATCAAAATAGATTGGCATCAAGGATGTGCAATCTACGCAGTCACACAGAATCCCCAAGCCTACAAGAGCCTCATGATTTATTTAATGCTCTTCTTCACCTTTTAAACATTTTTAACATTTGTTGCAAAATATGTAGTCAGTCCTGAGGGTAATTTGGAGGTAATGTTTATTTGACGGTGAACTGAGAGTAATAACAGAAGCACTGGACTGAGATATTGCCTAGTTGGCACCACCAATTAGCAGTCTCACCACTGGTAGTGGACCATTGAACCTTCCTGGTAAATTCTTGGTTAGTGGGTTGGCCTAGATCAATGGTTTAAAAGTGAATGCTATGTTTCCATTGAGATGTCATGATTTTTACTGAAAAGCAATGAGGTGGAAGCTGAGTGGATCAGCTTCTGGGCCCTATTCCTGCTTCAGTGCAGAGTGGATTGTTTATCTGTTTTATATTCAAAAGATCTCTTCTGGTTCTAGAATTCTATGAATAGAATTCCTATGATCAGGACAAGTGGTTGAGGGGATGAGGTAAAGATAGAGAAACGTATAGTGCAATGATTTGCCCAGGTGAGAGAGTCTTACTTAAAGATTTGGTTTGGGAAAGGCAGATGCCACGAAAATTGTGATGACAAATTAAGCTCCTCTTCATATGCCAGGCAAAATACTGTTTTTAGAAAGAATCTTTCTCTCTGACACACCTAGTTTCTTGTAACTTTTCGTGCTTCTGAATTCCCATGGTTCTTATGCAATCTGTACCGTTAACTTAATGCAAACTTGTGCTATGTTATAATAATATTTAGTAATGAAAATACCAATGTTAGTATTGCAATAGTATGTTTTTCATTTCTGATAGAGAAAGTTTTTATTTGTGTGGCTTGTGTCCCTAGCTAGATGTAGCTTAGTACATGATAATTCCTTGAAAGGATTTTTGAATGAATTCATGGAACGGATGAATAGATTGTAAACTTCTTGAAGGCAGACGAAATTGTTTTGGATTTCTTGTGTTTTTAAAGTCTAGCAGAAGATTATGTGTATTCCACATGATACTGGTTATGAAGTGATTTAACAGTTCCTTCCTTAGAATGTTGCCTAGGGGGAGTTTTATGAGGTTACACAGGAAGTGTCAGTATACTATAAAACAGAAAGTCCATATTTAGTTTCATTTTCTTGGCAGGAAGTGATTTTTCTCACAAAATACCCAAAAATTCAATCAATAAGTAAATAAGTGAATACATAAATAAATAAGAAAAGAGAAAAAGGGGAAAATAAAACCCCTTAAACAAACCATTCTCTTTCTATCTTCCAGCACTGTGACTAAGTGCACAGAAAACTCTAATCCTTCAAAAGGAAGTTATCCTAGAAAAATGTCCCACTTTCAGTGCCCAGGGTATAGAAACATAGATTAATGACGTAATAAAGCCCTAGCCAACATTTTTCGGATCACATTTTAAGAAAAGAAAACTGACCTTAGAAATCACTTGATTCGGCCTCAGTCCTTAAAGGCTATATTTTGACTGAACATATAAACCCAGAATTAAGATGATCCCCTGAAATAAGAAGTACAAACAATGAGTCAAAGCACTGTGCAACCCACAAGAGCCTCTCTAGGACCGAGGGAAATTAGACTAGAGCTAGTCCATTAAACACTACATTGATTAAGAATTACCAGCGTTCTAGTGTAGGGAGGAGTAGAGGATATAGCAGAATTCACTGTGCCCTCCACACTATATATTTACAACATATCCCATGACAGACTGCTAGTTCAGTTATTTTTAACAATTCCTTTTTTCATCTTTATATTATCTCAAGCTAAAGAAACCCTTAGGTGCTGTTAAATATAGATACTAGGGGTGGATCGGTGTCACCTAATTACTAAAATTAATATTCTGGCACACATACCACTTACATAATGCTATTTCAATAAAATTAACCTGAGAAGTGTTATACATTTCAGTACATAGCATTCATGTGCATAGAAAATTCACAACAACATTTGTCAGATTCATAAATCAATCAACTAACCAATAGGTAGTCATATCAGAAAGATAAGTCTTTTCATCTGTCTCCTTGCTTTTCCTTGTAGTCCTGTCTATTCAGGAGTCTGTGACTTTCCTTCAGTAAAATAGATTTCTCTCCTTTCCTCTTATCCTTCTTTCTTTCTCTGGTCTCTTCTATTTTGCCCCCTACCCTCTCTTCTCATCAGTATTTTGAGAAGGACGTTCCTTGAATAACTGTGGATATGGGAAAACCATATTGTTTTCACATAATATCCGTGGGCCATCAGTGATAAAATAATAATGCCCGTTGAATATTTAGGTGAGCTGAAATATTCATCCTAAGCTAGATTCTCTGGTCATCCTGTTAAAGTGCTTCTCTATTTCTGAGATGATAAACTTCTGTCTCTCAAAGGACAGAAAAGTCTGATATAGTGATGTGGCATTGTTCCTCTGGGGTAATACCTGAGGTTTATTGTCCCATGGCCAGAGAAAACTAGGATGCGGACACACCAGAGTGAGGTTAAGAGTGTTAAGAGTGAAGGTTTAATAGGCAAAAGAAAGAGAAGAATTCTCTGTGCAGGGAGGGGCCCTGGAGAAAAATTAGTTGCCAGTTCCGTGGTGAAATGCACAGGGTTTTATAGACTAGCTTGAGGAGGCAGTGTTTAATTTACATAGGGCATGAAAGATTGGTCAGACCAGGTGTGTCATTTGCATAGTGTGCAAGAAGCTGGCTGCCCCACCCTAATCTTTTATTATGCGGATCGGTTCTCTACCTGGTCAGTGCCATGTTGCATGGTTCTTTCCTATACACATGGTGACAAAGAAAATGTAAGATGAAGCCTCCATGTTGAACATACTTGGCTTCCAGGTAGTCCTTTTCTATTGGCACTCACCTGTGCAAGCTTCCAGCTTGCTTATCTATGTCTGCAGCTCGATTTTCAGGCTGCTTTATGTTAGAAAAGAAATGATTTAGGGCTGCTTTTTGTTGAAAGGGAAACCTTGCTGAGGACTCTTGTCCTCACTATCTGCCTAAATAATTTTTTTCTAGGTCCTTTATCAATAAGATATGGTGAGGTAAGTTTAGGTCTAGAGGAACACCTGCTTTGAAAATGCACATAATTTCAACATCTCAGAGTTGTTTATAACAGAAGAAAGTCTGAAAACTGCTTCCAACTTTCATCTGCCCATATTGCTATGGCATTTCATCGGCCTGCATCTCTAGACAACATCTTTCTCTTCAGGGTTTAAGATCTTCTAGATCTTCATATTGTCTAATATGAAAATCTAGATCTAATATAGATCTAATATTCTATATTAGAATTATAGATGCCAAAAGGACACATTTTCTTCCATTTAGTAGACACAAAGATTTTTTCTTTATCTCAAGACTACTTTGAGAAAGCTAGTGTTCAAGAGTCCTATATGCCTGTGAATCTCTTCATTATTTCTCAAAATCTTAGACACACCTAATAATTATAGAGTACTTTAAAAGTTGGGCACAGTGGAGTTGAGCTGTCATAGGTTTGGTAAGCTTTGGCTATGCTGAATTCACATATGTCACTCTAAGGCATCTCAATGTGACCTATACAGTCTCAGGAACACTCCCTCTAACATTACAGAGAACACAAACACATTTTTAATAATTGAACTACTTGCTCAAGATCCACATAGCTATTAAGTACTGGACATGGGTTTTGAACCTCATCTTTGTCTGATTTTACTTATGTATTTATTTATATACTTAATTTTTTAAACTTTTATTTTAAGCTCAGGGATACATGTACAGGTTTCTCATGTAGGTAAATTGTGTGTCACGAAGGTTTGGTGTACAGATTATTTCATCATCCAGGTAATAAGCTTAGGATCTGATAGATAGTTTTTAAATTCTCTCCCTCCTCTTACCTTCCACCCTCAAGTAGGCCCCAGTGTCTATTGTTGCCTTCTCTGAGTTCATGGGTACTCAATGTTTAGCTCCCACTTTTAAGTGAGAACATGCAGTATTTCGTTTTCTGTTTCTGCATTAGTTCACTTAGGATAATGGCCTCCAGTTCCATCCGTGTTTCTACAAAGGACATAATCTTGTTCATTTTTATGCCTGCATAGTATTCCACTGTGTAAACGTGCCACATTTTCTTTATCCGGTCTACCATTGGTGGGTATTTATGTTGATTCCACATCTTTGCTATTGTGAATAGTGCTGCAATGAACATACATGTGCATGTGTCAGTATGGTAGAATAATTTATATTCCTTTGGGTATATACTCAATAATGGGTTTGCCAGATAAAATGGTAATTCTATTCAAAGTTCTTTGAGAAATTGCCACAATGCTTTCCACAAAGGCTGAACCAATTTACATTCCCACAAGCAGTGTAGAAGTGCTTTCCTACGCAACCTCACCAACATCTGTTATTTTTTGTCTTTTAATAATAGCCATGCTAAGTGGTGTGGGATAGCATTTCATTGTAATTTTCATATGCATTTCCCTAATAATTAATGATGCTGAGTATTTTTTTTTTTTTTTTTGATGGAGTCTTGTCGCTTTTTTTGACTGTCGCCCAGGCTGGAATGCAGTGGCATGATCTCGACTCACTGCAAGCTCCTCCTCCTGGGTTCATGCCATTCTCCTGCCTCAGCCTCCCGAGTAGCTGGGACTAGAGGTGCCCACCACCATGCCTGGCTAATTTTTTGTATTTTTAGTAGACACGGGGTTTCAACCGTGTTAGCCAGGATGGTCTCGATCTCCTGACCTCGTGATCCACCAGCCTCGGCTTCCCAAAGTGCTGGGATTACAGGCGTGAGCCACTGCTTCTGGCCAATGTTGAGTATTTTTTTCATATGCTTGTATGTTGTCTGTTTATATGTCTTTTTTGGAAAAGTGTTCATGACCTTTGCCTACTTTTTAATGGGGTTGTTTTTTACTTATTATTTTGTTTAGGTTCCCTATAGATTCTGCATAGTAGATCTTTGCTAGATGCATAGTTTACAAATATTTTCCCCCATCTGTCAGTTGTCTGTTTACTCTGTTGAGAGTTTCTTTTGCTGTGCAGAAGCTCTTTAGTTTAATTAGGTCCCATTTGTAAACTTTTATTTTTGTTGCAATTGCTTTTGGTGTCTTCATCATGAAGTCCTTGCCAGACCCTATATGCAGAATGGTATTTCCTAGGTTATCTTCCAGTGTTTTCAGTTTTTGGTTTTACATTTAAGTCTTAAGTAAATTTTTATATGTAGAGTAAGGAAGGGGACTAGTATAAATCTTCTGAATATAGGTAGGCAGTCATCCCAGCACCATATATGGAATAGAGAGTCCTTTCCCCATGGCTTGCTTTTGTCAACTTTGTCAAGGAATAGATGATTGCAAGTGTGTGGCTTTATTTCTTGGCTCTCTATTTTGTTCCAGTGGTCTATGTGTCTGTTTTTGTAGCAGTACCGTGCTGTTTTGGTTACTGTAGCATTGTAGTATAGTTTGAAGTTGGGTAATTTGATGCCTTCAGCTTTGTTCTTTTTGGTTAGTATTGCCTTGGCTATTCAGCCTCTTTATTGGCTCCGTATGAAATTTAAAATAGTTTTATCTAGTTCCGTGAAGAATGTCAATGTAGATTAATAGATAAACAGCATTGAATTTCTAAATTGCTTTGGGCAGTATGGCCATTTTAATGATGTGTATTCTTTCTATCCATGAGCATGAAATCTTTTTCCATTTGTTTGTGTCATCTCTGATTTATTTGAGTGACATTTTGTAGTTTTCACTGTAGGATCGTTCATCTCCATGGTTGGCTGTATTTCTGGGTATTTCATTCTTTTTGTGGCTATTGTGAATGGAGTTGTGTACTTGATCAGCTCTTAGCTTGGATGTTGTTTGTGTATAGAAATGTTACTAATTTTTTTTTGTACATTGATTTTGTATCCTGAAATTTTGCTGAAGTTGTCTATCAGATCTAGATGCTTTTGAGCAGAGACTATGGGGTTTCCTAGGTATAGAGTAATATTGTCTGCAGAGATAGTTTGACTTTCTCTCTTCCTAGCTGGATGCATTTTTATTTCTTTCTCTTGCCTGATTGTTCTAGCTAAGACTTCCAGTACGATGTTGAAAAGGAGTGGTGAGAGTGAGCATCTTTGCTTTGTTTCAGTTTTTAAGAGGAATGCTTCCAGATTTTACCCATTCAGTATAATGTTGGCTGTAAGTTTGCATAGATGGTTCTTATTATTTGGGAATATGTTTGTTGCCTAGTTTGTTGAGGGTTTTAACATAAAGGGATGTGGAATTTTATTGAAAGGCTTTTCTGCATCTATTGTTATGATTATGTGGTTTTGTTTTTAGTTATATTTATGTGATGAATCACACTTACTGAATTGTGTATGTTGAACCAACGTTGCCTCCCAGGGATATTGCCTGCTTGTTCATGGTTTTGACATGCTTTTTGATGTGCTGCTGAATTTGGTTTACTAGTATTTTGTTGAAGATTTTTTCATCATCTATGTTCTTCAGGGATATTGGCCTGAAATTTTCATTTTGTGTGTGTGTCTCTGCCAGTTTTTGGTATCAGATGATGCTGGCCTCTTTGAATGAGCTATGGAGGAATCCCTCCTCCTTAATTTTTTTGGAATAATTTCAGTAGGAATGGTACCAGTTCTTCTTTATACATCTGGTAGAATTAGGCTGTGAATTCATCTGGTCCTGGGCTTTTTTCTGGTTGATAGGCTTTTTATTACTAATTTAATTTTGGGTCTAATTATTGGTCTGTTCAAAGATTCAGTTTCTTCCTTTTTCAATCTTGGGAGGTTGTATATGTCTAAGAGTTTATCCCATTTCTCATATGTTTTCTAGTTTGTGTGCATAGAGTTTTTTTACAGTAGTCACCGACAGTTACCTGTATTTCTGTGGGGTCAGTGGGAATATTCCCTTTGTCATTTATAATTTTCTGTATTTGGATATTCTATATTTTTGTTATTCTAGCTAGCAGCCAATTAATCTAATTTAGTTTTCAAAGAACCAACTCCTGGATTTGTTGATCTTTTCTATGGGTTTTTGAGTCTCAATTTCTTTCTGTTCACTTCTGAATTTGGTTATTTCTTGTCTTCTGCTAGCCTGGGGGTTGGTTTGCCCTTGTTTCTTTAGTTCCTCTTGGTGTGATGTTAGATTGTTATTCTGTGATATTTCTAACTTTCTGATGTTGGCATTTAGTGCTATAATCCTATAGACACTGCTTTAGCTGCTTCCTAGAAATTCTGGTATGTGATCTTTGTTCTCATTAATTTTGAAGAATTTCTTGATTTCTGCCTTAATTTCATTCTTTACTAAAGTTATTCAGGTTCAGATTGTTTAATTTCCATGCAATTATATGGTTTTGAGTGATTTTCATAATATTGATTTATCTTTTTATTGCACTCAGGCCGGTGAGTGTATTTGGTATGATTTTGACATTTTTAAAAAAAATTTGTAGAGTTTTGTTTTATGGGCAATGGTGTGGTTGATTTTAAAGTATCTGCCATATGCAGATGAGAAATATGTATATTCTGTTGTATTCTGGTGGAGAATTCTGTAGATATCACTTAGGACCATTTTATCAAATGTCAAGTTTAGGTCCCAGAGATCTATGTTAGTTTTCTAACTTGATGATCTGTCTAATACTGTCAGTGGGGTGTTGAAGTCTCCCACTATTATTGTATGAAAATAGTCTCTTTGCAGGTCTCTGGGAACTTGCTTTATTAATCTGGGTGCTCCTGTGTTGGGTGCATATATATTTAGGATAGTTAGGTCTTCTTGTTGAATTGAACCCTTTACCATTATATAATGCCCTTCTTTGTCTTTTTTGATCAGTATTGGTTTATAGTCTGTTTTGTCTGAAATTAGCATAGCAACCTCTACTTTATTTTCTGTTTTCCATTTTCTTGGTAGATTTTTCTACCTCCCTTTATTTTGAGACTATGGATGTCATTGTGAGATGCATCTCTTGAAGACGGCATACACTTGGGTCTTGATGCTTCATCCGACTTGCTACTCTGTGCCTTTTAGTGGGCATTTAGCTCATTTACATTAAAGGTTAGCATTGATATGTGTAGATTTGGTCCTGTCATCATAATGTTAGCTGCTTATTATACAGACTTGTTTGCATGGTTGCTTTGTAGTGTCACTGGTCTGTGTACTTAAGTGTGTTTTTGTGGTGGCTTGTAATGGTATTTCCTTTCCATATTTAGTACTTCCTTTAGGATCCTTTGTAAGGCAAGTTTGGTGGTAATGAATTCTCTCAGCATTTGCTTGTCTGAAAAGGATCTTATTTCTCCTTGGCTTATGAAGTTTAGTTTAGTTGAATATGTAATTCTTGTTTGGAATTTCTTTAAGAATTTTGAGTAAGCACACACCATGTACTCTGGCTTGTAGAGTTTCTCCTGAAAGGTCTGCTCTTAGCTTATTGTGGTTCCTTTTGTTGGTGACTTGCCCTGTCTCTCTAGCTGCCTTTAACACTTTTTCTTTCACTTTGATCTTGGAGAATCTGATGAGTATATGTCTAGGGGATGGTCATCTTGTATAGTATCTCACAGGGGCTCTCTGAATTTCTTGAATTTAAATGCTGGTGTCTGTAGCCAGATTGGGGACATTTTTATGCACAATATCTGCAAATACGTTTTCCAAGTTGATTGCTTTCTCTCCCTCTCTTTCAGGGATGTCAATGAATTTGTAAATTTGGTCTCTTTACATAATCCCGTATTTCTCAAATATTTTGTTCATTCTTATTTTTTTTTAAATTTTTCTCTGACTAAATTTGGAATACTGGTCTTTAAGCTCTGAGTTTCTTTCCTTGGCTTCATCCATTCTGCTGTAAATATTTGTGATTGTATTATGAAATTCTTGAAGTGAATTTTTCAGTTCTATTAGATCAATTTGGTTGTTTCTTAAAATGGCAATTTTGTCTTTTATCTCTTGCATTATTTTAATGTATTCCTTAGATTCCTTAGATAGGGGTTTGACTTTTTACTGAATGTTGATGATATTCATTGCTATACATACTCTCAATTCTATTTCTGTCATCTCAGCTATTGCAGTCTAATTAAGAACTGTTGCTGGGGAATTAGTGTGACTGTTTGTATGTAAGAGGACATTCTGGCCTCTTGAGTTGCCAGATATTGCACTTCCCCCCCGCCCCCCATCTGTGTGGATTGATATTCCTTCAATCTTTGTGGTTGCTGTCTTTTGGACTTTTTTTTTTTTTTTTTTTTTTTTTTTTTGCCTCTGTCTCCTTTGATGCTCCTGGGGGTTTGATTGTGGTATAAATTAGGATCAGTTAACTGGGTTTGTTTCTAGAGGATTATACAGTTCCAAGCCTCAGCTCAGCACTCCTGGTTGGCATGCTCTAACTCTGGGGGCTAATACCAGCCCCCCGTCTTTGTTCTGTGGCTCCTCAAGGTTAGGAATCTACTGCACTGGAGGGGCCAAGATGTTCCCAGTCTGCTGGCCACAACAGTACGACGGGTGGTGCCAGCCAAAGTGCTTTATTGGGTTGATGACAGAGGGATCCATGCTTACTTGCATGTGTCAGCAGCTGTGGCAGTGTGGCGAGATGCATAAACAAAGCCTTTGAGATGTCTGGGACTACGTAAAGTGAACAAACTTATAAATTATTGGTATTCCTAAGAGAGAAGAAAAATTAAAAAGTTTAAAAAATCTATTTAACATATAACTGATAAGAAATTACCAATTCCAGCAAGATATTTGGACATCCAAATGCAGGAAGCCCAGTGATCCCCAGGCAGATGAATTGCAAAAAAGTCGTTACCATGTCTTATTATAATCAGACTGTTTAAAGTAAAAGTGAAGGAAAGAATTATAAAATTAGCAAGAGAAAAGCAGCTGGTCACCTATAAAGGAAACCCCATCAGACTAACAGTGGACTTCTCAGCAGAATCTTTACAGGACAGAAGAGAATGGGATGGCATATTTAAAGTGCTAAAAAAGAAAACCAAAACCAACCCTCTCTACCAAGAATTCTATACCCAGCAAGATTAAGCTTTATTAATAGAGAAGAAATCCAAGACAAAGAAATGCTGGGGAAATTTGTTACCACTTGGCCAGTCCTACAAGAGATGCTGGAAGGAATCCTAAACTCAAACTCAGAAAGAAAAGGATGGCTGGGCATGGCGACTCACACCTGTAATCCCAGCATTTTTGGAGGCCAAGGTAGGCAGATAACCTGAGGTCAAGGTTTCAAGACCAGCCTGGTCAACATGGCCAAACATGGTCTCTCCCCAAAAAACAAAAATTAGCAGGACATGGTGGCATATACCTGTAATCCCAGCTACTCAGGAGGCTGAGACATGAGAACTGCATGAACCTGGAGGCGGAGGTTGTAGTGAGGCAAGATTGTGCCATTGCATTTCCGCCTGGGTGACAGAGCAAGACTTTGTCTAAAAAAAAAGAAAGAAAGCAAACAACAATATTTACCATCATAAAAACACAAGAAAGTATAGAACTTACAGGTAAAGCAATCCTGAAAAGGAGGAAGAGAAAGGAATCAAATGGCAACACTACTTCCTGAAGGCAACCTCCACTATACATATTTCTTTCAGATTCTTTATTACAGATATGGCTCTTCTAGACACATAGCTAGCATGCAATCAATGTATTGAATTTGAAATGTACAGTTCACTAATATCCATCTGTGACAATAAGTCAGTGTGGGAGACATTGTGTGATATAAAGATCATAGAGGTTAGATAGCTCAATTGGGTTTCAGTTTTGGCTTTGCCTATTAGCATTGCAAAAAAGATGAGACAATTCTCTGTAATCTTCTCATCTATAAAATAGAAGAGTGATAATACTTATTCTAATGTTGTCCTGAGTATTCAATGAGATTTAGTCAATTAAGTATCTGGTACTACAAGGTACATAATTGAGGTATACCCCTAAGTGCCTCCCCTCTTCGCCTGCTATTTCCAAAGGAATGCTGCATCTTATACATCACTATAACCAGCTGATCATGACTTTTTATTTTATTTTTAATTGACACGTAATAATTGTACGAAATTATGGGGTACAAAGTGGTATTTCAATACATGTATAGTTTATGTAATAAACAAATCAGGGTATGTAGCAAAGCTATTACCTCAAACATCTAATATTTCTTTGTGGCAAGAACATTCAGAAGCCTCTCTTCTAGCTATTTGGAATATGTATACAATATATTATTTGTAATTATAGTCATACTACTGCACAATAAAGCACCAGAACTTATTCCATCTATCTAATTGCAGCTTTATAGCCATTGACTAACCTCTCTCTATCCTTCCACTCAACATTTGTTACCCACTACCCTCCCCAATCTCTGATAACCACTATTCTCTATTCTATGAAATTAGATTTTTTTTTTTTAAGATTCCATATATGAGTGAGATCATCGGTGTTTATCTTTCTGTTTCTGACTTACTCCACTTAAATGAATGTCCTCCAGGATTGTCGATGTTGTAACAAATGACAAGACTTCATTCTTTTTTATTGCTGAATAGTATTCCATTTTTAATATGTACTACATTTTCTTTATTCTTTCATCCACTGATGGACACTTAACTTGATTCAATATCTTGGCCATTGTGAATAGTGCTGTAGTAAATATGGGAGTGCAGATATCTCTTTGATATACTGTGTCTTTTCCTTTGGATACATATACCTACCAGTGGGATTGTGGGATAGTATGGTAGTTCTTTTTTAAATTTTTTGACAAACCTCCATACTATTTTTTATAGTGACTGTACTAATTTGCATTCCCACCAACAGGGTGTAAATGTTCCTTTTTCTCCACATCTTAGCCAAGGCTTGTTGTCTTCCATATTAATACCTATCAGAGGTATAGTTTGCAAACATTTTCTCCAAGTTTGTAGTTTGTCTCTTCATTCTGTGGATTATTTCCTTTGCTGTACAGAAGCTTCTTTGATGCAATCACATTTGTCTGTTTCTGCTTTTGTCGCCTATGCTTTTGCAGTCTTATGCAAAAGAAATTTTGCCCAGATTAATGCCATGAAGCATTTCCCCTATGTTTTCTCATAGTAGTTTCATAGTTTCAAGTCTTACATTTGTGTTTGTATTGCATGTAAGGTTATCCAGAAGGATCCTCTCCTCTTTAAGCTAACTCTGTCATTGCTATTTATAACTGAGTCAGGCTTTATCTTGTACTGTGTACAGTTACCTTGACTAGTTATTTCTAAGATATCCTCTGATTTTCAACTAGATAGGTTGAAGTAGCAATCTGAACTTGCTAGCACCTTAAGAAATTAATTTCCTATGACAGTGCATGAGGCAGATGGCATCCTTTAATTGCTCTGCTATACTTTGAAGGGTGAAGGTTGTTTGCATTTTTTTCTTTCCTGATGATACTATTTCTTGTGAATGAAGAACATGAATATAGAACTCACTGCCCACTTCACTTCTGCTTAGAAAACTGTCCTTCAGCTTTGCTCATCTGTATTCATCCTTAAAATCTTTACACAGCCCACTTGTCTTCCTCCATAAGGCAGCCACACTCCCTCCTTCCATCTGACAACACATCTCCCACATACCTTACATAATGTTGGAAAAGAAGGGATCTCACACATCACCAAGTCTAATTTTTAAAATTTTAAATTTACCCATTAAATTGGCTCTTTTTCTCCCTTAGCCATGAGGAAAAAGGAGATCACAGGTTCATGGGACAGCAATAAAGAAAACATATATATTTATATTAACTATTTAAATTTTAAAAATAATTTGTGCCTGTTCTAATAATTTGAACATTATGGGACTATTTATATTAAAATTGTCTTCTTTAAAGCTTTACTTCTGCACGCTAATGTAACCACTGTTTAAAATGCAATGTTCATCATTCTACACTATACACTTTTATCTGCTTAAACAAGATTATATGAACTATATCCATATGTAATTGCATTATAAAAACCAGATCAAAATATGTGTTATTTGGAAACTTTTTAAAATTTCACCTTATTTTATGAATACACTTTCAAGTCAGCATTCAAAAATATAACTGAGTTTTAAATTACTGTATTTTTTTCATATTGAGAATTACCATAATTTAATCATCCCTTCTCGTACTGATAGACATTCAGTTTATTCGTTATTTTTTGCTAATAAAATGCATTGCTTTCTGAATCATTCATATATATTCATACATATATATACACACATATAGTCATATATATATATATGTTTTTAAAAAATACTTCCAAGAGGTAGATTGCTTGGTCAAAAGATAATTGCATTATAAATTTTAATTAATATTACCAGAAGGCTTTTCACAAATTGTTGAAAGTTACAATGCTCAACAATGTGTGAGTAAATTTATTTTCTTACATCCTTGGTCTCATTGGATGTTATTAAAATGTTTCAATCACAGGGAAAAACTTCACATTTTAAGTAATGTGAGGATTTATTTTGTATTTTATCAACTATTTTGTTTGAGTATATTTTCATTTATATATTGACCTTTCACATTTCATTTTCTATGATTGCCTCTTCAGATACTTTGCCCACTTTATACTGATTTGTTTGCCTTTCTAATCAGTCTGAAGGAACTCTTTATAAATTAATGATAATTATATTTGTCATTCATAAATATTGCAAATAGTTTGTATTTTCTTTTGATATCATATGTAGTATATTTTGCCACAAGAGATTTATTATTTGTAATTAAATAAATAATGAGTTTAAAGAATGCGTTAAGTAAACTTTGACAAGGAGTGAATATTTTAAATGGAAAATTTTGGAAACAAACTCTCATTTTGAAGAATCTATAGTCCCTCATTCAGACTGAAAAGCCTTAGGCTCTATTCTTATTGCGCAGGAAGCATTTTCTTATAGTCTATTTTGTTTTAGAGTAATAGCATGCACTAATGGACCACATCTTTAAATTAGTTATACTACTATTAATTTTTGCCTTTTAGCCTGAAATGTACCCTTCTTCACTGTGCTTTGTGATACTAGAACGGAACCCTATGAACATTTCTTCTTCCTAGCTGGCACAATGTTAATCTTTAATAATAAAGGATGCTAGAGTAATTCTTCAAGGCCAGAGCAGGAAGAAGGACTTCTTTTCCTTCTTCCAGTATGTTATGGAAGCCAGCATATTGTCGTGTGTGTGTGTGTGTTGGTGGGAGTTATGCTCACCTCAGCCTTCCTCATGGTTTAGCTGCAGTCCATACCGTTCAGTAAGTTTTTCCTCCACTCAGCAGCAGGCTGCTGCTGTGGTCCAGTGAAAACTGGTGCCCTCCAGCAAGCTAACTTTCTACTAATGGACTATGTGTTCTTGCGCAGCTGTATCTTTCCCCAGAGGTCTGAATCCCAGACTGTGGAAAGGGCTCCAATAAAAGTTGCTAAATTCCTTCCTTGTTAGTTCTCCTTCATCCCTAGGAAAAGTAGCTGTTTTCTACAATTGCTACTTCAGTGGCTACTATGCCTTAGTATCCTGTTTGCTCCTTTTAGTAGTTAACCACTCTTTACCCCTTAATAATTTTTAAATTAAATTTTCCCTGTTCCAATTACTGGTGTAGTTTATTTCTCTGGATTTGACCCTCTCCAATATATTACAGTAGCTGTGAGGTTTCTGGGAGAAATAAAGCAGCGAACCCTGTATGCTGGGCAACAATAAGGAACAGAATACAGATTCATTGTAGAAGATGAAGTTGCAAGGAACTGACTTAGTGACAAAGGAAGGCAACATGATAGGTGGAGAAGGCTCTACACCAGAAACGCAGGTCTGGAGGCTGAACATGAATCTAGAACAGTGTGTGACCTTTTTTTTTTTTTTTTTTTTTTTAGACAGAGTCTCCCTCTATGGCCCAGGCTGGAGTGCAGTGGCATGATCTTGGCTTGCTACAACCTCAGTCTCCTGGGTTCATGTGATCCTCGTGCCTCAGCCCCCCGAGGGAGTAGCTGGGACTACAGACATGCACCACCACACCTGGCTAATTTTTATATTTTTAGTAGAGACAGGGTTTTGCCATGTTGGCCAGGCTGGTCCCTAACTCCTGGCCTCGTGTGATCCGTCTGCCTCAGCCGCCCAAAGTGCTGGGATTACAGGCAGGAGCCACCACCGCACTCAGCCTTAGAATTGTGTGACTCTATCAGTCATAGTCTACTTGTCTGCAAAATGACCTCCTTGGATAAGATCAATGTATTCCAACCTGTAGTAATTTGTGTTTTGCCTTATAATGTTTGTCATAACTGTGGATCATCTATACTTTTGTTTAATTAATGTTTTCCTTTCAACCAACCCATTTTAAATTAATAGTCTTTATTTATGGTACAGTGTTACAGTTATACAAAATTTGCACAGATAGTACAGATCAATCCATTTTAAACTTAAATAGATTTGTTTAAAAATAAACTTCATAAAATAGGTAGCAATGATGTAAGTTTTCCATAAATATATTGATAAAAGAAAACATTTACTGATGAAAATAAAGGGCACATATATAATCTAAAATAATATATTATCATACTACATTTATTACTTTGGGAAAGAAGAGACTAGGATATTTTTGAAATGCCTCTACTGTCTCTAAAATTCTGGACTATGGGATACTATGTTCATGTATTTTTTGTTTGTTTCAGGGCTATATGAAGATTAATTGTTTCAAATGTTGTCTTCTATAAATCAACAGAAATCTCTGTATCCATATAGATATATGTCTCTCTCTATATATGATGTATATATACACACAGACACACTTGTATTTGCATTTGGGTGCATATCTATAAATCTATAGCCAATACCTATGTCTGTAATATATTAAAATATGTACCATCATTTTCTTCTTCTTGGGAATTTGTGATTGATGTATCGGCATAAATCAGCCCCATCATTATTCTTCAGCTGTTCTTGACATTCCTATTTAAATCATAACCTTGAAAGAACAAAAACAAATTGGTTTCTCCATACTCTGTAACCCAATAGCAATCAAATGGTGCTTTTCATGATTCATCAGAGCTCGGAAAATGTTTTCAATGAAGATGATGAAGGCGAAATTTCAAGGATTTTTTATTGTTTGTTGAGTTCAAACAAAGCACATGGGGTTGCTGTTGCCACAGTAACAGATCCTCCATGTGCATTAGTTTATACCTTTGTCTTTAGTAATAGGAAGCTGGGTTATTATTTTTCCTGTGTGAATGTGTGTAGTGTGTGCATACACACATGCGTGTGGGAAAGAGTAAATGAGAGAAAGAGAGATGGGGGGAGAGAGAGACAGAGAGAGAGAGAGAGAGAGAGAGAGAGGAGAGAGAGAGAGAGAGAAACCTTTACTCTATAAGAGTAGTTTACTCTTTACTCTGTAGTTTTAGACCTTTCTTAGTATGGCCCTCTCATTTTTCCTAGAATCTCAGTAGCTCATGTTTTTCATTCAGACCTGTTCTAACAGAGACCTTATCTCTCTCCAAACAGATGACAGCAGCTTTACACAGAGAACAACATTTTATTTAATTATTTTTATTTGGATATGTCTTTTTATGAAGTCCTTTTGTTAGAACCAAAAGTTCTAACTCTGTATAGAGAAGAGGAGAAGGTTAAAGAAATACGTAGGATGGATTCTTGACTATTTGCATGTGGATTGTTTACCTCTTTGCTATTACCTGGGACCTATTTTTAGCTTTGGACTGTTCTCACACTTTTGGTGATTTCACTACCTTGTAAAATTAATTTGTTCTCAGAAAATTAAATGTATAAAATATAGGAACAAGTATAAATATAAATATACTGCAGAAGATTATAATAGGGTAAAATTTTTTCAAAATTTTAAGTTCTAGGATGCATGTGCAGGACGCGCAGGTTTGTTACATAGGTAAATGTGTGCCATGGTGGTTTGCTGCACCTGTCAACCCATCACTTAGGTATTAAGCCCCGCATGCATTAACTATTTATACTGATGCTCTCCCTTCCCCCACCCCCTGATAGGCCCTGGTGAGTGTTGTTCCCCTCCCTGTGTCCATGTATTCTCATTGTTCAGCTCCCACTTATGAATGAGAACATGCAGTATTTGGTTTTCTGTTCCTGTGTTAGTTTTCTGAAGATGATGGCTTCCAGTTTCATCCATGTGCCTGCAAAGAACATGATGACGTTACTTTTTATGGCTGCATAGAATTCCATGGTGTATATGTGCCACATTTTCTTTTTCCAGTCTATCACTGATGGGCACTTGAGTTGATTCCATGTCTTTGCTTGTGAATAGTGCTGCAATAAACATACACATGCATGCATCTTTATAATAAAATGATTTATATTCCTTTGGGTATATACCCAGTAATATATATCCAGTAATGGGATTGCTGGGTAAAACAGTATTTCTGTTCCAGATCCTTGAGGAATTGCCAAACTGTCTTCTACAATGGTTGAACTAACTTATATTTCCACCAACATTGTTAAAGCATTCCTATTTCTCCACAGCCTAAAGAGCATCTGTTGTTTCTTGACTTTTTAATAATCGCCATTCTGACTGGCAGGAGATGGTATCTCATTGTGGTTTTGATTTGCATTTCTCTAATGATCAGTGATGCTGAGTTTTTTTCATGTTTCTTGGCTGCGTAAATGTCTTCTTTTGAAAAGTGTCTGTTCATGTCCTTTGCATACTTTTTGATGAGGCTGTTTGTTTATTTCTTGTAAATTTGTTCAAGTTCCTTGAAAATTCTGGATACTAGAACTTTGTCAGATGGATAGGTTGCAAAAACTTTCTCCCATTCTGTAGGTTCTCTGTTGACTCTGGAGATAGTTTCATTTGCTGTGCAGAAGCTGTTTAGTTTAATTACCTCCCATTTGTCAATTTCTGCTTTTGTTGCAATTGCCTTTGATGTTTCTGTCATGAAATCTTTGACTGTGCCTATGCCCTGAATGATATTGTCCAGATTTTCTTCTAGGGTTTTTATATTTTGGGGTTTTAAATTTAAGTCTTTAATCCATCTTGAGTTAATTTTTGTATAAGCTGTAAGGAAGGGGTCCGGTTTCAATTTTCTGCATATGGCTAGCTAGTTTTCCCAGCACTATTTATTAAATAGGGAATCCTTTCCCCATTGCTTGTTTTTGTCAGGTTTATCAAAGATCAGATGGTTGTAGATATATGGTCTTATTTCTAAAATCTCTATTCTGTTCCATTGGTCTATGTGTCTGTTTTTGTACCAGTACCATGCTGTTTCGGTTACTGTAGCCTTTAGTATAGTTTGAAGTAAGGTAGAATGATGCCTTCAGCTTTATTCTTTTTGCTTAGAATTGTCTTGGCTGTTCAGGCTCTTTTTTTCGTTCCATATGGATTTTAAAGTATTTTTTTTTTCTAATTCTGTGAAGAATGTCAATGGTAGTTTGGGAATAATATTGAATCTATAAATTACTTTGGGCACCATGGCCATTTTCATGATATTGATTTTTTCTGTTCATGAGGGTGGAATGTTTTTCCATTTGTTTGTTTCCTCTCTTATTTCTTTGAGTGGTGATTTGTAGTTCTCCCTGAAGAGGTCCTTCTCATTCCTTGTTAGCTGTATTCCTAGGTATTTTACTCTCTTTGTAGCAATTGTGAATGGGAGTTCATTCATGATTTGGCTCTCTGCTTCTCTATTGTTGGTGTAAAGAATGCTTGTGATTTCTGCACATTGATTTTGTATACTGAGACGTTGCTGAATTTACTTATCAGGTTAAGGAGCTTTTAGGCTGAGACGATGGCGTTTTCTAAATATAGGATCATGTCATCTGCAGAGACAATTTGACTTCCTCTCTTCCTATTTGAATACCCTTTATTTCTTTTTCTTGCCTGATTGCCCTGGCCAGAACTTACAATAATATGTTAAATAGGAATGGTGAGAGAGGATATCCTTCTCTTGTGCTGTTTTTCAAAGGGAATACTTCCAGCTTTTGCCCACTCAGTATGATATTGGCTGTGGGTTTGTAATAAATAGCTCTTATTATTTTGAGATATGTTCCATCAATGCCTAGTTTATTGAGAGTTTTTAACATGAAAGGATGTTGAATTCTATAGAAGGTTTTTTCTGTGTCTATTGAGAAAATCATATGGTTTTTGTCATTGGTTCTGTTTATGTGATGGATTACATTTATTGATTTCCATATTCTTTGAAAACATTTTAATGTCTTTATTATGCATATTACTTTATATTTAAAATAATTTAATAATATAATTTTTAGCAATATAGTTTCTGAAATATTTTTGTAACTCAAAAATAATAACATCCTGTTTTGAAAATCTTAAGGTCTACCTGATAAGAAACATTGAGAAACACTATACTAAAGAAGAGGAAAAAAATTAAGTGCTAATATTATTCGTATGTTCATCATCATGTTTTCAGCCAACAGTTGAGTACAAACTCTTTGCAAGCCACTATGGAAGAAAGCCAAGAGCAAAATGACAGTTCCTGCTTTCAAAGAGCTTACTGGCTTGTAACTGGAAGGAGACAAGTACAAAGACTGCTAAGTTCTCTGATACATGTAAAGTCGCTCTGTTATTATATAGAACAAAGTTGAACTCAGTTTCTGGTGGTGAGAACAGAAAGGAAAGAACAAATGGGAGCTATTAATAAAGTAGAACACACTGGGCATCCTGACCAATCAGATGAGGGAAGAAAGATAAAGAATTAAAATTGTTGTCAGTGAGATGCCTTTTATTTAGAGATATAAGGAGAAGGAAAAAAAGGGTCTAGTGAAAGTCTACCTAGAAAAAAAGGATATGTTAAAAATTTTCCTTTACAGATGACTAAATCCTCTTCCTTCTTAATTTGAAGTTA
The DNA here is from genome assembly GCF_037993035.2 of Macaca fascicularis. NCBI lineage: Eukaryota > Metazoa > Chordata > Mammalia > Primates > Cercopithecidae > Macaca > Macaca fascicularis. The sequence continues at coordinate 51,975,407 of NC_088390.1, forward strand.
TTATACAAAATCTCTCATTCAAAACCTTTGGATAATCACAGTGTTTTAGAACTAATAATTTTTTAGAGTTTTAAAATGCAAGATTAAAACTTAAAAATTAAAACATACACACACACACACACACACACACATACTTTTTTAATGTCTAAAGTATATATCAAAGGCTGCTCTGTACCAAACTATAATTTCAGACTTTTTATCATTGAAGATTGACAACGATTCAAAAAGAATGGATTCCAACTACCTGATGAATAAATAAAATGCAGTACTGTATATCCACACAATAGAATATTATTTATCTATAAAAAGGAATAGAATTCTGATATACTCTTCCATACAGATGAACATTGAAAACATTATTATGAGGGAAAGAAACAAAAGGCCAAGTATTGTATGATTCCAATGATATGAAATGTCCAGAATATGCAAATCCAAAAAGAAAGTAGACTAGTGTTTGCCAGGGCTGGGAGGGGAGGGAATGTTCTAGAATTGAACAATGGTGAATGATATACAACATTGTGCATATACTATAAAGTACTGGACTGTACAATTTAAAATTTTGAACTTTATGATATACGAATTATGTCTCAATAAAGCTTTTTTTTTTTCCTTTAAAAAATAATGGGCTGGGCATGGTGGCTCATGCCTGCAATCCCAGCACTTTGGGAGGCCGAGGCAGGATTGCTTGAGTCCAGAAGTTTCAGACCTGCCTGGGAAACATAGTGAGACCCCGTCTTTACAAAAAATACAGAATATAAATAGCTGGGCATGGTGGTGGTGCATGCTTGCAGTCCCAGACACTCGGGAGGCTGAGGTGGGAGGATCATTTGTGCCCAGGAAGTTGAGGCTGCACTAAGCCATGATTATACCATCCCTCTAGCCTGCGTGACAGAGCGAGACCCTGACACAAAAATGAAATTCATATTTTTTTATCTCATGAACCTTCAAATTTTAAAGTACTTAAAGTAAGCCACCAAGATGAATTATTGTAGGGACATACTTGTTTGTGTCTTTGAGTAACCACATGGATCTTGTAAGATCCACCAGAGAAAAAAAAGAAATGGTAAAAGAGTTCTTCAGATACTTCATATTTTAAAATAAATATAATCATGGAACATCTGTAATTAGTATAATTATAAATAGCCATAGGAAAAGAAATAATAGAACCAGGTTGGGCTGCAGTGTCCTTATTTCAAAAATATAGCAAAAATAAAATATTTCAATCAAATGCTGAAAATAGTTATAAAGAGTTAATCTTGCAGTTTTCTCTCTGAGTTCAAAGTTCAAATTGTTTTTACTCCAAATGAGGTTAGGAATGTTTATAAATGAATCTAACGCCACTACAATTGGATCACTGCGAGCTATGGCTTTTCAAAACTGAAGAAAATGTAAATTTGAAGATTCAACTAGAAAAATAAAAGAATGAAGAAACTGGAAACTAACTTTGAACAACCTTCAGTTTTATTATGAAAAAGATGATTTATAGAGAGAAAAAGAAACAAGGAAGGAAAGGAACAGCAAAGTCCACAAAAATCTATCTCCATTCATTTGAGTCCTAGACTGATGTTCTATTAGGCTTAAGCATAACATATTACTCAACAGAACTTATAAATCGGTTTGCTGATTCACGTATGCTGAGTCTGCTGAACAATTCCTTCCATGGGTGGATCACAGCTAGTTAGCAATAGATAATGAGAAAAATTTACTTCAGCGGATTGGGAAAGTCTAACTGAATTTACAATGGCATAATCTTCTCTTGTATGTGGGAACTATCTAAAGACAAGATTTTTAAAGATCTTAATCAAAACTAGATACAACTGAAAGTTTAGGAGAAGTGAAAAAATATAGATGTAACGAAAAATCAGCATACTTTCTTTAATATTCATAGACAATAAATTAACAAGATAAAATGTTGGGCGGGTGTGGTGGCTCACACCTGTAATCCCAGCACTTTGGGAGGCCGAGGCAGGCGGATCACGAAGTCAGGAGATCGAGACCATCCTGGCTAAAACAGTGAAACCCTGTCTCTACTAAAAATGCAAAAAAATAGCCGGGCGCCGTAGCGGGCACCTGTAGTCCCAGCTACTCGGGAGGCTGAGGCAGGAGAATGGCGTAAACCCGGGGAGGTGGAGCTTGCAGTGAGCCGAGATCACGCCACCGCACTCCAGCCTGGGCGACTGAGCGAGACTCCGTCTCAAAAAAACAAAACAAAACAAAACAAAACAAAAAAAAACAAAAAAAAAACAAAAGATAAAATGTTGAAATTACCAATGTTTATTTAGTCATTTAAGATTTTTTTTTTAATTTGTATGTGTTCTTCATGTTAAGCAATGTAAGTAAAATAAATGGGTAAACGTTGATTTATAACTATAATAAGATGATTACTAGATTCTAGCATATTACATAAGCTAAATTTAAGCAGTTCCCATTATTCTTCCTAGTACGTGGTAAATCACAATTTTAAAAACTTGTTATTGTTTTGGCCTATTAAGATAATATAAGTTTAATATTATTTAAAAAGTTTAACAATATTAAAAAAGTATAAAATATAATTGAATCCGGGTAATTTAGCAAAATATGAGCTTCCTAGTCATTTTATAAGACCTATTATCTCTAGAACAATATAATATGAAGTAAGTTCAAGGTATTAAAAAAAAAGAATTAAGCAGTTTTTTCTAAATAGTACATCCTTAACATTGGAGGTAGAAAGGGGTAGGGTACACATAAATGAAGATAATAGAGCAGTAGCAGCTGATTTGTATGAAAATCAGCCTCTAGGTCTTATTTAAAATGCATGAATTAGGCTAACGCTTGTAGCTCTAAATAAGTAGTTTTATTGCTTTTCTTTTTGAAATGAAAATCAAGTTAAGATCGATTATGTGACATATTGTGATCAAATAGTATTTGTTACGCTTCTTAAAGTCCACATTAGAATTTTAGTTGCAATTGGGCCAGGCGCGGTGGCTCACACCTGTGTTCCCAGCACTTTGGGAGGCGGAGGTCGGACGGATTGCCTCGGCTCAGGAGTTCCAAACCAGCCCTGGCAACACGATGAAACCCCGTCTCTACTAAAATACAGAAAATTAAGCCGGTGTAGCGGTGTGCGCCTGTAGTCCCAGGAGAGGCTGAGGCAGGAGAATTGCTTGAACCCGGGAGGTGGAGGTTGCAGAGAGCCAAGATTGCGCCACTGCACTCTAGCCTGGGTGACAGAGTGAGGCTCCGTCTCAAAAAAAAAAAAAAAAAAAAAAAAAGGAATTTTAGTTGGAACTAAAAAGCAATGAAAAACAAATGCCTTCCTTCAACTGGCTATAGTTTCTATTTTATATTTGTGTTACTAAGTGTTTGATATATTTGGATATTTGTCCCCCCACAATCTCATGTTGAAATGTGAACTTTACTGTTGGAGGTGGGGCCTGGTGGAAGGTGTTTGGATAATGGGGATGAATGACTTATGAGCAGCTTAGTGCCATCCATTGGTGATAAGTGAGTTCTCCTGAGTTCATGGGAGATCCGATTGTTTAAAAGTATGTAGCACCTCCCCTCTCTTTCTCTTGTTCCTGCCCTCACCATGTGACATTCCTGCTCCTGCTTTGCTTTTCCTTATGGTTGTATGCTACCGGAGGCCCTCACCAGAAGCCAAGCAGATGTTGGTGCCATGCTTTTACAGCCTGCAGAACTGAGAAAAAGAAAAGAGAAAATCTCTTTTCTTTACAAATACCAGTCTCAATTATTCCTTTATAGCAATGCAGAAACAACCTAACACAATATCTTAGTCTGAGTTGTTATAACAAAGTACCTTAGACTGGGTAATTTATCAAAAAAAAAAAAAAAAGTTTATTGCTCACAGTTCTGGGGAATGGGAGGCCCAAGATCAAAGAACTGGTAGATTCTGTGTCTGACAAGAACCTGTTCTTCATAGATGGTGCCTTTTATGTGTCCTCAAATGGCAAAACAAGTTTCCTTCAGCCACTTTTATAATGGCACTAATCCCATCATGAAGGATCTGCCCTCATTATCTAATTGGCCCCTAAAGTTCCCACCTCTTAAAATTATTGCATTGGGAATTAGATTTCATCATATGAATTTTGGGTAGACAGAAACATTCTGACTGTAGTGCTAAGTAATACACAAAACTACAAATCTCAAATGACACCGTGAGATATATAATAAAATGGTCCATATGTAGCAAATTTAGCTATATGCTCCTATATCAGCATGATCGGTTTTAGAATGTAATTTAAAAACTGTGTAAAATCAAATGAAAAAGTTACAATATAATATGCCAATGCTGATAAAAAGACAGAAGTAAAAGGTTAAAAATAACATTTGGATTTGAAAAAATTTAGTATTACAATTAAAAATGTTTAATCAATCCCATGTAAAAACATAACTAGAAACAAAATATAATTTGCCTCAAATAGATTCCTTTGATTATAATTTATAGAACAGAGGAACTTGATGATACTATTTCTATTCATTTTACAATTCATGGAAACATTTGCTTTGCTATAAAAGTTAATTTTAAAGTCTCTAAAAAAATAAGTAAAGAGAAGAGTAAAGCTGTAGAAAGAAGAGTCCTTTAAAGTAACCAACAGGTAAAAGTAATCTATAAAAATAAATGTGGGTTGGCTGCGGTGGCTCATGCCTGTAATTGCAGCACTTTGGGAGGCTGAGGCAGGCAGATCATGAGGTCAAGGGATTGAGACAATCCTGGCCAACATGGTGAAACCCTGTCTCTACTAAAAATACAAGAATTAGCCAGGAGTGGTGGTGCACACCTGTAGTCCCAGCTACTCAGGAGGCTGAGGCAGGAGAATTGCTTGAACCTGGGAGGCAGAGGTTGCAGTGAGCTGAGATCACGCCACTGCACTCCAGCCTGGCAACAGAGTGAGACTCCATCTCAAAATACTACTACTACTACTAATAATAATAATAATTGTAATAGTCAAGTGATGTTTACAGGCAACCTTGGGGGAAAAAAAGAACAGATAATTAAAAATGAAAAAGAAGATCTACATATGCAGCAAGATCACAAAATTGTTTCCAGTCACACATTTCACCTAGAAGAGATGAACAGTCATATAAAGTAGGTATAGCCTGGCACAGTGGCTCACACCTGTAATCCCAGCACTTTGAGGGTCCAAATTAAGCCAGTATGGTGCTGTGTGCCTGTGAGAGGTGAAGTCAGATGGACCTTTGGGTCGGGTGGGGACTTGGAGAACTTTTCTGTCTTACAAGAGGATTGTAAAATGCCCCAATCAGCACTCTGTAGCTAGGATTGTAAAACGCACCAATCAGTGCTCTGTGTTTAGCTAGAGGATTGTAAATGCACCAATTAGCACTCTGTAGCTAGGACTGCAAAACACACCAATCAGTGCTCTGTGGCTAGCTAGAGGTTTGTAAAATGGACCAATCAGTGCTTTGTAAAAATGCACCAATCTGCTCTCTGTGGCTAGCTAGAGGTTTGTATAGTGGACCAATCAGTGCTCTGTAAAATGGACCAATCAGCACTCTGTAAAATGGACCAATCAGCAGGATGTGGGTGGGGACAAATAAGAGAATAAAAGCTGGCCACCCCCCAGGCAGCAGCAGCAACCGCTAGGGTCCCTTTCCATGTTGTGGAAGCTTTGTTCTTTGGCTCTTCACAATAAATCTTGCTGCTGCTTACTCTTTGAGTCCGTGCCACATTTAAGAACTGTAACACTCACCACGAAGGTCCGTCGCTTCATTCTTGAAGTCAGCGAGACCAAGAACCCACTGGAAGGAGCTAATTCTGTACACACCTGTAGTCCCAGCTACTTGGGAGGCTGAGGCAGGGGAATTGCTTGAATCCAGGAGGCAGAGGTTGCAGTGAGCCTGGCCAACATGGTGAAACTCCATCTCTATCAAAAATAAAAATAATTGGCTGGGCATTGGTGTGCATGCTTGTAGTCCAAGGTATTTGGAAGGCTGAGAGATGAGAATCACATTGGAACCTGGGAGGTGGGGGTTGCAGTGAGCCAAGATTGTGCCACCACACCCCAGCCTGGGCAACAGAGTGAGACCCTGTTTTTGAAAAATAAAATAAAATAAAATAAGAGTAGGTATACAGGGGAAGAAAAAACAAGGTATAATGTCTGTATTTCATGTTTTCTAGATTGAATAATACACAAACTACATAAAATCAATTAATTAATCTTCATAATAATTCCCCAGCAGCAGCCACCAGAAGCTGGAAGAGGTAAGAAACAGATTCTTTGAGGTAGAATGGCCCTGCCAACACCTTGATTCGGGTACAGTGATACTGATTTCAGACTTCTGGTCCCTAGAATTATGCGAAAATAAGTATCTTTTGCATTAAGCCACCAGGTTTGTGGTAATTTCTTACAGAAGCCATAGGAAAGTAATACACAAACAATACGCGTTAGGGCACTAGGGCTTAACTGAAAGTTATTTTGGTAAACATGAAAAGTTATCTATATGAGCATATATTAATCTTGTGGCATATATCTTAGGAAATTTTTTTTTTTAGTTATTAATATACTTTAAGTTCTGGGATACATGTGCAGAATGTGCAGGCTTGTTACATAGGTATACATGTGCCCTGGTGGTTTGCCGCACCCATCAACCCGTCATCTACATTAGGTATTTCTCCTAATTCTATCCCTCCCCTAGCCCCCCACCTCTCAACAGGCCCCAGTATGTAATGTTCTCCTCCTTGTGTCCATGTGTTCTCATTGTTCAATTCCCACTAATGAGTGAGAACATGCAGTGTTTGGTTTTCTGTTCCTGTGTTAGTTTGCTGAGAACGATGGTTTCCAGCTTCATCCATGTCCCTGCAAAGGACAGGTACTCATCCTTTTTTATGGCTGCATAATATTCCATGGTGTATATGTGCCACATTTCCTTTATTCAGTCTATCATTGATGGGCATTTGGGTTGGTTCCAAGTCTTTGCTATTGTTAGTAGTGCTGCAATAAACATACGTTTGCATGTATCTTTATGGCAGAATAATATATAACCCTTTGGGTGTATACTCAGTAATGGGATTGCTAGGTCAAATGGTATTTCTGGTTCTAGATCCATGAGGAGTTGCCACACTGTCTTCCACAATGGTTGACCTAATTTACATCCCCACCAACAGTGTAAAGGTTTTCCTATTTCTCCACATCCTCTCCAGCATCTGTTGTTTCCTGACTTTTTAATGATTGCCATTCTAACTGGTATGAGATGGTATCTCACTGTGGTTTTGATTTGCATTTCTCTAATGACCAGGGATGATGAGCTTTTTTCCATATGTTTGTTGGCCACATAAATATCTTCTTTTGAGAAGTGTCTGTTCATACACTTCACTCACTTTTTGATGGGGTTGTTTGTTTTTTTTCTTGTAAATTTGTTTAAGTTCTTTGTAGATTCTGGATATTAGCCCTTTGTCAGACAGATAGTTTGCAAAAATTTTCTCCCATTCTGTAGGTTGCCTGTTCACTCTGATGATAGTTTCTTTTGCTGTGAAGTAACTCTGTAGTTTAATTAGATCCCATTTGCCAATTTTGTTGCCATTGCTTTTGGTGTTTTAGTCATGAAGTCTTTGCCCATGCCTATGTCCTGAATTATATTGCCTTGGTTTCCTTCTAGGGTTTTTATGGTTTTAGGTCTTATGTTTAAGTCTTTAATCCATCTTGAGTTACTTTTTGTCTAAGGAGTAAGGAAGTGGTCCAGTTTGTTTTCTGCATATGGCTAGCCAGTTTTCCCAGCACCATTTATTAAATAGGGAATCCTTTCCCCATTGCTTATTTTTGTCAGGTTTGTCAAAGATCAGATGGTTTTAGATGTGTGGAGTTATTTCTGAGGTCTCTGTTCTGTTCCATTGGTCAATATATCTGCTTTGGTACCAGTACCGCGCTGTTTTGGTTACTGCAGCCTTGTAGTACAGTTTGAAGTCAGGTAGCATGATGCTTCCAGCTTTGTTCCTTTTGCTTAGGATTTCCATGGCTATATGAGCTCTTTTTTAGTTCCATATGAAATTTAAAGTAGTGTTCTGTAATTTGTGCATATGCTATCCCTGGTGAAGTAAGAATTTTCAAATAGAGATTATACAAATGACAGCTTGCATATAGGATTGTCAGAGGACTTTTGTGCTTCAGAAGAATGAAAAATCATTCTCTTGATATTTGAATTTTTCCCACAGTGTATCAAACTAAGTAGTCAGCTACCTACTTTTTGCATATCTTCTGACTTCTGGAAGCAGCACCCCGAATTTGATTACTTTCTCACATTATCCATCTAGTAAATTTCTACTGGTAAATTTACAAAAGGTAAATGCAAATATCACCTCATACATCCCTGACTCTGTTACAGCCCTAGGGAAAAATTATATCATATTCACATATATCTGTATCTGACACTAGATTAAGCTTCTTGGGAGCAGAGAGCTTGTCTAGTCCAACTCAAAGCCCAGCTTACAGCTTGGTACACAGTAAGCGCTCAGTAAATACTACTATTTGAGCTCAGTAAATACTACTATTTGATGATGCTTCTGATTATTAGCGTGTTGAAATCAACGGCATAAGATGACCTGGAATAAAAGTATTTAAATAAAATCTAGTAGAAAAATGAAAAGAGCATAAAATAAAAACAAAAACGAATGGTGCCTCTAATTCCAATACCTAGAGATAACCACTGTAACATTTGGGTATATATTTGAATTCTGTCTTTCTAAGTATAGATAAATACACACACATACAAACATAATTAATAAAAAGGTATAATATCATAATATTGCTAGTAAATTGCAATTTTTGACCTAAACATATTTTATTAACTGTTATTTTCTAAAAATGATTATTCTACCACATAAAATTCTCAAAATAATAGATGTACATGGTAAGAAATCAAAGCATACAATATAAGTCTTCAGCCTTTTCCCTTTTCACAGTTCAGAGAAATACATTTTTAAATGGTGTTACTTATAAATAGTTATAGTTCTTTTCTTGATTATCATTATGGTTATTATATATGTAATATATATTATAACGCTATGATTAAAATTAATATAACCTATAACCCAGGGGCAATTCCAATTTGAGCTGTGTAAAGATTCTCTCACATACATTCAAGGAGATATGTATATGTATATTCATGGCAGCACTATTAGTATTACTAAAAAGGAAGATAATATATATATAATAAAGGGAGATTATATATAACATATAGATATATATTAAGATATATAATATGTTATATAAGATGAAAAGGGAGACTATATATAATCTCCCTATATAGATAATATGTTTATTAGCTTATCAATATTAGGCAATATTATGGATTCTCAATTTAAAAAGTTACTTAATTTATATTCACTACTTTCCAGTTCCCCCGTTCACCTATATTATTTGATATTTACATTATTTTTAGTTTTTCTATTAATTACCATTATTCAAATAATTAACAGCTATTCCTATTTACTCAACTTTTAAAGTGTATAATTTTATGAGTTTTTATAAGTATATACCTTGTGAAAACATCATTCTAGTTAAGAAATGAAATATTTTCTTTACCTGAGAAGACCCTTTGTGTCTTCTTTCCGTGAACTCCTGCCCTATAAAGGCAGCAAATGTTTTCATCTTTATTATCATATATGACTCTTATCTGTCCAAACTTCATATTCATGGACTCATACAGTAAGCATTCTTCTGTTGAATGGCTTCTGTCATTTATGATAATTTTTTTGAAAGTAATTTTATTTTATTTATTTATTTTTATTATTATTATACTTTAAGTTCTCGGGTACATGTGCACAACGTGCAGATTTGTTACATATGTATACATGTGCCATATTGGTGTGCTGCACCCGTTAGATAATTTTTGTTTTGTTTTGTTTTTGAGACGGAGTCTTGCTCTGTCCCCCAGGCTGGAGTGCAGTCGCGCTATCTCGGCTCACTGCAAGCTCTGCCTCCCGGGTTCAGGCCAGTTCTCCTGCCTCAGCCTCCCGAGTAGCTGGGACTACAGGCACCCGCCACCACACCCGGCTAAGTTTTGTATTTTTAGTAGAGACGGGATTTCACCATGTTAGCCAGGATGGTATCCATCTCCTGACCTCGTGATCCGTCCGCCTCCGCCTCCCAAAGTGCTGGGATTACAGGCGTGAGCCACCACACCAGGTCCATTTATGACAATATTTTTGAGATTAATTTATGGTGCTGAGAGTTTAATGGTTCATTTTTATTATTGCATAGCAATAGATCATAGAGATATAGAACAATATGCATAAGCATTTTCTGTTATTTTTGGTCAATGCCATCTTCACAATGTGTAAACTGCATGGGTTCTTTTGTAACTTTTCTTTCACTCGACATTAGATTATTGACATTAATCGTAATGGCATATACGCATATAGGTCCATTTAAGTAATAAACCACATTTTTTTTAGATTCCTACTCAGTAATTCTTCTCTTTTTCCTTTCTAGTAGTACCAATAGTATTGCCATAAACATACATGTACATATCTCCTTGACATGTGTAAGAGAATCTTTAGGCAGCTTAAAGTGAAATTGCTTCTGGGTTGTATGTTATATTAATTTTCATCATTATTGGATGTGGTAAAATTACTCTGAATTGATTGTATTAATGTATAAGCAATATATTTTTCTATTTTTTCACATTATTTCCAAAACTTAATTTCACCAGTCTTACTAATTTCATACAATGAAAGGAAATGTGAAATGGCATCACATTTTTAATCTTTATTTTTTTCATATATTTATCAACCAGTTATGGTTTTTTTTTTTTTTTTTTTTGTAAATTGCAACTATAATGTCCTTTGCTCATTTTTATGGTCCTTTGTCAGCCTGGGGTGCCTTTGTATTTGTCTATGGTGATTCTATTTTTCTTTTTTTTTTTTAACTTTTAAGTTCAGGGGTACATGTGCACATTAGTTGCATTGGCAAACTTTTGTTGTGGGGATTTTTTGTACAGATTATTTTATCATCCACGTATTAAGCCTAGTACCCATTAGTTATTTTTCCTGATCCTCTTCCTCCTCCTACCCCCCAGTAGGCCCTAGGGTGTGTTGTTCCCCTCTATGTGTCCATGTGTTCTCATCATTTAGCTCCCACTTATAAGTGAGAACGTGCAGTATTTGGTTTTCTGTTCCTGTGTTAGTTTGCTATATATAATAGCCTCCAGCTCCATCCATGTCCCTGCAAAGGACATGATCTAATTCTTTCTTAGGACGGCATAGTTTTCCATGGTGTATAGGTACCACATTTTTTTTATTGGGTCTATCATTGATTCAAAGTCTCAGGAAACAAAATCCATGTGCAAAAACCAGCAACATTCCTATACACCAACAACAATCGAGCTGAGAACCAATCAGGAATGAATTCTCATTCACAGTTGCCACAGAAGGAATAAAACACCTGGGAATACTGCTAACCAGGGAGGTGAAAGATCTCTACAAGGAGAACTACAAACCACTTCTGAAAGAAATCAGAGATGACCAACAAATGAAAAAACATTCCATGCTCATGGATAGGAAGAATCAACATTGCCAAATGGCCATAGTGTCCAAAGCAATTTATAAATTCAATGCTATGCCTGTTAAACTACCATTGACTTTCACAGAACTAGAAAGAAAAACTATTTTAAAATTCACATGGAACAAAAAAAGAGCCCAAACAGCCAATGCAATCCTAAGCAAAAAGAACAAAGCTGGAGGCATCACGCTACCCAACTTCAAACTATACTACATGTCTACAGTAATCAAAACAGCATGGTACTCGTACAAAAACAGACACATAGACCAATGGAACAGAATAGAGAACCTGGAAATAAGATCACACTCCTACAACTATATGATATTCGACAAACCTGACAAAAACAAGCAAGGGGGAAAGGATTTCCTATTCAACAAATGGTGCCGGGATAACTGGTTCAATAAATGGTGCTGGGATAACTGGCTAGCCATATGCAGAAAATTGAAACTGGACCCCTTCCTTATACCATATACAAAAATTAACTCAAGATGGAGTAATGTCTTAAATGTAAAACGAAAAACTATAAAAACTGTGGAAGATGACTTAGGCAATACCATTCAGGACATAGGCACAGGCAAAGATTTCATGATGAAGATGCCAAAAGCGATTGCAACAAAAACAAATACCCTGTTTTTCTTACCCAGAAGTTCATTAGTTAGCACAGGCTGAATTATGCTGCGTTAACATCCTCCATATCTCAATGGCTTAATGCCACAAAATGTTGTTGTTGTTGTTTTTCCACTTAGAGTCTGTTGTGGGTTTAGATGGCTCTTCAGGATACTTGTCCTCTACTCAATCACTCAGCAACCTAGGCTGCTTTGAATTTGTGGCTTTGCCATCTCAGCACAAATTGTTGTTGTTCTACACAATTCCTGTGGCAGGGAGAGAGCTGGAAGATCTCATAATGGCAATTCCTTTCTTATGTCCAGAAGTGAGACAAGTTACCTATACTGACACTTGATTGGCCAGAACTAGTCAGCTTAACTGCAAAGGGTGGGGGAAATATCATCTTCCCATATGCCAAAAAGCAGCAAAGAGCCACATGGGGATGGATATTAGAAACTTATGATGTGAAGATTTGAATTTTAATGTGTATGTTTACTCTTCCCAATAAACTTTAAAATGATTTTAAATTCTCTCTCCAAATATTTTTGGAATTTTGATTAATATTGCAATGGAATTTCAGAATCATTGATGATAAGGAGGGAGGAAAACTGACATCTTCCAGTATTTTAAGTTTTCTAATTCACAAGCCTCATTTGTGTTTCCAAATATTTAAAACTCCATAGTTATCTCCCAAGAGAGAGTAATAGGTTTAATTATATTGAATCTACACGGCTCTATCCTCTAGTTAATTCCTAGGCATGTTGTGGTTTTTTTGTTGCTATTGTAAATAAGATTTTGTTTCAATTGACTATTTCTCATTTATAAAAAGACTATTAGATTGTGTGTCTTTATTTTGCATCTGACAACCTTAAGAACACCTTTAAAAATTTGATTAAGTTTTAACAAATTTCATAAATTTAAAAATTTTACACATATTAAAAACAATAATACTTTTACTTTAACCTAGTTCTTGCTCATTTTTATATTTTTCGTTTATCTATATCATTTTTCTATTTTAATAAGTTTCAAATAATCGTAATAATCATGTGTAGTAATATCTTGTTGCTATGAAGAGAAATACTTTAGAATCTTACAATTAAAAATGACATTTGTTATCAATTTGAGGAGTTCTTTTCTTTACATGATTAAGTATACGGATTATTAGGACTGGATGTTGGATTTTATTTTAGTATCAGGATAGTCACATGATTTATCTATTTTGATCTATTGATTTAATGAATTACAATAGCAGGTTTTTCTACTAAACTACTTTTGCATTATGTAATAAAGCCAACATTGTCATAATATATTACAGTTTTAATTATGCTTATGGATTCAATTTACTATTATTTAGGATATTTCTATGTGGTTTTAGATAATAATTGGTCTATATTTTAGTTCTCTTTGTGCTATCTTAAATTTGCTATCAAGATTATATGCTAGCTTTGTATAATGAAATGAGAAGTGTTACATCTTTTTTATTTGCACTGCAGTAGTTTAAGTAATATTTGGATTTTCTGCTAATTAAAGATTTGCAAAGATTCACTCATAACAATCTTAGACACAATAATTGATTTGAATATATTTCTCAATTCCTTCTACATTGACTAGTTTTTTCATCTTTATTGATATAGTGTTAATAGTCTTCATCTTCTTTGGAAAATGGTGCATTTAATGGCAATTGTAAGAATATATAAGCATAGAGTTATAGACAGTATTAAACTATTTGAAATATAGGCCTGCATAATGGTATGTTCCTTTCTATACTCCTACATTTGGGTGTTTGCATGCTCTTTATTAGTTCTTTTTCTTGTGTTTCTAGTATAATTTGATGTTAGTTTTTATAAATTACTGAGCTGAATGCTTAATTTATTTTTATTTCTTATTTAATAGTAACATTAATTATAGTCCATGTCTTATATGATCTGACATAAACCATTCTGTTTGTTATTGTTTTTATATTCATTTTGTAAAATCAGCTTGAATTTCTTTTTTTTTAACCAGTTATTGCTTTAGGAAGTCTTTCTTATTTTAACATAGTTCATTTTTTGATTGAATATTTTGTCTTTATTTCAAATTTATTGCATTATGCATATAATCATTTTATGTTCTTGTATGTACTAATTTTACTACGTGTTCTAGGGAAATTTGGAAGACTGGTGTTTTCCCCACATTTGTAGGGTAAAGAGATTGCTATGTATCTATTAAATTACGTAACTATATTAATGATATAACTCAGAGTTTCTATGTTCTTTATTTTGTATCCATACTACAAGAGTATTAAAGCGTTCTAGCAGGACAACTGCTTTGTCAGGTTCTCCTTACGTGTATTTTAACTGCTTTATTGAGATATAATTCACATATCATACAATTGATCCATTTAAAGTGTATTCACAGAGTTGTGTGACAACCAACACAATAACTTATAGAACATTTTCATCATTCCAAGAAGAAAGGTCCATATCCATTGGCAATCACTCCCTATTCACTTCTTCTTTCTGGAGACCTAGGCAACCATAAGCATATTTTCTGCATCTATAAATTATTCTTTTCTAGACATTTAATATAAAAGGAAATATGCATTATGGGATCTTTTGTGACTGAGTTCTTTCACTTAGCATAATATTTTCAAAGTTTAATTTAATATGGAAAATGTATCAGTATATCACTCCTTTTTATTGCCAAACAATATTCCATTGTATGAATATACTCATTTTTATATTTAATATTTTATGCATTTTAAAATTGCATTTTATTATATAAAAATGTAACAATCCAGTAAAACCAGAAATAAAGATATATTCTCCTGAGCTTTTATATATGTTGATTTTTATTAGTAATCTTCTTTTTCAGTACAATGTACAACTTCATTTACAGTCTGATTATACAAGTGCTAAGTGGCAAAAAGATCTGGAATAAATATATTTAAAAAGGCAAAGCTGTAAAACTAAGTACATGCAACAGGGTCTATGATGATGAGGCAAAGTATCCAGGAAATAGCATAAGATACAATAGTTTTGAGGTTTTAGCTGATGTTTCAATCATCTTTGTCTTTTGCCCCATGTTTAAGGCTGCATGTGAACTCAATGTAATTAAAATTTCCTTTTTTTTGTCAGTAGGGCCTTCTCTGTACAGCTCATTCACTTCCCATTGTTGCCAGCAGTTCTCTCAAATAGTCTTCCTGAATGGTTCCTGTTGCTTCTTTATCAAAGCAGGCCAAAGCATTTCTCATGACATCTTCAGGATCTGTGCTATTTAGTTTCTCACCAAACAGTAGGGCACTGATGAAATTTATAAGCCCAGAACCTCACTCATTACAGAATCTTGCTATACATCAGTTGGATTCTGATGAAGAGAGAAGCAAGCATGTCATGCACATCTTCCTGGTTGAAAGAATCTCTATTCTGATCAATAATGTCAAATGTCTCTTTGACCTCTTGAATCTGTGACTTGTCCAGTATGGCAAACACACTGAATATTATGTTTGGTGAGTGCTTCTTGGTGGCCTTGGTCTTTGTCCTTTTGCTCAACATGGTGGCTCTTTAATTCTACTGCCAGACACTAGAACCAGAGCTGCCCTACAAGATGACTATTGTCTTGATGAGCGCTGGGCAGTAGCTTGACTGGTTGCACCTTGGCATTTCCTACCTCCAGAGACAAACCAGAAGGCTTGGTAAGACCAGTTTTTATTTGTTCGCTTATCAGTTGATGAACATTTGAGTGTTTTCTTTTTTAGCTATTAAGAATAATGCTGTATGAACATTGGTATGCAAGTTCTTGTGTGAATATTAGTTTTCATTTATCTTGAGCATATACCTAGAAGTGGAATTGCTGAGTCACATGGTAACTGTTTAACTTTTTGAGGAACTGCCAAACTGTATTCCATACTGGTTCCACCGTTTTACATCACATCAGCATAAGTATAAGGGTTCCAACTTCTCCACATCCATGCAAACACTTGTTACTATTTTTTTATTATAGTCATCCTAATGGGTGTGAAGTAGACTCTCATTGTGGTTATGATTTGTATTTTCCTAACTGCTAATGATGGTGAGCATCTTCCCATGTGCTTATTGGCTATTGGCATATTTTCTTTGACAAAATATTCATTCATATATTTTGCCCAATTTTTGTTGAGGTTATTTGTCTTTTTATTGTTGAGTTGCAAGCATTCTGTGTATATTCTTGACACAAATCCTTCATCAGATATATTATTTGCAAATATTCTCATTCCATGGTTTGGTTGTCCTTTTTACTTTCTTGATGATGGACTTTAAAGCACAAGAGGTTTTAATTTTGATGAAGTCCAATTTATTTATGCCTTTTTAAAATAATTGTGCTTTTGGTATTGCATCTAAGAAGGCTAGGCATAACCCAAGGTCAAAGTCTGTTCCTATTTCCTTCAAAAAGTTTTATATTTTTAGCTCTTACGTTTAGTTCTGTGATCCATTTGGAATTAATTTTTATGGTGTAAGGAGGAAATTCAACTTAATTCTTGTGCATGAGGACATCAGGTTGTCCTAATACAATGTGTTGAAAAGACCATTCTTTCTCCATTGAATTGTCTCGGTACTCTTGTCAAAAATCAATTGACCTCAAATGTATGGAAATTTCTTTTCTCAACGTTCAATTTCATTTTATTGATCTATATATCAATTTGTGTGTTAATACTACACGGTTTTAATTGCTGTATTTTTGTAGTAAGTTTTGAAACTGTGAAATATGAATCTTCCTACTTTCTTCATTTTTTAAGGATGTTTTATGTAATTGGGGTCCCTTGCAATGAGCCTGGATTAGCATTGGCTTGTCCATTGCTACAAAAAAGGCTGCTGGGATTTTGATAAGGATTGCGCTGAATTTGTAGATCTGTTTGAGGGTAATTGGCATCTCTACAATATTAATACTTCCAATCCAGAAACATGAAATACTTTTTCATGTTTTAGTTCTTTTTTATCTTCTTAAAACAATGTTTTGTAGCTTTCAGAATATGTTTTGCACTTTTGTTAAATTTATTCCATAGTATTTTATGCTTTCTGTTTCCTTGTATATTCCTTAACATCCAGCATTTTTCATGCTATCCTTCATTCTCTTGATCTTAGAATGTTTTACCGATTAAGAAATACTGAGCTCTAGCTAAATAGTTGAAGGCATATTCCTTACTCTTCCTGTATTTGCTAGGCTTTTCATATTTGCTGATGTACCTATTGGAATCCTTGTACTTCTGAAGTTTCCCTGATGCCAATGAAGTCACTGCATTTTCATCAAAATGAAGCTGTTCTTGGTTCCAACTAGCTGAGGATATCAGGTTTCCATGAGATGTTAGTTTCTTGAAAGAAAAACCCTTGAGTATTAGAAGCCTCATATTTAATTAACCATCAACAATTTTGGAGGAATTGGTTAAATTAAAAGTAGAACACGGCAAAGGGTGACATTTCATTCTTGGTTCTGTTAGGACATTTAGAAAATTATGATTTTTATTCTACATTTCCCATTGATCCTTTCTGCATTATGTGCTATTTATATTCTATACAACCTTTTTTGTAGCTTTTTTCCCCCCCAGAATTAGTATTAAAGCTAGAGAATTTTCAGTGTCTAGTCTCTCTGCTATTTCTGCAAGTTCAGAGTTTAGAGTGCCATCACTGATTGTCTCCATGGATTTGGTCATGTGCATTTCTATCTGTAAAGAAGGTAGGGGGTTTTTCTTTTCTTTTATACACTGTCTTTTTCAATTTTATGCTGCTATAGCAAAAATACTTGAGACTGGGTAGCTTGTAAAGTACAGAAATTTATTTCCTCACAGTTCTAGAAGCTGGGAAATCTAAGACCCAGGCACTGGCAGGTTTGGTTGTCTGGTGAAGGCTCTTCACATGACAGAAGGCAGAAGGGCAAGCTACCTAATGCTGCATGAATCCCCATGTATAAGGACTTTAATCCCATTCGTGAGAAATGAGCTCTCAGGGCCTAATCACCTCTTAAAGGCCCTATCTCTTATCACATTGGCAACACCAGAGTTTTGAAGGGGATGCTCATTCAAACCATAGCGTATACATAGTACAAAAAGAAAAAAAAAACAACCTGTAGAATCCTTGTGTGAGTAAGCAGCAAGTCTGCTTATTCACTGTTGTGTATATCTTTGTGTCTAAAGACAACGCCCGACAGAACTGGTGCTCAACATTGTCCAAGGTGTTTCTGTTTTGTGTTCTCTCTGACTTGAACTGAAGCAATAGGTACGGATGAAAGTAAGGTGTTTCAGGTTGGGTCCATCTTGAAAACACCTTCCTTCTGAAAATTGTTGACTTTCTCCTATCTTACTGTTTTATACTATTAAAAAATCTCAGCCGGTCATTGTGGCTCACGCCTGTAATCCCAGCACTTTGGGAGGCTGAGTCAGGCAGATCACGACGTCAGGAGATCGAGACCATCCTGGTGAACATGGTGAAACCCCATCTCTACTAAAAGTACAAAAATTAGCTGGGCATGGTGGCGTGCTCCTGTAATCCCAACTACTTCGGAGGCTGAGGCAGGAGAATCACTTGAACCCAGCAGGCGGAGTTTTCAGTGAGCCCAGGTCACACCACTGCACTCCAGCCTGTGCAACAGAGCGAGACTCTGTCTCAAAAAACAAACAAAAACAAGCAAACAAATAAACAACAGCAAAAAAACCTCAAGTGTCCACAGTACCAGAGGGGTTTTTCCGTTTAACCATTTCATTCTTTCTATGTGAGGGCCAATATTTCTATACACATTATTTTAGTTTTGGTATAACAATATAAAACAATATTGATTTCTTTTTAAAAATAAAAAATGCATAAAATCCCATGACTCTATCATAACTTCCATTTTTGAGTATTTTCTTTCAGTTTTCCATATGTTTCCATATTCCCCCAGTGGCAATCATCCTGAATATATTACTTTGTATGCTCTTCCATTTAACATAACGTTGTAACATTTATTCTTGCTTGTGCTTGGCATGTATAATTTAGTGTCTTAAGAATCTTCAGTATTATATCAAAATGACATGATTTTGAGCATCATAGGAAGTGTAAATTATGTTTTCCTAATAAATAAAATGTTCAGAGTAAATATTTGGAAAATATCACAAATCTAGTATGCAAGTTGACTACTTCTCCAACTCATATTCCTGACGTCAAGTCCTGAGCTTCCTATGTTATACCACATAGTATCTTCTCTAAGGCTTTGGGACACCTGTCTGCCAAATGCTACTGTATTAGTTTAGCTCCTTTCATTTTGTGAGAGTTGTGCTACTTTATTTGCAGAAAACAAGATCATGGAGGCTCTGTTCTAGTGCTTAGTCATTCCAGTAATGCTCATGATGTCCTTTCAGGTGTGTTTGTTTTGCTTTCTACTTTACATCTTTAGTTTCAAGGCAAGTTTGGTTGATTAACCATCACTCAGTGTGGACCAGTTTTTCTTTGGTGGTCCCTAAATTGGGAAACTCTCCCTAGTCCAACCAATTTTGAAAAAGGCACCCATATGATTTAGCTTGAAGCATATGATTTGGCCCGCCACTGGGTATTTTCTGAGTATGCATTTCTCAGCAAGATTTTTTTGAGGCTTCTTGTCCATGCATTTCACCCCCAGCTTCCAGGTCACACAGTTCCCTTCTTTGTGATTACCGAACTCCAATGATGCTCTTTACTAGCACTACAACTTTCTTATGCATAATGGCAACATGCTCTTTCCTTCCACAATAGGATGGCAACTTAAAGTCACGTCTAGTTACTGCATGCAGAGGTAATTTCCTGACCCTCCTTCAAAAACTGTTGTCCAATCTCATAGCTCATGTTATCTCCCAATTCTGTCATAATTCCTTCTTAATATTGTGTCTTTCAGGATAAGATGGCAAACTGTCACTGGAGCAAAAATTAAGCTAACCAAAACAATTGCAATTAAAATTCCTTTATAGAAAAGGAGGCGATTAAAAATGACACAAGAAGGTCAGGGTATACCTCATATTTAGATATTCTGATAGTGTGTGAGAAAAGGAAATTTAATACACAATCCTTATTTCTGTAAGGATAACAAGAATAGTTCCTGGCACAAAGTAGATATTCAATAAATATGCTGAACAAATTAATGAATGAACAGCTGGTCAGTATGGCTTTCCTCCTTGTTCATTGATTGATTGATGCCTTTAGCCATCACTTCCAGTGATAGGGTTCTTTTCCCACTGGATGATCCCAACCTTCTTTCCTGAGAAAGATGAGCCGTAGGTAGTCTTCTATTTATTTTGCTATTGTTGTAGTTTTACATGGAGTCCCCTGGGTTCTAACAGCACTATTCCAGCTCCATGGTACCTCCAAGCTCTATTTTCCCTTAAGAATTAAAGCCAATTCCATTATAGTAAAACCATTATCTTGTCACAATCTGGATACCTTGTTAGCATTCTCTCTCAGCACTAAAACCTCAAAAGAAGCGAGGTTTAGAGCTATGAGTTTGAGGGACAAAATATTTTAAGGTGAGTCATTAAATACACTTCAATTAGCTATGCCTGCACATTCCCTAATAGCTGCTTGCCTGACCTACGCCTTTCATCCCACGTAGCTCCCCTTTGGAGTTTCTACCATGATATTTCCTGTGGCTAGGAGACTTCATTCCTGATCCTTGACATAAAATGCAATCAGGTATACAAATGAGCTAAGATCATAAAATGACTTAATTAACAGCTCTTGAATTCATCATTATATCCCTACCCCTTGCTGCAAATTGCAAGGAAAGGAGTGGAGTGGGACAGCAAATCCTCTTCTTCAATAACAACTAATTGAAAATACGTGCCCTGATCCTTCGGTGGCTTATTCATTCTTTCTATCGAAAGGGAGAATATAAGATGATGGTGATTTGTTTTTATTGTTTGTTATTATTATATGCTTACCTTTACATAAATTCTCTTGTCAACAGTTTTGCTTTATTCATTTTTGTCTGGTCACCATGGGTCCTAATTTCTTTTCTCAGGGATTAGAATCTCTATTCTTCCTCCTATCACCCCTCTCTCTGGTCTATATAGTAATTAATCAATAACTACAGGCTTCTGTCAAGGCTCCCAGGCTAATCTGGCTCATGTTCCAAGCAGGCAATTTCATCTACCAGTAAGGAGATGGAATGAAATAACTGAACTTCAGACTAAGGCCACTAGAAGACTGTGTGCCAGGACTGCTGTATTTCGTCTCCTTTTGTAACTGTCTTAAGCTGATCAGGGTTTGGAAATGGCATCAACGTTAGAGCTGAGGGATGTTATATAGAAAATAGCCATATGAACTTTGTAAATGTATGTCTTGTAGGCATTTTGTTGAGGCCTCAGTTTGTTGTATTACATAGTTTCTTCTACATGAGGATTCAAAATAAATTTCCTTCATGTCTAAAGCTAAGAAAGGCTGGACTTCCTCTTAGTAATATTGTGGATCTAGTAATTAATTATATTTTCATTTTTGCCCCAGGAAATGAGATCTAAGTATACCTCATTTCATGAAAGTGTACAAGATATTATAGTTTTTTGCATCAATACTGTCGTTGACTTATTTTTTTGCCTTCATTGCCTTGCCACACCAATTGCCTTACTTATTTTAAAATTTTGTATTATTTAATTGCTTACTTTTCTGTAAGCTGCCTCAGATTCCTCCTCTTTTTTGAATAAGGTAGATATGAATCTATAAACAAATGGTTATGTAATTGAACAAAAATTTTAACATTTAATATTTGATTCAATTAGTTTAAAATACTTTTATTGAAATAATATTGAATTTAAAACAGATTATAAAACACCTAATATTATCTGAGCTCTTAGAAAATATTAAAATTACATTGTTTTAAAATGTATATCCTGGTAATTCAAAACTTTTAAAATAATTTAATTGTTTCTGAATTAATTTTTTTCCAAGCCATGATATTTTATAGTTACTCTAACTTTCTATCATTGGATTATCATCAAATTTTCTAAGCATTTGGGGGCAATCTGGAAATACACAGATGAGATTTTGTTTCTTGTTTAGATTTTTTATTTTTTATATTTAGGACTTTGTACATCTATATTTTCTGTGTCTTGAGATTGAAACCTCTTCAAGTTGCCCCATGAGCACCAAGAATCTAAAGAAAAATAAAGATGTGGATTTGTAGAATAATAGATGCTGCCATCGCAGTATGACAATGTTTTTGGCCCCTCCAAAACATTGTTTAATGTTGCTACTGACTTTACATTTCTCCAGACCCTTTTGAAGACACTCAATACAGCTGGATGTCTGTTGCAATTTATCAATAAGTTTGTAATCCAAAATCAATATCCAGAGTTATGAGAATCTGCTTAGAATGACTAAGCTTTCCACTAGTGCTCTAGTGGGTATTAATGCCTGCTTTTCCAAAGCGATTACATTCAAGCTAATAAGGATGGAATATTGAGCACAGTGCCATGTTTCTTCACCATTTGTTCCTTGGTACTTTTATTAAAATCATCGAAGAGAATAGGACTCCAGTAAAAGGCAACAGAATTGGTGATCTATTCTCTGCATTCCTGAGCCTTGTATCTGCACCTCTCGTGAAATGCAATGTCTTCTGTTTTGAAAGGGAGGTCAAGGCTGCAGAAGGAAAAGCAGCAAGGACTGTTTTGTCACTCTTCCTCTGGAGCTTTCATATCTCCTTCTTGTTCTTCTGAGGCTGAGCCAAAAGGAGGGTCCTAAATAGTAGGAGAAAAGTATTATTATTTAGTTGTTTGTATTCCTCTTGTGGTTGGACACATATTGTCTTATGTCAGGCATAAGGTTTTGGCTTTTCTGTGGAATGTATTGGTGGATCCTCCAAAATGCTCTTGTATAGACACTTGTCATGCATAGTTCCCTGGTATAGATGCATTCTCCAAATGACCTCCTGACACCCGCAATCAGTTTCTGTCTGTTGCAGAATCCTCTATAGCTTCTCACAGCTTGCTTGTCATATTTCACCATGGTGTCACCCTTGACATAAGCCTATTAAGACAACTCAAACATGGCTGCTTGGCCCTTGGGACCCTCATACATTCTTATGGTGCCAAATCATGGACAAGTAGCTTGCCCAAGTTAAAATCCCCTTCTCCTTTAAGTGTAGACAAGGGATAATACAGCCAGCTTTCCCCCTTCAGACTTCCACAGTAACTAGTCTGTGTGTTCATCTGTGCCCTGAAACTCCTAGGAACACATATCAGACTCTTCCAATATCTTTCTCCCTAGTTTTATTCTGGTCCTGTAGCAGCATGTGGCAGGCCTATAAATTTTTGTTGCTCAAAGAACATTAAACCAGTGTTAACATGACTTCTTTTCTGGTGTCAAGCCAATCTTTAAGTTCTCTTTCTCTTAGCATGATAGAGGGGAGGCACTACCCTTCCAACTCTCCTTCTGAGTGGGTGGGAGGAGAAAGAAAAAGAAATTCTTCACTTGTTTGAAAATTCTCCTGCCAACTCTATTCAATAACCATTTGAATTTCTAGTCTTACACAGACCAGAAGCAGAAGGTTATGATGTTGGGGGGCTGGGAGGTGGATTTCATTCTTTGAATTGGAACTTCTATCCTCTAGTGTAGCATGGATTTATCTTGCAATTCTTTTAAAAATGTTTATTTCCAGTAAGTATCTGCTGAAAATTTTTTTTACAATTACCACAGATCAAGGTATTGCATGGTCTTTAATTATTTTTGCCAATACCGAATTTGTCTTTGTAATTTTCTTGACTCTCTTTATTATATTCTTATTTTGTTTGTGTGTTTCATGCTTTGCTGTGTGTTTGGATACTTCTATTGTTTTAACGAGTCAGATCTTGTAAGTCTGTGTTTGGATTTAACTTTCTTTCCATAACCCAACAAATATGTATCATGAAAATCTGTTGTCTTGCCATTAACAAAATGTCTCTGATTCTGAGAAAAACAGCAAGTTGTATGGTCATGTGTATTTTAACTAGGTTTTTCGGTATTTGTAAGGTAGGTTTGTTGCCTTCTGAGTTAGAATGGCATCTATTACTACTTGTCTTCCCTGAATCAGTTAGTTCATCATTAATTTCCTAGTCCAGAATAATTTTACTGTGTCATTCATGATGGTTCCCAGAGAGATAGCCACAGAGACAGCAAAAGAATCTAGGAGTATGTTTTATTGTTTTTACCTATAGATCTTCAGCCAAAATTCTGAAAAGATAAGAGCAAATATTTCATTCAATAGTGTGTTACTCAACTAGGGAACATAATGGTATATTTTCTTTTCTGTAAAGCATGAAAGAAAATCTTAAGTGACTGACCTAGGACTTGATGTATATTATCATGAACATAACAGTTGACAACCACAAAGCTGAGTAAGACATAGATACTGGGAAGTGGGCTGAGTACGTGGATGACTCTTTTTTGTACCAGCCCAACAGCACACACATTCCAGTTTTCTCCTCAGCAACTGCAAATGACCCACATCTTTAACCCTCAGAATGACTTCTAAATAGTCAAAAATCCCCCAATGTTAAATATGCATATGCCCATGGTCTGCTATACTTAAGTAGTACGGCCATTTCAAGGACAAAATGCAATGTTGTTTTTTTTTCTTCTGACCTTGATATCATAAATATATTTTCTATTTGACTAAAATCTTTCTGAGGAATGGTATTGTACCTTACTTTTATCTCTATCCTTTTCCATCATCCCAGTGGGGTTGAGCATAAGATCTCTAAAGTGTTGTCAACTTAAATTTCATTCTGGAGCCTATTGGGAATCCTGAATCATTTTTACTTTCTAGGACAAGTAGCCAGTGATTTGACCCCTTTGTCAGGGTCTTCTTCTCTTTATAGAAAATTCCTTAAAAAAAGTTGTCTATATTAGCTATTTCCAATTCCTCTACTCACAGTCTCTTTTGAACCCACACTCATTGGTGTTTTGTTTTCTCCTTCTTTGAAAGAGTGTTGCCACAGTCCTTGACGATCTCCATGATACCAAATCCAGAAGTTCATTATAATTCCTCATCACATTAGGTCTATCAATATTAGAATAGCTGACCCTTCTCTTCTTGAAGCTCTTTCTTCCCTTTGCTGCCTTTCTTAGTTTTTCTTCCATTTCACTTATCACTCTAATTATTTTCTGCTTATTATTCTTCATCTCTCAAAGCCCAGACTTCAGATCTCTTTTTTGGTTCTACACTTACTCCCTAGGTTATCTTCCCCAGTTTCAGGGTTTTAAAAGCCATCGTAACTCTGACAACTCCTAAATTTATATCTACAACTCACGACTTTTCTTCTCAAACCCTTCTCATATATCCAACTGCCTACTCAACACATCCCTCTTAGATGTAAAGTTGTTATCTCAGGCTGAATATGGCCAAAACAAAACTCTTAATTCCTAAGCTCCCAAATCTGCTCCTCCCACAGCTGTCCTATCTCAATGATTGGAAATTTCATCCTACTAGGTACCTGGGCCAAGAAACATAGAGTCATCTTGAGTTTCCTTTGTCTCTTATACTCCACGTTCAATCTGTTAATCTTTTCAGCAGTATCTTCAAAATATATCCCCGTTTCAATTACTTGTCATGACCTTCTCTACACCAATTTTACCTAAAATGATATTGTCATTCACTTGTGTTATTATAATAACTCCTAATTTCCCCTGCCCCTCCCTCCCAATTTGACAACAGCAGGCATTCAATTAATGTGGAGTAATTGAATTCATATTCCATTTGAATGGGCACTTTTGTTAAATGAATGAATGTGTGGTTGCCTGTTATTGCCAGTTGGCTGTTGGAGGTCATGTCAGTCAGGTTCATTCTCAGGATTCAAGATGGCTTTTTGTCTCCTTCACCAACCAACACACATGTGCTTGTGTACACACACACACACACACACACACACACACAATCTTCACTTCCATCTCCTCTAAATAGACTTTAAAGACTGCCAAGATTACTCCAGTAAGGCAGTGAAAGTCCCTTCAGGTACAAGAAAGTGGGCTCCACCTCAGGCTAAGGGGCTGAGTTGGCCAAGACATTCTAAGGTTATAGAAGTGGGAGCATCTTTTTCTCTTTCCTGAAGACTAAGATTCTTTCAAAGTAGATGCTGGAGTAAGAGATTACCAGTGGGTAGGATCTGGCAATACTGCCCATCCAGGTGGGATTCCAATAAGATATATTTGGCTTTTGACTTCTGGTAGCAGAAATGATTTCAAAATGAATGGTCACTGCTAGACATTTTCTTTCTAAAAAGGATCTAAATCAATATTTCTGCTGGCTTGGTTTGTTTCTCCTGCACGCTGATTCATTCTGTTGTTTCTCACCACAGGTCTGAGACTTGACTATTATCACAACCCTGCTTTTCTCATTGCCCTACTTTCATGCCATGTGGACTTGATCTGCCTCTGGCTATTAGGTTCATCAAAATTTTCAGTTTTCAATAATAACTTTGAGTTCTCTGTGCCAGGTGCCCCAAGGCCTTTAGATCTCAGCCAAATCATAAAAATGAAGAAAAACAACTTTCCCACTTTCACTAATAGGAGAATAAACTTCAGATCACACTCTCAGAAGATTTGGCCTTTCATCAAAGTCCCTTGTTTGGGGTGACTGGGTCTGAGAATTAATCAATGGATATTTGGCTCACACAGAAGAGTTTGGAATTGTCAGCACCTAACTACAGCCCTGCTTTTATTATTCAGATAATAATTATTGTAGCTGCAATTAAAATCAATTACTTTGTGCTGGGTGATATATTCTTTACATTTAGCCCTCACAAAGGCCTTATGAGATATGCAGTATGTTTTATCCCTTGAAGACATGAGGCTTAGAAAGGTTGAATAACTGTCTAAAGTCACAGAAGAGGCAAATAACAGAACACATACTTGTTCACAACTGCTCTTCTAATGCACATGCCTATTCTTTCAACGATTGCGCAATAGTATCTCCCTTAGAACAAGGAGTCATACTTATGGGGCTGGACGTGTTACTTTGCCCTCTTTCTCTTATGCCTAACCTTTCTGAGTCCTCTCAATTGTATTCATTTCTGTTCTGGAAGAATAAGGTGGCAGAGCAGATTCAATGCACCTTTGTTGCCCAGATTGAGAAAATAAACCAGGCTTTTCAATGATTTCCTAATGTTTCCTATCTGATAGGAGCTTAGGGATGTTACAAACTCATGTATGTCACTGAACACACCATTGGATGAGGATATTTTCTATCCCTGCAGATTCTGGAAAATGGAGCCAGAAACCTTTTGGAGGAAGGAGCCACATTTGATCATCCTTCCATGGGGTTATTCTGTCCCAAGTGATTCATTCTTTTGTTACTTATTAAGAGTAGCTTTGAGTCCATTGCTAATATTTAAATTAGATTTTTGATATATCAAATTCAGTGTTTTTCAGTAAACAGTTGGAATTCTACCTCTGGGGGCTTTTTAGCTATATCAATAAGCCCCAAACCTATATAAATAACTCTTGATTGTCTGAAAGTGAAAATGCTTCATGAATAAGACTGGGGGAAACAAGGAACCTCAAAGTCGTTTAAACCTATAATTGGATCACTCGTACTTTCAGCGGTCCCTTACATATTCCACAATAAATTAAGATGATTATACCTGACACCCAGATAGCATCAATTTTCACTTTAAATTAAAGAGAAGATAATTCGATAGATCTTTTCTCTGGCCAGTAAGAGGTCTTCAGAGACTCCAGAAGCTCATTAATATATTGAGCTTTGAAGTTTTTGATTTGGCAGAATTTCTATGTTGACTCAGTATCAAGTGACCTAATGCTCAGATTTCTTGTCAGTTAGTTATCTCCGTGGGTTAGAAAATGCTGCTAGCAAAGCCATGTATTCTCTGTGGGGTAGAGAAAGTTGCTCTTCCAAACTATTGGTAGACCCTTAACCCCAGCTTGTAAATGTTCGTGGTGTTTCACAAGGTGGGAACCAGGAACAATCAAACCATTGCATTTATAGTGTCTTCTGGGCTTTGCTAAGCTTGATATAATCACCAAAGGGAAATAAACAATGCCACTTTCCTCCTACCCCTAAGAATCTTGTCTTGCTCAGTCAAGTCCACACCGTCTTTTAAAGGAGAAAGGAGGGGCCTGTTTTTGTTATACCCAAGGACATCAACATTGGGAATGGCATAGGCAGGTCATATTACCGCATATCAAGGGTCATTTTACTAGTTGTTTCTGTGAATGGGAGACCACATAATAACTGAGCAAGCAGGCGTAAAGAAAAAATATGGTTGGGACTCTTGGTTTCTACCATCGTGTGTTTGAATTCCAGGTCCATATGTTGTCTACTCAACATCTCCACTTAGTTAACTAAGAGAAGTCTCATATTTAGTATGTCTAAAACAAAATTTAGGCTGAGCATGGTGGCTTATGCCTGTAATCCCAGCACTTTGAGAGGATGAGGTGAGAGGATCTCTTGAGCCCAGCAGTTTGAGACCTGCCTAGATGACATAGCGAGAACCCATCACTACAAAAAATAAAAAAATTAGCTGGGCATGGTGGCACATGCCTGTAGTCTCAGGTACTCGGGAGACTGAGGTAGGAGGATCACTTGAGCCCTGGAGATTGAGGCTACAGTAAGCCCTAATCACACCACTGTGCTCCAGCCTGAGTGAGAGAATGAGGAGACCCTGTCTCAATACATAAATAAATAAATAAAATAAAATAAAACAAGCCTTCCAGACTTCTGCTACCCCAGAGGACGGAATCGTGTCCATCCCAAATATTTCTATCTGGAACCCGTGAAAGTGACTTTATTTGGAAAAAGAGACTTTGCAGATATAACAAAGGATTTTGAGATGAGATCATCCTGGATTATCTGGGCGAGCCATGAATCCAATGACAAATGTCCTTATGAGAGACAGGGGAGAAGAAACACAATAAACATTCGAGTTATGCAAGAAATGCCTGGAGCCACTGCAGGCTGGAAGAGGCGAGGAAGGAGGTTCCCTCAGAGCCTTCCTAGTGAGTGTGGTCCTGCTGACTTTGATTTCAGACTTCTGGCCTCCAGAACTTCGAGAAAACGATTAACTTTTAAATTAAGTGCATTACATTGACTGTCGCCCTCCACTAAAATGTAAGCACCACAGGAGCAGGGAATTTTCCTCGTATTTTCATTACTGCTGTATCCCAAGCTCCTAGAAGAGTGATTAGCATTTATTTTTTTTCTGTAAAAGCCCAGAGAGTACATATTTTATTTGCTTTGCAGGCCATATGATTTCTCTTGTAGTTATTCAACTTCGCCAATGTAGTGTGAAACAACCATAGTATGGGTGTGACTGTGTTCCAATAAAACTTTATTTGCTCCATTTTATTTGCAAAAACAGATGTTTAATAGGATTTTGCCTGTGAGGTATAGTTTATAGCCAACCTGTATCCTAGAACAATAACACCTAATATTTGTTGAATGAATCAGTACATTAAATATACAAAAGAGGGCGGATTACCAATCTTTTTGGAGCTTCATTTTCTTTAGCTTCAAAATCAGGATATTAATTTTATGCTCATTTACATATTATAAGGTTTAAATGAGAAAATCTCCTATCTGAGTGTCACATGCATGTAATACACAGTAGAGCTTTCCTCCTTCTTCCACCTAAAGTGAGACGGAATAGGCTGATCATGTTATTTAAGCACAATATTTATTCAACCTCAGTGCACAATATTTTATTGTACACAATATCTTAATGTTAACCATTTTCTATGCATTACTTAGGAGCATCCTCACAGAAGCCCTGTGAGGTAGCCAGAGCAGGGACCAACATATGCGTAGAGTTTATGTGATCTCAAAGTCACTCAGCTGGAACAAGGCAGTATGAGAATTCTAGTGTGGGCTGAATTGTAGCGTGTTCCCTCTCTCATGACTCAATCATTAAAGAGGGATTATTTTTCATCTGAAATGTAAAGTATTTCTGTTTCATTCCAGCCTCACAGTCCTCCTACCCCCTGCCCCAAACCTAACAGTTACATTGAACAAAGACAGAGGAGTCTTGTACCCTGGCACCTGCAACACACCAGGGATTTATTTGTTGAGTTGCAAGTAATAAGTACTTATTGTATTATTTGCTGAGTAGGTGCTACAGTGGACTATATTTCTTAGATTTTTCCCCTGTTCTCCAGTGCAGATTCTGGGCTACCAGAAATGAAGGGGAATAAACAGCAGAAGGAAAGCACCTCATAACATGCAGAAGTGGAAGTAAAATGTGGCAGGAGTGAAGGTTTTGATTTAAATACAGGGCTCCAGCCAGCATGAGTTAGAGGACATTGCTCCTGTAAAACCCCATTTCCCACTTCCATTTTGCTGCACAACAAATCCAAATATCAAATATCAATGGCTTGGCGTTAAGGATGTGTTTCCAATTTGTTATGGGGATTTCTGGGAAATCAGCTTGTCAATATGGGGCAAGATATATCATCATGATGTTTCATGCCCCATAACTGGGAAGACTTCTCAAAAGAATGAGTCACTGATGCTCCTCCAGCCCTTGTTTATGCTCCTTCTTGGTAAAGAGAAAGCAAACACATCACCTTGCCTCTTGGTTTCACTCGACACCTGTCCAGAAAACTTGATTAAGGAAACCTGAATATTTCTATTCCTTTTTTTTTGAGACGGAATCTTGCTCTGTCCCCCAGGCTGGAGTGCAGTGGCACCATCTCGGTTCACTGCAAGCTCCATCTCCCGGGTTCACGCCATTCTCCTGCCTCAGCCTACCCAGTAGCTGGGACTACAGGTGCCCGCCACCACACCCGGCTGATTTTTTGTATTTTTTAGTAGAGACGGGGTTTCACTGTGTTAGCCAGGATGGTATCCATTTCCTGACCTCGTGATCCACCCACCTCAGCCTCCCAAAGTGCTGGGATTACAGGCTTGAGCCACCAGGCCTCTATTTCTTGAGTATAATTTCTGTCATCCCCATTCTTACCTTTTTATTTTCAACTAAAATAAATGCTAATTGCATTAATATTTGTAATCACAGTGGAGAGCCCGTCACAATTCATGGATCATTGGTCAAGCCAGCCTTGTTAATTTTCTGTGTCACATAAGTCTTGGGGACTATTAATCTCAGGGTTATTGACACTAGGATACAGTAGCTTTTTATGATATTAATGCAATTTGAATGAGCCTTTGTGTACTAATTTGGATTTTGTAAATATAGTTAGGGAGGTGAAGAAAAGGATTAAAGGGGCACTGTGACTAAAAGGCCATCTTAGCCAAGAGCTACTTTGGTAATAAGATCATTTGAACATATTCTGGTAGTGTGCGGGCCCCAAAAATGTTTGAAGAGTGGGATGAAGGGAAAAGATAACACTGGAAATGGCAGAGGGATTATTTTCTTCTGTATTTCAGCTCCGCCAACAAGGCAACTGGGGAAGAGAAGGGCTGAATGAACACAAAATTTCTGATTGCTGCACAAAATAGGATCAAAGAAAAGAGAAGAATAATCAGAGGTAATGATGGTAATTTGTTTTCTAGTTCAAATATAATTGACCCACACTGAAGACATAATTATGGTACATTAAGGAGATTAAAAGAGAGACAAAGGCAAAAGCATGGAGCGATGACAACATGATTCAAGATCCTATAATTATGACGTTTTAAAAATCACAATATTTTGCTATTAGCCTTTCAACCCACAACATACGGGAATAGTGGAAAACCAAACAGATTCCATTTCAGTTGTCAGATTCATGTTTTCCTTTCTTTTTTAATGCCTGTTTCTTTCCCTTTTAGTTTCTTCTAACAGCTGCTGGTACTTGAATGTTATCTACTAGTAATAAGCATGTGGGAAAATGGAGTGAAACAATGGTTTATTTAGGAGGGAGTCTGTAATGATAATTTCCCACTCTTTCCTTTTCATCCATCTTAAGCTTGCATATTTTGGACTGAGTCTGAAATCCTAGAAGCCTGAGCTGAAACTGATTTCAGTTAAGTATTTCCCAAAGTGTGACTTATAAGGCACGTAAGATGCTTTAAGGTTGTATGTGGACAAGTTTTTTATTGTGTCAGTTATGGATATATTTTAATGAGCATTGAAAATGTTATTCATCCTTTAAATCTATGCTGTTGTGGTTATTATCTGGTTAGGATGAGACCAAGTAAAAACAGTGAGTCAATTTAAGGGTTAACACTATATAAATAATTGTACCAATGGTGCATGACATTGGTACAAATCATGAGAGTGGCCGGGGAATTACTGGCATTTCTGAAACGTTGTTTTGGCCGGGGAATTACTGGCATTTCTGAAACGTTGTTTTAGTCTCCCTTTTCCCTCATCCCATAGCACTGTCTGTTTGCTGTTCTAGGGTTATATAATGAAACAGAGGTGGGGTGGCAGTTCTGAAACACCAGTTATGAAATCGTGGACATTTTGGTGCTAACTAATAACTACACTAGTATTCCCAGCAATCTCTAATCTCCAGAGATCTGGGCTTTGAATTGTGTAACAAATCAACTGCTGTCTGCCGGCAGGTCAGTGATTCGTCGACAGAGTATTCGAAGAGAAAGCCATAGATATCACTGAGGTTGAATAATGAAGCAGGGATGCGCATGTTTTTCTAACTCAGCGTGTGTGTGTGAGGAGTTGCAGTGGGTGGGTGGGTGGGGTGTTAGCTTGACTACAGGCACAAAAATATTCCTCAACGCAGAATGAGGTGGTGCTTTCCAGAGACATGCAGCCTCTTCAATCAAGATGAGATCTGTCAAAAAAAACATACGGAGCGCATTACAAGAAATTCAGTCTTTCCCAACTCAGTTATCTCCTTACCAACCTCTTTTACGATACACATAAAGACACACACCCTTTCTTTGATCCAGGGCTCAATCAATCATTTTGGAGGTGCAATTCATTGCTTGCTTAGTTGTTTAGGGAGTTAGAATTCACCAGTCACTGTACTTTCTCATTGAACTCCTAAAATTCTTACCATTCACCTGAAAAGTAGAACTGATATCCAACCTACATGCTCAGCATGAAGTGAGACTATTTTTCTGAGTACACAAGGTGAGCTAAGTGGGTTGTAAAATCTAGAAGAGCAAAAATGGTCTCCAGGTTGAATAAAATAGGCATAAGAAATACAAGGAAACTTGATTACAAACCATCTGAAGTAGAAATGTCTTTCCAGGTAGATTTCAGAGATGCTCTTTAATTTTTTTTTTTTTTTTTTAATTAGATACATGATTCTCACCTACCTTTCCTTTACGGCAAATATTTCTGCTTTGGAAGTTTCTAGCAAGTGCTTTCTCTCATTCTCAGCACCCTCCTGTGCATTGGGGCTGAACTTTCAACTCTACTCTCCGCCCGTGTCATCTTTTATGAGTATTCTCTTCCTTTAAATTCCCTCCGAGGACATTTTCCTCATCCAATTCCTACATTTTTAGTATAGGCCCTGGAATCTTGAAGGTTTGAACAATGGTGATGTTGAATATTTAAAGAGTACACTCAGGACGTGTCTTTGTGTTTAGCCATATGAGTTCATTAAAAAATATATACCCCTGTCTCCCAATCTCCAGGAAACTTAAGACAAAATAAATTTGAATCTATTTCCACTTCGTGCTATGCAAGTACAGGAAATTATGTCAGATTCTTTATCTCTTATTGAAAATAAACATTCCATTTAACCAATAACAATGTTATTAGTTTGCATAGTGTATTTGTTTGCTATTGTTGCTGTAATACATTACTACAAATGTGGTGACTTATAAATGACACATATTTATTATCTAGAGGTCAAGTCCAAAATGAGTTTCACTGAGTGATAAGATATTGGCAGGGCTGCACTTCCTCTCCAGGCTCTAAGACAGAATCTATTTCCAGGGGGTGAGGGGAGGGGATAGGCGGGCATTATTCAGTACATTGTTTTCAACTCATTTACCTTTAAGAACTCCTGTTGTAGACATGTTTAAGGTTGGATAAAGAAGAAAATACATGGCAGTGCATATTTATCTGTAGTTAACCTATTTTATTTAATGTCCTATAAATCATATAAGTTCTTATTTTGTTGTATTTAGCATACCTACACTTTTACTTTTCCTTTTTTTTTTTTAAGACAGAGTCTCACTCTGTCACCCAGGCTGGAGGGCAGTGGTGCGATCTTGGCTCACTGCAACCTCCACCTCCCAGGTTCAAGCAATTATCCTGCCTCAGCCTCCCAAGTAGCTGGGACTGCAGGTGCCCACCACCACGCCCAGCTAATTTTTGTACTTTTAGTGGAGATGGGGTTTCACCATGTTGGCCAGGCTAGTCTCAAACCCCTGAGCTCAAGTGATCCACCCGCCTTGGCTTCCCAAAGTGCTGAGATTACAGGCATGACCACCACACCCAGCCTCCTTTTTACATAATATTTGGCACACTGGGTACCAGACACTTCTCTGCAATTGTCAGTCAAATCCATTTTAGTTATCTTTTATTAGCAATATTTGGAGAGTCCAACTTGGTCTTTCACCTTGAATAGCTTTCTCTCCATTCACAGCTTCAACTTTAGGCATAGAAAAAGGGCTCCTTTCCTCTGTATATTCTTATCTCATAGACTTTCTCCAGATTCTGGCCCTTGAACTCTCTTGCTATTTCCTTAACCACTGTGATCAATCATTTGCTTCAAATTCATTACCTGCTGTCTTCTTTGTTTTGATGTTTTATTTTATTGTTTTTATATCTCCCTTACTCAGGATACACTGTTAGGTTCCTTTTAATGTACAGTCTTGACTCTTCTATCCTGATTTCATTAGAGTTATTTTTTCTATGCTGTAATATCATCAGACTGGAAGATGAATTTAGTTCAGTAATAAACCTTTCCCTGCAAATCCACAAAATTTTAACTTATTAACTATACTGAACATGACCTCAAACAGAGACAGATAGTGTAGGTCGGTGCCATATCCAGAAGTTCAGGCCACAGCCAGCACCTGGACTCGGTGCTGACAGCATTTACCCAGACCTCCTTGGTCAGCCTGGATTGTGATACTCTAGCTTTAGCCTAGAAATGGCCTCAGATGCCTTTTCAACTCAGCGCTCAAGACAGCCATAATGGCCAGGCACAGTGGCTCATGCCTATAATCCCAGCCCTTTGAGGAGGCTGAGGTGGGAGAATTGCAGGGAGCCAGGAGTTTGAGTTCAGTCTGGGCAACCTGCTGAGACACTATGTCTACAAAATAAAAATAAAAAATTAGCCAGCTATGGTGGTGTGTGCCTGTATTCCTAGCTACTCAGGAGGCTGAGGTGGGAGATCACTGAAGCTCAAGAGGTCAAAGCTGCAGTGAGCTATGATTATGTCACTGCACTTCAGCCTGGGTGACAGCAAAGTAACACTTTTTCTCAAGAACATAAAAAAGACAGCCATCATGAAGCATCAGGGAAGGAAGGTAATCTTCAAAGAGAAACTTATTTGCCTTATTTGCATCCTTGGAATTAAACGGTGAAAGGAAATTGTCTAGAAGTATATGGATATTTGTAGAAGGACATAATTTGTCATGTAATAATTTTACTTGCTCCTTTGTCTCACAGGGCATTTTTAGTAACTCTAATAAGTATTATTTTTCAGGTGCTTTATAACCCAAGAAAAGTTCAAGTGCCCAGATATATTAGTCTGTTTGAGATCTGTAGGGAAAGATTCAATATTAGACCTTCTAAGCATGACAGTTCCATTTTAGACATGCCCAATTTACCACACTTCAGCTTTAAGCAACCTGGGGCAGGATAAAGGCTGTGTTCTGCTCCTGTTTGACACCTTCTGAGGATCCATTGTCAGTTTTAACAAGCTGTGTATTGACATTATTCAACATACCTTCTCCACTAAGATGCATTCTAGCCTTTTAAACAAGGGTGTACATTTAAACTGGCAATGGGAATGACTGCTATCATGCTTATGGTGTCAAAACTTTAGCCTATGCTGGGCCCAGTGGCTCACTCCTATAATCCAAGCACTTTGGGAGGCTGAGGAGGGTGGATCATGAGGTCAGGAGTTTGAGACCTGCCTGGCTAATGTAGTGAAACCCCGTCTCTACCAAAAATACAAATATTAGCCAGGTGTGATGGTATGTGTCTGTAGTCCCAGCTACTTGGGAGGCTGAGGCAGGAGAATCACTTGAACCCGGGAAGCGGAGGTTACAGTGAGCTGAGATCCTGCCACTGTACTCCAGCCTGGGTGACAGAGTAAGGCTCTGTCTCAAAAAAAAAAACTTTAGCATAAAATGTCACTTATTGGTTATGAAGGTGTTGGACGATGCAAGGTGCAATTTTTTAGTCTCCAGAAATTTTGCAAGGAAAATATAAATACTCCAGCAGGTTTTAATCAGTTCTTTCATTCAAAAGGAATTATGTGAAATTCAAACTCTGTCTCCCTCTCTCTCTATATATATATATTATAATATATGTGTGTATATATAATGTGTGTGTATATATACACACATATGTGTGCATGTGTATGTATGTTTCTACTGTCTATTCTATCTCCACTCTCTTACATTCAGTAGAGAAGAATTAGTTTTATATTCTTTTGAGTGATGAATTATTCACGAAACTGCGGTTCCATGGATCAGGTGTTTTGCCATGTCACCCTGCTGGACACACGACTTGGATCTCTCATGCACAGTAGTCTGCTCAGCTCTCCTCTTGGGCACCAGGAAATCACACTATTCTTTCCTCTCTCTTCCCTTTGTTGCCTAAAACAGTACAGTGCATACCTCATTGGGTGTAACCAACTTTACAGAAAGATTAGAGTAACTGAGGGAAACTACAATACAAAAGGGGAAAAATATGAAATGAAGTTTTTTCCTATAGTGGAAAGCATCTAAGACACTTAGTTTTTGAGGAATGAGGGTTGATTTGGGTGGGGAGGGGTTCTGTGGAATATTTTCTGTTCCTAACTCTGTCTATCTACTCTCACACCCATCTCACTCTGGGACCACTATTTCCTTCCAGTATCTGGTCTGTTTCAGGCCATCCATGGTATGTTCTACCCACAAGGATCTACTCACATGAGCCAATGTTTAAATTATTTGGTTTAAAATAATATTTAGAATAATGGCTCTGGGGACTCCAGCAAAACAAAATCTGTGGCTCCTGCCTCTCTGGTTCCACAGAATAAAGTGTCAAAGAGTAATAGGGTATGAGTGGCTTTATCACTCAAAACCTACACAACGATGCATGATGGTTTGAGTATTTTCCAGAAGTGGGAGTTTAAGATGCACCTGGTTGTCCAGGAACTAACTATAAAATCAGACAGAGAGGAATTCTTACCTTTAAAAAAGAAATGATTTTTAAGAAGACTGTAGTCTAAACCAAAAGCAACAAATTCTATTGCTTACTTGACCAGGCAATGAAATGAATTAATTAGGTAGGGTAGGAATTGTGGCAAACCGAAGACTACCTATTTCTTCTAAAGGTATCATTCATAGACCTCAGAGCACTAGCAGTTGCTCAATTCCAAGGTGTTGGCATATTTATATACCATAGGTACAATTCCATTGTATTAATTTCACTTAGGATACAAGCTAAGTGGTGCCCTTTGAGTTTATAAAATAATGTGGCTCTGTGACACTATAGCTGATTTTCAGTATGTGGTAATTCAAGCTTAGAGTTGTCAGATCTTGCATTTTTTTCAAGAGAAGTCACAATTCTATGTGAAATCTTCCAATTTAATTTTTTGCAAGTAATTCAAGTCAAAAACAACTCTGTGTAAGCCAACAAAATATGTCTGCTGGCCAAATTTGTCCTATAAGCAAAGATAACTGCCTTCCATCTACATCCTTTAT
Source organism: Macaca fascicularis (assembly GCF_037993035.2). Lineage (NCBI taxonomy): Eukaryota > Metazoa > Chordata > Mammalia > Primates > Cercopithecidae > Macaca > Macaca fascicularis. Next base: position 52,013,242 of record NC_088390.1, read on the forward strand.
GCGCAAGAGAAACATTTTCCTAACTGCCCTAATAAGTTGAGAGATTGTTTTTCTTACAGCAAGGATAGTACTTCACAGTATAATTAGAAAGACTCTACCTCTTGCTTTGCCTGAGGTACTTCTGGTTTATGACTATAATCATAGTACCCAGTTTGCTTTAGCACTTTTCTTAGATTTTTCATTTTTTAAGCATAGTGTTATATTGACAGCTGCATTGAAATAAGCAGTGTGCATTTGGTTGATTTCATTTCTGTTTCCATCTTCTGCCATGGCAAGTGTGAGTTACATGTGCAGTGAATAGAGGTTTCACTTTAACATGTAGTTAATGTAAAAAATGAACTAGTGACGCCACATTTCTCTACTCTGGCCCTTTGAAAATGCAAGTAACTAACACCCTAAATCCTTCCTGTCATTGACAGCATTAAGCATTCTTGTTGGTGAAATAAAGTAGACTCCTTTCGGAGAAGCTAGAGATAACTAACATCTACTTTTAGGTGTTGATGGGAGAACTGTTGTTTTGTTGCTATCTCTGCTGGCCACTTGGTGAATTGCCGTGGTCCTGCCTTGGGATGCTAGATAAATAAAGCACCAGATCATGGTTGCAGACAGTGGGAACCATGCAAACGTATAGGCTAGATATATGTGCAATATGTAGGGAAATAGAGAGTAGTTGGAATGCTGATGGTACAATGATTTTTGTCATCTATTTAATGGTAACTCTAGAGCAATTTATTTATTTTACTATTTATGCTTTTAAAAATTGTTTTCAATGAATTCTTGGCAGCAATTAGTTAAAGCAAAAAGAATAATGTATATTTAATAAGAAACTAAATATAAATTTTTATTTCTTAAAAACTTAGTGAATGTGAAACTCGAGTAAGATATTTGTTGACAATTATTATCCATTAAGGGGATGATATGGTTTGGCTGTGCTCCACCCAAAATCTCTTGAATTGTAATCCCCACAATCCCCATAATTCCCACATGTCAGGAGGCGGATTAGGTGGAGGTAATTGAATCATGAGGGCATTCTCCCCCACGCTGCTCTTGTGATAGTGAATGAGTTCTCACCAGTTCTGATGGTTGTATAAGTGTTTGGTAGCTGCTCCTGTATTCATTCTCCTTCCTGCCACCTTGTGAAGAGGGTGCCTTGCTTCCCTTTCCCCTTCACCTTCAGCTTTGATTGTAAGTTTCCTGAGGCTTCCCCAGCCATGCTGAACTGTGAGTCAACTAAACCTCATGCTGAACGGTGAGTCGATTAAACCTCTTTCCTTTGTAAATTACCCAGTTGGCAGTTCTTTGTAGCAGTGTGTAAACAGACTAATACAAGGGATTATTTTGATAAGCCAGAGTCATAAATATAGTAAGAAAGCATCAGGATCTACTTCAAATGTTAATGGTTGCTTTTAAGAAAACTATCCTATCCTAGTCACAATAATGTTAACACATACAGCTGCAGAAAGTGCATTTATAGCTCATTCTGTGAAACATGACTTTTCATCTAGATCAGATGACTACATTACATTATTTCATTATTGATTCCAACTTTCCCTGTGAACATACTAAAAGCAAAGAAATAACTGTTAATATGATTACTTCATTAGCAGAAATACTTTGCAAAGATTGAAATGATGCCACTTTATTTTTCTCAATATCAGCAAATGCTTCAAGTTAAAAATGAATTAATCACGAGGTCAGGAGATCGAGACCATCCTGGCTAACACAGTGAAACCCCATCTCTACTAAAAATACAAAAAATTACCTGGGCGTGGTGGTGGGCGCCTGTAGTCCCAGTTACTTGGGAGGCTGAGGCAGGAGAATGGCATGAACCCGGGAGGTGGAGCTTGCAGTCAGCCAAGATCGCACCACTGCACTCCAGCCTGGGTGGCAGAGCAAGACTCTGTCTCAAAAAAAAAAAAAAAAAAAAAAGAATTAAGTTTAGTAATAGTTGATCCTTTGAAGTCTCAATTAATGGAATGACAATCATTCTGTCAAAGTTACAACATTTGACAATATTGTGAATGCTATTGTTATAATTTTAATTAAATATATTAACATTTAATAGAAAATATTTGTTTTTGGAAAAAATATGAGCACAGATTTTAGTAGAGTACAGTGTATTCGTGAAAATAACGTTCTTATTAAATTAATAGGCCATGGAGCAGAAACGTACTTGGATTTTGATATAGTTCATACATAATTTATAATTACATCTAAATCTATGCTATCTACCAGTAAAAATGGAAGCTGTAGATATAAAAATACTAAATGTTGTCATATAAATTTACTGAGAGTAAAAACTGCAACTTTGTTTTGAGAAGATATTATTACGTTTTAAAAACTGCTCTGGTATTTTGGCACATTGGCAATATGTGCTTACCTCTCTTAGCCTCGGAGTTTTGAAATCTTTGAATTTGGGATGAGCTACTGTTTAAAACAAACTAAATGCTTTATGATGGTAATGGGAGTAAAAATTTTTAAAGTAAGTCTTAAGTTTTGGTTGCATTTTCTTCAAAATTAGTTGAAAATCGTCAATCAAAATATTTAACACATCAATTTAAAAAAAATCTGCAGCTTTGGAAGTACTTAGCAAGCAAATGAGAAGGCACTAAAATTGTTCTTTCAAAAAGGAAAAGAATAACTGTATAAATACAAGAGCAAAAGCCAACATTGTAACTTTGCCATTTAAAGTGTGGTCCCGGGTAACATTAGCATCACCTGGGAACTTGGTAGAAATGCAGACTCTTTTCCACCTCACACCTACTGAATCAGAATCTTCATTTTCAAAGGATTTCTGGGGCATTTGTATTCACATCAAAATTTGAGAAGCACTGGGTGTAACAGATTTAGCTGAGAAATTTGGTAATTACACTTTTGAATATGTTGACACTGGCAAGAATACTTTGGTGACTTTTTTTATTCATTGGAAAAACTTAGCTTCTCTGCTAGGATGACAGGAAATTGCAAAGGCCTAGAAAGCTACAATATCTAAAGTTGACAAAGTATACCGAATAATCATAGAGGATAAACATAATCAGAAATAATCAGAAATATTTGATAATTATTCATTGAAGAAAAGTATCAATGAAAGCAAAAGGGCAGTACCCATAAAAATATTTGTTCTGAAATATTTATGCATCAATAGGATGAAAACATGAGAATGAGAATTATATCCATTTACTAGAACTTGCTGTGTGCTTAGTAGATACCTCAACTTTTGTAGAGAGAGATTTTCTCCACTAAAAATGTTATGGTCTACAGAGAAGAGTAAATGGAAGGTGTAAATAATTTTAAATACATCAAATATAGAATGGAACACTGAAGGTGAACATGTAATTTTATTTAAAAAATTAAAAATAATAAGGGCGTATCAAAAAAAGACCTTAAGAAAAATACCTTCAACACATCATTAGCAATAGATATGACTAAGAAACTGATTTAAGTAAATTGATAATCTATGTAAAAATAATTATTCTACTTATTTTTGCTTTTTTGTTTATATCAATAATTAATGTATCATTTTATAATAATACAATACAGTTTTATTTGCTTTTACATGGATATACATTATAAGAACAATTATATTTGGAAAATAATTTTGAATAGAATCATTTTATGCAACATAATAAAAACCAATTTGACAATCAATAAATCTTCTTAAAAATTATATAATCTGAAAGTATCCCTCAAAAGTGGTTTGGACAGTGTAATGCAGAGCAGTGTTAGTTTCTTTTCATTTGTTTCTTTCACTTCACTCTTCAAAAATACTCCTCTTCCCATCTATTTTTTGTTAAAGGTTGGTTTACATTGGCTCTTTTTGTAAGCATTAAAAACCGACTATTATTTTTGAGGGTTCAGGTAAGACGTTTTCAGGCAAGGATAACCCTCTTCAGTTATGAGGAGTGGGAAAACGGAGATGATAGCAGGAGAATACAGACGGGTGGTTTCAGAACTACAATTACATGTAAATTCATTGAAAATAAATCCATTTATATTGGCATTATGCCTAATATACCATGTTCATATGTGGTACTTCCGACCGCCTCTGTTGTCACTACCCTGGTCCGAGCCACTGACAGCTCTCATCTGGATTATTGAAGCAGCCTTTAAATAACATACCTCTTCTTGCCCTATTAGTCAAATGTTAATGGAGCAGCCAGAGGACTTTTTAGTATTTGGAGTCCAGTTTGTAGCACTCTCCTGATGGCTTCCAATCTCATCCTCAAGAAAAACCAAAGTTTTTATCCATGTCCTACAAGGTCCCTCAAGTTTACTTCCTTCTAGATTGTACAGAAACAGTGAACATGGTCAGGTGATGACCAACCACTTACATTGTATTTGGTTCCATTTCTGACTCCTTGGTTAGGATTTGCCAGCATGAGGATATTGCTTTTGCCATATCTACCATTGTCACTGTGCAGGCTTTGCTGTCTTATATCTGTCCCCCTACGAGAGCTACTGCATTCAGTCTCCAGCTGTACCTGCTTCTCTTTTGGAGAGCAGTTCAACTTAGCCAGTCAGCCTGCTTCTGGAGTTCTGGCAAACATATTTTTATTTGCTATTTTATTAGATGTGATTATTAGTCGGTGGTTTATCCCTTTGGTAGATTGATTTTCCACCAGCATTTTTTCCCAGATAAGCTTCATCTTCCTAATCTAGGGTTTGCCTTTCTGGCTACCAGTCAATGAGTATTAGAGCAATACAGACCTTCTTGAATACCAGCATGAGCAAAATACACTATAAAAGTAATTTTGCTGAGTCCCCGAAATCATCCAATTGCCATTCAAAGCCCACAAGATTGTTTGCTCTGACCTTTTCAATTATCTTTATTGTGAATCATCCATGTGTATATTTGAGAATTGATTCTGTTACACAGTCTTCCAAGGATGATATAGCCTATGGCAATCTATTCATATTCTGATCTCTAAGACAAACTATTTTCTGTACTTTGCATGAGAAGAATGGAATAGAGTTTGCATTTTTTGATGTATTATTGCTTCATTGAACTTCAGTTTCAACTAGGTGCTACAGTCTGAGTACACTTAGGATTCAGAGCTATTTTCAGGGTACTATTAGTCATGTGGTATCTTTGTACTATTTATTTTAATTTATTTTATTTATTTATTTTTGAGATGGAGTCTTGCTCTTTTACCCAGGCTGGTGTGCAGTGGTGTGATCTCAGCTCACTGCAACTTCCACCTCCTGGGTTCAAGAGATTCTCCTGCCTCAGCGTCCTGAGTTGCTGGGATTACAAGCATGCACCACCAGGCCTGGCTAATTTTTGTATTTTTAGTAGAAACAGGGTTTCACCATGTTGGTCAGGCTGGTCTCGAACTCCTGACCTCGTGATCTGCCTGCCTTGGCCTCCCAGAGTGCTGGGATTACAGGCGTTAGCCACCACACCCATCAGCCTTCGTACTATTTAGAAAAATGAACCCTTTTCTCTGGGAAGACATAGTTTCATGTCAGGTTGCATACCTCGATGAGCAAAGGATGGATGATTTCAGAACTCCAGTCATTTTCTTGGCTGGAGAACTTTGGACAGCAGACAACCTGTACAATAGCATGTGACAGTTCTAGAGATTAACAGATTCTTTTTTCTGACCTTAAGGAGTCTCATTGGCATTGGAAATTTCCTGAGGATATTAACTCTGGCTTGGTCTTCTTTATTTCCCCTTGTAACTAAAGGAAGGGCCTGAACACATAAGTTCTTGATAAATACTTACAGGAACAAAATATTGAGCTTAGAAATATCACGATAGCGTACTCTAGAAATTGTCATGTGTGTTTTCACAGCTTTTAGCTGGCTATTGGAAAACATTTCACTTGAACTGAAAGGGAAGTATTTAAAAATAGAGAAAGAAAGAGAGGTGAATATACTTGCTTGGTGAAATTGCAAACGGGTTTGTGTTGTAAATATTAATATATTACATAATTTCATTTAGGGAACTTGGTAACTATGATTGCTTTTGGAGATCTAAATCTTCATATATATCATAATGAAATAGCATTCTTTGAAATATGAATGATGATAAAGATTCTTTGATTTCAGACATCTATTCAGCCTCTTTTCAGGTCTCTCTGTGGAGAAGCAGTTATTCTTGTTAGCAGAGATGTCAGAGGATCTATTTCAGTTTTACTGATACCTTTTTCACACTCTACTCAACCAATGCTGGGCAGATTTTTGTCTATCAGTTATGCAAAAAGACATGTTGCTTTTTGCATGTCTTTTTGCAAAAGTAGTAAAACCAGTGTCTCAGAACAGAGACCAACCACTTCAAGTCTCTGAAACCTTCTTGCCTTTAATGAGACTAAGAACAGGTCACAGAGTAGCTTCATCACTTGTATATCATCCTTATGTTTACAACTAAAACACACTGGTAAGTTTGCCAGAATATTAATGAGTTCCTGGTGGATGTAGCACCTGTGCCCCCAGTACCTTGCTCAGAAGTCTATTGCCACATATGTACTGAGGCCACATATGTACTGAGGCCATACTTTCTATGGGTGCTTCCAGCCAATAACTGAGCTTGGCAGGGATCCTATGGTACAGCCATCATTGGGAGACGTGGGACTTCTCTGATGGACACCTTTGACTCAAGAACTCTCTGAAAGACTTTATCAAAACTTCCTCGGAGGCCATGATTGTCTAAAACACTTTTTACAGAACCTTCTCTTTCTCCATTTCTCGAGGTCTAATTCACACCATGGTTTGATGGCTCTCTGGTATTGTCTGTATTCTCTCCCATTTTCTCTCACACAAGTATTTCCCTAATAACATCCTTGCAAATTTATTCCCATCTTGTCATCTGCTTTTTGGACAACCTGGACTGAGAAAGTACCCAACAGTGACTAACTCTTAGCAGCACATGACTGGAATTGTGCTTGAGAAGAAGGCATAGAGTCAACAGCCTTTGTTTGACCTCAGATAGACTGTTCGTAACTCATTGAGTGATGCAACTCCTTTACTTAGTTTAACGCATTGCTTTATCTGTTGCTTTTACTCATTTAAACCACAAACACCTAGTCATGACTGATCTCTAGAAAATTCCATCTGCCCATGCCTGTCTTTTGAGCCATCTGGTGGTAAGTGACCCTGTATATGATGCTGTAAATTCACCTGTATGTGTTGTCGACTTCTTCACTGCAAGACCTTATGTGCTCTTTGTCTTGTCTATGTCCTTGACTGGGATGAAGCACTAGGCTGGCCTCAGGGCTCATAAAATCTCTACTCAATAATAACATCTGTCATAAAAGGAATTAAACAATTTGATATTTTAAATGGAAAACCACTAAACTATTTAAGTACCACTTTATTAAGTGCTTACTATGTTCCAGGCACTATGCTAATTGATGTATATGCCTTATCTCCAATCCACATAATCACCTTATCAGGTGAGTATAATTACCGCCCATTTTTTACAGATAAACAGCTTACCAGAGGTCTCACTCTGAGTGGTGGAGCCAGGTACAGTGACTTCAAAGTTTTTACCCTTGCTTTTAATTTTTTTACTACATTACCTCACAATTAAAAGCCCTGTGACCAGGGCATGAATAATATCATTAACTGTGGTAATAGTATCCATACTTTACTGAATTCTTTACATAATACATTATATTATTTAGTCTTTGTTATAATCCTACAATGTGAGCCTTGTCCTTGTATTAGTTGTCTATTATGGTGTAACAAAATACTATAAAATTTAACAGTATAAAATAATAACAGTTTATTATTTCTCATAATTCTGTGGATTGATAGTCAGGGTGGTTCTTCCCCCAGGCTCACCTGGCATCGCTCATGTGGCTGCTGTCATCTGATGGCTCCACTTGGGCTGGAGTTTCCACGGGAGCCTCAGTCAGATATCTGGAAGTCGAGGCTGACTGAGGCACTCCATTTTTCTTACTGTGGCTTGTCAATCTTCTGTAGGGTAGGCTGATCTTCTTCACTCATAATGGCCTCAGGCTTTCAAGACAGTGAAGATGGAAGCTCCAAGACATTATAGAGAGTAGGGCTCTAGACACGTAAATATTACTTCTGCTTTCTGTTGCTTAGGGACAGTCACAAGACCAGCCCTGATAAAAGGAGTGGCAATTCCACATTGCCTTTTATTATATTAATTGTATTTAAAAATGAGAAAACTAAGTGGAAAGCCAGAATTAAAATCCAGACCTCTATGACTGCCTCCTTCGTTCTCTTTCCACTCTGCCATGCTACCAGTAGGACCTCTTTCTCCACAGTCTTCCTATCAGAACTAGATGAGACTGATGATAGAAAACCACTCTGCCAACTCAACTGTGTCATTCAACATCAAAGCCCTCACAATCTGTGGACGAAAGTTTCTATTCTAGCATATATTTATTAAGTGGAAGATGCAATATCCAGTGCTTCTTTACCACTATTTCACAAATTATTTTCTGAGTATGGTTTCTTTTTCTCAGCTTTTTTCTTTCTCCTTTCATTATTTATTCCCCTTTTCTCTCTCTTTGGTTCTTCTTCCATATTTATCTGTCTCTCTCAAAGGCATTTTATTGTGTTGAGTTACAACACAATAAAATAATCAAATTGGAACTTGAACACAGATCCTCTGAACTACCAATTCATTATTCTTATCAAAGGATGGCAAATATGTACATATCTGCTGCCACTCCTGGTCCCATGTCCCTGGCAGATATCTATAACTGATCAAAGTTAGCACTTGAGATGAAACCTATTTGAAATCCCCACACTGCACTATATCTAGCTATATTTTTTAGATGACACACAGTAAAAGTCACTTGTCATTTTCTTGTAGAATGAAACTGTATTCTGCCCAGGTCAGCTCCTTAAAATATAAAACACAGGATACCTTGCAGTCAAAATAACTCTTTTTCTTTTTTTCTTTTTTTCCATCCACAAGAGTTCCTATCTTGGTGAACTGGAATAAGCAGGAATAGAAAAATTCCATGACCTCTTCATATTATCTAAGTGTTCAAAGCAAGCAGTTCTACCTCATTTATGTTTCCATTCAACTTTAGTTATTCCAAAGGGAGAAGAGAGGAAAAGAAACCTTTAGCTCTAAGCTTATACACAAACAAACAAATTATTTCCCTTTGCAACCAAGGAAGAAAATATATTGAACTAATGAAAATAATACAAATGTCTTTGTTTAACAGCTGCTTGGAATGAAATCTAGTTGGCACAAATTCAATTACAGTAGTTCTTGCTCTTTGGGGCCGTTATTAACTAAAATAAGGGTAGCCTGAACATAAGCACTGCAATACCGAGACAGTCCACTTGATAACTGAGATGGCAGCTACTAAGTAACTAATGACAATCCAGGCAGAATGGAGAAGGATGGCATGAGATTTCATCATGCTACTCTGAATGATGCCCCATTTAAAACTTATGAATTGCTCTTTCTGGAATTTTCCCACTTACATCACAATAACTACATCATTCACCTCACTTCATCTTACCATATAGGCATTTTATTGTCTCACATCATCACCAGAAAGGTGAGTATAGTACAATAATATTATTTTTAGAGAGACCATGTTCACATAACTTTTATTACAGTATATTGATATATTTATTGTTTTATAGTTAGCTATTGTTACTCATTCACAGTGCTTCATTTATAAGTTAAACTTTATCATAGGTATTTATGTATAAGAAAAAACATAGTGTATATAGGGTTTGATACTATCCACAGTTTCTGGCATCCAATGGAAATCTTGGAACGTATCTCTTGTGGGTAAGTGGGGACTATTGGTAGTGACTTATTTGGTGGTGTGGGGAGAGATGTATTTCCATCTGGGGCAGTAGAACTTGCTGTGTTGGTTGAGTCAGCTACTGGGAGTCCACTTACTTTTATATTCCATCTGTAATTATTTTTTATTTTTTATTTTTTTATATGTAGGTTTTAACATATAGCAGTTAGTCACTATATTCTTACACAGGTATTTATTTGCTTTTTCTACCCCTCAAAATCTTAGTATTTTGTACTCTCTGGAAAAAATAATAATAAATGTGCATAATTTTACCTGAACTAAAATCACACACACACAAATGTATTGAGATGCATTAAGCAATGAATTCCATGTGTATGGCAAAGTGAAACATGGATAGAAGTGGACCAAAAAAAGGTGGGAACCTAATTGTCCAGTATAGAAATAATCAGAGAATGCTGACCATTGGCCATTCCTGTGGCAGGACAGCTGGCCAGAGAGAATAGAAAATATTGCCTAATTTACCATATAGAAATTTCAGAGTAACTGAAAAAATGCTTCAAAAATGCGTTTCAATGAAATTTTCAGCCATTACAATGCACAATGATAAACAGGGTCATAAAAGATCTCATGTATACTAAATTGAAGTGGGAAAATCAGACAGACATAGGACAAGTCTAATTTATCTCTGTCTTAAATGGATAATACAAGTCATTCCAGCTCCCTATTAGTCTATATTCCCTCTTGTTTTTTTAGTCTATATTCTTGAAAGTCTTTGAGCTTATAGGAGAGCCTGCTCAGCCCCCTTCTCCTATCTCTTCAACCTACCCATCACACATAGGCTCAACCATGCAGTGTGTTTGCTTACTCAGACTGATCATACTGCAGATGCATGGAACTTTCTCTGCTATCACAGGTGCCACTTCCATTGATACATCTGAGGAAACATGTTAATGTTGCCTTCATTGTTGATGAAAGCAACAAACTTATCCATCATTGAGAGGTGGCATAAATACAGATTCAAATAAATGTAAATGTGTAGTCTGATGCACATGACCGTAGCCTCTTAAGAAGGTGTGTCTTTATGTTTTTAAGAACTGGAAAGCTTTTATTTTTGCTTCTTGCTTTTTTTTCAGCAACATCTGTTGGCTTATGCTTGCATCTTTTGTAATGCACCTGTGTAGGAAACAGCAAATTCAATGGAGAAGGAGGAAAGGTGGACAGGAATAGAGGATATGTGGGAAAGGCATTTAAAATGTTATCAAGTTATGAATGCCAACATTTCACTTTTTTATGCTAAATACAAAAGCATTGCTGATGCATGTGTGAACATGACCACATATATTGTCTTTGATGCTCTTGGTCTTCTAATTAGGCAAACATAAGTTTATTTTTTCAATATTTGTGTGTCATAGCAAAGGCATAACTGATGTTTCAAATGCAGGCTTAGTTTTGTAAGAACTCCTATGTCCCTCTTCCTTCTTACTCTCTAAGGTGAAGACCCAATCTTCTGGAAGAATAGCTCCTTAGGGAGCAGACTTAGTCCATCTATTCTATGTTTTCTCAGTAGCTTTTGGATCCTCTCAAATTGCTACCTCCTTTAGGGTTTTGTGTGCGGATCAAGGAGTCTTTAGTGAGTGCTGTGGGGGTATAATACATATAAACCAAACAGGCGCCCTTTTCTGGGTTATCTCTTGGCCAGTAAGTTGATCTGATTGCTTTGAACATTGCCTGTCAGGAGTCCTTGAATAGCTTGGCAGCAAATCAAGAAAGACTCAGAATAGGTGGTGGTGGGAGGTGGTGGTGACAAAAAACAAAAACAAACAAAAAAACACTGATATAGCTCTTAGATTTAGCACTTTTTGTCCAAATATTTTACCTTTAAGGGCAGTTTTGATATTAATTGGGAATTGACTTAATTTGTATAAAAATATTCATCAGGGGTCTGGCAAGAAGTTACAGAGGTAGACAGCCTGATGTGCCTCTGCAGGTGATAAGTGAGCATGATCATGATTTGGAGTCTTTCAGACCTGGGTTTAAATCATAGCTCCACTTTTCTTTCCTTCTTTGGACTAAGTACTTTTTTTCAATTTTCAATGCAGAAATTCTCTTGCTATGTTCTTCTAGATAATGGTTATTCATCCACTGGATGTTATCTTAAACAACACCTCTTCTGAGATGCCTCACAAGATCTTTTAGTATATGTTAAATCTTCCTCCTCTAATTACAGGCCTCCTTCAGTAACATGTATCTTATATGAGGACAAAGATTTTGATCTTCCTCACCATTGTATCTTCAGCATCTATCTGCATGTCTTGTATCTGAATTGTAATTTTTGAATCAATAACTTAAATTCACCTTATAGAACTTACATTTTCAGGGCGGGGCCAAGATGGGGAAATAGAAGCAGTGGCGATCAGAGATTCCCATCGAAAAGAATCACAATTAGAGTGTGAATCCTGAACCGGCAACTAAGTTGTCCAGTTTCTCTCAGCAGAACTGACTAGGCAATGGAGTGATCCACACAGAGGGAGGAAGAGCAGTGTGGTGCCGTGGCCCACTTGAGAGCCACAAAGGGCAGGGGAGCCCCCATCCCCAGCCAAGGGAGGCGGTGAGTAAGCATGCTACCCAGCCAGGGAAACCATGCTTATTCCACGGAACTATGCAACGCATGGATCCAAAGATGGCACTCGTGAACCCATGCAACCGGGGCCTAGGGTCCCAATCCTGGAGCTGTGCAGATTTTCAACAGCCTTTCAGCTAGAATCTGCTTAAGCCTGCCTAGTTCCTGGGAGGAGGGGTGACCAGCACCACAGCTGCAGCTGACTGCTCTCTAAGCCTTTTGAACTCCTTGAGGGAGAAGCGGCAGCCAGCACTGGGACTCATAACTGCATAAGGCACTAAGCTCCCTGAGCTGGGGAAGGGCAGAATTCATCTGTAGAGCCCCGGGCTGCGCTTTTCCCCTGCAGGAGCCATGGAGGCTGGATGACTTGGTCCCAAGAGGTGCCCCCAAAAGCCCAACACACCGGCTGTGGCAGACTGCGGCCAGAGTGCCTCTTCAGGCCTGGCCCTGACCCATTCTTCCTCACTGGGTGGGGCTTCCCTGCAAGAATTGCAACAATTCCAGCCAGAGGCTCAGGGACAAAACCGTGAGCTCCCTGGGCCTGAGCCGCTAGGGGGTGGGGTGGCCATAGTCTATGCGGAGCAGCAGATTTAGCCTTTCCTCCTACTGGTTCTGAAGAATCCAGGCAGCCCAGACAAGTGGGTTTCCACCAAGCAAAGCACACCCCCTCCACCAAGGGACAGTCAAGGTACTTCGTTAAAAGGGTTCTGTTCTCAGTGCCACCCAACTGAGTGAGAACCTCCAAGAGGGGTTGTCAGATGCCCTATACAGGAGTGATCCTACTGGCATCAGGTTGGTGCCCCTCTAGGTCAGAGGTCCTGGAAGAAGGAGCAGGCATACATCTTTGCTGTTCCCAGTCTCCTTGAGTGACATCTCCAGGCATGGGAGTAAACTAGACGGATGGAGTCTGAATTCAACCCCCAGCAAACCACACCAGTCCTACAGAAGAGGAACCTGACTATTTAAATAAAAATAAACAAGCAGAAAGAAACAACAACAGCATTATTGACAACAAAAAAAGTCCCAACAAAAACCCCATCCAAGGGTCAGTAGCCTCACAATTGAAACTAGACAAACTCATGAAAATGAGAAAGAACTAATGAAAAAACATTGAAAACCCAAAAGAGCGGAGTGCCTCTTCTCCTCCAAATAATTGCAATGTCTCTCCAGCAAGGGCACAGAACTGGACGGAGGATAAGCTGGAGAAATGGACAGAAGTAGGCTTCAGAAGATAGGTAATAAAAAACTGTTGGGCTAAAGGAGCATGTTCTAACCCAATGAAAAGAAGCTAAGAACCTTGATAAAATGTTAGAGGAGCTGCTAAGTAGAACAACCACTTTAGAAAGGAACATGAATGACCTGATGAAGCTGAAAAACAAAGCAGGAGAACTTCATGAAGCATACACAAGTATCAATAGCTGAATTGACCAAGTGGAAGAAAGGATATCAGAGTTTGAAGAGCACCTTGCTGAAATAAGGCATGCAGAAAAAAAATAGAGAAAAAAGAATGAAAAGGAGTGAACAATGCCTCCGAGAAATATGGGACTATGTTACAAGAGTGAACCTACTATTGATTGGAGTACCTGAAAGAGATGGGGAGAATGGAAACAAGCTGGAAAACACACTTCAGGATATTATCCAAGAGAACTTCCCCAACCTAACCAGACAGGCCAACATGCAAATTCAGGAAATACAGGGAACACCACTAAGATACACCACAAGAAGATCAACCCCAAGACATATAATCATCAGATTCTCCAAAGTCGAAATGAAGAAAAAAATGTGAAGGGCAGCCAGAAAGAAAGGCCAGGTTGCCTAACAGTGGACCTCTCAGCAGAAACCCTACAAGCCAGATGAGAGTGGGGGCCAATATTCAACACTCTTAAAGAAAAGAATTTACAACGCAGATTTTCATATCCAGCCAAACTAAGCTTCATAAGCAAAGGAGAAATAAAATTCTTTCCAGACAAGCAGATGCTGAGGGATTTCATCACTACCAGGCCTGCCTTGCAAGAGCTCCTGAAGGAAGCACTAAATATGGAAAGGAAAATCTGATACCAGCCACTGTGAAAGCATACCCAAATATAAAGACCAATGAGACTGTGAAGGAACCGCATCAACTAATGTGCAAAATAACAATACTAATCTTAAATGTAAATGGGCTAAAGGCCCCAGTTAAAAGACACATACTGGCAAATTGGATAAAGACTCAAGACCCATTGGTGTGCTATATTCAGGAGACCAATTTCACATGCAAAGATACACAGAGGCACAAAATAAAGGGATGGAGGAAAATTTACCAAGCAAATGGAAAGTAAAAAAAAAAAAAAAAAAAAAAAAATTGCAGAGGTTGCAATCCTAGTTTCTGACAAAACAGACTTTAAACCAACAAAGATTTAAAAAGACAAAGAAAGGCATTACATAATGATAAAGGGATCAATTCAACAAGAAGAGCTAACTGTCTTAAATATATATGCACCCAATACAGGAGGACCCAGATTCATAAAACAAGTTCTTAGAGATGTACAAAGAGACTTAGACTCCCACAGAATGATACTGGGAGACTTTAACACCCCACTGTCAATATTAGATCAATGAGACAAAATTAACAAGGATATTCAGGACTTGAACTCAGCTCTGGATCCAGTGGACCTAATAGATATCTAGAGAACACTCCACCCCAAATCAACAGAATATACATTCTTTTTAGTGCCATGTGCCACTTATTCTAAAATTGGTCACATCATTGGAAGTAAAACACTTCTCAGCAAATGCAAAGGAACTGAAATCCTAACGAACAGTCTCTCAGACCACAGTGCAATCAAATTAGAACTCAAGATTAAGAAACTCACTCAAAACCACACAATTACATGGAAATTAAGCAACCTGCTCCTGAAAGACTCCTGGTAAATAATGAAATTGAGGCAGAAATCAAGAAGTTCTTTGAAACCAATGAGAACAAAGAGACAACATACCAGAATCTCTGGCACACAGCTAAAGCAGTGTAAAGAGCAGTGTAAAGAGAAAAATTTAAAGCACTAAATGCCCACATCAGAAAGCTAGAAAGACCTCAAATCGACACTCTAACATGACAATTAAAGGAGCCAGAGAAGCAAGAGTAAAGTAATCCAAAAGCCAGCAGAAGACAAAAAACAACTAAGATCAGAGCAGAACTGAAGAATATAGAGACATGAAAAACCCTCCAAAACATCAGTGAATCCAGGAGCTGGTTTTTTGAAAAAATAACAAAATAGATAGATGGTTAGCTAGACAAATAAAGATGAAAAAAGAGAAGAATCAAGTAGACACAATAAAAAATGATAAAGGGGGTATTACAACTGACCCCACAGAAATACAGAGTACCATCAGAGAGTACTATAAATACCTCTATGGAAATAAACTAAAAAATCTAGAAGAAATGGATAAATTCCTGGACACACACACCCTCCCAAGAATAAACCAGGAAGAAGTCAAATCCCTAAATAGACCAATAACAAGTTCTGAAATTGAGGCAGTAATTAATAGCCTACCAACCGAGACTAGCCCAGGACCAGATGGATTCGCAACCAGATTCTACCAGAGGTATAAAAAGGAGCTGGTACTATTCCTTCTTAAACTATTCTAAACAATTGAAAAGGATGGACTCCTCTCTAACTCATTTTAAAAAGCCAGCACCATCCTGATTCCAAAATCTTGTAGCGACAAAACAAAGAAAACTTCGGGCCAATATCCCTGATGAACATTGATGTGAAAATTCTCATTAAAATACTGGCAAACTGAATACAGTAGCACATCAAAAAACTTATCCACCACGATCAATTTGGCTTCAACTCTGAGATGCAAGGCTGGTTCAACATATGCAAATCTGTAAACATAATCCAGCACATAAACAGAACCAAAGACAAAAACCACTTGATCATCTCATTGGATACAGAGAAGGCCTTTGATAAAATTCAACATCCCTTCATGTTCAAAACTCTCAATGAACTAGGTATTGATAGAACATTTCTCAAAATAATAAGAGCTATTTATGACAAAACCACAGCCAATATCATAATGAATGAGCAAAAGCTGGAAGCATTCCCTTTGAAAACCAGCACAAGACAAAGATGTGCTCTCTCACCACTCTTCTTTAACAAAGTACTGGGAGTTCTGGCCAGGACAATCAGGCAAGAGAAAAAATAAAGTGTACTCAAATAGGAAGAGAGGAAGTCAAATTGTCTCTGTTTGCAGATGACATGATTCTATATTTAGAAAACCCCATCATGTCAGCCCCAAAACTACTTAAGCTGATAAGTAACTTCAGCAAAATCTCAGGATAGAAAATC
Source organism: Macaca fascicularis (assembly GCF_037993035.2). Taxonomy (NCBI): domain Eukaryota; kingdom Metazoa; phylum Chordata; class Mammalia; order Primates; family Cercopithecidae; genus Macaca; species Macaca fascicularis. The sequence continues at coordinate 52,029,901 of NC_088390.1, forward strand.
AGTGTGCAAAAATCACAAGCATTCCTCTACACCAACAATAAACAAGCAGAGAGTCAAATCATGAATGAACTCCCATTCACACTTGCTATGAAGAGAATAAAATACCTAGGAATACAGCTAACAAGGGATGTGAAGGACCTCTTCAAGAACTACAAACCACTGCTCAAGGAAATAAAGCAGGAGACAAACAAATGGAAAAACATTCCATCCTTATGGATAGGAAGAACCAGTATTGTGAAGATGGCCATATTGCCCAAAGTAATTTATAAATTCAATGCGATTCCCATCAAAGTACCATTGACATTCTTCACAGAATTAGAAAAAACTACTTTAAATTTCATATCAAATCAAAGAAGACCCCATATAGCCAAGACAATCCTAAGCAAAAAGAACAAAGCTGGAGGCATCATGCTACCTGACTTCAAACTATACTACAAGGCTGCAGTAACCAAAACAGCATGATACTGGTACCAAAACAAACATATAGACCAATAGAACAGAACAGAGGCCTCAGAAATAACACCATACATCTACAACCATCGGATCTTTAACAAGCCTGACAAAAACAAGCAATGGGGAAAAGATCTCCTAGTCAATAAATGGTGTTGGGAAAACTGGCAAGCCATATTCAGAAGACTGAAAGTGGTTCCTTTCCTTATACCTTATACAAAAATTAACTCGAGATGGATTAAAAACTTAAATGTAAAACCCAAAACCATAACAAGCCTAGAAGAAAACCTAGGCAATACCATTCAGGACATAGGCATAGGAAAAGACTCATAATGAAATCATCAAGAGCAATTGCAACAAAAGTCAAAATTCATAAATGGAATCTAATTAAACTAAAGAACTTCTGCACAGCAAAATTAACCATCATCAGAGTGAACTGGTAACCTACAGAATGGGAGAAAAGGTTTGCAATCTACCCAACAAAGGTCTAATATTCAGAATTTAAAAGAAGCTTAAACAGATTTACAAGAAAAAAAAATCAACCCCATCAAAAAATGGGCAATGAATATGAACAAACACGTCTCAAAAGAAGACATTTATGCAGCCAACAACATATGAAAAAAAGCTCAACACCACTGATCATTAGAGAAATTCAAATCAAAACCACAATGAGATACCATCCCACATCAGTCAGAATGGCAATTAATAAAAAGTCAAGAAACAATAGATGCTGGTGAGACTGTGGAGAAATAGGAATGCTTTTACACTGTTGGTGGAAATGTAAATTAGTTTAATCATTGTGGAAGACCGTATGGTGATTCCTTAAGAATCTAGAACGAGAAATATCATTTGACCCAAGAATCCCATCACTGGGTATATACCCAAAGGAATATAAATCATTCTACTATAAAGACACATGCACATTTCTGCTTAGTGCAACACTATTTACAATAGCAAATTCATGGAACCAACTCAAATGTCCATCAATGATAGGCTGTATAAAGAAAATGTAGTACATATACACCATAGAATACTATGCAGCCATAAAAAATGATGAGATAATGTCCTTTTCAGGGACATGGATGAAGCTGGAAGCCATTATCCTCAGCAAACTAACACAGGAACAGAAAACCAAACACTGCATGTTTTAATTCAAAAGTGGGAGTTGGACAATGAGAACACATGGACACAGAGAGGGGAACAACACACACCAGGGCCTATTGGGGTGTGTGGGGTGACAGGAGGGATCCTAGAGGACAGGTTAATAGGTGCAGCAAACTTTTGTGGCACACGTATGCCTGTGTAACAAACCTACAACTTCTGCGCATGTATCTTGGATGTTAAAGTAAAATTAAAAAAAGAAAAAATGCAGAAGCAAAAAGAACTTACATTTTCTTAACTGTAAAATGGGTATAATAGTGCTATCCTAATTCTATTCCTATAAAACTTTTGTCTTATAGATCTTCCATTTTCTCAGCTGTGAAATTGGTATAATAATAATATCTCACCTGTGAAATGGGTATAATAATGCTATCTTCAGCAGAATAACATATGTAAAATGTTAGCATGGTGCATGACAGCCACAAATGCACATATAAAACTTATCACATCTCATTCATTCTAAGATGCAACTCTGCCCCCTTAAATTTTAGCATCTTTGAACTTGGAATCCATCTTTTAATTGAGATAATGTGACAGACTTATAATCTGTATTTTTTCTTTCCCTTTAATGGTACATAAGTAATGGCACATCTTTGCTTTAATGAAATATGGTGGTTCTTTCTGGTCTCCATGGGGACCGATTGTAGCCTCAGCACCCCAAAGCTTTTTCTTTTGCATAAGGATAGGCAGCATCTGTACTTCAAAAAAAAAAAAAAACACTTATTAGAATAACTATAAAATAAAAGGGTAGTCCAAAACAATAAGATAAGAAATAAAATAAAGGTATACCTATTGTATTAGATTATAAAATCTTAATTTTCACAATGACCCCATTTTATAGGTCAGGGAATTGAGGCAGAAAGAGGTTAACTAACTTGCCCAAGTTCACAGAGTAAATTCTAGAGCTGGGATTTGATCCCAGAGTCAAATCTTCACTGTCCAAGAGAGTATTTTATAAATGTAAAGCCAATAAAGTGGTAAAAATAAACTGAAGTAATTACATAAACATTTAAGACATATATTTATCAAATAATTATGAACAAAATTGGAATATCAACAAACTGGAAAGCAGTGCCACTGTACCACATGGCAATTTATTTCGTAAAGAAGCAAATGTCCTGTAGGACACTTTGCTAAGTGGAATAAGCCAAGCATAGAAAGGCAAATACCACATGATCTCAATTTTATGTGGAATGTGAGAAAGTCAAACTTGTAGAAGTAGAGAGTAGAATGGTGGTTACCAGGTTCTGGGGCCAAGGGTAGGGGGAAATGGAGAGATGTTGGTCAGAGAGTACAAAGTTCCACTTAGGAAGAATCAATTTTTCTTCTACAATATATTTTGTAAATTATTTTTATTGAAAAGATGCAAGCTAAATTCTATTTTTTGTGTGTATTTAGAATATAAAAGAATCAACCTGAAATTATTAGAGTTAGTATCATTTTAAAAGAATTATGCCCTTCTTATTTCAGAAGTTATCTAGGGTGGTTATGAGAATACCTAAAATACAGGAAACTAGCATATTATAATCAGAAGACATTAAAAACAGTAAGTGAAGCCAGGAATTAAAACACAAAAAAATCAGACCATAAACTATTATATGCTTGTAGATGGGCATGAATGACTTTCTGAAAGTATTTATATCACTACAACAATGACTTTCAACAAACTGATTTCTATATGGTCCTTGTATATAGTTGATCCCATCTCTCCAGAATATAATTCCATAAATGGACTTCTACATAATATCACAATGAATATGAACATTCAGTAGATACAAGATAACTTTACAGAATGTGATGGATAAAAAAAATCTTTAACTCACAATTACAATAAAGGAGAAAAATCCAGAAATAATCTTTATCCCAAATACCTGATATTTATATCAAGAAAATTCATAAACATTCTGAGAGTCATTAAAAAAAGACTGAACTATGAAAAGTCAACCTAACTTAATACATGGGAAATTTGAATATGACTAAGGTATAACTATCAACAAATGCATTTGTTTAAATTCACTTCTCATCAACATTTCTATAATTTTGGGCTTTTTGAAGGCTTGACTGGTTCTAAAGTTAAAATGAAGAATACATGTAAAATTGCTTTCTGAGAGAGGATTTTAATCAACCTAAAGCCATGATGTAAAGCAGTAAAAATCAGTTAATAAAGATGATTATTTAAAACTTATATGCATAAAAATTAATAAACAAAATGAGAATATCAACAAACTGGAGAAAATGTAATAAGAATATAATTGGTAAATTGTAAAACTGGCATTGAAAAACAGGGAAGTTGGATCATTTACCTCCCATTTCTAACCCCTCATTGGTTGGGGCTTGCCCTCAGAAGGATTGAAACTATCGTGCTTTAGGGTGTCCCTGAAAAGCACACTCCCACGAACCTGGAAAGAGTGTTTGGTAGAAAGGCAGAGAGATGCAAATATTAAGGTGGAAAGCTGTTAATGTGTATAGGATTGTCTAGTGTGACTGCAGATGAGCTTAGAGACGGTGGAGGTGATATGGGGAAGAAAAAAAACATAGCAGTATCTACTACAGGTGAGAAGTGTTTTGATTACAAAATTAAATGAAAAATGCTGGGTAAGCCACATGTATGAAGAACAATTACCCTGATGTAAAAAAAAAAAAAAAGGGCATGGAGTATAAAGACTGGAAGGAATAATGGCAAAATATTAAGTGAATATCTTGGATTCTAGGACTACCACCAAATTTTATTATAGAAGTAGTACTAATATAGAAATTATAGTCGTCACATTTGTTGTTGTTACTTTTATTTATGACAAAGGTTCACAAACTATAATCTAATTTCTGTTTTTGCAAATAAAGTTTTATTGGACACATAGTCATGTCCATTCATGTATTTCCAATGACTAATTTTGCCCTATGTCTGAAGATTTGAATGGTGCAACAGAGATCAAATGACTGACACAACTTAATATATTTATTGTCTGGCTTTTTAAGAAAAACTTTGCTGATCCCTGGTTTAAAACAGTGTGCCAGGCTAATAGGATAATCTGAGCACAATTTGACTGAGGATATACTAGAAGTATTTGGGGAGAAAAGAACAAAACAGCCCTAGAACACTATATTTGTGTAATGCATATTATGATATGAATTTCAGAAGCATATAGGTAGAGATATAAACTACTCAATATCTTTTCAGGTAATAGGTTTATCTTTTACACCTTATATTTTGGTTGCTAACCTTTTGCAGCACACGCTAGGAAAATTTGAGAACATCAACCACTCCTCAATCACAGTTCAGTCACGGTTTGAGTTTCAAATCAATATCATATTGAAATTATGTGAAGACAATGAAGTGGCTAACCAGCAAATTGCTCCTCAAAATTGGACTACAAAAGCTTTAAATGGCTTCATTAAGAAAAGCGAGCCCCTAAATACCCAGTAAAGGGGAGCAGGGCTCCTTTGAGAAATGGGTAATTTTAGGCCTGGGGCAGAGAAGGTACAAAGTAAGCCTAGGCATTTTGGGGTGCCTGAAAGTAAGGAAGTGTTCAAAAACTACTGGGAATGAGTCAAGCGGGCCTAAGAGCTGAATTGAAGAGTCTTCCACTGGCTACATTTGGAACAACTTGAGCATGAAAAATAATGATGTGTAAAACAACGCACAAATACAACGTGTAAAACTATAATACATGAAACCATAATGATGTCAAAAGTGAGGGGGAGGATTGAAATGCTTTTCTTTATAGAAGAATGCCAGCTAACATATGTAGAAGAAAGGATAATGTTGGAATAAAACCATTCTGATACCACCTATGGGATAATTTTTTTTTTTTTTTTTTGAGACGGAGTCTCACGCTGTTGCCCAAGCTGGAGTGCAGTGGCGCGATCTCGGCTCACTGCAAGCTCCGCCTCCCGGGTTGCCGCCATTCTCCTGCCTCAGCCTCCAGAGTAGCTGGGACTACAGGCGCCCGCCACCGCGCCCGGCTAATTTTTTGTATTTTTAGTAGAGACGGGGTTTCACTGTGGTCTCGATCTCCTGGCCTTGTGATCCGCCCGCCTCGGCCTCCCAAAGTGCTGGGATTACAGGCTTGAGCCACCGCGCCCGGCCCACCTATGGGATAATTAATTCAGGTAGGGATCATCAATGGATGTCAAAATTACTTGGTGAAAGAGAACAAATATCTTGGTGTTAGGAGACAAGATATTTGCATGGTCTCAAAATATTCCCCTACTGATTGTTTATTAAATTACAGGGAAAAGTTAGTTTTATAATGAAAAGATCTGGCAGATACCAGCTTAATCAAATAGTCAAACTTATTCTCCATCAGCAGAACAAATTAATAAAACCTGCCTTCTGTTGTGATTCAGAGGAAATTATACATCATCTATGCAATATTCTTGCCAAAAACATTTAACCTAAATTTAATTATAAAGAAGCAATAAAACAAATACAGAATATGGGACAATCTAATAGTCAAATGACCTAGACTATGAAAAGTGTCAATAACATGAAAGATTATTCTAGATTAAAGAAGATTCATCTGGTTTAAAGGGAAATGGAGAGATACAGACAACTGTAATGTTGCATTTTGATTGGATTCTAGACTAGAAAAAAAAAAACAGATGTAAAGGACATTTGGTGGAAATTTGAATATGAATCGTGTATTAGATGACATTATTGCATCCATATTAAATTTAAATACATTTTAAAAACGTTTTTGACTCCCAGGAACTCAACTCCTGTATTAGCTGACCTTGGCATGAAATGTGTATTGTTTTCACTAATCTCCTTTTTCCTAAATATCCTATATCACTGAGGCCCAACCTGTTTCAAGTCTTCCCTAAAAGCTCTGATTATTTTAGATCTAATTGGCTTGCTTCCCCTGAGATGTTCTATGATAGCCTCAGTATGTAGCACATCGTTTAGCATTTGACTTTGTAGGAGTAGAAGTAGTGGTACCCTTGGAGACAAATGAGTATAGTGATCAAGAGTCAGGCCACTTGGGTTTGAATCCAGGTCCCATTGTGTTATGTAGCTTCTCTGTATTTCAGATTCCCTTTCTTAACATAAAAATTAAATGATTTTCCCAAATCCAATGGAAGATAAAGCTCCTGTTCATTTATTCACCAAAAAATTCTGTAGTTCCTTCATCAGATATCAAAATCATTCATAGTCTCTATTTCGTAAGTCAAGTATCTCACTGAGCATTCTAGTGAAAAAATTGTTTTTCTCTAAACCTCCGTAATACCTATATTCTCATACTCTTAGCATTCTTCTTAATAGTATGATTATCTCAGCATGTACTTAGCTGTACAATAAGGAAAAACCTACTTGTATTTCAATATGGTTGTCATGGAATTTAAGGAAAGGTTGGATGATGAGGCTTCAAAAGTGAAACTCCGAACCTCAGCAGCTGGAGTTTATGGATCTTCCTTCTAGTTTTCTACAGTTGTTATGAGTCAGCTCCAAGCCACACCTTCTATGTTTTGATTCATATTCTCAATGAGAAATATATTACAGACAACCTAAGGACAAGATATTCCCAGTTCATTGATCAACAATGTGGATATTATAAGTGGGAAACAATGTGGCATACACAGAGCAGTACAGGTGATAGTAATGTGGATTGGAAGATGATTGCAATTTATATGTCCTCATTGGAATGTACATGTCTTAAGGGCAAGGTGGAAATCTCATTTATCCATATTCCTCATTTTATCTAAAACATGTATTTCCACATAACAGCTAGTATGAACTGCATTGTGCCCCCTAAAATTTACACGGTGATACCTTAACACCCAATGTGACTATATTTTGGAGATAGGGCCCTTAGGGAGGTTAAAGGAGGCCATAGGATGGAGTCAATCTGACAGAAATTGTCCTCTTACAAGAAGAGGAAGAGACACTAGATATGGTATCTATCTCTGTCCACACATGCAGAAAGGAAAAGCCACGTGAGGACACAGCCAGAAGGTGGTTATCTACAAGCCAGGACGAGAGGTCTCACCAGAAACCAATCCTGGTAACACCTTGATTTTGGACTTCTAGCCTTCAGAACTGTGAGCAAATAAAATTCTGTTGGTAGAGGCACATAGTCTGTGGTATTTTCTTATGGTTCCCCTAGCAGACCAATACAGTAGATGTCCAAAACTGTTGGTAAAATACATTTGCTCATTTACCTCCCACCCCACTAAAAATCTTCTTCCTGATCCTGTGGGTATTGTTATTTCCTTCTGAAAAATAAGAGAAATAAGATTCCAGAATACTATTTATTTAAGTGGGAGACCAGGACCACCTTCATTTAGAATATTTTGGGGTGCCTGTTAAAAACTGGATTTCCCCCAAAAAAGTCAGATTCCAGCAACTCCCCCTAACCAAGAATCCCTGTTGTTGGCACCTGAAATACACATTTAACAAGCATCTCAGGTGATTCTTATCTACTTCACATTTAAGAACTATCACCAGAGAGAAGTAAGTTGCTTAGGGTCAGAGTAGCAAGCTTGGTGGTCTAGATTTGAATAGACATTTATCAAAAGAAGACATACAAATAGCAAGCAGACATATAAAAGGGTGATCAACACCATTGATTATCAGAGAAATGCAAGTCAAAACTACAGTGGGATATCATCTCACCCCCGTTAAAATGGTTTTTAATCCAAAAGACAGGCAATAACAAATGCTGGCAAGGATGTGGAGAAAAGAGAACCCTTGTACACTGTTGATGAAAATGTAAATTAGTACAACCACTATGGAGGACAATTTGGAGGTTCCTAAAAAAAAATAAAAACAAAAAAACCCTAAAAATAGAAGAGCTACCATATAATCCAGCAATCCCACTGCTGGGTATATACTCAAAAGAGAGGAAATCTGTATATTAAAGAGATATCTGCACTCCTGTGTTTGTTGCAACACTATTCACAATAGCTAAAACTTGGAAGCAACCTGAGCATCCATCAACAGAAAACTGGATAAAGAAAATGTGCTATAAATACACAATGGAGTACTATTCAGCCATAAAAAAGAATGAGATCCTGTCATTTGCAGTGACATGGATGGAACTGGAGGTCCTCATGTTAAGTGAAATAAGCCATACACAGAAAGACAAACATCATGTGTTCTCACTTATTTGTAAGATCTAAAAATCAAAACAATTGAACTCACAGAAATAGAGTGTAGAAGGATGGTTACTGGAGGCTAACAGGGTGGCAGGGAGCTGGTGTAGAGGTAGGGATGGTTAATGGGTACAAAAAATAGTTAGAAGGAATAAGACCTAGTATTTCATAGCACAACAGGGTGACTATAATCAGTAACAGCTTAATTGTGCATTTTAAAATAACAAATAGTTTAATCGAATTATCTGTAACTCAAAGGATAAATGCTTGAGGCAATGGATACCCCATTTTCTATGCTGTGAATATTTCACATCGCATCCCTTTATCAAAACATCGAATGTACCTCATAGATATATACCATACCCGGTACCCACAAAAAATTAAAGATAAAAATGATTTTAAAGGAAATATATGGTGCTATTCCGCAAAAGGAGAAAAAAATGAACTTGGTGGTCAAGTTAAAATCTGTTTTTCCACTCACCCTACTTACTTACAGACAGTCTCATCATCTAAGGGAAGAAATGGTTGCATAAAGGTGAGAGATCCAATGTTATACAACTATTTTATTAATGTCCCATATTTGATGAGTTTTTTTACAACTTGAAGGTACTTTCCTTCAACTTTGCCATTTAACAGAACATAATATGGTTTGATAAAACAAAGGGGCTTTTTGTTCAAAATTATTCTGAATACTGTTTCATGTTTCTCTTCTCTCAGCAAGTAATGAAACAACTCAATTATCTATCATTAAACACATTCCACAGTAGTAAGTTTACTGCACTTACTAGCTCTGAGATGGAGGGCAATTTACCTTCTGCCTTCTTTATTTCTCTGATAACCTGCTCGTCATGTGTTGCTTTGACTTTTCTGCTATTATCTCATTTAATTTAACAATTTGAATTCATTTCAATTCGGCAAGCATTTATTGAGAGTCTATGTTTTTAACATTGCCTTAGCCCCCGTGGGTAATATAAATTCTGCTCTGATGGAGCATGTTCTCCAAGGTATGTGTTGGTGTCACCGTATAGCTACATCTATTGAGAGTCTATGTTTTTAACATTGCCTTAGCCCCCGTGGGTAATATAAATTCTGCTCTGATGGAGCATGTTCTCCAAGGTATGTGTTGGTGTCACCGTATAGCTACATCATATTGCTTTTGGAATGAGGTAGATGAAAAATTATCCTGTCATCTTTAAAATTATCCAGAATTGACAGTTGATGGCTCAGCTTTTTCTCCATTAGGAGGTTAGTGAAAATGTCACAAAATACACTAGGCAAGTAAGTTGAAGTTTCCAAGGTAAACTGTAACTGATGCTGAAGATATTGCAATACGAATCCCTTCTTATGACAAACACGTTCCCTGGGAGAGGACCACAGCTGATTTATCTGTCTTTCCAATATTTTAAGAGAAACACAGCCTTTGCAGAATGGGAAATTGTCTACCTTAGGGGAGTCTCATTATCAAAGTAGAGATCACCACAGTACCTGACCCTTATGGAGCTATTGGGAGGATTAAATGAGGTTTTGTATTTAAAATGCCCAGAACAGTTTCTAGCTCAAAGTAAGAGGTAAGAGCTCAAAAATTGTGAGCTACTTTAAAATTGAGGACTGAGCTTTTAGGAAGCATGTTTAAAATGTGGGAACAAACTTATAAGACATTTAATAAACATTTCCATGATATTTATGAAAATGTGCATGTGGGGAGAATAAAAGTAAAATCAGATCTGGTATTAACTTACTATCAACTTGCTTACTACATGGATTTATATAAATAAATACGTAAGTATCTATTATATCAGACATAATTTTTAATGATTATAATTGATGGCTTGAGCTCAAGGACAAAAATAATGATGATGATGATAAATGCAACAGACATTATCTTTTTATACTGTGTTATATTCTAAAATGCTTTCACAAACATTTTCTCATTTAATTCCCATAATAACTTGTTGAGGCTTAGAGGTAGTTGAGAATTGATGATTTGTCCACGGTTCAAAGCTCTTAAGAGACAGAGCTAGGTTATAACTCAGGTTTAATAATTTTGCATTTATTGCTATTTCTCGTATATTCCAAGACTGAAGTTGGATAAATGCTATAAGAGTTATCAGATGTCCCCTTGCTTTTAAGGAATACGTCTAAGAAAAAATTGAGTCCATTTGTACAGTCTTCAGTTTCAGGCTTTCAAATAAAATTTTATGTTTAATTTTTGTGGGTACACAGTAGATGTATGTATTTATGAGGAACATGAAATATTTTGATACAGGCATGCAATGCATAATAATGACATCATGGAAAATGGGGTATCCATCACATCAAAGTGTTTATCCTTTGTGTTACAAACGATCCAATTATACTCTTTTATTTATGTTTAAATGTACAATTAAATTAGTATTGACTACAGTCACACTGTTGTGCTATCAAATAGTAGGTCTTATTTCTTCTTTCTATTTTTTGTACCCATTAAACATCCCCACCTTCCCCCTGACCCCACTACCCTTCCCAGCCTCTGGTAACTGTCCTTTTACTTCAGTCCATGAGTTCAATTGTTTTGATTTTTAGATCCCACAAATAGGTGAGAACATATGATGTTTGTTTTTCTGTGCCTGGCTTATTCCACTTAACATGACAACCTCTAGTTCCATCCATGTTGTTGCAAATAACAAGATCTCATTCTTTTTTTATGGCTGAATAGTACTCAATTGTGTGTACATACCACATTTTCTTTATCCATTTATCTGTTGATGAACATTTAGATTGCTTTCAAATCTTGGCTATTGTGAACGGTGCTGCAGTAAACATAAGAGTGCAAATATTTCTTTAATATACTGATTTCTTTTCTTTTGGGTACATACCCAGCAGTGGGATTGCTGGATTATGTGGTAGCTCTATTTTCAGTTTTTTGAGGAACCTCAAACTTGTTCTCCATAGTGGTCATACTAATTTATATTCCCAACATTGGAAGGGTTCCTTTTTCTCCACGTCCTTGTCAGCATTTGTTATTGCTGTCTTTAGAATAAATGCCATTTTAACTGGGGTGAGATGATATCTCACTGTAGTTTTGATTTGCATTCCTCTGGTGATCAATGAATGATGCTGATCACCTTTTCATATGCCTGTTTGCCATTTGTATGTCTTCTTTTGAGAAATGTCTATTGATATATTTTGTTCATTTTAAAATCAGATTATTAGAATTTTCCCTTATAGAGTTGTTGGGCTCCTTTTATATTCTGGTTTTTAGTTACTTGTCAGGCAGATAGTTTGCAAATATTTTCCCCCATTCTGTGAGTTGTTTCTTCACTTTGTTAATTGTTTCTTTTGCTGTGTAAAAACTTTTTAACTTGAGGTAATCTCATTTGTCCATTTATGCTTTGGTAGCCTGTGCTTGTCAGGTATTGCTGAAGAAATATTTGCCCACTCCAATGTCCTAGAGAGTTTTCTTAATGTTTTCTTTTAGTTATTTCATAGTTTGAGGTCTTAGATATAAGTATTTCATGTATTTTGATTTGATTTTGTATGTGGTGAGTAATAGGGGTTTAGTTTTATCCTTCTGCATATGGATATCCAATTTCCAATTTTCCCAGCACCATTTGTTGAAGAGACTGTCTTTCCCCCAATGTATGTTCTTGGCATCTTGGTTGAAAATAAGTTCACTATAGGTGTGTGGATTTATTTCTATGTTCTCTATTCTGTTCCATTGGTTTATGGGTTTTTGTTTGTTTGTTTGTTTTTTGAGAGGGAATCTTGCTCTATTGCCCAGGCTGGAGTGCAGTGGCATAGTCTTGGCTCACGGCAACATCTGCCTCCTGGATTCAAATGATTGTCCTGCCTCAGCCTCCCAAGTAGATGAGATTACAGGCTAGCACCACTAGGCCTGGCTAATTTTTGTATTTTTAGTAGAGATGGCGTTTCACCTTGTTGGCCAGGTTGGTGTTGAACTCCTGACCTCAAGCGATCCACCCACCTTGGCCTCCCAAAGTGCTGGGATTACAGGCATGAACTGCTGCACCCAGCTTTATGTGTCTCTTTGCATGCCAATACCATGCTGTTTGGTTTACTGTAACTCTATAGTATAATTTGAACCCAGGTAATGTGATTCCTCCAGTTTTGTTCTTTTTGCTCAGGACAGCTTTGTGTATTCTGGATCATTGGCGGTCCCATATGTATTTTAGATTGTTTTTTCTATTTATATGAAGAACGCCATTGGTATTTTGATAAAGATTGCATTGAATCTATAGATTGCCTTGGATAGTATGGACATTTTAACAATATTTATTCTTCCAATCCATGAACATAGAATATTTTTCCATTTTTTCATGTCTTCTTCAATTTCTTTTATCAGTATTTTATAGTTTTCATTGTAGAGAACTTTCACTTCTTAGGTTAAATTAATTCCTAGGCATTTAATCTTATTTGTGACTATTGTAAGTGGGATACTTTTTGGATTTATTTTTCAGATTGTTCACTGTTGACATACAGAAATGCTACTAATTTTTGTATGTTGATTTTGTATCCTGCAGCTTTACCAGATTTATTTATCTGTTTTAATAGTTTTTGGTGTTTTTCCAAATATAAGATCGTATCATCTGCAAACAAGGATAATTTGACTTCTTCCTTTCCAATTTGGATGCCCTACATTTCTTTCTCTTGTCTAATTGCTCATGCTAGGACTTCTAGTAGTATGTTGAATAACAGTGGTGAGGACATCCCTGTCTCTTTTCAGATCTTAGAAGAAAGGCTTTCAGTTTCCCTCCCCGTTTATTACAATGCCAGCAGTGAGTCTGTCATATGTAGCTTTTATTATATTGAGGTATATTTCTTCTATACTGAGTTTTTTTAGGGTTTTTATTATGAAGGGTTGTTGAATTTTATTGAATACTTTTTCAGCATCAATTAAAATTATCACATGGATATTGTCCTTCCTTCTGTTGATATGATGTATCACACTGATTGATTTGCATACACTGAATTATACTTGCATTCCTGTGATAAATCCTAATTGGTCATGATGAATGATCTTTTAAATGTATTGTTGAATTTGGCTTGCTAGTATTTTGTAGAGGATTTTTGCATAAATATTCATCAGAGATATTAGCATGTAGTTTTCTTTTCTTTTCTTCTTTTTTTAATGTGTCATTGTCTGGCTTTGGTATCAGGGTAATACTGGCTTTGTAGAGTAAGTTTGGAAGTATTCCTTCCTATGTTGTTTTTCAGACCAATTTAAGTAGGATTGTTATTAGATCTTCTTTAAATATTTGGTAGAATTCAGCAGTGAAAACCGTTGTGTCCTGGGCTTTTCTTTACTAGGAGACTTTTTATTGTGGCTTTGATCTCATTACTTGTTACTGGTCTGTTCAGCGTTTGAATTTCTTCATGGTTGAATCTTGATAGGCATTATATGTCTAAGATCCATTTTCTCTGGATTTTCCAATTTATTGGCATATATTTACTCATAGTGGCCAATAATGATCCTTTGAATTTCTATGGTAACAGTTATAATGTCTCCTTTACATCTCTGATTTTATTTATTTGAATCTTCTCTCATTTTTTTCTTTTTTTTTTTAAATTATACTTTAAGTTCTAGGGTACATGTGCACAATGTGCAGGTTTGTTACATAGGTATACATGTGCCATGTTGGTTTGCTGCACCCATTAACTTGTCATTTACATTAGGTATTTCTCCTAATGCTATCCCTCCCCCTGCTCCCCACTCCACGATAGGCCCCGGGGTGTGATGTTCCCCGCCCTGTGTCCAAGGGTTCTCTTTGTTCAGTTCCCACCTATGAGTGAGAACATGAAATGTTTGGTTTTCTGTCCTTGTTAAAGTTTGCTCAGAATGATGGTTTCCAACTGCATCTATGTCCCTGCAAAGGACATGAATTCATCTTTTTCATGGCTGCATAGTATTCCATGGTGTATATGTTCCATATTTTCTTAATCCAGTCTATCATTGATAGACATTTGAGTTGATTCCAAGTCTGCTATTGTGAATAGTACCACAATAAACATACATGTGCATGTGTCTTTATAGTAGCATCATTTATAATGCTTTGGGTATATATCCAGTAATGAGCTCAATGGGTCAAATAGTATTTCCAGTTCTAGATCCTTGAGGAATCACCACACTGTCTTCCACAATGGTTGAACTAGTTTATACTCCCACCAACAGTGTAAAAGTGTTCCTATTTCTCCACATCCTCTCCAGGATCTGTTGTTTCCTGACTTTTTAATGATTGCTATTCTAACTGGTGTGAGATGGTATCTTATTGTGGTTTTGATTTGCATTTCTCTGATGACCAGTGATGATGAACATTTTTTCATGTGTCTGTTGGCTGCATAAATGTCTTCTTTTGATAAGTGTCTGTTCATATCCTTTGCCCACTTTTTGATGGGGTTGTTTGTTTTTTTCTTGTAAATTTGTTTGAGTTCTTTGTAGATTATGGATATTAGCCCTTTGTCAGATGGATATATTGCAAAACTTTTCTCCCATTCTGTAGGTTGCCTGTTCACTCTGATGATAGTTTCTTTTGCTGTGCAGAAGCTTTTTAGTTTAATTAGATCTCATTTGTCAATTTTGACTTTTGTTGCCATTGATTTTGGTGTTTTATTCATGAAGTCCTTGCCCATGCCTATGTCCTGAATGGTATTGCCTAGATTTTCTTCTACGGTTTTTATGGTTTTAGGTCTAATATTTAAGTCTTGAATCCATCTTGGGTTAATGTTTGTATAAGGTGTAAGGAAGGGATCCAGTTTCAGCTTTCTACATATGGCTAGCCAGTTTCCCCAGCACCATTTATTAAATAGGGAATCCTTTCCCCATTGCTTGTTTTTGTCAGGTTTGTCAAAGATCAGATGGTTGTAGATACGTGGTGTTATTTCTGAGGCCTCTGCTCTGTTCCATTGGTCTATATGTCTGTTTTGGTACCAGTCCCCTCCTGTTTTGGTTACTGTAGCCTTGTAGTATAGTTTGAAGTAAGGTAGCATGATGCCTCCAGCTTTGTTCTTTTTGCTTAGGATTGTCTTGGCAATGTGGGCTCTTTTTTGCCTCCATGTGAACTTTAAAGTAGTTTTTTCCAATTCTGTTAAGAAAGTCATTGTTAGCTTGATGGGGATGGCACTGAATCTATAAATTATATTGGGCAATATGGCCATTTTCACGATATTGATTCCTCCTAACCATGAGCATAGAATGTTCCTCCATTTGTTTGTGTGTTTGTGTCCTCTTTATTTCATTGACCTGTGGTTTGTAGTTCTACTTAAACAGGTCCTTCACATCCTTTGTAAGTTGGATTCCTAGGTATTATATTCTCTTTGTAGCAATTGTGAATGGGAGTTCACTCATAATTTGACTCTGTTTGTCTGTTATTGGTGTATAGGAATGCTTGTGATTTTTGCACATTCATTTTGTATCCTGAGACTTTGCTGAAGTTGCTTATCAGCTTAAGGAGATTTTGGGCTGAGATGATGGGGTTTTCTAAACATACGATCATGTCATCTGCAAAAAGGGACAGTTTGACTTCCTCTTTTCCTAATTGAATACCCTGTATTTCTTTCTCTTGTCTGATTGCCCTGGCCAGAACTTCCAACACTATGTTGAATAGGAGTGGTGAGAGAGGGCATCCCTGTATTGTGTCAGTTTTCAAAGGGAATGCTTCCAGTTTTTGCCCATTCAGTATGATATTGGCTGTGGGTTTGCCATAAATAGCTCTTATTATTTTGACATATGTTCCATCAATATGTAGTTTATCAAGAGATTTTAGCATGAAGGGCTGTTGAATTTTGTTAAAGGCCTTTTCTGCATCTATTGAGATAATCACGTGGTTTTTGTTGTTGATTCCATTTATGTGATGGATAATGTTTACTGATTTGCGTATGTTGAACCAGGCTTGCATCCCAGGGATGAAGCCGACTTGATCATGGTGGATAAGCTTTTTGATGTGCCTCTGAATTCAGTTTGCCAGTATTTTATTGAGAATTTTCACATCAATGTCCATCAGGCATATTGGCCTCAAATTCTTTCTTTTTTGTGTCTCTGCCAGGCTTTGGTATCAGGATGATGCTGGCCTCATAAAATGAGTTAGGGAGGATTCTGTCTTTTTCTATTAATTGTAATGCTTTCAGAAG
Organism: Macaca fascicularis; assembly: GCF_037993035.2. Lineage (NCBI taxonomy): Eukaryota > Metazoa > Chordata > Mammalia > Primates > Cercopithecidae > Macaca > Macaca fascicularis. The sequence continues at coordinate 52,046,728 of NC_088390.1, forward strand.
GAATGGTACCAGCTTCTCTTTGTACCTCTGGTAGAATTCAGCTATGAATCCATCTGGTCCTGGACTTTTTTGGTTGGTAGTCTATTAATTATTGCCTCAATTTCAGAGCCTGTTATTGGTCTATTCAGAGATTCAACTTCTTCCTGGTTTAGTCTTGGGAGGGTGTATGTGTCCAGGAATTTATCCATTTCTTCCAGATTTTCTAGTTTATTTGCGTAGAGGGGTTTATAGTATTCTCTGATGGTAGTTTGTATTTCTGTGGGGTCTGGAGTGATATCCTCTTTATCATTTTGTATTGTGTTTATTTGATTATTCTCTATTTTCTTCTTTATTAGTCTTGCTAGTGGTCTAAAAATTTTGTTGATCTTTTCAAAAACCCAGCTGCTGGATTCATTGATTTTTTTGAAGGGTTTTTGTCTCTATCTCCTTCAGTTCTGCTCTGATCTTAGTTATTTCTTGCCTTCTGCTAGCTTTTGAATGTGTTTGCTCTCGCTTCTTTAGTTCTTTTAATTGTGATGTTAGGGCGTCAATTTTAGATCTTTCCTGCTTTCTCTTGTGGGCATTTAGTGCTATAAATTTCCCTCTACACACTGCTTTAAATGTGTCCCAGAGATTCTGGTATGTTGTGTCTTTGTTCTCATCAGTTTCAAAGACCATCTTTATTTCTGCTTTCATTTCATTATTTACCCAGTAGTCATTCAGGAGCAGGTTGTTCAGTTTCCATGTAGTTGTGTGGTTTTGAGTGAGTTACTTAATCCTGAGTTCTAATTTGATTGCACTGTGGTCTGAGAGACAGTTTGTTGTGATTTCTGTTCTTTTATATTTGGTGAGGAGGGCTTTACTTCCAATTATGTGGTCAATTTTAGGATAAGTGTGATGTGGTGCTGAGAAGACTGTATATTCTGTTGATTTGGGGTGGAGAGTTCTGTACATGGCTATTAGGTCTGTTTGGTGCAGAGCTGAGTTCAAGTCCTGGATATCCTTGTTAACCTTCTGTCTCGTTGATCTGTCTAATATTGACAGTGGGGTGTTAAAGTCTCCCATTATTATTGTGTGGGAGTCTAAGTCTCTTTGTAAGTCTCTAAGGACTTGCTTTATGAATCTGGGTGCTTCTGTATTGGGTGCATATATATTTAGGATAGTTAGCTCTTCTTGTTGAATTGATCCCTTTATCATTGTATAATGGCCTTCTTTGTCTCTTTTGATCTTTGTTGATTTAAAGTCTGTTTTATTAGAGACTAGGATTGCAACCCCTCCTTTTTTTTTTTTCTTTCCATTTGCTTGGTAGATCTTCCTCCATCCCTTTATTTTGAGCCTATGTGTGTCTCTGCATATGAGATGGGTCTCCTGAATATAGCTCACTGATGTGTCTTGACTCTTTATCCAATTTGCCAGTCTGTGTCTTTTAATTGGGGCATTTAACCCATTTAAATTTAAGGTTAACATTGTTATGTGTGAATTTGATTCTGTCATGATGTTAGCTGGTTATTTTGCCTGTTAGTTGGTGCAGTTTCTTCCTAGCATCAATGGTCTTTACAATTTGGCATGTTTTTGCAGTGACTGGTACTGGTTGTTCCTTTCCATGTTTAATGTTTCCTTCAGGAGCTCTCGTAAGGCAGGCCTGCTGGTGACAAAATCTCTAAGCATTTGCTTGTCTGTAAAGGATTTTATGTCTCCTTCAAATATGAAGCTTAATTTGACTGGATTTGAAATTCTGGGTTGAAAATTCTTTTCCTTAAGAATGTCGAATATTGGCCCCCACTCTCTTCTGGTTTGCAGAGTTTCTGCTGGGAGATCCACTGTTAGTCTGATGGGCTTCCCTTTGTGGATAAACCGACCTTTCTCTCTGGCTGCCCTTAACATTTTCTCCTTCATTTCAACATTGGTGAATCTGACAATTACATGTCTTGGGATTGCTTTATCGAAGCATATCTTTGTGGTGTTCTCTGTATTTCCTGAATTTGAATGTTGGTCTGTCTTGCTAAGTTGGGGAAGTTCTCCTGGATGATATCCTGCAGAGTGTTTTCCAACTTGCTTACATTCTCCCCATCACTTTCAGGTACACCAATCAGATGTAGATTTGATCTTTTCACATAGTCCCATATTTCTTGTAGGCTTTGTTCATTTCCTTTTACTCTTTTTTCTCTAACCATCTCTTCTCACTTTATTTCATTAATTTGATCTTCAATCACTGATACCCTTTCTTCCACTTGATCAAATCAGCTATTGAAGCTTGTGCATGTGTCACGTACTTCTCGTGCCATGATTTTCAGCTCCATCAGGTTATTTGTTGCGGGAAGTCAGGAACCTGAAAGGAGGGACCGGCTGAAGCCGTGGCAGAAGAACATAAATTGTGAAGATTTCATGGACATTTACTAGTTCCCCAAATTAATACTTTTATAATTTCTTACACCTGTTTTTACTGTAATCTCTGAACATAAATTGTGAAGATTTCATAGACACTTATCATTTCCCCAATGAATACCCCTGTGTTTTCCTATGCCTGTCTTTACTTTCATCTCTTAATCCTGTCATCTTCTTTGTAAGCTGAGGAGGATGAATGTTGCCTCAGGACCCTGTGATTGTGTCAGCTGCACAAGTTGTTTGTAGAGCGTGTGTGTTTGAACAATATGAAATCTGGGCATCTTAAAAAAAAGAACAGAATAACAGCGATGTTCAGGGAATAAGAGAGGTAACTTTGAACTGGCTGCCGGTGAGCTGGATGGAACAGAGCTCTATTTCTCTTCTTTCATAAACAAATAGGAGAAATATCACTGAATTCTTTTTCTCAGCAAGGAACATCCCTGAGAAAGAGAATGCACCCTGAAGGTAGGCTTATAGATGGCCCCTTTTAAGGCATCTCATCTTTTATGGTTGAAGCTGAAGGGATGAAATAAGCCCTGGTCTCCTATAGTGCTCCCAGGCTTATTAGGAGAAGGAAAATTCCCGCCTAATAAATTTTGGTCAGACAGGTTGTCTGCTCTCAAACCCTATTTCCTGATAAGGTGTTATCAATGACAATGCATGCCCGAAACTTCATTAGCAATTTTAATTTTGCCTCATCCGGTGGTCCTGTGATCTCGCCCTGCCTCCATTTGCTTTGTGACATTTTATTACCTTGTGAAGTATGTGATCTCTGTGACCCACACCCTATTCGTGCACTCCCTCCCCTTTTGAAAATCGCTAATAAAAACTTGCTGGTTTTACAGCTCGGGGAACATCACAGATCCTGCCTACATGTGATGTCTCCCCTGGACACCCAGCTTTAAATTTCTTTCTTTTTTTTTTTTTTTTTTTGAGACGGAGTCTCACGCTGTTGCCCAGGCTGGAGTGCAGTGGCGCGATCTCGGCTCACTGCAGGCTCCGCCTCCCGGGTTCCCGCCATTCTCCTGCCTCAGCCTCCTGAGTAGCTGGGACTACAGGCGCCCGCCACCACACCCCGCTAATTTTTTGTATTTTTAGTAGAGACGGGGTTTCACTGTGGTCTCGATCTCCTGACCTTGTGATCCGCCCGCCTCGGCCTCCCAAAGTGCTGGGATTACAGGCTTGAGCCACCGCGCCCGGCCTCTTGCGCTCTTTCCCTTTATTTCTCAACCCAGCTGAGACACTTAGGAAATAGAAAAGAACCCATGTTAAACATCGGGAGTGGGTTCTCCCAATAGTCATTTAAGATTTTCTCTAGATTGTTTATTCTAGTTAGCCATTCATCTAATCTTTTTTCAAGGTTATTAGCTTCCTTGGGATGGGTTCAAACATCCTCCTTTAGCTCAGAGATGTTTGTTATTACCGACCTTCTGAAGCCTACTTCTGTCAGCTCGTCAACGTCATTCTCCATCCAGCTTTGTTCCATTGCTGTCGAGGAGCTGGGATCCTTTGGAGGAGAAGAGGCACTCTGATTTTTAGAATTTTCAGCTTTTCTGCTCTAGTTTCTTCCCACCTTTGTGGTTTTTATCTACCTTTGATCTTTGATGTTGGTGATCTACAGATGGGGTTTTGGTGTGGATGTCCTTTTTGTTGGTGTTGATGCTATTTCTTTCTGCTTTTTACTTTCCTTTCTAACACTCAGGTCCCTCAGCTGCAGGTGTGTTGGAGTTCACTGGAGGTCTACTCCAGACTCTGTTTGCCTGGGTATCACCAGTGGAGGCTGCAGAACAGTAAATATTGCCGCCTGATCCTTCCTCTGGAAGCTTTGTCCCAAAAGGGCACCTGCCTATATGAGGTGTCAGTCAGCCCCTACTGGGAGGTGTCTCCCAGTTAGGCTACACGGGGGTCAGGGACCCACTTGAGGAGGCAGTCTGTCTGTTCTCCAACCTTAAACACCATGCTGGGCAAACTACTACTCTCTTCAGAGCTGTCAGATAGGGATGTTTAAGTCTGTAGAAGTTTATGCTGCATTTTGTTCAGCTATGCCCTGCCCCAAGAGGTGGAGTCTACAGAGGCAGCAGACCTGGCTGAGCTGTGGTGGGCTCTATCCAGTTCGGGCTTCCCAAGCTGCTTTGTTTACCTACTCAAGCCTCAGCAGTGGTGAATGCCCCTCCCCCCTGCCAGGCTGCTCCCTTGCAAGTCAATCTCAGACTGCTGTGCTAAAAGTGTGCAAGGCTCCGTGGGCACAGGACCCACTGAGCCAGGCATGGGACATAATCTCCTGGTGTACTATTTGCTAAGACCATTCGAAAAGTGCAGTATTGGGATGGGAGTGTCCCGTTTTTCCAGGTACACTCTGTCATGGCTTCCCTTGGCTAGGAAAGGGAAATCCCCTGACCCCTTGCACTTCCCAGGTGAGGCAATGCCCCACCCTGCTTTGGCTCACCCTCCGTGGGCTGCACCCACTGTCCAACCAGTCCCATTGAGATGAACCAGGTACCTCAGTTGGAAATGCAGAAATCAGCTGTCTACTGTGTTGATCAGCTGGGGGCTACAGACTGGAGCTGTTCCTATTCAGTCATCTTGCTTTCATTTTTTTCTTAGTCTGGCTATAGCTTTGCCAATTTTCTGTATCTTTTCAAATCACCAAATTTGCGTTTCATTGATTTCTGTATTGTTTTCTTCATTTTAATTTTATTTATTTCTGCTCTGATCTTTATTATTTCTTTCCTCCTATTAATTTTGGGTTTGGCCAGCTCTTGCTTTTCTAGTTCTTTAAGATGCATCATTATGTTGTTTATTTGAAGTTTCTCTTCTTTTGTGATGTAGGCACTTATAACAATACATTTCCTTCTTAGTAATACTTTCACTGTATCCCATAGGTTTTGATAAGTTGTATTCCCATTATCACTTATTTCAAGACATTTTTCAATTTCCTTCTTAATTTTTTTATTGACCTACTCATTTGGAAGCACATTGTTTAATTTCTGTGTGTTTATAGGGTTTCCAAACTTTCTCTTGTTACTAATTTCTAGTTTCATTCAATTGTGGTCAGAGAAAATGCTTGATATTATTTAAATTTTTTTGGAATGTTTTAAGACCTGTTTTGTGACCTAACCTATAGTATCTCTTTGAGAATGGTACATGTGCTGAGGAGAATGTGTTTTCTGCAGGTGTTGGATGAAATGTTCTGTAAAAATCCATTAGGTCCATTTGGTGTGTAGTGCAGTTTAGGTCTGATGTTTCTTTGTTAATTTACTGTCTGGAAGATCTGTTTGATGCTGAAAGGTGGGTTGTTGAAGTCTCTAGCCATTATTGTACTGAGGCATATTTCTCTCTTTAGCTCAAATATTTGCTTTCTATATCTAGGTGCTCCAACATTGAGTACATGTATATTTATAATTGTTATATCCTCTTGCTAAACTGACCCCTTTATCATTATATAATAACCTTCTTTATCTCATGGTTCTCTCTTGAAATCTATTATGTCTAATTTAAGTATAGCTACTCCTGCTTTTAGTTTTCATTTGCATAGAATATGTTTTTCCATCTCTTTATTTTCAGTCTGTGTATCTTTACAGGTGAAGTCTGTTTTTCTGTAGGCAGCAGATCCATTGGGTCCTTTTAAAAAATTTATTCAATCACTCTATGTCTTTTTATTTGAGTGTTAGTCCATTCACATTCAATGTTAAAGATAAATAAGGACTTACTCTTGCCAATTTTTAATTTGTTTTCCGGTATTTTGTGGTCTTTTCTTCCTTCTTTCCTTTCATCCTATTCTCCTTTAAGTGAGGGAGACTTTTTCTGGTAGTATGATTTAATTTCCTGCTTTTTATTTTTTATGTATTTGTTATTTGTTTTTCAATTTGAGGTTACTATGAGGCTTGCAAATATTCTTATAACCCATTTTAAACTGATGAAAACTTGACACTGCATAAACAAACATTAAAAAAATTAATAAGAACTCTACATTATAACTTTGTCTCTCTGTTTTTTAACCTTTTGTTGTTTGTCTTTATGTTTTATTATGCTATGCCTTGAAAAACTGTGGTAGTTATTATTTTTTATTGCTTCATTTCTTCTTTCTACTTAAGAGTAGTTTACCCACTACAAATACAATTACAGCGTTATAATATTTTGTGTTTTTCTGAGTGCTTACTATTACCAGTAAATTTTGTACCTTTACATAATTTGTTATTGCTCATTAACATGCTTTTCTTTCTGATTTAAGAACTCCCATTAGCATTCTTACAGGATAGGTCTATGTTGATGAAATCCCTCAGCTTTTGTTTATCTGGGAAAGTCTTTATTTCTCCTTTGTGTTTGAAGGATATTTTCATTGGAGATGTTCTTCTTGGGTAAGATTTTTCTTTCAACAGTCAAAATATGTCATGCCACTCTCTCCTGGCCTGTAAGGTTTCCATTGAAAAGTCTGCTACCAGATGTATTGGACCTTTATTGTATGTTATTTGTTTTTATTCTCTTGCTATTTTTAGGATTCTTTCTTTATCTGTAACCTTTGGCAGTTTGATTATCAAATGCCTTGAGGTGGTCATCTTTGTGTTAAATCCACTTGATGTTCCATAACCTTTTTGTACTTGAATATTGACATCTTTCTCTACATTTGTGAAGTTCTCTGATATTTTCTCTTTGAATAAGTTTTCTAGCCTTATCTCTTTCTCTACGTCCACTTTAAAACCAATAACTCTTAGATTTTCCTCTTTGAGGCTATTTTCTAGATCTTGTAGGTGTGCTTCATTGTTTTTTCTTCTTTCTTATTTTGTCTCCTCTGACTGTGTATTTTCAAATAGCCTGTCTTCAAGCTCACTAATGTTTTCTTTTGCTTGATCAATTCTACTATTTAGAGGCTCTGATGCATTCTTCAGTATGTCAATTGAATGTTTTCAGCTCAAGATTTCTGCTTGATTCTTTTTAATTCTTTCAATCTGTTTATTAAATTTATTTGATAGAATTCTGAATTCCTTGTCTGTGTTATCTTGAATATCTTTAAATATCCTCAAAACAGCTCTTTTGAATTATCTGTCTGAAAGGTAACATATCTTTGCTTTTCCAATATCAATCTCTGGTGCCTTATTTCGTTCATTTGGTGAGGTCATTTTCCTGTATTGTCTTGATGCTTGTAGATGTTAGTTTTTGTCTGGGCATTGATAAATGAGGTATTAACGTAGTCTTTGAAGTTTGGGCTTGTTTGTGCTTGTCTTTCTTGGGAAAGATTTCCAGATATGCAAAGGGACATAGGTTCAATGCCCAATAATGCTGTGGTTCTTGCAGACTCATAAAGGAACTGCCTTGGTGGTCTTGGATAAGATCCAGAGAATTCTCTGGATTACCAGGCAGAGACTCTTGTTCTCTTCCCTTACTTTCTCCCAAACAAATGGAGTCTCTCACTCTGTGCTGAGCTGCCTGGAACTGGGTATATGGTAATGCAAACACCCCTGTGGTCACTACTATTGGGACTGTGTTGGGTCAGACCTGAAGCCAACACAGCACTGGGTCTCTCCCACCTACTTTAACCACTACCTGGCTACAACCCATGTTCACTCAGGGCTTTAGGGCTCTATGATTAGCAGGTGGCAAAACCAGCCAGGTTCATGTCCTTCCCTTCAAGGTGGCAAGTTCCCCTAGGCTCCAGGCAAGTCAAGAGTTGCTGTGTTGAATCCAAGGGTTAGAGTCAAAAACCTTGGAAATTTACCTAATGTTCTATTCTACTGCAGCTAAGCTGGCACTCAAACCACAAGACAAAGTCCTTCCCGCTCTTCCCACTTCTTTCCACAGGCAGAGGAGCTTCTCCTTGCAGCTATCACCACCACCGGCTCATGGGGGCTCTGCCAGGCCACAGGCGATGTTCACTTAAAGCCCAAGTACTCTTCAGTCAGCTTGTTATGAATTCTGCCAGGCCTGGGACTCACCTTTTAGGGCAGTGGGCTCCCCTCTGGCCCAGGGCAGGTTCAGAAATGCTGTTCAAGAGCCTAGACCTAGTCTTGGGATACCAAGAGCCTGCTTGTTGCTCTACCCTGCTATAGCTTAGCTGGTACCTAAGGTGCAAGACAAAGTCTCCTCTACTTTTCCCTCTGCTTTTCTCAAATTAAAGGAGTCTTTCACTATAGCCTTCACAGCTGAGAATTTGCTGGGTCACACATGAAGTCAGCATGTCTCAGAAACCAAGGCCCACAATGTACTACCTAGGTATTGTTGCTTGTTATTCAGATCCCAGGGGCTTTTTAGTTAGCAGCTGATGAATCCTGCTAGGACTGTGTCTTTCCCTTCAAGCCAACAGTTCCCTTTTGGCCCAGGATGTGCCTAGAAATGTCATCCATGAGCTAGGGCCTGGCCTTGGGGAGGGGTGGCATCAGTGATTCAAGCCTGTCTCTCACACCCTCTTTAATACCTGTTTCAGTGACATGAAGCTAAAACCAGGTACTGTGATTGTTCACCTGATTTTTTGGTTCATGCGATGGTGCTTTTCTGTGTGCAGATGGTTGTTAAAATTTGGTGTTACCGCAGCGGGACAGACAAATGGTTTAGGTTTCTATTATGCCATCTTGCTCCACTTGCCAGTTTTAGGCTTTTTAATCTGCCAAGGGATGTACGTACACAGAAGCTTTCTCAGTTCTCTGGGCTTTTTGCATTATCCCATAAAGCATCCTATGCTGCCTGTTAAACTAACATAAAATCTCTAACACACATTCAAGTGAGACTAATGATTATGTAATATTATTATGAAAAAATAAGTTAATTTCATTAATTAATCAGTATCTCAACCCAGTTCTACTAATTGGAAAATAAACTTGGAATTTGTGGTCAAAAATAAATTACACCAATACAGTCATACTGTTTTGGACCTAGTTAAAAGAATTAAATGTTTAAATCACTATGTTTTCTAATTAAGCATCATCCTAGGATACCCTTGGAGAAAACACTGAGTGGAGGGAAATACTCTGTGTGGCTTTCAAGCCAACAGCATTTAAACTATGCTGTCTTGGAGGAGGGAGGAAGTGGGGAGGGAGACACACACAGACACACACACACACACACAGAATTTTTAGAATTTTAAAACCTATAATCTATGGTGCATGGTGTGGATGCTTAAGTCTAAGTTTCTAGAGAAAAAAATAAAACTAAGTAATAGTTTCATGAAATCAGTAAAGAACCCTTCTGCAAACATTGTTAAGAATGGATGACATATGTTTTCCTCCCCTGTCTTCAGCCTGAAACAATAAGCAAATAAAAATAAACAGAAACCTTCCTTCACATAAGAATTAAAAAATGGCTACCAATTTACCAATCACGAAAGGCATTTGCCCATAATGGACATAGCGTCTAAAAACTGACATATGATTCAAATGTAAACTCAGATCCATATGGTCCAGCCTTGGAGCTGTATAGCAGTCTAGCAGCCAGAAACAATTTAAAAATAATTCAAAACTAAACTTTCTTCTCTCGGAAAAGTCCAGCTCCTTTATTTGCACTCTGAATTTCTCGAATCCCTCTATCCTCTTAAAAGACTTTAGTCCTATAGTTAACCCCTCTCTTTCCTGCATCATGTATCCCCCTGTTTAATGGGATCAATCTAGTCAGCATATGAATAAGTTAGTGCCAACATCTTAACATGCCCTTGATCCCACATACTCTGTCTAATCATGCATATTTCTTGACCCTCTTCCCAAAAAATATTCTGGAAAGAGTTGTCTACACTCACTGTCTCCTTTTTTCTTCTTCTTTTTAAACCTCTACTCACTCTTTTTTTTTAATTAATTAATTAATTAATTTTTTATTATTATACTTTAAGTTCTAGGGTACATGTGCATAACGTGCAGGTTTCTTACATATGTATACTTGTGCCATGTTGGTGTGCTGCACCCATCAACTTGTCAGCACCCATCAACTCGTCATTTACATCAGGTATAACTCCCAATGCAATCCCTCCCCCACCCCCTCCCCATGATAGGCCCCGGTGTGTGATGTTCCCCTTCCGGAGTCCAAGTGATCTCATTGTTCAGTTCCCACCTATGAGTGAGAACATGCGGTGTTTGGTTTTCTGTTCTTGTGATAGTTTGCTAAGAATGATGGTTTCCAGCTGCATCCATGTCCCTACAAAGGACACAAACTCATCCTTTTTTATGGCTGCATAGTATTCCATGGTGTATATGTGCCACATTTTCTTAATCCAGTCTGTCACTGATGGACATTTGGGTTGACCCAGCCATCCCATTACTAGGTATATACCCAAAGGATTATAAATCATGCTGCTATAAAGACACATGCACACATATGTTTATTGCGGCACTATTCACAATAGCAAAGACTTGGAATCAACTCAATCAATCTACTCACTCTTTTACCTACCCAATTAGAAGGAGCATGAACATCTGTATGTTAATCATAAGAATTAAAAAATGGCTCCACTGACATTATTCTTTTCTTGGAATAGCTTGGAAAAGCTAATGTTCAATGTCCATTCGTCTGATAGCAATGTATTGGCCATTTGCAAACATTGGATAAAGGTTTTTATTCTTTTCTTCTTGAAACATTTTTGTGTTTTGACTTTCATGACATCCCCTGGTTTTCCTTCAACAACCTTGGCATACTTCATTTTCCTTGAATGCTTGGTTGTCTCCTCTTTGTTCATGGGGTTTTTTAATGTTGATGTTTTCCAGACATCAGTATTCTGGTTTTCATTGTATGCTGTCTTTCTAGGTGATCCCATCCAGTCCCATGGCTCAAAATGCAATTTATTGCTAAGGACTCACAAATATACACCTAACCTGCCCTGAAATCCAGATATGTATAGTCAACTGCCTATATGACATTTTAATTTGCTTACCTAACAAAGATCTCAAACTTCCAATTCCACACTCCAACCTTAGCCCATGCTACCATCATGTCTTATCTGGGTTTCTGTAGTATCTTCTTCAGTGATCTCCATACTTCCACCCTTACTTTAATCTATAATCTATGGTGCAAGGTATGGATGCTTAAGACTAAGTTTCTAGAGAAAACCATAAATATGATGAATATAATATTTATCATTCACACCCCAAGAAATCATGGCGATATTCAAAAATCATACATTGGAACACATCATATTCCCACTGAAAATGGTTAAGTGCCTTTTACTACACTAAAAGTAAAATCTAAAGTTTTGACCATGTCCTACCATGCTTACACCATCTGGACCCAGCTTTCTCACCCACCTCACCTTGCACCACTCTGCACCATTTCCCCATCCAACTGTATCAAGACATTCCTCATACCAGTCTGCTCCTCAGATGAGACTAGCTCTTTTCTGTCTCAGGGTTTATGTCCCCTGCCCTGAACACCTCTTCCTCAACTTTTCAGAGGGAAATTTACTTTAATCTTGTAGGCTTCAGTTGTAATTTTACTTATTCTAAGATGACATCAGTGATCCCCTCCTCTGCCCCAGTCTCATCATTTCCATCTCAGTGTCTTATTTTTTTCTTTCTTTTTTTTTTGGGGTTTATCACAAGCTGAAATAAATCTTGTGTGCTTGTTGACTATCTGCACCAACTAGAATGTACATTTCGGGAAGGAAACTTGATATTTTGTTCACTGCTCTATCCTCAGTACCTGAAAGAGTGTCTAACACACAGAAGGTACAAAATGGATATGTTATGAGAAGCTACATGAATGAATAACAAATCCTTTGTGAGACTTTGTAAAATCGCCTCTGCTGATTTATCTCCTCTCATTATCTCCTCTCTGCTATACCACATTTTAGTCTGGCTGGTCATTTTCATTTTCTCAGTTGCTCCTTATGGAAGTTTAGAAATTGGTCTGGGGAAAAAAAACACACAAAAAGCACAACAGATTCTCCTCGAAGAATGGGAAAAGGGAACAACCAGTGCTTAGGAAGGAATGTGAGTGAACATCTATATATTAATTAATTGATCCCCTTCATAGACTCATATTTTTTCAAATCTAAAGAAAGCTAAAAATTTCTAGACATTAGTGAGCTTGTCTTAAATGCCTAAACAAAGAATTCTTTACCAGAAATTAAGATGATCAAGCGTGAGGTGGCATAAGGAGAAGAAAGAAACACACATTTAGGGACCCAGTTTTGTACTACTAGAAATGCACACCATCTTTCCTTTTTCTTAGACAGCCTCTGATCCAAGAGAGATGAACCGAGGTGAGACAGAGTAAAAGAATAAAGGGAAGCCAGATGCAGTGGCTCGCACCTTTGGGAGACGGAGGCAGGCAAACCACTTGAACCCAGGAGTTCAAGGCCAGAGGCCAGACTGGGAAAGATGGTGAAACCCTGTCTCTACCAAAAATGCAAGAAAGAAAGAAAGAAGAAAGAAAGAAGGAAGGAAGGAAAGAAAGAAAGAAAGGAAAAGAAGAGAAGAGAAGATGAAGAGGGAAGGAAGGAAGGAGAGAAGAAGGAAGGAAGAAAGAAAGAAAGGAAAGAGAAAGAAAGGAAGGAAGAAAGAAAGAAAGAAAGAAAGAGAAAGAAGAGAAGATGAAGAGGGAAGGAAGGAAGGAAAGAAAAGAAAGAAAGAAAAAGAAAGAAAGAAAGAAAGAAGAGAAGACGAAGAGGGAAGGAAGGAAGGAAGGAAAGAAAGAAAGAAAGAAAGAAAGAAAGAAAGAAAGAAAGAAAGAAAGAAAGAAAGAAAGAAAGAGAAAGAAAGAAAGAAAGAAAAAGAGAAATAAAGAAAAAATTAGCTGGCCGTGGTGATGCATGCCTGTAGCCCCAGCTACTAGGAAGTGTGAGGTGGGAGAATCACTTGAACCTGGGAGGTGGAGGTTGCAGTGAGCTAGGTTCATGTCACTGCATTCTAGCCTGAGTGACAGAGCAAGACCCTGACACACACACACACACACACACACACACACACACACACACACACACACACAGAATAAGGGGAGAAAAAGCAATCTTTTTTTAAAAAAAGTACTCTTCTGATTAAGCATAGATTTATAAATACTAAATTACATAGAGGGTCCGTGAGCTTGAATAATCTTAACTCCAAAAGTGGGAATTCTGAAAATGGAGGAGAGATTCTGCCAAGACAGGGGAGAGAGAATGTTATTATAAGCTCTCTGCTAACTTCAATTACTTTTTTTCTTTTTTAACCAACTAGCAGGACCAGAGACGGATGCCTACATTCAGAGAGAAACAATAACCTATATGTATATATAAAAATTCAGTCATGTATCACTTAATGACAAGGATAAGTTCTGAGAAATGCCTCATTAGGTGATTTGGTTGTTGTGCAAACGTCATAGAGTGAACTTACACAAACCTAGATCATATAGCCTACTACACATCTAGGGTATCTGGTATAGCCTATTGCTCCTAGATTACAAATCTAAACAACGTCTATACTATACAGAATACTGTAGGCAATTGTAACACAAGGGTATTTGTGTATCTAAACATATGCAAATATGTAAAAGGCACAATAAAAATACAGTATTATAATCTTATGGAATCACTGTAGTTTGTATGGCCCATCATTGACTGAAATGTCATTATGTGGTACATGATTGTATGTGATATTACTATAAACAATAAGAAGAGGAAGAACTGACCAAAGCCAAGAGGAAAATAATAAATAAATGGGATTTAAGAATTGGACATGAGAAGGCAATTTATTATTATTTTAAAATGATACAGTAGGCCAAATAATGACTTCCTAAGACTTCCATGTCTTACCTCTGAAACCTTTCATGGTAAAGGGGACTTTGTATATATGATTAAATTAAGGATCATGAGATGTGGAGATTATCTTGAGTTACCCAGGTAGGCCTAATATAATCACAGAAGTCCTTGTAAGAGGGAGGCAGTGGAGTTACGATTTAAGTGTAAAGTAGAGAGAAGATATAAAGATGGAAATTGAGGTCTGAGCGAAGGGAAGATGGTATACTGCTAACTTTGAAGATGGAGGAAGAAACCACAAGCAAAAGAATGTAGTGGTTTCTAAAAGCTGGAAAAGACAAGGAACCTTAATTTTCCCTAGAGACTCTAAAAGAAATGCAGCCTCATGGATTCATTTTAGACTTCTGACCTCTAAAACTGTAAAATAATGTATGTTGCTTTAATACTAAGTTTATGGTGATTTGTTATAGCAGCAATAGTAAACCAATGCAGATGATATGTTTATATATATCTGGAAAGCATAAGAGTATAAATATTAAAAGTCTCTAAGAGATAAAACTATTCAATAAGATTTCTACTTACACATTATATGCAGAAATCAATAGCTTTTTTTGTATACAAAAAGGAGCCAGTTAGATAATATAGTGAAACAACGGATCTGATTATTTTATCCACAAAAAAATATGAAGTCCCTTGGAATAAGTAGATTGGAAATGGGAAAACTCCACAGTTCTCAATATTGGCTGCATATTATCATCATCTGGGAGAAGTAAAAATCCTAGTGCTCAGACTGCCCCACCGCAGACAAAGTTAATCAGAATTTCTAGGAGAAAGCCTTGCCATTCTTAAAGCCCCCCAGGAATTTCAATGTGTAGCCAGGTGTGAGAACCATTGGTAAATTGTATTTTGGATGGGTGGGGGCAGGAGGTGAATGTAGAGTTACAGTAAATTAGGAAGAGATAAACAAGCCCATACCTGAGGATTGAGCACCTGGAATGGGACGCTGATTACAGCAATAGAAGGGCACTTTGCAGAAAGTACTGAAAAGACTTAGCAACAAATTGAATGTGGAAAATGAAGAAGAAGGCTAATTTGATGATTTTTCAAAGGTTGCAAAACCGACAGAATGTTGATGTCACTTACTAATTCAAAGTATGTAGGGGAACAGATATCCAGATGGAAGGAAGAAAAAAATGTTGATGTGTTAAGATCGATGTGATGGCAAGGAAAACATGTGCATCCTTTAAGCAATTAATTGTATGTATTTGCAATCTTAGGAAAATTGACTTCACCAGAGACAAAAATCTGGGCATCACCAGCCCAGAGATAAAAGAGTGAGAGAAAAAAACAGCTTCACAAAAATGACTATAGTCTAAATGTTTGTTTCCCTAAAATTCATATGTTGAAATCTTAATCCACAATGTGATGGTATTGGGAGGTGGAGCCTTTGGAAGGTGAGTAGGTCGTGAGGGTGGAATCCTCTTGAATGGGATTAGTGCCCTTATAAAAGAGGCTCCAGTGAGAACGTTGCTTCTTCCACCATTTGAAGTTATAACAAAAAGACTGCCGTCTGGGAAGTGAGCACTCAACAGACACCGAATCTGCTGGCACTTCACTGTTTGACTTCCCAGCCACTGGAAAGGTAAGAAATACATTTCTGTTGTTTGTAAGCCAATGAAATTTTGTTACAGCACTTCAAAGCAAACAAAGACAGAAAGTCTCTAAGAAAAGAAAGAGGGAACCGTGACCAAAAGAGAAAAATAAGTTAAAATGGTAGGATATATGTTACTGTTATACAGAGTGGCTGTAACTGTGAGAAAATATGATTTTGGAAAGAGGTGTTTTGAAGGCTCAAAAACAGAATTATAAAAAATAAAAGAGGTTTGAGAAAAGCTGTTGGATTTACCACTAGCAAAGCTACAAGGCAACTAACCAGAAAACCAAGTAACATTAAATATAGACAAGAATATTAAATCTTGTGTATCCGTGGAAGGTAAAGAGCATATTTGGAAGTATTAGTGATATTCACCAATTGAATCTAAGAGAAATGAATGCTTGTTTCTAATTGACCAGTTAATTAAAAAAATATGTGTTGAGCATGAAACATAGTGCTTAGTGCTATGGAAAATGCTGAAGTTTGAAAGCTTCATTCAGGTTACCATTGAGATTTTATAGTTTGGAACATGATGTTTTAGTTGCTTTGATGGATATTTTGATGGCTGTGTAGGTCACTAGTCACTTTGAATAAATGTCAGTGGGGAAGTGCCGGCATGTGTCGAAAGCCCAAATGTAATCAAAATTCTAAGTGTCATTCTGTTGCATCCTAAAACTGCCTCAAAATATGCAATATTTATTTTCTTTGGTACAATGACTTTTTGACTATACTTTAAAAATGCACTTTAAATGTTCCTAAATATGTTTACTACGGGCATGTCTAGCAAATCTACACTGTTGGCTGACACAATTAGGGCTGGAAATATTAGATGACTTGACTAGAATAAAATAGCATTTGGGAAGTGAAAGATCAGATTCCCAAACCTTTTAACTTGCATCACAATGATCCTTCTATTTTGGTATGTTTAAATACATAATAAGAGTTGTCAAAATCTGTATTGCCTCAAACCCAATAGAAGCTTATTTTTTCCTCATGAAGCAGGCCATGGTATGTATGCTTGGTCAGTAGGAAACTCTTCTCACATGGTGATTCAGGGACCCAGGCTCCTTCCATATTGTGGCTCCCCCATTCTGCAGGTCCCATGGCAATATTATTTTCTGCATTCAGTTAATGGAAGGGAAAAGGAAGTGGTGAAAAAGCATCTGAACTTCTGAAAAGCCTTGTCTTGCAGGTGATACAAATCAGTTCTTAGAGTCCTTTGGTAAGAATTGCTCATATGGCTACATCGCATATCACTGAAAAGTGAGCTGTGTAAGAGAACGAATTTTATGAACAGAGAAAGTCTCTCCTATACTTTAAATATGAGATGTTTAAAGTCAATACTTGAATTCAGTATTTGAATAGTAATGCTGAGTTGACACATCAGGAAGCTGGTTGCTAAGGGAGATCACTGCATGATAACTAAGTCCCTTTGTTTGGTTTCTGCAAATATACTGCAACCAGATGATTTTTAGTGGTACTTCTAACCTAGTATCTAATTTATTGAAATGCACAATTTCTTACTGTCTTTTGAATGCAGTGTACAAACATAGTCACAGAAATTCTCCAACTGTCACATCACTACTATGATTTTTCGTAATGTTCTCACCTTTTCCCTGGCCTGTAAATGCTTTACCATGCAAGAGAGAGATTGTTGTTGTTGTTGTTGAAGAATTTTTATTTAAGTAAGTTTCACTAACAATAGCAAAAATATATCTCTCTCCAGGTTTCCTTTGGATAGGGGAAAACCAGCATAGATTTTCTACAGCTGGTAAAATACAGGTCTGAAGGACAAGCAGCAGAGACCAGATCATAGTTCAGGCTGTTGAGCAAGAAGTCATATTTGTGCTGTTATTGGCTCAGGGTGCTTGGCTCTACAGTCCTGTGTAGTGACATGGCAGATGCCAATTTTAATAAGGAAAAAGGCAAGTAGTGCTGATATGTAAATATCTGAAGCATTCTAGTGGAGCTGCTGATTAAATTGCTTGTTATGTTGAAAACTCAAACAGAAGTAAAGAAGGAAGCAGGAATCTATTCCCCAAAGCAGGTCTGATCATAGACTTATACGCTGCAGGTAGAATATATATCCTGAGTGTTTTCTCTAAGCAAGAGTAAAAACCACTGGTATTTTCTCCTGCGTGTCAGCAGCTGCAGAGTAAGGGTGAATGGGCTCATGGTTGCTCCCTGTAGGTCAAAAATTCATTATTACTCCCCTTTTTATTGCATCCATGCTGATGTATTTAATTTAGCAGAATGAAATGAGATGAAAGGAAAATAGAAATTGTGATAAAAATAATTTGGTATTTCATGAGAGCCTTTATTTTCAGAATTGTAGTCCCTTAGGAACTCTGAACTTCATTGCTTCTCTCTCAGCCAGAGAGTTTCAGACGGTGAAGGCTGAAAAAGGAAATATTTTGTGCTCATCCTTTGACCTTCTAGATTTCTTATTCATAAAATGAAAATATTAGTGTTGAGAAAACTTAGAGGAGGATTATAATAGAGTTAGGATGCGCAATATTGAATTCCCAGGTGTAAGGTAGAACCTGAGGCCAGTTAAATTGTGATTTCTTTTTCTTCCCCCAAAAGTTCTTTTATTTCTCCTTAACATTCTGCATTTCATTGTGCTTTAGCATGTATGCCAGTCATCCACTTATTGTGTCTCACTCCAAATACATCTTTGTCATTCTTAGTAGTGTTGGAGCTGGGCCCAATAAACTTTTCTCTTTAGCCAACTGGAGCGATGCTAGCCTTCCTCAGCTGAGGACACTGAAGGTATGCTGCGAGAGAAAGGGCCTTATTTTCCTGGTTCTGAGGCTTTTCTCATTATTCCTATAGCATGACAGCTGGTGAGCAGCTTCACCGTGAATCTCACCACCACCCCAGTGGGTGGGCTTTGCAGGAGGCCTTACTGATGCCCAAGCAGGCATTTCCTGCTTGCTAACTTCCACTGGTGGCA
Source organism: Macaca fascicularis (assembly GCF_037993035.2). Classification (NCBI taxonomy): domain Eukaryota; kingdom Metazoa; phylum Chordata; class Mammalia; order Primates; family Cercopithecidae; genus Macaca; species Macaca fascicularis. Next base: position 52,065,343 of record NC_088390.1, read on the forward strand.
CTTTGGCAAGCTTCTTTCTTGCCTGTCCAATGAGCCACAGCCTCTTCAATGAGATCTGAATCTCAGCCTCATGGGAGGCGAATCTTGTCAAGTTTGTCCCTTCCTTGAGCACTCATTCTCAGCCCTAGAAGTAGTGACTTTTTCCCACATTTGCTATTCACGTATCTTTAGAGTTCTCTTTATTATTCTTGATAGTCAATCTCATTTTACTAAATAACAGTTCTGTATATATTTTTCTTATGCAAGTTACCGGTATGGTTTGTCTCCCACTGAACCTTGAAAGATCCCAGGGTGTTTCCAATTTCTTTTGTGGTTAGGGTTGTCCTAGCAGGGATTTGTAGGTGTGCTTATGTAGTGTGGGATCTGGCCAGCAGCCCACAATGCAACGGGGCTCTTTCTTTGTTCCCAGGCAGATCGGCAGGTCAAGAAATAATAGACACACAAGATAGTGAAAGCTGGGTCCACGGAGGTCACCGCCTTCTGGTCCTGTGATGCTGCCAATGCACTGGATATACCAGCATTTATTATTAAGTTTAGTGAGGGCGGGGTAGGTTAGTGAGGGATTTAGGGTCATTTGATTATAAGGTGAGATGGTCACATGGGGATGAAGTAATTCTTTAACATAACATCGGTATGCAGAAGTACAGTATATAGAGATAAGAATTTATAATATAGTGTGTGTATCAGTAATTTCTAACAGAATCTTAAAACAGAAACACAGTCTTTGCATAACCTATGATTAGCAAGATATTAATCAGCAGTAACAGTTGCAGCAAAAGCTGGTTACAAACAATCCATAGAAACAGGACGTGAAGCTAGACAACTTGTTAGACCAGAAATTCTCAGAAGGGAGTATGCCTTAACCCTAAAGAGGCCTAGAAGAGCCGTGGCAAGATGAGGGCGTTTATAGCCCCATCTTATCCATATGAACTGGTGCCCCTCATGCATCCATTTATAGGCTCTCCACAAGGGTTGCATTCCATTCCCAGAGCTATGAACATCTGCTTTTCTGGGATAGGAATCTTGGTGATGTGAAACCTCCCTGACTGCATGTTTGTTCATAGGCTCTCTGCAGGGGGAAGCACATCACACACTGTTGGCTCATTCTGGCAGCCCAACCTGGCATTGTCTTTACACAATCCTGCATGCAACTTTGTATTTACAATAATCAGGAGTATTTCATCTTTTATTCTATAGTAATGGTTTCAGGGGGTCTCCCTCCACTTATGGGTACTAGGAAAAGTACATATAGTTAGTTCTAAGTTATATCTGATCATGAAGATGCCAGGGGTTCCTGGGTCTGGTGGCAGAAACTTTTGACACCAATGAATGAGTGTTCATATATTTTAAGATATCAATAGGCTATAATGAGGAGGTTAAAAACAACAACATTGGATAAGGCACCAGGGGAAATCTTTTATTATTAAGTTTATATATCTCTACTCTCTTGATAAATGGCCCTGCAGCTCTGTATGGCATGATCCTACAGTGACAGGAAGAAAGTGATCTGGGGATGGTGAAAGATGCTGCAATGAACATATTTCACTCATTCATTTTGAGTTGGGCTTTTTTGTCCTCCTGACTACTTCCATTAAACTTATGTATGCCTGATGTTCTACTATTGGAACTCTAAGCATGTAGGAGTTATTTATATCCTACTTCTCAAGGTAATTGCCAAGGTCTGATTTCAAAATTCAAATAATTGCAACCTCAGGCATGAATGGGTTAAACTGATGGACACTCCTACGGATATAAACTGATGGACACTCCTACAGATATGAAATATGAAAGTGTTCTCTGTCTTTACTGTTGATCTTGATGACACCTAGGTGAGTCACGTTACACAACTTGTCCTCCAGATTGAGCATTAAAATCAATGTAATACATATAACATTTATATTGGAGTGATTTTTGTAAATAATGAGACACAGATGCCTTCTGCATACTCTGCGTATTGCAAGTAAAAACAGTCAAATACCAAAGAATAAATTTACTAAGACACGTACAGGATGTTTATGAGGAAACTATAAAACTAGACTGAAGAACTGTATTAGTTATCTATTTCTGTATAAAATATTACTCCAAATTTTAGCAGATTTAATATGTAACTATTATATATCATGTGACACATTTTCTGAGGACCAGGAATTTGGGCAAAGCTCAGCTGGATGTTTCTGGCTTGGGAGCTCTTACAGGGTTACAGTTAAGATGTTGTGTAGGGTCACAATTGCCTGAAGGCTAAAATACGTGATTTTGAGATGGCTCACTTACCTGGCTGGCAGGTTGGCTTGGCTGTTTAGTGGAGGCTGTAGTTCCTCATTAACTGGACTTCTCCATAGGGCTGCTGGAGCATCCTCACAACATGATGACTGGCTTCCCACCAGGGTGAGTAATCCAAAAGATAGCAAGGACACTGCCTTAGAAATAACATATTGTTACTTCTGCTGTATTCTGAGGATTACTCAGAGCAACCCTGATAAAATGTAGGAGAGGACTACGTGAGGACTTTGATACCAGGATGTGAGGATTATAAGGGATCGTCTTGGAGGTTGGCTACCACCAGTGCTTAAATATGAGTTGAATAAGTTTAAGAAAAGTAATGTTTCAGGATGGGACGACTAATACTTTATAAAATATTAATTCTCCCCAAAGTATACATATTAATACTATTCAATGCTAGTCCTATAATGTTAATAAGTTATTTTTAGGTCAAGGACTTTGACAAGTTGGCTGTTTTTAAATAAAGTATGATAAATGCATTAGACACGTGAAGATATTTTCAAATTTTGACAAAAGGTAATTAAGTGGGCATTTGCCCTATTTGCTATTTTTTAAGCTCTAGTAATTAAACCAATGTAGTGGTGCTGGCTTAAAAATAATTTAATAACCTGGTGAAAATCAATAGTGGTAGTGAAAACTCTTGACTTTTTTTGCTGACAGTTTGAAGCCCCAACACACTTTCTGCCCATATTTGGGCAAGCTGATAAAAAAAAAAAAAGCTTAGGTGTTCCCTTCTTTGGCATCTGCAGGAAGTTCAAGCCACCCAAGACCCTGTCTTCCATGGGAATCCTCATTCCAGCCCCCCATTCTCTCACCACCATAAAAACTTTTGTTGCGGGTTGAATTGTGTCCCCATCAAAATTAATGGCCTCAGGATCTAACCCCCAGTACCTCCCTCAGAATGTGATCTTTCCAGAGACAGGTGGTTTTTGTTTTTTTTTTTTTTTTAAGAGGGGTAATAAAGTTAAAATAAGGTTATTATTGGTCCTAATTTGCTGTAACTGGAATCCTTATAAGAAGGGAAAATTTGGACACAGAGAATCATGCTGGGAGAACGCCATATGAACATGAAGACAAGCCAAGGAAAGAAGCCCAGAGCAGATTCCTCCTCACAACCCTCGGAAAGTACCAACCCTGTCAGTATCCAATCTCTGGCTGCTAACTTCCAGAATTGTGTGACAATAATTTTCCGGTGTTTAAGCCACCCAGTTTGTTATGGCTCCCCTAGCAAACTAATGAAACAACGCCAGCATTGTTTTCCTGTTCTCTCAAGCCATTGTTGGATTTGTTTAGGAACTTTTCCTGGAGCCAGATTCTTGAGTTCAAATCCAGATATGCAATTTACTAACAGCATGAATTTGGGCAATTCATTAACCTTTAGAGGCTTCAATTTTTCTGGTCTTTACACTGAAAATAATAAGATTAATACTTCATAAGGTTGTTTGAGGGAAAATTAGCTTAACTTTCCAAAGTGTTAAGAAAGAAAGTACCTGATACATAATTAGCATTGTATTTCATTTGTTAATAAATGATAAATGAAACATTATAATTTGTTTAGTAAAAGAAAGTATTATTCTATACATGTGTAATGTTTTCAGACAAACTTACATGGATGCCCATTTCACATTGTACATACTTCCATATACAAAACCAATTTCCAGGTGGAATAAACATGTATTATTTAAAATAAAATAGAAGACAATTCTATTCATACAGCTCCATTCTTTCATAAATCATATATGTTTATAAAATGTGTATAAAATGCAAATGTATGGATGTGAAACACTAGAGGTGATATAGTCAGGAGTATGTTAGAGGAGAGACTGGCTAGATGTACATTAGTCCTGTTTCCTTTTTTTTTTTTTTTTTTTTGGTAGTGCAGGAAATCTAAATTGCTTATCCTTTTTTCTGTGTGGTTGGGATCTTGTGACTATTCTGAGCAATGGGGTCTAGGAAGAAGTGATAAAGATCATTTAAAGACCTGGCCATACAACGTCTGTATAGCTTTTCATACTCTCTTATTCCCCTATCCACAAGCCTACAAGCAAACGATTATGAGGAGGCAAAGCCACACAATGAGTAACCACTGCAAGCAGAGTCCCCTGGAAGAAATACCTTGTTCTGTAACATGAACAAGGAATACACTTTCATTCTGGAAATCCACAGGTATTTTGGGGTTATTTGGAATAGCAACTAGCTTTACATGTCCTAATGAATGCTGGAGGACTGCTTTCATATAGAATGAAAAAAGTGTTGCTTTTTAGAACCAATCTTTGTAAAGGCAAAACAATGTGGGTAATAATTAATTGCACAAACCCTTCTGCAAGAGTAAAGAGCTATACTTTTGGAATTGACCATTGCCAGTAGAGAGTATAAACATATAATAGTCAGAAATGAATGCTTATGACCTAATATGTGACTGTCTGAATTCATCTTTGGCAAAATGGTTTAGGGACAGCAGTGCAACATAAGCAACTCCAGCTTGACTAAAACCAAGCATATGAAAGTCAATGCTGTCTGTAAGCTTAGCTGAGAAAGGCTCGAAATGAGAAACTATAGAATTTTTTAAAAGCCTTCCTCACAAAATCATAGTATCAAATAATTGGCAAATTGGGAAAAACATTTGCATAATATATAACTAAGGTTGCTATCCTTAGTAAGTAAAAATGTGTGTAAATCACTAAGAAAACAATATCCTAATGGAAAAACTGATAAAAAACAAGAACAAATATTTAACACACACCCAAGCACAAAAATTCTGTTGGCCAACAAATATGGGATAAGATGTTTACTTGCACTTATTAACAAAGAAATATCAGTTGAAACAACAATAAAACGTAGAGCTAAAAATTAAAGTGAATAGAGCTCAGCGTTGACGTGGATGTTGGGAAGTAGGCATTCTCATATAACCTTTTTTATGGGGGAATTGTAACTGTTTTTGGAGGACAATTTGTACATACCTTTTGATCTCAGCTTTACTTCTATCATTTACATATTGATTCTATAAGACCAAGTAATTCTGTGTAGAGTTGTTTATAATAGTGAAAACTGAAAACAGTTTAAATGCCCCAGATCAGGTGATCAAATAAGTTATGGGGGATTCTTACAATTGACTGTTATTCAGATGTTAAAATGAATAAGGTAGATATTTGTGACCTAGTGTAGAAATAGTTCCATAATGTATTATTTATGGTTTGGAGGTGGGCACAAGGAGGCTACATAACCCTTTAGACATATATATACATATATATGTATATAAACATGTACATGCATGTATGTATATGTACGTGTGTGTGTGTGTGTGTGTGTGTGTGTGTTTTCCAAGCTTCACATCCTTTTCTTTCAGAGTTACTTTGCACTAATGTTTTAGGAAAAAGAACTTTTATCTTGCATTCCCACCTCAGTATTTATCCTACTTCTCTTCTAATACCTGCTTCTTTCAAATATACTTTGAGTTATTATTTCCATTTAGAAATCACTGTCTTTCTTCAATATGATATTGTCACTATCACATGCTGGCCTCAATAGAGAGGTAAAATAGGAAAGGAACAGTGAGTGCTCCTTGCCAAGAACAAGACTGTTAAAAGAAACTCGAAGAAGAAAATCAAGATTTTATGTCAAAGTAGACAAAGGGTTTAGTATATACTCATCACTTTCTGTGTTGAACAGAACAAGGAAAGAGGTATTTGTTGTAGATAAACTGGCCTGAAATGTCTCTTCTATGGAAGAAGGAAGAGAGAGCTCAGTCTTTCACCTGTGGTATCTTCAGCTTCTCTCACTGATTTGATTCCAGCATCTCCTTCCCTCTACTAAAATTTACTTTGACTTTTGACAAGGATGCCATTTAGCAGAGGGGATACCAACTTGGTCCGACAGATTTTAGAGTTAACAGTGCTGTTAAAATAGCTGTCAAAGTAAACCCTGCCAGAATTCATGGCACTCATGAAATAAGGAGACTAATTTGTTCAAAATCTTATTATCCCGAGAGCATGTATATTAGGAAAGGAAGATGAGGTGCTGCTTAATGTACCTTGTGACTAAGTATATCTCTTCTCCTAATTCTAACACATGGACATAAGAAAGGGCTTAGCTTTCCATTGAAATGGGCAGCAAGATGTTTTTTGATGAAGGAAAATAAGGAATAAGATATTTGTCTCCTCATCTTTTCCTTATCCCACACCACACAAATACCTTCAGAGAGCACCATAATGCTTTTGCAAAACTGAGACAACTCCCAGGCTTGGCATTGAAATTTAACTAAATGTGACTTAGTGGTTAGGGCTGTACTGCCTCCTTAGGGCGCATTGATGGAAAGGGCAATCACACAAACAGGATGCTGTCAGGTAATGCTTTTCTATCACTGGAGCTTTCTATGATAAATATTGTGTTCAGCAGCATGTATTATGCATGCTTTTTGCAAAATGTCTGCAAACTAATTTCTGGCAAGCACAGATGACAGAAAATACTTAATGCAGGGCACTGGCAGCTTGTAGACATGCTGGAATTCAGTGCAGGCAGAAACTCTTACAGACAGGGAGATAAAGGCCTTCACAAATGGGATAATGATAGTTTTCAGTGCCAAGTGCATTTTCATTTATCTAAGGACTTCAAAATGCTTCCTAAATGTTGTCCTATTCTTCAGTGTGTAAATTAGTAAAATGGAGAAGAGAGAGGTTAAATGATTTTCTACCACCTTCTAGCAAATCTAATATAGGTGAGAGTTCTGACATTATATTTATGAAACTCCCTAATGGGCTCCTGGCAATTTTTGACTCCCTTCCCACATCAAGGAAGTTAGGGTGATGCTTTAGTGCTGATTGAAAGTGTCAAGTGTTTGTAGGTGTTGATTTGAAATGGTCTAGATGACATAGAATATTGTAGAAGACATGCCCTGACCAATAAAATTGAAATGAAATGTGTTTACGTGAAAATTAGGGGGCTCGGCATGGGTGGAGAGAGGCTAAACCTCCTTCATAGCCTGGGTCCTACAGGTCTAATATATTATAGCTTTTAGTCTACAACCAAAGGGAAGCCAAGAACTGAGCAGGGAGAATTCAGAGGTTTATACCTTCCACATATCTGAAAACAATTGAAAAATAACATAAATACCATCGATTCGAGGGCTAGAAGGAACCCTAGATATTGTCTCCATTACCTGCTGCCTTATTTTACAAATGAAGAAATAGAAGCCTCATGAGCCATAGTGATAAAATGACTGGATCCACATTATACGCTGAGTTAGTGAGGAACCAGAAAAAGAAACTAATCCAGTTGTGTGTCTCTACTGCTTGAAGTTAAGGAGTCTAGAATATTTGTAAATCAATTATTTCTCGGAAATGTAGGAAGGAGGTACCAAAGTTATCATTCCTTCGAATATTCTCTCAGCCCTACTCTCTTTCCCTCCTTCTTCTGGATGCCTAATGATATAAACATTGACTTGTTATTGTCCCACAAGTTTCTGAAGTTCTATTTATTCTTTTCCTCAGTGTACTTTCTTGGTTGTTCATATTGGGTAAACTCTTTCATTTGCCCTCCGTTCACTGATTCTGTCCTCTCTCATCTCTACTATACTATTTAGCTCACTCACTGAGTTTTTTTCTTTCTGTTATTGTAGTCTTACAGTTCTACAACTTGCATTTGATTTTTATTACGATTCTTACTATGTGTCGTTATACACTATTTTAAAATTTACTTCAAAAGAATTTGTAATTTGTTGAAGCATTTTTATGATGGCTGCTTTAAAATTAGCGTCACATTGTGCCAACATCTGATTCATCTTATGTTTGCATCAGTTGATTATCTTTTCTCATTCAAGTTGTGATTTTCCTGATTCTTGGTATGATGAATTATTATCTATTGTATTCCATACATTTTATCTATTATGTTAGGACACTCTGGGTACTATTTAAATCTCTTATTTTAGCAGGTGATCACTCTGTTTAGATTAGCATGCAAATCGTGGCCTACCTTTGCAGGCTGTAATTTCAATGAGAGTTTAATTTTTAATCTTTGCAATGTTGTTTTGGTCTATCTGATTTATCTAGTGCCATTGGGTCTCTCATTGGTTCCTACTAGTGCTGTCTAAGGGGGTAGACAGAATTTCTCTGGGCTGGGCCACCTCAGTGTCCCTTAGTTAAGAATGGAAGGCTCAGGACATAAAGAGGATTCCTGGGTCAGACAACTTATGACAGGGACCAAGCATTGGGGAAGGAGGACGCTTCCCATGGCTGCTGCTTATTAATGGGGATTCCCATCCATTCTCCTCACCAGTGGTGCCAGGCTCTCCTGATGTTATCACAGGAACTCCCATTCCATCCTGGAAAATAATTGGGCCTGTCAGGGCTGCCCTTGGTTGCTAGGTCAGAGGTCAAGAAACAGCAGGCCTGGGGTACTTTCTTCTGTCGAGTCATGGTGGTAGGGTATAGTAAGATAACTTGTTACTGTGCTCTTCTTTCAATGCAGAGGCCCTAGACCAGTTTGCCTTCCAGGTATTATACTTGTATTTAGTGTATGTGTGGGGGCAGTAAGTCTTTGCCATTGCATCTGCATCAGAAGTCCTCTAATTGCAGCCAGAAGTGGTAGCTCATGCTTGTAATCGCAGCACACTGAGAGGCCTAAGTGGGTGAATCGCTTGAGCCCAGGAGTTCAAGACCAGCCCGGGCAACATGGTGAAACCCCATCTCTACAAAAATACAAAAATTAGCCAGGCATGGGGGTGCATGCCTGTAATCCCAGCTACTTGGGAGGTTGAGGTAGGAGGATCACTTAAGCCCAGGAGATGGAGACTGCAGTGAGCTGAGATTGTGCCAATGCACTCCAGAGAGTGAGATCCTGTCTCAATTAAAAAAAAGTCTCCTAATTTCATTTTTATTACCATTTTATTCTTAGTTGTGGGGTGTGTGTGTGGGGGTGTGTGTGTGTGTGTGTGTAAACTGGCAACCAAAAGATGGGAAGTTTTGATCTCCCAAACATGGGTATTGTTCTTTTTACCTTTTGTTCTATCAAAATCTCAGAAGTTCCCTGGTAAGCCCTATTATGTTTCCTACAGTGAGCCTGAAAGGCTTGAACTAACTCCTTGCTCTTGGAATGGGGGTTGTGTAGGGGTGACAACCATACAATGCATCATTGGCTTTTTGAAAATGTATTATGACTTCAGAGACTTTTGAATACAGACATCAAAGAAGCTGAGAAATAAAAGCATAGTGTTTCCTTATAAAAATAACTCTGCTTTTCTTATATAAAGACATTTGATCATTTTATTTAAGTTTTTAACTTTAAACATTTTTAAAGTTTTATTTTTCAGCTTTATTGAGTTTGTTTTTCTTTTTTCTCTTTCTTTTTTTTAAATCTTTTTTATTTTTTTGAGACAGGGTCTGGCTCTGTTGACCAGGCTGGAGTACAATGGTGCAAACTCAGCTTGCTGCAGCCTCCATCTCCTGGGCTCAAGTGATCCTCCCACCTCAGCCTCCTGAGAAGCTGAGGCTACAGGCACATGCAACTACACCCAACTATTTTTTTGTATATTTGTAGAGATGGCATTTTACCATGTTGCCCAGCCTGGTCTTGAATTTCTGGACTCAAGCAATCTACCTGCCTCAGCCTCCCAAAGTACTGGGATTACAGGTGTAAACCACCATACCCAGCCTATTGAGGTATAATTAACACTGAAAAGTTGTATGTATTTAAAGTATACAATGTAATGTTTTGATGTATGTACACATTATAAAATGATTACCACAATCAAGCTAATTAATGTATCTATATCTTCACATAAATTCCATTTTGTATGTGTGGTGAGAACATTTAAGATCTCCTCTCTTGGCAAATTTCAAGCATGCAATGCCTGAAAATATGTAGTAACCATGATATACATTAGACCTCTAAAACTTATTCATCTTGCATGACTGAAACTACAGACTTTCTTGACCACATCTTCATATTTTCCTCATCCTTTTTCCCCTGGTAAACACCATTCTGCTGTCTGCTTTTATGAGTTCAAGTGTTTAGATTCCTTTATAGTTTTCAGTGTATAGACTGTTCACCTTCTTTATTAAATTTATTCTTATATGTATTTACTCTTTTTGATACTATTCTTACAGGATCCTTGGGGTGTCACTTTTCTGACTGGAAACCTCTGTGGCCAGTGGTGCCTTTGCCCAAGTTCTGCTCAGGTACACTGGACTCACTCTACCCACTCAGCCTGGCAGGCTACACTTGGCTCAGGCTACCAGCCTGGATCCCATGCCTACCAAGGGCGAGTCAGGCGTGGAGTGGTGAGGGGTGTGTGAGTGAGCATGGGGTCTGGCTACTGCACACAGTCAAATATGATGGGTGCTGCAGGGGGTTGGTGGCTCAAGTGCCAGCATGGGTGCCGACTCTCTGTGAGGCTGCAGCTATACCAAGTTCACTGCAAGCAGCTTCCACCGCTGGCGTTGGGGAATATGGTAGCACCTGGAAACCTGGAGATGCCAGGAACTGCTGGGCGCCCAAAAGGGAGTCACAGTCCTGGCTTAAGGAACTCCCAGGTCTGGATTCTAGCCCTGTTTGTGTTACAACTCTTTTAGCTTCACCATTTGGCAGGTCCTGAGTTCTTGTCCTGCAACCAGAAAGAATGTGGTATGCAGACACATGGAGGGTGAACAAGGTGAAGAGGAGATTTATTGGGCAATAGAACAGCTCAGAGGAGACCTATAGCGGGCAGCTCCTCTCTGTAGCCAGGGCATCCCAACAAGTGTTTGGCTCTCAGCAGAGAGGTTATTTCTTTGTCTTATTACATCAGTTGGGACTTCCTTTTTTTGATTTCGACTTTTATTTTAGATACAGTGGGTGCATATGCCAGTTTGTTACATGGGTATATTGCATGATGTTGATCTATGGATGAACATAGATGGATCTAATCCAACATAGAAGGTGGATTGGATAAAGAAAATGTGGTATATATACACCATGGAATACTATGCAGCCATAAAAAGGAATGAAATCATGTCCTTTGCAGCAACATGGATGCAACTGGAGGCCATCATCTTAAGCAGGGACAGAAAACCAAATGCAGCTCGTTTCCCTTACAAGTGAGAGCTAAACATTAAGCACACATGGACAGAAACATGAGACCAATAGACACTGAGGACTTGTTAGACAGGGGCGAGAGAGAAAGGGATATGGGTTGATAAACTGCCTACTGGGTACTATGCTCACTACCAGGATGATGGGATTTGTACCCCAAACCTCATCATCATGCAACATACCTATATAGAACTGCTTTTGATGTATTCCATAAGTTATGGTATGTTGTGTTTTCATTTTTGTTTTTCTCAAAGTATTTTTTTTATTTCTTATTGCACCCATTGGTTGTTCAGGAGTGTGTTTATGTTCCACATATTTGTAAATTCCCCCTTGTTGTTGATTTCTGGTTTCCTACCACTGTGACTGGAAAAGATACTTGATATGATTTCCATCTTCATAAATTTGTTACGTTGCATTTTGTGGCCTAATGTATATTTTGAAGATTGTTCCATATGTGCTTGAAAAGAATGTGTGTTCTGCTGCTGTTGGTGGAATGTTCTATATATATATCTATTGGGTAAATTTGATCTATAGTGTTGTTCAAGTCCACTTTTTCCTTATTGATTTTCTATCTGCACAATCTGTCCTTTGTTAAGAGTTTTTAAATCTTCCACTATTATTGTATTTTCCCTTTGGTCTGTTAATATTTGCTTTATACGTTTAGGTACTCCAATATTGGGTGCATATATATTTATAGTTTATAGGGTGGACCTGTTATATCCTCTTGATGAATTGATCCCTTTATCATTATATAATGACCTTTTTTGTCTCCTGTGACAATTTTTATTTAAGATCTATTTTGTATCATATATGTATAGCCATGCCATTCTCTTTTGGTTACATTTGCATAGAACATATTTATTACTTTTGTGCCTATATATATCTTTAAAGCTAAGGTGAGACTCGTGTGAAACATAGTTGGATCTTCTTTTTTTTTCCCATCAATTTAGCCACTACATATCTTTCAATTAGAGAATTTAATTTATTTACATTCAAAATAACTGTTGATAGCCGTGAACTTACTAGTGCCATTTTGTTGTTTTCTGACTGTTTTGTAGCTCCTATATTCCTATATTTCTCCTGCTGTTCTCTTTTAGGATTTTATTTTTTTCTAGTGGTATGTGTTGATTCCATTTTCCTTTCCTTTTCTGTATATATTGTAGGTTTTCTTCTTGTGGTTACCATGTGGCTTATATAAAACATCTTATATTTATTTATAACATCTATTCTTTGCATGCAAACACTGTATATTTTAACTTTTTCTCACATTTTATGTTACTAATGTTGTAATTTATGTCTTTTTATGTTGTGCATCCATTAACAAATTATTATAGGTATAGTAATTAGTTTAAAATAATACTTTTTAAACTTTTATTCCAGAGTTAAATATGATTTATGCATCACCATTACTGTATTACACTATTCAGAATTTGAATATTCTTAACTTTACAGTGAGTTTTATACTTCTATGTATTTTTATATTGTTAGTGAGTGCTCTCTCATTTCAACTTTAAGAACTCCATTTAGAATTTCTTGTATAGTAACTTTAGTGGTTATTAACGTTTGTCTGGGAAAGTCTTTATTTTTTATTTCACAGGACGACTTTGCCAGGTACAGTATTCTTGGTTGGCATTTTTTTTTCTTTCAGTACTTCAAATATAGCATCATACTCTCTTCTGCAAGGTTTCTGCTGGTAAATATGCCAACAGTATTATGTGGATTCTGTTGTATGTAATAATTACTTTTCTCCTGCTATTTTCATAATTCTCTCTTCATCTTTGACTTTTGAGATTTTGATTATAATGTGTCTCTGTGAAGATCTCCATTTTAATCTATTTAGGTTTATTGAACTTCATGGCTTTGGATGTTTATTTCTGTCTCCATATTTGGAAGCTTTCTGTCGTTATTTTTTAAATAGTTTTTTACCCTTTTCTCTTCCTCTGCTTTGTCTGGGTTTTCCATAATGTGTATATTGGTTTGTTTGCTGCTGTCCCAGAAGTACCCTAGACTTTCATCACTTTTTAATTCTTTTTTCTCTATTTGTTCCTCTGACTAGGTAATGTCAGATTACCTGTCTGTGAGATCATTGATTATTTCTTCTGCTGGAATGAGTCTGCTATTGAAGTTCTCTATGAAATTTTTCAGTTCAGTCGTTATGTATTTTAGCTCCAGAATTTCTATTTAGCCCTTTAAAAATATATAGTTTCTATCTCTTTTTTAGACTTCTTATTTTGTTTGTGTATTGTTTTCCTGATTTCATTTAGTTGTCTGTCTGTGTGCTCTAACAGCTCACTGAGCTTCTTTAAGACAATTATTTTGAATACTTTGTCAGGCAATTAGTACATCTTTGTTTCTTTAGGGTCAGTTACTAATGTTTTGTTTTATTCCTTTGGTGGTGTCATTTTTCCTGATTACCTGTGATCCTTGTGGCCTTGCATTGGTGTCTCTTCATTTAAACACATAGGTGCCTATTTTAGTTTTTACAAATTGGCTTTGGCATGTAAAACCCTTCACCAGTCACCGCATCTGGAGATACTGGATGAGCTGCCTAGCAGGTTCTATGGGTGGGCTTGTCTGGTTACTGGCTAAGTAGGTGTGGGGGCCAAGAACCTGAGTCCATAGGAGCTAGCCTAGTGCCTGGGTCCACAGGAGCAGGCATGGAGTCTGGGTCTGTGTGGGCAAGCTAGGTGCCTGGGTCTATGGGTCTGGGCCTGGATTTCTGGGCCTGTTGGGGTGGTCCTGGGTCTGACTTTGGAAACAGACCTGGAACCTGGTTCTTCAGGAGCCAGACTAGTGATAGGGCAGGCCTGGATCCTAAATCGATGGGGTCAGGCCTGAGTCCTTGGGGTGGGCCTCGATCTTGGGGCACAGGAGCTGGTTTGGCAGTGGAGTGGCCTAGAGCTTGAGTTTGCAATGGTGGGCCTGGGTTCTGAAGACACAGAAGTGGGCCTGGAGCCTGGAGATTGGAACTTGGAAACTGTTTGGCACTGGGGCAGGGCTGGAACCTGGGTCTATGGAGGCTGGCTTGGTCCTAAGCTTCACTGGGATGGGCCTGGTGCTGGTGTCTATGGCAAAGTCAGATGTTCACTTCATTCTCCTGCCCACACGTGGAGGATCTCTCTCCATGCTGTGCTGAGTGAGCTTGGGAGATAGCTGATGTGCGCAATGTGAAACTCTCCTTCCTACCCTCTTTAAACTGCCTCTTAAAATTTTATGTGCTCCCCCCAAGTACTAAAATATTTTATTTGGTTTTCTTAGCCCTTGTGAAGGTATTTTCGTGTGTGAATAATTGTTCAGATTGATATTTCTGTGAGAGAACAAACACTGGAAACTACTATTCTTCAATCTCACCTGCTAATTTAAAAAATTGGTTTTCAGTAATTGTCATGTGTCATCCAAGGTTTCAAACAAGTGGGTCAGCCAGAAAGTTAGACCCAGAGATATTTCAACAAAGTACTTCATCCGAAAATCCAGTAGTGAAGAATCGTATTTAGAAGAATGTTGTTTAGAAACTATGATCTGAATGATCATTATGCTCATTAATATTGGGTAGCAACAGGCTCTCTCAGTAGACAGAACTAGGGATACATACATACACACATGCATCAATCTACCTACCTACCTATCTAAGTTATCTATCATCTATCATTTATCTACCATTTTTCTATCTCTATGTATGCATGTATAGACATATCTATCTATATATACACACACATCCTATATCACACATTTACATCTATATTTATTTGTCTATCATCTATCTCTCTATTGATCCATCCATTTATCTCAAAACCTATGAGTTCACACTGATATCTGCAATTCCAATCCAAATCAAATGCACAAAGTGCATTCCAGTTTTCTCTCTTTCTATATTTATAACTCCCTTCTCTGGCAATGAACAGCCTGGAACCATTATTTTTAATATATTTATTTATTTGATTAATTTCCTAATATGTTGTTGCTGCCTGCTACCATCCCTTCCTGATACACTGGATTGCCATTACTCTGCCCCCATGTGGATGCTTACTCTCTTTACTGGGGTCCCAATGCCTTCCTGCATGGCTACTTCTATCTCCTCATATGGATACTCTCTTTACCCACTTTGGCACCCCACACCAGGGTGCTCCCTCTGCCCCATCCAACAGGATGTCTACCTGTTGAACAATACCTAATGGCTTTTGGGCTTTGTTGTCCTGGAAGGAAAAGAAAGAGAAAAGAAGGTAAAGAAAAAGAGGAAGAGCTTTAAGTTTAATCTTAGTTTAAATCCCAATTTCAGTCCTAATTTCACTTTGATATGTTACTATGAGACAAACAAAAGGATTCATTAAGTTTTGAAAATTCAGTATTCATGCTAGAAAAGCTAATCCTCTTTCAACCCTGTTAGATTTTTAAGAGCATTATGCTTTATTTTTCCTTACTTTTTACTTCTTTATATAAGAAATTTGGCCACCACTGGATTCAGCCCAAAGAGATTTTAGGTTGGTTTATGCTGAGTTCTACTACTCCATAAGCTACATAATAGAAAAATTGTCTCATAAAATCAATGTCTGATAATAAATCTAGAAATTCTCAATGAACAAAAATTAATAGATGAATATTTAGTCTATATCTGTAACTACATGGCTATTTCAAGTTTCTGGTGTTTGGGCAGGAATATTGAGTTTATTAACTATATCTTGCCAGCTTCATTAATACTCTTAAAAGGATATAAAAATGCATGTTAGTTTATTCTCCTCTCCATTAAAAAATATACCATCTTCTTTCTCTTCCTCACACCTAATTAGGATTAGGTCTAATCCTAAGCGATGAATTATCATATAACTGATTTTACCTTACCTTATGAAGTCATCACTTTAGCTGTCCAAATCTCTTATCTATTACTCTGTTCAACTCCAATCTGAGTCAGTCCTCCTGCCTTTCCTTACTCCGCATTGCACCACCTAGAACTCATCAGCAAAACATTAGAGCCTCAAGAATATTTCCTGATTTTTTTGCTCTGACTAAAATCTAACTACATCTAAGGACCTTACTTCCCTGAAATCCTGTTATTTTGCAGCTATTTTTTTCTCTTCTCATATCCTGTGGTTAATGGAACTTGGAGGAGGGGGTAGGTGCCTGCTTTTATATCTCATGTACACATCTAGATTATTTTTCTTTTCCCAAACTGTCCTAAATTCTGTTATTTTTTCCTAACCAATTCACTACTTTCTGAAGTGGCTATTTAAACCACTATTCTCCTTAAATTTGAAATTCTTCCATCCCCTCTTCACTATTAACTGGTGACCTTGCTCATGCTATTGTCAAGATATAAAAGAGTTATGAGGAACTACCTCATTTACCATGTTTTTTCCTCTCTCCTTTTAAAATGGCTACATTTCTCTCTGCTGCCTGCTGCTATCTAAGACTGATCCTTCCACTTAAACACTTACTGACATTCTTTCTCATTCAAGGACTTTCATCCTACACTTTTCTGTATCTTCCCTTTCCTCCAATTTACCTTACTGTAAGTGGTAACTAGTGTCTAGAATGGCCTCCAATCTTTCCTGTCTCCTGGAATTCCTGTCTCCTGGAATTCACACCTTTGTGTAGTCCCTTTCTACTTTGTATTAGAGTTTGTGTGATCAGTATACTATGGCATAAATAACAATATGTTACTTTTACAATCAGGTTATAAAACACACCGAGGTTTCTGTCTTGGTTGATTTCTCCCTCTCTCTTTTCTTTCCTTTCTCTTTCTCATCATTCACTCCAGAAGCCAGCTGCCATCCTGCTTGGTGAGGCCCACCTGGTGAGAAACTGGAACTTCTTGTCAGTAGCAGTGTGAGTGAGCTTGGGAACAGATCTTCCATACCAGTCACACCTTCAGATGACTGTAATCCCAGCCAACATTTTGACTGTCGCTTTATGAGCTAGAACCGCACAGCTAAGCTACTCTTAGATTTCTGACTCAGAAGCTGTGTGAGCATAAGTGCATTGTTATCAACTGCTAAGTTTTGAGATGATTTGTTATAGATAAATAATATACCATAGAATCAGGCTCGAGGGACTCTTTTCTTTCTTTTTTTTTTTTTTTGAAGGGACAAAGGAATTTATTAAACATGAAAGTACACTCCACAGTGTGGCAGTGGGCCTGAGCTTAGAAGTTCAAGCGCTCTGTCACAGAATTTTGGGGAGTTTAAATACCCCCAGAGGATTCCATGGTTACTTCGGGTATGCCTTATGTAAATGGAGAAGATGAAGTAAAGTTACAAAGACATTTACGACCTATGCCCTATGGACACAATATTTCCTGTTACAGCTGCAGTGTGAATCAGCCTTATGTTCCCTGCCTCCAGACCCTATTTTCCTGCCTCAGGAGGATTGCTTGAGCCTAGGAGTTCAAGTCCAGTCTGGACATCATAGTGAGACCTCTGTCTCTGAAAAAAATTTTTTGAGACAGAGTTTTTCTCTTGTTGCCCAGGCTGGAGTCGAGGGACTCTTTTCAAAACCAGACCCTTCCTTAGTTCTATGTATCCCATCAGCTCCTGTCACATTTCCCTTTTCCTTTTTAAAACATTTCCATTTCTTTCTTTCCTATATTTTTTCAGTCCATTTCAATCAGACTTTTGTTTTTACCACTCTATTCAAATTGCTTGCGTCAAAGGCATTGAAGACTTCAATGTTAACTCCAATGGTAAATTTATATATATTTTTTGTCACAGTTGGCCCCTCCCTTTGGTAATCTTTAACTTGAAGCACTGTCTTTGCATGGTTTCCAGGAAAATCTGGTTTCCATTTTTCACTTCTCCTTCTCCTCATCTTTCAGTGTTGCATTTCCCTGGAGCCGTGTTTTGATTAGTTATTCTGATTCCACACCTACTGATCTTTCAGTTACACCATACTGAATAACAATGAAATGTCAAGCAATGGATAGTTAAAATGTCCCTGAACATAAGAAAATCAGTGTTAAGAGGCTTTTTTTAATTTTTTATTTTTTAATTTGGGCAGGGACTTTGGTCATTCAATAGAACCAAATGTTATTCTGTTTTTCTCAGAATTCTGTCTGACCACTAGTTAGGAATGTGTCCATCCATAACTGCCAGACTAATATAGATATTTATGTATATTTAAAGTTTCATTTTTATTGAGAGTCCTGGTTTGTCCAGTTTCCAGAAGGCTGATTGTGATTCCATCTGAGTAATTGTAAGTTCGAGGCTATAGATTCGGACTGACTTCATTTGCAAAAGAATTAGTTCAAACTTCTGAGTCCGTTGGGCAACATCTGCCCTCAGATACACATTTAGATGTGTGACTCACTTGTTGCTCTGCTTGCAAGAAAGACATTATAGTAGGACACCACAGAAGCTGGAGGTAACCAGGGAGCCACTATGTAGCCGGATATTGACTTTTTCTATACTGCTTGATTGTCTCTGATGAATTCCAGGCTGCTCTACAAGATAAAAGAACAACTTTAGAGCAGCTGAAACTGAATACAAAATGGACTCAGAGGTGAATCATTTATGTTTGTTTACAAGGCTCTTTACTTGTGAACTGAGCCTGTGTGGATTCATCTGTCACAAGGTGAGAACCATACACTCTTGTTTTATGGCTAGTCACTCTCCACCTCTCCAGTCCTCTTTACATATTGACTTTCTTTTGAGGACCCAGCACAGAAGCACTGATATTCCTTAAATAAATATACAAAAGTATATAAATAAAAAGTTTTATGTTATTAATATCATTTGACTAGTTGCAAGGAAGCAGCTGTTATGTAGGTCAATAGATTATACAACATATTCAAAATCAAAATTTGGTGTTAATTTTAATGAATGAGTTAATGTTTTGAAAACTATTTTAAAAGCCTAGAATGAGAATATACAAAAGTGCTGATTAGTGTAAGATTCATAATTGAGTAATAATGCATGTCCTATAATGTCTTAGTCACATCAATGCTCTATAAACTTTGCATTTTACCACAAAAGATACATTAAAATGAATAAAGGTTTGTCTTGATTGACTGTGTTAAGATTATTTAATTCATAGTAAAATTAAAGTGGAACATCCTACCATGGTGAATTTAAACATTATATGAAAAACAATTGAAATTTATGGAGCATATTTTTCCTAATTAAATTATGCTCAGTCTTAGCTAACATGGAGTCACTTAAGTATCACTTTAATATTTTGTATTTAGGTTTCTTTAAATTTGATGAAATTCTGTTCAATTCATTAAACTTTCTAGAGTCATATATTTTATCTATGAAATGGGTGAAGTGAGTACACAGAAACTGGGTGACCAGTACCTTTCCACATACAAAATTATACTATTTTTTAAAATGTGTGTATAATATGCTAGATATAATGTGATGTGATTGTTGCCGGAGGAAATGGAGTGATGACGCAGGATGTTTCCCTCATCCTTTCATGGGACTTGCAACAGGGTACCTCATTTACTCAGCTCACTGCTCTCAACTCCTTGCAGGAGGGAGCACATGAGTGAACAAGGTAGGAACTGGAATACATGAACTCTGGAACCAGCCAGTCACTTTGGCACTGGCAGGAGTGAACTCCACTCACTTGGACCCACTATGTTTCACCCCTTGCAGGAGGGAGTGTGCAGGTGAACGGTTGTAGAAGCCAGGGTGAGCACTTTTGGATGCCAGCAGGAGCAAATTGCATGTGGGCCCCATGGCAGCATCTGGGGGTGGAGGATACCCGCTACGCCTGAAGCCCCAGAGGGCATGTTACAGAGCTCTTTTAGCTCTGCCCTCCACAGACAGCTTAAGTGTTAAAAACTCAGTGGACCCATGGCTTCCCTCCACCAGTGAGGGCAAAGGGCCAGTGTCACAGCCTTTGGTATCCATACTCATGGCTCCTGAGCTCTTGTCTGGCATCCAGGAAAAATGAAGTCACATGGACAAATAGAAGGATGGTAAGTGTGGGGGATTTTATTGCCAATGAAAATGACTCTCAGCTCAAAAGGGGACGGAAGCAGGTGTAGGTAATCTTCCCAAGAAGGCTGCTTATCTCTAGTCGGATTCTTCTCCAAAGTTACACCATCAAGCTGTCCCTCTGAAGTCAAGCTGCTTCTTTCTGATGTCCAGCTGTGGCCTCCAATTCAGCTGCTTCTCCTCTCTGCCAGCTGAGTCTGGGGTCTTTATAGGCACAGGATGGGGCAGGTTAGGGATAAGGGTGGTTGAGGAAAAGGTAACATTTGAGCAGGAAAACATGATATAAATTCTCACTTGGGGCTGAGATCTCAGGCTTTTTGGCTTGAGGGTGGGGCTTTTACCAGGGACCTGTTCTTTTTTGCCTATAATTTCTCTGCCTCCTGCCTCTGTTATTGTAGCAGTGATATGGGATATAGACAGGAGTCAGTATAGCCCCTGCCTTCAAGAAATTCACATTTAGAAATAGGCAAACAAAAAAATGTATTATTACAACATAGAATTAATCAATCATTTTTGAGAACTATAAGCCACATGCTGTAATGAATGTAAGGAAAAAAGGATCATGGCCAGTTTCAAAGATCAAGTTGTGTGTCTAGGTGATTATTGCATTTGAGATGGGTACTAAAGGATGCATACGATTTTGATAGGTAAAGAAGTCAGTGAGAAAAAGATAATTTCCATCTGTAGCAGACATAATCATATAGGAATGGAAACACAGTACATTTTCAGGAAACTTAGAGAATATTCTTCCAGTGTTGTTTAAACACAAGATACATGCAAAGCAATAAGCTAAAAATATAGCTTTAAACCCTGTTGTGGAAAACCTTAATGGCCAAATTGTGAATTTAAACTTAATTTAGTAGGCAAAAAAGAGCTATTAAAAATTTGTAATAGAAAATAGGAATGAATAGGATAATTATTCTTGCGAGGATTTTCAGAGATGAAATTGGGAGGTTGAGGAAAGAGTTAGGATAAAGACAAAAGGAAGGAACCAGAATCAATGAATACCATTTATTCATTTAAAACATTTACTGAGTGTCCACTAAGTGCTAGGTAATGCTGTAAACAGTGCTTCTTCCTTATTGAACACAGTGGAGACAAAATGTACTGATTAATTTTTAAATTTCAATTTAACTTTCAGAGGAAAAATAGAAGATGTGTATCTGCTATGTACTTTTTAAGGACAAGTCACATTTCAACACCTGAATTAGAGAGAAGAGGGTTAAGCTCTGAGTAACCAGTAGTAAAATTTGAGATAATGTCAATTTAACTAGAAAGAGATGTTTTACATAGGATTCCTAGTGGTTGATAGTTTTAATATTTAAAGCCACCAAGCTGGGCAGTTTTAATATGTTGATAAAATAAGAAAATTACTTGGCTTGTGTACATGCCTCAGGCTATAGGGAATGTAAAACAGTTTCTAGTATGACACTGAAGTATATTTCTCAAAGTACGGCCCATAGGTTGATGAATCAGCACCTCTAAGAGGAATAGCTATCTGCTTCCAGTTGCAAAAGACTTTTGTTACTTTAGTAACAAGAAAAAAAAAAAAAAACAGATAATATAAAAATCATACGTTTCTTTGGGGCTATGATGATAACAAGGAAGTCTTGATGAACTGAATTCCAGAGAGGAAGGAGTCTTATTAAGGAGCAGAGAGATTCATACCTGAGGGAACATGTCTGGTTTGGGTTTCTCCACGTGGAACCATTGACCTGACATATCAAGAGATTTTGCAGGGATGAGGGAAAACCAGCTGAGCCTTTAAATAATAATTTAGTAGAATGAATTGCAATCTAGACATAATGAGATTCAGCCTGAAAATTATATCCCTTTGTACAGGCCCTTTGCACAAAAAAAATTTGCCAAGAATTTGCAGGGAAAAGGCTAGAAAGCAGATAATATTTTTGCACAGGCTTTCACATTCCTACAAATTTAGGGCCTTTATAGATTTGAATTAAAGGATGAAAAAAAAAGTTCTAAAAATGTGGCCCAATCCAACCCCCATTTCAAATACTGCGATCTCTGATAATTGTTGTAGGAAGTTGGAGGTTGGGCTAGTAAAGTGAACTCAATCCAATTAAAACTGCAGCCCCACTCAGGCTAAACTCAATTCTTGGAATAATGTTTATGCTCAGCCTCACACTCTAACCTTAAGACATAGGGAAAGACTTTTATTTTCTGAAAACAAAACAAGAGCAAGTGAAACAAAATAACAATATTATATTTTGGTCTCCACTGTATTTTTATATTTATTGTACAGAATACAATAAAAAATTATAAGACATACAAAGAATGGACCTATGCCTGGATCCCACCTACTTCAGATAAATCAAAATCTGTGGAACCAGTAGTTAAAATAGAAAGCTGAAATGGAGGGATTTGCATGTAACAGAAAAGAAAGAAGATAATAGAGATGAGAGAGCTGAAGTTGTCCTCTGACACAAAAACTAGGGAGGTCAAATTAGGAAAGGAAGTGAAAAGCATTAAATTCTACAAAAGAGAAGTGAGATGCAAATTGATTATTTAAAAAAATCATATTTACCTTATTTGTTCATTTCTTACAAAGTAGTCTTTCTTTTTGCCAATTAGAAGAGTAGTTTATTTAAAGTTATAATGTAAAACCTGGAAGTTCTAATTTTCTTTTGCAAATTTGAAAGAATAACTGGATAGTTTAAAAGTTTCTTCTCTTAAAATGCCTTTCTTCTCAAACTAGGTTAGACTATCTCTAATAACAACTTCTCTTATGCTTGCAAAATTAACAATTTGTAATAAAAAAGAGAAAGCATAAATTCTTTCTTGTGACTAATTGTACTTTATTAAGCTATTGATTTTAATCAGAAAGCTAATATGGTAGGCTGCAAGGAATGGAGAATTAAGCAGATGTTCATTGATAACTTGGAAGAGAAAATTCTATTTGTAAAAGCAATGAATATTTCTTCCATTATCCTATTTAAACAGATGTTTTGTCTAATCTGCATTCACTTTACTTACTACCTTATCTTTGACCTTTCCTTTGATGGTATTCATGGAAGAGAATGTCAGTGTTTACCTACCTGCTGTGCTTCCATCTGTCTAAGCAGTGCATGGATACACACAAATTATATTTCATTTGTATGACTTTGAATGACAGAGGAATAACTAAGACTTTATAGACATAGAATAATCAGATATTATCTCTTTAGTCCCAGAATAAACTATAACTTCATCTTACATCTGGACAACTTATGCTAGAAACAGGTGCTTTGAATCACTTCAAACTAGAAACTCTGATTTCCAGAATCTCTAGAGGTTTCTCTAAACAGTTTTTATATTGGCCTGCAAGTTTTGCCATTTTGTTATTATTTTTTTCCACCTGGATGGGTGTTCAGGCTGTGGTAGAAAGAGCAATAGTGATTATTTGTGATATGGGTTGGTTATTTTAACTGTCTAGTCAAATAAGCCCTCATGTTTGGTCTCAGGTGTTTGTTGATGATTTGGAGTTAAAGGCTCACTCTGAAAAGAGCTTGGCTTCTTTGGGAATTATTTTATTGTTCAAATAGCTTGGTAATTTTCCGGATGAACAGGGACCTGAGGCAGATAAAATATCTCTGATAAGGTATTCTCCCATATCTCTTGAATTAAAAATGTATTGCTTGCCCATAGGAGGTTTTAGCTACCAGTATCTTAACTGGAATGAGGAAGATAATTTGCATCTACAGATTGTTTAAAAAAGAAATCTTAAGTCAAGGTCCCACCGCAAAGTTATATATGACATGTAGGGGATCAGGTTAAATAAATATATTATCTATGGGAATAGTTCCAAGATGGTCTGATTAGATAATTCATAGCATAAATTAATTTAATTTTTTAGCACATAGCCTAATCTCTGATTGTATCTTGGGAAATACAAACCTCTCTAGCAGTAAAGGACAAAAAATCTTGGAGTTGTTTTAACTGATATTATTTTTGCACAATTTGGACTTAATATTTCTGAGGACTGACCCATTTGATAAAAATGACATAATAAAACAAATACCTGAAGTCCTCCCCTCTTAATATATCTATCTATATAAAATTTAAGGCAGATAACATAAAGTATATATTTATTATCTATTACTGTGTAGCAAATTGTAGTACAACTCAGTGGCTTAAAACAACGAACATTTACTGCCTCATAGATTCTGAGTGGAGAATCCAGGAATGGCTTAGATGAGTGACTATGGTTCATGGTCTCTTTATAAGGTTACACTCAAGATGTTGGCTGGAGCTTCTGTCATCTGAAGCCATGACTTGGACTGTTATGTTCACTTCCAAGACTGAAACTTTAGAACTGAAAAACATAATATGTGAAATAAAACTGGATGGGCTAAATAGAAGTCTGGAAATGAGAGAGGCTGGTAGAATGGATTAAAATATCAATTATATGCTATCTACTAGGATTATTTCAAATATAATGATGCAAATAGATTGAACATGAAGAATGGAATAAACATAGACCAAGGAAACTAACCAAAAGAAAATTGAAATTGATATACTAATATAATACAAAGTAGCTTTCAGAGCAAATAAAGTTATTAGGACAAAAAGCATTATCACATAATAATAACAAGTCAATTCAACAACAGGCTAGAGCAATCCTAAATGTATGTGTTCCAAACAACAAAGCTTCAAAATTCATGAAGCCAAAATGACAGAGCTTAAATACAAGATAAGATACATGTACAATTATAGCTGGGGACTTGAATGTAAAATGATGAGCAATATAATGTAACCTAAGGATTATGTCAAACTGTAGGGTGAAGTATCCTGCAAGATTATGACAAATAAATCTGCATGTTAATTGGGATCTGGTGCCTAATGCAGTATCTGGAACAGTAAGTGTCAGGTATGGGAAAACCAAATACATTTATTCACTCCATTATTCCAACAATTCCTCAAAAACAATGAAATGAAAACTTTTTTTGGTTGGTAGGCTATTAATTATTGCCTCTATTTCAGAGCCTGCTATTGTTCTATTCAGGGATTCAACTTCTTCCTGGTTTAGTCCTGGGAGGGTGTAAGTGTCCAGGAAATTATCCATTTCTTCTAGATTTTCTAGTGTATTTGCATAGAGGTGTTTATAGTATTCTCTGATGGTAGTTTGTATTTCTGTGGGGTTGGTGGTGATATCCCCTTTATCATTTTTATTGTCTATTTGATTCTTCTCTCTTTTCTTCTTTATTAGTCTTGCTAGTGGTCTATCAATTTTGTTGATCTTTCAAAAAACCAGCTTCTAGATTCATTGATTTTTTGGAGGGTTTTTTGTGTCTCTATCTCCTTCAGTTCTGCTCTCATCTTAGTTATTTCTTGCCTTCTGCTAGCTTTTGAATGTGTTTGCTCTTGCTACTTTAGTTCTTTTAATTGTGATGTTAGGGCGTCAATTTTAGATCTTTCCTGCTTTCTCTTGTGGGCATTTAGTGCTATAAATTTCCCTCTACACACTGCTTTAAATGCGTCCCAGAGATTCTGTTATGTTGTATCTTTGTTCTCGTTGGTTTCAAAGAACATCTTTATTTCTGCCTTCATTTCGTTATGTACCCAGGAGTCATTCAGGAGTAGGTTGTTCAGTTTCCATGTAGTTGAGTGGTTTTGATTGAGTTTCTTAGTCCTGAATTCTAGTTCGATTGCACTGTGGTCTGAGAGACAGTTTGTTATAATTTCTGTTCTTTTACATTTGCTGAGGAGTGCTTTACTTCCAACTATGTGGTCAATTTTGGAATAAGTGTGATGTGGTGCTGAGAAGAATGTATATTCTGTTGATTTGGGGTGGAGAGTTCTGTAGATGTCTATTAGGTCCACTTAATGCAGAGTTGAGTTCAATTCCTGGATATCCTTCTTAACTGTCTGTCTTGTTGATCTGTCTCATGTTGACAGTGGGGTGTTAAAGTTTCCCATTATTATTGTATGGGAGTCTAAGTCTCTTTGTAAGTCTCTAAGGACTTGCTTTATGAATCTGGGTGCTCCTGTATTGGGTGCATATATATTTAGGATAGTTCTTCCTGTTGAATTGATCCCTTTACCATTATGTAATGGCCTTCTTTGTCTCTTTTGATCTTTGATGGTTTAAAGTCTGTTTTATCAGAGACTAGGATTGCAACCCCTGCTTTTTTTTTTTTTTGTTTGTTTTCCATTTGCTTGATAGATCTTCCTCCATCCCTTTATTTTGAGCCTATGTGTGTGTCTGCAGGTGAGATGGGTCTCCTGAATACAGCAAACTGATGGGTCTTGACTCTATATCCAATTTACCAGTCTGTGTCTTTTAATTGGAGCATTTAGTCCATTTACATTCAAGGTTAATATTGTTATGTGTGAACTTGATCCTGTCATTATCATATTAGCTGGTTATTTTGCTCACTATTTGATGCAACTTCTCCTAACATCAATGGACTTTCCATTTTGACGTGTTTTTGCAATGGCTGGTACCTGTTGTTCCTTTCCATGTTTAGTGCTTCCTTCAGGATTTCTTGTAGGGGAGGCCTGGTGGTGACAAAATCTCTAAGCAGTTGCTTGTCTGCAAAGGATTTTATTTCTCCTTCACTTATTAAACTTAGTTTGGCTAGATATGAAATTCTGGGTTTAAAATTCTTTTCTTTAAGAATGTTGAATATTGGCCCCCACTCTCTTCTGGCTTGTAGAGTTTCTGCAGAGACATCTGCTGTTAGTCTGATGGGCTTCCCTTTGTGTGTAACCTGACCTTTTTCTCTGGCTGCCCTTAACATTTTTTCCTCCATTTCAACATTGGTGAATCTGACAATTATGTCTTGGAGTTGCTCTTCTTGAGGAGTATCTTTGTGGCGTTCTCTGTATTTCCTGATTTTGAATGTTGGCCTGCCTTACTAGGTTGAGGAAGTTCTCCTGGATGATATCCTGCAGAGCGTTTTCCAACTTGGTTCCCTTTTCCCCCTCACTTTCAGGCACACCAATCAGATGTAGATTTGGTCTTTTCACATAATCCCATACTTCTGGGAGGTTTTGTTCATTTCTTTTTACTCTTTTTTCTCTACACTTCTCTTCTTGCTTCATTTCATTCATTTGATCTTTAATCGCTGATACTCTTTCTTCCAGTTGATTGAGTCAGTTACTGAAGCTTGTGCATTTGTCACATAATTCTCATTTTATGGTTTTCATCTCTATCAGTTCTTTTAAGGTCTTCTATGCATTGATTATTCTAGTTATCCATTCATCCATTCTTTTTTCCAGGTTTTTAGTTTCTTTGCGCTAGTTACATTGTTCCGCCTTTAGCTCTGATCAGTTTGATTGACTGAAGCCTTCTTCTCTCAACTTGTCAAAGTCATTCTCCATCCAGCTTTGTTTTGTTGCTGGCGATGAGCTGCGTTCCTTTGGAGGGAGAGATGAGCTCTGATTTTTTGAATTTCCAGTTTTTCTGCACTGCTTTTTCCCCATCATTGTGGTTTTATCTGCCTTTGGTCTTTGATGATGGTGATGTACTGATGGG
Source organism: Macaca fascicularis (assembly GCF_037993035.2). NCBI lineage: Eukaryota > Metazoa > Chordata > Mammalia > Primates > Cercopithecidae > Macaca > Macaca fascicularis. The sequence continues at coordinate 52,093,093 of NC_088390.1, forward strand.
GTTTTGGTGTGGGTGTCCTTTCTGTTTGTTAGTTTTCCTTCTAACAATCAGGACCCTCAGCTGTAGGTCTGTTGGAGTTTGCTTGAGGTCCACTCCAGACCTGTGCCTGGGTATCAGCAGCAGAGGCTGCAGAAGATAGAATATTGCTGAACAGCGAGTGTTGCTGTCTGATTCTTGCCCTGGAAGCTTCGTCTCAGCAGACTGTGTGAGGTGTTGGTCTGCACCTAATGGGGGATGTCTCCCAGTTAAGGTACTCAGGGGTTAGGGACCCACTTGAGCAGGCAGTCTGTCTGTTCTCAGATCTCAACCTCCATGTTGGGAGATCCACTGCTCTCTTCAAAGCTGTCAGACAGGGGCATTTACCTCTGCCGAGGTTTCTGCTGCTTTTTATTTAGCTATGCCCTGTCCCCTAAGGAGGAGTCTACAGAGGCAGGCCGGCCTCCTTGAGCTGTAGTGGGCTCCACCCAATTAGAGCTTCCCTGTGGCTTTGTTTACCTACTTAAGCCTTTGTTTACCTACTTAAGGGGTGCCGTTTACCTACGGATGCCCCTCACCTAGTCTCGCTGCAGCCTTGCAGTTAGATCTCAAACTGCTGTGCTAGCAATGAGGGAGGCTCTGTGGGTGTGGGACCCTCTGGGCCAAGTGTGGGATATAATCTCCTGGTGTGCCATTTACTAAGACCCTTGGTAGAGCAATGTATTGGGTGGGAGTTACCCGATTTTCCAGGTGTTGTGTGTCTAAATTTCCTTTGGCTAGGAAAAGGAATTCCCTTCCCCCTTGCGCTTCCCAGGTGAGGTGATGCCTCACCCTGCTTCAGCTCTTGTTGGTTGGGCTGCACCCGCAGACCAGTGCCAACTGACTGACACGCCCCAGTGAGATGAACCCGGAACCTCAGTTGAAAATGCAGAAATCGCCCATCTTCTGTGTCGCTCACACTAGGAGCTGAAGGCTGGAGCTGTTCCTATTCAGCCATCTTGGGCGCACACCGCCCCCCTACCCTCCGTTTCTTTTTTTTAAATACCAGTACCATGCTGTTTTGGTTACTATAGCTCTGTAGCACAATTGGAAGTCGGGTAATGTGATTCTTCCAGGGTTGTTCTTTTTGATTAGAAAAGCTTTGGCTATTTGGGATCTTTTGTGGTTCCATATAAATTTTAGGATTTGTTTTTTGATTTCTGTGAGTAATGTCATTGGTATTTTGATAGAGATTACATTGAATCTGTAGATTGCTTTGGGTAGTATGAAGCTTTTGAAAATGTTGATTCTTTCAGTCCGTGACTATGAAATATTTTTCAAGGTTTTTGTTTCCTCTTCAATTTTTTTCATCAGTGTTTTATACATTTTATTGTATAGACCTTTCACTTCTTAATTTCTAGGTATTTAATTTTATTTGTGGCTATTATAAATGGGGTTAAATATTAAATTTATTTTGCAGATTTTTCACTGTTTACATATAGAAAAGCTAGTGATTTTTGTATATTGACTTTGTATCCTGCAACTTTACTGAATTTGTTTATAAATTCTAAAGTGTTTTCCCTGAAGTCCTTAGGTTTCTTCAAATATAATAACATATCATCTACAAACAAGGATAATTTGACTTCTCCATTTCCAATTTGGATGCCGTACATTTCTTTCTCTTTTCTGATTGCTCAAGATAGGACTTTCAGTACTATGTTGAATAATAGTGGTAACAGTGGACATACCTGTCTCTTTTCAGACCTTAGAGGAAAGGCTTTCAGTTTTCCCCCATTTATTATTATGCCAGCTGTGAATCTGTCTTATGTAGATTTTATTATGTTGGGTTATGTTTATTTTATACAAAGGTTTTTTAGGTTTTTCATCATGAAGGGATGTTTAATTTTATCAAATGCTTTTTCAGCATCAATTGAAATTATTATATGGTTTTTGTCCTTCCTTCTGTTGATATGATATATCACATTTATTGATTTGCATATATTGGGATAAATCCTGATTGGTCATAATGAATAATCTTTTAGATGTATTGTTGAATATGGCTTGCTGGTATTTTGTTGGGGATGTTAGCATCAATATTCATCAGATATATTGGCCTGTAGTTTTCTTTTTTTGATGTGTCTCTGGCTTTGGTATCAGGGTAATATTGACCTCATAGGATGAGTTAACAAGTATTGTCTCTTCCCTATATTTTTCAGAGCAGTTAGAATAGTAATGGTATTAGTTATTCTTTAAATATTTGGTAGCATTCAACAGTGAAAACATTGGGTCCTGGGCTTTTCTTTCTGGGAATTTTTTTTTATTACTTTGATCTCATTGCTTGTTACTGATCTGTTCAGGGTTTGGATTTCTTCATGGTTCAGTCTTAACAGGTTGTATGTGTCCAGGAATCTGTACATTTTTTTTCTAGATTTTTCAATTTATTGGCATATGGTTGCTTATAGTAATCACTAATGATCCTTTGTTGTAATTGCCTTCAGCATCTTTGTCATAAAATATTTGCCAGTTACTATGTCCAGAGTGGTATTGCTCAGGTTGTCTTCCAGAATTTTTAGTTTTGTGTTTTATATTTAAGTCTTTAATCCATCCTGAGTTGATTTTTATATATGGTGAAAGGAAGGGGTCCAGTTTCAATCTTCTGCATATGGCCAGCCAGTTATCCCAGCACCATTTATTGAATAGATAGTTTTTCCCTATTGCTTGTTATGTCAGCTGTGTCAAAGATCAGACTGTTGTAGGTGTATGGCCTTATTTCTGGGCTCTCTATTCTGTTCCACAGATCTATGTATCTGTTTTTGTACCAGTACCACCATGAGATTTAGTTACTGTAGCCATGTAGTGTAGATTGAAGTCAGGAAACATGCCTCCAGCTTTATTCTTTTTCCTTAGGATTGCCTTGGCTATTCAGGTGGTTTTTTTTGTTGTTGTTTTGTTTTTTGTTTTTTTTCTTTTGTTCTATATGAATTTTTTAAAGCTTTTTACTAGCTCTGTGAAGAATGTCATTGGTAGTTTGATAGGAATAGCATTGAATCTGTGGAATAGCATTGAATCTGCAAATTGCTTTGGGCATTATGGCCATTTAAACGATATTGATTCTTTCTATCCATTAACATGGATTTTTTTTTTTTCATTTGTTTGTGTCATCTGTGTTTTCTTTGAGCAGTGTTTTGTAGTTCTCCTTGTAGATATCTTTCACCTCCCTGGTTAGCTGTGTTCTTAGGTATTTTATTCTTTTTTGTGGCAATTGTGAATGGCATTGCATTCCTGATTTAGTTCTCACCTTGACTATTATTGGTGTATAGAAATGCTAGTGATTTTTTTCACGTTGGTTTTGTATCCTGAGACTGCTGAAGTTGTTTATCAGCTTAAGGAGCTTTTGGTCTTAGACTATGGGTTTTGTTGTTGTTGTTGTTGTTGTTGTTTTTTTTTTTTTTTTTTTTTTATAGTAAGTATAGAATCATGTTGTCTGGAAACCAGGATAGTTTGACTTCTTTTCTTTCATATTTGGATGCTCCTTATTCCTGTTTCTTGCCTGATTGCTCTAGCCAGGACTTTCAATACTATGTTGAATAGGAATGGTGACAGACGGCATCCTTGTCTTGTGCCAGTTTACAAGGGGAATGCTTCCAGCTTTAGCCCATTCAGTGTGATGTTAGCTGTGGGTGTGTCATAAATGACTTATTTCCTTCATTGGAAATAATTGCTCCTTGGAACCAACTCAAATGTCCATCAATGATAGACTGGATTAAGAAAATGTGGCACATATAACCATGGGATACTATGTAGCCATAAAAAAGGATGAGTTCATTTCCTTTGCAGGGTCATGAATAAAGCTGGAAACCATCATTCTGAGAAAACTATCACAAGGATGGAAAGCCAAACACCACATGTTCTCACTCATAGGTTGTAATTGAACAACGAGAACACATGGACACAGGGTGGGGAACATCACACACTGGGGCCTCTTCAGGGGATGGTGGGTGGTTTTGGTTCCATATGAACTTTAAAGTAGTTTTTTCCAATTATGTGAAGAAAGTCATTGGTAGTTTGATGGGTATGGCATTGAATCTATAAATTACCTTAGGCAGTATGGCCAATTTTACGATATTGATTCTTCCTATCCATAAGCATGGAATGTTCTTCCATTTGTTTGTGTCCTATATTGAAAGCTCTTCCTTCAATACCTAGGTTATTGAGAGTTTTAACATTAAGTGATGTCGAATTTTATTGAAAGCCTTTTCTGCATGCGTTGAGACAATAGTGTGGTTTTTGTCTTTAGTGCTGTTTATGTGATGAATCACATTTATTTGTTTATATTGAACCAAACGTGTGTCCCAGGGATAAAGCCTACTTGATTGTAGTGAATAGGCTTTTTGATGTGCTTCTGGATTTGGTGGGCAATACTTTTGTTGAGGATTTTTACATCTATTTTCATCAAGGATATTGGCCTGAAGTTTTCTGTTTTTGTTGTGTCTTTTCCAGGCTTTGGTATCAGGATGATTCTGGCCACATAAAGTGAGTTGGGGAGGACTCCCTCCTCTTAGTTGTTTGGAATAATTTCAGTAGAAATGGTGCCAGCTCTTCTTTGCACATCTGGTAGAATTTGGCTGTGAACACATCTAGTCCTGGGTGTTTTTGTTTGGTAGTCTGTTTAGTACTGATTCAATTTCAGAGCTCACTATTGGTCTGTTCGGGGAATCAATTTCCTCTTGGTTCAGTCATGGGAGGGTGTCCAGGAAGTTATTCATCTCTTCTAAGTTTTCTAGTTTGTGTGCGTAGAGGTGTTTATAGTTGTCTCTGATGGTAGTTTGCATTTCTGTGGTGTTGGTGGTAACATTCTCTGTGTTGTTTCTAATTGTGTTTATTTGAATCTTTTTTCCTTTCTTCCTTATTCATCTGGCTAGTGGCCTATCTTACTATCATTTTTTAAAAAGTCAACTTCTGATTTGGTAATGTTTTGAATAATCTTTCATGTCTTCATCTCCTTTAGTTCAGCTCTGACTTTGGTTATTTCTTGTCTTCTGCTAGCTTTGGGGTTGGTTTGCTCTTGGTTTTTTGGTTGTTTTAGTTGTGATGTTAGGTTGTTAATTTGAGATGTTTCTAACTTTTTGGTGTGGGCATTTATTGCTATAAATTTCACTCTTAACTCTGCCTTAGCTGTGTCCCAGAGATTCTGGTATGTTGTATCTTTGTTCTCATTGGTTTGAAAGAGCTTCTTGATTTCTGCCTCAATTTCATTATTTATACCAAAGTTATTCAGGAGCAGTTTGCTTAATTTCCATGTAAATGCATGGTTTTGAGCAAAAATTTTAGTCTTGATTTCTAATTTGATTGCACTGTGGTCTGAGAGTATGTTGGGCATAATTTCATTTCTTTTGCATTTGCTGAGGATTGTTTTATGTTTAATTGTGTGATTGGATTTAAAGTATGTGTCATGTGGTGATGAAATGTATATTCTGTTGTTTTTGGGTGAAGAGTTCTATAGAGCTCTGTCAGATCCATTTGGTTCAATGTTGAGTTCAGTTCCTGAATATTTTTATTAATTTTCTACCTTGATGATCTCTGTAATACTGTCAGTGGAGTGTTGAAGTCTCCCACTATTATTCTGTGGTAGTCTAAGTCTGCAGGAAAGTCTCTAAGTACTTGTTTCTGTGTTGGGTGCGTATATATTTAGGAGATATATATATATATGTATATATGCATATATATTTTTGTTGAATTCAACCCTTTGCCATTATGTAATGTCCTTGTGTTTTTTGATCTTTGTTGTTTTAATGTCTATTTTATCCATATTAGAATTGCAACCCTTGTTTTCTGATTTCCATTTGCTTGAAAGATTTTTCTCCCTCTCTTTATTTTAAGCCTATGGTGTCATTGCATGTGAGATGGGTCTCTTGAAGGCAGCATATTATTGAATTTTGCTTTTTTATCCAGCTTGCCACGCTGTGCCTTTTAAATGGGACATTTGGCTCATATACGATTATGGCTAGTATTTATATGTTTGGGTTTGATATTGTTATTGTGTTGTTAGCTAGTTATTGTGCTGGCTTGTTTGCCTGGTTGCTTTATGTTGTCACTGGTCTGTACTTAAGTGTGTTTTTGTATTGCCTGGTAATAGTCTTTCCTTTCCATATTTGATGCACCTTTTGAGATCTCTTGAAAGGTGGGTCTCGTAGCAAACTTCTTCAATGTTTACTTATCTGAAAGGATCTTTTCTCTTTCACTTAGGAAGTTTAGTTTGGCTGGATATAAAATTCTTGGTTGAAGATTTTTTTCTTTAGGAATGTTAAATATAGGCCCTCAATCTCATCTGGCTTGTAGGACTTCTGCTGAGAGGTCTACTGTTAGCTTTATGGGGCTCCCTTTGTGGGTGGCCTGCTCTTTCTCTCCAGATGCTTTAATGTTATTTTTCATTTTGACCTTGAAAAATCTGATGATTACGTGTTGTGAAGATTATTTTCTTATGTAGAATCTTGCAAGGGTTCCCTGTATTTCCTGAATTTGACTGTTGGCCTCTTTAGTGAGGTTGGGGAAGTTTTCATGGATGATATCCTGAAATATGGTTTCCAAGTTGTTTGTGTTCTCCTTGCCCCTTTCAGGGATGCCAGTGGTTCATATATTTGGTCTCTTTGCATAATCTCATATATCTCAGAGGTTTCATTGATTCCTTTTATTTTCATATAACTTTTATTTTAGAAAGCCAGTCCTGAAGTTCTGAGATTCTCTTTTCAGCTTTGTCTATTCTGCTCTTAATACACGTGATTGCATTTTGAAATTCTTGTAGTGTGATTTCAGCTCTATCAGAGCAGTTAGATTCTTTTTTCTACTAGTTATTTCATATGTCAGCTCCTGTATCAATTTTTCGTGACTCTTAGTTTTCTTGGGTTGGGTTTTGTCATTCTGAATCTTGATGATCTTTGTTCCTATCCATATTCTGAATCTTATTTCCATCATTTCAGTCAACTTAGTCTGGATAAGAATCCTTGTTGGAGAACTAGTGCTGTCGTTTGTAGGAAATAAGTCTGGCCATTTCAGTTGCCAAAGTTCTTGCATTGTTTCTTTTCAGAGGTTCCACTGGCTCTGTGTCACTACTGGGTGGGCTGTTATTCTGCCCTACTTTTCTTTGTTCTTCTTTAGTCGAGTTTTTTTCTTGATGAATCCTCTTATGTGTACCTGGATGTTTCAGTTGAAGGTGCTATATTTACTCATCCTATTTATCTCCATGAGAGTGACATACACTAGCTGCCTTTGGTTGACCATTCTTCTCCACCAGCTATCTGAATTTCCAAATCATGTACTGTGCACCTACATTCTTGTGCTTTCCTCCAAGTGAGGGATCTTTCAGGTTCTCCCCATCCTTTTATTTTCAGTCTATGTGTTTTTATTGGTGAAGCATGCTTCTTGTGGGCAACAGATCAAAGGGTCTTGTTTTTTTCACGATTCAGCCACTCTATTTCTTTTTATTGGAATGTTTAGTACAGTTTCATTCAGTGTAATTATTGATAACTGAGGACACGCTTCTGCCATTTTGTCATTTATTTTCTGATTGTTTTGTGGTCTTCTTTCTTTCCTTCTGGTGTTCCTTTAGTGAAAGTAATTTCCTCTAGTGATATAACTTAATTTCTTCCTTTTTATTTCTTGTGCATCCATTGTATATTTATGGTGTGAAGTTATCACGAAGCTTGAAAATGCTATTTTATAACCCACTATTTTAGCCTGATAACTACTTAACATTGTTTGTATAAACAAACAAGCAAAAAGAAAACTAATATAAATCTTATCCTTTAACTTCATCTCCCACTTTTTAACTTTGTAGTATTTCTATTTATATCTAATTGCACTATGTATTGATAAATTATTGTTATTTTTTATTGGTTTATTGTTTAGTCTTTCTGTTTATGATAAGAGTAGTTTACAAACCACATTTACAGTGTTATAATATTCTGTGTTTTTCTGTGTACTTACTATTACCAGTGAGTTTTGTACATTCAGTTGATTACTTATTGCTTATTAACATCCTTTTATTTCTGATTGAAATAATACCTTTAGCATTTCTTGTAGGACAGGTCTGGTGTTGATTAATTCACTTAGGTTTTGTTTGTCTGGGAAAGTATTTCTGTTTTATGTTGGAAGGATATTTTCACTGGATATACTATTGTAGGGTAAAAGTTTTTTTTTTTTTCTTTGGCACTTTAAATATGTCATACCACTCTCTCCTGGCCTATAAGGTCTCCACTGAAAAGTCTTCTGTCAGACATATTAGAGCTCCATTGTATGTTATTTGTTTATTTTCTTTTGCTGCTTTTAGGATCCCATCTTTACTCTTGATCTTGATCTTTGGGATTTTCATTTTAAATGTCTTGAGGTAGTCTTCTTTGGGTTAAATCTTCTTGGCATTCTATAACCTTCTTGTACTTGGATGTTGATATTTCTCTAGGTTTGGGATCTCCTGCTGTACCTCCTCTTTAAGGCCAATAGCTCTGATATTTTCCCTTTTGAGGCTATTTTCTAGATTCTGTAGAAGTGCTCCATTGTTTATTCTTTTTTATTTTGTTTCCTCTGTGTATTCTCACATAGCCTGTCTTCAGGCTCACTAATTCTGTCTTCTGCTTGATCAATTCTGCTATTAAAAGACTCTGATGCATTTGCCAGTATGTCTGTTGCATCTTTCAGCCCCAGACTTTCTGATTGATTCTTTTATATTATTTTGATCCCTTCATTAAATTTATCTGATGGAATTCTGAATTCCTTCTCTGTGTTATATTGAATTTCTTCAAGTTTCCTCAACACCACTATTTTGAATTCCTATCTGAAAAGTCACATATCTTTGTTTCTCCAAGATTTTTCTCTGGTTGCTTATTTAGTTCATTTTGTTAGGTCATGGTTTTCTGGATGGTGTTGATGCCAGTAGATGTTCTTCAGTACGTGGACATTAAAGAATTAGGTATGTTTTATAGTCTTCAATGTCTGGGCTTGTTTGGACCCATTCTTTTTGGGAAGGCTTTCCAGATCTTAGAAAAGACTTGGGTGTTGTGATCTAAGCTGTATCTGCTTTAGGGAGCACCTAATCCCAGTAACACGTTCTTGCAGACTCATATAGGTACCGCCTTGATGGTCTTGAACAAGATCCAGGAGGATTCTGTGGATTACCAGAAAGAGACTCTTGTTCCCTTTTTTCACTTTCTCAAAAATAAAATAAAAAATAAAAATAAAAACAAACAAACAAAAAAGAGTCTCTCTTTGTTATGAGCCACCTAAAGCTGGGAGCAGAGTGATACAAACATCCCTACAGCCACCACATCTGTGACTGCACTGGGTCAGACCTGAATGCAGTGCAGCACTATGCCTCCCACGAGGCCTGCATTGACCACTCCCTGGCTACTGCCTATGTTTTCTCAAGGCCTTGGGGTTTTGCAATTAGCAGGTTGCAAACCCAGCCAGGTCTACGTTCTTCCCTTCATGGCGGCAGGTTCCCCCATGCCTCAGATGGATTAGAAGTGCCATTTAAAAGTCAAGGGCTAGGGTCAAAAACCTTAGAAGTCTACCTGGTGTTCTAGCTGAGCTGGCAGTCATACCACAAGATGCAATTTTTCCCACTCTTTCCCTTTTCCAAAGGCAGAGGAGCCTCACCCCGTAACTACCACTATAAGCCAGCCACAGAGAGTACTGACAGACTACTACCAATGTTTCCATAAGACCCAGTGGCTCTTAAGTCAACTTGTAGGGAAGGCTGCCTGGCTTTGGATTCACCTCTTCAAGGCAGTGGGCTCCCTTTTGGTCAAGGGCAGGTCCACAGATAGGGTCCAGGAGTCAAATCCTGAAATCAGGTATCCCAAAAGCCCACATTGTGCTCTACTCCACTGTGGCTGAATTGGCACTTGAGACGCAAAATAAAGACTGCTTTACTCTTCCCTCTGGTTTTCTGGAGCAGAAGGGGTATTGACCCATAACCACCAGAGCTGGTAATGTGCTAAGTCTCACCTGAAGCCAATAACTCTCAGAGGCTCACCCAAAGCCCTCATCTTAATATCTGGGTATCACTGCTGGTTATTCAGGGCCCAAGAGCTTTTCAGTTAACAGATAATGAATGCTGCCAGGACTGGGTCCTTTCCTTCAAGGAAGTGAGATTCCTTCTTGCCCAGGAGTTGTCTAGAAGTGTCATCCAAACTAGGGCATGGGAACAGGGGCCTCACAACTCTGACCAGTGTGATATACTGCTGTGGCTTAGCTGGTATCCAAGATGCAAGATGAAGTCTTCCCCACTCTTTCCTCTTCTCTCTTCAAACAGAAGGAAGGGATCTCTTTTCAAGCCATGAACTGTGCAGCCTGCAGTTAGGGGAAGGGTAATGCCAGCACTCCCTCAGCTGTCCCATCTGGTGTCTTGGTAGGTCATGTGCCCATCAAGTCCACTGTCTCTGGGCCTAGTTCAGCAATAAGACTCACTATGAGTTGCAGTCCTTATGGCCTAGACTGCCTTTCAAGTTTATTTAGATCACAGAGCACTTTAGCCTGTGGTGGTGAGGTCTGTGGGAACTCAAGTTTGGACCACTGGGATTGGCGATTCCCCTCTGGCTAGGGCTGATTTAAATGCTCGCTCCATGGGTGAGCAACAGCTGAGTTTGCTTCTGTTTTCCTTTCTGCTCTAACAGGACAGCACTAAGTTTAATGCCTCTCAATTACTGTGTTCTCCCTCCCCCAGCACCCAGAGATGCTCTCTGTACCATGACTTTACTGCTAAGGTTGGACAGGTGTTGAGGTTGGGGCCATGTTGACAATTCAAGACTGTTTCTCTGTCTCTTCAATGCTTCTTTCAGTGACAATGGAGTTAAAACTAGGTACGATGAAGGCTCACCTGATTTTTGGTTCTCATGAAAGTGTTTCTTCTGTGTAGATAGATCCTAAATTGGTGGCCAGTGGAGAGGATGTATGGTGGAGTTTTCTATTCTGCCATCTTGCTCAGCTTCTCTTGCTTCTGATTCTTAAATGGAACAGGTATCTTTCTCAAAACACAATTCAGAGCTACATTTAAAATAATTAAGATGAGGCATGACTAGACCTTCTGAGTTGCCAGTCATATTCTATTCTTGACCTGGGTAAGGGTTACTTAGATGTAGTCACATTTTTTATGACTCATTTATGAGATATGCATTTTTTCCTGTGTGTCACATTGCAATTTTAAAAGGTTATAAATGAAAAATAAATGGAATATAATGTTTTAAAAACAGATTTATACTGTTTATATATAAAGTGAATTTTAATTGTGATAAAGGTCTTCCGGATGCTTTGACAAATACCTCTCAGTTTCAAAAAGACCACAGGTCTTTAAAAACCTCTTGTGTTAGAGTTGCTAATAGAATCCTCAAACACATTGCAAACTAAGGCTGATTCTGCCTGTTTTCCAGCCTTTGCAAACTTTTTGTTCTCACAGCTGTTACTTTACCTTATTTCCTGATGGCAGTCTGTCAAAGTCTCTTGAACTTACTTATTCCTAAGCAGAAGAGGTTTAAGGAGACTTAAACTAACATTTTGTGAGTCAGAATCTGGTTAGTCTTGCTGTTAGTCTAGTTCTCATTATGCGCCCCAGTTCTGAAAATTTTACTTCCATCTTGTTTCTGGACTTCGGTTCTGACTTCATGACCTGCCACTTACTCTATTATTTGTAATGTAAACCCTGCTTTTCTCTGCTTCATTTTCCTCTGCTTCCCTAGTGTCTGATATCATCTGCCTAAATCCTAGCTCAGTATTTGGTCTCTTCCTACCACTTGACAAACTTGACAAGTCCTCTTTATTCAGTAGTTAGTGTTGGTGGGTTCCAAGATATTATCTATCCCTATTTGCCTATTGCCTTTTCTGCCAACTTTCTCTCTCTATATATAAACATATATATCTTTTGTGGGCTTCCATTACCTCTAACACCTATTGCTTTTTTCTGTTTCTACTTGTTGTCTCCTTTCAAATGGTCCTGTTCTTGGCATTTCTGTTTGTTGTATTGTGCTTCTTCCTAGGACCTACTGTACACAGAATTTATGAAGAGAGAATATTAGAGATGGAAAAAATGCCAGAATAAATGTGTATAACCTTCCCTTTTATACAGGAGAAGACTGAGGCTCAGCTAAACATTTAGCTGAATGATATTTTCATGTATTACAGTAACAGGATGATATTTTTAAAACACTTTCAGAAATGTTTTCCTTTGTGATCATCTGTTTTTTTTTTTTTCTCAAGAAGATGTCTCAATGTGTCTATCTGAAGACAGCTTCATAGATCAGAGCATCCAAATCCTGAAGCAGTTACAAAAATTTCTAGAGCTCTGATGGTTTGGTAGAAACCTGGTCTTGGGATAGAGAGACCACATTTAGGGACCTCGACTTTGGAGGCTTTTGCAAGGGACATTGATTTTAGCAGTTGGTGCCAGTAAATGCCTAAATCATAATATGAGACTAGCCACATCTGAGTAGGTACCAACATTAGATGCTGAGTGACCATGAAGCGTGTGAAATATCTCAGAGAAGGCCAACAAGGACTCAGAGGACTGCACGTGGAAGAGAGTCCCCTTCCCATTCAGTGCCAGTTTATAGGTAAGCCTCTCATTTCTACCTTGAGAAGAAAAAGACAACAAAGGAAAGCCCTTGAATAGTTTTTTTTTTTTTTTTTAAAAAAAGACCTAATATTAAATTTGAATTTTAAATGAATTAAAGATTTAGCCAATAGGTTTAGAATGGATAAAACTGAATTACTGTTAGTGAGCTTAATATTTGTTTCTTCTTTAACCAAAATGGTAATTTAAAAGCAAGTGGTATATAATTTCAAGAAAATAAATGTGTAATATTTTGCGTGTCAGCTTTGAAGGAGATTTTTATAGGCTGGAAGAAAGGTTGAAGAGAATGGTGTGTGAGACTCTGGGGACCCACAAATAGTGAGTGCCCTAGGGAGATAGCAGAGGGGAATGGAGTCACAGAAAATAACAGAAGACTTCCAGACCTGAATGACTGATGTGGACAGGGACAGTAAGTCTCTTAGAACAGGGGTAGCCTGTGTGGACAGCTGATCAATAACACATTACTTGGAATTATAGTTCTAGATGCAATAATTGTGGTATAACTTAGGGTTTCCTAAGATTATCTTAGAATGCTTCCTACTAGCCTAGTGAGAGAGGAGCTAAGTTCAAAATTAAATTGATGTGGAGAACATTTTAAAATGGGATTTGATGTGTCCCTGTTTGTAAGTAGAAATATATTCCTGTGATTATTACCTAGGCATAATGACAAAGGAAGAAAGAGAAAGAAGGAGAGAGAGAGAGAGGAAAGCAAGCAAGTAAGCAAGCAAGAAAGACAGACAGACAGACAGACAGACTTGTGTAGCTCCACATTTCTCTTGAGTTTGAATTGTCAAGTTGCTCCGCAAAATGCCACTCAAAATCTGATGCTTTCTGTTTAGGCCTCAAACCTGTGGGAACCTAACTATACAAAAGTGAAAACTCAAAATGTAGTCCCCAAATTTAAAAAGCAGTCCAGTGAAATCAGATCAAATAGAAGTCCATCTGGTTCACCACTACATCATGCCTGCGATTACTCTCAGGTGTACAAATGCAGCTGAGTGGAAATGTGAATATTAATTGCTTGTATCCTGCCAGTCTCCTTGATTCCTCTGGGTCTTTGAAGAAAATAAACATTGTGCATATCTCTCAGGAATATAATCCATCTGGTTTGAGGGAAATGACATTATCTCTCAGCAGATGTAGAAGATTTTAAACTACAACTGCTCTGCTGAAAAACTTAGGCAGAACACCTCTAATCAGACCCCAGAGGAAAGAAAGGGACATGTTACCCAAGAAAGCTTTTGTCGTCTCTTCATGTTGCGTACTGAGCTGAGAATATCCTGGCTTATGATGATGACTGGGTGATTTCTGGACCAAATCATTACCCAGTCTTGTGAAGAAAAACCCACCACTCGTGTTTGCGTTGGTTTGTAAGGAAAGTCAAATAATTGACTTTTCAAAAAAACTAATTCAGTGTTTTTCAGAATCATTGGGGCAGTCTTTTCAAAATATGAATGCTGAACAGTAGATCTGCTTAGTCAGAACCTCTGAAGTTGGGGGGACTGGCAGATAAAGGGTAAAGACCTACCTTGGGCAAAGGACAACAGAGATATACACAGCATTACTATGGATATCTCATTCTCATTCTCTATTATGGGTTTTTTTTTTTTTCTTTTTGAGACAGGGTCTTCTCTGTTGCCCATGATCTCTGTGGCATGATCATGGCTTGCTGCAGCCCCATCCTCCTGGGCTCAAGAGATCCTCCTACCTCAGTCTCCCAAGTAGCTGAGACCACAGTTATGCACCACCATGCCCAGCTAATTTTTTAATTTTTCTAGAGACAATTTCTCCCTATGTTGCCCAGGCTGTTCTTGAACTCGTGGGCTCAAGCCATCCTCCCACCTTGACCTTCCAAAGTGCTGTGAATACAGGTGAGCCACTGAGCCCGGCCTTCTGTGACATTTTATAGTTCCTCTGGCATCCACATCTGTGGTTTCATTTCATTCTTCCCACAGTCATGTGAAGCAGGAAGAATGGGTGCCCAAGAATTTTATGAGTCTTTTTTTCTGGTTGATTTATGCTCTGGTTTCACCCCTGTAGTCCATCCCCCACATTATGGTGAGAGTAATCTATTTAACATGTACATTTTATCAACTATTACTGCTCAATTATTTTTCTAAATGACTCCTCATTACCATTACCATAAATATCACTTTTCTCAAAGGACAAAAAATGTTAGTGATAATCTGTTCTCTTCAAACCAGCCTGGTCTAATCTCTCTCCTTCCCTCATGGTATATGAATCTTTAACAATAGTGACTTGTCCTTTACCCTGCATATGTCAGAAAGTCTTTAACAAACTCAGCCTCCAAGGTCTTCCTCCCAGGCTTCATGCCTGGTTAATCCTCACTCATTCGGTTACATTTCTGCCTGATGAATATTTTCTCTCAATTCATAGCTTAATCTCAGCAGACAGACTTACAAGTTTATTTGTATATATTTCCCATGTTAGTACTGACACATTTTAACATTAGTTTCCTTTTTTTGGTCTGTATCTTTACTAAAATTTAATTTATTCCCATGTAGGAATTGTGCCATTTAATCTTTGTGTCACTAAGCTGAGAACAGAGCCTGGAATATGAATGGAAAGATGATTAAAGGAATTCCATAACCAGTTTATCCCACCAGTTTTGTTTGAGTTTTACCCAGCTCCTGCTGAGGTGACCGATCTCATGTAGGCACAGAGTGACAGCAGATGTCTTTCTCCTAGGGGGTCCTCTTGTTGCTCTGAATGATCAGAGTCAGTGGGACCTGATTCCACCACCCATGTATAACCCAGAAGTGTGGGAGAGGCTAGTATGCATAAAACAAACATTTGAACAATGGGGTATGGGAGCAGGTGAATAAAACGCTGAGGGCACAGTACCAAGATGAAGGATTTTTTGTGGGCACTTGAAAGATGGTTACACCAGAATGGCGAATTCCTTATACTTGAAGACAATCAGCAATTAACTGAGTATTACACCCTCATAATATCCTTTCTCCTACCCTCATCAACTCCTGCTTCTCCAGTTAAATGGCACATATCCCAATCAAAGAATGGAACGCAAGTTGTAGATGCAGGCTTTCCTTTCTGAGAAACCCAGGCTTAGACGGTTATAGACCTAGTGATTGGTAAAGAAAGAACTTAATGGTGCTTCATAAATATATGTGTATAAACAATTAACAAAACATAACTGAGAAATTTTCAGACAAGCATTTATTTTTTAACATAATTATTGTACTTCTTGTTCTTCAATTTTGGGATATACTTAGCCACAATATTGCAGAATGTTAATCCACAGTGGCCAGTAAGAAGAGAAGGGACATATAAATTTTATTGTTTTACTTATGTGATCAAGTATCTCTAACAGAGTAGCCTCTTTTAGCTTTTCTAAGTAAAATCTTACATCGGAGGGCTTAGGTATGGTCATTCTTTGCACTTGATTTTTACTTGTTTTTTATCTGGACAATCAGCACTGGAATATTTCCAAGCATCTAGATGATCTTTTAAATACAGGCAAAATCATTGCATTTTTAACATCGATTGGTATGGTTTGGCTCTGTGTCGCCAACCAAATCTCATCTTGTAGCTCCTATAATTCCCCCATGTTTTGGGAGGGACCCAGTGGGAGATGATTGAATCATGGGGGTGCATCTTTCTTGTGCTGTTCTCATGATAGTGAATGAGTCTCATGAGATCCGATGGTTTTAAAAATGAGAGTTTCCCTGCACAAGCTCTCTCTTTGTCTACTGCCATCCACATAAGATGTGACTTGCTCCTCCTTGCATTCCACCATGATTGTGAGGCCTCCCCAGTCATGTGGAATTGTAAGCCCAATAAACCTCTTTCTTTTGTAAATTGCCCAGTCTCAGGTATGTCTTTATCAGCAGCGTGAAAACAGACTAACACAGTAAATTGGTACTGGGAGTGGAGTGTTGCTGAAAAGATACCCGAAAATGTAGAAGCGACTTTGGAACTGGGTAACAGGCAGAGGTTGGAACAGTTTGGAGGGCTCAGAAGAGGACAGAAAACTGTGGAAAAGTTTAGAACTTTCTGGAAACTTGTTGAATGACTTTGACCAAAAGCCCTGATAGTGATGTGGACAATAAAATCCAGGCTGAGGTGGTCTCAGATGGAGTTGAGGAATTTGTTGGGAATTGGAGCAAACGTGGCTTTTATGTTTTAGCAAAGAAACTGGTGGCATTTTACCCCTCCCCCCCCCCGCCCTAGAGATTTGTGGAATTTTGAATGTGAGAGAGATGATTTAGGAAGAATAAATTTCTTTTTTTTTTTTTTTTTAGACAGAGTCTTACTCTGTTGGCCAGGCTAGAGTACAATGGTGCTATCTCAGCTCACTGCAACCTCCACCTTCTGGGTTCAAGTGATTCTCCTGTCTCAGCCTCCCGAGCAGCTGGGATTATAGGTGCCTGCCACTATGCCCAGCTAATTTTTGTGTTTTTGTTAAGAGATGGGTTTTCACCATGTGGGTCAGGCTGGTCTTGAATTCCTGACCTCGTGATCCACCTGCCTTGGCCTCCCAAAGTGCTGGGATTACAGGCGTGAGCCACTGCGCCTGGCCTGGAGAAGAAATTTCTAAGCAGCAAAGTATCATCAAGATGTGATTTAGGTGCTGTTAAAGGCATTCAGTTTTATAAGGGAAGTAGAGTATAAAAGTTCAGAAAGTTTGCAGCCTGAGAGTAGGATAGAAAAGAAAATCCCATTTTATGAGAAATTCAAGCCAGCTGCAGAACTTTGCATAAGTAATGAGGAGCTGAATGTTAATCACCAAGAAAATGGGGAAAATGTATCCAGGGCATG
Source organism: Macaca fascicularis (assembly GCF_037993035.2). NCBI lineage: Eukaryota > Metazoa > Chordata > Mammalia > Primates > Cercopithecidae > Macaca > Macaca fascicularis. The sequence goes on from NC_088390.1 coordinate 52,110,464, forward strand.
TCAGAGGCAGCAGTCACTCCCATCACAGACCTGGAAACCTAGGAGGAAAAAAATGATTTCATGGGCCAGGCCAAGGGTCCCCATGCTATGTGCAGCTTAGGCACTTGGTGCCCTGCATCCCAGCCACTCCAGCTAGGGCTGAAATGGGCCAATGTAAAGCTCAGACCATGGCTTCAGAGGGTGCAAGCCCAAAGCCTTGGCAGTTTTTATGTGGTGTTGAGCTTACGAGTGCATAGAAGTTAAGAATTGGGGTTTGGGAATCTCTGCCTAGATTTCAGAAGTATGGAAATATCTGGATGCCCAGGTAGAAGTTTGCTGCAGAAGTAGGACCCTGTGGAGAACCTCTGCTAGGGTAGTGCGGAAGGGAAATGTGGAGTTGAAGCCCCCACACAGAGTCCCTACTGGGGCACCACCTAATGGAGCAGTGAGAAGAGGGCTACTGTCCTCCAGACCCCAGAATGGTAGATCCACTGACAGCTTGCACCATGTGCTTGGAAAAGCCACAGACACTCAACAACAGCCCATGAAGGCAGCCAGGAAGGAAGCTGTACCTGCAAAGCCACATGGGCAGAGCTGCTCAAAGTCGTGGGAGCACCTCTTGTATCAGTGTCACCTGGATGTGAGATATGGAGTCAAAGGAGATCATTTTGGAGCTTTAAGATTTGACTGCCCTACTGGATTTCAGATTTGCATGGGGCCTGTAGCCCCTTTGCTGTTTCCAATTTCTCCCATTTGGAATGGCTGTATTTATACAATGCCTATATACCCATTGTATCTAGGAAGTAATTAACTTGCTTTTGATTTTACAGGTTCATAGGCCTAAGGAAGTTGCCTTGTCTTGGATGAGACTTTGAACTTCAGACTGTAGACTTTTGAGCTAATGCTGAAATGAGTTAAAACTTTGAGGGACTGTTGGGCAGGCATGATTGGTTTTGAAATATGAGAACATGAGACTTGGGAGGGGGCGGGGTGGAATAATATGGTTTGGTTGTGTCCCCACGCAAATCTCATCTTGTAGCTCCCACAATTTCCATGTTTTGTGAGAGGGGGACCTGGTGGGAGGTAATTGAATCAGGGGGGCAGATCTTTCTGTCCTGTTCTTGTGATAGTGAATTGGTCTCACGAGATCTGATGGTTTTAAAAATGGGAGTTTCTCTGCACAAGCTCTCTTTTTGCCTGCTGCCACTCACGTAAGATGTGACTTGCTTCTCCTTGCCTTCAACCATGATTGTGAGGCTTCCTCAGGCATATGGAACTGCTAGTCCAAAAAACCTTTTTCTTTTGTAAATTTCCCAGTCTCAGTTATGTCTTTGTCAGCAGTGTAAAAACAGACTAATACACCAGTTTTTTTGTTTGTTTGTTTTGGATCAGGTGCTTAGTGTTAGTTAGACACAGTTGAGTCCAAGAGCACTCCAAGGTAAAAACTCATTTAAAAAATCACCAGGGTAAGACTTGGGACTTATATTATTTTTTTTTTGTTTTCGGTGAGTTTGTATTTTTTCATGGTGGTCATATCCTCATCTATATTAAAGTACAGCAGACTTAATTTGAGTATCTGGCAGTAGAGAAGGTCAGGCCCCAAAGAATGCAAAATGGCTTCTCAGCTACAACCTCAGTCCACCCAAAAGGGAGTCCTTCACTATCACTCACTTATAGTAGGCAAATGTTTTCATTTGCTCTCAGGTAAAGTACTCCTAAGAGCTGGGCAGCTTCTTTATCAAAGACTGAAAGAATGGTGACTAGAAATGGCAGATTAGAACAAAAGAAAAAAGTTATTAGAGGTAACCAACATAATTGATAAAAATGAAATTGTTTCATGATTTCTCTTATGCCAAAAAGCATAGAAAATCTGTTATTATTATATTTCCTGTTGTGATCTAAAATAGGTTAAAAGTGGCCTTAACTACATTAGGATAGTTTTGTTTTGCTTCTGGGAATGCTGAAAAAAAACCTAACTTGTTTTGATTTCATATTGTCTGAAATGCACCAAAGAAAATTAGTTAAACCACATAATCTGGGTTGTTTGTTAGGCAGATGATAGGCTAACATTTGCCAACTGCCCGTGGTGCCAGAAGCATGAAGTGTAGTGGGTGTGTCAGTGCCCCTGACAACCTCTGTTTTACAGAATGCTCTTGCACTGGAGACTTAGAATGACCTATACTTAAATTCCTGGGATATTTCATATGCCTGGTGATTTGACATTCACTCATTCTCAGGAACGAGTGGTTTCACAGCATAGTCTAGTCAGATAACTGAGGCATGATTCCCTGGTGGACACTGTTGGCCTCTCTTTTATTTCTTCGGGCAGCATCTATTGGCACATTCCACAAATGGCAACCAGTTAGTTGCTCTGGCATAAATTACTTCCTGCTGAAACTTTTCGATTATCAGATACATTAAAATACTCTTTCTCTAGTTTTCAGTAGCAAGTTAGAATTTTCGTCATTTTACTGATTAATTTATCTTCGGGGAACTTTGAGAATGGATGAATCAAAATTGTGTGCTTTACACCCTAATTTGGATAAAACAGAACCCATTTAAAATACATATTGCATATTTTAATATCTGATTAAAGTACAGCAGACTTAATTTGAGTATCTGGCAGTAGAGAAGGTCAAGTTATTCAAATAACTTGAATAAAGATTTATATTGAACATAAAAGAAGCCATTATATCATGCTAATTAACACTGTTTACAAAATTCTTTTAAAACTTGTTGGCAAAAACTTTTCTTACGAGGTAGAAAATTCATCTACATTTTCCACTAAGCTGAGAGTCATGTCCCCACTTCCCCTTTCTCCCTTACTGTCTTCTGGCTTTCTTTCTGTGCTCTCCAATGCTAATCTCTTGTTTATAAGAAGTAAACATCTCTAATGTCTTAATGTTGTCTAGATCTCATTTCGACATCATTTAAGCAGCAGTTCTGTAGATTTATATGGTTATATTTTGCCAATAAAGAGCTTTGATTAAAATGATGGCTCCATGTCTGATTTTCTTGAATTCAATTTACTAGATACAATGGGAACTTGTTATATTCTCTCTCTATCCAGCCTTCCTGGAGTACCATTACTATATTTGGGGATTTTCCAGTCAAATAGAACTTTCCCAGTCTCCCCAGGTTCCTTTGCATCCAGTTCTCATGCATGTGGCATCACCTGCTAAATACTTCACTCTCATGGACTAAATTGTGTTTCCCCCTCCTCCAAATTCATACATTAAAGCCCTAACTCCCAATGTAACTGTATTTGAAACAGGATCTTTAGGAAGTAATTAAGGTAAAATGAGGTCATAAAAGTGGGGCCCTGATCTGATAAGACTGTGGCTATATAAGAAGAGGAAGATATATATAAGATATATATATATATCTTATATATATATATAAATAATACATTTGCAAATTGTTTCAACTTTTTCACTACTTTAAATGCAGTCTATCTAATCCTCAAAACGGTTTTGAATTAAACAGTATAGACATTATTACATGCGTTTTTAAAATGAAGAATGAGAAGCAATGAAAGTTTTCAGACTATTGAGTAGAAAGTTTTCAGAGATTGAGTAATAAATTGGAAAAATTACAGAATTCTAGTTAGAAAGGAAAAAGGACTCAGGCCTCCTGAACATATATCATACAATATATGCTCACGTATTTCCTCTCTTTACCATTATATGGTTTTACTTTTAAGTTTTATGGAGCCTTCTAGAAATTACCATTACTTTTTATACTCATAAAGACTCTTGTTTCCTTTCATTTCTACCATATTACACTGTCCACATTCTCTCACATTCTCCTAAAGATTTTTCAGTTTAATTATTTACTCTGCTTATGCTCAACCTGATCATCCTTTTATTCATTAGCGGCTTTGTATTTAGTTTAATTCCGTGCTTTGCAAGTGTTATTTATAGTACAAGTGTAATAACAACTTTTGGAGAGCTGAATTTATATTCATTAATTATTCAGACTAGGTAGGCTAATATTCACAGAATATGATCTCATTGATACTTCTGTGTTTTGGAAGTCCTGCTTTTTCAGCTTCCTGTCTGTCAGCTTTGATCACTGATTTCTTTGCTAGTATGTGAAATTCTAATGATCGCATCTTGGATACAATTTATATAGATGAATAAATATATCATTTTGATGATTATCACATCAAATAATTTGATAGTTATATAGTATGATAGTAGGCATATATCCTTAGGAAAATAAAGATATTATAAAGCAGCAGATAGACAAGATATTTGTTTGACTTCTCTTTCTCTCACACTCCACACAAATCCATCACCAGGTCCTCTGGCTGTATCTGCTTAATGTGTTTATGTCACTTGTGGTCCTAGCAGGAAGCAGACAGCACATTCATTTTAGAATAATTTGAGGGACTGTTTAATTAAAAAAAACTTTTTAATAAAGGTGTGGGCAGGGTATTTGGGAAACACAGAGCTAGTGCAATACCCTGAGGGGAATAACAACCCCAGGACTGAAGGGGCCAGGGAAGGAGCAGTTACCACAGACTGGAAGGAGAGAGTCCTGCAGAGGAGGCTGCTTTGGAGGAGCCTGTGGGATGGATGAGGCAAATCCATAGCAAGTCCTCTGGAGGGAATCAAGGGAATGAATAGCTTTCGTCTGTCAACCTGATACCAGGGTGGAACGAGTAGACACGGTCCACACAAGTCAGCCTTTAAAGGGAGATGGATGGTAGAGATGCATCTGGAGAGTCAATGGAATATATCAGGCACAATATCTAAATCTGATTACTATTCAGCACCTTCATCGTAATCACCTTGGAACAAACAGTCCTCATATTTTTCCTAAGCTATTGCAATACCCTCCTTACTCCTCTAATTAATTTCCTCTTCAACCTATTACATATTTTCCACAAGCAGTCAGAGTGATTTACAATCTCTCAGTTAACAAAGACACATCTTTTCTTAAAACTCTTCAGTGGCTCCCAGATTATGAGCATTAAATGAAAAGTCCTTATCGTGAATGGCTGAATATGATCTAGCCAGCCAATCACCTTTTCTGTTATCTCCTATTTAAAACAGTTCCACCTATCTTTTACCCCAAATCTCCAGCCACACTGTATTAGTTTGCTGTTGCTACTGTAACACAGTACCACACACTTAATGGCTTAAGTAACAAAAATTTATTACTTTACATTTATGGAGATCAGAATTTTAATATCAAGGTGTTGACAGGGCTGTGATACTCACCAAAGCTTTGGGAGAGAATCTATGTCCTCACCTTCTTCATCTCCTGGATGCCACCTACATTCTTAGGCTCACAGCCCCTTTCTCCAATTTCAAAGCCAGCATCTTAGCGTGTTCTCACCTCTCTGATCTCCTGCCTGCCTTTTATACAGACTCTTGTGATTAAAATGGGCATATGTGGATAATTTAAAATAATCATCACATATAACTATCAGTATGGTATTTTCATTTTTGCCATTCTGATTGATAAAGTATTTCATTTATTTTGCTTTTTTTTTTTTTTTTTTTGAGACGGAGTCTCATTCTGTCACCCAGGCTGGAGTGCAGTGGTATGATCTCTGCTCACTACAAGCTCCACCTCCTGGGTTCATGACATTCTCCTGCCTCAGCCTCCCAAGTAGCTGGGACAACAGGTGCCTACCACCATGCCTGGCTAATTTTTTGTAATTTTAGTAGAGATGGCGTTTCACCATGTTAGCCAGGATGGTCTCGATCTCCTGACCTTGTGATCCACCCACCTCAGCCTCTCAAAGTGCTGGGATTACAGGCCTAAGCCACTGCCCCACCGGTCTATTTTGCATTTTTTTAAAATTTCAATTTTGAGTGTTTTAAGATTTTTTTGAGTTTTTAATACTTCTTTTTTTATACCCCGGGGCCAAGAATGAACAAATCTTTCATCTGTTAAAAATACTTCTTTTTCTGTGACCTGTTTTTAATATTCATTAATTTTTTATCAATTTACTCATCTTTTTATTGATTAATTTGTGATTTTAATATGGTAACAAAATTAGTCTTTTGTCTGCAGTAGGTATTTCAAATATTTTTAAATTTATTATCTTTCAAGCTGTTTTTGTGTTTATTCAAGAATTTTCTGGATTTTTTTTTGTTTTTTATTATTTTATTTTATTTTTGAGACAGGGTTTTGCTCTTGTTGGCCAGGCTGCTAGAGTGCAATGGCACTTCAGTTCACTGCAACGTCCGCCTCTCTGGTTTAAGGGATTCTCCTGCCTCAGCCTCTCAAATAGCTGGACTTATAGGCACCTGCCACCATGCCAAGCTAATTTTTTATATTTTTAGTAGAGACAGAGTTTCACCATTTTGGTCAGGCTGGTCTTGAACTCCTGACCTCAAGTAATACACCTGCCTTGGCCTCCCAAAGTGCTGAGATTACAGGCATGAGCCACCGTGCCTGGATGAATTTTTGTAGGGTAAAAAGTCAGTTTTCTCTTTAATGTTTGAATATTTCCTTGCATGCTTAAAAAGACATCATTTAATTTTGTGTGTGTGTGTAAAGTCGAGGTCTCCCTGTGTTGCCAAGTCTGGTCTCGAACTCTGGGGCTCAAACTATCCTCCTTTCACCTTGGTCTCCTAAAGTGTTGAGATGACAGGTGTGAGTCACCATACCCAGCCAAATAAAACATAAATACTTCATTCTTGAACATTTTTACATTACTTTAAAAATATCTTCTAGGACTTTAAAATTATTTTTACATTGAAATGACTGATTCATGAGGGAGTCAGAAAAAAATTAAGACACAGAATTTAATTTTTTTATTTTTTCCAAATCATATTGGGAGATTTTTATTAACTTAAGTTGACATTCTTAATTTGGTCTACAAGTCCTTGGTAAATATGCCTTTATTTGAAACAAACCTACAGGTGTTTCTTAATATGATAGAATCCGAAGACTTGCAGTTATCAGTGTTTCCTAATGATTAAAACAATGTTCAAATAATTACAAAGTTACTTCATCAAAATACTTAGAAGAATATTCTGAGGAGTGTTTGAAACCTCTATTTATAAATAGTGATTGATACATTTATTATGTATTTAGTGCTGAAGATAAACACTTTTTACATAAAACATTGTTTTAATCTGGTCTTCTAATGAGGCTAGTTATTAGCTATACTGTATTTTAACACTAAAGAATAAAGCTTTATCTTCATATTTATCTTATTTATAGGACTCTTATCAATGAAGAACTTTGTATCCAACAATAATAAACTGGCAAATTGCAAGTTATGTTTTGTAGGAAAAGCAAAAAAGACTGTCTGAGACAAAAGAAAGAAGATACCTGCGTTATACATGCTTCGTGCAAACAGTCCGTTCTGAATGGTACAATGAAATGTAGACCAAATCCTTTTAAATGTTTGTGTGCTGAGATGGCAATTACAACCTCCACACACTAAAAAGAAAGAGAACAATAACACAGAACACAGTATTCTTAATGATTATAGCACATTTAACACCTTCAGCCATCCACTGGGTTTTCAGATCATATTGGCAACTGAAATTTCACATCCACATGTGCTTGCTTCGCTAAGGTCACTATTTCAGAGAGCTTTACAGCCATTCTAGCAGCTTCATCCAAGTCATCTCAAGCAAGTATTTTAAGTCCACTGTCGGCTATCAGTGCCTTAGCATCATCGACTTGTGTACCTTGTAACCGTACCACAACAGGTATTTTAATTTCCAAATCTTTTACTGCCATGACTATACCCTGTGCAATAACATCACAGTGCATGATTCCTCCAAAATTGTTGACCAGAATAGCCAGTACCTTTTTATCTGGAGGTGATAAGCTTAAATGCTTCTGTTACTCGATAGACTGTAGCATCACCACCAACATCAAGGAAGTTGGCTGGAGGCCCTCCATGAAGTTTTATTGTATCCATTGTGGCCACAGCCAAACCAGCACCATTTACTAGGCAGCCTGTATTTCCATTGAGGCCAATGCAGTTGAGATTTGCCTTAGCAGCATCTTTGTCCCTTTCATCTTCCTGGGTCCAGTCCTGTAGATCAAAGATTTTCTTTTGGTGATAGGCTGAATTCGAGTCAACATTGATCTTTGCATCCATACACAATACAGCTCCATCTGAATCTTCCACCACTGGATTTATTTCTATCATGGTTGCATCATATTTCAGAAAAAGGCTGTAAAGCTAGACCATGTATTATGCTGTGATTCCACAATATTAGGTGGAAATCCCATCTTCTGTGCAAGCTGGAGAGCTTGTTCCTTTTTGATGCCTTCTTCAATATCAATAGGTTCTTTAATTATTGCTTCAGGAGTCTCGGCAGCAACATCTTCAATGTTGACACCACCATGTGAACTTCCTGTTAATACAGGACCTTGAAATGACCTTTCCATTGTTATTGCAAAGTAGTCGTCTCTCCTGGGATACTTTCGCTCACAGACCAATACTTCGTTGCATATTCTGCCCTTGTCTCCCGTTAGCTTGGTAAACAATTTTTTCCCAATCATTTGTGAAGAAATAGCTCTTGCTTCTTCTGGAGAGAAAACTATCTTCACTCTTCCTTCGAGGCCACTTTCGAATGTTCCTTTTTCTCTACCACCAGATAAAACTTGGGCCTTTATCACAACATCTTTTGAACCTAATTTTTTGGCAACTGCATAAGCTTCATCTGTTGATTTTGCCACATATCCTCTTGCAATAACTCCATACTCATGTATCCATGTAGTGAGAGATTCTTTTGCTGTTGCTGCTGTGCTTGGAGTCCATGTTTATTAATTCAGAACTTCCCAGAACCTTACCCCAGAAAAGGCAAGTCAGCCAGCGCTGCTGGTCCTCGGACATTCCCACCTAGGACAGCTGAGCAGCGGCCGGCAGGGCCATCCGAGGCCAGTGATTCCCAAGGGTGACAAGGGACACGAGCCGACCGTAGAACATGGAGGCCGCCGTTTCTGAGTCGGACCCCCAGAATTTTATTTTTTCAAATAACTAGGCCTCTCATATTTTGAAATACCCGCCTTTCTCCCACACATAGCCCACTCAATTCCCTTAAGTTCCAGGGCCCATTTGGGATCACATATTCTGTGATATTGATCTGTCTGTTTAATCTTACTGTAGCTTATGAGTGTTTCCCTTACCTCTTTACTCAAACATCCTCTGTCTTTCTCAGAACAATGTTTTCCTGAAGCACTCGCTAATGCTTTTCTCCCCCTTCATCCTCATGCTCCCAAACTTGGAGATGAAATAAGTGTTTTTCATATTCCTCATTATTGCTTCCACAACTCTCCTCTCTCTGAAAATAACCAACTTTAAAGTCTCAAGTTTTCAAACTGATTTTTGAGTCACTTCCACTCCATCTTTGAAATTCTTAACTCTCTGTCCTCCATATTCCTGTTATGATCTTGACCATTTTAATATCTATATAGCTAGTCTCTGTTTCTGCATCTTCTCTTCGCCATTGAGCTTATCTTTCATGCTATCCCACCAACTCCCACAATCATGTTCTGATCCTTTTCATGCCCACAACAGCAACATTTCTTGATCCTCACTTCTTAGTTCATACACTTCCTCTTCTCGATAATCTTCCTTTACACCATACATGAATCATTCTTCGTTATGGTCATTTGCTAGCCTGGGCAGTACCAATGATAGTGATCCCTTCTTTGTCTCAATTTAAACATCCCAGTCTTCAAATAACACCCACTATCTTTCTAGTTTACTCCCTTTAGTACCCCATCTCTAACGCCTTTTCAGAATCTCACTTGTACTTAGAACTCATTCGTTATATGTTTTTTCAGTGTCCCTTAACCTCCCATGATACTGCATCTTCTTACTCAAACACTGTAATCAATCCTTTACATACATTCTCTCTCTTTATGATACTCTCTTGCGAAGCCTGATTAACTCCAACTCTCCATCTATTCTGCCCCTGCACAGGTATGATTGAACCTAGCTAGAGAAAGGACACAACCACTCTAATTGGTCTTCTTTGAAATTCGTGATTACAGATCTCATATGGTCCCTTAAAGCTGCCTAGAAGTCAGGACATTTCCTCAGTTAATTCAGTCTCCCACTTTCCTAGATGAATATTTCATTCTTTATCTTTTTGCCTCAAATACCCCAAATTTCCTTACATTCTCACTCTCAGCTAATGACCTTGTTTCATAGTTCAACAAGAAAATAGAAGCAGTCAGAAAAGAAATTCCTTAATTCTACCACCACCTTGATTCACTTACCTACAGCACATCCTCTGCCTTTTCTTCTGGTTCTGTAGATGAATGTCCCATGTTCCTAACAAAACCTAAATCCTCCGCTTATGTAGGCCCTTTGACCATTCCTTTCTAGTTTCCCTTACTGGTTTTACTTAATTTCCTTAGCCTCTAAGTATCATAGTACCTGGGACTGTAATCCTTGGATCTCTTCTTCTCTCTCTCTCTTTTTTTGTTTTTCTATCCACACTCATCACTTGGCAATTTCACTGGATTTCTTGGCTTTCAAATATTATCTACTTGGGCGTAACTCCCAAAATTATATATCCAACTCATAACTTTACTCTAGACATTATATTTGTATGTCCAACTATCCCTATGAAGGTGGGTAACTTCATTTCTCCCTTGTTGCCTGTACCAACTGCTGAGGCGCATCTGTACAACTGTAGTACTTGGAAGAATCACCCTTTGCAAGCAACTGCTATAATCAGTAAAAGATTTTTTGACTAGGTGAGGATGAAAACATAGTATCTTAGAACTTCCAAACCTAACAATATTAAACTGCTTGTACTTTAAAAATAAGCTTATTTTTTATTCTTTGATGACTTTGCATGCAATTTCTAGCTGAGATGAGCACTGGGGTTTGGCAATGCTGTTTTGTATGGATATTCTCCATTCACTTTTTTAGAATTATTGGAAGCTTAGAAATTATTGAAGCGTATTAAGCCTTTAAATTGAGTCCACAGACAAAGCCAGTAACAAAAACTTCATATACTACTTATATATTTTAAAGAATACTTCAAAAAGTATTTAATTCTACTTCAATCTCTTTATATTCAACATAGAGAAAGCTTCAGTAGAAAGTGTCAAACCACAGTAGAAAACCAGCCCAAGTAGTTGCAAAGAAATGAGGGTTTTTTTTAAGCATGTGTTGAAAGTTATTTTTGACATTTTTATAAATAAGCTTATCTCACATTTCTGTGCACCTCCTTCACTTAATAAGGATTTTTTTTCCTTCAGCAGAGTTTTCTTCTTTTATACATCATTTAAGTTTGTTAACTTCTTTTTTACTTTTAGAAAAAAGTGTGTGGAAATATTATTGAATTTCTATACTCATTATAATAGCTTAAAGTGTTAACTCTATCTCTTTGAAAAAGCTATTTGTCACTACAGTGTTTATCTGAATATATGTTTGATTCATTTTATATAGCTGCCAAGGTTCAACTGTTATGATCTCTTATAAGACCCAGAACATGTCAACCAGAACATGGCCATGTTTGAAATTATCAGAAATTATTAGCCAACATGACAGAATTACCTGGTAACATTCCAGCAATCTATCAGATTGTTTCATAGAAAAGATTCAAGAAAAAAATAACTTATAATCATAGTGCTTCTGCCATCTGTAGTAATTTTCTAATTTAGAGTAGAGATTATTTTTATAACATAAATAAGTTCTGTGTCTGTTGGAATAAATCCTTTCATCAATTTTAAAATTAAAAGAGAAATAATAAAACACAGAGTAAATAAATGTGTGTACCAATTTCCTTAGTTACCTTCCTCAATCTCTTGTTGATAACTATGTATGGAGCACCCATTACATCCCAGAAAGTATGAGAGGTTCTGGGGGAATAAAGATGTCCAAGACAGGATTAATCCAAACCTTCATGAAGCTTAAAGAGAAAGACACAAAATGAACTGTTACAGAATTGATGAGTGCCATCTGAGACACATGTTCACAAAGATCAAATTTGGTCTATAAAGACTCCCTTGAAAATTTTTACTGAAGCTCGAAGGAATAATGGACAAGAGGCTAAAAAGAAAGGAACAGAACATTTCTTGCATATTCTCTGAGGCAGGAAAGAGCTTCTCTTATTCCAGATATGCAGAAAAGTCCAGTAACTGCATAAAATAAAGGAAGTCAGACTGTTTGAGACAAAGCTAGAGGAGTTAGCAGGAACCAGGGAGCCATGTTATTTTATACAAAACCATAGAACAATTTATCTTTTCTTTATCTGTCAATTAAATATTTTTAAATTAAAGAAATAGATACATAAGTTAGGGAAAAACCTCTCCATGTTGTACAATGTGCTGATTTGATATATGTATACATTGTGTAACAATTATCACAGTACATTAACACATCCATCATCACCCATGCTGTACATTAGAACTTGTCCATCTCATAACTGGAACTTCGTACCCTTTGACCAGCATCTCCTTATTTCTCTCAGCCCCTAGTTCCTGGAAACCATCATTCTACTCTCTGCTTCTATTAGTTTGACTATTTTAATTTCTACAAATAAGGGAGATCAAACAGCATTTGTCTTTTTATGTCTGGCTTATTTCACTTAGCATGATGTCCTCCTTGTTCATTTATGTTTTCACAAATGATAGAATTGTCTTCTTTTTAATGATGAATAATATTCATATAAATATATACATATATATACATATATATATATACACACACACATATATATATATGTACCACTGACTCCATTCACGTACCAACAGACAGATTATTTCCTTATCTTGGCTTTTGTGAATAATGCTGCAGTGAACATGGAGGTACACATATGTCTTGAAGATACTGATTTTGTTTCCTTTAAAAGTGGGATTGCTGGATAATATGGTAATTGTAGTTTTAATTTTTAAATTTTAATTGTATTTTAAATTTTAATGTTAATTATATTTTTAATTGTAATTTTAATGTTTTAATATTGTTTTCCATATTGGGTGTACCAATTTACATTTCTACCAACAGTATACAAGGCTGAAAGCCGCAGAATAGTTTTAAGCAGAGAGTGAGATATAAGAAGATTTGCATTTTAAAAGATCCTTTTAACTGCTTGAGAAAAAAAATAATTCTCAAAAGGACAATGACAGCAGAGAAGGAGAGAGATGATTGGGGTTCAAACTTTTTAGAAGTTAGCCTCTATTAGATTTCGTGAATAAGCAGACGTAAAGAGTGGTGAAGAAGAGGACATCAGTGAATCTTACGTTGTGAGCATGATCAAATATGTAGTAGACCAAGATAGGAAAGTCAGAGAAAGAGCAGATCTGAGTGCTGGGAAATAAAGAATTCACATGTGTGAGTCTATAGCTAAGATGACAATTTGAGTGTGGAAATATACATGTGGGGACCATAAACGTGTAGATGGCATGTAAAATGATAACGGGGTAAGATGGCCTAGGAAAGAAAAATTTAAGGAGATAGAGCATGGCATTTCTCAGTAGAGTGGAGATAATAGTGAAAGCCTAAGATAGAACGTAAGCCTGGAAAAGTCGGAACTCACTTATAAAGAGGAGAATAAGATTAGGAGTTGAGAAACATTGGTGAGAGGACACTATGTTGAGAGGTTTTATTTTTGTGTTTTTCTCACAACAATGGCAACCACAATACTTAGCATTTGTTTTACCTTTTCTCCTCTGAGACTATAAATCCATTTGTTTACTGCTGAGTAACTAAAATAGCCACTAAAGCCAGATGTCCCTGTATATTTTTGTGTCATAATGTGGAGAATGAGGGTCATGATGACAAAGATGAGTGTGAACTGCCCTATATTTAAAACAGTTGACAATAGAAAGATAAAAGCCAAATGTGTTCAAAGGTAATCAAGGATTGCAATGTTAGTATCAGACAATGCTGAACACATGGTAAAGCCTTAAAGGAAACAAACCAAGATGCCTTAAAAAAGTTGAAAAATGATGTAACCTACAAGGAACATATAAGTGCCATGAGTCTTTGTATACTACTAATGTGCTATCATAATAAGTAAAATTAAATAAAATACGTAGACAAATAGGCATACACATATGTCTCATTTGGTGACAGATAACACACACAATGAGTGAGGATAAGGATGATTAATAAGTTGATCTTATACATCTATATTTCAGACTCTGACTTGCTAGCAGAATATCCCTTCAATTTAATCAACCCACAGGGCAAACACATATACACACACATATTTCTTTTTTGCAAGATATACATGTATATATTTCTTTATAAATATGTATACATATGTGAATTGTTCTTTTTAGGAGATGGGTGCACATACATGCCTTGAGAAGCATAATAATTTTCATAATTTGTTACGGGGCACAGGCCATATGCTCTAAGTACACTGAAACTAAAAATTGCTAATCAAATTAGGAAAGCAACACAAAACAATCACTTATAAATGGAAGGTACACAAAATGGTTAAATCTTAAGAGACAATAAGGTAGGAATTACCATTCTCTAAAACATAAAAGTCATAAAAGCATAAACATCATGCAATCTATATGCTATTATTAAAATTGTACTAAAAATTCATTAGACATTTGTTACTAAATAAAAAATATAAAAATAATGAATTCAGATAAATCAAAGTTGAACAAATAAGCAACTTAAGAAAAATAGGTAGAGGAGATAAAAATTTTAAAATGTTAATAAGATAAACAGAAAAAAGTACAACTAAGAACTGTATCTAAAAGCTGGTTCTTTGCAGAGACAGGTAAACTATTTTTAACCTTTTTTAAAGTAACCTAACACAGTTTAGTCCTTTTTCATACATAAAGGTAGCTTCCAAAATAGTTACATATGACAAATAAAAATTGGCTTCCAAAGCCTCATTATCAGTTACCAATGACAAATCGCAGACCAGAATTTGTCATGAATACAACATTTACTAAAAAGTCATTTTTTGAAAAAGCTGTCACAGAACTTTCCTAACATTTTACAGTCTAAATTTGATGAAGTTTCATGTGCATTTAAGCAGAATGTGTATTCTGCTATTGTTGAATGGAGTGATTTATATCTGTTTGGTCTTGTTGGTTTACAGTGTTGTTGAAGTCCTTTATTTTTTATTGATCTTCGGGTAGGTATTCTATTCCTTATTTTTAAAAGTCTCTATTAATTTACAACTATTTTCCCCTTTAATTCTGTCAATGTTTGCTTTCTGTATTTTGGGGCTCTTTCTATGTCGTTTAGTGCTTATGTTTATAACTGTTACATTATCTTGATATATAGACCCTTTTATCAATATATAATATCTTTGTTCCTTGCAGCAGGTTTTAATTGAAAGTCTGTTTTTTCTGACATTAGTATAGCCACTCAAACTCTCTTTTTGTTATATTTGTATGGGCTGTGTTTTTTCATCCTGTCACTTTCAATCTACATGTGTCACCAAATCTAAAATGAGTTTCTTATAGACAGCATATAGTTGGATCGTGGTTTTAAAAATCCATTCTGCTAATCCCTCACTTTTGATTGTAGAGTTTATTCCATTTACATTTAAAGCGATTACTGACAAGGAAGCACTTCTGCCATTTTGACATATATTTTTAGTGTGTCATACTTTTATTGTTCTTAATTTTCTTCTTTATTGCCTTCTTTTGTGTTTAACTCTTTGTGGTTTACCAATTTGATTCACACTCATCTGCCATTTTGACATATGTTTTCAATATGTCATACTTTTATTATCTTTAATTTTCTTCATTACTGCTTTTTGTGTTGCATTAGCTGTTTGTGGTGTACCAATGTGATTCACTGTCATTTTCTTTTGTGTATTATTATGCTTTATGTTCTAGGGTACATGTGCACAATGTGCAGGTTTGTTACATATGTATACATGTGCCATGTTGTTGTGTTGCACCCATTAACTAGTCGTTTACATTAGGTATATCTCCTAATGCTATCCCTCCTCCCTCCCCCACTCCACAACAGGCCCCAGAGTGTGATGTTCCCCTTCCTGTGCCCAAGTGTTCTCATTGTTCAATTCCCACCTATGAGTGAGAACATGCGGTGTTTGGTTTTCTATTCTTGTGATAGTTTGCTGAGAATGATGGTTTCCAGCTGCATCCATGTCCCTACAAAGGACGTGAACTCATCCTTTTTTATGGCTGCATAGTATTCCATGGTGTATATGTGCCACATTTTCTTAATCCAATCTGTCATTGATGGACATCTGAGTTGGTTCCAAGTCTTTGCTATTGTGAATAGTGCCGCAATAAACATACATGTGCATGTGTCTTTATAGCAGCGTGATTTATAATCCTTTGGGTATATACCTAGTAATGGGATGGCTGAGTCAAATGGTATTTCTAGTTCTAGATCCTTGAGGAATTGTCAGACTGTCTTCCACAATGGTTGAACTAGTTTACAATCCCACCAACAGTGTAAAAGTGTTCCTATTTCTCCACATCTCCTCCAGCACCTGTTGTTTCCTGACTTTTTATTGATTGCCATTCTAACTGGTGTGAGATGGTATCTCATTGTGGTTTTGATTTGCATTTCTCTGACTGCTAGTGATGATGAGCATGTTTTCTGTGTCTGTTGGCTGCATAAATGTCTTTTTTTGAGAAGTGTCTGTTCATATCCTTTGCCCACTTTTTGATGGGGTTGGTTTTTTCTTGTAAATTTGTTTGAGTTCTTTGTAGGTTCTGGATATATTAGCCCTTTGTCAGATGAGTAGATTGCAAAAATTTTCTCCCCTTCTGTAGGTTGCCTGTTCACTCTTATGGTAGTTTCTTTTGCTGTGCAGAAGCTCTTTAGTTTAATTAGATCCCATTTGTCAATTTTGGCTTTTATTGCCATTGCTTTTGGTGTTTTAGACATGAAGTCCTTGCCCATGTCTATGTCCTGAATGATATTGCCTAGGTTTTCTTCTAGGGTTTTTATGGTTTTAAGTCTAACATTTAAGTCTCTAATCCATCTTGAATTAATTTTTGTATAAGGTAAGGAAGGGATCCAGTTTCAGCTTTCTACTTATGGCTAGCTGGTTTTCCCAGCACCATTTATAACAAATTTTTTTTAGTAGTTGCCATAAGAATGATTTTTAATACACTACATATATAACAATCTATTTTGAATTGATGACAATTTAACCTAATAGTATATAAAAATTCTGCTACTATAATATATAACCTTATCACCCATTTACATTGTTATTGTCAATTATGTCTTTACTTATTTTGTATATATTAACATACACTTATAATAATTATACCATGCATTTGTCTTTTAATTGAGGTAGGAAATACAAAGATAAATTACAAACCAAAATACAATAATGCTGGCTTTTATATTTACCTATGAAGCTACCTTTGCTGGAGTTCTTTATTACTTTGTATTCCTTTGAGCTAACTTGTAGTGTTCTTTCATTTCTGTCTGAAGTGCTCTCTTTTAGCATTTCTTGTAGGGCAGGCCCATTAGTGATGAAGTCTCTCAGCTTTTGTTTATTCAGGAGTGTTTTAATTTCTCCTTCATTCTTTATGAATCACTTTTCTGAGTATAGATTCTCAGGTGGATTTTTTTTTAATTTTGTTTGTTTGTTTGTTTGTTTTTTGGTCAGCATTTTAAAAGTGTCATCTCATTATCTTCTGGCTTCCATGATTTCTGATGAGAAATTAAGAAATCTGCTATTAATTTTACTGATGATCCCTTGTATGAGATGAGCCATGTTTCCTGCTGCTTTTAATATTTTGTTTTTGTCCCTGACTTTTGACAATTTGGCTATAATTAATCTCCTTGTATTTTTCCTTCTTGGAGTTATTGAGTTTCTTTAATGTGGAGTTTTACGTATTTTATTAAATTTGGGAAATTTTCAGCCATTGTTTTTTCAAATAAGTTTTATATCTCTTTCTCTTTTTTCTCTCACTTTGAGATCCCTAATAAGCATATGTTAGCTTGATAATATCCCATAACTCTTTTAGGCTCTGTTTATTTTTCTTCATACTCTTTCTGCTTTTCAGGCTGGACAATTTCAATTGACTTATCTTCAAGTTTTTGTATTCTCTTTTCTGCCTGCTCAATGTATTTTTGGAGCCTTCTAGAGAGTTTTGAAATTTCAGCTATTTTATTTTTCATCTTCATAATTTCTATATGGAAGCAAGATGGCCAACTAGAATCCCCTAGCACTTGTCCTCCTCCATAAAGATAGCCAAAATTTTGAATTAAAAAAAAAAACACCACCACACATTTTGGTGAAAATAACTAAAGGATAGTGCCAGAGTATATACAGAAAGTAACAGAAGCACTAGTGAGCACAGAAACTCAGGATAGCCTCATAAAAAATGAAAGGAAACACCTGGATGCCACCACCTACCCTATCCTCCAGTCAGGATCAGCAGCAGGGAAGAAGTGAGCAACAGGACCCCAGCATCCTTCATCACCACCTTGGACACTCACAGTTTTCAAGACTGGGGACCCCTGCAGTCCTCATGGGCACTAAACCCAACTGAGGGAGCTTCCAAGAGTCCACACAGCTGTGCTCTCCCCAGAGAAAGAGCTGACACTGTGCCCACTCCCTGTCCCCCATGTAGCTATTACACTGTTTTATCTTGAAACTGGAAATGCTGCTGAAGTGTGTCTTGGCTCTGTGAAATGGAGTAGCCACAATACCCTTTTATCCCTGAGGCTAAGCTGCCATGGAACCACCTCTCCCCAACAGTGATCCAACATCCCCAAACTGAACTGTGAGTAGCTGATGAAGCAGCTCTGCCTACTCCTCCCAGTTGCTTCTGAGCCCTGCACCTGGGGACTGGAGCTAAAACTTAGAATTCTCTTCTGAGGAAACAGTGCTTTCGCAGTGCTGCTCCACCTACCTCTTTCAGTCATTTCTGTACCTTGCCCCTTGGGACCTGAGCTAAAGCTGCACACTTTCTCATGGGGAAATGGTGCACTGGCAGTGCTGCCCCATCTACCCTTCCCAGTCACTGCTGTGCCCTCCCCCCAGGGTCCTGAATTGAAGCCTCACCCACTGCCTCTCATGGAAGCAGTACCTTAGTAGAGCAGTTCCAAAAAACCCTCCCTGTCACTGCTGTGCCCTGCTCCACAGGACTCAAGCTGAAATTGAATATTGCCTCCCAGGAAAATGGTGCTTTGATGGAGCAGCTCCACGTACATCTTCCAGTCAGTCCTGCAGCCTTCCCCCAACCATTGCTAAAGCAATGCCTGGCATCCCAGGGAAATGATGCATTGACTGCCAGATCAGTTACATTCCCAGTGCCTGGGCTGAAGCAATACCCTGTCTCCTGGGAAAACAGTACCTTGGCTGCCTGGCAGAGTAATGCTTCCCTGGTGCATAAGTTAAAGCAGCACCCTGCCTCCCAGGAAATGGTCCCTTGGCCATTCAGAGCAGACAAGTACCCCAGTACTTAAGTTGAAGTGACATCCTGCATCTCAGAGTAATGATCCCTGGGCTGCCAAGAGCTGTCAGGTTAGAGCAGAAACAGTGCATTGCCTCCTAAGAAATCTGTGCCGTAGCCAAGGTGAGAAGCTGTGCATCCCACACTGTAGCTGAGACACCTTCACTTCATGCCTAACACCTCTAAGTTCCTTGCTTACCTGGACAGGATTAGCTCTCTATATCTAAGATGCTGAGACACACTTCTCCCCGGGAAGTGAAATCAATACTGTGCTTCTGCTTGTCTCCTGGGACCCAAACAATAGCTGTGCTCTGCCATTCTGGGGTCCTTGCTGCTGTTGCACCTGGTCTCACAAAGTCTGGACTGCCAAGTCCTACTATGCCAGGGTCTAGAGTCATCACTACACAGTGCCTCATATCTTGGGACCCAAGTTGCCTCTGAACCAAACTGGATATGGCTCTTGAATTACAGCCACAACCTGCTCCCCAGGCCCAAATCTCCAGAGCACTCCTTCCCCAGATCTGGGTCAATGTTGTGCCCTACCCACTATGGTCAGAATCACAGCTACAACCCAGCCTCCTGGTCCTAAATTGCTAAAAGGAATGCCTCAGAGTCACATATCCTAGATCCACAGACATTATACATCCAACCCTGCTACAGAGAGTTAACCTTCTCCCCGATATCCAGGTGCTACAAAGTTTCATTGGACCCTGGACCTAGGATCTTGGCTCCACAGCCACTCTGAGCATCTGCACATGGAATCCAATGCCACTGCAGATGCTTGTAAGCTATATCATATTTGAAAATAAGAGGGATTCCCTCTGCTAAGTCTCTTCATTATGGGGAAAATAAAAATAAGAGAACTCCAAAAGCTCTTGACACTGAGAACCTTAACCATCTACGCCACTGCCACCACTGCTGCTGCTGCTGCTGCTGCCACTGCCACAAACTTCTACAGTCTAGGTCATGGAGACACTCACAGTTATCACTGACATTGATCACACTTGAAGAAGCTTAATGAAGACTGTATCACTACATCTATTTGAAACAAGAGTCACCACATTCTTCCCAATCAACACCCTAAGACCTACCTGCAGTTGAAAGTCTTTTTCTTCAAAAGCCACTGTGTAAAGTTTGGAAGAGGCAATTGTCCCACCAAATGCACTGGCATTAACATTTTAGAGCAGGCAGATAGCTAGACATGAGCAGGACTGGGGAGTCCATGAGAAAAGAGAGGTCTAGAAAACTTCGCACCCCGGAGATCATCCAAAACATGCATACTAGATATGAGCAGAGAGGAGGCGAAATACCTATGCAGAAAGGAATGCCCCTTAAGATGCCTAATGGTTATTCACTCTGCAGTTCAAATGTCAGGATGTTGCTAGGTGCATGCTGATAAGGAGGAAAGAGGGCAAAAGAGAAATTCCTAAGAGATACACAGGTGCAGTAAGTATAGATTTCACCACTATACAACCTTCCTGGGCTGGCGGTAATGAGCAATGCAGCCATTAGATGGAATTCATATCCAACACTGGGTCTGTACATGCACATCAACTGACAGGGTAATCTCAAAACCCTGGGGTGGAAACTAGGTGGGGAAAAGGTGGGGACTTAAGGCCAAACTGGAAAAACTAGACACAGAAAAAAGAGAAAAAAGGCAGAGACTTGAGACAGAAGCAGAAACTTCAGGAAAAATATCCAACACCATAAAAACTCAACACAGAACTCTCAGGGGGCCATTGGCCCATTCTCTTTCAGCAGCCTGCTCTGCCTCATCTTTCAGAGCATACTGTCCTTTTAAATAACCTTTCTGCTCCCCATTTTTTCAGTAAATCTCTCTGCTATCTATACTATTGTTTGGCTGAAATCTTTCTCCCAAAATGACTATGGACCAAGGATTTTCCTCCTTCCCAGTAATAAACAGAGGGATGCAAGAAACATAAAAAGGCAAAAAAGTATGACACCAGCAGAGGAATACAATAACTCTCTAGTAACAAACCCTATAGAAAAGAAAATAAGTGAACTGCAAGAAAATGAGTTTGAAATAATGATCTTAAGAAAGTTCATTGATATACAACAGAATACAGACAGACAATTCCATGAAATCAGGAAAATGATTTGCAATATGAATGAAAAATTTAACAAAGAAATAGATATTATAAAAAACCAAACAGTAATTCTACAGGTGAAAAAAATCAATAAGATAAAAAGTACAATAGAGAATTTCAACAGCAGACTATATCAGGAGAAGGAAGAATCTTTGAACTTGAAGATAGGTCATTTGAAATTATCCCATCAGGGAAAAACAAACAAAAAAAGAAAATGAGAGTGAAGAAAGCTAACATAATTTATTGAGCACTATTAAGCAAACAAAAGTTTGCATTATGTGAGATCCAGGAGAAGAGACAAAAATGGCACAGAAAACCTATTTAACAACATGACAGCTGAAAAATTCCAAATCTGGAGGGAGATACGGACATCTGGATCCAGGAAACTCAAAGGTTCCTGAATAGATTCAGCACAAAATGGTCCTCTGTGAGGCACATTATAGTCAAATTGCCAAAAGTTAAAGACAAAGAGAAAATTCTAAAACAGCAAGAGAAAAACAGAAAGTAACATAAAAGGGAATCCTCAATAGAATAATGCAGATTTCTCAGCAGAAACCTTATAGGACAGGAGAGAATGGGATAATATATTCATAGTGCTGAAAGGAAAAATATTGTCAGCCAAAAATACCATATCTAGCAGAGATTTAATTCAGTAGTGAAGGGGAAATAAAGTTCTTCCCAGATAAGCAAAAGCTGAGGAAATTAATTGTAACTAAACTGGCATTACAAGAAGTGTTCAAGGGAGACCTACATCTAGAAGTGAAGGAAGATAACCACCATCATAAAAACACATAAAAGTAAAACAACAACAACAAACCTCACTGGTAAAGCATATATGTAAAGGAGAAAGTGAAAGGATCTGGACCTTACAATTACAAAACAAAAAACAAACAAAAAAACACCAGACCACAAGGATAAACAAGAGAAGGGGAAAGGAGGAAAAGATACAAAACAACAAGATGACAATTAACAAAATGAGAGGATTAAGTTCTTACCTTTCAATAGTAACCTTAAGTGTAAATGAATTAAATTCCTTAATTAAAATATATAGAGTGGCTAAATGGATTTACAAGAAAAACCATAAAACAATACCCAACCATGTTGCTTATGAGAAATCACTTCACCTGTAAAGGCATGCATAGACTGAAAGTGAAGAGATTGAAAAAGACATTCCACACAAGTAGAAATCTAAAGCAAGGTGGAGTAGTTATACTACAACAGATGAAACAGCTTTTAAGTCAAAAACTATAAAAGGAGGCAAAGAAGATCATTATATATTGATAAAGGGATCTATTCAGCAACATAACAATTATAAATATTTATGCACCCAACACTGGAGCACCCAGATATATAAAGCAAATGTTTAGATCTAAAGGGAATGGTAGACTCCACTACTATAATACTTGGGGACTTTGACACCCAACTCTCAACATCAAATAAATTATCTAGACAGAGAATTAAAAAAGAAACATTGGACTGAAACTGCACTTTAGACAAAATGAACCTAACATATGTTTATAAAACATTTAATCCAATAACTGCAGAATGCACATTCTTTTTATCAGCCCTTGAAACATTCTTCAGGATAGACCATATGGTAAACCATAAAATAAGACTCAACAAACTTAAAAATAATTAAAATAATATTAAGTATATTTTCTGACCACGATGGATTAAAACTGGAAATCAATAATAAGAGGGACTTTCAAAACTGTACAAATACATGTAAATTAAACAACATGCTCCTGAATAACCAATGGGTCAATAAAGAAATTAAGAATGACATTAATAAAACATTTAAACAAATGAAAACACACACATAACTTACAAAAACCTATGGAGTACAGCAAAAATAGTATTAAGAGGGAAGTTTATAACAAGAAACACCTACATCAAAAAAGTAGAAATATTTCGGCCGGACATGGTAGCTCATGCCTGTAATCCCAGCACTTTGGGAGGCTGAGGTGGGCAGATCACGAGGTCAGGAGATCGAGACCAGCCTGACCAATGTGGTGAAACCCCCTCTCTACTAAAAATATGTAAATTAGCCGGGCATGGTGGATTGCTCCTATAGTCTCAGCTACTAGGGAGGCTGGGGCAGGAGAATTGCTTGAACCTGGGAGGCGAATGTTGCAGTAAGCCAAGACCATGCCACTGCACTCCAACTTGGGTGACAGAGCGAGACTCCATCTCAAAAAAAAAAAAAGTAGAAATATTTCAAATGAACAGTTGAATACATCAGAAACAACTAGCAACTAGAAATGCAAAAACCATGTAAACCCAAAATTAGTAATGATGATAAAAATATAAAGATTAGAGCAGAAACAAATGAAATTAGGACTAGGAAATATACATAAGATATAAAAATTGGCTTTTTTTTTTTTAGATGGAGTCTTGCTGTGTCACCCAGGTTGGAGTGCAGTGGCATGATCTTGACTCACTGCAAGCTCCGCCTCCTGGGTTCACGTCATTCTCCTGCCTCAGCCTCCTGAGTAGCTGGGACTACAGGCGCCCACCACCATGCCTGGCTAATTTTTTGTATTTTTAGTAGAGATGGGGTTTCACCGTGTTAGCCAGGATGGTCTTGATCTCCTGACCTCGTGATCTGCCCACCTCATCCTCCCAAAGTGCTGGGATTACAGGCGTGAGCCACTGCATCTGGCCAAAAATTGGCTTTTTGAAAAGATAAATTGAGAAACCAATAGCTAAAAAAGATTAAAAAGACCCAAACAAATAAAATTAGAAATAAAAAAGAGGGCATTATGACTGATACCATAGAAATGCAAAGGATCATTAGAGACTATTATGAACAACCATATGCTAACAAATTGGAAAACTTAGAGGAAATAAATGGATTCCTGGACACACCCAAACTACCAAGATTGGACCAAAAAGAAATAGAAAATTTCAATAGATGAATTATGAGTAATGAAATGTATTCAATAAGAAGTCTGCAGTCGAAGGAAGCCCAACATCTGATAGCATCATGGCTCGATTTTTCCAAACACTTAAAGAACAGCTAATACCAAGTCTTCTCAAAGTCCTCCAGAAAATTAAAGATGAGGAAATTCTTCCAAATGTATTCTATGAAGCCAACATTACCCTGATACCAAAACCGGACAAAGAGACAAACACACATACAAGAGAACTATACACCAATATCCCTGATGAAAATAGATGCAAAAATCCTCAACAGAATTCTAGCAAACCAAATTGCTCAGTACATTAAAAAGGTCATTCATTCACCATGATCAAGTAAACTTTGTCCCAGGGATGCAGAATGATTTAATATACAAAAATATACAATATGTATACATACATAAATTATGCCAGTGAATAAATAATAAATTATGCTGGAAAAACTAAATATTGATATGGAGAACAATGAAACTAGACCCCTGTCTCTCACCATATACAAAAGTCAACTCACCATCTTTTAGACTTAAATGTAAAACCTCAAACTGTGAAACTACTAGAAGAAAACATAAGGGAAATGCTTCAGAACATTGGTCTAGGCAAAGGTTTATTGAGAAGACTGCAAAAGCACAGGCAACAAAAGCAAAAATAGATAAATGAGATTAGGTCAACGTAAGAAGCTCTGTACAGCAAAGAAAATGATAAATAAAAAGACAACCTAGAGAATGGGAGAAAATATTTGCAAGCTATTCACCTGATAAGGGATTAATATCTGGAATACACAAGAAACCCGAACAACTCAACAACAAAAACACCAATAATTCAATGTAAAAATGGGCAAATGAGGTAAATATACATGTATCAAAAGAAGACATACAAATGGCAAACAGGTATATGAAAAATGCTCAACATCACTAATCATCAGGGAAGTGCACATCAAAATGACAATGAGACATCACCTCACCCCAGTTAAAATGGCTATTATCAAAAAGACAATAACAAATGCTGACAAGAATGCAGAGAAAAGGGAACTCTTATACACTGTTGGTGGATATGTAAATTAGTACAGTCATTATGGAAAACACTATGGTGCTTCCTTACAAAACTAAAAATAGAATTGGCATATGATCCAGCAATTCCACTACTGAGTATATATCCAAAGGAAAAGAAATCAATACGTCCAAAACACAGGCTCCTGTGTTTTTTGAAACACTATTCACAATAGCCAAGATACGGAATAAGCATCCATGTCCATCAACAGATGAACAGATAAAGAAAATGTGGTATACATACATAGTGGAATAATATAGCCAGAAAGAAGAATAAAATCCTGTCATTCATAGCAACATAGATGAACTTGGAGGATATTAGGGTAGGTGAAATAAGCCAGGCACAGAAAGATGAATACTGAATGTTCATATGTAGAAGCTAAAAAAAATGATTTCATAGAAGTAGAGAATAGAATAGTGGTTTCTAGGGGCTGGGAAAGGTATTGAGTGGGGGTAGAGGTGATAGTAAGAAGTTTGTTAACAGATACAAAATTATGGCTAGATAGGAGAAATAAGTTCTAGTGTTCCATAGCACTGTATGATGAGTATAATTAATAATAATCTATTATTTATTTTCAAACAGTTAGAAGAGTGAATTTTTAATGTTCCCAACACAAAGAAATGATAAATATTTGAGGGGATATATATGCTAATGACCCTGATTTGATCATTACACATTGTATACATGTATCAAAATATCACATTTTACCCCATAAATATGTACAATTGTTGTGTGTCAGCTGAATATAATACAAGGAGGAAAATATTTTTTAAAGACTCTGGTTTCTTTTTATAATTTCTATATCTTTATTGATATTCTCTATTTATTCATACATTGTTCTCCTGGGTTCCTTTAGCTCCTTGAGCATATTTAAGATGGCTGAGTTAAATCTTTGTGCAGTAAATCCAAAGTTTATACTTCCTTAAAGACATTTTCTATTACTTTCTTCTGTGAATGGACTATACTTTCTTATTTCTTTTCATGCTTCATAATTTTCCATGGAAAATTGAACATTTTCAGTATTAAAATGTGTTAACTTGAAATCAGAATCTTCCCACTCTTCAGGAGTTTTGGTTTGTGCTTTATATTGTTTGTTTTTAAAGCAATTTTCTGAATTAATGTTGTAAAGTTTGTATTTCAGTCATGTGTGGTCTCTGAAATTTATGTTCCTTTATGTTTTGTTCAACTAGTGTTTCGACAGAGATTTCCTTGAATGTCATGAATAGATATTGCAACTAAGGGAGAAAAAAAGGGAAAAATAAAGATAAAACTCCCTCCTACTCTTTGCAGATTGGCTCTGTACTGGGCACTCCTTTAATTCTTAGTCCTGTCATTCACAAGTTCACCTTCCCCTTCACTGTCTGCTTGCACTGAGACTAGAGATCAGCCAGAGGTAAAAACTTGCAGTTGTTATTGTTGTTTTCTGAGTATGCATCTGGCATGGGTATATGTGTAGCTTTCTAAATCCCGTAGGATACATGGTCACTTTTGAATGTTTTAATTTCCAAAGAAACTCTCTCCTCAGTTTTTAATCCCAGGTTTTGAACACTCTATTGTATGTTTCACTGTAACCTTTTGCTCCAGGTGTCTATGGCTTGCTTGTTATTCTTACCATGGTTTTGAAAAATGCCCTCTACTCTTCCATCCTGTGTGAGCTCTAGGTTAGGCCAAACAAAGCCATATTCCTTGAATTAGTCTTCCTGGTAGTTCCCAGACAAATTAGACCAAACATAATTATTTCTGAATAAGGTCTATGCTGCTTCCTCTAGAATCAGGGATAGGGTTCCACACTGGGAATGTAGGCTGCTGTCTTCAAGACTGCTACTACACTGGGGAAGGGGTGGGAAAATGGCATGTAAAAACATGACAGAGCTTTCCTGTCATTTTTAAGTTGCTTTTTTCTTCATTCAGCATTCACTTGTTTACTCTAAACCTTTTACTGTTTTCCAGCATTCTGGCAAAGTTGATTCTTACAGTTTCGGTTGGTTTTCAGTGTTTCTGTAAGGGGATGGCTCTTGTAGCTACTTAGGTCACTCTACATCACTCTTGATAAAGTTTACAGTTCCTGTTCTTTTCACTGCTCTGCTCACAGCCTAGAATAAACCATTTGCTTGAGTCAGACCTGACATATTTCTATTGCTCTTATATTCTGCTGCCAACTGTAGTTGGCATTCGTTCACAAATCCTCCAACTCAATGGCTGGACATAGGACAATTAGACATCAAATTTCAAGTATAATTGGTAAGACTAAAGGCTAATTCCTTCTTAAGTTTTTTTTTTTTTTAATTTTTAATTGTAAGATACACATAACATAAAATTAAATCTTAATTATTTTTCAGTTATCCTACAGTTCAGTAATATTAAGCACAGTCACGTTGTACATCCAATCTCTAGAAATGTTTTCATCTAGCAAATAAAAACACAAAATTTACCACTTTAATTATTTTTAAGGGTACAGTTCAGGAACATTAAGTACATTTTTATTGTTGTGTAACCATCACCACCATTCATCTTCGGAAAATTTTCATTTTCCCCAAGTAAAGCTCCATGCCCATTAAACAATAATTCCCCATTCACCCCTATCCCAGGCCCTGGAAATCACCATTTTGGCTCTATGAGTTTGTCTACTCTAGGAACCTCATATATGTGCAAGCATATAGTATTTGCCCTTTTGTGACTGGCTTATTTCACTTACCATCTTTTCAAGGTTCATCCATATCATAGCATGTCAGAATTTCTTTCATTTTTAATGCTGGATAATATATCATTGTGTGTATATACCATATTTTGTTTATCCATTCATTCATCTATGGACATTTGGGTTACTTCCACCTTTTAGCTATTGGAAATAACAGTGCTACATGGGTGTACATATATATCTTTGACACTCTGCTTTCAATTCTTTTGAGTATGTATCCTGAAGTTGAATTGCTGAATCATATGGTAGTGGTAGTTTCATTTTTTAAAATTTAATTTAATTTTAAATTCTAGGATACATGTGCAGAATGTGCAGGTTTGTTACGTAGGTAAATGTGTGCCATGGTGGTTTGCTGCACCTATCAACCTGTGACCTAGGTATTAAGCCCTGCTTGCATTAGTTATTTATCCTGATGCTCTCCCTTCCCCTGCTCACCCTGCCCTGACAGGCCCCAGTGTGTGTTGTTCCCCTCTCTGTGTCCATATGTTCTCATTGTTTAGCTCTCACTTATAAGTGAAAATATGCAGTGTTTGGTTTTCTTTTCCTGTGTTAGTTTGCTGAGGATAATGGCTTCAAGCTCCATACATGTCCCAGCAAAGGATATGACCTAGTTCCTTTTTATGGCTGCATAGTATTCCATAGTGTATATGTATCACATTTTCTTTATCCAGTCTACCATTGATGGGTATTTGGGTTGATTCCATGTCTTTGCTTTTGTGAATAGGGCTTCAATGAACATACGCATACATGTATCTTTGTATTAGAATGATTTATATTCCTTTGGGTACATGCCCAGGAATGGGATGAGCCAAGTTCTTAGCTTCTTTACATTGGGTTAGAGAACATGCTCCTTTAGCTCAGTGAAGTTCATTATTACCCACTTTTTGAAGCCTACTTCTGTCAATTCATCCATCTCAGCCTCCACCTAGTTCTGTGCTGGAGAGGTGTTGTGACCATTTGGAGGAGAAGAGGCACTCTGGCTCTTTGAGTTTTCACGATTTTTTTCATTGATTCTTTCTCATCTTTGTGGGTTTATCTAGCTTCAATCTCTGGGGCTGCTGACCTTTGGATGGGGTTTTTGTAGGGACTTTTATTGTTGTTGTTGTTGACTTCTGTTTGTTTTTCTTTTAACAGTCACATCCCTCTTCTGTAGGGTTACCGTGGTTTGCTGGGGGTCCCTTCCAGACCCTATGTGCCTGGGTCCCTCACACACCTGGAGGTGTCACCAGTGGAGGGTTCAAACAGCAAAGATGGCTGTCTGGTCCTTCCTCTGCTAACTCTGTCCCAGAGGAGCACTGACCTAATGCCAGTTAGAACTCTCCTGAGTAAGGTGCCTGGCAACCCCTGTTGAAGGGGGGTCTCACCCAGTGAGAAGGCACAGGATCAGGGACCTGCTTAACGAAGAATAAAGAGGACCTTGTCTTGCATCTTGGACATAACCTCAGCCACAGTAGGATAGAGCACCAGGCAGGGTTGTGAGGCCCCAGTCCCAGGCCTTAGGTCCTGGACAACATTTATAGACACATCCTGGGTAAGAAGAGAACCCACTGCCTTGAAGGGAAGTACCAACTCCTGGTATGATTCATCACCTGCTGACTACAGAGACCTTGGGACCTGAATAACCAAAAGTGATAATCAGGTAATATGCCATGGGCCTTGGGTGAGACTCTGAGATGTGCTGGCTTCAGGTAACAGCTTGACCACAGTGGAATAGAGCACCAAGGGCACTCTTGGGATCCCTGATTCCAGGACTACGCTCTTGGACAGCATTTCAGTATCTGCTCTGGGTCAGAGGGGAGTCTACTGCCTTGAGGGGTGAGTCTCAGGCCTGATAGCATTCACCATACGCTGACTGAATAATTATTGGGCCTGGGATTGAGGGAGGGGTGGAAGAAACACCCCTAGCCACTGCATCTGGTGTCTCACTAGGTCATGTGCTGTTCCAGTCCACTGGCTCTAAGCCCCGGACACCATCGGGACTTGCCTAAGAATTGCAGTCTTTGTTTCTTCCACTGCCTTTCGAGTTTGTTTAGTTCTCCAGAGCACTTTAGCCTGCCTTGGATAGGCTTGCTGAAAATCAATTCCCAGCCACTGAGATGGGCACTTCCCCTCTAGGGAGGGCCTGTTCAAATGCTCCCTCTGTAGGTGGCCACTGTCTGAGTTCAGCATGATTCTACTTTCTGCTGTGACAAGGTAGGACTGAATTCAATGCAAAGTCCCCCAGTCATTGTGATACTCTCTTTTCCTCAAGTGCACAAATTCTGTTTCCATGCCATGCAGCCAAGGCCAGGGGAGGGATGGTGCCAGCAATTCAAGACTGTCTTTCCTAACCACTCCAGTGCATCTTTCAGCAATACGAAGTTAAAACCAGGTGCTGTGATTGCCCCCCTGATTTTTGGTTCTTGTGAAGGTGCTTTTTTGTGTTCGTGAAGATGGTTTTTAAAATTTGGTGTTCCTATGGGGCATGAGGGTGATTGGTGGAATATTCAATTCTGCCATCTTGCTCTGCCCCTTAAATACCTTTTTAAATTCTTATACCCTATTCAAGTAAACGTGGCCGATCTGATGATTTACTGATACTTAAAAAAAAAAAACCCAAAATGTAATGTCTTAAAACAACAGTCATTTTATTATCTTTTTAATGATTCTTTAGGCTGACTGGGATCAGCTGTGTAGTTCTTCTGCTCCAAGTGATGTCAGTTGGGACTGCATTAACCTGGGGCTTGACTGAGCTGGAACACACAGGATATTGCACTCAAATGGCTGGAAGTTGGTGCTGGCTCCTGGCTAGGAATTCAACTGGTATTATTAATTGGAAATTTAGTTTTCTTCCATGTGGTCATTCCATGTGGTTTGGGCTTCTTATAGCAAGGCTGCTGGATTTTAAGAGGAAGGGAGGAAAAGCTACCACTCTGTGATGGTTAATATTGAGTGTCAACTTGATTGGATTGAAGGATGCAAAGTATTGTTCCTGGGTGTGTCTGTGAGAGTGTTGCCAAAGGAGATTAAAGTTTAAGTCAGTGGACTAGGAGAGGCAGACCCACCTTCTGTATGGGCGGACACCATCTAAGCAGCTGCCAGTGTGACTAGGATAAATGCAGGCAGAGGAACGTGGAAAGACTAGACTGCTTAAGCCTTCTGACCTCCATGTTTCTCCTTTGCCAGATGTTTTCTGCCCTTGAACATGAGACTCCAGATTCTTCAGCTTTTGGACTCATAGACTTATGCCAGTGATTTGACAGGGGCTCTCAGGCTTTTGGCCATAGACTACTGGCTTCACTATCAGCTTCCCTACTTTTGGGGTTTGGGGACTTGAACTGGCTTCCTGGCTCCTCAGCTTGCTGACAGCTTACTGTGAGACTTCACCTGTGGTCATGTGACTTAATTCTAATAAACTCCCTTCATACATACATCTCTCCTATTAGTTCTGTCCCTCTAGGGAACCCTCACTAACACACAGTGTTTTTATGTTTTGGGCTCCGAATACTCAGAGCATCATGTTTACTGAATTCTCTTAGCATGTAGGAGTCTACTATAATATTTATTATACAGAATAAATGTTACTAATTTTATTGGTTAAAAAGTATTTCTGATACTAATTATATTAATTCCCAAAGCTTCTTGTGGAACTGATATGTCAATAGCTAAAGCACTTATAGTAGTCATACCTGAAATATACCTTTCTTAATTAGAATGCTAGATGACCAGTCCAAGCCTGTTAATTTATGATTAGCTTAACAAGTGTTTTTTACCTTAGGTATAGCTTAGGATAACACATAGATAATATCACACTGTCTATGTTAAAGTGTATTAAAAGTAAATTAAAACATCATAACATAATTCTAATCAAGAAAAATGAGAGTAAGCAAAATCACACAAAATTGAAAACCCAGTTACAGAGTGAGAAAATTGGAAAAAAAATGTGAGATAAGCATTACAACATTATGCAAATGCACTTAAAACCTAGAAAATATTATTTAAAAAATATATATTTATAAATGATCAAAATTGACTTTAAGTAGTAAA
The DNA here is from genome assembly GCF_037993035.2 of Macaca fascicularis. Lineage (NCBI taxonomy): Eukaryota > Metazoa > Chordata > Mammalia > Primates > Cercopithecidae > Macaca > Macaca fascicularis. The sequence continues at coordinate 52,142,564 of NC_088390.1, forward strand.
AGAAAACAGAACAAGAAGCATAGAAAATCCTGAGAAAATTATTGAAAAACTGTCTTCTAAAATTAAAAAAAAACAAAAATGACAAGGTAGTCTCACATATTTTACTGGTTCATTAGTTCATAACTTTAAAAAGTGCATTATTCTGATGTAATTTGTAGATCAGGAGCATGGAGAAATAAACCAAACACCAAAATTCTTTATTTTTTGGAAGACAATACATTTGACACAAGTAGCATAAAAAATATGTATCAAATTCAATTTATTAATCTTTATAAAAAATCCTGAATTAAAATATGAACTCACAGGATTCAGCTGTAAATTAAAAGAATGATACAACATAACTAATCAAGGCTATTTATAAGAAGGTGAGGATGATATAAATAATCATCAATCTTTTAATTAAAAGCACAACAGAGAAGTAAAACTTTGTCATCGCTTAAAACAATGCCAGTCTCTGATTAGTCATAAGCAAAAAAATTGAAACTGGATCACTTCCTTACACCTTATACAAAAATTAACTCAAGATTGATTAAAGAATTAAATGTAAAACACCAAATTTCTTTATTTTTTGGAAGATAATACATTAGACACAAGTAGCATAAAAAAGTTATCAAGCTCAACTTATTAATCTTTATAAAAAATTCTAAATTAAAATATGAACTCACAAGATTCAGCTGTAAGTTAAAAGAATAATACAACATAACTAATCAAGGTTCTTTATAAGAAGGTGAGGATGATATAAATAATCGTCAATCTATTAATTAAAAGCACAACATAGAAGTAAAACCTAGTCATCATTTAAAACAGCGCCAGTCTCTGGCTAGTCATATGCAAAAAAATTGAAACTGGATCCTTTCCTTACACCTTATACAAAAATTAACTCAAGATGGATTAACAAATTAAATGTAAAACCCAAAACTATAAAATCCCTAGAAGAAAATCTAGGCAATACCATTCAGAACATAGGCACGAGCAAAGGTTTCATGACAAAAATGTCAAAAGCAATTGCAACAAAAGCAAAAATTGACAAATGGGATCTAATTAAACTAAAGAGCTTCTGCACAGCAAGGAGACTATCAACAGAGAGTGAACAGAAAACCTACAAAATGGGAGAAAATTTTTACAATCTCTCCATCTGCCAAAGGTCTAATATCCAGTGTATAAGGAACTGAAGCAAATGTACAAGAAAAAAACAAGCAACCTTATTAAAAAGTGGGCAAAGGACAGGGACAATTCTCAAAAGAAGACATTTTTGCATCCAACAAACAGAAGGAAAAAAGCTCAACACCACTGATCATTAGAGAAGTGCAAATCAAAACTACGACGAGATATCATCTCACACCAGTTAGAATGGCAATAGTTAAAAAGTCAAAAGACAACGGATGCTGGCAAGGTTGTGGAGAAAAAGGAACACTTTTGCATTGTTGATGGGAATCTAAATTAATTCAACCATTGTGGAAGACAGTGTGGCAATTCCTCAAAGACCTAGAGGCAGGCTGGGCATGGTGGATCATGCCTGTAATCCCAGCACTTTGCGAGACTGAGGCTGATGGATCACCTGAGGTCAGGAGTTTGAGACCAGCCAGGCAAACATGGTGAAATTCCATCTGTACTAAAAATACAAATTTGGCTGGGTGTGGTGGCGCACTCGTGTAGTCCCAGATATTCAGGAAGCTGAGGCGGGAGGATTGCTTGAACCTGGATGGCAGATATTGCAGTGAGCCAAGATGACACCACTGCACTCCAGCCTAGGTGACAGAATGAGACTCACAATTAAACAAAAGAAAACCTAGAGGCAGACATATCATTTGACCCAGCAATCCCATTACTGGGTATATACCCAAAGGAATATAAATCATTTTGTTATAAAGATAGATGCACACATATGTTCATTGCAGCACTATTCACAATAGCAAAGACATAGAATCAACCTAAATGCCCATCAATGATAGACTGGATAAAGAAAATGTTGTACATATACACCACGGAATCCTACACAGTCATAAAAAAGAATGAGATCATGTTCTTTGCAAGGACATGGATAGATTGAGAAGCCATTATCCTCAGCAAACTAATGCAGGAATAGAAAACCAAATACCACGTGTTCTTACTTATAAGTAGGAACTAAATTATGAGAACACATGGACACATGGGGGAGAACAGCACACACTGAGGGCTGCCAAAAGGGGTACTGGGGGAGGGAGAGCATCAGGGAGAATAGCTAATGGATGCTGGGCTTAATACTTAGGTGATGGAATGATCTGTGCGGCAAACCACCATGGCACACATTTATCTATGTAACAAACCTGCACATCCTGACCCTGAACTTAAAATAAATGTTGGGAAAAAAAAAGTGCTAACTTCATGTTTAATATGAAACCCTAGAAACATTCTTCTTAAATTTAAGAACAAGGCAATGATGCTCATGATCATTTTTAAACTCGATGGGGAAGAACTATGTAATTTTACTAGATAAGAAAAAGAAGAGATGTTAACAGTAGTAAAGAGGAAGCAATGCTTTTATTTGCAGTTGACAAAACTGAACAGAATTAATTACAAACTATTTAAAATAAGGCTATTAAGTATACTGACTACGTTTTAAATTAATATACAAAAAATTACTTGTCAATAAACAAATGTAGTTTACACCTGCAGAAGTGAACCTTCAAGTTCTTAGTGATTGAAACTGCCTTCTTGGCCAGGTGTGGTGGCTCACGCCTGTAATCCCAGCATTTTGGGAGGCCAAGGTGGGCAGATCACTTGAGGTCAGGAGTTGGAGACGAGCCTGGCCAACATGGTGAAACCCTGTCTCTATTAAAAATACAAAAAATTAGCCAGACGTGGTGTTGCGCGCCCATAATCCCAGCTACTAGGGCAGCTGAGGTAGCAGAATCGCTTGAACCCGGGAGGTGAAGGTTGCAGTGAGCCAAGATGGTGCCTCTGTACTCCAGCCTGGGCAACAGAGAGAGACCCAGTCTCAAAAAAAAAAAAAAAAAAAAAAAAGAAAAGAAAAAGAAAAGAAAGAAACTGTTTTCTGCTTCTTGGCCTAGAATGGAGACATTTTGGAATATGTCTTCTTTGCCTCTTATCTAAACACTCAAGAGGATCTTCTTGGTTATGCAAATTAAAGCAAGTACTCCTTACCTTTGAGGAAGGCTGCAGTGGGGGTCTTTGTGGCCTAGCAAAGGTATCTCTAAATATTGCTCCATATTGAGAACTTGTCCATGGCAAGAAGCTGAGTGCATTTGCATAGGAGTCAGGTAACCTCATGGGAGGACGCCAGTTATCTTGAGAACCAACCCCCAAATCATTTCCTTTTGAAAGTGCCTACTTGAAGACTACTAATTGCTATAGAACTCCCAAGTCAGATGTGCTGGTTAAGTTCAAACCCAAGCTCTCTCTCTCTCTCTTTTTTTTTTTTTTTTGAGACAGAATCTTACTTTGTGGCCCATGCTGGAGTGCAGTGGCACCATCTTAGCTCACTGCAACCTCCTCCTGATGGGTTCAAACAATTCTCCTGCTTCAGTCTCCTGAGTAGCTGGGACAGGCGGGCACCACCACACCCAGCTACAGCTAATTTTTGTGTTTTTAGTAGAGACAGGGTTTTGCCATGTTGGCCAGGCTGGTCTCAAACTCCTGACCTCAAGTGATCCCCCAAATCCCTGACCGCCTCAGTCTCTCAAAGTGCTGGGATTACAGGTGTCAGCCACTGTGCCCACCACTGAACCCAAGCTCTTTTGATTTAGATGTATTAGAGCCTCTTTGATGGAGTTGGATTGTTGTGAATTACGGCAGGAAATGATTCCCCAGCCCAATGTGAGTACACCTTTTGAGAAAAAGAGTCAGAACCAGAGATCAGGATGTGACACCAGTACTTAGACTGGAGGCTCAAAAAGAAAGGCTGGTTCCAGTACAGCCCCTGCTGAGACTAAAGACCCTATGATGACCCAGTCATCAGATAACAGTGGCCCTTCTTTGAGATAAACAACTGAGGGTGTGAATTTTTTCTTTTTTTAAATTATACTTTAAGTTCTAGGGTACATGTGCACAATATGCAGATGTGAATGTTAATGCAAACTTGGAGCTCAATCTTGGGATCAACACAGCCTGAGCAGGTATCAGATTACCAGGTAGACACACATCAGTAGGACCAGCTTTCAACAAAAGTACCATGTTGAAGAGACAGAAAGCAATGGCAATAGGGGGCTGATTGTATTCTCCAGTTTCCCCCCACCTGGCATCTGAAAGGAAAATAGACCCCTAAGTAAACTGCCTGGATTCTTAGACATTTCAATGTGGAAACATCAAGAGAGAGATGCAATACTAACTGCCAAACTGGGCAAAAAGTGCGCAGTGATTAGCTTGAAAAATAAGAACTGTGAACTATTTTTTATCCTAAGCGTCTAGTCCTACTGGCTATATAAACAATAACCAGTGAATCGTGGTACATTCAATCAATGGGATATTTATTACAAAGGCAAGGTAAAAAGAATAAGGTAGTTTTTGAAGTACAAATTTGGAAGAAAATGAGAAGGATATATCAAATAAGCAAATAAATAAATTTTTAGGGAGATTCCATTTATAAAAAGTCTAAACTCATCCCCTTGCATGTATATGTGTGCACGCATGCACACACACACGCACGCACACACACAAATGTATTTGCTTATTAATATATGATATATTTATTCCCTAAACAGTTTCCCATGGTTACTTCCTAAGGAACATCATGAAATAGCAAATGGGAATTTTATTTTTTAATCATCTATATTTCTAGGCTATTTGTGTTCCTGTATAATAGCATGTTATTTTTATGATGAAACCAATAAATATTTATATATTATTAAATGTATTAAAGATGTATATTTATTTGAAGATATACTTTAAAGATATATATTTAAAGGTGAGAATGGTCAGGAATGCCAATTGCTATACAACTATTATGGAAGCTTAGGCATAAAAATGTTTCATTACATTTAGCAGAATAAAGATCTTATTCAAGGTTATGATCTCCTAGTATAAAAATACACTCAGTTTAACAATTGTGACTGCCTATCATAATTTAATAGGTATTTGTTAATTTAATTCAACAAATAAAGGATTTATAAATACTAAAACTATTGAATTGCATACATGTCTAATATTATTTAGAGGCAAATAACTCTATGAGATTTCAGAAAGAAAGGTTGATGCTTACTTCAAAGATTAAATCAGATTACGGAGGAGCATGTCCACATGAATTTGATGAGTTTTCTTAATAATTAATGTGGCCAACAAATACAGATTGACAGAATAGACCTTTGAGGAGAAGGAATTCGGACAGTGAATTAACAATGGCTTGAATCCTTTTAAATCCTGTGAAATAAGTACAGCAAAAATCCTACTCAAATAGTTGATAGTGCTTTGAGATTTAAAGAGAATTAAAGATTGTTGTTGACCATGTTTTTGTGGCAATGGGAAGAATTTTAAGCAAATGAAATTGTGCTTAGGTATTTAATTTCCTTTGAGTCGGAAGTCACAAGTCAGACGTTCCACTAAGATTCAATCTTTGGAGGAAGACTGATTGCTTTCACCCAAGACCTTGAGTCCTGGTAGAAAGCATTAAGAGATGTAGATACAGCAGATTCTTGTTATTCATGGTAATATTCATGAAGTTGTCATGAACACTAAATTAGTGAATACTGAATCATTGCTCCATGGGGAAATAAGAGGTGATGTTTCTGTAAGCATCTGGCCATGTTTTAGTTAACTGATCAATACAAACCTGGTTTCGTGTTTCTGTTTAAAGACACCTTATTTAATATATATTGTTGATTTACTTACATTGAAATAATGATCAATAGCACTATAATTCATGCCTCAGGGAAGCTTATCTTATGTGTTTGCCACTGTACAAAACATAGAGATGTGAATCTTCTAAGTGAAAATATTTTAATTGTGAATAATATACAAGAAACGGGATTGCAGTCCAGGACATAGATATGGACCAGAATGGCCTCTGGTATGCCTGGAGAACAATGGAAAAGGTGAGCGTTTTATGGCGGAAAGAGCAGTTTATGCAAATTATTTTGAAAGAAATTTAGTTGACCCTGGAAACATATTACAAGAGCTGGTGAATTGTGACTGGTGATTTTCAGCAGTTGGTACGTGGGAGAGGTAATCTTGTAGTTACGGCTAGGTCCTTACAGTTTGGAGTTGGGCTTGTGAGACAGTGTATTAGACAAGTGTTCTTATGTAAGTGGCTAGCTGTCCTCATGCTACTAGCTGTCCTAGCTGACTCTTTAGTAAGCTTGTAGTTTGAAAACATTTCTTGTGACAGTTTCTGTTATGAGGCAAATTGTGCATTAGAGCCTTCCCTTCATTGCCTTACTCAGCTTCATTTGCCAGGGTTTGACACAATGACTCCATTTTGAATCCTACAACTTTCACATACTATTTTTGCCTTAAAGCACATCATATCCTCCTTGAGTTTAGGAATGCTAGGCAGCACTTCAGCCCTATGTTTGGGAGCCTTTCAAAACAGCAAAGTCACCAATACAAAGCACAAAAATGCAAATACATAGAACTAAATATACCACAAAAAGAACACTTGTTTACAGTATGGAAGCTGAAACAAGAAGGCAGAGTGTTGCCCTGTAGGTCCTTAGCAAGGAACAAACACATTGGGCAACTCAAACTTTTCACTACACTCTGAAGAGCTGTGAATGACCTCTAAAGCACTGTGGCTATTGGTTTGGGGGTTACAAATAAATGTGAGTGAGTAGGTAAATTTGCAAATACAAAATCTACATATAATGAAGATAGACTATGTCTTCCAACTAAGGTCTATGGAACAGAATTCAAATAACTGAAATCCATGCTGTCATAATTTAATCTAAAAATTTAGGTATTTATTTTCCTGTTTTCTTTCCTTTTTCACATTAACGTTAGTCATATTATCTATAAGGCCCCTATTCTTCATATTGCATTTTTGTATCCTTAGTCATTCTGTGCTATGAGTCCAACACCTGGCGATATTTTAATTATAATTTGATTTAAAAAAAGACATTAAACCAACATTTGTGTTTGTATACAGTTTTGTTTTTGTTTTTGTTTTTGTTTTGAGAGCCACATAGCGTCTTTCCCTTCATACCACTTTATTGGAATGAATCTGTTGGTTTTCTGAATAACTGGTGACTTTTTAGATGGCATATATCAGACAACCAAAAACATAAAATTTAGTAATGCAAATTTTTATGCCAAGGAATAGAAGTTTCAGTCTCTACTAAGAATATGGAGGCCTTTCATGGGAGATAGCTTTTGCAACTGAACTTTCACAGACATAAAACTTGGACAAGGACTAGGGAATTGAAGGTACCTATTTGGAGGCTGCTAACCTCTGGACACCTCCCAGGTCAGTTGTGCTGATTAAACTCAACTCCAAGCAATTCAGATTTACCCAATCATCTCTTTACTATAAATGTTATACAAAACTATTTGGAATCCTTATGTGCGTAATTTGCTGTTAAATAAATAATTAGTTGATATTAGATGGCTGATATTTTGAAATAATAATTTTGAAATAATACACCTTGAAAATAAGAGAGGAATTTGTCACCTAAGTAAACTGAATGCCTGCCTCAGGATTGTGCCTGGCATCACGCAGACTTCATTTGGATTCACTAGCTTTCCTTCACCAAAGAAAATTGTATTCTTAGTTCAAAAAAGAAATAAAAAGAAGAAGAAGAAGAAAAAGAAAAACAAACAAAAACCCTACGCCTTGATTTGAGGATTGAAACTTTAATCACTCAAAAGGAATTCTGGATAGCTTTGTTCTTTCCTTAAGCGACTTCACTTCATACTTCGTAAGTGTCCTAGAAAGCAGTGGACTCTTACCTGCCAATGTGCAAAGAATAGCTGGGAACAAGAAAACGACACCAAGACTCTAAAACTCCTGGCTAGAAAGGTTCAGAAATTGGACACATAGTAGTTTAGAGCAGACCTCTTTGGATAGAATTTGGACTTTCATGGGGGAACGTATGCTATTTTAAAGGAAGAACGTTATGTTTATTTCTCATGAGGTCTCTCTGGGATCTTTAGAACAGGCATACCTCATTTTATTGCTCTTCATTTTATTGTACTACTCAGATTTACTTTGGTTCAAATTTATAGGCTCTTGTAATTTATTCTTCATTATTAATTGTCTGCAATACTGACTCTATAGCTATGCTCTGAGCTCCTAAAAGGAAATAATCATCCTTCTACCTTCTGTGCCTAAAAGAGTACATAGTACAAAATTATGGCTTAGAAAATGTAATTTCACTTGAATGACTGCAATGATCCATTTTCAAGGGGAGACATAGGAACCACTCAAATGTGTAAAGGTTATTCTATAGTTATGTAATTTTAGTCTAGCTATACAAAAGGACATTTTTATATGGCAACCATATGGGAAGAAGTTTCTGCAGAGTAATCATATTCCACTTCAGAAAATAAAGGCAATTAAAAGAGAAGCTATTCAGAAGGAAAAATGAATCAGTATGATTCTAACAGTTAACCCTATCAAGCTAATCAAATCCAGGAATCCCTAAACAATCACCTGGCAGACCAAATCCAGCTTTGCTCATTTGTTTGCATGTTGTCTGTGCTGCTTTTGTGCCACAATGGCAGAGATGAATCGTTGCAATAGAGATCCTATGGCATGCAAAGGTAAAAATAATAACTATCTTGTCCTTTACAAAAAAAGTTTGCCAACTCCTTTCTTGAGCACTGATCAAGGAGAGTAGTTGTATCAAATAAATATTTCAATCCAAGAGCTTCATTAGAGAAGGAGCTCTTCAATGCCCTCCCACCAAAGACAAACAATATATCTGTAGTCAAGAAAGTTGGACTTATTGGCTCATTGCCCCAAGGGAGGTAAAAACCATGGGGAACTATTAGGCATTTCAGAAAGAGAGTGTTAGGAGGGATTTGTTACAGTATTTGTGCTTGCATTAGGTAATTTGGGGGAGTGTTTAAGACAATGTAGTTTTGCTTTTCACTGGGTGCTGCCACAAAGTGAGAAAAGTTGTATGATCCTTAATAATTTTTATCTATGTAGATAAGGAATGGAGCAGGGTTAAATCATAGGTAAAGAAGCAGTCATCACTCATTAGCTGGGAGAAGATGTTCGATCACTGCTGTCTGTGCCTCATACATTATAGAGTGGTATCGGTTTGTCTTGCTCCACTGTGATCACAGAATGAGTGACCTTGTCTGATATTGGCTTCTGTGAGGTTATGTTCCACAAGAGAACATCACGGTACAGCTCTTAGTGACAGGCTAGATCAACTGACAGTAGTTGAGGACTGATTTTCCTCTCTCTCAGAGCATCATACTCCCTGCCTTTGGTTACCATTCTCCACTTTCTTAATCTCTGCCTTTATTTTCCTACAGAACAATAGGTCACTTGACTCAGCAAACTGGATAAATTTAGAGCAATATCCCAACAGAGGCTCAACTAGATGGACTTAACACATAGCAATCTCATCATTTAAATTAGGGAGGGAGCTTCGTCTTAACCTGTAGAGTAGGAGCTTTGGAAGCAGACAGATCTGAGTTTAATTCTGAGCTCTACCATTTTAAATTATGTCATTCATGAAAAATCTCAGAATCATTGAGCCCTAATTTTCTTATATGTAAAACAATAAAGTATTTATAAAAATTACATAACATAATGTTTGTAGAAGCACAAAGTACAGTGTTTGTCACATAGGAAAGGTTCAACAAATGATGGCTATTACTAATAACAATGACAGACATTCCTGTATCAAATATTTCATTTTAATGAACATGAACCATACGCTGCCAATAAGTATGATATTGTTAATTCAGGGAGGACAAAAATTATCTTTTTTTGTGGTAGACTATTCAGTAACCTAGAAAAATATTGTACAATAGCATATAGTGCATACTTCTATTTTCATGAAAATAAATTATCTTCGAATTGACTATCAACTCTGACTACTGAAATGACTAGTTATCTATTTGTATATACTTATCAGTTATTTATGTTTCTTTTTCTATATGTTTGATATTCATATTCTCTGGTTATTTTTATCAGATGGTTGAAATTTTTTAACTAAATTACCAAATCTGAAACAAATAATCAGAAAGAGAATTTGATTATTTTTCTGTCAAAAAAGTATCTGTAGTAACAGATTGACAAGAAGAATCACATTGTCTATTTGACTCCTACTTTGTAGTTCATGTTGTCATGTTGAAAAATGATAGAAAAATAAAATTATAATTTTAAAATTATAAGACAAAGAGGAACTAATCTTGACTGTGAGCTGCAGAAATCAGGTAGACTGAGCCAACAAAAGGCGTGTATTTTGAGCCATCTGGTTCCCACTGAATTGTTCTTAGAGCTGGCAAATATGTTATGAGCCATTAAAAACTCTTTAGTTGGCCATACATAAATTACAACCCTAATTAGTTGGTTCAGTTTTGATATGGGTGGTTTATGAGGCACCAGACAGAAAAAAAACCAGCTCCTGCCTGACTTCAGAATGAGTTCATGTTAGGGTATTGGCAGCAGGGCAAATATCTCAATTACACATTCTGGTAATATCAGAAGAATTCTGATATTCATATTCCATATGGTGAGTGAGTAGGCCAAGGAGTTTGGGGTGACATTAGAGCACATGGAAACCCAGAGTCTGTGACAGTCCTACTGAGTCCTGCTAGTTTACCAAGTGCTCAATGACAGATGGGGTGTAAAAAAAATATTGCTTGTGTATTTTTCTTAATGATTTGCCATGGGGTACAGTTATTATCTTTTCAACACAATGAACTGTGGCCAAGAGTTGAAAAAATAAAATGAGAAACATGATTATAAATATCTACTCAAGGTCAGAGAGGTTACAGGATACACATTTTTAATGACTTAAAACTTGAGGTAGAAAGGAACATCATTCTAGAAATGCAGGATTTCTAAAATAACAAATCAGAAAGAGAATAATTTTATTTTCCAAAAAAATAGCACTTGTGTTAAATTCTGGGATTTGAAGTTGAAAAAGCAAATTTCCTCACGTAAGGCTCATAGTTGACGGCAGGGACATAACTAAACAGATACAAATGTTTGTGAGAACAAGAAGGCAGAATTATATATAGGGCGGGACAGAAACACTGAAAAGATAGTGATTCCTTGGGAAAGACTTGTCAGAGAAGTGGATGCTGTTGGGGCCACAGCAAAATGCCCTTTACCAGCTGGTAAACGCAAGACCTGACTGTTGTAAGTGCTGACTGATGACAATTTTTAGCTCCCCACTTCTCTGGAGAATTACTTTTGTCAACTGGGGATCTGCCTCCGTGGTACACTCTGCATCTTCCCTGTAGGGGAGAAAGGATTTCTTTTTTCTCACAGATTCTTTGGTTCATGATTGAAGCTCCTATAACAAAAGGCAGATTAACAAGAGAAAAGGATTTGAAATCATTTAATAAGTTTATGTGACACAGGAGTCCTCAGAAATGAAGACCCAAAGTAACAGAAACCTATGTATAAGTTTGATGAAGATGTGGATAGTTGTGGGAAGTATTATTGGACAAAGAAGTGTATGATCTAACTATAGTAAACCGAGAGCATTCTTCTATGTGTCCTTGTGTCTTCAGAGATAAAGATACTTCTTTTCTCCAGGTCAAGGGAGGGTGCCTCTCGAGTGAGGGTCTTATGACCTGCTTCAGAGGAAACTCAGAGAAGTCTTTTCTAGGTCTTAAGGCCTGATTCAAGGGATAGGGGCAAGAGAAGGTCAGAGAGTGACCTTCTTGCTTCTGCCATTTTCTCAAATGCCAAGGTGCTGTATTTGGGGGTAGCATGTCCTGAACCCATCACTTTCCAGATCTTGCTCAATAACTGACTGGCACTGGCGAAAGACCATTCCTCTTCCTTTAAGGTGGGACACACTCTGGGGCACAATTTGTCTTCCAGTCTTTCACCAAGAGATCAAATGGAAGCTGGTCTCCAGCTGTTACCACATGCTTGATTAGCTCTTTTTGCCCCTGACGCTTTCTGCTTCCCTGCTCCTCTTGAGCACTCCCTCAATAATTCCTTTGAACAAGAATTCTAACCTAAGTGCTTTTTCTAAGGGAAACCACCTAAGACAATAGCTTTTTCTGTGTGTTCCAACAGACTCACCTAAGCATTAAGATACGAGCTTCTTTCAACCTAAATTCAGTTACAGTGATGAACACTTTTTTTTTCCATCAACATTTTCCCCTTCATCTCAATGAAGGTAAATAATGCTTAGACTACAGTGCATTAAAAGTCTCTCATTTCTTTCATATACACTTGGTTCTTTTTTTCCCCACAGCATCTCTGTTCTACTTAGTTCTTTGTACTTAATTTGCCTTTTTGGCCCAGGCCTCTAAATCTAATTTAAAGTAAATGATGTCTTTTTTATGTTCATGAGATCAAGTCTCCTCTTATCTAAAAGGCTTTTCTTCTTATCCAGGAGCTCTTGATCTTTATGAAACTAAGTAATTGAATATCCTCATCACATTACACTTTCACTGTAGTCTAAAACCCTAAATAACTAATCTCAGTTCTGTTGATATGCCCAAGGGCTACTCTGACCAGCATGATAAAGTAGTTGTTGGCATTTTGTTCCCATTCCCCTACCTCTCCATTCCCCTCTTGAAGGAGAGAAGAAACTTTAATAATCATTTAATCTCATCTTTTCCCCAGATGCTTGAATTCACAGTTGAATATCTTGACCTAGTCTGTCAAAGTTATGTTTGAACATTATGGGGTCAAGAAACTCACTCAGTGAAGTTCTCTTCAACTGAAAATTCTAGAGCAGTTTAAAATAGAGAATGTGAGAGACAAATCCAGGTTCTTTGTTTCATGTGTAAAGGAAGTTGAAGATCAGAGATGAGAAATTACTTAAGTGTTGTATGAACTCTAATAATTTTCCATATGGAGCCACCAGATCATCTTTCCCTGGATTTCTAGATTTCTGTCCTTATTATGCTCTGCTCAAAAATTATGTCCTGCTTAAAATTAAAACAAAACAACCACACAAAAATATTGACAAATTCATTGTATCAGATGGCAAACTAGAAAATTTTCAGCGAAGTCCATTAATGCTAGAAACTCTTTTGACAGTACTCATAAACTTTGGCTGTGAAAATTAACACTATGTGCCAGATTTATTAGGAATTCTCTCCATGTTGCAAAGTTTCACTACTGTTTGACTATGAAAGACTTAATTAATTATTAACATGCCTTACCTGATATTTCGCAAAGTAGCCAGAAAAAATTATCTCAGTGCTTAGGTTCCAATTTGTATCTCATGCTATTTCTCGGGAAAATCTAGTCCAACTTGTAAATCTTACAGAGTTTTAAGGTCAAATTTGGAGTTTCTGTTCTCCTGTAATGTTGCTAGCTAAGGAAATAATATCCTAAGATATTTAACATTTTTAATGCACAGCTTTTTAAAATGCATTTATTCATTCAACAAATATTAATGAGTACTTACTGGATATCAAGCACTGTGCTGAGTCCCGGGGTTTAGGAATAAAAGTGCTCCCATTTTAGTGGGAAGATTGACAAATAAATAGTTACACGCAGACTTTCATGGAGGCACATACAGGAGTTCCAGACAGTTCTGCCTCAAGACAATCCTTGGCACTGAGTGGGGTATGTATATACTTGAGTGGCAGGTTCAAAAAATAATAATTGCAGTGACAGTGTCCTAAATAAAATGGGGAAATAATTAAGGTTGGCTGAGTGGGTTTCACAGAGGATGGGACACTTAAACCAAGTCTCAAAAAATTGACAGGAATATGCCAAGTATACCTTACAGTACTCCAGGCTGGGGAGTGGCAGGCAGATAAGTTTGGAGTTGTAAAACATCAAGACAAGCTCAAGACCTACAGATTGTTCTTTTCAGCTGAAGTGTAAGGCGTAAGTATCAATGATGACAGATTAAGATATAGTTAAGTTTTACATAGGTATTTATATATATGCATATGTATGTACACATATGCATATGTATGTATAGTGTGTATACATATGTATGCATACATATACAGCAGACCCTTGAATAACATTGTTTCCTTATAATGTTGAGAAAAAAAAATTGATTTCTAGCTAATATCATTGTCTATGTGGAGTTTGCATGTTCTTCCCATGTCTGTGTGGATTTTCTACTGGTATTCTGGCTGATTTCCTCTCATATCCCAGAGCTGTGCAGGTTAGGCGAATTGAATGTCTAAATTGTTTCAGTCTGAGTGAGTGTGGATGTGTGAAAGAGTGTGCCCTGGAATAAAATGTCCCATCCAGGATGGGTACCTGCTTCGTACCCTGTGCTGCTGGGTTAGGCTCTGACTACCCAAGACTCTGAACTGAAATCAATGTGTTGGGAATTGAATAAATGAATGAGCACAAATTATTGCCAAATAAAAATTTGTAAAGTATAGAACACTCATACAAATATGTGACAGTAAATGATGCAATCCGTAAGTGCTCAGTGAGCCCATGATATGTTATTGTTTGGGTTTGAACTACATGGTGGTAGGAGGGACTCCTCAACAATTTTGCTTTGCAAACATTTATTTCTTGACTTAACCCACCATTACCACGACCACAGTCACTCACTGATTCACCAAAAATTGGGTAAATCATTTTTGTTTGTATTCATATTTTATAAATATATGTATAGATGTATGTATAGCTCACATTTAGTTCAGTGTATAATATTAGAAGTGTTTGGCTTCTATTTAGAAGTTTGGTGATATTTTTATGACTAGAAATATGCCTTATGAGCTTAACTCTTTTTTTTTTTTTTTTTTTTTTGAGACGGAGTCTCGCTCTGTAGCCCAGGCTGGAGTGCAGTGGCCGGATCTCAGCTCACTGCAAGCTCCGCCTCCCGGGTTCACGCCATTCTCCGGCCTCAGCCTCCAGAGTAGCTGGGACTACAGGCGCCCGCCACCTCGCCCGGCTAGTTTTTTTGTATTTCTTTAGTAGAGACGGGGTTTCACCGTGTTCGCCAGGATGGTCTCGATCTCCTGACCTCGTGATCCGCCCGTCTCGGCCTCCCAAAGTGCTGGGATTACAGGCTTGAGCCACCGCGCCCGGCGAGCTTAACTCTTGTTTATGTCAATTAGCCTATGTGGTTTCCTTATATGCCGTTTCGCTTGCACTCAGTTTCCAAGAGCCGAATGATGACATTGAGGACTACTTATTGTATATATAATACATATCACAGGAGGCAGGGCCAAAAAGGCCAACTAGAAACAGTGGCATTCAGATGCTCCCATGGAATAAAACCATAATCATGTGAGCCCTTCACCGGCAACCAGAGTATCCAGGTTCTCTCATCAGAACTGACTAGGAGGCTGGCGTGACCCACGGAGAGAAGGAAGAACAGGGTGGTGCAGTGGCCCACCTGAGAGCCACACAGGGCAGGGGATCGTCCTCCCCCCAGCCAAGGGAGGAAGTGAGTGAATGCGGGGAATTGAATAAATGAATGAGCACAAATTATTGCCAAGTAAAAATTTGTAAAGTATAGAACACTCATACAAATGTATGAAAAAGCAGGGAAAGCATGCTTTTTCCACAAAACTGTGCAACCCATGGATCGGAAGATCCCGTTCACGAACCCACACCATTCGGGCCTAGTGCCCCAACCCTGGAACACACAGATTCTCAACAGTCTCTCAGCTAGAATCTGTTTCCGGGGAGAGGGGTGACCAACACCACAGCTGCCACTGCCTGCTTTCTAAGCCTGTTTGAGCTCCTTAGGCGAGGCGCAGCAGCCAGTACTGGGACTCGCAACTGCATAACATGCTAAGCTCCCTGGGCGGGTGAAGAGCTGCACACATCTCTATAGCTAAAGGCTGTGCTTTTCCCCTGCGGGAGCTAGGGAGGCTGAATGACTTGGTCCCAAGACTTGTTCCCCACAGTCCAATAAGCTGGCTGTGGCAATCTGTGGCCAGAGTGCCTCTGCAGGCCTGACCCTGACTCGTACTTCCTCATCTGGTGGGGCTTCCCTGCAGGAACTCTCCAATAACTCCAGTCAGAGGCTCAGGGATAGAACCCAGATATCCCTGGGCCTGAGCCCTGAGGGGAAGGGGTGGCCACAGTCTGTAGACCAGCAGCCTCGGCCTTTCTTCCTGGTAGTTCTGAGGAATCAGGGCAGCCCAGACAAGTGAGTTTCTCCTGCGGGAGGCACACGCCCTCCACCAAGGGACAAAGTGCTTCATTAAATGAGTCCTGTTCCCCATGCCACACAACTGGGTGACACCCTCCAACAGGGGTTGTCAGAAACCTTATACAGGAGTGATCTTACTGGCATCAGGTTGGTGCCCCTTGAGGTCACAGGTCCCAGAAGAAGGAACAGGCACCCATCTTTGCTGTTCTCCAGCCTCCTTGAGTGACATCTCCAGGCACAGGAATGAATAAGATGAATAGGGCCTGAAGTGAACCCCCAGCATACTGTAGCAGTCCTACAGAAGAGGGACCTGAACACTGAAAAAAAAAACAAGCAGGAAGCAACAACAACAGCATCAACAACAACACCATGACCACCACCAACAAAAGCCCCCCAAAAAAACCCATCCAAAGGTCAGCAGCTTCGAAGACCGAAACTAAACAAATTCACAGAGCTGAGAAAAAATAAATGAAAAAATGCTGAAAACTCAAAAGGCCAGAGCGCCTCTTCTCCTCCAGATGATCTCAGTGTCTCTCCATCAAGGGCACAGAAATGGACGGAGGATCAGATGGATGAATTGACAGAAGTAAGCTTCACAAGATGGGTAATAAAAAAACTATGCTGAGCTAAAAGAGCATGTTCTAACCCAACAGAAAGAAGATAAGAACCATGATAAACGGATAGAGTAATTGCTCACTAGAATAACCAGTTTAGAGAGTTAAACGACCTCATGGAGCTGAAAACTACAGCACCAGAACTTTGTGAAGCATACACAAGTATCAATAGCCAAATCAACTAAGTGGAAGATAGGATAACAGAGTTTGAAGATCACCTTGCTGAAATAAGGCATGCAGACAAGACTAAAGAAAAAATAAAAAGGAATAAACAAAGCCTTCAAGAAAAATGGGACTTCATAAAAAGGCTGAAACTACGAATGATTGCAGTACCTGAAGGAGACTATGAGAATGTAAACAAGCTGGAAAACACACTTCAGGATACTATCTAGCAGAACTTCCCAAATCTAGCAAAACAGACCAACACGCAAATTCAGGAAATACGGAGAACACCATTAAGATACTCCACAAGAAGGTTAACCCCAAAATACATAATCGTCAGATTTTCCAAGGTCAAAATGAAAAAAAAAATGTTAAGGGGAGCCAGAGAAAAAGACCAGGCCACTTATAAAGGGAAGCTTATCAGACTAACAACAGACCACTAGGCAGAAACTCTATAAGCCAAAAGAGATTGGGCACCAATATTCAACATTTTTAAAGAAAAGAATTTTCAACCCAGAACTTCGTATCCAGCCAAACTAAGCTTCATAAGTGAAGGACAAATAAAATGCTTTTCAGACAGGCAAATGCTGAGGGATTTTGTAAACACCAGGCCTTGCCCTGCAAGAGCTCCTGAAAGAAGCACTCAATATGGAAAGGCAAAAGCGGTACCAGTCACTGCAAAAACCACACCAAAATATAAAGACCAATGACACTATGAAGAAACTACATCAACTAGTGTATAAAATAACCAAATAGCAGCATAATGACAGGATGAAATTCACACATAACAATACTAACCTTAAATGTAAATGGGCTAAATGTCCCAAATAAAAGACACTGTCAAATTAGAGTCCAGACCCATTGATGTGCTGTATTCAGGAGACCTATCTTATCTGCAAAGACACATATAGACTCAAAATAAAGGGATGAAGGAAAATTTACCAAGAAAATGGAAAGCAAAAAAGCAGGGGTTGCAAGCCAAGTCCCTGACAATAGACTTTAAACCAATAAAGGACAAAAAAGACAAGGGCATTACGTAATGGTAAAGGGAACAATTCAACAAGAAGAGCTAACTGTTCTAAATATATATGCACCCAATACAGGAGCACCTAGATTCATAAAACAAGTTCTTAGAGACCTACAAAGAGACTTAGACTCCCACAAAATAATGGGAGACTTTAACACTTTACTGTCAATATTAGACAGATCAATGAGAGAGAAAATTATCAAGGATATTCAGGACTTGAATTCAGCTCTGGATCAAGTGGACCTAGTAGACATCTACAGAACTCTCCAACCCAAATAAACAGAATATACATTCTTCTCAGTGCCACATGGCACTTATGCTAAAATTGACCACATAATTGAAGTAAAACACTCCTCAGCAAATGTAAAAACAGACTCTTAGATCACAGTGAAATCAAATTAGAACTCAAGATTAAGAAACTCACTCAAAACCACACAATTGCATAGAAATTAAATAACTTGCTTCTGAATGACTACTGAGTAAATAACAAAATTAAGGCAGAAATAAAGGAGTTATTTGAAACCAATGAGAACAAAAAGACAACATACCAGAATCTCTTGGACACAGCTAAAGTGTTAAAAGGGAAATTTACAGCACTAAATGCCCACATCAGAAAGCTATAAAGATCTTTAATCAATACCCTAACATCACAATTAAAAGAGCTAGAGAGATAAGAGCAAACTAATCCAAAAGCCAACAGAAGACGAGAAATAACTAAGATTAGAGAACAATTGAAGGAGATAGAGACATGAAAAACCCTCCAAAGAGTCAATGAATATAGGAGCTGGTTTTTTTGAATAAATTAACAAAATAGACCACTAGCTAGGCTAATAAAGAAGAAAAGAGAGAAGAATCAAATAGACACAATAAAAAATGATAAAGGGGATATAACCACCTATCCAACTGAAATACAAACTACCATCAGAGAATAGCATAAACACCTCTATGCAAATAAACAAGAAAATCTAGAAGAAATGGATAAATTCCTGGACACGTACACACTCCCAAGACTAAACCAGGAAGAAGTCAAATCCCTGAATAGACCAGTAACAAGGACTGAAATTGAGGCAGTAATTAGCAGCCTACCAACCAAAAAAAAGAAAAAAAGAAAGCCCAGGACCAGATGGATTCACAGCTGAATTCCACCAGAAATACAAAGAGGAGCTGGTACCATTCCTTCTGAACCTATTCCAAATAATTGAAAAGAAGGGACTCCTCCTTAACGTATTTTATGAAGCCAGCATCATCCTGATACCAAAACTTTCCAGAAACAAAACAACAACAACAAAGAATATTTTAGGCCAAATTTTAGATTAATGAACATCAATGCAAAAATCCTCAATAAAATATTGGCAAACCGAATCCAGCATCACATAAAAAAAACTTACCTACCACAATCAAGTTGCTGCATCCCTGGGATGAAATGCTGGTTCAACATATGCAAATCAATAAAGGTAATCCATCACATAAACAGAACCAAAAACAAAAACCACGATTGTCCCAATAGATGCAGAAAAGGTTTTTAATAAAATTCAAAATCCCTTCATGGTAAAAACTCTCAATAAACTAGGTATTGATGCAACATATCTCAAAATAATAAGAGCTATTTATGACAAACCCACAACCAATATCAGATTGAGTGGACAAAAGCAGGAAGCATTCCCTTTGAAAACCGGTACAAGATAAGGATGCCATCTCTCACGACTCCTATTCAACATAGTATTGGAAGTTCTGGCCAGGGCAATCAGGCAAGAGAAAGAAATAAAAGGTATTCAAGTAGGAAGAGAGGAAGTCAAATTGTCTCTCTGTTTGCAGACAACATGATTTTGCATTTATAAAACCTCATCATCTCAGCACCAAATCTCCTTAAACTGATAGGCAATTACAGCAAAGTCTCAGGATACACAGTCAGTATTCAAAAATCACAAACATTCCTTTACACCAACAATAAGCAAGCAGAGAGCCAAATCATGAATGAACTCCCATTCACAGTTGCTACAAAGATAATAAAATACCTAGGAATACAGCTAACAGGGGATGTGAAGGACCTTGTCAGGGAGAACTACAAACCACTGCTCAAGGAAATAAAAGAGGACACAAACAAATGGAAAAACATTCCATCCTCATAGATAAGAAGAATCAATATCATGAAAATGGCCATACTGTCCATAGTAATTTATAGATTCAATGCCATTCCCATCAAACTACTATTGACATTCTTCACAGAATTAGAAAAAACTACATTAAATTTTATATGGAATCGAAGAAGACCCCTATAGCCAAGACAATCCCAAACAAAAAGAACAAAGCTGGAGGCATCACGCTACCTGACTTCAAAGTATACTACAAGGCTATAGTAACCAAAACAGCATGGTACTAGTACCAAAACAGACATATAGACCAATGGAGCAGAACAGAGACTTCAGAAATAACAGCACACATCTACAACCATCGGATCTTTAACAAACTTAACAAAAACAAGAAATGGGGAAAGAATCTCCTACTCAGTAAATGGTGCTGGAAAAACTGGCTAGGCATATGCAGAAAACTAAAATTGGACCCCTTCCTAATACCTTACATGAAATTAACTCAAGATGGATTAAAGACTTAAATGTAAAATCCAAAACCATACAAACCCTAGAAGAAAACCTAGGCAATACCATTCAGGACAAAGGCATAGGTAAAGGCTTCATGACAGAAACATGAAAAAGCAATTGCAACAAAAGCAAAAATTGACAAATCAGATCTAATTAAACTAAAGAGTTTCTGCACAGCAAAAGAAACTATCATCAGAGTGAATAGGCAATCCACAGAATGGGAGAAAACTTTTGCAATCTACCCATCTGACAAAGGTCTAATATCCAGATTTAAAAGAAATTTTACAAATTTACAAGAAAAAACTGACCCCATCAAAAAGTGGGCAAAGGATATGAACAGACACTTCTCAAAAGAAGACATTTACGTGGCCAACAAACATATGGAAAAAAGCTCAACATGACTGATAAGAGAAATGCAAATTAAAACCACAATGAGATACCATCTCACACCAGTTAGAATGGCTATCATTAAAAACCCAGGAAATAATAGATGCTGGTAAGGCTGTGGAGAAATAGGAACACTTTCACACTGTTGGTGGGAATGTAAATTAGTTCACCCATTGTGGAAGACAGTATGGTGATTTCTCAAGGATCTAGAACCGGAAATACCATTTGACCCAGCAATCCCATTACTGAGTATATACCCAAAGTAATATAAATCATTCTACTCTAAAGACAGATGCACACATATGTTTACTGCAGCACTATTTACAATAGCAAAGACATGGAACCAACTCAAAGGTCCATCAACGATAGACTGGATAATGAAAATGTGGTACATATATACCATGGAATACTATGCTGCCATAAAAAGGAATGAGATCATGTCCTTTGCAGGGACATGGATGAAACTGGAAACCATCCTCCTCAGCAAACTAACAGAGTAACAGAGAACCAAACACTGCATGTTCTCACTCATAAGTAGGAGTTGAACAATGAGAACACATGGACACAGAGAGTGGAACAACACACACCAGGGCCTGTTGAGGGGTAAGGAGTGAGGAGAGGAACTTAGAGGAGGGTCAATAGGTACAGTGAACCACCATGGCACATGTATACCTATGTCACAAACCTGCACATATGTCCTGTTTCTTTTTTTTTTTTTAGAAGAAATGAAAAAATACATATCATAAAATGCATATCTCATATATATATATATATCCCACAGCATTATCATTATAATAATTACGTTTTATAATATTCAGGAAGAAAGTAACAATTTTGTAGTAGATGTCATTTGAACAGTTGATAAATCAAGTAGAAGGAAGAAGAGAATTAGTTTCCATTAGTATCTTTAGCAAAAATAAATTTCAGGTAGATTGAAGATCTGGGACCAAAAACAAAACTTCAGAATGTCCAAAGAATAGATAAAATAACACATTTAAGGTCTTAGAGAAGGGTACATTTAAAAAAGTAGGACATGAAAAGGGAAAAGAATGTCAAACTCTGTTCAAACAAAAACACTAAAAATAAAGTTAAAGGACAAGGCAGAATCTCTGAGAGATTTGAAATATATATACCTGAAAAGGTACCAGTACCCAGAATTATAAAGAACTCTTGAAAATCCAAGGACAACCCAAAGGTCAACTGGACAAGGGATTTGAATGGGTAATTCATAGAAAAGGAAACCAAAATGGCCAATAAGCATTTTATAAGACTCCCAGCTTCACTCGTAATTTAGTAAATGCAAATTAAATCTGCAGTGAAATACATTTAATACCTATTCTAACAGATAAATTTTTAAATATTTAACACTTCCTCTTGTGCATGGAAAAACAGGAATTCTCACGTTATTGGAAAAAATGAATGTTAATATAACCACCATTGAGGACAATTTGGCCATACCAGTGAAGATGAAAGTTTGTATATTCTCTTACACAGCATTTCCACTTGTAAGTATAGTCTGTAGGAAAACTTCAATACATGTAATACAGGCTTCACAACTACTGCTATTTATTGTAACATTATTTGCATCAACCAAAAAATTAGAAACAACTCAAATATCCATTTACAGGACAATAGATAACTTGTGGTACGTTTATATAATGTCTTTAAGCACTATAAGGCAGTAAAAATAAACAAGCTAAAAATATAATTAACAATATAAATAAATCTCAAAAACCTAATGTTGAACAAAACAATTACATTGTAAAATGATACATGTATGTGATGCCAATTATGCAGTTTTTAAAAAATGCATATTTTCACTATGTAGGATACAAAATATGAGTTATAAAAATATATGTGAGAATGATAAAACACCAAAATTCATGATGCATCTACTATATCAGCTACCAGTAATTATAACATTTTTGAGTCTTGTAAGTGTCATCCACTATTGTGAGTAATTCACAGATATTTAATTCTATCATTTAGTCACCACAGCAAGTTTATAGGATATTTATCATTATACCTCCAAGTTTATAGGTAAGAAAACTGAAGCACAGATAGACTAAGTAATTTGTCTTATTATACAGATAGGAAGTAACGGAGATGGAATTTTTAGCCTCCTTTCAGCCAGGACATGATGGCCGTTACCTCTAAGTAGAGAGAGAATGAGATATAGGCAGCTTCAACTGAAATGTTTTCGATTTTTAAAATTCTGAAGAAAATACAGTAAAAGATTAAGATCTGATAAAACAAGAGGAGGAAAACAAGTGTCCATTATATAATCCTCCTTAACTATACTTACAATATTTACAATATTAGAAGCAGAGGGGAAGGAGGAGAAAATGGAAAAGGAGGAGAAGGAAGAAGAGAAGCAGGAGAAGAAAAAAGAGGAGGAGGAAAAAGAGGAGTAGAGGGCAGAGGAGGGGGAGAGAGAAACAGTGAGCACCCTGGCAGCAGGTTAAGTGGTGAATTTAAACAGAGCAAACTAGAAACAGAGGAGCAAGTAATAAATTCTTTTCTAAATAGGAGATTGTAAATATAACATTTACTGACACTTGGTGATATTTCTAAAAAGACTCAAACTATTTTACTAATGAAAAACCTAAACAATATGGTTTAGAGTTTACAAAATATTTTCTACATATATTACTATTCAAACATCCTCCATTACCTATAAGGCAGGCACTATTATTATCCTCATTGTGCTTCCAAGAAACCCGGGGTTAAGAAAAGCGTCATAACGTGTCTAGTAGTCCTAGAGTTAAGAGGCGTTAGGATTAGGGGCTGGACTCAGGTTCACTGACTTGAATCCCCTTTTACTTCCCAAACATGAATAGTTCAAAGAGCCTCACAGCAACCACATCTACTCTAAATTGACTGACTGACTTTAAAAATGTATTTACATGGTCATTAGTATCAGTCATATTCTTCAAACATAAAACCTTCATCTCAGACATCATTTTCTGTAATCCATATTCTCAGTACTTGTGCTTGAAGAAACATCAATATTAATTCCAGCTTTAAAGTAGGTTCTGGATAGGAGCCTTCATTTCTTACTCATTTGCTATAACTTTTTGACTTTGAAGTTGACATAATTACCAAATACTCTGTTCCGCTTTTACTAGATTCTGTCATTACTGGAAATCTAAAGTTATAGATAATATTATCCTCCCTCAAAATACAGTGAAGGAAAAACTGGGAGAGAAAAAAAATCCTAAGCAATAATATTTGCATCACCCTGGCTCACTAAAATGATGTTTTCACTATGAATATATTAATTGTTTATGGCCTCTTCACTTATGGGAAGAAACCTGTTCAGGTTCAAGCACATTTTGGGGGATGGAGGAAGAGGTGCCAAGGATCCAATTTAACATGACTTTGAAAAACATGACAGATTCTAGAACTAACATAACTTTCTTGAGGCAGTGCCAATAGGCAGAAACCTACACTTGTGCATGAAAAATTCTACACAATGTCTTTGCTTTATAAAAAGACTCTTTTGTTTTACAAAAAGACTTTCCTTTGAAAAAGATTACATTAGAATGTCTAAATCTTTTTTGCAAGAAAATTAAAAATGTGATTAAATTGATCAAGATTTAGCTTATTCCAAAATTCTCAACAACTTGTGAATACTACTAAAATAATCCACACCTCTGCAGACCCAGCTGTTTATTTGAGGAAATCTAACATTTCCAGTAACAACTGCTTTATCTTACCTGTGCCAAGTCATGGCCATCAGCTCCCCCATTCCCACACCATTTATCACTCAGCAAACTAGGAGCAATGTTCATTAATTTTATTGGGAGGAAGGCTAATCTCAATTAGTAGAAATTTGAATTGTAGAATATATTTTTTAAAAACAGATGCATTGTTGCATTTGCTTGCATGACCTACCTCCTTATTTTTCTCTATGATTACCTTAAAATTAAAGATTGAGGTAGGGTAAGAATATAGTTTGAAATTCTAATTTTCCATTCTCTTCCCTTCCAGGACAGTTTTCAGTGTTATGCTGAAGAGGGTGTCTGTATATTTCCGATGTGAAAAATAGAACCAAGTTGTTTAATAGATTTTAAAACCCAATTAGCACCTTGGTTGATTTAGCTTTGCCAGTGGCTTTTGTTCTAAAATCTGAGACCATAGCAAGGACTTCCAAGTTCCCCAACAAAGGAGTTTATAACCAGAAAATGGAGGGGAAAATGTTCTTTCTTTTTCCTAATGTCCTGTGTACAGTATTGTTTCTAGAATGCAGAAAACAGAGGTCACAATGTAAACAAGGCATTGAGATGGAACTTATAAAACACATTTGGATGGTGAATAACAGAAGCACATTCTAGCCCAAATGGAATAGAGGGTTCACTGGGGGAGCCATAGGAAGTACGGTTGATGAAATAAGTTCATGAGCAGACAGACAGGAAAACTGAATGACAGAATCAGTAACGTCCAGAGTGGAGAGCCATTGAAGATGTTTTTATTTTACTTGCACTAAGGATATAATGATTGAAGGGAATGAGTATGAAATACATTTTAATGTCCTATGTATTCAACAGAACTTGGCAACTAATTAGATACACGGATTGCAGGATGTGAAGAAAACCAACATTGATGAAATGGTTATATTCCAAGTTCCTTTTTCCCCAAGAACTTAAAATATATGTGATTTAATTCTTGTTTTTAAATTTTTAATTGATAATAATGGTATATGTTATATATATATGTGGTACAATGTGATGATTTGATATATGTTTACATTGTGAAATAATTAAATCAAGCTTTTCAAGACATCCATAAAGCTGAAATAATTAGTTACAGTTAATGGGTAATGAACTTGAAATTTACGGATTAGTTTGACTGGGGTCACACAACATGAAAACGATGGAGGTAGATTTTAACTCAAATTAACACAGGCAGTACCCACCTGACGTTTTCAATAGACTAAATGATCTTCCAAGGGTGACTTGCTGTTTTGAGAGGCCATATGTTGAATGGTTAAGAGAAGCTTGTGTGTGATTTAAGACTGGCTGGGTTTGTATCTCAGATCTATCATATAACACTCATATTATCTTCAGCATATCATTTCATCTTAAATGTCATTTATGAAGTGGGAATAATAGTAATATCCTGACCTCAAAGGATTTGGATGAGAATTAAACACTTAGAACAGTGTCTGGAAAACTGAATTCATTTATTAAGTGCTTGCTGTTTTAATTATTATGCTTTCATAATATGTATTATTCACTGCTTTAGTTAGGAAAAGAATGGTTGGTGGATAGCCAGGGAGAAGTAACACAGAGACATAATTTTGAAAAAAAAAAAAAGATAAACTGGATTTTAGATATAATGAGACTGTTATACTGGCAATGTATCTATTTTAGATTTGGTAAGAAGGTAGCGTACTACATTCTCTAGTGTGCTAGTCAAAATTCACATCTTTGTAGTTGTACTGAGAAAAAAATTTTTAGATTTCAACCTTTTAAATTGGCGTGATTTTTACTTCCTATTAAGTACAATGCACAAACTACATCATTATTTATTAAACACAGTGTAAAAACTACATTTTTTCCCATTGCTTTGACCTCCTGACTGAAGTTGAAAGCATCTACAATCCTGGAATACCTGTATCCCAAACTGGTGGATTAGGAAAGGGATATCCCTGCCCCCTGCATCTGAGACTGCAGTAATTCCTGGCCAAAACTCCAAACACTGTCATAATCCTCTTTATAATTTTTCTAGGGACAAAAAAATATGCATTTTAGATACAGCTTATTCCCACTACATCCTAGATAAACCAATATGTGAACAGGGTCTAAATAAAATTATTCCAAACAGGTAATCTATAAATTATATTTACCTCCATCAGTGCAAGCATGTAACCATCCTACAGAAAAGGGGCCTCAGTGACCTTTTTACTATCTTGCTTAGGAATGGTGCACATAATTTCAGTGTGCACATAATTTCAATATCCACCATTCTCGTATAGCAAGAGGGAAGAAAAAATGTCGTGTGGCTTATATTAGTTACAATGGAGAGACTTTAGCAAAAAAGTTCTCTATAGCAACAATTATGGACATTTCCAGAAAGCAGAAATAAAGGAATGTAGCCTTTGCAAGAGGACAATACTGTAAATCAATGGAGAAGGTTCTGAAGTCCTTGAGATTTCCAAGGACAAGAGTAAAAGAGAATGAAGACCAGCAGCCAAAGATAGATACTTGAAGAGTACTTAGCTAGACTGTAGAAGAAAGAATAGACTCAACAGAAGAGGGTGCTGGAATGATGAAAGAATAACAGCAACTTATTGGTTGTGAAAGGTTAAGATGGCAAAAACTTCAAGGAACCAGCAGAGAGATTCAGGAAAAAGAGAACTGACAAAAGATTAATAAGTGTATAAATAAGAAGGCTAGAAAGTGGCCTTCTTGAGAAGAGCTTGAATGGAGTGGTGGGAATAGAAACTACTTTTCAAGAGGCTAAAAGAAAAATTGGTGGAGAAGAAATTAAGACAGCAACAATGTGCCTCTTCTTTCAAAAGACTGGCAATGCAACTAAGGAGAATGCCACAAAATCACCAATGCAATTAAATTTCTTACCAAGTCATTTTCACCTTTAGACAAATATTGATTTTATCCCAGCTGTTCTCAGAATTTCCAAAAGAGTGAATTAGTGAATTATGATTTAATGGGTTTTAAAAATTTATATTTTTGCTTTCACAATTCAAAAGATTTCTATTTTGTTTAGGCAAATTTTGAAGAATTCTGTAATTTGTTTTGTGGATTCAAAGAGTAATGATAATGTATTATCACTATTTTGGTTATAAAAATTGGAACAAATTGATCCCTTTTTTAGAGACAGGGTCTTGTTCTATCACCCAGGCTGGAGTGTCGTGGTGCCATCATAGCCCACTGCAGCCTCAAACTCCTGATCTAAGCAATCCTCCTGCCTCAGCCTCTTGAGTAGCTGGTACTACAGGCACATACCACAATGCCTGTCTATTTTCATTTCTTTTTGTAGAGATAGGTTCTTGATACATGACCCAGGCTGATCTCAAACTCCTGGCCTTAAGTCCTCCCACATTAACCTCCCAATGTGTTGGGGTTATAGATGTTAGCCATGGCGCCTGGCCTGATTCCTTTAGAAAATGTTAAATATATGGTATTTTCAGATAATATTTGGTATTATCTCTTGGCTCTGGGCCCTAAGTTTGCTGCTAGAAAAGTCATTGCAAATTGAAGTTTTACAAATCTAATCCTAATTTACATGGGCCAAAAAGTTTGCTATTTAAAGAGATTCTATTTTTTCTAGCTATCTCAACATTTAACATTAATTTGAAACAAATCTATATTTTTGCATACATGGTAGAAACAACCAGCTGCTAATATGTAGATGACATTTACAAATTCAAGTTGAATATTCCTTAAACAGCTGATTTTCCACATCAGCAACACATATGGTCAAGCTGCTCCATTTTGACCTTTGTTCTCTCGTGCTCACTTTTCCCTCAAGCCATTTGGAATGATAGCTTTTCTTTCTTGCGTTATCTTTTTTAGGAAAAAGCAGTCCCATAATTAATTGGCTCAAACGCTCCTAATACAATTTGTTAATTTTCCACTGCAGCCCTTTTCTCTTCAGAATTCATAGGCATCTCCATAAAGCCAGACCAGGACTGGTTTAATCACAAACAATGGTTTCAAATTAAATGCTGCCTGTAGCCAGGCATATTACACAGATTTAGGGGTCACAAATTATAAACTTCAGGCCTGCTTCTGTCAATAAAGTTTTACTGGAACACAGCAACACTCATTCATTTAGACATTGCCGTTTGCTTTTTTCATGCTACAACAGTAGAACTGAGTAGTTGAGACAGCGGCCATATGGTCCTCAAAACCAAAAATATTTACTCTTTGTCCCCTGATGTAAATGAGCGAACCAGATATAAACAATAGTGAGTGGCAAGAACTATGCGGAAGCTATAAGGGTACTCTACATCTCAAGCACCTAACAGTTATTATCATGTAGAAAAGCCAGGCCAGTTTTACCAAGTTTAGTATTTGAAAAAAGCCAGAAATTCAGATTTTACATACAACTTTCAATTTTTTAAGTGTTAGCTACTAATCTATTTTTTTAAAAAAATGAATGAGTTAACACTTTAAGCTCAACAAAATTGGTCTACAGCCTGGATCTATTCTTTCTGAGTTTATAACCTCTAAAATAAATCTGAACAGCTATGTGGTGTTCAGTAAGTAAATAAGTTTCTCATATGCAAGCTGTTGAGGGTCAACTCTCCAAAAATGCCAACAAAATAAAACTGGCTGATTAAGCAAAGCTGAATTTTTTGCTCACCCACAGTAAAGGAAACAAAGTCTTTTCATGTCTAGGAGGAAGAAGAACAAAGGCAAAATATTTATACAATTTTGGATGGGGAAGGGGTCTTTTGTTTGTTTGTTTTTTCTGTTTTTTGTTGTTGTTGTTGTTGTTGTTGTTGTTGTAGTTGTTGTTGTTTTGAGACAGAGTCTTACTCTATCACCCAGGCTGGAGTGCAATGGTACGATCTCAGCTCACTACAACCTCCACCTCCTGGGTTCAAGTGATTCTCCTGCCTCAGCCTCCCAAGTAGCTAGGATTACAGGTGCCCACCAGTGTGCCTGGCTATTTTTTGTATTTTTAGTAGAGATGGGGTTTCATCATTGTGGCCAGGCTGATTTCGAACTCCTGACCTGAGGTGATCCACCCACCTTGGCCTCCCAAACTGTTGGAATCACAGGCATGAGCCACCGCGTGTGGCCGAAGGGTCTGTTTTAAGGTGGTGCTTTCAGTGTGGAGACCTAATTGGGATTGAGCAAATTAGTGACATAACAGTTTAGGATTGGTAAACACAGCAAGAGGAGGCTTTGGAAGCAAATCTTAAAACACATAAACAGTTGTTTAATGAGCTTAGTTGAATAGCCTAATATTCTAAGAAGGGCTATAGACTCTATGAGGGCTGGTTGAGTGTTCTGTTATCTGAATAAATGGATTTACAGTAAGTTCCTGAGACATTTTCAACTTCATCTCCACAGACAAGATTTTCATGGGATAGTAAAGTCACATTGGTACAGTTAGCTCTGTGGTTGTAGATGGCTTCAGTTCTCAGACCTCTTTTTCTCCCTACATTGGAGAACATACTCTTAAATATGAGAATATAATCAATTCAGTTGGTTACCATTATGTGAGGTGTCATTATTACAAATAAAGTTTTAGAGGATGGCCATTTTGACTTCTAATAAGAATCAGATTTTCCCATACTCATTTTGTGGGACAGTTGTTAGGGGACAGCAGCTAGGCACCAGCATTGAAGACTACAGAGATGACACAGCAGAGCACAGAAAACAAATACTGCAAGAAAGATTATCATCAGAGTTTGTATGTAGCGCAGTTCTTAGCCAGGAGCCAAGAATGCTCAAAGAAAGCCAAGAGAACAGATTTTTTCCCCAATCTGAAGAAATCACAGAGCCCAAAATGGAGTTATTAACCACATATGAATTTTATGATTTCTTAGTGTTTGCTTCTTGGGTCATTTTCAAAATGCAGGCCTACATCAGAGAGATTGAAGATTCAGTTATAGACTACCACAATAAGGAGAATATCTAATAAAGAGAGTCACATAAATGTTTGGTATTCCAGTACATACAAAATTTATGCTTATACTATACTGTAGTCTATTAAGTGCACAATACTATTAGGTCTAAAAAGCTGTGCATACCTTAGTTAAAAATACCTTATTGTTAAAAATGCAAATAATCATCTGTTCCTTCAGCGAGTCATAATCGTTTTGCCAGTGGAAGGTCTTGCCTCAATGTTGATGGTTGCTGACTGATCAAGGTGGTGATTGCTGAAGCTTGGGATGGCTGTGGCAATTTCATAAAACAAGACAATGAGTTTGCCACATCAATTGACTCTTCTTTTTTTTTTTTTTCTTTTTAATTGAGATGGAGTGTCACTGTCACCCAGGCTGGAGTACAGTGGCACAACCTCAGCTCACTGCAACCTCCACCTCCTGGGTTCAAGCAATTCTCCTGCCTCAGCCTCCTGAGTAGCTGGGATTACAGGTGTGCACCACCACACCCAGCTAATTTTTGTATTTTTAGTAGTGACAGGGTTTCAACATGTTGGTCAGGCTGGTCTTGAACTCCTGACCTCGTGATCGGCCTGCCTCAGCCTCCCAAATCACTGGGATTGCAGGTGTGAGCCACTGCACCCAGCCAACTCTTCCTTTCATGAATGATTTCTCTGTAGCATGTGATGATTGATGTTTGATAGCATTTTACCTACCATAGAACTTCTTTCAAAATTGGAATCAATTCTCTCAAACCCTGCCACTGCTTATGAACTAAGTTTACATAATATTCTAAATCTTTTGTTGTCACTTCAATGTTCACAGCATTTTTACCAAGGGTGGATTCTATCTTAAGAAACCACTTTCTTTCCTCTTCTGTAAGAAGCAATTCCTCATCTATTCAAGGTTTATCATGAGATTGCAGCAATTCAGTCACATCTTCAGGCTCTCCTTCTAATTCTACTTCTCTCACTATTTCTGCTACATCTGTTGTTACTTCCTCCACTGATGTCTGGAATTCCTCAAGTCATCCATGAGGGCTGGAATAAACTTCTTCCAAATTTCTGTTAATGTTGACATTTTGACCTCCTCCCAATGAGGCACAAATGTTCTTAATGGCATCTAGTATGGTGAATGATTTCCAGAAGGTTTTCAATTTACTTTGCCCATATCCATCAGAGAGATTACTGAGAATGCTATAGCCTTATGAAATATATTTCTTAAATTAGACTTGAAGGTTGAAATTACTCCCTGATCCATGAGCTGCCACATATATATTGTGTTAGCAAGTAAGAACACAACATTAATCTCTTTGCACATCTCCATCAGAGCTCTTGGGTGACCACGTGCATTGTTGATGTGCAGTAATATTTCGAAAGGAATCTTATTTTCTTAGCAGTAGTTCTAAACAGTGGTCTTAAAATATTCAGTAAACCATGCTCTAAACAGATGTGCTATCATCCGAGCTTTGCTGTTTCATTTATAGAACACAGATAGAGTAGATTTAGCATAATTCTTAAGGGTCCTAGCATTTTCAGAATGGTAGATGAATACTGGCCTCAACTTAAACTCACTAGCTGCATCAGCTTCTAACATGTGCGTCAGTCCATACTTTGAAGCTTTGAAGCCAGACATTGAGTTACCTCTAGCTATGGAAGTTTTAGATGGCATCTCCTTCCAATAGAAGGCTATTTTTTCTACATGGAAAATCTAATATTTAGTATAGTTACCTTCATTAATGATCTTAGCTAGATCTTCCGGATAAGTTGCTGCAGCTTTTACATCAGCACTTTCTGCTTCACTTTGCATTTTATGTTGTGGAGATGACTTCTTTCCTTAATGGCTGGTTAGTGGAGAAATTAGAACACACGCGTTGTTTATCAACTAAGTTTTCCTTTGTATATGCGTGCAGGTCGTGGTGCCACATAATAATGACAGTATTAACACCAAAGATCTCTGATCACCATAACAGATATGATAATAAAGAAGAAGTGTGAAGTAAGTCTGCATCACATTTCCAAAATGTGAATGTGACAACAGGGAGAGGAAGTGAACACATGCTGTTAGAAGAATGTGTTAGAAGAATGGTGCTGACAGACTAGCTTGAGGCAGGGTTGCCACAGACCTTCAATTTGTAAAAAATGCAATGTCCACAAAGTGCGATAAAACATAATATAATTAAACAACGCATGACTGTATATTATATTTAACTCAATTTATCCAAAATATTATGATATTAATGTATGATTGAATGTTCTCACTCATAAGTGGGAGTGGAACAATGAGAACACATGGACACAGGGAGGGGGACATCACACACTGTGGCCTGTCAAGGAGTGGGGGCAAAGGGAGGGAGAACATTAGGACAAATACCTAGTGCATGCAGGGCTTAAAACCTAGATGATGGGTTGATGGGTGCAGCAAATCACCATGACACATGTATACCTATGTAATAAACCTGTGCGTTCTGCACATGTATCTCAGAACTTAAAGTAAAATAAATATATATATTATTGACATAAAATATTAATAATATATTTTACATTCTTTTTTCATATTTAAGCTTCTGAAATCTGGTGTGTATTTTGTACTTAGTAGCACATCTCAATTTGAACTAGTCGTATTTCAAGTGCTCAATAGTCATACATTGTTATGGATTATTGTATTGGATAATGCAGATTCAGAGACTTGGGGAGAGGTATAGGGAGAACAGGAGAAACAGAGAAATAAACGTAGCCTGCAAGTTTCCTTATACAGTTTAGATAAGTAATAGGTAAAGTTCTTTAACCTTTCTGAGCCTGAGTTTCCCCACCTATAAAACAAGGATGACACCTTATATAGAGGTGTTTTAAAGATTATGAGAAATTATACACATAAAAACACCTAACAAGGCATTTGAAATGTGTTCTCAGTAAATAAGATATACATTCTTTTATCAAACACAGATTTAATTAATGTCTTATACTGTGGTGGCTACTGTTGAGGAGATAGTGAGGTGAGTCCCCTGACTTAAGTGGGCTCTAGGTCTTACAAACCAAGTTGAACAGGTTGAAAGAATATCAGGCAGCTCAATTGGCTAATGAAGAAGAGAAATGTGGTTTGGAGAAATGGATTCATGATTCCTGGTGTCAAGCAGGAACTTTGCCATTTACTGGCTGTATGATGTTCAGTAGTTTCCTTCCAATGTGTAAGATTGCTTTTTAATCTGTAAAATTTGAGATAGTGAATGGAAATTTTACAGGATTGCTGTAAGATTTAAATGAGGTCCTGTCAAGGAAAGCACTTTATAAACTGTGAAGAGTTAAAAGAAATTCTAGATATTATTATGAGCTTTAACATAAGAATTTAAATTTTGTTGATGTTATTGCTTATTTGTAGTTCAAGCAAAAAGAAAATATTAGAGTCTCTGAATTGCAAGGTTTTCTTCTGTCCTATGACGTGCCATGTATACTTTCTCTGAGGCAAGTAAAAATGTGTTCAGGACAAAAATTAAAACAGTATTAGTAACATTTGGATTCAGTTAACAATTTTTTTGAGCTCTAGGGAGGAAATTAATTATGTGAAAGGAGTGTTGGAGTCTCTCCTTGCAAGGCTGGTTCAATATATTTGTGTGTGTCCCCTTTAAGACAAGTAAAACTATACACTTCTCACCTGAAGACTTATATTCCAGAACTGAAATGAAGTTCACTCAGTCTTCTTTCTTCTTTGTCTGCAGTGCACCTGTTATTGCTTTCAGAACCAGCACCTTGCCAAAACTCCTTTCGAAAAATTTTGCTGATAAATTAAATTGTTCTCAATCCTCAATTCTCAACTGTTCTCTTATCAAAATGTATGAAGTAAGGTTGGTGCCTGTGATGACAACTCAAAGGCTCTAGAAGGAAAAAAAAAAAAAAAAGCATTTTTTTTCAGGGTAGGTAGTTTTTCTTCATCATTCATCCTGAAAGCGAGTTTTTTCCTTTCTTCACTAATTAAATAGTTAGGACAACAATGATTATTCAACCAAAAAAAACACAGACCTGTCAAATTTTCTCTCCCTCACTTTCCATCAGTGTGGATTGTTGTGATTTCTGAGAAAGGAACAGATGCTTGCAGGGCTTGGGGATGGCGCTGGTTCTGAGAGGCTCCTCAGGGAGCCCTTCTATTGCGGTTAGTACCGCCACTTGTTCAGCAACTCCAATGAACCTAGATTTGAGGTGAGTTATGGATGAATCAGTGGGAAGGTTGTATTACTAAACCTGCCAACAAAGAGGGCAGGGCTAGCTCTTCTGTGTTATTAAGTCAGTTTAATGGAAGAAGTGTTAAATGAGGCTTTACCGATTTACTTTTAATGGTATAAAGGCATCCAAAACTTGGGAGAAAGATGCATTGAGTGCTCACCATTCTAAGGACAGAGCTAAGAAGGAGCCACAAATCTAGGGCCATACATACACCTCACCTTTATGAAAAGCCAGCTGAGTTTGCTCTCTTACCTTTCTGCCTTCAGGTCAAATAACAGAGAGGGGAAGAGCAAGAATCAGAGGTATTTGTGAGTAGGGATCTCATGGGTGGCTACATAGGTCATCCTTCCTTTAAAATCAAGTAATGGGACAAACTTAGCAGAGAGGCATTTATAGAGACTGGGGGGACCTGTAATGGGAAAACTGGCATTGCAGCCTGTGCCTCCTACTAGGAATGGCAAGAATGCATGCATTTCTGAGGGGCAGATGAATGTCAGGTAGCAGGACCTCACCTCTGTGGGTGAGGGCCCACCCAAGAAGGCAGTGGTGTTGGCCCAAATCTTCCAACCAACAAAAGATGCTGGAAGTAACTGTGGTGCTAGAAGCTGAGGTGGAGTGAAAGAGATGGAGTCAAAGCCACAGCTCTTAGGTCAAGGAGGGTCTGAGACAGAGAAACAGCAAACACAAGATCGTAATCGTGAAGTTGATTAGGTGAAAACAATTATGATTTTTTTTTCCTCTATTCCCCCCATTGTGCTCCAACCCTGGAGAAGCTGGGACTACTGTGGGTTCCTTGAACCACAGGTCAAACCTGAAAGTGGAGACTGAAGTTTTAAACTTGGTAGCAGTGAAATGTTAGTTTTTTTTTAATTTTAAATTTTATCTTTTTTATTTTTTATTTAGGTTTTTTAAGTTCCAGGGTACATATGCAAGATGTGCAGGTTTGTTACATAGGTAAATGTGTGCCATGGTGACTTGCTGTACCTATCAACCTGTCACCTAGGTATTAAGCCCAACATACATCAGCTCTTTTCCGTAATTGGCTCCCACCCCAGACCTTCCCCAGCAGGCCCCAGTAAGTGTTCCCTTCTGCATGTCCATGTGTTCTCATTGTTCAGCTCCCACTTATAAGTGAGAACCTGTGGGGTTTGGTTTTCTATTCCTGTGTTAGTTCACTGAGGATAATGGCTTCCAGCTTCATCCATGTCCCTTCAAAGGACATGATCTCATTCTGTTGTATGGTTGCATAGCATCTCACACTA
This sequence comes from Macaca fascicularis, assembly GCF_037993035.2. Lineage (NCBI taxonomy): Eukaryota > Metazoa > Chordata > Mammalia > Primates > Cercopithecidae > Macaca > Macaca fascicularis. The sequence goes on from NC_088390.1 coordinate 52,178,588, forward strand.
GTCAGAATGGCAATTACTAAAAAGTCAGGAAACAACAGATCCTGATGAGGTTGTGCAGAAATAAGAACACTTTTACACTGTTGGCGGGAATGTAAATTAGTTCAACCATTGTGGAAGACAGTGTGGTGACTCCTCAAAGATTTAGAACCAGAAATACCATTTGGCCTAGCAATCCCATTACTGAGTATATACCTAAAGGAATATAAATTATTGTCTTAAAAAGATACATGCACACATATGTTCAGTGCAGCACTATTCACAATAGCAAAGACATGGAATCAACCCAAATGTGCATCAATGATCGACTGGATAAAGAAAACATGGTACATATACACCATGGAATACCATGCAGTGAAATATTTTAATTGGAAATGACTGGGTAGTTCAGCTACCTGCCTGAGATGTCATGGTGGAACAGGAAAGGAAAATTAGACAGAGAATGGTTAAAGGAAGTGATTGGGAAAAAAACCCAAAAAACAAAAAACAAACAGCACTGTTCATGTTTGGATGCAAAGAATTCAGACTCTAAAAATTACATTAAGTATATCCTTAGGGCTTTCCTCTTTACTCCTTTGATATAAGAAAGGTGGCTGGGTGCTGTGGCTCAGGCCTGTAATTCCAACACTTTGGGAGGCCGAGGTGGGTGGATCACTTGAGGTCAGGAGTTTGAGACCAGCCTGGCCAGCATGGTGAAACCCCATCTCTACTAAAAAATACAAAAAATAAAAATATAAAAAGAAAGAAAAATTAGCTGCAGCGCCTGTAATCCTAGCTACTTGGGAGGCTGAGGCACAAGAATCGCTTGAACTCGGGAGGTGGAGGTTGCAGTGAGCTGAGATCTCACCACTGCACTCTAGCCTGGGAGACAGAGCGAGACTTTGTCTCAAAGAAAGGGAAAGGACTTACTGTTTATAGGTTTTTATGTATTGTAGCTCATTGATTTTAAAACTCAAGTTTCTGAAAACATGATGCCTCTTAAAATCAATGAGGCATCACGTTACTAATTATAACTTTAGTAACTCCTTTCTTTCTTAGCAATACATAAAATAATTGAATGTCATGTATTCAATAGTTTTTAGAACTGATTCTAAAAAAATTCTAAATGACATAAGGCAAAATATTTAAAATCAAATTTATTGATTCCAAATAAAATAAGGTATAATATTTCTGAGATGGATTTCAATATTCCAGTTTATAGATGTGGAAATACAACACTCATGCACCTTGCATCTGTCTGCATTTTAGGAGCAACCTTTCTGTACCCAGTGGTGTCAAGCTTTTTTTTGTTGTTTTTTCAGCCTTTTGGGGGATTCTTGTGAGGACAAATCTTAGACTAATTCCCAGCTGCTATGGTCTGAATGTTTTTGTCCCCCACTACATTTATATATTCCAATCTTAATCCCCAAGGTGATAATATTAGAAGGTGAAGGTTTTGGGAGGTCATTAGGTCATGAGAACGAAGCCCTCATGAATGGGATTAGTGTCCTTATCAAAGACAGCCCAGAAAAGACCCCTGTTCTCTCCCCAGCATTAGGACACAGTAGGAAAGCACTGTCTATGAACCAGAGTGAGCCCTTACCAGACACTGAATATGCTGGTGACTTGATCTGGAAACTTTCAGCTTCCTGAACTGGGATAAATGAATATCTGCTGTTTATAACCAGTTTATGGTATTTTGTTGGAGCAATCTTAACCAACTGAGATACCAGCTACAGTTTTGTATGCTCGAGACCAGCAGCTCTTAAACTTTTTGGTCTTAGGAATCCTTTACACTCCTAAGATTTGTTGAGAACCTCAAATAACTTTCTTTATATGTGGAATATATTTACCAATTTTTGCTGTGTACAAAACTAAAGTTGAGGCATCTTTAAATCCCAAGAAAGCACAAGCACTTTAGCTGTTGGAGGAATGATGTCATTGCTCTCCTGTACCCTCTGGAAAGCTCCACTGTACACTTGTGAGAAAACAAGACCAATAAAAAGACAAATAATGCCTTTTTTTTTTAATTACAAAAATGGTTTTTGCTTCAGAAACCTTGAAAGAGTCTTGGGCATCTCCAGGAGCACCCTTGGGCGTGACTGGAGCACACTTTGAGAACTGCCATTCTAAAACTTTTTTTCTCCCTTTCTCAGCTGTGAAGAGGTTGGAGTTGAGTTTCTTTGGCAGTTTTTTCATGAACAGAATGAGCATTTGTCACAACATACACAATGTACATTGCAGGACATCCTCTGTCAGTCAAAAACACAACCCAATTAGCTTTTCATGATGTAAACTTCCCAAATCAATTGGCCTGAAATTTTAAATATTGGTCATTCCCAAGGCTTAGGAAGAAAAAAACCCAGGGTATTATCTCTAATATACCACAATTGACATATGCAGACATACTCGGAATGGAGCCATGGGCTATCCCTCCACTAAGAGTCACAGTTATGGTTAAAAAGGATTTTAAAATATGAGAGACATTATAATTCACCTAGTTAAATTCCTTTAACTTTTAGAAAAGGTAACTAAACCCTGAAGGGGTGAAATGTCCATGATTGTGAGGCCTCCCCAGCCATGTGGAACTGTGAATCAATTAAACCTCTTCCCTTTATAAATTACCCAGTCTTAGATATGTCTTTATTAGCAGCGTGAGAACAGACTAATACAATGAATTCTATATGCAAACTGAGCGACCATCTCATGGACATACTCAAAAGCTCATTCAGTTTCACTTTAGAGCATATTTAACAGAATCACTCAACTTTCATCATCATTTGAAACAGAACATTTTTTTGGAGTCAAAATAATAGTGTCTCACCATACTAGTTGTGTGTTCTTGGAGAAGTTAATTAAATGATCTGAGCTTCAGTTCCACAGCTCCAAAGTGTTGCTCAAAACACCTATCCCAAGAGCTGTTTTAAAGATAAATTAAAAACAAAAATAAAGAATGGTTTCTGGGCCAGGAGCGGTGGCTCACACCTGTAATCCCAGCACTTTGGGAGGCTGAAGCAGGCGGATCATGAGGTCAGGAGATTGAGACCATCTTGGCTAACAAGGTGAAACCCCGTCTCTACTAAGAATACAAAAAATTAGCCAGGCATGGTGGCAGGCGCCTGTAATCCCAGCTGCTTGGGAGGCTGGGGAAGAAGAATGGCATGAACCCAGGAGGCAGAGTTTGCAGTGAGCTAAGATTGCGTCACTGCACTACAGCCTGGGCGACTGAGTGAGACTCCAACTCAGAAAAAAAAAAGAGTGGTTTCTAGCATATCAATGGATTTGATTTTGATAAACATAAGTTACTTCCCCTTTTGCAGAGAGACCAGCTGTATATCACAGAAGAGGTAGCTTAAGTTGTATTTCTAATAAGATGTCATTCAACTAGTTTATCCCTTCCATAGTTTCTCCTGTACAGAATATTCAGGTATCGCATGAATCCTCGTATGTTAATATTCTCCTTATTTGAATGAAATATACAGATTCAATTCCAGTGCCGGTTGTGCAACTGCCTACATAGAGAGTAGGACTATATGGGTTTCCATGATACTCAGTCTGTAATTTTGTGTGTTGCATTTTCTCTGCACTTAATTGTGCATCTCTTAGTTTCATTTCAAAAGCAAAATGCAACACAAAACAAACAAAAACCAGTGTGACCATATTATCTTCCAACTCTCCTCCTCACATGAGAAGGGGAATAGAGAAGAGAAAAACCAATCTCCCCACACCACTGAGGACTCTTGAAGCAAAGCATGCCTAGTACAAGAAGGGATTGCTCATCACTATCCTCGGTACTTTCTAATCAACAGCATGTTCTTGACCTTGCCCTTCTTAGAGTGGAAAAAAAAAAAATCCCTAAAGTAATTCAGAACTATGTCACTTCAGTCTTGTCATATAACTAATTTTGATTCTGGGATCAGAATCCTTAAATGCTCGACACCATTGGCATTAAAATCTTCAAGATTTGGAACTCTGGAATCCTCTTGTCCTTTCCAGTTGTGGACCTGCACTTCCTCTAATCACTCAGTTGGCTAATGATCCCTTTCCAGCAGGTGTAAATGAGTTTTCACACTCCAACCTGGCTTTTGTCAAGCCTTTATTGTAAGTAGCTAATGAGTGCTATTGCTCTGAGTTTTCTCCTGCGAAAGAAGGGTATGTCTAACTAGTGATATAATGACAAGTGCACGCTAATGTTATTCTGTTCGGTGGTGCTGAAGAGCACTGAGAATTTAAGAAAGATGAATCTCTCAAACAAAGGCAGGCTAAAAACATATTAAGCAGAGCTGTGCTGACAGCCTAATTCCATTACTTCTACGCGATCTTGAATCCACTCAAGCATAGCGAAGATACTTCGGAGGTAAGAGGCAAGGAGGCAGTATCCTCATTAAAAATATGAGCAGAGCCTGAAGGCAGGCCCAGCATGGTAAATTAGCCTGGCTGGTGAGGAGAATCCAAGAAGACAAAATTGATCAGACTAAACGTTGTGACTTCAGCATTTCAGGGCACGGACAAGTGCATAGATTTGACATCCTGCCAAATAGGACTGCAGATGAATAATCTTCTCCAGGACTCTTGATGTTCTTTCTACTCACCGCTCCCTGAACAATGGCTTTTTATTTTGATGATAAACTCCCAGAGCTTTGAAAAGTGCTAAGCCCAACAAAACAGTTTTATTTTCTTTGCCGTTAGTGTGTGATAGCCGTGTTTCAAGTGTGATAGCATGCATTTTAAACAATACAGGTAGTATTTTTGAAAAGAAAGCAGCTGTTACAATTTCCTGTGATTGTTATAAATAACCTAACACACAAATTGTTCCCATCATTCAATATTGAATGGCAGGGATTGGATGCTATAGCATTTCTCTTTTCTTGTTGGAAAGTAAAGTTTCTCATGTAACTTAGAGTTTTCCTTATGTTTTTTCAAACATGTCTAGTGTTGGTTTCCTGTGTCCTCCAGACAAAGAATATGCTTTGTTGCTCTGTGTATACCCTGTACTGGCTGGCACAGTACAACTAATAACTCATTGTTGTTAGGTGAATAACTAGATGAATAAATAATGAACGAATGAAATGATAGTTAATCTAAAAGTGAGTGAAAGCAGAAAATCTTATAAAATTACAGATACGTGTCTTGTTTTGTTTTAACCAAAAAGGATATTATTTGAAAGTCCTTTGATATAGAGTCAAGGGCTTCTCTTTAAGTATGTTAAACCCAACAGAGTTCTTTATTTTCTTTCTTGCATAAACCATGTCAATTACGCATCTTTCACAGTTTACAGTTTTGGAATCTTTAAAGGTAAGTAAAAACTTAAAGACACATGCAAAGCAATTTGAAGAAAGAGTTATTTTAGATTTCCATGATTTCCCTTCAAAATGTTTTACAGCTTCCTTCCTATATTAATTCAACAACAGTTTTTATGGTGTTTTATTAGTTCCCTATTGCTGCTGTTGCAGATGACTACGTACCTCATAGTTTAAAGCAAAACAAATTTATACCTTATAGTTCTGGAGACCAGAAATCTGAAATGGATCCCAATGGGCTAAAATCCAGGTGTCAGCAGGGCTGTATTCCTTTTTAGAGGCCTTGGAGGAGAATGCATTTTTTTTTTTTTTTTTTTTTGCTAGCTCTAGAGGAATCCTGCATTCTTTAATTCCTGACCGGCTTCTTTCACCAAAGACAGCAACGGCCAGTTGAGTTTTTCTCATATTGCATCACTCTGACTGACACAAAGGTTCACCTCTTTCATTTTAAAGAACGCTTGTTATTATATTGGGCCTATCCAGATAACCAGGATAACATCCCCGTTTTTAAAGTCAACTGATTAGCAACTTTCATTACAGCTTCAATCTTCTGTTACATGTTGCCATGCAGCAAAATATACTCATAGGTTTTGGAGATCAGCGTGTGAACATCTATAAGGGAGCATTGTTCTGCCTACTACAGCTGTTTTAAGCTATTACAAGGCATACAATTTATTTGTAATAGATAAAACAGCTTTCTTTTCATAATCATAGTTTATTCATTTATATAAATTTAATTCCATATAGTAACCACAACTACAAATACAGCTTTCATATATACATATATTTATTTATAAACAATTAACTTAGGAAAGCAAAATCTTATCTGGTAGGTGAGACATTTGTAATTGGTTGCCTTATTTAATATTGTTCCTCACTAATAGAATCTCAAAATTGTTTGGGAGTAACAATATAGCCTTACTGTGGGCAATTACTAGTCTAAGTTAAATTACAATCTTGGTCCCCATTTCCATAGCTTTTTTTGGTGCTAAAGTTGGCTGCAGAAAGACTCATTCACTTTTGGCCAATGAAATCTAAAGAAAAAACTCTTTCAGAGGCTTTTGTAGAAGCTATAGTTTTTCTGATTTAACAACAACAACAACAACAAACTCACAACAATGTGATTGGCAATATTTGAACCCTTTTTTCTCCTACTTCTTTCCTTCTATAATGAGAAAGACATGGAAACAATAGTTGGAGTTTCAGCAGCCCTTTTATTGTGTGAGGAAGAGGTCAATGCAATCTCATGTCTTTAACCGTGGCATATTGAGTTACTCAACTCTAACTGCATAATTCTGACTTCTTGTAAAATGAGAAAAATTAATTCTCTAAGGTTTTCTGCTTCTCTCAGCCAAATATATTACCAGTTGAGCTAATAGATGCAAAAGTGCATGAACACAGTACAGAACTGCCTACTAGCTATGAGTATTCAATGTGTTGTGAGCATCAGTTAATAAAACTTACAAAGGGAAGGGAAGGCAAGAGTTAATCGGGAGAGCTGGTTAAACAGAGGTCACTTAAGGGACAGTCTACTATTTACTGAATGTATGCTTACAAAAAGTGACATATGGTATGGCATAGTTGTCTTTCATGTCAAGATTACATGTATATGACTGGAAAATATCATTTAATCTAGTTAAATCCTACTATTAAAAACCGAGTAAGATGTTTGTTTTGGTTAAATACAGCCTTAATGAGATTTCTAGATGTCCTGAATACTGCCTCTCTAATCTTACCACCTGCCACTCCCCTACCTCTTCATTCAGTGACCTGAGATTGCTGAACTCTGTGTTTTCTACCAAATGCCCCATGCTGGCTCATAATAACATGCCTTTGGATGCATTGTTTCCTCTTCCCAGAATACCCCTTCTTCCCTTGACCACATAAAAAACACCTGTTTTTCCTTTCAAACACTTTTCAAGTTATCCTTTTCATGATAATCTCTTCTTAATTCCAAGATCCAGCACTCTCAGTCTGCCTCCCAATAGAGCAAATCTATAAATCACTGTTGAGCTACCTTCAAATCTGGTGCACAATTTTACTACTAACCTTGTACACATCTCTTATGTGCCTGTCTCCTCTACTTCCCAAAGGTTGGGATCATACCTGGTCTATTCATATTTGTAACAGCAGCATCTAACAGAGATCCTTATATGTAATAGCCCCTCAATACATTTTTAACCAAATTAAATTCTGACCTAATCAAACATATTATTTGAAAAGTTAGATTCACGAGTAAGATAAATTAAGTGGCAATTACTAATTATCCAAAAATACTTTCTCTTTAACAAAAATATTTTCTTCCTTCCTTTTTTCCTAACAAGGTAGTACAGTATATCAGGACTTGCTCTGAAGTCAATTTGCTTGACTTAACCCTTGCCTAAGATACTCACAAGTTTACAAGCTTGGGAAAGTTATTTAGGCTTTCTAACCTTAGTTTCCTACCCCTACATAATAGAGATTAAAGTAATTTGCTCCACAGAGTTATCAGGAGATTATAAAAGCAAACCAATGTGTATATGTATATATGTAGCACAATGACAGTCACCGAGTTAGTGTCAATATTATATTCCCCCAATTCCATCTCAGTGAACTTGTCCATTTGGAAACCTCCCAGATGACCTTACCTAGGTAAAATTTCTTGGGCCTCATAATTTATCTGTATTCTGACAGTTACATTGTCTTAAATAATTATTTGTGCATATAAATTGCATCCCTTACCTACATAGAATAGTCAGCAAGATCATGGACTCTGGACCCAGAACATCTGAGTCCTACACTTTTCTGCCACTTAAGAGCTATGTGATGCTGGGAAAGTTAATCAATCTTTTTGTAGCTTAGGTTTTTCATTTGTAAAATAAAGATAATAATGCTTATTTGTAATGCCTATTGAATGCCTGTTCAATAAGATTGTTGAGATTATTAAATGTGTAAATATATAGTAGTGTCTAGCATATCACAAGAGCTCAGTAAATAATATCATTAATATTCATAATAATGTAAATTATAACCTCCTCGATGGCATAGCTCCCCTATCTCACAGATGTTTGCGTCTTCTGCATTCTCTATTGGTTGTTCAATAAATGTTTAAAAGTGAACACGTGGATAGATGAATGAAGGCACTGGCTGTATTAATTGCGGTCTACCTGCTTCAGCACCTGGGTAGCAGTTTTAAACTTAGGAGACTGTACCTAAATCATTTTTCTTGCATCATGTGATACTGATGATGCAGAACCATAAGATAAGGTGAAACTATTACTCTAATTAAGCAGAAGGTATATTTTCCAAATTAATTTTTTTCCTCAGTGTTATTAATGCAATAAAATTATATTTAACTGGAATTCGTAGGATTTAGAGAAACAACAGCATGTAGCTTCTCCTAAAGCCCTGTGATAAATCTTTAGCAGGTACAACTTCTTTTCTAACTCAAAAGAGGAATGGGAAAGTTGAAGGGCTTGATTCTAGGCTCTTAGAATCAAGCGGTTAAAGTGTTTAGTAGCTGCATAGTACTCATCTGGGGATTACTCTCATGAGCACGGGATAGACTAGCTACACAAGTCTAATGTAGGCATTTCTGCTGGCAAGACTAAGGACTCTCTCAGCATGACAGATTGGGTCTTTCCAACCCAACAGGCCTTTCCAGGTTGGCATTTGGCCGCTCATCATATAGTTACCCAGGTTCTGGTCATATTGACTTCTGGCAATGTTATGTTCTTTCAGTCTTTTTCTCTAACGAATGACCTCATATTCCTCCTTCAAAAATAAACTCAATATGCACCTCTTCTGTCACTCTCCTCAACTCCTTCCCTCTACAATCTAGGTACTCGCTCTCTTTCTCCTGTGTAGTGGGTTAATGATTTATTCATGTGTTTTCTTCTGGTAAGTATGATGTGTCACTTATCTTCCTTCCCTAAACATCTCCCACATTTTTTTCTGGTAGTCCCCAAGGGAGCTTTAAGGAGACCTAAGCTCAATGGACATCAGTGTTTGCCCAGATTCACATAGCAAGTGAATATAAAAATAATACTGGAAATTAGTGAGTGTTTTCTGGGTCAGGGACCTTGCTAAGAGGTTTATGTAGATGGTTTCATTTAAGTCTCATTTAAAAATGAAGAGAATGGGCTCAGAGAGTTGTGGTAATTTTCCCAGCATTAGCGACAGGGCACTGAATGACAATCCAGGTCTCAGAACTCAGGACCCACTCAGGTGCTCCTTCTTAGTGCTACCTTATGGCCCCCTCATTTCCACTCACACCTCTTTCTCCTATTTCTGAACTATGTCATTCTTTACAACTCCTAGTTCATCAAGAGACATATCAAAGATGCTAAATATGTACATATTGATGATTGGATAGCTAATGCCTCCACATCACTTAGAAGCCTTTATTGATATCTCATTTAACAGTATATTTCTCCTAGGAGCTATGAAATTTGTGGTCCATTTGGAAACAACATAAATATCAGTGAGTGGATATCAGATAGAATAGACTGTGGCATTTAAATTGATGTTAACCGAAGTCCTATTGTAACATGGGAAAAATATATTTTCAGCAAAAAATCCCCAAATAGTAGCAAAAAAAAGCCTAGGATTTAAAATTGTATGTATCATATGACCTGAACTATCATAACTTATACTTCTAAATTAAAAGCTATTGATTCTGTCTGGTATGAATATAATAATCAGCTTATCTATGTATATAACTTTATAACTAGTAGAAAAATTTTAATTTGAAGATGTATGTAGAAAGCAAGTGTCCATATGAAATTCTAATGATGTCTAAAAAATAAGCGGAAGGGGTGACAGTCTTTTATCAATGCCTAATTGCATAGGAGAAGTCTGATTAATTTTATTGATCTCTAGCTAAGTCAGAAAGATTTAAAACCCTTTAAGGCTTTTATAATAGCATAACAACTGCAGCTTTTTAGGACACCTAAAATTAGGTCACATGGAAATACATAATTCTCAAATATGGTTTCTGACTATGCATGATTAAAGTCTTCATTTATACTGTTAACAACTGATTTCTCTGGCCAGTTTTTTCAAGAGTTGCTCACCCTTTTGCAGAGAAAAGATTACAGTTTTAGCTGATAGAGGAATAAACTAGGGACTTCCTCAGGAAGTTGCTTGTATTTACGTAATTTTTAAGCCTCTGGATTGGAATACCTACCTATAAGTGTTATATCCATTTAGCAATATGACCTCTACTTATCTTTTCAAGAGAATTTAAATAGCTTTGATCAAAGCAGTATTCCTATCTTGTTGAATTTCCTCACACATGTTTTTAAGAACTGCTATAGGATATCAGAAAGAGATTATATTTCAGAGTTAGAATCAAACTATCATACAACTCTCTTCATCAAATCCAGGGATTAAATATGCCTGCAGAACAAAAAGCACACACAGTGATGCACACTGCCTGAATTATCAGCAAGATATGGATGTCTTATTTACCTTAGTTTCTAAAAATAATTGCCTACTTTAAGATTCCAGATGTCTGAAGAAATCTTAACTCTTTGGATACTCAAATTAATTTTTTCAATTTAAATAATTATGATTCAAAGTATAGTCAACCTCCTTACCTTACTGAATAAAAATACTGAATATAATTTCTATTTTCCAAAAAATGTACAGTCAACATTATAGTCATTGGATACTTTATGGTATACTAACAGACACAGTCCCTCAGGGACTTCCGAAATATATGTACAACCTCTTGATAAAATGGTCCCAACTGCAGCAATTTTCATCTTACTTGGTATCTGATTTTGAGCATTCTTCTGCTTCATCATTTACTCACACATAGACTGCCAACATCACTTACTATTGACAATTTATCTCATCACAGCAGTCTCTATTCCTGTTAATCTGTGTCCCCGTTGGCTAGGGAACACAAAGTAAGAGTAATTGAGTTCTGGATGATGAACTTGGCATTCTCTAGAGTAAACTGCATGGACTTGAATGTACAGGCTTTAGAACATTGGTCGTAGTGTTTCTGTGTGTGTGTGTGTGCGTGTGTGTGTGTAAATGTGTATTTGCATGTACCTATATTTGCTTCCTGGCCATGTTCCAGTTAGAAGAGTTTGTTCAGTAATGTGACCTTCTTATAAATGACAATAATATATGGAGGTGATTAAAAATGTTTACAGATTATTTTTTGAAAGTAGTAAGATATAGTATTCAATATTTTGATTCTGGTAGAACGAAACACACACACATCACACACATATACACACACACATACATGCACACATATATATATGAGGTTGTTATATATAATTTGTTTATCAAGGAAATAGAAATGAGTAAGAATCTATTCACCTATTCACTTATTTATAGCTAGGGTGAAAATGTAATGAGGGACATGGGGTCACTAAGATACATTCCCAGACTAAGCAACCAAGAAACTCAAAGATGGAAACATGGGTGTTCCACTAACACTACTTCTATTTTGTAGGAGGAAAACTGATCATTTGAGATTTGGGTTCAAAGTCTTTTCTTGCTGATAGATGCCACCTTTGTGTTTGATTAAGTGTGTTTTTGAAGTGGGCAGTTTCAATTAAACTTTCCAAAGTTTTCCAGAACATTTTTTTGTAAACCCTTTTCTTCTGATAACTTAGAATTCAGACAACAGCCACCCCTGATATAGTTTGCAACATGTCTTCAAGAAGAAACTGTCTGCAAGGAGGGTCTGATATCTCTCATCATCTTCTGTCAGAGAGGGGCTGGCTCACTCAGTCAAAAATAGTTAAGATTACCTCTTTGAATTTTCATTTCTTCCTGAGCCGCTGAGTGAATCCAGAGAACTTCAGCCCTGTCAGGCCATGTTTACTACTCAAGGAATCAGTTGGACGTGTTCCTCAAAATGTAGATCCTTTCTCTTCATGAGGACACACTGCAGCGTAATATACTTCTTTAAGTCTTCAGCTGGTTTAATGGTTCAAGATATTAACTATGTAATGAAAAAGAGTCACCTGGTAATGACAATTCATATAGCTGCATGTGATGTGTGCTCATTCTGTTACAGCAAGACCCTACATAATGTAGTGATATATCTATGTACCTGCTTATCCCATGATAGACCGAATGTTTGTGTCTCTCCCAAAATTTAAATTGGGACTCTAACCCTGAATGTGATGGTGTTTGAATATAAGGCCTTTTGGAGGTAATAAGGGTTACAAGAGGTCATGAGAGTAGAACATTCATGATGGGATTAGTGCCCTTGCAAGAGACCTGAGAGCTTATTCTCTCTGTCCCCACATGTATACACAAAGAAGAGGACATGTGTGCACACAGTGACATGGTGGTCCACCTGCAAACCAAAAGAAGAGGCCTCAAGATAAAGCTTACCTTGCCAGCACCTTGATCTTGGACTTTTAGCCTCCAGAACTGTGACAAATCAATTTCTGTTAAGTCACCCAGTCTATGATACTTTGTTATGGCAGCTCGAGTTAAGAATTTAGATGGTCAGCTCCTTGAAGACAGTGATTGAATCTTATTTCTCCTTGTATATCTAAGGTAGTGGTTCAGAACCCTGACTGCACATCAGAGAGTATTTAGAATAAACCAGCATCTTGTTCTTACTCCAGACAAATGGAACCTGAGTCTCTGAGGTGGGGCCAAATCTGATTCTAAGGTGGAGTCATATCTCAGAGAATCAGATTCATGTTTATTTTAAATTATAGTCTACCTTTATATTTAATTATATTTATATTCAATTATATCTGTATAATTTATATAAAATTATTAAAATATTTATAATTATAATTTATATTTATAAATATAAATTTAAATTTATACTTATAATTTTAAAATGATATATGTATGGCTTATAAATATTATATTATGTATATTTATAGTTTATAAATTATAAATATAATTAATATAAATTATGATACATAAATATAAATTATCATACTTTTAATATATAAATTATAATTATAATGACATATGAAATTATTTTAAAATTATGTATTATAATTATAATATGTATGTTTATTATAATACATATTAAATATATTATAATTTATAATACTTTACAGAACTGTGACATATATACATATATTCAACATATATTTGAACACATATTCAATCATACTGTATTAATTGAGTGTATATTATACTTTAAATTTAATTTTATTTATGAAATACCACCCAATTTATTCTGATTTGCAAAGATGGGAACAATTGCTCTAGTAACTAACCTAGTACCCATCATTATGCAGGTACTCACTTCACTCTTTGGGAATAAGCCATTATTCAGAAAAGAAACTGGAAATCAAAAGATTTGCTTATTTTAGTTACAAATACTTTTCAGTTTGGGAGCAAATGTCAAAACGTATTTGTATTGTTACATGTATTTTATGTGGCATCTTTCTTTTTTATTTAATGTGGCATCTTATATACAAATTGATTATGCACATATGATTAAACTCAGTATTAGTAAAGATTCAGAAATTTAAGATTTTTTTTAACTAATGAAGTCAATGTATAAAGAACAGCAAGCACAACAGGCCCACATATGAGGAATCTCTGTCATTAGGAAGTAAATCATGTGCATATCTTTGCATGTACTCAGATTCAAACTCCTTGAGAACACAGAACATTTTTTTATCACAAATAAAAATATCAGCCTCTGTGGTCCTGATCACATTTTGCTTTATAACTCCCATAAAATTTGCAAATCTGCCATTCTCCCAATGTACCCATTGGCATTTATAGTTCCCATGATTTGAATGATGTGTGCCCTGAACAATTAAAGTCAAGGAAGAGATTCAACAATTTTCACTGAGTGCCTCCAATTACTGAGGTTCCTTAGCATAAAATGTCATATTTAATTCTCACAACTACCCTGCAAGCTAGATGTCATTATCTTTATTTTTCAGTTGAGGAAAACTGGGCTCAAAAGATCTACCAACTTGCTAAAAGTCTCACTGTAAGGAGGAAATTTGATTTTTAGCTCATGTTTTTGGCTTTCATCTGAGTCCTCTTGCTATTATTGCATGGCAACCTCCTTAGGCCAGAAGTCTGATAGCAAAGAATGAAAGATGCATCAAGCGTCCATCCAGGCAACCATTTTCCCTTTATGGGGCAATACCTGTGATGTCCTTGACTAAAAACCTTTTGGGGAAAAACAAATCTTGGCTAACACAAGGTATTAGGAGATGGGAAAGATGTTGGACAGTAGGCATAGAACAGTCTTGGAGAGGCTGCCTTTGAAACAGTGCAGTGTAGACAATGTGGTGTAGACAATGCAGTGTAGGCAATGTGATGTAAACATTATAGAAAAGTCCAGCTTTTTCTGTGGGCCAGAATGTGGTGCTGGTGAGGGTTTAGACCTTTGAATTCACTAAGGTCTGCATAGAATTACTCTCCAAAAACTGTTTCTCACACATCAGTACGTGAAAGAATCATCTGGGTGGATAATGATGAACGGTAGATTCCTGGGCTTATCCCTAGACACTGAGCTTCAGTACTCTAGAAGTTGTAGACTAATCCAGTTAATAAGAAAAAAAGGATACTGGAGATCATATGGTGCAAAACAGTGCTCTGTAGGATGCCCACGGTGACACTCATAACCTCAGTAAACTACCATCAGCTCACTAAGATGCTGCTTATGAGCTCCTCGTGTATTTAAATCATGTGATTCATGCCACAAATGTCAGACAGAACTTGACACATAGGAAGCTCTCTGTACATTTTAGCTATAAATTTACAAGATGTAAAAACTAAATCCCACACATGAAGATATATCAGCCAAGATCACACTCCAAGGTCAAGGAAGAGCTAGTATTGTTTTTAATGCTAATTAGCTTATTTTTCACTTTTGTCAATTTCTCCCAATTCTGGCTCCTAAATTTGAATGTTGACATTTGTCCTGATGTTACTAATTACCCGATAATAAATGAGGAATGTTTAATAGACAATAAAATGCACCCTTTTTCAAATTCATGGGTGTCGCTATTCTTTCTCTCAGGCTCAATTATTTCACTGTTTTTATAGACACCACAAAGAATATAGCCATATCAAATAATAATTTACACTTACGCTCTTTGACACACAAGTCAGCCCCTGAAATAATGGTAAGTCATATGTAGATAAGTGAGTGGATCATCTGACATGCCCACAACCCTTACAGAAGAGACTGTGAACTGGAAAGATGGCTCTGAATATGTCCTCTGACAAGTTGTCTCTGAGCTGAAAGAGGACAATTTACGACATACATGCAAAGCATCTCAGGAAGGAAGCAGAACAGGGGCATAATCTTCCATAAAGAAGGGAGGCTACTGATTTCTTGAAGAATAGGCAGAAGGACAAACTACCTGCCGACTGCCAGGGCTCTTTTGCAATTCAGAAGATGACTGTAGCTTGGTTTATAATGAGTTTTTCAGGGAAGCAGTGTAGAGCTACTCTCTGGAACTTTGCAATATTAGTCTAGCCCTCAACCAGCTTTAAAAATGATAAATCTTTGTCCCTGAAATAGCATCTTTTATGTTTAATTTATTTTCTTTAGCTTGAACAAAGCCTCCCTATTTATTTTCTCTGGCTCCAGGGGTTAATAATTTATTTTCTTCAGCCACAAGAAGGTCGTCTTCATTTGTTTTCCATAGATCAAGGAAGAAACTTCTTAGATGCAGATCAAATGGTAGCACTGACTATAGATGCTGAGGGACAGAGAAAGTATGAAAGTTTATTCCTCCATCCTTGTTATGCAGTTTTCTACATTTGACAGCACACATTAGGTTTAATTGTGTGTAGTGATGTAGGCAGATACAATTACGGATTTCTGTGACAATGTAATAAATTGCCACTTGTTCTGAAGATTCTATGGTGGTATGCTAGAGCTGGCTCACACTGACTTGTGAAAGTTGATCATATGCACCTGTTCCCACTTTCACATTCAGTGGTATCATGTTGAAATCAGCCATTATGGGAGCATTTACACCACAGAAATTGGCAGATGTCATAAATTAGATCATTCTTTTGTCAGAGAGTTAATTATTAGACATGTAGTAGCACAATACTGTCTCTCTCAACATACACGTGCAGGTGTAAATCTAATATAATTGAACACCTTTATTCTGTTTCTATATGCAGCAGAGGTTAAAGTCATAGTTGTCTTCATGGAAATTTTGTTTTTGTATTTAGTCAGTAACCCAGAAGTATTGACTCAGAAACTGATATCAGTCATGAAGTGTATAGACTTTGCTCCTCTCTCTGGTCTTTAATTGGCCCATTTTATATTTGTCTTTAGTTACTAAGATTTAAGGAACTTCTGAATAGTAGGCACGTAAATTTATTGTTCTATCTTAAAATATCTTTATTTGTTTAGCACAAATGTCTCCAAACATCCATTCAGCAGAGAATCCCCAAATCCATCTATTTTTTTTATCCTCTCCATATTGTTTCCTTCCTGGCAACCACCCCAGCTTCCACGGCAACCTCAGACAGGAAGATAAGATCTTCAGAGGCTGATAAACAATATTGTATTTATTGCTGAAATGAAATAAAGTATATTTTTTAGGAGAAATAAAAACTTCCAGTAATATTTGCCTTGCAGATGTGTCTAGAAAACTTAAATTTCATTTCCAACTAGAATATTAAGAAGAAAGAGACCAAATTTGACAAGTGACTTATAACCATGTCACTTATCAGAGAGAGTTGAATGAATGGAAATACTCAGATGACATGTAGATGTCAATTCAGTGTCTCTCTAGCCATAATAAGCTGGATATGGGAAACGTATTCAAAAGTGATATAGATTGTGCTAGAAAACTGGGACAATAGTTGGGAATGTTTATCTACACCTTTTTTTCCCCCTGAGATGGAGTTTCCCTCATGATGCCCAGGCTAGAGTGCAATGGCACAGTCTTGGCTCGCTGCAACCTCTGCCTCCTGGGTTTAAGTGATTCTCTTGCCTCAGCCTCCCAAGTAGCTGGGATTACAGGTGTGCATCACCATGCCCAGCTAATTTTTGTATTTTTTGTGGAGATGGGGTTTCACAATGTTGGCCAGGCTGGCCTCAAACTCCTGACCTCAAGTGATCCACTGCCTTAGCCTCTCAAAGTGCTGGGATTACAGGTGTGAGCCACTGCACCTGGCCAACACTTCCTAAGTGAACAGAGACTTTGGCATTATTTAATTCTTGCTAAATATTAGCAAAAGAAGAACCACCTTAAAAAATAAAATTACCCTCTTAACAAATATAATGTTAAAATGGAAAGTCTGTGGATTTGCTATAAGTAGTGAATATTACCCAATATTAGTAAGAGTTTAAGTGGATGGACACCGTCATGTATTGCTGATAGGTGACAGATATTGTGGCAATGCACACCAAAATCTTAAACATTGGTATACTTTTAGACTTTATTCTGTGGATTTTATCCTAAGGGAGAGGATTAGTATACATGAAGATTTAGATGTAGAGCTATTGACCGAAACATTTTAGGACATCAAAGGCGGGAATAATATATGTGTCAAAAAATATTCAACCATTCAATAATATAATTATTAATTGACATGATGCTACTTATGAGCTGTTTGGAGTTCAGCAGCATAGATCCCTCTGAGTCTGTTTCTCATTTGTAAAATGAGTAAAATACTTACAGTTAATATTTATACAGTGCTGATTGTATGCAGCCACAATTCTAAGTATTTTGCATATATTAACTCATTTGCTCACTACAGTATTTTACATATAAGTATTTATAAATATTTTATGTATATTAACTCATTTATGCACTAAACTTTATGAGGTGAGTAGTTGTACCCGAAGCTCTTAGAGAATGAGATAATTGCCTAACATGACAAAGCTAGTGAGTGGCCTAGCTAGGCTGCTAACTCAACCCATCTGGCTCTGCCTCCTTCTTATGCTGCTAACTTTCCCTTAAGTATCTCACATAACTGGAAGGAGTACATGAGATAAGACTACAGAATGTCCAATATTTAGTAAGCGCTCAATAGTACTTTTCATTTAAAAAAAAAAGCAAAGCTAGTATGAACTAGTTGAAAACCTAGTCAAGTCTAAAGACAGAGATCATAGGCAATAAGATTTGAGTAAATTAGAAAGTTCTTCTACTAATTATGTAATTTAGATTCATAAACTGCCCCTGCACAGCTCTCCTAGACAGACTTGGAATTATCTTAGATATGACGTAAAGCCTTGCTACAGCTCTTGTGTTGCAAAACTTTTGAGGAATAGAAAGCAAGAACAGAAATGACTAGAGTACCAGAAAGAGGGGGAAAAAGCGAACTGCTGCATAGCTGAGGCTAAAAGAATTGTACTTGAAGAAATTACAGAGCCATTGGCTGTTTTCTATGAAAAGCGAAACAGCAGCCGGGGAGACAAATCAAAGATGCCCATGAGTAGGAATTGCCGGATGTTGCTGATTCACTGGAGGCAACCCGAGAAGTTCCAGAGCAGAATCAGGAAATCGGGTGTTAGGGATTGATTTCTCCATATCTCAGCACTACTACACTATTTGATACAGTGTGGCTATTCCATAACTGCTGAAAAAAGAAAAGAAAAATGAGGCCAAGGTAATTATGTTGCGCAACTATTCTCTATTGAGCTTTTACTAATATATAAGTCTTGATCTGACAATAGTACTTGACAAACATTAAATTTGTAACTTAAACTTCTTGGGCATAATAGAAACTCTTTAAATTATTCACATATTATGTTACTTGGGTCCTAGATGGATCTTACTCAACTTGATCTTTATTTAAATCGAAAGTTTTGATGTGTACCTACACAAAGACATTTTATTTATTTATTTATTTATTTATTTATTTATTTATTTATTTAGAGACAGTTTCACTCTTGTTGCCCAGGCTGGAGTGCAATGGCACGATCTTGGCTTACTGCAACCTCCACCTTCCAGGTTCAAACGATTCTCCTGCCTCTGTCTCCCCTCTA
This sequence comes from Macaca fascicularis, assembly GCF_037993035.2. NCBI lineage: Eukaryota > Metazoa > Chordata > Mammalia > Primates > Cercopithecidae > Macaca > Macaca fascicularis. Next base: position 52,197,779 of record NC_088390.1, read on the forward strand.
GGTGGGATTACAGGCAGGCAACACCATGCCCAGCTAATTCTGTATTTTTGGTAGCGACGGGGTTTCTCCATGTTGGTCAGGCTGATTACAAACTCCCGACCTCGGGTGATCCACCTGCCTCAGCCTACCAAAGTGCTGGAATTACAGGCGTGAGCCACCATGCCTGGCCCATTTTAATTTTTTAATGATCACAGAGGCCACGTTTTTTTAAATTGACAACTCAGTCTCTACATACATACAGTATTGCACAAATTATAAGTGGATCAACAATTATATTAATGATACAAACTCATGAGCATTTACATAAAACTACCACTCTAGGTTTTGGTGCGTTTTACACCAACTACTTTAGTAAATAAAAGAAACATAAAGAAACTCAGCTACTTGAATTCATGAGAATCAGCTTTCTAAAAAAGCATATATGTCATCTCATAGAATACTTAATATGTCAAACCCAGGAAAATCAGAAACTAGGAACACTTTTAAAGAAAAGTTGGTGATAAAAATGTTAGGTTAAAATATTGTTTAAGAACTTTAGCATCTGGACTGAGTAAACAGGAAGTATTTGTATACCAGGAATTTTAAGAAAAGCTCCTCATGTTCTCCTTTGCAATTAGGACCACATTCCAAAAGCATAATTCTGGGTTGCTACAATATTTTCTCTTCCACAAACCACTGTTTCAAAGATTAAGGAAACAAGATGATAATTCACATAAAAGAGTTTTAAAGTATCCTTCCCACTCAAAATAAAAATAATATGATCTCCATCAAATTTTAAAGAAATTCTATCAAAATGTTGATCAGATAAAGAAGTCAGAACATTTGCCTTCACTGATTGACTCAGAGGGCGGGGCATGTATGTCACCTACAAGGTAGGGGAGACGGGGGTAAGCCCCTGCCCTCCGCCTGTGGCATGGGGGGGTGGACAGGAGCCCTTTGACTTCCCTGGGGTTTTGCTTCCTCACACAGAGAATTGAGGGAGGTGGGCTAGATGGCTTTTAAGAGACTCCTCAACTAAAAGAATCAAAGTCAGCTTGAGATCTCATCTCTGAGCAGACATACAGGGTGGTAAACGAAACAGATTAAAAAACAGGTAGATGAAGTCTTTCTTACCTTTTGATACCATCACTCAGCACTAATCTGTACTCCAGTTGAAGAAAATCCTTTCCTGGTGCTGTTAAAGGGTCCACAACAAGGCATCTGACAGTGAATTTTTGATAAAAACGTAAAAAGGCTATGTTAAGTTTGGGTGGAAAAATAATGTACCACTATGTTACTACCACCAGTCAGGACGTCTGATTTTAGGAGTCGCCAATCTGGATGGGAGAAATGCTGAAGGAGATGCATGTTCAAGCCATTCAATAGAGATCTAATGAGTGCACACGGTTCAGGAAATGGATAAACAGATGCCCAGGAAAGCAACTTTGAAGAAACTGGTTCTAAAACAAATGATGCAAGAGGGTTAAATGATCCAAAGAGAAAGATAGTGTCTTACTTTCTGTCCCCTACAGAGAATATAAATATCGTTTATTCTGGAATCTAACTTACTGGCTTCATTTTCAAAATGCATCACTTTATTTTCCTTACAAGGCAGCTGCAAGTTAAGCACATGACAGTCACATGATTTTCTCAGTGAGCCCCAAGGTTTCCACTAGCTTTCCTGGAGCCTATGGCCAGAAGAGTCTGGAGATGTCAAATATTAACTTACTCCACAGTCACAAGTTCCTTTCATGTTGGGTTATTGAACACAACTCATTGGATAATTTGTCTTCAACATAGTCCACTTCTGTTCCTAAAAGTGTTAGCTGTGCTTTCTTGTCATGAATACTCTGACTCCTATAACTCCATCAGAATCTCCTTTTGTCTTCGTATATTCTAGGGTACAAGAAACGCCATTACAGCCCCTGGTTTGGACACCAACTTTTACACCTACGAGCTCAGGCTTATCTTTAAGGAATTGTTTTTTATCTTGTTTACTGCTGAAAGTGTCAGGGTGAGGGCGCCCGGTGGGCTGCAGCTTCCTCTTGCGCAAAGCCCAGACAGTTGCCCAGGCTAAGGAAGCGACGTCTTTGCCATCCCTGCGTCCCAGTGCCTTGGGCTGGAGCTGCACTGCCTCAGCCTCTCTCCATGGACACGGCAGTATGTTGACACAAAGGCATTTTGTACATACACATAGATTTTTCCATGGGATAATTCAGCCCTAAAAAAAAGTCAGTCTTTTATAGCCTTCAATACCAGTGTGTTTTTTCCTCTTTCAAAATGTGTGTCCCATCAGTAATATTTATTATTATTATTATTATTATTATTGAGATGGTGTCTCACTCTTGCCCAGGCTGGAGTGCGGTGGCATGATCTCAGCTCACTGCAACCTCCACCTCCCAGGTTTAAGCCATTCTCGTGCCTCAGCCTCCCCAGTAGCACTGCACCACCACGCCTGGCTAATTTTTCTATTTTTAGTAGAGGCGGGGTTTCACCATATTGGCCAGGCTGGTCTGGAACTCCTGAGCTCAAGTGATCTGCCTGCCTCAGCCTCCCAAAGTACTGAGATAACAGGCATGAGTCACTGTGCCTGGTTCTATCAGTAATATTTATTCACTTCCACAAATAATCTAGTTTTATGCCAAAATGTACTGTATATTTTGTGTATATTTTTCTTTTGCTAGTATTTTTATTTAACTACATCCTGAGTGCATGCTTATTAATTTAAAAAATAAACACCACAGAAATTATTTAGGTTTCATACCTGAGAATCCCTCTTCACCTCCAGCCATGTACCTGGTTCTCAGAAGTAAATTCTGACTCTCATACCCAAATATGCTGGGCCAAAAATTTTATGTATTTATGTTTTAACCTTTATACTTTAAAATATTTACTTCCTAATATGCCTTCTATTCAATATAATACATGCACTTGTAAAACAGTACAAAATGGTATTTTATTCAAAGCAAACAATGGCTTCTAGCTAAGGATGGTGATTTGAATGCATGTCTTTATTTGCCACCTTCTGAAATTCCACCAAAATGGAAGTTTATTAAAAAAGCACCGATGCCAAAGCTCAGAGAATAACACAGAAAATAATAGTAAAAAACTGTTGGAAGCTGGAGAATCCATGGACAAGTGGTAACTGAATTAGCCAACTTGAGAAAACATAAATCTAAACTGGCATTGCTAGAAGCTATCAAGTTAATCTGCTTTGTTCAACCTCTTAACAGAAATCAAAGGCATTGGATACTTCTGAAAGAGATGGTGAAGATGAGGAGGCAAAAAGCAGTTCCGACTGAAAGATTTTCTAAGTAGATAACTCCCGGATTCCCTCCTCATTTTTAGCCCTGACCAGTCTTAGTAGAAGACTGAGGTTTACTCTCCAGAAAATTTCTGAGTTTCTCTTTGCTATGGAAACGTAAGTACATTGAGGGTGAGAAGAGTGTAGTAAATATGCGGACTCTCAGGACACTAGTAGCCAAAATTACTTCTGCAGGAAGAGAAATGGAAAAGTCTTCCTTGAGATTTCTCACCATCTCCAGATAATTCAATAGAAAATTAGCTAACAGTCACCCCACGTGAAACCTACAGTCAACAAATTTCTGTCATAGTCACAGATTGCAAAAATCTTTTTGTTGTCAGGTTGATATGATATGATTGGGCAGCCAAAGATCATGCCATTAAGTTTTTATCATGAAAGACAGGAAGCAACATGAACAAAAACAGCAACAACAAAACTTGGGGGAAATCAGAGATTATGCGAGGATATAAAAACTCGAATTTAAAAACTCATTAACATCTCAAGGAAGATAAAAGAAAATTTGTTTCTATGAAGTAAGAAAAGTCTTTCAAAGAACATAGATGGCATGTAAATTTAAAATACGATAGCAAAAATTAAAATTCAATAGAAAATTTAAATGATAAAGTTAAGAAAATTTTCCAGAAAATAGGATTTTTAAAAAAGGGATATAAAATAGGGAAGGAAATATAAAACAAAATATCAGCCTGAGTGAACCACATCCAGGTAAATGAGTTTCAAAAAGAGAAAAGAGTAAACATGGAATGAAATAAATTATAAAGAAGTGATTAAAAATAAATTCACAAAGTTAAAGAATATGAGTCTCTTGATTTAAGGAACTTTTGAATGATCAGAACAAAGGATTAAAAAAATATCTTCAGCCGGGCGCGGTGGCTCAAGCCTGTAATCCCAGCACTTTGGGAGGCCGAGACGGGCGGATCACGAGGTCAGGAGATCGAGACCACCCTGGCTAACACGGTGAAACCCCGTCTCTACTAAAAATACAAAAAACTAGCCGGGCGAGGTGGCGGGCGCCTGTAGTCCCAGCTACTCAGGAGGCTGAGGCAGGAGAATGGCGCAAACCCGGGAGGCGGAGCTTGCAGTGAGCTGAGATCCGGCCACTGCACTCCAGCCCAGGCTACAGAGCAAGACTCCGTCTCAAAAAAAAAAAAAAAAAAAAAAAAAATCTTCAAGGCACATGTTCTTGAAATTTCAAAAACTGGTGACCAAAAAAAAGGGAAGCATGTTCCCTGAAATAAAAAATAAAACACAGTAAACAAAGAACAATAATTGAAAAAAGAGAAATGAGAATTGAACTTAAATTCTCAACAGCAAAATCTTCAATATTCTGTTAGCAAATTATTTCCAGTCTCGAAATCAATATATAACCGAACCATCAATCAAAGCATGAGGGTACCATTTCTACCTCCAGCTAGTAATTGTATCTGACCAGCCTTCCTGCTAAGGACAAGCAGGAAAACTGGATAAGATAATTTTTAAAAACCTGTGTGAAGGCACTGGAAAGCTACTAGGGAGGTGAGTACTTGAAGGACCCAAAATCCTAGAGGAAATGGAAACCCAAAGACTAGTGCCTGACATTTAGCTCTGCTTTCTCCTTGACACACTTGCAAATACTAAAGCAGTGCCCTGAAAGACTGAGCCACTCAGCAAGTGTTAAGCAACCTCATGGGGCTGGGAGGGGAAAAAAATGGATTCTAGGACCCACCAAAAAGGGAGTTAAGGTAAAAACATAAAGTTTTCAGTTGAGACACCTAAAAGACCATTGCTTAAAGTGAAAAAATAAGAAATAGACCAGACATCGCAATAAGTGAAACCTGCCTCTCAATTAATTCGATCTCACTGTATTAAGATGATCAGTTTCTACCCCAATTGCCTGTTAGTAGTAAAAGTAAATGCTGTCTGCTAGAAGTGTCATCATTCAGAACTTCCAATTGTGTCTTTATTTTTTTATGAAGACTCTCTAGGGCTCTATTTAAAAATAAAATAGCAGGCAGGTAAAAGACAAGAACTGACTGTAAAAATCTAGAGAAAAATCAGAAAATGGTAACCAATCCACAGGAAAGTCAGATATTGGTGGTATCAGACACAGACTTTAATTATAACTAGAATTAATATGGGCAAGAAATTAATGAAAAATTTATAACTTTAGCAGAGAATGTGAAACTAAAATATGAATTCTAGAAGTAGAAAATAAATACAATCAAGTATACAAAAGACACAGTTTAAGAAAGGATTAATGATTTAGAATGGGGGCATAGAAAAGTATCTCTAGAATGAAGAAAGGAAGCAACCAAAGGATAGAAAATAAAACAAGAATATAAGAGATATACAGCACAGAGTGAAATGATCTAACATATATGTAATTGGAATTACATGAGGAGAGGAAAAAGAGAATGGGACAGACCTAATATCTTGTAGTAATCAAAGAGTCAATGCTCTAGAGTTTCCTGAAATGGATAGAAAAAAATTGTGCCCAACATTCACAAAGCTTTATGAACTTCAAGCAAGATAAATACAAAAATGGAAAACCCACCAAAAAACACAAGCAAAAAATCCAAATACAGGTACATCTTGGAAAGCTTCTGAAAACCTAAAATAAAAAGATAACTTTAAAAATAGCCAGAGTAGGCCAGGCACAGTGGCTCATGTGGGTAATCCCAGCACTTTGGGAGGCCGAGGCAGGAGGATCACTTGAGCCCAAGAGTTCAAGATCAGCCTGGGCAACATAGGGAGATCCTGTATCTACCAAAAAAATAAAAATAAATAGCTGAGAGTGGCAGTGCATGCCTGTGGTCTCAGCTACTCAGGAGACTGAGGTGGGAGGATCACTTGAGTCCAGGAAGCTGAGGCTGCAGTGAGCTGTGGTAACTCCACTGCACTCCAGCCTGGGTGACACAATGAGCCCCTGTTTCAAAAATAAATAAACAAAATGGCCAGAGCAAAAAAGACTACCTTTCAGAAAATGAAACAGATGAAGTAAACCAAGAAATAGACTTGGAATTCAAGATACATGTGATCTAGCCAGGCAGATTGATAAAGGGTACTCCAAGGTTTTTACTGAAAGAATCTCAGTGTATTAGCTGCGCCCCTGACCTAGAAATTAACTTGTCCAGAGTAGGGAATAAGATAGTAGATATCCAACATGTTGAAAGTTTCAGTGTAGCTGTCTTCTGTAGTTAATAGATGACAATAGGAAATGCAGAATTAGGCTTTCTCATGTCAATGGGAAATGATAATATTCTTGAATAATAATCAAGAATGGTGGTGTGTAACCATCAGAGACACAGTGGGGACATAATTTACTTCAGTAAAACCTAGGACTGCAGGGTTTTATTTTATTTTCCACTTCTAGAATCTAGTTTGATTATTATTATAGATTTATGTTCTCTGCTGAAATTATACATTTTTCATTAATTTATTGCCCATATGAATCTTAGTTATTAAAGTCTGTATCTCATACCACCAATATCTAAATTTCCTGTGAATTGGTTACTATAATCAGAGTGTTTCAACTTGCAGAGGTCTTTGCAATGGCTAATTGGTCACAGAGTCCCTAGAAACTAAATAAATGGGCTTATCAAAGGGCTATTTGACAATTTAAGCAGAATAATTTTAGCTCAAGTAAGCAGAAACCTGGCTTGAGTCACTGCAGAGGAAATTAATGGACTCTTACCTACTCTGAAGGTCTCTTTCTCAAAGATACTGATCTCCTTGTAAAATGAGGGACTGTGTTTCAATGACCTGCTTTTTCTTTCTTCCTTTTTTTTTTTTTTTTTTTTAACCATTTGTCTTAGCCAGTTTGGGCTGCTATAGAATGGGTGTATAAAACAAAAAGCATTTATCTCTCACAATTTGGAGACTGGAAGTCTAAGATCAGGGTGCCAGCATGGTCAGGTTTTTGATTATGTCTTCAACATACCCTTCCTTGGTGAGTGCATGCGGGGAGAGTGGTAGCTCTAGTCTCTTTCACTTATAAGGACACTAATTCCACTCTGGGGGCTCCACCCTTATGACCTAATTACTTTTTGAAGTCTCCACCTCTCAATACTATCTCACTTGGGGTTAGGGTTTTAACATGTAAATTTTGGAGAGGATAAAAACATATAGTCCCATTAAACCATAAATCACAAGTATATACTGCAATTCTCCATCAATGCCTTCTCCAGAAGGGTAGCTCTGGAGCACTAAGAGACATTGTCATCCAGACTGCCCATAGCGCACTTGAGTATTATCTCATCCACTGGATCATAAAATTAGAAATGCACAGCTGTGTTTCCTTACAAAATAGCAAAGGTATATAGGACTGAATAGGTATAGGCAAAGAATAAACAGGATACTCTTATTCTTTGAGCATCTTCTTCCTGCCCCTCTAAATCCCCTTTCCATCATTATCAGCTTCTGCTATGCATGCCCTAGAATGATTGTTTACTTGGGTTTGGCCAACAGGAGACACCAGTAAGAGATCAGAAGATGGGAGTAGACTGAGGTTTGGTTGCTCTCTGGCTCCCTTTTTGCTGGTCTGCTGATTGGCAATGGCCATCCTCTTTGGGAGGTCCCACTTTCTTCCTGGAAGCCCTCTGCTACAGCTACTAAGGGAATGGTTCTATTCCCAGTTTACATATGCCCTTCTCTTTGACCCTTCACACCTAGGAAGGTAAAGGGTCCCACTGTTTCTGGCAAAGTGGTGTGCTCTGTTCCTACTAATTTCTTTTTTTTTTTTTTTTTTTTTTTTGAGACAGAGTCTCGCTCTGTCACCCAGGTTGGAGTGCAGTGGCCGGATCTCAGCTCACTGCAAGCTCCGCCTCCCAGGTTTACGCCATTCTCCTGCCTCAGCCTCCGGCTAGTTTTTTTTGTATTTTTTAGTAGAGACGGGGTTTCACGGTGTTAGCCAGGATGGTCTCGATCTCCTGACCTCGTGATCCGCCCGTCTCGGCCTCCCAAAGTGCTGGGATTACAGGCTTGAGCCACCGCGCCCGGCCAACCTACTAATTTCTTTTAACCCTCTTCATACCCTTGAATACAGTCCCTTTATTAAAATTTCTTTAATTACCTCATTTTGCAGTGCCATCTGTTTCCTGTCAAGACCTTTCTGATATAGTTGCTAATTTAAAATGCAAACTTTATTATAGTATTTAATTATCATATATATGAGTCTATTTCTGGACTCCATTCTCTTCACTGGTGTGCTTAAATGTTCTTGCACCAATAACACATTATTGTAATGAATCTAGTGTTATAGCATAGTTTTATATGTGATAGGGCAGCAGTATTTCAACTTTTTGGCCTCAGGAACCCCTTGTACTCTTAAAAATTATTGAGGAGTCCAAAGAGCTCTTATTCATGAGAGACAAATTTCTCAACATTTCCAATATTAGAATTATACTGCAGACATTTAAAATATTTGATTTTATATATATATAAATAACAATAAATCTATTATGACTTAACATATTTTATAAAAAACTATATTTTACAAAAATTTTGATGTGTTTTTTAAATTTTTTCAAATCTTTTTAATATTTGGCTTAATACGGAATACTTGTATTTTAACATATGTATTTACATTAAATTGGTTGCAATATATTGTTTTGCTTGAACTATATGAAGAAAATTTCACCTCATAATGATATGTAGTTGAAAAAGGAAAGAATATTTTAATAGCCTTTTCAAATAATTGTTGATTTTCTTTTATCTTATACCCAACTGTGATGAACAATAGTATCTCAAAGGTCATTTGTAATGTAGAATATGAAGCCACATCAATAAGTTTCTTGTATTTAAAATCCATTGGTCTATCTTTCACTCAGAATGGATCTTAGACACAAACACGGTTTTGTAGCATCATGCGTTGGTCATTTGGAAAATATTTATTTCCTGAGGTATGTAAATCTTAAAAATGTCCATGTAGTAGACAATGTCAAAAATTATACTTAAGATAACCAGGCATGTCAGTCATCAGAAAAGATTCAGCTATTGGGAAGCTCTCAAACTTATAGTGGCATATACAAGTTTTCCACAATTTTTCTTTTTATATGAAAGGTAAAATTATATCATTGACAACAAATCATGGCAACTATCTTCTTGATGTGACAGTCTCATTTCATTTGTTTTTGAGAAAATATCTGCCAAATATCCCAGGCCTGAATAATCATAGATCATCCAGTGGTTACTAGAGGCAATGTATAGCATAGTGATTAGAATTTGGGGATCTCAAAGTGAGACATGTTTGGAACCAAATTCTGACTTGACTACTTATTTTGAACATATGAATACTTTCTTGCCACTCCCACGCTATGAGATACAATAAATCTGACACCCTTGAAACATATAAGCAGGTGCCCAATACGTTGTCATTGGTCTGACTGCATTAATGAATAGATAGCGACAAAATGATCTTATGTATGTATAGTCAATCATAGACCAAAAGGGCCTTGAAATCCCTTTCTGATTCATTTTACACACAGTGTAGTTAAAGTTAGGTCAGGAAGAAGATATGGCAGATATCCTTGTTTCTTAAAGACAAACTTTAATGTGGTCATATAATCACAACAGTATCTGTTCTCCTGCATGCAGAACACTATTAATATATACCTAGGTATCTAAAATAATACTATTTTTTGAGTTCATATATATATATGTATACACACACACACACATACACACACACACACATATATATATATATATATATATAAAATTTTATTTATTTTTTTGAGACAGAGTCTCACTCTGTCACCCGGGCTAGAGTCCAGTAGTGCAATTTCGGCTCAATGCAACCTCCACCTCCTGGGTTCAAGTGATTCTCCTGCCTCAGCCTCCTGGGTGGCTGGGATTACAGGCACACACCACCACGCCTGGCTAATTTTTGTATTTTTAGTAGAGATGGGGTTTCACCATGTTGGTCAGGCTGGTCTCGAACTCCTGACCTGGAACTCCTGACCTCATGATCCACCCACCTCGGCCTCCCAAAGTGCTGAGATTACAGGTGTGAACCACTGCACTCCTCCGAGTTCTTATATTTTTAATCACATTTTTGAACTTTTGCTAAAACTTAAGTAGACAACAGAAGATAAGAGTACACAGAATTTTTTTCCAGAGAGAGATAATCAGATATCCAGTGAGGAAAGGAAATAACTTCTTCTGGTTCTTATTTTTCAAAAGAGTAAATAAGTCTTGTTTATTTTTTTTAAACAACACATTAGACATTTAAAGGGAAGAATCTGAAATTCTATTCTAAGGTCAAAAGAATAAGAAATGTTCTATGTGCTATTTCAATTCATCCTTTAGTGTCACTTTGGTCACAATCATAACAAAACAGTTATCCAAAAAGAAAATTTAGATTTTTAAGTGCTCTTATGGAAGTGTTTTATAGAAAATTATGCTCAGTGGAGGCTGAGATGTAAAGGTACCTTCTCTTTGCTATTGCAATAAAGCAGCACATGGTAGCTAAGTATGTATGCTGTAGATTTTTAAATTCCTTTTTCTCTTTCTATTCTTTTACTTTAAGAATAAGACTTTTATATATTTTCAAAGACAGGCGTATGTCTAAGTAACTAAGAAGACAAGTAACCAACCACCTTTTTCTTGTAGAATTCACACATGATCAGTCCAGCTAGGGAATATTTTCTTTCAATTGGTTGCCCTGTTCTCTGAGAGGCCCGATGCTACAGAATATAATACATACAATCACTACTCTATCTTTTAATTTTCGTAATATTTCAGGGTAAGGCCAATACCAATTGATATTCATTCTTCCAATTTAGAGAAAGCAATTTTAAAACTCTGGCAACTTAAAGAACATATTTCAGTTTTTTGGCATGGCCTATCTTGTTGATTTTATAGTATTCAAATCAAAATATAATAACTTCTCCAGCCTGTGTCCCCTAAGCATTCTTGGAAATCTCATTCAGTCAGGAAACAGTCTCATATTTCAATCATACAAATCTACCTTTTTCTTTAAAAAATGAAGGTGAGCTCTGAATTCTGAATAAGAAAGTAGAACATGAAATGTAAACGTGAGTTAAACTTTTCAAATGTCAGAAATGAAAGGACTTTAGAAAATTGTTCAGTTCAATTTTCTCAATTTGGCAGATGAGAAAACTTTCTTAGAGAGATGAATGACAACAACTACCATTATGGACTACTTTTTGGGAACTAAATATTTCATTAAGCACTGTGCATTTGTTATTTCATTAATTCCAAAAGCAGCCTTTATCAATAGGTGAACAATCTCTATGGTATAGAAGTGGAATCTAAGGTTCAAAGGAGCTAAATAATTTGCCCTTGTGTCATATCTAGAAAGAAAGAATCAAGGCCAGAATTTGAATCCAGGCCTGTCTGCTTGACATTCCAACCCATGTCAGAGCTCTGAGAGGATATGCTGAGAAACTTCAGAAGGAGAGAAGGTCATAAAGCTCAGTGGAGTTAGTGCTTTGAAGGTTATCTCTTGGTTGCTAAGAATTGGGAGAGATTTACAATGTCAGCTAGTGAGGTGATAATTGGATTTTCAGCTCAACTCAGAATGACTTAGAGAGTGTGATTTATTTTTCAGTACATATGGGGATTTTAAAATTTGATATAGAGCTGAGGCCCTAGTAGGTCTCATGGTATAAACTGAACTAGTTGAAAAAGGGAGGGACCATTGCCAGCCATCTTCCATCTTCACGTGGGTATTGGAGACAATATTTGCTCCCTAAATGCATAGGTTCTGTCACTATTAGCGGTGTAATTTGGGCATATCATATCAACTTATTATCCATTTTCTCATCTGTAATTAGGGACAGTCAGAACTGCTTAATAACTTAGTAGGATTGCTATAAAGATTTAGCAAAATATATATAATATTTTTAAAGGCAGTACATATTTAAATATTATTGCCCTAGAAGTCACTAGGCATTTGCAAAGTAAGTGTGACTAGTGAAATCAGCTCATGCAGAAACCTGTAGTAGGTGCCATTATATAACAGTTTTCTCCTCTTAATACGCATAGGAATTACCTGTGGCTCTTATTAAAATGCAGATTCCTCCCAGTTCAGTAGGTCTAGGGTAGGGCTTGAAATGGTTCATATCCAAAAAGTTCCCAGGAAGTATAGATGCTGGGAATCCACTGACCACATTTTGAATAGCAAGGGTCTGGATTACAAAAAATTCTAGTGTTAATAAAACTTATGTAGTTTGAAGATTTTGACTGAAATACAAGATACTCTTAAATGAAATTCTGGAAAGAATTATTTAGGGAAAGGATCATTTTATTTAACTTCCTTATTTTTGTGTAAGAGAAGACTACACACATGTGTGCACGCACACACACACACTCACACACACACACGTAAAGTGCCATTCTGAATGGCCAGCCAACAAGTTGGTAGAAGAGGGCAGATCTCCTGGCCTGAGGACATTTCTAGGCTGGGGTAGGCTGCTTCACCTGACAGAATATCCTCCACCCACTCAATCCGTTACAGCTCCAATTTAAAGACAGTCTGCTGGCAGAATTCCCTGTTTCTTGGGGAGTTCAGTCTTCAACTGATTAGATGAAACTCATTCATATTACAGACAGTAATCTACTTTACTCAAAATCTACTGATTTAAATGTTAATCTCATCTAAAAAAATACCCTCATAGTACCATCCAGACTTGTTTGACCAAATAAATATTAGGGTACTAGGGCCTAGTCAAGTTAATACCTAAAATTAACCATCCCAAGATGGTGCCATTGAAACCCAGAGTAAAAGGAGTTTCAAGACGGAGTGAGTAGCCAGCTACATTGACTACTGCTAAGAAGATCAGATATCATCTGTTACCTTTACCATCTAGGAAGTTATTACTGTCCTTGACAAGAGCAGTATCTGAGTGCTGGAAACAGAAGCCCAATTAGAGTATGTTGTGAGAAGAAATTATATATGTAGACATTTTTCTTTTTATCTCAATCTTCGAGAAATAATGAAAACTAAAACCACATTTTAACACATCCTATTTCCTTCTCTCCTCCCCATCTCTAGGATGTCTTAACTAAAGTTGGAAGCCTGGAGATTGGTTGGTCTCCAAATCTCTTTTCCTGATGACACAGCAAATAAAAATAAGCCACAATAGTCTTATCTATTTGTAATCTTGTTATTGTATATATGTATTTTTTTTTGTAAACTGACATTAATTTTTTTAGATGAATTGAGGTATAAATAAAACATAGTGAAATATATTTTATTATAATACATTGATGAAGTCTAAGATTATATAAATTTATGCCGAAAAGATATTGCAGAAGAATCAATGAATAAAACTTAAATGCCTTTAAAATTAAATCATAGACTTCCCACCAAAGTCCATGTAAAAGCCCTACATTCACTGTTATATATTACTTTTAAGATTTTGTACGCATTTAAGTCTTAAAAAATGAAAATCATTGGCCTTTGGCCAGGACAATTGAATTCTGACATGGGTCCACACACTAACTCTTTGTATGACTATAGCAAATCCTCATCTCTGAGCTTCAGTTTTTTACACATAAAATAATGAGGTTGAATTCACTGATCCTTAATGTCCCCTGCAACTGTGATAAATTGTGGCTTGAAGCAAGTATGACCCTGGGAATTTAAAAAAAGGGAAGCTCAGTTGTAAAATTGCATAAGTTTAAATTGTGTTTTTTGTTTAAGTACTAGAATATAATAAATTAAATATAGTCTTTCAAGGAAGTGATGCTTTTTTGTTACCAAGACATTAAAAAATAAAACATATAAGATTAAGAACATAAATCATGAATTCCTAGAAAATGAAGTTGAATAAAATTTGTCCATTTTATTCAGCATAAAAATAAATGGGCAAGTTAGTTTAAATGGAGATTTTTGAATTTCACTCTCAAAGATTCTGTTAGATTGTACCTTGGTCCCAGTTTAGGGATCTATATTGTAAACATCTTCCATAGACCAATTGGTTCTGATGTCTGTGGGTCCAAAGACAATATTTAAAAGATAATGAGAAGGAAAAAAAAAGTAAAAATAAAGAGAAAACCATGTACTTCTGATGGGCTGAAGATTATGGATTACATTAAGAATTGCTCATTTGAGGTCCGTTCCAAGATGGCCAAATAGGAACAGCTCCAGTCTGTAGTTCCCAGCATGATCAAGGTGGAAGACGGGTGATTTCTGCATTTCTGACTGAAGTACCTGGTTCATCTCATTGGGACTGGTTGGACAGTAGGTGCAGCGCAAGGAGGGTGAGCCAAAGCAAGGTGGGGTATTGCCTCACCCTGGAAGTGCAAGGGGTTGGGGAATTTCCCTTTCCTAGGCAAAGAAAGCTGTGACAGACTGTACCTGAAAAATGTGACACTTCTGCCCAAATACTGCACTTTCCCATGGTCTTAGCAACTGGCAGACCAGGAGATTCTCTCCTGTGTGTGACTCAGTGGGTCCCACACCCACAGAGCCTTGTTCACTGCTAGCGCTTCAGTCTAAGACTGACCTGTGAGACTGCAGCCTGGTGCGGAGGGGCATCTGTCATTGCTGAGGCTTGAGTAGCTAAACAAAACAGCTGGGAAGCTCAAACTGGATGGAGCCCACCGCATCTCAGCAAGGCCTACTGCCTCTATAGACTCCACATCTGTGGGCAGGGCATAGCAGAACAAAAGGCAGCAGAAACTATTGCAGACTTAAACGTCCCTGTTTGACAGCTCTGAAGAGAACAGTGGTTCTCCCAGCATGGTGTGTGAGCTCTGAGAATGGACAGACTGCCTCCACAATTGGGTCCCTGACTCCTGTGTAGCCTAACTGGGAGACACCTCCCAGTAGGGGCCAACAGACACCTCATATAGGCAGGTGCCTCTCTGGGATGAAGCTTCCAGAGGAAGGATCAGGCAGCAATATTTGCTGTTCTGCAGCCACTGCTGGTGATACTCAGGCAAACAGGGTCTAGAGTGGACCTCCAGCAAACTCCAACAGGCCTGCAGCTGAGGGACCTGACTGTTAGAAGGAAAACTAACAAACAGAAAGAAATAGCATTAACATCAACAAAAAGGACATCCACACCAACACCGCATCTGTAGGTCACCAACATCAAAGACCAAAGGTAGACAAAACCACAAAGATGAGGAGAAACCAGAGCAGAAAAGCTGAAGATTCTAAACACCAGAGGACCTCTTCTCTTCCAAAGGATTGCAGCTCCTTGCCAGCAATGGAACAAAACTGGATGCAGAATGACTTTGACAACTTGACAGAAGTAGGCTTCATAAGGTCAGTAATAACAAACTTCTCCGAGCTAAAGGAGCACGTTCTAACCAATTGCAAGGAAGCAAAAACCTTGAAGAAAGGTTTGAAGAATGGCTAACTAAAATAACCAATGTAGAGAAGACCTTAAATGACCTGGGGGAGCTGAAAACCATGGCGCAAGAACTTTGAGATACATGCACAAGCTTCAATAGCTGATTCAATCAAGTAGAAGAGAGGATATCAGTGATTGAAGATGAAAATAATGAAATAAGGCAAGAAGACAAGATTAGAGAAAAAAGAGCAAAAAGAAACAAATAAAGCCTCCAATATGGGACTATGGGAAAAGACCAAATTTATGCTTGATTGGTGTAAATGAAAGTGATGGGGAGAATGGAATCAAGTTAGAAAACACTTTTCAGGATATTATCCAGGAGAACTTCCCCAACCTAGCAAGGCAGGCCAACATTCAAATTCAGGAAATACAGAGAACACTACAAAGATACTCCTCGAGAAGAGCAACCCCAAGGCACATGATTGTCAGATTGACCAAGGTTGAAATGAAGGAAAAAATGTTACGGAGAGCCAGAGAGAAAGGTCAGGTTACCCACAAAGGGAAGCCCATCAGATTAATAGTGGATCTCTCAGCAGAATCCAAGCAAGCCAGAAGAGAGTGGGGGACAATAGTCAACATTCTTAAAGAACAGAATTTTTAACCCAGAATTTCACATCAAGCCAAACTAAGCTCCATAATTGAAGGAGAAATAAAATCCTTTACAGACAAGCAAATGCTGAGAGATTTTGTCACCACCAGGCCTGCCTTAAAAGAGCTCCTGAAGGAAGCACTAAACATGGAAAGGAACAACCACTACCAGCCACTGCAAAAACATGCCAAATTGTAAAGACCATCAATGCTATGAATAAACTGCATCAATTAATGGACAAAATAACCATCTAACATCATAATGACAGGATAAAATTATCACATAAAAATATGAACCTTAAATGTAAATGGGCTAAATGCCCCAAATAAAAGACACAGACTAGGAAATTGGATAAAGAGTAAAGACCCATCAGCGTGCTGTATTCAGGAGACCCATCTCATGTGCAAAGACACACATAGGCTCAAAATAAAGGGAAGGAGGAATATTTATCAAGCAAATAGAAAGCAAATAAAGAAGGGGTTGTAATCCTAGTCACTGATAAAACACATTTTAAACCAACAAAGATCAAAAGAGACAAAGAAGGTCGTTACATAAGGGTAAAGGGATCAATTCAATAAGAAGATCTAACTATGCTAAATATATATGTACTCAATACAGTAGCACCCAGATTCATAAAGAAAGTCCTGAGAGACCTACAAAGAGACTTAGACTCCCACACAATAATAATGGGAGAGTTTAACATCAACTGTCAATATCAGACAGATCAATGAGACAGAAGGTTAACAACGATATCCAGAACTTGAACTCAGCTCTGCATCAAGCAGACCAAATAGACAACTACAGATCTCTCCACCCCAAATCAACAGAATATACATTCTTCTCAGCACCATATCACATTTATTCTAAAATTGACTACATAATTGGAAGTAAAGCATTCCTCAGCAAATGTAAAAGAACAGAAATCACAACAAACTGTCTCTCAGAAGACAGCGCAATCAAATTAGAACTCAGGATTAAGAAACTCACTCAAAACCGCACAACTACATGGAAACTGAACAACCTGCTCCTGAATGACTACTAGGTAAATAATGAAATGAAGGCAGAAATAAAGATGTTCTTTGAAACAAATGAGAACAAAGACACAACATACCAGAATCTCTGGGACACATTTAGAACAGTGGGCAGAGGGAAATTTATAGCACTAAATGCCCACAAGAGAAAGCAGGAAAGATCAAAAATTGACACCCTAACATCACAATTAAAAGAACTAGAGAAGCAAGAGCAAACACATTCAAAAGCTTACAGAAGGCAAGAAATAACTAAGAACAGAGTAGAACTGAAGGAGATAAAGACATAAAAAACTCTTCAAAAAATCAATGAATCCAGAAGCTGGTTTTTTGAAAAGATCAACAAAATCGATAGACTGATAGCAAGACTAATAAAGAAGGAAAGAGAGAAGAATCAAATAGATGCAATGAAAAATGATAAAGGGGATATCACCACCAATCCCACAGAAATAAAAACTACAATCAGAGAATACTATAAACACCTCTATGCAAACAAACTAGAAAATCTAGGAGAAATGGATAAATTCCTGGACACATACACCTTCCCAAGACTAAACCAGGAAGAAGTTGAATCTCTGAATAGACCAATAACAGACTCTAAAATTGAGGTAATAATTAATACCCTTCCGACTAATAACGTTCAGGACCAGACGGATTCACAGCCAAACTCTACCGGAGGTATGAAGAGGAGCTGGTACCATTCCTTCTGAAATTATTCCAATCAATAGAAAAACAGAGAATCCTCCTTAACTCATTTTATGAGGCCAGAATCATCCTGATACCAAAGCCTGGCAGAGACACAACAAAAAAAGAGAATTTTAGACCAACATCCCTGATGAACATCGAGGAGAAAATTCTCAATAAAATACTGGCAAACCAAATCCAGCAGCACATCAAAAAGCTTATCCACCATGATCAAGTTGGCTTCATCCCTGGGATGCGAGGCTGGTTCAACATATGCAAATCAATAAGTGTAATCCATCACATAAATGGAATCAATGACAAAAACCACATGATTATCTCAATAGATGCATAAAATGCCTTCAGCAAAATTCAACAGCCCTTCATGTTAAAAACTCTTAATAAACTAAGTAATGATGGAATGTATCTCAAAATAATAAGAGCTATTCATGACATAGCCACAGCCAATATCATACTGAATGGACAAACACTGGAAGCATTCCCTTTGAAAACTGGCATAAGAGAAGGATGCTCTTTCTCACCACTTCTATTCAACATAGTGTTAGAATTTCTGGCCGGGGCAATCAGGCAAGATAAAGAAATAAATGGTATTCAATTAGGAAAAGAGAAATTCACATCATTCTTGTTTGTAGATGACATGATTGAATATTTAGAAAACCCCATCGTCTCAGCTCAAAATCTCCTTAAGCTGATAAGCAAATTCAGCAAAGTCTCAGTATACAAAATCAATGTGCAAAAGTCACAAGCATTCCTATACACCAATAAGAGACAAACAGAGAGCCAAATCATGAGTGAACTCCCATTCACAATTGCTACAAAGAGAATAAGATACCTAGGAATCCAACTTACAAGGGATGTGAAGGACTTCTTCAAGGAGAACTACACACCATTGCTCGAGGAAATAAAAGAGGACACAGGACAGAAACAAATGGAAGAACATTCCATGCTAATGGATAGAAAGAATCAATATTGTGAAAATGGCCATAGTACCCAAGGCAATTTATAGATTCAATGCCATCACCATCAAGCTACTAATGACTTTCTTCACAGAATTGGAAGAAACTACTTTAAATTTCATGTGGAAACAAAAAAGAGCCTGCATAGCCAAGACAATCCTAATCCAAAAGAACAAAGCTGGAGGTATCACTCTATCTTACTTCAAACTACGCTACGAGGCTACCATAACCAAAACAGCATGGCCTTGGTACCAAAACAGAGATTTAGACCAATGGAACAGAACAGAGGCCTCAGAAATAACACCACACATCTACAACCATCTGATCTTTGACAAACGTGACAAAAACAAGCAAGGGGGAAAGGATTCCCTATTTCATAAATGGTGTTGGGAAAACTGGCTAGCCATATGTAGAAAGCTGAAACTGGATCCCTTCCTTACACCTTATACAAAAATTAATTCAAGACGGATTAAAAACTTAAACATTAGACCTAAAACCATAAAAACTTTAGAAGAAAACCTAGGCAATACCATTCAGGACATAGGCATGGGCAACAACCTCATGACTAAAACACCAAAAGCAATGGCAACAAAAACCAAAATAGACAAATGGGATGACATTTGAAACTCTGATGGCAAAAGAAACTACCATAAGAGTGAACAGGCAACCTACAGAATGGGAGAAAATCTTTGCAATCTACTCATCTGACAAAGGGCTAATATCCAGAATCTATGAACTTGAACAAATTTACAAGAAAAAAAAAAAACCCTCCAAAAGTGGGCAAAGGATATGACCAGACACTTATCAAAAGAAGACATTTATGCAGCCAACAGACATACGAAGAAATGCTCATCATTATTGGTCATTAGTGAAATGCAAATCAAAACTACAATGAGATACCATCTCATGCCAGTTAGAATGGTGATCATTAAAAAGTCAGGAAACAACAGATGCTGGAGAGAATGTGGAGAAATAGGAATGCTTTTACACTGTTGGTGGGAGTGTAAACTAGTTCAACTATTGTGGAAGACAGTGTGGTGATTCCTCAAGGATCTAGAACTAGAAAAACCATTTGACCCAGGGATCCCATTACTGGGTATATACCCAAAGGATTACAAATCATGCTACTATAAAGACATATGCACACATATGTTTATTGTGGCACTATTCACAATAGCAAAGACTTGGAAGCAACCCAAATGTCCATCAATGATAGACTGGATTAAGAAAATACGGCACATATACACCATGAAATACTATGCAGCCATGAAAACGCATGAGTTCATGTCCTTTACAGGGACATGGATGAAGCTGGAAACAATCATTCTAAGCAAATTATCACAAGGACAGAAAACCACACACTGCATGTTCTCACTCATAGGTGGGAATTGAACAATGAGAACACTTGGACACAGGTGGGAAACATCACACACTGGGGCCTGTCAAGGGGTATGGGGCTGGGGGAGGGATAGCATTAGGAGAACTACCTAATGTAAATGATGCGTTGATGGGTGCAGCAAACCAACATGGCACATGTATACCTATATAACAAACCTGCACATTGTGCACATGTACCCTAGAACTTAAAGTATAATACCTTTTTAAAAAAAGAATTGCACATTTGAATAAGCTGAAATGCTGAGCAATACTCTTCTCTCTTCTAATGATATTCTGAAACGCATTTGGTTACCTAAAAAGCTACACCTTTATAGCATTTCCTTGTGTAAGATTATTAATCCAAGGTTCAAGTTTCCAAATTTTTGTTGCAATGTGGATGGCAAGGATAGTCTTTCTCTGATGTTCTGAGAATGTCCAATATTCAGGTTCTAGATTGTGAAGTTGATTGTCCTTAGTGAACCATAAAAGTTTTCTTTACCTTGTGAAAATATACTGTGGCATAATAATTAACTGTTATAGCATAAACATGCATTGAAAATGACAACTAAAAGAAATCCCTTTATAAATGTTTAGATTACCCATCAGGCAGCCAAATGTACCTGAAGGTTTGATTGTCTTCCCAGGAATATGGAAGTAAAGTTTTGTTTTAAACTATTTTCACAATTTGTAAGTTACCACATCAAGATATTTAATTTGGATAATTTTATACCCCTCAGTCAAATTTTTTCTTCTGAGGAGGATCTATCTACATCTATCTATCTGTCTGTCTGTCTGTCTGTCTATCTGTCTGTCTGTCTATCTAATCTATCTATTTCTGTTAGTTCTTTTTCTCTGGAGACCCTGACTAATACAGGCTCTAAGATAAGCACCAGGGATATACAGATAACTAAAGCACAGTACCTGCCATTGGGTAAGATGCCACTTAATGGGTTTATAAGGTTTAAAGACCACTTAAGGGGTTTATAATTGTAATTATCTACTGAGTAGATAATTACAATTGTTACTTTTTATTTCCTTAAGCATGATAATTGGATACAGATATGGGGGCCATACAAATGTTAAAAATGTGTGAAGAGTTAACATTGGGACGCTTAGCAGATACATGATAATATGTCTTTAAACACCTACATATTATAGAGAAAGAAAATGAGAGAAGATCATTCAAAAATGGCAAAAGAACGTGGCCTTGCAGATCAAATATCAGTAGACTGATGAAAATTAGAAAATATATTGAGTTCAATATAGACACAATGATACTTAGGTAAAGAATATATGAAGGAAAAAAATCACTGAGTTTCTTAAAAGCACAATAACAGTAGCAACACAATACTCTAATCCCAAACTGCATTTACTAGAATGTTGCTTCTCATTAATCCAAATAATACTAGTTGTTAGAAAATGTTATCTGAGAAGATTTAGGATCCTAAATAATCTGGTCTGTAATTTTAAAAGAGAGTAAAGAAATGTACCTCCTAAATCCTGGTTTGTGAGCTTTCCTAATACCTACTATAGAAATGCAAAATGTTTTTCAGTTATCGTATTATTAATTCTCATACCTTTTATCTACATTTTCTGACTGAATAGCCTTCATTTCAATTGTGTTTTCTGTTTTCCTTGTTCTGATAAAAAATTATTTTAAGGACATTTTGTTCTCTTCTATAAAAACAATTGTGCAAAAAATTATTCCCAAATAGTAACAAATTCTCAGTTTGTGTTTCATTCAGTGTAATATTTAGTAGCATCTCCCAGCTGACTTCTTATGTGATGAAAGAAAGCAAATGCTATAGTAAAGAGAAACAGCTGTTTCTTCCAACATTATAAATGTTATAAATCCCTTTCTTGTGAATAAAATGCAATCATCCCCTTTATTTCCAAAAGTAGGAGAGATCAGCTCCAAATAATGACAATCAGCAACAAAGGTGACTAACAATCCCCTTCAAACAATGGGAATATGTATATGACCCACAGTTTATCACTTCTCAAATCTTGTTTAGAACAGAGTAAGGGGAGGTTGGCTACAATAACCGTAATATTCTTTCAAATCAGGGTCTCGGATTTTGAAAAGTTCTTCCTAAGGATGTCAGCACTGAAGAATAGGTTCAAATTGTCAAAGCTATTTGCAACTGATATCGCAAGTAAGTTTTAACAATAGGGAAATCAGTTTGTGTCAAAGCAACTTGGGCCATTAGTGAGTGCCATTTTCTCCATCTGTCAAACAAATAGCAATGAACTTCTTTTGCACAGCTGTTCAAATTAGCATGAGCTCACAGGCCTGAGGCCGAAATATGTAATCTGGCTGATCCTAATAATAATTGTGCCTTACCAAGTGCATGTTCATGAAAATCCACCGTGTCACTGCTTCTGGCCTCCTTTGAACATTTGTACCATTTTTATACTTTTGCAGCTTGTAATGATATTGCCATTCTTTTATTCATGCATTTTCTCCTTTCTTTATTATTAGCCTTCACTTAAACCTTAAACCTATTTTTGGAAGCTCCTATTCATAATAGCTTAAATCATGAGTTATATTATTTTTTAAAAAAGTATTTGCCTATAAAAGAAATAAACTCAAGTTGCCTAAAGCAAACGCTGGCTTATCGGTCTCTTGAAAATGTTTACTCAAGGCCCCCATTCCCTATACTTAACCTTTATACAGAAAATCAAAGAAGAGTCATCTCACAACAAAGGAGAATCATCTCAAAGACAAGAATCAGATGAAAAGCCTACATATAATAGCATCAGTCCCAAGCTATCCATTCACTGTCTTCCACTGGGACTAATTCTAGCTTAGGGGTGTGGAGCTCTCTTTCCCCTGGTGGGGACAATACATGAAGATAATCCATCTAGAAAGAGAAGAGACTATGAGGCTGAATACAAAAAATGAGAGACAAGTTGAGGAGAGAAGAAGTGAGGACAATTCTAAGAAAATTCTAAGATTCAAAGCTCTTGTATCTCACATCAAAACATCAATCAAATTTCCGCCCTCTAGGTCTTTGAAAAGGGTCTTGAGTGTTCTCCAGTGCTAACAATTGTAGACCTAAAAGAAAAAAAAAAAATCAAAATCAGTGTAAATAGAGAGTTTACTTGGGCCTTGTTTGAGAACTGTAGCCCAGGAATGATGGATTTAAGTTGCAATTAATGTATGCTCAGGTTAGCAGCAGTTACAAGTGGGTTTTTAAGAAAAAAAAAGAAGAGGTAGTTCCTAAGTTGTTTACCAAGAATTTACATTAAAGTAACATAAGCTATTGACTGGCTATACATCTTTCTTTGCATCAAAAATTCCAGGAACATGAAGATAATGGGACAAGCAGCAAGTCAGGAACAAAAATACTTTAAACAATTACCCCTTGGTGTGGGTGCAGGGAACATGATTAAAGTTATGTCTTTCTGGGTCAGATAAATTTTCACGTACCTCATAGTTCAGAATGCGCTGAGTTA
This sequence comes from Macaca fascicularis, assembly GCF_037993035.2. NCBI lineage: Eukaryota > Metazoa > Chordata > Mammalia > Primates > Cercopithecidae > Macaca > Macaca fascicularis. The sequence goes on from NC_088390.1 coordinate 52,221,499, forward strand.
TTTTTCTTTGTTCATAGTGAAGTTGGGAATATAAAATACTGTAATTGGGATCCAGGAACAAGGAAAAGTCCTTTAGAAGTTGAGGTAATTTATCTTGGACATCTTTAGTAAGTACAGTATTACAATGATTGCTAAATAAATCAACATATTTGTACCAGTTGTAAGACATTTAAGCAAAATAAATATATTTATGCTAGCCATAGGAAATGTAAGTTAAAAATAAATATTTAAATGGATACACCGATGACTCCCAAATATTTAGATTTAGCATGGACTTTTCCCCTGTAAAAGAACAACTGCAGTGGTTGGAGTTTGACAGTCAAGAAAGAGTTTAGTCAAACTACTGAAAAAGGTCATTTGTATTTGCTAATGGGCACTTATTTAAGACTCCCACCTTTCCACAGAGAGGGAAGATAGGAGATCGATCTATCTTGAAGATTATATTTAAAAGGGGTGGCTCCCAGGTTTTTGAAAAAGACATTCCTGGCTGGTAAAACTGGCAAGAAGCTGAAAGATTTACATCTCAAAAGGGCAGGGAAAGGATTTATAATTTCTAAAGTAAATGCTCTATGAAAAAGGAGGCCTATAATCAGGAAGAAGCCTATCTAAAGTTTAGTAAAATCAAAGGAAATCATTAAGGTCATTTTAATCACCCTTGACTTATAATAGCTACTCAGTATTTTCACTGAATGTCTGACTGGTGTCTAAAACTTGAAATATCCAAAAACGATCTCCAGATCAGCCTCCACAAAGCCATTTATCTTACATTCTCCCATCCTCAGTAAATGATAAACCTCAGTAAAATCTTTTCATCATCCTGGTCGCTAGTTTAAATGTATTTAGAATCTGACCATTTCTCACCATCTCTGCTGCAACTCATATGGATTATGAAAACAGGTCAGCATGGTTCCTGCTTCTGATCTTGCCCCCCTTTCATTTATTTTAAATGCAGAAGCCAGAGTGATCCTTTTAGGTCATAAGGCTGATCATGTTACTTCTTTGATCAAAACCTTCTAATAGCATCAATTTCAATCAGGATAAAATCCAAAATTGTTACATGACCTTCAAGGCCATCTTCATCTCACCCTATATCTCTGACTTCTTGGACTCTCTCTCTCCCTCTTCCTCTGATCCAATCACCCTGGTCCCTTGCTATTCTGGGAACACATTAGAAACCAGCCACTTGCTATCCCTCTGATGAGAATACTTTCCCATGATATCTGATGGTTTTCTTCTTCACTGTTATAGGTGACTATTCAACATGACTTTCTCAGTGAAGAATTCCATATCACACTATCTAAAGTTGTGTTTCTACTCATTTTTGTCTTAATTTGACTAGTTATTTTTTAAACTATATTGTTTTTAAGGAATTATATTTTTATCAAGTCTAGTTTTTATTTTTATTTTTTATTTTATTTTATTTTATTTTGAGATAGAGTCTCACTCTGTCACCAGACTGGAGTGCAGTGGTGTAATCTCAGCTCACTGCAACCTCTGCCTCCTGGGGTCAAGCCATTCTCCTGCCTCAGCCTCCTGAGTAGATAGGATTACAGGTGCGTGCCACCACACCCAGGTAATTTTTGTATTTTTAGTAGAGATGGGGTTTTACCATGTTGGCCAGGAGGGTCTTGATCTCCTGACTTCATGATCCGCCTGCCTTGGCTTCCAAAGTGCTGGGATTACAGTTGTGAGCCACCGCGCCCCGCCCTAGTTTTCCTTTTGTTAATTTATTCATTCCTGGATTGAAATCTTCTATTCCATCCATTCTGCTTTTTTTTTTTTTTAATTGTTTTGCTCCTTTATTTCTAATTTCTTTGTTGAATATATATCTTTATAAAAGAAAAATTTCAGACAAATTAAATTTAAAGGAGGTTAACTGAGCAATGAACAATTTGCAAATTGGGCAGCCCCCAGAATCACAGCAGATTCAAAGAGATTACCATGCAGCCATGTGGTGGAAGAAGATTTCTGGACAAAAAATGGGAAATGATGTACAGAAATTGGAAGTGAGGTACAGATTGGCTTGGTTGGTTACAGCTCAGCATTTGCCTTATTTGAACACAGTTTGAACACAGCAGTGTACGAGTGGTTGAACTATGACTGCTGCGATTGGCCAAGACTTAGCTACTGTTACAGGAGCATGCTCCTAAGTTAGGTTTTCAATCTTGCCTACCTATTAAGGTAGGTGCAGTTCATACACAGGAACTCAAATATAGAAATATGGAATCTTCTCAGGCCATATTTAGCTTGCTTTAACCATTCCCCCTTTTTGGTCATTTTCTCAATTTTGAGAGATTGACCAAAACTTTAGCTATTGATGTCACTATCACCATTGTAAATGTACTTGAAACCCCCTGAGAAACAGTAGAACAGTGAATTTTGCAAAGGTAGAAACAAGGACTGAATAGGGGGTGCATCCTTATGCTGGAATATCCTGTTTACAGGAGAAAAACAAAACCTGGTCTGTTTTAGGATCTATGTATTTCCTCAAAGACTTAGTTTGATTATGTTACATTTAGCATGAGTGACTCCATTTTAGTTTCATTTGACCTGCTGGGGTCTAGTACATGAGCTTAGTCTTAAACAGTGGCCTCCCATAATTTTGTTTAAAAAATTTCCCCTTTTTGGTCAGGTTCTCATTTAGGTGAGGATGTGACTCAAACTTCGGGCCTTAGCACCACTCCCTGTTACCATCATTTTGGGTTTCTGGTCTCAGCACATCATTCACAGGTTACAGTGTCCTTATATGGTTGTACATTTCTTTTAGCTTCTGTCATTCCAATTGAAGAGAGACAATTTGACATTCTAGAGATGGCTGCATGCAAACATTTAAAATCTTTAGAGAATGTAGCACACCAGGAAGGCTATTATTATGACTACTGGGAGAATAATACCAAGAGTTTGAAGTATGCTCCACACCCAGGGTGTCCATAATTCAAACCACATAAAATTAAAGAAAGAATGCACTACATGAAGAGTCAACTTGTTTGACTGAGTAGTCTTTTCATTAATCCCCTACAACTGAATTTTTGTAATTTACTTTTGATGTATTTCTCCTTAGGTCACAAGTGTCAGCAGCTGCACAATAATTTTCTGTTTAGCCAAATCTATGATTCAGCATAACTTTAAAGAATTTAAAGTCTGTTGTGCAACTATAGCCTTTACAGTAGAATCTGCTGTAGAGGCTATTATAAGGGATAGATTTTTAATTATTGCCTCTTTTATTCTGAACTATGGAAAAATAACCTAACAATGTGTTATTCTCTGAGAGTTAAGACCTCCTGGCAATGTTCTCTTTAACCCATAATGTGAAGTTTTGACTGCCTATCAGGCAACATATATACCATTAGAGTTTCTCACCTACATTGGGCCTTCATCTTTTATCTATCAAAATATAAGGTTATTCATGTATAAGACTGAGTACAAATCCTTTACAAATAAAAATATACCCTGTAAGTGCACATAATAGATCTCCTTTCCATTTCTATAGTTCATAGAGGCATAAACAAGGAAAAAATATTCAAAGACAAAAGTCTCATGATAGTAAATGTCTTGATCCATGATCTTGGGAAAAGCTGTTTACATCAAGGATGCTTTCTTCTGGGGAGAAACTTTCCTGGTTAGTTTTACCTTATGGGTCCCAATGGTGGTAGAGTTCCAAGAGTGTGAAGGGACCCTTTTCAGGTGTAAGATTATAAACCTAAGGTTCAAGTTTTGTTGCAGTGTGGATGGCAAGGAACTTTCTTTTATGTTCTAAGAAGATGTTCTCAGGTTATAGATTGTGAAAGGGGTTGATTGTACTTAGTGAACCATAAAAGTTTTCTTTACCTGTGAAAATATACTGTGGCATAATAATTAACTGCTATAGCACAAAACATGCATTTAAAATAGCAACTAAATGAAATTTTTTTATAAATGTTTAAATTACCCATCAGGTAGCCAAATGTACCTGAAGGTTTGATTGTCTTCCTAGGAATATGGAACCAAACATTGGTTTTAAACTACTTTCACAATTTATAAGTTAACACATCAATATATTTAATTTGGATCATTTTCCATTTTCCATGATGTGTCATAGAAGGCAGAGCATTTAATAACAAAAGCTTTAAGGACTCAGGAAGGACAAGGCAGATGTCCTGGTTTTCCATGGGTCCATGCTTAACATTGGACTTATGTCCTCTTGAATATCAGTTGTTTCTCCAATTTAGGTGCATAGCACTGATAACTAATGGGATATCTTAGGTAATTTGACTTAGACTGTGGAGTTCAAATTGTATATCTAAACAATTTCAGTATCAGCTGGTTTAACATGAAAATCTGCCAAAGTGTTTCCTCAGTATTTAATTTTGTTGTTGTTCTATTTGGTTAGCAATTTTATACAAAATATTTGGTTATTTCTGTGGTGTACAATAACATAATAACCGTAAGCATATAATCAGACATGTTAGAATTTTTAAAATCCCATACAATTTTAGAACATATTAATATTCAATGAAATATAACTTGAAGATTAAACATTATTATTTTGACAATGCTTCCCATGTAACTTAACATGTTAAATAATTCCATTTACCTCTCTTTTGGATACTTCAAGGAGGTCCCCTTTTTAGCCTTCTAAAATTATAGGTCAGAAAAAACTATTTCAAAGCTAAAATTTGATTTTGGGAAGCCTATCAAATATGTTAAAGGTTTAAAACACTTGATATTATGAATGAGAATTCCAGATTACCATAAGTTATTCATTTTGCCGAAACAATGACTCAAAAATATTTAAGAAGGCAAAAAGCTTTATTCATTGATAGAAGACTTAGCTTTCCAAGCAATCTATCTTTTGACTTTTCCATCTTCATTTTCCCTTTTTGGTAGTGTATTTAGAAGGGAAACAAAATTTTTTTTATTATCTTGTAATATTACATGAAATTCTTGTTCAAGAAAGAAAGCCAAATTTCACCCTTGCATTAGTGGGTTATTAATGTCAACCCCCTAGTTTTAATAAAACCTCATAGAAAAATCTATACAATCTTAATCAGTTTGACTGTAAGGTGAGATTTTTATAAACCTTTCATAACCTGTTACAAATTTTTGTTAAGGAGAATATTAATGCTTTAAGAAAACCCTGTTGAGCTTTTATTTTGATGTTCAATTTAGGGAAACCAGAGAGTACCCCTTTAAATTTAGCCAATATTTTTACACATAGAATTTATTTTACAAGGTTAACTTTCACAAACCTTCCACAACTTGTTTAAACCTTTAAATATTTTCTCTCTCACTTAAAACAATCCTTTAACTCCCTAAACTTAGGCAAAAAAATTCACATTCCCATGACTTTTAATAATTTTTTACCAAAAACACATTTCACTTTCTTTACAAACCTTGCATGTAAAACTGTTTTTTTTTTTTTCAGTTGTTTCAAATGCATGCTACACTGTTAATCCTTAGCAACTTTTACTTTTGGTGAAAAACCCTAGTAAATTCAGGATTTTAATTATGTACTAGGTGTGGAGCCTAAGACCCAGACAGAAATGCAGATAAGGTCTGACTCTTTCCAGCTTCATGTCCCAGGCCTTGCCTAGCTGTAAAGCAGGGAAGTTGTTCTGTTAAGAGTCATAGTGGCATTTTATGAAGCATCTATGAGGCCTAATCACCTTTAAATTGTACAACATATCTTGCATAAATTCCCTTTCACAAATTCTTTCATGACTTACACAGACCATCTACAACATGCTTAGACTTTCTGACTTGTCCTAAATATCCCTCTGTTGTTTAAACAGCCAGTCACTTTACTTTAGCTTTAGGACAATAATTTGCTCTACAAGATCCTTTCTTATATAAAATCTCCCTTCTTTAATACCTTTTTTGCATAGTTAGGGTGCATGGCTAATTTCACCTGTCCCCAGGCCTTATCTAGAATCTAATGTTCCAAAATAAATTGAACAATTTTTAAAACTGAAAGAAGCAGTTTGTGACCTTAAAGCATTTAGCAAACTTAATATCTGACTGGCATAATTTAGATGAAATATTTACACTTTTAAATACTTTTTACTAATACTTTTTAAAACTGTCTTTATTTCCACAAGGTTATTTATGTCACATGAACAAAAAGGCATTACATGTTTTTCTTTTCTGACAAAATATTTGATTTAAGCTCTTATTATTTTTAAACCAGTTAGTTAAAGCTCTTTCATATATAAACATCACATACATAGTACATATAAATACAAAGACAGAAGATAAATGACTCATTTTCCAAGTCAGGAATTGGACACTGAACCTGGGCCATCATTGTGAAAAGAGAAAGCACAGCCACATAGTTAAAAGGTCAAACTCCCAAGGACATGCAAGACAGGAGGAAAACCTCATCCAGTTTTGTTTTGTTTTTCTTCAGGGAGCAGCAAAGTTTATAACTTGCCAGTTTGCTGGGCTGTCTTCAACAGTGGACTTATAGGTATCTTAAGCCCATGTTCTATCCTAAGTTACCCCTCTCCATTATAGAACATAGAAAGACATACAAATCACACTAGCTTACTACAACTTAAGATACGCCTCACTTGCCTGTAATCCCAGCACTTTGGGAGGCCAAGGCAGGTGGATCATGAGGTCAGGAGTTTGAGACCAGCCTTGCCAAAAGGGTAAAACCCTATCTCTACTAAAAATACAAAAATTAGCTGGGTGTGATGGTAGGCACCTGCAATCCCAGCTACTTTGGAGGCTGAGGCAGGAAAATTGCTTGAAAGGAGAATTGCATGAAACTGGAAGGCGGAGGTTGTAGTGAGCCAAGATCACACCACTGCACTCCAGCCTGGATGAAAGAGTGAAACTCCATCTCAAAAAAAAAAAAAAAAAAGATTAGCCTCACAAATCCTTTTTCTCATTAATCAAAACTTTACAGAGGAAATAAACAGTGATTTTTACCATTCATTCAACCAGTTTGCACGGAGAGACAGATAGAGAGAGGAAAAGAGAGAGAGAGGCCAGAAGTCTGGCTGGTAAGAAATTCTTACCCTTTTGCTATCATGCCAGGATTCTGGGTTTCTTTTCTCTGAATGACCCAGCTGACTGCACCACAGCCCTGAGGCCAAGTCACAGCACAAAGGAAAATTATCTGTTTCTGTTTTGGCGGGAGTAAAATACGTATGAAAAATCAGACATTAACCACTCTGCTTAGCACCCAATATTAAACTGTCAGGGCTTAAGTTTGCCCTTAGATGGGTCCGTTATCTTTAATCCAACCTCCAACTAGGAGTTTAAGCATGTAGTCTCTGGGAAAGATGGTTGCCTTGTGTAATAGAAAAGATAAGAAAGGGAAAGGAGAGCAAGAAAAGCATTGCCTGTTGCAGGGTGGGGGAAGGTGAAGAGTTCAGGGAGGCCAGAGAAAGACCTACCCATTGCAGCAACTCCAAAAAGTTCAGGTAGCCACTTGTCAGTAGCAAAGGGATCTTTTCTAGCATTCCCATCAGCTCTCAAGTTTCCTCTTTTGGGAAGGAAAAAGCTCCCCATGTCCCATGGTCCTGTACCTATCTAATTCTGTCACCCATAGCTGTCAGCAAAAAGTGTAAGACAGATTAATCCAAAGAGAACAGAAGCTAACATTTTATAGTACCCAGCCCATTCTTAGCCTAAAGGGACTTTACTGAGAGCCCTCATTTTTAAATGTACCCCAATCTGTTGTTCATTGAGAACATTCCACTGTAAATTATCTTTAGTAAGATTTTGCCATTTCTGAAAGACTTCACTGCCTCCCAGGCCTAATGTATAAGCTGGAAAGAATTCAGTTTTCCAGGAATTAAAGATCCTATTTTTACCTAAAATGTTGGCCTTACTCTCAGGTTCTCTTGATTGGCCAATGATTATTTTTCCTACATAAGTGCACAAGAAAAATTAAACAAAGGGGTAGAACACAAAAATTCCAGTGATTTTTCAAAAACCAAATTTTATAACTACAGTGATATTACTGCTTACTACCAGTTCCATTCTTACCCAGTCAGATGTAAGAGTTCTCTAACTGGAACCAAGCCAGTTCATTCCATGATCAAATTCATTCTGGGATCTAGTCCAGTTTCTGTTGCAACTTCCAAACCCAGTTTGGGTTAGAAATTCACTCAAAGAAACTCAGCTCAAAACACAAATCCGTGAAGCTCTGAAATCTGACAGGGTGCTTACCCACAATCCCCAACTGCTCTGAGAGATCAGTACACCATCTCTACACCACCCGGTAGAAGAAGATTGATGGACCAAAAGAAGGGGTAAATGACATAAAGAAATTGGAAGTGAGGTGCAGAATGGTTGGGTTGGTTACAGCTTGATGTTTGCCTTATTTGAACACAAAACTCAGTTTGAACACAGCAGTGTATGAATGGTTGAAGTATGGCCAATGGGATTGGCCAAGACTTATCTACCATTACAGGTGCATACTCCCAAGTTAGGTTTTCAATCTTGACTACCTGTTAAGCTAGGTTGCTGTTCTTCCACAAGGACTCAAATATAGAGGTACGGAGTCCTTCTCAGGCCATATTAATTCCCTTTAACAGTCTAAATATATAATTCAATTTTTGATAATAAAATCTTGTAATAAATTATTTGAAAATACATTTAGATCATCTTCTGCAGTTTGATATGTGATTTCTGTTGTTGCTTTACAAACATTTCTTAATCACATTTGTGATATCTTTATTTCTGGAGCTTTTAGGAGAGTGCTTTGAACTTTTTAAATAGTTATTTTCATTTAATATATTGTGAACAATTTCTGGTTTTGTTACAATGTGGTGAACTGATACTCCCTACACAATGGAAATTCTGGATATTTGTCATGTGACATAGTATCTGGTCACACGTTATTATTGCAAGGGTTTTCATTTTCAAGTATTTATCTTTGAACTTTGTTAGCAGCATCTTTCAGCCCGCAGATTTATCTATTTATTTTTTAAACTAAATCTGTCCATCTTTTCTGGGTTCTGGGTTTCATGTTCTTGTTAGTAAACTTTAAGTTAAAAAAACTTCCAAAATTATATAATCAGGTTTAACTTCTGCCAAACTAGATTATTTGCATTTCCTCAAACCAAACCTATAAGTTCACATTACCAAGTTTCTTTTACTGTTTTATTCTTCCAGAAATGAATTTCTTTTCATCTCTGTCAAAATCCTGCTCATTCCTTAAGATCTATTTTAAAACTTACCTCCTCTATAAATGTCTCCTGATTTGCTTCCATCATGCAATCAGATGTACCTCTCCCTTTTCTTATTCTCCACTGCACATTATTTGTACCTTTCTTGTGACATCTCATATCCTGCCTTGCATTAAGATTAGTTCATTACTTACTTTTTCCAATCTTCGATATGTATTTTCTTGAGCACAAGAACTGCTTTTTCTTAATGTTTGTTTTTCCTCAAACAAGATTATACACACAATAGGCATTCAATAAGTATGCATTATTTTAAGGGTTTGAGTGGTAAAGGCTTTCTCTGATGTTAAGTCAAAGTGCCTGTTTCAGTTTGCTGGAAGTTACTCTGGAAGAAAAGCTGGTTACCCTGTCAATTTGAAGTACCCATCCTGATTAACCTGACAAGATGAACTACAGAGACTCAAGCATGCTCAGAAATGCTGGACAGACATTTAACTTAATAGTTCAGGAAGTATGATTGCTACCATTGTTTGTTTTGTGTTACTGGACTTGAAGAATAGGCCTCTCAGCTTCAGTTTCTAAGACATCTGAATAAAAATATATTGTTTATCTGTAAAATATCACTAGAGAACTGGCTGTTTCAGACGTCAGGTTGATCTAAAACATACTTTTATCCACAGCCTCTCTGTTTCCTTCAGCAGTTTATTGGTAGAAAATAATCACAGGCTTGATTTTCTAAGATATTATCACAGAAGTTCTCTGATAGGCTGTCTTTTTAAGAATCTGTCTGAGTCTTCCCAGCTGCAATCTTTTAGGTAAGGCCAGTCTGCTCTCTCCACCTTATGGTTTCTATTTGGCCTTTGATGATTGTCTTGAATGGAGCTCTTTATTCTAAATATTTAATGAAAGAGTTGTCTTTTGTGCAAACCCGTTTGAGAATTTATTTTATCATTCACAAGTGGAAACCAAACTTTTCTATAAAAATTTTAGAGAAAATCTGTCCCTAGTCCTAATAATTCTCTCATTTATACACTATGGATACTTTCTTTCATTTATGGGATCATTTGTTAAGGCTTTCATCTTCCATTTTACATGTTAGAGACCACTCTAATAAGGTACTGATTTTGACTGGCGATGAATATAGGCTCCTGTTTAATGCCATTTTTATGGATTTGAACACAGTTATTAGTTCTATATGTCTTGGATGGATAAAGAAATCTCTTAATTCCACAGCCATTGAAAAAAGCAGGAGAATCTGTAGAACTAGAATTTCATTACTCGTTTCTTCAATTGCATTGAGTTTTCTAGCTTTAAATCAGTTTCAGGGGTACAAGTTACTCTTACTGAAATTTATCCTGTCTTACATGTTTATTAGTTTTCCAGGGATGCCAATAAAATACCACAAACTGGGTAGATTAAACAATAGAAATTTATTTTTACTTAGTTCTGGAGGCTGGAAATCAATTCCAGGTGTTGGCAGGTTTGTTTTCTCCTGAGGCCTCTCTCCTTGGCTAGCAGATGGCTATCTTCTTCCTATGTCCTCACACACCCGTTGATGATAGACTGGAATGTGGCACGTATACGCCATAGAATACTATGTAGCCATAAAAAATAATGAGTTCATGTCCTTTGCAGGGACATGGATGAAGCTGGAAACCATTATTCTCAGCAAACTAACATAGGAACAGAAAACCAAACACCACATGTCCTCGCATAGGTATACAAGGGTATGTTACATAGGTAAACATGTGCCATGGTGGTTTGCTGCACCTATCAACCTGTCATCTAGGTTTTAAGCCCCATATGCATTAGGTATTTGTATGGTATAGGTATGCATAGGTACAGTTACACATATGACACTCTCATCCCTGGTGTCTCTTCCTATTCTTATAAGGACACCATTCCTATTGGATTAGATCCTATCCATATGACTCTGCTGGATTTTAATTATTTCTTTAAAGTTCCTGCCTCCAATTACCTTCCTAATCTAAAATATTGGAGGTTAGGACTTCAATATGTGACTTTTAGGGGACACAGTATAGTCCATAACATCATGGCAAATGGAAATATCTAATTGCTTTACTTAAGGGAGACAACATGTGTAATGTGTTTAGTACAGTTTCCAACATATCATTAAGACTCAACCATTGGTAGTGGCAGAAGTTACTTTTACTGTTGATGTGTGGTGGTGATTATTATTATAATAAATTATTACTATTATGTAGACAAGCAAGGCCATACAAACACCAGACACTTCTAGGGTAAAAGTCTTCTTACAATCATAGTGTTGGTAATTTTCAGCCAATAGCTCTCTTATTCAGAGGATATTTGACATTATAAAAAAAACCTAGGAGAGGAGAAAGATTTGAACAAAATAGAAGAGACAGTTTAATTAACTGAAAGTAGTAGGGGCTTTGGAGTTAGTAGACTTGTGTTTGAATTGCAGCTCTGCAATTGACTAGGTCTTGGAGGTAAGTATTTTAACTTCCCTGGACTTGCAATTTCTAAATCTTAAAAACAAAATTACGAGTTCATATTTGTATGGCAAAGATCAAGTAAGACAACATATTTAGAAATGTTGAAGGGCACAATATTAAATGTTTGGATGGGCTTCATTTCATGGCTTGTGAGGAAAAGGGTGAATAATTTCTGTTATTGAATAGAGGCCTCAGAAATAACACCTCACATCTACAACCACCTGATCGTCAACAAACCTGCAAAAACAAGCAATGGGAAAATGATTCCCTATTTAATAAATGGTGCTGGGAAAACTGGCTAGCCATATGCAGAAAACAGAAACTGGATGCTTTCCTTACACCTTGTATAAAAATTAACTCAGGTTTGGTTAAAGACTTAAACCTAAAACCTAAAACCATAAAAACCCTAGAAGAAAACCAAGACAATACCTTTCAGAACATAGGCATGGGCAAAGACTTCATGACTAAAATACCAAAAACAATTTCAACAAAAGCCAAAATTAACAAATGGGATCTAATTAAACTAAAGGGTTTCTGCACAGCAAAAGAAATTATCATCAGAGTAAACAGGCAACCTACAGAATGGGAGAAAATTTTTGCAATCTATCCATCTGACAAAGGTCTAATCTCCAGAATCTACAAGGAACTTGAACAAATGTACAAGAATAAAACAACCCCATCAAAAAGTGGGCAAAGGACATAAACAAATACTTCTCAAAAGAAAACATTTATGCAGCCAACAAGCATATGAAAAAAAAAGTTCATTATCACTGGTCATTAGACCACAGTGAGATACTATCTCTCGCCAGTTAAAATGGCAATCATTAAAACGTCAAGAAACGACAGATGCTGGTGAGGCTGTGGAGAGATAGCAATGCATTTACACTGCTGGTGGGAGTGTAAATTAGTTCAACCATTGCGGAAGACAGTGTGGCAATTCCTCAAGGATCTAGAACCAGAAACACCACTTGACCCAGCAATCCCATTACTGGGTATATACCCAAAGGATTATAAATCATTCTACAATAAAGACATATGAACATGTATGTTTATTGCAGCACTATTCACAATAGCAAAGATTTGGAACCAACCCAAATGCCCATAGATGATAGACTGGAATGTGGCATATGTATACCATAGAATACTATGCAGCCACAAAAAATAAGAAGTCCATGTCCTTTTCAGAGACATAGATGAAGCTGGAAATGATCATTCTCAGCAAACTAACATAGGAACAGAAAACCAAACACCACATGTCCTCACTCATAAATGGGAGTTGAACAGTGAGAACACATGGACACAGGAAGCTGGAAATGATCATTCTCAGCAAACTAACATAGGAACAGAAAACCAAACACCACATGTCCTCACTCATAAATGGGAGTTGAACAGTGAGAACACATGGACACAGGGAGGGAAATAGCACACACGGGGGCCTGTTGGGAGATGTGGGGAAAGGGGAGGGAGAGCATTAGGGCAAATATCTAATGTGTGTGGGGCTTAAAACCTAGATGATGGGTTGATAGATGCAACAAACTACCATGGCACATGTATACCTATGTAACAAACCTGCATGTTCAGCACATGTATCCCAGAACTTTAAAGCAAAATTTTAAAAAATTATTAACCACAACAAAAAAAGAAGTTACATGTTTTAATTTCCTCTAGAAGCCCTAAAAAGACAATATTTTCAAGTGAAAGAATAGCTGTAGGAGAAACTGTATTTTATTATTTATTATGACAGTCATTTCTCTTTTGGAAATAAAGGTCTCTTTTTAAAGCAATTTATGCACATGTCAAAAATTCAAGTGATACAAATGAGTATACAGTGAGTGAAAAGAATGAAAAGTCTTTTCTCACCTCTGATCTCCAGTTCCTCAGTTCCAATTTGGAAACACCCTCTGTTATGAGATTTTCATGTTCTGTTCTGTCCATATAGAAATAGATGCTCCCCTCTGTCCATACACATGCTTCAAAAGGAGAAAGATACTGTGTTTATACTGTTCTTTACCTTGATCTTTTCATTCAGCATTACATCTTGGAAATTGCATCACATGCTGTCTGTCTAAGTGCTTAGTTTTCTTTCTGGGGTTCTCGTCTTTATAACATGGGACTCGAAGCCTGAAAACTACATTCCACACACATTTCCTTCTCACATTGCTTCCTCATTTTCCACATATAACTCTGATAGTGGCAGTGATGGTGGCAGGTTGCAACAAATGGCTGCACATATCTGTGGGCAAGAACTATTGGTAAAGTAACAATGAGGGTGGTAGAGCAGTGGTTCCAATAGCCTCTGAAACAGTTACTCCAGTAAGCTTGATAGCAAGAGTAACAGGGCCTACTTCTGCTCAGCTATTCTGGAAGTACCTTCAGCAGTTCACTGGCAAGGGAAGGTATATGGGCTTCTGCCCAAAGGCAGTAGCTGACTTTTGATCCTTGGGTAACACTCTTGTGTTCCTTTGGTTGCTCCTGCCCCTTTCAACACCTGCAGCTTCCTAATTTGTTTCAAATGGCTCCTTCTTCTTTCTGTCACCCTCAACTCTCCTAAGCCTTTTCTGGCTGAACTGTCTAGATAGGTTTATGTTTCTCTGACTAGATATCAATTAAAACAGCAATTATTATATATCTATATCTGTTTAACCTGTATTCCTTTATCTGTCATTTTAAATGACTGAATTGTATTTCATTGTGTGAGTACACTGTAATTTACTTAGTTAATCCTTTAGTCATACACGTTTAGGCTCTTTCTAGTCTCTTATTACAGATATTGCTTACCCATGTCAAATATATCTGCAGAGTAAATTCCTAGAAAAGGAACTACTTCATCAAAGGTCTTGTGAATTTTAAATGGTGAAAAATAATATAAAATTACTTTCCAAAGAGGGTGTACTAATTTACATCCTCTTAAACAATTAAGGAGGATGACAATTTACCTATACACTGGCCAAAAAATTACAGTATCAAACTTTTAATTTTTGACAATTTGGTAGATTAAAAAGGTATCAATGATTATATAAATATTACTTTAAGGTAAATTTGTGCATCTTTTAAAATGCCTAAAAGCCATGTGTATTTATTTTTCTGTATATGATCCATTAGTGACTTTAAAAATTACCTTGCCTTTTCTTTTGGACTTATGATATTTCTTATATATTGAGGATATTAGTTCTTTGTCTGTCATATATATTACATAATTTCCCCTAGTTACCATTCTCTTTTGAATTTCTTCTTTGTAAAAACTTTTAAATATTTATATAGTCAGCCTTTTCTTTACATAATGAGTACTTTATTTTATAATTCTAGGTTTCATTTTTGCTGTAAAAAGGCCTTCTCAACTCTGAGATTCTAAAATTTTTGTTTGTATTTTTTACTTGGGTTTTTATTATTTTTTAAGTCAAGTCTTTTATCCATCTGTGATTTATTTCAATTTAGGGAAAGAGGTAGTGACCTTACTTTATTTTCCCCAAAGTGGTTAACAACTTCTTTCAACATAATTTACTGAGTAATTGATGTATTAATTCACTGAGCTGAAATGCTATGCTTATCATATACTGAATTATTTTGTTCCATTGAATTGCTATCTATTCATATGCCAGTACCAAGCTATTAAAACTATTATTTATCTATTTTAGCATCTGTTGGGATTATTCCCCCTTTTACTCTTCTGTTTAAGTATTTTCTTTTATCCTGGAATATTTGTTTTTCCACATAAAATTTAGAATTACTTTGATCAGGTAAATACCTTTAAAAAAATTAGCATGGTCTTCTATTTGTAATCAGTTTCGGCATAATAGAACAATCTTTTATGTATTTCAAAATAAAAAGGTCTTATGTCTAGAAAGTGGTGTAATGCCCATTTCATCTTCGATCATATTCCTAACCATTATCCAGTGCTAAAAACAATGCTGATAGTCAGCTGAACAGAAATTTTATTAAAAATTTGAAACTAACAGTTGTGAAGGCATTGGCAATACCATATTGACCCTTTTAGATGTCCTAATTAGGACAAAATAGACGTTTCACTTACAATGTATGTTTACGAGACATTTTTTAAAAAAGGAAAATACTTTAATTATAAGAAAGAAGGACATGAAAGAGTGAAGCAAATTCCATAAGTGCTGGATCTAGGAGACATTGTAATGAATGTTTAATTCCACTGTCTGATTCTACAGATGGAGGCAGTGAGGCCAGGAGAAAGAAAGAGACTGGTCCAAAGTCATGCCATGAATCTTTGGCCAACTTGAATTTAAAGTCCATTCCCCCAGCACTCAATTTGCTTTTTATAGACTCCAGCTGCTTATCTCACCAGCTACATGCTTGAATCTCATTTCCGAGAAACTAGCACAGCTAGAAGAATCAGCTTTATGTGTGTACTGTGTTTGTGCCCCTTGACTTGGTTCAATTTGAGGTTTCAGTGGTTTGTCATGGTAACAGAAAGCCCATCACTAGAGACTCAGACCTTTCAATTATGGGGTGTTCAAGAATTTCGTTTTAAGATACAAATGCTTCTGGAAAGGTGACATTTAGATCCCTTTCCTAAAAGTCAGAAGGAGGGGTAAATGACCTTTAGATGTTAGATAGTGTATCAATTCCTCCTCATGCTGCTGTGAAGAAATACCCAAGACTGGGCAATTTGTAAAGGAAAGAGGTTTAATTGGCTCATAGTCCTGCACAATTGGGAAGGCCTCGGGAAACTTACAGTCATGGCAGATGGGAGAGTAAACATATCCTTCTTCACAAGGTGGCAGGAGGCAGAAGTGCCGAGCAAAGGGTGAAAAGCCCGTTATAAAACCATCAGATCTTGTGAGAACACACTATCACTGAGAACAGTATGGAGGTAACTGCCACCATGATTAAATTACCTCCCACCAGGTCCCTCCTATGACACATTGGGATTATGGGAACTACAATTCAAGATGAGATTTGGGTAGGCACACAGCAAAACCATATCAGATAGCATGGATTCACTCCCTCTACATAACAGCTCATCTGGCCCTGGCCCTAAGGGAAGGGGAAACAGAACCAACAGGAAGATTTTTAAAGGCCTCAAACAAAGGCTGATCCTTTCCTACATGGCTTACTGTATTTCTAAGAATGAGGATTGGGGGCTGAATATACAGGATATTGCTGTTTCTAGGAAGCTAGGGTTTAATATTAGGATTCTTGGTGCAAATGGGGAGTTAGGGAGGATGTAGCAGGGTCTCAGATAGAAGTTTCAAGAAGTTTTCAGTTCAACTTGAACCAACATCCAATGATTTGTTATAGGTATCCCTGGGCTCCTTGTTAAAACATAGAAAGTTAGACTGCTAAGTATTTTTTGCTTGGGTATTACTGTGAAAGTTCTTTTGACGTTTCTGTGCACTTGCTATTCAGTGTTACAGACATTGTGAATATTTTATAAGATAGCCACAGACATTAATAGCATCTGGAATGCTTATATAACATTTTAGCCAAAAAGTATTATTTTCTATGTGGTACTATTGTTTGCAGATTTTCTTATTTGTTTATTTATGAAAAGCAGATGAAAATGAATGGCACCCTTGGCCGGGCGCGGTGGCTCAAGCCTGTAATCCCAGCACTTTGGGAGGCCGAGACGGGCGGATCACAAGGTCAGGAGATCAAGACCATCCTGGCTAATACGGTGAAACCCCGTCTCTACTAAAAAATACAAAAAAAAACTAGCCGGGTGAGGTGGCGGGCGCCTGTAGTCCCAGCTACTCGGGAGGCTGAGGCAGGAGAATGGCGGGAACCCGGGAGGCGGAGCTTGCAGTGAGCTGAGATCCGGCCACCGCACTCCAGCCTGGGCGACAGAGCGAGACTCCGTCTCAAAAAAAAAAAAAAAGAAAAAAGAAAATGAATGGCACCCAATAGAAACTATCTTGCCTGGGGAGCATTGAGACTTTTGTATTTATTTTCTCTTCCTCTTAAGCATGAGCCTTTGAAGTATGAAAGGCCAGAGAATCTGAGGCACAAAGGAGTGATGTCAGCAGCTAAGGATGGACAATGACCTAGTAGAATGAACCCCTGGCTCCTAATGCTTTCTTAAATTGACAATCACTAAACAGAAAATCCTGACTAATGGGCATTTGATTTACCTGGATCTTGCTTAAATGCAGATTCCAAGGCTCTTCTCCCAAGAGAGCCTAAGTAGTATCCCTTGAATTAAGTTAAACATCTCCATTTTGAATAATTGCTTAAGGGGACTCTGATATTGGTGGCCAGGATTTCACTCCGTGTAACAGTAGAGTGCCTCTAACTATTTCTCTCTAGAAAGAAATTTTACTGAATCACACATCACAGGATCTCAAAAACGGAACATATCTGGTGAGTCATATCACTAGTCCAGCAGTTGTCTCTTTTTAAGATCTTTCCAGCACATCCCCATTGGAAAACACCTAACATTTTACACAATGTCTCTTTATACTAAAACAAAATATTTCTCCCTGTCTTCCAGTCACTGTCTGTCTACTTTCAGTACTGTGTTTAAACTCAGTTCCTGTTTCATGTATTAGAAGATAATTTTCTAGACCCCCTTGACACTTTCATTCTCTGGGAAAAAAAAAAATATATATCCTTAGTTGCAAAGAATTCTGAGTTTTCTCCGTGGTACCAACTTTCATGACATGAGCAATAGTTTAGTAGGTCTTTCCTTGAACCACTCTAGGCCTGCAAGTCCATTTGGGATGCA
Source organism: Macaca fascicularis (assembly GCF_037993035.2). Classification (NCBI taxonomy): domain Eukaryota; kingdom Metazoa; phylum Chordata; class Mammalia; order Primates; family Cercopithecidae; genus Macaca; species Macaca fascicularis. Next base: position 52,239,786 of record NC_088390.1, read on the forward strand.
AGATAATTTTTTAAATTCAATTGTTGTGCCCAGATTAATTGAATTGCCACTGAGCTACCATTGTCCACATTGAGAAATGCAATACTTAGGTGCTTTTTTACCAACTTGCATTTCACTCATTTTACTAAAGATCTATTCTCCAGGTGTTCACCAGATACCCCAGACCTATCTGGCTATGAAGTGTCAGGCACTGTATTTGGTGTTGCTGATGTGGTGTCAAGTACAATGATAGAGCAATTAAGATGACTCACTTGCTCATTTCACTGTGGAGTAGTCTTTTTAACAGCTTTCCTGTCTCTTTCTTTTTAAATTGAAAGGAGGGGTGGCAAGGACATGAAGCATCTTTATTTGCACTACTTCTAAGAAGTATATATTTTATCTGCCTTTATTCCAGAGAACTACCTTCCCCAGATTTTAAGAAACTCTGCGATTGTCATGAGATTCTTCCCCAAAGGAGTGGGACATGAAAAGCAGGGTAGAATACAGACAGGGAGAGAAGATGGGAGGTCATTTCAAATAAAGGATGTAATAGGAGAAAAATAAATAGGGACTGCCCATGTAATTGTGTAATGGAAAGTGTGTGTGTGTGTGTGTGTGTGTGTGTGTGTGTGTGTATGTGAGTGTGAGTGTAGTCACAATTCAAGGATCTTAAGTTAGAACACATAGTTCACTTTAGAAGACTACAGAAGGTAAAATTAACCAGGCATAGTGAAGGTAGGCAACTGTGGCTGGCAAAAAATAAAACTGTGGAGAAAATTATGGACTCAATATGCTGATGCCTCAATTTTCCTACCCCACCTTATCTAATGTCCTAAGAAGGAACTCATTCTATTACTGCAAACAGTTTAGGAAAACAATCCAACTAGAAGCTGACTTGGTATGATTCAGTTAATTAGCCTGGTATTATCCTCTGTCAAAGGAAGGTTAAGGGTTAGCTTTTTTAATAGAGTTCCTGTGGCAGAACATTGACAAGACAAATGTTACTGCTTTCTCACCTAAATTACAACATTCTATTTGGCATTTGGAAGGTAGGCACAAGGAGAAATAGGATCCGAAAAAATGATGTTTATATTAGTAGAGCCATACATAAAGTATTACAAACATCATTGTATGGTCAACAATTATGGTAAATCTACACTCAGACTAGATATCTGTGACTCAGTCTTTACCAGTAACATAAGTTCCTATGACTTTTGCATAGTAAGCCTATATGTAAAAATCTGTAATACATGTGTATATCGCTTTATTTTTTTTTAATTATACTTTAAGTTCTGGGATACATGTGCAGAATGTACAGGTTTCTTACATAGGTACACACGAGCCATGGTGGTTTCCTACACCCATCAACCTCTCATATACACTAGGTGTATTTCCTACTGCTATCCCTCCCCCAACTCCCATCCCCCAACAGGCCCTGGTGTGTGATGTGTACCCCGCCTCCCACCGTGTCCATGTGTTCTCATTGTTCAACTCCCACTTATGAGTGTGAGAATGCAGTGTTTGGTTTTCTGCTCCTGTGTTAGTTTGCTGAGAATGATGGTTTCCAGCTTCATCCATCCCTGCAAAGGAGGTGAACTCATCCTTTTTTGTGGCTGCATAGTATTCCATGGTGTGTATGTGTCACATTTTCCTTATCCAGTCTATCATTGATGGGCATTTGGGTTGGTTCCAAGTCTTTGCTATTGTGAACAGTGCTGCAATAAACATACATGTGCATGTGTCTTTATATTAGAATGATTTATAATCCTTTGGGTATATACCCAGTAATGGGATTGCTGAGTCAAATGGTATTTCTATCTACATCCTTGAGGAATTGCCACACTGTCTTCCACAATGATTGAACTAATTTACACTCCCACCAACAGTGTAAAAATGTTCCTATTTCTCCACCTCCTCTCCAGCATCTGTTGATTCCTGACTTTTTAATGATCGCAATTCTAACTGGCGTGCGATTGTATCTTATTGTGGTTTTGATTTGCATTTTTCTAATGACCAGTGATCATGAGCATTTTTTTAATGTTTACTGGCTGCATAAATGTATTCTTTTGAGGAGTGTCTGCTCATATCCTTTGCCCACTTTTTTTGTGGGGTTGTTTGTATTTTTCTTGTAAATTTGTTGAAGTTCTTTGTAGATTTTGAATATTAGGTCTTTGTCAGATGGATAGATGGCAAAAATTTTCTCCCATTCTGTAGGTTGCCTGTTCACTTTGATGATAGTTTTTCTTTTTCTTTTTTTTCTGTGCAGAACTTCTTTAGTTTAATTTGTTCCTATTAATTTGTTAATTTAATAGTTCCATTTGTCGATTTTGGCTTTTGTTGTCATTGCTTTCAGTGCTTTAGTCATGAATTCTTTGCCTATGCCTATGTCCTGAATGGTGTTGCCTAGGTTTTCTTCTAGGGTTTTTATGGTTTTAGATCTTACATTTAAGTCTTTAATCCATCTCAAGTTAATTTTTGTGTAGGGTGTAAGGAAGGGATCCAGTTTCAGCTTTCTGTATATGGCTAGCCAGTTTTCCCAACACCATTTATTAAATAGGGAATCCTTTCCCCCCCTTGCTTGTTCTTGTCAGGTTTGTCAAAGATCAGATGGTTGTAGATGTGAGGTGTTATTTCTGAGGGCTCTCTTCTGTTTCATTGGTCTATATATCTGTTTTTGTAATAGTACCATGATGTTTTGGTTACTGTAGCCTTGTAGTATAGTTTGAAGTCAGGTAGCGTGATGCCTCCAGCTTTGTTCTTTTTGCTTAGGATTATCTTGGCTATGCAGGCTCTTTTTTAGGTTCCATATGAAATTTAAAGTAGTTTTTTCAATTCTGTGAAAAAGTCAGTGGTAGCTTGTTGGGGATAGCATTGAATCTATAAATTACCTTGGGTAGTATTGTCATTTTCATGATATTGATTCTTCCTATTCATGAGCATGGAATTTTCCATTTATTTGTGTTCTCTCTTATTTACTTGAGCAGTGGTTTGTAGTTCCCTTTAAAGAGGCCATTCACATCCCTTGTAAGTTGTATTCCTAGGTATTTTATTCTCATTGTAGCAACTGTGAATGGGAGTTCATTTACGATTTTGCTCTCTGTTTGTCCGTTATTGGTGTATAGGAATGGTTGTGGTTTTTGCACTTTGATTTTGTATCCCGAGACTTTGCTGAAGTTGCTTATCAGCTTAAGGAGATTTTGGGCTGAGATGATGGGGTTTTCTAAATATACAATCATGTCATCTGCAGAGACCATTTGATTTCCTTTTTTCCTAATTGAATACTCTTTATTTCTTTTTCTTGCCTTATTGTCCTTGCCAGAACTTCCAAGACTATATTGAATAGGAGTGGTAAGAGAGGGCATCCTTGTCTTCTGCTGGTTTTCAAAGGGAATGCCTCCAGTCTTTACCCATTCAGTATGATATTGGCTGTGGGTTTTGTCATAAATAACTCTTATTATTTTGAGATACATTCCATCAGAACCTAGTTTATTGAGAGTTTTTAGAATGAAGGGCTGTTTAATTTTGTTGAAGGCCTTTTCTGCATCTATTGAGGTAATCATGTGGTTTCCGTCATTGGTTCTGTTTATCTGATGGATTACGTTTATTGATTTGCATATGTTGAACCAGTCTTGCATCCCCAGGATGAAGCTGATTTGATCATGGTAATAAGCTTTTTGATGTACTACTGTACTCGGTTTGCCAGAGGATTTTTGCATCAATGTTGTCTTTTCCTTTGTGTCTCTGCCAGGTTTTGGTATCAGGATGATGCTGGTCTCATAAAATGAGTTACGAAGGATTCTCTGTTTTTCTATTGTTTGGAATTTTTTCAGAAGAAATGTTATCAGCCACTCTTTGTAGCTCTGGTAGAATTCAGCTGTGAAATCCTCTCATCCTGGCTTTTTTTTGGTTGGTAGGCTATTAATTACTGCCTCAATTTCAGAGCTTCTTATTGGTCTATTCAGGGAATTGACTTCTTCCTGGTTTAGTCTTGGGAGGGTGTATGTGTCCAGGAATTTATCCATTTCTTCTAGATTTTCTAGTTTATTTGCATAGAGGTGTTTATAGTATTCTCTGATGGTGTGTCTGGAGTTGGTTCTTTCAGGTGGGTTTGTGGTCTTGCTGACTTCCAGAATGAAGCTGCACACATTTGTGGTGAGTGTTACAGCTCTTAAGGTGGCATGGACCCAAAGAGTGAGCAGCAGCAAGATTTATTGTGAAGAGCGAAAGAACAAAGCTTCCACAGCATAGAAGGGGACCCAAGCAGGTTGCCGCTGCTGACTCTTTTATTCACAGGTTGCTGCTGTGGTCAGCTTTTATTCCCTTATCTGTCCCCTCCCATGTCCTGTTTTTGTCCTATCAGAATGCCCTTTTCTCGATCCTCCCCAAAGTTGGTTACTTTTAGAATCCTGATGATTGGTCCATTTTACAGAGCACTGATTTGTCTATTTTACAAACCTCTTGCTAGCTACAGAGCTCTGATTGGTGCATTTTACAATCCCCTTGTAAGGCAAAAAGTTCTCCAAGTCCCCACTTGTCCCAGGAAGTCCAGCTGGCTTCACCTCTCAATACCCCCTCTAAACAGGATACCCCAACTGCTTTTGGGAATTGTGCGATGACCACTCTAGCTACTTCCTGCTGGATAAAGGCAAAGAAGGGGCCCTGCAGTTGCAGTGTCCTCCAGAGGGGCACTCTCTAGGCCAGTCAAAGGGCCAGTGGGTTGGTCCAGGGGTCCTCAGTAGAAGTTGTGAGTTAAGCTCAATTGGGGTTTCATTTGTAAGTCCATCTGTAGCTTGATGGCCTCGATCCTGGAGGAAACAAATTTGACAAAGAGGTTAAAAATACAGGGCCCAAAGGCAAGTAATAGCAAGATGGCTGTCAAGGGACAAAGAAAGGGAAGAAGACATGTCACCCAACTCTAAAGGTTGGTATAAGAGTTTGAAAGGTGTTGTCTGATTTCAGAAGCCTTTTCTTGTAAATGCTGGGTGGCATCTCGTACTACCCCTGACTGGTTAGTGTAAAAGCAACAATCTTCCCCTAAGAAGGTGCAGAGTGCTCCTTTCTCAGCAGTGAGGAGGTCTAGGCCTCGGTGGTTTTGGAGAACCACTGCTGCCAGAGAGTCTATTTGGGATTGTAGAGTTAGGATAGAGTTTGTTATTTCTTGCAAACTGAGAAATCCTTTGAGAGTGTGTGGTAGTAGGATAATGAAGTAGATAATCTGGCTATTGCAGTTCCTGTAGCAGTGGCCATTCCTAACCCTATAAGTAGGGGTATTAGTTGTGTGGCCCCGTGCTGATGGACTTGAGCTTTGAGGGGCACTAATAGGGTCTGATTTCCTAGGTCAATGTCAATGTTGGGACTTGGGAAGACTAAGTTGCAGGTGCCTGTCCAGTTGGTTGGGATGCAGATATAGGTTGAAGTTCCACGTAAAGAAGAATATGCCTTGGTGGGGTAGACAGAACTGGTTGTGTATGTTAAAAAGGTGTGTGAGTTTGTTGTTTTCATTTTCCCATACTCCTAGATTACTTGCCAAGGTAGCTCCAGTGAGTGGCTGGAAAGGGGTGTGGGGAGCAAACTGACTGGCTCCCTGTGCTCTATTTTCCCACTGGAGAAAAAACCACTTTGTGTCTACTAGGAACCGTTCAAGGGAGTGATTGAAAGAGGGGATGAGAAGGCGTTCATTAGTGGTGGGGCACTGCTGCAGGGGGCCCAGAGGTGAATGGTCATGCAGAGAGTATGTTTGCTATTACAAAACCTGGACTGTTTGTAAAGCAGGGAGGAGGTGATGATTTTGGGGGGCCCTGAGAAGTGGACAATCCATCTGAATGGAGCTGTTTGGATGACTCGGAAGTTGCTACGATCTGCTGGCGCTTGAAGTCATAGGGCGTAATTACACTGATGGGATAGTATGCGCCCCAGGGGCAGGCCCGATAACAGGTTGTTTTCAATGCATAAAGGGGCTTGGAAAGTTGAGACGGTATTTGTGGTTACAGGGCCATGTATGGGCTTTTCATTGCATGTGTAATAGGTGAGGTTGGAAATGTAAGAGCGTAAAAGCTGCAGTGCATGTCCTGTTAGGGTATTTTTAGTAGAAAAAGTCATCCATACAGCATTTCATATGGACTGAGCCCCATTTTGTGATGAGAATTTCAGATTCTCAACAAGGCCATGGGCAAGAGAGTAGGTCATGGGAGATGAGTTTCTTGTGTTAGTTTCCTTAAGTGCCTCTCGCATGTTTCATTTGCTTTCTCCACCTTCCCTGAGGATTATGGTCTCCAGGCTCAGTGGAAATGATATTGTATCCCTAGTGCCCTGGAAATTCCCTGAGTTACCGTGGCTTTAAAAGCTGGACAATTGTCACTTTGTAAGCTTTGAGGAAGCCCAAACCTAGGAATTATTTCATGAATCAGGACTTTAACCACTTCCTGAGCCTTCTCTGTCTTGCAGGAAAAGGCTTCTATCCAATTTGTGAAGGTATCAACACAGAACAACAAATATTGAAATCCCCTTGACTTAGGCATATAGATGAAGTCTACCAGTCCTCTCTGGGATAGTGACCTATTCTTTGTTCCCCCAGAAGGGTCTTACAATGGACCAAGGGATTATTCCTTTGGCACACCTCACAGGCTTTGACTACTTGTCGTATGGTGCAGAGGAGATTTGGCCCTGTAAATAGGAATTTGGCCGTTTAATGAGTGTTCTCAATACCCATATGAAAACTTTGGTGGAGCGTGTTAAGTATTTTCCACTGGCTGGCTTTGTGTATGTGTGCCTTTCCCTCTTCTGTCATTAACTATCCCAAGGGGAGAAAACTATGCCCTCATGAAAGTTCCCATTCTGTGTTGGTCAGGGAAATACTGGGGCTTAATTTCTTGGAGAGGGCTATTCCATACCAAGGTTCCTTCCCTAGGTATTTCTAATGGAAGGTTCAGCCTGGCAGCAATTTTGGCCTCAGCGTCTGCCAGATTCAGCCTGGCAGCAATTTTGGCCTCAGCGTCTGCCCAACAGTCTCCTTCCACCTTTTTTCCTTCACCTTTTTGATGGCTTTGGCAATGTAAGACTGCCACCTCCTTGGGTTTTTGCACTGCATGCAATAACTTCATGATTTCCTTGTGGTATTTAATGGAGGTTCCTGCAGAGGTTAGGAACTCCTTTTATTTCTATATTGCAGCATGGGCACGTAGGATTAGATAAGCATACTTGCTTATCTAATGTACACATTTATTCTTTTTCCCTTTCCCAGTTCTAAGGCTTGAGTAAGCGCCACTAGTTCTGCTACCTGGGTGCTGGTCCCTAGGGGAAGAGGCTTACTTTCAAGTACTGTTACATCAGTAACTATGGCATAACCTGTCCTTCATATCCCATTTTCCACAAATGAACTTCCATTGGTAAATAGGTTAAGGTCAGTATTAGCTAAGGGGACTTCTAAAAGATCCTCTCAGTTGGCATAAGTCTGAGATACAGTTTATTGGCAGTCAGGTGCTATTGGTTCTCCATCCTCTGAGAGAAATGTGGCAGGGTTGAGGGCAACACATGTGCATATTCAAAGCACCAGTCCCTCAAGGAGTGGTGCCTAGTGTCAAAGCAGGCAGTTGTCTGATAGCCATAAATTTCCTTTGGCACCTAGTATGCAATTTACATCATGAGTAGTCCAGACAGTGAGATCCTTTCCTTGTGTTATTTTGGTAACCTCTGATACTAAGATAGCCACTGCTGCAACTACCCATAAACAGTAAGACCAGCCTTTTCCTACTACATCAATTTCCTTAATTAAGTATGCCACTGGGTGTGGGGTTGTCCCGAGTCTGAGTAAGGACTCCAAGAGCTATTCCTACTCTCTCTGTGACATATAAAGAGAAGCTTTGTCCTTTGGGAAGGTTTAAGGCTAGAGGTTGTACTAGGGCCTGCTTCAAGGTTTTGAAGACTGTTTCTGTCTCTGATTCCCATTCTACTAGATGAGTATTTGCCCTCTGGGTCTCCTTGATTAGAGTATAGAGTGGCCTGACCATCTTGCTGTATCCAGAGATCCACAGCAAAAGCTGGTGATTTCAAGGAACCCCCACCACTGTTTTAATGTCTTAAGGTGAGGATAAGCAGATATAGGCTGTATTTGTTCTTTGCTGAGGGCCCTGGTTCCTCTGGCTAAGATTAGGCCTAGATATTTGACTTGTTGTAGGCAGAGCTGGGCCTTTGATTTAGATGACTCATACCCTTGATTAGTTAGAAAGTTCAAGAGATCTAAGTACTGCTGGCATGAGGCTTCTGAACTGGTAGCCAAAAGTAAATCATCCACATACTGAAGGACCAGAGTGCCTGGACTTGAGAAGTGGCCTAGATCCTGGGCCAGTGCCTGACCAAACAGATGAGGGCTATCCCTAAACACTTCAGGCAAGACCGTCCACATAAGTTGGGACGTGTGGTCTGTGGGATCCTCAAAGGCAAAGAGAAACTAGGAGTCAGAGTGCAGGGGAACGCAGAAGAAGTCATCCTTGAGGTCCAGAACAGTGAACCATTCTGCTTCCTTTGGTATTTCAGGGAGCAGGGTATAGGGGTTAGGTTCAACTGGATATAGAGGAATTACTGCCTCATTGATGAGTCTAATAACTTGCATTAATCTCCACTGAGTGTTTTGTTTTTGTACTCCTAGAATTGGGGTGTTACAGGGACTGCTGCATTTTCTTACTAAGACTTGAGCTTTTAAATGTCTAAAAATATCCTGTAATCCTTTATGAGCTTCAGGCTTTAAGGGTATTGCCTTTGATAAGGAAAAGTGGTGGAGTCTTTTAGTCCGATTTGGACTGGGTGGGCATTTTTTGCCCTTCTGAATTGTCCTTCCAATGCCCAGACTTTTGATTCCCTCCTCAAGTAGGGGACAACAAATGGGTAACTTGTTCCCCATATTCATGTAGATAATAGCTCCAGCTTTGGCTAATGTGTCCCTCTCTAATAAGGGTGGAACTTACAGGCATACCAAGAAAGGCATGTGAAAAGAGCAAAGTATCCCAATTACAACTGAGGTGGGAGAAATACCTGACTTTAGGCTGTCCCAGGATTCCTCAGACAGTAACAGACTTTGAGGACAGCCGTCTGGGGCAGGAGATTAACACTGAGAAGGCCACACCAGTGTTCAGGAGGAAGTCAATTTCCTGGCCTTCAATGGTTAAACGTACCTGGGGCTCAGTGAGGGTGATGATATGAGCTGTTGTTTGCTCTGGGCACCCTCAGTCCTGTTGTTGGATCATCTGGTTGGGGGCTTCTGGCCCAGAGAACCTTTGTCCTCTGGGTAGTGCACCTTCTAGTGATTGCCTTGGCATAGTGCACATGGGCAAGGGGGTGACTTTTTTTTGTTGTTAGACAATCTTTTTTAACATGTCCTTGCAAACCACACTGATAATAAGCCCTACTGGATTATTTGCCTGCTCCATTTTCTGTCCTCTCTGAACCACCAAGGTTTGTTTGTCTTAGGGCCATGACTAAGGCTGCTGCCTTTCTCTTATCTTGCTTTTCCTTTTCGGCCTGTTCCTCTTGGTTCCTATTATAAAACACTGAGGTTGCCAGGTTTATTAATGCCTCCAGATTTTGTTCAGGGCCCAAGGCTTGCTTTTGGAGCCTTCTTCTGGTATCTGTGGCTGATTGGATAATAAACTTATCTTTTAGGATCAATTGACCCTCAAGGGAGTCAGGTGACGGGGGAATATAGTGACTATAGTCTCCCATAGTCACTCCAGGAAGGCGGTAGGATTTTTTTTTTTCCCCTGAGTTATGGTGGACATCATTGAATAACTCATGGGCTTTTTCCTAATTCTCGTTAGTCCTCCTAGAACAGAGGTCAACAGATGTTTACGACTCCAGTCACTATGATCTGAGTCTAGGTCCCAGTGGGGATCCATGCTGGGGACGACTTGCTGACAGGTAGGGAATTTTCCCTTCTTGGCTGTCATTCTATCATTTACTTGACTAAGATACCAGGTATCTCCAAACTCTCAGGCTGTAGATAAAGCCACATTCTCTTCATTAAAAGCCAGGGTTTGATCTAACATTAGCATTACATCTCTCCAAGTGAGGACGAAGGTTTTCCCTACACCCTGTAGGGCACCTATATACCTATCAGGATCATCTGAAAACTTCTCCAGGTCTACCTTGATCTGCTTTAAATCAGAGAGTTAGAAGGGGACATGTACCTGGGAACCTGGGATGGGCCAATTCCCCTCCCCCTACAACTTAAAGAAAACATGACTGATAGCCTGGGGGGTTTTGCGTTCTCTTGGAGATTTCTTTGTTTCCTTCTCGGAGGGGGAGATTAGAGGAGACTCATCATTAACAGGGAGGGGAGCTGTAGGAAGGTTAGGATATGGAGGGAAGCTGAGAGGTCCTCCTCTGGGATGTAAATTTCAAACTTTGCATAGTTGTGGATTATCCTTCAGTGAAAAGAAAGTTTGGACATAAGGTAGTTCACTCTATTTACCTTCTCTCTTACAGAAAAGGTCAAGTTGCAGGATAGTATTGTAAATCATACTTCCTTAAGGTGGCCATTTTTCCCCATCAGAGAGAGAACATTGGGGCCAGGCCACAGTGCAGAAAAAAAAAAAAAGCTGCTTCTTTTTCAGGGTTTGCCAATCAAATTGGTCCCAATGGCCCAGGATGTATTTCAAGGGTGAGCCTGTTAAATGGCTTTCCTCTCTGCTGACCCTCAGCTCAGCCCAGAAGTACAAGAAAAACAGAAGTTGATTCCAGGCAAACCAATGCTCCCAACTCCCAAGAGTCGGGGGTTGTTAGAGAGCCCTTTCCCAGCAAGCCCGACACCCATGTCTTTAGTCTGGCAGCCACACTAGTCGCCTTTTACTGGCTGACAGGTGCCCAGTGTTTATCCCCCAAATTCTGAGTAAAAATGGGACAGAATAGCAAGGGAAAGGGGTCAAATTGTACTCACCAGGTGGCGAAATCCCAGACAAACCCCCAAGATATGTCCGGACTTGGTTCCTTCTGGTGGGTTCATGGTCTCTCTGACTTCAAGAATGAAGCTGCGGACCTCTGCAGTGAGTGTTACAGCTCATAAAGGTGGCACGGACCCAAAGAGTGAGCAGCAGCAATATTTACTGTGAAGAGTAAAAGAACAAAGCTTCCACAGCTGGAAGGGGACCCGAGTGGGTTGCTGCTGCTGGCTGGCATGGCCAGCTTTTTTTCCCTTATTTGTCCTCTTCCATGTCCTGTTTCTATCCTATCAGAATGCCCTTTTCTCAATCCTCCCTGTGATTGGTAACTTTTAGAATCCTGCTGATTGATCCATTTTACAGAGCACTGATTGGTCCATTTTACAAACCTCTTGCTAGCTACAGAGCACTGATTGGTGCATTTTACAGTCCCCTTGTAAGACAGGAAAGTTCTCCAAGGCCTCTTCAACCTGGGAAGTGCAGCTGGCTTCACCTCTCAATGGTAGTTTGTATTTCTGTAGGACCAGTGGTGATATCCCTGTTATCATTTTTTATTGTGTCTATTTGATTCTTCTCTCTTTTTCTCTTTATTAGTCTGGCTAGTGGTCTATCTATTTTGTTGATCTTTTCAAAAAACCACTTCCTGGATTCATTGATTTTTTTAAGGGTTTTTCATGTCTCTATTTCCTTCAGTTCTGCTCTGATGTTAGTTATTTATTGTCTTCTTCTAGCTTTTGAATTTGTTTGTTGTTGCCTTTCTAGTTCTTTTAATTGTGATGTTAGGGTGTCAATTTTAGATCTTTCGTGCTTTCTCTTGTGGGCATTTTGTGCTGTAAATTTCCTGCTACACACTGATTTAAATGTGTCCCAGAGAATCTGATATGTTGTGTCTTTGTTCTCATTGGTTTCAAAGAACATCTTTATTTCTGCCTTCATTTCATTATTTACCCATAGTCATTCAAGAGCAGGTTGTTCAGTTTCCATGTAGTTGTGCAGTTTTGAGTGAGTTTCTTAATCCTCAGTTCTAATTTGATTCCACTGTAATCTGAGAGACTTTGTTAGAATTTCTGTTCTTTTGCATTTACTCACGAGTATTTTACTTCCAATTATGTGGTCAATTTTAGAATAAGTGTGATGTGGTGCTGAGAAGACTATATATTCTGTCGATTTAGGGTGGAGAGTTCTGTAGATTTCTATTAGGTCCACTTTGTCCAGAGCTGAGTTCTAGTCCTGGATACCCTTGTTAATTTTCTGTCTCATTGATCTGTCTAATATTGACAGTGGGGTGTTAACGTCTCCCACTATTAGTGTGTGAGAGTGCAAGTCTCTTTTTAGTTCTTAAGACTTGCTTTATGAATCTGGGTGTTTCTGTATTGGGTGCATGTATATTTAAGACAGTTAGCTCTTCTTGTTGTGTTGATCCCTTTACCATTATGTAGTGTCCTTGTTTGTCTCTTTTGATCTTTGTTGGTTTAAGTCTTTTTTATCAGAGACTAGGATTGCAACCCTGCCTTTTTTTTTTTTTTTTTTTTTTGCTTTCCTTTTCGTTGTTAAATATTCCTCCATCCCTTTATTTTGAACACCTACAAGATGTCAGCTGTACGAGGTGTCTGTTGGCCCCTACTGGGAGGTTTCTCCCAGTCAGTAGACACAGGGGTCAGGGACCCATTGAGGAGGCAGTCAGTCCCAAATGCTGTGCTGGGAGAACTGCTGCTCTCTTCAGAGCTGTCAGGCAGGGACATTTAAGTCTGCTGAAGCTATGCCCAAAGCCACCCCTTCCCCCAGGTGCTCTGTCCCAGGCAGATGGGGGTTTCATCTATAAGTCCGTGACTGGGGTTGCTGCCTTTTTTTCAGATACGCCTTGCCCAGAGAGGAGGAATCTAGAGAGGCAGTCTGGCCACAGCAGCCTCGCTGAGCTACAGTGGGCTCTGCCCCATTCAAACTTCTTGGTAACTTTGTTTACACTGGAGGGTAAAACTGCCTAGTCAAACCTCAGCAATGGCAGATGCCCCTCCCCACCACCAAGTTCGAGCATCTCACGTCGACCTCAGACTGATGTGCTGGCAGCTAGTATTTCAAGCCAGTGGATCTTCGCTTGCTGGGCTCTGTGCGGGTGGGACCTGCCAAGCCAGACCACTTGGCTTCCTGTCTTCAGCCCCTTTTCCAGGGGAGTGTACGGTTCTGTCTCCCTGGCATTCCAGGTGCCATGGGGGTATGAAAACAAAACAAAACAAAAAAACTCCTGTAGCTAGCCCAGTGTCTGCACAAACAGCTGGCTAGTTTTGTGTTTAAAAATCCAGGGCCCTGGTGGCATAGGCACCGGAGGGAATCTCCTGGTCTTCTGGTTGTGAAGAATGTGGGAAAAGTGCGGTATCTGAACCAGAGTGCACTGTTCCTCCCGGTACAGTCTCTCATGGCTTCCCTTGGCTAGGGGAGGGAGATTCCCCGACCCCTTGCATGTCGCAGGTGAGGCGATGCCCCACCATGCTTCAGCTTACCCTTCATGGGCTGCAGCCTCTGTCCAACTATTCCCAATGAGATGAACCATGTACCTCAGTTGGAAATGCAGAAATCGCCTGCCTTCTGCATTGATCTTGCTGGGAGCTGCAGACCAGAGCTGTTCCTATTCCATCTTGCCAGCCTCTCCTTTATTGCTTTAAATAGTAGATTTGCTCCTAGAAAGAAGTATCTTTTTATAGATTGATGAAATATTTAAATAACCTTTAAAGCAATAAGCAAACTTTAATGATATTTTGTTAGTTGCAAGGACAGCAGTAGAAGAGAAAGGAAGCATTCAGAGACTGCATTAATCCAAGTAGAGTTTCCAGGTCAAGAGAGGTGATAAATCTAGTGAATTCTGCACTCATCTGATCACATACATTGTACTGTGTTAAGTTCTGTTCACCACTTTTTAAAATGGAAATAGATGAGCATGTGTTCATATGTAAGACGATTATTATATGTTAAGGAAGTTCTGGAAATAATATATAGACTATTTAATCCAAGAATATTTGGATAAAAAGGATAATTATTTTTAAATATTTAAATAGCTGTAACATAAAAGAGGGAGTTCATTTTCATGTTTTCTTATGGCTGCATCTAAAGCTAATGAGTGACATTTATAAAAAGTGAGTTTTTAGCTCAATATGGAAAAAACTTTTTAAAAATCAACACCTTCTAACAACAGATAAATCGAAAATAGTGGATGAATGATGATATACCTATGATGTTACAGAAAGGATTTCTATGTAAAATTTGATGTAACGTAGAATTACAAACCTTCTGTGTCCTTTTCTATCAGAGATTATTATTATTCTAATAATTCATAACATGATAGCTTGAATTTTTTAATAAAAGTGATAAATCTGCTGAGGGTAAAATGAATAAAATGTAGTTCTATTTTTACTCCTAATTAAAGTTGTATGTAAATTTAATATTTACTTGTTTTTATATGTGACATAAAACCACCGAGAGATATATTTCTAAAATATGCTAATAAAATATTAATAGTTCGGTACCTGAGCAATGCTACTATGAAAACAACATATTATCACAAGATCAAACTTACCAAGACAGTATTTATCTACTTATTTGTGTAATTCAGCACTGATGTCTTTTCTGAGATAAAAAAACAAACAAACAAACAAACACTAAAAAGTTGAAGATTTAGAACAAACCTTAAATCTTTAAAAGTTATAGTGGATTTTTTAGTATAATTAATCATAGGAGTTACAAGACAATTTTGGTTGGCTGAGCAACAGCCTGATAAAATCTCCTCCCACTTTTCCCAGTGTTTGTTCATATCAGTTAATAACATGTGAACTTTGCTGCACTGGGGAGAACCAGGAGAATAGTGTGACATTCATCCTACAACCAGCTACTTGGACTGCATTTAAAACAGGAGACTGGTTAAGTACGGGGACCCTGGAGCCAGAACATCTGACTCAAAATTCAGGTTAAGTTTCTTAAAAGCTAAGTGAACCTGGGCAAGTAATCGAAACTTTTATTGTCTCAGTTTTCTCATTATAAAATATTTAAAAATTAAGAAAATATATTCCATAGGATTGTTGTGACAATCGTAATTACAGTAATAGCTAATATTTATTGAATGCTCACTATGTACTTGGCACAATTCTAAATTGATTGCCTGTATTGTTCATTTAATCATTATAACACACTCTATAGTTGGTCAGTTTTTTTTCTTTTCCAAGTTGGGAAACTGAAGCACAGAGAGTTGGCAACTTATTCAAAGTAATACTATTAACCCAAAAAATCTGGCTTCAAATATCACATTCTTAAGTATTACTCTCTAACCATATCAAGTAGGTCTTAGCACATGGTAAATAATTCAATAAATTATAGCTAATGTTATTATCATCAGAGTGAAGACATGTTTTCATATTGTTCAGTTACTGAACTTCATTAATATTTTATTACCATAATTTAGAAATAAAAGGGAGATACAGACAAAGAAGTGATACTAGAACCCTATGGTTGTGTCACTCTGAATGCATCTGATCTCATGGGGCAAATAGATTTAACGAGATTCTTTGTGTGACTCTAGGCACAAATGGAGCTACTTTGGATTCCAAGTAAAAAGGCAATAAAAGCCATCTCTCTCTTTCTGTTCAGAACTCTTTTAGGGACAACATGGCAGGCAGTGACAATGGCGAAGCTTGACCACGGGACTTTGCAGTCACTGAATATATAAAAGGGGGAATAGAGTGAAAACCACATGGCAGTAGTTTCAACACTGGTTTTTAAGCATGATTAAGGCACCACTTTTAGAACTTATTATAGCCAAAAGAGATACTGAGGTGAACGAATATTCATCAGATATCTCAGTGGGCGCTCAAGCTGCCATAATTTGATAATTTAAAATAAATGCGGGTTCTACTGGCAGTGGATAGCTCAGAAAGCTCCTCTCATACACTCTCTCAAATAACAAATATGAAATCTGTTCCAAAAATAAAAAATAAATAAAACCTTCCCAAAGGCATCGGAGAGTGACAAAAAGCAGACAGACTATGGGGTGGAGGTGGGGACAGGAATCGATACTGGGAGGGGAATGGCACTGGGAGAGTTTCCCATTTTATTTGTTTCCATCCTGAGAATGACAATGTGTGCACACGGGGTGATAAAACTACAAGAAAGTCTGGTGTCATGTTGGCTCAAAGAAACAGAGGAGAAAGTTCAGGGCAACCACAGTTATAGAAAAACAGGTTAGGAATCCTGGGGAGACCCACAGAGGGAAAGTCCAATAATTAGTGTATAAACTCTTCCCAGATATCGATGACCTCTGAATCACATCTGTGTGTGGTAGACTTTCAGTAACATAGCAAGGCAAAAAGGACAGAATTGAGATCAGGACCACTGCCCAGGAGAAAGAGTGTGCCGTTTAAATTTACCAAAACAATTCGCTAAAACAAATACTTGTACACTGTATAGGGCAATGTAAGAGAATCCAGAGTCTCTATAATATTAAATGCATATATCCAGGATACAGTACAAAACTTACTTAACAAAAGCGCGGTGGCTCAAGCCTGTAATCCCAGCACTTTGGGAGGCCGAGGCGGGCGGATCACAAGGTCAGGAGATCGAGACCACAGTGAAACCCCGTCTCTACTAAAAATACAAAAAATTAGCCGGGCGCGGTGGCGGGCGCCTGTAGTCCCAGCTACTCAGGAGGCTGAGGCAGGAGAATGGCGGGAACCCGGGAGGCGGAGCTTGCAGTGAGCCGAGATCGCGCCACTGCACTCCAGCCTGGGCAACAGCGTGAGACTCCGTCTCAAAAAAAAAAAAAAAAAAAAAAAAAAAAAAAAAAAAAAAAAAAAAAAAAAGAAAATTGAGAAAAGGAACATTAAAAATGGAATTTTTAGAACTGGAAAATACAATATTTGAAATTTAAAAAAACTCATTGAATAAGCTTAACAGCAAAATGGAAATGACATAGAAAAAGTTCAATAAATTTGATGACCGAACAGGAGAAAATATTCAATCTGAAGGCAAAGAAAAAATACTGAAAAAAATGAACAGAGCCTCAAAGGCATAACATTTGTTTTATCACATGTGAAATTTGAGTCCAAGGAGAAAGATAGAAGAAAAAAAACAAGACACAAAAATATGTGAAGAAATAATGTCCCTCAAATTCCCAAATTTTGCAAAGACACAAATTTATAGATTCAAAAAGCTAGAAAGCTCTGAGTAGGATAAATACAAACAAAAGTATTCCTACGCAATGATATGGTTTGGCTGTTTTCCCACCCAAATCTCATCTTGAATTTAGTTCCCATAATACCCACATGTTGCGGGAGGGACTCAGTGGGAAGCAATTGGATCATGGAGGCAGTTTCCCCATGCTGTTCCCATGACACTGAGTTCTCATGAAATCTGATGGTTTTATAAGGGGCTTCCCCCTTTGCTTGGCACTCATTTGCTCTCCTGCCACCCTGTGAAGAGGTGCCTTCTGCCATGATTGTGTTTCCTGAGGCCTCCCCAGCCATGTGGAACTGTGAGGCAATTAAACCTCTTTTCTTTATAAATTACCCAGTCTTGGGTATTTCTTCATAGCAGCATGACAACAGACTAATACAGCACGTTATAATAAAACATCTGAAAACACAAAAAAGACACAAAAGAGTACATGCTGTATGATTTTATATGTGAAATTCAAAAAGAAATGAAACTAATCTATGATGACAGCAGATAAGTTATTGTCCGGGGCCAAGGGTGAGGATAACCTCAAAACGACGAGGAGCCTTTCTGAAGTGCTGGACATATTTCATGTCTTGATGATAGAAATGTTTATGCAATTGCATATGTTGTCTAGATTCAATGAATCATATACTTACAATGGGTGCATTATTTTTATATGTTACAACTCAATAATGTTGATTTTTTTAGAATGAAAGTAGTGTTTGGGAAAGTATCTTCCCAAAGTGCAGTTGTATATCAAGGATTCTAATAGCCAAACTATGTTCTTGCCTTCTTAAGGGACATTCAAAGTAGAATAAGAAAATATACCGATTAGCCATATTGGCTAATAGACTTAGAGTATCAGCAAGTCAAATGAAACGTCCGTATGCATAGAGAAACAGTTCAGAGAACCCAAGTTTGGTAGCATAGCACGTTTTCTGATTTGGTTTATATCAGTTTGTTCAGAAATTTAAATTTTTTGTTATTGCTTTTCAACCATATAAATTTATCATTTGTATTAATGAAACCTTCCTGAAATCATGCAGTATTAAGTATAAGCCTTTTAAAAATCCAATTTCTATGCTAAAATCTTACCAAGGATATGAAATTTCAAGGTTTTCTATGCCAAGTACCTAGGATAATGTTTGCAAATGTTGCAGTGTTTCAGTATCTCGCAAAATTAATATTCTAAGGAGTATGAGTAACACTTTGAATCTAATCTCTGTAAGCATATCTTATTGGCTATTGCTTACCTTTTTGTACTTTTGTTAGGCGGGTCATTTTAAATACGTAATGACAAGTTATGATTTCTATTAATAGATTTAATCCTATAATTACATGGTTTGGAAATGTGTGATTATAATTTTGTGGAAGAAATACCTCAGCAATGCTCAGAAGTTTGAGAAAAGTTAGTGTCAGTCTAAACATCTAGATAAACATTGCAATTAATAAAAAAATAAATAAATAGAAATAATCTTATTTCATGGACATTGTCTAATAAGCTATTGGATATTTTAACTAGATACAGGTATGTCTATGATATAAATAATTAACACATTTTAATTAAGTATAAGAAAATTTTGGCAGGCATGGTGGCTCATACCTGTAATCCTAGCAGTTTGGGAGGCTGAGGCAGGAAGATCAGGCTCAATCTCAGGAGTTTGAGACCAGCCTGCGCAGTAGAGTGAGACTCTGTCTCAAGACAAAAAACAAACAAAAGCTTAGGAAATATTAATAGATCTTCATAAATTAGTTGTGGTATCTCTGAGAACAGGGACCATGCCTGTCTCATCTTTGTATTTACAGTAGTAGTTCAGCTGTCAGTTTTAGCTTAAAATCTAATGAGACCCACAGAAAAGTGTTTATCTGAAACATATTAGCTTTGCTGCTCACACAGAAACAAAACCTTTTCCCATATTTTGTTTCAGTGCTATTCCTTTAATTTTTGTTCTTTAATATTGCTAAAAGAAATGACTATATTTGGAAAGCTCCAACAATTGTTGCAGAACAATTGTTGAAGGCATTGCCCATTTTGTAGTTCAGCGTCTCTTATATAATGTCTGAGAAAACAGATTGCTTTTAGGCTTTAGTAGGAAACTTCCCCTAACTACACTTTCCTTTTATTAAAAAATAAGAAATAGAGAAGCTAGGACTTTTTAAAAAAATTAAGTAGAGACTAGTTTTCCATTTGTCCTATGATGTAAAATTTACATTATAGAAAAACATACATTTCTTCTACCACCCCTATCTTAAGACCCTTCAGTGACATCCCATTACTTTTTTTTTTTTTTTTGAGATAGAATCTCACTCTGTCACCCAGGCTGGAGTGCAATGGTGTAGTCATGGCTCACTGCAGTCTTGACCTCCTTGGCTCAAGTGATCCTCCCGCCTCACGCTCCTGAGTTGCTGGGATTACAGGCATATGCTGCTGCACCTGGCTACAATTACTCTTCTGCTAAAGATGAATCTCCTTAGTATGGCCTCCATGGCATTTCATGGGGTGGCTACTGTCCATCTCTCTTGACACATCTCACTCCTAGAATGTACTGCAGTTCTACATTCTCCTCTACTCTCCTGGTTCCCTTCTGCCCTCTGCCTTCTGCCTTCTCACTATACATGTGTCACTTACCTTATGGGCTTGGTACAATCATCACTTCCTTAGGAAAGCCTTTATAGTCCTCCTGAGTAGATCAGATCTTTGGGTACCTACTCCCACAGAACCAAATACGTATCCTTCAAAGTCCTTATCACACTCTGTAGCTAAATACATGTTGCATATCATTTAGTTAATGTCAATTTTCCCATTATTGTGTGAACTCTCAATGGGCACACAAGGACTATATCCACCTATGCTCCCCTCAATAAACCTAATACTAAGTACAATACCTAGAAGTCAAACTGTTCAAATCAGTTTTCCTTCCCTTCCCTTCCCTTCCCTCCCCTCCTATCTCCACCCCTCTCCTCCCCTTACCCCCCCTTTAGCCCCCTCCCCTCCCCTTACTCCACTCCCCTCCCCTCCCCTCCTTTTCCTTCCCTTCTCTTTTTTCTTTTTCTTTCTTTCTTTCTTTCTTTCTTTCTTTCTTTCTTTCTTTCTTTCTTTCTTTCTTTCTTTCTTTCTTTCTTTCTCTCTTTCTCTCTTTCTCTCTTTCTCTCTTTCTCTCTTTCTCTTTCTTTCTCTCTTTCTCTCTTTCTTTCTTTCTTTCTTTCTTTCTTTCTTTCTTTCTTTCTTTCTTTCTTTCTTTCTTTCTTTCTTTCTCTTCTTTTTCCCTTCCCTTCCCTTCCTTTCCCTCCTTCATTCCTTCCTCCCTCCCTCCCTCCGTCCCTCTCTTCCTCTCTCTCTCTCTCTTTCTTTTGTTGACAGAGTTTCACTCTTGTCACCAAGGCTGGAGTGCAATGGCATGATCTCAGTTCACTACAATCTCTGCCTCCCAGGTTCAAGCAATTCTTCTGCCTCAGCCTCCCAAGTAGCTGGGATTACAGGCATCCACCACCATGCCTGGCTAATTTTTGTATTTTTAGTAGAGACGGGGTTTCACCATGTTGACCAGGATGGTCTGGAACTCCTGACCTCAGGTAATCTACCTACCTACCTCGGCCCCCCAAAGTGCTGGGGTTATAGTTGTGAGCCACTACCTCAAATAAATATTTCTTAAATAATGAATGACTGCAGGGAATGTCTTTATATGGACAATTTTTACACAATTATTCATGTAGGATAAATTCTTAGATGTGGAAGTAAGTCCGCTTTTTACCCAGCACTCAGTATGTGTGAGCTCCTGTATCAGACATTGCAGTGAGTAAAAAAACTTCTCTGACCTCAAGAAGCTTATAGCTTTATGAGAAGAATAAAAGTAAGACTCAAGTGATCATAGTGCCAAGTAGAGTTTGATAAATGCCACAGAGATGGTTCTACATCACTCAATATATTTCCCAATGTTTACTTTAGTGACTGAGTACGTAATATGGTACTGATGTTAAGGACTTTGATTTCAAATATGATATAAATCTTATATGTATATTCAACCTGGAATTGTCTCTTAACTCTTCAGGTTTTTCATAACATCCTTCTGTGGAAAAAAACATATACAAAAGAAGCAAAAAATGACAACAACAGACAGCTTTACTATTAAAGTTTTGAGTAGAGAAAAGACAAGTGCTTTGAATGAGTAGCCCTTTAACGTGGGCATGACCTACTTCAAATTAGCGACTCACCCAGTCATGCTTCATTGCAATTGCTGCTGTTTGTTTAAGATCCATTGAGCCAGCTTTTATAAATTATCCCTTAATATGTTGTGGACACTTTGGTGTGGGGAGGATGCTCACTTTCCCCAAGAAGCTAATGAAAATTCAGTGTTTGCCTCTTCCCTGTACCTCATTGCAAAAATCAATGCCTGAAATACAATAGCTGCATAGTGATGATCTGTGACTCTGGTGGCTTCACAAAGCTGAAAATTACAGCTCAAAAGGCAATCTTTCTTTCTCTTCTCTGAAAACTTTAGATTCACACATCTGCTGCCTTCTCGACCTTGAGCCTTCTATCTTCTTATCAGACAAGAATATTTTCTTCTTTCTTTTGTAGAAGGTGCTGACTCTTCCTCGAAGCTAGGCCCAGAGTGTAGCTGCTCACTGAACACCTGTGGCTAGATTTGAAATCTCTACAGACTCCCAGACTAAAGAGCTGTGCAAACTGAAAATTAAAAAGTCACTTTCTGACTTTTCAGCAATAAATTTTATTTGCTGGTGTCAAAATACAACAGCAGCAATATTTACTAGGTCAACAAAACCAAAGGATTTGTTTCTTTTATAGGAGTTTGTGGAGTAAGGATATCTGCGGAGGAAGAATGAGAAGTAAGATTGAGGGAGCAAAAATAGAATATTGACTCCATCTATTTAACTCCTTCTTTTAAAATAGGAGGTTTAAAACCTGAGGTCCAGGTAGGTTTACTGAGGACCTGAGACCAAGGATAGGTCTTAAGGGGTGTTTAGTCCGTATGTGGGGTTATAAGCTTAGGTAAACTTAATGAATACTTTGATTTCATCAGATTTCAAAGGGAAAGTAAGAGGTCATAAAACAAAAAAGGAATTATAAAATAAAGTAGAAATAATGAAATAAATAATAGAACTACCTCATAAAGTTCTGGAAAAAAAATGCTTGTAGTGCATGAAATTACTACTGATATTAGTGATTAGTGTTTATTTTTGTTTTGTATAAGATGATCATAAGGAGGCTGGATATGGTGGCTCACACCTGGAATTCCAGAGCTTTGGGAGGCCAAGATGGGAGGATTGCTTGAGGCCAGGAGTTTGAGACTAGCCTGGGCAAAAAAGTGAGACCCCCATCTTTATTTAAAAAATCAAAAAATTAGGCATGGTAGCACATGCCTGTGGTCCCAGCTACTTGGGAGGCCGAAGTGGGAGAACCGTTTGAGCATAGGAAGTTGAGGCTACAGTGAGGTGTGATTGTGCCACTGCACTCTAGTCTGAGCAACAGAGCAAGACCTTGTCTCAAAAAAAAAAAAAAAAAAAAAAAAAAAAAAGATATCATAAGGACAACTAGTACTAGCCCAGAGAAAGAAAGATTAAGAAGGAAGGCAATATCTGTTCTCTAATATTTTTAGAACCATATTGATTGATGAAAGATTTGAATATTCCCAAGAGGGGAAATTGAGCTAATTAGTAAAATTATATTGAGATAGCCCTACAAAGAACTTCCCGGAACTCATGTCTCAAAAGATGGGATAGACTGTTTCTGTTTAAAATGAGTGTTATTTGTCACTGGAGGTGCAAAAACAGTTATTGAATAATTCAGGAAGGTGGAGAAACTTGCCCAAGCTCATATAGCTCATGAAAATCAGAATTAGGATTGAAACTTCAGTCTGATCTAAAAGCTCTTGCCAAACTTTTGAGAGGTGTGGATTCTCTCTTGACATCACACCATTAAAGGGACATAAACTTGCCTACAGGTGGCACTGTTGAACAATTTGTTAAACAACTTAATTGCTAAATTCCATAAATATGTATATTCTCTTGAATTGATTAAATTTGTCTTAGATTCTTAGAATCTGCTCAGGATAATGTATAATATTCCTTAAATGCAATAACCAAAAGTTGTTCTTATTCCTATCATAGCTGCCGCTTGACTGGCTGATTCAACTCCTGAATTTTAAACATATCAAAGCACAAATGACCCACTGCCAGTGCCGTCATTAGCCAGTGAAGAAATGCTACAGGTTCCCCTTAATAAAGAACACTGTTCCTTCATCACATTCTTCTATTTCTCCCTGTGGTGTTTAAGAAGAGATAGCAGCATATCTAATCAATTGTTGCCTGGATGAAATTACCCTTATGTCTTGGTTTCCTGCTTATCAACAGACTGAAGAGAACTCTTTTGTTGTCATGTAGAAGTGGGTGGATCACTTTCTTCTGTTTCTCAAGAAATCATTCACATTTGGGATGCTAAGCAATTAGAGCATCTAATTCTAATGTATGTAACAAACCTCCTGTTTCACCTCAGCACAGGCTCATTATGTCGTGCAAGACTGCTGCATGTTGAATTTGCACCTTCGGTAATTAGTACAGCTATTCTGCCAGCCCTCCTTCCTGCCTTTGCCAACATTTTCTGTGTTAGCAAACAAGCATCAATCACCAACCCGATGAGCAAAATTAAGGCCGCTCCGTGCAACTCAATTCACAAACTAGACTGAAATTCCAGGTTTAAGAACTCATCTTTGCCAACATTGCAACTACATGTAACAAAAATAGCAAGAGTGAACATAATAATAATGACTTAGGAGTGCTTACTGCATGCCAGCACTGTGCTAAATGCATTACGTGGTTTGTTTCACATAATCCTAATAAGAAGCCTAAGGGGGAGTCCTCATATCTGCCCACTTTATAAATAAAAAAATGAGCCACAGAGACGATAAATAACATGCTCAAAGCCATAGAGCTGTCAAGCATTGGAGCCAGAATGAGATGACAAGCATCATCTGCCTGTACATGGAATTGCAACCTTTTGAGAAAAAAAAATGCTTGGATTCTCTGACCCAAAGCTGACCAAGTTACCACTGAATCAGACACTCATTACCCAGAAAAGGAGCATGGTCAAATGAGATCTGCATTGGAAGTCAGGAAGGCATGGGAAATTTCCCAGGGTCTTAGAGACTTTTTGTAAGGGGGTTCAGGTGAAGAAAGAGGCATAGTGTAGTTGAAGAAAAGGAATAGAGGTGTTTCATTATATTTTTCATATTGATGTCATTTGAATTTATCTCTACACTGGGATGCATCCCTCCATAGGAGTTCTGAGTGTGAGAGAGTGTGTGTGTGTGTGTTTGTGTGTGTGCATGCATGCATGTGCATGTCATGCTATTGTTGCTCTTATTGTCATGGGGAATCTTAAGGAAAGAATGTGAGTAATTGTCTGTCAGTCATAAACTTTGCCACTGAGCCAGTCTGTGATCTCTGTACCTGACCTGTCCTTTTGTGCCAAATTTGCTTTTTTGAACCATCAGGATTTTTTCATAATGACCTGGTTCTTGGGAAAAAAAAAAAAAAAAAAAAAAAAGATGAAAATAAGAATAGTGATTAGATAAACTTTGCTAAGGTGAATTCTATTAAAAGGACAGACTTTCATTTTGAAATTATGTTATTTTATTTTTCCTTCTGGCACACAATCCTGACTTTCATACCAACCTACTTGCTGAACATGGCAAGTTTTTAGATTCTCAACCACCATGTTCTACATGCTTATTTATTCAGAAATAGTTTTTCTTGTTATTGAAGCACCCTAATGCCAATGACAACTGTAGCCATTGCTACTTACTAAACAATTGTTAAAATAAGTTACTGAAGTATAATGCCTAGCAAGACAATATTTCCAGTGGTTAAAACTCTATAGTTGGACTCGCTGGATTCAGTGGTGATTTGTGAGATTTTGGTGCACCCTTCACCCAAGCAGTATACACTGAATCTAACTTGTAGTCTTTTATCCCTCAACCCTCTCCCACCCTTTCCCTGGAGTCCCCAAAGTCCATTGTATCATTCTTATGCCTTTACAGGCTCATAGCTTAGCTCCTACTTATGAGTGAGAACGTACGATGTTTGGTTTTTCCATTCCTGAGTTACTTCACTTAGAATAAGTCTTCAGTTCCATCCAGATTGCTGTGAATGCCATTAATCTGTTCTTTTTATATGGCTGAATAGCATTCCATCATACACACACACACACACACACGCACACACACACATATCACAGTTTCTTTATTCATTCGTTGACTGATGGGCGTTTGGGCTGGTTCCATGTTTTTGCAATTGTTAATTGTGCTGTCATAAACATGCATGTGCAATATCTTTTTTGTATAATGACTTTTTTTCCCTCTGAGTAGATACCCAGTAGTGTGATTGCTGGATCAAATGGTAGTTCTACTTTTAGTTCTTTAAGAAATCTCCATACTATTTTCCATAGTGGTTGTACTAGTTTACATTCCTAACAGCAGTGTAGAAGTCTTCTCTTTTCACCACATTCACCCCAACATCTATTATTTTTTTATTTTTTTGATTATGACCATTCTTGCAGTAGTAAGGTGGTATCACATTGTGGTTTTATTTGCATTTCCCTGATCATTAGTGATGTTGGACCTTTTTTCATATGTTTGTTGGCCATTTGTGTATCTGCTTTTGAGAATTGTCTATTCATGTCCTTAGCCTACTTTTTGATGGGATTGTTTGTTTTTTTCTTGTTCATTTGTTTGAGTTCCTTGTAGAATCTGGATATTAGTCTTTGGTCGAATGTATAAATTGTGAAGATTTTCTCTCATTCTGTGGGTTGTCTGCTTACTTTGCTGACTGTTCCTTTTGCTGTACAGAAGCTTTTTAGTTTAATTAAGTCCCACCTATTTATTTTTTTGTATTTGTTTTTAGGTCATGAAATCTTTGCCTAAGCCAATGTCTAGAAGGGTTTTTCCAATGCTATCTTCTATAAATTTTATAGTTTCACGTCTTACATTTAAGCCCTCGATCCATCTTGGGTTGATTTTGGAATATGGTGAGAAATGAGGATCCAGTTTCATTCTACATGTGGCTTGCTGATTATCCTAATACCATTTGTTGAGTAGGGTGTCTTTTCCCCACTTCATGTTTTGGTTTGCTTTGTTGAGGATCAGTTGGCTGTAAGTATTTGGGTTTATTTCTGGATTGTCTATTCTGTTCAATTGGTCTAGGTGCCTATTTTTATACCAGTATCATGCTGTTTTAGTGACTATGGCCTTATAGGATAGTTTGAAGTCAGGTAATGTGATGCCTCCAGATTTGTTCTTTTTGGTGAGTCTTCTTTGGCTATGTGGGCTCTTTTTAGTTCCATATGAATTTTAGGGTTGTTTTTCCTAGATCTGTGATGAATGATAGTGGTATTTTGGTGGGAATCGCATTGAATTTTTAGATTGCTTTTGGCACTATGGTCATTTTCACAATATTGATTCTACCCATCCATGAGCATGGGATGTGTTTCCATTTCTTTGTGTCATCTATGATTTATTTCAGCAGTGTTTTGTAGTTTTCCTTGTAGAGGTCTTTTACCTCCTTGGTTAGGTATATTCCTAAGTTTTTTGTTTGTTTGTTTTGTGCTTTTTGCAGATATTGTAAAAGGGATTGAGTTCTTGATTTGATTCTCAGCTTGCTTGTTGTTGATGTATAACAGAGTTACTGATTTGTGTACATTAATTTTGTATTCTGAAACCTTGCAGAATTCTTTCATCAGTTCTAGGAGCTTTTTGAAGGAGTCTTTAGGGTTTTCTAGGTGTACGATCGTATCATCAGCAAAAAGTGACAGCTTGACTTCCTCTTTACTGATTTGGATGCCCTTGATTTCTTACTCTTGCCTGATTGCTGTGGCTAGGACTTTCAGTACTGTGTTGAATAGAAGTGATGAGAGTGGGCATCCTTGTCTTGTTCCAGTTCTCAGAGGGAATGCTTTCCACTTTTCTCCATTCAGTATTATATTAGCTATGGGTTTGTCATAGATGGCTTTTATTACATTGAAGTATATCCCTTGTATGCCACTTTTGCTGAGGGTTTTAACCATTAAACAATGTTAGAATTTGTCAAATGCTTCTTCTGCATCTATTGAGATAATCGTGTGATTTTTGTTTTTCATTCTGTTTATGTGATGTATCACATTTATTGACTTGTGTGTGTTAAACCATCCTGTATTCCTGGTGTGAAACCCACTTGATCATGATGCATTATCTTTTTGATATGTTGTTGGATTTGGTTAGCCACTATTTTTTTACGAATTTTTGCATTTATGTTCATCAGGGATATTGGTCTGTAGTTTTCTTTTTTTCTTATGTCCTTTACTGGTTTTGTTATTAGGGTGATACTGGCTTCATAGAATGGCTGAAAGAGGATTCCCACTTCCTCTATCTTGTGAAATAGTGTCAATAGGATTGGTACCAATTCTTTTAATGTCTGATAGAATTCAACTGTGAATCCATGTGCTCCTGAACTTTTTTTGTTGTTGGTAATTTTTTTTATTACCATTTCAATCTCGCTGCTTGTTGTTGGTCCGTTCAGGGTTTCTAATTCTTCCTGATTTAAGCTAGGAGGATTATATCTTTCCAGGAATTTATCCATCTCCTCTAGGTTTTCTACCTTATGCATGTAAAGGTTTTCATAGTAGCCTTGAATGATCTTTGGTGTTTCTGTGGTGTCAGTTGTAATATCTCCCATTTTTTTCTAATAGAGTTTATTTGAGTCTTTTCTTGGTTAATCTTACTAATGTTGTATCAAGTTTATTTATCTTTTCAAAGAATCAGCTTTTTGCTTCATTTATCTTTTATAATTTTTTGTTTCAATTTCATTTAGTTATGCTCTGATCTTGGTTATTTCTTTTTTTCAGCTGGATTTTGGTGTGGTTTGTTCTTGTTTCTCTACTTCCTTGAGGTGTGACCTTAGATTGTCTACCTGTGCTCTTTCAGACTTTTTGATGTAAGCATTTAAGGCTACAGACTTTCCTCTTAGCACTACCTTTGCTGTATCCCAGATGTTTTAATAGGTTGTGTCACTATTATCATTTAGTTCAAAGAATTTTTTAATTTCCATCTTGATTTTACTGTTGACCCAATGATCATTCAGGAGTATGTCATTCAATTTCCATGTATTTTCATGATTTTAATATTCCTTTT
Organism: Macaca fascicularis; assembly: GCF_037993035.2. Taxonomy (NCBI): domain Eukaryota; kingdom Metazoa; phylum Chordata; class Mammalia; order Primates; family Cercopithecidae; genus Macaca; species Macaca fascicularis. The sequence continues at coordinate 52,268,068 of NC_088390.1, forward strand.
GGAGTTAATTTCCAATTTTATTCCACTGTGGTCTGAGAGAGCACTTGATATAATTTCAATTTTATTAAATTTATTGAGACTTGTTTTGTGGCCTATCATATGGCCTATCTTGGAGAAAGTTCCATGCACTGTTGAATAAATGTATATTCTGTGGTGATTGGGTAGAATGTTCTGTAAATATCTGTTAAGTCCTTTTGTACTAGGGTATAGTTTAAGTCCATTGTTTCTTTGTTGACTTTCTGTCTTGATGACCTGTCTAGGCTGTCAGTGTAGTACTGAAGTCCCCCACTATTGTTGTGTTGCTATCTATCTCATTTCTTAGGTCTAGTAGTAATTGTTTTGTAAATTTGGGAGCTCCAATGTTAGGTGCATATATATTTAGGACTGTGATATTTTCCTGTTGAACAAGGCCTTTTATCATTATATAATGTCCATCTTTGTCTTTTCAAACTGCTGTTGCTTTAAAGTTTTTATGTCTGGTATAAGAATAGCTACTCCTGCTTGCTTTTGGTGTCCATTTGCATGGAATATCTTTTTCCACTCCTTTACCTTAAGTTTATGTGAGTCCTTATGCGTTAGGTGAGTCTCTTGAAAGCAGCAGATGCTTGGTTCATGAATTTTTATCTATTCTGCAATTCTATATCTTTTAAGTAGAGGATTTAGGTCATTTACATCCAACATTAGTATGAGATGTGATGTACTATTCCATTAATTTGATATTTGTTGCAGGAATACCTTGGTTTTTTTATTGTATTTTTATTTTATAGGTACTGTGAAATTCATGCTTGAAAGAGGTTCTGTTTTGATGTAGTTCCATAATTTGTTTCAAGATTTAGGGCTGCTTTTAGCAGTTCTTGTAGTGCTGGGTTGGTAGTGGTGAATTCTATCAGCATTTGTTTGTCTGAAAAAGACTGTATCTTTCCTTCATTTATGAAGCTTAGCTGGATACAAAATTCTTGGCTGATAATTGTTTTGTTTAAGGAGGCTGAAGATAGGGCCCCAATCTCTTCTAGCTTGTAGGGTTTCTGTTGAGAAATCTGCTGTTCACCTGATAGATTTTCCTTTATAGATTACTTGGTGCTTTTGCTTTATAGCTCTTAAGATTCTTTCCTTCATCTTGACTTTAGATGACCTGATGGCTATGTGTCTAGGTGATTATCTTTTTGCAATGAATTTCCTAGGTGTTCTTTAAACTTCTTGTATGTGGATATCTAGGTCTCTAGCAAGACTGGGGAAGTTTTCCTCAATTATTTTCCCAAATATGTTTTCCAAACTTTTAGATTTCTCTTTTTTCTCAGGAACACTGATTATTCTTATGTTTTGTCATTTAACTTAATCCCAAACTTTTCGGATGCTTTGTTTAATTACTTTTTATTCTTTTTTCTTTGTCTTTGTTGGATCAGGTTATTTTGAAACCTTGTCTTCGAGCTCTGAAGTTCTTTCTTCTGCTTGCTCAATTCTATTGCTGAGAATTTCCAGTACATTTTGCATTTCTCTAAGTATGTCCTTTATTTCCTGAAGTTGTGATTGTTTTTTATTTATTCTATCTATTGAAGATTTCTCCCTTCCTATCTTGTATCATTTTTTAAAAATTCCTTTAAATTGGACTTCATCTTTCTCTGATGCTTCCTTGATTAGCTTAATAATCAACCTTCTCAATTCTTTTTCTGGCAATTCAGGGATTTCTTCTAGGTTTGGATTCATCACTGGTGAGCTATTGTGACTTTGCAGGGATGTTAAAGAACCTTGTTTTCTTATATTACTATAATTGTTTTTCTGGTTCCTTCTCATTTAGGTAGGCTATGTCAGAGGAAAGATTGGGTGTGAGAGGCTACTGTTCAGATTCTTTTGTCCCATGAGATGCTTCCTTGATGTAGTACTCTCCCTCTTTTCCTAGGGATGTGCTTTCTGAGAGCTGAATTGTAGTGTTTGTTATTTATCTTCTGGATCTAGTCACCCAGCAGGGCTACCAGGCTCTGGGTTGGTACTGGGGGGTGTCTGTACAGAGTCCTGTGATGTGAACTGTCTTTAGGTCTGTAAGCTGTGTATACCAGCACCTGCTCTATTGGAGATGGCAGGATAGTGAAATGAACTCTGTGAGAGTCCATAGTTGTAGTTATTGAATGCACTAGTTTTGTGCTGGTTGGCCTCCTGCCAGCTGGTGGTGCTTTCAAAAGAACATCAGATATGGTAGTATAGGGAATATCAGGTGGTGGGTGGGACCCTATAACTCCCAAAAGAATATACCCTTTGTCTTCAGTTACCAAGGTAGGTAGGGAAGGACCATTAGGTGAGGGCAGGGCTAAGCATGTCTGAGCTCAGACTCTCTTTAGGTAGGTCTTGCTGTGGCTGCTATGGGGCATGGGGGTGTGTAGTTAATGTACTTTATGTATGCAGGCCAATGGAGTTATATAAGTTCCCAGGGGGATTATAACTTCCTCTGGTGTGCCATGCAAGTTGTCAGAAAAGTGGAGGGAAAGCCAGCAGTTACAGGCTTTATCCAGTTCCCATGCAACTTAAAAGGCCAGTCTCACTCCCACTGTGCCCCCTTGCCCTAACAGCACCAAGTTTGTTTCCAGGAAGTGGGCCAATAGGGCTGAGAACTTGCCCCAGGCTACCAGCCTCCTGACTGAGAAAGCAAGCTGGGCTTTTGCACCTCCCTGCCTGTGGTACCTGCACACTGGATTCATGTCCTTCCCTGAGTTCTGGCCAGGAAACTTTGCATTCAGTTGGGATTGTTACAAGTTCAGCTGAAGGTTTCCTTCTCCCTGTGGTCTTTTTCCAGTTACTCTGGTAGCTCTTCCCAAGGGTCCCTGTGAGACACATCAGAAATGGCTTCCCTGTGACCCTAGAGAGTCCACAGGGCTTTTCCCATTGCTTTCTCTACCCCTGTATTTCTCTCAGCAATTTAAATTTTCTCAGCTCCAGGTAAGGTCAAATCCTTTTCCTGTTAGCTGGACCTTCCCCTGTTATCCAGTGAGGGTGTGTGTTTGGGGGCAGACAATCCCCCTTTCCCACTTTTAGTTTGGGCACTGAGAGTATTTAGGCTATCTCCTGGGTCCTACAGGAGCAATCCACTTCCTTCAAAGGGTCTGTGGATTCTTTCAACTTTGTTGGTATCTTCATTCAGTAGTTCCTGGAACAAAAGCTCACAATGCAAGTATCCACACACTGCTCTGTCCTCCCAAGTGGGAGCTGGAATTTAGTCCTGCCTTCTATCTGCCATTTTTTTCAAAAGTTGTAATTTATCTAAATCTTAACTTTAATGTCTATAAAATGGGAATGCCACTATCTACCTTATAAGATTATCATGAAGATTAAATTAGATAATTCAAGATCAACTTAGTACAACAGACACAATTCAAAGCATCTGTATAATCTTAAGATAAAAATACTGATGTACTTGGACCCAAATAAGTTAAAAGTTTAAATAGTGTTGATCATAGTTTTTTGCATGCACGTTTTAAAATCAATATGGTATCTATTAATAAAGAAACAACATTTTTCTTGAATTCAATATATTAGGGCCTGTATGACAATACAGCATATGAAATTCCCAGCATGTTCTGGAACCTAAACTCTATGTTGCTGTGCTTTCTAAACTAATTTTAATGCAAAATATTAAGAAAAAATGTTCCATTACATAATTTTTTAAATCATTTAACAAAGTTGAGTGACTTTTCTTGTTGGAATTAGTTTCTAAAATTCAAATGTACATTGTGAATAGCCAAGATGGGGGTTTTTATATGCAACATTGCACATGTGCTTTTGACCAGGTGGTTATTTTCTCAAAGCAGACATAGAAGCCAGTTTGGGAGTGCAGCTGGATTCCCATGAGTCCTAGTAGGTATGTCAATTTCCAGCTTTGACTCCTCTTAACCTGGCCTAATTTATAGCACTTACATCGTTGTTCTGGGCTATTTCACAAAACATGCATACATAAAGTAGATAAGATCTTACGTTATTTGATTCAGTTCAAAAACTGAATGTTTGAAAGTATAATAATTTGATCCTTTATGAGCCAGTAGTAATAGTGTGGGCGAGTGATGGAATTTAAAATAATCCAAAAAAGATTCTTATTTGAAAGTGGTAGTACCAGATCATAGGCCATCAAGCCAGAGGATGTCGTTTCCTGTTCTTTTCTTCCTCCAAATTAAACTCTGTTTTTTCTTTAACTTTTAAGTTCAGGGGTACATGTTCAGGCTTGTTAACATAGATAAAGTTTTTGTCTACTTTATGTGTGAAGACAGTCCATGAACAGGCTTTGTGTGAGCAACAAGGCTGTTTATTTCACTTGGTACAAGTGGGCTGAGTCCGGAAAGAGAGTCAGCAAAGGGAGATAGGGGTGGAGCAGTTTGATAGGATTTGTGTATGTAGTGGAAAATTACAGTTAAAGGTGGTTATCTCTTGTGGGCAGGGGTAGGGTCACAAGGTGCAGGGTGCGGAGATCTTGAGACTCATTGCCCAGGGGGGAATGTAACAAGGTCTATTGATTAGTTGGGGTGGGGCAGGAACAAATCACAATGGTGGAATGTCATCCTTTGTGGTTCTTCAGTTGCTCCAGGATATCTGAATGCATACGTGCAGGTCACAGGGGTTATGACGACTTAGCTTGGGCTCAGAGGCCTGACATTCCTGTCTTCTTATATTAATAAGAAAAACAAAACAAAATAGTGAAGTGTGGGGCAGTGAAAATTTTGGGGAGTGGTATGGAGAGATAATGGGGGATGTTTCTTAGGACTGCTTCAAGTGGGATTAGGGGCAGCCTGAGAACCTAGAGAGGGAGAGATTGAAGAAAGATTTTGGGGTAAGAGGTGATATTGTGGGGTTGTTAGAAGGAGCATTTGTTGTATAGAATGATTGGTGATGGCCTGGATACGATTTTGAAGGAATTGAGAAGTTAAATGAAAGATACAAAGTTCAAATAAGAGAGGGAGAAAAACACGTATTAAAGGACTAAGAATTGGGAGGACCAAGGATATCCAATTGGAGAGTGCCCAAGGGGATTCAGTGTAATTATTTGCTTGGTGAGTTTTTGGACTTTATCCTTGAGTTTTTTATGTTGTCAGATACCAGGCCAGACTGATTTATGTAAATACAATACTCTTCATTGAAAAATATACAGTCTTATTGTTTTTTAGCAGTGAGTAAGTTGAGGCCTCCATGGTTTTGGAGAAAAGAGAAATGCAAAGCCAGCAATTGTTTGTTAAAGAAGGATTAGAAACGGCTTGGAGAGAGTGAGTGAGATTGATAGTGTGGTGGAGATAGCTGGGGAGAGGTAGAGGGTGACATAAGAATGGGAACGAAAATAAGAGTGAGTGTAAAAGTAAAGAATAGGACTTCTTCAGGGTGAAAGTATTGGAGGGTGACTTGCCAGGAAAGATCATCTATCCACTCCAAGAGGGAGTCAGGAGTGGTGGTCTGGGGATAGTACCAGGAGATATCTGCTAAGATGGTTTGGAGAAAAAGTGTAAACCAGCAGTGTAAACAAGGGCAGGGCATTTATGAGTACTTGAGAATGGTAAATAGGAGTATGACTAGACAGAAGATAGTAGGGATGACAAGTTTTTGGGCCACAGTCCAAGTGAGGTGGGGCTGACTGCATAAATCCCTGTTGTGAAGAGTAGGGTAAGGAAGAAGAGACCTAATAAAAATGAAAGGATGTATTAGGCTTATAAGGGTTCCTATCATCCTTTAGGAATGTGGGTGAGTTTAAGAGAAGTAGGGGTGAGTACTTGCGACTTCCAGGAGAAAAAGGTGAGATCAACTGGTTGATGGACACAGCTCTATTATGGAACAGTGAACCTAATGGGGGTGGCAGGAGGGGTCCTGCAGATGGATGGCAGTTGGGGTGCTACAGATGACTAGGTAGGGTCCAGTCCATCGAGGCTGTAGAGTCTGAGGGGTCAGACTCTTAACAGGAACTGATCATCCAGCTAGGGTATCTTCATATGGCTGAGAACCTGGAGTAGGCAAGAGAAAATTAGCAGCCTGGTGAATTTCCTGTCTAGCTTGCTGGAGGACTGGAAGCCTCCTAGAGGGCTGGTGTCTGGGATGAGGTTGGGGCTGAGCAAGAAAGTGCATCCATATAAAAGTTCAAGTGGACTGTACCCTGTAGCATCTTGAGGACAGGCTCTAATTCTGAGAAGGGCGAGAGATAAAAGTACTGCCCAGTCTTTTTTAAGTTGGAGGCTGAGCTTGGTGAGGTATGTCTTTAAAAGACCATTAGTGGGGGTATGAAGGTTCCACTGAATACCAAAAGCCTGAGAAACTGCTTGGGTGATTTGACTAATAAAGGCTGGTCCGTTATCGGACGGTATAGAGGTGGGAAGGCCAAACCAAGGAATTATGTCTGACAGAAGGTAAGAAATGACCATGGTGGCCTTCTCAGACCCTGTGGGAAAGGCCTCTACCCATTCAGTGAAAGTGTCTATCCAGACCAAGAGGTATTTTATTTTCCTGACTTGAGGCATGTGAGTAAAGTCAATTTGCCAGTCCTGGGCAGGGTAGGGAAGGGAGGGGGCCTGAGAAATCTCTGAGGAGTAGTAGAATAGCAGATGGAACACTGAGAAGTGATTTCCTTGAGGATAGATTTCCACAATGGAAAGCAAATGAGAGCTTCTAAGAGACAGGCTAGTGGCTTATAACCTACATGGAAGAGGTTATGAAATGATGGCAGAATAGAATGGGCCTGTGAGGCTGGAAGGAGATATTTAACTTGGTCCAAGAACCATTTGCCTTGAATGGGAAGGGATTGATAGGTGGAAATTTCAGTGCAAGAGTAAGTAGGAATGACTGATGAGAAGGAGAAAAACTGGCTGTGAGGGACAGAAGTAGGAATGCTGGCTGCTTGTCTCGCTGTCTCATCAGCATAATTGTTGCCTTGAGCAATGGGGTCTGAGGCCCTTTGATGGCCTTTGCAGTGAAGGACTCCAGCTTCCTTTGGAAGTAAAGCCACCTTGAGAAGAGTTTTTATTAAAGATGCATTAATGATGGAGGACTCTTGCATAGTGAGGAAACCTCTTTCTGCCCGTATAACAGCATGGTGGTGCAGGATATGGAAGGCATATTTAGAGTCAGTATAAATATTGACACACAGTCCTTCTGCAAGAGTGAGGGCTCGAGTTAAGGCAATGAATTCAGCTTGTTGAGAGGTAGTGGAGTGGGACAGAGCAGTAGCCTCAATGATAGATGTGGAAGATACTATGGCAAAGCCTGCCTTTGCTGATGAGTGGCAATTAGGCCTGGTATGACTGCCATCAATAAATCAAGTGTGATCAGGCTGAGGAACAGGAAAGAAGGAAATATGGGGAAATGGAGTGAATGCCAGGTGGATCAGAGATACAGTCATGGGGGTCAGGTGTGGTATGGGAGGCCAGATTGAAGTCTGGGCCAGGAACAATGGTAACTGTGGGAGACTCAACAAAGAGTGAGTACAGCTGAAGGAGCCAGTGGGAGAGGGGAGAGGATGGGGTGGGAGGGAGGGGTGCAGAAACTATATGCATCAGGTGCAAGGAAGAAAATAGATTTTGAAATTTATGAGAACTGTAGAGTGAGGTGAGCATAGTTTGTAATTTTGAGGGCCTCTAAAAGTATTAGAGTGGTGGTAGCTGCCGCACACAGACAAGAAGTCCAGCTTAAAACAAAAAGGTCAAGTTGTTTGGACAAAAAGGCTACATGGCACTGTCCCAGTCTTTCTGTAAGAATTTCAACTGCACAGCCCTGCACTTGGGCTGTGTGTAATGAAAAAGGTTGGGATGAGTCAGGGAGAGCTAGTGTTGTAGCAGTCTCTAGAGCTGTTTTCAAGGAATGGAAAGAGGAGTGGGGAAAGGATTTAGGATCTATGGTGTCAGCTAGGTTTCCTTTTGTGAGTTTATATAATGGTTTTGTTAGGATGGAAAAACCAGGTATCCAAAGGCAAAAGTATCCAACCATGCCCAGGAAGGAAAGGAATTGTTGCTTTGTAGAAGGGGTTGGGGTTTGAGAGATCAGTTGGACACGATCAGCAAGGAGAGCATGCATGTTTTCATGAAGACTTATGCCAAGGTAGATCATGGATGGAGGAGAAATTTGAGCTTTGGAGGGGGATACCTGATATCCTTTGGAAATAAATGTTGAAGGAGCAGGAGGGTATCTTGTTGAGAAGACTCAAAGGAGGGGCTACAAAGTAGAAGGTCATCAATATATTGAATAAGATGAGAAGTAGAGGGGTGGAAATAAAGTAAATCATGAGAAAGAGCTTGGCTGAAGTAGTGAGGGCTGTCCCTGAAGGCTTGTGGCAGTATAGCTTCTGGGAAGGATGGGTGTCAGGGTCAGTCCAGGTAAAAGCAAAAAGAGACTGGGATGAAGGGTGAAGGGGAATAGTGAAAAAAGCATCTTTAAGATCAAGAATAGAATAGTGAGTTGTGGAGGAAGGTATTGAGGATAGGAGAGTATATGGGTTTGCTATCATGAATGGTTAGGCAAGACAATTTGGTTGATAAGGCGAAGATCCTGGACAGGCTTTAGTCCCTTCAAAGACTGTTGTGGGATGGGATACTGGCATTGAGCAGGGTAAGGGTGATTAGGTTTTAATGGGATAGTAATGGGCATGTGATCGGTTGCCAGGAGGAGTAGAAAGGTGCCATACTTGTGGGTTAAGGTGGACGGATACAAAAGGAAGATGTGAAGGAAGCTTTCAGTTGGGGATAAGGGTGGCAATGAGATGTGGCTGTAGTCCAGGAATAGTCAGCATAGCAGATAATTTTGTTAAAACATCTAGACCTAATAAGGGAACTGGGCAGGTGGGGATAACTAAAAAGCAGTGCATAAAAGAATGTTGTCCAAGTTGGCACCAGAGTTGGGGAGTTTTAAGGGGTCTAGTAGCCTGGCCATCAATACCCACAACAGTTATGGAGGCAAGGGAAACAGGCCCTTGAAAAGAAGATAATGTGGAGTGGGTAGCCTCCGTATTGATTAAGAAGGGGGATGGACTTACTTGCCACTGTAACCAAAGCATCTGTGATGGTTCAGGAGGCTTCCGAGGCAGTCGAGCAGCATCAGTCTTCAGCCGCCAAGCCAAGCAGATCTGGGAAGGAGTCAATCAGAAAGCCTTGGGCCAGAGCTCTAGGGGCTCCGGGAGTGGCTGCTGGGTGAATTGAACAGTCCATTTTCCAGTGGGGTCCCACACAGATGGGACATGGCTTAGGAGGAATCCATCATGGGGGTTGGTTGTACAGATTATTTCATCACCCCAGTATTAAGCCTAGTATACATTAGTTATTTTTCCTGATCCTCTCTCTCCTCCCAGCCTCCACCTTCCAATAGGCCCTGGTGTGTGTTGTTCCCCTCTATGTTTATGTGTGTTCTCATCATTTAGCTCCCTCTTATAAGTGAGAACATGGGGTATTAGGTTATCTGTTCCTGTGTTAGTTCACTAAGAATAACAACCTCCAACTCCATTCATGCCCCTGCCCTACAAAGGACATGATCTCATTCTTTTTTATGGCTGCATACTAAAAGGTTGGGATTAGTCAGGGAGAGCTAGTGTTGTAGCAGTCTCTAGAGCTGTTTTCAAGGAATGGAAAGAGGAGTGGGGAAAGGATTTAGGATCTATGGTGTCAGCTAGGTTTCCTTTTGTGAGTTTATATAATAGTTTTGTTAGGATGGCAAAACCAGGTATATACACATTTCATGGTGTATATGTACCACAGTTTCTTTATTCAGTCTATCATTGATAGGCATTTAAGTTGATTCCATATTTTTGCTATTGCGAACAGTGCTGCAATGAATGTACATGTTCATGTGTCTTTATAATAGAATGATTTATATTCCTTTGGATATATACCCATAATGGGATTGCTGGATCAAGTGACATTTCTGTCGTTAGGTCTTTGAGGAATTGCCACCCTGTCTTCTACAATGTTTGAACAAATTTACACTCCTACCAACAGTGTATAAATGTCTCCTTTTCTCCACAACCTCGACAGCAACTGGTATTTTTTGACTTTTTAATAATAGCAATTTTTAAAGAAGCATCCACCCATCTTCAGATTTCCGTGCCTATATCCAAAGCCAATTCAGGTTAGAAGGACAAGTAGCGATGTCTCTTGATTCAATAGCTTGTCTTCCTGTTTGGCTCCCATCTGTGTGGGTATCTTAGGAAGCCGGGCTTCCATTTTGGTCGGGAAAGTCCTATATTGAACCAGATTTTGCCACATGGATGGTGTAAGTTTTATACATGTATGCCTTTCGATGAATAATTCAAGAATATTTGAATGCATAAGAACAGTTGTAGTAGGATATTTTTTGGCAATATTATTTGTACTTGCTGTCCTCCCTGCCTGGGAAGGTCTTGCCCCAGACACACGCATGGCTGGTTCTCTCATGTCCTTCAGTTCTTTGCTCACAAGTCTTCCCTGGCCACTTATGAAAAACAGCAGCCCTTCTTCTATACTCCTTTTCTGTGGAGTCCTCTGCTTTTGGTTTTCTATAGTACTCTACACCACACGTGGCACACTATTAGTTTACTTGTTTATGTGTTTAGTTTCATTATCCCACATTAGAATGCAAATTTCCTAAAAGCAAGAATTTGTCTGTTTTGCTTACCTGAGTGCCTAAAGCATATGCCTGTAGACAGTCATAATAAATATAGGTTGAATGGATGAATACATAAATTCAACAGAATGAGTTACATCTATATGTAATGACCCAGAGGGAAGAGTGAGATATACTGTTGAGAGTAAGCAACTTTTTAAAGAAAAGTGAACGAGATGACCCAATTTTTGTAACAATATGAAGTGTGTATGTATGTATCTAGATCATCTCTATCTCAATCTTCCTCTCTATCCATCTCTCTCGCTATCTGTAGTTCCAACAGCACAGATGATAAATGCCAAATTGCAAATTAACATGAATTGCCTTAGGATATTAGACTGCAGAGTTGGAAAGAGAGTCCTAATATTTTTATACCTTCATATTGTTTGCCTTGTGACAACAAGCATTGTATTACTTTTCTAATAAAAAAAAAAACTATCCAATAGAGTAAATGCAATCACACTCACAGAAAATGACTCCAGGCTGTTTCTTTAAATGTAGTATGGCAAATAATATTATTTTACTCTTGCACAGTTGGACTTCTTCTCATCTTCATAATTCTAGTGTCTGCAGGTTTGTAGTATATAGATAATTAGCTTCATTTAGGGTTTACCAGAGTCTCAGGTTCAGATGAGTATGTAATTGTTTGCTAAGGCTTAGCCAAAAGGACTCTTCTACTTTGAGCCTCAGCTCTTAATTGTCTGAGATTTTAGTAGAAAAAGACAATAGTCATTCATCAGAGTTTTGGGGCTTCTTATAAACAGTGGTGTACCTAAGGCAAGATAGTGATGGTGACCAGCCTTGAGTGCAGGCACTAAGGGGCTATAATGTCTGTAGATAATTTATAATAAATAATAAACCTAAGTAAGAGTCCATCTGCTTTTTATTATCAACATGTGCCAGCAACTGTAAATAATATCTCTCTTAAAATTCCCTTCCTAAAAAATGTTGGGCCTAAGTTTTAAATAATCACCGTGGTTACTGATGAGCCAGGATGAACTGCACCATCCTTGATTTGTCACCACTCATTAATTTGATTTTCATAATGAAAGGTGGTGTCTTAGTTACAGCACCTATCATATATTTAGCACAATGCTAAGGAATAGAAATAGAAAGATGAATAAGACATAGCTCCCACACTCAAGTTGCCTTCAGTCTAGCGAGGAAACAGGCGCAGATGCAACTGAATAAAATATGGGCGATGTATTTTAATGGAGCAATCTCCAAAGTGCTTTGAGGATACAGAAGAGGAAGTGATTAGTTCTGCCTGGGGAATTCATTCAATACTTGTTCACAAATGTTTACTGAATGAGTTGCCTACACTGTGCCAGGTATACTGAAAAACACACAAGGTCCCTGTGTCATTAAAGCTTATTTTCTGACAGGACAATGCAGGTTACAGCACGAGTAAGCGAGGAAAATTCAAGCAGAGAAAAGTGCTTCAAGGTGCTCTAACAGAGAGGTCCTGGGAAGGGTGTTCAGAGACAGCCTCGTGTGGAGGTGATGTTTGGGCAGAACGATGACATGGTGACAGCAATGCAAAGATCAGGAGGAATGAGTGCTACGAAACCAAGAGGTGGTACAGGCCAGACCACATAGAAAGGAGGCTTGCAAACCTGGCTGTGCTGAGAATCATCAGGCAAATGCTGTATCCTGCATAAGTAATCTGGCATGAGGCCCAGGCATTGCTGTTTTGTAAAACCTCTACAGGAGATTCTCATGTGCAACCAGGGTTGAGATGCTATGGAGCATAATGGGAGAAGTAGGATGAAGACCACAGCAGGGTTTTAAGCAGGCCGGTGGCATCATCTAATTTACATTTAAGAATATCATGGTGCTTGGGTTATGTGCAGGAGCTACCACATGGAAGGCAAGAGTTAAAGCAAAGAAACAAATTAGAGGTTTTTGAGGTAGACCAGGGGAGAGATTCTGATGGCTTGGACCCAGGTGGAGAAGCATAGAATCACAAAAGACTTCACAGCGTTCTGCTGGACTTAGAAGGAAACGAAGGCACTTTTAGTTTTGATGGAAGAGTAGGAATGAGAGCATGGGAAAGGGATGAAACCTGGGATGGATCGTGGTACGGGAAGGGGTGTTGAGACTGTGGGAGACATGGGTTTAGAAAGATTCAGACGACTAGCATATTGGAGCTGCTAAACTGATAAACCTCTGAAAAAGTTAATCAAGGGCAGAAAAGTTAAGACTCTGCTTTAGGTGAATTGTTAAGTTGCAACACTTACCTTTGATTCCTCCTGGCCTTCCCCTTAAGTGATCTCTATCCCTTTTTAGGGTCTGTCTTTCATTGTTCATATTAGGAGGTTTTCCCAACCGGTGGAGCTATTTTCCTTGGTTGGCTTGAGATTTCTTCTGGTTTTCTCCTACCATTATTGTAGTGAGGCTTTTTATTTTCCGAGACCAAGTCTCACTCTGTCGCCCAGGCTGGAGTACAGTGGTGTGATCTCGGCTCACTGCAACCTCCGCCTCCCAGGTTCAAGTGATTCTCCTGCCTCAGCCTCCTGAGTAGCTGGGATTACAGGCACGCGTCACCACGCCAGACTAATTTTTGTATTTTTAACCGAGACAGGTCAGGCTGGTCTCAAACTCCTGACCCTGTGATCTGCCTGTCTTGGTCTCCTAAAGTGCTGGGATTACAGGTGTCAGCCACTGGGCTTGGCCTGTAGTGAGTTTTAATGCTCCTCTTTTCTCCCTATATATACTCTACTGCTGTAGAGTAGCAGTGATTAAACACAGAACGAGTCATAGAGCCTCCGAAGTAAGCTTTCACCCAAGCTTCAATGTGTTAATACACCATAGAGGCCATTTGCTGTAGGAGACCCCCAGAGTAGCACTTAAAGCTCAGGTTCTCGATTTCCTGGTTAATTATCTGATTAAATACTTTCCTTGGGCTTGTTCTCCTGCTGTGCAACTTTATGTCATGGAGACTATGTTGTACTGGCACCAAATTATGATTGCATGTGTTATAAAATCTCTTTTATTGTCTCTTTTCAGTGGGGGAATGGTGGAACTTTATGAAGTGAAGCTATGAAAACAGCTAGTGTTCTGTAAGGCTGAAATTGTCTAAAGGTTTTTGAGCTTAAGACATATATTTTCCAAAGTGAATGGCATCTGACATGTCTGATTTCTTTTCTGTAGCTTAGCAATCCATTGTCTTCATGCTATTATCTTTCTTCTCAGAGAATGTCCCGTCAGTGCCTATCTCTGTGGGGAGGCATTACATTATTGACCAAGAGCACAGGATGTGGAGGCAGACAGATTTGCCTTCTAACCACAGTTTTACCATTTACTTGCTGTGGTCCTGTGTGAGTTACTTACCTGCTCTGAGACTTGATATCCATATTATTTCACAGATCATCCCTAGACGAACAGCATCAGTATCACCTAGGGAATTATTAGAAATGCAGAATCTCAAGCCCATCCCAAATCCTACAGTATCACAATCGGCATTTGAGCAAGATCCTCAAGTGGTTCATATGCATATTACATTCTGAGAAGTGATTATCTAGAAATATCTTTGCTGTGTATTCAACTCTACCTGTAAACAGAAATAACTATTTCAGAAGAATGTCAACAGAGGAAAACTTGATAGTTGCAATTTTCAGTGTAGAGAGTTGTTTAAAAGAAGCTCATTTGTAAAAGACAGAAAAGATGAAGAAAGAAGGATAAACCGTTTTTGTCTTTGGAAAAGCAGATAGGCCTTAATTACCCCCTCAAATTTTGATATTCAGGTGGTCCCTCAATGTGTCCGTGCCCTGAGTTAGCATTGGAAAACACAGTGAAGGCAAAACTCTTTCATGAAGCCTCGAGTCACATTTTTGAGGCTGCTTACTTTACTTAGAATTGCCACCACCCACCCCATCTTGGAATACTCACTATTCTTGATAGAACTCACAGGAAAAACAGCTTTATAACAAGCACTGAATCTGTAAGCAAATATAGAAAGCTTAGACATTTCACAAACTCCTGATTTTCATTGACTTTATAACTGTCCCTACTTTTACTGAGTTAGGAGAAGGGGCAAAGAAGAAATAATGCGGAAGTTGAAGTTTCCGGAGTCATCCTTAATCACACCCACACTTGCCCTATCATTTTCTATTTGTGGTTGTCTTATGAATTTCTCAACTTTTGCTGTGTTATTCCCAGCACAGCTTGGATTTCTGGAGAAAATGCTTTCTAGTTCTTTAATCACCACTATTAATCTTTTTCTCTGATTTCTGTTTTTCAGCAGTAACACAATGTTTTTCACTTTTCTTTTGCTCCTTGCTGCCCTCACCACTCAGAATGTGACCTGAAAATGCTTTGCACAAATTTTGGATATAATTCTCCACAGTGGTGATTCATGAGTGACCTTCAGTTACCTTGAATTATGTTGTATTTCCCCTTGGCAGGTGGTGAACAGCAAAAGTTCTCACTCTTGTGTTAGGAAAAAAAAAAATTACTGTAAATAAAGAGTACTGTAATTTTCTTTATTAACTATAGCTACCAGTAATAGCCAGGGCAACATCGAGATACTAAACACAGTGATTCAGATCTGTTGTCCAATTGCTATCTGACTATTTCATCATACCATGTGAAGAGTTTGCATGAGAGGAGTGAGAAGAGAAGTCAAAGGCGTATAACTCAGGATAGGGTTGGTTATGCTGGAGCAACTGGCAACTCCAAAATCAGTCTCTTAACCTCATAAAATGTCATAAAAATTCTAAATTATGTGTCCAATGATGCCAGTTGACAGTGGTGCCCTTCTTATTGCAGATACTTAAGGATAAGATTTAAAAGGCTCCATTTTGACCCATGCTTTCTCAATCACCATGGCAGATGGAAAGGAATGAGGAGAATCCTTGATGGCTCTCCAAGTTTTTGCCCATAGTGACACATCATGTTCACCCATGTTGCACTGGCCAAAGCAAATCACACAGCTTATCATCAAATGGAGTGAAAAAGCATAAGCCTACTGTGTCCAGAAGAACAGCCAGATATACTTGGTGGCTGGTGCTCGTGACTATCTGAGACTATCAGACCCACAGATATCATGGGTTTCAGCTTTCCGATTTAATCACACACTGTTTTGTGAACTTAGTAAACCTTGAATTTCTCAACATGTATAATAGATATAACACCACCCGCCCTACTTACCTTATTAGGTTATTTTGAGAACCAAACTCACTAATATGTTTAAAAGGACTATGAATGCATCAGAGATTCTTTGTGGAAAGATTTTTAGCTCCAGCTACATGACTTTTTTCCACCTGTGCTCTATTGCATTGGCTGGGCAGTGGATGATATTGTTATTATTAAATCTGAATGCTCCTATACAAAATCCTAGTATGAGTTAATGGAACATCAAGAAGAGTGTTTTATATTATCAAAAGTGACACAAAATCTGAAAATGCAATACTGCTTTTGTTCTTAACATCAAGAATGTGGAGCTAGAATCAACTCCACCACTGCTGTCATTCCCGTGACTCTATACAACAACCACCCCCCCGCCCCGAAAATTTGTTCTGTGGATTAAAGATTTAGTTTGGAGAGAAGTCACTTGGGAGCAGTAAGCCCCAAGCTCATGATTGCATAACAATGGAACTACTTTCTAAGAAGTTTCTGGACAATAGAAGGGATTTGAACAGATATAGGGAGAAGGGGAAAAGGAAAGAAGATAAATTGAATAGATGGCTGGCAGCTAGAGAGGAACTTTGTAACAGAGTAAATGTATTTAATCAGAAATTTTAAGTTTTTCTGTATAACTTACCATTTGAATTTTCTTCCACTTCTCTCCTTATATTTTACAGAAAACGTAACACTGACTAACGTCTTGTGGAAGTGAAGTTTTTGTTTGTTTTGTTGGCTTTTCTTTGGCGGTGGGTGGGATTGGTGTACAAAATGCTGAGTATGGCCTCAAGTTAGATACAGGATGAGAATACAGGATGATTAGTGAGAAATTTACTAAAATATGTAACACCAAACATGATAAGAATGAAAAGAGAAATATTTTAGACAATAATCAAAGCCAACTAGTCAAGCAGACAGTTGTATAATTAAAAAGATAATTCAGTAGTTGTTGTATGTCCCTCTACTTTTTAATATTTGTTTGATTCTATGAATAACATCTTTGATTATTCACCCCTAGCAGAGGGTAAATTTAGTCATTCAGCTCCTGAAGGCCAGAGCAGTGGACATTGTGTCAGAAGTCAGAGGACTAGTACTAGAACTGAACTGAAAGGAGACTGTAAGTTTAAGACAGAAAGTGAGTATTTAACAGATCTTCTAAACCAGAGGCACTGGAGGTGAGAACAAGGACCAAGCACAGAGGCAAAGAGGAGTTAAACCAGTGACTAGATTGGAACAGGTGAAGTGAGAGGTAATTTAAGTTGATTCTGGAAACAGGACTTGGTGCATCTCCATTGGCCAACTCAGTGCTCCTAAAGTTGCTGGAACAGAACAGACACTAGATACATATTGGCCTTTTGGATTTCACTCATCATTAACTTTTCAACAGGTTTTTAATTCACAAAGCATCTGGGGTGTATAATTGCTTACCTAACAGTGTCCATTACATGGTTGGAAGATAACCAGGACAGAGATAAACTAGGGAAAGATGGAGTGCTCTTCAGGCCATTTCAAGTGCTGAAGTAGAAAACGTGGATGAGTAAAAATGCCCAGCAAAATAGCAATGTCATGGTGTCAGGTCCTAGCACGATCACTTGTGAGCTATATGACTCAAGCTAAGTTACTTAACTTCTATGAGTGAAAGTTGACCCATATAAAGGGATAATAACAATAAACTCTTTACTTACATTACATGATTATTGGATAGGGTACCAAAGAAAACCATTGAGGTATATGATGGTTAATATTGAGTGTCAACTTGATTGGATTGAAGGATGCAAAGCATTGCTCCTGGGTGTGTCTGTGAGGGTGTTGTCAAAAGAGATTAACATTTGAGTCAGTAGAGTGGGAAAGGCAGACCCACCCTCAACCTGGGTGGACACAATCCAAACTGCCAGTGAAGCCAGAATAAAAGCAGGCAGAAGAACGTGGAAACACTAGACTGGCTAAGTCTTCTGGCCTCCATCTTTCTTCCATGCTGGATACTTCCTGCCCTTGAACATTAGACTCCAAGTTCTTCAGCTTTTGGACTCTTGAACTTACACCAGTGATTTGCCAGGGCTTCTCAGGCCTTCAGCCACATACTGAAGGATGCAAAGTCGGCTTTGCTATTTTTGAGATTTCGGGACTCAGACTGTCTTCCTTGCTCCTCAGCTTGCAGATGATCTATTGTGGGACTTCACCTTGTGATGGTGTGAGTCAATACTCCTTAATAAAATCCCTTTCATATATACATTTATCCTATTAGTTCTGTCCCTCTAGAGAACCTGTCTAATACAAGGTCTTCTTTTTAAAATGCATAAACTGTTGTGCAAACAGCATACTTTCCTACTTCCACATCTCACTTGGGTGTTTCTTTTGCACAGGCTTTGCCCCAGATCTCTGTAACGTGGAGATTAGTGTGGAGTAAGAGTTAACTCTTATCTTCATGCCTAAACTTCAGAGGTGTTCTCTGGCCATCACCTTCCTCCCTAGTTTTGTAAGATGTCCTTTATTTATTATATCATAAACCACATTGTATCATCATTTCCTAATGTCATTTTTATAATGGAAAGTCAGTCTCAGCATATTAAAGAGCTAGTCTTATTCTCTAAAAATGTATTTTAGTTATGAATAATTCTTGCAAAAGAACACTTGGTGCTTATTATTACTTAAAAACTTAACAAACATGAGGCTGAAGATAGATATAAACTGATTATCGCCATTTTGACACCAAGTAAATCTCCCTGAAATCAATTAGCTGCTTACTAACTCAGTCAAGACCAAGCCAGAATCTACTCCTTTAGTTTGATCACAAACACAAAAGAAAGTGTGGAGGCATAAATTGTGGATTCATCCTTGATTATAAACTTATCATATAGACAATTTAGACTATACTTATGTTTTATATTTTAAAATAAATCATAAAAGTGAACATCTAACTCAATTTTTTGGAGAGATTTTTCTAACCCATAGAATATGTTTTGGGCCTCCCAAGGGTCTAAAAACCACAGTTTGGGAGATTGTCCTGGAGACTAGGTAGAACAGAGAGTAAGAAAGATAAGATCGGGAACCTGGCCAACAGGTTTATACCTGTTATTCCAGCACTCTGGGAGGCTAAAGTGCGAGGATTATGTGAGGTCAGGAGTTCAAGACCAGCGTAGGCAGCATAGCGAGACCCTGTGCCTACAAAAATTTTAAAAAATAAAAATAAAAAGGGCATAGTGGTATGCACCTGTAGTACTAGCTACTTGGGAAGCTGAGGGGGCAGGATCACTTAAGCCTAAGGTTTTGAAGTTACAGTGAGTTATGATGGAGTTTCTGCATTCCAGTCTGAGTGATAGAGAAAGGCCCTGTTTTGTTTTGTATGTTTTTGTTTGTTTTAAAATAAGAAGCTAAGTAACTCTCCTACAGCAAAATATTTTTACAGAATTCTGAACCAGCCCTGTGAAGTGATGATGGTTGGCAGATAATTTGCAGAAGAACTCCGAATATAGTGGACATAAAAAGATTTATTCTGGATTACAAGTAAATGCCATCCAGACAGTCAAGACAGATGTAATTACCGCAAACTGGTGAAGACAGAGGAAGAAAAGTAATTTTTTTTGTTCAAAGATTATTGCTTGAAATTTCCTTACGGCTAGGCAACACTGGACACTGATTTGATTTTTATTGCAATGCAGTGATAACAAAGTCACATATCATTAAGTTTCCACAGAGGACATTGAAAGGAAAAGTCTCTCTTTTTTAGATGTTGTTACTTAAACATTGGTCTTTAGCCAGGGTCAAGAGATTTCTTTGCCAGCTTCCTGGCTTTCCTGAAGCCTCCAGAGTTGGTCTCTCTAAGCAATATGCCTGCAGGACAGGGAGGAGCAAGGTTTGACAAAACTAGCCTGTGTGACTTCCCTAACCTGAGAATACTTTCAGTCTCAAGAAATGCGCAGGACTGGATTTAGAGAGAGAACGGTTGTTATCTCTGAGAATAAAGTGAGGGGTGCACCCAAGCACGGGCATGTTTGGTGAGTCTTCTCATCCTTGGCTTTTTGCACTTATGTTTCTTAATTATGTTTTAATATAACACACATGCAGTACTTTGTAATTAAAGCCAAAACACAAAAGATCACTGCAAAGCAATTCTAAAACTCCTTAATATCCTTCCTCTATTTTCTTGTGGAATGGTAGCAGCCATTCAAATGGAAGAAATGACCTTGTTTAAGCAAGAAGACCCCTTGCCTGTAAAGGACCATATTGCCATTACTTCAAAATCAGCTACTGCTTGACCACTGGGGTAGATTACTTTTGAATACTTTCCCCAAGAGGGCTTCTCATTAAAATGGCTTTGCCTCAAGAGCTAATGTAGAAACACATTTCATTCATTAATTACCTCATGGGTAGAAATTGCTTCCTAAACTTTATTTGGAAGCAATTTTCTCCCCTTAACTTAATTTCCTTTCGTTCACCAGGTTCAATTGCCTGTGATGAATACAAAAAAGAAAAAAAACAGTTTGTGATCCGAAGCTCCCCAGCAACAAAAATTGCATTTCTCAATTAGGCCTGTTATTAACCACCTTTTCTACTTTATGTAAGGATTTACAACCCATCTTGAAATCGCAGACCTTTTATGTTCTCTCCGAGCTTGGACTTTTTTGGACCTATTTTAACACAATGGATGTTAATGTGTCGGCATTCGATAAAGCAATGGGCAAAAATAATCTGAGAGGTGAAATATAAATGTATTCAGGCTGACCTAAACCCATAAAACTTTAAAATCATAAATAGGTTGACATTATAGCTTATCAATTAGCTTATCGCTAATTCCTACTCTAGAGAAACGTGTATTGAATTGGTAGCTCAATTTTGCTACCAACTATTAAGAAATGTCAGATGGAGCTCAGAAAAGTAACCTCACGTGGCATAATTCTATATCTGCCACTTGCATCCCTCTTTGAGGAGGAATACATTCTACCTTTCAGAATAGGTATGAGTATGGATCATTGATTCAAGAAAATCTCTAAACCTCCTCTTGACCTTTAATTTTGACTTAGATCTAGCAAGGTGAAAGAAGCTTATTACTCTGGGTTTTCCAGAAAAACACAAACAAATACGATCTCTCTCTCTGTCTCTCTCTCTGTTTCTCTCTCTCTCTCTCTGTCTTTTTCTCTCTCTCCCTCTTTTTCTCTCTTTCTCTCTCTCCCTCTCTCTTTCTTTCTCTCTCTCTCTCTCTCTTTCTTTCTCTCTCTCTCTTTCTTTCTCTCTCTCTCTCTCTCTCACACACACACACACACACACACACACACACACACAAGCATATCTGGGAGATATTGCAGTTTCAATTTCAGACTATCACAATAAAATGAATATTTCAATAAAGCAAGTCATACAAATGTTTTCATTTCCCACTGCATATAAAAGTTATGTTTATGCTATACTGTCAGTGTGTAATAGCATCATGTCTAAAAGATCAATGTACGTACCTTAATTAAAAAATACTTTTTTGCTAAAAAAAAGCTAAAAATCATCTGAGCCTTCAGAGTGTCATAATCCTTTTGCTGGTGGAGGGTTTTGCCTCCATGTTGATTGCTGTTGACTGACCAAGGTGGTTGTTGCAACAGAATTGGATGGCTGTGGAAATTTCTTAAAATAAGACAATAATGAGGTTTGCCAGATCAATTGACTCTTTCTTTCATAAGATATTTCTCTGTAGCATGTGATGCCCTTTAATAATGTTTTACTCACAGTAGAACTTTTGTCAAAACTAAAGACAATTCTTTTAAACCCTGCCACTGCTTAATCCACTAAGTTATGAAATACTCTAAATCCTTTGTTTTCACTTCATCAATGTTTATAGCATTTCACAGGAGTAGATCTCATCTCAAGAAACCACTTTCTTTGCTCATCATAAGAAGCACTTCCTCAGCCATTCAAGGTTTATCCTAAGATTGCAGTATTTAGTCACACCTTCAGGCTCCACTTCTAATTCTAGTTCACTTGCTATTCCTACAACATCTACAGTTACTTCCACCCCCGAAGTTTTGAACCCCTTAAAGTCATCCATGAGGGTGAGAATCAATGTCTTCTAAACTCCTATTAATGTTGATACTTTGGCCTCCTCCCATGAGACAAAAATGTTCTTAATGGTATCTAAAATGGTGGATGCTTTCCAGAAGGTTTTCAATTTAATTTGCCCAGATCCATCAGAGAAATTACTATCTATGGCAGTTATAGACTTATGAAATATATTTCTTAAATAATAACACTTGAAAATTAAAATGACTTCTTGATCCATAGCTTGCAGAATGGATGTTGTATTAGCAAGCAAAGAACAGTGCACTTATCTCCTTGCTCGTCTGCATCAGAGCTTGTGGGTGACTAGATGCATTGTCAATGAGCAGAAATATTTTGAAAGGAATCTTCTTTTCTTAGCAGTAGATCTCAATAGTGGGTTTAATATATTCAATAAACTATGCTGTAAATAGATACGTTGTTACCCAGGCTTTGTAGTTCCATTTATAGAACAGAGATAGAGTAGATTTAGCATAATTTTTAAGGGCTGCTATAGTTTGGCTCTGTGTCCCCACCCAAATTTCAGGTCAAATTGTAATTCCCATGTGTCAAGAGAGGGACCTGGTGGGAGGTGATTGGATCATGGGGGTAGATTTCCCTCATTCTGTTCTTGTGATACTGAGTTCTCAGAAGATCTGATGGTTTAGAAGTCTGGCACTTTCTCTCTCTCTCTCTCTCCTCTCTCTCTCTCTCTCTCTCTGCCTTGTGAAGATGTGCCTTGCTTCCCCTTCACCTTCTGCCATAATTGTAAGTTTCCTGAGGTCTCCCCAGAATTTTCTCTTTCTGCTACATAGTCAGGCTGCAAATTTTCCAAACTTTTGTGCTCTGTTTCCCTTTGAAACATAAGTTCTAATTTCAAACCATCTATTTCTTCATGCATATGAGCATACATTTTTAGAAAAAGCCAGGTTACATTTTGAATGCTTTGCTGCTTAGAAATTTCTTCCACCAGATATCCTAAATCATCTCTCTCAAGTTCAAAGTTCCACAGATCTCTCTAAACTTTCCCTCATCTTCCTGCCTTCTTTTGAGCCCTCGAAAGCGTTCCAACCTCTGCCTGTTACCCAGTTCCAAAGTCACTTCCACATTTTCAGGTATCTTTGTAACAATATCTCACTCCTGGTACCAACTTTCTGTATTAATTCATTCCCACACTGCTATAAAGAATTACCTCAGAGTGGGTAACTTAATAAAGATTGGCAGAAGGTGAAGGGGAAGCAGGGCATGTCTTCACAAGGCAGCAGGAAAGAATGAGGGGGATTTGCCACACTTTTAAACCACCAGATTTTGTGAGAACTCAGTCACTATCATGGGGGAAATCTGCCCCCATGATTCAATCACCTTTCACCTGTTCCCTCCCCTGACACGTGGGGATTAGAATTCAATATGAGATTTGGGAAGGGCAAGGGATAAAATGATATGGCTTGGCTGCGTAGCCACACAAATGTATATGCACACACACACACACAGGTACTTCATCTCATTGTGTGTCTCATATATATATACACATGTATATACACACACACACATACACACATATATATGTCCAAACTGGAACTTATACCATCAGTTCTCTTCGTTCTCAGGTGTTCAGACTCACACTAGTGTTATACTATCAGCTTTTCTGGGTCTGATATATATCAGAGCTGTTATATATCCCAATAATTTCCTCATCTTCATCCAAGACCACCTCAGCCTGAACTTCATTGTCCAAAAACACTGGCAGCTTTTCTGGGTCTGATATATATAAGAACTGAGAAAAGCTGATGGCATAAGTCTAATGTGAGTCTAAAGGCCTGAGAACCAGGAGAGCTGATGGTATAAGTTGACTCTGAATGCAGAAGACCAATGTCCCATTTCAAAGAAAAACAGAGAACCAATTCTACCTTTCTTAGCTTTTTTGTTCTCTGCAGGCCTTCATTGGATTGGATGAGGCCACCCGTATTGGGCAGGTAATCTGCTTTACTCAGTCTGCTGATTGAAATGTGAATCTTATCCAGAAACACCCTCACAAACACACTCAAAATAATCTTTAACCGAATATCTTGGCACCTTGTGTTCCAGTCAATTTGACACATAAGGTAAACCATCACTGAAGCCTTGATCCAACAACTGATCATAGAGAAAAAGGAAAGAATATTTATTTAGATAGAGAGAAAGAACCAAGCAACTGAGGGAGTTGGGTTTTTTTTTTTTTTTAAATAAACTTTCTTATTGACGAGTAATGTTTTTTTCTAATCATATACCAAATGTACATTAATGGTCATTGAAATAAGCAGAAGTTTATACGTACACAAAACCTTTATTATATCCAAAAGTTGACATATAAGGTAAACCATCACTGAAGCTTTGATCCCAATAACTGATTTTAGAGAAAAAGGAAAGAATAACTTATTTAGATAGAGAAAGAGAACCAAGCAATTGAGGGAGCTGAGGGTTTTAAATAAGCTTTCTTGTTGATGAGTAATGCTCTTTCTAATCAAATACCTAATATCCATTAATGTTCATGGAAATAAGTGGAAACTTATGTACACAAAAACTTTATTATATCAAAAATTTATATACAAACAGGACATGTACCACATAATAATACCACTAAATTTGCATGTATATTTAGGTATAAGCCATTAATTTTTGTAAATAGTATGTTGGTTTCAATTACTTTATGAATGTTATTATTTTAATAAATGTCCTGTCTTTGAAGCTCGTTAAATTCATTCCATTAGCTTGATATGTAATATTGCCACAAATTACTAGATTATAAAAACTCTGATTTTATATTTATAAACAAAATGATAAACTCCTTCAGAAATATATATGGCTTATACATGTATTTAAAATGTTTGACTCACCATGACTCAAGTTTACCTATATATCAAACCTGCACACGTACCCCTGAACTTAAAATAAAAGTTTAAAAATTACATTTGACTCTTTTAATAATGAAAGACACGAAAACTAAATCATTAGCCCTCCATTCCATCCTAAAACACAATGATGTGTTAATAGGAAGGACAACCAAATACTATGGCAAGTAGCAGTGCATTTCTGCTCTTACCAGTTAAGCCCCACACATACTATATGTTTGTTCTCAAACCATTTTATAACAGCAATACTTGTCATTATAATCACATAATTTAATTACATGCTGCTAGAGGAAAAAAAGTGGTATTTCCATGAAAGTTAGTTGAGTGCATAGAAAGTTTTACTAAATGTAAGTCAGGGAAAAAAATGGTTGATATTGAATTACATATAGGTGAGATAAACTGTAAGAGAAAGGGAAACAATAAAAATCTAGAAGGACTATGCATTCACAGTACTTTTGGTTTTCTCTCCCCTTTCACAGAATAGAAAATAAAAATCATAGAAGACGACTTATGGGAGTGGATGACTTCTTGCATAAGTATGACTTATACAAGAAGATCTGATCAGTTATTTAGAAAGAAAAAAAAATTGAAAGATTTCAATCCTGATGGAAATCCAAATTTTGCCATGTAGGGTTTCTAATAACATACTTCAATAATTTATGTTTAGCCTGTATGAAGCAACACTTTGTTGTTTGATGTTTGTATTAATTTGCAGCAAATCTCATTAACTGGCCCATCTTTGATAACAGTTTTTAATTTTTCTAGCTGATAATGAGTATGAGTGATAATGTTATATTCACTATTCACTCACCTCATTTCTCCTCTATATTTCCCCAACTCATTGACATGGTGCTTGCCCGTGTGACTGATTTTAGCCAACGGAACGTGAATAAAAGTGATAGGGCGTCAGTTCTTAGGTAAGGCCTTAAGATGGTTGGCTCATTCCTACAAGCCCTCTTGAGCATCTGACACCCACCAAGAGAAGATCATGCCCCAGACTGATCATCAGCCTGAGTTTTCCTTCAGTCCGAGTCTCAAAATGAGAGACACATGCAGAAAACCTGAATCCAACCAGCAGCCTGTAGTCTGGTGATGAGTCCCACTGAATGGAGTGACACCGAAGCTGAGCTGTAGCTAACATGCAGAGCAGCGATGAGTGAAAATTAACAAAGTGTTGTCAAAGCCATTGAATTTTGTATTGTTTGTCACACAATATTTTTGCATCAAAAGCTGATTAATCCAGCTTTTAACCAATTTTGTGACTAGCCTACACTTTTAAATACTTTTTTTCATGCTAGCATGTGTATTTAGTACTCCTTTTTTTTCCCACTAAAGATGTTACTTGCCCTTAAAATTTTTTGAATGGATATTATTTAGAACTACATCTCTTTTTGCAACACCTCCAGAACAATACTTTCAAATGTGTTTGTAATTCACTTGGATTTGCTTTAACAGACACATGTCCAAAATAGGAAAACTGCCCATACATGAAAATATTAGGAATAAAGGCATCTTAATATATTTTAAATAGGTTTAAATGTCTAAGTGACTCATCTATTATTTTTATGACTTCTTGCATTATCCCAACTTTTTAATTTAACCTACAACTAGTCACAATAGTATTTTATATGAATATTATTTATTGTATTAAAATGGCAAAGGATATATACTTGTTATTAGAGAAAGTATGAAGAATTGGGCAGTCTCCATATACTCTAATAGCTGAAGAACAGACCTTTGAAAGTGGTAAGCAATGTGTCTCTGGTCACACGGTAAAACATTTGGAAGGAGCCATTCTGTCCTTTTGTTTGCGATACCCAGCACAGGACTTGGTACATTTTTGACAATTGGTAAATATTTCATGAATGAAAGAATGTACATGCCTGAATGCTGGCATGGATACAACTCTCTAAGAATGTATTTATTGATGCTTTTTCTCATACTCTTGCTTGCTTTCTCATGGGAGTATAGTTGTTCCTATAAGTATACCAGAGACAAAAAGAAAAGGTATCAGGAATAATAAAAAGAAGAGAACCGACTGATTCACTGATCGACTAGTTTTTTCATAGTCTATTGATTAAATGTCAAATAATATCCATAAAAATTGAAAATCTGCATGCAATCTGCCTTCCTACAATCAGAACATTTCCAAAAATATTTACTTCTGTCTAGTGTGCCTGAACCCATCTATTTCTATCAGTTGAGTTGTAGGCTTACAAGTATATTCATTGTAAGCTTGATTATACTAGTGAATAATTATAAACAACATAAAATGCCTGACTATAGGGAATTTGTTAAATCTATCATGGTGCATACATGCAATGAAATACAGCATGTCTTGCATTTAGTAAGAGCCCAATAAATATTGTTGACTCACTGACTGCAGTCATTAAAATCAAGGTTGTAAATGTATATTTATTGACATTGAAAAAAATCCGTAACATGTTAAGTCAGGCTAACAGGTTACCAAGCGGCATGTATAACAATTCTATTTCTATGTGAGGAAAAACAACATACATATATTTGTCTGTATACATAAAGAAAGTTGAAGGATTTTTACCTGAATGTTAAGGGTGGTTATTTCAGAGGCAGATATTTGTGTTGTTTTCTCTTTTCAACTTAATGTTCTTCCATTATTTCCTGATTTAGTTTACAATGATCATATATTATTTTATAATTATAAAAACAAAAAGACAACGTAACTTTGAAAAAAGTTCCATATGTAAAGCGTTTGGGAATGGACTATGTATAAAGCCAAGTCAGCTACAAATGGGTAGCTTAAAGATAAGGAAAGAGGGAGTTCTCCAGTGTCTGGTTTGTCATGTTGTTTATGGGTGAATTTATAAGTGACATAGGTGGAAGAGGGGCTGGAAAATTTAGATTTTTCTACTAGATCCACAGTCTATACTGAACTCTACCTTCATACATAGTAATGGTTCATCACTTATCCTACAAACATGGCAAAGAAGGTATTTTTGCACATTATTCCTTAGGCTACTAACAAGAAAATAAAAATCAGAAAGAGACAGGAAAAGTATAATTTTAAAACTGAATCAGTTCTCTATTGCCCAAATCCTCTCCCCAGAAGTCAAATTCCTAGAAAATACACAGCACGCCCAGTGTATGCGATGTGATTTTAATAAACTGTTGTCATTTATCTAAAATTCAAATTTAACTGAGCATCCTGTATTTTTATTTGCTGAATCTGGCAATTGTACTGACCAAGAGTAACTCTGGCCTCATTTGCTCATTTAGTAGGAAGTAATCAAATCTGCCTGCAGGATTATTGTGAGTGTATCAGAGGTATCTCTTTTACTTCCCTTCTCAACTCTTAGCTTTTATGTCAACACTGACTCTGCCTTGGTTCATCCAGCCTTAACACTGACAGCTTGTAGTGTAGCAGCTTTGCTTTTCTGTATGAGGTCTATTAGGGCCATTCTCATTCTATCCTCAATAGAAGAAGATAAATACTGGTACTTTTGCTACGTAGAACAAAAAAAAAAAAATCCTATTTTTTTTTTTTGTCTTGCTCTACCTTCTGCCCCCAGCCAAGAAGGCACTAATGATATGATTCTAATCAATCCCCATTATTATCTCTTGGTATGAGATGGCGTTTTTCAAAGCGTATGTTTCCTACTGCCACACAGTACTGCATAATCCATCATCCTGAAACATAATGACTGAAAATAATAAGATTAATTTTGCTTACAAGTTTGCAGACTGATGGTTAAGGCTGAACTTGGCTGGGCAGTTCTGGTCTCTGCTGGGGTCACACACATGTCTGGCATTTGGCCGGCTGTTGGCTGGAGCAACAGGGGCCACTCACCCATGCATTTTCCATATTTCATCAGGCCATCCTGGTCATGTTCTCATGGCAGTGGTAAAGGTGCAAGAGTACAAGCGGAAATATTTGAGCACTAGCCTTTACTAAGTACTTGCAACTTGGTCTCTTTGGCACAATATTAAGTCAGTGAGCTATCTTTGCTAATGCTCAAACAACCAAGTGGCTCAATATGGGATTCTTAGAATTGTTCACATTTGAAGAACAACCTATTCTTAGGCATCCCAGATGCACCTAATGAAACCAATAGTCCAGCATCTCCCCAAAGAGGGCCTAGCAATAGTTCTGCTTGGAACTAAATGCGGTTCACATTTTCATACTCACAAATTGATTTTCAGTCTGACCAGGCAACTGTAGCACTGTTTCTTAGTGAGTCCATCAAAATTATAAATCTATTTAACCTTTTTCCCTTAAACTTCTATTAACTACACAATATGCACTGCATAGATAATGTTAACACAGAATGAAATGGAAAATAAGGTCTTCATCCATCCCTAATCTAATTGTAGCAACTTGCTGATAACTAATGAAAAGACCAGAAAGTAATCATTTCCTCTTTTGAATGAGGAAGAGTTTTGCAGCTTGACTGCAACTATCTGAATTGCAAGCTCCATTTGTTGAAACTAACATGAAAGCAGTACATTTGACTCTTCTGAAAATCACTATGTGAAATTGTTTGAAGACTATTGTAGAAATTTATATTCATCTTTACCTTCTCATAATCATTGTTATATCATACTTTATAACAAAACAAATATCCTGAATTTTATAAAATTAAAGCAGAATAAAATGTTATTATTAAGGTCTTTCTTGGATGTTACCGGCAATTAACATTTAAATGAAGATTTAAATTATCCATAGCACAAGATTGAGGGAAACAATTACATTTAATTAAATTTATAACTCTCAATGATCAAAATAGAAATATAACAAGAATTGCTTACTATTTTTTTCTTACAGAATAAAAGACAATTTTAGTATTTTATTATTTTTCTATATATTTGATACTATATTAAGATTATGCATATAAATCCAGAAAAATGGATAAATTCTTTTTGATTTTTGATTCTGGTTATGTGAGCATATGTGTATCCCATATTACCAAATATACATAATGTAGAGAGTTTTATTGTAGTCAAGTGAAGTGCAATGTTGTCACTGAAGAGACATGTTTAAAAGTATTTTTGAAGGTTTAGCTTGAATTCTGTGAATTACCACCTGTTTATACCAACTAATCATGTAGCACTGTCAGAAAAGATTTTTCTTCTTGTTTAGGCATACCAATTACACTCTAAATACTTTTTGAAAGAAAAGAAAAGCTAGTTGTGACAGTGTAAAAGGAATCTTGGACTTGGTGTCTGTGTCCTGCTTTGAATCTCCAAAACTTGTTAGTTGTATGACCTTGGACAAATGTCACCAGAGCTTTGTTTGTCTGCAGTTTCATGAAACGGTGGAAATAAAACAGTGGCACACTGCAAGAACTCAATCAGCTCTTACTGAACAACTGAAAGAGAAGGCACAGAAAGAAAATAAACAATGAGTTTCCCACCTACATTTTACTATGGAAATACCCTCTGGTTTTCATTGTCAATTGACTTTTTCTGGATTCAGGCATGAACAAGATCAATAATTTCTTCCTTGTTCTATAATATGGATAAGCAACAAATGGTATGGGAATTAACTGCAAAAATGCATTTGTGAAACTATTAGTCTAAACAGAATGAGATTATTGTATCAATGCTGTCTCTAAAATGTAGATGAAGGATTTGTCCTAAAACAGTTTATACAAATACCTTGAATTATTAGAAACAATCATGGTTACTGATTATTCTAAATTTCTAGGGAGTGATATACACTTTCAAAATCTGCCAGAAGCTTTAGACTTACTTTACAGAACAACAAAAAATGTATACATAAACACACTCCCTTGGACATCCACAGGCCTAAGTGGTCAAGCTTGGTATCTGTGATTTCAGAAATATTGATATTCATTGTCTTCCATGAAATAAAAATGCATTTTGCCTCTCGATGTGTATGACAGTTAGCTAACTATAGAACTTTAGGGGACAGGCGATGATAGTGACAGGGGGCAGACAAATCTTAGGCAAGTGCGGCGGGTCCCCAGTAAAACCCCACCTTCAATCCAAAAACAGCCTGAAGGCTGAAAGACTACACTGCTGGTTCTGGATGAAACCCTCAACCCAGAGTGAGAACATCTGTTCCTGTTTGGCCCCCACTTTCCCAATTGGTTCTTTTTGAATAATGCTTTTTAAGTGATCAAATGTTGGCTTTTCTAATACTACCTCTGACCTGCCTCTCCCCTTTATGCTCCAAGGAGGTTTGAAACAAACCAAAAACTCATTCAAAACAACAACATTCAAGATTCATAATATTTTAAAAAATGAATAAGTGAAACGTACCTTTTAAACTTTTAAAATCAGTAACATTTTTCTCAATCTAATGGAACCAAAGCAAGAATGGATCTAATGTCAGATAAAAGTAAAAGGCATAGTGTAAAATGCATATTTCTCTAAACAGGATCAGTAGTCCATACAAGAAGGAAAGCATATCCTCTACCTCTTCCTGTGGCAGATACTCTTGGATACTTGAAAACCAGCCTCATTTTTTTCTTGCCAGAAGATTCCACCTACCACTACAGAGGCTGAAAATACGGCAGGAGATAGAACACTGGGCAGTGAGACAGAAAAGCAGTTTACACCGACTTTTAGGAAATATTTATTTTTCCTTGAATGAAAGCATTAGGAGAGAAGAAATTGCTGCCGCTTCCTTTCTACTTTTGGATGTTGTCCTATGAGTATAATAGTTGCACAACTGCAGTCACTTTGTGACCGTGAGTTGAAGACCAAGAGACACTGATACAGAATTCTGATAACTGATATTGCTGAGTCACTTAAGCCACCCTAATTTGCATATCTATAGACTCTTCACTGTGTGGGAAAAATTAGCCCATACTGTTTATAAATTCTTTTTTTGGTGGCTATTTTGTTCCTTGTGGCCAAAAACACACTATTGAACCTCTGATGCAGGATTTTTCTCAGTCACTTGTCAGCTGGTGACCCCTGACTGGTGACGCCCTTGCGCAGGCCTTGCTTGGGCTCAGGTTTGCCGCAGGAGACACCCTGTCCACTCGGCCTGGTGGACTGTGACCAGTGGCACTCCGGCATTGATCCCACAGCCAACATAACTATACACTGAGCCCCTGGTGGGAGGGGGTGTGTCAGGGAGCAAGTGTGTGGCCCAGCTGGGCACTCCAAGTGCTGGCACAGAAGCAGGCTCCGTGTGGTGCTTGCAGCTGGACC
Source organism: Macaca fascicularis (assembly GCF_037993035.2). Lineage (NCBI taxonomy): Eukaryota > Metazoa > Chordata > Mammalia > Primates > Cercopithecidae > Macaca > Macaca fascicularis. Next base: position 52,299,834 of record NC_088390.1, read on the forward strand.
AGGCATATCACAAGCCACTCCTGTGGTATACCCCAGCATCCAGAATAGGGAGACATGGTGATGCTTAGGCAGGGGTGCCCATGACCCTAAAGCCCCAGAGGAGATGTGATGTTACAGCGTGCTAATTAGCTCTTTTAGTCCTCCCATCCACACCCCAACAGACAGCAGCATGTTAACAGCTCTGTCAGCCCTTTGCCCTGCTCTGGTGTCTACAGCTCCAAGGCTGGCTCAACCCTGCCACTGCTTTCATTGCATGGGGTGGCTACCATCCACTGATAAAGGGCATAGGGCCATGATATTACAGCCTGCTCTGTACCCACGTTTGGTGGGTCCCAAGCTCTTGTCCTGTGTCCAAGAATAATGAGAATATGCTGACAATCGAAGAGTGAGGAAGGGGGAGAAGAATGTTTTTGAGTGACGAAACACCTCTCAGCAGAGAGGGGATGCGCAGGTGGGCAGCCACCTGAAGTCACGTGGTTTCTCTCACAGTGTGGCTGAGAGTGGGGTTTTTATGGACAAAGAAAGGGGAGGAGCAGGCCATAGTTAGTATTAAAAAAGGTGACATTCTGTCATTTAAAAAGCATTATTCAAAAAGAACCAACCAGGAAAGGGCAGGCAAACAGGAACAGACGTTCTCACTCTGGGTTGCGGGTTTCATCCAGAACCAGCAGTCTAACCTTTCAGCCTTCAGGCTGTTCTTGGATTGAAGGTGGGGTTTTACTGGGGACCCACCCTATCTGCCTAGGATTTGTCTGCCTCCTGTCACTATCACCACCTGTTCCCTAAAGTTCTATAATTAGCTGACTGCTATACACATCAAGAGGCAAAATGCATTTTTATTTCATAGAAGACAATGAATATCAGTATTTCTGAAATCACAAATACCATGATGGAGATTCTTGATGGTAAGTAATGACAGAGATAGCCTATGATGCTACTGTTTTGGTTCCAACAGGGAAATTCTTTTTCTGCTTCAGAGACTCTCTAATCCCATCCCTTGGCAGAGGATTTGTTATAAAGCAAGCTTGACCACTTAGGCCTATGGATGGCTGAGGGAGTGTCTGATTTGTGACGTGATGGAGAAAGGGAGGGAGGGAGGAAGGAAGAGAGAGAGAGAGAGAGAAAGAACAGATAATAAAAGCTAGAAATACCAGATCAGAGTAGGTAATACGTGTTGTGATCCGAATGAATTCTGAAGTTTTAATTTTATGTGTTTCTGCAGTGCATGTTTGTGTGGCTATGCTGTTTCTTTAAAAGGTTTGTATAGAAGGAAATAACAATGGTGACAGTAATTTAGCTAAAAACAAAACAAACAAACAAAACCCAGGTGTGCTCTTGCCCAGGAGGAAGTGAGGATAGCCTACATTTTCTTTTTCATTTTATACATCACTTGGAACTTACTGCAGTGATTCCACAAAGTCAGGAGGCTTTAAAAAGTTAATGAGAAATATATAAGAAAAGCCTGTTGTGTGCTATGTTTGAATATCTTGTAACGTCCAGGCTTTGTTACCCAGGGGAGCAAGGTTGTTTTAATGGCTTTCATTTTTATTGCACTAGATTTGCAGAAAGCACTCTAAACCTTCCAAGTTAATAAAGAAAAAGTATTGTGACCCTTGGTAGGCAAACAACATTATTTCAGCACTGGAGTTTTTAAAGATTCTTCTTCTATTATTTGACCTCAAGGACTTTACATTCATTGTTGCAAATTCATAATGCTAATTGAGTTAAACCGTGGCATGGATTTTGATATTTTAGTACTATACCCTACTTGATCACAAAGGCCTGGATAATCAGGTTCACCCTTAACCATGACTTCTTGTGACTTCTTTCGTGTTGGTTTCTTGTAAAGTCAGTTGAATTGTATATTCGAGGTTAATTAATATGAATATATTTTTCTCTCCAACTAATTAAAAATCCCTTGAAGGTAGAGACTCTATGTTATATTTTTCTGTTTCCTCCAGAACAGGGTTACCTAAAGAATGTTCCATGGAAAACCACTTCCTTGGGAATGCCAGTAAATATTTTTTTAAAAGTTATCTTCTTAAATAAGGTAGAAAAAACTGTTTGCTTCTTTTTAAAGCAAATCGTTATAAAGTATAACACTTCAGAACATTTAAAATGCAAACATACCCCACATCCCCGAGCTAGGTACATATATGTGGAATTTCCCAAACATAGCTGGACATAAACTTTTTTTTGGAGAGGGAGGGGCAAGTGGGGTGATAAGATACCTCTTAAGATAAAATATTCATTGTGAAATGTTCCTCTGTAATACTTATAATCTGAAAAATCATCTTTATATAAATAATATCTTGATTTAAGTGTTTAAAGAAATATTTAAATGTATGGTTTTATAAAAGCAAGAAACAAATTTGTTGGAAATAGCTGACTCACATTTAATGCATTATTTAAAATTTATGTAAAGTGTTCATAGGCAAAGATTTCTAGTGAATAGCCAGTAAATCTTGGGACATCCTGCTTCCAGTATGGTGATTAGCTTATATCATTCAAACTTCTTGCTGTAAGAAAAAAAAAAAAGTCTAGACAAGTTGAATAGCATTTGAGTGATACCAGGGAAGAAATGATTTAGAGAGCTAAAATCCTGGGGAGTAGGGGAGGGTAGGTAGATGAACCCGATATTCAATTCTGCTTTCTCCAGCAAGGTATTTGAGAGGCTGGAGAACTTTGGGCAACCTTGTGGTGCTCAGCAGGCTAAAAATTAGGGTTCCGGACTTGCCAAGGAAGAAGGGCATGAGAAAATACTCCAATCTTTCAGCTAGGACCTGTGAAGGGCAGTATTTCCGAGTAATGGCTATCCAAAAAAGACCAGCTCTCATAAAGACTGAAGTTTAGTTTTGAATCAGTTCACTTCCTAAAAGAAAGTACTCTTCCTCTCTGAGGTAACTGCCTGCCAAGGGCAAAGGTAAATCTTTTCTGGAGGAAAGTAACATCATCCCATCCAGCATCTCAAATTACTTCTGCAATTTTTTTCATAAGAAAAGGTCAGACAGACTTTGGGAGGCCGAGACAGGCAGATCAGGAGGTCAGGAGATCGAGACCATCCTGACTAACATGGTGAAACTCCGTCTCTACTATAAATACAAAAAACTAGCCGGGCGTGGCCTGGGGCGCCTGTAGTCCCAGCTACTCCGGAGGCTGAGGCAGGAGAATGGCGGGAACCCGGGAGGCGGAGCTTGCAGTGAGCCGAGATGGCGCCACTGCACTCCATCCTGGGTGACAGAATGAGACTCCGCCTCAAAAAAAAAAAAGAAAAAAGAAAAGGTCAGATAGATATTCAATAAAAAATAGCAGGGTATACAGAGAAAGAACACTAATATCTGAAATGATGGACAGTAGAAACAGACCCATAGGAGATCTAGATACTGGAGTTATCACACAGGTCTATGAGAAAACTGAATAATATGTTCACAAGAACCAGAATCTATATAATGAGTCAAATTGAAATTATAGAAAATTTTCAGGAGAAAATGTTTAACTCTTATCCACTAATTCAACACTGTTGACCATCTAATGTGAGCCAAAAAGCACAAAGAGAACAAAAGAGAAAAAAAGGGAAAGAAATTGTGGCCTTGAGGTACTTACATCTTTGTATTAGGTTGGTGCAAAAGTAATTGCAGTTTTTGCATTGTTGAAATTTGCTATTTGATATTGAAACATATTCTTAAATAAACATGGTTATGTTATACATCATTTTAATGCCCATTTCTCAGTTTATTTTATTTTGCTAACGACTTATTACTTGCTATTTATTTTATATTCATTTTAGACTATGGAAATGATGTTAGACAAAGAGCAAATGTGAGTGATTTTCTTATTCAAGTTAAAAATGGATCGTAAATCAGTGGAGATAACGTGCAACATCAACAACATATTTGGCCCAGGAGCTCTAACAAACATACAGTGCAGTGGTGGTTCAAGAATTTTTACAAAGGAGACAAGAGCCTTGAAGATGAGGAGGATGGTGGCCGGCCATCAGAAGTTGACAACGAACAGTCAAGAGCAATCGTTGAAACTGATACTCTTAACAACTACACAAGAAGTTGCCGAAGAACTCAACGTCAACCCTTCTATGGTCATTTAGCATTTGAAGCAAATTGGAAAGGTGATAAAGCTCGATAAGTGGGTGCTTCATGAGCTTAGTGAAAATCAAAAAAATTGTCGTTTTTCGTTTTGAAGTGTCAGCTTCTCGTAATTTACACAAAAACAATGAACCATTTCTCGATCGGATTGTGACGTGCGACAAAAAGTGGATTTTATACAATAACCAGTGATGACCAGCTCAGTGGCTGGATCGAGAAGAAACTCCAAAGCACTTCTCAAAGCCAAACGTGCACCAAAAAAGGTCATGGTCACTGTTCAGTGGTCTGCTGCTGGTCTGATCCACTATAGCTTTCTGAATCCTGGCAAAACCATTACATCTGAGAAATGTTCTCAGCAAATTGATGAGATGTGCCAAAAACTGCAATGCCTGCAGCCAGCACTGGTCAACAGAAAGGGCCCAATTTTTCTCTATGACAATGCTCGATTGCAGGTCTCACAATCAATGCTTCAAAAGTTGAACGAATTGGGCTATGAAGTTTTGCCTCATCCTCCATATTCACCTGACCTCTCACCAACTGACTACCACTTCTTTAAGCATCTTGACAATGTTTTACAGGGAAAATGCTTCCACAACCAGAAAGATGCAGAAAATGCTTTCCAAGAATTCATCAAATCCCAAAGCATGGATTTTGACACTACAAGAATAAACAAACATATTTCTCATTGGCAAAAATGCGTTGATTGTAATGGTTCCTATTTTGATTACAAAGATGTGTTTCAGTTTAATTTAAAATTCATAGTTCAAAACTGCAATTACATTTGCACCAATCTGGTAGCTACAGACAAAAATAAACTACATATAAGTAAATAAATAACATGTTAGAACATTGTAAGTAACAAAGGAGAAAATAAATAGATAAGAAACTTCAGGTAGGGTGGTGCAGTTGGAGTGAGTGGATATAATTTAGATAGAGTTGAAAGGCAGGCCTCATTTAGAGAGTGACTTTCATACAAAGCCTTGAAGCTGACATCCTCATAATCCCAATAAGTTAGGCTGATAATTGTGGGGAAAGCATTCTAGACAGAGAGAAAGCCACTGCTAAGACCCTAAAACAGGAAATTAACTCATAAATTCAAAGAATAGTGAGGTTATGAGTGTAGGTGGAGTGGAGTGAACTAGAAGGAGAGAAGTGGTGGTAGGAATCAGGAGGAGGGGGTTAAATAATATTGAAGTTTATTGATCAAAGGGACTTTGACTTTTACTGTAAGTTACATAGGAAGCCTTCAGAGAGTTCTGAAAAGAAAGGGCTATAATCTGTTGTAGTTTTGTGTTTGTTTGTTTGTTTGAGTCAGGGTCTCACTTGCCCAGGCTGGGGTGTAGTGGTGCAATCTCAGCTCACTGCAACCTCCACCTCCCGAGCTCAAGCGATCCTCCCACTTCAGCCTCCTGAGTAGCTGGGACTACAGGTGGGCACCACGGTGCCTGACTAATTTTTGTATTTTTTATATTTTTGCCATGTTGCCCAAACTGGTCTTGAGCTCCCAAGCTCAAGCTATCTACCTGCCTTGACCTCCGAACGTGCTGGGATTACAGATGTGAGCCACTGCATCCGGTCTGATGTACATTTTAAAAGGACTTGCCTTGCTGCTCAATTGCAAAGACAACAAAAACTGGAGCAGTTAGGGACTATTGTAGAAAACTAGGAAAGAGCTTAATGGGGTTCAGACAAAGTTGAAATAAGAATAACATGGAAAAATGACTGGATTGGATTCTGTTCACATTTTGAATTTGGAGCAAATACCAGTTTCTTATGGGTTGACTGTTGGATATGAAAGAGTAATTATTAATAGCCACCTCTTTCACTCTAAACGTTCTAGTGTAGCCAATAAATTATATGATCACCTTAGTTAAATCTGAGTAAACCTTTCTAGGTCATGGTGTATCATTATTTTAGTGTACTCGCTGGTCCTAAATTCTAATAATTCATATAGAATCATATAATCAAGAGTGATTTAACTTTCTCAATGATTTGGAAAAGTTTAAACACCATAAGGATAATCTATTTAATAAAGATTTTTAAACATTTAGACTGGACTCAGTGGCTTACGTGTGCAATCCCAGCACTTTGGGAGGCCACAGTGGGAGGATTGCTTGAAGTCAGGAGTTCAAGACTAGCTTTAGCCATATAGCCAGATCCTGTCTCTACAAAAAATACAAAAATTAGCCAGTTGTGGTTGCATAGTCCCACCTACTTGGGAGGCTGAGGCAAGAGGATCATTTGAACCTGGGAAGTCAAGGCTGCAGTGCACCGTGGTGGGGCCACTACATCAACGCTGGGCATCAGAGTGAGACCATGTCTCAAAAAAAAAAAATCATTTTTGAATCTTTCTTGGAGTGGTAGTCTTTAAAGAATTAGTTTCTTAGTTTTGAGGGCTTGGTCAACTTTCTCAACATCTTTGACTCATTTTAACCATTCATTTCTTCTGTGAAGATCTCCTTAAACTATTTGAGCTTGTTAGCAATTTTTTTACAAAAGTATTCTTTTATAATTCTTTTAATTTTCTTATATTTATTTTTTCTTAATTAGATTACCTGATAGTTTATCTTATTCTACTATCATTAATTCTTTTCTTGGAGGAGAGTCATATAGCCAGCTCTGGATTTACTTATCAGTCTTTTAATTTACCCATTTATATTACTAATTAATTTTTCTTGCTTTCCTCATATCTTTTACTAAGAGTTCCATGTATAATATTTCCTAGAAATTTTTATTTTCAAGGTCTATATTATTTGATAAAGAGTCTTGAGAGTTATAGCTACATAAAATTGATTCTATTTTATGTAATGCTTTTGCCTGGAATATTTCTTTGTGTAATATTAGTATCATGGCTCTGGCATATTCTTGCTCATTCTTTCACTTTTAGATATTCTGGGTTATTTTATTTTAGAACTGCTTCCTAGATAATACACAGTTGAGTTTTGTTCTTTGACTCAATTTTAAATAATTAATTCCTTTTAATAGCCTATTCTATCTACAAAATGTTAGCTGTTTTTGTCCTCTGGTCTTACTTTGTAGTTTTAGTGCTGTCATACTATTTTTTTTTTATTCTTACCTCTTTGTTATATAATCATATTCATTCATATTTAGGGTGTGCGTGTGTGTGTGTGCTTATTTAACTGTGTTAATTTTGAAAGCAGATATCTGTTTGGAGTTCTGTTTGGGAGTTAGCTGTTTAATTAGCAATAATATGCCTACATTTATATTTTTTAAATTATCAACTCAGAAGTAAAACTATTTCTATTGAAATTATCCCACTTATGCCATTTTTCTTGAGAGCTTTCTGCTACCAATGGACTTTGTTAGAATTATTGTTATTTTAAAATGTTGTCACAGTCTATTAAAAGGGAATTTTATTTTTAACCATCTTATAGTTTTATATACAATATAAGTAATAATTTTATAACCATAATTACATATTTAATTTTATATTTATATTCAAATCAATTAAGTGCTTACATTCCTTTATTTATTTATCAATCAACAAATATTTCTTGAGGGCTTCCTACATGCTAGGCATTGTGCTGGACAAGGGAGATACAATGGAGCCTATGAAGATAAGACATTATCTCTCACCAAGAGAGACAACAATAACAAATATATGCATAAATCGACAAAGTAACCAAAACCCATGGAAGTAAACAAAATGACTAGTGGAGAATAAGCGAAAAGAGGCTATTTTAAATAAAGCGGTCAGATAAGAAGTTTTAGAGGAGATATCACTTAACTCAAAGCATGGGCAAAAGCCCACTATAAAAAAGCAAGGATAATAACATTCCAGGAGATAGGCGAGAAATGTACATGCAGAGTACCTGAGAGTGCAACAGAGCTTGGTATATTTCAATTTATGCCGGAGGTTGCAAATTTTTTGTGTGAAAAGTCAGACCTTGGCGATGACCTTGAGCAGTAGGATATAAATAACTCCCACAAGCTTAGTGTTCCAATAATGGAACACTAGGCATAAGTAGGTTAACAAACTGAAAAATGGCCTGTGTGCTGCGGTAAAGTGAGAGACATCAAATGAAGCTGCGATTCAACATACGTCCTTCATTTTTAATTTCTTGTTTTCCTTGAATTCTGGAAAAATTTTAGCTACTGTCTTATGATTTATGGTATCTTACCTATTCTCTCCATTATGTCCTTTCAAAAATACAAACTTTTTTTTTTTTTTTTTTTTTTTTTTCTGACAGAATCTTGCTCTGTGGCCCAGGCTGGAGTGTAGTGGTGGGATCTTGGCTCACTGCAAACTCCATCTCCCGGGTTCACACCATTCTCCTGCCTCAGCCTCCCGAGTAGCTGGGACTACAGGCGCCCGCCACCATGCCCATCTATTATTTTGTATTTTTAGTAGAGATGGGGTTTCACCGTGTTAGCCAGGATGGTCTCGATCTCCTGACCTCGTGATCTGCCCGCCTCGGACTCCCAGAGTGCTGGGATTACAGGCGTGAGCCACCACGCCCGGCCCAAAAATACAAACACTCTTAAGTAAGAATTTCAGACCAAGCAAATCGTATAAATTCATGCTCCACAATGGGGCATGATGCTCTGATTTTCTTCTTCCATGAATTGATAGCAAGCTTCCGTGGAGTTTCCAAGAACAATTAATTATGATTTCTACATCCCCTTTCAACAATTAGGGCAGTTAAGGGCTATTTTCTAGTGGTGTTTGTTAAAACTGTAACTATTGGATATGTATCAATTAACGTCAAGAAGTGTTAAGAATGTAAGATTTTCACTCTACTTGCAAGCTAACAAACTTGGCCTAGTTTTGTGGATTTTAACAAGACATGAGATTATTTGGTCAGAGACAAAGGCCTTTATTGCTCATGTCACAGAAAGCAGTATGAGCTTCATGTTTCCATCAGTTTCTTCTGTAACTCTCATGTCCTGTGAGATGAAGCAGAGGGCCTTGTGTAATGTTCTAAATGAAAAATTATGCAGTAATTTTTGTTTCATGGCTGAGGAGCCCTAAGTTAGGTAACTAGAATCTTTCATAATCGGCAGTAAGCAAACCTGCCTGATGTTTGTTTCAAGAGAAATTACTTTTATTATGTTAAATACTAAGCAAACCTGCTCCTTGCCCCAGAGAGGAACAGTATCTCTAACTTCCAAGGCTGTTTGCTATATAAACATCCTTGGAAAGAAACTTAGGAATAAAAGGGCAGGGCTGGGTACAATGGCTCATGCCTGTAATCCCAGCACTTCGGGGGATTGAGGCGGGTGGATCACAAGGTCAAGAGATTGAGACCATCCTGGCCAACATGGTGAAACCCCATCTCTACTAAAAATACAAAACTTAGCTGGGCGTGGTGGCATGCACCTGTAGTCCCAGCTATTCAGGAGGCTGAGGCAGGAGAATTGCTTGAACCTGGGAGGCGGACATTGCAGTGAGCTGAGATAACTCCACTGCACTCCAGCCTGGTGACAGAGTGAGACTCCATCTCAAAATAAATAAATGAATTAATTAAAATAAGAATAAAAAGGCAGTTAGTGTCCCTTGCTCAACAGACATGCAGAAATGTGAGAGACTTATAAAAAATTGTCCCACAGTAGTTAATTCCTAGGGAAGATTTTGGTTTTCTGTAATGTGATGTGTTCATACTGGTTTTCTGTTTTGCTCGTATCCTTCTGGAATGGCTGTACATTGCTGAAAACTCTGTATGCTTTTCTCTTAGCAGCCGTACTAGCATTCTCCATGAACTATTACTTCATGCTTAATGTCATGTCAATTACTGTAGAGTTTAAGTTTGATAAATATTTGCTTAACAAATCAATTCCTACCTCTTCTTAAATAACTTATTAAGCTCAGCCCTGCTTACAGAATATCATGCATGCTTATTTCAAAAGACCATTATGATGAAAATAAGAGTGTTAATATGTATTTGGGTTCTCAGTGCAATTTCAGAAACTAACATTTATTAATTAGTGAACAATTCTGAAAAGCCTTCCAGGAGAGATTTACTTCAAAGTAATAAAATTTTTATTTTATTTCAGTATATAGCCAAATAGGAACCAGTTTCACACAGTGGATTGGGTTATTTCATTAACAGGATACAGAATATGAAGGTAAAAAATCTAAAACCAAATAACAAACAAAAACAAACTTAAAGGATCACTTTTCATCTTAAGCAAGATAGTAAATGAAGTTTCTATAGTCTTGGAGCTCTAATTCCATAGAAATGATTGGCTCTGGGAATATAAGGACATAGAAGTGAAGTTCAGTAATATAGACCATCCAACAAATTTTAAGAACAATCTCCTTGAAGATTAAGAAGGCATGAGTTCTTTTTTTTTCCAGGAAAAGAGGCAACAGATGGTATAGAAATATAGCAGTATCATTAACCACAAAAGGAACTCACATTTGTTCTTTTCATCAGTCATCTAGACTGTCAACTCCTAAAGAGGGTTGATGCTCAATTCTACTGGTCTAGGACAAAAAAATAGACAATAGACCTGGACAGGTTTTCTAAGTCATAATGGAGAATGTCAAAACAACAGAATTTAGGCTAAAGTTATATTATAATTTTATCCATTTATGATTTTTTTCATGGTAAAAGAATGCTTAAGTTGATCTATTTTCAAAACATACATTCAAAAGGGTGAGGCTAGGCAGGTGAGATACTTACATGCTTTAGAATGAGTAATATGTGTACTGTATGCTAAATGGTATCTTAGAAACTGAAAATAAAAAAAAAGTAAATCACAACATTTTTTTCTATTAAAAATTAAAATCTTGATACAAATTTTAACAAGTAATTACAGTAATACAAGCGCCTTTATGATTGAGACATGAAATGATCACATTTCCTATTCCTTTATCAGTGGTTAAAAAACTGATGAATGATCACAATTAGATATATTAGCTACATGTTCTCATATATTACAACTTATTCTAGAAGTTATTAGGGTCATTTCAGGGAACATGAAATTTCGCTTGAAGAGGATATAGGTAGACAAGATTCCTATATTGGCAAATGTTCATTTATAAAATATCATAATGTATCTTATACAATTATTCTCATGCCACACAAAAATAAAATATTATCTGGATAGTATGTGACAAGACCTTTCTAAAAACTGATGTCAAAAAATTTAAATTTCTTTCCTAATTTGAACTCTTTTTCTACCCTATCTATAAATCCTTTTTACAGAATAACGTAGACTGGTCCCTTCCTCTCTCCTTTCCTTTCTTTCTTTATTTCTCAAATAAATGTATCCCCACAGAGTGAACTACTACTAAAATAAACTACTACTGATACTAAACTATGCGTCTCTTGACAAAAGCAATTGTACATTTTCCATATTTGCTTTCTCAGTATGGGTCCAAGGTACCCTCTGTGTGATGTGCCTGACACATAGATAATACTCAACACAAGTTTGCTCTAAGAATGCCATCGACTAAAAAACTTGGATAGCTCCAAATGTACTGTTATTTACTTGCAGTTTAAGTAATTCTGAAATTGAATGTGATGTTACAAAAAATTTTAGGCTTAGATACCAACTGGCTTGTTGCATCCTCATTGACCCTACATATCCTCCCATTAGAATATCCTGAGAAAAATGCAAAATGATAGCCCCTGAAACTAAGATATTATTTACTGATTCATTTCATGTGTTTGATATATATTTATTGAGTTCTTACTATATGAAGTCATTATTCTAGATGTTGAGAATAGAGCAGTCACTAACACACAAATTTCCTGACTTCAAGTTTATATTCTAGGGCAGAATATTTTCTAAATAGGTAAATAAATATGCAATGCAATGTTAGGTAGCAATTGGTACTGTGAAAAAAATATATAAATCATGTAAGGATATAGAAAATTTGGGGAAAGGCCTCTTTGGTGAGATAATATGAGACTTGAATAATGTGAGGGAAACAGCTGTGAAAATAGCTAAGGGAAAAGTGTTTGAGGCAGACAGAAGCCAATGCTTTGAGGTGGGATAATGTTTGGCAAGTGAAGAAGGAGTCAGCAGGGCAATGTGGCTGTTGCTGAGTGGCCACAGTGTGGGAGTCAGAGCGGTACTGGAGAAGTAGTCAGAGGGCAGATCACGTGGGGCCCTGGAGTTCATTGTCAGATCTTTGGACTTTATTCTAACTGAAATTGGAAGCTCTGGAAGGATTTTTGACAAGTGGTTTATGTATTTAGATTTGCTTTAAAAGAATCACCTTGGTTGCTCTGTGCTAAATAGACTGTAATAGATAAACAAGAGTTGAGCATGGAGAGAAGACTTCAAAAGAAGCTTCTACGAACTAAGGCAGGGAAGGGATTGAATTGAAAAGTTGAAGGCCCTAGAGAAAAAAAGATGGGAAGAGGCTTCCACTTGGTCCCTCCATGTACTCTTCTCTAGAAGGTACCCGACGGTACTTGCTGAAGACATTTCTTTGTCCAGAACTTCTGGGTGATCCAGCAATAAATTAACCTGTGATAATTTAGAAAATTACGCAGCTTGGCTGCAAAGTACTCATCATCGCATTAAAGATGTATGAACAAGCAAACACAAACCAATAGGAGGCAATGACAATATTTCCACAGAACAGAATATATTTTTAAAGGATTTTACTCAAGCAAGCAGTAGGCAATTTGCAAAAACACAAGCTTTCTCTTCTCCATTAAGTACCAGAAACAAGGAATGGGACGTTTGATGGCCTAAGAGTATCCTGTAGTCATGTGGTCAAGTGGACTGGTGATTTCTGTGATCATGTGGGTGTTAGTTATTTTGTTTGTTTGTTTTTAGATTGAAGAAGGCTTTATGATTCAGGCACTTGTAAACTGGGGACTAACCTGCATTCAGTATGGAGTTTTGGAATCAGAAAGACCAGAATATAAATCTCCCGCATCTGCACTTGCTATTTATGTGATCTTGGACAAGTCACTTGACATTTCTGGTCTTCACTTAATCAACTATAAAATAAGAACAACCAAGGCTGGGTGTGGTGGCTCACGCCTGTAATCCCAGCACTTTGGGAGGCCGAGGAGGATGGATCACGAAGTCAGGAGATCGAGACCATCCTAGCCAACATTGTGAAACCCCGTCTCTACTAAAAATACAAAAATTAGCCAGGCACGGTGGCACACACCTGTAATCTCAGCTACTCAGGAGGCTGAGGCAAGAGAATCACTTGAACCTGGGAGTCACAGGTTGCAGTGAGCCAAGATTGTACCACTGCATTCCAGCCTGGTGAAAGAGCGAGACTCTGTCTCTAAATAAATAAATAAATAAATAAATAAATAAAATAAGAAAAACAGTGGCCACTCCACCAGCACATGGATTTTGTGAAGATCAAATGGAATAATGTGACCGAAAGCTTTCTCTACTGTAAAGAAACATTTGATTCTAGTCGTTATTACCATCTTCATCATTATAATTCATTCTAAGAACAACCATGTTAATGGGTATAACAAAAAGATGACATTGATGCAAATCATCTAGATGATCTGCCAAGGTAACCAAAGAAACTTTAAATTTTTCTTCCCTTTGGCAATGGATTTTTTTTAAAGACATATTTTTAGAAAAGTACTTTAAAAATGAGCTTAGATAAAAATCATTTATGTGTTTCACAAACACAACTGAGTGAATACTGGGTGCTGGGTACTATGGTAGAAAATTAGTAGCCACCAAGAAAAAACAAATTAGGATTCTGCTTTCTGGGAAGGTGTGGTCTGGTAAAAAGGTTGAGAAATATACATTAACCAACATAAGTGAAACTGAAGGGTAATCTCGTTGAGATATGAGATATGGACATCTGAGATATGCAATAAGATCCCAATGAATCGTGGCTAACAGCAGATACTTATACACATAGTGGATTAAATAGTATTTCTTGAAACATGTTATCTTCTTAATTGATATGAAATTATCAGAAGAAAGAACTATTTCTTAGAAAGAACTTCCTTCACAAAGAAGGAAGTCTTATTTTATTGTTGCTATTCACAATTTGGTTTTGCCCACTAATCTCTAGTGCTCTAACAGATGAGAACAGAACAAAATCTGTTTCTTGCTTCCCACCCCCCTGTTTTGTTTTTGGTTTTTTTTTTTTTTTTTTTTTTTTTTTTTTTTTGAGACATGATCTCACTTTGTCACCCAGGCTGGAGTGCAGTGGCATGAACAGGGCTCACTGTAGCCTCAACCTCCCAGACTCAAGCCATCCTCCCTCCTCAGCTCCATAAGAAGCTGAGACTACAGGAATAGTTCTGTAAAAAAGAACTAAGAAATAGTTCTTTCTTCTGACACCTGCAGTTTATTAAAATATGTCCAGCAGGAGCAGCATAATGAGACCCCTATCTCTACAAAAAATTTAAAAATTAGCCAGGAGAGGCTAATAAGTGGTGGTGCATGGCTATGGTCCCAGGTACTAGGGAGGCTAAGGTGGAAGGATCACTTGAGCCCAGGAGGTCAAGACTGTAGCGAGACTTGATTACACCACTGCACTGTGGCCCGGGGAAGAGAACGAGACCCTGTCTCCAAAAAAAAAAAAAAAAAAAAAAAAAAAAGGATACAGCAATGCTTGTATGAGGTTGTATGAAGAAATTAAGATAGGTATTGAGGACTAAGCTCTGATTTTTTTAACTTGCCCAAATTCCTACCTCAGGGGTCTAGTAAATCATGCCCTACAAACCATGACTTCTCATCAGATGGGTTTTATTTGACCCTATATATCGTGACTTACTTTTTAATCTGACTCTGGCATAGCGTTATGAGACAAGGAAAAAAAAATATTTAACCCCAAAATATATTTCCTTGCCACACCTTGAAATTGCCTTGCAAAGCCTCTTGTGGGAAAAATCTACATCTTATAGAGAATCCCCTTTCCCCTTTTTTTCCTTCTTTTCTTTCCAGATCCAAGAGATCATCAGCTAAGAGACAGGTACCCTTTTAGGTTCAATAAGAAACATTTTACAACATGCTCTCTCTCTCTGAAGTCTGCTATCTGAGAGATCCCTCTGCACAGTAAAACTTGGTCCCCACAATCTTTTATCTTAACCTGAACATTCCTTTCCATTGATCTCAGGTCTTCAGATAAACTCAACAAATTGTCAACCAGAAAATGTTTAAATTTATCTATAGCCTGGAACCCACCGCTTTAAGTTGTCCCGCCTTTCTGAACCAAACCAGTGTATTTCTTAAATGTATTTGATTGATGTCTCATGTCTCCCTGAAATATATAAAACCAAGCTGTACCCTTACCACCTTGGGCACATCTTTTCCGGACCTCCTGAGGGCTGTGTCATGGGCCATGGTTACTCATATTTGGCTCAGAATAAATCTCTTCGAATATTTTAGAGAGTTTGACTCTTTTTGTCAGGAGTATTTTAACCTACGTTATGCTCCATAATACCATAAGTTAGTGAAGACTCATCAGAATACACATAGAATAAAAGAATAATTAAAAAAAATTAGATACTATATGAAAATGGACAGTAGCTTCAATAACATATATTTTTGAATGAATATCTAAAAATTATAGCTGCTTTTGCTTTCCCCCAACTTCCTAACATTTTATGAGATTTGTCGTTTTTTTCTACGCTAACTGACATTCTGATCTTATGCTCAATACAAAAAGACTTAATGACTTTCGCATTTAATGGGAAAGAAGGGAACCCTCAGTTAAAGTGAGGAGTGAATTGGGGACTCACTGTTTCTTCACACACATAATAATGCTAATAGCTCCTAAAGTTCCAAACTTTGTTTAATCCCTTTTAATACAAAGACGTATCCCATGAATGGAAGCTTTTTATTTTCCATTAAATTGATCTTTGGGTATGAAAGTCAACAGGAAACACAGAGCACTTTCCTTTCATTATATTTTTGAGCTGATAGGCACATACAGAGCATCCTAGTCTCAGCAGAAATCTCATTTAACAAGGCATCTACTTTAAGTAGTCAGAATGTCAACAATTTCTTTCAGATCCTTTTCTTTCCTTGGATACGGAGACATCCCAGGCATACTGAATTATGCTTTTTTGCTTTGATGGGCAGATTATCTTGTCTAAGGCAGCAACACTTCATTCACACAGTTAGCTTTCATCTTCAGGTTTCCACGCTGTCCCTGTGTTATGCTTTTGTCTCAAGCCATATAAGGAGAAAATCATGATAAGTCTTCTCAAGGCCAGAGATTGTCATCTTGCAAAGGGAGTTAAAGCTTGATTCCTATAGCTCCTTCAGGTGTGTTTTTGTGCAACGTTAAATAGAACAGTAGCATGTAGGGACTTTGAGAAGTGTGTCCTAGTCTTGACCTTTTGTTTATCAGTTCCAGGATCTTGAATCATTGAAATTAAAGTTAGCTGTAAACAAATTGAAAACACTGACATCACAAAGAAGGAAGTCTTCTTATTTTATTGTTGCTATTCACAATTTGGTTACAGATGAGAATAAAACAAAATCTGTTTCTTGCCCCCAGCCCCCCCTGCTTTTTTTTTTTTTTTTTTTTTTTTGAGACATGATCTCACTTGGTCACCCAGGCTGGATTGGAGTGCAGTGGCATGAACAGGGCTCACTGTAGCCTCAACCTCCCCGACTCAAGCCATCCTCCTTCCTCAGCCACATAAGAAGCTGAGACTACAGGAATGCATCACCACGCCTGGCTAATTTTTTATTTTGTGTAGAGACAGGGTCTCATTATGTTGCCCAGGCTGATCTCAAACTCCTGGGCTCAAGTGATCCTCCTGCCTGGGCCTCCCAAAGTGCTGGAATTACAGGTGTGAGCTGCTCCACCGACTGTGATTTAATCCTAACAACAGAATTTAACCCAGTTTTATCTTTTACGTTCTTAGCCATTAAATTTTGGTTCAAGCTTCAGAAACTGGAATTCCCTATTACCTAAAAGTATATGATTTTGATAATGTGCTGAAAGTTGACATTGTTTCTCTTTCTTTACTTTTTAAAATTTCTTTGTTCCCTTGTTTTCCATACACAGCAAATTCAATCTTCTTCTTCTTCTTCTTCTTTTTTTTTTGTCAAATGAGCCAATAAATCTAGTTTGCTCTGATGCTAGATTTGAAAGTTAGGATGAAGGTGGTATGGAATAGGAGGTACATGCAACTAAGAGCCTTCTCAGAGAACAAGCATAAGTATAAATCATTTTAATTTACAGAATCACTACTAAATGATTTTAACCCCAAATTTCTGCAAACAAAATAGTTTAAATACATCATGAGAAATTGTTATTAAATTTACTACTTTCATAAGATAGAAGGCAAAAATTCCATGTGTATTTCATTTGAATATTTAGGACTTGTGGTTTCAAGATGGTAAAAAGAAAAAAAAAAGACATTTTCACAACTTTCTCCCCAAAATTACCCAAATTCAACAAGAATGATAAATAGGAACAGTGTGTCTTCGTAAAATCAGATAATATTTATAAATCTAAAAGACAATTTATGAAGATGGAAGGACTTAGAAGGCTGGCAAATGATTTAAGAGAAGACATTTGTTAAAAATGCAATGCCTGTAGTTCTGAGAAATTCACATTGGAGCGTCCTAGGAAGAATTTAAGAATTAGACTTACTAGGTATTTCTGAAGACTTGGATGTGGTTGGAACCTGGGCAATAAACAAAAAGATTGCTTAGAAAATCCCTTTCTGGAGCCC
Organism: Macaca fascicularis; assembly: GCF_037993035.2. Classification (NCBI taxonomy): domain Eukaryota; kingdom Metazoa; phylum Chordata; class Mammalia; order Primates; family Cercopithecidae; genus Macaca; species Macaca fascicularis. The sequence goes on from NC_088390.1 coordinate 52,317,547, forward strand.
AGACTGCCAAGTGACTTTTCTTTCCTCACCAGAGATTGAACCAGAGCCGACCTCTGACAAGGGGGATTTCAGACCCAGCAGAAGGAGAGGTTGCGACACTATACTTAAACAAAGGAATAAGGGAAAATGTGAATTCTGAAAGAAATATCCAGCAGAAATGTTAATTTATAGAGGGTGCTTTTCACCAAATAGTTTGATAGTAATATAGTGAGGAGAAGATATTAACATGTGTTCTCTTTTAGAAAGTTGGTTTCATGTCCTAGAAAAAAATAGGACTCTTTGCATTCAGTTGATATAATGGTTGTTATGGAAACTACTTTGCATTGAATGACAAGGGCAGTAAGCATATGTATCTGGCTTTGGGTAGATGCAGTCACATTTTTTTTTTCCCCCAAATGAATGGTTAACTTTCTAAAGTGAGTAAGTACATTTTCAGTAGAAAAAGATGCAAAGTAAACAAATAAAACCCACTGTCAGTTCAAAATTTTTCAGCAGGCCGAGTATGAAAGCCTCCCAGAAGGGACTATTTGGTGAAAGTTGGTTTAAGTAAAAATGAAGTCTTTACAACTTATCAAGCTTAATATTTACCAATATTCACCAATGCCCAGAGGCTTTTTAGTGGTACTGTTTACCTCATCTACTCCACAAACATTTACTGGGAACTTTAGATACGGCATATGCATATTCAGAAAAAAACAAACAAACAAAAAAACTTAGGCTAGGGGAAAGAAGAGATAATTCATTTTTGTAATATTCAGACTATAGCTATGGATGTCACATAAATCTGCTTAAATTGTCTTCTTTTAATCAGTTTGTCATTACAAATTTCAGACTGATGTTTTCTAAATTAGAAACTAGAGCTTTTTATTAATTTATTTGAAATACTTTATCTGTTTAACATTTAATGAGATTTCAAGCAATTGTATAAGCCAGATGGTATTTTGCAGTCCATGACTTTATCAAAGAAACAACATCTTTGTTCTTTTGTATAAACTTTTGTGTTTCCACAACCTTCAGGATAAGAAAAAATGGCTTATGGACCAGATGTCATTTGACCATAAAAGTTCCTTTTAAAGGAATCCGCAAGACGCTGGACTGGAGATATCTTAATGGTATCATGAATCCTTAAACACTTTCTTCAGATTTCTCTATGACCTTTTCAGATGGTGATAAAATTCTGATGGTTTATTTATTTATTTATAAAGAGGTATTTCTGTCTTGAAAAAAATAAGCAAGAAGAAAGATAACTGATTTCAAGAGCAAATCTTTCATCAAAACCTGGAAATGCATTCTGGCAAGGATAACTCAGAAAAACTGACATGCCACAGCAAAGAGGTTATATCATGGCTTCTGAATGCAAAACAAATGTCAAGAATTGCTGAGCCAAAATGTTAAATTGTCAAAAGAATGGTCTTGCTCTTTATATTTTAACCATGGGGAAAGGAAATGCATCAACAATCCCTGGCTGATAACATTATCTTAAACTGTTAATTATAAGCTACAAGAAACAAGACTTTCAGCAGTTGATGGCTAAGAAGTTTATTATAATTTTGTAGTAGGCACTAAAGAATATTGGCTATAGGTGAATTAGAATAATTTCAGTCCCCGAATAATTTCAGTCCCCGGTTTATTCTAAAACACCTATCATGTGACAGTTAATAAAACATGCTAAATTTCTCCCCTGGCTTCCTACCTCCCCACACAAAGAAACAAACACTGTCAACATTCAGTGGAAATTGAGCTTGCTTGGATCCAAAGAAAACCTAAACCCCTTTTTAAAGTCAGTGGTTATCCCAGAGGGTGGTCCTCAGGTAAACAACAGCCATATCATCTGGAAACTTCTTAGAAGGTCATAGAATCACTTTAGAACTGAGGCCCCACACCAGACTTTCTGAATCAGAATATCTGCCGATGGGGCTCAGCAACCTGTAGTTTAACAAGCCTTTCAGGTGATTCTAATGCTAAAGTCACTGTGTAGGTGATATGGGAGGGGGACAGGGAAGTGCTGGGTAGAGAAGGGTCAGGTCCCTGGCAAGGGCTCCACCCTCGGGCCTGTGCCCATGGATCTAAGTAATAACGGGCACTCTGGGTTTTCGGGCTCAAATGTTGCATTTACCAAGACCACTCTGGCCTGTCATGCCCCCACATCCTGTGCCCAAGAGACCTTAGCAGGCACACATACAAGTTGGCTGGACCTCTAGAGGAGGAGAACACACTGACCGACACCAGCAGACGCTGGCAGACCAGCGACGGCGGAACGACGTGGACACCGAGGGGAATTCGGCCGGGGGCGATCAGAGGAGAATCTGGCCGCTGGGCAGCCCGACTTCAGGGGAAGATAACCTTCTCATTCCATCCCCCTTCTGACTCCCCAGCCATGTTGCTGAGAGCTACCTCTACCACTCATTAAAACCTTGCACTCATCTTTCAAGCCCAAATGTGATCCGATTTTTCCAGCACACTAGGGCAAGAATCCGGAACACAGAAAGCCCTCTGTCCTTGCTATAAGGCAGAGGGTCTAATTGAGCTGATTAACACAAGCTGCCTGCAGACAGCAAAACTGAAAGAGCACACTGTAACACAGGCTCACTTAGGCTTCAGGAGTTGTAAACACTCACCCCTAGATGCTGCGGTGGGGTCAGAACCCAAAAATGCTCCCCACGACTTCTGCACCTGCCCGTCTGCGTGCTCCCCTAAGTGTTGAGCGGTGCAGGCACCAAAGAAGCGAGCCACACCCCTGTCGCACACCCTGCCAGGGGGATAAGGGAATTCTCCCATTTCATAAGATTCTAAAACCATTCTGTGTGTTGAATATGCAGCTGTAAAACTTATCCTTAAATACCCATTGGAAAGGTACAAAAATGTTGTTCAATAGTCCACCTCAAAATATGCCCAGCATAGTCAATTTTTCCTCTAGTATTGGAGAAAAAAGTTTCTGCCTCTTTGGTCACTGGATGATGCATTTGACTTGAGGTCATATTTTATGAAAAATACATATATTTAAATACAATTTAATGTAGTAAGATGCATAGGCTATGAGATTATGGGGAAATTGACGATAACAAACAGACTAGGACATTAGCATTTCCCATCATGTTTGTTTTAGGGAATATATTTATTGAATAGCCTCATGGGAAGAATTCACCATACAATTCAAAATATTTTCTTTCTCTTTCTTTCCCTTTTTTAAACTGAGCGTGTGTAGATTAATTCAAATAAGTGAATTGCCCATGTGGTAAACTATTTGGGCCATATTATTTGACTATATGTTGTGTTAGAATAAAATCTCTTGTTAAGAACTATTAAAACAAATTAAATTTAGCAGAGTTTATTTGAGCAAGGACAGTTTCATGAACTGGGCAGACTCAGAACAAAAAGAGATTCAGAGAGCTCTACCCAGCAACAGGGGCAGGACAGTATTTATAGACAGCAAAAGGAAGTGATGTACAGAAATAGTTTGATTGGCTACAGATGGGCATTTGCATTTATTGGACATGGTGTGATGAGGCATTTGCTTTCTGTGAACATGGTCTGATCAGTTGGCAGCCTGTGATTGGCTGAAGCTTGGCTATGTAATTGACTGAGACTCAGCTATTTGTTACAAGAATATACTCTTATTAAGGTTGCAGTTTGTTTACATACTAAGTTAGTTTGCAGTTTACTCTGTAGGGATTCAAAGTACAAAGGCAGCCTTAGGACAAATTTAATTTAACAAAATAAATCCATAATTTTTTAAACCCTTGAGATCCAGGAAATTTTGTGTTATTCTCAGTTTGAACAATGTGATTGTTCTATGTGATTATGGATGACACTAAGCCTGTTTTCTCATTTTTTCTTCTTCTACACATAGATTTTAAGAACTGGTTTGGAGGTTATTATTCAGGGTGTGTGTGTGTGTGTGTGTGTGTGTGTGTGTGTGTGTGTGCGTGCATGCATGTGTGGTGTTTGTGCATGTGCTAACAACAAAACACATTCTGATAAACAAGATTTGTCCAAGGAATATAAAGATCTTTAATCTTAGCAAATCTATTTCCATATTAGCATCACATTAAATAGTAGAAAGTAAACAAGAAAACATACTATTTAGATGTAGAAAAATTATTCAATAAAAATTCATAACAAACTGGGAATAGGAAAAAAATAATTTCAGTTTTTAACCTGATAGAGGGTTTCTGTAGGAGGAAAATGATAGCAAATATGGACAAAATAGCAAAACTCTAGTATTTCCCTTTATTCAGGAATAAGACAAATATATCTGCTATAACTTCTAATATTCAATATTGTACTAAAGGTTTAGCTAACTCAAAAGACAAGAAAGATATACAACAAGGAATATGGAAATAACAAAGTAATGCCACTCTATTTTTAAATGATGAAAATCTCTGTATAAAAATGCAAGATAATTTGTATATAAGTTATTATAAATCATTGCAAGGTTTTTAGATAATAGATCTACACACAAAAACTAAGAGTGGTTTTAGGGTCCCTAATTCCAGTAAAGTGTATTGATTTTTAAAATTTTCATTCACAGAAATAATAAAAACTTAAAAAACCTGTGAGAACACTATTAGGAGATCTTATAAATGATTTAAATATGTATAAAATTATAAAATATTGTTAAAAGAGATAAGAAAAAAATTAAATAGAGAGCTACTGTGTTCATATATGAGAAGCCTCAATATAATAATGATATTAATTATCTCAAAATTAATTCAAAATTTTAATCCACAACAATATTTTGTTGAGATTTTGACAACATGTTCAGTCATGAATATTTTGAAACAGGAAAAATTATACAAAATTGATGTGGCAGATACTGAGATTATTATAAATCTATAGTAATTTAAACAGTGTTTTAAGTGACACAAAAATAGGGTGACACAAAATAAAATAGAAACCCCAGAAAATGACCCAGACATTTATAAAACTTGATATATGGCAGCAATAGTATTATAATTAGTGGGAAAATGTGGGTTTTTCAGCAAATGGTCTTAGGATTGTATTATTCAGATAAAAAATACAATTAGAATGATACTGCATATTACAAAAAATGTAAATATAAAGAGCCAAATTGTGTATTCTGGGAAAATATAGCAAAATTTTTATAAGGACAGGTTAAGAAAACACTTCTTGATGCAAATAGAATAAACTATTTAAAAAGGCTGAAATTTTCAAACACATTAAGATTTTAAATTTCTGTACAAAGAATCACAATGTAAAAATATGTCAGACTGGAAAAATATTGTAATGTGTATAATCACCAAAACATAAGTATGAAGAATATACTGTAAAAATGATTCCTAAAACTTAGTTAGAAAAAGTCAGCCCAATAGAAAATTGAGCAAAATGTACGAAGAGAAATGTGATTCCTGTCTACCAACTCCAACAGAAGAGAAAAACTCAAGAGAAATTCACAAGTCATTCCCATTATATTGACAAAATTAAGTGTTCGACAATACCAAGTATTGACAAGATTATGGCATAACAAGAACTCTTCATACGCTGTGGATTGAGATAAACATTGTTACGATCACTTTGGATAACAACTTGGCAATAGTTAATATTTAAATTTTAATATGTGCATGCATTCGACAATCCCACAATGGAATATGTCACAGAAATAAAAATGAGTGGCTGAGAACTGTCAGTACTAACAAGGATGACTCTCACAAATATTAATGTAAACAAAACTGTATTTTATATAGGAATATATAAAATATAGTAATACATACTCGTGGTAAAAATATAAAGAAATGCATAAGCATTAAACAATCTAACGGGCAGATGACATAAAGTTACCTTTTGAAACCCCTCTATGTCATCATCATATTTCTCTGTCTTCAGTATCACTGGTCTCCAAATAATTTGACTTATCATAGTGAGAGTCATTTTTCCCTAAACCACTCTCTTTCCTCCACAATTTCCCACAGAGTCACAATAATGTCTATCTTAGTTCATTCAGACTGCTGTAACAAAATATAAATGGAGTAGCTAGACAGAAACTTGTGTCTTGCAACCTGGACATTGGGAAATTCAAGATCAAGACACCCACACATTCACTGCCTTGTGATGGCCCACTCTCCGGTTCATAGATGGTGCCTTCTGTCTGCACGTGGCGGAAGAGACAAGGCAGCTCCCTGGGCTTCTTCAATAATGGCACTAATCCCATCCATGAGGGCTCTGCCTTCATGATCCAATCACACTCATTGACTCCCAACTCTTAATACCGTCACAATGGCAATGAAGTTTTCAACATAGGAATTTTGGCCACGGGGGACACAAATATTCAGACCATAAAGATGTCTAAACTACGGATTGTAAACTCATCATGTACAGAGATGGTCAACACTTCTCTGTGTGTCCAACCCCCAGGACTGTTCTTTACATACAGTTGTACAGCAAATGCACTAAGATTTAAATAATTCTGAAATGATTTGTTTTTGCTCATATTATTCAGTTTCTGAGTTCTTATAACAATAAATCTAACTTTGAATCTTTTTGCAAATAATGTTGAATGCCTTGGAGAAAAATTGAGGTTACACCATAAGTTTAGACAAATTAGATACAGAACATGAAGTAAGGCTAAAAGTATGATAAAAAAAAATCCATGTTTGTATGAGTATGCAGTCTTATTATGCAATGTATCTTACCCGTAATGACAAAACAGTAGTCAGAGAATTGCCATGGGGCAAAAAATAGAATAAAAGAATGTTTGAATAGCTACAGCAGGCAGACTACATTAATTATAACATCAAGAAAATGCTCTCTCCTGAACAGAATATTTTATGAACTCGGAGGAAATGTATTTTTCTCCTCCAACAGTAAAAAGTAACTTAAATTTTATTAATAGATTATGAAACGCTGAGTGGATTCGTTTTCAGAATTAGACAGATTTGTGGAGAAGTGGCCTTGGTCTTCCAGGTATGTGGGAATTTCATGCCTAAAGTCAAGAGCATCTTGGGTCTCCTCTCTTCTTATCGTCTTGTTAGTTAATTACTTCCATGTTGTGAATCTAATATTCTTTTATTATCCATCTATGAATTGCTAGGCATAAACAGCATCAACATCTGCAGCAACTAGTGTTAAGATGGCTCCACTCTACCAGCTGTCATTTAGCAATAATGCATTCTGTCTTATAATGCTTCCTTTCATTTCACAGTACTCTACAATATAAATTGTTATCTATATATTGCCTTGTTTAAGCTTTAGTGTATCACTTAATAAATGATGAAACTGAGATTTCAAAAATCTAGTGACTCAGGTCTCTAAGACCTAGTAGTACCATGATCCCGAACCTAATTACAAGGCTTTTATCTCCCCAATATACCAAGGTGTTTTTATGTTTGTCTGATTTCCATTGATTTCTCATATCTTTTCCCATTTTTATAAAATAAAAGTCTTAAGTTGTAGCAGGACAAGCCACAGACAAAACTCCTCAGACACTGAGTTACAGAAGGAAGGGGTTTATTTGGCCGGGGACATCGGCAAAACTTCTGTCTCAAGAGCTGAGCTTCCCGTGTGAGCAATTCCTGTACCTTTTAAGGTCTCACAACTCTAAGTGGGTGCATGCGATAGGATCGTGACTGATTGAGCAAGCAGGGGGTACGTGACTCGGGGCTGCGTGCACTGGTAATTAGATCGGAACAAAACAAGATAGGAATTTTCACAGTGCATTTCTATGCAGTGTCTGTAATCTATAAATAACAGAACCAATTAGGTCAGGGGTCGATCTTTAACTACCAGGCCCAGGGTGCGGCGCTGGGCTGTCTGCCTGTGGATTTCATTTCTGCCTTTTAGTTTGTACTTCTTCTTTCTTTGGAGTCGGAAATTGGGCATAAGACAATATGAGGGGTGGTCTCCTCTCTTAAAGTAAAGCAAACAGTCTTAAGCTATAATGCTCACATAAAATACAGATATTTAGTGAAGCCTTGCTTGATGAAGCTGGTAAAAATAAATACACTTTCATTATATGAAGCTTTCTGAACAAGGCAGGATTTTTGTTTTTCAAGATGTTAGGAGGTTTGAGCAGGAAAGAGTTTGTTAGGAAAAAAGAAAGAGGCAACATAAAATAAATTAACAACATAATTCAGATCCTGGAGGTATCTTAAAATGGACTTGGAGACTTGGACACAAACACTTGAAAGAAGATCTGAGAATATTTCAAACAGAATATTAAACAATGATAATTAATGCTATAGGACAGTATCACTAAGATGTAATTGGTGATAGGAAAATAAGAAGATCTGAAGTGTTTTCCCAGGAGTAGTATGCATTTACATAAAATCTATGTTTTTCCAGATTTAAAAAAAATCAGCTCTGTACATACTCATGAGCAGAGAAAAGGAAAGAAAAATATATTGCCAGGTTGGGAAGTTATTAGAATACCATTTGCTAAACTAGTTTATATAAAATTTTAACCTCAAAGTATAGCTTTGAGCTTTTTCCACGTAGAATACTGTATAATCAATGTTTTTTTCAGTGCATTTACTTAAATTATATATTCCTTTTTTAAAATTCACTGCTTTTTGACAACTTTATATATCATTTGATTATTAAACTAGCATACAGTATGCAATAGAAAGATATTGTGCTCTCCATCACTTGTTAATTTCTACTATGCAACTTGGGTAAATTTAAACTCTTTTTGCCTGAGGGAGGAATCTTCTTGGTTCTCAGTGTTACCTAGGCATTTGAATAAAAATATAAAACCTTTTAGGTTTTCAGAAAGCAGATATGTCAGAAGATAATATGCTGTCCAGAAGTACTTTAAATCACCCATCAGCTTAGTCTTTTAAAATGTGCTATACCTTTACCTACACTGGAATGTTTTATGATCGAAAACAGTAGCTTTAATATTTTAAATGTACTTTTTGACTCGGGGAAGCCTAATCTAGCACAATTGTGTTACTTCTCATTGCAGTGTTTCAAATTATGTGTGCTTAGAGGACTGAATTTTCAGTTTTGATTTATCATCTTGTGAGTCAAGTACTTTTAATTGCTTTCCTATAAGATAAAGGTTTACTCATTTCAATTTCGCAAATAATTCATGAGGGCTCATGAATATGCATATCCTATCTTATGTAGAATAACATTATTAATCAGGTTTTTCTGAGAGTAGAGTAATAGATTAAATAAAATGGGATTTAGAATGAAAAATAGATTATAAACAAAAGGATTTATAGAAAATAACTTTTTCTTGGTTGTTTTAGAAAATGCATTCCAATTGTCAAAATATAAGGTCAGTTCTCTAACATTTGGCACACTATGTTATTATTCACCATTTTCCCCAACAATATGTTTTGTGTTGTGTACATTGTCACATGCATCCGTGTGAAGAAACCACTAAACAGGCTTTGTGTGAGCAATAAAGCTTTTTAATCAGCTGGTTGCATGCCGGCTGAGTCCGAAAAAAGAGTCAGCGAAGGGAGATAAGGTGGGGCCGTTTTATAGGATTTGGGTAGGTAAAGGAAATTACTGTCCAAGGGGGCTTGTTCTCCGGTGGGCAGGAGTGAGGGTCACAAGATAGTCAGTGGGGGAGCCTTTTGAGCCAGGATGAGCCAGGAAAGGGAACTTCACAAGGTAATGTCATCACTTAAGGCAAGAACCGGCCATTTTCACTTCTTTTGTGGTGGAATGTCATCAGTTAAGGCAGGAGTAGGGCATTTTCTCTTCTTTTGTGATTCTTCAGTTACTTTGGGCCATCTGGGTGTGTACCTGCAAGTCGCAGGGGATGCGATGGCTTGGCCTGGGCTCACAGGCTTGACATACATGATGGTACTAAAGATATAAAATGGACAAATATGTGAACCTAGAAGAAAATGAACATATTTTAAAAGTATGGAATTACTTACATATACATTTACATTATTTAAAGTATTCTATTACTTTCTAAGACAACTGTATACATTATAAACAACATAAGATTGTACTTCTAAAATGCATATTTGGGACTCAAAATTCACTTTTCATGGTTAGAAATGAGATTTCTATTGACATCTATAATTATGGGATAGGATTCTTATTAAGGGTTAAGACATGAATAACTTTCCATGGAAAAACAGAGTAATTTGGTTTTGTCTTCTACCATTAGCTGTTCAGAGGTAAGTAACAGTGGAAGTCATTTTAGTTATTTGCTTATCATTAGTCTTAGATATACCAACCCCAATGCACACAGTAATGTAAACTGATATGTTTAACAGCATGGTTATATTATACTTTAATAATCAAAAGCATTTAAAAAATTTTTCATCTAACTTTCTCAGCTGATGATTACATAAAGCTTATTTTATTTATATTGTTGACCTTAATTTATTATTTTCTTGAAAGAACACTACATTAATATCTTCTGTTCTGTGATAGAATAATGTATTTGTACTGTTTACAAGAAAATCCAATACCAGTTTGCTTCTTAGTTTGCTCTTACTAATTGGCAAAATTAGAATTACGTGGCTCAAAGGAGCTATCTCCCTAGTGTTTGTTATAACAAAGAGAGAAATTTACCAGCTAACTTCAGCCATTTGGCCCCTATACTTACTTTGGACAGCAAAGAAAATAAATTTTCCCAGTATATAACCCCTCCCTCTGCAATGGTTAATAAGAAGTTTGAAGCCAAAACGCTGCCTGAGATTTTACACGGCTAAAACTCTCAGGATACTTCAGAGAGAAAGATAAATAGTAGCATATAAATTTTGTTTACATAACTAGTGAAATAAGGACCCTTGGAGATAAATGCATACACGCAGCTTTCTTTTGCTTTCTCCCTTCCTCCCTTCCCTGCTTTCAGTTTTGTTTTTTGTTTTTTTTGGAAATTTCTCAAGAAAAAATTAAAGGATTACACATAAAAAGTTGTTGCTTAGTAATGGTTTTTAGGATTCATTTTTTTCCCTGAACTTCTGTGGAATCCTCTTACTCAGTTCTAAGATACAAGTAATGATTAGGCAAGTAGCTACCGGTTTTAGAAAACTTTGAATACTAAATGGTCTGCTTCAGAATTTTAAAAATCTGTAGTGATTTCTCAATCATTTCAAGTGTTAAAGAATCTGTCTGGGGATTTGCATTGGAGGGCAGAGATGGGGAGCAAAGAATTAAAACCAGAAATGAATTCTTATATTCCAAGAAAATCATGCTATTAATTGCATATAATAGAATTTTAGAAGTAAAGGGGAAATTAAGGATTATTTGACCCCCAATTCTGTTTCTTGGAACATAAGTTTTGCAAGGATTTTTTATTCAATTTAAAAATAATGGCTTAAGGAAAGGCTAGATTGTTTTATTTTATTTTGTTTTATTCAAACTGCAAGACTCCATAGTGCCTGTAATTTGCTCAAAAACATTGTGAATTAGCAAAGTAAATACCACATTAGCTGAAAATAAATATTTTTGGAAACATCTCATAGGTCTTAAGTTTGCCTCCCACAGAACACCATTTGGGCTAGCATTAATCAAGTCTGAATTCTTCTTTTTTCCAGATAGTATGGAGATAATAAATAATATCCTGACCAAGATGCCCTTAATATTTCCCTCAGGTTGACTAAACTTTAGACAGGTTTATCTTTGACTGTAGGCCCCTGATTTCCCTTTTCTTAGACCATTTACTTTAGAAAATTTGCATTTGCAAATTCTTTCTCTGTCCCTTTGAGATGTAAATCTTCCTGCAGCCTCTTACCAGCTATATAATCCAGGAAACTTTTTTCTCAAGGACCTGAGAGCCATCCTTTTGAAATATAATCATCAAGGTATACAGTGCCCCTCTGTCTTAGTCTCTGTGCCAAGATAGGAGTCTGATTTCCATAAGCTACTAGTAGCAAAGACAGGTGGCCTAATTATATTGACCAACCTCTGCCCTCACTTTCAACTACATCACTCAAGCACTGACACGGTTTGGCTGTGTTCCCACCCAAATCTCATCTTGAATTGTAGTTTCCATAATCCCCACGCGTCCTGGGAGGTACCCAGTGGGAGGTAACTGAATCATGGGGAGAGTTTCCCCCATGCTCTTCTCACGATAGTAGTGAGTAAGTTCTCACAAGATCTGATGATTTTATGAGGAGCTTCCCCCTTTGCTCAGCTCTCATTCTTCTCCTTCCTGCCACCTTGTGAAGAAGCATGTGTTTGCTTTTCCTTCTACCATGACTGTAAGTTTCCTGAGGCCTCCCCAGCTCTGTGGAAATGTGAGTCAATTAAACCTGTTTCCTTTATAAACTACCCAGTCTCAGGCAGTTCTTTACAGCAGCCTACGAATGGACTAATACAGGCACTTAAAAACTTTCCCACCTTTTGTTCCAGTTCAGTCTCTTCCCTATTTTTGTTTCAGTTCAATCTCTCTCCTACTGCAACTGTCTTGACTAAAAAATCTCCTTAGCCTGTTTAACTTGTCCAGTGTGATTTATCTTTGACAATCCTCAGATCACACAACTTACACAGCCAAGACTAGATAATACTTCTGAATATCAAGTGTATACTTATAAAATGGGTTAATATTTAATATACAAGTGTGGTAAGCAACATTAAAGATGGTTTGTCACACCTTACATTTGAGAACATTTGTTCTCTTTATTTGTTTCTTATGGTAGTTATTTGAGAGAGAGGTATACTAGATACAATCTGAATGCTTTATTTTTATAATTATATTCATTAGAACTGTTTTAAAACTCAGTGTTAGAGAGGTTTTCTCATGCCTACTGAAGTAGAAAAAAGCTTATTTCATTTCGTTTCTCAGTATATGGTCTGTTGAGAAACAGAAACAATTTTAAAGTAATCCTCCAATTAAAGTCAGAAACAAACCCTGAAGACACACATCCATACATTAGATTTCAATAAATGGTTTTCTCTAGTTTAACAAGCAACTTCAAGTTTCCTGCAGTTGTTTCATTTTTATGACCTAATTTGTGTTGGGCTATCTACTCAGATTCATTCTTCCTAAATCAGAGTTTCATTCTAAGCTGTTTGAAGTGTTCTAGACACTTATATAGAAAGACATTGGACTTTATCCTGATCATATTTTAGAACTTCTGCAGACAAGAAACCGAAGGAATGGTGATCACTAGGTGCTTATGATGAGTTATATAGTAACATGAATATATTTAAAATTAATAAATTTTACTGTGTTTTACTTTTATTATTATGCTCTTACAAAACTATGTTGATATTCTGCCACTTATGTTAAAAGCTATATTCTAGGATTTAAAAATTGATCATTCTTAGACAATTAAAAATTGGATTTCTCTCCTTTCTGACACACTAAGCACCTAATTGTTGAGCATAGATTGTGTGAAATTTGATTATCCTGTTATTATGCTTATTAAACTTGGTTTACTTGTTGCTTTCCACTTAATGGGACATTGAAGCATTCATAATCCATAAGAAGGGACAGATGTTTGTTTCCATTTTGGAAATGCAGAAATTAAATCTTCATAGAGGTGAATTTCTTAGGATTACTTAGTTAGTCAGTGGCATAATTAGGATGCAGCTGTCAACTCTGGATTCTTTCTATGTTGTACTACTTCTATTTGAAGCTCTATGGCAATTAAATAATGCAATTCTATAAATTTTTAAAAATTGCTAAGAACCTTCTTCAAATTGCAGGATGGGGAAAGATAACAGAATGATTCTTCTCACTCTCATCACTTTGGTATTAATACATGTATTATTTATCCTTTCACTTAATAAGCCTTTGCTACCACTTAAGGTTTTCAAATGTAAGTGGAATAAGAATCAAATACATGGGGTAAAAAGAAATTGGAAATGGGAAACTTTTGATGTGTGAGAGGAAGAATAAACTTATATGTTCTGAGGTTTTATGCTCCAAAATAAATATATGTAAAACTAAGACAACAAAGAAAATGAGGGGAATTTCTGTTCCTGTCCAAAATAAGTAATAGGTGATGGAAATTCCCTCAAATCTGTGGTCAAATCCCCATACATGCCAACAAAGGCAGTATGAAGAACCTTGACTTCTACCCATGCAAGACTGTAAGGAGGTATCTACCCCAACACCCTTGCAACAATTGTGTCAGAGAAGGTCAAGTAGGGACTTGAGACTGCCCAGTAATTAGGCTCCCTGCTTAGAGTGTCAATGAAGACCACATGAGGAGCCTGAACTTTTATCCCCACTCAGCAGTAATAAGGTGCCCTTCTCCTTTCCTGCTAGAGTGGTGTTGAAGGAGACCAAGTGGAGAGTGAGGCCTTTACCGCTGTATAGTTCTAAAAAGACCACCCCCACAATAATGGAAACTACATAGACAGCACAGGGCAGTAAAAAGGAATGGCCAAGTCTCAGGGTTAAGAGAGGCCAAATGGTGAATCTGAACTTCTGTCTCCACCTGATAGTAAAAAGGTAGTGTTCTAATTTTCCTGATAGAATGGTGTCAGAGAAAGTCAGTGAAAACAAAATGTTTAAATAAAATCCAGAACCTCATAACATAAGGCAAATATGACTAGGTTTCACTGAAATCACATTTCATACCAAGAACCAGGATCTCAAATTGAATGAAAGAACATAGTCATTGGATGATGATATGGTTTGGCTGTGTCCCCACCCAAATCTCATCTTGAATTGTAACTCCCAAATTGTGTTCCTCCCACATGTCATGGGAGGAACCTGGTGGGAGGTGATTGAATCATGGGAGTGTGTCTTTCCTGCACTGCTGTCATGATAGCGAATGAGTCTCCCGATGCCTGATGATTTTAAAAATGGGAGTTTCCCTGCACAAGCTCTCTCTTTGCCTGTTGCTATTCACATAAGACGTGACTTGCTCCTCCTTGCCTTCTGACATAATTGTGAGGTCTCCCCAACCATGTGGAACTGTAAGTCCATTAAACCTCTTTTTCTTCCCAGTCTTGAGTATGTCTCTATCAGCAGCGTGAAAATGGACTAATATAGTAAATTGGTACCAGTAGAGTGGGGCATTGCTGAAAAGATACCTGAACATGTGAAAGCGACTTTGGAACTGGGTAACAGGCAGAGGTTGGAACAGTTTGGAAGGCTAAGAAGAAGATAGAAAGATGTGGGAAAGTTTAGAACTTCCTAGAGACTTGTTGAATGGCTTTGCCCAAAATGTTGATAAGCAATATGGACAACAAAGTCCAGGCTGAGGTGGTCTCAGATGGAAATGAGGAATTTGTTGGGAACTGGATCAAGGGTGACTCTTATTATGCTTTGGTAAAGAGACTGGTGGCATTTTGCCCCGTCCTAGAGATTTGTTGAACTTTGAACTTGAGAGAGATGATTTAGGGTATCTGGCAGAAGAAATTTCTAAGCAGAAAAGCATTCAAAAGATGACTTGGGTGCTGTTAAAAGCATTCAGTTTCATAAGGAAAACAGCATAAAAGTTTGGAAAATTTGCAGCCTGATAATGCAATAGAAAATCCCATTTTCTGAGGAGAAATTCAAACTGGCTGCAGAAATTTGCATAAATTAATCCCTAAGACAATGGGAAAAATGTCTCCAGGGCATATCAGAGGTCTTCATGGCAGCTCCTCCCATCACAGGCCTAGAGGCCTAGAAGGAAAAAGTAGTTTCGTGGGCCAGGCCTGCAGTCCCCAGGTTGTGTGCAATCTAAGGACTTGGTACCCTGCGTTCCCAGTTCCTTCTGCCATGTCTAAAAGGGTCCAGGGTACAGCTCAGGCCATGGCTTCAGACGGTGTAAGCCACAATCTTTGGCAGCTTTCACATGGTCTGCAGGTGCAAGGAAGTCAAGAATTGAGGTTTGGGAATCTCCACCTAGATTTCAGAAGATGTATGGAAACGCCTGGATACCTAGGTAGAAGCATGCTGCAGGGGTGGGGCTCTCATGGAGAACCTCTGCTAGGGCAGTGTGAAAGGAAATGTGGGGTTGGAGCCCCCACACAGAGTCCCTACTGGGGCACCACCTAATGGAGCTGCGTGAAGAGGGCCACCATCCTCCAGTCCCCAGAATGGTAGATCCACTGACAGCTTGCACTGGGTGCCTGGAAAAACCTCAGACACTCAACATCAGCCTATGAAAGCAGCTGGGAGGGAGGCTGTACCCTGCAGAACCACAGAGGTGGAGCTGCCCAAGACCTTGAAAACCCACCTCTTGCATCAGCGGGAACCAGATGTGAAACATGGAGTCAAAAGAGATCATTTTGGAACTTTAAGGTTTGACTGCCTTGCTGGATTTTGGACTTGCATGGGGCCTGCAGTCCCTTTGTTTTGTCCAATTTCTCCCATTCAGAATGGCTGTATTTACCCAGTGCCTGTACCCCCATTGTATCTAGGAAGTAACTAACTTGCTTTTGATTTTACAGGCTTGTAAGTGGAAGGGACTTGCATTGTCTCAAATGAGATGTTGGACTATCAATTTTCAAGTTAATGCTGAAATGAATTAAGATTTTGGGAGTCCTGTTGGGAAGGCATGATTGGTTTTGAAATATGAGCACATGAGATTTGGAAGGGGCCAGGGGAGGAATGAAATGGTTTGGGTATGTCCCCACCCAAATTTCATCTTGAACTGTAGCTCCCACAATTTCCAAGTGTTTTTGGGAGGAACCTGGTAGGAGGTGCTTGAATTATGGGGGTGGGTCTTTTCTTGGCTGTTCTTATGATAGCAAATTACTTTTACAAGATCTGGTGTTTTTAAAAATGGGAGTTTCCCTGCACAAGCTCTCTTTACCTGCCGCCATCCAAGTAAGATGTGACTTCCTCCTCCTTGCTTTCCACCATGATTGTGAGGCCTCCCCAACCATGTGGAACTGTAAGTTCATTAAACCTCTTTTCCTTCACAGTCTCATGTATGTCTTTATCAGCAGCATGAAAACGGACTAATATAGATGAAAACACTAAGGTGGCAGAGATATCAGAATTGTCTGTCATACACTGTAAGGCAGTCATCATGACAGTGCTACAGGATGCAGTTACAAACATGGTTGAGACAAATAAAAAAACAGAATGTCTCAGAAAAGAGGTAGAGAATATAAAAAAGAATCCAATGGAAATTTTAGAATAAAAAATTAGGTAACCAAAATAAAAAGCTCAGTGGGTCATCTCAATAACAGAATGGAGAAGTCAGAGGAAAGAATTAGTGAACTGGAAAATGGAACAATTGTAATTCTTAATATAAACAATGGAAAGAAAATAGACTGAAAGAAAAGGAGAATAGGACCTTAAAGACCTGCAAGACTGTAACAATAGGTCTAACATGTCATCAGAATCTAAGAAAAAGAGAAAAGGAGGGCAGCTCTCAAAAAGTATGCTAAAAAATAATGAATGAATATTTTTCCAAATTGGAAAAACACATAAACATATACATTCAAGAATCCATGTAAATCCTAAACAAGATAAGCTCAGAGAAATTCATGCTGAGAACAACATCATTAGACATAAAACTAAAGAAAAAAAAATCTTAAAATTAGCCAGAGGAAAAAAGGCTCTTTATCCACAGGGGAAGACAATTCAAATGACAATGAATTTCTCATCAAAAATAATGGAGGCCGGAAGGAAGTGGCACAATACTTTTTAAGTGTTGAGAGAAAAGAACTGTCAACTCAGAGCCCCATACGAAGTAAAATCAATAAAATCATGAAGACAATATGAAGACATTCTGGAATGAAAGAAATCTAAGCTACTTTGTCCATCATCCGGCGACTCTGAAATAATATATAAGGGAACTTCTCTAAACAGAATGGACATGATCAAAAAAGGATCACTGGAGCATCAAGAAAAAAGAAATAATATACTAAGCAAAAACATGGGTAAATAGGTGTCTCTTCTCCTCTTGTATTTTTCTGAATTATGCCCGATGGTTGAAACAAAATCATAACACTGACTGCCTGTAAATGTACACAGAGAAAATATTTAAAACAACTATATAGTAAATGTGTGAGAATAAAGGAACCTAGACAGAGTTAAGGTTTCTACGTTTCACTAGAACTAGTAGAGTGATTACAGCATGCATGGTAAATTATGTATATATGATGTATTATTTAGAAAAACCACTGAAAGAAAAAACTATATAAAGAAATATACATAAAAACACTACAAAAAAGTAAAAATGAAATTTCTCAGGTAACCCATAGGAAAGCAAGAAAAGAAAACAGAAATAATAAACAGAGAACAAACAGGAAAGTAAAATACAATAGCAGAATTCAGCTCTATTAGATCAAAAATTAAATTAAATATAAATGGCCTAAATATACCAAATAAAGACAGAGATCATAAGAGTAAATTTTTAAAATTATCTGATATATACTGTCTCCAGGAAATTCACTCCAAATAGAACAATATAAGCAAATAGAAAATAAGAGGATAGAAAAAGATATATCATGTAAACATCAATCAAGAGAAAGCAGGCTATGTTAATATTAAATAGTCTTCATAGCCTAGAAAATTATCAGAGATAGAGCGTGACATTATATAATGATAAATTTATCAATCACCAAAATGATATAGTAAGTTTTTATGTTTCTGTACCAAGCAACAGAGCTGCAAATTACATAAAGCATAAACTGATAGCACTGGAAGAGGAAATAGACGAATACACAATTATTGTTGGATACTACAACAACCTTCTCTCAACATTTGATAGAATAACTAGACAAGAAATTATCAGGAATACAAAGCATTCAGCAACACCATCAACAATATGATCTAATCAGAATGTATGGAACATTCTGCCCAACAACATCAGAATATACATTATTTTCAAGGATCCACAGGACATACCCAAATACAGACCATACACTGGGTAATAAAACAAATCTTTTTTTACTCTCTGGCCCAGGCTGGAGTGCAGTGGTGCGATCTCGGCTCACTGCAAGCTCCGCCTCCCAGGTTCATGCCATTCTCCTGTCTCAGCCTCCTGAGTAGCTGGGACTACAGGCACCCACCACCACGCCTGGCTAATTTTTTTGTATTTTTAGTAGAGACGGGGTTTCACCGTGTTAGCCAAGATGGTCTCGATCTCCTGACCTTGTAATCTGCCCACCTCGGCCTCCCAAAGTGCTGGGATTACAGGCATGAGCCACTGCACCCAGCCTATAAAACAAATCTTATAAAATTTTAAAAGAATTGAAATCATGTAGGATATGTTCTCCAAGCACCGTGGAATTAAATTAGAAATCAATAACTTAAAATTAACAGAAAAATCTGCTAACACTTAAAAACTAAATAGCACACTTGCATTTCATAAGTTCACAAGGAAGTTTCAAAGAAAATTTTTTAAAAAAGAATACTTTGAACTAAATGAAAATGGAAGTAAAGCGTATTAAAAACTATGGGGGTGCAACTGAAGCTTTGCTGAACCTAAATGCATGCGTGAGAAAACGGGAATCCCTCAAATCAATAATTTAAGCTTCCACCTTAATAATCTAGGAAAAAATAGCAAAATAAAACTAAAGCAAACAGAAGGCCAGATACAATAAAAATAAGAGCAAAAATTAGTGAAATTGAAGACAAATATTATAAAGCAAATTAATGAAATAAAGATCTGGGTCTTTGAAAAGACCAGTACAATTGATGAGCATCTAAGATGAATGACAAAAAGAGAAAAGACAGAAATTATAGTATCAGGAATGAAACAGGAGATATAACTACAGATCATGTATATATTAAAAGGAAAACAAGAGAACACTATGAACAACCTACACATCTAAACACATAATTTGATGACTTAAAGTTCCTCAAAAATCATGAATTGCCACAATTTACCAAAAATGAAATAAAAAATGTAATAGCCCTCTGACTATTATGAAAATTGAATGCCTAATTTAAAACTCACAAAAAAGAAACCAAGAAACCCAGATGGTCTCACAGGAGAATTTTGCCAAATGTTTAAAGAAGAATTAACACCAATTCTATACAATCTCTTCCAGAAAATAGAAGAAAAGGAAACAATTCCTAATTTATTTTTTGAGGCTAGTGTTAATCTTATTCCCAAACCAGGCAAACACAATACAAAGAATAAAAATTACAACAAATATCCCTCATGAATATAGATGCATGTCCATAAAAAATCAGCAAATAGGATTCAGATTATGTAAAAAAGAGCTATACACTGCGACAAAGTAAAATTTATTCCAAGCATTTAAGTATGGTTTAATATTCAAAAATTAGTCAATGTAATTCACCTTTAAAAGAAGCTATAGAAGAAAAATCATTTGATTATATAAATTGACGCAGAAATAGCATTTGACAAAACTCCAGGTGGGCGCAGTGCCTCACGCCTGTAATCCCAGCAGTTTGGGAGGCTGAGGTAGATGGATCACTTGAGGTCAGAGTTTGAGACCAACCTGGTCAACACGGTGAAACCCCATCTCTACTAAAAATACAAAATTTTGCCAGACGTGATGGTGCATACCTGTAATCCCAGCTACTTGGCAGGCTGAGGCAAGAGAATCATTTTAACCGGGGAGGCAGAGGTTTCAGTGAGCTGAGATCACACCACTGCACTCCAGCCGGGGCAACACAGCGAAACTCCATCTCAAAACATATTCATAATTAAGATTCTCAAAAAATAGAAATTGCCTCAGTTTGATAAAGCACATCTATAAGAAGCCTACATATAAAATTATACTTAACAGTGAGCACTCAATAGTTTTCCCTGAAGATCATGAATCAGGCAAGGATGTTCACTCTTGCTAATCTTATTCAGCATTGTGCTGCAAGTCTTAGGCAGCGCAATTAAGTGCAAATACCTTTTTTTTTTTTTAATCAGGTTAAAGACTTTTCTTTTTATTTCAAGCTTGTTAAGAGTTCTTATTGTAAGTAGATACTAATTGTATTGAACAATCTGTCTCCATTTAATGAAACAATCAAATGTTTTTTTTAATCTGTGAATGTGGTGAATCCTATCAATGGATCTTCTGTTCATAAACCATCCTTGCATTTATGGGTGTTACAGGTTAGGTCCCAAAGGGAGTAGACTCTGAGAAGTTTCAGTTTGCAGGATATTATTAGGGATATTCTTAAGACCAATACCAATGGAAGGGATGGGGAAATAGTAGGATTAGGCTAATGGGGAGGTCTGGCTTTCATGCAGACCTTATAGCTTCAGCTGCCCATGAGGTGTAATGCCATTCCTGTAAAGGTGTGACCTTGGAAGAGTTATCTCTCTGAAGCTGGAACAGTCCCTGAAGGGGCTTCTGCTGAAAGATGTCTTTTCACAATATTCCAAACAGATCTTAAACACGGATTTTCTTTAAGGGCAATTTGGGCTTCACACCTACAGGTCTACCATGCTGAGGTATACTGGTTATTATAGATTTCTTCTTAAAAATATATGACTAAATTAATTTGCTAATATTTTATTTATATTCATGAGTGAACCTGGTTAGTAATTTTTATTTCCTATCCTATATTTGGTTTTAGTAGTTAAGGTCATACTATTCTCATAAAACAATTTGCAGAGTATTTATGTTTTTCATATTCTCTGAGATAATTTGCATAAAACTGAAGTGATCAGTTTATCAACCATTTGCTAAAACTTACCTATCAATATGTGGCAGAGACTGCAGTTGTACTCTCATTCTCTCCCCTTTTAAATGAATCTAATTCCTGTGATATTTAAGTAACTACATTTTCCAGATTCCCTTGCTTCTAGAAGTGGCAATATCACTCAATTATAGCCAAACATTGAGTGAAAGTATTATGTGGAATTTTATGAAAGCCATTTTATAAAAGCAAGACTTTTTGGGCCCTTTTTTCCCCCTTGTTGTCTGGAGTTTGGATGTATTGGCAGCCAGAAGCCTGGTATTTCAGAGCAGAATGACAGTGACTAAGTCTTTCACATGACAGAATAGGCCATTGTGAGGTTAAGACCACTGTAGCTGAATTTTCTAAGACATATCAACGTTGGCTTTATATTTATCTTCATGTTCAACAACTTCTTTGTTCCTCCTATTTGTCTCCCAGACACTGTGTTGGAGTCTGTTTCTTTAGTCTTCAAATTCATCCTTTAGAAGTTGCTTTAATGAGAGTTTGCTGTTAGTATAGTCTCAGTGTTTATTTAAAAATGTCTTTCTCCTTTTTTCTTTTGTTTTTCTTTAAAGTCTTGGCCAGGCACAATGGCTCATGCCTGTAACCCCAGCACTTTGGGAGGTCGAGGTGGGTAGGTCATCTAAGGTCAGGAGTTTGAGACCAGCCCGGCTAACATGGCAAAACCTCATCTCTACTAACACAAATAGAAAATTTAGCTAGCTGTGGTGGTGCATGCCTGTAGTCCCAGGCTACTCAGGAGGCTGAGGCATAAGAATCACTTGAATCTGGGAGGCAGAGATTGCAATAAGTGGACGTGGCGCCACTGCACTCCAGCCTGGGCAACAAAGCAAGACTCTGTCTCAAAAAAGAAAGCCTTATTAACTAGGTATGTAATTCTAAGTTGGTGGTTATTTTATTTTATTTTATTTTATTTTATTTTATTTTATTTTTTGAGACAGAGTCTCGCTCTATCTCCCAGGCTGGAGTGTAGTGGTCGGATCTCAGCTCACTGCAAGCTCCGCCTCCCGGGTTCACACCATTCTCCTGCCTCAGCCTCCGGAGTAGCTGGGACTACAGGCGCCAGCCACGTTGCCCAGCTAGTTTTTTGTATTTTTTAGTAGCGACGGGGTTTCACCATGTTAGCCAGGGTGGTCTTGATCTCCTGACCTCGTGATCTGCCCACCTCGGCCTCCCAAAGTGCTGGGATTACAGGCTTGAGGCAGTTGGTGGTTATGTTTTTCTCAGCACTTCAAAGATATCATTCCATTCTCTTTACTCTTTGGATTCCTTCGTTGCCTTTCAGAAGACTATCAATCGTTTTATAGGGAAAATTTGCTTTTTCCTAGCTTCTTTAACATCTCAACATTATCTCTGGTATCCTCAGATTTATATGATAGATGTGGGTATAGATTTCTTTTTATGTGTTCTGCTTGATATTTATTACATTCCTGAATCTGGGATTCATGTTTGCTAATAATTTTAGAAAATTCTTAGCCATTGCCTCTTCCAACACTGTGTTTGCCATACTCTCTCATCTCTCCTCTGGAACCCAAAATAGAGGTGTGTGAGAAATCCTCAGTCAATCCTCCATGTCTTTGATCTCTCATATATGGAAGAAGATACCTCTTTGTTTCTCTGGATAGTTTTTGGATGATATCTTTGTATCTATCCCCAGTTTACTAATTCTCTCCTCAGCTCTGTTATTTGATTCAATCAGTGTGTGTGTGTTTTTGTGTGTGTGTGTGTGTATGTGTGTTTTCATTTTAGCAATAACATTTTTTGTTTGAGGAAGTCCTATTTGGTTTTCTTTCATATCTCCCTGGCTATTTTGTATTCTTTTGTATTTGCAGCTCATTTTATTTCTATACATCTAAGAATATGCTTACTTAATAGTCTGTGTCCTACCATACTTCCAACTCATGTAATAGTATGCATGCCAGCTCTGGAAACATTGTTATATTTGTGACCACCCAGTGGGTTCTCCTTGCCTGCTGATTAGGCAGAGCCAATTTTTCAAGACAGGGGAATCGCAATAGAGAAGTTCAATTCATCAGAAGCAGCTGTAAGGGAGACCTGAGTTTTATTATTACTCAAACCAGTCTCCCTGAAAATTCAGAGATCAGAGTTTTTAAGGATAATTTGTAGGATATGGGGTTGGAAAGTTGGGAGTGCTAACTGGCCAGGTCAAAGATGAATTCATAGGAAGCAGAAGCTGTCCTCCTGCACTGTGTCAGTTCCTGGGTGGGGAGCACAGGACGAGATGAGACAGTGTATCATTCTGGGTGGCATCAGCTGGTGCATTGAAAGGTAGGGTCTGCAAAATATCTCAAGCACTTATCTCATGTCTTATAACAGTGACTCCTGAAACATAATTTCTCACCCTTGGCTAATTTGTTACTCCTGCAAAAGCAGTCTAGTGCTCAGTCAAGAACAGGGCTGTTATCATCTCTGTCTCAAAGTCAAACTATAAACTACGTTCCTCCCAAAGTTAGTTTGGCTTATGCCCAGGAATGAGCTAGACAACCTGGATGTTAGAAGCAAGATGGAGTCAGTTAGGTCAGATCTCTTTCACTGTCATAATTTTCTCAGTTATAATTTTTGCAAGGGTGGTTTCATATTCAGTGTGATATAGCACACTGCAAAATGGAGCAAGGGTTAAAAAAAGTGTACATTTATTAGGTAAATTTTATTTCTACCTGACTTGCTGGGCTCTTCCCTGCTCCTGTGTCTCCAGTCAACTTTGTTCTTTTGCTCTCTGATAAGGTTGGTCCCCAAAATTGTGAAAAGATATGGAAAAAAACCATGTGCATCCAACTGAATAATGAAACACTATTTTCTCCGGCAGGATAACTAGAGTTTGTGAGGGCTTTAAAAAAAGCCATGCCTCAAAATGGTCACAGAGTATACTAACAGACCTAAGTTAGCCCTGGTGATCATCGTATACTCCTGAGTATCTAATAAATCTTTGAATTCTTATTTTAAAAATTATTTTAATCTTAGTTTTTGAAAACAAATCTGGATTACCATCAGCCTTTATCCATTTTCAGAATTGATTTTTTTTTTTTTTTGAGACAGAGTCTCGCTCTGTCCCCCTGGCTGGAGTGCAGTGGCGTGACCTCGGGTCACTGCAAGCTCCGCCTCCCCGGTTCCCGCCATTCTCCTGCCTCAGCCTCCCCAGTAGCTGGGACTACAGGCGCCCGCGACTGTGCCTGGCTAATTTTTTTGTATTTTTCATCGTGGTCTCTATCTCCTGACCTTGTGATCTGCCCACCTCGGCCTCCCAAAGTGCTGGGATTACAGGCGTGAGCCACCACACCCGGCCCAGAATTGTTTTAAGTGATGATAAAAGAAAAACTTCAGTCAAATTAAGTTCAAGGGAGTTTAATTGAGCAATGAAGGACTCACAAATTGGGCAGCCTCCTGAGCCAGGGCAGTGGAAGAAGATTTATTGACAGAAAAAGGAAAGTTATGTACATAAAATGGAAGTGAGGTACAGAAACAGCTGGATTGGTTACAGCTCAGCATTTGCATTATTTGAACATGATTCGAACAGTTGGCTACATTTGATTGGCAAAACTCAGTGACTGGCACAAGGGTAGGCTAAGGTCTGTTTACACCTCCACTTCTTATAGTTCACGGTGTACAGAAAAACCTTTAGAACAAACTTAAAATATATAAGGAGGCAACTTTAGGCTAATCTTGATTTAATAGTGACTACTGTAGACTATCAAGAGACATAATTCAATTGAAACGGAAAGGAAAGACTTAAAATTTTTGAGTGCTTGATATGTGCTCATACTCTACTAAGTATTTTATATACTTTACCTTAATACCGTAAAAGGACAATTTTTAAAAAATCCTAGCACCTCCATCCCACCACCAAGCTTTGTATGCAAAAGGCAGGGTCATTGCAACACCCTCTTTCAAATGAATAGCTGTTACTAACACTGTATGAGCCAGATTCCCATGGAGAGGAAAAAGGCCTCAGGTGTCAGGGAAGGACAGCCTCTACAGACCATTCATAAGTACAAGTTTTGCTAATCTCCCCTAAAAGAGGACAAGCCAATTGTAACTGTAGGTCTACAATGTAAATCTAGCTTTTAACATTCCAAACTGATAACATCCATTACAAGCTTACCTTCCTAGGGGCATAGCAAAGTCAAGACCTTTTCCTTCATCTACTTAGAGACAGCTGCATAACTGACTCTTCCTTTACTTCCTTTTCCTCTTCAGATATTCACCCTATGTAAAATGTAGTGCTTGCCTAACCATCTACCTGTCCCTCTTCCTACAAACCTTCCCCCCATTAAGGAAATGTATAAATACTAAACTTCCTAAAAATCTCTTCAGAAAAACAGATGCAGATGTGTGTGTGTGGCTTGTGTTTTCCTTAGATGCACCCTAAGGTGACTTAATAAACCTCAATGATCATGATCGAGATGTATGTCTCAGTCACTCATTTTCATTGTCAATACCTTCACTACTCCATCAGTTGCTATGTGTTATTATCTTATTATAAGGTGTGGAAAGTGAAAATCTGAGACCCTAAGTAACTATCTAGGGTCACATGCCTTATATTTGACATTTTTGATTCCGAAATCCATTATGCAGATTCCTACTTGTTGTTACAGGAAATCCCTTTTTCATGAACTTAGACAATTCTTTTTGGATCCTCCTAATGAGAGTCATACACAACAACATGGAAAATCATAGTCAACAAAATTGGCCTCCTCTGTGCTATCATTCCTTCTTCTCATACCCATCCTCCCTTAGGCTTCCCTATCCCTATCTTTAGAAAACATATGAGAACAACCTAATTGTTGTCCTTTCAAATTTTTGTTCAATTTGTAAACCAAAAATAAAATCCTAAGTCTCCCAATTGATTGAACAGACCCTCTCTTTTCTAAGAGGACCCCAGAGAAACCTGAAAAACTGAATTTCCACCAAGACAGGAAAGGAGGTTGGACCTACCTTCTTCATTCTACCTCCTCCCTTTTGAGGTTTAGGCACAACTGACCAAAATTAAAGTTAAAATAGAGATTATAAGACTGAAAAAACACACTATTTGTGGCAATAAGATACCAAATTCCCACCTGATTTTGGTATAGCATTACATGACACATAGCAGACCATAAAGGAAATAAAAGTATTTTACTCCAAAATATATTTTCTTAGACAAATTTTGAAATAGCCCCGCAAAGCCGTCTTTCATGGGGGAAATTTTCACCTATAGAGAATCTGCATTAATGTAACCAGGCCTTTCCTGGATCTAAGAGAGATAACTGAGTCTGATATTTTTTTAAATCTGAAAAGAAACACTTACCATTTATTCTGTCGAAAGCTGCTACCTGGAGGATTCATCTACATAAGAAGAACCTTGGCTTCCACAACTCCCCTTATCTTAATGCAAGCATTTCTTTCTACTGACTTAAAGTCTTAGACAAAGTATAACTCTTTGAACCAATTACCAATCAGAAAAATATTGAATCTACCTATGACTTGTAAGCTACCCCTTCTCCCCACTTCAGGATATTCCACCTCTTTATGCTGAACCAGTGTATACCTTACTGTGTTGACTTATGTCTTTGCCTGTAATGTCTGTCTCTTTAAAATGTACAAAACTTGACTGTGACCTGACTACCTAGGGCACACTTTCTCAGGATCCCTTGAGACTCTTCCCAGGGCCATGGTCACTCATATTGGTTTAGAAACCGGTTTCAGTCATCCATGCATCTATTTTTATGCTAATGATATGTTGGTTCAGTTATAGGAGATTTTTGTCATATCCTGATATATGTTAAGCCAAATTCCTCTTCATTATTATCACTTCTTTAAATATTTTAAAGAGTTTGTTTTTTCATCAACTTATTTATATACAATAGAAGTGTTAAGTATAAATATATAAATACACACATATGGAGCTTATTCTTTCCTTTCAATATGAGATTATATGCAAATGTTCTACATTCTGCTTTTCTCACTTAAGAATACCTTGTGGAAATTTATTTTCAACAGGTATAATTCTATTTTATTTATTTTAATTGCTGCATAGTGTTTCATGGTATTGTTTTTGCAAAAGGGTCCTGATCCAGATCCCAAGAGATTGGACCTCATGCAAGAAAGAATTCTGGGCGGGTCCATAGAGTATAGTGAAAGCAAGTTTACTAAAGAAGTAAAGAAACAAAAGAATGGCTCCTCTATAGGCAGAGGAGTGTCATGGGCTGCTTGACTGAGTATACTTATACTTATTAAATAGTTATTAATATTTCTTGATTATATGCTAAATAAAGGGTGGATTATTAATGAGTTTTCCAGGAAAGGGGTGAACAATTCCCAGAACTGAGGGTACCTCCCCTTTATAGAGTTCATGGAATAACTTCCTGTTGTTGCCATGGCATTTGTAAACTGTCATAGTGCTGGCAGGAGTGTCTTTTTAGCAGTTAATGCATTATAATTAGCATATAATGAGCAGTGAGGATGACCAGAGGTCACTTTCATTGCCATCTTGGTTTTGTTGGGTTTTGGCCGACTTTTTAATGGATCCTGTTTTAGCAGCAAGGCCTTCGTGACCTGTATCTTGTGGTGACCTCCTTTCTTATCTTGTGAAAATGAATGCCTAGCCTCCTGGGCATAACCCAATAGGTCTCAGCCTTATTTTACTCAGCCCCTGTTCAAGGTGGAGTCACTGTGGTTCAAGCGACTCTGACAGTATGAATGTACCTTATTTTTCTACCATTCTCACTATGACCAATGCTCTAATAAAATCTGTGTGCATATATACTTTAATAGCTGTGATTTTATTTCTGTAAATATGATCCAAAAACGAGGATTGTGAATTGATAGCTCGAATGATACATTGACTAATTTCAGTAGATGTTGCCTGATTAATTTCCCAAAAATGTTTTAAACCATTACAGTTTTGTTTCTTCCTCTGAAGGCATCCTGTATCAGCATTCCCACCAACGGTAAGTGCTATTGCTCCTTTTAAAGCTGTAGGAAGGTGATATCTCAGTGTTACTTTAATTTTTAATTTGCATTTTCCTGATTCCCAGTGAGTTTGAGCATATATTTCTTTCTTTCTTTCTTTCTTTCTTTTTTTTTTTTTTGAAAGAGTCTTTCTTTCTTCATTGCCCAGGCTAGAGTGCAGTGGCACAATTTCAGCTTACTGAAACCTCTGCCTCCTGGGTCCAAGAGATTCTTGTGCCTCAGCCTCCTTAGTTGCTGTGACTGCATTTCGTATTTTTTGTAGAGATGGGGTTTCACCATGTTGGTCAGGCTGCTCTTGAACTCCTGACCTCAGGTGATCTGCCCACCTCAGCCTCCCAAAGTACTGGGATTACAGGTGTGAGCCACTGTGTCCAACCTGAGCATATATTTTTGACTTAGGATTTACGTTTAAGAAATGTATTTTCTGATATCTCTTTCCCATTTTTATTGAGTTATTTGCCCTTTTTCTTGTCAAAATTTCAGAGCTTTGCATTTTGTTAAGGAAAAGTTTAAACACAAAAAGTTTTTACATGTTAAAACACTTTACATAGAGGCCACTCACAATATTTACTCTGCATGAATCTTTGGGAAATAATGTTTATATAAAAGAAAAAAATAACATTGAAGTTTTAACCAAAGTATAGGATTGTCTGCTTTATTAGTAATTAAATATTGTCTTTACCTAACTGACCATGGGCTTTGTGTTGAGACTCTAAAGGCATAGTTTACATTTACATTGTTCAGTGGTTTGTCATTTAGAAATTGTTAGTTAAGTATATATGAAGTATGAATTATGGAAAATTGTTTTACTGTTTGCAAAATTATTTCTCAATTTTATAAATAGCAAACTATTTTTGGTTGAATGTTTTACAATTTTCTTTCCAAATCCATTGTTTGTCTATTACTTTGATTTATATCACTTTTTGCCATTCAAAGTTTTAACATTTTTTTAGACAGAAATGTCTATCTTTTATTTATAGTATCTGGTTTTACCTTCCCTTCAGCTCACCATTAAGGCATTGGACATGTTTCCCAGGTTGTTTAAAGCTTTACAAAGATTTAAACTTTAAATTCATTTAAGTCTTTATTTCCTGTGTAATTTTATTTAGTATATGGTATAATATCAGGAAAAATTATATTGTTTTCTATATAAATGGCCAATCATGACACAATCTTATAATTTATTTTCTCCATTAAATTGAAATACTAGTATTAGTGTGTAGAAAATTCTCATATATGCTAATACCCATTTATTTTTTCTACATCTTGTTTTGCCCATCCATGCATCTATTTTTATGCTAATGACATATTGATTCAAGTACAGGGGATTTTTGGTGTAGCCTGATTTATGTTAAGGCAAGTCTTTCTTTACTATCATCACTGTCCTCTTCTTTTTGCTTAATCTTAGATGTTATTTTCTTCCATATGAACTTCGAGATCCATTTATAAAATTTGACTTACATCTCTATTATTCTAATTAGAGGCACATTACACTTATACTAATTTAGAGAGAATAGTGGTTTATGAAAGTAATCCTTCCCATAAAGAGAATGGTATATGTTTGTATGTGTTCAGATTTAGTTTTATATTCTACAATAAGATTTTATTGTTTATCTCATATATTTTCTGTTTCTTTCTTGTTACTTTTATTTGTAAGTATTTATAATTTTCAGTATGTAGTGAATGGGATGTGTTTTACATTTCCATTTTAAAATTTACATTTACTTTGTTGCCAATATACATGTTTCTATGATGAGTTTGTGAACGTAATATATTTTCTCCTTTTTGAAACATATTAAAAGAGAGAAGCGAGAATGAAAGGAAGAATGCTTTTGTTTTTAAAACTAAGGCATTTTTAAGAGTTTATTTTAATTTTTCTACGAAAGGACAATCCCCACAATTTTAACTTGGTAATGTAAGCAAGCATGAAAACCTTTACAGTGTCTCTCATCCATGCTTTTTTCCCCCCGTGTTCACTTGGCAGCTGCTATAACAAAGCACCATAAACTAGGTAGCTTACAAACAATGGAAGTTTATTTCTCATAGTTCTGGAGTCTGGGTAGTTCAAGGTCAAGGTGCCAGCAGATTTGGTGTCTGTTGAGGGCTCCTTTCTCATAGGTGGCACCTTCTAGCTATGTTCTCACATGGTGAAAGGAGATAGCTATCTCTCTGCAGTCTTTTATAAGGCCACCAGTTCCATTTATGAAGGCTCCACATTCATGATCTAATCACCTGCTAAAGCCCCACTTCCTAATATTGTCCCTTGGAGGGTTAGAATTTCAACATATGAATTTTAGGGAGACACAAACATTCAGATAACAGCACATACTGAAATACAAGGAAACACACCTCTACAAAATTGTTATTGTATTGATATAAAATATTTCATTTAAAGATAAATTATGGACATTTTTCTTTGCCAAGAACTATAGATCTTTATCATGATTTTTAAATGGTAATGTAGTTTAAAACTATCAACAATATAGAGGATACTGTAAATAAAATCTTTAAATGTATCTCTCTGCACACTTTTCCATGTATTTGTATAGGATAACTTTGAAAAGTAGAATTCTTGGGACAAAAGGAATGCAATAATATTAATAGCTACATGTAATGTATGATTCCCACCTGTGAGAATGAGAGTCCTAGTGTTCATGCATATTTGCTTTTTCTTTCCGTTCTGGACATGAAAATGGGTATATTTTCCACCATCCTTGCAGGTACATAGAGCCATGTAAGATGGTAAAGCCATGAGATACTTGAGTCATCCTTTGTCAGGAAAGCTAAAGCTTGGAGAGATGCTGAAAACATGGTGGCTTCGCAAGTGTCTAAACTACCAAAAGGTTAAACCACTTGCCCAAGTATAAACAGCTTGTGAACTGACATACTGTGATTCAGACCTAGGGAGCTTTCTCCAAAACCCATCCTGGAAATCCCTACCTTATTCTTTTTCATATTATGTTTTTTCATTCATATTTAGGATATCCTTTACAAATATTATAGCAACCTATAATCCCACCACTATTTCCTGACAGTGCACATTTCTCCACTTGAACTCTGATACTAGGTATTACTAAACCCTAAATTCTGTATTAGGCTAATGGAGTAAAGCTAAAATTAATTGCCATTTAATTTGCATTTTAAACACTTCAGGTAAGGCTGAATACCATGTAATTTCTATTTCGTCTTCTGAAAATGACCCGTACATATATTTTGCCTATATTTCTAATCTATTTGGGTATTCTTGTTTCATAATAGCTCATTATATAATCAAGAATAGAAACATTATTATAGTGCCCTGACTAAATTGTGAAAATTTTATATCGTTTGGATTTATTCTTTTATTCCTCTACCTTTTTTCCCTAAGAGAAAGTATATAGAACATTTTACTTTTTCATCTGACTTTGTTTTCATGCTTAGAAACCTTTGCTCTCATACTAAGATTATAAAATAATAACTAATATATTTTTTTCTATTTTGATATAAAATAGTTTGTCAGGATAAAACATTTATTTATTTTTTCCAAATGACTAGTGATTTTGTTTGTTCTGACAAATTTGTTCAGTAATTCTCTTTCCTTAATGATCTGTTTTTGGTCTGTTTTTGTCTTCTTTCTTTTTCATTTCTCCTCTGGCATTATACTTTAAAAATTAGTTTGAGTTTGGCCAGAGAGAAGGAGAGACCCTTGTATCCTGGCTTATTCCTTAAGTTTGAAGCGCAGGAAAGTGGGGAGAGGATGCCGGAAGCAGTCGAAGAACTTAAGAGTCTAAGAGATCAGATGTTTAGGGAGTTCCTGAATGGTGAATCTTGGGTTCCCTTCACTGAAGCTGAATAGAGGGATGATGATTTAGCATAGAAATAATTCAAAGGAAAAGATCAAGGTGTTATCAGTCTACTGGCACTTTATGCATTTTTTGCTCTAGAGCATACATTTGATTTTTTTTTAATTATAGATCTCAGGTACCTGTTGAAGTTCGCTTGGTCCTCTGTTTCTGAACATACCAATCAAAATTATTTTAAAGTCTGTGTTTGAAAACTTTAATTTCTGCATTACCTGCAAATCTGCTTTTATTGTCTCATTTTCTTTTGGTCCATTCTCATTATATCCTTAAATTTTTTTGATTAAATAAACATTTTGTATATACAAAATTATAAAAGCTCTGGATTAGTTTCTGTTAGCAAATTAAGGTCAAAAAACCTTAGTCCTAATGGGAACTGAGATGTTTTGGGGTGTTCATTTAGTCTTTCTTATTTATGCTTTTATTTATTCATTTTTTCCTTTCCTCTTTGGGGGTAGTCCTTCAAGATTCCAAACTGAAATCCCAGAGTCCTTCTTCCTTGGCAAGTCATAAACTCCAATTTAAATCTCTTAAGCATAATGAGATTGCCAAAAGCTCAGTTAGGTCTTCATTTTTTTCACTGCCATTTCTCTCTCGGCTTCACTTTGCCCTCATTGCTTACTTTTATGAATCATGAATACCTTGATAGTAAAAGCAGCTCACATCATTGGGCTCACAACTCTCCACTTTTTTTCTCCATGAAATGTTGGCTTCGCAAATCCTTCCTATGATTAGCCCTGAAATCTAAATTTTATCATGATCCTACAATAATGATAACAGCACTGCTCATCTTCTCTGCCTCTTTTAAGTCACTTTCTGCTGGCTTCCCGTCTTTGTTATCTACAGCAGTCAGGGATTGGTGAATGTTTTAAGGAAAACAGCCACAATAGACCAGCTTACCTCAATAGGACTTTCATCTGTCCATGACTTTGGTTCTTCAAGTCTCAGCCATCTTTGTAATTCTATTTAGTCTTCAAAATCTTTTATATTTTTGTTTTTATTTAATTCAGACTGTCTACTTGTTCTCTGTAGAAGATTCAGTCTGTTACAAGCTATTTTGCCATTATCAGAAAGGAAACTCCTATTCAATGACATTTAAAACAAAATTTCCAACAAATCCAGTGAGCCAGGCTCTGTGTTTCAAAAGGATTATTTGGATCCCTGATAGCTTCCTTTTTAACAAAGATTGGATATGAGGTCTGGTCCAAAATTTTATATAAGTTAGGTTCAGACAAGAGGAGGAAAAAGTAATTCAGGCTCTTTTCTGGCTAATTGGTGACGGGAAGGGAAGGAAAGAGTTTGAAAGTAAGGCCAGAGAAGCTATAAGTAATTTCTCCCAGCTTCCCATACTGCTTTTACAGGAGCACTGAGAAGAAGGAACTCTCCCTTACTCCCCATTTATGACTGTAAAAAACCCCGACACCTTGCAGGGTATTGTCACTGCAAAGTTAGCTTAAAGGTATGGTGTTTCTGGCCAGGCACAGTGGCTCATGCCTGTAATCACAGCACTTTTGGAGGGCGAGGAGAGCGGATCATGAGGTCAGGAGTTCGAGACCTGGCCAACTTAGTGAAACCCTGTTTCTGCTAAAAATACAAAAAAAAAAAAAAAAAAATTAGCCAGGTGTGGTGGCAGGCACCTGTAATCCCAGCTACTCAGGAGGCTGAGGTAGGAGAATCATTTGAACCTGGGAGGTGGAGGTTGCAGTGAACCAAGATCGCACCATTGCACTCCAGCCTGGGCAACAAGAGTGAGACTTCATCTCAAAAAAAAAAAAAAAAAAAAAAAAAAAAAAAATTGGTATGGTGTTTCCAGGAAGAGAGAAATCTCAAGACATGCACTTTCCTAGAAGCCCCTTTAAGCGTCTGTATATTCTATACAGAACTTCAAAGTAATCAAGGAGCTTGCCAAATAATATTATGTAATGAGGGCTGAAGAAATAATTAGGAGTCAAAGTAGGACCTCATAAAGGTTCATAGTACCAGTGGGAAACAACCACCGTCAGGGCAGCTCAGACAGGGAGCCACTGCAAACATGGATTGATGCAGCAGAGACCAGATAAAGAATAATACCCACCAGAAACAATCTCTCAGTGGCAGCAGGGCAGCCAGCAACCAGGTAAATAAGAAACAGTGCCTCAGGGACAAGAGGATATCAGCACACACGCAACACCAGCCCACACCAGGAAGTCCCTTCTAATGCCACAAGAATGGGTCAACCAGAACCTTCCTTCACATACAAATAGATTATATTTTTGAAAGAGAAGCAATGGGAGGGGAAGGTTTCCTAAGAGACTAAGCATTATTATCCAAAGTAAAGCTCAAATGTTGCCTAAAGGAACTGTGTAAATTATCAGTTCAGGTTATGTTTAAAATCCTATTGGACTTTTAATGAAAAATTACACCTATTGACTGTGCATGAAGGCTCAAGAGAAAGACCAGAGGAGCTACACATTTCCTGGACAGTTGAATGCTCAGTCCATAGAATGAATGCCTAAATGAATAAATTGAATGAAGACAAATATTCTCATTAAGGTACACAATGCAGAAAGTTTGAGCTGGGTCTAAGGCAGAGAGGAAAGATTATTCAGAAGAGTTTTTGAAATCTGTGTGGCCTTTCTCCAGTAACCTTCAGGATCAGGTTGGTACTTCAGTTTCTTCCTTCCACACAATTGTGTGTCATACCCCTTTACTTTACCTTTAGCTTCTTAATCAAGGGGGAAATGAAAGTGCCTATATGGATTTGGATTATGGTGGCGTATAATGCATATTGCCTATGAAAACCAATGAGATTCCTAATTTGGGGCCCCCATCCTTGTGCTTAGCCTTATTGTGTTATGGCAAAAAAAAAAATTCTCTGAAGTTCTTATTAATAAGTTGCTGCCTATGACATATAGCCAGTGTATATTTGGAAATCATGATGTACTACTTAAGATGACATGCCTGTTAGCTATTTTGAAATTTACACTGAAATGATGAAAACAGAAAACTCCTTCAACTCTGAGCAAAATGCTTGTAATGATGTTCCTAAATAGGTAAGAAATCAGAAGCTTCTGTATTATGACTCTGCCTTGGGTCTTGTAGGAGCAGACTGGCTACCAAAAATGGTGCAATGACGGACTCCACCTGACTCAGAAAGCTACAGTAGCAAGAACCAGCACAGACTAGGCAGAAACAAAGTAGATCAGAGCCTTCTTTGAAGACCTGTGCATTCAGCAGCATGCCAAGCCATATCTCTGAAATGTTTCTGCAATGCTGTAGGAAGAAATCTCCCGCTGGCACTTAGCGGATCGCTTAATAAATGTAATTTAAATTTATTTTCCTTGGAACTATTTCAGAGGGTTCCCCCTAACTGTTTTTCCCCAAAACACTATATATATAGTGTGTGTGTATATATAGTATATATATAGTGTGTATATATAGAGATAATATATAATATATATTCTCCAGCCTCAGCCTCCTGAGTAGCTGGGACTGCAGGCATGTACCACCATGTCTGACTAATTTTGTATTTTTAGTAGAGACAGGGTTTCTCCATGTTGGTCAGGCTGGTCTCGAACTCCCGACCTCAGGTAATCTGCCAACCCTGACCTCCCAAAGTCTTGGGATGCCAGGAGTGAGCCATGGTGCCCAACCCAAACACAAAATATATTTTAAGGTACCAGGTAATTAGATCTCTGTATTAATTATTTAGGGGTTGGGGAGTTTGATATTTTTCTTTGGGCCTTACAAGATTGATTACAAAGGCAAAGAGTTTGGAAAGAAGGATGCAATGACAATGACTCTGCCCCTGTGCACAGTTCAGTTAAGTCCATTAGAATCATATAGTTATACAGCCTAAGAAAAATGTCATTAAAGCAAGAGGACAAGAATACATAGTGATGCTGATAGAAAATTGGTGCTGTAAATTTTACCATGTTGACTGGTTATAGTGGAAGAGCAAAGTAATTCCAGAAACAAATATTTAATTATAAGAACACAACTGTGCCAGCAATTGCACAACCTCTTTCAATATGATATTGACAAAAGGGGAACTAATGTCCATGTGGCAGAAACTCCAACAAAGTAACCCAAAAATCTAGGCCAGTTGCCTTTTATTCTGTAGCTTAGGTGTCAGCATTTTCTCACCCAAGTGAAGTTCAATTCTCAGGATTCTGTGTTTACCCCATGATTGGAATGCTGAATTAAGCACTTGGTTATGTTCTGCAATGAAAAATCCTTCTCTTTCCTTCTTTTCTCTTTCCCTCCATCCATTCTTACTGTATTAGTCATTTTCCACACTGCTGATAAAGACATACCCAAGACTGGGCAATTTACAAAAGGAAGAGGTTTGTTTAACTTATGGTTCCACATGGCTGGGGAGGCCTCACAATCATGGTGGAAGGCCAGGAGGAGCAAGTCACATCTTACGTGGATGGCAGTGAAGAGAGAGCTTGTGGAGAGAAACTCCTGTTTTTAAAACCATCAAATCTCGTGAAACCCATTAACTATCACAAGAACAGTGTAGGAAAGACCTGCCCCCATGATTCAGTCGTCTCCCATCAGGTCCCTTCCCCAACATGTGGGAATTATGGGAGCTACAATATGAGATTTGGGTGGGGACACAAAGCCAAACCATATCACCTACCACTCTCTCTCCTTTTCCTTCTCTCTCCTTCTCTCCTTCCTTCTTTTTTTCCCTTCCTTTCCTCTTTATTTTCAATACATAAAGCATATAAATGCTAAAAAAATTAAAGTCATAGTGATGTCATAGAAGATGGTAGAGTAGGAAGCTCCAGGAATTGGTCTCTCCACTGAAACAACTACTGAGCTGGCAAGAAACGTCAGAATCAAGTATTTCAGAACTCTAGAGTCTTGTGTAATACTTATAGCATCTAGAGGAGTGCTTGTGTGAAGAAAAAGCCTGGTAAATTTTATTGAATTTCAGTATTTTATGAAGTGACCCAAATTCACTATCTCCCAGCCTGACAGCACATAGCCACAAGGATGGTGGCTTATATTTCCAGTGTAGCTTGCTGGTGCCACAGTGAGAAATACAGATTTTGTTCCCCCAAAATCGAGATTGCATCTTTTGATCTGCTTGACAGATTACTGAGGGACTGGCAAAAGAGCTGACCATGGTTTCAGTTCTCAAACACAATTAACTTCCCCGAACAGTTGGTTGTGGGAATTTAAAGAGATAGAACATCATTTCTCTTCTTTTCTTATGGAATCTATGCATTTGAGGACATTTCTCTCAGGTCACTGCCTGACATCATAAATCACAAAACAGAGACTTCAGTAACCACATGTGACCAGGAATATATTTTTTGAAAAATTATTTTGGAAAAGTCAATAAATAAATGAATATCTGGAGCTTTCATCAAGCAACAGAAATCACTGGGGAGAGGGAAGAATCCGATGTCCTGAGTTAACAAATTTACAGTATTTAAAATGATCTGTTCTCGAGGAAAAAAAAAATTCAGAAATCACACACAAAAATGAGAAAGTATGACCCATTTACAGGGGAAAAAGGTGGCGGGGGGGTGAGGGGTGCAGATTTGACCAAAACCATCACTGAAGAAGCCCTAGACATTGGATTTATGAGACACAGACTTTGAATTAACTACAAAATATGCTCAAAGAGCTCAACAAAATCATAGATAAAGAACTTAAGAACTTGGGAAAATGGTGAACAAACAAGTAGAGGATACCAATAAAGAGATAGAAATAGGAAGCAAATAGAAATTCTAGAGCTGAAAATTATAACAGCTGAAATTGTTCGGGGTGGAGTGGGGAATCTAATAGTGGGTACGCTATAGTTTGAACATTCTCTCCAAAACTCATGTTAAAATGTAATTACCATGATGATGGTGTTAAGAGGTGGGATGTTTAAGGGGTGATTAGTTCATGAAGGCTTTACTGTTATCTCAGGGGTGGGTTATTTTGTAGGAGTTTGGTCCCTTCTCTCTCTGTCTTGAGTGCACGGTTCCTCACCATGTGATACCTTCCACCATCAGGTGCCTCTTACCAGATGCTGATGCCATGCTTTTAGACTTCCCAGCCTCCAGAACTGTGAGTCTAGTAAATCCCTTTAAAAATAAATTTCCCTGTCTGTAGTTATTTTGTTATAGCAGTAGGGAATAGACTAAAACAGGGTAAAACAGTAGAATTGGACAGGCACAAAAAAGAATTAGCAACTTAAAAATAGGACACTTGAAATTACCCAGTCTAAGGAGCAGGAAAAAAAAAAAAAAGAATGAAGAAAAGTGGACAGAACCTAAGGGATCTATGGGACACTGCCAAGCATGCCCACATATACATTATGGAAGTCTCCAGAAAGAGAAGAGAAGGATAAAGGTTTAGAAAGAAATAAAGAACACTTGAAAAAATAATAGCAGGAAACTTCCCAAACTTGAAGGAAAACATGAATCTACACAACCAAGAAGCTCAACAAACTCCAAGCAGGATTAAAATAAAGGGATTGAGATCTATGCTGATATACATTATATATAAGCAAGCTGCCAGAAGCTAAAAACAAAGAGAGAATCTTAAAATCAACTGAGGAGAGTGAAAATTATCTGGTGACTACTGACAGGCCCTGGAGACAAAAACTTTTCATCTGAGGAATTAAGAAGGGAACAAAGACAACCTGGTAACCATCAAACAGGCCATGTGGTGGCAAAACTCCGTATCTGGGGAATTTAGAAGTAATTAAACTTCCCTAGTATCTAAAGTCAGCATCTGGACCAGGCGTGGTGGCTCACACCTATAATTCCAGCACTTTGAGAGGCCGAGGTAGGTGGATCACCTGAGGTCAGGAGTTTGAGACCAGCATGGCCAACATGGCAAAAACCTGTCTCTACTAAAAATACAAAAATTAGCTGGGTGTGGTGGTGCATTCCTGTAATCCCAGCTTCTCTTGAGGCTGAGACAGGAGAATGGCTTGAACCCAGGAGTAAAGGTTGCAGTGAGCTGAGATCTCACCATTGTGCTTCAGCCTGGGCAACAGGCTCAAAATAAATAGCTAAATAATAATAATAATAATAAATAAAGTAAGCATCTGGTTCCAGATCTAGAATTTCTATACATCTCCAGAATGCCATGCTGAAACTCATCTTGCAACTCTTGCTGATGTTAAGGTATCAAAGTGTAATCATTTATCATGGCCTACATGGCTAATATGGCCCAAATTATCCTTAAGTTCCTGCCATAAGGTTCATAAAATCTCCTAAGAAAAATTCACCGTTGTGCACTCAATCCTTTCACTGAGGAGGCCCCACTGCACCCTTTGCAGTGTTCTTTCTTTCTAATAAACTTTCACTGTGCAAATCCATACTATTGTTGGTAAATTCTTCTTAGTAAACTGTGAATTGACAGTAAACTTCTTAGTAAACTGTGACTTCCTGATGCCAGGCTCTGATACCTTACCTGGCAACAACAAGAAAGAAGCAACACGTAACATACAAGGGACCCTAAAAAGGATTAACAACCAATTTCTCATCATCAATAATAACAACAAAACCAAAGGAAGATTTTTACTAGTGACTTGTCATACAAGAAATGCTAAAGGAAAAAAAAAAAAAAGAAAATAATAAATGCTAATGGGGGTCCTTCAGCTGAAATGAAAGAAAAGTAGATGGTAACTTGAAGCCATAAAAACAAAGATTATTGGTAAGGGTAGCCGCTAAGGTAAATATAAAGTCTAACATTATTGATGTTTTGACTTGTAACTCCTCTTTTTTGTTTTCCATATGATTTAAAGGAACAAATGCATGTAACAATAATCATAAATCTATAGTGAGCATACATTGAATAAAGCTGTAATCTGTGACAATAACAACATAAGGGAGAACTGAATAGGAGCAGGGTTAATGTGTGCTATTGAAGCCAATTCATTATTTATTTATGTATTTATTTACTTTTGAGCTGCAGCAAGATTTATTGTGAAGAGTGAAACAACAAAGCTTCCACAGTGTGGAAGGGGACCCGGGTGGGTTGCTGCTGCTGGCTAGGGTGGCCAACTTTTATTCCTTTATTTGTCCCCTCCCATGATCTGTTTCTGTCATGGGAGGATATGACAAAGAAGAATATGCCTTGGCTGGGTAGACAGAACTGGTTGTGTATGTTAAAAAGGTGTGTGAGTTTGTTGTTTTCATTTTCCCATACTCCTAGAGTAGTTACTGAGATAGCTCCAATGAGCAGCTGGAAAGGAGTGTTGGGAGCAAACTGAGTGGCTCCATGTGTTCTA
Source organism: Macaca fascicularis (assembly GCF_037993035.2). NCBI lineage: Eukaryota > Metazoa > Chordata > Mammalia > Primates > Cercopithecidae > Macaca > Macaca fascicularis. Next base: position 52,358,033 of record NC_088390.1, read on the forward strand.
TTTTCCCCTTGGAGAAAAAACCATTTTGTATTTACTAGAAACAATTCAGGAGAGTAATTAAAAGAGGGGATGAGAAGGTACTCACTAGTGGTGGGGGTGCTGCTGCAGGCGCTCCAGGGGAGAATGGTTATGAGGGAGTGTGTTTGCCATTGCAAAACCTGGATGTTTGCTAAGCAGGGAGGAGGTGATGGTTTCTGGGGGCCCTGAGAAGCAGACAAGCCATCTGAATGGAGCTGTATAACAGGCTGCATTGGAAGCATAAAGGGGCTTGGAAAGTTAAACTTGTGTCACGTCCTGTTAGGCTATTCTTGGTTCTATTGGAGATTGGGAAAAAGCCCAAATCTAGGAATTATTCATATAAATATGAATTAGTACTTCAACCACTTCCTGAGCTTTCTCTGTCTTGCAGGGGAAGGTTTCTATCCAATTTGTAAAGGTATCAACACAGACCAACAAATATTGAAATCCCCTTGACTTAGGCGTGTGGGTGAAGTCTAACTGCCAGTCCTGTCTGGGATAGTGACCTATTTTTTGTTCCCCTAGAGGGGCCTTACGATTGACCAAAGGATTATTCCTTTGGCAGACCTCACAGGCTTTGACTACTTGTTGGATGATCTGGAGGAGATTTGGCTAGGGATTTTGCCATTTGATGAGTGTTCTCAATACCCATATGAAAACTTTGGTGAAGGGTCTTAAGTATTTTCCACTAGTTGGCTTCAGGTATGAGTACCTTTCCCTCTTCTGTCATTAACCACTGTGAGGGGAGAAAACTATGCCCCTGTGAAAGTCCCCAATCTATTTCAGTCAGGGAATACTGGAGTTTATCTCTTGGAGAAGGCTGTTACATACCAAGGGTCCTTCCATAGGTATTTCTAATGGGAGATTCCGCCTGGCAGCAATTTTGGACTCAGGGTCTTCCTGATGGTTTCCTTCTGCCTTTTCTCCTTCACCTTTTCGATGGCTTTGGCAGTGTAAAACTGCCACCTCCTTGTGTTTTTGCACTGTGTGCAGTAACTTCATGATTTCCTTGTGGTATTTAATGGGGGTTCCCCCAGGGGTTAGGAAGTCCCTTTCTTTCCATATGGCAGCATGGGCATGTAGAATTAGGTAAGAATACTTGCTATCTGTATACGCATTTATTCTAATTCCCTTTCCAAGTTCTAAGGCTATGGTAAATGCCACTACTTCTGCTAATTGGGTGCTGGTCCCTGGGGGTAGAGGTTTACTTTCAAGTACTGTTACATCACTAACTATGGCATAACCTGCCCTTTATATCCCATTCTTCATAAATGACCTTCCATCAGTATAAAGGTTAAGCTCAGGGTTAGCTAAGGCAACTTCTAAGAGATCCTCTCGGGCGGCATAAATCTGAGCTACGATTTGCTGGCAGTCATGCTTGATTGGTTCCTCATCCTCTGGGAGAAAAGTGGCAGGGTTGAAGGCTGCACACATGCATATTTGAACCACTGGTCCCTCAAGGAGTAGCACCTGATATCTAAGCAGGTGGTTGTCTGATAGCCATAAACTTCCCTTATCACCTAGTGTGCCATTTACATCATGAGTAGTCCAGATGGTGAGATCCTTTCCTTGTATTATTTTGATAGCCTCTGATACTAAGATGGCCACCACTGCAACTACCTGTAAACAGTGAAGCCAACCTTTTGTTACTACATCAATTTCCTTACTTAGGTATGCCACTGGTTGTGGGGTTGTCCCATGAGTCTAAGGACTCCAAAAACTATTCCCTCTCTCTGTGATGTATAAAGAGAAGTTTCGTCTTGTGGGAAGGCTGGAGCTTGTACTAAGTCCTGCTTTAAGATTTTGAAAGCTGTTTCTGTCTCTAGTTCCCATTCTACTAGATGAGTATTTGCCCTCTGGGTCTCCTTGATTAGAGTATAGAGTGGCCTGGCCATCTCGCTGTATCTGGGGATCCCTAATCAGCAAAAGCCAGTGATCCCAAGGAACCCCCACAACTGTTTTAAAGTCTTAGGGTGACAATAAGCCAGTATAGGCTATATTCATTCCTGCTGAGGGCCCTGGTTCCTCTAAGATTAGGCCTAGATATTTGAGTTGTAGGCAGAGCTGGGCCTTTGATTTAGATGCCTTGTACCCTTGATTAGCTAGAAAGTTCAAGAGATCTAGAGTAGCCTGCTGGCATGAGGCTTCTGAACTGATAGCCAAAAGTAAATCATCCACATACTGAAGGACCAGAGTGCCTGGACTTGAGAAGTGGCCTAGATCCTGGGCCAGTGCCTGACCAAAGAGGTGAGGGCTATCCCTAAATCCTTGAGGCAAGACCATCCATGTAAGTTGAAATATGTGGTCTGTGGGATCCTCAAAGGCAAAGGAAAACTGGGAGTCAGAGTGCAGGGGGATGGAGAAGAAGGCATCCTTGAGGTCCAGAATTGTGAACCATTCTGTTTCCTCTGGAATTTGAGAGAGCAGGGTATAGGGATTTGGTACAACTGGATATAGAGGAATTACTGCCTCATTGATGAGTCTAAGATCTTGCTCTAGTCTCCACTAACCATTCGGTTTTGTATTCTAGAATTGGGGTGTTGCAGGGACTGCTGCATTTTCTTGCTAAGCCTTGAACTTTTAAGTGTCTTAACAGTATCCTGTAATCCTTTATGAGCTTCAGGCCTTAAGGGGGTCTTTTTAGTCTGATTTGGACTGGGTGGTCATTTTTTGCCCTTCTGAATTGTCCTTCCAATGCCCAGACTTCAGGGTTGATTCCCTCCTCAGGCAGGGGACAACAAATGGGTAACTTGTTCCCCATGTTCATGTAGACAATAGCTCCAGCTTTGGCTAATGTGTCCCTCCCTAATAAGGTTGTGAGACTTTCAGGCATAACAAGAAAGGCATGTGAAAAGAGCAAAGTCTCCCAATTACAACTGAGCAGGTGGGAGAAATGCCTGGTTACAGACTGTCTCAGGATTCCTTGGATGGTAATGGACCTTGAGGACAGCAATCCAGGGCAGGAGATTAACACTGAGAAGGCCACACTAATGTCCAGAAGGAAATCAATTTCCTGGCCCTCAATGGGTAAACTTACCCAGGGTTCAGTGAGGGTGATGACACGAGCTGGTGCTTGTCCCAGGCACCCTCCGTTCTGTTGTTGGATCATCTGATTGGGAGCTTCTGTCACAGAGAACCTTTGTCCTCTGGGGCAGTGAACCTTCCAGTTATTGCCTTGTCATAGTAGACATGGACAAGGGGGTGGCTTGTTTCTCATTGGACAATCTTTTTTAAGGTGTTCTCGCAAACCACACTGACAACAGACCCTACCAGGTGATTTGCCTGCTCCATTTTCTGTACTCTGAACCACCAAGGTTTGTTTTCCTGTGGGCCATGACAACGGCTGTGGCTTTTGTCTTATCTCACTTTTCCTTTTCAGCCTGTTCCTCTTGGTCCCCATTATAGAACACCAAGTTTGTCAGGTTTAATAATGTCTCCAGATTTTGTTCAGGGCCCAGGGCTTGCTTTTGGAGTTTTCTCCTCATATCTGTGGCTGATTGGGTAATAAACCTATCTTTGAGGATCAAATGACTCTTGAGGGAGTCAGGTGACAGAGGAGTATATTTTCTTTAGTCCTCCTGTAGCCACTCAAGGAAGGTGTAGGATTTTCTTCCTTACCCTGATTTGTGGTGGACATCTTTGAATAATTCATGGTTTTTTTTTCCTAACTCTCCTTAGTCCTTCTAGAACACAAGTCAACAGATGTTTGTGACTTCAGTCCCCATGATCTGAGTCTCGTTCCCAGTGGGGATCCATACTGTGGATGTCTTGCTGACTGGTAGGGAATTTGTCCCTTTCTTTGGCTGTCATTCTGTCATTTACTTGACTAAGATACCAGGTATCTCCAAACTCTCAGACTGCAGCTAAAGCCATGTTCCTTTCATTAAAGGCCAGGGTTTGATCTAACAATAGCATGACACCTCCCCAAGTGAGGTAGAAGGTTTGCCCTAGACCCTGTAGGACTAGTCACTATCAGGATCATTTGAAAACTCCCCCAGGTCTACCTTGATCTGCTTTAAATCAGAGAGGAAGAAGGGGACATGTACCCAGGTTGGGCCAAATTCACTTCCCCCTACAGCTTGAAGGGGACATAATCAATAGCCTGGGTGTTTTTGTGGTCCCTTGGAGATTTCTTTGCCTTTTTTTCTTCTGGGTGCAGGAGATTGGAGGAGGCTCATCACTGATAGAAAGGGGAGCTGTAGGGAGGCTAGGATGTGGGGGTAATCTGAGGGGTCCTCTTGTGGAATATAAATTGCAAGCTTTGCATAGTTGTGGATTATCCTTCAATGAAAAGAAAGCTTGGACATAAGGTATTTCACTCCATTTGCCTTCCCTCTTACAGAAAAGGTCAAGCCACTAGATAGTATTGTAATTTATACTTCCCTCCGGTGGCCATTTTTTCCCCATCTGAGAGAGAATATTGGGGCCAGGCCATAGTGCAGGAAAAAATAAGCCACTTCTTTTTCAGGGTTTGCAGGTCAAATTGGTCCCAATGGCTTAGGATGCATTTCAAGGGTGAGGCTGTTGATGCCTAAGTGTTTCCCATCTGAAAGAAGAAAAAAAACACATTTTTTTTTTTTTTCTGCCCAAGAACCCACAATGGTCCCTGGACCCTGCTGTTCAGAATAGTTGTGCTCACCAAAGCAGCAGCAGAAATACTAGTTTTCCTCCTAGACCATAAAGAGGACTGAGGAAGGTCATATTTAGTGGTCCTTACCAATGCATTCTCAAAAACCTGTTAGTTAGAGTCTTAAGCATTTTCTCCTGTTGGTATTGGGACCTTACCCTTGTCCTATAAAGATGATATGCCTCAAAATGGAGTGGAGGGCCATACCCTGAGGGAGGGAAGAGATCTCCAGTTGGAAGAGTGGCACATTTTGTCCTCACTTATCATTATATGAATAGGAAGGATATCCCCCTAATTTTGGAGTCTATAATTTCTGAGGCTCCCCATATCCTAGCTTCAGGAATAGCTTTTGTTAGGCCTGCTAGTCTGAGGAGTGATCCTAAAATTGCAGATAGTTCACCCCTCCCCCCAACCCCTGCACTGGGGCTTTGGGCAAATATTATGTCTTTTTGATTGGTGAGTCCGGGTGCCTAAAGAAGGGAACAGAGTCCCAAAATTTAGACTAGAAATCATTCTTATAGGAGAAACTAGAAGAGCACCAGGGACAGGAAGTGGGTTTTAGAAGTGGGACTAGCCTCGGAGAAGAAAGGTGGGAGGAAGTTTGTCTGACAGGTGTTAGGACCCAGAAGGCAAGGGTCAGGACAGATAGGATAGATGGTCATGTCTCGCTTGGGCAATGTAACTCAGAGTTCCGCTCATGGCTGCAGGGTGAACCAACTTTTTGTCCAGACCTTGGAGCTGAATGTCTTTCCTATCTGTTGACTCTCAGCTCAGCCTGGAAGTACAGAAAAAGTGGAAGCTGGTTCCAGGCAAACCAATGCTCTCAACTTCAAAGAGTTGGGGATTGTTAAAGAACCGTTTCTCAAAAACCTGACACCCTTGTCTTTAGTCCAGTGGCTGCGTTAGTCACTTTTAACTGGCTGACAGGTGCCCAGTGTTTAGCCCCTGAATTCTAAGGAAAAATAGGGCAGAATAGCAAGTGAAAGGGGTCCAGTGGTACTCACCATGTGGCAATATCCTGGACAAGCCCCCAAGAAGTGTGTGGAGTTGGTTCCTGCCATTGGGTTTGTGGTCTTGCTGACCTCAAGAATGGAGCTGTGTACCCTCACAGTGAGTGTTACAGCTCTTAAAGATGACATGGATCCAAAGAGTGAGCAGCAGCAAGATTTTTTGTAAAGAGTGAAATAATAAAGCTTCCACAGCATGGGAGGGGACCTGAGCGGGTTGCCCCAATTTATTATTAATTAGAACTAGAGTGATACAAATTTAGAATGTTAACTGTCATCTCCATGGTAACTACTAAGAAGGTAACTAAAAAAAATACTGACAAGTAAATAAAGAGGGAATCAAATGTGGTACACCAGAAAAAATAAAAAAATCAAAAACAAAAGAAGACAGTATTAAAATAATTGAGGAGCAAAAAGATATATACACTTATATACATACACACACACACATACACATACACACAAGCATATATATGTATAATAGCACAATGGCAAAAATAAATTTTTCATTATCAATAATCTGGTTAAATATCAATGGATTAAGCTCAGCAGTTAAAAGTCCATAATTGGCACATTGTAGTTTAAAACACAAATAGGTTGAAAATGAAAGGAAGAAAAATATCCATGTGAATATTAAACAAAAGAGGACCTCCTCTTACTTAAAAAGTCAATCCTCCTATCTCCCTCCTTCTCATAAATAAATACATTATCACTTTTTAAAAATTTCCCCTTCTGTTTGTTCCTTCCTGTTTTTTCCCTGTTGAAAGAATTTTGTTCACCTTTCTAGGATACGGCCCCCAGCCCCTGTTCACTGCTCTGATGGTCAGAGACTTCTGTGATCTGTGACAGGTCTTGGGGAATGTGCACTGATGGCTGGTTTTTGAAAAGCAGCATTAGGGCTTTAGTGTGATAACAGAAGAATGTAGAGCTATCAGCAATTTTTATTTCCTTGACAGAGCCTGGGCCTTCCTATTTGTTTCTGGCCACCACCTACTGAGAATAAGTACTTTGTATGGGTATTCATTCCATTTTAATGTTTAAACCACTGCAACTCCATCTTGAACAGGGGCCGGGTACAATAAGGCTAAGACCTGCTGTGCTGTATTACCAGTGAGTTAAGGCATTCTAAGTCACAGGATGAGCTAGGAGGTTGGCACAAGATGATACAGGTCATAAAGAGTTTGCCAATAAATCAGGTAGCAGTAAAGAAGCTGGCTAAAACCCATCGAAACCAAGATGACAATGAGAGTGACCTCTGGTTGTTCTCACTGCTACACTCCCACCAGCACCATGACAGTTTACAAATACCATGGTAATGTCAGGAAGTTACCCTACGTAGTCCAAAAAGTGGAAACATGTATAATCCACCCCTTGTTTAGTATATAATCAAATAATCACAAAAATGAGTAACTAGCAGCCCTTCGGGCTTCTCTGCCTGTGGAGTAGCTGTTCTTTTATTCCTTTACTTTCTTCATAAACTTGCTTTCACTTTACTGTATGGACTTGCCCTGAATTCTTTCTTGGGCAAGATCCAAGAACCCTCTCTTAGGGTCTGGATTGTGACCTCTTTCTGGTATTATCTTTCTGGTGACTACTGAAGGGACAATACTGAGGAAACTCCTGACCTAGAGGTTAACTTTAGTTAAGTGGTGGGTTCTGGTAACATCTGTCTGGTGAACCCTGAAGCGCAATACTGAGGAGACCCCCCAACCCCAAGGGTAAATATCTGTGTGCACCAATTGGCTGACTTTGGGTAAGTGGGGTGCATAAACCTGGGTAAAGGATAGGGCTGAGTTACAGGCCCAACTTAGGGGAGTTAAGAGTCCCTCTTAAGACAGAGAGAGTTAAGATCTCCTCTCAAAAAGCAAAAACGCTTGACCAAACTTGGGTTTGAGGCCTAACTTATGAAGGTTAGGGTGCTTCCTAAGATTTAGGAGGTTGGAGGCCCCTCTCAGTGAAGTCCCTCTTGACTAAGAATGGTTTTGGCACTACGGGATATTAACTGCTGTTCTGTTTGGATTAATCTGCCTTGCACTTTTTGCTTATGGCTATGAGTAATGGAATTAGGCATATACAGGACCATGGGACATGTGTAGGTTTTTTCTCCCCAAAACGGGAAACTTGAGAGCAAATAGAACTGCTGGAAACGATCCCTTCGCTAGTGATAAGTGGCCGCCTGAACTTTTCAGTGTTGCTGCAAGGGATGGGTCTTTCTCTGGCCTCCCTGAGCTCTTTGCCTTCCCTACTCTGCCACAGGCAATGCTTTTCTCTCCCTTCTTCCCCTTTCCTATCTTTCGTGTTATTCAGGATGACCATCTTGCCCAGAGACCACATGTTGAAACTCTTGGTAGGAAGTTGGTTTAATGATAATGGGGCCCAATTAGGGGCAAGTTTGAGTCTTGCCCGTTTGATATTGGGTGCTAAGCAGAGTGGCTAATGTCTACGTTTTATCCGGTATATTTTGCTCTGGCCAGAACAGGAAAAGATAATATTCTTTTGTGTTGGGTCCTGGCCCCTAGGACTGTGGTGCAGCCAGCTAGGTCACTAGGGCCACTCAGGGAAAGAGAACCCAAAAGCCTGACATGCTGGCAAAATGGTAAGAATTTCTTACTAGTCAGAATTCTGGCCTCTCTCTCTCTGTGCAAACTGATTGAATGAATGGTATTGATTAATAGGAAAAAAGGATTCATGAAGTTAATCTTAAGCTGTAGTGAATCTGGTGTGCTTTCTGTGTCTTTCGGTATGGTCATAAAGGGGGGTACCTTAGGACAGAATGCAGGCCTAGGACTCCATAAGCCTGGTGTTCAAGATGGCCCAGCAAAGTGGTCACTTACAAACTCTGCTACAGGTGCCCCCCACCCCTCCCCCAAAAAAGAAAACTCGTTGAAGTTTCCCTCTTGTCTTGTATGTCCTTGGGAGCTTGACCTTGTAATAATGTAATAATGTGGCAGTATTTTGTCTTGTTTCCCACCATCACAATGGTGGCCCAGGTTCAGGGTTCAATTCTTGGCTTAGGTAGTGAGTCCTTTATCTTCTGTGTGTGTATTTATATATGTTGTGTTTGAGTGATAGAAAAAAAGCTTCAGTTGGTTTAAAATAATAAGTGCTTAAATATTTTTTGAGAAAAGTAAAAAGTGTAATGCCTTTTGGTTCACATGACTTAAGTAATCTTTGGGAAACAAAAACAGTTTTAAAGATTATTGGTAAAATAAAAATATATTCAAAAATGTAAACATTTGGTCTAAATTATGCAGGTCAAATACTAAGTTTGCTAAATGATTTAAGGTCATAAACTGCTCCTTTGACTTTTGAAAATTGTTCAGTTTACCTGCTTTGGAGCATTAGATTTTAGGTAAGGCCCAGAAACATATGGTGTTAGCCATATCCATAGCAATGCCGGAAAAAGTCAGTCCTTATCTGGTGTCCTAAGCTCCACACCTAGTACGTAATTATAATCCCTTACTTACCAACGTTTTCACCAAAAGTAAAGTTGCTAACAGTTAACAGTATAATATATGTAATTGAAACTACTGAAGAAACAGTTTTACAAGTAAAGCGTGTAAGGAAAGTGAAATGTGTTTTTGGTGAAAGATTATAAGAAGTCATGGAAATGTGGATGTTTTTGGCCATATTAAAAGTTAAAAAGTTTGTTTTTTACTTTAGATAAAATAAAGCTGGAGCTTTAAGCAAGTTGATAGAATAAAGCTGGAGCTTTAAGCAAGTTGTGGAAGTTGTGTAAAAATTAATCTTGTAAAAAAATTATTTACTAAAGTTAAAGGGGTATTATTCAGTTTTTCCTTAAACATTGGAATAAAAGCACAAAAGTTTTTTCTTATAGCAAAAATCTGCTTATGATCTGCTCTTTAACAAATATTTGTAAAGGTTTATAAAAGGTTTATGAGAACCTTACCTTATGGTGAACAATTAAAATAAAATCATTATAGATATGTCTATATGTCTATAAACCTGTAATAGGGTTTGACATCAATAATGTACAAATGCAACAATGAAATTTGGCTCATTTACTATAACAATTACATAGGAAGCATTGTCAAATATAAAATGGTGTTTGGCTTTCTTTGGGCTGTGTTTATATAAATATGTTAGTAGCATCTGTTCCAAAATTATGTAAAACTACTATAATTCTGATATAACTTAGTGTATGTTATTAAAAGTTGTAATTGTTATGTACAATTGTCATATGCCACAGAAGTAACCAAAATTTTCTTGTCAACTGTGGTTTTAATAGTAGCTATCCTATGACTTTTTTTTTTATCATCCACAAATTTGAATGTGACCTGCCTTGCTAGGTTAGGGAATTTCTCCTGGGTAATATCCTCAAGAGTGTTTTCTAACTTGGATCCATTCTCCCCCTCACTTTCCAGTACACCAATCAAATGTAGATTTGGTCTTTTCACATAGTCCCATATTTCTTGGAAGCTTTGTTTGTTTCTTTTCACTCTTTTTTCTCTAATCTTGTCTTTTCACTTTATTTCATTAATTTGATCTTGAATCACTGATATCCTTTCTTCCACTTGATTGAATTGGCTATTGAAGGTTGTGCATGTGTCACAAAGTTCTCACTCTGTGGTTTTCAGTGACTACTGGTCATTTAGGTCTTCTCTACACTGTTTATTCTAGTTAGTCATTAGTCTAACCTTTTTTTCAAGGTTTTTAGCTTCCTTGCAGTGGGTTAGAACATGCAATGGGTAGATTGCAAAGATTTTCTTCCGTTCTGTAGGTTGCCTGTTCACTATGATGGGCATTTGGGTTGATTCCATGCCTTTGCTATTGTGAATAGTGCTGCAATGAACATATGCATGCATGTGTCTTCATGATAGAGCAATTTATATTCCTTTGGGTATATACCCAGTAATGGGATTAGTGAGTCAATTGGTAGTTCTATTGTTAGATCTTTGAGAAATTGCCACACTATTTTCCACAACGGTTGAACAAAATATACATCAATATACCAAGAGGGTATAAGTGCTTCTTTTTCTCTGCAACCTCTCTAGCACTCATTATTTTTTCACTTTTTAGTAATAGCCATTCTGACTGATGTGAGATGATATCTCATTGTGGTTTTGATTTGCATTGCTCTAATGATTAGTGATTAGTTGAGCTTTTTTTTATATGCTTGTTGGTCGTATGCACATCTTTTGAAAAGTGTCTGTTCATGTCCTTTCCCCACTTTTTAATGGGGTTATTTGTCTTTTTTTTCTTGCAAATTTAAGTTTCTTATAGATGCTGGATACTAGATCTTTGTCAGATGCATAGTTTGCAAAAAGCATACTGTCATTTCTATTGCATATCTTGCAAATATAAATATATTATTTCTGTAACTGTGCATTTATTTTATTGAAACCTAAAGTTTAAGTGTTGGCTATGAGTAGCATGGAGTAAGCACAGTCCATTGCCTTTACCAATGAATTCAGGCATAAAACCAGGAGATAAGGCATGGGACAGTTATTTGATGATTTTAGTATAGCTATTTGATGAGTCTGAAAAGTAAATAGTTGTAGGTGGATGGGGCAAGAATACCAGAATTCAAAGTTTCACCACACTGGAGATAATTTTAACACTTCTTCCTTCAAGTCTCCCACTGCTTGTTCAAACATCTGGCTACAGTTGCAGATGTGCATGGCAGAGAGAACTAAAGCCTGGATGGAGGACTGAAAAGATTCTTCAGGTAAATGGAAAGTACTGGGGAGATTGTAGAGAGTGATAAATGTGGAAATGCAATCCTGCAATCCTGCATGGGTTTAATTCTAATAAGCAGGCAAAAGACATTGGAAACTGAAATGATAGATCCCTGTTAGGCTCCAGACTGAACCACTGAATGACACATATGACACAGATCTAGATGGCAGTAAAAAGGATTTGAAAAGGTTTGAAATTGAGCTGATATTAGAACTGCAGCTCAAAGAAGAATATGCTACCTGAGCTTAAATTTGCCAGAAAAAAATCACATGCTCAAACAAAAATATAAACATTTCTCACAGGATTTAAACAAGACTGAGATTCTTATAATAACCAAAGTGTCCAGCATACTACCTAAAATTTCTTGGCATTTGAAGAACCACAGAAATCTCAGCTTGCATGGGAAAAGACAATTAACAGATGCCAAAGCTAAGATACCCAAGATATTGGAATTATCTGAGAAAAATTTTAAACACCTATTATAGTAATGCTCCAACAAGTACACCCAAAGGCTCTTAAAAGAATAGAAAGCAAATTTCTGTTAAAATAAAAGAAGAAGAAAAGAATCAATTGGAAATTTCAAAAATGAAAAAAATACTTACATAAAAAAATTACAGGCAAACTTTATAGCAGAATTGAGATGAGAGAAGATAAATTCAGTGAACATGAAGATTAAGATAAATTATCCTGTCTGTTAAACAGGGATAAATAATTTAAAATGTAGACTGATCCTCAGACATTTGTGGAGACACTTATTAAAAGTTCTGAGACTTGGGTTATTACAGTTCCAGAAGAGGAGAAAGAGTGTACTGCTGAAAAAATATTTCAAATAATATGGCCAAAAACTTCCCAGATTTGACAAAGACATGTAAAATCAAACTCAAAAATCTCAGTGAATCTCAATGAGGGGAGAGGGAGAAGGAAGGCAAGAAAAGAAAAGAAACCCATGCTCAGACAATCAAACTGCTAAAAATTAAAGTAAAAAATATAATCTAGAAAGCAACAATATTACTTATAGGGAATCAATGATTTGAATATCTGTAATTTTCACATCAGACACCATGGAGACCAGAAGGATTCTGCCTTAAAGGGTAGAACATAACATTTCTACATTACATGGAAAGTGGTAAAGCATGTGTTCTAAGAAGACTGTGAAGAGTTAGGTTCGCATATTGTATTCCCTAGAACAATGATTTAGAAAAATGCAGCCGGGTGCGGTGGCTCAAGCCTGTAATCCCAGCACTTTGGGAGGCCGAGACGGGCGGATCACGAGGTCAGGAGATCGAGACCATCCTGGCTAACACGGCGAAACCCCGTCTCTACTAAAAACACAAAAAATTAGCCGGGCGAGGTGGCGGCGCCTGTGGTCCCAGCTACTCGGGAGGCTGAGGCAGGAGAATGGCGGGAACCCGGGAGGCGGAGCTTGCAGTGAGCTGAGATCTGGCCACTGCACTCCAGCCTGGGCGACAGAGCGAGACTCCGTCTCAAAAAAAAAAAAAAGAAAGAAAAAAAGAAAAATGCAAAAAGATATGGCAAAAAACACAATCAATAAATAAAAATAGCATTCTAAAACATGTTCAAATAACAAAAAAGAAGTAAAGAAATGGGAAATGGGAAGATAAAAGAGGCTGAGTAAACAAAGTAAAAAAAGATAGACTTGAATTCAAATATACAATAATTACTTTGAATGTGTGTACAATAATTACTTTAAATGTGTGTGCGCTGAACACCCCAATAGCAACAATAATACAACACTTATACAGACATTACAAGAAAATTAGAGCTTAATGTCTCTCATCAATACAGATGCATATTCATCAACAAAATACTTAATAATTAAAGGTAGAAATACGATATCATGACCAACATGGGTTTACAGCAAGAATCCAAAGTATAATGACATACAGTTAATGTAATTCATAATATTAACAGAAAAAGAAACCAATGGAATAGTCACAAAAATGCAGTCAGGAGATATAGTTTTGGAAGAAATAAATAAAATTGTGTCTACCTAGGTGACTTGGTTTTATATATAAAAAATTCCCCAAATCCACAAAACAGATATCAGAACTCAGTGAGTTTAGCAAATTCACAGGATATGATATCAATTTATTAAAATCACTTGTATTTATGTATACTAGTAATGAGCAATTCGAATCCACAATTTTTCAAGTGCCATTGAAAATAGCAACAATAACAAAAATAGATAGTTATAGATCTCATAAAATATGTACAAGATCTATAAGCTGAAAACTGCAGAGCAATAATGAAATAAATAAAAAAGACTAAGTGGAGATCAATACTATGTTCATGGACTGGAAGACTAAATTTGTTAAGATGTCAATTCTCCCAAATTTACTTATACAGTCAATACAATTCTGTTCAGAATTCCAGCAGAATATTTTTCTCCTTCCAACAGAAATGAAGAGCTGATTCTAAAATATATAGGGAAAGAAAAATGAACTAAAATAGCCAAAGTAACTGTGAAAATCATTAACAAAATTTGAGGGCTCATATTATCCAAACCCAAGAATTTTCACGGAGGTGCATTAATCAAGACAGTGTGCTATTGGCAAAAAGATGTATACATAGATAAAAGGAACAGAGTTTAGAAATAGACCCACATAAATTTCATCAATTAATTGTTGACAAACATGCAAAGCTAACTCAATTGAAGAATTGTCTTTCAACAAATGATCCTAAGACGATTGGACATCCAGATAGAAAGAGGGAAAAAAATGAATCACGAACAGACTTAACACTATGTACAACAATTAAAAGTAAAATTAAAAATGGATCATCGATCTATATTAATACAACTTCTAGAATACAAAATAGGAGAAATTTATTGTAACCTTGAGTTAGGTATAGAGTTTGTAGGTATAAGACCAAAAGTATAATTTATAAAGGAAAATTTGGTAAATTTGTCCCCATCAAAATTTAAAATATTGACTTTAAAAAACATTGCTTTCAAAATAGGGACAAGCTACAGCCTTGGAAAAAACATCTACAAAACACGTATCTTACAATAGATTTGTTTCCAGCATAAGTAAATGTTTCACAAAACTTAGTAATGAAAAAACAACCTGATTTAACAATTGTCCCAAGATTTGAACAGACACTTTAATAAAGAAGATATATGAACAGCAAACAAGCACGTCAAAACAGGAAGAATATCACTAGTCTTTAAGGAAGCAAAATTTAAACCATGATGCTAAGATCTGGCAACACCAAGTGCTAGTAAGGATGGTGAAGCAACTCCAATGTTAATACGATAAAGGGGAGAATGTAAAACACTGTAATCATTTTGGAAAATAGTTCAGCACTTTCCTACAAAATTAGAACTACACTTAATCATATGACCTCCTCATGAGTATTCACAAAAGAGAAATGAAAACATGCTCTCACAAAAATTATTACACAAATATTTGTAGCATTTTTCCATAATTATAAATAACTAGAAGTAGTCCAGATGTTCTTAAAAACTGAGTGAAATAAATCTTAAAATGGAATATTCCTCATTGATAAAAATGAGCAAGTACTAATGTACATAACAACATGGATGAATGTTAAATGTATTACACTATATGAGAGAGGCCTGACTCCAAAATTTACTTACTACATATGATTCAATTTGTTTGACATTGCCAAAAATGCAAAACAACAAGCCAGTCAAGTAGTTGACAGGTGCTGGGGGTGGGGTGTCCACAAAGGGGCCAGCAATGATTGCGGGGGTGATGTAATTGTTTTATATTTGGTTTGATGATAGTCACCTAACTGTACATGCTTGTCAAACCTCAAAGAACTATACCCTAAAGAACGTGAATTTTACTGAATGTAAATTGTACTGCAATAAAGTTGCCTAAATATTTTTAACTGGTGTTTTATCTGAAGTTGCACCAAACATCTTAAAAACTGAATTGGACTGAGAAAACTATAATTGTGATATACCTCAATAGTAATGCAGTAGGAGGGGACAGAGCAAGATGGTCAAGTAAAAGCCTCCATAGATTATCTCCCCTCCCCACAGGAACACAAAATTTGACAAATATCTACGCAAAAATAGGACTTTCATAAGAACCAAAAATCACAATACTTGGTTTTAAGCAATTAGAGTACTTGGTTTTAATTTCATTTCAGTGAAAGAGACCTTGAAGAGGGAAGGAAAGATAGTCTTGAATCACTAATGCCACCCCTCTTCCATTCACTGGCAGTAACCGGTAACCGCACGGCACAGAGAGAGAATCTGTGCGCTTGGGAGAGAGAGTGCAACAATTGTGGGATTTTGCATTGAACTCGGTGCTGCCATATCACAGCGGAAAGTAAACCAGGCTGAATTCAGCTGATACCTGCCCATGGAGGGAGCATTTATAGCAGCCCTAGCCAGAGAGGAATTGCTCATCCCAGTGGTGGGCACTTGAACTTCAGCAAACTTCACCACTGTGAGCTACAGTGCTCTGGGGTCTAAAATAAATGCAAAAGACAATCTAGGCCATAAAGACTGCAATTCCTGGGGAAGTCCTAGTGCTGAGCTGGGCTCAGAGCCAGTGGTCTTGGAGGGCGCGTGACCTATGAGACACCAGCTAAAGTAGCTAAGAGACTGCTTGTTCTACCCCTTCCCCTACTCCAGTCAGTGCAGCTTGAGGCAACAAAAGTGACTCCTTCTTTCTGCCTGAGGAGAAGAAAGGGAAGAGTGATATCCATCTAGGATATCCATCTAGGATACCAGATCAACCACAGTAGGTTACAGCACTGGCAGAGTTGAGAGGCCCCCATTCCAGGCGCTAGCTCCCAGACTACATTTCAAGACACACACTGGCCAAGAAGCGAACCTACACCTTGAAGGCAAGGACCTAGTCCTGGCAGGATTCATCATCTGCTGAATAAAGAGCCCTTGCACCCTGAGTAACCAGCAGCAATACCCAGGCAGTAAGCTGTGGTCTGTCGGTGAGACTTTGATACATGCTGGCTTTAAATAAGACCCAGCACATGCCCAGCTGTGGTGGCTAACATCAGAAAGCTCTACTGCTTTTCTCAAGCAGAAGGAAAAGAAAAGGGGACTTTGTCTTACAACCTTACAACTTAGGTACTAACTTAGCCCCAGGAGAGTAGAGTACCAAGTAGGCTTTTCAGGTACCTGATTACAGGCCTTGGCACTTGGACATCGTTTCAGGACCTGTCCCGATTCAGAAGGGAGTCCACTATCCTGAAGGGTGAGTCCCAGGCCTGGAAACATTCACCACAGCTAAGTGAAGAGAACTTGAGCCATAGGTGAACATTAGCAGTAGCCTAGTAGTACCCCTGTGGGTTTGTGGTGGTGGTAGGTGTGTGGAGAGACTCCTCTGCCTGTGGAAAGGGGAGGAAAGATTAGGAAGGACTTTGTCTTGTGGTTTGAGTGCCAGCTTAGCCACAGTAATATAGAGCACCACGTAGATTTCCAAGGTTTTAACTCCAGTCCCTGGCTCCCAAATGGCATCTCTGGACCTACTTAAGGCCTGAGGGAACACATCATCCTGAAGTGAAGAATGCAAGCCTCACTGGCTTTGCCACCTGCTGCTGATTGTAGAGCTCTAGGGACTTGAGAGAAAACAGGCAGTAGCCAGGAAGTGGTTGCAGTGGGTCATGAGCAAGAGTCAGTGCTGTTCTGGCTTCAGGCCTGAATCAGTACAGTCCCAGTAGTGGTGGCCACGACAGGGTTTGTGTCACCCCACTCCCAGTTCCAGGTGGCTCAGCACATACAGAGGAAGAGACAGAGAGAGAAAGAGAGACCATTTGTTAGGAGAAAATAAAGGAAGACAGCAAGAGACTTGCCCTGGTAATTCAGAGAATTCTTTTTGATCTTATCCAAGACCACCAAGTCAGTACTTCTATGTACTTCTATGAATCTATACTATGTACTTCTATGAATCTATAAGAACCACAGCATTACTGGACTTGGGGTGTCTCCTAATGCAGATAGAGCTTAGATCACAAGAGCCACATCCCTTCAAATACCTGGAAAGCCTTTCCAAGAAAGACAAGTGCAAACAAGCCCAGAGTGTAAAGACAAGAGTAAATATCTAACTCTTTAGTGCCCAAACAATAATGAAGATCCACAGGCATCAAGACCATTCAGGAAAACCTGACCTGATATACTGTGGGATATAATGACAGCAGTTCTAATAGGAAAGTTTATAGCTATAAGTGCCTACATTAAGAAAGAAGAAAAACTTCACGTAAATAATGTAACAATGCTTCTTAAAGAACTAGAAGTGCAAACCCAAAATTAGCAAAAGAAAAAATAAAATTAAAAAGAAGATACAAAATATCAATGAAAGGAAAGGTTGGTTTTTTAAAAGATAAACAAAATTGACAAATCTCTAGCCAGATTAAGATAAAAGGAGATAAGACCCAAGTAAATAAAATCAGAATTAAAAAAGGAGATGTTTATACCAAAACTGCAGAAATTAAAAGGATCACTCATGACTACTATGAGTAACTATATTCCAATAGATTAAAAGACCCAGAAAAATGGACGAATTCCTAGACATACACAAATTACCAAGACTGAACCGTGAAGAAGTCCAAAACCTGAACAGACCACTAACAAGTAATGGGATCAAAGCCGTAATAAAAAGTCTTCCAGGAAATAAAAGTGCAGTACCCATTGACTTCACTGCTGAATTCTACCAAAAATTTAAAGAAAATCTAATACCATTCCTACTCAAACTATTCCAAGAAACAGAGGAGAAGGGAATACTTCCAAACTCATCTACAAGGCTGGTACTACCGTAATACTGAAATCAGACAAAGATAAAAAATATATCTTACAGGCCAATATCACTAATGAATATTGATGCAAACATACTCAACAAAATACTAGTAAATTGAATTCAGTAACATATTAAAAAATCATTTATTATGACCAAGTGAGATTCATCCCAGGGATGTAAGGATCATTCGACATATGCAAATCAACCAATGAGATATATCATATTAACAGAATGAAAAACAAAAACCATATGATTATTTCAATGGATTCTTAAAAAGAGTTTGATAAAATTTAACATTCCTTTGTGATACAAACCTTTAAAGAACTGAGTGTAGAAGGAATACCTCAATATGCCATATATGACAGACCCACATCTACTATCATACTGAATGGGGAAAAGCTAAAAGCCTTTCTTCTAAGATCTGGAAAATGACAAGGATGCCTACTTTCACCACTCTTATTCAAAATAGTACTGGAAGTCCTAGCTAGAGCAATCAGACAAGAGAAAGAAATAAGGGGCATCCAAAATGGAATGGAAGAATTCAAATTATCTTTTTCCAGAAGATATGTTCTTACATTTGGAAAAACTGAGACACCACCGAAAAGCTACTAGAATTGATTAACAAATTTAGTAAAATTGCAGGATACAAAAATCAGAATATAAAAATCAGTAGCATTTCTATATGCCAACAGTAAACAATGTGAAAAGAAATCAAGAAAATATCCTAGTTGTAATAGCTACAAATAAAATTAAATACCTCAGGATTACTTAACCAATGAAGTGAAAGATTACTACAATGGAAACTATAGAACATTGGTTAAAAAATTGAAAGGACACAAACAATGGAAAGATATTCTATGTTCATAGATTGGAAGAATAAATATTGTTAAAATGTCCATACACCCCAAGCAGTCTACAGATCCAATATGATACCTGTCAAAATACTGATGACATTCTTTTTGGAAATAGAAAAAATTCTAAAATGTCACAAAAGACCCAGAATAGTCAAAGCCATCTCTAGCAAAAAGAACAAAACTGGAGGAATCAAATTACTTGACTTCAAATTATAGTATAGAGCTATAGTAACCAAAACAGTATGATACGGGCATAAAAACAGATACATAATCCAATGAAACAAAATAGAGAACCCAGAAATAAATCCATACATCTACAGTGAATTCGTTTTTGACAAAGGTACCAACGAAATACACTGGGGAAAGGGCAGTCTTTTCAATAAATGGTGCTGGGAAAACTGGTATCCATATGCACAAGAATGAAACTAGACCCTTATCTCTCACCATATACAAAAATCAAATCAAAATGGATTAAAGACTTAAATCTAAGAAATCAATCTGTGAAACTACTACAAGAAAACATTGGGGAGACTCTCCAGGAGAGGACATTGGAGCGAGCAAATGTTTCTTGAGTGAAACCCTACAAGCACAGGCAAAATGGACAAATGCAAAAATGGACAAACGAGATCACATTAAATTAAAAAGCCTCTGCACAGTAAAAAGAACAATCAACAAGGTGAAAAGACAACATACAGAATGGGATAATATATTAATATTTGCAAACTACCCATCTGACAAGGAGTTAATAACCAGAATATATAAGGAGTTCAAACAACTCTATGGGAAAAAAAATTTACTAATCTGATCAAAAATGGGCAGACGTTTCTGGGTGGATTGGGGGAGAAGTGGGGTTGGTTAATGGGTACAATAAAATAGGTAGAATGAATAAGATCTAGTATTGGATAGCACAATAGGGTGGCTATAGACAATAATTTAATTGCACATTTTAAAATCACTAAATGAGTATAATTGGATTGTTTGTAACAGAAAGGATAAATGCTTCAAGTGATGGATACCCCATTTAGTCTGACATGGTTATTATGCATTGCATACCTACATCAAAATATCTAATGTACCCTATAAATACGTACACCTACTATGCACCCCCCAAATTTAAAAATTAAACGATAATAACAATGCAGCAATATTAGGCTCATGAACATCACTTTTGCAAAACTTAAAGAAAAAAATCTCACAGGGCAAAGGAAGCAAGAGATTATCTTGCATTGTTGACCTCTAAGCATTGGCTTCCAAAACAGCCGAGTAATCTGTAAGAACACATCATCTCATCATAAATAAGTAAATTACATGCAAAACTGTTACACACCAGGTATTTGCCTTACTCTATGAAGATTTGAATCAGGCAACAATTCTTTACCATATTTTAGCCATAGTGTTCTTTGTCAAATAGTTTTTCATGTGAAGAAACTGACACATAAAGAAACAATAAAATGACGGGTTTTTTTTTTCTTTTTGACCAAACAAACTTAAATTTCTTCACAATTAACTATATAGTTTTATTAATATGTATGATTTTTGCCTAAATGGTTCAACATGATCATAATTTTAAAAGTCACTAAAAATAAAGTGCAATTGATAACTGGTTGAGTTGAAAATGGGACAGTGGCTTAGAAATGTCTGAAGGCAAGAGGCTGTTAAATTTCTCATACACACTAACATATTTTCTATGTATTTCATTCTGTTTGGAATTTCTTTCAGGAATCTTTTCCAAAAATAGCTAAGGGCAAATTAGGTATACTGTAACATTCTTTTAAATATATAGTGCTAAAAAAATAGTATTCTCTGTTAATTATTTTAAATTGAAAAAGGACAAGGTATTAATAAGGATTGAAAGTCAAGTTTTTAACATAATCTCATATTGAATTGTCCATTGCAATCTAAAACACCTACTTCTTGGGGTTGGTTAATGGCTACAAAATATAGTTAGGTAAAATAAATAAGATGTAGTATTTGATAGCACAGCAAGGTGACTAAAGTCAACAATAATTTATTATATATTTTAAAAAACTAAAAGAGTAAAATTGGAATGTTTGTAACACAAAGAAATGACAAATGCTTGAGGAGACAGATACCTCATTTACCTTGATGTGAATATTACTCGTTGCGTCTGTATCAAAATATCTCATATAACCCATAAATATATACACCTACTATGTACCCATAAAAATAAAAAATATTATAAATGAAAATACCTACTTTAATTCTACATGGTCTATAAAACAGGAGGCAGAGAGTCATTTGGGCATAGTATATTAAAAATAATAAAATTTAAAGAAGAAAATCTCAAAAATGTTTGAATGCTCTCAGTTACTCTATCTCATACTCTGTTATCAAAGGGTGACAACCTGGCTGGATTTAAAAGCTGAGGTACACTTTTTTCCTGCTTTTCTAAAACCAGGCATAAGACTAAGTTCTTCAAACTATCAAAAAAGTGTAACTTTTAGCAAAGCTGGGAATATTTGGCTGATATATTGAAGTTTTGTGTAAGCTGAATCTAAAACACCAGCATTATTTCTCTTTATGATTTATTTACCTCTAACAGAAACAGACTCTAGCTATGAATTTAGTAATTTTTCTCTTAAAATGCCTCCTCATTTTCTTGTCTTAATGAGCTTATAAAGACAAGAGTCTTAAAAACTATTTCAAAGAAAATATCCAAATCCAATTTCTGCAGAATGAATTCAGGCAATATTTTCCTAATGTTGCTTCTGAAAATGCCATTTAGACAATTATGAGGAAGGCTTTTCTTACTAATGTTGAGTCATTGCCAGATTTTAAGAGAAATTTTTCAATTCAACTTTGATGTATCTATCAGAAAGAATATATGGAATGTTGCTTTGGAGATTTGGGGGGCAAAATATCTGTCTGTCACAAGAGAGTAGGATTTGCCTGTCATCTGTTTTCACCAGAATGCATTTGCAAAGATGTATTTTTTCCTGCACTTCTGCCTCTGAAAGCAAAGTAATACAGTGGGTTCAGTACTGTCATTGTATTTTTTCCTGCCTCTGAAAGCAAAGTAATACAGTGGGTTCAACGTAGTCATTAGTACTGTTGCCAAATGTTTCCGGTTCTCTGCTTCTTGGGACATGACAGGATTGCAATTTCTGACCCCTTTTTGATTGTGTGGGGCTGTGTAAGTCGTTTTGGCTAACAAGTTATGAGTGGAAAGGCAGCAGGACACTTCTATGCTGAGCCAAGGTGAGTCACACTCGAACTCGGTTACCTGTTGCCTAAGTCACCAGCTGTATGAGTTTCCTAAGGCTGCCATAACAAATTATCACAAACTAGGTGGCTTAAAACAACAGAAATTTAGCCTCTTATAGTTTAGAAGACCAGGAGTACAAAGTGAAGGGGTTAGAAGTGTTGGTTCTTTCCAGAGGCTCCAAGAGAGAAGTCATGCCTCCCCGCTGGTTTCTTGTAGTTAACAGTGCTTGGCATTCTTTGCCTTGTAGATGCATCACTTCAATCTCTACCTCCATCTTCACATCACTTTCTGTCTTTGTGTCCTCTCCTCATATAAAAACATGAGTCATTCTATTTAGGATCCACCTTAAATCTGGGATGATTTTATCTCAATATGCTTAACTAATTAATTCTGCAAAGATCCTATTTCCAGATATGATCACATTCTGAAGTTCTAGATGGACATGAAATTTTAAAGAACATTATTCAGCCCAGTACATTAGCCATCGTCCAGATTCTTGAAGCTCCATACACCTGAGATCCAGAGTAAAGACAGCATGAAGCCTCAGCCAAGCTACAATGGACATTTGACACAAGTGAGAAAGAAACAGGCTGCTGCAAGCCACTGAAATGTAGGGGATTTGTTACTGCAGCAGTTAAGTCTATGTAGATAGACACAGATTTGATGTTGAAAGTGATCCTCTTAGAGTTCAGCTTTCCATTTTCCTGGTGTGCAGAAGTCTACTGGAAGCAGATTCAGTGGTCACATCAACATCAAATGATTTCAGTAAACATGTGTATGTAAGCTTAAGACTTGTTTGAAAATAGGGTGGCTCATCCAAAGGTGACTTGGATTAACAAATTTGAGTAGTAATAGTTGAAAGAAGAGAATATTGTTTTATCATTAGGAAAGTTTAAAAAGTACTTCAGGTAAATACATTTGTTATCCAAAGATCAATCTATCAGTTAAATAAAATATTAATCAAAATCCAAGGCATTTTTGTAAACTAACAAACAAGTTCATTAGACAAAAAGTAGAATCGTGTTGACAGTTTATTCTTTTAAGTAATTTATTTTGAATTTAGAATTTTTGCATCTGTATCTCAGACAGGTCTGTGTAGTTTTCTGAGTTCTCTTTTTAAGACGT
Organism: Macaca fascicularis; assembly: GCF_037993035.2. Lineage (NCBI taxonomy): Eukaryota > Metazoa > Chordata > Mammalia > Primates > Cercopithecidae > Macaca > Macaca fascicularis. The sequence goes on from NC_088390.1 coordinate 52,381,342, forward strand.
TGGTTTTGCTCTCATTAATTAATTTTTTTTCAGTTCCCTGAAATAGTTTAAATGTTACAGAAAAATAGTTTGAAAGAATATAGAAATATTCTGTACTCATCTGGGTATGGTATTTCTTATAAGTGGAGTTATTTCACAAAATAGAGAGCAGAGGAGGATTCTGTGTGTGTGTACACTCATGTGTGTGCATATATAATCTTGGATCTATTCTTCATGCCTCTTTGCCTCTTTTATTTTTGATCATTATGTGAATCTCTTCATTATTTGCCTTTAAGTTCTAGGACATTCTAAGAATTCTCTAGATAGTCATCTAATTCAACATGGTATTTACAACTTCCAATAGACTCATTTCTACCTCCATTTCTCTTTTTAGTTGAGCAATTATATATTTAACCTGTAAGCAATGTTCCCAATCTCTGTTTGCTCCATGTCTATTACTTTACTATTATCTGGGGAGGCAGGAACGCTTCCAGCCTTACCTCCAGCCCATGTCACTCAGACTGGTTGCTTTGCTGACCTCCTTCTGGAGTCTCCTATTACACACAATCCTTAGGCAGGTTATCTGTATCCAGTGACTTGGGGGTTGGAAACTTTTCCTTTCAAAAATTTTGTATGTTTCCAACATTTTCATTCTTTGTCGTGTTGACAAAATTTACTCATTGGAAGGGGATAAAGGTGAGGAAGAGAAAAGAGAATAAAACACATAGGCCGAATTCACTACCCCAAACCAAAATTCTCTCTGCTTGATATTGAATGATTTCTTTACATTTGTTGTAGTCCCAGTCAAGTGCCTGGTGTATAGTAAGCCCTTAAGAAATAAGTAATGATTGACTTTTAGCAGGTTGAAAACAATCACTTTATACAACAGATTAAATCTATTAGAATATAACAATACTAAAATTTAAATATTCTTCTTTTTCATAGGTTTTTAAAGTTTTTTCTCATTTAGCAAACATTTGTAAGAATCACTTCATTTCGGCCAATATCTGGAGCATGGAGGAATCATACAATGACATGATTCTTGTTATTGAGGTCTTTCTAAGCTTTTAAGTCTCTGCTTTGTATTCAGCTCCTGATGCTGTGCTTCCTACCATAGTAAACAGTATTGCACATCCCTATTCTTCACAATTGTAAATCCCTCAACAGTTTCCAAGGCATTTTTTCAGATTTTGGTATCTCATTTGGTCCATACAGCAACTTTCGCAGGTTATATTGTTTTTACTAGTGAGGAAAAGGAGACTCAAAGTAAAAGAAAAAATTGCCAAAGTTTATACAGAGAGCAAGATGTGATGATAAGGAACACAAATTCAAGGTAGACTGGATGGCCAAATATAAATTCATCTCTCTCTTGAATCAAGATCAAAAGCACCAAAGATATTATTAATTTGGGAAATTTACTGAGTGTTCAGAGCTTTGCACACATTTTATCTGTTGGACAGCTACATTTACACCCAAAACTCACATGAAGAGTCCTGGAAGAATGCCAACATCTATTACACATGGGGAAGCCTATTAATAATTTGTCAGTTGCTTGGATCCTCAACCAACGTTAAGTCCTATGGAGGAAGGAAGATGGGACTGTGGCAGAGAGAAAGGCATGTCATTCTGGTAGAAAATTCTGCTCACCCAATAGCTGTTATTATAGGTGAATAAGAAGGGAAATCAAAATAGTGAAAAGGACAAAATATGGAGAAAAGATATAAAAAAGGGAAGTAAAGTGAAAATTCAGTCATCCATTCAGCTCTTTGTGCACTCCCAGATGATTGGCATTTAGTAACTATCCAGATGGCCAGCTGAGGTGTTCACCTGTCATCAGATGTTTTGGCATCCTGTAGACAGTGGGCTACGAGTTAAATTAGATCTGAACCATTTCTAACTGCCTGAATAATCCTGTAACATTTGCCACTAGGCGTAAAATGAAGTAGAGTACTCAAGGATTTTTTTATTAAGTGGCTGTGTTTTTTCTTAATGCAAAATGAATTGCTGAGAAAATGTTAAATGTATCTGTAACTCTCTAAAAACTTGTCAGTCTCCATAGAGAGATGATGAAAATATCAATTTCTGGCTACCTGAGGAGCTGGAATACCTGGGCTCTAGGTAACAAGGGAGCTTCCTTTGAATCCAGAGGGCTCACTTATAATCTCTCTGAAGGAACTTGAAGCCTAACTGAGAAAAGTTTAATAATGTGGAAGAAGGAATAATATGGAGGACTATAGAAGTTCTAATCATCACCCGTTCTGCCATGTGGGAAATAGGGAATATTGTAGTCTGATTGTGTAGAGCACGGGTTTTAAAAAGAACCCACATGAACAAAATACAGGAAGGAAAGAGCCACTTGTTCCTCATCACCTTTGACCAGTGATTTCCGAATTCCCACTCTAATGTTTTGTCATCAGTGCACAACAGAGATTAAAAACAAATTGATGTCTGTTCTGAATCTTCACAAGAATTAAGGCATGTCTAGATTTCAAATATGCAAATTTTTTCAAAGTGCTAAAAATTAACATAAAGAGAGCTAATGTTGTTATTAAGTATTATACATCAAGTACTCTTCAAATCAATTTAAGTGGATTGTCTCATGAAATCATTACTATAAAATCTATTATATACCTTCTCAGTTCCAGCTGGATTATACATCTTTCATGCTTCTTTCTGTGCCTGATTAGTATGAACAAATTTTTGGCCAGGTGCGGTGGCTCACGCTTGAAATCCCAGCACTTTGGGAGGCAGAGGTGGGCGGATCACAAGGTCAGTAGTTCGAGACCAGCCTGGCCAATATACTGAAACCGTGCCTCTACTAAAAATACAAAAAATTAGCTGGGACTGGTGGCACATGCCTGTAATCCCAGCTACTTGGGAGGCTGGGGCAGGAGGATCACTTGAACCCAGTAGGTGGAGGTTGCAGTGAGCCAAGGTCACGCCACTGCACTCCAGCCTGGGCAACAGAGCGAGACTCTGTCTAAAAAACAAAAAAAAGAAAAAAAATTCCCTCACTTTTTCCCTGAAATGCTTTCACATAAATGATTCTGTTTAATCTTCACAACAAGCCTGTGTGGAATGTACTGTTATACCCACTTTTGCAGATGAGGAAACTGAGCTCAGAAACTTGCCTCTGGACTCCCAGCATGGACCTGGTGATCACAGGATTTGAGCCCATGCAACCTGACTCTAGAACTGGTACTCTTGAAACTACGCTAAGTTGCTTATATGTTGCCAGGAGGATTATTGCCAATATTCATTCTCAAAATTATCCACTACCAGATCAAAGCAAGACAAGAGCAAAAGTTGGCATAATAATTCCATTGAGCTCAGAATCAGTCACAAAACCATTAAAACAGCATCGCTGTTGTCACATCTCATCTACTTAATTGTCCCAGAGATTCCAGCTGTCTACTTTCTAGTAGAGGTGATCATTCACAGGGTGGTGTGTATTTAGCTGAGCTTTTAAAGAAACTTCACTTGATCTTTTCAAAGGCATAAAATGCGTTGTGTTTTTAAAGAGAAAACATTAGCACATTTCACTAGCATGAATATAGTCAGTACTTTCTTGTATGATGAAAATGCTTCCAAAAATGTCATTAGCCATCTCAACGTCAACAGAAATACCTGGGTAAGGTCATAAATTAAAATGATTATTCTTAATAAATTATTTATCTAGGAGAATTATCTGGAGGGTAAAGAGCAATAAAATTCAGAGTTGGACACTTTGATGTTTCCCTTCATATCTCCTCCTTGTGTCTTCAGTACAACCCTTCATGAAGACCAAGGATCAGTTTCACAACTCAAAAACACAGAAACAGTAACACCCAAAATATATATGCACTGATGAACAGGACTAGAGGGAAGCACCTCATTTTCACCAACATTAGGTTATGGAAAGATACCATAAACCCAGAATAGTGTATCTTAAGTTGGTTTCATATAAACTGATTTTTGGATTTTTTCTAAATATGAAAAACTGGATATTTTCTTTTCTTTTTTTAATTTAGGTATAGCTTACATAGAATGCACAAATCTCAGGTGTACAGATTGATGACATTTTATATTTGTATATAAATATACGATATATTTGTATATACATTTGTATATGCACAACCACTACTCAGGTCAAGATATAGGACATTTTTAGCACATCAGAGGGTTTTCTTATACCAATTAATCTTATTACCAATCATCCTTTCCCAGAAGTAACCATGGTCTGGTATCTATCACCCAAGGTTAATTTTGCCTCTTATTAAACTTTACATAATTTAAATCACATAGTATATACACCTTTTCCTCTGGCTTTTTTCACTCATTGTTATGCCAATGTGATTTATTCACATTTTCCTGTGTATCAGTTCTTTTCTATTGCTGTGTGTATATCACTGCGTGAGTGCACCAAAGTTTAGTTATCAATATTCCTGTTGATAGACATTTGGGTTATTTTCAGTTTTTGTCTGTGATTATTGAAGATGCTATGAATACTTTGTGCATGTCTTATGTTGTACTATACACTCATCTGATTTCTGTCAGGTATATTCGTGGGAGGAGAATTACTGTGTCTTAGAGCCCCATGTGTTCAAATTTGGTAGTATATACTGCTAAAATGTTTTCCAAAGTGGCTTTATTAACCAATTAACACTCCTACTAATAATATATAAGAATTCCAGTTCATCTATATTCTTGCAAAACTTGCTATTGTCATTCTTTTAAGTTTTAATGATTTTGCTGGATTTAAGGAGGCATTTAATTATGGTTTTACATACATTTTCATACTGACCAATGATGTTGCATACTTGTTCAAAGTCAAATCTGTTTGACTAAATTTTTTTAAAAGCTCAAACTATATGCTGTTTACAAGAAACACATTTGAAATAAAAATACATACAGGTTAAAAATAAAAAATGGAAAAGATATGCTATGTATAATAAATACTAAGCAAAAGAATACTGATATGACTATAATAGTATCAGAGAAAGTATACCTAAACAACAAGTGTTATGAGAGAAAAATAAAGGTATTTTATGATAAAATCTCTTTTTCACTGGAAGATATAACCATCTTTAATCTACAGTTCATGAAGAATAGCAAGAAGGAAAAAATAATTTTTTAAAATCTTAAATTTATTTTCCTTAATAACATAGCTTCAAAATATGCAAAGAAAAGATGACAGAACCCAAAAAAGGAATAGGTGAATCTGCAATAATTGTTTGAGATTTTAATATTTCCCTCTCAATAACCTAAAGAGGGAGATCAATCAGCATAAAGAGACTGTGAAAAATGTAATTAACCAACTTAACCTAATTGATATTTATAGGGCAGAATAACCAAAACTGCACAATACAATTATTTTCAATTGCTAACTGGAATATACCAAACAAAACCATACTCTGACATTTTTAACTCTTTTGTAAAATTAAAGAACTTGCAATTGATAAAAAAAAGTTCTGAAACTCTAATAGTTAATATATTATTATATATTATCCATAACTTTTTCTTTACACATACAAATAAAATATATGTGTGTGTTTATATATATATACTTTATATATATACACTTTATATATACACTTTATATATACACTTTATATACATATACACTTTATATGTTATATATAATACGTATACTTTTAAAAAGGTATGGAATATATGTGTGTGTGTGTATTTCTAAAGTACTGTGAATATTCTTCCATGTTATGTGACACAGATCTTCTATATGAATGCTTTATCCATATTCCTTGTCCATGTTTCTAGAATTAATTTTTATATGTTACTGATTCATAAGAACTCTTTGTACATTATGGATGTCTATTCTTTGTCTATAAATCTTCAATTTTTTTAACAAAGTTATATATATATATTATCCTTCTTCCCTGGTGGGTTTCCTATAGAGAGCTTTTAGTTTGTATGTGATCAAATCTGTGCCCTTCTTTTACAATTTCTGGGTTTTCTCCTTTGCTTAAAGGATTCCACACTCCAAGAATATCACAATAGTCTTTTTATTTGCATCTCTTACTGTACCTGCCTCAGGTAGGAAGAGCCAGGTGACGACCTAGTAAAGAGCAACCTGCAGATCTCAATAGTTTGACAAAATAACTTCTTTGCTCATATTTTATACCCAGTGCAGGTCAGGAAGAGATCTCTAATCATCACAGTGACTGTAGGACCCAGGATGATGAAGGCTTCAACTTTGCATATTCATGTAATCATTCTCTCACGTGTATATCATGAGGCTTATTCTTACAATATTTTACATTGTAATTTGCTCCATTCCCATGCAGCTCCGGCAGTCTAACACCCCTTACCCTGTTTAATTTTTTTCTTTTTTTTTTTTTTTACTAATAGAACTTACTAACTTATAAAATACAACATAATTTACCTTTTTATTTTTATTGCCTAGTTCCCCTTTCACTCCCAACACTAGAAGGTGTCTAAGAGCAGAGAATATTTACTTAGGGATACAAGTATTTTGTGGGTGTTCTAATGATGTAGCTCAAGTATCTAGAACAGGGCCTGGAACATAGAAAGTGCCCAATAGTTTTAGAATCAATAATTTAATGAAATATTATAAACAAGTAAGAAAAATATGAGCAGTCCAATAGAAAACATGGTAAAAGTTTGAATAAAAATTTCACAAAAAAGGCAATCCAAATGACTAATAAACTACAAAAAAGTTTGTATCATTTGTAATCAAATAAATTCAAATGAAAGCAATGATGAGATAATTTTACATACATGCAAGATTAAGTTTTAAACTTTAGTGATTCAAGCCCAGGTGTGGTAGGTCATGCCTGTAATCCCAGCACGTTGGGAGGCCGAGGCAGGTGGATCACTTGAAATCAGGAGTTCAACACCAGCCTGGCCAACATGGCGAAACTCATGGTGCATGCCTGTAATCTCAGCTACTTGGGAGTTTGAGGCAGGAGAATCACTTGAACCTGGGAGGCGTAGGTTGCAATGAGTCAAGATTGCACCACAGCACTTCAGCCTGGGTGAGAGAACGAGACTCCATGTCAAATACAAAACAAAACAAAACAAACAAAACTAATGATTCAAATGATGGCAAGAAATGCAAAGCAATAGAATCTCACATATATATCTGGTGGGAGTGTAAATTGGTACAAGTGTTTTGAAAATAGGTTGGCATGCCCTAAGAAAGTTGAGCATAAGAATATATTACTCCAATGTGTGTAATATAACAAAGGGAATTGTTTATACTTGTGCATCAGGCTTTATTACAAAAATATTTATAGCATCAATGTTCATCAAATTTAAAAAATGGAAGCAATCTAAATATTCTTCAACAGGAATTGGTTAAAAAATGATTGTGTGGCTGGGTGTGGTGGCTCAAGCCTGTAATCCCAGCACTTTGGGAGGCGGAGGTGGGTGGATCACAAGGTCAGGAGATCGAGACCATCCCGGCTAACACGTTGAAACCCCGTCTCTACTAAAAATACAAAAAAAGTTAGCCAGACGTGGTGGCGGGTGCCTGTAGTCCCAGCTACTCGGGAGGCTGAGGCAGGAGAATGGCATGAACCCGGGAGGCGGAGCTTGCAGTGAGCCCAGATCACGCCACTGCTCTCTAGCCTGGGCAACAGAGGGAGACTCCGTCTCCAAAAAAAAAAAAAAAGGTTGTATATGTATAAAGTAGATTATTATCTATCAGTGAAAAGGAATGAATTGCAGGTACATACATATATCAACAAGTTTGAAACTTATGTATATATTGTTGAGTGAGAAAAGCAATCACAAAAGAGTATATACACTATGATTCCATGTATATCAAAGTCCCAAAAGAGAAAAAAACAAATAATATTTATATAGTTGTGATCATAGAAGGTAAATGATTTTCTTAAAAAACAAGAAAAGAAATGATAATCAGCAAATTAGTTTAGTGGTTACTTTTAGGGGAAAAAGAAGTTGTTATCCAAAAGAGGAATTTTAATGTACTAGCAATGTTCTATTCTTAACTGGAGTTGCGGTCACATGGGTATTCACTTATTCTTAAACTGAGTTTGTACATGTTAACATCCTCTTTATATGAAAAATATCTATTCCCATCACTTTTCAGCACTTCTAGCATCCCATGTTGCCAGATACTCTGTGAGCCAGAGACAGAGTAGCTATTTTACAGTCTTTAATTAATCACTTGCTGAATTTTCTTTTTTTTTTTTCTTTTTTTTTTGTACTTTTAGTAGAGACGGGGTTTCACCGTGTTAGCCAGGATGGTCTCGATCTCCTGACCTTGTGATCCGCCCGTCTCGGCCTCCCAAAGTGCTGGGATTACAGGCATGAGCCACCGCGCCCGGCCCCACTTGCTGAATTTTCTACTTCTGGCTCTTGCTTCTATTTCCTGCTGCCTCTCATCATTTGTTATTCCAGAGTTTTAAGCGGGGAAACTTACTTTTTCACAAGTCACACCTCAAACATGTATTGAGTCTCAGTTTCTTCATCATATCTACTTTTTATCTGCCAGAAATTCCTCATTATTTTGATGTGTGGAATAGGATGCTTCTCAGTTTCCTTGGACTGTTATATATTTATAACTCCCATTATTTCTTTTGGATTTTGAAGAGGAAGACAGGTAATGATTATTCTCAGATATTTTGATTCAGAAGCCTTCTATACTCGTGGGCGAATATTTTAGAACTTTTAAAATATCTTTACTTTCATTCTGAAGTAATCTTTAATAAGCAATGATTCTGAATCTCAACTTTAGATTTTTCTACCAATCCAAACAAACCACTGGGACCCTGTTTTGTAGTTGATGATATTTTAATGTGCTGTGGAAATTGCAACTCAGAATGCACATTAGAATTAACTGGGAAAGATTTGAAAATACTGGTGTCCAAGGTGTAACCTAGAACAATTAAATCACAATTTCTTGGTAGAGCTCTAAAATATTTATTTAAAATAAAAATTTCCGGGTTGTTTAATATACACTGGGGATTAAAAACCATTAATTTAGTGAGTGAGATAAAAGCATAACTAAAGTTATATTAAGTAAGGTAATTATAAGATAAAATAAATTATAAAATAAAACTATAAAATAAGATAAAATGCCATTGGATCAGCATTTAGCGTCCTTGCTACCAAAACCATCAGGAGTAGTTTTTTTGTTTTTTTGTTTTTTTGAGACAGATTCTTACTCTATCTGTCACTTAGACTGGAGTGCAATGGCACAATCTCGGCTCACTGCAACCTCCACCACCTGGGTTCAAGCGATTCTCTTGCTTCAGCCTCCTAAGTAGCTGGGATTACAGGCACGCACCACCACACCCAGATAAATTTTGTATTTTTAGTAGAGATGTGGTTTCACCATGTTGGCCAGGCTGGTCTAGAACTCTTGACCTCAGATGATCCGCCCACCTCTGCCTCTCAAAGTGCTGGGATTACAGGCATGAGCCATTGCACCCAGCCAGGAGTACATATCAATGCTTATGCCAACAACAGTCATGCCAACACTTCTGTAATGAAACAGGGACCCATTTTTTAACCCTATGTTTTCAGGGAACAAGTCTCTCCTGGTTTCGTATATGTGGACATCTAAGGTTTCTCTGTTCTCAGTTATCAGAAGCAGATGACATATTATAAGCAAATTGAGAAAAGTTCACTAGGTAGGTTCTAGTTTAATAAGAAAAATAAGACAGTTTAAAGTCTGTGGGACTATATTCCAATATTTTGGCTTTAGAGTGTGTAAGTGTATACAGAAACAAACACACCCACCACGGTGTGCTTTAGGGTTGAGTCTTGCAATACTTTGTATAGAGTCACAAAAAAGACCTTAATCCTTTATGTGGTTGGCCAGGTCTCACTAACAACTGTTTCAGTACTGACTGAGTAGTTAAGTTAAATATTAAAAGCCAGTGCCCTTATACAAAGGCCAGAATGTAACAAAAGCCCATCAAGAGTTTTGCCTAGGCCTTCTTGGGCCTTAAAGCAAGACAGTATAAAGAAGGAATTCTTAACAGACCTATTTAGGATTAAACAAGTTTTATTGGGGTTCTGAAGAAACTCCCCAGGCCTCCACAAACAAGTTTATTGGAGGTCTGAAGGAATTCCCCAAACCCCCTTGCTTTCGCAGGAGACAAGATAAGGGTAATCACCCCAGCACCTGGAATCATTCAGATTACGTCAATTTACTGAGGTTCCAGAGAAAGGTCTTCAAGACTCAGACCTTACTTACAGATTAAAAGAAGTTAATCACTTATGTCTTTAGATGAATGTATACTTACATGTAGACATACAGCTTAGATGGTACATAAGCTCTGCAAAACTTTGTAATTTTGAGTTGATCTGGCAAAAATTTCCAGGCCTTCTCCCTGTAACTGGTTACAGAAATAAAAAACTCTCTTCCTCCTCAGTTCATCTGCATCTCCCTATTGGGCCATGAGAAATAGCAGCCTGAACCTCGGTTTGATCCAGAAATATTTACAAAGACTAACTCTGTGTTCTCATGAACTCTCATTATATTGGTGATTAACAATGAAGATTTTAATACTCAGCAAGACCCACAAAGTTGTGGTCAGAATATGGGTTCCTGGAAAAAAAATTTCAAAACTGTGACATTGGTGCATTTCTGAATTATTCGGTTTTCCCTTGGTCATTTCAATATACAAAGGAAGTGATGATTGCTGTAATATATGTTTTTAAAAGGGCCATTGAAATTCAAAAGAGAAAGACTAAATCTACCTGAAGAAGCCCAGAAAGGATGAAGAGAAAAGGGAACAGTTGACTTCAGTCTTAAGAAATGAGAGGGCATTCACTAGGAAGGAAGAGGAGAAAGGCTATTTAGGAAGAGAAAAAAATGACATTATCAAATCTGTGTTTTAGAAAGACAGCATGGGGAATGATTTGGAAAAGGAAGTGGTAGGATGTGGGAAGATAAAGGAGACAGCTACTGGACAAGTTAAAAAAAAAGACATGGGGGCTTGAAGAAAACCATTAGCAATGGAGATATAATAGAAACACAGAGATTTGAATAACATGTCAGGGAAAGGCTTGACAGTTTGTAGTTTGAGAGGGGCTTAGGAAAAAGGAAAGAACCAAGGATGGCTCTGAAATTTATTTGGGGAGAAAAATTGGGGAAAAAAAGCACATTTGGATGGGTTGAGAGAAAGTATTTCTATTTTTAATGGTAAGGTACTTGTGAGTCCCTAGGAGGAGAGAGTCAGTGGACATATATTTAACAGCTGGGATGATGGGGCAAAAGTGAAGGCTAAATATAAAGATTTCTAAGTCACTGACGTGGAGATAGTCCATGCCACATCAGGAAATGTTATGACTCAAGTATAACTTGTTAACTAAAAAGGCAAGAAGGGTAAGGTGTAAATGAAGAAGAAAATTGAAATGCATACATGATAAAAAGCAATGACAGTGAAGAAGAGATCCTTTGGACTAAGAATACTCATATAGTTATTTCATCTCTGGAGATTATATCCCCTCTGGAGGAGGGGATTTGAATATTGCATCGAAATGCACTGACTGCTTCTGATTCTTGCGTGAAGTTGGATCAGGCTCTCCACATTCCCAATGTAGGACACAACTGTGTTCATCAATTAGCAACAGCCCATCACCATATAATGAGACTTAATAGCCCTGCATTGATGTTATCAGTCTGCCTGATGATACTGTCTCGGTTTTAAGTGGTAACTCTAATATACCAATGATTGCCAGTTAACAACAGACCTGCATGCCACTCCAACATTTAACACACTTCAAAGAAAGAAAAAGAAATATCTTTCCCCAAAATGTGGAAAGATGCAATGGTATCTATTAATATACTATTACTGAAAGTTTTTTACTGAAGTCTGGCACAATCAACACATCCTTATTTCATGGCAAATCACCAGCCCTATCAGAAAAGATCATACATGGTATTCAGTTAATAAAAAATGAAAGAAAAGCCATAAGAGATGAAGCTGTACAGTAATAGAGGATCCCAAAGTTCATATGAAATGTATATACCAACACATCTTTACAAGTGCCTGCAATACACTTTTAAAAATTATTTCTCCTTAGTTAGTAATTAAATATATCCAGAGAAATAACATAGTATAATAAAAATAGAAAACAAATATTTCAACACTAGTGTTTGAGAAGATCTGAGATCAAATGTGAATTTAGGCACTGTAATATTGGCAACTGTTGCTGAACCAGAGAATGACAAATCTCTCAAAGGTGTGCCACCTCATTTTGATCTATATTAAAATGAGCATGTTTCTGCAGTTTACACATGCTGATGTCAAAGTGTTTGAACTGAGTGGATTGATGTACACATTCATTGGTCAAATGAAGTGTTGAGATGAGGGGATTGTGCAATGCTTGTGCAGACAGGGTCCAACATCTAGAAGTTAAGTAGTATAAGAGAATATCAAGCCAACATCAAAAAGGTTGTGAATTATCTCACTGTAGTCAGATTGTAGCTTGGAGTTTATATTCCAACCTTTGTCTATATGTTTATGAATAATTGTGGTGTGGTAGATAAATACCGAACTTGGAGTCAGATGATTTGTGTTTTTCTGTTTCTGTTACCCTGTATCTGTCACTTACGTGTTATGCGACCTTGAAAACTAATTTAACTGCTCTCAGACCTATTTCTCCAAATGTGCCATGAATGGTAAGAATTAAATGAAATTTTCCTGGTGAAAGTTTGCAGTATGAAAGCACTCTGAAATGCAAAACTCTACCAACGTGTTCTTGTCATCATAAACCCACATTTTGGAGATATCTAGTATTTCTTCACAGTCATCCATATGAAAATAATAACAACAGTTAACACAAACATGGTAGCTACTGTGTGTTTGGCATTTCTGTAAGTGATTTACATATATTAATGAATTTAGTCATTACAATAACCCCATGATCTGAATATTATTATTATTATTATTATTATTATTTTTAGAGACAGGGTCTCGCTCTATCACACAGGCTGGAGTGTAGTGGTGTAATCATGGTTCACTTATTATTTTTCTCCCTACTTTACAGGTATGCAGACTAATCACAGTAGATAGAATTTGAACACCAAATATCTGACTCTGGTTTCTGTTGTAAATTCAGATTTATGTAGTTGTAAGGATTGTTAATGATGATGTGTGGCTTCTATACTTTATGTACATACAACCCTGACATGAGTTAGAAGCAGTAAGGTTTTAAGTTCGTTGGTTAAGAAAGCAATGCATTTCAAAGGCACACATTGGTTTTCAAGTGTAATTTCAGGTGAAGCAAACTTAATTTGGGGCTGGTCTAGAATGCATGGAAGAAAATAGTCTTTCAACTTCAATGCAAGCTAAAGAAAACAATGGTTCACTATTATTTAAAGGTAGAGTGCTTCATAGTGTTGTAAATGATTCAGGAAGAAGATATCAAAAGCAAATATACCTGCAGGCAAATATCTCAATAATAAATGATTGAGATAAAAAGGGGGAAAAGAAAAAATATGTGTTGAATGAACACAAAATCTCAGATTCTGATAGGTTCTTGACATATATCCTACAACTTACACCTCAACAAGAAAGTGCAATATTTTATAGATCCAGAAAACGGGGATTAGAGAGATTAAGCTCAGAAGAGTGACAAATTGTGTGTTACTGAGGAATGAAGTAAGATAGAAACATCCTGAATGACAATAGAAAGCACGATTCTAGTTCACATTAACTTATTTCTTCTTCATTTACAAATATTTACTGAACACTTTCTGGGCAGTGTTATACTAAGGAGCCACTGTGACCATAACTTTAAACACAGCACACAGATTCCTTCTTTTCAGGAAGAGACAGAATAAAGAGGCCATGCTATCCTGCTATATGGATAAGACAGTGTCTAGAAGCCAGAACATGTAGGAGGGAGGCTTGATCCAGCCTTGGGTGGGGGGGAAATTTTTCTGAAAGATATAATAATGGCTATCTTGGAGAGAAAGGCACTGGTCAGCATGACACCAAAGGTGTCTGCCATTTTTCTTTTTTCTAATGATAATTTATTTAGAGTCTGTGGAAACCCTATGACTATTGACAGAGAGGAGATGGAGGTGGAGGATTTTGAGTAAATTACAACATACTTTTGGAAAGCTCTGGGTTTAAAATTAAATTTTGAGAATTGATGCTGAGAGTTCCTTTGGAGCCATGCCTTTTTACTTTTTGTATCTTTCTCTCTAGGTGCACATAGACTTATTCCTCCCCACCCATCTTGCATACCCTTTTCTTGTTCACCACAAACTGATAGGGTTCCGGCTGTGTTTTTTTATTGTAGATAATGAAGTTCCAATTAGATAGTCTCCTGCTGGCAATAATAATACAGTCTGTTCTTTAAAATCTGCTAAACTCTGCTCAAGATAGTAGGCAACTCATTTTAAAAATTAAAACTCCTGCACTTTTATGTGGTATCTTCCTCCGTTGAATTTATTTAGACAATATAGCCTCCAAATTTTCCCTGAAGGCCTTTTGACCCACTTTGAAAACAGATCAAAATGTTTGAGCCAAATTCACTAATGCAATTTTCATATTTTCTTTGGTAATGTGTAGAAAGGACAGGAACTTCTATTTACTGAGTGGCTAATCTGTACTCGATCACTTTACCTGTGTGGTTCATTGACTCTAGGAGGTAAAAATTTGAATTTGCTCAAAGAGGATAAGCAACTTGCCCCAGGCTACTCTTAAATGTCAGAGCTGGGACATAGATTCATCTGTCTGCTTCAAAGCTATTGCTCTTTCCTTTGATCAGTAAAGGCAGGGACTAGCCAGTTGCCTGTTTTGTAAATAAAATTTATTGGAACACAGCCATGCACATCTACTTATGGCTGCTTTCAGGTTACAATGGCAGAGTTGAGTAGCTATAACAGACACCATGCGGCTCACCAGTGCTTAACAGTGCTAAATAGCCACATTTGGCTAGTGACTATTACTATTGGACAGCATACTTCTAAATGCACCAGTGAATTAGATGAGGGTTGGGAAAATGGGGTGAACAGAACAAACATACAATTATCATCTCCTGTCCAGTATGCATCATCCTACTTGTTTCCATGTTGTGTTGCTTCAATATCGGTTTGAGGTTATCTCTTGGGTTTGTAAATGTATTATCTCCTGTTTTTGTCTTGGTGGCCAAAACACTTATTTATCACTCTTGTTACATGTTAGCACCTGCAGGACAGTTGCCATGTTCCTACTCCCTGTGTCTTCTTATTCTAGGACCTAGCTGAATGAGACATCTCAGTTTGGATATGCTATTCTCATGGCAGAAGAAAGACAGTAAGAGAACAACCAGAAACATACAATGACTCTGAAAGACTTCTTTGCAGGCATGGTTTCTGCCTCTCGTTCCATTGGCCTAAGCAAGTTGCATGGGCAAGCTTAACATCAATGTGCTAGAGAAGTATACTCCATCCACAGGGGACACGACAGTGGGTGGATAAGTGCATCCTCACCTAGGAAAGGGGTCAGCAAGTGCTTGCAAACAATAAAACAGTCTACCACATTTCCTTGTTTCCGATGAGGAAATTATGATCTGGAGATGATTGTATAACTTACTTATTGCCAACCAACTAGGCAGTGCCAGAAATAAGAATGAAACTCAGGTTTGTCTTACTCTGAAGTCTATGTTTTTCCATTACACGTTTTGTAGGTTTCCCAGGGTATTTTGGCTGATAGGAGAAAAGCGTGCTGAAAATCTTCTATTTGTCCTGTGAATACCCACTCTCCTCCTTCATCTCTGCCTTGCCCTGGGAGGCTGACCTATGCTGACTTCATCAATAGCTTTTCTCGCTCCCTATTTTCCAGGTAGGTTTGGCATGGGGAAGCCCTGGAACAGATTGGAGGGAGGCAGAGGAGTGTGGCTGTATGTTTTATCACCCCTTCTCCCTCCCAGTAGGGTCACCAAGGACCGGCTGTGTCTCTTCACAAAAGGTCTTAGCTTCTAGCAGGCAGCTCTCTACACAACCCCTCCCTGTACATTCTGGAAGCACCTTCTCTTCACTCCACCTCTGCAGGCCTAAGAGTGTAAGAGAGCTGAGCTGTTATTAAACTGAGTACTATCCCTGTGACTCTTCTACACTATCCCTAGACCTTTAAAAATAATCCTTAAAGTTGAGCTCAATGGCTTATAACTTTAATCCTGGCACTTTGGGAGGCTGAGGCAAGAGGATCGCTTGAGCCCAGAAGTTCAAGAAAGAAAGAAAAGAGAAAAAATAATAACCCTTAAATTCTGCTTGAATTGTCATAATTTTAGAGTGCTCTCTTCTTCTTGCTGGGACTCAGTTCACAAAGAGCTCGTAGCTGTAACCCGAGGCAGAACTGAAGAGAGATAATCACAGTTTTGCACTGCTTTTCCTTCTGTTTTCCCTTTAAACATGGAGAAAAAAGTTATTGCAAAGCACTTAAGAAATTTAGACACAGGTTAAATGAATATAGAAGTATAGAAAAAAAATTAAGGAGGTTTGGGATCTAAGAAAGTAAGACTTTCTTGGTTTTATTTCTTGACATTATGATTGACTGGTAACAATATTCAGATTCTCTATCCAGTAGATAGAGAATATCCAGTCTATTTCCATGACTGGAAAGATAACTCAAAATACATGATGCATTGAGATTATAATGATTCATTCATTAATTCAAGAAATATTTATTGTGCATTTACTTTAAGCAAGAATATGAATTCAGAGTAAGAATAAATTAAGTGATTGAATTACTAGTTTTATTAGAACATTTTTACTATTTCCTACCCATAGTATGAACTTCCTTAAGATGGGTTTTTTAAAGGGAAATTTTGAGGCACTCTTGAGATGAAGAAATCAACAACTGTCTTTCATCTTTCTTCTCAAATTGTCATATTCATGAGATGTCTTCAGAAATTATGTACTTCTATGTTCAAATGAATCCCAGAATTTCTAAAGGATAACTCCAAAAGGAAAATGTTCTGTTAACAGTGATGATCACCTGAGAGAATCATAAGGAAAATGAAACTCAAGGCAATACAGTGGGGGTCCCTTCCCCATAAAGGCTACTCCTTCTACAGAGAAACTGTGAACACACTGGGGTTTATTTCAGTAGAGGAAAGAATGTTACCTCACGGATGGCAGAGACCTTTTTACAGGTGGGGAGGATGAGTCTAATAAAACCTTAGAAATAGAAAGAATCTCAAGATATTGATGTAACAATACCTCCTAGAGAATCTAAGGATCAGATTTACTCATGTCACCTTGTTAAAGTTGTCAAGTGGGTCCACACTACTAATAGCTGTTAGATAGTGTATTGAGATGGTGACAAGCACAGATCCTGGACCCAGGCTAGGTGGCTTCAAAACCTGCCTCTACTATCTTCTAACAGTGTGGAATAGGCAAGTTACTAACTGTGGTGGATAGGAAGGTGCACCATTCAAAACGTTCTTAAGAAGATTATAATGTCCAGCAGCAGAGTGTGGTCTGAGATAGTCTGTAGCTCTTAGCTCCTTCAGGGTCAGCTTCAATCTGTAGAGATCATTTTGCCTGAAGTGATACCTTTCCTGGGCCAGCCTGCACCTGGTGACTGAGCAAGGCAGGGTTATAAAGGTCCAACTACTTTTGCTCAATGTGGAACACTGTGATAGGCAGTGTTAGTGTTAGAACTCCTTGCTGAGTTGGCCAAATCTTTGTCAAGCCTGCATCTGAGTCAACTTCTCTGTTCAATCCTGCTTCCTCCTTATTTCCTTCACTATGGTTGACCTCTACTACACATCTGATTCTCCAAACTCTATCTCGATCCCTGCTTCCAGAGAGCCTAGCATGTGATAGCACTGGAAGTGGTCTGAGAAATTAAGTGAGACAATAGTGGCATTTTGGAGCTGGATCATTCAGCTCCTTCTTGATGATGAGGACTCCGTCACTGAAGGCAGATGGAACACAGAAGGGCTCTGGTTCCAGGCAATGATCTTTTAACTTTCAGCAGTAGGGAGCTGGCAGGGAGTACCATGGATGGAAATGCACTAGCAGGTTCAATATATTAAATACTTGAAATATAAGAAGAAAATAGTAAATATAAGGATATTAGGATAAGATAGTTATTGCAAAGCATCATTGATGCACTACTGTAGCAGTCCTCAAACTGTGATGTATATCAGAATCACTGGAACGGCTTTTAGAAACATGGACTGCTATGTCCCAAAGCCACAATTTCTGACTGAATAAGTCTGGGGTGGGACTCAGTAATTTCCATTTCTAACCCATTTCCAGGTGATGCTAATTCTGCTGGTCCACAAACACATTTTAAGAATCTTGCTCACAGAAAAATAATAGACGGTTGAGGAGAAGTTACATGTCATCAAAAATCAACCATGAAAGCCAGAGGGCTTGTCTGGTTACATATTAAATAACAAATAAGTAAATAAAGAAATAAATAAATGCTCATTTCTGAGTCAGAGGGCAGACAAAGCCAGGACCAAGCCTAGGACATAATACTCAGAATAGCTGAATTTCAAAGATGGTTAAACCCCCAATAAGGGTAGACTTTATGCCAAGATCAATCCCTTCATTGGGAAAACCTGAAATCTTTGCCCATTCTTTGGAATGGGAAATCTGATGGCTTTCCTAGAATACTTTGAATATTCAGACTCCTCTGCACCTCCTGAATTTTCAGTGGTGCCCCACATCATTCTTGTAAGAGTCAACTTTTTTTCACTCTCATATTTACCCCCACTGACATACAGCTGCAGAAGCCTCTTCCACAAGGCAGCATGTGGTCCCTCAAGACCTGAGACCTATCCCTATTTCTATATGATACCATTCTAGGTTATCAGATTCCAGCCCTGCTCATTATTTTTAGCTACTTTGCACCTCTTTATAAATTTGGGACAACTGATGATATGCAAACTCTACCTGATGGATATTTAATTTACTGCTTCCCCCCACCAAAAAATATAAAAGGACAAAACTCAATTTTGGTACCCATCTAGTAAATCCTTACCTTGCCCAAATTATCAGTCCTTTCCAAGTTTTCAATTCTTTCAATTTTCCTCAATATCTGGTTATAATCTTCCAGACTTACTTTTTCTGATGATTCACCTTCCTTCTTCAATCAAGATTACTAAATAATAAAACCTTAATGCCTAGATCCCTGTTGCAGCACTAGACTGCTGTGTGACTGGCCCCTTTCCCCAGGATCTAAACAAGCTCTGCAGGCCAGGTGTGGTCACTCATGCTTGTAATCCCAGCATTTTTGGAGGCCAAAGCGAGAGATCAGGAGTTCAAGACCAGCCTGGCCAACATGGTGAAATCTAACCTCTACTAAAAATACCAAAAAAATAAAAAATAAAAACATTAGCCAGGCATGGTGGCAGGTTTCTGTAATACCAGCTACTTGAGAGGCTGAGGCAGGAGAATCGCTTAAACCTGGGAGGCGGAGGTTACAATGAGCTGAGATCGTGCCATTGCACGCCAGCCTGGGTGACAAGAGCAATACGCTGCCCCGCCCCCGTCCCCAGAAAAAAAAAAAAGAAGAAGAAGAACCTCTGCAAACTGAAGCTTCCTAAGTTAGTAAAAACTTAGACTCATTCTGGCAGCCAGACCAAGCATAAACTGCATTCTCTTTGTATTGTCTGGATCACAAAGGAAATTACATGAAATGCTCAGTCAGTCATGCCTGCCCTTGTAAGAGAGGTAACCAAGACTGTGGACCATATCACCAAGATATTAGTGTATCAACAATCCTAGCTTGAGAGCTTCAAGAAATCAATGCGGGCTGCTGTTTCATCCATTTCCCTCCACGGACCTCTTGGCATCCATTAGACTGGTTACCTTCAGAGTTTACATCCTGTTTCTTTATTTTAATACAACTTTTTATACTAATATTTCAGAGGCATCCTGAAATATTACCTAAGGCATCCCTCTGTTGAGATATCTGATCTCCAGAATCCTAAAGCAACTGACCATTGTTTCTCCCTCTTAATAGCTAGTTCAACTGGTTTTGCTAACAAGAGTCCTTGAGAGGCAATTTTTTGGACCCTGCTTTGCCCACTCAAGAGGTTTATTATGACCTCTGAGATGTTCAGTCATGAATGATATTCATTTTTCTTGCACAAAAGTGGGGTACCAACAGTGTTGAACTTTACCTGAGTCTCAGGCTAACAGAAAATTCAATGGCTAAGAACTGCTGCTCCCTCTGCCCCCTACACCTCCAACCTTTTTGTATTCTGGAAAATGGTCAACCACAAGGGAACACCTGCTCTTGCATATTCTGAGATTAAGACTTACCTCCACTCTTCCTCCATGGCACTCTTGTTTTATGAGACTAGATTTTCTCCCTCTCATTTGAGACACTTATCATTAATAAATATTCTCCCCATTAGAATGACCTGAATAAAATTACCTCCTTAATTATCTGGCTCATTTTGTTTTTGTATCTGCTTCTTCCTCTTCTTCCTTTTCACTGATGTTGATCCCCAGTAAAGCATTTTGCAGTCTGAATTCTGTCTCAGTGTCTGTTTCTGAGGAAGTCAACTTATAACACTAATTTCCTGCCTCAATTCCCTCTCCTATATATAGTGGTAATCGTAATACCTATTCCTACTTCACTGACTTTTTGTGAAGATTTTTTATGTTAACATATGCAAAGTGCTTAAAATTATGTCTAGCAAATAGTAATAAATAAATGCTAGCCATTAATATTATTGAAGAGCTTGCAACAGGAGAGGGAAAACGTATTTAATAACTTTTTTTGGAACTACACAAAATTTCTGCAGACCCCCATTGTGACTGCATACCACTGACTAACCACGTGATTAATCGCGTGTATCATGCAGTTACATCCTTGCCTTAGAGCAAGAACATCTTTGAATGGAAAGAATGCATGCTCATCAAATGGCATGTGACCCTCTCCATGACACAGCTGCTACCCATCTCCCGGGATTTTCATCTCCACCCTTGTCCCTGCTGTATTCTACCCTCGCATAATTATCAAATATTAGTTTACTTCACACAGGTTAGGGCCTTGGTATATGTCTTTGTAATGCTAGAAATGAATCTCCATCTACCTTCTTAAATTTACTAAATCCTACTCTCTTAAGATTCAGTTTAGAAAATCTTTTGCCCAGCACACTCATATACACAATAGGCAAAGAACTGAAGTATGTACTTCTTTTATGTGTCTCCCCAGGACCCTAGGCATACTTCCAACATTGTACCTGCACATTGTAAGTGCTGTTGAAATTACTTATTTATGTGTCTCTCTTCCTCACTATAGCATAAGTTTTTAGAGAACAGGAACCATATTGTGGTACAAAACCATTTTGGTGCTTTGTATAGAGGTGGTATCCAATAAATTCATATTGGATGATTACACTGAAATAAATGTAGAGTGTTCTATGCATTTTTAAGTAGCTGAAAATTTCAGAGACCTTGCGATTCTTTTATTATTACAAGAGGACTGGTGGTAGCGAGTTCAAGAACATGTGCATGCATGTATACACACACACACACGTATGCACCACTGCTATTTTTTTTGTAAATCGGAATCATTAGCAAGACTATTAAGAAATGTTATTTACTTTTATATTATCTATTTTCACAGATATTTCTTGCATTTTTGTTAAAAACTCAGATACAAAATGCTCTCATTATACATTCTTTATAGATACTCTATAAATCTAAACATTTTTAATGATATATAGTCCTTCAAAATTAAAGGTTTTTAAGCACTTTAAATTGAGATTTTTAAATGTTGAAAGAATGATATACAGAAGGTTCAATTTTAATAATTACATTAGTTTAATTTGAAAATTTGATACAAATATAGTAATGGGGCTGGTTGGGGTGGCTCATGCCTGTAATACCAGCACTTTGAGAGGAGACCGAGGCAGGTGGATTACTTGAGGTCAGGAGTTCAAGAACAGCCTGACCAACATGGTGTTACTCGTCTCTATTAAAAATACACAAATTAGCCGAGTGTGGTGATGGGCACCTGTTATCCCAGCTACTCGGGAGGCTGGGGCAGGAGAATCTCTTGAACCCAGGAGGTGAGGTTGTGCTATAGCACTCCAGCCTGGGCCTGGGTGATGGAGAGAGGCTCTGTCTCTAAAAAAATAATAAATAAATAAGAAATGAACTAGTGGGATGAGGGAAAAAAAAGATTGCTTCTTTTACTTTATGAAATGAAATTTCAGAGGCCAAATATTAGTGGAAAAAACTTTAAAGGTAGAATGTTGATATCCTAAGGAGATCCACCCTTAAACTGTATACCACAATTTTCTCTCATAACCTTCCCAATAAATAAAATTCGTACAACAAACAACACCTATTTCTGTATTCAATGTTCCAGGATTGAGTTTGTACTCTGCCAGGTAGTACCAGAAGGGGTGGGATATAGCTATAAATCACACAGGGAGCTTAAAACTCAGTAGAGAAAACAGGCAAGTAAACATTAATTAGAGTTCAAGGTGACAAGCGCTAAGAGATAAAGTATTAGGTACTACTAGTGCAAATTAGAAGGTGTGACTTCTCCTGCTGATGGGGCCAGGGATGGAAAAGAATGGGTGGAGGGAATGTTATTTCCATAATGTTCCTCCTTTGCCTCAGCTGTCACTTGTTCTTACTGTTAAACTGCCTTCTTTTAGTTCCTCATTCACTTTCTGTTCATGTATGCATGTTCTAAACCTTTAATTTGCAAATTTTCCAAGGTTGTGGGACAAACTTTCCTTTTAATTTCTGGCAGTCCTAAAGTCTCTATACACAGTGGGTACTCAATAAATGACATCAGCCAAGTCTAGCCAGTAATTATCTCTTACCCAAGCTTTCCCTAGTCTTGCCATGCAACTAACTAGGTGGCATTCCTCTGGTTTACCGTCAAAACTGATGAGGAGGGCACTAAGGGAGCCATTTCAGAGCTTCTCAGCAGATTAGCAGTGCAACTCCTATCATTGTTAATAAGATTTACAGAGGTAATCTACCTGACTTGGTAGAGAAACCCTGCTAGTAAAATAAAAAGGGCAATACCTTCAGAACAGAGCAAAGTCAACTGTTTTACCTTCTAAGACATTAACATGATAATGTCACTGTTCCTCCAAGGGTGCCTGGCTTGCTAATAAATATGCTGGTGCCATTCAGAGAGACACAAAGGGCAGACTATTAGGTGAAACGTTTATATTCTGTTGCTTGAGGAAAACATAGGCTTTCTCTTATGACCCTTTTTTCCAGAGCTACATTCTCATAGACATATCTAAGCATGGGTCTCCCAAAGTTCAATAAGTCATGGAGGCCAAAAATTGAGGGTTGTATACAGGCAATAGTGAGCAGTTTCACATAGACCTAAAATGAGGTTCCCTGAAAAGGAGTAGTGAGGTACTGTTGGAAATAAGAATTATGGCTAGTTCTCTGAGGAACTTGCGATGGTTGCCAAAAAAATTGATTTTCCTCTAAGTAGTGTGGAGTTTTCTCAAGGATTTTAAGCAGAAGAGAGGTGTAGATAGATATGTGTTTCAGGAATGTTAAACTAGGCTGAATGTATTGGAATAACTGTAGGTGTTTATTATTATAATAATGACCCTCCATATCTATAGATTCAGCATTCATGAATTCAGTCAACCATAGGTTGAAAAAAGTGTTTTTTAAAAAGGATGGTTAGGTCTGTACGGAATACATATAGACATTCTTCTTTATTATTATTCCCTAAATAATGCAGTATAACAACTATTTACATAGCACTTATGTTGTATTATATAGTATAAGTAATCTAGAGATTAAAGTACATGGAAGGGCGTGCATAAGTTATGTGCAACACTATGCCATTTTATATAAGAGACTCAAGCATCTGTGGATTTTGGTCTCTGACGGGCACTCTAAAACCTATTCCTCATGAATATGGAAGGATGGCTGTAGTTTTTCTTTATTTGAACTTTTCTCTAAAAAACAAATTTGCCAACACACTATAACTGCAAGTCAGATCATATTAATCTCAAAGTTCTTTGTTACTGTATCAGAGATGTGTAGTGGCCAGCCATAGAAAGTGATTCTCACTAACACTGAAAAGTTGTAAGACCTGACTTCAGGGAGAGCAAGAGAAAGGATAGTTATAGAGACCTGAGAATCAGGTCTTCTCTAGGACTCTGCCTTTGAACAAATTAGCTTCAATCATGATCAGTTTTTATAAGACTCTGCTCAAAATGCAAATTTCTAGGCCAGGGCAACTGATTTCTAGGCAAAGGCAACTTGATTAAGTTGAATAATGACCCCTGGAATTAGCAGATGTTATCTCATGATTAAAAATCCCACCAGAATAACATGGCACAGGGAATGATGCTGAGCAGACGAACCTTGAAATCAGTGAAAAACACAAGTAAAACAAAAACATGTCCACTACAAGGACATCCCTAAAAAGAAAGTTCACACTCTCACACCTCCACCAAGGTTCTCTATGAGAGGGCCCTACGCTCCCTTTCAAATCTTAGTTCTTAGTATAGCCATCTTTTCGTAAGTTATTTCAGACATTTTCCTTCCTATACAAAGCATAGATTTTCATATCATCTTGCATTTCTTTATGATACTGTATTACTTATTAATACTCTATTTATACTACTCATTGCTCACTTTTCCATATTTCACAACCAAAATTTTACTCATCCTCAGTAGCTTAGCTTAAATGTCATTTCTACAAATCTTCAGCTGTATTCAAACACTTTACTTGTATCTCTATTGTTATTTTATTTTGTCTTTAATAATTTATTGATAATACTATTATTATTGACAACTAAGAAACTGTACAGAAACTTACAATAAAAAATATTATAAATGTTATTTCATTTGACCCTGTTGGTGCTCTCTGTTTTACTACACTTTATCTTTCATAGGTCAAGAAATGTTAGATAGAAAGATTGCTTAAGTTTATGCCTCTAGTTACTGGTAAGGTTGAATTCCAATTCAAGCTCTTCTAGTTCTTGCCTCCCTATGTTATTTGAAAGTGTCTACTCAACTAGATTTCAATTTCCAAAGGCAAAGAACTTTGTCTATCGATGTGTCTCCCATGGTACCTACCAAAGGTTTGCAATGGTAGGTAGTCAGTAAATGTATGCTGAATAAAAGAATGATAGCATCAAAGTTTAAAATGTATTATCAAATGATAAGTAGTTTTGGATTCAGAAAAAGAAAAATCGATGAAAGCTAGATAACGGAATGAGTCTTCCTCTTGAAGGTAAGATTAGAGTTGAACTTCGGACATGAATGTTTGGAAAGTCAGGAAATGACAGAGAGATTTCATGGTAGCAGAAATCTGTAAGCTGAGACTTTCTCACAGCCTGGATTGGTACATCTTCTTTGTAGTTTAGTTTATAAACATAAAGAATTCTTTCAAATGGGATATTGACCTGCTTAGGGGATGGGGGAGGTGGTATGAGGCCAAGATGCACTAAACAGTGATTTATCATTTACTCCCTGATTCTTCTTATCAGGTTGATTTATGAGGCAGCTGTCAGGCCTAGCTCTGTGATCTGTGATAGACTTTGAGCTTCAGGCTTCCTCAGCCAAATTAAATTTGACATTCAATTTAAAATCTGGGATACAGTATGGGCAACTCTAACTATAACGTGGTATAGCAATGAACGTTCTGCTTAACATGGGGGTTTCTACAGCTCCCTGGGTCTTCTCCTCTGAAATAGAGCATTTAATTCATTTCACCAAATCATACACTTTTAGAACTAAAAGACACCTTACAAATGCTTGAGGACAAAGAGGATCCTGCAATTCTTGTATCAGTCATAGCAACTAACATCTTACCTTCCTGTGTGAGATCATGTGCATAACAACCAGAGTATAGGATTTTGAGGCAGACAGACTGGTGTTTCGTTCATAACTCTGCTGCTGACTTCTTGGGTAAAATTGGGCAGAATATCTAACCTATTTAGGTTTCAGGTTCCTTATCTCTGAAATGAGAAAAATACTTACCTCAGAAGTTATTGTAATGATTCATCAAGCTAGCATATGCAATTTGCTCTGCACACAGTACATCCTAAAAATATCTTGGCCCCACTCCATTTATAACACTTAGTGCATTGGGTTAAAATGACTTGCCCAGTGGCATAGAAAAGTGGTCCTGTAATATTCTGTCATTTAAGCCCTCCTGAACGCAGACATTGAGACGGTCTTAGGAATGTAAGAGGTTTATTGAGCAGAAGAAAGATTACAATACTCAAGCCAACCTGAAACCTGTGAAAGAAAAGGAAAGAGGAGGTGAGATTGGGCAAGGAGAGAGCCTCAGCTTCAAATGAAGGTCTGACAGCATCTGCCAACTCACTGGATAGTTCTGAAGCAGAGATGACTTGTTACAGGATTCCAGCTAGGGAAGAATGGTGCCCAGATATTGGCTGAGGGCTGCCTGGGATGAGAGTGGGCTTGATTCAAAATCTGAGACAATTCTTGCAGATGCCAGTAGCTGAGGACTACCAGCTAACTACATTCCTTACAACTGAATTTCTCGCAAGTTATTTCTTGAAGGGAGATGTGAGTTGCACATTCCAAACCTGCCACAACTAGGAGCATAGTGTTCTATTAGATCAAAAAGCAGTTGTGACCTTTAAAGTTTCACATAATTCAAAGCCAAGAAAGACTTGATAACTAACAGATAAAATTTTTAAAATAGAAAACTTTGATGTATATGTTCAAACTGTATTCGGAACTGTATGGGACTGAAGAGGCAGCAATTTCTATATTTCAAGACTCAAAGAGATTAAAAAAACAAAAACCATAGAAAAACACAGATGAATGTTGACAGAAATAGAGAGAAAAAAATGAGAATGTTGGAAACAAAAAGAAAAAAAATCAATCCTCTTTTTGTAATGGCGAAGTAGTATAAAGAAGACAAATGCTTAGAGGAGTTACATAAGTTGTGAGTGCATTCCCAGCTCTGGTAGCTGCTAGGTCTTTTACCTTGGGCAAGTTATCGAGCCTCTCTGAAAGCTAGTTAGTTCGTACTTTTCTTTTTCTATGTTAATCAATTCTGGTATAAATAATACTTTGCTATTTCTGTGCCAAAGAGCACTGAGACCAGTCTAAAAAACTCACTTAGCTCCTTCTTCCAAGAAATATTTGCTCTTGGATAAGACTGTGAAACAACTAAAAAGCTCACTTATGACTAGCAGCTTGCTCATAATACTGCAAGACCTTCATTTCACTGTGTCCGTCAGTCTAAAGCTAGTGCATCATAAATTCTGCCATTCCCAAATATTTCCCCATCCTTTAAAACTTGCCTTTAAATCACCCCATCTAAGTATAAACTTGATAAATACATTTTCATGACTTTTGTGAGATACTGTAAATACACTGTCAAGATCGTCCTCTTCTTTACTTCATTAATCTAAATCAACTTAGCTTTGTTCAATCAGTAAATGTTTCTGGCGGTCTTTTTAGGGAGTGTGATGGTTAATGTTGAGTGTCAACTTGATTGGATTGAAGGACACAAAGTATTGTTCCTGGGTTTATCTGTGAGGGTGTCACCAAAGGAGATTAAAATTTGAGTCAGTGGACTGGGAAAGGCAGATCCACCTTCAATCCGGGTGGGCACCATCTAATCAGCTGCCAGCACAGCTAAGATAAAAGCAGGCAGAGAAACGTGGAGGGACTAGACTGGCTAATTTTCCGGCCTGCATCTTTCTCCTGTGCTGGATGCTTCCTGCCGTCAAACATTGGACTCCAAATTTTTTAGCTTTTAGACTCTTGGACTTATACCAGTGGTTTGCCAGGGGCTCTCGGGCCTTCGTCCATGACTGAAGGCTGCACGGTCAGCTTCCCTACTTTTGAGGTTTTGGGACCTGGACTGGCTTCTTTGCTCCTCAGCTTGCAGACAGCTTGTTGTGGGAGTTGACCTTGTGATCATGTAAGTCAATACTCTTTAATAAACTCCCCTTCATATATGCATCTATCCTATTAGTCTTGTCCCTCTAGAGAACCCTGACTAATACAGGGAGTCAACAACCAGCACAAGATTAGAAGTTTTGCAAAGAGTTGTGATGGAAGGTAATATGGGTAAAAGAACTGAGGAAATTAGCAAGAAAGTGATGTTGTGATGAACTGTTGAGCCTACCATGGAAGACCAAGAAAATGAAAACAATCAGGGGACTAAATGTAGTGGTTTTCAACCTTGGCACTCTTGATATTTGAGGCTGGAAAATTCTGTTGTGGGAGATGTCCTGTGTATGATATTAGCAGCATCACTGGCCTCTACCCAGCAGATAACAATACTACATACCCAGGGGTAACTACCAGAAATATCTTCTGACATTTCCTTGTTTTTTAGAGGGCACAAGTTCCCAGTTGACAGTCACCGGGCTAGAGGGAGAATAGAGAGATCAATAAATTTGTTAAATAACTAAAGTATGTCAAATAACTATTTTGGCAGGATTACTTGAGTAAGTAAGTGGGCAGGGTAGGTGAGTTTGGTTGGGAGGGAGAATACTTAATGAGTGATTTCAAAGATAGTGCCATTTTAGGCTTTATTATTTTTCAGAGTATAAGCATGGGGATGGATGAGTGACACATCGTAGAGGAGAAGGATGCTACATAAGAGAAGCCCAGACTTGGTGGAAACATTCGATGTTCTAATGCATAAAAAGTAATTAGTTCAGAGGCTGCCACGAGATGAATAGTTAAAAAGCCTGATTGTCTTCTCAATTTGATTTGTGGCAAAGGTGGTTAAAAATAGAAAAGAAGCTGAAACTTTACATGTAAATATGTCCCTGCTTGAGTAAAAACAATGAAAGTGATCCTGATAAAATGAGTCTCCAATGAATAACAACAGGATTTTATTTTAATAATACTGACATGTTCCTGTTTCTAAAATAAATGTTTAATAGGGGCAAGATGACTTCCATACTAAGGTATGTTGAAAGAAAAGAGCTCCTTTACTTACTACTGAGGTAGGAGTTATTAAGAAATTATTTTAGGCAGATAGAGAGGAAAAAAGGGGTCCTTGGAAAATTTTTCGAAACTCTTATGTAGCATGAAAGCCCTGGCTCTTAGACCCAAGCCGGCAATCTTTGATATGCAAATGCAAGCAGTTAGAAACTGGGTCCACTCAACATGGTGGTTACCAGGATTGTCCTCTTGCCCTGACCGGACATGTGCCTGGCAGCATGGCCGCCCCCACATATCCCCACGTGTGTGGAACATTGTGGCGCCCTATATTTGCATGTTAAAAGGCTAGGGTGGGAGGAACAGTTTCTTTGTGGGCTATGTGAATGACATGCCTGGTCAAACCAATACCCTGAACCCTATGCAAATCAAATCGAACATAACTGGCTAATATTACCTAAATGTGGGGTCCCCTCTCTTGGCTTTGGAGCCCTCCCTCCATCTTTCTACAGGGGAGCTGCTTCTTTCTTTCTCCTCCCTTCTTTCTTGCCTGTTAAACTCCCTGCTCCTTAAAACTACTTCACGTATGTCCTGTCGGTTTTTCTAATTCGACTCCAAACTAAGAACCTGGTGTTTCTCCACTCATCAGAGCGGTATCACTACCTTGGGTCAATTATAGTGAGACAATACACAAAGCTAAAGTATTTATTTGATAGTACAGAATGAGATTCAGGAATGATCTTAATGAGTCTTAATTATTCAGCAAATTTTATTATTTATCATAAATTGTCTTAATAAGTAAAGCAATGACAAAAGTAGTGTAGCTAAACAGAAGAATAAGTAATACAGACTTCTGTGTGAAATATGATTAGACAGCTACTATCATCCAGGAGTTAATTTCATTTCATCAGGCCATTATTTTATTCTTATAACATACACAAACACTGATCCACAACAAAACATTGAATCAAAGATTGTACCAAGTAAATGATTGGATAATATCACCACAAATCTCAATCTCATTTTTTTTTTTTTTTTTTTGTACATTCATCTGAAGCTATCTGGAAAAAAAAGTCTGCCATCTACTTCTTACCCATCACTGAACTCTGATGTTAGCCCTTCTTCCCTTCACTCCCAGACTTAGAGTTCTGGCCCGCATCATGCTGACTAGGTCACCAGGGCATTTTTGGCTTTTTGAAGTACTTTTGAATGAATCCTCACTACAATTTTAAAGCCATAATTTCAATTACAAAGGCAATCTGGGATTAGGCTATGATGATTGAAAGCAAAGCTTTTAACCCTCTACACCTTTCCTAGAGACTAATGGCTTTATTGGAAAGGATCAAGCAAGCCAGTTGATAAAGGCTTTTTCACCCTACCTGCTGGTGGCTGCCTTTTTGTAGCTAAAGTGGGAGTCTAGGTGAGAAATGTGCATTGTGTCCCATAACCTGTAGTTTTTCTTAATTATGAGGAATTTTTTTCTTGAGCTTGAGCCCTCCATAATGCCAGCAGAATTACACCATTCAAGTTGTGGCATCACAGAGGTAGGTAACTATTTTTCCCGAAAATGTCTGCATTGTGCTTCAGGAAGAAAAAAAAAATGTACCAGAGAGACTCTAATGGCACTTTTTCTCATAAAGAATTAAGAAGGAAAGAAAAATGTTTCGGAAAAAGACTTTCTCACCTGATCTTACTCTGCCTAGCGCAGCTGCATACAACTGTACTTCTTCTTCTGAAATGAATAACTGTCTTTTCTTCAAACAACCTACTTATATTTTTTATTTCTTCTTCGTTTTTTGTTTGTTTTTTTAATGAAGAAAAGGGGACTAAGGCCTTAAAAATAGACTCAACTTAACAGACATCTGTAAAATATATTCAGAACCTCAACTTTTAGGCTTGATGATTTGAAGAAAGCAGTTTCTTTACAAATTTTTATTTGAAATAAATTTCTTAATGATAGTCAGCTTTTCCCAGAATTTAAAGCAAGGATAATAAAAGAAAATGGACTCATCCTTCATATTTTTTGAATCCCAACCTGAAATATTCTTACTCCCAGATTTCTTCATCTACTCTTTTTTGAACTCTGGGTTTTACAGAGAAAATCAAAGGAAAGTCATGAGACAGGATAAAGGACATTGCAGTTCATTCATTCAATGGTACAGGTAAGACATCACAAATGCAGGTGTACAAGATACGGGACCTCTTTTTTTTTTTTTTGGAAAAAAAAAAAAGTTTTGCTCTTGTTGCCCAGGCTGGAGTGCTGTGGTGTGATCTCAGCTCACTGCAACCTCTGCCTCCCAGGTTCAAGCGATTCTCCTGCCTCAGTCTCCTGAGTAGCTGGGATTACAGATGCCTGCCACCATGCCTGGCTCATTTTTGTATTTTTAGTAGAGACGGGTTGTCATCATGTTGACCTGGCTGGTCTTGGACTCCTGACTTCAGGTGATCCACCCACCTTGGCCTCCCAAAGTGCAGGGATTACAGATCTGAGCCACCACTCCTGGCTGATATGGGACTTCTTTAACTTTTCCTATTTCTTGTTCAAGCCACCATGTGATCGAGTTCTGGAAACTGAATCTCAAATGATTCAGAGTAATCTCAGTCATGTCAGGGCTTCTGTTCCTCTCTTAGAAATTGTGTTCCACATCTTGTAGGAGTCAGGGAGAGCCAATGTGTGAATACTGGCACTTGTCCTATACCAATATCATCCATGCTGGCCTATGTGGAAAGTCTCTTATTCTTACTTGTCCTTTAGTCATGAGACACATTGATCACTGTGGTGTCTGCTTCATACAGTACTTCCAGGTCTCTATACCCAGCAATTTCCTATTTAGTCCTGTACTACTTTTGGGTGCACAGAGAACAACTGGAAACTCTGGAGCTGCTCAGGTAAATCTGCCTAGAAACTCAGTGAATATCTTTATTCTGTGCCTCTTGTGCTATATCAACTTCTAAGAGGCTTTCCACCTGCTCAGGTTCTCCCTGGGAGGTAAGGCACGGGTCGGCTCTGCTCTTTGATCCCCCAAACTTCCTCATATTTTCTACAGGGTATGCCCCCATCTCCCTTCTAATAGGTGATATTTACACAGCTCTGTGACCATGATATAATCAGATTTATATTTTATTAAGCTTTTTTATAGTAAAATTATTATAGACTCACAATAAACCAAAAATAGTATAGGAAGTTTCCATGTACCTTCCCAATGATAACATTTTACATAACCGTAGCACATTTTCAAAACGAAGAAATTGCTGCAATGTTATTAGCTAAACTAAGGACTTCATTCTGATTTTACCAGTTTTTACACTTACTCACACATTTTCTTCTTTTTTGGTGTATAGTTTTATAAAATTTTGTCACATGTATAGATAAAATTTGTGTAACCACCATTGCAATAGCCAGAGTAATCCAGAGAAACAGAATCAATAGGATATGTGAAAACAACAACAGAAACAATAAATATATATGTGTGTGCTATATATATATTACATATATATATAATATATATATATAGAGAGAGAGATTTATTTTTAAGGAATTGGCTTATGTGATTATAAAACCCAAAAAAGAGCTAATGTTGCTGTTTAACTCCAAAGACCATCTATTGTCAGAATTCACTTTTGCATGGCGGAGGTCCTTCTTTTGCACTATTCAGGTCTCCAACTGATTGGATGAGGTACATCTGCATTATAATGGATACTTTGCTTTCCTCAAAATTTACCAAGTTAAATGTTAATCTCATCCAAAACACCCTCACAGAAACATCCAGAATAAGATTTAATCAAATATCTGGATACCATGGCCCAGCCAAATTCATACATAAAATTAACAGTCACAACCACTAGAATTAGAATATTGAATTGTTTCATCATCACAAAGAAGCTTCTTGGTGCAACTCCTTTAAAATTTTGTCTTCTTTTTTATAACAATAAAAATAGCTAATATATATTTATTAAATGTTTACTATATGCCCATGCTCTATTCTAAACATTTTATATGTATTACTACAGGCAATCCTAAAAGTAACCTAATAAGGTAGGTATTAAGATAAACCCATTCAGGCCACAAAAGAGTTCCAAAATAGATTAAATTAAAATTAGAAGTTGAAGAACTGCATTTATAGGATAACATTTATATAAATACATATGTGTGCACATATACACTCATACCCCACAAAATACAATTTTTTTTCTCTCTCTCACAGACTAGAATTGGTAGTGGTATTCAGAGAAGAATTTCATTTTATTTGTATGCTTTTTAAAATCAAAACAGAATAAGAACAGTTCTATATTACTTGTAAAATTAACACAAACAAAAATTTGAAAACTCAATTATACTAATATTACTTTGTATATTGTCTTACTTGAACAACTTAAAACTTATTTCAAAGGGGGCAGAATTCATTCTCTGTATCGCTTCTCCTTCTTTGGAAAAACATCCCCAAATTATTGCATCTAATTTAAGTTTCTAAATATAAATACAAGATGTTGACTTGTTATTACATGGAATAAACTTTAATGTCTTCCCCTTAACCAAACTACTTTCAGAAAGGTAGAAGATAAATTAATATCTAATTTTATGCATTTATTTTGAACAGTTAGTGAGCACCTCTTATATGCAAAGCACTGGGGATACCATGTGAAAAGCCCCCATACTTCCACTTCCTGCATGTAGAAGGTAGCTGCTGAGATGACACTCAATGATCACACCCTTGTGTAATTATCTCCCCTTGAATGGGAGCAAGGCTTATTGACTGGTTTCTAATAAACAGAAAACAACAAAAATGAAGGGCTGTAACTTCTGAAAGCAGGTTATACACTGTGGCCTTCACCTTAGGCAGTCTTTTTTGATCTCTCTTGAATTGCTCTGTCTGGAGAGAGTCAGCTGCCATATCATGAGGTGGCCCTGTGGAAAGTCCCAAGTGGTGAAGGGCTAATACTTGCCCACAACCACATCAGTAAGAATAGAAACAGACGTCCTCTCCACTCCACACTGATTGGGTCTTCAGATAAGACCACAGCCCCAGCTAACAGCATGACTACAATCTCTTCAGAGATCTTGAGCCAGAGGCATACAGCTAAGCCATGCTCGGATTCCTGACACATACAAACTTTGAGATAGCAGATGCTTGATGATTTAAGCTGCAAATTTGTGGAGTAAACAGTCTTTCTTCTGTATTCCCAAGATACCTTGTATTCTTCCTCTATTAAAATCATTAACAGAAATTATTGTGCTGACCATATGGCAGGCATTGTTCTAAGCACTTTACATATGTTAATTTACTCAACTGTCTCACCACATCTGTAGAGATAGCACATTCATTCTTCCGGCTGCTCTGACAAAGTACCACAAACTGGGTGTCTTAAAACAATAGATATATTGCATCATAGTTTTGGGATCTAGAATTCTGAAATCAAGTTGTTCCAGGGCCATGCTGCTGTGCGACATTCTGAGATTGTGGACTGAATCCTTCTTTACCTGCTCCTGTCTTCTATGGGGGCTGGCAGTCCTTGGTGTTCCCTAGCTTGCATTAGTTCAGTCCCTACCTCTGTGTTCCCATGGTGTTCTTCTTGCATGTCTTTACACTGTCTTCCTTCTGACTGTGCCTGTCTGGGTATCCAAATTTCCCTTTTGTAAGAGCCAGTCGTCTGGGCGCAGTGGCTCAAGCCTGTGATCCCAGCACTTTGACAGGCTGAGGTGGGCGGACAACGGGGTCAGGAGATTGAGACCATCCTGGCTAACATGGTGAAACCCCGTCTCTACTAAGAAAAATACAAAAAAAATTAGCCGGGCATTGTGGCGGGTGCTACTCAGGAGGCTGAGGCAGGAGAATGGCGTGAACCCGGGAGGCGGAGCTTGCAGTGAGCCGAGATCGTGCCACTGCACTCCAGCCTGGGCGACACAGCAAGTCTCCATCTCAAAAAAAAAAAAAAAAAAAAAAAAAAAAAAAAAGAACCAGTCGTGTTGAATTAGGGCCCACCCTAATGCCTTTAAACTTGATTATTTTCAAGTAAGGTCACATTGTGAGCTACTAGGGGTTAGGACTTCAACGTATGTTTTTTAGGGGAACACAATTCCGCCCATAGCCAGTAAGTACAATCATCATTATTATTCCTGTTTTAAACAAAGAGTTTAAATATTTGCCAGCATTGCACAGATAATAAATGCCAGAGGAAAGATTTGAATTTAGGCATTCTGGCTCCAAAACTTTTGCTGACAACCACTTCCTTACATCACCTATAATATGGTCACACGCCACTTAATGACAGGGATACATTCTAAGGAATGCATCGTTAGGTGATTGATTTGTTGTACAGATATCATAGAGTGCACTTATACAACCCTAGATGGTACAGTCTTCTACACACTTAGGCTGTCTGATATAGCTATGCCTCCAAGGCTACAAACCCATACAACATGTTACTGTACTAAATGCTGTAGGCAACTGTAACACAGTGATATATATTTGTGTATCTAAGCACAGAAGATTTACAGTAAAAATACAGTATTATAATCTTAAGGAACTTCTATCATATTTGCAGCAATTAACCAAAACATCCTTATGCATCACATAACTATGTTTATTTCTTTGTATTTTTGTCTTCCACAAGTAGCAACTAGTTAGCCACTAGCACGCAGTATCTGATATGTGTTGAAGAAATATTTAATTTTAAATTTCAGTGATATTTGAGATGGGTTTTAAATCATAGCTGTTCTTTGTCAGATGGAAAAGATAGAAGGGAAGTGTCCTTACTGAAATTCTTACTCAAGTTGTATTTGATTTGAAGCTTAGAGCTGACAGATTATACATATTATAATAAATACACCTTCAGTTGGTCCTGAAGAGCCTCTTCTATTTCCTAAAGCACTTTTGGTCATCATACAATATATAATAGTTCTCTTTGAGACTACCTGACTGGCAAATAAATACAAATATAAAACAAGTTTAAAAGGTTCCAAACAAAATGACGAGAAGCACATTTTGAAATGTACAATTGCTAGGTTAATACTTCTTCTGAGCCTCAACACGACAGAGGGCCGTACTGTATCAGATGATCATGCCTGTGATGATTGATGAGAGCTAAAATGGAACTTTACAAGTTTATCCAAATAATGACCTCAGTACATAAAAGGTAAGTCAATTCATGTTTCCCTGAAATAGTATTGTTGTTTCTTAATTGTAGGTGCATTAGCAAGTTCCCTTTAGAGTGTGAGTTATTAAACAATTAAATAAATGTTGCCCATCTGTGCACCAGCGATTTAAGTGACTTACTGTACAGTTAATCAGTCATGCTTAATCAGCATGTCAATGGTTACCCACTTGGCTTAGGGGCACAGGCTTTTTATTTGTGGTGGAAATTGCAGAAATGGAGTTGGATAGAATAATTTCACCATGGGAGCAGAGGAAGTCAGAAATTAAGGTGTTTTGTTGTCTTTGTTAATGTGAAGAATATGTAGTTTTTGGTTTTGGGGTTCCCCTCCCCCCAACATTTGCTTCAATCTAAGCAATAGCATTAGAAATGTACATGACAAGCATCTGGTCATTTCCTCCAAGGTGTTGTCAGATTCTCTCAGCATCCCATTTGGCTCCATCTGTAAAAACACTTTGCATTTACATTATACCTTTTTGTAATGATACCAAGGAAGTGAAAATAGTAATAATTATGTGAACCTGGGAAGAAATAGAAATTCTTATGCACAGCTCTGAGACTAAAAGGAAGGCTTCATTGATGTTGGCTGGTTGTCTGAAACTCCATTTTCATTTCACTAATAACTTAAGGAATGTACTGACGCTAATAACATCTTGCAGCCTGGTTCTTTTCAAAGGTGCCAAAATATTAGTGCTTAGGTACACTGATGGTGTGCTGAAGGCAGAATATTCACCTCCCTTTATTTCAAGGATTCACGAGAAGATAACCTAAGAGATCTGTCCACATGATGAAACTATTTAACCAAAGCAAGCATTGCCCTTTATCCACAATCTCATTATCAAGAGATTGATTTTAAAAATATAAATATGTATAAGAAAAAGGGAAGAGGGAGTGTGAAGATTGAGAAAATACAAAGAAAGTAGATGGCGGAACATACATTTGTTTTTTAATACAATATATACGGATTAGAATAAATTTTAGATGCATATGCAGAAAACTCAGAATAACTTGATTTATACCAAAGTCAAGAGCTTATTTCTCTCTCACGTTAAAGTTTCGAGCTATGCAGATTAGGGCCAATATGCCACGTTTTTCCCACTAAGTTCTCAAAGACCCTGGCTGCTTTCTGAGTCTGTTTTTCTAGTGTATGACTTTCACACTTACGTTCAAAGACAGTATCTATGTTTCAGGCAGCAAGGAAAAGTTCAGGTAGTAAAATGGGGCCAAAAGTACCCACCAATTGTCTTTCAGTGATGGTTTCTGAAAGTTGCCACACATTTCTGAGCATACTCCATTGATTCAAACCTAGTAACATAATCACATTGCAATGCAAAGGAAACAGGAGAGTGTAGTCTATTTTGGCAGACCACGTATTCTACTAAATATCCAAGAGTCTGGCCAGGCGTAGTGGCTCATGCCTGTAATTCCAACAATTTGAGGGGTTGAAGTGGTCATATCGCATGAGGTCAGGAGTTCGAGACCAGCCTGGCCAATATGGTGAAACCCTGTCTCTACTAAAAAAAAAAAAAAAAAATTAACCAGGCTAATTAGCACACTACTGTAATCCCAACTACTTGAGAGGCTGAGACAGGAGAATCACTTGAGTCTGGGAGGTGGAGTTTGCAGTGAGCCAAGATCCTGCCACTGCACTCCAGCCTGCACAATGGAGTTAAACTCCATCTCAAAAAAAAAAAAAAATTCCGACAATCTATGTTAACGGAAATAATCTTTTAAAAAATACAGTAGGACAACACATTTCTACACTCCATGATTTCATCCCACTCCAAAAAGGTAATTACTTTTGATTTTTTTCTATTTAGTTATTCAAAAGTTATATGTATATAACTAAATATTTGTTAATTCCTTTATTTTTTGATTTATCAATAATATACTCTTCTCTGATCTCCATTATAAATTATTAGTATAGATTATCTGGCGTGACCCAAAGCCCCCAGATAAACAAAGATGCTCTTATCAGGCAGGATATTCCAAGGAATAAAAGGTTTCCTCCCAGGAGCTGAGGGCAAAGGGCCAAACTTTTCTTCAGGCAGGGTTAATCCTTTCTGCACGAAACTCATAATGTGACTAGGCAGGTTACTCAACTCTTTAAAGAATGGTTTCTTAGTTCCACCTGGTAGCAAACAGTACTATTGTATATACAGGAATAAAGACACATCATGACCATTTAGTCTCTTCTCCCCTTCCGGCTTTTACTTTCTTTAATTTTCTTCTGTGAGTGTCGGGTATATCTGCAGGTTCCACCTGAGATTTCCTTTGGCACACACTGCACTGATTCTATTTCTGTTCAGTTTTCCTATCAATATGATGCTATATCACTTCAATATTTCAATGCTTCACCTTCCATACTTAGAGTACAGATAAGCACATCACCTTAATCTACTCCTCTAATGATCCGCCTTCCCTCTCTGCACTTTTATGAATGTATTCCTTTTTGACCTTCTTTACCATCATTTTAATTGGATTTTGGCAGGATACAAGATAAATACAACATATGAGATAAATACTCAGAGTTCACTTCACTGTGCCAATCTGTGAGCTCACACATAAATTTCAACTCACTAACTTTGGAAGAGATTTTTTAAAATAATCTGTACCAAAACATTCAATTGGTTGGAAGTACATTTCTGACTCTTTGGGAGGGGTGAACTGTTGTATAAATGAAAGCCTATATGAAGTCATATCACGGAGTCCTACTAAAATCTTCCAGGTTCTGGTAAATCATCATGGTGGAAATGAGGTTTTTTAGCATATCGAAAATGGTTGCAAATTTGTTGACATGACTTGCATTGAGAGATGGAAGTCTACGTCCTCTTTCCTTGAATCTTGGCATATTTTCACCACAAAATATGGTAGAATTATACTTTTTCTGGTTTCCTTGTCCAGGCCTTAATAGACTGTCCACTTCCCATCCTTCTCATGAAAATGTTTGTTCTGGGAAAGTAAACCACTATGCAAGGATTGCCCTAAGATTATCATGCTGTGAGGAAGCTCAAGCTAGCCATGGGGGAGGTTTCATGGATAAAAGAAGAGAGATGGCCATTCAACTCCAGCTATTCCAACCATCATAGCCTACATGCAAGGCTGTCAGTGAAGAAGCCATCTTAGACATTTTATCTTAAGCAGATGCAACATGGGAAAAAAAAAAAAAAAAAACAAAGAACCTGGTTGACAGAACTGAAGCCCCAGATACATGACCCTAGTTAAATTGCCCAAGCAACTGCCACTCATTTAAGTTATCCCAGCTGAGGTCCCAGTCACCACGGAGTACAGACAAGCTACCTCTCTGTGTCCCTCTCAATTTTCTGACCAACAAAATTGTGAGCATAATAAAATATTTACCTTTTTACTAGAAAAGTTTGGGGTGGTGTGTTATGCAGCAGTAGATAACTAGCCCAGGTTTTAAAAGCCAGGATTTTTCTTTTTTGATAAGCACCTTGAGTACGCTATTAGTGATAGAAAGCTAAATATGTTTATCATTTTTCCTGTGTCTCTGGGGAAAAAAGTATTGGAGCTTGGCTCTAAGGAAGGCATTTTCTAAATGTAGGTCTTTATTCCCTTTTATCCACTGAAGCTTATTATATTTGTAGTCCAAGAGATAGTTTATTTTCTAAGATTTATATTTAGTTTATCAATCAATGGATTAGGATATTACTTCATTTATAACATGTTAAATGATGCATAAATGTAATATAATAGAAATGAAACGTGATAAACTGTAGAAATATAAATACAAATTTGATTCAATATGTTCGCAGTTTCTTTTGCCCTCTGTCAGTGTGATTGCTTTTGCATAATCCATGTCTCTAATTATCCCTTCCCCTGCTTTGCATATAAATAGCTAATTAGATAGTGTCCCTGTCAGCTATGAAGTATATAATATCCAAAGACACACTCCTTTAGAAATTTAATTTGGGGTAACAGATTGTACTAACCAATTGAAAAACCTCAAGATTCATGTTTGGTGAATCATTTGATGTTTTAATTTGAAGTCAGAAATGTCACACGTGAATCAAAATATCAGTCCAAGTAATTTACTTATTTTGAAAAATTCCACTTTTTGCAAAGATTTTTCATGTCTTCTTCTTGTTTTATATCAACTCAATGGGTGGCAACAAAAACAATGAGAATGAAGGCTAAAATTTATTTTCTTTAAGGAAATATAATTTAAGAAAGTTAATGGGTGGGGGTGGGGAAAAGAATAACTATGTCCTACTTATCAGGTATAAGAACCAGCAGGCCTGTTTTCTAGCAATTGAATAAATACTCATAATATGTGAAGCTTTCACTAAATGCTGCTTGTTTACAGGCACAATTTCATCCAAGCATTATTGCTTTAAGAAATAGCTGCTGAGCATGATTGGTGTAATCTGTGCTAAGGGTACAGGACAATGTCAGACCATCAGTGAACTCTGTTCAGGAACACAGCCATGGGAAAGCATCAAGAATTCTAAAACTAAAAATGCATACTCTATTACTTGGTTTTTCTGATGCTTATAACAGAGTACCTGAAACCGGGTAATTTCCAAATAAAAGAAATTTATTTCTTACAGTTATGAAGGCCGAGAGGTTTCAAGTTGACGACCCAACTTGAACAGTCCTGAGGAGGTGCAGGATGTCACATGGTGAGGGGACTGAGTGTGCTAATGTACTTGTTCAGGTGTCTCTTCTTCTTATAAAGCCACCAGTTCCACTCACATGATAACCCATTAATCCATTAACCCATCAATCCGTTCATCCATAATTGGATTAGTCCATTTATAACTGCTCTGACCTATGACTCAGTCACCTTTTAATAGCCTTACTTTTCAATACTGCCATAGTAAGGGTTGTTTCCAACATGTGAAATTTGGGGGGCATATTCAAACCATAGCACGCACTGCCTTTCCTTGAGGAAAGGACTAGAGTCAGTTTCTAAAAGTGCACAAGCTTGAAAACTAGCTAGATCTTGTTCATATCCAGGGATGCTATTTGCTGAAAATATCAGAAGCTTACTTTGGTTTATTTAAAAAAAAGAAAAGGCTGCAAATACCAGAAGCTTACTTTGATTTATTTAAAAATAAGAGGATTTCACTTTGGGAGGCCGAGGTGGGCAGATCACCTGAGGTCAGGAGTTTGAGACCAGCCTGGCCAGCATAGTGAAACCCTGTCTCTGCTAAAAATACAAAATCAGCTAACTGTGGTGATGAGCACTTGTAATCCCAGCTACTTGGGAGGCTGAGGCAGGAGAATTGGTTGAACCGGGGAGACGGAGGTTGCAGTAAGTGGAGGCTACAGTAAGCTGAGATTGTGCCATTGCACTCCAGTGAGGGCAACGAGCAAAACTCCATCTCCAAAAAAACAACAACAAAAAGAGGGCCGGGCATGGTGGCTCATGCCTGTAATTCCAACACTTTGGGAGACTGAGGCAGGCAGATTGCCAGAGCTCAAGAGTTCGCAACCAGCTTGGGCAACGTGGTGAAACCCCGTCTCTACTAAAATACAAAACAACAACAACAAAAATTAGGCAGGCATGGCAGCATGCACCTGTAGTCCTGGCTACTCGTGGGGCTGAGGCAGGAGAATTGTTTGAACCAGGGAGGCAGAGGTTGCAGTGAGCCAAGATCGCACCATTGCACTCCAGTCTGGGCGACAGAGTGAGACTCTGTCTCAAAAAAAATAAAAATAAATAAATAAATAAAAATAAAGGATTTATGAGAAGAGTCTGTGGTAAGTATTCCTGCTAGAAGTTTGGTGAATGAACCTTAAGTAGAAACCAAGTGAGGCCATATGCAGCCAAACTCAAAAAGTTTGCTCAAGAAACCACTATGAGAAACTGTCGCTCTTGCTTGCCCTCTATGAAGATTGACTACCCTGAACACTCAT
Source organism: Macaca fascicularis (assembly GCF_037993035.2). Taxonomy (NCBI): domain Eukaryota; kingdom Metazoa; phylum Chordata; class Mammalia; order Primates; family Cercopithecidae; genus Macaca; species Macaca fascicularis. Next base: position 52,423,151 of record NC_088390.1, read on the forward strand.
TGCTGATAGGAACAGGAGACAGGGAAATACGGAGTAGAAAGGGGTGGTTCCCCAGCAAAGGTCCCACCCTCAACCCTGGATACCCATGGCCCTAAATGAGAACAGGCATTTCTGTTTTGACACCCAAAAAGTTGCCTTTTGGCCTGCTGCACACCCTATCCTGCCTCCATATAAACCCCAAACCCCAAGCTCCAGAAGAGACCAGCAGACCAGTGATGGTATAACAGTGTAGTGGAAAAAGAGAGAAGAGGAAGGACATCTGGATACTGAGCGGAGTTCAGCTGGGGACAGTTGAAAAAGAGGCCACTGGGGAGCCCGATTCCAGGGAAAGACAACCTTCCCACTCCATTTCCTCCTCTTTATGTTGCTGAGAGCCACCTTCACCACTCAGTAAAACCTTGCACTCATCCTTCGAGCCTGCGTGTGATCCGACGATTCTTATGGGATACTGGGCAAAAGCTCGGGATACATAAGGCTATCACACTGGCCCCCTGCCCTTGCGATAAGGCAGAGGGTTCATTGAGTTGATTAACACACAAGCCATCTGTAGACAGCAAAGCTGAAAGAGCTTGGTAACACCAGGGTTGCAGACAACCACTCCTAGACGCTGCCATGGGGCTGGTGCCCCAAAGTGCTAGCCCTAGTTCCTGCACCTCTCCATCTGCGTGTTCCCCCTCCTGTAAGGGGTTTGGGCTTGCAGTGGCCGAACAGAAAGCCACCTCCCCTTTGCATGTCATGCAAGGGGGACCAAGGAACTCTCCAGTTTCATTGCCACATTCTTAATTTGGTGGATGAATTCCATGTGACGCTGAGCATTTGCATCACTATTCCAATATTCAACGTGAGAGTGCTTAAACAGCTGCACTTAGATTACTTGATCAAATTTTAAGTACTAGGCAGGGAAGGAATATCTGTTCCTCCATCTTCAGACTCCCTAATACAAGTTAAGCATTCAGAGCCATTAGAAATCAACTTCTTCAACACAGCTCAAGCAGGGGTCCTGGTCATTAGAATTTAATGAAACTCATCCCCTACTTGGTTAAGAGCAAGCCCCAAAAACTGAGATCTCAGCCCCCTGCCACCTGCACTCTCCATGGATTGGGATTAAAAAAAAAAAAAAAAAAAAATATATATATATATATATATATATATATATATGCACACACACACACACACACACACACACATATACACTGTCTTTTCCCATGGGCCCATGGGAATTCAGTTTCATCATCTTGGTAATGGAGAATGCCAAGCTCTGGGTAAATTTTGTTCATCCCATACAGGCACTGAGATTAACGTCTCATTCTCTTAGACAGTGAACCCATCATTGATAAGGTCAGAGACATCCAGAACCATCATTTGCCATCTCCCTACAGATTTAACCTCTTTAACACAATCTTCCTTGAGAAAACCAAAATCATCTCATTTCGCCCTTTCCTCCCTTATTGTCATTTTCTATCAGTTCTCACAACCTCAGACACTTCTCCTTTTTAAAATTCTAACCTGTATATAGTCTGAAAATTTCCTTTTCTTCTATCCTCCAGTCACTCTCGACTCCTGAATCCTTCTTCATTGGGACCAATGTTATGCGCTGTTCATCACCAGTGAAATCCTCTATGTCTTCAAACTCTTTCATGATTTTATTTTCCCTTTCTTGCTGTAACCTGAACCTGGATCTCTCTTGGGGTGTTGCATTCGCCAGCTTCTCTTAAGTTGTGGTTATTTACATCTCTATATCTTTTACCATTAAGCACTTCCTTCCTATTCTATTTCCAGAATCTTCTTCCTTCCTCTTCCTTAAAATCTTTAGCTTAAAATCTCAAGCCCTTTAGACTATATCATCCATTATGTGTAATTAGTGGTGTAATTTACCTACCCTATCTACCCCCATTTCTCCACATTTTAGTTCCTTCTGAGCAGTTTGCCTATCTTATTTCTTATTGTCTTCAATATATCCATACATGATATTTGCAATTCTGATACCTGTCTGATACCTCCTTACTTGATCTCTTATTTTATGATCATCTTATCAACTGCTCTACTTAAATCACTACTCTGTGGTCACACTCTGAATTTGTTATTACCCATAATTGAAACCTGGACATAATTTCAATTTTTTCACAACTTCACTTTTCAGCTCACTCCTCTATTACCCCAATTTCAACAATTCCACCACTCAAATGAGACCTCCCATCCATTTGTCTTACCACCTCTTCTCTGTTCTTCAATGTGCCACTGGATGTCCTTTTTTCCCTCCTTATCCAAATTCAATTCCATGGCCTATCATTTTATTTATCTCCTTGAATATATTCTTTACTCCATTGCTCTTCTTTCAATTTGGGGACTTACTTGACAAAATCACAATTCTGGTAAATCCAACCTTTTGCCAGTTTTGCATCTGTACCAATGCAAATAATTATGGTTGCGTAGAAATATGAAATCATGTTGATAGGTCTCATTTAAAATTTATGACTACAAGTGCCAGATAAGCTCTTAAAGTTGCTACACAAATCATAGAATATCTCCCTGGTTCATTCACTTTCTAGTTTCTTATATGTTCATTCACATTTTGTTCTTCCTTCTCAAACCTCTAACATAAGCTCCACCAGCCTTATCATCGGATGATTATCTTTTTTACTGAGGCGAGTAAAAAAAAAAATAAATAAATAAATAATTTCTATAGACTTCTACCATCATTATCTACCTACCTGTTGGCATCTATGCCCACATATCCATCCTTTTTACTTTTGAGTATGGATTAACTATTCACACACTTATCCAAAGCGAATTCCCTGAGTTGGGCAATTAATTTCATTTCCTCTTACCTGCTTAATAAATTCTTAAGGAATTTCTACTCCTGGAATGTTCCACTTTGTCTCCCCTGCATGGTCAATTTTCCCCCTTGTATTGGATCATTTACACCAGCCTACAAACATGCTGTTATTTCTTGCATTTAAATCAAACAAATAAAAAACACCTTTAAAAGTTACACCTCCCCCACTATACACACTGCCATTTTCAGAGATTGACATTGTAGCCAAACTCCTCAAAAGAGACCTCTCAGCTCCCAATTCCTATTTCATCTCCCCTCACTACACATTAGCTGGTAAACTACTTGGAGAGTTTTAGCTCACCTACTAAACCAAAATGCATTAAAGGTCATGAAGAACTTCCTTATGCTAAATCCAGTGATATATTCTTAGTATTTATTATATTTGATCTTGCTAAACATCTTTCTTACAGTTGATTGCATTTTCCTTCTTAAACCATTAGCTTCACTTGGCTTCTGAGACATCACCTCTGTTTTCTTTCCTCCTTACTGATTACTCTTTCTTGGCCTTGCTTTGTGAGTCTTTCTTATTTTCTCAACCTCTTAGATGTGTTAATGTTGTGGTAATTCAAGGCTCTCTCCCTAGCCCTCTTCTCTTCTTTATCTACACTCTCTTCCTTGAATCTACTAGTTTCATGCCTTTAAGTTCCATTCTCGTGTTCCAACCCAGCCCAGTCCAGCCCAGGCCTCTCTTCTGACTTCAAAAGTTTTAAATCCAACTCTTTATTTGACATATTTACTTGGATGTCTAATAATCATCTTTAACTACTGTTGATCTTTCCTGAAAATCCTTCTCTATCCACTGACTTGCCCTTTTCTGCTGATGGTAACTGTCCTTCTAGGTTCTCAGACCCAAACCCTTGAAGTTAATCTTAATTCTCTTCTCTCATAATCAAATCCATTAGGAATTTCTGTTGGCTTGGCCTTTAAAAAATAATGAGAAACTGATAGCTTCTGATATCTTCACTGTATCTTCTTGCCCAGAAACACATTCTCATTTAGAGTGCCATAGGTGCCTCTTAATACAGCAGCCAGAGTAATTGTTTTAAAACCTGTCACATCTGTAATTCCTCTCCTGAAAAAGCTCAATGGTGTTACATCTGGCTGAGCATAAAAAACAAATACATATAATGGCTTCTAATTTCCCATAGTGTATACCTGGCACATCTATACTACTCCCTTAGTCACTTCTACTTAAGGCCATGGAACTGGCTCTTTCCTGTGTCTGAATTGCTCTTCCCCTGGGACAGCAGCATCTCCTTCCCTCCTGTGTTTAAGTGTCCCCTCTCACTGAGGATTGACAGCTCTATGTAAAATTTCACCCATCCTCCCTTCCACCCCCACTTCCATCCCTATCCTGAAACTTCTAATCCATTTTTTCTCCCTGGATTCTGTCACCTTTTAACATAATGTTAATTAATGTGCTATATTTATAATTTACTGTCTTTTCCTTTGGTATAATGCAAGCCTCTAAGGGCAAAGATTTCTATCCTTTCCTTTTATTTTTTACATAATCAATAGTCAATAAATGTGGTTGAATAAATGAGTAACAGTCCAAATCTATTCTGATTTTTTTTCCCAGAAAATTTTATGGTCATTTGAGTGACTTTGGCTAGATAATTAATCCACAATTTAGTTTTTAATATTTTAAAATATGGCTTTAACTCTATTTCCTCCAATAGATAACTATCACATCCACATTTATGGAATAATTTAGCTTTCTAAACCAAATGCCAAATTCATCACATCATTATGTGAATAAATGTGATAGATCTTTTTCAGGATTCTGTTTTTTTCTTTATTTATTTATCAACTAGTATACCTTACATGGACTGTAGTAATAATAACTGTGGTGTCAGAGTATTTGTCCTGTCTGGTAGAACAAATGTCTGCTTGTTGTGTAATTGACAATTCTTGCACATTTAATAGTTTAGACAAACTTTAAGTCAGCTTGAAGAGTTTCTTAAAAACCACATTGGACTTTTCTTTGAAACTGAATTATTTACATTCATAGATTTTGGAGAAATCATCATTCATTTTTCATTAATTCACTCAGCATATCATTTTTGATTGATGTCTATATGCCAGAATTGATTTACATATATGAAAGCTACATATAGAATTTAACATTTTCTAAAAGTCTATTTAAAAAAAGCAGGTAAAATTAATTTTAACAATACCTTATTTTACTAAATATGATTAAAATATTAATCATTTCAACACATAATCAATATAAAAACTAATGTCACAAGGCACTGAAGTAGACAGTGGGGTATGATGGTTGAAGAAAATAGACAGAATATTGTCTTTCTGTACCTCATGTCTTGTTTATGGTACTGAAATTTCAGATTCTCAGCATTGTAAAATGTCTCCTTATTTACACAATTCTTTTAAGCTCTATAAAATTAATAAATTCTCAAATACCTCTAGCACATTTCTTTATGCCTAGAGTTCTGTCTTTGTTGTCTTTAACAGTTGATGTAACAATAGATGTTGTTAATTTTTTAAAATTTATTTTCTACTTGATTATTGCAATATTAAATGAATCAAATAAATATAACTCAATCACCTTATTACATTCCTTATATTTTTATTCGCTGTTTAGCTATTTGGAAATTCATAGAAAAAAATCATATCACTTACAAGTGTGAGATAAATCTTTTCCCTGCTAATATTTTTTATAGTGGTTTGGTTGAAAATGTTACAAAATCTTTTGATGTTTGTTGTAGAATTCTGATAGGTATCTTTTATTAAGATGAGAAATTTTGTATCTCTTTCTAGACTGATAACTTTTTATAAAAAGACAGAAAAACGCATATCTAAGAACTAACATTTTAAAAGCTAATTTTAAAGCTAAACTCCATGCTTATGACTGTGAGTGTTCTACTTGTGGCTTCAGCTGTAGGATGCTGAGGCTGGAAATTTCCCATTTTGCTGCAGAATCTTCAAGTGCCAATATGCTGTTTCCCCCACCCCCCAGGGATTATTCAACTGGGGAGAGAGAAAAGCAATAATTGATCAGCATCTTGGGGTATCAATGCCCAACTGCTGGCATTCTGTGTGTCTTAGGGAATTCAGATCTAACACTTTTACTTAAATCTCTGGTTTTCAGATTTTCTCAGAGTCTGGAGTGTTTGTTCAGTTTCTCCTGAAGAAACACTTTTGATTTTGTACCTAAAAAGAGAGCCAGGGTAGTAGCTGGCTGAGGTGAGGAGGGTTAGCCTGTGTTGCATACTGACTTTTAAGTGAATCCTCCTGATTTCAGCCTGTCAGCTAATTTCGGCCTTCTCCTATATCAAATTGCTGAATTCTAAATTAGAAGATTTTGCCAGGCTACTATGTTAAATTCTTTTCTTTCCATATTCTGTACTGGATGCTCTGCAGTGGGGGTCCCCAACCCCCCTATCCATAGTCTGTTATGAACTGGACTGCACAGCAGGAGGTGAGTGGCTGGCAAGTGAGCAAAGCTTTATTTCTATTTACAGCCACTGCCCATCTCTCACATTACCACCTGAGCTTTGCCTCCTGTCAGATCGGCGGTGGCATTACATTCTCATAGGAGCATGAGCCCTATTGTGAACTGCACATGCAAGGGATCTAGGTATATGCTCCTTATGAGAGTCTAATGCCTGATGATCTGTCACTGTTTCTCATTACCCCCAGATGGGACTGTCTAGTTGCAGGGTGGCAGGGAAAGGAGTTCAGGGTTCCGACTGATTTTACATTATGGTGAGTTGTATAATTATTTCATTATATATTATAGTGTAATAATAGAAATAAAACACATAAATGTAATATGCTTGAATCATCCTGAAACCATCTGCCTCCATCCTTCCAGTCCATGGAAAAATTTTCTTCCATGAAACTGGCCCCTGGTGCCAAAAAGGTTGGAACCATGGCTCTGCAGCCTATGGCTTCCTCTGCCATAAATCAGTTCCTGTTTCTCTACTTGCTTTTAGTCGTTAAAAATTTCGGTTAAAATCTTCAAAACTACAAAAATGTAGATATCATTTTCCCCATTTCTTGTGCACTGAAGCCTTTGTATTTATTCGTCATAATTCTAGTGAGGTCTCCGGAGAAATGGAGAAATGAGTGATAAAACATGTTGACTCAATCTGCTATTTAAAACTAAAGTTGCTTCCATTTTATGAACTTCATAAATGAGTTATCCATATAGTTTAGAGTTAATTATGTATTACTATTTATATGTTCTTCTGCATTCTCTTTTCTTGGATTCAGGTTTCTGTTTTGCTGGAGAGCATACTTTAATAATTAATCAAGGGGAAGGAATAAGTTTTCAGCTGCCTGATTCCTTGAATTTCTGAAAATGTATTTCTTTTGCATTCATATTTGAACATAATTTAGATGAGTCTAAAATATTTTCCATAAGCCCTTTATAGGCATGATTTAATGTTTTCTGTAATATCGGAAATTTGTATTAATTCTCTCACTCTGTTAGTTTATGGAATTTTCCATTTGTTCCTGGGCATTAACAAATTTCATCACAATGTCTCTAGGTGTTTTTTTTTCCAATTATAATTTTAGTACTCACTGGCCTTTTTCACATAAAGACTCAAAACGGTTCAGATTAGTAATTTTAAAAATTATTTTTCCAGTTATTTCTTTGGTAGGAAATATTCATTGACTTCTTACATCTATTCTTCACATCTCTTAACTTTATGTATAATATCTATCTATATATAATTTTCTAATACATATATACACATACATATATACAAAATTACATATACACATTTATATATGCCTATGTATTAATATATAGATTATATATGTATATATACATATATATTAATATATAACTAAAGTGAAGGTATATAATTAATGTAGATCTATTTATATATGTATATATGTAATTTTTTCTGATTTTTTCTTTTGCCTGTGTTTTGAGGAAATTCTCTGTCTTAATCTTCTGGTTCATTTACTTAATTTTCAGCCACAGTCATTCTACCATTTGGCCTTGAGTCAAGTTTCCACCTGCCTGCTCCCTTTTTTTCCATCTACCCATATGACTTATCTGCTGCTTCAGAACAAATTGCTCCAAAACCTGATGTCTTAAAAAAGAAAACACTTATCTCATAGTTTCTGTGTTTCTGGAATACAGGCATGGCTTAACTTGCTTCCTGTGCCCTAAATTCTCCCACAAGGCTGCAATCAAAACGTGGCCAGGGCTGAAGTCTCATTTAAAGACTCAGTTGAGGGAGTGCCTTTCAAGCTCACTCGTGCGATTGTTAGCAAGATTCAGTTTTTCATGGGCTGTTGGAGAGAGATCCTCAGTTTTTCACTAACTATTGGCTGGAGGACTCCATCAGCTTTTTGCGAAGTGGGCTTCTTCATAGGGTAACTCACAACATGGCAGCTGACTTCCCTCATAGTAAGCAAGTAAGACAGCAAAAGCAGCAGCACACGCTGGAAACTGCAGTCTCTTTGTAACCTAGCCTTGCAAGTGTTATCTGTCATGTTTGCCATATCCATTTATTAGAATTGCTAAATCCAAACAATACTCAAAGGTAAGAAATTACAGAAAGGCATAAATACCAGGAAGGAGGAATCATTGGGAGACATCTTAATGGTTCCCTACCATACACCCCCTCCCCATTATGTTCATTTTAATAGCAAAAGATTGATTGGTTTTTAAATAGTGATCAGTTAATTTTTAATAAATGTGAAATCATTCTGAAATTCTCAGAGGGTGCTATTTATAATTAATTTGAGCACTTCTTCTGATTCTTGCACTAACTGTTTTGTTCAGTGGTTGGTTCTGATTGTTTAATATGACTGCTTAGTGATTATGGCATAGTTTTTCATATTTATAACTAAAAGACTAGTTTGATTGGTATCGTATGTACCCAACAAGAGAAAAAAATCTAGATTGTGCTGGTAGAGAATACAAATACTGATTTGAAGATTCTGCTAGTATGGTCATGCAGAGAAGGGCTGGACAAAGATGGAGCCTGACTGGTCCACACAGCGTCTGTCTCCTGAGTGCACTCGAAAAGTTATTTGAGAAACTCCTCTTTTTCTCTCTAGAATCAAAGCTCATGCTGGGTGTTTTCTGCCTTTAAATAGAGAAGACTATTTTAGATTTAACCTGAGGGCATCTTCTCAGAGTGGAGCCTCCTGTAGCTGTTCCTGTGGTCTTTAATTAATTACATGGTACCTGCCCGATGGCTCACTGAATTTTTTCAACCTGACTGGCTTTGATTTGAGGTTAGGCCATGGCTTTTTCAGGAAAAACTTCCTTCTTTAGTTTCTCTCTCTTTCCTATAGAGATTCTCAGACTGCTCTGTCTATTGAGTTTTCTGGTGAAGTCAATGTATTTCCTTTTGTGATCTAGAATTTCTTTAACTCTTGGTCTCTTAGTGAAACAATTTCTGGTTTTTCAGTGACCAAAATGGTGTTAATTCCCCTTTGCTTTACTAAACTTTAGACAGGCTTCTTCCTGACTCTAGATCCCTGATCTCCCTTTTCTTAGAGCATCCACTTTAGAAAACTTAAAATTGCTTTTTTTTTTTTCTCTGCTTAGTTAAGATATAAATTTTCCTTGAGCCTCTAGTTACTCTTTTTTAAAAAAATGTTTTATTTATTTTATTATTATTATTATTATTATTATACTTTAAGTTCTAGGGTATATGTGCATAACGTGCAGGTTTGTTACATATGTATACCTGTGACATGTTGGTGTGCTGCACCCATCAACTCGTCAGCACCCATCAACTCGTCATTTACATCAGGTATAACTCCCAATGCAATCCCTCCCCCCTCCCCCCTCCCCATGATAGGCCCTGGTGTGTGATGTTCCCCTTCCCGAGTCCAAGTGATCTCATTGTTGAGTTCCCACCTATGAGTGAGAACATGCGGTGTTTAGTTTTCTGTTCTTGTGATAGTTTGCTGAGAATGATGGTTTCCAGCTGCATCCATGTCCCTACAAAGGATACAAACTCATCCTTTTTTATGGCTGCATAGTATTCCATGGTGTATATGTGCCACATTTTCTTAATCCAGTCTGTCACTGATGGACATTTGGGTTGATTCCAAGTCTTTGCTATTGTGAATAGTGCCGCAATAAACATACGTGTACATGTGTCTTTATAGCAGTGTGATTTATAATCCTTTGGGTGTATACCCAGTAATGGGATGGCTGGGCCATATGGTACTTCTAGTTCTAGATCCTTGAGGAATCGCCATACTGTTTTCCATAATGGTTGAACTAGTTTACAATCCCACCAACAGTGTAAAAGTGTTCCTATTTCTCCACATCCTCTCCAGCACCTGTTGTTTCCTGACTTTTTAATGATCGCCATTCTAACTGGTGTGAAAACCCAGGAATGTCTTTTCAAGGCCCTAAAGGCCACTTCCTAGAAACATAATCATGGAAGGAAAGAAATAGTGCTCCTATCTCCCAATCTCTGTGAGAAGGTAGGAGCTTAATTTCCATAATTAGTTAGCAAACACTGACGTCCTAATAACATTCACCAACCTCTTGGATGTTTTGGAGTACCCTTTCCACTAGCTTATCACAGCATTTAAAAACTCCTATTTTTTCTTTAAGCACAGTTGAATTCAGTCTGTCTCTCCTATGGCAATAGTCTTAAATAAAATCTTCCTTCCCCGTTGAACTCCATCCTGTATAATTTTTCTTTGACATCAGAGCTGCTATAAATTTATACCTATTTTTGGAATTTGTTCTATCATTTCAACGAAATGTTGCACAAGCCAGAGGTAAGTGTGCTTAGTGAGACTTCTGGAATTGGCAGTGCTGATTCAATTATTATATTTTAAAAATTCATTTGTCACGGATTAATAAATTGCTAATGTTGGCCGGTCGAGGTGGCTCAAGCCTGTAATCCCAGCACTTTGGGAGGCCGAGACAGGTGGATCACGAGGTCAGGAGATCGAGACCATCTTGGCTAACACGGTGAAACCCCGTCTCTACTAAAAAAAATACAAAAAACTAGCCAGGTGAGGTGGTGGGCGCCTGTAGTCCCAGCTACTCAGGAGGCTGAGGCAGGAGAATGGCGTGAACCCGGGAGGCAGAGCTTGCAGTGAGCTGAGACCTGGCCACTGCACTCCAGCCTGGGCAACAGAGCGAGACTCTGTCTCAAAAAAAAAAATAAAATAAAATAAAAATTAAAATTAAAAAATAAATAAATAAATAAATTGCTAATGTTTCCATTTTATATAGTTCCTAGATTCTCTCAATGTTCTTCTTTAATTACAGTACTTTATTTTTTTCAGAGCAAGTTCAGAGTAATATATTATTTTTAACATAAGGTATATATTTTGTAAAATACTTTTCAGTTTAACTTCAGAATTTAGAAAATCAACTCATAAAATTTAGGATATCTAAAATTACATGTTACATCATATACTTCTCTGTGAGTCTAAACTTTCTATCAAGACAACTGAATATGACACAGATAAAAATTATAGATGTGTGGCGACTTCTGCTTTAAATTTTATCATAATACTCCAGGTCTTTATGCCAATTTGAAATAGGTTCCTCTGAATTTAGTGGTGTCAGGTCTATTTTTAGTTTGGTAATATTATACATTTGGCTTATCCCCTCTAGCCTATATCTTGTATGAGCTCAAATATTTTTGCCTAAATATTTTCTGATTCCTGTGGATTTCTCATGAGAACATTAGTTCTGGCTTTCAGCTTATTTGCATTTTACTCCCCAAAGGATGCTCTTCCTCAACTATCCAATAACCCAGATGTAGAAATCACTTTCTCTTGGTTATCTCTCAACCCCTACACCCACAAAGCACATGCACCTGATATTCCTGTGTATAGGAAGCATCCTTAAGGAATTCTGGTTTTACATTAAAGCAAAACAAATAATCTAAACCTTATTGTTAGACATTTATTTCCATAAAAGTCTATAGACTTCTCAAAAGCAAGAATATTTCATAAGATATCTGTTTATTATATACTCCAAGTTTCTCTTAGTGTGCTTTTCTCTGCTCTGTCTCGATGTCCTTCATATAATTTTTGCTCTTCTAGGTTTTGCATTCCTTCTCGTCGGGGTCCTCTTCAACTTCTTTTCCAAAGAAATTTAGCTCTCAATTCATTGTGCCGTTCTAGAACCGATTTTATATAGCCAAGACTCTGTTGGCTCAAAGTCTTACTCTTTAGTTGGTACAAACTAATTAAATTTTTTTTTTTTAATTCTGGTTTTCAGTTCTATTGAAAATTAGTAGCTATGATCAGTTTGAATTATAAATGTTATTTTGCTATGTTACAAATGAAATTGTCTAAACATTCTTATAATGTCATTTTTAAAATGCCTATAACTAAGAGCCAGAGAATATTTCAGCTTTAATTTTCCTGCTAATTATTATGTTGCTGAATATGGTATGTTGTCATAGGATCAGTGGAACAGAATAGTTCCCTAAATCTCCTTTTTTAAATTATGAGCTGTCTTTGTTTTTACATGGATATGTCTACTTTGCCTGGCCAACTTATTTCCATGTGTTTTTCAAATGAAAACCTATATTCAATATATTTAGAAATAATTACTGTTGTCTTAACTAAAGGGTAAGGAAATCAGTACTTAAAAATACAAAGAGTCTGTATCATTTGAAAAGCAAAAGACTAAAATTAATGAAGCATTTATTCTTAGGGACCCGGGAGGACAAATAACAACAAAATAATTATAAGGAAAGGAAAAGATAAAGATAAAAACCAATAGTTATAAAACAGAGAAAATATTCAGAAAAAGTAGAAACAAAGGTACCTAGGGAAACCGAAGCAAGTGGAGATAAAACCTGAAACTAGTAAAAGAGAAAAAAGACAATACAATAGATTAATAGATAAATCTCTGAACTAGTTCTTTTGAAAAATATAATTAATACATGATGAATTATTTAATCAAGATAAAATATTGGCGGGAGTGGGGAAAGTACAGAGGTACAAAATGAGAAAGAGAATTTAACTACAGATTGTAAAATGTAATTTTGCTCAATTTATCCACATTAATTGAAAACCTGCATGAAATGGATGATTTTCTAGAAAGAGTGTAAATTGTTTTATGCTTCTGGAATTTGGAGAATTTTTCTCAGCAAGAAGTAAACCTCAAAAGATGAAAAAAATAAATATTGATATACTTACCTATTTATAAGTTTTTTGGCAATAGGAAAATAAGATAAAGAAATTTGAAAGACTAATAACCAATTGAAGTAAAAATCCTTGCTGACAATAGCAAAAACAAAAACAAACAAAAAAGCTACTTTCTTTAACAGATAAAAAAAGTCATATAATCAATGAGAAAAAGAATATCAATCTAATAGAAAAATGGACAAGCAACACAAACTAGTAGTACACAGTACACACAGAATAAATGGTTAGTAAAAGTAAAGTCAATGTCATTATGAAATAAATACATGCCATCCATTTTTTAGCTATCAGATTGACAAAAAATTACTTGACAAATTATATTTGGAGACAGTTTGGGAAACAAACTTTAGTGAAATGTGCATGTAAATTCTCATCCTTCATTACAATTTGCACTATTTACCAAAATTGAAAAGACACATAGCCTTCAACCCAAGCAATGCTACTTCCAATGAGCTAACTGATCTTCAAAGATACTGACACATTTGAGCACAAGTACATGTACTAAGTAGTTCATGGTAGCATAATAGCAGAAGTCTAGTTATGGAGTTGGTTAAATAAGGAATGATATCTTCACAGAAGGGAGCAACGTACAGTGATTTATGGAAATCAGATTGGTTTGTCTAATTCTCCTATATTTGGTGAAAAATATATCTACAAAACCATATATGGTTATATAAACATAATATTTCTAGAAGGACACAGAAAAATTGGCAATACTAGCTACCTCTACAGAGAGAGTTTGAGGGGGACTCAATGGAGGAAACAATTTTTTACTATCATCCCTTTGGTTCTAAATGTTTTCTATTTGCATATGTTGATTTTACATAACAATCAATTAATATGACAAAACCAAAATGAATGAGATACTGTGAAATGCACAAGCATATTTTACAATGAAATCCTGTGAAGTGTTTAACACTATTGACTCAATGTTCCTTAAAACATTAGCTAGGAATTTGTTTTTCAGCACCTATTCCTGTATTTACCAGCTCTATTAATAGAACTCCAGTTAAACTCCTCTTCAGCTAATTTAGAGAGACAAATACCTTGAGTGTTTTTTTGTTGTTGTTGTTGAGACAGAGTCTCCCTGTGTCGCCCAGACTGGAGTGCAGTGGCCGGATCTCAGCTCACTGCAAGCTCCGCCTCCCGGGTTCACGCCATTCTCCTGCCTCAGCCTCCCGAGTAGCTGGGACTACAGGCGTCCGCCACCTCGCCCGGCTAGTTTTTGTATTTTTTAGTAGAGACGGGGTTTCACCGTGTTAGCCAGGATGGTCTCGATCTCCTGACCTTGTGATCCGCCCGTCTCGGCCTCCCAAAGTGCTGGGATTACAGGCTTGAGCCACCGCGCCCGGCCTTGAGTGTTTTAAAAGAGAAATTCTATCATTGGTCATTTACTTTTATTACTTAGGGTCATTTTGCTTGAGTCATTTATTATTCCTGGGCACTGCACTAGGACTGATAAGTCATTCTATTTTAAATCATGTTCAATTCATGTGGTCATGTTTGTTAACACAAATGAAATTTTACATCTGTTAGAATCTAACAAGGATAAAATTTATGAAAATATTTTAGTTCACATAAAACTTTCTAAAGAGGGACATTTGGGGCTTGAATACTTGCCTTTACCGATTTGAGTACAAATCATGGTTATATCCCTGTGCCAGATTAATAATTTCAATATATATGAGTTCTAAGTACACTCTGAATTGGTCTTAGGCAAAACTGTGAAGTATGGAGTTTGTCCTCATCACATTCATATTTGAGTTTCACATTGTCACTTATGCTTTCAGTGAATCTTATCAAACTGCCCTATTCTTCCAAATTCTATCCTCCCATGAAACCAAACTATGAGAAAATTGTTCATTTTTATCTTATTCTAGTAATAAGATCTGACATTTATTGAACACTTTAATACATGCCAAGGATTGCACTAGGCACTCTATCCACATAACTTTATTTAATGGCAACAAATTTTTCACTGCTGAGGGGAGTATAGATTGGTATGGTCATTTTGGCAGCCTTATATTAAAATAAAAATGTTTAGTTTATGTTGCATCATTTCTTTTCTTTGTTTTAACTCTAGAAAAAATGTTTACATTTGTATATTAAGACATCTTCAAGGAAGTTCATTTCAATATTGTTTGCTATAGTTAAAAAACAGAATAGGTTCTTTTTAATTTGAATGTCCACAGGAAGCAATGTGGGGATGAAAACATTATAGGACAGCTTAAAAAATAATATTACCCTATAAGTACTAACCTGAATATAATTCCAGAAAATACGATGAATAAAAAACAAGTAAAAGAACATTATATAGAGTATAATAGTATCTGTCTATCTATCTAAACACATGTAAGACAAAATGATCTCTAAAATTAGTTATAATTGCATAGGAAAAGTTCTGAAATAATATATAAGTAATATATTTTTAAAAATCAATAAAACTCAGATTATAATTAGTACTGGGGAGGGTGATCACAGGAAATTTTTATCTATGATGCCTAATTTTTACAAAAATAATATATTTACATATTTTAAGTTAAAAAAATTATTTGAGAGCTGCTCTCCCTGACTTATGAAAGAGTCATGAAAGAAAGACCATTTTCTTTCAAATATTATTGCTGAAGATACAGAATTTCCCCCTTTTGTCTTTGTTGCTTGAGACGTTACTGGTAAATTTAGTGCACAGTTACATTTTATTTGCAGAAGAAGCAGCCCAGGGTAAAGAAGAAGGAGCAACTCTAAAGCCAGTTTCTTTTTTGCCTCTGGGATTATTTAATCTAGATAGCAAAACCGACAATAAGATACGTTTATTATTCATTTTACAGATCAATCAACTGAAGTTCTGTAATTTGCCCAAGATTCCATTGCTTATTAGTGTGAATACATAGCAATAAAACATGGGTGTAGAATAAAGCTTCGCCTGCGGATCATGCTTATTCTTCAACAGAATTCAAGGAAATTAGAAAAGCCTGCTACTTTTTTCTCTTCCTCAACTATTCTGCTGTTTATTGACCAAAGTGACTATTTGGGGTGCGCGCGCACACACACACACGCACACATGAATTTGTGGAATTCTCTTCCCTTGAGTGTAAATGGGACCTATGACTTGCTTCTGGTCAACAGAATGTCCCAAAGGTGAGGGGATGTCACTCCTATGGCCACATTACCTAATGTAAGAATCCATCTTGCTAGCAGGCTCAATGTAGAGATCCTTCTTTCTGGCCCGATGAGGCGAGCCATGTTGAAAAAGTCTATGTGACAAGAAACTGCAGAGGGCATCCAGGAGCCAGTGACAGCCTCTGGTCAAAAGCCAGCAAAGAAAAACCAAAAACCAAAAAACAAACAAACGAACAAAAAAACCTGTAAACTCTTAATCCTATGACTGTAAGAAAATACATTCTACTAACTGAGTGAGCTTGGAAGCATATTTTTCCCCAAATAGGAATGTAGCCCAGCCAACACATTTTTGGCAGCTTTGGGAGACCCTAAGCAGAGAATCCAGCTAAGCCTGGTGTCCAGAAACTGTGATATAATAAGTGTGTATTGTTTTAAGCCAACGAATTTGTGGTAATTTATTACATAGCAGTAGACAACTAATATAATCAATCAACCATAGATGACCACAAATGAGATTCAAATCTCCCAGAATTAGACTTAGCAATTTGAAAGGGTAGCCCGAGGCAGAAACTAGCTCACTGGATAGCAAAGGGTGTCAGTAGAGCTGCCCCTAAGAGGATAACAAGTGGGGAAAGAGGATTTTGCCTAAAGATTGCTGATGATGAACTTTGCTCACCCCACAATTTTACCCAAGGCCCTGTAGTGAATACTGATCGGATGTCTTGATTCCAGTTTTGAATAGAAATAAAGCCTCCAGGAAAGGAAGTGTTTTTGTGTGTCTTTTTTTTTTTTTTCTGTGTAAATATTAAACCTCTCCACCAGTTCAAGTCATATAAGTAAGGATCGGCAGCTGAAGGTTATAGAAACATTTGCTTTTGAACTTGTTATCAAGATGTTACAAATCAGAGGTAAGTTATAATCACTAAGAGATACCATGGCCCATCGGTCAAAAACTCTAATGATTTTCTGGTATCACACTGACCCTGATCATTTTATTCCATCCCTCCTAAGGTGATGTCTCTGCTCTAGCATAATTATTCTGCAGCTGTGGATTTTCAGAACTGCTTCATTGAATCTCTTTCTCAGTCATGACAGGGAAATTATACTTCTCTTAAGGAGTCTCCTCTTTCATTACACAGTGCAATGCTACTGGCAAAGTTTTCCAGATCTTATTAAATGTCAGATAATCAACTTTCTCATCATATCAAGGATCTCAAAGTTTAAGCCTTCAGCTTTCAAGGTTCTACTTGTCTGCCCTATTCCTTCAATTTTTAAGAGACACAGAAATAATTACTCATGGGTCTGGTATAAGATAGGTTTATGTATCATTTGTACTTAGTAAATACATGAAGTGGAAAATGAATAAGTCTTGCCTGTAAAAGTCTTCATCTGTCAGCCTAATGTAGTATAAGGTAGAAGGAACATGGAATTTGGAATAAGTTAGACCAGGAATTGAACTTGGTTCTGCCACTTGCTTTCTGTGTCTGTTCTCCTTCAGCATCAGTTTCCTTATTTGTAAATAATAATGACAATATCTACCTCAGATATTGTGCTTGAAGACTGGTGAAGGCAAGAATATTAACATTGCAGATGACTAGACTTAATTCAAAAGAAGCCTAAGGGTCAAACAGAATTGGATTAAATGGCGTTGAAGGGCAGATGCTTGTTAAATCTCTATCTTTTGGCTTTCTGAATCCTAAGTTAGAATTTACATAAATAGTTACTTTTACTGAAGCCCTAATAGTCACCGTCCCCTCTGGCTTCTATCTAAAATCCTTTTGTGACCCAGAATAACTTCCCCCAAGTACTACATTTTTATTTATCTCAAAGAGGAGACCTGAAAGTATTTCCTGTTGGGCTGGAGCTCATCAGTCTGATTAAAAAAAAAAAATCCGAAGGATTAAAAAGTGCCTATTTATTTTGTCTTCTATATAAATCTGTGCAACTTCAAATTTTTGACGTAAATGTTCTAGATGATGGGAGAACTCAAAGACTTGAAATATTATAATGGTGAGGAGTGATAAATCTGGAATCGCTTGAGATTATAATTTAGTTGAAGCTGTTTTCAATCATGGAATGGAATGTCAAGAAAAAAAAAAGAAAGGAAAAAATAAAACCTGGGAAGGCAAATGTGACAAACGCTCCTCCTGTCTCTTGTTGAAGGCTCTAGTTGTTCCACGTAGAATGTGGAATGTTATAATGATTGGGAGGCAGAAGCATGCATAGAATCAAGAAGACAGTAAATTAAATGCGTAAGGGCTGATTTACAAAATCTCTATCAATTATGCTTCCCTTGCTCCCAGATCTATTATTTACCCTTCTCTGTCCTTTCTAGGCACTGTAGGCTAATCTGTAAGCACTGTGTCACCTGTTCTCTCAAATACGGTGCTTAATAAGTACTAAACTTTTCCTTTGGTCTAGTTTTTCCACTGTTCAGAAATAGTATAATTTTTCCAAAATGTCAGTAATCTCATGAGATAAGAGTCTTAAAAACTTAAAAATGAGAACCCAAAATGTGTTCATAACTCAAATTTATTCACTAGCTTCCAAATCTATGGTGTCACACACATATTTCAGGTTGAGCAAATGCTTATTTTTGTGAATGAATAAATAGCCTGTCATTTGAGCTTTAATGGGCTCTACTGTGTTTTAACGAGAGGAGGATCCAACGCTGGTTGCAGCCTATGTCTAGAAAAACGTTAACAGGATGTAACTGACCATATCTGGAGCCATATGGCAAAGCAAAACATTTTCACATGAAAGCTCGCCAAGATGTGAATTGCCTTGCTACCATGTGAAGCTACATTCTAGCTAAAAAAAAAGACTTTATATCTTTCAGGTACATCAGTTAAATTATATTCATGATTCTTCAGATAATGAGAGATGATACTTTTACACAAATATAGATGGTGACTCAGACAAGCATATTTATACATACATTCATGGACCTATAAATGCAATCAAATAAAGGCTAGAGAGGAACTGTTACAGTGAATCTTGGTGTTTAAGACATCATTTCAACTGTGTCGACTGAGACTTGGGCAAAAAGAGAGAAAGACAAAGAAGACTTAATTACATAACACTGAGTAGTTGATAAAAATTGTTTCATATGGGCCAGGTGTTTTCAAATATGTGTGACTTAACTCCCACAACAATCCTTAAAAATAAGCATTATTTTTTTCATTTCCAGATAAAGTTCAGGGTTGTTAAATGATTTGGCCAAGGGCACACAGCATATAGAAGAATTAGTGTCTGACTTGGTGCCCATGACTTTAAACACAACACTCGTCTGTTTTCAGAGCATTAAATAACCATGTATCTACAGCCATACTACTCAAACTAGGTTTGGAGGTTGTTCATTACCCTCCCTGTTCTGGTAATACCTTTGAAAAGTAGTATTTGAGTTCACTCCTGCTGCTATAGCAAAATATTACAAACTGGCCAATTTATAAATAATAGAAACTTATTTCTTGTAGTTCTGGAGGTTGGGAAGTCCAAACAAGATCATGGTGCTAGGAGATTCAGTATCTGGTGACAGCCTATCTCATCCTAATGGCACCTACTCACAGTGTCCTCACATGGCAGAAGGCAAGAGGGCAAAAGGGGAGAACAAGGAATGAACTATCTTCCTCAAGCCCTTTTATAAGAGTACTAATATTATCAATGAGGGCAGAGCCTAGTCATGGCCTAATCATCTCTCAAGGACCCCACCTCTTAATACCATCACCTTGAGGGGGTAGGTTCCAACACATAAATTTTGAAGGAATGCATACATTTGAGCCATAGCAGACAGTAATTAATCTATCTCATGGAGTCCTCATAATTCCTATAGTCTGGGAGAAAATGAATATAAGTCTGATGGGAATGAGTAGGTTGATTGAGAAAAACTGCCCAATGGGGCAACAGGATGAAACCAGTCTGTCTACAACACAATTCAATTTTATCACCAAAGATAATAGAAAGGACAAAAGGACCTAGGTTCAAATTCTGGCTTACTGTCAGTTCTTCTGATCAGAATGAGACTCCCCATGCCCCAGAAAATATATATATATATATAAAAAAATATGTAATATAGAAAATATAAAAATATCATATTATATATTAATATAATATATAATATTGTTCAACTGCAAAACATGGAATCTATGAAAGTAAAACTATATAAATGTAACTTAAAGAGAAAAAATGGGTTCCATAATTGAGATTTGGTGGTAACCCACTCCTGTGTTGGGGATTAATCAGCCATGGAATATGGAGAAAAGAGGGTCAAAGGGTGTAAATTAGATACCTATTTACATACTCAGGTTCCCTCAACTGTATCCACCCTCCAGACCCATGGACACCACCAGGGACTGACAAGTCACTTGACTAGAGTCGCTAACCAGGCCCTCCTTTGTGCCTCTACTGCACAGCTGTGGTGAGCAGCTTCAGCCTGAGGCTTCTGGCTTTTTCCACATTTAAATGAAGCCCACTCTACAGAGTGTGAGATCTGGCATCTCAAATGACTTCCAAAGTTTGCAAATGATAGAACCCAGTAGTGTGGGAGATTCCTTGTGGTAAGAGCACTGATCAATGGGAAACAGACAGTGGGAGGGAATCAGGCAGATGTATTCTCCCTCACGTATTCTTACGTGGATGTCTCTGAGACATGGTTACTCCGAGACACATGCTACCCTGCTGTCAAGCAGGTTCTCAACACCCTGGTTTCCATTCGACCTGTCTGATAGCCAGATAATTGTTTCCTGTGGCCCTCTCCTAACCCATACCAGGCCATAGACCACCTCCTTTGAGCATGCGCTACACACCCTTTGTCTTCGTGCCTGCCTGTCGTACTGAATTTGTGTTCACTCCATGGTGGCTTCCTGGTTTTACAGTGACTGTGAACCAAGTCTGGCTTGTGGAAACTAGTGAACTTCGACACTGTCCGATGCACTGCAAACACATCTTCAACGAAGTTCGAATTCCTGCCTTATTGTAGGGGTCCCCTTTCTTCTTGTCCTCTCTGGGGTACTCTCGCTCAGCCATAGGGTATTCTTAAGAGTTCTCTCCATATTTTTATAGTTACTTTCCTGTTATAGTTACGAATTCTTTATATTAAACTTTTCCTGTTGAAATTACTGTGTAATTTCTATCCAGTGACTGAACTTTGACTGAATCACCAGGTAACATGCCCCAGCATCACCACGAGACAAAATGGGAATATAAAGTTATTTGAGCCTCACTCTCAGAGGCTGAATCTGAATGTTCTCATCTACAAATGGAAAAAATCATACCGAATTCATTGCTGTAAAAATTAAAGGAGATGATATCTATAAAACTTTATAAATTTCAGTGTACTCTATTATAGTTTGGAGAAAGCTTGACCTTTTAATGAAATGAGATTCCCTACCATATATGCAGTTAACTCCTTCTTATCCTTCAGGCCTCTGCTTGGGATATCCATATTCATATTGTAGCACCAAGGATGTTTCTCTATCGCAGCACTTGTTATAATTACCTATTTAATCAAAGTAGTCATCTTCTTGAGATCAGAGGGTCTGTTCTTTCTACTGTTGTGTCTCCATCTTTTAATGCTTGATGGATGGGAGGCATCTTAGAAATATTAGGTGCATCAAATACATCTGACAGGGCAAGTCAATGTGTCACTGGAAAAAAAGCTAATATAGAATAATTAATAGAACTTTTTCAAAAGAAAAATTTCAGAATGCTATTCTAAGTACCAAGAATATTGCAAATAAAAGCACAAAAGCATCAAAGTGTATGACATTTGTGAGAAACGTGGAGTGGCCAATTGTCCTCAGAGATTACTGTGCCTGAAAGGTGATATGTGTCAGGAAGAGATGCTGGAAAAATAAACTGATATCAGGCTGAATGCTGAGCTAATCAGTCTGGACTTAATCATTAGGGCTTTGAGTACCATCAAAGATTTAAAGCAAGATATAGCATGAAAAGACATAAAACTATGATTCAATTGGTAATTCATAGAGTGTGCAGCAGTTTTCTTTGGCATGGGAAAAGAAGAGGGCTTTAAATGATATACTTTTTATATAATTATAATGTTATATATTATAAAATATATATTTTATATATTATATATATAAGAACATAATTCAAGGGTTGCCATCCTATGCTATAAACTTGGAAAATTTATATATATGTTTAATATATACATTTTAATATATAATATATATTATATAAATATAATATATATTAAATAAAATATACATAAATAAAACATATTATATATATTATATATATGCACACAATTCAAGGATTGCCATTCTGTGCTATACACGAAGTAAAACAAAAAACAAAAACAAAAACAAAATCATAAGAAATAGGGACATCCTCCCAGACTTCAAAGACAGCCAAAAGAGAATAAAATCATGAAATTAATCAACTGCCCTTCATGCTAGAATCCTGGGTGAAATGGTCCTGATTGTATTAATTTGCCTTGGGGACACCTGGGCAGTTGGGTCTGGGGCAATATTCAAATAGAATACAGAATGCGTGGTGTATTACAGAGTTGCACAACTTAGTATCCCTGGGCCTCACAGACGTAAGATTCTAGGATTTAATTCATTTTCTTTAGGGTATGTCACTGTAACATAAGTGTTAACCAGACCTGAACTTTTTGTTTGTTACTTGCCAGTTGCCATGAAGATTTGTGGGTTTTTGACAGCTGCAGAGCACTAAGATGATTTCTGGTGACAAGGCTGCATGCGGAGACAAACATTTAGAAATTTTAATAAAGTCAGGTTATCTCTGTTTAAGGCACTAATCTATGATTTTTAGAATGAACTATTGTGGGGGTGCCCTATTTATGAGATGGGAAGAATAAATGTGTGAAAATAACCATAGATTTTAATCTACTGATATTTAGTTTTGAAAGAGTCCATTTCATGGTCTGTTTAACTGTATCACAGGAACAATCTAACAAGATGGGAAGTGAAGGGAATTGCTATGCTCATATCTTACTTTGTATTCTAAAATGTGACATTTAAAACCAAAAGACCTTCAAGATTTTACAGTTAATATTAAATACTGGCATTGGGAAAAAGACATCTGTTCTTAATCAGCATTTGGGATTTTGTTTGTGTGTGTGTGGATGTGCATGTCCGTGCACAAGGAAAAAGTGGATCTTTGAATCTGTGAAAATATTGGTGACATTAAAACAATAAGTAGACAACTGAGTATGAATTACTATATCATTAATGCAGATTTCTTGATTAAAGTCAATTTGATTCTATCATTATGATTTATCACATGCCTGAGGCATGCATTAAAGACTTCAAAGCACACACGCCTAGACTTGTTTTATTGTTTAATTATTTATAACTATTATTGCTTGTTGTAACAAAAATATCTTAATAAAATTTAATAGAAGTTTACTATTTTCTTCATATAAAGTTGTCCTTCTCAGACTTAACTTGGGAAGCTGCCTATTCTCTGCCACTCACCAACTTATTCTCTCACAAACCACATTAGATAAAAAAATGATGACACAACTTTTCACATGTATTTACTCACTGAGAGTCTTAAAGCAATTTATAAACATTGATTAATTATGTTTCAATACATCCCTCTGGGTTACATAGCTGCTAATTTTTCAGCTATGTACAGGATATATGAAACTTGTTTACACAATCTTTTTATTCCCAATTTTGCCCTTGGCTACTTAAGAGTGTGCAATCCTGTGGAGTTAAAAGGTGTTAAGAAGAACATGTTTAGTAAGAATGCAAGAAGAATCTGAATACAATTAAACAGCTATGGTAGAGTGAGTTCTCTGTATATAAATATATACATTTCCATGTCCTGGGGCCATCCTTCTTCCCCAAATACAATGATTTTTAAAAATCTACCTAATTTTATACTTGCTATTTTGTCTGCCTAGGATGCCTTTTTGGTTCTTCAGTCTCACTTCAATCTCCTATAAACTCAACCTTTTAGACCCAAAGAGAGGCTTTCTCTCCCTGATATCCCCATAAACAGAATAATGATTTTTTTTCTGTGCCAGTTATACCCATTTAACTTGTTTTACAACATTTACATCAATTTACTGGATATATGTTGTATCAACGTATGTCCGGTCTTGAAAATGGAAACAGAGAGTAATTATTAGGTTGGTGTGAAAGTAATTGCAAGTTTTAACATTACTTTAATGACACAAACTGCAATTACTTTTGCACCCTAATAATATAAGGAATTAAAGTTGAGAGAAAGAAAGGTAGAAGGGGCTTTCTCCAAAAATCAGAATGCTGCCACAGTTCCTTTTGTAGCCCATAGGCCTGTCATTGCTGCAGAAATGCTAGTGCATCTGGAGTCACTGCTGTAGATTTTATAGGAAGAATTGCAACCACCACTGAGTAGAAGTTACCTCTGTTACTAATTCTGGAATCACCAATAAAACTGGAATCACCAATGATGTTGGAGTCTACAGTTCCCTCAAGTCTCTTCCTGCTGCTGCAATAGAGGCCAGAGCAGAGAACATACATTCTTTTTTTCTCCAAAATGCTAAAATCTCACCAATGTCTTTTATTTTATTATACCTTTTATTGAAAGACCCAGTAAGAGTACAATTAGCAAGAGGGATTTGGAAATATAGTTTTCTTCCTTTCAGCCTAGCAACAGAGTGGAGAATATAGAACAAGTATAGGGCTAAGAACAAACAGACAAACCACTGGCACATATCTGTCTGTATTTTAAACATAGGATGATTCTTGCTTTTGTAATTGATAATTTACTATAAGGTGGCCAGTCAAGGGAAGAACTTATAGCCATAATTTAGGAAAGGAATTCTGGTGACTTGAAAGTAGTAGAGATCTTTAAGAAGTGGTCAGATATTGAATATATTTCAATATAGGGTAGGAATTTCTGATTGACTGGATGTAGACATGAGAGAAGATGGTAGAAAGATATATTTGCCATCACCTGAAATGTGGTACATTATAAGAAGAACTGGTTAAGGAGGTGTTGATCATGAACTCAGTTTTGGACTTCGTTATATTTGTCATGCTGCTTAGATATCTATGTGAAGACATTTAGTTGGTCATATAAATCTGGAGTTCAGGAGGAAAATTCATGCCAAATTAGTCATAACAACAGGTTAAGATCACAAGGGAAGTGAGAGTAGATAAAAAGGAAAAGAGAGTCAAGAACTGATTCTGGGACATCTTAATGCTATAAAGTCAAAGAGGTTAGGAAACATCCATAAAGAAGAATAAAAAGATATCAGTGAGTAAGAAGAAAAGTAGAAGAAGGCGATATCCTGAAAGGCACATAAAGAAAGAACAATTGAAGAAAGTGTATTAGTTCGTTTTCATGCTGCTGATAAAGATATACCTGAGACTGGACAATTTACAAAAGAAAGAGGTTTAATTGGACTCACAGTTCTATGTGGCTGGGGAGGCCACACAATCATGGCAGAAGGCAAGAGGGAGCAAGTCACATCTTATGTGGATAGCGGCAGACAAAAAGAGAGCTTCTGCAGGGAAACTCCCCCATATAATACCATCAGATCTCATGAGACTTATTCGCTATCATGAGAACAGCACAGGAAAGCCCTACCCCCATGATTCAATTATCTCCCACCAGGTCCCTCTCACAACACGTTGGAATTCAAAATGAGATTTGGGTGGCGACACAGCCAAACCATATCATTCTATCCTGGCCCCTCCCAGATCTTGTGTCCTCACATTTCAAAACCAACCATGCCTTCCTAACAGTCCCCCAAAGTCTTAACTCACTTCAGCATTACACAAAAGTTCACAGTCCAACATCGTATTTGAGACAAGACAAGTCTCTTCCGCCTATGAACTTGTAAAATCAAAAGCAAGTTAGTTACTTCCTAGATACAATGGGGATACAGGTATTGAGTAAATATAGCCATTCCAAATGGGATAGATTGGCCAAAACAAAGGGGCTACAGGTCCCACGCAAGTCCAAAATCCAGCAGCACAGTCAAATCTTTTTTTTTTTTTTTTTAATTTATTTATTATTATTATACTTTAAGTTGTAGGGTACATGTGCATAACGTGCAGGTTTGTTACATATGTATACTTGTGCCATGTTGCTGTGCTGCACCCATCAACTCGTCATTTACATCAGGTATAACTCCCAATGCAATCCCTCCCCCCTCCCCCCTCCCCATGATAGGCCCCGGTGAGTGATGTTCCCCTTCCTGAGTCCAAGTGATCTCATTGTTCAGTTCCCACCTATGAGTGAGAACATGCGGTGTTTGGTTTTCTGTTCTTGTGATAGTTTGCTAAGAATGATGGTTTCCAGCTGCATCCATGTCCCTACAAAGGACACAAACTCATCCTTTTTTATGGCTGCATAGTATTCCATGGTGTATATGTGCCACATTTTCTTAATCCAATCTGTCACTGATGGACATTTGGGTTGCTTCCAAGTCTTTGCTATTGTGAATAGTGCTGCAATAAACATACGTGTGCATGTGTCTTTATAGCAGCATAATTTATAATCCTTTGGGTATATCCCCAGTAATGGGATGGCTGGGTCATATGGTACATCTAGTTCTAGATCCTTGAGGAATCGCCATACTGTTTTCCATAATGGTTGAACTAGTTTACAATCCCACCAACAGTGTAAAAGCGTTCCTATTTCTCCACATCCTCTCCAGCACCTGTTGTTTCCTGCACAGTCAAATCTTAAAGCTCCAAAATGATCTCCTTCGACTTCATGTCTCACATCCAGGTCACGCAGATGCAAGAGGTGGGTTCCCATGGTCTTGGGCAGTTCCACCCTTGTGGCTTTGTGGGGTTCAGCCTCCCTCCTGGCTGCTTTCACTGGCTGGCACTGAGTGTCTGTGGCATTTCAAGGTGCACAGTGCAAGCTGTCAGTGGATCTATCATTCTGGGGGTTGGAGGATGGTGGCCCTCTTCTCACAGTTCCACTAGGTGGTGTCCCAGTAGGGACTCTGTGTGGGGACCGCTACCCCACATTTCCCTTCTACACTGCCCTAGCAGAGGTTCTCCATGAGGAACCCACCTCTGCAGCAAATTTCTTCCTGGTCATCCAGGCATTTCCATATATCTTCTGAAATCTAGACAGAGGTTCCCAAACCTTAATTCTTGACTTCTGTGCACCCGTAGGCTCAGCGTCACTTGAAAGCTGTCAAGGCCTGGGGCTTGTGCCCTCTGAAGCCGTGGTTCAAGCTCTACATCAGCCCCTTTAGTCACAGCTGGAGTGGCTGGGACTCAGGGCAGCAAGTCCCTAGACTGCATACAGCAGAGGGACCCTGGGCCTGGCCCACAAAACCATTTTTCCTTCTAAACCTCTGGGCCCGTGATGGGAGGGATTGCCATGAAGACCTCTGATATGTCCTGCAGACATTTTCCCTATTGTCTTGGGGGTTAGCATTCAGCTTCTCATCACTTATGTAAATTTCTGCAGCTGGCTTGAATTTCTCCTCAGAAAATAGGATTTTCTTTTCTATCACATGATCAGGCTGCAAATTTTCCAAACTTTTATACTCTGCTTCCCTTATAAAACTAAATGCCTTTAACAGCACCCAAGTCACCTCTTGAATGCTTTGCTGCTTCGAAATTTCTTCTTCCAGATACGCTAAATCATCTCTCTCAAGTTCAAAGTTCCACAAATCTCTAGGGCAGTGGCAAAATGCCACCACTCTCTTTGCTAAAGCATAATAAGAGTCACCCTTCCTCCATTTCCCCAAAAGTTCTTCATTTCCATCTGAGACCACCTCAGGCTGGACTTCATTGCTCAGATTGCTATCAGCATTTCGGGCAAAGTCGTTCAACAAGTCTCTAGGAAGTGGCAAACTTTCTCACATTTTCCTGTCTTCTTCTGAGCCTTCCAAACTGTTGCCTGTTACCCAGTTCCAAAGTCGTTTCCACATTTTCAGATACCTTTTCAGCAATGCCCCACTCTACTGGTACCAAATTACCTTATTAGTCTGTTTTCATGCTGTTGATAAAGATATACCCAAGACTGGGCAATATACAAAAGAAAGAGGTTTAATTGGACCCACAATTCCACATGGCTGGGGAAGCCTCACCATTATGGTGGAAGGCAAGGAGGAGCAAGTCACATCTTACATGGATGGTAGCAAGCAAAAAGAGAGCTTGTGCAGGGAAACTACCTCTTATAAAACCATCAGATCTAATGAAACGTATTTGCTATCATGAGAACGGCATGGGAAAATCCTGCTCCCACGATTCAATTACCTCCACTGGGTACCTCCCAGAACATGTGGGAATTCAAGATGAAATTTGGGTGAGGATACAGCCAAACCATGTTAGTGTTTCAAGGGAAAGAAGTGATAAATAGTGTTAAATGCCACTAGTAGGTTAAGCAAGATGACATTTAAGCGTTCATCATGGATCAGAGATAATAGATGGTGGAGTGAGGATCTGAACCTAAGAACTCTGACACTAGTGGCATGTGCTTAACTATGACATTGAATTTTAACATTATCACCAGCTTCCAGACAACTCTTGGGGATGGAGACAGCTATAGGAGCTTCTCTTTCATACATGTACTAGAAAAACCATATACATATATAGCTAAAAACTAGATATAGAAAATTTAAGGAGCATTTTTTTTCTGCTTACTTTACCTGCTGTAGCTGGGGTACAAAACAGAGAACAATGGTGAGTTTTACCTATGACTATTTAGGTAATTAGGAAATGGATATGCAAGAATTGGGACATGCATTTCTGTGTGTGTTTGGAAACATAAAAAGATAGAAATTTTTCACTAATTAAATAATGGAAAGGTTACTGTCTTATGAGCATCTTGATTGATTGCATTACACACTAGCTCTTCTGTTTAAACATGGTTTATTCAGCCAGCAACTGGCTTTGTAGAGACTCAGGATTGGCATTATGCTAACAGAGTGTCAGGCAATGTTGACAGCCAACTGCTATTTCCAAAGGAAATTTTTCACTTATTCCCAGAACAAGATTATAAAAAGTATTATTTGAAAACCTGAATTGAGTGTAGTCACTCCTACTTTCTGATGTGGGAATCTAGGATGAGAGTTGCATTTCATCATTGCAACCTCCCACTAAGAGTGATTTATGTGGGAGGAAGAAAAGATAGATGAATTTCAAAGGTTTTGGCAGCTCCTTTGTCCTTCCTACCAATGAGGGAACTTGGATTATATGACATTTATTTTGGCAGAGTACATTAAAAAATACTTTTTATAGATTTAGGAAATACAAGTGTGGATTTCTTAACATGAATATACTGTGTAATGGTGAAGTCTGGAATTTTAGTGTACCCACCACCAAATAATGAACATTGTACCCAACAGGTAAATTTTCAAAGCTTGCCCCACTTCCACTTTCCCACCTTCCATAGTCTACAATGTCTATTATTCCAACCTTTATGTTCATGAGAGTACATGAAAGAATCTTTGGATGTACAAAGGTAGATAAAATAATGGATGGAAAGAAAAAATTATTCTGCCGACTTTTTTTTTTTTTTTTTTTTAATGAAAATTGAGCTATGAGGAGAGAAAGAGTAGGGCCCCAAAGAAACATGACCAATTAAGTGGCCTTAATGAGAAATCCCCTAGTGTGGGGGTGATTAAAGAGCTTTTCTTAATAGACATTGCTAATATTTTAAGTAATGTGCTTTTCTGAAATATAAATCCTTCCAATCACACAAGGCCTTCAGTAAGTTTGTTACTCATAAGTGTTTTGCATTATCTATTTTTGAAAAATTAAAGGAAAAAGAGCTTAGCCTTCCATCTGGGTTGGTGCAGGGCAGATAAGAGAATGGTTGCTGGAGTGATAAGTGAGTGAGATTGATAGTCCAAGAGAGTGCAGAAAATCAAGCCATGAAAACAGCCCCTGGCAATTTACAGAAATGTTGGGGAATGCATCGGACCTTCTAGAGAGTAGGAATAGCTGCCAAGACAACTGCGTTTAAGCTATATGGAACAGGATAATGGTTAACATATAGATATTACAGATACCTAAAGTTCTGTGTGTGTGTGTGTTTTGTGTGTGTACATGTGTTGGCTATTGGTTACGCCAGGGACCAAGATATAATGATTCTTCTCTAGTATTGAAGCAGCACAATATGAATAGTCATAGTAGTGTAATGTCTGATCTGGGAGTTAGGATAACAGGTTTCGAATCTAGTTAATTAACTGAATGCGTGATTTTTGGTGAGTCCTTCACTGCTGGGGACATATATTTCCTTGATTGAATAATCATAAAATTAGAGCTTGTTAACTGATATACAAGAATTTATGCGTCAAATCCTATGACGTACTATTTAAGCAATTTCAACACAAATTCTGCCCTTGAGAGAGTAAATAACAGAGTGAAAATCAATAATTTAAATTTTGGTTATGAAAGTGTTTTGTAAACTCTGAGGCGTTCTCTCAACATAAAGTTTGCTATGTTTCACTAAGTGATTGCTTTACTTGCATTCTGCTAGAAGCCCTCTCTTGATTTCATTAGATTGGTCATAGGATGATCGTGTTGGGTAGGAAAATGCCCCAACACAAGATGGAAAGTCCTACATCTTAGTTAATTACAAGTCTGACTGAGAATTCATACAACACGTGATTGTTTGGCGATTCTTTCAATTTGTATGTAAAGGATTGGCTCAAGAGCCAAAAGACCTGTCTTAAGTCTTGCCTTAGCCATTGACAAGCGCTGAGACCTCAGACAAGTTTGTCATAACTATCCTGAGCCTTGGCTTTTTCATCCATAGAAGAAGTTAGAAAATGTCTGCATTGCCTAATTTACAAGTTTGTAGTGACTTAAGAGAGTGAGCATGAAAGCACTTTGTAAGACGGAGAACACTACATCAAAGTTAGAAATTATTACAGTATTTCTGTTTTAATCACTAGCTTATCTCTCTCTAGTAACTACTACCTACTGTCTTTTGATTGGTGATATAGCAATATTGCTAAATTTGAAGATGGTTTAGGGCAAGATGGATGTATCCATATGTAAACAAGATTTATAGCATTCCTTGATTTCGTGATGCTAATAAGTACAGCTCTTGACAGTTGTGGTTTTCCTAGTGGCATCTTTATATGGCTTGCCTGATTCTTTTACCAAGATTTATGTTTGCTTGAGCAGCCTCCCTGAACCACAATCATAGTCCCCATAAATTTCCAGCATATTTGCTTTGACAATAGCCACATCTCCTGCCACCTTAAGATACCACAGAGGGGTGTCTTAGATGCTGTGTTTCTTGCGGTTGGCAGAGATTTCTTTGAGTTTTGCTATGTTTGCAGGGAGGGCAGAAGTTTTGGGGGGAAGCTGAATGGCATTAAATTAAGGTCAATCCCAGTGCAACGGTGTTAAAAGCAAAATGGTCCTTCCTGATGAGTCCTTGAACAGTTGGGACTTGGAAAAGTTAGAGGAATATCAGACTGCTGCTTCCTTTCTTTTCCCATGACTTAGGGCCCCTAATGCCAAATTAAAAGATAAAAGTCGGCTGGGCTCGGTGGTTCACGCCTGTAATCCCAGCACTTTGGGAGGCCGAGGTGGGTGGATCACCTCAGGTGGGAGTTCGAGACCAACCTGACGGACATGGAGAAACCCCGTCTCTACTAAAAATACAAAAATTGGCTGGGTGTGGTGGCGCATGCCTGTAATCCCAGGTTTTTGGGAGGCTGAGGCAGGAGAATTGCTTGAACCCGGGAGGCGGAGGTTGCAGTGAGCCGAGATTGTGCCACTGCACTCCAGCCTGGGCAACAAGAGCGAAACTCCACCTCAAAAAAAAAAAAAAAGAAAAAAAAAATCATTTAGAACTTGCTGTGTCAAGGTTTTTGGCCCAAACAGCAAGTGTTTAATCAAGAAAACCATTTCACTGTGTAGATAGATAAGGGGTAAATCAGTTAAATACTCAACCTTGGGTCTACAGTTTGGGAAATGCATTAAGAGGGCCCTTTAAATTTTATAAAGGACAGGTGAATCCTGGCAGTAATTGTGATATTCCACTCCCTAAAAATTTCTACTCATTACTTAGGGAATATGTTCCAAATGCTTTAACAATGTAATCTCAACCAACATTTGCAGTTTAATGTTAAGCTACTCACTACACATACTTTGTTTATTGACAACATCTAATTACTTGATACTTTAGAAACATATCTTGCAATTTATTGCTTTCATCCTGGTTTTTTTTTTTTTATGCTGCTACATCTATCTGGAATATCTTTCTTCTTTCTTAAAAATTCTTATTTACGTTTTGAAATCCAGCTTAAATATTGTATTAGTCAGCCCTACATTAAGAAACAAACTCAGTGGTTTGCAACAACTAGAATTTATTCTAATGTTCACAGACCTTCAGTTTGACTGTAGTTTGAGTACTCCAGACTGAGCTTGTTTGTGACTCTGCTTCATACTGTAGCCAGCTAGGCTTGGTTCTAGACTGCCAGTTTTACCTGGAGCTCCTGCTGAAGTGACAGCAGCTCTTCAGGGTATATTCATCTGGAATGGCAGGGCAACTCCAAATTCACAAACAAGTTTTAAGTTTCTGTTAGTCTTGTGTCCAATGACATCTGCTCTTCTAAAGCAAGTGACGTGACCAAGGCCAATGTTAAGGGATAATGGTTCTACTTGAACCATCATGAAGCATGTCAAAGTGTGGATATATAATTATATCACAGTGAAGTTAGCTTGAATACAGTTATTTAATCTAATGCAAATGTAAAGCTTTCTTCATCCTCATAGACAAAGTTAGCCATCCCCTCTTCAGTGTTCTTTGAATACATTTCATAATGCTTACCTCATTGAATTGTTCTTATTTAATTATGTTTATCTTTCCCAAATGTGTGGCGAATTGTAAAGAATCCTCTAATATTTATTTTTGTGAATATATCACACCACACTTTGCTCATAATAGAAGATCAATAAATATTTGTTTGAACAGAGGAATGAATGATCTGCATCTCAAGCTCTCACTTATGAATCCTTTCTACAAAGTCCTTCTGTTGGTTTCAAACAGATTTCACTCTTTCTAGGCAATACAAAATAAATCAAATGTGAAAATATCTTATTATAGTAATTTTCTCTTTATTCAGTAGGTCTCTGATCTCACAAGAACAATTAAGTTCAGAGTCTGGGATCATTTCAGGTGGGACTAGTGACGTTGTTTCTCAAGCCCATGCTTAAGTATTTTAACTGAGGAATAAGTTATTTTACTGCATTAGTCCACTAGCTGTGTGATTCTGGTTATAAGTATTGTGGTCTGAGAGATTAA
Organism: Macaca fascicularis; assembly: GCF_037993035.2. NCBI lineage: Eukaryota > Metazoa > Chordata > Mammalia > Primates > Cercopithecidae > Macaca > Macaca fascicularis. The sequence continues at coordinate 52,456,461 of NC_088390.1, forward strand.
TATTTAGTCATACGCTTCATGTCTGAGCTCATAAAATGTAATATTCACTGGTTGGTTTTAAGCCAACAAGAAATGTTAGCATGAAATGAGAATCTCCTTCTACGGCAATTTAAAGCAAATTAACAGTGACACTAATGCCGTTTTGCTTGACAAAACACTTCTTCATCCTTTTTGTCAACAGCTTTCTAAGGTTTTGAAGTTTAAACTGATTTTGGGTCTTTTATATGGAGACGGAGGTGGATAAACACATTTTCATCGTTATATATTTCAGCTTTAGTGAAAGAATAAATGGAACATTTACATTTTATTTAAAAGCCCAACTTTTACAAAATTGTCAATGAAAAATGACAGGATATATATTATATTTATATTAAAGCTAGAACTCTTTACCTCTAATAAAGCAAGAAAGTCAATTTAAAATGGAAACTAGCTTCTAATCCCTTTGGAGGAAGAAGGTTGGAACAAAAGACCCCAATTCATGATTTTCTAACAAGATTGGAAGAAGCTAAAAAGCAAAGCAGCTGCTATATTAATTAATCAGATGCTGAGAATTACTGTTACAATATGGGTTTGATGAAAGCACATGACTAATATAATTTTAAGGTATCAAGTGTTCTTAATTCATGTTTTGCTTAAACAAGCAAGGTGTTTATATTCTTAATAAGATTTGCTTCTTTTACCCTATACTGGTCTCTTTATTATTTCTTTGTGGTGCATATTACAGCCCAACTATGCTGTATTCATCCTCACCTAAAGCACAACCATATTGAATCATTGGCTGGCTCTAAAACATGTCTTCGTGACTTTGCAAATGAGAGGTTTTGTCTTGTTTTGTTTTGTTTTGCTTGCAAACCCATTCTTCATTCCTGCACTAATGCTTCCAGCTACAGTTGCAACTTTTCTGCATAAATGTATGCACTCTGCTTTCTGCTTTTGTTGGCCTTGATATGTTCCTTTATCACAGCACTTAGCGCAAGGCATTTGTAATAGCCTCTTTGCATACCTATCATCCCAAATAAACCATTTTAGTCCTTATGTGTCATGCAATGTCTGGGCCAGAGAAGCACTCAATAAATTTTTGTAAAATACATAGATTTATTCGAAAGACATAATACATTATTTCTACTATGAATTTCACACTGTTTAATGGTTGCCATGGCCTAAAAAGAAAAGCCTGTGATGTCAGCCAGCTGTTGTTTGCCCTAATTCACTCCCAGTGCTTTTCAAAATGGTGAATTTTCTCTATCATATTTACTAATCTTAAAAATAGGTTCTGTGCTGTAGCCTTTGCTTGTCTTAGTTAAGCATGGTGAGATTCTCTGTAATTACTGCTTGTAAACCACCGAAGGTTCTCAGATGAATTAAAGTGTGAAATCTTATTACAGGCTGTATATTGCTGTAGTAACAAACAGGCATGGCAAATTACACCATGTCCTCGTCTCTATTGCTTTTAAGGAACAGCACAATTCATAATTATCCACAAGTATTGATTCAATTGTCTCCTGCTATCTTGACTGCCAGATTAGCAATCCTCCCTGCACTTGGTTGGTTTGAGGGTATGTAGAAAAGTTTCGTTTTCCAAACAATGGGTTTTTTTTTTTGGCAGCTTCAGATGTTCATGTCTGTAGAAAAAGCATTCTGCATAAGCACAATGAAATTATTATGCCCACCAGGGACAGAATAATTTAAAATTATACAGAATTTCTCTAATTGCCATCAGTGAGTAGTTGCATGTTCACAACAGCAATAGATATTTTAGGCTGCCTCCTCACCTCTAAAGGGAGGGGGTCTAGTAATTTTTGCTTGCAGTAAGCAATTTGCCATATTAAAACTATAAGCCATCTATACACCCTACAAGATAGCAATGGAGAGATTAGTTCTGAACTGAATTTTGCTATTAGACTGAATTGCGGGGTTGGGTGGATATAGAAGTGTCTAGCAAATCAGTTTGGCCGTGCATGCCAACCAACTCAAATGCTGAAGCTGTGGCTATATAAAGATTTAGTTTCAAGCTGTGGGGGAGAAAAAAGGAAACACTTAAAACCCAGGAATCATGGATAAATTAATTTAGTAATTAAGGTATAGCACAGCAAGCTTGTAGTGATTAATAGTCATACGGCTTTTGTTTCCCTTTGTGCAAATAACCACCTCTGTCAACAAATCTGGTAACAACCATTTTCTTAAAGAGTAAAGTTTCTTGAATTTCTTCTGCTTTATTTTCTGACTCCCAGTAGTCATAATTAATATAATAAAACCCCCATTAGAAACTCATTAGTGTAAATGCAAAAAAGGTCTTGCAGTGTGAATGCCCCTACCAGGCCCTTAATCATTTGAAATGTCACGCTGCATTAAGTATAACATTGATTACCTACGATAAAAACACGCAATACAAAAATTATTAAAGTGGTATTTTCAAGCTGTTATCTAGAGCAGAAGGGCTTTGAAATGAATTTCTTTCCAGAGGTTTGAACATTTTGGAGGCTAAAGGCTTCATTAATTTATCAGTAAAAGCCTTGAGTCCCAAAATAACCTTTTGGTTTTTTCCTATTTTTTTAGTTGTGTCCCTCAACCCTCACTCGTTCACTCTTCTTTCCTTTTTAAAAGCTTTTCTCATAAGTGATAGACGTTTGGAGGAACCTTTTGACAACATACTAAACATACTAAAGTAGTTTAATCTTGAAGTTGTATTTAAACATCTTAATATTCTTTTCTTGAGGGATGGGGATGGTGTGTCTTCAGAAATGGGAGAAGTGAAAATTTGATGGTTATAGTTCTTCCAGAATGAGGCTTTGCTGAGTATGATGGAATAATAAATACTCTGCACTAAACCAAGAACTTACAATCCTAAAGCCTATTAGAATTTATGCAGCATTGCCTTCTACATGATCTGATTGACCACTTGTAAGGTAAATCACAACATCGATCATTTTCGAACTAACTTTTCTTAAGGTCATTGAAAGTTATCTAATTTGTCTGGAAAAAAATGGTTAGAATCTTCAAAATAGGTCAAAAAAAAAAAAAAAGAGAAAGAGATGGAAAAATATAATTACCAAGTCTCTTGTATTGTTCATCCTTCTAGGTTATAGCCACATTTTCTTGCATTGGAGATAATCTGCAACTCTATAAATGGTAGAAAACAAAGTAATGCAAACAATTCTGGTACATAGAAATGTAATTAGTTGTGTCTAGTGAAATGCAACTGATGATTGCCCTGTGGACAGATCCACTGTAATTCTGTTTGTAAATTCATTTCAACATTCCTTATATGCCTATGTGTATGTGGTACTCCGAATTCTCCTTCCAACACTTGACTAATGAACTCATTAATGAATTAATTGAAATGTTTGATACTAGTTCATTTTATATGTATAAGAGTCATGATTATACCTTTAAAACTATATTCATAGTGGAGAATACCTGTGAAACATCCTAATGAAATTCAAGGAAAAATTTAAATTTCGTCTTCTACCCTACCCTGGTCCCACATTTCTTTGCTTTTCACCAGTGCATCTGCAAAAAGCTTCTGCCAGCCATAGATCTAATCCCCCATGACCCCACCCTCCCCTGTATTTTTATACCTATAGAAGTCATGAGACACCACATAACCCAAAGAATACTTAGAATATCATGGTGAGGCTGCTGTCAGGAATTTCAAGATTTGCTGTCAGGGATTTTAAGAGTCTGCCTCACCAAAGAGCCCTTTCTTACCTTTCTACATCTTTTGCAATCAGAGTCGTATTTATGCTTTTTCAGGGCTCAGTGACTTTGACAGCAGTGATAACAGAATGCCAGAAGGTAGATTCAGATGACTTTCTGGTTGGCACTCCTTTTTACGTCCTTGGTTTTTATAAAATGTAAGTCTGTCATTTGACCTAGCATTATCTAAAATTCCTGCAGCTCTTCTGTTGCAGTCACAAAGGCAGGAGCAGAGAATGGAGAAAAACTCACTTCTTTCAAAAATGGAAAGAGACAATTTTCAAAGAATTATTGAGGGAAGGTAAAAATGCTAGGATGGGAGTCCTCAACTTCCTTTCAGGAAAAAATTCCTAGATCGGCCTTTTGCACATAGAGGTAGAGGCATCCATCCTTTTGTACATAGAGGCCTTTGTAAAGAATAGGCAACTATTCTATGGCATAGGTAACATGCTTATGCTGACGCTGCATCAGATATTGCTACACTGTAGGTCCTATACTAGGAACAAGGTGGCACCTCTATATCTGGCAGAGAAGAAACAATTCAAAGACGATATTGTTCCTAGTATTTATTTCACAACGATATTTGAATTTCATACTGGACTTTCAGAATGAAACTGTTAGATAGGTAGAAAAAAAAACTCTTCCCTGTTGTTGATTCTTGACTAAAGGCCAGAATGTGGACAGATTGCCCTGTGGACAGATCCACTATAATTCTGTTTTTAAATTCATTTCAGCATTCCTTATATTCCTTACTTCACTTCTTCTTAGAGGTGAGTTACAAGCCACTGGTGAAGTTGGGCAACAGCTAAACATGAGAAAACCTAGTAAGACTCTCCGTCCTAGAAACTTGCTACCTAAAACAAGGGCAGAATCTTATAATTTGTAAGCCAAGTGGTTGAGAGTTCTTGGAGCCACTGTGTTTATTTTACTTTTGTTATCCCTTTGTGTTTAGAAAATCTTTTGGAAGGTTCCAGCATGTATTAGCTGGACTAAGAGGAATCAAAAAGAGATTTGGTTTGGGTTCAATCAAAGTGTTAAAGGGATTGAAATAAACCCTGGGGCCAATGTGCAATGGCAGCAGGAGAGCGAAATAGAAAAAATCTCAAAGGCAAGAGAAAGTCGGGATGGTAGAGTAAATTCCTATTTGGTACTCATTTCTTCCTATAAAGATTTTCCCTTACTAATCAGAATATCTGAATTCATGGCATCATCCAAAAGACCACTAGGGTGGCTAAATAGGGAGAGCTTTATTGACAATATTGGTTTGTAAGCAAGCAAGAGAAAATCTATAATGTGTACAGATGGTGCTCTCTCTTTGGAAAGGGGAGACACAGGCTGGATTTTATGCCTCACAGGGACCGTATTACATAATAAAGTCATACATGTTTAGCATGTTTGAAGGAAAAGCTGCACAAATTTATGAGGGGAGCCAAGCACATGTGCAATGGGTAAGAAACATGTATCATACCATATTCACTTTGGGGAGGGGGCGTGGCATTAAAATAAGGTGGAATTTACCTCTTAACATCATAAGGTAAACTATAGGACACAAAGAATTTGAACACAGCCTCTATAAGCTGACTGAAACTGACCTCAGATCTGTAGTAGTTTATGAGAAAAGAATGTTTGTAAGGCCAGTCCTCTGTCCATTCAGAGTTGCAGTGGTCTGGGTTGCAAATCAAAGTTAGGTGAGGTCTGATAGCTCCTATTATTAGAGAGTTTAGAGAAATAAGAATTCAGAAATTTGCCATACCAGATGATCCCTGAACACTTGACCCTCAGGTTACTTGGTTTCTTTATCCTTAGTGTTAAGTAGAGTCTCAGTTGACAAAGGGGTATCTATTTTGGTCTCTCAGATCACAATTGTATTAAGAAAGTTCTTATTAACTTTAGCATCTCTACCACAGTAAAAAAGTGGGCATGGGTGGATAGAGAATTATGTAATGGTCTAGAATGTATACTATGTTTGTACCATAAAACATTTTTCCGAGGTGGGTGGATCACGAGGTCAGGAGATGGAGACCATCCTGGCTAACACGGTGAAACCCCGTCTCTACAAAAACAAACAAAAAATTAGCCGGGCGAGGTGGCGGGCGCCTGTAGTCCCAGCTACTCCGGAGGCTGAGGCAGGAGAATGGCGTGAACCCGGGAGGCGGAGTTTGCAGTGAGCCGAGATCACGCCCCTGCACGCCAGCCTGGGTGACAGAGCGAGACTCCGTCTCAAAAACAAACAAACAAAAACATTTTTAAAATCAAGAAAAATTTGAAACATACATTTCTGCTCGCATTGAGCATTATTTATTTGCAACATTCATTATTAAGCATGAAGTCAGAGAACAGATAAATTAGCCATGGTGCTGTTCCTGGTCAGTAGATGTTAATGTTGCAACATAGATGAAATACTGCTGCAAGATATTGATGAAAATGTTGCTCTGTGAGAGGAAAGATGCATACAAAGTGAAAGTTGCTTCAATTTCTTTTGTTCCCCAACTCTAAGATTCTATGATAAGGAGTAGGTTGCACAGTAAATCTGGAAAACAAAGGACACAACTGAGAATATCCCTGAGTCACAGAGTTCACTGTGAGTGCTAAAAAATTTTACAAATGAAGCGTCTCACCAAGCCCTCGAAAAGTAGAGTTTGAAAGATATACCAACTTTTTAGCACCCCAAGCAAGAAGAAAATTCAGAAGTTTGTAATGTAGTAGTCCAGAAATGTCCAGCTTTTATGTGCCTTCTACCAATTTATTGCTTTTATTTATTTCAGTATATTACATTACTCTAAGCAAAAGATTTGAACAAACTTTCTAATTTTGTCCAGCTTTCTAATTGTGTAATTTATTTATGATATTTAGGATAATAAAAATGTATTTAGGATAATAAGTTCGCTCCTTTTTATTCCATTATGGATGGACATATTATTTATAAGAAAAAAGTAAAATAATTAATTAAGCATATTTATAAAGACTATTATTAGATAATAACCATTACTATTTTAATATTCCTATTCTAAATATTGATGGGAATGGTTTTGAAGCAGTAAACTTTTAGTAAAAGTAGAACTCTAGAAGATAGTAGCATATTTTCCTGTTGTTTTTCAGCAGAATTTTAATTTGCACGAGTACAATTAAACTAGTTTTCTAGTTTGAGGATGGGGTTAGTAGAGGAAAAGGGACAGTGAAACCTCAATTCCTGGATATTAGGTACAATTACAGAATCAGAGAACGCAGGAATGGTAAAAAAAAAAAAAATAAATAAATAAAAAAAGCTTTAGTGGCAGAAAAAAATAATTTAGACCTCAGCTTAATTGTTTATTAGCCATGAAATTGCATTCAATTTCTCTGAGCTTCAGTTTAATTCTCTGCAATATGGGCACAATAATAATTGCATCATATAGTCATTATAAATTACTTGAAATTTTCTATAAACTAGAGTTCTTGGAAGTGCCATAAAAATGCTAGTTCCCCTCTATTGGGCTGATTGAAGAGATTTATTGAATTTATTAAAGATTTATTAAACTTTGTGGAGGTGGTTTCTTTCAAGGTGGAGAAAAATGAAGTTTAGAAGAGAGGAATACGTTTCCATACAATATTTCAGACAATCACAGAATGTTAGAACTAAAATAGTTCCTGGAAAAAGTCTCCAGAGATTTTATGCCTTTCTTTTGCCCAATAGATTCATTTTTAAAAAACGAAATCTTTTTTGTTACATCTGCAGTTTATTCTCTATTTAGCCTCTCTCCTTGTCTTCCAGCCACTGCCCAAATCCAACCAGAGGCAGAAAGCAAGGGACACGAGGGTTATATCCCATAGGACTCAGCTCTCTAGGGGCAAAGCAGGGCTGGGAAGGTTGGAGAATGGATGGGAGAGGCCAAATAGAGAAGAGGTTAATGCATTCTCTGCCTTTCTCCCCTAGATCCTGTCCTGTTTGGGTGTGTCTTCCTGCAGCGCTAGTGCACTCCTACAGCTTCCTCTGAACTCCTCTACAGCTCCAGCTCTCATTTAGTTCTCATAAAGATAAAGCTGTTTCTTCCTTTATTTCTTTGTGGTTAAAGGTGGCAAAGGTTCCTGCTTGCTGTTGTTCTTCTCAGAGTGCCTATTCGGATCCTCCAATCTTGTCCTACCCCCTTGAAAAAGTATCTTTATGAAAGTCTCTTTTGATGCCTGTGGGAACTTAATTATTCATTTCCAATGGTCACAGTAACACATTACCATCAACTTGATGGTTAAAACCGCAGAAATTTATTCTCCTGTAATTCTGGGGGCCAGAAGTCTGAAATCAATATATTGGCAGGACTATGGTGGGGCGGGCGGAGGGGGGGGATCCATTCTTGCCTTTTCTCAGCCTCTAGTGGCTTCAGGTTTACCTTGGTTTGTGCCTGCATCACTCCAGTCTCTGCCGTTGTCATCACAGGATGTTCTCCTCTGTGCTTTCCTCTCTTCTGTCTCCTATAAGGACACTTGTCATTGAATTTAAGGTTCATTTGGGTAATCTAGGATGATCTCATCTCAAGGTCCTTAATTGAACCTGCAATGATATTTTTTTCTAAATAAGGTAATATTTGCAGTTTTTAAAACATACAGGTATATTTATTGGGAAGTTCCATTCACCCCACTACACTGACCCACACAAGTTCTTAATACTTAAAACACATCATAAAAGTGCTCTCCTGTAAGGGAGGGTTCTTGAACCACACCAGCTGGGCTTCCCCTCATCTATGTTATGCATGAGGAAATAGAAGCCTAGAGATCAGAAGTTATTTTCCCAATATCACAAACTTAGTTAGTAGTACTCCTAGGCATGGCTTTCCCTGTGAAACTTTCTCATTCCTGATATTTGAGTAACTGTGAAGGTAATCCTGTGGTCAGTATCATTTACTGTGCTAGTAGGACAATTAGGTATTCCTGGCAAGGGTTAATGTGTGCCTTCCACGTGTTTTCCGTTTAGCTAGGTAAAATATTATGATTAATGCTTCTTACTCTCATGATTTTTTAAAAGCTACAACGAAGGTAAAGAAACATCAAAGATATTCTTGAGCCGAATTACTGTCAAATTTAGAGTACTAAACACATTAGTTTCCCCTCCCAGTTCTGTAAATTAAGGAAAATTGAAGTAAAGAATGTCAAAGCAACTTCAAAATTTCTTTTGGCAATAGACAACAGGGCTTCTAAAGCTATATGAAAAGAATACCCTCTAGTTGTGTAATGAAGTGATTCTTAACATATGGTGTTTGCTATTTCCAGTGGGATTTCCAAAACTTAAAATCAGAGAAAGCAGCACTTTTTTAGACTGTCAGGTTGGCTCAGGTATGAAAAAGAACTGTTTCCGCATCTGGTATAATATATCTGAAATAGGGAGGTGAGGGGGCGGTGGAAAATTCTTATTAGTCTCTCTTTAGTTTGGATCCCAGCAGTGTCACTTATGCTTTATGTATTCCAACATGTTTGAATCAACTTTCTGGATCGTGGTCTACTAATCTGGATGAAATCAAATACCACAGGGAATTGTCAAATAGTTTGAACTATACTCCTAGGAGTTCATATCCTTTTTAATATGTTTAAAAATATACCACGCTTGCCTCTCTCGATCTTCAGTGGTCTGTTTAGTGTTTTTTTTTTTTGTTTTTTTTTTTTGTTTTTTTTTTTTTAATGTGCTTTGGCTCAACTGCATGTTCTATCAGGCAGTGCAGATGGAAGCTCCTTAGTTAAAATATTCAGGAGAGAAAAGAGAATTAAGCCCACAATAGTATTTTTTTAAGCAGGCAGGACAATGCTAAGAATAAAATTGCTCTGTATTTTTGCTTCTGGTAATTTCATTTGGAGCTTGTGGGGAAAATGCTAACGTTGATTGAATGTATTGGTTATTATGTTTTTAAGGCACTTCCCCTTCATTTATTCATTTCACAAAATGAATTGTGAAATTCAATGATTGAGAGTCTGCTGTATACCAAACCATGTTCTGGGTTCTGGAGTTACTGTGGTAAGCCAGAGAGCTAGAATCCTTGCTGTCTTATAAATTACTTTCTAAAAATAAAATAAACAAGTAATTAAGAGAGAGGAAAATCAACAGGTTATGTTATAAAGCAAAACAGGTTAGCAGGTTATTTGTGCCTGGGTGGTATGACTTAGGGTATACCAAGTCGTACCTTGAAAATAGGAACTTGAAATTAGGTGGAGCAGGCTGGGCAAAGAGGTCAGGCTCCCAGTGCATGATGCTGCTTCTCTTTCACCTCATTCAGCCTGAAGACCAAATCTTAATCTTCCCTCATCCACCATTTTTCTCTGGGACCTGACAGGGTGTTGGAATAAAAGGCTGCATGACAGGTATCATATTTCGTAAGTGGAGAAAATAGTATTCTTTTATCCTATCTGCTTTTTTTTCCCCACTAGATCTTAGGAGTGTATGAAGTAGCATTAAAGCTTGACTTTGTTTCATCCATAGGTTGTGTCCTGTGGGCAAATGAGTTCTACACGTTTACATACCTCTTTGCCTAGGCAGATTTTTTTTATCATTGAAATTTGAAAATAGAAAGTTTTAACAGGACTAACATACTCATGCATCCTAAGAGGAACCAACCTAAAACAACTATAACTTTTGAACTGATGCAGTCAGCCTGGTCCTGTAAATGTGCATCTCCACACTGATGAATGTTCTTTATTTAATTAAAATATATTGATTATGACACATTTGTCTTTCTCAGAGTGGCCATGCATGATCTTTCAAGGAATTATTGTTTATTGGTTTGAGAAACGAATGGGCAGCTTTAAAAGAATATGTAAGCTTTTACATTTATTTTCTGTCTCCTAAGTAGTTACATATTGCTCTTAGTTAAAATATGCTGCCTTACCTGCTTAAAGCTTCCCTTGGAAGATATGTAGGTTGTAATAAACACTAATTAGTTTGTGTGACCATTCAGCAAACTGCTTTGGAAGAATCCAGTGATTTGCTTACAAATATCAGCTCTTTAATGGAATGTCTGATGTGAAGTGATTACACATTTATAGAGGATGTAGACTTAATCCAAAGTTATTAAGTCTCTTGTGATCAATTCACCAGATGCCACAGGAAAACAATTTAAGGGGAAGCTGTCTAAAATTAATATGTTAGCAGAGGTCACACTTACTGGAATTTGCAATTGCGCTCAGGGGTATAGTTCATTCTTTAAGTGGAAATTGACTAATAAGAAGGAAATTATAATTCGCTTTTAGAGATAATTCTAAAAAAATGCATGCCTAACTTATTTTCCGAACAAATTAGCATCCTGTTTGAATGTTTAAATATCAAATGAAACATCTTCCAATTGCAACATATAAGCCGTATAGAGAAAACAGTATTTTAGGGCATATTGAACACACATAGAAAGCTGTAAAAAGCCCACACTCTTAAGTCATGACCAATTCTTAGGGTCTGCCCCAAAACACTATCTGAGAAATATCCCAAAGATTTGAGATGTCTTTGTTCCGAAAGTGTAAACTATAAACTGTGATGAGAGCTATGAAAAGTTATCCACAATGCTGTTAGAACAGATGATACAGAGATCTGAGAGGTCATAAAGATAGCCCTGAGGAAGTGACATTGATTTGAGAGATGAAGCGTCTCAATATTCCTGTCAAGTAGCTCTCCATCTTATGCTAATGTATCATGTACTGTTTCCTTGCTACCCCAAAACCATGTAGAATCTCTTCTCCCTTGTTGCCTCTCTTGCAGTGTGGGTTGGCCATACATCTCAGACCTGGCCTATGAGAAAAGAGCAGAAATCTGGAAAGATTTGCTTTTTAAATCGAAAAGAAAGAGAGATATAACTGGCAAAGCACTTCTTCTTCTATCTTCCTAGTTTTCACATGGCAACTAGGTTAGCTATCTTGGTGTCCCGAGGCAACATGTAGGAAAAATTGGCCAAGGTTATTACAGAGATATCAGCTAGAAAGTCATCAATCCACTGAAACAGCAGCCAGAACTGCTTACTTCCAAACTCCACATTGTTGATACTTACGTTCCTATTTATTTAAGCCCCAGTATTGGGTTTTCTGTTATTTGCAGCCAAAAGCATCTCTAAATGTTACAATTACAAACCCCGTATAAGTAACTATGTGATCAACTCGAACAATCCAATGCAATTGTAGGCTGCAATGGTAGAAGTAGAAACATCTAGCTGGCAAATATTAACATGCTAATAGTTACTCACTAGTTTCCAACTCATCATTGCAGAGAGGAGAAAAGCCAATAGAATGCGAAGTTTGGGGGAAGGAAGTGCAGGAATCGAAAGGTAATTGTATGTCGAAGTCAGCTGAGCTTTAGGATGTTTATTTCCTGTATAATATTTTTAGAGTGAGATTTTCTTATGAATTATATTTTAGATTTACAAAGTGTATATTTTAAATTACAAAACAAAAATTTATATTTTATCCCTCTAAATTTCGGGCATGCTGAGGCATTACAGTATTTCTTTTTTGTTTGTTTGACTTTTTGTTTGTTTGAATTTTTGTTTGTTTTGTGAAACAGATTTTGATCTGTCACCCAGCTAGAATGCAGTGATGTGAACATAGCTTACTGCGGCCTTGTCCTCTTAGGGGAAAGTGATCCTCCTGCCTCAGCCTCCCATGTAGCTGGCACTATAGGTGTGCCACACCACAACCAGCTATTTTTAAAAAATTTTTGCAGGGACAAGGTCTCACTTTGTTGCCCAGGCTGGTCTCAAACTCCTGAGCTCAAGCAGTTCTCTCACTTTGGTCTCCCAAAGGGCTAGAATTACAGGTGTGAGCTGGCCCCATTACAGTATTTCTGAGGTCAGGTCCATCTGGATTGGACTTCTTATTTCATCATTAGTTGTGTAACCTAGAATAAATTATTTAACCTCTTTGAAGCTTAAGCATTCTCATTTGTGCAACAAGAAGATTAAGGGTATCTTATGCTGACCATCATTGTGAGGATTACCTGAGATTTATTCAGCAGAGTGTCTACCACACTGTAAATGCTCAAGTGGTGTTTGCTGCGGTGAAGTGGATGCTGCCATTGACTGGCAGCTGCTCTGATACCATACAGGTGATAATGTTGTGATGCCCTTGTTTATTCTGTGGTCAATGTTGGTAACTGCCACTAACTATTCTTATATGTCTGTTTTTCTAGATTCCTGACTTTTTTAGGGGAAAGAAGTCAATGTCCAAGGCGTCAGGCTATGAAAAGGGTTAGAAGACTCAAAGTAGTCAGCCATGTATTATCTGTATTCTATTTGACTCCTTTTCCTAATAATTGTTTCAGTGTTTATTAATCTTTCTTCATAATGTTTTCTCTTTCAAATTCCTTAACTCTCTTTACTGAATACACATTATGCAAATCCATCTTTTAGACATTCTGGGGAATAAATATGCGAAAGATATGGTCTTTGATTCCTGGAGCTTACAGGTTACTAAGAAACAGAAGATAGTTAGAATAATAACTCTAGTATAAATAAGGATAAACACTATCTGCTTGATCCTAAGAAAGTGCTGTAGGAAGTCAGATAAAAGGGAGAATTATACAATAGGGCTGATCCGGGAGAACTTCACAGAGAAGGTACATTGCAATAGAATCATGTACAGTGATTAGGGTTTTAATAGTCAGACATAGAATTGGGGAAAAGAATGTTGCTGGCAGAATAAAGGAAGGAATTGGAGGAGTGGAATAAAGAGAGAAAAAAATCAATGCAATCTTGGGAATTAATATTTTCACTTGAGACTTCCTAAACATTTATTTGGCATGTGGAGGAGAGAAGACACGTGTCCCTCCACTAAAGACAGTTGTGATTTTTAAGTGAACAAGTGAACCTTTCAAAGAGCTTGCCATATATGTATTTACCTCTTTTCCTAGTCAGTTGTTTTTCCTCATTGCAGTTTGCCACTGTAAAGCCACAGAAAGTTAATGAGGCCATTTAGCTTGTCAAAAATCTCTCTAAAGAGTAGACATTAAAAACACTTCTGCAGAAAATGCAGATGGAAAGAGTGAAATTAAAGCAAATGACTGTAAGATGAATCCTTTACATTTTGAGGGAGGAAGATTCTGATATTGATCTTGGTTTTATCTCAATATGATTTACAGATTTAACTTCTGAGGCTTTATAAAGGAAAGTAAAATTAATAATTTTATACTATGTATTTGTACATTTTTTTTTTCTGGGAATATAATCGCCTTTGGAGGTGGGGAGGAGTGATATATATGGGAATCTTTAAAACTGTCTTGAAGGAGGTGCCAGCTGAACAAAATTTTGAACGTTTTTCAGACAGTGGAGATTTTGAGAGTGCATTGAATGGACCTAATCAAATTTAACAAGGAGCTAAATGGCAACCCCTGTTTAGGAAAACATAAGCAGTTCAGAGCTGAGAAAAAAAATAAATAAGGGAATAAATCAACAGCAACTAGGCTAAAGAGGAAGGTAAAAGCCTCAAGAACAAATGGTCAGCATTTTTTTCCTTTTGTTTTTAGTCAATACATAATAATGGTATGTATTTGGGGGACACAGAGTGGTATTTTGATATGTATATACAACGTATAGTGATCAAATCACAGCACTTATCATATTCCTCACCTTGAACATTTATCATTTTAAAAAATTCAACCATGATCTTGCTTAACTTTTGTTATTTTTCTTTTTTATTACCTTTTATTTTAGGTTTGGGGGTACATATGTTGGTTTGTTACATAGGTAAACACGTATCACGGGGCTTTGTTGTACATGTTATTTCATCACCCAGTCATTAAGCTCAGTAGCCAGTAGTTATCTTTTCTGCTCCTCTCCCTCCTTCCACCCTCCCCACTCAAGTAGACCCCAGTGTCTGTTGTTTCCTTCTTTGTACACATAAGCTTTTATCATTTAACTCCCACTTATAAGTGAGAACATGTGGTATTTGGTTTTCTGTTCCTGCGTTAGTTTGCTAAGGATAACAGCCTCCAGCTCCATCCATGTTCCCACAAAAGACATGATCTTGTTCTTTTTTATGGCTTCATAGTATTCCACGGCGTATATGTACCACAATTTCTTTATCCAGTCTGTCGTTGATGGACATTAGGTTGGTCCCATGTCTTTCTTTGTTATTGTGACTAGTGCTACAATGAACATTCACTACTATGTGTCTTTATAGTAGAATGATTTATAGTCTTCTGGGTATATACCCAGTAATGGAATTCCTGGGTTGAATTCTAGTTCTGCTTTTAGGTATTTGAGGAATTGCCATACTGCATTCCACAGTGATTGAACTAATTTACACTCCCTCCAACAGCATACCAGCATTCTTTATTCTTCACAACCTCACCAGCATCTGTTGTTTTTTTTCTTTTGAGAAGGAGTCTCACTCTGTCGCTTAGGCTGGAGTGCAGTAGTGCAATCACGTGCACCTGTAATCCCAGCTACTCAGCAGGCTGAGGCAAGAGAATCACTTGAACCCATGAAGCAGAGGTTGCAGTGAGCCAAGATGACGCCACTGCACTCCAGCACTCCAGCCTGGTCAACAGAGAGAGACTCTATCTCAAAATAAAAAACAAACAAACAAAAAACCCAAAGATTTTCTCTTATCTTTCCAACATAAATTGTTGCTTTATATGTTAACTTACAAATAGGTAGGCATAGTTTATTGCATTGCTTTATTTCATAAGCAATCACCTTTACGAAAAAATCTGATGAAGAAAAATATTAAAAAGGCCTTTTAAGTTGGAACTTTAATGACCAAATACAATTTCATAGCAAAAAGAAAAAGAAGAAGAAAAAATATTAAATGGTAACTTTACCTTGGAGAATGCAACTAAGAGATATCCTAAAAGGTAAATATTAATATATTTAAACTTATATTTAATGAAAGTAAATTTAATTACAATTATTAGACTAAGCTAAAATGCTTATATTTTGGTGTTTAAAAATATATCACAGCAAAATGTGATGTTTTTACAACAAATTCATATATAATACAACAAAATTATGAATACTGCAACAATTGTTTTTACTACTTTTTCTCTAAGGCATTTCTTTTATCTTTAGTTATTTCACTTTTATTTCTTTTGCAAGTGCCTGTTTCATGAAAACTATCATTGAATTTCTCTTTGTGAACCATTATCTGGTCTAACTTTCCAGAATTTTATTTATTAAAGATTTTGCAGGTTACTCCAGCAGTTATTCATTCCTTCAATTTCTTTAGTGAAACCAGTATTTTGACATGTATATTTTATTTGGGTATTATTTGATATTGTATATGCAATATCCAGCAATCAACAAGGGACCTTCCAGAGAGATATGGAATGACTTAGTGGGAATAGACACTAGAATAAGGGTGGAATATTTGAATGGAACTAAGGGACAATTAAGTGACCAATTAATGTGAAAGTATTTTCATGTTACAAAACTTTGTTTACCTACAAAAGAGGGAGATTACTTGACCATGTGGTAGCTTTGAGTATTTTAGAAAACGGTGCCCATTCTAGGTAAACACAACCCTCAAATTTCCATGTCTTAGATTCACTCGTTGGCAGGGTTCTCTTATGCAGAATCATCTGTCAGTCACACATGGTGGCCAAGCTATTGAATATGACCCCAAAATTTTACTGTATAGTAATAAGTACAAATTATAAATAACTGGACAATTCAGTTAATAAACATAATAATGACAATACCAATAGCAACATTTGTCAATTCATTGGGGAATATTTGCAAAGCAGTTTATTTCAAATAGACAAAATTCTTAACTAACTAAATGTCACTTGAATTTCATTACTAGTGCAGGTCGTCCCAACAGCTAAGTTGTTTGCTTTCTTGACAAAGAGAAGACTTATGCCTGTCTTTATGCATATAAGTAAATAAGGCTGTGTGCCTTCTCTTCCATCTAAAACACCTTCTCTTTTCTATCCATCCTCAAATTTCTGTCTTTATCAAGGCAAGGCAAATATATTCATCTCTAGTATGAGCCTTTGCTCATTCCCTGTTGTGAATTTCTCTTCAATAAACTTAATGCTGTTTCTAGATTAGAGGTTTATTAAAACCGTTATCACAATTAAAACACTTACCACAATTCTGCCTTGTATTAAAAACACAAGTGTATGTCACCCTTCCATACAGAGGGTAATAATAATGGTGTACTTATCTTAACAATTTTCTATATCTTTTCTACTTCTTACTGTTAGACAAGTTAAATTAATACTAAATACACAAAGAAGTTAAAAAAAGATGGAAGTCAAATGGACTGATAAGAGATTTAAATTTTTGCATTCAAATTATTTTATCTTGAATAGATAATACTTGATCATGGCAGAACGTTTGAAGTGAAATGCATAAATTTTGTCTCCTGACTCATACAATTCCCCTTCCAAGGGACAGTAGTATTACTGCAACTCATGCATTGTTCCAGAAATTGTCTTTGTCTGTCTGTCTACCTACCTATCTATCTATCTATCTATCTATCTATCTATCTATCTATCTATCCCACCTTTTTAAAACGCTTATTATAGTAGTATATTACAAACCTTGCTGTGTATTTGCTATACTCTATTACAATATACCTTAGGCATCTTTCCATAGCACTATCCAGATACTTCCTCATTCTTCTTTAAACCAATAGTATACTGAAAGGCCTTTAAGATATTCTAAATCATTTGTTATTATAAAAAGTGTTGCAATTAATAACCTTGTAGATATATTGTCCTACACATGTACTGGTGTATCTGTAAGATCCCAAGAAATAAATTTTCTGGGTTAAAATTTTCTGGCAATTAGGCCCTTCACAAGGACTGTAACTGTTTATCACTCCATAACCCTTTAGTGGAAGAAAGTGCCTACTTCTCACTTCTCCTCAATCTAGTACATTATCTTTTTTATTTTTTGCCATTCTCAAAGCTGAAAAATGGTATCTCAATATTCTTTTTATTTACATGAAGAGTGAAACTGAGCATCTTTCCATATTTTTCAGAACAATTTATAGTTTCTTTCCTCTTAACTTTCTGTTTAGATTATCTGCCCATTTACGTGTTGGGCTATTGGTCTTTTCAAACTGTCTTGTAAGAGCAATCTTTATATGTTAAAAAAATCAATTATCTCTAAGTTTCAGATGTTTTATTCCTCAGCTTGTAATTTGCGTATGTGCTGTTCATAACAAATTTTTCCATGTCAAAATTTATGTTGTATATAGCTAGTTTATTGACATAAAAAACAACTTAAATAATTCTTCTCCTTTGGCCATGAATAGCATGTAAGAAATACACACGAATTACAAATGCAAGAGATTTGAATTCGATATAAAGAAGCTTTAAGAAAAGAAACTATCATTTGAGCTGATTTTGTAGAATGTTTACTGAGTATCTTTCTCCAGAGAGATGTTAGATTATGGGTAAAATAATGGTTGTAGTCCTTGAGTAGCTCTTGCCTGAAATCAGCTAGATTAGATAACGTTTTGAGACCATCTTTGGCACTATGGATATAAATGTTATTCAAATAAGTTGCTATACATATTGAAGAATATATAGTATCCTCCCAAAGTTCCACAGGGATCATTCAGGCTATTTTTTCCCCTGTACCAACAGGGAAAAGGGGAATAAAAGATGAACAACTTGTCACTTCTATCACAGTGAATAAATGGGACACTGGGACCAGGATCCCCCGCCAAAATGGCTTCATTGCCAATGTCATCAGCAATGTCTTGGCTCTTTTCCCCCCCATACAGAGGGCTTTCTCCCAAACTGAAACCAGCACTAAACTAAGCTATGGTGAACTGAACAAAATTGCATTTGCCAAAGTCCAAATGATTGGAAACACTGTCCTCTTAAAATTTCATGTGATTTGGCCTTTTACAACATTCAAATAAACAAACAATACATGCATAAATGAACTTCAATAGTGTGCTTTTGATATGAAGTTCTCTAAGCAACACATTAGTGTTTATACAGCATCAATCTGTCCCTTTGGACTAATTAGCTGACTTAAATAAAAAGGCATTTCTAAGAATATATTTGAATAGAAAATAAAAGGACAGATTAAAAAATTTAAATACTTCAGAGCTTCATTTACCTCTTGAAATACAAATCAAATCAATATGTTCAAAACCCCTAGGTTGAAAGTCTGGAGATGAACACACACAGATGTACATGCATGTATATAAGCTTGTCCATGTTCTTAAAATATCCATGAAAACTATAGACTTGATCTGAATTAGAACAAAGCCACTAACACTACTTTAGGATGGTAGGTATTTTTAAGGAGCAAACATTAAGACTTTGACATTTATTCTAAAGTCAGAAATGTCTCAGATAACTGGTGAGAGATAGACTCAGTATTGGTTTTATATCTAAGTCCTGGGCACTCCAAGAATATTGTCACACAGATTAAAGAAAGCCCTTATTTGTTATACAGAGTCTGTTTAACCATTAAGCATAATCAAGAATGCACAAGATGGCAGGGGTCGGGGGAAAGGGGGAATAAGGATTGCTAATGGGTACAAAACTATAGTTAGATAGAACAAATAAGGTCTAACATTTGATAGCACAATGAGGTGATTCCAGTCAACAATAATTTATTGTACATCTAAAAACAACTAAAAGAGTATAATTGGATTGTTTGTAACATGAAGAAAATATAAATGTTTGAGATGATGAATCCCCCATTTACCCTGATGCAATTATAATGCATTGTATGTCTGTATCAAAATATCTCATGTACCTCATAAATATATAAACCTACTATGTACCCACAAAAATTAAGAATATTTTTAAAGAGATGCACAAGACACTTTAGCTCTTGGTCAAGGCTACCAGATTCCTGGAAAATATTAAGTAAAAAATATGGACATAGGTAAGTTTAATGATTCAGTGGACAGAGGGAGAATGGCAGACATCATAATAGAATGAGCCATAACAGATGGTTGCTAAGAGAGGCTCTGGTAAAGAAATTGGAACAAGTATAATTGGAAGTTGACTGATGGAGAATAAATAATACGCAGGAGTTTTTTTTGCTTGTTTGTTCTTAATGAGGAATTCTCTGTAAAGCACTAACCAAAAGAGGGTTTATTACCATGAATGTACACACTGGGAAAAGTCAGAGGAGTAGAGGATTAGTCAACGGTTATGATACATGTGCGTGTGAAAGCATAGAGGAAAGAAAGGGACATGCAGTGTTACATTTTCTGCTGTTCTTTCCTTATGGACAAACACCACCAATGTAATTTTCCAAATCCTAGTTTGGTTCCTCGATCCCTTTATAAGACGTCTTTTTATTATGCTCTTGTGTTTTATTTTCTTGCAATCTTTAAAAATGTAGTCTCTTATGTCTTAGACTACGCATTTTATACAAATTTATCTTCCTATTTGATGAAGACCAAATCTTCTTAATGAAACCATTTTATTTAAGAGAAAATGTTTTAATACTAATCTTACTAAAGAATATTCTCTTCCTCTGGTTATTAAGAATGAGGGATTTTCCTTCTACAGTAATTTTTCCACAAGCCTGATGTTGAATGTTTGCTTATTCATCATCAGATAAGAAGCAATCTCTTCAGACTTAATGGTCAGAATTTGAAAGTGTACGTGGATTAGTGTTTAATTTCTTAAATAATCAAGAGAATATAAATAGAAATCACAGTAAAGTGTCATTGAACACCCATCATCTATCAAATTCACAAAAGTTTAAAAGCCTGATATTGCCAATGTTGATGAGAATATGGAATAATGGGAATTTTTTAATACTTCTGGTAGTGGTATAAATTAATACAATTATTTTTTAAGATAAATGTTATCTGATATTGTTGAGTATATATGATCAAATGTCTAGTAATTACACTCAGATATAGATACGTTTATATTCCTGAGCATTGAGATGTAAGCAAAAGATTGTCTATAGTTATACTATTCGTAATAGCGCCTGATTTGAAACGGTTCAATGATTCTTTAAGAGGGGAATATATAACTATATCAAAATATATTCATACAATAAAATATTTTACATTATTAAAATGAACACAGTACACTTACAAACAACATAGATAAATCATACAAATAATGTTGAAAGAAAGAAACAAGAAAAAAAGTGCATTCACTATGATGTCACTAATGCAAAAGCTTGAACTTTTTAGAGATGCATACTTTGGTGATAAATCTCTGAAGAAAGTAAGGAAATGACCCATCAGAATGTCAGGATAACAGCTACTTCTGTGGGGATCAGGACTGGGAAATCTGAAGATAGGCAATATTCTCTTTCTTTATCTCAGTAATGGGAACATCAGTGTTTATCATTATTCATTAAACTAGCATTTATGTTTTATGAACTTTTCTATAAATGGAATATTAAAAATAAAGAGTATATAGATTTCTTTCTCTTTTTTTTTTCTTTCGAGATGGGTTGTCACTCTGCAGCTTAGACTGGAGTGCAGTGGTGTGATCATGACTCACTGTAGCCTCGATTTCCCCAGGCTCAGGTGATCCTCCCACCTCAGTTTTTGTATTTTTAGTAGAGATGGGGTCTCACCATGTCGCCCATGCTGGTCTCGAACTTCTGGGCTCAAGCAATCCACCCACCTCGGCCTCCCAAAGTGCTAGGATTACAGGCACAAGCCACTGCACCCAGCCAAGTACATATTTCTTTGGCCCCATTCATTGTCAACTAAGGAGACTTGACTGGATAGACAAGTCAAAAGAGAAAAAGCAATCAGCAACGCAATAGATTGTAATTATTTGTCTACACATTTAGCTCTGCCACTGAACCTCACTAGACACTAACCTGGAGATTAGTCCAGAATTCATGTATTCAACCCCAGTGCCTAGTCCTGAACTTCATAATAACCACACTCAAAAATGTGTGTTGAAAGTATAGGTGGGTGAATAAATGAGTTATGCAGAATCCACAGTCAGCTACTATGGTCCTTAGAGTGTGTGTGTGTGTGTGTGTGTGTGTGTGTGTGTGTGTGTGTGTGTGTGTGTGAGAGAGAGAGATGAGGTAAAGGTTTGTTGTCTCTGTGATGGGCCAATGAGATCTAGTTTCTTGTATAATAATAGCCAGGAAAGTAAAAGACTGCAATATTGTCAGCAAGCCCTACATAACATGTATCAGAAGTGTTTACATTGATCAGTCATCGAGTTCTATTGTATACATGTCGAAATTGAATGGATGTTTATTTAGGTAAATAAGCACAACCAGAGACAAGTTAAAAATAAAAGCATCAGTTTACCTGTGGAGAAAGAGAATTTTGAGTTCATCTACAGAAGTCAGCAGTGGGGATGGGAAAAGAAGGAGGGACCTTAAGCTCAGCTGGGACAATTTCAGAATAATTGTCTGCTAAGAGGTTTACATATCCCAAGTAGGTGGTTTTGGCTCCATGCAGAGGAGTGTTTAACACAGCCTTCCTTATGAGGGGAGGCAAAGTATGGTGGCAGTTGTTTTGATTTCACTGACTTCTGGACAGTATGTCCTACGATAATTGGTGTTATTTGCAAATAATATGAAGAACTCTGTATTAGACTTTGAAATATTCTGGAGTAATATTCAAAATAGTAATCATGATATTTCCCTTTTCCTTTCCTGAACATTTTTTCTCCTTTCCTTTCTTCCTGAACGGTTGTATTCTTTTTTTTTTTTTTTTTTTTAGATGAAGTCTTACTCTATCACCCAGGTTGGAGAGCAGTGGTGCAACCTTGGCTCATGGCAGCCTCTACCTCCTGGGTTCAAGCAATTTTCCTGTCACAGCCTCCTGAGTAGCTGGGACTACAGGCCTGTGCCACCACGCCCAGCTAATTTTGTATTTTAAGTAGGGATGGGGTTTCACCACGTTGGCCAGGCTGGTTTCGAACTCCTAGTCTCAGGTGATCCACCCATCTTGACCTCCCAAAGTGCTGGGATTACAGGCATGAGCCATTGCTCTCGGCCCCTGAACAATTGTATTCTAAAGTCAATAGGTGGAGCTGAATATGGTAGACATTCATTTTGAATATAGAGGAGTGCAGTGGCCCAGACCTGGGGGTAACCTGGGTATCTATACAGGAAAACTGCCTGTCATAGGTGTCAGAACCTCGGTAGAGTGAGAAGCGCATCCCTTCAGGGGGCAACATGGCATGGGGGATCAGAGTGCAAATAGGTAAAGAAGGCAGTCCTTTGAACTTTTCACCAAGCAGGGTGAGGAGAGAGTCCATGTGGGAGGATACCCAAGTGCGTTACGTCAGAGACTGAGCAGCTTGAAGAGGGTGTCCATATCAAGTTATGAGATTGACAGACATACTAAAAAATAACTGACTCATCTATTAAAGAATGTCAAGGGCAGATGGAGGCACTCCTCCAAACGAAAGGTTGCTGAAGTGAAATGACAACTAAAAGAGACAGATGCTTTTAAACAGGACTCTATTGCTGTAAAGGATACAGTTAGGACATTGGGTAAAACTTGGAGTCCTAGGATCAGATAACTATACCAATCCTAATGTCCTGATTTTGATGGCTGTACTGGGGTCATGTTGGAGAATGTCTTTCCTTATAAGAAATACACACTATAGTTCTGGGGGTGGATAGGGTGTCAGGTCAGCATTCACTGCTGATGAAACCCAAGCTTGGGTAAGTTAATTGTTCAACTGGTGATTGAGCTGGAATGTGAAACTACAGCGGACCCTTTCCATTAGATTTTTCCCTTGCTTCTCCGAGCATTTAATAACTAAGTACGTTGTAGCCACTGGGCATCTTCATTTCTCTGATTGGGAATGTTCATGATAGAGAAAAATGGTGAAAAGAAAGCGTGAGATTCCTGTAGGAACATTTATAAAATGGCGCTCCTCATTAGATAGCAAGGCTTAGCTCAAATGTAACCACCTCAGAGGGACCTCCCCTGGTGTCTGTTTCTCTCTGTTGGGTGTAAGCCCAATCAGAGCTGATACCCTGTCAGTTTGTTTAATTGTATCTTCTGTGGCCAACACAGTGCCTGGTATAGGGAAGGCCCTCAATTAAACATGGATGGAAAAAAAGAGAGAGTATAGTTTGCTTCAAGAGCTATTCCATAATTCTCCATTTTGAAGTCCAATTCTCATTTTGGGAAGTCCAATCAAATATCCAATATCAATCATTTACCAGCAGTCTTCTTGGAGTGACTTGAGTTTTTGTGCACCTGCCCAGATGGAAATCCCCAACAAGCCTGCCATTTAGCCTGTGTTTCAGAGACTCAAACTGCAGAAATTTTCTTGCCCTGCCTCTGCTTCAAATTAGTCCCAGAATAAAGCTATATATGTTAGCGCATGCATTTTCTGTAACAGCCACAACTTTCTTTGGTCTTGGTTGACCTACATTATGTGTTATCACGGA
Organism: Macaca fascicularis; assembly: GCF_037993035.2. Taxonomy (NCBI): domain Eukaryota; kingdom Metazoa; phylum Chordata; class Mammalia; order Primates; family Cercopithecidae; genus Macaca; species Macaca fascicularis. The sequence continues at coordinate 52,480,427 of NC_088390.1, forward strand.
GATGAGAAGGGTAGAGGTGCAAGTCAGACAGGTAGAGGAGACCGGCTATTAACTTTCTTTCTCTGCAAGGTTAACAATGTTCTTGTTTGCAGACTGGAAAAAAAAAGAGACAGAAGTTTGTCTCTCATTTAGCTGGATTCACAGAGACCAAGTTGCCTTACTGGGTTCTGTGAGCATAATCATCCCTATGGCAACGGAACTCTATCTATGATAGTGATTTCACTATTGCATCAAAGAGACACATATGGTTTTTATTTGTTTTTTGGAACATGACAGGGTCTTATTCTAATATTCCATACTGGCATAAAATAAAAGGAAACATGTAAAATGTGAGTGGAGGTAACATACCTTTTAAACTCAAGGTCCTCTCTTGTTAGTCAGACTCAGAAAGCTCCTCTCTTTTAAGGGTTTAATTTTGATGCTTTCCTTTTCTCACATTCTGATATGGTAAATGACTGCCTTCTATTTCTATCAGACTGACACAATCAGTCAGCCTTCAGATCCCAAACATGTTTGCAAACCATCTGTTACATTTACTAACAGAGTGAAACAAAAGATCTGGCACTTGACAGTGTTTCAGATATCAACTTTGAAGCCTCATGAATTTGCTAAAATCTGCTGGTATGCTACACTCAACTATCTATGTTCCAGAAACTTGCAAAGGACCTCTAACCAAAGCCTTGTTATTACTTTCCTAAATGCTATCATTAAAATGCTGAAGGTAATTTGCGACCAACCCATCGCCTTTACATAGAATGGTGTATTATTCTTGGAAAAGGGAATCGGATCTGCAAATATTTTATTATATTCTTGAACATAAACATGCAATTATTCAAATCAATCCTCTATGCTTGTACACTTGAACTGCGCTATCTGCCAGAGATCCATAAAGTGATGTCAGATGAATAGAATTAGGGGATTAGAGGATAAACAGCATTTAGCAGTGATTCGGGGGTATATGATACTTCGTGCTTAGCCAATGGGTTCTCTAGAGTATGGTAGAAATATTGTTCTGGTTGAAAAGAAATGAGCTATTGGGCAAAGTTTTAAAAATAACTTTATGACTGTTTCTTTTCCAGGGAGTCCAATCGAATAAAGCATAAGACAAATATATTCATTATTAGCATGAGACAGCCGTGAGTTATGATGGTACCAAACCCATATGTCCATAGAGTGCTCAACTGTTTACAAAGTATTCCATTAACATTATCCTACTTATTCCTTCGATGACGCTGTGAGGGGAGAAAGTAGTTACTCTCTACCTTCTACATCTGAGGAGGTAGACTCAGATAAGTGATATGTTTCACTTAAAATCCCAAAGTTAGTAAGACAGAAAGCTGAAGGTAGGGTAGTCAACCATCCTTATTTTCCTGGGACTGATGTGGGTATTGGGGCATGGGAATCTCAATTTTAAAACTAAGGGTAAAAGGTTTCCTGGGACATGAGACTGTTATTTTTAAAATCAGAAAAGTCCTGGACAAACTTGGAGAAGTTGATCACTTTAGCTAGAGATCTATGAATCAAAGAATTCTGACTTCAGTCCTCTTACCTTGCTACACAACTTCGATGATAAGTTTCATGGATCAGATTCAACGATTCGGTTTACTCAATATGCCTTTATTCACTCAGGCTGGGAAACTGAGGCTTATATGGTGGAAATATCTTACAGTGGGTTTTACATGCTTGCTTATTTTAGATGGGACAACAAACCAGCATTAATCCTCAGTTTTACAAATTGCATTCCTCCTTCACGTGAAACTTTAGGAGATTGTGCGAAGAGGAATATTGCAACTCAGAACCTAGAATAAAATTCTGCAATGAATCAGAGAAAAATAAGTGATTTGTAATGTGTGGCTTTCATTTGAAAACAAACCACATTAACTACATGTTTCTAGGACCCAGTGAAATATTTTTACTGCTTCAAGGCCATCACAAGTCAATAGTTCATACTGTGAACTACAAATTAATTCCAGCAGCAGTCCTGATGTCCCGAGTCTCTGTTTTCACCATCGTGTATACTTTTAACGTCAAAAGCTCTGCATCCAAACCCCTACTATCTATTAGAATGCTATGCTAGCAAATGGTGACATCATCCAGAACCTTAAAAATACTGAGATCTGGCTTTGCATATAAGGGTTAAGCTAAAAAAGATTACATATTATGAGACTTTGAGTTCTACTAATGGAGCTAGAAGACACACTATTATGAAAAACAATAGAAATAAATAGATGAGCCTTGCCAAACCCAGTTAGTTTGCAGCTATAGGTTTCCTTGATTTTGTCAGTCAGATAAATATTGGTAATTTTTGACATGTTTTGTTAGAAAGTTGTTTCTAATCAGCAAATAGATGATTTTTAAAGTTGTAAAACAGAAATCCAGCTAATAAATCCTGAATATGTAGATGCATAGTGACAAGAATGAATAAAAAGTGATAGCTCCTCAATAAAGAAGGTTTTATTCCATTCTGGTTTTGTTTTTTTTTTTTTTTTAAGTTCAGGTGTAGATCTAACAAAACTTTTACAACAGTTGTATGCCAAAATCTAAAATATGTTGATGAGAGAAATCAAAGATCTCAATAAATGGAAAGCCAAACTGTGTTTGTGGAAGAGAAAGCTCAACATAATAAAGTAATAAATTCTCTCCAAATTGATACACAAATTTAGTGCAATTTCTATCAAAATCTCAGCAAGGTTTTTATTCTTACAGTCAAGATTATTCTAAAATTTGTATGGAAATGCAAAGGAACTAGAATAGCTACAATAATTTTTGAAAGATTACAAAGAGAGAAGAATTGCCCCTACCTGATTCAAGACTTATTATGTAGCTGCAGCAATCAAGACTGGTATTGATACAGAGACAGACACACATTGATCAATGGAACAGAATAGAGAACCTAGAAATAGATCCACAAAAAAATGTATCCAACTGATTTTTGACAAAGGAGAAAAGGCAATTTAATAGAGGAGGTAAGATTGCTTTTTTTCATTAAACGATGTTAGAGCAACTGAACATCCATAAGAAAAACAAAACAAAGCAGAACAGAACAAAACCCCTTGACCTAAACTTCATAACAACAACAAACTTTTGCTTTGAGAATGACCCTGTTAAGAAGACAAAAGACAAGGTACAGATTGGGATAAAATACATGCAATGTATGTATCCAACAAAGGACTAGTATCTACAATAAATAAAGAACTCTCAAAACTCAACAGGAAAAAAAAAACAATTAAATTAAAAAATACATAAAAGATTTGAGGAGACATTTCAAGAAAGAAAATATACAGGTATCAATTCTGCACTAGAAAAGATTTTCAACATCATTCATCATTAGGGCAGTGTAAATTTAAAGCACAAGAACAAGATATCACTATACCCTCTATCAGAATGCTTAAAGACTAGTAACAACATTAAATGCTGTCAAGGATGCAGAAAAACTGGATTTCTCACACATTCCTAGAGGGAATGTAAAATGGTATAGTCATTCTGGAAAACAGTTCCTTAGCAAGCTAAATATGCAGCCACCATATGGGCCAACAATTACACTTCTTGGCATTTATCCCAGAGAATTAAAAACTTATCTTCACACAAAACCTGTACACAAATGTTTATATCAGTTTTATTTGTTATAGCAAGAACTGGAAACAATTCAGATATCCTTCAACTTGTGAATGGTGAAACAAGCTGTGGTACAACTATACCATGGAATGTTACTCATCAATAAAAGACCAATCAATATAAGAAATAATTTAGATAAATCTTTAGAAAAGTATGCTGCATAAAAACCTCTAATCTAAAATTGCTATGTAACATATAATTCCACTTATATAACATCCTGAAATAACAAAATTGCAGAAATAGAGAACAGATTAGTGTTCGCTAGGGTTTGAGTAGGAGTTGAGGGTAGGAAGGAAGTGGGTGTGGCAGTAAGAGGAAAACATGAGTGATCTTTGTGGGTGATGGACATGTACTGTATCTTGACTTTATCAGTGTCAATATCTTGGTTTTTATATTGTACTATGGTTTTGCAAGATGATGCTATTGGGGGAAACGGAGTAAAGAGTACACAGGATTTCTCTGTATTATTTCTTACAACTATGTGTAAGATGATAATTATCTCAAAATAAAAAAATGTAATTGCACGACTTGGATGAGATTGGAGACTATTATTCGAAGTGAAGTAACTTAGGAATGGAAAATGAAACATTGTATATTCTCACTGATATGTGGAAGCTAAGCTATGAGGATGCAAAGGGTAAGAATGATACAATGGACTTTGGGGACTTTGGGGACTTTGGGGGAAGAGTGGGAGGGGGGTGAGTGATAAAAGACAACATATATGGTGCAGTGTATACTGCTCGGGTGATGGGTGCACTAGGATCTCACAAATCACCGCTAAAGAATTTACTCATGTAACCAAATACCACCTATAACCCAGTAACTAATGGAAAAATAAAATAATAAAAAATATAAATAAATACATTTTTAAAATGTAATCACAAAACGAAGTTCATTCATAATCTGATAACATGTTCCATAGCATAACCTGTGTGGTTGATGGCTCAGGTGATTTTAGTCACCCAGAATATCCCAGATAGGTGCTTAGTCTTCTATTTGGGGTGGTGCTTGCCCCCAGATGACCATGAGAGAAGAGGATCAGGGCTGACTAGGAAGCTGTGATCTTTAAAGTCTGCATTCACTTGGCTAAGCTACAGTGCCCAGTTGTTTGGCCAAACACCAGCCTAGATGTTGTAAGGTATTTTTAGATGTGATTAACACCTAACATTTTCAGTAAAGAAGGTTACCGTCTATGATGTGGCTGGGCCTTATCCAATCAGTCAAAGGCCTTAAGAGAAAAGACTGAGATCCTCTGAAGAAGGAATTTTGCCTCCTGATTGTCTTCAGACTCAAGACTGAAACATTAACTTTTTCCTGTGTCCCCAACCTGCTGGCCTAATCTTCAGATTTTGGACTTGATAGCCCCAATAATGACATAATTTACTCCTTAAAATATGTTCTCTCTCTCTCTCTCTCTCTCTCTGTGTGTGTGTGTGTGTGTGCGCGCGCGTGTGTGTGTGTGTGTATTCTGTTGGTTCTTTTTCTCTGGAGAACCCTAATACAGAAGGCTAAGACATTTTTTTTGTGAACTTAAATACCATGAATCCTCTCAAATATCCATGTGGTTACACAGCAGTTTCTTCTGAGGCTTGAGGTTATCCCTTACCCAAGGTGAGGCATGCATGGTGGGTGGTGATTGGATCATGGGGGTGCATTTCCCCCGGGGAGCTACTCTCATGATAATGACTGAGTTATCATGAGACCTATTTTTTAAAAAATGTGTCGCACCCTCCTCCTCTCTCTCTTCCTCCTATTCCAGCCACATGAGGTGCTTGCTTCCCCTTTGCCTTCCGCCATAATTATAAGGTTCCTGAGGCCTCCACAGAAGCAGGTGCTGCCATGCTTCCTGTGCAGCCTGTGGAACCATGATCCAGTTAAATCTGTGTTCTTTATAAATTGCCCAGCCTCAGGTATTTCTCTATAGCAGAGAGAAAGGATTAATACAGAGTGCTTACATCAGACAGCTTATGCACGTCTCATTGAACCCCAAAACAACTCTGTGAAGCAGGCTCTATTAGTAGTCTCCATTTAATAACGTAGGAAACAGAGGCTTTGAGAAGGCAAGTAAGTCATCCAAGGTCATAATTCTCACTTGCAGGTAACTTCCTTTGGGTCAGGAAACTGTCATCTCTCAGGGATTTGATCATCTACAGCCAACATTTCCATAATGGAGATACAGAGAAGGCTACTTATTCTCAAGACTTATTGATCTTTTTGTCAGATATTTCTAACAGTTTTCTGAGTTTAGTGAGTTCTCTTTTGGAAAGGAGCATATCCTCTAAATAATCAAAGTTGCATAAATGATTACTTTGACAGGGTGTATATGCCAGAGAAGCAGAATGGGGAACTGACGCAAACCAACAGAAACAAAGAAAACTCATTATACATGTGTTTCTTCTTTTTTTTTTTTTTTTTTTTTTTTGAGATGGAGTCTCGCTCTGTCGCCCAGGCTGGAGTTCAGTGGCATGATATTGGCTCACTGCAAGCTCTGCCTCTCAGGTTCACGCCATTCTCCAGCCTCAGCCTCCCGAGTAGCTGGGACTACAGGCGCCGCCACCACGCCCAGCTGATTTTTTGTATTTTTAGTAGAGACGTGGTTTCACCGTGTTAGCCAGGATGGTCTCGATCTTCCGACCTCGTGATCCGCCCACCTCAGCCTCCCAAAGTGGCATGTGTTTCTTTTAAGATGTATGCACTTGTAACCTCATGAACTTGTGTTCTTACATGTATACATAGAAATAGTTGTGGAGACCCAGGAGGAGATGCTGTACAGTTAATGATGACCCTGAAGAAGAATTACTGTTAAAGTGAAGGACACTTCCCTCCCCAAATAAAGAAAAACACATAGGACCATATAGAAATTAAAAACCAAGAACTTCAATAAGTATATATCATTTAAATGCTGAGGATCTCTCTGCTCTAGTAGATGGCAGTAAAGGTTATGTTTTTATCTAGATAAACAAAATGTTTCTAAGAAACATCTTGTTTCCAGAACATCTTGTCAGTTGATTCTGAAAGAAAAAAGTCAGGCAGCTCAGGAAGAGTGGGCAAGAGAACAAAAACAATAGGAATTTTATCCACGAAGTAATGTGAATTTTAAAAATACACTTTGCAGAACTTAGGCATCTATATGAATATTGTCCTTCAAGCTGGCTGCTTTGTGAATACTTGTGAGGGTTAGAGGAATAAATTGTAGTTATACAAAATGTTTTCACTCCTCTTTGGGAACCACATCTAGAGGCCGTTTGTAAACCACATAATGATGTTGGCCACATTATTTATTCCACGATGCACTACAAAGAAAACAGCCTTCGGGAGTTATTTAGCCTCCATAAGTCTTTGTTTCCTCATCTGTGAAATGGGTCTAATACCTAACCTCAGTATGTTGTCATGATAGTCATGGATAATTATAATAGCTACCATTTTGAATGTGATATGATTGGATCCGGGTCTCCACCCAAAACTCATGTTCAATTGTAATCCCCAGTGTTGGAGGTGAGGCCTGGTGGGAGGTGAATGGATCATGGGTATGCATTTCTCCCTGGGTGCTGTTCTCATGATAGTGACTGAGTTCTAGTGAAATCCGGTTGTTTAAAAGTGGGTAGTACCTCCCCACTCTCTCTCTTCCTCCTGCTCCAGCCATGTGAGGTGCTTGCTCCCACTCTGCCTTCTGCCATGATTGGAAGTTTCCTGAGGCCTCCACAGAAGCAGATGCTGCCAGGCTTACTGTGCAGCCTGTGGAACTGTGATCCAGTTAAACCTGTTTTCTTTATAAATTACTCAGGCTCCAGTATTTCTCTATGGCAACGAGACAACAGATTAATACAGAGTGCTTACATCAGATCCTTCGTCCATGTCTTATTGAACCTCACAACTTTCTGAAGCAGACTACTACCATTAGAAGTCTCCATCTAACAATAGAGGAAACAGAGGCTTTGAGAGGGAAAGTAAGTTATCCTAGGTCATAATTTAGTAACTGACAGAGCCAAGAGTTGATTCCAGATATCTCTGACTCCTAAGTTCATGTCTTAATGACTGTATCATAATATCTCTCAATAATTGAACTTACCCGAGGAGGTATCTATTATGCTGTATGCACATAGTAGTTATTCAAGATTAATATATATCATACTCTCATCTCCACTCTTTTTTATAAGCCCACGGATGCTTGAGTTGATTTGGAATCGTTCTTTTCAAACGTAAAAATGACTGGAAGCAACAATCAATCTTAGATAAATTTCTTGGTGATGGCTCTGAAAACAACATACTTACGTAATTAAGGCAATCCAAACAGCACACAAGTAAACATAGGCAGGCAAGTCAACTTGCTTTTCCACTGACCTGCCTTTGTAAACAAAGATGGAAAGGTTCTCTTTCTGTTCAGCTCCTCTCATAGGAGTTTGCCAGATATAATAGAACTCTACTCTCGGTGGGTCAGTCTACCCACTGGAGCATGTAATTGGTTCTTTTTATGCATCAGACTGGTCCCTGGCGTTCATAACCTTGGTTAACTGGAGATGACTCCTGTGTCTCACTGAGTAAAGACAAAGAAGATCCTGAAGTTACATCTTCCTGAAACTGAAGGTGCAGCTTCATCTGTGATAGGAGATAGTGGCATGAGGTCTTTATAGTTTATAAGCTAAATTGATTACATTCTTATTCAAATCCTTGCAACAATAAATTCTGGGATAGTGGAAGTGACTTGGAAATAAGGAACACTTCCTAAGGGAATTGATACTTCATCACTTGGAAAAGGCATCAGGCTAGAGCAGGGCCCTTGCTCACCTTTCATGAAGGGCTGATAGTCAACAGGTAGCTTGAGTATGGCTGTGCCAGTCGTTTATGGTCAGTGGTCTCCTGGTTAGTCAGTACCTGAGTGTGATCAGTTGCTACATCTTTTGCGTATGAGTGGGTATAATGGTGCTTCTGTAGCCAAAGGTAGAATTAAGCTCAGATGAGAGTGGATTACTGGCTATGAACAGATTGTTAAAGTGTAAAATAAAAGAACTTTCAAGAGAATAAAAATTTATCAGACCTGTTATTTTAGTTATATTCTGCTAAAGGAGATATAGCTTCTACTTAGATTGGAAAAACACCTTCCAAAGTTCCCTTATTTTTCCAGCACAGAAAAAAAGCTGTTGCTACTTACGGTCGAATTCAAAAAATAAAATAAAAAGACCAGTTAAAGAAATAGTGGCAGTAACACAGCTAACAACCAGCATAGTGGGAGCCATACCAGGGGAGCAGGGAAGCAACACACATTGTGTGAGACTCTAGGAGGGCGGAAGAATTATGTCATTTGGATGGATGCAAACAGTGATTTCTGTTTTCTTCAACCAAAAAAAAAAAAAAAAATTGACAGTGAGGAGTTATAGTTTTAGGTAACTTGGGGACTTTAGAATATATATGCTGCATAATAGCTAATAGCTACACATTTTTTGTTGCAATAAAGCTTATTTTTAAAGCAATACAGTGTAAATTGGGGATGTTGTAGTCAGCATACTTGGTTGTCTTACTAGAGTTATTTCCTGGAGTAGCTAAGCGGATGTTCAAACTCAATAAAATGTGATCTCATAAAGTAAACTGGGCCATGGTTATCTTTCACTTAATTGATATGTATTTTACCAAAATCCTACATTCTAAAGCTATCCCAACTCAATTAAAAAATGAGTTACATGGCTAGGATACTGATATATTAGCCTTCATCTCAGCATCATGTAGGACATTACCTAATTTCTCTTAGGAATCGATCCTTCCTCTTTTCCAGTTTTTCCTCTTTCAATCCCACTGCTGCCATTTGTGTTTATCTGTTGATTATTGTCCCCTTTTATACCATTATGAGAAATCTAAGAGCTCATTTGGAATAAATTAAATTATTTATCAGATATGAAGTAGCTACTATGTATCACAAATTGTGCTGCATGTGGTGGAACTGAGAAAATGATCTTTAATTGTAATGTCTAGCAGAGGCAGTCCAGAGGAAGAGAGGGGTGAGGGCTTTGGAGTCAGGGAGACCTGGCCCTGTCAGATAGATTTCATGTTGTTACATTTGTAAAGTTATAAAGAAAATGATAAGGTTGTTGTGAGGCTCAGGGAACAGAGTCTGGCTCATAGTAGGTGGTCAACAAATGAGACCTTTTAAAACATAATCTAGTGTTGTTTATTGAAAAATTATGAAATGCACATTCTAGTTTAGTTCTTTAGAGATTATTCCTGAAATTTTAGTATGTTACTTTATATCCCTGAAGATCAATTGTTTAATCTGTAAAAATATGGTGCAAATAGTCAGTTCCAAGAGTATGTGATTCTAGTGACTCTATGAGCTATTTCCCTCTGGAAAATACACAATCAATATCAAAGAGGACTTTGTACAAAACTAAGACAATGGACAGAATCTAAAAATGGGACCAACAAGTGCTAGTTTCTTAGGTGTTTTACTTGTTTGTTTGTGAGATGGAGTCTTGCGCTGTCGCCCAGGCTGGTGTGTAGTGGTGCAATCTCTGCTCACTGCAATCTCTGCCTCCCGGGTTCAAGCGATTCTCCTGCCTCAGCCTCCTGAGTAACTGGAACTACAGGTGCCGGCCACCATGCCTGGCTTATTTTATTTTATTTTATTTTATATTTATTTATTTATTTATTTATTTTTATTTTTATTTTATTTTATTTTTTTAGCAGAGATGGGGTTTCACCACGTTAGCCAGGATGGTCTTGATCTCCTGACCTCATGATCCACCCGCCTCGGCCTCCCAAAGTGCTGGGATTACAGGCATGAGCCACCATGCCCGGCCTTCTAGGTGTTTTGAAGTCCAATAATATAAAGCATTCGTACAAATATGCTGCGACTTAAAAGCTGAACCAAGAAGACAATGACAAATAACAGGGCGGCATACAAGATCAATCTTTTCATACTTTCCTAACTCTCTGCTTTCTACTTGTAATCTTTTGATTTGGATGTTATGATTTTTAGCAGTGATCCTACACAAACTCCATAACAAGGTGTAATCACAGCAACAGCAAACAAAAACCAAACAGCCACAAACAATCAAAAACTATGGAGAAAAAAATTAAGTTTTCAGGAGGGTCTCATTGCTTACTGATACACAGGACAAAAAGGCACTGAGTTTATTCATTTAACAAATATACATTGCTTAATTATTATGTGCCACGCACCGTGCCAGCACATTGGGATAAACCAGATAACCATTGCTCCTGATCCATGAATCTTGGTCTGGTTTGGGTTAGGGAGGAACCCACAAACAACTACAGTACAATGTAATCAATGCTGCGAAAGAGAGATCAAGCATGACATGAGCACATGAAGAAAAACACATGTCTGGATCAGTAGTTCTCAATCACGGGCGATTTTGTCCTCCCAGGGACGCCTGACAATACATGGAGGCATGTTTGATTGTTATAACTGGGGTTGGGGGTAGGGATGTTACTTGCATCTAGCTGGTGGAGGTTGCAGGACAACCCCCTCCACATCAAAGAATTATTCATTCCACAGTGTTAACAGTGCTGAAGTGGGGAAACACTGACCTAGATGTAAGGGGCTGAAGAAGACTTCATAAAGAAAGTGATGTTTAATCTGAGAGTCGAAAGAGGAGTAGGTGTTAACGATCTATTGAATTTAGCAAGAAGGGGGTTGTTACTGACCTTGACAGGGTGCAGTTGGAAATGGTTTGAGGAGAGAGTGGGTAGTGAGAACATGGAGAGCCAAAAACAATTCTTTTAAAAAGCTTGCCTGGGAAGGAAACAGACAGTGCAGAAGCTGGAGTGGGATGGGATATGCTAATGCACAATTATGTTTGGTTTGGTTTGGTTTTAAAAATGGGCAGGATTTGAACATGCATAATGCTGATGAGAAAGAACAAGTGGAGGAGGAGATATTAAAAACAAAAGAGGAGCAGAGGAAAGTTAATAGAGTGAGGCTTCCACATACCATATGATTCCATTGATGTAAAATGTCCAAAGCAGACAGACCTAGAGAGATGGAAAGCAAGTTAACGGTACCTAGGGCTGGGGCTGGGGATGAGGGGGTTGGGGTAATGAGGAGTAACTGTTAATAGATAAACTTTTTGGAGGGTGGGGAATGAAAATTTTCTAACATGTATTGTAGTGATGGTTGTACAGCTGTGTGAATAGATTAAAAACTATCAAATTGTAGGTTAAAAACTTTTAAATAGTTTTGTTTTATGGTCTATGGGTTATATTTTAATAAAGCTGCTATTAAAAATAGAGTGAGAAAGTGAGGGTGGAGGGAATAGGATTCCTCAGAGAGGGTGAGTGGTGATTTTTACATAAGAGAAGAGAGCTCTAAGTGACAGTAGAGGAAGGGAGCGCCTGATGGATCCAGGTGGAGACCCAGCCTTAAGGTGGCAGAAAGGTGAGAAAGTCTGATGACTTTCTTGTTTGTGAAGTGAATGTATAGAATAGAGATCAAGTGAGGGTGAGTGAGGAGGTGGTGGGATGCAGATTGGAGAAGACTGTATGGTTTAGAAATAGCCGGTCCCACAAAGAGTAGCAAGCAATGAATAAGGAGTCAAAGATCTTGCCTGGGATTACCTAGAGACTGAATTTGGAGACCATGACTTTATAGTGGCCTTAATCTAGCAGACCATGTTATTAGGTTGGTGCAAAGTTATCTGTGATGATTGCCATTAAAAGTGCATTCACAGTACTTTTCATGGCAAAAATCGCAATTACCTTTGCATCAACCTAATAATATGCAAGACTTGTAGACCTAACATTTAAAGAACAGGCAGCAGCTATGAAGGACTCAGACTCAAGATCGCCTCAAGTCAGTACCCAATGATAGTGGGATGGGTGCACTGGGGATAATGGCAAGAGTGAGTTTGAAGTGGTAATCCACAAATTTAAACTGTACAGGGAAAGCAGTTCCAAATTTCATTTGTAGAATAGGCCAGTTTCTTATGGCATATTGTATATTTGATTATAGTTCAGATTTTTGCCATGCATTACAATGATAAAATATGTTTGCATATTTTATTTTGTCTTACTTATATAATGTCTTAGTGTCCTTGGGCTGCTATAACAAAAAAAAAACCCATTTATTATGGCATTTATCAACAACAATAATTTATTTCTCACAGTTCTGGAGGCTAGGAAGTTTAAGATCAAACTGCTGGCAGATGTGATATCTGGTGAGAGCCTGTTTCCTGGTACACAGATGGCAACTTCTCTCTGAATCCTTACATGATTGAAGGGGCAAGGCAGATTGCTGGGGCCTCTTTTATAAGGACACCATTACCACGTATGAGTGCTCTGCCCTCGTGACCTAAATATCTCCCAACAGTCCCACCTCCGGACGGGAACAGATTGGTGATTTGATTTCAATCTATGAATTGTGGGCAGACACAAACATTCAAAGTAGAGTAAGTAATGTCTATAACGTTTTATGTATATCATTACAAGATACAAAAAAGACAGCTCTTTTTTTTAACTCCTGCGCATCTACTCTCCCCCACACGCATGCATGTGCACACACAGTCTTGTTCACAGTGGATGTTTAATAGCTGATATACAACAGCTTTGCTGAACGCAGGTGACTTACATAAGCTTAGAACTCAGTATCAAACTGCCTACATTTAAGTTGTAGTTGTATCTCTTCAAGTGTGTAGATTGGGGCAAGTTATTTCACCACTCTCGACATTGATTTCTTCCTCTTTAAAACAAGGTATGTCACCTATCCTGATTTTTGTTTATTCATAGGTGTTTTTTTTAGAAGGATTGCTATTCAGAAGCAGGGGATACTTTTCCATCATTCTCTCTAGCTGCTGCCTTACCGTGTGGTCTAGTCCCTCTGCTTCTGGACACAGTATTTCATCTTTGTTCTTCTTCATAAATTTGCCAATCACCTGATAAACTAAAGGAGATGTATTGTTTTGAACTAAAAGGGAGTTGCTACACAGCATTAAGATACACATCAAGTGAACAAGTCCCAGCTGAGCACTCGTTAAATCATCAGGCTTTCCCCAAGGTCTTGCTCTCTTTGTGATAATTGATGCACAGCTGTCATTGGCCCAGGACCAGGCCTCCAGCATGTAGCCAAGAAAAGGAAATCAGAAGCTGGTGCTTTGCTAGTGTGATGATATAGTAAGCTATACACCCTCATCTAGACTTTTCTGACCTGTTTCTTTATGGGTAGGCATGGAAAACACTCATTCAACATGGACTAGGTTTTTCACTGGTGATTCCAAGCATGTAATAACATTGCTGTTTCATTAAAGGGAAAGCAAGATAAGAGAGATGTATTCAGCCATGGGCGGGACTGTGGAACAAGGCAAAGAAGGAGTTATCTTCAGCCACGGGGATACTGGTTGGCATTCCAAGCAGGCAGGCTTGGTCTCTAATAGAGAGCCAAGGAGACGCGTAGCAACCAAAGACAGCAGAGTGAACAAGAATAATATGTCACCATTGATTGTCTTGTATGGATGTTACTTTTCACTAAAAGCTAGGGTTATTTCCCTGGTTATAACAGCCCAGTTTGGGGGCAATAGGGTAGATGTGTCTTTCTAGGCACTTAAAATGACTAATGACATCTTTTGTGTCTCCCTGTGTGGATGTGTGTGTGCACTAGAAATGTGAGACAGTCTTCACGGAATAAAGTATGTGAAAACACGTTATAAAAGGCAGAACATTATAAACTTGTGATGGACTGTTGTTTTTAATTGAATTGAATCCTCCATACATCCGCTTCACTTTTTTTATGCCATTCTCCTGTCCCTATGCTTAGCTAGTTTCTAATGCGTTAATTAATAACAGCTAGAGTCATAATCCCTTCCTGGGGTGCAAGAATATATATATATACCCACACATATATATATATTCTCATTTAAGTATTATTTAAGTGTAATTACTATTCTTTTAAAATATGAAAGTAATATATGCTTATTATAAAAATCGGAAAATGCATAAAATAATGAAGAAAATTATATTATCTATAATCTCTCTGCATCAAGATAATCATTTATTTGTCATTGCTTTCAGCTCTTTTACTATACATACTAGGATATAAAACATATATATTTCATATGTTGTGATCATCCTGCATATTATTTTTGAATATTCCTTTTCCATTTAAGTTTATATGAAGGGTTTTATCTTGTGATTAAATGTTCCTCAAAAATACTTTAATGGATTCACAAGAGTTCATTACATGAACATAACTTAAAAACTAACTCCTGAAAACAACATTTTATTGTTTCAATTTTCATCATTATTTTAAAAATCTAATATATTTTTATCATAAAGCTTTGGTTTATTTTGTTTTGTTTTCTTAAATTTCTACTTTTATTTTTTAGGATCATGCCTCAAAATGATATTATAAATTGATGGGTTGTGCATATGTCTATGTATTTAGTAGAACTCTCTTGAAAGTACAAATGACTTAATAGAGAATGTAAAACCTTATGCATTTTGTCAAGAGCAGCAGTAAGGACGATGTGTGGTAATGACAATCTCCCATACTGTTCAAGTTACATGCTACCCATCAAAGAAAGCATATTCTACATCTTTAGCATGATCCAAGTATAATTGACTTAATTGAAAATTTTGTTCTTTAAAAACTCTGTATTTTCTTGGTATGACTTGAAGTCTTCTCAATCAATGAGTTCACTTTGGATAAATTATTATAGGAACCTGGTTTATATATCAACACACTCATTGTACTATCCTCTTCCTGGACATTCAATCTTTCTACTACTGGGAGCATATGAACTTGTATTATTTACTGTTTGTAGGTTTCCCTATATACTTTCAGACTTATGACTCCTAAAGGCGATAGAATGTGTTACTTGTTTATTATGATAGCCTCTGGCTGGATTTAGAAGCTACATATCAACAGAGTAAATACTATTTTAAAATATTTCCATATTGTATCTGTATTTTGGTATTATGTTGATGATTTTCAGTTGTTCAAGGTTAAAGAGGTTAAACATCCCATGTACTCCTGAACCACCCATATCTCCCACATATACATTGTTTGATAAAGCATAAAACCAAACAAATAAAGATGTGGGAAAATGAGAATACTGGCATTCTTGGCCTGTTATTTAATGACTCTACCAAGGTAACTCTAATTTTTGACATTTTTCCTTCCCCTAGGCTGGTTCTGCTACTGAACTCAGCAGGCTAATCACGCTTGACCTATCCATGCAGAGGTATAATGTCATTAAAATGATTGAGGGGGTACACATACCTCAAACACGACAGTGGTGATGGCTTCCTCACATGACATGTTGCTCCTGAAATAATTTTGAGATTGTTTCTCTATTATCACAACAGAGCCCTGACGTATGTTTCACAATCCGGTTAGCTTCTTACCGGGACCTTGAACAATTATCTTATTTTAGTCAGTTACAACACCTTTTCCCTGATGCACCATTGGATTGATGCAGGAGGATGTAATTATGTGAAATTGAGACAGCAAAGGCCCCAAATGAATCAGCAGCTTATTCTACTGATACAGGGTACAGGGAAGCTTCTTTTGTGTTTTCCTGGCCATTTGAATTCTGCTGTTTGCTGTTCTCTCCAACTTTGCTTCTTTGATCCAGAGTGTATATGCCTGCTCTGCTTTTGTTAACTCAATGCCTGCTGGACCTTGCCTTGTCTCAGTCTTCAGAATATGGATCTGAAGACTGGATCACAAAGACAGATCATGCTGAGGCTGGGGAGGCGTATCTGATCTCTGGGTTTGAGTCCTGGTTAGTAACAGAAGGACTTTAGAGCAGCACTAAAATCTCATTCACGGCATGAAACAAAGTCAGAGTTGAGCCATAGTCAGACATTAAATCAAAGTGTCAGATGTGACAAATCTGAGCAAGGCCGTGCATGAGAGGATGAGTGTTCTTGAGCAAAAGGGAAGTCTAAATCTGTAGGGTTGACAAAGAAGTAAATATGCTGAAATGAGGGAGAGCCCAGGGGTAGGTATAAACCATTATTCTTGGACTGTGCCTTGCTGTGGTACAACAACTGGTAAATTTTGACATCCCTTGCTCTGCTAAAGTTCCTAGTTGGTCTTTAAGGCACACTGTTTTGAAACCTGTGCCTGTCAATCCTAAGCCTAGTAGTTCTACTAAGATTCAATAGCAGTATCAAACCAGCCACATGGTTTCAGTAGACGACAGAAGGCTGTAGTGAAAATGAAAACAGAGGCGGTTTCAAGTTAAAGGCTATTCCTGGGCTGGTTGCTGCAGATGCTGTGGATCTGTTGTTATATGTGGTTCAGCCATTGTCCATTTGTATATTCAGTCTCTCAACATACATATATTCTAAATTCTTGTCAGGCAATTGTGGTGGATTCATATCTTCATATGAATTAATTTCAGTTAAACTACTTCAATGCTAGGGGCAATGCCTCTCTTCAAAGGACTTTATAATCTGGTGGGAAGAATAAATAAGCATTGCACAGTAAATTCCACAAACAAAATGCTCTAGGAATCCAAGTATGCATGATCATACCTAGTTTTGTTGATTGGATAAATTAAAAAGGGCTTCACAGGCAGATCGCATTTGAAATGAGCCTTTAAGAATGCGAAAACACCTCTGTAAAATGGGGTGGGTAAAGAATTGCGGAGATGGCCTCAAAGAAAACAGTGGAGTAGGGAAGTAGGAACGCAAAGACAAATTTACTGACTCCACTAGGTTATACTGATCTGAGCAACTCTGTTTTGAATTATGTTATAGATTCTTAACTGCTACCCTGCAACTTTTCTTATTCTGAATTTCATTCCCCTCTTTATGTTGTTCTGTTCTGATCCCAACCATTACCTGTCATTTTTTTGTATGAAAGTGTGCTAAATGGTAAGATTCCAATTATCTAATACTGCTTAGAGATAGTCTTACGAAACCATTCCCAGAAAGAACCTGAAGATTTTCAAAGTATTCCACTAGTGTGAGAGTCTGGAACTATAAAAGTCCAGATAGTGAATATTTTTGGCTTTACAGGTTTTACAGTCTCTGTTGCAACTACTTAACGTTGCCACTGTAGCACAAAAGTTGTAAAGAATTGGTGCAAACAGAGTTGGCCTCATAGTGGGCTGACTTTGGCTCACGGCATGGATTGTTTGCTGATCCATCTATTAGTGGATGGATATTTCTGAAGAGAGATTGGCTTTGTTAAAGCAGATATTGGAATTGAGATAATGCCAAAGTACTGGAGACATTTGGGAAATAGTCCAAATATATGTACCACTTGTCTTCATAGAACCTTATCTCTGTACTTTTTTTTTTTTTTTAAAACAAAATACACAGTTTCTTATTCAGAGAAAAAGGGTTAGAATATTTTTTCTCTTGTGAGACATAAATGTAACTTAGTTATAATGCATGTAACAAATGTTTACTGGGCCTCTACTGCTGCTGTGGATACCCAGAAGAGTAAGTCTTGACTCCTTGCACATTTACACCTTTAAAGATCTTATAGATTAATAGTAGAACAAGGTAAGCACTAAGATAGAAGCACACACACACAATTTATGAATATTTATGGTAAGAAGAGATTATGCAAATGGACCCCACCATTTTTTTCCTTCATGAGCACTTGAGATGCAATTCAAAGTCTAGGTAAAATTAATGAGTGAAAACATGAAGTATTAAACATTTAGACAAGAAAGTTAAGATATCTGGGAAACAGTGTATAGTCTGCTTTAAATTTTACTCAGATCTCTAAATCTATCACATCCCAACTTTCCTCTTGACTTTTCCCTGGACTTAAGTTCTACTCATTAACCAATATACATAATATTGCTTAGGTATATTTGTACCAAACTGTTCCCAGAAAGGATTCAAAGAAAACCACCATCTCATCATTTTCTCAGCTTAGAAGACTAGTATGTCTCCTTTTTTCAACTCATCAACTTATTTTACTTGCATTCCAAATTTTGCTTACATCAGAATATAAAATATGTTTTTAATTCTTCAACCTTTCTCCATCTACGCTTCCACCAATTAGTCCCAAGCACAGGACTCACATGCTTGGACTCCTGGACTAGTCTCCTAATGATTCTTACCACTTCCATTCTTGCTCTGTTCTAATCCCTTCCTTACATAATTGTCAGAATAATAGTTTTTAAAATCATAAAGTAGACTGCTTTAATGCCTTACCGGAAACCCTTTAGGAGCTCCCAATTACGGTCAGGCAAACAACCAGACTTTCAGCTCTGCACGTCTTCAGCAGTCTTCCCTGCCCTCAAATGTAATCTTTCTTTCCTTTGGAGCACTTTCGTTGTCACTTTTGCATGATTGATTCCTTGGCTTTTTTCAGATCTTATGTTAATTTTTAACCCTTTAGGGACTCTTTCTCTGATCATCTTATTATAGAAGATTGCTTGTTCATGGATTTCATGACAACACATATTGCTTAACTCTTCTATTAGCCTGAATCACTGAAGGCAGAAATAGGTTGTTTGGTTCACTGTCGATATATAGCACCTAGTAGTACGGTGCCTGCCAGTATAGGTATTTATTCAAACGGTTATTCAATAGTTATTTCTTGAGAACAGTCAGGACAGTTACAAATGCAGTTTGGGAGAGTGAGGTATTGAGGAGTGATTGATGCAGATTTGGCCATCACTTGCATAGAGGTGATTGATGGTTGAGATTACAAAAGTGGATGATATTTTCAAAGAAGATAAGAAATGTTGAGAAATAATTTAGAATGCTCTGGGTAACTTAGAGTAGGTTATCTAACCACTTTTTCTTTATTTTTTTTTTTGTCTCTAACATATGTATAATATGATGGCCTCTATGTATGTATGCTATCATGTCTCTAATATATGCATAATAATAGTACCTTAGGTAACTAAGTCACCTTCATAGGACCTGGCACGTTAAGTACTCTCGGAGGACCTGACATATAGTAGGGTCTCAATAAACATCTATTCCTTGTCCTTTCTCATTCTAAACTACTACACTCTCATGAAATATAAAATAAACAAATATAAGATCTCAGGTATGCTTTTTAAAAATAGTAAAATCTCCTTCAACAAACATTCAACAAGCACTAATTTATCATCTTTTGTGAATAACAGGTTTGATGCCAACTGCTGAGAGTATTTTTAAAAAGGAGTTTATGGTTTGGAGGAGCATACAGACTTTGGAGAGAAAAAAAATGGGTGATTAAAATGTAGTAAGCATAGAGGCAAGGGTGCAAAATGAACACAGAGAAAAGGGGTTTGCTCTTTTTAAGAACATGGATATTTCAGAGGGATTCAGCGTGGTCCTGCAAGTTCTTGAATCTCTTCCTTAGGCCTTTACTAGGATGCCACATGGTACAATTTACTTAACTCCTCTGAACATCATTCCCCACCTGTAGAGTAAAAATAAGAATCACATCTTTCAAGGTTGTTGTTAGGTGTCACATAGATTAAGGTAAATGACTTGATCTATTCTAAAATGCTTTAAGTGAGGATCTACCGTGGTGAGTCAAAGGGAATCTGAAATAAAGCAACTGCAGTTGGTAAACGGCTTATCAAATAGTTTCAGCCCAACGGGAATTACAGAACTCTCCTCACCTACCCATATGATCTAAGGTTTCCACCATCATGAGAATACTTAGTTATAAATAAAATCATAGAACTGAAATTCTTTTATTATTATTATTATACTTTAAGTTCTAGAGTACATGTGCATAACGTGCAGGTTTGTTACATATGTATACTTGTGCCATGTTGGTGTGCTGCACCCATCAAATCGTCAGCACCCATCAACTCGTCCTTTACATCAGGTATAACTCCCATGCTTAATTAAATAGAATATTTAGGCATGCTACTCTTTAGAGGATAAAGAAAGTGATAAGAAAGTAAACTGATAATAGGGAATCAGTAAGAAAAATAACTCCAGGCTATGTCTTGGAGATAGTAGACATTTCAGATCAATCTTTCCTATCTTTTTTACTTACTTTCTATGCTACACACAGAGAGCATATTTAGAAAGATGAACCTTAGGCAGCATAAAAGCATCATCCAAGAACATTTCTTTCATGTTCATTATACACACTCTACAGCAAAGGCTGGAAAATGGGTGGCTATATTTAGCACAGACTTCTGAACAACACAGTCTAGAAAAATACTATACTAATCAATTTTTAGGTAAAAACTTTAATTTATCATCCACTCAATATTAACGGTGAAGTGTTGCAACAGAGATTAATTTTAGACAGCTTGGAAAAGAAAAAGAATCTGCATCACTTGATTCCAAATTAGACCTCCTGTGGTTTTTATGCAAGCAGGTTTTAAAAACATATTCATTTTAATATTAACAAAATATTATCATTTACATAAATTACTATTTAAGTATAATTTCTGGGTAAAATTGTTAGAGTGAACATCTTTGACAAATGAATGATATAGCAATCTTGAAGCAATAGGTAACTTTCTTTTGAAATTCTGACTAATGTCACTGGAATTTCTTGGCTATCTCTTGTATTTTCACATGTCAATCACATAATAATGTTCACTGATTTTTATTTTTCTTATTTCGTGCTTCCTACCTTTTTTTTTTTCTTAAATAATAATGCTCTTTACCATTACCAAGTGTAGTTTGAAAGTTTTTGTGAATGATATCTATTTAAGGCAAAAGGAATCCTGAATTTGGCAACTTTCTAATTGAATTAATATTAAGTGAATTTATATTTTGTAGAATCATGGCAGCAAAATTCAGCCAGTTATTCCAGCAGGTGGCTCCCTAGTACTGCCTGCTGATTTATGAGTTTGTGTTCAAAGAATTGTCAGCATAAGCAGTGAAAATTCGGATGTAGAATTTTAAATGTGCATGAGTTCTCCTGCCTTTCAGATTCTAATGAACTGCAGCCCAATGCCAGTTTGCCACATGGTTTCACTGTTGCTACAGTCTCTTCATGTAAGAAGCAAATGGCACAGAGAAGTTTGCTAACAAATTCAACAAAATTGTAACTAAATAGCTACCTTTGTGACTGTTTAACAGGACTTAATTGACTAGATACGTTGTAAAAATAGGGATAATAAATGGCCTGGGAATTGTATCCCTCCTGGTTGTTTATTGCTGAAGCAAAAGATTCTCTCAGCAGTGTGCATTGTTATAAATCATTAAGAGGAAAAGAGAAGTGATGGAACCAAGATTAGAGACTGCATGTTACCACTGATGAATGCTTTTGTGTCTCTGCCCTAATCCCTTAATAAAGACATTTATAGATAATATAATGCATTTGTACTTTGATAATTTCCTCATTATTTCATTAGAGACAATGTTGCAGAGTAGAGTCAGAAGGGTAAAAATAAGAATTCTATTTCAGGTCTAGCAATTATTAACTACATAACCTGGGGCAACCTACTGAACTTGGTTTTTCATTTGCAAGTGGAGTTCTCTAGATGGCAAATATCCATCTAGAGAATTGTTGGAAAAATTAGAGACAAGTTCTATAAAATTCTTGGAATACATTAGATGCTCAACACATTATACTTATTATTTTCATAAGCAATCATATTTAATCCTTACCACAATCCTATTTTTTCTGCAATGTATTGTTATTTCAACTAGCTTTGAAATGTGCAGAGCCAAACATTAATTCCATTTACTGATGACAAAAAAAAAAAAAAATCACATAGTTTAAAAGAGTCTCTTCTAATAACACAACTAGTTTTTCTATGGTCCATTATTATGTTACTGTCAAGCAGAAATCAGCAAATCTGGAGATAAATACTGGGTTGACTACTGTGTTTTCAATCTAAGAAATTGTTTCTTTTTTCATCTCAATAGTTGCAAGCAATCACAGGGATATTTAAGAAAATACATTTTAGCTTTGGGAAGACAAAGAAATTAACACAAACAATTGCTCAGATTGACAAGTTTTTAGAACTACCATTTTTTAAATTTGCTACCATTTTATTGAAGGCAGCAACAGTCATTGTTGAGACAATTCAGGCATGAGCTACATCGGAAAGTTCAGCCTCAACATTATAACAATTTAGGTAGAAGTTTTTATGTTCTGAATTTTCTCTTAAATAGCAACTTTTTGATAAATAAATATAATCAGATGTAAGTCAGCAGCTACTTTTTAAAAGTTTTTATATTCATGTGTATGAAGAGAATTTTCTTAATCACCTTTCTCGCAACTAAAGTATTTTAATTTCTATTTTTTCCTCTTTAACTTTTTCACTTTTGAAAATTAATTTTTAACTAATAAGTTTAAAATTGGAAAATGTGGCCGTGCACGGTGGCTCACGCCTATAATGCCAACACTTTGGGAGGCTGAGGGCGGGGGATCACGAGGTCAAGAGATCAATACTATCCTGGCAAATATGGTGAAACCTTTCCGTCTCTATTAAAAATACACAAATTAGCTGAGCATGGTGGCGTGTGCCTGTAGTCCCAGCTACTCTGGAGGCTGACGGGGGAGAATCACTTGAACCCAGGAGGCGGAGGTTGCAGTGAGCCGAGATTACACCACTGCACTCCAGCTTGGCAACAGAGTGAGACTCTGTCTCAAAAATAAAATAAAATAAAAAGTAAAATTGGAAAATGAAAGAAAATAGACTTTGGGAAGTCAAGAAACATTTTTTAAAACTTTTTATTATGAAAAATTTCAAACGCACAATAATAGAAGATAAAAATAAACCTGCATGTACGCTTCATGTTTTCAACACTTACTATTTTATCAATCTTCTTCCTTTGTTGGCTATGGTTTAATTAAGCCTACTGTATATTTCGTATGTGATAGAGTATTTAAATGTGCAAGTCAACATATGATTGATGATTGTAACACAAATAGAAAGCTGTCTTGTGTTCTCAGATTATCTGTACTAAATACCTTCAATTCATTGTGAATCTCCTTCCTAGTACTTTGCCTCAAAGCTTAAATTCACCTGCAGGAGATAATCGGACACTGTATTTTTCAATACAATAATCAACCTGTGCCTCATACAATTAATCCTAAGTATGTTTCTCCTTCTAGTATCACATGCTTCTTAGATAAAGTCCTTTTCTAAGTAGAAGGGTTGTATTGTTAATTCAGAATAATATTGTGTATTTTCAGAAAGCAGTGTATTTTTCTAGGAAAAATCTCAGAGCCAATAGTCCATAGTGGATAAAAGCTGCTTCTTATTCATGAAGCTAATGCTAAATGTATGTGAATAATTTATCTTTTTTGCTGCACTTAATAGCAACAAATTTCTTTTATAACTGAATGCTATATATGGAAACTTTTTTTGTCCTGCTACTTAGTACATTAAGGAAAACAAAAAGGAGTTGTTATCCCTTTGTATTACCAGCGGTGATAACAGTATTTCTTATTTATGTTGAGGTGAAGTAGTATAATGAGTTACATTTGGGTTTAGTTATGCGGGTTTGCATCTAAACTCTATTCCTTATTTACTATTGTGTTTAAGGTCTTCCATCTGCTGTGTCTCATTTTGACTCCCTGTATATGATGACATGCTTATTATTGTATGTATATGTAATATACATTTATATGCAGATAAATATTTATATACATATATTATTTATATATTTTGTTTTTAGGCTAGGTATAAGGCACATACAGTAATGGGTATATCATTATATAGAGAGAGTCAAAGGAGACACAGAAGACACAGAAGAAATATATATATATATATTTGAAATGTTCAAATATATTCTATAGGCCAAACTAATTAATAGCATACCTATTGTAACACTATTTTCGCAATTTACTATTATATGTATAGTACATATATATTATATATTGTATACATATATAATATGTATTAGACACGTGTATAATATGTACATATTATACACATATGTATGAATTTATATATATATATATATATATATGAATGAAAGCTCTTAAGTTCAAGCTTCTGTGGTGAATGTCAGAATGGAACTTGGAGGAACTTGGGGATGAAAAATTAGGAAGAAAGTAGCAAAAGAACCTGTTGCTTTCGAATGAAAAAAAAAACAAAAATGATCTAACTCTGGATTTAAAGGGAGGAATCAGAACAACTTACCAGACCAAGACAAAAAGGCACCAAAATCATACTCTGGAAAGGAACTGGAATTTCTTTGAATGGCTTCTGTGGAATTTTTCCAGTAATATTTGCTTTACTAAAAGATAACCTGTATGAAACAAAAACAATTATGTTCGAGTACAAGAAGTTGAAGCTGTCTAGTAGTAGCTGGGCCCTTTTTCTTAACCTGATCGAGTATTCGGCATACATTTTACCACGGATTTCTTGAAGGTAGACGCTATGATCGTCACCTTACTTTTTAAATGTAATACTAAGTCACCACAAGGGGAAGTCCTTGATGCTACTTTTTTCAGGGATACATCTAGAATTAAATTAATTCCTGGTAGAGTGTTCACAGGAAACTTCACAAATCAAATCACTTGATCCAAAGGATCTCAGTTGCTTAGTGTGTATCAGTCCTCTGATTTATATCACATGCCATCAGAAACAAGAAGTTTATACCCAGGCATTACTTTATGTTTGAAGAAAAATAGTAAAGCAGGAAAGAAGTGATTCATGTCCGGTATACACTCCAGTATGAAGCAAAGTTGTAGCTTTTTCAGAAACTTAACTCTGTCTGAACTGAGGCTCAGGACTTTGTCAAAGTAATTTGTTTTTCCTTTTCTGACATCAATTTTTTTTTTTTTACTAAATACACAGATTTAATTCTAGAGCATCCAAGTTAATGCTTAAACGAGAAAAGCCAAATGTAAAATAAATAAAACCAAAATAAAAAAGTTACAACTTTTCCGCTTAGATGAACTTTCTCCATTTTTATTCCACACAGATCTTTGCATTCTTTATTTCTGGTCTTATTTCCAACCCATTCTCTGGTTTTAAATGCTTGATATTTAAGTTTTAGTTCAGTGTAATCTGCGGAGAGGTTACTGAAGTCATGCAGTGGTAACATCTACATATCTTCTTGAAAGTATACATGGTTATTGTTACCAGGTAAATAGTTCATTTGTCTAGAAGCTCTTCAATATCTGTATTCTGTAGGCCAAACTAATTAATAGCACACCTATTGTAACACTATTGTCTCAATTTACTATACCATGAAAAGTTATCAATACATTCATTTTGTTAATTTTTTATTCATGCAAGAAGTATTTATTTAGCAACTACTGTGAGTCAAACAATGTTTTAGTGGTTGGAAAATCATAACTTCAATGCAGTGTCAAGGACATGGGTTTGGATGTCATATAACTTAATGGTAAAAATGGTAGCTGTGTAATTTGATGCCAGTGACAACTTTTCTGAGTCTGAATTTCTTCACGCAAAATATTGGTATAATAGTATCCCTTTTCAATAGATTCTTCTAAAGATTAAATAATTTGTGAAAAATATTATGATCATAAAAAGCACGTAGTGAAGACTCAGTGATATTGGTTCCCTTTGCTACAGCATAAGATCTAACACAGACCACCTGCTTTTGAGATTGTGACATATTTTCCAGGGAAACAGTTATAGAATTACAGATAATTAGGATACAATGTGAAAAATATCCCAATAGAGGTATATATATGCAATGTGCCAAGGAGAATATAAACAGATGGATCTGCTCCTTCTTGAAAGACCCAGAAGAGATATGCCAAACAAATATTTCAAGTAGAGAATGTGGACGGTTATCTGTTATTTTGAGTTGCCATTAATACACTTTGTATATAATTCTATAGTAGCACTTGCCTATACCATGTGGTGTGTTTCTTAATATACTTATCTCCCTTTTGTCTGTTCACTTCCTTAAGTTACTAAGTATGGCTATTTGTTTTAATATTTCTAGCACCTGGCATAATACATGGTACACAGCATATATTGTCAAATATTTTGTTATAGCGATAACTGTCCCAAAACACAAAGGTCAGAAGTTATAGGTTATGTTCAGGAAACAGTGATAGTATTTTTAGCCACGTAGGAAGAGTAGAGGCCAAACTGGGAAAGGTCGTGAATGCCATAGTAAGAATTTAAAGTCAGTCTTGCAGGTATTGACTAGCCATTGACAATTCTTAACTGGGGAGGGCTAAAGCTTTAGTAAGCAAAGAAAGTAGAAAATACAGTTCTCCATTTTATTAAATTATTACTTTATTTAAGTTAAGAATATATGGGATCAATTTACAAAGCTCTGCTTTTCTTAATTTAACAACTCCCTGTTAAAGTGCCTAAATTATGTTTAGTTGTTTTACTTTGCATAAAGATCTAGGGTGGCTGGCTTGGACAAAATTATTTTTATACAAATATAATATTGATTTTTTTATACGGGACAAGCATAACTGATGCAGGAGCACAGATTCAAATTGGAATCTAATTAGAAGGCAAGGAGTAAAAACTAAAATGTACATTTGCAATTATATCCAAAGTGTACTTTAATTACAATCTTTGCTCACATCAGACTACAGTCACGATAATTTGGTCTCTGTGCCCTAGATTCATTGGATGTTCTCAGGGTGCATGTGACAAACGAAACTAAAAACACCTGTGAAAGATCTAGCAGTCTTTTGGAGTCCAGGTGACAATTTTAGGAACATGTATTTCTGCTTGTTTCTTAAAGAGCAAAAAGTTGATGAAATTCCCCTTTTCTAGGAGAAATTGTATTTTTTATTCTATTGTGGCAGATTGAATGCTGATGTATATATAGCAATTGTTCTCATTTTGGTAGTATTAACACTATCTTTGGAGCTGTTCAGTGCCTCTGATATTTTCAAACATCTATGAATTCACAGTGAATAGGACTGTTTCATAGACATTAGTGTTCATAATGAGAAAAAGTCACATATTAAGCTGAGTATGGTTGTTTATTTAAAACCAGATCAGTTACAGAGAGCTTGGCTGGGCGCGGTGGCTTACGCCTGTGATTTCAGCACTTTGGGAGGCTGAGGTGGGTAGATCAATTGAGGTCAGGAGCTCAAGACCAGCCTGGCCAACATAGTGAAACCCTCATCTCTACTAAAAAACAAAAAGTAGCTGGGTGTGGTAACGTGTGCCTGTAATCTCAGCTACTTGGGAGGCTGAGGCAGGAGAATCGCTTGAACCCAGGAGGCGGAGATTGCAGTGAGCCAAGATTGCATCACTGCACTCCAGCCCGGGTGACAGAGCAGACAGAGCAAGACTCTGACACACACACACACACACACACACACACACACACACACACACACACAGAGGCAAGAGAGAGAACAACTTAGTGCCATTCAAAGCACTCAGAGAAAGGGGTTATTAGAAATGCTATAACATGCCGGGCGCGGTGGCTCACGCCTGTAATCCCAGCACTTTGGGAGGCCGAGGCGGGCGGATCACAAGGTCAGGAGATCGAGACCACTGTGAAACGCCGTCTCTACTAAAAATACAAAAAATTAGCCAGGCGCGGTGGCGGGCGCCTGTAGTCCCAGCTACTCAGGAGGCTGAGGCAGGAGAATGGCGTAAACCCAGGAGGCGGAGCTTGCAGTGAGCCGAGATCGCGCCACTGCATTCCAGCCTGGGCGACAGAGCGAGACTCCGTCTCAAAAAAAAAAAAAAAAGAAATGCTATAACATTCTTTTTCTTCCATGACTAGTCACTTTCAGGATTTTAAAAGAATGAGATGCTCAAGAATTAGTGTAAGACAAAACTGAGAAATGGAAATTGATGTTGCCTTAATGCAGATTTTTGAAAAATCAGTTAAGTAAAATCTAAAGTTCTGAAAGATTGGTTTCTAAAGAGTTGGGCCAATTTAAGAATGGTATGATGGACAAAGTATGCATTTTTATAGTTTTAGAAACACGCACTTACATAATGATAGACTCAGAAGTAATCCTTGTGACCGAGTTCAAATCCCTAACTAATACAAGCATTGCATTTAGAGTCTTTATGGCTCTACATTTGGACGTCTATCTTTGACAATGATGGAGGAACTCCCTTCCACCACTGCATGGGGAAGCTTATTTCATTTTTGTAAAACTCAAGCTTTGAAGAATGTTATTTTACACTCTGGAGGGCACACGTCAAGCCCACAATAGTGGTTACCTTTGGCCGAAGGCAATATAAGGGTAGGGATTGGGCATAGTATTTAAAAGGGACTTTTGTTTTAACTGAAGTGTTTCATCTTTTAAATTTACTGCTTTTTTGTGTAAACTATCTAATTAAAATAGATTTTATATAGGCTTTTTTTTTCTGTTAATCAAAATTATTCTCCTTTTAGTTTCTACAGTTTTATTTTAAAACTAAAATAAGTGGCCAGGCACAGTGGCTCAGGCCTGTAATCCCAGCACTTTGGGAGGCCGAGGCGGGCAGATCACGAGGTCAGGAGATTGAGACCATCCTGGCTAACACAGTGAAACCCCGTCTGTACTAAAAGTACAAAAAAATTAGCCAGGCGTGGTGGCGGGTGCTTGTAGTCCCAGCTACACGGGAGATTGAGGCAGGAGAATGGCGTGAACCCGGGAGGCGGAGCTTGCAGTGAGCCAAGATCCTGCCACTGCACTCCAGTCTGGGCTGTTGACAGAGCGAGACTCCGTCTCAAAAAAATAAATAAATAAATAAAATAAATAAGTACATGCCCATTTTATCTTTAACATTTTTAAGGTTTAAAATTTTTTAATTATTACGGGTACATAACAGTAATATATATAATATATATTTATATATTTTATATATTTTATATAAATATGTATTTATTATGTAATATATAATATATATTATGCTATATATAGTATGAACTACATATTTATATATAATGTTATATAATAATATTAATATAATATATTAATATTAAATAATATTAAATAATAATATAATATATACATATAGTGCATACAATGTGTAATGATCTGATCAGGATAATTGGGGTATCCATCACCTCAAGCATTTATTATTTCTTTGCGTTAAGAACTTTCCAATTCTACTCTTTTAGTTACTTTAAAATACACAAATTGTTGTTAAATATAGTTATTCTATTGTGCTACTGAATAGTAGGTAATATCTATTCCAACTGTAGTTTTGTACCCATTAACCATTCCCACTTTGTCCTCTGCCTCCCTGCTACCTTTCCCAGTCTCTGGTGACCATCATTCTAATCTCTATCTTTGTGAGTCCAAGTTTTAAAATGTTTAACTCCCACGTGAGTGAGAATATGCAATATTTGTCTTTCTGCATGTTGCTTATTTCACCTAACACAATGTCTTCCAGTTCTGTTCATTTTATTGCAAAGGACACGATCTCATTCTTTTTTTATAGCTGAATAACATTTCATTGTATATGTGTTTGACATTTTCTTTTTTTTCATTAATTTATATTTTTGAGATGGAGTATTGCTCTGTCGCGACATTTCTTTATCCTTTCATCCACTAATGGACACTTAGGTTGGTTCCATATGTTGGCTATTGCGAATAGTGCCAAATAAACATGGGAGTCCACATATCTCTTTGTTTTACTGATTTCTTTTCTAGTGAATATATACCCAGCAGTGGGATTGTTGAATTATATGGTAGTTTTATTTTTAGTTTTTTGAGGAACTTCTAATACTGTTCTCCACAGTGACTGTACTAATTTATATTCCCACCAACAGTCTACACATGTTCCCCTTTCTCCCTATTCTCATCAACGTTTGTTATTGCATGTCTTTGTACAAAAGCTGTTTTGAGAGGGGTGAGATGATGTCATTAAAATTTTAATTTGCATTTCTCTGATGATTGGTGATGTTGAACATTTTTTCATATGCCTGTTTGCCATTTGTATGTGTTCTTTTGGGTGAAGTCCATTTAGATCTTTTGCCCACGTTTAGATGCCTTATTTAATTTTTCCTGTGGAATTGTTTAAGTTTCTTATTAATCCCCAGCATATGCCAATTTCAAAATGGTAGCATTTCAAATATATAAAAATAGCTGTAACTTCTTTCAAATTATTCCAGGGGAAATATTTTCCTTTTATTTAACTATTCTTTAAGTTTGTCATAACAAATATTTGTTAAATAAGAATAAGTTATTGTTTTTAAAAAGATATTTTTGTCCAATAAAATGTGCCTAAAAACAAAAAGTTGTAATAAATGACATGATCAGTGACTGCCCGAGGCTGGCAGGCGAGTGGCAAAAGAATTGACAGAGAGAAATCAGTTTAGAAAGGTAGATTCATTAGAGAAAAGAGGGAGATACGTTGCAAGAGGGCAACGAGTAATACACCAGACGCAAGGCTGCCTGCAAAGAGGCAGGAGCTGGAGGAAAGTTTTGTAAGGTTGTGCTGCTTGGTCTGATTGCTTGCAAACAGGATGCTTGGGTGTAGGTGGACCGTGAGCTAAGTGATTGTAACAGGATGCTTGGGTGCAAGTGGGCTGTTTTTGGTGGACCCCAGTTCTCATGACATTTGCTCCTCTCTACCCCTGTTTCTGTTCCTACCAGCTAAGCCCATTTTTAAATTTTCTTCTTAGAACTCCACAATAAATATTCCAAAATCTACCACAGTAAAACTGTCAAAAGACGTAGAGCAAAGACCAAGGCAATCATCTGCGTGGAAGGATCAGAGAAGACTTCCCCAAGAAGGTGACATTTATCAAAGTCGATGAACTAGGACAAAAGCAGCAGTGAGAGGGGTGGAACAAATTCAAATTAAGATACTAAGGCACAATGGACATAATTTTGTGATTGACTAAAGAAAGGTGAATAAAAAGAAGAGAGAGGCATGAGTGTTGGATG
The DNA here is from genome assembly GCF_037993035.2 of Macaca fascicularis. Classification (NCBI taxonomy): domain Eukaryota; kingdom Metazoa; phylum Chordata; class Mammalia; order Primates; family Cercopithecidae; genus Macaca; species Macaca fascicularis. The sequence continues at coordinate 52,511,682 of NC_088390.1, forward strand.
ATACCAAGGTCACTATCTCGTATTCAGGAGCTTGGACAGAAAATTTTAGTTAATTATCCTGTGAAGAGGAAAATCATTTACACAGTTCAAAGTTTTAAAGGGGACCATTAAAAAATCTTCCTGTCTCCTGGCTCCCTAGTTCTCATTTCCATAGGCCAGGGAAGATTTTATATTTGTTTTAAAGATAATTTTATTGAGTTAATTGACATATAATAAACTGCACAGTTTGACAAGTTTTGATATATGCATACACCTATAAGACTACACTGCTATCAAGATAACACATATATTAATCATCCCCCAAAATTTCCCTGAGCAGCTTTGTGTTTCCTCCCTGCTGCTCCTTCCTGCATCCTCCCATACTTAGCCAATCTCTCATCTGCTTTCTGTAACATTTATTTAATTTTATATAAAGGAAATTATATACAAACTCTTCTGGTACATCTGGCTTATTTCACTTAAAATAATTTTAAGATTCATTCATATTGTTGTGTGCATTAATACTTTATACCTTTCTGTTGCTGAGTAATATCACATTATATGAATATACCACAATTTCTTTACCCAATAACTTGTTGATAGGCATATGGATTGTTTATAAGTTTGGACATTAAAAATATAGATGACATAAACATCCCCGTATGCATTTTTAAATAAATGTTTGCTTTAATTTCTCATGAGTAAATACCTAGGAATAGAATGCCTGGATTTGATAGGTGTATCTATGTATTTTTAAGGTGTTACATTTTTTTCAAAGTGGTTGTACCATGTTATAACTCCATCAGCAGTGGTTGCAGTTTCAGTTACTTCATATCTGTACTAACAAGTGATATTGCCAATTTTTAAAATTTTAGACATTTTAATAGATGTTTAGTGGTAGCTCATTGTGGTTTGAGTTTTAATTTTCCTGATGAATAATGTTATTGTGCAACTCTTTATATTCTTATTTGCCAACTGCAAATCTTTGGGAAAGTTGCTCTTCATGTCTTGTGACCAGTTCTCTCTTGAGTTGTGCACATTTACTGTTGAGTTTTGAGTCTTCTTTCCTCTTTCAAAGGTATCAGTGATACAAAGCCTTTGTCAGATATGCCATTTTTAAATATTTTCTCCAAGTCTGTGGCTTGTCTTTTAATTATCTTAGGTGTCCTTTGAAGAGCAGATGTTCTCAATTTTGATAAAGTACAATTTACTTATTTCAAGTAGATCTTACTTTTTATGTCGTAGCTAACAAATTACTGCCAATGGAAAATTTTCTCCTGTGTTTTCTTTTAGAAATTTGATAGTTTTTCACCATGTTAGCCAGGCTGGTCTTGAACTACTGACCTCAAGTGATCCGTGCGTCCTGGCTTCCCAAAGTGCTGGGATTACAAGCGTGAACCACTGTACCTGGCCCTTGTGTACTTTTGCTGAAAACCAATTGACCACATGTGTATGGAATTATTTCTGGACTCTACATTGTCTTTTTTGAATCCTATTGTCTCTTTTGATGTCAACACTGCATTTTCTTATTTATTTAAACTTTAAAATAATTTCTGAAGTCAGGTACTATAAGTCTTTCAACTTCTTCTATGTCAAATTTGCTTTGGCTGTTCTAGGTCCTTTGCATTTCTACATGCAGTTTAGAATTGGCTTTTCAATTTTTAACAACAACAACAACAGAAAACCAAAGCTTGCTGGGCTTTTAATTGGGAAGGCATGGATCAATGTGAGAAAAATCTTAAAAACACTGAATTTTCCAAAAGTTGAACAATTATCTCACTCCACTCTCTGCTTATTCATGTCTCTTTTAATTTCTCTCAGTGAATTTTTTTGTTGTTTTCAGTGTGCAGGTCTTGCATATCTTTTGTCAGATTTGTGCCAAAGTAATCAATATTTCTGATATTTTAATATTATACCCATCACTTTTAGTTATTATTAGTGGAAAGTTGGTATGTATTATCTCGCCCTCTATCACCAGAAGAGTCCTACAATTGCTTGTTTTTCCTCATCCTGCTCAAGCTCTCAGCAATGTTTTACGTAGCTGAGCATTTTTAAAATTATTTCAACAATCTCTTCTCTTGATCTCTGCAGTATCATACTCTCTTGGCTTTATTCACTTATTCTTCCTTCTGAAATTGCTTTGTTTAACCTCAAAATATATAAGTATCACAGGCCTGAGTCCTATGTCCTTTATTTTTCTACTTCCACACTTTCTCATTAAGTTTTCTTCATGGCATTAGATATCATCGATTTGCTGATGTCTCCAAAATATGCCCCTAAATTTGACCATTCCAAAGGTCAAATAATTTGTCATGAGTACATTACAGGATTGGTCATCATTTGTGCTGAGTACATTAATATTGAATGATCTACTTAAAATATACATTTGAATATCCAGTTGTTATCTTAACCTTAAAATTTCCCTCTGTAAACTTCTTCAATTTCAGTAAATTCTACTACAATATACCCTGTTCTTCAATTCCTGTAACAAATGGTTACCCTGAACTCTTCTCTATACCCCCATGTTTAACTCCTCTTTTACTTTGTTTGATTCACCCCCAGATTCTATTCTAAATCCATCCATATTTCCTGTTTTCTATTTACACCTTTCTAATCTAAGTCACAGTTGTTTTTCACCACGATTACTCAATAAATTTCTCTGATTCAACCCTTGGCCTCTTATATTCCTTTCTCTGGATGGTAACTAGAATAATCTTTTAAAAATGCAAAAGAGATCCCATCTAATCATATTACTTCCCTATTCAAAATGCTCCAAGATCTTCCTGTTGCCCTTGGGATAAAATCAAATTTCTTTATGAATACCTACAAAATCTTTACGTTATCTGACTTTAGGAAACCATTATTATTTCTATTCTTTGACTTGACCAAGCCCATCTTCTCCTTTAGAGTTTTTTGCACCTGATATTTTCTCTGCTTTAAAACTTTAACCCTTCACTTTCCTATATCAGATCTGTCTTCTTTTAAATGCAGAGCAAAAATACCGCCTCTTCAGTGCCCATTTCCTGCCTAGTTTAAATTAGCTCCTGTACACTATTCTGTCTAATTCACGTATTTTGAATCTTATTTCTAATTGAAATTATCTTGTTTATTCATTTACTTATTAATTTTTCTGTCTCAAGCTACCAGAACATAAACTGTAGAAGATTCCTTATTTGTCTAATTTACTACTCTATTTCTAGTACCCAGAATTCAGGACCTAGTACATGGTATGTTTTGGATAGTTATTTCTTAAATGAATGAATGACTCAATCAAATTTGGGAATAAGTAAAGCCACTAAATCTTTTTTACGTAAAACCTGCTACCAAAACAAGTTTTCTTAAACCTACTATGTAAGAATTCTTGGATCATTTTTATATACCTTTAACAGTTCCTTTGTTGATTCTGGTTGACTCTATTATTTTAACCATTCTAGAACACCACTCTAACAAATATTTCCAGCCTTTGATATCAAACTTCATATTAAATGTTGGTATATGATTTGAAAATTATTCTTCTCATCAAATCAATGATTAAGTGGTACTCAACAGAGGCAGAAAAAGATGCCATGCTAGAGGATAAGCTTTATTCAACAAGATAGGTACCTATTAATCTATGCTTAAGTAATCCTCTTAATGTTACTATTACTCAGTTAATATTTATTACTTTTATTCCAAAAGTATCATATCATACTTTGCTGAAATCAATACATCTCATTGGCTGTATTTTGCTGATGAGTAATTTCATTAGGGAAATTATGTTACTTTGTAATCATTTCCTCCCAAGGAAATGTTGGTTCTCAATAATCCTCCCTATCGATCCTACACAGTTATTGCCGATTGCATTAATAATCAATTCTCAAATTTATTAAAGATGTATGTTTCCAGAATGTTCCATTTTGGAAACTAAAATATGGATCTGTCATTGGTTATAATTTGATTTGTATTTTCAGCATTTCCAATAATCATGGAAGTGGTCATGAAATTAAACCTTTAAATTCCAATATCATTTTGAAAGCAACTTGATAAAACTGAAATGTATGAACTCACTTAAAGCAGGTAGGTGGTTTCTTATGACTTCCCAATTTACTTTGAGCTAGAATACACTCTTTCTGATGTTTACTCTTTTTATTCCTGTTTAAAAAGCTAGGCTGTAGCAGGTCATAAAACTTCAAAGTGAAGCTACTGACAAGGATGGCATACAGATCTTATTTTGAACTTTGTTTTAAATTAGATTTCAGATTTCATTGGAGGCAGAGAATTTGAGGAAATGGGACACATTAAAGATAAGCATATTTCATCTGTAAAAAATCTACAACTTTAAATATTATAAGACAATTATGAAGGATGTTCACAGCAATGAAACAGGATAAGCAGTTTGTTTTGATAAGTGGTTGTGAAATCAGGAAAGAGGCATTAAGAATGTAGAAGTAGAGAATAATGTAAAAGGATTAACATTGATTCATTGATTAAAAAAATACATTGAATAAGTTGGTAAGAAAAATCAAGAATGAATTATCTGAACAGAATTTTGCCAAATTAAAACTTTCCTTTGAATTTTGAGAAATGTTTTTGTAAACAAGAGATTTAAACTATGCATGGGAATTTGTGTTGGCAGAAAAACAAACTACATATGAGCAAATCAGTTAACAGTGAAAGTAATCCTGACCCCAAACAAGCAAAAGCTCAATGACTGTGGATAATACCAGATTATGATCGGCTGGCTAAACACAATGAACAATTAAAAAGAGTTTTCTTTTTTAAAAAATAACTTTATGCCTTTTATTCATTTTACTATTCTTTGCATTGGAAATATCCACTCTGCTAAACCATTTTCTTTGTTTATTTAGAGACTAACCATCCTGAAAACTCCATTCTTTGTGATTATGAACAATATTCCTTCAATAAGAATAGAATTCACACTTGTATTCATCTTTGTATAAAAATGAAGCCTAGAAGGGTAGACCCAAACATGGTAAATGTTAGAAGGATTTTCTAAAAAAAAAAATTCTAAGAAACATTTTTATTTGTTAGAATATTATAAATTGTACTTTTTATTTAGTTTTGTATTCATAAACAATAAATTTTTAAGAAAAGTATGCCCATGCAATATTTGGGATATCCTTTTTTTAAAATTATACTTTAAGTTCTGGAATACATGTGCAGAACATGCAGGTTTGTTATATAGGTATACATATGCCATGGTAGTTTACTGCACCCATCAACCCATCATCTACATTAGGTATTTCTCCTAATGCTAGCCCTCCCCTTTACCCCCAACCCTGACAGGCCCCGGTGTATGATGTCCCCCTCCCTGTGTCCATGTGTTTTCAGTGTTCAACTCCCACTTATGAGTGAGAACATGTGGTGTTTTGTTTTCTGTTCCTGTTTAAGTTTGCTGAGAATGATGGTTTCCAGTTTCATCCATGTCCCTGCAAAGGACATGATCTCATCCTTTTTTATGGCTGCATAGTATTCTATGGTGTATATGTGCCACATTTTCTTTATCCAGTCTATCCTTGATGGGCATTTGGGTTGGTTCCAAGTCTTTGCTATTGTGAACAGTGCTGCAATAAACATACTTGTGCATGTGTCTTTAGAGTAGCATGATTTATAATCCTTTGGGTGTATACCCAGTAATGGGATTGCTGGGTCAAATGGTATTTCTGGTTCTAGATCTTGAAGAATCGCCACCCTGTCTTCCACAATGGTTGAACTAATTTAAGCGCCCACCAACAGTGTAATAGCACTCCTATTTCTCCACATCCTCTCCAGCATCTGTTGTTTTCTGACTTTTTAATGATTGTTATTCTAACTGGTGTTAGATGGTATCCATTATGGATTGTATTTTAAGATGTGTTTTTCCCTTACATCTGCTTTGCAGTATCATGCACAGGAAATCTATGCAAGGTGTAAGAATTATATTTGTTTATACCATATTTCATGCTTATCTCTAAGTGAATCTGGCAAAGCTGAAGATATACATAATACAACTGACAAATCAATCTTAGATTATTAAAAATATGTGGAGAGAGGGAAATAAGTGTGTTAAACTTAAATAGTAATTGAGGATTCAAATAACTTGCTGGTCTCCTGAAAGTCTTATGGAACATCTGTCTAACCCAAAATCAGGTCTCATGCAATGTTAAAATATCAAGACGTTTAAAACGTTTGGATCTCTACTGTTGAGACTGGGCTTATGTTGACCAAATAAAATAAATCAACATTAGTATTTCTTGCAAAAATCCCTAATGTAAAGACAGACAGGCTATTTTGTCTAAATAATCTGCAATGATTTGTCTAAATAATCTGCAATGATTATGTACACTGATTGACTTCATGAGATCATTACCGTCCTACTTTTGCCAGTGTTGAGAGTCTTACTTTTTCTAATCTTATTGTTAAGCCCTCCTGCTGAGAAGGCTCCCTCTCTGATCTCTGACCCTCGAGTTGCCACTTAATGGAAAAGTTGACAAGGCTAAATCTCTTAACAAAAAGAGAAGGAGGGCTTACTTTCCTGAATGCAATATTGAGAATTCAAACCAAAGCTTGAGAGAATAACTTGACAAGGTCCTTGGGAAGGATACCCTGTTAACATTTGAAACAAAAACAAATACAGTCCTGAATTTTCCAATTCTATTCATAACAGAGATTCAGAGAATGACATATAAGCTAGAACGGAAGCTTGCACTGTGACCATCAGCATTCTAATATTTTTTTGTGCTGCGCTATAGAGCCTGTCACATTGTGACAGATTTTTCTTTTAAAGTGAACAATAAATGCTATCAATAGGGAAAGATAAGAAAAATAAGACACAAAGGAGTTGGCTGGTTCTGCATGTTAATAGCTTCCACTTGCATAGCATTTTATTTAAAAAATCCTTCTACATAAACATGTTCACTGTTGTTCATCTTGCATGGAACCTTATATGTTGCAATTTCTGCACCTAAACCACAACTGGGAATGAGCTCTAAAAAGCATTGCTTTAGGCAGCCACTTAAACATGATAGCCTTGTTTAAGTAAGATTTTATTTTTCAATTTATACTTTCTAGTCCTTACTTTGAATCATTTTGTCATAAACTAGACTATGGGTCAATGGGAAGACTTTGATATTTTGGGTCAGGGAGCAACGAGATCTGGCTCACAGTGCCTACAAGGTGCCAGATATTTTTCAAAGGTGCTGAGGTATAGTAGGCAGAATTTCAAAAAGAATCTTTAAGATTCCTTGAATAGTATCTTGTACATGATAAGTGGAATGAATAAATGGATGGATCAATGGATTGACACTCTTGCTTTAATCTGGTGTTTTATTTCCATCACATGGCTTTCTGTCTAGATTATCTCTTTCTAGATTACCTCAGTTTCCACTGAAAAGCTTTTTTTTTTTTTTTTTTTTTTTGGTAGTCCTCTCCTTATCAGCATAGGATCCTTTGTTTCTAAGTCCAGTTTGGGATTTCCTACATCATCACCCAAAACACACAGAGATCCCTGCTTCCACTTTTCTGGGAGGAGTATCTGATAATCTCTCAATGCAATCAGCTTTGTAAAGAGAAGAATGAATATAGAATCAAGTTGGGGGAATGGCAAAAATGGATGTCTAAGTCAGATAAGGTGGTTTACACCTGTAATCCCAGCACTTTTGGAGGCTGAGGTAGGAGGATTGCTTGGGCCCAAGAGTTCAAGACTGCAGTGAGTTATAATCGCATCAACACATTCCAGCCTGAGTAACAGAGTAAGACCCTTTCTCAAAATGAGAGAGAGAAAGAAAGAAGGAGGAAGGAAGGAAGGATGGATGGAAGGAAGGAAGGAAGGAAGGAAGGAAGAAAAGAGGGAGAGAGGGAGGGAGGAAGGAAGGAGAGAGACAGAGAGAGAGGCTGTATAGGAAGATGCAGCTCAAGATGAGAGGACTGAAAGTGTGAATCATGAAAAATGGACAAGAAACAGAGAGAGAAGAAGGAAAGGAAGAAAGAAAGAAGAAAGAGAAGAAGGAAGAAAGAAAAAAAGAAGAAAAGAAAGAAAGAAAAGAAGAAAGAAAGAAAGAGAAAAAGAGAAGGAAGAAAGAAGAAAAAAAGAAAAAAGAAAGAAAGGAAGGAAAGAAAGAAAAAAATCTAATGTTTCTCGAGAAGCTGTATAGGAAGATGCAGCTCAAGATGAGAGGACTCAAAGTGTATATCATGAAAAATGGGCAATTTGAATAAATCCAGGGATATACAAGGCCGCAGATAGAACCAAGGAGCATGGGAATGGAATTGTTAGCAAGAAATAGGTCATAAGTGGAAAAAGTGAGGTTGACATTCAAGTTGGCCAGAAACATGTAGTTATGTAAGCAAGAAGAAATGTAGCCAATATGCATAGAATCAATATCATTTACTTGAGCATACATGCCTGCAGACTCCGGTTCTCCAGTTCCTAATTGAAATGGGTATAGCTTCTGTCGTCTACGTAGGAAGTACATTCGAAAATTTAACATTTCTATTTCCAGGTGAAATTTAAAGTCTCTTTAAGAGTGAGTTCACCTCAGTTTAACCTTGTACAGATCTTATTTTACTTACAGGCAATAAGAATAGCACAACCACATCTCCTCTTAGAAAAGCATACTGCAAACGTGTGTTAGATGACCCTGACACCTTTTATCTTAAAGAGTTCTCCTGTTACTTAGAAATGTTTTAAGTGAAATTAGGTAAAGCTATACATAGGAGATTTTGTAATTCCAATAAAATGAAAACTTTTCTAAGGCAATTTTCTATTTCTTCAAGATCCGCTGAATAGTCTATCCAGAAACATTACCATAATACTTTAGATGGTTTCCTACCTCTCCATTTTAGGACAGCTTCTCCAGTGCTCTTGAATGTGATATTAAAAATATTATTTAGAATGCACTTTCTTCTTTTTCTTTGTTCTTCTGTTTTGTGTCAAAACTGCCTTCCTACTGAAAGCATCCTCTGTTTAATCCCATTACAATTGCATTTTTAATTAATTTGCCTTATTTTAGTGTTTTCGTTATCACTTGGTGTTTTATTAATCTATATGTTACAGAGTGTGCTGTAAATATAAAGTAAGTAGGTTGTGCCGTAAATGAAGTTATTTCATATATTTATTCTGTGCTATCTATGGAACTGCATGCTATAGTGAAAAAACTGGTTTTGGATTCAAAATTATCTGGAATTGAGTCTTTGCTGTAACTGACTTAAGGTAAATGATGTATCTTCTCTGAGCCTTTGTACTCTCCTCTGCATGAAGAGTAAGTAGTTCATGGGCTTGTAGGAGCCAAGATGCCTTATTTAAATTTTAGCTCTAACTCTTACTAGCTGTGCCACTTTGGCAAACTAACTTAATCTTTCTGAACCACAACTTTCCATCTGTAAATTGGGGATTAAAATAATGCCTTCCTCACAGGAATTGTTGTGAAGTGTAAATAATATACTAATTGTAAAAGCATATCACAGTTATTAAGACTGATATAACATGTAAAGTAGAGAAATCTTATAACTGTCTTACAGTGTTTCTAGAGTGAAAAGCATGGTAAGTTGTCTAAACCAAAAAGCTGAAATGCATTTTTTAAAACTGATCTTTAATCTGTCTCTCCTAATTCCTAACAGACACATATACACACACATACACATAGTGTTATTGAACTACAATACAACCAAATGGACCCAGCAGTACATCCATCCTCTGCAGTGGAATTCTACTATAGAAGCACCCTTTCTTTCTTTGTTTTCATAATAAAAACATATGTCTTTCATTGTAAGAACACACCCGCTGAAATCTATGGCAAGAAGTTGTATTTTCATAATCCTTGCCCATTGTTTCCGTTTTAACCTCAAACCTCATATAAAATAGTATTATTCATGGAATGTATCTAATGGTTGCATTCACACTAGCTTTATGATTCATTTTCATAGACTGGTACAAGTAATTTTTTCCTAAGGAAAGCTGGAGGTAGGTTCAATAAGCATCCGGCCACTGGGAACTTGTCCCTCGGTAGCAAGGAAGTCCTTGTGTCGTCCCCCATCTGGAGAGTGGAGAAGTACTCATGGTCAGACCTCGCATTGTCTTAGGAGTTGAAAGTTTCACTTTTAAAGATATGACCATAACCAGCACTTTCTGATCTGTTGGAGGGGATCATACCATTTTTCCCAGAGGCTAATAGAAGGGGAAGAGTCAGATACTCTGTTGTGGTCAGATGGTGGCTGCCCATGTTTCATCATGTTACAGGGGTACCAATAGCGTCTATTCAGTTTAAATGCTTACTGTGATACCTTTGGGAGAGTACTCTGAACATTTTTAATTTCTGCTGAAACTCACTTCAAAATCAAATTGAAAGTGAACATTATTGTGTCTTCCCCAAAACTTTAAAACCAATGAAATCTGCTGCATTGCAGTATTCAAACAGTTCTTGGAAATGCAAAATCCAAACTATGCTTTTAACACAAGATGTAAAGATGGAATTTGTAAACCTACTAATTGCCTTTAAAAGCACAGCCTGGGAGACTACTATGTTTCCTCTGAGGGACACGTCAGATGTCGAATCAGATCAGGGGGATTTTTAGTATTGCTTAAAGAGCCTACAGTCAAACAATTGATGTGATCCCACAAGCTAAATTTTATTGACTTTACTTAGGTCTAGCCTGCATGTTATGTACACATGCATATATAATTAGATAGCATGCGTGAAATAATAGACCAAGGGGTCTTAGTCATTTACGTACCATTTACTTCCTCTAACTGCCACCAGGATTCTAGCTAATGAGCTTGGCTCAGTTGATAATTATAGCGGAAGGTGAGTGTTATTAATTAAACAGTTACCATAGCATAATCATTAATAATTGGTTAATTCTGTGGCTTTTGGTGTCAGACAAATCAGTGACCAAGATCCCCGTTAAAAACTATGTTACCTTGTGTAAATTAGTCAATCTTTCTGAGTTCTAATTTTTTTTCACTTATAGACAGAAAAATAATAGTTTTGCAAAGGGTTGTTGTAAATTTTAAATAATATTACAAGGTAAATGTTTATTCATTATTTTTGTTCATTATAGTAGAATTTAGAGCCATGAAAATTCTGTTCCACTAAAATTACAATAAGACACTATTGCATTGTATGCTATTCCTATGAAACTATCAATGATATTCATCATAGAATTAGAAAAATAATTAAAAATTTATATGGAAACAAAAAGAGCCGGAATAGCCAAAGCAATCTTAAGCAAAAAGAACAAAGCTGAAGACATCACATTAACTGACTTCAAATTATTCTACTAGGCTACAGTAACCGAAAGAGCCTGATACTGGCAGAAAAACAGACAAATAGATCAGTGGAACAGAATAGAGCCAAGAAATAAAGCTATGTACCTACTACCATCTGATCTTCAACAAAATTGACAAAAACAAGCAATGGGAAAATGACTCCCTGTTCAATGAATGGAAGTGGGATAACTGGCTAGCTATATGCAGAAAATTAAAACTGGATTCCTTTCCTTCTTTTTTTTTTTTTTTTTTTTTTTTTGACGGAGTCTAGCTCTGTCGCCCAGGCTGGAGTGCAGTGGCGCTATCTCAGCTCACTGCAAGCTCCACCTCCCGGGTTCACGCTATTCTCCTGCTTCAGCCTCCCTAGTAGCTGGGACTACAGGGGTCCGCCACAACGCCTGGCTAATTTTTGTATTTTTTTTTAGTAGAGACAGGTTTTCACCATGTTAGCCAGGATGGTCTCGATCTCCTGACCTCGTGATCCGTCCACCTCGGCCTCCCAAAGTGCTGGGATTACAGGCGTGAGTCACCGTGCTTGGCCAGATTCCTTTCTTATACCATAAAAAAATCAACTTAAGATGGATTAAAAATTTACATGTAAAACCTAAAACTATAAACACCCTGGAAGATGACCTGGGAAATAGCATTCTGGACACAGGCCCTGAAAAAGATTTCATGGTGAAGATGCCCAAAGCAGATGCAACAAAAACAAAAATTGACAAATGGGACCTATTTAAACTAAAGAGCTTCTGCACAGCAAAAGAAACTCTCAACAGACTAAAAAGACAATCTACAGAATAGGAGAAAATATGTGACAACTGTACATCCAACAAAGGTCTAATATCCAGAATCTATCTGGAACTTAAACAAAAGAACAAGCAAAAAACAAACAACCACATTAAAAGATGGTCAAGAGACATGAACAGACATATTTCAAAAGAAGACATATAAGTGGCCAACAAGCATATGAAGAAATGCTCAACATCACCAATCCTTAGAGAAATGTGAATCAAAGCCACAATGAGATACCATCTCATACCCATCTGAATGGCTATTATCAAAAAGTAAAAAAATAACAGACACTGGAAAGGTTGCAGAGAAAGAGAATGCTTATACACTACTTGTGGGAATGTTCAGCCATTGAGGAAAGCAATTTGGCGATTTCTCAAAGAACTGAAAACAGAAATTCAACAGTGATCGTATTATTTAGTATATACTCAAAGGAATATATGTTTTCTACCATAAAGACATATGCATTTGTATGTTTATTGCAGCAGTATTCACAGTAGCCAAGACATGGCATCAACCTAAATGCCCATCAACAGTAGACTTGGTAAAGAATGTGTGGTACATATACATCGTGGAATACTATGAAGCCATAAAAAGAATGAAATCATGTTCTTTGCAGCAACATGGATGGAGCTGAAGGTCATTATCTTAAGCAAACTAATGCAGGAACGGAAAAGCAAATGCCACATGTTCTGACTTATAAGTCAGAGCTAACCATTGATTACACATGGACACAAAGAAGGGAACAACAGACGCTAGTGTCTACTTGAGGGTGGAGGGTGGGAGGAGAGTGAGGGTAAAAAAAGTACTACCTATTGGCTACTATGTTTATTACCTGGGTGATAAAATAATCTGTATACCAACCCCCAGTGACTCGCAATTTACTTTTGTAAGAAACCTGAACATGTACCCCTGAACCTAAAATAAAAGTTGAAAAAAGAAACTATTGCATTGTAGAAAGTTGTTTACAAGAGTAAAATAAGTCTAGATTTCTCAATTCTTAGGAATATTAAAAATTAGAATTTTCAGAAGAAAAGGGAAATGTAAATCTGATAAATGAGGTTAAGTTCTGAATCTGATTTAAAAGTATCAGCATGAATATATAAACTGATAACCCTGGTATATTTTAAGATTATGAGGAAAAACAAATTTCTTAACTCTATGAACTGAAATTATTTAGTAATACTTATCAATCAGTCGAAATAAGCAACCCTAGTGCACATACTACGGTTTCCAAATATCATTTTCCACTAAAATGAACCAGAGCTCATTGGAGTCCTGGCACAGCAAATACACAAGGTTAGCCTGGATTATTTTGTAACAGCCAGAATGCACAAGGGCTATCCTAGGCGGCTACTATTGTATTAAAAGGACTTAATGAGCCCTGGGGATGCTTCCACTGCCCAACAATGGAACTAAGTGACCATCAATGAATAAAATAAACCTAAAGGAGAAAACACACCTAATGTATGAAACCCCATGAGACTATAAAGATAATAAAAAGAAGGTGAGATGGAATTCATTAATATTTATTTCACTTATTATTTTAAAATAAGCAAGAAAGTGAAACTGTCAATACTTTCTTCTGGCTTTTTATGTGTATCATTCACTGGAATACAAAATGGTAAATTAGGAGATTTTCTCTTTATAGAAATAGTCTAGCTAATAAAGGAAGAAAGAATGATAAAATTAAAATGTCCTCATTTCACAAAAGCGCTAATGAATGAAAGGATCTAGGCATTTATCAACAACTACGAGTATCACAATAAGGGAAACAAGCAGGCATGTATAGCTTCTGAAAAAGGGACACAGCCCTGCCTATGAAAGCTCTTTGTCAAAAAAGAATAAATAAGTAAACATGAATATGACCAATCTTCTAGATTCAATTTACAGGGAGTATTAAATACAGAGAATAGAGAGTAATGTTAAACACCAGCAAATGGATGTAAAAAGAAAAATCCAGAATGTGGAAAACTATAAGAGACACAGCAACTTGGTTTCTTTAACAAATAAATGACAGAGAGGGAGAGAGAGAAGAAGAAGAAGAAGGGGGGACATCTGTAGACTGAAGAGCTATCAACCACTCAAAACATAAACATTTTATTTGGAATCTGATTATAAAAAAGCAAATTGTAAAAGAGAATGACAGTGAATAGCCAAAGGATGAGGCCAAGAAATAAGGGTTAATATTAATAAATGTGACAATGATATTGCAGTTATTTTATCAAAAAGAGTAATTATCTTTTGAAATATACATTGATAAATTTACTGATAAAGTGATAGAAAATAAAAAGTTTTTTTTTTTAAAGTGTTTTATAGAATTGTAGTTGGCATTTGTGTTTTCATTTACTCTTTTTGCTTACATTTATATTTAAAATAATAAAATCTATTACTAAGCTTTTTAAAAAAATGTGACACTAGCCTTTAGATCACATGGCTAGAATTGAAACAACGATTTGACATTTCTGTCTTAAGCTTTTGCTCACATATACTTGGAGCTCCCCAAGGACAAGGACTATAGCATGTCAGCTCTATATTCAAAGTGTCTGTAATATTGATGGTTCATAGTAGGTGTCGAGGAAATATTTATTTAAGCTGGTGTTGAATTTAACTATATTTAATCAGGTTAACTCAAACTTTAAAGATGTTCCCATATGAATGAAACGCACACTGACCTTTCCTGTTCATTTGATCACAAGACACGAGGATGTATAAAAGCACTCATCATCATCATCTATTTCTCTCTCACTACTCCTTCAATAAATAACATTTCGTGAAATACTCTCCTTTTGGGATAATCACAACATAGCAACGTGGGACTAAAAAATTTGCTTTACTTAGTTTGAATAGTGCATGGCTTCATCAGATATGTGATTCTTAAGTTAAAAAGATACCATAAATTTCATTTTCCAGTATATTTTTTTTCTGATTTTGAGTAATATTTTGGAAAGAAGGGATCTTAAACTATCATTATCATCAAGACTTCCTGAGCAGCTTGGGAGATGTAGCCGTGCCCCAAATTTATAAACAAGTTCCTACATAGATACAAAGATTGAACATCACAGATCATCCTACGCTTTGTTACGTACTTGGAAAATAAACTGTGACATTTTTATTCCAGATGATACAAAATTTAAAGGTTATTGGTTGACTTCTTTCCAAGTCAGTCATTTACTTGCTTTTTAATTTGGGGAGTTCTCAGGTACAAAATAAAGTAAAACATACAAGATTTTCTGCAAGAAAATTTAATTCAACAGTGTGGCTAGATCATAATTCATTTTATGTTGTATATTTTTAAGGACAAGAGAAGGAAAGGGAAAGAAAATTTACCAAATCCTTTCTATGTGCCAGGCCCTTTGTACATTATCTTTTAATTCTCAGGGCAGCCAGGAATGGGGGGTGGCATTTTATTCATTTTACAGTAGAGGAAGTGGTGGTGGGAGTGTGTATCAGTGAGGGTAACAGACTGATTAAACTTAACTCAAAAGTGATGAGGTAGGATTCACAGTGATTTGCCTGACTCCAGTACCTATATATGCTCCTTCCCATTATAGTGAACTATATCTGCAGAATAACGAGGTTAGATTACTATTGAGTGGCAAGCCAAAAGGATGTTTTAACAGAGTCCTTCATACTAAATTAGGTATCTATGTGTGACATAGAACCCAGGAAGACTTTGGTTGTATTTCAAAGAAAATTTCCCCCAATAGATGATGAAGGTGATTTTTTTATTATTATTATACTTTAAGTTCTAGGGTACATGTGCACAATGTGCAGGTTTGTTACATATGTATACATGTGCCATGTTGGTGTGCTGCACCCATCAACTGGTCAGCACCCATCAACTCGTCATTTACATCAGGTATAACTCCCAGTGCAATCCCTCCCCCCTCCCCCCTCCCCATGATAGGCCCTGGTGTGTGATGTTCCCCTTCCCGAGTCCAAATGATCTCATTGTTCAGTTCCCACCTATGAGTGAGAACATGTGGTGTTTGGTTTTCTGTTCTTGCGATAGTTTGCTGAGAATGATGGCTTCCAGCTGCATCCATGTCCCTACAAAGGACACAAACTCATCCTTTTTCATGGCTGCATAGTATTCCATGGTGTATATGTGCCACATTTTCTTAATCCAGTCTGTCACTGATGGACATTTGGGTTGATTCCAAGTCTTTGCTATTGTGAAAAGTGCCGCAATGAACATACGTGTGCATGTGTCTTTATAACAGCGTGATTTATAATCCTTTATAAATCCTTTATAACCCAGTAATGGGATGGCTGGGTCATATGGTACTTCTAGTTCTAGATCCTTGAGGAATCGCCATACTGTTTTCCATAATGGTTGAACTATTTTACAATCCCACCAACAGTGTAGAAGTGTTCCTATTTCTCCACATCCTCTCCCACTCCTGTTGTTTCCTGACTTTTTAATGATTGCCATTCTAACTGGTGTGAGATGGTATCTCATTGTGGTTTTGATTTGCATTTATCTGACGGTCAGTGATGACGAGCATTTTTTCATGTGTCTGTTGGCTGTATGCCTGTCTTCTTTTGAGAAATGTCTGTTCATATCCTTTGCCCACTTTTTGATGGGGTTGTTTGTTTTTTTCTTGTAAATTTGTTTGAGATCTTTGTATGTTCTGGATATTAGCCCTTTGTCACATGAGTAGATTGCAAAAATTTTCTCCCATTCTGTAGGTTGCCTGTTCACTCTGATGGTAGTTTCTTTTGCTGTGCAGAAGCTCTTTAGTTTAATGAGATCCCATTTGTCAATTTTGGCTTTTGTTGCCATTGCTTTTGGTGTTTTAGACATGAAGTCCTTGCCCGTGCCTGTGTCCTGATTGGCAATGCAGGCTCTTTTTTGGTTCCATATGAACTTTAAAGCAGTTTTTTCCAATTCTGTGAAGAAACTCATTGGTAGCTTGATGGGGATGGCATTGAATCTATAAATTACCTTGGGCAGTATGGCCATTTTCACAATGGTGATTCTTCCTATCCATGAGCATGGTATGTTCTTCCATTTGTTTGTGTCCTCTTTTATTTCACTGAGCAGTGGTTTGTAGTTCTCCTTGAAGAGGTCCTTTACATTCCTTGTAAGTTGGATTCCTAGATATTTTATTCTCTTTGAAGCAATTGTGAATGGAAGTTCATTCATGATTTGGCTCTCTGTCTGTTACTGGTGTATAAGAATGCTTGTGATTTTTTTTTTTTTTTTTTTTTTGAGACTGAGTCTGGCTCTGTCGCCCAGGCTGGAGTGCGGTGGCCGGATCTCAGCTCACTGCAAGCTCCACTTCCCGGGTTCACGCCATTCTCCTGCCTCAGCCTCCCGAGTAGCTGGGACCACAGGCGCCCGCCACTTCGCCCGGCTAGTTTTTTGTATTTTTTAGTAGAGACGGAGTTTCACCGTGTTAGCCAGGATGGTCTCGATCTCCTGACCTCGTGATCCGCCCATCTCGGCCTCCCAAAGTGCTGGGATTACAGGCTTGAGCCACTGCGCCCGGCCAAGAATGCTTGAGATTTTTGCACATTAATTTTGTATCCTGAGACTTTGCTGAAGTTTCTTATCAGCTTAAGGAGATTTTGGGCTGAGATGATGGGGTTTTCTAAATATACAATCATGTCATCTGCAAACAGGTACAATTTGACTTCTTCTTTTCCTAACTGAATACCCTTTATTTCTTTCTCTTTCCTGATTGCCCTAGCCAGAACTTCCAACATGATGTTGAATAGGAGTGGTGAGAGAGGGCATCCCTGTCTTGTGCCAGTTTTCAAAGGGAATGCTTCCAGTTTTTGCCCATTCAATGAAGATGGTTCTATGTTTATGTAACTTATAGCCATAATAGACCACGATACCATATATTCTGAAGTATTTTTTAAAATTGCAAATGCAAACAAAAATGTACATAATGCTCTTCACGAATATGAGAAATTTGACATAGGGTCAATGGTGTCATGAATGAATGAGTTGGAAATATTATCTCAAGAGACTATATATATATAGTTTTTTGGGACAGGATCTTACTGTGTCAGTGAGGCTGGAGTGCAGTGACGCAATCATGGCTCACTGCGGCCTCGACATCCCGGGCTCAGGTCATCTTCAAGGGACTTATATTTAAAAGCTTATGTTTTCTAACAAATCTGACCACCTATCCACCGTGTAGTCAGTATTATTTCTTGAACCCAATTCTCTAACTATATAATCACTTGTTCATTTAACTAACTTCTACTTTTTCTTGCTTGCAAATAATTCTGTATTGCATTTATTAACTTCTGCAGTACTCTCTTTATGGCAGATAAAACAGCTTGTGGTGTTATTCTCCTAAGGCAATGCTGATTGTTACAGAGATGTGTTATATTAAATTCTTTTTATACTAGAGATAGCTCTATGATTTATCTACAGGTTTTAGCTACACTTATTTTTGCTCTTTGTCCATTTCTCTGGGATACCATTAGGAAATGCAGTGTGATTACATTGTAGTCTCCATTTTGTTGTCTACACAAAGAAATACCATACCCTAGATTTTGTTTAATATGTGCTTAACAGTAATATTGTTAGTTGCTGAATGTCTCAGCTTGAGCAAGAAAATATAGTTCATAGTGCAATAAAAGTAATATTCTTAATTTGAATTTGGGGTCACTGGGGCTGTGTGCTCTTGTTATCAGCTCTGGATACAGCTGTAAAAGCCATGCTTTTAAATTATTTTTATTTTAAGCATTGCTTTTTTGGTATAATCCAAATATTTGATCTTCCTGAACAGAATAATCCCACATCATTGTTCAAATAAGATAATGCATGCCATGAAAAGTCTCATAATGAATTATTTGTAATTTCAAGTGTCTATTATGTCTTCAGAAAAGCATCAATCCTCAGATTGACCCATGGATCAGGTAGAATTGTAAAAAATGCCATTACAAGTTGTCAAAGGAAGCAATGTCTTAGAACTGGAACAGAACAAGCCAGTCCCGAGGGTTGCTTACTTAATTTTAATTAACAGTTAATTAGTTTTTCATGTAAAAGGGGTTAATTCCAGCACAGATTTGTGTGACATCAATTTAAAAAATGTGATTTTTCTGCATACGTTGATATCTTTTCTTAAAAGCAGGTATCTTTCTCCACAAAGATGAGTACCATAATTAATTCTCAAGGTCCATGGGATAAGGGCTACGTTTGAGGGACACAATCTCATAAGGAGAATTTTATAATAACTCTGACAGCTTGACTCACTTCGAAGATGAAGTTAGATATAGGTACCTATACATACCCTGTTGGTGCTCCCAAGAAATATGGTATCAGAAGCATTTCCAGAATTCCTTGTACTACATTTTTTTACTTGTGTAGCAAAGTATGTCTCTTATTTTAAAGAGCTTGCACCAGAATTCCTTCTAGGGGGAGAATTATCTTTGATTAAGGACATATATCGACCAGTCTTTGCAGTTGTGGAAACAATAGCACCAAAACCATAGTCTGAAGGAAGATAGCACTAAAAGGGATAAAGTGCTCTTCCTAAGAAGCTAACAAAATTTTACACTGCACTCAGTTGTCATGTCTTCATCTTCCTCAGTCTGGAAAGTTTCTGAGTCTTCCTCTGTCTTTCATGACCTTAATACATTTGAAGAATCACTTGTTTATAAATGTCTTTCACTTCGGTTTGTTCAATTGTTCTTCAGGTTAAATTTCAGTTGTGTGTTTTTGGCAAGAATATAAGAGCAGTGATATTATACCCTCAGTGCATCCTATCAGGAGGTACGTGATGTCAATATTTTTAGTGCTGTTAAATTTCTTTACTTGGTTAAGGTGATATCTATGGGATTTCTCTTCTGTAAGGTAACTATTTTTCCATTTGCAATTAATAAGTATTTTGGGAGGAAAGAATTTGAGGTTATGCAGATATCCAGTTTTACATCATATGTTTCCCATTAATTTTAGCATCATTTCTGATTCTTGTCTACAACAATTTTGACTGCATTGTTTGTCTTAGATGTACTGTACTTTGAAGTGATGTCATGAATGTGTTTCTGCTAAACTGAATGAAGGTGTGAGAAACAGAGGACTGAAAATTATCCTAAATGTATGTTCTGAAAGAGTGAAAGGCTTGAATTATCACTGCATGATATAAGAAAATTAGACTATAGCAGATTTGAGAGAGCAGTTTATGAATAGAATCTTGGGTATGTTTCACTTTGAGGTAATTCTTAGGTATTCAAGTAGATATATCATCTAGACATCAAATAAATGAGCCTGGAGTTCAAGAAGAGAAATGAGATAGAGGTATAAATTTGGGAACATTTAAAGCAACAGGATTGTATATAAGGCATTGGGATTGAATAAGATCCTAAGTGAGTGTACAGAGAGAGAGAAGAAATCTAAAGACAGCCCTGAAGTAACCCTGAGGTTAAGGAATAAAAAATTTTGCAAAATCGGAAAGTCAGAATAAGAAATGTTCACAAGAATTTAAGACCCTAGGAAAAGAAAGCTTCACAAGAGCATTGGAATTCAAGAAAAAGAGCATGGAAACTTTGAGCCAAGTCTCATAGACTGACCTGAGGACCTTATTTAATTGCTCGGCCCTATGAGAATAATATGTGAATTCATTGCTAGAGTTTCTTTCCAACACAACCATTTCAACTCAACATCAGTGGGATGAATACAAATTGTGTATGTTAGTAAATCCTGCCTGAAAGGAAAGGTTATATGAATGTGTCAAAGTCAGCAGTAGTCAAATCCCCAAAGACCAGAAAAATGCCGATTTCCTAGGATTTAGACCATATTTTCTTTTTCATCAGAAGAGCCAAAGAAGTAGTTTCCTCAAGAAACAGGGAAAACAACTTGCTGTTGATCTGGGGTGAGAATAGATAGTTCTAATTGATTTGATATTATTTTAAATTCTCAGATTTAAATAGGGAGAGAGAAGATCTAGGCATGTTACTTCATATAATATGGGAGCTTTGCTGGGTCTCAAATGCTTCAGAAATGATGAGGTGCTGATTATAGTAAAATTTGTTGTTATTATTTCAGCATTAATTCAAAGGCTTTCAATTTATTATTCTTTGGGGGAAAAGGAATAACTGATTCATTTAACTTGGGGGAGTTAATCAATATCAAACTATTATTCAAAGCTGGCAATTACTTCCTTTTAAACTAAATTTTGTTTTATTGTTTTAATTTATCTACAAGACCTTGTTACACTTCAGTTTAAGGAAGTATATGGAATAATATATTTTGGAATAAGTCAAGTTTCGGGACTAAATATACAGTATAAAAAACACCATTAGTGTTCTGGGATCAATATTTTC
This sequence comes from Macaca fascicularis, assembly GCF_037993035.2. Classification (NCBI taxonomy): domain Eukaryota; kingdom Metazoa; phylum Chordata; class Mammalia; order Primates; family Cercopithecidae; genus Macaca; species Macaca fascicularis. The sequence continues at coordinate 52,532,986 of NC_088390.1, forward strand.
CTTTTAGGCAAAGGGATAAGTTAAAACTATCGTGGGGAGATCATAACCGAATCAAAAAGACAGATCAAATCATTGCTTTTTGTTCACCACACACCTCAACCTTAAATTGCTTAAATTTCTCCTAATTGCCCAAAGGAAACCCAGGGACATGACCAATATTGGTTTACAATGTTATGAAGCTGAAAATAATTGTTTTGCTGTTATATATTTCCTTAGTGTATTATACCTATTTGATTCTACATTTTAAAATATACTATCTGTGTGAACTTTAGCATGAAATTGTTTCCTACTAACATAGTTTGACTTATTTATACATACATGCTTTCTCTGATTATTCAAACTTATTAGAATAGCATGTCAAACACATTGGTGGGAAGATGGAAATTTCACTAAAAAAATGCATCTAATCTTATTTTATCTGAATCTACTCTTTGCAGATTACTGGACTGATTCCACTAGATGTAGGTACATGGGATGGAGTTGGGGTCTGCAGAGTTAATTAAGATAGAGCATCCTTCTCAAGATAGTTCAAACTGCAACAAGTCAGGAGAGGGAACTACAAAGCCAATGTTTTTAGAAGAAAATTAATGTCAAATACATGGTATTAAAACAATATTCCAGTGTTTAGCACCTACTTTGTGGTTAACATTTGCAGGTAAATAAGTAAATTAATAAGTAAATACAATGACATTGAATCCAAGGAATAGTAAATGAAGCCACAATGGAAGCTGAGGTCGTAAGCTAGTCATAGAATCAAATCAGAAAGGATATTACGGACTACTATGAAAACCATGGAAATATCAAGGATTTATTTCATTGACCTATATGTACTGTGTCAGACATGCTTAAAGACAGAAGGCAAAAGTAATTAAACTATGCTACCTATTTACTATGCTTTTTCTATCCTTTTGGGGTATTGTCATTTTGATACAGAGCAATTTGAAAATACACATTTGAAAGAGATTTTGAGAGACGTGATATAATTATGACATTACCAGATATATCCATCTTCTACGTAGTTCATCACTGAAAAGTTAAAAAAAAAAAAAAAACACCTCATTGGAGTACAAGTGCTGCTGTGAATTTAAAAATATACTCTTTTAAAGGATTACAACTTTTGCATATATTTTTAAAGTTTTTGTTATAAAATGATTTCAGGCTTATAGAAAAGTTGCAAAATTGATACAAATAACTACCATATATGCTTCACCTAGATTATGCAAATATTTTATGGTAATTTCTTTATCCTTCGTTTCAAAGTACTCTAATATGTTTATTCTAAATACAGCATGATTATCAAATTCAAGAAATTAACACTGACAGAATGCTATTATCACAGATTTCCTTTAGGTTTTACCAATTGTCCCATGAGTGTCCTAAATAACAATTTCTTTTATTGTTTCCGGCCCAGAATCAAATCCAGATCACATTCAGTATTTAGTTGTCATGTGTCTGTAGTCACCTTTAACAGAATAGTTCAACATTTTTATAAACTTGACATTTTTAAAAGTCTAAAGTAGTTATTTGGTAGAATGTCCCTCAATTGGGTTGTCAAATTTTTCCTCATGATTAGATGTAGGTAATAATTTTTCTGAGAGGAACACCATAGAAGAAATGTTGTATCCTTCTTGTTGCATCATATCAGGAGAGATAAGTATCCCCCTTGTCCATTACAAAATGCAACATGACTGGGGTTGGTCCTCTATCTTGCTTTCTTCAATGTAGTTATTCTTTTAAAGACAGGGTCATTTGTTTCTGTTTGTATTTTGTTGTGGGTACCTCCTCAATTCTTCCTCTTGTTTGCAGCATATAATGTATTAGAGTCCGGGTGCTGTGGCTCACGCCTGTAATCTCAGCACTTTAGGAATCCAAGCTGGGCGGATCACCTGAGGTCAGAAGTTCAAGACCAGCCTGGTCAACATAGTGAAACCGCATCTCTACTAAAAATACAAAAAAAAAAAAAAAAATTAGCTTGGCATGGTGATGGGTGCCTATAATCCCAGCCCAGGAGGCAGAGGTTGTATATTTTTTCACATATATATGTGTGTGTGTGTATATATATATGTGTGTGTGTGTGTATATATATATATATATCATTCCTATAAACTCTTGCCCTGGTTTTGTAGAGTCTTTCTTCATTAAGATGCAACCCCTTCCTTAGCTGTTTGGGTCTGGGTATGAGGACTAATCATATCTAGGAAATGTGAGGGGCTTGTGACTTTGTAGTGGGCAGCTGACCTCAACTTTCTGCCCAACTATTCTTGATTTCCTTTGATTCTATTAAACAATGTCCTTTTTAGTTATTTATTTATCCTGCTCCTAAAATGACATATTCTATTAACCATCTCCCTAGATAGCTATGGGTTGGGCCTTCCAGAGGCTATTCTGATCTTTCCAATTGCAGTTGTGCCTACCCCTGCACATTGAAATAGCCCACCTTGCTTTTGTTGGTTAAGTGCTGCCACCTGGCCTTTGTTTCTCAGTTCCTGTCATACTCATTGTTATTAGAGAGTCCAGTTTGCAACAGCATCTCTTTCAGATAGCATTGCACACAAGGAACAGCTTCTCTGGGTCTCTTAATGACACTGTAATGCTGGCTTCCTTTTCCTTGATACATTCTTTATCACTTTTGTAAATAGAATAAAATGTACTCTAGACCCTCTTAAGAAGTATCACTAGATGATGTTTTGCGGTTTTGTTTTGGGTTATTTATTTATTTATTATTTTTGGTCTACCATATAAGTAGATTTATTTCAATAGGTCCATTTTCTGGGCCTTTGATCTTTATCTTCATGATTTACTATGGCAATTATGGCACCTGTGCTTCTATTTTTTTCCAGGCTCCCAAGAGCCATTCCGGAAGCATATGAGAATCTTCATCTGGGTGTTAAACCCTGAATCACAATAGTGCTTCCATATTAACAAACTCTTTATTCAGTTATATATTTATATATATTTATATATAACTGAATAATACATATTTATATATATTTTGACTCCTTTGATCCAACATTGTCAGTATCTACTATTCAATATAATTTCTTAGTTCCTCACAATGTATTAGCCAGGCCATGAAGTTTGCATGGTTACATTCATCGTTATTCCTTAGCAAATGACAGTAATGCTGAGATTTGACCCTAGTTATAAGTGTGGTAGCCAGGAGGGGAGCTAAGGGTACCCTGAGGAGGGCAAGCATTATGGTATAAGGCACCTGTCTCATTTGAAGCTTCTGCACGGTCTCTTAGCAAGAATGAGGCTTTATACTCCAAGGGGAGTGGGTCACTTCTGCAAACACAGAAATATTAGGGTAATCAACAGATTCAAGTTTAAGTGCATCTACCCATATATCTCCATTCCAATATCAACATCCCAGCCCTTTCTTATCATAGCCCTAACTTTGGCATAGGAGACTTACCTAGGCTGAGAAGTCAGCCTTCTCTAAGGTTCTGCCACTCTTAAATGATCTCTTGTACCTTCACTGTGCCTTCAGTCTTCAGTTCTGTCTGTCCTCCCAACTGCAGAAGATGAGGTGTCTGTACAATGAAGTCACGTATGCCTTCTGCCCCTCACACTGTTTTACATGGATGATTACTAAACCTGAGCTTGTCATCTGCACTTTACATGAATCAATAGTACTTAGTAATAGACACACAGTGCCATTGTTTCTATACTCTTTTCTTTATTCCTCTTAAAGGTAAGAGACACTCTCCAGATAGTAAATTAGGAATTATTTGCAGTTGATTTATTGAGAGAGTGCTCTTAGGAGAAGGTGAGTGAGAAAAGCAGGATAGAATGAGGGAGGAGAAAGGCAAGCAACTTTGTGACTCCAACTGCACAGAATCTTTAGTCTGATCCGTTGGGGAGCTCTTCAGTATTAATTGCCCCACAGAGTTGATTCCACCTTGAGGAAGAAGGGTGGGGGAGTTTTGTGTCCCAATGTTAGCCAGTAATTGTCTTACCCCTGGGAACATAGGCATAACTTACTTGGCAAGGTAACTCCCATTTGGCTGAGGACAATTCTGTAGATAAGGGGTAACTGTTAGCAACCAATAATTAAAGCAACTGGGAGATGAATGCACTATTTCACTAAAAGGATCTAGGAGGTACACCTATGAGCACGACTACTTAGATAAATACACCCAACACATGATAAGCAAGAGAAAGGGGATTGGGGAAACATTGGCTTAATAGTACTCCCACCATCCCATCTTCAACTGGAGCCTCTCCTTGGCTAATTACAGCTGCAAAGCTGCACGCAGGTGAAGAGGGATCCTATTGATGCATTCCATAGACGTCAGCATCACAGGGCACACAGCAGACAGGTAGAGGTTATGAAGAACGATTCTAGATGGGTAAATGAAAAACATCTATTATCCAAAATAACATTGTAACCAATAATCATTTGAATATATGTTTTATCTTTGTAATCAAATACATTTAAAAGCCCTCTAAATCTAAGTACCACGTTTCAGCCTTCAAATTGCCAACAATACTAGCAAAATGCGTCGAGATTTAAGTCGTCTTATGTACTGTTATTGGGAGAGTAAATTAAAAATATTTTTTTTTTCTGGAAGAAAATAGGACAATCCATTCCAAATGGTTAAAAATTGCATAAACAGATTAATTCAGAAATCATAGCAGAAATTTAACCTATGAAAATATTACAGAATTTTAAAAATATTTGTACAAATTTAACCTAAGAAAAATATCATAAACATTGACAAAGATTTAACTCTAAGAGGGATTATCATATTATTATTTGTAACAGGAAAATAATTCACAGTGTATGTTTAAGGGAACAAAGAAGGTTTTAAACAGTCTTCACGGAATTGTAGAATTTTGTTAGTTTTTGAACAATTATTTTCTTAAGAAGCTATTATTTAGCTTACCTTTACAAATGAGGAAGATAAATTGGGTTTCAGAGTACAAACTTCAAAATTCAGATTTTAGAAAAATAAAAGATAAATGAAACCAACATAAAATAAATAGAGGGCAGGGCATGATGGCTCACACCTTTAATCCCAACACTTTGGGAGGCTGAAGCGGGCGGATCACTTGAGCTCAGGAGTTTGAGACCAGCCTGGGAAAAATGGTGAAACTCCATCTCTACTATTAATAAATAAAAAAAAAATACAAAAATTTGCCGGGCGTGGTGGTGCATATCTGTAGTTCCAGCTACTTGGGAGGCTGAGGCAGGAGAATCGCTTGAACCTGGGAGGCGGAGGTTGCAGTGAGCCAAGATCATGCCACTACACTCCAGCCTGGGTGACAGAGCGACAGTCTGTCTCAAAAATAAATAAATAAATAAATAAATAATAAAAATAAATAAATAGAAACACGATTTTTGAGGCCATCCTTGCTCAAATTTGAACTTTTGATCAATTATCTCTCACAACATGCAACTTAAAGGGAAGCCCCATTCTGTAGGAGGCTTCATATGTAGCAGTCAGTGTACTCATCAGGATATGTGCAAAAAGTACATTCTAATTGCAGAAGTGTGCAAAATGCCTTTATCTCTTTCAAGCTTTTAAGATATCATGGACCAATAATATTTATATTTTCCCAGGACCGTTTATCCAGCTTTGCTCAGAAAGCAGCTACACTTCTCTTCTGAATCCCCTGACCTTCTTGATCCTGTTATTTGTCTAGTAGAGCCTGCTTGGCAACAATCATATGGCCTTTATTTATTTAGGTTTTTAAAAAATGTTTTTAGAGATGGGGTCTCACTCTTGCACAGGCTGGAGTGCAGAGGTGCCATTATAGCTCACTCCAGCCTCATTCTCCTGGGCTCAAGAGATTCTCCCACCTCAGCTTCCTGAGGTGTGTGCCACCACACCCAGCTTCATATGACCTTTCAGCAGAAGTTTTTAACTAGTGATATCCCAAAACCATGGTATAAAGAACTTCAGATCCACTCGGTCTCTACGTCCCCAATTTCACATATATTTCATAAACGTCAGTTACTTTCAAGGCACTGTCAAAATATTATGAAAACGTGGAAATGACAAAGGAGATTATTGGGTGTTCTCTCAAAGCAGTGCTGGATTTGCCATTTTGATTGACTTTTTATTGACTGGGTTCTTTAACAGCTTGGAAGGGGCAGGAATTCACTTGTAGATTTATGTCTGATAGAGATGCAAATCATTTCTTTCCAGAAGAATAGATAACCACAAAGTTTATGGTTTATTAACCTATTGGATGTTAACTAGTGTTGTATCTCATTCAGAAATCTTATTCTAACATTGCTTTATTAAATTGTCTATAAATAGCTAACCACCTTAAATTCTCATGTGAACCAGTTTTAACATTGCTTCATTAATTAACAAGTTAAATAATATCACTGACATATGTTCCTTTGATATTTTTATGAGAAGTATGTTATTACATTTTAGAAAATTATATATTAGGAACACTCTCTTAGGTGCCACACATTAAAATGAGAACAAGTTAGAGGCTGTGAGTGAAAATGAAGAACAACCATCATTATGCTTAAGATGATGATGGAAGTGGTGATGGTGTTTGCACCTAAGGGGGAGAAAGAGATAAACTAAAATGGTAATTGTTATAGATTTAAAGTATATGTTCCAGGCTGGGAAAAAAAGTAATGTATGTCTCTCATTAAAAAATTTAAATGGGGCCGGGCACAGTGGCTCATGCCTGTAATCCCAGTACTTTGGGAGGCAGAGGCGAGTGGATCATCTGAGGTCGGGAGTTTGAGACCACTCAGGCCAACATGGTGAAACTCCATCTCTACTAAAAATTCAGAAAATTAGCCGAGCATGGTGGCAGGCACCTGCGATTCCAGCTGCTCCAGAGGTTGAGGCAGGAAAATTGCTTGAACCCAGGAGGCAGAGGTTGCAGTGAGCCGAGGTCTTGCCATTGTACTCCAGCTAGGGCAACAAGAATGACACTCCATCTCAAAAAAAAAAAAAAAAAAAAAAAAATCATTTTTATCATGTACATCGTTGCAACATTTCATAGCTATCACTGAATTTTACATTTAATTTTAAAATTTTTGTGGTGCAGCTTGTCTCAAAAATATTTTAATAAATGTAGGAAGAATAATGACATCTGCATATGGGTGAGCAAACTAATGCATTGATAGAAGAGGATCCTCCCACCCACAGAAAGGAAAATCCTGTTTTAAAAAAAAAAAGATAATGCTGTATTTAAGTCAACAAGTTCATGATGAAAACAAAAGTCTTTGCAATTACTTTGCTCAATGGAAAGTTATTAAATTGCTAGGTATTTTTTTAAGCAACAACTGGAGTTAATATGGTAACCATTGAAATTGATTTTGTGAAATAAATTCCTAGCTCTCTCTTTAATGCAAGATAACAGATATATGCACCAAAATCGAATGATGCCTAATCTCCATCAGGGGTAACAGACTGAATTTAATGCAAAAGATTTTGCTACATCATTAGCCTGTCCACTTTGCCAAGTGTTTAATAGCAGAGATTTTTCCATAGAGTGATTACAGCTGTGTTTCAGATTTATATTTCTGTTTCTGCATAGTTAACTATCAAAATTGCTTTTAATTTAATGACCTGCCAATGCTTAGATATTACATTTGTTCTTCTTCTAGAAGTAGGGTACATCTATATAGACTCATTTTTTTTTTTTATTTTAATGGTTCATTCTCTATAAAAAGATTTTGCAAACATTTGCCTGAAGATGTGCTTGATTAGACTATTTTAAAATTCTTATTCTGCAAAGGCTTTGTGTGTGTGTGTGTGTGTGGCAATCTTGCCACTTCTCCCTATTGCACAACTCTTGAAGTACCAGCTTTACATTTTAAAAGAGCCAAATGTGATATGATCAACCAGGACATTTTGATATAAATGTCTAATAATTTTCTTCTGTTTATCTAGTTTAGACCAGAGTCTAAATATTTCATTTTATGACTAATCTCACAGATAATATTATACATTTAGGAAGGTACCATCCTATTTTGTGAGACCTTTTTCCCTTATCTACTATTTCAGGCATTTGGCAAAGGTAGACGTTGACTGACTGACAATTAAAACTGTGAAAAGAAAATGTCATTGATGAAAGCACGATTCCTTCTAAAGAACCAAGAGTGAATAAAAGACATCTAGGAGACAATTGTTATCAGATGCATTTCTGGAAATTTTTCCAGTTACAAGAAAAGCTGTCAGGGGGAAACCATATTTATTTCTTCACATTTAAATTTCAGAACAATCCTGAGACATTTTTTTGCATTTTGCGAAACATCAAGCATTAATTCATCCTGCTCTCTCGTCATTCTGAATAATTAACATTGATAAAATAAAAAGGAATGATATATTATTGGAATTTCATGTCCTTTTTTATTTTCATTTTTGTTTTTAGAATTCATACTACAAATACCAGCATTTATGATTGTATAAAATTTGAATAATACTGCAACTATTTAGGATGATTCCAATATAATCGGAAATACATAAAAATCAAAATTTCAAGATTAAACCTAAAGATCTCACCCTATACCACATTTGAATTTTAAAAACATATTCAACAGGATGTTTTTTCCAAAATCTATCTCCTTTTAAATTCTGTCCATTGTTTCTGATTCTGGTCCCTAATTTCTCATCTATATAAGTATCAGACTTTTGAAAGTCAGTGTTTGCTCAGTTTACAGCATCCTTTAAAGAAAGTTGCATTCACCTATATATTTACTAAGGTTATCTATATGACCATATCCTGAAGCTTTAAATATTTGCACACTTCATCACTAGGCAATCAGTTCATCAGCTGAACTGTTAACTTTGGTGTGGTCTCGTACCAAAAGATGAGTTGGGTAGATGAAATTCCCACTTTTGGATACTTGAATTGTGAATTATAAAGTAACTGAAGTATAGTTGGTAATAGGAATAAGCATGAAGGTATCTACAGCAAAGGTGGAACTCGGCTCGGATATCATAACAGATCTGCCTGAGTGGTCAGAAACTTGAATTTAGAGAAACACATGTACAGAATAGAGGTCAGTAAAGCTGGTAGACAGTGAAAGAGGAAGCAACAAGACACCTAGAGGAAACAACAACAAAAAAGCCAAGGGAATAGTGATCATAACACTGGTAAAGCATAGATTGAAGCGCAATGAAATCACGTTTCAGTTTCTGGATTTAATTTGCGTTTCAATGATGCTCAATGGTATATTAATATATTTTCTTAGATTATTTCCATGTGATTCCATACTGATTGTTGTAACAACCACCATCCCTATTTTCATCTACTTATGAAAAGCTCTCTTTCTTTGTTTTTGTTTTTTATTTGTATGTATGTATGTATGTATGTATGTATGTATGTATGTATTTAGACAGAGTTTTGCTCTTGTTGCCCAGGCTGGAGTGCAATGGCATGATCTCAGCTTACTGCAACCTCTGTCTTTCAGGATGAAGGGATTCACCTGCCTCAGACTCCTGAGTAAGTGGGATAACAGGGTCCACCACCAGGCTCCAGCTAATTTATTTATTTTTAGTAGATACGGGGTTTCACCATGTTGGCCAGGCTGGCCTCGAACTCTTGACCTCAGGCGATCCACCCGCCTCGGTCTCCCAAAGTGCTAGGATTACAGGTATGAGCCACCATGCCCAGCCAGAAGACTCTCTTTTTAATCACAAAGACCTAACTGAAACAACTTGGATGACCATAATATTAGACAACAGCTTTTATATCTCTGCGGATTTTCTCTACATATACTGTTTTACTGTTTCCTACTACTCTAATCATTAAGAACAGTTTGATATTCATTGACCTGATCTCTCATGGAGAATGTTTGAAAATATCAATGAAAGCATTGTAACAACCTCATTAAGACATGGCATTTCATATAACACACCACAGACCTTTTTGTTCCCTGAAGACTGAACTTTTGCTTGCAGTTGTGATACAAAACTAAAGAACATTTTCAAAAGCAAAAGAAAAGTAAAATTATTTTGAAGATATGGGGTAGAGAATGATAAAGTAAATTACAAACTAGACCAAAAAATCCAGTTGTTGAACAAATAATAATCAAGTGTCTTCATTATTATTTCTGGACAAGATGGAGTAATGGAGATCCAATTTTTCTTCCCACCTCAAATAATAAAAATATTGAACAAATGTTTTAACCAATGGATGTCTGACATGAGATATCGGGCACCAGAGGACAGTAATACTGACAAAGGGGAAACAAATGAGTCATATAATTGACCCCAGTAGCAGCACAGGCATCATGTGGGGTCTCCTTGAGATGAGGAGATAGAGTTTGGACCAAGTACAGAGAGTCCAGGCAGCTCAAAGTCCCAGAGTAGTGCATTGAAGAGGGAGTTTCAGAAATCTACAATATGTCCCATTAGAGTTGCTCTGTGCTATGTGTGATGAAACTACCCACGACAAGGGAAATAACCATCCACATAAGAAAAAAGGAACCCATTTTCAGTTCACAGAGTACCAGTATTTCTACCAGCCAGACTGAAGAATCTTATTTATCCAGGAACATTAGGTAGAGTACTTTGAGGGTCATTGTCTCAGCTGTGGAGCAAAACTAGCCCTAATGTTTTTTTCTCCAGTGTCACCTAAGAAAGCTTAAAAGCCAGCCTTGAAATAATCAGATTGATTCCCTGTAACTTAACGATATCCCAGAACAAAACTAAAAATATTTATAGAAATATAAAAGAGCCAGGACAAATATTCACCATGATAAGGTAAAAATCACGATGTTTCTCATCTAGTCACGTATGCCTAGGCATGCAAAAAAGCAAGAAAATATGACACAGGAGGTGGAAATCCAATTAATAGAAACAGATTCAAAAATGAAAAATGATGGAATCAATAGATATTAAAATTGTTATTATTTTATTTCATATACTAAAAAAGGTTAAAAATTTGAGTTTATTAAATAGAGGCATGGAAGACATAAAAAGACCTAAATCAAACTTTTAAAAACGAAAACTATAATGGTCGAAGAGAAAAAAATATGTTGGAGGTTAATAATATATTAAACATTATAGATGAAAGATTAATAAACTTGAGAAATCAATAGAAATTATCTAAAATGAAACACAAAAAGAATAAGAGATCACAATATGAGCACTGTACCCCAAAAAAGAATAACACATATTATTTTCAAGTGCACATGGAACAGTTACCAAAACAGGCAATATTTTTAAACAGACCATAAGTCACAATCAATTTAAGACCATTTAAATTAGACAAAGCATGGTCTCTGACCACATAAATTAAAAGAACTCAAAGAGAGGGGAAACAAATGAGTTGTACAATTGACCTCTCTCTAAATCAAAGAGAATTTAGAGTATCTTGAAGTGAGTAAAAATAAAAACAAAGCATATAAAAATTTGTAGGATGAAGATAAAACAGTATCTAGAGCAAAGTATATAGAACTAAATGTCTATTAGAAACAACAACAACAACAAAAAAACAGGAAATTCTTAAATGACCTGAGCTTCCATCTGAAGAAATCAGAAACTGTAGGGCAAATTAGACTCAAAGTAAGCAGTAGAAAGACAATTTAAGAAGAAATAAATGGAGTCAATAATATAGAAATAATAGAGAAAAAAATTAATGAAATTTAAAAAGGATGTCTTTCAGAAGGCCAGTAAAAATGTATAAACTTCTAATCAGATAGACTGGGAAAAAAAATAAACACAAGTTACCAAATATGAAAAATAAGAGGAATGATATCACTACAGATTCTATACATATGAGAAAACTGCTAGGGAAATATTACAATTTTAGGTCAATAAGTCTGACAACTTAAACGAAATGAAAAAATTTCTTGAAAAAGGTAAACTCTCAAAGCTCAATTGAAAATACACAGATAACTTGAAAAAAATATATATATATATATATTTGAAATTAAGTTTGTAGTTAAAAACATTCACAACATGAAAATTTCAGAACCAGAGGCATCATTGGAGAATTCTACCAAACATTTAAGAAACAATACCAATTCCATAAAAAATCTTCCAAATAATTGAAGAAAAGTAAATATTTTTTGCTTATTTTATGAGACAAGATTTACAGTGAAACCAACACTACACAAACAGAATGAACACTAATACAGAATTTTCTTTCTTTCTTTCTTTTTCTTTTCTTTTTTTTTTTTGAGACAGAGTTTTGCTCTTGTTGCCCAGGCTGGAGTACAATGCCACGATCTTGGCTCACTGCAACCTCTGCCTCCTGGGTTCAAGCGATTCTCCTCCCTCAGCCTCCTTAGTAGCTGGGATTATAGGCACCCACCACCATGCCCCGGATAATTTTTTGTATTTTTAGTATAGATGGGGTTTCACCATATTGACCTGGCTGGTCTTGAACTCCTGACCTCGGGTGATCCACCCACCTCAGCCTCCCAAAGTGCTGGGATTACAGATATGAGTCACTGCCCCAGCCAGAAATTTTAAATACAGTTTTAGAACACTAAATTCAACAATATATTAATAGGCTAATATTTTAGGATCAAGTGGTGTTTATTCCAGGAATGCAGGGTTGGTTTAATATTTGGCAATAGAACAAAGTAATTTATTTTCATGAATCAGAAAGCTTAATAATTTTAAGTTTTTGTTCTCTCTCAAATTGGTCTCTATATTCAACACAATTCCAATCAAAATTGCAACAGGTTTTTTTTTTTAAGAAATTGATAAGCTGATTTCAAAATTTATAAGGAAATGCCAAGGAGCTAGCACAGCTAATCAACTTAAAAGAACAACGTTGAAAAACTTTTTATAAAGCTGCAGTAATCAAGATAGTATTGGTACTGGAACCAATGAAGACAAAATGATTAATAGAATAGAATAGAGATTACAGAAATAAACACTTATATAATAAACTAATTTTTGACAAAGATGGCAAGGCAATCCATTGAGAATAAATAATAGTTTCAACAAATAGTCCTGAAACCACTGCATTTCCATATGTAAAAAAAAAAGTGAGCTTTGGCATATACTTCCCACCATATGCAGTAATTAGTGCAAAATACATCATTCATCTAAACACAAGAGCTAAACTTACAGTAGAAGACATAGAAGAAAACTTGGATTTGTCAAAGATGTCTTAAAGTTTAGACTTAAAAGGAAAAGACCTTAAGTTAGACTTTAGAAAAAATTTAAAAATACATTGTCAAGAAAATGTAAAGGCTCAAGTTAAAGTGAGAGCATAAGAAAGAAAAATAAAAGAAAATGTAAAGGCAACACACAGGCTAAACTAAAATATTTGTAAAATGTATCTGACAAAGAATTTATGTTGTTAAATATATAAAGAACACTTGGAACTTAATAATAAGCAGACTAACAACTCAATATAAGTGCAAAATATTTGAACAGACACCTCATCATGGGCATTTACATATACAGATTATTAATAGTAATAAAGATGATCAATATCATTAATCATTAGGAAAGTGTAATTTAAAGCCACAGTGAGATATTACTACACCCACTGGGATGGCTAAAATGATAAAGACTGACCCTACTAAGGGTTGGCCAGGATGGAGCAGCTGAAACTCTCATACACTGATGGTTGGGATGCAAAATGGTACAGTCACTCTCAGAATCACTTTGGAACTTTCTTTAAAAATTAAACATGTAAGACTGTCAGATCGTCAGATCCAGCCATTCTACTCTAGATAACGATTAAAAGAAATGAAAGCACATGTTCACACCAAAAGCTGTACATGAATGTTGTAGAATCTGTATTTTTAATATCCCAAACTTGGAAACAACATGAATGTCAGGGTCAACATTGACATTCAATGTCAACAACACGAATGTCAACAGGTCAATGGATACACGAATTGTGATATACCTATACCATAAAGTCCTACTCAGCAATAAAATAGAGTGGTTATTGATAAATGTAAGGATATGGAACAACCTTATAACAATACTGAGTGAAAAATGGCAGACAAAAAGAGTGCATATACTTTGTTTCTATTTGTATACAACTATTTAAAATGCAAACTAATCTAGAGTGATATAATACAAATCAATAGTTGCCTGAGGAGAAGACCTGAGAGGCATAGTGGGAAGAAATTGTATTAGATTGGTGCAAAAGTTGTTGTGGTTTTTGCCATTACTTCCAATGGCAAATACTGTAATTACTTTTGTACCATCCTAATAAAAGGACACTAGGAAATTTTGGGGGAGTGGTTATGTCCATTATCTTGATTGTGGTGTTGGTTTTGGGAAGTAGGCATATGTCAAATTTTTTACATTATACCTTTTAAATATGTGCAGTTTTTGCATGCCAATTATAATTTCATTTAATAAACCTACAAAAAAAGACCATATTTAAAAACAATGTTAAAGGTTATACTCAGTTTCAGGCAATTATTTTTACTTTAGGTCCTTATTAGAGTACCCTTTCATTCCAGAGTTTCTGTATATAACTTTTCCTCCAGTTCATATTCTTACATTTAGCAATGTATTTAAATATTTACTGCCTACCAAATTTTCTGTAGTAGAACTTGATAAATATTTGTTGAATGAATTAATGAAAATGAATAATGATTTAACTAGGTGGAAAAAATTATTTATTATATATCTTTATTTCTGGTACATATATGCTGGCTTTTTTAAAGGGACTCTTCTATTTTCCCCAACTGGTTAAATACTTAGAATAAAAATTGCCTTTTTTCCTCCCAGTATTTACTCAACAGAACTTTGGATTTTCACTTTGTAACATATTTTCTTACTTGTTGAGTCTCTGGCACATCTCCATGGCTTTTGCTTAACATGAAAAGAGTTCTATTCCACTGGTTTCAGGTTACTGAGTGATCTTGCATAAGTGATATAGGTTTGTGTCTCAGCTGCTATAGAAAATCAAATATCCACTTGGGTTTCTCCTGAATATTTTGTGTCATCCTCATGCAGGCCCTGGAGAACCAAAGAAATTTTAAAAATTATTTTCCTTGCTTTCCAACTTATTTCCCTTGTGGCTCTGGTATTGGGAGGATGACTTTTAGAAGTTTCAGTCTGCCTAGAAATGGTACAAGTGGTTTTTGAGAAAAATGTGAAATATATTTAAGTGGCAATAGAATAGTAAGAAATCGTTTCAATTGCAGAGATAGTACTCTCATTAAAAGGCTGTAGTGAGTATTTCATTTTTAAAAATAATCATTGAACATCTCTATGTACAGGACCCTGAGCTGTTTGCCATGGAAATACAAAGATAAATGGAGATATTTTTACTGCCCTTAAAGATTGACAATCCATAAGGGTTGAGTGAGTGGCAAAATGAGATGCATGGTAGACCAGATCCAGCTCACGTTTTGGAATGAGAAGATCTGGGTCTGAGTCTCAACTCAAGGATCCAGACATATTTTCTTTTAGGGTAGAAGTGCATTATAGGGAAAGTGAGACTCAGATGTCCCACTGAACCACGGCATTGTTGTAAAGATCTCATCCTTTCCAGGAAAATAAAACTAAAATATAGGCTTAGAGTTCATCTCACCAACAGGGCACCATCACCTCAGGGATGGAAGAAAAATTCATCACAGAAGTCCCAGTCTCTGAGCAAGCCACGAAAATTTATAGTGAACTTACCCCGGACTATTTCTGTAGGTCAGAGCAGAGGCAGCAAGGCAGCCTGTTGGTTGATGTGTTGCTTGAGAGTGGGAGGGAGGATGAGAAGAGAAAAGAAGACGACTAAATCCAGCTACATTTTCTTAAGGAAATTAGATTAATCAATCCTAAAGTTATGGATGAATTTTTGTCTCATTATATATTTTGAGCTGAAACATACTCATTACAGAAACAGTGAGATTCCGATATACAAGCCAGAAACCATGCATCACATTTTTTATTTCAATCGTAAGACTGAAATAATCAAACAGAAACAACCACAAACAGCACAAATATCCTTAATCTGCATACCTTCTGTGTTTGATTGCCTCCTCCTGAAAATGTGAAATGCTATGAGGCCAGTAAACCTCTTTCGTTGGCCTTTTAACACCAGTTCTTGTCAAGGTAATTGACTCAGAGTAGAAACTCAATAAATGTATTGCTCTAACAAATAAATGGCCCAAATGAGGAATAAATGAATTAATATACTGTGAAAAGAGTTGTGCAAATTTCATATTGCCACATCAACATGATTAAAACTGCTAAATAGGAAATGTTAAATCCAAAAAGCTTTATCAAAATGATGTTTTTTAAAATGTAAAAAGAATTTAGTAGGCACAAAAGGAGAGGAAGAAAGATATTTTTTTGACAATGAGAACAGAAGGGATACAAAGTCATGGTGAGGAATGTGATTTGTTCATAGGAAGGTATAATAAGAGAGCCCTGAGGGCCCTGAGGTTTCCAAATATTTGTTGCCAGCAACGTGAAATTCCCTAACTAATCCTCAGTCTCTTAATGCCTCTGAGTTGTATTTATCACTAAAACTAGGAGTGAAGTTTTTATTTACTTTCAGACTAAATATTGCTTTTCAGGGTAAACCATATAAATGTGTCAAATATGCATGTCAATAATATATATACGTCAAAAAGACACATCATTTTAAAAGGCTTATAACAGATAAAAAATTATGACAAATCAATAATAAAAATTTATCTACCCCACCCCACAACCCCACTCCCCTAAACCAATTTATTTTTATTTCATTAGTTTACTTTTGTTGTTTCTTCTTGTATATTCCTCTATTATCTTCTAAATAATGTTCTTGCTCTTTAATGTCTTGATTTATCCATTTTAGACATTATCACTTCAACATTGTCCAGAAATTAAAGTCTAGTTGTAAGACTGTGGATAAACATTTAGCTCCTTTACCTACCTCCACTCTAAATTTCTCTTTCCTGTGTTTTCAATACAGTTACCTTTCAGCTTTTTTGTTCCATCAAAAATCAATGGCCATCTTATGACTTTCATTGTTGATCCAAAAAACAGGCCACATACCCATTTCCTTTCTTGTTTAAAATTTCATATGCTTGTTTTTTTCCCCATTTGCTTTCTTTGAGGGCATCAATTGCCATTTCTCCTATGCAGATGTTTCAGTGGCTTTATACAGTAACTATCAATAATTTCCTTCTATTCAAAGCATTTGTTGATAGTTTGCCTGCAGACTGCTTCTTAGTGAACTGTTACTGGCTCTCACCTGAACTAGGTGTTTTCTGGGCCCCATTTTACAGCCATTATCCTGAAAATTCTCTTCATTGGTTTCCTATTGTTAAGCCCTAACTTTCTGAATTGTGTCTTTCTATTTGGTAACTAGAAGTTTCAGGAGAGTAAAGACCTTTTAAAAAGTCAGATCAGAGCTCTTGGGTGACCTGGTAAAAAAGTAAAAAGAAAATTGACAGTCAAGTTTGTACAAAAGGTATGAGAGAGGGAAGAGATTTCAGAAACAATCGAATCCAATTCTTTCATTCTACTGATGAGAAAACTGAGACTTACGAACACAAAATGGCTTGCTCAAGATGTCCACACTGGTAGCAGCAGAGTAGAAATTCTGACTTGATGCTAGGTGTGGAACTTTTTGAATACTTTTATCACACTGATAATCCATTAGGCAAGTGAAGAAAAAAACAAATGCTCTCTTTCCAGTTTAGAGCATGGGGATTCTTATCTTTTTCATGAAACTTGTGGCTTATTTTCTGTGTCATATATCACATTCAGTTCTTCAGGGATATTCTGGTAGACACTATTTTTTTATAGCAGGTTAACAACACTTTATCCCATATTTCTACAGAGAGTCTCCGGCAACACAATGATAGGCCCTCATTTTGAGTGGGTTGGTTGTACATTTCAGGAAACAATCTGTTAATGTTTCTGAAATCAAACATGCTTACAGATGGATGAATTGGAATTTTTTATTTCATTTATTCTTTTTTGTGTGCTTTTTATGTGATGCTAAGTAAGGAAATATACAATGTGACTTTCTGAATCAACAACTGTTGATACTCATGAATTGGCCTCTCTAGTGCTGCTTCCCGATAAGCATCATTGCAGCCGTGATTAACGTAGCTAGAACTGTAACAAACAGCTGTGCAACTATTACAACCACCAATTAAAGTGTAACTCCAGATGTTCTATACTCAAAACTACAGCCCTACAAGGTGGCTGCTGCATGGAGTTGATTACATTAAAGCTGTCAGTTTTAGGGTATCTTATGGGTGTTTATACCAGGCAACCATTAGCTGTCACATATTTACAATGTTGATGTCCAAGCTAATTGCAATCATAGATCACATAACCCAAAGAAGAGAAAAAAAGGGCAATCTGAAGTAGATTTACCCTTCATTGAGGCTTTTGAGGATTTTCAATAAGGACAGTGAGTAGTTGGAAGCAGCCTCTCAACTCCCTTGATGTGTTTCCTGCACACGGCACCCTCCTTCTCAGCCGATAAATGTCATGATTTCAGAAAATAAACAAACAACTCATCAGGAGAAGTTTGTCAGCATACTGTTTCCATCTGAATGAATATTTCACCCACAGAGTTTGAGAGATATACCCTGTCCTAAAGTCAGGTGAGAATGCAGTTGTTGACTATGAATTAACATGGCCCAAGAAGTGAAAAATGTAAATTTGAAATTTTTTGTCCAATATCTATCTAAGCATTAGTGAACATGCATTCTCACGCTGGTAAGTCCCAGAGGCCAGCTTTGAATTCAGAAGACTGACAGAGGGTCACTGGAAAAAGGTGTGTGTTTTTGGCATTAGAAGGGCCCTGGGAGTTTTTTGGGTATTACAAAGGAACTTCAAAAAGTTCACGAAGGCTGGACACAGTGGCTTACGCCTGTAATCCTAGCCCTTTGGGAGGCCAAGGCAGGAGGATCATTTGAGGTCAGGAGTTTGAGACCAACCTGGCCAACATGATGAAACCCCGTCTCTACTAAAAATACAAAAAATTAGCCAGGCGTGGTGGCAGGCACCTGTAATCCCAGCTAATCAGGAAGCTGAGGCAGGAGAATTGCTTGAACCTAGGAGGCAGAGGTTGCAGTGAGCTGAGATAGTGCCACTGCACTCCAGCCTGGGTGATAGAGTGAAATTCTGCCTCAGAAAAAAAGAAAAAGAAAAAGAAAAAAGAAAAAAAAAAGAAAAGTTCATGAAAAATGGAATTAAAAAATAAAAATAATAAATATAAATTTTATTTTTTTATTTCTCAACATAAGCTCCATCAAATTTGAGACACTTTAAAAAGTGGTAATGCCAGCCCTTTTGTTCATCCCTAAAGAACTAAGGGTCCTGATAATTTAACTATGTCAACACAGTCTTTTTTACATTGTTAACTGAAGAAACGTGGGTGTCTTTTAAAATTTTTTTTGAGATTAGGAAACAAAAAGAAGTCAGAAAGAACCAAATCAGGGCTGTAAGTGGATGTCTAATAATATCCCATCCAAAATTGCCCTTGTTTGATAGGCAGAATGAGCAGAAACATTGTCATGGTGGAGAAGGACTTTCTAATGAAGCTTTCCCAGGTGTGTTTCTGCTAAAGTTTTGGCTCAAAACACTCTCATAATAAACAGATATTGTGATTCTTTTATTCTCCAGGATGTCAATTTAGAAAATGCTTTGAGCATTCCAAAAAACTGTGCTATGACCTTTGCACTTGATGAGTCTGCTTTTGCTTTGACTTGACCACTTCCACCTCTTGGTAGCCATTGCTTTGATTGTGACTTATCTTCAGGATCATACTAGTAAAGCCATGTTTCATTTCCTGTTACAACTCCAAAGAAATGCTTTGGGATCTTGATCACACTTGTTTAAATTTCCATTGAAAGCTCTGTTTTTATCTACAGCTGATCTGGGTGCAAGGGTTTTGGCACCGATTGAGTGGAACGTGTGCTCAAATGTTGCAGTAAGAATGATGCAAGCTGAATCAATTGAGATGTTTATGGTGTTGGCTAATGTTTCTGCTGTTAATTGTTGGTGCTTTTCAATTGGGATATGAATCAGATTAACTTTTTCCTTGAAAATTGATATAGATGGTGTGCCACTGAGCGTTTTATTTTCAACATTGTCTTGTTGCTTTAAAAAACAAGTTATCCATTTGTAAATTGCTGATTTCTTTGGGCAATGTCCCCATAAACTTTTTGTAAAACATCAATGACTTCATCATTCTTCCACCCAAGTTTCACCGTAAATTTGTTGTTTGTTTTTGCTTCAATTTTAGTAAAATTCATGTCGATCTGATAAGGGCTCTTTTCAAACTAATGTCTTATCCTTTTTAGTACCTCAAATTAGACCCCATTCAGACATGTCACAACAAGTTAATATGAGTTTATTTTGGTGCAAAAGTCTTAAAATCGATGCATAGTTTTTTTCATAATTACATTTACCATTAACTTTTTGAAGCTCTCTCATAATATAAATAAACTATCATTCCTATTGTGGAAAAGTATAAGTATATCAATGGCATATATGCAAAATATTATTTTTTCTGGAACTAGTTGCATAGTCACCAAGAATTAATACTTGTCATGTGCAAGCTATTTTTATTAGTTTTATGTTTAGTTCAATATTTACCCATTGCAAAAGCAAAAAGAATCCTCATTCTTCACTTCAAAGGTGGCAGAACTTGGTTTGCTAAAGTCTACCCTTGACTGTTCTGCTGAAGCCTTGAATTTCCCTCCCTCTCTTACTGCATTTCTTGGCACAAGTATTGGCTAAATTTGGTTCCACCCATGCTCTCGAGTGGAGCTGGAGATTGGAGATGGCATGAGTGGGAGAGTAACTAAAGTGGGATAGAAATTTATTCTGAGTTGGTTTGAAAAGGAAAAATGTGCTGTTTTTCTAGAATGAAGGAAAATAAGGCTAAAAGCTGGGATTTACTAATAAAGTGAATTTCATAGTTAATGTTCTTGTGCTTTTTCTTATAACCTTGGGAAGAGTATAGTTAAGTATTTTGAAATATATTTTTTCTTACTACCTCTTAAAGAAATCTGACATCCTGACACAGCTTTATGTGGTGGTGCTGTAGGAAATAAAATCTCTGGGCTGTAAAAAAGAGGAATGCCTGCTCCACATATCATACTCTTTTCCCACTGATGCCCATCTGGAGTTAGTTAGCAGTATTCTCCTGAGGGGAACGTTTTATAGGAGATCTAGGCAGTGACCACAATAATGTGAGAAGTGTCCCTTAATGGGGCTAGGTCAACAGGGAGGTACCATTTGCTGAGATGTTTCATGCATCTAATGAAACCACTGTTAAGTCAAGTTTAGCCTAAAGCTGCCTCCTTACATAGTTTAAGTTCAGCCTAAAGGTTTCTCTGTACATTGTGAACTATATATAACCTAAATGGAATTTTAAACAGATTGTAATCCGCCCTTGGGCCATTCACTGAGTTTTGGCCAATCAATTGTAGCCAATTGTTCAAACTGTGTGCCAGTAAGGCAAATGTAGAGCTATAACCAATCCAGCTATTTCTGTATCTCACTTCCATTTTCTGTATGTCACTTTCCTTTTTCTGTCCATGAATCTTCTTCCATCACAGGTCTTCACTGGAGTCTCTGAGCCCACTCTGGCTCAGGAAACTGCCTGATTCATCAATCATTCTTTGCTCAATTAAACTATTTAAAATTTAATTTGACTTTAGTGGTTTGTTTGTTTTGTTTTGTTTTGAGATGGAGTCTTGCTTTGTTGCCAGGCTGGAGTGCAGTGGTGCAATCTCAACGCACTACAACCTCTGACTCCCTGGTTCAAGTGATTCTCCTGCCTCAACCTCCTGAGTAGCTGGGATTACAGGTGCGCACCACCACACCCAGCTAATTTTTGTATTTTTAGTAGAGACAGGATTTCACCTTGTTGGCCAGGATGGTCTCAATCTCCTGATGTGATCCGTCCGCCTCAGCCTTGTAAAGTGCTGGGATTACAGGCGTCAGCCACCACACCTAGCTGGCTATAGTTTTTATTTTTAAATCAACACAAACAATTCCACATCTCCTCTGCAACAAAGACACTCTAGGATACAAAATAAGTTATGCAGCCCATCTGGAATGCTGTGAGACATTAGCTGGATGTTTCCAGAAAATAGAGTGCAAGTTTCTGGAAAGGAAAAGCTTGAAATTTTCTAAATTTTCTATTTCCATTCTTTCAGTAGTGGCTTAAGTTGTCTAAGTTTGATCAATTTATTCCTCTCCTCAAGGCAAGAAACTTTAACAACAATCCCCCTCCCCCTCCCCCTCCCTTTCCCCCTCTCTTTTTCTCCTTCCCTTTCCCCTTCCTCTTCCCCTTCCCTTTCTCCTTCTTCTTTTTTTGAGACAGGATTTTGCTCTGTCACCCAGTCTGGATCTCTGCTTACTGTCTCCCCTCACCTCAGCCTTCTGAGTAGCTGGGACTACAGGTGCACACCACCACACCTGGCTAATTGTTTATATTTTTTTGTAGAGACAAAGTTTCACCATATTACCCAGGCTGGTGTTAAATTCCTCGACTCAAGCCATCTGCCCACCTTGGACTCCCAAAGTGCTGGGATTACAGGCATGAGCCAATATCCCTGACCAGAAATTCTTTCTGTCACAGTGCTGAGATGAATCATGCATGATGATAGTGGAGATAAAAATGAACCCTGGAATAAATTCAGATAATTCTTGCTGACTTCCTTTTTGCAAGATTAAGATTCTTTACAGCAAATGAACTGCTTGGTACACTCTCAAGGTTCTGAATAACTTGGTACAGAAACAAGATATCTCTACACTGATTCTAAGGATTTACAACTGCTCCTGCTTTCCCAAAAAGCTGCAGTTTTGTTTCACAGGCCGCTTTCAGGAAGTGTTTGGAATCACGATGTTCCTGATTATTATCTTCATCCTGAATATTCCAAAAATCTCTCCATATTAGTTCACGTTTGCTGCTGTAACACATTACCACAGATTTAGTGGCTTAAACAACACACATGTATTATCTTAAAGTTTTGTAGTTTAGAGGTCTGCCTGAGTCTCACGGGGCTAAAAATCAAGCTGTTGGCATTTGCATTTCCTTCTGAGAGGGTCTAGTAAATAATCTCTTTCCTTGCCATTTCTGGGTTCTAGAAAAGCCACATTCCTTGTCTTTTGACCCCTTTTCTCATCCTCAAAGCCTGAAAGGGCTTTTCACATCACATCACTGCAAATTCCTCTTCATCCTTCTCCTTATCTATTAAGAATTTTTGTGATGATACTGAGCCCAGCTAGATTATCCAGGATAATATCCCTATTTTAAGGTCAACTGATTATTCACCTCACTTATGTCTCCATCTTTAATTCCCTTTTGCTCTGTAATCTATTTGTTCGTCTGATATTAAGATGTGATTTCACTAATAGTTCATTATTCTCTTTACCACACCCTCTATCTTGCCACTTCCTCTTTCCTGTGCTCCCAATGCACATAACTAACTGGTTGCAGGTCAATTCAACCAGGGTGTCTTACCAATTCCTAAAAATCAATATATACAAATCAGACTCATGACACAATTTATCCTTTCCCAAAAAAGGACTTTTCTTCCTCAAAATTTTGTTTTGTTGATCGTGGCATGATTATTCTCCAAGTCACTCAGGCTTGAGGTCTCAAAATAACTGAGGGTTTTTTCCCCCTCTATTTTAAATCCAAAATAATTGTGAAATTATTTTTATCTGCTTCTGTAGTGTTTCTGAAATGTCTGTCTTTATTTCAGGACTAAATGCCAGAACTAGAATTTGGGTCTTCACTATATTTCAACCAATTTTAATATTTCCCAGTCTTCTCTTGATCCCTGCCCTATCACACTCCAGTATATCCTATACCTGCTTCTCTATCGAGCACTGGATTGAACTTCAGACAATTCTGACCATGCTACTCTTTTATTTACCTTCTCAGAGGTCTTCAATGGCATCTCCTCAGCCTGAAATTCACATCTCTCCACAACAACATCATAGCCTATTTTTCACTCAGGCCTAGCTTTAGTTAATAGTAATTTGGACACTTACACTCTCACTTAATCTTCCAAGTAACAATATTAGGTGGACTTTTCATTCCCATTTGAGACCCAGAGAGATTAAAGACCTTGATAAAGGTCTAGTGCATCTAGTGCGAATCGAGACTTGGATTTTTTGATCCCAACATCATTGCTGTGTGCATGACTGCCTGGATAGCTTTATCTCCTACTATTCCCTTAACATGCAGAACAAGGTGAACCCTCAGTTTTACCGGACATTCCCCAAGTTCTCAATGTTATGCCATTGATCATGATGTTTATCCTTCCTAGATCCCTGTGTCTTTAAACTATTCTTGCCTAGTAAAATTAAATTTATCTTAAAGGCTCATTTCATAAATTGAAATCTCCATGTAGTCTTTTGTTATTGCTCCTTAATTAAAATTTTCATTGATATCTCCTGTTGTATTATTTTGTCAAAACGTATTGAGACTTGTTTGAAGGTTATCTGGTGCTTGGCTTAAACCACTGCTATGGTTTTAATGTGTACCCCAAAGTTCATGGGTTGGAAATGAAGTCCCTAATGCAACAGTGTTTTGGGAGGTGGGGCCTAATAAGAAGTGATTAGGTCATGTTTGCCCTTATGAATAGATTGGTGTCATTATTGGTGGAGTATGTTAGTTATTGCAAGAGTGGGCTTCTTATAAATGTGAGTTCGCCCTCTCTTACTCTCTCTTACGCTCTTTTTCCTTCGCACGTCTGGCCGTGGAATGATGCAGCATGAAGACCCTTGTCCAGTGTGGGCTCCTTGATCACAGACTTTCCAGCATCCAGAAATGTAAGAAATAAATTTCTTTTAAAAAAATAAATTACCCAGCTTGTGGTGTTCTGTTACAGCAATACAAAACAGAATAGCAAAACCACCACCTCCTTGTTGGCATTTAGTGTAGAAGTTAGCACATGGACTCAAGCTAGACTTCCTGGGGTTAAATTCTAATTTTGCCTCTTATGGGTTATGTGACTTTCAGAAAATTAATCAGTATTTCTGTGCCCCATCTGTGAAATGAGATGGATGAGCGATAGCCACCCATCCATTCTGTGGATTACTGTGAGGATCAAGTTAGTTAATATACTTTTTACATTTTTGGATTTTATTTTAGATATACTAAATACATGTGTAGGGTTGTTACATGGGTATGTTGGACCCAAGTAGTAAGCATAATATTCAATAGGTAGTATTTCAACCAGTTTCCCCCTTTCTCCCTCTCCCCTCCAGTAGGCCACAGTATCTTTTGTTTCCATGTTTATGCCCATGTGTGCTCGATGTTTCCCTCCCACACAATATTTGCTTTTCTGTTTCTACATTAATTCAGTTAGGATTATGGCCTCCAACTCCATCCATGTTGCTGCAAATGACATGATTTCATTCTTTTTTATGGTTGCATAGTATTCCATGGTGTATGTATACCGTGTTTTCTTTATCCAATCCTCTACCGATAGGCACCTAGATTAATTCCATGTCTTTGCTATTGTGAAGAGCATGGTGATAAACATACAAGTGTGTGTGTCTTTTTGGTGTAGTGATCTATATTACTTTGGGTATATATCCAACGAGGGGGTAGCTAGGTCAAATGGTAGCTCTGTTTTAAGTTCCTTGAGAAATCTTTAAACCACTTTCTATGGTGACTGAACTAATTTACATTTCCACCAACAGTATATGAGTGTTCCTTTTTCCCTTCAGCTTGTCAGCATCTGTTGTTTTTTGACTTTTTATTAATACCCATTCTGAATGGTATGAGATGCTACCTCACTGTAGATTTGACTTGCATTTCTTTGGTGATTAGTCATGACAAGCATTTTTTAATATGTTTGTTTGGCTACTTGTATGTCTTCTTTTGAGAAATGTCTGTTTATGTCCTCTCCCCATTTTTTAATAGGGTTATTTGTTCTTTGTTTAAGTTCCTTATGGATCCTGGATATTAGACATTTGTCAGATGCATATTTTGTGAATATTTTCCCCCATTCTGTAGGTCTGTTTACTCTGTTGATAGTTTCTTTTGTATGATACTTTCTTTAGTTTAATTAGGTCATAGTTGTCAATTTTTGTTTTTGTTAAAATTGCTTTTTGGGGACTTAGCCAAAATTTGGCTGCTAAGTCTGATGTTGAGAAATGTATTTCCTAAATTTTCTTCTAGGATTTTTATAGTTTGAGGCCTTGCATCTAAATCTTTAATCTACCCTGAATTAATTTTTTTATATAACAAAAAGAAAGGGTCCAGTTTCATATTTCTGCATTTGACTAGCCAGGTATCCCAGCACCGTTTATTAAATAGAGAGGTCTTCCCCCATAGCTTATTTTTGTCAGCTTTGTTGAAGACCTGATGTTTGTAGGTGTGTGACTTTATTTCTAAATTTTCTATTGCATTTTATTGGTTTATATGTCTGTTTTTGCACCAGTACCATGCTGTTTCGGTTACTTTAGCCATATAATATAGTTTGAAGTCACATAATGTGATGCCTCTGGCTTTGTTCTTTTTGCTTAAGGATTGCTTTGGCTATTTGGGCTCTTTTTTGGTTTAATATACATTTTAGCATAGATTTTTTAATTCTGTGAAGAATGACATTGGTATTTTGATAGAAATGACATAAATATGTAAATTGCTTTGGGTATTATGACCATTTTAATGATGTGTAGTCTTCCAATCCATAAGCATGGGATTTTAAAAAAAAATTTATTTGTGTCATCTCTGATTTCTTTGAGCAGTGTTTTGTAGTTCCCCTTGCAGAGATCTTTCACCTCTTTGGTCAGCTGTATTCCTAGGTATTTAATTTTATGTATGGCTGTTGTAAATGAGACTGCGTTCTTTATTTGACATTCAGACTGGATGTTATTTGTGTATAAAAATGCTACTAATTTTTGTACATTGATGTGTAATCTAAAACCTTGCTATAATTGTTTATCTGTTCTAGTAGCATTTTAATGGAGTCTTTAGAGGTTTTTAAGTATCAAATTATATAGTCAGTAAAGAGATAGTTTGACTTCCTTACCCATTTAGATGCCTATTATTTCTTTCTCTTGCCTGATTGCTCTGGCTAGGAATACCAGTACTATGTTGAATAAGAGTGGTGAGAGTGGGTGTCCTTGCCTTGTTCTAGTTCCCCAAGGGAATGCTTCCAGCTTTTGCCTGTTCAATATGATGTTTGCTGTGGGTTGGTCATAGATGGCTTTTATTATATCGAGGTATATTCTTTTGACAGCTAGTCTATTGAGGGTTTTAATCATGAAGGGATGTGGAATTTTTTCAAAAGCTTTTTCTGTGTCTATTGAGATGATCATATGGTTTTTGCTTTTAATTCTGTTTATGTGGTGAGTCACACTTATTGATATGCATATGTTGAACCAACATTGCATCCAAGGAATAAAGCTTACGTGATTATGGTGAATTAACTTTTTGATGTGCTGCTAGATTCAGTTTGCTAGTATTTTGTTGAGGACTCTGTGTCTGTGTTCATTAGGGATATTGATCTGAAGTTTTCTTTCTTTGTCATGTCTCTGCCAGGTTTTGGTACTAGCTGATGCTGGATTCATGGAATGATTTAGGAAGAAGTCCCTCCTTGATTTTTTGAACTAGTTTCTGTAGAATTGGTACCAGTTCTTTGTACATCTGGTAGATTTTGGCTACGAATCCATTTGGTCCAGGACTTTTTCTAGTTGGCATGTTTTCTATTACTTATTCAATTTCAGAGCCTGATATTGGTCTATTCAGGGTTTTAATCTCTTTCTGATTCAATCTTGGGAGATTGTGTGCTTCCAGGAATTTATTTCTTCTAGATTTTCTAATTTATGTGCACAGTGTTGTTCACAGTATTCTCTGAAGATTTTTTGCGTTTCTGTGGGATCAATTGTAATGTCATGTTTGTCATTTCTGATTGTACTTATTTAGATCTTTTTTTTTTTTCTTTGTTAAGCGGCCTAGTGGTCTAAATCTTGTTTATTTTTTCAGAAAAACAACTCTGGGTTTCATTAATCTTTTCTGTGGACTTTTGCATCTTTTATTCATTCTGTTCAGCTACGATTCTGGTTATTTCTTTTCTTCTGAAAGCTTTGGGATTGGTTTGTTCTTTTTTTTTCCCCCGTACTTCCTTTAAGTGGAAAGTTAAACTGTTAATCTGAGATCTTTCTAACTTCTTGATGAAAGTGTTTAGGGCTATAAACTTTTGTCTTAACAGTGCTTTGGCTGCATCCCAGAGATTATGATAAGTTGTGTCTCTATTTTCATTAGTTTCAAAGACTGTTGTTTTCTGCCTTAATTTTGATGTTTACCTGGGAGTTATACAGGAGCAAGTTATTTAATTTCCATGTATTTGTGTAATGTTGAGAGATCTTTTTGCTATCGATTTAGATTTTTATTCAACCGTAGGCTGATAGTGTGCTTGGTATGATTTCAATTTTTTTGAATTTGTTGAGGCTTGCTTTAAAACTGCACATGTAGTCAATCTCAGAATATGTTCCATGTTCAGGTTAGAAGAATGTATATTCTATGGTTGTTGAATGGAGTGTTCTGTAGATGTCTATAAGGTCCAGTTTGTTAATTGTTGAACCTAGTCCAGAGTTTCTTTGTCCGTTTTCTGTCTTGATGACTTGTCTAAACCTGTCAATGGGATGTTAAAGTCTCCCACTATTATTGTGTGGTTGCCCAAATCTTTTCATGGGCCAAGAGGAACTTGTTTTGTAAATTTGGGTGCTCCTATGTTGGATACACATATATTTAGCATAGTTAAGGCTTCTTGTTGGATTGTACCCTTATCAAAAGTAATGTCTTTCATTGTCCTCCTTAATTCTTATTGGTTTAAAGTCTATTTTATCTTATGTAAGAATAATGGCTACTGCTCTTTTTTTGTTTTCTGTTTGTAGAGTAGATCTTTCTTCATCCTTTAAATTTGGGCCAGTGAGTGTCATTACATGTGAGATGTGTCTTGAAGACAAAAGATGGTTGAATTTTGTCTTTTTATCCAGACTGCCACTCTTTGTCTTTTAAGTGAGGGCATTTAGCTCATTTATATTCAATGTTGGCATTGATATGTGTGATTTTAATCCTGTCATTGTGTTTTTAGCTGGTTTTATGTCGACCGTGTAGTTACTTTATAGTGCCTCTGGACTGTTTTTGTGATAGTAGATGTTTTTGTGATAGTAGATGTCATTCTTTTGATCCAATCTTTAGCATTCCCCGAGGACTTCTTATAAGGCTTGTCTAATTGATAGATATTCCCTCAGCATTTGCTTGTCTGAGAAAGACCTCATTTCTCCTTCACTTATTAAGCTTAGTTTGGTGGAATGTGAGTTCTTGGTTGGAATTTCTTTTCTTTGAGGATGTTGGAAATAGAAACCCAGTCTGTCTGGCTTGTAATGTTTCTGCTGAGAGGTCTGTTGCTAGCCTGATGAGGGTCCCTCTGTGTGTCACGTGACCCTTCTGTCTAGCTAACTTTAAGATTTTTCCTTTTGTACTGACCTTGGAGAATCTGATGACTATGTGCCCTGGGGAGGGTCATCTGGTACAGCATGAAGTAAGGGTTTTCTTTACTTCTTGGATTTGTATGTCAAGCTCTTTAGTGAGATTAGAGAAATTTTTATGAATTATATCCTCAAAAACACTCTTCAAGTTGCTTATTCTCTCTCCTTCTCTTTCATGGATACCAGTAAATATGTATATGTCCTCTCTTTTTATAGTCCTGTATTTCTTGAATTTTTTTCATTTATTAAAATTCTTTTTTTTTTTCCTTTAATTTTTGTCTGACTGAGTTGATTCAAAGAACAAGTCTTTGAGTGCTGCAATTCTTTCCTTAGCTTGGTCTATTCTGCTCTTAATACTTCCCATTGTATATAAAGTTCTTTTAGTGAGGTTTTCAGCTCTAGAAGTTCAGTTTAATTCTTTCTTAGGATGGCTATTTTGCCTTTCAGCTCTTGAATTGTTTTACTGGATTTCTTGGATTGAGTTTCAGTTTCTCCTGAATCTTGATGAATTTCCTTGCCACCCAGATTCTGAATTCTATGCCTATTATTTTAATTATTTCCAACTGTTTAAGAACCATTGCTGGGGAGCTAATGTACTCATTTGGAGGTAAGAGGACAACTGGCTTTTTGGATTGCCGGAATATTTGCACTGATTCTTTCTCATCTGGGACAGTTGGTGCTCCTTTAACTGTGGTTTAAGTTGAGTATAGTTCATTGGCTTCATTTCCGATTGCTTTCAGAGGACCAGAGCTCTGTACAGGATCTTTACGTGTCAGTGAAATCGTGCCCTTGATTTCACAGATGTATACATTAGCAGGACAAATTTTTGATGTTGTAGTTAGGGTTGTGATCCAGTAGATGGCACATAAGAGTAGTGGTCAGTAGCTAGGTTAATACCCAACCTATTAATTACTCTTTTGTACTTACTTGGGTTCACAGGTATGCTTGGTGGTTGGTGAAGCAGAGAGACGGTCCTCTCACCAGGTTCACTCCTGGGCCTTGGGGTAAACCCCTCCAATTGCTGGCTCTGTACCTGCATTTCTTTTGTTAGTTGTTCCCGGCCATGGGGCTCCCTTGGGCAGAAGATGTGGTTGGAAAGAATACCACACTCTATACTGGCCCTGCAGAGGGAGGCACACCTGGCTCCCATCCCAACCCAGTAACCCATGCATCTTGCCTCTCTCAGTACTGTGGAGGTGGAGGCTTCTCCCTGGCTTGAGTGCCAGCCAGGGATCTCATCTCAGTACTCCGGAGCTGCACACTGCAGCTTTGGGGCACAGACACATCCTGAGGCTCCTGCTAGAGTTCTGGTTATGCTGAAGAATACAAAGTGCTCCTGGGTCACTGATAAGGTACTCAGAGTAAGATGCAGCCCTCAGCGTGGACCTCAGGGGCTGCACTGTGCATCTGCTCCTGCAGACCGCTAAGCATAGACTCTAGGAGAGGCCAGTCGGCAGGATGGCTTGCAGAGCAGACATGCCCCAGTGTTGTGGGGATGCTATCCCCCCTCTCTCCTGGCTTCTAAGTCAGATGGGGCCTATGCCTCCCAGAAGGGCATAGGGGCCATTTGTGGATGGCAACTCTCTGCTGGAGCTGCACAGGACTCAAAATCTCCTGGGCTCTCTGCTGGCTGAAGGCCTGTCTCTGCCTGCTCCCCGAAGAGATTCCCCCTGCCAGCTTACAGGTCCATGAGCATGGTCCCCTATAGCTAGGATCCCAGAGGTCCATGGTGAGAGTAAGCTGGCCCTCAGTTCACTTACCCAACCCTTACCCAGGAGCGACTGGGGACCAGAAACTAGACCTGGATTTCAGGTACCACTTACAGGGTCCCCAGATTCCTCAGGTTCAGCATTGTCTGTCCATCCACTCAGCATTTTCTCTTGAAGATCTGCCTGAGTTCTGGTGGTTTACTGGATAATGTAGTCTCTCTCAGTGGTAGTGGCATTTCCTGGTTGCATCTAGTTGGCCAACTTGTCTGGAACCTCTTAGTTAATACTATATTCTTTCTTTCTTTCTTTCTTTCTTTCTTTCTTTCTTTCTTTCTTTCTTTCTTTCTTTCTTTCTTTCTTTCTTTCTTTCTTTCTTTCTTTCTTTCTCTCTCTCTCTCTCTCTCTCTCTCTTTCTTTCTCTCTCTTTCTCTCTTTCTTTTCTTTCTTTTCTTTCTTTCTTTCGAGAAAGAGTCTCACTCTGTTGCC
The DNA here is from genome assembly GCF_037993035.2 of Macaca fascicularis. Taxonomy (NCBI): domain Eukaryota; kingdom Metazoa; phylum Chordata; class Mammalia; order Primates; family Cercopithecidae; genus Macaca; species Macaca fascicularis. Next base: position 52,564,520 of record NC_088390.1, read on the forward strand.
CAGGCTGGAGTGCAGTGGTGCGATCTCAGCTTACTCAATCTCCACCTGCCAAGTTCAAGCAATTCTCCTGCCTCAGCCTCCCAAGTAGCTGGGATTACAGGCCTGCCCTACGCCACCTGGCTAAGTTTTGTATTTTTAGTGGAGACAGGGTTTCACCATGTTGGCCAGGCTGGTCTCAACCACCTGACCTCAAGTGAGCCACCCCTGTTGACCTCCGAAAGTGCTGGGATTACAGGTGTGAGTCATCGCACTCGGCCAGTATTTTTAAAGCATTTGGAACTATGAACCTGGTTGAAAATAAGCATTCATAAGTTTCAGCTTGGCTGGGTGCAGTGGCTCATGTCTGTAATCTCAGTACTTTGGGAGGCCGAGGTGGGTGGATCACCTGAGGTCAAGAGTTCAAGACCAGCCTGGCCAACATGGTGAAACTCCGTCTCTACTAAAAATACAAAAATTAGCTGGGCATGGTGTTAGGTGCCTGTAATCCCAGCTATTCAGGAGGCTGAGGCAGGAGAATCGCTTGAACCCTGGAGGCCGAGGTTGCAGTGAGCTGAGATCGTGCCACTGCACTCCAGCCTGGGTGACAAGAGCAAGACTTCATCTCAAAAAAAAAAAAAAGTTTCAGCTTATAGTTACAATTACTACCTTCTTAGTTTTTGCACGACAGTCCTCTCTAACACATAGAACATCTATTTAGCAACCAAAAGGTGAAAACACATGTTTATGTTCTTTCATATGAAGTATGAATGTGTTTTTTTGTAAACTTTTTTCAGTCTAATTTGAAGTAGATAGAGGATAATCGTGTAATAATAAAGGAGATAAAACTGTGTACATTACATCCTTTTCTTTATTTTGATTTCTCTACAACTGTGCTACTATTGTACTCCAATATTCCCTACTCAATCCTTGTCTGCTCTTCCAGTTTCCTTTTTACTAGCACATGACTATGATCCACCAGAGTTTTAAGATGTTGATAGACATACAAAAGCACTTATTATTTTTGCATGTGATATTAACAGAAAGATAGAAAGGATCCCATTATGGGAGAAAAATCAATCAAGGCTCAAACTTATCATTAAATGAGAATTCTGGCCAGAATCCAACACCTTTTTTTTTAATGAAGGAATTCAAAGCCTTATAATTTAAATTTCATCATCAAGCTGTATAGAGAGAAGATGGGAGACCTTGGCTCAGCAGAAGTTCATGCAAAAATATCCTATCTAGAATATTAAAATGACTATTGAAGCAGGTACTCTGGTTGATAAGCTCAACACTCATTCCCTATCCTTTTCCCTTGGCCATGTTTTGTCAGCTACCCTCCCTACTATGAGTAGATACACAACACATTTCTGGTTCATGAAATGTGAGTAGATGTTTATGAGGAAGGAGGTTCTTGGTAAAGCTTTTATTTTCTTTATTAATAAGACAGCTATTGATGGTGGCAACCATTTCTCTCTTTCTTTTTGTTTATATCTCAATGGTTATAATGCCTGGAATTGCAGCAGTAATCCTGTGAGCATGAGGAAAAAGAAGTTAAGATAATTAGAGAGATGGAGCTAATATTTTGGAGATGCTGAATCAAAGCTAGCAGCATCTATTTCTAGCCTTCTCCATATATAAGGAGGTGAAATATTTCTTTTTATTGTCACATTTATTTGAATTTTTCTGTTACTTGCTGCTGGAAATATCCATAATCAATACAACTATTAAACTCAAGAAAAGCCGATAGTAATCAGCCGCTATAAATCAAATGTAACCTTAGATTGTATTGCTGGAAGTATAATATATGGATCCTTGAAATTAATGCTATAATATTCTCCACCTCTTACCATATGCAATGTTAAAAAATTATAATGTAGGTTTACATATCAAGAGAGGTAATGGTAGGAAGTCACTTACTTCTGTCTGAACTTACAGTATTTCTTTCTCTTGCATATTTTTTTAGAATGAAATGTTCATTAAATGACTTTAACGACCAAATGTGATGTGAGTATATTCTATCATGTACAAGAAAGAGAGATAATTTATGTATTTTTTAAATTCTTCTAAGACCCTTGCATGTCCAAAGGAACATGTAGAAGCAGTGCAATGTAATTAAAAGCATCATGTTTGAAATCATATAGGGTGAAATTGAGTGTTAATGTCATCATGTTTTAACTATGTGACTTGGGACAGTTGTTTATTTTCTCTGAGACTCAGTATTCTCATCTGTGAAATGGGAATAATAATAGTAATTAGCTCACACTACTGCTATAGAGGTTAACCAAGGTATGACAGCTTGACACTTAGTATAGTAAAATTTTATTGAGTGTTAGTCATGAAGGTGATAATCTCTTCCCCTTCCCATATCTTAGACAGTAATAGCTCTTCCTCTCTCCTTACACTTCCACAAACCCTCTACCTCACTTTTAGCTGAAGACCTTGTTTCCTACTTCACTAAAATGTAGAATTGTCTGAAGAGAACTTTTTTAGACTCTCATCAGCACGTCTACCCACCTTGCAGCATCTGTTTCCACCTACTCTGTCATCCTGCCTGTTCACATAAATGAACTATTCATTCTCCTATGTAAAGTTAACCGCCCCCTCCTTTTATATTTGATGCTATTTCTTTTTGCATCCTCCAGGACATTGCAGTAACAATGTTCCCTTCTCTTTCATTTCCTCAAATTTTCACTCTTTACTGGACCATTCCCCAAAACATACAAGCATATAATTTTTTCTACCATATTATAAAAACAAAACAAAATTAACTTGATGCCTCCTCAAGTGCCAGCCACACATATTCCAATTATTTGCTTCTTTTGACAGCTTTTAGCAATACTGCTTATCTTTAAACACTTTTTTCCGATTGTCTCCTAAATCTACTCCAATCAGGTATTTATCCAACTCCACCAAGACGAATCTGGTAACAGTCATCAAAGACCTTTGCACGGCCAAATTCAATTGATCAATTATTAATTATCATTCTACTCACCTATCAGCAATATCTGAGCCAAAGGCTCACTGTACCCTTTTTGATATATTTTCTTCATTTGATTTGCAGGTCATCACACTTCCCTAGTGTTTCTCCTAACTTTCCTCTTTCCTCTCCCCTCTTCCTCCTCATTCCTGAAACTTGGAATGACCAAGGACCATTCCTCAGTCATTCTTCGTCTTTTCTTCTCTCATTCCCTTGGTGTTACCTCGTGGTTTTAAAATAGCATTTATATGCCAGTGACTCTCACATTTTATCTCTCCTACCCAGTTCTTCCTAACTCCAAGCTCATATATCCAACTTCCAAATCAATGGCTACACTTGAAATACATTCAAATTGTAAAAATCTGCATGTCCCAAACTTAACTCATAGTCTTTTTCTCAAATGCTATTCCAAATATAACCCTCTCCATCTCAATTGATAGCAACTCCATATTACTTGCTTCAAGCCAAAAAGCTTTTAATTCTTTCTGCCTTTCTCCCACAGCTCACATCCTCTCTTTTAGGAAATTTTGTTGTCTTGATTATTAATATATCCAGAACATATTACTACATACCACCTGATCTGTTATTAGCATTTGTGCTAAACTCTTTCCTGGATAAACTGCAGTAACTTTCATCTGATCTGCTAGTTTTAACCTTTTCCACCTATAGCTTATTTTCTACCCAATATCCAGAGTTATCTATTTGATTTAAAAATTTGGGTAAAATCATGTCACATCAATATTAAAAATCCTGTAAAGCTTTCCTATTTTATTCCAAGTAAAAGTCATTAAAACGGCCTTTAACCTGGCTTTAATTTCCTTTTTCTTTCATAGAACTTTCCACTGTAAAACATAATCTGTAATTTATTTTTATATCACATTTGTGTTCTGTCTTTCTCTTCTAAAATGTAAGATCCTTGAGGGCAAGGATCTTTATCTGTTTAATTAACTGATATATCCCAAATGTTAAAAACAATACTAACACATAGTAAGGGGTTCAACAAATGTTTGAAAATGAATAAATATAAAGGCTGCTGCTACTGATTGACCCAGGTAGGTTGCAGAGTTTTAAGAATCTTGCTTTTTTCATGATTAATATGAAACATTGCATCTACCTGCAAGTTTTTAAAGCAAACTTTTTCTGATGTGTGACTTTTTTGATAATTATCTATAGGGAAATACTAAGTTATATTACTTTTAAAGATATTTTATTGATGTCATAGCCATTGCAATAGAAGAGAGGGATGGAACTCAGCTCTGCTGAAGGTATTTAAATGCCATCGTGAGCTAATGGAAAAGTACAGGAGGACATTGGGATGAGGGAGGTTGGTTAAAATGATTAGGTTATTTGTGTTAGCCAATTGTCACTTATCTAAATTAGGCTTCTATGCTCCCTCAGAAACTGGGAGAAAGGAGCCCACTCTTTCCTGATGATTTGATGAGAAAGACATTTCTAGGTTGTAGAAAATTTATAACTCTAATGGGCAGAGGAGGAATTTACAATCGCAAGTTTTCTAAAGTTAATGCTTTAAGCAAAGAGAGGACAGGGACTGAAGTCAGAAAGAAGCTTACTTAAATTTAGTCAAGCTGAGGGGAATGTTAAAGCTGTCTTGGCCAGTAGTAGGACAAAGCTGGAGACAGTTGCACAACATCTACTTAGTTTGGTTTATATTCTATTATTCATGAAGATTAACATTCTCCATGAACTGTTTGCATACTCTATTATTTTTAAAATGGTTTGTGCCTAATCTTGTTTTATTGAAAACAGCAAAAAAAAAGTTGACTTCACAAACATATTGATATGATCAACTCTGTAAAGATAGGAACTCTTATGATTAGGAATTCAGTTGGTCTTAGGTATATCATTTGAAAGACTTTATGAAATGAAGATATAAATGCAAGAGATACAGCATAATCAGGGCTTGGGGATGACCTGTGGCTGTCTCATACTGCAGCTTGGCATGTATCCTAACGCAAATTATAGAGATTTGTTGCAAATTACTGTGATATCAGGAAACATTTGAATCATTTCTCAATCTTCTTTAGCCCTGATGTCTTAAGACTCATATTAAATTGGGCTATTTGTAGTACCCTTTGAAATTTGCATTAATACTACAAAAACTAAATTCGAAGATAGAGGAATAATTGTCCATTTAGTGGTTTGATTGATCTTTCTAAAGCACATTGAAAATACTTTTTAAATTATTATACTACTTATAGTTTCCTTCTCCCTATACAACCACATTCTAACTCTTAGCACAGGCTATGTCATCTTTCATAATACTGACCTCAAACTTTGAAATAAGCTGCATTCTTCGCCACTTCTCTCAATGCTATCTCCAATTCACCCACAAACAATTTATCTCTATGTCATATCTCACCCTCTGCTTTTATGTCTGTACCTTGCAAGGGGTTCTTTCTACCCAGGAAATCACCCCCTCCGACTCTTTTCTCCCTTAGAAATTCTACTCATTCCCTATATGTCATAGAGTCTGGAAAACTTTTCAGATCATCAGACAGAATGAATTGCTTTCCTCTGTGCTCTGCAGTCACTTGTGTTTAATCATTACAGCTATTATGTCAGGTTATAATCATGTGTTCACTTGTCTGTATTTGACATTAGGCTAAGAGCTCCTGGAGGACAAGGATTATACCTGATAGTATGCACCATGGTGCCTGATACACTTATTTAATCATTCTAAATTTATTAATTCAGCACATAGTTTGGTGCCTACTATGTGGCAAATACCATGCTAGGGATATGGAGGTGAACACATACCCTCCACCAATTGCACATTTCCCGAGCAAAGGCAAAACGAAATGTAATTCTATGAGTATGTACAAAAAAAAAAAATGAAATGGGAAGAACCTTTTCAGAAAAGAGTAATTTCATCTGCAGTTTGAAGAAAAAGGTGTGTTACTGGCAGGGAAAACATCAAGTGCAAAGGAGGGCAGGGCATTCTTGACCAGAGAGCTTGATGAATAATATTTACTAGCTGTGTGATGTTATACATGCTATTTATTTTCTGTGCCAGTTACCTCCTCTATAAATTGGCTTTAATGGTATCCACCCTGAAGGTGGTTGTTATAATTAAAATTGTAAATATTTGTAAACTATTATGAATAGCACCCATCACTTTAAAAGCACTATGGAGTGTGTGTGCTATGAAAGAGTTCAGGAATGCCACCCAAGATATATTGTTTTGGTATGCAAATTACTTCAAACTAAGCATACTTGGGGAATGGTAAATGCAGGAAGAGGCTTTCTCTGAACTTCCTCTGTCTGCCTAAAGATAGATCCTTCTAAAGGAACTCAACTATGTAAATTCTCTTCCCGGAATCTCATCAACCAGGGAAGATGGGCTTGTATCACAGGAGAGGAAACTAGAGGTCCACACTATGCCCAGGCAGACTTTGTCACAGGCTTTCACGTATTTTTCTGAGGACTTATTCATCTTGACAAAATCATTTACTCTCTTCTAAGTTGCCTACTTCTCCCCTTCACACTCCGCTAGGAAGATTTGTACCTAAGCGTCTAGATCTCACTGGGTTTTTTAGTATTTACTTTTCTTTCATATGATGTTTCCTCGTGTATAATAAATTTGTATACCTTTTCTCATGTTACTCTGCCAATTGTCAGTTTATTTCATTGACTTAATTATTCATCCCTCAGAGGGTAGATGAAAAGTTATTCTTCCCCTACATCTGCAATATAGAATTTAATAATTCTGAGAATTGCGAGAAGGTCATTGTGGCTAGGATGCTTGGGACCATTTTTAATGCTGCGTAAGTTTAGGCTGGAGAGGTAGGAAGGAACTCATCATGTTAGAAATTTTGGTTCTAAACATAAGAAAAATGGGAAATTGTTAAAACATTCTAAAGCAGATTTACCCTTCGAGGTACCATATTAAGTATCTGACAGGTATTTAATACATTTTTGTTGAAGCAATCAACAACAGTATAGAAAAAGCTGTGAGGTTATAAGCAAATGAACTACTTCCTACAACTATATGAAGGACTCAACAAGAAAATGTATGTTAAGGCCTGATGTAAGATTGCCATTGGAAGATTTCAAGTTAGGCTTAGTATTTTATTATCTAAGTATGGATTTTTGCCAAAGCAAAATATATACGTTTTTAGATAGGTTCAAGTCAAAACTTGACAACACAGCAGACGGCATGAGTAATTTCTGAGCAAGTCACTTCAATCCCTTCTGTAAAACTGGAATAATAAGGATAAATTTTAGGATCAAATGAGGTAGTATATGTACAAATATTCTATATTCTCTAATAGTTTATTGTTCATATCTTTTGTTTGTTTGTTTGTTTACCTGTTTTTTGAGACAGAGTCTCACTCTGTTGCCCAAGCTAAAGTGCTGTGGTGGTGCGATCTCAGCTCACTGTAACCTCTCCTCCTGCATTCAAGCAATTCTCGTGACTCAGTCTCCCAAGTACCTGTGATTACGTGTGTGCACCACCGCGCCCAGCTCATTTTTGGACTTTTAGTAGAGACGGAATTTTGCCATGTTTCCCAGGCTTCTCAAACTCCTGAGTTCAAGTGATCCGCCTGCCTTGGCCTCCCAAAGTGCTAGGATTACAGGTGTGAGCCACTGAGCCCAGCTTCGCATTTTTATTTTTAATGTACGTCATAACAGTACAAGGCAATACTCATTAATCAAGTGTGGTCAGTTCTATTGAAGTGCAGAGGAAGATCAGAGAAGTTATACTGGAGCTGTAGCTTGGAGAATAGGTAGAGTTTTGACTGGGGAAGAATGAAGGGGGTAGTACTCCACATAAAGAGGCTATATAGTGTAGTAGAGTGGAAAGAGGATGGAACATGAATTCAGATATATATAGTTTGAATCAGGACTCCGCCACTTAGTGTCTGTGTCACTTTATGCGAAGTTCTTAATGTTGTAGTGCCTTAGTTTTCTCATCTGTAAAATGGTATAGTAGGGACTCTGCAATATTACAGTGAGATGCTCTTTGTTAATGCTTGAAATGAAGTTATCCTTCAGAGGAATCTTGGAGGAGTAGGAGGGTGTAAAAGGTAAAGGATCTGGCTTTGAGTTCAACTTGGAATCACTTCATAGTTGTATCTCTACAGGCTTTCCATACCTTATTCAAACTCTGTCGTCACGTAAATAATTATCTCCTTTGCCCTCAGGGTTAAATACAATATTTTGTGTAAAATACCAAGTACAATGATTGACACTAAAAAGTAAACGGGACCCTCACAAATACTATTTACATATTACCAGCAGAATATAGAAGATTAGAAATGGCAACAACAAAAACTAGGGCACCAATGCTCTTCAGGATAGAGATGATTGACTTTTTCCTTGAGGCAATGAGGAGCAATGAAACGTTTGGGGCAGCAGAAATAGGTGATGACTTTTCTTGCCAAGAAATGGAAGCTGTGCAGAAAAAGACAAGACCTCAACTTTGGTGTTCATAAATCAGGAAGCAACACATAATGGTTTAGCTCTGCAACATCTGACACAAAAGCCATTCATTCAGCTTGAAATGTCTGATTATTTCACCCAGAGCTCACTGTTACACTATGTCATTCCAATTAGTTCTCTCTGGAGAGGAAATCTCATCAGACAATATGATTAGATCCAATCAGCATAGGTGCCAAGCACTTGGAACATATTATAAATGACATTTTCATTTCTTTTACAGAATAAATGTTTGTCTTTTGGCATTTCTCAAATGTGAACATTCAAAGAAAGTATTTGAAACAGTATTTCAGGATAGAGGGTTAATGATTAAGAGCACAGGGTACTTTATGTAAGAAAACCATGTTTTAACAATTACTATTTGATATCTCAAGCAGTGACTTATACTTTCCTTAAAAATCTTTTCCAAATACCAATTTTTCTGCCTAAACGAGGCAGAGCAGTGAATAAAACTCTGAAACACCTGGAAAAACCTTGAAAGGGATGTAATTATTGCTACCAAATGTAAAATATACTGTAAAACAAAAAAAATAGTTTAGTCAGAAGGTATAGGGAGTACCTACTATGGGCCAAGCTTTAGGGAAACAGTGTTGAACTGGAAATATGGTTTATTGCAATTTGTTGTTTAATTGTAATTTCTCCCACTAAAACTTGATAAATGACATAATAATTCAAAAGGATCCCAGAAGAGGAATATTAAAAGAGTTATCAGCGATCAGGTTTGGCTTCCCATGTATGTTCTCAGCACATGTTGATGGCCCATTTTCAGCCCCTGCCATACTCTGTCTGAGGGATTTCTCTGGCTGTGAAACCTGTGTAACGATCAGGTTGAATAACTGACTCTGTAGGAAATGTTCTCAATCAAGGACAATGGGGGAAAGAAGATGGGTAGCCCAGCTTCCTTGCTTCTTGTGTGCAGTTATTCTGAGGTGTGTTCTGTATTATATCCCAAATATTCCTGGTAGAATCGAGTATCCATTGCCCATAGTGGTAACATGCTCATTAATATACTCTGTATTGTCTCCCTTTCCTTCTATCTCACGCACTTTCCTAACATCTCTCCTGGTATCATCTCCTAAGTAAACCAGTTACACTCAAATAGTTGCCTAGGATACTATGGATGCCCAAGTTAAGCCTTCCTGGTAAAGAGAAGAAACAAACACACACACACACATACACACACACACACACAAATATTTGAGTTGAGGAAAAAGCATGACTAAAATCACAAAGGTAAGAGAAAACTTACAGCAACTGAGAAACTTTCAATATGACTGGATTGTAGAAGATTAAGGAAAGTAGCTAGAGTGAAAGCCAGAGTGGCAAGTGGGAACAGTACCTGAAGATTCTGAAAATAGTATGAAGAAGTTTGGATTTTATGTTAAAAGAACCAGGATGATGATAATGTCTAAAACAGGGGAGTTGCATTAGACATTGAGAGGAAAATGGATTTGTGAGGGATTCGGGAACGGGAGTTGACAGTAATTAGATACGAAGGAAAGACATCAAGGATAACATATGGGGTTTTGACTCAGGTAACTAGGTAGATGGTCATGTTGTCTAAGTCAAGGGGGCGCACTTTGAAAATTGTATTTTATGTAAATTGTCCTCCTTTGCCTATTGCAAGATTAATGCTGGCCCCTGGAGTTCTTCACTGCAGGGCTCCATTGGCAGTTCTATTTAATGTTGAGATAAGGGACATAGGAGGATGAACACTTTAGGATGCAAGACGAGATTTTTTTTTTTTAATTATACTTTAAGTTCTAGGGTACATGTACACAACGTGCAGGTTTGTTACATAGGTAAACATGTGCCATGTTGGTTTGTTGCATCCGTCAACTTGTCATTCACATTAGGTATTTCTCCTAATGCTATCCCTCCCCCAGACCCCACCCCCTGACCAGCCCCAGTGTGTGATATTCCCCTCCCTGTGTCCAAGTGTTCTCATTGTTCAACTCCCACCTGTGACTGAGAACATGCAGTGTTTGGTTTTCTGTCCTTGTGATAGTTTGCTTAGAATGATGGTTTCCAGCTTCATCCACATCCCTACAAAGGACATGAACTCACCCTTTTTTATGGTTGCATAGTATTCCATGGTGTATATGTGCCACATTTTCTTAATCCAGACTATCATTGATGGACATTTGGGTTGGTTCCAAGACTTTGCTATTGTGAATAGTGCCACAATAAACATACATGTGCATGTATCTTTATGGTAGCATGATTTATAATCCTTTCGGTATATGCCCAGTAATGGGATTGCTGGGTCAAATGGTATTTCTAGTTCTAACCACACTGTCTTCCACAATGGTTGACCTAATTTACACTCCCACCAACAGTGTAAAAGCGTTCCTATTTTTCCACATCCTCTCCAGCATCTGTTGTTTCCTGGCTTTTTAATGCCATTCTAACTGGTGTGAGATGGTATCTCATTGTGGTTTTGATTTCTCTAATGACCAGTGATGATAAGCATTTTTTTCATCTGTCTCTTGGCTGCATAAATTTCTTCTTTTGAGAAGTGTCTGTTTATATACTTTGCCCACTTTTTGATGGGGTCTTTTTTTTTTCTTGTAAATTTGTTTAAGTTCTTTGTAGATTCTGGATATTAGCCCTTTGTCAGAGGGCTAGATTGCAAAAAATTTTCTCCCATTCTGTAGGTTGCCTGTTCACTCTGATGATAGTTTCTTTTGCAGTACAGAAGCTCTTTAGTTTAATTAGACCCCATTTGCCTATTTTGGCTTTTGTTGCCATTGCTTTTGGTGTTTTAGTTATGAAGTCTTTGCCCATGCCTGTGTCCTGAGTGGCATTGCTTAGGTTTTCTTCTAGGGTTTTTATGGTGTTAGGGCTTACATTTAAGTCTTTAATCCATCTTGAGTTAATTTTTGTATAAGGTGTAAGGAAGGGATACAGTTTCAGCTTTCCACATATGGCTAGCCAGTTTTCCCAACACCATTAATTAAATAGGGAATCCTTTCCCCATTACTTTTGTCAGGTTTGTCAAAGATCAGATGGTTGTAGATGTGTGGTATTATTTCTGAGGCCTCTATTCTGTTCCATTGGCATACATATCTGTTTTGTTAACAGTACCATGCTGTTTTGGTTACTGTAGCCTTGTAGTATAGTTTGAAGTCAGGTAGTGTGATGCCTCCAACTTTGTTCTTTTTGCTTAGAATTTTCTTGACTCTACACGCTCTTTTATGGTTCCATATGAATTTTAGTTTTTTCCAATTCTGTGAAGAAAGTTAATGGTGGCTTGACAGGGATAGCATTGAATCTATAAATTCCTTTGGGCAGTATGGCCATTTTCACAATATTGATTCTTCATATCCATGAGCATGGAATGTTCTTTCATTTGTTTCTGTCCTCTTTTATTTCGTTGAGCAGTGGTTTGTAGTTCTCCTTGAAGCAGTCCTTCACATCCCTTTAAGTTGGCTTCCTAGGTATTTTATTCTCTTTGTAGCAATTGTGAATGGGAGTTCACCCGTGATTTGGCTCCCTGCTTGTCTGTTATTGGTGTATAGGAATGCTTGTGATTTTTGCACATTGATTTTGTATCCTGAGACTCTGCTGAAGTTGCTTATCAGCTTAAGGAGATTTGGGGCTGAGAGGATGGGGTTTTCTAAATATACAATCATGTCATCTGCAAACAGAGAAAATTTGACTTCCTCTCTTCCCAGTTGAATACATTTTATTTCTTTCTCTTGCTTGATTGCCCTAGCCAGAAATTCCAACACTATGTTGAACAGGAGTGGTGAGAGAGGGCATCCTTGTCTTGTGCTGGTTTTCAAAGAGAATGCTTCCCGTTTTTGTCCATTCAGTATGATATTGGCTATGGGTTTATCATAAATAGCTCTTATTATTTTGAGATACATACATAAATATCTAGTTTATAGAGTGTTTTTAGCATGAAGGGCGGTTGAATTTTGTCAAAGGCTTTTTCTGCATCTGTTGAGATAATCATGTGGTTTTTGTCATTGGTTCTGTTTATGTGATGGATTACATTTATTGATTTGTGTATGTTGAACCAGCCTTGCATCCCAGAGATGAAGCCAAATTGATTGTGGTGGATAAGCTTTTGGATGTGCTGCTGGATTTGGTTTGCCAGTATTTCATTGAGGATTTTTGCATCGATGCTCATCAGGGATATTGGCCTAAAATTATCTTTTTTTGTTGTGTCGCTACCAGGCTTTGGTATCAGGATGATGCTAGTCTCATGAAATGAGTTACAGAGAATTCCTTCTTTTTCTATGGATTGAAATAGTTTCAGAAGGAATGGTACTAGCTTTTCATTTTTCCTCTGATAGAATTCAGCTGTGAATTTGTCTGGTCCTGGACTTTTTTGGTTGCTAGGCTATTAATTATTGCCTCAGTTTCAGAACCTGTTATTGGTCGATTCAGGGATTCAACTTCTTCCTGGTTTAGTCTTAGAAGGGTGTATATATCCATTAATTTATCCATTTCTTCTAGATTTTCTAGTTTATTTGTGTAGAGGTGTTTAAAGTATTCTCTGATGGTAGTTTGTATTTCTGTGGGATCAGTGGTGATGTCCCCTTTATCATTTTTTGTTGTGTCTATTTGATTCTTCTCTCTTTTCTTCTTTATTAATCTTGCCAGCAATCTATCTATTTTGTTGATCTTTTCTAAAAACCAACTCCTGGATTCATTGATTTTTTGAAGGTTTTTGTGTGTGTGTGTCTCTATTTCCTTCAGTTCTGCTCTGATCTTAGTTATTTCTTGCCTTTTGCTAACTTTTGAATTTGTTTGCTCTTGCTTCTCTAATCCTTTTAATTGTGATGTTAGGGTGTCATTTTAGATCTTTCCTGCTTTCTCTTGTGGGCATTTAGTGCTATACATTTCCCTCTACACATTGCTGTAAAAGTGTCCCAGAGATTCTGGTATGTTGTGTCTTTGTTCTCATTAGTTTCAAAGAACATCTTTATTTCTGCCTTCACTTTGTTATTCCCTGAATAGTCATTCAGAGAAGGTTGTTATGTTTCCATGTATTTGGGCAGTTTTGAGTGAGTTTCTTGATCCTGAGTTCTAATTTGATTGCACTGTGCTCTGAGAGACAGTTTGTTGTGATTTCTACTCTTTCACATTTGCCCAGGAGTGTTTTACTTCCAATTATGTGGTCAATTTTAGAATAAGTTCAATGTGGTGCCAAGAAGAATTTATATTTTGTTGCTTTGGGGTATAGAGTTCTGTAGATGTCTATTAGGTCTGCTTGGTCCAGAGCTGAGTTCAAGTCCTGTATATTCTTGTTAACCTCCCGTCTCATTGATCTGTCTAATATTGACAGATGGGGGTTAAAGTCTCCCACTATTATTGTGTGGGAGTCCAAGTCTCTTTGTAGGTCTTTAAGGACTTGCTTCATGAATCTGGGTGCTCCTATATTGGGTGCATATATATTTAGGGTAGTTAGCTCTTGTTGTTGAATTGATCTCTTTACCATTTTTTAGTGGCCTTCTTTGTCTCTTCTGATCTTTGTTGGTTTAAAGTGTGTTTTATCAGAGACTAAAACTGGAATCTCTGCTTTTTTTGCTTTCCATGTGCTTGGTAGATCTTCCTGCATCCCTTTATTTTGAGCCTATGTGCATCTCTGCATGTGAGATGGGTCTCCTGAATACAGCAAGCCGATAAGTCTTGACTCTTTATCCAATTTGCCAGTCTGTGTCTTTTAATTGGGGCATTTAGCCCATTTACATTTAAGGTTAATATTGTTATATGTGAATTTAATCCTGTCATTATGATGTTAGCTGGTTATTTTGCCTGTTAATTGATGCAGGTTCTTCAGCGCATCTGTGGCCTTTACCATTTGGCATGTTTTTGCAGTGGCTGGTACCGCTTGTTCCTTTCCATGTTTACTGCTTCCTTCAAGAGCTCTTGTAAGGCAGGCCCGGTGGTGACAAAATCTCTCAACATTTGCTTGTCTGTAAAGGATTTTATTTCTCCTTCACTTATGAAGCTTAGTTTAGCTGGATATGAGATTCTGGGTTGAAAATTCTTTTCTTTAAGAATGTTGAATATTGAATTTTGTCAAAGGCCTTTTCTGCATCTATTGAGATAATCATGTGGTTGTTGTCATTGGTTCTGTTTATATGCTGGATTATGTTTATTGATTTGCGTATGTTGAACCAGCCTTGCATCCCAGGGATGAAGCCCACTTGATCATGGTGGATAAGCTTTTTGATGTGCTGCTGGATCCAGTTTGCCAGTATTTTATTGAGGATTTTTGCATCGATGTTCATCAGGTATATTGGTCTAAAATTCTCTTTTTTTGTTGTGTCTCTGCCAGGCTTTGGTATCAGGATGATGTTGGCCTCATAATATGAGTTAGGGAGAATTCTCTCTTTTTCTATTGCTTGGAATAGTTTCAGAAGGAAAGGTACCAGCTCCTCCTTGTACCTCTGGTAGAATTCGGCTGTGAATCCATCTGGTCCTGGACTTTTTTTGGTTAGTAGGCTATTAATTATTGCCTCATTGGCCCCCACTCTCTTCTGGCTTGTAGGGTTCCTGCCAAGAGATCCACTGTTAGTCTGATGGGCTTCCCTTTGTGGGAAATCCAACCTTTCTCTCTGGCTGCCCTTAACATTTTTTCCTTCATTTCAACCTTGGTGAATCTGAAAATTTGTGTCTGGGGGTTGCTCCTCTTGAGGAGTATCTCTGTGGTGTTCTCTGTGTATTTCCTGAATTTGAATGTTGGCCAGCCTTGCTAGGTTAAGGAAGTTCTCCTGGATAATATCCTGAAGATTGTTTTCTACCTTGGTTCCATTCTCCCCATCACTTTCCAGTACATCAATCAAACGTAGATTTTGTCTTTTCACATAGTCCCATATTTCTTGGAGGTTTTGTTTCTTTTCACTCTTTTTTTTCTAATCTTGTCTTCTCACTTTATTTCATTAATTTGATCTTCAATCATTGATATCCTTTTTTCCACTTGATTGAATCAGCTACTGAAGCTTGTACATGTGTCATGAAGTTTTTGTGCCATGGTTTTCAGTTCCATAAGGTCATTTAAGGTCTTCTCTACACTGTTTATTCTAGTTAGCCGTTTGTCTAACCTTTGTTCAAGGCTTTTAGCTTCCTTGTGATGGGTTAGAGCTCGGAGATGTTTGTTTTTACCGACCTTCTGAAGCCCACTTCTGTCAACTCATCAAACTCATTCTCCGTCCAGTTTTGTTCCCTCGCTGGCAAGGAGCTGCAATCCTTTGGAGGAGAAGAAGCACTCTGTTTTTCGGAATTTTCAGCTTTTCTGCTCTGTTTTCTCCCTACCTTTGTGGTTTTATCTACTTTTGGTCTTTGAGGTTGGTGACCTACAGATGGGGTTTTGGTGTGGATGTCCTTTTTGTTAATGTTGATGCTATTCCTTTCTGTTTGTTAGTTTTCCTTCTAAAAGTCAGACCCCTCAGCTGCAGGTCTGTTGGAGTTTGCTAGAGTTCCACTCCAGACCCTGTTTGCTGGCTATCAACAGCGGAGGCTGTAGAGTAGCAAATATTGCTGCCTGATCCTTCCTCTGGAAGCTTTGTCCCAGAGGAGTACCCACCTGTTTGAGGTGTCTGTTGACCCCTATTGGGAGGTGTTTCCCAGTCATGCTACATGGGGATCAGGTCCTGCTTCAGGAGGTAGTCTGTCCGTTATTGGAGGTCAAACACCACACTGAGAGAACCACTGCTCTCTTTAGAGCTGTCAGACAGGGATGTTTAAGTCTGCAGAAGGTGTCTGCTGCCTGTGGTTCTAGTATGCCCTGCCCCAGAGGTAGAATCTATAGAGGCACTGGGCCTTGCTGAGCTGCAGTGAGCTCTACCCAGTTCACGCTTCCAGGTCTCTTTGTTTACACTGTGAGCTACTCAAGCCTCAGCAATGATAGACACCCCTCCCCCGTCCAGCTGCAGCATCGCAGGTCAATCTCAGACTGCCATGCTAGCAGTGAGCAAGGCTCTGCAGGCATGGGACCTGCCAAGCCAGGCATGGGAAGCTATCTCCTGGTCTTCCAGTTGCTAAGACCATGGGAATAGTGCAGTATTTGGTCAGGAGTGTCCCATTTCTCCTGATAGAGTCTGTCACAACTTCCCTTGGCTAGGAAAGGGAAATCTCCCGATCCCTTGTGCTTCCTGGGTGAGGCGATGCCCTGCCCTGCTTCAGCTCGCCCTCCGTGGGCTGCACCCACTGTTCAACTGGTCTCAATGAGATGAACCAGGTACCTCAGTTGGAAATGCAGAAATCACCTGTGTTCTGCCTTGATCTTGCTGGGAGCTGCAGACCGGAGCTGTTCCTAGTTGGCCATCTTGGAAGCAACTGACATAGGTTACATTTTATATGTGTTGAATCTAAGATCCCCATGGAGACTTTAGTAGCTAAATTGATTGGGTGCTCAGGAGATAGGTTTTAACTGAAGACAGAGATTTAAAAAAAAAACAGCAAGTATATTGAAAACGCAGGGTGTAATGAGATCAGGAACAATGTGTAGAGTGAGAAGAGAATCTAAAAGAGAATTCTGGAAAATCCTGGCATTTAAGACAGTTAACACTTAAAATGAAAGCAAAAAAAGAAAAAGAAGAAAAAAATTGCAAAATATAGTAAGAAGGAACACCCAAAGGGTAGGAGAAATCCCAGAGAGAATAATTCCACAGAGATCAAGAGAATGGGATGTTATAGGAACTAGGAAACGATAAGCAATGTGAAATGCTGGCAAAAGTCAGACAAGAAAAACTGAGAAATATCTCCTGGATTTAGCAATGTCTTGGCAAGAACATTTCACTGAATATTTGACACAGCTGCCAGATATCTGAATGCTGAGTAGCAATAGGAAAATAAGAAAGTCTATGTAACTTGTATTAATACTTGTTCCAGAAAGTTTCACTTAAACAATAATAATATGTATCACTGTATCCAATACTTATTTAGCGTTTGATTTTCTATGCATTTACAAATGCTTCACATATATTACCATTTAGTCTAAGCTATGAAATAGGTGTTAATATTACAGAGGAAGAAATCACATTTAGGCTAGATGAGTTGTTAAACATTCCATTAATAGTAATCAGTTAGTAAGGGGCAAATCTGGGATATGAACTTGGACAGTCTGGCTGCAGAGCTTCTCTATAAGAGAGAAAAGAGAAATAGAGTTAGAGGGGACCTGATATCAAGAGAGACTTATGGAAAAATAGACTTGAATATGTGTGTTATACATGCTAATGGAAAGAAGCCAGTAGAAGGGGAAGCTTTGAAGGGACAGGGAGATCGAGAAAACAGTTCACAGGCTGGATGCGGTGGCTCACACCTGTAATCCCAGGACTTTGGGAGGCCGAGGTGGGCGGATCACAAGATCAGGAGTTTGAGACCAGCCTGACCAACATGGTGAAACTCCATCTTTACTAAAAATACAAAAAAGAGCCTGCCGTGGTGGCACACACCTGTAATTCCAGCTACTCAGGAGGCTGAGGCAGGAGAATTGCTTAAACTTGGGAGGCAGAGGTTGCAGTGAGCTGAGATCGCACCACTGCACTCCAACCCGGGTGACAAAGTGAGGCTCCATCTCAAAGAAAAAAGAAAAGAGTTCACAGTTCAGATCATGTGTGGGGTGATGAAACTTTGGCAGGAGAAGGGACACATTACCCTTTCGATTGTTGCGGAAGAGATAGATAAGATGGGTACTGATGTTGGTCTGTTTGATTCAAGGAAATAGAAATCTTTTTCAAGTAATGACTTCCATTCAAAGAAAGGACATTGGCTGAGTATTAGACAGTGAATGAAGATGTCAGGCATTAGAAATAAGTAGATGTATTTGATAAATTTAGGTTGGTGCAAACGTAATTGCAGTTTTTGCCATTACTTTTGATTTCTCGTGAGATCTAGTTAACGGCAAAAACCGCAATTGTGTTTGCACCAACCTAATAGTTTCTGAGGCAAACAAAAGAGAAACATGGCTAAAGAAACACGGACATTTTATGAAAGTTTAAAGTCTCATGGGATGTTGAGAATCACAAATTTTAGTGGCACCAATCCGAGTAGGGTACTATTTCTGTACTATGTTTAGCTTCTTGGTGCAGAGAAGGCAGATAGATGAAAACTGAGTGTCATGTTTTGTTTTGGTGGGTTAGGGGAGGGTAGGGTAAGGTAGAGTATGATAAGTAAAGTAAATGAGGTTTCTGAGAATATTAGCAAGAACATTATTGAAGTGGATACACAGCATGAGAGATTTAGTCAAAAGGAAAAGGTAGAAAGGACATGGATACATAAGTGTGTGCTGGAGGTCCTAAGGAAGTTAAATGACTGAACACATGGGGATAGGTTAGTAAATAAACAGGAGGCTGTGTTTGAAGTAGTAGGTTCCTGAATTTATGACATAAGAGAGAATATATTTCAAGTGATGGCAAACATGGAGAGAAGTTATAAAAGTGAGTCATAGACCTGAAGACAAATAGAAAGCAACGGTAGAAAAACAAATCAGAGAACTGAAGATCAGAATGTTGTATGTGTCACCATATGGACCTTGAAGTTTCTTAAGATTTTGATAACACAGAGGGCAAAGAAGAGCCTGCAAGCCAGGGGCTTTTCTTTTAATTTTTTAAAAAATAAATGAGAGCGAAAGATCAGTAAACAAAGAGATTTATATGTACATCAACAAAATGGCTTTGACATAAAGGAAACAAGTATTTGTTGTTGTTGTTGTTGTTGTTTTACACTTTACAAGGGTCCTGAGATAAATACAGTGATAAGAAAGAGCAGCTTTAGGACGTTCTTTTCCAGACATGATGAAGTTACTGGCTCCACACTGATTCTCCCACAATAAACCCCAAATCCTGACAAAATGTACAAAGGCCACTAGTTTCAGACATTGGACAGTTAGCATAGGAATGTGATTCCAGAGACAAGGGAAACACATGAGGAGAGCTCTATAATTGCACTAGTTTTCCTCCTGGAGGCTCTTGGAACTCAATGAAGTAGAATCTATGTTGAGGAGAGGATATGGCTAAGAAAGAAGACAGAGATCAGAATTTGGAGTTACTGAGGAAACCGATATCCAGGCTACCAGAATTAAATAAACTACACAGAGAAGGGGCCTCAGAAATCTGCATTGGAATGATCTTGATGCTTCTGTAAAATATTGAGCATTTAATGCTCAGATTGATATAGTTTGGCTGTGTCCCCACCCAAATTCCATCTTGAACTGTAATTCCCGTAATCCTCATATGTCATGGGAGGAACCTGGTGGGAGGTAATTTAACCATAGGGGTGGTTACCCTCATGCTGTTCTTGTGATAGTGAGTGAGTTCTCATGAGATCTGATAGTTTTATAAGGGGATTTTCCTCCTTTTGCTTTGTGCTTCTCCTTCCTGCTGCTATGTGAAGAAGGATGTGTTTGCTTCCCCTTCTGCCATGATTGTAAATTTCCTGGGGCCTCCCCAGATAGGCTGAACTGTGAGTCAATTAAACCTCTTTCTTTCAAAAATTACCCAGTCTTGGGTATGTGTTTGTTAGCAGTGTGAGAACAGACTAATACAGTAAATTGCTACCACAGATCATAGGGTGCTGCTGTAAAGATACCTGAAAATGTGGAAGTGACTTTGGAACTGTGTAACAGGCAGAGGTTGGAACAGTTTGGAGGGCTCAGAAGAAGATAGGAAGATGTGGGAAAGTTTGCAACTTCTTAGAGATTTGTTGAATGGTTTTGGCCAAAATACTTATAATGATATGGACAATGAAGTCCAGCTGAAGTGGTCTCAGATGGAGATGAGGAACTTGTTTGGAACTGGAGCAAAGGTCACTCTTCTTATGCTTTAGCAAACAGACTGGCAGCATTTTGCCTCTCCCCTAGATCGGTGGAGCTTTGAACTTGAGAGAGATGATTTAGGGTATCCAGCAGAAGAAATTTCTAAGTGGCAAACCACAGTGGAAATAAATTTGGAAATTTCTCAAAGAACTTAAAACAGAGCTACCATTTTATCCAGCATTATATAACATTACTAGGTATATATCTGATATGGTTTGGATCTGTGTCCCTGATCAAATCTCATGTTGAATTGTAATCGCCAATATTGGAAGTGGGTCCTGGTGGGAGGTGATTGGTTCATGAGGGTGGATTTCTTATTAATGATTTTGTACCAATCCCTTGGTGCTGTTCTCATGATAGTAAGTGACTTCCAATGAGATCTAGTTGTATAAAAGTGCACATTACTCCCCCCACCCCGCCCACTTCTCTCTGTCTTGCTTCTGCTCCTGCAATGTAAGACGTCTGCTTCCCCTTCACCTTACTCCATGATTGGAAGTTTCCTCCGCCCTCCCAGAAGCAGAAACAACTATGCTTTCTATATAGCCTGCAGAACTGTGAGCCAATTAATCTTCCTTTCTTATACATTACCCAGTCTCAGGTATTTCTTTATAGCAATGTGCAAACAGACTAATTTATTATGCAAATGGAAACAAACTATTCTACCAAAAAGACATGTGCTCTCATGGTCATCACAGCACTATTCACAGTAGCAAAAACATACAGTCAACCTAAGTGCCCATGGATGGTGAAGTGGATGAAGAAAATATGGTACATATGCACAATGGAATACTACACAGCCATTAAAAAGAATAAAGTTATGTTCTTTGCAGCCACATGAATGAAACTGGAGGCTATTTTCCTAAGCAAATTAATGCAGAAACAGAAAATCAAATACTTTATGTTCTCACTTGTAAGTAGGGTCTAAATATTGAATATTCATGGACATAAAGATGGCAACAATAGACACTGGGGACTACTAAAAAGGGAGGGATAGAGAAGGAAAAGAGTCAAAAAGCTAACTATTGGGTACTATGCTCAGTCAGTACCTGGGGATGGTATATTTGTACTCCAAACCTCAGCATGACACAATTTATCCAGGTTACAAACCTGCACAGGTACCCATTGAATTTAAGACAAAAGTTAAAAATGAAATAAAATAAAATAAATCAAAAATACATTTACAAATTTTACAGAAAGCATGAACATAATAAATAATTTGATAGGAAATATCAGCAGAGAAATAAAATCTCTAGACCTGAAAATTACAAAATCTAAAATGAACAGTTTACCAGCTGGCCTTAACAATAGATAGGAGACCAGAGAATAAAAGATTATTAAACTTAAACAACTTGAACTTGAAAATAAGGTAATACAGACTATCCAAACCAATGCTTTAGAAATAGAAAAGGCTGAAAAAACCTTAATAGTCTTCAGGAACATAACAAATATTGTATGTATAATTGGAATTAGAAGAAAAGTAAAACAAATTGGGACATAAAATATTTTTAAAAATAATTGAAAACAAATTTTCAAATTGTGATGAAAAGTATTAGCTCACGAAACTAAGAAGTCAAGCAAAATCAAACAGAATAAGCAAACACGCACAATACCTAGATACGTCATAGTTCTTTTTTTGGGAACTAAAAATAAAGCAATACATTTTAAGGCATCAGAGGATAAAGAACACTAAGATTCCAACTAAGACATTGGAGTTCTAACTAATATACCTAAACAACAAGATTAAGAAATGAAACTAATAAATTATAACTCAAAACCAGAATAATAATCAATATAAACATTCACATTATATTCTGGGGAAAGTGATAGGAATGTCCAATGGTTTCTCATCAGAATGCAAGCTATTATTCAATAAATCAATATTTTTAATATGTTGAAAGAAAAAATTACAATTCTTAATCTAGAATTCTATATACATTGTTGATATGCTTCAAAAATAAAAGTGAAATCAAGACATTTGCAGGTGAAAGCTGTGAGTCTTTATTACCAACATATCTGGACCATACGGAATGTTTAAGAAAATCTTTGAGAAAAATGTTTTGCACATAGGAATGAAGAGATCCAGAACTGGAGAATTTGTAGCTGAATAGAAAATATGTATATTTCTCTCTTCTTCATTTATTTTAGATAATTATTTAAACTAAAAAATATACACTTTTGGGTTTAAAACACGTGTACAAGGTAAATGTATTCCAAAATGGCAAAAAATGTCATTGAATTAATATTTAATTAAATTATACCATTGTAATATTCACAAATTATTTATAGCATACATTAATATGTTACAGATTAATATATCCAGTGAAATCTGGAATTTGTATATTACAGAAAGCAAAGCATAATTAAAATAACCTATTTCCAGAATGTTAGCTCATTCATGTTGCCTTCTTCCTTAAGGTGACAAGGTTGTCACTCTCACTAAAACTTTCTAATTTATAGCATATGATGATAAGTTACAGAAACATTTTGCCATATCCAGACCAATACTAACAAAAAAGTCAATTGGAGACCTAAAATGGAATCCTAATCAAATACACATTTAATCCAAAAGATGGCAAGAAAGGAAGAAAAATTGAACCAAGAATAGGTGTTTCAAATGGAAAATAATTAGCAAGAAGATAGTCTTATATCCAACCAGAACACTATTTATATCAAGTATAAATAGATAAAACACTTTAATTAAAAGGAAGAGATTATCAGCCTGTATAACAAAGCAAGACCCAACTATACACTCTTTACAAAAAATCATCATTATGTATAACACTACAGATAGTTTAAAAATATAGAAAAATATTGTCATGAAAAAACTAATGATGGCTTTTAAGTATTACATCACCTTGTCTTTCAAGATGTAAGCAGAAGTATTTTGAACCAGAATATCGTCTATGGCAGAGTATAAGCCTCACTCCAAATAAGTCCAGGGACAAATAGAGGACTTGTCACTGCACTAACTCATATTCTGATTTTGATTGAGTTATTTATTTTTGTTCTGCTAAATTCTTTGCTCTCTCTCAAGTCTCTCCTCTTATGGATCTTCTGTTCTCTGTCCCAGCTTTAACCTCACCCCAACCTGCTCTAGAACTAAAATGTCATCCCTCCCTCATGTTTCTGAGTTTCTCCCTCCCTGTGCACTCCTCTCTTCCTCTTCCTATCAGCTGTCCTCAGTCCTCTCACATCATGTCTGAAAGCTCAACCACCGTAAACCATCAATATATGTCTTTGAACATTGCTCTATCTACTCAGAAGAAAATTCATATGATTTTTCTTATGGACAGAAGTGGCTGACATCAGTTTTAAATAGCAGTTGTTTTTGTTTTACCCTATATTAATAAAATAATTCTTTTAGACTTTATTTCCTTTGTTTTTGCCCCTAGTTTTCCATTTTGATACCTTTACCTTTGAAAGTGCTTACCACCCGTGAAATATTTAATTTGCAATACAAATCAGGGTCCTAATTTAAAAGGATAAAACCATATGAATGGACATATATTGGGGGTGGTGGGAGGGCTGTTTAAAGGTATGGAATACTCTATGTTTCAAAGTTCATAATATGTATGTAATATGTATATTTGTTATAATATATTATTCCTAAATGACAACTTCCCATTCTTAGTAATCTATCCGCTTTATCAGAAATGACTCTGATAGAAGATCAAGTGTTCTTTACGGTCAGATTAATACAAAAATATAAAATTGAATTTCTTATTGGGATTAAATCTTCTTGTAAGAGTAACTTTGCATCTAAAGTTGTAAATATGCCAGATAATTTAAAAATATTCTTCAGCTCCAATGATTTTCAAGATTTATCCCATTGCAATGTAACAAATCTTCCTCATCTATAACTCTGTGGCTACGATAAATTCTACTACAATTCGACTGTGTCATTGTTGCGTGATCTTAGGCAACCGGTTTAACCTATTAAGATAGAGATTTCCTCATTTTTAAAATTAAAGATTGCATGAAATTACTTCTTACATTGGTTATAGCTATTTACATTTCATGACTATAAATGATTTGTGATTTTTGAAGGAGTTACACTGTTAATGATAACTTCAAGGTTTTGTACTTGCAAATCTACTGAAAACATTTTGTATGTTCAGCACTTTACAGTTAATAAAAATCTGCAGACACTAATATTTATAGTAATTATGTGAAACAGAGAATACTTTACATTTTTAAAATAAAAAACAGAGTTCTGAAGCATTGGATGACTTGCAAGAGCTCATGGGACAAGCTAGTAAGGGGCAAAGCTGGAACTCAAAGGTTTGTCTATTGATGCATCCAGTATACTTCACAAAATCTCACGATTTACTTTCCAATCTAAGCAGACTATCATGAACATACAATGTGCCTCCACAACCTAGGGAGAGACAGAGACAAAAGAAGAAATTTCTGCAGTGTACTGGGGTAGATACTATCATGGACATATGCTCCTAGAACTCTAAGGATGTAGAGGAGAGAGGTTATTTTGGGAGTTGATTGAGACATCAGTGGGAGATGGGTGTTTGAATAGGAATTCAAGAGGCTGACAAGATGAAGAAAGGCATTCTAGGCCCAGAGATCAGCAAATTCCATAAGCATACGATCTATAACCTGGGAAGTTAGGTGTTTTACTAAGTCTGAAGAGCAGAGAGTACAGACGGCATGATGGCATAGTATAACTTCAGAGAGATCCTCTGGAATGTGATGATTAAAAAGCCGTTCACAGGCATACCTAAGAGATATTGTTAGTTAAGTTCCATGCCACTGTAATACAGTAAATATTGTAATAAAGCAAGTTATATGTAATATTTTGTTTCACAGTGCATAGAGAAGTTATGTTTAACTTTACTGCAGTCTACTAAATGTGTAATGGAATTATGTAAAAAATGTACATACCTTAGTTTAGTTAAAAATACTTTGTTGCTAAAAAAAAGTTAATGATCCTCTGAGCCTTTAATGAGGTGAAATCCTTTTGCTGGTGAAAGGTCTTGTCTCAAGGTTGATGGTTGCTGATTGATCAGAGGGGTGGTTGCTGAATGTCGAGGCAACTGTGTGTAGCAATTCCTTCCTTCCTTCCTTCCTTCCTTCCTTCCTTCCTTCCTTCCTTCCTTCCTTCCTTCCTTTCTCTCTTTCTTTCTTTCTTTTTCTTTATCTCTTTCTTTCTTTCTTCTTTCTTTCCTTCTTTCTTTTTCTTTTTCTTTCTTTCTTTCTCTCTTTCTCTTTCTTTCTTTCTTTCTTTCTTTCTTTCCTTCCTTCCTTCCTTCCTTCCTTCCTTCCTTCCTTCTTTCCCTTCCTTCCTTCCTTCCTTCCTTTCTCTCCTTCCTTCCTTCCTTCTTTCTTTCTTTTCTCTTTCTTGTTTTTTTGGATGGTGTCTTGCTTTGTCCCCCAGGCTGGAGTGCAGTGGTGCGATCTTGATTCACTGCAGTCTCGTCCTCCCAGGTTCAAGCAATTCTCCTGCCTCAGCTTCCTGAGTAGCTGGGATTATAGGCGTGCGCCACCACACCCAGCTAATTTTTGTATTTTTAGTAAAGACGGGGTTTCACCATGTTGGCCAGACTGGTCTCAAACTCCTGGCCTCAGGTGATCCACCCGTGTCAGCCTCCCAAAGTGCTGGCATTATAGGCGTGAGCCACCGTGCCTGGCCTGGCAATTTCTTAAAGTAAGATAACAATGATGTTTGCTGCATCAATATCAACTCTCCTTTTTACTAAAAGTTTCTTTGTGGTATGCAAAGCTTCTTTCAAAATTGGAGCCAATCTCCTCAAATCCTACTGATGCTTCAATTAAATTACATAATATTTCAATTTTTGCTGTTGTCATTTAAACAATGTTCACAGCATTTCACCAGCAGATTTCATCTCAAGAAATCACATTCTTTGCTCGTTTATAAGACGTAAGTTCTCAACCTTTCAAGATTTATTACAAGATTGCAGTGATTCAGTCATATCTTCAGACTCCATTTGTTATTCTAGTAATCTTAATATTTCTACTGTATCTGCAGTTACTTCCTCCAGTAAAGTCTTGAACGCCTCACAAAATCATTCACCGTAACGGTTGAATCAACTTCTAAACTTTAGTTAATGTTGATATTTTGACTTCCTCTCATGAATCATGAGTGTTCTTAATGTCATTTAGAAGGATGAATCATTTCTAGAAGATTTTCAGTTTACTTTGCCCAGATCCATCTGTGGAATCATTATCTATGACACCTATAGCCTTACAAAATATGTATCTTAAATTTAAAAACTTGAAAGTTAAAATTACTGCTTGATTTATGGACTTCAGAATGAATGCTGTGTGACTAGGCATGAAAACAACATTAATCCCCTTGTACATCTTCATCAGAGTGCCTCTGGGTGACTAGGTGTATTGACAATGAGCTGTAATATTTTGAAAGGAATCTTCTTTTCTTAGTAGTAGGTATAACTACTTTTAAGCCAGTGGGCTTAAAATGTTCAGTAAATCATGCTGTAAACATATGTGCTACCATCTGGGCTTTGTTGTTGCATTTATAGAGCACAAGAAGAGTAGGCTTCTGCCTAATTCCTAAAGACATAGGATTTTTAGAATAGCAGGTGAACATGGGCTTCAACTTAGAGTCACCAGCTGCACTAGGCCCTAACAGGAAAGTTAGCCTATCCTTTGGGGGAAGCCAGGCATTGACTTCTTCTATCTAGCTATGAAAGTCCTAGATGTTTTGTCTACATTGAAAAATCTGTTATTTAGAGTAGCCACCTTCATCACCTACAAAAGATCTTAGTAGATCTTCTGTATAACTTCCTACAACTTCTATATTAGTACTTGCTGCTTCACCTTGCACTTGTATGTTACAGAGATTGCTTGTTTCCTTAAACCTCGTGAACCAACTTCTGCTAGCTTCCAACTTTTCTTTGGCAGCTTCCTCATCTCTTTCAGCCTTCATAGAATTAAAGAGAGTTAGGGTCTTGCTGTGGATTAGACTTTCTCTTAAGGAAGTGTGGCTGCTTTTTCTTTTATCCAGACCACTAAAACTTTCTCAGCAATAAGGTTGTTTTTACTTTTTTATCATTTGTGTATTCACTGGAACACACTTAGAAGCCAGAGTGGGGTTATTAATTGGCATAATTTCAATATTATTGTGTCTCAAGGAATAGAGAAGCCCAAGAAGGAGAGAGATGGGGAACAGCCTGTTGGGGGAACAGTCAGGATACACACAATGCATCGATTAATTTTGCTACTTATATGGGCAAAGGTCATGGTGCCCCAAAACAATTACAGTAGTAACATCAAGGATCATTGATCACAGATCACTGTAATAGATATAATAATAATGAAAAAGTTTGAAATATTGTGACAATTACCAAAATGTGACACAGAAACAAAGTGAGCACATGCTCTTACAAAAAATGGCACCACAAACTTGCTGGACACAGGATGGCCACAAACCTTCAATTTATAAGCAATAGAGTGAACCACAATAAAATGAGGAATTCCCGTATGTCATCTTAATATTTGAACTTAACTGAGTACATCATTAAGGTTTTCAACAGAGTGGTGACAGCAACAGGTTTATATCTCTGAGAGATCACATTGGAACAAATGAATAATTGTAACTGTTCAAACAGGGGACACTGGAAGACTTACTAGAGAACAATAATAACTTATAATAAACATATACAAAACACAAACCTGCATACAAATGTTTAGAGGAGCTTTATTCATAAATTCCAAAAGCTGGAAACAAACAAGATGTCCTTCAAGGGGTGAAGGAATTCATAAACTCAGGGTACATCCATGCAATGGAACATTATTCAGAAGCAAAAGAAGTGAGCTATCAAGCCACCAAAACACATAGAGGAAACTTGATTGCTAAAGGAAATACACTAGTTTGAAAAGGCTACATATTATATGATTCCAACTAAATAAAATTATGAAAAAGGCATAGCTATCAAGGCAATAAAAAGATAGGTGGTTGCCAGGTGCTTGGAAGGGATCCGGGGAGGAATGAACAGGTGAAGCACAGGGGGTTTAGGGTTATGAAACTAATCTGTATGCCACTGTAAAGGTGGGTACATGACATTATGTATTGGTCAAAAATCCGTAGAATTTAAAACACACATAGTATGAATCTTAATGTAAACTGTGAACTTTAGTTAATAATATGGATCAATATTGGTTCATTAATTTTAACAAAGGTACCACACAAATACAAAATATTAATAATAGGATAAATTATATTTGGGGCTAAGTTTATGCAGAAATTCTCTGTACTGTCTGATCAATTATATATACATGCGTACACACACACAATATACACACAAATATATGTGCCAAATACAGGGGAGTAGCAATAAAACTTAGAATATTATACTCAATTTGAGAGGAATATATAAGTATGAACTAGATTTAAGTAAAAAGAGAAAGAGAATTGTTGAAATAAAGGTAGGAATCATTTTTTAATTCCTAGTATCAATTATAACTGTGCAGGAAAATTAATATAAAACCATAGATGAATCAGTAGTGACCCTAGAAGAGATGTAGGGAAATTTTCTTTATTAGTTATATTTTTCTGTGATAATTTATCCTAATTCAATAAAAATAGGTATTACTAATTCTATTAGGAATTCATTATATAGCATTTTATAGATTGCAATATATTGTCTCATACTATTATTTTATAAGAAAATGGTCATATGTATAAAGAAAGTACTGTCACAATGTCCACAGTACACTTGCTTTGGAATAACCTTGGTTAAATGTTAGACATTTAAAGTACAGTTCAATTCCAAGATGGCTGAATAGGAATGGCTCCAGTCTACAGCTCCCAGCAAGATCGATGAGGAAGATGGGCAATTTCTGCATTTCTAACTGAGGCACGCACCTGGTTCATCTCATTGGGATGGGTTGGACAGGGGGTGCAGCACACAGAGGGTGAGCCAAAGCAGGGCGGGGCATTGCCTCATGCAGGATGCACAGGGGTTGGGGGATTTCCCTTTCCTAGCCTAGGGAATCCATGAGTGACTGTACCTGAAGGAACAGTACACTTCTGCCCAAATACTGCACTTTTCCCATGGTCTTCACAACTGGCAGACCAGGAGATTCCCTCCTGTGACTGACTTAGCAGGTCCCACGCCCACGGAGCCTTGCTAACTGCTAGCGCAGCAGTCTGAGATCGACCTGGAATGTTGGAGCTTGGCGGGGGAGGTGTGTCCACCATTACTGAGGCTTGAGTAGGTGGTTCTATGCTAACAGTGTAAACAAAGCAGCAGGAAAGCTTGAACTGGGCGAGTCCACCGCAGCTCAGCAAGGCCTACTTCCTTTATAGATTCCACCTGTCAGGGCAGGGCATATCTGAACAAAAGGCAGCAGACAGCTTCTGCAGACTTAAACGTCCCTGTCTGACAGTTCTGGAGAGAGCAGTGGTTGTCTCAGCATGGCATTCAAACTCCAATAATGGATAGACTGCCTCCTCAAGTGGGTCCCTGACCCCCGTGTAGTCTGACCGGGAGACACCTCCCAGTAGGGGCCAACAGACACATCATGCAGGCAGGTGCCCCTATGGGATGAAGCTTCCAGAGGAAGGATCAGGCAACAATATTTGCTGTTCTACAGGCTCTGCTGGTGATACCCAGGCAAACAGGGTCTTGAGTGGACCTCCAGCAAACTCCAACAGACCTGCAGTTGAGGGGCTTATCTGTTAGAATGAAAATTAACAAACAGAAAGGAATAGCATCAACATTAACAAAAAGGACATTCACACCAAAACTCCATCCATAGGTCACCAACATCAAAGACCAAAGGTAGATAAAACCACAAAGATGGGGAGAAACCAGAGTAGAAAGGCTGAAAATTTCAAAAACCAGAAAGCCTTTTCTTCTCCAAAGGAACACAACTCCTCTGCAGCAAGGGAATAAAACTGGACAGAGAATGAGTTTGACGAGTTGACAGAAGTAGGCTTCAGTAGGTCAGTAATAACAAACTTTTCCGAACTAAAGGAGCATGTTCTAACCCATCTTAAGGAAGCTAAAAACTTTGAAAAAAGGTTAGACGAGTGACTAACTAGAATAATTAGTGTAGAAAAGAGCTTAAATGACCTGATGGATCTGAAAACCATAATATGAGAACATTGGGAAGCATACACAAGCTTCAGTGGCTGATTTGATCAAGTAGAAGAAAGGATGTCAGTGATTGACGATCAAATTAATGAAATAAAGTGAAAAGTCAAGATTAGAGATAAAAGAGTGAAAAGAAATGAACAAAGCCTCCAAGAAATATGGAACTATGTGAAAAGACCAAATCTACGTTTGATTGGTGTACCTGAAAGTGATGGGGAGAATGGAATCAAGTTAGAAAACACTCTTCAGGATATTATCCAGCAGAACTTTTCCAACCTAGCAATGCAGGCCAACATTCAAATTCAGGAAATACAGAGAACACCAGAAAGATACTCCTTGAAAAGAGCAACCCCAAGACACATAACTGTCAGATACACCAAGGTTGAAATGAAGGAAAAAATGTTAAGGGCAGCCAGAGAGGAAAGTCAGGTTACCCACAGAGGGAAGCCCATGAGACTAACAGTAGATCTCTCGGCAGGAACCCTACAAGTCAGAAGAGAGTGGGGGGGCAATAATCAACATTCTTAAAGAAAAGAATTTTCAACCCCAAATCTCATATCCAGCCAAACTAAGCTTCATAAGTGAAGGAGAAATAATATCCTTTACAGACAAGCAAATGCTGAGAGATTTTTGTCTCAGCAAATGCTGAGAGATTTTGTAAGGCCTGCCTTACAAGAGCTCTTGAAGGAAGCACTAAACATGGAAAGGAACAACCGGTACCAGCTCCTGAAAAATATGCCAAATGGTAAAAAGTATCAATGCTATGAAGAAACTGAATCAATTAATTAACAAGCGAAATAACCAGCTAGCACCATAATGATAGGTTTAAATTCACACATAACAATACTAACCTTAAATGTAAATGGGCTAAAAGACACAGACTGGCAAATTAGATAAAGAGTTAAGACCCATCAGTGTGCTGTATTCAGGAGACCCATCTCATGTACAAAGGCACAAATAGGCTCAAAATAAAGGGATGGAGGAATATCTACCAAGCAAATGGAAAGCTAAAAAAAAAGCAGGGATTGCAATCCTGGTCCTATTTTAAACCAGGAAAGATCAAAAAAGACAAAGAAGGCCATTACATAACGATAAAGGGATAAATTCAACAAGAAGAGCTAACTATCCTAAATATATATGCACCCAAAACAAGAGCACCCAGATTCATAAAGCAAGCTCTGAGAGACCTACAAAGAGATTTAGACTCCCACACAATAATAATGGGAGACTTTAACACCCCACTGTCAATATTAGACAGATTAATGTGACAGAAAATTAACAAGGATATCCAGGACTTGAATTCAGCTCTGTACCAAACAGACCTAATAGACATCTACAGAACTCTACACCCCAACTCAACAGAATGTACATTCTTCTCAGCACCACATCACACTTATTCTATAATTGACCACATGACTGGAAGTAAAACACTCCTCAGCAAAAGTAAAAGAACAGCTATGACAATAAACTGTCTCTCAGATCACGGTGCAATCAAATTAGAACTCAGGATCAAGAAACTCACTCAAAACCACACAACTACCGGGAAACTGTACAACCTGCTCCTGAATGACTATTGGGTAAATAACGAAATGAAGGCAGAAATAAAGATGTTCTTTGAAACCACTGAGAACAATGACACAATGTACCAGAATCTCTGGGACACATTTACAACAGTGTGTAGAGGGAAATTTATAGCACCAAATGCCAACAAGAGAAAGCAGGAAAGATCTAAAATTGACACCCTAACATCACAATTAAAAGAACTAGAGAAGCAAGAACAAACAAATTCAAAAGCTAGCAGAAGATCAAAAATAACCAAGATCAGAGCAGAACTGAAGGAGATAGAGACACAAAAAACTCTTCAAAAAATCAATGAATCCAGGAGCTGGTTTCATGAAAAGATCAACAAAATAGATTGCTGGCAAGACTAATAAAGAAGAAAAGAGGGAAGAATCAAATAGATGCAATAAAAAATGATAAAAGGCATATCATCACTGATCCCACAGATATACAAACTACCACCAGAGAATACTGCAAGCATCTCTATGCAAATAAACTAGAAAATCTAGAAGAAATGGATAAATTGATGGCACATACACCCTCCCAAGACTAAACCAGGAAGAAGTTGAATCTCTGAATAGACCAATAATAGATTCTGAAATGGAGGCAATATTTAATAGCCTACCAACCAAAAAAGCTTCAGGACCAGATGGATTCACAGCCTAATTTTACCAGAGGTACAAAGAGGAGTTGGTACCTTTCCTTCTGAAACTATTCCAGTCAATAGAAAAAGAGGGAATCCTCCCTAACTCATTTTATGAGGCCAGCATCACCCTGATACCAAAGTCTGGTAGAGATACAACAACAACAACAACAACAACAACAACAAAACCCCCAGAATTTTAGGCCAATATCCCTGAATAACATTGATGCAAACATCCTCAATAAAATACTGACAACCCAAATCCAGCAGCACATCAAAAAACGTATTCACCATGATCAAGTGGGCTTCATCCCTGGGATGCAAGGCTGGGTCAACATGCACAAATCAATAAATGTAATCCATCACATAAACAGAACCAATGACAAAAACCACATGATTATCTCAATAGATGCAGAAAAGGCCTTAGATAAAATTCAAAAGCCTTTCATGCTAAAAACTCTCAATAAACTAGGTGTTGATGGAATGTATCTCAACATAATAGAGCTATTTATGATAAACCCACTGCTAATATCATACTGAATGGGCAGAAACTGGAAGCATTCCCTTTGAACACTAACAAAGGACAAGGATGCCCTCTCTCACCACTCCTATTCAACATAGTATTGGATAGTATTGGATATCTGGCCAGGGCAATCAGTCAAGAGAAAGAAATAAAGGTTATTCAAATAGGAAGAGAGGAAGTCAAATTGTCTTTGTTTGCAGATGACATGATTGTATATTTGGAAAGCCCCATTGTCTCAGCCCAAAATCTCCTTAGGCTGAAAAGCAACTTCAGCAAAGTCGCAGGATACAAAATTAATGTGCAAAAATCACAAGCAGTCCTATACGCCAAGAACAGACAAACAGAGCCAAATCATGAGTGAACTCCCATTCACAATTGCTACAAAGATAATAAAACACCCAGGAATTCAACTTACAAGGGATGTGAAGGACTTCTTCAAGAAGAACTACAAACCACTGCTCAATAAAATAAAAGAGGACACAAACAAATGAAAGAACATTCTATGCTCATGGATAGGAAAAATCAGTATCTTGAAAATGGCCTTCCTGCCCAAAGTAATTTATATATATATAAATATAAATATATATATAAATCTTATATTTATATATAGATTATATTTATATCAATGCTATTCCCATCAAACTGCCACTGACTTTCTTCACAGAATTGGAAAATACTACTTTAAAGTTCATATGGAACGAAAAAGAGGTCGCATAACCAAGACAATCCTAAGTAAAAGAACAAAGCTAGAGGCATCACACTACCTGACTTCAAACTATACTACAAGGCTACAGTAACCAAAACAGCATAGTACTGGTACCAAAACAGATATATAGACCAGTGGAACAGAACAGAGGCCTCAGAAATAACACCACACAGCTACAACAAGATGATCTTTGACAAACCTGACAAAAACAAGAAATGGCAAAGGATTCCCTATTTAATAAATGGTGTTGGGAAAACTGGCTAGCCATATGTAGAAAGCTGAAACTGGATCCTTTCCTTACAACTTATACAAAAGTTAACTCAAGATGGATTAAAGACTTAAATGTAAGCCCTAACACCATAAAAATCCTAGAAGAAAACCTAGGCAATACCATTCAGGACACAGGCATGGACAAAGACTTCATGACTAAAACACCAAAAGCAATGGCAACAAAAGCCAAAATAGGCAAGTGGGATCTAATTAAACTAAAGAGCTTCTGCACCACAAAAGAAAATATCATCAGAGTGAACAGGCAACCTACAGAATGGGAGAAAATTTTGCAATCTATCCATCTGACAAAGGGCTAATATCTAGAATCTACAAAGAACTTAAACAAATTTACAAGGGAAAAACAACCCCATCAAAAAGTGGGCAAAGGATATGGACAGACCCTTTTCAAAAGAAGACATTTATGCAGCCAACAGACATATGAAAAAATGCTCATCATCACTGCTCATTAGGGAAATGCAAATCAAAACTAAAATGAGATGCCATCTCACGCCAGTTAGAATGGCAATGATTAAAAAGTCAGGAAACAACAGATGTTGGGGAGGATGTGGAAAAATAAGAATGCTTTTACACTATTAGTGGGAGTGTAAATTAGGTCAACCATTGTGGAAGACAGTGTGGTGATTCCTCAAGGATCTACAACTAGAAATACCATTTGACCTAGCAATCCCATTACCAATATACTCAGATTATAAGTCATGCTACTATAAAGACACTCGCACATATGTTTATTGCGACACTATTCACAATAGCAAAGACTTGAAACCAACCCAAATGTCCATCAATACTAGACTGGATAAAGAAAATGTGGCACATATACATTATGGAATACTATGCAACCATAAAAAAGGATGAGTTGATATTCTTTGCAGGGACATGGATGAAATTGGAAACCATCATTCTCAGCAAAATATCACAAGGACAGAAAACCAAACACCACATGTTCTCACTCATAAGTGGGTGTTGAACAATGACAACACATGGACACAGGGAGGGGAACATCCCACTCTGGAGCCTGTTGAGGGGTGGAGGGCTAGGGGAGGGGTAGCATTAGGATAAATACCTAATGTATATGATGAGTTGATGGGTGCAGCAAACCAACGTGGGAAATTTATACCTATGTAACAAACCTGCACATTGTGCACATGTACCCTAGAACTTAAAGTATAATAAAAATAAAATAAAATAAAAGCTTGCCTTTTCTGCAACAACAACAACAACAACAAAGAAAATCAAAGTACAGGTCTCATTAAAGACTTTTAAAATTGAATTTCAGTTTTGGGTCTAAGAATATACGTTTTAAGCCTCTATCAAACATATGCTTATGTTCATTATGTTTTATTATTCTCAAAGCATATTTCAGGTCCTGTGTATGTGTCTGTGAATAAGATAGAAGAAACTGCCTGCTCACATGGCAAATACTATAGGAGCAAGACGTAATAAACACACAGACAGATACCAAAGATAATTTCAGACTGTTAAAAACATTTGTGATGGTGTGTAGGGAGGTTACTTTGGGCAGGGTGGTTAGAAAATGAATTTCTCTTACAAGGAGCTATTTAGCTAAACCATCAAAGATTGTAAGTAAACAACCACACATTAATGGAAGGAAAAAGTGCTGGGTAAAGGGCACAGTAAGCACAAAGGTATCCAGACAGGAGAATCCTTTCATAGACAAGAGACTAAGAGAATCTAGCATATCTAGAACAGATGAACGAAGGAGAGGGTGAGAGAGGTGGGTTGATCTGGTACCCTGTAGGTATGTAACGAAGCCCCCCAAAAGTTGCTGGTGTAAAACAACAAGTATTTTGTTATGCTCACAGGTCACTGGGTCAAAGTTTTGGCCAGAGGATAGCAAGGATGACTTGTCTCTCCTCCACTATGTCTGGGACCTCTTGGAATCATTTGGAGTCTTCTTCACTCTCTTGCCTGGCACCTGGACTGGGAAGACTTGGAACCCACTGGGACTGTTGACAGAAGCACAAACATGTGACCTCTTCATGTGACCTGGGCTTTCCACAGCCTGGAGGCTGATTTCTGAGGAGTGACCCAAAAATAATATCCACAAAGTAAGTATTTCACAAGATCTAAATATAAGCAAAATGATCTTTGATAACCTAGCCTATGAGGTCCCATAGTATCACTTCACCCATATTTTATTGGTTAAAGAAATCATTCAGATTCATAGGGTAAAGATATAGAATGCTGTCTCTCAGTGGGACAAAAATCTAGAAATTTGGGATCACTTTTTAAAAACCTACACATTGACAGAAGCAAAGTAATAAAGGGTCTTTTAATCCATCATACAGAGCTTGATTTTAATCTAATTGCAATAAGAAGCCATTGCAAGCTTTCAAGTAGGACATTATGATGTACGAACAACTGACTTAAGGAACTTTAACCTTATTCCATTGCATAGTAAACACTTAAAAAAAAATACCAAGAAGGAATTTCATAAAATCTTGCTAATGACCATCAATTAAAGGAGAGGAGGCTCAAGTTACTTCCTATTTTTTTTTTTTTTTCAAACAACATGCCATAACAGACATTTTTTTAAAAAAAAATATTGTGTTAGGCCAGGCATGGTAGCTCGTGGCTGTAATTCCAGCACTTTGAGAAGCCAAGGTGGGAGGATATTTTGAGTTTGGGAGTTCAAGACCACCTGGGCAAAGTAGTGAGAACTCATCTTCACTTAAAACGGAAAAAAAAAATTACCCAGATGTGGTGACACGTGCTTGTAGTCTCAGCTACTCAGGAGGCTGAGGCAAGAGGATCACTAGAGCCTGCAGGATCAAGGCTGCAATGAGCTATGATTATGATACTCCACTCCAGCCTGGGTGACAGAGTGAGACCGTATGTCAACAAATTAAAAATAAATTAATAAAATAAAATAGATGATCTTAGAATTTTAAAATATGGAAAAGCCTTCCTTAACATTATCTATTAAATCTCCCCCATTTTCATGTTGAGAAAAATGTGATCCAGAGAGGTGAATGACTTAACAAAGATTTCAGAGCTACTCAGTGGAATATTGCGTGGTCTAGCTAATAAGTGAGAAATTCGAGTAGAGAGAGAAAAAAAAAATACTTAGATATTATGCTGTGATCATTCACTAGTGCAGCTATCCCTTCCATTTTCCAAGTTATAAAACATTTTCATGTACATTATTTGATTTGGTCTTCATTACTCTATAAAGTAGCAAGGGTGGGCATTAATGTCCCCATTTTATAGATTAGGCAACAAAGGCTTAGATGAGTCACATAGCTAATTATGTGTACAACCCTGAATTAGAAAAGGATATCACCCACTTTCCATTTCAGGATTCTTAGTCAAATGAAGAAAAAGAGGATATATTTATCAAAATAAAGAAAAGTATATATCAAAGCTATAACTATTCAATACTAAACACACGGTGATGTAAAACAAAGCAATTTTCCAAGACATCACATGTTTCTAAACATCCATACAATGGATATTTTATATGTAAAGTATGGAGAAAATTAGCTAATGTTCCCCTTTCAAACAGGCTTTCTGGTATTTTTTAAGATCTTTATGCCAGGATGCAATAAAATTTTAGAAAACACTGATATCCACACAGAGAAAGTTCACACTTCTTTGCAGAGGGTTACTGCTTGACCTTTTGTTTTGCTTCAGATATTCTGTATTTGTTTTGGTGGAGCTACAGAAGCTGCTCTGTTCTAGATACTCAGTAGATGTCAGAAGACAGTGAAGCAAAAATTTTTGCTAAGAAAAAAAAATGACACATCCGCTACAAATGGTTTATTGAAAGTATATTTTGGTTACTAATTCCAAATCTGTCAACATCTGGCCAACTTCCACGACTTGCAGATTTTTCATTCTCTACTCTTTCAAGCTACCTAATCTATTATCTTTATTTTCTTGGGCTCCTTAGTTGAAAATTGAAACAGGGAAAATGGTCAATTATTTTGGGAAAAATAAAAAGTTAATATGTATCTCATTTTACATATTTCTCATAACTAAAACCATAAGCAACATATAGTTTTTAAAATGAAATAATACCTTAATTTTACATGTATTTAAGGACTTAAAGATAGTCTACTGAGGGGTAAAACATAAAAGAAATAGCTTTGGTCCTCAAGAGGCTTGCTTTCTGGTGAGGAAGACAAAATAGATGTTTAAGAAGTGATTATAAAATCAAAATAAGTTTAACAGTGAGAGCAAAAATATGTGCTGTAGGGAACAGGCACTGTTCTGAGTTTAGGAAACTACAGTAAGCAACTCCCTTCAAGACAATTTGAATATAAGCAGTTTTGTCTGGAGCCACAAAGTCATTCTTATTCAGAGTAATGAGAAAAATCAGAACATAAATACAGAGTTATGCTAAATCTTAAAGGATGAGCAAATCTCATTGGCAGAAGAGGATTTAAAGGTCAATGTATAGAACTTTCTGGCTGAAGTTTTAATAGTAGGCAGTGGTGGAGAACAAGGTAAAACTGGAAAAGAACGGGGGAAGAACTTTAATAGTCAATATTAATCATTTAAAATTGGTTGTAAGTCAGTAAAACGTTGAAAACTTTCATCAAGAAAGCAGCTCTGTGACAGCAAGGTTGCCCACACCCTCTTCAATAAAATGCAGTAGTGAATATTTTTGTACCTCTACCCATCAATAGAAGGAGTCTATCTCTCTACTCTTTGAATCTGGGTGTGGCCATATTGCTTGCTTTGGCCAACGGGGCATTGGAAAATGTGATATAAGCAGAGGCTTAAATAGTTCTTGCAAATTTGGTCTTGCCCTCTCTTGCTGTTGTAAAGCCTTAGGCCAACATAAGAACAAGCCCAAGCTTGCCTATTGGAAGAAAGAGACTAGTCATTCTGGACACTCCAACAACCCTAACAGATTGTCCAGTCATGTGAATAAGGCCATCTGATAATTTTTAGCCCCAGACAAAATGACAGTTGACAGTAGAGATGAGCCAAGTTGCTCAAGACCAATAGAACTACCTATTGACCCATCGAATTGTGAGCAAATAAATAGTTGTTTTAAGTCTCTGTATCTAAGTGTAGTTACATGGTAAAAGTTAACTGACATAAAAAAATGATAGAAATGGCAAAAATATTAAAATTTCATATATACTCTGGCAAAGTCAAGTTTAAACAAGCATCAGCAGAATTATTAACCAAAGCTTCTTCATTGCTAAGACTAGATAAAGTCTCAGTGCTCTGTGCTTTCATTGCACAAATCATACTATAGTGCTATTTCCTTTGGATAATGTCACCCACTTAGTCATTAACTCTGAGGGTCAGAGATCATGTATACTTTGATTGCTATTGTATCCCCATTATTTTTTGTAGTGCCTAGCATATAGCATGAATTCAATAAATGTTTTTTGGATAAAATGGCTATTAAGATAAGCCACCATATATGATAGCAAAACACATACATGTATGTTTTTCAAGACATACATGAATTCCTTAAAGTTAGCCCAGAATCTTTTCTATAAGGAAGACTTTTCCAGGGCCATTAAGTAGGACAGGCATCCTGCCATATAATAATCTATTTGATGCTTGTTATTGTCTTTCAAACTATATATAATCTTGACTCCTCAACCAAGATGAATCCAGTGCTCCATCCTGGTTAAGCTATCTCAGGTGTTCCCAGTAACTTTGCTTCAGGTTTAACCCACCATGGCACTACTAGTGTGCCATGACCTCATAAATGAAGGCTGGATATTACTTTTTATGCCATTTAATCACATTAAAATGAATATCGGTATTTTTATTTAACTATTTCTTAAATTTATGGCTTTATCAAAGAGGAGAGTTTCTACTATTTTCGACAGATCATGTGAATGACAATATGTTGGGCTTAATTTTCTTGTCAATTATAATTAATATCTTCTCAAAACAAACTGGAAAGTATCTCATTTCACTCAATAATAACATAACACCAAAAATAAATCTATCAGATTTAATTTGACCAAAAATTAATTTCTACCACTTTGCTTTTTTCAATGATAGATTAATTTCTGGCTCTCGATTATGTATCCTCCCTAAGGAAATATCTGTAACTAAACTTACGGCCATATTTCTACTTGAAGAACATGCATAAAGTGTATGTTAAAACTATAGACCAGGGCCTGAAGGTGTTGGAGTCATTTCCTTACCTCACATCACCCCACTTCCCAACCTATTTCTAAAGAAGGACTTGCATATTATGTGACTGGAATCTAGGTTACACCTGTTTTGTTTGTTTGTTTGTGAAAGAAGAATCTTTAGCTAGTCAAAGGTAAGAAACTTGGAAGTGGAAAATACATTTTCTCATTTTTGTGGCATGTAATTTCTTTCTCATAACAACTAACTGATTTTGATTGTATCCCCGATGTAATTGTCTTGCTTTGGCTTCTACTAGATGAAGCTGAACTTCAGCAATGTTTCGGAAAAAACTCTACGTCATCTTTCTTTTCAGGGGCAAACCTTAACATGAAGACAACATGGATGCTTCCTTTTCATTTGTATGCAGAGCTTCTGTTAGGTGGCAGCAGTAAAGGATCCTATCCAAATAACTTATGGGCTTTTTTTAAGAAAAAATAGCTACAGAACATTTGATTTACAGTTACTTCAACAAACTGTTGTTCTCATTATTGTTGTAAGTTGAGGCACTTAGATTGTTTTGCTTTGCAAATGCTCAGTGCGATTGCAACTGTTAAGGAACTGTAGTAACATATCACTGACAAAATCAGAACAGTATTAACATTTTTAGTTCACAATTATTCCAAACTGGATATAGAAGATGTTGTGTCTTAATGCTGCGTAGGTACTCAGACTGCACAGATAACATCCTTATGAGTTAATTTAAACAAATGTTAAAGAACTCTTATTCTAACAAATTGAATGCAAAGGCCTCATTGTCTACAATATTTCATGTACTAACCCTAGGAATAAAAAGTGCTGCCTAAAACTTTAAATATTCTGAATGTTTTCTACAAAAAAATTGTTCTATGATTTAGAAATATATCAATATTCAGGAGAGAAATGGCTTTATTAATTATATGACATGCATTTCATTAACAAAAAGGGTGAAAGTTAAGCAGCTAGCATACCCAGAGATGAATTAATTCACATACCAAATGATCTGTGAGTAAAGCTTAGAAAAATCCGATTGACTACTTTTAATGATCTCATCTTGCCTACTCAATTTATAAACAAAATCACAAATCCACTGAATAAATTTATTGATTCTTCCATTGTGTGTTCAGACAAAAGAGCATCCATTCCAGCAAGTCTGTGTGAAAATGTTTCTAAAAGTTGCACTGGTAAAGATTCCAGCTTCAGCATCTAAATCTCATTAATTTAATTTGACAATAATTTATTGATTTTTTACTGTGTTATTGCATGGTACTGTATTTTATAGTGAACACTAAAGAGTGAGCTGTTGTTATTTGGGGGGCAAACTGTAGAATTCTTTTATGGAATAGGCTTCTTTAGAAGCACATCTTAGCATGGTTGTTTGGTTGTATGCACCCTGGGGTATCCATAATGAGCTTGGCACTTGACGTGCTCGTATGGTGATCTATATAAAAAATACCTGCATTGGGAGAATGAGAACGGCCAGAGAAAAAGGTGTAAGGAGGACCTGGTGGGTCAGGGTTTCAGTAGGAGGCCAGCAGAATTTAGAAGAAAATCTGCCAATGATGTTTGACTCGGGAGATTTTTACAAGAATCTCTTGTATTGTGCTCCAATGAATTCTCCCCTTCTCTACTCCAGTGCTGTTGTCCTCAAGCTGTATTTAAAAGTTATATACGCCTAAATGGCTTGTACATGTCATTAAAAGCAGGGGGAAAGGAATAAAGGAAGACAGTCTAGGGCACACTGTTTAGTTATCTTAGGGGAGACAGGAAGAAAGATCAGCTACAAGTGATTCTTTTAAAAAATTGTTAGAAAAAAATCCTAAACTTTTAGAAATGTAAATATAATACCAGGAACTTTAGTTTTTGGAAAGATTTGAAGGTAAGTTACCATGTTCTTTCAACACTCTGGAATATTTAGTGCATATTTCCTATAAACACAAATTCTCTCACATTTCTTAATCAATACACATTTGTCTTAATATCAAAATAAAGAGACTAACTCCAATGTACTGTCACCATGTAGTTCTCAGACCTCATCTAAGTTTTGCCAGATTTCCTAATAAGAGCCCTTAATAGCAAACAATATCCGCTTTGGCAATACATTTTGTACTTAGTTGGCAGGTCCCTTTAGTCTTCTTCAACTTCAATGGGAACAGTTCCTGAATCTTTCCTTGCCTTTATATCATTAAAATTTTTGAAGAGTAGAGCTGTTATTTTGTAGATTGTCCCTCACTTTGGTTTGTCTGTCTGCTTTTTAAAAATAGTTATATTCATATTCTACCATGGCAGAAATATCACCAAAGTGATGCTGTTTATTTGTTTTGTTTTGTTTTAGATTCTACCATGTGTTACACAATTTAATTTTGTCCCTGTTCAATTACTGGTGATATTAACTTTGATTATTTGACTAATCTTTTCTAGAGTCTGCTAAGCTTTTACAATATAAAGACACTCATTTTTTCCTTAAAATTAATTACTTTCCAGGAGGTACTTTGAGGATGTATAAACATGTTGTTTCTTACCAAAATTGTGATAAATTAACATATTTATTTATATCAGCATGAAGTCATGGGATTCCTATTTTAATCAATGGGTTACAATCATTATTTATGTTATTTGTTTATTTATATCTTATTTTTGATCACACCATAGTCATTATACTAATTATTTATTTTGATGTCAAGATGCCTTCATTTGCTTAATAGGAGCCTTTTCATTCTGGTCCCTGGTTCTTTGGACATGTCGAAAACAATATTTGAGAACCTCGTGTTTTGGCAAACTAAGATGTTTCAGGATCATTTAATATTGTCTTCATCCCCGACCTGAGATCAGCCATTACCCAGAAGGAGCCCTGGTTCCTTTAGGTAGATAATGATATTTAGAAAACAGTATCTGGTGCTGGATGTGCTTATCTACCTGGGGATATCACTGTCAGTGTACAGATACATATATTTATCCATTTATCTATCATCTATCTATCTATCTACCTTCTTTCATCTACTTATCTATCTACTATCTATTTAATCTTTCTTTCATCTATGTATCTATTTATCCATTATCTATCTATTAAAACCATGAATTCATACTCTTATCTTTGATTTAAACGAAACTCCACATTTCCAGTGGTGTATTCTAGTTTTTTATCTTTTGATGTTCACAGCTTCCTTCAACAGTGAGACAGTTAGCTCCCATTATCCCTAATTTATTTACTTATTTGTTCAATTTACCTGAATACAATCAATCTCTTATTCTTTCTATCCCATGTCTCTGTAACCACCCCCAGTATGGACCCCCTCTCACCCCCTCTAGCTCTAATACCTTATTCTAAGCTACTGTGACTCCATCTTCCCCCTTTGCTGTGGTTGGTCATACCTAATAGCTTTAAGACTTAATTGAAAAAAAAAAAAAAAAGAGGGGGAGGAGATAAGGAAGAGAAGGAACAGAAAGTGGAAGAGAGAAAAAATTTTAAATAATGAGGTGGAAAGTTAACTGGAATAGTAAATCATCATGAGAGGAGATCAGTTAAACAGAAGCTTTTTGGAAATTCCTCTCAAGATATGAGGTAGGTGGAAATAAAAAGCATAGTATTTAGCCATCAAAGTAGAGGCAATCCCAGTTAATGTATAAATGAAAATTAGAACTAAAAAGAATTCTATAAATAAGGACTCTCTAGAGCAATAGAACAATTAGATATTATTCCTAGGAGATTTCTAGACACAAGTATGAATGAGACAAAGGTTATCTTGGGCAAGTATAAATTATTTATACATGTGTTCATTTAATCATTTATATTCATATGAATATTTGAGTTCTTATGATTTGCCAGACATATCACAAGACATGAGGAATACAAAGATAATGATTGGTTTTCTGACCTTTTTTCCTCTGGAATTATTTTCCCTTCAGTCTATTCCCATCCCAATAATTGATTGTTGGTATATCTTTCTCGTCAAAAAGAAAACAAGATTTGATGAATTGCTCATATCACAGTGAACATAATTTTAGTGATTTATCTATCCCAGTTACATTTGAATTCTGTACTATAATGGCAGAAACAGGATGCAGAGAAATTGTGAAATTTCAGCTACTGTTACATTATACGTCTGCGGTTGTTATTGAAAGTATTTGATAACCAGTACAGCAGAGGACCAATAAAAAGAGATGGTAGGCCGGGCGCGGTGGCTCAAGCCTGTAATCCCAGTACTTTGGGAGGCCGAGGTGGGTGGATCACGAAGTCAGGAGACTGAGACCATCCTGGTTAACACGGTGAAACCCCGTCTCTACTAAAAACACAAAAAATTAGCCGGGTGCGGTGGCGCATGCCTGTAGTCCCAGCTACTCTGGAGGCAGGAGAATGGTGTGAACTCAGGAGGTGGAGCTTGCAGTGAGTGGAGATAGCGCCACTGCACTCCAGCCTGGGTGACAGAGCGAGACTCCCTCTCAAAAGAAAAAAAGAAAAGAGAGAGAGAGAGAGAGAGGGTAGTTATTACAACTGGTACATTCCATATAGATCTACTAACTAAATATTAAATCTGTCTTTGGGGTAGTTGAGAAAGAAGAGCAAAATTTCAGAATACAGAATAAACTGGGGACTGAAGTGTACTTGAGTACAGAGCACAGTGTTTGGGCCTGAAAAAAAGTCAAAGAATTGAAAATATGAGTCCTAGGGCGTGACAGGCAGATGAATGAATGAAATATTTGGGGAACTCTGTGATTATGTGGTTAAGTCTGGGGAATTAGGCAGACTTTCCCTGAAGAGGAGATAAATAGATGGATCAGAAGGAC
The DNA here is from genome assembly GCF_037993035.2 of Macaca fascicularis. Classification (NCBI taxonomy): domain Eukaryota; kingdom Metazoa; phylum Chordata; class Mammalia; order Primates; family Cercopithecidae; genus Macaca; species Macaca fascicularis. Next base: position 52,609,422 of record NC_088390.1, read on the forward strand.
TTTGGTGAAAATTTCTCAAGTGGGGTGAGGGAGAGTATGAAGGAAGAACATCTGGCTTGATGCAACAGCATTGAGAGCTAAGGAGTCCTACTCTTCTACTAATAAAATATAAAATAATGTTATTTGGTGGTTTGGGGAATGTATATTTCAGAATCACCAAATTATATACCTTAAATATGTACAGTTTATTGTATATCAATTATACCCTAATGAAACTGTAAGAAAAACTGTCATTGAAATCGGAACATAGAATATCACAAGAATGGCTTAAGATGAAGATCGAGTCTTTGAATACTCTTTCAGGTACTGTTAAATCTTTGAGTTTAGAAATGAGGATACTGGAAACCCACCAGAGGTCTTCAAGCAGAGGGTAGACCTAATTATATTTGCAAACATACAAAATGTATAATAATAATGACAGTTATCTTTTCTCTAGTGCTAATTACCTGTCAGAGACAGTTGTAAGCACTCAACTAATGTATTTGATAATCCACAACCCAAAGAAGTTATGTTATCCTCATTGTATAGTTTGAGAAATAATAAAGAGAAGTTATGAAGCGTACTAAAGTTCACCTGATTCTAGCGCCCACATACTCAATCATTATGCCTAACTGCCTGTCAACTCTATTAATTGCTGTGGGCAGGATAAAATATCCATGTGTAAAGCATACAATGTTTGATGCTTTAACATGGTCTCATTTAATGCTTCTGATGACATAATAAGGTATGATTCTTTAATACTCTTTTTATAATGGAACAAATGAAGGATTAGAAGTGGTTAGTCATTTTGCTGGAGTTTACATGACTTGAACAATGGTCTTATGATTTCAGTCAAGCTTAGGGCTCTCTTAGCAAACTATGATTGCCAACGTCAGAGAAAAATTGCACCAGATAGAGTTAAATAGGCAAGAAAGGTTTTATTCAAGACTATTCTTATAGAGGTCAACACTACTGTAATAGGGGAGAGAGACTGAACTCACCAACAAGGAGACAAAAGGCAGGAGAGTTTTTAAGTGCTTGGGTGACTTAGTGGAAGAGTAATGGAGGATGTTAGAGGGAGATTGGTCAATGTTATTGGGCCACCTGGGTTTGTTAATTGGCCCTTATAGAAGTTAAGCTTCTACATTCCCACAGATACTGGGAGATAGGGGCACTAGCTTTCTTGATGATTACATTTCAAAGAGATGGCTTCCAGGTCCTTAGGAAAGACCATTCCTTGGTTGTAAAACTAGCAAGTGACTGAGAGAATATCTACATCTCAAAGTGACAGAAATGCTCAAAAAACAAAAACAAAAACAAAAACAGAAAACAAAAACCAAAAACAAACAAACAAAAAAACAGGAGGTCAGGAGCCTATGGTCAGGAAGAAACTGTTTAGTTTAGTGAATCCGTCAGGGAATAACATGGACCTCTTGCTCATTATGATCTGCACTATTTAAGAATATTCACTTTTAGTGATGTTAAATAACAATAGGGAGGTTATGAAACATCACAAACATAAATGGTCTTGGAGTCTTTTCCTTTTCTTTCTAGGCCCTGCTTAATTCATTCCCTCCAGGCAGCCTTCCTAGTTTCACATTGTAAAGTCCTCTAGGAATAGGCTCACTACTTTCAAAACACTTATCACATTTGCAATTTGTTGTTTAATGACTATCATCTTGTTAGGTTACCAGCTCTCAAAGTATGGACCTGGGAAGATCTTGCACACTGCTGTATCCTTATTACTTAGAACAATGCTTGGCACCTGTTAACTGAGCCAATAAATGTTTAAGTGAACAGAGGAGCAATCCAGTCAGAGAGGGATAAATATGAGAAGAAGCAGGGAGGAAATTCTTAAGGATCAAGTTGTCTTTTAAATCCATTAAGGATTTCTTTTAGCCCAAATTTAATTCTTTCCATAAACCCGTGCTCTTGGTGTGTGCCCTATTGTCACTAGCTGATTGAGAGTGCCACAGAGGTAGGAACAACACCTTTTCTATTAGATTATAGGTTTATGAGGGAAAGGTCCCTTTTCTCCCTTTATCAGACTCTGGGTAGGTAGCCTATAAATATGGAAAAGGCTTGTTAACTAATACTCCTGAACGGATTTTTTTTTAAGAATGATGAGTGAATGATATATCTATTGGCATAATGTATAAGATTGCCCATACCCCCATTTTGGAAAAGTTCTTTATGAAAATTGTTTTCAGTGAGAAGATAATAAACATTAGGATGTTTGGGTTGAGATCGTTCTATTTTATTTATTTATTTATTTATTTATTTAAGAGGAAATCTCACTCTGTCACCCAGACTAGGGGTGCAGTTGTACAATCTCTGCTCACTGCAACCTCTGCCTCTCAGGTTCAAGCAATTCTCCCAGCCTCAGCCTCCCAAGTAGTGGAGATTACAGGCATGCACCACCATGCCCGGTTCATTTTTGTATTTTTAGTAGCGATGGAGTTTCGCCATGTTGGCCAGGCTGGTCTCCAACTCCTGACCTCGTGATCCACCCGCGTTGGCCTCCCAAAGTGCTGGGATTACAGGTGTGAGCCACCGCGCCCTGCTGAGATCATTCTATACATAACACTTCTGAAGAGCCAAAATCTTACAGAGTAGAAATCAAGGTATCTCTGTTATGTGTCTTATTTGATACAGGTTAATGCAGTAACATGATTATCAGTGATAGACAAAGCCATATGAAAATTCAGGATTCTTAACCACAACCAAAAATATTGATTTATCCTACAGAATGTTCAAAGTGGTTCACTGTTGTTGAAAGGGTGCATAGAGTAATAAGATTGGGTCTCATTTAAAAGTCTGATTTTTAGAATGTTCTACTGAATCTGTAGGGCATTTAAGAACTTCTTCAGATATTTTTCCTGTGAGCCTGGCACTGGAGTGTTGCCTTGGTTCAAGCAGTTCACAGCTGGGAGTACTTCACTTTTTTTTGTTCTCCTTCTGTTCCCCACCCACAACACTCAACAGTTCATAGAGTCAGCAGAACATATCAACACCTCTTCATAACCACAGAACTTTCTCAGGATGTAGACATAATAGAAAGTTTAATAAAATAAACACAGCTAATTAAGTAAAAACTATGACAAAAACCACCACACAGAAACTGACATCTAGCATTTTAATAGTTGTCAGGTTTCAGCTAAGGTAAAAAGAGCTTTGTATTCTGGTTTTAAAAATAACTAAAGTGAAGGTATGTCTTATTAGTTCTGAAAAAATATTTTTCACAAATTCACTTAATATCTGCTTCTCTTTATTTTAACATTAAATTAACCCAGTATTGCTCTTTATCAAGAATTATGAAGTAACCACAGCTAAGAAACATAAGGGGGGCCCCTATGTACTTTATTTTCAATCCAGGATATTTAAGTCAAGTTGAATACTCCTAGATTCAAATTGAGATGACTGAAAGTAATATATCTTAAATTAATATTGTATTTCCTTAAGTATTATGAGGGTTCTCAGTATACAGTAGAAGATTTTGGACTAAATACCCAACTGACTTTAGCATTAGGACTATGGATACTTATTATCTCCTATAACAATCCGTCTGGTAGCAAATGTTTCCAGGATTCATGGATTTAGTAGTGTCAATGTTGAGGCTACTAGTCAGCTTCCTTCTAAGTTCACTGGTTTTCTGCCCATGATCTCAAGATAGTGGTCACAGCATCCACCATCACTGGCTCTGTGCAAGGGCCAAAGGCAAGAATATTTCTGTCATATTTTCTGATTATATTTACTAGGAACAACAGCATGCTTATTCTATAGTAGTCTCCAGGATATTTTCTCTCCTTTCATTTATCAGGTTTGTGGTACAAACCCACGGATAATACATTTGCTATAGAGAAGGAGAAGGACCATGATTGGCTGAGATTAGCCATCATCATTCACCTGTTGGGACTGTGGAAGGACTACCTTCCTTAATCATATAGAAATAAACTGAGATTTTATTACAAAGAAAGAGGAATGAGGTATAAAAACTGTTAGGCTAGCAAAACAGGTGTTGGGAATATCAAGTGTAATGATACATGTGGAAATATATGTTAAAATGTAAATCCACTTACAAATTTATAGTCATATTATCAGTACTTGAACCAACTAACAGTCGGAATCAGTGTTTACTAGGAATGTGTATACAAATAACGAAGTTACATAGAACTAAAGTGTCCTGATCTCACGTGAAAGGAAAAAAAGTGTTTTTAATAAGAATATTTTGTTGAAAACCATTGATTCAGATAATAGTGAAAGGAAAAGAAAGAGAGAGAATTGAGAGGGCATGGATTCCAGCAATATACAGTAGATTAAATTATATATTTTCTTTGTTCCCTTCTAAAGTTCCCAAGAAAACAAACATGTATAAACAGACAAGTAAAAAAGAGAAGCATTTAGCTGATTAGTAATGTCCACAGCATTTGGTACAATAAAAAGCAGATTTTTTTTAAAAGTGCAGGAAGCATTGAAAGTACAGTGCCTACTGGTTAGCTTTGTAAAACCACAAAGATAAAAGTGGATTTACAGTAGAGGAGCACGACAAGTCTGAAGAATTACAAATACCACGTAGTGCTGAAGTAAGTGGGGAGAAATGGGTCCAAAAACTGAGAAATTAGATGCAAGTTAATGTAAAAAATAATTAGGTGCCTAAATCGTTTCCCACTGAAGACAAATAATTCCTCACCCCTCAACCTGATAAAAGAATGGATGATTATTCTCTGGTTAACCATAGAGGCTCTGGGAGTGTTAAGCAAAGATTAACAAATAAAACAATGTATTACTGGAAACCATCAAATCAACTGAAAATCAAAATAATGAACAATGATATCCACAGTTCTCCTTATCCTGTCAGCCACCAAAATGTTACTTTCCATGTTAATTCCTTCCACAACCACCTCACCTCAGACAGGAGATGGCAGATTGGTCTTTGGGGAGACAGGCCGGGGTAAGTGATAACAACCAGAGATGCTGACAATATGAGTTCAGTGCCCACTCTGGTGCGGTGGGCCTGTTGACCAAGTTCACTCCAAAACATACAAAACTCCAAAGCAGCGTTTCTGTGTCTTACTCTAAAAGTTCATTCTTAGTTACGAGCTAGACCCAATGATCATCACACATTTAAAGATAGATTTTTACATGAAAGAAATCAAAGCAAACACACAACCAAACAGAAAAAAATGAACTCAGAAGGAACAGAGTCATTGTAATATAATAATTCAACTAAAAATATAATAGTGGAAAGATTAAAGAGAAATATAACAGAAAGTTAAAAAATAAATGCTAACTGGACAAGAAATGGGGGGGGAAACAAAGCCTCCTCCGATACGTCCAATATCCAAATAAGTAAAATTTCCCAAAATAAAAGAATCTCCAAAATTGAAAAATGAGAGGAGAAGAATGTTCAAAATATAATACAGGAAAATTTCACTGGCCTGAAAACCAAAAGTTCCCAGATTGTATGATTGAACGTTTCTACCAAATACCTAGCGTATTGAGTGCAAAGTGGTCCACACAAATTTACATCAAAATAAATGCAAAACATCAGGGATAAAGAGAATATCCTAAAAGTGTCCTAAAAGATCATCACCATCACTACCACCACAATAAGAACAAATAACATGTAAAGGATCTCAAGATAAATGAATAGCAGCTTTTTCAATTACGTAGTATTGGAAGTTAGAATGAAACATTGCATTTAAAAATCTAACGGGGCCAGTCATGGCGACTCACGACTGTAAACCCAGCACTTTGAGCTGCTGAAGCAGGCAGATCACTTGAGGTGAGGAGTTTGAGACCAGCCTGGCCAACATGGTGAAACCCTGTCTCGACCAAAAATAGAAAAATTAGTTGAGAGTGGTGAAGTATGCCTGTAGTCCCTGCTACTCTGGAGTCTGAGGCACAAAAATCACTTGAACCCACGAGGTGGAGGATACAGTGAGACACAGCACTTCAGCCTGGATGACAGAGTGAGACTCCATCTTGAAATATATATATATGTAATGGAAAATAATATTTAAGCTATACATTCTATAAGCAAATTATCCACCAATTATGATAGATAAAATGAAGATTCAGCCAGCTATAATAAAATGGCCAGCTTAACTATAGCTAACTTAAATAAAGGTACCTCTAATAGATGCTTTACCTGAAGTTTTTGGTGGATTTTCTTCATTAAAATGAGGTAATAAATCAATAGAGAAGGGACAAGCTCCAGAAAACAGGGGTTCCAAAAAGTAAGATTTGGAACAGTGTTCCAAAATTCATTCCACAATGATTGTGAACTAATATCCAGAATTGCAGACATGTATTAGGCTAAAGAAAACAGATCAGATTGGAATGGTAAGATATAGAGATTCAATAGAGTTATCTCATGTAAAAAAAAATGAGTTCTGTAAGACACCCAATTCATTTGATTATATTAATATTTAGAATTATTTTAAAGTTATTTAAAGTTATTTTAAAGTCATTTTAAAGAGAGCTTAGGGAAAGAAGTAATGATAAGTACCAAGTAAAGTAAAAAAAAAAAAAAAAATCTTTTTTAAAGGGTAGTGTATTTAAAAATCCATATGATACTTTTGTAAGGAACATGGAAGAAATAATTAAATATAAAAGGAAAAAACCCAATGATTTCATGTTAGGTTTATTTTACCTTTAGTTGATTAACTGTAAGTGCAGTTAGCTGTCAATCTCTCCTACTCTACTTATACTTTATGACTCTCCTCAATTTTCTAAAGCATATTTTAGTAACTTGGCCTCTGTATGAACTTAGATGTTTACATTTCAGGAAGGTAATAAGAGGTTGTAAAGTAAAACAATTTGACAACAATCCTTTTTCAAAATTATATGTGTGTGTGTATATATATATATATATATAAAACTAAAGTGAAGAAAAGTGTCACTTATTCCTGAGAAAAGAGAAGAGTCAAATTTAACTTTATTTGATAATTATGACTTGTTTAATGCCTTTTCTATTACTTTAAATGGGTGTTTTCTTAGCTTACAGGCCATAAATTTAGTTTTCCTATTAATGCTAAATAGAATATATATAGTCTACTACAAAAGCTGATGTGCTTTAAAAAAAAATCACGTCTCTGATTTTGTACATTTCTTTTTGTAAGAATGTCATATATTGTTCAATACATAGTATTCATTATATAACAATGTCTAAAATTAAAAATGATGAAGTGAGGTATTAGCATGTTATTTGGAAATACACAGGTAAATACATACATAAAATAATATAATCCTAGAATACAGAGATAGTATCTTTAAGTATTTTACCATTTTGTATTTGTATATATTTTTTACAAAAATGAGAGCATAATACAGTTAATTTTATTGTTTAGGTTGTTATATTTTGAATATTTTCCTTGGCATTATTGATAAAACATGTGAAAATGCACAGAAATTAGCTCCTTGCAACTTATAAAGCATAGCTTGCTTCTCCCATATATTCAATCAACAAATATTTTTTGAACACTGATATGGTTTGGCTGTCTCCCCACCCAAATCTCATCTTGAATTGTAGCTCCCATAATTCTCATGTTTCATGAGAGGAACCCAGTGGGAGGTAATGGAATCAGGGGGCGGGACTTCCTCATGCTATTCTCATGATAGCGAATAAGTCTCATGAGATATTATGATTTCATAAAGGGGAGTTTCCTTGCACACATTCTCTCTTGCCTGCCATCATGTAAGATGTGGTTTTTGCTCCTCCTTTGTCTTCTGCCATGGTTGTGAGGCCTCCCCAGTCATGTGGAACTGTGAGTCAATTAAACCTTATTCCTTTATAAATTACCCTGTCTTGGGTGTGTCTTTATTAGCAGTGTGAGAACAGACTAATACAGTAAATTGTTACCAGTAGAGTGGAGTGCTACTGTAAAGATACCCAAAAATGTGGAACCACTTTGGAACTGGGTAATACGCAGAGGTTGGAACAGTTTGGAGGGTCAGAAGAAGACCGAAAGATGTGGGAAAGTTTGGAAATTCCTAGAGACTTGTTGAATGGCTTTGACCAAAATGCTGATAATAATACAAACAATAAAGTCAAGGCTGAGGTGGTCTCAGATGGAGATGGGGAACTTGTTGGGAACTGGAGCCCAGGTGACCCTTGCTATATTTTAGGAAAGAGACTGGTGGCATTTTGCCCTGGCCCTTGAGATCTCTGGAACTTTAAACTTGAGAGAGATGATATAAGGCACCTGGCAAAACAATTTCTAAGCAGGCCGGGCGCGGTGGCTCAAGCCTGTAATCCCAGCACTTTGGGAGGCCGAGACGGGCGGATCACAAGGTCAGGAGATCGAGACCATCCTGGCTAACACGGCGAAACCCCGTCTCTACTAAAAAAACACAAAAAATTAGCCGGGCGAGGTGGCGGCGCCTGTGGTCCCAGCTACTCGGGAGGCTGAGGCAGGAGAATGGCGGGAACCCGGGAGGCGGAGCTTGCAGTGAGCTGAGATCTGGCCACTGCACTCCAGCCTGGGCGACAGAGCGAGACTCCGTCTCAAAAAAAAAAAAAAAAAAAAAAAAAAAATTCTAAGCAACAAAGCATTCAAGAGGTGACTTGGGTACTGTTAAAAGCATTGTTTTATGTATTTACAAAGATATAGCTTGGAATTGAAACTTATGTTTAAAAGGGAAGCAGAGGTTAAAGTTTGGAAAATTTGCAGCCTGATGATACGATAGAAAAGAAAAACCCATTTTCTGAGGAGAAATTCAAGCCTGCTCTAGGAATTTGCACAAGTAATTAGAAGCCAAATGTTAATCACCAAGACAATGAGAGAAATGTCTTCAGGGCATATTGGAGGTCTTCACGGCAGCCCCTCCCATCATAGTCCCAGAAGCCTAGGAGGAAAAATTGATTTCATGGGCCAGACCCAGGACCTTGCTGCTTTGTGCAGTCTCGGCACTTGGTGCCCTGCCTCCCAGCTGTGGCTCAAAGGGGATGACTTAGAGCTCATGTCATTGTTTCAGAGGGTACAAGCCCCAAGCCTTGGAGGCTTACATGTGGTATTGGGTTTGCAGCTACACAGAAGTTAAAGATTGAGATTTGTGAACGTCCATCTAGATTTCAGAGGATGTATGGAAATGTCTAGATGTTCAGGCAGAAATGTGCTTCGGGGTGGAGCCCTCATGAAGAACCTCTGCTAGGGCAGTGCAGAAGAAAATTTTGGGGTGGAAGTTCCCACATAGAGTCCCAAATGGGGTGTTGCCTAGTGGAGCTTTGAGATGAAGGCCACCATCCTCCAGACCGCAGAATGGTAGATCCACTGAGAGCTTGCACTGTGCACCTAGAAAAGCCACAAGCACTCAACACCATCCTGTGAAAGCAGCCAGGAGGTGGGCTGTACTCTGCAAAGCCACAGGGGCAGAGCTGCCCAAGACCATGGGAACCCACCTCTTGCATCAGCTTGACTTGGATGTGAGACATGGAGTCAAAGGATGTCTTGTTGGAGCTTTAAGATTTGACTGCCTTCCTGGATTTTGGACTCGCATGGGGCCTGCAGCCACTTCTTTTTGGCCAATTTCTCCCATTTAGAATGGGTGTATTTACCTGATGCTTGTACCCCATTGTATCTAGGAAGTAAGTCACTTGTTTTTTATTTTACAGACTCATAAATGGAAGGGAATCGCCTTGTCTCAAATGAAACTTTGGACTGTGAACTTTTTAGTTAATGCTGAAATGAGTTAAGACTTTGGGGGACTGGTGGGAAGGTATGATTGGTTCTAAAATATGAGAATATGAAATTTGGGAGGGACCAGGTGAGAAATGATATGGTTTGACTGTGTCCCCACTCAAATCACATTTTGAATTATAACTCCCATAATTCCCATGTGTCATGGGAGGGACCTGGTAGGAGGTAATTAAGTCATAGGGTAGGTCTTTCCCATGTTGTTCTCATAATAGTGACTAAGTCTCATGAGCGCTGATGGTTTTATAAAGGACAGTTCCCCTGAACATGCTGCCGTCTCTTGCCTGCTGCCACGTAAGATGTGACTTTGCTTTTCCTTTGCCTTTGGCCATGATTGTGAAGCCTCCCCAGCCATGTGGGACTGTGAGTCAATCAAACCTCTTTCCTGTATAAGTGACCCAGTCTTGGGTATGTGTTTATTAGCAGTGTGAGAACAGACTAATACAGTCACTGAGGATAGATCAATAAACAAGAAAATTGTGGTCTTTGCTCCAGAATGCTTACATTCTACTGAAGAAAGCATATTACATAAATAGTGACTCAAGTACAATGGACATTTGTGTTTATTCAGAGTAAGTATATGACACTGATAAGATTTAATCTAATCTAGTTAGAGATCACAGAAGATTTCCTAAGGAAATGACATTTAACCAGAGGTTTGAAAGAAGATTCTGGACCAAGGAAACAGCATAATCTACTGTTTACGATCCAGATATTTTCAGCAAAGCAAGTGTTCTTAAAAAGCAGAGATTTGAAAAATGTAATAAATTATATATATTTGATTTTAAATATGTCTGAGTTGCACTTGCAATTTAATTGATATGTCATTTGCTACTACAGTCTTGCCTCAGATTCTTATGGAGTAATTAGTAACCTAAATTGTTATCAGACTAAGTAATTTCATAAATACTTAATTATAGATTCAAGTAAATTCATAATAACTTACATATTACTTTACATTGCAAGCCACTGGGTTAAGCAAGGTGAGGGATTAAGAGTTAAATATGCCATGTTCCCTGACTTTGAAGAGCTTGAAATGTTTTCTAACCAAATACAGATAGTCCACACTTTACAGTGGTTCAGCTTATGATTTTTTTACTTTGGAGCAAAAGTGGTAAGGACTCGGTAGAAAACATAGTTTAAAATCTGAATTTTAATCTTTGGCAGGCTAATGATAGGTGTATTAAATGCATTTTTGACTTATGATCTTTTTGATTAACAAAGTTTATTGAGAGGTAACCCCATCGTAAGTTGGGGAGCATATGTAATCTAATAGAGTCATATCAGTGTTTAAATCAGATAAAATAATGTATGAGTTTTTATTTTACTCTTATTATTGTATTGTTTATTATAAAAAGGCAACATATTTTCCCATGTTGAGAACATTTTATCACAATCATATTTCTCCCACTTTATTTCTTACATATTCAGATGAATTTATACTGTTTCAAAGAATAATTAATAACTGAGATTTACAAATGATATTCAGATATATATTTGTCACGGTCATGTAAATTAGTCCACTACAGCAGAAAACATAATAATGAAACTAATCTTACTTATTGAAGTTTCAGTGCTAAATATTAAATGAAGAAATATAAAGTATTAATTTAACTGATTTGCTGCTGTTTGGATCTTTTGAAATATTTTCCCATAAATAAGAAACTTTAATTAGCATTCTGACTGTATCTGTAAACTAAGATTTTAAAAATGTATAATTTCACTTAGTTCAGGTGATGGATGGCCCGATTACTTTACAAATATACATTGTATGGGCTGTTAGAAGGAAACTATTATTTGCTATATTGAAGGGAAATGTTTGTAAGTTTCCAGAATGCAGGGATCAAATCTTCTGCCTCCTTCTTATACAGCTTAGTAACGTGGACAGTGGAATCGTTTGAATGGAAAACTCCAGACAATGCAGTCCTGATAGAATATTTAATAATGGGCACATAATATAAACATTAGGTAATAAAGAATGCATCTGCTTCCTTTTCCTCCTTTTCTCTTTCTTTTCCTCCTGCTTTTCTGTTATTCTCCTCCTTCTTCTAATAATAATGATAATAATAATATAGTAGTGGTGGTACTTTTGGAAAATATTTTGAGGTAGTCCTCAGCCTAACTTTGTCCCCTTCCTCCTAAAAGTCACATCTGCTTCTGTCATTGCAGGAATTGGAGGCAAGGGTGAGAGAAGAACAGACAGAAAAGTCATTCTTGAGCATTAGATGTCATCACAGCAAGGCATTTTGTGTTGTACAATTTTAAAGAAAGTAAAACATAATAGCTTCTAGCAATACACGTATCTGAAATAGATAGAACAAAGTAAATATAGCAGGCAAAGTGCTCAATTTAGACAAACTCAAGTTTGCTGTAAAATAAATTGTGATTATTTTCCTGAGATATACTGCATTGATAGGGACACTTTTCTTCTGCTTCAGAAAGACTGACTAAAAATGACTGAAATGATGATTAGCTTACTATCTACCATATCAAGAAGTACAGAGGTAGATGGTTTCAGAGTTGATAAATTCAGAAGATGTATAATTTCTTTGGTTTGGTTTTTTTAAAAAATTCTTTTTGTTCTACGGTGTTTAGAGTTGGCTTTTGTCCTCTGGCATGCTCATGATCATAGTTCTAAGCAGAAAATCCTTCAATAAAAAGCGAAGTTTCTTCATACATGTTGTTTCTCAGCAGGGTGGTTAATGGTTCCCAGATATTATAAACATTTGTGTGCATTTTTAGTACATAAATTAGTATTAGGTTGGTGCAAAAATAATTGTGGTTTCTGCCTCTAAAAGTAATAGTGAGACCACAATTACTTTTCCACCAATCCTAACATATTATTATAATCTTAAGGAAGGCATCTTAAATGGGTGCCTACTTTGTGCACTTAGACTCTCTTTGCCTTTTCTTTAATGTATGACCTTTTCAATAAAGAGTAGCCTCAAACTCACTTTACATGGAAGGATCAGTGTGCTGTCTTCCCTTAACCAGTTACATCCTGCCTAGTGAAATACTACTGACTCATCACATGCTCAATAATAAATTGGAGTAGTGATCATATGTATTGCATTTCTGTTAGTTACAATAATTACAGTGGTCAAAATGCCCAGAAGAGTACAAATGCAATGATCTATAAATTAGGTTCTTCCTACATATCATCTTTCTTTGATGTGTAACATCAAACTGGCGATAAAGAAAATGTAAGACAATCAAATAAGATAACAGCATAATTTGTTGATATTTGAAAAAAATAAGCTTAATAATTTTCTCTGTAAAACGTACTGAAAGCTAAAAAGAACCTGATAGAAACACCTTCCTGTAATAGTTTAAATGTGACTTCAGTTATTATTTCCCATTAACACTGGTTTTGTTTTCCAACCATTAAGAGATTAAAATGTTATCTATAGTTTCAATCTTTCTATGAGCTGTAAATTACTATACAAGTATGTTATTACCATATTAAACAATATATTAAAATCACTCACTTTTTAAAGCTTCCTCTTCTTGTAGCATGAAATTATGAGGTCTTTTTTTCATCCATCTCAATAAGATTTAAGCCTTTTCTTATGGAATATATTATCTCTTCAGTATTTGTAAACCTTTATTATTGAGAGTTTCTATCTGCTGTATACCTGGAGAGTAGCTGAGGTCTAATGAAAATTACCCAACCATGTTCACTTTCCTGATTAGTGCTGTTAACTCGACTAGATCCAGATACAAACTACATTTCTGATGAGAATTTAGAAACAACTACTTTTCACATCTAAGGAATAGTGTTGGGAACTTGATAAATGTTGTGAAAAAGAGAATTAAAAAATTATGAACAAAGAAAGAATATTGTATAAATACGGGGACTGGGTATGAAAGGTAGCAATGCAGTCCTTCCTTGTATCAACAGGGAATTGATTCCAGAAACCTGCAGATACCAAAATCTGAGAGTGGTCAAGATCCTCCTATAAAATTGTGTGGTGTTCACATATAACTTACGTACATCGTCCTGTATACTTTAAATCATCTTTATATTACTTAGAATATTTAATATAATGTAAATGATATGTAAAGTTGTTATACTGTATTTAAAAATGTGTATTATTTGAATTTTTAATATTTTCATTGCGGTTGGTGGAATCTGCAGATATGAAGGGCTGACTGTACACTGGAACAAAAGGGCAGGAGAGGTGGAAGATGTGGCAATACACCAACACTGATTATTCCCTTGAATGATACGGGGAAATTAGCAAACAACTTGAGCTTCCTTTTAAAAAAAATTGATAAAATCAATGTAATCGCCACTGCTTTGCGAAGTTGTCATTAGGAGTAGATAAAATATTGCAAGGAGCACAATGGGCTTTTAATCCATGGGGACTATTATTATTCAAAATTCATCAGTCTTCTATTATTTCAGTTTCGATTACTGAATTTTATTCCATCAAATGGATATCAGAGACGGATGGAGTTGTGGATTAGATTCAAAGATTGGTAGTGCCAGAAGGGATCTGAAAGCACCCGGTCTATTAAGTCTAAGATCTTTCAGCAGATAAAAATACTGAAGTTCAGGCTCATTGTGTCTTATCCTAGATACCATGTAGAAAAATATTACCTACACAGGATATATCACACAAGACATACATTGTAGTAAAATAAAATGAAATAATTATTATGATGTTAACAATATTTAACATTTTTAAAGTGATAATTATATTTTTATTATCACAGTGATCATCAGTGGGAGATCTAGGAATGGAAATTAGTCCTTAAATCTTCCATTTCAGATTTCTTTCCATATGAGCAAAACTTTTTAAATGGGAATAATGATGTAACATTCCAAAATCAAATCAATCAAATCAAAATGGACAGGGGTAGTATTCACCTACTCTTTTTCATACAGCTTTTTGTGAACTTAAATACATGGGAAGTAAATTTGGCTCAAGTTACTTAAATTTCATATCTACCTAAAGAGTGTATCTTTCCCTAGGAATGTGTTCTACAGAAAAAAGGAAAACTAGTGCTAACTCTATGATTTTAGCAAATTTGGGAAGAAAATGTGTGCCTCCAATTTTTATAACATATATTTCTTACATTATAAATCTATTTGGTAGGCTTGAAATCACAAATTCATATTTTTGGGTCCATAACAAGACTTTGCTATATAAAGTGAAAATGCTTAGACTGAGCATCTTGTTTGCATGATCTTTTATTTGAATTCAGTCTGATCTTAATTCTGCATTACAAGTCAAGGATAACTGTTTGGAGATGAAAATAAATCGCACACATAACTGAGGGGCACATTTTTTTATAATCATGTCTTTAAACAACTGACATTATTTCATCTTAGGTGCATCTTGGGTGCAGTCAACAGTTTTGAATGTAAGTGGGGAGGGACTGGGACTTTTCTGTTTGTCAACTGGTAGAAATTTTCCCTAGGATGTCGTTTGCTAATATATTTAACACTACTTAAATAACGAGAAAGAAAGAAGAGAAGGCCCCTTCAACATAGCCTGGTTGCTCTTGATGTATCTCAGCTTTTTTTTTTTCCCCAAATAAACCTGTTAATAGAAAAGTATAATGAATAAAAATGAGGAGCAAGAATGTTAATTTGTATGTAAGTTCTACATGATCTACGAAAATTGGAGATGCTTAAAGAGAGTTCACTCTATCAGACAAACGCATACGTAACGGTGGCTTGAATTAGAAAATTGTCAAAGAAGGGGAAGTTGGGAAAGATGTAGTATTCTTTTATATGAAATTCATTTTGTGTGTGAGGAAAAGAAATATTAAAAAAGAATGAATAATAATTTTAAAACTATGAAGCATTAACTAATGAATATTATATATTTCTATGGATGCATATAAATGGAGTAAAGGTATAAGTAGGATACATAGTAAATTCATGATAGTGATTACATCTAGAGAAAGAGAAGGGACTGGAAAAGAGAGTAAAGAAGAATTCAACTTAATTGTATTTTACAATTTATTTAATGTTAAAAAAATGAGGCAAATATATTTATATCAGCTAATTTCTAGAAAAATTCACAAAGTTTATCTTACTAATTTTCTAGTCCTTTAAACATTTTTGGAAGATTCAAAGTTACTTTTTGTTTTTAGTTTTTAGCAGGAAATTTTGGCAATGCTTTCTCTTTTGCTTTTAATTCTTGACACTATCCAACCAGATAAAGACAAAAACAAAAAAGATATTTCTTGTCTATCTATCTGTCATTTATTTTTATCTATTTTCTTATTTACTTTAGTACAGTTTTTACATGCATTCTTTTATTCTTTTAAATCTTTAGTTGACTTTCCTTTTCTGGGGCACAGAGAAGCTCTTCACTCACTAGAGAAGAAAAAGTAATTCAGATTTCTAGAGGGAGAAGACAGGCCCAAAGGGATGTTGAAGTGGGGATCACCTTCACTTCAGCCTCATACCAACGGATGAGCTAAGAAGCGAGGCCTAATGTTTTACCTTCTATTGTCACGTAGAAGCATTGCTGAAAATTGGTTCTTACTGGGTTATCTGTATCAACAGTAAGTGGAAAGTGTTTGTATTTTCCCCTCCCACCCAAAAAAGAGCTTCTCCGCACAAAATTGACAGGATAAAGAGATCAGTTGGATTTCAGAAAGACTTCTTGCTCTTAATACTCTAGCTGGCTGAAACTTATGATTGAAGAATCAATCCATTTAATTTAACGAGCTGCTCTTTAATAAGTGAATGTGCTTAATGCACTTCATACAGCTCCAAGTCAGCCATTTACATTGTAGTGTGAATTTTCTTTTAGATTACAAATCCTTAATAGGCTAGAATTAGCTGTCTTGGAGGTGGAGAGGAGGGTGGACACACACACACAAAAAGAATGAGAAAGAAAGAAGAAAGTAACTTTGTTCATTTTTATGTCTTATCCTTATTTGATGAACCTCCACCATCCCCACACTTCAGCATCTAATAAGAAACAATAATCTTACTGGGTAATTTGATGAGAATATTCGAGATAAGGCCTACTTCCTTAAACTCAGGATAGTTAAGTATAAGGCAGTGGTTCTCAAAGTGTGGTCCTTAGACCGGCAGCATCAGCATTGCTGGAAACATGTTAAAAATGCAAATTATTGATCCAGAAACTCTAAAGTGATGGCAGATGTTTGTGTTTTAGTGAAGTGATTCAAATGTAAGCTGAAATTTGAAAGCCGCTGGTATAGGGTGCTTTTCTTTGGGTGGGAAGACCTGAGTTTGGACACTTAGTGCACCATAAATGATAAAAGGAACTCAGTATTGAGTTTAGGAGAGAGAGAACATATTGGAATATACCTGGTGACAGTAAGGGATGTGGGTATGTAAAGGTTTTGTTTTCAACTGCAAAGCTTAGCAAATGGATCAAAGTAAGTAGTACTTGTGCATATTTTAGGTCTGCTGTTTCTGTTGCATTATCAGGCCATCTATCCCAATTCTTCACTTTGTTTACATGAGCATCATATATTTTGCTTACAAATGTAATAATCAAATCATCATTTTTAAGTTATTGAATTATTTCAATTTTTTGTAATTTGAGATAAATATTAAATACCATTGATGTCAGCAAGGCATGGTGGCTCACGCCTGTAATCCCAGCACTTTGGGAGGCCGAGGTGGGCGGATCACAAGGTCAGGAGATTGAGACCATCCTGGCTAACATGGTGAAACCCCGTCTCTACTATAAATACAAAAAAATTAGCCGGGTGTGGTGGCGGGCCCCTGTAGTTCCAGCTACTTGGGAGGCTGAGGCAGGAGAATGGCATGAACCTGGGAAGCAGAGCTTGCAGTGAGCCGAGATGGCACCACTGCACTCCATCCTAGGTGACAGAATGAGACTCTGTCTAAAAAAAAAAAAAAAAAAAAAAAAATTGATGTTTTTAAGGGCTTTCCTTTTCTTGCTTTATTTTTTAGCCCTACAAACACATATTAATGCATTTTTACTGAGGAACCCAACATTTTGAAAGTTACCAGGTATGAATAGCCGTGAATGTTAAGCTAGATGTGCAATTTGACATTATGAAGTAAAGTGAAGGAAACTGTCACATCACAATCAGTAATATGAACTCATTAGTAATGTGCTTTAATCAACAAAGATGGTGTAGAAATCTACTTATGGGCTACATGTAGATTGCTATATTTTTGGAAAGTGCATATAGAAGGAATAGGAATCCTGCCAGACTCATTTCTTTTGGTACATGTCTATCTAATGAAAATAACAGATTTGGATTTGTGCCATCTAAATACCTGCCTTTCTTGCCAATAACAAAGGCAAAACTCAGAACAAATAGGAAAAAAAGAGGATATTTCATAAATTAATGTCCTATAATATCTTTTTTTGCCAAGTTGGTTGTGTTTTTTGAAGAATGTAAAGATTCATTTTCAAAATTTTCTGAGTAAGTCTATTGCAAACAGGGATGTATAACTGTGAAGGCTCAGTTAGGAGTGACATTTGACATTACTGAGCAAAGAAAACTGTCAACAGTTGATATAGTTTTGGTATTTGTCCTTGCAGAAAAATTCAGGTTGAAATGTAATCCCCAGGGATGGAGGTGGGGCCTGGTGGGAGGTGTTTGAATCATGGGAGTGGTTTCTTCACGAATGACTTAGTAATAAGTGAATCCTCTTGGTGATAAGTGAGCTCTCGCTATGAGCTCATACAAGATCTGGTAGTTTAAAAATGTGTGGCACCTCCCTCCTTCTCTCTTGCTTGCTTTTGTCATGTAACATACCTGCAGCACCTTTGACTTCAATCAGGATTATAAGCTTCCTGAGGCCTCCTAGAAGCCCAGCTAATGCGAGCACCATGCTTCCTGTAAAGGCTGAAGAACTGTGAGTCAATTACATATCTTTTCTTTATAACTTAGACAGTCTC
The DNA here is from genome assembly GCF_037993035.2 of Macaca fascicularis. Lineage (NCBI taxonomy): Eukaryota > Metazoa > Chordata > Mammalia > Primates > Cercopithecidae > Macaca > Macaca fascicularis. The sequence continues at coordinate 52,627,975 of NC_088390.1, forward strand.
GGGTATTTCTTTATAGCAATGCAAGTACAGCCTAACATAACAGTTGAACACAAACCATATCCCTGTATACATGGACTGTTTATGCTAATATAGAAATTACATTTTATGTATTTGCCAAGTTTTTGAGATTTCCTCATGACTTGAGTCCTGCTATGAGTTCTCTGTGTGACTAGGAGAGCTGTGTTAATAGGTTAGATGACTGAAAATGCAAAGAGTTTAATTTACAAAGGTAAACATATTTCCCACATTAATTCTAATATATTTTAGACTTAAAGTTGATTTGTTTTTTGTAAATAAATATTTTACTTTCATTTATTTTAACTGCTAATGAAACGTAAAAGCTAAATTGTTAAAATGTCTGCTATGGAACCATTTACAATATTTTTCAGATTAAAAGGAGCTATTTCATTACATTATTCAATGGAATAAGTAATATGTTATGACCAAGAAGAACTGCATTTGACCATCTTCTTCATTAGCAAAATACAATGTGTCAAGGCAAATAAGTCTGTTTGATATACTGAGATACAATTGGTGTAGTACTTTATATTATAATAACTCAAGTTCTGTTGATTAGCATTTAAGGATATTAGCCTTCATGCAAAAATATAAAGCTGCTTTTTTTTTTCCCCGGGGTAATGATAAGGAAGAAACAAGGTGAGTCTAGTGAATTATGAGAACGGTTGATGAAAAGGCATATAGAAAATACTCATGTTTGGTAAATAGCAGGAATCAAGAAGGATGAATCCAAACTTCAGTAATGACTTTCAATATTTCTTGGCTAGCAATATTACCTGTATCATTCTTAATTTGGTTTTGAAATGGGCGATATTATGGAAACATATTTGCCCACTGATAGATATTTTTTAGTCTAACTGCAAGGTCAATGCAAGTATTTCATGGGTATCCAGGAGTTTTCAGATTCTTGGATTCAGGTACAATACGAAAAAGTAATATATTTCCTTTTCAGATTTTAGCATTTCATCTTCCCATTCTCATCAAAATCAGATAGAATAAAAAAAGTTATAGGGTAGAAAACGTGAACATGTAAAATTTTGTAAAACGGATTCAAAAACCATGGGTAGAAATTAGAGCCAACTCCAACTTCCTGTTACGTAATTAATCTGTCTTCAGAGTAATTTTTTTGAGACAAAACACTTTTTTTCCTTCCTTACTTCAGCACCTTAAAATGTATCATGATCTGTCACTGTCTTGGCTCTCACAATATTAACTAGAGTGTCCAACTATTAACTAGTGGACAAACTGTCAAATACTTAGTAAAAAAGTCGTAATGTATAAGAATTTATTGGGTTGATTATATGCAAATTTCACTCTAGTGTCATAGAAAACCATTTATGTATTTGCTAAAGTCCTGTTTTTAAATGATTAAAAAAACCCTGAGTACCATGTAAGACTTGATTATAATTTCAATCTGATTCCTTGGGCCATGCACCTTTAGGATAATCAGAAGTATCTGGAATAGTCCCAGGCCTCCAAAAGCAGCAACTCTTCAGAAGAAACGGTCTATTCTAGATTCACCACGGTTAAAATATTTAGCTAAATTGCTGACAGTTTCTTTAGCAAAGGTCAGCATAATAAAAGCATGGTTGAAAATTACCATATAAGAGGAATGAAAGCATTTCCAACAACAAGCCCAAATAACTTTCCTTTGTCAACTTCTCAGAGTGATTTATTTGAAGAGCAAAGTCAGGAAAGCCTTTGGTTTGCTTGAAGACAGTGAAAGGTTAAGCTCAAAGAAGAAATGGTTAAATTAGACAAGCTCCCTTATCACAGGAAGATTAAGAGAGTAATTTGTGTTTGTCTGGAAGCAAGTGATTTGCAACAGTGAAATTTCTGGTATGAGAATGGAAGAAGTGTCAAATGAGATAGAAGTTAAAGAAATAGCCATGGGGTCTTTAAGCCTCATTGCTTTATTAGTGGTACCATACTTGTTACAAAGTTCTGTGAACTGCTAAAATCTGGCTTGGGATTTGGAGTCATGTGCAGCAATACACATGAGTACAGAAAATGTTCCCAAATACACGCGGGCTTCTGATCAGGAGAAACCAAGGCTGCTCACTAGACGCAATTATTGCTTTCCAGTCCTGCTTCCATATTAGTTCCTTGTTAGTTGCTGTTGGCTTTAACCCCGAACCTGCCTGCATATTTCATTTATCCCACTTTTGTCCTTTTTGGAACAGGCATTTCCTGTTTTGTTGACCTGTGTAAATCCATAGTTCTGCTTTTGTCATAGAAATTAAGCTTTGGATTCCCATCTACAGTCTCTTAGCACCCTAACCCTTAGCCACCCAGTTTTTACCTTTGTCTTCCTTTTCCCATTTCCATCCTTATTGTTCCATGTAAGGCTTTTCTCACTAGGTAGGTGAGGATAAGCATGAAGGAGGTTCCTTTAATGCCATACAATGCAACCTTAAATTAAAGAGATTGACTGATGAGAAAAGCTTTATGGAACTGGCTCTCATTACCTAATAGAATTGTTCTAATCCTCTCTTCTCAACTTGTTAAAATGACTGCAGCTTTGTATAGAAATAAAAATGAGATGGTGGGGAGACAAATGGCTTTAAGTGTTCTATTAGTCTCTGAATTGACAGTGTTTCTGGTGGGGACAGGGTCACTCTTTCTAAGACAAGTCTTGTGACAAGACAGTTCTCCTAATGTACTGAACTAGAAATAAATATATATGATTTTTTTTGGAACCCATATCTAAAGGAAACATTTTATCTTCTCTAAAACACAAATCAGGTACATTGTAAAATTATTCTGAGTGATAATTATATGTTTTCAAGGTATTGGGGTCTGTAAATACTGATTTTCAACAATAATTACTTCAAATTCCTGCTATTTTGTTTAATTGTTTTATTCTCTTTGAATCTATCACATTAAATGATTGGGCCTAATAATACAATGAGGTAATTCACTGGCAAAAAGTAAAGGGGCAGAAAATGTCAATGGAAATAATGCTATCCATTATATATGGAAATGCATAGAGTGGGAGCACTGACTATAGCTCTAGTTTCCTCTTTACATCACTTCTCAATACAAGCATCAAGAGGGAAACTCTTCCATATAATTTAAGGAAAACAGCCCAGGATATTTACAACCACAAAATCAATAAATTCCTCAGTAATTCCTATGAGTGTGTGTTTGCTAAGAAAGAGAAATCAACATCACGTGTGATTTGAGAATGGCTGGCAATCAATAAGTCTCAGCCCGAAAGGAGAAAAACCAATAAATAGAGCAACAGAAAAAGACAAGATCATCTCTAATGCCATGTACATCCTAGAAGAAAGACACTTTTATCTTGAGGAGTAAAAGGGTGAGAGATTTTCTAATGCCGTCCTCACACTGGCCATACTTTTCTCAAGACTCTAGGTGCCTTACTAACCCTAACTTAGATGTAATTCAGCTTAGTTCAACACATACTCGCTAAAAAACAATTAATGCAGTAGGTGAGAGGTGAGATGCTAATTAAATAAATATAAAGAAGGTATAATTTTTACTCCACAGAAGTTTGCAATGGAAACATAGATACTTAATATCCATCAAATGCAGAGATCATCACAGATTTCATGGGGATATAGGAGCAAGGAAGGGGCACCCAACATGAAAGGTTATTCTAGGCAGCTTTAATTAATATATTGCCTATTGCAGTATTCAGGGTCCATTCAGACTTCCAAGAAGCCAGTGGCCAAAGGAAGCTGTTGTGCCTTTTGTGTAGCATGATGGTCCGTAAGCCATGAAATTCTCATCACCGTATGGGGTTAGAGGCCAATGCCCCAAAGCGAACATGCAATGTGCTCCAAAGGAAACAACCATCATCAACACAACTTCTTTCACTCTAGCAATCAATACCAGTGTAGTGGGTCAAACGGTGCCCTCCCCCAACAAAAATATATTTAAGTCTTAATCCTCAGAATATGCAACTATTACCTTATAGGGCAAAATAGTGAAAATTATCTTATATGTCTAAAGATGAGATGAAGTTAAGGATCTTGAGCTCCTTCTGGAATTTATCCTGAATTATCTGAGTGAGCCCTAAATGTAACCACATGTATCCTTCAAAGAGAGAAGCAGATGGAATTTTGAGAGGGAAAAGGAGGAGGTAACATGAAGACAGGCAGAGATGGGAGTGGTGCAGCCAAGAGCCAAGCAACACCTGGCGCCTCCAGCAGCTGGAAGAGGAAAGGAAGAGATTCATCTCTAGAGTCTTAGGAGGAAGCACAGCCCTGCTTTAATTTTGGACTTCTGGCTTCCACAATAAAAACAGAATAAATCGATGTTGCCTTAGTCCATCCAGTTTATGGTAATTTGTTACAGCACTCTAGAAAACTAATACACGAAACAAGGCCTGACTGAGCACTGCCAGAGGGGAAAGTTAGCAGAGAGGAAGGAGAAGTGAGACCCTTCTCTTGGTCTAGTGAGATCTGTTCCCTTATTTTAGAAGAAATGTGGGACTCTCTTCTTTTGTGACGTATGACAAAAGTTTTGGCAGGTGGAGAGGAGTAAAGGGCTTTTCAACCTTTGGGGCTAGATTTCATCAGTGATTCCATGACAAAGGCTAAAAGTGTTTGAGCACTATCTTTAAAGTCTGCTGGTTTTACACATTCAAATTCTACCCTAACTCATATTTCCTGCCTGTTTCTATCTGTATTCTCCAGCCATAGCATCATCTCTCACATTCTGAAATAAAAGTGACTAATATAATTCATAGTGAGAATTTTTTTCTCTCTTACTAGAATTCTTATAAATTACATAGTATTTCTTTTCAAATCAAGTCTTAGACTGCAGTGTAGCAAAACTTTATAATTTCCATTAAAACTAGATCAATTCTACTATGAACTGTGCTGTGTGAATATCATATATTAATTATCTCTGAATTTAATTAATGCTAACAGATGATTTTATAAAACAGCTTTCAATTTAAGAAAAAGACTCTCTGATTCCATTAAAAGAGTAAAAATATCTTTTCTCCGTGCCTCATAAACCAAGTTTAATCTGTAGCAATGGAATTTCATTTTCAATCATACTCAGGTAGGGGACTTTATTTATTACTCATTTGTACATAAGAAAGGCTTTTACTAAAACTTTCAAAAGAATATTATGATACAACCACCAAAATGCATTAACGGCTTTGTGACAGATCATATCCTTCTTCTCTAGAGGTCAGAGTTCTATGCATATATTGTATTCTGATCAAATTTTCTTTCAACCTTTCACTCAGGCATCCATATTTATTAAGCATCTGCTTAAATACTAAAATTGTATTCACGGTGCTTAGAGAGCTCATAGTTTTAAAGTGAGATAAAGTTGTAAATGATTTCAATACTTGATGAAAATGGCTACAATGTAGGAACACGCCTAGCAAACCTGAATATATGAAAAAAGGAGTTCCTCAGTTTGATTAAGGAGATGTTTTAGGGACTAGAAGAGTTGGTTATGGTTTGTTATGAAGATGAATGAAGAGTAAGAGATTAATAGTTTGACAAGTAAGATTGACCATTTTAGTTGGAAGGAATAGAATGTCCAAAACATAGACGTAAAAGAAAAAATGACTTACTTCCCAGAAATCCAGTAGGGCTAAAATAAAATGCAGGAGACGCAGTGATGGGAAGTGATCTAACCTTATAGGCAATGGAGGAGGCAGAAGAAAATGAAAATTGTGGTAATTTGTTACAACAATTTAGGAAACTAATATACTAAGCAAAGGCTGACTGAGTAAGAAGTTTCAGGCAAAGAGTTTCTATGATCATATTTGATTTTTAAAAGATTGTTCTTTAAAGTATTGATAAATATTAGTGTAATCATATAATTTTTTAATCCCTAGAATCTAGTATAGTGTGTGGCATGTAGCAGAGACACATGCATTTGTTGACTTAATAAAAATAAAGGGGAAGAGCCCGGAGGTGATAAGAAAAAGAAGACAAAAGAAGGAATTGATTAGAACGTAGTTTATGAGGATGAATGAAAAGGATGACATTGACGTGGAAGAGTAAAGACAGTGTGATTCTCCAGATTATTGGCATTTAAAACTAAAAGCATTCATAGATGACTAACTGTAAGAGTAATATTACCCTTGAATTTTTAATGTACTTCATGTTTACGGCTTATCTCATCTTCTGGCAAGATTGTAAGCTCTTCAAAGGCAGTGGTCATGTGTTGTATTACTCTGAAGCTCTAATGTAGCAAACACAACACAAACACACACAGTCCATTTTACTTTCACAAATGAATGAGTAAGTGAATAGATTGACTCTAGGCATGGAGATACGATTGACTATGGAGGGACAGGCACCTAGGCTGAATTTGAATATTTCAGCATCTCTAAATTTAAATGATAATACAAGATCTTGAATAATAAAAGGAATAGTAATTTACATTGTCTTTTTAACAGATTAATATGGGTACATAGTAGGTGTACACATTTATGAGGCACATGAGATATTTTGATACAACCATACAATGTGTAATAATCCCATCAAGATAAATGGATATCTGTCACCTTAGGCATTTATAATTTCTTTGTTACAAATATTCCAATTACACTCTTTTAACTATTTTTTTTTTTTTGAGACAGAGTCTTGCTCTGTTGCCCAGACTGGAGTACAGTGGTGCAGTCTCCACTCACTGCAACCTCTGCCTCCCAGGATCAAACGATTCTCATGCCTCAGCCTCCCTAGTAGCTGGTGCTACAAGTACACACCATCATGCTTGGCTAATTTTTTCATTTTTGGTAGAAACGGGGTTTCACTACCTTGGCCAGGCTGGTCTCGACCTCCTGACCTCAAGTGATATACCTGACTCAGCTTACCAAAGTCTTTTAGCTATTTTTAAATGTACAGTAAATTATTGTTGACTGCAATCACCCAGTTGTGCTATCAAATACTATATCTTATTCATTCTACATAACTATATTTTTATACCTATTAACCATTCCCATTCCCCCCTCTCCACCACGACCTTTCTCAGCTTCTGATAACCATCATTCTACTCTCCATCTCCAAGAGTTCAATTGTTTTAATTTTTAGCTCCCACAAATGAGTGAGAACATGAGAACAAGTTTGTCTTTTTGTGCCTGGCTTATTTCAGTTAACAGAATGTCCTCCAGTTCTATTCACGTTGTTCCAAATTATAGGATCCTATTCTTTTTATGGCTGAATAGTACTCTATTGTGTATATGTACCATATTTTCTTTATCCATTCATTTGCTGATGAACACTTAGGTTGCCTCCATATCCTGGCTATTGTGAATAGTGTTGCAATAAACATGGAAGTGTAGCTATCTCTTTGACATACCGAGTTCCTTTCTTTTGGGTGTATACCTTGCAGTGAGATTACTGGATCATATTAGAGTTCTATTTTTAGTTTTTCAGGGTGCCTCTGTACTGTTGTTCTTCACAGTGGCTGTACTCATTTACATTTTCACCAATAGTCTGTGAGGGTTCCCTTTTCTTCATTGTCAGCATTTATAATTGCCTGTCTTTTGGATAAAGGCATTTTAACTGGGGTGAGATATCTCCTTGCAGTTCTGTTTTGCATTTCTCTGTTGATCAGTGATGTTGATCACCTTTTCATATACCTGTTTGCCGCTTGTGTATCTTCTTTTGAGAAATGTCTATTCACATCTTTTGTCTATTTTTTAAATGAGATTATTACAGTTTTTCCTGTTGAGGTGTTTAAGCCCTTTACATATTCTGGTTATTCGATCCTTGTCACAAGAATAGATTGCAAATTTTTTTCTGCCATTCTGTGGGAATTCTCTCTACATTGTTGCATTTTTCCTTTGCTGTTCAGAAGCTTTAAAACTTGACATGATCCCATTTGTCCATTTTTCCTTTGGTTGCCTGTGCTAGTGGGATATTACTCGAGAAATTGTTGCTCAGACCAATGTCCTGGAGAGTTTTCACAATGTTTTCTTGTAGTAGTTTCATAGTTCGAAGTCTAATATTTAAATCTCTAATCCATTTTGATTTGGGTTTTGTACATGGAGAGAGATAGGGCTCTAGTTTTTCCTTCCGCATTTGGGTATTTGGTATTCCCAGCACCATTTATTGAAGAGACTGTCCTTTCTTGCAGTTGAATATCTATATATTTTTCTAGGTTTGTGAATTTTTTTGTTTGTTTGTTTTTGAGATGGAGTCTCACTCTGTCACCCAGGCTGGAGTACAGTGGTGCAATCTTGGCTTACTGCAACCTCCGCCACCCGGGTTCAAGCAATTTTCCTGCCTCAGCCTCCTGAGTAGCTGGGATTACAGACGCCTGCAACCACATCTGGCCAAATTTTGTATTTTCAGTAGAGACGGGGTTTTATCATCTTGGCCAGGCTGGTCTTGAACTGCTGACCTCATGATCCACCTGCCTTGGTCTCCCAAAGTGCTGGGATTACAGGCGTGAGCCACCATGCCCGGCCAGTGAAGTATTTTGTTATTATCCCTTTGGATAAACTTTCTACCTCACCTATCTCCACCGTCTCTTTAAAACCAATAACTCTTAGATTTGTCCTTTTGAGGCTATTTTCTAGATCTTGTAAACATGTTTCATTTTTTTTTCTATTGTCTTCTCTGACTTTTTGTTTTCAAATAACCTGTCTTCAAGCTCACAAATTCTTTCTTCTGTCTCATCAATTCTGCTGTTGACTCAGATGCATTCTTCAATACATCAATTGAATTTTTCTGTTGCACAATTTCTGCTTGATTTAAAAAATATTTCAATCTCTTTGTTAACTTTATCGGATAGGATTCTGAATTTTTTTTGTGTTATCTTGAATTTCATGAGCTTCCTCAAAACAGCTATTGTGAATTCTCTGTCTAAAAGGTAGAATATCTCTATCACTCTGGGATTGGTCACTAGTGCCTTATTTAGCTCATTTCCTGAAGTCATGTTTTTCCTGAATGATCTTGATGTCTTCTGAAAGTCTGTCCATGTCTGGGCATTGAAGTGTAGGTATTTATCGTAGTCTTCGCAGTCTAGGCTTGTTTGTACCTGTCCTTGTTGAGAAGGCTTTCCGAGTGTTCACAGGGAATTGAATGTTGTAATCTAAGTTTTTGTTCACTGAAGACATATCTGCATGAGGATAACCCCAAGCCTAGTAATGCTGTAACTCTTGCAGACTCATAGAGGTACCTCCTTAGTGGTCTTGGGTAAGATCCAGGAGAATTCCCTGGATTACCAGGCGGAGTCTCTTGTTCTCTTCCCTTACTTTCCTCTAAACAATCGAGTAGCCTGGAGCTAGGGGAGGGGTAACATAAACCACTCTTTGACCATCACCAGTGGGACTGTGCTGGGTCAGACCTGATGCCAGCACAGCCCTGGGTCTTGCCCAAGGCCCGTGGCAACTACCTTCTAGCTATTGCTGATATTCACTCAGTGCCCAGGTGCTCTTTAGTTAGCTGGTAGCGAATCTAGCCAGGCTTGCGTTTTTGTCTTCAGAGTGGTGAGCTCCCCTGTGGCCCAGGGAAGGTCCTGAGATGTCTGGGAGCTAGGGGCTGGAGTCAGAAAACTTAGGAATCTACTAGGTGCTCTATTCTACTGCAGTTGAGCTGGCATCCAAGCCACAAGACAAACTCCTTTCTCCTTTCCATTCTTTCCTTTCCTTTCATCAAACAGAAGGAATCTCCCGCCATGCCCACTACTACCCCTTGGCCCCAAGAAATACTGCCTGGCACCCACGATGCTCACTCAAGGTCCAAGGGCTCTTCAGTCAGCTTATGGTGAATGTTGCTAGCCCTAGGTCTTTCTCGTAAGGGCAGTGGGCATCCCTCTGGCCCAGGGTGGGTCCAGAAATGTGGTTCAAATGCCAAAGTCTGGAATTGGGAATCTCAGAAGCCTGCTTGGTGCTCTATCGTGCTATGGCCAAGCTGGTACTCAAGCTGCAAGACAAGTCTCCTTTACTTTTTTTTTTTTTCTTTGAGACAGGCTTTGTCACTCAGGCTGGAGTGCAATGGTGTGATCTTGGCTCACTGCAACCTCCGCCTCCCAGGTTCAAACAATTCTCTTGCCTCAGTCTCCTGAGTAGCTAAGATCACACACAGGTGTGTGCCACCACACCTTGCTAATTTTTGTATTTTTAAAAGAGACAAGGTTTTGTTATGTTGCCCAGACTGGTCTTGAACTCCTGACCTCAGGTGATCCACCCGCCTTGGCCTCCCAAAGTGCTGGGATTACAGGTGTGAGCCACTTCACCCAGCCTTCTTTATACTTCCCTCTCTTTTCCTTAAGCACAAGAAGTGTCTCAATGGCCACCACAGCAGATAATGTGCTGGGTCACACTTGTAGCCAGCACTGCACTGGGGCTCACCAAGGCCTATAGTGAGTACTGTCTGGCTGCTGTTGATGTTTACCCAAGGCTCAGAGGCTCTTGAGTCTGCAGGTGATGGATCCTGAAAGACCTTCAAGGCAGGATCCTTCTTTACCTTTAAGGCAGCAGGTTACCTTCTGGTCCAGTATGTCTCTAGAAATGTTGTCCGAGAGCTAAAGCCTGAAACTGGGGCCTGAGGACTGTGCCTGGTGCCCTATTCTACTATGGCCGAGCTGCTATCCAAGTTGCAAGACAAAGTCTTCTTTCCTCTCCCCTCTCCTCTTGCCAAGCAGAAGGAAGGACTCTCTCCTAGAGCTGTGAGCTGTGCTGTCTAAGATTAGGGGATCAGTGATGCAAGTATTCCCCTGGCTGCCCAGGCTGATCTCTTAATATAATAGATTGCATGCACTCCAAGTCCACTGGCTCTGAGCCCAGCACAGCACAAGACTTGGCCAGCAATTGCAGTCCTCATAGCCTATATGGCCTTTCCAATTTTTTTAGGCCGCCTGAGTACTTTAACCTATGCTGGTGGGGCTAGCTGGAACTCAGGTCTGTCCACTGGGATGGATGATTGCCCTGTGGCTAGGGCTGGTCTAAATGCTGCCTCCTTGGGTGTCACTGAATTTTCCCTTATGTTGCTTTCTGCTATGACAGGCAGTAATGAGCTGCAATGCAAAATCCCACAATCACTGTGCTCTCTCTCCTCTGAGCACACAGATTTTCTCTGCACCACAGGGCCGCTGCCAGGGAGTCGGGAGGGGTGGCATCAGCAATTCAAGACTGTCTTTTCTACCCTCCTCAGTGCCTCTTTCCTTGCTGTTATGTTAAAACTTGGCACTGTGATGGCACAGCTGATTTTTGGTTCCTATGAAGGTGACATCTTACATGGATAGTTGTTCACTTCATTGTTCCGGTAGAGGGGGCAATTACTGGAAGCTTCTATTAGGCCATCTTGCTCCACTTCCTTTTATTGCAATGAAGTCTTTCATTTTCCTTCTACTAAAGATGATTTTTTACCTTATTTATTTATTTATTTATTTTGCTATCACATGCCCCATGTAAACGTGTTTGAGAACAGAAGGCAAAAGAGGATGCTTAGGAGTAGAAGACATATGGTGGATTTTCCAGCTTCACAGATTCCATTCTTTTACAGCCTAAAGTATGAGGCTTCCCCAAACTCAGTTTCTATTAACACAATGTAAGGAACAGATGTTTACCTAGAGTTAACCATATGGGCAAATGTGATTCATTTACACAAATCTGCATTTTTTTCCCATTCACAATAGGCATCTAAGACATGCCACTGAAGTTCCTACATGAAACTGCCTAATTCCAATGAAAATTTCAATGAATTCTCTCACTGAAAGAGTCCAAGGGCAGAGCTCCACTCTCCATGTTATTTAGGTGCACACATACAGAACTGGAAGGGAATTGCTAGTGATGGAAGTGCTATGTGGGACTTTATGTAGTTCCCGTTGCTAAGGCAACAACTTCTTTTGTTTCCTTTAAAAGCTACAGCTTTATTTGAAGCCAGGTTCTCAGGTACACTAGAAGCAGTTACAATATCAGAAAGGAATGAAAGCAGCAAGACTTTTAGGAAATATTTTTTTAAAAACCCACTATGATTTAAAGGGCATTTTCAATTTTTTGATGTCTTCACTAAGAAATTTTAGATTTCTTTTCCCTTCAAATATATTTATGATAAAAAAGCTAGATTATTTTTTGCAAATATTTTACAAAAAAATTCTAAAAAAATCTTTATTATTTCCATTATTGAATAATCCTATCAATATATCATGACAATTTCAGGGAAGATTTTGAGCCTTTTCTGAAACTTTAAGGTATTGCCCACAGGTAAAAATGCAGAGTTTTAAGATTTAAGGGAAGATGAAACCCATAATGGCTGACTGCATATAAAATATAGAAAAATACATATGCAGAAATATTCTTTAGTCTAGACATCACCTAGTTAAAAAGTAGAATGCCGGCCGGGCACGGTGGCTCACGCCTGTAATCCCAGCACTTTGGGAGGCCGAGGCGGGCAGATCACGAGGTCAGGAGATGTAGACCATCCTAGCTAACAGGGTGAAACCCCGTCTCTACTAAAAAATACACAAAATTAGCCGGGCATGGTGGCGGGCGCCTGTAGTCCCATCTACTTGGGAGGTTGAGGCGGGAGAATGGCATGAACCCGGGAGGCAGAGCTTGCAGTGAGCCGAGATAGCGCCACTGCACTCCAGAATGACAGAGCAAGACTCTGTCTCTAAATATATATATATATATATGAAAGAATAAAAAAAGTGGAATGCCACTTTGGACCAGGATTGCATAGGGATGAAGGAGAACTGAGTTCTAGTTGTACCTGTTAGTTTCTCCCTGTCAACCCCTGTCAGTGCAATTTAGTCTTTGTGAGGGTTGTTTTTCTTTTCTTAAAATGAGCTGACTGGGCGCGATGGCTCATGCCTGTAATCCCAGCACTTTGAGAGGTTGAGGTGGGCGGATCGCCTGAGCTCAGGAGTTCGAGACCAGCCTGGCCAACATGGTGAAACCCAGTCTCTACTAAAAATACAAAAATTAGCCAGGTGTGGTGGTGCAGGTCTATAATACCAGCTACTCGGGAAACTGAGGCAGGAGAATCACTTGAACCTGGGAGGTGGAGGTTACAGTGAGCCAAGATCCCACCATTGCACTCCAGCCTGGGCAACATAGTGAGACTCGATCTAAAAAAAAAAAAAAAAAAAAAAAAAAAAGAGCTTGGACAAGGCCATGTGTTCTGTTAAGAGGTGTACACACACAAATGGTCAGTTATATTTGAGAAATGCCAACTAAAATGTTATATAATGGTTATTATGATGTGCCAGATACTATATTTTTTCTCTATATTGACTCATTTAAATTATTCCAAGAATATTGTTTGAAATAGGCATTTTTTGGTCTTAGTTAAGCAAACAGATACAGAGAGGTTAAATAACTAACTTAAGCTCACAAAGCTACTAAGAAGCAAAACTGGGCTTTAAGCCCAACCAGTTTAGTTCTAGTGTCCATGATCTTTTGAACTATCATGCTATATTTTCTTTCAAAGTTAAATAGCCTTCTACAAGCTTTCTCATTCCTTTGATATGTTGATTATTGTATAAATCTCTATAGGAGATGTATATTATGCAGAGTTTCACAAATGCATTAGACACTGAACTTTTTTTTCAGAGTATGCCCGAGAACTATGGAATGAACTTTGAGAAATGTTGAGCATGACGGTCCATGTCTCTTGCATTTCTAACATAATGATCCTTAGGTCCTAAGCAGAGAATTTCATATCTTACAGTGCTCTGAAACAGCTATCTCTAATATTGGCATCTCATTAAAAAATTTAAATAATCCTAAATTAAGAATTTGCAATTTATGAATGACTTGTAGCTGTCTCACTCCCAAATTTATTAAATTTTTGTTTTCTAGAGTGTGTGCATGCTGTCTAGAACATTTTTATGACTCTAAAATTTCCAAGTTAGTTTTGCTGTGAATCAATAAAAATAAAGAATATCATTTTGCTGTTTCTAAAAAATTTTCTCTATAGATAAACATAACTTTATTTATTTATTTATTTATTTATTTAGAGACAGGGTCTCTCTGTTACCTGTCACTCCACTGTCTGGAGTACAGTGGCATGATCTTGGCTCACTGTAGCCTCAACCTCCAGGGCTCAAACTATCCTCCCACCTCAACCTCCTGAGTAGCTAGGACCACAGGCACATGTTATCATGCCAGGCTAATGTCTGTATTTTTGGTAGAGATGAGGTTTTACCATGTTGCCTAGGCTGGTCTAGGCCTGGGTTCAAGCAACTCCTGGGTCCAAGCAAGCCCACTTTGGCCTCCCAAAGTGTTGGGGTTACAGGCATGAGCCACCGTGCATGGCTTAACTATATTTAGATTATACATTCTTTCCTATTTATGACTGAATTGTTTACCAGCATTGTGCCAGGTGAGATGTGACCATTGTTAGCCTAAATCAAACTGATCTGAGAAGAATATATAGAATAATAAAGCTATTAAAATTTCCTTCTTTAAAAAAAAAAAAAATGCCCATAGTCTTGAGATGCTGTCCTTGATCTCCAACATTGCATTTGGTCTTTTGCTATGAAAGACAACCTTTCTCCTAAAGGATAACTAGAATTTGTCAAATATTTTAATTTTTTAAATTTTATTTTGTTTTAGATTCAAGGAATATATGTGCAGATTTGTTCACTAATGCTGAGGTTTGAGTTTCTATTGAGCCCATCACCCATATAGTGAACGTAACACCTAGAGGTAGTTTTTCAACCTCGTTCCCCTCCCTTCTCTACCTCCCCTCTTTTGGAGTCCCCAGTGTCTATCATTGCCATCTTTATGTCCATGTGTATCTACTGTTTAACTCTCTTATAAGTGAGAACATGAGGTATTTGATATTGTTTCTGGATTAATTCACTTAGGCTAATGGCCTCTAGCTGCATCCATGTTGCTGCAAAGGACATGATTTCATTCCTTCTTTATGGCTTCTTAATATTCCATGGTGTATATATGCTACATTTTCTTTATCCATTCCACTGTTGATGGACACATATAAACATGTGAGTGCGGGTATTATTTTGATATAATTTTTTTTTATTTTTGCCAATTATTTCTTAAAAATTCAACCATAACAAGCATTACCTACCAGATATTTCTTGCTTGAGCACTGCTAGTCTCAGAATATAGGAAACAAGGGGAACGAGGCTTGAGTTAGGCAGACCAATTGAAAGGAAATTTCTATAAGTGCTAATAACAAATGCACAAGATCTGATCGTTGCTGTGAAAGCACACACTTTTGAGGCAACATGTCTTGGTCCAGAATTACCGTCTTTATTCCATGTAAGGCTCTACAAAAGTTAAATTTACCATAACTGATTTGCTGACATTTTCACTTACTAACTCGTTAAGCTCATCATAATTTTAAGGCAGTCAAATTTTAAGTGAAATCTAATATTGGATTTTTGGTTTAGTGTCAATTGACTTTATAGCAAAGACTCTTGGACCTTGATGTGATCGATTAAGATCTTTAATTCTTACTTTTCTTTTATTGATTCATATTAGTAACATATCTGAGGCATGCTTGTCTTACAGGATTATACGTTGAATCTGAGTGTAGTGCTTTTCTAAATTAAATACATGATTAAAGAGAAGAAATAAAACCTTTTCCCTAAAAATTCACTGGAATGATATGCAAGACCTAATTCAGTTTCTAACTGTACAGTTGTTAAAACCTATGATCCTGGCATAAGTCAATTTTTGTTTAATAAAGATTCAATAAATTACCATGTCTACACCATAACATTTCTTATTCTACATTTTTTTCTTAGCACTGTTGCTTTAAAATTAAAAAGCAATAGTTTGAATAAAAGGGTAAATATTTTTGAAACGTAAAATTCACTGAGCTTTTTTTTTCTTTAAAGATGAGCAATAAAAGTGTCAGAAAAGCCATATAAACATATTGCCTTTGGTTTATGTCTAAATAAAAAGCAGCCAAATTAATGAGTTCAAAATTTGGTAAGAAAATTGCTTTAATATAGAACTGGAATAATTCAAATGGAAACAGAAAATAAGATATTCTCAGGAAAAAATGATCACTTTTGCCTAATGACTGAGAGTGTGAAGTGTCTCTGCTACAGACCTCTCTAATTAAAGAAGTAGCATGTCATATCACAGTGATTGTTGAAAAACATAAACTCTTCCCAGTTAAAAGATATATCTTGCAGAAAGAGAAACTGACTGTGATTCAGCAATAGTGTTGAATTAAAGGAAGCTTTGTGAAAATTCTTTTAAGATTCTAATCCCATGTCACTCCAGGTGACTTAATTTGTCCTGTTCAGGTGGTATGTGTTAGTTTTGACTTTTATATCATGAGTCTTTCAATCTGTAGACTGAAGTCTGTAATCAGTCATAATTTTTGTTATATTTTAAATATTGATTTGTTCCATAGGATCGTTTTCTTCATAAAGCACACTGATTATTCATTTGTTTCCACTGTATTAGCTTTCCTTTTACATGTTTATTTTATGATCTACATCTTTTCACTTATTGTTCTCCACATTTTAAAAATGTTTCTCATCCATTTCTCTTATTTGATTTTCTTTAGAGTCAGCTCAAATCTTTATGCTTTAGAGTCTCATTTTGAATTTTAACATGGCACTTTTTCTTCTCCCTTCTTTTCATTTACTCTGTCTTTCTACCTTATGTCTCGATTGCACGGCTGTATTAGTTTGTTTTCATGCTGCTGATAAAGACATACCTGAGACTGGGTAATTTATAAAGAAAAGAGGTTTAATGGACTTATAGTTCCACGTGGCTGGGGCGGCCTCACAATCGTGGCAGAGGGCAAAAGTCACGTCTTACATGGCAGCAGGCAAGAGAGAGAATGAGAATCAAGAGAAAGGGATTTCCCCTTATAAAGCCATCAGATCTCCTGAGACTTACTCACTACCACCAGAACAATACAGGGGAAATGGGGAAACCATTCCGGTGATTCAATTATCTCCCACTGGGTCCCTCCCACAACGTGTGGGAATTATGGGAGCTACAATTCAAGATGAGATTTAGGTGGGGACACAGCCAAACCATATCAATGGCCATCCCATATTTCCTACTTATTTTAGATAATCCATGTTATTTTGTATTTGTTTACTTGCATGGTTTTCCATGGGAGAAAAAGAAAAGACACTAAGTTTTATTATCACTTTTTATGGTTGCAGTATTTAGAAACATATCTTTTAAACATTTTTTCATTTATTTATTGGACATATAAAAATTGTGTACAACTTGTTTTAAAATATGTTTACATTGTGGAATGGCTAAATTGAGCTAATTAATATATGCATTATTTTGCATATTTTTTGTGGTGAGAACACTTAAAGTCTACTCAGCAATTTTCAAGAATACATAATACACTGTTATTAACTATAGTTACCATGTTGTATAATATGGTAAAATCTCTTGAACTTGTTTTTCCTAACTGAAATTTTGTATCCTTTGATCAACATCTCCTCGGGTCATTTTTATTTTTATTTATTTTATTTTATTTTATTTTTTTTTGAGACGAAGTCTTGCTCTGTCGCCCGGGCTGGAGTGCAGTGGCCGGATCTCAGCTCACTGCAAGCTCCGCCCCCCGGGTTTACGCCATTCTCCTGCCTCAGCCTCCCGAGTAGCTGGGACTACAGGCGCCCGCCACCTCGCCCGGCTAGTTTTTTGTATTTTTTGGTAGAGACGGGGTTTCACCGTGTTCGCCAGGATGGTCTCGATCTCCTGACCTCGTGATCCGCCCGTCTCGGCCTCCCAAAGTGCTGGGATTACAGGCTTGAGCCACCGCGCCCGGCCTTTTTAAACTTGTAATAAAACTCTTGTGTTTATTTTCTTCTACAATGCTACTGAATATTTTGGTAGGACCAATTATTTGCTTAACAATTTTTTTTATCCTTTGTTGACAAGAAGCCTAGCCTGACTTAATTTTTCTTTAATGAGGAGACTATTTATACCATGTACATCCTAGTTTGTTGTTCATATTTGTTTATGTTTTAAGAAATGTGAAGTGTTTGTGAAACATTACTGTAGTTCTAAGAGTCAGATACATACAAATACATGTAAGAGTCAGATATATTCCCTCCTCACCTCTGCTACCCTGAGACCATTCTGCATTTCTTTCTCCCTTTCTTTCCTACCTATTCCTATAGGTAAACAGATTTTTTTGTTTGTTTGTAGTTTCTGATTAATCAGAAACAAAAATGTGTTTTTACAAATAAGCAGCTACATCAGTATCTTCTTATGTCCCCTTCTTTCTTTTATGAAAACAGCGTGTTATAGATATTTTTTTTTTCTGCTTTGCTTTTTCACTTAACAGTATGTCAAATGAAATTATCCCATATCAGTTCATGGAGATTTTTCTCATAGCTACATAGTTCTCATTATGTGAATGTATCATAGTTTATTCAGCTACTCTGCCATATATATAGGCATTTAGGTTGTTTCCAATATTTTACATATATAAACTACACTGCAATAAATAACCTTGTGCATATGTATTTTTATAGTGTTGGAGGAATAAAAATACATACGCAGGATAGATTTTTAGAAGTGAGATTGCTGAATCAAAATGTTAGGGCATATGTAGTTTCATTAGGTATTGCCAAGTTTCCCACCAAAAGGGTTGTACAATTTGCATTCTTTATGTGGGGAAAGATGAAGTGCATGCTTCTCCACAGTGTCACCTACAGGAGCTACTGTCTTATGTTTTTGAAAGTTTTACCAGTGTGATAGGTAAGAAGTGATACATCAGATTAAATAAAGATTTCAGATGCAACATCTACATCTATTTTCCTTCCCCCACAAAATTATGTAGGAAAAAATAAACTTGACAGTACAAGTAGTATCAGTAGTAAAAAATTTTTTAAAAAGGACATGATCAGCAGTTCATAAATTTTGAAAAATTCCTGGAAGATAGAAAACAAATCAGAATGACTTGAGGCATATATAAGGATAAAGAAAACTGAAACACAAACAGGAAAGAAGAGGTAGTCCCTACAAAGGGTCAAAAAATACTCAAAGCTGCATGTGGTTTTGGGACAATTGTCAAAGCAGCTGATTAAAGCAAATCATTCTGAGCAACTGAGTCATATGGGCTACTCTCCCTCTGACATAGTCACCACTACGCAGTGAAGAGGTGTACTTTTTCAACCCACTGATTACACTTACTATGAGTTTGGGGCTGGAAACAAGGCAAAGGGAACCATAAAAAACAACAAAACACTATGAAGAAAGAAGACAGAAAAAGAAGGTGAGTTCAGGCTTTATCCCAAGAATAAAGCTTAAATTCTGACCTGGGAGCTGCGAAAGAGGAGAGTCCTAATGTTGCAGTTCATGCTAGAGAAGCAAGGCAGTGCTCCAGGTCACTTGCCAGACATAAAAATACAGAGAACACATAGATTGTGAAGATAAACCCTCCTCACATCCCAATGCACAGTCCCTTCTGCCACTCAGTGCAGGTATACAGAGTTTTCTTATTTTAAAACATGAGTAGAATCCAAAGTTGAGGAAAACACACACTTGAAAGTAGAATACTAAATGCAGAAAGAAAACAATAAATACTAAGAAAACCATGAAGAATGTAATCAAAAGGTAACTGAAACAATAAATCTAACTACATTCTCAGATATATTGAGAAGATCATCACGTTCATAAAACAAAATAGACTACTATAAAGTAAGTTAATTGGTGTTCTTCAATGTAAATGTAAATGTAAATGTGATAACGTGAAAAAAAAAAATAACCAATCTTCTGGTCTCAGATTCCATGAGTTCAACTTTTTTAGATTTTACATATAAATGAGATTGTACAATATTTGTCTTTCTGTGCCTGGCTTATTTCACTTAGTATAATGTTTCTCAGGTTCATCTATATTGTCATAGATTATCGGCTCTCCTTATTATTTGAGGATGAATAAAATTTCATGCAATGAACCATTGTGCGTCTGTGTGTGTGTATGTATGTGTGATATATATATATATATATGTTTTTCTGATAATAGCCATTCTAATAGGTGTGAGATGACATCTCATCATAGTTTTAATTTGCATTTCCCTGATGATTAGTGACTTGAGCCTTTTATTCATATACCTGTTGGCCCTTTGTATTTATTCTCTTAATAAATATCTATTCAGATTCTTTGACCATTTTTAATTGTTATTTGTTTTCTCACTATTGAGTTGAGTGCCTTATATATTTTGCATATTAACCTCTTATCAGATGGTTTATAAATGGTGGTTGCTAGGAGCTGATGGGGTGAAGATGGGGAAATGTTAAAGTGTACAAATTTCCGTTAGACAGGATAAACAAGTTCTGTACATCTATCGTACATGACTGTAGTTAATAATAATGTATTGCATATTTGAAAATTGCTAAGATAGTAGATCTTAAATGTTATCACAAAAATGATAAGTGAAGTGATGGACATATTGATTAACTTGATTTGATCATTTCACAATATTGAAATATCACATTGTGCACTGTAAATACATAAAATTTTTATTTGTCAATTATAGTAAATCTGGGAAAAATAAAATTTACAAAGAAAGTAAAAAGCTCAATCGAAGCTTTGAATTCAGTGGAAGTCTGAATTATTGAGTTAGATTAATCCAAGATATTTCGACAAAATAACATAAAAACAAAAACACTTATAAAAGATTAAAGAAGAGACAGTGAGGTAAATGAAGATCCAATAACCATGTAAATGAATGTCAGAAGAAGTGAACAAAAAGAATGGACAGGAAGAAATAAGTAAAAGTATAATTTCCTGCAGATGATAAAAGTACACCTTTCTAGGCTGAAAGTGTCAGTGCTAGATAAAATTAATGGCAAAAACCTATACCTAGATACCTTAAAGGGAATATTTAGAACTCCATGGAAATAAGGCAACCTCAAAAGGATATTCTAAATTGCATTCTAAGTAAAATGGAAATTACATGATAATGAGGATACAAATTTTAATTTTTTTAAGCTATGAGAAAAATAATTTGGATATAGAATTAAATAAGTACCCAAGCTAGAAATCAAGTGGAACAGAAAAGAAAAAAAATCTTAGACATAAAAAGCACCAAGAAAGTTAATCTTCATAGACCATTTTTGAAAGACTAATTGAAAAAAATGAAAGGCATATATATATATATTAATTTCTGAAAGTTTTATACCAGAACTGACTTTGTTTTATTTGTAAATATCTCGGGCTTTTCTTTCGGATACTATCAGTATTTTTCTTTATCCTTCGAATTCAAGAAATTTACCCAGATATGTTTAGGGTTTCTTTTTTTTTTTTTTCTCATTAATTCTGCCTGGAATTTGGTGTGTATTTTAAATTTGCAGATGTATATATTCTTCAACTGGGGGAAATTTTCTCTCATATTTGTTTAATAATATTATTTTGCTCATGTAGTTTTTTTATCTTCTGAAATACTATTTTTCAATTAGATTTTCTTCACATGCACCCAATTATCATATCTTTTTTCAATATTTCCATTATCTTGCATTTATGCTTCATTCTTTGAGATATTTCTTCCAGTTTGTCTTCTAGGCTAGTAACACAGGTTTTACTAGTGAATAGTCTCTCTTTTGTATCATCAACTGTATTTTGTTATAAATAAATATTACCAGAAACTGATTTTATTCTCTGATTCAATCTTCATGATTTTCCACATTAGTCTACTAATTTACATTCCCACCAACAGTGTGTAAGTGTTCCCTTTTTCTCTACATCCTCACCAACACTTTTTGTCTTTCATCTTTGTGGTCTTACTTTATGTTTCTCTGATGATTTGAGATGTTGAACATTACGTATATAATCTGTTGGTCCTTGTATGTCTTCTTTTGAGAGGGGTCTATTCAAGTTTTTTGCCCATTTTTAAATACACTAGTTTTCTTGTTATTGAGCAGTTTGAGTTTCTGGTATATTTTTTGTGTTAGTTCCTTATTCAGTGTATGGTGTGCAGTTGTTTTCTCCCATTCTGTAGGTTGTTCTTCACTCTGTTGATTGTTTCTTTTGCTGTGCAGAAGCTTTCTAGTTTGACGTAATCTCATTTGTCTATTTTTGCTTCTGTTGCCTATGCTTTTGAGGTCGTATCCAAAATTTTTAGCCTAAACCTATGTCAAGAGGATTTTCTCCTGTTTTCTTCTAGTGTTTTATACTTTCAGATCTTACATTTAAGTTTAATCAGTTGTAATTGAATTTTGTTTTGTATGTGGTGAGATATAATGGTCTAATGTCACTCTTCTGCATGTGGATATCCAGTCTTCCAATATCATTTATTGAAGAAACTGTCTTTTCTCCACTGTATGTTCTTGGCGCCTCTGTTGAAATAAATTGGCTATAAACGGGGATTATTTCTGGGCTTTTTATTCTCTTCCATTGGTCTATGAGTCTGTTTTTATGCTAGTACTATGTATTTTGGTTACTATAGCTTTGTAGTAAGTCTTGAAGTTAGATAGTGTAATTCCTCCAACTTTGTTCTTTTTGCTCAAGATTGCTTTTACTTTTGGGGGTCTTTTATGATTTGATACAAAATTTAGAATTGCTTTTTTATATTTCTGTGAAGAATGTCATTGGTAGTTTGATGAAGATTGCATTGAATCTGTAGATCACTTTGGGTAGCATGAACATGTTAATTATATTAATTCTTTCCATCCATCAGTATGGGATATCTTTTTATTTATTTGTGTCTTTTTTGATTTCTTGCATCCATGTTTTATAGCTTTCAGTGTAGAGGTCTTTTACCTTTTTGTTTATATTTATTGTTATTTTATTTTTTAAATAACTTTGTAAATAGAGTTGTTTCTTGATTTCTTTTTCAGATAGTTTGCTATTAGTGTATAGAAATGTTACTGATTTGCATACACTGATTTTGTATCCTGCAACCGTACTGTTTACTATTTCTAACAGTTTTTTGGTAATTTAAAAAATATATATATGGGGCCGGGCGCGGTGGCTCAAGCCTGTAATCCCAGCACTTTGGGAGGTCGAGACGGGTGGATCACGAGGTCAAGAGATCGAGACCATCCTGGCTAACATGGTGAAACCCTGTCTCTACTACAAAATACAAAAAAACTAGCCGGGCAAGGTGGCAGGTGCCTGTAGTCCCAGCTACTCCAGAGGCTGAGGCAGGAGAATGGCGTAAACCCGGGAGGCAGAGCTTGCAGTGAGCCGAGATCTCGCCACTGCACTCCAGCCTGGGTGACAGAGTGAGACTCCGTCCCAAAAAAAAAATATATATATACACACACACACACACACACACACACACATATTATATATATGTATATACACACACACACATATATATATATATATGGTTACATCATCATCAAACAGGGACACTTTAACTTCATCCTTTAACATTTGGATGACTTTTATTTCTTTATTTCACTTAATTGCTCTGGCTAAGACTTCCAGTGCTTTGATGAATAGAAATAGTGAAAGAGATAATCCCTGTCTGTTTTTAGATCTCAAGGAAAAGCTTTCAAGTTTTCTCCATTCAGTATGATATTAGCTGCGGGTTTGTCATATATGACCTTTATTGTGTTAATCTACTTTCTTCTATACCTGATTTGTTGATAGTTTTTAATCATGATGGAACCTTGAGATTTGTCAAGTGATTTTTCTGCATCTATTGAAAAAATAATACAGGTTTTATCCTTTCTTCTGTAAAGTGATTTATCATTTTTATTGATTTGCATATGTTGAATTGTCCTTGCATTGCCACACTCTGTAATTCTACCTCATGGGTTTCTAGCAGGCGTGTCCAATTAACATATTTGAAAACATCTTCCAAGATGTTTTCTCCCAATTTTCTCCGTTTACTAAGTAGTATCGCCATGCATTTAGTTTTTCAGACCAATAATCTAGAAAACATTTAATACCATTTCCACTTTCATATCCATAAATAAATCACATTATGATTTAAACTCTACCTTTAGATTATTTTTCTGATCTGACCAATTGAAGAGGCTGTGTTGTCTGAGGTAAACACCCAGGGTTGATTGTCTTGTGCCACAAAAATTTAGGACAGAAACACACACAAGGAGTTTAGGATCGGAGGTTTAATAGGCAAAAGAAAGAGAACGGAAAACAGCTCTCTCTAGTGAGAGAGAGGGGCTTCTCAGACAAAAAGCCTGGCTGAAGGAGGTGGTGTCTGATTTATGTAGGGCACACAGATTGGTTCAATCAGGTGTGACGTTGACACAGTGCGGGGAAGGCTGGCCACCCCACCCTAATCTTATTACACAAATAGCCTTTCCAGTTGACCAGCACCATCTTGTCTGCTCCTTACTGTACACATGGCTGGCAAAGGGAAGGGAAGATGGAACCACCATTTGGAACATGCCTAGTCACATGCAGTATTCCTCTTCTGGCAACTATGTCTGCAGCTCGATTTTACAGGCTGCTTTTTGTTAGAAAGGAAAATGATTTGGGGCTGCTTTTCATTAAAAGGAAAAACTTTACAAAGCATTTCTGTACCCTATCTGCCTAAGTAATTTCTTTTTAACTCCTGTATCACGATTTTCGCCCATTTTTCAGGTAACACACTAAACTAAGCCTTTCTTGTCTTTCATCCTGACTAACATAGCAGCCACCTAACTAATCTCTTTAGTTTTACTAACCCCTTAAAAACAGTATTAAACTAAAAGTCATATTGATCTTGTAAAACTATAAATAAGATCACATAACTCTCCAGCTCAAAACTCTCTAATGTTACATATCAATCAGTCCCAAGTATCTTACCCACTCACTCTAAGGCTGAATGACTTAGCTGTGACCACCTGTCTGACCTTACCTCTTAACTTCCAGTGTATTTCCCATTACTCTCTGCTACGTAGTTGTTGCTTTTTCTCTAACTTGCCAAACTCATTCCTCTATGAGAAACAAGTTCCTTGTGATTGTTCTTCTTTTGTCTGGATCAATCATCCCGCAGATTTTTCCAGGACTGGCTCCCTTTATCTAGGTCTCTATTCAATGTTATGTCTGCAGACATTTCACCTGACTCTCTTTTCTAAAATAGAAGTCATCCCCCAATCCATTCCCTTACCCGAGAATGTTCCAGTCTATGAGCCATTAATTACCCATCCTCAATCCCCTGCTCCTTAGAATGGCCAGGCAAGGCCTGGGGCTTCTGTACCCTCTTATTCCTCATTCACCACCAGTTCTCTCTGACCACAAACAGCCTTAGCCTGCTTAACTCAACGTGCTCTTCAAACATTAAGTATTTTTTATTGCTTGTCATTACATGAATAAGTTTGGAAGGCACACTGTTTTATCTTTCTCTGTTTCTTATTATACTCATTAATATAAATGACTTGACCAAATAACATTATATCAATTAGTCAAATGAAATTATATTATATATTTATATGTTTACTTGTTATTGTCAGCCTTCCCTAGTAGAATCTGTACACCAAATGACAGGATTTCATTCTGTGTATACCCCTGTAGTTCCTATCCCGTGTATACCTGTATACCTGCGTATACTCCCATAGTTCAATTGAGAATTCCTTTTTAACTGGGTTTTATTGGCGTGGTAGTTAATAATGATTGATTGAAGGATGCAAAGTATTGTTCCTGGGTGTGTCTGTAAGGGTGTTGCCAAAGGAGATTAAAACTTGAGTCAGTGGATTGGAGAGGCAGACCCACCCTTAATTTGGGCAGGCACCGTCTAATCAGCTGCCAACACAGCTAGGATAAAAGCAGGCAGAGGAACGTGGAAGGACTAGACTTGCTGAGTCTTCTGGCCTTCATCTTTCTCCTGTGCTAGATGCTTCCTGCCCTCAAATACCAGACTCTGAGCTCTTCAACTGTTGGACTCTTGGACCTATACCAGTGGTCTGCCAGGTGCTCTCTGGCCTTTGGCCACAGACTGAAGGCTGTACTGTCAGCTTCCCTATTTTTGAGGTTTTGGGACTCAGACTGGCTCTCTTGCTCCTCAGCTTGCAGATGACCTATTGCGGGACTTCACCTTGCGATCCCGTGAGTCAATACTCCTTAATAAACTCCCTTTCATATATGCATGTATCCTATTAGTCCTGTCCCTCTAGAGAACCCTGACAAATACAACCGGATTATAATTTAAGTATAGTAGAATTCACCCCATTTGGTGTAACGTTCTGTGAGTTTTGGTAAATGCATACAGTCACGTAATAAATGCCACAGTCAACCTATGAAAGAGGTTGTAGTCAACTCTCTCCAGTTCAAGCATCCAGCAGCAACTAAATTCTTTTCTGTCCCTATAGTTCTGTCTTTTCCAAAATATTATGTGTATCAAATCATATCAGATATGTGAATTGCAAATATTTCCTCCTACCCTGTTTTGTGTTTTAATTCTCTTCCTGTCTTTTGAAGACCCGAAATTTTTAATTTTGAAGAAGTACAATTTATGATGTATTTCTCTTATGAATTGTGCTTTTGGTGTTGCAGCTAGGAAATCTAACCAAATGCCACAAAATAATTTTCCTAAATTTTCTTTTAGAAGTTTTCACGTCTTCCTCTCTCTGACTCTGACCTTCTTTCTGTCTCATGAAGACCCTGTGATTATATTGGGCTCAACTGGATAATCCAGGATAATCTCCCATATCAAGACCGTTGATTTATTTATATGTGCACTTTATTTTCCGGAATAAGGTGATATATTTATGGGTTCTGGTTATTCACATGTCATTATCTTCAGAGAGTTATTATTCAGCCTGCCATGCCCCTCAAAGTAAATAGCTCTAAGAGTCGGTAAAGGGTATGATCCAACTATATTCACATATCAGGTGACAAGATTAAGATCTTTGAGAGAAGGAAATCATATTAAGTGGCCCTACTATTGTCCCAGGTTTCTGCCTCAGTGTACTTTCTGGGCTGTGGCATACACTTTCTGGGCTGTGGCACAGGAGGAGAGAACCCAAGCAGAGATGAACTGAAGAAACTGGAAACAGAATTTAGCAAGGCCGAGGTCTCTCTCCCTCTCCCTTATGTTTCTTTTACATCTTCTTTCTTTTATCTGTTCCCTTTTCTGTATTTCTTAATATCTCTTTGCCTAATTGTATGTGTTTCTATCTCAACCTGTCTCCACTTCCCTGACATCTCTTTTCATTACAGACTTTATATGAACCAAAGCATATATTTGAGGACTTGTTGCCTTTATAGTTAAGAGCATTTGATCTCATGTTCTAAATATTCAGTTCAAAGTAAGCACACTGAAGGCTTTTTATTTCTATAAGCTTAAATTAAATCCAGATGAATCTACTTTTTAACTTTGTTGTAGCATTGAATTGATATTCTTTTCCTTAGGTCTGCAACACTTAGAAGCAAAAACAGATATCTACTTGGTACAAAAGGTTTCAAACATACAAGTGAGACCAATCTGGTTTCCACAAATGGTTAATTTTTGTCGATATAATAAAATCAATTTCATCAGATCAAGTCGTGTTTAATGTGCAGTATGTAAAACTACATATAAATATAGACTATAGTTAATATCAAATGTAAATTAAAGAATATAAAATCCATTAACTACATTTATTCTGTCAGAAATTAAAATATAAAAACAATTCTTTCAGTATTTGCTTAATTACTTAAATTATACTGCTTCTTTATAATACTCATGTAATGAAGTGACTTCTATAACACTATTTCTGTGTTCCCATAAAAAGGAGTGACTTTGAATTATCCTTTCTTCAGCAAATTTTTCCTACCTAAGCAAGAAGTACCAGATAGAAATCATTCACAGGCCCTATAGCTGTCATTTGCTTTTCATCAATGGAGATTTCATTAACATACTCAATTTCCTGTGAATCTTTTTTTCCCCATAAAAATAGTTACCATTCCCTTAACACCTGTAGTAATTCTTAAGTATGCAGGCTCTGGAGTCAGACTGCCTGAGTTTTATTTACCACTTCATACCTTTCTAGCTCTGTAATCTTGAGCAGGTTAAATTAATTCTGCCTCATTATCTTCAACTATTTTATAAAATACGTATGTTTGTGCAATGACTATAAGGGTCATTATATGACCTTATACTTGTATGCCTAATACTTATAAAGTGTTTAGAACCATACTTGATGTATAACAAACAGGAAACAAATGTTACATGTTGCTCTTGCAACTCCTGGTATTACCATGACCACTACAACTATCTAGACTCTCTTTCATCGTTATTCTTAACTACCACTACAATTTTATCAAATATTGTTTACTTCTACTTCCACTTGGAAAGGATATAACTAAGGATCAAAGCTGTTAAAGTAACTTTATTTAACTGCGAGTGAATAGTCAAGTGGAGTTTTGAATATATATCCCATTTTTTTCTAACAAGACTTGCTGTCACTTCAGTGTTAATGAAAGGCTAGATGAACTGGAATGGCTAAATATCTTTTTCATTCCCAGGATTTTAAAGAAAGATGTGAAAAGGTGCCCCTAGTGCTCCAAAGACAGTAAGTGTGGCCTCCAACCCAGGAGAATGAACTATACAGGTTCTTCTCTAAGCTGAGATACTCTTGGCAGAGCTTTGTAACTGCAGGTGGGGGAAAGTGCACAGCAGCTGTTTTGACAGCCTGATGAGGGAATCTGGCGCCACATGCCAAGACTAGGGGTACAAGCGCAGCCTCTCTGGTTGCCTGTATTCATATCCATCTGTTTAAATGGCATTTTTCCAAGTCATAATGAAGGAACCAACCAAAAAGAATTTTCTGATAAAGATGCTTTTTTCCCCCTCAAAATGTGACCATCTGCCTAGGGTCTGGAGATACCCTAGTTTCATAGAACCTACTAACAAAGTCACAGTGAACTCATTTCACAGAAGTGTCTTATTGATTGTGTATTTCTGGAGTATATGGCTTCAATTAGTTTTCATATGTTTCAAAACATTTGCCTTAAAAATAGAAAGAAAAGGAATTAACATATTTAAAGTCTACTGCATGCTAAGGTATTTGCACATACTGTCTCGTTTAATCTCCACAGTGATTTTTCAGTGTCAGAAATTATCTTGTTTGATGGATAAGGAATCTCAGACTCAGAGAGGTTCATTAACGTGGCCAGTGTCATTACACCTAGTAAGTGGTAGAACTGGGATTGGAA
Organism: Macaca fascicularis; assembly: GCF_037993035.2. Lineage (NCBI taxonomy): Eukaryota > Metazoa > Chordata > Mammalia > Primates > Cercopithecidae > Macaca > Macaca fascicularis. The sequence goes on from NC_088390.1 coordinate 52,656,942, forward strand.
TCCAGGCATTTATGACTTACAAATATACGAATTCCCTTAGCTGAGATGTCTGTCTATAGCCGCATGCACAAGAAACCATAATGCGTATTTTTTCCAAAGCCTTTCTTACTTGTTCTTCTGTAGCTTTCCTCACAAGCTCAATTTCTCATATGCATTTCTAGTATTTATAGCTATTTTAGAAGATGAGTTTTCTGAATAAAAGTTGTTCCTGACTGTAATAATGTTGGTCACAATGAAACAGGAATAAAAGCCCTAGCTGCCTAGATACCATGAGATATCTTTGAAGTTTATATCTTTTTTTTTCTTTTTTTTTTTTTTTTTTACATGAAGGACTAAGACTGTGTTTTTATGTGCACAGTTCAGGAAATAAGATGGAGATGTGTGTGTGTAGGGGTGTGTGTGTGTGTGTGTGTGTGTGTGTTTATGGGTATAACGTAGATATTTTTCAAATGAGAATCAAAAGTGAAATAAAGTCATTATGGCCTGGTATTCTAATTGAGTAAACAAGCCGGCATAATGATGAGGTGGCCTGAAACATACCTTGTTTGGCACAAATAATCCAAAAGTCTCTGTAAAGAGGTAAGAACCAAGCGGCTGAAACTATAAAACTGTCACTGTCCAATATGGTAGCCAGTAGTCATAAATTGCTATTTACATTTAAATTAACTGAAATTAAATAAACATTTAAAACTGATTTCCTTAGCTGCACTAGCCACATTTCAAGTGCCTAATAGCCATTTATTGGACAGTACACACACACACACACACACACACACACACACACACACACACACACACACATATATATGGAAAGAGAGAGAGAGAATGTTTTTGGCATTACAGAAAGTTCTTTCTGTCACTGCCACTAGAAACTGTTAAGGTTGTTTAGACTTTATGCAATAAGTACATTAGCTTATTGATGATGGTTGGGTGGAGGTAATATTGGAGCGGTGGATTATTCTCAGTGCTATGAGTAGAGAAGCCCCTTAAAAGTCATTCTGCTTTAGCAATTGTCAAGGGTGATTCTCTTCCATTCTTACTGTTCCAAGTTAAGAAAAAAAGGACTGAAATAATATTAAAGACTGCATTACTCTTCCTCTATTAGATAAATCAAATAAAAATGATTATAAACGATATGACAATATGAACTGATTAATCTGTTTCATATATATCCTTTAAATGAGATGAACAAACCAATGGAATCTAGTAAATTACCACACAGAAACCCTTTGGAAATGTCTGGCTTACTTCTGGAATTATTCCAGGTTGACTTTTCATACGCATGCTTGACCACACCTGTCTGTAAGCTTTTCTAATATCTGGACCCTATACATTGGTTCCGACAATTTTCAGACTGACTGCTTGCATTGGCAAGAAAATTTGGGTTTTACCAGTTAAATTTTGACAATTTTAATGCTACTTGGGCTTAAACTGAGAATCCATAACCAAAAGGAAGAACTTTACTTTCTTAAGCCTGCTGAACCCACTATGAGATGTCTCAGCCTCGTTCACTCTTCTAGCCCCCGCTTGACATGAAATACGAATGAAACATATTAGTCTCTGTAATGATGAGGAAAATAATAAAAGAGAAAAGTAACTAACTTTTGGGAGAGAAAATTGAATGTTAGCAATGGAAGTAAACTTAAAGATTGCTGATTTCACCCATAATGGTTGATGGGTGTAATTGCAGTGACTCTGAATGAAAGAAAATGATGTGAGCAAAGTTATAACATGGAGCTAAATATTTTTTCTGGGGTCTTTTGCCTGAAGTTCACCTGTGGAAGCTCCTTTTCCTTCACCTGTCTAGTTTTTGCATCTGCTAAATTAGACAATGAACCACCAGGCCTCTTTATGCTTAAGTGAAGGAAGGAGATGCTAAAGACATTTCATCTGACTTGGAACGACACATGAGTATCTTGACTGTGCAAAACCCAGCAGGAAAAGGTGTCTGATGCATAGCTTTTAGGTTGATATTTCCAAGGATGATTCCTCTCAACTTTATTTCAGAGATTGGTTGAGCACTTAAACCATACATGTTCTTGAGAGCACTGAATCTAATAAATAAGCTGGAATTCAAAATAGTTTTGGTTCAAGAGTGAGAGCCGTGAGGGCCTCAAATGAAATGGCTTCTCTTTTTATTTTATTTTATTTTTTTTTATACTTTAAGTTCTAGGGTACATGTGTGTAACCTGCAGGTTTGTTACATATGTATACTTGTCCATGTTGGTGTGCTGCACCCATCAACTCATCAGCATCCATCAACTCGTCGTTTACATCAGGTATAACTCCCAATGCAATCCCTCCCCCCTCCCCCCTCCCCGTGATAGGCCCCGGTGTGTGATGTTCCCGTTCCCGAGTCCAAGATGGCTTCTTTATATGTTACCATTAAGTAATGTTTCTCACATATAAATAAGGATTACTGAAAAGCCCAAGAAAGACGTGTAGTCCTGCTAGACGGTTACTCTACTGTTCAGTAGTCCTATGGAGTCTCTACCCTATGCTACACACTTTTCTAGGATCTCTGTGCTTCTGGTAGCTTCTGGTCTGATGCACCATCACAGCCCTAAAAAGCTTTTCATGATTAAAAACAAACAAGCAAACAAGCAGCAAACCGTTAGTTATAAGGTTGTACAGTGAAAGTTATTTTTTCTAGCAATGTTATCTTCTGGGAATAGGTAATAAAAGAAGCAATGATAGATTGTTCTTTCTGGTAAATCTTCTTATGGTATTTACTTTCATGACTGTCATTTATTTTGACACAGAAAAATATTATTACCAACCCAGTGAATATAGTGAAAAAGTAACTTGTGAAAAATTAAATCATTCAGTGGGTTGATTACAAAAAAGTCACGATCAGATGATATTTCACACACAAACTTTGAATACAAATTTTTCTTAAGCCTACATTCAGTGTTCATTAGTATAAGAAAAGTCTGGAACAGGGAGTAGTTTGCCATTTTTTATACCTTGAAAACTTTTTGCTTCTTTGAATAAAATCTCGCTATTTCCCCTGGCCTTGAGCCTACTCTAACTTTGGCAGAAATGATTAGCAACCAATGAAACAATATCTGTTTATGAAAACAACGCTGGAGAGCTACATGAATAACTCACAGGCGAGGAAGCTCTAGAGTCGCAATCAGTTGCAAGGGTGATTTACTATTTCTGCAAAATGCTCTAACTGCATTAATCTTTGCTCGGAACTGAGTCACTGCAGAAAATGACACAAGCTATAAGTAGCTTCAGTCACACACGTTGGAATAGAGTTCTGTCAGACCACTTCCAGAGGCTACGATGAATCATCTTGCTACTTATTTTGAGCAGCCCACAAAAACAAAAGGAAGGTAAGAGGCAATTCGGTGCCTTGGTGGCAGGTTTTGGACTGATTTTCTTTTTTTTTTTTTTTTTGCTTGTGCCTGTGAAACTGTCATCTCTAAAATAAGAAAGGTCAAGGAGAGAAGAAGATATATAGTGACTGGGGTAGTCTAAGGGCTCTGCTAAGACCACTGCATTCCATGACTACAGGGGGAGCCACTCCTTACTGGGTGGGGCAATATGAAATTGTGCAACAGGATGGCCCTATGGATGTGGCATTTTGGTACTTCAATACACCGTGACTGTGAACTTACCTTTTTGTCTTGCCATACAGACCCACTTGTATATCGCAAATCTGTCCTATCTTTTTGTATTTCTCTACCTTTCATTGGTGCATGTGTATGCATGTACATGCACACATGCATGTGTGCAAGGGTGAGGAGCAATAGTTAACTCTCTCTCCATACCTTTCCACTCTTGATGGAGGGAAAAATACAGAATAAATACCTCTGATGGATATTTAGGATCTCACTTATTTGTCTGTGTTTTTCTGGGGGAAAGAAGATCCAAGTGGTAGGAATGGAGTCCATAACTCAATAAAGCATAGATTATAAAACAAACAATATTGGAAAAAAGGAAATCCCGAGCCAGAGACAAAAAGACAGCGCCATATGCAATTCTCAAGCTCTCCATTATTCCAAGGAATAACAGTCACATGAGTGGGCTTGAGACTCAATCCTTTCTGAATCAAGCCTTGTGATCACTGTAGCTGAAAATCTAGATGTGGGCATCTACTAAACCAAGAATGGATCCTGCTCTGATGGGGGAACTCGTCTTCCCATTCCATTGGTGCTCCTTCTTATAGAATAAGCAAGAGAAAATGGCCTTTTCAGTGGAGAAACGAACAGAATACTTGCCTCTGAGCAGTCTGTATTTGCAGTACCTGCAATTTGCAATATTGCCTGGACAAGACAGCTTTGTACTTGGAAATTGGGATGATGCAGTCTCCTTGACCACAAGAAAGATGGTCTCAGTCCCATGGAAACTTAAACACGAAGGCTGCCCCTTCAGCTAGGAGACAAGTGAGCTCACAGACCTTAACCTAGTTTGTTGTCTAAGCAACACAGGGTCATGTTTGCATAATTTTGCTCTTTGAATAACATTCCCAAGGGAAGAGGAAGTATTTCTCTAACTGGTGAATTTTTGAAATTGAAGGAGGAATGTGTTGGTTAGCATCTTCTGGTTTTCATGCTCCTATAGAGCTGATCTCCTTTTGGACATAGGGATTTTCTCTCCAATACATGCACCTTATTTTAGGGGAGGAGAGTGCATTCTCTAGGAGGGGTTTATTAGTTACCTATTGCTGCATAACAAATTACCCTAAAAGTTACTGACTTAAAATATTTATTAGCTCACAGCTTTGTGGGTCAGCAATCCTGATTTGATTTATCTGGCATATCCTGTGCTTCATGGTCTCTTAAGGCTGAAATCTAGATGTTGTCCAAAGCTACAGTGATCACAAGGCTTGATTCAGCAAGGCTTGACTCTCAAGCCCACTCATGTGGCTGTTTTTCAGAGGCCACCCACAGATTCTTTCCATGTGGGGCTCTCCAGAGGGCAGCACTCAGCAGGGCAGCTTGTTCATCAGAACCAGCAAGCTGAGAAGAACCAGAAAGAAAAAGAGAGAGTGCAAGCAAAGTGGAAGACAAAGCTTCTTGATAATGCAATCTTGGAAGTGACATCCTATACCTCTTTCTGTATTCTTTTTGTTGTTGGCGAGTCACTAAGTTCTGTCTGTACTCATGAAGAGGGAATTGATAAAGTTGTGAATACTAGGAGTATACTGGAGTATGAAGCATCACCAGGGGCTACATCAGAAGTTGTCTACCTGCCGGGTTCAGTGGCTCACACCTGTAATCCCAGCACTTTAGGAGGCCAAGGCAGGTGGATCACGTGAGGTCTGGGGTTCAAGACCAACCTGGCCAACATGGTGAAACCCAGTCTCTACTAAAAATACAAAAATTAGCCAGGTGTGGTGGTGGATGCCTGTAATCCCAGCTACTCAGGAGGCTTAGCCATGAGGATACCTTGAACCTGGGAGGTGGAGATTTCTGTGAGCCGAAATCACACCACTGTACTCCAGCCTGGGCAACAGAGCAAGACTCAGTCTCAAAAAAAAAAAAAAAAAAAAGTTGTCTACTACAGGAGATTATCAGAAAGTAGTCATGGCCATACATTTATATCACATATTCCAGTATAATTTTCATCAGGAATACAGCTGATATTTTTATCTTCATCTGCCTCTCTCTAAGTCTTTCTCTCAGTTGAATTTGAATTCAGATTAGGTGACAACATTTTTGTTCTTATAGATGAGAACATTTCTGTTCTTACCTTTTCCTCTTCTCATATTTTTTCTTTCTCACTTACATTGATAAATCTTGCTAGTTTTTCAAGATTCAGCCTCAATATTATAGCCCTTAAGAAACTCTTAGCTCTAATGAGCCAGTACTAACACACACATCAATTGCTGGAGATATTATCTAAGTATGAAAGAAAAGATAACTAGAGTTATTTTCCTCAATAGGAAAACAGAGTCTGGAGGTGGGTATTCTTTCAGTAAACTCTACTCCTAACCCAAGGTCTGAAGGTGAAGCTGGAGATAATTCACTTATTCACTTCTTTTTTTGACCGAACTTCATGCCTTTCCTATAGAATAACTTCATTTCTTTAAGACAAAGTTGATAAATTTCTCATGCCCTTCTTCTTACCTCCATGCAATGGAGTCTTACAGTCTAGCAGAGCATTTTAGACTTTGTGGGGTGAGTAGTGATGCTTGTCATGCCCACCTGCACCCATTTTGGAGATGTGTAGAGACTAACATGTTCACTAATCAATGTGCAAGATTTTTTTAGGCATCATACATCTTACACCCATACTGAGGAAAGAGTGTTTTGTTTATTGGACAAAAACTACTCAGGTTTTTAGGAGTCAGCGGGTTCTCTACTATTCTGTATCATGCTTGGTTTCTTATCTCTTCTAGTTATAGCCAATTGGAATAATAAAAAATCTCATTAGCTTTCTAATATATGTTCCTATTATTTCCAGGAATATGTGTCAGTCTTAATATAATCTTCGCTTCAGCAGTCCCATTCTGATGGATGATTTAGGGGTGTGTGTGTGTGTGTGTGTGTGTGTGTGTGTGTGTGTGTATGTGTGTGCATGAAATATTGCCAACATTTTCTACCATATTAGCAAACAAAAAGAAATAAAATCAGTAAACTAAGTATTCAATACAGTAAGACAGGTGAAGAGGGAACATGACAGAGAAAAGAAAGAAGGGATTTATAATGGGGAAGAAACCTTTAATACTGTAGGCAAGAAAATAAAAATAAATGTGGAAAATAAAATGAAGTGCTTGTCTGGCAATAAGGCTATAAAATGATGCTTTTGTCACTTTACACCAACAAATTTAGATATCTAGATTAAATAGTCAATATAAAGAAACCATAACTAAACAAAATTACTCAAAATATTTGATTAAATCAATAACCAAAAAATCCCCTGGAAATTTCTATTTCTAAATATCACTCTACATACAGTTTCATAGGTGCATTTCTATCAGGCTTACAAGGAACCATAGATTTTTATGATGAAACAATTCTAGAGCATAGCAAAAAAGTAAAGCTCCTCATATTATTTACTGCAGGTTATATTGCAAACACAACAAAATCAGGCATGATTAAATACATACAAAAGAAGACGAGGGGAAGGAAGTTTCTAAATTCAATAAGCACCGGTTATGAACAATAGCTTGTTACTATGATGCTATGCCTAAAATCCAGGGGCTTTAAGAAAATAAGAACTCTTTTTAGATTCTGGCTGAGAAGATTTTAATTCAAATTTTGATTGTGATAGTGAAAAAGAAAGTGCTATATAATTATATGAATAAATATATCCTCTGGCAGTTAGTATGTTTTATGAAAGACAATAGGTACTTTTGATTCAGAACTGCCAAGTCTTCCACATGAAAAAGAAAAGTTGTTATTAATCAACAATGCATCTTACAATAGAGGGCATCTTTGAATCTAAGAAAAATGGCAGCCAAAGTAGTGGAGTCACAGAGGAAGTTCAAAAGAAGTAGCCTTGGAGGACTAATTAAATTCTTATAAGTGAAGTAAAACTTCAAGTGAGGATGTTTACTTGAAGAAGGCTTGAAGGATTAATTAAAATATCACAAACTGGGTTAAGTATAACTTCAATTAGGAAGGAATGGTATAGATTACAAGGATGTAGAGAGCCAGGGCTTTAGCCCAAGGGGGCATTGAAAGGAAAGAACCAAGAGGAACATTCACAGAAGAAACAAAGATCAATTTGAGGAGGAGTAATTATTTCATGTGAAAGAATTGAGTTTCAGTCCTTCATATTAGTCAAATGAAGAAAGGCATGTCAGGATGGATTGGTGCATAACAAACACATAAGGTGCATGGAGAAATACGAGATTGGGAATGGTGTCATGAATATAATTAAGGTTACAATAATTATTACATCTGAGGCTGTGACTGTCTTCTAAAAGAAATGTTATGTGAAGTATGTTTCAGGCATACACTTGTCTCCTGAACACAAGAAGAGTGTTGAAAGACTTTTACCTAAAAGCAAGAAAATAGATATAGGGAAATGTGATGGTAATCTTATGGGTCAATTTTGTGGGTCACCAGGAACCTAGATATTGGTCAACCATTATTCTCTGTGTTTCTGCAAGGTTGCTTTTAGATGAGATTAATATTTAAATTAGTGGACTTCAAGTAAAGGATATGTTCTCCATAATGTGAGTGGGCCTCATCCAATCAGTTGAAGGCTTGAAAAGAACAAAATGAATGCCCTTCCCTGAGGGAGAGGCTTCTCTAGCAGATTGCCTCTGCATTTCATCTACAGAATAAGCTCTTCTCAGTTCTACAGCAGATGGCCTTTAGACTCAAATTGGAACACTGACTCTTCTGTGTCTTCAGCCTATCTGTCCACCCTCCAGATTTTGGGCTTTCCAGCCTCCATAATTGTGTGAGTCAATTTCCTATGATAAATCTCTTTCTATAAATATTAATATTCTATTTTTTCCTGTTTCTCTGGAGAACCTTGGTTAAAACAAACAATAAATAAGCAAAAATGTATTTATGATGTCAGAAATTTACATGTAGCTACTAAGATTAAAGGAGTGAAGGATTTTTTTTTCCTTTGTTCAGACATGTTAAAACATAGGTTTATAAATGGAAGGTAATGGTAAAAAATTACTACTTTTTTCCTATTTAGTGTATGAGATATTTGTAATACACGCAGTGGTATATATTGTTCATATATTCAGACATATACCTTAAATGTCAAAAACATGCATGAGAATGATACACTCTGACCTTGGGACATTAGCCCCTTAAAAAGAGAAAGGAAAGAGAGGGGACTGAGAGAGTGAAACTTCACTTGTGTTTATGAATATGTGAAAAGCAAATAGGGCAAACTCTCTCTAATCTCATAGGTAGATACTTTATTGATTTTAACATTGTTTTCTGTACTTTTGTGTGTGATTAAAATATTTCATAATCAAAATGGAAATACTAAATAAAATGAAAAATAAGTCATCTGAGATAGAATATAGATGTACATTTCTTTTTTTCTTCTGAGGGACAGTTGCAGAGGAAGGCATTCGTTGACCATCTATAAAGTACTATTTGTTGTGCCAAGTGTTATACATATGACTAACCCACAAGACCAGCCTCCTTCACTTAGAAGCTCCATCTAGAGATTGACACAAAGAAATGCAGGAGATGTTTTTCAACCAGAGGCATCACAGACCATCAAGGAAATGATTCTGCTTCAGAGAAAGCTCAGAGAAAGACTCTTAGAAGAACTCATATCTGAACAGTTTCAAAAATGAATGGGAATTTCCTATAATCAAGGGTTAGAAAAGCTTTATTAGACATCAGTGGTTTAGAGGCAAGAAATTACAATATGATCAATGAAATAAAATACAGATTAAACTGTAGTAATAACCAAAATTAATTTATCAAAGGTTTTAAAACTTGAAAGAGGTAAAACCTGTACAATTTGGTGCTAAATGCAGGGGGAAAAAAGGCAAATGGATGTCTAATAGGAGAGAAGTATTACTTTCTTTCTGGATACCCGAGAAGGATCAGTCTGTCAATGTATCTTGTGAAGATAAGCTTAAGCATACAGAATGAAGAGAAAGGCTAAAACAAAATAATTATAAATAACAAGGTCATTAATGGACAAAGAAAAGGAATAGGAAAAGTTGAAAGACAAACTAAAAAAGAAAACCCACCAACTTAAAAGACAAACCCAAATAATGAAGAGAAAACTAAAAGGTCAAACTGAAATGAATTCACTACTAACATGCCAATTATTAGGAAATTTACTAAATACATTGTGATACATCCACTTCTTGTACTGTTATGAAATGCTTATAAAAAGGGCTATGAAAACTTTGCATTATAAAGCAAATATTTATGGTATAGTGGGAGACACAATTATTTGTATGTCATGCTTATTATGTATTACTAATATAAGCAGGGACACCCCAGGATGTTCAGACACTGAACAATTTTCTGTGGGTTATTGTCTATATAAATAATTTTATTAGTTAGCAATGTATTACAAGATTAATTGGTCCATGTAATGCACAAGGATTAAGTGGTGAAGATTTAGAATAATGAATAGAGAAAAAGTTAGGTATTTGTAATTGTATAATTAGTACATGTATAGATTCTTCACAGTATCCAGACATCATATTTCTTCTTTTTCAGGTCCAGAAGCTATATCTTTGAGTTCTTTCTTATCACATGTCCCATTTTGGCCACTTTTCTATTCCTATTATGAGAAGAAAGTAGCAATGCTGTTATTTCTAACAATGCCTCATGGTGTACCATCAGTAGTCCAAAGCCCTGACCTCATCTTGTGTCAGAAAGTCACTCAAAATCGGCATTTCACCAACCATTCTGATGGTTCAATCTCATGCAATCACACAAAAGAAATGCCATGCTGCCCAGTGGAAGCAATCTGCTTGTTACGCTACCCTCATGCACTAAAGCCATTTACAGGACCCCAGGACAACTCCATCTGTGGAAATCCAAGAGATCACCAGGGCATCTGGCAGATCCTACTAGAAAGAGGTGTGGTAGGCAGAATGCCCTCTTCCCAATGTTTACACTCTTATTCCTAAAATTTGTGAAGATATTACATTCCATGAGCAAAGAGGCTTTGCAGATGCAATTACGGTTATAGATGTTAAAATAGGTAGATTAATTTGGAGTATTTAGGTGAACACAATCTGATCACATGTGCCTTTAAAAGCAGAAAACTCTGGAGTCACAGAAGCAGAAGGGTAAATTAGAGAGAACTAAAGTGATTATTGAAGAAGGTTAGGAGGGACCTGACCTACTGTGGCTGGAGGAAGGCTACATGGAAAGTGTGAAGATGAATGTGGGCAGCTTCTAGGAGGAAGGGTCAGCCCTAACTGACAGGTAGCACAAAAATGGGGTCCTCAGTAGCACAACTGAAAGAGATAAGCTATTAATACAAAAAGTAATGGGCATGAAGACTCTCTGTAGTTAGGGGACATGTGAGAATCGTTCCCTAATTGTTTATTTCTGACTTGGGGTTTCCGAAGATGAGAAGCTTAATGACTAACACAGAGAAAAGAGTTCATGAATAATTGTGCCTGGGAATAATATATGAGCAAAACTCTCTTTCAAGGTCTTGGTCGTTGTAGGCCAAGAAAAATAACCTGATCCGTTTGTGTGGCTCCATGTATAGGTGCACTGCTCTGTCCAGGGAATCATTAGGCAGGAAAGAGGATGTCAGGCCCAAAGGATTATTAGTGAGGGAGAGATACAGCATCCCTCATGATGGTCCCTCAGTGATGGAGGGAGCAAGGGTGAGGCTAAACCCTACTGAATGAGAACCACAAAGCAAGAAGGCCCTCCTTGCCATGAACATACTACCAGTTTCATAAGAAGAACCCTGTGTCCATCTAATACCACTCTTTCCTACTGAAGAAGGATGATGAGTACGTTTGATATTTAGAGCAGACCATCACATTACCCCACTCTAGGAAGCCAGCATCGTAGGTGCAGTTTGGAAGCTGGTGGGTGGAAGTTGATATAAGAATAAAATAGATTTTACAATTGAAGTTTCAAACTAGACTGAATATTTAATACCCCAAATTACTGGAAAATTGAAGAATATATCAATATGCTTTTAAACAAAAGGGAAGGGAAATCCAACATGGAATATTGACAGGCAATTAGAGAAAATTAAACCTTTAAAAATTTTTTGAGGCTTGGTGCAGTAGCTCACTCCTGTAATTCTAGTGCTTTGGGAGGCTGAGACAAGTGGATTGCCTGAACCCAGGAGTTCAAGTCTAGCTTGGGCAACATGGTGAAACTCCATCTCTAATAAAAATACAAAAATTAGCCAGGCTTGGTGGCATGCTGTAGGGAGCCGAAGGCCTGAGGGTTGTGACTAGCATGGCATTCCACTGAAGTCTATATGATCAAACAGCAAACTGTTTCTCATGAATGCAGAATGTGAGCAAACTCGCTTCTGTGCCTGCCGCCAGAAGGTTTGCTGGGGACAGTCACTCTCTGGCACTGTGCTCCTAGAGGTTATTTACTGGAATATCTGGAGACTGCTGTTCAAAGAATGCAGTCATGCAGGCCTGCACTAAGTCAATTAGCTGACCACAACGCCCCCTTCTCCTGATCTCCTTTACTCAATAAATGCGAAGGGCTGTAGAAGCTTGCGCCCTCATTCACTAGAAGCAAGGAGCCCCCGACCCTTTATTCCAAATATACTCTTTTGTCTTTGTCTTTATTCCTGCCTTTGTCCTCCTTTGTCACAGCTACTCAGGAGTCTGAGGTGGGAGGATCACCTGAGCCCAAGGAGGTCAAAGCTTCAGTGAGCCATGATCATGCCACTACACTCCAGCCTGGGCAACAGAGTGAGACTATCTTAAAGAAAAAAAAGGAAAAAAAAATATTTTGACACTTGTAAACATGGCTGATGCCTACATGCATTTTATAATTTTAAAACATCCACGTTTCACTTCCATGTGAAAACTCAGATCTTGAATGTGTTTTGTAAAGGGTGAAGTTCTTTTGCTGATAATAGTCTTGAAGATGGCTGTGTGAGTGTTTGCATGTCTGTGAGGTAGAGTGTGTATGTGCATGCTACAAGAGTAGGCAAGTTGAGAGTTAAATTGTACAGGACCTGCACTCTCTAGAATGGATCAGTGAGGCAGTATACAGGGAGGCTTTACTCTGGGAAGTCATTACATCTTATTACTAAAATAAACAAAGTCTAGAAGTTCAAAGTTGGATTATGAATTACAAGAGATCCAAAGTTTCTGCCTTCTAATCTTATTTATAGTGATAGATTTCTGAGTAAAGTATTATGAATTTTGTTTAATGTAGCCTCATTCAATTCAGTCAACATTCAATAGACATATATTAAGCTTCTATTAACTACAATATAAGAAGGAAAAGAGATAAGTAACCTGTCAATTATAATAGAGTGCCACAAATTGCTAAAGATTTTTATAGCTTTAAGCCATATTAATTGAAATTTTCTAACATCTCACAAGGTTTGGAATTGTACCACAAGACGCAGAGACATGATTTGTGTCCTGATTTTAAGCAAATTAATGGTAGAAATATTTAAAAAAAAAAAACAAAACAAAAAAAAAAAAAACAAAACAAAAAACCTCTGCTTTCCCAAGTTTACCATTAGGCAGCAGGATAAACTGGTGTCAGAATTCTTTCTAAGTTCTGAAACCTGGACACAAAGAGAAACTGAAAAACAAATGAACAAATAAACAGCAACAATAACAATAGTAATAAAAACTTCCACTTGCTCCCATCTTTGAAAAATGTCATGTCTCAGAAAGGAAACAAAAGCATAACCTAAATTTAAATTATATTTATTGCTGATGTTCAGGATATTAATCAAATTTGAATTAAAATGCATTATACTTTCTGTTGTATAAAGAATGACTACAGTGATACAGCTGATTAAAAAATTACTAGAACTTATATGATTAATTGAGTGTTTACCCAACCAAATAGTGTTTTGCAAGTGTTGTTCCTGAAACCCAGAATAATTTTGAAGTTGCATTTTGGAAGTCCCTCCAGGGTCTGAAGCAATTTTTTCTACACATTTTACTTGGGGGAAGCAGTTAAAAGTGATTTTGAGTCACATGGTTGAAGAGGTCAATGATCGAGTAAAATATACTGTCTTCAAAGGATGTTTCCTTGGGAAATAATAATTGTGGTGATGATAATATCTTCAAAAATAATAACAGCCACTATTCACCCATATTAATGCTTCCCAGAAGCCAGGCTCTGTGTTAAACTCTTCGTATACATATTTTCTCATTTAACACATTGAGTAAGGTCTAAGTTAGGTGTAATTATCATTATCCCTAGTTTGTTGCAAGTAAAACTGAATCCTAAGATGGTCAGTGTATCTGGACTGAGAGTATGAGGGACAAACCTGTAGAAGATACTGAAGGGTAGCGGGGACAGACTTTACAGGGCGTTGTAGCTCAGTGAAGAATTTGACTTTGACTCCCAGTAGAAACATAAACTTGATTTATGTTTTTAAGGAAATAACTTTGACTGCTCTTTTGAGGACATACTGCAAGACAGCAATGACAGGAGTAGGGAGACCCTATTGGCATAATCATGACGAGAGAGTGGCTGATACCAGAGTGACAGCAGTAGGGACAGTGGAAAGTGGTCACATTGTAAACATTTTGAAAATAGAGAAGACAAAATTTGCTGATGAACTAGTTCTAGAGTTGATAGTGAATGAGGGATTAGATATGACATCAAATGTTAGGCATAAGTAACTAGAAGAATGGAGTTAGACTTAATGAACGTGGAACTGTCTGTAAAAGCCTGTATTTATAGGGAATGAACTCATGTGGAGCTCATTTTTGGATATGTTGAGTCTGCCAAGTCTACTAGATGTCCAAATGAAAATGTCAAGCAGACAACTGGATGAACAGAACTGTAGTTCAGGACTAAAAGCATAAAATTGTGAATCATCAGTGTATGGATTATATGTATTTTTATTTTAGATGTTAAATAACCAGCCCAAGGCTCAAGTGGCAGAGTCGCCTGACTCCAAAGCTTATAATCTATTAATAAACCATGCTGCTACTATAATCTTAATTTTTTATTTGCAAGTTTACCCGCAATATTAAATCACTCATTTAACAAATATTTATTTGACCCTGTTATGTTCTGGACACTTTGCAGATTGTTTGAGATAGAGGGATTGGATTAAGACATACTGTGTGTGATTTCTTGTTACAAAAATTGTGCAGTCAAGTTGAGAGACTGTCTCAGTCCTGAGAAAATCATAGCTTAAAGAGTCAATAAACCCCTATGGTCCCAATGACAAAGAATGTAGCCAGGAAATGACTTTAGGACAGCTTTTAAATTTTTGAGTTAAGATGTAAAATTAAAATAAAACAATTGTGTTGATTGAATCATATTAATACATTCCTGGTTATGAATTGCTTTTGGAAACTAGCCAGGTGACCATTACATTTTATGTTAAATATTTAGCATAATAGCCATTCTTTACTGAGATCTATAACAAATAATAATATCAATATATCAATATTTTTAGGTTAAAATAAGCATTTTTATACAGGAGAAGGAAAAATATTCTTTTGGATTAATGCTGAGTCTTGGCATTGAGCTAAAGTCTGTTTTCTCTCATACCCATCTATTAGTTCTCTTCTCTGCTTTCTTTCTATTTTCTGTCAGGGACAGTATTCAATTCACATTGTCTCTGGCTATTCTCTTTCTATCAAAAGCTATTCCAAAGAAACAGTGAAAATTTATAATAAAGACTTTAATATGCTCTGCCCTTCTTGGGGTTATGTTTAGTTTATGTTGTCACATCGCTGCCCCACTGAACAAGGGTTCGAATGTCTATGTACAATTGTGTGGTGGATTTTTTATGTGTCAGCTTGGTTATGGTGAACCACATTTTTCACAATTTCACTTCTCTTTTCCTTTTGTGTGAGTAAACTGCAGATTCTTGTGTGAGATTTGGAGTGTAGAGGTGAAGCAGCAGCCCTGTTGAAGCTCATACATGCCAGTTACCTACTGACCCACTTCATGGGCACAGAGCCGAGAAAGGGCATGCAATAGCTCCTTCTTCCCCAGGGTCCTCCTTCAGATTCTCTGACTCTTGTGCCAGGTGTGGGTGTTTAGCTCCATGGGGAAGGGACCTAACTTCTGCAGGACACTCATGCCATCAAGGTCAAGGGAAATAAGAACTGACACAAGTCATAGTCCATCTTTCTGAGCCTAGTTAATACTTATGAGTTCCAACTAGTCATTTATTTTTTTAAATAAGCCTTTTATTACAGAACAGTTTTAGATTTACAACATTATTGGGAAGATAGGGTTTTCACATGTCCCATACCTATTTATGCCTGTTATTAACATCTTAGATTAGTATAGTATATTGGTTATAAGTAATAAATATTCATACATCATATTATTAAGTAAAGTTCATACTTTAATTTTTTTCCAGTATTTTCTTTTTGTTTTAGGGTCTCATCTAGAATTACCAAATTACACTTAATAGCCACACCTCCTTAGGCTCCTCTTGGTTGTCACAGTTTCACAGACTTCCGTTGTTTTTGATGACTTTGACAGCTTTGAAAATTACTGGTCAGGTATCTTGTAGAATGTCCCTCTATTGTGATTTGTCTGATTATCTTTCTCTTTCCTAGTTGTACTGCGATAATATGTTTTTGGGATGAAGAACACAGAAGTAAAGTGCCATATTTTCACATCATATCATATGATATACTATCAATATGACTAATCTCTGTTGATGCTAACTTTGATCACCTGGTTTTAGGTAGTGTTGGTCAGGTTTTCCCATTGTCAAGCGACTCTTTTTTCTTCCTCTTTCTATATCGCACTCTTTGGAAGAAAGCCCCTTATGGTCAGCTCACATTTATGAATGGAAAATTATGCTCTACCTTCTTAAGGACAGAATATCTATATCTATTATTCAGAATTCTTCTGCCTGAGAGATTTGTCTATTCTGCCCCATTTACTTATTTCTTTTGTTCAATCACTTACTTGTGTCAATATAAACTCATGAATATTTATGTTCTTATTAGGGTTATAATCCAATACTACTTCATTTTGTTGCTTAAATTGTTCTAGTATTGGCCACTAGGAGCCCTTTCAGTTGGCTCCTATCTCTCTGACATCCCTATCATAGTGTTTGGTTTATTTTTGAGCACTTTCTTACTTTCCGGCACTACAAGATGATGTAGGCTCATCTCATATATTTCTCATTTCACTTCTAGACTCAGCCACTTTCTCAGTAGTTTTGCTTCCTTTTGTTAACAAATGATATTAGAAATCAGTCTAGACACCGAGGTATGCTTATTGCTACAGGAGTTTCTTTGCCAACAGGCCCTCTCAACTGTTTGGGCCAGAAGATATTTTTGTGTATACTAACCAGTGTATACAGACATATCTATAAATATTTCTATATGTAACCATCTGTATCTATGTTTAGCTAAACATGAGTCCATATTGCTCTCTCCAGGGATACTGCTTGTTCTTGCTTTTACCCGGTTTACATTCATCTTTCCTTTTCCAACTTCTTGCCCTGTGCACTTCAAGATCCAGCATTGTATAGCAGATAACATCATGACAAGAGACTGTTTAAGCAATTTTCACAATTTGTGTAAGGTTAAATCCCTGTAATAAAAATAAAGCCAATATATGTGTGTAAGTGTGTGTGCATGTGTAGGTATATATGTATATATTATATATAAGCATATATATTTACATGTATATGAACATATATTTATATAAATCTATGTATATATGCATGTATGTGGATGTACATATATATGCATATTTTATTTATATATACATACACATATATACACACATGTGTATACATATATGGTAAACCAAACTTATTCAACTTCAGGTATCTTTAGTGCAGCAAAGCCAATCGTACACCATGGGGAAATGTTGGGTATCTCTGTAAGAGGGGATTAGAAAAGTCTGTTATAGTATTTGAGCTTTGGTTGAGTAACTATGGGGAGGTTCTAAGGAAACGGAGGTTTGCTCTAGATTGGGTGTTATGAGAAAGTAGAGGTAATTTTGTGATTGAATATTTTAATAAATATTATCTACAGGAAGGGCAAATGAAAGTAGGAATAAAGCTACAAATGGCAAAACATAGTCTCTCATTTAAAGAGAGAGAGGACTGTTTGCTATTTTGGGTTGCACAATGACTTGTCTGAGGTATGTGTTTAGTGAAATTAGTTTTGTCTAATGAGAGAACTGAGTCATGTAGTTGTAAGCATCAAATCAGTTTGTAATAACATTGAGGCTTAGCTAAGGATGTCAGATCTGTCTTCAGAAATCAGCATCTTTTTTGAAAATTGATATATCTGTTGGTTGATCTATTACTATCTATCTATCTATCTATCTATCTATCTATCTACTTACCTATCCACCCAACTGTGGCATAACAAAAACAATAAACGTATATTGAGTCTTTGCCCCTGTATCCTGTCATATAACTCCTAAAATCCTTGGGCTCTCAGATGTGATAAGTGTCTTTCTGGATGCTAACAGGATGACTGGTGCCTGTGGACTCCTGGCTAGCCTCAAGATGGGGACTGGTTTCCAGGAAAAGCACCCATATGATTAGAGGGTTAGAAACTTCAGCCCCAACTTCTGGCCTCCAAGGAGAGAGGGGCTGATGATTGATCCAATCACCAATGGCAATGGTTTAATCAATAATGGTTACATAATAAAGTCTCCATAAAAATCCAAAACAACAGACTTTAGGGAGCTTCTGGGTTGTTGAACACTTGGAGAACTGAGAGTGCAGCTTCCTCAGAGGGCACAGATGTTCCATGCCCCCTTTTGTATACCTTGTCTATGGATCTCTTCCATCTGGCTGTTCCTGGGTTGTATCCTTTTATAAGACACCACTTATAATTATTTTAATTTACTTTATTATAAATAAATTGTTTTCCTGAGGTCTGTGAGCCATTCTAGCAAATAATTGAGCCTCAAGAGGGAGTCATGAGAACTTCTAATTTATAACCACTTTGTCAGATGCACTGGTCACAGACTGGACTTGAAATTAGAATAAAAAGTAGAAGGGTGGCTTTATGGGATTTGAGTCCTCAGCTTGTGGGATCTAATGCTATCTCCATGTAGATAGTGTTGGAATTAAGTTAAATGGTGGCAGAATCAATTGGTGTCTGCTTGATGTGTGAAAAAGACAAACATTCAACTGTCCGAAGTGAGGTATTGAGAGTGGTCTAAGTATAGAAGAAAAAAACAGTTCATTTATTTGCTACGCATTTGATGTCAGATAAGTGGGAATTACTAGAATAACACTAGCTCACAGAAGCATGTGGTTTGGGAAGAGAAAGAATGAAAGGGCAGAGGATGAGGAACCTTAGATTTCTAGGTGGTCACGTGGTCACCCATGGAAGAGCAGCTGTGCTGTGCTCAGTTACTAAAAGTTACCAATGGGATGTAGAGATGGATATGACTCCCAGAGGGCTGGTTCACTGAATGTGTAAGAAAATGCAAACTAATAAGGAAAATGAAAATTAATATGAAAAAGGAAAAATATGCCATCCCTTAGTTATTGTTATTTGTAACAATAAAATGAAGTTAAAAGAGAATGCTAGGTAGGACCTTGATGCCCAAGCTCAGATTCCAGTGCGTCTGAGCTTCTGCCACTAACCTCAAAACTGACTCCTATGGGAAAAATTATTCAAGGACAACAGAAAGTACCTCTTTGACCTCTGATCACCAAGGAGACAGTCAAAGTGGAAGAAGCGGAAAACAAAGAATTTCCTGAAACCAGGGAATGTCATCTGAAGGAATCGTTTCATTTTCTGCATCAGTATCATCAGCTCCTTGAAGAACCTTTCCTAAAATGGATGTGAGAGTAATTAATTTGGGGGCAGTATCTTTGGCTTCAAATGCTACAAAGTCAAAGAGCATGTTTGGATTGATACAGGATCCACAGCTCACTGTGGGAAAATCAAACATAGCTGTACATGATCCAGACACACAGCAGATTATTTCCAAGTGAACAGCTAGCCTGGTGGACTGGATAAAGGCCACTATGAAGTCTCTTTACCTTGAGAAGGACTGTTCACCTTCCTCTATAAATGCCAAGTGGAATAGCCCCAGATGTAGCAATGGATATGCTTTGTGTACAAGCCATGTGAGACTGGCTTAATGATAGCTGGGCTATTCACCTGCTGATTATGCCTGTAACCCAGGTCCTGTTGAGTGCCATGGTTAAAGGGTCCCTGTTTACATGGGCATCCCATAGAACCATATCACTTCAAAACCAAACAACATTTCAGGAGACGTGTAGAATTTGCTGTCTTAGCTTCCCGTCATGGGTCTTACAGATGCTAATAAAAATATTAGATTAATTAACAAAAGAATGGGGAAAAGCTAAGGTGAGTCAAGGGACTGGTCTTAGTAGGGTAGAGATGTCTAAATGATTACTAAAAAATAGGTGAATACCGCAAATATTGATAGAAGAAAAAAAAAAAGAGGAAGAAGAGGAAAATGAGGCAAGGAGGAGAGGGGGGAGTAACAAAACTTATCCCAGCAGTGAGAAAATCTTTAGATGGTTGTTAAGAAGCGGGATGAATGAAACAGGCATTGATGAGGCTAAAACTATAGTTTAAATAGAACACTCCTGAAAGTTGAATAAGCCAAAGGAACCCCTAGCTGCTCCTCTAACATTAAAGGGATGCAAATAAGTTCACTTTATTTACCCATGTTAGAAGAAATTTTTAAAGCTGAAAGACAAATATTGCAATGAAAACTCTGGCCTGTAATCATTTTGGCCAATGGTCAGGCGGATTTATCTAAATAAAAATTAACAAAATAGCCAGAGTCTCTTGGCTTAACCCTTTATTAGAGACCCAAACACTTTGCATTGGGCGAAATGGTTAGAAGATAAGTCTCTGGGACTCCTTGATATGGGAGTATAGACACTGTGGTGCCGGAACTCATTGGTGAAACCCTGATGTGGGCTATGATTAGATTGAAAGGACATACAAATATGTGTTGAGAGGATTCTGGAAATTTGAAGGCTTAAACAGGCTTTATATAAAGAAGTTGTGTCTCCTTTTTCTGAATGCTTTATGGGAATGGATATGATGTCTGGCTGGGGAACACTTCCCTGACCTAGTATTGTAAAATTGAAACCTGCTAATAAAGTCCTAATGGAAGCTACAGTAAGGGTTGATGGAATTCAGGTAAAAGTTTGCAGGAGAACTGGTATGGTTGAACAGGCTTTATGTGAAGTGATTGTAGCTCTTATTTCTGATTGTATTATGAGGATGGACTTTGCATCTCACCGAAGAATGTTTCTCCTGCCTAGTACTGTAAAGCAGAAGGCATGTAAATCTACTCTTCAAGCAATATTAATTGGCCATGGTAAATGGGAACCCAGTAAGATTGACCAAGCCCATGAAGTGCAGAATTCAAGCTGGAGTGCTGATAGCAACAAACTCTCTGTGTGATGCTGTATGTGGAATGTAGCCTGAGGCTTGTGGCAAAAGCCTGTGAGTGGATGCCAGTGATGACTACTGGGATTCTGAACTAGAGAATTTCTGCTTGAGAGACTAACATGCTACTGGACATTAAATGAAACTGACTCAATGACTAAAGAACATAAAATTTATCTTCAAACCTGAAATACCTGTGATGTCTTCAGAGACATCATAGAAATACTCTAATGGGAATGGCAGTGCTCAGAAGAGTCTCATAATACAATGGAAATGGTTTATGCGGGATGATTCTACCTGGGTAATACAAGGTGGAGATACTCACGTGCAGGTCACCTCATTTTCCCTAGGACAGATTCTGGAACTGTGTGAGGAATTGCATTATTTTTTCGTTGCCTGGATAGTGCCCTATAAACAGCTCTCAACTGAACAACAAAGAGCTTTTTGGTTTGTGGACAGCAGTTCCAAGGTGAACAGACAACATCTTGTTTGGAAGGTCGCCACATTGATCAAGGAAGGTAGAAACAAATCAGCTCAGTGGGGTGAATTGCTTGCTGGTTTCCTAGCAGTAATGGAAGATTTGAAGTGGTAAAAGCTCCTGTGTTTATGTTTATAACAACTCATGAGTGATGACCAATGTCCTGGCCATATGATCAGGCAGGAGGGCAGTGGAAACCTGGCCTATCAAAGGGATGTCGATATGGTGTGCACAGTCCTATGGAAATTTGAAGGACACATTAAAGTTGAACTTGTCAGTGCCTGTAAGAAGAACTCTCTTTCAAATTTGGAAGGTGATTGGAAACACCAGGTGAACCTTTGGTGTATTCCCTTAAAGGGGCCACCTGCATCCATGAGATGATGGATATAGGAGGACTGCATCAATGCAGGGACAGGCTGAATGTAGACACTGTCCTTTTGCACCCTCTGAGGCACAAAATGCCAATAAGAACTGTTCTATTTGTCAGCCAAAGAGGAGAGACTACAGATGGCTATGTAACAGATTCCCCAGGAAGAAGGCCTTACATGTAACTGACAAAACAGACTAATGTCTATAGCCCCAGAGGCTGTACATGGGTCATGACAGGAATAGACACCGACTCGGAACCCAGGTTTGCTTACTTGCAGGTAGGTACAAATGTTCAGAATACCATTAAAGAACTGGACAGAAGCTATTTCATCCCTTTGGATGGCCAACCAGCATTGCTTCAGATCAAAGAAAACACTTTAGAGCCTGTAATGTTCAACAATGAGCAGATACTCTCCTCAGAGTAATAGCTTGATAGAGAATTGGAACAGGCTATTAAAACTTTGGTTACATAAAATGAGGGTGGAGGTGGGTGGGTAGAGGCCTGAAGGGTTGGCTTAACACCTGAATGAGTTTGTGCTTACACTCAACATGAGTGGTGCTAAAGGAGTGTCCACATTCTATTTCTCTGTTTTTCTGATGGATCTGGGGAAGAGGAAGTGGGGAAGATGCTGGTATGACTATGCAATATTTCCCAAGAAGGTTAGATGCTGGTATACTGACTGTACTTTTTTTCTTTCTTTCTCACACTACCTCACTATCTATCTACTCCAGTGATTCTATTTCTTTTAATGGAACACTGACTAATACATTGTGAAAAGGAAAATCCCTGAACTCCTACATATCATACCTCTTTAGCATTCCTCAGGCCCTGTGTTCACCTAATGAAGGACAAAGTCAATCACATAACTACCTGCAGGAAAACTTCATGAAGGTGACAACTTAGAGCAGGGAGTTTTATGTATGCAACCCAGCTCAAAGCGTATCAACTGTGACCAGGATTGGAAGGGGAGCCTAGCAGTCTCTCCTTGGTTGGAACAATGTGACGCTATATTAGCATGGCATGTTCTTCACAGAGCCAGTTTGAAAACATTGGTTCTGTTGCTTGTTGGGATAGGACAAACAAAAGTATTTGTTTTTGTGGCTCTGAACGCTTTGGTCTTGAGATACCGGCTGAGTACCATTTGACAGGTTTTGTCCATGCATTGAGGAAATTTGTACGTTTTTCATTAGCAGCAACCCAAGTTATCTTGAGGACATAATATCATTTAGCAGAAAGAGGGCTAGGGTGGGAATTGAGAAAAGTAAAGATTATCCTTCACTCCTCCCAACCAACTGTGTGAGCTTGGACAAATTGCTTGACCTCTCTGCACTTGTTTTCCTCATCTTTACAACAATGGGAATTAACTCATTTATTTCTCATGGCCCTTTTGACTTTAATTTTTTGTGTGTGCTTTTTATGTTGGAACAACTTATCAAGTATAAAAAGAAAGTAACTATTCCAGATTTTATTATTTCTGTGGAAGCAGAAGCAGAAATTTTAACAAAAATATGAAAATAAGGGTTAATCTGAAAAATTTGGTTTAAAACTCTAAATTCCTATATTTCCGAAAAAGGACATTTGGGATTCCTAACTACATCTCTATCATATTAAACAGATTTCAAGATGCCTTTGGTTCTTACAGGAAAATAAAAGAAAGGGTGGGACTTGAAAGAGTTATTTATCATGATTTTGTGTTTATAATTAATACACGTGTCTTTTTGAAAAATTAGAATATAGTCGTAAGTTGACAATCCATTTTTAGTCAGTCTGTAATGCCTAACATCTGTTTAGTGTATATCTTACACATATGTTCACACTCACAATATAGTCATTTTCACATGTAAATAAATACTTTTGTCCAAAATTTAAACTGCATAAGCAATGTGTTTGCCTGCTTTTTTCTTTAGATTTATTGAAGCTCTCTCTACATATCAATACATATAGATCGCATTGTCTTGTTAATGTTTACCTAGCATTCAATTACATGGATGTGTGTGGGAACTGAGATTCACAACTTATCTTCATCCCTTACTGTCTGTGATATCTTAGACAAATTTGTTAACATCTCTGAGGTTCAGTGTTTCATCTGCTAAAATGGGAATAACTACTTTCATGAAGAACTGTTGTGAAGATTAAAAGAGTTCTTGTCAAATAATCGTACTTCCCTAACTTCTGTTTAGAAAAATGTTAGGGGAAAACTGTTAGGGATTTGAGTGGATATACTGAGGCAAAACAAACAAATAAGGCTATCCATGTACAAATAAGTTTAACTAGACTTTAACTGTGTATAATTCACTGTAGGATTTTTCAGAATTTTTATTATGCAAATGTATTTTAGTAATGAGTTCTTCTAAATTTACTTATCAAGGAGTTTTTTCTTTTTCTTTTAAAAATAGCTTTGTTGAGATATTACTCACACATTGTACAATTCACCCACTTAAATGAACTGCTTTTAGAATATTTATAGATATGTAACTATCACCAGAATAATTAGAATACCTTCGATATCCTAAAAAGAAACTTATATCTCTTATTCATCACTACCAACCATGCCTCCATCTCTCCCCAACCCCTAAAAACCACTCATCTAATTCCTGTCTCTACAAATTCATTTGTTCTGGCCATCTCATATAAATAGAATTGTACAATATGTGGGTCAGGGAGTCTTTTGATCACTGAGCACATTTTGAAGCCTATCAGAATAATGATAGGAAGAATATGCTTTACTAAATATTACCTTGGAATATCCAATGTCTGATATGTAGGTGGCATTCTATAAATATTCCTTTCCAGTATGTATTAAAACTCAAATGGTTAGATAGTGATCAACACTGAGGATTCCAAATTATTTTTGTCTCTGAAATATGGGAAAAAGCCTCTTTGTAAAAGGGAAAGGAGGGAGGAAGGAAGGATGGTTAACTAACCTTAAGAATTTATTAGGCAAGTGACAAGGAACTGACAAAGGGGCATCTGAACTGGTGCCTTTGGAGTTATACAACGCCCTCAATTTTTATGAAGAACTCTTTGAAGTGAAACATGAACATTCCTTATGACATGGCCATCCTGGCATATTTTGTTTTGACAGGCATGAGAATATACAATATGGAAAATGGGCAAGGGGAACATTTGTGGATAGAACCTTGGACTAGAAAGTGTATTCACTCAGTGCTATGGTTTGAATGTTGTGTCCTCCTAAAACTCGTATGTTGAAACCTAATCCCCAATGCAATCATTTTAAAATGTGGGGCCTTTGGAAGGTGATTAGATCATATGGGCAAGATTAAAAAGAGGTCTGAGGAAACTCGTTTGCCCTTTCACCATACGAAAATGCAGCGAGAATGCACTATGAGGAGGAGGCCCTCACCAGACACCAAATCTGCTGGTGCCTTGATCTTGGACTGCCAAGCCTCTAGAACTGTGTATACACCACCCAGTTTATGGTATTTTTGTTACACAGCCTGTACACAGCAGCCTGTATACAGAAGTGATACACAGCAATGACAATTCAGAACAACCTCAATTCTATTGGCTTTGTGGACTGTCTTCCCAAAGGATGGTACAACTGTGAAAATCAATGGCAGTTTACACAATTATTTATTTCTTTCTGCCTGCCTAGGGTTTGGATGCAGCACTACACTGAGAAGTGACAACAGGGAGAATTTGGGCAATTTGCCAATATAAGAAGATATATATATATAAATCAATTAATAAAAGAATTTAAAAGATTTGTTATTATGCCATAATTTGGTGGTCATCATGCTAAATTCTTTGTGTTCATTATCTCATTTTTGAGTTAAGTCATTAATTTATCAACAAATTACTATAGATTACCTACTACTCTGTGGTAGGTACTGTGGTACTGTTCTGTACACTTGGAATATATCAGTGAGCAAAAGAGACGCAAATTTCTACCTTAATGGAAATTATATTTTAGCAAAGTTTTCTTGGATTTCCTCTTTCTTCATTCCACATTAAAACTTTTAGATACATCATGTATTTGTTAGCAAAAACTTCAAGACAAATGATGATGTCTTTACCCTGGTGATGCATGATAATCATCTCTGAGGCTTTAACAAGTGCATATGCCAAGCCCTTGCTTGGTGGTGTTGATTGAATAGGTGATGCTGGAATGAATTTAAGCATCTGCATTTTTTCAAACCCCAGCAATTCTGAATTTCAGTCGGGGTGATATTTCTATAATAAATATCTACCATTAGCTCACCAGCGAAATGAAAAGGAAAAAAAGAAAAAAAGAATGGAGCTGTTACCTTCTGCTTCTATGCCTGCTAAGAACAGGCCCCCAAATCTGGCCATAAATAGGCCATGAGAAACTGTCTATAAACAAAATCTCTGCAGCACTGTGACATGCTCATGATGGCTATGACCCATGCTGGAGGTTGTTGATTTACCAGAATGAAGGCAAGAAACCCCTGGTCAACCCAGGGCAGAAAACTGCTCAAGGCATTCCTAAACCACAAACAATAGCATGAGTGATCTGTTCCTTAAGGACATGTTCCTGCTGCAGATAACAAGTCAGAGCCTGTCCCTTTGTTTCCCATAAAGAATGCATTTAGCTAATCTATAATCTATAGAAATAATACTTATCACCATAGCTTGCTGTCAATAAATATGTGGGTCAAACTCTGTTCGTGGCTCTCAGCTCTGAAGGCCGTCAGCCCCCTGATTCCCACTTTGCACTCTGTTTCTGTGTCTTTGTCTTAATTCCTCTAGTGCCCCTGGGTTAGGGTCTCCACAACTGAGCTGGTCTCAGCATATGCCTCCCTAATATTTTGGGTATTGATTTTAAAACCCAAGTATGCTGCTCTATACCAACATGTATTCAACAAACATTAACTAAGTACATATAATGTGTCATATACTCTGAAGGTTACCTACTATTTTAAATATTATGCACAAGCCATTTCTAAACTATTTGACTCAGATTTGGGCTTCATGATTATTAGAAATTCTTGGAAAATTCGATCTACTTTACCAATGTAATAAGTAATGCAGCTTTTCTACTGAAAGATAAGTATCATTTTTTATTTTCCATCAAAGTTTCTAATTTCTGATGAAAATAAGGTTATTATCTCAAGATAACACATAATGTATTCTCTCTACCTAGTAGACAATTGTGCTGAATATCATCTTTTATCTCCTCTAGATCTGTCATTTTTACTCTTCTGTGTCCTAGGACTCTGACCCTCTGTGGACTATGTCAGTAGACTACCATGACCTCTGGCATTTGATTCAATTTGAACAATTAAGAAGCAGGGAAATGGGAAAAGAGAGCATGAGATATTCCATGGCCAATCTCTGCAGATTCACCCAGGCTGGCTTTGTTCCTGAATTGAAAATAATGGCTCCTATCATGTGACCATATGGTCATTTCTGAATCTGGGTTCTAGGAACCACTCATTTCCTTTGCCTATTTGGGCCTAGGATTGGTTATACTCTTTTCTGATTTTACTAGTTCTTGGAACTTCATTAATCCTTTGTAAATTTTCACTTTATTAACCTCTCCACAAATTACCCAATTTAAGTGTGCCTTCTATTTTATGGCAGTGCTTTGACTGATACAGCAATTCATGTGGCTTTAGAATCTGCTAACTTTCATGTAATATACACAAGCAGGCTAAAGAAAGGACTCTGGAATAGACAGAGGTACCTTTAATTCTTGAATCTGGCACTCACTGTATGTTACCTCTGCAAAATTATTAAGTCTTCCAAATAATCAGTTGCTTTGTAAAAATGAGATGACAGACTTATTTCACAGGGCTGTTGTGAATATTAAAAAAGAATAATAGGGTGAAGGGGAATATAGATGAACAAGATAAACTATACATGGTTATTAATAATTGTTTATGCTAGGTGATAGGGGCATAAGGGCTTATTATTACTATTCTTTTTATGTTTGCGTATTTCTGAAATTGTTTATATACTTACAAAGAGGCAATACATTCTTATTTTATAGAGTACTACAGAGGGAACTTTAAAAGTTGAGATTGGCCAAGTATAGAAAAGTTGTCACTACAAAGCTTTGGTTCAGTCTTTGTATAGCTAGAAGATGGCTGTCAAAAGACAAATGGCTTGAACATACATGTTAGAGAGTATAACATTCTTCTGGATAGTAGATGTCTGGCTAATATTTGGCAGCAATAAGATGAATAAATCCATGGCAAGTTTTGGTCAACATATGGTGCAACTCACCATTTAAATAGCATGGATGGTTCTATTCATGATGGTGATGGGGACTCTGTGTGGGTTATGTTGTACTTAGATAAATGTTTCTTCTTCATAATATAGCATTAGCTTAAACCATCTTTGGTATTCCAAGTCTTGCAAGCTTTGCTAATGTAAATTATCACCTCTAATTAACTCCAGAATGTTGGGAAGATTGGGTCTAAGTCTGATGAACCGAAGGCATGATCTTGAAAAAGGTGAATTCTTTTGTCCATGTGGCCAGCCAGTCTTCCCCAGGTGATTCTCTTTGCTTTTCTGCTAGGCTATTCTTCCGTTTGAAACTTCCCATTTTATAGAACATACAAGTACCCCTCAGAAAATTTAAGTACCATTTAAGTCCTTTAACTGTTAAGTGTGGAGTCTAAAAATGCTTCTTCTATCTTATATTTTAGTGGAGAATATCCTTAGTTAGTAAAAAGTTGTTTAACCTGATGGATCAACAATAATGGTAAAAGAATAAGTGCTTCACAGTTTAGACTCACTTCAATCTCGGAATCGCTAAATCTGCCAATTACAATTTCATATGATCAATGTAATAATAATGATACTAGTAGAATAGATAGGGCAGCAATATTAAAAGACATTATAAATTATTTATATGGATCCAAGTTTAGAGTACGTTAATATTTTCACTGTAGTATCAGAATCTTGGAAGAATGAAAAGTTTGAATGACCTGGAATGGATAGTTTCACTGAAGGATAATAGGGAAAGTGACGCTTTCCTGTTGAAAAGTAAAGTGTGATTCTTAGTACTGTCATTTTTTATTGCAAATTACATTATGAAAATTTAAGCAGAGAATTGCCCATGAGCTACAAATGATTGCTTCTTATTTACACTCAACCTGTTTGACTATGAAGTGATATTTTAGAATGAAGTCCCTCATATTGTTATTAACATCACGGTAATTATGTCATTATTGATAATATTGCCATAACATAATTTTAGTGGGAGTTTTTCCTTCAGATCCAGTGATGATCTAGTATAACAAAGAATAATAGCTCAGCGTAATGACTTTGGAACATAATTTTTGTTAACATGCTTCATTAAAACATCAAGAATGTGCTGAAGACAATGACCTCATTTATTTCATGAGATTTAAAAATCCACACCTGTATGTTAATTTAGGTTTGTGTGCCTTCGAAATGATAGTACTTTTGAAATGGAAAAACTAGCTTATACCACATGTAAGGGTAATCAATGGAAATCACTTTATCTGCTCCAACCTCCTACCACTCTCAGTTGACAACGTAATACTGAGAAAGGGGAAACATGCTGTGCTAATTGAAAAAGTGATGAGCCATAAGGCAGTAGACCAAGTAGACTTACATGGTGCTATTCCACTTCCTGATTGTGTGGCTGCAAACAGTTCTCTGTGCTTTATCCAAAGCAACAGGTCATCAAGAGTCACAGTCTAGCCCAGCACAGTGGCTCATACCTATAATCCCAGCACTTCGGCAGGCAAACCTGGGTGAATCACCTGAGGTTAGGAGTTTGAGACCAGCGTGGTCAACACGGCAAAAACCCATCTCTACTAAAAATACAAAAATTAGTTGGACGTGGTGGTGCACGCCTGTAGTTCCAGCTACTCAGGAGACTGAGGCAGGAGAATTGCTTGAACCTGGAAGGTGGAGGTTGCCAAGATTGTGCCACTGCACTGCAGCCTGGGTGACAAAGCATGACTCCATCTCAAAAAAAAAAAAAAAAAAAAAAAAAATCACAGTCTAGTGGCCTGAAGATAGAATTCAATTGAGGAGAAGGGATACCTGTATTACTTATTTTCTAAAATTGACTTTGAGTACATGTATGTAATGTGGGTTCTCTTCATTTTATCACATTTCCCACCACTTGTTTTCCTCTGACCTTTGAGCTGCTTTTGGTTGGGCATCTTCAACAGCTACAGAAACATAAGAATTTTGGGTCATGCTTGAAAAACTTACATTTTCCATCATTTCTACATCTAAATTTCAAAGATTTGAACACTCTTTGCTTTCCTCTATTGGATTTTTGGTGGAATTTTCCTCAATAAAAGATTGCACTCTTTGTATCACAATATTTACCTATTTTTTCTTATGCTCACTACCTAACCACCTCTGCTTTTATGTAACATGCATTGATGTAAACATATGCTTTTAGATTGTAAATGCATTTTAGGGCTTATAATCTTCAAATGGACCCGTTCACTACATCTTGCCATCTTGCACTGCTGTCTGTTACATAAGTGTTGCTTCATCTCAGACACATTCTTAAACCTTCCTATGACAGACAAATAATTTCCCAGTCACATTTAATTTTGTTGATTTTAGTCCTTGTTTCAGCTTAAACACAATCATCCCCAGAAACTATTGTTCACAAAAGCCCATGTTCAGGCATGTGTTACCTCCCTATTGTTCTCTAAACACACACGTATTAATTACTTAGAGTCTTTCACTCTCACAATGATTCTGATTATTCATTTAATGTTTTATAATGACCTCAGCCTAAATTAGTATCACTAGGAAGTACAAAAGTTTTGCTTATGATACGCTTCCTATCTTTCTCCACAATTCCAAATCCCTATTTTTTATTTTTACATAAATGACATTTTCATTACAAGGTCTTTCTTAGTTTGGTCTTTCAAAAATAAAAATTGTGTGTACTTGAACTGTGAACCCCCAAAATTTGAGACAGGTCTCAGTTAACTTAGAAAGTGTATTTTGCCAAGGTTGAGGACTTGCACCTGTGGCACAGCCTCAGGAAGTCTTGACGACATGTGCCCAAGGTGGTCGGGGCACAGCTTGGTTTTATACATTTTAGGGAGACGTGGGGCATCAGTCAATATATGTAAGAAGTACATTGGTTCAGTCTGGAAAGGTGGGACAACTTGAAGCAAAGGCAGGAAGACTCGAAGTGGGCAGAGGACTTTCAGATCACAGGTGAGAGACAAAGACAAAGGGTTGCATTCTTTTGTGTTTCTGACTAGCCTTTCCAAAGAAAGCATCAGATATGCATTTATCTCCTGCGAGAAGTGAGATAACTTTGAATAGAATGGGAGGCAGGTTTGCCCTAAGAAGCTTTCAGCTTTGTGATTTTGGGGGTCCAAGATATTTTCCTTTCACAAAACTATCTCTTACATATAGAGGAATATTTGTAACATGTAAGCATTTTAAAAGACAATTGTACGGCCTTGAATCAACATCAGTGATATCCAGGCAGTATTCACCATGGGCCTTGGGTGAGACCCTGTAGTGTGCTGGCCTCAGGTGTGACTCAGCATATTTCCAGCTATGGTGGCCATGGGGGAGACTCTTTCTGCTTGCCCAAAGGAGAGGGAAGAGTAGAAAGGATTTTGTTCTGTAGCTTGTATACCACCTTAGCCACAGTAAAATAAAACATTAAGCAGAATACTAAAGTCTTCAATCCAGGCCTTGGCTCTTGGATGGCATTTCTAGACTTCCCCTGGGCCAGAAAAGAGCCCATTTCCTTGAAGGGAGAGACTCAGGCCTAGCAGGATTCATTGGAAGCTGACTAAAGAGCCCTTGACCCTTGAATAAACATCAGAGGTACCAGGCAGTACCTGCCACCATACTGGGACAGCGGTGACCATGGGAAGAGATGTCTCTGCTTCAGAAAAGGAGAGGGAAGAGTAAAAAAGACTTTGTCTTGCAACTTGGGTACCAGCTTAGCCACAGTAAAATAAACTACCAAGTAGATTCCTAAAGTTTTCAACTCCTGGCCCTAGTTCCTAGATAGCATTTGTAAACCCACCCTGAAATAGAAGGGAGCTCACTCCGCTGAAGGGAAGGACACAAGCATGGCTGAATTCATCAACTGCTAACTAAAGATCCTTTGGGCCTTGAATAAATATTAGTGGTAGCCAGGCAATAGTTGCCACAGGCCTTTGGATTAATAACTGGAATATATAAGGATCTCAGATAACTCAATAGGAAAAACATCTAACACTCTAATTAAAAATGGGCAAAGGATCTGAATAGATATTTCTCAAAAGAAGAGCCTATTAATGGCAATTGAGTATAAGAAAAAGTGCCCAGCATCATTGATCATCAGAGAAATGCAAATCAACTACAATGAGATATCATCTCACCCTAGTTAAAATGGCTTATATCCAAAAGACAGGCAATAACAAAACTGGCAAGGATATGGAGAAAAGGGAATCCTCATACACTGTTGGTAGAAATGTAAATTAGTACAGCCACTACAGAGAACAGTATGGAGGTTCCTCAAAAAACTAAAAATAGAACTACCATATGAACCAGCAATCCCACTGCAAGGTATATGCCCAGAAGAATGGAACTCATTATATCGAGAAGATATTTGCATTCTCATGTTTACTACAGCACTATTCACAATAGCCAAGATTAGGAAGCAACTCAAGTGTCCATCAACAGATGAATGGATAAAGAAAGTGTGGTACATATACACCATGAAATACCATTCAGCCATAAAAAGAATGAGATCCTATCATTTGCAACAACATGGATGGAACTGGAGGTCATTATGTTAAGCGAAATAAGCAAGGCACAGAAAGACAATCTTTGCATGTTCTCATTTATGGGGGCTAAAAATTAAAATAATTAAACTCATGGAGAGTTGAACAATGGTTACCAGAGGCTGGGAAGGGCAGTGGGGCAGGAGGAGTGGGCATGGTTAATTGGTGCAAAAACATAGTTATACAGAATGAATAAGATCTAGTATTTAATAAGACAACAGGGTAATATAGTCAACAATAATTTATTAGACATCATACAATAACTAAAAAAGTAGAATTGGAATGTTTATAATACAAAGAAATGATAAGTGCTTGAGGTGATGGATATCCCGTGATATAGTTTGGCTCTGTGTTTCCACCCAGATCCCATGGTGAATTGTAATTTCCAGTGTTGGAGGAGGGAACTGGTGGGAGGTGATTGGATCATGGGATTGGATTTCTCCCATGCTGTTCTCATAAGAGTGACAGAGTTCTCAGGAGATCTGGTGTTTTAAAAGTGTGTTGCACTTCTCCCCTCAATCTCAATCCTGTCAACATGAAAAGAAGGCGCTTGCTTCCCCTTCACCTTCTGCCATGATTGTAAGTTTCCTGAGGCCTCCCCTGTCATGCTTCCTGTTCAGCCTGAAGAACTGTGAGTCAATTAAACCTCTTCCCTTCATAAATTACCCAGTCACAGGTAGTTCTTTATAGCAGTGTGAGAATGGACTAATACACAACCCATTTACCTTGTTGTAATTATTACACTTTGCATGACTGTATCAAAATATCTCATGTACCCTGTAAGTATATACACCTGCTATGTATCTATAGAACATTTAAAAAGCAACAAAAAAGGTAATAGTAAAGTATAAAGACTAACTGAAAATCACTCATGTAACTCCCACCTATCTTAAGAGATAGACTATTGCCAGTAGCAGTGTAAGTCCTCTATGTGCACAAGGGACTGCCTCTGCAATAGAGACCATCAGTAGTCTGACCTTTGCGGTAATCATTCTCCTGCTTTTATTTACAGTTTTATCACCTATATGTTTATCCTTTAAGAAACAGCTCAACATTGTCTCTACTAAAAATTGCTGTAGTAGGAATCATTCCACTTATATGATTTTATCTGCTTTCATTTAACATTGCTTGTGAGATGCCCTGATGTTAATGCATTTAGTTATGGTCTATTCATTTTAATTACTATATAATATCCTATTACATACATCACAATTTTTCTTTTACTCAGATCTATTATTGATGGAAATTCATGTTGTCCAACTTTGGCTTTTTATAAACAATGCTTCAATGAAACATACTGTGTATCTCTCCTAGTATAGTTGTATAAGAGTATCTGTAAAGGATATCCTTGGAGAGGAACTGCTGCACCCTGGAATATGTGCACTTTCAGATATTCTAGATTAGGAAAAATCAATTCTACATTAATTCATTTTGCTCTTCATCCTCTTTAACACTTAGTATTGGTAGTTTTTTAAATGTTTGCCATTCTGGTCACTATGTAAGACTTTTCCTTTCTCTCTCTCTCTCTTCCTTCCTTCCTTCCTTCCTTCCTTCCTTCCTTCCTTCCTTCCTTCCTTCCTTCCTTTTTTTTGTCACTCTGTCATCCAGGTTGGAGTACAGTGGCACGATCTCTGCTCACTGCAACCTCCAGGTTCAAGTGATTCTTGTGCCTCAACCTTCCGAGTAGCTGGAACTCCAGGCATACACCACCATACCTGAATAATTTCTATATTTTTAGTAGAGACAGAATTTCACCATGTTGACCAGGCTGGTCTTGATCTGGTCTCAGGTGATCCACCCAACTTGGCCTCCCAAAGTGCTGGGATTTCAAGGGAGAGTCACCACGGCTGGCAGGATTTTAAATCATAGTTTCAGTATGTATTTCCTGGATTATTAGTGAGATCATACTTTTAAGAGCTCTTCCATCATCTAGCTGGGAAATGTCCTCTTTCTTGGAACTTAGATAATGCATGCTGTACATTGTGCTGTTTCAGTGTTTTCTTTTTCTATGTCCTATTATACTTATTTTTATTCTGTACTGTGTGATTCCTGAGGGCAGAATCCAGGTTTTAGTTCCTGTTTGTATCCTTGCAGTTTGTAATACATGGTCACATTAAGAATAAGCTATCCATTATCATTTGCTGAATGAAATCAATGAATCCCTGAAGGTATGGATTGCAAAGCAGACATTGGGTGGGGCTGACACAACACGTTTTAAAGTCAGAGAGACTGGGGACGAACACTATCTCTTGTAGTTACTAGCCGCCTGGGAAAATTTATTCAATCTGAATAAATACTGTTTTCTCCTCTGCAAATTGGAGATAACATTAACAACAGCCTAATAAGATGGTTTTAAAAGTTAAATGTGATAGTTTATGCAAGTTATATGTAAGTCATAACAGTCACTTCTCAATCACTGATAGCCATTATTATTGTTGTTGTAATTATTACTACTCCTACTACTCAGATACTGTTTTAAATACATGGTCTAGGCCAGGCACGGTGGCTCACACCTATAATCCCAGCACTTTGGGAGGCCACGGCGGGTGGATCACGAGGTCAGGAGTTCGAGACGAGCCTGACCAACATGGTGAAACCCCATCTCTCCTAAAAATACAAAAATTAGCCAGGGGTCATGGCACGCACCTGTAATCCCAGCTACTCCGGAGGCTGAGGAAGGAGAATCACTTGAACCCAGGAGGTGGAGGTTGCAGTGAGCTAAGGTTGTGCCACTGCACTCAAGCCTGGGTGACAGAGCGAGACTATCTCAAAAAAATAAAAATAAAAATGAAGTACATTGTCTAGAAGAGTGTGATGTTTGTGTGTTGCCGGTCTTTCAGTGTTAAAGATCAGAACCGAAATACATTCCTTCTCTGCTGAGATAGCCTTAAATGGAAATGGGAAAAAAATATCAGAACTCATTATGTAGAAATGAAATGGAGCAAATAATTTGGATCACTCTTGTTTTACATTATTCAAAAGTATGTGCAAAAGGGGCTGGCCCGGAGAAATAAAGAACATAAAAGGACAAGGACAAGAAGAACTAGGCTTGACTTTTATCATCTCCTTCCTACTAATACACCCAAGAGGATACTGAAGATGCCACCAATTCAACCTCCAAGTGCAGAGAATCCAAAAATTCCAAACTGCCTCATAAAAGATAGCCAACTGTCACATTTTAGAATCTAGTTTAGAGAAATATCACAAATGTGTAAGGGGACCTCAGAACACTTCGAAGCCGATAATATGTTGGAAAAAAAATCAAAACACTCAAATGAGTACGGAAAAAATAATTAGGTAGAGCAATGGCAGCCGCAGGAACAGATCTGCATAATTGTAACAACGTTTTATGGAGAAATGTAAACTAAAGCCTCTAGTGCCTTGTTAAGCCAGTGTCAGTAAAATGTAAGCCTCGATAAATGAGCTATGTGTTTGCCAAGATGGAATCATTGCAAACATTCAGAGATAGGTTAACATTTAGGAATCTGGATTTCAATGTAAACATATATGCTTTAAAATATTCCACAGTAGTAATTGCAAAATGTTTTCAGAGTAGTTACATTTACAGCACTGGTCTCATATAATTTACATGTACTTTTCCATAAAAAACTCTTGTGATGTGCAAATGTAAATAGCAAATTAGAAGCAGAGGTTTACCCAAACAAACCATTTCAAGACATACGTAAAACTAAGCAGAATTTGTGGAAGTAGATCACGTCTCTGCTTAAAACGCATCAATGGTTGTCTTATAACTTACTGAATAAAGTCCAAAAGCTTTAGTGTGAGCACAAACCCCTTCCAAGACACATTCTTGTTCTTCAACTATGTTTTCAGTCATTCTGTACAGACTTCACATATTATGCTTTAGTAATAACAAACTGCAGTTTTGCCTGCTTTATAGTTGATGCTATTTTCTCAGTGGAGAAAACCCTTCCAAATTCCCTTTATTTGGCTAAGTCTTATTTAGTTTTCATGAATAAACGTATGTTTCCATGATACCTACCTGGAGCATATGAATTAGATAAGGATGCCCCATACTTCATAATACACCACACAGACCTTTATCTTTCTATTGACTGCATGGCATCTATAGTAATCTTATATAGCTGACTTCTTCATGAGTTTCCATGCTAGCGAAACTAGGCACATTATGAATTAAGTTGTTGTTGAACTTCATGTGTGTGACTATCAGTGTGAAATTACTAATTCATGTGTGTGACTATCAGTGTGAAATGGCTAGATTCAAACTTGAGCATTTTCATGTTGAGAACCTTCAGGAGTGACACATCTATGGGTATATGAATAAGGTGTGAGAAGAGCAAGTTGAGCTAGACTCTGAAGAGACCCGATTGTCAAGACAAAACTTTTTGCTCAGCTATGTTATTCAAGGAAGTGCTGCCTGCCATAGATTCAATTTTGAGCAGAGGTTAAGACGGTTAATAGGGAAACTCAGAAATCTTCCTTAAACATCCATATTCTAAGGTTGATACGTGGCTGTTCCTAGGCACTGCCAGATGGAAAAGGAGAAGGGGGTTACTACAAACATGTGCTCTACTTCTGCTGAAATTGGCTGATGTCTGCATTTGGTTGGAAGCAGGGAAACTGGTGAAAGGGTGTGATCAGGAAAGGGTGGGTCCATTTATGAGCAGCATAAGGGTGCAAGGGCAAGAGGAATTAAGCTAATACTGACAATAAAAAAAAAAGTACAGAGGTTAGTCCATTTAGGAAGCTCAGGAAATTTTAGCTCATAATATAAAACTTTCAAGGCCACTCAGCTTGATAGCTTTTCATTTTACAAGCCAAACTAACAAACATTATCTAATTTGAACTGAATAATCTTGTGAATTAGATTCAAAGAATTTTGAGCTGATATGACCTCAGAGATTATCTTGATTGGTGTTTTAAGATATATTTGGCTGAAAAAGAACCTCACATAAATATCCAGTATGAAAGCATATTACACTGTGGCTCCTGTGGGGGAAGAGGGCTAGAGATCTTATTCCTGGTTACATGTTATGTTCCATTTCCCCAGGTTACTTCACCCCTGAGGGCTCGATTCAGAATAGAGATTGAGAATCACGGATCTAGCTGAACCATCCAACTTTCAAAGATGAATAAACTGAGGACCCAGAGGTGAAGTGATTTTTCCACAGTCCCACCAACAGATATGGCCAAACCAGGGATCCTTTTGCATTGTGGTAAGTATGAGAAATAGAGGCAACGTAAGTAATCCCATTTTGTCAACGAAGAAACTAAATCTTGGAGTGACTCTATGATGACCCAAGGTCAGAATTCTGACTAATAAGTTCTAGGATCAGAACTCCAACCCAGGTCATCTGAAGTTACATGTAATAGGCCTACACTGACATCAATATTTGTAAATATATAATGTTAATTATACTACCCTGAAATTCACAACCAATCTATCAGAATAAGCTGGAAGTTTTGTACTTAACACATGCATGTTAAGATTCCATCTTATTTCTACAAAATCAATTTTCTAGCATAGGAGCTTATGAATGTGTATATTAGAAAGCTCACTGAACTATTCTCATATCCCCCCGTTTAAGGAGATGCAGTACAGAAGTTTAGTGTATATTATATTATGACACCATTGCTTCCAGAGAAAACTTTATCAGGTAGTATGAACCAACACATATAGACTAATAGTGGCCATCTGGAGCACTGTATTGAGAAGGGTTTTGTTTTGTTTTGTTTTTGTTCTTTTTTGTTGTTGTTGTTGTTTTGTTTGTTTGCTTGTTTGTTTTTGAGACGGAGTCTCGCTCTGTCGCCCAGGCTGGAGTGCAGTGGCACGATCTCAGCTCACTGCAAGCTCCGCCTCCCGGGTTCAGGCCATTCTCCTGCCTCAGCCTCCCGAGTTGCTGGGACTACAAGCACCCGCCACCACGTCCGGCTAATTTTTTTTGTATTTTTAGTAGAGATGGGCTTTCACCGTGTTAGCCAGGATGGTCTCAGTCTCCTGACCTCTTGATCCACCCACCTCGGCCTCCCAAAGTGCTAGGGTTACAGGCATGAACCACCGTGCCCGGCCAGAGAAGGGTTTTGAAAGTGTGTGCAAGTTCAGAGATGTCTATCTTGGGCGTAGAAATGGAGAGTTCTTTACCCTCCTCTTACTCCCTCCATTGATGAACAGAGTTTTAAAATCAATAATACAATATTTAGTCTTTTGGGTTAGTAGACCCAGAACATTATATTTCTGACTAGAATCAATCATAATAGGAGCATTCCCATTTCGAGAGAGAGGGAATCACCTTTGCATCGGCAAGGTTTACAGCAATGGAGTCTCTATTTTATAACATATTCTATAGAATGCTTTTGAAATGTTTTAAATGTTAACCATGCATTAAATTCATATTAGTTTTTTGAATAAAATTAAAATATCATAAACTATAAATTAATTATACAAAATTAAAATACTATAGAACAACTAAAGATCGCTTTAATCTCCAACCTTAATCTCACTTTCCCAGAGATAATCACTATTATCAGTTAGGTAGATTATCTTTTCATATTTTTCTATGCATTTACATACATCTGAAAATTTAATACTGATAATAAACTCTGAAAGATAGATAACGCCCTGTTAGAAAGTATTACCTATCATGGATACTCAGTTTTCACAAGTTCCTCACTCATTGATTTATGCTAAAATTCTATCGCAGATTTTGGGAATCACCTGTAAACGGTAAGAACAAGGTAGCAAGGCTGGGGCTCAGCTGTAGACGATAAAGCCTTTACCTGAGGATTGCAGGAATGAGAGGCTTCTCTGAGAGGCCCCAAGTCGATTTTGCCCTTCTCCAGAGACAGAGAGCTGGTCTACCTGAGGCTGACATGGGGAGGAAAGGCAAG
Organism: Macaca fascicularis; assembly: GCF_037993035.2. Classification (NCBI taxonomy): domain Eukaryota; kingdom Metazoa; phylum Chordata; class Mammalia; order Primates; family Cercopithecidae; genus Macaca; species Macaca fascicularis. The sequence continues at coordinate 52,696,334 of NC_088390.1, forward strand.
GAGAATTAAGTAATAGGCTGATTGCTCCCATTGAAGAATTAGAGTAAAAGCTTGGTCTTTAGCTTCCTGCATTTCAGCTTGGAGGTAAAAAGTATGAAGAATAGCAAAAGTAGAAATTTGAAGTGATTTCTCTTTCAATTGTTGAAAATCCTACCAGCTCTCCAGTTTTCTGAGTTTTCTTAAAACGAAGGATATCAACAGCTATGTTAGTTAGCCTAGGTGTCTATGATGCGGCATGAAATAAAACTTCTTTTGCGAAATGGAGAAAAAAATAAAAACATTTGTTCTTATTCACTGAACCATCAATCTAGCGAAATAGATTTCAGAAAAAAATAATCAGTGTACTCTACAGCATTTTGCATTATTTTTTTGGTCACGCATAATTCACCTAGTTCAATTCATATTTAATCCTACTCAAACCTATTTTTCGGGAATTGCCTGAATGTCAATGGTGATTTTGCGCATTTTACAGTCACTTTTATAAAGTGGTAAGTGGAAAAAAATTCTATTTTCCATTTCCTGCCAGGTCTTATATCTTACCCTTCACTGGCAAGAATGTCCAAATCCAGCGCTTACACTTCAGAGGTGTAATTTGGTTCTAATTTTATTTTTAAAAATTTGCAGATGGAGTTAGTTGCTCACTGTATCATTTTATTTTTTTCTAAAGCAGTATAATTTCTGGAGTGCAAATGAGAAAGATTTGAGAGGCCTGGTATAAGACATAAATTTAGTTAAAATTGTTCTTCTAGAGTGTAAATTATACATCGTGATCCTGATATTCTAGTATTATTAACACAACTGGTGCATAATCTTAAAGTTATATGTGCCTCCACCCTTTCATTTGTAAACCTTCTGGAGGATTAACATGCTGTTCAGTAGTCTACAGACCTGCAGGTCTCTACTCTGGTTGCTTATCAAATTTAGCAATGCAGCTTTTAAAACATATGGATGTATGGATGCCAGGCTCCATCTACACATTTTTGGCTTGGGCATCTCATGTTTAAAAAAGTTGTCAAGTGATTCTAATGCACAAATGATGGTTGGTTTTTATAACAAGGGTAAGTAAAAGTATCAGCCCCACAAAACCATTGGTAGAAGATGCGATATTTGATGGAACTCTTCATTAATAAATCCCTGAACTGGGGTATTTTGCATTTCTTTGTAATAGTTATAGACTAGAATAAATATAACTCAAAATTCCCTCTAAATCTAACATTTGTAACTTCCCCCTGTTTAATGACAGCATTTGTGCCAATCAGCTACAATACTGATTATGAGAAATTCTGGAATTGTGGATTAATTATCCTCTTTAATTGAAATGCTTTCAAGGTGTTTGGGATACATGAGAGACTTTCAATGAATCACTAAGAATATTCAAAATGGAAAATAAATCTACCTTGTTTCCCTTCCCTAAATAATGCCTTTGGATATATATTAATGCATCAAGTTGCATAAACATGACAAAGTTATTATAATTATTTTCTTACTTATCTCCAGACTCTTCCTTTATGAATATATTGCACAACAGTAATTCTATTTAATAGTAACCTAGCAACAACATGCCTGAAGGAGGATGCTATTTCACTTAAGATGGGAAGCTTTGCAATAGATAGACTGCAGAAGACTCACATTCTCCATGGGTTAGGAAATCTTATGGAAAAAATCATCACCTCTTTCCCCCATAAAAAAGTTAGGCTAACTACGAAAGAGATCTCAATTATCTCTCTTTTACTCTTTTGCTCACAATATTAGACATTTGTGATAAAATGCCTATATAAAAAAGACAGCAATGAGCAACTAAATTGTGTAAATTTCGTTTTTGTTTGTTAAAAACAAGATGTATGTATACAGATGTGCAAATTTAATGTGTAGATTTTGATTACTTTCTTGGGTCAGTTTACCCACTTTGACTCAAGCTCTGATTGACATGATACGTGAAAAGTCAATAAACTTACTTGAGATTTTGACTTTCTATCCTAAGTCATTGAACTAGGTGGCTGGGTGGGTTTAAAGATAGTTACTGTCTTCTATCCCTGAGACAATTTCTTAAGACAGGAGGTTGAATAACTCCTGCATTTATGATTAGTTGGAACATTTTGTTGGTCTTTAAGATGAAATGTGCAATAAGAATGTAAAATGTTATTGAGATCATGCATCATTTTTCCTTCTATGACTTTATTTTTGAGCTTGTATATTATTCCTCTTGCTACACCAAAGTTGCTTGTTTTTCTCACATGATAAACGTAGCTTGATATCATCTTTAAAATATAGTGCCCCTGGCAGGAAAGCATCTCCAGAGAAACCTTGTTATTAGCATACATATGGTTATGCAAATACAAAAAAATATTTACACAAAACTTTCTCTAAGGATTTTAAGAGTCTTTACACCTATTATCTTCTGAGTCTTTAACATAATTCTGGGATGTGAATAGAAAGTCAACATTATTACAGTGTGTGCTTTCTTTTTTCATTAAAATCGTCCTGATTTTTCTCGAGTTCCATTTGAGAGACCTATTAGTATTAAGCATTATTAATTGCTTATCAGTTTTAAGAGGAGTTTATCCAATTGTATCCATATATATATAAATGCACATCATGTATTTAATATGCATACAAGTGTATAACATAGCATACATATATAAGCATGCACCTCATGTATTCTGTTCATGTGTGTTGATATTTGTTCCAGAATTATTTTCTGTGGCTTATTAATCATGTTTAGATGATCTGGACAGTTTAAAAGAATTAAGAAACCTCTAATGCAAGACATTTAAAAGAGAAGGAACTTTTCATTGTAGTTTGTAGACTAAAAGGAAAGGATATGAACCCAAATTACAGGTTAAAACAATGCTGATCCCAGATAGAAGGCTCTTTGAATGTGAATGTCGTTGCTCTCAAAAGAGATGTGTTTTGTGGCAGACAATAACCACTTTTGGACTTTTGGTCACTTGATTGTATTTTCTTCTTTCCTTCCCCAGAGAGGGCTGGAGGAAAGGGTTGGAACTCAGGGTGTCATCTTAATGAGATGAAAAGGATGTCAACCACAGCAGCCCTACTTTGTAGACAGAGTCTTACCTGAAAAAATAAAAATTAAAAAAAAAAAAGACAGATAGCATGGTGGCTTATGCCTGTGATCCCAACATTTTGGATGCCAAGGCAGGTGGATCACCTGAGGGTCAGGAGTTCGAGACCAGCCTGGCCTACATGGTGAAACCCTACCTCTACTAAAAATACAAAAATTAACTGGGTATGGTGGCAGGCGCCTGTAATCCCAGCTTCTCAGGAGGTTGAGGCAGGGAGAATTGCTTGAACCTGGGAGGTGGAGGTTGCAGTGAGCCAAGATTGCGCCACTGCAGTCCAGCCTGACAACAGAGCGGGACTGTCTCAAAAACAAACAAGCAAACAAACAAAAAACTACTTACTGGTTTCTTTTACACAGGCTGATACACCAAAAGTGGCTAGCTTATTAAAAACTATCTGAATGCTTTCCCTTTAAGGTTGAGATGGCAAAAATACTCACTTTTACCACTCTTCTTAACACAGTACCAGTGGTCTTAGCTAGTGCAATCAGGCAAGAAAATAAATAATAAACATAAAAATTAGGCAGAAAGAAAACTGTTTATTCTGCAATCAATGTGACTATATATAAGTGTGTATATATAAATATGTGTGTATATGTATATATGTGTGTGTGTGTATACAGAAAATACCAAGGAATTTATAGGAAAAAAAAATCTCCTACAACTAATAATCGTGTTTAGCAAAGTCACAGAATGTCAAATGAACACACAACAGTCAATTGTATGTTTACATACTAGTAATGTACAATTAGAAGCCAAAATTTAAAAGAAAATGCCAAACCAATTACAATAAAAGATGAAATCCTTAAGTATATATCTAACACAACATGTACAGAATCTGTGTGCTGAAAATTACAAAATTCTGATGAAAGAAATAAAATGAAACCTAATGGCAACCTACTATGTTAGTGGATGTATATATTCAATATAGTAAAATATTAATTATCTTCAAATTGATTTATACATTTAACACAATACTAATCAAAATCCTATCAGGTATTTCTGCATATATTCATAAGAGGATTCTAAAATTTGTATAGCAAGGTAAAGAAACTGTAACAACTATAATAATTTTGTAAGAGAACAATAAACTGGGAGAAATCATACTGCCTGATTTAAGACTTTTTATAAATAACTACACTAATTAAAACATTGTGGTACTGGCAAAGAGATAGAAACAAAGACTAATGAAACATAATGGATAGTTCAAAAACAGAGTCACACAACTATGAATAACTGATTTTTGGCAAAGGTGCAAAAGGAAATCAGTGAAGAAAAGCTAGACAGTTTAACAAATAGTGTTGGAAGAATGGATCCTATATCTGCAAAACAATAAATCTCAAGCTAAGCCTCACACCTATATACAAATTAAATAAAATGGATTATACATATAAAACCTAAGACTATAAAACTTCTAGAAGAAAATTTAGGAGACAAATCTTTGTGGGATGAGGCTAGGCAAAAAATGATTAGATAACCAAAATTATGGTTCATAAAAATGATAAATTGAATCTCACTGAAATTTACTTTGCAGAAAACATTTTAAAAGAATTGAAAGGCACACTACGAGATGAAAGAAAATATTAGCAAATTACATAACTACCAAAATATTGGTACAAACAATATAAAAATAGTAAAACTCAAAGGTAAGAAAATAAACAACAAAATTGAAAAACAGGCAAAGGATTTGAGCAAACATTTTAACACAAATAATAAAAGAATAGTAAATAAGTAAAGGAAAGGGCTTTCAACATTATTCACCTTTAGGAAAATACTACATAAAACTAGGATGAAGCCTGGCACGGTGGCTCATGCCTGTAATCCCAGCACTTTGGGAGGCTGAGGTGGGCAGATCCCCTGAGGTCGGGAGCTTGGGACCAGCCTGACCAACACAGAGAAACCCTGTCTACTAAAAGTATAAATTTAGCTGGACCTGGTGGTACATCCCTGTAATCCCAGCTACCAGGGAGGCTGAGGCAGGAGAATTGTTTGAGCCCGGGAGGCGGAGGTGGCAGTGAGCCGAGATCACACCATTGCACTCCAGCCTGGGCAACAAGAGCTAAATTCTGTCTTTAAAAAAAAAAAAAAAAAAAAAACTAGGATGAGTAACTATTGTGCTTACCATCAGAATGATTAAAGTAAAAAAAATACTGACAGTAAGTTCCAGTGAGGATGTAAACCAGCTGGAACTCTAAGGCATTGCTGATGAGAATGGAATATTACATAGTCACTCTAAAAAATAATTTGATAGATTCTTATAAATTTAAATATACATCTATCATATGAGCCAGAAGTCTCATTCTTAGGCATTTATCTTAGATAAATGAACATTTGTTTTCACAAAAAAACTGTATAGGAATGTTTATAGCAAGTCTATTCATAATTGCCAAAAACTGAAAACAAGCAAATGTTCTTCAATGGGAGAATGAATAAATAAACTGTAGTAAATAAAGTAAATAAATAGAATATTATGCAGCAATAAAAATGGAAGAACTATGGATACATGCAACAACTTGGATGGATCTCACAGGCAGTATACTGAATAAAGGATCCAATCTCAAAAAGCTAAATATTATATGTTTACATTTACATTACATTGTCAAAAAGGCAAAACTGTAGTGGAGGATCATTGTGTGCCAGGAGTTGGGTTGGAGGGAAGGGTGTAAATATAAAGAGATGACACAAGGGAGGTTTGTTAGGGTGATGGAACTGGTTTTAATCTCATTATGGGCATGGTTAAATGTATCTATACATTTGTTAAAATTCATAGAACTGCACATCAGAAGAAAAAAGTGAATTGTATTATATAATAGTTTAAAAATAAAAAGAGCATTGAAATAATCAAAATTCATAGTAGTTGCACTTTTCAAAAGGTCTCTTTTCTTATGTGTCACAAAAATATGTAAATGCCTTGCTAGCATAAAAACAAGTCAAAATCAAACAGAACAAAATAACAATGAAAAGAAGAACAGTAGCGGCAACAAAGCACTTAGAGGTAAACTGCATTGACACAACTAAAGTACTGTGGAATTCTGCAATTATGAAGCACAATATCTCTCTTGTATTAAAATATCTTTCTCTTGAGTTTATTGTTAAGAAATTCACCTCCACGTAATCACTTGACCTTCTTTTCTTTCATGCTGATATTCATTTGAATGTTTTGATTAATAAGTTTTTACTCCAGGAAGGTATTCACTTCTTATTTCTGAAATACTTCTTTAAGTTCGGCAGACTACTCATATGCATAGTAATATGTGAATTTTAATGTACTCTCTAAAGATTATCCAAAAGCACTTAATGAATACTCTAGTTTGTGTAATAAGATATTGCTATTCACACCTCGGGATTCCAGAGTACATACATATTAAATAGGAATTAATATTTATGGTTGTTCCCATAATTATTCTAAAACAGGGACAAAGCTATGAAGAAATCTCATTTCTGATGTGCAGTTCTATGAATTTTAACACATGTATAGATATATTTAACCATGACCATAACGAGATTATCTGATTATTGAACTAACAAAAGCCAAATCTAAATGTATCTACTTCATAGATTTTTAGCGGAATGACTTAATTTATAAGGAAGATGCTTTTTTTTTTTTGGATGGAGTCTCACTCTGTTGCCCAGGCTGGAGTGCAATGGCACCATCTCGGCTCACTGCAACCTCTGCCTCCTGGGTACAAGCGATTCTCCTGCCTCAGCCTCCCGAGTAGCTGAAATTAAAGGTACACTCCACCACGCCCACCTAATTTTGTATATTTAGTAAGACAGGGTTTCACTGTGTTAGCCAGGATGATCTTGAATTCTCGGCCTCTGAAAGTGCTGAGATTACAGGCGTGAGCCACCATGCCTGGCCTAAGATGCATTTTAAAAACTCTTCACATGCCCGATGAAACTAAGACTAAACATTGTACTTTAAAACATCTGATTCTTTGAAATCATGCATAAATTTTAGCTTCAAGATCAATCTCTTGTTCCTCTGGCTGAAAGTTGTGTTGGATTATCCCTTATTGAGGTGTTTATTTAATAGAAACCTACCTGAATCTTTCAGAAAAATATTATTGTTTAATATTTAAGGCATTATAAAAGACATGATCTAAAGTAGTTTGTTTCTCATGTCTTCTAATTTAACAAAGAAACACTGCACTAAATTAGTCATGTATTTTATAAATATATCTTTTGTAAAAGCAGCTACTATGTGCCAAGCTCTGAGGAAGGCATTGAGAATATAATGGTTTTATAAGCTCAATTATGTCTCCCTCTCTACCTCTTATAAATTCATCTGTTGAAATCCTAACACTTGGTGCCACATAATACAATTATATTTAGAGACAGGGTCTTTAAAGGGGCAATTAAGTTAAACCAAGGTCAATAGAATGGGCTCTAATCCAATATTATTGGTGTCCTCATAAGAAAGTAGATTAGGATACAGACACACACAGAGAGAGGACCATGTGCCCACTTGAAGAGAAGAAGCCCGCCTGCAAGCCAAGGAGAGAGGCCTCAGAAGAAACCCACCTGTTGACACCTTGATTTTGGACCTCTAGCTCCAGAATTGTGAGAAAATAGATGCAAATATGTACCCGACTGGCGCTGAAGTCAAGTAGTGAGACAGAAACAAAACACTACATGAGTAACAATTACTATAGATTCTGTCTAAGAAAATTATGGGGGCTGCAGCAGAATAAAACAAAGGTACCCGATTTACTTTTCCAAAGGTGATGTTTTAAAGTGAGGATTGTATGGTACGATAGTCACCTGGTTAAATAAAAGGAAAATTCTTCCAGGTAGCAAAAATAACAAAAAACAAATTCGAGAAAGAGTCTGACCCCCTGAAATGACTGAGAAAATGCTACTGTAGCAGGAATTCAGTGAGTGAGGGGGAGAGAGTAGGCTGTGGGTCAAGAAACAGGCAGGGCTGGAACAAAGAGAATATTTTAGAATTCACTGTTTTTCAGCTCATTCTCTGTTACTTTTAACTCACCTTTGGCCTTTGAACACCCTTCTGGGAGATAACTCCTAGTTCTTCTCTTCTGAATTTGTTTTTTAGGACTGCTGCATAGAGGCACGTATTCTTGTGTTTTATTTAAGACAGAATGTTGCCTGGAGCCACCTTCTTCTAGGCTCTAGTAAAGAGTAAAAGGTTAGACTGAGACATTTCAAACCCCTTTCTACCTTAATATTCTGTGACTCTCTGCCCTTTTTTTGCCTCCCTTAATTATGATATATTGCTTTAGGCTTGAATACACACGCAGGAAAAAGACAAATAAAAAAAATTGTTATAAAATCTTTAAATCATGGCTCATTACAGAAGAGCCCTCGAGGTGTGCTCTCATTAGTGTGGGTTGTTTGCGTGTTTTTATTTATTTATATTTGATCATTCGCCTACCTAATGTTTATTGACGGCGCGCTGTATGCTAAGTTTGTGCTAGATGCTTAGTGGTCTATTAACACTGTTCATCTCTTCCTGCTTCTTAGTGTTTAGAGAGGAAAACAGGCACTAAGAAGCCAAATAAATAAACATGTAATACAAATTGTAATCAGTGCTTAGAAAGAAACACACTAAGTAGAGTGTAAAAAATAACTATGGAAAAAACAATTTATTGGATTGGAATATTCTCATCCTTAAAAGATGAGAAGGAATCACCTAGGTGAAGTAGAAACAAAAACATTCCCAGTACAGGAAACTGCAAATTCAAATACCTTGAATCTGAAAGGAGTTGTGTATTTTAGGAGCTAGTAACCATACAGCATGGTGAGGGTGTATTGTAACATGGCATCAGATGAAACTAAAAAGAAATGCATGGCTGAGGAACATGGGTAAAGGTGAAAGCCATCATTCTCAGCAAATTAACACAGGAATAGAAAATCAAACACCGCATGTTCTCACTCATAAGTGGGAGTTGAACAATGAGATCACATGAATGCAGGGAGGGGAACATCACACACCATGGCCTCTTTAGGGGATAGAGGGTAAAGGGAGGGAGAGCATTAGGACAAATTCCTAACGCCTGTGGGTCTTAAAACCTAGATGACGGGTTGACAGTTGCAGCAAACCACCATGGCACGCTCTGCATGTTACAAACCTGCACGCTCTGCACATGTATCCCGGAACTTAAAATTAAAAAAAAGAAATGCATGAACCACATCTCGGCTTTGTAGGATGTGGCCAGGAGTGGGTGGTTAGTGGATTAAATAACCAAAAGTATAAGCAGAAAATTTCCAAAACTATTCAGTGGTCAGGGGCCCATTATTCATTGTCCTTAATAAAACCAAGTCTTCTAAGTTTGTGTGTATTTATTTCTATTTTCTGAACTTTAACTGTATGTGGATAATTAATTTAATTATCTATGCTGGGTTTTATTTAAGCTATCACATTTGTTTTATCTTATTTAATTTAAGGGACTTTAGAGCAATATTCTGTATTATAGGAGAATAAGGAATATATCCCCTTTCACAGAAATAACTTCAATGGAAGAATAAGAATAAAAACAGAGAGAATGCATGTGTGTGTTATTATCCTTAAAAAAAAGTAGCGACTGACCTCTGTCATAGCAGATCTGGTTCAAAGAACCTGAACTGAAACTTGGCTGTAGAACAAGGTTTAATAAAACTCAGCTCTACCTTTTTTTTAACCTGGTAGCTAAAGAAAACTTCTTTAACAAGTAAAATTAAACTGAAAAAGAATAAATCCATTGTGCTCAGGCTTTCTTTTGAAGTTCCAACAGTGGTATAATTAAAGTAGGATTTCTGTAGGCAGCATGCGGGAAAAAGAGGAGCAAATCAGCTAATATGAAAGCGAGTACCTTAAAGAAAAGTAAAAAGTATTAAGATTAAAGTTATTTAAGAACCACAAACTTTTATTGCATGGAGGAAGGTTGACTTCTTTGAGCTTTTGAAATTACATTTCAAAGACCATGGGAAGACATTAATAAAAGAAATATGTGGGATGAAGAATAGAAATGCTTTCTTGGTATCAGGATCTTAAAAAAAAAAAAACAAACAAAACACTGGAAATTCTTGCACATAAAACAATGAAAGTTCTATTTTTGAGACATGGAAAATAGATTGAAATGACCAGAGGACATAAGATATCCTGTAGATCTAGATCAATCTTCCCCTCCCACCAAAAAAAAAATACCCAATCTCAGTTATACGCACTTTTTGGGGTCAAATTAAATGTAGTATACACTCATTTGGGTAACTTAGGAATTTTCAAAAGGTAGAAAGAATTGGCTTGGGCATTTTTACCATCCAAAGGCAGCAACCAGTGACAGTCTAGTATTCCTCCTCCTGTTCACTTTATAGTGTTGAGTTATTTGGTTGGGATTGTGTTCCATCCTCCATTCAGTGTTCTGCAGTCTCATTATAAAAACGAACACTCACCCAGTAATCAGAAACTTCTGGTAAGTCGACCCCAGAGTTACACAATAGTCTGTGTAGTAGACGCAGGGCCATTTGCTTAAAAGGACCTTTATTGTGGACACTCAGGGTATTAATAATTTTTAAATATTTTTTAAGTAGAAGTAACAAAAAACAGATGATTCCTAAGCCCAACATCCAGGGATAATCACTGTTAACCTCCCTACATATTTCCTTTTGTTGTTTCTCTAAACCATTGTTAAATTGTTCTCCAGAAATGTCCATCACCTTACATTCCCACCACCACCAACTGAGTCTGTTTCACTATAGTTCCATTAAGAGAATTATTTTTAAACATTATTTATTCTTTCTCAATTTGATACATAAAATGGCATCTTGTTGATTTTTTAATGCACATTTTCTTGATTGTTATCCAAGTTTAAGTCTTTCTATTTGATGATTGTTAACTGCTTTTCTCCTTTGAAAATATCCTGTGCCTTCTACCTTAATATTTGCTAAGCCTTTTCTCCTGTTTTCTAAGATACGTTTAAGTACAAAAGATGTTAATTCCATACCTATGACAATGCTTTTTAAAGATGTCAATGGACTCTCAATTCATTTTCAGTGTTTTATTACATGGAGAATTTAAAATATGTTAAATTTTTACATATTCAGATTTATTCATCTTTTCCTTATATGAATTTTTTCTTGTTTTAAACCCTCCTTGGACAGCTGAAGATAGACTAAAATATACTAAATATTCATGTATTAGTCTTTTAGATCCTTTTGAAGTTTCATTTATTACAATTCTTTTTATTTGTGAATGCATTTATCACAGAAGTATTAAATAAATATGCTTTTATTGAAGAAGATCAAGAAATATATCTTTTGAGAAAACATGACTTTTCTCTTGCTTTCATCCCCCCACCACTTTTTCTATCCCAAAGTAATAAACAAAGCTAACATGTTGATGTATACAATAACTCATTTTTCTTCATATTTATACATGTGCTTACCCACACTTATATACAAAACTACACATTTACATAAATATTATACTATATGCCTTCTTTCCTTGCTCTTTTACTTAACAAGAGTCTTAGATATATTTCTCTATCACAGAATATGTTATCTTTATTATTTTTAACAGCTGCATAATATTCCATAATATGGATGTACTGCACACTTAAATAATTATTTAAATAATTTATAGTACATCCGTATTATGAAATACATACCATACATTTAAGGGTAATGATATTGTTTTCATTTGGTTTTGTTAAGAAATTTTTTTTATAATGAGCATTATTTTATTTCCCTCTTTGTATATACATGTGAGTATGTCTTTCATTCGTGTTCTTAGAATCAGAATTGCTATGCCAAATGAAACACGTTTTATTTTTACTAGTTGTTTTAGTAGTTTTAATACATAATATTCATACATATTTATGGGGTACATATGATATTTAATTACATGAGTAGATTGTGTAATAATCAAGTGAAGGTATTTGCTGTATTCATAATCTCAAATATTTATCATTTCTCTGTATTGGAAACATTTAAAGTTCTCCCTTCTAACTATTGTGAAATATACAACACATTGCTGTTAACTATAGATGCCTTACTCTGTTATCAAACACTGGAATTTATTCCTACTATTTAGTCATATGTTCATACTTATTAACAAACCTCTCTTCATCTACCATCATCATGCACAATCCTTCTCAGCCTCTGGTATGTATAATTCTACTCTCTACCTCCATGAAATCAACTTTTTAAATTTCCACATATGAGTGAGAACATGAGAATATATGACATTTATTTTTTTGTGCCTGGCTGATTTCACTTAATGTAATCACCTCCACTTCCATCTATGTTGCTACAAAAAAAATGATTTCATTCCTTTTTATGGTCAAATAGTATTCCATTGTGTATATATGCCACATTTTTTTATTCATTTATCTGTTAATGAGCACAGGTTGATTCTGTATCTTTGCTATGGTGAGTAGTGCTGTGGTAATCACGGGGGTGCATGTATCCCTTTAATATACTGATTTCTTTTTCTTTCAGTAAATACTCAGTAGTAGGATTGCTGAATCCCACTGCTGAATCCCATTGCTGAATCCCATAAAAAAAATGGTAATTTTATTTTTAGCTTTTTAAGAAATCTCCATACTGTTTTCCAGGGTGGCTGTACTAATTTATATTCCCACCAACGGTATAATAGTTCCTTTTTCTTTGCATTCTTGCCAGGATACATCATTTTTTTTTTTGTCTTTTTATGATAATCATTCCAACTTGAGTAATATGATATCTCATTGTGGTTTTCACATGCATTTCCCTGATGATTGGGGATGCTGAGTGTTTTTTAATATACTCATTGGTCATTTGTATGTATTATTTTGAGAAATATCTATCTATTCACATCCTTGGACAATTTTTTAGATGAGATTATTTACTTTTTTCCTGTTGAGTTGTTTGAGTTCCTTGTATATTCTGGATATTAGTAACTTGTCAGATGAGTGATTTGCAGATATTTTCTTACATTCAATAGATTTTTCTTTCCATTCTGTTGTTTCCTTTGCTCTGCAGAAGCTTTTTAGTTTAATATGGTCCCATTTGTCTATTTTTGGTGTTGTTTCCTGTGTTTTTGAGGTCTTAGCTGTGACTTCCAAATCTTTGCGTAGTTCAATGTGTTTCCTCTATGTTTGCTTCTAGTAGTATTACAGTTTATTATATATGTTTAATGTTTTAATCCATGTCACATTCATTTCTATATATGGCGAGAGATAGGGGTTCAATTCTATTTTGTACATGGATATGTAATTTTCCCAGCACCATTTTTTGAACAGACTGTCCTTATACCAGTGAATGCTCTTGGTACTTAGTCAAAAATCAGTTGGGTCTAAAATGTGGGTTCATTTCTGGTTTCTCTATTCTGTTCCTTTAGTCTATGTGTCTGTTTGTATGCTAATACCATGCTGTTTTGTTTACTAAGGCCTTGTAACATATTTTGAAGTCAGACAGTGTAATACCTTCAGCTATGCTCTTTTTGCTTAGTGTTGCTTTGATTATTTGGGCTCTTTTTTGGTTCCATACAAACTATAGAATTGCTTTATTCCATTTTTATGAAAAATGACATTGGTATTTTGACAGGCTTTGATTAAATCTTTAGATTGCTTTGGGTAGTATGGTCACTTCAATGATGTTACTTCTGACCCATGAGTATGGGATGTCTTTCCATTTGCTTGTATCATCTGTAAACTTTTCAACGGTGTTTAGTATTTTTTTTTGTTTGTTTGTTTGTAGTAGAAGTCTTTTACCTTTTAGGTTAAATTTATTCCTAGGTACTTTATATATTTTTGGAGCTATTGAAAATGAAATTGCATTCCTAATTTCTTTTTCAGCTAGTTTACTCTTAGTGTGTAGACGTGCTACTGATTTTTGTATGTTGATTCTGCATACTGCATCTTTACCAAATTTATTAATCAGATCTCAGAGTTTTCAGGATTATTATTGATATTTGAGAACTTGTACCTGCCATTTTACTGATTTCTGGTTGTTTTGCATATCCTTTATTCCTTTATTTCTCTCTTATTGTTTTATTGTGGTTTGGTGGGTTTCTGTAGTGGTAACATTTGAGTCTTTTCCTTATTTTTGTTGTTACTCTACCACTGGGTTTTATGCTTTTGTGGATTTTCTTTTTTTTTACAATTGTGTATAGAATTTCTTGAACACAAAGCTTAGAAATAGCCACCTGGAAACATCAACTCTAAATGAATGGGATCAGCGTTCCAAAGTAGAGACATTAGGATTTCACACACATAGGGAAAGACAGAGAAACCTTAGTAGAATCACGACATTTTCCATTCAAGAGTAGTGCATAGGTTGCAGCAACTTGATTAGTTACAGATTAATACACTTCAAGGAAGGTTACTTTATCACTCTATAAGAAGGAACAATGATCCCAGGTGGTCTTATCTTTGGGGCTGCTTAGTCTTCCTAGTTATTTACAGGAAAATTCTTAGAAGTTGAGCCTGCATACCACTGGAATCAGGTTACATGGCCACATTCCTCTCAAGGCTCAGAACTACCTAAAGGTCCATAGCTTTAATTTGAAGTTATTTGATGCTTGAATTATTTAATTTCCTACTGAGATAAAGGTAGGAAATTGCTGTTTGTCTTTCAAAGAGAGCTCCCAAATTTTTCAGAAATACATCCCTGGGTCATTAAGCTGAAAAAAAGGTTTAGTTAGTTTCTAAAAAGAAATACAAAGTTAGCCGGTCATGGTGGCTCACGCCTGTAATCCCAGTTACTTGGGAGGCGGAGGCAGGAGAATCACTTGAACCAGGGAGACAGAGGTTGCAGCAAGGCGAGATGGCGCCTTACACTCCAGCCTGGGTAACAAGAGAAAAACTCCGTTAAAAAAAAAAAAAAAAGAAAGAAAGAAAAGAAAGTAAAGAAAGAAAGAAAAAGAAAAAGAAAAAAAAAACTCAGAAGACAGAGAAAATGCATTCACAAATTTTCTAAATAAATGTCCTAAGAAAAGAGACAAAATGAAAGAAAATCTTTTATTTTTTAAAAAAAGGAATTATATCTCTCATTAATTTGGTTGTTTGTTTGAGATGGGGTCTAGCTTTGTCATCCAGGCTGGAGTGTGGTGGCAAGATCAGAGCTCACTGCAGCCTCCAACTTTCTAGCTCAAGCGATCCTCCGACCTCAGCGCCCCCAGCAGCTGGGACCACAGGCTTGCACCACCACACCTGGCTGATTTTTCTGATTTTTAGTAGAGACGAGGTCTCACTATGTTGCCCAGGCTGATCTAGAACTCCTAGGCTCAAGCGATCCTCCCACCTCGGCCTCTCAAAGTGCTGGGATTACAGGTGTGAGCCACCCCCTCTGCGGCCTGACTTTATTTCCATGAAAAATGAAATATTCCTTCACCTCCTTTGTGTAATTGGCAGTTTTGCATGTCACCTTTCAGTTTCCATTAACCACTCAAACAACACAGGACCTTGCCTAATTTAATAAGCCATTCTAATTGTCAGTCCCTGTTGGAACCAGCGCCCCACTCCACTCCTTTACCAAGGTCCCTGCCCCTCTCCCCCGCCCTGCCCCAAAAGAGGGGAGCTCGCCCTGCAGGATGAGTGACTCTGCCTGCTGAAACAAAGCGCTTTGCATTAACACCATTTTCAACTTAAGAGGAAAAACGATTCAGCGTCCAGCACAGGTGGCCCACTACAATATGTTGTTTTACCTTCCATTGTTTGAAATATTAACTTAAAACGTACAGGAAGCATCCCTGTGATATTAGGGGTAATATCACCGCACATCAGAAACAATCCGCCAATCAGAACCCGGAGAATACAGTCCCGGAGGGCAAGAGGATGACAGCAGGCGACATCCCGGGCCAGGCTGAGGAGAAAGCCAGGACGCGCCCCCTCCAGGACCTGCCCTTCAGAACAACACCCCTTCCAGACCTCGCCCCCAAGATGGCGATCACGCTCTGGCCCCGCCCCTTCCTGCTGTCTGGCCAGGACCCCAGGCAGCCTCCTTCTTCTTGCCCAGCCCTAGTCCTGTTCAAGGCCCCGCCCCTTCTAACCAGGCCCCGCCCCCACAGCAGCCTCCACCCTCCCGTAGCCAGGCGTGGGGCTGATCTACCTGCCTTGGCCTCACAAAGTGCTGGGATTGCAGGCGTGAGCCACCGCACCCGGCCCAATCTTCTTTTTTCTTTTCTTTTTTTTTTTTTTTTTAAGGTGGAGTCTCGTTCTGTCACCCAGGCTGGAGTGCAGTGGCGGGATCTCGGCTCACTGCAAACTCTGCCTCCCGGGTTCACGCCATTCTCCTGCCTCAGCATCCCGAGTAGCTGGGACTACAGGTGCCCGCCACCTCGCCCGGCTAATTTTTTGTATTTTTGGTAGAGACGGGGTTTCACCATGTTAGCCAAGATGGTCTCCATCTCCTGACCTCGTGACCCACCCGCCTCGGCTTCCCACAGTGTTGGGATTACAGGCGTGAGCCACCGCGCCTGGCCCCCAGTCTTCTTAACATAAACATTTTAATATCAATTAACGTTTGGACTCAATGTTAAGTCAACTTAATCTCAAGTCAATGCTGAAGGCTCTAACGTCAATTAAAGCTTTATGATTTTCTATAGTCATTTTATTTGGAACAATTCTCTCAAAAATGAATTTTCTGATGTTCTGCAAGGATTAACCTCAGACTGAAGACTGCCACACATATGACATTTGTAAGATTTCTGTCCAGTATAGATTATCTGACATCTAATGCGGTGTGAACATGAAGTCAAGACTTTGCTACAGTCATCACACTTGAGGTTTCTCTCCTGTATGAATTCTCCTATGTTTTGCATAATATGAAACTTGCCCGACGACCTTGCCACAATCACGACATTTGTAGGATTTCTCCCCAGCATGAGTTTACCGATGAACTGCAAGGTATGAACGATGTCTGAAAAATTTGCCACATTTACTACACTTGTAAGATCTCTCTTCATTATGGATTCTCGAATGATTTGCAAAGGTTGTAGCAAGACTGAAGAATTTGTGAGAATAATTACATTTGTAAAGCTTCCCTATGCTGTGGATTGCTTGATGATGAATAAGTGTGGACTGCCCACTAAAGGCTTTGCCACACTTATTACACTTGTAAGGTTTCTCTCCAGTGTGACGTCTATGATGGCATACAACGGATGACATCCAACTGAAGGTCTTGCCACACTCATTACAGGCTTGTAAGGTTTCTCTCCAGTATGAACTCTCTGATGTTGTGCAAGGTTTGATTGTTGATTAAAAATTTTCCTACATTCATTATACTTGTAAGATTTGTCTCCAGTATGAATTGCCTTATGAATTACAAGGGCTGAATTTCAAGTGAAGGTCTTGCCACCCTCATTACACTTGTAATGTTTCTCTCTAGTATGAAGTCTACGAAGGCCTGTAAGAAATGACTTCTGACTGAAGGTCTTGCCACACTCATTAGACTGTAAAGTTTCTCTCCAATATGATGTCTATGATGACATGCAAGGTTTGCTTTTTGACTAAAAACCTTGCCACATTCATTATATGTAGAAGGTTTCTCTCCAGTATGAACTCTCTGATGTTGTGCAAGGCATGAACCCCTCCGGAAAGCCTTGTCACAAACCTTACATTTGTATGGTTTTTCTCTATTATGAATTTCTTTATGTCTTTCAAGGTGTGACCTGCAACTGTAAACTTTGTCACATTCTTCACATTTGTAAGGTTTCTCTCCAGTATGAAGTATATGATGAAGTGCAAGGTTTTCTCTTCTACTAAAAGCCTTGCCACATTCATTACATGTGTATGGTTTCTCTCCAGTGTGAATTGCGTTATGCATTACAAGGGCTGAATTTCGAGCAAAGGTCTTGCCACACTCATTACACTTGTAAGATTTCTCTCCAGCATGAACTCTCTGATGTTGTGCAAGGCATGAAACATGCCAGAAAACCTTGTCACAAATCTTACATTTGTAAGGTTTCTCTCCAGTATGAAGTCTCTGATGAAGTGCAAGGTGTGTTTTTCTACTAAAAACCTTGCCACATTCATTGCATGTGTAAGGTTTCTCTCCAGTATGAACTCTCTTATGGCATGAAAGGCGTGAATTATCCCAGAAAGCCTTGTCACAAGCTTTACATTTGTATGGTTTTTCCTGCAGTATGAATTCTCCTATGCGTTTTAAGTTGTGATCTGCAACTGTAAACTTTGTCACATTCTTCACATTTGTAAGGTTTCTGTCCAGTATAAGGTCTATGGCATTGAAGGTAAGACTTCTGACTGAAGGTCTTGCCACACTCATTACACTTGTAAGGTTTCTCTCCAGTATGAACTCAATGGTGGCATGCAAGGTATTGCTTCTGATGAAAGACTTTGTCACATCCATCACATTTATATTGTTTCTCTCCTGAATAGGTTATGTGATGTCTCCTTAAGTGTGAGCTATAATTGAAGGCTTTGCCACACTCATTACATTGGAAAGGCTTTCTGTCATGTGTGCTTCCTGTATTTGTGTGAATAATGAAGAATGGAGGAAATTCTTCCCATATTTATTAGAAATATGGGTTTTGAGACTACGAGAAATTATGTGGGATGTTGAAGCTGAGGAAGCATCATTGATAGACTGGTTCACTTGATTACCAATTTTCCCTTCAGTCTGAAATATGTGAAGTCCAGGCAGATGTAAATGAAAGCTTTATCCAAGTTGATCTTTAATAGGCTTTTTTCCACTGTGCCTTTAATCATGTTGGTCTGTACTACCAGTTAACTCTTTGGTTTCTGTCATGGGTGCTTCATGGTCATTTCTTTTGATTTCTTGCCACTGAAACTCAAAGTCATGAATATCTTTCTTGATTTTTGGGATGCAAAAATCTTCAATGTGATGACTTTCATGTCTTCCCAATGTCCCTGTGTGGAACCCTTTTGTATTGCCTTGCCTTATTGATGAGAACTCCATCATGGATTTTAAAGAGCTATCCACAGACTCCAGGTTTCTATAGTTCTCCAACCTCACTTCCTGTATAAAACCCTCTGCTCAGGGTTCAGGCATTTCCACTCCTCCACAGATAATTCTATAGTCACATCCCTGAAAGTCAAATGTCCCTGAGGAAGAGCCATCCCTGGCTCCTTCTCTTTGCTCTTCTTGGTGGCTTCCTTACATAACATGAGTCTTTGGAAATCACCTGAACTCTCACCTGGACATCTAGATTTGCTCTGGGTTGAGACAGAGGGGTCGGAATTTCCAGGTCTGTGGGAACCCCACGTCACTGGTATAGCAGCAGCAGAGAACTAGGAAACTCACAGCCATGGTGCAACCTTCAGTCCACTGTTTTTGTGGATTTTTATGATGGTAGTTATTGTCCTTTTGCTTCCAAGTGTAGAACTTCTTTCTTTTTATTCCAAGTGTAGAACTCCCTTCAGCATTTCTTGTGGGGCTGGTATAGTGCTGATTAATTCCCACAGCTTTTGCTTATCTTGGAAAGACTTTATTTCTCCTTC
Organism: Macaca fascicularis; assembly: GCF_037993035.2. Taxonomy (NCBI): domain Eukaryota; kingdom Metazoa; phylum Chordata; class Mammalia; order Primates; family Cercopithecidae; genus Macaca; species Macaca fascicularis. Next base: position 52,715,814 of record NC_088390.1, read on the forward strand.
ATTTATAAAGGATAATGTTTCTGGGTATAGTATCCTTGGCTAAATTTTTTTTTTAAACATCACTTTGAATATATTATTTCTTCATCACCTGGTCAGTAAGGTTTCTGCTGAGAAATTTGCTGTTACTCTGATGGGGGTCCTTAATGAGTGACTAGATGCTTTTCTATTGCTGTTTTTAGAATTCTCTCTTTGACTATGACATTTGACATTTTGACTGTAGTGTACTATGGAGAAGATTTTTTTTTGCATTGTGCTGACTTGGGGATCTCTGAGTTTTCTATAGCTGGATGTGTAAATATCTTGCTAGACTTGGGAAATTTTCACTTGTTATTTTATAGAATAGATTTTCAATCCCTTTCATTTTCTCTCTGCCTTCTGGGGCACTGAAAATTCAAATGTTTGGTCACTTTGTAGCTTCCCGTATGTCATGTAGGCCTTGTTTATTTTTTAAAAATATATTTTTCTTTATTTTTGTCTCACTGACTTATTTAAAAAGACCAGTCTTCAAGTTCTAAAATTCTTTCTTCTGCTTGATCTAGTCTGTTGGGGTGATCAGACCCAACACCAGGTCGTGAGGATGATGAAGTCTGGCAGAGTCAAAGGAATGAGAAAAGACAGTTTGAGAGAGAAAGTGGGTCCAGGGGGCCAACACAAGTATGGAGGCTGAGAAGGCCCTGAGCTCTGGAGGCCCAGACTATTTATTGGTGATCAAACAAAGAAACAGGTGGTGAGAATGTGGGCTTGAAAGGGAGCATTGCATTAAGCACATGATTTACAGCTGTGATGGTTTAGCATTTATATGGCCAATTCTAAAACACAATGGATCTAGGAGCATGAGAGGGCTAGAAGCAAGGAGTCAGCAAGTCTAGACCCATTCCAGAGGCCACGAGGGATTTTATGCCCTGAACCCTGGATTCTATCGAAGCTCGAGGGGTTTTAGGCCCTGGGCTTAGATTATGGTGTGTCAGGGTTGCCTTCCACCCTTTAGCACAGAGCTTGGTGTTCCAAAGGCCATGAGGGGTTTGAGACCCTGGACCCCAGACATGTTCCAAGACTCTTTTACATTATGTCAGACATGCAAGCACTGCCTGAGCTTCTCCCAACGCTCACCTTCTCCCAACATAGTCTAATCTTGAAGGTTTTATATGTACTTTGTATTTCAACACAAAATTTTCAATTCCAGAGTTTCTCTTATGTTCTTTTTAATGATATATATATCTTTGACAAATTTCTTATTCATATCCTGATTCGTTTTTCTGATTTTTTATTGTTTTTCTGAGTTCTCTTTTATCTCTCTGAGCTTCTTGAATATAATTTTTAAATTATTTTCTAGAAATGTGTAAATTTCTTTTTCATTGGAATTTATTGCCAGAGAACTTTTCTTATTTCCTTGGTTTTTCATACTTTCTGTGTCCTTGCATTGATATCTGTACATCTGGCATAGCTGTCACTTCTTCCAATTTTTAAAATTTGTTTTTACAGGGGAGGACATTTTTCTGAAGATGTATCCATGGTGTTGGTTGTATAGGGCACTTTGGCTTTGCATCTGGATGTGTGCAGTAGTGTAGTTTCTGTTGATTTATTGAGCTATGAACAGTGTCAGTGTTGTCTGTGATTTCCTTTGTGGCTTAGGGCACAGTTGTTATTGGGGCCTGTTATAAAGTTCTGCTGGGATAGGGCATCAGTTGGGCCAGTCCTTGGGGCCCAGTGGTGGCAGTGGCAGGTCAAACATGCCTGTCCTTGGACTTCAGGACACTGTTTGCTGGCCCTGGTGTTAATGGGTGCAGGTGTGCCAATTCTTAGGTTTTCAGGCAGTCTGCTTGGTACCAGCAGTGGCAAAAATAGGTCAAGTTGGTTGGTGTGTTCTTGGGGCCTGGAAAGTGGGACTGGCATGGACAGTGGCAGTAGCAGTCACGGGACAATCCTCTGTCTTCCATTCATTTCACATTGTTGTTTGTTTGTAGTGGATTTGGTGGGGTTGGTGGGGCAATCCCCAGGCTGCAGGTGATACATGCAGGTTGGTGCAAGTTGTGGGATGGCAGGTTGAGTCAGCTTGTCCTCAGGCCCCAGTCAGACTGTTCAGGTCCCAACAGTGGTTTATAGGTTAGGGTGATCCCTAGGCTTCAGGAATGTTCTAGAGAACTGGGCATTTTTTTTGGGGGGGGGGGACAATAGAGCTAAACCAGGTGAAACTATCCTTAGGCCTTCCAGTGGTACCCATAGGTGCTAGCCGTGGTAGGCAGGAACAAGGTGATCTCCACACCCCCAGTGAAATATTAGGTGGGAATGGCAGCAGCTTTGGTGTGCCCCTGTTGCTGGAGAGTATAAGGTTGCTTTCAGTAGCAGCAGCCAGAAACAAGCAGCTGAGGAGTACATGCTTTGGCCCTAGGTGGCAACTGCAAGTAGGGTAGCCTTTCCTCAGGGCACTTGTAAACACATGGTGGCTCTGCTGCCAGGGGTGGTGGGGCTTGCCGCCAATGGCTTATACTTTAGTCCTGAAAGCAACAGCCATCATTGGCATGCAGGGATCTAGGGATGCAGAAGTGCAGAGACTGTTGGAACACAAGACAGGACGTACTCTGGTATGGGCTACACTCTCAAAATGATGCGTTGCTGTAGATGTTTATGCCTCAGGGAGTGTGTGAGCTCCAGGCTCCTTACATTTTTCTTAGGGCTTGCAGAGGTTAAGGGGATTTCTGGTGGCTAAGATCGCAGCAGTCCATGGTAGGAATGTGTACCACTAGAGGTCACTCACTTACATTATAACCTCATTTGGGAGCCTTTCTAGGCTCCCACCTGATTTTGGCTGAGCAGTCTGCCTCAGAATGCATATTTTAAATGTTTACATATTGTCTATTTGCCTTCTAGAAAAAATATCACAAGCTATAGTCCCACTATTGTATTCATTTCTCTGGGCTATGTTGCATATTTTTAAACTTAAAGTATTTGCCAATATAATGGGTGAGAAAAACTGTATCATTATTGATTGAGTTTAAATTGTCCCGGTTACTAATACATTTAAACACTTTTTGCATTATTTGTGTAAATTCCTTTTATGCAATCATTTGCCCCCACGAATCAGTTATCTATGGCAACAATCATGTTGCATAACAAACAACCACAAAACCCAGAGACTTAATAAAATAATTATGTATTTACCTCGCAGTAGTGGATTGGCAGAGTGATTATCTAGTCTGGGTTTACTCATGCATTTGCAGTCAGCTGCGGTTTGGTAAAGAGGCTTTGTCAATTTTGCCTGGGCTGTCTCACATGTTTGAGGGTTGGTTGGCTGTTACCTGCTCAGAGAGATCATTGACTGTAATGACTACACTGACATAGCACTGCTCCTCATATATCATCCTCCAGAAGGCAATCCCAGCCATGTTTTTATGAAGGAATCAGTGAAAAGAGAGAAAGGGGAAACTTGCAAGCAATTTTTTAAGCCCCTAGTTACATCATATTTTCTATTATCCCATTAACCAAAACAAATTATGTAGCTGAGCCTAGAAAAAAGGATAAGTCAGGGAGTGTGAGTACAGATGCTATATGGGAGAGCATAGCAAAACTACATAACATAGGATACAAATACAGGGGGAAAATGTAGCTGTTTTATAACCCATATACCACATCATTTTTCTAATGATGTGTCAATTTTTAAAAAAAATTATTTTCTTGTTCTTAAAAATTTATTTTTAAAGATATTTTATTATACATATTTAAGGCACGCACCATGACGTTATATGCACTTTGTTTGTGTGTAAAACAGTTAATGTAGTGAAACAACGTATTCCTCATCTCACTGGAAACTCAGATTTTAAGGATTTCTCTGTGTTTTTTGCATCCAGAGTAAAGCAACAGTTGCAAATCTATAAGAAAACGACACACTGCACGCTCTCCTTTCTAAAATAAGTTAAAAAGTCAAAATACTGAAATGAGTACTTCACCAACGAAGATATCCAAATGGCAAATAGGTATTTGGAAAAGTTTTCAGCACCATTATTTCTTTGGGAATTACAACTGCAATAAGATATTATTATAAGGCCACTAGAATATTAACTAGAATGTGAAGCAAAAGGAACTTCCATGTATTGCTATCGTAAAATGGTACACCACTTTGGAAAAGCGTTTAGTCATTTCTTACAAAGTTAAGTAGATGCCTCTTCTGTAATCCGACAGTAACACTCCTAGGCATACACCCAAGATAAATGAGTGCACATGTCCACAAAAATAACTGTACAGAATGTTCATCGCAGTGGTATTCATACTAGCCAAAAACTGAAAACAACCAAGATGCGATGTTAATTAACAGGGGAACTGGTAAACATATGATGGTATATTCACACAATTAATACCACCTGGTAGTAGTAGTATGAACTACTACTAGTGTTATAAACTAATACAAAGAATGAACTAATGACATGCAACAGAATGAGTAAATTTTATTGTGTTTAAGGAAGGAATATAAACATAAAAGAAATATATTTACTGAGATCATATAGCCTTAATATTAAAAAATTACAAAGAGAGTACAAAATAAAGAAAATTATAAAACCATTTATTTTACAAATACAGATGTAAAACATTTGCATTCAAATTTCAAGAAATCAAAGTTCAGCAACATAAAAACAGAAAATAATTAAAACAATACAACACTATGATCAAGGGAAGTTAATTCTAAAAATGTACATACAGTGTAATATATGAAAATAATACATTTTATAAATGATAACAATCATCAATGGTTTTTAAAAGTATGTAATTTTACCTGAAGTTAAAAAAAAAAAACCCAAAAAATAATATATTGTGATAGAAGTCAGAATAGTAGTTTCATAGGTGGTGTCCTGGAACATAAGGAAAAGTTCTGGAGTGATGGGAAAACTCAATTCATAATTTAGGAGGTGACTACATGATTGTAGTTGAACAACTCTCAAACTGTTTAGCCAGAAGACCACATTTTTATATCCTTGACAATTATTGAGGGTACCTAAGATCTTTTCTCTTAATATTGGTTATATTCATCAATATTTACCATAATAAAAATTAAAGCTGAGATTTTTTAAATGTTAATTTTAAAATAATGAGAAACCCATTGCACATCAATATAAACAATGCTTTTATTGAACAAAATAACAATATTTTCCAAACCAAAGAATAGTTAACAAGAGTTAACAAGAAGAGTGATGTTACTTCCCCCTTTGTACATTTAACCTTTGGCTATTATCTTAAGACTGACCTGAAGACATTTTTGTTTTCCTCATTCTAGTAGTTATCTAGCAATTATCAAAAGTAGTTATGCTAGTTTTACATGATACCCTTTCAGCCTTTACAAAATAATTATTTTTGCCATTAATCCATTGATCTAATGCATGCTTTTCAAATATTAAATTACATCATATTTTGGAAATAACTTCATGTGGTCATGGTGTTTTATTATTTTAATTAATTTCTGGTTTATTTTGCTGAGTTTAATTTTGTGAGATTGGGTGTAAACACTTTCATCTATATTTATAAAATAAATTGTTTCATAATTTTATTTATTTTGTACTACCTTTGTATTTTTTTTTTTTTTTTTACCTCAGGGTCATATGATTTCAGCAAAATGAATTAAAAACATTTTAATTTTTAAATGTTCTGAAATAGTTTATGTAGCATGAAATTTTTCTGTTCCTTAAAAATGTGAAAGAAAATATTTATATGATAACTTCCATCTAGTGTCTTTATTGAAGGTATATTTTTTCATTTGTTTTAATGATAATGAGTTATTTTTCATTTTCTAGTTTATTGCTACATATATACATATCTTTATGTATTCACATTCTATATTTCTTCTTCTACATATTGCTTACTTGCAACTGTGTTTTATATTTAGCTGTGGGATATACAACTCAATTTATTTTTGTCTTTTAAAAAGCAAACATGGATTAAATTTTAACTTGTTACTAGTGTCATGTTTTAACACAAGTACCTATTTTTTCTTATCATGTACTCTCAAGGAAGATCTGCATCTCATCTAACTTCTTACAATAACTTTTTCTGAAAGTATTACTAGGTTTGGATTAAATAGAATATTACTATACACATTATCTGTCTCTCTTTCCATATATCTTTGTTTTAGTATCAAAAGTATCTTCCATTTCACTTTTTTTACTTCTTTTTCTTACTATGTTCTAATCTTTAAATTTCAAATCACAGTATTATAGTATAATTCTTGGAATATGCCCAATATTTTTTAAAATGCAATTGTTTGAAACTTGTGCTTTATACAGTCTTACTACTAGGAACCTTATTATTTTTGGTTTATTGCTGAAGTAAACACACGGCATATCAGATATTGAATTTGGCAGATTTCTAACTAAATTACCCTGTCACCATGTTGCTGGAGATCCCATATTCATTGACTCGGTCCACTGCTACATAAAGTAATATAGTTATACAGCAATAAAATGACAGAATAACAGATGGATAATCTATTAGCAGGAACATCAGAGACTAAAATAGGAGTGCCAGTGGTGCAGTGGTGCCAATCCTGTAGTCAGAAGAATGCTGGAGAAAATATAACTTCAAATTCTGGAGTTAAGCAAGTAGAATCTCAATTATTCAAAAGTGGGAAAAAGTCAGAACATATTCCAGTATTTTAGCAGAAGCTACAGATTTCTAGAGGTTATCATTAAATTAAAATAATTGAGTATGAAGTACTTGCCCGCCCATGAACAAATGAAGTAGAATGGGTAGTATTGCTAGCAGAGATATTGAGAGTGAGACTTTGGAGTCAGACAGAGAGCTTGATGATGTTTGATTCCCATCTTTTGATAGTTGGGTAACTCTAGACATTACCTAATCTCAGTTTGCACATTTTACTAACATCTACTTCATAGGGATATGGGGAGGAGCTAGATAACAGATGTAAAACATTTAACAAACTGTTGTTGGTTAGTAAATGTCAACTCAGTGGTAGTTGTATTATTCTAATAGAAACGTTTAAACTAGAAAGCTATGAAGCTATGAAGTTAGAAGTCTGACTCATATCCTTGCATTCCTTTTAAAAGATATTATGTAGTCTGGTATGAAATTATATAAAACGGTTCTTTTTTTTTGTTTGTTTGTTTGTTTTTGTTGAGGCAGGGTCTTGCTTCATTATCCAGACTGGAGTGCAGTGGCATGATCATGGCTTGAACCCTTGGGCTCAAGTGATTCTCCTGCCTCAGCTTCCCATGTAGCTATGACCACAGGCATGCCTCACCATGCTGAGTTATTTAAATTTTTTCTTTTTTGTAGAGACAGGGGTCTCGCTATGTTGCCCAGGCTGGTCTCAAACTCCGAGTTTCAACCAATCCTCCTGACTCCCAAAGCACTGGGATTACAGGTGTGAGCCACCATACCCAACATAAAATGGTTCTTACAGAATTTTTAGTATTTGATGTATGTACGTACACCTTTGAAACTAGTCTTAAGAGTAAGACTCATTGCACATTTTATCTTAAAATCGTTTTTTAACAGGCTTCATTTTTAGAACAGTTTTAGGTTCACAGCAAAATTGAGAAGAAGCTGCAGAGATTTCCCTTATACCCCTTGACACCCTCTTCCAACACACGTGCATAGCCTCTCCCACATAAAATCTCTCACCATAGTGGTACATTTCTTAAACTTGATATACCTACACTGACATATTATTATTGCCCAAAGTCCAGAGTTTACATTAGAGTTCACACTTAGTGGGTACATTCAGTAAGTTTTAACAAATGTATAATGACATGTATACACCACTCTAGTGTCATACAGAATATTTGCACTGCTCTAAAAACCTTCCATGCTTTTTTTGCCTATTATTCCATATTTTCCTTATCTCTTGGAATCCCTTTTTTCTGTTGTCATAGTTTTGCCTTTCCCAAAATGTCAAATGATAGCTTTTTTGAGTTTGTTTCTTTCACTTAGTGATATGCATTTAAGTTTCCTCCATATCTTTTCATGAACTGACAGCTAACTTCTTTTTAGTACTCAATAATACTCCATTGTCTGGATATATTATAGTTTGTTTTCCCATTCATTCACTGAACCACATCGTGGTTGCTTTCAAGTTTAGATAATTATGAGGAAAGCTGCTATAAACATCCCTGTGCAAGCTTTTGTGTGGACAGAAGTTTTCAACTAATTTGGGTAAATATCAAGGAACATGATTCATGGATTATATAGTGAGAGTATGTTTAGTTTTGTAAGAAACTGCCAAACTGTCTTCAGAAGAAGTTGTACCATTTTTTCATTCTTAGTAATAATAAATGAGAGTTCCTGTTGATCCACATCCTCGCCATTATTTAATATTGTTAATGTTTTGGATTTTGGTCATTCTGTTAGGTATATAGTGATAGCTAATTATTGTTTTAATTTATAATTCCCTAATGAGATATGATGTTAAACATATATTCATATTTTTTCTTCCAACTGTATATCGTCTTTGTGAGGTGTCTGCTCAGGTCTTGCCCATTTCTTAATCAGGTTGTTCAATTTTTATTATGTATATTTAAAAATTCTTTGTATATTTTGAATAACAGTTTCTTATCAGAAATATTTTTCTTCAAATATTTTCTCCCAGGCTGTGGTTTGTCTTTCCATTCTATTCACAGTATCTCTTACAAACCAGAAAATTTTAATTGTAATAAAGTCTGGCTTGTCAATTCTTTATTTCACAGGTCATGCCTATGGTACTGCATCTAAAAAGTCATTGTCAAATCCAAGGTCATCTAGATTTCCTCCTATGTTACCCTCTGGGAATTTTATAGTTTTGTGTTTTACATATCAGTCTATGATCCATTTTGAATTTTTTTATTTTGTGAGGAGAGTAAGGTTTGTCTACAATCTTTTTTTCTTCTTTTGTATGTAGATGCCCAGTTGTTTCAGAAAATTTGTTGCAAAGACTATTGTTTATTTGTTTGAGATGATGGAGTAAGAGTGACTAAGTAAAAATGAATTTATAAAGATCTGATGACTGTGATTTTTCACTGCAAATGAGAAAAATCCAATCAAAGGTACTTCAAGAAAGAATTTTACTGATGAAGCTAAAGCTATTCTACATAAGATTCTGGATTCTTACCATATTAATACAATGCTTAGGGAATAGACCTTTTCCCAGCATAAATAATATAATATTTGCTATTATGCTATTGGGATAGGAAATGTTGAATAAATGATTTTTCTTTGTTTGATTGACTGAATAAATGAATAAATGACTTTCTAGGGTGTACAGTTTATGTGGCATGAAAAAGCTGTGAAAGCTAAGACTGGAGATTATTGTGTTTTGAGGACATTTCTATTAGTTGTATTGCAAAGGGAAGTTAAGTCCCAGATAAATCGATGCTTGCTGGGTTTAGGGACTGTTCAAAGATAGATGTTTTGCAGTTTTTCCATAGGCATCTTTTCTGGCAGACCTATACTTAGTATAATGTGTGGGCTTCTGTGAAACAAATTTTGAAGTTTTCTTGAGTCCTCACAATAATAAAAACCTTTGCAAATACTGATTCAGAATTCCATAGTGGGAATGTGAAAACCCTCCTTTCCTTGTCCGTGCCTTCCCTCACACCTAACTACCTATTTTATTTGGCATATAAACACTTTCCTATAGCCCCAGAGACTCCCATTGACAAATTTATTAAACTTGTCTTATCCAGAATGTTAATGTTTCTGTAAATCTTCACCATCTGTTGTACCATCTAATTGCAAATGCGGAGTGAACATAATTCATGATTTTATCATAATAAATTTAGGTAAGTGATTTAAATGCACTTGAATATTCTTTATTCAAAGCTACATGGATTTTTCAGCCTTTCCTTCTCTCCTAGAACTGTTGCGAAGCTGTTATTTCCCATTGCCCCTGTGTCACAAAGGGATTTTCTTGAAAAAGTCACTCTCTTCTTTAGGCTTGCCACGCCACCTCCAAGTGTAACAGACAGTAAATGAGATGCCATTAGGTTAAACCTGAGCTGCCTCCTAAGAAACATGAATAATTGAAAATCTTCACATACATATTTATCTCTCTCTCTCTGCTTGTCAGTCACTCATCAATAGCTACCATTCCAAACATACCTGTCTATTACCCAAATGCCTTATTTGACCTCTACCTTACCCCTTTATTTCAATCTATAAGAGGATTTAACACTGCCCATTTTTTAAATATAAATTTTCTTATTATTCTTATAAAAATCACATTTAAGCTAGTTGTCAAAATATTTCCATGGTGCTATTATTAAAACCACAAGGTTATATTTTGTACATTTCTGAAGTTTCTTCTGTATGTGTTCTGATATATATGTTATTTAATAGGTAGAATATAAAAAAAAAGATTGTTTTCATGAAGTGAGCTGTTCATTGGGAAATAAGGGGACAGTTGGTCTAAACCTTTAAATGAAAATATATTCATAGCAGTGTAGCGCTACTAAGCTCTTTTGAAATCCAACACAAAATTCCTTAGCCAGATCCTGCTGTTCTCTTATGCTTCAAGAGACTCTATTTGACTGAACTGCAAAGATCATCTGATGTCACAGTTGAATCTATCCATGGACCATATCATTTGAGTGATATTATGACCAGTCATCAGGCCTCTCCAGTTCTCTGGGTTCTACTCACACCCTCTATGCCAGTATCACAGAAGTAATGGCACTCTATGAGATTACGACTCTATCTTATTCCCTAAAGGTGAGCAACCAGAGGTGGGCTTGTGTTTTTCCTTCCTGTGTTCTCAGGAGCTAGCATAGGGAGTGACAGAGGAGAATGCACAGAAGTTGCATGTTGAATGTTGAATTAGTACCAGGAGCATAATGAATATATCATATGTTGAATGATAAAAAAATTGAAAATGTCTTTGGGAAGACAAGAAAGCCTAAGTTTTCCAAGTGTGTTTTCTTTTTCTCTGATAAATGCTAAGACAGTGTCAGCTAATTTAGCCAGAAAGTGTGAAAACTTAACCTGTTGAAAGAGTTTGCTGAAAATATTGGTAGGGAGGAGACATCTGACATGTTTGGTAAATTTCTTGCCAATATCTTCACTTTACTTTGGGAGGACATTCCAACAGTGTCCTGTGGCTATGATATTGTACTGCAAAAGGCACTGCACAAAGGTAAAGCAAAGGCCATTTAGAGGTGCTAGGAATTCTGTCATACATTGAACCCTTGATTCCTAGGCAATTAATGTAGTAGGATTAGATTTTCCTTCAACTTTGAAAACACTTCATCAAAAACACTCTGAGTCAGCTAATTCACCTAGATATTTTCAGAGAAATTTATATACAACCCACCGCCTATTTCAGTAAAATCAGGTTTAAAAAATATCTCTAAGTGGATCAGAGAGAGAAAGTAAGATTAAAATGTTAAACAAATAGCCCCACATTCAAATGCATGTGTAGTTTATTACCATCTTAATGTGAGAGCATCGAATCTAGTTATACCTTGCAATTATTTTTTTCAATTCTTCCACTGTGATTCTATTTCATTTAAATATTTATATGAATAATATTTAATATTCATAGAAAGTAATTAGAAAAAGCAGAGTAATGTGAAGAAGTTTGCTTATTCTCAAATCTGAGTGATTTTCTAATATTTAGCACCCACATCTCCAAACCAGAGCCTTTTACTCTGCATAACTCAGCCATGTGCCAAGTGGCCAGCTTGCAATAAAACTGCTTCTTAACCAGCTCTGTTCACAGCTAAACACTTGATAATTCTTTCTGTGTTGCTACAGAGCCCTGTGTTGTACCCAATTATCCTACACTCATGCTGCTTTAGAAGTTATTGAGTGTGGAGCTAAAAAGTGAGGAAGATTATTTCTCCTCTTGTTTTTTGACCTTGTATATGACAACTGCAATCAGAGTAATCTTTCTAAGATGCACTCCTCCGGGGGGGGCGGAGCAAGATGGCCGAATAGGAACAGCTCCAGTCTCCAACTCCCAGCGCGAGCGACACAGAAGACCCGTGATTTCTGCATTTTCAACTGAGGTACTGGGTTCATCTCACTGGGGAGTGCCGGACGATCGGTGCTGGTCAGCTGCTGCAGCCCGACCAGTGAGAGCTGAAGCAGGGTGAGGCATTGCCTCACCTGGGAAGCGCAAGGGGGAAGGGAATCCCTTTTCCTAGCCAGGGGAACTGAGACACACAACACCTGGAAAATCGGGTAACTCCCACCCCAATACTGCGCTTTAAGCAAACAGGCACACCAGGAGATCATATCCCACACCTGGCCGGGAGGGTCCCACACCCACGGAGCCTCCCTCATTGCTAGCACAGCAGTCTGTGATCTACCGGCAAGGCAGCAGCGAGGCTGGGGGAGGGGCGCCCGCCATTGCTGAGGTTTAAGTAGGTAAACAAAGCCGCTGGGAAGCTCGAACTGGGTGGAGCTCACAGCAGCTCAAGGAAACCTGCCTGTCTCTGTAGACTCCACCTCTGGGGACAGGGCACAGTAAACAATAACAAATGCAGCAGAAAACTCTGCAGACACAAACGACTCTGTCTGACAGCTTTGAAGAGAGCAGTGGATCTCCCAACATGGAGGCTGAGATCTGAGAAGGGACAGACTCCCTGCTCAAGTGGGTCCCTGACCCCTGAGCAGCCTAACTGGGAGACATCCCCCACTAGGGGCAGTCTGACACCCCACACCTCACAGGGTGGAGTACACCCCTGAGAGGAAGCTTCCAAAGCAAGAATCAGACAGGTACACTCGCTGTTCAGAAATATTCTATCTTCTGCAGCCTCTGCTGCTGATACCCAGGCAAACAGGGTCTGGAGTGGACCTCAAGCAATCTCCAACAGACCTACAGCTGAGGGTCCTGACTGTTAGAAGGAAAACTATCAAACAGGAAGGACACCTACACCAAAACCCCATCAGTACATCACCATCATCAAAGACCAGAGGCAGATAAAACCACAAAGATGGGGAAAAAGCAGGGCAGAAAAGCTGGAAATTCAAAAAATAAGAGTGCATCTCCCCCGGCAAAGGAGCGCAGCTCATCGCCAGCAACGGATCAAAGCTGGACGGAGAATGACTTTGACGAGATGAGAGAAGAAGGCTTCAGTCCATCAAATTTCTCAGAGCTAAAGGAGGAATTACGTACCCAGTGCAAAGAAACTAAAAATCTTGAAAAAAAAGTGGAAGAATTGATGGCTAGAGTAATTAATGCAGAGAAGGTCATAAACGAAATGAAAGAGATGAAAACCATGACATGAGAAATATGTGACAAATGCACAAGCTTCAGTAACCGACTCGATCAACTGGAAGAAAGAGTATCAGCGATTGAAGATCAAATGAATGAAATGAAGCGAGAAGAGAAACCAAAAGGAAAAAGAAGAAAAAGAAATGAACAAAGCCTGCAAGAAGTATGGGATTATGTAAAAAGACCAAATCTACGTCTGATTGGGGTGCCTGAAAGTGAGGGGGAAAATGGAACCAAGTTGGAAAACACTCTTCAGGATATCATCCAGGAGAACTTCTCCAACCTAGTAGGGCAGGCCAACATTCAAATCCAGGAAATACAGAGAACACCACAAAGATACTCCTCAAGAAGAGCAACTCCAAGACACATAATTGCCAGATTCACCAAAGTTGAAATGAAGGAAAAAATCTTAAGGGCAGCCAGAGAGAAAGGTCGGGTTACCCACAAAGGGAAGCCCATCAGACTAACAGCAGATCTCTCGGCAGAAACTCTCCAAGCCAGAAGAGAGTGGGGGCCAATATTCAACATTCATAAAGAAAAGAATTTTCAACCCAGAATTTCATATCCAGCCAAACTAAGTTTCATAAGTGAAGGAGAAATAAAATCCTTTACAGATAAGCAAATGCTTAGAGATTTTGTCACCACTAGGCCTGCCTTACAAGAGACCCTGAAGGAAGCACTAAACATGAAAAGGAACAACCGGTACCAGCCATTGCAAAAACATGCCAAAATGTAAAGACCATCGAGGCAAGGAAGAAACTGCATCAACTAACGAGCAAAATAACCAGTTAATATCATAATGGCAGGATCAAGTTCACACATAACAATCTTAACCTTAAATGTAAATGGACTAAATGCTCCAATTAAAAGACACAGACTGGCAAACTGGATAAAGAGTCAAGACCCATCAGTCTGCTGTATTCAGGAGACCCATCTCACACGCAGAGACATACATAGGCTCAAAATAAAGGGATGGAGGAAGATTTACCAAGCAAATGGAGAACAAAAAAAAGCGGGGGTTGCAATACTAGTCTCTGATTAAACAGACTTTAAACCATCAAAGATCAAAAGAGACAAAGAAGGCCATTACATAATGGTAAAGGGATCAATTCAACAGGAAGAGCTAACTATCCTAAATATATATGCACACAATACAGGAGCACCCAGATTCATCAAGCAAGTCCTTAGAGACTTACAAAGAGACTTCGACTCCCATACAATAATAATGGGAGACTTCAACACTCCACTGTCAACATTAGATCAACGAGACAGAAAGTTAACAAGGATATCCAGGAATTGAACTCATCTCTGCAGCAAGCAGACCTAATAGACATCTATAGAACTCTCCACCCCAAATCAACAGAATATACATTCTTCTCAGCACCACATCGTACTTACTCCAAAATTGACCACGTAATTGGAAGTAAAGCACTCCTCAGCAAATGTACAAGAACAGAAATTATAACAAACTGTCTCTCAGACCACAGTGCAATCAAACTAGAACTCAGGACTAAGAAACTCAATCAAAACCGCTCAACTACATGGAAACTGAACAACCTGCTCCTGAATGACTACTGGGTACATAACGAAATGAAGGCAGAAATAAAGATGTTCTTTGAAACCAATGAGAACAAAGATACAACATACCAGAATCTCTGGGACACATTTAAAGCAGTGTGTAGAGGGAAATTTATAGCACTAAATACCCACAAGAGAAAGCAGGAAAGATCTAAAACTGACACTCTAACATCGCAATTAAAAGAACTAGAGAAGCAAGAGCAAACACATTCGAAAGCTAGCAGAAGGCAAGAAATAACTAAGATCAGAGCAGAACTGAAGGAGATAGAAACACAAAAAACCCTCCAAAAAATCAATGAATCCAGGAGTTGGTTTTTTGAAAAGATCAAGATGCACTCCTCCAATGGCTCAAAAAGAGACCCTCATTCAAAAGCTTAGGTATCCTCTCTGAACTTCTACAGGCTGCTACAGAATTAGATTCTGGTCTTAGAATTTGATCTTAGAATTCTACCTGTGCTTTCAAACCATGTAAGTTTAATTTGCTTCTTTGTGATTTTTTTCATAAACAAAAGTAATAATTATTAAATCATGTTAAAAAAGGCATTTATCACATTATATAAAAAGTTATATATTGCAAGAATGTGATCCGTGGGTGCAGTTACAGGTAGGTAGAGTTTCCAGCATTCTTCTTTCCAAGTGGGAAACCCTCCTCAGATCTTCCTGTGCATTTATCACTGATGACAGCAAGTGTTTTCTGATAATAGGTGAAACCATAAGCCAAAATTCTTCTACTTCTGCGTTAGCCAAAATTACAGTGGGGAAAAAATACGTAACACAGGCAAGAGTAAGACAATTGTATGTTTATTATCTAAATTGATCATAAGCACCATTGAAACCTCAAGTTAACTTAAGAATTTAACACAAATTTTCATTATTATTTAGGGATAAACAGAGTAATTCCATGAAAAAAACTCTAAATGCCTCGTTTCAGCTGGTGGCATCTTGTTCAGTTACTCATAAAGCTGGGACACAAAATTATCAACCCAGAGAGAAGATTAAATAGAAAATAGCATTGATTGAGAATATTCAGCGTGGAAATACTATTTTTTAATCACACCTGACTAAGAGTTTTTATCACTGAAAAAAAAGTAAGAAGTATTTTGTATATAGGTAGTTGTATGTATTTATATGCATGCCAATTTTATAATAAATTGTACCTTCTTTTCTTTTCTTTTTTCTTTTTGGAGACAGGGTCTCACTCTGTCACCCAGCCTGGAGTGCAGTGGCACGATCTTGGCCCACTGCAACCTCCGCCTCTCAAGCTCGAGCAATTCTCTTGCTTCAGCCTCCCTAGTAGCTGAGACTACAGGCACCACCATGCCCAGCTAATTTTTGTATTTTTTGGTAGAGATGGGGTTTCACCATGTTGGCCAGGCTGATCTTGAACTCCTGACCTCAGGTGATCTGCCCCCATCATCCTCCCAAAGTGCTGGGATTACAGGCATGAGCCACTGTGCCTGACCTGTACCTTATTTTCATCTTAACTGTGAACTCAGCCATTGATCTAATCCTTCGGTTGTTTGCAAAAAGTTCTGACTTAAAACGAAGAAGCTGAATATACCTTATTTCACTACTTTAGTTAAAATTTTTGACAAAAGAAGGGCAATCAGATAAGCATATGGTATTATACATAGAACACAATACAACATATAATACTATGTATGTACTATTGCTTATCTGACTTTATGTATATGTATACATACAGACAGCTAGATAATTTGCTTTAACCAGATACATTTATATCTATGTTGTCTAATCAATGTTTTTCAAGCTACAGTCTATAACCTGGTGGTAGGACATAAAAATAATAAAACAGCAATAGCATGTTTTTGTTTTGTTTTGATTTTTAGATACAGGATTTCACTTTGTTGCCCAAGCTGAACTGCAGTGAAGTATGAAGTACAGCCTCACCGCAGCCTCAAACTTCTGGGGTCAAGCCATCCTCTTGAGTAGCTAGCACTACAGGTGGGCAATACCATGCCAAGCTAATTTTAAAAATATTGTAGAGATGGGATCTGGCTATACTGCCCAGGCTGGTCTCAAACTTCCAGCCTCAGGTAATCCTCCCCCCTCAGCCTCCCAAAGTGTTGAGATTATAGGTATGAGCCACTGTACCCAGCCCCAGTACATTTTTAATTTGAAAAAGAAAGGATTAGACTAGAAATATTAGAGTGCATTACATGTGCTAAGGTAAGTATTGCTTCTTGGAGGTGTTGTTTCATATAGATACATGTCTGCATGTGTACTATATACATAAATATGTGTTCACAGATATATTTAAATATCATATAAAATATGTTTCTTACTGTTGGTAGTAGTTTATAAATTTGGAAAAACTGGACTGTATAATACAAAGATGCATAGTCTGATCGAAGACCCAAGATATCTGTTCTACTATTAATAAAATAAGAAAGGAAAGAGACTATAACTGACACTAAATCCTTCTCTCAGATTAAAGTTTAAAAACCTTTTAGACATAGATTCTTTTCTCAGAGATATTGAGGGAAGAATCTATTGTATATATTTATGAAGTTATCACAAGTATTAAAGACTGGGTTCAGGACTTGAAATTAAAGGTTTGTGTCAGTAGTGAAAGTATAATGTTAATTACAGAAAATTCACATTCTGACTGAGCATGCATGAGTTTGTTTGGCTTTACCTTCAAACACAGATCAGCCTTTGTCCTAGGCACCCATCTTTTAAGCCAATTCCGCCAGAAAGAATCAGCGATAGTCTTAAAAATCTAGACTATTTCTATCTCTAACGCTAAGGTAAAGGCCTCCAGTGAGACAAGCAGATGGAGCCTAAAAACTAGGTCATATAAAGATAAAAATGACAAGCAAGAGCGAACATCATTTTCCTAATAGTTGGACCCATCTTTTCCAAACCTTCCCAAATCAGAGAATCAGTTATAGGTCTTAATTTATCTTACCCGGGAAAAGAGTCAGAAGGGAGAATGTGCAACTGGCCAAGGCTGGAGTTAGGATTAAACCTAACAGTTTCAAGGCATCATACACTTTCAGTTGCTTTAGGGATAGAGTGTGGTGAAGCTGGGTTTGCTCCCAGGAAAGAGCACTCCCCTCAGCTGGTTTCTGTTTTAAAATCTCATTGAAGGAAAATGGTCCTAAGGAGCGTTGCACTTCCAGAGAAACCCAGGTCTCTAACTCTTGTCCTCAATACATTTCAAATTCCAACCACAATTATTAAAATAATGGTTAATAAAATACTTTGTCCTATGACCTTTCAGATGATTCACACTTAAAAACAAATTTACTGGGAGAAAGATCAACCGTATATATTTTTTGTCCTTTAACCCTTAAACAGATAGATGCTTTAAAAAATTAACTGGGAGGAGTTCCTACTAAGATTTTTTTTTTTAATTTGGAAGTGTCCCTGTGCTACGATAGTTTCATTATTTGAGTGAATTGATTACTTCCCTATATTTAGTTGACTTTCATTGAGCTTTCTGTTACCTTCTACTGCTTCGTGGCTGAATAATTGCAAAGAAAATTTCTCTTTCATAGGTGGGAAGCTAAATAATTCTATGATTTGTGGAACTCTAAAATATTTCTTGAGTCACTCTCAAAGTACCCACAGAGTAGGAATATATATATATAAAGAGCGAGAGAGTTGTCTTTTTCTTTTTTTTAAGTACTTTTTCTTTGTACTTCTTACAGATACGTTTTGGACATATAAGTGTCAGTTGTTATTATCAAGGGCTATTATGAAGGGCTTTGAAGATCACTTAAAGACTGATATCTGCTGGAGGAGAAAAAGGATAGGAAATTAGGGAGGAGTGAGTCACAAAGAGTTTGGGTCATCTTCCCTTTGAAATTAAAAAAAAAAAAGGAGAGATTTCAAACATTCAGAAAAGTATACAAAAATATATAAATACAAACTGCTGAGATATAAAATGGATTATGCCATTTTATCATATTACCCTCAGGTCTTCCATTCTCTTCTGGATTTTTTCCCCTTTGTTTATTTGTAATAATACATGAGTAAGCTCCTCCCGCCCATCATCTGACCCCATGTTCCTTCTTCCCAGGGATAACCTGTAACATAAGATTGATGTTCTTTCTCCCAGGCATGCATTTTTCTTTCTTTATTGGCATCATCAATAGAAACGAGGACAAATAATATTATTTTCTCCCTGATACGACTGTTGATGGTGTGAAATAAATTAATATATATGAAATGCTTGTAACAGTGTTTTACATATATTACATGGCCAAGAAATTTAGTTAGCTAGTAAGTTGTTATTTAGCTACATCTCCACAAACTATATATTACTCTTTGAATGTATTTTAAATTTGATTAGGTTGATTACTGTAAAACTGATGATATTTGACCTTGTTTGATCTATACACAAAAGAGGAATTTTATGTAATTCAACCTATTATATATATAATGGTTCCATTTGTGTATGTATATTGCATTGCATATAACTTTTAAATACAAAATAATGTATGATTATTCATATATCATATCTGCATTATTAATATTCACTGCTTGACAGAATTCCATTTTGTCATCATAACAAAATTTATGTAGGTTTTCTCAACGTGCGTGTCCACTACATTTCTTCCATATTTTCACCATTATACAGTGTAGTTATGGACATCATTGCATGTGCTTTCTTTTTTATTTATTTATTTATTTTTTATTTTATTTTTTTTGAGACGGAGTCTCGCTCTGTCGCCCAGGCTGGAGTGCAGTGGCGCGATCTCGGCTCACTACAAGCTCCACCTCTCAGTTCCTGCCATTCTCCTGCCTCAACCTCCCGAGTAGCTGGGACTACAGGTGCCCGCCACCACGCCCGGCTAATTTTTTGTATTTTTAATAGAGACGGGGTTTCACCGTGTTAGCCAGGATGGTCTCTATCTCCTGACATCGTGATCCACCTGCCTCGGCCTCCCAAAGTGCTGGGATTACAGGCGTGAGCCGCTGCATCCGGCCTGCATGTGCCTTCTTATGCATGAGTTAATTCATATAAAGTAAAACCTAAAAGTGGAATTCTCAGGTTCAACAGTATCCATGTCTTTCGTTTCACTGGGAATGGCCAAATTATTTGCTGATGTTTGAACTGACATATTCTCCTTAGGAATATATTCATAGTGTGCAGCCTGCAAAAATAAGGAGACTTACTCATTTTGCAAGTCAAAGACATTTCAGTGGAGCCTCAAACGTGCCTCTGAAAGAGGTCGTCAGGGGGGATGTTTTCAGAAGAGAAATGTAAACTCTAAAGAATAATCAAATGAAAATGCTGCAAATGAAAAACATGGTACAGAAAACCTGCGATCTGGGCCCAGGTGATTTATAGCAAGTTCTTCAAGGGATAGAATTGATTGATACTGGGAAAGTTTTTGAAGGCAATACTATGCATTTTGAGTGCTCTTCATGACTTTATATAGATAAAAATTTCTGTCTGAAATCATATTCTTTCTACCTAAAGGTCTTTCTTTAATTTTTCTTGGAGAGTAGGTATCCCTCAGCATTGATCTGAGAAATACTTTATTTCTCTTTTATTTAGAAAAATATTTTCACTAGACATAGAATTTTAAGCTGACATTTTTATTTTGGTTCATTAAAAATGCTACTCCTTTGTCTTCCAGTTTGCATGGTTTCTGAGGAGCCCATTGTAATTTTTATCTCTGATAATCTGTAATGTGTATTTTTTCATGTGATTTCCTTCAAAAGTGTCTCTGTCCTTATATAAGCAGTTTGAATATGATGCATCTATGCGTGGTAATTTTCCCTCTTAGTGTTTTCTGAACCTGTTGGATTTATGTCTGTCATTAAGTTTGAAAAAAAATAAGCTTATTTATTCAAATGTATTCTATTCCATTCTTCACATATTGCAATTATGTGTAAAGAGTTGGATGCTGTTCACACTCTTGGATGCTCTGTGCTGTTTTTGTTGTTGTTTATTTGTGTTTTTTGCTTTTTCACTCTTTTGTACTCTTTGTGTTTAAGTTAGATAATTTCTACTGACCTATCTTCAGGTCTCGTAAATCTTTGCTTAGCTCTATCTAGACTACTGATGAACCTCTCAGAAGTATTCTGTACTTTTTTTTTGTTTGTTTGTTTGTTTATTATACTTTAAGTTCTAGGGTACATGTGCACAACGTGCAGGTTTGTTACATACGTATACATGTGCCATGTTGGTGTGCTGCACCCATCAACTCATCAGCACCCATCAACTCGTCATTTACATCAAGTATAACTCCTAATGCCATCCCTCTCCCCTCCCCCATCTCCACCACAGGCCCCGGTGTGTGATGTTCCCCTTCCCGTGTCCAAGTGATCTCATAGTTCAATTTCCACCTATGAGTGAGAACATGCAGTGTTCGGTTTTCTGTTCTTGTGATAGTTTGCTGAGAATGATGGTTTCCAGCTGCATCCATGTCCCTACAAAGGACATGAACTCATCCTTTTTTAAGGCTGCATAGTATTCCATGGTGTATATGTGCCACATTTTCTTAATCCAGTCTGCCACTGATGGACATTGGGTTGATTCCAAGTCTTTGCTATTGTGAATAGTGCTGCAATAAACATACGTGTGCGTGTGTCTTTATAGCAGCATGACTTGTAATCCTTTGGGTATATCCCCAGTAATGGGATTGCTGGGTCATATGGTATTTCTAGTTCTAGATCCTTGAGGAATCACCATACTGTTTTCCACAATGGTTGAACTAGTTTATAATCCCACCAACAGTGTAAAAGTGTTCCTATTTCTCCACATCCTCTCCAGCACCTGTTGCTTCCTGACTTTTTAATGATTGCCATTCTAACTGGTGTGAGATGGTATCTCATTGTGGTTTTGATTTGCATTTCTCTGATGGCCAGTGATGATGAGCATTTTTTCATGTATCTGTTGGCTGTATGAATGTCTTCTTTTGAGAAGTGTCTGTTCATATCCTTTGCCCACTTTTTGATGGGGTTGTTTGTTTTTTTAATTTTTATTTCTAGTGTTTACATGTGATTTTTTAAAAGTAGTTTTAATTTTTCTGCTGAAATCATTCATCTAATCTAGTATGCTTCCTTCTTTATTATACCTTTAACATTTTAATTATAATAATTTTAAATGAGAAATTTCAACATCAGTCATATATGGGTCTGGATTTAATTTTTTTATATTTCTTGATAGTATGCTTTTTTTCTTGCTTTTTTTTAATAGTTGTTTTGATGAAACTCAAAAAATTTCAAGATAACACAGAGAAGCAATTCAGAATTATATCAGATAAATCCAACAAAGAGATTAAAATAATTTAAAAGAATCAATCAGAAATTCTGTAGTTGAAAAATGCAATTGACATACTAAAGAATACATAGACGTTTCTTTTTTATTATACTTTAAATTCTGGGGTACACGCACACAATGTGCAGGTTTGTTACATAGGTGTACATGTGACATGTTGGTTTGCTGCACCCATCAACTCCTCATTTACATTAGGTGTTTCTCCTAGTGCTATCCCTCCCCCAGCCCCCTACCCCTGACAGGCCCCGGTGTGTGACGTTCCCCTCCCTGTGTCTTAAGAGCAGAATTGATGAAGTAGACAAAACAGATTTCAAGACCAAAACTATAAAAAGGGGGACAAAGAGTGTCGTTATATAATGACAAAGGGGTCAATTCAGCAGGAAAATATAACAAGTGTACATATGTATGAACCCCAAACTGAAGCAACCAGATATATAAAGCAAATATTAAAACTAAAGAAAAGTTAGACTCCAACAAAATAATAACTGGAGACTTCAATATCTCACTCTTGGCATTAGACATATCATCTAGACTGAAAAGAAAGAAACATTGGACGTAATCTGTACTATAGATATAATGGACCTAACAAGTCTTTACAGAACATTTCATCCAACGGCCAGCTGCAGAATACACATTCTTCTCCTCAGCACATGAGCTGCAGAATACACATTCTTCTCCTCAGCACATGAGCTGCAGAATACACATTCTTCTCCTCAGCACATGAATCATTCTCAAGGATAAACCATATGTTAGATCACAAAACAAGTCTTAAAACATTCAAACAATATGAAATAATATCAAGCATCTTCTCTGACCACAATGGAATAAAACTAGAAATCAACAGCAAGAAGAATTTTGGAAACTATACAAACATGAAAATTAAACAATGTGCTCCAGAATGACCAGTGGCTAATGAAGAAAATAAAAAGAAAAATTTTAAATTATTTGAAACAAATGATAATTGAAACACAATATACCTAAACCTATGGGATACAGTGAAGGTGATACAAAGAGGAAAGTTTATAGCTACAAGTGCCCACATAAAAACAAAACAAACAAACAAAAAAGCTTCAAACAAATAACTTGATGATGCATCTTAAAAAACAAGAAAAGCAAGAACAAATTAAACCCAAAATGAGTAGAAGAAAAGAAATAATAAAGATCAGAGCAGAAATAAATGAAATTGAAATAAATAAACAATACAAAAGATCAAAAACAGGAAAAGTTGTTCTATTTTTTGGGAAAAGGTGAACAAAATTGACAAACCATTAGCCAGACTAATTAAGAAAGAAAGAGAAAAGGCACATATAAATAAAGTCAGCAATGAAAAAGGAGGCATTACTACTGATACTGCAGAAGTACAAAGGATCATTATTGGCTACTATAAATAACTATGTGCCAATAACTTGGAAAATCTAGAAGAAATGGATAAATTCCAAGAAATATGCACTCTATCAAGATTGAACCATGAAGAAACCCAAAACCAGAACACACCAATAACAAGTAGTGATAACAAAGCTGTAATAAAAAGTTGTCCAGCAAAGAAAAGTCTGGAATCCAAGGGCTTCCCTGCTAAATTCTACCAAACATTTCAAGAACTCGTACCAATTCTCCTCAAACTACCCCCAAAAATAGAGGAGGAAGGATACTTCCAAACTCACTCTACAAGGCCAGTATTGCCCTGATAACAAAACCAGACAAAGACACACCAAATGAAAGAAAACTTCAGGTTGATATCCCTGATGAATACTGATGCACAAATCCTCAATGAAAGACTAGCAAACTGAATTCAGCAACACGTTAAAAACATTGAAAAGGTCATGACCAAGTGGGATTTGTTTCAAGGGTGTAAGGATGGTTCAACATTTGCAAATCAATATGGTACATTATATTAACAGAATGGAGGGCAAAAACCATATGGTCATTTTAATTTATGCTGAAACAGCATTTAATACAATTCAGCATCCCTTCATGAATAAAAACTTCCAAAAAGCTGGGTATAGAAGCAATCTAAAACCTCAAAGTATTAAACTACTAAGAGAAAAAAATTGGAAAACTCTTCAGGACATTGCAGTGTGCAAAGAATTCTTGAGTAATACTTCACAAGTACAGATAATCAAAGCAAAAATAGACAAGTAATATCACATCAAGTTAAAAACTTCTTCATAGCAAAGAAAACAAGCAACAAGGTGAAGAGACAACCCAAAGAATGGGAGAGCATATTTGCAAACTACCCATCTGAAAAGAAATTAATAACCAGAATGTATAAGGGGCTCAAACAATTCTGTAGTAAAATAAAAAAATCTAATACTCCAATTAAAATTGGGAAGAAGATCAGAATAGACATTTCGCAAAAGAAGACCTATTAATAAAAATGGCAAATAGATATATGAAAAAGTGCTCAACATCACCGATCAGAGAAATGCCAATCAAAACTACAATGAGATGGCATCTCACTCCAGTTAAAGTGGCATTTATCTAAAAGGCAGGCAATAACAAATGCTGGCAAAAATGTGTGAAAAAGGGAAAGCTTCTACACTTTTGGTGGTAATGTAAATTAGTACAACCATTGTGGAGACCACTTTGGTGGTTCCTCCAAAAACTAAAATTAGCATTACCATATGATCCAGCAATTCCACTGCCAGGTACATATCAAAAAGAAAGGAAATCAGGATACTGAAGATATGTCTCCACTCTCATGTTTG
Organism: Macaca fascicularis; assembly: GCF_037993035.2. Classification (NCBI taxonomy): domain Eukaryota; kingdom Metazoa; phylum Chordata; class Mammalia; order Primates; family Cercopithecidae; genus Macaca; species Macaca fascicularis. The sequence goes on from NC_088390.1 coordinate 52,740,547, forward strand.
TTGCAGTACTGTTCACACCAGCCAAAATTTGGAAGCAACTTAAGTGTCCATCAACAGATGAATGAATAAATAAAATATGGTACATAAACTCAATGGTGTACTATTCAGCCATAAAAAAATAACGTGATCCTGTCATTTGCAGCAACACAGATTGAACTGGAGATCATTAAGTGAAATAAACCGGGCAGAGAAAGATAAACATGGCATGTTCTCACTTCTTTGTCAGATCTAAAAATTAAAACACTCGAACACATGGAGATAAAGAGTAAAAGAATGGTTGCCAGGGACAAGGGTAGTAGTGGGATGAGGGGGAAGTGGGAATGCTCAATACATTCAAAAAATTGTTAGAATGAATAAGAACTAGTATTTGACAGCACAACAGGATAACTGTAGTGAATGGTAATTTAACTATACATTTAAAAATAACTAAAAAAGGCCAGGTGTGATGGCTCATGCCTGTAATGCCAGCACTTTGGGAAGTTGAGCTGGGCGGATCATGAGGTCAGGAGTTCGAGACTAGCCTGGCCAACATGGTGAAACTCCATCTCTACTAAAAATACAAAAATTACCCAGGCGTGGTGGCATGCCCCTGTAATCCCAGCTACTCAGGAGGCTGAGGCAGGAGAATTGCTGGAACCTGGGAGGTAAAGGTTGCAGTGAGCTGAGATCATGCCATTGCCCACCAGCCTAGGCGAGAGAGTGAGACTCCATTTCAAAATAAATAAATAAATAAATAAATAAATAAATGTAATTGGATTGCTTGTAACATAACTGATAAATGCCTGAGGTGATCGATATTCCATTTACCCTGATGTAATTGTTATACATTGCATACCTATATACATTGTGTACCTATTTAAGTACCCCATAAATATATACCTACTCTGAACCCACAAAAATTAAAAGTGAAGAATAAAATTATATATATACATATGATATATATATATATGCACACAAGTTGTCCTTTATTATTTAGATAAATGTCTTCTTGTAAGTTTAAAAATAAAACAGAATATTGAAAATTGAGTATTGAATTTCCCCTGGGTCATCCTTATTGATTACCAGATTTTCTTTAGAAATTCTTTGTGTGTGTGTGTGGGTACATGGTAGATGCATTCCATCAGATGTTTTGATACAGGCATGCAATATAAAATAAGCACATCATGGAGAATGGGGTACCCATCTCCTCAAGCATTTATCCTTTGAGACACACATAATCCAATTACACTCAATATTATAAAATGTATAATTAAGTTATTATTGACTATAGTCACCCTGTTGTGCTATCAAATAGTAGGTCTTTTTTTTTTTTATTATTATTATTATACTTTAAGTACATGTGCATAACGTGCAGGTTTGTTACATATGTATACTTGTGCCATGTTGCTGTGCTGCACCCATCAACTCGTCAGCACCCATCAACTCGTCATTTACATCAGGTATAACTCCCAATGCAATCCCTCCCCCCTCCCCCCTCCCCATGATAGGCCCCAGTGTGTGATGTTCCCCTTCCTGAGTCCAAGTGATCTCATTGTTCAGTTCCCACCTATGAGTGAGAACATGTGGTGTTTGGTTTTCTGTTCTTGTGATAGTTTGCTAAGAATGATGGTTTCTAGCTGCATCCATGTCCCTACAAAGGACACAAACTCATCCTTTTTTATGGCTGCATAGTATTCCATGGTGTATATGTGCCACATTTTTTTTTTTTAATTTATTTATTATTATTATACTTTAAGTTGTAGGGTACATGTGCATAACGTGCAGGTTTGTTACATATGTATACTTGTGCCATGTTGCTGTGCTGTACCCATCAACTCGTCATTTACATCAGGTATAACTCCCAATGCAATCCCTCTCCCCTCCCCCCTCCCCATGATAGGCCCCGGTGTGTGATGTTCCCCTTCCTGAGTCCGAGTGATCTCATTGTTCAGTTCCCACCTATGAGTGAGAACATGCGGTGTTTGGTTTTCTGTTCTTGTGATAGTTTGCTAAGAATGATGGATTCCAGCTGCATCCAAGTCCCTACAAAGGACTCAAACTCATCCTTTTTTATGGCTGCATAGTATTCCATGGTGTATATGTGCCACATTTTCTTAATCCAATCTGTCACTGATGGACATTTGGGTTGATTCCAAGTCTTTGCTATTGTGAATAGTGCTGCAATAAACATACGTGTGCATGTGTCTTTATAGCAGCATAATTTATAATCCTTTGGGTATATACCCAGTAATGGGATGGCTGGGTCATATGGTACATCTAGTTCTAGATCCTTGAGGAATCGCCATACTGTTTTCCATAATGGTTGAACTAGTTTACAATCCCACCAACAGTGTAAAAGTGTTCCTATTTCTCCACATCCTCTCCAGCACCTGTTGTTTCCTGACTTTTTAATGATTGCCATTCTAACTGGTGTGAGATGGTATCTCATTGTGGTTTTGATTTGCATTTCTCTGATGGCCAGTGATGATGAGCATTTTTTCATGTGTCTGTTGGCTGTATGAATGTCTTCTTTTGAGAAATGTCTGTTCATGTCCTTTGCCCACTTTTTAATGGGGTTGTTTGTTTTTTTCTTGTAAATTTGTTTGAGTTCTTTGTAGGTTCTGGATATTAGCCCTTTGTCAGATGAGTAGATTGCAAAAATTTTCTCCCATTCTGTAGGTTGCCTGTTCACTCTGATGGTAGTGTCTTTTGCTGTGCAGAAGCTCTTTAGTTTAATGAGATCCCATTTGTCAATTTTGGCTTTTGCTGCCGTTGCTTTTGGTGTTTTAGACATGAAATCTTTGCCCATGCCTATGTCCTGAATGGTACTACCTAGGTTTTCCTCTAGGATTTTTATGGTATTAGGTCTAACATTTAAGTCTCTAATCCATCTTGAATTAATTTTCGTATAAGGAGTAAGGAAAGGATCCAGTTTCAGCTTTCTACTTATGGCTAGCCAATTTTCCCAGCACCATTTATTAAATAGGGAATCCTTTCCCCATTTCTTGTTTCTCTCAGGTTTGTCAAAGATCAAATGGCTGTAGATGTGTGGTATTATTTCTGAGGACTCTGTTCTGTTCCATTGGTCTATATCTCTGTTTTGGTACCAGTACCATGCTGTTTTGGTTACTGTAGCCTTGTAGTATAGTTTGAAGTCAGGTAGCGTGATGCCTCCAGCTTTGTTCTTTTGACTTAGGATTGTCTTGGAGATGCGGGCTCTTTTTTGGTTCCATATGAACTTGAAAGCAGTTTTTTCCAATTCTGTGAAGAAACTCATTGGTAGCTTGATGGGGATGGCATTGAATCTATAAATTACCTTGGGCAGTATGGCCATTTTCACAATATTGATTCTTCCTATCCATGAGCATGGTATGTTCTTCCATTTGTTTGTGTCCTCTTTGATTTCACTGAGCAGTGGTTTGTAGTTCTCCTTGAAGAGGTCCTTTACATCCCTTGTAAGTTGGATTCCTAGGTATTTGATTCTCTTTGAAGCAATTGTGAATGGAAGTTCATTCCTGATTTGGCTCTCTGTTTGTCTGTTACTGGTGTATAAGAATGCTTGTGATTTTTGCACATTAATTTTGTATCCTGAGACTTTGCTGAAGTTGCTTATCAGCTTAAGGAGATTTTGGGCTGAGACAATGGGGTTTTCTAAATATACAATCATGTCATCTGCAAACAGGGACAATTTGACTTCTTCTTTTCCTAACTGAATACCCTTGATTTCTTTCTCTTGCCTGATTGCCCTAGCCAGAACTTCCAACACTATGTTGAATAGGAGTGGTGAGAGAGGGCATCCCTGTCTTGTGCCAGTTTTCAAAGGGAATTTTTCCAGTTTTTGCCCATTCAGTATGATATTGGCTGTGGGTTTGTCATAAATAGCTCTTATTATTTTGAGGTACGTTCCATCAATACCGAATTTATTGAGCGTTTTTAGCATGAAGGGCTGTTGAATTTTGTCAAAAGCCTTTTCTGCATCAATTGAGATAATCATGTGGTTCTTGTCTTTGGTTCTGTTTATATGCTGGATTATGTTTATTGATTTGCGAATGTTGAACCAGCCTTGCATCCCAGGGATGAAGCCCACTTGATCATGGTGGATAAGCTTTTTGATGTGTTGCTGAATCCGGTTTGCCAGTATTTTATTGAGGATTTTTGCATCGATGTTCATCAGGGATATTGGTCTAAAATTCTCTTTTTTTGTTGTGTCTCTGCGAGGCTTTGGTATCAGGATGATGTTGGCCTCATAAAATGAGTTAGGGAGGATTCCCTCTTTTTCTATTGATTGGAATAGTTTCAGAAGGAATGGTACCAACTCCTCTTTGTACCTCTGGTAGAATTCAGCTGTGAATCCATCTGGTCCTGGACTTTTTTTGGTTGGTAGGCTATTAATTGTTGCCTCAATTTCAGAGCCTGCTATTGGTCTATTCAGGGATTCAACTTCTTCCTGGTTTAGTCTTGGAAGAGTGTAAGTGTCCAGGAAATTATCCATTTCTTCTAGATTTTCCAGTTTATTTGCGTAGAGGTGTTTATAGTATTCTCTGATGGTAGTTTGTATTTCTGTGGGGTCGGTGGTGATATCCCCTTGATCATTTTTAATTGCGTCGATTTGATTCTTCTCTCTTTTCTTCTTTATTAGTCTGGCTAGTGGTCTGTCAATTTTGTTGATCTTTTCAAAAAACCAACTCCTGGATTCATTGATTTTTTGGAGGGTTTTTTGTGTTTCTATCTCCTTCAGTTCTGCTCTGATCTTAGTTATTTCTTGCCTTCTGCTAGCTTTCGAATGTGTTTGCTCTTGCTTCTCTAGTTCTTTTAATTGCGATGTTAGAGTGTCAATTTTACATCTTTCCTGCTTTCTCTTGTGGGCATTTAGTGCTATAAATTTCCCTCTACACACTGCTTTAAATGTGTCCCAGAGATTCTGGTATGTTGTATCTTTGTTCTCATTGGTTTCAAAGAACATCTTTATTTCTGCCTTCATTTCGTTATGTACCCAGTAGTCATTCAGGAGCAGGTTGTTCAGTTTCCATGTAGTTGAGCGGTTTTGATTGAGTTTCTTAGTCCTGAGTTCTAGTTTGATTGCACTGTGGTCTGAGAGACAGTTTGTTATAATTTCTGTTCTTGTACATTTGCTGAGGAGTGCTTTACTTCCAATTACGTGGTCGATTTTGGAGTAAGTACGATGTGGTGCTGAGAAGAATGTATATTCTGTTGATTTGGGGTGGAGAGTTCTATAGATGTCTATTAGGTCTGCTTGCTGCAGAGATGAGTTCAATTCCTGGATATCCTTGTTAACTTTCTGTCTCGTTGATCTGTCTAATGTTGACAGTGGAGTGTTGAAGTCTCCCATTATTATTGTATGGGAGTCTAAGTCTCTTTGTAAGTCTCTAAGGACTTGCTTTATGAATCTGGGTGCTCCTGTATTGGGTGCATATATATTTAGGATAGTTAGCTCTTCCTGTTGAATTGATCCCTTTACCATTATGTAATGGCCTTCTTTGTCTCTTTTGATCTTTGATGGTTTAAAGTCTGTTTTATCAGAGACTAGTATTGCAACCCCTGCTTTTTTTTGTTCTCCATTTGCTTGGTAAATCTTCCTCCATCCCTTTATTTTGAGCCTATGTATGTCTCTGCGTGTGAGATGGGTCTCCTGAATACAGCAGACTGATGGGTCTTGACTCTTTATCCAGTTTGCCAGTCTGTGTCTTTTAATTGGAGCATTTAGTCCATTTACATTTAAGGTTAATATTGTTATGTGTGAACTTGATCCTGCCATTATGATATTAACTGGTTATTTTGCTCATTAGTTGATGCAGTTTCTTCCTAGCCTCAATGGTCTTTACATTTTGGCATGTTTTTGCAATGGCTGGTACCGGTTGTTCCTTTCCATGTTTAGTGCTTCCTTCAGGATCTCTTGTAAGGCAGGCCTAGTGGTGACAAAATCTCTAAGCATTTGCTTATCTGTAAAGGATTTTATTTCTCCTTCACTTATGAAACTTAGTTTGGCTGGATATGAAATTCTGGGTTGAAAATTCTTTTCTTTAAGAATGTTGAATATTGGCCCCCACTCTCTTCTGGCTTGTAGAGTTTCTGCTGAGAGATCTGCTGTTAGTCTGATGGGCTTCCCTTTGTGGGTAACCCGACCTTTCTCTCTGGCTGCCCTTAAGATTTTTTCCTTCATTTCAACTTTGGTGAATCTGGCAATTATGTGTCTTGGAGTTGCTCTTCTCGAGGAGTATCTTTGTGGCGTTCTCTGTATTTCCTGGATTTGAATGTTGGCCTGCCCTACTAGGTTGGGGAAGTTCTCCTGGATGATATCCTGAAGAGTGTTTTCCAACTTGGTTCCATTTTCCCCCTCACTTTCAGGCACCCCAATCAGACGTAGATTTGGTCTTTTTACATAATCCCATACTTCTTGCAGGCTTTGTTCCTTTCTTTTTCTTCTTTTTCCTTTTGGTTTCTCTTCTCGCTTCATTTCATTCATTTGATCCTCAATCGCTGATACTCTTTCTTCCAGTTGATCGAGTCGGTTACTGAAGCTTGTGCATTTTCACGTATTTCTCGTGTCATGGTTTTCATCTCTTTCATTTCGTTTAGGACCTTCTCTGCATTAATTACTCTAGCCATCAATTCTTCCACTTTTTTTTCAAGATTTTTAGTTTCTTTGCGCTGGGTACGTAATTCCTCCTTTAGCTCTGAGAAATTTGATGGACTGAAGCCTTCTTCTCTCATCTCGTCAAAGTCATTCTCCGTCCAGCTTTGATCCGTTGCTGGCGATGAGCTGCGCTCCTTTGCCGGGGGAGATGCGCTCTTATTTTTTGAATTTCCAGCTTTTCTGCCCTGCTTTTTCCCCATCTTTGTGGTTTTATCTGCCCCTGGTCTTTGATGATGGTGATGTACTGATGGGGTTTTGGTGTAGGTGTCCTTCCTGTTTGATAGTTTTCCTTCTAACAGTCAGGACCCTCAGCTGTAGGTCTGTTGGAGATTGCTTGAGGTCCACTCCAGACCCTGTTTGCCTGGGTATCAGCAGCAGAGGCTGCAGAAGATAGAATATTTCTGAACAGCGAGTGTACCTGTTTGATTCTTGCTTTGGAAGCTTCCTCTCAGGGGTGTACTCCACCCTGTGAGGTGTGGGGTGTCAGACTGCCCCTAGTGGGGGATGTCTCCCAGTTAGGCTACTCAGGGGTCAGGGACCCGCTTGAGCAGGGAGTCTGTCCCTTCTCAGATCTCAACCTCCGTGTTGGGAGATCCACTGCTCTCTTCAAAGCTGTCAGACAGAGTCGTTTGCGTCTGTGCAGAGGTGTCCGTGTGTCTTAGTTTACTGTGCCCTGTCCCCAGAGGTGGAGTCTACAGAGACAGGCAGGTTTCCTTGAGCTGCTGTGAGCTCCACCCAGTTCGAGCTTCCCAGCAGCTTTGTTTACCTACTTAAGCCTCAGCAATGGCGGGCGCCCCTCCCCCAGCCTCGCTGCTGCCTTGCCGGTAGATCACAGACTGCTGTGCTAGCAATGAGGGAGGCTCCGTGGGTGTGGGACCCTCCCGGCCAGGTGTGGGATATGATCTCCTGGTGTGCCTGTTTCCTAAAGCGCAGTATTGGGGTGGGAGTTACCTGATTTTCCAGATGTTGTGTGTCTCAGTTCCCCTGGCTAGGAAAAGGGACTCCCTTCCCCCTTGCGCTTCCCAGGTGAGGCAATGCCTCGCCCTGCTTCAGCTCTCGCTGGTCGGGCTGCAGCAGCTGACCAGCTCCGATCGTCCGGCACTCCCCAGTGAGATGAACCCAGTACCTCAGTTGAAAATGCAGAAATCACCGGTCTTCTGTGTCGCTGGCGCTGGGAGTTGGAGACTGGAGCTGCTCCTATTCGGCCATCTTGCTCCGCCCCCTGTAAATAGTAGGTCTTATTTATTCTTTTAACTATTTTTTGCACCCATTAACCATCATTGGTCAATTATATTTTCTGCTTATGCTCTGCATTGGCATCTTTAAGGAGAAACTCTCTCCTATGATATTTTGACTGGGAGGGAAGCATTCAGTTGTTTTTAGTTGTAAGGGCTTCAGTTTATTCTAGATCCTATTGTATTTTTGTTCTAAGGTTCTGTCAGCATATTTACTCACTGAGAAGAATATCTAACAAAGGGGCTATTTTTCATTTGAGCTTTGCTTGCTTATTAAATCCCCTATTTCTGGTTAAGGCTGTTTACACAAAGTGAAAAAGTGAGAAGTAAACATGTTCCCATTTGCTTCAGGATTTACTCCTGAGTGTTATGTCCAGTTGTTAAAGAGCCTATACTTAAAGGTTCCAAAGGACAGATTATTTTCTTTCCTACAGGATTTTGTTACATGTATTAGTCTGTTCTCATACTGCTAATAAAGACATACCCAAGATGGATAATTGATAAAGAAAATTAGGTTTAAAAGACTCACAGTTCCACATGGCTGGCAAGGCCTTACAATCATGGAGGGAAGTGAAGGAGGAGCAAAGGCATGTCTTACATGGCAACAGGAAAGAGAGCATGTGCAGAGGAACTGCCCTTTATAAAATCATCAGATCTCATGAGACTTATTCACTATCACAGGAACAGCATGGGGAAAAACCTGCCCCCACGATTCAATTACCTCCTACTTGGTCCCTCCCATGACATGTGGGGTTTAAGGGAGCTACAATTCAAGATGAAGTTTGGGTGGGGACACAGCCAAACCATATCATTAGAGTTAATGTGATCTATTTTCATTAGAAAGATTATGAAAATATTTATCAAAAAACCTTGTTTAACATCTAAAGCTTTTCTAAACCCTTCTGGTTTTCTGTACCATTTGAGATGCCATCACCGACCCTCAGTGTTTTTCTACCTCTGCCTTTTCCATCCCAATTTTTATGCATGCAGAATTATTTGTATTATGAACTAATTGATTTAGCTCAGGGAGCCCTGTCATGAATGAATAAGTTCAAAATATTTATCTTAATCCCTAAAGCATTTTTTAAATGCAGATTACCTAATAGAAGGTAGAAAATGAGGAATATGGTAACTAAAAATTGAAGGAATTTATAGAAAACAAATAGCAAGATAGTAGGCTTAAGCACATCAATATTTTCAGTAAATGTAAACAGGTTAAGCACCGTAATTAAAAATCAGATACTGTCAGTCTTGACAAAAATGCAAGACCCAGTTATGATGTTTATAGAAGAAAGACATTTTAAACATAGAGACAGAAATTTGAAAGTTAATGATGGGAAAAGACATTTCATATAGATACTAACCATATGGAAGCTATATACAAAGTAGATTTCACGACAAGGCATATTATCAGAGATAAAGAGTAATATTTCACAATGAGAAAAAATTCATAAAGAAGACACAATTTCTAGAATTTGTATTTGTTCTGTCCTTCAATTCAGTCCATTTATATTTATGTTCTCTTATTCTTTCCTTAATCCTTTAATCAATATATACACACAGGAGTATGATTTCTCTGTGAATTCTATTCCTCGTGCACTTGGGACTCTAATCCTTTGTTCTGTCTCAATTTCCTTTTATTTTTGTTTTGTTTGTTTCATGCCTGCAGATTTTCTCTCTTATGACAAATACAATTTATTTCTCATGGAAATTTTTGTCATGTTGCCTTAGCCAGATTTATGTTTGTGTAGGCTAAATTAAGGCATTTATTTAAATTTCAACATCTCTTTCTCTCAGGAACCCAAAACTTCATTTTCTTTTTTCACTGTGGTCACTGAAAGCCAAGCCTTTAGCATGCAGTTTGATAACCAGTTCTTCCCAGTTCCCTTTATAGTAACTTTCACACCAGGCTACCAAGAATAAAATAAAGAGAAAACAAAGCACCTTGCAATATAAAAAGGTCCTAGAACTAAGACTTGAGACATTTCAAATTGATGGTGGTGAAGATGGGAATGAATAGCAAAGAAGAGAGGAAAAAATGAAGAAATGTCATCTCCTTCAATCTAAGACTAATCCTTTCTTTCTTATTTTTTCTCTTTTTTTTTTTTTTTTTTTTTGCCCCCTGGATATCATGACTTTCTATCTTTTCAGGAACTCACAGTATTGATTATCCTTTCTTGTGTTGGCTACCTCTTTCTATTTTATTGGTGTTCTCCCTCAATACAAAAATAAGCTTAAATTTCCTCCAATATTTAGTTACTTAGCATTCCTGGAACTGGGAAAGTAATAGTTGAACACAGATCTAAAGGATAAGTTTGAATAAACTGGACAAAGGGCAAAGGTTGCAGGAGAAATATGCAAACCTCTTGTGTAAAGGCCTTGTGGTGAGAGGAGTGAATATCTCACTTATTTCAAAGCACTGAAAGAAGAGCAGCAGGCTGGAATCGGTGAGATCCAAGAGAAATGCTGCATTCTATGAGATTGAAGAAATTGACACCTGATGTGTCACTGGGGCCTTGCCCATCATGTTATGGATTTTGTTCTTCATCCTAATGGCAAAAGAAAATGGTTGAAACATTTTTAACACTTTATTTTTAATTAAAAACTAAAAATTGTATATATTTATGGGGTATACTGTGGTATCTTGAAATGTGTTTTCAGTGTGGAATGAAGACATTTAAAGGAGATTAGCACAATTATACTAGAATTTCCAAATCATGTTTAAAATGAGGGATTCTGGAAGAGATACTCTTTTTGCATATTCTCTACATTGTTTCTCAACTCTTATGTGCCAATTTCCTATATGCTACCACAAACTTTTACTACAAATTTGATTGCTTAATGCAACCCATATTTATGACCTTATTGTTTTGGAGGTCAGAAGTTCAAAAAGGGCCTCACTGGACTGAAATTAAGGTGTTAGCAGGGCTGTGCTCCTTATTAAGGCTCTTGGTGAGGATCTGTTTCCATGCCTTTTCTTGATTTTTACATTGCTGGCATTTCTTAGCTCATGGGCCTTTCCTCCATCCTTAATGCCAGGAGCATACACCTTCAAATTTCTTTCTGATTCCTACCATCTGCTTCCATCATCGCATCTCCCTCTCTGAGTTTTACCGCTTTACCTGCCTCTTATTAGAACACTTGTGATTATTTTGTAGCCATATGGATAATCCTACTTCAAGATTCTTAATACATATGAAAAATCTCTTTTGCCATATAAGGTAACAACATGTTTGTAGTTTCTGGGGATTGGGATGTAGGCGTCTTCAGGAAGAAGAAATATTTTTCTGTCAACAACATCTTTTTTCATAAGTTTTATCACAGTTTGTGACTATAGGATTTTGTGGTTATTGCACAATTATCTTCTCCTCTAAACTCTAAACCATAGAGGCCAGGTCTCCAGCTTATAGTATTTATCATTGTGTCCCCAGCACTCACTACCATAGTGTCTGGCTCTTAATCAGTGCTCAGTAACTGTAGATTGAATGAATACACGAGTGTCTTAAAAGTAAGATTAGTTTATTCTGGAAGCAATGGATATGTTTTTGCCAATGTTTTCATACATCTCAACAGTGATGTTTAATCACATTGGGATAGTTATAGTTGACCTCAATTATTTTAGCCCTGTGTTTACCTATAGTCCAAATTCAACTGATTAATTACATATAGAAGTATTGATTACCCATTTGGAGACTTTGTGCTTCCAACTCTATGCCGTGAGTGATAGAACTAATTGCCTAATTATAACTATTCTTATAATATTCTGTTTTATAAAATGTCAATGACTGAAATCATTACTCTGACTGTAATGTAGCTAAACCAAGTGTTACTTATAGTCATTTTATTACATAATTCAATTGTAAGTGTTTTAGAAATTGCTAGCTTTCTAATTTCTAATACACACTAATTTTTCTGACACTATCTGTTTTAGAGTTGTAATATTAAGTCAAATGTTTGTTGATTGGGTTTAAAATATCATGCGAGCTTGAAGGTTTCTGGAATATAACCTGTATTTTTTAACCTTTGCAAAAGAAAAGAAATCTCTACTGTATTCTCCATCACCTAAGTACACAAGTCATCACTGATCTCTCCTTTTTTATTGCCTCCCTCTCTGATCAATCACCCAGTTCTCTCAAAGATTTCTTAGGCCATTTTCTTCTCTATATCCCTCCTTTGGTTCATATTCTGATTATCTCTTACAAGAATACTGTAACACTCTATGAACTGGCTTCCCAAATTCTTGAGATGCTTCATTATATAACCCTTCTGTAGGTAATGTAGGTTACTTTTCCCTCTTTATGAAGGTGTTCTTCAGCATGAGATTTATTACTTTTAATTAAATAACACTAAACAAATAGAAAGTCATTCAGGTCAAATAGAGGTAAATTCCAGTCAAATAGAAGTGGATCACAGATTTTTAGTTAAGGAAATTAGGTTTTCGTTTTTTGGCATGTGGGCCAAACATTAACAAAATATATTTATATATATTGCTTTAGTCATACATGGCAAATATATAACAAGAGAAATAGGCCAGAAACAATCAGAAGTCTCAAGTCTGAATCTATACCTCTCTATCAACTGTATGTGTGATGCTGGGTATATCGTCTGTCTGCTGATTCTCAGTTCTCGTGTCTGTAAAATCATTGATAAAAATGAAATTGGTGTAAGATTAAATGTACCTCTGCAGACACTTAGGCTCTTGAAGAGTACCCCCATCCTTGGTTTGGCTTAATAACGAAGATTTCATGGACATGTAAGAGAACAGTTGTGCCATACATGTGAACTAAATATTTGGAACAGGATCCTCAGGCTACCACAATTTCTTGTCTCTAGTTTTCCCTTCTGTCTTTTCATTGCTTTTTCTGAGTGTTATTTATGAAATGGTGACCTCATTTTATGTAGCTTTTTTTTTTTTTTTTTTTTTTTGACAGTGTCTTGCTCTGTCACCCAGGCTGGAGTGCAGTGGCACAATCTCTGCTCACTGCAACCTCTGTCCCCTGGGCTCAAGCGAGCCTCCCACCTCAGACTCCCGAGTACTGAAACCACATGTGTGCACCACCACATCTGGCTAATTTTGCTAATGTTTTTATTTTTTATTTTTTATAGAGACGTGGTTTCACCATGTTGCCCAGGTTGGTCTCCAAGTCTTTAACTCAACCAATCAGCCTGCTTCAGCCTCCCTAAGTGTTAGGATTACAGGCTTACATAGCCTTTCAATAAGACCCTTCAATGAACTTCAGAAATGATCCAAACCCCCTTTTTTTGTGGTATCTAGGTCCTCCAGGATGTGGCTCCTATTTACCTTTCAAATTTTATCTTGTACTGTTCTCTCCCCTCTATGTGATATTCTGAGAAAATGCAAGCATTTAAAGCACCTCAGTATTTTCTTTTTCCCCTTTCACACCTCATCACATAAAATTTCCTCAGCTTAGGATTCTATTTTTTTCTTGTTTCATAATGGGTGTGTTTCTCCTTGAAGGCTTCAACTCAGTTGTGCTCCTTTTCTGCAAAATCTTTTCAGACTGACAGTTTGTAGACATGCCCAGGCAGTGTTGATTATGATTTACTTTTTGCCAACATTGTATCTCATAACACAGGGCATAGTGTAATTCATTTTTGTGTTGGTTTTCATTCATAATTAGATCCCAAAGCACTGGGTTATGGAAGCCATGTATATACATTGTGTCCCTGTGTCTAGCACAACATTTGACACATGGTGTTCAGTAAATATCTCTTGAAAATAAAATGAATTCTGTATTTAGGTCTAGGCTGAGCATGATCCAGTTTTGAGGGATAGTTTCAGGCAGGGCATTAAAGTATTAGAAGACTGTAAGTGATATCACCTTTTGAGGAACAGGATATTTTCCAATGGGTTTTAAAATAAATAATACATAGAAATATTTTATCTAAATAAAAAGTCAATGGTCTTTTTATTTAGATAAGCTAAAAGATTTTAAAAGGCTTATATTTTGCAATTTGACTAAAGTCAGCATGTAGAAATATTTTGTTGAGATGGAGGCATTTTGTTTGTTTGCCAGAGGAGGAGGGAAGTTCTGATAAATAGACTGTACCATGAATGAATATGAAAAAGACATATTTTCTAAAAAGCAGATGCTTTAGATGTCAGTCTTTTAATTTAGGGAAGTACAGGTCCAGCATGGCTCTATGTTTAATGCTTAGAATGGTTTCTTCTCACTCTGGGACCCTTTTCTACAGAGTCAAATGAAGCACAGAATTCTTGAAGCATGTTAGTTTTCCCATGGGAGGATTCAGTATCTTTTCATTGAGTTGGAGGTAGATTCATTAGGACATTTGCCTTATATATGTAGAGTAATGTATTTCCTTGGAATCAGAATCAGTGTTGGGACCAGAGTTGGAACAGGAAACAGCATGCGTGTTTCTGTTTTTACTTATTCTGGTGCATGCCTCTCGTATGAAAAGTCTTGTTTATTCGAAAGCTAAGAAGCATAATTGTCGAGTTGTAACATATTTTCATAAAGACATCCAAAATACTGAAAGAATTAGAGAAACTTAGCAGATTTTCAGTTAATGAAATTAGATTTTTGGTTTTTGGCATTTGAGCTAACCATTAAGAAAAAAAAAATATATATATATAGCTGTAATCATAGATGACAAATATATTACAAGTGATATAGGCCTAAACTTACAACCAGGATTCTCAAGTTTGAATCTATACCCCTCTATCAACTGTATGTATGATGCTGGATATATTGTTTACTGATTCTCTGTTCTCATGTCTATAAAATCATTGACAAAATTAAAATTGGTATAAGATTAAATGTGCATACAGAACTTATAAAAAGCTGATGTCTTACAGAAGTATACTATAATTGTATCATTAGTAGTGTATTCATAAAAAATTAAAAATCTGAAACTATTATAGATCAGGGCTGATGTGCAGCATACATTATTGTTTTGATAGAGCCTACTCTATCTAGTTCAGTATGCAGGCCACAGAGATTATTAAATACTGTTAATATCAATCTTCTTATAGAAGGTTTTGCTTCCTGTTTTACAAGGGTTCAATGAGAAGTAGTTGAATGTTGCTCACCTTCAATGTGAAGATTTCGATGTTCTTACAAGTTAGATTATTATAAAGTAAATGAGCTGAATTCAGAGATTCTTAAAAAAGTAACATTGCTGCTGGTAGTCAGAACTTCCCTGGTTTTGTAGTAAACCAATAGAAGTAAATAGGATAATATTTGTGGGGCCTCTTGTAATCTGCAAAGAGCTGTACAAACAATTGAGTGTGTGTGTGTGTGTGTGTGTATAAATATGTACATATATGTATATGGAATGTGAATGTCTATAGAAAAAGAATGTTTACAGGAAATTTTACAAATTAGCTATAATGTATTTATTTTAGATGGATCTCTAACTTGCAGTGGCTTTGAGTTTTCAGCCAGTTATATTCAAAGAAGCATCACTAAATAGTTGTTCCAGTTGGTTAAGCTTGTCAATGCAAAACATACCATGAGCTAAGATTTACTAAGGTTTCCCTACGATACTTATTTGTTATGAGACTGAAATACTAGATAAGTAACATACTGAGGAAGAAGGACCTCCAGGACTTCAGGAAAGAAAGATTTCAAGCCTGTAGTTTTGAAATGCTGGTACAGACAGCTTGAACATGTGGCGAATGTAACTTAACTTCACAAAGATTTGTTCAATTGCCCAAGTGTTGTATTTCAGCATTTTAAAATCTATTTTAAAAATATAGAATTTAAAAACTATGTAGGGTTGCACACATGCTGGAATAAGCCAGGTTGTGTGTATGTGTGTGTGTGTGTGTGTGATTTTGTGTGTGTGTGTGTGATTGTGTGTGGGTGGGGTGTGCATGAGACAGAGAGAGAGAAGGACCGGTATATTTTCTTGGACATGAATAACTATAGTCACATTTTTTATTATCTTATGGATTTAGTTAAAACTATTCTGTCCTATAAAACTAAGAAATTATTTTCACTTTGAACCATGAGCCTAGAAAGGTTCAAGACACGATGGAGTGATCAATGGAGTGGCAACTTAAGAAACTTTATTTTCACTGAAATCACCTCTAAGGAAAGAAATTAGAGATTCTCTTAAATAGGGTTTGATGGCAGAATACAGTTACCATATGCTGGACATTGGAATACATGGTATAAATATGTTATTTTTATCGTTATCACCGGAACCCTGTGAAGTAGTATAATTAGCTCCATTTTACACATGAGAAAAGACTTAAAATATAAATAAGTTATCTAAAGTCTCATAGATAGGAAGTGGCAGTTCCACTTCTTGTTATCCATTTTTCCCCATTATTTTCATCTTTAGCTTATATAATGTGGGCCCTTATCATAAATAAAACCTTCCAAATACTCTCAACACTTTTGATTCTTCCTTTCATCCCACTCCAACAGAATAAACCAATTTACTTGATTTGTTTAATCATGCAGTTGAAAGCTGTACTTCTGAACAAAATAAGAAATATTTAAATCACTATGAACAATATGTTTTTTAAGCTTGATAGTATCAATTCTGAGAAATATCATTGGTTTATGTACTGTTAAGAAATAAACAAACATATGCCTAAGTAAATACCAATACATTGTTTAATTTTCTATTGTTGTGTAACACATCACAAATTTAGGGACTTAAAACAGCACAAAATGATTATCTCACAGTGTATTTAGGATAGGAGCCTAGATCCAGGTTAGCTAAGCCCTCTGTTCAATGTCTCACTGGGCTGAAATCAAGGTATTTAGTTGCTGCCTCTGGTATTTGCCACTGCTGCTTTCAAATTGGTTATTGTTTCTACTGCCATTTCCATCAAAACAAAGATATTTCAGGGCCTCTTTTGTTATTTTGTCATTAATTTCTGATTTAAGATCCAAAGCCGACACAGCTGCTTGTTGAATCTAATTTGTGTGTCTGGGCTTTTGCTGCAAGGGAGGCTGGAAAAGCTATCATAGGGACAGAACTCTTTGTGACATACCATAGAATCCTTTTAGCTTGTTTAAGCAAAAAAAAAAGAAAAAGAAAAAAAGAAAAGAAGGAAGGAAGGAGAAAAGAAAGAAAAAGAAAGAAGAAAGAAAAGAAAGACAGAAAAGAAGGAGAAAGAAAGAAAGAAAGAGAAAGAAAGAAAGAAAAGAAAAGAAAAGAAAAGAAAAGAAAAGAAAGAAAAGAAAGGACGGAAGGGAGGAAGGAAGGGAGGGAAAGAAATAAGGAAAATAATAATAGCCAACTCTCAGAATATTTGGGACAGTGAAAACAACCAACTGTGAATGCTATATAGCCATACAATAAAATCAATGCACTTTTGCATTGTGAGATACTGTTACAGATTGCTACTTAGCACTTCTCTGGCTCAGGACTGGAAACCAGATGCTCTATTTCAGTTGCCTCACAAAAGTTTACATACGTCTACCTCTGCCATACGGCTTACAAAAATATCTGATCACTACACACCCAGCCTCTACCTCATCTGCAACCAAGACTTATGTGAAGTTATAAGACTTGTAGAATCTAGGTTATATACCTGCCCAGTAGTTATAAGAAAGTATGAGGAATATATTTTTTAGTTTCCCAGCTTCTAAAATAGAGGAGGACAATATGTAAGCCCACTAAAATGGAAGTGAAGCAAATAAACCTGCAGTATCCATCATAAGTGTAATAAGTACTTTTAGATTAATAATGAAAACTACTTTCCATCAAGGTGTACAAAGTATTTCCTGAACACAAGAGTAGGGTTCAAATGCTAGACAGATCCAAACTGATAAATGTTCACAAGGGTGAGAGGAGTGAGCCCTCATCCAGTGTGCAAGATTTAAGGAATCACCAAACAAAATCAATATAAAGATTGCTTTAATGTCATATTAAAAAATAAATGCATGAAAACAGTCATAATAAACAAAAAGTCAAAATTTGAAATAAAGGATCAATACCAGTGCCATGTGCACCATATTTGGGCTGAGGCAAAATGGGAAGTCAGCAATACCGATCCTATCTTAAGTGCCTTGCCCAGCCTTGAACGGGGATAGCACCTCCCTTAGTTCACTGTATTCTGAAAAGTGGCTGCCAGTAGCACTGTGAGCACCTGTCACTAGCTTCGCCACTGCAGTGAAAAAGAATTTCTCTTTTCTGTCATGTGTATGTGAATCCCACAGAATATACTGATTTATTCCAATGGGGTCATTGTCCATTTGTGACAAGCACTTTGACTAGAGGGATGGGGGCACTCTGAGCAACCCTCTTTGGGCTCCAAGACTAATAACCTCTCTAGGACATGTGGTAGGGGGAGAGATTCCCCAAAGCAACTAGAAGAAGAGGAATGTAAAAACGTAGTGGGCACAGAAAAGGTTAACGTGACAGTTTGATGTGTCCAGATTACTGTGAGAATCACTGTTCTGTGCTTTTCATCTCCATTCTTGCCTCCTACTCTCTATCCTTTAAGTAATATCCAGATCAATCTTTAAAATGCAAACCTGATTCTATATTTCAGATTGCAATCCCCCACATTGCACTTAGGATATGATACCAAACCTTTGCATGATCTACTAAACCTGCATGACCTAGCTTCAGCATTACTTCTAAAGCTTTTGTTTATTCCACACTCCACCCACTGGTTCACTCTGCTTTGTCTCTCTAGGATGTTCCAGTGCACTGACTTCATTCACATGTCAGCGATTCACACATGCTTCTCACTTAGATAACTACTTATTCTTTACATCCGAGTTTAAAAATCGCCTCCTTAGCTAAGTCTTTTGTGACACCCTAATTTAAAATTATGTTGTTTCTCACTCATAGCACTTACCATGTTTCATAGTTACATAATTATTTTCTAGGAATATTTCATGTACCCATCCTCCACCCCCAACCTTACTAGATTCTGAGGTCAATAATAGTAGGCATGTAACTGTTTTGTTCAATTATATTTCCTCATCTCCCACTTTTGTATGCTGTCTGACACATAGCAGGTGCTTGGTAATGTTTTTGTTGAATTAAAATAGAAATTGAGTCCCAGTTGAATATAGAATGAACTTCTTTCCTGCTTACTTCCAAGGCTAATTTTCTGTCATTTTTATTTTTCTTCTTAGGCCACCATTATTCTTGGAATAAATTATCTTTTGGTTAAGTTAGCCAGAATTGGCTTATGACCAGACACAACCTTAAGCGTTATAATTCCTCGTAGGGAATTGAGAGATTTTATTTTTAGAAGCAGGGTGAAGGCAATAAAGGGCTGTTTCTGCTTCTCAGCATTTTCTTTGGCCTCTTCATCTCTGCTTTCAAGTGTTTCCTTAATTCTTTCCTAGAATATCTCCAACTGCTACCTTAGCCAAGATCCCAAAACTAATCCCAAGAGAGACAAGACAAGTTTCACATCTTCAAACCTCTATCACCCAAGTAAGCTACATGTTACTTTCCAAATACGCTGTACAACCTTGGTACATTTTGCTTCTTCTCTTTAGAAAGTCCTTGTGAGGCCGGGCGCGGTGGCTCACGCCTGTAATCCCAGCACTTTGGGAGGCCGAGGCGGGTGGATCACGAGGTCGGGAGATCGAGACCATCCTGGCTAACGTGGTGAAACCCCGTCTCTACTAAAAATACAAAAAACTAGCCGGGCGAGGTGGCGGGCGCCTATAGTCCCAGCTACTCGGAGGCTGAGGCAGGAGAATGGCGTAAACCCGGGAGGCGGAGCTTGCAGTGAGCCGAGATCGCGCCACTGCACTCCAGCCTGGGCGACAGAGCGAGACTTCGTCTCAAAAAAAAAAAAAAAGTCCTTGCGATGTGGCAGAACCTACTCACCCACTTCATCCACTGGTTGACTTTTCACTTATCCTTTGGGTCTCAGATTAGGCATCTCTTCCGGGAAGTCTTTACTCTTTGCATCAGAGATTGTTCGAGGTGTCCGTCTAACATGTTCCTCTAGTTCCTTGTACTTTTCTCAGTTAGGGAATTTGCAAAATATATAATTGCCTGTATGCTTGTTTTCTCCTCCCATCTCCTGTGGACTCCACTGTACACATTGTATTCCCAATACTTCGGAACCTAGTACATTATAGGGATCCATTAAATATCTATGCACTACACAAAGTAGGAAAACAAAACTTTCAAATGTCCTCAGTGCCAACTTACCTATTTGACCTTTCATTTTTTGCAACACACATGCATGCGCGCGCACACACACACACACACACACACACACACACACACACACACACACACAATGCACAGATGCACAGCTTGGAATTGTCAATATTGGCTTGGCCTATGTTTTTCTCCTCCTTGACTCTTGTTCCTCCACAGTCAATTATTGATGGAGGCATAATTTACCATACACTTTCAGTGAAATACCCACCTATCAACCAGGTAGGTGGGTATTCTCATAGATTCTAACCCATGCCTATTACACACATCCTGCTGACTGTAGTGGTGATAGAGTAAAGATCCATTTAATGTAGTTTGTTGGGAGGATGGGGAGGAATAAACTTGAGAAATTCAAAAGATTTTGGTGATAGAGTTTTAGATAGATTATAAAGTAAAATAAATGTAGCAAAGTCCATGAAAGGAGATGCAAAGTACATTGAGGTTATATATGTACCAGCCTAACAAAAAGTATTGTAATAGATGCACGTATTTCAACCCTTCACACAGAATATCTCTATATTCTTGCAGAGTCTTCATTAAGACATTTCTCTATATTACAGAACTGCTTCCAAATATGTCAACTTTGGTTCAGTATCTCTCTGAAAGTAATTGAAGCTTTGTTAAAATGACATTTAGTAGCATGTCCCTTATCCTGTATTTTCTTATCTTGTACTTATAATAACTTTCTCATAAAATGTATTTATCAAATTTTAATATTAATTCAGTACTGCTTCATTTATTTTTTATTGAAACAATGTAATTAAAGGACCTACTGGAAATGCCATTCATATTAATGAAACTGTTAACTATTAAATTGTAGAAAACTTAATGTCTTTGCTGGTATATTGATGCCAAAGTGAACCAACTCTAAACTTATCCAATAATTGAGAAATTCTACTTCCTTATTTTTTATGCAATAAGAAATAAAAATACTGAGTCGGAAAAATCCACCTAATGCTTTGTAGCATCACAATAGGATAATTGACCATATTTTTTAAATCAGTGGCATGAGAATTACAACATTTGAAATCAGCTTTATGTTGATTTTAGTCGTTGAAAATGTGCTATTATTTTTGAATATTTTTCAAATATTTTTGAAATATATTTCAAATATTTTTAAATATTTTATTTTCTAATTTTCTATGGCATATATATATATGTAAAACAAAATGGCTATGGAATTAGCGGCCTAAATTTCAGACAGATAAAGGAACATTTTTCAACTTCGTTCTTTATCAGAAGAGTCTACAATAAAGTGCTTTGTCTCCCCTCCCTTTCTGATCTCTTCATTTTATCCTTGGGACTGCTTATGTATTTTGTAGTTTGAATCTTCTTAGAACAGTAAAATGTGTCCGAAGCATGCTAATATTATAGAAATACCTTGAAAAATATTCTCAGTAAAATATACAATGGAATTTCTACACTTTCAAAACCATTTTAATTCTGACTGATATCATGCTGGTAAACAGAGTAAAGACATAAAATATCCTATCTGGTACCATTAATCTTACAAATAGACTCTGAGTGAATAGTATGTTATTAGTGTTATTTGCTGACAGATACCAGAACTGGCCAGCTACTTAAATTACTTTCAGCTAGTTATCATTCCAGGACATTTCTCTTTGCTCACTCAGAGCATTTTAGGATATATGGCTTTTTTACCTAAAGTGTAATAAAAAATATATAAACAATTGGAATGGCCAAATAGTCCTTTCAAGTATTATGACTCCTAAAGAGTTGATATAGGTTTCCAGATCACTGCAGCTTTTCTTCTTTTACTTTACCCTTGAGCAGTGAGTGTTAACCTTCAATATAGGGACACTCAATATGTCAAAAAGCCTCAGAATGTTTCAATTGTTTTCCATGCTGCAGTTTAATTCTTAGCCTGATGTTTTCCAAGTCAGTCAACCACCTTATAACAGCAATATGTCCACAATAGCCAGTGAGCTTGGAATGAAACCGCAACAATACGGACTCTCTGTGATTTTTTTTTGTTGTGAATTCTGTAAGATGCTATGAAGATGAGATTTCTGACAAGGTGGTCCCTCAATTATGACAGCCGTAACTTCTTTGAGACATTGGCTGAAATGAATACAAATTGCATTCAAATTCACCACCATGCAATTTTTTGGCAAAATAATATTCAATGCACATGTTTTGGAAAATAGTGATGTTAACTTGTTCGCTGAGTAAGGAACTTGGTAATTTTGACTTGTTTCATTGAGAACTTATTTGGATATTTTAAGCATATTTTTCATTTGTTATAAGTAGGATGGTACAGGACTTTGTGAAAAGGTTAGTTGAGATAATTGGGTGGGGGTATTTAAGGATGAGAGAGAGAGAGAGCAAGAGAATGAAATTAAAATTTGACGATAGTTAAGTCTTGGGAGCATGTACTATCTCAGGCTCTATTCTAAGTGCTTTATATACATATAACTGCGTGGGATAAACAGCTTTTTTATCCTTATTTCATAGAGGAGAAATGGAAAACTGAGGAGACTAAACATCATGCCCAAAGTCATCTAA
The DNA here is from genome assembly GCF_037993035.2 of Macaca fascicularis. Taxonomy (NCBI): domain Eukaryota; kingdom Metazoa; phylum Chordata; class Mammalia; order Primates; family Cercopithecidae; genus Macaca; species Macaca fascicularis. Next base: position 52,763,086 of record NC_088390.1, read on the forward strand.
TTAATTGAAAGTCAGCACAAAATCAATGCAAGCTGACTTTAATACTGATGCTCTTAAGTTCTGGGTTAACATATAAAGCTGTATCTTGTGTTTCTTTTTTTTCCTGAGAAGCTGTATTTTACCATGGAAAGATTGCAGACTTGCAGTTCAATTAAAAGGCCCAGAATGCAGAAACATCAGCAATAATTTTTGAAAAGAATCCTCAGATGGGGACACTACCACTAGAATAACTGAGCACTATCCACCTTTTTCTTTCCTACATCTGCTCATGATTCAGAATCCTAGCAGAGAGCAGCACTCAGCCAATCTTAGATCAGAAGCCTGTTCCTGGTACGTGCCAGTCAGTGAGAAGGCGGCTCTTCCATTGAGGAGTCAAGGATCTCAACTTATCACCTACCACAACCATAAAAAATATTTGGTAAGACCATTTTCAAAAGGAAATCTGGGTATCATTAGAAAGGGGACATGGGTGCTAGAAAGTTAAAAACCAGCAAATATTTTCTACAAAGGTCATCTATTCACTGCCTATCATCTCTGTGATCAGCTTGCAAAAATGTCTAAAATAAAAAATTCCCAGCTATCAAGATAGGTCACTCTCTTAAATTCAAATCAAAGCTAATTTCTCTTTGAAACGCTTACTGATTAAGCATATGTAGTTCACATAGTAACTAACCCGTTGCTGGTTTGAAAGGCAAAGAATTATGGAAATCCACAAATATAGTCTCCATCAGCAGGTATTTGTTCTCAAAGGCTGCCCATATATCTCAACAATATTCTGCCTTCTTCTGTGATCTTTTAGTTTTTCTGGGAGAAATAACACTTAGGTGTTAATAAGCCATTATCACTTCTGGTTAACACTGTTTAGCAATTACTGATCTTTTAACAAAGAGATTCAGCCTCTAGGTTTTTCACAGGCAGCAGCAGTGGAAACAGCCAGTAAGAGAGAGGAACAGGATGAAGCAGCACAAAGAAAAGCATCAAGGGAAACACATTCAAAATGCAAAGTGCACATCTGAAACCAAAATACCACAATGTTTAATTAATGGCATATACAAAGATAATAACATATACAACACATGTGCCATGTACATTTAAACATGTCTTGGATATAAATAAATAGTTATTAGTTAATTGTCTAACACATTTATTTTCAAGCATGTCATCCTTTCTGATTATAAAATCCCATGAAACCCATTTTAATTACTATCACTAGAGAGAAATGTGCACTGTACGTCAGTATAATTTGCCATGTTAAAGTGAAAATTGCTTGGGTAAGAAGATGGTGATGATCAAGAGATGCAACTGGTGCTATTTCTAATGGCACCTTACATCTTTAAAAAGAATGGCAGTCCAGCTCAAACTAAACAATGAAAATATAAAGGGAGCTGTCAACATATATGTCATAGTGGAAATAAAAATAAATGGTTGAAGGATGAGTGGTAAAAAGAAGAGATGAAGATATGGATATGTAGTTAGATATATAGAACAATTCAGTGGAAGAGAAAATAACTGCTTGGCAGAATAAATTTGAACATGACAGCCTTATAAAATACGCCACAGAAACATAAGCATCTATGATAGAGTTGTAGAGAATAGCACTGTATCTAGCAGCTCTGCTTATTTTCCCGTTATAACGTTAAACACCCTGGGCCTAAACATTTCAGGCATCTTGCTTTTGCAACGATCATTTATTGAGAACTCCCTCTAAATGCAGGAGAGAGAATATATTCACTTTTCAGATAATTGTATTGTTACAGTTTTTATTTTGAGTGGTTTGATTCCTATTTGGGAACTTCGATATGAAGTAGAATACCTTTACAGAACTATAGTAATGACTTCTTCTTCATGCATGGAGTCGATATTCACCTCTTTCTGAGCCAGCATCTCACCAATTCAGAAGCAGAAGCCAACATAGAAAACTCTTCTTTAAATCCAAGTTTTAAAAAACAGTTAGTGTAAATACCACTGTTGCAGAAAGCAATGGATTCAAGTTGGTCTCAATTCAATATTAAAGTGTATAAAGTTCTTGTAAATAGGTGAGGGAGAGCTATGTTAATGGAGAGAGACCAAACCCAGGTTGCCAGAATGGATTTGAAAAAGGCAATAGAACAAATTGAAGTAGGCAAATAAAGTAAAAAGACCAGAAAATCCAAATGTTAGGACATGAAAGTTAGGGTCTAGTACATAATTCAGGTATTTGTCAGACTAACAGGAGAAGAGTCATTAAATAGGGCTGTGTTTTCTGATCCAATGGCAAAGATTATTCTACTTGGGTTGCTATGCTTCTCTGAAGTGCAAAGACAAGAAGGGAATTACAAATGTATAGTTACAGATAAAGACAGAAAGAAAGACAAATCAGTACTAAAAGATGGTGATTATGCAGTAGCAATGTCCACAAGTGTATAAACAATGATTGAAAACAAAAATGACTGTAAGACCAGATAGGTAACAAATGCGTGATACAGGCTTGAGAGCACATGTTCTATATAAAGGAGGTAACTCTAAACCAGCTTCAGCTCATTATTACCACTAAAGGAAAGGTAGGTCCAGGGTCCAATTTCTTAACCTTCTGATTTTTCAAGAAAAGCCAAAAATCTGTATTTTTATTATAAATTTTTTCACATCTATATTGGGTTAGTGTCATTAAATGTCACTTGTGGCTAGGGTGGCAATATCTATAGTGCCAGATAATTTATAGTCCAAATGAACAATAGAAAATTAGTAACAAGTCCAGTGGTTACTCCGATCAACACAGGACTTTGTCATAGTTACCAAATCCCAAAACATTACAACCAAAGGCTCAGAGGTCCTGATGTCAATAAATTATGGTCCAGAGAAACTCAAAATGCGTAAAATGATTAAAAAGAAACTAAAGGCTGGTAAAATTGACACCAGATAAGGTAAATTGTAGTTCAAAATATTTTATACTGTTATAAAATAAAATTCATACCAGTATAATTAGGCATTTAATGATATAGCATCAACATAAGCATTGACACCCTGTAAACATTTTGACAGAAACACAATTGTTACAAGAGTATTTAACATACCACTCTTTTTTTCAGAAAACTCTAAACAGTAGTTTCATTTATTTATTTTTTTATAATTATAAAAGAGTTTTGTGCAGATTTGTTACATAGGTATACATGTGCCATGGTGGTTTGCTGCACGCATCAACCTGTCATCTACATTAAGTATTTCTCCTAATGCTATCCCTCCCTTTGCCCCAGACCCCCCACAGGCCTTGGTGTGTGATGTTCCTCTCCCTGTGCCCATATGTTCTAATTGTTCAACCCCCACTTATGTGTGAGAACATGTGGTTTTAGGTTTTCTGTTCATGTGTTAGTTTGCTGAGAATTATGGTTTCCAGTTTTATCCATGTCCCTGCAAAGGACATGAACACATCCTTTTTTATGGCTACATAGTATTCCATGGTGTATATGTGCCACATTTTCTTTATCCAGTCTGACATTGATAGGTATTTGGGTTGGTTCCAAGTCTTTGCTATTGTGAATAGTGCTGCAATAAACATACATGTGAATATGTCTTCATAGTAGAATGATTTATAATCCTTTGAATATATGCCCAGTAATGGGATTGCTGGGTCTAATGGTATTTCTAGTTCTAGATCCTTGAGGAATCACCACACTGTCTTCCACAACGGTTGAACTAATTTGCCATCCCACCAACAGTGTAAAAGCATTCCTACTTCTCACATCCTCTCCAGCATCTATTGTTTCCTGACTTTGTAATGATTGCCATTCTAACTAGCATGAGATGGTATCTCATTGTGGTTTTGATTTGCATTTCTTTAATGACCAGTGATGATAAACCTTTTTTCATATGTTTATTCACCACATAAATGTCTTCTTTTGAAAACTGTCTGTTCATATCCTTTGCCCACTTTTTGATGGGGTTGTTTAATTTTTTTCTTGTAAATTCGTTTAAGTTCCTTATAGATTCTGGATTTTAGCACATTCTTTTGTCAGATGGATAGATTGCAAAAATTTTCTCCCATTCTGTAGGTTGCCTGTGCACTCTGATGATAGTTTCTTTTGCTGTGCAGAAGCTCTTTAGTTTAATTAGATCCCATTTGTCTATTTTGGCTTTTGTTGCCATTGCTTTTGGTGTTTTAGTCATGAAGACTTTGCCCATGCCTATGTCCTGAATAGTATTGCACAGGTTTTCTTCTAGGGTTTTTGTGGTTTTTGGTAAAATTAAAGATTTACATTTAAATCTTTAATCCATGTTGAGTTAATTTTTGTATAAGGTGTAAGGAAGGAGTCCTTCAGAAAGTTTCAGTTTTCTACAAATAGCCAGTTTTCACAACACCATTTATTAAATAGGGAATCCTTTCCCCATTGCTTGATTTTTGTCAGGTTTGTCAAAGATCAGATGGTTGTAGATGTATGGTGTTATTTCTGAAGCCTCTGTTCTGTTCTGTTGGTCTATATATCTGTTTCGGTACCAGTACCATGTTGTTTTGGTTACTGTAGACTTGTAGTATAGCTGGAAGTTAGGTAGCCTGATGCCTCCAGCTTTGTTCTTTTTGCTTAGGATTGTCTTGGTCATACAGACTCTTTTTTTGTTCCACATGAAATTTAAAGTAGTTTTTTTCTAATTCTGTGAAGAAAGTCAATGGTAGCTTGATGGAAGCAGCGTTGAATCCAGAAATTACTTTGGGCATTATGGTCATTTTCATGATATTGATTCTTCCTATCCATGAGCATGGAATGTTTTTCCATTTGTGTCTGTCCTCTATTATTTCATTGAGCAGTGGTTTGTAGTTCTCCTTGAACAGGCCCTTCACCTCCCTTGTAAGTTGTATTCCTAGGTATTTTATTCTCTTTGTAGCAATTGTGAATGAGAGTTTGATAATGATTTGACTTTCTGTTTGTCTATTATTGGTGTATAGAATGCTTGTGATTTTTACACATTAATTTTGTATCCTGAGACTTTGCTGAAGTTGCTTATCAGCTTAAGGAGATTTTTGGGCTGAGATATGGTTTTCTAAATATACGATCATGCCATCTGCAAACAGAGATAATTTGACTTCCTCTCTTCCTATTTGAATACCCTTTATTTATTTCTGTTACCTGATTGCCCTGGCCACAACTTCCAATATTATGTTGAATAGGAGTGGTGAGAGAGGGCATCCTTGTCTTGTGTCAGTTTTGAAATGGAATGCTTCCAGCTTTTTCTCATTCAGTATGATATTGGCTATGGGTTTGTCATAAATAGCTCTTATTATTTTGAGATATGTTCCATCAATACCTAGTTTATTGAGTGTTTTTAGCATAAAGGGGTGTTGAATTTTATTGAAGGCCTTTATTTTTTTTGCATCTATTGAGATAATCATGTGGTTTTTGTCATTGGTTCTGTTTATGTGATGGATTATGTTTATTGATTTGTTGAATCAGCCTTGCATTCCAGGGATGAAGCTGACTTGATCATGGTAGATAAGCTTTTTAATGTGCTGCTGGATTAGGTTTGTCAGTATTTTATTGAGGATTTTCTCATCGATGTTCATCAGGGATATTGGCCTGACATTTTCTTTTTTTGTTGTGTCTCTGCCAGGTTTTGGTATCAGAATGATGCTGGTCTCATAAAATAAGTTAGGGAAGATTCCCTCTCTTTCTATTGTTTGGAATATTTTCACAAGGAATGGTACTAGCTCCTCTTTGTACTTGTGGTGGAATTCGGCTGTGAATCAGTCTGGTCTTAGGCTTTTCTGGTTGGTAGTCTATTAATTACTGCCTCAATTTCAGAACTTGTTATTGATCTATTCAGGAATTTGTCTTCTTCCTGGTTTAGTCTTGGGAGGGTGTATGTGTCCAGGAATTTATCCATTTCTTTGAGACTTTCTAGTTTGTTTGCGTAGAGGTGTTTATAGTATTCTGTGATGGTAGTTTGTATTTCTATGGGATCAGTGGTGATCTCCCTTTTATCCTTTTTTATTGTGTCCTTTTTATTCTCTCTTTTCTTCTTTATTAGTCTGCCAAAGGTGTATCCATTAGGACAGACTAATAACAAGTAATAAGATTGAATCAGTAGTAAAACGTCTTACAATAAAGAAAAACCTAGGACTAGATGGATTCATAGTCAAATTCTTCCAATATATTATAGAAAGAACTAATACCAATTCTCCTAAAACTATTGCAAAATAATAAAATAAGAAGGAATTCTGAATTCTTTCTATGAGGCTTGCATCACCTTGATATCAAAACCAAACAAAGTCCCAACAACGAAAGAAAACTACATGCCAATATCCCTGATGAACATAGATTCAACAATTGTCAACAAAATACTAACAAACGAAATTCAACAGCACATCAAAAAAGTAATACACCATGATCAAATAGGATTTGCATCAGGGATGCAAGGATACATATGCAAATCAATATACATGATACATCATATCAACAGAATGAAGGACTGTATTAGTCCATTATCCCACTGCTATAAAGAAATACCAGAAACGGAACCTTTTCCCCATCATCTTGGCTATTAGTACTTCCCTTTCTCTTAGTTATGCAAATTTCTGCAGCCTGCTTCAATTTCTCCCCTGAAAATAGTTTTTTTTCTTTTCTACCACACGACCAGGCAGCAAATGTTTCAAACTTTTATGCTCTGCTCCCTTTTTAAATATATGTTCCAGTTTCAGGTCATTTTTTTATTCATATATATGAGCTTAGGTGCTTAGAAGCAACCAGGCCATATCTCAAATGCTTTGCTGTTTAGAATTTTTTTCTGCCAGACACACTAAATCATCTCTCTCAAGTTCAAAGTTTCACAGATCCCTAGGGCAGGAGCACAGGGCCTCCAACCTCTTTGCAAATGCATAACAAAAGTGACCTTTGGTCCAGTTTCCAATGCTTCTCATGTCCATCTGAGACTTCTTCAGCCTGGTCATTTCCGTTCATATCACTCTCAGCATTTTGGCCAAGACCATTCAACAAGTCTCCAAGAAGTTCCAAACATTCTCTCATCTTTCTGTTTTCTTCTTATCCCTCCAAACTGTTCCAACCTCTGTGTGTTAACCAATTCCACAGCCGCTTCCATATTTTCAATTATCTTTATAGCAATACCCCACTCTTAGGTATGAATTTTCTACATTAGTTCATTCTCATACTGCTATGAATAAGTATCTGAGACTGGGTAATTTATAAAGAATAGTGTTTAATTGGCTCACGGTTCTGCAGGCTGTACAGGAAACATGGCTGGTGAGGCCTCAGAAAACTTACAATCATGACAGAAGGTGCAGGGGAGCAGGCATGTTTTACATGGCCAGGCAGGAGGAAGAAGAGAGTGAAGTGGGAGGTGCTACACACTTTTAAACAACCAGATCTTGTGAGACCTCACTTGCTAGCATGAGAACAGCAGGGAAGAAATCTGCCTCCATGATCTAATTACTTCCCACCAGGCCCCTCTGCCGTCACTGGGGCTTACCATTTGACATGAGATTAGGTCCAGGACACAAATCCAAGCTATATCAAGGAAAAAACTATCTGAGCATTTCATTAGGCACAGTAAAAACATTTAATAAAATTCAACATCCTTTCATGATAAAAACTCTCAACAAACTAGGCATAGGAGTATACCTTAACATAATAACAGCCATATGTAACAACCACAACTAACATCATACCCAAATAAGGAATAATTGAAAGCCTTTCCTCTAAGAACAAGACAAGAATACACACTTTCACTACTGCTATTCAACATAGTACTGGAAGTCCTAACTAGAGCAATCAGGCAAGAGAAAAAAAAAATAAAAGACATGTAAATTGGAAAAGAGGAAGTCAAATTGCCCTTCTTTGCTGAAGACATAATCTGATACCTAGAAAAACATGAAGACTCTACCAAAAAACTCTTAGATTTGGAAAATCTAAGATTAAAAAATAGAAATAGATTTTAAAATCTATTTTTATATCATTAAAAATGATAAAGAGTATATGTGTTTCAAATATATGTCAAATATTTTACAATAAGAGTATATTGTTGGATTTCATCATCAGAAATGAGTATTATTTTTCAAAAGGAAAATATATTCATTTAATTTTATAAAATATGAAATCCATCAAGGGCACAAAAAGGAATACTTTCATAAGAATATGATCAGGGGCTAGGAGGCTCAACACCATATCTGGGTTGAAATATGAATAGGTGATGAGAAAATGAAAACAATACATAAAGACTCAATACTTTGGTGGTAGAGTTAGTGCTATTACTAAAAGGAGACCTGTATATGATTAACAGGGTGATAAATTGACTTAATACGGAAACAGTCTATGCTTTCTTTGGTTAAAAAATACATATGTGTATATATATATATATATGCATATATATGCCTTTATATATATAAGATATGTCTTTTAACCAATGAAAGCATAGACTTCTTATCTTTATAGATAGATATATCCATATATATCTGTATCTATATATATATATATAGAGAGAGTAATGGCTGAAGTAAAGGGAAAGGTCTAATTAATACAACAGTTCTTTGAAGAGCCTGGACCCAGTAAAGTACTTCTAAAAAATAGTTTTGGCAAATGGCTGACAATTTCATGGAACTAAGAAGGAAGAAGAGATCAAAATGCAATTGAGTTTTGGGGTGAGGAGATAAAGTGCAGTACGTTAAGGGAGTTTTGATTAAAAATAGTCCAGGCGCAGTGGTTTATGCCTGTAATCCCAGCACTTTGGGAGACCGAGGCAGGCGGATCACGAGGTCAGGAGTTCAAGACCAGCCTGGCCAATATGGTGAAACCCCATCTCTACTAAAAATACAAAAATTAGCTGGGTGCGGTGACTCATGTCCATAGCACCCAGCTACTCAGGAGGCTGAGGCAGAAGACTCGCTTGAACCCGGGAGGTGGAGGTTTCAGTGAACCGAGATCGCACCACTGAACTCCAGCCTGGGTGACAGAGCGAGACTCCATCTCAAAAATAAGTAAATAAATAAATAAATAAAAAGATCCACTATTTTCTTAGTGATATGCGGGAAGTAAAGAGAAAGGTATGGGGCGTGACATGATTATAGGGATGGTGGTGGTGATAGGGAAAGCAACTTGAAGAGAGTTGTGATGATGCAAAAGTTTGAAGAGTTTTTTGTTCTGTGATCTAGATTGGATAGGAAGGAATTATGGGATTGGGAGAGTATTAAAAACTGTAGGATTTGGTATTAGGTCTGAGAATCAAAAAAACAAAGAAAAGAAAGTCACTATTTCTCTTATTAAAAATGTTGTACCTCTTCAAATTGATATTAAACCAGTACAACTCTCAGCTTTGACATGAACTAGTCACTGTCTCTTTCTTTGGTGACCTTTCAGCATGGCTCAAATGGAACAAGGTGCCAGTAAGCAAAACATGCCTTTTGATTTTTAGCCACTCACATTCGAAAGTGTTCCTTCCTAGCTTTAGGAAAAGTAAGCATCCAGATTTTATGAACCATTGTTGTAAGAACATTTAAACTTACAGAATATACAAATTGGAGGACTGTTATTCATATCTCTATTAACAAAATAGTTACCACAGTATTTTCTTAGCAAAGTCAGTTTTTCTAACAGAATGGCATTCTATTGAGTGTCTTTGAGACTTTTCCCACTAATACATCTGTGATTGATGATCTGAAATATGTGATAGACACTTGTGATAGACATTGAAAATATGTGAAACTCAGAATTCTTTAATGCTATAAAAATAGTTCTGAAATGATAAAATTAAAAGGGTTAGGGTTTCAATTTGCAACTATTGGAGAAAATTGTAATTTACTGATTTTTATTAATTAGTAACTGTAAAGTGATGTGAACCATGGGCATTTATAAACAGTCAATTACACAGCAACATGAGACAGTAAAAATACATACCCTAAAGAGCTAACAGCCTATAGTGTGAATACCAGCTTCATCAATTGCCTAGTAACCTTGGACAAGCCCTTCAACTAAATTAAATCTCAATTTCCTTATCTGTAAAATGGAGACAATAATATTATTTACCTAAAGTACTGTGAATTCTTATGAGATGTGAGATATATAAAATGACTTTTGTGAACTCTAAAGCCTCATGTAAGTATTAGTATTATTATATTTTGTATCTGTAATCTATAGATTAGCATATGGAGCCTTGAAAAAAAATCACAAACCAACAATTAGGAAATCAGAAAGGACTTGTTGGCAGGCAAGGTTATCTAATACATTCACCTGGAAAAATAATGGATTTTTTTTTTAAGTTTCAGCCTTGGCACCCACTGGACAAATGGGTCACCTTGATGCATAGTTAACTGAATATTCTGGCACAGGCTGGCACCTATGTCAGCTTCTTCCTGTAAGGGCTGAAGTGACAAAGAATTTTATCACAGGCAGAGCTTAGTAATAAGAAAAAAAAAAAAAAACCGAGCTATTTAGATTTTTATTTACATTGAGCCTTCAGGCCAAGCCAAAATTCTCACTTCCTGTCGACTGTGTCTGTTATACAGAGAAAAATATTCTAACTACAATTGCTATTGTTCACACTATTTTGTGATTTTTAAAGAGTGACTCTGGCAGGGATTCAGCTGAAAGATAGAAGAAATAGCATCTAAAACAATAACCATAAATAAAACATGAAATCTACAAAATAGAGTGCTTGATGCATATCTGACCTGAATGCTACATCAACCTTGGGCAAAACAGCTGGATCACAAAGCAAGATAAAGATTCACAAAAGGTCTAGTCATCACATGAAATACAGAAAGGTAAATTTAGAACAAATGACTATTGTTCCCACTTGCAAGTTTTTGATTTATACAATTTCTACGATGCAAAATTTTTCACAATCCAATTTTACATTGCCCAACGAAGTGATTTTTAGAATTTATTCTCAGAATGTGTGCTGGTAGCATGTGGGCTGTTTGAGTTATGTGTTTAAAAGAGGAATTCCTATTTTTATTTAGTGCATTGCACTCTAGATTTTATGTTATTTTAAAAGTAAAGCATGTTCAATATCAAAAATAAAGTTATATAATCAGGGACCACTACCAAGTGTACATAGATTATCATCATCAACACTTTTGTGTGTGTTTCTTTCAGTATCTGTTTTTCTATTTCTCCCCGTGTGTGTAAGATACTTTATATCTATATCATAAATATGGTTTGAAAAGATGGCACTTTTTTATTATTATTATTATACTTTAAGTTCTAGGGTACATGTGCATAACGTGCAGGTTTGTTACATATGTATACTTGTGCCATGTTGGTGTGCTGCACCCATCAACTCATCAGCACCCATCAACTCGTCATTTACATCAGGTATAACTCCCAATGCAATCCCTCCCCCCTCCCCCTCCCCCTCCCCATGATAGGCTCCGGTGTGTGATGTTCCCCTTCCCGAGTCCAAGTGAAGATGGCTTTTAATGGCTGCTTAATATTTCATTGCATACTCAAGTACATCACATTTTCTTCTGTAAGTCAGAAGGGTTAAGTTTTTATTTTTTAAAGTATTACAAATAATACTTTCAATGTGGTTTCAGATTTCTATTTCCTTAGGATAAATTCTTAGCAATACATATATTGTGATACATTCTTTTTAAAGTTATTAATACAAGAACCTTGTGCTTTCTATAAAAATTATTACATAATAAAAAGTGAAGTATTTAAAGCAATTGGATCCATGTGAAATAGGAAACAATTAAGCTTGATTAAGACAAGTAGAGTTAACCAGATAAATGAGGCAGGAAGGACGTTACTAGTTTGGTGGATCTCTGCTCAGGCAAAGAAGAAACAAAGAGGGTTTTTAAATGCTTCCCTTCTATTTGAGGTGACTGGAATCTTGGACATGCTAGTATCCCTAAAGTATGGTTTTTAAAGAGGATTCATATACAAATTTCTAATTGATACTTTAGGCAATGGAAAATGTTTGTTTATAATTTGCTCACCTAAATGAATAGAAATGTTTATGATTTTTTTTCACAGGAAAGTTTTTAAGAGTTCAAATTATTATTCTAAATATATAATATAATAAACATGATCATAGCAGGATGCAGATGGCACTCTCAGAAAGGTTATCAAAAAGGATTTCAATGAAGTGGCTATTTCGAGAGGTTGGGCAGAGGAAGGGGAACCAACAAGAGCTGGGAGAACCCAAGGCACTAGAAAGAGTGGGACCCATTATAAGCCAGGACATGCAGGTTCAGAGAGAGAAAACCATATTATCTCAGCCTAATTGAGAGCTATGGCTGCCAGAGAGAACCTGTAATCTAAGATGCAGCTACTGCCAAAAGTACAGCTCAAAAAGTTGGATTGGGAGAACATATTGGAGCATACTTCAATCTCTCTCTCTCTCATCTTCTCATCTCCTGCCTGCCTGTTCCATTGGCAGAATCCAACAAGAGGCTGGAGTCCAGTGAATCCTATCTGTAGAATTCAGATGTCTTGAGCACAGGTCAGAAGGAAAAATCTGGGAAAGGATACACCTCCTTTAAAAAGATTAGACAAGGCAGATAATATACAATCTACTCATGTTTGGATTCTCAGGAGACTTGTTTGATGAAATAGCTGTTTCCTATCTCTTGAGAGCAAGGCTCAAAGGAGCACATCTAGGAAAAAAGCTTACAAAAGCAACAAAACATACCCAGCTTCCTCTCATCATCATTAAGAATCCACATTTCATAATAATCAGCAGGGATTACATCAGATGAGTTGGGAGGATCCAAATTCCTAACGTGATCTCAATTTGCAAATCAGAGAGAAATGTCTGGATAGATTTGGCCTAAGTTTATTTTTTGGCACCAGTGGAATTGGTTGTGTTTTCCTCTAACAATAGATCAAAGAATATAAAAGACTGTTGAATAGTTAACATCTTGGTATATATCAATGTTAATTTATTGGTTTTCATCAATGGGTCATGGTTACATGGAATGTAAATATTAAGGGAGCTGAAGACAATATAAAAACTCAAAACTGTCTTTGTATTCTGTAAATTTAAAACTCTTTCAAAGTAAAAATTTAAAAATAAAAAAAGTCAATCAAAGAAAAAATAAAAGTGAAGCATTCTCTGAGAAAATGTAATTTATCCTCCTATCTATTTATAAAGTAATGAGGTTTGACAGACTGCTGTGCAAGGTTTTGAAAGCAGAAAATATGTGCTCAAATGAAAGCAGCACAATGCATAGATTCTCTAATGAAATTGTCTGGGTTCAAATTCCTGCCATTCACTGACATGTAGATCTTAGGAAGGTCCAAAGTCCATGTCTCAGTTTCCTCATATACAAAATGGGATAATACTAGTACTTATCATTTAAGGGCTCTTGTGAAAGTTAAATACAATTATGTATTTAAAGCCCACCATCGCGCCTGATAATAGTAAGAGCTCAATAAGTTGACTGTTTTTATTATCGACAGTTACATTTTTGTTATTCACTGTAATTAAATAAGCATCATCTATTGCTAGATCCCTATCTCTTAATTTGAGAATCCACTCTCTCTCTCCTGGTGTGCCTAAAAGCACTACTGAAACTGGCATTATTATCAGAACTTGACAACAGGGGGAGTGGGACAGAGAGAGTTTACACTTGTTGCTACAATCAGTACTTGGAAGGTAGTGGGATGAGACCCCAAAGAAATTGCTCTGAGTTTAACTTTCAGGGCTTTTGCCAGGGCCACGGTCTCATGTTATAGTGAATTCTTGCCCTTTTTAATATAACAGAGAAAACCACTTACTCCACATAAAAATACTACACAATGTCTGCTCAGACCTCGCCATCATTTCCAGAGACCTGTTTCCTGGGGCTCACCAATTCCTTGATTGCCCTTTCAAGACTGAATAGAACACTGCCTCACACATCCTCTTTAGAGCTTTAGGCAGAGAAAACAGATTACCTCTGAGCTGAAGGGCTTTCCAAGTATTAGAGGAAAGGAATATCTCGCCTCTCCACTATTTAATTAATAAAGTGCACGGAGCATAGCACCTAGACAAATTGGCCACACTACAAGACCTGCACACCATTTCGCTTAATCCTCAGGCTATAACACCCTGGGGAGATGCATAGAAGGCCTTGCTACTTAGCAATCCTGCGTCCAATGCCAATTACATATACAAGGCTAACAGGAAAATTCCTTTCAGCTGTTCAGATGGTGTGTTGTTCATCAGCTGGCAGCAGTCATTGCCAGCAAGTCATTCACCCAGTGAACTGAGTCCTAGGGTATGTTGACGAAATACTGCTTGCAGCCCCTCAGTTAGGGTGAGGGAAGATTCCCAACCATTTCATACATTCATCTGCTGGATGGTCTATTTATTACTCCTCATCTGGTTCCCCTCACCTACCTCTTATTCCAGGCTTCTATCACTGTCACTTGTAAATCTTTGTTCATTCTTGTGGAGAGCAGCATATTGATACCTCTTCAGTTTATGATGTGTGATACGATACTTGTTGGTTGTGAGAAACGGGTGGTTGCCTAGTTACCCAGGTGTCTGTCAGCTTCCAGAGAAAGAGAAATTTATTAAGCAAGATACCTTTTTGTACACTATTATAAACAAGGTAGCTACTTCTTTCTCCAGATGTTTCAGGTAGTGGAGCTTCTTGGAACTATACCTATATCTTTTGACAAAACCAAAGCAATCAAATAGAAAATAGGAAACAAGAATATAATTAATGTTTTAGTGACTGTAGTTTCTGTTGGTTGAGGCTATGGTACTGGAAGAGAGGCAAAGAAAACATTTTACGTGTGTAAGTCTCTATGACTGAATCCATCATTCTAATTTATGCAATCATAGTATTTTACACCCCATGATTTCAATCCCCCATGGCTAATATTGAGCTCAATAAGAAATGTACAAAGCCCCAATTTTGTGCTAGTTTGATATTTACAATAGTAAAGCAGATATATTACACAGCTTTAGTCATTGGACATTTAACTTGTTTCCTGTAGTCAAGAACCTGCCTAGAACAAACTTCCAGTAATTGCCTCTGGTTGACAACTGCCACTTTGTGCCTACCTTCATTTCCTGCCCGGCGCATTAAGTACATGCTAGAAAAACTGGAAATATTAAAAATAAAAGAAATAAAAATTTCACCGTAGATGTGTGTAAGTACATACGTATACACATATATTCATGTAGTTTTATATCTATGCATTTATTCATCAGTTTATTTGGCATATTTATTGATGCATACAATGTATGATAAAAATAAAAACATAAGGATAAACAAGATGAAAAGAGGTTCTGTCCTTGTGGAACTCAAAAGAACTAGAGAATGGCAAGAAAAGTAAAGAGGCAATTATTGTATGCTGGAACAAATGCTGATGGAGGAAAATAGAGGTTGCTATAAAAACACGTAACTCAGACTTTAGACCGAGTGGTCAGAAAATGTTTCCCAAATGAAAGGCACTTCACTGTTTGGCTATTTAACCTGAGACCTAAAGATGAGTAGGAAGTAAATTAGGTGAAGAGAGGAGTGTTGAGTGAGATTGAGAGAGACAGAGATAGAGATAGAGATAGAGATAGAGATAGAGATAGAGAGAGAGAGAGAGAGAGAGAAAGAGAGAGAGAGAGAACACTACAAAGCAACTCCTAGACAGCATTAAGGAATCTGTCAACAGTCATAAATTTAAATTTACTGTGTGATTTTCTTCAGAGAAAGATAACTATTGGGTACTGGGCTTAATACGTGGGTAATTAAGTAATATATACAACAAACCCCATTGAAACATGTTTACCTATGTAACAAACCTTCAAATGTACCCCAAAAGTTAATATAATTTAAAAAAAAATACAACCAGCTGGGAGTAGTGGCTCACACCTGTAATCCCAGCACTTTGGGAGGCCAAGGTGGGTGGATCACCTGAGATAAGGAGTTTGAGACCAGCTTGGCCAACATGGTGAAACCCCGTCTCTACTAAAAATACAAAAATTAGCCGGGCATGGTGGCATGCACCTGTAATCCCAGCAACTTGGGAGGCTGAGGCACAAGAATCACTTAAACCTGGGAGATGGAGGTTGCTATGAGCCTAGTATGGGCAACAGAGCAAGGCTCAGTCTCAAAAAAAAAAAAAAAAAAAAAAAAAAAAAGTGCAATCTGAATATACACATTGGAAAGAATTTTCCTCTTGTTATATCCTTTGTTGAAGTCCTTTCCTGTTTTCCCTATTTAATGTCTGTATTTTTTTCAAGTATTTTGTCCTACAGGAAGCTTTTCTTGGTACCAGATGCTGGGTCTTGTCTTTCTTGGCATTCTAATGAAATCTGTGTTGTATTGAATTTATCAGTGTATGGCTATCTCTCCATAAATCTGTGTATGCTTTAAGGGCAGGGCTTTACTATCTCCAGAGCACGGTTCTTGAAAAATCCACATTGATCTGAATGGCAGCTACTAAATCCATCATGACACCCAATCCTGAATATGTCTAATGTAATCACGCAAGACTTTTCCAGTTAGGTCATGGGAGCCTGAGACAAACTTCTCCCTGGCAGGAGATTCAGCCCACCAGTTGACCACAGAAGTTCTGCACTCAGTTGCAGTCCTTTCTGGGTTTGAAGCCAACAGTCAGTTAATCTTGTATTACTATTACGATTAGAATAGCTTAGACTAATGATGAACCACTAGCTTCTTTCCTGACTAGTGACTTGGCTACTTAGTTATGGAGAGATAGTTCATTTCTGTGTTTGAGTCAACCTTTTAACAATACCAACATGTAGGGGAAAGAAAAACAGAAAATGACTCCTGAGGACACTTCAATCTGTAACTTTAGAAGGAGTGATGTTCAAGCTGATGTTTGGAGTTGGCGAAACTGAGGTTCAAAAATGGAAAAGGAATTACAGACAGTCCCATCACGATGATTACAGATAAAGAGATGTCTGACTCCAAAGGTTGGTCTTCTGCTCTGGCTACACCACACTGCCTCCCAAATCAATTAACTTAGCCACCCGCTAGCTAATGAACAGTTTTGTCATTATAGCCTGATACGCTGTGCTAGAGTTCTTGGCAGGCAACAGCACAGAGAGTCTCCTGATAATAGGACATCTCCAGGAGTCCTGATCTGAGGAACTTTGTGTGCAAGCACATGCATGTATGTTTATGCACCTGTCTATGAGTTGAAGGGCTCCTGTGAGAGCTTTGGAGTTTCTTTTTCTTTTTCATTCTTTTTATTTTTATTTTTATTTTTTTTTGCTGCTTTTGCATATTTTATAAATAACTTAACAAGAAGAAGCTGTGACATTTTCTTTCCTTGTGAGGTTCTCAAGTGTATAAGGATCACTGCCCAACTCAAAAATATTTAATCTGTTTAATCTGTGTTTGCTGAATACTTATCTAATCTGATTCTCACTCTTTACTAAATCTCTTCTTCTGAATAGGATAAGAATGGGAGATAATCTGCCCCAACTATCATTTAAAATGTTCTCTTCAGGACAGTTGGAACAAAATTCTAGGAATAAATTTCCTTAACTTGAGTAAAACTAATATTGGCATTGAGAAATTACTAGTTAAAGAAGACTGAACTGTATTATTCACTGTCTCTAAAGGCTAATGGTCATACGTAGACTCGTGTTTAATGCTTTTCTTTTAAATGATACTTGTAAGTTGCCAAGGAAAAGCAAGTGTCAATATTTAATGATTGAAGTTAGGCAGTGTCATCTGGGAGGTATCAACAATTGCTGAGTAATTTAAACTTGGACAACTCCTCATATGTCTCTATCATCATTATTTTATGCTTTCAGAAGGCAGTATAATTGACAATTATATACTTGGCAAATTCAGAGTCAATTCATAAATGATTCAAACTGTTAAAAATTTGTCTATGATTTATTAGATTTTAACCAGTCTTTCAGCGTATACTTACATGTTAATATAATTATAAAGGAATAATCTTGTTATATATGTGTGTGCTATATATTACATGTGGGTGAGGCTATTCAGAGATTACAATCTTTGTATATATAGGGAGAAGAAAGCTAATTAAATTCCCTACATTTTATTTAAGAAGACATTGAAGAGATTTAAACATTTGAAAATGACTTGAAACAAAATTTCAGATTTTTAAAAGATAAATTTAGAAATGATAACCAAAGGGAGATAAATCATCTATATGAAAAACTCATGTAGTTTATATAATATTACTTCTGCTGTACTATATTAAGATACAATAATATCTACAGGGCCTAACGAATGGTTCTTATTTTTGTCTTTATACCAAAATACTCTAAGGCACTGTGCCTTTATGATATTCCTTCAGCATCAATTCCTTTGTGGCTCTTGGCTTACCCTACTACATCCTTTCTACTGTCTAGTTTTCTAATTTGCTTGAATGAGGATGTGAGTATTTTTCTATAGAAGCTCTGCAGAGCAAAGTTCATGGGTTTGATGGCAATTTGCTCCTTCCCAGAAACCGTTCCTGTTTACCTTCTTCCAGATTTTTAGCTATGCTATTAAATGTTTGTTTTGGTTGATTACAGACTTACAGATGAATTATGAATATGAATATAAAATTGTGCTTTTAAACCACTCTATTGAAGTATGATTGATGTATAAACATTGTACATATTTAACATACACAACTTGATGAGTTTGGAGATATGTACACACCCATAAAATAATCAACACAATCTATGCCCTAAACTTATCCATCGCTTCCCAAAGTTTCGTTGTACCCTGTTTATTATTATATTATTATTGGGATAAGAACAATTAACATAAGATCTACCCTCTTCACACATTTTTTAGTGACAAGGTCTTGCTCTGTCTCTCAGACTTGAGTGCAGTGGCCCCATGGTAGCTCATCGCAACCTTGAGCTCCTGGACTCTAGCCTGAGCTGTCTGAGTAGTTAGAGCAACAGGTGCATATACTGACTGGCTAATTATTTTATTTTTTTATTTTTGTAGAGACAGGGTCTGACTATATTGCACAGGCTGTTCTCAAACTCCTGGCTTCAAGTGATCCTCTTGCCTTGGCCTCCCTGAGTGCTGGGATTATAGGGATGAGGTACCATGTCAGGACTTTAGCAAATTTTAAAGGATATAATACAATAATTGGAATGAAAGGCATTGTACAATACTGTTGATCCAAAGAACTTACTAATCTTGTAAAACCATAACTTTGTGCCTTTGACTAATGCCTTCCCACTTTTCCTCCTGAAGACACCAGCAAATACCATTCTGTTGTCTGTTTCTATGAGCTGACTACTTGGGGTTTCTTATATGTGTGACATCGTCTAGTGTTTTCTTTATCTGGCTTATTTCACTGAGCATAATGTCCCCAAGGTTCATCCATGTTGTTGCCACTGGCAGGATTTCCTTTCTTATAAGGCTGAATAATATTCCGTTGTATGCATTGATTCTATATCAGTTCATCCTTTGATGGACATTTTGCTGCTTTTGTGTCCTTCTCTATTTTAAACAATGCAGCAATGAACATGGACATGCAGATATCTCTTCAAGATCCTGATTTCAATTTCTTCAGATGTACAGTAGTTCCCTCCTATTCATGGTTTTGCTTTGCAGGTTTTCAGATACCTGTAAAAACCATGGTCCAAAAGTATTAAATGAAAAATTCTAGAAGTAAACAATTCCTAAGTTTTAAATTGTGCAACATTTTGAGAAATGCGATTAAATCTCCCATTATCCCTCTTCATTCCCCCAAACAATGCATCACCCCTTTGTCCAGCATACCCACACCGTAGATGTCCCCAACCCCTTAATCGCTTCATAGGTATTGCAACTATCAGATCCACTGTGGTGGTATCACAATAATTTTGTTTAAGTAAACTTCATTTTACCTAATAATAAATAATATCCCGAAAGTGCAAGAGTAGTGATGCTGACACATTGTTATAACTTTTCTATTGTATTATTTTCTGTTATTTTAAATCTCATATGATACCTAACTTATAAATTAAACTTTATCATTGACATGTATGTACAGGAAAAAAATATAGTATACATTGAATTTGGTACTATCAGTGCTTTCAGGCATCCACTGGAGGTCTTGAAAAGTGTCCTCCATGAATAACAGGACGGAAGCCACTACCATAGACCCAGAAGAGAAGCTGCCGGTTCATATGGTAGTTCCATTTTTAATTTTTTGAAGAACTACATATAGATTTTCAGTTGCTGCACCAATTTTCATTCTCATCAAAAGTATACATAGGTTTCTTTTTTTCCACATCCTTGCAAACATTTGTTATTTATTATTATTATTATTATTATTATTATTATTTTTGAGACAGAGTCTTGCTCTGTCACCCAGGCTGGAGTGCAGTGGCATGATCTCTGCTCACTGCAAGCCCCGCCTCCCAGGTTCACACCATTCTGCTCCCTCAGCCTCCCAAGTAGCTGGGACTACAGGCGCCCGCCACCTCGCCCGGCTAATTTTTTTTTTTTTTTTTTTTTGGATTTTCAGTAGAGACGGGATTTCGCTGTGTTAGCCAGGATGGCCTGGATCTCCAGACCTTGTGATCCGCCAGCCTCAGCCTCCCAAAGTGCTAGGATTACAGGCATGAGCCACCGCACCCGGCTGTTATCTTTTTTATTTAGATAATAGCCATCCTAACAGTTGTAAGGTGACATCTTACAGTAATTATGATTATCATTTCTCCAATAATTAGTGATGCTAAGCACCTTTTCATATACCTGTTGGCCATTGGTATGTATTTTTTGGAGAAATGTCTATTCAATTCCTTTGCCGATTTTCTAATTAAATTATGGGGTTTTTTTGTTTGTTTGTTTTTGTTTTGTTTTGTTTTGTTTTTTTGCTATGAAGTCGTAGGAGTTACTTATTCTGGAAATTAATCCTTTAGCAGATATATGGTTTACACATTTTTTTCCCATTACTTAGGTAGCCTTTTCATTTTGCTGATTTTTTTCCTTCTCCATGCAGAAGCTTTTTAGTTTGATGCAATCCCACTTGTCTATATTAGCTTTCATTGCCTGTATGTTGGTGTCATATCCAAGAAATCACTGCTAAGGCCAATATCAAGATGTTTTTACACAGTTTTCTCTTCAGAAAGTTTTATGGTTTCAAGTCTTAGGTTTAACTCTTAAATTTATTTTGAGTGTATTTCTGTCTGTCATTAGATCCAGTCACCTTCCTTTTTATGTGGATATCCAGTTTCCCCAACATCATTTATTGAAAAGATTATCCTTTTCCCACTGTATATTCTTGGCATCCTTTTTGAAGATCAGTTTATTATACACAGGTGGAGTATTTTTTTTTTCAAAATGCTTGGGACCAATTTCAGACTTTTTTAAATTTTTGAATATTTACACTATACTTTCCAGTTGAACATTTCTAATCTCAAAATCCAAAATCCAAAATGCTCCAATTAACATTTCCTTTGAGCATCAGGTCAGCTTTCAAGAGATTTCAAACCTTGTAGCATTTTGGATTTCAGATTTTTCAGTTAAGGATACTCTACCTGAATATGTTAGTTTATTTCTGGGAACTCTGTTCTGTCCCATTGGTCTATGTATGTGCTTTTTCTTATCAGCACCATACTGTTTTGATCACTATAGTTTTGTAATATATTTTGAAATCAAAAAGTGTGATTCCTCCAGGTTTATTCTTCTTCCTCAAAATTGCTTTGGCTACCTGGATTCTTTCATTGTTCCCTATAAATTTTAAAACTGTTTTTCTATTTCTGTAAAAAATGCCTTTTGGATTTTGATAGGGATTGCATTAAATCTTTACATCATTTTGAATAGCATAAACTTTCAACGGTATGAATTTTTCCAATCCATTAACATGAGCTATTGTTTCATTTATGTCTGCTTTAATTTGTTCCATCAGTGTTTATAGTTTTTAGTGCACCAATCTCACATCCTTGGTTAAGTTGTAAATGTGACAGTTTTCTTAATTTCCTTTTCAGATAGTCATAGTACATAAAAATGTAACTTATTTTTATATTTGATTTTTATTTTCCGACTTTGCTGAATTTATTAGTTCTAAGAGGTTGTGTGTGTGGGTGCGTGCATGTGTGTGTGCGTGTAGTATTTAGGATTTTCTACATAAAAATCACATCATCTACAAAGAAAGCTAATTCATATTTTCTTTTCTGATTTGATTGCATTTTAAAAATTTTCTTGCCTAAGTGCTCTGTACGGGACTTCCAATACTAGGTTGAATAGAAATGGTGAGAGTGGACATTCTTTCTTCATTCTAGGTCTCAGAAGAAAAGCTTTAGTTTTTCACTACTGAGGTAATGTTAGCTGTGGGCTTTCTATGTACAAGAATACTTCATTTTATAGCACTTCATTTTATTGTGCTTCAAAGACATTGTGTTATTTTTACAAATTGAAGGTTCTTGGCAAGGCTGTATTGAGCAAATTCATTAGTACCATTTTATAATGTGATGTGCTCACTTCGGGTCTCTGTGTCATATTTTGATAATTATCATAATATTTTCAACTTTTCCAATATTATATCTGTTATGGAGGTCAGTGATTAATGATTTTTGATGCTACTATTGTAATTACTTTGGGATGCCATGAACCAGGCCCATATAAAACAGTGAACTTAATCCATAAATGTTATGAGTATTATGACTGCTCCTCTGACCAGCAATTCCCATCTCTCTTTCTCTCTTTGGGTCTCACTATTATTCCCTGAGACAAAGCAATGTTCAAATTAGGTCAATTAATAATCCCACAATGGCCTCTAAGTGCTCAAGTGAAAGGAAGAGTAACATGTCCCTCACTTTGAATCAAAAGCTAGAAATGAGTAAGCTTAGTGAGAAAGGTGTATCAAAAGCCAACATATGATGAAATCTAGGCCTCTTACCCCCAAATAATTAGCCAATTTGTGAATATGAAGGAAAAGTTCTTGAAGGAAATTAGAAGTGCTACTCCAGTGAACACACAACTGATAAGAAAGTGAGATAGACTTAATATGATTTGGATCTGTGTTTCCACCAGATCTCATATTGAGGTGTGGTTCCCAGTGTTGTAGGTTAGGACCTGGTGGGAGGTATTTGGATCAGAGGGATGTATTCCTTGTGAGTGGCTTGGTGCCATCCCCTAGGTGATGAGTGAGTGAATTCTTACGAGTTTGAGTTATTTTAAAGTATTTGGCACCTCCCCCCTCTCCTGACTCTCTCTTTTTCTCCAGTTCTGGTCATGTGACATGCCTTCTCCCACTTCAACTCCTGTCATAATTGTAAGTTTCTTGAGGTCTCCCCAGAAGCCGAGAAGATGCCAGCATCCTGTTTCCTGTAAAGCCAAAAGAACCATGAGCAAATTAAACATCTTTTCTTTATAAATTACCCAGTCTCAGATTGTTTTTTTATACCAACATAAGAATGGCCTAACACAAGACCTATTGCTGATATGGCTAAAGTTTGAGTAGTCAGGATAGAAGACCAAACCAGCCACAACCTTCCCTTAAGCCAAAGACAATTCAAGGGTAGGGCTCTAACTCTCTTCACTTATATGAAGGTGAAGAGAGGTAAGGAATCTGAAGGAAAAAAAAAATGAAGAAAGTAGAGGTTGGTTCACGGGGTTTAAGGGAAAGAAGCCATCAGGATAATATGAAAGTACAGCTTAATTCTAACTTTCATAGACAATTTTAATAGGTTCAAGACTTCAGTGAAGGAAATAACTGCCGATATGGTAGAAATTGCAAGAGAAATAAGAATTAGAAGTGGAGCCTGAAAATGTGAATGAATGTTACAATCTCATAATAAAAGTTAAACAGATGAGAAATTGCCTCTTATGAATAAGCAAAGAAAGCTGTTTCTTGAGATGCAATATACTCCTGGTCAAGATATTGTGAACAATGCAGAAATGACAAGAAAGCATTTAGAATATTATGTAAACTCAATTGATAAAGCAATGACAAAGCTTGAGAGGATTGACTTCAGTTTTGAAAGAAGCTCTATTCTGGGTAAAATGCTTTCAAACACATTGCATGCTACAGAGAAATCTTTAATGAAAGGAAGGGCAAATTTATGTGGCAAACTTTATTGT
This sequence comes from Macaca fascicularis, assembly GCF_037993035.2. Classification (NCBI taxonomy): domain Eukaryota; kingdom Metazoa; phylum Chordata; class Mammalia; order Primates; family Cercopithecidae; genus Macaca; species Macaca fascicularis. The sequence continues at coordinate 52,787,018 of NC_088390.1, forward strand.
TGTCTCATTTTAAGAAATGTCTGCATCCATCTCTACCTTCAGCTATCACAACCCTGATCAGTCATTAGCCATCAACAAGAAGGCAAATCCTCTACCAGGAAAAAGATTACAACTCACTGAAGGTTCAGATGATCATTAGCATTTGTTGGCAAGAAAGTATTTTTTAATTAAGTAATGCATTTTTTTTAGACATAATGCTATTGTACACGTAATAGGCTATAATATTGTGTAAAAACATAACTTTTATATGATCTGAAAAATAGACAAAAACCGGCGTGACTCATTATATTGTAATATTTCCTTTATTGCAGTGGTCTGAAACTGCACCTGCAATTTCTTATAGGTATGCCTGTTTGGCTTTTATTGTGCTAAGTTCGTTCTACACCTAAGAGTTTTTATCATGAAAGGGTGTTGAAGTTTGTCAAATGACTTTTCATCATCTATAAAAAAGGCCTTTTGATTTTTTATTCTTCATTCTGTTTCTGGAGTATATGATAACATTTGATTTGTATGTGTTGAACTATCCCTTCTCACTGGGGTAAATCCCACTTGGTCATGGTGTATGATCCTTTTAGTATGCTGTTGAACTTTGTTTACTAATATTTTGATGAAAATTTTTGCAATCAGATTCACCAGGGATATTGACCTTCAGTTGTTCTTTCTTGTGGTTTCTGTCTGTTAGTATCAAGGTGATGCTGGCCTTATAAAAAGAGTTCGGAGCTGTTCCCTCTTCTATTTTTCAGAAGAGTTTAAGAAGGATTGGTAATACTTTTTAAATGTTTGGTACAATTTATCTATGAAGTCATTAATTCACGTGCTTTTCTTTTTTAATTACTGAGTCAATCTAATTTGTTATTAATATGTTCGGCCTTTTGATTTCTACTTGACTCAGTCGAGTGTATGTTTCTAAGAATGTATTCATTTCTTCTAGGTTGTCCTGTTGGTGTATGATTGTTCATGATAGTCTCTTAAAATCTCTTTCTTTAAAAAAATTGTGGCATTGATTGTAACATTGCCTCCTCCATTTCTGATTTTATTTGAATCTTCTCTCTTCTTTTTTAAATTAGTCTAGGTAAGAGTTTTTACATTTTATATCTTTTCACAAAACTAACCCTAAAATTTATTTTTTTATTATTTAATAAAATCTCTATTTTGTTTATTCCTTCTCTAATATTTATTATTTCCTTCCATCCTCTAAATTAAGGCTGTCCTTTTTTTCTTGTTTCTTGAGGTACAATACTGGGCAATGGTTACATCTCCATTTCTTTAGGATGGTTTACTGGAGCTTTGTTTTTTTCCTTTGCTGGTGTCATGTTTCCCTGGTTCTTCATGATTCTTGTAAACTTGCATTCATGTCTCTGCATTTGTAGAAATACTCAACTCTTCTAGTCTTTACAGACTGGCTTTGACATGGAAAGCCCTTTACCTGTCATCCTGGCCAGATATTTTTGATGGACTAGCTAGTAGGGACCTTTAGCATGTGGGTTTTGTGCCTGGGCCCAGGGGTAGGCTGACCTGATGCCAGAGTCTGTGGTCCTTGAATAAGTATTTAATCTACCCCTTTAAAATTACAAAATATATGCATCACTTTGTAATAAAAATATTCATCCATGACGAGATCAGATGAGTCCAGCACAGGGTTTTTTTGGCCTTACCCTACTAATATTTTGAGCTGGATAATTCTTTGTTTGGAGCGGGGAGTTGTTCTGAGCATTGTAGGATGTTTAGCAGAATCTCTAGTTCCTACGTTTTCGATTCCAACAGCATGCCTTGTCCAGCTGAGGCAAACTAAAATGTCTCCAGACATTGTCATATATGCCTAAGGAAGAGCATCAAAGTCACCACCTCTGGAAAATTACTGAAAATCTTGAAACAATCAAACACTTTCTGATGAGTTATTTGCCTGAAACTTATACCTTTAACCATGAGCCAAAAATCAATACACGTAAACTATGGTCATATAGTCTGTTATTATCAGAACTCTCTTTATGTTAGAATTACTGCTTTTACTGCATTTCTGTGCACTTTTGAGCTTCAGATTTTTTACTTTCAATTCTTCTAACAATATTTGCCAAGTTTCTCTAACAGTATACATTTTAACTTTTATTTTAGGTTCAGGCATGCATGTGCATGTTTGTTATATAGGTAAACTGCATGTCATAGGGGTTTGATGTACAGATTATTTCATCCTCCAGGTAATAAGCATAGCACCTGATAGGTAGTTTTTAAAATCTCCTTTCTCCTGCCATCCTCCAGCCTAAAGTAGGCTCCAGTGTCTGTTGTTTCTCTTTTTGTGTCCATGTGTTCCCATTGTTTACCTCCCAGTACACATAAGAATATGTGGTATTCAGTTTTTTGTTCCTGCATTGGTTTACTTAGGATAATGACCTCCAGCTCCATTCATGTTGCTGCGAAGAACGTGATCTCTTTCATTTTTATGGCTGTATAGTATTGCGTGGTATATATGTACCATATTTTCTTAATTCAGCCTACCATTGATTTAGGTTGATTCCATACCTTTGCTATTGTGAATAGTACTGCAATAAATGTATGTGTTCATATGTTTTTATGGTAGAATGATTTATATTCTTTGGATATACACCCAATAATGGGATTACTGGGTCAAATGGTAATCCTGGTTTTTTTTTTTTTTTTTTTTTTTTGCTTGTTTTTTTTGTTTTTTGTTTTTTGTTTTTTTGTTTTTTTGTTTTGAGATGAAATTTTGCTCTGTTGCCCAAGCTGGAGTGCAGTGATACTCGGCTCATTGCAACCTCTGCCTCCTGGGTTCAAGTGATTCTCCCGCCTCAGCCTCCCAAGTGACTACGATCACAGGCACCCGCCACCACACATGGTTAATTTTTGTATTTTTAGTAGAGACAGGGTTTCACCATGTTGACCAGGCTGGTCTCAAACTCCTGACCTCAGGTGATCCACCTGCCTCAGTCTCCCAAAGTGCTGGGATTACTGGTGTAAGCCACCATGCCTGGCCAGTAGTTCTGTGTTAAGTTCTTTGAGGACCCACCACACTGCTTTCCAAATTGACTGAACTAATTTACATTTCCATGAGCAGTGTTCAAGTGTTCCCTTTTCTCTACAACTTTGCCAGCATCTTTTATTGTGATGGTTAATACTGAGTGTCAACTTGATTGAATTGAAGGGTGCAAATACGTATTGATTCTGAGTGTGTCTGTCAGGCTGTTGCCAAAGGAGATTAATATTTGAGTCAGTTGCCTGGGGAAGGCCCACCCACCCTTAATCTGGTGGGCACAATCTAATCAGCTGCCTGTGAATATAAAGCAGGCAGAAAAATGTGAAAAGGCGAGACTGGCCTAGCCTCCCAGGCTACATCTTTCTTCAGTGCTGGATGCTTCCTGCCCTCAAACATTGGACTCCAAGTTCTTCAGTTTTGAGACTTGGACTGACTCTCCTTCCCCCTCAAGCTTGCAGACAACCTGTTGTGCGATCTTGTGATCCTGTAAGTTAATACTTAATAAGCTCTCCTTTATTTAAATATGTAAATATATGATATATATTTATCATATATGATATATACTTATCATTTATATATTTAACTTCTATGTATGATTTATGTATATATATTCTATTAGTGCTGTCCCATTAGGGAACACTGACTAATACAGTTATTTTTAAATTTTTAACAATAGCCATTCTGAATGATGTGAGTTGGTATCTTATGGTTTTGGTTTGTGTTTCCCTGATGATGAATGATGTCGAACATCTGTCATTTCTGTTGGCCGCAGGTATGTCTTCTTTTGAAAAGTGTCTGTTCATATTCTTTGCCCATTTTTTAATGGAATTGTTTATTTTTTGCTTGTAAATTTAAGTTTTTTACAGATGTTGGATATTAAACCACTGTTGGATGCGTAGGTTGAAAATAGTTTCTCCCATTGTGTAGGTTGTCTGTTTACTCTGTTGATAGTTTCTTTTGCTGTACAGAAGCTCTTTAGTTTAATTAGGTTCCTTTTGTCAATTTTTGGTTTTGTTGCAATTGATTTGGGTGTTTACATCATGAAATCTTTGGCAGGTTCAGTGTTCAGAATGGTATTTCCTAGGTTGTCTTCCAGGATTTTTACAGTTTTAGGTTTCACATTTAAGTATTTCATTTATCTTGAGTTGATTTTTACATATGGTGTAAGGAAGAGGTCATGTCAGTCTTCTGCATATGGCTAGCCAGTTATCCCAGAACCATTTATTGACTAGAGAATCCTTTCCCCATTGCTTATTTTTGTCTACTTTGGCAATGATCAGATGGTTGTAGCTGTGTGGTATTGTTTTTGCACTCTCTATTCTGTTCCATTGGTCTGTGTGTCTGATTTTGTATCAGTAACATACTGTTTTTGTTACTGTAGCATTGTCATATAGTTTGATGTCAGGTAACAGTAATGCCTTCAGCTTTGTTATTTTTGTTTAGGATTATCTTAGCTACGCTGGCTCTTTCTTTTCGTTCCATATGAATTTTAAAATAATTTTTTTCTAATTCTGTGAAGAATGTTATTTGTAGTTTGATAGGAAAAGCATTGAATCCATTAATATCTTTGGGAAGTATGGCCATTGTGACAATATTGATCCTTCCTATCCATGAGCATGAAATGCTTTACCATTTGTTTGTGTCATCTCTGATGTCTTTTTTTTTTTTTTAAATTCTCATTTAAGAGATCTTTCACCTCCTTGGTTAGCTGTATTCCTAGGTATTTTATTTTATTTTGGCAATTGTAAATGGGATTGCATTCTTGATTTGGATCTCAGCTTGGATACTGTTGGTGTGTAGGAAAGCAATTGATTTTTGTACATTGATTTCACTTCCTGAAACTTCACTGAATCTATTTTTCAGATCAAGGAGCTTTTGGGAAGAGACTATGGGATGTTCTAGGTATTTAATCATATTGGCTACAAACAGGTATAGTTTGACTTCCTCTCTTCCTGTTTGGATGCTTTTTACTTCTTTCCCTTGCCTGATTGCTCTGGCCAGGACTTCCAATACTATGTTGAATAAGAATGCTGCTAGAGAGCATTCTTGTCTTGTTCCAGTTTTCAAGGGGTGTGGCTTGCTGCTTTCACCCATTCAGCATGATGTTGTCTGTGAGTTTGTCATAGACAACTTTTATTATTTTGAAGTATTTTCCTTCAATGCCTATTGTTGAAAATTTTTAACATGAACAGATGTGGAATTTTATTGAAAGCCCTTTCTGCATCTATTGAGATAATCATGTGGTTTTCATTTTTAGTTCTGTTTATGTGATGAATCACATTTATTGATTTGCAGGCTTAAATCCAACTGCCTGGTAGACATTCCACCTAGAAATCCTGTAGGCATTTCTTATTAATTGATTGATTGATTGATGTTTTGCTCTTTTTGCCCAGGCTGGAGAGCAATGGTGCAATCTCGGCTCACCGCAACCTCCACCTCCCGGATTCAAGCGATTCTCTTGCCTCAGTCTCCTGAGTAGCTGGGATTACAGGCATGCACCACCATGCCCGGCTACTTTTGTATTTTTGGTGGAGACGGGGTTTCCCCGTGTTGGTCAGGCTGGTTTCAAACTCCCGACCTCAGGTGATCTGGCCGCCTTGGCCTTCCAAAGTACTGGGATTACAGGCGTGAGCCACTGGGCCTGGCTTGAAATCCCATTGACATTTCAAATCAAAGTACCAAAATCTAAACTTGTTCAAACATCCCTTTCCTCCATTATTCCTAATACTGAACACCACCACCAGAAACTCTGGAAGTAATAGATACATTTATCCTCTCATCCTGAACCTCATGTATGGACCTTTTACCAATTGTTATCAATTCAGTTTTTTATTTATTTATCAAATGTAGTTCATTTATTTCCACCTCACTGTTATTGCCTCTTTAAAGGCTTTAGGCATAATTGCATTGACAGTGTCACCATCCAGCCTTCTGATCTATTCCCAATTTGAGCTATCTCCTATATCATATCCAGTAATTTTTCAAACCATTCATTTAATCATGGAATTCTCAGGCTTTAATATTTCTCATTTAAATAAAGCAGGGTAGAAAATGCATGCAGAGGTCATCAAGGTAAATAATTTAATAAAAAGAGCATCAAGCACATTTTGACCACCTGAAAAGCATGGGTTTCATCTAGAGAGGGTAGTAATTATTTAGCTCCAGCCACTTCTCAAAGCATAGAATATAGGCCCAGTGAACCCAGATGGTCTGATATTTCAAGAGAAGTTGGAAATTTGTGTGAAGTTTTATTTTTTAAATGATTGCAATGTGTTATTTTTTAAATATGTCTGGCCTAAAGGATAAAGTTAAAAGTCTCTCACATGTTTGCAAAAACTTCTGTTATTTAGTATACCTCTTCACATTTTCTTTTTCACTACCATCCTTGCAATTTATTTTTTAGTTAACCAATACTATTTGTTGATACCAGATAGTTGCAAAAAAATTGTGTTTCCTTGAGTACCCCCACTCCTTCCAGCTGTCCGCTAAATGTCTGCATATTCCTTGTACTCAGATGGAACCACTTTTCCTCAACCCCTTACATAGTTATTGCCTAATGTGTGTTATCTTTGTGTTTTTTATCGTGACACTTGCAATCTTGTAATTGCAATTGTGTGTTTGCATTTGTATTTCCCCACGGCACTGTGAGCTCTTTGGAGAGAGAAACTGGGTCTTACTCTTCTTTGTATGTCTAGCATTTAACACAGAGTCTGACACATTACAGGTACTCAACAGATGTTGAATAAATGAATTGTCAAAATGAATAATGTAAATATTTTCTTGGCCTTATTTCAAAAAGATTTTTTTTTAGGGAAAAATCCAAAGAAAAAATTGGATCTCAAATATTTTTGAAGTAATCAGAGTCCTGTCAATTATTTGCGCAATATAAAGTTGTTAGCTAGGTATTGGGATAGATAAAATGAACTCTAACGTTTCACATTGGCAGCATTGTTGGAAAGCAGACACTTTCCTAAGGCTTCAGAATCAAAAGAAAGTGGTTGGGAATCATTACAACGTAACAGGTTGAAGGAGGAGATGTTCCATGGAGTGAAACTCAAGTCTTTTGACAAGAAGGCTTTGCAGAGGTCATGCAGGAGCTGTTGACCTGAAGGAGGGCATCATGGCGCTGGGACCTAGACTTTTGAGGAGGAGAGTTATGACCGGAGCTGGTGCACATGAAGGGGGTATGATGAGACCTGGTTCTGCAAGATTTAGAACAATTTTAATCTGAATTCAACTGTTGCTTTTGCAAGTAACTGTTAATGCCAGAATGAAGAGAATGAAGTGATACTGCCAGTTATAGGGGATGCAGCAGGGGAAGGAGTGACCCCTTTTTTCCTTCCTCTAGTGCCTCTTTTTTGGCAGAGCCAAGTATGGAACCAGCAGGTAAAGGAGAAATATGTTTGCAGAGTTCCAGTTCCAGGATCAAATACCCAAATTGAGAAGGGTGAGCTTGAAGCTGTGAGAAGATAACTGGTACAAGGGCTTAAAAAGTTAGTTGGAAAGACTAAAATGAAGAAAGTTAGCAATTTATATTGGATTACAGTTAAAGCAAAGGTTGACTGACTTTCTGCTTTGCTCATACAATTTCTTCTGTCTCAACTTCACTCACATCTCCTTAGGTGTATCACTCTTATGTGTATCACTCTATCAAAACATTATTTGAAGCCCATTTTAAGTACTACTTCTTCTATGAAACTTTTTCCTGCTCCAACTTCCACTGGACTTTGTAATTTTTAAATATATATATGTACATTAAAAGTTAACTGGTATTACTGCCTCCTTTTGGATTTTGGATTTTTAAAAGAAGCAGAATAATATATACAGTTGTAGAGTTGGAGCCAGTATGCACAACACACACACACACATACACACTCATATCCATACAAATAATATAGTACATTTTCATTGCTTACACAGACACAGATATGCTTGTGTATGTAGTTCTACTTTGCTTTTTTTTTTCAGAAATTATTCCTTTCTAATGCACCATTTAACTTTTTTATTTATTATGGTTAGGTTTTGTCATCTGTCAACCTTGATAGAATGTAACTTCTGTGAGGGCAGAGATCTTTGTTTTATTATTTTATGTGTTGTGAACAGCAAGAAGAGTGCCATGTCAGCTTTTTCTAATACTGGTTCCCTCCTTCTCAACTTTATGTACATTATTCTTGAAATTATTCTATTTATTTACATACAAACATAAACACACAATATCTGTGTAAATGAGAAAACTTTCCTATATTATTTATGTACATATATTTATGTTTGTGTGTGTGCTATACATAATTGAACCTAGCTATAGACATTGTTCTGCCTCTTTCCTGGAGATCCATCTAACATTAGTTCATGTAGAAATACTTTATTATTTTTAACTACAGCATTTCATAGTTTGACTGTAACAGTGTATTATCCAAACCTATTATTTTAAATTAAACATCTAATAATCTATATCTGATATTTAATAATATGTAGTTAACACGTTCATATCTACTGTATTTTTTACAATAAAAGCAATATAAAAATATACTTTTTGTACAATCCTTTTGTACATATGCCTGATGATTTTCTAGTGTAGTGAGGTCAAGCACAATTGAAATGTAATAGAATTTGCCAAATTGCTTTCCAAAGTAGCAGAACGAATTCATCTTTCCACCAGCAAATCTATCTATCCATGCCATTGCCAACCCTTTCTGCTATCAAGCTTCTATGTATAAGTCATGTGATAAATAGAAAACAAAATTATATTGTTGGTTTAATTTGTATTTCCTTGATGACTAATGAGGTTGCACATCTTTTTTTATTGATCTCTCCATTGAATTTTCTGTTTATATCGAGTCTTCTAATTAGTTTTTGTTTTTTTTAAAAGATATTTTTAGTTACTAATTCTTTAAATATTATAAATATTTTTATCAAATTTTTACGTAGAGTTTATACATTTCAAAATTTTATATAGTTATAAATTTATCAATGATATAGTTCATGTTTTAGTGTTTATTTAACAAATCCCTTTCTACTATAAAGATCATGAATTCTACTATAAAGATCATGTTTAATATTAATTTTAACAATTTATATTCTTTTTAATTTTTAAATTTGCTCTATATTTACATTTATGAGAAGTGTTAGGTGCAAATCTAACTTAATTTTTGCACGTGTGTTTAGTCATTTGTCCCGATACTTTTGAAATGTTTGCCTTTTCCCTGTCGATTGAAAACGTTATGCTTATCAAATGCTAAATTCCCATATATTCTCAGATCTGATTCTGGATCTGTTCTTCTGTACCACTGATCTGTATGACTACTTCTGAATTCGTATTGTTACTGTTGAAATTACTATGCCTCATAAAAATGTATCAAACCTGGGGTAAGGAAGAAGTTACTCCTCTTTGTTCTTCCATTGCAAAATTTTTCTGGCTATTTTTGCACACTTGTTCTTCAATATGAAATTTATAACTAGCTTGTCAAATTCTGTAAGAAATTCTGCTGGAAATGTAATGGAAATTGCAATTAATTTACTGATTAATTTGGTAGAAAAGATGTTTTTATAATAGTATATTTTCTCATATACAAACATAAGCTTGTCTATTTAGGCACGTCTCCTTGTGTGCCCCTAAATAGTGTTTTATAGGTGGAGTGCCATGGCTCACACCTGTAATCCCAGCACTTTGGGAGGCTGAGGTGGGGGCATTACTTCAGGCCAAGAGTTTGAGATGAGACTGGGCAACATACTGAGACCCTCTCTCTACAAAAAGTTAAACAATTAGCCAGGTGTAGTGCCACATGTCTGTAATTCCAGCTACTCAGGAGGCTGTGGTGAGAGGATTATTTGAGCCCAGAAAATTGAGGCTGCAGTGAGATGTGATCACATCACTGCATTCCAGCCTGAGCAACCGAGTGAGACCCTGTCTCCAACGATAATAATAATAATGATAATAATAACAACAATAACAGTAGAGTTTTATAGTTTTTCCATAAATTTCTTGTCCATTTTGTTATGTCTCTTCCTAGATATTTTACTGTTTTAAAATGTCTTGATGCTTCTGCAAATATGATACTTATTATTATATTATTACCTTTTAAATGTTTCATTATTGCTGCTGTCTAGAAAAACTATTTTATATATTGATATTGTATCCAGCCACCTTGCTTACTTGCAATGCTCTCCACAGTTGCCCCTTTCATTTGCAGTTTCCTAGTTCTTTAAATATCTTTCTGGGATGTTTCATATATTTATTTAACCTTTTCTGTTTTCACATATGGTTACACATTTATTTATTTGTTTATTTTCTGTAATTATATAATTACTGCGTGAGAGTAAAAGTGAGGTTTAAGTTGTCAAAAGAAGTCCAAATACTTTCTTTATGCCTCTCTCAAAACACTGATTTATCTGTTATAGCAGTCTCTAAGACCCTGTATTGCAGTATTATTGTGTTGTATTATCTGCGTTATCTAGCACAGTACCTTGCAAAAATCATCTTTAAACAAATGTATCAATGAGTTTCTTAATCAATTCAGGGTACGTTGAGGCAATTCACCTGACTAAGTGTCCAGGGAAGTAGTTTTATTCAAGAATGGAAGCATAAATAAAATTCATTAGGCAATGTAGGGCTAGATTATCAGGTCCTCTTCATACTGAAAAAAATACAAAATTTATTTTTAAGAGAAATTCATTGTGAACAATTTTAAAATGTTACTATGTTTAATTTAGCTTGTGATTTCTAAAAGCCAGTGATTTAACAATAGTGCAATAAAGTTGTATGTCTTTAGAACATTAAGCTACTGGGCTGTGGAACTCGGCCAGTCTACGGTATGCAGATTTTATTACTTTATTCTCCATTATTTTATTCAGAATAAATGCATTTGTTTTGTTTTCTATTCTTCAACCTAAGTAGGTAAGTTATTTTAGCTATTTTTCATAATGAAATGGTTTCACAACCTCTTATGGTCCTCCAAAATATGTTGAATAAGGTCAGTATTCTCAACAATTAGAAGGCACCATGCCTAAAGGGATAGCATTACCATTTGGAGAAAGTATAGTAAATTGGACTGCTTATCATAAAATCAATAAGAGAGATAGAATGCTTATCATCCCCATGAACTTTTAGCCCAAAAGGAAAATAAAATTTTTGACGTTCTGAAACCCCAGAGCAAACTAGTTTGCATCTAGATAAATCAAATAGAGAAAAATTTTCTAGAATATAAACTTATAAATCTGTCTCTTCAAGAAGAAAAACAGCTTTTCGTTCAAAATAATGTGGCTTTAGAAAGTAAGATACACCTTGAAAAATTAGTTAAATAAGAAGACATTATTTGCATTTGTCAAATGGATTTGATTTTCCACTCAGGATGGAATATGTGTGTGTGTATGTAAAATATATATAAACATACATAATTATATATATTTATACTCACATACACACTTTTGTTTGTATATGTGCAGGTACATAAGTTGAAGATTAAGTCTAAAACTCAGCAATCTCTTAAGGGACATACTCGTTGTATATAAATGTGTGTATTTTTGTGTTACTATGAAATATGTCTGCTAGGAGTTTAAAATTTCTCTGGCTTTGCTAGCATAATCTGTGCTTTCAAGAGATGCAAGGCATAATGAAAAGCAAAAAGAACTACCATTAAGTAATTTTTATAAAATATATTTTATGTTCCAGGGCAGGAGAATATGTCACTTCTTTTTGGGGACATCAAGGAAGTCATCCATAAGAAGGTGTTATTTAGTCTATGCTTTCAAGTAGAATGACTGAAAAGATAAGATAAAAAAGAGAACATGGCCGGGCATGGTGGCTCACACTTGTAATCCTAGCACTTTGGGAGGCTGAGGTGGATGGATCACGAGGTCAGGAGATCTAGACCATCCTGGCCAATATGGTGAAACCCCATCTCTACTAAAAATACAAAAATTAGCTGAGCGTGGTGACACGCGACTGTAGTCCCAGCTACTCGGGAGGGTGAGGCAAGAGAATTGCTTGCTTTAACCCAGGAGGCAGAGGTTGCAGTGAGCCAAGATGGCACCACTGCACTCCAGCTTGGGCAATAGAGCAAGACTCCCTCTAGGGGTGGGAATCTTTCTGCCATTCTGCAGGTTGTACATTCATTCTGTTGAATATTTCTTTGGCTCTGCAGAAACTTCTTTGTTAAAATCTCATTTGCCTTCTTTTGTTTTTGTTCCTTTTGCTTTTGAGCTCTTAGTCACCAATTCATTGCCTGGGCCAATGTCCAGAAGAGTTTTCCCAAGGTTTTCTTCTAGTGTTTTTATGGTTTCACATCTTATATTTAAGTCTTTCATTTATCTTGAGTTAACTTTTGCATATGGTGAGAGTTAGGGGGTCTAGTTTCATTCTTCTGCAAATCTCAATCCAATTTTCTCAGCACCATTTGCTGAAAAAAAGGTACATAGAAAACAGAGAATAAATCAATCACTTTGTCCTTTTTTTGTACTACAGTGGTACATATGTCTTCAATAAAGACATCACAAAGCTTACTAAAACTTTTCATAAAAATATATCAAACTCTCCCAATGTGCTGACCTGTTAGATTGGTGCAAAAGTAATTGAAGGTTTTGCCATTACTTTTAATGGCAAAGACAGCAGTTACTTTTTCTCCAACTCAATATAGTCTCAGTTATGTTTTTAGCACTAGTGTCATTCTTTCAGACTGCTAGCTGATGGGGGCATCCCGCCATACCTATGGGATAAAGCACATTCAGAAGTCATTCCATGGCAGGAAGCATATACCTTGCTCCTGAATCCAAGTGTAGCATCCACAATGTATACTTGGGAGTCAGCAAGATCTAAATTCAAATTCAGCCTCTATCACCTATCATTCCATCCCACTCTATCACTGGGAAAACATCTCTCATTCTCAGATTCTTCACCTATAAAATAAGAATGAGAATATTTATTATAGAGAAATTTTTGAAAATTAAGTGTAATAAAATTATCAAGTGACTGGTATTTTGTAGGTGCTTAGTACCTTGTTAGTTCCCCTCGCTTTGCTATTGCATAAGCAAGCTCTACTTTGGTTCTGATGTCATTTCAAACCCTGTTCTTGCATGCTTCTCCCTGTTGCCAACTAGTAAGCCAGGACCTTGTCTCTACAAAAAAAGAAGAAAAAAAATTAGCCCAGTGTGGTGATACTAGCCTGTAGTCCCAGGCAGTATCAGGAGGCTGAGGTGAAAGGATCACTCCAGCCCAGGAGTTCAAGGCTACAGAGCTATCATAGCACCACGGCACTCCAACCTGGGTCACAGAATGAGAGCCTCTTGTGGGTGGGTGTCCTAAAAACATGTATTAGATCCTGTTGGTTATGATGTTATTGAGTTCCACGTTCTTGCTGATTTTTGTTCCTGTTCTGTCATCTGTTAAGAGAGAGATGTTGAAGTCTCCAAGTATAATTTTGGATTTTTTAGTTCTTCTTTCAGTTCTATCAGTTTTGCTTCATACATTTGCAACTACGTTATTTGGTACATTTAAATTTAGGATTTCTATTTCTTCTAAGTGGATTGACCCATTTATCATTATATGAAATAGAAATCCTAAATTTGAATGTACCAAATAACATAGTTGCACCCACAACAGCAGAATATACATTATTTTCTGGTATCCTAAGAAAATGTACCAAGATAGAACATACCCTGGGATATAAAACAAGCTTTAATGCATTTAAAAATTTGAAATCATGCAGACTGTGTTCTCTGGTCAAAATGGAATCAAACTAGAAATCAATAACAGAAAGATAGAAAGATATCAAAACATGTGGAAATTAAACAACACACTTCTAAGTAATCCAGGGGTCAGGGAGGAAGTTTCAAAGAAGAGCAAAAATAAAGAATTTGTTGGACATGGCTAAGGGGTACTGAGAGGGAAATATATAGCAATTAATGTATATATTAGAAAAGAGGAAGAGTCTCTAATAAATAATCTAAGCTCCTGCCTCGAGAACCTAGAAAAAGAAGAGAAAAATAAATGCAAGGCAAAAAGAAGAAAGAATATATTAAAGACAAGTGAATATATTAAATAAATTGACAGAACCTAATTCATAAAATCAATACAAAAATTTGATTTTTTAAAAAAAGAAAATACATTAGCAAACCTCTCACAGGGAGAAAAAGACACAAATTACTAATATTACAAAATAAAATGAAATGGGATTTTCTGTATTTTTGATATAAATAATTCTTTGTTGAAATCTTTATATTTTTATATGATGTTAGGAAAGTCTACATCTTATTTATAACTTCTATTTTAGCTGACTCTTCGTGATACTACCCAGGAAGGGAAACTGTGAAATACCACCTTGTGACTGGAAGGTGGAGGTAGAAGTTCAGGTTCACCACTCACCATCCATTTATACAAGCTTCTCATTACCGCTAGGCAGAGATGAAAGATCCAAGTCTGCTTGCGATGTCTGTAAACAATGGGAATGGCATGTCCTTATAACCACTTGAACGTGGTGAAAGTCCTGCACCTCCACTACGTCTACTTTGACATCACCCTATTGGAGAAGATGAGGGTATCTTGTTACTGCTAGGTAGGAGTACAGGCCCTCACATAGCTTCTCCATTGATACTATGTGAGTAGGTGCAGACATGTTACCACCTCATAGTACAACTGTTTTAGTCCTTTGCTTGACTTTCTCTGACACCACCCGAGTGGTGGTGCTGGGACTTCTCATTATAGTTTTACAAAGGTGGAGGTATAGGTTTCCACTTGGCTTTTGCTAATATGGGTGAAAGTGGTGCCACACCTACACCAGATCATGTTGACAGAGTAGAGTTCTGTCTAAAGGTTTACTATCTTGGTGGGTTACCCTTTTCCTGGCCCTTAGGCTCAAGATAGAAGAATTTTAATAGAGTGTTTCCAGGTTGCCACCTTTTTCAGCCCTAAATCTGGGATAATGTGAAGCAACATAAACATCCACGGAACTCATCATTGTGTTGTTTCTTGGGTCCCAAAGTCCCTAGCCACGCTGCCTCCTTCTCTCCACCTTTTAGAATCTTCTTATGTTTTGTTTTGCATATTAATCTAGGAGTTTGGTTGTACATAGCAGATGGAATCGAACAAAAGCATGTCTACTCCATCTTCCTAGAAGAGGAAGTTGTCAGAACCTTTAAAATTATGAATGCTTGATGATTCCGTTTGGATGTTTGCCCCCTTCAAATCTCATGTTGGTCCTGCTCATCCTCAGGACACTGCTCCCCACATCCTGGTTATTCCAGCTTCAACCTCCACTCAAAGAGCTCAGGGTGCAGCTCAGGCCAAACCTCTGGAGGGCACAAGCCATAAGCCTTGTTGACTTTCGTATGGTGTTAAGCCTGAAGATGTGCAGAATGCAAGAATGAAGGAGACTTGGAAGCTTTCAAAGCTTTCACCTAGATTTCAGAGGATGTATGGAAAAGCCTGGTGTCCAGGCAGAAGTCTGCTGCAGGGGCAGAGCCCCTACAGAGATACTCTACTAGGGCAATGCCGAGGGGAAATGTGGAGTTTTAACCCACACAGAGTTCTCACCAGGACAGTTCTTAGTGAAGTTATGGGAAGGGAGCCATTACCCTCCAGACCTCAGAATGGTAGAGTCACCAGCAGCTTGATTCCTGAGGCTGGAAAAGCCACAGGAACTCAACTCCAATCTGTGAGAGCCATTACATGGGTTGCACATTGCAAAACCATAGAGGCAGAGCTGCCCAAGGCTGTAGGAGCCCACTTCTTGCTCCAGTGTGCCGAGGATATGGGCTGTGGATTCCAGGGTATTTTGGAACTTTAAGGTTTGATATGTGTCCTACTGGGTTTTGGACTTGCATGGCACCTGTAGACCCTTTCTTTTGGCTGATTTCTCCCTTTTGGAATGGGAATGTCTACCCAATGCTTGTATCATCATTGTAGCTTAGAAGTAAATAACTTATTTTTGATTTTACAGGCTAATACATGGAAAGAATTTGATTTGAGTCTCAGAGGAGACTTTGGGTTTTGTACTTGGTACTTTTGATCTAATGCTAGAACCAGTTAAGCCTTTGGAGGTTTGTGCTTTGGCAATGTGAGAAGGACACGAGTTTTGGATCCAGGGGGTGGAATAACATGGCTTGGCTGTTTGTTTCCTCCAAATCTCATGTTTAAATATAATCCCCAGTGTTGAAGATGAGGCCTAGTGGGAGGTGTTTGGGTCACTGGGGCAGGTCCCTCATGAATGGCTTAGCTATAATAATGAGTGGGTTCTTACTCTGAGTTCATGCGAGTTCTGCTTGTGTAAAAGATCATGGCACCTCCCCACCTTCTCTCTTGCTCCCATTCTTGCCATGTGATGTGCCTGCTCCCTTTTGACCTTCTACCCGCTATCATAAGCTTCCTGAAGCCCTCACCAGAAGCAGATGCTGGCATCACAATTCTTGCACAGCCTGAATGATCATGAGCCAATAAGAACTCTTTACTTTATAAAGTACCCAGCCTCAGATATTTTTTTATAGTGACTCAAACAGCCTTACACACCTGGGTTTTGTCCTTAGAGATCTTGATTTAATTGCTTGGGGACTTGATGTGAGGATTCATACTTTAAACTATCCCCAGAAGTTTCTGATGTGCATCGATGGTGGAGAAACACTCAGACCTAATGTTTTATCCTCTAAAGTGAAAACTTGCATTCAACTACTGCTAGTCGTTTCCATACAGGACCAAGGGCTCCAATCTTTCCCTTCAAGTCAAAATTTGATTCATTAAAATGCAAATTATCTCAACATTTATTGTTGGCAGTGATTTTTTAAAAAATCGTTGCTTAAGACAGTTTGTCAGTCCATCAAAAGCAATCTGAGGATCAGATGTGGCTGGTGGTTACTAGCAACTTCAGGACTAGCTAGCTGCATGCATTCTCACAAGCTAACAACCTATTCCTTCTTTTATGTTCTCACATCCACTGCCCAACTGTAGAAATTCAGGCCTGGACAACTCCACGCCTTAGTATTGAGCAGCTACTCCCATTTTCTTTATCTTTCTATCAGTCTCATATACTGGCTCAGATAGTTATTTATAAAATATATCTTTTTATATAAAACAAACAAAAATTTTAATGGCTGCCATTTTCTCATTGTATCACATTCAATGAACTAATCATTGATATTCAAAATCATCACCACTCAACACAAATCAACTCCCCCATTCTAACCCACTCATAAACAACAGTCTAATCCTGGTAAAATTGTCCTATCTGATATATCTTACATTTTCCACGGTATATTCTGTTTAGAACACTCTAAGGTGTTCTCTTCCTCTCCTTCTTCTTCTTCTTCTTTTTTTTTTTTCTGAGACTCCTGCCTCAGCCTCCAGAGTAGCTGGGATTACAAGCACCCACCACCACACCTGGCTAAGTTTTATATTTTTAGTAGAGACAGGGTTTCACCATGTTGGTCAGGCTGGTTTGGAACTCCTGTCCTCAGCCCGCCTTGGCCTCCCAGAGTGCTTGGATTCCACACATGACCTACTGTGCCTGGCTGGGAGAAAGTATTTTTAAACTACCCATTCAACAAGGGACTGCTATCCAAAATCTACAAATAAACAACTCAACAAAAAGAAACAAATAATTCCATTAAAAAGTTGGTGGAGGACATGAACATACTTTTTTTTCAAAAGAAGACATACAAATGGCCAACAAGCATACAAAAACATTCTGAACATCACTGATCATCAGATAAAGGCAAATGAAAACCACAATGAGAGATCATCTTACACCAGCCAGAATGGCTATTAGTAAAAAGTCAAAAAATAACAGATGTGAATGACGATATGGAGAAAAGAGAACACTTATACACCATTAGTGGGAAGGCAAATTCATACAGCCTCTATGAAAAACAGTATGGAGATTTCTCAAACAAATAAAAATAGAACTATCATTCCATCCAGCAATTCCACTGTTGGGTATCTAGCCAAAGGAAAAGATACCTGCAATCATATGTTTCTAACAGCACTAGTCACAATGGCAAAGATATGGAATCAATCTAAGTGTCCATCAATGGATGTTTGGATAAAGAAAACGTGTTATACAAATATCCATGTATCTGTGTCTATATATCTATAGATTTTATTTATCTATTGCCACATTTTGTGGCTGACTAGTATTTCATTGTGTATCTATCTATCTATATATATTCTATATCTATTAATATATAGCTATGTAGATAGATATATGCATTTTATATATATATATGTATATATGCACAGTTGAATACTATTAGAATACTATTCAGCCACAAAAAAGAATAAAATCATGTCTTTTGTAGAAACGTGAGTGGAACTGGAGACCACTATCTTAAGTGAAACAACTTAGAAACAGAAAATCAGATACTATGTTCTCACTTTTAAGTGGGAGATAAATAATGTGCACACATGGACACAGAGTGTGGAATAATAGACCCTGGAGACTTGAAAAAGTGAGAGAGTGGGGCAGGGAGTAACAGATGAGAAATTACTTAATGGGTACAATGTACATTATTTAGGTGATGGTTACTCTATATGTACTCTTAATATAGTATTTACCTCACTGTGTAGTAATTACCTGTTTAAAGGTTTGTCTCTTTATGTTCAATTATGAATTCTACTAGGACAGGAATTTTGCCTTATTCCTTTCCTATTCCTAGTATGTAACTCAATTCCTTTACACATATAAGATCAATTACTGATTGTTGAACAAGTAGACAAAACCATTATAACATTGCCATACACATCTAATAAAATAAAGTTTATGGAAATGGCTTGTGAACCTCAGAATAGCTTTTAAACCAGGGGTCAGCAAACTACAGCCCAATCAGACCCACTGTCTGATTTTGTAAATAGTTTTATTGGAACACATCTAGCTCACTCATTTGTTTACATATTGGCTATAGCTACTTTCACATTATAAGACCGAATTGACTGGCAGCAAAAGAGATTATGTGGGTCACTATTTTGAAATTACCATGTGGGTCTTTACATAAAAAGTTTGACAATACTTGTATTAGATGCTAGTTGCTTAGGGGCAATGCACTTAGTGATTTTCTTGTTGGGTATGGGCAAAGGGAAAAGCTGGGATTAAGGATCCCAGTTTCTTCAATAATTTAAGCAATAGGTAATGATAACTTACTTCTTATTTCTGATTGAAGGAGTGCATTTTTATTCATTTAACAAATATTTACTTGGAACCTATAGTGTTCTAACCACTATTTTGGCATCAATAAGTTTATTCAATAAGTACTTAGAATGCCTATTGTGTTCAAGCACCATTCCTGCTTTCACAGAGCTTATATTTGTTTTAGTAAAAGAAAACTGACAGTTAAAGGAAGAATTACCAAAATTAAGTGACAGACTGGATACAGAGGCTGAAGGACTGGAAGAGTTAAACCCTTCTTAGACATTTCTATCATATCATATAATGTATTAATTCATTTTCACGCTACTGATAAAGACATATCCAAGACTGAGTAATTTGTAAAGAAAAAGAGGTTTAATGGACTCACAGTTCTACGTGGCTAGGGAGACCTCACAATCATGGTGGAAGGTGAAATGTGCATCTTAAATAGCAGCAGGCAAGAGAGAATGAGAGCTAAGCAAAAAGGGTTTCCCCTTACAAAAACATCAGCTCTCCTGAGACTTATTCACTATCAGGAGAACAGTACGGGGAAAACTGCCCCCCATGATTCAATTATCTCCCACGGGGTCCCTCCCACAACATGTGGGAATTAAGGGAGTTACAGTGCAAGATGAGATTTGGGTGGGGACACAGCGAAACCATATCATATAACATGTTAAACTGTATTGAATTGCATTCATCTACATGTTTATCTCCCTGTATTTGATAGTCATCTCCCTGAGGACAGTTCACTTGCATATTTTTCTTTATTCCTCTAACTCTGGGACAATACCTGGCAAAATAGTTTGTTAAAATAAGATGAATGGTTGGGAAACTAGAAAGAAAATTCATCTTTGCAGGGAAGATTATGAGGTTGATTTGAGATATGTTGTTTGAGGAAGTAATGTAATACATTCAAGTCTGAATGCCCTCTGGACAAGTGCACATAGAGAAGAGAAAGTAAAGACTCTCATCAAGAAGCAGAGCTCGTGTTTGATGATTCTCAGATCCATACTCAGTCTTGACCACTTGCTTAACCCAATGAACAGCAGTCAGCACAGATGCTTACTTCTAAATGGATGGGAAGCCACGCTGAATTCTCATTATCGTAAAAGGTATTACCATTAAAGTTGCATTATTTAGAGAACATGGGGAGTTATGTGGTATGACTACAACTTCCTGAATCCTGCTTTTCTCTTTACAGCCCAGGCCATCTGCCTTAATGGTTCTGCTAGTGTTTTCAGTGGCTTTCCATTGCCTCTGATAATGAAGGGAAACACCGCTGTCAATGAGAGCCACTCTGGAGGAAAAATATTCTTCTAAAAAGTGTATGAACCACAGAACTAAAATCGACATTATCACAACACACAATTAGTTAAAAATAATGCTCTTCTTTTCCGTCCAGTCAAGTTTTGCTGAATATCAATAAGGTAATAGCTATACCAGATTTCTGCCAATTAACATACATTTCTTCTGCTGAAATTCGCACCATTTTCCTTAATTAATCCTGACCTTTCATCCTGCATTTTATAAGCTTCTTAAGAAGTTAGAAATAAATAATTCAGTCCACATATTTTCTGAAAAGAGACAAGCTGTTTTACTCTATCCTCAGAGAATAAATTAGATAGCTATTCAGATTAAGCTCATGGAAAATTGGATAAACAAATGCAAAAATCATACATCTTCTGCATGAAGCACATGGATGGAAGCTTTCCAATGCTGAAGGAGGCCAAGATGATTTCTAGAGATTTTGGAAAAAGACAGCCTAATGGGAGGTGTTTTCCTGTTTTGTATGTTGAGGAGGTCATCCAGCTTTTTGGATTTGTAAACTTTAAAGTTCACTGTCAGTGTTTGAAATTCAAATCATGTCTTTGTGTTCTTTCATATTTTGCTGATGTTGTCCTCCATAAATGGATTATAAAAGGCACATGTCAATAGATCTTTTGTATTTTTTTACTGTATTACTGAAATGCTTATCTTCTTCCTCAGTACAATGACATGGTACCTTAACAATCCCATTCAACTTTTTAGAGTCATGTTTAAAATGCAAAACTCTCTTCATATCACTCGCATGCTTTCATATATTCAGAGATTCCTATTGCCACTGAGTGATTTCATCACATTTCACTTTTTAAATCTTATCTCATATTATATCATTCTACATACTCTATCTTTGAGTAAATATGTTAATTCTTGCTATTGATGCCAAATGTTACCTTATCTAAAGCTATTACCTCTGCCAGAGGTATCTTGTGCCTTGTAACAACCTCCCTGTATTCCGCTACCTCTGCCGATATCCCTCTGTCCAGTGAAATACTGTCTATTCTTCAAGGCCTAGGTCTTTAAGAAATCCATCTATAATCCCTGTAGTCAGAAGTGTTCTCTTCTACCTGTCTAAGTATACTTCTGATATTTAAGTTATACTCTTCTCTTTGTAAAATTTGAAGCTTGTAAAATCTATATAGCATTTACCTTATAACTTGAAAGCTCTTTCAAGGACTTGAGTATGTTTCCCCAGTAGTGAGCAGACTACTTGTCACATTACATGAGTTTAGTAAAAGTCTACAATTATCAAAAGGAATCTCTACCTATATTCTCTATATTAGGTAAAAGGTTGCTAGGAAAGAAATAAGAATTTTATAGATTTAGAAGTTAGTTCCTTAACATTTTATGTAAATCTTACTCAAGAAAATCCTTCTGAATAATACTACTACTTTTTGGTGCATTGGAGAAATAGAGTTATAGTTGGGTTCGCTTGTTAGTTTTTAGTAAAAAAGTTACATATTATTAGTAAAGATCATTAAAAATAATTAACTCCATTTTGGTAGCTAGAATTATTAAATGACTTTCTCAAGACTGCATGTGTTTAGGAGTTGAGTAAGCATTAAAATCCTAACCTTTCAGTTTCTCATTTGATTTCTAAGAACCATTAGCCAACCATCTTGTAAAATATATTTATTTTTTGTCTGCTAAATCTGAGGAATACTTGATATATATATGGAAAACTAATATGTTTGCACATGTACTAAAATTTATGCTCTGACATCAAACTCTTTACTCACTCTATTTCCTCTGTAAATTCATAACCTGAAGATTCCAGCATCATTTTAAATGGTTACAAAATTAATCAATCAAATTCATGTCTTTCATGTTTTCTGGCTATTGTATTTGATTAGTCCAACAATTAGATTACTTTTTTTCTTCCTTGGCTATTACTATATTTTTGTGATTTTGTTTGGTTCAACAATGTTTGTTTTTCCTAACAATATGATTTGAGAATATGTCTGTGTTTTCTTAAATGGCAGTTAGTAAGAATTAAGAAGTTAGTTTTTTTCATTTTTTCATGTTTTTGTACTTATATCACTTGTGATTGAAATAATTCTATTAAGATTTTAAAACCTGAGTCTTCTGCAAATTTGTCATATTCTATTATGATGTCATATTTTAGAAAGATTGCTTAAAATCATTTGATAAAAAATGACTTAGAATATTTATTTTAATTTTTACCTTAAAATATAATGCTTGAGAGACTGTGATCTGAAAATTGTTTTAAAAATCTGAGATTTATTTGATTTCTAGTCGTGTGCTCACATGAAATTGACTGTTTCATTATCACCAACTAATCTCTTCGAAAACCTTAAAATCAAAGATTATTTTCTCCAAAATCCACCTCTACCATTAAATTATCACAGCCTCAGCTGAAGAGTATATTTGGCAGTCTTGAGATTAAAGAAAATGGCACATGCTGGAGCTATAAATGAAAATGCTTGAAGAGGAGAAAGACATTGACTTAATTCATCTTGACCTTTTATTATGACCAACATGTATGATTGCCACTGTCATAAAGATTGTTTTAGTTTGCCACCTTGTCAGCCTAAGGTGATTGACAGAGCACTTTATGGATAACAAATTATTATTTTGCCCTTTTCTTGGGGCTGGTCAGCCTTGGCTGATCTTTCTTTTTCTTTTCTTTTCTTTCTTTTTTTTTTTTTTATACACAGGTTAAGAGCTATCATTTAATCTTTTATTTATAAAACATTTGATAATTGTAACATTTGCTTTTTACATCCTGTCTCATAAATCCCATAAACTTTTAAAATTCATTTTAATTTTTTCTTCTCTGCCTGTATTTTTTTAAATTATTATTTCTTCTAAAAAAATATGGGATGCATGCACAAAATGTGCATGTTTGTCACATTGTTATACATTTGCCATGATGGTTTGCTGCACCTGTTGACCTGTCCTCTAAGTTCCCTCCCCTCATCCCACAGTCCACAACAAGCCATGTTTTGTATTGTTCCCTTCTCTGTGTCTATATGTTCTCAATGTTCAACTCTCATTTATTAGTGAGAACATGCAGTGTTTGGTTTTCTGTTCTTGTATTAGCTTGCTGAAAATGACAGCTTCTGGCTTCATCCATGTTCCTGCAAAGGACATGATCTCATTTCTTTTCATGGTATTCAATGGTATATGTGTACCACATTTTCTTTATCCAGTCTATCATTGATGGGCATTTGGGTTGATTCCATGTCTTTGCTATTGTAAATAGTGCTGCAATAAACACACGTGTGCATGTGTCTTTATAGAAGAATAATTTATATTCCTTTGGGTATATACCCAGTTATTGGGGAACCAGCCCCCAATATTTCTATGTAGATTTTTTATATTTTCCCTAAGTGCCGGGCAGTCTGAGAAATAAAGAGAAAGAGTAAAAAGAGAGAAATTTTACAGTTGGGCTTCCGGGGGTGTCATCACATATTAGCAAGACTATCATGGCGACCCCGAGCCACAAAACCAGCAAGTTTTTATTAGGGATTTTAAAAAGGGAGGGGGTGTACAAACAGGGAGTAGGTCACAAGGTTCACATGCTTCAAAGGGCAATAAAGATCACAAGGCAAGGCAAAATTAGAATTACTGATGAGAGTCTATGTCCCACTGTGCATGCATTGGCTTGATAAACATCTTAACAGGAAACAGGGTTCAAGAGCAGACAACTGGTCTGACTAGAATTTACCAGGCTGGAATTTCCCAATCCTCATAAGCCTGAGGGTACTGCAGGAGACCAGGGTGTATTTCAGTCCTTATCTCAACCTCATAAGACAGACACTCCCAGAGGGGCCATCTGTAGACCTACCCCCAGGAATGCATTCCTTCCCCAGGGTTACTCCTTGCTGGGAAGAGAATTCAGCGATACTTCTCCTACTCACACATCTGTCTGTAGGCTCTCTGCAAGAAGAAAAATATGGCTCTATTCTGCCTGACCCCGCAGGCAGTCAGACCTTTTGATTATCTTCCCTTTTTCCCTGAAGATCGCTGTTATTCTATTCTTTTTCAGGATGCACTAATTTCATATTGTTCAAACACATATATTTTACAATCCATTTGTACAATACTGGTCCTGAGATGATGTACATTCTCAGTTTATGAAGATAATAGGATTAAGAGATTAAAGACAGGCATAAGAAATTATAAGAGTATTGATTGGGGAAATGATAATTGTCCATGAAATCTTCACAATTTATGTTCCAAGATTGCAGTAAAGACAGTCATAAGAAATTATAAAAGTATTAATTTGGGGAACTGATAAATGTCCATGAAATCTTCACAATTTATGTTCTTCCACCTTGGCTCCAGCTGATCTGTCTGTTTGGGGTCCCTGACTTCCCACAACACCCAGTAATGGGATTGCTGGGTCAAATGGTATTTCTGGCTCTATGAGGAATCACCATATTGTCTTTGACAATGGTTGAACTAATTTACATTCCCACCAACAGTGTAAAAGATTTCCTATTTCTCCACAGCCTTGCCAACATCTAGTGTTTCCTGACTTTTTAATAATCACCATTCTGACTGGCATGAGATGATCAATGTTGAGCGTTTTTTCTATGTTTGTTGACTCTGTAAATGTCTTCTTTTGAAAAGTGTCTGTTCATATCCTTTGCCCACTTTTTAATGGGGTTGTTTGTTTTTCTCTTGTAAATATGTTTAAGTTCCTTGTAAATTCTGGATGTTAGACCTTTGTCAGATGGGTAGATTGCAAAAATGTTCTCCCATTCTCTAAGTTTCCCATTTACTCTGACAGTTTCTTTTGCTGTACAGAAGCTCTTTAGTTTGATTAGATCCCATTTGCCAATTTTGGCTTTTGTTGCAATTGTTTTTGATATTTTTTTTTTTCATGAAGTCTTTGCCCATGCCTATATCCTGAATAGTATTGCCTAGGTTTTCTTCTAGGAATTTTTATGGTTTTGGATTTACATTTAAGTCTTTAATCCATCTTGAGTGAATTTTTGTATAAGGTGTAAGGAAGCTGTCCAGTTTCAATTTTCTCCATATGGTTAGCCAATTTTCCCAGCACCATTTACTGAATAGAAGATCCTTTTCCCATTGCTTGTTTTTGTCAGCCTTGTTGAAGATCCGATGGCTGTAGATGTGTGATGTTATTTCTGAGGTCTCTCTTGTGCTCCATTGGTCTATATGTCTTTTTTGTACCAGTACCATGTTATTTTGGTTACTGTAGCCTTGTAGTATAGTTTGAAGTCAGGCAGCATGATGCCTCCAGCTTTGTTCTTTTTGCTTAAGATTTTCTTTGCTATACGGGGTCTTTGATTCCACAAAAAAATTAAAATAGTTTTTTCTAATTCTGTGAAGAATGTCAATGGTAGTTTGATGGGAATAGCATTGAGTCTATCAATTACTTTGGGCAGTTTCGCCGTTTTCACAATGTTGATTCTTCCTAGCTATAAGGATGGAACTTTTTCCCATTTGTTGGTGTCCTCTCTTATTTCCTTGAGCAGTGGTTTGTAGTTCTTTTTGAAGAGGTTCCTCACATCCTTTGTTAGCTGTATTCCTAGGTATTATATTATCTTTGTAGCAATCGTGAATGGGAATTCATTCATGATTTGACTCTCTCCTCACCTGTTGTTGGTGTAAAGGAATGCCTGTAATTTTTGCACATTGATTTCGTATCCTGAGACTCTGCTGATGTTGCTTATCAGTTAAAGAAGTTTTTGGGCTGAGATGATGGGGTTTTCTAAATATAAAGTCATGTTGTCTGCAAACAGAGACAATTTCACTTCCTCTCTTCCTATTTGAATATGCTTTATTTGTTTCTCTTGCCTGATTGCCCTGGCCAGAACGTCCAATACTATGTTGAATAGGAGTGGTGAGAGAGGGCATCCTTGTCTTGTAATGGTTTTCAAAGAGAAGACTTCCAACTTTTGCCCATTGAATATGTTATTGGCTGTGGGTTTGTCATAAACAGCTCTTATTATTTTGAGATATGTTCCATCAATACCTAGTTTATTGAGAGTTTTTAAATGAAGGGATGCTGAATTTTATCAAAGGCGTTTTCTTCCTCTATTGAGATAGTGATGTGGTTTTTGTCTTTGGATCTGTTTATGTGATGGATTACGTTTATTGATTTGCATATGTTGAACACGCCCTTGCATCCCAGGGATGAAGCTGACTTGATTGTGGTGGATACGCTTTTTGATGTGCTGCTGGATCCAGTTTACCAGTATTTTATTGAGGATTTGTTCATTGATGTTCATCAGGGATATTCGTCTGACGTTTTTTGTTTGTTTTCATTTTGTCTCTTCCCAGTTTTGGTATGAGGATAATGCTGGCCTCATAAAATAAGTTAGAGAGGAGTCCCTCCTTTTCATTTGTTTGGAATAGTAAAATGGTACCAGCTCCTCTTTGTACTTCTGGTAGAATTCAGCTGTGAATCTGTCTGGTTCGGGCAGTTTTTGGTTAGTAGGCTATTAATTACTGCCTCAATTTCAGAACTTGTTATCAGTCTATTTGGGGATTCGACTTCTTCCTGATTTAGTTTTGGTAGGGTGTATGTGTCCAGGAATGTATCCATTTCTTCTAGATTTTCTAATTTATTTGCATAGAGGTGTTTATAATATTATCTGATGGTATTTTGTATTTCTGTGGGTCAGTGGTGATATCCGCTTTATCATTTTTTATTGTGTCTATTTGATTCTTCTCTATCTTCTTCTTTATTAGTCTACCTAGTGGTCTACCAATTTTATTATTTTTTTTTTCAAAAAACAGGTCCTGGATTCATTGATGTTTTTGGGGGGGAGGGTTTTTCATGTCTCTATCTCATTCAATTCTTCTCTGATCTTAGTTATTTCTTGTCTTCTACTAGCTGTTGGATTAGTTTGTTCTTGCCTCTCTAGCTCATTGAATTGTGATATTAAGGTGTTGATTTGAGATCTTTCTAGCTTTCTGATGTGGCCATTTATTACTATAAATTTCTCTCTTAATATTGCTTTAGCTCTGTCCCAGACATTCTGGTACATTGTCTCTTTGTTCTCATTGGTTTCAAAGAACTTCTTGATTTCTGCCTTAGTTTCTTCATTTACCCAGGAGTCATTTGGGAGCAGGTTGTTTGATTTCCATGAAATCATATGGCTTTGAGTGAATTTCTTAATCCTGACTTCTAATTTGATTACACTGTGGTCTGAGAGACTGTTATGATTTCAGTCTTTTGTTTTGTTTTGTTTTGCATTTGCTGAGAAGTGTTGTACTTCCTATTATGTGGTCGATTTTGGAATAAGTGCCATGTGGCACTGAGAAGAGTGTGTATTATGTTGATTTGGGGTAGAGAGTTCTGTAGACATCTACTAGGTTCACTTGATCCAGAGCTGAGTTCAAGTCCTGAATATCCTTATTAATTTTCTGTCTTGTTGATATGTCTAATACTGACAGTGGGGTGTTCAAGTCTCCCAATACTATTGTGTGGTAGTCTAAGTCTCTGTGTAGGTCTCTAAGAACTTGTTTTATGAGTCTGGGTGCTCCTGTGTTGGGAACAAGCCCCCCAAAATCTGGCCATAAACTGGCCCCAAAGTTGGCCATAAACAAAATCTCCGCAGCACTGTGATATGTTCACGATGGCCATAACGTCCACGCTGGAAGGTTTCGGGTTTACTGGAATTAGGGCAAGGAAAACCTGGCCCGCCCAGGGCCAAAAACCGCTTTAAGGCATTCTTAAGCCACAAACAATAGCATGAGCAATCTGTGCCTTAAGGACATGCTCCTGCTGCAGTTAACTAGCCCAACCTATTCCTTTCATTTGGTCCATCCCTTCGTTTCCCATAAGGGATACTTTTAGTTAATTTAATATCTATAGAAACAATGCTAATGACTGGCTTGCTGTTAATAAATATGTGGGTAAATCTCTGTTTGAGGCTCTTAGTTCTGAAGGCTCTGAGACCCCTGACTTCCCACTTCACACCTCTGTATTTCCGTGTGTGTGTCTTTAATTCCTCTAGTGCCACTGGGTTAGGGTCTCCCTGACCGAGCTTGTCTCAGCACTCCTGTATTGGGTGCATATGTATTCAGAACAGTTAGTTCTTCTTGTGAATTGTTCCCTTTACCATTATGTAATGCCTTTATCTTTTTTAACCTTTGTTGGTTTAAAGCCTCTTTTGTCAGAGACTAAGATTACAATCCCTGCTTTTTTTTTTTTTTTTTTTTGCCTTCCATTTGGTTGATAAATTTTCCTCCATCCCTTTATTTTGAGCCTGTGTGTGTCTGCACATAAGATGGGTCTCCTGAATACAGAAAACTGTTGGGTCTTGATTATCCAATTTGCCAGTCTCTGTCTCTTAATTGGGGCATTTGGCCCATTTACATTAACGGTTAGTATTGATATGTGTGAATTTGATCCTACCATCATGATGCTATTTGGTTATTTTGCACACTAGTTGACGCAGTTTCTTCATAGTGTCATTGCTATTTATATTTTGGTGTGTTTTTGCAGTGGATGGTACTGGTTTTTCCTTTCTATATTTAGTGCTTCTTTCAGGAGCTCTTGCAGGGCAAGCCTGGTGATACGAAAGTCCTTCAGCATTTGCTTGTTTGTAAAGGATTTTATTTATCCTTTGCTTATGAAGCTTAGTTTGACTGGATATGAAATTCTGGGTTGAAAATTCTTTTCTTTAGGAATGTTGAGTATTGGCTCCCAATCTCTTCTGGCTTGTAGAGTTTCTGCTGAGAGGTCTGTTGTTTGTCTGATGGACTTCCCTTTTTAAGTAACCTGGTCTTTCTCTCCAGCTGCCCTTAACAGTTTTTCCTTCATTTCGACTTTGGGGAATCTGATGATCATGTCTTGGGGTTGATCTTCTCATGGAATATATTAATTATGTTCTCTGTATTTCCTGAATATGTATATTTGCCTGTCTTCTAGGTTGGGGAAGTTCTCATGGATAATATCCTGAAGTGTGTTTTCCAGCTTGTTTCTATTCTCCCCTTCTCCTTCTGTTACTCCAATTGACCATAGTTTTGTTCTTTTTTGTGAAGTACCAAATTTCTTGGAGGCTTTGTTCATTCCTTTTCCTTCCTTTTTCTCTATTCTTGTCTGCATGTCTTATTTCAGTAAGGTGGTCTTCAAGCTCTGATATCCTTTCTTCTGCTTGGTCGATTTGGCTGCTGATACTTGTCTATGCTTCATGAAGTTCTCATGCTGTGTTTTTCAGCTCCAACAGGTCATTTATGTTCCTCTCTAAATTGGTTATTCTAGTTAGCAATTCCTCTAACCTTTTATCAAAGTTCTTAGCTTCCTTGCATTGGGTTAGAACATGCTCCTTTCGCTTATTTTAGATTTTTATTAGCCATCTTCTGAAGCCTACTTCTGTCAATTTGTCCATCTGATCCTTTGTCCAGTTTTGTGCCCCTGATGGAGAGATGTTGCAATCATTTGGAGGAGAAGAGGCACTCTGGCCTTTTGGGTTTTCAGCATTTTTGTTGTTGTTGTTAATTCTTTCTCATCTTTGTGAGTTTGTCAGTTTTGATCTTTGAGGCTGCTGTCCCTTGAATGGGATTTTTGTGGGGGACTTTTTGTTGTTTTTGTTGATGATGATAATGATGATGATGATGATGCTGTTCTTGTCACTTTCTGCTTGTTTTTCTTTCAATAATCAGGTCCCTCTTCTGTAGGGCTGCTGCAGTTTGCTGGGGGTTCATTACAGGTCCTATTCATCTGATTTGCTCCCATGCCTCGAGATGTCACTCAAGGAGGCTGGAGACAGCCCAAATGGGTGCCTCCTCCTTTTACTGGGACCTCCAACCTTGAGGGGCACTAACCTAATGCCAGTAAGATTGCTCCTGTATAGGGTGTCTGACAACCCCTGTTGGAGGATCTCACCCAGTTGGGTGGCACAGCAAACAGGGCCTGTTTAATGAGACACTTTGTCTCTTGGTGGAGAGGGTATGGTTTGCTGGGGGGAAACCCACTTGTTTGGGCTGCCCAGTTCCTCAGAACTACCATAAGGAGATACTAAGTCTGCTAGTCCGCAGAGACTGAGGCCACCCCTCCTGCTAGGGGCTCAGCCTAGGGAGAGCCAAATTCTGTCCCAGACCCTCTGGCTGGAGTTACTGGAGTTGCTGAAGGGAAGTCCCACCCACTGAGGAAAGATGGGCTAGGGTTAGACCTGAAGAGGGACTCTGGCCACAGACTACCACAGGTGGTGTGTTGGGCTGTGGGGACAAGTCTTGGGACCAAGCTGTCTGGCCTCCTTGGCTCCAGCAGGAGAAAAGCCAGTGCCAGCTGATCTTGATTTCCAAACCATACTTTCTCCCAGGTACCATGTTAGTTG
Source organism: Macaca fascicularis (assembly GCF_037993035.2). Lineage (NCBI taxonomy): Eukaryota > Metazoa > Chordata > Mammalia > Primates > Cercopithecidae > Macaca > Macaca fascicularis. Next base: position 52,817,716 of record NC_088390.1, read on the forward strand.
TCATTTGAAAGATTTGAAATCTATTTTCTTCAACTGTGTTATTTTACTTGTTTGGCTTCTGTCTTCAAGATGACATTAGAACACTGGTTCTCAATAGGAAAGTACTGCCCCTTAGTGAAACTCTCTGGGTTATCACAATAATTGGGATGCTCCAGTATTTAATAGGTAGGTAGGGATGAGGGATGCTAGAACCCCTTCAAAGCAAGAGACAGCATGGTAAATAATTTTTCTCAGGCTCTACACCAGAGCTCCACCTCCTGTCAAATGAGAGGCAGCATCAGATTCTCATAGGAGTGTGAATCCTATTGTGAATTGTGCACGAGAGGGATTTAGGTTGTATGCTTCTTATGATTAATCTGATGATATATGTAATGCACTTAAACAATCTTCTCCCTCCCCGCCCCTGTCGTGGCAAAATTTGTCTTCCACAAAACCTGTCCCTTGTGCCAAAAAAGGTTGGAGACCGCTGCTCAACATGACTTCCAAATTTCCCAGTGGTCCTTCGTGTAGATTAAAAGCTTTCAATAAGTATTTGAGCCCAGAACCTAACTCATTTTACACACAAACCCAGAAATTTGTGTCCATTTATTATGTATGTTGCATTTCCTGGACACCTGACATTTGTGTAAATGAAAGGAATAGTGTGCTTTATTTTATTTTTTGAAGTTTACATCAAAAATTACTTTTCAATTTGGAAAATATTTTACTGAGAACAATATATTTTTAAATTTAGATCACCCATGCCAAAATCCTGACTGTTCTTCATTTGCAGCTGACATATACAGGTAGTCATTTTATAGGGGCAAGAATATGACTGCTTAAATATTCTAGTATAGTCATGTCCAAGTCTTTAGACAGAGATATGCATGTTATTCAGTTATAAATTAGTTTTCTGTTCTTTCTTCTTAATGTTATGGTTTGGGCTTAATATTGATTTTCTTAGAATTAGTGTGTGTCGATATGCAATAGTATTTTACAAATTTCATTCTGCGATTACAATGGTGGTGCTATATAAAATTTTACTAAAGAGGACATTGGGTATCATGACATTCTAATTCACTGCTATAGACACAGAAGATTCACTTTGACAGAATTTACAGCAATGTTAAAGAATTTTGAATTCTCCCTTTGCTTTCATTTGTAGTTCAGTCTAAGAGTCAAAACCACACACACACACACATGCACACACACGCACACACACACACATACACAAAATGCCTCATTTGCTTTGAAAATAAACTATCAATTGTGATTGAATTGAATAAAATCTATAGTGCAGGGAAGCATTAACTTAGTTCAGGGGCCACAAGATAAACCCTGTTCACTATGTGTTTTTTGACCAGCATCATGGTTTTAAAATTGTTTTAATTTAAATAATGTCAGAGGAGGCACATCTAAAGTTCAACTGCACCAACTACGCTAGTGTATACCTGAAGAACAAACTAGTAGCTCACCCACAATAGAAATGTTTCCTGAGAAACAGAGAGAGAGAAAGAAAGAGAGGGAAAACATGTGCGTGTGTGACTTGTACAAAATTGACTTCCAGTTAAAACAATGGGTCAGTTGCCAGTGTTTAAAGATAAGGGGACTATATACGAAACATTCTGATTTCTTGCTGATCTTGGGAAAATCAGAAAACAGATGGTCTGACCACACCAGATCTTCATTGTCTCGCCGTAACAATAATCTGGGACTGAGAGATGGCTGCCTCCTTTAGACAGGCAGCAGCTCTCCAGGGGGTTCACCTTTCTTTATTTTCTCTCGCAGTTGGCCTGATTAATTGGTTTACATTATCTGCCAGAGCCCTATATTTGAAACCTCTGGCTTAATTGGTTATAAAACTACCTACATGAAAAGAAACAAAATATTCAAAGTAATCAAAAATGTGTAGAGTGCTACAAAATACCAGGCCATATTTTATTCTAAGGTTATATGCTAATTATGAAAATAAATAACATTATCACATAGTATGATGTAATGCAGAAACAACAGCAAGAACAACACAGGATCTGTAACTAAGGTCATTTGGAATGTCAATTTTGCACCTTTACCTGTGTGTGACTGTATATAAATCACATTTCCTTGCTTAACTTCAGTTTTCTTGTCTTTGAAAATGAGATAGTAAAACCTGACTGTTGTGTACCATGAGTGTGTTCTGCTCATGTGCCTTTGGGTCACTTTTTTTTCCTGCTGTTTTTATGAATCCCTTCCAAACTTTCCCAGTTTCTATGTGCTTTTCCTTCCAACAGCTAGTAAAGGACTGTCCTTGGGCTATGAAACCTATTTTGCCTGCAAATGGGAAGAGACAGAGTTCCCTGAAATATTACATTCCTCTTGGAGCCCTTAGCCAGTGTCTGAAGGCAGTAAAAATTTGAAATCTCCGATCCTTTATCTCAGGTCAGCAGAATTCTGAAACATAACTTATACTCTAAAATTTCCTTGCAGATGAGATTAAAGTTACCCTCTATCTTTTTTTTTTTTTTTTTTTTTTTTTTTCTGATATTGTACTGTTGCTTGGCTTTCTCTTTTTTCCTGATGTGCACCTCAGGTTCTCTTCTCAGGATCTAATTCTGGAGAACCCTAAATAAACCACTGACTGACCAACCCTCATTACTGTTAGATGAACTGTAATGTATGAAAATGAAATTATAAGACATTATTATAAAATGCTTTCTTTAAAAATCTTGTAAAATTTTCAAGGCAGTATCACAATCTTTTCCCATGCCAAAAAGCTAGTGAAAGAATTAATTTCATAGAAAATATCATGATAACAATCTCTCTGTATCTTTTACATAATGAGAAAGTCAAGAACTCATTAGAAGTCAGGAAGCTGTGTTTTGATTACAGCAACATCCCTCTATAACCAGTTCTATATAGAACTCTATGTTGACTCTACAACAAGGATGAGAAATGACATTGCATTATGCTTTTCTGTTTACTATGGTTCTCTTCAACTTAACACTTAGATTTTCTTTGAGTAAAACAGGCTCTCCACTTGTTTACAAGATTATTTCCAAGTTGCAAAAATCTTGTCTCCGTATTTCCCTACATTACCATGTTTTTCTCCTATATTTTTTCATTCAATGTTGGCTGCTGTAATCATATACACAAAAGTCTAACAAAAGTGCATCTGAAGTGGAGGTTTTAGCAGCTAACAGTAAGTGCACCAGGTCTGCCGAAAGAATGCATTCCCTAATTTTGGTCATGTATTCTACATACGTAGTTTTGTCTTCTTATGGTAACCTTGCTATTTCCCCATGGCAATCACTGAGTTTCATTACAATAGTTAACCATCCTTAATGTTAGAATCTACTTTCATTGGCAAAATCTGAGAACCAAACTTTCAGTTCAATAGGTGTGGTGAATTTAAATAGGCTAAAAAGAGACACATTAAGCCTGAAACTAACATTGGCAGGTGTTTTGTTAATTTGATTGTTATTATGGTCAATCAGCATGTGCTTAATGACTCAAAAACAAACAAAATATAACGCAGTCAGTTGAAAAACCAATTGTTTTGACACAAAATTATTTTTTTAAATCCCTTAAAGTAGTTACTTGTTTTAGAAACATAATTTCGGCATAAAACACATTGGTTCTATCAGCTTCCCTTCTCTTACATACCACATAGAACAGAATTAAAAAAGGGTGGTTAAGCTTAACATCTTTTTGATTTACCTCCATAAAGTGATTGAATTAGACCAAAATTCCTATTTTTAATGATTTTAGTTCCAGATTTTAGTTCCAAGATTTTGTGTGCATACACATCAACACTACTTCTAATTATTCATTTTTTTGGAGGAAACAATAATATTTTCACAATTATTTATGGGAAGTATAATGTATGAAACGATTTTGGAGTCATTATTTGACTTCATGGACAACCCAGATATCAAAAGATGAAAATTTATGGCAGAAACTAGATTTAGACTTTTAATCTAAAATTTTCATAAATTACAATAAACTATACCAAAAATTAATAACTTCTGTTTTTTCATATTATTTGTCTTAGCTATGGAAATTTATAAATTATATTAGTATTTTACTAGCTTTAAAGTGGAGACTACATGTAGAAATTATTCTAAGATGCATATGTAAGTAATTATGGTCTCGGAAAAAGGTAAAGATGTAATTTTTAAAAATGCAAATATTTAAGAACATGACTCCTGTCCTCTAAAGTAGGGTCTAATTGTGGGGTGAGATACAACCTATAAACAGATGAGGAAATTTTAGGGTAATAAATGTTTTGATATACATGATGCTGTGAGGATATATATGAGAGTAACTAATTCAGACTTGGAAATTCAGGTAAGGCTTTTCAGAGGATATGCAAAACTCATCCAAATGAATTTTTTTTTTTTTTTTTTTTTTTTTTGAGACAGAGTTTTGCTCTTGTCTTCCTGGTTGGAGTGAGGTTCAAGCGGTTCTCCTGCCTCAGCCTCCCGAATAGCTGGGATTACAGGTCCCTGCCATCATGCTGACTAATTTTTGTATTTTTAGTAGAGCCAGGGTTTCACCATGTTGGCCAGGCTGGTCTTGAACTCCTGACCTCAGGTGATCTGCCCACCTCGGCCTCCCAAAGTGTTGGGATTAAGTTGAGTAGGCATGAGCCACTGCATCTGGCCCAAATGAACAATTTAGATGAGAATTTTCCAGAGGGACAGATTATGAAAAAGATCAGATAAGAGGGGTTCCTCTGTGTGTGTGTGTGTGTGTGTGTGTGTGTGTGTGTGTGTGTGTGTGTGTGTTAGGAATGGAAAGAAACTAAATAGAAGATAAAATTGTGTGAAGGAGGAAAGCAGGTATGGGATGGTTATGGGAGATACATTGATGCAGAAAGCAGAAGCCAACTAGGCAGTTCTTGTAAAATAAGTTTGTTCTTGTCTTAAGAGCAATGGGGGAAATGGAGAGGATTTCAAAGCCTTTAAGTCAGAGAGCTTCAGGTTAATATGTACATTTTAAAGTGCTCACTCTATAATAATGGAGAATGGATAGTAGGGGTGAGGTGAGCAAGACAGGAGGCAGAGAACCAGTTAGAAGTTAGAAGGCTTGGCCGGGCGCGGTGGCTCAAGCCTGTAATCCCAGCACTTTGGGAGGCCGAGACGGGCGGATCACGAGGTCGGGAGATCGAGACCATCCTGGCTAACATGGTGAAACCCCGTCTCTACTAAAAAAATACAAAAAACTAGCCGGGCGGGGTGGCGGGCGCCTGTAGTCCCAGCTACGCGGGAGGCTGAGACAGGAGAATGGCGTAAACCCGGGAGGCGGAGCTTCAGTGAGCTGAGATCCGGCCACTGCACTCCAGCCTGGGCGACAGAGCGAGACTCCGTCTCAAAAAAAAAAAAAAAAAAAAGAAGTTAGAAGGCTTTTAAAGTCAACCACCAAATGATCTCCTGTACACTAGAGGAGTGGCAATGCTAATAGATGAGATTAAGAGATAGATAAAAGGAAGGGAAAGAAGAACATGGTGATGTTTTGACTTTAAATTGTAGTGAGGGAAAAGGGGAGGGGGCATCAAAAGGACAACGAGATTCCTGATTGTCCAATACCATGCCGTGGTGCCTTTTACTGAGAAGAGGTTTCTAGAAGCAGTTACAAATATGCCAGGTTTGTCTTAATAGTCAGACTTTTAAGTAAAGTATTTGATCTAAAAATTATTGTTTTAAAATTTTACATGTGGGTAATATGGCTCCCTCTAAATCATACTTCTTCATTTTAAATTGGCCTTGGTAGTAGAAGATACGTTGTGTTTAAATTTTGAGAGAGACACATGAAAACTATGTGACTTACGGTAAATTACTAGACTTCTCTGCAAACGCGTTTCTTTATCTGCTGACTTTGGATAATTTCATCTAACTTGCTAGATTGTTTTGAAAATTCAAAAAGATTACGTATAGAAAGGGCCAGTCACGGAAGGGTTAGCACTGAGTCCTTGTCCTCATTCTGTGTTGATGTCCTTACCATTTCAAATTCATCATATATATACGTGCACACACACATAAATGTATATATTCATGTTATATACACACGTATATGAGTACATACAAATAAGTGTATATAATATTAGTGCATATAAATTCATGATAGAGATATATGCGGCCGGGCGCGGTGGCTCACGCCTGTAATCCCAGCACTTTGGGAGGCCGAGGCGGGCGGATCACAAGGTCAGGAGATCGAGACCACGGTGAAACCCCGTCTCTACTAAAAATACAAAAAATTAGCCGGGCGCGGTTGTGGGCGCCTGTAGTCCCAGCTACTCGGGAGGCTGAGGCAGGAGAATGGCGTGAACCCGGGAGGCGGAGCTTGCAGTGAGCCGAGATCGCGCCACTGCACTCCAGCCTGGGCGACAGAGCGAGACTCCGTCTCAAAAAAAAAAAAAAAAAAAAGAGATATATGCAAATATACATATATAATTATTCTGATATGTATGTATATTAGAATAGTGACTTCCAACGATGTCTACAAGCTGATCCTTCAAACTTGTGGATATGCTACTTCACATGGTAAAAGGGACTTTGCAGGTATGATTGAGGTTAAGGACCCTGGGATGGAAAGTTTATTTTGAGATTATCTGGGTGAGTCTAAGGTCATCACAGAAATCCTTCAAAGCAGATAACATTTCCCTGTTGTAGTCAACGAGCAAGAGACAGATGATAGAGCAAAGGTCAGAGAAATGCAAACTTGCTGGCTTTGAAGAAAGAGGAAGGCAGCCACGAGCCAAGGAATGCAGATGACCCCCAGAAGCTGAAAAAGACAGTGGGACGGATTCTCCATTAGAGGTTTCGAAAAGAAACACAGCCCTGCCTGCCAACACTTTGATTTTATCCCAGCGAGAGTGGACTTCTGACCTACAGAACTGCTGAACAATAAAATTGGTTTTTTTTTTTTTAAAGCCACTAAGATTGTTGCAATTAGTTGCATCAGCAATAGAACGATTATATATTACATATTTGTATTAATATAATTAAACTTTATATAAGCAAAAGTGAATGGCAAATTTTGAAAATAGGACACAAGATGATATTTGGAGACAGCTGAATAAGAGGCCAGAAACTATATGTACCCTGTACTCCTCATAAACTTGTGCTCCATAACTTCTGACCTCGAGTGAACATATCCATGGGGACTTGACCTTTGAGTTTCTCTCTCTTCTGTTTCACGGGTGTTTTCATAACTTTCTACCTCAGCAGACATGTTATGAGATTTTTAGATGTTTCTTTCATATTATCCCACACCAGGAAATTGTAGCCTTGGCATGTGCATTCCTATAAGCATTTGAGTAGAAAGCAAGCCTTGGCCTTTCTGCTTGAGTCAAGGGTGGGTGAGAGGAAAGTGGTATTGAAGAGGCATATAGTGAGGAGGAAAGTTAGACTAGGAGTAAATGCTGGGGCTGTGTCTTTGCCTCTTGCCCATCCCATTGGAATGTATCCTAGGTTCCATGTCTTCCCTTGACATCTCCCACTCTCCCCACATAAATAAACTTCAAAGACATCTATGATATGTTATGAAGGCTATGAAGAGCCAATGAATACTCTGCTGAGTGGTGTCATACAATAGAAGTTCAAATATATTTGTTAGTCAAATGAATGCATGGGTTGCATATATTTTAATTTAAACGAGAGAGCTTTAAGGAGCCATGAAGCTAAACAAAAACTTGTTTTATTGTTATTGTCCAAAATTACATTTTTTAAGCATTACATTTTTAAGGGCTGATTCCCCCCTCCCCCAAATACTACCAGTTTGATAATTTTTGTAATTTTAGAAACATTTTTAAAAGTATAACAATTTATAGTAGAGGGAAATACTGCTTTCAGGGCCCAAGACTCTAGGTAATAATTGGCAGCATCCAATTTTTTCTTCTCCATTAGCAGTCCCTAGAGCTTCTGGGGAACAGAGCATCTTGCAATCTAGATTCAACCACTGTGCAGAAGCTCTTTGAAGTCACATTAGGGATTTGGTTTTCTAGTAGAACCATTATCTACCATATCGTATACTAGAAAATGCTTATAATGTCACATTGAGATTTCTTTAAAGGGCCATTATATATAGTTCTTGTTTCTTTTGTTGCTGGTCGATGGTAACTGAGCTTAATATTAATGTTGTATTCACACATGATCACAAGTACCATCGCTTTCATTGAATTGGCCGTTTAATCATTTCAATAAAAAAATCATACTAACAAACATGTTTTCTCATAAAATTAAATGTCCTTCCCCCCAAATCACCTGAATGATCTATTCTGGCTCTCTTTAGATGAAGACTAAATTAGGGATAAAAGCCCCAGACTCAGCCACACTGAGAAAGAAACCACCTAACTACAGGGATGGGGAACCACTCCCAGTTTCTCTCTCTGTTGAGAGCTGTTCTGTTGCTCAATAAAATTATTCTCTGCCCTCCTCACTCTTCAATTGTCGGAGTATCCTTATTCTTCTCAGAGGCCAGACGAGAGCTCAGGAACCACTGGATGTGTGTAGAAACTGTAGCACAGGTGAGCTAGGGCACATCCAGCACAGCTGCGGGCTGAACCTGTGTGCAAGCCAGACTCAGCCTGGGTGGGCCAAGTGGGTGGGGCACCTCCTGCAGCAGGTAGCATGTCTGAGTGAGACCCAGGAGCGTTGCCAGCCAGAGGTACCCAGCTGGCAAAAAGACCAAGTAAAATCCTGCGTCATTTTCTGGGGGCTTGTAATAAATGTGGACCCAAACCCTCTTTCACTTTCATTTCTGCGCCTTCTGGTCCTCAGACGTTTTCTGAAAACAGATGGAGCACCGATTCTCTGTTAGCCAGTTAAGAACGAGTGATGGCTGCAGAGGAGGCTGTCACCTACCACCTTTGCCCTTGGAGATGAGAATATCGGCTTTGTTCCAATCCTGTCTTTTCTAAGGCATTTTCCTTCTTTTTTTGTGGCACCTGTCTCTTCTTTATATACAATATTGGGGGTGTTTTGTAAAAACTGCTTTACCACTTCTTTGAAAGTACCTTGTACACTCATGGTTAAGTCATAACCTTAATCGAGGCCTATTGGTTTCACCTGTGAGGTAAAGTTAAAAGCCAGAAATACTGGTTGCTTGGTGGGGCTAAAGTAGAGCAATAAGGGATTTAAAAGAATTTTTGTAAATAGGTCTATGGTTAACATGCAGCTTAATTAAAAGTGGTTATCCAAGCTACGGGTATATTTAAAAGGCCTTTATGGCTTTTTGTTTTGTTTGTTCTCTTCTTGGATCTTGTTTTGCTGGAAAAATGGTTTTGTTTTGTTTTGTTTTCTCAGTTGGCTAAACTATTTGTCTCCATTTTGTCTTGCCACTCTTAATGCACACATGAGAGGCCCTAAGATAACTTCTAATAGCCTGGTTCTGTTTGGGAAAAACAGAGAAGATGTCACAGACCCCATTTTGTGAAAAAAGTCTGTTTTCCTCATGGAACTCCACGAATTAAAAGTGGATGGATCCCTCTCAAAAACTAAGGCTCTGTTAAATCATATGCTTTCCTAGACTTGTTTCTTGAAGGGCTCCAGCCTGAGATGAATAATCCAATTAGGAGACTGGCAAATGAATATTTGTACAACCAGTGGATCTTCTTCTATCTGTCTGTAAGTATCTATGTATTATGTGTGTGGTGTTTATATTAAAAGAGCTCTAATTAGTTGGCTTAAAAAATAAGAGCTTAGATCAAATATTTTTAAAGGAAAAATAAAAGCTCTGATACCTTTTAGTTTATATAACTTTAATATTGTTTTAATGATTATTGGTAAAATACAAATATATTCAAAATGTAAATATGGGGTCTAAATTATGTAGGTCAGATACTAGGTTTGATACATGCTTTAAGGTCATAAACTGCTTCTTTGGGTTTTGAAAATTGTTCAACTTGTCTGCTTTACAGTTTGGTAAGGTCTGTGGACATATGGAATTAACCACACCCCTAAATATGCTGGAAAAAGACCTTATCTGTGCTTAGTACATAATTAAAATAACTGGGTTTTACACCAAAATTAAAAATTGCTAAGAGTTACCATTATAACACGTAATTAAGACTACAGAAAAAAGATTTACGTGCAAGATTTGTAAGGAAAATAAAATGTGTCTTTAGTAAAAGATTATAAGAAGGTATGATCATAAGAAGGCATGGGAATGTAGATTTTTGCCTAGTTGAGAGGGTTAAATGATTGTCTTAAATTAGATAAGATAAAGCTAAAGGTTTAAACAAGTTGTGGAAAGTTTGTAAAAATTAACCTTGTAAAAGAAATTCTGTGTGTGAATATATTGACTAAATTCAAAAGTGTATTTTTTTTCCATAAATTAAGCATTGAAATAAAAGCACAACAAGATTTTCTTAAGGCACTTATCTGCTCTTTAACAGAAATTGGTAAGGGGTTATAAAAGGTTTATAAGAATCTCATCTCATTGTCAAACTAGCTAAGATTATATAGAATTATAATACAACAATAATAATATAATGCAATATAATAAATTATTATATTATAGTTTATTATATTTAAAATTGTTAAAAATTTAAAATAATTTTTTTAAAAGTTCATTTAAAAAATTGATGTTGACATTAATAGCAGACAAATGCAAGGGTGGAATTTGGCTTTCTTTTCTCTCAAACAAGATTTTCACATAACATTAAAGGATAATGAAGGATTCTTGTTTGTCTTGAGAATAAACTATCAAAAAAGGAAGGGAAAGACAAGAGACAGATTGTTTGGAAAGCTATGTCTTCCCTCTTAATGAGTAAAAAGTTTTTCCCCTTTGTAAAAAATGTTTTGAGTCTTCTTTTGACCAAATGGATGAATTATGGTAACCTGGAATTCCATTTCACAATATCAAGGGTTTTAAACCTTTAACATATTTGATAGACTTTCTAAAATCAAATTTCAGCTTCAAAATTGTCTTTCCTGATCTCTAACTTTTGGATGCTACAGAGCGCCCCTAGAGCACCCAAAGAAGAGGTAAATAGAATTATTTGACATGTTTCGTTACACAAGATTGCCAAAATAAAAATAAGGTTAAATCTTCTTTGGATTATATTTTAGTGAATAATATTAATATATGTTCCAAATTACATGGGATTTCTAAAATTCTAATGTCTCAGTATATGTTATCAATCATAATGAGGTTATTACATTAAGTTATTGTAATCCACAGAAATAACCACATTTCTTTGTCAATTCTGTTTTTGACTGTAACTACCCTGGACATTTTGTCATTCACAGACAATTGTTGTCTTGCTTTGATCCTTTTCAAAAGATGGTTTATACAGGACTTTCACAGGTGCTCTTAAATGCAAGTTTCTGATATCTTTGGAGATTGTGACATTAGAATAAAAGAAAAACATTCAGACTCACCAAGAGCTGAAACATTCATGAATATCAAGCAGAACAAGAGTTAACTGAATGGACTGAACTAACAACTGAAGCCATCTTTTTAAACTTTTTGCTTAAAACATTGCTAGTGCTTGTTTTGTTTTTCAGAGTCAAGAAAACTTTTGAGCTATCTGTAGTTTTGTTTGTTTGTTTGTTTGTTTTATGAGACGAAGTCTTGCTCTGTCATCCAGGCTGGAGTGCAGTGGTGCAATCTTGGCTCACTGTAACCTCTGCCTCCCGGGTTCAAGCAATTTTCCTGCCTCAGCCTCCCAAGTAGCTGGGATCATGGGTGCCCATGACCGCACCCAGCTAATTTTTGTATTTTTAGTAGAAACGGGTTTTCACCATGTTGGCCAGGCTGCTCTCAAACTCCTGACCTTGTGATCCACCTGCATCCACCTCCCAAAGTTCTGGGATTACAGGTGTGAGCCACCACGCCTGGCCTGCAGCTTTTAACAATTGAGTAAGGTATACTCCTGAGAACAAAATTTGGGGCATATTTGTTTCTCTCGCGTGGTTTCAGTAGAAGTTGGAAACTATTTGTGAGTATTCTTAACTTATGGCAATATGATTAGTAGGATAGGTGCAATAAGAATCCATTTTCTTTTGCAACAGGACACAATTGGAGAAACTGGTTGTTTTACTAAGACTTTGACTGGAAGGGTGTGCTTGCCTTTAAGGAATCAAGCTTGACTTGCAAAGCCAATAAAAGCCACGTGGGAAAACTGGCTTCATATCTTGTCTACACTGTCCCTGTATAGGGTTCCTAACCTGTGGTAAGTAAGGAATGTCACTTTCTAATATGCCCAGGAACCCCAAGCTGTCTTGGGACCTCAAGAAGGGAGGAATTTACTCAACTAATAGTAATCTGAGGGTATGAACCCATGGCTGGGCTCAGCTTTAGAAAGTCTAATCCGATATTCCTTATGGAACAGAGTTCCATCAAAGCCAATTTAAAAGCCTATGTGAAAGATTATTCTTGCTGTGCTTTTTTTTGTTTTAACAAATATGAGGACTGGAGAGAGAAAAGCTATGTTTCAAGTCTTATCATACACTTGTCATTAAATTCTAATCTCATAAAAATGCCCAAAAACATACAAAAAAGATTAGGTACTCAGTTTTCTGTGAGATTTAGAATTAGAATGTTAATATTGTTTTTACCAAAATTATGAATATTTCAAACCTGCAGAAAAGTATAATCTTCTAATAAGAATCAATCTGCCCATAACTCATTGAAAACCGCTCCTCAATTTGCCTTATTTTGCTTCACATGACTTTCTCTCTTTTTGTTCAATAAGGAAAACATTTCAGATGCAGTTCAGGTCCCAATGTATCCATTCTGGTCACATTAACTCCCCTGCATTTCCATAGGTGACCATTGTCATGAATTTGTTCTTTATTATTCTCATGAATATTTTATACTTTTCTATCTATGGTGTGCCTATAGTCAATGAATAGAAACATTTTGGTTTCTTATATAAAATATCATTTGCTGCATAATCTGAAACGTGCCTCTTTTACTCATATTGTTTGACTGAGGTTTACCCATGTTGATAGATGCTACTGTAATTCAATCATTTTATGTTTATATTATAAAATATATCAGTGGGTACAGATGCAAGATTTTATCAATTCTCCTGTAACACTCTATTGTTAATTTTTCAATGTTGCAATGATGTAGTTCTTGAAAATACCTCCTTGTGTATATGTGTGGGAATTCCCTATAAAGTGCTTACACAAATGGAAAAGCAGGATGATGGGATAAGTCCACCTTAAAATTTACAGGATATTTTCAAATTGCTTTTGAAAGGGACTGTATTTGTTTATACTCCTAACATCAGTGTTTGAGAATTTCAATTCTTCCATATCATTATGGACACTCAGTATGGTCAAACTTTAAAAATTTTTGCTTAATCTAGTGATTCTGAACAGCATCTTAATAAATGCTAGCAGGAAGTTGACTACCTTCAGTTCAAGTCTCATACTCGTATTTTTGTAGATAATAAACTGTAGCCAAGATGAAAGCAACTTGTTTAACTTCATAGACATAGTTAACAACAGAATTAAGATGAGAACAGAAACTTGAATTCAGAATTCAATTTGCAAATTCACAGATTTCAGTAAACATATTTGATTTATAGCAAGAAGAATATATATATATAGAAAAAAAAGTAGTCACCTTTAAAAATTTTATTCTATATTTTTATTATCTTATTTCTTCCTCTCTACTTTTAGTACCTAGACAGATCCTGAGCCTTTGAATCATAATTACATGTTCATGATCTTAAATAATCACCTAAATTTGATTTCATAATAAAAATGAATTATTGAATATCACCCATTAATCTCTTTGAAACAATAAATTTAAGAAGTTATTATTCTGGAGCTAATCACATAAAAAATAAGGCATTGTTTTTGATTTTTAAATTCCATTTTATATAACACTGAACAATAGATGTCACTCTTTTGCCAATAAATATAACTATGAAATTATTTCATTTGATTATTTTTCTTCATAAACAGTTCTGGTGCTGAAAAGATAAGTTATAAGGTTCTGGTAGAAAAATCTCAAATAGTGGCAGGAACCTTTAAATATTAATATCTCCTAGTGTTTTCTCTATGAAACAAATTAATATACTCAAACCATTACTTTCTGAATTATTTTAAATATAACCAATCTAAAATTGCTGATTTTATGCCTTTCTATTAATGTTCTCAGAATTAGGTGTCATTAAAAGGAAAGTTAGAATGAGGTTATTTGAGAAATATATGCCCGACTCAGGAAAACTTTCAGAGTATAATTAATTATATCTTAAGTTTGTGCAATGTCTAGTAGTTCACTTGATAGACAGGGAATCCATAAAAATGGAAATCAGGGATAGAGAAGCCAAGAAAGAAGAAGTATTCAAAATAATGCAATTGGGGCCAGTTCTGAGGCATGGTTAAGTGATAGATTGTGTTCCAGATCTTGTGGCTGAGGTCAAGGACACATTCAAAGTTTTATCAATTTTACCTAAACAAATCAGATTTTTTTAAGAAGCTGAAGGCAAGTTGTGAAGGTGTTAGCAATAGGAAGATGACCTATTGAAATGACCTAGAGAAACAGTGGGGTGCATTTGAAGATTGTTTAAAGACAGTGCATTAATTTAAACCTGAGCGTGCTATGAAGAAAGGTTAGGTCAAGGAAGAAGAAAAATGTTAAGGAAATGTTAACATCTGTTTCATTGATTGTGACATACTCAGCTAAAACCCTAGCTGCCTGTGCTTGATGCCAAGAAAAACACATGAATTCAGAAAGTTTGGTGAATGAGCAACAACCAGGACCTAAATCTAACAAGCTGTATATTCTAATTACATTTTTAAAGTGGTTTAGGATTTAAGAAGCACTTTCACATTCATTATCCTAGCTGCTTTCTGACTCTTCAGTCCTTTGCAATTGGACTTCTGAACCAACAATTTCATTCAAGCTGATCTCTCAAAGTTTATTAATGGCCTATACATCGTCAAAACCATTGACCTGCTCTTAAGCCTTTATTCTACTAGATCACTGATTTTTATTTTCTTCTTAACATAGTTTACTCTCTCTGCCCTTTGAATTCTCTCCTTCTTTGCTTTCTGTACCACTTTTCTTTTTTTTCCCCTGGTTTTTCTTCTAATTCGCTGACCTCTCCTTCTTATCCTCCTTCACTCATAATTTGTCCACTATCTTGCACCTTAAATTATTTGTTTTTCTCAGGTTTCTGCCTCTAGTCCTTTTCTCTTTCAATACTTCTGTGGGTGATTGTGTTGATGAGGATTTGAGCCATTTTATGTACAAGTCTTCATTCAACAAATATTCATTTTCTAGGTGCTATTCTAGATGCTGAGAACACAGATGTCAAAAGAATAGCAGGGCCTCTTTTCTCAGTCTTTTATTTCTAATGGGGGAAATGTCATGCGTAGGAATATGTTGAATTATTGACTGATGTGTCTATACCTTCATCAGTGCTACCCTCACACTTCAAACACAATTTATTGTATTTTCAGCCCTTACCCAACAGCTAGGAAAATATGGGATTGTGTCTTTCAGGGAAAAAAATCAGGGGAAAACAAAGGGGTAAATATTTTATTTTTTAGTGTTAAAATAGACTTTTGGTACTGAAAATAGAGATTATGATCTTGAGAGAAAAGGCTTTTAGAAGTGCAAGAGGGTGAACTTTTGTTTTTCTGAAGTATAATCTTACAAGACACAGGCCATAAAGTTTATTCCATAAACAAATTTTTCTTGCTTTCCTACTCAGATAAGATCCCAATGGTTATAGAATGGAAGAGAACAAGAGAAGGATCATAGAGGGACAACTGTTATCTTGTGTTCTTTTTTTTTTCTCTGGGCCATATCTTACAGGGTTGTGGTAAAACCCTACATTAGTTTAAGTCCTGAAAGAGTGAGCTAACCCATGCTCACATTCCTGGTTGTGTTCCTACATTCTGGCAGGTTCTTCACGGGTGTTGAGAGAGTTGCATGTGGTCAAGCAATGGCTAAAGCCAAAGATACAGAGCCTCAGGAAATATCTCTGGTAGGTGGCAGGAGAGAGTTAAAGGTTTTCCTATAGAGCTGAGTGAGACACAGACGTGACAGCAGATGCCAAAATACCTAAAGAAACCCTGTGGCTAGGTTAAAGGAATAGCATTAGCTAGTGATGGTGGAGTTTCTTGTTGGGGGTCAAACTGAAAAGCTGAATACAGGTAGGTGCCAGTGTAGAGATATGACCCCTTATTATAAGGATGCCCTCTCTCACCACTCCTATTCAACATACTATTGGATGTCCTGGCCAGGCCACTTAGGTGAGAGAAAGAAAAAAAGGACATCCAAATAGGAAGAGAGGAAATCAAACTATATCTGTTTGCAGACATGACCCTATACCTAGATAAACCCATAGTCTCAGCC
Source organism: Macaca fascicularis (assembly GCF_037993035.2). Lineage (NCBI taxonomy): Eukaryota > Metazoa > Chordata > Mammalia > Primates > Cercopithecidae > Macaca > Macaca fascicularis. Next base: position 52,834,003 of record NC_088390.1, read on the forward strand.
CAAACAGTTCTTAAGTTGATAAACAACTTCAGCAAAGTCTCAGGATACAAAATCAATGCACAAAAATCACTAACATTCCTATACACCAACAACAGTCAAGCCCAGAGTCAAATCAGAAATGTACTCCCATTCACAATTGCCACAAAAAGAATAAAATACCTGGGAATACAATTAACCAGTGAGGTAAAAGATTTCTAAAAGGAAAAGCACAAAACACTGCTCAAAGACATCAGAGATGACACAAACAAATGGAAAAACATCTCATGCTCATGGATAGGAAGAATTGATATTGTTAAAATGACCATATTGCCCAAAGCAATTTCTAAATTCAACACTGTTTCTATTAAACTACCAATGGCATTCTTCACAGAATTAGGGAAAAAAATGATTTTAAAATTCATTTGGTACCAAAGAAGAGCCCATATAGCCAACAGAATCCTAAGCAAAAAGAACAAAACTAGAAGTGTCATGTTACCTGACTTCAATCTATGCTACTAAGCCACAGTAACCAAAACAGCATGGTACCGGCACAAAGATAGACACATAGACCAATGGAAACGAATAGAGAACCCAGAAATAAGACTACACACCTACAACTATCAGATCTTCGACAAACCTGACAAAAACAAGCAATAGGGAAAGAATTTCCTATTCAATAAATGGTTCTATGATAACTGGCTAGCCATATACAGAAGATAGAAACTGGACCCTTTCAGTTTCAACCTTATACCACATACAAATACACATACAAAAATTAACTTACAGCTGGGCATGGTGGCTCATGCTGTAATCTCAGCCCTCTGGGAGGCTGAGGCAGGAGGATCACCTGTGATTGGGAGTTCGAGACCAGCCTGACCAAGATGGAGAAACCCCATCTCTACGAAAAATACAAAAAATTAGCCAGGCGTGGTGGCACATGCCTGTAATCCCAGCTACTTGGGAGGCTGAGGCAGGAGAATTGCTTGAACTCAGGAAGCAGAGGTTGTGGTGAGCCGAAATAGCGCCATTGCACTCCAGCCTGGGCAACAACAGTGAAACTCCATCTCAAAAAAAAAACAAAAAACAAAAAAACACCTTACACCACATACAAAAATTAAAAATTAACTCAAGAAGGATTACAGACTTCAATGTAAAACTCAAAGTATAAAAATCCTGGAAGAAAACTTAGGCAATACTACTCAGGACATAAGCAGGGGAAAAGATTTCCTGATAAAGGCTCCAAAATTAATCACAACAAAAGCAAAAATTGACATTTGGAATATAATTAAACTAAAGAGTTTCTGAACAGCAAAAGAAACTATCAAAAGAGTAAACAGACAACCTACCGAATGGGAGAAAATTTGTACCAACTATGCATCTAATGAAGTTCTAATATCTGGAATCTATAAGGAACTTAAACAAATTTATTTTTTAAAATTCTGTTAAAAAGTAGGCAAAGGACATGAATAGATAGACACCTTTCAAAAGAAGATATGCATGCAACCAATAATCGTATGAAAAAAGAAGCTCCACCTCACAGATCATTAGAGAAATGCATTAGAGATAACAGTTCACACGAGTCAGAAAAGCTATTACTAAAAACTCAAAAATAACAGAGCCTGGGGAGGTTACAGAGAAAAGGTGAGGCTTATACACTGTTTGTGGGAGTGTAAATTAGTTCAACCATTGTGGAAGACAATGTAGCAATTCCTCAAAGTCCTAAAGATGGAAATACTATTTGACTACGCAATCTCATTACTGGGTATATATCCAAAGGGATATAAATCATTCTATTATAAAGACACATGAATGTGTATGTTCATTGCAACACTATTCACAATATTAAAGACGTGGAATCAACCTAAATGCTCATAAATAATAGACTCAGTAAAATAAATGTGATACATATACACCATGGAATACTATGCAGCCATTAAAAGAACATGATCATGTCCTTTGCAGGGACATGGATGCATCCAGAAGCATCCTTAGAGAATTAATGTAGAAAAGGAAAACCAAATACTGCATGTTCTCACTTGAAAGTGGGAGATAAATGCTGAGAATACATGGACACATAGAGGGAACAGCGCACACTGGGGCTTATTGGAGGGTGGAGGGTGGGAGGAGGGAGAGGATCAGGAAAAACAGCTAATGGGTACTAGGCTTAAGATCTGGGTGATGAAATAATCTGTACAACAAATCCCCCCAGAAGCTTACCTAGGTAACAAACCTGCACGTGTGCCCCTGAATATAATATAAAGGTTAAAAAAAGAAAAGAAAAAAAAAAAAGAGAGATATAACCACTTGTTAAAATCAGCTGTTTACCAATGCAAGCAAATCCTGAGGACTAGTCATTCACATGTGTCAACTGGTCATGTGAAAATTGTACTTTCTGTCGTTGGGCAGAATGATGTATCAATGTAAAAACCGATTTGAAACACAAACACAGCTACACTTTTTCTCATAGGTGAAATTCATATAAGATACTAGCCAGATAAGATATAAACAAGATATTGATCCAAATTACTAATTGAAGATAAAAACAGGACAGAGAGAGGGTGCCTTTGCACTCCTAAAAATCGTCTGTGTTTGGGGTGATCAGAACATGAATGAAGCTGTCTACTGGTCATAGCTAGAATACAAGGGCTTGAATGGTAATAGTAGTAAGGAACACAGTAAGGTAACAAGTAAGAAGGAAGACATAGAAGATGATTAGTAAAATCTCATTTTATTGAAACTTCTTAAGTTGATCCTCCAAAATGACTCTGTGAGATTGGCATAGTGGATATTTTTAGACTGTTTTTTAACAGGTATGAAAAAATAATAAATAATACAGAGGGTCAATAGCTTGTCTGAATTCACATAGCTACTAGGTGACAAAGCCTTAAGTCAAACCCAAAATATTTAACTCTAAGGCAGGTGTTTTGGCTCACTTGGGCTGTTTGATTTTAATCTCAACATTTGGACTCATGTCCAGACAATGTAAAAACTATTTAGATTCTCCACCATGGCCTAATTTATTCATCCCTTTCTATACTCATAACTTCATGACAGACATGAGTGTGAGCATGGTATATTGGTTAACTGGCACCATGCCATAACCTTTATTTTAATTACTTCTATTTGTAATTGTTGCTTTGATAATTATTTCCATTTTTTCCTGCTCCGGATTACTGTGTACCTTCTTACTGTTACCATTCAAGCCCTTGTATTCTAGCTATGACCAATAGACAGCTTCATTCATGTTTAGAATCACCTCAAACACGGATGGTTTTTAGAAGTGCAGAGGCAACCTCTCTCTGTTCTGTTTTTATCTTCAATTAGTAATTTGGATCAATAGCTTATTTAAGCCCTTAATATCTTGTTTGGCCAATATCTTCTTTAAGCCTTTTAAAAAAAAATTCAGACATTACATTTATGTTACATTAGAAAGAAAATGCCTTAACTAGGAAAAAAATCAAATTCAGAAAAATGATGTATTAAGGTTTGCTATCTGGAGTTGCTCTTTTGGAGAATACAAAGAATTAAACGAACAGTTTATAAATGACAGGTTTGCTTTGAAGATAATATCTATACTTTGAATAACAGGTTATTTGACATTTGTTTTCTTAAGCAACACATGATAGAAACTGTATTCCTTCTACAAGAATATTTTAAAGCTGTAATCAAATTGCAAGCAAAAAATAATTTATACGTTCACCTAAGAAGCACATAAATATTTCTCCAGGGCTCTGATACAGTTTTGTCATGTAGATTATGAAAATAATTTTACCAAATAAAAAGTAGTAGAATAATATTAATAGTACAAAAACTTATGATCACAGATTAATTATGGGAAGAAAAACTTGCAAGTATAAAACCTTAAGTTTGGTATTTTAAAAGTAGTTTTATTAAGTGCAAGTTTATGCAGTCATTCAAAATAAGTTTGTCCACTACAGGATAGGAAAAAATCTACTTCAATTAATAGATAAGCATAGCTTATAATTAGCATGTCAAGTTTTTGTGTGTAAATGGATGTTTTCAAAGTACTGAAAGTATTTATTTTTCTTAATTTAGCAGTTCTGACTTTTTTTCTACCATCTTGTTAAAGCATTAATTTGCTTACAATCTTTTTTTTAACTTCAGGGCATCTGGGCAAGTTGTCAACAATTCTCTTATAGTGGACTCCAATTAATTTATTTTCTGAGTTTTTTTCATATACATAATATTTTATTTTATAATATTCGATATAAAATTGTATGCTGTAGTTTTACATTATTTCAAGTACCATACATATTCTCAGGAAAAAATACTAATGTCAATGGAAATATGAATGCGTACTAATTAAGAAAAAATTTTAATGCAACGGAAGCAAACAGAAATAGCGAGCAATTTTTTACTGAAGTAGAAGTTTTAAGTTGTATTCTACAGATTTGAACGTAAGAATCCTTAGAAAAATACATATAACTATATTATGTAAATTACATCTCAATAACAATTTTTTAAGAAATCACAGGGAAAAGGAAACCACATTGAGATTTATCTTCACTGCTACCTTTCCCTCTTGGAGCATTTGCTGATTCTTGAGACTGAACAGTAAGCCCAAAAAGAAAGCAGTAGCCAAGTAAATACTGTTGCAGTCTCACAGGGAAACAGTTTCACAAAACCCTAACATTAAAGTTCAGGACTACCAGAGCCAGCAAGACTGGTTTTGCAAAAAAAAAAAAAAAAAAAAAAAAAAAAAAAAAAAAAAAAAAGATGACAGAGAATTGACATAAACAATCTACATGCAATTTCTCCTTAATGTATTGCTAACTCTAAGACTGTGCATGCATAGAACAAGGTTCAAACATGAAAAAAAATCATAAAGCAGTTGGAAACAGATTAAAAGTCAGCGGATAATTTATCAAGCTTATAGATTTAGAAAAGCAAGAGTCCATGAAAGTAGAAACTTTTAGTTAATATGCCAGACATGCTAAGCCCAAAAATTAAGAGTAAACCAGAACAAGGGATCAAGGTGATATGCCTTTACTCTATTTGTCTTCAGAAAGAAAAATAAATCCTCTTTGGAAAAATGTAACATCATATAGAGCTTTCACGTTATATCATACATATTGTTCAGCATTTAATCAAAACATGCTAGGCATATGAACGCAAAGTACCGAACAACTTAAATCAACAGGACCAACAGAGATCTCCTTTAAGAGTCAAGTGAAAATCCTAGAATTAAGAATAAAAGTTGAAATTAAAAATTTAATGCATGAGTTTAATAGATTTGACAAAGAGGATTAGTGAAATGGAAGATAGGCAACTAGATAGTATCCAAACTGAAGCATTAAGAGATAAATTAATGCAAACGAGATAAAATACTATGAAACATGTAGAATACTTAAGTATTTGTAATTTCCAAGAAGGGAAGACATAGAAGATCTAAAAATAATATTTGAACTGTTGAAAGTTGATACTTTGGTGGGGCTAGAGGCTCATGCCTGTAATCCCAGCACTTTGGGAGGCTGAGACGGGTGGATCACCTCAGGTCAGGAGTTTGAGACCAGCCTGGCCAACATGGTGAAACCCCGTCTGTACTAAAAATACAAAAATGAGCCAGACATGGTGGCAGGTGCCTGTAGTCCCAGCTACTCAGGAGTCTGAGACAGAAGAATTGCTTGAACCCGGGAGGTGGAGGTTGCAGTGAGCCGGGTTCTCGCCACTGTACTCCAGCCTAGGTGACAGAGTGAGACTCCAATACTTTATCAAAACTGATGAAGGATATCAGTGATATATTTAAAAGTTTTATAAAACACAAGAATAAATAAGAAAAACACCCTTGTTGCATTATAGAAAAAGCAATCCTGATTTGAAATCAGGAGAAAAAAATCTTAAAAGTTCCTGAAAATCACAGTTAAGTTTTAATAGAAATGGCAAAATAATAAAACAAAATAATGACTTCTTTGAAGGGCAAATAAATAAATACATAAATGAAAGAATAGGTGACCAAGAATTCTGTAAGCAGCAAATATATACTTCAAAAGAGAAGGTAAAATGAAGATTATTTAAATTAATAGAATTTTCACTAACAGGCTTACTCTTACATACACATATATGGGTCGTGTAAGAAGAAAAATGATCCTAAATGGAAATAGTAAAGAATTAAGTATAAAGTATTGGATATAAATAATTAAATATAAAGCATACAGAATTAAGAATATTGGAAAAATAAACATGAGTTATTTAAATGTGTATTCACTGTTTAAATATTAATAATGATGTATTAAAAGCATATATATATTGCCTTAATATATATATATATAATTAAAAGAAAAAAAGCATAAAATCTGGGAAACAATGAACTAAAATATTTAAGGTAGTTTCACTTTTGATGAAGGAATATAATGTAATAATAAGAATGCATGATATGATTTTCAAGTTACAAGAAATGCTCTCAGACATGATCCTAAATATATCAGTAGCTACGTTAAATCTAAAGGACATAAATGTTTTCATTAAAAGACAAAAATTATAATATGGGATTAAAAAACTAAAACCAATTATCTATTTTTATAAAGAATTAATCTTAGCTGTAAAGAACAGAAAGTTTCAAAATAAAAGGGCAGCATAATATATACCATAGAAATACAAACTGAAATAAAGCAAAATATTCTCTATATGAATATTAGGAAATGCATAATTTAATTCAAGAAAAATTATGAAAAACAAAGAGAAACATTTAGTATGTTAAAACTGTGAACTCAACAGGCATATATAAAACCCCAAATTTATAAGCAACTAGAACATAACCTCAAAAGATATAAACTGAAAACTGTCAGAATTAAAAGGAAAAGTAATTAAGCCTACAATTAAAGTTTAAGAATTTAATATCATGGTAAAGGATAAAGTAAATAAGTGTTATAAAATATTTGAACAACGCGATTAAACAAATTTAAAAATAGGCATATAACAATGCTTTTAATACCTTATTGGTAAGTGAAAATTAGAAAATGAATACTTTGAATATTTCAGTATTCAATTTTTTGAATAATAAAAATATAATGTAGATTAACTAAAAGCAGTAGTCAAAAGAATAATCATAAAAGGATGACAAATTTATTATGTAAGCATAGAAATTAATAAAATGAAAAAAGTGGAAATTACACAGAAAGAAGGAAAATTGAATTAATAAAATAAAAACAAACACAATCAAGAAAATAGCTAAGAGTAGTTTCCTTGAAAAAACTAATATAATTCATAAACATATAACAAGTCTGATTAACAATAAAAAAGAGAAGACATAATTTACCAGTATCAGGATCAAAAAGAAATCAATAATATGGGCATGATAGATAATGACTATAGTATAGTTTTATGAGAATAACTTAATAAAATTTATTAAAACTGGTATGAGAAAAATATTGTCTAAACTTGAATAATATTATTTCCATTAAAATAATCTAGAAAATTTTGTCATAAACATAACTCCAGAGCCAGATAGCTTTGAAGTATTTAACCAAAATTTAATAGAAATCATATCCAGCCTGGTGCGGTGACTCCCACCTGTAATCCCAGCACTTTGGGAGTTTGAAGTAGGTGGATCACCAGAGGTCAGGAGTTTGAGACCAGCCTGGCCAACATGGCGAAATCGTCTCTACTAAAAATACAAAAATTAGCCTGATGTGGTGGCAGGCACCTGTAATCCCAGCTACTCTGGAGGCTGAGACAGGAGAATCACTTGAATCCAGGAGGTGGTGGTTGCAGTGAGCCAAAGTGTTGCCACTGCACTCCAGCGAGCTAGACTCCACCTCAAAAAAAAAAAAAAAAAAAAAAAAAAAAATCCCAATGATTTCAGAAAATAAAAATGAGAATAGGCTTCTCATTTTGTTTTATAGAATTAACAAATCTAATTCCAATCCCTGAGAAAGATATCAAAAGAAAAGAAAATTATAGCATAGTATCTCCCATGAATATAAACACAAAAAAATCTAACCTAATTATTATTTCTAATTCAATGATGTATAAAAAAGTATAAGTTGAATTTGTTTCAAAAAGCAAGATTAATCTAACATTTGAAAAGTTATTACAATTCTTTACACTTAGAGACTAAAGGAAAATATCATATGGTCATCTAAATAGATGAAGAAAAGACAGGATAAAATTTAGCACTCATTAACAATAACTACATATAGATAAAGAAATTCTGAATCCGGTAAGATTGGTCTATGTACAAAAGTCGAACCACTAAACTATACTGATTGCTAAACTGTCAAAATATTTTCTTGTGAGATAGAGAACAAGGTAATTCCTGTTATGACTTTTTCTACTCAACATTACATACAAGGCCTTATGGGAATAAGATAATAAAAGTATATACTTTTGAATAAAAGGAATAAAAATTGGAAGAGGAGAAACAACATTTTTATCATTAACAAATGCCATAATTATGTACCTAAACACATCCAACATAATATATTTTAAGTTCTATTAGAATTAGTAAGTGAATTTATCATTAAATGTAGAAGTCCAAACATAAACACCAACTTTTCCCGTATACATTAGGAATATTTTGAAGATTACATTTAAATGTGATAAAATTCAGATGAGCCTTAAAAACACTGATTATCTAATCGACTATCTAATCATGGTTTTAATGAAAGGAATGTAACACCTCAACATGGACAATTACAAAAGATTAATGAGAGAAATTAATGAAGAACTAAATAAACTTCTAAGACGAGTATTCATGGATTGAAGACTCAAAATTGTAACGATACTAATCTTTATCAAGTTAATGTGTTGATTCAATGCAATCCAATCAAAGCACTAGTAAGTGTGTGTGTGTGTTTGTGTTTTAAAGACCACAAATATTAATTACAAAAGAGCAGATGTTCACGGTCATCCTTATTGTTTCACACTGATAGTTTTTGCTAGGACATTATTTTTCTACTCTATAGTAATGTGCCAGTTATCCTAATATATTAGTTAATGAGGACTTTGTAACTTTTAGGCAAACTTATGAAAATAATAAGAGTAGCAAAATTGAGAGACTATGTATTGTCTAAATTTCCTCAGTCTGCCATGCACTTTTTTTTTTGCAAATCATTTCCATTTAGTTCTTTTTAATAAGCATTTGGAACTGATAAGATGTGAAACCAAAAGATCCTTCTTTTTTGTTACAGTATTTTATATAATGTTTGCTAATTAATTAGTTTGCTGCATGTATTATTTGTTATATTTGTATTTACATATCAGATTAGTTTTTTTTAAAAAAGCCTGAATGGACTTTGTGATCCTCGAATCAGGAAAATGTTTCAAATATCTGATCAATCTAAGGTGTCAATGTTTCTGACACTACTTTTGAGGTATTTATGGGATGTGTTCCATTTCTAGGTGGAAGTTTTTCTACTGTTTTGCTGACTTATATCCTGCTCCAATTTGATACAGGAAGGCTTTTTACGTGAAGCATATAAATATAATATGTGGTAAAGAGTGTGAGGAAAAAAAAGATTTAAGACACCGTAGTCAACAAAGCCCTACTTATGCAAAACATGCACACACACACACACATCCCTACACACATGCATTTTAATCACTCCTAGGGAGTACAGTACTTTGCCATTTCAACTCAAATATTTCTTTTAAAAAGGCCCTCTCAATTCTAGGCGCTCATACACGGTTTCAAGGAAAATCCAGCCTCCCAGTATGATTAGATCTTAAAAACCATTTGAATCTAAACAGCAATGCAAGGGAAAGATTCATGAGCAGTATCCTTAGATTTACTCCATTGTATACCCTTGGTGTCTTTCAATGTATTTACTTTAACTTACAGTGTTTTGCTTTCCCAGCTGGAAATTTAGTGTATCTGCTTTCATCACAGCCGGTTTCTCCTACAGCAGGGTTTCTCTACCTCGATGGCATTGATGTTTGCAACAGGATAGTTACCTGCTGTGAGCAGCTGTCCTGTACACTTCAGGGTCCTCAATCCCTGGGCTGCAGACCGGTAGGTCTGTGGTCTTTTGGGAACCAGACTACATATAGAAGGTAAGCTGGCAGTGAGCGGGCATTACCACCTGAACTCCGCCTCCTGTCAGATCAGCGGGAACATTAGATTCTTAAGGAGCACGAACCCTATTTTGAACTGTGCATGCGAGGGATCTAGGTTGTTGCACGCTCCTTAGGAGACTAATGCCTGATGATCTGAAGTGGAACGGTTTCATCCCCAACCCCACCCGTGGAAAAACTCTCTTCCACAAAACCGGTCAGTGGTATCAAAAAGGTTGGGGACTGCTGCTGTATATTTTAGAATGTTTAACATTTAAGAATGTTTAGCATTTCTGGTCCTCAACCCACTGTATGCGAGTATCCTCATCACCCCCAGTTGTGACAATCAAACATGTTTCCAGATATTGCCAAATGTTCTGGTGGGGGGTGGGGAGGAATCATTCCCTGTTGAAAACTACTGTTCAGCAGGATGAAAACAAACTACAGAAATACAGAGGCAGAAGAAAGAGCATGTTTCGCATCAGCGTATTTTAAGATGTTTTAAGCTTTTTCAAGAGGATCTTTATATTTAGATAATTTGGACAGTTTTCCTGTATAAGAGTGGTGGAAACTGCAGCAGTGCAGCATTTCGGACTTGATCTCTCACCATTGGCTTCACTCTACCTTGCTCTTCACGTGGAGGTCAGCGCGTAATAATTTCAATTTCTTTTGGATCTCGGTCAGAACACCAATTTTCTGCTCCAAAATGGACAAAGACTGGGCAATACAAAAATCAACATCATGGTTTACTCCACCGGTTCTCTCCTGGATGTTCTCCAGCCATTGGCTAGATCCCTTCCTTGAAGTTGTGGTATCCTTCCCTAAAAGAGTGGCTCTTTCAACATCTTCAATCTCTTTCTGCTGCTCCTCACTCTGTACACAAGGTATTTTAATAAATTCATCCCTCTGAAGGGACATTTCTGAATTTCCGATGTGACTTTTCAACATCCTTGATGCCTCATGTCCATTTGGATAGAGGCCACGATGGTAGGGCCTTCCATCTGCATTTAATTCTTTTACTCTGTTTGCATATCTTAAAGTGTTGAGGGTGTTTTCACAAGAGGTCATCCCTGGAGAGATAGTAGCGATCATGCAAGTGGAGGAGTTCTGGCCTATAAAGGAGTCCCGGAGCACCTGTGTGAGTTTGCTGGCTCTGAATGGGGTATGAGGCTTGTTCTGACCCAAAGCCAGAATACATTCTTTGAGGGCTAGGAGACTCTTGTTAATCTCTGCCCCTTCCAGCTGCCTTTTCCGGCTGGCCTTGGTCGTATCTGCTCCCCTTTCATTGCCAGCTAAATCAACCAGGGAAAACTTGCCATGCAGTTTCCCTCCCGACTTCAGGATGATCTGGAAAACTGCGTGGCTCCTGGATGAGTGGGCGTTGACAGATGTTTGCCTGGAAGTCCGACAGCTATTCCCTATTTCCACCAGGTTCAACACTTCCTCCACACAACACACCTCTTGCTCCTGCAGCCCGACCACTTGGATTTGCTGATTGCCATCCTCAAGGACTTGCAGTTTCTTCTTCCAGTTCAACAAATCATACACCTTGCCCCCATAAATCTCAAAAAATGTCCCATAGACTTTGAGGTCCAGCTTCTCATATATGGAGTTTCTGAGCAGGAGAAAGACGTCCTGTGCCACCAGAGCATAAATGCCCTTAGAATGATCTTGGGCCCTTCCTGCAAAGTCTCCACCCATGGTGTACGTCTTCCCACTGCCCGTCTGCCCGTAGGCAAAGCAGGTGGCCATGCCCTTGCGGAAGATGGACTCCACCAGTGGCTGGGCGGTGAACTGGTACACCAACTCGTTGGAGGCTTTGTCGTCGAAGGCATGGTCGAAACAGAAGGTCTGGTTCTCCAGGTAGCGAGTGAGGTCCACCTTTTGCTTGGACTCATGCACCATAACCACATTGTCCGAGGGGACGGTGATGATATCCAGGTCCTTCAAGGTGGTCTCTCGCTGGTTGAGAGGCCGCTTCCTCACGCAGACGCAGATGCGATGTTCTTGCCGGGGCTCCAGGACTGAGATCTTGCTGCTGTCCAGGTGCCTGCGATACTCTTCGATCATGTGCATGATCTCGTAGTTGGGGTTTCTGGTGTTGACATCGAGGGCGCGTCTAGCTCGGATCTCCTGCTGCAGCCGCCTGCGCTTTTCCCGCTGCTTCTGCACTTTCTCGATTTCCTGGAGGCAGGGAGACTTTTTCTGCTTCATCAGACAAGGTTTGCTGGGGACCCTCACGTCCAGGCTGTCCCCTGAGGCTGTTTTGTTTTTCTGGGGGATCATCACAACCCGTTTCGTGGCGGTACTCTGGTCCCCGATGGCCGAAGAGGGCGCGGGAGCCAAAGGGGATACGGGCATGGGGTCTTCAGCAGAGTCCAGAGATGGATTCAGCAGGAGTATGGTCTCCAGGTCAATCTTCTTGCCTTTTTTGACTGCTTTCTCCACCCACTCTACCGTGACCCAAGAATTTTCTCTGTTGATCTCTGTGACCACAGCGAGGTGCATCCGCTTGTCGCTGCGCTGGATCGCCACGTAGATGCCCACTTGGATGTCTCCGAAATGTGGCTTCAAGGGTTTCAGGGGCGAGAGGCGTGGGGATACAGGGAGGCAGAACTGACCGGCCATGGTGAGTGATGGAGGTATCAGGGCGCACTCCAGGGCCCTTGGGGTTAGAGCAGCAGGACCCAAGCCAGCCTGAAGCACCCGGAACACTGAGCAGGGTTGCAGTCTGTGCCTGCCTTTGTGAGCCTAGTGTGCCTGGGCCCGGCCAGGGGCCACTACGTCACAAAAGGATGAGAAGAGGCGGCAGAACCTAGGGCTTAGGAGTGAACGGTACGGGAGCAAAAAGGGGTGGAGAGATTGTTCTCTGCCAGTGAGGGTGAAGGGGTTGGAGGAGGATGTGGCGTGCTCTCTGGATCACAGCAAGAAAGAACTGGTAACAGAGAAGCAATGGGAAGCATGGAGTTGAAATTTAATTTATATATCCCATGTACTTTTACCTAAGCTTTGGAAGTATCCATTCTCCCAGGAGGCCTTGGCTGGCAGTCCCAAAGCTCGGTGCTTTAATTTGAGAATTGCTATGAAGTTCCCTTAAACTTTAACTCTCCAGTGATCAGTGGAAACCGATGAAGGTAGAGTTATTTGCAGATCTCAGCCTTATATTCAACAGGATCCCAGAAAGGGTCCTCAAACCTGCCATCTTTGTTTTTTCACCTCTTTAAAAAACATACTCCGAGAAACCCCAACTACGAGATCATGCACATGATCGAAGAGTTACACTCTTAAACGTGTAACTTGTTTAAGAGTCACAACTTAAAGTTATTACAGTTTAATCAGCTTTCTCATTACAAAATCAAAATGAGTCGAATGTAGCAGGCAGTTGTGGTAATTTGCTAATATGAAACTTCCTTTCCTACAGCACCTGGGTTTGCAAACACAGCAGGTTTATCACATTCCAAGTGGCTCTGACAGCTATAAAGCGAGTTTTGTTGTGCTGCGGTCACCACCATTGTTGAGATTAGTTCAGTAATTACCTTTCCAAACTCCTTTAGTAATTACACTTCTGGCCTCATTATCCATAATTTGGACAGAAAGAAGAGACATTGTGTGGAAAGAGATAATTAATCCTATACCCACCTCCCCACCCTGCAATACATGTGTGTGTCCTTTAGAAGTTGTTAAGCAGGGCTGGAAGGCAGCTAAGATCATCGGATGCAAAAAATGTATTTTGCCAAGATTGTAATATTTTCCTGTATAAGAATTTGCTTATAAAATAAATGGCATTGACTTTTAGACAGGCCAAGCTGAGAGTAAGGGTGACACCTTATGTTCAGCTCCCTACCAATCCCCGTGCATATTTTCTTTTAGACTGTTGAATTTCATCATAATTGTACTTACAGCTCCAAAGTAACATGAAGTAGCAAGTTGCAACCTTCCCTAGGAATAAGGGCCACTATAGAAATACATTCTATTATAAACTAACTTTTCTGTTCAGTGAGTTTAGTAAAGCTGAGATTTTGAAAAGAAGATGGAAGGAGGATACTGGATAAATTAGGTAAGTAAGCAGTGCTCATTTCAAGAGGAGGTTGTATTGCAGGTGGAGGGAGAGGAGAAAGGGCTTTAGGCAGTTGTCTTCTAAAAAATATTATGTTTTATTTCCCCAAATTATCAATATTTAAAGTTGTGCTTTAAATCAGTTGTTGTTTCTTAGTTTCAAGGTCATTATGTAAATATTCTTAATACCCTATATTTGTCATTAGCACTCTGTCATTCAGGTCAGAGTACAGTGGTCTGATCATAGCTCACTACAGCCTCAAACTCTGAGGTTAAAGCCATCCTACCATCTCAGCCTCCTGAGTAGCTGGAATTACAGGCATGCGCCAGGATGCTTTGCTATTTTCTTTCTTTGTTTCTGTCTTTTTTTTCTTTCTTTATTTTTGTTTTTCTTTTGCTAGGGACGAGGTCTTGCTGTGTTGCACAGACGCTGGTCTCAAACTCCTGACCTCAAGGGATTCTCCCTTCTCAGCCTCCCAAAGTGCTAGGATTATAGGCTTGAGCCACTGAACCACCTAGCAGTTTGTTTTGTTTTGTTTTGTTTTGTTTTGTTTTTTTAAACCGTTACCTTTGAAAAAGCTGGGTGTCTCTCAAAATTATGAAAACTCTAGAGCCTCCAGGCTAGCCGTAGTGTTTTCACCTTAGATAGTAATGTTTTAGACAGACAATGGATGAGCAGATCCATGATAGTAGTGCCAAAATCAGAGAGTAAAGTTTACTTTTATTCCCTCTTTCTCTCCAGCATATTTATAAAGCTTTTCATGGCAACTTCAGGACTTTTTTTCAGTTCTTTTCTTTTTTATATAGTTTCCCTAGTATATTGCATTTGTTCCTACAGTTTAATTTTATATAAAACTGGCTGGATAGATTGTTGATAACCAGAATTATGAGTCCTAAACTTGTAGTCACCCGCAGGAACTAAAAGTTAACAAATCCAAAACTGATTCCGTTGTTTTCTTACTGAAAATGGCAGCTCTTTGTTATTTTTAATTGCTTTTAGTAACTTCAACATTTACTTATCTTTAAAATCTTGACACAGATCTTTGTCTTCTTCCTTCTTTCAGCTCATCCTAACTTAGATAGTCCTTTCCCAGTCTCTAGAAGTCTTCCATAACCATGATACCATTTAATCTCCCAACCAATGATGAGCTTGTTGTTGTCTTTTTTCTTTCTTTCTTTTTTTGCAACCTCATCCAGTCAGGGACTGGGTCTGTTTCTCACACTGTTCCTAGAGTTATTTTAATAGGTTCTTCCTTATTAATTCACTGCTTATAAGCATTTTAGGAGCTCCTCATCACCCTAATGATATGGTGTAAATTCCATATAAAGACACAAGGCACATCATCATCTTGCCTGCTTTGTCGTCCTCAAACTTCCCCACTATCCATATTTAATCTAAAACTGAGCCATGTGGAAGAAATTGCAGCCCTTCAAACACACCATTTTCTTTCAAATTTCTAGTCCAGTGGTTCTCAATATTAAGATATGTGAAAATCAACTGCAGGACCTGTTAAAACATCAGTTACTAGGCCCTGTGCCCGAGTTGTTGATTCAGTAGGTCTGCAGTAGGGCTGAAAATTTGCATGTTTAACAAGTTCCCAGGTAATACTGGTGCTGCTGGGTGCAGGGACAACATTTTGAGAATTACTAGTACAGCCCTCTGACAATAATCCTTCCTTGTCTTCATGGTTTTCCTGAGCTCTTCAATACCTACCTCAAACATCACTACCCTGGACTGGTTTCTCTGACCTTCTTGATAATAGCCAGGCAAAATAGCATTAGATGAAGACACCCCCTCTGAAGAAATGGTATTTATTACCAGTCGAATTTGGCTGGTCAAGGCAACCCAAAAGCCTAATTTTTAGTAGTAAATTAAAAAGAAATTCTTGGCTGGGCATGGTGGCTCATGCCTGTAATCCCAGCACTTTGGGAGGCCGAGGCGGGCAGATCACGAGACCATCCTGGCTAACATAGTGAAACCCTGTCTCTATTAACAATACAAAAAAATTAGTCAGGCGTGGTGGCGGGCCCCTGTAGTCCCAGCTACTCGGGAGGCTGAGGCAGGAGAATGGCATGAACCTGAGAGGCAGAGCTTGCAGTGAGCCGAGATCATGCCACTGTACTCCAGCCTAGGCAACAGAGCGAGACTCTGTCTCAAAAAAAAAAAAAAAAAAAAAAAAAAAACCCAAAAAACTCATTGGTGAACATAACAGTAATCTGTTTATAGAGAGCTGATTGGGCGCTTTTACAATGTCGATAGTCTGGAACTTCTTTGGAGCAATCTCTTTTTATATCTGCTTATATAAAATTCATAATTCAGAAACCATCTGCCTAACTATCTCATTTAATGGAATTTATTCTGATAGACGAGTCCATGTTAAAACCAAAAAAATACTGTGAATCTTGAGTAATGAGATAAATACGGCATTTGTCAAAACGTGAAGGCCGTAGATACAAGATATCATCCGTGGCCATTACCTGAATAGCTTTTGGTAGATGAGCAGTTTCTCCAGATTACAGACCAAAGTCACCACTGTATTTTTAACTGAATATAACCGAGCAGTACATGCTTACTTTGTGCTATTATGCCAAAGAAATCCTTCAAGGAACTTACCATTTACACATTTTTTTCTGGGAACTTACTAAAAAAGCTCATGCCTTGACAAACCGTTGAGTGATAGATTCTCTTGATTGTAAATCTCCTTTTATCAAAAGCCTAGCAAGTATCAGGTGTAGCCCCACAAGAATGGATAGGGTGGGTGGAAGTAAGCGCAGGAAATGAGCTTTGTAATTTTCATTGATTAATTACAGATATATTCCCAGTTTGGGGCTTGTCAAAGTTGATTTATATGAGAGAATGTGATTTCTAGTCTCATTTTAGATACAAATCTCCCAGGAGAAATGCATCAAATACGTGCCTTTCTAACACTGTTTTAACAGATATCTAGCAGCTGTTGGACTTGTTTGATCACCCTGGGGGGGCTGTACTTTTCCAGTGTAGGGATACAACCTGAGGTTTATTTAGTTATTCAGAAGAGTTCAATAGATTTTCCCAAATCTCTTTGAAGAAATGAAATGCATCATTTTCATTTATAAAGTCATTTTTTAAAGAGAAGAGAGGTATCTTACTAAGTTTATGCCTTTTTTTAAAAAAAAAAAAGATGAATTAACTTTTAGAATGAGAATAGTATTTTACCATTACAGCTAGTATCTATGTCTCCTGACATTTCTACATTTTCCCAATGCGCTACACTTAACCTGTCCAGATAAGTCCATACTTCTCCAACCCTCACATTGTTTTAATAGGCAAAAATTGTTTCTATGACAACAGTATTAACTTGGAGCCACCCTTCCCCTGTTTATTAAATGGGGCTGCCTACCTGGAGATATCTATGTGATTTCTATATATTTTTGATTGTGGATATTCATCTATAAAATTACCCGAGATAACAAAGATAAAAATTGTCCCTCTCTCACTTTAAATCCATTTGTGTTGGCCATCTTTTAGCTTTCAACTCTATTTAGCAGGCTGAGTGGAGAGGCTGGGTTTTACTTCCATTTTATGTTAGTGTTGTTTGCTTGTAATTCACACTAAAGCTAGGAGTTCAGTGTTCAAACTAGTGTTGTTTGTTTGTTTGTAATTCACACTAAAGCTATAGTTCTTTAAATTGGAAGATGTGCTATATTTCTCATCTTCAAAGAATGTTCTTTGGATGATACAATTCAGAATATTTAATATAATTTGACATTGGAATAAATATGAAACGTGGTATGCAATACTTGCATTTGAGAAATGGTTGGAGGAATTTGGATATTTGTCCTAGAGAGTTTGAGAGACAGAGCTTTCTATATACACTTAAATGGCTACCTTATAGAAGAAGAATATAATTTGTTGTATTTGATATAAGGTGTGTTGACATCCAAAAATTCAAGCACTAGGCCCTCAAGACTCAACTCATCATCATTTTTCTTAGAAAGTATTCACGGATATTCATAGCTCCCTTTCCTTTACCTCAATCACATATTAGTTAGTTTCCTTTATCTCAACTCCCACATTTATTCCATACTTATTTTTGACATTGCACTTAACGAGTGTGGGTGTAAAGAATCTACATCTTTCTCTCCAGGTTGAAAAAAAATAAGCTTTGAGAGAAGGAAAGAGGATAAGTTATTCGTGGTTGTATTCCCTCTATCTGTCATGCAGACATTAAGTTTCCTAAAATTATAAAAACTAGATTAATAATAAATGGATGTTTCTGACTTCGGATCAAACTAATAAGAACTTCATTCTAGTGTGCATTCAGTGAACCTTAACTATCTCCTAAATATAAAGGTCTATGCTAATTGGTAGATTATATAGTAGTACAGAAAACAGCCCTAAGCTCTACATTCATGGAGCCTACAGTGTCATTTTTGGAAACAGGTATTAACAGATATAGATATAGATAGATATAGATACACATGCATATAGTCACACACACTTATACACACACATGCACATACATACAGATAGATACAGATATATAGGTATCATTCTAATAACTACAACAGTTTTGGAAAGTCAGGGTTCTATCCCATGTATTTAAAACAAAGACTAAATGACTGCTTGTTGGGAAAGGTAGTGAAGTACACATTTCCATAACAGACCCAGGAGTTGGGCTAGATTTGTATTCTCAAACCAGGCTACATGTCAAAATCACCTGGGAAGCTTTTACAAAGTACAGATTGCCTGGCTCCACTCAGACCTACTGAATTAATCTCCAGGGGCCAGAACCTGGGCATCCATTTTGCTAAAATCGCACCCCAGGTTATTCTTATGTTACTATGAAGCCTGAAAGCATTGGGCTGGATGCCCTCTAGGTCTCTTTCTACTCAGAGATTTTATGATCCTGTGTTTCTGTGAATAAAAAGATGATACTTTGATACACCTGTGGCCTTTGAAATTTCTTTTATTTTCATATGCTGAATGTTTAAAGATACTCCTGATTTCACAAATGAGACACAATGCAGTTTTACTGGGAAAGCTACTTTTAAGATTCTGCAGAAGATTTGCTACAAAATATAACATTTGGTATTATTGTCTAACAACATAGAGTAAAATTGCATAAAATCAAGACCTCATGTCATTAAAGACGTGCAAGCATGAGAGCGTACCATTTATATTTCCTATGGTGCTTCAGAATATCGTGTTGCACATAGGAGATATTTAATAAATGTTTGCTATACCAAATATTGGATAGCTTCAGATATGATATTTCAGAGTGCCCATCTTTTTGGCTGGTCTTGCCTGTTTGCTAAGTGTAGAAGATGAAACTTATACCAAGAATGAAAACCCTTAACTTTATAATATGTCTCAGTGTGATCTCTGTAGGTAATGTTATAAGCGCTATTTATCATTGTCAGAGCCTGATCTCTGCCTGTCTCGAGAAACATATATTTACCATTTTGCAATAACTTTTAAATTCTTACCTGGAAGCAGAAAGCAAGAAGACTAAAGTTCTAAAAAATAGGATATAATATCAAAATAACCAGTCGATCCTGGGAAAAAGAAAATCCATTAGTTGATTTAATGGAAATAACAAGTTGACTATTTTTATTTCAGCTACACATACCAGTGTTGTACAAGCTGCTAGGATTCAGGAATTATTGAAAAAACCCCAGCTACAACCATTTACTGTTAGTGAATAAATATTTGGTTTGGTGAATACATGATATTGCTGAAATAGCAAACTCTGGGTAAAGGTGTATATTAAAATCAGCATTTAGCAATTGCTTGTTAAGTAAACAATTGAATTGATAAATAAATATATAAAAAGATGGTTGTCAAACCTCAACAAACATGGATTTTTCAGTCTGATTGAACTAAAAATGCAATTCAAATTAGTTTTTAAATGTACTTTAAAAAATCTCCAATGGCTTCTCCTTTCACTGCTTAAACACTCAACTTATCTTCATGGCATCCAAGATCCTGCATAATTCACCCATTGCCAGTCTTCCCTATTATTTAGTATCACTCTTCTCCATTTTAAAAAAATATACTTCAGTCACACCATTCGTCTCTCAGTTCTTTGATGCACCCAGCTATTTCCTGACCCAAGGATTTCACATACCCTGTTTTTTTTGAGGGGACTGACTCCTTATCATTCTGGTCTTCCACTTAATAGCTGTGTGCTTTTGTCACTTCTTGGGTTTGAATCTTGATCCCACTGTTTCCTAGTTCTGTGTCCTTGAATAAGTTATTCGATCTCTCTGAGCTTCATGGTTTTCTTTTTAAATATATAAAAGCCACCAATCATATCCATCTCATAAGAACGCTATAAGGAATGTGTACAAAATTGATGGAAAATGCTTAGAACAGTGTGTTACACACAGTAAGCGTGTAGTACCTGTTGCTTATTATTTTCATACTTTATAATTACTACATGTATTTGTGGTTTTTTTTGAGGGGTGGTGGGGTACAGAGTCTCACTCTGTCGCCCAGGCTGGAGTGCAGTGGCAGGATCTCAGCTCACTGCAACCTCCGTCTCCTGGGTTCAAGCAATTCTCCTGCCTCAGCCTCCAGAGTAACTGGGATTACAGGCCCGCACCACTATGCCCAGTTAATTTTTGTATTTTTGGTAGAGACTGGGTTTCACCGTATTGGTCAGGTTGGTCTCGAACTCCTGACCTCGTGATCCACCCACCTCGGTCTCCCAAAGTTCTGGAATTACAGGCATGAGCCACTGTGCCTGGCCTTTTTGAATTTTTAATCTGTTTCTTTGATTAGACTGTCTCTGCAAGGAGAGAAGAGGACCACCACGCCACACACCTTTAATATAAAGAGCACCAGACCCAGAGTAAGGATGCCTAAGTTTGTCAACTCAGGCATTCATTCTTATTTTACCTTGAAGAAACGGCATCATTTGTTTTCTGAAATTCCATTTTCTCATCTGCAAAAACAAAAAAAAAGAGACAAAATCTTCCATTTTTTCTCTGGCTTTTAAATAAGGATAAGTCTACTTTGCAAACCGTTAAGTACCATTTCAAAGGTAATATGATTATTTCGACTTTGAAAAAGATTCTCGAAAGTGCATTTTCATCCAAGCCCAGTGGCTCATGCCTGTGATCCCAGCACTTTGGGAGGCCGAGGCAGGCGGATCACCTGAGGTCGGGAGTTCGAGACCAGGCTGACCAACATGGAGAAACCCCTCGTCTACTATAAACAAACAAACAAACAAACAAATAAATAAAGATAAAAATTAGCCAGATGTGGTGGTGGGCACCTGTAATCCCAGCTACTCGGGAGGCTGAGGCAGGAGAATCGTGTGAACCTGGGAGGTGAAAGTTGCAGTGAGCCGAGATCATGCCACTGCACTCTAGCCTCAGCAACAAGAGAGAAACTCCGTCTCAAAAAAAGAAAAAAAGAAAAAGAAAATCCATTTTCATTTACCTGGTAAATAATAAAATTATTTGAGAACTAATGATGAGAAAAGGTCATTTGAGAAAATGTATGGGCTTAACAGTTTCCTAGTATATGTACTCACAAGTTTAAAGGATACGTGGAGGATGAATTTATGGTGTGATGAGATAATGCCCTTCTAAAAAGAAATAAAGAATTTGGTTCTCATTCTGGATTTTGGTTTCTTTTTCCATTTTTATTTCTCCAATGTAAGAGTGATGGACTTCTTTATAAAGTATTTATTTCTCTAATCTGAATAAAAACTTTTGTATCCAAAATTGAATTTTTATCCAGATTTGATTGAGTATGGGTGTATGTGGCTGTATACAATCAATTTAATTTTTTCTTTTATTTTCCTTAGCATGATAAATGGTCAAAATGATTGGAGAATCATAATAAATTACTTATTAAATATTTCCAGGAAATTCTGATTTTCATTTCATTGAAAATTTATCTTCTGAGAAAGAGAATATTAGAAGGTGAAAAATTATATCGAATGGCAGGAAGTTGTCCTAGAATATATCTATATTTCAATTGGGACCTTTGATCTGGGCCTTGCTTCCTATTTCATCAGCCGTTGGACATAATATTTTATAAAAGAAAAGTATCCCAAGTAAGATGAGAGAAAACATTCTCACTTTTATCAGGCATTACCCTGAGTTATAATTACCAATTTCCTTAATTAAATGGATAGATTTTATCAAGACAATAGCAATTATTCATTATAATCACTTACCAAAAACTGAAAGTACTGTATTATCTATTTGATAATTTAATGGGGTATAATCAATCTTTATTAATTTTATATGTAAGAAAAATTTTTAAATATTACTCAGAGAAAACCTGAATCTAACATTGCTGCTACTAATGCTTAATTATGCACATATCTTATTAATGGAGATTACAGAAATTAGTATTAATTTCAGTCTGTGAGCTGATAACACTGTAAAAGTTCTGTACCTGTGCAACTATATCTCTGTTGTTGACAAAGTACTTATATATACCACATAATTTTTGATCTTCTAGTAATCGATTGAAGTTAAACAGGGTAGATATTATTCATCACATCTTATTAATAAGAAAGCTGGAACTTAGAGAAAACCTTTATGGGTTGACCTGTCTGAAGGTTATTTGAATTGAGATAAGGGCACAGATATACAGAGTAAGTTTAGGATTTTTTTCCAGCAAATCACAGAATACAATTTTGAAAACTACAAGGATTGTAGTTCCCAAATATGAGCCTTAGGAAAGTTACTCTCTTAGTCTCAGATGTTTTATTTTATTTTTTTGCATGTAAATGTGGATGGTAGCTTTGTGGTGAGGACAGTGAATGATGATGTTACACCCAAGTATGCATGTACGTATGTATTTATGTTCATGTAGGTTTGTATGTTCTGAAGGACACATAATTATTGATATTTCTCGTAATAGAATCACAAAATTTTAGAATTGAGAGGACTGAATGATTACAAATTTTCTTTGCTTTATCCGATTTTTGAATATTCTTCAGACGAGTAGCCAATCAGACTTTTGGGATTTAACTGAAAACAGATGGTTTTTGAGAACCTGCCCCGCCAATGGAGCTGAAGAGCTATCATGCATTTAACAGCCATTGAGCACTTATTATATGCCAGGCACCACACTAGACATACCGTTAATGTGATAATTTTGCATGTTGCATGCACTTTTCACGGAAAAAGTGTTTATAAAAAATATATTAAAATTCATGTAGATATAAAATTAAAACTAGGTATCTGCATGGGAAATAGGTGTACATATAAAGGACAATGACCAGATCTGTTACTTTAGTGATTAGTTTGAAAGATTCCTATGACAAGAACTTTTCTTAGACTGGGAGAATGATGACCATTTCAATTTACATCTGTATTTGGTAAAATGTTGAGTGGTGAAACTGGGCCAGGATTTACATGATAGTAGCTTTGGAAAGGTGAAAAGAACAAGAACCATGGAGAGAGGCAGAGTAAGTGAGAGAGAGAGAGAGAGACAGAGAGAGATCTATTAGGTTGGTGCAAAAGTAATTGCAGTTTTTGCCATATATATATATAAATATATACAAAAATACATATACACACATACAGAGAAATGTGTGTGTATATACATATGGACATATATACACATACACCTTAAACATTTGTCTATATAAACATACATATATTACACATATATATATATTTATATATATATATATATTTTTAGATGGAGTTTCACTCTATTGCCCAGGCTGGAGTGCAGTGATGCGATCTCAGTTCTCTGCCATCTCTGCCTCCCAGGTTCAAGTGATTCCCCAGCCTCAGCCTCCTGAGTAGCTGGGATTACAGGCGCATGGTACCACGCTCAGCTAATTTTGTATTTTTAGTAGAGACGAGGTTTCGCCGTGTTGGCCCGGGTGGTCTTAAACTCTTGACCACCTCGACCTCCCAAAGTGTTGGGATTACAGGCATGAGCCACCATACCTGGCCTATAAACATGTATTTTATAAAGAATTTCATATATACCAAATACACATATATAGTACACATACATATGTATACACATAATATATCTATTTAATTCATAATATACCTATTTCAGTCTTAAAACAATTTTAAAACCCTTTTAGACATGAATATCTTCATTTAATTTTCAAATATTTAAAGAAATTTGAGGCTCAGAGACAATAATTCTTCACTGTTGCAATTTAAGCTTACAGTCTTTTTTTGAGCAAAAATATGGCTGGGATTTGAGCTTGCGTAGAATTTAAAACCCATGTGTTTTTTTACTACACCATACTGTTTCCAGTTTGTAGCCTAAATGTTGTTATGAAAGAAGCTTCTGGTATGAAAAGAAATAGAAGAAAATAGAACATAGTAAACCCTGAGAAGATAAAAAGATTACAGCAGAATGATATTTTGCTGGGACCTCATAACTGTTCAAAACTGTCAGCAACTGGGATTTTTTTCTTTGAAACGGAGTCTGGCTCTGTTGCCCAGGCTGGAGTGCAGTGGCGTGATCTCAACTCACTGCAAGCTCCGCCTCCCAGGTTCACGCCATTCTCCTGCCTCAGCCTCCCGAGTAGCTGGGACTACAGGCGCCCGCCACCGCGCCCGGCTAATTTTTTGTATTTTTAGTACAGACGGAGTTTCACCACCGTGTTAACCAGGAAGGTCTTGATCTCCTGACCTCGTGGTCTGCCCGTCTCGGCCTCCCAAAGTGTTGGGGTTACAGGCGTGAGCCACCGTGCCTGGCCCCACAACTGGCATTTTTAATCTACAGAAATGAAAGATAATCTGTACCTAGATTTCTGCTGTTTCACTTTATGTTACGTAGTCCTCACATGGTATTTGATGTGGCAACATGCTTTGCCCCATCCATTTCATGTACCCTGAATGGATGCTTGTGGGTTTTAGCCTTTCCTTGCTTGTAGCTAATGTGTTTTTACTACTAATTTGCTAAAGTCTCTGAGCAAAACGCTGCTGAAGAACTCATGCTTTGGTACTAGAAGTGTGTTCTCTAACTGGGGAACTGTTTCACTTACCTGAAAGATAATTAACCTTCTCACAGAGTGCAGCGAGCTCTCATTCTGAAGTTTGAAGAGTGACTCCATGCGGAACCAAGGTTGCAGGAACTCCTCTATTCTTGCCTGGATTTTGATCTTTCGCCCTTCCGAATTTGTAAACAAAACCTTCGCTCTAGGCTTGAAAATTCTTACAGTGAAATCTCTGGCCAAAACAAAATGATTCTTCCAAAATGTGGAGAAAAATTGGCCAGATTTGAGAGTGTTTTGGATTGAAAGTGGCAACCGTGTGCCAATATCACAAAGAACATACACATTGCCTCTGCTTACACTCGTTTGTGCATAAATTACAGATTATGTGGCTACAATCAATGCTGTGCAGAAAAAGTCATGCACAGTCTCTGGTATTTTGTGTAAGAGACTAGTTGCTCACTTTGTGGTGGCTGGATTTTATACATAAGAATTTCCCTTCACATTTTGCAATTTATCTACAATATTTTTTATGTCAAAGCACACCATTATCTTGAAGCCATTCCATAGTATCACTAGTAATAGTTCTTTGTTTCTTAACAACAGAAGTTCAAGACCCTATTTAATAAGATTTCATGAACTGGTTGATTCTATAGCAAGGTTTAAAGACAGAATGGTTTCACTTTTGACACTTGGTCTTTTCACTAATAAGAAAAAAAAGCAAGTAACAGTCTCTGGTAAAACACTAAAAGACATCTGAAAACATATTTTATAAAACAAACAAAATGATTCTGTCATGCTTTTGTGTTATATTTGTATAGATTAATTTACAAAAGTCATTTACATGTATTAACTCTTGTTTAATAATTTGAATTAATAAAAACTTTGAGTATTTGCTTTTTAGTAATCATTGAGCTAGGCATATGTAATCTTCAATATAATTGTGTGAGGCAGGTTGTATTATTTTTGGTTCTGAGAAGAGGAAAACGAGGCATAGAGAAATTAAATTATATGACCAAGGTTACACACAGTTAATCTTGTTAGAGACATTGCTCAAAGATCTTTTGTTTCCAAATCTAGTATCCCTTTTGTGACATTTCGCCTCTATTATGTAATGAGAGATAACTCCCTTAGGAATTAATGTCATTCTTATCTACACTCAAATTATTTAATAACACTGCAGAAAACAGTCCATCCTGAGCAGATCTAAGAATTTCCCAAAATGAGCTATTTGAAAAATTTCCAAATTATTCCTAACCACTATGTATTGGGCAATAAAAGAAATTGCTTTCTTGTATTTTCCCCTTTGTGTTTGTGTACCTGCTCACAAAAATCATCTCATACATAATGCAAGGTAATAAACTACAGCGTGTAATGGTGTAATGGTTACAAAGCCTTGCCCATGTGGAAATAGAACTGGAAATCCATTACTAGTGATGCACCCTTCAAATGCAATTCAAGTTTCACAAACATTAAACAATTTGGGCAGGCACTTGCAGCCAATGTTTCCTCTGAGTGTTTTTAGGTGTCTCATCATCATGTTATTATTCTAAAATGCCAGGAAGAATTAACAATTTCCTTCAGGTAAATCACTATGAGTTGAAATGCCAAACAGGAGTAACCATTGCCCATTTTCTTCTGGGAAAGATAATATGAGCTCCCTATTCACAAGTTGTTTTCTCTTAAAATGATAGTTCTCTTGAAATTTCATTTTCTCTGTGGCTTCTAAAATATGTTGGCATTTGATCACAATCTCAAATAAAATTGGTGTTTTTCTAATAGAAAAAGCACATTCTCATTCACTTACAAAAAGGTGAATATAATTGATTAGTGGCTCTGTTTCCTTTTGTATATGAAACAAAATAATTTCTAGTTCTCAATGGATTAAAATAAATTTCCTTTACCAAAAAAAAATTTCACCCAGCTAAATAAATAATCTTGTTTACATAGACTGGTTTTATTCTCAGGAAGCATTCATTAGAAGTGTCTAAATATATCTGGTTTTGAGGTATTTTCTTGCTTTTTTTCAGAAGGGAAGAGCTTCTGAGACTCTCTTGTTTATTTCTTAGGGAAAAAAAACTTTATAATTTACAATTTTTTTTGTCTTTGAAATGCACACTTAAAGACATTCGTTTTTTGGCACTACGTTGTTATCCCATTGAGCTGAAAAATTTTTGATCTTTGTACAGGGCAGAAGTAGGGAGATTCAAGCAAAGAATTTAAGTACAATAAAACATTATCTTAGAAACATCCCCTTCTTATCCACTTTACTTCTGTTTGGTGAAAAGAAATTTTCTCTCTCTCTTTCTGGATGTTTTTTTTAATGTAAAAGTTCTCCAAAGTAGAGAGAATAGGGTGATTTACTAAGTGCTCATCACTCACAAAACTTATTTCATCTATACTCCTCCCTACTTCTACCTTCAGAATATTTTGAAGCACATCTCTTTTCATTCTTAAATATTTCAGTATATTTATATAAGATAGTCATTGTATTTGGCAACCATAACCATAATACTATTAACCTAGCAATTAGTACTTCCTAACATTATCAGAAAGGCAATTATTGTTCAAGTTTCCCTGATAGTTTGTAAAACGTCGTTTTCCATTTGATTTGTTCAATTTGTGATCCACTCAAGGCCTACACAGTACACTTCTCTGAGATTTCTGTAAATATCTTTCAATCTGTATGTTATCCCTTCATCATTTTTTTTATTCTTATTTTTTTTTTTTTTTTACAATTTGTAGAAGAAAATGATTTATTGCTCTGTGGTACTATTCACATTCTAGATGTTGCCAATTGCTTCCTTGTAATGTTTCTTGACGTCTTCCTCTACTTCTTTTGTTTTCTATAAATTGATAGTTTGATTTAAAAAAAAGTTTAGAATACTTCATAGGTTGGCTTGCACACTTCTTACTTGATCACATCATAGGTATATCATGACTGGTGTGTCTCTTTTTTACATGATGTTGTAGATCATATTATTGTTTAACACAGAATCTCTTCCTCCGTTGAATGCTTCCCTTTCCCCAGACTTCATGAGAGAAGTCTACCTCCCAACTACAGGGGTATTGAACTTAGCAATTTGGCTTGCTGTGGCTTATAGAATGGGAATGTGTATGAAATAGATCTGTGCCAAGACTGTGCCAAGACTACAAATGCGTTTGCATTGTCTGACTTAGCTTCTAGAATTCTTGCCCTCTGCCATGAGAATCATGTGTTTCAAATAGTAACTGCTTCTTTTATCTTGGGTTGCAGATTGTGAAGACAGAAGAAGTCAACCTGAAAACAAACCACAGTTTGGAATCAAGCCAAGGTTAGCATCAGTTGACCCACAGATCCAATTTCTTCATAATCAAGAAATAAATGTGTGTGTTTACATGCTATTGAGTTTTGAAATTACTTTTTGACCAACATCATTGCAGTAAAAGCTTAGTGATATAAATATTAATATTGATCAATGAATTGGGGTGTTATCAGATTGCTCTGTCCTCTTTTAACTTAATGGTTTTGGCAACCATTGATGATTATTGCATAGATCCTTTACCTCATTATGGGATGCGATGTGGTGATAGTCTAAGTCTGTCATTCCTCACTCATGTATTAATCCCAGCAGAGTACCTGAGAAGGAAACTTGGGTATGGTTTTGTAAACCAAAAATAAAATTCCGAAGTCCCCCCAACCATCTGAATAGACTTCCTCCTCAGCCAGGGCTGTTTTAAAATTTAACCCAAGAGATTGTTCCAGGCCACGATGAGAAGTGAGAGTAGAACATGCCTCATTATACCTCTCCAGCATTAACATCAACATAGACATTAAGTCTGATAAGAAACACCTAGCTGGAAACCATCATTCTCAGCAAACTATCACAAGAACAGAAAACCAAACACCGCATGTTCTCACTCATAGGTGGGAACTGAACAATGAGATCACTTGGACTCAGGAAGGGGAACATCACACACCGGGCCTATCATGGGGAGGGGTGAGGGGGGAGGGAGGAGGGATTGCATTGGGAGTTATACCTGATGTAAATGACGAGTTGATGGGTGCAGCACAGCAACATGGCACAAGTATACATATGTAACAAACCTGCACGTTATGCACATGTACCCTACAACTTAAAGTATAATAATAATAAATAAATTAAAAAAAAAAAAAAAAAAAGAAACACCTTGTAACCTATTCGCTCTAAAGCCTACTACCTAAAGGCTTCCTCTGCTAATAAGAATTTGGGTATTCATAACCCTTTATCTTAACCCAGGCATCCCTTTCTATGAATCCCAGGTCTTTAGATAAACTCAGCCAATCATCAACTAGAAAACTTTTAAATCTACCTATAAGCTAGATGACCCATCCCACCCTCAGTTCAAGTTGTCCTGCCTTTCTAGACCAAACCAATGTATTTCTTAAATGTGTTTGATTGATGTCTCATGTCTTAAATAAAATGTATAAAGCCAAGCTGTACCCGGGTCACCTTGGGCACATGTTCTCAGGACATCCTGAGGGCTGTGTCATGGGCCATGGTCACTCGTATTTGACTCAGGACAAATCTCTTTAATTATTTTACAGAGTTTGACTCTTATCATCAACAGTTTATAAAGGAAAGTCAGAGTAATTTTTTTAAAAATATGATTTCACTTTATTTGCTAGTTTTAAGAATAGTGAACTGTTTCTCTAGCATCCTCCAAAGATGAGCGACGTGATTTGGTTTAAATTATTATGTACTCATGGATTTCCATTAGTATAAAAATGTCAAACACTGTTTTATGTATATCCACCAATTGCTGATATTAATCTTTTGATGCTCACATTGTCTACTCTTACTATTTCTTCTTAAAAATATTAAGTTTCTTAAATATTAGAGCTAGAAACCTTTATTTTATTTTTCTAGTGGAGCTGCTTTTCTTTTATTTAAGACCTAGAAATTATTACTAAGTTTAGGGAGGCAGAGAAATTGCTGACAGTAAAATTCCCTGATAGACTGAATCAAAGGCAGTGAATGCTGACTGTTAGGAAATCCCAAGTGGAGTGCAGTGTATTGGAAAATGGCTCAAAGATCTACCATCTAAGATTAAGGGCCTTTGCAACTATTGGTAGGGGATTCCTGACATAAAGATGGTATCCCAGTTAAGTGATCTTCAGCAAATGGCAAATAAAGGATTAACTGCCGAGAGCATTAGCCCCACTAATTCAGTATTTATAGCCATTCAAGTTATTAGCTTTTTAATTAACATGGAAAGATCTGAAAGTACCTAATCATATCCCATTCTAATTATATTAACAGATTACACACATGAAAATTAAAATTTTGTTTTTCTAATATTCTCTTTAAGAATGTGCAAATAGAGTTGATGTTTTCTTAATAAATGTCTCTCAACTGTTATTATGTTTATAAACAGAATAGAAAAAATACAAGTTAATGGTATTCATTTAAGTACGTTGCATCCAGTTGGGATTATCGAATTAAAACAGGCTTTACACAAGGGTATTAGAGATATACCACATCCATTTATTTAATTCTTTGTAATAATAATCTGCTCATTGAATTATTTAACACATCTTTTTATAAAGGGCTTTGTGCACACATTAGGATTTGAATATGAGCAGATTAGATTGTTACATTTATTTCCTTTAAGACAAAATCAGCTGAAAGAGTTATTTCAGCGTCTATAGAATAGAAATTAAATAAAGAAAAGCAAATGCAAATTTGAGAAAAGAGTAAGAATCTACTTCTGATTCCCTGATTGCTCACTTGGGCTCAACTTTAATGATGTTGGCTTAGGAATTTTACTGAGTGAAGCTTCTAATCCTGAGATCTTTTAGTTCTTTTATTAAAACATCAAGCCAAATTCTTGTTTTAAAGTTTTTTTTAAATATACTTTATGTTAAGCCCTAAGGATACATGCTGTCTGTGCTTGTAATGTAATCTAAAAATGCTCTTTGATATAATGATCCAAATATTGGATCAACTCCAAGGTGTAAGAAGTGGGGGCAGCTTTCTGTGTCAAAATAGTTTCTTGAGCCAGGAGGATTTGGTCTGACACTTATCTGTTCTAAAGAGGTGATAGGAAGATGTATAAAGTGTCAATGTTGTTTTCCTGCCATATTCAGACCTTAAAGTATTTATTGCCCTTTATCTTTACCTGAGCTCTGATATATGAGGCCAGCACTTCCCTATAGGGAAAGTGACAGTCACATAATTAGAAAAAAAATAGAATTTATGTTTAAAATTCAGAATCTTTGTCCTAATGAAAGACAAATGACTTCAGAGGAATCACTGTTGAGGTGGCAATCCCAACCCTCTCTTCAGCTGTCTCTACCATTTATAAGCTGAGATGGAGAAAATGAGATGGAAACAGAAGCATTACAATCCTGTAAAGTCCCTTAAAGAGAGCCCTGTACCTCTCTTTCCTCATCCCAGTTGGATGTATGAGGTAGTAGTAGTTTTAACAATTTTAATTTTCCGCCTGTACATTAAAAAATCACTCCAAAAGTTTTGGAACCACAATCTTTCTTGTCACTTTTCATGATTTTATACATTGACTGGGTTCATCTGAGGAGTTCTTATGTTACACCTGATGCTACGATTTGGACAGGAGCTTCAATTATCTGGGGGCTCAACATGGCTGAAATGTCCAAGTTGGTTCATTCCCATGACTGGTGCACTGATAAGCAGCCAGAAGACTGGGCTTAGTGAGGATAAGGTACTGGGATGGCTAGACCGTCTTCCTCCCCCTTTCTCTCCATGTAGTCTCAGGGCCTCTTCCTCTACATGTTTGCTTCAGTAGATTAGCTGGACTTCTAACATGAAAACTCAAGGCGTCCAAGAGGACAGAATGGAAGCTTGAAGTTCTTTTTAAGACTTACACCCAAAACTGGCACAATGACGTTTTAGCTACATTTTAGGTACAGATTTAGTATTGACTGGAACATCTATAAAAGCATGAATGTGATGCACTGGGGTCAACTTTGAAGAGTATCTACCAGGAGAATAGAAATCTTCTTCCAGTTTGTGAATCTGAGAATAGAGAATACATTGTATGTTTTTTCTTGGCTGCCCTTGATGGTTGCAATCCTCATACTGTTTCCAGCAATCCCACCCCCTGATCATGTATAGTCTAGTTTTGTGGGTTTACTCTGCAGATGGGCCTGACATGACAGTTTGAGCTTGGCCTCAGAGGGATTTAGTGAACCAGGAGACGCTTGTGGTCTTGATGAAGAGATGATGGATGCTGCCCTTAATAGGGATTTATACACAGAAGTTCCTTGTGCCTTTGTGAGAATCTCATAGATTATAAGGGACTCTAAAAAACCATGTGTTCCATCTCTCTAGAAGCAGATTCACTTATCACTGGTGTTGAGAACCTGATATTCTATAACTTGACCTATAAGATTCTTTACAATTTCTAGGTAATATATATTTTTTTCTATTTCAGCTTAGTTAAGACTATTTTCTATTAAACATCATTATTCAATCAACTAATATCTGTTGGGAACTTACTATAGAGTAGGGACTATTTTAGGAGACACAGCAGTGCAAGCAGTTTGCTAAAGCTCTGCTTTGCTTGATCTTTGTAGTTATATAAGAGAGGAGACAGACAATACAAAACTTAGAATATGTGATGTATGACACATGATATTAAAAAAAAAAAAAGGAAAACAGTTCTAGTATACGTGTGCTGGGGAGTGGAGATGGGGAAATAGAGTGTGCCTTACTGAGACAGAGACAATATGAAATTAAATACCTGCAAATTTAAGAAAGATAATTCCAAGTAGAGAGAATAACAAATGCAAAGACCTGAAGGTGAAAGCATAGCTCGCTTGTTTGTGGAATCAAAAGGAATGTAAGAAAGCCCTCGAAGCTGGACCAGGGTGAGCAAGGAAGAGAAACATAAAAGATGATGAGTCAGAAGACATAAAGGAGAGCATAGTCAGAGGTTAACGTGTGTAGCAACCATTTCCAACTCTGCAGGAAAATTATGCCATATAAAAACTATTTGAGTACCTATTTATTATTGATATATAATAGTTGTACATGTGATATTTTCATACATATACCCAATATGTAATGACCAAATCAAGGTAATTGGGAAAGCTAAAATATCGTATATGTATTCATTCTTTGTGCAGGGAATATTCCAATTTTTCTCTTTCCTAGATATCTTGAAATATACCATACATTATCATTAATTATAGTCTCCCTACCGTACAATTGAATAATATAATTCATTCCTTCTGTTGAACTCTGTTTCGTACCCACTAATTAATTTTTCTTTATTCTTCCCACTTCCCAGTCTCTGGTAACCACCACTAGACTCTCTACCTCCATGAGATCAACATTTTTAGCTCCCACGTAGGAATGAGAACATATAAGCACCTTTCTGTGCCTGACTTATTTCGCTTAACATAATGCCCATCCATGTTGCAACAAATAATAGGATTTTCTTATTTTTTTTATGGGGTTCACAGAGGGGTTCACAAAACTGAAGGAAGCATTCGCTTCCATTTGCTGGTTTACTATTGAGAATACAACTCAAGTACAGCCAGACGGAAGAGACCCGCAGGGCAAAGTATGGAGAAGGGGCATGGGGCTTCTGTACCCTCTCTGGGCAAGCCACCCACCCAGCACCTTAATATGTTCAGCAACCTGGACATTCTCCAAATCCTTTGAGTTAAGGTTTGTCTGCAGGCTTTATTACGTAGGTATGCTGGATGAAATTATTGGCCACTAGAGAGTGACTCAATCTCCAGTACTCTTTCCCCTCTCCCTGTAGTTTGGAGGGTGAGGCTGAAAGTTTCAATCCTCTAACCGTATGGTTGGTTTCCCTGGTAAGTAGCTCCCATCTTTAAGGGATTTCCAAAAGTCTTCTCATTCACATAAACTCATGTGTGTTTGAAAGGGGTTTGTTATGAACAACAGAAGATGCTCCTTTTACTTTTATCACTTAGGAAATTACAAGGGTTTTAGGAGCTCTGCCTGAGAACTGGCAACTAAGATCAAATATATATTTCTTACTACATCACACTATCACATTTAAGCCAGTTTATAGTTGTTTTTCCTATTCAAGAAGTAACTTTGTTACAATTTTCATTCTTGAAGAGTCACAGTGCTACATGATATATTTGTGGCATAAAAATTAAGTGAGTTTGTTTTCTTCAATGTATTCACTCTAAAAGCAAAACAATCCAATAAGAAGCTGTAGTCACGCATCACTTAATGGCAGGCGTACGTCACAAGAAATACCTCCTTAGGCAATTTCATTGTTGTGTGAACATCAGAGTGTACTTACACAAACCTAGACAGTACGGCCTATTACACACTTAGACTAAATGATACAGGCTATTGCTCCTAGGCTCCGAGTCTGTACAACATGTTACTGTTCTGAATATTGTAGGTAATTGGAATGCAAAGGTAAGTATGTGTGTATCTAAACAAATCCAAACATAGAAAAGGGACAGTAAACGTATGGTATAAAAGATTAAAAAGTGGTACACCTGTAGAAGGCACTTACCATGAATGGAGCTGGCAGGAATGGAAGATGCTCTGAGGGAATCAGTGAGTGAGTGGTGAGTGAATGTGAAGGCCTAGATCATTATTGTACACTACTATAGAATTTATAAGCACAGTACACTGAGGCTACACTACATTTATAAAAACGATGTTTTCTTCAATAATAAATTAACCTTAGCTTATGATAACACTGTAACTTTTTACTTCATAAACCTTTAAAAATGTTTTTTATTCTTTTGTCATAACATTTAGCATAAAACACATTGTACAGCTGTACAAAAACATTTTCTTTCTTTGTATCTTTTAAATTCTATGGGCTTTTTTTCTATTTTAATTTTTTTTCTATTTAAATGTAAAAAAAAAAAAAAAAAAAAAAAAACAACTAAGACACAAACACACACATTAGCCTAGGCCCGCACAGGGCCGGGATCATCACCATAACATCTACCTCCATGTCCTGTCCCTCTGGAAGGTCTTCAGGGGCAATAAGAGGTATGAATCTGTCATCTGCTGTGACAACAATGCCTTCTCTTGAAGAAGCTGCCTGAGGCTGTTATATGGCTAACTTTATCTCTCTCTCACTGTCTGTATATACATACTGTATATATGTATACACATGTATACGATATATATATACACATTCTATATATATGCACAGAGAGTGTGTGTATGTATATATGACAGATATATGCATTATATCTATATATACACACACACAGAGTGAGAGAGCAACAGAGAGAGTACATTTTAAAATAACAATAAGAAGTAAAGCATAGTAAATACTATGTAATACGAATTTTTTAGCTCCATTATAATCTTACGGGACCACCACTGTCTATGCGGTCTGTGGTTGACTGAAATGTCTTTATGGGGCACATGGCTGTAATTGATTTTGTCATGTCATAAATTGCCATCAATTGCCTTCTTTGTTTTTCTGCTCTTCAGAGAGAAATTTTCTTTAAATGGATTTCAAATAGCGTTTGTTGGGATTTTTTTCTCCATCTTAAGTGCCTTCTGAATATTTCAGCAGTTATCACCTGCCAGGCCATAATAATTTGTCATCATAAAGAAGGAGGAAATTTTTTTGCAGGACATATATTTAAATGATTCTGCAGCATACAAAACCATCTAATACTGAGTGCTTGCCTGTTCTTGCTTGTGTGACTTTTGCCTGGCTTATGATAAGCAGCAGTAATATTCTACGAAATGCCTGTATATCCTTAAATTTTGGAATCAGTTTATTTCTCTAATGGTTACATTGTCAAGTACACTTATTTTGTTCTTTTAAAAATATATTTTATTGGAATATAATCTACTTAAAGAAAAGTGCACGCAAATTATGTGTATCATTGGGTGAATATTCATAAAGTAGCCAGCACTCGGATCAAAAAACAGAACTTTTATGAGCACCAGGACACCCACCTCGTGCTCCGTCCTAATTTTTACTTCCCCTTTCAAGTGTAATCACTATTTTGTATTCTGGTACTTCAGATTCATTTTTCCTATTTTTTAAATATGAAGTTTTCCCAAAGATATACTTGTTACTGGACATGATACAACTATACTCTTTTGTTTTAGCTTCTGCGTCTCAAACACAGGTTCATACGACTCAAAATAAATACCGACAGTTATGTGCAGCCAGTATTTGTTTATTTTTATTGCTGTGGAATAGTCCATTGTATTAATAGACTGCCATGGGATTTTGAGTTATGGAATTGACACTAGACTGTGAATCTGAGCAGCACACTTGATGTCAATGAGTGGGACAGTTAACACCAGGCTCTTCGTGGCAGTTTGGCTTTCCCAAGAAAGCTGCCTCTGAGATATTGATTAGTGCATGTAAGAACTTACTGGAATGCGTCCCCTCAAGCAACACCTGTGGGAGAGGGGAAGGAAGCAACACAAGGTGGAGGAAAAGTTGGGCTGTGATGAATGGATTTCACATATTCTCCACTACAGGATCATCGGAAAGTACAGAAAATCTGACCATTGCTAAGAAGAAGAGTTGGATTTACTCTCCTTAGGATTTAAGGCCAAGTTCAATAAATAGTGAGTCACTGTACCTGCTACATTATTTTATGTCCGAAAGCTAGAAATGACATAGCTTACTATATTCCTCCTACCCAGTGTTTCTCTAGCCTGTGCTAGACATATTCGGAGTTGGAAATCTACTACATTTTTGGGGAGTGCTCATGGTTAGGGAGCTCTACCTTATATTAAGCTGAAATCTGCTTTCTTGAAAGTGATTAGTCTACTGGCTCTAGCTCTGTCTTCTAGAAAAATTTGGAAGATTAATCCTATTCCTGAAAAAAAAGTCAAGGTTAGCTTCTGGATGCCCCATAACATAACAACTCTTCTGTAAGTTGAAGAGTTAAAATTATAACATGGCCTCAGCTGCCCCTGCTTATGATGTTCCTTCAGACTTGTCTTCATTTCCCTCAAGGGGGCAAGACCTTTTTCTCCCATATCAACCAATCACTGAATTGGTGCTGCTCACAGTCAGAAGGCTTGACCTTGAAGCAGGTGTCTCTCTGCAACACAATAACTTCCACACCTCTTGGTAAATAAACATTCCTAATAGTAACAATCTAACAGGTGCCTCCCTGCCTTCTCTAGGGACCAGGTCTTCTAAAGGATCCCTGTGATGCTAATAAGTATGCAGACATATGTATTTAGTCAAGGTTAGAGTCCTTGTGAGTTGAAAATGAAAAAAAAAACAAACAACCAAAAAAAAAAAAAAAAAAAACTCGAACTTTAAATTGAGCTGTGGAGAAAGCTGTTGAAAGAATCACTTAAAATTAGGTAATCATTTTGTATTGTGCTCTCCTGTCTCTTGTGTACTTCACAGTGTTCACATTGGGTTTATGATAAGGAAAAAGAAAGAAGCCTCATCAAATTGTCCCACTTGCAGTGCTGAACGAGTGTCCGTGTCCGCCTTTCATGGTGGCAAGGTAAGAACAAGAAGGTAAGGGGAAGAAAGATGAGAAGCAATATTTTTTTTTAACAACCTACTCTGTCCAAAGCACTCTACTACTATGTGTTTTCCATGTTTTGTGTCATTAAGTCATCATGACTCTGTGACGTATCTATTCCTGTTCCCACTTAAAGAAAGAAGAAGGAAGAGGAAAAGAGAGCACGGTGGATCAACAGTTAATACGTGTTGAAAATAAAAGTTAGACTCAAGTTCAACTTATTCCAGTTCACTTTTTCTCCCAACCACAACACACATTATCTCTGTAAGATGAGACGAAATGAGTATAAACCACCGGGTAGGGCAGCTGAGTATTTTCCCTTTACTTACAACATATAATTTAACTTAACAGAAACAGTTTCTTATACCATGTGTTTATTCACTGATTTCAACATAGATTTTGTTTAGGATAAAAACACATTTAGTGTTCATGCTCACTAGAAAGAAAGCCTGAAAAGACAGGGATCTTGGTCACTCCTGCATCCCTAGCACCTAAAACAGGGATAGAGGAATTTCAATAACCCATTTCTTGATTCAGTAAATGACATATCAGTTCTTACAGCTCTGCAGCCCTTAAATACCAACTGATACACATTCAATTAAGTCAGTCAGTTAGTGACAGATGGGAAATATGGGATTTGTTTGTATAAACATAAGCAATAACTCAGGATTCTCTTCGTTTTCAAAAAAACTAATGAAATTAAAACATCATCCAAGGACACACAACTTATGACTTCAGTTTATCCATGCAAAGAGCCCTCTTAAAAACAGAGGGTAACTTTGAGTCATTTTCTGTCTCTTCCTCCTTCCTCATTCTTTCCCCTTTCTCTGTGTCACTTTTATTTTAAAAAATATGGTGAAAATAACTTATAAGAGAATAAAACACCAAAAGAGTCAGACACGGAGAGTCTGAAACTGAGGGGGAAAGTGAGGACCAGCTGTGGCAACATTTCCAGAGGTGGCAGTCAAGGACCTACAGATAGCAGAGTTTATTTATAGTTAAAGTAAAGTGAACAGCGATGCCTTGTGATGATGTTGGCTGTGAATTTTTGTTTTAAGGAAGTGGAATAAATAATACACCTACCTTAAACAGGAGAAAACTAAACTTGGAAAATCTCTTTAATGACAGACATAAAAGGAGTTGTGAAATTATGCTGCCTGGTACTTTTGCTATTGTGCAATTCCTTTGCAGTAGATGAATAATTCAATCTCAAGCTCCCCAGTGGAATACTTTGGGGCATCTATATGAATCTCATAAATATCAAATTTATTTGCTTATAGTCATTACCACATGCTAAAGAAAATGGATTTCACATATTCTCCACTACAGGATCATCGGAAAGTACAGAAAATCTGACCATTCCTAAGAAGAAGAGTTGGATTTACTCTCCTTAGGATTGAAGGCCAAGTTCAATAAAGAGTGAGTCACTGTACCTGCTACATTATTTTATGTCCGAAAGCTAGAAATGACATAGCTTACTATATTCCTCCTACCCAGTGTTTCTCTAGCCTGTGCTAGACATATTCGGAGTTGGAAATCTACTACACTTTTGGGGAGTGCTCATGGTTAGGGAGCTCTACCTTATATTAAGCTGAAATCTGCTTTCTTGAAAGTGATTAGCCTACTGTCTCTAGCTCTGTCTTCTAGAAAAATTTGGAAGATTAATCCTATTCCTGAAAAAAAAGTCAAGGTTAGCTTCTGGATGCCCCATAACAGCTCTTCTGTAAGTTGAAGAGTTAAATATACCTGTTGCTTTAACTATTCCAAGAATGATAGATGCATGAAAAGACATCTGTTACCATCATTTTTTAAATTGTAGATTTCAGGTCTAAATAGGGTTCTAAAGTTGGCACAAGCAAGTTGTCTACACTTTTTTTTTGCTTATATACATCATAAGATATTTTTTAAATAACTGCTGGGCCCCTCGCACATTTTTAAGTTGTCATCTAATTTTATGTTTGAAAACTGTCTTGTTTAATTCCCAACCTCATGTTTATATTTGTTAAATACATTTTCCTCAAAGTTTTGAACAGTAGACTTTCCTCATTCAGTTTGTGGAAAATATTCACCATGTAGAAAATACTCATCACAGAAAAAAACAGAGGTTGCTGGACAACCCTTCAGCCAAATCAGCGCAATTTCCTCACTGACTATATCAGATATAGTCAAAGCAGATAAATTTGTTAATATGCAGCTTCTTGACAACCCCTCACTACTCAGTTCTAGGAGAAATAGGTTGATAAGACCTAGAGTGCTGCCATATGTTTATCAGCTGGCTGAAATACGGCACTACCCTCTGAGAATCTCTTACCTACCTGAGCTGTGTGTCATTGAATTGTCCCTTTGTTTGAAAGCTAGAGGTTTTATATTCTGGGATGGTGCCCGAGGTCAGTAAAATTTAGGATAGATGAGAAGAACAACTCTGTATCTCTGTCTCTCTCTCTCTTTGTGCACGTATGTGTGTGTGTGTGTCTGTGTGTGTGTTCAGTAACTAATGGGAACAGGGTACTCATTTAGCAGATTTCATGGCGGAAGGCAGTTTGCCATGCGCATTTTCACTGAACTAGATTTAAGGACAAATAAAGATGAAAGAAGGAAAGTGTTCTTATGTTCCTGCAACTTGTATGGTAGTGTCATGGGATCCTTAGGGTGTCGCTTCGCCAGCTGGAAACCTCTGTGGGCAGTGGCACCTTCTGCTTGAGTACTGCTCACGCCTGCTGGGCTTGTTATACCGACTTGGCCTGGCAGGCTGTGCTCAGCTCGTGTTACTGGCCTGGATGCCACGAGCCAGGTGGAGAGTAGCAAGGGGTGTGTGAGCAAGCGAGCATGGGGTCTGGACACTGAGCACAGCCAGGCACACTCTCTGCTGCAGCATGGCAAGTAGCTCCAGGCTCCAGCTTTGTGCAAGGCTGTGAATGGACCAGATGTACCACAAGAAGCTTCTGCTGTGGGCACCAGCATCTGGATGAGGAAAAGACGGTGGCATCCAAAAACTCAGAGATGCCAGGAACCGCAGAGCCCCAAAGAGAGTGTTATATAACATGTCACATCCCTGGCTCAGGGAGCCCGGGGGTCTGGGCTCCCAGAAAGGCCACAGCTCTTCTCTCTTTCTTATTGCCCACAGCTTCATGAGTGAGGGGGTGAGTTTTGGGGGGATGGGTTTCAGCCTGTTTGTGTTACAGGTCTCTCAGTCCCACTGTCCCACTCTGGCCACGGATCTTGGCTTGACCCCTCTTGGACAGGAAGTACCACTGCTGCTTCCTGTCCTGTGGGGCAACCACCCAGCACTGGTAGAGGAATATAGTGTTACAGCAGTTCTAGCTAGAGAAATTCTAAGGTCTGGGTCCCAGAAGGGTTGCCACTCTTCACTCCCACAGTCCCAGTCCAGGAGTGTGTCACCACCTGCAGCTTAGTGAGTCAGTTAGGAATGTGTTACAGTTCCTTTCATGCCCTGTATTTGTCAAGTCCTAAGTTCTTGTCCCGTGTCCAGGAAGAATGAAGTTACGTGGACAACTGGAGGGTGAGCAAGGAGGAGAGTTTTATTGAGTGATAGAATGGCTCTCAGGAGACCCGAAGGGGGTAGCTCCTTTCTGCAGGTTGGCCACCCTGACGAATGTCTGAGTCTGGCTGAATCTGGGATTTTTAACATGCTCAGAATGGAGGAAGTGCATGCTGACTTGTCCATAGGCAGACATAGGCAGACCTGGATAAAGCACCATCTGACTGGCTGAAAGACATCAGTGAAGTTCTCATTCCAGGTCATGAACCCCACCTGGAACTGGGAGCCCAGTCCCCAGGCTTCAAGCTGTCCCTGGCTTGAAGGTGGGGTTTCACTGGGGACCTACCCCTTCCCTTCCCTCCTGAGAGTCTATGTGCCTCCCACCACCATCAACATGCCATCCACAGCATGCAGGCTGTTCCTGCTGAGGGGCACCCGCAGGCCCATCACAAGCTGCCCTCAGTACCTCAGCCTCCCTCCAACGCTTGTCGGTGCTCAAAGTCTGGAGGGGGCCAAGGAAACAGGGGGCTGCATATCAGTGCTGCCCCAAGTACATGTACACCCGGCCAGGTTGTGACAGCGCTCAGGCTTGGCCACAACTTTGCTCTGCACTGGAATAGACACCAGGAGCAGGAAGAGGTCTGTGAGTGAGAGCAGGCACTTCTGAGCCCGCTGGGGGAGAGGGTTTCCTGAGCTCCCAAGAGTGCAGGGATGCCTGGGTCTGGACAGCTATATCTGCACCTGCAGGCAAGGACTCCCTCCCCGCCAACTCAGTAAGGTGTGGGGCTCCCACTGGAATCACCAGTTACCAGCCACCACTGAGCACACAGTCCTGGTCACACCTCTGGCACTGCAGCTGGAGTCCTCACAGGGGCCACCCCAGATGGACTCCCACCGCCATCATTAGGGAGCTATCGTACTGGCTGTCTGTAGAGGAGACACCAAGTATTCTTTGCATGCTTCAAGCCTTCACATTGCAGATCATCAACATTAAAGTAACATGGATGTATATGCCTGGCTCCAAGTGGCCAAATGTGAATCTAATACACTCCTTCTAAAATAACTCAGAGCCTTGGGGGAATAAAGGGGTTCCCAGAAACAATTTGTTAGAGTTAGTTCTATGAAGAGTGTGGGAAGAACATAGAATTCAGAATAAGATGTTCCTGAGTTTTCCTGTTGTCTGTTTTTTGTTTGTTTTTTGACCAGCTATATGCCTTCAGCATGCTTATTTGCAGTTACGGGCCTCCATAGGTTTTACTGTTTTTCGTTCATTTTTGTTGTTGTTGTTGTTTCTTCTTTTTTTCTTGAGACAGTCTCATTCTGTCACCCAGGCTGGAGTACAGTGGCAGAATCTCGGCTCACTGCAACATCCACCTCCCAGGTTCAAGTGATTCTCCTGCCTCAGCCTCTGGAGTAGTGGGATTACAAGTGTACACCACAATGCTTGGCTAATTTTTATATTTTTAGTAGAGATGGGGTTTCACTATGTTGGCCAGGCTGGTCTCAAACTCCTGACCTCAGGTAATCTGCCTGCCTTGGCCTCCCTAAGTGCTTGGGTTAAAGGCCCGAGCCACCCGCACCTGGCCATTACTGTATTTCTTACTATGACTTCTCTTAGCTCCCTCAACCCATGCACATGCTTCTAATAGGTATTTCCCTAGGAGTCTCATCAGATTTAAACTTCTTTGATCATTTTTTCAGCCTCAACTAGCTATTT
Source organism: Macaca fascicularis (assembly GCF_037993035.2). Classification (NCBI taxonomy): domain Eukaryota; kingdom Metazoa; phylum Chordata; class Mammalia; order Primates; family Cercopithecidae; genus Macaca; species Macaca fascicularis. The sequence goes on from NC_088390.1 coordinate 52,876,668, forward strand.
GCAAGCATATTTCTCCTAGTGACTGTTTAAAAATGTAATGTCCAGTAGAATACCAGATGATAAGAATGGATTAGCTGGTGGGGCAGGGAGCATTACAAATGTGTTTTGCTGAGGAGTGTTAAAAGAAAAAACTTCAGTTGAATTAAATTTAAAGGAGTTTAATTGAGCCATGAACAATACATTGATAGGGTAGCCTGCTGAGCCCAAATAGGCTCAAAGACTCCAGTGCGGCCACGTGGTGGAAGATTTATGGACAGGAAAAGGAAAGTGAGGTATAGAAAACAGAAGTGAGGTAGATAAATTGCTGGATTGGTTACAGCTCATTGTTTGCCATATTTGAACATGGTTGGAATAGTTGGCTATTTGGTCAAAACTCGGTGATTGGCACAAGTGTAGGCAACAGTCTGTTTATACCTCTGCTTGTTATAGTTCACAATGTACAGAAAAGCCCTTAGGTAAAACTTAAAATATGTAAGGATGCAGCTTTAGGCTAAACTTAATTTAAGAGGAGGAAGAAGGAGTCGGAGAAATGAGTTCCATTGATGCTGTTTATTTTAACAGTAAGTACAAAGAGTCTGAAAATTCCAAAAACACTATTCTTTTCAACACAGCAAGTTTCTCTCCCTTCTTTGTCTAACCCTCTAAAATCCAGAAATCCAAACTTTTCACATCCCTGGTGATTCGACTAGCTATGATTGACAAGCCAGCTTACTTTTGCATTTGTACTTCAGTTTCATCTGCATTGGAAACATAGTTTGATTAAAGGCCATATTTCCATGAATCTTTTTGTTTTCGTAAAAATTCAAATATGCACAGGTAACCAAATCTCTTTCTTTTTTTCTAGATCTGAACATTTAAGATCTAGAACTTTTTCATCCAAGAAGTATTTAAAATCAAACATGTTAACAAGTTTTAAAAACCTGTCTTGATTCTTAAGGAAATCAACAGTCTTAATAATCTCTCTAGAATTTAGATGTGCAAGTCCAACTCTGAGTTTTAACCAAGAATATTTTAAACTATAGCACCTTTGGCCTACACCATAATAAGGCAAAAGCAAGGTGCAAAGTCTCATTCCTTTCACAAACTGTATAACCTTTTAAATGTGCACTAGGATTCTTAATATTAAAATTATAGGAATTCAAATATTCAGCCTTTTCTAGTGAGGTGAGTGAGGGGAGAGTTCATTCAACAAAAGAAATTTATGGTAATTTATATACTCTTTGACTTTTGAAAAGGTAGCACTTTGAGCACTCTGCCAATGCAAATTTATGACATTTGCTTCAACTATGAAGTTTGCCTTTCTCTAGGTTTAGCTTTGATCTGAGTTGATATTAACTGAAAGTTCTTCCTATAAGAGATATATGCTCATCTGGGTGAGCACTCACAATGAATCATCCCAGACAAGCTTTTCATAGGTTGAGTGAAATCTGCTAACAATGGAATATCACAGGAATAAGAGGATGGGTTCTGGAATCAGAAGCAATAGATTTGAGTACAAGCCCTACCGTTTCTCTATTGGTAGTGAAGAGAAATCATAGTAGTCATAGTGAAGTACTAGATTTGATGAGAAGCCCTACTGGCATTGGGCAAGATAATTTCAATACAGCCAGTTTCTTCATCTTAAAGCAGTAAGCACTAAAATATATACTGTATAGGGTAATTAAAAGTATTAAATATATGTCTGTCTTGTGGTAAACGTAGAAAATGTCATATATTTTTAATCTAGCATTTAAGAAAGTGCCTAATGCATTAGATGCTCAACATATGCTGTAAAATAAAATGATCTAACACTCATTGACAGCTTACTACAAGCCAGACAATTCTAAGCATTATATAATGGATAACATTTAATTAATTGAACGAACTAAAGTGTATTAATCTATATTAATAAGACATTCTTCATATAAGTGAATTAATTGTAACCTAAGATCTGCGAGATTTCAGGAATCTATGGATGGTTTCCAAGAGAATTATTAAAACCTTGATATTTCTGCAGTTTTCAGTTTAAATATATTTATATGCATTTATTAGAAAGAAAAGACGGAAAACAAAGAGATTCTCAAAGAAGTTCTGTAAACCTCAAAGTAGATAAGAGTCATTGATACAGATGATTACTTTGATAGCCTCTGCCAAGTGTGTGACACAAGTTGAGTGAAGTTCAGAAAGTGGTTAATTAACTCCTGAGCATTACTAGTATTGCAGTTTCTGTAATTACCACTATAAAACATTTTAACTTATCCCTGAAGATTTTTCTCTCATTTTGAATAGGTTATAGCCACCCAAGTGTGTATTTCCCACATCTACTACTAGTATCTGTGTAAACTGGGGGCTGTTGGGAAGAAAAGCGAAAGAAATATTGTATTTTCCTTACATTTACATTAAGAATGAAAAGTTGTGTGAAATACTATGGTAGGTCCATTTAATGGATTTTCCAGTCTAATTTTTCATCTATGACCCTTGTTCTAAGGAGCATTTGGGGGAAGAACTTAGTGTTTGCTCACACTGGGTTTTGTAACTGACACAGTTCAAGTCATACAGTAACTCAAGTCATATATAGTAGCTGAAGAAATATTTATTGAAGAAATGGGCAACTTCATAAAGTCTGAAATTTTACTAATCCCAGGTAAATATCTATATCAACATATATAATTCCATTTCATATAAAGTGATAGACCAAAGATTTACACAACTCTGTACTTGGCATGCTGCTGATAATAACCAATGCCAGCTGAAGAGAATTAAAATGGAATTTTAAAGTTTTACTTTTCTATGTATGTATGATATGTATGATATTAAATGGATAGTTACAATTTTACTTTTCTACATATGCATGAATATAAATATATCAGATATTTATATTAAAATCTCTAAGTGGCTGATTTTCCACTAGATCCCCCACACCCATGAAAGCTGTCTATTGTTCATTCCTGACTATGTTCATTTAAAAAATAAACGAATAATCTATACTAAAAGGTTTTTTAAAAGTAAAAATCATTTGAAATCCAACTACCCTCATATGGCCCCTATTAGCATTTTTAAAAATTGAGATATAATTCACATGCCAAAAACTTAACCCATTTAATGTATCTAATTCAGTGGTTTTTAGTATACTTACAAAGATGTGTTACCATCATGATTATACAGTTCCAGAACATTCTCATCACTCCTCCCCAAAATCCATGTATCCATTAATTGTCACTCCCTCATCCCCCTTCCCCCAGACTCTAGCAAACATTAATCTCTCTTTATGGATTTGCTTATTTTGGACATTTCATATAATTGAAATTGTAAAATATATGGCCTTTTGTTTCTGGCTTTTTTCTCTTCGTATAATGTTTGAAGATTCATCCATGTTGAGGTATTCTATTAACATTTAAGTGACACATTTTGAAGGCATCTCTCTGAACTTAGCTATATCCCGTTTAAGAAATGCAGCTAGCAAGCAGAGTTGTGTTCAATTTTGCCCATGTGTTAGACAAGACAAAATAGGATATTGTAAATGTGAATGAATAAAATAACATGTTTACCCATTCTACCCTTACAATTTAAGAAAGTATTAAAGAAATATGGAAACTGTAAAACATATTGAGTGGTATATGTCATCTACTTAGCTATGGCCCAGAGGGCTTGGTGAGTTTATCAGGTCACTCTCTCAGGTTTTTCGTTTGTTCATTCGTTTGTTTGTTTGTTTGTTTTCGGCTCAGAAACCTAATTTAGTCTTCTCATGAAGAGTAGACTTGTTTCCCAATCAAAGTCTCATATTAAACTGAGCTCATAGGATTTATGTATTGAGACATAATGAAAACATATTGATTTATAATACAAAAAATTGTCCAAAAGTTCATATGATTGACACATTTTCTCATCGTAGACATATCTATGTGAAAATCCAAATTATGTTCAAAATATTGCTTAAAGACAGAATAGAAAAATTAGATAATTTGATTGTTTAATAGCTTAATACACTCATCTCACTAAAAAGAATTTTAGGTCGTAGTTATTTCTGACTGCTGCAACAAATAGCAATAAACCGGGTGGCTTAGAGAAGAAACATTTATTTCTCACAGTTCTGGGTGCTGTGCAGTCGAAGATCAAAGTGTCAGGTAGTCTGGTGTCTAGTGAGAGCACTCTTCCCAGTATGTAGATAAATGGCTCTCCTGTCATTGTATCCTGGCATGGGAATGAGCAGAGAGAGATCCCCTGTGTTCTCTTCTTTTTATAGGGGCATTAATCCTGTTTAAGAGGGTTCCAGCCGCATTACCTAATTACCTCCCAAAGGCCTCACCTATAATGCCATCACATTGGGGATTAGGCTTCAGTGTATAAATTTTGGGAGGGGGACACAGACATTCAGTTTACAGCACCTTAATTGTAAAATTTGCTAACTAAAGTTTTATCTTCTCCTAGGTGGATTTGGGGTGGACAATGGCATATTTATTTCTATGTTGCTTCCTTTGAGGCAGGTTAGCCTTCTCTTCAGATTGAAAATTAAAAAAAATAGAATCCATCATCCATTTTTGGAAAGTCTCTGACCTGTGAGTCTCTTTGTCTCTTTAAATTATATTTTCATATCTTTACGTTTGCTAACTGCCTGTTGCATAACAGAGTACAATCTTAAGTTCTTAAGACGGCATCTTTCTACAACTTCCAAGTTCCATATCTACAACAGAAAACTGTCCCAAGGTGAAAAATTCAAAACAGTAATTGCAAAATATTGTTCTTCCAATTATAACATATTTGAGGCTGCTGAAAGAAAAGGTACATGTTTGAGAAATAGTGTAAAAGATCTGAAATAAACATCTGTGTTGGTACTGGTGTCATTGCTGTATTTAGAGCTTATGACCCATTTTTATTTTGACTGTAGAATGTGTTAAATGACACAAGTTGTCTCAGAAGTTGGTTGACTCAGAGTAGACACTTATAAGAATTTGTTGTTGTTCTTAGAGACAGGTGACATTTTTTGCTAGGGCCACCTTTAATCCCGTTGACTTTTACCAATCCACTGATCTTGTTTGATTGGATCTGTCTGCTAGTGAGGACTAAGTTTCAATCAGATCTCTTCCTGTAGCACCAAGCCCAGGGAGATGATGAATAAATGAATCTGTAACCAAATCATTATACATGTGAGATGTCCACAAATAAATGAACCCTCTGCCTCTCCCTTCCCCTTTCTTCCTTTCCTTCACCTTCTTCTTCTCCTCATTTTCCTTTTCCTGTTCTGCTTCTACTTCTCAGTGAAGAAATCCTATTTATCTCTTGGCCAATAAGGTTTTTATGAAGGAACTCTGTTTTCCAGTCTGATCTGGGAAAGGTGAGTTTCCTAGTATTCAAGTAAAAAAGAAGTTAGTAGATATTCTATGCTAGGCTTCAACAAAATAATAAAATGATTAAATATAAAAATTACACAGAATAATCATCAGTCTCTAAGAATGCATGTTATGATTATTCACACACTAATATCAGCACCTTTTTGATTATAGTATGGAAATCCTTATTCAAACTTACCTCTGATAAGTAGAATAGTGATCAACAGGACACTTAATTCCCAATTGTGGGCCAGGCGCAGTGGCTCATGCCTGTAAACCCAGCACTTTGGGAGGCCAAGGTGGGTGGATCACGATGTCAGCAAATTGAGACTATGCTGACCAACATGGTGAAACCCTGTATCTACTAAAACACAAAAAATTAGCCAGGTGTGGTGGCACATGCCTGTAGTCCCAGCTGCTCAGGAGGCTGAGCCAGGGGAATCGCTTAAACCTGGGAGGTGGAGGTTGCAGTGAGCCGAGATTGCACCACTGCACTCCAACCTGGCGACAGAGCAAGACTCCGTCTCAAAAAATATATATATATATATAATATAAAATATATAATATATAAGATCTTATATATTATATAATACATATGAATGTATATATTACATATGAATGTATATATTATGTACATGAATGTATATATTATAATGAATATATAAGATATTATATAGTATATATAAGTATATAAGATTAATACTATATATTATTTTATATATATATATCTGTTCAGTTCTGAGATAAAGTGTTCAGAATAAAGAGCATGTCTGTTTATTTTACTTTAAGTAAAATAAGAACTTAAGTTCTGTGATACATGTGCAGAACGTGTAGGTTTGTTACATAGGTATACATGTGCCATAGTGGTTTGCTGCACCTATCAATCCATCATGCATTAGGTATTTGTCCTAATGCTCTCCTCCCCCTGCCTCCTACTCATCGACAGGCCCCTGTGTGTGATCTTCCCCTCCCTGTTTCCATGTGTTCTCATTGTTCAACTCCCACTTATGAGTGAGAACATGTGGTGTTTGGTTTTCTGTTCCTGTGTTAGTTTGCTGTGGATGACAGCTTCCAGCATCATCCATATGCCTGCAAAAACATGAACTCATTTTTTTATGCCTGAATAATATTCCATAGTGTATAGGTGCCACATTCCAGTCTATCGTCAATAGACATTTGGGTTGGTTCCAAGTCTTTGCTATTATAAATAGTGCTGAAATAAACATATGTGTGCATGCGTCTTTATAGTAAAATGATTTATAATCCTTTGGGTATACACGCAGTAATGGAATTGCTGGGTCAAGTGGTATTTCTGGTTCCACATCCTTAAAGAATTGCCATACTGTGTTACACAATGATTAAACTAATTTACACTCCCACGAACAATGTAAAGTGTTCCTATTTCTCCACAGCCTTGCCAGCTTCTGTTGTTTGATGATTTTTTAATAATCGCCATTCTAACTGGCATGAGATAGTATCTCATTGTGGTTTTGATTTACATTTCTCTAATGACCAGCAATGATGAGCTTTTTTTCATATGTTTGTTGGCTGCATAAATGTCTTCTTTTGAGAAGTGTCTATTCATATCCTTTGCCCACTTTTTGATAGGGATTTTTGTTTTTTTCTTGTAAATTTATTTAAGTTCCTTGTAGATTCTGGATATTAGACCTCTGTTAAATGAGCAGATTGTAAAATTTTTCTCCCATTCTGTAGGTTGCCTGTTCACTCTAATGATAGTTTCCTTGGCTGTACAGGAGCTCTTTAGTATAACAAAATCCCATTTCTCAATTTGGCTTTTGTTGCAATTGGTTTTGGTGTTTTAGTCATGAAGCTTTTGCCCATACCTGTGTCCTGAATGGTATTGCCAAGGTTTTCTTCTAGGGTTTTTTATGGTTTTAGTTCTTACATTTAAATCTTTAATCCATCTTGAGTTAACGTTTGTATAAGGTGTAACGAAGGGGTCCGGTTTCTGTTTTCTGCTTATGGCTAGCCAGTTTTTATTAGCATCATTTATTAAATAGGGAATCCTTTCTCCATTTGTTGTTTTGGCCAGGTGGGTTGAAGATCGGATGGTGGTAGATATGTGCTGTTATTTCTGAGGTCTCCAGTCTGTTCTGTTTTGGTACCAGTACCAGGCTGTTTTGGTTACCGTAGCCTTGTAGTATACTTTGAAGTCAGATAGCATGATGCCTCCAGCTTTGTTCTTTTTGCTTAGGATTATCTTGGCTATATGGGATCTTTTTTGGTTCCATATAAAATTTAAAGTAGTTTTTCTAGTTCTGCAAAGAAAGTCAATAGTAACTTGATAGGAACAGCATTGAATCTATAAATTACTTTGGGCAGTATGGCCATTTTCAAGATATTGATTCTTCCTATCTATAAGCATGCAAATTTTTTTCATTTGTTTGTGTCCTCTTTTATTTCCTTGAGCAGTGGTTTCTAGTTCTCCTTAAAGAGGTCCTTCATTTCCCTTGTAAGTTGTAACTGCAGGGAATGGAACAGAAGGATATCCCTGTTGGAAGACAAAGTAGGCTGATATTTATATGAAACTACAAAAACCCTATACAACTAACAATCTATAAAAATTGGGGTAAAAGAACCACCAAAAATCAGATAGCGCTTTTCTCATCTGCCCATGGATGCCTGAAATATATTTTCTAGAGGAAATCAAGTTTTATTCCATAATTAGAAATAAGACTTAAATTTCTCTTCCAGCTATTAAGGAGTAAGGAAATAAACTTACTCTTTCTGTTCTGCAATTAGAAAACGAGGCAAATATATGAAACAATTGTCTTCAGACATAGAACAACAGACATTTTAAGAGATAGGTCCCTGAGAGGGAGGACATAAGAAGGTGGGGTCTGTGATTGTCCTAACCTACTACCTGGAGTTTTCTGGGCACAGCACAGGCAGGGGGAAGACTTTATAGCTTGGTGGCCTTGCTGGACTAAGAAAACAAAATTTGGAGTTGGAGGAGGCTAAAGAAACAGAGTTTGTGGGTGAAATAACCAGATAAAAAGTGCTAGAGATGCCCAGAGGGAAAGATAGAGGGGAGACAGAGAGAGAGAGAATTGGAGATCCATGGAGGATTCCCCTTGAGGCTTTGTCTGAATACCAATGTACACGTGTGAGTGGAACAGTCCCAGAGCTCACACAGAGATGGGAAAATTTCCTATTCTCATCATCCAAAGTGGAAAGAACTTCTAATCCTAATATATGGAATGTCAGACAGAGTTCTCATAAGGATATTGCTTAGTAATAGGGTTAAATTAGCCACGGACTAAGAACTGCTCTGGAGCTGCTCTAACGGAGCTGAAAACAATCCTCCAAATGATCCAGCAGATTGGAAATAATTGCATTCCAGAAAGGAAAACGGCACGCGCGCGCACACACACACACATATATACACAAGCAAATATGTATATATTTATACATATACGCTATAACTATATATATTTTAAACTCAGCACCCAAAATGTAAAATTCACAATATGTGCATTCAACCAAAAGTTACCAGCATTAAAATAAGTAAAAAAGTATAATTCATAAACAAAAGAAAAATCCATCAATGGAAACAGATCCAGAAATGACACAGTTAATAGAATTAGCAAGCAAAGCCATTAAAATAACTGCCAAATTAGTAATTCAATTCTAGTAGGCCTTAACACAGTCTAAAAATAAAGTTGTAGGTTACAACAACTGTAGACTTCATAAAGCTGCCAGCATCATCAGGGCAAGAAATATCAAGGTGGATAAGAGAAACTGACCCTAACCCAGAAAATATAGAGGATATCAGGCATGAGTATGCTTACTCTCTCTCAGTGCCATACAGTCAAAAAACCACATCTTTCTTCTTTCTTCATCGGAAGATGGGAATGGGGAGGCCACTGGAGAGATTTATATCTCAAAGACTGAATACTACCCAATAGGGACTATTACAGTTTTGGATCTGATGAAACATTAAATTCTATTAGATACTTACTACCTTCCTTAATCCAACTCAAGCTACTTAGTGCATGGGGGTTATAAGAATGACCAGCTTAGTTATAGACAATAAAGGAGCTGTATTTTCTGGGCACATTCTGGTTATTTTGTGACTCTGGCAGCAGAAGCCACTCTGTTTCTCTTTAATATTATCAACTTTGTTCAGATCATTTCTTTGCTTTGATGTTTTGTTAGTGGAACCTCTTTGAAATTTTTTCCACTTTGTTTCAGATTAATTTATATTCCCCTCAGATGTACAGTTGTAAGATTGAGTATTGCTCTCTATTCACTTTCTTGTAACTTCAGTGTGTCACGGGAGGCCATGTTGTTAAGGGGAAGAAAGAACAAGAGGTGGACCCTGATATTTTGTGAAACATTCTATACCTCAGTTCAGTCTTTGTCACTCTGCAGTTGTGGGTTTACTTTACTTCAGGAGGCAGGACTAGTTGGGCTTCTGATAGCTTATCACTTCAAAATGGTTTCTAGAAAAATGGTGGGCATTTGTTTTTCCTATTTCTTGTATTCCTTTGAAATTGATGGCCAGTACTTTGTATTCTCATAGTTTTTTATTATTATTATTTGGACTGTGGGAAACTTGATTAGAATCTCCTGTTTCTTTCTTTGGTTATCACTTTCCTAAATTAATGGCATAAGGCTGAATTCCTTTTCTTGTTTCATGGCTACTAGTAAATAAGTTTGCTGAATTTAACTATTTTTATTTATTTTTAAATATAATTATTAAGCTTTATCCTTATATCTTTACCTACAATCCATATTCTGCCATCTTTAATTAAATATAAGAAAACTAAGAGTTCTTCTAGTATATTTTTCACACAATCCAAATTTGTGTGTGTGATAGGTGTTCATGTGTATCCAGCATCTGCTTTAACACATCACATGCCTATCTGCTCTTTGCTGGCTAAAACAGAACATCAGAAATTTTTTTTTCAAATATTGAGATTGATGTGTACCCCTCAAACCTTCCTACACTGTTGATCTGGCAGCGAGAATTTCAAGCCAGTGGTTATTAGCTTTTCTATACTAGTCTTATTTTTATACCTTGTGGTTACACAGTGAGTCGACTCCAATTTCCAAAAGATCTATTTTTCATTTATTTAAAAATTAGATAGGTATAGTTACTTTTAAAAATAAATATAAGAATACAACTATATGCTTTCCGCAGGAAACTTACTTTAGATTGAAGGACACGAACAGTTTAGTTTGAAAGTGAAAAGATAGACTGGGGTGAGCTGGGCATGGGGAGATGCTGGTCAAAGGGTACAAAACTGTAGTTATGTAGGATATATGATGAATAAGTCTCTAGAGATCCAATGTACAGCATGATGACTAGTTAATACTATTGCATTGCGTAATGGACATCTGCCAAGAGTAGATTTCAGGAGCTCTTATCACATACACGACTTAAAGAAAAAGAAAGATAACAATATGAGGGGATGGATATGTTAATTTGCTTGACCATAGTAATCATTTCACAATGCATATGTATATTAAAATATCATGCTGTACACCTTAAATATGTATTAAAATACTTAGAAATAAACTTAACTAAGAAGGCAAAAACCTTATACATCAAAACTGTAAGATATTACTGAAAAAAATGAAAGAAGACACAAATAAATGAAAACATAACCTATGTTCATAGTTTGGAAAACATAATACTGTTAAAACATCATTACTACCCAAGGTGATTTACAGATTCAATGCAATCCTTATCAAAATTCCAATGGCTTTTTTTTCAGGAAATGAAAAATCCATCCTAAACTTCATATGGACTCTCAAAGGACCCTGAATAGCCAAAACAGTCTTGAAAAAGAACAAACATATAGGTCTCACACATTCTAATTTCAAAGCTTACTACCAAGCTGTGATCATACAAATACTGTTTTACTGGCATTAAAAAGAGACATAAAGACCAATGGAACAGAATAATTAACCCAGAAATAAACCCTTGTGTATATGGCTAAATAATTTTTAACAGCAGTGCTAAGACCAGTCACTGAAGAATGGACAAAGACATATTGTTGGTGCAACTGCATATACACATGAAGAAAAAGGAAGAGAAAGAGAAGGGCAGAAGAAAGGTGAGGGAGGAGTAAGAGAAGAAAAAAGAGGAGGAAGAAGATGGTGGTGGCGGCTCTTACCTTATACCTTATTTTAAAAAATACTCAAAATTAATCAAAGACCTAAACTGAATAAAACAAGGGAAAACTTCATAACATTGAATTGGGCAACTAATTTTTAAAATATGATACCAAATGTACAGTTGACTAAAAACAAAATAGATAAGTTGAACTTCCTCAAAATTAAAAACATTTGTGCATCAAAGGGCAATACCACTAGAGTGAAAAGTTAACCCATGGAACTGTGGGAAATATTTGCAAATTGTACATCTGATAAGGAATTGATATTCGGCAAAGAACTTGAATAGACATTTGTTTTAAAAAATATGCAAATGTCCAATAAGTACATGAAAAGATGCTTAACATTACTAATAATTAGGAACTCCAAACTGAAGCACATGGCATAGGACTTCACAACCATTAGGATTACTATTATCAAAAAATTAAAATAACAGGTGCTTGTGTGGATATGAAGAAACTGCAGTGCTTGTGTGTTGTTGGTGGGAATGGAAAACGTTATGGCACTTCATCAAAAAATTAGAGATAAAATTATCATATGATACAGTTCCACTTCTGAGTGCATACCCAAAATAACTGAAAGCAGAACTCAAACAGATATTTGCACACCCATGTATATGGAGCATTATTCACAATAGCCAAAAAGTGGGGGCACTCCCCATGTCCATCAATGGATGAATGGATACATAAAATATGGTATGTGCATAGAATGGAATATTATTCAGCCTTAAAAAGGCAGGAAATTGTTACATGTGCTTCAACTGGGCTCAATATTGAAGATTTTATGCCAAGTGAAATAAATCAGTAACCAACAGAAAAATATTGTATGATTATACTTGTATTAGGTACCTAGAAGAGTCAAATTCATAGAGACAAAAAGTAGAATGGTGACTTCCAGGGTCTGGGGATACAAATGAATGGAGAGTTAGTGTTCAATGGGTACAGGATTTCAGTTGAAGAAGATAAAAGAGGTGTAGATATGAACGTTGATGATGGTTATTATGGTTGCAAAACAATGTGAATTTATTTAATGCAATTGAACTGTACACTTAAAAACGGTAGAAATAGTAAATTTCATGTTTTGTATGCTTTACCACAATTTTTGTAAAACAGTGGTAAGAAAATCTATGTAACTGGGCATGTTTCCTTTTCTACCCCAGGTTTGACTTGAAATCTAGTTGGATTATTAAAAATAAAATTTATTTCAAGGATCTTGATGAGTTAACTTTTTAGCAACTTTTAAGATCCTTCTACTTTGGTTTTGATTTCTAATTGTCACACTTTGTATAATCTTTTGTTAGATCCTCCCATGACCATTGTTATAAGTTACATTATAAATCCAAAATAAGCACAAAATATGGTTTACTTTTTTTATTTCATAAGAATGTGCAGAGCAGTTCTTCAGTGCGAACTTCATTCATATTGTTAGCCACAGAAAATGTTTTGAGTCACAGTAAGTTGATTGAATTTTATATAAAGCTTCCCAAATTTCAAAAAATGAGAAAGGAAAACAATTCCCTCCTCTTTCAGCTAATAAAACCACTGTATATATCCGTTCACACTTGCTTTTATCAATGCAGTTTACATTGCCATAATCATACCTTTTAAAATAAATATCTTATTTTTTGTCATTTGGCATTATTTCACAGATAGTTTTCTGTACTTTTAATAAGCTTTTCAGTTTACTATCATCCATAGTAAATCCGCATTTATTTCTGCCATGTAGAATTATTACAATTTTCCTAATTCTGCCCTTAATTTTAGACATGCTGTCTGTTAGACATAATGTTAAATATTTATGCCTTAGAGAAGGCTTTTTGTTTATACTGGATTGCCTTAAGATAGATTTTCCGAGTGAAAATATTTGGTTAACATGTGAAATGTTTACTGGCCTCTGATAGCTATCAAAGTGCCTTCTAAAACCGTTGTGAAGTAAGGCGTTTTACCCACGTGTTGAAGATGGGATGGAACAAGAATGGGCATACCAGCTCAAGATGCTGCAAAGTACTCTGAGTGGGATCTGATAATAGGAAATCCTCTGCCATTGACATATTTCTAATATAAAATCATGTCAGAGCCAGGCAGAAGTCTATTCATTTAAACAACAACTGAAAGTCATTCTCTCATTACCTTTGTCATTTCTTTTTCTATCAACAAACATTAGCTGAAAAAGTACTGTGCTATGGGGCTATAGCAATAAACCAGACAGAACACTGTCTTAAAGGAATTTACATTATGCAAAAAAAAAAATGCACAATTACCTATGTAGACAGTGTTCCTGGCTATAAGGAAAGTGTTGAAGTATTGGCACGGGATTTCTGAGGCAAGAATGAATCCTTATAGCTGACAGAAAATGGAAAAGTTGTCCTGAAACAATATTCTCAATGGGCCTTCAGAAGGGATAGGATTGGACATTGGGAAAAAGAGTGGACAAAGATTTTGGGCTGGCAAAACTGGAGAGCAAAATCAAACCAAGAAGATAAGGAAATTCAAGGCATACATGAAGGATTGAGAATAGACATTACGGGAGTTTTGTAAAGTGTGATTGAAAAAGTGGTTGGAACCTATTTCATTAAGTCTCTTAAGTGCTAAAGAGTTTACATTTTATGCAAGACACAATGCATGCCTGATACTCAGGATTGGGGAGAGAGACCTAATAGAGCCTATGATTCTGGAAGTCACTTAGTGACCTGTTGTGTATGCAGGTGTATGAAGTTAGAATAGTCCTGTGGGTATTTTCACCCTTAGGACAAGAGGGGTTCTTTTGCCAGGTCCCACAGTTTAGAAAGCCACCGCCTGTCTCCAAAAAATGTATTAAAGATCTGGACATCTTTATCACTTAAATGCAGATTCTACTGTTGACAGAAAGCGACCTGTAAATGTTACTGTCTTTTATTTTTTTGAGACAGAGTCTCGCTCTGTCGCCCAGGCTGGAGTGCAGTGGCCAGATCTCAGCTCACTGCAAGCTCTGCCTCCCGGGTTTAGGCCATTCTCCTGTCTCAGCCTCCCGAGTAGCTGGGACTACAGGCGCCCGCCACCTCGCCCGGCTAGTTTTTTGTATTTTTTTTAGTAGAGACAGGGTTTCACTGTGTTAGCCAGGATGGTCTCGATCTCCTGACCTCGTGATCCACCCGTCTCAGCCTCCCAAAGTGCTGGGATTACAGGCTTGAGCCACCGCGCCCTGCCCGTTACTGTTAGTTCTTATGATAAATACCTTTCCAGACCTCAGGAAAACATGTATTTATCCCTTGCCTTGTGTCATCAAAACCAAAAGTGATTGTTTTGGAATACTGTAAAGATTTTTAATCCGGGCCACTACTATTACCAGAGATTGCATCACTTTTGAGTTTGAAAAGGATCTGAGCAGAAATGCTTATGTAAGAAAAAAGACAAGCAACTTGTCAAATTCGTCCTCTCACATTGCCTGTCTAGTTTTACACTTCTTTTCATGCTTTGATGCATGGCTCCAGAAATATATAAAACTAAATGTAGTATTAGCAACAGTTTTACATAGTGGCTGAGGCAGATTTTGCAATATTACATATTTCAAAATAATTTTAAATTTGTATATAGGCAGGTATAGACATAGTGTGTTACATGTGATACTGATTTTATTTAATTATTGTTATCCACACTATTTCTGTTCCATAAAGTTGCCTTCAGCACTGAACAAGCCAATGCTGAATAAGGGGTCCTAGGCAAATCTGAGGTAAGGTCCTCAAGAGCCTCTGGTCACAGAATTTTCATCAACTAATCAATATATAGCCTTGTTTTATGTGCTTTTGTTTAAACACACCTTATTTAATGTATATTCTCGGTTCATTAACATTCAACTTATGGCTCAATGCACTGTAACTCATGCCTGAACAAAGCTAATCTGATACACGTATTTTCTCCTGATAGGAGCTAAGAAGGCCCATGTCGGCTTTCTTGTGTTTGGGCACTCTAGAGAGCACTCAACATTACATTTGGGGGTGGGCCATTTTAAATAGCAAAAAATCACCAACTAAAAGTACAAAATGCAAAAAATGTGGTACTACATAGATCTCCGAAAGGATTCTTATTTACGTACGAGGGCTTGAACAAGAAGGCAGAGCTTTGCTTTTTTTGAGTTCAGTTGGAAACTCGCACCTTAGGAAGCTCGCTTTTTTGTATATAGGCAAGTCTGGGAATGACTGCAAAAGCAGTGTTGATTTCAGGGCAACAGACAGATTTTAGCAAGTAGTAGAATTTGCAAACAAGGAATCTTCAAATAATGAGGATTGACTATATTTATATTCACAACTAGATGGAAATTGAGGGCTACAATTGTCAATGGTTCAGTCTAGAAAACTAAATTTTTATTTTTTTTAAGTAAATACAAATTTTAGCTTAATTAACATAATTTAAGACACTGGTATTTATTGGTGGTTTGTGTTATAATAGAATTAAGATATAAAATATGTATCTCATGTTATAATTTATATTTTGTCTTTTAATTTTAATACATTTGAATATTTAGATAAAATACATTTTAGAAGGTGTATATGAAAAATTATGAAAATACCTTAAGTTTTTCTTCATTTATTTTAACTTATTTATTTATGTATTTATTTATTTGTAAAATCTCTATAACATAGTGGATCCTCATTTCTCCATACTATTCCAATTTTAGGGCATTTTTGTGCCCCTTAAGTCATATTTTAATAAAATATATAATTAAATATGTATGCTTTGAATATAATTACATTTTAAAAAAAATTCTTATCTAACACTGAGAATGTGTTTAGTCTGAGATCAAGATTAAAATAAATAAAATCACTCAAACACACACAAAAGATGGGCCCAGAAAAAAGATTTAAAGAACTGAAGATAAATTCTTACTATTGTTAAGGTGGACATATTTAATATATTTCACTTAATAATTTGTTTGCATGATCTGTAACATTTGTTGGTGCAAAAGTAATCACAGTTTTTGCATTGTTGGTGTTTGCTATTTGATATTGAAATACATTCTTAAATAAATGTGGCTATGCCTATCATTTTAATGGGCATTTCTTGACTTGTGTTTTTTTGCTAATGACATTACTTGCTGTTTATTTTATGCTTATTTTAGACTATTGAAACGATGTTGGACAAAAAGCAAATTCGAGCAATTTTCTTTTTTTCTTTCTTGTTTTTTTTTTTTTTTGAGATAGAGTCTAGCTCTGTCACTAGGCTGCAGTACAGTGGCTCAATCTCGGCTCACTGCAATCTCCATCTCCCTAGTTTAAGCGATTCTCCTGCCTCAGCCTCCCGAATAGCTGGGATTACAGGTGCCACCATGACCAACTAATTTTTGTATTTTTAATAGAGATGGGGTTTCGCCACATTGGTCAGGATGGTCTTGATCTCCTGACCTCGTGATCCACCCGCCCCGGCATCCCAAAGTGCTGGGATTACAGGCGTGAGCCACCATGCCCAGCTGCAATTTTCTTATTCGAGTTCAAAATGGGTCGTAAAGCAGCAGAGACAACTTGCAACATCAACAATGCATTGGCCCAGGAACT
Source organism: Macaca fascicularis (assembly GCF_037993035.2). Taxonomy (NCBI): domain Eukaryota; kingdom Metazoa; phylum Chordata; class Mammalia; order Primates; family Cercopithecidae; genus Macaca; species Macaca fascicularis. Next base: position 52,893,645 of record NC_088390.1, read on the forward strand.
GCTAATGAACGTACAGTGCAGTGGTGGTTCAAGAAGTTTTGTAAAGGAGACAAGAGCCTTGAAGATGAGCAGCATAGTGGCCAACCATCAGAATTTGACAACAACCAGTTGAGAGCAATCATGTAAGCTGAGCTTCTTACAACGACATGAGAAGTTACCAAAGAACTCAACATCAAGCATTCTATGGTCATTTGGCATGTGGAGCAAATTGGAAAGGTGAAAAAGCTTAATAAATGGGTGTCTTGTGAGCTGAGTGAAAAATTTTAAAAATTGCTGTTTTGAAGTATTGTCTTTTCTTATTCTATGCAACAATGAACCATTTCTTGATTGGATTGTGATGTGAAATGAAAAGTGGATTTTTTATGACAACCAGCAATGACCAGCTCAGTGGTTGAGTTGAGAAGCTCCAGAACACTTCCCAAAGCCAAACTTGCACCAAAAAGGTCATGGTCACTCTTTGGTGGTCTGCTGCTGTTCTCATCCACTACAGCTCTCTGAATCCTGGCAAAACCATTACATCTGAGAAATACGCTCAGCAAATCGACGAGATGCACCAAAAACTGCAATGCTTGCAGACGGCATTGGTCAACAGAAATGGCCCAATTCTTCTCCACAACAATGCCCGACTGCACACCACAGAACCAACATTTCAAAAGTTGAATAAATTGGGCGATGAAGTTTTGCCTCATCTGTTATATTCACCTGACCTCTCACCAACCGGCTACCACTTCTTCAAGCATCTCGGCAATGCTTTGCAAGGAAAGCACTTCCACAACCATCAGGATGCAGAAAATGCTTTCCAAGAGTTCCTTGAATCCTGAAGTACAGATTTTCACACTACAGAAATACACAAATTTATTACTCATTGGCAAAAATGTGTTGATTTTAATGGTTCCTATTTGGATTCATAAAGATGTGTCTGAGCCTAGTTCATGGTCTGAAACCACAATTACTTTTGTACTAATCTAATAGATGTAAGGTATGTGGGTCTCCACTGGTACTTTTGTTTTGAGCCCCACAGAAGTTAACGGTGGATCTTCAGCTAGGAGAGTGGTGGTGATGGTAAACGAATAGGAGCATTCTGAATATTCACTGGTGGCTGGCACTCCCATGTACACTGACTGCTCTGCCTGACTTGTGTGGGGACCATACAAGTGGGGACAGATGAAAATCAGGAAAGTCAACTTCTGTGGAGGGAAGCTTCAAAAAAAAAAAAAAAAAGGAAGATTTGGAGGGGACGGAGAGAAGAGAGTTGAGAGAAGCTCATAAAACTGTGAAAATTAATTATAAATTTAAATGCCTCATTATTGGGATTAAAAAGGAGACAAGTTCAGAAGCTCTACTCCAATTGTGAGGGTTTATTATTTATGATGCTCTGTTTAGATTAGGAGTGCAGTGGCACAGAGCTCATTTTTATCAAATGCTAATGAGTAATAATTGCTATCATAAGTAACACTACTCTTCATAATGACACAGCAGAATACATCTTTATCACATCTATTTAGGATATTAGTGAACAGAATATAATGAGAAACAATTTTATGGTGAGACAATAACATATAAACCTTTCAAGTGAGCTATCACAATACTGATAGAAATAAAACAGTATAAATAACGGTAAAGACATTGCAGGCAGATATACGCAAGATCGAAAATACTAAGAATGTCATTTATTAATCTGAGTAATTTATTCCAACTTTGCAAGACTCAGTTTCTTCATCTGGAAAAATGGTGGTAAAAATTAAGATGTTGCAATGCTGTGAGAATCAAGTTAGGTGATGTACATAAAGCACTTGTTATAGTGCCAAGAGTAGAACGCTCAATAAATTGAGGCTCTATTAATAGTGGTGTTATTACTTTGTTAAAATAAAAATTCATTCATGTCACTCTTTTGCTCAAAAGCTTCTAAGGGTGCCCATCTCTCAAAGAGTAAATGCCAAAGTCCTAAGGATGGCCTAGGAGGTCATTTACACTCTGGCTGTCCCCTCCCCCTCATCCTTCTATTCTCTGATGGCATTTGGGGTCATCTCGTTGCATTCTTTCCTCACTCACTTCTCTGGTCACACAGGTCTCCTTGCGGTTTCTCAACAAGGTCAGACACACTCCTAGAGCAAGGCATCTGCACTTGCTACTTCTATCCTGAAATAGTCTTCTCTTCTAGACCCACAGTTCATGCTCCTTAACTTTCTTTAGCTATTTACTCACATGTCCTCTTCTTGATGAGATCTTTCAAGACCACTTTATTTAAAATTGCAATCTTCCTCCTAAAAAGTCTCTATTTCTATTGCTTGCATTATTTTTCTCAATATTTCTTATTATGCCAACTACTGTGACTCAGCTCTTATAGTATATAGCTTAAACTTCTCTCATGTGCCCCAGTGGGAACAAGACTGGACACCCTGAACCTCATATAAACCTCATTCACAAGCTTTATATGATTCTGTTTTTACTGTCTTGCATTATATTGGCAAAATTTTGGTATATGACGACTTAACTTAAAAAAATAACATTTCGTTTGCCCCTGTCTTGCTTCTTAAACTCAACCCTAATTTTTTTTTTTTTTTTACATTTTGGTAGGACATTATTTTACCTTAAAGCTTTAAATTCAGAAGCTGTGAAGGAAACTACTATCTGTTTTCTCAATATTTCTTCTCCAGGTTTTCCCTATAGTAATAGAATTCTTATGTTGGCTCAGGGCTGCCCATGTAAAGAAAACGTGCCCCACTCTTCTTTGCTGGTAGCCATGACCAAGTGACTGAGTTTAAGTTTGGGCCAGAGAAATGTTAGTGAAAGCAGTATGTACAACTTTTTGATTTATGACCTTAGGAGGGAGGTGTCCCTGTGGGTGTGGTCGTCTTGAACTGTGCAGACAAGGGTAACACCCCCAAGATTACTGAGCAAGCGTTCTGGATCCTCAACACTATAAAGTTGTCCTAACCACCCTGGGATGCCTTCCAAGGTGGTTAGATTTAAGAATGAAATTGACTTTCATCATGATGAAGCAATTTACTTGGCAGTTTCTTGTTAGACTAGTGTAGGTTCAATCCTCACAAATACAATAGAACACAATTTTAACAGCAGCTTTGTTCTGAATTATGTTGTCAAGAGTAGTGTCATCACTAAACAAAATAATGTGTGCTGCATTTATTGAGTCATACCATATGCTAGAACTCTGCTAGGCAATGATCATTTTTAACTTTCAAAGCAATCCTATAAAGTAGGTATTATTCTAGTCTTACAGATGAGGAAGCTGATGCTTTGAGAAGTTATACAGCTAGTCCACGTTTGCTTTATTAACTAATAAATCCATGAATTACTTTATCATTTCCAGAGTGTTTCTGGTTACAGAGACCTCTCTTGGCACACTACATTTCACAGAGCCTCCAAAAGAAGCAATGATGGTGCCGAGACCAAAAGAATAAGAGGAATTTACTTTGTTAATGTGAGAGAAAAATCACATTACCAGTAGGAACATATAATGTGCACAGGCCCCGTTGCAGGAGGGACCATGGTAAGAATGAGTGGTGAAAACAAGGTTAATGTGATTTCATTTCTTTTGGATAAATGGCCAAAAGTGGGATCGTGGATTACATGATAGTTTTGTTTTTAATTTTTTGAGGAATCTTTATATCGTTTTCCATAGCAGAGTCATCATTTTGCATTTCTACCAGCAGTGTAAAAGAGTTATGATTTCTTCACATTGTCACATATACTTATCTTTTTTATCAAAGCTATTCTAACAAATATAAAGTGATAATGTGTTTTGATTTTCATCTCCCTGATGAATAGTGAAGTCAACCATTTTTTCATATATTTGCTTCCCAATTATATGTCATATTTGGAGAAATGTCTATGCAAGTCCTCAGCCATTTTTTAATTGAAATATTAGGGCCTTTTTGCTACTGAATTGTAGAAGGTCCTTATATATTTTGAAAAACGTGTGTGTGTGTGTGTGTGTGTGTGTGTATGTGTGTATAAAATGGTTTTCCATCAATGGTCATATGTATGTATATATGCATATATACACACACACACATACACACATATACACATATACATACACATGCACACACACTCACACATCCCCCATATAATTCTTTCACGGGCTCAGTGAAAGGTAGCATAATGGAAGAGGGTCTCTGTAATAAGGAACACTCTAGAAATGATAAACAAATTCATACATTTATTCATAAAGCAAACTTGGACCATGTATACAGTGAAATATTATTCAGCCTTTTAAAAGAAGGAAATCCTGCAATATATGATGAACTGGAAAAACTTTGAGGAAATTATGCTAAGTGAAATAAGCCAAGCACATATAGACAAATACATATAATTCCACTCTTATGAGGTATCTAAAATAGTTGAACTCATAGAAGCAGAGATTAGAGTGTTGGTTGCTAGGGACAGTGGGAAGGAGGAAATGAAAAGTTGCTAATGAAAAGGAAATGAAAAGGTGTAAAGTTTCAGTTATACAAGATGAATAAGTTCTAAGTTCTAGAGGCCTGTTGTACAACATTTTCCTCATAGTCAACAGTACTGTACTTTACACCTTAAAATCTATTAAGAGGTTAGATCTCTAAGTGTTCTTACCACAATACAAATTTTTTTAGTAAAAGAGGAAATTTCTGTAGCTAGACAAGTATGAGCAAGATTGTGGTGAGAGCTGATATTGGAAAAAGTAAAGACCTGTCTCTACACAGTCCTAGCAGATACAGTAAATAAATGTATCTTTGAGTAACTGAAAAGCTTTAAGAAAGCAGTGGCATTAGTTTTGATTTGCTTATTACAATGAGTACTTTAGTATAAGGAGAGCAGACTGGCTTCTAGAGAAAAATAGAATGGCTAGGAGATATCGCATTAAATTAAAACATGATAAAAAAGATGTAATAGCATTTTGGATTAACATAGTCACAATGGATATAAAGAAAAGTAGACAAGTAGAAGGAGATTCAGGAAATCTTTGGGACAATTTGATGATGACCTGGGAGAAATTCCCAGGATCTCTACAGATTAGTGCTTTGGAGCGTCATACTTTAACCTACAAGTAGTTACAGTATAAATAATAAACAATTCTGAAGATGGAGATAGAGGCATAAAAGCATGTGGTAGATGTACTCAGGACTAACTCATTGATTCTTGATTCTGACAGGGTTCAAGAAGAATTTGTTTTTGGGTGTGTGTGTGTGTGTGTGTGCACGCGCGTGTGTGTTTGAGATAGGGTCTCCCGCTGTCACCCAGGCTGCAGTAGCACCACATCATAGCTCCCTACAGCCTCAACCTCCCAAGCTCAAGCAATCCTCCCACCTCAGCCCTCATGAGGTAGTTGGAATCATATCCAGCTAATACTTAAGGAAAAATTTTGTAGAGATGAGGGTCTCCCTATGTTGGCCAGGCTGGTCTCTGACTCCTGGGCTCAAAGAATTCTCCTGCCTTGACTCCCCAAAGGGCTGGTATTACAGGCATAAGCCACTATGCCTGGCCTAAGGAGAAATTCTAGAAAGCGTTTGCATTTGAACTGGCCTTTAAAGGCTATAAAAGTTCCATACTAGGCAAGATGAGCAAAATGTCTATCTTAAATGTTCCTTTCTCATAAACTCTTAGTTTATGAGAAAGCATCTGCCATTTTGATTGCTCCCTTTTTTGCCCATAGGTCACCATTCTTAGTATCCTGTAATCCTCCTACCTTAACCACTGCTAACCATATCCAAGAGCGTGACTCAAAGGCTGCCTGTAATGGTTTTCCTGGAGTGTCTGGCCAAAAGCATACAAACTGGTCAGGTGCCACAGGTCTGTCTATTTTTGCATAAAGACTGTCTTTATCAATCACACTAACGTAATTAGTCACTCGTGGCTGGAAAATAGAAGCAGGGTAGAAAATAGCTCAATCATTTTAATGTTGGAGTTCTAGGGTGAGGAGGACTGGATGCCTTTTTTTTCTTTTTTCTTTTTCTTTTTTTTCTTTTTTTTTTTTTGAGACAGAGTTTCACTCTTGTTGCCCAGCCTGGAGTGCAGTGGTGTGATCTCAGCTCACAGAAACCTCTGCCTCCTGGATTCAAGCGATCCTCCTGTCTCAGCCTCCTGAGTAGCTGGGATTACAGGCACATGCCACCACTGCCGGCTAACTTTTGTAGTTTTAGTAGAGACAGGGTTTCATCATATTGGTCAGGTTAGTCTCGAACTCCTGACCTCAGGTGATCCACACGCCTGGGACTCCCAAATTGCTGGGATTATGGGTATGAGCCACTGTGCTGTCCTGGATGCCTTTTATTAGGAACCGACCAGATAGGCAGGACTTGAGAAGAGGCCTAGGTCCTAAATAACACTTCATTTCTCCAGGAGGACTGACTATGTGGAACTTCAGAATTTTTCCCATTTTCTTGCTTTTCTGACTTTGACATATGTCTATTGATTGCAACAGAGTAGCCAAATTAATTCTGAACATACAAATGAAATACTGTTTTAATAATCTCACCTGTTTCCCAGAAAATGCAAGATATTTGAGGCTTTAAAAATTGCAAAAATACTGGTCTCCTGCTTTTATTAAGTTGAAACAGTTCAATATTTTCAAATCAAAAATATATAAATGGATTTCAACATTATCATACAGTTTCAGAAATAATTTGCTAATGTGAAAATGCAGAAGTTTGATTTTTTTTCCAAAGAAATATAGAAAATAACTTTTGATGATTACTATACTAGTAACAAGAAACTTCACTATCATAATTTTCAGATTTTTTCCCTATCTACAAATGTATATTGGCAACTTCTGGTAAAACTGTTAAGTCTTAATTTTGAAGCAGACAGGTTACATCATAAGGGATTGATTCTACGTGATAAAAGACACTAGAAGTTAGTATCTTTAAAATAGTTAATAAGACCTTTGAATTTACATTTGAAATAGCTAGTATTATCACTGATTTAAATCACATGAAAATACTAAGTGGATTAGAGTGTGCAGATTCCTCCTTTCATTAGTTAAATTATTGAACCTGAGTACACAGAAGGTCCTTTGGAAAACATTCTTCTCTCAAAATTTTTACCAAAAAAGTAACACTCATTTCCACATAGTCAAATACATCAGATATTCTACTAATTCTGCTGATTTTCCAGTGGAACTGTCATTCCTGGAGTCCTCTACCCTTTGCCTTACACTGGATAGGTTAGCTCCTGTGCAGCTCTTCCTGGGACCGGCTTTGACCTTCATCGTGGGAACTGTCTTTTCCTGTCTTTTATGCAAACTATAAACCTTGCCCTTTACTTCACACCTTACATAAATATTAACTTCAAATGGATCATAGATTTACATGAAAGGATTAAAACCAAAAAGCTTCTAGAATATAACAGTAAAACTTAGTGACTTTGGTAAAGAGTTCTTTAATAGAGCATTAAAAGCATGGACTATAAACAAGAAAATGGAAAAATTAAAACTCATTGAAATTTTTAAAATGGTCTTCAAAAGATATAGTTAAGATAATTAAAAGGCAAACCACAGGCTGGGAGAAAGAATTGCAATATATATACACACACATGTATGAGATATATATATGTGCAATATGTATGTGTATACACACAAAGAAATATACCAAGAATATATAAAGAAATGTACAAATAATACATAAAATATACATATAATATATATAAAGAATATAGAAAGAAAATATGAAAAAGCCTAACTACTAGAAAATATGAAGAAAAATCATTTAAAAATGGAGGGGAACAAAAGATTTGGACACTTAAATGAAGAGATACAAACGACCCAAGAAAAGTTGTCCAATATTATTAGTTATTAGAGAAATGCAAGTTAAAACCGTAATTAGACACTACTACTGGGCCAGTGTTAATTTATTGCTTTTCAGCTGCACATTTGCCCTTCAGCACCAGCTGTGGTATTGGACTGGCTCTCTTAAGCATTCTTTCTTTACAGTGAGCAGAATGCCAACCATTCTCAGTAGACGGCATACACTGCTGGAGGAAGAGCTTCTCTTGCTGGTTCTAGCTGCTGCACAGTTGCTCAGTGGTGCAGGTGTGTGGCCGATCTGTGCTGCTCTGCTCCAGCCTTGTGTTCAGACTTTGTCATCTCTAAGCAGACCTAGAAATGTGTATCAAAATCAGGAATGATGGTAAGGGAGGCTGAGAAAACTACTGGGGTCTGGGAAAAACAGACCAGAAAAGGAAGAGCTAGGATAACAAATAGTATGTTCGAGAGGAGTAAGTGAGAGAAATATCTCATAAATTACCAGATATAAGGGATGCCTGTTCCTAATGGATTCTTGCATCTTTATGGCTATATTTCCAGTGGGCTAAAACTGTTTAAAGATCTTTAGTTAAACAAGACGGTTCAACTAATTTACTCAGATTCTTGAAGCTACCATGTGGCAGAAATTGGGTTTGATCCTAGGACTAGTAGGTTCTGAAATCTGCCAACATTACAAAGATATTTAACAAACCATATTTTATAGAATACTTATTTTACTCGATTCCAATAATTAGTCTATTGAGGAGTGTTAGGGTGAGGTTTCATGAGCAAAGTTTGGGAAATTCTGATGAAATACTGTTCTTCATTGAAATATTTTTAGGAATATACTGATTGTTATAGAGGACATATATACAACATATAACAAATACATTTCACCTCCAAAATATTTTCTGAAAAGGAATGTTTTGGGGGACTGTTTTCTGAAGAATATAATTTGGAAAGTATTGCATTACATCTTGTGACCCATTATGATGGCCTTATTAATTCTCCTTTCATGCTGTATAGGCATAGCATTATGTCCTCAAAGCAGTTTCAATAGGAAAGCCACCATTTACTTACTCTGAGAATGGGAGATGTAAATTCTTTCATTTCTGCATGATTTTGTAATACTCCAGCCTCCTATAAACAGGCAGGAGAATCAAGCTAATAATCACTGGGAAAAGAAAATCTACGTGGTTGATGGTTTCTTGAGCATGTGCTAATTGCTCTTTCTTTTGCTGCCTTACTGGATACTTTATAAAATTTATACTGAAAGCTGTAGATTTCTTCTACCTTATTGTTGCTTTATTTTTGACAGTTTCAGAGACTTCTAAGGATTTACAGGTCTCCTCCTCCTCCAATATTTTTTTTTTTTCTAAATAGAGCCACTTCTTCAGACTCTTCTGAAGGTTCTTCACGGTAGTTACTTAAGCTGGCTTGTCTATTTTCCTCTCGGTAGTTTTCAAGTGCTTAGAGATATAGTTTTAACTTATAAAATCGTTTCAAAAAGTAGTAGGTTTCAAGAGAGTTTGTAGCCCATTGAAGAGAAGTAAGAAGCAGCTCTAGAGAATGTAAACTGTATCCAATATAGAAGGTGATGGTAATATTTTAGCAATTTTGTAAGCTATTTTATTAAATAAATGCATTGGAAACAATTCTGGATATTTTTTAAAAGCATGTAATTTTACCACTTGAATTCAGTCATGATTAGTGTCTTAGGGTAATTTTTACCCTCAATGCATTTTTATCCTTATTGCTCTCTGAATTTCCTTGCAGTGTGGCATTCTGCTGCTTCACTTAAGAGCACATAAATATTTGTCCATGGTGTTTCATCTTTCCCATGAACACAACTTTAATGACTGAAGAATATTCCAGTGGTTTATTTAATTATTCCCTTTTTGAAGTATTTTAAGATTATTTTCTGTTTTTTCTCTGCAAGTACTTCTATAATAAACATATAGTATATAAAAGTCTTCCCCATATTTTGAACTCTTTGTGATAGTTTCTTATAAGTAAGATTACAGGGTCAATGGACATGAACACTTTTATGGCTCTTATGCTTATAATCAAATTGCTTTCTAAAAGGTTGTACCAATTTACAGTGCTATAACTACATATGAAAATCAGTCACTTTAGGGCCATCTTTCTATTTAGGCAATTCTCAATGATGCTAGTTTAATGCATTTCTGTATTTCCAGTTTTTAGTGGCATTATCTGTAATAGGGAATAATTAGGATATTAGTAAACAGATCACACATTCTGCTTTTGTTTCCCACCAAATCTGTATAGTACATACAGTTGACTCTTGAACATTTCAGGGGTTAGGCACACCAACTCCTCCTGCACTTTTGACTCCCCAAGAACTTACCTAATAATAGATTACTGTTAACTAAAAGCCTTAATGATAACACAAACTGTTGATTAATACATAGTTTGTATGCTATATGTATTATATACTGTATTCTTACAATGATGTAAGCTAGAGAAAAGAAAACGTTATTAAGAAAATGATAGCTTTTTTTTTTTTTTTTTTAAACTGGCAAGATGGCTGAAAAGGAACAGCTCCAGTCTGCAGCTCTCAGTAAGACCAATGCAGAGACAAATCACTGCTCAAGGAAACGAGAGAGGACACAAACAAATGGAAAAACATTCCATGCTCATGGATATTAAGAATCAGTATCGTGAAAAGAGCCATACTGCCCAAAGCAATTTACAGATTCAATGCTATCCCCATCAAGCTACCATTGACTTTCTTCACAGAACTAAAAATAGCTACTTTAAATTTCATATGGAACCAAAAAAAGAGCGCATAGAGCCAAGACAATCCTAAGCAAAAAGAGCAAAGCTGGAGGCATCATGCTACCTGACTTCAAACTATACTATAAGGCTACAGTAACCAAAACAGCATGGTACGGGTACTGAAACAGATATATAGACCAATGGAATGGAACAGAGGCCTCAGAAATAACACCACACATCTACAACCATCTGATCTTCGACAAACCTGACAAAAACAAGCAATGGGGAAATGATTCCCTATTTAATAAACGGTGCTGGGAAAATGGGCTAGCCATATGCAGAAAATGGAAACTGGACCCCTTCCTTATATCCTATACAAAAATTAATTCAAAATGAATTAAATACATAAACGTAAAATCTAAAACCATAAAAACCCTAGAAGAAAACCTAGCCAATAGTATTCAGGATGTAGGCATGGGCAAAGACTTCATAGCTAAAACACCAAAAGCAATTGCAATGAAAGCCAACATTGACAAATGGGATCTCATTAAACTAATGAGCTTCTGCTCAGCGAAAGAAACTATCATTAGAGTGAACAGGCAACCTACAGAATGGGAGAAAATTTTTGCAATCTATCCATCTGACAAAGGTCTCATGTCCAGAATCTACAAGGAACTTAAATTTACAAGAAAAAAAAACCCATCAAAAAGTGGACCAAGGATGTGAACGGACACTTCTCAAAAGAAGATATTTATGCAGCCAACAAACATGAAAAAAAGCTCATCATCCCTGGTCGTTAGAGAAGTGCAAATCAAAACCACAATGAGATACCATCTCACACCAGTTAGAATGGTGATTATTAAAAAGTTTGAAAACAACAGATCCTGGCAAGGCTGTGGAAAAATAGGAATGCTTTTATATTGTTAGTGGGAGTGTAAATTAGTTCAGCCATTGTGGAAGACAGTGTGGTGAATCCCTAAGAATCTAAAACTAGAAATACCATTTGACCCAGCAATCTCATTACTGGATATATCCCCAAAGGATTATAAATCATTCTGCAATTAAGACACATGCACATGTATGTTTACTGCTGCACTATTTACAATAGCAAAGACTTGGAACCAACCCAAATGTCCTTCAATGATAGGCTGGATAAAGAAAATATGGCACATATACACCATGGAATACTACACAGCCATAGAAAAGAATGAGTTCATGTTCTTTGCAGGGACATGGATGAAGATGAAAATCATCATCCTCAGCAAACTAACACAGGAACAGAAAACCAAGCAATGCATGTTCTCACCCGTAAGTGGGAGTTGAACAATGAGAACACATGGACATGGGGAGGGGAACATCATGCACTGAGGCCTGTCAGGGGTTCAGGGGGTCGGGGGAAAAGGGAGGGAGAGCATTAGGACAAATACCTAACTTAAGAACTAGATGACAGGTTGATAGGTGCAGCAAAATACCATGGCACATGTATACCTACGTAAAAAACTTGCACCTTCAGCACATGTATCTCAGAACTTAAAGTAAAAAAAAAATAAAAAATAAAAAATAAAAATATTATAAGGAAAAGAAAATATTAATATATTTACTATGTATTAAGTGCAAGTGGATCATCACAAAAGTCTTCCTCCTTGTCATCTTCACACTGAGTAAGCTGAAGAGGAAAAGGAACAGAGGGGGTTCATCTTTCTGTGTCAGGGTTGGCAGAAGAAAATTTATACATGAGTGGACTTGGGCAATTCAAACCCATGTTACTCAACAGTAGACTATACATTTAAAAGCAAAACATTTAACTGCCACCTCCTGCAAACTCCTCCACATGTTGGAAGAGTAGGTTTTATGTAGTATATTAGAGATGCTTTCAGGGTCCTTGAGAGTCCACACTGATTCTTTGTGAATTGCCAGGGATGGGTTCTTCCAGGTAAATTTTATGATGCTGGCTTTCTCCTTCCCAGTAATCTCATGGAAACAGATTGCTACCTGAATCAGATTCCCTCTTACAAGATCTAGAACTAAGAGATAGAAGGTCTGAGTCAGTGTACGTTTTCTCTGCAACTGAAAGTTCATAGAAATTCAGGAACTGGGGGGCATAATATACAAATGAGCTATCAGAGAGAAGGTTTCTTTGGAAAGAAACAGAGGCAAGACACACAGTATGGAAAGAGATAGAAAATGAAAGACTTCTTTGGTCCCTTTTGGCTTTCTAGATTCCACATTCAGTCCCTGGTGTCCCAGGCTATTATTCCTATATAGTATTTTATGACATAGTCAGATATTAGTTTAATAAATTTCTTTTTGCTTAAACAAACTTGAGGTACTCTTTATTACTTGTGATCAGATGATCCTTGACTCAGGCAGGCAGACAATAAACTGTGAAAGACAGTGGGTGCTTCTGCTGAGTCAACTTGCCTCCCTCTGAGTCACTCTCCCCAACCCACACCCCAGCACTGCTGCCAAGAGCCAAAGACTGGCTGCTGTTCCCTTGCCTCCTGGGACCACAAATTTTGAGTAATAATGTACACTCCATAGTTCCCTGTGAGATCAGATTGAGGCTGGAACTTCTGAAATTGCACCCTTGCTTGGTTTATTTCTATTTTCTGTCCGGCTTCTTCTTCTCCCTTACCAGTTACTTCTAGGAACATTTACCTTATAAATCAATTGTGCTTAAATCCTTGGCTACTGGTCTGTATCTGGGATAATTCCACCTAAGACAATGGTTCATCCTGCAAACACTAGGAACAGAGTACTTGTACACAATAAAGTAAATGAGCTGCCAGTTATAATTCGGCATTATTGTAAAATCAAATTAAATCTGATATGTTGAATATAAGCTAGTCTTCTTGCTAATAAGGAAATTCTATGTCATGTTTTATTGTGGGACCTGGCCAGCAGCCTGCAATGCAACAGGGTTCTTTCTTTGGTCCCAGGTGGATCAGCAGGTTGAGAAATAATAGACACACACAAGATAGTGAAAGCTGGGTCCAGGGGGGTCACTGCCTTCTGGTCCTGCGATGCTGCCAATGCACTGGATAAACTGGCATTTATTATTAAGTTTAGTGAGGGTTGGGGTGAGTTAGTGAGGGATTTAGGTTCGTTTGATTATGAGGTGAGATGGTCACATGGGGATGAAGTAATTCTTTAACATAACATCAGTATGCAGAAGTACAGTATAGAGAGATAAGAATTTACAATATAGTGTGTACATCAGCAATTTCTAACAGAGCCTTAAAACAGAAACACAGTCTATCCATAACCTATGATTAGCAAGATATTAATCAGCAGTAACAGTTGCAGCAAAAGCGGTTGCAAACAATCAATAGAAACAGGACGTGAAGCTAGACAACTGGTTAGACCAGAAATTCTCAGAAAGGAGTATGCCTTAACCCTAAAGAGACGTAGAAAAGCTGTGGCAAGATAAGAGCATTTATAACTCTATCTTATCCACATGAATGGGTGCCCCTCATGCATCTGTTTATAGGCTCTCCACAAGGGTCTCATTCCATTCCCAGAACTATCATCTGCTTTTCTGGGATAGGGATCTTGGTGACGTGAAACCTCCCTGACTGCATGTCCGTTTATAGGCTCTCTGCAGGGGGAAGCACATCACGCACTGTTGGCTCATTCTGGCAGCCCAACCTGGCATTGTCTTTACACAATCCTGCATGCAATTTTGTATTTACAATAATTAAGAGCATTTCATCTTTTATTCTGTAGCAATAGTTTCAGGAGGTCTCCCAACAGTGTTTGCATTGAAACATGTATCTGTTTGGGGACCCAGAATAATATTTGATGAATGGCACATCCTGTGTTCTGGTGTAACCTATTATGCAATCATTGTAATGTCAAACATACACTGGGTAAGAATAATATAAATAATCAGGGGCCTGCTAAGTTATTTAACTATATATTACACTATTCATAGTAAAATATTATATATACACCTTTCCTTTTAAAATTACTTTCTCATATGTCAGAACAATTCTGTACTATAAATTATTTTCCGAAGTCATAGAGCCATTGATAGTCAGTGTGGTTTAATTCAAACTCTTGGATTGTTTCTCTAAGTCATGATGCAAATTAATGAAAGTTATTTCCTGTTGTAGGTATTGTATCACAAATAATGGGTTCACCAATGAAGAACATGTTCAAAGGTTTCAAGGTAAGCTAGATAATACACGAAAAAGAGAGCACGTTCCTTGCTGTGAAAGAGCTTACAATGTAATGAAGATAGCGATTTGATTTATCTTAGTTGTATTTATTTTTGTGTTCACTTACACCATGAGTAATCTTGTATCTTTATTTGGGTAGCTTTTTTTTTTTCAAGAAATGATAGTCTGCATTAGTACGACTGAGAAGACTGATTTAATACTGTCTAATCATTAGTGTTTGATTTTAATGCATTACTATTTTCCTCCTTGGTAACAAGGCACAGTTGCATGCAAGGTTTTTATTCTCTCTTAATCCTGTAAGTCTCAGAAATACTGAATAAACCTAATCTAAGTACTTACCTAATCTTGAGTGTAGAGTCTATCCAGAAAAAAAGCTAAACTTCTACAGAAGTCTTAATTTCAATAAGTTTTTACAATTTCTTGTTGAGTCCTTATTTTCTAAACTTTAAGAGCTATGAATAAATATGGCGTCATGAAAATACAGCACTGATGAAAAGTGCCAGCTCTTACCCATGTTAAGAGAGAATGATACTTTAAGCCAAGAGCCTATTCCCTCTTTGAATCTCTCTCTGCTTTATTCTTTTAACCACAGATGCAGCCTCCTTCTTTATGCATCTTCCTCCACTTAATCTCTATTCCACCTCTGGGCCATCACTTTGAAATATACAGTATCTAGCAAAAAGGCCTCAAGAGAAGATATGATTCCTCAACATATTTTATGGGTGAATCTACAGGAGGAAGAAATAAAAATTTTTAAAAGCCCAAGATTTAATGAAAATGGGAACAAATCATAGTGGAATGCAGTTTCAGGTATGAGCTACAAGCACATTAAGGGACATTGAAGTTGAGTGTGCTTTATATTCCTAATGTCTTGAGCACACTGTGATTTAAAATAGCTATTAAAGATTATGCAAAATGTGCAAAATTAATGTGCAATGATTTTACTTTTGGTGAGTCTCCTTCTTCATTTTACCGTCCTCTGCCTTCTCACCTTAATTTCCCTATTCTGTCAGTTAGCTTGAGTTCAGACAACTTATTTGACCTTATAATGGTCAAGTTTAACTTGCTAATAGGAACTGAATGGTATAGTGAAAAGAGACAGATGCTCTGAAGTCATAAAAAAGAGTTTCAAATTCTAGCTCTGTCATATACTGTTTTTCCTTACACAAGTTGTCTCTTCAGTTATTCTGGCTTTCATACATAAGTAGGTGTAATACCCACTTGTTTGTTTTCAGTTATTGTGAGGCTTAAGTGAGATAATGCATGTAAAGCATGTAAAATGCCTTGCACAGTGCCTAAAATATAAAGTATCAATGGCTCTTTTAACAATATGATGTAATTTTTAACAATCCTTATTATTTGATTACAGATAATTCTTGGTAAAATATTCATTGTAATTAAAAATATACATATTATAAGCAAATTAAAGGAGAGGAACACATTTTCTTTGCAATTATCTCCTCTCAATTCCTTAGAGCATCTTAATCATATTGTAAGTTCCTGATAAATAAGCATCAAATTTTGAATTATGAAAAGAAATTATAAATTACATACATATGAGATTTTTAATATTTTAAGATTTTCATGAAGTCCCATTGTAAAAAGACATTAGTGAAAAAAACCTAGTGAAATCTGAGTTTAGAGTTCAGTTAAGAGTAATGTACCAATGTTGGCTTCTTAGTTGTGGCAAGTGTACTATAGAGATATACAATGGTAAAAATAGGGGGACTTGGATGAGGAATGTATGGAAACTCTGTATGATTTTTGTAACTTTTCTCTAAATCTGACATTATTCTATATAAAACACTAATTTAAAAAAAAAAAGAGTCTTCCCAACCAAAACTAAAAATCTCTAGGCACCTTCCTCAAAAGTAACTACTAAATATTTCCATCAACACACACACACACACACACACACACACACACACACACGGTGAGGTGACATCTTCAGGAAAATTCCCAAATGAGCCCTGAGGAACCATCCCTCCTTTATTACCAAACAGCCAAATAGTTATTTTTACTTCTTGTGGACAATGATGACAGGAAGGTAGATTATGATCACTCCTTTAAAGTAAGTTATGCCAGAGAAGCCTGTTGGGCCTTTTCGTCCCAGTTGTCTTCATAACTTCACTTAAGAAGATAAAAGCACATTTTTGAGTCCCTAAAGGTTTGTTTTTTTTTTTTTAGGAATTCTGCTTTTTTGTTATTTTTTTATATTTATGTCTAACTAAATAGGAACAAACTCACCCCATTTGAATGCAAAATAAAACAAGCACAAGCTGTAATAGAATTTAGCATAGGCAATGGTGTGATTGAACGTTAACAGGGGCCACCTACTCCAATTCCTGGGAAATTCAAGACATTGTCAGGACAATCAGCCACCTGTATTCCCTCCCTCCATCATGCTGGGATCAGCTCTGGTCAACCCTTCAGGTGACTTGATTTGGTTATAAGTAGTGGGCACTATTCTGTCATTTGTCAGACAGGAGTGAGTATCAAGATTAAAGCTCAGCATCAGTAAATGATTCAAAACTCTTCTTACCTATAGGAAGAAGCCTAAAATTAGAGTTTGGATTAGTTATCTGTTTTTGCTCTCTGCATTTCAGATAAACTAAAGAGTTCATGAAACCCTTTGAATATTCTCTCTTAGTGCTATAAAATTTCCATGTCATTGAGATTTGTAAATCCAAATCACATCGACCAAGCAATCCCTGACACATAGAATGCATGAGGAATATTAATTGAATAAAGAATGGTTTCAGTCAGTCTCCACTGATGGGTCTTAACTTCGTTTCTTGTCTTTTACTATTTAAACAATGCTTTAATGAACATCTGTCTATGTATCTATAAGTAGATATATGAAATTTTTGGAAAATAAATTTCTAGAAATGTAATTGCTGGATATAAGAAAATACGCATTTTCTATTTTGATAAATAGTCTAATGACTTAATTATTTCTGAAATATTTGGCAAGTTTTAAAAGAGAAATTTCTGGACCTGGCTTTAAAAGCACTTACTGAAAAATTGAATTTGGAATCCTTCATGCTAATGGAGAAGGATCATCTCTTGGATAAGTCAAAGCTGGATTACTCCTAAATCATTAGTTTGAATTTCAGATCCTTTAGTTCACATGTATGGAAGGATCTGTGTTTTGTTGTTGTTGTTGTCATTGTTTGTTTGTTTTTGAGACGGAGTGTTTTGCTCTTGTTGCCCAGGCTGGAGTTCAATGGAGTGATTTTGGCTCACCACAACCTCCGTCTCCCAGGTTCAAGAGATTCTCCTGCCTCAGCCTCCCGTGTAGCTGGGATTACAGGTGTTCACCACCATGCCTGGCTAGTTTTGTATTTTTACTAGAAACGGGGTTTCTCCATGTTGGTCAGACTGGTCTCCAACTCCCGACCTCAGGCAATCCACCTACCTTGGCCTCCCAAAATGTTGGGATTACAGGGGTAAGCCACCGCATCTGGCCGGTGCTGTTATTTTAAGCACATGTAGCAATTAAACCAAATACAAATATTATCTATGCTAGTCATAACTCCAGGAAACCTCGTAAATAGCCTCTGTACTCAAAATTTTCTCCTGCAAGCCATATGATGTTGTAGATATACAGCTTTGCTTTCTACATTCATGTAAAGCACCAGATTAATTGGCAGCAGAATTCCTTATTTACTTATAATTTTCTTTGACCAATGCTGTTTAGTCTGGTGGTTAAGAGTATGAAATTTGGGGAGGCCAGACCTAAGGTGAATTATCATCTTTATCACATAACTAGCTATGTGACCTTGGAAGTTACTAAATTTCTCCATCTTTAAAATGAGGATAATAATGTTTATGTCATAGTTTTAATGTAAAAAGTAAATGAGATTATATGTATGTATACACAGACATATGATGGCTGTTGATAGTGCTAAGTATATAATCAGTGCTTAGTAAAGAGTAATTATTATTTTTGAGCACTCGTAGGACTTTTAAATACAAGAGTATAATTTTTGTTTCTCCAGCAAAACACGTCTGAGAGAGTTTGGGATCACCTTTAGTGTTGTAGAACTAACATGATAAATGCTTAATAAATCTCTCTCATCTCCCCAAAAGCTTCAGTTTCTCTGAAGTATTCTCTTCTGGACTAAACAATTGTTTTTGTTTGTTTGTTTGTTTGTTTGTTTCAAAATAAAATGAAAAGCAGAAGCACAGAAATGACAATATTTTTTAGATACGTCTGCCATTTAAACAATACATTAAATATTGGCATTGAGTCTTCCTACATGTGTAAACAAAATACACAAATGAAAGGCAGAGTTAACAAATTTGAAGAACTGCCTTGGGGTCATTTCAAAGACAGTACCATGTGGTTATGAATGTTTTTTGGATTAGTACATCAGTGCAAAGTCCATGACAGCAAGCTGGAAAAAGTCTATAGCTTGGTAGCTGCCAGTCATGAAGGTTGCTGGAGATTCCTCCCGGTAATCTGATGTGAGTCTGGTACCTGTGTAATACTGAAAAGGAACTTTGAACTACATCCTCCACATTAGGAGTCTATTTGATATCCAGAGTATTCTGCTGGATCAGGACATTTGCAAACCTGTGCTGAATTTAGAGCCTCTGCTTACAAAGTTCTTTCCTTGATTTTTTGTGTTTGTTTGTTTCTTTTAAATATATATTCCCATAAGAGGTGAGCTTTTCTTGATTATAATAGAAAACTGATATATTTCTCCCCTCTGGGAACCCTCTAAGCACTAAAAGGACTTCAAAGTATGCTGACAAGCATTTACTTATGCTATATCTATTTTTTCCTAAGACAAATAATACCATGCATATGAAAAGCAGTATGGATTTTCAGAGTATTTTATAATGCTTAAATACCTCACTTTTTCCCCATGCTGTTCTCAAGGAACATTAAAGAGTTATTATTTTATCCATGGTACAATTGAGTACAACTGAGGATTGGAGAGAATGGATTAACTTTCCCTAATAATAATACATGCTATAAATAATAATAATACAGCCTGGCGCGGGGTGGCTAAAGTCTGTTACCCCAGCACTTTGGGAGGCTGAGGCAGGCGGATCACTAGGTCAGGAGTTTGAGACCAGCCTGGCCAACATGGCGAAACCCCGTCTCTACTAAAAATACAAAAATTAGCCAGGCGTGGTGGCCGGCGCCTGTCATCCCAGCTACTCGGGAGGCTGAGGCAGAAGAATTGCTTGAACCTGGGAGGCAAAGGTTGCAGTGAGCCGAGATCGTGCCGTTGCACTCCAGCCTAGGTGACAACAGCAAGACTCCATCTCAAATAATAATAATAATGATAATAATAATAATACTCTTGAACATTCTTGTTGCTTTGCAAAGTGCTTTCAGTTATTATTTATTTGATTCTGGGTGTCAATATTTTGGAGTGGATATTTCAAAATATAATTCCTTTTATACATTCCGGTGAGGACGTTACCTTTCTAGACTCATCATTCTCCATCTCTTCCCCTCTCACTGATCTCTGCTACATTTAGACCTAAATCTGGGGGCCTCAGGCTTGTGTTTTTGCATATTGTGTTTTCCTGGCTTAGGGATCCTTCCACTCTTGAATAAATGTCAACTCTGTGAGGTTTACACTGAACACACTGTTCAGATCTCCCCTAAGCACTCTCCACTTCTCTTTCTTTTCTCCTTACTACTGACATGTACTCTATTTTACTTACCTATTTGCTTATCTAACGTTTGCAGAAGTTAAGTCTCTTGAAGACAGAAATCTCTTTGATTTTTCACCTCTGTGTTTTAGTACTTTCAGATTTATGTACATAGTTGGTTAGTACATGTTTTTGAAAGAAATTATCCTTCTTTCCCCCCATAACCCCAACACATATATCAGGCCCAGCGTATACATCACTATTCCCTCATTTCCTTAAGACTATATTATGCAATTCACTGATTTTCCCTGGGGTATACTCTGCATTCCCCATTATAGAGATTACAAAGTTGTCTTTACACCTTCCTCCCTCCTAAAACAGCAAAAGTCTGGTTCACCTATTCCTCCGGTATCTACCAAAATGTCCAGTATCTAGCAATACCTTAACACATATTTGATAAATGATTGAATGATTGAATGAAGGTCAGGTTCCATCAAATGGTTGCAATAGGACTTGAGAACAGATGTGATGCCAATGCTTGTGTTTTCTTCATTATCTTACTTGACTCCTGGGGTGGTCCCGTGTTCTTTCTGTGATGGTTCTTATGGCTCCTCTTAATCTGCTTCCTTTCCCATGGGATAAAACGGTAAAGGAAGGACAGGAGCTATAGAAACAGCTGCTTCTAAGTGCATCAGATTGTGTTTCCTATATGTAAGACTTGGAAGGGACTCTAAAGTTGTGTCTTTATTTAGTAGGGCTGAAGAAATGTAACACTGAATAAATGCACATTGCACATTAAATCTCATTTAGTTTTTGCATATAGCTTCGGAGGTAGTCATTACTATTCCCATTTTGTAAGTTAGAGTGCTAAGGCTCAGGGAATTTTTTAATTTGCTAAAGGTAACAGCAGTAATGGTAGTGTGAGGATCAAACCCAGGTCTATCTAATTCTAGAGCTCTCACTCTTTTCCATGATTACAACTTGTTGCCTCCTTAGAGGTATTCTACAGATAACACATTTTCTTTTTTTATTTGTTTTGGCTCAGAATCCCACTTTTACACTTTAATCATATTTGTTAATTTCAGTTGAGGAAAAATACCAATAGGAATATACCATCTTTTTATAAAACTTCAATTTACTTTTTGTATTTACTGATTTATCTATTCCTCTGAGTTGTTCCGCCAAGGTACCTGGTTGAAATGTAACCATCAATTAACAGCAGAGTGTATCTAGGAGCTTGGGTTTATGTGAATAATAGGAGTGGAAAGGGGACATACTTGAGAGACAGGATTTGATGGAAAATATAGGAAAGGAAAATGAAAGAAAACATCTACAATGTCAACTAATCATGAACACAGGAAGCTTCTTAAAGGCAAGTGAGAACTCTAAGGGTTGAGCTTGGGGGTTGGAATCAAAAGAGGGAATGCAGGGGAGCCAACACTTTTCTCTTTCTTTTTTTAAAAATAAAACTACATTTGATGAGTCATCTTTCTTACATTGATTTTGATATTTTTTAAGATGGAGCTCTAGTATAACAAGTATGAGTGGCAACTTAAAAGGATGAAACTAAATGGTAATATTCCATTCTTCCAGCAACAATATTACCATTCCATTTTTCTTCACTTTTACATATTATACCATAGTTAATTACATGTATTTTCACTAATTATTCTAAATTACCTTGATATATATGAACATCAAGCCAAAAATAAATAATCTTAATAGAAGAATATAATTCCTTCTGACATAGTGCGGAAATGCCAATATTAATAATCTTAAGGAGAACTATAAGATTCTTGGAAAAATCCATTGACCAACTCTTGACTGGTAAATGATTGAACCTTGATATATATGAACATCAAGCCAAAAATAAATAATCTTAATAGAAGAATATAATTCCTTCTGACATAGTGCGGAAATGCCAATATTAATAATCTTAAGGAGAACTATAAGATTCTTGGAAAAATCCATTGACCAACTCTTGACTGGTAA
Organism: Macaca fascicularis; assembly: GCF_037993035.2. NCBI lineage: Eukaryota > Metazoa > Chordata > Mammalia > Primates > Cercopithecidae > Macaca > Macaca fascicularis. Next base: position 52,915,911 of record NC_088390.1, read on the forward strand.
ATGATTGACTCGGGTTGTCTGCAGAGATTCCTCAACTCAGTCTGTTCACCAAATATATATGAACAAAAATAGGTCAAATACTTAACAAAGTTGTGGTCCAAAGTTTTAGAGTAACCTTGTACTGTTAGCCTCTATATCACCCTTGTCTCCAATAAGATCTGGCCCTATTCTATACAATTTCAAATCAAGTTTTAGGAACACAGAAATAAATGTGGTGGCCATAACCTGAAAGCCAGCTTAGGTTAGTTTCAGCAGTGAGAATTGAATGTTTAATTTGATGAAATGTGAGGAAAAGCATTAGAAGGCGTTCCTCATTCTTGTTAGTTCTTTATCTTATATTTGGTATTGAGATGTCCCGACTCCAGGCAGTTAAGTGCAGGTTTTGAGCCATTGGGAATAACGACTAGGTAAACCGCATGCAGCCTGGGACAGGGTATCTATCATTTTAACAATGACACCTTGTGACCTGGACCTCAGAAACATTTTCTGCGGCACAACAGAAAAGCTCTAAAAGTTGATTGCGTTCTGCCTGCCTTTCTGATGAATTGCTGCTCTCTGCTTCTTTATCACATACCTAACTTTGGATTCAAGCTTTTTTTTTATCTTCATCTTTTCAAGGTTTTGTGGTCAAACTTTCAATGTCTTTACTTCTTGGAAACTATTTCTCTCATGCCACCAACTTCAACCATTTTCAGTGATGGTGTATTTAGCTCCCCACCCTCAATTAGAGACCTCTCGTGTATTGAATTCAGACTATCATAGAGAAGGACACTTATCTTTTGCCACCTGTCTTCTTGTAACTTATATGATTCTTTGATACCTTTATCTAGTCTTTGGAGGCTAATCATTCAGACCCCAACACTTTGGGGAAATAAGAGCCAATAGTCAAAGTAAAGAGGCACCCTAATAACAACTGATTCACGACAATGTACAATACTTCAACACACATTTGTTAACATCATTTTTCTAAAAACCAGAGCTAATAGATAAATAAGTAGTCTTAGGGGTATACAACTCTAGCCACTTGCTGCATGGTTCTCATCCTCCATGCTTAGTGATAGTACTTCCTTTCCATCATAACCTAGTCTTAGGGTAAGAGTTAATATTGCTTTAAACATCTATGTGTTCCCTGTAAGAGATGGTTTTAATTTTTTTGATAGTTCTGTTCTACTCTTTTAGTTTGTTTATGCAGCAAACATTGTTTGTTCATCATGAAAAGCCACCATCGCAGCTGCAGGAGTATACCAGTAAACAAAACAGGCAGGTTTTTGCTCATGTTAAGTGTTGAAAATCCACAATGACAACAGAGGGAAAAAACTACAAAAGAGAAGACTACAAAGGGGGAAAATCAATGTAATATAAAAGGAAACAATACGAGATTTTTTATTTTTTTCTCTTAAGGCCAGCCAAATTTAGCAGTGGGTGATGGGGGTGGAATTGTATTCTTGACGTAATAGACAGAAAATGCCATCTTGAGGAAGTAATATTTAGGTTGTGAGTTAAAATGGATATATATGTTCTTTAGGTGAAAGAGGGTATGCAGGATAGAGAGAAGCACCTTTAAGGCATAGCAACAATTGAGATAAGAGCCTCTTGAACAATGAATACCAGCCTGCATTCATTTCTCATAAGTGTGTGTCTAAGGCCATAAATCCCTTCCTTGGAGAGAGGCAATTTGCATCCACCTCAAAGTTGAATATCTGTCTCTTACTGGAGCTTTGAGGGGAGGTAAAGTATGACATTTTTTATGTCATCTGTGCCCCAGATTGGGAATACAACATACCACCTTCTCAGGAACTGGAATCGAGATATAAGGAAATGAACATGTCAAATAGTAGGAAGATTAATACAAAGTCAAGACATACAGGTTAATTCAAACTGGAATGTTAGTCCAGTACCTTCTACGTACTACTCCATGAACCTCCAAGATGAACAATATGATGTATTAATCAATCAGGTCTATGATGCACCCTAAACTGCTTTACTCATTTCTAGGTAGGAAAACAGTGGTTTTACATGAGTATAGAATGAGGTTCATTTGAAGTCTCCGATGATCACAAAGGGGATTGTTTCCCAGCTTGGGAAACCTTCTATCAAAAGTAGCACATGAAAAAGTAGCAAGGCATTGGAACATTTCAGGAAGAGGAGACTAGAGAGGAGAGAGTATAATTAACAGTATCCAAGGAATCCAAGAAGCAGTACATGAAAAGGAAAGCATTAAGGGAAGGTTGTTTTTTTTCTGGAAGTTTTGGAATTCCATTAAGTGGACTACTATCTTCTGTGGTCATGGGCAAATTTGTCCTGCAGCACAAGGACAATTTGTAGTTTCTGTGACTTTAAGGACATATGCCACCATACTATATCATTTTTGACCTCGAACAAATTTGAGGCTTATGGAATTTTCAAATTTCTTCTCTAGGATCAATTTTATTTGCCTTAATTACTTCTTAACAGCTTTGTGTTCCCCCCTGAAACGAAGTGAAATTATTCCCCAATTACCACAAGAAGAGCTTTGCTTTCTTTTTACTCCCAGACTTCTGTTACCTCTCAGCTGAAATACTGAGCACTGTTGCTACTAAAGAATTAATTTTTCTTGCGGGAAGATTTGTCATTTAGTTATTTCTTTGTAACAACTGAAAGGTAGTTTGCTATGGGCTTAGCCCTTCACCACCAACCAGCCATTCCCATGTGAAGTGGAGTATTGTGTGCTAGAAAGGCCAGGAAATACCCATGCCAGTGCCTCTGTTGGCACAGCAAGGGGCTCCATCATTTTCTGTTCATTTCTGTGAAGCCATTTCACAGAGTGACAGATCTCTGATAAGGGCCAGAATCTAGTGACCTTCTTCTCTGATGCTATCAATCATGTGTACTAGAGTTAGGTGGCAATTCCATTCTCAGGAATGGTGAGCGGAGTCTGTTAATGAATTTTGGCACTGTGCTGTAACCACCAGAGTCACTGAATATGACAAAACTTCTGAGCTGTGTGAGTTAAAGGGAAAAGCCTACCCATGTGAATAACCCATGTTTTTCTTTCCTCCACTGCAAAGAGTTTGCTAATTTCCTAAGCACAAAGCAAGTTTAATTAAAGCCAGCGAAGCAGGGGAATGCCACAGTTCGTTGCATTTTTATGTGGCTCACATCGCTGGAGCCAGGCAAAATATGAAATGTGATAATATAAGCTTTGTTTGGTAAACAGTCTCACTCACTCCAAACACTTACTTCAATCCCGGGGGCACTTTAAAGGATTTACTGAGTAGTGCTCTGGCTCTTCTTCCTCTTTGTAGTCCCCAGTCTTTCTGATGTATTAACAACCACACTCTGTTTCCAAGGAGCATAAAGCAGAAGCAAAACTCAACAGGGAATTGCCTCTGCACTTGTCATTGGCAGAACTGTGGGCTGTGTCTTTCCAGCAATGGCTTCTCCCTGGCTTAAGTAGAGAGGTGATTCAGAATTTTGATTCAGGATTCCCACACCTGCTCTCATGCCTGGTCAACAGTGATTGCTGTTTACAAAGAAGTCTTTTTTTTTTTAAGTAGTAGCAGTAGTACTTATCCATTTGGAGAGAAAATCCTTTTTTTTAAGCTTAGAAAATGATAAAGTTAATTCATGCTTGCTTTCATAGCATTCCGTAGAAACTGGGTTTGAAAAGATAAAATGTAATGGAAGTTTCAATTTATCATTCTATTTTATACTATACATTTCTACATGAAACATTTTTAAATTTTTAATGGCATCGTATATCTATGGGAACTCAGAATTTTTATTAATAACTTATTTTTCATTGAGTTTGGAAGTGAGTGACTTTTGCACATCTAGGTCGTATTCAAAAACCAACTAATTCAGACATTGATGAATTAAATTATAATGAATATTTACTGAATGCTGGCTGTGTGTTAGACACTATTATTACAGACTGCTAAGATTCAGCAGTTAAAACAGCTCCTCATCGAGCTTATATTCTAATGGGGAGATAGACAATAAACAAAATAATGTGTTATGCAGGGAAATGAATGAGGGAGTGTGACAGAGGTGCTGAGCTTAATGGTTGCATCTTTAAACACGTTGGACAGACAAATCCATGCTGAGAAGGTGGTATATTTATAAAGCCTTACTGAAGTTAATGATAGAGCCACGGAGATATCTGGAGGAAGCACTGTCCAAGCAGATAGAAACAGCCAGTTCTTGCCCTCATGCAGGAACCCTGCAGTCAGGTTTAAGTTCTGGGACCTGTGCGGAGGCCCGTGGGCCTGGGCAAAGTGAATGTTATAGGCTAAATTTTGTCCCTCCATAAATTCACGTGATATCTTAACACCCAGTATGTCAGAGTGCCACTTTATTTGGAAACAAGGTCTTTAAAGAGTTAGTTAAGTATAAATGAGTTCAATAGGCTGGGCCCTAATCCTATACTGAAACCTTGACCTCAAACTTCTAGCCTTCAGAACTGTGAGAAAATAAATTACTGTGTCTAAGCCACCTCGTCTGTGGTAATAGGGAGCATGATGGAAAGTGGTCAAATTCTGGATCTATGTTAAAGGCAGAGCTGATACAATTTGCCTACAGACAAGGTGAAGAGTATAAGAGACAGGAAGGAATCCGTCAAACAAGAGGATCACTGGCATGCCACCAGTGCCACATGGCACAGATATAGAGCTTATGGGAGATGATCTTACAAGCTGGGAATTAGCAGAGCACTTGCTGTTTATTGAACTCTTATTCTTCCACAGCATAGGCCAAACATAGATGTCCTGTATGTACCAAGATTCCAACAGAAAGAGTCTGTTTTATCTAACAGGCTGGATAGAAAACTGAAGACTCTGAAAGTCAGAAGGGGCTTCAACCCCACAATTGTTCTTACTGTATCTTCTGGCCGTATTAATCCTGACATAGACAGAGACTCCTGTTCTAGACTTAGTCAATTCAATTTTATCTCCCAGGAATTAAAAGTCTTAAATGGAAAGGAGGAATGTAAGGCTGTTGGGGCAGATTACCATACAGTGAGACCCTGGAAAGACTGTCCCTGGGTTTCTGCTGCTGAGTCTCTCAAAGCTTCTCTAGTTCTTAGGCTTCCATTAGCTAGTTCAGCTTTCCTTTGATTCTGTGAATCACCTCACTATCCTTCTCACAAGTAAACTTTTATTCAAATAAGCCAGAGCTCATTTCTGATGTTTACAATCCAAGATGCCTGGGACACTGGACACATAATAATGTGGTCATTCTGATCTGTGCCACAGTTAATTCCTAACAGCAATCTATCTTAAATCTCATTTTGACTCTGACTTAACCTTAATTGTAAGAAAGAAGCTAACCCACTTGGAGGTATTCAACAAACCAAATTAAATTATTCATCCAGTTCTCTCTGGAATCATTTTATATGTGAGAGCCTTTTGGTAATCTTTTATAAGTGTGAGTAAGCATTGGAGCTGCGTTTTACCAAACCCTTCTACATGGATGATGTTATAATGCAGTTTTCCTTAAATACGATGTATTTAATAATGTTACTGTTGATTTTAAAACACATTAAAAATCCATCAGAGTATTAATGTTTGCAACGCTGAAAACAAGAAGTATTTTACAAATGGGTCATAGTTCTTTTTCTACCTTCTTTCACTGCCAAATGTATAAAATGCAAGGTGTAAACTTGTGGACTCTGGTTTATAAATGCTTTCTCTCCTAGTTTGTTATTTACATACTATAATTATTTCAGGCTCTCTTCAAACTCCTGAAACTACACATTTGAAAATAAACAAACAAATTGATTTTCCTTTATGCTCTTTGACACTATCAATCACCACATCCTGTAAATTTATTTTCCTGTGACTTCAATGTATTATTATTTCAGCTTTCTGATCATAAACACAGTTTTTCACTATTTACTTACATTTCCAATAATGAAAGTCTTTCAATTATAGTGATTCCTGTATTCTGTAATTTTCAATGTTCTATAAACATGGGGCTTGGTGGGAGTCCCCTAATATTATAGTACAATCACTCACCAGGGGTGGGTAAATGGCACAAGTGAGAACAAAGAAATTCTCCCAGACATTCAGAAAATGTGAGACCATTTATTTTGTCCTAATTTCAGACCTGAGAGCATACAATTTCAGGAACTATGAAGGGGATTTCTGCTCCTAGATTCCTGCAATCAGAATAGTTTTGATGAATACTCATTTCCTTTAGATCAGAGAAGTGACAAGAAAGTACATCCATATATACTTGACATTGTGGTTATAGAAACAATTTATGGAGAAGAAGAGAGGCATGAGCTGGGGTGATACCCCTGAGAGTTATCTACTACATACTCACAATTAGGGAGATACATTTTAAGACTATTACTTGTTTTGGAAGAAATTTACAATTAAGGGAAAAATTCAGTCAGGGGAGCAAATATCCTTGAGTTTCTTTGATGAAGTCAGAGTTACACCAAATCTCCTCATGAGTCTCTTAAAATCTCCCCAAAGCAGTCTTTCTCAATCCTGTGATACTGATGTAGGTATTCAATTTTGATCATCTATCTCAGTAGGTAGTCAAAATTTGTTTTTTGTAATAAATATCAAAATTTTTATTTGATTTACCCTTTTGATTTATTTTAAAAAGAATAAACACAAGAAAAACAGTTATGGTAAGAATAAAATACTTTTGAATATGGTTTGGGGTATATTTGACTACAATGTTAACTTGCTGTATTTTGCCAACTTTATAAAATGCTATGTTACACAATATATAAGTTAAATTTATTGATACATATGTCAGTACTATTTTCTTTAAAGAAGTTTTATAGGTTGCTTGGCAAAGCCTATAAAGTAAATGTTCCAGTTTGACCTTGCTATCAGTCAAACACTCAATAGAATTATCATAAAGACATTTTTATAAAGATATAAAATACAAAGGAATAAGGAATGTGGGAGAGAAGATAACAATCATAAAATTTTGGAAGCTGAACAGCAAACAGGCAAAGGATAACCCATATAGCAGGCACCCAATAATGAAATTTCCAACTAGAAATCAGAGAATGGCAGAATCCTCAATAAGCACAATGCCAGTAGCACTAAGTGCCTTTAATATTGACCTGTGCTTATTGATAATGTGCGGATGAAGTTCCTGATCCCCTTTTCAACGTTAGTCAGGCTGAATCAGTTTAGGTCACTTATTTCATCCCACAGATGTGTTATTTCAGTACTTCCGCACACTCAAGATAGGCTGTGTTAAACTCAAGATAGGCTGTGTTAAACTCAGGATATAAAAATAAGAGTGTCTCACTCTCTTTGATCAAGTATCTGCTAGATGGCTTGGTACGTGTTTTACCCTTCAGCCTCACTAGATGCTTAGACTGTGGTCAGTTATGTATTTTCCAAGACTCTCATGATGGTGCCACTGACATCTCCTAAAAGATTCTAATCTCCTGTGAGTCCACATCTAAAAAGTTGTGAGATGCCCTTTTCTCACAAAGATAATCTGTGTCTACCACTTAGGGTTTCAAACCTAATAACATACTATTCATTTTTTATTTTGTTTTATTTTATTATTTTTTTTAATTTTATAATTTTATATTTTATTTTATTTTATTTATTTATTTTTTATTATTATTATACTTTAAGTTCTAGGGTACATGTGCATAACGTGCAGGTTTGTTACATATGTACACTTGTGCCATGTTGGTGTGCTGCACCCATCAACTCGTCAGCACCCATCAACTCATCATTTACATCAGGTATAGACACATACTTGTATGTATTTATATAGTACAGTGTGATGCTTTGATATATTTATACATTGTGTAATGATCAAATCAGGGTAATTAGCATATCCATCACTTCAAACACTGGCCATTTGTGATGAGAACATTTGAAATTCTCTTTTCTAGATATTTTGAAATATATAATACATTATTATTAATTGCAGTCACTGTACTGTATAATAGAATACCAGAACTTATTTCTCCTATTTAACTGTAACTTTGCTAAGTTATACTATTTTACACTTAATTCTTATTAGATTAACTTTTTCAAATTCCACAAGCAATATTGTGTGGTATTTGTCCTTTGGTACTTGTTTTATTTCACTTATACTAATGTTCTCTAGCCTCTTCCATGTTGTAAAAACAGAATTTCATGCTTTTATATGGCTAGCTTTCCACTGTGCATAGATACCACATTTTTTGTATCTATTCATCCATCAGTGAACACTGATTCCAGGTCTTGGTTATTGTGAATAGTGCTTCAATAAATATGGGAATATGGATATATCTTTTACACACTGATTTCCTTTGAATGTGCACCCAATATTGGGATTAGTGAATCATATGGTAGTTTCATTTTTAATTCTTTGAGAAACCCATATACTGTTGTACATGATGACTGCAGTAATTTGTATTCCCACCAACAGTGTGTGAGTTCTGCTTTCTCCATATTCTGGTCAGCATTTGTTGTTTTCAGCCATTTATTTCAGGGTGAGATAATATCTCATTATGGTTTTGATTTGCATTTCCCTGAGAATTAGTGATTTGAGCATTTAAAAACATATAACTGTTGGCCCATTTGTATATCTTTTTAAAAAAATGTCTAAAGTCTTTACCCCATTTATAAAATGGAACAACTTGTTTGCTTTTGAATTGTTTGAGTTTCTTATATATATTGGATATTAACCTCTTGTCAGACACATAGTTTGTAATTATTTTCTCCAATTCTGCAGGTTATCTCTTCACTCTCTTAATTGTTTCCTTTGCTGTACAAAAGCTTTTTAGTTTAGTGGAATTCTGTTTGTCTATGTTTGCTTTTGTTGCCAGGGCTTTTGAGGTCTTATACAAAAATTCCTTGCTCAGACAAATGTTATGAAGTGTTTACCTATTTTCTTCTAGTAGTTTCAGGTCTTACATTTAGAGTTTTAATTTATTTTGAGTTGATATTTGCATATGATGGAAGATAGAGGTCTAGTTTTATTCTTCTGCACGTGAACATCCATTTATCTCAGCATAATTCATTGAAGATACAGCCCTTTTCCTAACATGTGTTTTTGGCACCTTTGTTGAAAATTAGTGTAATATAAATGTATGGATCTATTTCTGGGTTTTCAGATATGTTCACTTGGTCTGTGTGTCTGTTTTAATGGCTATGCCACAATGGTTTTGTTATTGTAACTTTGTAGGCTATTTTGAAGTCAGATAATGTGATGACACCAGTTTTGCTCATTTTGCTCCAGACTGTGTTGAATATTCAGGGTCTTTTCTGGTTCTATACAAATTTTAGGATTGTTTCTTCCATTTCTGTGTAGAATGCCATTCATTTATTGATAGAGATTGCATTGACTGTGTTGACTGCTTTGGGCAGCATGGACATTTTAACCTTAATCCTCCTCCTTCATGAACATGAGATATCCTTTCATTTACTTGTATTCTCTTCAATTTCTTTCATTAATGCTTTATAGTTTTCATTGTAGATATTTTTTACCTCCTTGCTTAAATGTATTCCTAAGTATTTTATTCATTCATTCATTCATTCATTCATTCATTCATTAGCTATTATAAATGACACTGTTTTCTTGATCTTTAAAAAAAATATTTTTCTGTCAGAGTGTAGAAGCACCGCTGATCTTTGTATTTTAATTTTATATCCTACAACTTTACTGAATTTGTTTACTAGTTTTAATAATTTTTGTAGACTCTTTAGAGTCTTCTGTATATAAGATCATGTCCTTATCGACAATTTAACTTCCTCCTTTCCAATTTGTATGCCCTTTATTTATTTCTCTTGCCTAATTACTCTGGCTAGGAGTTCCAGAATTGTGTTGAATGGAAGTAGTGATAATGGTAAGTGATAGGTTATTGTTTAAGATCTTTCTACTTTTTTATTTAGTTTGCTATAAACTCTCCTCTTAGAACTGCTTTGGCTCTATTGCACAGGTTTTGATATATTGTGTTTCCATTTTCATTGTGTCTAAAATTTTTAATTAAAAAAAATATATATTTATTGATCTGTTGGTTGTTCATGAGCATGATGTTTAATTTTCATGTGTTTGTACAGTTTACAAAGTTCCTGCTGTTACTGATTTCTAATTTTATTTTATTGTGGATATAAAAAATACTTGAAATGATTTTAATTTTTAAGAAATTGCTAAGATTTATTTTGTGACCTAGCATATGATCTATCCTAGAGAATGTTCCACATGTTATTGAGAAGAATGTGTATTCTTCAGCTGTTGGATAGAATGTTCTGCAAATGTTTGTTAGGCCTATTTGGTCTAGAGTACACTTTAATGTTTCTTTGTTGATTTTCTCTCTGTATGAGCTGTTTATTGCTGAAATTGGGATGTCAAAATTCCCTACTATCACAGTCTGTCTCTCCCATTCTGTCTATTAATATTTGCTTTTTATATGTAGGTGCTCTGATGTTGAATCCATTTATATTTAAATTTATTATATCTTCTTGCTACATTGACACCTTTATCATTATATAATGGCCTTTTTTTCTTTTATTACAGTTTATGACATAAAGTCTATTTTACTTAATATGGGTATAGCCACTCCTGCTCTTTTTGGTTTTCATGTGCATAAGTTGCCTTTTTTCAACCTTTAACTTTCCCTATATCTGTGTGCTAACAGGTAAAGTGAGTCTTTTTCAGGCAGCATATGGTTTGGTACTGTGTTTCTAAAACAAAACAAAATGGAACAGAACAACATTCAGCCAATTTATGTCTGTTAATGGCAGAATTTAATCAACTTACATTCAATGTAATTATATGTAGAAAAGAAATTACTACTGCTATTTTGTCACTTGTTTTCTAGTTGTTTTGTAGATCCTTTCCTGGTTTCTTCCTCTCTCACTGTCCTCACTCATAGTTAAGTAATTGTCCCTGGTAATATGTTTTGATTCTTTGATTTTTCTTTTTAGTGTATCTCTTACAGATTTTTGCTTTGTGATTGCCATGAAGCTTACAATAGCATCTTATAGTTTGAAGAAGTTATTTTAACCTGTTAACAACTTACCAAAGAAAATAAACAAAAACCTGTATACTTAACTTCATCTTCTCCTCACATTTTGAATTCTTGATGTCATAATTTACAACTCTTTATATAGACTATTTCTTAAATTATTGTAGTTATTTTTTAAAATAATTTTGTCTTTCAGTCCTTATGGTAAAATTATAAGTGGTTTATACACCATGATTACGGTACTATAGTTCCTGAATTTTTCTCTACTATTACTTCTATAAATAAGTTTTATAACTTTATGTGTTTCCTGGTTACACATTAGCATTTTATTCTGATTTTGAATAATTTCCTTCAGCATTTCTTGTATAACAGGGCTAGTGTTGATGAATTCCCCCAGCATTTGTTTGTCTGGGAAAGTTTGTCTCTTTTTCGTTTCTAAAGGATACCTTTGCTAGGTACAGTATTCTTAGTTAGCAGGGTTTTTTTTTTTCTTTTTCTTTTTTTGGTACACTAAATATATCATCTCACTCTCACCTTGCCTACAATGTTTCTGCTGAGAACCCTGATGCCAGGCATACTTGATCTGCCTTAGATGTTATTTAATTTCTCTTGTTGCCTTCAGGGTTCTCCTTGTTTTTGAAACTTGAGAATTTAATTATAAAATGTGTTGCGATAATCATATTTTGGCTCATTTTGATTGGTGACCTTTGACCTTCCTCTGCCTAAATATTTACCTCTTTTTTTTTTTCATTTTTGATTGGTTTTCTGTTGTTATTTCTTTCAATAATCTATCTACCCCTTATTCTTTTTTTTACTCCCTCTTGAACTCCAGTGACCTGAATATTTGCTTGCTTGATGCTATACTGTAGATCTCACAATGTTTCTTCATTCTTTTTCATTAATATTTCTTTTTACTCCTCTGACTATATATTTTCAAATAACCCAATGTCAAGCTCACTGATTCTGTCTTCTGCTTAATTCTGCTGTTGATTCTCTCTACTGCATTTTTCACTTTATTCATTGTGTTTTGTAGCACCACAATATCTGATTGATTATTTTCATTATTTAAATTTGTGTATTTTATAAATTTCTGAATTGTTTCTCTGTGTTTTGCTGAAGTTCACTAAGATTCTGATATGGTTTGGCTGTGTCCCCACCCAAATCTCATCTTGATTTGGAGTTCCCCAAATCCTCATGTGTCATAGGAGGGTGACAGTGGGAAGTGATTGAATCATGGGGGCAGTGACCCCCATATTGTTCTAGTGATAGTGAGTTCTCACAGGATCTGTTGGTTTTATAAGGGGCTTTTCCCCTCTTCGCTTGGCATTGCTCCTTCCTGCTGCCATGTGATGAAGGACATGTTTGCTTATGCTTCCATCATGATTGTAAGTTTCCTGTGGCTTCCCTAGCCATGCTAAACTATGAGTCAATTAAACCTCTTTTCTTTATAAATTACTCAGTCTGGATACACCTCTATCAGCAGCATGAGAATGGACTAATAGTAAACTGGTACCACAGAGACTGGGGTGCTGCTGTAAAAATACCTGAAAATGTGGAAGTGACTTTGGAACTGGGTAAAGGGCAAAGGTTGGAATGGTTTGGAGGGCTCAGAAGAAGACAGAAAAATGTGGAAAAGTTTGGAACTTCCTAGAGATTTGGAAGGCTCAGAAGACAGGAAGATGTGGGAAAGTTTGGAACTTCCCAGAGACTTGTTAAATTGCTTTGACAAGTCTGATTGTAATATCAGTAAAATGCTGATAGTAATATGAACAATGAAGTCCAAGCTGAGGTGGTCTCAGATGGAGATGAGGAATTTGGGAACTGGAGCAAAGGTGACTCTTGTTATGCTTCAGCAAAGAGATTGGCAGCATTTTGCCTCTGCCCTACAGATCTTTGAAACTTTGAACTTGAGAGAGATGATTTAGGGTATCTGGAGGAAGAAATTTCTAAGCAATAAAACATTCAAGAGGAAGCAGAGCATAAAAATTTGGAAAATTTGCAGCCTGTCAATGCAATAAAAAAGAAAAACCCATTTTCTGAGATGTTCAAACTGGCTGCAGAAATTTACATAACTAGTGAGACAAATGTTAATTGCCAAGACAATGGGGAAAATGTCTCCAGGGTATGTCAGAGACTTTCATGGCAGCCCCTCCCATCACAGGCCCAGAGACCTCAGAGGAAAAAAAAATGGCTTTGTGGTCTGGGCCCACAGCCCTTCTGCTATATGCAGTCTTGGGACATCGTGCCCTACATCCCAGCTGCTTCAGCTCTAGCTGTGGCTAAATCAAGCCAACTTACAGCTCATGCCATTTCTTCAGAGGGTGCAAGCCCCAAGCATTGGCAGTTTAGACATGGTGTTGGGCCTGCGGGTGCAGAGAAGTCAGGAATTGAGGTTTGGAAACCTCTGCCTAGATTTCAGAGAATGTATGGAAATACCTGGATGCCCAGGCAGAAGTTTGCAGCAGGGGTGCAGCCTTCATGTCTGCTAGGGCAGTGTGGAACGAAAATGTGGGATGGGAGCCCCCACACTGAGTCTTCACTGGAGTAATGCCTAGTGGAGCTGTGTGAAGAGGGCCACCATCCTCCAGACCCCAGAATGGTAGATCCACTGACAACTTCCACTGTGCACCTGGAAAAGCCTCCAGACACTCAATGCCAGCCCATGAAAGCAGCTGGGAGGGTGGCTGTACCTTGCAAATCCATAGTCAGAGCTGCACAAGGCCATGAGAACCTGTCTTTTGCATCAGCATACCCTGGATGTGAGACATGGAGTCAAAGGAGATCATTTTGGACTTTTCAGGTTTAATGGCTGCCAATTGGATTTTGGACTTGCATGTGGCTGGTAGGCCCTTTGTTTTGGCCAATGTCTCCCATTTGGAATGGGTGTATTTACCCAATGCCATTACCCTCATTGTATCTAGGAAGTAACTAACTTGCTTTTGAGTTTACAGGCTCATAGGTGGAAGGAACTTTCCTTGTCTCAAGTGACACTTTGGACTTGGACTTGTGAGTTAATAATGGAATGAGTTCAGACTTTGGGGGACTGTTGGGAAGGCATTATTGTGTTTTAAAATATGGGAATATGAGATTTGGGAGGGACCAGCATCACAACAATATAGTTTGGCTGTGTCCCCACCGAAATCTCATCTTGAATTGTAGTTCCCATAATCCCCACATGTTGTGGAAGGGACCTGGTGGGAGGTAATTGAATCATGAGGGCAGTTACCCCTATGCTGTTCTCATGATAGTGAGTGAGTTCTCATGAGATCTGATGGTTTTATAAGGGGCTTTTTCCACTTTGCTCAGCACTTCTCTCTCTTGCCACCATGTGAAGAAGGATGTGTTTGCTTCCCCTTCCACCATGATTGCAAGTTTCCTGAGGCTTCTACAGTCCCACTGAACTGTGAATCAATTAAACCTCTTTCCTTTATAAATTACCCAGTCTTGGGTCCATGTTTATTAGCAGTGTGAGAACGAATTAATACAGCTTCCTTAATGCAATTGTTTTAAATTTCTTGTCCGGAATATAGCACATCTCCATCTATTTAGGTTCAATCACTGGCATCTTATCTTGTCTCTTTCATGAGGTCATAATTTCCTGATTATTCCTAATACTTGTGGCCATATACTAGTGTTGGTGCATTGAAGAATTAGGAATTTACTCCAATGTGTGCAGTCTGGTTTGTTTGTGCCTGTCTTTCTTCTGTGGGCTCGTCCAGAAATCTCAGAGGCTGAATATTGTCAAATCCCATGACTGTTGCCACTTTCTCAGCCCTAGAAGAAAACCTAAACCCAGGTTCACCTCAAATCTTGTGAGGGCTCCAAGGTTAGTGTGATGACTTGGGCTGTAGGTACCTGGGGTAGACCCAAGGAAGGATCATACTCAGGCTGTGTGGAAAAGCTGGCTAGGGACCTGAGCCTGGAAGCCTGTCTTGTTGGCAAAGACAACAAACTTTCTCGGAAGTTCTCTTCACAGGTAAGATAATCCTCTGACTGAAGTCAGAGGGGTTGTAGCCAAGATTGGACTTTATCAGAACATGCAGTGGGATAGAAGTTGGTGAGACTTCTCAGTAGCCTATATGCGTGCACTTCTAAGCAGTTTTCTGCACTGATGGAGCAGTTCCCCAACTGTAGTGAGAGAGGCTGGAGCTGAGACTGGGCCCTCTCAGAATCTGCTGTGGGATGGGGACCAGCAAGCACACCCCTGTGTCCCCAGCAGGGGTGCATCCCTAGCAGCTCCCCACATAGGTGGTACAGCTTCCTAACTGCAGTGAGAGAGGCCAGAGATGAGACTGAAGTCTCTCAGAATCTGCTTTGAGATAGAGGCTGCTGTGCTTATCCTGTAGTCTCAGATGGGTCAATAATTTCCAGGCTACAAGATATGAGTGAGTCTTCCTCTGAATTCTTGTGTGGGCAGTAATAAGCTGGGACCATGGCTGAGGGGAGCAGAGTTGAGTTACTAACAGACTTTCAGGTCTGTTGCTGAGACTCATGTCAGCGGGCAGACAAGCCTTTCTGCCAAGGCACTAGTGTGAAAGATTCTTCCTGGACCTTTTTGCAGATGGTTCTGATTGCAGGTTATAAGCCAGACATGACTGTAGCCAAACCATGTATGGGTTTGAACTCAGGAGCAAGATCAGCAGGTCTGCTACCTGGGGACTGGTCTGCACACTCAAAATGACCTCCCTAAGTTTTGGGCTCCACTGGGATTTCACAGCCTCGTACCTGAATCTCCAAGCTCCCTCAGAGAGAACTTCATCTGTGGATGAGTGCAAGATTCTTCTTGTGAGGGCATATGAGCATGTGACCTATTCTGCCATCTTGGTGACATCCTCTTAATATATTCTTTAAGGATGTAGAGGTGGGTGGCAAACTTATTTTAAAAATTAAGTAACAATAGTCAAGATAGTGAATGCCTCTGAGAAGTTTGGAATGGAGACAGATGCTACTGAAGAGGATCACCAGGGGGTTCTAAATCCCTAGAATTATACTATTTCTTAACCTGGATTACTATTTCACTCAACTGGGTGGTGAGTGCTTGTATTATTGTTATTCTTGAAACTATAAATTTATGTGTTAAGTAGTCTTACCTCTATATGCTATGTTTTAAATGTTTTTAAAAGTTGTAATAAAAATGAGCAAACATTTAATGTACTAATATGGAGCAATCCCCACCATATATTTTTACATGATAACTGCAGAATGCAAAAAAAGAGATTAAAAGTATGCCAGTCTTGAAAAAGTGTGGGATAGTAGGAGTTAGTGCTTATGTGCTTGAATATACATAGGTGTCTCTGAAAAGATACACAAGTCAATGCTAACACAGATTACCTGAAAAAGGCTTTTCATTGCAAATTCTTTAGTACTTTTTGAATTTTGAACCCTGTGAATGTATTTTCCAATAATGATTTTTTTCAAAACACAAAAAATTTAGCATAAGGGGAATTTAGGTATAAATATCCCCTTTTTAATATGTATTTTCTAAAATAAGTAGATGCTCTCAGAATCATTTTCACTGGCGATCATTTTCTTTTTCTGAAAACATGATTATGGCCACCATTATATTGAGGACTTCTTACATGCGAGTTTGAGCTTAAGATATGGTCGATGCATTAATTTTTCCCCTTCTCACTCACATTCTTCCAATTGTACAATAGCTGCTATCATCTGTCCTCTGCACATAGGCAAAACTGCAAGGTAGTCTATATTTTATTTTTGTTGTTGTTGTTTTTTGTTTTTTTTAAGAGACGGAGTCTTGCTCTGTTGCCCAGGCTGGAGTGCAGTGGCACGATCTAGGCTCACTGCAAGCTCCGCCTCCCAGGTTCACCCTCCATTCTTCTGCCTCAGCCTCCCTAGTAGCTGGGACTATAGGTGACTGCCACCACACCTGGCTAATTTTTGTATTTTTAGTAGAGACGGGGTTTCACCATGTTAGCCAGGATGGTCTCAATCTCCTGACCTCGTGATCCATCTGCCTCGGCCTCCCAAAGTGCTGGGATTACAGGCATGAGCCACCATACCTGGCCAACGTAGCCTATATTTTGTTAATGGAGGTAGGCTGACTATTGTCCATAGACTGTACTGTGAACAAGACTCTCATGACCATTTTCACTCAGCAGGCTTTGTATTACGAATGAATGTGAAACTGAACCTTTCTCACTTAACTTTTTGCAGGATTTTTGTAGGGTTGGAGAAATGTTATCATTGCCAGTCTATTCAAGAGTTTCTTTTTCCTCTAATATCATGTCAATAACACAGAAAAATCTGAAGCTTATGTATTGTGGCATGATACTAGGTTACTTAAGGGTGTATGTATGTTAGTTAAGCTCATGTATTGTGGCAAGATACCCACTAGGTTACTTAAGGGTGTATGTCCACTGCTTGAACTCTGAAGCTTGGGCAGTGAGCTAAGGCTATGGTGTTCAACCAAGGAGCAGGTATGCCTGAGAACCCAAACATCCTGGAAAATGTATGAGAATCTACCAAAAAAACAGCCTCATCAGTCAACACACAGTAGGCAAACATCTAGAAAATTAGCTTAAAAACAGTTTTGAGATGGGAGTCAGTGTGGATCTCTACAACTGTCCTGTGACCATCCAGGAGTGCCCAAATGTAAGTCCTAATAAACTCATCTGTTCATCAGGCTGAACTTGTCTGAGTCAGTCTTTGGTCTCTTGGCTCCTTCCCGGTTTGGTGGGGAACATTACAGTCTTAAGCTTTTCTTGTAACAATTGGCATCACGAATAGAACCACAGATGAGTCAGTGTGGAGGGAATCCTGAGGTGGTCGGCAACATGCATGTGAAATGCAGTTGAACCCAACTGCTCAACTGCTGTGAGCTGATATGTGAGTACAGGAATGCTCAGAAAATGCCAGTGGGGACTGAGCATCTATTATAAATATTTAATAGCTAATATATCAAAGTATGATAAGAACAGCAAACACACTGTTTTTGCAGTTAAGTCTAGCTACCGAGAAATAGAGCAGAGCAGAAATGCGAGAAAGGATTGAAACTCCAACAGAAGGTCAAAGGCATGCTGGGTTTTCTAGGACCTCAGCTGGTTACGTATTATGGCTCATTTTTGTGTACATTTTAACACTGATGAGCAAATTACAACAAGAAAAGTTCGGAGCTTAAATGGTTAAGCTGCAACTATAGAGTTAAGTAGACGCTTCTAAAGTTCTCTATTTCTCTCTTTCATTTCCTGCCTTCTTTGAATATGCTATTATTAAGCTACTTGTGTGGAGAAAAACTCACTAATTCAAGGCCATTTTGGGATTTCTTTTTTCTTATACGGTTTGGCCAATTCTAACTGAAATGTACATGTTAAAAATCATTTGAAATCGAGGGAAACAAAGAGTAAAACAGGTTTTCATAATCAAGCTTCTATAGAAATTTCTCTATCCAAGATTTTGGTCCACAGACTTCATAGAATGACCTATCAGAGCAAACAAATTTAGCCATATTTTCAGATCTCAATTATGTCAGAAATAATCTGGATCCAGAAATCTTTGTAAAATAAAGAATTTGTGGTGGTGTCTCATGTCTAGAGTTCCAAGGTAAAAGCTACCGGATCTTTGTTTGTCTGTACACAAGTATTATATTTTTATGTTTTGTATGTGTATTATGTTACATATTGTATCTATCATACTACCAAATGACTTATAAGTACATGAGTACCTATAAATTATGTCCAAATTTTTAAGTACATGTTAATTCAGTAATTTTTAATAAACAATCTGGCTTTAAAATTATTAGTAAAAGAAAAATGTCTTCAGAATAGTCAACATAAATTTTTTCTGGTTTTACTGATTAGAGTTTTATATTGGCCTCAGCTAAATATTATAAAGTGTCAGAGTTTGAAATAAAGGTTATGAATATAATTATCCAAGACCAGAATAATCTTCGTTTTTGTGATTTTTTGATAAGTAAAACTAATTCAATATTTTTAGTCCAATTAAATTAGCTAAAGTTTCTGAGTTACTGCCAAAATACCTATGTGTTTAAGGACCTTTCTTAAATAAACACCTGATATTCACAGGTTATGACAATGATTAACTGAAAAATAACTTGAAATGATGACTAGTTTTGTCTATTGTCTTCGTTCTCATGAGTAATCTAGGTAAACTTCTAAATATAAACAAATTGAGTAAATATAAATGAGATAAATGCCAGTAGGTAGAAGTTTTGTGTGGTTTAAAATCTTAAAATTGTTTTAAGTACTAAGTACGTGTCTGGGTCATTTCAAATTTTAAAAAGGTTATGATATGGGACATTGGTGACACTTCTGAAATCATTAACCGAAAATATAGAGCGGGTGATCCTTAATTTGGAAAATATCCATACTGTGAATGACTTGGCTAATGCCTTTTCCAGTTTTCCTTTTGCAAAAGTGTAAGAGGACCAGTTTGCTTTTACTTAAAAAGACCAACAATAGGCTTTCCAGGTGCTACCACAAGGGTACCTGTACAGCCCCACCATCTGTCATGGTGCAGTTGCACCAGAGGGTGCCATGAAGACTGACAGAGGGCAGCTGGTCTCGGTTGTGCTTTTTTTATTTTATTATGATTACTTTTTTAAATGAAGTCTCACTGTTGTCAGACAGGCTGGAGTTCAATGGCACGATCTCAGCTAACTGCAGCCTCCACCTCCCAGGTTCCAGCAATTCTCCTGCCTCAGCCTCTCAAGTAGCTGAGATTACAGGCACCCCCAACCACAATTAGCTTGGTTAATTTTTGTATTTTTAGTAGAGATGAAGTTTCACCATTTTAGCCAGGCTAGTCTCGAACTCCTGACCTCAGGTTATCCACCTTCCTTGGCCTCCCAAAGTGCTGAGATTACAGGCATGAGCCACTGCACCTGGCCCCAGTTGGGCTTCTTAATGGAGATCCAAGAGCCTTACAATATCAACATGCAGCAGTACCAGCACCAGCTGGAGAGATCATCATGCAGGTAGCATGAACAAGCCCCAGAACTTATCAATTAGCTATTACCCCTACTTCTGTGGAGGGAAGCTAGTACTGTACGCCAGGCCTCAAGCCCACAGTGGCCACCCCAGTAGGGCCAATGGATACAAATTCAATGCTACTGATGTTAAAATAAATATACCCATGATGGTCCTCACTAAACACTCGTGTTTATACCCATAGGCTGTTGTTCTTGGTACCCATGGCAGCTGGTAACACCTTTTATTGGACTGGGCTGCAAATATTGCAGCAGTCAACAACCAGTCTGATTGTTGCATATATGAATACCTTTCTCTATCAAATGATGATGGTATGCCTTAGAATATTCTGCCTTTCTCTCTACAGAGCTGGAATAACTGGCTAAACAACACCTAAAATACAACCTGGGCTCACTGGGCATTGTTTCCACCTGGAGGCCTGACAGGCAACTCAATGGAGAACAAACAACATGTGCCCTTATAGGTGCTACCTGTTGTGCCTGTATCCCAGACAAAGAAAATTATAATGTCATAAATGCTTTAAATCATTTGTCAACTCAGATCCATGATATAACCAATTAGGTCTCTTTGACTCGTTCTCAAATTAGTTATGCACCTTACCTAGTCATTGGAGTTATGCTTTGCTAACAGGCATCATAATGGTAGTTAGTTTCAGCTTTTCATGCTGTTATATAGGATATAGGTGTAGCCTGTACACACAAGCCATGGCTATACATTATAAGCACATATAGTTCTTTCCCTTATATGCTGCTCAGGGACACTCACATAAGATTGGCAAAAAAATATAAGAGCTGGGGAACAGGACGGATTGTAGTATGATGGGCCTCCCACCAGGTTACTTAAGAGTGAATGTCTGCTGTCTGAACCCTGAAGGTTTGGCAGTCAACCACGGCCATGGTGTCCAACAGAGGGGTAGGTTTCCCTGAGAACCTAAACATTCCAGAAAATATATGAGAACCTACCAAGGAAAAGAGTCTCAGTCTCATCACTCAAACACAGTAGGCAAAGAGGCAGAGACAGAGATAGAAAATTAGCTTAAAAGCAGTTTAGAGATAGGAAATGGCACAGATCTCTACAGCTGTACTGATGTCATCCAAGAGTATATGTAAGCCCTAATAAACTCATCTCTTCATCAAGTTAGGCTTTTCTAAGTCATACTTTGGTCTCTTGGCTCCTTCCCAGTTTGGTAGGGGACACGGTAGTCCCAATTTTTTTTCTCACAATAGCTCAGAGATATTGATTATTAGAAAAGAAAGAGACTCTAGCCATCAATGTTTTGAATGCTTGTAAACATTCTTCATTTCTCTATTTGATAATCTCATGTCATTTTAATCAGGAATTGTACATGCAAATCATTCTGTTTTAAGATAATTGAAATTCCAAACTAAATTCATGCTGTGAAATAATGAGCACTTCTAAAATTGTCTGAACATAATAGAACTTCAATAATTTAAGATTAGTTGGACTGGTCAAAATAGAGTGAGAAAGCACACAACAGCAAAACAATCTAAATTGGCAAGGTAGTTTAGTATTTACATTGAGAGTGTGGGCTGTGAATGAGACAGGCCTGGCTTCTAATCCTGTCATTTCCATGTGCTAGATATCTGATTTTTGCAAGATTTTATAATGCTATAAGCATAGGGGTCTTAATGTATAAGATGCCTATTTGTTCTATGCAACAAAAAGAACAAGGGTAAACAGTCTAATGTTGTCAAGAAATGTAGCTTTGGTAGAAAGGGATTTCAATACAATTCAACATCCCTTCATATTAAAAAAAAACTCAAAAAAATAGGCATTGAAGGAACATACTTCAAAATAGTAAGAGCCATCTATAAAACAAACAAACAAACAAACAAAAAACCACAACCAGTATCATGCTGAATGTGCAAAAGCGGGAAGCATTCCCTTTGACAATTGGCACAACACAGGATACCCTTTCTCACCACTCCTGTTCAACATAATACTAGAAGTCCTAGCCAGAGCAATCAGGCAAAAGAAAGAAAGAAAAGGCACCCAAATAGGAGGAGAGGAAGTCAAACTATCTCTGTTTGTAGACAATATGAAACTATTACCTAGAAAATTCTGTAGTCAGCCTTGTGCAAAAGCTCTTTGATCTGACAAACAACTTCCCCAAAGTTTCAGGGTATAAAAGCATTGCACAAAAATCACTAGCATTCCTATACACCAACAACATCCAATCTAAGAGCCAAAGGAAGAATGCAATCCCATTCATAGTAGCCACAAAAAAGAATAAAATACCTAACCAGGTACTTTATTAACAGCTAACCAAGGAGGTGAAAGATCGCTACAATGAGAACTACAAAACACTGCTCAAAGAAATCAGAGATGACACGAAGAAAGGGAAAAACATTTCATATTCATGAATAGGAAGAATCAGCATTGTTAAAAAGGGAATACGGTCCAAAAGCAATTTACAGACTCAATGTTATTCCTATAAAATTATCAATGACATTCTTCACAGATAGATAAATATTTTTTAGAAAAAAATATTTCAAAATTTATGTGGAATCAGAAAGGAGCTCTAATAGCCAAGGCAATTCTAAGCAAAAAGAACAAAGCTGAAGGAATCACATTACCAAACTTTAAACTATACTACAAGGCTACGGTAACAAAAGCAGCATAGTACTGGTATAAAAACAGACACATAGACCCATGTAATACAGAGCCCAGAAGTAATGCCACCTCCTAAAATCATCTGATCTCCACAAAGCTGACAAAAGCAAGAAATAGGGAAAGGATTCCCTATTAAATAAATGGTGCTAAAATAACTGGCTAGCCATATTCAGAAGATTGAAATTGAACCCCTTCCCTAAACTATCTATAAAAATCAATTCAGACCCCTTCCTTAAACTATATATATATATATATAGTTTTTATATGTATAAACTACATATAAATATATAGTTTTTATATGTATAAACTACATATAAATATATATAGTTTTTATATGTATAAACTATATATATATATAAAAATTCACGAAGGATGATAGACAAATATAAAACCTAAAACTATGAAAACTCTGGAAGATAACCTAGGAAACACCATTCTGTACATAGGACCTGGCAAAGATTTCATGATGATGATTCCAAAATGAATTGCAACAAAAGCAAAAATTGACAAAAGGGACTTGATTAAATTAAAGACCTTTTACACATCAAAAGAAATTATCAACAGCGTAGACAGTCTACAGAATGGAAAAAAATATTTGTAGATTATGCATTTGACAAAAGCCTGATATCCAGAATCCATGAGAATTTAAATAAATGTATAAGCAAAAAACAACCCCATTAAAAAGTGGGCAAAGGACATGGAACAGACACTTTTCAAAAGAAGACATACATGCAGCCGACAAGCATATGAAAACATGCTCAACATCACTAATCATTAGAGCAACGCAAATCAAAACCAAAATGAAATACTGATGTGGTTTGGCTCTGTGTCCTCACTCAAACCTCATGTTGAATTGTGAGCCTGAGGGTTGGAGGTCGGGCCTAGTGGGAGGTGATTGGATCAGGGCGACAGATTTCCTCTTGCTGTTCTCATGATAGTGAGTGAGCTCTCATGAGATCCAATTGTTTAAGAGTGTGTAGTGTGACCCCTTCATTCTCTCTCTCCTGCTCCACCATGATAAGATGTGCTTGCTTCACCTTCATCTTCTGCCATGATTTTAAATGTCCTGAGGCCTCCCAGGCATACTTCCTATATAGCCTGTGGAATGGTGAGTCAATTAAACCTCTTTTCTTCATATATTACCCAGTCTCAGGTATTTCTTTATAGTAGTATCAGAATGGACTAATACAGATACCATCTCACATTAGTCAGAATGGCTATTATTTAAAGTCAAAAACTGACAAATACTGGCAAGGTTGTGGAGAAAAAAAGAACGGTTATACACTGTTGGTGGCAATGTAAATTAGTTCAGCCATTTTGGAAAGTGGTTTTGTTATTTCGCAAAGAACTTAAAACAGAATTGCCATTTAACCCATCAATTCCATTATTGGGTATATACTTAAAGAAATATTAATTGTTCTACCATAGAGACATGGGCATTTGTATGTTCATGGCACTCTTCACAATAGTAAAGACACGGAATAAACCTAAATGCCATCAACAGTAGACTGGATAAAGGAATTGTGTTACATATGCACCATGGAATACTATGCAGCTATAAAAAAGAATGAGATCATGTCTTTTGCAGCAGCAGATGGAGGTGGAGGCCATTATACTAAGCAAACTAATAGAGACACAGAAAAACCAAATATCACATATTCTCACTCATAAGTGGGAGCTAAACATACAGTACATATGGACACAAAGAAGGGAGCAACAGACGCCAGGTCCTACTCGAGGGTGGAGGGTGGGAAGAAGGTAAGGACTGAAACACCACCTTTGGGTACTATGCTGATTACCTGTATGACAAAATAATCTGCACACCAAACTCCTAGAATGCTCAATTTATCTATATAAAAAACTTGCACATGAACTGCTAAACCTAAAATAAAAGTAAAAAAAAAAAGTTAAATTAAAAATTAAATGATGGACACATTGGGAACTAAAATTAAATTCACAAATGTGATTTTTCTGAGAGTCCTGTTAGAAAGATGACAAAAGAGCTTTTATTTTTTATCATTTCCTGGTGTAAATTATATGATGTTCAAAAAAGAGGCTATTGAGAAATATCTTTGGAGATTTATAAAAGAAAGTAAAAGTATCAAGCCTGTAATCCCAGCACTTTGGGAGGCCGAGATGGGTGAATCACGAGTTCAGGAGATCAAGACCATCCTGGCTAACACGGTGAAACCCCGTCTCCACTAAAAAAATACAAAAAACTAGCCGGGCAAGGTGGCGGGCGCCTGTAGTCCCAGCTATTCGGGAGGCTAAGGCAGGAGAATGGCGTAAACCCGGGAGGCGGAGCTTGCAGTGAGCTGAGATCCGGCCACTGCACTCCAGCCTGGGCGACAGAGCGAGACTCCGTCTCAAAAAAAAAAAAAAAAAAAAAAAAAAGAAAGTAAAAATAATAAAGCAATAAAAGAGAAAGTGCAATATTCCTATACATAATCAAATAAAACCAGAAAATAATCTCAGCCATAGAAAACACAATCTGCCAATGAAGAATAAAGGAAAGAAAACTCTCCTTTAAATAACCTTGGCACAATTTTTAAAATACATTATAAAAGTAGGCCGGGCGCGGTGGCTCACTCCTGTAATCCCAGCACTTTGGGAGGCCGAGGCAGGCGGATCACGAGGTCAAGAGATCGAGACCATCCTGGCTAACACGGTGAAACCCCGTCTCTACTAAAAAATACAAAAAATTAGCTGGGCGAGGTGGCGGGCGCCTGTAGTCCCAGCTACTCAGGAGGCTGAGGCAGGAGAATGGCCTGAACCCAGGAGGCGGAGCTTGCAGTGAGCTGAGATCCGGCCACTGCACTCCAGCCTGGGAGACACAGCGAGACTCCGTCTCAAAAAAAAAGAAAAAAAAAAGTTACAGTACTAGTTGATTTATAGGTACAGTCTCATTGCTTCCTCACCATAATTGTATGAGTTCGGTATTATTATTGTCACTATCATTATTCTCTGAGTTTTAGACAAATTAGTTATGTATGCATGGTTACACAACTCATTAGTCTAACTCCAGGGTCCCTACTCTTAATCACTAAACCGAACTTGAAAACAATAAAATAACCAACATGGTGAATGGCCACAAAAGTTATCTCTTACTTATAAAATATTTATATATACAATTTTAATTTTATTGTAGAGTTGAAAAGATAGTGCAGAGAATGTCCATATGCCCTCCCCCCAGCGTCCTGTAATACTAACAATGTACCCAATCTTGATAATTTTAGAAAAAGTAAACAATTAACATTGGTTTGTTGTTATTCATTAAGCTGCAGACCTTATTTGGACTTTACTAGTACTTCCACTAATATCGTTTTTATGTTCCAGCATCCAATTCAGGGTACCATGTTACATTTAGTAATAATGTCTCCTTTTCTCCTGCAATTCCTAATAGTTTTTCAGTTTGTCTTTATTTTTAGTGTCATGTTAGAAAAGTACTGTGCACGCATATTATACAATAACTCTCAATTTCAGTTTATCTGATTTTTTATTATGATTAGACTGAAATTATGAAAATTTCTGGAAAATATCACAGAGATGAAGTACCTTTTCATTGCATTTTATCAGGTGATACAAGATATCTATGTGACTAATTACTAGTGATACTAATCTTTATAATTAGTGATAAGGGTAAAATAGTATCTTCCTATTTTTTCCATTGCAGAGTTACTTTTATAATCTTTTCACACTCTGTGTGTTAAAAGTGAGTCATTATATCTAGTCCACACTGAAGAGAATGATAATTACTCTGTTACTTCTGAAAGAAGAAATATTAAGAATTTGTAAACATGTTAAAAACCCCATAGTAATTAATATCTTGAGAGAAAGAGATGCTTAGAGGCGATGTAACCATCCTATTTTCCTTCACCAGTCACCCATTAATTTCAGCATTTATCAATGGGTTTTGCCTGCAACAGTTAGAACTGTTGTTATAATGGTGATTTTCTTTTCTCTTATTCTTTCTACTTTTATTAGTTGAAATTCTTCTTTATGGAAGATGTGTCCTTTCTCCTCCCTGCCCCATTTCTTTCTTTCTTTAATTATTTAATTATATGAGTATGATCTTGTGCGTTTTTTTTTTTTATTATTATTCTTTGGGTAATAGTCCAACATTACCATTATTTATCTTGTTGCTCAAATTGTTCCAACTTTAGACTTTGGGTGCTCTTTCAGGTTGGGTTCTGCACCTTTCAATAAGTCCTCATTTTTTTCCCCAGTTGTTCACTTTCTGGAATTAAAAGATATAATAGTTTCATCTTGTATTTTCCCATCCCAACTCTAGAATCAGCCATTTTTCCAAAAAGTCTAAGTTCCTGTTCTCAGAGAAATAATACTTAGAAGCCAAAATTGAGTTGTTGGGTATGCTTGTTACTACTGAGGTATCATTATTTTTAGGCCCTTTCAGTAGACAGAGGTAAAAAATATGTGCATCGCTACTAACGTATGTATACACACAGATCTTTATTTCTTTACATGACTGTTCATACCGCTATCTCCAATTATATTACAGCCACCATAAAGTTTTATTGTCGTTTCCTCCCTTGCTCATTTAATAATTTAGTTATCTTACAGTGAGAAACCTGGCTCTTATGTATAACTTATTTACTTATTTATTTAAACTTATACGCATTTAAGGTAGTTTCAGAATGCTAACCCTGTGGGAAACACATTTTCCAACTAGATCGTTTTTTTTATTATCAACCTTGAAATATCTAGTCAAACACTTTTTCAAAGTTATTTAGTTTGTCTTTTCCTCCCCACCCCCTTCAGCGAGGTTACATCAAACATTTGCAAATGTTTGTTTTCTATCTGGGATCTGTCTTGACATTACTGGCTCACTGGGTCTTTTTTTTTTTAATTTTTAATATTTTAAATTTATTTTCTTTTGTTTTCCTCAAAAGATGGAATCTCTATCTGTTGCCCAGGCTGGAGTGTAGTGGCATGATCTCAGCTCACTGCAAGCTCCACCTCCCGGGTTCACGCCACTCTCCTGCCTCAGCCTCCTAAGTAACTGGGACTACAGGCACCCACTACCACGCCCGGCTAATTTTTTGTATTTTCAGTAGAGACGAGGGTTCACTATGTTAGCCAGGATGGTCTCGATCTCCTGACCTCGTGATCTGCCCACCTCAGCCTCCCAAAGTGCTGGGATTACAGGCGTGAGCCACCGCGCCCAGCCTGTTTTGTTTTTTAATTTTAATTACAGTAAAATTCAGTCTTTGTAGACTGTTATTTACATTTGAGAACTTTATCACAGTATTTTTTTCTGCTTCCACATTACTGCGGGTTGTGTATCTCTTTTTTCCTTTCATGTTTTGAGAGACTCATCATCTCTCACCTCTGAATGTCCAAACCCTATAAGCCTCTTCCTCGGCGGGAACTCTCATAGTGAACATTTCAAGTGATAAATCAGTTTCCCTCAAAATTTTAAAACAATTGAAGATAACTATAAGTATCTGTTATAGCTGTGTAAGAGCTTTGTTATTAAATAGACTGTGTTAGAAGAACTTCTTGCCTCTCTCTCTCTTTTTTTTTTTGAGATGAAGTCTGGCTCTGTCACCCAGGCTGGAGTGCAGTGGTATGATCTGGGCTCACTGCAGCCTCCGCCTCCGAGTTCAAACAATTCTCCCTCCCTCAGCCTCCTGAGTAGCTGAAATTACAGGTGTGCACCACCATGGCTGGCTAATGTTTGTGTTTTTAGTAGAGACAGGGTTTTGCCATGTTGGCCGGGCTGGTCTCGAACTCCTGACCACAGATGATCCACCCACCTCAGCCTCTCAAAGAGCTGGGATTACAGGCATGAGCCACTGCACCTGGCCTTCTTGGCTTCATCATACTCCCTGTATTCACTTTAGCATCTGCCTTGGAGGATTGTTGGATTTTGAGAGCAGATACTGACCAGTCATTTTTTCCAGAAAAATGCAGCCTGTGAGCCAAGATTGCACCATACAC
The DNA here is from genome assembly GCF_037993035.2 of Macaca fascicularis. Lineage (NCBI taxonomy): Eukaryota > Metazoa > Chordata > Mammalia > Primates > Cercopithecidae > Macaca > Macaca fascicularis. The sequence continues at coordinate 52,944,396 of NC_088390.1, forward strand.
TCCAGCCTGGGCAACAAGAATGAAACTCCATCTCAAAAAAAAAAAAAAAAGAAAGAAAGAAAAAGTAAAGAAAAAAGAAAGAAGAAAAGAAAAGAAAAGAGAAAAGAAAAAACTGCAGCCTGGATTAATCCCATCAAGTGCATTAGGACCCGGACCCCAGGAGCATATCCAAGTCTCCAGGCTTAACCTAGGCCTACACTGATGTTCGTGTTTTTCATGGAAGTGACAGCAAGAGGAGGAAACACATGTCGTTAAGTCTCTAACAGATAAAGAGTCTAAAATGGGATGGCACATGCTCAGAGACATTTCTCTATTCTCACTAATCAAATAAGACACTCCATAAGAAACAGTAAGGAAGGGGTCCAAAGTAGCACATTGTGTGTCTACAACACTGATCCTCATTGAGATGAGGAGTATTAGAAACTGACCCCATTTAGAAACTTAAAGACTAAGAGCTAAGCATTCATCTATTGTGTTATATTTTAGAATTGGTATGTAATTGGTATGTTTTGAGCAGAACAACCAAAACCACAGCTAACATCCTGTGTGTTAAAAATTTGTAAGATAATATACTAACAACGTCACATGAATTATCTCATTTAATTCTCATTTAATATATTTTTTGTTTTTAAAATATATTATCTGCATTTTACCAATGATAGAACTGAAGCATAGATAGGTTAAATGACTTGACTAAGGTTCTTTTACTTTTTTTTCTTCTTCTTTTTTTTTTTTTTTTTTTTTTTTTTTTTGAGAAGGAGTATTGCTCTGTCACCCACGCTGGAGTGCAATGGCGCGATCTCTATCTCGGCTCACTGCAAGCTACCCCCTCCAGGGTTCACTCCATTCTCTGGCCTCAGCCTCCTGAGTAGCTGGGACTACAGGTGCCCATCACCACGCCCATCTAATTTTTGTATTTTTAGTAGAGACAGGGTTTCACTGCATTCCCAGGATGGTCTCGATCTCCTGACCTCAGATGATCCGCCTGCCTCGGCCTCCCAAAGTGTTGGGATTACATGGGTGAGCCACCGTGCCCGGCCTTTGCTAATGTTCTCAACTCGAAAGTGGTAATCAATACTGTAGCTCTGCATCCTGACTTTAGAGCCTGAACCAACATGCCTCTTCCTTAAAACGGGAAGCACCCTATAAAACGTTTTCTCTTCTAGGTCCCCATTTTTTTTTCTCAATAAACCACTTTTCTCTCAAACAGTCACCTACAACCTCTATTTTTGCCCTCTGCAAATGCTGGCTTATGTTCCCTCGTTCCTTGATTTTAGCACTTAGTTTATTATTTTGCCCTCTCTGCTTACATTCTAAGTCTGTGATTTCCTCATCTGCTGGAATTATCTTCCTCATACATGGGCTAAAAAGCCTGTCGCTTCCATGACCTTTTCGTGCTCAGTGATAGCTTTTCTTCCATTTTATGGTTATAACTTTTGACCTTTACATTTATCAATAATTGTATCACTTCAAAAATGTTACATTTGAATATTACAATCTGGAAACATCTCTTTCTTCTGTATTATTTAGCATTGAGTATGGATGTATATAACAACAAACAAAAATCCAACCGAACAAATGAAAAACTGAATTCAACCTGATAGAAGCTCTCATGTAAAATAAGTTCAAAGAAGCAGACACTGGTTAGGTAGCTTCCCAAAAGCATCAGGCCTCCAGGTTCTTTTTATGTCGGACCTCTGTTACCATTAACACAAAGCTTCCACTTCATGTTCCAGAATGGTGGTTTATGCTCTAGCCATCATGTCTTTAAGAAATCTTCCCAAAAGTTGCACATGATACTTTCACTCACATCCACATTAGCTAGAATTTGTGAGTCCTGTTGTTGTAAAATGTCTTCTTTCCATGTGGTCATGTGCCCTGTCAACTTTCTGTTCTTGTTTTTAATTTTTAAATGGGTTTAGGGGAATAAGCAGATATTAGCAACTGGCATTTTCTACTACCCTTTCCAGTCATTGTCCTCTCTAGCATTGTTTAAATCTCAACAAGATCTCCAAATCGTTTGGCCCTGCTCTTTTTTATTAACTATAATTTTTCTCATATTCTAATTTCCCTCACTAGTCCAGCAAAAGTCAATAGTCCATCATTAAGTTTACTCTAATGTCTTAATTTCCTTCTCTTTTTCTCTATTGTTGTCAACTGTGCATTAAATGCAGTTATCTCTCTGCTCTGTTCATGTATCTAAACAGCTGTTCTTCATTGGAGGAAAATGCAACTGTGCGTTTTGCTTTAGTTTTAAAATCAGGACTACCTTCTTAAAAATTACAAAACATTCTGGTATGTTGAACTTCAACTCAAATGGGTTACTACTGTAAGCAATTTCCTCACTCCACAGACTTCAGATGCCTTCCTTCTTGCTTATGCTAGGCTGAGGGTCTTGCCTCACACTTCTTTGAGAAAATAGAAACAATCTGATTAAGTATACCTACTCTCATCCTAGGTTAACTTAGGCTCTGAATTCTAATACCTCTCCCTTTCTCAAGGATTTTTCACCTATCATCATCCTGTCTTTCTCTAGAGTCATTCGTTTCTCCTTTTCTTCTGGATTGCTCTCATAAGCATTAAAACATGCCTTAGAAATGTCTACTTTAAACATAACAGAAGCTTCCCTTGACCTCTTATGGCCCCTTCAGCTACAGTACCATTTATCACTTCGTCTTTACGACACTTTTCCATGAGAGAATTGTTTATGGTCACTGTCGTCACTTTCTCGTGCCAATCTCCATTCTTTCCCCAGTGCACATAATTTAGGCGTCTGTTCCTGTAATCCTTTGATACTTGCTCTTGGCAAGGTCACTAATAACCTCAATGATGCCAACTCCTGTCGTCATTTCTCTCTTTTCTTTTTACATGACCTCTCAGTAGCAACTGATACCATTAATCTAGAATAGTCTGTCTAACCTTTTAAAATATAGGTTAGTCTGGTTTTTTCCATCCTCATTGCCGGTCTTTCTCAGTCTTTTAAATATAGATGTTTCATACAGCTCGATGTAGGTTTTTTTTACTATTATTTCTTACATACAATCTTACCAAAGGCACACTCATTCCCTAGGAAGTACCATCTAGCTCCATTATTTTGCATGTATTTTAATTGACTCTCTATTTTTTTCTTCAAGCATGATTTTCTCCCTTAATTTCAGATTTTTGTGTCTAATTGCCAATTTATCATCTCGTAATCACCTGTTAGGTTCTTCCTGCCCACTGACTAGACTGAATCAATTCATTGAGACCATGCCATTGCACTAGAGAAAGAGTTTAATTGACACAAGGCTGGCCACATGGGAAATGGAGTTATTATTCAAATCAGTATCCACAAAGGCTCAGTGGCTAGGGTTTTCATGGACAATTCGGTGGGGAGGAGGCTGGGGAATAGGTGCTCCAGATTGGTTGGGAAAGAAATCACAGGGGTGTGAAAAATGGTCCTCATGCATTGAGTCTGCCTCTGGGTGGGGCCACAGGACTGGTTGAGTCATGAGTCAGGATTATGGGTGAGGTCAGTCTGAAAAAAAAATTTAAAAGAAAAAAAAAAAAAACCCAAGGTATTACAACAGTGATAGTATCTACAGGAGCCATTGAGGAAGTCACAAATCTTATGACCTCTGAACACATGACTCCTGGACTGTAAGGGATTATAGAAACTCTGCCTAGATTTTAGCAGAATTTAGGGCCCTCTGATAATTCTATTCTCATGGCCTTTCATTGGTTTTACAAAGCCAATTTCAGTCCCTGAACAAGGAGGGAATCAGTTTTATTGAGGACTATATTTCCCAGCTTCAAGGTTAAATTATAATCCAAATTCCTCCCATGTGACCTACCACCAGGAATGGGTGAAGATAGCTTAGAGGGTAGAAGCAAGATGAAGTCAGCCATGTCAGACTTCTTTTACTGCAATAATTTTGCAAAGGCATTTCAAATTTTCTCAAATGTTGAACTGGCATTTCAAATTGAACATCACTGAAACAAAACTCTATCATCCCCCTACCTTTACTACTTTCTCAATGGAAACTTTTACCTTTCTCAGTAATCTCTATATCAGTAAATTAATAAATACTATTCATTCTGTTGCTTAAATCAACAGCCAATAAATGACCCTTGAGTCCCCTCTTAACCCCTAGTTCCGGTTCATTATTAAGTCCTAATTGATTTTACTTCCCAAATATATTTTAAATGTGTCATTTCCCTCCATTCCCATCGCTTCTAATCTATCTCTGGGACTACTACAATAACCCCCTTTATTGATCTTCAGACTTCCATTCTTAACAATTTTTTTTTCATTCTGTGCAAAGTTATTAGTAAGTTAAAAATGAAATTAATTCCAGTCATTTCACCCCCTGCTTAAAATCTCTCAGTGATTTCTCACTGCACTGAGAGTGAAATTCAAACTTTACTGTCTAGTATGAGGTGCTATGTAATGAGAAACCTCCTATCACGTGCCATGCCATTCACTGTGCTGGAGCAGGTCTTCTTTCTGTTCCTTGTCTATGCCAAGTACTCCCACATAAGATGCCTTGTAGTTATGATTTTCTCTGCCAGGAGTATCAAGCTTCCCCAAGTCTTTGCAAGGGTGTCTCCCTATTGTCATTAAAGTTTCTGTTTTAAAAGTATCTCTTCAAAAGGCCTTCATGACCACTCTATCTGAAGAAGCCTCTAGACACTCAAATCCCCATCCTTATATTTTTTCTTTATAGTATGTATCACTGCTTGGTATTTTCTTTTTGATGTATTAGTTATATTCTGTCTCCCCCCAGTAGAATGTGTGCTTTAAGAGATCATGGACCATGCCTGCATTGTTCTCAGACAAATTTTCAGAAATTCCAGTGTTGACTGGCATATATATAGTAACTACCCAATATGTATTTATTGAATGAACGATTGAATTAATAAATAAATGGATTTTCAATGCCAAAATAACTAGGTACTAATAGCTGCTAAGTGACCGTGGCACAAATAAGTAATTTTTTTTCCGCTACTGAGTCAAAAACCAATTTTTGTAAAGTGAATTACTGATCTTCTTATGTCTTGTAAATTTTGCATGTTTTGTATTTGTTTCCAGTCTTTGAAGCAAAACAGAAAATTATTATTCTTTTTTCTCCATAAGTCAGAGATCTGAACCCATCCACCTAAAACCCATTTTATTATAAAGTTGACAAATTACATTGGAATTTCCCTGGTGGAACTGAATAAAATTAACTGAGTTTTGTATTACACATGCACACACACACACACACACACACACACACACACACACACAAAAACATTGTGGCCGGGCGCGGTGGCTCAAGCCTGTAATCCCAGCACTTTGGGAGGCCGAGGCGGGCGGATCACGAGGTCAGGAGATCGAGACCATCCTGGCTAACACAATGAAACCCCGTCTCCACTAAAAATACAAAAAAATTAGCCGGGCGTGGTGGCGGCGCCTGTAGTCCCAGCTACTCGGGAGGCTGAGGCAGGAGAATGGCGGGAACCTGGGAGGCGGAGCTTGCAGTGAGCCGAGATCGCACCACTGCACTCCAGCCTGGGCGACAGAGCGAGACTCCGCCTCAAAAAAAAACAAAACAAAAAAACAAAACAAAAAAAAAACAAACAAAAAAAACATTGTACTTGAATATTTCATATGAATAAAATTAAAATTGCTAATATGATAAGATGGTAACGGATCAAACAAAAACTCTTCCAGACTTAGTGTATCTATATCCTTCTTTTGATCATAGAGAATATTTCATTTCTTCATCTTAAGAAAAGTTGCACTCTAAGTAATTTTACAATCTGTTTCTCATTTGGAAAATAAATTGAAATTGGGTTAGATACACTTTCCTGTAAATCAACAGGGATTTCTATAATTCCACTTACTGGCTTCAAGAATGCAAAAATTCTTTTCTAGTCTCCCCTTTCCTTCTCAATCCCTTTTTTTCAGCACCTCATATCTACTGTCAAGAAACACATGACCATTAACTCCTCTATGGCCAGGGCATGGTAGGTTATGATACAAGAACCCTACCATCTCTCCTTAATACAACAAAAGTGTTTCTTTGTCACACAGAGTTCACCACAAATCAAGACAAATGTCCAGGAAACTGTCTTCCATGTAGCTACTCAATAATTCAGGCTACTTCAATTTCATGGTTCTACTCTTTTAACTACAGTTGTCTTAGGTTGGTGAGGCAGGGAAGAGTCAACCACAGAGTCATGCTATGTCAGCTATGGATGTTACATGCTTTGACTTGGAAGTGACATACCCATTTCTTCCCACAGTCCACTGATTAAACCAAGCATGCTGCTCTACTTAGCTGCAAGGAGACTGAAAAAAAATGTCCTTGCCCTGTGCCCAGAAAGAGTAAAACTGCGTAGGGTTGAACAATAGATTTTCCTGCTGCATCCTTCCAATTCCCTCTTCTCTTTCTGCTGGTAACCTCTTCTGCTTTCAGCTCTAGTTCAGATCTAGGTGAGCAATTATAGACTGGCATTCTGCTTCCTCTCTTCCCTACCGTCAATGTCTCTGTAGGCCCAGGCCATTAAGCTGCAAGACTTACATAGACAGGTACCTTATCTATTTTATTCATCAACGTGTTCCTAGTACTAAGCACCAAATCTGAACTATAACAGTCTCTGAATAAAACTCACTTAAATTAATTAGAGATATGTTTTCTCTATTTGATATTGTCTAATAGATATAGGCTTATTTATTTGTTAAATAACCAAATATCTCCAACTTCACTCACTTGATGCTCCAGTATAGGTGAAAAGAAAGTGCAGATTGTAATAAAAGCAGTGCTATCTGATATATTGTTCTTATGTGATTTTTCTTTGATTGAGGAATGGTGTATACAGTAGCATGCATCTCTGATTCTACCTACATTAACTTTGTAGGCTCTGATTTTTTTTTATTCCCAAGGGGTCTAAGAATAGTATCTATTTGATGTGCAGAAGTTTGGTCCACCTCAGGAAGGAGTTAGTATGCTTAAGAAAGCACTCCTGAATCTGACACCATGCATTTCATCCTTGTTTTTGAACTCTCTGCCTGTTTTCCACCTCCAGCCTCTGGCCCCAAGAGCATTTCCAGTTACCTCGAGTTGTTTTGAATTTCCAAAACAATTTTCAACATAAAATTAAATTTTAATTCCTTTTAACTTGGCGAAAAATAAATGAAACATATACAGTGTTGCAACATTGAACAATAAGATATCACATCTGTCAAAGGACAGTGGGGGTAGATTGTGAATCTCAATAGTATTTCTCTAGTTGATTACACTTTTACTGTATTTGGAAGGCAGGCTTCTGGTTAACTATCTTAATATTACTGGGTCATCATTTGTAAACCTCCCAAAGGGAAAATCTTGCCATGAAGGCTTAAATCAGAAGTGAAACAGGTCAGAGATATAAAAGGAGAAATGAGAAATAAAATATCTGTGGAGAATATTCCCTTAATTATAAACTATATCTTTCAATTTTTTTCCATAGAGACATAGGCATGTAAAAGCATGCATATTGATGCATATGCAATACACTAGAAGAAATTTGTTTCCTCAGCTTTAACTTATAACTAAAACCTTTAAATGTTTAAATCATTTTTTAAAACCTTATGTTTTCCATAGTCTTAGTACGCCTTCCTGACATATCATAATCAAAGTAAGCAGGAAACAACATGACACATCATCCTAATGCAAACATCATCTCCTATTTCCATTTTTGCTTCTGTTCACTTTGACCTCCCCTGTGCCTTTATATAAGTGAAGTAAGAATTGATATGTTAGGGGAGCATTCAGCAACCGCCATTTAATATCCTAAATTTAAGTCACTAAAGTGTTGCAGAAGGATAAGGTGCATGACAGTGGGAAAAAAATCAATACAGCAACCCCACTTTGTAGGGCAGATTCATATCCTTTTGCTTCATCTGAGAACTTCTGAGAGTTTAAAAAGCTATCCTGTCACCTCACATTTCTCAAGGCTAAATACATTTGCCAGCCCTATGGCCCGACAAACATCTGGATGTGGGGGATTCACAAGATCTACTGGTTCCATACATTTATATTCTATTCTTACACAAAATATCAATCTTAAGATAAGGATATGCCTTTATATTCTTATTCTCAACTGGAATATTATTTAATAAAATTCTGAGATGCCAGTAGTGCCCTAATGGGTTAGACACTTGAATCTGCTGAAACTAAATGTAATTTGGCTCCCAGTTTTCAGTGGAAAGAGAAGCCTAAGATAGTGGATTATGCCGATGTAGGCGGAGGTATTGACCCCAGAGAAGCAGAATAAGGAATAAAAGGCTAGTGGTTAAGACGAAGGGCTCTAACAAAGAAGATTTGGTGGAGCTGAGTATTGTTAAAAACCATGAAGCATCTAAGGTTTTATCCTACTTGGACAAAAAGAAGAAACTAAATTTCCTTTAGGCAATTTTCTTTAAAGGAAAACATCATTATGACACTGGACAGTAGGCAAACCTGCCCTCTATTGATGAGAAGATACTATCTCTATCTTCCAAGGCTGTTTGCTATGCATCCTTGCAACAATAATTCAGAGTAAAAGGGAAGTTAGTGCCTCTGCTTCCAAGGTGTGATGAAACAGGAGAGACCAATGGAAAATTGTCTCCTAATGAGTATATGCAGCATCTGAAAAGGATTTCATTGAATGCAAACCCTATTTCTAGATTTATCCTACATTTCCATTAAATTTTCATAAATCACAAGAATATATGCACACACACATGCACACTCACACACACGTACACACTCACACACGCGTGCACTCACACACATGCACAGATTTCTTTTGTATAATATCCCTGCCCTCAACCCATTAAAATTCAAAATCAAAATTGACTAAGAAAATGTATTTCTTGTTTTCACGAGTATTAAAGTTTAACACAGACTCAGACAGTTTGGTTAAAGTACCTTCTTCAGTTCTCTGTAGTAATGTGACTCTTGCCTTTTGGTGCCACCAACCTACTTAGGAATGTAAGTAAAACTGAGGACCTTCTTTCTAGACAAATAAAAACCTACAAAATATGTTGCATAGTATTTTAGAGATTACAGACTCCACAAATCCCTTTCATAGGTGTCTTCAGTGAAATATTAGTTTTATAAAAAGGAAAAATGTATATTAAATGTAGAAAAATATACATTAATAGGCATTTGTTAAGAGTGGCATATTCAAATTGATGAATTTTCTGTTCAACAAGAAGAAAGCAACATTTGTTTTAACTTTATATTTGGAATTATTTCTGATTAATAATAGTCTACTTTTCTGCCTCTCAGCATAACATCTTATTGGAGGTTCAGATTATTTCCTTAGTGTTATAATGAGGAAATGGATGCTTTATGCAAAAGCAATGAGTTAGCTGTGCATATATTAGGACAGGGATCACAAACCCGATTACCTACAATGGTAAGAGGGATAAAGTAAATAATGAAGCAGGCTTGGCCTATAAAGAACAATGTGGCACACATGTGGAATGGAATAATGTGTGGTGATAAATAGCAAGTGCCACTCAGTTTCAGTGTGCGGGGTAATAACAATTAATAGAAACTGTGGCAAACCAGAGTGTGCAAGCACTGTTGAAAGTAGGCAGCTGCTAATCAGCTATAGCAAACCATTGGCCAAGCTAAATGCTATCTCAGTATTATAAAATATCCCTTTTACTTTTGAAAAACATTTTCAAGTATAGGTTTAAAAAAAAATCTCCCATTTTAAACATGTTTTAAAAGCATTTTAACATTATTTCTTAAACAGTATATAGCAAACCCAAGCCCATCTGTTCATCGTATTTTGCCCAAAGCATTAAAAAAAAAAAAAAAAAAACTCTGTTTAGGAGATAAGATAAACACATTGTATCCCAGAACCTACTTTAACGGTGTTTTTAAAAATGAAATCTATATGGACTTCATTTTAAAATTCTAGTTATTCAAGAGTAATACCTGAAGTAAGATTTTAGTGATACTTTGCATTTAGTGTTTTCTAATTTGTAAAGTGTTTTCTACACCTTAGCTCACTTGGGCTTCTGATAACGTACTAAAATATTTATAGTGGTAAAGAATATTTCTGCTTGTACACAAAAGTATTGAATTTCAAGAAAAAAGCTGATATTCAAACATTGCACAGCTGGGGAAAGTATAGAGAGAAAATAAAACTCTAGAATTAGAAGTACAGAGACAGAATAAGAACTCCAGAATTAGAACTTTTGTGAAAGCATCATTTCTTCTGTTTTACAGTGTCTCATATACTAGTTGTGTTCATCTGTGTTCACTATTCAAGAAGATAGAGCATTTATTGTACATCTACTAATATCATACTGTGCTAGGCATAACAGATCTGTGAGCTGGTTAATATGCTCCTATTTCATATGCAAATAAACTGAGGCACGCATACGAAGGAACCCAACCAAAGTCACTTAGAGTAAGTGAAGGAGTCTGTCTTGGAACACAGTACTGTCTGAATTTAGATTCTGTCCTCTGGCTGAAGAGTCCAACAATCTCACAATAATGATTGACGGCAGAGACGTCAGAGGATGGAATGGGTATCAAGTGACCTCCTACCACTTGCTCCATCTCCATTACGTTTTGGCGAATAAAGCCATGTGCTTGAATAGAGCTGTAAGCTACGATTTGACTATGCACAAATACCATCCTGTCTACTAAGAGGACATAAACAAAAGGTGGCAGCCTGAACCCAGAATTTACATTTGGTCCTCTCAAACATTAATCTATTCCTTTGGTACAAAAAAAAAAAAAAAAAAAGGCAATCAGACCAGTGGCGGTGGCTCATGCCTGTAATCCTAGCACTTTGGGGGCCGAAGAGGGGGATTACAAGGTCAGAAGTTTGAGACCAGCCTGACCAACATGGTGAAACCCTGTCTCTACTAAAATAAAGAAATAAAAAATTAGCCAGGCATGGCGGCACATGCCTGTAGTCCTAGCTACTAGGGAGGCTGAGGCAGGAGAATCGCTTGAACCCAGGAGGCAGAGGTTTCAGTGAGCCAAGATCGCGCCACTGCACTCCAACTGCACTCCAGCCTTAGTGACAGAGTGAGACTCTGTCAAAATGAAAAAAAAGAAAGAAAGAAAAAAAGAAAGAGAGAGAGAGATGAAAGAAAGAAAGAAGAAAGAAAGAAGGAAGGAAGGAAGGGAGGGAGGGGAGAGGGGAGAGGGGAGAGGGGAGAGGGGAGAGGGGAGAGGGGAGAGGGGAGAGGGGAGAGGGGAAGGAAAGGAACAGAGAAATGACAATCAGACCCCACTAACAATCCAACTCTAGACAGTCTGCGCTTCCCACATCTCTAAAGGAGCAGAGTTTATCGCCACCTGACCTTGATGCCTGGCCAAGGCTGAGTGGCCTGGGGGAAGAAACATAATGTGGTTGTGCCAATTAGGTTCTTTTTGATGGAAATTAGGAGAGGGAAAAAAGTAAAACAAAATACTACAGAACCAGAGTTGATCAGTGTTGGGTGTGCTTGAGCTGAAAGGTCATGGGGACTCAGGACCTGGGACCACCATTTAGATCAGCCTTCATGCACCTTGCACAAGTGGGAGTGAGAAAGATAATTTGCAGAAAGAGAAAGGAGATAAAAATGTATTTATAATGCTTACTGTTTAGCAAGTATTTTCAAATTATTTTCCATATTTACTCCTAATGACAACTCTATTTTATAAATAAGAGTGGAGAACCAGAGAGGCTAAGTGACTTGCCTGAGGTCACACAACTAGTGTGGAAAGCAAGGGTACAAACCCAATATATGCATAATTAATTAAACCCTATGCTCCACTCTCTTTCTAATTATACACGTCAGTCCTTTCTAAGTCCTCATCTTCTTTGATTCTGCAGCATCTGACATAATGATCCCTTTGTCATTGACTTTCATAATTTTTCACTAACTCAACTTTCCACTTGCTTGCTTTCTCTCAGCTCTAACAAGTTTGTGTTCTCAACATCCTGACTTACTCCTCTTCTCACCACTCAATATGATTTATACCTACTCTCTCCTAAAGGTTATGTATGAGGCTATAAAGTCATATCTTCCTGTCTTCCCAAAACATTAGTTCTTGTTTCCAGATATCAACATTTTGTGTCTATGTCTCCAATATTTATCCTCTAATATAGTTCCGAATTTTCATTTCTGTTCTAAAAAAATCAGTGTGTATATAGACTATTTATCACTATACTCCCAAATCATTTACCACCTGCTGATTTTTCCATTTTGGTTTTTATTTAGTTTGATTTTGCTACTAATTATATCACCAATCTCTAGTAACAATTCCTTAAAAATACTTTCAAATGTTGAGATCCACTCCCCAACTCCCAGTATTCTATTTTATTCCATCTATTTTGAATTCTTATCCTTTATTTCTCTCTGTAAAGCTTTAGCCACTCTTCAAGGCCCAATTCAACTGTCACTTGTTTTCTTATTTAAACTTCTTTGTGTAAGAGTGGCAGTGAAATTTTTCTGTCTAAGCTTCCATAGTATCCCTTGATATGTATTGCCATCATTAAGTGGCTCTATATATGTGAGTACAACTTTGCATGTTTAATTAGGATAACTTCCTTGAGAATAAGGACTTTGTTACTATAACTATTTTCCTCATTGCACTTAGCATTGTGCCTCACAAATAATTAGTGCTTTTTTTCTTTTACTATTATCACTGTCTACTTGGCTTAAAGTACACACAACTTCTAGGTAAATGCAGTGAAAAAGTAAAATAAATAAACAAATAAAAGGCATTCATGAAGAGAAAAAAGGAAGAAAAGAAAGAAAGACTGAATAAAACAAACAAACAAACAAACAAAAAAACGCACCAAAGAATAGATACTTGTTGAGGTTACTTGTCTTGGTGAATAAATAATATGTATTAAAAAGTGAACATCTAAACATTATGGGCTTATGATTTTCCTGCTCAGGACCGAGATGACACCTCATAAAACAATGCACCTGTCATAGATCTCCCTAATTGCAGCTCTGCTACACATTGCGTGGTGTGATCACTGTGGAGATATATGACTTCCATAAATACTGTTTATGGAACATCTTCTAGGTATTGCTGTGCTTCTAATATACGTCAAGATAAAGTCACCCTATGGACCTGTCAATGCGAACACATGAGAGACTCAGTTAAAGTACGTTTGGGGGTAAGCTAGACAGTGGTGGACGAAATCCTAAGCAGAAAAGCCCATGAGGAGCCAGTGAGGAGCCACCTCCCTTGCTCTTGGCATCATGGTCAGACACTAGTGCTCTGTGGCGAATATCAGCTGACCACGGGATCACCCAGCACCTTACAGAAGCAATCGGTTGCTGCTTTTTCCACCAGATGATTTTGCTACAAAAACTTATTCATACATTAAAACTTTTAGCTGTAACTTCCAATCAGCAGAGAGGATATAGTACAAGCCCTAGTAAAGGGGCTTGTTCTACATATCAGATTTTGCCATCCAGACACTAAGAGAGAAAAACATTTAACTCAAATTGTTCTAACTGTTTGTTCATTAAACATTACATTGCCTTAGTGACACGCTGGCATGGTGTATTGACTGTAATTCCATGTTAAGGACTGGAGTTGAGCCCAGGCACCTGTGATTTGCATAAGGAGATTTCATCATTTCATAACCACACTCTACTCCCAAGACACAAGAAAGAAATTAGAAGTGAGATCAATTTTGGGAATTTGTGTAAGCCCTTTGGGGAACGGATCATGCCCTGATGTTCTTAATGTTTAAGTGTCTGTTGTCTAAAAAGCTTAACTTTGACATCTTATTGCTGTTTCCTTAAGGATTTTAACAATAACCCTCCGGTTCTTTAGCCAGGAGGAATTTCACTGATTAGGTTAGATTTTAAGTCTCTGATCCTCTATCTTTATCCTTCTTGACTTAAACAGTGAAAATTACAATGACATAAAGCTTCTTGTTCATTTTTTTTTCTTGTATTAAATGATCTGAAATCAGGTTGATTTGCTATCTTCTGTGAAGCGTGAGTTGTAGCTGATACTTAGAAGAAGGTCTCTAAATTGAAAACATGACTGAATGCCATTAGCTTAAAATGATCCTCTTTCCCGAATTATTTCAGTCTTAGCAGTGGTGGCTTCAAAATTGTCAGTGTGAAAATGAGCCACTGTTTTCCTTCAGTCACATGGTAATGGCTGAATTAATGAATGCTGCACTGGTTTATAAGACCTGTACTATGAATCTCAAGTGCTAACTATGAACACTGGACTGGAAGCAAAACAAAACAAAACACCCTCATAAAATATATATTTGAAAAATGAAACCAATGGCAGGCAGAACTAATGGGAAGTGACCTAACAGGAAGGATAGAACAAAAGAAAAAGCAGGTATTTATTCACTTACAATGCGTCAGGTTCTGTGGTTGGTACTAAAAACATATCATTGCATTAATCCTTCAACATCAGTGTAAGAGAACTATTGTCACATTCCTTTCCGATGAGGAATATGTAGTCTAGAAGGGTTAAATTACATACTTAAGATCACATTCAGTGTCAGGAGAGGAAACAGCCCTGATGTCCTAAGCTCCAAGTCTTAAACTTTTTCACTTACTATTCCTTCTTCAGTTTTCAGTATGGGTATTATAGATCTTCCCGAGATGTATTTTAATCCTCATAATTTTACCTTGAAGAAACGAGAGTAAATAAAATAATAAAGCAAGTACATCAAGGGCATTAACCTGGCAAGTCACTTCCATAAGCCTCTTCGTTACCCTCCTAATAGCGACTTCTAAACAGCAACTTCCCTGACTTATAGTGAACCAGAGTCAACCATCTATCTCGTCTTTTCTTCTGCATCTTTGTCTGCTCCAAGATAGCTTTCCCTTGTTTCCCTTTAGCTTTAATATGTACTTTAACCTTATCATACACAGTGCACCTCCATTTTATTTCCTCAAAAGAGAAAGAATTGGACATAATGGACTTGCAGCTTTAAGAATTTTTAAAAAGCTATTACATAAAGTAAAATGAAACTTTGAGGTTTAATAGACTATTTGGCAAAAGAAAATAGTTTGATGTTTTTTCTCCAGCATGCCTTGACTCTCTTCAATTATTTTTATTTTTATTTTTCATTAGACTTTAAGTTCTAGGGTACATGTGCACAACGTGCAGGTTTGTTACATAGGTATACATGTGCCATGTTGGTGTGCTGCACCCATTAACTCGTCATTTACATTAGGTATATCTCCTAATGCTATCCCTCCCCCTTACCCCGACCCCACTACAGGCTCTGGTGTGTGACTCTCTTCCATTTCTAACATATCTGGTCGCTTCATGTGTTATTTTAGGTTTATTTTTCTTTGAAAACACGGATAAAGCCTTTCCCTCTACCACAGCCTTCTGCAATCTCCCCTGTCTCGGATACAAGCGATTGGCTTGAAAATCGTGGTTCTGAAATAGAACAGGCCTATCCATAATGCCTATTAATGCAGTGTCCTCCAGTCAGACAGCATCATTTATAACCCTGAGAGTGCAGCTGAGACAGCTCTCAATCTGCAGCTTCAGCTCACCAATTTATGCAGCCAGAGCCAATGACTCCAGCACTCAGAAATCTCCCAAGGAGCAGTAAACACAAACAAAACAAGAAATAGATACAGATAGAGGTGTTCCTATAATGAGAGCAGATCAATGAGGGCGCGACCGGCTGGAAAAATAAAACCCAGGTAATCAATAAGGTCAGATGATGACTTAATATATGTAGGACAAGAGAGAAACAAAATGCTCCATAAGATTTTAATGTCATAGTCTTAAAGTGGCCTTGATTTCCTCATACCATGTGGATTCAACCTGTTCATTTACATAAAATTCTTGCCCAACCAGAGGCTTGTACAAAGTGAGTCATTGATAAACTGTGTCAAATTCATTAACGACCAGTATGGCCCTGGATGATCACTGACTAGTTATTTTCTGAGCTATGTCCTACACAGAAAGAGGGGTTTGAGCGAGGGGTTTGGTTGCTCCCACAGGGAAGAATTTGATAGAAATTAATAACCATAAGTAATAATGGTCATTGGCTTCATAGCACAATATGCTTACATGTACCCGATGAGCAATGATTATGAAGGATTTATGAAGGCATTAAAGGAGGGCAAGGCTATGAAGATTTTAATTACAACCAACTAGACACCTACTGAAATCTTTAGCAAATATTCAAACTTATTCCATAACTTAAGAATGCACGATATCCTGGCATCTTGGAAAAGACTTGAGTTTTCAGATTGAGTAGGTCTGCCAGGGGTTGAGCAAAAAAAAGTAAAACATTCACATCTGAACTTAATCTGGTGAAATTTTTGAACCTCAATTATAATTCAAATAATCTTTAAAGTTAAAAAATCTAACCTAAAACAAGAACATTCTACTTACAATGAAATGACACTCAAACAGCCTTAGATTTCTTACCTGCAACAACATAGAATGAGAAAAAAACAAAACTGTCTGCAAAGATAGGGTGTTATCTAGATATATGATCATTCACATTAGACAGGGGAATGAGTGCAAATTTTTCAGGCATGTAATGGCTCAAAACATTTATCTGGAAAAAAAATGGACTATTCACTCCAAAAGAACAAAAAATGATTTCCAAAATTAAAAGAAAATAGAATTTAGAGGAATAGTGGTATTCAAATTTAAGAAATATGGAAGGAAAAGGTAGAAATGATAGGTGAAAATCAATTAAGGGTTTTGTTTTGTTTCAAAGTTGGGAATAGTTAGAAAAACATACCTGTGTGTATATATTTGTGTGCTTATATATAAATTTTAAAAGAAGTCGAGAGAAGAATGGCAAATACTGTATAATGTTGCAACTACTAAGGAGTAAAACTAATTAATAAAAAGTTTTTTTGGTTGTTTTTTGTTTTGTTTTGTTTTTTTCTTTTTGAGAAGGAATCTCCTTCTGTTTCCAGGCTGGGGTGCAGTGGTGCGATCTTGGCTCACTGCAAACTTCGACTCCCTGGTTCAAGTGATTCTTCTGCCTCAGCCTCCAGAGTAGCTGGAATTACAGGCACGTGCTACCACACCTAGCTAATTTTAGTATTTTTAGTAGAGATGGGGTTTCACCATGTTGGCCAGGATGGTCTTGATCTCCTGACCTCGTGATCTCCTGCCTTGGCTTCCCAAAGTGCTGAGATTACAGGCATAAGGCACTGTGAAGCAGCCAATAAAAAGTTTTTTAATCCATTAATACTCTACAACTGGGAAAGGGAAAGGAAAAGCGAAAGCATATGGCCATTGTTAGTATACCCCTATCCCTTGCTGACCACTGGCCTGTTATGTGATGAGGGTGAGATCCATGGGAGGGAGATTAGCTTTCTCAACTCCACCAGGGCATATCTGTCAGGTACTAGGAGGAGAAATCAGATGCTGGTGGGCTGTGCACATGCTATATGAAGAATCACGGGGCTGGACCTCAGTGCCTGTGACATTCTTCACTCACCCTGCAAATATTTCCATGCTGTAGGGAGTGTGACATTAAATGACAAAAATAAAAATCATCATTAAAGAGGAGAGTGAGGCAGAAAGAGAGAGAGACAGAGAGAAGAGAGACTGTGGAAGAAAAGAAATGCATGTTTAGTATAGTTCATAGAGCTTCTTGCCAACTTTTGAACAAGGGTCCCTCATTTTCATTTTGCCAAGGGCCTCACAAAGTATGCAGCAAACCCTGCTGTTAACATATATCTGCTAATATTTTGAGAGTAACAAATGGAAGAGTGCCAAGACTCTTGCATTAATTCATTTAAAATGTGCATGGGAACGAGGAAATATAATGAGTAGTCTAAGAACATAAAGTGATTATTTGGACAGATATGTTTGGAGCCAAAATCAAAGGGCACCATGACACACTGGAAGTGTGGAGTAATGAAGGGATCTAAAAGGACTCACAGGTTTCTAACTTCAATGATCCAGGACTGCAAATATTGGAGGAGCAGTGTCACGATGGTGATCCCACCTTTGGATATGATGGGATGGAGGTCTCTGTGGGTGGTATATGGAAAAGAATATCAAGTTTAATTGATTCATCATATACAGTATCGATAACTCAGTTAAGAAATTTGGGTTAGAGATGTAGATTTGAGATTTATCACCATAGAGAAGATAATTGGAACTGTAAGAAATGATTATACAGATGTAGTTTAAGAGAATAAAGGGTGAAAAAGAACAAGTCGAATAATTTAAGTGACATTGAAAAGATTTTTGAGAGGATGATTGAGGAGTCAACAGACAGTTAAAACAATATGGGTTGCATATTGCCCAGGACACAAAAGAAAATATAATTTCTCATATTTGATAGTGAGGTAGTCAGATTCTGACATGGATTCCAGTGATCTCTATCTCTCAGTGCTTACACCTGCCTGAGTTCATTTGAGCTGCTCTAACAATATGGCAAAAAAGAGTACTTTGCAAACAACAGAAATTTATTTCTCACAGTTCTGGAGGCTGGGAAGTCCAAGATTAGGACACTGGCTGATTTGGTGTCTGGTGAGGGCTCACTCTCTGGTTTATAAATGGCAGTTTCTCACTGGTACTCATATGGTAGAAGGAGCTAGCTAACTTGTCAGGGACATTTTTATAAGGCACTAATCCCATAATAAATGAATGAATGACGACCATGTTGTTTATCATACTGCAGAAAATAGCACTGCAGAATCTTCAGGTAGAAAGGTGAAAGCTATCTGTAAACCTTTCAACCCAAGCTAAATGTCTCCAAAGTGATGTAATCTCTATGTCTTCTTAGACCTGACAAAAAGACTGTGCGAGCTAAAGGTACTAGCCTAGGAAACAGCCAGATCTATTTCACTCTGTGTTCTTAAGTAAAATCCATGTAGACGTGAAACCAAAAGCAGTAAGGAAAGCAGGACAGACCAGTAATTAGTATAGTTTCTCTTTCCTTTTCTTATTTTTTTTTAATCTTTATTTCTTAATAGGGCCACCTCTCTTCCTCCCATCCCAAAACTTGTCAGTTTTCAAGGAAACATGCAAGCAAACAGCTTGATTCTGAGCCATCACAACCAGACTGTGAATATAAGCTATTGATCTCTGTGTGTAATAAAAAGGTCTCTTTTCTGAAAAAAATCTGAAGACCTAAATCAAGGTAAAATAATAATGCAAAACTATGTCTCTCTGTATTTACAGGCGTCATATTTAGGCTGCTGGACAAAACTACTACTGTCTTGAGCAGTCTTATCCCAGGTACAAGTGTCACAGTTGAGCACTGTGAGTGCCCATGTGGATTCCATTCCTTGTAGATGAGCCATAAAAGTGCTAGATGGGCCAGGTTCACTGAGCTGTATGTAGCAAAATTCTTGCACAAGTGCTTTCTCTAGTTTCT
Source organism: Macaca fascicularis (assembly GCF_037993035.2). Classification (NCBI taxonomy): domain Eukaryota; kingdom Metazoa; phylum Chordata; class Mammalia; order Primates; family Cercopithecidae; genus Macaca; species Macaca fascicularis. Next base: position 52,963,725 of record NC_088390.1, read on the forward strand.
GTAAGAAACGTTCTCAATTACATGCAGTTTGCACCATAGGGACGAGAAGAAGAGATTTAACGTTGGCTCTTCGCAAGTGAAAGCAGAAACCTTTAATCAGTATGTGCTCTTCAGTGTGGCTTACTATCTGAGACACCCTAATTACTTCATGGGAAAAGAAACCCATCCATATATTCAAATTGCCCACTGGAATCAAACACCACATGAAAAGAAGCATGATTGATTAAAGGGCCAAAATGTATAAAGTGAGTGAAATAATATTTTGTTGCTTTTTAGATTGCGTTCACATTTTCTTCTGCTTTAATTTGGTAATTTATTAGCCAGGGACAAGAGATCATCAGAGTAGATTGATTGATTGGTTGTTTAATCAGGTTATTAATAAATTCTATCATGTATTCAGTCAGAGTAAGCAGCTGCTTACTCTGCTTTCTCTATTTTTGCCTGGTTTAGTTTCTGGATTGGGGAGGGGAAGTAAGATGTTATTTTCCCTGATTTCTATGCAGTTTGAGAAAGAAAGCACTTTGTTATGGTGAACCCACTGTCAAGAAAGTCCACTAAATTGAACAATTTTGATGTACTGGAGAATTTTATTTGAATGAATTATGTAGGGATTTTGAAAAAAGCTAAACTGCTAAAGATATTGGGTGAGTGAGAGTCAGCATTAAAAAGCAAGGCTTAGAAGCAGGTACTGAAAATTAATTCAATTTATTTCCAAGCCAAGGTCATGCCTTACGCTTGGAAATTGATTTTAAAGGTGGCTGCTGGACATATGAGGGTAAAGCATTAGGTTTTTATCCTTTAACTCTATTGGCTTTTATAAGAATACCTGATAGTCATAGGGAAGGCACTCATGTTTTTTAATGTCTTTTTTGCCTTGTGATTGTGCAACTTATATGGCAGTAACCATGATGATACGAAAGTAGCTAACTACCTGCTAAGCACTTTATATATAATAACTCATTTAGTGTTCTTGACCCTCTGAAGCAGGTTTTATTATCAGCTCTAGAAAATATGCAATTACTTCCAAGTTTGCATAGGTATTTGGTAAACATATCAGCTAGTTTATAGTATGACTGCAATTAAAGAAAAATCTGGATAAATTAAATAAGTTATTGACCAAGCATGGTGGCTCACACCTGTAATCCCAGCACTTTGGGAGGCTGAGGTGGGCTAATCACCTGAGGTAAGGAGTTTGAGACCCACCTGACCAATACGGTGAAACACTGTCTCTACTAAAATTACAAAAATTAGCTGGGTGCAGGAGGTGGCGGGCACCTGTAGTCCCAGCTACTCAGGAGACTGAGGCAGGAGAATTGCTTGAACCCAGAAGGCAGAGGTTGCAGTGAGCCAAGATCGTGCCACTGCACTCCAGCCTGCATGACAGAGTGAGGCTCTGTCTCAAAAAGGAAACAAAACAAAACAAAACAAAAAAACAGTTATATACTAGAAGGAAAACTGAGCTTAGGGAGTGGAGTGGAAGGAAGACCTTCCAGCAAGCCAAGGAACAGAAACCACAGCAGCAAACATGCAACCAGGATGCTTAAAAAAAAAAAAAAAGAGTCTCCAATTGCCATGCATCTGCTTCATAGTTTGTACTCGGATGGGGGGAAGACAGTAGATCTGGTGCCGAAGACTCTTCAAGTTGAACATGAGTATCTAAATTTATCATTCTGCCAAATCGACACACAAAGAAACATCTTTGTTAAAAGGAGATCAGGGTGTCCCTAGGAAAGGGAAAGATGAATATGATGTGGCCACAGCTGACAATGTCTAGTACAATTGTGGGGCCATTGTATTTCCCATGCACTTAAATACCTGTAGAAGCTATATGAACATCCCGTGTATAGCCCTGTGGTAAATGTTCTCACCATTATCTCAAAAAGAAATATCATTTGCCATCCAAAACTAGAAAGGACTTAATATCTGCATAGAAGATTTACTTTAAAATTCAAACTTTAGCTCTTTGAAGACATTTATTACTGTGATGAGTATAAATGAATTTACACTCACTTTTCTTATAGAGCATTTGCCATTTCCTCACAGACCTAGAAGAGTCTGAGTATCTGGACTGGTCCATAGACCAGTATTTGGGAACTGCTCCAGATTATCCACAGACGTTGGGGCATCAAGTAGTTTTGTGGCTATCTTTGCATGCTCCTGTCCACCTGCCTCTCCAAACATTCTCTTTGCTAAAAAACGCACAGCGACTCCCAGGCCTTTAAAGTATGAAGTAAGTTCTGCTCTCCAAATCCGCGTTTGCCTTCTCTATCCTTGCCTTGCCTGTACATTTGCATTACTTTCTAAAATACCTCCAAAGATAGCTACTTGAATATTACACAGCCAAACTTTTTTTCTTTTTTCTTTTTTTTATTACACTTTAAGTTCTAGGGTACATGTGCACAACGTGCAGGTTTGTTACATATGTATGCATGTGCCATGTTGGTGTGCTGCACCCATTAACTCATCATTTACATTAGGTATTTCTCCTAATGCTATCCCTCCCCCCTTCCCCCCAACCCATGACAGGCCCCAGTGTGTGATGTTCCCCACCCTGTGTCCAAGTGTTCTGATTGTTCAATTCCCACCTATGAGTGAGATCACGTGGTGTTTGGTTTTCTGTTCTTGCAATAGTTTGCTGAGAATGATGGCTTCCAGCTGCATCCATGTCCCTACAAAAGACATGAACTCATCCTTTTTTATGGCTGCATAGTATTCCATGGTGTGTATGTGCCACATTTTCTTAATCCAGTCGGTCATTGATGGACATTTGGGTTGGTTCCAAGTCTTTGCTATTGTGAATAGTACCACAATAAACATACGTGTTCATGTGTCTTTATAGTAGCATGATTTATAATCCTTTGGGTATATACCCAGTAATGGGATGTTTGGGTCAAATGGTATTTCTAGTTCTAGATCCTTGAGGAATCGCCACAAAGAATGAAAACAAATTTATAAGAAAAAAACAAACAACCCCATCAAAAAGTGGGTGAAGGATATGAACGGACACTTCTCAAAAGAAGACATTTATGCAGCCAACAGACACATGAAAAATGCTCATCATCACTCGCCATCAGAGAAATGCAAATCAAAACCCACAGCCAAAATTTTAACCATATTAATCGGCCGGGTGCGGTGGCTCATGCCTGTAATCCTGGCACTTTGGGAGGCTGAGGCAGGTGGATCATTAGGTCAGGAGATCGAGACCATCCTGGCTAACATGGTGAAACCCCAACTCTACTAAAAATACAAAAAATTAGCCGGGCATGGTGGCGGGCATGCCCATGGTCCCAGCTACTGGGGAGGCTGAGGCAGGAGAACGGTGTGAACCCGGGAAGCGGAGCTTGCAGTGAGCCGAGATCTCACCACTGCACTCCAGCCTGGGAGACAGCGAGACTACGTCTCAAGACAATAAAATAAAATAAAATAAAATAAAATAAAATAAAATAAAATAAAATAAAATAAAAAGTGTCTCAGGTCTCTTACCTGCATCTTTATACATTATTCATTCTTCCTCAGGGTAAAAGAAAAAACAGAGTTTTTAGTAACATACTTAGTAGTTAGGGACGACATTCCCCATCTATTGCCATGCATTAAATATATTTTCCAATAAGTAAAATAATTGCAAAAATATTTTGTGCTTAATGTTAGGTTGGAAACATGAAGAAAGAATTCATGTTAGAATTTCACTCAAGATGTTTCAATCACTCATATTCCTAAGGAGAATATTTTGTTAGTAAAGGGGAAGGCAAATCTGCAGTTTTAGGTATTAAAAACCAAAACAAAGTCCTCATACTTCCAGAAAAATGTTCTAAAACATTATTTTATTTGTGTATATCATTATTAAAAATATTACTTACTCATCTAATTGAACAGTAATCTTTAATTAGAGGTTTGGCGCAAGTCCTATAGAAACAGACTCTGGTAGGCTGAAAAATGTGCCCTGATCCATGAACTCTGTAAATGCTGATTTACATGTCAAAATATGTGATTAATTAAGGATCTTAACATGGGAAGATTATTGCAGATTACCCAGCCAGACACTAAATGCAATTATATGTGCCTTTATAAGAGGAAGACAAAGTGAAACTTCATACAGACAGGATTAGGTAAGGTGACCACTGAGACAGAGATAAAAGTGACACAGTCATAAATTAGGCAATGTTGGCATTCACTGGAAGCTGGAAGAGGTGAGAAAGAATTTAAAACTAATACACAGGCTAATGCAAGATAGGCCCAATAGCATGGACCGTGGATATTTGGTAATTTATTACCCAGGATAACGAAGTATGTGGATATGAAGATAAAAAGAATATTAAAACAAACAAAAAGAGGTAGAATGCATTAGTATTCACTGAGACCTTTACCAAGGGTCTACTCTTAATTGCTGGCTACACATTTCTGGGCACCAAGGATAGACCATTAAGTATAAAAAAGTGGCTACCATAGTAGAGCTTACATTTGGGATATACTAAATTCAAAGAGGATGAAAGCATGCGCACATACCTGGACAGAGTTCGCAGAAAGGAATTCTTGGCACGTTAAAGCAAGACTGAACAAGGGATGGCATACATCTCCTTTGAAAAACATGAAAAGAATTCTTAGGAATTTAAATCTGGAAGATAAATTTTAAGTCAATGAGAAAGAAAAGAAAAAGAAACATTCTTATCTCTAAGTAACATCAGCGAATATAAACTGTCATTTTCATTTTCTTTTCTCTTTTAAGACATTGTCAAAACATGAAAGTATTGAGCTATTGAATTCACTAAACATTTAGAAGCATTTTTCATATCTGCTAATGGTTGTGTTAAAATATTGAAAATAGATGTCTCAAATGATTTGTGTGTGTGTGTGTGTGAGAGAGGCAACTTTGCAGTTGTGGAGTGAACAGTTCTCAATAAAATGAGCATCTTATTTAAATATTTAAACTCAGTTGCTGCTTTATTTTTTAAAAAATGATGTCCTAGGGAAATATTAAACAGTACCTTTCAGGGCAATTATTTTATTTATCTATTCAGTAGAAAATTATTGAGCACCTACTATGTGGATTTCATTTTAAGTAGTGATAATAGAAAAGGGAATAATAGTCAAGTATATAAGTAAGTAAAATAAAATTTGATGAATGCTGTGGTAAAGCATTTTCAGGAGCGTGGAAAAATCATTTAATTCAACTGACATAGGTCCAGTTCACCTAGGAGCCAAAATCTGAGTGGATCATAAGATAAGTAGGGGAAGGTAAAAAGAGATGATCCTGACAGGTAAAATAATACTTAAATCATGGTAGAGTGAAAATATCAATTAACAGGAGAGTAAAGAAGACATATTTTGGTGCAAAGTTACATGAGCTGAAGAGGGAATCAGATGAAGAGAAAAATTTGGATGAAGTATGTGTCTTGGAAGGCCAGGTGAAGTATGTGCATGAGGTTGAAATTTATACTGTAGACAAAGAGGCTACTTCAAAAAACACGAAGTAGCATGATCAGATTAGTAATTTAAATATTTGGTTGGTGATGGCAAAGATTAAGGTAGGGAATCTATTAGAAGATTATCTAAAACCTGACAGAAGTTAAAAAAAAATTGTTGAAAAGCAAACAAACAAGGTAGACGTCAGCAAGATGACAGGTTAGAAAGCTACAGACCATTATTCCTCCACAAAGATATCAAGTTACCAACAAAATAGCAATGACAATATCTGTTAGAACTCTAGAGATGAAATGTGAAGCTACAGCACCCAGGTTAGTGTAAAAACAAAAAGGAATTCTAGTGAAAAGGGTAGAAAAATTTGTGGTGTCTGGCATTGATGACAACAGCTGCTGCCATCAACTGCACGGCTGGGGCTACACACTCCATGGAGCTGGTGGAAGCCCCGCCCCTTCCTGCAGCTGTAGACCCAGGCCTCCTGCTCTGCCAGCAGGCCGAGCTCCATCCTTGGTTCCAGCCTCCCAAACTGCAGTTGTGGATCCGAGACCCCCGTCCTCTTTTTTTTTTTTTTAATTATTTTTTATTATTATACTTTAAGTTCTAGGGTACATGTGCATAACGTGCAGGTTTGTTACATATGTATACTTGTGCCATGTGCTGTGCTGCACCCATCAACTCATCAGCACCCATCAACTCATCATTTACATCAGGTATAACTCCCAATGCAATCCTTCCCCCCTTCCCCCTCCCCATGATAGGCCCCGGTGTATGATGTTCCCCTTCCCGAGTCCAAGTGATCTCATTGTTCAGTTCCCACCTATGAGTGAGAACATGCGGTGTTTGGTTTTCTGTTCTTGTGATAGTTTGCTAAGAATGATGGTTTCCAGCTGCATCCATGTCCCTACAAAGGACACAAACTCATCCTTTTTTATGGCTGCATAGTATTCCATGGTGTATATGTGCCACATTTTCTTAATCCAGTCTGTCACTGATGGACGTTTGGGTTGATTCCAAGTCTTTGCTATTGTGAATAGTGCCTCAATAAACATACGTGTGCATGTGTCTTTATAGCAGCATGATTTATAATCCTTTGGGTATATCCCCAGTAATGGGATGGCTGGGTCATATGGTACATCTAGTTCTAGATCCTTGAGGAATCGCCATACTGTTTTCCATAATGGTTGAACTAGTTTACAGTCCCACCAACAGTGTAAAAGTGTTCCTATTTCTCCACATCCTCTCTAGCACCTGTTGTTTCCTGACTTTTTAATGATTGCCATTCTAACTGGTGTGAGATGGTATCTCATTGTGGTTTTGATTTGCATTTCTCTGATGGCCAGTGATGATGAGCATTTTTTCATGTGTCTGTTGGCTGTATGAATGTCTTCTTTTGAGAAATGTCTGTTCATATCCTTTGCCCACTTTTTGAATGAACTTCCATTCACAATTGCTTCAAAGAGAATAAAATACCTAGGAATCCAACTTACAAGGGATGTAAAGGACCTCTTCGAGGAGAACTACAAACCACTGCTCAGTGAAATCAAAGAGGACACAAACAAATGGAAGAACATACCATGCTCATGGATAGGAAGAATCAATATCATGAAAATGGCCATACTGCCCAAGGTTATTTATAGATTCAATGCCATCCCCATCAAGCTACCAACGAGTTTCTTCACAGCACTGGAAAAAACTGCTTTAAAGTTCATATGGAACCAAAAAAGAGCCCGCATCTCCAAGACAATCCTAAGTCAAAAGAACAAAGCTGGAGGCATCACGCTACCTGACTTCAAACTATACTACAAGGCTACAGTAACCAAAACAGCATGGTACTGGTACCAAAACAGAGATATAGACCAATGGAACAGAACAGAGTCCTCAGAAATAATACCACACATCTACAGCCATCTGATCTTTGACAAACCTGAGAGAAACAAGAAATGGGGAAAGGATTCCCTATTTAATAAATGGTGCTGGGAAAATTGGCTAGCCATAAGTAGAAAGCTGAAACTGGATCCTTTCCGTACTCCTTATACGAAAATTAATTCAAGATGGATTAGAGACTTAAATGTTAGACCTAATACCATAAAAACCCTAGAGGAAAACCTAGGTAGTACCATTCAGGACATAGGCATGGGCAAAGACTTCACGTCTAAAACACCAAAAGCAACGGCAGCAAAAGCCAAAATTGACAAATGGGATCTCATTAAACTAAAGAGCTTCTGCATTGCAAAAGAAACTACCATCAGAGTGAACAGGCAACCTACAGAATGGGAAAAAATGTTTGCAATCTACTCATCTGACAAAGGGCTAATATCCAGAACCTACAAAGAACTCAAACAAATTTACAAGAAAAAAACAAACGACCCCCGTCCTCTTTATGGAGCCAGGAACGGGCAGGATCAGCCAGGAACAGTCATTCCTGCCATTGCAGACCTGGGCCTCTGGAGCAGACAGGAGCCAGGGCCAAGCAGCAGCCTTGCCCCTTCTGAGTTGGTGGGGCTGGAGCTCTCCGGTGCAGCTGCGGCTGCCCTCCCAGGCACAGGACCCATGTGTCTCTGCAGCTTGCACCCTTGGCACCCCAGGAAGAAACCCCCCACCCCACCTGCCCCACATCCCTTCTTTGCAGGCTCAGGGGTGTCTGTCTGCTCCCACTGTGTGGCCTCTCTCTGCTCCTGGCACCTGCTCCAATCTCGGAGGCATGGTTGAAGCCAATCCCCCAGGTCTTGAATGGCAGTGGGAGGCAGACAGAGTTCTGGGCAGAAGTGGGTGGGGTCCCCGATAAGGCCCCACCCTCAGTCCTGGGAGGGCCTGAAGGCTGGGGACTGAGCTGCCAGTCCTTTAGACTAGAGTGGGGACTCGTGGTGCCTCTTCCAGGCCTGCCCATGGCCACCAATGGATCAATCAGGATGCACTTCCTCCCCTCTGAGGTCCATAAAAGCCCTGGGCTCAGCCAGAGCAGGGCAGAGGAAGGCCACAGGAGGAAGAGGGTAGAGAGACTGGATGACTAGCTGCAGAGAGGAGTACCCTCTCCACTGGGAGCTGCAGAGAGGACCTGCCAGCAGAGAGAGGAGTTACCCCCTCTGCTGAGAACTTCAGAGACCTTCCGAGACATCACAATGACTTGCCTGCAGAGAGGAGTTACCCTGTCCAAGGCCTCCTCTTTGCTTACAGATGAACATTGGATGGGGAAAGCCTGCCAATAGAGAGGAGTTAATCACTTCTCTGAGCTGTTCTAACACTAAATAAAACTCTTCTTCCTCGCCATTTACTTGTCTGCATACCTGATTCATCCTGGACACAAGATAAGAACTCCAGCAAAAGTGCCATGGCCACCAAGGTTTCTGGCCAGAAAAATTGACACCCCAGAGATCTCATAACAGCATGACTACTTGTGCTCTTCTCCCTGTGTAGCACAACACAGATCAAACAGGAGGAAACTTCACCATACCAGGGCTTCTCCCTTAGGACAGAAATAAAAGAGTTGAGCCTGTGTTAAACTTTCTGGCTTGTCTTGAGGCTACATGAGAAACTGTTTTCTGCCTCATTACAGTTAGAGGGTTGACAGGACTGGTGGAAGAGTTTGGAAGTTGTTAAAAAAGAAGTGAGAAGTATATTAGAGCTCCAGTTCTATGGGATGATGCCAAGGGCAGAAGGAGAGCAAGAGATTGGAATTTTTTTTTTTTTTTTTTTTTTAAAGAGCATACTACGATCAGCCTGAGTGATGAGGGTCCTTACCTGAATGAATTCAGCATGCAAAAACAGGAAGAGGTACTTTTGTTTTGCAAGTGCTCAAATCCTAGCAAAAATTACAAAACCTACAAAGAAACAGAAAACAACACGGCCAAATTAGAAAAGCAAAATAAAACTCCAGAAACAATCTCTAAAGAAGCATAGATCTGTGAGCTGAGTAATCAAGAATTTAAAATAATAGTCACAAGAATGCTTAAGGAGCTGAAAAAATACAAATGGTCAACTGAACAAAAAACAGAAAAATGATTCTTGAACATTTGAACAAAATGATAGTGTCATTAGAGATAGAACCTATAAAGAAAGATTCAATCAGAAGTTCTAGAGTTGGCTGGGCATGGTGGTGGCTCATGCCTGTAATCCCAGTACTTTGGGAGGCCAAGGTGGGTGGAACATCTGAGGTCAGGAGTTTGAGACCAGCCTGGCCAATATGGTGAAACCCCGCCTCTACTAAAAATACAAAAGTTAGCCAGGCGTGGTGGTGCACACTTGTAATCCCAGCTACTTGGGAGGCTGAGGCCAGGAAAATTCCTTGAACCTTGGAGGCAGAAGTTACAGTGAGCCAAGATTGCGCCTTTGCACTCCAGCTTGGGTGACAGAGCGAGATTCTGCCTCAAAAAAAAAAAAAAAAATAAAGAAGAAGAAGAAGGAGAAGGAGGAGTAGTTCTAGAGTTAATTGTTCCTTTAACTCCTTAAGAGGGCTATCAATTCCCTTATGCTCTTGTAGCTTCCTATGGTAGTCCTGAAGCAGCTTATCTGTAGGGTCTGCCATGATGAGAAACTTCACAGTTTTTTTAGATCCTCTGACTTGGTGCTCTGAATTAGTGATTTCAAATTACCTGTCTTTATGTTTGACAGTTCCTTATTTTGCCTGATCAAGTCTTCTTGATCAATACTCAATAATGAAATTGAGTAATGATTAATGAAATTGCTGGATCAAATGGCAAGTCTGTTCTAAGTTCTTTAAGAAATCACTAAATTGCTTTCCACAATGGCTGAACTAATTTACTTTCCCACCAGCAGTGCATAAGCATTTCCTTTTCTCCACAATCTCACCAGCATCTGTTATTTTTTGACTTTTTAATAATAGGCCTTCTGACAAATGTGAGATTGTATCTCATTGTTGTTTTAATTTGCATTTCTCTAATGATTAGTGATGTTGAACATTTTTTGGCATGCTTGCTCGCTGTGTGCAGGTCCTTTGAAAAGTGTCTGTTCATGTTCTTTGACCACTTTTAAATGGGGTTGTTTGTTTTTTGCTTGTAAATTTATGTTCTTTATAGATCCTGGATATTAGACTTTTGTCAGATACATAGTTTGCAAATATTTTCTCCCATTCTGTAGGTTGTCTGTTTAACTTGCTGATAATTTATTTTGCTGTGCAGAAGCTCTTTAGTTTAATTAGGTCCGATTTGTCAATTTTTTTGTTGTTGTTGATTCAATTGCTTTTGGCATCTACATCATAAAGTCTTTGCAAGCTCCTATGTCCAAAACAGTATTTCCCAGGTTTTCTTTCAATTGTTTATATAGTTTTCAGTTTTAGATTTAAATCTTTATTTTGAGTTAGTTTTTGCATATGGTATAAGGAAAGGGTCCAGTTTCAATTATCTGCATTAACATCCCACTGACAGTAATAGATCATCAAGGAAGAAAATGAACAACAATATTTTGGATCTTACAACTTAAAGTAATGAATCTAATAGATATTTACAGAACCCTGCACCTAAAACCAACAGAATATACATTTTTCTCATCACCATATGGCACACACTCTGAAGTAGACCACACAACTGGGCATGAAACAACCCTTATCAGAAACTAAAATAAAAAAAAATGAAATAATAACCACATTCTTGGACTATAGTGCAATAAAAACAGAAATCAATGCTAACAAAACCATACAGTTAAATGAAAACAAAACAACCTGCTTCTAAATTTTTTTTCTGGGTAAATGATGAAATCAAGGCAGAAATTAAGAAATTATTTGAAACTAATGAGAAAAAAGATACAACATACAAAACTCTCTGGAACACAGCAAAAACAGTATTCAGAGGGAAGTTTATAGCACTAAACTTTTACATTAAAAACTTAGAAACATCTCAAATTAACCTAACATCACCTCTAGAGGTACTAGAGAAACAAGAGCAAACTAGCCCCAAAGCTAGCAGAAGACAAGAAATAACAAATATCAGAGCTGAATTGAAGGAAATTGAGATACAAAAAAAGATAAATGAATTCGGGAGCTGGTTCTTGAAAGAATTAATAAGATAGGTAGACCACTAACTACACTAATAAAGAAAAAAAGAGAGATGAACCAAATAAACACAATTATAAATGAAAAAGGAGACATTACCACCAATACTACAGAAATACAAAAAAACCCTCAGGGACTATTATGAACACCCCTGTCCAAACAAACTAGCAAACCTAGAATAAGTAAATATGTTCTTAGAGATAAATATGTACAACCTCCCAAGACAATCAGAAAAACATTCAAACACTGAACAGATCAATAATGAGTTCCAAAATTGAATTAATAATAAAATATCTACCAACCAGAAAAAGTCCAAGACCAGATAGATTCTCGGACCAATTCTACCAGATATATAAGCAAAAGCTGGTACCATTTTTAATGAAACTATTCCAAAAATATCGAGGAAGAAGGACTCTTTTAGTTCATTCTATAAGGCCAGCATTTTCCTTATAACAAAACTTGGCAGAAACAACAATAATAACAAAAAAATTCAAGACAATATCCTTGATGAACATAGATGCAAAAATCCTCAACAGAATACTAACAAACAGAATCCAGCAGCACATGAAAAAGATAATTCACTGTGATCAAGTAGCTTTATTCCTGGGATGCAAGATTGGTTCAGCATACATAAATCAGTAACTTTTATTCACCACATAAACAAAATTAAATCAGAAACCATATGATCATCTCAGTAAATACAGAAAAGGCTTTTGATAAAAGTTAATATTCCTTCATATTAAAAAGTCTCAATAAAGTAGGCATTGAAGAAACTTACTTCAAACTAATAGGAGCCATCTATGAAAAACCAACAGACAACAGCATACTGAATGAGCAAAGGTTGGAAGTATTCCCCCTTGAAAACTGGCACAAGACAAGTATGCCCTCTTTTACCAGTCTTATTCAACATAGTAGTGGAAGTCCTACCCAGAGCAATTACAAAAGAGAAAGACATTAAAGGCATCTAAATAGGAAGAGAAGAAGTCAAACTATTCCTGTCCACAGATGATATGACTGTATGTCTAGAAATCCCACAGTTTCTGCCCAAAAGTTCCTTAGTCTGATATATAACTTTAGCAAAGTTCCAGGATACAGCAGCAATGTACAAAAATCAGTAGGATTCCTATACAGCAACAACATTGAAGCTGAGTACAAAATCAAAAACACAATCCCATTTACAATAGCCACAAATAGAATAAGATACCTAGGAATAGAGCTTAGCCAATGAGGTGAAAGACCTCTACAGTGAGAATTGCAAAACACTACCCAAAGAAATCAGAGATGACACACAAAAAACACACACAAAAATTTCATGCTCATGGATAGGGAGAATTTATATTGTCAAAATGGTCATACTGCCCAAAGCAATTTACAGATTCAATGACATTCCTATCAAACTAGCAGTAGCATCCTTCACATGATTATAACAAAACTGTTTTAAAATTCACATGGGACCAAAAAAGAGCTCAAATAGCCAAGGCAATCCTAAGCAAAAAGAACAAAGCTGGAAGCATCACATTACCTAATTTAAAACTATGATCAAGGCTACAGTAACAAAAACAGCATGCTACTGTCCAAAAGCAGACACATAGACCAGTGAAACAGAAGACAGAGCCTGGAAATAATGCCACACAGTTAGAAATATCTCACCTTCACAAAATCATACTCATGCATCATTTTAATGGGTGAAATAGGTGTTGTTGGTGGCCACTGATTTTCTGAGAGTACTTCACCTGACAGAGAGATTTAGAGAACTTTAATGGAGTTACTGAATCAAATGGATGGATTGGATACTCAGCATAGAGTTAAAACAACCATGGCTATAAGTCAACCAGATTTCCTGGATCCTGTTTTGCTGCATCCAAGAAGATTCGATAGAAAAGTACATATTGATTTGCCAAATGCGCAAGCAAAATTAGACATATTGAAAGTCCATATGGATCCGATTTCAAAACATGGTGAAATTGATTGTAAAGCAATTTTATGACGTTTTCAGATGGCTTTAATGAAGCATACCCTGAGAAATGTTTGTACGGAAGCAGATATGTTTGCAATTTGTGCTGATCATAATTTTATAGTAAAGGAAGACTTCATGAAAACAATCGGAAAAGTGACTGATTATAAGGAGCTAGAGTCAAAATTGCACTACAAACCTGTGCAATTGACTGTAAGATTTTTGATGGCTACATGAAAGACAATGATCTCACTAAAGTGTATGAATGAAAGTGTGTATTAGTAACATCACAACAATTAGTAATTCAGTAATTCAACTTTTAAGATTGGTACAGAAGAAATTTGTATGTTTTCTTAATGTTGCATTTATTGCAGCAGACGTTATAAGAGTGTGTTGAAGCTTTTCACATTTGCTATGTGAGCATTTTGCAAAACATTGAAAATGGTTTGAATATAAGAAAGCATTTCTTATGACTTATTTTATACCATTTTTTCTCATCCTAAAATATTAAATAAAGTCTGTTTGATTCAGTTCTTCTTAGAAACAAAACAAAACAAAAACTAAAGAAAAGTGCAGTAAACTTTAGGTACTATGAAGCCGTAAGACTTATTAAACACTATCAAGCAAACCAATGTGGGAGTCCCAGAAAGAGAAAAGAGAAAAAAAAAAAAAAAAAGGCAGAGAGTTTATTTGTAGAAATAATGGCAGAAAATCTCCTAAATCTGAGGAAATGAGGAAAAAACTAGACATAAGTTTCAAGAACCTCGAAGAACTGGCTGGGCGCGGCGGCTCATGTCTGTTATCCCAGCACTTTGGGAGTCTGAGGCGGGCAGATCACCTGAGGTCTGGATTCCAGACCAGCCTAACCAACATGGAGAAACCCTGTCTCTACTAAAAATACAAAATTAGCTGGGCGTGGTGGCACATGCCTGCAATCCCAGCTACTCTGGAGGCTGAGGCAGAAGAATGGCTTCAATTCGGGATGCAGAGGTTGCTGTGAACCGAGATCATGCCTTTGCACTTCAGCCTGAGCAACAAGAGCAAAACTCCATCAAAAAAACAAACAAACAAACAAACAAACAAAAACAGAACCTCAGAGAACTATAACTAGACTAAATCCAAAGAGTACCATACTGCAACACATTATAATCGAACTGCCTAAATCAAAGACAAAGACAGTCTTGAAAGCAGCAAAAGAAAAGTGATTCATCACACACAAGGCAGTCTCTATTAGATTACTGGCAGATTTTTCAGCAAAACTTTGTAGGCCACAAGGGAGTGGGATGATATTTTTAAATGCTGAAAGAACAAAGAAAAGGGAAGGAATAATGCTATATCTGACAAAACTGTCTTTAAAAGTGAAGCAGAGAGGTAGAGGTAGAAAGATTGCTCGCACCCAGGAGTTCAAGACTAGCCTGGGCAGGACAGCAAGACTCTGTGTCTACAAAAATTTTTTTTAAAAGTAAGTCGAGTGTGAGTGGCATGTGTCTGTAGTCCTAGCTACTCAGGAGGCTGAGGAAGGAGGATTGCTTGAGCCTGGGAGTTTGATAATGTAGTAAACCATGATTGTGCCATTTCACTCAGCATGGGCAACAGAGCAAGATGTTGTCTCAAAAAAAAAAAAAAATGGCCAGGCATGGTGGCTCATGCCTGTAATCCCAGCACTTTGGGAGGCCAAGGCAGGTGGACCACCTGAGGTCAGCAGTTCGAGACCACCCTGACCAACATGGAGAAACCCCATCTCTAATAAAAATACAAAATTAGCTGGGCGTGGTGGCAGGTGCCTGTAATCCCAGCTACTTGGGAGGCTGAGACAATTGCTTGAATCTGAGAGGTGGAGATTGCAGTGAGACAAGATTCCACCATTTTCCAGCCTGGGAAACAAGAGCAAAACTACGTCTCAAAAGAAGAAGAAGAAGAAGAAAAGAAGAAGAAGAAGAAGAAGAAGAAGGAGAAGGAGGAGAAGGAGGAGAAGGAGGAGAAGGAGAAGGAGGAGGAGGAGAAGGAGGAGGAGGAGAAGGAGGAGGAGGAGGAGGAGGAGGAGGAGGAGGAGGAGGAGGAGGAGAAGAAGAAGAAGAAGAAGAAGAAGAAGAAGAAGAAGAAGAAGAAGAAGAAGAAGAAGAAGAAGAAGAAGAAGGAGGAGGAGGAGGAGGAGGAGGAGGAGGAGAAGGAGGAGAAGGAGGAGAAGGAGAAGGAGGAGGAGGAGGAGGAGGAGGAGGAGGAGGAGGAGAAGAAGAAGAAGAAGAAGAAGAAGAAGAAGAAGAAGAAGAAGAAGAAGAAGAAGAAGAAGAAGAAGAAGGAGAAGAAGGAGGAGAAAAGAAGAAGAAGAAGGAGAAGAAGAAGGAGAAGAAGGAGAAGAAGGAGAAGAAGGAGAAGAAGGAAAAGAAGAAGAAGGAAGAAGAAGGAAGAAGAAAGAAGAAGAAAGAAGAAGAAAGAAGAAAGAAGGAGAAAGAAGAAAGAAGAAGGAGAGGGAGAGAGAGAGGAGAGAGGAGAGAGGAAAGAGAAATTAAGATTGTTTCGCAGATGCAGATGGAGGTCATTACCACTAGTCTCACTTTACAAGAAATGCTAAAGTTGGTCCTTCAATTTGAGATGAAAATTTGGTAGCTAGAAACTTGCAGCTTTACAAAATATATAAAGTTTTCTGGCAAAGGTAAAAATATAGACAAATGTACTAACCTGTACTACAGTAATTTTGGTACATAGAATTTAAATGACAGAGACCATTAAATTACAAATCAATGTTAATAAGTATACAGTATATAAAGATAAAAATATAACATTGATAACATAAAGAGTGTGGGGTGGAAATTTTTATGTGATTTAAATTAATCTGTTATTAGATGAAAACAGAATTTTATATTTTAAGATGCATTATGTAATTGCAATGGTAATCATGCACATACACAATTTATAGAATATACAGAAAAGGAAATAAGAGAATCAAACATATGGCTGCAAAAAAATCAACAAAACACAAAATCAGGAAACAAGAGAGGAAAGAGGGACAAAAAAGCTACAAGATATATAGAAAACAATAAATAAAGTGGTAATAATAAATCTTCACTATCAATAATTATTTTAAATGTAAATGGATTAAACTCCACAATGAAAAAGACAGATAGGCTGAATGGATTAAAAATATATAATTCACCTATATGCTACAGATAAGAGACATACTTTATATCTGGAGACGTACATAGGCTGAAGCTGAAATGATGAAAAGAGATATATTTCATGCAAATGATAATCAAAAGAGAGCAGGAGTGGCTATACTAACATTAAAAATTGGCTAATTTTTTAAAGGGTAAATAGACAAAGGGGGCATTAGATAATAATTACAGGGTCCATTCACCAAGAAGACATAACAGTTATAAATTTTTATTTGCCAAACCATAGAACTCTTAAATATATGAAGCAAACCTTGACAGAATCAAAGAAAAAAATAGTAGGAAACTTTAATATCTCACTTTTCATAGTGGATAGAACTAGGCAGAAGATAATAAAGAAATATAGGACTTAAAAGTGCTGTAGGTAAATTAGACGTAATAAACATGTAGAAAACACTCCATGAAACAACAGCTGGTTATATATTATTCTATAGTAGCCAAAGCAATCTACAAATTCAATGCAATCTCTATCAAAATCCCCAATGGCATTTTTTACAAAAATAGAAAATTCATCTGAAAAATATAGATAATGTCAAGAAACCCAAAGTAGCCAAAATAATTTATAAAAGGACAGAGGTGGATCATTTACATTTCTTGATTTCAAAGCATATTACAAAGCTATAGTAATTAAAACAGTGTGATATACTGACATACAATCAGACAAATAGACCAGGGGAATAGAATAGAGAGCACAGAAGTAACTCCTTGCTTATATGGCTAAATTCAACAAGAGTTCCAAGACCACTCAATGGAGAAAAGGCAGTCTCTTTAACAAGTAATATTAAGGAAAGTAGAGATCCACCTGCAAAACAATAAAGTTGGGCCACTATCTCATACCATTTACAAAAATTAAGTCAAAATAATGGGTTAAATACCTAAATGGAAACCTTAAAATTATAAAATTCCTAGAAGAAACCAGGGTAAAATCATGACACTATACTTGGCAATGATTTCTTGGATATGACACCAATAGCACAGGAAACAAAATTAAAAAATAGACAAATGGGATTACATCAAACTTAAATACTTTTTTTTAATCAGAAAACACAATCATCAGAATATATAGACAATCTGTAGAATGCAAGAAAATATTTGCTAATCATATATCTAATAAGGGGTTAATAGTCAGAATATTATTAAAAAACTCCTAAAAGTCAATACAAAATTAAACAAAACAAAAACAAACAACCTGATTAAAAAACACTTAAAGGACTTGAATAGACATTTGTCTAAAAAAGATGTAAACATATAAACAAATGCTCAACATCACTAATCACCAGAAAAACACAAATCAGAACTACCGGATATCAAAACAATCAGATATCACCTCATACCTATTAGGGTGTCTTCTATTAAAAAAAAAAAAAAAAAAAAAAACTAAGCAAATAGAAAATAGCAACTGTCAGTGAGAATGTGGAGAAATTAGAACAATTTTACACTGCTGGTGGACATGTAAAATGGTGCAACCATTGTGGAAAATAGCATGGAAGTGTGTAAAACAATTAAAAATAGAACTACCATAAGATTCAATGATTTCACTTCTGTGTATATATTTAAAAAATGAAAGTATAGTGTCAAAGAGATATTTGCACACCAGTCTTAATAGCAGCACTATTCATAATCCCCAAGATGTAGACGCAACCCGAATGTTCATCAAGAGATGAATAGATAAGCAAAATGTAATATATACATACAATAGAATATTATGCTGCTTTAAAAAGAAAGAAAACCTTTCCAGGTGCTATAATGTGGGTAAACTTTTAGGACATTATGCTAAATAAACTAAGCCAGTCACACACACAAAAAAACAAATATTGTGTGATTCCACTTGCATGAGGTGCCTAAAGTAGTTGAATTCATAGATACTGGTTATTGTGAGGAGTTGTAGGGAGAGGCATTCATAGTTATTTAGCTTGAATAGACACCAAAGAGGGTGTCACAGCCCTTGCCTGGGGAACCTTAGGTCTGGACCACAGCTCCTCTCTCCAAATCACTGGCAATATGGCCAGCAGGGCAGAGGGTGTGTTTCACCTGTCTGTGTTACAGCTCTTTCAGTCCTGCCATTTGTTGAGTCCTGAGCTCTTGTCCCATGTCCAGGAACAATGAGGAATTCAAGCAATGGAGGGTGAGCTAGGCAAAGAGGTACTTTATTCAGTGACAGTACAACTATCAGGAGATACAAAGTGAGTAGCTTCTTTCCACAGGCAGGTTGTCTTGCAAGTGTGCATCCCTGAACAGAGAGCCGACCTGGAGTGGGTAGCTCCTATCTGCAGGCAGGTCATCCCATCAGTTGTGCAGCTCTCAGGGAAGAGGAGACCTGGAGTGGGTAGTTGCCTGAGTCTGGCTGGGTTCAGGGTTTTATGGGCTCAGAAGGGAGGAAGTGTGTGCTGGTTGGTCCATGGGCAGCCATGGGTGGGCCAAGAAAAGCACAATAAGTTCTCACTCTGGGCTGTGGACTCCACCTGGAACTGACAGCTCCACCTCCATGCTTTCGGCCATCCCTGGCTTTAAGGTAGGCTTCACTGGGGACCTATCTTTTTCCACCCAGGAGCCTGTCTGCCTTCTGCTGCTATCTATATGTAATCCACGGCACCCAAGCTGTTCATGTTGAGGTCCATGCCGAGCTGCCCTAACCCCCGCTCAGTTTCCTTCCCATGCTCATCAGCATCCAATTCTAGAGGGCGCTGAGGCAGCAGGGGGCTGGCACGTCAGTGCCACCCCAAGTGTGTGCACACCTGGCTGGGTGGTGACAGTGACTGAGCTCAGCCACAATTTCGCTCCGAAATTGGAACAGGTGCCGGGAGCTGGGAGAGACCAGGCAGCAGGAGCATTTCAGAAATGAGGCTGCTGCCTCGTTTCTGAGGCTGTCGGGCTAGGCGGGCTTCCCAGGCTCCTAAGAGTGCAGGAGTGCCCAGGTCCACAGCCAAGGGTGGGTGGCCGCAGCTGTGCCCCGGAGGGTGGGGCTCCGACCCCATCTAACTCAGAAAGGGGTGAGTCTCCCGCCTGTTTCTGGCTCCCACCTGCTCTGCGGAGTGCACAGCCTCGGCTTTGCCTTCACCAGTGCAGCTGGCATCTTTGCAGTAGCTATTCCAGACCGGCCACTGCTACCATCAAGGTCTGTGGATTTGTTTCACAATAATGTGAATATACTTAACATTACTAAACTGTACATTAAAAAGTGATTGAAATGGTAAGTTTTATGTTTTTACCAAAAAAAAAAAAAAAAAAAAAAAAAAAAAAAAAAAAAAAAAAAAAGGACAATGAAGGTCATCCAGACCTTCCCTTTAGGAAAAGGACTATATCTCACTATAAATGTGTATCTCCTATATAACCCAGTTAAGACCTAGGTCCATCTGGGGCATGCATGCCTGAAGTTGATTGAAGGACTATTAATGTGCATGGGGAGGTAACAATTTCAGGTAAGTGTTTTAACAATGCCAAGGTGATGCAGAACAGTATGCTCTATCTGTTACACTTAATTTTTCAATTCTTCTCTCAAAATCATATAAGCATATTGTATTAAACACGACATACCCTAGAGCATTATATCTTCTCTTCCAATGCTATTGAAGTTAATTTGCCGAACATCTTGGCTTTAATTACCTCTTCAATGCCTGCTGTAGAACTTTTTGCTAAAATAGAAAATCAGGAAAATTAGGTTGTTAAAATCAGTGCTTTAAAAAAAAATCTTTTTTTCTTACGTGAGCATAAAGGTGACTCAAGCATCCCATACGCTGTAATTTGAAAAGATTGCCCAGAAGGAATCTTCTTCTATCCCAGGCATATGCGTTTGAGAGTCTGGACTTTTCCTTGCCTCTCTTAATCATAACTTCACTGTGTGATACTGTGCATATACAATACGCATAACGCTCCTCCGTCAGCCATTCATTCCCAGTTTCAAAGCATATGTGATGCTTAGTAGACACATTACACTTCCAATTGTAATTCAAATAAGAACAGGCTGGATATTTACTCCATCATTTCAAATCAGCAGAGACCACCAAATAATGATAGATTTTTAAGAAGCATCTTCTTGAATATAGAAAACTTGGATTTTATTAAGACTGAAACATAGGGAAAAGTGAAGCCAATATTTGTTATCCTGTCCAGCCAAAGCAGCAGTTCTTGTAAGAATACAAGATTTTATATCCCAGCAAGGACTGAAATAAGAGTAAGACCGAAACTAATCATAGTGATATATTAATAAATACGGAGTTGTCATTAGAAAAGAGATATGATTCCTTCAGGAGGGGGTGCATTGTTTATTTGAACAAATAAAACAATACTTTGAATTTAAATATATTTCCCTCTTACAAAATGAAGGAGGCAGTGGAATATGCCCGAGGCCAGAGGGCTACAAATTTCCTAGGTTCTGTTGATATTCCTCAGCATCCTTCCGCAAGGGCCTTAACCTGACTGACAGGTATAGAAAGTTGTGCTCAAATTACAAGCTGTTGCTGCAAATGAAAGGTGAGAGAAAAAAAGGCTTTGTGGAACTCTGCCCCCAGGCTTTTGTCAAGAAGAAAAGAAAACAAATTTAGGGGACACTTCTTAGCATCTGGACGTCTTTTCATTCAAGGCATAAATTTGCATACATTTATTAAGCAAAATTTTATTGGTCTGCCAGAATGGTTGGCTTCTCCCCAGAATTGATACCACTTTTACTCTGATTCCTGCTACACATTTCTTTTATCACCATTCATCATCTTATACGCTATTGTCGTTATTTTCCTTCTAGATTTTTATCACTGGTTTATATCTTTTAAAAGCTTCTTATTCTTTTTTCAGCTTTTATTTATTATTTATTTTTTGAGACGGAGTCTCGCTCTGTCGCCCAGGCTGGAGTGCAGTGGCCGGATCTCAGCTCACTGCAAGCTCCGCCTCCTGGGTTCCCGCCATTCTCCTGCCTCAGCCTCCCGAGTAGCTGGGACTACAGGTGCCCGCCACCTCGCCCGGCTAATTTTTTGTAGTTTTTAGTAGAGATGGGGTTTCACCGTGTTAGCCAGCATGGTCTCGATCTCCTGACCTCATGATCCGCCCATCTTGGACTCCCAAAATGCTGGGATTACAGGCTTGAGCCACCGCGCCCAGCCTCTTTTTTCAGTTTTAAAAACTTTTTTCTAATGCTAGATTATCCTTTTTTGTTTTTCCTGTTTATTTCATCTATTGTTGTCTTCTAATTATGATATTAAAACACAGTTTAGCTTCCTTTTAAATAATTCATCTAATTATTAAAATCACCACATTCCAAATATTTTATTATTTTTTCTTAGCTGTTAATTTTGTCCCGTTTTTCATTAATTCTAATCTATTTAGCTGTCTGTGCTTTTTAAATTAATTTTTGTGCCATTTTGCTCTTAATTTTTTAATTTTATGACTTGGCCACATGATTTGTAGCCTGTAAGAATCCTTGTCATTAAGAGGATATTTTATGGATCATTTTCTACTCATGTATATCTAAAACCACCACACTGCCTTCCTCTAATGAACTCTCACCTATTCCAAGATTAATTCTTCCAAAAACCTTATTTATACAATTTTGGAGATACTCTGGCTAACTCTGCATAGGCAAAACAAAAAATTCTTGCTATTTTTTCTTTGCAACAGTCTCATTCTGTCACCCAGGCGGGAGTGCACAATATCAGCTCACTATAACCACCACCTTCCAGGTTCAGGTGATTCTCATGTCTCAGCTTTCCTGAGTGGCTGGGATTACAGGCTCCCGCCACCATTCCCAGCTAATTTTTTTTGTATTTTTAGTAGAGACAGGGTTTCACCATGCCGGCTTGGCTGGTCTTGATTCTTGTATATTTTAATTCTCAATTTCAATGTCATTTCCTCTGAGAATTCTTTAACTTCCCTAGTTGCCTACAGTATGTACTTCCATAACCCTTTGGTATGTCCACTAGTTTGATATGTACTATATTAAAACCGTATCAGTCTTTCTTAGTGTTGCACACACTTCAATTAACATAGTGTTAGTTCATAAGAGATGCTCAGTAATTGTTGAATGAATGAATGAAGTGGACACAGCTAATTAATTACGATGGTGTTGTTTCTTTTCAAATTATAATTTTCAGTTGTTATTTAAGAACCTCCGTATTTCCGGTATTGGTCATCATTAATTCCTTTGGTAAAATGAATAAAAATGCCTGTTACGAATTTGAAGAGAGGCTTCTGGTGAGGAGACAGTTCTTGGGAAATACACATGCTCTACACAAGGTTCAATGATCTCAACTTGACACATCAGGTTAACCTATTCTTGTGGAGACAGTAGTTTCAGGAGATGCTCTGCCTTGTAAACAAACAAGCTATCTAAAAATATTTTAAAAAGCAAAAGGTTTTCTTTCTTAAAATTATTAGACTTGAAAATGATACATTTGAATGTTCTCTCAATTAATACTATCCCTCCACTGAACTGTAAATTGATGATTTTAATTTAATTTATTTTTTATTCATAGTTAGGAAATCTGATTAATTAACTTCCTGATGCAGTTCAATGTTATATGATGAAGAAATAATAGGATTTTAGAGCATTAATCTTCTCATATTCATGATTTTAGATGGCGTCTCTAGAAATGTATTGCTTAATAGCAACATGTGGATTGTACATTTTTACTATTTTTAATCTCAGAAGGAATTTTGCTATGATTCCTACCCTAACATTGATTTTTCCCTCTTCCTGGCTCTTATTTGATTCCTTGGAATGCTGTACAGCATTTGTGTTGACATTTGCATTATTTGGTCAAAGTATGCATTGTTTCCTGATGCAGAGTGTACACTATTCTACTAAAATGCAGAAATTATTGTATTTCTCCCCTATCCAAAATAAAGCTATTTTAAAATTTATCTAAAACATATTTCAATTTATTTATTGATTAACATGAAGTGTTTGCTTTTCAGGTAAATATCCTACACAAGAAGCAAACAGATTTTCATCTTTACTGATAGACAATTGATAATTTCTTTTAATACTGAAGATACGTTACAAATAACATAATATTCCTTGCAGCTTTTAAAGATTTTTTTACTCTAGTACTTAACTTTCTTATTCCTGAACTCGGTAAACAAGAGTGATTTAAAAGACGAACTACATGTAGAATAGAAGTTATCTAAAATCCTACCATAAAGAGTAATAACATAGCCGTTATTAACTTCAGCACATTTTCTTCCTTTATTAGTTAGCATATTTTAATATGAGTATGCAAACATTTTGAGAACATACTGTGTATTGTGAATATTTCTCCATACTATTAAAAAGTATTTATGAATTTTTTTATTTTCAGCCATATTACAAACTATAATCATTTCCTTTAATGTTTTCAATGTTTGTCATTAAAAATAATGCATTAGTGAACATCATTGTAACAAAATAATATGTCCCTGTTTCTGATTTTCTTGTGATATATTTTTAAAAGAAGAATTACTGCTTCTAGGTATATGAGCTTTTTAATGAAAATTATTACCTATCAGCATGCACCAATGGATACTCTCACCAGCAACGTACTTGAATGCTAGTCTGTGCACCCTCAAAGCTATTATTCGTTAAAAAATCAAGCAACTTCAAGGCAAATGATTATACCCTATACTTATTTTTATTTTTATTTATTTATTATTATTATTATTTTTGAGACAGAGTCTCACTCTGTTGCCCAGGCTGGAGTGCAGTTGCGCGATCTCAGCTCATTGCAAGCTCCGCCTCCCACGCTCACGCCATTCTCCTGCCTCAGCCTCCCAAGTAGCTGGGACTACAGGCGCCCGCCACCACGCCCAGCTAATTTTTTTTTTTTTTTTTTTCATAATTTTAGTAGAGACGGGGTTTCACCGGTGTTAGCCAGGATGGTCTGGATCTTCTGACCTGGTGATCTGCCTGCCTTGGCCTCCCAAAGTGCTGGGATTACAGGCGTGAGCCATCGTGCCCGGCCTGATTATACCCTATTCTAGTCTGCATTTCCTTGATAACTGTGACCATGAACATTTTTTCGTGAGTTCATTAGACATTTACCTCTCTCTTTCAGTGAATTGTGCCAGGGTGCTCCTTGAATAAAACTTTCATGTCCTCTGGCATTTTCTTCAATATCCTTCTTTTGATTCAGGGGAAAATAAAACCCAGAGCCTTTCATATTAACATGGAACAGAACTTCACTAGTCTATGTGTACTTCCCAGAAGCACCATCATCATGGAGGTGTTTAATCATTCCTTTTTGATAGACTTATTAGAACAGTATGTTCTATGATATTTTACCAAGGAACATTTGTTTGTTTCAAGAGAAGCTTTTAGGTGTTCTGTTAAAAAGAAGGTACTCTAGTCAGATAAATTAGAAAACAGTTGGCAGGGAGTGGTGGCTCACACCTGTAATCCCAGCACTTTGGGAAGCCAAGGCAGGTAGACCACAAGGTCAGAAGTTCAAGACCAGACTGGTCAAGATGGTGAAACCCCATCTCTACTAAAAATGTAAAAATGCAAAAAAATTAGCTGGGTGCGGTGGCAGGCACCTGTAATGCCAGCTACTCGGGAGGCTGAAGCAGGAGAATTGCTTGAACCCAGGGGGCGGAGGCTGCAGTGAGCTGAGATCGTGTCACTGCACTCCAGCCTGGGCAACAGAGTGAGACTCTGTCTCAAAAACAAGCAAACAAACAAACAACAACAAGGAAACAGTTGCATACAATTTAGTAAGTTTCCCACTATGACATTTTTGAGTCTTTAGAAATAAATAAAAAATTATCTTTATAATTTTTTTCTGATCATACATATTATGAATAATTATGTCAGTAAATCCAAACAATATGTAAAATAGAAAGATGCCAACAAAAGCCACCTGAAATCTCATGATGCAAAGATGGCACCATTATCCTTTTGATATCCTTTTTTGTATACATGCATGTTTTAGAAAATCGGAATAATAAAATAACTTGAAGTTGCTACATAACTGCTCAAATGTCTCCACGGTTTTTGATGTCACACAGGTTAAAAATCAATGTCTTTTTCATGTCTAGTAGGGCTGTGCGTTATGTGGTCTTTTGTCTCTATTCATCTTCCCCTCTAGCAGTTTCTCCCACACTCCAATCTAACACTGCTGTCGTTCTTGCTGTTTCCACCTTGGGGCTTCTCTACGTTGTACTTCTGAATTCTAGTCCACTCTTTTCCCAGATAATTGTCTTGGCTGCTTGCATCCTCACTTCACTCAGACCAGTGGTCATACGGTATCTTAATACAGGGGGTTTCCCTGACTCTCCTATATAAATTAGTACCCCCACCACACTTCATCTTTCTCTATTCCTTTAATTGACATCATTTTTCTTTATAGCAATTATAACTGCTTGACATATTACATAATTATTTATTGTCATGTAACCCAGGAAAGCACAGAACTTGTGAGTGTTATTTACTGCTCTATTCTTGTCAGTTTGAGCAGCTCCTGGTGACATGAATGAACTCAATGTTTGTTGAATATGTTGGGAATTAATGACTAAATTTTTCATAGTGGGAGGTAAATATCTTTCTGATACCATTGTCTGTTGTTTATGGATTTTGTCTATGATTTCTCTAAGTGTATTGTTTTAATTACAAAGGTCCTCTCATTTCCTAGGTTGTAAATAGAGCCTACTAAATTTCCTTAATTTGGGGGGGTGTTAGATTTTATCTAGTTTTTAATCCATCTTATTTTTTTTTTCAGATGGTATCATATGAATCCAACTTTGTTGTCTTTCTGCTGGATAGCCAATGATATCAGCTCCATTTATTGAGTGAATCATTTTCTCTATTAATTTGTAGTACTTTCTATTCTCATAAGTTAAAACCCATAAAAATTGAGACCTATTTTTGCTACTCTTTTCTGTTTCACTGATTCATTGGTCTATGCTTATTCTAATGCCATTCTGTTTTAATATATTTGTTATTTGTCCCCTTGTCTTTGTTTTCATAATATCCTTGGCTATTTTATACACAGTCTTAAATATGAGTTTTAATACTATTTTTTACATTTCAAAACATTCCCTTGAAATTATATTTACAATTTTATTAAATATATGTATTAATTATGGGAAAATTTATATTTTTATGTTATTAAGTCTTACTATCCAAGAATAGGTGACTGTTGTTTTCCATTCATCAAGAAAATTTTATCATTTTCTCTATATAGCTCAGTGCTTTTCTCGTTATTTTAAGATACTTATAATTGACATACAAATAAGATCTATTAATTTGTGTGTATTTTCTTTAACTACTTTTTCAAATTATCTTATTTGTTATATTTTTTGAAGAGCCTTTCTGTACAATAATTTCATTAGCAAAATGATATTTTAATATTTACCAAAGTTTATAAAGTTCAACTCAATGGATTTACTAAAAGCTCTAAAATAATATAGAATAACAGCAAAGTAAATGACATCCCTAATTTGTTACTATTTTTGGAAATGACTTTATGCTTTTCCTTGATTTTTGGTAAATAGTCTTATTCATATTTAAGATATTTCCTTCAATTCCCAATGTATTTGGAGTTCTTATTAACATACTCTTGAATTTTATTTTGTCTTTCGCCATTTATTAAGATAATATAATTCTCCCATATAACTATTATTATGAATTTCAATACAATGAATGACGTATTTTTGAAAACAAAATTTTTGCATTATTTTTAATAAACTGTTTTATTATATTTGCTAACGTCTTATTTTAAATTGTTT
The DNA here is from genome assembly GCF_037993035.2 of Macaca fascicularis. NCBI lineage: Eukaryota > Metazoa > Chordata > Mammalia > Primates > Cercopithecidae > Macaca > Macaca fascicularis. Next base: position 52,990,957 of record NC_088390.1, read on the forward strand.
TATTTTTACTCCTGATGTTACCTGTGGCAGGAATTCAAGTTACCCTGAGTTACCAGCATCATAACCATACGGGTCTGCAGCAACTTCAATCTTTGCCTCCTCAGAAGAGAGAATTCCACTGAGCGGCATAAAGCAGACAAAGAGACAGAGGCAAATTTCAGAGCAGGAGTGAAAGTTTTCTAAAAAGCTTTAGAACAATGAGAAAAACAAAGAAAGCAAAGAAGGAAAGTACAATTTGGAAGAGGGCTAAGCCGGCAACTTGAGAGACCAAGTGCGCAACTTGACTTCTTGACTTGGGGTTTTATACTTTGGCATACTACTAGGATCTTGCATTACTTCTCCCCACTCTTCAAATCTTATTGGGAAGCTGCTGATCAGTTTTGGGTATTTTCTATCTATTAGGAGACTGCCTTTTTCTGGCGCTAGCTGTGACCAGTTACTTTAGAGAAACAGTTAACAACCGCCTGACCATCACACCTGATGGTTGCCCAACACTCTTGGTGTGTTGGAGGAGAGCCTTCTTCTGCCCTGCTAATACCTGACTGGATACCTAGTGTAACACTGACAGTCTCAATATTTTGGTAAGGAATTTCAGATCATTCACATCTAGTACAACGACTGATAAACTTGACATTTATATCTTCCATTTTGTTTCTCATTAATTATGTTTCTTTTGTCATTCATTCCTTATTTTTGTTCATGTGATTAAGTTATTTTTAAACTACTAAAAATTACCACTAATTTTTCTCTTCCACTAGTACCTACGTTCTTTTGAATTGTCAGATGTTTTTATATATTATGATACTCTATTACTCTACCGCTTCCCCTCATCAAGGCTCAAGTGAGAAAATAAACCATGAATCTATTTTATGTAGTGAATTAACTTAACTAGAATGTGCATCTAGAATGACATTAGCTATTTGTCATCCTTGGAATAATTTTTTTAAAATACTCAAATAATTTTTGCAGGCTTAATATCTCTCAGAATGTCAGTTGTGGAAGGATGCTGTATAAGACTAAAATTTGGGAATATGTAAATCACCCCTCTCTTCTTACCCCTTTAATTTTATCCTCTTTGTTGTGTGATGCATTAATTTACCAGTGACAGGCCCATATCTATTTATTTTACTGTAGTAGGTGAGTGATACCTTGACAAGGGATACAATTCTTAGCTTGAAGTAGTTTTTCCTCAGTAACTTATAGCTGTTATCTGACCATCCTCTCAATTCTAGCATATTTCTTATCTTAATCCAAATATTTTGTCTTTCTTATTTTAAAAATGCTTTTATTTGAAAATAAATATTTCCTTTTATTTTAGTAGTCCACAAGCTTTGCTAGGTTATTTGTAGGTATATATCTTTTCTCATCAATGTTGCCTAAAATTTCAAGTCTCATTAATTAAGATCCAAATTTTTATTTTAATCTAAGAATTTTTTTATTTGATCATTAAATGTATTGCCCCTGATTCTTTTTCTCTACCTGGCATTACTTTCGTTTGCATATGACATCAATAAATAAGCCTTACAAGACTTTTCTTATTCTTTATTTTCCTTCCTTCCTTCCCTCCCTCCCCCACTCCTTCTCTCCCTCCCTCACTTCCTTCCCTCAATTCTTCTGCTTTCTCTTTCTTTTTGCTCTCTCTCTCTCTTACTTTTGCTTGCCTTTCTGCCTTCTTTCCATCCTGACTATGCAAATTGATGTATTCTTTGCAGGCCATTAATATTTGTTGCAGCGATGACCACTGAATTAGTCCATTCTCACACAAAGATGGACCCAAGACTGGGTAATTTACAAAGGAAAGAGGTTTAATTGACTTACAGTTCTCTGTGGCTGGGGAGGCCTCAGGAAACTTACAATCATGGTGGAAGGAGAAGCAAACACATTTTTCTTCACATCCAGCAGGAAGGAGGAGTCCTGAGCAAAAGGGGGAAAGCCTTTTATAAAACCACCAGATCTTATGAGAACTCACTCACTATCACAAGAACAGCATGAGGGTAATCGCCCTCATGATTCAGTTACATACCACTGGGTCCCTCCCATGACATGTGGGGATTATGGGAACTGCAAGATGAAATTTGGGTGAGGACACAGTCAAACCATATCATTCCACTCCTGGCCCCTCCCAAGTTTTATGTCTTCATATTTCAAAACACACTCATGTCCTTCCTACAGTCTTGCAAAGTCTTAACTCTTTTCAACATTAACTCAAAAGTCCACAGTCCAAAGTCTCATCTGAGACAAGGCAAGTCCCTTCCACCTATGAGCCTGTAAAATCAAAAACAAGTTAGTTACTTCTTAGATACAATGGGAGTACAGACATTGGATAAATACACCTATCCCAAATGGAAGAAATTGGCCAAAATAAAGGGGTTGCAGGCCTCACGCAAGTCCTAAATCCAATCAGGCAGTCATTAAACCTTAAAGTACCAAAATGATCTTGCTTGATTCCATGTCTCACATCCAGGGTATGCTGATGCAAGTGGTGGGCTCCCACAGCCTGGAGCAGCTCCACTCCTGTGGTTTTCCATGGTACAAGTCCCCCCGCCTTCTGGCTGTTTTCATGGCTGGCATTAAGTGTGTGTGGCTTTTCCATCTGCATGGCATGGTGCAAGCTGTAAGTGGATCTACCATTCTGGGGTCTGGAGGATGGTTGCCCTCTTCTCTCAGCTGCACTAGGCAATATTCAAGTGAGGACTCTGTATGGTGCTCTGTCCCCACATTTTCCTTCTGCAATGCACTAGCAGATGTTTTCCATGAGGGCTCTGCCCCTGCAGCAGATATCGAGGCATTTTCATTCATCCTCTAAAATCTAGACAGAGGTTCCCAAACCTCAATTCTTGTCTTCTGCACACCCACAGGACCTGTACCACATGGAAGGTGCCAAGGCTTGGGGCTTACACCTTCTGATGCAACAGTCTGAACTGTACCTTGACCCCTTTTAGTTATAGCTGGAGCTGAAGCAGCTGGGATACAGGCAACCATGTCCCAAGGTTGTGTAGAGCAGGGAAGACTTGGCTCCACTCAGGAAACCATTTTTCCCTCTTAGACCTCTGGGTCTGTGATGGGAGGGGCTGCCATGAAGGTCTCTGACATGCCCTGGAGACATTTTCCCCAATGTCTTGGCATTCACATTTGGCTTCTCATTACTTATGTAGATTTCTGCAGCTGGTTTTAATTTCTCCTAAGATAATGGGTTTTTCTTTTCTATCACATTATCAGGCTGCAAATTTTCCCAACTTATATGTCATCTTTCATCTTGAATGCTTTGCTGATTAGAAATTTCTTTCACCAGGTACCTTAAATCATCTCTCTCAAGTTTAAGGTTCCACAGATCTCTAGGGCAGGGGCAAAAATCCACCAGTCTCTTTGCATAGCAAGAGTCATCTTTACTCCGGTTCCCAATAAGTTCCTCATCTCCAGCTGGGACCACCTTAGCCTGGACTTCATTGTCCATATCACTATCCACATTTTGGACAAAGCCAGTCAACAAGTCTCTAGGAAGTTCTAACATTTCCCACATCTTCCTGTCTTCTGAGCCCTTCAAGTCTCTAGGAAGTTCCAAATTTTTCTGTCTTCTTCTGAACCCTCCAAACTGTTCCAACCTCTACCTGTTACCCAGTTCCAAGTCATTTCCACATTTTTGGGTATCTTTACAGCAACACCCTACTCTCTGTGGTACCAATTTACTGTATTAGTTCGTTCTCTCACTGCTATAAAGAACTGCCCGGGACTGAGTATTTTATAAAGGAAAGAAGTTTAACTGACTTATTGTTTCACAGGGCTGGGGAGGCCTCAGGAAGTATACAATCATGGTGGAAGGGGAAACAAGCATGTCCTTCTTCACATGGTGGCAGGAGAGAGAAATGCAGAGCAAAGGGATAAAAGCCCCTTATAAAACCATCAGATATTGTGAGAACTCACTCACTATCATGAGAATAACATGAGGGTAACCACCGCCATGATTCAATTACCTCCCATCATGTCTCTCCCATGACATGTGGGGATTATGGGAACTACAATTAAAGCTGAGGTTTGGGTGGGGACACAGCCAAACCATATCAACCACCCTCTCTTTTACCTCATCTAAGTCTATTACTTTTTATTAGTAGTAGTAGTATTGAGACAGAATCTTGTTTTGTTGCCCAGACTGGAGTGCAGTGGTGTGATTGCAGCTCACTGCAACCTCCACCTTCTGGGTTCAAGTGATTCTCGTGCCTCAGTCTCCTGAGTAATTGGGATTCAAGGCATGTGCGACCACACCCAGCTAATTTTTTGTATTTTTAGTAGAGGCAGGGTTTTGCTATGTTGACCAGGCTCATCTCAAATTCTTGGTCTCCTGTGATCCACCTGCCTTGGCCTCCCAAAGTGCTGGGATTATAGGCATGATACACTGTGTCTGGCCTAAGGTTATTTCATTTTTGTTCTATCAAATATGTTATGCTATCATCTTTTTGAGTGCTCTTGTTACTTTTTTTTATTCATATGTTTACATATCAACCTCAACATGTCTGTGTTTTCAAGATCCTTTTTGTTCTGAGTGTTTTACTTGTTCTTCCTTCAGATTTATGAAATCCATGTATGCATTTCTATAGTTTTTTGTCTACCAATTGATGAACAGGTACTAATTTATCTTAAAAGCGGCAATCTCACAAGCATTGGTTGTTGCAGCAGCTGCTGTGTCTATGGAATGGCTAATTGAAATTGGTTAAATCCCTGTTAGTGTCTAGAGAAAGCCTCAACATTAGCAGTCATAGGAACACTCTCTGACAGTTCCTTTCAGCCACAAAGGTTGGCACTTGCCAAGCTATGATATTTAGAGTTATGGATGACTTGGTTCACTAGTGTAGCTTCCCTTTTCCACCTCCCATATAACCCTTCTCATTACCCAGGACAAAAATAAGACCTACCATTGCCCTTGTTTTTCACGGTATCATAGGAGTTATTAGAAATTATATTAGGTAGATAAGGAGGATAAGGGGTCCTTGGTAAGGTTTTCTTCTTTTAAAGCAGCTCCAGAAACGTTTTTGGTCTAGCAGAAAATCGGCTTGAAGGGTCTGGCTGTCAAGCTTTGATATGCAAATAACGGCCATCAGAAACTGGATCTATCTAATATGGCTATTTCCACCCTGTTCTCCTTGTCACCCTGTGTGCTAACCATCATGGTCACCCCCAGATAACCTCATGTGTGCAGGACATCATGGCGTCCTGCATTTGCATATTAAAAGCTAGGGTGGGAGGGTGAGTTTTTTCACTGGCTACATAAATGACATACATGGTCAGACCAATCCACTGGACCCTATGCAAATCAGACACTGCCTCCTCTAGCCTCCTAATATAACCTACTATTTTCCACAACACTTGGGGTTTCCTATCTTGGCTTGGAGGCCCCCTCCCTCTGTCTCTCTATGGGGGAGCTTGTTCCTTCTTTCTTGCCTATTAAACTCTTGTCTCCTTAAAGCCACTCCATGTTTGTCTGCGTCATTTCATCGAAATTGGCAAGAGTGAGGCAAAGGGCCCTGGTGTTCCTCCAGTCATCAGAGCCATATTAATGGTCCCATATCTCTTTATGAAATTTATAATGATCCTTTTATTAGGACTCCCTGCTGGTAGGTCCAAGATTCTTGAATGATACAGAGAATAGTGTTGAACAATTTCACTCCATCTGAGGCTTTCAACAGATCCACACCCACAAAATTATATTCAACTTTCAGTACCAATAGCTGCATACCACAGGGAAAGTCAATGATAAAAAGAATTTATGAATCCACAGTTGGGATAAAGTTTATACTGGAGCACAAAAAAAAAGGATGTTTTCTCAGCACCAGGTTCCCAGTGAATGAAAAGACTACACTATGTTCCTAACTTAATTCAGGGGGAAAAAAAAAAATCCTCCTTTTTTCTCTCTTTCCCTCTCATTTGTGAAGCATCTGTTAACATTGTGTAGAAGTTGTCGTTTGTGGCAGTCAGGAAATCCCAGGTTACAGAACACTTCATTACCTTGGAGTCCTTGTGAAAACACAAAATAATGGTATATAACTAAAAATGATTTAGAAGAACTACTCAGAAGATGTGTTAACTGGCTTCCATTTGTCACATTGATAACGTTTACTCATTTGAAAGCAATGCCTGCATTGAGACATTTTCTTGACTTCTGCCTTTTTCAAGGACTTTAAAAAAAGTCTTTTAAAAAAATAAATATAAGTATTATTGCTATTTTGACAATTTTCAAGATACATCATTATGAAGGTTTTGTAAATGATTCTTTAAAAAATGTTTCATTTCCATGGCAAACTGCTTCAGCACGAACCTTTTCTTAATAATATTCAAACAAATCTTATTAAATAAGTGTTATGGGTGAGACTAGAGATATGATTAATCCTGGGGCAAAATTCCTCTCAATCTGTGAATCTGTGAAATCAAAACTAATCCGCTTTGTGAAACACAATGCTGGGAAAGACATAGGATAGATATTGCCATTCCCAAAGGGAGAAATTGGAAGGAAAACTGGGGTTATGTGTATCAAGAAAGTCTGAAATCTACCAGGGAAAATTTGATTAGATTGTTTTTTCTTGTTGAAGCAGGAAAAATGGAAATACATTTATTAAATCCTGATCCTTGAATGCTTCTTTTAAAATTCTTTATTACGTTTATTTATTATTTTATTGTGGTAAGAGCACATTTTGGTAACATGAGATCTAGTCCGTTCACAAATATTTAAGTGTGCAATGCATTATCGTCATCTGTAGGTACAATGTTATACAGCAAATCTCTACAGCTTATTCATCTTGTTTGAAAGTTTATGCCTGTTGATAAGTAACTGCCCATTTGCCCCTCCTCCCAGTCCTTAGTATCCACCCTTCCACTCTATGATTTTATGCAATTGAGTATTTCAGATGCCTTATATAAGTAGAATCATGCAGTATTTGTTCTTGTGTGACTGGCTTGTTTTACATCAGATGTCCATGTTGTTTCATATTGCAAGATTTCCTTTAGTTAAAAGGCTGAATAATAGTCCATTGTATGTTTATTCTACACGTTGCTTATCCATTCATTAATTGATGGACATTTGGGTTGCATCCATCTCCTGGCTACTGTGAACATTGCTGCAAATAAACAGGGGGAGTAGTAGTAGTAGGTATCTCATCAAGATCCTGATTTCAATTCTTTTGGATGACTACCCAGAAGTGGATTGGTAGATCATATGATAGCTATATTTTTAATATTTTGAGTAACTTCCATACATGTTTTCTACAATGGATACAGCATTTTGATTCTTAGTGTACAAGGGTTCTAATTTCTCCAGATTCTTGCCAACACTTGTCATTTTTCTTGTTGTTTTATAATAGTCATTCTTACAGGCATGTGTTGGTGTATGTTTATGATTTTGATGAGCATTTTACTGATGCTTAGTGATTTTTTACAGAAATAGAAAAAAATTATCTAATATATATAAAACAGTTATATTTTAAGACTTAGAATTAGCCTCTCTGGCTGGATGCTCTGTTCTCTTGGTCCAAAATGGTGGTGGCCCCTTCCTCTGAAACTGAAGAGGAGGGAACTCTGATTTCTATGCCTGCAAACTCAGTTTCTGGTGGCAGCAACACCCCACCAGCCTCTAAACTGCTTTCAGCCTCATTCTTCCCTTTTCTTGGCAGAGAAGACATGTTTACAGGTAAATACCTCTATCGGCCATTAATTGCTTCTAGAATCCCAGAGGTCTGACAGTTATCCTTCATTTTATTCTATCTCTGTCTCTTTAATTCCAGCATGTCTGCGGGGATGGCTGATTAGATCCATAAGTCACACTTTAATCTATAAGAGGTTCTGACAGTTGTCCAGCCACACCCTCCGTGTTCTCTCCAGAGCACACTTTTTCATTTCTTTGCAATATGAATAGGCTGAAAAATTGTATACGTCCTTAAACTCTGGTTCCTTTTTGCGTAACCATTTCTTCTTCAATTTATCTCTTTCACAATTTACTAAAGGCAACAAAGAGAAACAAGACTTCACTTTAACACTTTGCTTAGTAGTCTTCTCAACTAAATGTCAAAGTTTATCATTTACAAGTTCTACTTTTCACCCAACAAAACACAATTTATGCAAGTTCTTTGTCACTTTATAACAAAAATCACCTTTCCTCCAGTTTCCAATAAAATATTCTTCATTTTTGTCTGAAATATCACCAGAAGCACACTTAATGTTTGTATTTTTAGAAATATTCTGTTTGTGATGATATATGCATTCTCTCTAAGAAAATAGACACTTTACAGCACTCCTCTTTTGGAAACCTCGCCAAAATCTTCTTTAATGTCCATATTTATATCAACAGCCTATTTAGGGCAATTTAGACATTTTCTTTATCTTTTCTTTTTTTCTTTTTTTCTTTTTTTTTTTTTTTTTTTTTTTTTGAGATGTAGTCTTACTCTGTCACCCAGGCTGGAGTGCAGTGGCATGATCTCGGCTCACTGCAATCTCTGGGGTTCAAGCAATTCTCTGCCTTAGCCTCCCGGGTAGCTGGGATTACAGGCATCTGCCACCATGTCCCGGCTAATTTTTGTATTTTTAGTAGAGATGGGGTTTTACTATATTGACCAGGCTGGTCTCAAACTCCTGACCTTGTGATCCACCTACCTTGGCCTCCCAAAGTGCTGGGATTACAGGCGTGAGCCACCGCGCCCAGCCAATTTGGACATTTTCTTTGTATCATGTGCCTCAAAACTCTTCTAGCTTTTCAAGCAGGACCCAATTCCGCGGCCGCTTTCATATTTCAGGTATTTGAGACAGTAGCATCCCACTTCTTGGAATCAAATCTTCATTGTTTTTTGCCATACCAAACTGAATAGCTTAGGACAACAGAAATGTATTGCCTCAAAATGTTAGAGGCCAGAAACCTAAAATGAAGGTATTGGTTAGGACATGTTCCCCCTGAAGACTCTAGGGACAAACCTGTTTCTGGCCTGTCTCCTAGCTTCCAGTAGCTTCAGGCATTACCTAGCTTGTAGATGGCCATCTTCTCCCTGCCTCTCTTCACATCACCTTCTCACCTATGTCTATCTGTGCCCAAATTTCTTCTATGTATAAGGACATCTGTCATACTACATTATTGCTCATTCTAATAACCTCATTTTAACTTAATTAGTTCTGCAAAGACTCTACTTCCAAATACAATTGCCTTCTGACATGGTGGTGGTTAGGACTCCAACACGCCTTTTTTGGGGGGATATAACAACCCAAAACATCAAGGCACGAGAGTTTAAGGAAATAATCCACAATTATCTTAACAAAGTACATTCTATGTGCTCAAGGCCTGTGTAAATTTAGAGGTGATATACAATACAACAGTATCTTAATTCTGGATTTGCATGATGTGAACTAGGTATGTGGACAAACTATGCCCTACAGGCCAAATCTGGCCTGCTACTTGTTTTTGTAAATAAAGTTTTATGGGGACAGTTTATTCATTATACATCATCTATGGCTGCTTCCACACTACAATGATATATTGAGTATTAGAAGCAGGAACTGACTAGACTGTAAAGTACTAAAATAGCTGGCCCTTTAAAGAAGTTTGGGGATCCCCAATTAAAATCATAATAGCTCTCTCTTATTGAGTGCTTGCTTGTGCCAGCTCTGTGTTCCATGTTTTACATGCTTTAAGTCATTTAACTTTACTTCTTCTCTTTTTACCAAATAAGAAAACTGAGCACTAAACAGTTTTAAATTTTTTTTTTCTTGTCCAAGATTATACAGCTGCTAAGGAGTGGGACTAAAACCTGAACCCTTATGGATCCCAGCCCTACTGCTTGTTTAAGTACTAAATCATTTTTCAACAGTAGTAAGTTTCTTATCAGCTATAGTATAATAAGATAGATACTTGGTATTTGTTTTAGCATAGAGCTTCTAAAACTCTTGAAATTTCCGGAGTGATAATGCTGATAAGAGCATCTGTTGTTCTCATGAGGTTAACTCGTGGCAGGACCATCCGCTTCAGAAAAGGGGCTCATCACAGAAAGACCCAGCCTTGATTAGAACCTTGGGAGTTTCAGTCCCCGCTTCCAAGCTCCGGGGAGGGGAATAAGGTTGGAGATTGAGTTAATTACCAATGGCCACAGTCATGGCTACATAATAAAACTTCCATAAAAGTACTAAAACACAAGGTTTAAGGAGCTTTCAAACTGGCAAACACATCCATGTCCATGGAAGGCGACATACCCCAACTTTGTAAGAACCAAGGCCCCTGTGTTCAGGACCCTTCCAGATCATGCAGTATATACCACTTTATCTGGTTGTTCATTTGTATCCTTTAATATAAGCTGTAATAGTAAATACAGCATTTCCCTGAGTTCTGAGTCATTCGAACAAATTAACCTTGGTGTGGGAGATTGTGGGAAACCTTGACTTTGTAGCCAAGTTGCACCAAAGGGTAGGCAACCTGAGCACCCGATACTTGCAAGTGGCATCTAAAGTGAGGGCAGTTTTGAGGGACTAAGCTTTTAAACCTGTGGAGTCTGATACTAACTCCTGGTAGTTAGAGTAAGAATCAAATGGAATTGTGAACAGAAGTTGGTATCAGAGGTTCAGAAAACTGGTTGGTTAGAGGAAAAATTAAAAAAACTATAAACTCCTCTCATCATCTGAGATGAAATGCCACACTTTGTTATGCAAACCTTACCTCTATACTCTTCAATTGTTTGAAGCATCTTGAAGTATAACCAAATATATATAATTTCATTTTGTTCAAAACTAATGATATGTTTTGAACATATCATCTTCCAAACTTATGAAATAAAGTTCTCTATATGTAAGTGTATGAAATTCAAACACGTAACTTCAACAAAAATAAAATTATATTTCAGACAATTATTCAATTAGTAACTTATCTGTGATGCTATTGCAAAGGGAAATCAGCTATGAGAACATAAGTGAGACCTCATTCATAAATCCAAACTTGTCCTTTAAAAATGTTTGTTACTTTATTTAACAAAAATTGAACAAGTAAAATATGCCTGATACTTTTTTAGGCCCTGGGTTCACCCCAGAAATTGCAATTTAGACTATTCACCTTGGATTCAGAATTTATTTGGAGATACAGAGGTAGAAAAGCTAATCACAAAACAACGAGAAAGAGTTGTAACATGGCCATATTTGATGAGTATTTGGAGCATAGAGGAAGGAAGTGACTGACTAGCCCTTACAAGAGGATGTAATGAACTTGTTACATTTTGATACATTACCTCTTCCTGACAGGCAGCAAGAAAAGTGACTGACTACACAGACCTAAATCCAAAGACCTGAGAAATGTAGGGTGGATGATAAAAGTGTAATTATAACTTTAATTAGTGACTTAGCTACTAAGTCATTTGCTGATTACCAAAATTAGTCAATGTTCCATTTTTCAGGGCAAGCACATCATGGAGTATTGGAGGAAAATAAATATATTTTGGAAAAGGAACCAATAAAATCTCGAATAACTCTCATATTTAAACAGTACTAACCTTAAAAATTTGGATTAGATTATTCTAGTCTAGATGTTTTTTAATAATAAAAAAAGTTTCTAATCTTAAATTTCATATATTTGTTGATAATAATTTGAAGTTTCACATTATAATAAAAATAATGGAAGAATAAAGAAAACTGTCTTTCTACATTATATTAAATGTTAGAGACTGTATATAGCCCACTTTGCTCACCTGTGATACTATGGAAACATATACATGTAATATAATATCAGATACTCTAACTCTAATATGTGGTATATTGATTTCATAAAGTATCCATACAAGGTGAAAAGTAAAGATTACATGAATGCCTCAATCAGTCAATGCCTTTATACTCCTGAAATTTTAATAATGTAGGAAGATGTAAGGTGTCATTTTGGTTTAAAAATGAAAAAATAGGAACAAAACAGATATTCAAAGTTAATTGGTTCAGTATTATTTTTTAAAAATTGACAGAGTGGGAATTCTCCTCAAACTCTCCTGGTTCAAGATCCCTTGCTCAGCAGGTTAATCAGTTAATAACTTTATACAGGTGTTTTAAGAAATATCTTTGGGCCAGGCGCAGTGGCTCACGCCTGTAATCCCAGCACTTTGGGAGGCCGAGGCGGGCGGATCACGAGGTCAGGAGATCGAGACTGTCTTGGCGAACACGGTGAAACCCCGTCTCTACTAAAAATACAAAAAAAAAAAAAAAAAAAAAAAATTAGCCAGGCGTGGTGGCGGGTGCATGTAGTCCCAGCTTCTAGGGAGGCTGAGGCAGGAGAATGGCATGAACCCCGGAGGCGGAGCTTGCAGTGAGCCGAGATTGCGCCACTGCACTCCAGCCTGGGCAACAGAGCGAGACTCCGTCTCAAAAAAAAAAGACTTTGAACAGAAGTCTGATGATAATAAATTTAGTAGTGCTCTTTCCTCTAGTAGCATACTTTTAATATGTTTTGTTTTTATTGTTAGCTACATCTGAGTAGTTGTAAAAATATACACTCAAAAGGAAGACTTCTTAAACAACCAATTTTCAGATATACTTTTTTCATTAAAATTAAAATATTAGAGCTGATCGTAATGGCTCATGCCTGTAATCCTGACATTTTGGAAGGCCTAGGTGGGAAGATCACCTGAGCCCAGGAGTTCAAGACCAGCCTGGGCAATAGAGTAAGGCCTTGTCTCTACAAAACATAAACAAAATCGGCGGGGCATGGTGGCATGTGCCTGTGGTCCCAGCTACTCTGGAGGCCGAGGTGGGAGGATCCCTTGAGCCAGAGAGGTAGAGGATGCAGTAAGCTGAGATCATGTCACTGCACTCCAGCCTGGACAACAGAGTGAGATTCTATCTCAAAATAAATAAATAAATAAATAAAATATTACAGCTATGAGAAGCTTTAATAAAGTTACCATCTGATATAGACAAAAACAAGATAGTTCTAGAATGTCTGAGACTTTATCTTTGGATAAGGTCCTCCAGATTGTGCTCATTCAAATATAGCTGAGTCATGTCAACGGGTGTGTCCTAATATATATTACTTTCTACTTTTGAGGAAATGCAAAAAACATGTTTACATTTGCTAACTACTCTTATCATAAAAGTAACATGGGCATTTGATAAATGCTACTAATACTATGCATAAAATTCCCTTTGTATGTTAAGCATTGATTTGAAGCTGTGTTCCATGAATTTGAAAACCAGGGATAGAAATGTTTGGGTCAAAAGAAACCATAGCAATAGCTTCCTCATTCTCCACAATTTCATTAGGCACATTCTCTCACCTCTGACTTCTTTTCTAGATGCTTCCTTCAACTTCAGCTTATTTCTAACTCTTTGTCCCACGACTTTAGATTTCTACCCTGGGTCCTCATTTATCTGTCTCAACTCCTCTGGATAGCTGAATCTCTTCCTTTGTTAGTTACACTCCTGTCTGCAGATTCTGACTCCACTCAGCATTGCTGTCTGATTTTAAAGTACAGATCAGCTTGTATTTGTGTTTTCTTGATTTTGATATGACTCACTTTTATCCTTTGGATTCTGAACCTGGATATATATGCCGTGGATAAGTGTCTTCTTGGCTGGCCACAAGTTTATTTTAATTCCCAGATGGCAAAATGTGGTTTGCCAGGTTTGCCTTTTTTCTTTAATGAATGTAGTGCAATATTAGCAAAGCATTGAGGCAAAACAATCGGATAATAGCCCAAATAGGGAAAAACGGTATTTTATTTACATCGTAATTATAGTTTTATTTTATTTTCTTTCTAAACATAGAAAGGTTTAAATTCAGGTTTGTGTTTTATCTTATTATTACTGCCGGTCAGTAAATGACATTATTTTTATTCTCCAAAAATATATGTGAATTTCATAACTTTCAATCTTCATGTCATGAACCGAAGAAAGTACCTTATTAGCTGTTTCAATCAAAGTGTGACTTAAATAGCATAGTGCATCCTTCTAGAAAATGGGCACATATTTTTGTTTTAACATTTATATCTAGAGGTTTAGTATTATGTAATAAATTGATCTCACTTGTTTCTAAAACTGATTTCCATATATGACACGCATTATAATAGTTTAACATAATTATCGAATGAACTTATCAGTCTCACTAGAGAGGCTTTCAGAAACCAAACCACAACCAAAGGTAACTGATTTATCGGTTGCCTTTTCTTAAAAATTTTAACGATGCTGGAAATTTTTAATAAAATGTGTATGCTTCACTTTTACACATTTTCTCAGAATATATTATATCATAGGGTTCCCCTTTTTTGCATTCTTATCCTTTTACAGGAAAAGGTTGTAGAAATGTAGAATTCAAGAAAGGTTTCTAATTTAAACACTTCATAGAATTATTAAATCTCACCGAATATGACATTTTTATGTGAATTTCTGTGCCAGGATTTAAGCATAAAGTCACTACACATTTTAGTTATTAGCATCTCTTTATGAGAAGAAAGTAAGGAATGGATTGCTCGGCAGAGAGGCATTGATTACAATTCTCAAGCATTTTCTCCATCCTTAATTTCCTCAATCTCTTGCAATCTACTGTTCTAAAATAATAACATTTATCTGAGAAATAATGTCTCTCTAAATATGTATTTTATATAGAGACAACTAATAAATCCAACAAAGATATCACTGGGAAAAACAAACACTACTTTATTTTGTGGATTTAGAGAGGGCAACCACACCGAATAATTACAATTACACCATAATACACATTGTAAAAGAGGATGAACAAAGTGTCGCTAACGTTCCAGAAAACTTGAATAAATATGCCAAAAGATATCAGAGATGCCATAGAGAATGTGACATTTTAACTTAAAAAACAATCTCAGCCTTTATTCTAATAAGAATTTCCGATCATTTCTAACCTAGGTTTAAAAAAACGATCTTGCAGTTTACAGTTACTGGGAAATAAACCTGAGAAAGGAAATGGGAGAAAGCAGGTTGGGGCAGAGGGACTTGTCAGAGCACCCTGAAGACCTACAAAATCTCTGCCAGTCTACCGGGCACTCTGGAGCAACACTGAATGAAAGAAAATGTGGAGATCCTGGTAGTGCCACCTTACTCAGTCATTAGCTGGGGATATCTTCCTAATGGTATGCCCTCAGCTACCGACCTCACTTAGTCATTGGCCAGAGATCACCCGAAGAATAATGTGACTGTAGCTTGAGGCTGATGCAAGCCTGGAAAAGCTAACAGGCTCTTCACTACTAACTGCTTTCCCCACATCTGGAAAGCGAGTCTTTATCTGAAGAAGTTCCACATCTGCCACAGTGCCTAAATCAAAGGAGCAGTTATGTCTTTACAGTGCAAAATCTGCCAATCATTGAAATTAAATTTGTTAACATATAAATAACTCTCTACAATGTACTCTCGAACATTGTCGACTTGGCTATATTTTAAATGTTTAGTCAGTGTTTTTGTTTTTGCTTGGTTGTTTGGTTTTGCTTTTAGTGATATGATTGATTTTATCTTGAATTTGAGAAGTCATTGGTTAAATCAATTTGAGCTTAAAGAAATAGATGACAAAAATGTAGATGACTAGGTTTCCACTCAACAGTAAAAACATTGCATTGTGACTTTTGCTGACATGAAGTTAGAATATCATTACAGGTTGCATATCCCCTGTGTGAAATGCTTGGGACCAGAAGTGTTTCAAATTATTTTGGAGTTTGAAATATTTCCATATACATAAGATATATTGGGTATAGAGCTCAAGTCTAAGCAAAAAATGTATTTATATTTTATATACACCTTTTATACATAGGCTGAAGGTAATGTTATACAATATTTAATAATTTTGTGTATGAAACAAAGTTCATGTACATTGAACCATCCGAAAGCAAAGGTGTCACAATCTCACGCACTCATGCGGACAACCTGTGGTTGTTTGTCATCACCATCATTCCTGACTCTGAATTTATATGCCACTGATAAAGCATCATTTTCTTACATTTATTCACACATTAGTACTACTGAGTAAAAAAGATGGCATGCCACTAATACAGTGAAGAAATAACATATTCATGGTAACTGAGCAGCACAGTAGCAGCACCAGAAGACCTGTGTCAGCTGTTAGACAACAGCAACCGCAAACAATGGCAGGCTTTCAGTCTCCAACTATGATGCTGTGTTTTGATTAAAAGGTTGCTATACGCCGTACAGTACACACAAATGCTCCTTTTTCTTATCACTGTTACCTGTCGGGATATGTGCAGTCCTTTTTGACATTTTCAGTAATATATTTACACCACAGAGCAGAGAATATGCAAAAAAAATCACAGTGAGTAATGCACGTGGGTGTTGGCTTGAGGTGAGGCATCATGGGAAACCTGCCATTGGCACCTCTGACCTGCATGTGTCATTTTTAGGCTCAAACATTTTACCTGATTTATGGCACCTCTGTGGGCAGGCTAGCCTGGGGAATTTGGACTGGGAGTGTTTTTTTTTTTCCCTTGGGGATGCTAAATAAGCTGTGTGTTGTGCACTTGAGTTTTGACTGCAACCTGTTACGGTGTTTGATGTTCCACCTGTGGCATCATGTCGGAGCTCAAAAAGTTTCAGATTTTGGAGCATTTTGGACTGTGGATTTTAGAACTAGGGATGCCCAACCTGTATCAGTAAACTGAACTTTTTAAAAAACTTAGTGAAATCTTGGCATATCCTTTCCTTACCCTTGACTAGTTAGAGTTAGATAATATAAATAAGAGCCATATAATGCATGTGGGATATTGGAGCTATCCCAGTAACATTAATCTCTGAGCTTTCTCCCAACAACAGAGCCTGAGGACACATAAGTGGCCATGTGGGAAAGAGATTTATGACACAATTGAGATAGAATTCCTTAATGTTAAATCCAGATTAAATTTGCAATCATCTCTTTGACAAAAAGCGACAGAAGTCTTTGCAAAATGCGTCTGCACCTTCTTCCAGTATTTCCCATTGGTAGAGAACTGACTCGGTGTGAGGCTGGGTGAGCCTTAGCTGTGATGTGATTGGAAAACACAGGGCTTGGAGTCATAAGACTGACATTCAATTCCATCTCTGTAGCTAAAAAGCTATGTGACTGTGGATAAATCAGGTAAAATATTTGAGCCTTGATTTACTCATAGATAAAATGTGAACATTATCTCATAGAGTGATTGTGTTAGTCAAGAGAAATGATATATGTGAAAATCTCTTAGAAAATATTTATTCTGGTTTAAAAATATAAGGAAGACCTGGCTTTAGCAGGATACGGGTATCTCTCCTACAGTATACCTAGTATAGTTAAGGGAAACATAAATAAAGATTTGCCCTCTACCATGTGGAGTAAAAGCATTCTGCCCAAGCTTGCTCTCCCTCCTATAGTGCCATTCCCATCTTAAATCTACGTAATCTATATTCTCCATGACCCAGCACAAGTCCCTCCTCCTCTGTTAAACTTCCCCGATCATCCAAGGCCTCTCTGCACTTACTAATTTCACCTAACTTTATATCAACGTACATTACATTAATAATGCCTTACATGATTAGTTTATTTTTATATACTTTGGTTGACACAAAGATAAGAACAGTAGTACTTGATATATCTAATCAAGAGAGAAGGGTTTTTGTCCCAACTCATCCCTTACTATGTTTGAATCCATATTATTGGTTTTTACTATAAAATAAGGAACCTAATTGTGTGACTTCTAATATCTCTTTCTTCTGGAGAAGAAATAAGGTATGCATTATTCTGCTACTTAGCTTTTCCTCCTGAGGGGAAAAATCTTGTTTTGTGTGTCTGTATGTGAGTCTGTGTTTTCACAGAAATGCTGATGGGAACACTTGCAATTATAACAGAAAGTAAAAATGAAATCGGCTCACGGCAAAGCATTCCTGCCTGAGTATTATATCCTGTGAGTCCCCTTTAGAGAACCAGATCATTTCTCCATGTCCTAGATGAGACAGTAATTCAACTTTTAATATTCGGTATTTTAGTAAGCTGTTTTCTCAAGATTATTAAAATTTATTGATTGGAAGATTTTAGAGCATTTTATTTTTCTGACTCTCAGAATGCGAATATAATGATTAAAATTGTGAGTAAGATAAATAGATTGCATAATACTTCTAATGGGATCCAAGTCAAACACAAAGATATAGCAAGCTACTGTAATTTTAAAGTTTTTGCTCTAAGTCAAAATAATTAAATTTGAGTTGCTAATTTTAACCTGTCTTAGAGCTCAAAAGGCAAATGAAATGCACATGCACCGTGTCTCAACAATATTCTCTAGAATGTCTCACCTCTTTAATCTTTTCTGATTTCGCAGGACAATCGGTAAACTTGGGGAAATTTCACTTTATGCATTCTCTGTCTAATTCCACACACAGAATTTTTAGAGATTCTGAATGTTATACCCATCACAGACTTAAAGTCATCTTTTAAAGTTATTCACCTATTTCTACATGTATCAAAATGTTAGTAAGAATAACACATCACTGTGTTACAATTTATTTGCTCTAACTTTATTCTTATGACTTTGTTAGTGCAGCAGTTGGGGTTATTGGTATCTGACTCCAGTCGGAAAATATGAATTCTCGTAAGATTCCTATCTCTTAGTCCATGAAAGTCTATGTAGGTATTGTTCCTGATATGTGTGCAGACATTGATAAGGCTTGCTTAAGTTTAAGAAACATTACTTTTATTTTATCTTTCATAATTGTTCATTATATGTAAACTCATATCTTCCCATAGCTATGGTCACAAACCTAAAATCTGCCTACTATTTACCCGCATTAGATGGACACTTAAGTTCCTGT
This sequence comes from Macaca fascicularis, assembly GCF_037993035.2. Taxonomy (NCBI): domain Eukaryota; kingdom Metazoa; phylum Chordata; class Mammalia; order Primates; family Cercopithecidae; genus Macaca; species Macaca fascicularis. The sequence continues at coordinate 53,009,722 of NC_088390.1, forward strand.
TTCCTTAAATTATAGCACTCTGCTTCATCATATTGGGTGGTTATTTATCTACTCATTGAGCATTTTTCCTTCCTTCTTTCTGTCATTTCTTCCTTATTCTTTTATCTTTTTTTCTTAGGTTTTTCCTTCTATCTAGATAAATTTATTAATATGTTTTAGAAGCAAAGTAGTATATAGTTTATTGGCATTCAATCTAAACTTAGAAAATTTCACCTTGAATGCTGCCAAGACTCTCCCATGTGCCTTTAGTCCAGGTGTGGTTGCTAAGATACATGTTATTAATCTTCCAATAAAAATATAGAGGTCACAGTACAAAAATATATATATTTACGAATGAGTCTTGGTAATTAATATTGTTTTCAATTTGAGACTACTCATGTGATTAGAAAATATTTTAACTTCCTAATTGTTTTCTCTTTTTTTAAACATGGGTAAAGTGACTCCATTCACAAAGAGAAAATTGTACATTTTCATAAATTATAGGATATTATTTTTTGAATTATAATTTTAATTCCATAACCATTTATGTTGTACGGCATATTCCTTTCAAAATTGATACCAGTTTTAATGAATTATATATGCAAAATCATCACAAAGAATACATTTTTAAAACACCAGAGGATAAAATATAAAAACATAGCAAAATTAGGCTAATATAAGTAATTAATTGACTATGAGCTTTCATCCCTCCTTGAAACATAAAGTTGTTAAATTATATAATTCAAATTGTCTCACAAACAAAATCTTGCTTGTTTATCAAGAAATACAGACATGTTCACAGAAACGTATCTATCAATATTTTTACGAGGGAGATATTAAATGCCATAATAGACATTACATCCAGTAATTATGCTGCACGCTACCAGTATAAGCAGTGAACACAAAGAAAACACTTTACATACACACACAAAACACTCTACCTGCCTGTACAGTAAATACTTTAAATATTCGCTGAACTGATTCAACTCGTGATCTCAATGCCCACTACTGGCTCAGCACCATAGCCCGAACTCTCATCATTTCTTCTTGGTGTGTTTAAAATTGCTTATTAAGAGTCTCAAGTCATAGGCTATACTCCACCCTACTATCACAATGAAGGGAACATACTTTTGTGGGCAATAGGCCCAGATTTGTGTCCTTGCATTAGTCTTTATCATCTCAATAAATTCTCATTTGCCCACAATGAAATCCCGACTGCCAACCCTAACGTGGCGTTCTGCATGACTTAGCCCTGCTTACTATTCAGAGTACATGGTTTCTACATTGTCTTCACATCAATTATACAACCTTTGTTGTTCATAACCCCATTTGGTAGAGTCAGTCTTAAATATCTGCTGGTGTTATTCGTTTCTTCTACTCTCCAACTCTGTAGCTGGACAAGTACCCATTTATGTTTTTTAAATCACAAGTATCATTACCAGGATATGGCTTTCTCTAAACTTTCAAAATTAGGACAATTGCTCACTTCCCAATCTCTTCCTAATTTATACATTTCTATAATCATATTTTTATGCTTTATTAGACTTGTTTATATCATGATCTCTAAACACTTACATGCTCTTATGATACAATTTTTAATTTTTTCTAATATATGAACATTTTCATTTCTGAAATGTACATATGTTTCTGTGTAAATATGTATGCACTACATAAAATATGCCTAAAATAGATTTTTTAAATGATAAGATGAAATACAAATGGAAATGAAAAAAATATTATCCTACATCTCAATGTCAAGCCCTATTTTGGAGAGTCTAAACTCCCTGTAAACCCTGTAAGCTCTGGGAAAACAGAAGCCTTGCTTTTAACAACACTACTAAGCATGCTGCCCAGTTTTATTGTAAGTATTAAACAAATATTGTTCATGGGGTGAGTGAATTAATGAAGGTTCTTTATGTATGTTGATCATAACATAGGATAAAGTGGGGATAAATAAGATAGACCCCAGTGTATAACTTTATGGATCTCTAAATTATTAAAGCATTAGAGCTCAGAATATGTCAGTAGGTATGTAATTAATAATCAAATAATAATAATGGGTGATAATTATTGGACAACTCTTACAGACCAAGGAATGGAAAGACAGCATGTTTTTTAATCCATCTTTGAGTAACAACTATTTTTTCCATAGTGAAAATTTTGATAGAAACTTAAAGGAAGGAAATTTAAGCTTGAAAAGTAAGATTGAGATTTTTTTTTCATTCTGGAATGCAGATATTCTAATTGATTTATTAAAGGATGATTCAAATAGTCTGTGTACAGACATGTAGGTAATGACAATACTACTACTAATAAAGTACCATCACAAAAATGTTATTGAGTACTTCCTATATACCATCGATGTTCTGAGTCATTTTACATATATATATTAATTACCTTAATCCTCACAAAAATCTTTGGTTAATTAATATTACTTCCTTTTTACAGACAAGAACACCAAGGCACACAGCGTTTTAATAGATTGTCCCAAATCACAAAGCTAGCAAGTAATGTAGCTAGAATTGAAATGCATGTATTGTGGCTATAGAGCTTGCTACCTTGCATATATCTTATTCAAACATTTCTAGAATTGATGGCTGGTAGGAAAAAGAAAGATAAGATCACCAGATGTCAATTGCAGTTTGTGGTCTACTGTAGAAATGGGAATTTTAAGTGACGGAGTATGTAAGCTGAGTTTTATAATGCAGCTGTGGAGTCGTTCATAATGGAGCCCTACAATGAGTCTTTTGTGTTTTAGAGACTTAGATGAGTCCATAAAGAATGTAAAACATGTATGAATGTTCAAAGTGCCTTCTTTTTCTTTACATTTGGTAGAATAGTTGAAATTGCTGTTTAAATCTCTGTATAATGACTTAATCAAGTGAAAGAACCCTTTGATATGGTGATTATTATTATGACACCATGGAACTTCATTAATTAGGTTTTTTTGCTGTTTTATTAGCAGTCAGCTAAAGTTCTCTATTACTGTGAATGGTCACACACTATGACATTATTACATTATAACTGAAAAGTAATTATCTTTATTGGGCAACATCGAATATATCAAGTTTAAGGTTATGGTATGTAAACATTGTTATTGGAATTTAAAAAGTGCCCTTTTTATTTCACTACGTGCATATACCTCTTTAATTGAGCTTTGCACTTTAGCTACAATTTAAAATAATAAAAAATTTGTTGCTAAAAGTAACAGAAACATAAATTATAAAGACCACGCATTTCTATCCCAGTTGAAATACATGTAGATTTTTTTCTATTAAATGGTTATGAGCCGCGTAGGCAAAACAAAATGGTGGAATAGAAGGCTTCACCAGTTGTCGCTCCTGCTAGGACACCAATTTAACAACTATCTACGAAGAACAAAAACACCTTCATAAGAACCAAAAATCAGATGAGCACTCATAGTACCTGGTTTTAACATCATATCACTAAAATAGGCACTGAAGAGATAGAAACAACAGTATTGAATCACTGATGCCACCCCTCTGCCCACCCCCTGCAGTGGTAATGTAGTGCAGAGAGTGTCTCTGGGCACTGGGGGAGACAGAAAACAGCGATTGCGAGGGTTTGAACTCAGTGCTGTCCTGCTAGAGCAGAAAGGAAAAATGACCAAACTCAGTTGATACCCAACCATGGAGGGAGCATTTAAACCAGCCCTAGCCAGAGGGAAATCGCTAATCCCTGAGGTCTAAACTTGAGTTCCCACAAACCTCACCACCAAGGGCTACAGTGCTCTCTGTCTCCAAGTAAATTTGAAAGGCAATGCAAGCCATAAGGACTGCAACCCTTAGGTCTGCCCTAGTGTTGAACTAGGCCCAGAGACAGTGGACTGGGGGGTGGTGGGGTGTGGGGCAACATACTGAGACACCAGCTAGGGTAGCCAACGGAGTGCTGGCATCACCTCTCCCCTAACCTCACGCTGCACAACTCATGGCTCCAAAAGACACCCCTTTCTTCTGTTTGAGGAGAGGGAAGAGTGGGGAAGACTTTGTCTTGCATCTTGGATACTAGCTCAACTACAGCAAGATAGGGCACTGGTCAGAGTTTTGAGGCCCCCATTCCAGGCCCTAGCTCCCAGACAATATTTCTAGACACACCCAGGGCCAGAAGAGAACTGCTGCCTTGAAGGAAAGGACTCAGTTCTGCCAGCATTCATCAACAGCTAACTGAAGAACCCTTGGGCCCTGAATAACCAGCAGCGATACCCAGGTACTACATCAAGGGCCTTGGGTGAGCCTCTGAGAAGTGTTGGCTTCAAGTGAGACTCAGCACATTAGTAGCTGTGGTGCCTATGGGACAAAACTCCTGCTTCTTGGGAAAATCAGAGGGACAAATAAAGGGGATTTTGTCTCATACCTTAGGTACCAGCACAGCCACAGAGGGTAGAGCACCAAGTGGGCTCTTGGAGTGCATGATTCTAGGACTTGACGCTCGGATAGCATTTCTGGACCTGCCCTGGGCCAGAGGGCAGCCTACTGCCCTGAAGGGTGAGTTTTAGGTCAGGCAGCATTCATTACAATCTGACCTAGGAGCCCTTGGGCCTTAAGGAAACATCGATGGTAGTGTGACAGTACATGTTGTAGCCAGTGGGAGTAGCAAGAGTGATGCACATGGGATGAAGCTTATCTGCCTTTGGAAAGGGGACTGAAGAGTGGGGAGGACTACATCTTGTGGTTTGACAGCCAGCTAAATAAAATGCTAGGTAAACTTCTAAGGTTTTTGACTGTAGTCCCTGACTCTCAAATGGCAGTTCTGGACCCATCTGAAGCCTGGGAGACCTTGCCACCCTGAAGGGAAAGACACAGATCTGACTGGCTTTGCCACCAGGTGATTATAGAGTCTCAAGGCTTAGAGTGAACATAAGTAGTAGTCAGGGAGTGGTTGCAGGAGGCCTTGGGAGAGACCCAGTACTATGCTGGCTTCATATCTGACCCAGCAAAGTCATAGCGATGGTGTCCACAGGGGTGCTTGTGTCACTCCACTTCGTATTTTCAAATAGCTGATCTTCTCTTTCCATGACTATGAAGGTGGCACTTCTACAAGTTTGCAAGAACCACGGTGTTACTGGGCTTGGGGTGCTCCCTAATGCAGAAACAGCTTAGATCATCCAAGTTCTTTCAAATATCTGGAAAGCATTCCCAAGAAGGATGGCTACAGGTAATTCCAGTACTTTGGGAGGCCGAGGCGGGTGGATCACCTGAGGTCAGGAGTTCAAGACCAGCCTGGCCAACATGGGGAAACCTCATCTCTACAAAAATATAAAAATTAGCCGAGCATGATATCAGGTGCCTGTAATCCCAGCTACTCAGGAGTCTGAGGTGGGAGAATCACTTGAACACAGGAGATGGAAGGTGTAGTGAGTCAAGATCACACCACTGCACTCCAGCCTGGGTGACAGAGTGAGACTCCATCTCAAAAAAACAGGTCTATACTACCCAAAACAATCTATATATTTAATGTAATTCCTATCAAAATACCAATAACAGTCTTTACAGAAATAGAAAAAAAATTCTGAAACTTATACAAAACCACAAAAGGCCTAGAATAGCTGAACCTATCCTAGGCAAAAAGAACAAAACTGGAAGAATCATAAAACCTGACTTTAAATTATACTACAGCGATATAGTAACAAAAACAGCATGGTACTGGCCTAAAAACAGATACATAGACCAATGGAACAAAATAGAGAACCCAGAAACAAATCTACACACCTATGATGAAATCATTTTTTTAAGAGGTGCCAAGAACGCACACTGGGGAAAATATAGTCTCTCTAATAAATGGTGCTGGGAAAACTGGATATTCACATGCAAAAGAATAAAACTAGACCCCCATCTCTGACCATATACAAAAATCAATTCAAAATGGATTGAAGACTTATATCTAAGACCTCAAACTATGAAACTCCTACAAGAAAACATTGAGGAAAATCTCCAGGACATTGATCTGGGAAAGAATTTTTTGAGCAATACCTCACAAGCACAGGCAATCAGAGCAAAAGTGGACAAATGGGATCACATCAAGTTAAAAGGCTTTTGCGCAGCAAAGGAAATAATCAACAAAGTGAAGAGACAACCCACAGAATGGAAAAAAAGGTATTTTCAAACTGCCCGTCTGGAAAAGGATTAATAACTATAATATATAAGGAGCTCAAACAACCCTACAGGAAACAAATCTAATAATCCAATCTAAAAATGGGCAAATGATCTGAATAGACATTTCTCAAAAGAAGACATACAAGTGGCAAATAGACATTTCTCAAAAGAAGACATACACGTTAAAAGGTGCTCAACATCATTGATCACTAGAGTAATGCAAATCAAAACTAAAATAAGATGTCATCTCACCACAGTCAAAATGGCTTATATCCAAAAGACAGGTAATAACAGTAATGGCAAGGATGTGGAGAAAAGGGAACCCTTGTACACTGTTGGTAGGAATGTAAATTAGTACAACCACTATGGAGAACAGTTTGAAGGTTCCTTAAGAAACTAAAAACTGGGCCAGGCACGGTGGCTCACACCTGTAATCTCAGCACTTTGGGAGGCCGAGGCAGGCGGATCACCTGAGGTCAGGGGTTCAAGACCATCCTGGCCAACATGGTGAAACCCCTTCTCCACGAAAGTACAAAAAGTAGCCGAGCATGAGGCCAGGTGCCTGTGAAATCCCAGCTACTCAGGAGGCTGAGGCAGAAGAATCACTTGAACCTGGGAGGCGGAGGTTGCAGTGAACTGAGATCATGCCATTGCACTCCAGCCTGGGCTAGAGAGCAAGACACCATCTCAAAAAAAAAAAAAAAAAGAAAAGAAAAAGAAACTAAAATCTGAATTACCATGTGATCCAGTAATCCCACTGCTAGGTATACAGCGAAAAGAAAGGAAATCAATACATCAAAGAGATAACTGCACTCCTATGTTTATTGCAGCACCGTTTACAACAGCTAAGATGTGGAAGTAAACTAAGTATCCATAAACAGATGAAAAGATAAATAAAATGTGGTACATACACAAGATGGATTGCTATTTAGCCATAAAAATGAGATCCAGTTATTTGTAGTACCATGGACAGAACTAGAGGTTATTATGTTAAATGAAATAAACCAGGCACAGAAAGGCAAACATCACATGTTCTCACTTATTTGTGAGATCTAAAAATCAAAACAATTGAACTCATACACACAGAAAGTAGAAGGATGGTTACCAGAGGCTGGGAAAGGTATCTGAGGAGGTGGGAATTGTTAATGGGTACAAAACAAATTAGTTAGAAAAGATGAATAAGACCTACTCTTTGCTAGCAAAACAGGGTGACTATAGTCAATAATAATTGTACATTTTGAAATAACTCAAAGGATAAATACTGGAGGGGATAGGTACACCATTCTCTTATTTTACATTGCATGCCTGTATTAGAACATCTCATGTACTCCATAAATATATACATCTACTGTGTACTCACAAAAATTAAAAATACAATAATTGTTAAATTGTTTCAAAATTTTCTATGTCCCTAAAAATGCCATTAGCTTTACCTATGAGTAATCAACTTGTCTACTTGTGAATCATTACAGTTTACAAGCCTGGAAGTTAAAAATCATGTTAACCTATGGCTCTACTGGCCTTTTTAAGGTAGGATGTTTCTCATCCAGGTTAAAAAAATAAGTCAGGCATCTCAATTTTAATAACTGATGTGCTGAACGAAGTGAGAGTAGGTACAAATAAGCAGTTGAGGATCAAACAGAGTATAAGCTACCCTTTCATAAATAGCAGAATAAAGTTCTTCCGGTATGCTATTTTGTAATACGCACTTCAGGATTGCTTTGGTTAAGGAAGCAGTCCAAGAATTTGCAACCCTTTTCAAACTGTAATGGAAACTAAAACAAAACTCCACATCTGCACTGCTCAGTAGATACCCACTAGTAACATGTAACTCCTGGGCCTGTGAAATGTGGTTAGTCTGAATTGAGATACACTCTAAGTATAAAATGAACATCAGTTTTTAAAAATTTAATACAAAAAAGAAAAACTCTTTGACCATTTTTATATTGATTACATGCTGAAATGATAATGTTTGAAAATACAATGCTGAATAAAATATATTATTCATTTAACTTTACCTGCACTTTTTTACTTTTTTAACATGGCTACTAGAGTATTTAAAATTACATACGCAGCTCACATTTTACTTTCGTTGGAAAGCTCTGCTCTAGACCTAAGAGGAGGCCTCTGGATCTGTAGGCCAAAGTCTGGGCACTCTCATTAGCCCATTGCCTAAGAGCCATAGCTTGTTTTTCAGCTTGCTAATCCAAGAGAAAGTTAGAGATATCATGCGAAGAAGTGAAACAGATAATGCGCTCCTCTGAAGAAGGAACATTTAACAGAGCAAGGAGAAGAACAGAAACTACATTTCAGGCCTCCCTTGCATCTTGGCAAAAAAGCCTCCATGTCTATTTACCGCATGAAAGAGAAGAAAATGCATGAGATCCTACCTCTCCTTAAGTCAGGAAACAAAACACAGGAGATGTCAAAAGAAGACAAGACATTTCTTAAAGCCAAGTTTTCTAATTTTTCAATGTCATTGCTCCAGAGGAGTGGAGCAAAAATCCCCATTCCATACTAAAAATGTGATACAGATGCAAGTAAGTGCATCTCCTTTCTACCCTCCACTGTTTTTTCCATTTTTGTTTCTTAACCCATTCAATTTGCTGATCAATAGCTAAGCCAAGATCAACCAGGAATTGGTTAACTTCACCAAGGAAGGAGTTAATATTGGACTCAAGCAACCTTATTCCTGCCTTCATTCAAGCGCTCCCCCAACAGCATATGTAGCTATTTAGTATATCTTTCTGGGACCAGTGGTGATACAGCTAAAGTCACTAATGTGCACTACAATAGACCACTTCATTTCAAATAATATGGAATCTCTCCTAATATTAATTTTGCAGAGAAAAGTAAAAATTCAAATTAAAATCCCATTTGAATCTGTAAAAATTAAGTTTAAAATTATTGATTGTCTAAGGCATATAAATGGCCCACAGATATATGAAAAAAAGTTCAACAACTTTAATCATCAGAGAAATAAAAAACCACAACGAACTATCACCTCACACCTGTTAGAATGGCTATTATCAAAAAGACAAAAAATAATGAGTGTTAAAGAGGATATGGAGAAAATGGAACCCTTGCACACTGTTGGTGGGAAGGTAAATGACTACAACCATTGTGAAAAACAGTGCAGAGATTCCTCAAAATATTAAAAATCAAACTACTATGAGATGAAGAAATCCCAATATTGGGTATATATATCCAAAAGAAATGAAATCACCATGTCAAAGAGATATCTGTACTCCTGTGTTCACTGCAGCATCACTCACAATAGCTAAGATATGGAATCGACCTCAGTGCCCTCAATGATGAATGGATAAAGCAAATGTGTTATATATTCACAATGGAATACTATTCAGTCCTAAAACAGAAGGAAATTCTGTCATTGGTGACAACATGGATGAACCAGGAGAATATTATGTTAAGTGAAATAAGCCAGGCACAGAAAGACAAATAATGCATGATCTAAAAAGTTGAGCACAGAGAAGTAGAGAGTTAAATGGTGGTTGCCTATGACTGAGGGGTGAGAGTGAGGCATTGAGGATATATTGGTCAAAGGATACAAAATTTCTGTTTAATAGTAGAAATAATTTCCAAAGATCTATTGAACACTATGGCAACTATAGTTAATAATAATGTTTTGTATTCTTGAAAATTGCTAAAAGAGCAGATTTTTGGTGTTCTCACCACACACACACACAAAAAAATAAGTATGTAAAGAAAAGCATGTTAATTATCTCAATTTAGCTATTTAAAAGTGCATATGTTTAAAACTCACATGTAGAACACAATATATACAATGTTTATTTGTTAATTAATAGATAAAAATAATGTTTAAAAATTTTATTCCCAGGTGTCGTCCTGTTTACTTTTATTCAGGTGGCCCTCACTCACATACCTGATAAGATTTTAAATCTAACATCTGGAGCAAATGCCATCTGGTCAGGAATAAATCGGAGTATTTTCCTCCATTATTCACCCCCTCCCTGTATTAGAATTATGCCTCACTGTCCACAATCATGTGACTTGCACACATATAATTTAGGTAGAGTATACATACCAGCTCCATTGACTTTGGACTTGGCTATAAGACATGCTTTGTTCAATGGGATATAAGATCATATAATGCTTTCCATGACCAAGTGGAAGCTTAAGGATGCTTATTTCGTTAGGTTAGGCTCTTTCCCTTTCTTGACCACTGGCAAGAGAATAGCAGTCACAGATTGGAGCTACTCAGCCTGGCTTCAAAATGAAAATACAGCTTTTGAAAAAAGAGCAAGAAACACTGGTTGTTGTCAACCACTGATTACTGATGTTATTGCTTACCACAACAATTATGCCTGAAGTAACTAGTGTAAGCTGGTGTTTTGCTTATGATTTATAATTATGGATGCAATGATAATCAGGCAAAATTATGATTCTGAAGCCCAAGGCATAGTGCAATGCAAACTCGCATACTTTTTCCAGCCTAAGGCTGTTGTAGAGACTTGGTGGCATGTGAAGTAAAAAAAAAAAAAAAAGATAAATTATGAGAAAACTCAGAGGGTATCTTTGTTTCATCTTTTCACTTTGTCCATCACTTGTGTCAGCTGTTCAGAGTTCCTCCATAAGAAGATCAGATGAGCAGAACAGAGAGAACAAACAGTAATAATCCTTCTCTGGTCCCCTTTCTTCCTGGAGACTGACAAAGCAGTAATTTTTTCCTTTTAGAAAATATATAGGATATGAAGTAAACATAATCTGATCAATTACCAAAAAAAGAGAATTTGACTGTATTTTGAAAATTGGAACCAAGATATACATGTCTGAATTTGGTGATTAGCCTTTATTGAAATAAAATGCATCCTCCCTGTTATATTTGATTGGCAAGTTTTTTTTCTTCATGTTTTCTATATTTTGTTCTATGAACATATTTTGTACCATAATATTTAAAGAAAATATAAAGTTATAGGTAACATTGGTAGTATATGATATTTATATAGCACTTTATAATTTCCAATCTACTTTTTACACATGTGATGTGTTTCACACAATATCCTTGAAAAGTTATGCATGTCAATTTTTGTATTTCCAGTTTTAATGTGAGGAAAGTAATCGAGGGATTCTGGAGCACCTGGCAAGGATTACTTAACTAGAAAGTTTCTGAGTTATACCTGAATTTCATGTCTTTTGTATTCTGCAATGTTCTCCATATTATGCTCTTTATTCCGAGATTTCATTGATGTCCTACACATACCTTCTTTCCTTCTCAACCATCCGTAACACACAAATAGAATCTGTTTTGGTTGTACTTTGTTCTGCATTTCCCTTTATCTTTGTGATCATCATAATACATTATGCTGGATTATGGATTTTTTTTGTTGTTTCTCAAGTAGACTCTAAAATTCTTGAGTACAAGAATCATATTTTATTTACTTATGTATTTTTTGGATCATTTGACCCATCCCAAAATCCCATACAGACTATGTTTTAAGACAGTCACTATAAAAGGGACATATTTTAATAATCTGAAAGCAACTTTTTCCATGAAAGGTAAGGATGACGTTAAGATTAATAATAAATTATAGCTATTAAATTAAAAAATTAATAACTTCTTTTAGTAAAATAGATACATCTCAAGGGAAATATAACTAGCCTTCCATATACTGTAGCCCTAATTTCCCACATACAGAGACTGCTCTAGGTATATTAACTTGTCTATCATTCTTAACATGAATTATGTGTTCTTACTATCCCTTTATATAGAGAATCCAAAGTATACTGATTGGTTACACAGTTTGTCAATGGAAAAGTAAGGATACAAATGTAGGCTCTTAACAGTGATTCCTAGCCTTGGTTACACAATAGAATCACCTGGGGGAGATTTTACATATAACAATCCCATAGATATTTTGTTTTGATTAGTCTGGTATGAAGCTGAACATCAGCTTTGAAAAACAAAAACAAACAAAATCAAAACCAAAAACAAAATGTTTCTGGAATCTTCCATACAGACAGGATTTATAAACTGAGCTTTTAAAAATTATGGCGTACTAGTACCTAATAAGTCTTAAATTTACAGATTATTACAAGAGATTCATTGGACGGTGGCACGTGCTGATTTTCATTTAAGAGTTGTCTGAACCAGTATATTAAACAAAGGTCAAGGTATTGCCATAAAGGATAGTTAGCCAGCTGCAGAGGGAAATCTAGCCCTTGTTAAATTTGACTGCCACACAACTTAGTAATAAAGATATTCTATCTAGCATTGAATCGTCCTGTATTAGCTGCTTCTTTGGGTAATTAGTATTTTACTCAGTTATGTCCTCGGCTTGTTCTCCAGCTCAGGCTACCACACACTTTCATAGTGACAAGAACTATGGGTTGGGAGGTCATGAGGCAATTGCTGAAGCAAAGTACAATCGTATGTGTGATGACAAGGAAGTGCATCAGATGCTGTGTGGTCACGCCCAGCCTATGCCTGGATTAGAAAATACTTTAATGAAATAGAGCTACAGCAAGCTCTAAATGAGGGCAGTTCTGACAATTAGGGAAGGTGGGGTCATGTTCCAGTTAATCATAGCCACACAAACAGAACAATGATAAAATTTGGGAAGAAAAATCTTTAGCCTTGATAGTGAAATACTTTACCCTACAATATTTCAGCTTACTTTGTATTTCTTTCATGTAAGTGAACTTCCTGAACTGGCAAAATTCAAAAAATGTCTAGTTTTCTTTTGTATGGAATTTAATACTTTGAACAGGCAACTATGTGTGTTTGACTAAATCCATCTTAGTTTCCAAACAAACTACCTTTTACAAATAAAGAATCAGACTAGAATAACGGGGATTTGTTAAGTTCAGTAGATAAAGGGCAGGAAAGTATTCAGAGCAAATGGCCCCATTTGAAAGAGACGTATAATAAGAAAGAGGAAAATTAAAAATATAAAAAATAATCCAAGTCATAAATGCAATAAGAGTTAGAAAAACCAATCTGTAAACAATATTAAATAAGAAAGATTATTGCTGAATAAAAAATGTGATGAAGATAATAAGTAACCCATTGGTTACTGCAAAATACAATAATAAACTGCATTAGAAGGAACAGATCAAGATTTTTTTATAGGTTTAAATGAAAAATGAAGATTAAGGAAGAGATAAGAGACAAAAAGAGCCAGATGATGCAATATATGTATAAAATGAATTGCACAATTAGAGAAGAGAGCAGATAAAAACAGAAGCAATAAAGAATAATAATTGATGAACACAAGATTCATGCAGAATGGCAAAAGAAAGATGCTAAGACATTCTAATGATTTACATTTTTGTCATTCGTACACATGTTTTATGTCTGTGCAGTATTGGGAGCTAATGCAAGTTCTATTGGATATTGTCTTGCTATTTTCTATCCTATTAGGTTCTTCTTAAATACATGGAACTCAATTTTACCTGAGAGGAATGGGGGAAAAAAGATTCAATGAAAACAGACTAAGTACATTTAGAGAAAAGTTAAGTGAGATTTTTACTTTAAGGCAAAAATAAAAATTATAAATTTTACAGGCAGAAACAAAGGAAAAAACAAAAGTGTTTAAGACAGAGGAAAAATGGCATCAGGCTCTCCATACATAACTCTGAAAACTGGACAACATGGGAACAATGTCTAAAAAGCATTAAGAGGAACAGAGTTCATTAAAAAATCAATATGCCAAGTACATCTTGTAAAAGTGATGATGATTGTAGAATATTTTGGAATAGTTCCAAATCTTCTCCATAAGAAAGACAGATTATCCCTAATAATAAAACCTAAAACTTATAGGCCACATCTTAACACAGACCATTCAAGTGACAATTTTTCCCCCAAACTAGAAACTGTAAGTGAATTGGAAGAAAGCACTGACAGCTTGTGCTCATGGGATCTCAGGGAATTAATAGGGCATTTGAGGAACCCAAGAAGACAAGAATTCCCCAGACACCAAACAGAAGTTCATGGGAAGCACAGTGGGACAATTTCAGAAGAGCACGTAAACCTAGGTGGCAGTTTTTACATACTTTAATGCATGGGTCAATGCAATTGGTCCAGAATAAAATCTGAAGGATCTGGAGTAGTCTGGGTCCTTTGGGGCTTCAAAACTAAGTAGAAAGGTATCTTATTCATTGGGAAGAAGTTACCGGGAGCAGTATAAACTAGCAAGATGTGGAAACATTAGACAACAAATATAGAAAACTCATAAAACAAAGAATATACAGATAAGGGAAAGGGAATAATATCAGATTACAGAATTTCAAGGTAATATTTCTAAACTAATCAAACAACCAAAAAGAGTTAGTGCTAGACTAAAAAAGCAAGAAAATCTATTTTAACCTTCTAAAATTTCAGAAAGTGAATTTCATGTATAAATAAGCTACTTAAAAGGATTAGGACTGATTTTTACACAAAGTCATTACAAGAAAGTAAAGGTTAAGGAGCAGACTATTGTCTCTACAGACACAACAAATCAAAAAACAAATGTATGCATATAAAACAGTTAAATTTCTAACCTAATATTTCCAAACAAGCTAAAAAATATTAAGAGGTCTAAAATGTTAAATAATAATACAAATCTTAATTAGAAAAACCTTTAGATAAGGTAACAGAACTCAAGAAAAACAAGAAATAAATAAAATATTCATTGTAGAAATGAACGCTAAACTGTAAAAAACAAAAAAACAAAAAAAATAGGAGTGAATGTCTTAAGACAGCAAGGTGAAAAAAAAAATAAGAGAGAAAAAGATTGAGATAAAATGACAGATAAAGAGGATAGTTTACGTGGATTGAACATATATTTAACAAGTATTCCCAAGGAAGAAAGCAAATTCAATGAAACAGAATAAATAATCTAATATTTATTCAAAAAATGTTACCGAAATTTAAACAAAGGAAAAAAAGTACTTGAAATTACTGTATAACGGAAAAAAATGATACCAGAATGCTTTATTTGAAATAAAGCCCTGAAAGAACAACAACAACAACAACAACAAAGAAAATTTGGACAAAATGGCTAAATAATTGAGCCAGTTAAAGACAAAACATGATAGTGATCCGGCTCCATTGTCTGGAGAAACACACAGGGTCCTTGGTCTCATGCCAAGACAATTAGTGACACGGACACAGGTGGAGTGGTTTAAGGAGTGGAAAGTTTAACAGGCAAGAAAGAAGAAAACAGCTCCCCTGTACAGAGAGAGGAGGGCTTCCAATGGAAAACCCTGCAGTGTAGAAAAGCAGTCAGTTATACTGGGAGGCTGGAGGAGGCCTTGTCTGATTTGCATAGGGCCCAGGGGATTGGTTTGACCAGGTGTGTCATTCACGTAGCCCACAAAAAAACTGACCCTCCCACCCTAGCCTTTTAAAATGCAAATGCTGTTACCTGGCCGGTGTTGTCTTGCTCACGTGGCTTTGTCTGGAGGCTGCTATGACGCCTGGCACAACTGGAGGCAACGAAAAGAGGGCGGGAGACGCCATATTGAATGTAACAGACACAGCTGCCGGCATTTAAATATAAAAGCTTCTACTTTGCATATCCATGCTTGACTTCTCAGGTTTCTTTCTGTTAGAGAAAAAATAGTTTTGGGGTTTGCTGCTTATTAAAGGAAAAATTCCACCGAGAACTTTCACCCTTTCTAGCTGCCTAAAATAATTTCTTAATAACTCCTGTATTATTTATCCCCTCAGGAGGATAAATAAACTAAACCTAACTGCTGTTAGGTGGGTGTTGGATGATGATTCTTTCTGGCTACTTCCTGCTGAAAAGAGTCATCGTGTGGTGGAGACAGCAGTTGGGCCTCCTCTTGAGGTTGATAAAGCATTCTAGGAAGAATTGCGTGTATATGCATGGTTTGCAGCACCATTTGTAGTTTGATTGCTTCTAGGTGAAAAGCGATAAATTTTACAAGGAGGTTTGAAATATAGGGTTAGAATATGAGCATTAAGATTACCACTGTTAGTGGGGGTCCTATAGACCATAACTATGACAGTAGAGTTTGATACCTATTAGTTATCCCAGTGGATTGTAATAGCAGTTTGCCTCCACTAGATATCGGTGTACATTGCCAGAAATGTTAATATAAAATTAACATTTTCCTTGAGAAAAACATACATTTCCCCCTTGACTTGCCAATAGTGGATAATTTTAGGTTTAGGCCATTTTTATAACTTGCAATATGACTGGGAGATATATGTCATTGGGTGACAGAACTTTAGTGTTAATCTTGCCAATTCCTTTCCTTTATTAAATTATTTCATTATTTTCACTGGCCTTCATACAACATACACAAACTTTCTAACTTGTTCTAAATATCGTTCCTTTAAACAACCAGTCATTTCCTTCTAGGACAAAAATTTATCATACAAGATCCTTCCTTATATAAAATATCTTTCTTTATAATCTTCTTTCCATAGCTTAGAGTGAATCATATTACCAATCTTTAATAAAAAGTCCTATCAAACTTAATGATAGTAAAACTTTCACGCTTACTTCTTATCTGTAACTATTACCGCTGCTATAAGCAAAACAACTTTGACTAAATTTTTTCTGCATTTATTAATTCTATTTTAAGGATGATAATTAGACAAAATATTACAGCAATTAGAATTTTACAACCAGAAATCCACATTGCAGGTGCCACAGCGTATGGGTCTATTGTAAATAGTAGCATGACTATAACAATTCCCACAAGAGGTGTAGTAAATAATTTCCATTAAAAACTTTACTTGGCAAGATGTAACATTTCCCTTTGGGGGATCTACAAAAGTACAAATGCAATTCTATGAATAATTAAAATCTCCCTGCAAATATGCATTAAAAATAAGTTATAATATTTGGCAGTGAAATCCAGAGGAAAGCGTAGAAATGATAAAAAGCATCTGGTGAGGTCGGAGAGGGACCGAGTAAGATGAGTAGCCCCCGCTCAGTTATTCATCTTTTATGATTTTCAGTTTAAGATCTCTTTCTTCGCATTGATATTCAGGACATTCCTCTGGGCTCCAGGGGTTGCTCCCTCAGCTTTTCAGGCTTTGACTTGAGTGTGATACATTCAGGAGTTGATACCTGTAACTTTTACTTCTGAGGGTGTTGAAAGAAGAACAGTGAGGGGCCCTTCCCACCCTGGGTTTAGGGAAGGAGAGAGAGAGAGATGAGCTTACAATAAAACCAAATTTCCTGAGTTAAATCGAGGTGATCCTATTTCCTGGGCTTGGGTGGGTTTCTGCTGGTTGTGTCGATTCCTGTTGGAAGAGAGATAGTGAGGTTACATGCTTAACCAACTAGGGTTTTTCTGCCTGAAAACAATCTCTGAACATATTGGCAAATTGTATCCTTTCCTAAGCGAAAAGGTTGGTGAAGGATTTTAAGAACTTTCCATTGCCTAGGGGCTGGCAAATGGAGTTTGCCATCCTGACTGAAGCCATGGTGAGACTGGAAAGAATGCCCTTGAGAAGTGGCCTATTCTATTTCTGCAGGAGAATACTGAGATTTAATTTCTCTTACCGAGCCTTCCTAGATTGGAAGGGGCTTGACCTGTGTTAATGCCTTGAGGCTTCCTTACCTTTGACTTAGCTGCCTGATTAGCTAATCTATTTCCTTTGGTTACTTTGTTTCCTTTTGATGTTCCTTACAATGAATCCCTGGTATTTCTCATGGAAGAAAAGCTGAAGATAATAACTTGTTAATTCCCTGGTGATATTTTATAGGAGATTCATTAGTGATAAGAAAATATCTTTCCTTCTAAATGGCAGCATGAGCATGGAGCTAAGAAAGCATACTTGGAGTTAGTGTAAGTGCTAGCTACCTTTCCCTTGCTTAATTTCGGTGCTCTTGTAAGAGTTATTAGTTCAGCTAATTGAGCACTCGTTTCTGGGGAAGAGATGTTATTTAGAGTGAGTACTGTTTATCCTGCCTTGTGTATTTCTTGCTTTACTGGCTGTTAGCTAAGGGCTTCCCCTAGAAGGCAGTAATCTTGCCACATTATGTGGGGTGTAAAGAGTTAAAGTTAATTTGGAGGCTTTTCTGACCAGTAGAGCTATTGTGGAAGTAGTTTGGAAACAATAGGCCCTCCTAACTGCAACTAAGAGGTTTAGAAAAATATTGGAATAGAGTTTTTCCTGAGATACCCCTTACAAGGTTGTGCTATGGGAAGAGGGGAGGCCTGGATTAGACAGGAAAAAAGAGGGAGACTAGCTCTAGTGTTTAGAAGGTGGTTTACTTTCCTTCCTTTAATTCCCTTCCTCACCCAGGGCTCCTGTGCTATAATGGCAGTTTGAGATGCTGGAGCCAGTGTGGTACCCCCAGGACCCATCCGACCACCTGTGAGACTTGTTCTAAACACAGTGACCTTTGTCTCTGGGGGTAGTTTGATTTCCAGTGGCCTCCACCACAGGCTGGACAGGGTTGAGGTGGCTTCCTCTAGCTGTTTGGGCATTCCTTCTTAAAATGCCCTGGCTTGCCACACGGATAACAACTAGCAGATGCACCTAGTGGATCCTGGAATTTGCAAGTCTGCAAAGCAGCTACTATAGCCTCTTCTTCTCCTGAGCATTCCCTCTTTTGAGCCTCCTCTTGGTCCCTATTATGAAAGATTGAAGTGGCCACCCTCAGGAGGCTCTCTAAGGTACTACCTGTGTAGTAAACTTGTCCTTTAGAATGAGCAGCCCCTCAACCGAGTCAGGGTTTAAGGAGGTGTACTCTATCAGTGCCTCCCTCAGCCTTTCCGTAAAGGCTACAGGATTCTTCTCTGGCTTTTGGTTTATCATAGACAGTTGAGAATTGAGAGGTCTGGCCTTAGTTCTTCGTAGCCCCTCTAAAATGCATACTCAAACGTGCTTTCTTTTCCATTCATCTGCAGAGGTACTGGGATCCCAATTAGGGTTATGAAGTGGAACTGCTTCTCTTTCAATTGGGAATGGTATTTCTGCTATTTTTTTGCTTCTCTTTCAATTCGGAATGGTGTGTCTGCTATTTCTTTGCTTTCCCTATCACCTTTCTTTGCTTTGGGTGTATCATAGATGATATGTTGCTCATCTCCCGAGTTATCTGCTGCCTGCAGAGCCTTCTGTTTTTCAGCTGCTGTTAGGATTTGGTTTAGGAGCAGCGTAACGTACTTCCATGTGAGGTGAAACACCTGCATTAAATTCCGTACAGCTTCTATATATCTATCAGTGTTGTCAGAAAATTGGCCTAAGTCTCCTTTTATTTGCCTAAGGTCCTGAAATGAGAAGGGACCTTGAAGAGGCCCCAGATAAGGAGCTGCAGATGGTTCCCCTGGAAGTTGTTTTTGTAATTTGGAGGAATTATTATCTTTGGGCCTTCTTGATAGGATTGCCAAAAGAGCTGGTCTTACAATGCTTGCAAAGATTTAGTAAAAATTCCATACCCTTGTGCAAAATAAAATGAGTCACTTTTCTCTTCAAATTCCTGAGGTTAAAGCAGTTCCAGTGTTTCAGAGCGCACTCCAGAGGGGTGCAAGCTGCAGACAATCTGTTATTCATCTACAAAAAGAAGTGAGAATAAAAGCATCCTTTTAGCCGCCTTCCTTTCAGTATGTGACCCAGGGTGAAGAAGACAGTAGGAGCGTCCCCCAATTGTTTTCCCTTCTTAGTTCCTGGGTCGCAGCATCCTGTTGAATGTGCCGCCCATGGTTGTAGGTGTGACCCTCCAAGCCATGGCACCAGAAAAACTGAGCTTTCGAGGCTAGTCACATTCACCCAAGCAGCTCTAGTCCTCTGCCTGGGATTTCCCTTTGATTTCCTAGACTTGTGTGACCTACTTGGATCCCCAAAAAACTGGATCTTTGGAAAGACCGTAATGGTTGCCTTTGGGCAAGGCTTCTTTAACAGAGGCAATGTGCTAGATTGCCTGCTATTACAGCCCGTGCTAAAACATTTACCCTTAGAAAAATGGTTCCGGTTAACTTCCAAACTTAAAATCTCTGTACTAATTTAAAAGAAAATAGCATAAAGGAGTAATTATAATCCAGGAATTCCACTAATTGGTATATATTTCAAACAATGAAATTAGTGTACTAAAGACATATTATCTGCATCCCCATGTTCACTGTAGCATATTCATGATAGCCAGAACATGGAATCACCCTAAATGTCTATCAATCAATGAAAGGATAAAGAAAATAGAGTTTATATTCAGTTGGTGCAAAAGTAATTTTGGTTTTCGCCACTACCAGTGAACTTTTGCACCAACCTAATCTATGCAATAAAATAATATTCAGCCTTAAAGCAGAAGGAAATAATATCATTTGTGACAATATGGTTAAACATGAAAGACACAATGTTAAGTGAAATAAGCCCAGAACAGAAAGACAAATACTGTGTTATCTCACTTATACATGGAATCTAAAAATGTTGAATTCATAGAAGCAGAGGGTAGAATGGTGGTTAACAGAGAGGGGTTTAGGGGGATGTTGGTCAAAAATACAAAATTCCAGTTAGATAGGAGTAATAACTTCAAAAGTTCTATTGTACAACATGGTGACTGTGGTTAATAATATATTGCATTCTTGAAAAATGCTGAGTGGGGATGTAGAGTTCTCACCACAAAAATGATAACTATGTGAGGTAATGCATATGTTAATTACCTAGGGTGAGTTAGTTTGCAATGTATATTTACCTCAAAACATCATGTCGTACATTGTAAATACATATCATTTTATCTGTCAATTTAAAGAATTAAAGATAAAAATAAATAAAAAATGAAACGGTTGTGGTGAGTTAATAATATATAAAGATGCAATTGGTATGACAATAGCATAAAGCAGATGAAGTTACAGAAAAGAGTGTGCATAATATGGAAAATAAATTTATGTTTAACTGAGCTAGATTATTATAAAATAATGTTAATTCTAACTACCAGAATAACTACTAAGAACATAATTCAAAAATTATAGTAAACAATACGGAATAAAAATGGTGTACTAGAAAATATATACTTAACAGAAAAGAAAACATAAATAGAGAAACCAAAAATACGTAATACTTATGAAAAAACAAAGAACAAAATGGGGCTAATTGGACTGAATGAACATTGACTCAAGCAATTGAGTTGTAAATTATTTCCTAAGTATGCATCTGATGCTTACTAAGATTCACAGAAATGCAGAAAGTTGCATGGCTTTTCTGAAAAAAAGAATGTAGCTTCTTTCCATAAAACTAATTAGCCAAAGCAGACTTTTCCCAATTTGTTTTCTTACCTTCCAAAAATATTTCCTCATTGTTGCTATTGGAGGTTCTTAATTTAACAGTAGTTTTTCTGTACCTTTTTTCTTAAAAGGACACTGATACCTTTTTGTATTCATCCAGTATGGTTTCTATCTGTCTTGCCCTGTTTCTAGATGGAGTATGAAGAAGTATCATCATTTCAAGAAGTGGTACTTGAGTTTCATAGCTAGTTTGATCAAACTTGTAAGTTTGATAATCTGTTAAAGAGCAGAACTTTAGAATTTTTAAACTTTTATTTTGCATACTTTTTATAATGTGCAACTTAAAAAGAATTCCAAACATGACATCATTAAGTGTGTATCTTAATTTTATAACCAGACTGAAATCCTGGGAGTGTCCAAATGACTACTCAATTTCCCCTAATACTATTTTAGATAATAGCAAATTGCATTTTGAATAATGCCCAGGTCCTTTAGTTCCATCAGTGAGGGAAAACTGCATATTTGAAAGATGGGAAAGCTATTTAAGAAAGCAAACCTATGTTTTTCTTATAGTTTGATTTGCAATTACCTAACAATAAAGTGTCTGGGAATATTCTCAAGAAATGCTTTAGAGCCAAATTGATATTTACTAAAGTCAAACATGGATGATGATATAGCCAGTCAAAAACCAAGCATACAAATAACATATAAATTAG
The DNA here is from genome assembly GCF_037993035.2 of Macaca fascicularis. NCBI lineage: Eukaryota > Metazoa > Chordata > Mammalia > Primates > Cercopithecidae > Macaca > Macaca fascicularis. The sequence continues at coordinate 53,031,698 of NC_088390.1, forward strand.
CAAAACCTAGGTTTTCTTCCCCTATTTCCTCCACAATCAGACTGATCTCCAGGCAATTGTTTAAAAAAAAATAAAGAAACAAAAACAAAAATGAAAAGAGAGTTTGAACAATGATCAATGATGAATATCTTGACAGGAAATTTTCATCCCAAAAATATGGTTTCTCAACTTGAATTTTAAGAAAATCACAAAGTGCCGTTACAGAAAACATTGTTATCATCAGAAAGAAACCTGTTGAGAATCTGAAGTCTGATATTTAGTAATAATTAAACATAGCAACATTTTGTGTGTTTTTAAGGCTTTCACCTATGTGTTGATTGTGGTTTCAAGATAAAGGAGTTCAGTGGCTACTAGGAATGGGGATACAATAGCTCTCCTTTGATGAGTCATGATTTATTTCAGCATGTTAAGCCTGTTAAAAGCTCTGACAAACCTGGTAGTAAAAAAAAAAAAAACACTTTGTTATACTGTACACTTCCCAAACTCTTATAAGCAAACATAAGGTCTATTTTTTTAGACCGGTGCCGTTGAACACAGTTTTTAAAATGTTTAGACAGAGTCAGTTATTTAAAAAATTAAATGAGGAATATTTATTTTTATTTTATGGGCATATCAAATATTGGTGGTAGTGTAGCAAAAAATAAATTGCTGATGACTACTGCAATTATGCATAATCCTTATGGAAGACCATTTGGCAATATATGTCAGAAGTTTTGAAACTTCTAAGCATTGGACACGGGTATACCACAAGATGAACTGCACGATTAATTTACATATAAAGATGTGTATTACAAGATTATTTGTAATATGTCCCCACAAAGGGAAATGAGCAAATACATTTTAGGATGCTATATATTAAAATAGTAATACAATGAAAAAGAATATTTAATGGAAAGGAAAATATGCTATATAATTTAGTGAAAAAAGTGCAGGCCATAACACATATACTGTATGTGTACCTTTGTATAAAATTATATATACAATTGTACCTAGAAAAACAGTAGAAATATATAAGCTAAAGTGTTATCTCTAAGTACATGTATTTTTGTTTTCCTGCTTTGCTTATCCATATTTTTCACATATATGTGTATATTTTATTATGAATAAATTATGAATGTTTCTAATAGCAATATAAAAATACAAGAAATATATGTATGTATATATATTTGTATACTCCTTGTATTTTCATATTGCTATAAGAAATATATATAATGTTCATAATAAAATAATATTTATAAAATAGCCCATAACACTTTACCTAATTTTTTACTCACAACAAAAAAATACTTGAAAGCTGAGACTTTGTAATGGATGCTTTGATCTTTTGCATGTCTTTCTTTCAAAAGATTGGAAATATTGAGTCACATTATCAAACCATGTTATAAGCTATTCAGTATACGTCTTTGAATTTGTAATTTGAGGTGGTATCATTTCGTTCCTCCTAATTTACTAAAATGTATATTGTATTTTAAGTGTTTGTATAGGTTTTTTAAAATGTTACATACGTTTTTAAATATATTTTAATAGGCAAGATACCAGAGAAGAATTCTAAAGAATTAGAAGCTTATGGCCTCAGAAAGCATAATATGTGTCCCTTGCAACTTAAGACAGAGAAGATAATGTATGTTTCTCCCTCGAAAATCTAAAGGACTGGAAATGAGCTAAGGAGTTATTCTGATGGTTGGGGAAAGAGAGGTGGTAGCAGGGGCCAGCCTTCCAAAATTAACAGGAGCAAAGAATGTATCAGTGCTTCCTGTGAACACACATCAACCTTGCACACAAGGTTACATGGGGTCCTATCCAAAATGATCACCTAGAGCGACAAGGCAAAATCAGCAGAGATAACCCAAAGGTAGTGCTGTGTTGCTACAAAGCTAGGAAGTGGTACATCCAGCAAAAAGCGAGGTATCTTCACCTTTTACAACACTGTAAGGCAGACATCCCCAGAGAATGGCAAGAGGGTCTCCAAAGAAACCATGAAATAAATGTCAAAGGAAATGGTGAGTTTTGAACATATTGCAAGAAGATTGGTATTCTGAATAACCACAACACTATGAATCAAGTCAGAACTTTCTTCTCTCCTTACAAATCCTTCTTCCCCATACTGCAACCCTGGAGAAGTTAGAAATGCTATTGACAAGGAGTAACACCTGGTAGAAAACAGTAGATTTACAGGGACAATGAGAGACAAAAATAAAGTTGCTTTACAATTACATTCCATGGATTTTACTTGCTCAGGATAATCATTATTTAGTGGGAAAGGAATAGGGTTGTCACATTGAAAAAACGAATCCTGGTTAAATTTCAATTTTATCTAAAATCACTAATTTTTGTATATTGATGCAAATGATGCTTGAGTAATAATACGTTAAAATATTCACTGGTTGCCTGAAATTCAAATGTAACTGAGATTTCAATACTTTTTGCTAAATCTGGCAATTCTACCGTTGTATTATTTAATGCTTATCGGACTAAAGTCTACCTTGCTTGATATCAGAAACCTTATCCTCACTTTCTTTTCATTGCATTTTCTTGGTATGCTTTTGTATCCTTTGCTTTTTAGCCATTCTGAATCACTTTAATTTTAGTTGTGCCTCATATACACAGCAAAGAATTGGGTTTTGATTTGTATACTTCAGACAATCTTCTCTTAATAAGCAAGCTAAATCCATTTAGATTTACTAAGATGGTTAATATGCTTGGTCTCAATTCTGCCATATCATGTTATTATTTATTACTTATTAATATAAAGTTATTTCATACTGTTAGCCTGTTTTCTTTGCCTTCTAAATGTTTTTGTACTACCTTGGTAAATAGAGAAGATTACATTTGTATTCTAAATGACTTCTGCATTTCATTATTCTCTGACTGTCTCCCTGTGGGGTTGATATGGGCTTTCTGCTGCTCCTAACTATTAGTTAATATCAGGTGGGCCACTCCATGTGGCTGTCCCTTTCTCCAGCTTTTGGGAACTAATGCTTCATTTCAAGTTTGGGGTGGGAACAGCATGCTGGAATCAGTGGTTCTAGAGTGATCGACTCTCCTTTGTAGCATCCTTATAAGCAGCCCCTATCTACGTATATACAGTCCCTCTTTAAATGTTCCTAAACATACCAAACTTGAGAGGAACATGCATTTTCTGCCAATGCTGACTAAGACACAAAGTATTTAATTAACAAACAAGCTAACAAAGCAGAAGTCATCACAGTGGATGGCTACAATGAGAAGAAAACTCATTGAATATAGAAGATAATTTGGAAATCCTTCCCAAAACTCATAAGCAGGGGATAGAGATAAAAATACGAAAAAAAATGAAATAGACGGTGAGCACATTATAGACATTTGATACATTTAGCCTCTCTATTTCCAAAGGAAAGAACACCAATGTAAAGAATTGATCATGAAAGAAATAATAGCAGGGCTGATTTGAAGAAAAAAAGAACCTGCAAGTTTAAATGGATCACCCACATCCAGGCAAACTACTGAGGAGGAGATCCCTCCTTAACTTACACTTGGAAATACTCAATGGGCATGAGAGATATTACTATGACTCATCATGGAACTGTTTCCCAAAGAACTAGAACTCAATTTTGTATTCTTCTACACAGTCCCAGAGGCAGCCATTAGCAATCTATCCAATTTGGAAGATTAGATGAAATCTGCTCGCCATTCAGAATTTAACATAAAACTTAAGAATAAAAGACAAGGAAATACTATTTCTCCAAACACATAGGCTGAAAAATGCAACTGTCTAAAATTTTAGACTCTATGGGACAGAAAGATCCATGTGGGAGATGACCCAGCCATCTTTGCTGCTGTTCTGTTTGCCAGCTTCTAGCACTGTAGGAATGCCCAAAATTGTCCACGTGTAAATAAAAGGAAGAGAAATGGTGCTGGCCTGGGAAATCTAAAGGATTAATATCAAAAGAAAACTGAGTAACATTCACAGAGGAAAAATAAATATGACCTAAGAACTCTGTAGATAAAATAGCTCAGATTTCATCTAAATGCACTTCAGCCTTCTCTAAATACCTTCTCTAAAGAAAAATATTCACAAAAGTATTTTATATAATTTACACCAACAAAAATGTTTCGGAGTAAAAATATGTAAGTGTCAACTCAGAGTATCATGTTATGATATTATTAACCTAAAATTAATAAGCAAAAAATGTAATTCATTCTAAGAAAATATTCAGTGGTGAAAATGATGTTCAAGAAGACAATATTTAACAGAGAAAGAAAAACAGTGACTAGAAATCTTTTTTTTCTTTTCTTTTTTTTTGTTTTTTGTTTTTGAGATAGAGTCTCCCTCTGTCACCCAGGCTAGACTGTAGTGGCGTGATCTCGGCTCACTGAAACCTCTGCTTCCCAGGTTCAAGTGATTCTCTTTCCTCAGCCTTCCGAGTAGCTGGGATTACAGGCGCTTGCCACCACACCCGGCTAATTTTTTTTATTTTTAGTAGAGATGGGGTTTCACCATGTTGGCCAGGCTGATCTCAAACTCCTTACCTCAGATGATCCACCTGCCTTGGCTTCCCAAAGTGTCGGGATTACAGACGTGAGCCACTGCATGTGGCTTTTTTTTTTTTTTAGATGGAGTCTTGCTTTGTTGCCCAGGCTGGAGTACAGTGGCGTGATCTCAGCTCACTGCAACCTCTGCCTCCCGAGTTCAAGCAATTCTCCTTCCTCAGCCTCCCGAGTAGCTGGAACTACAAATGTGCACCACCACGAACGGCTAACTTTTGTGTTTTTAGTAGACAAGGAGTTTCACCATGTTGGCCAGTCTAGTTTTGAACTTCTGACCTAAGGTGATCCACACGCCTTGTCCTCCCAAAGTGCTGGGATTACACGGGTGAGCCACCACACCCAGCCAGAAATCTTATTAATAATCCATGGCATGCTCATATCATAGATTAACATGGAGTCATTAATATTATATTTTCAAAGACTTTTCATTGGTCTAGGAAAAGTCTTATAGTATAATGTGTTTTTGTTTTGTTTTGTTTTTGTGTTTGAGGTGAAGTCTCGCTTTCTCACCCAGGCTGGAGTGCAGTGGCGTGATCTCGGTGCACTGCAACTTTTGCCTCCCTGGTTCAAGCCATTCTCTTCTCATGCCTCCGCCTCCTGAGTAGCTGGGATTATAGGCGTGCACCACCACACCCAGCTAATTTTTGTATTTTTAGTAGAGACAGGGTTTTACCATGTTGACCAGGCTGGTCTCAAACTCCTGACCTCAAGTATCCGCCCACCTCAGCCTCCCAAAGTGCATGGGCCACTGTGCCTGGTCTGTTGCAGTATATCATTAAGTAAAATAAGAGGATAGCAAAAACCTAGGTGAGATTTGGTTTTAGATCTCTACACTCTACAAATTATTAGCAATATTATACCACATTACATCATTTCCAAGGTGTTCAGGTTTTCACATTTTAGTATCCTGCAAAAGACATCCTCTTTGCAGTTGATGGGGTCTTAGAATCCTTTAAACATGGTAATTGATTTAAGACAAATTGAAAATAATGGAATTTTCTTACTTGCAACCATAGATCATATCTATGATATTTTTAACCATTCACACACCTAATGAAATATCATTGAATTTGTAGTACTTAATGTATAATGTGATGGTTGAATTACTGAAATAATTTGTGAATGAACATACTGTTAGGCAGGGACCCGGACCCGACATGGCGGCGCCACTCGGCGTAGCAGGCCCTTTGTTCGAGCAGGCCCTTTATTTCGAGACTTCTCTCCCTCTTTGAACACACCCTCAGACTCACATACATCAGAGGTTCCACCTGGGCAGTCACACTCCCCCATGACCTGCAGCTCACCTGCATTCCACAAGTTCGTAAACAGCAGTTTCGGTTGACAGTTTCCAAAGACCCCTTCCTCATGACCCTTACTCAACTCCTGCCCTAGTAGTTTCAAGACCCCCCAGGCCCTGTTTGCACAACCAGCTTCCCTACCTCTCAGGCTATAAGAAGCCCCTACCCTCCTCCCTCAGCGCGACTTCCTCGGCCCGCACCTTTGGACTGAGGAACCTCACCTGCGAGTCCTAATAAAGGCTATTCTCACTGCCATTTGCCTTGTGTCTTCGTTGCCGGTTCGACTCCAGCCTCAGTTTACCTTTACACATACCACCAGTATTTTCTTTGATTTTTTGTTTGTTTGTTTTGAGAGAGTTTTGGTGAGTCAACCAGGCTGGAATGTAGTGGCACAATCATAGCTCACTGCATCCTCGACCTCCTGGGTTCAAGCCATCTGCCCACGTCAGCCTCACAATTAGCTGGGACTGCAGGTGCCTGCCACCAAGCTGGCTTAATTTTCTTTATTTTGGAGAAATGAGGTCCCACTATGAAAATACTGACCCCCAATATTTTCATTCCTCAAGAAATAAGAAATGCTTCAACATTCTAATATATTTTTGTCAGCAAATCAGAGAATTACAGTAAATTTTTACTGAAATTATGAAAAAAAGAAAAAGAAAGTGAAAATAGAATTATTTCCTGAAGAGAATGTTTTAAGCAGTGCCTTCAAAGTATATGTATACACTGTGGTAGATTGTATGCATACATTAACTCCAAATTTTAATGATTTTGTTTTAGTTGGAGATATGGACACAACTTTAGAATACCATCAACTTTATTAATTTTCATGCTTCTTTTTAAACACTGAGTTTTCTTGCACTATGCTAAGTTTACAGATATTGATTAGCAGAACTATGGAAGATTAAAAAGAATTTTTTAAACCTAAATCGTGTGCTGTTTTGAAGAGATCGCATGTCTTTGAAGTTTAAAAGAATATTAATGCAAAGTAATGCTCTTTATACAAAACCACATCTTTTACTACGATTTGAAATTTAGAAGCAATGTTACTGTCAAATACTATAGAATATATTATTTTTAATTTAATTGGGGATAAAAGCCTTAAATATTCTCAACTGTGAAGATACATGTGTTAATGGTCAATATTCTGTATGAAAACTCTTGGAGGCAGTTGGTTTGTCCCAGAGGTACTTATGGTTTTTTGAAAAGTCAATATAGGGTCTTAACATCTAACCATCAACATGTCAGGTTTAAGTAGAATTTACATGAAAAACATATTGATTTGAATGAGTTGTTCCAATTTTAGATAGATGGATATTATCTTTACACACCTGCTTAAAATATATAATGGCATGTTATTTTGATATGCAATGAATAGTAACTTTTCTACATGCAAATTAACTTATTTAAGGTAAGAGTATAGTGTAATATTAAAACTACTTATTGCCCATATAATTGTGTTCATGTTTAAGACATAAATCTCTCCAAATAGAGGATTTAACTCTTAAGGCTCAGACATGTCAATGTGGTTTGCTTATTATTTTGTGAGGAGTAAAAATAATAAGAGTTCCAGGGTTTGTCAGACATGAGTTACATTGCCTTGGGAAAGTTATGTGGTCATTCTCAATCTTGGTTTCATTTGCAGACTAGTAGCAATTAGACTTTCTCTTAGATTAGCATTGAAAATTACATTCAAAACGCATATGTAAAGCACCTTATGCCATGCTAGGAATATAATACATGTTCAAACACTTTTAGATTTATTCTTTTTGTGAAAAAAGATAAATAAAATCTTAAATTATGGCCTTTGCCTTGGAAATAGATTATTGGTATTTTAGCTAGATCTTCAGGAGACTGCTGCAAATTCAAATGCAGCATGTTCAATGAACATAAATGGCCTAAAAAACTCAGTTTTAATCTAATAGACTTTCCTGCAGTTGTAAAGTTGTACCACAAAGTGGATGTCTTAGTGCTCCACAAATGAACTTTTACATTAAAAACGGCCTTTGACAGAATCATATGGATATTTGTCTTTAGTTCCAAAACTTATCTCGCACCTAGCTAATTTACTTAGATTCTTTAATTCCCATAGTTGGGTGCCTAAATGATCATCTTTTTTGATGTCCTAGACTTTCTGTAGTTGCAGTTTAGAAATACGTCATCTCATCACTGTTTTACAGCAACATTAACCTATGCTCTCCTTTGATAAATGAGCTTTAACATGCATCTCTGTTTCTGAGAACTGTTTGGATAGCTTTCCTGGTTCCCCAGGCTCTTCTGAGTATGACATGCTGCCTGGCTTTCAACAGTCCTGTCCATAAACCCCCACTTAGTGGATGCTGGAGTCCTGATACCTGTTGACAGAATTCGCCTGTTGAATGTTGGCTACTTAACAAACTGTCTAGTATTTTTGTTTTTGTTTTTGTTTGTTTGTTTGTTTTTCTACTATCTAGCACTCCAGATTACTTGGGTTTGCAAAATTGGAAGAATGCCTGATCATCCTACAGCTAGATTATCAACTGTCATTTTACACTAAGGTTTGTTTTGTCTTTTTCGCGGAGCTGAGATTCTTTCACTTGGCTGTCAGGCAACTCTAATTTGTAAGTTAATACGAAAGCTTTCCTGATATCTTCATACAAAGACTAAAAAAATGAATTCAACAAACCCCAATGGATAAATTATTTTTAAAAACAGAGCCAGGCGTGGTGGCTCATGCCTGTAATCCCAGCACTTTGGGAGGCCAAGGCAGGGGGATCACGAGGTCAGGAGTACAAGAGACCATCTTGGCTAACGCGGTGAAACTCCATCTCTACTAAAAATACAAGAAATTAGCAGGGTGCGGTGGCACACACGCCTGTAGTCCCAGCTACTTGGGAGGCTGAGGCAGAAGAATCGCTTGAATTCGGGACACAGAAGTTGCAGTGAGCCGAGATCATGCCACTGCACTCCAGCCTGGGTGACAGAATGAGACTCTGTCTCAAAAAAAAATAAAAAATAAAAAATAAAAACAGAAAACATATACACTAAGAGAAGGCATAGGTTCCAAGAAGTAATGGAAGGCCCTAAAAATTGATAAGCTATATTGGGAAAATGCATTGATTATTGAACATGAAAATATGTGTAGTTTTACATTTGAAAGAGAAAGTTAAGGCCTTACAGTCTAAGAGATAGAAATGCTGAGTCCTTTATACATTTCTAAAAGTAAATTACAGTTGGGTATATGTATTACAAGGATAGCTTCCAAAAGAGAGAGCTAATATACTGCTTCCAAAAGAGAGAGCTAATATACTGCTGCCAACTTACCATAAAAAGTAAATAAACAAATTGTATCGGTTCAAGAGAAGCAAGGGAAGACTAAAAATAGAACTAAGAAAAAGGATGGTGAAAGAAATGAAATGGTAGATATAATGCAAATGTATCAGTTATTAAAACACATGTGGACTTACTAAGTACCTATCCCACTAGAGTAAAATAAAAATCTAGGTAGATCATCGTTAAAAGACATATATTTAATACAGAACCACTCAGAAAAGTTGGAAGTAAAGAGAGAGAATACACTGAATTGGTAATCAAAATATCAGAGAGAGCCAAGCCTAGCTGATTTAAAAGGCAATTTAAATCAAATATATTCAAACTTCATGGAATAGGTGATTCTTATTTTATAAAGGCATTTCAGAAAAATAGCCCATGTTATTTTTTGTAAAATATACTACAACAAATACAATATTAATAGTGAGACTTTAGAAGTTTACCATTAGTGATACCTGATAAAATTGCTGGCTTTCCTCACTTCTGTTTTCTAGCATTGTACTGGAGGATTTAGCCAGAATAAAACAATAATAAGAAATATAAAATGAGAAAAATAAAACTTGAAAAAAAAGATATAATCATTTTTAGATGGTATCATTGTCTACATAAAAAAAAAAAAAAAAAAATCCAAGAACATCAGCAGACCACTGGAATTAACGAGAATTCAGCTAAGTTACTAAGCATAAAACCAAAATACTAACATAAATATAGGTATATAAAAATCCGGATTCTCACAGTATAATAAAAATAAAGATTTAACAATAAAATAAGAAATTAAGAAATGATTCTATTGATGTTAGCAATGAAATATATATGAAAACTAAAAATAAATGTTAGAAAATGAGGTCTAAAGAGAAAAAAGAAAAAGAAGCATTGTTGAAAGACATCGAAGTAGATCTAAATCAAAACAGAGTTAAATTCTGCCTATGTTTAGGAGATATTAACCTATAAAAATAAAATTTAAGTCAAATAAAAATTAAGTATGAAATTGAAGAGGCTAAGCATAGAAAGGAATAAACAAAAGGAAGGAGAAGAGACAAAGATAAAAGCTGGAGTTGTTCTAATTGAATATAATGTCCTCCATTTCACAAACACAAATACATTTGTAAAAAATGGGAAAGTTGCCGGGCGCGGTGGCTCAAGCCTGTAATCCCAGCACTTTGGGAGGCCGAGACGGGTGGATCACGAGGTCAGGAGATCGAGACCATCCTGGCGAACACCGTGAAACCCCGTCTCTACTAAAAAAAAAATACAAAAAAACTAGCCGGGCGAGGTGGCGGGCGCCTGTAGTCCCAGCTACTCTGGAGGCTGAGGCAGGAGAATGGCGTGAACCCGGGAGGCGGAGCTTGCAGTGAGCTGAGATCCGGCCACTGCACTCCAGCACTCCAGCACGGGCTACAGAGCGAGACTCCGTCTCAAAAAAAAAAAAAAAAAAAAAAGGGAAAGTTCCTATTCCTATATACACACACACACACACACACGTACTCCAAATCAGCTGTCCTAGCTTGCTCTGGCATGCCTGGACAGCACTAGACAAGCCCCAACCCATAGTGCATGCCATTCCTTATTTGGTGATGCTTCCTTAACTATCCTTGGGCAACTTCCTTTTCTTTCTTTCTTCTGTTCCCCTTACCTAATTAAGAAAGTTTTAAACTAATAGCCAATTGGGTAAAGTGTAAAATGTGAGATCCTATTCCAGTCAATGGAAACTAGAGTCAATGGAATCCTATTCCAGTCAATGGAAACAGTAGGGTAGATGCAAAAATACATACGCATTTTATAAATAACTCTGTCTCTTTTGTTCAGTGTGCTCTCATGGCTGGACAGCTACTGAGTAGCACCCTCTCTGCAGAAAGTAAAGCTCGCCTTGCTGAGAGATCATTTGTTCCAGCAATTCAGCATTCATTCTTTTTTTTGTGACACCAAAAACGTCATTCCCAACACATTTTATAATATAATGGTCAATTTTCTAGAAAAACATTACCTATAAAAATTGTCTAAGGAAAGGTAGAAAACCTGGATACAAAAATAATTGTGGAAGGAATTGAAAAGTTAGTAAATTATTCATGTCCTTCAAAAGTCTCCAAATAATGCTGATTTCCTCTGAAAGCTCTATCAAGCAGATAGTTTCTGTCATTGAGATTCTTTCAAACTCTGAAAAAGATGAATCTCTTAACAAAGTATCATCACAAACTAGGGTAATCTTGATGCACTCTCCTCATAAGATTAACACAAAAGGAAATTATAGGCCTGTGTTTTTTAATACTACAATCTACTTTCCCCAGAACTACATTAAGTTTTATTTTTAAAATTTATATTCCTAGCCTCCATCCTACTTCTGTAGAATCAGAATCTTTGGGATGGATGAGAATGAGTAGCTGAGCAGGGGTAAAGCTCAAAGAGATATACTTTTTTAATAGGCTTTTAAATAGGTTTATTATTTTGTAACAATGTATGCATACTGAGTTTTAGCACCACTGCTATAAACAAGTTTAAGTAATAAATACAGTATACATTCTATAAAATGTATGAAAACCAAATACAGCATAGGGAAAGCTCTGGAAGAATACATAATAAAAATATAAATAATGATTACCTCTAGACAGTGCTATGAGGAATTTCCAAAGAACTCCAATAAATTGTTTATGTATTGCTTGGGGTAGAATATTAATATAACCCATATTGTTATTATTAGTCAGTCCTAAGTTGAAGCTTGAAAATACATTTTTACCCTGGGTTTTATATAATAATATTGATTGTAACTTAATTTGAAGTGTCTAATATAGACTGAAACAAAACATTCTTGCATTTCCACAGATTAAGGTTATATAGGGGAGAAAAAATATTGGCATTTTGTGGACTTTAAAATATGTCAGATCTAATTTTTTCATTCCCATTTTGTGGAACTAGAATCAATAATGATCTATGTAAATTGACTTAAGTCAGTCCTGTAGCAGGGGAATAACGAAAATGACATTCACCATTTAAATGCCTCTTCTGGCTCCAATTAAAAAATTTCCCATTACGTTTAAGGTTTTACCAGCAAATGAGAAATCTCTGTATATTATTGATTGGATTGTATACCTTCATAATGAAATGGAATAATTTACATTCTCAAATGTTTTGAAGTACCTTGAAATAACTATGATGAATATTTGCCCAATCAATAATTATTTCAGATTCTTCTTCCTGTGTTTCCAATGCAGATTTTTTGTGCTGATCTCCTTGTTTAGCTTGATCATTCGGAGAGGGACTGAAGCTGTCATAAGAAGAACTGATACTGGTCTCTGGGCTAACTATCTGCAACCCGCCATTTACATAACAACTAAGAAGCCCAAGATAGTTAAAATTGCGTTCACTTTACTTATTACCCCATTATTATTTCCTAATTGGGCAGCATATTTTAGTGAAATATTTACATGCTTTCTATTAGATTTGCATATAGCCCCCTCCTACTCCCTCCTTTCCACCCTGGCTACCCCCAGCACATTATAGTAAAGATGACATTTTACTACCTCCGGAGTGGTTAGAATCACTGCAGATAATCTAGTCTGTAAATTGTCATCTTTACAAAAACGATTTGAAGAAACTTGTAATTTAGGGTGGGTTGGAATAATTTGTTTCTTCTAAAATCATAAAGGTATTTAGATTCTTGTAAAGTGTATAAAAAATTGTCACTATCATTTTGCCTAGACACATGGCTTTCTGAGATCACCGTTATTTGGGGGAGTGATTACAAAGGCAGTTATAAATAAGAAAATGAGAGCATTAAATGTCGTGAAAGAAAAATGACTGCAATGCCAATGCAAGAATAGGTGTTGCTTTGGGAGATAGAAAAAGACTGATTTTTCTGTTTTAGGGGGAGGCAGCAGGTATGAGACAGATGAGGCTAACAAGGCCAAGTCAGGTTGCTCTAGAGGGCATGCTTGGTATTAACTTTATGAGCAGAGACAAGGTTATATAACTCTACAGATTGGTGAAGGATTTGTAGAAACGATCCTGAGTACACACAAGTTTTGCCCTGATTACACTGGGCTTTCCCCTGATTAACTGGGCTGAGTGTGTTTATGTGTGTACTTCTCTGTTTTCCCTCTCTCAAATATACAGTACAATCTTTATCTGAACAGCAGTATTAGAGCCCCCAGGAGAGTCAGGTGTCAACGTAGCCAATGATGCTGACTAACCAACCATTATGCTCATCTAACAGTGAAGTAGGTGATTTTGGAGCAGCAGACTTGCAAGTATCACATCATTTAAGTTTACAAGGCAGCAGTAGTCAGGAAGATATAAATTACTCTAAGCTAGGCATTTTATATGAATTTTCTTTGATTCTTACAACAATCCTGCGAAGTAAGATTTTCCAAGTTGTATAGATAGCTTAGAGAGGTTCAGTAAACTGCTTAAGGTTACACAGACAGTATGTGGTAAGATTAAAATTCAGACTTGTCTTTTGCCAAAGTCTTTGTGTGTTTCATTCTTCAACACTGGCTCACCCCTTTCAGTGAATTATTTAATCAATAACTTAGTATCCAAGCTTTTTTATTTTTAATAAACTTATAAAGTGCCTGCAATATTGCTCAATTGTAACATAACTGTCATATATTTTAGTCTTTGAGGTAAACTTTCACAGAATTATTAGCAGTTATTTAAAGCAACACGTTCCAAAATATATATTAGATTGCTCATAATTCAAACTAATGTATCTTGTTAAAAAACCAATATAGGCAATAAAAAGAATCAACATTGGCCCTTCAAACTTAACATGCATAAATATAAGTAAGACAGACGATTACCAGATGGGAATGCAATCTTAGCGACATAATTGAAGCACAAAGCAATGTACAAAGCGCATCTGACTTTGTAATTCATTCAATTTCATGACTCTCAATGTTTCAGTCACACATATGTAGCCAATCACACATAAGTCACAATGCTGATTTTCAAATAACCTTTTTTTGTCTACACTACTAAACCCAAATTTTGAAAATTATTATTAGATCTCTTTTCATATTCAATTCACATGTGAAAATAAAAAATGATTTTTTTCTCCTTATATGTGCCTAGTCATTAGCCCAATTGAGCCAGAGAATATATGTGAGATTGGTTAAATTATCAAGGAAAATGATCCTTGGCATATGTGGTATCAAGAAAAGTTTTGAATTTGTTTTAATCACTTGCTTTCTTGATTATAATTATATAATGATTAAAAAACCCAAAAAGAAAATAGAAATCATCTGGAAGTCTAATCACTAAGATTATAATTTTACTTGTCATTTTTTTAACCTATGCATGTCTGTGTATAATGCCATGTTTTATGACAGAAGTAATGTATTTGTAGATTATGTTGCATTTTTCAAAAAACTTTGCCTCAAATTACAAAGGTCTAAATGATGGACTTAGAAGTAATGTGAATGAAACGAATGGATAAGTACGGGCATACTTATCACCTGAACACAGATGAGGTGGAAAGGGAACCATGTATGAATCCCAGGTCTATGATTTAATGAAGTGCATTGATAGTAATATCACTCACTAGAAAGGGGAAGTCTAAACTGAGTGGTGACAATAGGTCCTCGGGTAGAAGGACCTATGAAATAAAGTGAGAAGTAGTAGTAGGAGTTTGGTCTCATAGAAGACAAATGTGTTGAACATGTAAATTTGGTAGTTATTTGCATTCAGAAGACATTAAAGTATGAAAATGAGTATTATCAACTTAGGTAAGAATGTAGAGAAAGAAGCGACATTGACAAAAGATACTGAGAAAAAGGTACCAGTGGAGAAGGAAAATTAGGAGAGAGCATTTTCATAAACATGAAGAAAGGAATGTTTCAGGAAGGGACAAAAGAAAGTCAAGGCCTTTGAATGCTGTTGATAGCTCATGTGAAAAGATTACAGAGTAGCCCCTGATCAGATTTAACACCATAGGGATTGAGATTAACATCACTAATATGCATAATCCTAGTGACTAAGCACTTTTAGTTCTATCTATGTTATATACTAGATAATTTTAAAACACTCTTCCTGTTAATGCATGAAATTACTACATAAAATATTACAAAAGTAATTAAAATACAAATGTGAGTTCCAAGAAAGTATGATGCTGGAAGTATCTAGAAGTCATGGCAATGAAACTGAATCACAAATTGAATTGTAAAACTGAGTACACTCTGCAGTTGCTCTGTGTGTGTGTGTGTGTGTGTGTTGTGAGGGAAAGAGATTGTGTTAATCTCAAGTATAAAAGAGTTTGAGTCTGGGAATTAAGGCCCTTACACATAGCTAGAACACATGAAGTAAAAAGGTACACTAATAACAATCTGTCAGCAGCAAGAAAAGTAAAAAAACTCAGTTGCTTATTTATTTGCATTAGCCACATTTTTGCATACAATAAAACCCTCTCAGAGAAGTCTCACCCACAGGTCTAATCCCTACAGAGATTTGTATTTCAAATTCACTACTGTATGTTCCAGGAACAAGAGGGTGAAGTTAGTGATTAAGTTTGGACCCTGTTAAGACAAATAGGCTTATTAAAATAATCAGTAACAACAACAAAAGTACAGCAAACAACTAATGTAATAGAAAATGAATGGGAAAATAAAATGTAATTGAATAAAGGGAGAAAATGAGAACAATAAAAAATGAAAATAAAAAAAGTAAAGAAAAAGCACAGTAAACTAAAAGTGAAAAAACAGAAGATAAAAAAATAAATTCATGTATATCAATAAGTAAACATGTTAATTAATGACCATAAATTTTCAAGTTATACAAAAACAAATAAAATCTTGTTACATGCTGCTTGGAAGAGACAATTTTCAAACCTAAAGAAAAAGCTGAAAGTAAATTTATAGGAAAAGATATTGTTAAAAGAAAAACTTCGGCTGATTAAATTTAAAGTAGTTTGAGCAATGAACAATTTGCTAACTGGGCAGTCCCCAGAAATTACAGCAGATTCAGAGAGACTCCAGTGCAGCCATGTGGTGGAAAAAGATTTATAGACAAAACAAGGGAAGTGACGTACATAAATTGTAAATGAGCTACAGAAACAACTGGATTGGTTACAGCATGGTATTTGCCTTATTTGAACACTCAGCAGTATATGAGTGGGTGAACTATGGCTGCTGAGATTGGTCAAGACTCAGCTATTGTTGCAGGTGTATACTCCTTAGTTAGGTTTTCAATCTTGTCTACCTATTAAGTTAGGTTGTAGTTCATCCGCAAAGACTCTAATATAAAAGTAGAGAGTCCCTCTCAGGCCATTTTAGTTTGCATTAACAATTTCCCTCTTTTGGTCATTTTCTCAATTTTGAGAAGTTTTAGTCATTGATATCACTACTACCATCGTAAATGTACTTACTTGTTATTGAAACCCAATAGGAAACAGCAGAACAGCGAGTTTTGCAAAGGTAAGAAACAGGACTGAGTAGAGGGTATCTCCTTGCTGGAATGTCCCACTTACAGGAGAAAAACAAAACTTGATCTATGTAAGGGTAAACTGAGGCTGGAGCCAAACCGGGAATGAAGACACAAGGCAAATGGCAGTGAGAATAGCTTTTATTAGGGCTTGTGGGCGAGGTTCCTCGGTCTAAAGGTGTGGGCCGAGGAAGTCACGCTGAGGGAGGAGGGTAGGGGCTTCTTATAGCCTGAGAGGTAGGGAAGCTGGTTGTGCAAACAGGGCCTGGGGGGTCTTGAAACTACTAGGGCAGGAGTTGAGTAAGGGTCATGAGGAAGGGGTCTTTGGAAACTGTTAACCGAAACTGCTGTTTACGAACTTGTGGAATTCAGGTGACCTGCAGGTCATGGGGGAGTGTGGTTGCCCAGCCGGAACTCTGACGCATGTAAGTCTGTGGGTGTGTACAAGGGTGAAGGGAGTCTTTAACAAAAGGCCTGTTACGCCGGGTAATGCCGCCATGTTGGGTCTAGATTCCTGCCTAAAAATCTGCACTAGGTTTTATGTGTTTCCTTAAAGTCTTAGTTTGATTACGTCACATTTAGCATGAGCAACTCCATTTCTGTTTGGTGTGGTCTGTTGGGGCCTAGTGCATGAGCTCAATCCAAAATAATAGCCTTCCATAATTTTGTTTTAAAAAATTCCCCCTTTTTATTAAGGTCCTCACGTAGGTGAGAGAGTGATCAAAACATAGGGTCCTAGCACCACTCTCAGTTACCATCATTTTGGGTTTCCAGTCTCAGCATGTCATTCATAGGTTATGGGGTCCTCATGATCACACATTTCTACAACTGAATGAAAGATATATTATATTGACAACATTTTTTAAAGCCTGAATGCATAAGACCATGTAAATTTGCATCCAAATACAGGAAATGAATCTGGTAATACTGTAATTATAAAAACAATGGACTCACACTAGGAAATCTTATCCAAGTAAATGACATGTAAAAGCTACAATTAGCAATTATTGTCCCTGAATCTGCTGTGATTCTGAGGGCTGCAAGATTATTGACTATTTGAATAAAGAACTATTATGCTTGCTTGAATAAGCATACATATATATGTGTGTGTGTATGCATACATATGTGTGTGCATATATATATAATACATTTATTTTATAATTATAATACATATTTTTATTATATATATACAAGTGCACACATACTCAGTAATAAGAAAATGTACATTCTTCCTGAGCACACATGGATTTACCAAAATTGGCTTTCCATCAGGCCACAAAGAATATATCAAAACCACAAAATAGTATCTGTCATACAGACCAGTTCCTGTGTCAAAGCTCCCTCCCCTCTAATATTTTCTAGTAAAAGAATGGCAATATAACTGTGAGGACCAAGGAAGGGCTTTCTCCTTGGCCCTCTGAAGGGCCTCTGAAAAATCAACTTGCCAAGGCAGTAAGAAAAAAAAGCATACAAATTTATTTAAAGTGTATACAGGGGAAACTTTGGATGAAGACCCACTCCCCAACAAGGTTCAGAAGCTTATATACCATCTCGAGGTTACAGAAAGAATGCAGACTCAGAGCATGGCCAAGGCAGAGAGGGTTGGCTGGCAAAGGTGGCCTTGTTCTGTGACTGAAGCCTCACAGGCAGTAGCCCTCAAAGAGAATCGATGGTAAATATTTCCTTTCAGACATGTAAAGATGTCAAACTCTCAGTCTTTCCTAGATCCTGGAAATGCCTGGAAAGGAACATCCAGGCTGCATTCATGAAGGTTATCTACAGATGCAAATTTCCTCCACAAAAGACAGCTTTGCAAAGCCACTTCTGTTTGCTTCTATTTCAAAATACTTCGAATAAACATATTCATCACTTCTCAGCCTTTTGGCTAAGATCAAGTGTCAAATAAACATTTTCTGGGGTAAAAGTTTGATTTCCTTCCTAACAAAGGAAGAATCATGCTAGATATTTGGAAATCTTTAACATATATATGTATATATAGTTTAAAACCAACAGTGGGTTAGAAAAGGTAATACTATGGGTATTAAATATTTAGAAATGAATAATATAGAGATACCGATTTAAGTATTTGAGGAAACTAATAAGGCAGTAAAAACAGGAAAATTTATAACTGTAACTATAGCAGAAAAGCAGAAAGACTGAAAATGAATGAGTTAATTGTTTAAATCAGGAAACTAAAAAATGATCAAGTGTAAAGTATAAGGCAAGAAATAATGAAACAAATATCAAATATTCTGAAAATGAAAACAATAAAACTATTTGGATGATCAAGTAAACCCAAATGTGATTCTTTGAACAGACTCACAAAATAGTCAAATATCTTAAGATTCATAATGAAATAACAAAGAGGCATGAATATGTGTTATTAGGGTGGGAATAGGGAACAAAGCTACAGAGTTACAAAAATATATAAATACATTTATTTCATGATTCCCAAAATTTGAATAAAATTTACATGTTCTTGGAAATCTACAACTGATAATGACTTGCCCAAGAAAAAGAAAATCTAAATGTAAGTTCTGTCATTACAGACATTGACTCTATATATAGTCAAAAAGTTAGTCATAAAAATATACATATGAACATCATCGTTAGAGTTTTACAGTCAATAACTTCCAAACATTGAAGACAGAAAACTTCAATTTAACACACAATATTTCAGGTAATATGAAAAGAAAGAACACTTCGTAACTTATTGGGTGAGTCCAGTGTAATCTTGATAACAAAGACAAAGACCATACAAGAAAGGAAAAGTGTACTCTGTCACATGCATCTGTATGAAGAGACCACGAAACAGGCTTTGTGTGATCAATAAAGCTTTTTAATCACCTGGGTGCAGGCAGGCTGAGTCTGAAAAGAGAGTCAGTAAAGGGCTGTTGGATTATCATTAGTTCCTAGAGGTTTGGGATAGGCAGAGGAGTTAGGAGCAACTTTGTTGCGGGCAGGGGGTGGATCTCACAAAGTACATTCTCAAGGGCAGGAAGAGTATTACAAAGTACCTTCTTTTTTTTTTTTTTTTTTTTTTTTTTTGAGACAGAGTCTCGCCCTGTCGCCCAGGCTGGAGTGCAGTGGTGCAATCTCGGCTCACTGCAAGCTCCGCCTCCCGGGTTCACGCCATTCTCCTGCCTCAGCCTCCCGAGTAGCTGGGACCACAGGCGCCCGCCCCTGCGCCCGGCTAATTTTTTCTATTCTTAGTAGAGACGGGGTTTCACCATGGTCTCGATCTCCTGACCTTGTGATCCGCCCACCTCGGCCTCCCAAAGTACCTTCTTAAGGGCCAGGGAGGATATTGCAAAGTACCTTCTCAAGGGTGGGGAGGGTGTATCCTACAAAGTACATTCACAAGGGTGGGGGAATATCACAAAGTACATTATCACAAGGGTGGGGTAGGTGTATTGTCACAAAGCCAATTGATCAGTTAGGGTGGGGCAGGAACAGATCACGATGGTAGAATGTCATCAGTTAAGCCAGGAACTGCCTATTTTCACTTCGTTTGTGGATCTCCAGTTGCTTCAGGCCATCTGGATGTATATGTGCAGGTCACAGGGGATACGATGGTTTAGCTTGGGCTCAGAGGCCTGACATATTCCAAATTTATTTGTGAACCTAGATACAATAATACTTTTAAAACAGGTGTTAATCCATGAATAGTAATTTATTACATTTAATAAATATTTGTTCTTGGTCATGTAACTGAAACACAGGTTCAGCTACTCTCCACTTGCAGAGTCTAATTAACAAGAGTCAGGACTGTTATAAAGAAAGTGACTTTTTATTCCAAAACTAGCTTAAGAGAAGAAGTACAGAATTCCTGACTTAAGGTTACCACTTTGCCTTTGGAGCAGAAAGTGAGGATTTTGTAAGGGGGGCTTGGAATGCATGGCACGCAGTGGAAGGAACAAGCAAATAGGGGGTTCATGTAACTCTGTTTGGTGCTTTATCTACCAGGTGGTCGAGCTGGCGCCTTCACGGGCAGAACTAGGTTGTAAAAGTGGCTGAAACTCTCCAGATGGGAGAGCATTTCATGGGGAGCATATTTTGGGTTGTAAATTGACTGTTGTCTCTCAAGGGAATCTCCTGGTGGGAGGCAGTTCTGCTCTGGAGCTTCTAAGCTCCTAGTTAGAGGAATTTGCCTTGTAGGGAGTTGTCTGGTAGGTTAAAAGGTTATATTTGCATTTGTAAAGAGCTAAGTATGAAGTGGGGAACAAAGCAAAAGGAGAAAAAATAAAAGTCAAACAAATAATTTAAAAAACCCTCATTCTCTATCTCTTAGAAACATGAGAAAACTCTGTTACAGTTTGATGACTAAGTACAACTTCTCTTACCAAAGTCCTTGGGCTTAGCTTAGAATTAATGATGAGTGTAAGCTAGCCTAAAGCTTTTCATGCTTTCCCAATCAGAATTTGAACCCTGAAATCGTTATTAAGGTTGAGATTTGTTTTCTACAATATTGTTTAATAGGCTATTTTCATCTCTGGCCCCTGCCTCTTGGAAAAAGGGAGGTTTAGTGGAATCCTTCTGGGAACTTTGTTCATCTGTGTATATGAAGTAATGACTCACAGACCAGCTGATCTCTTCCTCCAGTGCTTTCATCTTCCCTGTGTCTTTCAGAAATCAGTAATTTACAAATATCCATTTGTACATATTAATTTGAAATCCAGGGGAGTTTGAGTTAAATTCATCTTGAAATTAATAATTATTGGAATCCTTAGCATATAGACACATGCAATTTATTTAAAAATACTTAAATATAGACACTGCCATGGTCTGTATGAGTTAATGAGTTAGTTAAGTTTACACCAAATTCTAGGTGAATTTGAATGCCGTAATCAGAATGATCACCTCTTGAATATTGTTGCATCTGCTTTGAGTGAATCTTTTGATGTAGTTGTGTAACCTAAAAACAAAGAGCAGCCAGGCGCGGTGGCTCATGTCTGTAATCCCAGCACTGTGGGAGGCCAAGGCGGGTGGATCACGAGGTCAGGAGTTCAAGATCAGCCTGGCCAAGATGGAGAAATCCTGTCTCTACTAAAAATACAAAAAATTAGCCAGGCGTGGTAGTGGGCACCTGTAATCCCAGCTACTCAGGAGGCTGAGGCAGATAATTGCTTGAACCCAGGAGGCAGAGTTTGCAGTGAGCCAAGATCGCGCCACTGCACTCCAGCCTGGGCGACAGAGCAAAACGCCATCTCAAAAACAAAATCAAAGCAACAAAGAGATAGAATTATATCGCGTTCATGGAAAGATTATGCTTACTGTTTTGTGCTTACTTGATAGCAAATGTTTTTAAAATAATTTTATGTGACAGAATTTGTTATGTGACTTGCTTTCCTATGGTTATCACACTTTTAAATTTCTGCCATTTAGTTATCAGAAAGAATGACTCAATTGGCATAAGCCAGTCTGCAAGTCTGGCCTTCAAAGAATAGTAACATTTGGATTTATTGAAAGGTAAATAGAAGTAATTCCTGATAAACAGAAGGCAAAAGTAAAAGCTAAGAAGTGTACATATGTTTTTTGGATTAAATAAGATTTACCTTTATTCTTTTTTTTTTTTTTTCCCCTTTTTTTTGAGACAGAGTTTTGGTCTTGTTGCCCAAGCTGGAGTGCAATGGTACAGTCTTGGCTCAACGCAACCTCTGCCTCCCAGGTTCAAGTGATTCTCCTGCTTCACCCTCCTGAGTTGTTGGGATCACAGGCATGCACCACCATGCCCGGCTAATATTTTGTATTTTTAGTAGAAATTGGGTTTCACCATGTTAGCCAAGCTGGTTTTGAACTCCCAACCTCAGGTGATCTGCCTGCCTCGGCTTCCCAGAGTTCTGAGATCACAGGCATGAGCCACTGTGCCTGGCCTACCTTTATTCTTAAAGGTTATTTTAGTTGGATATAGAAATGTAGTTTGAATTGAAGTGTTTCATTTGTTTCTCCTTTGAAGGAGGTTTTTTTTTTTTTTTTTTTTTTTTTTTTGGAGTATGCTTTTAAGTTTATTTAATTTGATTTTTCTGTTTCATAATTTCACTATGGTATGTCTGAGTGTGGGATTTATTTTCTCATTTACCTGGGTTTGTTGAGTTATCTAAATCTGTCGGTTAGTATTTCCCACATTTCCTGGAAAATCTCTGCCTTTATCCTTTCGAATATTCTTCCTGCAAAAGTATTTATCTTTTTTCTTTTTGGGGATTCCAGTTGTAACTTCTCACTGTTCTTTCTTGCACTCTCTCTCTCTCACACACACACACACACAAGCACTTGTTATCATACTCACTCTCTTCCTCTTTTTTTCCACTCTCCATATTTTGTAGTTCTGTTTCTTTTGCGTATATTTTGACTTATTTTATATTTCACTCATTTCACATTAGCTGTAAGTTCCTGCTGAACCCACCTACTAAATTGTTAATTTTGTTAATACATTTTTTTCAGTTTTCTAATTTCTTTTTTGTTTGTTTGTTTGTTTTTTCGAGAAGGAGTCTTGCTCTGTTGCCCAGGATAGAGTGCAATGTCGTGATCTCGGCTCACTGCAACCTCCGCCTCCTGAGTTCAAGCGATTTTCCTGCCTCAGCCTCCCAAGTGGCTGGGATTACAGACACGCATTACTACACTTGGCTAATTTTTTGTATTTTTAGTAGAAATGGGTTTCACCATGTTGGCCAGGTTGGTCTGAAACTACTGACCTCGTCATCTGTCTGCCTCAGCCTCCTAAAGTGCTGGGATTACAGGTGTGAGCCACTGCACCTGGCCTGGTTTTCTAATTACTGTTTAGAGGTTTTTTTGTCTCTAACACTTTTTATAGTTTCTGATTTCTTGTCAACGATTTTATTTTCTTGAACATAAAAACATCATCATTTTATATTTCCAATCTTTAATAACTCACTCTCTACTAAAACATTATTTCCTGCTTCTAAGTATCATCTCTCCTATCCAAAAAAAAGAGCCTTGTTTTTTTTGTTTTTTTTTTTTTTGAAGTCTTTTTTTTTTTTTAATACGTTAAGTTCTGGGATACATGCGCAGAGCATGCAAATTTGTTATATAGGTATATATGTGCCATAGTGGTTTGCTGCACCCATCAACTGTCATCTACATTAGGTATTTCTCCTAATGCTTGGGGAGTTAGGGGAAGAAACTCTTTTTTAATCATCCTTTTCCTTTAAGCATCACTCTATTTTTAGCTCACTGTTAAAATTTGTAAACTTATACTTTATATTAATCACATTTGTTTATTTCTCAAATAATTATTTTTCCCTGCTTTCAAGTTTATAATCTTACTGTTTTTAGTTCTACTCTGAAAACTCATTAATAAAATATTTATAATGGAAAATATTGATGTTTAAAGAAAATGCAACAAATGATATTTATATTCTTGATTTTTGGATTAATTCTATTGATTTATTTAAAGTAAAAAAACACATATGGTTGTTTAGCAAATTAAAGGATAAATCCATTATCTGCAGCCAGTACTCAAGTGGCAGAGGAGCTCACACCCTAAAAAAACTGACAGGTAGCATGGCTGCAAATGCAAGTAAATACAAAGGATCTGCGATGCTGAGCAAGAGCTTACTCATCTGTGATTATGATTAAGCACCATCTGCTGGGTGCTTAGGTGGGAGAGAGAGCAAGAAATTTGGAAACATATTTGAGAATATTATTCATGAAAATTTCCCCAATCTCACTTGAGAGGTTAACATACAAATTGAGAAAATTCAGAGAACCCCTGTTAGACACTATACAATGTGACCATTCCCAAGACACATTGTCATCAGATTCTCCAAGGTTGAAATGAAAGAAAAACATATTAAATGCAGCTAGAGTGAAGGGGCAGGTCACTTATAAATTGAACCCACCAGGCTATAGTGGACCTTTCAACAGAAATCTTACAAGCCAGAAGAGATTGGGGGCTTACATTCAGCGTCCTTAAAGAAAAGGAATTACAAGCAAAAATTTCATATCCTTCAAACTAAGCTACATAAGCTAAGGAGAAATAAAATCTTTTGTAGACAAGCAAATGCTAAGATAATTTATTGCCCCCAGGCCTGTCTTACAAGAGATAATTGAGGGAGAGCTAAACTTGCAAATTAAAGACTGCTGCTGACCATTACAAAAATATATTCAAGACAACAGACCACTACCACTATAAAGTACACAAACCAAGTCTACATAGCACCCACCTAACAACATGATGACAGGATCAAATCTGCACTTACTGATGTTAACCTTGAACATGAATAAGTTAAATGCCCTACATAATAGGCACAGACTGGCAAGTTGAATGAAGAAGCAAGACCCAACTGTATGCTGTCTTCAAGAGATACATCTCACATGCAAGGACACCCATAGGTTCAAAGTAAAGGGATGGAGAAAGATCTACCAAGCAAACAGAAAACAAAAAGAAGCAGGAGTCAATGTTCTTAGACAAAACCAACTATAAACCAACAATGATCAAAAAGAATAAAGAAGGACATTACATAATGATGTAGGGTTCAATTCAACAGAAGACTTACCTATCCTAAATACGTATGCACTCAACACTGCAGCACCCAGATTCATAAAACAAGTTTTTAGAGACCTATGAAGAGACTTAGATAACCACACAAGAATAGTAGGAGGCTTCAATACCCCACTTACAGTATTAGACAGATCATCAAGGTAGAACACTAACAAAGATATCTGGGACCTCAATGTGACACTTGACCTGACAGATCTAACAGATATCTACAGAACAGTCTACCCAACAGAGGACTACTATCCAGAATCTACAATAAACTCAAACAAATCAACAAGATAAAAACAAACAATCACATCAAAAAGGGGGCTAAGTACATGAATAGAAATTCTCAAAAGAAGCTCTACAAATGGCCAATAAAACATATGAGAAAATGTTCAACATCACTAATTATCAGGGAAATACAAATCGAAACCACAATGAGATACCACCTTACTCCTGCAAGAATGGCCATAATTAAAAAATTATAAACAGTATATGTTGGTGTGGATGTGGTAAACAGGGAACACTTCTACACTGCTGGTCGGAATGTCAACTACTACAACCACTATGGCAAACAGTGTGGAGATTCTTTAAAGAACTAAAAATAGAACTACCATTTCTCCAGCAATTTCACTACTGGCTATCTACCCAGAGAAAAAGAAGTCATTATATGGAAAAGATACTTGCACATGCATGTTTAAAGCAGCACAATTTGCAATTACAAAAACATGGAACCAACACAAATGCTCATCAATCAATGAGTGGATAAAGAAACTGTGAAATTATATATATATAGCATATATATGTATATTTAATATACATATATATATGATGGACTACTACTCAGCCATATAAAGTAATGAATTAATGGCATTTGTAGCCACCTGGATGATGTTGGAGATTATTATTCTAAGTGCAGTTGGAGATTATTATTCTAAGTGCAGTAATTCAGGAACGGAAAAACAAACATTATATGTTCTCATTTATAAGTGGGAACTAAGCTATGAAGATACAAAGGCATAAGAATGACACAATGGACTTTGGAGACTCATGGGGAAAGTGTGGGAAGGGGGTGAGGGATTAAAGACTACAAATAGGGTACAGTGTATACTGTTCAGATGATGGGTGCACCAAAATCTCACAAATCACCACTAAAGAACTTAGTCATGTAACCAAACAACATCTGTTCCCCAATAAACTACAGAAATAAATAAGGAAAAAAAGAGAAAAACTCAAGACCAATATTCATGATGAACATAGATGCAAAAATCCTCAGCAAAATACCAGCAAAACAAATTTAGCAGCACATCAAAAAGCTAATCCAGCATCATCAAGTATGCTTTATCCTTTGGTGCAAGTTTGGTTCGATATATGACAATCAATCTACATGATTCATTACATGAAGAGAACTAAACAAAAACCACATGACCATCTCAACAGACACAGAAAAGGCTTTGATAAAATTCAACACCCATTCCTGTTGAAATCTCTTAATAAACTAGGCACTGAAGGTAGATAACTTAAAATAATAAGAGCCATCTGTAACAAACCCACAGCCAACATCATACTGAATGGGCAAAAACTGGATGTATTCTTCTTTAGAAGCAGAACAATACAAGATGCCTTCTCTCACCACTCCTATTTAACGTAGTAATGGAAGTCCCAGCCAGAGCAATAAGGAAAGGTAAATAAATAGAGGGCATCCAAATAGAGAGGAAGTCAAACGATATCTCTTTATAGATGATATGATACTATACCTAGAAAACCTCATAGTCTCTGCCCAAAAGTTTTTAGATCAGATAAACAACTTCAGCAAAGTTTCAGAATGCAAAGTCAATTTACAATAATCAGTAACATTTCAATGCATCAGTAACATCCAAGCTAAAATCCAAATTAAAAATGCAACCCTGATGGTCATGGTGTCTCATGTCTGTAATCCCAGCACTTTGGGAGGCCATAGTCGGAGGACTGCATGTATCCAGAAGTGTGAGACCAGCCTAGGCAACATAGTGAGACTCCATCTCACTGAGAATATGAAAGAAATGAAACATTAGCTGGACATGGTGGTGTATACCTCTAGTCCCAGCTACTTGAGAGACTTGGGACCCTGAAGTGGGAGGATTGCCTGCAGTGAGCTATAATCATGCTATTGCACTCAGCCTGAGTGAAAGAGAGAGAACTTGTGGGGGGAAAAAAGCAATAATAATAATAATAATGCAATTTCATTGACAATAGCTACAAAAAAGAATAAAGTACCTAGAAATACAGCTAACTTAGGAGGTGAAAGATCTCTACAACAAGAATTACAAAACACTGCTAAAAGAAATCAGAGATGACACAAACAAATGGAAAAGCATTCCATGTTCATGGATAGGAAAAATCAATATTATTAAAATACTACACTGCCCAAAGCTATTTACAAATTCAATGCTATTTGTATCAAACTAGCAATGACATTTTTCACAGAATTAGAAAAAAAAATGTAAAATTCGTTTGGAACCAAAAACGAGTCTGAATAGCAGAGCAACTCTAAGCAAAAAGAACAAAGCTGGAGGCATCACACAATCCAACTTCAAACTGTAGTACAAGGCTACAGTAACCAAAACAACATTGTACTGGTCCAAAAGCAAACACATAGACCAGTGAATAGGTTAGAGAACCCAGAAGTAAGGTGACACACCTATAACCATATGATCTTTAAAAAAGATGACAAAAACAAGCAATAGGAAAAAGGCTCTCTGTTCAATATATGCTGCTGGGATAACTGGTTAATCATACACAGAAGATTAAAATTGGACTCACATCTTTCTCCATATACAAAAATCAACTCAAGATGGATTAAACACTTAAATGTTAAGCCTAAAACTATAAAAACTAGTGAAGCATATCTAGGAAATACCACTCTGGACATCGGCCCAGGCAAGCAATTCAAGACAAAGATTCCAAAAGCAATTGCAACAAAAACAAAAATTAACAAGTGAAAACTAAATAAACTAAAGTGCTTCTGCACTGGGGAAGAAATTGTGAAGATAGTAGGCAGACAATCTACAGAATGGGAGAAAATATATACGAACTATGTCTAATATCCAGAATCCATAAAGAACTAAAATCAATGAGTGAAAAATCAAATCACCCCATTAAAAAATTGGCAAAGGATGTGAATGGACACTTCTCAAAAAAAGATATACATGTGGCCAGAAGCATATTAAAAAATGTTCAATATCACTGATCATTAGGGAAATGCAAATCAAGACCACAATGAAATACCATCTCACAACAGTCAGAATAGTTATTATTAAAAATTCAAAAAAAAAATAACAGATGCTGGCGAGGTTGCAGAGAAAAATGGAATGCTTATACACTGCTGGTGGGAATGTAAATTAGTTAAACCACTGTGGAAAGCAGTTTGGTGATTTCTTAATGAACTTAATACACAACTACCATTCAACCCAGAAATCCAATTATTGGGTATATACCCAAAGGAATCAAAATTGTTCTCCCATAAAGACACATGCAAATGTATGTTTATCAGAGGAGTATTAACAATAGCAAAGAAATTGAATTAATCTAGATGCCCATCAATGAGGGACTGGATAAAGAAAAGGTGGTACATATATTATATATTATGTGATACATATATTATATACTCTGCAGCTATAAAATAATGAGATTATGCTCTTTGTAGCAACATGGATGTTGCTGGAGGCCATTATCCTAAGCGAATTAATGCAGGAACAGAAAACCAAATACTACATGTTCTCACTTATAAGTGGAAGCTAAACATTAAATATATATGAACACAAGGGAGAGAACAATAATAGTGGGGCCTAATTGAGGGTAGAGGGTGGGAGGAGAGTGAGGATTGAAAAACAACCTATCAGGTCCTACGTTTACTAACTGGGTGGCAAAACAATCTGTATGCCAAACCCCCATGACACACAATTTACTCATGTAACAAACCTGCACATGTACCACTTTAACCTAAAATAAAAGCTGGGAAGAAAACTTTTTTCAAAAGGATATAGAAATATATAAATATAAAGTTACTTTTCTTAAATAAATCTTCAATTTGGTTCACACTCTCATAAATCTATGGGAAAAATGTATACGTGCACATACTGGTTCTGCAAAGGAACATTTACTAACAAAATACAATCATTTGCTTCCCCAGGTATCCTAGCTGTCTTGCAGTTTGGCAGGCCTTGTGACTCATTTGAGACAATAGGATTTGATTGACAGTGAATTGTTTGTGTCGCCTACCTACTTTCCCATGCTGCTGTGGCATGTGTGGAGGCTGCAGTTTGTGATGGAGGACAACTGCACTGAAAAGCTGCCAAATTAAAGTTTTACTTTTGTTTATCCTAACACATTTCTCACATTTGTGTTATTTGTTATTTAGCATGTCACAGCAGAAATGCAACATTGATAACAATGTAGAAACTATACGTATACAAAATGTTATGTACGTTAACAATCGTACTAACTGTTCAGTGATTAAGATAAAATATTTCCAATATAATATGCTATATTTTGTATCCAATACACACACATATGCATACACACATGTGTGTGTTTTACTGTGTTTTAGTTACATTTTAAGAACTTGTTAAGTTTTTGTTTATTGTTTAAACATTATGTTCTTTCATATTTAAAATTATGGGATAGAAGTTCCTGTTTAGTGCCTTCATAGATAACTTCTGATTTTGAGAAGTAAATTATCAATGTAAAATGAGGGAAGCCTTTATATGCAGACGTATATAATTCTTTATTATCAATTCCAGTTGAATGTCCTTATTGTTCAGAAACCCAACATTTCTTGAGTTTCTGTCTCTATAATGTGCCCATTTTAGGTGGACATCAACCTTTGACCTTTGTAACATTGCTCTCTTGAGTTACCTCTACATAGCTCTGGCTTTTTTCTCTTTCTGTCTTGTCTTCTAGTATTTTCTTCATCTCTTTCCATCTAAAACTCAGCAGCGCTCCAAAGGTTCTTTTCTTAACCTTTACTTTTTTTCTTTCTTTGTTTAGCAATAGCCTCTGCCTGAGATATCAGCTGTATATGTACAATATAATGATATCTATTTCCTTCATATTTGCAGCTGTCTTCCAGACATCTCTTCCAGATTTCATAAACCCTTCCTTCCTACTTGCATGTAAAGCTCGGTTATCTGTTAGATGCTCATGATATTTTCTATGAATTTCTGCAACCACGTATAATGTTTCATCTGATAAATCTTTAGAATATTTAAATATTTTAAAATATAAAGTATCATATATTTTACCTAGACCATGAGCTATAGATATAATAAGTGTACTTTTTCTAGAACTTTGAGGATAGAATCTTATTTGTTCATACTTCATCCCAAACCTCCCAGTATATAATACAGTTTATAAATGACACAGTCAGTGCTCAGTTATGATTAAGTTATACATAAATCATTAAGTTTAAAATCATCATAAAACATGGTTACACAAGGTTTGTTGAAAATTTATATATGAAGACCACTATGTCTTAGGTTCCTTGGGACTTTTCTAGTGTTAACATTAAAAGTTCAGGTTTAGGGAAACTTCTGTATCTCAGGCTAACAAAGACTGTTGGTCAACCATGGTATGTTTGTGTGTGTGTATGTGTGTGTGAGTCGTATTTACTTTGTTTAAAATTGATAGTAGGCCAGAATTGGGGAGGCAGAGATAGCTGAAACTGAAAAATAGGGAGCAGAGAACATAAATTTATTTTTCTGAATTAAGGCTCAAAAGTAAGAGATAATGAGATCAGAGTGAATGGAGCATGGTATCAAGTGTTCAGATGGCTGTTGGTCTCCATAGTTTGCTAGAGACAATAAAAAAGGAATGAAAGACTAAAAATAAAGAACAATTCACTTAATATAGCAGTAGAGACTCCATCACTGCTTTATCAAAAAGTTATACATGGCTGTAGCCCTCAGATGTTCAGGAAGCAGAGATCTGGAAAGAAGGAGTTTCCAGGAAGACCAATATTGGCATAGATTGAATTAAGAATCTTCTTCTTTGTCATATGGAAATACCTGATGTTTTTCCTTATAAAAGTGATTTAACCCTGAAATCTATGGTAGAAGACTTCTATTTCTATATTTCTACATCCTGTTGGAAAGAACTATCATAAAATCCTTACTGACTTAAATTGTCTTGACTCAGTTATAGACCGGGTCAATTCCAATTGTGCAACTGTTTTTAGTGAGCAATGGTGGCACAGGGGAAAAGCCAGCAGATGTACAAACTAACAAATGACTTTATTGGCATCGAGGTAATCACTGCAGCAGGTATAAATCATTAACACCTAAACTATTGGCCTTATTGAGATCTAGTATTCTCAACACTTTTTCTGTTGTCCTCTTAACTTGCTCTCCTATTTGCATAACGAGAAAATCTGTAAAAACAAAACAAACAACAACAACAACAAAAAACTCCATTAATTTCCTAGCTGTAGAGAGTAGAACACTTATGTTGGCTGAGAGAACAGTCTATTCTCAGTAAGGCAAAATATTCTGGGAGGAGTTCAGTAGGTCAGGGCATGACGGGTAAATTTGATGGCTTGCCAACACCCACGGATACTAGCAGGGTGAGCTCTTTGGTGAAAGCAGGCTCCAAGGCTGTCAGAAACAATCATATTCAAATACAAAAAACAAAATTTATTCAGGACCAATTAGATTAGTTATCATTTTGAAGTAACATGACAAGATTTACAAAACTTGCTGGCATATACAGGCCAAAATGAGTATCGCCTTTGAAGATATTCCCTTCCCTCAATTATGCTATTGTACTGAAAATTTTCCTTGGAGAAAATTCAATCATACTTTAGCACAGTCTTTAAAAGAAAAAACACCAATGCTGATAGATCTTCATTTAATTCACACATTGATATTGTTAGGATCCTGAGATCAAGCCTGACTAAATCTGGCTTGCTAAAATTATTTGCTCTAAAGCAGGGCTTCGCAAACCTCAACACTCTTGACAATCGGGGATGAATTATTATTTGCTGTGTGGGGCTCTTCTCTTCATTGTAGCATGTTTAGTGACATCTGTGGCTTCTACACCTTTGTTATAGTAGCACATGGAGTACCACTCGGTTGTGATAAACAAAATGTCTCCAAACATTTCCAGATGTCTTCTGGAGAGCAAATTTACCCTTCGTTGAAAAATCACTGTTCTCGTAGAATAATCTTTCATGTTGAAATTAAATCAATCAATCAATCAATCAAACAAACATTAAAAAAGAGTCCTCCTGTCATCCTTCTGATTAGGCAGTGGGAACAGATCTGGTTTTAAGAGACCTGAATATAACACCCAAGAGTAAGAAGTAGTGACTTCTAATTAAGTGAAGAAGTGAATATTTACTTAGAAGGAGAAAATAAACCCCTACGAATTATAAACTTTAAGTAGCTGTCGTATACCACAAAAATCACAAAATCTAAATAAAAATACTATATTTATTAATTTACAACCTGGCATACATCTGTAATATACTATTTTTAAAATATTTTGGCTGAATAGTTAGCACTTCAGCTGGAACTTTTCACATGGCAGTAATTCTTTTTTTACTATAAAATAATTGTTTATTGGCAACAATTGTTTGCTATAGAGATAATAGGGAAAAAAGTAATACTTTACCAAATTTATTTTCCATTATCTAGATATTTTCAATGCTGAGAGCCTTAATACTTGCTCATATTGCACATCTCATTTTGTATTTGTCTCATGCAGTTGGGTGAGTCAGCACACTGAGTAGTAGTAGAATTTCTGAAACTCATTCCTATATCAGCATGGCTAGCAATAACTTAAACATGCACACAAGTAATTGGAAATCATAATGGAAGTCTATTGATTTAGAATGCTCAAAATATTTAGCATTTTCAGAGTAGATTTCTGTCTTTTTTTATTTTTTAGACAGAGGTCTTGCTCTGTCACTCAGGCTGGAGTGGAGTGGCAGCATCTCTGCCCCCTGCAATCTCTGCCTCCCAGACTCAAGCCATTCTCCAACTTCAGCTTCCCAAGTAGCTGGGACTACAGGTACATACCACCACTCCTGGCTATTATTTTTAAATTTTCTTTGTAATTTTTGTAGCTACAGGATTTTACCATGTTTCCCAAGCTAGTCTTGAACTCCTGAGCTCAAGTGATCTGCCCGCCTTAGCCACCCAAAGTGCTAGAATTATAGGTGTGAGCCACCCTGCCTGGCCAGAATAACTTTCTATTTCTTCTGGTAGCAAATCTCTCTTTGACGAGGAGAACCTGTTCCGTGTGCTTTATATATGAAGCATATTCCCAGGATAGAAACATCAGCTAGGATGTGGAAATCAGAATGTTCCACTCAAATAGCCAACATAATTGATATGAGATAGACAAAGGTCACAGGTTAGATTTTTGGAAATTAGAGGATCCTATTAATTAGTACCTCCTTTTCTTCTAGATTCAAAAGCAAAAGAGAGATAGACCAAAGGTTATTGTTTTTTTCTTCATGCCTGTCTTCAATACAGAGTAAATGAGGGGAAAGAAAGAAGTCAGGAATGTTACCATCTTTTAATCACATTGAGCTCTAATAATTCTGTCAACAAAAGCAAAGGCAAAAGAAAAGGTGTCCAGAAAAGCAGATCTCAACCTTGGTTCCACATAATGAGTGAGTACCTAGGCTATGGACATACTGATTAAATAGATGCGGTGAAGTGCTGATATTACCTCTTTAATCGGGTGAAGGAGTCAATATGAAGAGATACTGGATAGGTGTTCCCTGTGGTGAGGTCATAAAAGTGACACATTTTAAGGTGGCCTGCCATTGAGGTTCAGTTTTAATTCATTATGCATGCAAATTGCTGTCATACTTCTATCAGATAACTGGGGCATGGTGTGGCAAGAAGAAAATGGCTTTATTTCTGTAGGGTGATATATGAATTAGAACATACTTTCTCATTTTATTGTATAGATAATCATGCAAATATCAGGTGAGCAAATTATCTTAGCAAATTTATGTGGTAAATTTGGGAGGGGGCATCTATCAAAGTGAGTGGCAAATGATTGTTCTGTTGTTGAATAAGTATGCTATTAAGAAAACCTTACAAGGTTTCAAAGAAAGTGTTTCTCTTTAGTTTTCATATGTAGCATTCATATCTCAATCCAGGTGATTATGCCACAGTCCGGTAATACTGAGAAGCAACCATCAATTTTACTCTGAGTCATGTGATGTGTGGTAAGAGATCATCAACTCTGTGAACGGGTAGGTAATTTTACTTCCCCTTTTCCATATCTGGTCAAATGGTTTAAGTGAAATTCTGTCAAAATTAAAGGATGAAGCATCATGAAACAGTGGAAAGATTATAGGAATGGGAGGTGACAGAATACTGTTGCAATTTTGCCTTTGATTTTAACTAGATTTATGAATTTAATCAAGCCATTAACCATTTTGAGTACAGTTTTTACCTATAAAAATATGGTATTAGATATCAAGATGTTTAAATTCTCTTCCAACTCTTACATCTTCTACTTTTGACTTATTCTATAAGATTTGCCTAACATTAACATATAGCTTTATTCAAATAATAAAAATAAGATATTTACACTTACAGAAAAGTTTATAGAATCATAAAATGAGATCATTTTCCCCATCATCACTTTCCATAACTACTAGTTTTGCTTATTTTTCTCCAGAACTTTTAAATTTTGGCTTTGAAAGTCTTTTCTTTCAAAATTATATGTTTTATGTAGCTGTCAAATTTATTGGCATTAAGTTATTTATAGTTCCATTATTTGTAAAATCTGGATTGTAGTTATAGTTATATTCAGCTTTTTCAACAACACTTGTTTTTAATCCTTCCTCCTGCTGCTCCCCTCCCCCCCAACTTTGTACTGACAAAGGTTTGACTAATTAATTGTTCTTTAAAGTATCACAATTTGGTTTTATTGATTCTCTTTATTTTTCCTTTATGTTTGATTTATCTTTCCTTGAGTTTATCCTTCTGCTCTTTTGCTTGCCTGTAGAGTTTACTTGTTCTTAATCTGTCTTCTTTCTAAAGAAGAAGACAGATCTTCTGTTTTCCTCTTTAAGACCCCTTTAACTATATTCCAAAACTTCTGATTTGTAATATGTGAGATATGTTATTATTCCCAATTATTTGCCCCTTCTTATAGAATAATTTTATATCTTCACCCACTTGTATGTGATTTAAGATGATTTCATTTGGGGAATATACCTCTGTTCCAATGATATCAACTTGTCCATGAGACTTACTGTATTAGCCCATTTTCACGCTACTAATAAAGACATACCCCAGACTGGGTAATTTATAAAGAGGTTTAGTTAACTCACAATTCAGCATGGCTGGGGAGGCCTCAGGAAACTTACAATCATGGCAGGAAGGGAAGCAAACATGTCCTTTGCATGGCAGCAGGAAGGATCAGTGCCAAGCCAAGGGGGAAAAGCCCTTTATAAAACCATCGGATCTTGTGAGCACTCACTGTCATGAGAACAGAAAGAGGGTAACCGCCCCATGATTCAATTACCTTCCACTGGGTACCTTCCATG
The DNA here is from genome assembly GCF_037993035.2 of Macaca fascicularis. Taxonomy (NCBI): domain Eukaryota; kingdom Metazoa; phylum Chordata; class Mammalia; order Primates; family Cercopithecidae; genus Macaca; species Macaca fascicularis. The sequence goes on from NC_088390.1 coordinate 53,067,291, forward strand.
ACATGTGGGGATTATGGGAACTACAATTCAAGATGAGATTTGGGTGGGGACACAGCCAAACCATATCACTTGCTAAACAATTAATTAGATATTGCCTCTCCTAAACTTCCAATGTTCTCATCATTTCTCTTATTTCCCATCTCTTTGCCGCTTTGTCTACTATCCTGAGAGATTCTGTCAAGATTTTCTTCAAACCTGTCTGTTGAATATTTTCTCCCACTTACGCTATCTTTCAGTATTTTATCTAGGGAATGTAAGCATGCTTACCTGCATTCTAAAAGCCCAGTAAAGAAAAATTCTGGATTTCCCAATATTGATATATTACTTTTCACTCAGCTGCTCAGTTTTAGTACTATAACCCTGCTTTCCACTATACCTGCTGTGCCCCAATCTAGAGATTTTTGTTTTACAGTCTTTAGAGAATAATTTCAGGAAATCTCTCAGATATTCTTTCAGGTGATATTCGATGCCATATGTTGCAAATGAAGTTACTTTTCTGCTTCCCCACTGCTAAGTCAGTTATCTCTGTCCCTGCTGTTTTATGATTTCTAAAATGTTGACATTGTCTTCTTTCTTATTTGACATGTATACAAATCATTTTCGGGGATCATTGGAAAGAAAACTGAGTAAAGGTGTGTGTTAGATTTGCTATTTAACAGTAATTAGGTAGGGAAGAGCGAAGCAAGATGGTAAAATAGAAGGCTCTACGAATCATACCCCTCCCCAACGAGGATACCAATTTAACAGCTATCTACACACAAGAAAATTATATTCATAAGAACCAAAAATTGGGTGAGCACAAATAGTACCTGGCTTTAACTTTGTATTGCTGAAAGATGCACTGAAGACGTAGAAAAAACACTCTTGAATTACCAACACCACCCTCCCCCCCTCCCTGGAAGCAGAGGCACGGTGAGGAGACTATTTCTGTTGCTGGGGAAGGGAGAGCTCAGTAATTGTGAGGCATTGAACTCAGTGTTATCCCGTTAGAGTAGAAAGGAAAACTGGACCAAACCCGGCCGACACTCACCTACAGAAGGAGGGTTTAGACCAGCCCTGGCCAGCGGGGAATTGCCGATTCCGGAGGTCGGAACTGGAGTTGCAGCAAACCTCAACACTGGGTAAAGTCTGGTAAAGTATGCTGGGGCTCTAAATAAACTTGAAAGACGGTCTAGGCCACAAGGAATGCAAATCCTAGGGGAGTCCTAGTGTTTACTATTGAACAAGGTTGGGAGACAGTGGACTGTGGGGACACCTGACCTACTGAGACACCAACTGGGGTGGCTAAGGGAGTGATGGTATCACCCCTCCCCTACCTAACCCTAGATTGCACAGCTTGCAGTTCCAAAAGAGATCCCTTCCTTCTGCTTGTGAAAGAGTGAGGAGGACTTTGTTTTGCATCTTGGATACCAGCTAAGTCGCAGCAGGATAGGGCACAGATCAGAGTCATAATGCCACCTTTCCAGACTGTAGCTCACGGACATATGTAGACACTCCCTGGGCTAGAAGGGATCCCACTTCCTTGAGGGAAGAAATTAGTCCTGGCAGGACCACCTGCTAACTGAAGAGCCCTCAGTCCCTGAATAACCAGTGAGGGAAGAAATTAGTCCTAGCAGGACCACCTGCTAACTGAAGAGCCCTCAGTCCCTGAATAACCAGTGCCAGGTACTACGCTGAGGACCTTAGGTGAAATTCTGAGGCTTGGTGGTTTTAGATACCAGCTTGGCCATGGGGGTGGGAGTGGTTAGAGCACCGAGCAGACACTTGGTGTCCTGATTCCAGGACTTGATTTTTGGATGGCCTTTGTAGACCTGTACTGTGTGGGATGGGAGCCCATTGCTCTGAAGGGTGAGTCCCAGGCCAGGTAGCATTCACCACAAGCTGACTGAGGATCCCCTGGGACTTAATGAAGAATGGGAGAAAATATTTGCTAACTATATTTGTGACAAGGCTAGTTATCGTCATCAGATAAATGACCATCAGAGAAATGCAAATCAGAACTACAATGAGGTATCATCTTACCCCAGGTATAATGGCTTATTTCCAAAAGACAGGCAATAGCAAATGCTGGAGAGGATGTGGAGAAAAGGGAATCCTCATACACTGTTGATGGGAAGGCAAATTACTACAACCACCATGGAGAACAGTTTGGAGGTTCTCTTAAAAACCATGAAGAAGAGTTTTCTTCTTTCTACTTAGGATAGCTTGGGTTATTCGGAGTCTTTGCACAAGGGATTAATAACTAGAATATATAAGGAACTCAAATAATCCCCTACAAAAAAACTAATCATCCAATTATTAGCTTTTGGGCAAAGATGTGAATAAGAAATGATTTGAAAAAAAATGGGAAAAAGATTTGAATAGATATTTCCTAAAAGGAGGCATGCAAATAGCAAACAGGTATACGAAAAGGTGCTCAACATCACTACTCATCAGAGAAATGCAAATCAAAACTACCATGACCTATCATGTCACCCCAATAAAGCCAATAAAATGGCTTAATTTCCGAAAGACAGGCGATAACAAATGCTGAAGAGAACGTGGAGAAAAGGGACTATGTGTACACCTTTGGTGGGGATGTACATGAGTACGACCACAGTGGAGAACAGTTTGGAGATTCCCTATAAACTACAAATACAGTTATTATATGATAGAGTGATCGCACTGCTACTCATGTACCCAGAAGAAGGGGCATGACTACGTGGAAGAGATACCTGTTCTCCCATGTTTGTCGCAGCAGTGTTCTCATTAGCCAACATTTGGAAACAACCTAATAGGCCATCAACAGAGTAATGGATAAACATAATATGGTACATATACACAATCGAGTACTATTCAGCCAATAAAAAAGACATAATTGTTGTCATTTACAACAACAGAGATGGAACTGGAGATGATTACGTTAAGTAAAATAAGACAGGCACTGAAAAATATTGCATGTTCTCATTTATTTATGGGATCTAAAAATAAAAACAAATGAAATCATAGACATGGAGAAGAGAATAATGGTTACCAGAGGCTGGGAAGGGTAGTTGGGGGTTGGAGTTGGGGGGAGATGAGGATGATTAGTGGGTACCAAAAATAGTTAGAAAGAATAAATGAGACTTACTTGATAGCAAAACAGGGTGGCTAGAGTCAATAATTTAATTGTGCATTTTGAAATAACTAAGAGTATAATTGAACTGTTTGTAACACAAAGGATAAATGATTGAGGGGATGAATACGCTATTCTCCATGATGTGTTTATTATGCTTTGCATGCCTGTATTAAAACATCTCATTTACCAGATCAATATATATCACCTACTATGTATCCAGAAAAAAATTTAAAACCGCAGCAACTAATTAGTTATCTTCTTCTCCAATATTTTTTAAACACATACACTTACTTTACGTTATCCCCAAAGCAGGGTCTGAGAAAGGATTTGTGTAAAACCAATGTAAGTAAAAGATAAAACCGTGAGGACAGAAGAATGGTCACTACTTGTTAAGAAATCATGAGGCAGGAGAGAGGGACAAATGGCAGAGCAGTGGATATTTATTGCACAGTGCATCTACTCTGTATGACACTATAATGATGGATACATGTTTGGTATATTTGTTAAAGCCTATAGAATGTACAATACAAAATATGAACCTTAATGTAAACTATAGATTTTAGATAATAATAATGTACCAACATTGGTTCATCAGTTGTAACAAATATACCACATTAATTCAAAATGTTAATAATATGGAAACTGTGTGCTTAGGGGAGAGTATGAATAGTCTGTGGGAAGTTTGTACTTTTTAATTAATTTTTCTGTAAACCTAAAGCTGCTCTAAAAGATTAAGTCTATTAATTTTTAAAAAGGGTACACAGATCGGCCAGGCACCGTGGCTCACGCCACTTTGGGAGGCCGAAGTAGTGGGTGGATCAGGAGGTCAGGACATGGAGACCATCCTGGCTAACACAGTGATACCCCATCTCTACTAAAAACACAAAAAATTAGCCGAACGTGGTGGCACGCGCCTGTAATCCCAGTTACTCGGGAGGCTGAGGCAGGAGAATCACTTGAACCCGGGAAGCAGAGGTTGCAGTGAGCCAAGATCGTGCCACTGCACTCCAGCCTGGGCGACAGACAGAGTGAGACTCCTTCTCACACACACACACACAAAGGTACAGATCTTGTTCTGGCAGGTGGTTACTTGTGAATCATTTTGCGATTTATTTTACACTTTCTGAGGAAGTCCAGATTCCTCCAATCCGTAGCTTTTCAGCAGTTTTTACAAATGCTGTTGGTCTTCAATGAGGCTCTCCAGTTTAGCAATTCAGAACCGAAATGTCTGAGCTTCATGTAAGCTCTGGTATTTGTTTTATTTGTAGCTTCCTTGCAATTACTTTCCCTGTAGTATACTTTATTTGACCTTGTGAAGTCTGACTTTACCCATATGTAACATGTTACTTAGACAAAGTTTCAAGGTTACCCCTCTTCAGATTCCTTAACTTCTTTTTGTGATTATTATCCATGGTGTGCCAGATTAAAACATCTCATGTACCCCATAACAATATACACCTACTATGAACCCAGTGGAATTTTTTTTTTTTTGAGACGGAGTCTCGCTCTGTAGCCCAGGCTGGAGTGCAGTGGCCGGATCTCAGCTCACTGCAAGCTCCGCCTCCCGGGTTCACGCCATTCTCCGGCCTCAGCCTCCCGAGTAGCTGGGACTACAGGCGCTGCCACCTCGCCCGGCTATTTTTTGTATTTCTTAGTAGAGACGGGGTTTCACCGTGTTAGCCAGGATGGTCTCGATCTCCTGACCTCGTGATCCGCCCATCTCGGCCTCCCAAAGTGCTGGGATTACAGGCTTGAGCCACCGCGCCCGGCCGAACCCAGTGGAATTTTTAAAAAAGCAAACAAAACAAAACAAACAAACAAACAAAAACCAACTAATTACCTCCCATTACTCTGCACCACACATTCTAGCCACCTTCGCCTCCTCAAACATTGCCTAGGTGTTCTGAATGCTTAGGTACCTTCTCCTTGTGTTATGGCATAAGAAGTACCTCTCGGTGAAAATCTAGGGCAATAATAGGGTTCAACTATTTCTTTTCCTTCTCTAAGGAATCAAATTTATGGAGTTCACATTATACTTTGTTCAATGTTATACATATCTATTTGATGGCAGGAGGCCTAGTCTAATATACCTACTTCATCTAGGTTGGCAGAATAAGTTTTAACAAGTGATTTACATTTTAAATGGATGTATATTTTAATTCATAACAGTTATGATACTTTTTTTCTTATCTACTTGTTTTAAAATTATTTGTATATTTTGTTTTTTAATATCTTGTTCCATTTTAAAGAATTGATATATCTCTTGGAGCATTTTAGGAACACATTGCAGTTTTATTTCATCATTTCAATATTATGTAGACTAAAATCATCTTCTGGTTGTTGACTATTTTTCATAATATTATATTTTTCTATATGTTGTATTTTATTATCTATTTTAATTTATTTTAGATTCAGAGGGGACATGTGGAGGTTTACTGTATGGATATAATGTGTAATGCTGAGGTTTGGGTTTCTACTGAATGCATCTCCCAAATAGTCAAAATTTTACCCAAAAGGTAGTTTTTCAACTCTTGCACCCTCCTGTCCTCTCCACTTTTTGAGTCCTATTTTCATCCTTGTATCCATGTGTACCAGTTATTTAACTCCTATTTATAAGTGAGAACATTCATATTTGATCTATTTCTGAGTTATTTCACTTAGCATAATGGCCTCCAGCTACATTCATATTACTGCATAAACAAAAACATGATTTTATTCTTTTATGGCAGTGCAGTACTCCATGGTAAATATTTACCACATTTTCTTTATCCAGTCAAATACTGATGGGCAATTATTTTGATTCCAGGAGACTTCGCTATTTTGAATAGTGCTGAGATAAAATATGAGTGCAGGTGTTGTTTTGCTAAAACAGTATCTTTTCCTTTGAGTAGATACCTAGTAGTGGGATTGCTAGTCGAATGGTAGTTTTATTACTTTGAGAAATCTCCATATTGTTTTTCATAGAGACTGATCTAATCTACATTCTCACCAATAGTATATAGTCATTCCCTTTTTTCTGTATCTTCATCAACTTGTCCTTTTTTTTTTTTTAACTTTCTAAATAATAGCTATTCTGACTGGTTTGAGATGGTATCTCATTGTGGTTTTCATTATAAGATCTAATGGTTAATGATCTTGAACATCTTTCCACATATTTGTTGGCTGGATGTGTGTCTTCTTATTTGCTTTTTGCTTGTTGATTTGTTTGTTTCCTATAGATTCTGGATATTGGTAGACCTTTGTTGGATGCATAGTTTGCAAATATTTTCTCCCATTTTGTAGATTGTCTATGTACTCCATTGGCCATTGGCTTTTATTTATTTATTTATTTATTTTTTGCTGTGCAGAAGCTCTTTAGTTTAATTAGGTCCCACTTATAAATTTTTATTTTTGTTGCAATTGTTTTTGGAAACTTAGAAAATATTATTTACCAATGCTAATGGCAAGAATGGTATTTACTAGGTTTTGCTCTAGGATTTTCATAGTTTGAGGTTTTATATTTAAGTTTTTAATCCATCTTGATTTAATTTTTGTATTTAGTAACATACAGGCATCTAGTTTCATTCTTCTGCATATAGCCAGACATTTTCCCCAGCACTATTTATTGAATAAGGTATCCTTTTCCCATTTATTTTTGTTGATTTTGTCGAAGATCAGTGGGCTGTAGGTGCATGTATTTATTTCTGGGTCTTCTGTTCAATTGGCACGTGTCTATTTTTGTATTGGTACCATGCTATGTTGGTTATTATAGCCTTCTATGGTAATTTGAAGTCAGCTAACGTGATGGCTCCAGCTTTGATCTTTTTGCTTATGATCGCTTTAGCTACTTGAGCTTTTCTTGGTTTTATATGAATTCTAGAATTGTTTTTTTTAATTCTGTGACATTGTTAATTTGATAGGAATAGCATTGAATCTGTGGATTGCTTTGGGTAGTATAGTCATTTTAATAATAATGACTAATACTTGCCATGGGCATGGGATATTTTTCATTTGTTTATGTTACTTATAATTTATTTCATCAGTGTTTGGTAGTAGTTGTTGTTGTTTTTAACTTTTGTTCTTTGCAGATGTCTTTTACCACCTTTGTTAAATGTATTTCTGGGTATTTTATCTTTTTGTAGCTATTTTAAATAGGTTTGCTTTCTTCATTTGGTTCTCAGTTTGATTGTTATTGGCATATAGAAATGTGACTGCTTTCTGTATGTTGATTTTGTATCCTAAAATTTTACACAGTTGATTTATCAAATATAAGAATTTTTTGGAGAGACTTTAGAGTTTTCTATGTATAAGGTCATGTCATCAGCAAACAGAGATAATTTGACTTCTTTTCCATTGTGGATGTCTTATATTTCTTCCTCTTGTCTGGTTGCTCCGGACCTCCAGTACTATGTTGAATAGGAGTGGTGAGAGTGGACATACTTGTCTTGTACCAGTTATTAGGGGAAAATGTTTCAACATTTCTCTATTCAGTATGTTGTCGACTGTGGGTTTGTCATATTAAGGCTCTTATTATTTTGAGGTATATTCCCTTATTGCCTAGCTTGTTGAGGGCTTTTTTTTTTTTTTCGTGAACCAATGTGGGATTTTATTAAATCCTTTTCTCTGAATCTACTGAAATTATCATATAGTTTTTATTTTTAATTCTATTAATGTGGTAAATCACATTTTTGATTTATGTTTGTTGAACACTCTTTACATTACTGGGATAAAATCTATGTCATGGTGATGAATTATCTTTTTGATGTGCTATTGGATTTGTTTTGCTAGTATTATGTTGAGAATTTTTGAGTCTATGTTCATCAGAGATATTGGCCTGTAGTTTTCATGTTTTGTGGTGTCATTGCCAGATTATGTTAACAGGATGATACTGGTTGCATAGAATGAATTAAGGAGAATCTCTCACCTTGATTATTCGGGAATAGTTTCAGTAAGATTAGTACCAGCTCTTCTTTGTAGATCTGGGAGAATTCAGCTGTGAATCCATCTGGAAATCTACCATTGGTTGGTAGAGTTTTGCTAATACTGATTCAATTTCATTATTTGTTATTGATCTGCTTAGGGTTTCAATGTCTTTCTGTTTCAATCGTTGGAGGTTTAATGTTTCCAGGAATTTATACACTTTGCCTAAGTCTTCTAGTTTATGTGCACAGAGATATTCGTAGTGGTCTCTGATAATCTTTTGTATTTCTATGGTATGATTTGTAATGCCACCTTTATCATTTCTGATTGTGTTTCTTTGAATCTTTTCTATTTTTTCTAAGTTAATTTGGCTAGCAGTCTGTCAATTTTGTATATTCTTTGAAAGAACCAACTTTTTGTTTTTTTGATTCATTGTATGATTTTTTTGGTCTCAATTTTATATAGTTCTGTTCTGATCTTTGTTATTTATTTTCTTCTGTTAGCTTTAAGTTTGCTTTATTTTTGTTTTCTAGTTCCTTGAGGTGTGATGTTAGCTTGCTAATTTGAGATTCATCTTTTTGATGTAGGCATTTAGTACTATAAAATTTCCTGTTAACATCACTTTTGCTATATCCCAGAGGTTTTGGTATGTTGTGTCTGTATTTTATATGTTTCAAAATTTTCTTTTATTTCTGCCTTAATTTCTTTGTTACACAAATGTCACTCAGGAGAGAGTTGTTTAGTTTCCATGTACTTGTGTGGTTTTGAGAGTTGTTCTTAGTATGTATTTCTAATTTTATGCCATTGTGGTCTTCAGTGAAACTTGTTATTATTTCATTTTTTTGAATGTATTGAGGCTTGCTTTATGGTAAAGCATAGAGTTAATTTTATAGAATGCTCCATGCACAGTTGAGAAACATGTATATTTTGTGGTTGTTGGCTTGAATATTCTATTACATCCATTTGGTCAAAATTCTAGTTTAAATCCATAGTTTCTTTGTTAGTTTCCTATGATGATGATCTGTCTAGTCCTACCTTCTGTCAGTAAGGTGTTAAAATTCCCCACAATTATTGTATGGCTGTCCTTCTAATTTCTTAGTCCTGATAGCATTTTTTTACAAATCTAGGTACTCCAATGTTGGGTGTGTATATATTTAGGATGGTTAAATCTTCTTATTGAATTGAACGATTTATCATTACAGAGTTCCCTTCTTTACCTTTTTTTTTTTTTTTTTTTTTTTTTTTTTTTTTTTTTTACTGTTGTTGGTTTAAAGTCTGTTTTGTTTGATAAAAAGTACAGCCACTGCTACTATTTGTCTTCCATCATTTGGGTAATATGTCTTTCTCCACCTTTTTACTTTGAGCCTGTGGGTGTCATTACACATTAGGTGTTTCTCTTGTAGGCAGCAGATGTTTCACTCTTGTTTTTTAATCCACTTTGCCCATTTGTATCTTTTATGTGGAGCCTTTTGGCAATTTATGTTTAAGCTTAGTATTTATATGTGAAGTTTGTTCCTGCGATAGTGCTGTTAGCTATGGGCTTTGTAGTCTCAATTGTATACTTTCTTTATAGGGATCTGTGAACTGTGTACTTATGTGTGTTTTTATGGTAGTAGGTATCCTCCTTTCATTTCAATGTTTAATTTTTTTTTTTTTGAGCATTTCTTGTGAATTGGCCTAGTAATGGCAAATTTCCTTAGCATTTGCTTTTCTAGGTTAGGCTTTATTCCTCCTTCATTTATGAAGCCTAGTTTAGCATGATATAAAATTATTGGTTGGCATTTTTTAAGAGGGCTAACTATAGGCCCCCCCGCCCCAACCGCCATCCCAACCTGTAACTCTAATCTTCTTTCTGAGAAGAACTGGCATCTGATATCCCTAGTTAGCCATCTTGGAAAAAGAAAAAAAAACTTTTTTCTATGTGTTTTAGAATTTTGTTTTTAGTCTCATTTTGACTTTGAAGCAATTTATTTCTCATTGATTGTTTAGTGCTCATGTTTATTTTTTCATTCCTGTGTGCTGTGTTTATAACCAACTCCTCTCCCAGTCAACACACATTTGTTGTCTCAAGTTAGCCTTCTGGTGTTCCTGGTTCATAAACAGATCTTATTAACTTCTTTGAATAGGGGTAACCACACTGTGAACAGAGTAGAGATGTCATCTGTCTAGTAACTGAGTTTTTGTTTTATTCCATTTTTGGCTCAGTTTGGTTCATTGCTCAAGTGGAGGTAATGTTTGCTTCTTTTTCTTTCTAGGTATAAACCCAACATAAGCCTCAGTCACAGGGATACAGTGGTTTTACTTGTTCTTCTTCTTTTTTTTTTTTGACAGAGTCTCACTCTGTCGCCCAGGCTGAAGTGCAGTGGTGTGATCTCGGCTCACTGCAACCTCCGCTTCCTGGGTTCAAGTGATTCTCCTGTCTCAACCTCCTGAGTAGTTGGAATTATAGGCATGTGCCACCATGCCTGGGTAATTTCTGTATTTTTTGCGGAGACAGGGTTCTCCCATATTAGTCAGGCTGGTCTCGAACTGCTGACCTTGTGATCCACCTGCCTTGGCCTGCCAAAGTGCTGGAATTAGAGGCATGAGCCAGAGCGCCCGGCCTACTTGTTCTTCTTTCATGAATGAAAAAGTCAGATCTCAGCCCCTCATTTTCTAAAGCCAGACTCTTACATAGCTAATTTTGTACTTTTTACCCCACAGAAGCCAAACTCTTAGTCATTTCTTTCTGCGTGCAGGCTTGTGGCAGACTTGTAGCCATCTCTTGATTTTTGTCCTGCTTCACTTTTCTGTTCCATTTCTGTTTACAGAGACCTTTGGCTTATTTCAGATATCATCTGTGTTATTTGAATATTTACTTTTCTCTCCTTGCCACATACTATGAAGTATTAACTTAAAGCGTCATCGTGAAGAAATTTCACATTGTTTTTCTGAATCCTTCAAGGACCACATTATCTTAAAAAATAATGTCAGACCTTTAATAATGTTCAAATTTAACTCTTAATCTGTATGTCAACAGCAGACCCTAATGTCCTCAAAGGTAATGATTATATCTTATGTATCCTAACTTCTGAAATGTTCACTTAAATTGTACTTTTCAAGCTATCATTCCGGACAGTGGATTTAAAATTTACCAATTTTTCTGTTAAGCTTGAATCTACTATATTGACTTCTTTCACCTAAAAGCCATCTAACCTGTTCAATACCACAAGAGAAACAGCAGTTCAATGCAAGAGAAAGAGCAGATTCTAAAATATGTTTAATGAGACTAATCTTACAAACAGCACTGTCATTAAGACGTGAAATCATGATGTCAAAAATGTAAATACTGGTAGTAGATATACTGAAGCTAGATGTCACTGTTCGTGATTCCCTGACTACTCCAAATTTATTAAAGAACATAAAGATATTTTAAACCTAGTCCTTTTCACTTCACAATACCATCTTCAGCTAGAAATTCTTCACAATGAAGCCAAAGATTTGGATTGATTAACTTAAGTAAGGCATTACAGTTTAAAATTTTGATGTGTTATTTTCTATCCACAAATATTTATGGATTATGCTACAGATAAGTTACTTGGCATTAGTGATTAAAAGATGTATAAAGGACCACTTATATCCTAAATAAATTCAAGATTTGTATAATATGAACACGTAAGGGCATAGTCACAATATTTGGAAACAAGCACTAAATAAAAAACATTATAGGATCTATCAGGCTAGAAAAATTATGCCAGGGAGCATAAATTATGTCAAGTACTCTCAGAATGGATTAGCTGAGAAATGTAAATTTAATTTTTCAGGTGAAAAAGGATGTATATAATATACTTTGATACGTACACATGTCATAATTTTAATCCAAAATTGAGTTCCTTATTCATGTTTGATCACCTTAGAAGACCTCAGATTATTTTCATCTCAAATTGGTATATAGTCAAATATCATAACCACTTTAATTTTAACCTAAGGAACATTCAAATATCAAGTAAATTTACAGCTTTTAAAAATTTATATTTGTGTAATATTTAATATGTACAAAATGTATATTATTTAGATGTAACTTATGGCACATATAATAAAATGAGTACCTGTGAGGCTATATTTATGAACTAGAATACTATAAACACAACTGAAGCTACGTAAGTTTGTGTTTATAATTTTTTCTTTTAATTTTACATGTAGAAATATATTAATATCTTACATATGTATATGTAATATATGTGTGTTTGTGTATATGCATTCATGTATGTATTAACTATATAATTAATTTTTGCTTGGTTTTGGGCATTATACAAAATGCTGTCATTTTATGATGGGCTTCTATGATTTTTTTCTTCAATATTATATTTTTATAATTTAATCACATTAACCTGTGCCATGCCAATTTATTTCCACTGCCATATCATATTTCATGAAGTGAATAATGTATCTATTCTTTTGTTTATATATATTCGCATTGTCTGCTGTTTTTGTTATTTTATTTTATCTTTTGCTATTTTAAATTATACAGCTATTAACATTCTATAAATGTCTCCTAGTAAACATGTTCAAGAGTTTCTCTAAGTTATAATCCCAGTAGCGTTATCGTTGGGTCATGGTAGATTGTGTAAGTGTTCAGCTTTATAAGATAATCCCAAATTGCTTTCCCAAAGCTGTTTTAAACTCACATTCTCATCAAGAGTACATAAGAGTTCCTGTTGATCCGCAGATTGCCAATTCTTATTAGACTTAATCTGTTCAATAGAATGTGCATAAAATTGCATCTCACTTTAGTCTTGGTGTGCATTTCCCTGATTTCAGATGAGGTCGAATAGCTTTCCCTATGTTTATGGGCCAATTGTATTTCCTATTTTGTAAAAATATTTTATTTTCTATTTTTGGTGTGGGTTTTTTCTTGATTCAGCAAAATTCTATATATTTTCTGGATGTAAACCCATTGACACGTGATTATGTTCTCCGTGTTTGGTTATTTGATTAGCTGACTACTTCTCTTCATGCTCACAGATTCTACCCTAGTGAATGCACCATGATCTCTTGCCTGGAATATTGCAGCAGCTTTCTAACAGACGTTTATGCCTTTCTTTAGTCTTGTTTATGGTAGAACAGCCAGAAGGATCTAGTTTTATGTGAGCAGATAATTTTACTCCTTTCCTAAAATGCTCTGATGACTCCTCATTTTACTCAGAAGAATCTAATTCAAATGATTTAGTATGACTGCAAAAGCCCCTGTGATCCGGCTTCCAGCACTGTTTGACCTGTTTCCTCCACTCTCCTCATACATCCTCTTCTAGGCAGGTGGCCTCCTCACTGTTTTGGACACATAAAGCATGCTGTTATGCCAGCGCTATTTCACTTGCAGTCCCTCTGACTGGCACGTGCTTCCCCAGATGACTACATGGAAAATCGCTTTCTCGCTTCATTCAGGAATGCATGCCAAAAATGTTTCAGTGAATCTTTGCTGGTTACCTGAATATAATAACTCTTCTCCAGTGGCTCAAATGCTCCCTCACTTCTTAATGATCCCCTCCTCACATAGCATACATACTGTTTATCTTATTTCTTCTTTCTTTACATTCTTTCTAGAATGCAAAATTCACCAAGGCAGGGATTTGTTTTGATGGCTGTTATGTATCCAATGCCTAGAATATATTATTTGGTACTAGGTACTCAGTAGATACTTGTCGAATGAATAATTAAACAAAGAGAAGTTATTAATGTTATCGTAGCTTAATTGGTAGGTATTTTATGGTTAGTGTTACTGTGCCTTATTGAAGAAATAATTCAATAGCCCGAGTTTATAAAGCTATTGTCCTAAAGTTATGCCTTTTACATTTAATTTGTTCATTTTCATCTTCTACAATAAATTTTGTCTCCTTATATATAACCAATAATTTTAGCATTTTTATTAAATCTTTCCTCTTTTCACCCCTTATTACAATGCAATCTCTATTTTGTTGCTTCTATAGCTGCATAGGTTTGCTTCTGGTTTCTCTATTCTTTACCACTGGACAAATTTGATTTCAGAGTGTCATTACCACAATCTCTTATTCATAATAACTTTATGATAAACAACCTTGATATGTGCTTAAAAATACCTCCATATTTTTCTTGAGAAATGCTTTGGCCATTCTTCTACTTGTCTTCTTTTATTTTTAGAATTTGTCAGAACACTCAAAAACCCTATTAGATTTTATTTAATCTACAGATAAAATAGGGAAGAATTGGCATTTTTATGACTGAGTTGAACTATTAATGAACATGATATAGCATTCCACTTATTTACCCTTCAACTTACTTAAATCATGTTTTATACTTTTTGCTACATTTTTCTTACTATATAATATATTAATATAATATAATAACTAAATTATATTTAATATAATTTTATTTTTTATATAATAAAAATAATAAAATTTTATTTTATTATATAATAATAAAATTTAATCATAGATTTCTTATACTGATTTTTTTGCTATGTAATGCCCTCTTAAAGCTATTGGTGATTAGTGGCACTAGTTTTCTATGCAGCGTATCACATGTACTGATGTAGCAGCTTAAAACAAAACACATGTATACATAGTTTTCCTGGGTCAGTAATTCACATATGACTTGCCGTGATCATTTGCTCAGAGTCTCACAAGGCTGCAAAGTGCCTGTGGGTTTCATTCTTATCTGGAGGCTTGCCTGCAGATGAATTCACTTTGATGCTCACTGAGAATTTTGACAGTATTTATTTCCCCATGTAGGACTTGGGGCCCAATATTTTGTTGGCTGTCAGCTGGATGTGACTGTCAGTTCCACAGGCTGCCAGTAGAACCCAGATATTTCCCACAGTTCCTTACCACGTGGCAACCTCACTTAATCAAGCAAATAAGGAGAGTGTGAGTAAAGAGAGTCTGCTAGAAGAAAGTGTCATGTAATATTACTCAGTCATGGAAGTGACGTCCCCTCACCTGTGACAATTTCTATGGGTTGACAACAAGTTATAGGTTCAGCCCACACTCAGAGGGAGGGATTATACACGGGCATGAATACCAGAGGTAGGAGTTATGTAGGTTTCTCCTAGAGTCTGTCCATCACACTAGGATATACAATGTGATGGATTTTGGAACATTATTGATATGATCAGTCACCTTGTTAGGCCAATATGTACTCTTAGTAACTTATGTATAGATACATTAAAGTTTTCTGTATACATCACAGAAAATCGTAAAAATAACTGCTTTGTTTTCTTCTCTAATTCTTAGTTTTTAATTTTATATTTATTCTTACTGTACAGTATAAGTGATCATGGTAGAGATGTTTGACTTGTCTCTGATGTTAAAGAAAGTGATGCTTACGTTTTTCAGTTAAGATGAATAATTTCTATACATATTTCATACACACCCTTTTATTAGGTTAAAGAAGCTTTTATTATTAGCTGCTGTAGACTTTGTTTGAAATTATAATTGAGTTTTATATTTAATCAGAATATATTTATGAATCTGTTGTAATATAGTTTTTTCTTCCTTTAAGCTACAAATATGATACATTTTCATTAATACATTTTCTGATGTTAAATACTTTGGCATTCCTGGGACAAATACACTTGTTAATGATGGGTGCACACACACGTACCCACACATAAACAGACTATTTGTATTATTTTACTATTGCTGTTGCAGCAAATTACTAAAAACTTAGTGTTTTAAAAACACGCATTTATTATCTTACAGTTGCAGAGATCAAAATTCTGAAGAGCATGTTACTATGCCAAAGTAAAGCTATCAACAGAGCTGTGTTCCTTCTGGAGGCTTTAGTGGAGAATCCATTTTCTTGTCTTTTCCAGCTACTAGAAGCTGCCTGCATTCCTTGGCTCTTGGCTCTTTCCTTTATCTTCAAAGACAGCAGCATAATGTCTTCAAATCTCCCTTGTGTCTGAACTCTATTTCTGTTGCCACATCACCTCTGACTCTGATCTTTCTGCCCTCCAGTTTTCTTATAAGCACCCCTGTGAATTCATTGGGCCCACCTGGTCCATCCAGGCTAATCTTCCCATCTGAAGATTCTTAACTTAGTCACTTCTGTAAAGTCTCTTAGTTACACACGGTTGCATACATACTGGTTCTGGATACTAGGACACGGACATCTTTGGGGTCCGTTTTTCTGTCTCTTGAACTGTTAGATTCAATTTGCCGTAACATTGTTTAACATTTGTGTGTCTGTATCATTAGTTACTGAATTTTCTTTACTGTTTCCATTCTAGTCTAATTTTGGAATCAAGTTTACACTGGCCTCATTTAATGAGCTAGAGAATCTTCCCTTATTTTCTATTACATAGAATAATGTATAAATTCAAATTATTTATGTCTTGAAAGTTTAGTAGAAATTATTTGTAAAACTGTCTGGCTCAGATGTTTGATTTGTGAGAGTATTTAACAATTTCTGTTTCTTCAGACTTCATATCTCTTCTTGAATAAGTTTCACTAGCATTTTCTGAATATTCATTCATTTCATCTGATTTTTCAGAACTTAAGTGACAAAAGTTGTTCTTGATACTCATTTTTAATTATTTGCATGTGTCTAGTTATGTACCCTTTTTGTTATAAATCTGTTTATATATGCATTTTAAAAAATTTAGTCAGCTGGACAAATTTTGTTACTCTTTCACTTACCTTGTTAGTTTTTCAAATAACCACTGTTGACTGAGTTTCTCTATTCTATTTTTATTTTATTTTATTAAATTTTGCTCATATCTTTAATACGTTTTTCTTTATGATTTTTGTGATTTACTTTCTGTGATTTCCTTATGATTCTGCCTTTTTTCCCTAAAATTACATTACGTACATTTCGCTTATTAATGTTTTAAAGTCTGTATTTTTAAAATATGAACATTAAATGCTATGAAAAAGTTAAATGCTATGAATTATTTTCTAAGTTATACTTAATTACATAACAATTATTTCATTTAACTGAAAATGATAACTATCATTTAAAAAAATACAACTTTGCTAGGTACAACATTACAGAGTAATAGTGACCTTTACAGTGTTAAAAATCTATACGTTTCTTTTTTGCTATTGAGAAATCAGGTGTCAGTCTATGATAATTTGTGGTTCTTTGTTGATGATCTGGCTTTATGCCGTTTATTCTTCTTCCTCTCTGGCTCTAAGCTTAGATCCTGCCTCTGTCTTTAGTGTCTCTAGTTTTAATAAAATATATTAAATTTTTTTATATACATTGTGGCTTATGTACCCTTTGAAAAGTATCCTTTATTAGTTTGTTATTAGTTTTTAACAAATAAAACTCAGATTTTATAATTTCATGTATTTCTTCTCCTTTATTTCTCTCTCTTTTTTTTTTTTTTTTTTTTTGAGATGGAGTCTCACTGTGTCGCCCAGGCTGGAGTGCAGTGGCACGATCTCAACCCACTGCAACCTCCCCTCCCAGGTTCAAGCAATTCTCTGCCTCAGCCTCCGAGTAGCTGGGATTACAAACACCCATCACCACGCCAGGTTAATCTTTGTATTTTAAGTAGAAATAGGGTTTCACCATCTTGGCCAAGCTGGTCTTGAACTCCTGACCTCGTGATCCACCCACCTCAGCCTCCCACAGTGCTGGGATCACAGGCATGAGCTGCCGCACCTGGCATCTATTATTTCTTTTTGAGATTTCTCGTTGTTGATTAGAATTAGACTTTTAATTCGCCAACTCTTACATTTAGTTTTATATTTTACATATTTTTTCCTCTCTGCTGCACTCTGGGTATTAATTATTTCCATTCATGAGTTTGTACATTCTCTTCTTAGCTTAATTTGTTAGTAACCCATCCACTTAGATTTTCCTAGTAATAATCCTATTTTTTTCTAGAAGTTCTACTTGATTATTTTTCAAATTTTCTTCTTCATTTATTGTAGATTCCTGTTGCTTCATCATTTGTTACTTTTATTTCATATTTTTAAATTGTACACATTTATTTTATGTTTCATATTTTAAATCGCTTACATTCTAGGTCAGTTGACTTAGTAGAACAATAAGTCAACTGACCTAGAATGTAAGCGATTTAAA
The DNA here is from genome assembly GCF_037993035.2 of Macaca fascicularis. NCBI lineage: Eukaryota > Metazoa > Chordata > Mammalia > Primates > Cercopithecidae > Macaca > Macaca fascicularis. The sequence continues at coordinate 53,085,334 of NC_088390.1, forward strand.
ATACAATTGCTGGCTAGTTTCCTTGTTGGTTTCATAAGTTTTTATTGTAAATGCAATTTTGATTGATTGAACTCATGGGGATCCCTGTAGCCTAAGTGATGCTCTCATTCCTTTACTTCTTCTAGGAGGTATGGGGCGGTGCTACTGAACAGGAGACACTTTAGGGCCCTTTCAGTGTCCCAGGTTTAGTGAGGGAGGAGGAGTTTTAAATACAGTTCTCCCATTTTGCCACTGACTTGCAGCTTAGTCTTTAGATAATAGCATGTATTGTATAATTACCTTCAGGATAATGCCACATTTGCATTCATTACTGTTCCTGCTTGTATATTTGCCTTCCAACTCTTTTTGAAAGGAGGGTTGATAATTTCCTTTATTTCCTGCTAGTCATAATATGTAGTAAGATTCTGTTTCACACGGGGTCTAATTCCACATTTAAAATGCAAGAAGCTCTACCGCCTTATGATGAAAATAAAGAATAAAAATAATAAAAAATAAAATGGAAGAAATTTAAAGAGTGTTTAGTCTACCATACAATCAGAAGTAGAAGGTTAAAACAAGAAATAACTTTTTAGAGAAGTCATTCTTCTTTATTCAGATATATAATCTATAGCTGATTATTTAGATTGCACCCTTCTTTTCTAAATCTTAAAGAAGTCACTAGATTTTTGCTTGAATTTTAGACATATAAATTGTTTTAAAGATGTTCTCATTGGTTTTTCAGCTATCAGAAAGCAAAGGAACTATGCTTTTTAAAACCCTATTTGCTGATACTATGAGTTTAAAAAAATTATTTCAATTTTTTTTATATTGTCTGACTAGGGAAAATTGATTTTTATTCGTAAGGCAATAGAAACAGTTGTAACTTTTTGTTCTTTATCATTTTGAAATTATTGAAACAGAAGAAAATTAGATTTTATGGTTGAGGTTATGTGTTAAAGGGTGATGGAGGAGTAAAATTAAATAACATATAAAATATAGACTGCCTGTGCCTCAGTTCAGTGCTCATGAATTTGCTGGTATAAAATTTCATGAAGATATATGTTTTGTAGATTTTATATGATCTTTTAACAATCCTTTTTTGCTAAATCTGAGAGCATGTGTATTAGCTCCTACAGAGAACAAAATCAATGTAGACCATATAAAATATAACATCTGATAATAGCCTGATGTAGCAGTACTTTATCATTATTTTATCCAAATCTACATTCAAGGAAAATAAATCATCTTGGGTGATGAAATACTTGATTAAGGCTAAACTTGTTTTTCTGGCTCTGTTAAGTATGTGACATGTAATTTGTGACCACGGCTAAATGTTTGTGCACTACAAATGAAAACAACACACCAATAATACTTGAATTGAGAAAATACCTAGGTTTTTAAAAATTTTAGGCTTTAAAAATTAATGTTTTCTTTCTTTATGAACACTTCACAATTGTTAACCCATCACTAAATGCAAATGATCTGATATTTGCAGATCATTTGTTGGCTCATTGTTGGCTCTCATCATTGTTGCAGATCAAAGGTTGGCTTCCATTGGTCTCTCACTACTATTAGGCTTTTGAATTATGATATGAAATGCACTGCTTTTAGAATTTTCTTACATATAAAAATATCAATTTAGAATGTCTCAATTACACAGAAACCATAGTGATTTATTATTTTGTAAGACAATATTGGCACAACTATTTCTAATATGACTTCATAGATGGCATTTTGTTTTTTCACATCCAGGATATCCAGGAAAATAAAAAGTAGTAACCTAATTGCCTTAATTATTCAACATGGAAATAATATTTGAGTTTGAAACTTTGAAATACTTCTAAATTATTTCTTTATCTTAACAAAGATAAAGAAAATAAATAAAATAATTGGAATCATTAGAAAACCTAACAAATCCTTACAAACTAAGGGAATGAATTATAAGATTATTCAAGAGAGTTGAATTATTTTTTTCAAGAGTCATGATTGCTGTAAGTGCTTAAACCACTTATAAGTTGCTAAGTTGAGGTTTGGCTTTAGATACAATAAATATGATATGAAATATTTCTTTGCATACAAATAAGTTATATGCTAATTTTCCAAAAGCTTGTGTATGAGGCAGGTTGACATTCTCTACATAAATTTGTTTACATTATTAATTTCTTAGGATAATACTTATTTCTAAAATGAGGAAAAGATTGTGTGTGTGTGTGTTCACACATGTGTGCATGCTCACGTAAAATTTTCTTCAATCATGGCCAATTGATTATACATGCTGAAATGATGCAGTTTGAGTCAATATGTTGTATGTAGTATTTTTATTGATGCCTGGTAATATTTACATATTAAAAAATCTGTGGATTGACAAGAGATCTTTCTGAATTCATTATAGTAGCAGTTGCCACATCAAAGTTAAGACATCAAAATCATATTGAATAATGTATGTTTATTGCCCTTGCAAAATTAAAACTCTAGAGACTTATCACAGATATTAAAGATAAAAATCGAACCAAGTAAGTCTCAGAATTTTTATAGAAAAGTTTATTTTTAAAATTCAAAGCAGAAATAATTTTGATTTGAGTTAGGTGCCTTATAAAATAAATCAAGAAAATAATTGTATCTATTCTGAATATTTGAAAATATTTTTAATTATTGGTAGAGAGAATTTATTTACATGTAAATACTTACAGCACATGTACAATAGTATGTTTTCTTTCCAAGTTTCTAGTAGAGTCAAAGGAAAACAAAATGTCAACTTTTTGAAAATGTGTTTTATTTCTAACTTAAGAATTAATATTGTATATGTCATGGTGGCTGACATCTGTAATCCAGGCACTTTGAAAGGCTAAAGCACAAGGATCCCTTGAGCCCAGGAGTTCGTGGCCAGCCTAGGCAACATAAGACCCTGTTTCTACAAAAAAAAATTAAAATTAAAATTAAAAAAAAAAAAACCAGCCAGGTTAGGTGGCACATGCCTGTAGACCCAACTACTCTGGAGGCTGAGGGTTGACGATTGCTTGAGCCCAAGAGGTTAAGGCTGCAGTGAGCCATGATCATGTCATTGTACTTCAGCCTGGGCTACAAGGTGAGACCTTGTCTCAAAAACAAACACAACAAAAAACAAAAACAAAAAAACAACAAAAGGATTAATAGTGAGTAGAATTAGGATATCCTGATTTTAGGGGTTCTGTAATTCATTAAAAATTCAAGAATTCTACAATTTCTGTTTCTACTCAGTTAAGACTGGTATTCAAGTTGAGAGCCCTGAGTCCTGTCTCCAAAGAGTAATATTTGAGAGCTGGTGTTTCCTACACCTAAATCGGGTGTAGAGAAAAGAGTGTCTTTCCTGAATCAGAATTTGCATTCCCGTAGTCTATGGCACTTGTCATGAATCTAAATTTCTGGAAACAATTACTAACAGCCTCAATTAAGAACTTTCTGATCTTAACTTCCTCTACATGACTTTTTTTTTTTTTTTTTTTTTTTTTTTATCTTTGAGGTTTTCAGGAACTTGTAGTTTATCAGATTCTGAGTCTTGGCCCTTGCTTCTGCACTACACTATGTCCTTTATTTTCTTTCCTTTCTACTTCTCTTCCTCATTTCTATTTTTTAAAAGAGTAATATCTTGATAAAATTGTGCTTCTATTAAACATGTTGATAGAAGTGTGCTTGATAAAAGCATACTTTAGCATGACATCAGGAGACTGAAGTTTATATCTTGTGTGAATTAGAACAATCAGTTTTACTTCTAAGGGATTTAGCTTCTTTATGTATACAATGACAGAATTGAACTAGTTTCTACCATGTCCCTTGTTGTTCTACAACAATTTTTTCCTACAATTGCCATTTGTTTTTATAGGTATGCTGTTTTCTAGCTTGCAATAAACTAAGATATACACTAAGTCTACATTTTTGAATGTGTTGGCAATTTTTTTGCAATATGGAATTATTTAAATAAGCATTTTTGGTAAATGGTTTTGCTTCAACTTGGTGCAACTCTATTTTCATCATAACTGTATCTCTTATCATTTTTACTCTAGAGAAGCTTTTCCTTGACCTTCTGTGTATTATGCTTGATTTAACTTTTTTGAGTTATTGCCCAAATGTATGTCTTGTATCTCTTTCTCTTTCATCAAGACCTGATATAAGAGCTGGGGTAGTTAGAAGATGAAGCCCAATATGAACCCTTGAGATTTTTAGTATCTTTTATTGCACTCATTTCTCTGAGAGAGACAGAGCAGTTAATTGAGAGGAACTTGGTTTCTATGTCTGGGAATATTATCATACCTGGACTTTATAATAATGCTCTTTAAAATGAGAAGCATAAACAAGATTGTTTCTAAGGTCTCTCTTAGAATGGAATTTCTATTCCATTATGAGTATAGAGGCCTCAATTCTAGATCAAGCCCAAGAGCAATAAGCCACATGCATGTGAATGAATTGTCCAAAAAAGGGAAAATGAAGTGCTACAGGACCAAAATTTTAGAACTCCTAGTCCACAACTCTTCTATACACCATGTCAAACTTTCTATTCTGTATAATGACTTGGGGTCTAACTTTAACATTAATGAGCAACACTCCTTTACATTTAAAGAGATCCATGAGGGTTGGAGGATAAATATTCCTTATTCAAAGTACCATTTTTTCAAGAATTATTGAATATTATAGGTTATCTTTGCATGAAGATTTTTCTAATCCAGTAAGTCAGAGAAATCTGAGTCCTGCTTATTTCTCTTTGCCATTTTGACCTTGATTCTTCAGGAGTGGAAGTGATATCCTAGAGAGCTTCCTGTTTCACTTCTGTTCCCTCAAAAGTCCCTTGTCTCTGATCCAAACTTCACTAGTGTATACCATCTCCATGCACAACTTGACCTCATGTACAATCTAAATTTAGTTACTCTCTTCTCTTATCATCCGGCCCAACCATCCCAGATCCAAAAGTCACTTACCTGAATAGGTACACAATGATCCTGCAAAGACCAACGGTATACCTTCCAAATATTTTGTAGTCAGTCCTTTGTGGAAAGCATTTCACATAATAATACCTTTTCAAACTCATTTTATAAATTAATTTTTTTATTTTTATTTTTTGTTACATATTGCAAGCAACCTAAGTGTTCATCAAACTCATTTTTTTTTTCCTATAGTTCACTCAATTTTCCCACAGGTCATCTGTCAGACGTTTGTTTTTAGTTATTATCCAACTATGGCACCAGGAAATTTTTTTTTTTTTTTTTTTTTTTTTTAGATGGAGTTTCACTCTATCGCCCAGGCTGCAGTGCAATGGTGAGACCTTGGCTCACTGCAACCTCCGCCTCCCAGGTTCAAGCGATTCTCCTACTTCAACCTCCTGAGTAGTTGGGATTACAGGCGCCCACCACCATACCCTTCTAATTTTTGTATTTTCAGTAGAGACAGGGTTTCGCCATGTTGGTCAGGCTGGTCTCAAACGCCTAACCTCAGGTGATCCGCCCACCTCAGCCTCCCAAAGTGACTAGTAAGATATTTGAAAAAAAAAATCATCTTAATATAAAGGGAACAGAATGTTTACTTCTTATAATGACAACATGTCATTATGAACACATCTTCATTGTTGAAAGCTGATGTGTCTAATAATGGTTAAATACGTATTTTCATTAGCGCTTCCACAAAAGCTATCTGATAGCATTTAATATGTTTTCTAAATAAACTCCAATTACCGATTTTCATGAGATGCAAGATAGTCTAGTTTTGCCAAAGAAGACGAAATTCAGCAATGTTTACTATGATGAAGAAGAGAAGTCTTCCAAAGCCTGCAAAACACTTCATAACCTCAGTCTACAATGGCCAGTGAGCTCAGCAGTATCTTTATATATGTACAGTGGTACTGTTTACCGAGATGTGATAATTTATATATTTTATTAGGACGTATTAAAATGCATATTTGAAATATTCACACAGGATTAAATACATCAACTTTATTTTAAGATTAATCCAGGAAAGAGTATTGTCATTGTGGAAGATGAGTGGAACTAAAATCTATTTTAATGTTTTATGAAAACATTATTAAAAAATCCATCATTAGTTGCATTCTCCCTCAAGTCACTAAGCTCAGTTAAAATACATTAAGCTTACTTTAAAATCAATAAAGTATTTTAAAAGGTTTTTTTCCCTGGCACCAGGCAAAAGTGAGATGTATTTATTTTAATCTCCCTTAAACGTCAGTACCTAATCCATCATTTGGGCTCATGTATTCCTGAAAATATTATTTTGTTGAATAAAGTGTCATTTCAAAGTGTACGTTTCAATTATTTCCTAGAATCATAGGAAAATCTTTCTCTGTCCTACGTGGGCTTTTATATTGTTTTGTTTGTATATTTTTCAAGGTGGTAATTTTTTTTTTTTATTACCTGTTGTAAGGATCCATATGGACCCAAAATTGAATCAGACATTGAAAACTCGCAAGACTCAAGAAATCTGTAGGGACACAAAAGGACAACCATTGAACTATTATATGCTTACAATCACATGAAGTATGTAAAGTGGTCAAATCATAGAAACAAAATAGAAAGGTGGTTGTCAAAGACTGGGAGTAGGGAGGAGGGAGAATTACTGATTAATTAATCAGTTTCACTTTCAGTTTTGCAAGTTGAGAAGGTTTTAGAGGTTCTAGATCTGTTGAACAATAACATGAATACACTTAGCATTAAGGAACTGTACATGTTAAAAACAATTAATGCAGTAAGTTTAACATTATGTGTTTTTTAACCACTTTATTTTTTATTTTTATTTTTATTTTTTTGGGGGAGGAAGAAAATTATAGGGAGTGACCACTTCCTTAACCATGGGAACTCTTTTTTTCTCATGGCATGTCTCAGATTTTCTTGTTGATTTCATTTTCTTCCCTAACTCATTCTTTCTTCTACTTTTATTATCATGTATCTACTCCCTAGTGTCCGTGTCCTCATTCTTTTGGCTTATTAGGAACATTCATAGAACCAATTCAATCTACCATGTTTTTGTCTGTAATTTTTAATTTCTATTGCTAATTTTTTTTCTGTTTTGCCCAATATAATTCCAGAGACACAATATAGTTGCCGTAGCCCATTGTCTTCTCTTGCACATCATATTTAGTTGGCTATTTTATGGAGTAACTACTCTTGGCTTAGAAATCAAATGCTGATTCATTAAAAATATTCAGGTGAAATGATTTGAATAATCATTGCAGGGCTTTCTCTTAAGCATTGGGTGGCAACATTTCTCTTAGAATATATTGTAGTTGCAGTGGGCTCTGTAGTTGACAGATCAAGGTTCACCTGTTTTTGTTTTGTTTTGTTTTGTTTCTTTCTTCTCCTTATTCCTTGGCTTTCCCTTCTCAGTCAGCTTCATTTGTTTTCATCCTGTCCTCACAATTCTTTTATGACTCCCTGCTTCTCACAAGTAAATGTTTCTTTTCTCAACCATTCATTATAATTCTCAAGTAGGAGGCTCATGTTTTCTCTTTAGCTTCTAAAAATGGTAAAGATGATTCCTGGCATTTTTCCAGTCATGTTGCCTCACAATAATTCACAAGACAATGTCTCTAGAAAGTGGTCTGAAGTAATTCCTCTGCTTATTTTATTTTTATTTTTTAATTTTTATTTTTTGAGATGGAGTCTCTCTCTGTCTCCCAGGCTGGAGTGCAGTGGCAACATCTCGGCTCACTGCAACCTCCGCCTCCTGGGTTTAAGCGATTCTCCTGCCTCAGCCTCCTGAGTAGCTGGGAGTACAGGTGTGTGCCACCACGCCCAGCTAATTTATTGTGTTTTTAGTAGAGTCGGGGTTTCACCATGTTGGCCAGGATGGTCTCAATCCCTTGACCTTGTGATCCACCTGCCTCTCCCTCCCAAAGTGCTGGGATTACAGGCATGAGCCACCGCGCCCAGCCTCCTCTGTTTATTTTTAATGTCATAACAGACAACCCTGAGTAGGTCATCTTAAATATATAATTTATTTTCCCCTTTAACACCTATTTCCCTATTCAATATTAAATAATTTATCTAACCTTTTTATTTCTTCATGGAGACTTATGAAATCCTTCTCACCTTTATCACATTGGATTTTATTTTATTCTCTGTGGGATCTAAGAGCCAACTGTAGGTATAGTGAGTTTACTCTTTCTTGCACTCAGGTATCATATGCAAATATGTTTGTTTGTAGTTTTAAGGTCTAGTGTTGTCAATCTAAAGAAATGAAAAGATCTTTTTCTCTTTAAATTTTTAAGTCAATTATTGGTCGAAAGCAATTCCTTCTTGCCCTCACTGAACCCATAAAGCAAAATGTAGACATTTGTAGTGAATCTATATGTCCCAAATAACTATACTCACTTAAAATTTATATACATATTTTCAACATGTAGTTAATTGTGAGGAAAAAACTATAAAGTTCTAATCTTTCTATCATAATTAAATATGTTAACTTGAACAAGCCAGTTAACCTCTGTGTTTCCATGTACATTTGTAAAATTAGCCTCTGAAAGATTTTCACTGTTGACCCGTCCACAAGGTGGAAAGACAAAATCCTCTGGCATTGACTGCCCAATTTTACTTTTGAGTGCAAATTATGAAATTTTCTTCCAGTTCATAAAGTCATCTATTTTCACTTTGGACCAAAAGACCGAATATATGCGAGATACGCAATTGAAGTAGTATCTAATAGAAAATTAAATCTTTTCTCCTCTTGTGTTAGTGCATTTTAATTGTTGTTGTATAAATTTGTTCAACAGCAATGAGTCTACTTTAAAATTCAATCTAAAAACATCTCCACCCAGAGGTGGGTCATTGGGGTCTCATTCTGCTTTAACACAATGTGATCGGACAGCGAGAAAATTTGTTTTGCTATCCATTCAATGAAGGATATAACTCTTTCTGAGCTTTATCTTCTGTTAGATATGATACTGATCTTTGCCTGGCAGATATAAGATTTAACTTGGTTTATTTTTATAAATGTTTAACACACTTTCTCTTTCAAGATAATATTTATACTTACTCTGTTAGACAACTAATGAAAACACCAAGAAGCGTAATATAATATGTGCTTTGCTTACTAACAGACCCTCAAAATTGAGTAAATGCAGCACACCTAGATGAGCTAAATGCATTTTTTAGCTTCTATGATGACCTGTCATTCTAAATACTGTATTTCAGTTGCTTTTATCGGTAGTATTCCCTTCCCCTTGGTCTCTCTAAATGAGGTTCTCATTTCAGTGTGGTCACAAAAGCAATTTCCCATGGTTTCCTGCAGACTCTCAAGCTGCAAACATTATTAGGATTTTTCCATATACATTATAAACCTTTCTGCAGCATAACAGTGAATCATCATAATTTTGTTATGCCAAATCCGCAGGTGATGGAAACAATAAAAGGGAGACCAAGAAAAGACTCAGTACATTTTACCCTAATGATTTCTGACCAGTTTGACAGCTCTGTAAAATTTTAAGAAATGTGCTTATTTTGTCCTTCTCACAGCCTTCCACCATTGCCTTTCATCTCAGTGCATGAATATAGTGAGTATGTCACCTAGCCCCTTTACTCACTTTCTTCCTTTAATTTGAGACAAGGTCTTGCTCTGTTGTCCAGACTGGAGCTGGAGTGCAGTGGTACAATCATAGCTCACTGCAGTCTTGAACCCCTCGACTCAAGCAATCCTCCCACTGAGCTTCTTGAGTAGCTGGAATTGCAGTTGGGCACCATCAGATCCAGCTAATTAAAAAAAAATTCTGTAGAGACAGAGTTTCACTATGTTGCACAAGCTGGTATTGATCTTCTGGCCTCCAGCAGTCACCCTACCTTGGCCTCCTAAAGTGCTGGGATGACAGGCATAAGCCACTGTGCCCAGCCCCCTCTACTTACTTTCTACACTGCTCTATGTCAATTTCATCGAATGTATAACAAAATTAAAGAGAACTTGGAAAATAGGGGCAGAGTATGACACTACAATCTTAACGTGACCATTGTTTGTATTTTTGCGTCAGTTCTGTTCTAGACCTTATCTATACAAATAACTGTTTTGACATGGTCACAAGTAGAATGTTCATATTGTTTCCTTTTAATATCTTTACTCAACATTACATAGTATGCATATTTTAGGTTGTTGTGTAATAATCATAACTATATTTTATTATAACTTTTTGTTTCCTTGATTATTTCTTTGGCACAACCCCAATGAACCGCTAACTAGTCATATGATCTGTTTCAAGGCTTTTGAAATGCATAGCAAATTTACTTTCATGTCAGAATTTTTATTGTTGCTTGCCAAACTCTGCATGACAATACCTAGTTCATGTATTCTCTGTAGTACTAAGAATTAGGTTTCACATATTTAATAAGAATAAATTATATCTGTTTTAAATGCATATTTTTAATTAAAGCAAGGTTACTAGTTCACGGACATCTTTATGGTTTTTTTTTTTTTTTTTTTTTTTTGAGATGGGGATGGGAGTCTCACTTTGTCATCCAGGCTGGAGTGCAGTGGTACAGTCTTAGCTCACTGCAACCTCTGCCGCCCCGGTTCAAGCAATTCTCCTGCCTCAGCCTCCCAAGTAGCTGGGATTACAGGAGCCTGCCACTGCATCCAGCTAATTTTTGTATTTTTAGTAGAGACGGGGTTTCACCATGTTGACTACGCTGGTTTTGAACTCCTGACCTCATGATCCATCCACCTCGGCCTCCTAAAGTACTGGGGGTTACAGGCATGAGCCACCACGCCCAATCACAGACATCTTTTTAGTATTTGTTATATATTATTACTGAATAGTCTGTTCTATTTTCTTGCTTATTTAAGCACTGATTTCTCAATATCATTCTATGAAATTTTGTATGTATTTTTATATGATAATTCTGTTAAACTTACTTCTGCCACAATTCCTGAAATGCCATGTATAAATTGTTTAGTTTTTTAGTTTTATGTTATTTTAGAAATATTTTATATTTAAGTGGTTAATCAGGACCTCCTTTTTTAATTTTACAATAACTCTTAGAAACACAGATTCATTTTATTCTACCTACAAGTTTTGTTAAATCTGAGATGCTACAGGAAAAATATCAGTATAGAGGAGGATTTGGAGTTTCTGCACAAAGTATTTTAATATCTAAGGAATATGTAGAAGCCAATGACACAGTTCATTATTTTATATTTTATTTTGAATTATTATTTAATAATATCACTTCAGATATGACTAACTGAGAATATTATTATTTCCTTATTGCAGTTCAAGAGGTCATTTATACACAACAATATTTGGATGAGCTAGTTACAATTATTGGTTTAAACAAAAGGATTTCTCTCTCATGAGTATCGTATGGAACAGTAACATTCCTCTCCTTGCAGTAGTCCATACAGAATAACTCCATCACTACAAAAGGCTAAAGAACTCTATAATGTGAAATACCACCCTGCCCCTCAAAACCAGGCTACATATCTTAGACATCACTTTGGGTAACTAACATTCATTTCAAAAGCAAAACAACAACTTTAACCTGAATTCCTTTGGAAAACTATTTATTTGATACATAATATTTTACATATCTATTGGATACAGGTGATATTTTGTTACATCATAGACTGTCTAATGATTAAGTCAGGGTATTTGAGGTATCTCTCACCTTGAGTATTTATCATTTCTATGTGTTGAGGACAATTCAAGTCCTCTCTTCTAGCTACTTTGAAATATACACCACATTGTTGTTAACTATAGTCACCCTACTCTGTGCCAAACATTAGAACTTACACCTTCTATCTAACTGTATGTTTGTACTTATTAACCAACCTGTCTTCATCCCCTTCTTACCTCCTCTATACTTCGTAGCCTGTGGCGACTCTCATCCTATTCCCATTACATGCATTAGATCAACATTTTTAGCTCCAACATGTAAGTGAAAATACTCAATAATTTATTTTTTGGTGTCTAGCTTATTTCACTTAACATAATGACCCCAGTTTTATCCATGTTGCTATAAATGACATGATTTCATTTCTTTTAATGGCTTAATAGTGTTCTATTGTGTGTGTGTGTGTGCGCGCGCATATCACATTTTCTTTATCCATTTATCTTTTGATGGACATTTAAATTGATTCCGTATTTCTCTATTGTGAACAGTGACATAACAAACATGGGGGTACAGGTATACTTTGCATATATGATTTCCTCTTCTTTGAATAAATACTCTGTAGTGGAGTTTCAAAATTACATGGTAGTTCTATTTTTAATTTTTGAGAAAACTTTATTTTTTTCATCCTGGCTCTATTATTTTGTGTAGATACCCAATAGCAGCATATAAGAGTTTTCATAGTGGCTTTATTATTTATTCTTATACCCAATAACGGTGTATAAGAATTCCCTTTTCTCTGTATCCTTGTCAGCATCTGTTATTAATGGTGCATGTCAGAATTTTTATTTCAGTTTAAGAATAAATAATATGGAAATAAAATATACTAATAATTTATACTCTTCAGAGGTGGGGTCATGGTCTTTAATTTACACAACGGGCTCTCTAAGTGATGCTGTTGGCAAATTCTAGTAAAGAATGATTACTACAAAATATAGTGAAATAGATCATGTGTACAAAAAACTTTACTTATAATCTCTAAATTAAATATAAACGCCTCTCATAATTAAGTGCCTCACATAATCCAAACTTCTACTCCTCTTGACTGAGGCTTCCACTTTCCACTAGACTGCATTTATATCCCCATCTTCATGAGTTGAGGGGCCATTTGCTTTTCATCATTTCAGTGAATGTGAGTTGTGAGTAGGTTAAATGAAAGTAGGCTGATATTCTGGAAGAAACCTTTAGAATATATTTAAACTTAAAAGTTAATTTTACTTAAGAATAAACTATAGCCCAGAAATGAAAATTTATGTTTCTAAAAGTACCGTTGATGACCACTTAACATTGACTATATACTCATAAATATACATATCACAACAACAAAACATCTCTCCTTACCATTAAAATATACCCTTAAAGGTAAATATTCAGTGCAGGTTTGCCAGGCACTATTTATTGGGTAACTCATAATTTGAGTAAGAGTTTATATAGAAAGTATCAGGGACAGACATGACAACATTTAAGAAAATCCATTTATCATATATTTCCTGGACCATAATGAAAATTTCTTTCATTTGATTCTCTTGATAACAATTTTTCAAGCAAGTGTTTTTCCTAGTTCTCTTTAGTATGGGAATATTTAATAGATGGTGGTAACTTAGAATTTCTACATTAACAAAAAAAACCCTTCCCCCACCAACACACAGACACATTCTCCAGTGATTTTTTAACTCTCTATTCCTTTCCCTTTCCGTCTCCTCACACTTCAGAACATTCCCAGCTCCTGCAGCAACCCTGGCTTTTATCTTACTTTCTCTCTTAAGAAAGGCTACATTAGGGAGTCCATTAATTTGTGACCATCACAAACTCACTGACCAGGGTTGTTGACTCAACCCAAATAAGGTAGGTCTGATTGGTAAATAAGCAAGCAATTGGGGAGTTGTACTAACTTCACATTCAAAAGGTATATATGACTTTATTTTTGCTATTTCTTCTACTGATAAGTGGGTTTGAATTATTATTATTTTTATTTATTTATTTATTTATTTATTTATTTATTTTTGTGAGACAAAGTCTCGCTCTGTCGCCCAGGCTGGAGTACAGTGGCGCAATCTCGGCTCACTGCAAGCTCCGCCTCCCGAGTTCACACCATTCTCCTGCCTCAGCCTCCCAAGTAGCTGGGACTACAGGCGCACGTCACCAGAGTCGGTTAATTTTTTGTATTTTTAGTAGAGACGGGGTTTCACCATGTTAGCCAGGATGGTCTCGATTTCCTGACCTCGTGATCCGCCCGCCTCGGCCTCCCAAAGTGCTGGGATTACAGGAGTGAGCCACTGCGCCTGGCTGGGTTTGAATTATTTTTATTACTAAATATCATAGGATAAAATCAAAAGCCTGTTACATGAGACAGACAGAAATTGAATTCCAACCCTGGCATTTAGTAGCTTTATGACCTTGGGTAAGTTATTCATTTTTAGTTTCTGCTTGCTTATCTTAAATAAAGGAACAATATGATCACCTTTATAAAGTTATAAAGTTGGAAAAAACGTGCATTCATAACTTCCTAGCACAATGCCTGGTGTATGGAAGGTACTCATTAATTAAGGGTTTTCCCTTTGTAGAAACAAGGGTTGGTGACAGATTTATGTTAATAAATGTAGCCTGGACAAAACATATAGGACCACATCAACACCCATGTTGCAGCAGTAATTTGTTTCTTTTTATATTGTTAAATAACATTCCGTTTTATTAATAAACCACATTTTAAAATTCATTCATCAATTTTTAAACATTTAAGTTCGTTCAAAGTTTTACTACTGTAAATTATGCTTCTGTAGAATATCTGTATACGATTTTGGCTATATACCTGGGAGTGGAATTACTGGGTCAAATGGTAACTCTAAATTTAACCTTTGAATTACTGTCAGATTGTTTTGTAAATAAGCTAGCGTATATTACATTTTAGATTTCCATCAGCAGTGTATGAGGGTTCCAATTATCCACATTCTCACTCAAACTGGTAATTTTCTACTTTTTAAAATTATAGCCAGCCTAGCAGATGTGAAATGGTATCTCACTGTGGTTTTGATTAGCATTTCCTTGATGGCTACTCTTGTTGAGGCTCAGTTTATGTGCTTATTGGCCATTTATATACCTTCTCTGGAGAAATGTTTATTCATATATTTTCCCATTTTAGAATTTTCTTGTTTTTTTAATATATGTTGTAAGAATTATGTACACGTCTATAAACGAATTTTTTATCAGGTGTACGATTTGAAGATATTGACTTTAATTCTGTGGGTTGTCACGTCACTTCCGTGATGTCTTTTGAAGCATAAATTTTTAAAAAATTTTTCTTATGCCTTTACTTCTTCTACTTGTTTTGGATTCAGTTTATTGTGTTTTTCAGTGTCTAAAAGTGGGAGATAGCATCACAAATAGCTACATTAACCTTCTAATTTACCACTTATTTTCTGATCATGTTAGTCCATTTTCTGTTGCTATGAAGAGATACCTGAGACTAAGTAATTAATAAAGAAAAAAGTGTTATTTATTTGTTATTTATATTTTTTAATGACGGAGTCTCATTCTGTCACCCAGGCTGGAGTGCAGTGGTATGACCTCTGCTCCATGCAACCTTTCCTCCTGAGTTCAAGTGATTCTTGTGCCTCAGCCTCCTGAATAGCTGGGATTACAGGCATGTGCCACCATGCCCGGCTAATTTTAATAGAGACGGGGTTTTGCCATATTGGCCAGGCTGGTCTCAAACTCCTGGTCTCAAACGGTCCTCCCACCTCGGCCTTCCAAAGTGCTGGGTTTACAGGTGTGAGCCACCGCCCTTGGCCAGAAGAGGCTTATTTGGTTCACATTTTTTTTTTTTTTTGAGACACAGTCTTGCTCTGTTGCTCAGGCTGGAGTGCAGTGGTGCAATCTCAGCTCACTGCAGCCTCTGTCTCTCCAGTTCCAGCAATTCTCATGCCTCAGCCCCCTGGGTAGCTGGGATTAAAGGTGCACACCACCATGCCTGGTTAATTTTTGTATTTTGTATTTTTAGTAGAGATGGGGGTTTCACCATGTTGGCTAGGCTGGTCTCGAACTCCTGACCTCAGGTGATCTGCCCACCTTGGCCTCCCAAAGTGCTGGCATTACAGGAGTGAGCCACCACGCCTGGCCAGTTCACATTTTAAACAGGCTATACAAGCATGGCACCAGCATCTGCTTTTCTTCTGATGAGTCCTTGGGAAGCTTTTAGTTACAGCGGAAAAAAAGAGGAATCAGTGTGTCACATGGGGAGAGGGAGAGGGACAAAGAGGTGCCGGGATCCTTTAAAAAACCAGCTTTCCAGTAAACTAACAGAGAGGGAGGGGGGAGGGGGAGGGGGAGCAAGAAGGAGAGGGGGAGGGAGAGGTGCCAGGACCCTTTAAACAACCAACTCTCCAGTAAATGAACAGAATGAGAACTCACCCATTACCATGAGGACATTAAACCATTCATGAGGGAATCCACCCCTATGACCCAAGCATTCCCCACTAGACCCACCTATAACTTTGGAGGTCACATTTCAAAATGACATTTGGAGGGAACAAAATATCTAAAACAGGTCACTGGTTCTACTAATTTATTCACTTGGATTCAAATTACCATCTGGTATCATTTCTGTACTCCAAAAGAAGTTTCATCACATCTACCTCTGTGCTATTACTGAGAAATGTATTACATTTCTGTATGGTTTAGGTCCAGCAATGCAATTACATACATGTTGCTTTATACAGTTTTTAAAACTCAGTTAAGAAAAGAGAAGAAATATTCATTTATATTGCCTTTGATAATTATTTAATTGCTTTAATTGATTTTTTTTAAGGATTTAAATTATGATCTGGTGTTACTTGCTCCTAGTTTGAAGTATTCCTTAGTATTTTCTGTAAGGCAAAGCCTGTTTGCAAAACATTGTCTTAGGATTTGTTTATTTATTTTTTATTCTGCTACTATCTTTCATCTCCATTTTATAAAGATAGCATTCTGGATATAATAGCCGGTTGATAGCTGTGTGTGTGTATATGTTTTTGTTTGTTTGTTTTTCTCTTTGAGCATTTATTGTATCCTCTTAATGCCTTCTGGGCATACATTATTTCTGATGAGATGACAGATGTTAATCTTATTGAAATTCTCTTGTATGTGATGAGTCATTTTTCTCTTGCTGCTTTCTTTTTCTATTATTATTATTATACTTTAAGTTCTAGGGTACATGTGCATAATGTGCAGGTTTGTTACATATGTATACTTGTGTCATGTTGGCGTGCTGCACCCATCAACTCGTCAGCACCCATCAACTCGTCATTTACACCAGGTATAACTCCCAGTGCAATCCCTCCCCCCTCTTGCTGCTTTCAAAATGTTCTCCTTGACTTTGGCTTTCTCTGTTGTTTCTATGATGTGTCTAGTGTGAATCTCTTTGCATTTATCCCACTTGGTTTCTGTAAACTTGTTTGATGGGTAGATCGATTTTTTTTCATAATTTAAAAAATTTTCAGTCATTAATGGCTTTCACTGATTTGGGAGTTTTCCTTCCATTATTTTTATCCTTTTCTTTCCTGCTTCTTTTCTCTATTCCTCTCCTGGAGTATTAAATGTATGCTGATGCGCTGGTCATCCTTTTTCATTTTATTTTCTCTGTATTCTTCAGATTGAAAAATCCATATTAAAGGGTCATTAATTTTGCTCATTGTTTTTTCTGCCAATTCAAATATATTAGGTTGGTGCAAAAGTAATCACAATTTTTGCATCAAAAGGAATGACAAAACCGCAATTACTTTTGCACCAACTTAAAATGATGAACCCCTGTGGTGAATTTATTTCTGCTATTGATTTTTAATTGCAGTATTTCTACTTGAATCATTTTTTTCCTAATTTCTAACTGTTTTACTGAAATTCTCCACTTTATAAGATGTTGTAATTATGACTTCCTTTACTTCTTTAAACATGCTTTTTTTTTTTAAGTTATTCAGATATATTTACAATGATTGCTTGAAGTCTTTGTTTCATAATTTCTGGATCATGTCACAAACAGTATCTGTTGCTTGTTTTTAAATTTCCCTTCACAAGGGTAACACCATTTATTTGCACTTCTCATATTTGTCATTGCTGTTGTTTACATTTCGTCACTTAAGAGAATCTTTCATAGCAACTCTAGATACTGATTCTTCCATTCCCTGGGCCTTGTTTTCCTTGGAGTCTTCTTTTTTCTCGTTTAGTGATGTAGTTGGACTGTTTTAGTGAAATCTATTATTTCTTCAGTGTAAAGCATCTGATATTGATTCACAGAGAATGCACTGTGGACATACACACAGTCATGCCAGGTCGGCAGTGGTTTTAGCAGGACTTTCTTTGGCTGTCTCTTTCCCTGATAGTCCTGTAAAGTGTCTGCCTTTGTTATGTCACATCCAGCTTTCAGAGTCCACTAATTGCTTGCTGATTTCTCTCTATTTTTTTTTTTTTTTCTATGTGATGAAGCACTGGGACATATATTGCTCCACAGACTGATCCAAATAAGCTGGGGTCCATTTTCATAGGTAGATTTTAAGGCAAGTCCTTGTTTTTTCTGGCAAATTGCTGGCCTTTGGTCTAGGTTGTTGCACTTAATTACTTACCACCAAAACGTCCATTGTTTTTGAGAATACTCTTGGGCTTTTTAATGTCCCATAGTCAGTTTCAAATAATGTCATGTCTGTTGGGGAGAGATTCAGATCTCTGTTTTTGTTGTTGTTGTTGTTTGTTTGTTTTATTTTGTTTTTGTACCGCCTCTTTTCTATCAAAACCTTTGAGGTTCTGCTCTGGAGCTGGACACGTGGACAGCAGCATGCTTCTATTGGTGTGACACCTCTGCTTTATGAGAAAAACCTGGAGATGGGACTCGATTTTCTGCTTCTCTCGATTTGTCTCTACCAGTATGGAACCTCTTCTCTACAAGTGTAGTGAGGGAAAGGCAATCAACATCCCAATATTCTTGGCCTGCTTTTCTTGGGCTCAAGCCTCTGTCTTATGGAGGGGGGATGGATGAAGGAAAGGCATCCTCAATCTCTCTACCACCCTTGATGGGATTTACCCTCTGAACATGAAGTTTGCAGGGGTAGTAAGAAATGCTGTCAACCTGCCCTTTCCAGTGAGATACCCTGTCCCTTGTCTGGTGGACCCTCTTTCTTTGTCATATCTGCTTGTGTTAGTGCTTCTGTCATCATGGTATGTTAGAGAAGGAGTAGGTAGGGAATAGGTCATGGCTTAAGTGCCACACAATCTACATTCTTCTTATAGGGCTTTAGTAGATTTTCTTGAATAGATGTTTCTTTATTTAATGTATGTTTTTAGGACAATCTCCAGAGATTTTATTTATAAAAAATAATAGTTTGCACCAGTAATGGCTGTTTCATGACCTGTGTGTTGATGCTGCTATTCTAGAAGTTACCCCTGTTATCTTCCCTAAAACTCACCAATATCTTGAGGTCTATTTAGACTATATATCATAATTTATCACATAGGCAGATATCCACAGATACTTCTTTTATAAAAATTTGGAAGAAACCTATATATGTCAGTTATACTTTCCCAACATTACTTTTTGGCCTACATTGTAGTTTTGAGTTTTATGTATAAGCTTTAATTAGTTTCAAATTAATTAACTGAAATATAGTTTGTTTACTGTTTTATACTGTATAATTTTACTACAATGTATTCATTTTGTGTGAACCACAAATCTTTAACTCAGAGTTCTAGGGCATACATCTAGGTAGATTACCAATGATTTGCACTTTATTTGCATTTCTGTGGTTATTAGTGATATGAAGCATTTTTTTAAATGTGTTTGTTGGTCACTTGTATGTGTTCTTTTAAGAAGTCTCTGTTTATGTCTTTTGACTATTTTTAATGGGGTCATTTGTTTTTTGCTTGTTCAATTGTTTAAGTTTCTTATAGATTCCGAATATCAGACCTTTGCCAGATGCATAGTTTGCAAATATTTTCTTCCATTTTGTAGGTTACCTGTTTATACTGTTAATAGTTTCTTTTACTGTGCAGAAGCTCTTTAGTTTAATTAGGACCAATTTGTCAATTTTTGTTTTTGTTCCAATTGCTTTTGAGGTCTTAGTCATCAATTCTTTCCAAAGTCTAGAATGATGTTTTCTATTTTTCTTCTAGGATTCTTATAGTTTGTTGTCATATATTGAAATCTTCAATTTATCTTGAGTTAGTTTTCCATATGGTGAAAGATATGGGTCCAATTTCATTCTTCTGCATGTCTTGCCCACTATCCCATCATCATTTATTGAATAAGGAATCCTTTTCCTATTGCCTATTTTTGTCAACTTCATTGAGGATCATAAGGCTGTAGGTGTGTGGTTTTCTATGTGCATGTTCTGTTCTGTTCCATTGGTCTATGTTTGTTTTTGTTCCAGTATCATACTGTTTTGGTTAATTGTAGCCTGATAGTATAGTTTGAAGTTGATTAATTGATGCCTCTGACTTTGTTCTTTAAGCTTATGATAGCTTTGACTATTTGAGCTTATTTTTGGTTCTATATGAAGTTTAGCACAGATTTTTTTCCAATTCTTTGAAGAATGTTGCTGATAGTCTAATGAAAGCAGCATGGAATCTATAGATTGCTTTGGGCAGTATGACCATTTTAGTGATACTGATTCATTCAATCCATGAGCATGGAATATTTTTCCCTTTGTGTCTTGTATGATTTTTTAAGCAGTATTTTGTATTTCTCCTTGCAGAAATCTTTCACTTCATTGGTTCGATGTATACCTAGATATTTTATATTTATTGTGTGTAGACTTTGTTTTCAAAGGTGTTTTTTTTTTCCCCTTCTATGCACCCAGTCTTCTAATCAAGGAGAAAGAGAAAAGAACTTAAAGTGAAAAAATTATGTCAGCTGAGCCTGTTACCTTTAAAAGTTTTTTTTTTTTTCCTGAAATACCAGTAATCAATTCAAAACAATTTTGATTTTATAGGATAAAATGGAAAAGATAGAATTTAATGATTATATTATCTAATATAAAGCAGATATAATAGTATACATTTTTATTTGTCTCAAATACACTAAAGTTATTAATAGATCTGTTTATGCCAATGTACTTATGTAAAAAATATACAGAGAATGTAAAGAGAATTAAGCCATTATTTTTAATCAACAAGATTAAGTTGTAATAATTTTCTAACCAAATTTTAAGAACCTATTTCTATAATGGGGAGATTTAAAAAAAAGACTCAGTAAATATGTCAGAGGCTTCCTAAGAACAGTTTCTGTCACACTCTAAATGTATATAATGCGTAAATCTAATTTTTGTTTCCCATGAGGAATAAGTAATATCAAGTTGATATTTAGCTGCTATAAAGTCAAAGGACAAATATTTCCAGTTATTATAGAGGTAATTATATATATTCAAAAATAATTGAGAAAGAAATGCTATATAATCTTTTATGTCTGAGTGTCATACAGGACTGTTCGTGGGTTTTTTTTTTTTTTTTTTTTTTCCTGGAAGAAGGTAGGATAAATGCCACTCTAAGAGGACTAACTAAAGGTAATTAATTCTGATTTATCTGAAAAAAACTAAATATTCGTTATTTTCACCATGTATATATGTGGAAGATAGCTGCAAGCAGATTGCTTTGAAGTAAAAAATGTTATCATTTAAAAATTTAAATCCATTCATATTTCTACTCAAATCTGTATGAGGATGTAATTAAGTATCCACTCCCCACCTTCAATTTATGAAGCCTGAAAAAAATGTTAATAATATACTGCAGATGTCAGACATCTGGACTGAAATTTTTCTTGTGTGGTAGAATAATGCTCCCAGGTATTAAATATTTGCCTAACAGCAATTTCTGGTTTTGCTATTTAGGGACAAAAATATTGGCTTAGAATGATTATTATTAAAAGTGAACTCATTGAGTAATGTCATTCCTCTTCTCATTACATTTAAAATAAAGGCAAAGTCCTTTTCCATCATTTCAAAACTCTATGTGATCTGACTTCTGCTTACTTTGACTTTTTCTAGGACTATCTTTCTCTCACTGATGATGCTCCAGCTTCCACAACTTTCTTTTTACTACTTTAACAGGTCCTTGGAATCTTTGCACTGCCTGGAATGCTCTTTTTATATCTTTGCGTGGCGAACATTTTATCCTTCAGAGCTTGGCTAAAATACCATTTATGTCTGAGATACCTTCCTGCCACTCAATCTAAAATAGACACCCAAGAGTTGATCTTTATATCGTCTTTAACCCCTTGGTGATTTTTATGATTCTTTATTTTATTGTCTGCATGTGTCCCACTGACCTCCCCTCCAGAATTTAAGCTTTCTGAGAATAGAGGCTTTCTTGTCTCATTCATGTTCTTTCTCTAATACCAAAAAAAAAAAAAAAAAAAAAAAAAAATTATGTCTGCCATATAATACAGACTTCAAAAATGTTTACTGAAACAATATATCAATAAAACTTGACAGTAGAAAACAAACAGATGAACTTCAGCAGGAAATCTCAGATTATCAGCTTTAAAACCTTAGAGCTGAAAGTCCCTTAGAGATCAGAGTCTTGATTCGACGCATGGGGATATAATAAGCCTGAAAATGTATGCTTCTACCCAAGGTCACACACCAAAAAGGGCGGAAAACACATGTCTCTGTCATACAAATACTCTTCACTGTTCATTCTCTTAATATTAGCTGTGCCTGAATTCCTGCTCTAAAGAAATAATGTACCTAGTTTCATTGACCAGAAGACTAGACAAGTATTTAGAAATTTATTGAACTAATGATTTCTTTTCACAAATAATTTTATTGTGAGAAAAGAATAAAGTTTTAGAAATTAATAGATGGGAAAGACCAATATTTGTCTTGGTGACTATATTGAAAAAAAAAGGGACAAGATATAATTTAGTCCTTGAAAATGAGGTAGAATACATTACTTGGAACTAATAGAATACAGAACGCAAGGTATAAGGAACAGTGTTAACCAAAACTGACTTAAACATTTTGGGTAGGTGGTGAATTTCAAATGGTTGTTTTTAATCAGATAATGGGAGCGTTCCAGGCAGCTAAAACTTATTTAGATGAAAACATAATAGAAGCAAAATAATTAATTTATAAAGGAAAAAGTTGAGACCTTTTTTTTTTCTCTCCCTATATAACAGTGCTTCTAAAAGTTGTGGGCTGTGCAGCATAGCTATGGATATTGTTCTAATAAATGTCTACTTCTGCCTCTAATGAATGTGAAAGTAATTTAGAAAAAGTTCCCCAGGTAGACTTTGATAACCCCTTGAGTTTTCCCTCCATAATGAAAAAGTTTCTTCTGTTGAATGTGCTTTCCTTAGAGCAAATGAACTAACATTTTATAAATTGGGTTTACATTTACAGAGAAGGACCTCCATGTTAAAGTTATTTGATTACTAAAGAGGGTAGGATATTATAAATAAAATATTTAAACAAGTTAACCCAAAGAAATACATTAAATATTCTTGATTATAAATGCAGAATTATAAATCTCAATGTTGAAAAAATTTCATATGTAATTTTAAATACACTAAAAAAACATTTACCAGTTGCCAACCTACGGGAAAATGTCAACCTTACAATTGGTATATCTACAGTTGCAATAAAGAATAATTCAAGATGTCCAACTATGGAAAATGGTATACAAGACCAAAAAGCCTTCTTTTTTTTTTTTTTTTTTTGGTCCTTAATTCTTTCCATTGTTCTTGTAGTTTGTAGTCTTTTTCTCCAGCGATAGAGATTAATAATTATCATGTATTTGAATGTATAAAGATGTTTATAGATGTTGTGATTTCCTAACATATCTCATGAAAATCTAGGTCACAGAGCCTTTCCTAGCTTTTAATTTTATGTATAAATAATGTTTTCTGGTATCTTTGTGGTCTGCCTTAGAGATCATAGGAGGAGATTTATAATACAGAAATTTGCTGAAAGGATAGGAATAGCAACTATTCACCTCCTATGGAAGTCATGATCTAAATGACCCAGTTTATTGCAATATTTTTCTTGTTTTCCTACTTATAATGATGCCTCAGAAAGACAGAGAGAGAAGACAGAGTAAAAGGGACTATCAGTTATCAATCACTGCATATAAAAAACTACTTCAAAAGTGAATAGTTTCATGCACAACAATTTATCCTTTTTTTTTTTTTTTTTTTTTTTGAGACAGATTTTCACTCTATTGCCCAGTCTGAAGTGCAGTGGCACAATCCCTGCTCACTACAACCTCCACCTCCCAAGTTCAAACAATTCTTGTGCCTCAGCCTCTCAGGTAGCTGAGACCAGAGGCATGCACCACCATACCTGGCTAATTTTTTTTTTTCTTTTTTTTTTTTTTGTATATTTTGTAGAAACAGAGTTTCCCTATGTTGGCCAGGCTGGTCTTGAACTTCTGGCCTCAAGTGATCTGCCTGCATCAGCCTCTCAAAGTGGTAGGATAACAGGTGTGAGCCCCCGCACCCAGTGAACAACTTAATTTGTTCTTCCGTCTGCTGTATAGACAAGACTCAGTGGGGATGTCTTGTATATGCTACACATCATGTTGATTGGAGAGATTTGACTGGGATAGAGTTTTGCAAAATGACTTCATCTACCTGTTTATTGGTTCCTTTGGTGTGACTAAGTTGTCTAGGACCTGGCTGGTCAGTCTCCCTCCCTCTCTTTCTTTCTTTTTTTTTTTTCTCTCTTTCTCTTTCTCTATAGGCCCAAACCATTAAAGTTCTCACTATATTCTCCCTTTCCAGCATAGTCATTGAACAATTTTACATGATAGCTCAGAACTTCAAAAAAGCAAAAGTGGAAGTTACTGGGCCTCATAAGCATATTTTCATTTCTGTCCCATTCTGTAGCTCAAAGCAAGTCTTGAGGCTAGCCCAGGTCAAGGGTAAAATAGACTCGATTTTTTGATAGAAATAATGGCATGTATGTTCAAGGATGCAAGGCGACATTAGTATCTATCTTTGCAAACCATCTACTATAGAAAGAAAGAAGAATGAAAATGAAGAGAAACGTAACAAAACGCAAACCTTGCAAAATGTTGCTTCTCCTTCAATGTTATTCTAGTTAATATCTCCTCTACTCATCAAGTTGTTCAGTTTGGGAGTCTTAATCTTTCTTATTATATCAAACCTTAACTGTACCTCACTAACTGTGTGTGTCTCACTTCCTTCTTCCCTGTATCCAATTCAAGCATGCTCCAGCCATCATCATTCTTCTGAAACTAGTTGTATATCTGTTTCTCCTCCTCCCTTCACTATATCCTTCATACTAGTACACTTTTGCAAAAAGAGTCATCTTTTTAAAACACAAAACTTCGGCCAGGCACGGTGGCTCATGCCTGTAATCCCAGCACTTTGGGAGGCCGAGGCGGATGGATCACGAGGTCAGCAGATCGAGATCATCCTCAATATATTTAGAACAAGATGTTATATACAATTCCAGAACAAAGAGAAACAATGGCTCCTGCTTTTCAGAAATTTTCAATATTGACAAGTTTATATGCAGGAGATTACAGAATTGAAAGATAACTTTTTAAAAGTTCATATGCTGGAATTTCCCCAAGACTTCTAGTACAGCTATTATTGAGGGGAATAAAAATATTCAGCAGTAATATCAGATGAGCAGGTCTCTTGTTGCTTTTTTTGTTTTAGTTTGTTTCTTTGTTTGAAAGAGAACTTTTTTGAAGGCCCTTGAAATACTTTGCAAATTGAATTTCAGAAAATATTTTATCAATTTATTTCCACGCAAGAAATGAGAAACCAACACTGATTTTTGTAATTTTTAATTCCTCTTGAGAAATTGAGTAAAAGTGGTATATTGTATTAGTTTGAACTCATTTACTTAATTTAAATGCTGCATTTTAAATTAATTTATTCAACAAATATTTACAGATTGCCTACTATGTTTCTATCACAGTGCAGGAACTCCAGATTTAATTGGAGAGGAGGTTACAAAACAGACATGGTTCTCGCTTTATAGAAATTTATATTCTAGATGGCAAAAAAAATTAAACTTGGGACCAAAGGGTTTCATAATAACAAATAATAATAAGTGTTGCACAGCATATAGAATAGTGACTTAATCTAATCAGAGGCTGAATGCAATTTTCCCTGTAATTTTATTTATTCTTGTTAATTTGTTATTTAAATTTATTCTTTTGTGAACTAGCTTTTCATTTCCTTTGCCTATTTTTCAATTGGGGTATTTGTCTTTTTCTAATTAAACATATTAAAGAAAATTTAAAGGAGATATAAATCCAGTGTAATGTCCCAACCAAAAGCAAAGACTAAACTATTTATTGTGAATTGCCTTCAGTTCAAGGCAAATATGTGCATTGTATAAGTATTTAGTTAATGGGATGATGCAATTTGAACCCTATTCTTTATCTTTAATAACAATCTGTAATTACTTAATTTGTTTATTTCTCAGTTGTCTCTATTTTCTGCTTTAGTAACAAGAATATAAGTACATATAACATTTTGTTCTTCATGTTTTTTCTGAATGTTTCATAATTTCTATATTTTTTTCCATCCATGAAACATATTAAAACAGGCTTATTAATATTTTTATGATGTCATTTTAGCATTGTAATATATATTTAAAGTATATTATTAAAAAATCAGATATAGAATTAAATTAATGGCAGGTGGGAAGTATAAGCCCTCTTAGAGAAGTATGGGTATGTTATGTTGGTTGCTAAGTTAGAAGTATGGCAGCTCAGAAGATGGTAAGTCAGGGATATTGCATGAATAATTTGGAATTCAAAGGGAATCCTGAAGACTTGGTAGAATAAGAACCTGCAACTATGTTGGAGCAGTACATAAGGTGGTAGTAGAAATTATTTTCTAAGCAGCAGGAGCCAATGAGTATGCATATTGTGAAGGAAAGGCATGGGGCACAGAGCAGAAGCTCTGAAATTCCAAAGTGACTGAAACATAGGATGAGGGAAGAACACTGAGATAAACGTTGGAAAAGAAAATTTGAGGACCACAGTTTGGCCTTGACCCAAGGTGGACAAGACCAACAGAGAGAAATCATCTTCTCATGGAAAGAATTGATCTTTGGAAATATAATTTATTAGACAATTATAAGTTTGAAATGGGAAAAGAGACTAAGGTTTAAAGACCAGCTGTTAGCTAATAAAATACTTCAATATCAAAGCTAGTGAGAAATTAAAACAGTGTGGTGGCAGATTGATAGAGGAGCTGTTAGGAAATAGAGGAATGGTTCTAGGCCTATTACTGAATACATGCAGATAGAGAAAGTAGGAATCAGAGATGAAGTCAGAATATCCACACTTGTTTTTTGGAAGATGATTCCAGTATCAGAGATGGTTTTATTATTGTTGCTTTTGCCATTGTTACAATATTAGCAAGAAAACAAAGCTGTAAGTAACCATGATGTGTAATTTATGTAATTTGAGCAATATTGAGCTTAAGACTGTGCTAAGAGAGCAGACATATGAGTTGAAATCAAGAATAAGTCATAGTCAAAGAATATATAAGCTCATAGCAAAAGCAATTTGTAGTATATTTAGATCTCTAAAATCAAGAAAGACAAAAGGATATCCTTGACCTTATTAATGTACCAGTGTGATTTAGGTGTAAATTTCCCAAATATTTCTGTCATCTGGGAAGATCATAAGCACAAGGCATAAAATATTTTCTTTAGGACGGGTGTGGGGGCTCACATGTGTAATCCCAGCACTTTGGGATAAAAGAAAAACAGGCAAAATTTAAATGTTAAGTTTACTTTTACTGACTTTTTTTTCCCCAAAGGAAAACAGCTTTGAGAAGTCTTGGACTCCTTCTCTAAAGGATACAGCAAGTAGTTTTAAAATCCACAAGATAAAGTAATCTTTATCTTGGCACTACTATTTGGGTGAGCTTAAGAATAAGGATGTTGGTCTTGTATCCAATACTCATGGCAGGAATGCCTAGATGGGAAATTCTAGCTTGATCTATAAGCAGCTAAATTCAATCAACTCCCTCACGTGACACCTTATCTGTAACAGTCATTATATATCCACAGATGATAATATATGTAAGCCAGACATAACGTTATGTTTATGGGAAGACACTGTATTACCAGAAAGGGTTCCAAGACTTTTGTTATTTGGGAGGGGAATGTTTATCTTTATTGTTTCTTTTTTAAAAATAGACACATAGTCCAGCAGAATAGAGAGCCCAGAAATAAATCCACATATCTACAGCCAACTAACTTTTAATAAAGGGGCCAAGAACACACATTAAGATAAGGATTCCATTTTCATCAAATGGTGCTGGAAACATTGAATATACACATGCAGAAGAATGACCTAGATTCCTACCTCTTACTAAATACAAACTCAACTCCAAGTGGATTGAAGACTTAAATGTAAGACCCTATACCATGAAACTACCAGAAGAAAACATAGTGTAAACACTTCATGACATTAATCTGGGCAATAAATTTTTTGATAAGATCTCAAAAGCACAGAGAGCAAAAGAAAAATTAGACAAATTAGACAAACAGATTACATCAAGTTAAGCTTCTACACAGAAAAAAAAAATCAGCAGTTGAAAAGACAACTTACAGAAGAGAAAACGATATTTTCAAACTACGCATCTGATCAGGGATTCATATTCAGAATTTATAAGAAATGCCAGCAATTTAATAGCAAACAAATAATCTAATTTAAAAATGGGCAAAATACCTGCATAGACATGTCTTAAAAGATTAAATACGAATGGTCAAGAGATGTACAAAAAAATGTTCAACATCACTAATCACAAGGGAAATATAAATCAAAGACACAATGAGATATCACCCACACATGTTAGAGGCACTATTATCAAAAATGTGAGGCTGGGCATGGTGGCTACGCCTGTAATCCCAGGGCTTTGGGAGATCGAAGCAGGTGGATCACTTGAGGTCAGGAGCTCAAGACCAGCCCGGCCAACATGGTGAAACCCCATCTCTACTAAAAATACAAAAAAAATTAACCCGGTGTGGTGGAGCATGCCTGTCATCCCAGCTACTCTGGAGGCTGAGGAAAGAGAATCACTTGAACCCAGGAGGCAGAGGTTTCAGTGAGCCGAGATCACAGCACTGCACTCCAGCCTAGGTGATGGAATGAGACTCCATCGCAAAAAAAAAAAAAAAAAAAAGAGAAAGTGATAAGTGGTGGCAAGGATGTGGAGAAAAGGAACCCCTGACACACTATTGGTGGAACCTAAATTAGTGTAGCCATTATAGAAAACAGTATAGAGGTTCAGCAACATAAGCCAGACACAGAAAGACAAATATTGTATGATCTCACTCGTATGCGGAATCTAAAAATAAATTAACTCGTAAAAGTGGAGAATAGAAAAGTCATCACCAGAAGCTGGGGTGGGGGGAAATTGTGGGGTTAGGAAGAGGTTGGTCATTGGCTAAAAAGTTACAGTTAGGTAAGAGGAGTAAGTTCTAGTATTCTATTGCACGGTAGAGTAATCATAGATAACAATAATTTATTACATATTTCAAAATAGATATGAGAGATGATTCTGAATGTTATCACCTCAAATAAATGATAAATATTGAAGTGACGGTTTACTAATTACTCTGACTTGATCATTACATAATGTATACATGTATCAAAACATCACTGTGTACCCCATAAATATGTATAATTGTTACTGGTGCATTCTAAATAAAATAAAACTTTAAAAAGAGTGTAAATAAACAACAAATAATTAAAGACATGAAATACTCTCAAATGAACTAACAAACATACAATTGGGATTGCAGAAGGAGAGAAATGAAAGCGAATGAATAGAAACAATATTTGAAGAGATAATTAACAAAAGAGGTTAATCCAATAATCCAAGAAGGTCAGCAAACTCCCAGACAACAACACGTAAGCAAATAACTCTCACATTTTGGTAACTAAAGACAAATAACAAAAAAAGTCTTACACACAGCCAGAGAAAAGAAAAGATACCATACTTTCAAAGAGACAACAGTAAAAGTAATGACTACAGAACAAGAGGAAAAAAAGAAATTCTGAAGATAAAATAATGCCGTGTATAATAGATTGCTAAGGTTGCTATTACAAAACAGCACAGACTGGAGGGCTCCAACAACAGCAATTTATTTTCCCACAGTTCTGGAGGCTAGGACTCCACGATCCAGGTGTCAGCACGCTTGTTTTCTCTGAGGCTGCTTTCCTTAGCTTACAAATGGCCACCTTCTGTTTGTACTCACATGGCCTTTCCTCTGTGTGGGTGCATCCCTTGCTGTCTCCTTTTCTTAAAAGAACACCAGTCCTACTGGATTAGGGTCCCACATTAATGACTTGGTTTAACTTTATTAATAATTACCTCTTTAAAGACCCTATCTCCAAATATACTCACGTTGTAAGTGACTGAGGATTAGGCCTTCACCACATAAATTTGAAGGAGACTCAGTTCAGCCCATAATACCCATCTTTAAAGTGGCAAAAGAAAATACACTTCAACATAGAATTCTATATCTAATAAAAAAAATCCGGCAAAAACACATGTAGGAAAACACATGTTCAGACAAAAATAGGAGAAATTTTCTTCAGTAGATCTATAAGAATGGAAAATCTAAAGGGAATTCTTTAAGGAGTAGAAAAATGATTCCAAAAGAAAATGCAAAGGAAAGTGAAAAACATCAGAAAAAATAAATACGAAATAAAAAGAAACAAACATTGATTTTATAAAACACAGTGTAATTTGAAGTATATACAGAACTGAAATTAAAGGCAATCATAGGAAAAACAGCTAAGGAGTTTCAAAGTTTCTATAATTCTAGCTGCATTAAGAACATGTCAAAGACAAAATTTACGTTAGATTTTAAAAAGTAAAAGATGCATGTTGTAATCTCTGAGAATGGTAGGAGAATATATATTTAACCAGTCAATGAAAGGAAGATATGGAATAATACAAATATAAAATTAATTGAAAGAAGTACATAAAGGAGAGAAAAGCAGCATAAAATTGATTAATAAACCCAATTTGGTAGTAACTATATTAAATATAAATAAGCTGGCTGTTTCAAATAAAGTATAGCTGCCAAAATGAATTGAGCAAAACATATTATAAGGGATACTCTTTATATGTATGTAATATATATTATGGATAATGTATATTTTATATAATATATGTCATCTATCTACCTTAAAAATGAAAAGTTAAAGAATAGAAAAAACATGTATACAAACACTACCTGATAAGAAGATGGTATAACAAAACAAATGTCAGACAAAGGAGACTTTACTGGAAGAAGCAGTACTAGAGGTAAAGAAGGATTCTCTATAATGTATCAATATAACATTAATATAATGCCATCAATATAACATTAATATATAGTAATCTTAAATGTATATACATACAGAAATATAGTTTGAAGGCATTTAAATTAACTGTTAACATAACAGAAAGGGAAAATATAAGAACTGACCAGCATAAAGGGAAATAAGACACTTTTCTCCATAACTGAGAAAATACAGACAAAATGGCAATGAAGATGTGAAATATCTGAGTAACACAATTGACAAACCCAACCTAACTCACTTACATACTACGTAGTTATAAAGTCTTGAAACATATGTAAATCTGAGGGAAGGAGAGGGTTTGAAGAAAGATCTTTCCATGCTGGTAATAAAATATTTCCAAATCTGGAGGCTGGTTATATGGATACTCTGAACTTTCTCTGTGTGTGTGTGTGTGTGTGTGTATTTGTGTGTGTGTATGTATACATATAAATGTATATTATTATTTGTTGTATTTTAGTATTTATATGATTATATTTATATAATTTTATTATTTTATTTATAGTATTATAAATGTACATTATATATAGTGTTTATGTACAAATTTATGTTTTATAATATAAAATATATAATACAATATATAATATATTGTATGTTATTATATTATATTATATATTATACATTATATAATATATAACATATATTAATATAATGCCATCACTATAACATTGATATATAATAGTCTTAAATGTATATACATACAAAATATGGTTTGAAGATATTTAAATTAACTGTTAACAGAATATATATAACATATATATTTATTATATATAACATATATATGTATATAAATAGAGTCAATGTAAATACAACAATTCATAGAGACTTCCATGAAATCTACTTTAAAAACTATTCCTAACCACAGAACAAACTCTTTCTGGTCCATGTTTGGTGACTTTCCTTTATTTGAAAATGTATTGATTTAACTCTATGAAAGCACTTAAGGGTCACACAATTACTCCTAATTTATAAAAGTTATTTATTCCCGTGGTGGTAGAATTGCATTCTTCATACATTATGCTACCCTCTTATCAACAGTTCCTCTGTAACACCCCGTTCCCCATTCTAACGTGAAAGATAATGAATAGAAAACGCTGATGTTTTCTAAACCAGTCACATATATTGCCTAATTATGAGAAAAAATGGAAGTGGGCTGTAATCCAAATTTTTCTGTGAGAAAACAGATTCAGAAGACACAGTTAACTCATTTTAAGGTAATGAAGTTGTAAAAGCCGTACTGGGACACAAAGCTACTTCACCCTTTCCATTTAACTTTACTTTGAATATGATAAAGTCATTGAGCTTCTGAATTAATGATTAATAATGGCTTACTAGCTATTAACATCTAGTGTAGGTAAAGTTCATATATCAAAAGGAATGTTTAGTACTAGACTGAAGATACAAATGGCATGATAATGACAGGAACTGATTTAGGACTTGTGAGTTAAATTCTAAATCCAGGCCAGGTGCAGTGGCTCATGCCTGTAACCCCAGCACTTTGGGAGTAATTGAAGAAGGACGGTAGATTTGACCCAGGAGTTCAAGACAAGCCTGGGCAGCATGGCAATACCCCATCTCTACAAAAAGTCTTAAAAATTAGCCGGGCATGGTGGTGTATGCCTGTGGTTTCAGCTACTCCGGAGGCTGAGGTGGAGAGATCATCTGAGCCCAGGAGGTGTGGAGGCTTCAGGAAGACGTGGTGACATCAATACTTTCCAGCTTGGAGGACAGAGCAAGACCCTTTCTCCTAAGTAAATAAATAAATAAAATAAAGAATGTCTTTCAGCACCCTGAGGTTGTTATCTCCAAACATCTGGGAATTCTACCTACCTATATACACAGTTAGCTTGGTCTTCTATGAATTTATGCTATGCAATACCTTTGAAGCATAGCTTAATTGGTTGTAAGCCTCAACTACACACACACACATACTAACTTCCTCATAGATTAAGTTAATGCAATTTCTTGACTCTTATTTTTAATGAGAGAAGCTACTTATAAATAAGCTATTAGGTGAGTTATTAAGACATAGTATCATTTATTACTCAAATTAAATTCAGGGTGTTATTAAGGTTTCATGAAAATTGGAATTCTGTATTCTATTAAGAAATTTGGCTTCTAAGAATCCCAATAATTTTGCAAGGCTCCTATAGATAATTGGGATTTATATATTTTTTTCTGTAGGAAATGTTACCTGTGGGTCATCAGAGTTATTTTGAGTTTGTACTATTCTTGAATTAATTAAATACTCTTGATGTTTCTTCATCATTATGAAACTAAGCTGTTGTGGATATTTTTCTTAACCTTTTTTTGGGCAGCATATTTATGTCAATGATACATTTATGTTTAGCAGTTAGAGTGTGAATCACCCATAAACCTATTGTTAAGAGACAGGATGTATAGCGACTGAAAATCTATTTCCGTACTGGTGGTTTGCCTGTGATTTCATTTTATTTAATCTATTGCGATATATTAGGTTGGTGCAAAAATAATTGCAGTTTTTGCCATTAAAAGCGACGATAAAACCACAATTATTTTTGCACCAAATTAGTACTATCAAAATAATAATAATAACTGTATGAATATAAATACAAAGCAAAAATAAGAGGCTTAATTCTTGGTTTCATGAAAGAACTGTATATATGCAAAGTGACTCACAAATGCTGAAGTAACTGAGAAATCAAAGCAGACAAATCCAGTTTGTTGGTAAAGTGTTTTGTTGGGGGAATTTACAGAGAGAAGCATGGTCTTAGGCGACAGCAAGACGAACAAGTCTCCACCCCATTACTTCCATACCCAGGGCTTCTATACCATAGGGAAAGGGCATAGGCTCTCCAGCAAGACAATTAAAGGCAAACTTCCAGAATAAACAAGCATGCTGTATGCATCATAGCCTATAATTTGTGCAGTAACATCAAGGGTGAGATAGTCTTACCCTAAGGACAGTAAATACAGTAGAAATTAGGAGGCATTCCTGGGACTGGGCCTAATCAGAAGTCAACATGGCAGATTAGCATCTAAGATGGATCCACTTTTGTCTCCTCAATTCTCCATGTTGAAAATAAAGAAAAATTTCTCTCTTCTCCTTTTTCTTAGAGCACTTACTTTAGAAAACTTGTAATTACATAAGTACTTTCTCCCCTCTTTGAGATGTATGTAAATGCTTTTGAAAACTAGATAGGCTTTTATGACCTAGGCAAGTCTCTCTCAACAATATGGGAGGTACCTCCTTGAAATGCCAACATCAAGAGAAACAGCAGCCCTATATCCTAGTTATTATAAGAGGGTAGGAGCCTTACTTTAGTAGGTGCCTTACTCCAAGTTACAAAATTACATTTTTTTCATAAAAATATAAAAGTGTGTTTTTTCATTGAGTACCATCAATTAGCTAACACCAGTCACCCCAGTTACCAGGTATGTTAGTCTGTTTTGCATTGCTATAAAAGAATACCTGAGGCTGGAGTAATTGATAAAGAAGAGATTTATTTGGCTCACAGTACTGCAGGCAATATAGGAAGCATGGCACTGGCATCTGTTTTTGATGAGGGCTGCAGGAAGCTTTCACTCATGGTGAAAGATACAGGCAGCTTGTGTTTCATGTGGTGAAAGAAGGAGCAAGGGAGAGAAAAGCAGATTCCAGGCTCCTTTTCAACCATCAGATTTCTCTGTAACTAATAGGGTGAGGACTCACTCATCATGAGAACTCACTCATCACTGCAAGGACAGCACCAAGTCAGGGCATTCCTGAGGGATCCACAACCATAATCCAGACACCTCCCACCAAGCCCCACCTCCATCACTGGGAGTTACATTTCAACTTGAGATGTGAAAGAGACAAATATCCAAACCATATCACCAGGTGAATCTAGACTGAATCATGTGTGACGAATGGTGCTATCAAATTTTCTTGGGGATTATCTATCGTTTATCTTTAAAGTATGTATGTAATGGGTTGCATTTGTTTGACTATATAAAAGGGTGAAATTTCTTTCTGTTTTTGCAGACTCTCAGTGGATTGCCTGTGATGTGTATTATATTCATGTTCAGTGTTTATTCAACAATAAAATTGTTCTCATTTTTTACTACATTTATGGACATTTGGTGGGGGGGAGTTGGGAGAAGAGTTTTGTAATTGTATTTTCCCAAACAACTCTCTAGATTATTTTTAAATGTATAGTGTTTTGCAAAAATGAATAAGTAGATGGGCTGCCAGGTCTTTTATCCTACCTACTTTGAACCAGTCAATTTGAGAACTGAGGTGTTCTCAGTCCTTGCCTCCCCAGTTTACCCATATATTTCTCTTCTCTATCTTTACAAATATCCTCCTTTTTCCAACATTACCTATAGAATCTTTGCAGTGACCCAAAGTTTTGCTGAAAGCACTAGGGAGAGACTTTAATAAAATAGAAGGAACTTTCGATGTGCTGTGTTCTATTTAGCTATGACAGATTCCTTTTAGCTTTTCCTTTGACTTTAAGTTATTGCATAAATCATTCTTACAAAAATCATACAAATACAGGTGTTTAAATGACAGCCTATGGCTTATACCCTGTTAAGAGATTCATTTTGTTCATAGGTTGGTAAGAAGAGAATAAAAAAAACTATTTTAAATATTTTGATGAAAGTCAAATGAAAAGGTAGGATTTGATTTTCAATTTTTTATTGCCTAACAAACCCTTTTTTGGTAATGGATCTATTTTAAAAATGAGTTCTGTGACCATTATGTGCCACTATCATTGTTGCAGCAGACTGAGTCTCCTCTAAAAGTGGAATTAACTTAAACTATGAATATTTTAATACAAAGTTCTCTCTTGACTCATTTAAGCAGTACAATTGGCATTTTTAGCAAAACTATTTTATTTCGTATGTATTTCTTATCTTGCTCAATGACCATTCTCATTTGGTGTGTCCTTGAATTAATTCAAAGGAAAGCAGTCTTCTTTCACAATGAAGTTTCATATTTCCTCTAACTTGATCAGTTCTTTTGAGTGCCTACTGTATGTCAGGTGTCATCCTAGACACTGAGAAAATGGTATGAAATAAAACAAACTTTTATTTTACTGGTTAAAAAAAATAGGTGGTTTATAGTGAGTTATTACTATTTGGAAGAAAGGCCCCAGCAGTGAACTGTTCTAACAATGAACAACTGGCAAAGGAGTATTGCTGTCCTTCATCCTTCCTCATTAAATATTTGGTTTTTGAAGATGATATGTATACAGCAGTCCCCCATAATCTGCAGTTTCAGTTATGCAAGTCAGTTGCTGTTCAAAAGCAAGTGAATTCAGTACCATATTTTGACAGATAGAGATTATATTCTCATAACTTTTATTACAGTAGATTGTTGTTTATTTTATTATTAGTTATTGTTGTTAATCTATTACTGTGCCTAATTTATAAATTAGAATTTATTGTAGGTTCGTATGTATAGGAGAAAACAAAGTATACATAGAGTCTGGTTTTACTTGTGGTTTCAGGGATTTACTAGGAGTCTTGGAATATATCCCCTGCAGATAAGGGGATACTACTTTATTATTTTGTTATGGTTGCCATAACAAAATACTGCAGACTGAGTGGCTTACACAGCAGAAATTTACTTTCTCACAGTTTTGGAGGTTGGAAATCCAAGATCGAGATGTGGACAAGTTTGATTCTCCCTGCCTTGCAGGTGGCCACTTTCTCACTGTGTCCTCAAAGGCTCTTTCCTATGTGCCCTGCAAATCCTGTTGCCTCCCTGTATGTCATTTCTTCTTATATGGATACCAGTCGGGTTTAATTAAAGCCTACCCTAAAGGCCTTATTTTAACATAGTTATCTCTTTAAATGACCTATCCTAAAATAATTTACATTCTGGGGAACTGGGAATTACTAATAGTACTGGGGGTTAGGGCTTCAACATATGGATTACGCGGAGCGGGGAGGGCCTGCATATATGCACAAATCAATGACTTTCCATATAAATATCAAATATTCTGCATAGGTGAGTATTTTAATTGGATCAATTAAATATTTTTGAAGCTATTGAAAATGTATTTGTGTTATTAGTAAAGTATACATCTTTAATGTATATTTAAAACATAGAGACTCATATTACACAAGATTGTTAAAACATTGTGCTGTCCAACAAGGACAACACTAAACGCATCACATTTTCAGAAGATTGTATAAGTAACTGAAGGCAAAGATAACTTTTTCTATAAGATGTCAACAACTGATAGTAGAAATTACAACAATGTTTTAAAAATAGTCCATTTACAATCCACTCATTATTTCCTCCAGGGAGGGAAATCTGCACACCTTCTCCCTGCCGGCTCATGTTCTGGTGTAACGTGTTCAGTGCTGAAATTCTTGCAAGCCTGTTGTGAAAAACCCTAGAGGAAAGCAAGTTGCACTAATCCTAATGTATTATATGTATTCTGGTTTTCAAGATACCAAAGCATGGCATGTGTCTTGGAAAGGGATTGCATTGTAACCTAGCATGCACCCAAATTATACATTGCTTTCTTGTTGTTCGGCCTTTAAGCCAACTTGAGATGTTGCAGGATGTGCATTGGTGCTGCTTGCTTCAATTGAGTATCAGGGGCATCATATAAATAAATTACAAGTGGGTACCTAGTGTTTGTACCGATTTTCCATTGCCTACTATCTGAAGGAAATAATAGAAACATGTGCTCCCAAGTCTATTGCTCAATATATTCACATAGTGAAGTTAAAATGTTTGGTTAGAAAATCAATATTGTTATACTAAGCATCAAGTACAGTAAACTAGGAGAATTGTAAGAAGCTGTGAACTCACTTAAAATCAATGTGTATTTAAACCAGGGAGTAACAAAATAGATAAAAGTACAACTCTGAACAGTAACCTAGGAAGAGTTAACCAGCATCCCAGCTTCTACCACTGCAGGGATAATCAAAGAAACACACAAACAAATAATAAGAGCATATAATATTTGAGGTAGCATTAAGATTCATCTGTAGTAAATTTAAGGACATTGACTGCTATGCAGTATTGGCAACTATATTAAGAATCCTCTGTGCAGTGAATACAATACCGAGCACAGAAAAAAAAAATGAGAACGTAGATCTAGAACTCTACTTTGCGTAAGTAACAAAATTTAAATAAAAGGTGAAAAAATACTATTGCCTATCAGCTCCTCTTGAAACTTTGGAAATATGGCATATAAGAGAGTCCCAAGAAAATTAAACTTTTAAATAAACACACCATGACTGGTAGCACAAATATGCTAAATGGCTTGAGTGTGTGACTAGACAGCAATCCAATGGCATGTATAACGTATTTATTGTAGTAATGTGTTGCTTACAATAAAGTACGCCAGGAATAACATCCAGGTAAAACAAGAAGTTCCAGAGCTCATCTAAAGTTCGTTACTAGAAAATGGTCAATGACTAATCCAAGTTCTATTAAAAAAATGGGGCAAGGTGAGTTAGCTTAAGGATGCACACTTTGAATCGAGTCATCAAGGTTCAGATAATGATTCGGACACCACTTATATTCTGTGATATTAGGAAATTATTCAACCTCCTTGTGCCTTAATATTTTCTTCTGCCATAGAGTCTCTGAGTGAATTAAAAAGTGTAATCTATGTGGATAACATAGATGATCACATTGCAAGGCATTGCAATTCTTATTATCATTGCAGGAAAGATAGTCTCTAATTGGAAATGGGTGTGAAATTTTACCTTGGTAGTCATTTTCTCAGAGAGACGCTGTCTAATCCTGCTGTCTAAATGATCTTCAATTTTGTTACATCTTCTTCAGTCCGTTACTCAAGTTCTTCACAATATTTATACATTTGTCCCTTCAGATTATTTGTGTTATTTTTCTTTTTTGGGGGAAAAAGTTGTCTTTCCTTACTTCTTCCCTCCCCTCCCTCCTTCTCTCCCTCCTCTCTCTCTCCCTTTCTCCCTCTCTCCCTCCCTCCCCCTTTCCTTCCATCCTTCCCCCCTTCCTTCCTTCTTTTCTTCCTTCCTTCCTTGTTTTCTTCAATTCATCCTTTCTTCATTTTATCTTTCCTTCATATCTTCCTTTCTCTCTCTCTTTCTTTCTTTCTCTCTCTCTTCCTTCCTTCCTTTCTTTCTTTCTTTTTCTTTCTTTCTTTCTCTTTCTTTCTTTCTTTCTCTTTCTTTCTTTCTTTCTTTCTTTCTTTCTTTCTTTCTTTCTTTCTTTCTTTCTTTCTTTCTTTCTTTCTTTCTTTCTCTTTCTCTCTCTCTCTCTCTTTCTTTCCTTCAATTTTTTTCTTCCTTAAAGAGTAAGCAAAATAATTTGGGTAAGCACTGAACAAACATTGTTTCTAGCTCTTTTCAGGAAGCCTGCCATATAGTAAAGTGCTCAAAAAATGCTAGATCAATTAATCAAACAATGCAAGATGTGCTAGATAATGGACGTTGTGTACATATATGTATCAACAAGATCACCCCTATTTTGAAATTGATGTATTGGATTGGCTTCACTTCATGTCAGCACACTTTCCCCAGGTAACAGCTATTATTCTTTATATATTTACACACCCGTGTGTGTGTGTGTGTATGTGTTCTAAGAGACAGATTCTGCAATGTACTCCAGGCTAGTCTCCCACTCCTGGCCTCAAGCAATCCTCCTGTCTCAGACTCCGAAAGTGCTGGGATTACAGGTGTGAGTCACTGCATGTGGCTAGCTATTCTTATTTTATTGCAATGTGTAATCAAATAAGAGGTAGCAATGTTTTCATTTGACATTCTTCACAAATAGTAGATCATTAGCAGTTATCTACTCTTTTTTTGTACCCGCAATATTTGTGCTTCTGATTTATAATTCACTAGCCCTAAAGGAAAAACAAAAAAACAATTTGTAATTTTGTTGAATTTGTTAATGTTGGCCACATGTGCAGTATGTGAATGTTGCTTACCAGCTTTGTGTCATTTTTCTAACAAAGTAATTCTCCTGCAGATATGCCTATTTTGTTCCCAGTGGAAAGTATTATTAAGTGAAAGACAAAACTTTAACACGTATAGAAGATAAAATAAAACAGTGGTGAATAAATTATGGACCTTGAACAAAATCCTGTCTACCACCTGTTTTTGAATGGCCTTTGAGTTAAACAAAGTGTTTACATTTTTAAATGCTTGAAGACATGTAGCCAAAATGCATATGGAAAGAGTTCAATATCACTGGTCAGTAGAGAAATGCAAACCAGAACCACAATGAGATATCATTCTCACACCAGTCAGAATGTCTGTTATTAAAAACTCAAAAAATAGCAGACGCTGGCAAGGTTGTGGAGAAAAGGGAACACTCACAAACTGTTGGTCTGAGTGCAAATTCTTTTTTTTTTTTTTTTTTTTGTGAGTTTCCTGCTTTTTTTTATTTTATTTTTTTGTTTTGTTTATTTTTTTTAAATTTTTTATTATTATTATACTTTAAGTTCTAGGATACATGTGCATAACGTGCAGGTTTGTTACATATGTATACCTGTGACATGTTGGTGTGCTGCACCCATCAACTCGTCAGCACCCATCAACTCGTCATTTACATCAGGTATAACTCCCAATGCAATCCCTCCCCCCTCCCCCCTCCCCTGATAGGCCCTGGTGTGTGATGTTCCCCTTCCCGAGTCCAAGTGATCTCATTGTTCAGTTCCCACCTATGAGTGAGAACATGCGGTGTTTGGTTTTCTGTTCTTGTGATAGTTTGCTAAGAATGATGGTTTCCAGCTGCATCCATGTCCCTAC
Source organism: Macaca fascicularis (assembly GCF_037993035.2). NCBI lineage: Eukaryota > Metazoa > Chordata > Mammalia > Primates > Cercopithecidae > Macaca > Macaca fascicularis. The sequence continues at coordinate 53,125,971 of NC_088390.1, forward strand.
AAAGGCCACAAACTCATCCTTTTTTATGGCTGCATAGTATTCCATGGTATATATGTGCCACATTTTCTTAATCCAGTCTGTCACTGATGGACATTTGGGTTGATTCCAAGTCTTTGCTATTGTGAATAGTGCCGCAATGAACATACGTGTGCATGTGTCTTTATAGCAGCATGATTTATAATCCTTTGGGTATATACCCAGTAATGGGATGGCTGGGTCATATGGTACATCTAGTTTTAGATCCTTGAGGAATCACCATATTGTTTTCCATAATGGTTGAACTAGTTTACAGTCCCACCAACAGTGTAAAAGTGTTCCTATTTCTCCACATCCTCTCCAGCACATATTGTTTCCTGACTTTTTAATGATCGCCATTCTAACTGGTGTGAGATGGTATCTCATTGTGGTTTTGATTTGCATTTCTCTGATGGCCAGTGATGATGAGCATTTGTTTCATGTGTGTGTTGGCTGTATGAATGTCTTCATTTGAGAAATGTCTGTTCATATCCTTTGCCCACTTTTTGATGGGGTTGTTTGTTTTTTTCTTGTAAATTTGATTGAGTTCTTTAAACCATTGTGGAAAGCAGATGGCAATTCCTCAGAGAGCTAAAAGTGGAACTACCATTTGATCCAGCAATCCCATTACTGAGTATACACCCACAGGGGTATAAATCATTCTATGATAAAGACACATGGATACAAATGTTCACTGCACCACTATTCATAATAGCAAAGACATGGAGTTAACCTAAGTGCTTACCAATGACAGATTGGATAAAGAAAAGTGGTACATATGTACCATGGAATACTATGCAACCAGTAAAAAGAAGGAGATTATGACCTTTGCAGGAACATGGATGGAGCTGGAGGCCATTATTCTTAGCAAACCAAAGTGGAAACAGAGAACCAAATTCTGCATGTTCTAACCTATCAGTGGCAGTTACATGATGAAAACTCATGACCACAAAGAAGAGAACAACAGACACTGGGGTCTACGTGAGAGTGGAGTGTGGGAGGAAGAAAAGCAGCAGAAAAAATAACTATTAGGTACTAATACCCACCCACTACCTGGGTGGTGAAGTAAGCTGTATAAAAACCACCGTGACATGAGTTTTCCTATATAACAAACCTTCACATATACCTCTGGACCTAAAATAAAAGTAAAAAAAAAAAAGGTAAAATTTACCAAGTAATTGCAAAATAAGAATGATTTTAATTAAAAAACTTAATTTTAAAAATCTGCACCAATTGATTTATAAATGATTTCTGCATTGATAGTTACCATTTTTATTTTATTCTAGAACAAATTTATTTCTGTGAAATTCATCTTTAAATGGCTCTCATTTTCAGTAGAGTTTTAGAAATTTATAACACATAGATTTTGAAAATATTCTAATTTTTAAAATCACAGGAACTTAAAAGTGTAAGCAACATATTATGCTGTTTAATTTTAATATGAATAATGTATTTGTTCAAACTAGTTTTTTATCTTATGTGAAATGTTGTAATCAATCTTTTTCATTTTAATCCAAATACATTTTCCAAATAAGTTATTGTTCATTAATTTTACTGCAATACCTATCTTCTAAGTAAAGAGTTGTAAAGTCCAGAGACTCTTTTTCCTGAGAACAGTCTCATTAATTCTAATAGCAGTGACTTAAATATCTGGCTACCAAGGGATTTGATCTTTTATGCCAAAATTTCTCTCAATTTATTTCCACATTTACAAGCAACTAAAATGAATGTTTTTATCATTGCTTTGTCTTTGTGAGTCAAATCACTTTTGTTTCCTAAAATAACAATTTTATAACCCTGAGTTGTGTCAGTTTCTAAAGTTTATGGAAATAAAAAATTCCCTTTTATGAAAAAAAGAAAGAAAAATTTCAAAGGAAAATAATATTATGTGACACTTGAAAGCTATATGAAATTCAGATTTCATTATCCATATACACAGTTTTATTGCAACACAGCCATACTCATTTGTCTGCATATTGCCTGTGGCTAATTTTGAGCTACTTTAGCAGATTTGAGTAGTGGCAGCAGATATCATATGCCCCATAAAGCATAAAATATTTAATGTCTTTGGTACATAATCATCGAATAGTTAAAGAAATTTGTTGATCCCTCAGTTAATATATGATAATATGTAGGGGAGATGAGTACTGTAGGAAATGAGACTCTATAGAAGGTTAGAATATTTTACAGTTCATGAATTCAGGACCTTGGAAAGGTCTTGGACAGTCTAAGACGTGGAAATTACAAGGCAGAAACAAGTGCAGTGAAGATAGGACAAAAACAAGTGATAGTGACGTAAGTTTGTTCCTGTGTCAAAGACAAAATAATTGGGGACTGTAGAGTACTTCTAAATGGTAATTACATGAGCTCACCCCAACTCCACTGCTCTGGGTGTGTGTATCAATATGCTTTAAAAAACTGAATTTTTACATTTCTAGCTTTTGTACATTTTATATTCAGAACATAGCAAATTTATCATCGAAGGATAAGGAAACAGTGTGGCTACAATTCGAGAAAACTGTCAGGACTTAATTTCCTAAACATCAGTGTAACAATGAGTTCACAAAGTAGTCATTCGACATATTAAGAACTTCTATTTTTAATACTTATTAAATGCCAAAGTCTAAAAAATCACCACAAGTGTATCAAAATTGATACTCTTTAAAATATATGCTAATTTGTTTTACTAGAGTAATCATTTTGCTATTTATGTGTCCCATAACATCATGTTGTATACCTTAAATATGCAAAATAAAATTAATTTTAAAAAGATTTGTTAAAATAAATATAAGAGCTTATAGTGATTGTGACAATGGGTAACTCAAAATGATTAAAACCCATAATTATTTGGTTGAGACTCATAATTCTTTAGAGAACACCCATATATATGTGTGTGCATTTATTTCTCAAATATAATAACTTGTCTACATGTTTTTGTAATATTTGTGAAAGAAAGAAATAAAGGCTCAAGCTATTAAAAGCACAAAGGCAGAAATAACAAGACTATATAAATGGAAAGTTCACCAATTTTTCTCCTAAAATAACTTCTTTTACTACCCTAGCAAGTTTTTTGCCTTAAAGGAATTAATTTCTTCCATCGAAGAATCTCTCTCTCTGCCTTTTTTCTCTGTCTCTCTCAATTTCTTTCTCTATTTTTCCTCCCTTGCTCTTTCCAAGCATAAACTGACGAATTATTTTTGGAATAACATACGAGGTTTGTCACGTATCTTATTATAGAATTACAATAACTGAATCTAAAATTACTGAAGAAAGCCTCTACTTTACTTACGGTTTGAAGACTCACAAATCATCGTACAAAAAAGCACCAATTTAAATCATTGATCAAGCACTCTGTTCTACAGAGTGACAACATATGGATTGATATCTACTTCGAAAATGATTTGTGAGGTCTCGGAAAAATAATAAAGTAAAACAAAGACATGGCAATTATAAATTTAGTTCTTGCAATTCTGTAATTAGATTTAAATTTTATGGAATTAATGATGAAAATCAGTCAGCTAAAGAAGTGATTTTTAATCTTTCACAAAATCAAAATAACGCTTTTTACAAATGAAATTTTATACACATTCTGATACATGAAACAAATAAAAGAGGAAACGTTTTGGTTGAAATACATGAGTGTTTCCAGAGCATTGTCCCTGCTGTCAATCTAAGGCAAGTCTGCAGAATCTTAGGACTCTACTGTGTGTAACATGAAATCACAAAACTAAATCAATCCATTGTAATCCCATTTGTTATGTGGAAATATATTGTACAATAGCAAAAAAAAAAAAAAAAAAAAATGGCAGTGTTTATCTAGTTGATTATTTTTATTATCAGTCCTAAAACTTTGTATCCTTTTACTATAGATAATGTTCACCATTGAGATGGAAGTTACATACTTCTAAACTTTCCTATCCTACAGCTGGGGTCAGCAAACATTTTCTATAAATGACCAGATAGTAAATATTTTAGGGTTTTCAGTTTATGGAGTCTCTGTTACAACTACTCAGTTATGTCAAAGTAGTTCTAGAGATGCTATAGATTATAAATAAAAGAAAAAAGTGTCTGTGTTCCAATAAGAATCTGTCTCCAAAAATATACAATGAGACATGATGTCAGCAAGGGGCCTGTCCCTCAACTGAAACATCGAAAAATTAAGCAAAACTGTCTGAATCAATTTTTCCCAATGTCTGAAAAATATTCAAAGAGTATGCCCACACACTAAATGCTGAATCAAGGAAAAGACAACTTAAAAATGACAGGAAATCTTTGTGATGTTTTTACTTAACCTTGCCTCACCTACTTCCCTGGCAGTCTTGAAGACAGCAACCCACATTCCCAGTGTAGAACACTGGCCCTAGGTTATGATGTGAGTAAAGCACAAATTATTAAAAACTCTTGTGTTTAGATAGATTTCATAAAAAAAATAATAATAATTTGTGTTTGTCTGTTTTGACTTGTCTGAGGGTTACCTGAACGAATGGCCCGAGGTACTTGTTTTTGTTTCACAGAACTCAGAATTCTCTCGGTGCAGACCACAACCATGCAGAGGATATTTCTTCAAAACATTATAAAGCAATTGAACAATTCATTGCCAACTGCAGAAAAACATTACAGTCAAGGGAAACAACAGAAAAGCTGAAGCCTGGGAGGAAAAGCTGGAGAGAGTTTCTTTGGGAATTAGGGAGTTGAAAAGCGCTTTCATATACCAGAGAACACAGAAAGGAACACACGAAAACAGAGTAGGACACGTGCCCAGACAAGACAGAAGGCCCAAAGCTTTCACCTTGCACTGAGCCCTGGGTTCAGGGCAGCAGGACGTGAAGGCTTAGAGTTGAAAACGGCCAGATTAAGCATTAAAATGATGCATCAGGGGTGGAGCAAGATGGCCGAATAGGAACAGCTCTAGTCTCCAACTCCCAGTGCGAGCGACACAGAAGACCGGTGATTTCTGCATTTTCAACTGAGGTACTGGGTTCATCTCACTGGGGAGTGCCGGACGATCGGTGCTGGTCAGCTGCTGCAGCCCGACCAGCGAGAGCTGAAGCAGGGCGAGGCATTGCCTCACCTGGGAAGCGCAAGGGGGAAGGGAATCCCTTTTCCTAGCCAGGGGAACTGAAACACACAACACCTGGAAAATCGGGTAACTCCCACCCCAATACTGCGCTTTAAGCAAACAGGCACACCAGGAGATCATATCCCACACCTGGCCGGGAGGGTCCCACACCCACGGAGCCTCCCTCATTGCTAGCACAGCAGTCTGTGATCTACCGGCAAGGCAGCAGCGAGGCTGGGGGAGGGGCGCCCGCCATTGCTGAGGCTTAAGTAGGTAAACAAGGCTGCTGGGAAGCTCGAAGTGGGTGGAGCTCACAGCAGCTCAAGGAAACCTGCCTGTCTCTGTAGACTCCACCTCTGGGGACAGGGCAATAACAAACGCAGCCGAAACCTCTGCAGACGCAAACGACTCTGTCTGACAGCTTTGAAGAGAGCAGTGGATCTCCCAACACGGAGGTTGAGATCTGAGAAGGGACAGACTCCCTGCTCAAGTGGGTCCCTGACCCCTGAGTAGCCTAACGGGGAGACATCCCCCACTAGGGGCAGTCTGACACCCCACACCTCACAGGGTGGAGTACACCCCTGAGAGGAAGCTTCCAAAGCAAGAATCAGACAGGTACACTCGCTGTTCAGAAATATTCTATCTTCTGCAGCCTCTGCTGCTGATACCCAGGCAAACAGGGTCTGGAGTGGACCTCAAGCAATCTCCAACAGACCTACAGCTGAGGGTCCTGACTGTTAGAAGGAAAACTATCAAACAGGAAGGACACCTACACCAAAAGCCCATCAGTACATCACCATCATCAAAGACCAGACGCAGATAAAACCACAAAGATGGGGGAAAAGCAGGGCAGAAAAGCTGGAAATTCAAAAAATAAGAGCGCATCTCCCCCGGCAAAGGAGCGCAGCTCATCACCAGCAACGGATCAAAGCTGGATGGAGAATGACTTTGACGAGATGAGAGAAGAAGGCTTCAGTTCATCAAACTTCTCAGAGCTAAAGGAGGAATTACGTACCCAGCGCAAAGAAACTAAAAATCTTGAAAAAAAAGTGGAAGAATTGATGGCTAGAGTAATTAATGCAGAGAAGGTCATAAACGAAATGAAAGAGATGAAAACCATGACACGAGAAATACGTGACAAATGCACAAGCTTCAGTAACCAACTCGATCAACTGGAAGAAAGAGTATCTGCGATTGAGGATCAAATGAATGAAATGAAGCAAAAAGAGAAACCAAAAGAAAAAAGAAGAAAAAGAAATGAACAAAGCCTGCAAGAAGTATGGGATTATGTAAAAAGACCAAATCTACGTCTGATTGGGGTGCCTGAAAGTGAGGGGGAAAATGGAACCAAGTTGGAAAACACTCTTCAGGATATCATCCAGGAGAACTTCCCCAACCTAGTAGGGCAGGCCAACATTCAAATCCAGGAAATACAGAGAACGCCACAAAGATACTCCTCGAGAAGAGCAACTCCAAGACACATAATTGCCAGATTCACCAAAGTTGAAATGAAGGAAAAAATCTTAAGGGCAGCCAGAGAGAAAGATCGGGTTACCCACAAAGGGAAGCCCATCAGACTAACAGCAGATCTCTCGGCAGAAACTCTCCAAGCCAGAAGAGAGTGGGGGCCAATATTCAACATTCTTAAAGAAAAGAATTTTAAACCCAGAATTTCATATCCAGCCAAACTAAGTTTCATAAGTGAAGGAGAAATAAAATCCTTTACAGATAAGCAAATGCTTAGAGATTTTGTCACCACTAGGCCTGCCTTACAAGAGACCCTCAAGGAAGCACTCAACATGGAAAGGAACAACCGGAACCAGCCATTGCAAAAACATGCCAAAATGTAAAGACCATCGAGGCTAGGAAGAAACTGCATCAACTAACGAGCAAAATAACCACTTAATATCATAATGGCAGGATCAAGTTCACACATAACAATCTTAACCTTAAATGTAAATGGACTAAATGCTCCAATTAAAAGACACAGACTGGCAAACTGGATAAAGAGTCAAGACCCATCAGTCTGCTGTATTCAGGAGACCCATCTCACATGCAGAGACATACATAGGCTCAAAATAAAGGTATGGAGGAAGATTTACCAAGCAAATGGAGAACAAAAAAAAGCGGGGGTTGCAATACTAGTCTCTGATAAAACAGACTTTAAACCATCAAAGATCAAACGAGACAAAGAAGGCCATTACATAATGGTAAAGGGATCAATTCAACAGGAAGAGCTAACTATCCTAAATATATATGCACCCAATACAGGAGCATCCAGATTCATCAAGCAAGTCCTTAGAGACTTACAAAGAGACTTAGACTCCCATACAATAATAATGGGAGACTTCAACAATCCACTGTCAACATTAGACAGATCAACGAGACAGAAAGTTAACAAGGATATCCAGGAATTGAACTCATCTCTGCAGCAAGCAGACCTAATAGACATCTATAGAACTCTCCACCCCAAATCAACAGAATATACATTCTTCTCAGCACCACATCGTACTTACTCCAAAATCGACCACGTAATTGGAAGTAAAGCACTCCTCAGCAAATGCACAAGAACAGAAATTATAACAAACTGTCCCTCAGACCACAGTGCAATCAAACTAGAACTCAGGACTAAGAAACTCAATCAAAACCACTCAACTACATGGAAACTGAACAACCTGCTCCTGAATGACTACTGGGTACATAACGAAATGAAGGCAGAAATAAAGATGTTCTTTGAAACCAATGAGAACAAAGATACAACATACCAGAATCTCTGGCACACATTTAAAGCAGTGTGTAGAGGGAAATTTATAGCACTAAATGCCCACAAGAGAAAGCAGGAAAGATCTAAAATTGACACTCTAACATCACAATTAAAAGAACTAGAGAAGCAAGAGCAAACACATTCGAAAGCTAGAAGAAGGCTAGAAATAACTAAGATCAGAGCAGAACTGAAGGAGATAGAGACACAAAAAACTCTCCAAAAAATCAATGAATCCAGGAGTTGGTTTTTTGAAAAGATCAACAAAATTGACAGACCACTAGCAAGACTAATAAAGAAGAAAAGAGAGAAGAATCAAATCGACGCAATTAAAAATGATAAAGGGGATATCACCACCGACCCCGCAGAAATACAAACTACCATCAGAGAATACTATAAACACCTCTGCGCAAATAAACTGGAAAATCTAGAAGAAATGGATAATTTCCTGGACACTTTCACTCTTCCAAGACTAAACCAGGAAGAAGTTGAATCTCTGAATAGACCAATAGCAGGCTCTGAAATTGAGGCAATAATTAATAGCCTACCAACCAAAAAAAGTCCAGGACCAGATGGATTCACAGCTGAATTCTACCAGAAGTACAAGGAGGAATTGGTACCATTCCTTCTGAAACTATTCCAATCAATAGAAAAAGAGGGAATCCTCCCTAACTCATTTTATGAGGCCAACATCATCCTGATACCAAAGCCTGGCAGAGACACAACAAAAAAAGAGAATTTTAGACCAATATCCCTGATGAACATCGATGCAAAAATCCTCAATAAAATACTGGCAAACCGGATTCAGCAACACATCAAAAAGCTTATCCACCATGATCAAGTGGGCTTCATCCCTGGGATGCAAGGCTGGTTCAACATTCGCAAATCAATAAACATAATCCAGCATATAAACAGAACCAAAGACAAGAACCACATGATTATCTCAATAGATGCAGAAAAGGCTTTTGACAAAATTCAACAGCCCTTCATGCTAAAAACGCTCAATAAATTCGGTATTGATGGAACGTACCTCAAAATAATAAGAGCTATCTATGACAAACCCACAGCCAATATCATACTGAATTGGCAAAAACTGGAAAAATTCCCTTTGAAAACTGGCACAAGACAGGGATGCCCTCTCTCACCACTCCTATTCAACATAGTGTTGGAAGTTCTGGCTAGGGCAATTAGGCAAGAGAAAGAAATCAAGGGTATTCAGTTAGGAAAAGAAGAAGTCAAACTGTCCCTGTTTGCAGATGACATGATTGTATATTTAGAAAACCCCATTGTCTCAACCCAAAATCTCCTTAAGCTGATAAGCAACTTCAGCAAAGTCTCAGGATACAAAATTAATGTGCAAAAATCACAAGCATTCTTATACACCAGTAACAGACAAACAGAGAGCCAAATCAGGAATGAACTTCCATTCACAATTGCTTCAAAGAGAATCAAATACCTAGGAATCCAACTTACAAGGGATGTAAAGGACCTCTTCAAGGAGAACTACAAACCACTGCTCAGTGAAATCAAAGAGGACACAAACAAATGGAAGAACATACCATGCTCATGGATAGGAAGAATCAATATCGTGAAAATGGCAATACTGCCCAAGGTAATTTATAGATTCAATGCCAACCCCATCAAGCTACCAATGAGTTTCTTCACAGAATTGGAAAAAACTGCTTTAAAGTTCATATGGAACCAAAAAAGAGCCCGCATCTCCAAGACAATCCTAAGTCAAAAGAACAAAGCTGGAGGCATCACGCTACCTGACTTCAAACTATACTACAAGGCTACAGTAACCAAAACAGCATGGTACTGGTACCAAAACAGAGATATAGACCAATGGAACAGAACAGAGTCCTCAGAAATAATACCACACATCTACAGCCATCTGATCTTTGACAAACCTGAGAGAAACAAGAAATGGGGAAAGGATTCCCTATTTAATAAATGGTGCTGGGAAAATTGGCTAGCCATAAGTAGAAAGCTGAAACTGGATCCTTTCCTTACTCCTTATACGAAAATTAATTCAAGATGGATTCGAGACTTAAATGTTAGACCTAATACCATAAAAATCCTAGAGGAAAACCTAGGTAGTACCATTCAGGACATAGGCATAGGCAAAGACTTCATGTCTAAAACACCAAAAGCAACGGCAGCAAAAGCCAAAATTGACAAATGGGATCTCATTAAATTAAAGAGCTTCTGCACAGCAAAAGAAACTACCATCAGAGTGAACAGGCAACCTACAGAATGGGAGAAAATGTTTGCAATCTACTCATCTGACAAAGGGCTAATATCCAGAACCTACAAAGAACTCAAACAAATTTACAAGAAAAAAACAAACAACCCCATCAAAAAGTGGGCAAAGGATATGAACAGACATTTCTCAAAAGAAGACATTCATACAGCCAACAGACACATGAAAAAATGCTCATCATCACTGGCCATCAGAGAAATGCAAATCAAAACCACAATGAGATACCATCTCACACCAGTTACAATGGCGATCATTAAAAAGTCAGGAAACAACAGGTGCTGGAGAGGATGTGGAGAAATAGGAACACTTTTACACTGTTGGTGGGATTGTAAACTAGTTCAACCATTATGGAAAACAGTATGGCGATTCCTCAAGGATCTAGAACTAGATGTACCATATGACCCAGCCATCCCATTAATGGGTATATACCCAAAGGACTATAAATTATGCTGCTATAAAGACACATGCACACGTATGTTTATTGCAGCACTATTCACAATAGCAAAGACTTGGAATCAACCCAAATGTCCATCAGTGACAGATTGGATTAAGAAAATGTGGCACATACACACCAATGAATACTATGCAGCCATCAAAAAGGATGAGTTTGCGTCCTTTTTAGGGACATGGATGCAGCTGGAAACCATCATTCTTAGCAAACTATCACAAGAACAGAAAACCAAACACCGCATGTTCTCACTCATAGGTGGGAACTGAACAATAAGATCACTTGGACTCAGGAAGGGGAACATCACACACAGGGGCCTATCATGGGGAGGGGGGAGGGGGGAGGGATTGCATTGGGAGTTATACCTGATGTAAATGATGAGTTGATGGGTGCAGCACAGCAACATGGCACAAGTATACATATGTAACAAACCTGCACGTTATGCACATGTACCCTACAACTTAAAGTATAGTAATAATAAATAAATTAAAAATAAAATAAAATAAAATAAAATAAAATGATGCATCAACATAGAGCCAATCTTGTCAGAATAGGAAAAAAATATTGTTTTCATTTTTTTTCTTTTTTTTTTTTTTTTGGCTTCAGTTGTTTAAGAAAATCTCTGTTAAAACACTGGTACACCACAAGCTAAACCAACAGAGAATTCAGAGACCATACATAAAAAAAAATATAGACTTTCTGAAAATACTTTTAAAAAGTCACTACAGAAACTATCACAACCCACAGAAATCAAATTACAAAAAAACCCAAGGAGGGAGAAGAATCAGATTTTCAGAATTATTTCATTGTAATACTTAATATGTCCAGTTTGCAATAAAAAATAAAATAAAAAGTATCGGAAAGTATAGTCCATTCTCAGGAGACATGAACAAAAACTATCCCAAGGAAACACAGGTATTACATTACTATACAAGGATTTAAAATCAATGATATTAAATATGCTCAAAGAGCTAAAATATACTGTGTACAAATAGCTAAAGAAAACCAATAGGACACCGTATAAAAAATAGAAAATATCAATAAAGAAATATATATTATTTTAAAAGAATCAAACAATAACTCTGGAGCCAAAGCAAATACAATAACGACAATAAAAATTTACTGGAGAGTTTTAAAAGTAGATTTGAAGAGACAAAATAAATAAAATCAACAAATTTGAAGATAGGTCACAATTACCCAGTGTAAGCAACAGAAAAATGAAACAAGGAAGAAAAATAAGAGAGCTAAAATACCTGTGTGATACCTAAAACACACCAATGTAAACATAAAAGATGTCTCACAAAGTGGAGAGAAAGAACAAAAACACAAACAGTATTTGATCAGAAACAATATTTTCAATAATGGATACAACAACTTAGCTGACACTCAATACTTAAACAGACGTAAACAGAATGCTTCACTCAACAACAGCAGAATACACATTTTTCTCAATTGCACATGGAACATTCTTGAGAATAGCCCATACGTCAAGTAAAAAATATATTTCAATAAATGTTGAAATATTATGATATTTCAAAGTTTCTTCCACAAGCATGATAGGATGGGACTAGAAATTAATAACGGAATGAAAACCGGAAAATTCACAAATATGTGGAAATGAAACAACACACCCTTAACCAATGAGTAAAATAAGAAATCACAAGAGAAATTTAAAAGTACTTAAAGATAAATGAAAATGCAAACACAGAATACTAAAATTTATGGGATTTAATAAAAATTAAGCTTAGATGGAAATGTATAGCAATAAATGTGCATAATAACAAATAGAAATATCTCAGATCAATAACCTGATTTTATACCTCAAGGAACTAGAAAAATAAGAGTAAACTAAATCTAATGCTAGTAGAAGGAAGGACATCATAAAGATTACAACAGACATTCTAAGAAGAGAAAATAGAAAAACAATAGACAAAACGAACAAATCCAAAAGTTGAGTTTTGACAAAATTGATAAAGTTTTAACTAGATTGACTTATAAAGGAGAAAAGACTGAAATAATTACACAGTCAAAATGTTAATTATAGATTAATAAATACACAAATTGTGGTACATAAATACAATGAAATATTTGTCAGAAATAAAAGGAAATGAAGTACTGATATCTGTTATAACATGGATGAACCTCAAAAATATGCTAAGTGAAAGAAGCTGGGCAGAAAATTCACTACTATGTAATTGGATTGATATGGAACATACAGAATAGGTAAATCCATATAACCAGAAGCACATTGGTGGTTGCCAGCATCTGGAGGAAGGGTGAATGGAGAGTGACTGCTTAGTAAGTGCAAGATACCTTTGGGAGGGTGATGAAAATGCTTTACACTTGATAGAGGTGGTGGTTTGCACCACATTGTGAACGTATTCATTGCCACTAAATTGTGTCCTTTAAAATGGTTAATCTTATGTTACATGACTTGCTCTTCAACAAACAAACAACAAAAAAATTGACAGCTAGATTTGACTCTTAGGCATACTTTGATGATTCCAGCATTAAATGTGTGTGTGTGTGTGTGTGTGTGTGTGTGTGTGTGTGTGTTGTAAACACACATACATACATATATACACAAATACACATATAATAAAGTGTGTTTGCCTCTATATATGTATGTATATACACATATATATATACACACACATTTTTTCTCTGAACTAGAATATTTCAGAACTATGTTGTATTTTAAAACGTGTTTTAGCCATAGTCTAGTAATATTTGGAGTTCACTTTTAATGATCAATAATAAGTATAAATTCTGAAAGATAAAGGTTCTGGATAGTTTAATGAAAGGATGGCTATGGCCTTATACTCCCATTTTATTTTTGATACTTAAGGTATTATAGGTGCTACAGTTGCATTAATGTGTTGCATTTATGGGGATTTTTCCTTCAATGAAGGAGCACATAATATGCTAACGTTGTAGTGGGCTCTAAGAATAATTATTTAATTTTCTATGAAGTATATGACTTCTTTTCTTAATAATTTTTTATAACTTTTGATTAAATGTGGTCAAAACTTCTATGAATACTTAGAGTGTGCACTCTCTTCTATTTTCTAAGAAGCATATATTGAATTCAAGAGAATGCAGGCTTCCCAGGAGCTCAATAAATAATAATCTTCTTCTCTTTATTTCTTTTTGGAATCAGGAGTTACATCAGAAAAAAACTGTAATAATTCATTTAGATATAATGGTATTTGAGGAGGAAAATTAAACAAAATAAAATTTGAATATTTATTACAGTTTTTATCTTATTCTTTTACACAAAGTAAAAAACAGCAGAGTTGAAGATGGCAGAATTTAAACCAAAGAATATAGCTCATCTTTTCTTTAAACATAGATAGTATTTTAACCACATAAAATGTATGAGAACACAAACTTATCAAAACATCTGAACACCTATCTATAACAGATATATATATATTTCTTGGGGCAAATATATGAATGCAGAAAGAAAATCAAATAATTTATATCTCATATATCATTGCAAAAAAAGAACAAATATTTAGGATTTTATATTCCTGCTGTTGAAGAGAAATATTATGTTCTTTAGAAGTTTTTATTCATATTTGCAGTTTTTTGTTTTTATTATGAGTACAGGCATACCTCATTTTATTGTGCTTCGCTTTACTGGGTTTCACAGATACTGCATTTTTAACAAATTTAAAGTTTATGACAACCAGGCATTGACTAAGCCTATTAGTGCCATTTTTCTAATAGCCTATGCTCACTCTGTGTCTTTGTTACATTTTGATAATGCTCACAATATTTCAAATATTTTCATTATTATTATATCTGTTATGATGATCTCTGACTAGTTATTTTTGATGTTGCTATTGTAATTGTTTTGAGATGCCACAAATTATGCCCTTATTTGATAGATATTGTGTGGTCTTCTCTCCGTTCCATCAAGTGGCCATTCCTCAATCTCTTTACTTCTCCTTGGACTTCCCTATTTTCTGACACGCAACAACATTAAAATTAGAACAATTAATAACCCTGCAATGGTCTTTGGGTGTTCAAGTAAAAGAAGAGTCACATATCTCTCACTTTTAATCGAAAGCTAGAAATGATTACACTTAATGAGGTAAGCAGGCCTAAAGCCTAAAGCCAAGATAGGCTGAAGGCCAAGACAGGCTGAAAGCTAGATTTCTTGCATTGAACAGCCACTTTGTGAATGTAAAGGAAAAATTCTTGAAGGAGATTAAAAGTGCTGTTGCAGGGAACACACAAATGACAAAAAGGTAAACCACACACACACACACACACACACACACAGAGGCTTATTGCTGATATGAAGAGTTTGAGTAATATAGATAGAAAATCCAAGCAGACACAGCATTCCCTTAAACTAAAGCCTAGCCAGACCAATGCCCTAACTCTCATCAATTCTATAAAAGCTGAGAGGTGAGGAAGCTGCAGAAGTAAAGTATGAAGGTAGCAGAGGTTTGTTTATGAGATTTAAGGAAAGAAGTTGGCCAGGTGCAGTGGCTCAAGCCTGTAATTCCAGCACTTTGGGAGGCCAAGACGGGCGGATCATGAGGTCAGAAGATCGAGACCATCCTGTCTAACACGGTGAAATCCCATCTTTACTAAAAAATACAAAAAACTAGCCGGGAGAGGTGGCGGGCGCCTGTAGTCCCAGCTACTCAGGAGGCTGAGGCAGGAGAATGGCGTAAACCCAGGAGGCGGAGCTTGCAGTGAGCTGAGATCGCACCACTGCACTCCAGCCTGGGCGACAGAGCGAGACTCCGTCTCAAAAAATAAAAGAAAAAAAAAAAAAGGAAAGAAGTTATTTCTAGAATATAAAATTTCAAGGTGAACTAGCAAGTGCTTATGTAGAAGCTTCAACGAGTTATTTGGAAGGTCTAGCTAAGATCATTTCTGAGTGTGGCTACACCGAACAACAGATTTCCAGTGTAGATGAAATAGCCTTACATTGGAAGGACATGCCATCTAGGATTTTCATAGCTAGACTTAAGTGAATGTCTGGCTTTGAAACTTCAAAAGATAGGCTCACTTTCTTGTTAGGGGTCAATCCAGCTGGTGATTTTAAGTTGAAGCCAATGCTCGTTTACTATTTCAAAAACCCTAGGGCTCTTAAAAATGATGCTAAACCTACTCTGCCTGTGTTCTATAAATGGAACAACCACACCTGGGTGACAGTATATCTGTTTACAGCATGGTTCACTGAACATGTTAAGTGCACTGTTGAGATTTACTGCGTAGAAAAAAAAATTCCTTTAAAAATATTATTGCCCATTGACATTGCACTTCATTACACAAAAGCTCTAATGAAGATATGCAAAGAGATTAATGTTGTTTTCATGCCATTCTAGATGTCCTTAAGAACATTTGTGATTCATTGGAGAAGCTCAAAATGGCAACATTAACAGGAGTTTGGAAGAAGTTGATTCCAGCCTTCATTGATGACTTTGAGGGGTTCAAGATTTCAATGGAGGATGTAACTGCAGATGTGGTGGGAATAAGATAATTATAGAAGTGGAGTCTGAAGATATGACTGAATTATTGCAATTTTGTGATAAAACTTCAATGGATGAAGACCTGCTTCTTATGGGTGAGCAAAGAAAGTGGGTTCTTCAGATGGAATCAGCTCTTGCTGAAGATGCTGTGTAGAAGTGACATTGTTGAAATGACAGCAAGGGATTTTGAATATTACATGAGCTTAATTGTAAAGTAGTGCCAGGATTTGAGAGAGGATGGTCTCCAATTTTGGAAAAAAAAATCTGTGGAGAAAATGCTATTAAACAGCATAGAATTCTACAGAGAAATGTTTCATGAAAGGAAGAGTCAATCAATGTGGCAAACTTCATTGCTGTCTCACATTCAGAAATTGTTATAGCTGCCCTAATCTTTAGCAACCACCACCCTGCTTAGTCAACAGCCATCAACATCAAGGCAAGACCCTTTACCAGCCAAAAGATTGAAATTTCCTGAAGCCTCGTATGACTGTTAACATTTTTCAGCAAAAAAAAAAGTGTTTTTAAATTAAGGTACTTTTTTTTTTGTTTGAGATATAATACCTTTGAACACAATAGACTACAGTATATGGTAAACATACATTTTATATGCATTGAGAAACCAAAAAAAAATGTGTGGCATGCTTTATTACTGTATTCCCTTTATTGTGGTGGTCAGGAACTGAATCCCCTATATCTCTGAGGTATGCCTATATATTTAAAGCCATTTAAAGTATTAGACAATCACTGTATGTTATTTAATATACTCAATTAGCTGTTACTACCTTCGTATTTAAATTTTTTTTTAAAGTAATCCTAAGGAAAAAGAACAAAACCAGAGGCCTCATATTACTCAACTTCAAACTATGCTATACAACTACAGTAACCAAAACAACGTTGGACTAGTACAAAAACAGACACACAGACAAATGGAACAGAATGGAGAACCCAGAAACAAAGTTACACATCTACTACACCCATGTGATCATCAAAAAAATCAACAAAAATAAGCAATGAGGAAAAGACTCCCTATTCAATAAATAGTGATGGCATAGCTGGCCAGTCATATGCAGATGCATAAAACAGGACTCCCTGGCCGGATGCAGTGGCTCCCCCTGTAATCCCAGCACTCTGGGAGGCCAAGGTGGGTGGATCATGAAGTCAAGAGATTGAGACCATCCTGGCTAACACGGCGAAACCCCGTCTCTACTAAAAATACAAAATATTAGCCGGGCGTAGTGGCGGGTGCCTGTAGTCCCAGCTACTTGGGAGTCTGAGGCAGGAGAATAGCATGAACCTGGGAGGCGTAGCTTGCAGTGAGCTGAGATTGTGCTACTGCACTCCAGCCTGGGCCACAGAGCAAGACTCCATCTCAAGAAAAAAAAAAAAAAAAAAAGAAAAGAAGAAATTAACTCAAGATAGATTAAAGATTTTAATGTATCTGCCTCCTTGGAGCAATAGTCAGCATCTCAGTCTCATCATCTGAATATTTAAATGTAAAGCCTCAAGCTATACAAATTCTGGAAAACAAACCTAGAAAATACCATTCCAGACATTGGCCTTCGGAAATAATTTATGGCTAAGTCTTCAAAGGCAATTGCAACAAAAGCAAAAATTGACAAGTGAGACCTAATTAAACTAAAGGATTTCTGCACTTCAAAAGAACTATCAAAGGAGTTAATAGAAAACCTACAGAATAGAAAAAACATTAACAAACTATGCATTCAATAAAGGTTTAATATCCAGTATTTATAAGAAGTTTAAACAATTTGACAAGCAAAAATCAAATAATCTCATTAAAAATGGGCAAAAGACATGAACAGACACTTTTCAAAAGAACATATACAAGTGACCAACAATCATATGAAAAAGTACTCCACACCACTGATCATCAGAGAAATATAAATCAAAACCACAAGGAGATACCATCTCACACCTGTCAGAATGGCTATTATTAATTTTTTTTTCTTTTTTCAAGGAAACACAGATTCTCTGCATGGCTGCAGAGAAAAGAGAATGCTTGTACACTGTTAATGGGAATGTAAATTAGTTTAGCCACCATCGAATGCAGTTAGGAGATTTTTAAAATAACTTAAAACAGAACCACTACTTAACCTAGTAATCCCATTACTGGGTATCCAAAAGAAAATAAATTGTTCGACTGAAATGTCACATTCATTCGTATGTTTATCACATATTTATAAGAGCAAAGACATGGAATCAATCTGGGTGACCATCAATGGTGCGTTGATTAAACAAAATGTAGTGCATATACACCATGGAATACTACACAGCTTTCAAAAAGAACAAAATCATTTCCTTTGCAGCAGTATTGATGTAGCTGGAAGCCATTATTCCCACTTATAACTAGGAGATAAAGATTGGTTATTCAGGGATATAAAAATGATAGACACTGGGGACTACTAAAGAGGTGAGAGAGAGAGGAAGCCAAAAGTTGACAAACTAATTTTGGGTGCTATTCTCAGTTCCTGGGTGACAGGATGAATTGTACCCCAAATCTTCGTATCATACAAATACTTAGGTAACCAAACTGCACATGTATCTTAAAAACTAAAATAAAGGCTAAAATTATAAAAAAAAGAAAACTATAATCTTTTAATCTGCAAAAAAATGCAATTTAAAAAATTTGTTTCACTATATATATTTATATATTCTACTTATATGTTTCAGTTATCCTCTTTCTACTTTCTTCATGATTTAGAAATTGATGTATTGCTCACAAATTATTTCATTATAAGACCCATGCTTGATCATAAAGTCAAATAGATGATACTTTAGCAATCAAATTACCTTTTTGTTGTTTTATTAATTACCATTTATTACTTTTGCAATCCCTGAGGCATTAGAAGTACTTTCTATGGTTCCTAGATTTTATATCACAAAGCTCATGTTTTTCACAATTCAGTAAGTCCTCAGGGATATACGACACTCATCTACAGTCTTGTAAGGAATAGTACAAAGCTTCATACTAAGATGGCAAAATGTACCCACACTTCCCAGCTCTGCTCCGAGTTTCTCCTGATTATGATCAATAAGATATAAAAATGAGGGAAATCTATTGTTGGTCCAAAGGGAAACCAACCACATAGTTGTCTACTTGTAAGTACACTTGGACACACGAAGGGGAGCCTGTTGTGGGGTCGGGGGAGGAGGGAGGGATAGCATTAGGAGATATACCTAATGTAAATGAAGAGTTAATGGGTGCAGCAAACCAACATGGCACATGTATACATGTGTAACAAACCTGCACGTTGTGCACATGTACCCTAGAACACAAAGTATTAAAAAAAAATGAGGGCAATGTAGCTGGAGAAGAGGCAGAGAGGAAAGCCACAGATACCAGTATTTCTCCATCTTTTGCTCCTGCTTTCCTGTTGCCTCCATTTTCAGGTAGATTTCTGCAGAGATTGCCATCACCAGCAGTCTCATGTCCTATTTGATGAGTAATTTAGTAGAAACAAAATGTTCCCTTCCCAATATTTCTAGCAAAATTTGGAGAATGGCTTCATTGGCTTAGTTTGGATTTCAGCGCTGACTTTTGAGTAGACGAGGGATGTTATTTCTCTAACTGCTCTGGCCTAGGTTATGTGTCAACCCCTGTGGCGTAAGGGTGGCATTCCCCCTTCCCAAACTGTGAAAACTGCAAGTAGGAGTAGGTGGAAAATCAAGTGGCTATTTCTTAAAGTAAAAGGGTATGGAACCTAATCAGATTCCAGAAAATCAAGTGGCTATTTCTTAAAGTAAAAGGGTATGGAACCTAATCAGATTCCAGAAAATCAAGTGGCTATTTCTTAAAGTAAAAGGGTATGGAACCTAATCAGACCCAAACAGCAGATGTAAACTTCAAGCTGTTACAGTTTTAAATATTCTCTAGTCAGTGTGTGCAAATGAGATAGTTGGCCGAAAAGTCATTGAACACATTTTATAATCTTGATTTTGTCAATAAGAGAAAAAAATAATAAACAAGAAAATGGGTAAAAATGATAACTAAATTATTACTTAGTTATACATATATGTGTTCACCTATAGGTCAAAATGACAAAAGCAAAGATTATTTATTGAGTTAATGAAGTTTACTTTTGTTGAGAAAAGATAGCTTATGTATAAAATATGTATGACATTGTTCTCAAGTTTAATTTATGCAGATGTGGGCTCTTGGTTATGAATAGTTCCTAATATAGATTACATTTGGGCTTTAGTCTTTGTAATATATTCTAGCACTGCAATTGAATATACAAAGGATATAAATGAGATACTAAGCACTGCAGGACTGAGAGCAAGTCAGTGCATTAAATGCTAAAGCAGAGCTAAAATTGTGAAGAGGTTTTGTCAGTTATGCTTATTGTCAGGTTTTCGATTTTATTAGATCTGCCTAAAATATGTTAGATATTCCAGAATTTTTAAATGTCTGAAAAATGTCAGCCAATTGCAACACACTTGCAATGTAACACTTGCTAAAAATCAAGACAGATTAAAATCACAACAGCTTTGGCATTATATCACGTATTTCTGATTCAACTGCTCTCCTCTCTTTTGTAATAGATGCTCTTTCTCATCAGAAAATGTCCTATTAGGTAGGAGTTTAAAACTGTATTTGTATAAATAATTAACACAGAATCACAGGGGAATATGCAAACTAAAAGTAGATTGCACTGGCTTTCTTGCATCATTCCTTTATCAACATTTATTTAAATGCCATAACAGAAGTAGTTCCTTATTCAAAAATTGCTTGTGCTCCAAATATTGGGTATAAATAATTTTGCATAGTAAACATTTAATCACTTAGAAGTGATTTATTACTGGCAACCAACTTTTCAGATTTACCAACAATTATGTGAATACGAATTTGTTGAATACTTAATTTCTGCCAGGCATTATTCTATACACCAGGGATATAGCAATTAATTAACAGACAAAAGCATTTGAACACTTAGAGCTTCCACCCTACTGGAGTAAGATAGACAGTGAACATATAAATAAAACAAATAATATCTCAGCAAAAAAAAAAAAAAAAAAAAAAAAAACAATGTAGAAAATACAACATTTTATATAAAATAAACAGAAGAATAAAATATGCACTGTTAAATATGAGGCTACAAATATAACCCACAGTAGAGACCTAATTAAGTTTACCTTGACCTTTGTCTGTGTTGCTAGGATTACTTAATTATGAAAAGGTACTCGAGTCATTAAGCCTGCTGACACTTTTTTGAGAACAGTTTCCTTTTTCTTTTTTTCTCAAAATTTTTATGTCTATGTGCTTTAGAATATCTTTTATGAGTTGCATGGCACTGAATATGTTTTTCATTAATATGATCAGTGCTGGCTTTTAGCCAGGGAATTTAATTTATTTATATTTATTGGTTACTAATACATTTAAATTACTTTTTGTCATTTGTATCCCGTGCTTCACTAACCCCTTTTTCTACTATTTTTTATTTTTTTGTGTCTTTAAGAAGTCACTTTTGTAAAATTTCATTTTTCCCAATTAATGATATGAAGAATATGTACATTATTTCTCTTATGTTAGTGTAATTCCTAAAAATTGGATAAACATAACTAAAAGTTTATGTATTATTTTTCCTGGCACAATTGAAAGAACTTAAAATACTGTATGTCTGATTCTTCACTTTCTGGATTACATTATTGTTGTCTAATGTTCCCATCCTGCCTTGGCTTTTCTGCTATCCACAAAATTCACCATATTATATTTATATTGTTAGTGTTTGCTTGAATGCACATATATTTATCAATGTCTTTTCCTCTTTTTACTAATTGCATCTCAGCTCTCCTCTGGTTTCCTGTTTGTTTCCTCAGAGAACCTTCTTAAAAACTTGTTTATGAACATCTGTTGATGGTAAAATTTTCACTTTCTTTTAGCCAGAAAATGTCTTTATCTCAACATCTTACGGTATGATGGAATAGGTACTTACATAATTGTGGCACAACAGTTATTTTCTCTTAGTATCTTGAAGACAGTATCACACTGTCTTCTGATTTCCAGAAAAATTACCCAACAGTCAAATTGTCTTCTTTCTCAGATAGTCTGTTTTCTCTAATGGATTGTAAGATAATTTTGCCTATGTCATTAAGCTTAGCTCTAATATGCCTACATGGGGTTTTATTTATTCTGGTTAAGTTTACTGTATATCTTCAATCAGAAGAATCATGCCATTAGTTTATTATGGAAAATTCTCATCAATTATCTCCTTAAATACTCCTTTTCCCCACCCTCTACATTTTCTTCTTCTGAATTCTGAATAGACTTATAATGTGTCCTTTATATCTTTTAGCATTTCTTTTCCATTTTCTATATCTTCTTCCCTGGATGCAGCATTCTTCATAATTTCTCCACATTCATCTTTCAGTTCAGTTGAATTCTCTTTTTGCTGTATCTAATCTGCTTATTGAACAATCGGCACAATTTCTTAATTCCAATGAATATCACCTTCATGGTAAGAATTATTTATATCTATTTCCTTTCTAAAACCTCACAATTCTCATTTTACAATTATGTTTTTGAATTACCTTTTATGTTTTTAGTTATTGCAAAATTATTTTTTATGGTTCTGGATCTCTTTTTTTGTTTGTTTCTGAGGACACTTATAAGGCTTTATGTCTTTTTTTAAATGTTTGATTATGAACTTATCTTTGGAGATGGGAGCCACATGGTTTCTATGGGAAACCTATTTGAGTTATAAGTTAGAGAGATGACCTTGTAGAGGATATCTGTGTTTATTACTGCAATACTGCTAGTACTATGTGACCATTTCTCAGTACGGAGATGCCCTGATCTTTCAGAGAGAGTACATGAAAATACAAACTCTAGTATAGTTTCATAGTTTGAGATCTTAGATTTAAGTCTTTAATCCATATGGATTTGAATTTTCTATATGGTGAGAGGTAGGGGTTTAGTGTCATTCTTCTGTATATGGATATACAGTTTTCCCAGCACCATTTATTGAAAAGACTGTCTATTCCCCAATGTCTGTTCTTGTCATCTTCTTGAAAATGAGTTCATCATAGATGCATGAATTAGTTTATGGATTCTCTATTCTGTTCCATTGGCTTATATGTCTGTCTTTTATGACAGTACCATGGTGTTCGGTTACTATAGCTTTGTAGTATAATTTGCAGTCAGGTAATGTGATTCCTTCAGATTTGTTATTTTGGTTTAGGAGAACTTTGGCTTTTCTGTATCTTTTGTGGTTCCAGATAAATTTTAGGGTATTGTTTTTTCTATTTCTGTGAAGAAGGTCATTGGAATTTGATAGGAATTGCATTGACTCTGTAGATTGCTTTGGGTAGCATGGACATTTTAACAATGTTAATTCTTCTAATCCATGAACATGGGGTATTTTTCCAACTTTATGAGTCTTCTTCAATTTATTTCATCAGCATTTTACGTGCTTCATTATAGAGCTCTTTCACTTCTTTGCTTAAGTTAACTCCTAGGTATTTATTTGTGGTCACTGTAAATGAGACTACATTTTAAATTTCTTTTTCAGATAGTTCAGTGTTGGCATATAGAAATGTTACTGATTTTTGAATGGTGATTTTGTATCCTGCAACTTTCCTAATGTGTTTATCGGTTTTGATAGGGTTTTTTTTGGTAGAATCTCTAGGATTTTGCAAATATAAGATCCTATCATCTGCAAACAAGGATAATTTGACTTCTTCCTTTCCCATTTGCATTCCCTTTCTTTCTTTCTCATCTGATTGTTCTAGCCAAGGCTTCCAGTATTATGCTGAATAACAATGGTGAAAGTGGGCATCATTGCCGTGTTCTAGATTTTAGAGAAAAGACTTTCAGTTTTGTCCTATTCAGTATGATACTAACACTGTGGGTCGATTATATATGGCTTTTATTATGCTGAAGTGTGTTCTTTCTGTGTACAGATGATTTCATTTGAAGATTTTCATCATGAAGGAATGATGAATTTTATTCAATTTTTTTCAGCACCAATTGAAATGATCATATGGTTTTTGTCCTGTATTCTGTTGATATGATGTATCACATTGATTGGTTTGCATATTTTGAACCATCCTTGCATCACCAGGATAAATCCCAATTGGTCATAATGAATGATCTTTTCAATGTACTGTTGAATTCGGTTTGGTAGCATCTTGTTCAGGATTTTTGTATTACTATTAATCAGGGGTGTTGGCCTGCTGTTTTATTTTTATAATGTACCTTTGTCTGGTTTTGCCTTTTTCTGGTTTTTGGTAATACTAGCCTCATAGAATGAGTACTCCCTTCTCCTCTGTTTTTGGAATAGTTTGAGTAGTATTGGTATAATTTCTTCTTTAAATGTTTTGTAGAATTCAACAGTAAAGTATTCGGGTTCCAGCATTTTATCTATTGAAATACTTTTTTTTATGTCTTTGATCTAATTATGTGTTATAGGTTGGTTTGGGTTTTGGATTTATTTCTAGTTCAATCTTAGTAAGTTGTATGTATGCAGGGTCTTATTCATTTCCTCTAGATTTTCCAATTTATTGCCATACATTTGCTCAGACTGGCCATTAATGATCCTTTTATTTCTGTAGTATCACTTGTGATGTTTCCTTTTTCATCTCTACTTTTATTTATTTGGGCCTTCTCTCTGTTTTTCTCAGCTAGGCTGGCTAAAAGTTTGCCGATTTGTTTTTTTATCTTTTCAAAAAACTAACTTTTCATTTATCTGATCTGTTGTATGTTTTCTTCATTTCAAATTCATTTATTTGTGCTCTAATGTTTATCGTTTCATTTATTCTACTAATTTTGGATTTTGTTTTCTCTTCCTTTTCTATTTTTTTAAGGTGCATCAGTAGGCAATTCATTTGATGCTTTTCTTCTTTTTTGACATAGGCAGTTATAGCTATAAATTCCCCTCTTAGTACTGCTTTCACATTATCACACTGGTTTTCATATGTTGTGTTTCCATTATCATTTGTTTCATTTGACATTTTTTAAGTTTCTTTCTTAATTTCTTCATGGACTCATTGGTCAATTAGAAGTATATTCTTTAATTTCTATTTTCCAAAATTCCTCTACAAGAAAAATTGGAAAAACTCTACAGGACATTGGTGTGGGCAAAGATTTATTGAGTAATACTTCACAAGCACAGGCAACCAAAACAAAAAATGAAAAAATGGGATCACATCAAGATAGAAAGCTTCTGCACAGCAAAGGAAACAATCAATAAAGTGAAGAGATAAGCCATAGGATGGGAGAATATAATGGCAAACTACCGCTCTGACAAGGGATTAATAACCAGAATATATAAGAAGTTCAAACAACTCTGTAGTAAAATACCTAAAAATCTGATTAAAAAATGGTCAAATGACCTTAATAAGACCCTTCTCAAAAAAACACATACAAATGGCAAATAGATATATTAAAAAAGGTTCAAAATTGTTGATCATCAGAAAAATCCAAATCAAAGTTATAATGAGATACTGTCTTATCCCAGTTAGAGTGACTTTTATCTAAAATATAGGCAGTAACAAATGCTGGAGAGGATATGGAGAAAAGGGAACCCCCCTGTACACTATTGGTGGGAATATAAATTGGTATAACCACTATGGTGAAGAGTTTAAAGGTTCCCCAAAAAGCTAAAAATAGAGCTACCGTAAGATCCAGCAATCTCATTGCCAAGCATATACCCAAGAGAAAGGAAAATAGTAGATGGAAGAGATATGTGTACTCCCATGTTTATTGCAGCACTATTCACAATAACCAAGGTTTGTAAGAAACCTATGTGTCCACCAACAGATGAGTGGATAAAGAAACTGGTTCATATACACAATGAAGTACTATGGAGACATAAGAAAGACTGAGATCCTGTCATTTGTGACAACATGGATGAAACTGGAGGTTATTCTGTTAAGTAAAATAAACTAGGTACAGAAAAACAAACTGCACATGTTCTCCTGATTTGTAGGTGCTAAAAATTAAAACAGTTGAACTTATAGAGATAGAAAGTAGAAGGATGGTTACTAGAGGCTGGGAATGGTAGGGTGTTGGTTAGTGGAGAAGTGGAAATGATTAACGGGTACAAAAGTAGGTAGAAAGAATTAATAACATCTAGTATTTTATAGTACTACTTTCAATAATAATCTAAGTGTACATTTAAAACTAGCTAAAATAATATAATTGGATTGTTGATCACACAAAGGATAAATGCTTTAGGAAATGGATACGCCGTCACCATGATATGATTACTCCTCATTGTGTGTCTGTAATAAAGTATCTCATGTACCCCATAAATACGTATACCTGCTGTGTACCAATCATTTTATTTTAAAAAATTTAAAAAATCCCACGAATCTAGGTAAGAGCAGGGATGTGACTTAGATTTACAGGTGACATATTTTTACTATGGACAGTCAGGCTGAGAGAGCCAAATTTTCTCACGTCTCTCTTTGCTGTCAGGTAGATATTTCTAATATACATCTTCATAAATATTCATGGAGCTCATCTTCATATACAGGTGTTGGTTCCAGTGTACACCTGTGGAGTTACATGGATTCATCTCTTGATACTCAATTACTCCTAAAACCAAGCACTTTGTCAAGATAGTGAAATGTTGCAAGGGCAGGCATAGTATCATATCATTAGTTTATTTCTATATACATTTTTTACTCATTTTAAAATCTTTTCTGAATTCTTCCTTTTTGGAGTTTATGCAATTAAAAGATCATTTGTTATATTTCACCCAGCAATTTTAAATATTTGGTAACAGGACATAACTCATGATATTTATTTGTTTATATTGTACCAGCTCACATTGCTGTGTAAGTTATATTATCTGTTTGGGACTTTTGAGAGAGTCAGTAGGTGTCAGGGAACCCCTAAAGAAAGTACCACTATCCGAGATACCATACCTGACCATTGATCACACAATAATTAGTTCAACCACTTAATCACTCAATCAAAAAATATTTTATATGCCGGGTGCAGTGACTCACGCCTGTAATCCCAGCACTTTGGGAGGCTGAGGCGGGTGGATCACGAGGTCAGGAGATCGAGACCATCCTGGCTAATACAGTGAAATCCCGTCTCTACTAAAAAAATAAATAAATAAATTAAAAAGTTAGCTGGGCATGGTGGCGGGCTCCTGTAGTCCCAGCTACTCGGGAGGCTGAGGCGGGAAAATGGCGTGAACCCGGGAGATGGAGCTTGAGGGGAGCCAAGATGGCGTCACTGCACTCCAGCCTGGGCGACAGAGACTCCATCTAAAAAAAAAAAATAATAATAATAATAATACAATCTAGCGCAAATAGGTATTGATGATAAAATGCAGTGAAAAAATAGTCATGACTTATTTACTCCTTGATTTTTTTGGTATATTGGGGGAAATGAAAATTAATTGAATAATCATACAATTACATGTATGTTGAGGAAGTGACACCTGTTGACTATTATCAGGAGTAGGAGTCTGAGCACTTTCGCCCACTGCATCTTGATATCAGAATCATTGAGGAAAAAAACAGTCAAGTACTGGATGAAACCACCCTTTGCTCATAAAGAAGAGGCAGAGCCACTTCAGCTTTAGTAGCAGGAGTCAGTCCTCTATGTCCAGCAGGTTCCTCTGATAACCAACACTGGGTGATTGGCCTGCATGAATACCTCTTGTGCTGCAACAGAAGAATATCATACCCTCTTTGCAGGCAGATATAGTAGTGGGGTTGTCCAGGTGGCATATGACACACATGCTTAAGCAGGAGCAAAGGATTACATATTGAGCCCGAAACATAGAAAGCTATTCCCATAAGTATAGTAAATGGGGGAGAAAGTTTTTTGGGGGTGCTTAAGTATCACTCCAACATGTTGTAAAAATTATACTTGGAAAAGCGTATAAAATTAAGGGATTATTATAGTCACAGGTCCTAGAGACATGAGGCATGCCATTCCATGTAGGACCACATGGGAAAGACACTAGGGCAAACAAGAAGCGGAAGACTGTGAAGTTTGTTTTTTTCACATGATATTGATTGGAGAATATCAACTGCATTTAGCTGGCAGTGCTATTTGGTTTGATGGTTCAAGAAGCCTTCACTCATGAGTTTCATGAATCAGTGCCGTTCCTTATGATCTCTCTTTCCATGTGGTGTCCCTACTATTCAGTAACCTAGCCCATGCTTCCTTAGCATGGTGTTATCTACCTCAAAAAGGGTTCAAATATGGCATGCTCTAATATACAAGGAAGTGTCAGCCTTAGCTTGCTAATATTTCATTGGCCAAAGCAAGTTACATGGTTGCACCCAGAATCAGTAGGAAAAGGCTACAAACTGACGTGCATTTCAGCAGCATGGTTTATGAATGATCACCACGTAAGCATCTACCACAGTGAAGATTGTGGAAGAATGCTTCATGCATTTAGAAATGCCTGGACAAAGGCTCAGAGGCAGAATAAAGATCAATGAACATGAAAGAAGGCTAACATGGTAAAAGGAAATTCAGACAGAATGTGGGTTATGGAATGAAACTAGACTAAAATGTAGAACTCAGACTTTGTAACACTCGTTGGGCTCATAAAGGATCTTTGCCTTTATGCTAAAATGCAGTGGAAAGTCACTAATGTGTTTCAATAGCAAAATCTAACATTTTCTGAGGCTGAGCCCTTTGGAGGAGAAAGGCACGTGTAGGAGCAGATCTACTGCTCTAAAAGCTCTTTAAGTGTTTCAGGTAAGAGTTACTATTGCCTTGCTATAGACGGATATAAGTAGATAAATTCAAGATGAATTTTTAAAGTGATATTGACTTTTATTCAAAATATAGAGGTAACTCTTAAAACTCAACAATAAGAAAACAAACAATTAAAAATTGGGCCAGTTATCTTAACAGACACCTGACCAAAGAAGATATATAGAAGGCAAATAAGCATATGAAAATATGTTACACTTCATGTGTCATAAGGAAAATGCAAATTCAAACAACAATGAGATGCCACTGCAGATCTATTGGAATGGCTAAAATCCAGAACACATACAGCATCAAATGCTGGTGAGGATGTGGAACAACAGGAGCTCTCATTTGTTTCTAGCACGAATGCAAAGGAACAGCCACTTTGGGAGACATTTCGTCTGTTTCTTACAAAACTAAATATGCTCTTACCCTATGATCCAACAACCCCTCCCTTTGTTCTTGACTCAAAGGAGTTGAAAACTTACATCCACTCAAAAGTCTGTAAGTGAATGTTTACAGCATTTTTATTTATAATTACCATATATTGGAAGAAACCAAGATGCCCTTCAGTGAGTGAATAGATAAGTAACCTGTGGTACATCCAGACAATGAAAAATAATTCAGTGATAAAAGAAAAGAACTGTGAAGTCATGAAAAACATAAAGGAAACTTAAATGCATTTCATTAAGTAAAATAAGTCAATCTGTAAAGATTACAGCATGTGTGATTCCAACCATATGATATCCTGGAAAAGGAAAAACTATAGAGACAATAAAAAGTAGAGTAGTTACTGGAGATTACCAGACAGGAAAGCCTGCATAAGAGGATCCCAGAGGATTTTTAGGGCAGTGGAACTAGTTTGTATGATACTGTAATGGTGGATAAATATCATTACATATTTATTCAGACCTATAAAATATACAACAACAAGAGTGAACACTAATGTAAACTATGGTCTTTGGGTGATAAAGATGTGTTAATATAGGTCCATCAGCTGTAACAAATTTACAGCCCTGGAGGGGAATTTTAACAAAAAGGGAGCCTATGCATGTGGACCAGGGAGTTAAATGGGAAATCTCTGTACCTTCCTCTTAATTTTGTTGTGAATTTAAAAGTATTAAAAATACAGTCTCTAAATTGAGAAAAAAGAGTGACATTGATAAATGATTGTAAGAATAACAAATATCTTAGTAATTATTCTCAGGATTCTGTCTGGAATAACTGGATGGATAATGCTACTATTCAGTGATATAAGAAATCCTTGGAATAAACCAAGTTTTGGTTGTGCAAATCTGAGTTTGATTTTGGATATGTCAAGTCTAAGGTGTCATAAATCATTTGAGATGAGATGTTAAGTAGACATTTTGAAATATCGGCCTAAAATCTCAGAAGATAAATCTGAATAAAGAATAGAATTTTATGAGTCATTCACATATCAATATTAATGGTTAAAATGGAAATAGATAAAATATCTTTGAAAAATAACATAGATGAAAGCAAATTTCCATTCAACGAGAATGAGTCCTGCCTGAAGCATTTCAACATTCAATTGCCAGGTAAGTAATGCCAAATCAGTTCATGAAGGAGGAACCTGAGATATAAGACGGAAACTAAATCAATTTTATGTTACAGAGGCAGGGACAGAGACATTTTTCATCACTCCTGGTAAGAAAAACACTTCAGCAAAAGAGGAAGTAAGATTTGGATAGAAAAATAGCTATTTATTATAACGTGTGAAAGTCATTGGTGACTTAAACTGAGCCATTCTGATAGATGCAAATTGAAGAGAATTGAGGTTGGAGAAGTAAGAGATCACTCTCTAAGCTCCTTAAACTATTTTGAGATATTTAACTTTGGATGAAATAAATAAGGCAATATCTGAAAAATGTGTGAGCTTAATTGAGGGTTTTATTTGATTTTTAATGAAAGATAAATGGGAATATTTAAAAGCTAATTAAGAGAGTGCATAATTATTTAAAAGAAATCACGTGAGTTTTCTGAAAAAGTGAGAAGAGCCTGGCACATTGTGAGTGCCAAATAAACTTTATTCATCATCATTGCTGTCATCATTGTTGCTATAACGTAGAAGCATCTGTGGATGGAAGCTCCCTTTTGCAAGATGAAAGAATGAGGATGAGTACAGATGTAGACACTATGCAGATGAAGTGTTCCAGTCAGATGGCTTCTATTTTCTGTGTAAATTTGGATGCAAGCTAGATGTAAATATTTAGGAAATCATGAGAACACTGTTTTCATGCATTGGCTCA
This sequence comes from Macaca fascicularis, assembly GCF_037993035.2. Classification (NCBI taxonomy): domain Eukaryota; kingdom Metazoa; phylum Chordata; class Mammalia; order Primates; family Cercopithecidae; genus Macaca; species Macaca fascicularis. Next base: position 53,156,970 of record NC_088390.1, read on the forward strand.
GTAGACATTTATTGGGCATCTGCTATATGTCAAGCGCTAGCCACTAGGGATATCATGATGTGTAAAAGCAGATGTCTAGTAAAGTTTGATAAACACTCATCAAATCAAATTCACTCCTAATTATGATACATGTTTGTGAGGAAGTACACGCACTGCTCTGAGTGCATATAATGAAAGACCTAACAAAATGAGAGACGTTGGTGAAGACTGCCTTATGTATGCAATGTTTGAATTGAGGTGAAAGTAGGAGGCAGTAAGATGAAAAGCATTTTTCAAATGAATATTTTTATTGCGACAAATACATACTAAGCACCTGTGCCAGATACATTGTTAGGCACTGTGGATCATGTAAAAAATAAAATAAAAAAAAATGACACTTTCTGTATGGTACAGTGGAGATACTGCACTGCTATTTCCTTTCTTTGGAATGCTTTTCTGCTGAATATCTGCATGGCTGTTTCCTTCACTTCCATCAGATTTTCACACATAATATCACTTTTTTTTTTTTTTTTTTTTTTTTGAGATGGAGTTTTGCTTTTGTTGCCCAGTCTGGAGTGCAAAGATGCGATCTTTTCTCACCACAACCTCCACCCCCTGGGTCACCTCCACCTCACCTTCAAGCAATTCTCCCACCTCAGCCTCCCAAGTAGCTGGGATTACAGGCATGCGCCACCATGCCCGGCTAATTTTGTATTTTTAGTAGAGATGGGGTTTCTCCAGGTTGGTCAGGCTGGTCTCGAACTCCTGACCTCAGGCGATCCACCCGCCTCAGCCTCCCAAAGTGCTGGGATTACCAGCACCCTACTAGATATCACTTTTTTAGTAAGCCTTTTCTACACACTCTGAGGCTTCCTATCCCTCACCCCTCCTTTATTTACCTACATTTAACACTCAACATATTTTGTATCTCTGCCTTGTGTATTGCATGTCTCCCTGTTTGGAACGAAAGACTCATGTAGATAGGAATTTTTGTCTGTTTTACTCACAATTATATCCCTGATGTCTGCATTAGTGATAGACAGAGTTTGCTACTCCATAAATATTTATTAAATGAGTCAAGTAATTATGAATACATTGTATGTTATAAAGGAAATTCTAGCTCTAAATGATAGAACCAATACAAAGAATATCTTTACATGTAATCTTCACTTTAATTGTTACTGCCATGATACTACATTAGAATATCTTTAATATTCATAAAAGTGTTTACTAAAATTTTGCCTTAACCTTCCCAGGGCTTCTTCACACCATTTCATAAGTACTTTAAGTTTAAAGGCAGCAATTTAATTAAAAGAGGCAACACATAATGAACATTCACATCCAAAGATTATAAATCAAACCTAAATCATAGAGTCCTATTATAATTCTATCTGTACATCTTCATAAAACACCCTGACATTGAAGAGAAAAATAATAGATAGACTTCCCAAAGTAGGAGCTGTTGTGTTGATCCTTAGTGAATTACCGCCTGTAATTCCTTGTAAATCATAGCATATTGCCCAAATACTCTGGTTTCATAGCAGAATAGCCTCTGAATTTTTCGTGGCAGGATTTCTCTCTTTTGTTCTATGGCAATCATACTCTGCTTTACAAATTTTTGCATTGCATATCCTTTGATTAGTCCTACGGGATTTATTTGGTATTTATTTATTTATTTTGAGATGTGGTCTCACTCTGTCATCCAGGCTGGAGTGCAGTGGCATGACTAGAGTACTGCAGCTTCAACCTCCTGGGCTCAAGCAATCCTCCCACCTCACCCTCCTGAGTTGCTAAGACCATAGGCAAATGTTACCACATCTGGCCATTTTTTTTTTTTTTTTTTTTTTTGTAGAGACAGGGTTTCACCATGTTGCCCAGGCTGGTCTCCACCTCCAGGGCTCAAGTGAGTTGCCCACCTCGGCCTCCCAAAGTGCTGGGAACACAGGCAAGGGTCACAGCACCCAGCCAATTTTGTTTTTAAATAAAATACTTAAGTTCCAAAGTAATTTAAAAACAAGACTGCTTTCAGTATGTGAAGTAAATTAAGGACTCTATTTTCATTTTCCCCTAAAACAGATCAGTTACTCTATAGTTTAGGTCAAATGTCACATTATTTCTAGCCACTCAACCTTGCCCTGTCTGTGGGTAAAATTATCTGATTATTTTTTTCCCAGTTACTTTTTTACTGAGTCTTTTTTTCCTTTAAGTTTTATGGCAAACATATATGTTTCAAAGGCATTTTCAAAAGTGTGCACTTATTATGTAGCTCAATTTCTTTTGTATAACAATAATATTAGTATGTCTTTATTCAGTTTATACCAGGAAATATCTGTGATGCTTCTAATAGGAATATAGGGGGGAAGAAAAAAACACTTTTGTTTTTTCCTACTCTCACACAACAGCCACACAATTCTGCAGCAGGCACTAGCTGAGTGTCCTTCAATTCAATTCCATTCTGACACTATCTACCTGGAGACAGTGTTAGATTCCACAGGTTCAGGGCTCAGTCCCACAAGACTCCCCCGGCTTCAGATGCCTGTTTCAAGTAGTAGGTCGTCACCTATACTTATTACCAACTGGCCACAAATTGGGGGTTCCGGTGATTTCCTCCTTAGGTTCAATTTATTTGCTAGAGTGGCTCAGAGAATGTAGGGGAACATTTTCCATAGATTTACTTTTTTAGTATAAAGGATATTACAAATTATACAAATGAAAATCCAGGTGAAGGGATGCATAGGACCAAGTATGTGATATGCCCTCTCCAGGTGTGCCACCCTCCAGAAACCTCCACATTTAGCAATCCAGAAGCTGCCAAGCCCAATCCTTTTGGGTTTTTATGGAGGGTGTTTTGTAGGCATGGTTGATTAAATCACTGGCCATCAATTAGTATCTCAAACTTCAGCCCCTCTTTCTTCCTCAGAGGTTGGGGTGGGCCTAAAAGCTCCAACCTCTAATCACATGGTTGGTTTTCCTGGCAACCAGCCTTTATCCTGAGGCAATCCAGGGATTTAGCAAGAGTCACCTCATTAGAACAAAAGGGCTATCACCTAGGAAATGTCAAGGGATTTAGGAGCTCTGGGTCAGATGTTCCTATTACTCAGGAAATTACAAAGTTCCTAGGAGGTCTGTGTCAGAAACCAGGGGGCAGAGATCGAGAATATATTTCTTATTATATCACAATAGCACAGCTTTCTTTTATTAGGCAATGAAAGCCAGGTGATTTTTCAAAATTTCCTTTTGATCTTGGCCTTCAGGATTCCCAGGGCTAAATTTATCTCAAATACAGTAATAGCTCTATATTTGCTGTAACTCAATAATGTCCTACTGTATATTTTTGAAATTTCCTTGTTAATTTTCTTCTGATGTACATTTTGTCAATTCTTATGAATTCTACTGAGGACTTTACGTATATGATATTTTTAAATCCTCAAAAGAGCCATGTAAGAAAGACATTATCCTCATTTACCAGTAAAAACATATCGGCACAAATATTAATGAAAACACAAGTAAATAAAACTGTGTGTGCATCTGTGTGTGCACGTGCGTATATGCGCATGTGTGTTTGTGTGCATGTTAAGGTACTGGCAGTGATGTTTATCTACAAATTCTGGGAATTGTAGATAAAAATAAAATTAAAATTAACGGGAATAATTACTTTTCAATTTCACATGAAATAACCCGTTAATTTGATAATGCATTGTTACCCACCTCAAGTAAGCTGTTGTTCATGACATTAATGTATAAATATATCTCCTTAAAAAGTGACAAAGTGACACGTTTTCATTTTTAGGTTGTTCCAACTCTATCAGAGACAATCCTAAATTTTTTGTTTTAGGTTGTTTCAACTCTATGAGAGGGAGTCGTAAATTTTTCCTTCATAATGTCTTTTGTGTAACTGTATACCAATTCTTTATTTCAAAATAGTTGCAGCATAGTATAACTTCTATTTTATATCACTCTCTCTCTTATTCTTTTTTTTTTTTGGTTCTCCTCCAGTATTCGTGTTATTGAAATGCAGTTACCCACTCTTAGACTTGTACTATCATCCTGAATATATAAGCTTCAATCATTCTGGCATTTTCATTTATTCAAATTACATACTCAAGTGTAATTGATTCCCTGTTCCCTTCACTTGCTTAGAGCTAGAGATTTCTTTAAAATACAGATTTTATGATACATCTCCAGCTCCTTGTTACATTTTTTAATACACTAAGGCCCCAAGATACAATTAAATAATTTGGGCAGAAGCTGAATAGTCCCCATGTGTAAGTCTTATTTGGAGTTCTGTGAAGCATTTTAAGCCAAGAGATTTCCTAAAAGCTTTTTCCTTTGCTTTAATTTGAATGGTGTTATTAAGAATGGAAGAGGAAGAATTAATTACTTGTGTTTGCTATTTCCTTTGTATTCAATAATCTGAAGAGAGGAAATAGTAGTAATTAACATTCTTTTTAGATGCCTTTAATAGTCATGTGTAAAAAAAAATCAAAATTGTGAATTTAGAACAAAACTTAATATTCAGATGAAGAGGCAATGGGGTGAGATTTTTCTAGAAATAAGCAGTTGTATTTGAATATCAATCTACTGTGTGACACTAGTTAACTCCTCAATGTCTGTAATTTAATAAGCTGGTTTGTGTGTGTGTTTGTTTTGTGAGAAATATAATAGTAAAATAAGACCTGGCTTCAGAACTCCCTTGCATTCATCATGCTTCAGTTCCAAAATCTGTGCAATATGCCTGCTTTCTAATGTATTTCTCATTGATTCCTTCTTTTGGCAACACTACTGGTTTGAGACATCTGCTTCAAGCATTCTTAAAATCCTTACCTTTATTTATCCATCTGCTTTTCTCCCTGTGCAGCTATCTATACACTCACCCTAATGTAGTATCAGCAAGGTACCTGCTGTAAATACACTGGGCAAAGTACCACAAAAACTTATATTTGATATATATCTGAGATAGGTCCACTCACAGAACAATATCATCTCATTACGGAAGTACAGGAAAACAAAAATAGCTGCCATTTGAACAGGTTCTGAACTAGGTGTTTTATACATCATCATTTTTAATTCTCAGAAAATCCTGTAGATGCTATTATTTTCATCATTAACACAAATTCTAAGTCTGCAAGATAAAAAGAGCTATGGAGACTGGTTGCAAAACCATGTGAATGCACCAAACACTGCTGAACTGTACACTTAAACCAATTAAAATTTTTTAAACCTAAGAGAGTTTACAATTTAAGTATTTTCCCCAATGTCACAACAAGTAAGTGCAAAATCTTGTATTAAAATTCAGGTTTTTTTTTTTTGAGTTTGACCTTTTTTTAATTTTATTTTTAAATTGACAAATCATAATTGTTCATTCAATGAGTGAACAATTCATTGAATAATTGTTCATTCATGGGGTAGATAGTGATATATCAACATATATATATAATATATAGAGGTAAGATCAGGGTAATTAACATCCGTCATCTCTAACATTTATCATTTCTTTGTGTTGGGAATGTTCAATATCCTCCTTCTAGCTGCTGGGAACTCCATAATATATTCCTGTTAAGTGTAGTCACCCGACAGTGTTATAGAACACTAGAACTTACTGGCTAGTTGTAATTTTGTATCTTTTAACAAATCTCTCCCTATCTCTCTTTTCCCCCTACACTTGCCAGCCTCCAATGTCCTCTGTTCTACTTTTTACTTATATGAGATCAACGTTTTTGAACTTATGAGTGGAAACCTGTGGTTTTTAAGTTTCTGTTCCTGACTTATTTCACTTAACATAGCATCCCATAACTCCATCCATGTTGCTGCAAATGACAAGATTTCATTCTTTTTTATAGGTGAACAGTATTTCATTGTGTATATATACCACAATTTCTTTATTTATTCATCTATTGTTGGACACATAGTTTGATTCCATATATTGGCTATTGTGACTATACTACTACTGCAATAAACATGGAGACACAGATATTTCTTTGATATAATGATTTTTTTTCCCTTTTGATAGATTCCCAGCATAGAGATTCTGGATCATATGGCAGTTCTATTTGTAGATTTTTGAGGAACCCTCATACTATTCTCCATATTAATTGTACTAGAAATGGTTTTCCTCATTCTCACTAGTGTTTGTTTCTGTTTTTCTTTTTGATAATAGTCATACTAACTGGGATGAGATTGCCATTTTGATCTGTACTTGCCTGATGATTAACATTGTTAAATATGTTTTCATATTTTTTTGACCATTTTTGTGTCTTCTATTTAGAAATGTCTTTTGGGATAATTTTCTCATTTTTTTAAATTGGATTGTTTTTTCCTTTTTCTTTCTCTGTCCTTTTCTTTCTCTTTCTTTCTTTCTTTCTTTCTTTTTTTTTTAAATTTATTTATTATTATTGTACTTTAAGTTGTAGGGTACATGTGCATAACGTGCAGGTTTGTTACATATGTATACTTGTGCCATGTTGGTGTGCTGCACCCATCAACTTGTCATTTACATCAGGTATAACTCCCAATACAATCCCTCCCCCCTCCCCCCTCCCCATGACAGGCCCCTGTGTGTGATGTTCCCCTTCCTGAGTCCAAGTGATCTCATTGTTCAGTTCCGACCTATGAGTGAGAACATGCGGTGTTTGGTTTTCTGTTCTTGTGATAGATTGCTAAGAATGATGGCTTCTTTCTTTCTTTCTTTCTTTCTTTCTTTCTTTCTTTCTTTCTTTCTTTCTTTCTTTCTTTCTTTCTTTCTTTCTCTCTCTCTCTCTCTCTCTCTCTCTCTCTCTCTCTCTCTCTCTCTCTCTCCCTCTCTCTCTCTCTCTCTCTCTCTCTCTCTCTCTCTCTCTCTCTCTCTCTCTCTCTGTTCAGACGGTTCAGTTCCTTGAGTACTCTGGATATAAATTCCCTGTTAGGCAGGTCATTTGCAAATATTTTCTTCCATTCTGTAGGTTGTCTTTTCTGTCTGTTGATTGTTTCCTTTGTTGTTCAGAAGCTTTATAGTTGTTCTTACAGTTCGATAGAAGCAATAAGACCTAGTATTCCACACTTAACTGAGGTAACTATAGTTTATAACAATCTATTGTATATTTCAAAATAGCTAGAAAGGAATAATTTAGATATTTCAAGCACCAAGAAAAGCAAAGATTTAAGGTTATTGATATCCCAAGTGCATTAATTTGACCTGTGCAAATTATATGAATGTATTAAATTATCACATGTACTCCCAAAATGTGTACACTTATTAGGCGTCAATAAAAAATAACTTAAAACTTCAGTTCAGTTAGGTTTCTCTTTCCACTGCATTTTCCTACTGAGTAACATTATTGCCACAGAAGGGGCATTGACACTACTTTGGGAGTTTGGACAAGTAATGGATAACATTTTGGCACACTTTCTCATTAGAATCACTACTTTGTATTACAATTATTTCTGTACCAGCCTCCTCCACAACATCCTGGATTTCCCAAAGACAGGGACTTTGTCTTGTTCATCTTGCTGTTTAATACCTTAAGATTTTAATTGGAACACTGCAGTGTTTAACCATCCAATGTGAGTGACTCAGCAGGATCTTGGAGGACCTGATGCTAGAGATAGGCCCTAGAACTCCATGAGGCACAGAAGACAGGGGAAGAAGAGGAAAAAGTCTAGTTGAAAGGAAGTACTTGAAAATGACAATGTGAACATGAGACGACCACAGAATATATTAAAAGTAAAAATCTGTCACCTCAAGTGGAGAGTGCATTTAGATGGCGGTATAGTTTGGCTTTGTGATCCCATCCAAATCTCATATCTAATTGTCATGTCTAATAGTCATTCTACAGTGCTATAGAATACTGGAACTTATTGTCTGGTTGCAATTTTATATCCTTTAACAAATCTCTCCTTATCTCTCTTTTCCTCCTACACTTTCCAGGCTCTAGTAATCTCTGTTAGGGGAGGACCTGGTGGGAGGTGGCTGAATCGTGGGGGCAGAATTCAGCCTTGCTGTTCTCATAGTGGTGACTGAATTATCAGGAGATCTAGTTGTTTAAAAGTGTATAGTGTTTTCCTCTTCGCTGCTCTTCCATGTAAAGATTGTACCTGCTTCCTTCCGCTTTGCCTTCTTACATGATTGTAAGTTTCCTGAGGTCTCCCCAGCCATGCTTCCTATATGGCCTGTGGAACTGTGAACCAATTAAATCTCTTTTCTTTATAAATTACCCAGTCTCAGGTAGTTCTTTATAGCATTGTAACAATGGACTAATACAGAAAATTAATGCCACAGAAGTGGCACGTTGCTATAAAGATACCTGAAAATGTGGAAGCACCTTTGAAACTGAGCAGAGGCTGGAACAGTTTGGAGGGCTCAGAAGAAGAGAGGAATATGTGGGAAAGTTTAGAACTTCCTAGAAACTTGTTGAATGGTTTTGACCAAAATGCTGAACAGTGAAGTTCAGGCTGATGAGATCTCAGATGAAGATGAGGAACTTCTTGGGAACTGGAGTAAAGGTCACTCTTGCTATACTTTAGCAAAGAGTCTTGAGTCATTGTGCTACTGCTCTAGGAATCTGTGGAACTTTGAACTTGAGATAAAAAGATTAAGGATATCTGGCAGAAGAAATTTCTAAACAGAAAAGTGTTCAAGATGTGACCTGGCTGTTTCTAAAAGCCTATACTCATTTGAACAATCAGAAAAAATGACCTGAAAGTGAAACATATTTAACAGGGAAGCAGAGCATAAAAGTTTGGAAAATTTGCAGCCTGACCTTGCAGTAGAAAAGAAAAACCCATTTTCTGAGGAGGACTTCAAATCAGTTGAAAAATTTAAATAAGTAAAGAGGATTCAAATGTTACTAGTCATATCATATCAATAGAATAATGTAATAATCTATTATTGACAAGACAATGGTGAAAATGCCTCCAAGGCATTTCAGAGACCTTCATCAAAGCCATTCCCATCACAGGCCAAGAGGTCTAGGAACAAAAAATGGTTTCATAGGTCAGACCCAAGACCCTGCTGCTCTGTGCAGCTTCAAGACATCATGTCCTGCATCCCAGCTGCTCCAGATCCAACCATGTCTAAATGAGACCAAAGTATAGCTCAGGTGATGGCTTCAGAGGGTGTAAGCCCCAAGCCTTGGTGGCTTCCACATGGTGTTAGGCCTGCCGGTGTGCAGAAGGCAAGAATTGAGGTTTGGGAGCCTCCATCTCAATTTTAGAGGATATATAGAAACACCTGGATGATCAGGCAGAAGTCTGCTGCAGGAATGGAACCCTCATGAAGAACTTCTATTAGGAAAGTGCGGAAGGGAAATGTGGGGTTGGAGCCCCTACATAGAGTCCCCAGTAGGGCACTGCCTAGTTGAGCTATGAGAAGAGGGCTACTGTCCTCTAACCCCAGAATGGTAGATCCATCGACAGCTTGCACTGTGAACCCAGAAAAGCCGCAGGCAGTCAATGCCAATTCATGAAAGCAGCCACAGGGTCTTTACCTTGCAGAACTGCAGAAGTGGAACTTCCCAGGGCCTTAGGAGCCCATTCCTTGCTTCAGCATGCCCTGGATGTGAGTCATGGTGTCAAAGGAGATTATTTCAGAGCTATGAGATTTAATGACTGCATAGGGCCTGGGGCCCCATTGTTTTGGTTGATTTATCTCTCTTGGAACAGGTCTATTCACCCAATGCCTGTATCCCCAGTGTATCTTTAGAGTAACTAACTTGTTTGTGCCTGTACAAGCTCATAGGTGAAACAAATTTGCCTTGTCTCAGATGAGACTATGGACTTGAACTTTTGAGTTAATGCTAGAATGAGTTAAGACATTGGGGAACTGCTGGGAAGGCATGGTTGTGTTTTGAAATGTGAGAAGGACATGAGATTTGGAACATGCCAGGGTAGAATAGCATGGTTTGTCTCTGTGTTCCCGTCCAAGTCTCATGTCTAATTGTAATTCCCAATGTTGGTGGAGGGACTTGGTGGGAGGCAACTGGATCATGGGGATGTACTTCCACCTTACTGATCTCTTGATAGTGTGTTCTCATGAGATCTGGTTGTTTAAAAGTATGTAGCACTTCCCCCTGTGCTCTCTGTCTTCTGCTTCACCATGTAAAGATTGTGCCTGCATCCCCTTTGAGCTCCGCCATGATTGTAAGTTTCCTGAGGTCTCCCCAACCATGCTTCCTACACATCTTGTGGAACTGTGAGCTAATTAAACCTCTTTTCTTTATAAACTACACAGTCTCAGGTAGTTATTTATAGCAGTGCGACAATGAACTAATACACATAGGTACCGGGAGACATAGATATAAGTCAGAACACAGTAGACCTTAAATGCTATAAGTTTCAACAGAATCAGACTCACTGAATTGTATGTGCTATACCTGATTACCCACTTCTTGGTTCAAAAAAAATCTAGAGTAGTTTCATTAAGCAGACCTTAAATAAAACAACTCAAAATAAATTAGTATTAACAGATAATCTAAATGTTACTCTACTATAACCATGGAATTCACTCTGAGAATTTTCCAGATAATATTATGAAACAGTTAGTGATTGTAATGATAATGAAAGATCCTTAGAGAGAGTAAATTGCTTATAATATTTAGGAAGTAAGAGACACTGTTAGAATGTGAGCTGTGGACTGCATTATACCATAAAATATGATACCTTTTAATTATTGAAAATATTTTTTAAACTACACTTTTCTAAATCTTCAGAATAATAACTAAAATGTATTTATGCAGATTATTTGAGAACCTCATGTGTCTTCTGAGTAATCAAAGAAATACTAAATTATTTGATATTACTTAAAAATAGATTCTATACTATTTCAGTTCTCTAAAAAACTGGTATTCCACACATGATATCTATGCCATATATATTAATTAGAATATTTAATCATTCTGAGAACTTCATTCTTTAAAGTTGCTGAGTGTTAAAATTTTCACTCTGCTCCTCCCACATCAATATCTGATATATTAAATTTGGGGAGTAGATTCAAAGTCATCTGCAAGATGTGAGCAGTATCATCTTGAATACCTTTCCTTTCTGCAAAAAACTTGTTTTCTAAGTTCAGACTGGCATGCGAATCCATCTATATCATCTATGGCATGGTCATGACCATTATATAATTATGTATGGTTTGCAGAGATTATTATATTTTTAATTTTTTTATGTAAATGTCTTTGGTTTTCATGAGAAGTTTAAAATATTTTTAAAAATCATAATCCATTATTGACACGAAACTTAACTAACCATTCTCAACATGCATTTCTCTGTGTTCATGTTTCAAAGAGGCTGATTTATTTGAGCTATTGTCATTTCATTACTTCGAGGCTTAGAAACTGTTGTTCTGTATTTCCTTTACCTGTACATATCTAATATTTAATCTTTAATCAGTTATTTTCTTCTATAACGATAGATATCAAAGCATTTAAGAAATGGTCAGAGTTACGACCCGGCTTTTATCAATGAGAGAAATTAAATGTATATTGGATTGAACATAAGGGACTTATAAGGAATTTTTAAAATTCAAATAGAATTTTAATAAAAAAGTAAAGGAGGTATAATCACCACATGAGACCTAGGAAGTCAAAGGAATCTTATGTAAAAAAAAAATTATAAAGTAGTTGATCAAGGCATTTTTACCTATAGTGTAGCAAGTAGTTACTACTCAATTAATAGCCACATACCCTTCTTCTATGTAACTCAGCTCGCTTTCAGTTACACAGGGCCAAGGAACTAGTCCAGATCAATGGACCATCGGCAAAAGTGACATATGTCATTTATGGGCTTAGTCACAGAAAACCAATGTCAATTTACTACACCCTGTGTTCTGTTGAAAATCCCAAAGAAGCTGAATGTTTCTAACGCTACCACAGCTGGGTCATGGAAGAGCTTTCTTTACCCTGGAAAACTGAGTGACTTTGAGCAGTAAAGCCCTGTTACACACAGTGCAGCACGGAGCAAGCCACATAATAAAATGTTCATGCATTCAGCCACTGAATTTTCGGAGTTGTTATCTCAGCATAGCCTAACTTAACCTCATCAGAAGACAAATTGGTACTAGAATTGGAGTGATTATGTAACAAAACATAAAATATACAGTGTTGGCCCTAGTAAAACTAATATATAAAGCTGAAAAGATGATGATTTATGTCATGCAGTAGTAAAACGTTTGATAGAACGCTTCCTTGTGGTAGTCTAGAAGGCAGATGTTCTTCCTGTTTTAATAGAATTAGAATTTGAGAGAACACACTTCCATATTGCCTGAAGGAGATGGGCTCAGAGGAGTGGCCAGGATGCCTGAAAAAATACAAGATCATATTATAGAAACTTTGGCTGCTGAAATTTTGGAAAAACAAAGTATTTTAAGGCCTTAAGTTGTTGAAAGAAAGGAAGGAAGGAAGGAAGGAAGGAAGGAAGGAAGGAAGGAAGGAAGGAAGGAAGGAAAGAAAGAAAGAAAGAAAGAAAGAAAGAAAGAAAGAAAGAAAGAAAGAAAGAAAGAAAGAAAAGAAAAGAAAAGAGAGAGAGAAAAAGAAAAAGGGCTAAGAAAGGCTTTGAGTGCCTTAGGGAAAAGATGAGATTCAGACTGTAGCCTCCTCACTAAATCCAATAATCTCAAAGTGACTGGCACTGAATTGAGAGCAGCTGGAGGGTGAGAAAGCAAATCTATACAGCAGATCTGTGAATTGTATTCTGAAAAGAGCATGGGGTATGATTGTTAGTAGGCAAAACTAACTGAATAAGGTGAATGAGAAGGTTACTAAGTTTTGGAATAGTTAATTAATACCGAGAAAAAAAGTTATTCTCAGGAAGAAGAGGTGATGATGAGCAGATTTGAAAGGTTTATATCACTGAAACGGTACTAGCTAAATATTGTCATTAGGACCTGTCCTCCTAATTGCTATATTCAATGGCAGTGAAGTGGATACTTTAAATGGATAATATCAGGTTATTGGTATTATGCTGATATTATTATGGTTATTAAAGGTCAAGAACCATATAGAATGAGGGATTCACCTAATTAGTCAAGAGTGCATGTCATCAATTTGTTACTTGTCATTTAAAACTTAAACTTTTTTTTGGTAGACTAATAGTATGGCAGAAGAGCAAATGAAGGGAAGTATATTTATTACTCATGTTCTTTAAGTACATAGCCACTCAGCTGCCCTCACAATTGAAGCCATTAAATATTAAGTTCAATCATTCTGAGCTCATCTTTGAAAACCAACAGAGAGGTGGGGTGAGACTGAAGCAACAATTCCAATAAAATTCCTAATGGAACAACAAACAGCAAGCAAGTTCTCAGACTTATGCTGAGCTTGATTTGCAAACTCATTTTCATTTTCTCTTTATATAGTCATACAAAGTGGGTCAAAGAGTGCAAAGGTTCATGGATAAACTAATGCTTAGTGGGCTTTACTGAGTTTATCTTGTTAGAACTGATAGTATCGTAATAGGAAAAAAAAATCCCTTCATGGTTTAAAAGGTAAGATAAAGGAGACAGCTTTTTCAATTAATCACTGCGTTATTTGATGGAGATATAATTTCTTCTCTCTGTCTCCTTCAAGTAAAGGGGGCTGGTAGCACGCCCCATATCTTAGCACTACCGGGGAGACAGATATTATGATTTCATATAATTATATTTTTATAGAAATCAAAATAGGACATTCTCAACAAATGTTCTCACCTCAAACTGTTCTTTGCACCCTTAGAAACTACTGCCAGACTTTCAAAGCTGGCATGTGCCTGAAGCATCTCATTAGATAGTAAGACTATCAACCACTCCATAAAGCTATAATAGAAACAAAATCCCAAAACTTGAGATTCCTTCCCTGACGGAGTGATCACTATAGTTTTCTCTCCTTGCAACAAATGAAGTTAGGCCTAACACCATTGGAGTAAAGATGCTCGAGTTTCTCTGCAACTATTATGGGAGGAAAGACGTATGAGTGAGAAAATGAAAAGACATTCTGTGAGTGGTAACAAAATGATTCAGAGTACTTACCTCTGAATATCAATAGAATTGCAGTTTGTTGAAGCAGGACGTATCAGTTACTTTGACAGGGACAGGGAAGACTCTCTCTTTGCCCAGCTTTTGAGTTCCTAATCCTGTTTGACAGCCATATAATTATAGTAACAATAATAATATTTCATATATGTTGAATTTGTTCCTTATGCTGGTAATACAAGAATCATTATCTTCATTTTGAAGACAAGAAAACTGAGGCTCAGAGAAATTAAGTAATTTATCTAAGGTCTGTTAGACATCAGTGGCAGTACTGGGCTTTAATCCAAGTTCTATTTGGATCAGAGTATCTTGCCCATTAAAATTTGGAGGCTCGTCCTCTTACATCTGTGTTAACTTCTAAATTGTCTATATTTAATAGTTTTGTGCACCTATATATGTGCATCTTTGGCCTTTTGGGAAGAGGGTTCATCTTTTACATGCAATTTTTAAAGAGTGGTATCAGTTCAAAACCGTATCTGCTCGAATATTGGAAAAGGAGAATGATTTTCATCAGTCTTTATTGATTCTATTAAATGTTTGCTGCTTCTATGAGGTCTCTCAACTATGCCTGCATGTGACTGTCCATTTGCAATAAACCACTGCAAAATCTCCTGTGTTGAACAGGTATTTTACATGTTCATTCCCTATCGATTAGCAATGTTTGCTCACAAACACTGTGCCAGTTTTGTCTTGTTCTACTTTCCTTCTTTCTATATATTGCTCTTCTATACAGTGAGGAGAACACATCATTACATATTCCAGTTTTGAAGTCTCTCCTATGAGCAACTAAAGAAACTCTATTTGCAATAACAATTTTGCATTTTACTTTTAAGTTGAATTTGAAACATTCGTGTGATTCAAAAATCAAGATATTAGAAAATCTGTACATCGAGAAGTCTTTCTCCAAGTCTTGTTCCTTTTCACTGTGTCTGACCCTACTCCTTGCTTTCTACAGACAAGAATTGTAGGCTGGGTGCAGTGGCTCATGCCTTTAATCTCAGCACTTTGGGAGACCAAGGTGGGCGGATCATGAGGTCAGGAGATCAAGACCATCCTGGCTAACACAGTGAAACCTCATCTCTACTAAAAATACAAAAAGTTAGCCGGGTGTGGCGGTGGGCGCCTGTAGTCCCAGCTACTTGGGGGGCTGAGGCAGGAGAATGGTGTGAACCCGGGAGGCGGAGCTTTCAGTGAGCTGAGATCTCTCCACTGTACTCCAGCCTGGGCGACAGAGTGAGATTCCATCCAAAAAAAACAAAAAATTGTATTAGTTATATATACATATTTTCAATTTTTCTTTTTGCAAATATGAGAGAAAACCAATATATATTCATTTATTTTTCTTCATTACTTACTCAGTAGTAGAAAACTACACTGTTATTTTAAACAACTCTCAATATTGTCATTCCTAGGCTCATTTTATTTGCGTTTCTGTTATTCATGATCCCTCCTAAATTTCTAAGTCAGATTGTATTTATTATTGTTCTGTCTTTGACAGAGCTTAAAGATTACTTAAGACATGAAGATTTTCAGAACAAACACCAACTTTTATATTTATTTTTTGTTTGTTGGTTATGCTTTCTTTTGTCTCATTTCTAAGTCTTTGGATGGATGAAAAGCTGCATGTAAGTAATTATGTTAATAGTGCCTTCATAAATTGATTTACAGAATAGGAGATTCAAATTTTAAAGATATATAGCCATAAAACTTTATTGGAAATAGTGAGAGCAAGGATCTTAACATATACCGTCCCCTTT
Organism: Macaca fascicularis; assembly: GCF_037993035.2. NCBI lineage: Eukaryota > Metazoa > Chordata > Mammalia > Primates > Cercopithecidae > Macaca > Macaca fascicularis. Next base: position 53,172,684 of record NC_088390.1, read on the forward strand.
ATATGTGAAATAATGACATATTAAACTTCAGAAATTCTCAATTCTTTATATAAGTTAATTTATATTTGGAATCTGTTTAAAAAAATAGTATGTGCAGTATTTTCCCCAAGTTACCTAGAAATCTGATTAAAATTGTCAAGAATTAGTGCTTTTCTTAGCACAGTTTGGCTAAGAGTATGTAGTCTCAGGATAACCAGCAGTAAAATAAATATTTTGAATCCACCAATTATATTCAATATTGCAAGCTTTGTAGAGTAAGTGCTGATTTCACTGCCTGTTGACTTCAGTTGTTGGTGGGATATGTAAGTAGAAACAATTCCAGGAGAATTTCACTTTGTCAATAGATCTCTTGGAAAAATCTATATTCTCGGTAAATCCAATGTATCACATTAACAAGAGATTATTACAAACGGATTAAAGCTATTAATAATAGAATGCAATTTAGCTTAGAGTCTGTATAATATCCACGCGTATCCAAGATATAGTCACAGGAAAATGAAAACAGACATGAAATTTTTAAAAAAATCTATCAATTGGCAGTTATTTGTCAAGAATCTCAGGTATAAACTCTGCAGCTAAAGGTCAGAAGAGTTTTTGGTTTTTTACTTGCTATTAAAACTTAGTGGTGATATACTGAGGCTGTTCACACTACTCTGATTAAGGAAGCAACCTTGGAAGATAGAAATGTCAGAACTAGAAACAAGGTTCATGAATACTAAAGGATTTTTATATTTGTGTAGTATGTTAGGGGATTAATTTTTATATCTAAAAACCCTTTCCTCTAGAAATTAATCTTTAAAAATATAGCAAATCCCTGTTGAGTCTTAGAAAATATGACATTTCCAAGTATAGATTTCAAATGAGTCATTCATGTTAAAAAATGTCTCTGTAGTCAAAGAAGAGACACCAGATAAGTAAAATAAGGTCTCTGCAAAATCTCAGTTAAGACAAATTTTGCTGTAATGAGTAAAGTGTCATTTTTTGCCCCTCTCTAGAAATGTAAGTACTTTTAATCTCCCCTTGGCTCCACTGTGGTATTTAAAGATGACTTTCCCTTCTTTGAGAATGACTTCAAGTGATGTGTTTATGTCTTTTGCTGTCTGGAATGTGCCTTTTCCATCTCACACCAGATGGTGAGACTCTATCTGTTTCAAGTTTCTCTTCATTGCTACCTCCCCCGTAAAGACTTTCTTAATATCCTTGAATTGGATATGATTTCTAATTCTTCTTAACTACCGGAGAACTGTGTTTGCACATTTTTTGGAACTCTTGAAATACTCAAATGTACACCTCTTTTTCTACCTTAAACTCTAAACTACTTCAATGCAAGTGCAGTCTTATACATTTGGCAAAATAATTTATACCTATTAAGAGCCCACAGAATGGCTAGTAAATGAGTTGACTTGAATATAATTCAACATTGGTCAACATGGGTGTAGTAAAGAGAGGAACAGTGTTTTATATTTGTGCCATTTATGCATATGACTTTGATCTTTAGTAAGCTTTAATCTTTTTTACAATGACTCAATTTTGATATTGAATAAATATACGTACATTTAATATCCATAAGAGGACTGATGAGTACTTTAATACATTTTGAGATAAGTAAAAATTTATAAAATATACAAAAATAATTGGTCAGTATATAATTTACAGTTTCCAATGGATCCCTAATGCTTTGTAAATAATCTACTTGATCACTTTTTGTGGTTGAAATTTATTTTGGGTAAAAATATAAGGTCATTGGCAAATTATTGTTGAGCACACATGATATGCCCAGTATATTCTAACTGAAGTAAATGATGGAATAGGAACCCACAGCATTGAGAGCCACTTATTACTGATCACATGCAGATTCAGATCTATAAGAAAAGGTATCCAAGTCCAAAATCCGTGATTCGAAAAAATAACAAAATACATTTACCAAAGGTCTGTCTTATAGATTTGTGCTGGGTGACTTTTTATGAAATATGAAAGAATTAAAATACATATTCTTACCTGCTAGGCAATTTTTCATTTTCTTAGCCTAGAGCTACTTTGAAATATGAAAGTTGTGTGTACTTTTATGTTTTTCTTCTAAAGCGTAGTTTTATTCCAATTATAATAACTATCAGTATGCAAAGTCATGGAGTCAAAAAAGAGAAGAAAATGCTTCTATTAAACTTTCATTACTGTCTCTCATAGATTGAAACTAGAAAGTTTGGTGGCTATGTGTGAATTGCTTTTACTTCATATTTATGTAGAAACATTTTTGAAAATGTTAGTGATCTAACAATAAGACACCTGAGAGTATAAAACAAGACCATGTTGATTGGATTAGAGGCAAAGCTAAAGAAGTAATAGCCTCATTATTTTTGTGCTAAGCATCCGCAGATTAAGTGACCCTTGCATCCAGCAGCTGAATAAACTTTTTTGCTGCCATTGCAGAGTAAGACATGTTGCATGCATTTTCTACAGTTTCAAAAGTGGGTATATTTTTCATGCCTGTTATTTTGACATAAGCCTCAATTTTAATAGTATTTCAACAAAAATATATTTTGGGGGGATTATTTTTATTATTGATAAGATTCTGACAATGATTGATGATTTATACTTCTAACCCATTCATAAATGCTTCAGTGCTTTGATTGCCTTTGGAAATAAAACTAAGACCTAAGGTGAAATATTCTACTCTTTTGAAGCATGGCTTGGACCTATAAGAACAAAATTCAAATCAATAGCAACATAGCTTCAGTGTTACAATAACTGAAGAAGTGGTTATCATATTTTACCTCTTATATACAAATCTGATTCCACAAAATGCATTTAGATAATTGTAATGCATGCTCCTTAGTTCTTCATGTGGTATTTTGAGGAACAAGCTAGATGTAAAATTGATATCAGATGGTCAAAATAAAAATCATTGTTCTACTTCAGTGGAATAATCTTGGTTGCTCACTTGATTTTATCTTACCTTCCATAGAGTAGTTAGAATTGAGCATCATCATTTCTTTAGGTCAACAACATGTAACAGATATAATTTTGATTTCAATTTTTATAAATAACAGAAAGAGAAGAATTTTGTTTGGAAAACGAAATAAGTAGTGTTAATATTTTCTAAGAAGAGGAGAGGTTTGACTATGGGATAGCAAATACATAGCAGTTTTGGTTTGGACATGCAGGGTGGAGGTCCACTTTGGAAATGTACATATTTAAGAATCGTCAGTGAATATATGGTGTTTAAAGCCATGTGGATAGATGAGATAATCTGAAGAATAAATGTAGATAGATAAAAGATAAAATCTGAAGGCAGAATTTTGTGGGAATGAAACATAAAGAGGTCAATAAAGAAGGAGGATCTTGGTCTGGCACGGTGTCTCACATCTGTAATCCTAGCACTTTGGGAGGCGGAGGCAGGCAGATAACGAGGTGAGGAGACTGAAACCATCCCGGTTAACACGGTGAAACCCCGTCTCTACTAAAATACAAAAATTTAGCTGAGAGTGGTGGCATGCACCTGTAGTCCCAAATACTCGGGAGGCTGATGCATGAGAACTGCTAGAACCCAGGAGGTGGAGGCTGCAGTGAGCCGAGATCGCACCACTGCACTCCAACCTGGGCGACAGAGTGAGATCCGTCAGAACAAAACAAAACAAAACAAAACAACACGAGGATGTTTTACATATATACCCAGTAGTGGGCTGATTGCTAGATCTCATAGGAAAAGAAATCAGTATATTGAGAACATAGCTGCACTCCCATGCTTACTGCAGTATATTCACAATAGCCAAGATACGAAATCAACCCATGTCCAACAATGGGTAAATGGATGTATTAGTCTGTTCTCATGCTGCCATGAAGAAATACCTGAGATTGGGTAATTTATAAAGAAAAGAGGTTTAATTGACCACAGCATGGCTGGAGAGGACTCAGGAAACTTACAATCATGGGGGAAGGCACCTCTTCACAGGGCATCAGGAGAGAGAATGAGTGCCAGCAGGGGAAATGCCAGATTCTTAGAAAACCATCAGATCTCTTGAGAACTCACTCACTATCATGAGAACAGCTTGGGGGAAACCACCCCCATGACTCATTACCTACAACTGCCTCCCTCCCACGATTTGGGATTATGGGAACTACAATTCAAGATGAGATTTGAGTGGGAACACAACCAAACCACAACAATGTATAAAGATAATGTGGTATGTATGCGCAGTGGAATATTATTCAGTCATAAAAAAGAAACTTTGTCATTTGTCACAACATAGATGAACTTGGAGAACATTATTTTAAGTGAAATGAGCCAGATACAGAAACACGCTTTTGTATACTTCATGATCAGATACTTCACGGCTTCAATCACATGTGGAATCTAAAAAAAACAAAAAAGTTCATATCATGGAACTGTGATTATCAGAGACTAGGAGGAGGAAATGGTGAGAATGAGGACAAGTTGGTCAATGGGTAAAAATTTACCATTAAATAGGAGAAATAAGCTTAGGGTGATTTTACTTAGATAACATGGAGGGATTGTTAGGCAGTGCTGAGACTTGATGAGATTTGTAGTCATGAATTTAAAGTGATACCTTTCAGAATGGCTGTGTATACTGCTCTAGTTGCATTTGGATGTATGAGTAGAGGCATAGTGTAAACACAAGGAATGTGTGCAATCAGGGTAAAAGTTATGCAGGGCAAGGAGGGTAGATGTCAAGGGAGTTGAGAGAACATGCAAGTTAATGATGATATTGTTGGAATATAGAATCTTCTCTGGATAAAAACGATGCCAAACTTACAATGGAGCTAACATAGTAGATAAGTGGGTTGAAAGTCCTAGTGAAGTTAGAGAATTTTGGAGCTAGAGATAGTAGAGCAAATGAATTGGAAATATAGAAAAAATAGGTGGAGAACAAGATACTTAAAATTGGCATAGCTAACATGTCAGGAATTTTGGCGTAATCAGTGATGCAAAGTCTGGTCGTGATGGTGAGATAAAGAGGGTTGGAACTGAAGAGGTTAAGGGACTAAGAGATCAAAGTGCTAAACAGGAGTAGTATAGACACAAAGACAGCAAGCCATGTACTAAAACCTTCATTGGCGCTTATTATATATTACATGTATGTTAACAAAGAGGTTAATATATGTGTTCCTTAATGAAGGATGGCTGATAATGTCAGTGAGGAATACCTAATGTTAGGTATTTCTAAGAGGAATGGAGGGAATAGAAAAATAAACAATGGCCTGGAAACATAAGCTAGGATCAAGAAACACATGAGTCTGGGCCCTGAGATACAATAGAAATATGAGAAAACCAACTCATCTCTTGAAAGGCTTCCAACTAATACAAGTATGCTAAAGGGATGATACAAGGACTTTCACCAATGACAAACCAGGGGTCCCAGAAGTATGGAGAAAAGCTTTTGCTTAGGTTAGGAATGGGAAATGAGTCAGAACAGTGTCTATGCAAAGCCACATAGGAATGAGGATCTAGATGAAGGTGTCTGACCTCTTGTAGTGATTGAGATAAATAGGAATGTAAGGCCCAATGTGATTAGTCTTTGCTGGACTCTTTGCCAAAAGTAAGTTGTCACTTTCTTGGGATTGGTCTGTATCCAATGTGTTGACACCAGATGAAAATTACTGGGGTCAAGGGGACAAGAAATATAGGTTGGAAAGCTTACCAGGAACACTAGTAGCTCTGAAGAACTCTTTAAAAACTGATCTGTGAAATGTTGGGGCTTGAGTAAAAAACCATTACTATATATGTGGAACCAAGGCAACCTTCTTCAATCTTTCTGGGAGCATGTTGGTGGAAGAAAAATTGAAGGACGATCTTACCAGGATCACTTGGAGTCTATGTTGTAGATGTTGTTAAGGTTTAAGGTTAGGGGAAATCTGAGAAGGAGAGAACATATATTTCTCTATAGAGTCTGAGTCCTTGACTTTCACTGATAACAAATACTTTACCTTGTTGGAAAATGTACATGATCATCCCTTTTGCCCCTGCAGATATTTTTCTTCTTTTCCCACCATGCTCTGTGCCCTGAGTGGCTGATGTGCATGAATTGCATCCTTTGTCTTCTAGATACTATATGGGCTTGGCCAACAGACGATTGGAGACAAAGAGGAAAACAAGCCCACAGTTTTATTTTCCCTGTTACTCTCCCATGGGATTCTGCATGAGTGATTGTGTCGCATAACTGAAGAACACATAATCTATTATTTGGCCTTCTACACACAGCTTTTTTACTCTCCATTATCTGCTAATTGACCTTTGCCTTTGTTCCTTCAAGCCACCAGGTGTTCATATGTTCCACTACTTCTAGTCCTGGAATACTGTATTATACATTGTGGATTCCCTACACTCTGCATACAGCTTTGCAAATAGTTTTCTTAAGTTACTTAATTTGAGTATAGTGTTTCCTATTAGAAGAATGGTAAATGCAATACCATAGTTATTTTCTGTTTCTATAACACAACATTACATATTGGGTAATTTACAATTAACAGACCTTTACTGGCTTATGATTCTATAGGCTGGGAAGTCCAGAATTGAGGGACTGGCATCTGGTGAAGACATTAGAGCCCCATCATCTCATAGCAGAAGGTAGAAAGGCAAAAGAGGGTGTGTGAGAGAGAGCACGAGTGCACACAGGAGAAGGCCAAATTTGTTCTTTTATAAGAAATTCACTCTCGTGATAATGGTGCCAAGCAACTTATAAAGGTGATTTTCCATGACTCAGACATCTCCCATTAAGTCATAATTTCCAATACCACTGAATAAAGGATCAAGTTTTCAAGACATGAACTTTGGGGGCCACATTGAAACCATAGCATGCAGCAAGTGGTATTAGGGGCAACACCAAGAAAAACCTTAAGTGAGATTCTGGGATTGGGTGTTTCATATATTTGAGAAATGATAGATAACCTTTTTGCTATGGAGAAACGGGGATGAATAAACCACAGTATGTGATAGCATGCATATTTGCATGTGACATTCAACGAAGTCAGGTGGAAGCAAAAATGTTTGGAGATCAAGGGCTGTGGTGATCTGTTACTACTGCCACATAGTGGCTATAGATTGTGGCCTCAGCTGGCTATTATGAAGGCTATACAGCACAACCACCCTTTGACATATTGATGGTTTTTGATTAGATAGTCAATAAAGCTTGTTGAAATAATTACTCATACAGAGTTGGAACTGCACAGCAATCATTATCTTATTATTGATTCGACTATATGTTCGTTGCTTTAGGTGGGGTAAAGGTTTTGGTGTTTAAGCTTGTAACATCATCTGTGCTCTGGAACCTCAATTAACCTCATTCAATTCTGATATAAGATGTTAAACTGAGGCAATTCATTACTATGTAAACAAAATTTACCAGCATATATACCAATGATAAATTAAGAAAATGTCGCACTTCCTGTGCTATGGGTAACATTGAGCAGCCCCATTAAATTATTAGCTTTAGTAGACTGTTGCACAACAAACTTTGTTGAAAAGGAACTATCTATCATGTTAGATGTAATTTCTTCTGTTTCTCTTCCCATTTTCTCCCTGGTTCCAGAAAACTAGAAGGTAGTATGGTACAGTTTGGATACTGACTCATCCATCTATCTCTCCAGGACAAGTTAATTTACTACATCTAAGTCATGTTTTTCTCATCTACGTAACTTCATCATTATAGTGCCTTCTAGTGTTTTGGCAAGAATGAAAACAGGACAATGAATATGGCCAGCGAAGTGTCCAAACAATATACAATGTGCCGTGACATTTCTACCCATAACCCCTGCCCCAAATTTTACCTTGGGAAAATCACTCAAGCTTTATCAAGGTCATTTATGACTTATGAATAGAATAAATTAGAACACATAGATTGATAATGCTGTAATAAGTGGGAGAAAATAGAAAGAGAGAATCTGGCATTCTGGAAATTATACAGTCTTTTAAAAATACTTAAGAGCGGGAATCATTTGTTTTGCTAGAATGTTTATCTGAAATTACAAACATGTCATTTAGGCATTGTTATGGGTTAAACTGTGTCTCCAGAAAAAAAATGGTATGCTAATTTTAACTCCCAGTACCTCAGAATATGATATTATTTGAAAATAGGGTCATCGCAGATATAGTTAGTTAAGATAAGGTCATGCTGGAGTAGGAGTGGTCGCTAATCCACTATGAATAACATCCCTGGGAGATGATTATGTGAAGACAGACACAGGGATAACACCCTGTGATAATGAAGATGAAGATTAGAGTAATGCAGCTGCAAGCCAAATAACACCAAAGGTTGCTGGCAACTACTGGTAGCTAGGAAGAAGCAAAGAGGGATTCATTCTCCTTACACATTTCAGAGGGAGCATGACCTTGACAACACCTTAATTTTGGACTTTTAGACTCTGAAATAATAAATGTTTGAAATAATAAATGTTATTTTAAACCACTGCATTTGTGATGCTTTGTTATGGTATCCCTAGGAAACCAATACGGACCTAAAGGTTAGATACAAATACAGTAGTAGAGATCAGTGGGAAATATCTTTTAGCACTCTGCCTAGCTGTACAGAATCACTCACATAGGCATGGTCCCCCACCATTTAAGGAGGTGACAATTGCAAACACAAAATATATCCCACATGGAACAGAGATTATAGCATTTCTCTGATGTAAAGCATGTGGAATTTGGTTAGTTTTGGGTATTTTTCTTTAATTTTTTTCTGTTTTCTCCCTATCATTTAACTAATTAGATAATGGTTTCAGATATCTTTCTTATTTCTTATCACGACTATTATTCAGTCCAAATGATGATTTAGGCAACTTTAAAATATTTGATTATAGCTTCCTCAAAGACAATGGCTCAACTCAGCCTACATTCCAAATTTAGAACTTTCAAAATAAATAAAAATTAATGGCTCTGGTGATCACCAAAAAGAACAATAAATACATTTATTAATGTATTTACTTTTTTGAGATGGAATCTTGCTCTGTTGCCCAGCTGGGAGTGCAGTGGCGCGATCTCGGCTCACTGCAACCTCTGCCTCCTGGGTTCAAGCAATTCTCTGCCTCTGCCTCCCGAGTAGCTGGGATTACAGGTGTCCACTACCATGCCCGGCTACTTGTTTGTATTTTTAGTAGAGATGAGGTTTCACTATCTTGGCCAGGCTGGTCTTGATCTCCTGACCTTGTGATCCACCCACCTTGGCCTCCCAAAGTGCTGGGATAACAGGCCTGAGCCACTGCGCCCAGCAATACGTTTATTATAAAACTTACTATCTTAATAAAGATATGATGTTTTATAGCATTCCCCTCTTTATTGTTCTTCATCACCATCAGAAAAACTCACAAAAGAAAGAAAGTGTGCATTGTTATACTTAGAAAATAATTTTCAAAGTGGGGGTACGTTGCTAAATATGCATGTTGTTTAGGTCAGACATATTGAAGAGTCATGATTTGAAGATAAATATTAAAACATCTTTTTAATTAGTTAAAGGCATTTCTGCAAATGACTGGGGATCATTCGTGTGCTGACACTTATGCTGACACTAGAGTGCTTTTTGGATGATCTTCATGGGAGAATGTTCTCAAGATAAGTGCACTTTGGAGAAAGTACAATAGTGTCAATATTGCTAAATTATAAAAGGTTTAATATAGTTTCCATAGGAAAAATCCTGTGGAATATTCCTGGCAAGATAATTTGGGATGATAATCAAGCCACATAGACTAGAAGCGCAGTCAGGAAGGAAATCAGATGTAAATGGGAACCACAGGAATCTGAATCATTTAAGTATGCTTGCTTTAGTTACAAATGGACTGAGAAAAGTGTTTCTTTAAATAAAAAGCAGTTTTCCAAGGGAAAGATTAAATATCCTTAACACAGAATAAGAATAAAGAAACAAATGCCAAACATTCAGCTACAACAAACTGTGAAATTAGTTTTCCTCTGCCTAATGGAGAACAAATGGTTTTCCATGTTTATTACTTATCAAGCACATTCCTCAGGGAATAATTTATTCCCACAAAAGCTATGAATGACCATTTTGTATTAGGCTTACTTCACCAAAATAGCAGAATTCTAGCTTCCATACTTTTAATTTAATAATAATGTGCAGTCTTTTACAAATGCAGATGATAAAGTAGTTTTTAACAGTATTTTCCAGGCCAGGCTCCGTGGCTCATGCCTATAATCCCACTTTGGGAGGCCAGGGCGGGCAGATTGCCTGAGCTCAGTAGTTCGAGACCAACCTGGGCAACAAGGTGAAAGCCCATCTCTACTAAAATACACACACACACGCGCACACACACACACACACACAATTAACTGGGCATGACAATGTGAGCCTGTAGTCCTAGCTACTTGGGAGGCTGAGGCAGGAGAATTGCTTGAACCCGGGAGGCGGAGGGTGCAGTGAGCCAAGATCATGCCACTGCACTCCAACCTGGGCAACTGAGTCAGACTCCATCTCCAAAAAATAACAAAACAAAAAAATCCCCAGGATTTTCCAGGACAATGCAACCCAGAGCGTGGTGTACAGACTAGGGCAGCTCTGCAAGTTATTTGTTACCAGGATGCGGTTAGTACAAAAATTACAAGTTTAAAAAACTTATCTAGCAATTGGACATTCTCACAATAGCTAAGCCTGTGGTCAGTGGACTCTTCTTGAATAGGTTCTAGACCAATTCGGGGTTGTTGAACTTAAGTGATGAGTTCCACACAGCAAGAATTACATACTAATCATGCACAGTTGGACCATGTATTTGTCTGTGCCACGAAAGAAAAAAATATGTCTGTATTATACATAGTTTGAAAAGTACTAGTATACTAGGAATAGCACGGAGTTTGAAGTCATAGAGATCTTGATTCAAATCTAACACTACATTTTTTTAAATCTCATGTGATCCTGAAAGAGTTTCTTAAATTTAAAAATGAGGATAGTAATATTTATCTCACAGGATCATTGAGATCCTCATATGGAGTAATTTGACTGTAAATAGCACAGTTATTCACCAGTAATTGTTTGGTATCCAACTAATTTTATTTCCCGCACTTCCTTTTCCACTGAGGAGGACAACACTATCCTACCCAGGATGGCTAAATCTAGTTTGTTTTTGGAAAAACAACATGATTTATAATGGAATCAGTAAGGTGCAACAGTCAGTAACTCTAGATTAAAATTACCTGTACAATAATAGAGGAACCATAGCATATTACATATCTGTCTATATGTAAATAAAGAATCTAACATTTATATGATATTTTGTTTTATTTTATTTTATTTTATTTTATTTTTTGAGACAGAGTCTTACTCTGTCACCCAGTCTGGAGCATAGTGGCACAATCTCAGCTCACTGCAACCTCTGCCTCCCGGGTTCAAGTGATTCTTGTGTCTCAGCTTCCCAAGTAGCTAGAATTACAGGTGCACGGACCATGCCAGAATAATTTTTGTATTTTTAGTGAAGACGGGGTTTCACTATGTTGGCCAGGCTGGTCTCGAACTCCTGAACTCAAGTGATTCACCGGCCTCAGCCTCCCAAAGTGCTGAGATTACAGGTGTGAGCCACTGTGCTCAGCTTTAAATCATCTTTTTATCAGAGTCAAATAAATGCATCACCAACCAGGTCTTCTGAAATCCTTCCTAACATATTTCCATGAACTTTATTTTTCCTTCCAATCAAGCTGTGAGCATTAGTAACGGTATAATGTTATTCGTTTTGCTCCAAACCACTACTTAGTTCACGTGAAAATGTGAATAAAATTCAAATGTATCAGATTGATTAAAACTTATCAGGATTGCCCACATTTTCTATATATTTTTAGATATTTCTGAATATAGACTCCAATGTTCACATATTTATTTACTCCTCGCTTGTATTATGTTGATGCACATGTAAAATTAACTGATTGGGGCCAGGAACGATTGTCACAGTCTATGTCAATTAAAGCTCATTTTAGAAATATAAAGTACTTATCAAGAAATGCAAGACAATAACCGGAAGCCTAATATGACCAAAACAATACAAAATTTGACTAGTATGTAAAGATGAGATCATCATGCAATCTAAGAAGAAGCAAGGCAGTCTCCACCAATGAGAGGGACTATCAACTGTGACTCCCAGTCCTGGAATGCCAACTATGTTAAATTTAGCAATACACAACTTAGAAGCCTGAAGGTAAAGTTCGATGAATTCATATGACTTTAAGATATCTGTTAAAGTCAAGAGAGCTCTAAGGTTACTTATTTCTTTCCTCTATAGGTCCTACTCTTTGTCTTGAAAACAAATATTGTAACTCATCTGAGTAAAGGGTGTGAATAGGAACTTCTCAGAAAAAGAAATACAGATGGCGAAATAAATATATAAACCATGTCCAATATTTCTCATATTAAAAGAAAAAATTAAAATGGTAATGACATTTCTCACGTTTTACATTAGTAAAAATTAAAATGTTCGATAAAATAAAGTACGGGAAGTTCTAGTGAGAGACTGAAATTTTCACCATGTTGATAGGTCCAGTGGACTAGTGAATGTTTACGTTTCTCTAAAATTTAACTATTGAAATCCTAACTCTCAGTGTGATGGTGGTGGAAGATGGGGCCTTTGGGAGGTGATTAGGTCATGAAGGTGGAGCCTTCATGAATGGGATGGGTGCCCTTATTAAAGAAACCCCAGAGCTCTTACCACTATGTGAAGACACAGCAAGAAGATGGCCATCTATGAACCCACCACATCTGCCTTGAGATTGGACTCTCCAGCATCCAGAACTGCGAGAAATAAATCTTCTTTAAGCCAATGACTCTATATTTCTGTTATAGCAGCTCAAACTGACTAAGACAGTAGGAATAAACATTGGTGGAGCCATTTGAAAGGAAAAGAAATAAAGTAGTATCAAATTTTAAAATGCACATGTCCTTTGACATAGAAACTCCATTGTTAGGAATGCACTATAAAATAATATTGCAAAAAGCTGGCAAAATACATACACGAGGATATTGATATCATTGCTTATGGTGTGATAAAAAACTGAATAGTCTAAATATCTACCAAGATGAAACTAGAAAAACACATTATGAATACATCATAAAAAATGTTTGAGTTGCACGCATCAACCCATTCCACTAAATATATGGTATGTGTGTGTATGTGTGTGTATGTGTGTGTGTGCACGCACACGTGCATGCATGTGTTTGCATGTTTTGTAGGGGAAGTTGTCCATAAGAGTTCCCTCAGGAAACAGATGGCACCTTCAAAATAGGATAATTTGAAGAGTATTCGATAAAAGGACCTTTTCAAGGAGTGAGCACAGTATCTGGACACAAAGAATAGTGCATACTCTGGGGCCAGTTTCTGTGGAGCCCTTTTGATTACTAGGCCTGATGCAAGGCAGCAGGCAGCACTAACCAGAACCCAGACATGGAGAGACTAATGGAGAGATTTGTTCTGAGAGAGTATTCATAGAGAAACACAACCTGCTTCAGGTAAACCAAGAAGGATGGGACTAGAGAAATAAATATTCAGCCCTCTCATCCCTCCACCTTCCTTTCAGAGTTTTCAATTGTTCCAATCTAACTAGAAGCTAGAGGCCAAGGACACCTATTGAGATCAGACTTTCAGGGCAGAGTAAGGATTTGGAGAAAGACACACAGAGAAGATGTCCATGGTAGCATATGTACACATACACATGGACACACATGTGCACACACATTCACACACAAGAAAAAAAGATATCGGCCTGTCTCTCTTAAATGTATCAAAATGTTAACTATGGTCATCTAGTAAAGTGAGATTTGAAATGAATTTTACTTGATTATTTTCATAGTTTGTTTTTGTTATTGCAATGCATATACCTTTTTTAATTTAGAAAAGGCAATAAAGATATTTTCTTTGTAAAAACAACAAAATAAAATTGCTGGTAGTCCACAAGACAAAGATAGTTGAAAGAAGACATAATCCAAAGCTGGGAGCCGTTTTTTCTCAACCCCATTTAAGCCTACTTGATTCTCAGTACCTCATGCAGTCTCTGTCTAGCACTTTGTAGCAAAAGAAACCAAACAAAGGAAAAGCTGAGCATTAAGAAGGACGTTCCTCCAATGCTGCAGAATCAGAAGGGATGAGAATTAAACACTCAAAAGCTATTTCCACTTAACCTCAAGTTGTGAGTCAGAATAAACAGTACATTGGAACTCTGTTTTCTCCAAATGGATAGAGATGATTCACTACCATGATTTGTAGAAAGTTCATGGATCCCTGGACAACACAGGGCTGGTAAGAGGGTCAGGGATAGAAAAATTACATTTGTATTAAAAATGCTCAATATGAGTTGCATCTAAATAAAGGCTGATATAAATTTCAGATTTGTTTTCCAAGAAAAAATGTATTGTATGTGTATGCAGCAACCAGTGATAAAGCAGGGATGTGAAGAGTTTAAATCTCAGCTCAAATACCTACTGATATCCATGACCTTGAAAGTCCATCACATATCTGTAGAACAGTATAACCACCAGCATGAGAAATAGTACAGTCAGATAAGGTGAACACTCTGCAGGAGATGAAGCTTTTGATTTTTTTCAGGTGTTATAAATGAATTGCTAACCTGGTTTTCTTTAACATAATTTTAAGAATATCTTAGAGAGATTCAGTATAGAGTACTTGTAGGTCTCACACACCCTTTTCTCCTTATGTGAGCATGTGTGCTCAGCATTACATAAGGGGAAGGCAGGGCACTATCAAGGTTAGGGTTATGGGAAGGCTTTCTTGTAGAATGATATCTAAGTTGACAATCAAAGAATGTGGCAGTATGGCATACTGGTTTAGCAATTAAAGGATTCTAAAACCATACAGCATAGGGTTGACTGCCTACTCTGAGATATATTATTAGCTTTGTGACTTTGGACTAGTTACTTAGGTTTTCTGTACCACTGTATCTTCTTCCATAAAATAAAAATAATGATATCTGCTAAATGGAGCTATTGAGAGGATTAATAGAGGTAATACACATCAAGTAATCATAACAGTGTCACTATAAGTGTTAGTTATTTTTAAATAGGTGTAAAGTGGAATGAAGCGTCTTTTAAGGAGTGGGAAAAACAGTGTGCGGGAGGGCTCTGAGAAAAGAGAGGGCTTGGAGCTTTTGAAGATCTGAAAGACAGGTCATGGGAAGACCAGATACCTATATGGATAGTAAGTAGGGTTAGCTCAGGGAGGACCTTTTTAGGTTAGGTAAGGGTTTGGAATATTGTCCAAATGGCAGTCGCAAGGCATTAAAAATACTTATCAAGAAAGTTAAAAAAATCAGATTTGAATTGTAAAATGGTCATTTTCACCATAACTGCAAGGCCTGTTTGGACTAAGTCTGTGGGGATTTGAGTGAGGACCCCTGTAATGACGTTTTTGTGATAGCCCGGGCTAGACCTCGTGATAGGTTGGACTATGGTATGGTAGATGAGACGGATATTAGTAGAAATATCTTGTTCAGCTTACTAAAATCAATTAAATCAATGTCTTGTTTTTTGTTTTTTTTTTTAGTTTTCTTTTTAAAATTAAAAAAAATTTACTCATCTTATCCTTAAACTATAACTGAATTTATAGATCTGCCTGGAATTGTATTCATAAATTCCACCACTCCACATAGTTAAGTCACCTAGAATATGAAAACCAACCTTACACTTCCCCACCATATCACAATCCAACTTTCATGTCACATTATGTTATAAGGCCATTGATGGCTGTAACTATTATGTATTTCTCTAACTCCCGTAGTCAGTACAGTGCCTATACAGCTTCCCTTTTCCCCCAAACAATCAAAATTTGCTGGTGTGTTCATTTTCTATTGCTGCTATAACAAATCACCATAACTTAGTGATTCAAAACAAAAAATAATTATTATCTTACAGTTAGAAGGTCAGAGGTCCAAAATGGGTCTGTAGCATTTATGGAGGTTGTAAGGGAGAATCTTTTATCTTGTCTCTCCAGCCCCTATAGGCTGCCTGCACTGCTTGGCTCCAGGCCACATCATTCCAAACTCCGCTTCCATTATCACATGTCTGAATCTGACCCTCTTGCTTCTATCTTAGAAGAACCCTTGTGTAATTACAATGGACCTGTCTGGATGATCCAAGATAATCTTCCCCCTCAAGATCTTTAACTAAATCACATCTGCAAAGTCCTGGTTGCAATGCAAGGTAACATGTCATAGATTTTAGCGTTTAGCACACGGTCATGTAGGGCAGGAAGTGTTATTCTAACTCCCTCAGGAGGAATTAGCATTGAAGCAGAACTTACCAGAGTAACTCTGATAAATAATCTGCCTTTAGTATTAGAATATTATCACACTATAAATTATCAAAAATATTTACTAAGTGAATTAATTTAATAAATCCTACCTCATTAACTTGCATTAAATTCTATTGATATGAATATCACTCACTTTGTTCGATAATTCATGTAGCTACCCTTGTTTTTTGTTTCTAAATTCAGGTCCTTATTTTATATCTCATTTATATAATCTCTGCCTCTATCCTGACCACTGCACATATCCATCCCAAATCCTTTCTAAGAACGTCTAAATGCTCATTAAATTGAGATCTTTCTTGTTTTTTCTTATTTTTCTTCCCGAAGGACTAAAACACTTTTTTGCCTATTTAATAAATAAATACTACCTTTTCCCAAATGTTTTTGAAACAAAATACCTGCCTGACTGTCTTTCTGCCTAACATTTGCTTACAATCTTCCCATCACATGCTGTGTGCATCTGCCAGAATTGCTAATTTTCATCTTCATTTTCTGCTTAGCAGAAATTTATTTTTTAAAAACCGCAACATTTAAAAGATGTTGTTTAATTTAATTTTCTATCTCATGACTGTCCACCAAGCTGCCTTTTTTTTTTTTTTATATGGAGTCTCACTCTGTCACCCAAGCTGGAGTGCAATGGGGTGGTCTCGGCTCACTGCAACTTCCACCTCCCGGGTTCAAGCTATTCTCCTGTCTCAGCCTCTCAAGTAGCTGGGACAGACTACAAGTGCATGCCACTATGCTTGACTAATTTTTGTATTTTTAGCAGAGACGGGGTTTCACTATATTGGCCTGGCTGGTCTCAAACTCCTGACCTTGTGATCTGCCCGCCTCGGCCTCCCAAAGTGCTGGGATTACAGATGTGAGCCACTGCACCTGGCCCAAGCTGCCTTTCAAAGGGTAAGCTGCATGCTTATTGTTGTCATAAAAGCTGTTAAAATTTTCAGAATAACTTCTGGAGCACTTTCATGACACCAGCTAATTGCTGGCATTAACATCTGGCCTGTTTCCACCCTGAACAGCAGCATGTGTACTGATGAAAGGCGGATCTCTAGAGCTAAAATGTATGGCTCTAACATCCAGCCCCACATTACTAACTTCTGTGTGCTGGTGGGTTTTATGGTAACACAAATTTGGTTAAGTCAACACATGTAAAGAACACATTGGCCCTGGTTAATCAAAGCATTGAAATAGTAATGTTATTTTTGGTACACCCTATGGTGATGCTTGTACCCATTGCTTTAATTTCTACCAATGTACTTGGGTTTACCTGGAAGTGACTGAAATTGATCCCATGAGTGTAGTAGTTGTTTGTAGGTGTCATGTTCTTCACATGTCACCTTTCTAACCACCTGCGAAGGCTGTCCTCACATTTTGTAATGCTTTTCGTATTAGCTGACAGTATTTACTGCAAATCACTCAATCATAGAAACACGATATAAAAAAATACATCTACACAACTCATCATTAATATTTTTCTTACTCTTATTGCTATGAACTATTTTTATTGCCTATGATAGAGCCAGGCCTTGTAATAAGAGCTTCATGTATCTTGTTTAGTCAAAATGTATTTAATCATAACGTCTAATGTATGTTTATCACCAGCTTCCGAAGATTTGTTATTAGTGCTTCTCACTACGGGTCTTTTAACTATTTTCAATTTAAGGCTAAGGAATGGCTTTCAATCTGGCTTGCTTCGGCAACTTTTGTTATCAAAACATTTTTCCGGAGTCAGCATTTATGAATTACTTTTCACTGTGTTCAGTGATCAAGAGCCTTTTAAATAGAACAGTTGGCATAATCATTTTAGTAAAAGGCACATTTCTGGGTAATAAGTGACCCTAAAACATTTGCAAGTTAAAGAGACTCTCATGCAGGAAGAGACAATCTAATGCAGTTTTTTAATACAATCAAGGAGAAACTGTTCTATATTATTGCAGCCTGGATGTCCTCAGGCCTCCTCAATGTAGGGCTGAAAAATGTGGCTGCTGAGAGACAAATGTTGCCTTCACCTATCTATAAACACCAGTTCCCTACAAGGTTTCTCGTCATCCCCTTTTTGTTCAAATCCCTACTCACAGCCCCTTGAGGGTCATCTTGGCAAGTGCATTTTTAACTCCTCTGAACAATCTTCCCATGAGAACAGCAGGAAGATCTTGTAAATTCTGCTATCTGTAGATTCTGCTAAGCTCTGCCTTGCTATTAGCTATGGCCATTTTACTAGGCAGCATGGACCCTTCTAGTAGGTGTTTTAACTCCCCACGGAGCACCCTTGACTTTGCTAGATATTCACAAAGTACTTCTTCTTTGGGGACTGTATTATTTTCCCAGGGCTGCCATAATAAAGCCCTATGTACTAGGTGCCTTAATAAAACAGAAACATATTCTCTTATAGTTCTGGAGACTAGAAATCTGAAATGCGAGTGTTGGCAGGATTGTGCTCTCTCTGAGTAGTCCAGGAAGAATCATTCCACATGTCTTCCTAGCTTTTCACCATTGCTGGCAATCTTAGGCATCCCTTGCTTGTAGAAGGACATGTCACTGCAATGTTCACCTTCATTGCCACTGTTTATTGCCACTTCATTGCCACTGTATATGCCATTCACCTTCCTTCCTCTGTTTATGCATCTAGATCCAAATCTCCTTCTTTTTTTTCTCTTGTTTTTTTTTTTTTTTTTTTCTTTTTTTTGACTGAGTCTTGCTCTGTCACCCAGGCTGGAGTGCAGTGGCACAATCTCTGCTTACTGCAAGCCAAACCTCCTTTTAAAGACACCAGTCATTGAATTAGGGTCCACCCTAACCCAGTGACTTAATCTTAACTTGACTATATCAGCAACACTGTACTTAAAAAATATTACATTCCAATTACTGATGCTTCGTAATTATAGTAATCTTTTTTAGGGACAAAATTGAACCCAATACAGAAACCAGGAAATCTTAAATAAGTATTTCTTGAGAGCTTACTATGTGCCTGGCAGTCTTAGCTCTCCAACTGGGCATTGTCACTGCCACTCCTATTCCTGTCTACCTCTCTCCCTACCAAGCACCACAGCCCCTCTGCCATCTTCTTGGGGAGCAGCTAGACCACTAGTACATGGGTGCCTTTCAGATTCCGGGGATACATGGGGTCAACAGGAAAAGTACAAAACTATGTCTCTCTCTCTTTTGTAATCGGTTCAGTAAAGAAAGTAGAGAAGCAGTGCTGTTTGTGCCTAAGAATCTTACAGAATCTTTCATCACCTAGCTACTTCCTTTCTTACCTCTAGTCTTCATTCACTCGAGGGCGTAAATGTGATTGAATGGGTGGGACCCGGGGCAAGGACAAAGTTAAATGAAACACTTAGGATATATTCAGGGATGAAAACAAATAAAAAGGCAGCAACAAAAAAGCATTCTCTGACCCTGCGGTTTTAAAACTGGCTTGAAATTGTTTTCCCAGTGTCTTCTCTTGGGAAAGAGTCTCAGGCTCTCTTTTCAATGGACTCTTCCTGTGCTGTGCCTGTATTCAGTTTGTACTCACTATTTCTGTAGTTAGTAACCTTCAGCCTTCTGGACAATCAGCTTCACCTCAGACTATCAGCACTATCTCTCCTGTGAGACGGCCCAGTGGATTTCAATATTGAGCAAATGCCTAATACCATATTTTGAAACTGCAAGCCCCAATGAAGACAGCACTCAATTTTAACATAACAGCTTCTAAAAAAGGACTGAAAATGGTAATGATTATTGAGAGCTAACTGCTTGCTAGATGCTAGAATTAGTTATATATGTACATTATCTGATTAGATCCTCATGAATATATATAAATATATATATATAGAGAGAGAGAGAGAGAGTTCTTATGTCCAATGCACAGCTTAGGAAACTGATGTTAACTTCCATGAAAATCTGATATAACTTACATGGAAAAAGGCTAGATAGGCCTAGCGCTCACGCCTGTAATCCCAGCAATTTGGGAGGCCGAGGCAGGTGGATCACGAGGTCAGGAGATCGAGACCATTCTGACTAACACAGTAAAAACCTGTGTCTACTAAAAATACAAAAAATTAGCCAGACGTGGTGGCAAGCACCTCTAGTCCCAGCTGCTTGGGAGGCTGAGGCAGGAGAATCACTTGAACCCAGGAGGGGTTCAGTGAGCTGAGACCTCGCCTCTGTACTCCAGCCTGGGCGACAGAGCGAGACTCCATCACAAAAAAAAAAAAAAAAAAAAAAAAAAAAAGTTAGATAAATGTCCAAGGTCACATAGCTAGATTACTGACCTATCTTACTGGTTCTTAACACGTTTTGCATTTTGCTTTCATCATTATCATTCAAGTAACACAGTCTATAGGGTGCTTAAAACTTTATACTATAAATACCTTGTAAGATATTTATTTTTAAAGTTGATTAACAACTACTAAATAAAATATACCTTTGATTCCTTAAGGTGCTATATGTGGAAATGAACCAGATGTGGAAACTTGTGCTGGCGAACAGCAAGAGTTCTATATTCATGTTTACTGCTGAATTTAAAGGCACATCATCCTAGAATGTGTCGCTTTCATAATCAGCAGTTGAATTGTTTTACACACAAATTGCATCTCCCAATGTAATGTATACATTGTTATCCTCACAACTAAGGTTCATGCTCTGTTGACTTCTCCATCTGGAGATGTACGCAAATAGTTTTTACATGCACACATAGATTTTCCAAACTCAGATGCAATTTATTGGTATTAGCATGTATTTTCATCCTCCAATATGCTGAAAGAGACAATTAATGCTGGATAGTTTGTAAAAAGAGAATTAGATGGAGATTCAGAACTAGAAATGCCTCTGTGGGTTAATGTATTTCCTCATTCTGCCTCTTCTTTTTTCCTTTTTAATTTTTGGAAAATGGTCAAATAAGGCTAAAGCATAACACTGGGCAGCTTTATTTGTTTGACATAATTACTAATTTGTTAGCAATCTCTTATTTATGAGGTACTTTTTTCTCTATTTTCTTTTTTCTTTTGTTTTTTCCCATTTTGAAGTAACATCATTTATCTTAGGCAGCATCTAAAAGAAAGTGCATGCCCTCAGTTTCCAAACTGATGACCCTCCCCACCAGTTAAGCAGCTCTGCCTTCAACAACTACATCATGATGTGACAATGATTCATAGCAGTTCTTTTGAATAGTTTTTATTATAATGCATTCATTCAACACTCAACTACACCTTCAGCACTGGGCATTGATTATGTGTCAAGCACTCTGGCAAATATTAGGTGATATTTAGGTGATTCAAAATCATTCAGACCTGTGGAGTTTCCAGTTCTTACTGTGTAACTGAGACTTGAACTCTATGAGAATAGAGATAGTCCTAAGTTTGAGATTAATTACAGGGCAAGAGATACATGTTTGTCTCAAATAATATGAGTATTTGACAGTGGACAAGCCATTCCCCTTGGTCCTTTGGGACCCATTTTCTTCATTTGTAAAATAAGATTGAGACTTGATCTCAGAAGCTCCTTCTAAATCTGGCATTATGTGATTCAAATGAATCAATAGTTCATACAATTTCACCAATCTGTTTATGTTTTTAACTTCCTATGTAAAGTTTTTTTTAAAAGTAACAAAACACAGTCAAATTACTGGTTATTCGGAAAATTTTAGTTACTACCAATGATTACAAAAAGTGAAACCAGCAGTTACCAATAATAGTACATTCCAGAGAAGGTTAGTCAACAATTCAGTCTTTTTCCTTCACCCCCTGTTTTGTAATTTTATGAGAAATAAAATTTAATAAGAAATATTTATAATAAAATAACAGAATACTTTTTTTTGGCTGTACTAATATCTCTGTCTGGCCCTCAAGTTTGTGTAGTGGTTTTTAATTTTTTTTTTTCTGCATTTCTCTAGAAGTCCATGGCATCCTTTCAGGTTCTGCCTTTGGGTGAAAAGAGTAGAAGGAAAAACATAAGCTGTCAGATCATAGAGTGAATGAGATCTTCCCACCAGATTCGAGGGAGATCTGGAATACAGGGTTATGTGAGTAATAAACGCAATACTGAGAGATAATCAAGATTAATTCCATGACTACTATCTGGGCATCTTTATGAAAAGACCATTTAACAGTCCGGGATGAGAAAATTGACAGGAAATATCTTGGGAAAAAAGATTCTTCTTGAGCTCATTTGAACACTTACTGATTTTGGCTGTCTGAGTTGATCAGGAGTCAGGGAAGCACCATTTACTCAACAGTGACTTCTAGGAAAATGACTCACAATGAAAATAAATGAAGGTCTGTGTTCAGGCCAAGAGAAACAGTTGCTCAGTTGGAAAGTCCGTCAGGTAGAATATGTGCCTGCTCACCTCAGAATTCTCTGCTCTCATCATCATGTATTTAATTATATGATAACAGAGGGTATGTTGTTGCATACCCAGCTTTGGTACAACTTTGTAATTTTTAAACCTTCCCTTAACTAGGAAAACTCTTCCCGCTTTTGGTGAGTACTCTTTTCTCAATTTTCTGAAATGTTACTGCTTTGTATTTCCATTTTATTTTATGTTGTTGTGTTTTGTTCCCATTTTGTCTTAAAGACAGGGTCTTGCTCTGTTGCCCAGGCTGTAATGCGGTGGTGTGATCTCAGCTCACAGCAGACTCAACCTCATAGGCTCAAGTTATCCTGCCATCTCAGCTTCCCAAGTAGCTGGAACTGCAGGCATGCACCACCATGTCTCGCAACATTTCTTTTAATTTTCATAGAGACAGGGTCTCACTATGTTGCCTAGGCTGGTCTCAAACTCCTGGCCTCAACTGAACCTCTCACCTCTTCCTGTCAAAGTGCTGTGATTAAAGGTGTGAGCCACTGTACCAGGACTATTTTTATTGTTTTTAACTTGCCCTTCCTTTGCCATCATCCATGAACAAAATATAAGTGTAAAGTATATATAGACAGGCATTCTCTTTAAGAAAGGTAAATAATAGTCATGGAGGATGTTTTGAGGGATGCAGAGGGACAGATTACTCCTTAGAAACTATTCTTTTGGCTTTTCCTTCTGGCAAAAAGAAAATGCTGCCACATTTTTATATCAATCCAGATGTTTTAGAACTGCCATTAGATATTGATAAGAGTACTGTCTCTCTCTGTTTGCGTATGTGTGTGTGTGTGTATGTGTGCGCGTGTGTGTGTCTTGACCTAAGAAACTCTGTATCTATAAGAAACATTTTTCAGTTCCTATAAATGGTTGAATACAAATCATTCCTCTTAAGAATTAAAATAAAATAAAATAAAGAATAACACACTGCCCATAGTATTTGACGATACTTAAAATCATTCCCTCTCCAAACCACTTTTACTAGGCTTCATCCTCCACCACTCCATTGAAGCTTTCTTTTAAAAGGTGCAAAAGTCTCTTTTCTATCCTCAGCCTGCTACACTTCTTTGCAACATTTGAAATTGATGATGACTTCCTTCTTCTTTAAGCACTCTTCCCTCAAGTTCTAAAAGTTGATCCCTTCCATGCTTCCTCTTATCTGTCAGGAAGTTTCTTATTCTCTCGCTTTCCCTTTCTACAACCACACCATTTAACGAATTTTTGTGGCAGATGGAGCATTGTCAAGAAAATTGCATGGTCATAACATCAACTCAAGAATTTCAGAAGGATAAGTCAGTATTTATATAAGCAAAGTTTTTAACGATAGTGAATAAACAACTCTGAACTCTTCACCAAAATGTAATTACATTTCATGGTAAAAATCTAATTGTATTCTACAATATATTCTAAAGCTTCAGAAGAATTGAAGATTCCTCATGACTCTGCCCCTAGACCTGTTTTCTTCTCACTCTATATTATCTCCTCAATTAACATCATGGATTCAACTAGAAGTTCTCTGATTTTGATTCAAAAATCTGGAGATTTTTTTCTTAACTTTAAATTCTCTGTATTTCATGGACTCATTTTAGGTATTTTTATTTTTATCTATTAACTTATAAATGTATGTATTTATTTACTTCTGAGACAGGGTCTCACTGTATCACCCAGTGGCATGACCATGGCTCACCGCAGCCCCCACCTCCTGGGCTCAAGTGATCTTCCCATGTCAGCCTTCCAAGCAATTAAGACTAAAAGTGCATGCCACCATGCCTAACTAATAATGTCTTGTTTGTAGTGACATAGTCTCACTATGTTGCCCAGGCTGGTCTTAAATTCCTAAGTTCAAGCAATCCTCTTGCCTGGGCCTCCTAAAGTGCTGAGACTACAAGTGTGAGGAACTGTGTCCAGCCTCAGGTGCTCATTTTAAAATACTGGTTGACTTTCCTCTAATATCTGGAACAAGACAAGGGTGTCCACTTTCACCAGTTATTCAACATAGTACTAGAAGTCCTAGTTAATGCAGTCAGATAAGAGAAAGCAATAAAGGACATCCAGATTGGAAAGGAAGAAGTCAAATTATCCTTGTTTGCAGATGGTATGACCTAATATTTGGAAAAACCTAAAAACTCCACCATGAAACTATTAGAATTGATAAACACATTCAGGAAAGTTGCAGTATACAAAATCAACCTGTAAAAATCGGTGGCATTCCTATACTCCAACACTGAACAATCTGAAAAACAAATAAAAAATAGTA
The DNA here is from genome assembly GCF_037993035.2 of Macaca fascicularis. Lineage (NCBI taxonomy): Eukaryota > Metazoa > Chordata > Mammalia > Primates > Cercopithecidae > Macaca > Macaca fascicularis. The sequence goes on from NC_088390.1 coordinate 53,197,538, forward strand.
ATCCTGTTTACAGTAGTTACAAGTGAAATTAGATACCCAGGGATTAACTTAACTAAGGAAGTAAAAGCTCTTTACAATGAAAACTATAAAACATTAATGAAAGAAATTAAAGAGGACACAAAAAAGTAGACTAATATTCCATGTTAACTAATTGGAAGAATCAATATTGTTAAGATGTCCATACTACCCAATGCAATCTACAAATCAAATGCATGCCTATCAAAATACCAGTAATATTCCTCACAAAAATAGAAGAAAAAAAAAAAAAAACCTTAAAATGTGTATGGAACTGCAAAAGACTCGGAATAGCCAAAGCTATCCTGAGCCAAAAGAACAAAACTGAAGGAATCACATTACCTGACTTCAAATTATGCTACGGAGCTATAGTAATCAAAACAGCATGGTCCTGGCATAAAAGTAGACACATAGCCCAATGGAATGGAATAGAGAACCTAAAAACAAATCCATATACCTACAGTGACTTTTTTTTTTTTTGACCAAGGTACCAAGAACATACTTTAGGAAAAACACAGTCTCTTCAATAAATGGTGCCAAAAAAACTGGATATGTATATGCAACAGAATGAAGCTAGACCCCTATCTCTTGCCATACACACAAAAACATCAAATCAAAATGGATTAAAGACTTAATTCTAAGACCTCACACTATAAAACTACCATAAGAAAATGTTGAGGAAGCTCTCCAGCACACTGATCTGGGCAAAAATTTCTTAAGTAATACGTCACAGGCAACCAAAGCAAAAATTTACAAATGTGATCACATGAAGTTAAAAAAAACTTCTGTACAACAAAGAAAACAATCAACAAAGTGAAGAGATGACTTACAGAATGGGAGAAAATATTTTCAAACTACGCATCTGTATTAGTTCATTTTCACATTGTTATGAAGTAATACCTAAGACTGAGTAATTTACAAAGAAAGAAGTTTAATTGATTCACAGTTTTAAAGGGCTCAGGAGGCCTCAGAAAAACTTGCAATCATGGTAGAAGGGGAAGCAAACATATCCTTCTTCACGTGGTGGCAGGACAGAGAAAAATGAGAGAAGTGCAAAGAAAAGGGGATGAAAAGCTTCTCACAAAACCATCAGGTATCACGAGACCTCATTCACTATTATGAAAACAGCACAAGGAACTGCCCTCATGATTCAATCACCTCTCACAAGATCTCTCCCCCAACATGCGGGGATTACAATTTGGATTACAATTCAAGATGAGATTTTCGTGAGGACAAAGAGCCAGACTATATTCTTTCACCCCCGGCCCCTCCTAGATCTCATGCCCTCCCATTTCAAAACTCAATCATGCCCTTTTAACAGTTCCCCAAAGTCTTAATGTATTCCAGCATTAACCCAAAAATCCAAGTTCAAAGTCTCATGTGAGGCAAAGCAAGTCTCTTCTGCCTATGAGCCTGTAAAATCAAAAGCAAGTCAGTTACTTCCTAGATATTACTTCCTAGATACAATAGGGATACAGGCATTAGGTAAGTACATCCAATCCAGATTCGAGAAATTGGCCAAAACAAAGGGGTAACAGGCCCCATGTAAGTCCAAAATCAATACAGTAGTCATTAAACCTTAAAGTTGCACAATGATCTCACATCCAGGTCACGCTGATGCGAGAGGTAGGCCCTGATGGCTTGGGCAGCTCCACCCCAGCTCTCATGGCTATCTTTGAGTGTCTGTGACTTTTCCAGGTGCACGGTACAAACTGTCAGCAGATCTACTGCTCTGAGGTCTGGAGGACTATGGTCCTCTTCTCACAGCTCCACTAGGCAGTGCCCCAGTGGGGACCCTGTGTGGGGGCTGTGACCCCACATTTTCTTTCTGCACTGCCTTAGCAGAGGTCCTCCATGAAGGCACTGCCCCTGCAGCTGACTTCTGCGTGGACATCCAGGCATTTCCATACATCCTCTAAAATCTAGACGGAGTTTCCCAAACCTCAATTCTTATATTCTGTGCACCCGTAGGGCCAATGCCACATGGAAGCTGTCAAGGCTAGGGGCTTGCAGCTTCTGAAACAACATCCTGAGCTACACCTTGGCCCCTTTTAGCAATGGCTAGAGCAGCAGAGACCAGACTGCCCGGGAAACTATTTTTCTCTCCTAGGCCTCTGGGCCTGTGATGGGAGAGAATGCTGTGGAGGTCTCTGACATGCCCTGGAGACATTTTCCCATTGTCTTGGTGATTAACATTTGGCTCCTTGTTAAGTATGCAAATGTCTGTGGCTGACTTGAATTTCTCCCCAGAAAATGACTTTTTCTTTTCTGTGGCATTATCAGGCTTCATATTTTCTAAGATTTTATGGTTTGCATCTTCTAAACACTTTGCTGCTTAGAATTTTCTTCTGCCAGATACCCCAAAGCATCTCGCTCAAGTTCAAAGTTCCACAAATCTCTAGGGCAGGAACAAAAAGCCACCAGTCTCTTTGCTAAAGCATAGCAAAAGTCACCTTTGCTCCAGGTCTCAACAAATTCCTCATCTCCGTCTAAGGCCACCTTGGCCTAGATTTCATTGTCCATTTCACTATGAGGATTTTGGTCAAAGTCATTCAATAAGTCTCTAGGAAGTTCCAAACTTTCCCACATTCTCCTGTCTTCTGAGCCCTCCAAGTCTCTAGGAAGTTCCAAAATTTCGCACATTTTCCCGTCTTTTTCTAAATCCTCTAAACTGTTCCAAAGTTGCTTCCACGTTTTGGGGTATCCTTATATCAGCACCCCACTCTACCAGTAACAACTTACTGTATTAGTTCATTCTCATGCTGCTATGAAGAAATATCCGAGACTAGGTGATTAATAAAGGAAAGAGGTTTTATTGACTCACAGTTCTGCAGGACAGGGAGGCCTCGGAAATCTTACAATCATCATGGAAGGGGAAGCAAACAGGTCCTTCTTCACATGGCAGTAAGAAGGAGATGAATGAGAGAAGTGCAGAGCAAAGTGGGGATAAACCCCTCACAAAACCATCAGATCTCATGAGAACTCACTATTACAAGAACTGCACAGGTGATTCAATCACCTCCCACAAGGTCCCTCCCTCAACATGTGGGGATTAGAATTCGGATTACAATTCAAGAAGAGATTTGAGTAGGGGCACAGGGCCGGAAAAATGGATAGATGTGATTATATCAAGTTAAAAAAATTCTGCACAGCAAAGGAAACAATTAACAAAATGAAGAGACAACTCACAGAATGGGAAAAATATTTTCAAACTACTACCATCTTACAGGGGGTTAAGAACCAGCACAAACTCTACAGGAAAAATTTTAAAGGTCTGGTTAAAAGGTAGGCAAAAGTGCCAGGCTTCATGGCTTATGCCCGTATTTCCAGCACTTTGGGAGGCCAAAATAGGCAGATCACTTGAGGTCAAAAGTTTGAGAGCAAGGCAGGCAGATCACTTGAGGCCAAAAGTTTGAGACAAGCCTGGCCAACATGGAGAAACCCTGTCTCTACTAAAGATACAAAAGGTAGCTGGACATGGTGGTACAAGTCTAACCCCAGCTACTCTGGAGGCTGAGGCACAAGAATCTCTTGAACCCAGGAGGCGGAGGTTGCAGTGAGCCGAGATCATGCTACTGCACTCCAGCCTGGGTAATAGAGTGAGAGTCAGATTCTGTCTCAAGAAAATAAAAAGTAGGTGAAATATTTGAGTAGCCCTTTCTTAAAAAATATATAATTGGCAAACAGGTATTTGAAAAGGTGCTCAACATAATTGATCATCACAGATATGCAAATCAAGACCACAATGAGATATTGTCTTACTCCAGTTAAAATGGCTTTTATTCAAAAGACAGGCAATAGCAAATGTGGAAAGGGAATCTATGTACGCTGTTGATGGAAATGTAAATCAACTATGAAGAACAAGTTGAAGGTTTCTCAAAACACGAAAAATTGAGCTACCATATGATTCAGCAATCCTACTGCTGGGTATATGCCCCAAATAAAGGAAGTCATTATATTGAAGAGATTTGCACTGCCATGTTTATTGCAGCACTATTCACAACAGCCAAGATTTGGAAGCAGTCTTAGTGTCCATCAACAGATAACTGGCTAAAGAAAATGTGGTACCTTCAGTACCATAAGACAGAGTGAGAAATAAATAAAAAAAAGTTTAAACTGAACATGTGCTACTTCTACACAATGAAGTACTATTTAGCCATAAAAAATAATGAAATACTACCATTTACAACAATATAGATGCAACCGGAGGTCATTATGTTAAGTGCAGTAAGTCAGGTACTGAAAGACAAACTTATGCTTTCACTTATTTATGAGAGCTAAAAATTAAAACAATTGTACTCATGGAGATAGAGAGTAGAAAGATAGTCATCAGAGACTGGGAAGAGTAGTGGGGAAGTTGAGGGGAGGTGTAAATGGTTAATGAGTACAAAGGAAAAAGAAATAATAAGTAATACTTAGTAGTTGATGGGGCAACAGGGTGATTACAGTCAATAATTATTTAATTGTACATTTAAAAATAACCAAAAGAGTATAATTAGATGATTTGTAACACAAATGATAAATGCTTGGTGGAATGGATATCTAGTTTTCCATGATGTGATTATTACACTTTACACACCTATACCAAAATATCTCGTGTACCTCATAAATATTTGTACCTATTACATATCCACAAAAATTAAAAATAAAAATTGAATTAGAATAAAATCAACTAAAATACTTGCTGTGTTCCATTTTCACTGCATCCACATCAACATCTATTATTTTTTTATTTTTGTATTATGGCCATTCTTGCAGGAGTAAGGTGGTATCACATTGTGGTTTTGATTTGCATTTCCCTGGTCATTAGTAATGTTGAGCATTTTTTCATATGATTGTTGGCCACTTGCATATCTTCTTCTGAAAACTGTCTATTCATATCCTTAGCCCACTATTTGATTGGGTTATTTGTCTTTTTCTTGCTAATTTGTTCGTGTTCCTTGTAGATTCTGGACATTAGTTCTTTGGTGAATGTATAGATTGTGAAGATTTTCTCCCCCTCTGCGGGTTGTCTGTTTACTCTTCTGACTATTCCTTTTGCCGTGCAAAAGCTCTTTCTTTTAATTAAGTCCCACCTATTTATTGTTGTTTTTGTTGCATTTGCTCTTGGGTTCTTGGTCATGAAATCTTCGCCTAAGCCAATGTCTAGAAAGATTTTTCTGATGTTAACTGCTAGAATTTTTATAGTTTCAAGTCATAGATTTAACTCCATGATCCATTTTGAGTTGATTTTTTATAAGGCAAGAGATGAGGATATAGTTTCGTTCTCCTATATATGGCTTGCTAATTATCCCAGCACCATTTGTTGAATAGGGTGTCCTTTCCCTACTTTATGTTTTTGTTTGCCTTGTCAAAGATAAGTTGGTTGTAAGTGTTTGAGTTTAATTCTGGGTTCTCTATTCTATTCGATTGGTGTGTATGCTGTGCTGCCTCCAGATTTGTTCTTTTTCCTTATTCTTGCTTTGGCTATGCTGGCTCTTTTTTGGTTTCATAAGAATTTTAGGATTTTGTTTTCTAGTTCTGTGAAGAATGATGCTGGTATTTTGATGGGAATTGCCTTGAATTTGTAGATCGCTTTGGTAGTATGGTCAGTTTTGAACACTTCTACACTGTTGTTGGGAATGTAAACTAGTACAACCTGTATGAAATCAGTGTGGAAATTCCTTAAAGAACTAAAAGTAGAACTACCATTTGATCCAGTAATCCCACTACTGGGTATCTACGCAGAGCAAAATAAGTCATTATATGAAAATGATACTTACACATGCATGTTTATAACAGCATAATTCACAATTGCAGAAATATGGAACCAGCCCAAATGCCCATCAATCAACAAGTGGATAAAGAAATTGTGGCATATATATATATATATATAATTACTCAGCAATAAAAGGAACTTGGATGGGATTGGAGACTATTATTCTATGTGAAGCAACTCGGGAATGGAAAACCAAACATTGTATGTTCTCACTTATAAGTGGGAGCTAAGCTGTCAGGATGCAAAGGAATAAGAATGGATTTTGGGGACTCTGGGAGAAAGAGTGGGAAGGGGGTGAGAGATAAAAGGCTACAAATTAGGTTCAGTGTATACTACTTGGGTGATGGGTACACTGAAATCTCACAAATCACCACAAAAGAAATTATTCATGTAACCAAATATCTCCTGTTCCTCAAAAACCTATGGAAATAAACATTTTAAAAAGTTATGCACAATTGATAAATAAAAGAAAAATAAAATACTTGCTGTGTATGTGATGAGTATGAGTACATGACTGTTTCATTAGTAGAACAGAATCCCTCTGTAGAAAATGAATCTATATTACTTCTTAGGTTTATGTAATGAATGCAAGAGATGATACCTCTAATACACAAAGAACAATGTCAGACACCTGCCATTAGTATGTCACTAACAGTATTCATGATTAATTAATTCTGGACTGGTTATTTTCTAGGTTCTTCATACGTAGTCAGCCATCTTCTTAGAAACAATTGGAAATAAGCGGAGAATGCTTTTATTTTATTCCACTTTAAGTGCCCTTATTTTCCTAGGGAGTCCATCACCAGAAATAGCCTTAGCTACACTCGAAAATACTCTTGGGAGCCTAGTATATATAAAACAAGTCTCTGGTCTGTAACTCCTCCCCTAGTGCCCTTTGTTTGCCCTCTGTTTCTATCAAGCCCTTGTTACTAAATGTCTCACACCAGTTTACAAATTATTAGGTCTTGTCATCTCGTAATTTATGGAGCAGACGGAATTTTTATCTTCCCCAAAATAGGGCCCAGTTGGGACCTCTGGTCGATTCATTACTGATCAAAACAGTGTTGAACACTCTTTTTACCTGACTTTTATATGACAATTACGCTCTTCAATCGTTCTCGATCTTAGTATAATTCCTATTTTATTTAAGGTCATCCGGCTTATTTACAATTCCTTGCATTCATCTTTCCCAAATTTTACTGAACAAAATACTTGAGTATACTTTATAGACACATATATACTTATTTACTATAATAAATATTATCCTGCTATTATTATACTCACCCAATTTCATCCAACAGATACCCTTTCCATTTTCCTTGTTTGACCCTTTCCTCCCAATTACATGGTTTTGAAATATTTGCTTTCGTTGCAGATTCCAATGCCCTATCATGACCTAAATGTCATTGTAACATCAACTTCTTTCTCAAGCCATTTTCTGAGAGCAAATCCTCATCATCTCTTTTCTTGATTTGTGAAATAATGGCTGGAATGTTTCTCACAATTCCTTTTTCTCCTGTCATTTATAAAGTTACCAGAGTTACCACTCTCTAATATGAAGATAATTTATATGTAATTATGTAATGGGTATTGAGAGGCTTTTCTTAGATCTTGATTACCTGCAGAAAAGTATCAGATTTGCAAGGTTTCCAAAAGCCTCCACAATCTTCCTAACTATAGTTACAGCCACATCTAACCCTACATCTTTTTGTAGTAACTGTTTTATTCATATTCCATACTTCTACCAATTCTATTCCCTCTGCTTAGGCTATTCTTTACAAGTTCTCAGTTATCCTTCAAGGTCTAGTTCAAAGATGATTTTTTTTTTCCTTATGTTGTTCTGCATGATTAAAACAGAGCAGAATTCATATTTTTCTTACATTTCCTCAGGTAGCCCCACACCTATGTCTCTATTATGGCAATTTTGTATAGAAAGGCAAGTAAATAAAGGGCTTCCTAAACAGATTGCGAGAAACTTAATTGTTGCACCCTCCAGAGTGCCTAGTGTAGTGTTATGTCTATAGAAGTACACAGTAAATATCTGCAGAATTCATTAAATGAAATTACTTGCATCATGCTCTTTTAAGTCATACAAATAATTAATCCACATTACACCGACTTATTCTTTATCTTCCTAGGGATTTCCTAGTTGTGTAATAAGGCAAGGTAAATTCTATATTCCTTGTTCTTGGGGTTGTTTCTCATACTCATTAGTGAATCTAGAAGCATGAACTCCCTTTCTTATTCTCATTTATAAAATGGGGATATATTGGTACCTACCTGATAGGGTTATTGTAAAGATTCATTAAGTCAACATCTGTAAAATACATTGTCTGGCACACAGTACACCATATGTATTAGATATCATTGCTTATACATGTTACAATCTAAATATAAAATACTTGGTAACAACATCAAAGTTAGTTTTCTAACTTACTTATTAGATAAGAGTATACTAACTGAGATTAACAGATCAATATTAGCTATTTCATGGGACAGCAATGTAAATACTGAAACATAGATTAAACTGTAACTTTTTGAAAAACCTCACAATGCAAAATATATATTGAAAATAATAATAATAGACGTACCAGGAATTTTATATGTGCCTTCTCATTGCCCTGAAAACAAACCATAATAAAAATGTCATTATTGTATCAATTTCTGCAAATGAGTAGAGTAAATAATTGATCCAGCATCATACAGCTTGTAAATTGAGAAAGGATATTGAATCTTGATCCAACAGGCTCAACAAGGTATTTATTTAACCATGAGTGATGTATTTCCATAGAGTGCTCTGACTTTGAAAATGTCTTTGCTCTTACTATTCACTCTCTGTAGTATATTTTCTTCTGCTCACCACGTATCAACATAATACTTATTTGAAGGCCACAGTAAATGAGACTCAGTGTACGAAACCTCCTGTAGTCCTCTACAAAAGTAACTTTTTCCATCTCAGAAATTAAATACTAGTTTACCTTTACCTTTTAGAGCACTTATAATTTTCAACCTTAGGTTATTATTATTAATACATGTATTTTTTCTTGTCCATCTAATCTCTTAGATTGCTTGAGAAAAAAAGTCTATATTCTGTGAAGTCTAAAATACCTAAAAATACTTAGCACAGTTCATTGCACACAGTAAGTGTATAACTTTGAGGTTTTGTTTTTGTTTCTCATGTCCATTTTATTAAGACACGTGCCTAATATCAATTTTCTTAGTTTATTGGGGAGGCAAAGGGAGTGTCCTGAGCAGTTGTTTTCATTATATAGCTGTGTACATATAGATCTGATCAGAAGGCTAAATGTTTTTGAAGGCAGTTAAACACTAAACAGTTTTTGGACTAATCCCATTTTCTTTTGATGTGCATGACTATCCTAATGCTAGTGCTAAGAAATAAAATTTGGTTTCCAGAAATTTTGGTTCCAGCAAATTGAGAATTTACTGTTGTGGATGCTACTAGGAAATGAGTTTTAATTCCTGGTGGAAACGATGCAATTTTTCTATTTTAGAGTTGTATAAATTCTAAATACACATTGAAAGGCAATCATTAAGTGTTAAATTATTTTATCATTGGCCTGATTTTCTGGACCAACACTTCTTAAACACACAACATTAAACCAACAAATTGAATTAGCAAACTCAAAAAGTATCAATGGTCCCCTAGAGTTGTACCCTATATCCACTGATTTCTTCTGAACTTATAACTCGTAAAGTTTAAATAATCTGTTTGACAGTTTTCTTCAGCAATTCAAATAACTTTCAAAGTTCCCGAGTATAACAGATCTGTAAAGAGCACTTTCTATATGCCCAAACACATTTCTTCTTGATGGCTGCAAACTAGGAACCCGTTTTCAGGAGTGGTTGCTTAAAAATGGAAACACAATGCTCACAAATCTCTCATGGTATTGGCTGTTCAAATGTGCTTTAGTTAGAAGTCTTTTAAGCTACATATTTCTTATAAGATAATACCCTGCTTTTAAAATTAGGGAAAAGTTCTTGCAGAATTCTTAATTAATAACTCCACTTCTACAGTTTAAGCAAAACACCAAAAAACAATTTCACTCCAGATATGACATCATTGTACAACCCTCTGATTTGTCTCTTTGTGCTACTCATTGTAGTCATTTCATGTTCTATTGTAACATTTTTTTTATCTGTAAAAATGTTGGTCTTAAACCAAATGTCTTGAGCTAACAGATATACACTTTAATGAAGGAGCATCTAGACTTGTTTAAAACGCGAAAATAGTATAATAAATCGTTCCTACTAATTATAGCACCATCAATTATTATTATTATTATTACTTTTTTTTTTTTTTTTTTTTTTGAGACGGAGTCTCACTCTGTCGCCCGGACTGGAGTGCAGTGGCGCGATCTCGGCTCACTGCAAGCTCCGCCTCCCGGGTTCACGCCATTCTTCTGCCTCAGCCTCCCGAGTAGCTGGGACTACAGGCACCCGCCACCTCACCCGGCTAGTTTTTTGTATTTTTTTAGTGGAGACGGGGTTTCACCGTGTTAGCCAGGATGGTCTCGATCGCCTGACCTCGTGACCGCCCGTCTCGGCCTCCCAAAGTGCTGGGATTACAGGCTTCACCCAACGCGCCCGGCCCATCAATTATTTAATCACTGATGTTGTAAACATTGTGATATGCTTACATATAAAAGAATTAATGTATTTCAGTTGGTAAACTCTTTATGGTAAATTATAATCCTTTCAATCAGTATAATTACTAATTGTGCAAATTAATCTAGAATCTGAAAATAGAAGACAAAGTGCAAATTTAGTCTGGGGCGGTTTTATGATACCATCTTCCACATGGAAAAGCTCCTATTCTATGGAACTGTATGTAGGCAGTTTTGCCAGCAGTTTCATATTGTACCATACAGCGTTGTCAACATTTCAGATATTCTTGGTTATTTTAAAGGTAATAACTAGAATGCACAAAACCCTAACGGGCAAGCAAATCTTGTAAAAATGCTATTTGTAATGTAATATAAATTCAGTGCATTAGTAATAATAATTGAGAAAGTTTTCTTTCATTTTTAATTGCTATCTGCTCATCATTATTATCATGACCCAAGAATAAATGAAGTCTGCTGTGTATTATTTTCAGCCGAAAATGGTAGTAAAGAGACAAATTCAAGAAGCTTAACTTAATATAAGTGAATAGAATTTCATGCATACAAAGGCATAAATGCAGCCAAAATCACAGATAGAGATGAGATATATTTTTTGAGAAGCTTACTGAGCTATTTGATTGAAAATAAGAGTTGTTTTAGAAGAGGTTTCTTTTCAATAACTTCCTTAATTTTTCAGTTTTGGATTGCAGAAACCATTTATCTATTTTTTGTCATGCTTCCTATCTTTCATAGGTACTAATTCAGTTACTTTAAGGTTAGAAAAAATTTAGTTAATTTAATAACTTTTGATCAGTGTGGTACGTTTTCTTTCTAAAGTTCTTTACATTCTTTAGCAGAAATCAAGATGAATCAAAGGTTAATACTTTTCAGGACTTGAGATTTGGAACACATCAGTGTGCAAATAACTGATATATTGATGTGTCTGTCTAAGTTAAAACCAGGAAAGATTTATATAGGAACACTAACCATGCATCAATTAATTACTAAATTTAAGTATAAATTTTTAACCTCTGATTATTTTATAAAGTATATTTGAATTAGCTTTAATTAATTGCAGCCACTAACAAATCTATTCAAGAAGTTGATTTACAGCTTTTAGGCTTAACAATGTAGTTACAATAAAAACTAAATGAGTGATAAATCAAGTTTATGTTTCCCAAATTCAATTGTTACGAACACTGAGATGTTCTATTTGTCTCCTTACCATGCAAACATATGCTTTTTCCTTCTCATTAAATTCAGTGGGTTGAAAGTATATATTCATATATCATATTCCTGAAGTCTGAAGTTACCCCTTAACCAGTCAGTTTCCTGTAATCTCAGCTCTTCCACTTAGCCAAACCTGCTGTTACAGTCATCCCTGGCCTCTAATCACTTGGGCTCTTCTTAGTCTATTAGAATATGGAACCTATCTGACTTTATTTCCCTCCCAGGCCATCCTGGACCAATCTCATGGTTAATCATCTCAGTGACTTTCTCCCTACTACTTTCCATCTATTCAGTCCCCTTCACCTTCTGCTGATGACCTCTCCTCGGCAGTGCCAAAATGTTGACCAATCTAATCATCTCACTTCTCCCTGGGCTGAGAAGTGCTGCTGGAAAAACCTCATGTTCTCTTTAATTATATCTATTATACATTTACGATAGCAGCTCTGCTTAAGCACTGAAGCAACTCAGCAATTTTTCTGTTTGACCTTTCTTTCTCAGCCCCCTTCCTTATCCACGTAGCAGCTGTTTTAAACTTTCAAAACTAACTTCGAATCTTCAACCGTATCTTCAACCCAGGTAAGTCTCTCTCACAGCACACAATATAATCTATTTTCCTGAGACAATAATGGTCAGCCAAGACGGACTTTTTAGAACCTATAGGACTTTCATTACAAGCAGTGAAACTTAATGTATGGAATTTAAAAATATATGCAGGAGCTTAGTGTAATCCCAGGATGGAATGTTGACTGACAAAATGATCTAACTATACTACAAATTTATGAAACAATCTCACTGAAGGAGGTGGAGGGAAAAGGTGCTGACCTAAATAGCTTTGTAAATCGGAGGAGTCTAAAAGGCCAGAAACAAAAGAAACTGTACGTAGACACTGTAATATACTTGATAAAATAGCTTGCCATAGATTTACATAAGTCTGTTACTGCTATACATATATATAGAATATGAACAATTAATCAAATTAATGATAGATTGCAGGAGATACGCATCTCACTATTTGAGTGGAAGGTTACAGATAAGAGAGAGAAGGGTAGAATGAACTATGAGGTAATGTATTGCAGATTGAGATATCACTGTGAGCTTATGTCTAGCTTAATCTAGATATAGAGGGTTACATAGAAATTAAATATACATATGTGTGTATACAAATACATACACATGCATACAAGTGTATATATACGCACACATATAAGTATATATATACACATGCATACACATATATACAAACACACACACACATATACATATATCAAGGACACATATATTCTTCACTCCATTTTCCTCTGAGTTTTGATATGAGTAAAACTTTCCTAGGAAGAACAATAGGAGGAGCATATTCTAGACAGAAAGAACTAATATTATTGAATATTGACATCATAATTTTCCTTTATTCACCTCCCATCATCTCATCAAACTGCCATAATCTAATTTCTAGAAACACTGTTCTAATAAGCATTTTCTTTCAACGATCACTTATTATTTAGTCATTACCAGATTTCATGAATTATTGTTGGTCCTAAATCTACCTAACCTCTTAACTTCATTTGGCAGTACTGATTATCCCTGTGTGTAAATCCTAGTTTATCCATTGTTAACAATTTTGCTTATTTTTCTTTGCTGTAAATAAGAATGTTTACAAAATTTTGAGCATATATTCTCCTTGAAAAATAATATCTCATTGTCTGGACTTGAAAAATCACCCACTTTCTTATCATTTCCTATTTAGGTGGACAAAGTTCTTATGGTGAGAGAGGGTTTTCTAATTTTTCCAAATTTAGGGAGACTTTTTCTTTAATCAACAAATTATCAAATATATTAAATAAAATCAGAATGTCAAGTTATAAAAGAGCTGGTGTAACTTTGTTATAGTGTGATAATTTTAATATGAGCAGAAATCATATATTTGAATTATCAGATTTTTATTGGCATTGGCTAACATAATTTGGAAGAATTAGTATATCAAATAAGGTGTAGAGGGATGCTATCCCACTCTCAACAATGTCATAACAGCACTCATTTAACTTCATAAAAAAGAAGGTCCATTTGCCCTCTCTTTACAACTATCTAACAAGATGAGCCCGATATTAAGTTCTCTATTTTGCTCTTTTGTAGACTAGAAATTATTGCACAGAAATATGGCATACTTTCTCTGTATCCCTGAACTAATCAATGCAAATAATTTTCTCAATGACCGTAGGCTGATGGGATTACATACTTACTTTCTTTGCCATAAGTGTGTCCTGTACTCTTTCTGGAATGATAAAACCTGAAACCCTTAATCTCCATTAGATTATTCCTACTCTTCCTCACCATCACTAGACACGATGGGAAAAGAAAGGCTGTTACCAGTGCTTTCATTTTAATTCTATCTGGTGAGTTGTTATCCTTTGTGTAGTGTCTATTTGGTTGGAATAAAAACAATATGTTGATTTTTCCTTCTAAATTAAGAAAACAGTCTTTAGGGAGATAAATATTTCTATCTATCCTTCTATTCATTTTTTTTGCATACCTCTCCTGATTATTTTATCTTTTCTCCTAATATTAAATATAATGTCTTCTTTCATTTTGTTATATAGCACTTGCAAACTCAATATGTCTAAACCATATATTTTATTTCTATTCTTCCCACCCCAGCAAAACAAAACTGAACCATACAAAACACTCTTTTGTCTCATCTCTTCCTATTACATCTAATTGCTACACCATGTTGAGCAAATTTGTTGCTTTGATATAAGATCTGTTTAAGGACAGGGTATGGTACTGAGTCGCCACTTAGCAAACATGACCCTTCTGGGTTTATGGGTGTAATAAGTGAAAACAGACACTGAGTATCACAGAGAATATTATATAAGCCTTGAAAGGCACTTAATGTCTCGGGAATAGGAGGTGCAATGTTTTAAATATAGTTCACAGGAGTAAGTTTTTCTTTTCTTTTCTTTCTTTTTTTTTTTTTTTTTTTTAGAGACAGGGTCCCACTATGTTGACCAGGCTGGTCTGGAACTTCAGGACTCAAGCGATGCTCTCATCTCAGCCTCCCAAAGTACTGGAATTATGGGCATGAGCCACCATGCCTGGCCCACAGGAGTAAGTTATAACAAAAATCTATACATTTCCAATTCTCTGCACATTGCTACATCATTGACAATCATGACTCATTCAAAACCATCTCCTATTACTATAGTATCCTGTGTAGTACTGTGGTACCTCGATTATCATTTTGATTATTCTTGCCTTCTCTAAGTGATCTTCCAGTGCCTTGTAATAAAGTGGGTTAAGTCTATATCCCTATCCCCATTAACTCTGAGCTTGAGCTAAACAATATAATAAATAGTAGCAGATATTATATGAACAGAGTCTCCACATGTGTGTGCATAGTTTGTGCTGACTTCTTGGATATCTACCACCTCTGAGGAGAATAGCATGACTGGGTAACTGCTAGTCCAAGGAAAATGAAGATGCATTGAAAAACCCTGAATCCAACTCAGCTTGCAGCTCAACCCCACTACCTCATAAGCCTGAAGCAGAAATGCCCCAGATAAACTGCAAATCTGTGGACATTATATGTGTGTGTATATATATATGCTATATTACTTTATTTTTCTGAAAGTTTTACATAATTGGGGGAAAAATGATTGATACTATTGATGCTATGATATATATTGATAATATACTATGCTATATTATATATATATATAACATATATGAGCTACATTATTACTTTTCTGAATTTTTCACATAACTCTCAAACTTTATTCAATGTTTAATTCTAATTGAAATTTTTCTGTTTACCATGCATATACAGGAAATTGAGCAAAGCTAAAGTGTCCAGATACAATTTTCATAAAGTGAACATATCCATGTAGCTCTGTAATTGAAATTTAACATAAGAACATGAGGGAAAATAAGTCTGTATGTGCACGATTCTTAAAGATTCTCAAGTTTCTTAAGGTCTGAGCCTGGAAATGAACAGATTGTCATTTCTAACATGTTTTAACCTTTCTGTTAATTTCAGGGGTACATGTGGCGGTTTGTTATATAGGTAAATTGCCTGTCGTGGAGGTTTTGTGTACAGATTATTTCATCACCCAGGTAATTAGCATAGTACCCAATAGGTAATTTTTCAATATTCAGTTTCCTTCCATCCTTCACCCTCAAGTAGGCTCCAGTGTCTATGGTTGGCTTCTGCTGTATTTGGTTTTTTGCTCTTGTGTTAGTTCACTTAGGATAATGTCCTGTGGCTCCATCCATGTTGCTGCAAAGGTCATGATCACTTCATTTTTTACGGTTGTGTAGTATTCCATGGTCTTATATGCACTCTATTTTCTTTATCTAGTCTACCATTGATGGGCATTTAGGTTGATTCCATGTCTTTGTTATTGTGAATAGTGCTGTGATTAAAATACATGTGCATGTGATCATAGCAAAGCAATATATATGCCTCTGTGTATATACCCAATTATGAGATTTCTGGGTCGAATGGGAGTTCTGTTTTAAGTTCTTTGAGAAATCACCAAACTGCTTTCCACAGTGGCTGAACTAATTTCCATTTCCACCAGCAGTATATAAACATTCTTTTTCTCAGCAATCCTCCAGTATATGTTATTTTTGACATTTTAATAACATTCATTCTGAATGACGTAGTTTTGATTTCCATTTCTCTAAAAATTAGTGATGTTGAGAAGTTTTTCATAAGTTATTGGTGCATGAAAAAATAAAGACATAAAAAAATGATTGATACTATGTATAGAAAATAACTTTGGGTGTGCAGATAAGCAGTTGGGACTGATTGGAAGAAAACAGACTAGTCTGTATGTCTTTTGAAAAGTGTCCATTCTTGTCTTTTGCCCACTATTTAATAGGATTTTTGTTATTGTTGTTAATTTGTTTAAATTTTTTTTAGATTCTGAATATTAGGCCTTTGTTAGATGTACAGGTTGCAAATATTTTCTGCCATTCTGTAGGCTATTTACTCTGTTGATAGTTGATTTTGCTGTGGAGAAGCTCTTTAGTTTAATTAGTCCCACTTGTTTTTGTTGCAATTGCATCTGGCATCTTTGTCATGAAATATTTGCCAAGACTTGTGTCCAGAATGGTATTTTCCTAGGTTTTCTTCAAGGGTTTTTATCCTCTTCTATTTTACATTTAACTCTTTAATTCAGCTTGAGTTGATTTTTGTATATGATGTAAGGAAGGGGCCCAGTTTCAATCTTCTGCATATGACAAGCCAGTTATGCTGGCACCATTTACTGAATAGGGAGTCGTTTCCCCATTGCATGTTTTTGTTGACTTTGTTGAAGATAAGATGGTTGTGTATATGCAGTTGTTTTTGTTTTTGTTTTTCTGGTCTTTCTAATCTGTTGCATTTGTCTACATGTCAGTTTTTGTACCAGTACCATCCATGTTGTTTTGGTTATTATAGCCTTGTAGTATAGTTTGAAGTCAAGTCATGTATTGCCTCCAAGGTTTTTTTTGTTTGTTTGTTTGTTTTTGCTTAGGATTGCTTTGGCTATTTAGGCTCTTTTTTGGTTCCATATAAGTTTTAGAATTTTTTTTTCTAATTCTGTGAAGAATGTCATTGGTAGTTTGTTAGAAATAGCATTGAAATTGCTTTGGACAGTATGACCATTTTAGCAATATTGATTCTTCCTATCCATGAACATAGAATGTTTTTTCCGTTTGTCTATATCATCTCTGATTTCTTTCAGCAATGTTTTGTAATTCTCATTGTAGAGATCTTTCACCTCCCCAGTTAACTGTATTCCTAGGTATTTTATTTTTGTTGTGGCTATTGTGAGTGGGATTGCGTTCTTGATTTGGTATTCAGCTTGGATGTTGTTAGTGTATAGAAATGCTACTGATTTTTGTGCATTTACTTTGTATCCTGAAACCTTGCTGAAGTTGTTTATCAGATCTAGGCTTTTGGGCAGAGACTATGGAGTTTTCTAGGTATAAAATCATGTTACCTGCAAACAGGCATAATTTGACTTCCTCTCTTCCTATTTGGATACCTTTTATTTTTTGGTCCTACCTGATTGCTCTGGCTAGAACTTCCAGTACTATGTTAAATAGGAGTGATAACAGTGGACATCCCTGCTTTGTTTGGGTTGTCAAGGGGAATGCTTCCCGCTTTAGCCTATTCATACGATTGGCTGTGGGTTTGTCGTAGATGGCTCTCATTAATTTTAGGCATATTCCTTCAATGCCTAGTTTGTTGAGGGGTTTTAACACAAAGGGATGTTGAATTTCATCAAAGCCCTTTTCTGCATCTATTGATTTGATCAAGATTTTTTGTTTGTTTTTTTCTTCAGTCAGTTCTGTTTATGTGATGAGTCACAGTTATTGGTTTGCATACATTGTACCAACATTCCATAATAATATTTTGTCAATGTGAACCAAAAGCCTCTCTTCAAAATGAATGATTTAACACATGAATGAATGAACAAAAGAAACAAACAAAAAACTTCCATGTTCTGTGTGATGGTTAATACTGAGTGTCAACTTGATTGGACTGAAGGATACAAAGTATTGATCCTGGGTGTGTCTGTGAGGGTGTTGCCAAAAAAGATTCACATGAGTCAGTGAGCTGGGGAAGGCAGATCCACCCTTAATCTGGTGGTCACAATCTAATCAGCTGCCAGCGAATATAAAGCAGGCAGAAAAATGTGAAAAAGAGAGGTCAGCCTTGCCTCCCAGTTGGCATCTTTCTCCCATTCTGGATGCTTCCTGCCGTCAAACGTCAGGCTCCAAGTTCTTCCGTTCTGGGACTTGGACAGGCTCTCCTTGCTCCTCAGCTTGCAGATAGCCTATTATGGGACCTTGTGATCATGTAAGCTAATACTTAATAAACTTCCCTTCATTATATATGTGTGTGTGTGTGTGTGTGTGTGTGTGTGTATACATATACATACAAATATCTCCTATTAGTTTTGTCTCTCTAAGAGAACCCTGACTAATACATTCTGTAATGTATTAGGTTTGTTCTTATAAACATGTGCGTGTAGCCCTCTCCCAAGGTGTGCATACTCCCTATGCCAACTTTCGATATGGTCATTAAGGTCAATGGTCACAGAAAATCCTCTCAGTGGATGGAGCATAAAGCAAAGAGAAAAGTAAATTAGACAAAGACATGCCTGTTAGCATAATTAAGGTCTATTAATGAAATATCTTCAACCCAGGGTAGAAGATAATCACAATAAATGGCCAGTACAATTTGATTGCCAGCGACTCCACTATAGCTTCCTCTTTCGATTTTCCAAATATTTAAATATTCAGAGTTCTTGTCATAATAAGTTGACCCTGCCCACAACAATTGTGTGTGTGTGTATGGTGAGGGGGAATGGGTGTGTGTGTGGTGACAGGGGATGGGGTGTGTGTGTGGTGACAGGGGATGGGGTGTGTGTGGGGTGGGGGAGAGAGTGTTTGTGTTTTGGTATGGTGCAGAAAGATATTGTATTTCCTTCCAAAACAACAATTTATTATTAATTAAGTCCTTATCATGTATCAGAAACCATGTTAAATTGGAAATAAAATGATAGAAGAGATGCCATATCTAGTCTTGGCATGGTGGCTCATGCCTGTAATCCCAGCACTTTGAGACACTGAGGTAGGAGGACTGTTTAAGATCGAAAGTTTGAGATCAACCTGTGCAAAATTGCAAGGCCCCATCTCTAAAAAAGAATAAATAAATAAAATTAAAAGATTACCCAGGTTTGGTGGTACATCTATAGTCTTAGCTACTTGGGAAGCTGAAGTGGAAGGATCACTTGATCCCAGGTTTTTTGGTCTGTAGTGAGATATAATTGTGCCACTGCACTCTAGCCTGGACAGCAGAGTGAGACTTTGTCTCAAAACAAAAAAGGATGCAAATTTTGAGAGAAGTAAAGGAGCAATTGAAGATGACATGTGCAGCTTTTCCTGATATCTCTTTGAACTCCTCATCAAATTCCTTCTCTTATAAGCAACATTCTAGAATCACTAGATTTAAGAAGTGTTTTGTTTTTTCTTTAGTAGTGCTTTAATCTTCCATGAATATCATTTTCTTCATCCTCTGCTATGTGTATCAGTGGAAGAGGGTTGAAACTCATGAAACTTGGTAGTGTACTACTCAGAGTGCTTAAATAACGCTTGGTTACCAATATTCTTGGTGATGAAGTATGCTGGAGACTGATAACTTGATTATGTAGCAGATCAGTTCTAAGTGGCTACTGTTCTTTATTTGTATACTCAAGATCTGCTCATTTACTCCCTTTGTGTTCATCTGTGGGTGGAAACCAGCTGCAGGAGTTAGGGAGCAGTGGGTATGTGGGTCACACACTACTACCTTGTTTGTTGCATCAAAGACCTGGGCAAGCTCAGGCAGATAAAGGCCTGGAACTCCTGTTATACCTGTTGGTGAGAGCAGCAGGTCATGCACTAGCAAAAAGAAAGGGAACTGTAACTCATTTGCTACCATCTTGTGGAGTCAAATAAATAAAGGCATGTTTACTAATAGCTTAGCAAGAAAGTGAAAGGATAGAGTAATACCACTCATTGTGGCTGATATAAAATGGTTGGCATCCCTGCACATTGGTGTGGTCAGTTTGGGTTTAAGAGGCAGAGGTCACACAGAACCTTGTGGGAAGACTGTATAATAGGTCTCATCTGAGTTCTATAGGTAAATAAAGAGGGTGGCCTTGGAAACCCTGATCATAGTACTGAATACTTCGCTTGATGAAACCACTCTGAATGTGTTTATGATGTGTTCATAACTCTCTTCATAAATCTTGCTAATAAGTAAGGTACTGCATTGTAGCTGGTGTCCCTGGACTGAGCCTGACTCTGTGTTCCCACCCAAATCTCATCTCAAATTGTAATCCCAACATGTAGGGGAAGGGGCTTGATTAGAGGTGACTGGATCACGGGGACGATTTTCCCCGTGCAGTTCTCCTGATAGTGAGAGGGTTCTCACTAGATCTGATGGTTTTAAAATAGAGTTTCCCCTGCACTCTTTCTCTCTCCTGCCACTATGTGAAGAAGACCCTTGCTTTACCGTCCAACATGACTGTAAGTTTCCTGAGGTTTCCCCAGCCAAGCAGAACTGTGAGTTAATTAAACCTCTTTTCTCTTTATAAATTACCTGGTCTCAGATAGTATCTTTATAGCAGTGTGAAAATGGACTAATACATACATGCTGTCAGCTTTCCATTTTCTTGATTGTTTTCTTTCCATTCCAGGATAATCATTATTAAAAATTTCTTTTTTTTTTTGTTTCAGAATTGGATTTGTTATTCATATGTTTTCATTGATTTAAACATATTTTGTGCAATTTCTACACAACAACACAGAGGGCAGTAGCACTCTCACAGTCCAACCTCCATTCCCTGATGCTGGGGGCAGGACCTATATAACTGGCAGAGGTACTATGCCATTCCATGAAGTGCCACCCAGAAGCCTTCTGTGGCACTCTGGACCACTGGCTTTTCCAGAGTCCACATTCAATGCAACATGAGCACAGGCTTCTAAGAAGAATGGAAACAAGCCAAGAAAAGACACCCCACATTCTTTTGCCTGCAAGGCCCAGGGCCCAATTTCTTACATAGGGCCCAAGTTCCTTCTGATCACAGAGTTGGTCTTGATTAAGACAAGGTGCAGATCTGGCATGGAGGATGTGGCCAGGTAAGGCAGCCAGGTTCCCTGTTAGATCCCCAGGCTCTCCTGAGCACTAAGTGGGGATCATTACCAACAGGTTTGTGTAAAGATGTCTACAGAGAGCTATGTGCACCTGGATTCCCCTGGCTCCTATAGTCAGGGCACAGATATTCTTTCAAACATTGTTCCCAAGGCCAGGGTCTAAGTCAGCTGCATGGGATTGTCAAAGCTGAGGAAGGCAGGTGAACTGTGCCTTTGTCCACAGGGCATGGACAGAAACTCTTCTTGTCTGCTGGGTGGCACTCATGGAATGGCCATCTCTCTGCCAGTCATCTCAGTAATCACAGATGACAAGCAGACTCCTGGTGGCTGGACTGGAAGGAGACCAGCCTGGACCAGCTGACACATCTCTGTTCCAAAGCTGGGTAAGCAGAATATACACAGCCCTGGTCCTCACTCCCTTTCTTTGGTTGTTCTTCAAACCTTCAAGATAGATTCTTTTTAAGTTGGTTAACCAATCTCAAGGTGCCAGAACTGTTAAGTGTTCAGTAGCACAGGACATACGAACACAGCTGCGCCTCATCCCCAGATGGCACCCTTTTTACTTCCTCCTCAGGCCGTTCTTTGCTTTGGTGTAGAAAGGACTCAAACACCTGGCAAGGGGGATTGGGTAGCAGGGGAAAAACTTACAAGGAAGCAAGAAGATGTGCACTGGGCTGGGCGGGAACTGGGGGACAGTTTGAAGACTTCTCTCCTTTGGGACCTGTCTTTCTTAAGAAGCCATGAAGACACTGGCCTGAGACAAGTCAGGGAGTAAAGGGAAACTGCCAATTAGGAGGTAGAATACAAGTCTCGTTACTTCCACCAATCAGCAGTGGTAGCATAGAAATAAATCCAATAACTAATATCCTATCCTCTTGTAAACCAAGACTCACCCCAGAACCCTCACAGACACCCACTCAGAAGATAAACTCAACTCCTAAGTCAAAAGAGTTGGGTGAAAGCAATTAAAATAAAAGGAACACATTGGCTGGTTGGGACCAAGGACTCAGGAAACAAAGCTGGTAAGTTCACCCATAGAGCACTTACAGCTCCCAGCATACACTTAAGCCATGTGGATCACTTTTTAATAAGAGTCAACTTCTTATTAAAATATAAATGCTAAGACTAGCTCTTCCTGCCTTTGCTTGAGAGACAGACACGCTGCAGCATGGCAGGGAGCAGAGAGGTTCCCCGGGATTGTGCGCAGAACTGCTGGGAGGTGTAGAGCAAAAACCTCCCTCCTGGGAGAACTGTTTGGAGGTTTGCAGCCACCCTACAGCACTGGTGGGAGACGAGGAAGAAGGCTTGGCAAAAACCCAAAGGAAAGGTGTGGCTTCTGTCTGTTCCAGCACTGTGAGCCATCCAGTTGCCCTCTAGCACAGTCTTGGCTCCTGGGAGTAAGCAACAGCAAGGCAGCTGAGTGTCTGGGTCTATGCTAATTCAGGCCTGGATTAAAGGTTTCTGGCATGAGGGGATCTGGGGCTCTGCTACAAGGATTGGATTTCTTGTTTGTTTGCTTTTTCTGATGCAGAATAGGGAATTACAATAGAGCAAGGTGTCAGGGAAGGAAGGGACTGTCCAATCCTGCCACCAGCAGATGCTGGAAGGGAGATGCTCCTTCCCAGGCCTCCCTGGCATTAAGAAGGTCCGAGGGGCACTCACTCTTCCTGACTGTGCTTCTCCTTGTGGGTAGGAGAGATCCCAGGGCGGTGGCAAGCAGAAAGGGAGGGATCTTAAAGGTGCTGCTCTCCACTGGCTTCTCTAGCTTTTCCTGCACCCCACTGCCCAGGTTTCCTCCCACAAGTCTCAGACAGTGCCTCGTTTGACTGCCTCTGACTTTTGAAGCTCTGAAAGCTCTGTGTGTAGGACTCGCTAGAAAGCCGCTGGTGGGAATGGGCCATCTCATCTCAACAACCTTAGGTGGCATCTGGACAAGGTGCAGGGGACTCTGGTCTTTCAAGACCTGAGTCAGATTTAGGATCAGACCCAGCATGACAGTAATCTGCTTATCAAACTGGTCTTTGTCAAAACTAGAATTTTTTTTTTTTGAGATAAGGTCTCGCTCTATTGCCCAGGCTAGAGTGCAGTTGCCTGATCTTGGCTCACTGTAACCTCCACTTCCTGGGCTCAGGCAATCCTCCCTCCTCAGCCTCCCAAGTAGCTGGGATTACAGGCATGAATCATGATACCGGGATAATTTTTACTTTTGGTTTGTTTGTTTGTTTTTGTAGAGACAGGGTTTCCCCATTTGCCCAGGTTCGTCTCCAACTCCTGAGCTCAAATGATCTGCTTCTCGAAGTGCTAGGATTACAGGCATGAGCTACCACACCCAACCCAGGAGCTTTCCTGAATAGTTCACATGGGTCCTCTTCCAAGTCCTTGAAGTTAGGGTTGGATCTCTTTGGAATGATCAGATCTTTGAATTCCTAAGAGAAGGGGACTTTTGTCTGGGACAGCCAGGCCCAGTGCAAAGGATATTCCCTTCAGGAGTCAGGGTGCTTTGGAGGGAAGGCCAGCCCATTGTCTATGGCAGCCACCTTGATAACAGGCTCCTTCACAACCACCCAGTCTGTGTGCTGAGAGCCAGAGCTATCCTTTGGACAGTCACATTTACCAGTTGTCATTGCCTCTGTCAGTGTCGCAGATGATGTGATCCAGCACCACCAGTGGCTGGAACTGCAGTAGTAGTTGCTGTTTGATATTCTCAGGGAGCGGTTCTGCTTCAATACGCCACAGCCAATAGTCTGCATCTTTGTAGCCTTCAACAAAGAGCTGGAAAGAGCCAACCTTTGGTGGGTTGCCCGATGGGGTTAAACCACTGCCCAACGTTTGACACTTTCTCTAGCACAAGCTGCTTGCCCCTGGACATCACTTTGTCAATGGCACTATAGTTGAATGTCTTACTGGCCAGGTATACCACCTTTGTGAGGAGTACAATCTTGCATTCTAGTTTTCGGTCCACCAGGTCACCCTCTGCCTCTGAGAGATAACCCTGGCTGAGGACAAGGTATGCACCACGGCCAAAACAGCAAGGACGGCACAGCTTCTGCAACCACTTGGTCCACTTAGGATTAAGTTGCCCATAGGGGCTCTTCATTCTTGGGTTTGAAGACAACAGTGATCTTTTATTTACTGGCAAAAAAAAAAAAAAAAAAAAAAAAAAAAAGCAAAATGCATATATTCATATTGTTAAGTCTTCAGAATTATTTTCTTATCCAAAGCGGCTAGCAAGAGGCCTCAGTTACTGGTCTTCTCTGTCTCTGCTCCCCTGGAACTCCAACCTCTGAACAACAAAGAAGCAATAGCAACAGGCTCACAACTCATGAGTTCATTGTAACCCTCCAGACACCTGTGAGGGTCCTTGACAAGTAGCTTCTGCTGGGGCCCTGGTAGATGGGGCTTGGGAAAGATGCCGCGCTTAATGGCCAGTTCTGCCTGCCACACCGCAGCCTCGAACTCAAGGTCCTCCAAGAATTCATTCAGCTCCTGGTGGGCCTGAGCATTGTGCGCTGCCTTGGCAAACCCTGGACCTGCGCCACCATGGTTTGGAAATGGAAAAATTCTTCCTGCAGAAATACTGCTCATGTTTTTGGCCACTGATGACATTATTTTTTTCTTGCAACAATCCATTTTGTACTACAGTACCACGTTAAAACAAAATGAGTCCACATGTACACAGGTATAACACATCCTTTATGACATTAATATAACATTTATCCTGTTGTTGTTCGTAAATTCAAAAATTCTCTGAAGGCTTTTAAGCTATTTTAAGTTCCCTGTTATTAATGCTGTGTCCCTATTTTCTTCTCCAGTGGTTTTCTGTAATAAAGATATTATTTTTTTCAATTGGATGAAATTAATTTCCCTCCAGTAACTTTTTAATTTAAGTTTTTTGGGTTAGAAAATACTAATTTTTATTGTTAACAATTGCATTTTAGGTTGAAAAACAATTACTAAGTAAGAAGACCTAAAAGATTGTTAGGGAGAAGATGAAAAACGTATCTTATTAAGAAATAAACGAAATTACAAATAGTCATTTCAGTACTAACAATATCAAGTACAAAGTATTCTTATTCATCAATGAAAACAAATTTAAAAATTCTCATGATGGTACTTTAGCATAATCAGTTATTGTTTCTCTTTCAGCATAATGAATGGTTAAACAAACTTCACAAATTCAAAGTTCTATTTTCCCCATTGTTTTAAATAATGCCATTACTCTGTACGTAAAATTATTTTGGAATTTTAAATAAATCCTAGAAGAATATGCAATAATAGTCCAAAAGACACCCAAGTTTAATTAACGTGGGGAAAATTTGATATGTAAGCAAACCCAATATGTACATAAAACTAATAGTTTTCAAAATGTGCTGTATTGAAACTTCAACAGAATGCATTTTTTAAACTTTCATTAAAGATCCATGTGTTCATAGTATGAAGCATTTTTATTTCAGTAGGCACAACCACTAGGTATTTTTTGTTTCCTCCAGTATTTTTATTTTCTTTGGACACTAATGCTATTTACCAGAGTCTTTTAAAACACCAAGAAAGTGGAGAAAATTTAGTACGCATACACATAGAATTTTATAAAATTGGTTAAAAAGCTTGAAAAGCTTTAGGTTAAAATGCTTTCTGTATGAAGCTATGCAGTGTATCATATAGACTCTGTGCTATTGATCTTTGTTGTTAAATACTGTAGCATAGATGGTTTCCTTCAGCTCTACAGAAATTCATGAAGACTGTGAAGCAGTGTTGTACCACACCTCCAGCTCTCCATCTACCTCTTCCCTATTAAAAGACAAAAACACGCTGACATTTTATTCATGACTAGACCATTATACTAAACACTTTTTGTACATATAACTTAAATCAGATACCTAATAATGAAAACAATACATTATTTTCTATCTCTTTATGTCAGTTTCTAGTGGAGAAGATGTCACTCTAAGGAGAAGTCTGAACTTAGATTACGAGAGCATCTCTGCTAAGCCAGGATGGTATGTCTAAAGCATTTGATGAGGAGTATAACAGGGCTTGCTCATATCAAAAGTGCAATTCAGAAATAAAATGCTTTCTTTTTCTACGTATCTTTAGGACTGTTTGGATTGTGGAAAGAAAATAGATAAAGGTTTAAGAAAGGAGACATCGTGATGGTTTGGCAACAAAAACCATAGAAAGACCGACAACTTTAATATAACAAAATATTCCATCAATTAGTATACACTTTTTGCAGATGAATACAAATTATTTGTGAATGAATTGAAAAGAAGCAAGCTGCGTGTGTGTAACTATTGCAGTTCTAGACTCTTACTTTGATAACTGACAACTATTTTTCACCATGGTGAGATTAGGAATCTACTGTGATGCTTGAATATCTTAATTGGTATAAAAGGGATTGCCAAGCTTTTCAAAATTTCTTTGAGAAATGCTTTTTTTTTTTTTGTAGAAAAAATGATTCTTCAATCTTCTTCTTGGCTTCATCCATATAAGATGCAAAATAAGTATAGTGAATATGAAGCTTTTTCAGAACCTGGCAAGAAAATAAAATGTCACCTACCCTTTCTAGGGTAAATTAAAACGGACTCAGAACTCCTGATCATCAATGTAATCAACAGTGTCAATCTCTGTGGAAACCTTCCCTTTCCCTAAGTTCACATGAGAAACCTAGAATCACCAGGTTCGAAAAACTTGGGGGAGAAATGTCTGTTTTTTATCCATGATGGGAATTCGCTCTACCATTACTATTACCAGGAGATGACTTTCGCTTTCTTTTTTTTTTTTATTTTATTATTTTTTAATTTATTTATTATTATTATTATACTTTAAGTTCTAGGGTACATGTGCATAACGTGCAGGTTTGTTACATATATATACTTGTGCCATGTTGCTGTGCTGCACCCATCAACTCGTCAGCACCCATCAACTCGTCATTTACATCAGGTATAACTCCCAATGCAATCCCTTGCCCCTCCCCCCTCCCCATGATAGGCCCCGGTGTGTGATGTTCCCCTTCCCGAGTCCAAGTGATCTCATTGTTCAGTTCCCACCTATGAGTGAGAACATGTGGTGTTTGGTTTTCTGTTCTTGTGATAGTTTGCTAAGAATGATGGCATGGGCAAGGACTTCATGTCTAAAACACCAAAAGCAACAGCAGCAAAAGCCAAAATTGACAAATGGGATCTCATTAAACTAAAGAGCTTCTGCACAGCAAAAGAAACTACCATCAGAGTGAACAGGCAACCTACAGAATGGGAGAAAATTTTTGCAATCTACTCATCTGACAAAGGGCTAATATCCAGAACCTATAAAGAACTCAAACAAATTTACAAGAAAAAAACAAACAACCCCATCAAAAAGTGAGCAAAGGATATGAACAGACATTTCTCAAAAGAAGACATTCATACAGCCAACAGACACATGAAAAAATGCTCATCATCACTGGCCATCAGAGAAATGCAAATCAAAACCACAATGAGATACCATCTCACACCAGTTAGAATGGCAATCATTAAAAAGTCAGGAAACAACAGGTGCTGGAGAGGATGTGGAGAAATAGGAACACTTTTACACTGTTGGTGGGATTGTAAACTAGTTCAACCATTACAGAAAACAGTATGGCGATTCCTTAAGGATCTAGAACTAGATGTACCATATGACCCAGCCATCCCATTACTGGGTATATACCCAAAGGATTATAAATTATGCTGCTATAAAGACACATGCACACGTATGTTTATTGCGGCACTATTCACAATAGCAAAGACTTGGAATCAACCCAAATGTCCATCAGTGACAGATTGGATTAAGAAAATGTGGCACATATACACCATGGAATACTATGCAGCCATAAAAAAGGATGAGTTTGTGTCCTTTGTAGGGACATGGATGCAGCTGGACTTTCACTTTCTAATGAAACACAACACTTTCCAGAGGCTCAGAGATGTCTTTCATGGAATCATTCTCCACTCAGATTCTGATTTTTTACATTGAGATATAAGGAATCTCATGAAACCTCAAGTCCACAGCATTAGTGTTCAGCCTTCTCAAGCAGGCCACAGGCATCGCTTGATCCATCTGTAAATTGTGAGCAATCTGTTTACAGTTCTTCATCAGTTTCAGAAACTCATAAACTAAAATTCCCTTTCATCATTAAGTTAGGTTTTTTTTTTTTTAAATTTATTTCATCTTCATATATTTGCATTTCCTCTGATGTTTGAGTTCTCCTTAAAGATCCTCTAGATCTTGCTTAAAGCTAATGGATCTTGACTGCCATATATACCCTGGATGGAACATGTGCTCAAGTACTTCAAAACTTCTGTTTATAGCCTTGAAACTTACAAATTGTCAGAAAACACCTTCAGCAAAGGAAACCAGGTCCCACACCTCTGAAACTTAGCTGTCTTATCTGTAAGGGTCTGTGTAATAGTGAAGAAAATCATCCTGTGTGGTGAAAACAAGACATAAGTTAAGAGACCTGATAATTACACTGTCTTATAAGTATTGTAAAATCCACAGGATGTATACCAGGAAAAATGAAACATGTTTAATGCAGACAAGATAACTGCTATTGCTCTTTCATTTTTTTCAGTTTTAATGCAATATATTATTATTGATGTAAACCTGAGTTAATTACAAATCAGCTAGATTTGTCTTCTAAGATTGTAGCACCCGATTTCTCTGAATAACATACAAGCTGTCTTATTAAATGTAAATGAATTGTTTGTTCATGATATGAAATTATTACAGAGTATTTTTGTTTCGATGCATATCAATAGAGGTTTTTATAGAGTTGCTATGCAGAGGTTGAACAATTACACAGATGTTCTGCAATCAGAGTGGCAAAGACTATGCATTATGGAAATGTCTGTTTTCCTTTTCCTGTTTTTCCACCTCTTTCTCCTTTATTTATTTATACTCCTCATTATCTCTTTAGCCCTCCTTCTAAACTGGTATTACTGACTACCTTCAACAAACTAAATTATCTGATGGAAAAGACAATATAAAGAAGACATGCTAACAAACAATCCATCACTTTAACACAAATATACAAGTGCAACTAAGTGCTAAAGTTAAAGTAACTATAGCATGCTATGATAAATCCATTGCAGTATCCATTTCAAGCTATTCGTTGTAAAAAAAAAAAAAAACAGGCACACACAAACACACAAAACAACTAATTTTTATATTAAGGCAAATGTTTATATAATATCAGATTAATATAATTTGAAATACTAAGAGGAATGTAATGACAACTTTAGTCTTTCTATTTGATCCGTCTACCCTGTCAGTGTACTTTGATGTTGAGAGAATTGTGTTAAGAAATACTTGGGAAACATTGATGTAAGATTTTCTAAAAGATAAGGTTAGAATTCTATGAGAGGCATTCAGTCTTATTAGGGACATGAAAAAGCACAGGATAATTGTGTAACAGGCACAGAGTCAAGAAGCATAGAGAAAATGGGCAAAAAGAAATAGAAAACATAGTTTGATATAGATGTGCAAATAAATATGTGCAATTAAATACTGGTACATAAATGAAGGTAAGATAAATAAAAACCATGGCACCTGACGAGTAATGGCCAAAATTCAAGTTGACAATCTATCTAAAAAGAACCATCAAAAATAAGAAAATAAATATAAATCCTTCCATCTCACCATTGAAGAGATCCTGATCATAACTCCCACTTCAATCAGAGCAGTGAGAGCATTACTGTAAGAATCAACTCCATGGGCATTTTGGCACCATGATACTAAAAAAGTATTAACGCCAGAGTAGTAGGAGGAAATAATTAAAGCTTTGCTTTCAACATCCTGTTTGCTCTCTGAATTCTCTCATGATAACTTCCTTCTTTGGGATATCATTCTCTATTTATTCAAAAAGTCAAAGTGGAGTGGATAAAACTAGATATATTCTCAGCCTTAAGAGGAAACCATTTTACTTTCTTTCATTTTTCTCTTAATATGCTTCCTTTAGTTTTAACTTTCTTTGCTTTTGTCCCTCCTCCCTGACCAAAAAACAAACTTGAAGTATGGGTCGTAAAGACAAAGAATCAAGTATACTTTGGGTAAATCTTCAGACAGGTTCACTTAAGTTTTTGTGATGCATATTTTGCCTTATTTAGCTCACTGGGAGACAATATTGGGGTTATACCAAAGCCTCAGCTAGTATTAGTCTGTTCTCACATTGCTGTAAAGGAATGCCTGAGACTGGGTAAATTATAAGAAAAGA
The DNA here is from genome assembly GCF_037993035.2 of Macaca fascicularis. Taxonomy (NCBI): domain Eukaryota; kingdom Metazoa; phylum Chordata; class Mammalia; order Primates; family Cercopithecidae; genus Macaca; species Macaca fascicularis. The sequence goes on from NC_088390.1 coordinate 53,228,076, forward strand.
GGTTTAATTGGCCCATGGTTCTGCAGGCTGTACAGGAAACATAGTGGCTGCTGCTTCTGGGGAAGCCTTGGGAAACTTACAGTCATGATAGAAGGTGAAGGAGAAGCAGCCATGTCTTACATGGCTGGAGCAGTAGCAAGAGAGAGAGGGGAGAGGTGTTATACACTTTCAAACAACCAGATCTCAGGATAACTCACTCACTCACTATCGTGAGAACAAAACTGAGGGCATGGTGCTAACTCATTCGTGAGAACTCCAGCCCCATCATCCAATCACCTTCCACCAGGCCCCACCTCCAACTTTTGGGATTACAATTAAACCTGAGATTTGGGGGGGGGACACATTTCCAAACCATATTATTCCACCCTGGGACCTTCCAAATTTTATGTCCTCCTCACATTTCAAAACATAATCATGCTTTCCCAATAGTCTCCCAAAGTTTTAACTCATTTCAACATTAACTCAAAAGTCCAAAGTCCAAAGTCTCATCTGAGACAGCACAAGTCCCTTCCACCTATGAGCCTGTAAAATCAAAAGCAAGTTAGTTATTCCCAAGATATACGGGGGGTATAGGCATTGGGTAAATACTCCCATTCTGAAAGGGATAAATAGCCCAAAGGAAAGAGGCTACAGCCCCGTGCAAGTCTAAAACCCAGCAGGGAAGTTATTCAATCTTAAAGCTCCAAAATAATCTCCCTTGACTCTTTGTCTCACATACAGGGCACACTAGTGCAAGGGGTGGACTCCCAAATCCAAAGGCAGCTCTGCCTTTGTGGCTCTCCAGGTTTCAGCCCCTGCAATTGCTCTCAATGGCTGGGGTTGAGTTCATGCAGCTATTCCAGGTGCAAGGTGCAAGCTGCTGCTGTATCTACTATTCCAGGGTCTGGAATATGGTGGCCTTCTTCTCGTAGCTCCACTAGGAAGTGCCCCAGTGGAGACTCTGTGTAGGGGCTCTAATCTCACCTTCTTCCTTTGCTCTGCCCTAGTATAGGTTCTCCATGAGGGCTCCCTCCTTCATCAAACTTCTTCCTGGACAGCCAGGCTTTTCCAAACATTCTCTGAAATCTAGGCAGAGGATCCCAAGCCTCAACTCTTGTACTTTGTGTACCTGCAGGCCTTATCCACATGAAAGCTGCCAAGACGTATGACTTACACTCTCTGAAGCAGTAGCATGAGCTATATATGGTTCCCTTTGAGCTACAACTGGATCTGGAGCAGCTGGGATATGGGGAGCAGTGTCCTGAGGTGTGTAGAGCAGCAGGCCCTAGGCATGGCCCATGAAACCATACTTTCCACCTAGGCCTTTAGGCCTGTGATGGGAGAGGGTGCAAGGAACTTCTCTAAAATGCCATCTGGGCCTTTTTTTCATTGTCTTTGCTATTAGTGCTTACCTTCCTTTTAGTTATGCAAATTTCTGCAGCTTGCTTGAATTCCTTCCAAGAAAATAGGCTTTTCTTTACTATCATATACCCAGGCTGAGATTTTTTTAATGTAAGTTCCCGTTTAAGGTCATTTCTTTGTTCACACACATGAGCATTTGCTGTTAGAAGCAGTGGGGCTGAATCTTGAATGTTTTGCTGCGGAGAAATTTTCTCTACCATGTACCTAAATCATCATTCTCAAGTTCAATGTTCCACAGACCTGACGGGCAGAGGCACAATCTAACCCAGCTCTATGCTAAAGCATAGTAAAGGTGACCAAATCAGCCATTTCTGTAACCACTTCCATTTTTCTTTCATCACTTTCCTTTTTCTGTCCATAAATAATCTTCTACTATGTAGCTTCAGGGTAGCCTCTCTGAACCTCTTCTGGTTCAGAGGCTGCCTGATTTACCAAATGTTCTTTGCTCAGCTAAACTCAGTTAAATTAGATTTGTCTAAGGCTTTTCTTTTAACAAGAATTACAGCTAGTATAGTCAAAAAAAAAAAAAAACAAAACAAAAAAAACAAAAAACCAGCATTGGTCTTTCTTTCGTGTTGTTTAAGAGAAAAAGGAACACAATCAGGTATTTTAACCCCTAGTACAGAGAATTCAGGTCACCAGATTAAATGCCCCTTACTGGAAACATTTTCTCATATTTCTAGAGGTTTCTGTCATTTATTTTATTTTGTTTATCCTCAGTGGCTTTTCCAGTTTTAAATGAAGAACCAAATACATAGTGAGGGAGAAGATTTTGAAGGTGTTATGCTTTGTATTTATAAGAAATGTATTGTAGAATCAACATCTCCCACTTTCAAATCAACTGTGTTAGAATTAAGGATTTCAAGGCCCTATGAGCTTTACCTAGATGGCTTGCACAGTTTGCTTTCAGTTCTTCAGTACTTACTGTAGCAAATTATTTAAAGTTCTACCAAATCAATTGCATTTTTATTCTAAATAGGGCTGCATATCAAATGTAAAGAACTGTTTTCTCATCTCTGACTTGTGTAGTCTCTCTTACTAATGATTTCACTATAAATAACCATCTGACTGGCTTTTTAACCCAAGCTATTTGAAAGTCTTTCCATATGTCCTGTGAACTATGACTATGCTTCTTAATCATTTTAAGGACTATTTACTTCCTGGAGTTATCTATGCTTTAAATCTGGGAAGCTCATTCCTTAATCCTCTTGACCATTTGCTATCCAAATCTGATGGTCTCCTATAGAACTCCCGTCTCTATCAAAACCACAATGATGCTTTTTAAAATACCGTAATTATGCTTTCGGTACTCTAGTCTCTGTTCCTCCTCACCAGGTGTTTCAGTTCTTATGCAACTAACTCTATGCCAGCTATTTTTCTGTGTATTTCCCCTTCCTTCTCCTATATTACTATAAGAAATCTTGGTCTATTTCAGGGATTCCTAAACTGATGCACATTAGAATCACCTGGAATGAACTTGTGAAACAAACTTGCTTGGGACTCATCCAAGACATATTTAATCTGAGATGAGGCAAGATTAAGCAACGGTAAATTCAAAAGCTTTCCCATGTGGGAGGGGTGGAGGTGGGGGTGAGGAGGATTTGGAATGCACAGATATGATGGAGAATCACCGCTTGATAACTGCTTCCACTCTCATCTGCTTACTTTTATATTTATCACCTGAGGTCCAAGGAAATCTTAGGAAAAAAATTAAAATGTCTGATCTTTGTAAAATCTATAACAGCATGAGACATTAAAAGTGTGATTCATGATAGAATTAAGGATTTCAGTGATATTTAAATTGAAATAGAGTAATAGTGAAATATATGTCTAATATGTAGATTCAGTTTTGTTTTATGTTACATGAATAAGTTACAGAGCACAAAATGGATATTATACTAAGGTGTCTAATTAAAAAGAGCTGCATGCAAATTTTAAAAATCTTTAAGGAAGTATAAAAATTATAATAAATTATTTTGTGTATCTACAAACTAGAGCAAGGTCAGGGCTTTGGGATTAGATGCTACAAAGTTGTTGTGAACCAATTAAAGGCCGGGAAAATTCTTCTCTTTTTATTCTCCTTAGCCAAAAAGGAATCTTGAATCTGCTTTGTCAAAGAAAGCATTTCCTGGATGATTCTTCTATTCAGTGTCTTTCTGAGAAGGTCTTTGCCTGCATCCGCATTTTATTAAAAGTGATTGACTGAGCAAAGATGGAAAAGAGGCACATTTTAAGGATGTTTCATATTAGGCAGAGATAAAGTTCTATGTTTCCTTAAAATTGGGAAACTAGGCTTGGAAATAGAAATCAGATTCAAATATCAAAAGACTAAGCATTACTTTTTAAGAATAATCCTGTTCTCTAATAGGAGGCATAAAATAACAGAAAATCACTAGGTACAAATTTTGGTATACAAATTATATAAAGCTTATTACTAATAAAAAGGAAAGAGTATAGACATACAGGCAATTTCACGAATTGCTTCATATTTGTGGAATCTGAAACTGACTAATAACATGGGCTGTGCCAATGACAGCACCTTTTAATGACTCCCAGAAATTTTAGCTTAATAAATCTGGGATGGAGAGTGGATATGGCTTACAAAATAAAAATAAAAACCCTTTCTGTGATTCTAATGTAAAACAAGAGTTGAGAACCTCAGGGCTCAAAGAATATAATGTAAGAAATAATATTGAATATTTGTGTTTTAAGCTTAGAGGGCAAAATACCTGGTTTTATCTTACATGTGTCTTATAATTTCAGTACTGTTTTCTGGTACCTGTTTGGAGACTATTTTTACAATGTATCTCTCATGATTCTCAAAATAATCACACATTGAAATAACAATTATCTAGGCCATCACCATGCCACCTTATTCTTAAAATAACCTAATTAGGATGCGTTATAATGACTATTATTCAATTAGGTAACTTTCCCAAGGTCACTCAATTACCATGAGAACAGAGTCTGGTGGTTTTTAGAGTCAGCATGTAAAAACTTTAAAACAATATTTATACTAAGAAACTATCTTTACATCAGAAGTCAACCACTAAAAGCAATATTGGGTATTTGCATTTCATTGTCCTTATAAGCACTTTAAATTCAATGTATTCATATCAGAATTAATGTAATATTTTCATAACCCTACTTTTCCTATTGACTTTATTCCATTGAAATTGGTTAATGACATGTACACACATTAACACCTCAACTAAAAATCATAGAATCATCTTCAGCTTAGTATTCTTCAACACCTCTTTCCCAATATCAAATAATATGTCAGAACCTTCCCAGTGTGGTTAATAAATATGCTTTGATCATCGCTGACTCTCAACCATCACTGAATTTGCCTTTGTTCCAGCCTTTAAACACCAAGACCATGTTGTTGTTGTTGTTTTTTTAACTACATGACAATTCATTTTATTTCTTTGTTAAGCCTCTTAGGGTTGTGAGAACTAAATAATTAATATACATAAAGGGCTAAGAATGAGTCCATATGCTAAATAAATGTAAGCTATTATTTCATTAAAGGGATTTCATATAAATATAAGAAGTTGAAGGATATGTGAGGAAGTTAGAAAAGTTTTTCCTTATTGCCTGGGAGAGTACACTCTACTAGGAAGCTGAATCTTTTGTGGTTTGTTTCCTCTAGTTCTGGTTACAGTTACTGAAGGTCTGATTCTGTGAAGTGCTGTGCTCGTGGAAATGTTCCCCGTCACCTCTGGCTTCTTACCATAGTTAAGTATTTAAGCCTCATCTCCCCCTGTTGGGAATGGGCCCCCCAAAATATGGCCATAAACTGGCCCCAAACCTGGCCATAAACAAAATCTCTGCAGCACTGTGACATGTTCATGATGGCCATAACACCCACACTGGAAGGTTGTAGGTTTACTAGAATGAGGCAAGTAACACTTGGTCCACCTAGGACGGAAAACCACTTAAAGGTGTTCTTAAATCACAAACAATAGCATGAGCCATCTGTGCCTTAAGGACATGCTCCTGCTGCAGATAACTAGCCCAACCCATCCCTTTATTTCAGCCCATCCCTTGGTTTCCCATAAGGGATACTTTTTGTTAATCTAATATCTATAGAAACAATGCTAATGACTGGCTTGCTGTTAATAAATATGTGGGTAAATCTTTGTTCGAGGCTCTCAGTGCTGAAGGCTGTGAGACCCCTGACTTCCCACTTCACACCTCTATATTTCAGTGCGTGTGTCTTTAATTCTTCTAGTGCCACTGGGTTAGGGTCTCCCCGACCGAGCTGGTCTCAGCATCCCCTCACAATTCTTGGAGCTGTTTCTGCCCCTCTTCATTATTTTTTCTCTGTCTGTATACGTCAAAACATAATTTCCCTCTTCTCTTATCTAGAAACTGCCCTTTATATTTGGGGCTAGTGTCTTATATTTGGGAATACATAATCTATTTCAGTGAGCCTTGTTCCTCCCTTATGCTTCAATTCTTACCCCAGATTATTCCCATTATTCCCACTCCACTCTACAAAAGAAATGGCAAGGCATTTTCATGCTGATTGATTTTTACAGGTGGCTATGGAAGACATAAAGATCATAATATCATCAGCAGCATGATCAAAGTAAGTTAATACATATTAAGCATTTACTGAATGTCCAGCAATGTCCTTAGTATTTATTGAAAAACATCACACTCAAGCCTCATAAGAATATTAAAATATGGGCAGGCTTGTTGGCTCATTTTATAGTTCAAGAAACTGAAGCTCCACAATGTTAATTTACCTAAACCCACACATATAAGATGATAGAATGGATGGCTAACCAGAGCACAGAACTAGCAAAAATCAGGATCTATTTGAGGTTGAAGGGCATCTCCTGGAGAGCAGTGGTTAGAGATTCAAATGAATGGACCAGATGTTTTATTTTAGCCTTAACTAGATGATAATGCACTTAAGAGCACAGATGTGACTTTTGCCTATAGTGATCAGAGATGAAGTGAGTAGGGGATAGTAGTGAGCAGTAGTGCTGAGTTCAGTGAGTTGTACAGTGAATGCACCATGTCGGTAGGGCTGCAGCAACTCAATTTTATTTCAAAAAGCGACGTCTTCTGTCTTCTAATTTTCTAAAAGAGAGCTAGAAGTTCAGATGCACTTTTAAATCTAAAAATGTTAAAAATAGGAAACTGATTTAAACATTTAAGATCAGTTAGATTAAAACTACAGAGATTCATAGATAGGCCTGACTCACTCACTTGTCAGCACATAACTTCTGGTGTAGACAGAAATAGAAAATGTAGAATGGGCCCATTTTTCGTTGATGTGAATTCTTGAAAAATAAATTTTTGAGTTAATTTTCTTTATTGGTAGGATCCTCTTGACTTGTTCGTTGATGTATTTTTGCCTTTGTTTTACTTCGTGTGAGCCTATTGCTAACAGAAAAAGTGAAAAATGAACACATTCAAGAGAGATTGAGAGGACGCTGTCATCAGGATTGAGGTGTTAAAAGAATGGTTGCAGTGAGGATTTAACAGTAGCTGTCATTCATTCATATGTTCATTCGACAGAGCTTTATAGAGCACCTGCTGTATTCCGTGTGATAAAAAAGGATGTTTTGATCTTAATCCCTGTCCTCAAGGAGCTTAAAGTTTAATAACTGAGCTCTCTTAATATGAATGATATTTTCATAATATGGTGCTTATAGGATGTTTTAATTAATTCCCCAGACAAAATAATCTGCATTTAACTCCCCAAAATATGGCTTTATCTAATATTTCATCAATACTCTTCTTCATGCTTAGTACAGTATTAGTCACAAATGGGCATTTGATCAATTTTTGTTCAACATTTTGAATATAGATTGTTTTCATGAGCCTTGGCTTTGAAATGTGAGACTTCCCAAAGATATAAAAGGAACTCAGATAGTGCAAAAACCTGGATCTTGAATTGTGTTAGCCTGGAGCTTTGAGATAGTCTAACTCTGAATAAGGTTACTCCTCTGTAAAGTAGGTAAATTGGTGTCTACCTTGGGGCATAGTTTGCATAAATGTATGTAATTAACGGATTGATAAGTTAATATTATAAAGAAAAGGTAATGTTGTCATCATTCATTATCATCATTATAATCTTCATCCTTGTGTGCTCATCATCTACCATTAACAGGACACAGAGAAAACACACTCAAAATAGGATCAGAAACACATAAAACTGTATTTAAATTTAAAAATATACATTACTCCTAATGTATACTGCCAACATTCAGAAGAGAAGTCTAAATTACGCAAAGCTCTTTAAAAGAGGATCTGTGAACCTATTACTCACACTACTTGATATTCTAAAAGTAAATGACCCTTACGGTTGGTCTCTGCTAACTTTAAACCTATGTGTATTTAATAGCTCTCATTGTTCCCCAAGGTTTCTGATGGAAGGTACCAATCACAGACAGACTTTGGCTAAAATTGAGCCAGCTTTGTGCTTCAAGGGTGGGTAGCGGTTGACCTTGGGCATATTTATTGGGGTAATCTTGGTATTAACTTGAGTCTATGGTTATGTATTAGGTACTCTATGGCTGCAGTGTGGAAAGTGACACTTCAGTTACCATTTCTGACCATTGGTGAAGAAAACTAATCAAAAACAAATGAATTTTTTGTTTAAAAAAAGCACTTTTGAATAAGGCCTACTACTAATAGAGAGGGTGAAACATTGTGTGCAATTGTGCAAATCAAAATGAATGAAAATGTAGTACCATTTTGAAAGGCATTTGTCAGGCATTTGGGTTTGGAAATAAAATTGATATGAGAAAGGATGGAGAAATGCAGCAGAACAGCTTTTCAAATAGCTGGCTGCAGTTCCTTATTGCTCTTACCTAAAGTCAGAGGCACCAGGCCAAGTTTTAAAATGACCCTACACTTTTTTTTTCATTTGAGGTGGGCAATTTGTCAAAACTTAATGTATACATGAACCAGGCTCAGCACATGATTTATATGCAAGGATTTTGCATACATTGTATGTTTTTAAACTTTTAAGTTTATGCTTTTAAGAAGTCGGGTTGGTAGTCAGCATGCTCTAATATAGCAGTCACCAACCATTTTGGCACCAGGGGCTGACCAGTTTTGTGGAAGACCATTTTTTTCCACAGACTGGGGGAGGGTGGGATGGTTTTGAAACGATTCAAGTGCATTACAATTATTGTACACTTTATTTCTATTATTGTTATATTGTAATATATAATGAAATAATTATGCAACTCACCATGGTGTAGAATCAGTGGGAACCCTGGGTTTGTTTTCCTGAATTAGATGGTCCTATCTGGGGTGATGGGAGACAGCGACAGCTGAAGAATGTGCTTATGACTAGTCTACTCCATAACGTCATTCTGGTTGCTGTCACTGCAGAAAACCCTAATTTACAAAGATAGGTTGTTGGAAATGGAAGCAGGCTTTTCAGTGCTTTTCTGGCAATCTCAGAATATTGCACCTTTTCTTTAGTCCAGAATGCATGGATATTTGAAGTTGTCACAAACATATTTTTAAAGCCACCATCATTTGTGATCTCATGCAGGTGATCCTCTTCTAGCATGGACACAGTTGACTCACCTGCCTTATTCACAAATAGGTCCTGGATCCATTCCTTCCCAATTTGGGGATCTTTTGTGGTTGGGAAGTAATTTGAAAGCTGAGACGGGCGATCATGCACCAGCTGGAAGACAGAAGGCCCTGGCTCAGTCTCTTTCAAAATCTCTGCTAATGTTTGAAACATGTCAGAAATCCCAGTGTTCACTCGTCACCCCTTATAATTTCAGTTTGGCTTTGAATGAAGCCACTTTATCTGCCAACTTGAAAACAGCTGTCATTCTTCCCTGAAGTGATAGTTTGAGTTTGTTAAGCAGGTTGAATATGTCATACAGGTAAGGAAGTTTTGCAATCCATTTTGTGTCACTGGAATGTGAGGCCAGTGGTGACTGTTTTTCTGAAAGAAATCTCTGAGATGTTTCCTGTAACTCAAAAACTCTGACCAGAGATCCACCTTCAGAAAACCATCTCACTTCTGTGCATAAGAGAGGATGTGTTCTGTGTCCATCTCTTCACAGAGCTGCGTGAATGGACATAAGTTAAGGGCATGCACTTTAATGTGTTTGATAATTTTAGTTACATCCTGCAAAATGTTATGACGTTCCAATGACATTTTTCGGCTAGCCAGCATTTCTCTGTGGATGACACAGTGGGTAGACTCCCATCCAGAAGTGACCTTTTGACCTGCGCAGTGAAGCCAAAAAGCCATCCAGTCATGGCAGCTGCTCCATCCGTGCGTATACCAACAAAAAGTGACCAATCAGTTTTCCTTACAAGTAATAATGCAAAGACTTGAATAGTTCTGCAGCTGTGGTGTTGGTTGGCAACAAAAGCAGACTTAACATATACTCATGCACATTTTCCTGAAAAGCATACTGCACAAAAGCAAGCATTGTTGTCTTGTTGTAAAGATTGGTAGACTCATTGACCTGGATTGTGTACCACGGTGACTCATTAATCCTCTCTAACAATTATGGCTCAATATCTTCTGCCATTTCATCAATTAGTTTAGTTATGGTGCTAGCCAAAAGACGTACCATCTTTTGAACTGCAGCCTCTCCTAAAAGTTCATGACAAATATCCTTAGTAGCAGGCAGGATTAACTCTTCACCAGTAGTAGTGGGCGACTTAGCTTTAGCAATGCAGTTAGCCACTAAGAATGATGCTCTCAGTGCAGACGTATTTGATGCTGTGGTGACCTTCAATAATTGCTTTTGTTCTTCGTGTTCACATTTGTTTTCTTTTGAAAAACTCCAAAGGTTTGTTTTTTAATGCAGGATACTTGGTCTCCACGTGGCAAAGCTGTTTTGAAGGTTTCATGGCTTTGGTGGATAGCCTGTTGCCACATATTATACAAGACGGACTTGGAGAATGTGAATCCCTTAATGCAATGAACCCATAATTTAAACAGAACTTTTGGTATTTTCTTTTAAATGCAGCTTTAATTTTGTTGGCTGTCTCGGAGTTTTCTGCTATCTCATCACTGTGTCTTTCCCCCTTTTCAAAGAAGCTATCCAAGGACTTTTGTTTTTTTCTCATTTTGGCTAGGGTTAGCTTGTGAGCTAAACCATAACTGTGACTGAGACAAATGCACAGCATGGGAAAGAGGCACAAGTGGCAGTGGTAAATAAAATAATGGGCGAGCCATGCGTGGACTAAAATATGTGTCAGATTCTGACTTAAACCCTGCTACCAGATGCAGCTGTACAATTGAAGTACATCAACTCACTTGCCACCATAAAGCCTATGACCAGATGCAGCTTGTCACTTGCCACTCATTGATAGGGTTTTGATATGAGTCTACAAGCAATTGATTTATTATGGCCTGTGTGCAGTCAAACCTCTCTGCTAATGTTAATCTATAATTACAGCTGCTCCCCAGCTCACCGCCTCAGCTCCTCCTCAGATCATCAGGCATTAGATTCTCATAAGGAATGCATAACTTAGATTCTTCGCATGTGCCATTCACAGTAGGATTCTCACTCCTATGAAAATCTAATGCCATCACTGATTTGCCAAGAGGCAGAGCTCAGGCCATAATGCAAGTAATGGGCAGCAGTTATAAATATGCATGAAGCTTTGCTCACTTTTTCTGCACTCATTTGCTGCTGTGCAGCCTGATCTCTAACAGGCCACAGACCTGTACCGGTCCACAGCCTAAGAGTTAGGAAACCCTATCTAATAAATTTTAAAAATGTATTTTTGGCCAGGCGCAGTGGTTCACCCTGTAATCCCAGCATGTTGGGAGGCCGAGGTGGGCAGATCACAAGATCAGGAGTTCAAGACCAGCCTGGTCAACATGGTGAAACCCCGTCTCTACTCAAAATAGAAAAATTAGCCAGGCGTGGTGGCATGTGCCTGTAGCCCCAGCTACTCGGGAGGCCAAGGCAGGAGAATCACTTGAACTCAGGAGGCGGACGTTGCAGTAAGCCAAGATCACACCATTGCACCCTGGATTGGGCTACAGAGAGAGACTACGTCTCAAAAAAAAAAAAAATTATTGTTAAAAAGTGTTAAATATATAGGGGTTTATAAGAAGAAAAAGTAAATAAAGATATGTTTCATGTTGGCTAATAGTTTCTTAAACCCACTGATAATATAGAAATGTAAAAATTAGTAACAGAAATGTGTATTATGATAATTGTCTGTTTATACCTGCACTAGTTGGACCATTTTACAAACTTAAGTAGACCTCCCCTGTTTTTATTTTAAATACTTAACATTACCATTTAAGAATTTTATCAGTCAAATAGCTGCATGCAAGTTCATGTTGAATTCAGTAATTGTGCGTGTACTAAGTAAAACGTATAAGAAACAAAATAGCTTTCATAATTTTTAAACCTTTTTTTTATTAGAGAGAAGGTGTCTTAGTAGTTATTTACTTTTCAAGATGTACTACTGTAAGTCACAGTGATGAAAAGAAACAAGGCTCTGTAGTCCCAGCTACTCGGGAGGCTGAGGCAGGAGAATGGCGTGAACCCGGGAGGCGGAGCTTGCAATGAGCTGAGATCCGGCCACTGCACTCCAGCCTGGGCGACAGAGCAAGACTCCGTCTCAAAAAAAAAAAAAAAAAAAAAAAAAAAAAGAAAAGAAACAAGGCTCTATAAAAAGCATTAAGGGGGGATCAATTCTCTGCCAGAACATCTTGGATGCTGGCTAGTTCACTATGTCAATAAAAATATAACTACATCTCAAAGGATTTTCTTTTGTTACCATGGTCCACAAATGTATGTGAAAGGCTTACACAGAGACCAGAAAACATGCCTGCTGTGTTTCTGTATTACCAATCTGTGAGCTCTATAAATGCTTTTTACTTTAATTACTGTAGAACAATAGGCAGTGTTGGGCTTAAGTTTAACTTCTACAAGTGTGATTTTCATTGTTATTTTGACCTTGAAATGTCCATTATGCCATGTGGACATAGATTTGAGAGAATGAGGACTTTACAGCTCTAGGGTGCCTAATCTTTAAACCTTCTCTCTTCATCCTTTTTATTGCTGTTGTAAATTCACATTCCATGGCTATAACTGATTTCACAGCATTTGAAAAGAGAAAAGTGCTCATATGAGATGCCAGTTTGATTCTCCCCCAATCTGGGCTGGGGATAATAAGACTTGTTTAAATACACGTTGAGAGACCCTAAGAGGTATAAGCAACAGTAATGGAAAAAGCTGTTTTGAGTTTATACCAATAGCTAAATTTTGTTCTGTCAGACTTTTAAGAGAAACTCGGCCATTGAATTCACTGACACAGACTCACAGAAAAAGAAAGGGAGCACCATGAGAGGGTTAGATATGTAGTCAAGAGACTACATGAGAAACTGTGTGTGTACAGCATATCTTGAATAAATTACCATATCCCAGAATCTCATTTTATTTCTCAGATGTAAAATGAGGAATGACTATTCTGACTACCCAGTTCATCTCAGGTTTGTAGAAAGCATCAACTTTTTAAAAAAATTCAAACTAGATTTATTATTGCTGATCTTCAAATACTACCTGTGTTTCTGTTGTCAGAATTATGCCTCAGGGAAAATACCTTCACAAATTTTGTGGGATGATAAAAATTCCCTCTTGTTGATTAAAATATAATTATGATAGTTCTAGTATATATTAATCCCAGAAAAAATTGATAATTGAACTCAATATTCTCTCTGCCTCTCTCTTTCCCTCTCTTTCACTCTCTTCTTACCTTTCTCTCTTTCTTACTTTGTTAATAAAATTTTGCTAAGTTCTTGACTCACCAGATTTTTAACACGATGTTAGAAGAACGTGAAATTAGAAAATTTGCGTATTGACCATTTATGACACACCAGGATAACATCTAAACATTTGCAAGAAAAATCTCTTTTAATTTTGAATGGAACTTTTATGCAAGGTACTATTATTAGTTCAATTTTCCTGGTGAGAAAGCTGAGGTTTAAAGAGGTTGTGTAATTCGTGCAAAGTTATACAGCTTATGTATACAGCAGATTTTTAAAATATATAATTGGGCTAAGAGATGCACAGTATGAGAAAACCCCTAAATTTTACTTTAGTCTATAGCGTTTTTAAGTTTATATTCATTTGAGGTAAGGTACTTGAGTAAGAGGGCAAAACAGAACAAGTCAATGCATAATGCATCATTACTTAAAAAATTAAGGGATATAATCTATATTAGATTGAAATTTCAGTTGTTGAAGACTGCAATAAACAAGAATATGCGTAAGTTAAACAGTACAGAAATTGATAGGCAACATTTCTCAAATGCAAATATTTGAAACTTGATTTATTAATACAAACATAAACATATTGTACAAATAGTATTATTGCAGTAAAAATGTATTTAGTTTCCTTAATTATTTTTATAAGTTTATACTTCTATCAAATATAGTAATTACACAAACTGAAAAAATTAAAAATTCGAGTGTCAGAAAGATATGATTTAAAAAGTAAATGTTAAAAATACAAAAATAGTATGAGTGCTTAAAATGTTAAAATACAAAAATTAATAGGTAAAAATTATGTTCCTTTTCCTTCTTATCACATAACTAAAACAAAATGTTAATAATTTAATGTTTATTATGCCAAAGCATCAAATATACACATTGAAATATTTTATATATATAATTATTTTTACAAACAGTGAGCTACGGTATAACATATCTCTAATTTTAAATGAAAACAATCATAGATATTTTTCCTTTTCAGTGCATATGAACACAGATTATTCTTTTTCATAGTTCATAGTGTTTCAGGAAATGGTTGTGTTAAAATCAATTTAACTATTCTTGCATTGATAGCTATTTAGGTAGTTTATAATGCTATAATGGACATCCTTGAACATGTTTTACTCTGTAATCTTTGCCAAAGAAATGGATTTGTGCATTCAAAAATAAATAAATAAATAACAGGTACACAACATAGACCTTGAAAATCTTTGTCTGATTTATATCTATTAGTATTGTTGGAGAATATCATGTTCCCCACGTATTTTATTAATGCTAAGTGTAAATCATTTTGTATTTTGCAGTTCTATGCGCTACAAATGCTATCCCATTGTTTTAGTTTGAACTTTTCTATTCACCGTGGACTTTATGAACTTATATTCATTCTTCAGAGTCATTTGTATTCTTTTCTCAAGAACTTCCTTTCTGTAACTTTAATCTACTTTTCTCTTTGTTTATTTGCATTTTTCTTATTTATATGGGATATTTTAATATGGGAAATATTGACCTTTGTTTGTTTTTATAATTTTATCCTATTGGACCTTTAGTCTTGTGTTACTTACTTTGTGTGTACAAATTATATTGAATTTATATATATATATTTTTTCTGTTCACACTTGATAATTTTTAAATGATTTTTTTTCTTGTCATAAAAACTAAACCTTCCGTATTTCTAGATAATGAAGACCAACTTTTCTATTTATCTTCCATACTTTTATAATTTTATATATTTATATTTTGATGTTGAATACATTTGTATTTTTGTATATCAAACCTCTCTAAATAAATACCCAGCTGACCCTGTTACATTTATTGAAGGCTCTATTTAAAATATTGAAATTATTATTTTACTATATACTTTTTATATATGTGGATCTATACGCACATACACACATATGTATGGTAAGTTTATTTGACCGATATAGGTATACATGTACCTTTTTCTTATTTATTTTTATTTAGTTTTGAGACAGAGCCTTTCTCTGTCACCCAAGCTGGAGTACAGTGGCACAATCTTGGCTCACTACAACCTTTGCCTTTGGGGTTAAAGCAATTCTCCTGCCTCAGCCTCCCCAGTAGCCTGGATTACAGGCACCTGCCACCAAACCAAGCTAATTTTTGTATTTTTAGTAGAGATGAGTTTTCCCCATGTTGACCAGGCTGGTCTCAAACTCCTGATCTCAAGCGATGTGCCTGCCTTGGCATTCCAAAGTGCTGGAATTACAAGCATGAGCCACCATGCCCAGCCTTTTCCTGTATTAAAAAAATATATTTTTTTACACCATTGTATCTACTACAAATCTCACTACAAAATTTTACTTTTCTTTTCCCAAAATAGTTCAGCAAACTTACACCATTACTATTCTAAATGACATCGGCTTAACAAATATAAATTCTTGTTTAAAATGTTGTCTTGTTTTGTTTTGTTTTGTTTTGCTACAGGATAATTTAATTCATAAATAAATTTGAGAGAATACTGACTCTTTCCATTCAATAATATGAAAAAGAGTTTCCCTATTTCTGTTCATGTTTAGTCGAAATTATTTTTCTTAATTTTTATACTGCTGTACAATATAGGCTTCTTTTGTTTAGTTTAGCATTTGCACATGGAAAAGAATTACTTTGAAATACTTATCTTGTAACTGGACATTTTTCAAATTGTTTTATTATTTTTAAAAAATGTTTGTTCTCCTGGGATACCATTATATACTTTTATGCTATTTTAATAATACATAATATTTCCTTTTTCAATATTTATAATTTTTATTACTTAATCCTTATTATATTGAATAGATTCTTCAAACATTGGTGAATATTGCTAAACAATATTATGTTTCTTGGTTAAATAAAATTTTATTTTATTTTTGTTTTATATTTCTTTAATTTCTAGCAAATTCAGTAGTAATTTCTGAATTATGATCTTATATTTTTCTTTTAAATGTATTAACACAGTAAATCAAAGTAATAGATTATCAAATTTCAAACTATCTTCCATTTCTAAATAAATTCTAGCTTAATACTGGCATATTGTTATGTGTGTGTGTGTGTGTATGTGTGTGTGTGTGTATCTCTCTCTGCATTTTTTGCCTATGTTATTATTCAAATATTACAATGTATAATTAAACTCCATTACCTTCATAAATTTTCCAGGTCATAATTTTCTTACTTTAAAATGAGCATTGTACTGCCATTGCAGAATACATTTTAAATGTTCTACCTTTATTGATGCTATGAAATATTTTAGCACAACAGAAAATATTAGCCCTTGAATATTTTATATCCCATTCTTCTTAAGTGAATTTCTAGTCACTTTTCTCTCTACTTTATTTATTTATTTATTTGTTTGTTTATATTATCCTTTAAGTTCTAGGGTACACGTGCACAACGTGCAGGTTTGTTACACAGGTATACATGTGCTATGTTGGTTTGCTGTACCCATTAACTCGTCATTTACATTAGGTGTTTCTCTTAATGCTATCCCTCCCCCTGCCCCCCACCCCATGATAGGCCCCAGTGTGTAATGTCCCCCGCCTTATTTCCAAGTATTCTCATTGTACAATTCCCACCTATGAGTGAGAACAGGCGGTGTTTGATTTTCTGTCCTTGTGATAGTTTGCTCAGAATGATGGTTTCCAGCTTCATCCATGTCCCTGCAAAGGACATGAACTCATCCTTTTTTATGGCTGCATAGTATTCTATGGTGTATATGTGCCAAATTTTCTTAATCCAGTCTGTCATTGATGGATGTTTGGGTTGGTTTCAAGTCACTGCTATTGTGAACAGTGCCACAATAAACATACGTGTGCATGTGTCTTTATAGTAGAATGGTTTATAATCCTTTGGGTACATATGCAGTAATGGAATTGCTGGGTCAAATGCTATTTCTAGTTCTAGATCCTTGAGGAATTGCCACATTGTCTTCCACAATGATTGAACTAGTTTACACTCCCAACAACAGTGTAAAAGCATTCCTATTTCTCCACATCCTCTCCAGCATCTGTTGCTTCATGACATTTTAATGATCACCATTCTAACTGGTGTGAGATGGTATCTCATTGTGGTTTTTATTTGCATTTATCTGATGACCAGTGATGATGAGCATTTTTTCATGTGTCTGTTGGCTGCATAAATGCCTTCTTTTGAGAAGTGTCTGTTCAGATCCTTTGCCCACTTTTTGATGTGTTGTTTTATTCTTGTAAATTTGTTTAAATTCTTTGTAGATTCTGGATATTAGCCCTTTGTCAGATAGGTAGATTGCAAACATTTTCTCCCATTCTTTAGGTTGCCTGTTCACTCTGATTGTAGTTTCCTTTGACATGCAGAAGCTCTTTAGTTTAACTAGATACCATTTGTCTATTTTGGTTTTTGTTGCTATTGAATCCTCCAGAACTCATTTTATGAGGCCAGCACCATCCTAATACCAAAGCCTGACTGAGACACAACAAAATAAGATAATTTTACATGAATATCCGTGATGAACATCGATGCGAAAATCCTCAATAAAATACTGGCAAACTGAATCCAGCAGCACATCAAAAAGCTCATCCACCATGATCAAGTCGGCTTCATCCCTGGGATGCAAGGTTGGTTCAACATATGCAAATCAGTAAGCATAATCCATCACATAAACAGAACTAACAATGAAACCACATGATTATCTCAATAGATGAAGAAAAGACCTTTGACAAAATTCAACAGCACTTCATGTGAAAATCTCTCAATACACTAGGTATTGATGGAACGTATCTCAAAATAATAAGAGCTATTTATGGCAAACCCACAGCCAGTATCATACTGAATGGGCAAAAACTGGAAGCATTCCCTTTGAAAACCAGCACAAGACAGGGATGCCCTCTGTCACCACTCCTATTCAACATAGTGTTGGAAGTTCTGGCCAGGGCAATCAGGCAAGAGAAAGAAATAACAGTTATTCAATTAGGAAAAGAGGAAGTCAAATTGTCCCTTGCTGCAGATGACATGATTGTATATTTAGAAAATCTCGTCGTCTCAGCCCAAAATCTCCTTAAGCTGATAAGCAACATTAGCAAAGTCTTAGGATACAAAATCAATGTGCAAAAATCACAAGCATTCCTGTACACTAATAACAGACAGTGAGCCAAATCATGAGTGAACTCCTATTCACAATTGCTACACAGAGAATAAAATACCTAGGAATCCAACTTACAAGGGATGTGAAGGACCTCTTCAAGGAGAACTACAAACCACTGCTCAATGAAATAAAAGAGGACACAAACAAATGGAAGAACATTTCACGCTCATGGATAGGAAGAATCAATACCGTGAAAATGGCCATACTGCCCAAGGTAATTTATAGATTCAATGCCATCCCCATCAAGCTACCAATGACTTTCTTCACAGAATTGGAAAAAACTACTTTAAAGTTCATATGGAACCAAAAAAGGGCCCACATTGCCAAGACAATCCTAAGCAAAAAGAACAAAGCTGGAGGCATCATGCTACCTGACTTCAAACTATACTACAAGACTACAGTAAAACAAAACAAAACAAAACAAAAACAGCACGGTACTGGTACTAAAACAGAGGCAGAGACCAATGGAACAGAACAGAGGCCTCAAAAATAACACCACACATCTACAACCGTCTGATCTTTGACAAACTTGACAGAAGCAAGAAATAGGGAAAGGATTCCCTATTTAATAAATGGTGCTGGGAAAACTGGCTAGCCATACGTAGAAAGCTGAAACTGAATCCCTTCCTTACACCTTATACAAAAATTAATTCAAGATGGATTAAAGACTTAAATGTTAAACCTAAAACAATAAAAACCCTAGAAAAAAACCTGGTCAATACCATCCAGGACATAGGCATGGGCAAGGATTTCTCTCTACTTTTTAAAGTTCCTTTATGGTTTCTTGGGCTGATATCTGGGGTCTGTTCTACTCTTCTCATCTATTTTTTAAAAGATGATTTTACCTCGACCGTGTTGCTTAAATTTTTATAACCCTATTCATAAGATATATCAACGTGCTTTGTTTTAAATTATGGAAAATCCAATTCAAAATGGCTTAAAGAATAAGAGGTTTATTGTTTTGATGAAATGATTAGGGACTGGCCCAATTTCTCACCTTAATGCTACCCTGTTGTTTGCGTTAACTTCATTAGAGACTCTCTTCCCTTTCAGCAGCCTGAGAGCTCTGTACTCCCAGGCCTTGTGTCACAAAACCAAATACCAGAATATACTAATACCAATACTACAACAGAATACTGGTTGACTTGGGGTCAGTTTAATCAGTCAAACAATATGGATGCTTCATTTTTGGAGATAGGAAGTGATGAAATGGCAAAAAAATTAAATGATCCAAAGAAGTGACCAAAATATAGTATTTATCTTTAAAGTATATTTTGATAGCTGGAAGAGCATGAGGGCTCCCTTTGCTATTATATAACATTTTAATTTAAAAAGTCTTCATACTTTCTTGTCAATTTTGTTTCAACTTGTTATGAAAAATTCTTTTAAAATGGTTGGAAAATTGACATAGTAATTATAGCAATTAAGTGATAAGACCTAGACATCACAATTATAGCTCTGCTGAAATATCTCAGTTCTAGATTCCTACACATAACTACATTAACCATCTCTCACAAGAAACATTTGGGAATTAAATAGGCGTTTCTGAAGCATATGATTAACTAGTTTTGAATATTGCACCCTTTGTAGTATTTAATAAAGAAAGCAAAAATTATAAGTAATTGAGAATTGCTGATTTAGTCGGTTTTTTTAATAACAAAGATCCTGTGAGGTTTTTGATGCTTGTTTCATTCTGAAGCCTTAGAAAATTATAACTAGTAGTAAGAATGATAACAGAATTTCAGACACACTCAAAATCGTATATGATTTGACTATTTATTGGCTTTCCGAATAATATGCGTGTGTGTGTGTTCTATACAAACTGATGATTTATTGCCTTAACAGGTACTGCAGATATAAAGAAATCTACAGATAATAGTAATGCCCTTAAAGTTTGCCTCATATATGGAAGCTTATCAGTATCTCCTTAGAGCTCAGATCATAATTGTTTTTTTCTTTTATTTAAAAATAGGAAGTATAGGGCCAAGGACGGTGGCAGCTTATTTTTATATTTTCAAAAGTATTTCACTATGGTTTCCTTACACTGATTCTGTTTTTAAGGATGTAATTATGTGATCAAATTCTGTTTGGGAATGTCTTAGTCTGAAATTATAGTCAGTGACCATAAAAGTATCCCTCTGTACCATCACTCAGCCCACCCTTCCACCCAGCAAAAGAATGATCCTCATAAGACAATGTTACATTCTAAATCTAATAAGAATATTCAGCCAATTTTTCTGCCAAATAAGTCAGAAAAAATACTGACTTATGAATTCATTCGTAAGATATTTATTGTGAGAAGGTGGTAAACAAGGGACTCTTCAACAACAACAACAAAAAACCCTGAGGCATGCTAAGCAAAGAGCTAGCAGTCTATGGTGAAGAGCATGCATGCTGGACACTAATAAGTGGTGTGCAACAAGTAAAATGTGTGGTGGATCAGATTAGCTATACTTTTGCTCTTGCTAGTACCTTCAAGTGCAAAACATTTATCCTAAGAAGTTTTCAGGGGGTGGTGTTGGATGTTAGGGTTAGACAATGAATCAGATTAGATCAATCAATGTCTTCATTCACTTAGCCTCACAGACTAATTTAAGTCAGACTAATTAGAGCCCCTAGTGGGTCATTTACTCGGGTAGCAGGGAACATGGTTTCTTTCTATTGTGGCTAAGCTGATGATTGAATGTAAGGCTGGATCTGCTAGAAACCATATTTTCCACATATAAAAAATTTTCCTGAAAATAAGATGACTCAATGGAAGCAGAACTGAAAGATGAAGAGAAAAGCAGTAATTCTGGGATCCCGATGCCTTTTTAAATACCGGTTTCTGCCATTTCTGAAGGTCACTCCGTGGGTGTTTATTGCGTGTGTTAATATCTCTTTCAGTTTTAATTTGTGTTGAGTTTCTTTTCCTTGCAATCAGAGCCCAACAATTTTATTACTACTTAGAGAAGAGACTTGAAAAAGAAAGAGTAACTCTACAAGAAAGGGTCAAAGGATACTCCATGAACTATATACATTTTAATGTACTTATTTATGCAACAAATATTAATTGAGCGTCTCCTCTGGGCTTGCAATGTTTTGTTAAATACGGAACATGCAAGAGGTAGGATTTGCCTACATCTACTTATAGTTGTGGCAGGAAAAAGTTATCAAGACACATTTTTTAAGTAACATATTCAGACATGAGTCTCGAAGGAAACAAACAAGAAGCTGAGATGGAGTAGAAGCAGGGCAAAACTTTCTAGATAAGGTAATGGAGAACAGCTTCTCAGAAAAGGTGGCATTTACACCCAACCTGAAGGATAAAAAGGGACTGTCCATGTGGAGACTATGGTAAAAAGAGAATGTATGTGAATTCATATGGGGAAGATTTGCAAATGATTATGTCAAACAAGATGCAAGAGATGTTTATTGCAACAGGGTCAAATTGTATGGGATCGTGTTTCTGAAAAAATTGTTTACTGGAGGCCACAGTTCGTTTTCCAGAATGCTGGGCAATTTGCCTCTGCTTGGAGATTTTATGTTAGTTACATTAGAATTTTCTCAGCTTTATCTAAACTAATCTGTTGACACACTTCAATAGGTTCTCATTGTTTATGAGATTAAGATTTTTATGGTGGATAAACGCTGTTTCTGGTGGGGGGTACTTTGATAATCAGAGTCTTGAGGGATTCTATTTAAGATAGACAAATTCGCAGCTGTAAATTTCAAGTGACTGTAATACTCTCCTACCTAGCTTAGCAGCTTAGAGCCATTCCAGGCAAATTTTGGTAAAATGATTTCACGTAGCCATTTCACACTTTACATGATTTCTCTGGTTCACTAGTATTCTGTCCAATTTGTTGCTGACTGCATTGCTTGTGTTCTGCAACAATGGCTGAAGAAAATTATTGGAGAAAGAGAATGACAAAGCAAATTTGATGCATTTGAAGCACATCCTTGGGCAAACATCTACCAACATGTTGTCTCTTACCTGTTTCTGCAGAGTAAGCAAGTTAACTCCTGCCTTGAAATTGTTTTGTGAGAGGTTTACATCTTGACAGCTGCTGATTCATAATGTTAAAACGATCTTCCCATGTTGATTGTAAGATAAATCAGGTACACTCTTTGGTAGCGGTATTGATTCTGCATTAATCATTCAATTCCCTCTACATCAGAGCAACTTTTCTAAATTGTATGAGCCTGTTATTTCTTCCAGAAATATGAGATAGAGATTGCTTATGTAGATATGAATGTAACACTAGTAAATCTAAGCTATCTATAAATTACAAATGTAATGCATAACATATTGTTATTTTTGTTGGTTGGTTTTTTGTTTGTTTGTTTGTTTTACTCTACTCTGATTGGTCTAGTCTTTAAAATGCTAGAAAATGTGTTTGTTGCGTTACAACGCATCACACATTACTAAATACCTGCAACTCTCAGTTGATTCTCCAAGTTAATGATGTATATGGAGGTGAAAAGATTCTCTTTCAGCTGTTTTGTTTTCACACACTGTTGTTTCTTTAGAGTTTCCAACATCATCGAGAAGCATAAACCCAGAATTTTATTATAAATTTGACATTTATCAAAGTAAAAAGAGGAAAACTATAGAATACATTTGCATTCAACAAGTAAACTATCTCTTAATATAAAGTGCCATTTTTTTGAAGGACCAACATTTAATATTATATTCCTTTGTGGAAGGGGGAATGCCTTGTTATTTTTACCCTATTTGTTTACTCTAATATTATAACTAAAGCAATATAGGCTAATTTGGCATAATATTTGAAAATAAACAAAGTGCAAGAAATAACTTATTAGGGTGTGCAACATGACTAAGGAATGTTTCTTTTTCTGTAAAAACTAAAACAAGCAAAATATACTACAAAAACCATTGTTTTTCTGAGACTATCAGAAAGTTCTAGATGCAAATAAACTATGATCTAAACTCTAGAAAGTTGAGTCTTTTTTCAAGTGAGAATCTAGCTATATCTTTGATAGGATGATCAGAGCATGAATAATTTGCCACTAATGGGAATAGAAACAAACAAGCTGAAATGATAAAATACTTTGAAAAGCCTCATCTTGGCTTATATGATTAATTAGAATTCCATGGAATTTCATACATAAAACAATTCTGGACCCATTCACTGATTCTTCCATCAGTCTTCACCAGTTGCATTGGGGTAATATTACATAGGCTGGGATGCAGAACAGGAAAGCTAAGAAAGATATCTCCAGGTTTTCATGGCCTCCTACAACTACAAAGAAACTGCCTTTCTGAAGATGTGGACAGAGCTGGATTCCTGAGATAATAAATGCAAGGCACACTGAAATAGGCACACTGAAATTAACCTGGAAAGGTCTAGAGCTAAAACTACTTTTTCCTAGTTTGGAAAGTTTGCAGGAAGCTTTGAGACCAAAGAAAATTTCTCAGAAACTAAAAACCAGCATTTTAAAGACTAGACCAATCAGAGCAAAGTTAAAAAAAAAAAAATCCATTTGCCTTGGTAAAAGGCAGAAAGAGGTATTCCACAATTTGGAAAGCTTATAGCTCATCTGTAAAGCACAAAGGTGTTTCTGGAATATCACAAGTTCTCAGAGGTGAAGCTTCACAGAACAGAGATACCTGAGCTCGATCTCTAAATATATAAAACGAGTAATGAATTGACAGAAACTAGCCACCCTAATGATGTACGCTACAAATCCCAAGCCTACATCAGTAGAGATCAGATTTAATGAGCTTCCAGTTATAGCAGCCTATTACAAAGTGTCATATTCTGTATTCTAAGTGTAAATATAATTTATTTTTCCTATACTATTACACAAATGATCAATATGTAATAAAATGATAAAACTCATAAAAGGAAAGAGAAAGCGTCTGTGTGAGAAAGAGAGAACAAGGTGAGCAGTAAGTCAACAGAGAATACAGTTGATAGAAGTAGATACAGAGATGCCTCACATATTATAATTATTATAATAATAATAAAACTATAATATTATTTAAAATAACAGTGATAAAAATGCCAAGTAAACTAGTTCAAAACGTGTACCACATATATAAATATATGAAAAATTTTAGCAGAGGCATGAAAACTTTAGTAATTTATAAAGAAAATAAGTTTAATTTACTCACAACTCTGCATTGCTGGGAGGGCCTCAGGAAACCTACAATCATGATGGAAGGCAAAGGGAAGAAAGGTATGGATGGAGTGCAAGCAGGAAAAATGCCAAACACTTATAAAACCATCAGAGCTCATGAAAACTCAGCCACTTTCATGAGAATAGCATGGGGAAAACTGCCCCCACGATTCAATTATCTCCCTGGGGTCCCTCCCATGAAGATACATGGGGGTGATGGGGATTACAATTCAAGATGAGATTTGGGTGGGGACACAGCCAAACCATATCACTAAGCATATACAATAATTACAGAATTTGAATACAGAATAATACAACCTATCAAATAGCAACTAAAAGAAAAAAATATGAAAAAATACAACAGAGTCTAAGGTCTGTGGGAAATCAAATAGTCTGGCATGTATGTAATTGAACCCTCAGAAAGAAAATAAAATGAAACGGAGCACAAACAATGTGGGGAAAAGAAAGGAAGATTAGATTGTTACCGTGTCTGTGTGGAAAAGGAAGACATAAGAAACTCCATTTTGATCTGTACTAAGAAAAATTGTTCTGCTTTGAGATGCTGTTAATCTGTAACTTCAGCCCCAACCTTGTGCTCACAGAAACATGTGCTGTATTGAATCAAGTTTAATGGATTTAGGGCTGTGCAGGATGTGCCTTGTTAACAATATGTTTGCAGGCAGTATGCCTGGTAAAAATCATCGCCATTCTTCACTCTTTAATAACCGGGGACACAATGCACTGTGAAAGCTGCAGGCACCTCTGCCCAAGAAAGCCTGGGTATTGTCCAAAGTTTCCCCCCGATGGAGACAGCCTGAGATACAGCCTCGTAGAAAAGGAAAGACCTTACATCCCCCAGCCCGACACCCGTGAAGGGTCTGTGCTGAGGAGGAGTAGTGAAAGAGGGAGGCCTCTTTGCGGTTGAGATAAGAGAAAGGCTTCTGTCTCCTGCTCGTCCCTGGGAATGGAATGTCTCAGTGTAAAGCCGACCATTCATTCTATTCTGAGATAGGAGAAAACCACCCTGTGGCTGGGAGTGAGATATGCTGGCAGCAATACTGCTCTGTTACTCTTTGCTATACTGAGATGTTTGTGTAAAGTGAAACGTAAATCTAGCTTACGTGCACATCCAGACACAGTACCTTTCTTTGAACTTATTCATGATACAGATTCCTTTGCTCACATGTTTCCCTGCTGACCTTCTCCCCACCATCACCCTGTTGCCCTGCCACACTCCCCTCACCAAGATAGTAAAAATAGTGATCAATAAATACTGAGGGAACTCAGAGACCAGCACCAGTGCAGTTCCTCGCATGCTAAGCGTCGGTCTCCTGGGCCCACTGTTCTTTCTCTATACTTTGTCTCTGTGTCTTATTTCTTTTCTTAGTCTCTCATCTCCACCTGACGAGAAATACCCACAGGTGTGGAAGGGCAGCGCCCCTTCAACACACAGTCCAACAGATAATGGCCATGAACTTTCCAAGTTACTGGAATTAACACTAAGGATAAATTCCCAAGTCATTTTCTTCGTATGAAAGGGATATCAATTATTGCTTCTGGAGAGAAGATTGTAGTAACTTGTTATGTTGTGAATTAATGGTCTTCCAATATCTACATCATTTGATGTGGAACTTTGTGTTCCCCATTCATACCCTGACTCAGATGGTCTTTCAACCTGTTTTGGCTAATAGAACATGGCAGAAATGACTGTGTACAAGTTCTGAGCCTAAGGGTCAAAAGCATTTGCCTGCTTAGCATGCTTTCTTATACCTTTAGACTTCCTTGCACTTACACTGAAGCCTGGCCATCAGAACATGCCAAGGTAGGCTGCTGGAAGGATCTAAGCGACATTCAGAAATAAGATGAAGGAATGAGAACCAAGATGATCCAGTGGATAGCCAGCCATCCCAGAAAGCGAACTGCCTATCTGACTCATAACTCATTAAAGTTTCATGAGGGAGTCAAGCCAAACCAAGAAGCACCTAATCTGCTGACCCTAGAGAATCAAGCACTAAAACGTGGATATTGTTTGAAGATACTAAGTTATTGGATAGTTGATTATTCACAATCCCCATAGAGATAGCCTCAAAATCTTTCTCATTATATTTTACCTCTCATTTTCAGAAGCCATAGCTCACTGGCATAGCTACTTCATATCCCAATTTTAAATTACTAAGGATGCAAATCTTACTGATTTTCTTTTATCCATGAATTAGTTCACATTGATTGAGATGTCCATCTTCTGAAATGTAAGATATGCTGGGTGCAGCACATCAGGTAGTAAATACTACATGGCTGATTTTAAACTGTAGGAAAATTATGTTCCACAGAAGGGCAGATAATCAAGGGAGAAATGTATCCTCAGTTTTTTCAACAATATTATATTAGAACTACCCTCTCACTGTTTTCCTACCAAAAAGTAAAGCTAATAATTTCAAAATTATTTAATAGTTCATATTATTTTAGCACAATGAAAAAGCTAAATAATAAGCAGCTATATTATAATAATATTTAAGTTAAAAATATTTAGTTGCATAGACTGTAATGTAGAAAATGCTACTATATCATTATTTTGTTAAACACAAATTCAAACTGTAATAAGATACTTTGAAAAAGGAATAATAATAACACAGTATCTCCAAATGAATAGAATGTAGATCCTTTCTCATAGGCACTTGCTAGTATTAAATATTTAGCTATTCAAGAAAATGAATTAAAAAATAAAGTAAGCATTGAATTTTAAAATATCAAAAACATAAACCCAACCTAACAGAACTGAATTTGTGGAGAAAATAATGAAGATAAAATATCAGAAGTTATTAAAATGTAAAGTGGTGAGGAGTGAGGGTTCAACAGTGTACAGGAAAATGTATAAATACTTCTAAAACCTGGAACATTGCAAAACAACAGATATGTTTTCAACAACTGTGATATAAAAAGGGGGAAATACAAAGATACTAAAATAGAAATAGGAAAGAAACATAAAGTAAATAGATACTGATGAAGCTATTCAATGGATTATATAGACCTGAAGGTATAAGTTGGCAGAGTGAACATTCCTCTTCTCAATTTGAAAGCAAAAAGAAAGAAAAAGGCAAAAAAAGATTGAAATTTCATCTTCAATGGTATAATAGAAAACACTTGAAAACAAAATCTACACGAAGCATAAAGTGTAGCAAACTGTAGTAAAAGATTGGGGAAAACAAAGAAAGCAGTACGATGAAACATTTAAAGTGATGAAGGGAGCCACAAAGATGGCACTTGTTCAAGGGAGCAGAGATCTCCAAAGTGGGTAGTGCATAAAGAAAGGCAGGGTCCCTCAGTGCTTATGCAGGCCCAATGTGAGTTACCCAACTATGGAGGCTCCTGTTCTCTGTTTGACCCCACAATCAGCCAAGGGAGGTCATGCTGAAGGATAAATGGCCTCAGAGGAAGACCTTTACACATGATATCTGGGCAAATGTGTCACACACGTCACGTAGAAACTTTGTGAGTGGAAAGTGGCGCTGCAGATAGGGTTGCCAGAAAAAAAAGCAGAATTTCCAGTTACATTTGAATTTCAAATTTCAGATTTATACTTGTTTCAATGTAAGTACATTCAAAATATTGCATGAGACATATGCATACAAAAATGCTGTTTGTTGTTTATCTGAAATTCAAATATAACTGGGTTTTGTGTATTTTTATTTGATAAATATGGCAACCCTACATAGAGTTACTCACCTTTGTCAAAGGAAACATTGAGTAACCTGTCTAATACATATGCAGGAACTCCTGCATCAAAAAAGAGTTTGTTTGTGAGCCAGAAAGACTTTTCACTAGGGGGGATATTGTCTTGACTCTTCCTTAATACAATATATTCACAAATACCACTTACTTGGGAAAAATTCATCTTATTTAAAAATAGGCCAGGGGTAGTGGCTCATGCCTGTAATTCCTGCACTTTGGGAGGCCCAGGAGGGAATATAGCTTGAGCCCCGCCCAGGAATTTGAGACCTGCCAGGTCAACATGATGGAACCCTTTTTCTATAAAAAATAAAAGACAAATTAGCCAGGTGTGATGGCACCTGCCTGTAGTCCCAGCTACTCTGGAGGCTGAGATATGAGAATCGCTTGAGTCAAGAGAATGTCGAGGCTGCAGTGAGCCGTGGTCTCACTACTGCACTCCAGCCTGGGTGACAGAGGGAGCTACTTTCTGGAAAAAGAAGGAAAGAAAAGAGAAAGGAACAAACGTGGAATAGTAAAATACACACAGAATAGTAATATACACACAGAAAAAACTTGGCTCTTCACAAAAATACAATTAGAAAAAGTACAAAAGGAACATAAGGACAATGGGAAATAAAGTTTACATAGCAATAAGATTTTACCAGAATGTTGAAAAGCGAGGAATACTTTTCCAACTCATTTAAAGAAGCCATCTCACCAGACAGAAGCATATTAAGAAAAGAAATGGAAAACTGATATGTCTTATAAATATGCGTGAAAAATGTCTAAACAAAATTTTAGTTAATCAAAACCAACAATATGCAAAATGAGTATTACATCATGACAAAATGACATTTATCTCAAAAGTGCAAAGCTGGTTTAGCATACATAAATCAATAATGTGATTCACCTTATTAAGAAGTTAAAAATTGTCATTTAAATAAACACCCACAAAAAGTATTGTCAAAATCCACCATCCATTTCTACTGATATCTTTCCAGTAACTAGGTATAGAGGAGACTTCTTCAATCTGATTGAAGTTTATCTATGAAAAACTTACAGCTGTCATCTTACTTGTAGGTGATAGACTGGATGCTTTGCCCCTAAGAGTTAGAGGAATTCTGGGAATCTCTTTCTACCATTTATTCAGTATTGCACTAAAAGATCTAGTCAGTGCAATAAGGCAAGAACAGAAATAAAATCATATATTGGAAAGGAAGAAGTGAATGAGTTTTTAGTTTTAGTTTTGAATTTTATATGCAGATTGCATAATCATTTATATAAAATTTTAAATAAATGTATAGATCTGTTAACATTTATATCATTATCATGGCAAATTTAATACATCACTCATTTTAATTGATTAAACATAAGACTTATTAATTCAAAAAGATTTACTAAGCACCTACAACGCATTAGATGCTCTTCTAAACATTGTGTCTTTTGAAAAATAGATGATAAAAATTCTTACTCTCTGGGAAGTTACACTCTTTGGGGCTGGGGGAAGGAAGGATGAAAGACAAATTACATATGTAAAAGTAAAATAGAAGAGGATAGAATAAAGTAGACAAGGGGGCTAGATTACGAGGAGTGGAGAGAGTTGTAACTTAGTAGTGTGAATAGAACTTATCCTTCCTGAGCAGACAGAAAGGAGTTTAGGGAAGAGATCTGCATCTACTTGATGGAAGTGTAGCTACCTCCTCTCTGCTGTTGACCTTCAGTTTAAAAGCTGCTGGGCAGGAAACAGGTGGGAGAGAGGTTGAATATTATGTATATGGAATTTCTCCTCCATTATCTTTCAATTTTGGTTTTCATTCACTGGAGATCATTGAGAAGTTGAATTATGATTAAGGTGGGAAAAATTTTGACGCTCAATTTTCATTATGTAAGAATGTGGATATTGCCAGGAGTTTATCGAGTTCCCTCTCTGTGCTCTCTCTCATGTTTACTAACCTCAACAACTGCTGCCAATTTAAAAAAGAAAGAAAGAAAAGCAAAGAATGCTTTTCAGGAGTAAAAAAGTAGTTTATTTTCTAAATCATAAAGACTACCAGGTAAGCATGTAGCCAAGTGAGTTGTTTTGTTTGTTTGCTTATTTCTTTTTCAGGAGGTGATTGAAAAATTAATCATCTGTTCTGTCAAACTGGGCTCGATCCACAAGCATGTCAATCTCGGAAATAACAACAAACCATGCTCTTCAGCCTCACGCCCTAAACAGATCAGCAGTGTTCTTGATAACTGTACCATGATGTTTTTTGTGGAAGTCCAGTGGGGATGACAGAATATTCTTGCTTCCTGAATGGCTCCAGACAGACCAAAGCATCATATTATTATTATTGTTGTTATTATTATTATTATTTTTTTTTGACAAGGAGTCTCTCTCTGTCACCCAGGCTGGAGGGCAGTGATGTGATCACAGCTCCCTGCAACCTCCACCTCCCGGGTTCAAGTCATTCTCCTGCCTCAGCCTACCAAGTAACTGTGATTACAGGTGTGCGCCACCATACCTGGCTGATTTTTGTATTTTTAGTAGAGATGGGGTTTCACCATGATGGCCAGGCTGGTCTCGAACTCCTGACCTCAGGTGATACACTCGTCTCAGCCTCCCAAAATGCTGAGATTACAGGCAGGAGCCAATGTTGCTGACCAGCATCACATTATTTATGTGACCTGTAGCACAGGATAACCAACTCCTTCAGGGACAAAAGAGATATTTTAGGAAAGCAAAACAAAATATTTTCGATATCTGGAATGTATAATACAATAATAAACTTTGCTTTATTGCTCCAGTTCCATAAATCTAAGTTATATTTGATTACCATTCAGCTCAAGTTTAAGCTCCTTTTTGGAGTTTATAAGATTCTACAATAGGGGGTAAAAAATGATTAGAAAGACCAAATTGTGAATAGTGGCGCTTTTGGAGGTTTGAAAATATGTATACTTGGTTTTATTCCTTTCCACATTACTGTGTTATGCAGACTTTCCATAGCAAGTATGTATTACTTTTGTAATGGAAATGTACTTTATTAACATATTTTACATTCACATAATACTCTCATCTTGTTCAAATTATGAATACAAATTTTATCAATCATTTCTATCCAGTCACCTTGAATCGTTGATGACTGTAATTCCTGGCACTTCTGTTTTCTAATATTATTTTAATTGTTTCACAATGCCTGCTAACCACCTTTGACTCCTACTACCTTGCCCTTATTACTGAAAGCGAACACTGTAGATCACTACGTAGACATCACACAGAAGTTGTGTAAGAATGCTGAATCTTGGTTCCCACACCAAAACTGCTAAATTAGTATCTGATTTGAGCAAAATTTCCAGGTGGTTCATGTCCACATTAATGTTTTAGTGGAGGCTGACGATCTGCCTTTCTCAGGAGCTCCCGAGTAGTACTGATGTTGCCTGTGTGTAGATCACAACATCCTCCTGTGGTGTCTCAACTAACCTCTTGCTGTAATTCTTTCCCTGTCCCAAACCATTTCCTACCTTATCACCAATTGTCATATTAAAACATGTATCTGTTAGTAAATATCAAACACGTAAAAACAATTCTGTTGGCCCCATATCCTTCATGATAAAAAAATCTTACCTTCTCTGCATATAATCTAAGGCCCTTCACAAGTTAGCCTCCAAATATCTATCCAGTTATACCTTTAACTGTTCCTCTTCCATGGCTTCTAATCACCAGAAATTTTTAGCTATTCTCGAGTGTGTCTTTGAGCTCTTTCCTATTACATATGATGAACTTCACGTTTAAAATTTCTTTCTTCTTATCTTTTTGATGAGCTCCTATTCATGTCTTAAAACTGTACTTCTGTGAAGGCTTTTGTTACTAATTTCCACCACTGACACTAGTAATCGAATAATTCCTTGTATATTCTCCCATGGTAATCTACATTTGTCTTATGTATCACACATACACACATACATATGTACATACATATATAACACACACATGGGTCTGCATGTATATATACCATGTATATCAGCATATATGTGTGTGTGTATATACTGATATGTATATTTATTGAGTCTGTATCTCTGACAAAGTATGAGCTCATACAAGATATAGACTTAGAAGCCATAGCTATTTTTGTAACTGAATTTGTTATTTGAACAGAAATAACTCATACTAGAAACCTAGCCACTGTTTCTCACCACCTCCTCCTCATGACACATATGCACACGCTTACACACACAATTTTTATTATTTTTAGTGAAAGAAAATGAATTTAATGTCACAAAAATTTTGGTTTCAGGCATTCACACTGCTTGTGTAAATCCACCACTGCGACAAGCATTACAACTCTTTATAAAGGTTTGAGACTTTATAGTTTAAAATCTAGTCTATCTTTGTGAATGTTCTGTGTGGCCTTAAAAAGAATATGTATTTTACTATTGGATGGACAGTTCCATAATTGTCTTTTAGGTTGGTAAAATAATTTGGTTAATAGTGTTACTCATGTTTTCTATAACTTTACTGATTTTCTGTTTGTTCTACCAATTACTAAGTATTAAAATTCTCAGAGATAATTGTAGAGTCTATTTTTTTCAAGAGTTCTTTTAGCTACCATATAAATAGGTGGCTATAAATAAATACTACAGTAATAAAATGCCTCTAATTTCACTGCTCATGCTAGATTTGGTAATTCTCAATTTCAGCACTACAGAATATAAAATATTATAGGGTCTTTGAATCAGCGTAATCACATCACAGCAGTGGTAATATACCTGTGCTGCCAAGGTCCTATGTAAGACCTACATAAGGTCTGATGTGGGATGTAATGGTTAGGATTCATTCAATGAATCAGAACTATTATCATCAATATGAAATAAGAGATTTATTGTGGAGATTACCCCTTATGCAACTGTGCAAACTGGTGAAGAAATTTAGGGAAAGCTGTTTCATCTTTGTCTGATGGAGGGTCTGACGTTTCCAAAGGTCAGGAAAATCAGTCACAGGAAGAAATAAGTACATGAGCCACAGAAGTGTGAGGACAAACTGATTGGTGTGAGAATAAACTCAAAGCCTCATTTGTCTTGATGGTCTCCCCGGCAGATACTGGTGGTGATGAACAGAAGAAGCTAGTACCCTTGAGCATAGTACACCTGAGCTTATCCTATGTTCCTAAAAGTTAAAGGGATATCTTGGAATGTGCGGAGCTAAGGGGACAATTGCTGCACTATCCCTAAAAAGCAAGCCACCAGTGGAGAGCTTATTCTCTGTAAGCTGCAGTAGTGTGGGGTTCCCCACTCTGACCTTCAGTGCGTAAGGGGCTCTGCTGCACTTAGCCATAAAAAGGCTCATGCTAATTTCGCATGAACCAATCATAACCTGGAATCAAATAGAGAAGGAATTTCTAGGAAACAGTTGCAGCTTAGATAAGTTCACTTAGTAGAAGACTACCACTGATGTATAGAGGATAATGGATCTTAAAACAACAAATGTGGAAACAAATTTAAAAAATAAGATTAATGACTCAAATGTATACTAGTGTCAATATTTACTTTTTATTAAAATAAAATTTTGAAAAACTTTTGGAGCTCAAAATTTAGGCATCAATCAATTCATGGAATGCTGTTATTCAATATGGACAATTTGAGTGATTTCACATCAGGTTTTTTTTTTAATGCAGTTACTCCAAAAAGTCATTAATCTGAAATTTCTAAGTCCATTTATTCATAGACTTATCATTCATTCAACTAATCAAGGACCTACCTGAATAAATTACTCTAGCTGTATTTCCAAATATTCTTTCATTAGTGCTTCTTTTACTAGAAAAAAGCCTAGCACAATATCTGGCACCTTGTAATTACTTGGTAATGGAATCTCTTTGAAACTCAATGTAAGGTAATAAATTTAAGATGTGGAACATTAAGCAATCATATTCCTGTGGAATATTCAAAAGTAGAAGCAGTAGACATAGAATTCAAAATGCAAATTTACGTGATTTATATCTTACTTGACCTCAGTTAAAATAACTATTTTGTCAAAGATAGAGGGTTAAAAAACAAACCTAGAAGAATGTCCTTAGTCAGTGTGGAACGTTTGAGAAAGATACAGCAATGACAACAACAGTAAAAAAAACTATCATTTATTAAGAGGGAGATGGACAGAGAGAGTTGGTCAATTTTAACAATCAAAAAAGCTACGAATAGAGCAATTTATCTTAAGATTTTAATATTAATGGCTATCTATTTCAGACAGAGTATTTTTGCAGTTTCGCTTCGAGATTTATGAATTTATGGAATTATCCTTTGACAATTTTAGTCAGAGTTAGGTGTACTGAAGGACAACATTTCAAAAAACATGAAGTTTTATGTTAGTTATTGCTTATTTTCTTCAGATTTCAACTGGGATTCAGAATCCAGATGATTGCCAGCGTGCCTAGAATGCCAATATTATTACTGACAGTGACAATCTCCAGTGAAGAAATATCTCTTTGCATCTTTTTACATGTCCATTAATTTACAGAATAAGTGTGGATTGGGGGCGTATTTTGTTCTAGACCCCACTCAGGTGTTGGATACAAAACGCCAGGTATAGTAGGGCTCCTGTCCTTACGGGGCTTACAATGTAGCAGAAGCATGCAAATTGATCAGTAAGCACTGACTGGTAAGTGTTAAGGTAGACATAGTCATAGCCTATGACATAGAAAAAGATGTCTCTCATCCAGATCGTGGGATCAATAATTATTTTCTAAGTGAAGTCATCATGAAACTGAGATATGAAGTGTCAGCAGGCTGAAGATGGCAACCTCAGACAGAGTATCCAGCACACAGGAAGCATAAACTGTGAAACAATAAGCAGAAGGTGTGGTGAGGTTAAAGGGGCTAAGTAAGTGGTGGTGGTGGTGGTAAGTGGTGGTGGTAGTGGTGGTGGTGGTGGTAAGTGGTGGTGGTAGTGGTGGTGGTGGTGGTGGTGGTGGTGGTGGTGGTGGTGGTAAGTGGTGGTGGTGGTGGTGGTGGTGGTGGTGGTGGTGTCTAGGGCAAGATTCTGAAAACTCCCCTATACTAACACCCGTGGAGCATTTACTGACGTGCAATAATTGTGGATTTAATAAATGCTTTGTGAGGACATGTATCCCTGACTGAGGAGTAATGTGACCAATGAATTGTACACTGTGGCTATTATTCCTGTTTTTCTGTCCCTACCCTTCTCCATGACAGGCACAAAAGCTTTAAAAGCATCTAAAATGATATAATGGGAAGAGAAGATATAATTACTGTCCTGAAGGGCCTTTAATCCAGTCTGGAAGAGAAAGCGTATACGAAAATTACTTGAAGACAAGAAGACTAGAGCAGAGGTAAAAGTGATGTTGATAGTGGCATTGGTTCTCTATAAGCCCCAAAGCGTTTTCTAACAAAATGTCTCCTGGAGACATTTTCCAGCAGTAAAGGACAGTGGCCCCTTATTTTTTTACCCTCTACAATCTTAGGGACATAAAACCATGTGGCAATTAGTCTATTTTTCAAGATAAGTTAAAGATGATGTTCATGGTAAGGAACTGAATGTAAATCACACAAGGATTACTCTGTCGACATGTCACCCTCTGCTTTTATTTCACTACCGGCATGGAGGCATGGACTTAATGTTATTTATTAAAGGCTTCTCAAGTGCAGTAGGGCATATATTCATTGGCCTGAGGGGTGGGCTACATTTCTCCAAGAAAGTAAAGTAATGATCATCAAATAGGGTTGCTTTAAATGGGCCAGGCTTGTAAATACTTTTACACAGCTGAGTGTTTAGAGGCTGCAAGGCATTTGTAAGTTGGAAGCAAACTTCATGAAGTAGAGACTTGGAAATTCTATCACTTCAAGCTGCATTATGCATTGAAGAGGCCCCAAATAAAAATCTTGGAAAGAAGTTACTAAGAATTTATAAACTAAAAATCCGGTGAGAAATTACAGGCTTCTTGGCAATGTTAACTTTATCTTTTGCTGAGAAACACTGCATTGAGTTTAAATTTGGGGCACCTACAAAAAGCAAATAACAGCCACAAAAAAATAAAACCTAAAAACTATCTCCCTCCCCTGCCTCTTGTTTGTATTTTACCCCAGTGTGAAGGGTACTGGTTAAAAGATAAAAACCAAGACCTTAGTTTATTTATGCATAAAGTTAAATGAGAATGAAATAAGACAAAGCAGGTGAAAACTCTAAAATGATACCCAGAATAGGAGATTGTGTCGTAGGTTAGAAGTATTTTGAGCAAACCTTCCATCCTGTTCCCTCACCTCCACAGAAGTATACTTCCCCGTCTTTGACCTGGAGAGAAGTCAACAGAGTTTTAGTAGACAGGATGAGAATAGAGGATTGATAGATACTTGCATTCTTGGCCTGTGCCAAAGCCAGCTAACACTGAAGGATAAGTTTTCAGAGATTTTGCAAGCCAGTTGTCAAATCAGCCATATTAAAAAATCAATAAAAATAAAAACAA
Source organism: Macaca fascicularis (assembly GCF_037993035.2). Taxonomy (NCBI): domain Eukaryota; kingdom Metazoa; phylum Chordata; class Mammalia; order Primates; family Cercopithecidae; genus Macaca; species Macaca fascicularis. The sequence continues at coordinate 53,264,623 of NC_088390.1, forward strand.
AGGTAATACCTATTCAAAACATACCACTTCCTAACTATTTTACTACCACTTACTAGTCTACTCTTAAGGTTACTTACATTTATTAAACCTATATTAGTGTATATTGGGCTCCTGCATATCTCTTCCTAGTTCTGCCTTTGGACGATGATAAACTTGCATTATCAAGATGAAAATCATTTTAAGTGATATGACAGACATACAAATAATTTGAAACAAGTTATACCTAAGGTAGCAGCAGAAAAAAGCAACATCAAAAGACCTGCTGATAATTGGCACTTGGCTAGTGTCTAGGAACTTGGATTCCAGGAAAGTTCTCACCATTTCTAGAAATTGAGACTAGTGACTCACTGTGCCTGAACTGTACAATGTGGTTTATGCTGAACACCAGCTTTCCTTCTGGGAAGTTGGAATTTTGGTACTTGCTAGGCGGACGTTATGTGCATGAATTGCCTCCAATAAAAACCCTGGCACTGAGTCTCAAATAAGCTTGCCTGGTAGATAACACTTCACATATATTATCACTATTTAATGCTGGATAAATTAAGTTCTGTACATTCTACATGTGACTCCACTGGAAAAGGACCTTGGAACCTTGTGCCTAGCTTCTCTGGATTTCTCTCCTTGCACATTTACCCTTTGCTCAATTTACTTTGTATTTTTTACTTTTTGCTGTAATAAATCTCATACTGATTCTTGCTGACCCTCCTCAGGACTTTTTTGTTATTTTCAATCAAGGACACAATACACTTCTTTTAATATATTTACAGTGTAATGAGTTTATGAGAATCTTGCTATAAATATGCTTAAAGGCTAAACATAAAAATAGGGTGAGTATAGAAACTGACATGCATAATTCATTGGGAAAGGTATTATGCAAGTTCCAAGCTCTAGAGAATGGTTACATAAAATTTTAATGAAGGTTTTGGCAACCCAAAACTCATCTATGCTCTTGAATAGCACAGGGGAATAACACTTTTCTCAAAGGCAGATCTAGGCAGTTAACCCATAAATTGTCAAGAAGATAAGTTCATTAAAGTTCTTTAGACCTGCCCAAAAATTGGACTAAGTTTCCATGTTCCTGTTGTTCCAACTATCTTTTCAATACCTGTGTTGCTTGAAAGAATACAAAAAACATTTCCCAAAGAGGCCAATCAAATGTATTATATTAATATTAGTGCCAAAATTATTATTAATAATAATACAATACAAAGTATCTGACACTGGTTGGATTTTATGTATAAACCATCTAGGCTGAAGGGAACAAATTATGAGTTTTGGGTGATTATTCTTTAAATGGTGCCTAAGAACTTGGCACATGCCGTTAGCAAGCATACGTAAGAGTTAATAGTGCATTAGCAACAAGGCTTACTGGTGAGACTTACGCTTTAACATCCACAACTGAGAAACATAGCTTTTAAATTAATAGAAGACAAAGATTGCATATGGAACTCAGTACACAACTGCTTGAATATTATATGTATAAAATGCATATATATATTTAATACATTTTAAATTTCAAATAAGTATTTTGTTTATTTTCCTATATTTGGATGGGTTTGGAGTTTGAGTGGCAAAGATCTGAAAAGATTCACACCATAAGATTCACACCACTGATGAGTTACTCTAGGCAGAACTTCAGCTGATACAAACATAGGTTGGGTGAGAAACAAGGATATCAAACCAACGGTAAAAGTAAAATAGTACAGTTTCTTTTTTTGCTTTCTCCCCCTTGCTTTTATCCAAAAACTTAATTTTTAAAGCGAAAAGATTTTGATCCTGATATTTTTCTTTGATGTGAATTGGATAGCTGAAGGTTGATTGATTAAGATCACAAACTATGAGATTTTCAGAGATATTGGAAAGAGAGGAAAATGCCTTCATAGGCTAAAAAATGACCTTTTCTTGCATAGTGACTGAAATTCTATTATGTACATAAGAAACCACTGGTTATGTTAAGTGGGGAAAGTTACCAACTTGTTATGTAAGGCATGGTCTACCGTTGTAAAACGTATACATCTGAAGGAAGAGAAGCCTTATAATTCCAAACAATGACTACCTCTGGGGGTTGAGAGTCCATAGTCTTCAGAGTTCAGCAAATTTTAGCAAAGGAACATACATTATTTTATAATCTGAAACAATACATTCCTTATATTCCAAGACACGTGACAGTGTCTGTGTCTACAGCAAATATGCAGATAGACACACCTCGGGCATGCTCACTCCTACCACACTGCTCTTTCTGACTTGTCTTTCTTGTGATTGAAATCAATGAGCTCCTACTGTTCACATCTGACCGCCACTTGTACAACTAATTTTAGCTTTAGACCCTGCTTAACTATATGGCTCTTGTTTTTGACTTTGCTGACCTTTTATAGAAAATGTTTGTTGAAGATTTTAAAACATCTCTGCATTCACCGTACCAATTGACTCTGGAATTATTTGGGGTTAATTACCTGGTCTCCCACACACACTGAAACACATCTTCATTACCCCTTCATTCTCCCGAGTCACGCTTATACAAACACATTTTTTTTTTGTGAATATCCTTGAACTCCTTCTTTCCCAGACTTTAGAATTACTTCTTATTAGGGGCCTATTGGCCCTCTCCTCAGTCCTCAATTTAAACTGGAAGGTCGTTGTCTCCATGCATCCACCTTGATCTCTACTATCTAGTACATGGTAGGTTGTCACTAAATATTAAAATTAAAGAATAAATAAAAGAGTCATTTAGTACTTCAGAGAAGCCCAGGAGAAATATATCTGCCTTCTTGGGTTAGTACTTTCTTTCACTTGACTAAATGCTTCCAAATTTTTAACTCCTAGTTACTCAGATTTACTGTCTAATGCAGCCCAGGACCACGTCTTTGGGGAAGGCCTGCATCCATCTCAGATAACGTCTTTGGTGTGAATGTTGTTACCACTGCTGAAGGAAAATAATGAAAGTCAGGTTTTGCGTTTACACCTTCCAGTGAAGGAGGCCCAGTCCTAGAAATTCTCCTTTTTAATTTGTGCTTTCCCAAACCTGTTCGTGGATTCCTTATCCCCTGCTATTATGTAAAAATCATCAATAGCAGGGTAAATCTTGATATCAGTTTGGATTTTATCAAAGTATTACCCTTATGATTTGAGGATATAGGACCCCAAATAACTATGATAGATTTACTGATGAGGATGGAAATAGTAGCTTTCTGATCATCTGAAAATTATATCGTATATGTTGGTTTCCAGGAGGCCAAAATATTATTTAGAGTTCAACATATCTATTAGTCCTCTAATAAGCTACAAATGTTAAATAAGTAGACAGAGAAACCAAGTTATTTCAAGTACTATATTTTATTAACTGTTCACTGAAGAATACACTGAGCAGTCAAATACGTGTAATCAAAAAGCAGGAAACTCTCTTTTAATTTTCCTGTAGAGGGTTATAAAGAGTAAGATAATTGCTCTAAATTACAGAAGCAGGCTGTGTTTCGTTTGCTTTGCTTTATTCTTCTGTTGAAATCAAACCATGTCTTTGGAACCTCAGCAATTTTCAACAAAAAACTTAAATATATGATGTTGAGCAAGTGTCTAAGTGGGATGGAGACTGCACAAAGGGCAGCTTTTCCCAAAAACTGTGGAAGACAAGGTTTTTTTTTTGTAATAAATTTCAGTTCAATTCTTGTTCCCTACAGATTGATGGAAGTATAGCATATTCAACTGTATTGTTGTCTTTTGCTTTGAACCTGAGACTCTATTCTTGGTCTTTCTGAAATAATATTATCTGTATGTGCTCCCAAAAGTTATTGACATTTCGGCCTGCCTGTGTCAGTCATGGTCAAACTGAACCCAGAACTCATTTGTAAATGATGTGTCAAAAAGCAATATGCATTTTTATGGAATATTGTTTTTTAAGGGCATGCCTGCCATCAAAAGAAGCAGAAACAGTTCTTAGAATTGCACAAATGCAATATGTTTTTATCAAAATGTGAATGTTTTGGCACTATTCTGGAACAAATTGGGTTATAAAATATCAGTATACTACACATTATAAAATTAATATTTAAAATATGTATGCTTAATTAAGACAATTGAAGCATAAGGAAGGTCATGCTGCAGATTTCTGGTAAGAGAAATTAAACTGACATGTCAGATTTGGTGACAGATTACTCATCGTTCCAATCACATATACATTATTTTGGCAGTTTACTCTCTTGTGTACCACTGGGCATTTTTTCTTCTTAATGGTAGTTTGGAGGCAGTGCTCTTTGCACTAACAAAGTATATTGAAATGAAAACACTGACTACTACAAAGCAAACAAATGTCTAATGGCCAAGGGATCCTGACTAGGGCAAAGCTGACAGTTCAATTATCCAAACAGGTTACAAATGGTTGCATTGAAGACGAATACCTGTGGATTTTGCTCTCTGAGTACTGCTCAATAAGATTGAAAATATGTCAAAGATAAGATGTCTTCTCTCCAAATAACTATGTATTTGTGAAATGTGATAAAGACGTATGTAGTGTGTGTATGTGTAAGTCTGTGTGTGTGCATGTGTTTAAACAATTAAGAGGATCCAGAGTTTGGGACATTTTTAAAAGGCAAAGTTAGTAAGAGCAGATTACTAAAATTTTAAATTCTAAAAAAAAAAGAAAAGAAAATCAGGGCGGTGCTCAGCGTCTCACGCCTGTAATTCCAGCACTTTGGGAGGCCGAGGTAGGCAGATCAAAAGGTCAGGGGTTCACGACCAGCCTGGCCAATATGGTGAAACCCTGTCTCTACTAAAAATACAAAAATTAGCTGGGCATGGTGGCACGTGCCTGTAATCCCAGCCACTTGGGAGGCTGAGGCAAAAGAATCGCTTGAGCCCAGGAGGTGGAGGTTGCAGTGAGCCGAGATCAAGCCACTGCACTCCAGCCTGGGTGACAGAGCAAGACTTCACCTCAAAAAAAAAAAAAAAATCAGTTTATCTTTCACCTCTATGACATTGCAACAAAAGTATTATCACTGTGAATACCCTAAAGTATTACAACATTCAGATGAACCTTTAGAATTACCACATATAAATTATTCTCTGTCTAGTATCTAGTGTAAGTTGGGTATACAGTGATGCTATTTTTCCATAACTAGAAATCTACCAATGACTTTTAAGCTGATCACTATCCATAATATCTTATTAACAAAATACATTATTTTACTATTTGAAATGCTATTTTGCTAAAAATAAAAAGCAGAGCAAATGAAATATGTGAAGTCCTTCTCTTGTTTTTTTCTGCAATTTTGTTGTTGTTGTTTGAGTTGGAGTCAGACTCCATCTTAAAAAATCATTATGTAAGTCAAAACAGAAGAAAACTACTGCTTCTTTCCTGTCTTGTAAGTATGTGGGATGCTTAAATTAAATACGTAGAACTTATAGAGCTTCAATTAAATGAGGAAACCACCATGGCGTTATAGCAACAGCACACATTTTGGAGCAAAGTTATCTTGAGATCCAAACAGTAGTGCAGTCTTGGGCAACTTATTTAATATTGCTAAACTTAATTTTATCTGTCTTTAATGTAACACTGAAAACATCGGCATTACTCAGTCCGTAGGAATAAATAAAGAATGCTCATAAATGACTGGGCGCAATGAGAAAACATCATAGGTAATTTGTTGATGTTAGCTTTTATCATAGTGAATCATTCAGAGAGACATATAGTTGCCCGCTTAGGGTCTGAGGAACATGAACTCCTTATCTTCTTTTTTTAAATTATCAATTCCATTCATTCAACAGACACTTATAGAACAACCACCCTGTCAGATGCTGACTGATACCTGTGTATAACAATGCATAAAAAGGCAGAGTTAAAAAGGATCACAATCTACTGAGAGATACAGACAAACAAAAGAATATTTCAATCAAGGTAGAGGTAAAAAGCAGATGCTAAGAGAGCAGTGATGACAGAGGCACAAAATCTGGATTGGAACATTCACTAAAGACCTCCTGGTGACGATGGTAGAGTACAGCCTTTGAAGTGAGTAAGGGTATTCAGGCAAAAGTGCTGGGACAATAAGTGAGATGTGAAAACATTTGCTAACTCATTTGCATTTGGGGAGGAAACCATAAAAATATGCTTCCTAGGGATACACCTGCAGACATCTAGTGTAGTAAAGGAACAATGGATTATTATAGACACTCAAAGCTGAATTGGAAAATACGTGGACAACATTTTAAAATTCTATAAATTCTTTTGTGTCTATTTCTCTACATAGGGTTCTTTATACATTCTACTTGCCTAATCTAAGCCATATCCATTCAGAACAGCAAAATAGTATTATGGCTTGAGTATCCCCTATTCCAAATGCTTGGGACCAGAAGGATTTCATATTTCAGACTTTTTCAGATTTTGGAATGTTTGCACATAACATAATGAGATATCTTGGGGATGGGACCCAAGGCTAAACACAAAATTCATGTATGTTTCATATATACCATTATATGTAGAGCGTGAAAGTAAAGCAATGTTTTTAATGATTTGGGGCAAGAAACAAAGTTTTGACTATAACCTATTTCATGAGGTCAGTTGTGTAATTTTCAGTTTGTGATCTCATATTGGCACTTAAAAAGTGTCAGATTTGGGGGACATTTTTGATTTTCAGATGAGGGATATCAATCTGTATTGCATTTTATGGTAAAGACTGTCAGGAATAAACCAACAGATTAACAACATAATACCTAAGCAAAGAGAAGCCATTACACCATTCTTGTATAGACAAAGGAGTTTTTTTAAACGATGCTCTTGTTTATCCCAGCTTTATTGAGTTATAGTTGACAAATAAAAATTATATCTATTTAAGGGGTATCAAATGAATGCTTTGATGTATGTACACATTGTAAGAAGTTCAGCACAGTCAAGCTAATTAGCATATCCATTATGTCCTAAAGTTTCCATTTTTGCTCTGTGTGTGATGAGAACATTTAAGATCTACTCTTAGGAAATTTCAAGTATACAATACATTATGATTAACTATGGTCATGATACTGTACATTAGAACTTATTTATCTTATAACTAAAGGTTTGTACTCTTTGATCAATATTCACTCCACCCCCCAGGCCCTGCTAACCATTCTACTCTTTGTTACCATGAGTCTGATGTTTTTTAGATTCCAAATATAGGAGAGGTTATGCAGCATTTATCTTTTAGTGTCTGATTTAATTTTGCTTAGCATAATGTCCTCCAGGTTCATCTGTGTTGTTGCAAATGGGAGAGTTTCCTTCTTTATTAAGACTGAATATTATTCCATCATACACACACACACACACACACACATATATAGTGTATATGTGTATATATATTGTATATATATTACATACACACCCTACATTTTCTTTATCATTTGTTGGTGAAAACTAAGGTTGGGCTCATACTTTGGCTATTGTGAATCATGCTGTAGTAAATATGGGAATTGGATAAGTCTCAATAGAAAGATACTGCTTTCAATTTGTTTGTATAAATCCACAAGTGGGATCACTGGATACCACGGGTAGTTATATTTTTAAATTTTTGAGGAACCTCCAAACTCTTTTCTATAATGGCTATGACAATTTACCTTCCCACCAACAGTGTAAAATGGTTCCCTTTTCTTTACATCCTTGCCAAAATTTATCCATCGTCTTTTTGATAATAGTCATTTTTACAGGTGTGAGGTGATATCTCATTGTGGTTTTGACGTGCATTTCCCTGATGATTAGTGATGTTGAGCATCTTTTCATATATATGACCATTTCTATGTCTTCTTTGAAAAATGTTCAGGTTCTTTGTTAATTTTGTAATCAAGTTTTTTTGTTATTTAATTGCATGCATTCTTTATATATTTTGGATATTAACCACTTATCAGATATGCTCTGCAAATATTTTTCCAGTATGTAGATTGCCTTTTTATTTTGATTGTTTCCTTTGATGTGCAGAAGCATTTTAGTTTGAGGTAGTCTCACTTGCTTATTTGTGCTTTTGTTGCCTGTGCTTTTGGTGTCAACTTCAATAAATCATTGCCAAATTCAATGTCAGCGAGTCTTTCCCCTGTGTTTTCTTCCAGGAGTTTTATGATTTTAGATTATTTTTTGTTATAGCTAGTTGCTTTTATTTTCTTTTACTGTTTCAATCATGCAGGCATGTGGATATTGGCACTAAAAAGCAGTTTTATACATATCTGTATATACTGTAACCTTAAGCCTTATAAAAGGATAATTTTATATATATATATATGTCTTGCCTATAAAACATGAAATAAATGTATTAGTATGTGGCATTGACTATGTATAACGTGTCAGGCAAATAACTAACCACACTATATTTTAATTTTCAATTTTATAACTATGGTTTATAATTTTAAGCCATATTTCAAGATCGGAAACATTAAAATGCTATCTCAATTTTAAGACTGTAAACATTAAAACCCAAAGAGGATGAAATACTTGTCTAAAGTCATGCAGTTTCTTAGAGACAAGCTCAGTTTCCAACGCAGCTTTATAATTCTGAAGCTCATGTCTTTTTCGACTACTTCAAGATCTAAGAGCAACTAACTGTAAACAAAAATAAACAAATTGAAAACTAACATTAAATTTTAATTAACTTTTATGTGATTACTTTTAAATAAAAATAGACACCAAATAATACTACCGTAGTATTTAGAACTCATGGGAACATACCTCTCTTGGTTTAGTTCTTAGTTTGATAATAACTTCAGTGACTAATATGTGTATAAATTAAAGTTATACCTAGCCCTTTCCTCCATACTTTTCTGTGCTTTCCATATACAAATTTATTCTTTCTGTTTGTCATTCTGTGAAAGCTTTCATTTTTCCTTAAAGCCACAATATTATTATTACATTAGTCCTATCGTGGTATGATTAATAAATCTGCATCAAAACAAAATAAAATATCACCCATCATACCTGTTATAACATTTTGTAATCTATTGCAAAATAACAGATGAAACATCTAAGAAGCTTGTTCACTGTGTCTTTGTTTTGTAATTCACAGATTTAAACAATAGTTCCATTTAGCAAGACTTGTAGTGATCTCAAAGTGACAGTTAATAGGTAGTGAAATCATGAGAAAACATTGAATTGATGTTCCTCAGATATTATCTGGTGCTATAATTACATGGATGAGTTTCCTGTAGTCTCTCTTCACCATTTAAAAGTCATTTATAGACTTACATTATTAGCTTATAAGCACATTAAGACCTATCCCATGCTCATTTTAGTTATATAAATGTAATACTTTATTAAAAATACTAAGAATCATTTTGAAGAATGAATTCATTTTAAGCAAGAGTTCATATTTAATTCATTAATATCACTCCTACTTCCACTCAAAATGCTTAAATAAGTCCATTACATTACTTTTTATAGTAATGAAAAAGTCACAAAGGAAGTATAATTTAATTTGAATGCTGTAGAGACTAAATTTGTTTGCATTTCTAAATTGCTAAAGTTTAGTTCCTGAATTTTGCCCTTGTCATCCTTTCTCATATCCAATACATCCTTCTTTGCCTTCTGTGACTTGATGAGACTGGAGGAACTGTCATAATTTTAGAAGGGTTCCCAAATTTCAATAAGAAAATTATGAGTGGGAGTAGAGAAGTGTAGACGAAATGGAAGGCTGGAATTGCAAAAGTCTATAATAAGCCTGTATAAAGGAGGTTTGTTGTTTTGTTTTGTTTTGTTTTGAGACGGAGTCTTGCTCTGTCGCCCAGGCTGGAGTGCAGTGGCCAGATCTCAGCTCACTGCAAGCTCCGCCTCCCGGGTTCACGCCATTCTCCTGCCTCAGCCTCCCGAGTAGCTGGGACTACAGGCGCCCGCCACCTCGCCCGGCTAGTTTTTTGTATTTTTTTTAGTAGAGACAGGGTTTCACCATGTTAGCCAGGATGCTCTCCATCTCCTGACCTCGTGATCCGCCCGTCTCAGCCTCCCAAAGTGCTGGGATTACAGGCTTGAGCCACCGCGCCCGGCCAGGAGGCTTTGTTTTTAAAACAGAGTCACCCTCTATAGCTCCAGTGAAAAAATATTCCAGACTGGAACCTCCAGGTAGAAAGGATGTCCCTGACTTTGTTTCGAAATGTTACCATCCTACCTGAGTCTCTGCATTACTTCCAATCCCTAGGTCCATAATGCTTTTTAAAATTCTGGCTCCAGTGCAAGCAAAAACTTTTTTCCTTGGATTCTCTTATCATAGAGGCTGACATTTACATGAAGGATTTTTGTAAAGATGAAAGTTAGAAACATGGCAGCCAATTAAACACAATCCATTTGCTCATGGTTCAGATGCTAAACATCTCAGTACAGAAATACGAACTCACACAGAATAAATTCCCCAGACTTCTGTGGTCCTCCTGTAACTTGCGGTTTGTACTCTAAGAAACGTGAGTATGAAATCCTCTAATATCTTCCATGGTCACAATTTATCATGAAAAGTGCACTGGATTTAGACAATTTAGTTCTGATTTTGTCTTATAAACTGATCTTATAGTGCAACTTTGGCAAAGTCACTTAACTTCCCTGAATGCAATTCTTCTCTTAAAAATAGCAAAATTAAATGTATTCCGTGTAGGATTGCCATTACTTTCAAATGAGAGGCATTATGAAAATAAAGCTCAATAAATGTTTGTTTAAAGAGCAAAAAGCCATGACCCACACTCAAGAAACATTTCCTTGATTTCTTCTCTTCAATTTTGTCCATACAGCAGACTCTATTAACACTGTACTAGAGAAACTGACCTTCCAGGATAAAACATGCCTCAGAACTCTCCAGAATTCTTCCAATTAGCTTCTGATCCTTACAACATTTATATTTTACAGTTTCTTTCTATGCCTATGCTAAAACACATTCTTTAAGGCATAATTAAAATTAAAGTTTTTATTGCCTTAGTTATTATCTCAGTTCTTCTCTGGAGCATTTTATGATTACATATACAAGAGAATCCTGTTTCTCTCAGTCAGCTATTTACATACAGTATACCATCTTTCAATATTCAGGACATTATAAAAATCAATTAGATTATTCACTTACTGATTATAATTCAGATAATTATACTGTATTGGGAGACATTTTCGACTCAGTGAATTATCACTTATGTATTATAGAAACAGTACTTTCTTAGCCCTAAATATATGTTTTTCAAATTGTCATAGAGTCCTCTAGAGAAACAATATGAACTTTTCTATAGTTATCAACAAATATTGCCTTAAATTTCATAGGCTTTGCTAACCCTGCTATATTCCAATGATAATCTACTTCCATTTAACTATTTAACTGCCTATTTTTCAGCTACAACAGAACTTTGCATCCCTTGGACAATCATTAAGATTCACCTGATCAAGGAGATAAACTATTTTTTTAACAAATGCCTAACAGTCCCATGTCTGCTGACATCAACTACTAAAGTCCTATGAAGACTTTAATCTCCCTACATCCTATTGTTCAGACACCTCTATACATCATCCCCTTTGAAGTTATGTGAGTTTGCATTTATCTTCAGGCATATAGAAAAGTTCTAGAGCATTGTTGTGTAATATATAGTATTTTAGGATTAAGCAGATAATCAGTAGGGCTAGACTATACATTGTGAGGTAGGAAGTGGTAAGATTATATCAGTGATATAAGCTGAGGTCATAACATAAAAATTCCTGCTAAGAGTTTGGACATTTTTTCTCAGGGCAATGGGAAATTATCAGAGTTTTAACCATAGAAGAGATATAATTATATCTGAGTTTTAGTGAAGCAGCTCTGACTGCTCTATGGGAGATTTTTAGAGGGGCACCATGCATTTGGAGCACCATTTGACCTAGATCAGCAGCCCTTCTCACCCAATTCCCCCTGTGCACAGATCCTGGCGCAGGGTGTTCCTCTCAGGTCTGTTCCCAGGAAGACGTCCAGGCATCTGGAGCAACCACTCTCCTAGATTAAGAGTTTAGGCTTCCCTCCATCCTATGCAGAAAGCTTGGGGCTAAAAAGGTTTTTCAGTTCCATCTGTAGACACTTTGGTGCTTGGTGGCTGCCCACTCAATTCTTCTTTGGCACTGGTGCTTGTGTGTGCTGTTGGTGGATCTGTAGGTACACCTACCCAAACTGGCCCCGCCCATCATGGCCTCCATGCCCCTAGAACTGAGCAGGGAGCTCAGATCACTGTGCATTCCACAAATCATTCTATAGCCTGATGCAGCAGAGAGCTTCTGTCAGTAAACAGGATCAGGAATATACCCAACTGTATTGGTCACAGCCAGCTCTTACCTATAAGCAGTATCTATTGACTTGTAGGTCAAATGGAACAACCCAATATAAAGTCTGCTGAAAGAAATGCATAAGGCTTTAAAAGCAAAACCAAAGACACTACCCAGCATTCTCTAAAATCACACCTCCTAGGGAGGGCATAAAGGGAAAGAGAAAAAAATAATATTACAGGGAAGAAAAACAAAAAATCCTACATGCACAAAACCAATTATAGAAAGCAAAAGTGCTAGCATCTCCAGAAGGGAAGGAACCAACACAAAAATGCTGTCACCATGAAAAAATTGAATGTAGTGACACAACCAAAGAATCATACTCTTAAGCAATGGTCCCTGACCAAAATGGAAACTGAGAAATGACAGACAAAAAATTTAAAGCATTTTATTGAAAGGAAACTCAAAGAGATCCATGACAAGGCTGAAAATCAACACAACCCAGGAAATGAAAGAAGAGATAAAAATTTAAAAAAAAATCAGATTCAGGAATTAAACTCACTTAAGGAATTTCGAAACACAATTGAAAGCTTTATCAATAGACTGGAAAAAGGAAAAGAAATAATTTCAGAACTTGAAGACTCATTTTTTGAACTAATTCAACCAGACAAAAATAAAGAAAAAATAATTTTATAAAATGAACACTTTTTTTTGAGAAATATAGAGTTATGTAAAGATACCAAACCTATGAATTATTTGCATTCCTGAGCGAGGAGAAAAAGTCAACAACCTGGAACATAGATTTAAAGAAATAATTCAAGAAAATTTAATCTTGCTAAAGATAAATAGATGATAGATGGATAGATAGATAGACAGATAGATGATAGATGATAGGTAGATAGATACAAGAAATCCAGAGAACACCTGCAATATGCTATACAAGGCAAATATGCCAAAGGTATTTAGTCACCAGGCTGTGCAAGATCAATGCTAAAGAAAAAAAAATTAAAGGCAGCTAGACAGACACGTCAGATAACATTAAAAGGTTAACAGTGGACATATAAGCATAAACCTTACAAGTCAAAAGAGATTGGGGGCCTATTTTCAGCATTCTTAAATACAAGAAATTCTAACTAAGAATTTCATATTTTGTCAAACTAAACTGCATAAGCAAAAGGGAAATAAACCCTTTTCCAGACAAGCAAGCACTAAGGAAAATCATTACAACTAGACCAGCCTAATAAGAAATCCTTATGGGAGTTCTAAACATGAAAATAAAAGAATGATACATGCTACCACAAAACACACTTAAGTACTCAGCCCACAGACACTATAAAGCAGCCACGCAATAGAAACTACAAAGAAACCAGCTAACAATTTCATGATAGGATCAAAATCTCACATATCAATATTAACTTTGAATCCAAATGGTCTAAATGCCCCCATTTAAAAGGTACAAAGGGGCCAGGCACAGTGGCTCACACCTGTAATCCCAGTATGTTGGGAAGCTGAGGCAGGCAGATCACCTGAGGTCAGGAGTTTGAGACCAGCCTGGCCAACATGCCAAAATCCCCTCTCTTCTAAAAATACAAAAATTAGCTGAGTATGGTGGTGGGCTCCTGTAATCCCAGCTACTCGGGAGGCTGAGGCAGGAGAATCACTTGAACCTGGGAGGCTAAGTTTGCAGTGACCCGAGATTGGGCCACTGCACTCTAGCCTGGGTAACAGAGCGAGATTCTGTCTCAAAAAATAAAAAATTAAATAAATAAATGTACAAAGTGGAAAGTTGGAATATAAAAAATACCCATCCGTCTGCTACCTTTAAAGGATGCATTTCACACATAATAACACCCATAGGCTCAAAGTAAAGGGTTTTAGAAAGATATACTATGCAAACAGAAAATGGAAAAAGAGCAGGGGTTGCTATTCTTTTATCAGATAAAACAGACTTTAACCTAACAACAGTTAAAAAGAACAAAGGAGAACATTACATAATGATAAAAGTTTCACTCAAAAGGAAGACTCAATAAAATATAAAGGCACCCAAAATTGGAGCATTCTGATTCATAAAACCAGTACTTCTAGTTCTACAAAAGGATTTAGACAGACACACAATAATAATAGGAGAGTTCAATATCCCATTGACAGCATTAGACACATCATCAAGGCAGTAAACTAACAAAGAAATTCTGGACTGAAACTCAACACATGACCAATTTGACCTAATAGATATCTACAGAATACTTTACAGGTAAACCACAGAATATTCATCTTAACTACACATGAAATGTACTCCAAGATTAACCACAATCTTGGTTCCAATGCAAGTTTCAATAAATTCAAACAAATCGAAATCTTGTAAACCACATACTCATATCACAATGGAATAAAAATATAAATCAATACCAAGAAGGTCTCTCAAAACTACTCAATTACATGGAAATTAAGCAACTTGTTTCTGAATAATTTTAGGTAAAAACAAAATTAAGGCAAAAAATTTAAAAAAGTTTGGACTAAATAAAAACAGAGACAAAACGTACCTAAATCACTGAGATGCAACAAAAGCAGTATTAAGAGAAAAGTTTATGTCCTTCAATGCCTACCACAAAAAGTTAGAATGCTCTCAAATTAATAATCAAATAGCACACCTAGAGAAACCAGAAAAACAAGAGCAAATTAACATCAAAGCTACGAGAAAAAAATTAAATAACTAGAGTCAGATTGGAACCAAGAAATTGAAATGCGACCATCCATAAATGAATGAATCAACAAAACCAAAAGATGAACTACTTGAAAGAATAAATAAGATTGATAGACTGCCACCAAGATTAACAGAGAAAAAAATAGAAGATCCAAATAAGCACAATCAAAAATGACAAAAGTGACGTTACAACTAATCCCACAGAAATAGAAAAGATTCTCAGAGACTATTATGAACACCTCTATGTACATAAATTACAAAATCTAGAAGAAATGAGTTAATTTTAAAAATACACAATATCTCAAGAATGAATCAGGAAGATATTGAAACCATGAACAGATCAATATCAAGTTCTGAATTTGAATCAGTAACAAAAAGCCTACCAGCTAAAAAAAGCCTTGGGCCAGATGAGTTTATAGCTAAATCTGCCAGCTGTACAAAGAAAGGCTGATACCAATTCTACTGAAACTAGTCCAAAAAAATCAAAGAGCAGGGATTCCTTCCTAACTCGTTCTATGAAGCCAGTAGCACTCTGATACCAAAACTTGGCAAAGCTACAATGAAAAAAGAAAACTACAGACCTATATCCCTGATGAACATAGATTTAAAAAATCCTCAACAAAATGCCAGCAAAACAAATCCAACAGCACATCAAAAAGTTAATTCACCATGATCAAGAGGCTTCATTCCTGGAATACAAGGTTAGTTCAACATATACAAATCAATAAATTGGATTCATCACATTAACAGTATTAAAAACAAAAATCATATGATCATCTCAATACATGCAGAAAAAGCTTTAAATGAAGTCCAACATCCTTACATGATGACAACCCTCAATAAACTAGCTGTCAAAGAACCATACATCAAATTAATAACAGCCTTCTATGACAGACTCACAGCCAACATCACACTGAATTGGCAAATGCTGGAAGCATTTCCCTGAAAACTGGCACAAGACAAGAATGCCCATTCTCACCACTCTTATGCAACATAGTACTGGAAATGTTAGCCACAACAATCAGACAAGAAAAAGTAATAACAGTCATCCAGATAGGAATAGTAGTTGAACTATCTCTCATCATGGACAGTGTGATTCTATATCTAGAAATCCCTAAAGGCTCTTGGAACTGATAAACAACATCAGTAAAGTTTCAGGCTACAAGATCAATGTATAAAAATCAGTAGCATTTCTATGCACCAGTAATGTTCAAGCTGAGAGTCAAATCAATAACACAATCCCATTTTCACCATTTATAGTAGATACACACACAAAAACACAATACTTAGGAATACAGCTAACATGGTAGATGAAAGATTTATACAATGAGAATTACAAAACCCTGCTGAAAGAAAACAGAAATATCACAAACAAATGGAAAAATATTCCATGCTCATGGATAGGAAGAAACAATATTGTTAAAATGTCCCTACTGCTGCCCAACGCAATTTACACGTTCAATCTTATTGCTATCAAACTACCAAAGTCATTTGTTACAGAACTAGAGACAATTATTATAAAATTCATATGGAACCACAAAAAGCCAAAAAGTACCTGCATAGCCAAAGCAATCTTTTTTTTTTTTTTTTTTTTTTTTTTTTTTTGAGATGAAGTTTTGCTCTTGTCCTCCAGGCTGGAGTGCAATGGCACGATCTTGGCTCACTGCAACATCCACCTCCTGGGTTCAAGCGATTCTCCTGCCTCAGCCTCCCAAGTAGCTGGGATTACAGGTGCATACCATCACACCCAGCTAATTTTTTTTTTTTCAAGTACAGACGGGTTTTCACCATGTTGGCCAGACTGGTCTCGAATTCCTGACCTCAGGTGATCCGCCCGCTTCAGTCTCCCAAAGTGCTGGGATTACAGGCATGAGCCACCATGCCCAGAGAGCAAAAGCGATCTTTAGTGAAAAGAACAAAGCCGGAGACAGCACATTACCTGATTTCAAGCTATATTATAAGGCTACAGTAACCAAAACATCAATATACTGACACAAAAACAGACACATAAATAATGGAACAGAATAGAAACCCCAGAAATAAAGCTCACGATTACAGTCATGTGATCTTCAACAAAGTCAACAAAAATAAGCAATGAAGAAAGAACTCCGTATTCAAAAAATGGTGCTGGGATAACTGGATAGTCACGTGCAGAAGAGGGAAAATGAACACCTACCTTTCACCACATACAAAAATTAACTCAAAAAGGATTAAGCATTTAAATGTAAGGCCTAAAATCATAAGAATCACTGAAGAAAAACCATGAAACACTACTCCAGACATTAATCTTCAGAAATAATTTTTGACTAAGTCCCCAAAAGCAATTACAACAAAAACAAAAATTGGTAAGTGGGATCTAATTAAAGAGTTTCTACACAGCAAAATAAACTATCAACTGAGTAAATAGACAACCTACAGAATGAGAGGAAATATTTGCAAATTACACATCTGACAAAGGTCTAATATGCAAAATCTATACAGAATTTACACAATTGAAAAAGCAAAAATTAAATAGCCCCATTAAAAATGGGCAAAAACATGAACAGACCCTTCTCAAGAGAAGACGTATAAGTAGCCAACAAACATATAAAAAAATGTTCCACAGCACTAATTCTCAGAGAAATACATTTTAAAACCACAGTGAGATACCATTTCACATCATTCAGAATGGCTATTACTAAAAACTCAACAAACAACAGATGCTGGTGAGGCTGCAGAGAAAGAGAACATTTATACACTGTTGGCAGGAATGTAAATTAGTTTAGCCACTGTGGAAAATAGTTGAAGATTTCTCAAAGAACTTAAAACACAACTGCTATTTGATCCAGCAGTTCCATTATCAGGTATATATACCCAAAAGAAAACAAATTATTCAATCAAAAGACAAATGCATTTGCATGTTCATTGTAGCAGTATTTGCAATAGCAAAGACATGGATTCAACCTAGGTGCCCATCAGTGGTGGAATGAATAAAGAAAATGTTACATGACTGGGCGCGGTGGCTCACACCTGTAATCCCAGCACTTTGGGAGGCCGAGGCAGGCAGATCACAAGGTCAGGAGTTCGAGACCAGCCTGGCCAAGATGGTGAAACCGCGTCTCTACTAAAAATAAAAAATTAGCCGGGCATGGTGGCACACACCTGTAGTACCAGCTACTCGGGAAGCTGAGGCAGGAGAATCCCTTGAACCCGGGAGGCGGAGGTTGCAGTGAGCCGAGATCGCGCCACTGCACTCTAGCCTGGGCGACAGATGGAGACTCCATCTCAAAAAAAAAAAAAGACAAAAGAAAATGTTACATATATACACCATAGAATACTAACCAGTCATGAAAAAGAACAAAATCATGTCCTTTCAGTCACATCAATGTAGCTGGAGGCCATGATTCTAAGCGAACTAATGCAGGAACAGAAAACCAAACACTCCATGTTCTCACTTATAAGTGGGAGCTCAACATTGGGTACTCATGGACGTAAAGATGGGAAAATAGAAATTGGGGAGTACTAGAGGGAAGAAGGAAGGAAGGGGGCAAGGGCTGAAAAGTATTGGGTACTGCGCTCCGTACCTGCGTGATGGGATCGGTTGTACCCCAAACCTCAGTATCATGTAATATAGCAAGGTAAAAAACTTTCACATTTACCCCCTGAATCTGAAATAGAAGTTTAAAAAAGAAGATAAAAACAAAAGGACCAGATTATTCATTGACCACTAGTATTAGAGTTAAAGAAATGGTGAATCAAAAATGGTTGCTAGGCTACCCACCTGTGCAAACTTCCTGAAGAAAACAAAACCCTGAGGTGTCCCAGTTGGAACCCTGGGGAACACTTGTTATTTCTTAGGTTCGGAATGCCTAGCTTTTTCTATGCCTTCTGTATAAACCATCCTTACTCTTTATGTTGTGATCAAGCATCACTTTTCCTAGGATGCCTCCCTAGAGTCCTTCATGCTACAGAGACCATGGGGATAACTCCACAATTGCATTAATCAAAACGCGTTGTAATGGTTAGCTTAGTCATCTTTATTCAATATGAACTTGCAAGTTGCTTGGGGAAAGGGACTGAATCTCTCATCTCTGTGTCTCTGATGCATTGCATAACGCAAGATATAGGGTATCCAATAAAGATTAGTTTAAAGGTGAGAGGAAGGAATATTATTAAGTGGGTAATTTTCTATAGTAAAAATAAACAACAAAAACAAAATCGCACTGTCTTAAATCCACTTTGTAGTCCTAGGCAGGCTGTCAAGCTATTCTGGGCAACTGTCCTGAGTATCTCTCTTTCAATTGGTGAATAAATAACAAGACTGCTCTCATCATGTGGACCCATCACGTTCTGAATTCAAGGAAATTCAATTAGCAGTTGGAGGAAGAAAGCATGGGAGAAGCAAACCAGACACCCCCTGATCTGAAAGTACAATATATCACTGCTACCCACAATTCATTGCAAGAACTAGACACTTCTTAGAGCAAAACTGCTTGGAAAATGTAAAAAAAAAAAAAAAAATCGTGAATTATGTTGAGCACTAACAGTCTCTAATACAGAAGGATATAAAAAGGAAAAGAAGGAGCAAGAGAGAGAGAAACTAAGTAATTGAATACGACTAGAGTACAGAAAATAAGAGTAAGTCATAACATTCAGAGAGGAAGGTCCAGTTACATAATATGTAACTGGTGAACTAATAACCATTGTGGCAAGTGTGCTAACATCAGAATCAAGATCATGCACTGTAAAGTGAGCATATATGGTGACAAAACAACTTTTTATATCACTATATGTGTAGTAGGCTAAAATGTGAATGTATTCATGGCTTTACATATTTCTGCAAATATTTCCTTTCTTAAACATGCTATTTCATGCATAATAAGTTTGAGTTATATTGCTTGAGTTTTCCTTCTCATTCAGGGAAAGGTTGAAGATTAAGAACTCAGAACAGACAATATTTTTGGTGACATAATATCAGATTATTTATTATTCAGAAATATAATGTTGGTGTATGCAGAGCAGACATTAATGTATGTATGCTTAAAACTCATAACCTAATCTTCTTTTTGCAGTTACTTACTGCAGTACGGTACCTAGAATTTATGGTATGAATTTTATAAGGCTATGAACCTCAGTTTCAGGAGGTATCCTTACTGTGCAAAATATTCCACTAGTTATCCAGTTGTATTTATGTGTTTCAACAGATTTGTTTTGTGTATTTATTTTAAAAATAAAATTAGGTTTTCTTGCTTGATTTTTTACAGCAAAATTAGCATATTCATAACATTGAAGGTATAATGTTCTTATTATTGAAACTCCTGCCTCTAGAATTGCACTTTAGTAAATATGTATTAATGTGTATTCATGAAACTGTAACAGACAGTGACATCGCATAATCTGAAACCACCCAAGATATGAATGGGTGAGTATGTTAAAGGGAAAATGTAGATCTAAAATCTAACTCAAGCATTTCAAGATCATTCTGCTACTTAAGAGGTTTAGGTAATTGACATGGAGTAGCTCATTAAAACCATTTTTCAAATTTTTAATTAATTTCCTGATTCTCAATTTCATCATTTTATTTACTATACAGATTGTTTTGAGGAAAATTTAAACGTTTATAGAGAGATGCTTTAAAAAACTATTGAATAATATTGTATAATAATTAAAACTAGTCTGTCTCTATAGCCAAATTCTTCCAAATTGTGACTACACAGGAAGCAATTCATAGCATCATGTAAAAAGTAAGTTGAAAACTAACATATCTGTTTATAATATTTCTTTCAGGTGGTAGATGGGGAACAGGATTCTAGGCATTAGAGTAGAAGTAACACATTCTTATGCTCCTAGAATAACTTGCATTATTGTGACTTAACTAGATAAAATTTTGTGTGGAGTACTGACATCTCATTTGTAAGTAAAATTGGTCTATAATGTTACTTTTTTATTATATATGTCTTCTTTCTATATAAAATTATGTTAATTGGATAAAGTAGTATGTTGGATAATATTCCTTCTATTTTTATCCTTTGGAACAATTGTGTAAGATGTGGGTTATCAGATTCCTCAGGCTTTGGATAAAATTCTCTATAAAACAATTTGTGCCTGATGCTTGTGTGTGTGTGTGAAGGGGCAAGTTGTGCTAAATTTTAGTTTATTTATTTAATTCCTTTAATTATTATAGGGATTTTTTGGTTTTCCTTTTCTTCTTGAGTCAAGTTTGCAAGTTAGTTATCTTTCTAAGGTATTACCCATTTTATTTAGGTGGGTCTGTGTGCTATTAATTCTAATAAAATTTTTATGTGTCCTTGAATTGAATGGAATGTATATATAGATATAAAAAGAGATTTAAACATACATATAAATATAAGCTTTAATTGTTGAATATGAGTCTATATATTTACAAAATCAAATTATTATTGATTATTACAATTTATGTTAATTTCTGAGGGACGGATGTTTAAATCCCTGTCTCTGACTATAGATTTATAAAAATCTATTTGTAATTTTGTCTTTGTTTTTAGTTTTGAGTTTTAACTGTTAAAGACTAGATCTCAATTGTGATATTCTTCCGGTAAGTAGTTTATTTTATAATTATGTCCCTAATAAGAATATTTCATCCTTAATTATGTCTTTATAGATGTATTTGGATAGCACAGCAGCTAACTTTGGTTAGCATTTGCCCAATGTATCTTTTCTTATTCATTATTTTTAAAGTTTTTGAGTCATTATATATTTTGAGTTACTATATTTACAAATATTTTAGAATTGATTAATTTATATCCCATTGAGACTATTTGTTTTTCAATGTGTAGCCTTACTCCATGTATATTTATTGATTACTGACATACTCAGTTTTCAGAAGTATTTAATATTATGACTACCAGTTGCTACTCTTTTCCTAGTGGTTTTGTTTTTGCTTTTACTGAACCATGCCCCATTGCCCTTTATTCTTGTTACTGGTTTAGATATTATACATTCTAATGCTTTTATGTTTGAAGGTTATGTTTAAATTTTAATTCACATAGATAATAAAGCAGAAAATTAGTCATCCTCATCAGCGGTCCCCAAACATTTTGGCACGAGGGTCCTGTTTTGTGGAAGACAGTTTTTCCACAGACCTGGGAGTGCAGCTGAGATGCAAGAGATGGTTTTGGGGTGAAACTGTTCCACCGCAGATCATCAGGCACTAATTAGATTCTCACAAGGAGTGTACAACATAGAACCCTCGCATGCACAGTTCATAATAGGGTTCACTCTCCTATGAGAATCTAATGCTGCCTCTGGTCTGGCAGGAGGCAGAGCTCAGGGGTTATGCTCACTGGCCTGCCACTTACCTCCTGCTGTGTGACTCGGTTTCTAACAGGTCAGAATGGATACTAGTCCACAACCTGGGGGTGTGGCACCCCTGATCTATGTGATACCAAATGATAAATAGATCTTAGCTCTAATTCTGATTTCCTTGCTCCACTTTCTACATGATTTTTTATCTGTTGTTTTATATATGTCTTGACTTTATAAGTTGCTCCTATTTCGTATTATTCATGTCTAGTACATATTTTGAATTACACACGTATTTACCGATTTATTTGCACAAGTCTAATTTTGAAATATAATTATTTTGACACTTCTCTCCAATCTTCTGAGTTCAGAATATTTGTAACTTAAAAAAATTGTTTAGAAGTTCTTTCAGAAATAATCATTGACTATTAAAATCTGTCATTCTCTATATGAAAATATATTTATTCCCCTTTCAGTCTTAAGTAATAATTAAACCAATTTTCATATGTTAGCCTCACCTTTTTAATACACTGAAAATGTCATTCTGCTGTCCTGGCTCTAGAACAGACTAGTTATGTCCAATTTGTCTGTCCTCAGTCTAGTTACACAAAACATATTTCTTTTCTGGTGGATTTTTTGAGATTAATATATGTTAACCTTATAATTAAGAAAGGATTATAAAAATATAGTAGTAACATATTTATAAAGAAAACATACGAAGGCCATATTTACATTCTGATATCTGGACTTGAGTTTGCTCTATTAGTGTGATTCGTTGGGTGAACCTGTGAAACAACTTCCTTTGCATCATATTTTTAGAGAGTATTTATTGATTGACTCCTTAGGTCCTGGCAGTCTGTGAGTTTCTATGAGAGCAAAGTTTTAAGACATGAAATCTGCACTTAAGGAATCATTTATACTGACTTACAGATAATTGATAGTTATTCCTATTCCAGAGTAGGCATGAAAAACCAAGGTTAAGTTTCCCAAGTTCTGAGGACTTCATTGTATGTAGTGAATTTCAGATATGGCAAAGATTTCCTCCTCAGTTATGCCTCATTTGAGCCATCATTTCTCCTTTCCATCCTCAATATTATCACTTCATTGATGTATAAATTATCTATTACTACCATACTGCTGTGTAACTAACTGCCAAGAAATTTAGTGGCTGAAAGCAAACATCATTTATTATTTATTACATGTCTATGGATTGGCAGGAAGTTCCCCTAGTTTTGGCTGGGCTCCTTCACGCTTCTGTGGTCAGTTGAGTCTTGAAGGTGGCTCTGCTGATACTGGCTGAGTTTTCTCATATGCGTGTGGTTGGCTGGCTGTGGGCTGTCTTTGTTTTTCTCCATGTATCTTTCTCACATTTCTCCTGTAGGCTATTCTGTACATGTTTTCACGGAAATGGAGAGAGTACCAGAATGAAAACAGAAATATGCAAGTAACTTTCAAACTTCTTCTTGTGTTAAATTTGCTAATAACCCATTGGGTAAATAGTGGAGAACAAGCTTCCAGTTAGTACAGGAGCATACTATCAAAAGGCAAGGATATGGGTAGATGGGTAAAATTAAGGTCATTTTTGGAATTCATCACCAAACTTGTTTACTGGAGTTTTTATACCTTCACAACCTATCTTTATAAACTCAATATGGTAGTGGCTAATCTCTTGCCAATCGCCTTTCAAAAAGGTAGTAATGCTGAAATTTGGTTTTGAATCCAGGTCCTTCTGATTCAAACTGTCATATTCTTTTCAACAATTCTTCATCTTTTGAAAATGTGGTGTGCATGTTATTTGTGTTTTTGTTTCCATTTTTTAAGCCAGTAAGATTCTTGTGATTATAATGAAACTTAAATATCAGTCACAAGCATAAATCAATAATATTTCTAAGCATAAATTCTACAAAAATATTTATTGGTTTTGCTTTAGTTTCTGTTTTTTGTTTTTGTTTTTTGTTTTTTGTTTTTTTTCTGCAGGGCAGTATACTAATAGCACTTCTCTTGTAGCATTCTGGTTCATTGTTTTGTCTGCTATCTCACATTGGAACAGCAGGTGGTATGGGTCAAGTATTTTTCACTTTGCATCTTACTCTGCATAATGTAAGAACTTTTAGACAGCTTTTTTATCTTTATGTGTATCAATAAAAATTTACAGAAAGAGTTCATACCTTCACATTAGAAAAAATGGATGGAAGTTAATTCTTCTTCACGTTTTTATATTTATTTACATAGTAAACATGGCTTGAAAATATAAATAAAGCTTACTGCTTAGAAGGTCATGGCCAGATGAGATCTACTATTAAAGCAGTTATTCTTCTGTACTGCTTCCAGCATAGCTTGCATTTTAGATAAAAATAACCTTCTTATTTTATTGCAAAGAGTCATTGTTGCTTGTGTTTAGTTATTTGAAGCTTATCAACTCATGCCTGAACTACTATAAGTGTCCCAGAAGTAGCTCTCCCTCATGCCCTTGCCCATATCCCCACCTCCCAGGTACATACAACCTTTAGTCTATATCCTCTCTCTTCAATCCTTCATATTACGCAAGAAATATTATTTATAAACTTTTATTTTTCTCTTATTTTATCTAGTCCATAACTCACCTAAAATACCCACAGGCTCATTTGTAAGCTGACAAATGCTCTCCATGTACATTGATTGCAACATTAAGTAAAATTCATTTTCATCCTCTACCTTAGACCACGAATTGCCTTTCTATAAACTTGGTGCCACCATTGTCTCATTTATCTAAGCCAAAATCATATCTAATCTCTCTCTTGACCTCCCCTTCCTATCTCATCAATATTTATACCTTATACATTTTATACCTTAATCTCTTACATCACCACATCTTCATTATAACTACTCTTCGCTATTTTAGTCCCTCATTGGCTCCCTGTTGATAAATTATAATATTCATTTGCCTAGTTTCCTGACTTTTCATCTTAACTAGCTTATATGCATCCTTCCCAGGCTGCCAGAATTTCTTTGTAAAATGCACAACTCATCATTTGGCTTCCATTTTCAGTGGTTCTTACAAACCACTAAAATCTAACCCCTTAATATTTTAACAATGTTGATAGTCCCTCCATATCTTTGCATCTTTGTCTTTTATAACTTTCACTTTCTCCTGTATTAGCTCTAGGACTGCTGTAAGAAATACCATAACCTGTGTAACTTAAACAACAGGATTTGTTATTGTTGTTGTTGTTGTTGTTGTTGTTTCACAGTTCTGGAGGCTGGATATCTGAAATCAAGGTGTCTGCAGGTTTTTCCCCCTCCCTGCTGAGTCCTGTGGAGGAGAATTTTTTCCATGACTTTCTCCTAACTTCTGGTGATTTACCAACAATCTTTGGTGTTCTTTGACTTGTAAAGGCAGCACGACAATCTGCCTTCATCTCCATATGGCATTCTCTCTGTGAGTATGTCTGTGTGCAAAATTCCTTTTGAATAAGGACACCAGTCATGTTGGATTAGGCTCCACCCATATAATCTCATTTGTACTTGGTTATCTCTGGAAAGAACATGTCTCCAGATCAAAGCACATTCTGAAGTAATTGGGTCAGTTAGAAGTCTAATGTATGTTTTCAGGAGGACACAATTCAACCTGCAACACCTCTTGTGTTTTTGCCCTAATGTGATGGTGATATGGTTTGACTGTGTCTGCATCCAAATCTCGAATTGTAGCTCCCATAATTCCCACGTGTCATGGGAAGGAACCAGTGGGATGTCATTGAATCATGGGGGCAGGTCTTTCTCGTGCTGTTCTCGTGGATACTGAATAAGTCTCACAAGATTTGATGGTTTTATAAATGGGAGTTCCCCTGCACATGCTCTCTTGCCTGCCGTCATGTAAGACGTGACTTGGCTCCTCCTTTGCCTTCTGCCCTGAGTGTGAGGCTCCCCCAGTTATGTGGAGCTGTGAGTCAATTAAACCTCTTTCCTTGATAAATAATCCAGTCTCAGTTGTCTTTATTAGCAGGATGAGAACAGACTAATACAGATGGATTACTTGTTCTGAAATATGTCATACACTCTCACACCTTAATTTACTTTTACATGCTATTCTTTCTACATAAATCTATTTTTCACTTAAGGTGAGATTTTAAATTCTACTATCAAGCTTAATTATCACCACCTATTATAAGATTCCATCTAAAACAACAACAAAATATTTCTACTCTCTATACTTTTAAAGAAGTGCCTATATGATTGTATATTACATTGAAATTGCTTTTTATACATCCCACAAATGAATGTGAGCCCTGTTAGTATAGGGCCTGTGTTATCCTTATTTTTGTATACAGAGTCTAGCACAGTATTAAGTAATACATCATATCCTAAATGTATATTTTAGATGAATTAAAGAATGAATGTGTGGATGAACTGCTACCAGTGAAATTTTGTCACAAGAATCTACCTAAAACAGTTAACTCTAAATTTTTTGCAGGAGGATGTTCAGGTTCCTTAATATAATTCCAATTACACTATAAAATATGGTGGATTAAGCTCCAGTACTTTCCCAAATTAATTGCCTAGTTGTGCCATTACCATTTTACTACTCCTTGACCTAGTTACATACTTTTTCAAACCATTCTGCATGTTCTGTATTCAGCAGACAAATACAATGTTTGCTGTGCAAAGTAAAGGAACATAGAATTCTCTTCTTTGGTAGTACAGTAATGGGTTCTCTCTGCGCCTGTTCCATCTCCATACCCATTTTCCAAAACTCACATTATTCTTCACTCCAAGCACCTTTAAGTATGTTCTCCATTTTGCCCTTTCATTCTACAAAAGATTCTCATTTAACTCTAAGCAAAACTATACCTTGGCAAGAGCTGTCTCATTTCTCAATCCCAGTACCATCTTCCATCCACTTTTCTTTTTGGAATTCACATCTTTTTATGATTACTAAGTGGTTATTTTCTCCTCCCATAGGAAATTGAAAGCCTACGGAGGCCAGGTACCATTATTAATAGACAAATATTTTTGCCTTCATCTAGCTTATGTTGTACAAGGCAGACATAAAAGTAAACAATAAGCCCCAAAAATAAAATAAAAAACATGAGATTTTAGAAAGTGATGGGTGATTTAAGGCCGGGCGCGGTGGCTCAAGCCTGTAATCCCAGCACTTTGGGAGGCCGAGACGGGCGGATCACGAGGTCAGGAGATCGAGACCATCCTGGCTAATACCGTGAAACCCCGTCTCTACTAAAAATACAAAAAACTAGCCGGGCGAGGTGGCGGGCGCCTGTGGTCCCAGCTACTCAGGAGGCTGAGGCAGGAGAATGGCGGGAACCCGGGAGGCGGAGCTTGCAATGAGCTGAGGTCCGGCCACTGCACTCCAGCCTGGGTGACAGAGTGAAACTCCGTCTCAAAAAAAAAAAAAAAAAAAAAAAAAGAAAGTGATGGGTGATTTAAAAATAAATAGAAAAATAAATCACAGTAAGGGAGATAAGAGTAACTGAAATATAAACTGTGGTTAAAATGGAGCTTGTTGGGAAGATGATACTTAAGGAAAGATGTGCATGTGAGGAAGTATCTGTCAATGAAAAGAGTCAAACTCTGTAAAATATTTCAAAGAGACTCATTCTGAGTCCAATATGAGTGACCATGGCCCAGACACAGCCCTCAGGAGGTCCTGAGAACATGTACCCAAGGTGGTCAGTAGCAGGGAGACATGAGATGTCAATACATTTAAGAAATACATTAAGAAATACATTGGTTTGGTTCAGAAAGGTGGGACAACTCAAAGCAGGGACTTCCAGGCTATAAGTAAATTTAAACATTTTCTGGTTGACAATTGGTTGAGTTATCTGAAGACCTGGGATCAATGGAAAGGAACATTCAGGTTAAGATAAAGGATTTTAGAGACCAAGTTTTATTGTGCAGAGGAATCTCTCAGATAGCTGACTTCAGAGGGAGCAGGCTGTACATTTTTTCTTATGGGACCTAAAAGGGTGCCTGGATCTTGGTTGAGTATCTCTTGGATCTGGAAATGAAATTAAGAAAAACAAAAGGGGAAGGGAATTCTCTATAGAATGTGGATTTTTCCCACAAGAGACTTTGCAGGGCAATTTCAATATATGACAAGGAAATATATTTTGGGGTTAAATATTTTTTTCCTTGTCTCATAATGTTATGCCAGAGTCAGATTGAAAAGTAAGTCACAATATAGTAGAGTCAAATAAAACCCATCTGATGAGAATTTATGGCTTGTAGAACATGAATCCCTAGACCCTTTAGGTAGAAATTCAGGCAAGATAAAAATTCAGAGCTTCGTCCTCATATCAAACATGTGTGAGGAGACTTCTAAGAAAAGGGGACAGTCTCCTAATTGAGGAGAATGCCTGGTATGTTTGAGGGATAGAAAGGAGCCCTGTGGATGGAAATAAGAGAAGAGGTGGGTGGGAAGAAGTAGAAAATGGCAACCAAACATAGCTTACAGATCATGTGTGACACTGAAAATCATATGTGTAATGCCATGCCTAACTACATAATCATCACTTTCTATTTCTTTGCCTTGTTATGTTGTCTTGAGAGCACATATTACTATCTATATTTGTTCAATTTATTTGATTGTTAAAGGTCTCTAATTTTACTCTCCTTCTAGAATGGAAGATCCTTGGGACCAAGACCTTTACTCATACATAGATTGGTGCCTTGGACATAGTAATGTTCCAGTATATTTGTTGAAACATTAATGTTGCTTGGTATCTTCTTACATTTGCTAACTGCCACTT
The DNA here is from genome assembly GCF_037993035.2 of Macaca fascicularis. NCBI lineage: Eukaryota > Metazoa > Chordata > Mammalia > Primates > Cercopithecidae > Macaca > Macaca fascicularis. The sequence continues at coordinate 53,293,517 of NC_088390.1, forward strand.
CCCTAGTTAGATCTGTTTTTCCAGGCATTGATATTTGTACTCAAAATATATGTGCTGATTTGAACTACAACAATGGGAAATGAAAACAGCATAGTATCCTAGTAGGGATGTACTCCAAATTTGTCAGCACAAAAGCTTTTGCTGTGTTTATTTATTTATCTATCTACAATCTATATGCCTGGATACACTGCAGCTACTCATTGGCAAGGATAAACCTCTGGCCATGCTTATAATACACACAAACAAATAATTAACAAGCTGTTCTTAGTTTCTATAAAGATGTAAAGTTAAGACCAATACTCTATTGTCCATATCCTCAGAAATTGGAGCTCTATTCTGCTTAGAAATATCTTCTTAAGGAGAAAAATCAGAAAGAAAGAAGAAAGAAAGAAAGAAAGAAAGAAAGAAAGAAAGAAAGAAAGAAAGAAAGAAAGAAAGAAAGAAAGAAAGAGAAAGAAAGAAAGAAAGAAAGAAAGAAAGAAAGAAAGAAAGAAAGAAAGAAAGAAAGAAAGAAAGAAAGAAAGAAGGAAGGAAGGAAGGAAGGAAGGAAGGAAGGAAGGAAGGAAGGAAGGAAGGAAGGAAGGAAGGAGAAAAGAAAAGAAAGAAAGAGAGGAAGAAGAAGGAGGAGGAGGAGGAAGAGGAGGAGGAAAAGAAGAAGAAGAAAGGAAGGAAGGAAGAAGAAGGAGGAGGAGGAGAAGGAGAAGGAGGAAGAAGAAGAAGAAGGAGAGGAAGAAGAAGAAGAAGAAATGGAAGGAAGGAAGAAGGAAGGAAGGAGGGCAAGCAAGCAGGCAGGCAGAAACTAGCCCTCTTTAATATTTGTAGATTTTGTAGATTTGTACATTGTAGTATTTATGGATAAATTATTTGTTTATTATATGACTAAATAATAAAATAATGTTGCATAAAATTAAAAATAAGCAGAATCATCCACATATGTTGCTTATGTCATATTTCAATTATTTTCTTTTTTTTTGTTTTATTTAATTTATTTACTTATAATTATTATTTTTTAGATGGGGTCTTGCTGAGTACAGTGGCCATTTATAGAAATAATCATGGCACACTACAGTCTCTGACTCCTGGACTCAAACAATCTCTCTGCCTTGGGTTCACAAAGTGCTGGGATTGCAGACATCTAATTTTCATACCATACATCCCAGCTTGTGAGTATCACATGAACAATAGGTAGGACAGAAATAAGGCCAATCAAGAACTATATGCTCAACCCAGAAATCCAGCAGAGACAACTTTTGTAATGCTACCATTGCTTCAGGATGTTAAAGAAGAGTACATCTTATTATGGGACTTTCGGAAGATAATATCTATTGGAAATAACTCAAATGGAACTCTACGGAAAAAAAGATATAGCAACATTTTAAAATTGAACATACAGAATTAATTAGAGATAGTCCATTCAATTATTTCTGTAAATAAATTATTCAAAGAGAAATATAATGGATACTAACATAACTTGAGAAGTAGCAAGGCATAGGATTTAATTTCATGAACACAAAAGCAACACTGTGACTCAAACACTAGCAATGCTGCTTCAAAAATCTGTGACTTTGGGCCAGTTACTTTAATTTCTCTGTACTTCAATTTCTTTACATTTAAAATGATGGTAAAAATAGTACCTCTCTCACGGGGTTGGAATTAACACATAAAATGCTTAGAATACTACCTAGTAGATAATAAGTACTATCTAAGTTTTAACTATTTTGAATAGATGTAATAAATATGTGCCAAGATGTACTCAGTATATCATTCAATTCTCATACAAACAATGCAAAATAGTATCACCATTTATATCTTTAAAAGTTAGGAAACTGAGGCTCAACAAACTTACTAGCTCTGCCCGAATCCACACATGTAGTAGATTCTGAAGCCAATGTTTGAAAGAAGCTCATCACATTTGAAAACTTATATGTAAAACTCTTTCACGTCACTTTCAAGGTAATTATAGGTCAATAATTGCTAATATCTAATTTAATGGTACTTTGTAGGTTCTTACGTCAAGCCCACATAAGCTTTTCTTTTCTTGATCTTTTCCTTAATTTTTGATATTGGCCTTATTTTCTGTGTGATGCTTCTTTGGATTCCTGTTTGCTCTTCCATAAATTCAGATTCCCTCCCTTTCCCCCACCCCGCATTTATTTTCATAATAAATTTACTTTGTTGTATATATGTCCATTGTTTGGAAAGAACTAATAACTGCCTCTTGGGAATTCCTCACTTTTCAAAAAAGAGAACATTTTTGGTAAGAGAATATGTAATATTTTTCTCATAAACAAACAAATGAACAATATGGTCCTTTTTTTCTTCTCCTTTATCTGTAGCCACTGTTAAGAGCAAAGTATATTATTCAAAGAGGCTTTAGTGATTGTCTCACCTGATGGGCACACAATGGGGATACATGATGATACAGAAGGCAGACATTCTACCTCAAAACATTCTATTATGTGTGGATTATAGGTAGCTGGTTCCCAACATTCAGATAATTGGAACATCAAAATGTTTAAATGGATTTTGAAGAATAGCTGATTCATTTAAATGTAGCACAAATTATTTGAAAATGAGAAATTATCTACTTCTTAAAATGAAAACGAGAAATGTACCCGTGCATGCTTTTAATTCTAACATTTAAATGACATTGTAGCGTGATTTTTCTGAATGTAATGCTGAATTTTTATTTTATGTTGTTTATTCACTAAAATAGTTAAGCACTTAAAATATTTTAGTCACACATAAAACAAATTTAAGCTTCATTACATCTGGTAATATGTTGCAAAATAAAAGTTTTTTTGTAGAATATGTTTGGCAATAAATTATAAAAACTTAATAAAATAAAGATATTATAAATTGCATGTGACATAATACATTGGATAATAAATTATTAAAGCTTTCAAGTAAATTTCACAATGATCAATTATAACTTGGAAAAAAATTAGAAATTTAGAGGTGTTCCAAAAATTTGGAATATGAAAGGATAAGCATAGCATTCCAAGTGCTGAAAATCTCATAAACAAAAATTTAAATTTGGTAACGTGTCTGATACATGCTGTGATATGGTATAATGCCCATGGTGATCAATAGATATAGTTTATGATAATGTCCTACGAGATGAAACTTATTTGTTACCTTTCCCTTTTTCTATGTGTTACAGATGGGACTCCTGCTTCGTTTGCTTAAATTACTGCAGCGATGATAAATTTTTGGCGTGAGGATCCAAACAGGGCCCCCCCTTTTTAAAAGAAACCATGTTGGTATGTAATTTCATGTTTGCCTTTATGAATTTTAATTGATACTTTTCCTAATGTAACCTCTTCCATGAAAGCAAGCTCTTATTATTGATGATCCTTAGACATATATATCTGACATATAGTCAAAGCATATATTATAGGGCATATATATTATAGAGCACACTTTATAGATATACACAATACTATAGAGCATACTTTATATATATACACAATATTGTATATATATACAATATATATATCTACTATATATTATATATATAGACACACACAGAGTACAGTAAAGTTTTGCTGAAGTAGGTTGAATTAGCAAAGACATAACTAATATGAAGAACCCCACAAAAAAAGTCAAGGAAGCATCGGAAAAGAGTGTTCTTGGCAAAAGAAACATACGTTTAAAGGCTTTAAGTCTTGGAGGACTGGAGAAATAAGAATATGGCAATGGTGACTGAAACGGAATGCAGTTGGAAGAATTAGAGTAGATGGGCTCAGAAAGGTGCAGAGCACAGGTTCTATAAGACATTGTAGGATAAAGTAAGAGTCTGGATTATAGTCAAAGAGTAGGGAAACATTATTAGGTTGTGTTCAGAAAAAGAATTATGTGATATAATGTGCATATTTAAAGGTAACTTTGTGTAGAGTGTTCTATTGTGTAGAGAATAGACTGTTAGGAGTAAAAGTAGAAAGTTTTGCCCAGTGACAGACACTGGTGGCCCAGACAAGGGTAGAGACAGAGTTGGATTTTGGAGCTACAGAGACTGTGCTTGCTGATAAATTAGAAAGAGGGATAATTTATTCTATTTTATAGAAAAAAGAGTTGCTTGATTCTAAAAAAAAGGGGGAGGTGGGGGAGAAGGAAGAGGTGTGGGAGGAGTAGACACAGAGAACAAGAAGAATCTAATAAAAACTATCTAGTCATTTGGCCTGAGTAACTGGGTGACTATCTGAGGAATTCCACCAAAGGGCAAGAAATGGCTGACTGATACATGGTTTGGACACATGTAAATCACAAGTATTATTTTGGGCATGTAATTGAGATTGTCAACTAGATGATTATACTTGAGTTTGAAATATGATGTTGATTATGAAGATTATCTTAAGTATCTGCAAAAACATTTTGTATTATTGATAGTATATTAGATACAGATCACTTAAGTAACATAGTTATGATTTCAATTATTAATTAAAATAATCATAATTCAAACCCCAGGTTGACTCTCAAGGTAAGTTTGGTTGGTTTGTACCACTCTTCACTATGCCTAACCAGCAATGAAGGATCCAACATATATTCAGATAGCAGTAACTTAAGATAGAGTGTGACCAATAAAAATTATAACTGAGAGGAAAGACCTTTTTTCGGCTGGTGGAATGCATGAAGTCATTCTAGGAGAAATAGTTGGTGGGTTGAAGAGGTGAGTTTCAATAGGTAAAGTTGATGGCAAAGACAGAATGTGGGGATGGGCAAGGAAAAGGAGAAGGAGGAATGTTGATGCTAGATACTGGCTATTATGGTAAAGAAATTACATTTTCTTCTGAAAAGAAAAAGCTCTGTAAGTTTTTGAGTAGGGTTAGATGACTGGCCATATGAAAGTATTAATAATGTGCAGCATATGTCCCTCTTATAGAAAACCATTAAAGGTCTAACCAAATGGACCAAAATTCACCTATTTTACATGTAATAAACCTGAAACTATGATGAAAGTTTATACTCACAAAAGATTATATAAATAGCTAATGGTTAATCTAGAATTAGAACTCACGTGTCATGGTGTATCGATTAAATATTTCTTGTATTCCTGGAGTGTAGTGACTATTCACAGGCACGGTCATTATAGCACTCTGCAGCCTCAAACTTCTGGTCTCAAGTAATCCTCTCACCTCAGCCTCCAGAGGAGCAGTGATTACAGGTGTGCACCACTGTACCCAGCTATGGCATGGATTATTCATCAATGTCAAATTCTATTAGGAAGGATCCTCCCTTTCTACCTTATGTGGAATATTTAACTTGATTACTATTAATATGTGAAAGTTTTATGTTATACTCATGTATTAGTTTGTTCCCACACTGCTATAAAGAAATACCTAAGACTTGTTAATTCATAAAGGAAAGAGGTTTAATTGACCCGCAAAAACAGGGAAACTGCCTTATAAAACGATAAGATCTTGTGATAACTCACTATGATGAAAACAGCATAGGGGGAACCACCCCTGTGATCCAATCACTGCCCCCTTGGTTCCTCCCTCCACACTTGGGTATTATGGGGATTACAATTCAAGATAAGATTTGCATGGGGACATAGAGCCAAACCATGTCATTCTATCCCTGGCCCCTCCCAGATCTCACATCCTCACATTTATAAACACAATCATGCCTTCTCAACAGTCCCCCAAAGTCTTAACTCATTCTGGCATTAATCCAAAAATCCGTAGTTCAAAGTCACATCTGAGACAAGGCAAATCCCTTCTGCCTATGAACCTGTAAAATTAAAAGCAAGTTAGATACTTTCTAGATACAATGGGGCACAGGCATTGGGTAAACGCTCCTATTTCAAAAAAGAGTAATTGGCCAAAACAAAGAGGCCATAGGCCCCATGCAAACCCCAAATCCAGTGAGGCAGTCATTAAATCTTAAAGCTCCTAATTAATCTCCTTTGATTCCATGTCTCACATCCAAATCATGCTGATGCAAGAGGTGGGCCCCCATGGTCTTGGGCACCTCTGCTCCTATGGCTCTGTAAAGTACAGCCCCCTTCCCAGCTGTTTTCATGGGCTGGTGTTGAGTGTCTGCGGCTTTTCCAGGTGTGTGGTACAGGCTGTTGGTGGATCTAGCATTCTGGGATCTGGTGGAGGTTTCCTAACGTCAGTTCTTGACTTCTGTGCACCTGCAGGCCCAACACCACATGTAAGTTGCCAAGGCTTGAGGCTTGCACCTTCTGAAGCCATGGCCTAAGCTATACACTGGCACCTTTTAGCCATGGCTGGGCCACAAGGTGCCAAATCCAGAGGGCACACAGAGCAGCACTGGGGCCCAGCCCAGGAAACCATTTTCCCACCTAACCCTCTGGTTCTGTGATGGGAGGGGTTGCCATCAAGATCTCTGAGATATCCTGGAGACATTTTCCCATTGTCTTGGTGATTAACATTTCTCTCCTTGTTACTTATGCAAATCCCTGTGCTGGCTTGATTTTCTCTCCAGAAAATGGGTTTTTCTTTTCTATCATATCATCAGGCTGCAAATTTTCCAAACCTTTATGCTCTGCTTCCCTTTTGAATATAGTTCCAATTTCAGATCATTTCCCTCAAGTTCTAAGATCCACAGATCTCTAGGGCAGGGGCAAAATGCCACCAGTCTCTTTGCTAAAGCATAGCAAGAGTGGCCTTTGCTCCAACTCCCAAAAAGTTCCTCATCTCCCTCTGAGACCACCACATCCTGTACCTTATTGTCCATATCACTGTCAGGATTTTGGTCAAAGCCGTTCAACAAGGACCTAGGAAGCTCCAAATTTTTGCACATCTTCCTGTCTTCTTCTGAGCCCTCCAAATTGTTGCAACCTCTGCCTGTTATCCCGTTCCAAAGTTGCTTCCACATTTTTGGGTATCTTTATAGTGGTAACCCACTCTACAGCTACCAATTTATGGTATTAGTCCATTCTCACACTGCTTAAAGAAATACTCGAGACTGGGTAATTTATAAAGGAAAGAGGTTCAAATTACTCACAGTTTCACATGGCTGGGGAGGCCTCAGGAAGGAGAAGCAATGCATGCATTTCATGGTGGCAGGAAAGAGACAGCGAACAAAAGCATGGAAAACTGCCTTATAAAACCATTGGATCTCATGGGCACTCACTCAATATCATGGAAACAGCATATGGGAAACTGCCCCCATGTTCCAATCACTTCCCACCTTGACCCCTCCCTTGACACGTGAGGATTATGAAGATTACAATTCAAGATGAGATTCATGTGGGGACACAGAAACAAACCGTATCAATCCCCATTATGAAATCTAATAATATTATTTATCAACAGATTTTAATCTAATAAAAGATATTTATTGTTAAAAGATAATTATTAATGTTGTATATTATATACAAAAAATGTTGGTTTGTTACTAGAAACGTCACTTCAAAAGAGTAAGGAGAATGAATTACTAATCTGACTTGGACTAAAATTCCACATATCTTTGTCATAGCATTTAAACAATGTATGATATTTATTTGCCCATCTTGGAGATGATACTTTTATATCTGCATTCCCTACACCTAGTTTAATACTTGATATATTATCTGAAAAAGTACTATAAATCATTTGGATTATCCAAAAATACATCATTATCATTATCATCACCAGCACCACTATTATCATTGCTATGTTGTGACTTGTCTGAAGCTTGTCTCTTTCATTTGTTTTATTTGAAAGTGACTGAAACCCAAAATTAATCAGTCTACCCAAAATAAAGATTTATGATGAACACACTGGGACACATCTGAATGACCCAAGGCAATGACCCAAGGGACCTAGATGGGCATTAGCTTCTTAATATGATCCGAGTATCCAGAGTTCTCAGAAAGACACAAATTTGTCCAGCTCAAATGGAGTATCTAGCCACAAACAAATTTTATCTGCTAAGGGTCATGGACATGTTTTGATATGAAATGCCTATTACCATAACCATTCAAATAACTGAAGTTTGGAGATTAGTCAATTTGATGAGTTGTCAATTCGAACAAAATTAAGTGTTGAAAGCCACTTTCTAAGTAATCAATTTTCCAGCTGATTAATATGTAAAAATTTCCAACTGTTAAATATGTAAAATTCACCAAATACACTAGCTATCAAAAACGTTTCCAACAGGTTTGATGGGTCAGGTAACAGCTTTAACAAGGATGTATACATTTCATCACTCCTGACACATAATTTAATATATAAACACACAGACACATCTATACGTATATATGTATCTTCATAAATATTAACTTTCTGACAATTTTAAATATAAACTGAACCTAATTAATATTATAGTTAGTTCCCAAAGATAACACATTATACCTGACATACTTTAAACTTGGAAAGTTAAAAAAATCAAAAAACCTCTAAAAAATATCTAAAGTAGCTGAAAGAATCACATTATTTATTCAATACTGGAAGTTTGGTTTTTAACAAGAAGCAATTGGAAACATTGACTTGTTAGCTGTTAAAAGAGATTCAATATCAAAGAATAAAAGTGTCCAAGTAGGGAAGCAAGGTATGGATGCCCTGGAGGGATAACTATAATGGACTCCATGATAGAAATGGACTAGAAAGTCACCGGAGCAACCACATCACATAATAAATTGTTGCAACTAATTTCTAAATAAAACAAGTGAAGTGTAAAATGCTACCCAAAATTTCCACATGAATCCTAAAGCCCTGAAAACTATAAAAGTAAAATAAAGTGTAGTTGAGTTTGGTTTTTTAATTATATGAACCCAAAAATTTCCCACATAAAATAATGATGCTTTGGTTACAGAACATACCATTTGCATGTTTAAAGAAATATATACACATATTTAGAATTTTAATATAAATACTTGGGTTGTAATGATCATAGTTACACTTCAGTAGTGGCAACCTAAATTGTATATTCCTTTTAAGCTCTTAAAATGTTCTATTAAAGCATTTAAATTATTGTGTTAATTTGTTAAAATCATAACCAAATTTCACAAATGTGTTAAATTGGTCATTTAGCAACATATTCATCAGAAAGACTGGTTTTTGGCAGAATTACTATGTGGCAAACTGAATTTCAGTAATTTGGTTTGGTAAATTTATCTTCAGCAAATTGGTTTGATTTCATGCATGGTTGGCGGATAATGTTTATTCTTATGGATGTCTCCTACACAAAGATCTCAAATCACGCCAGTGGTAGAATACAAACAAATGATACTCTTCATATCCTTATCTCTAGTTTAGCAGATAGCCTTTCTCTTTTTTGTGGTAGAAGAATCATTGACGTGCCAGTAAGCTAAAAATGTCATGCTCCCTGGTGGGACTGCTAAAGGAGTTCAAACAAATTGAGCATTTAAATAATGCCTTTGGGGCACCTTTATTTATTTCCTCTGCTGTCAATTCAGTTTTTAGCTTCACGCCCATTATGATTCAAGTACTAACTCTGCCAGAAGGCTTGCCATCACATGGAAATAACCATGGCCTTTGTTAAATCCCTTTGCTTCTGTAGCTTGCTTCAAAACTTGGCAGAACAGAAGAGGAAGCTGCAAGCTGCTGATGCTGGTGTTCTCACACTGCTGCCATCAGTCACTCTACGTCTGGTTCTTCAGTGCCCAGTTCTCTAGGATCTGGGGTCAATTCTAGATCCTGCTATGGGCTCAGATCTTACTGGGGAAAATGTCTGACAACATTTTCTTTTTGGCAGATGCATTATCTGAACACTCCCTGCCAAAACCTCTGCTGTGAGCAATGCAAAACTTGGCCAGCCTTGAGAAGGGTTGGCCAAGTTCCAACCGTTGGAATAACCCACATGTTCCACCTACTGTGCCATTTGGACTGCTGCCAAATGCAACATCATCTGCCAAGAGCAATGTATGCCTCTGTGCCTCCCAGCGGACTGCCTCCAGGAATCAGGACACCATTTTCTTCCTCTATATTTGCATGCTCTCCATCCTGTGGTCCCCATTCAGCCCCAACTGTGCCATGCCCCACAGGACCATATTCTGCATCATATATGTCCCTTCCAACGCTACCTAGACTGCAGGGTGAACCCACAGATCCAGCTCTAGCTGCTCTTTAAGTCCATAGGGATCCATATCTTGTGAATCTTGACCACCAGGAATGGGAGGGCATTATCTCACCCCTAATATGCCATACCCCTCTCCAGGGCCACATCCTGTTCCTCCTCCTCCCCAAGCACCAGGGCCAGCACCACCTGTTCCACAAGTCCACTGTTTTTCCAGGAGCCTGAAGATTACCCCCACCATATTCTGACCATACAGAAGCATATCCTACACCAGGACTCTATCTTATTCCCAATCTTTTCCAAGGGCCCCCAGGGCCTTCTAGAGTTCCCCCGATGCCTGGTGGCCCTCATTCTTACTTTAGGTTAACAATAGATGAAGACATGATCTTTGCTTTTTTAAGTAGATGTATGTAAGCACAAATGCATATATAAAAATTTCTGGCTTCACTTTTCTTAAAGGGTATTCCAGAAAGAACAACCCTTGTACCTCTCAGAGAAGATACCTGTCTCTTATACTTAGATATGTAGTACATTAGATGGATATAATCAGATAATGTAGAAGTAAATAATTCAAATGTGATTTTTATTTAGTTTTCATGGAAAGTTATACATGATTAAGTATTGAATAGCTCTTTTATACAAATTGTGTAAATTATAACACTATGCACAAATCTAAACTGATGTGGATTATTGTTACAAACTGAAACTTTATTGGCAAATTATTACAAGTATTTTTGCATAATTACCCCCAATAAATAAACTTTAAACACACATTATAGTCTTAACCAAATGATGCCTTTCAACATTTTGAGCTGCTTTATTTATAGGATAAACAAACCTGTTTCTCTTGAGGTTATATTTTGGGTACATATTTAATGTTGTCAGTAATTTTTGTCAGATGTTGAGTCCATTAGCCAGCCAGTGTTCATTTTTTATCCTTGATCATTCAGTAAAATCTTTTTTTTTTAATTTGTTTTATTTTTAGCCATATGGGTCATACAGCACTCAAATCTGCCATTTAAGGAAATTAACTTCTTTTCTTTTTAATCCAGGCCAACATGTCTGTAAATTATATTCTTGGAAAATTAATGATCTCTTTGTATTGCTTTGGAGTAGATTAGGAAATGTTCAGATTGCTTTGGGAAGAATTCAAGTAAGGAAATAATTCTCTCTTTTGTTTTAAACCTCACACTATATAAACTGTAGGAAATGGTTTCTTGGAAGAAGTAATTTTCATGCCCACAAAACCTGAGGTATTTATTCTGCCTAGACTATTCCCTGTAGTCCCTCTCCTCCCCAGTTCTTTAGAAGAAGCATTTCTCTTGATTCCTCTCTGATACAGAAAACTGGCACATTCTAGGGGTCTATCATAAAAGCATATAGCAATTATGTCTAGAGAGCCTTAAGTCATATGGACATGACTGTTCTCTTTGTACAAATGTGAATCAAAATATGCATCTATCTCTCAGAGTCTGGTTAAGCTGTGTCATTTTATCTTACATAGTTTCCTAGATCTGCTCACAAAGTGCTTATGGTTAACAGTTCAGTTCTATATTTGGTGACAGGTAAATAAATAGACTTGAATGCTGTCTTTGAAAAAAAAAAAAGTCCTCTAGCTTTTGCACTGAAAATAGTAACAAATTGTAGATCTTTGCAACTGAGTTTAAAACTTTAAAATGGCGGTGCAAGGTGTCTACCTAGGTTTAACATTAAGGCAGGTGCTTAATACAACTTCAGAAAATCATAAAGGCAATGATGCATATTTCAATGCTGCACATAAAATCCATATTTGGTCCTTACAGATGACCTTAAGAAGGGGGGCGCCTTTTGTGTGTGAATGTGTACGTGTGTGTCCATGTATGTGCATATGCATACAGGCATGCATGTGTGTAGGCAAGTGATTGTGTTTTTAAGTTACAGATATGATATTTGGTCATCCAAAGTAAAAATAACAAAGTCAGAGGTCACCCAAAATTTGAGAAAACAGCATTCTTTTAAAATGAGGCCACCATTCACTGACTCAGCTGATCTAGAAATTAATTTATTAAACTAAATTAGTATTTGTACATGCTCTTATGGACACCGAAACTGCAACAGTGAACAAAATAGACGGAAATCAAGTCTTAACAAGCTTGCATTAGAGTGGGAAAAATTATAATGCAGAAAAAAACTAATTAAAATGTATAGCATGTCAAGTGGTGTTAAGAGCCAAGAAAAGAACTATGCAGGCCAGTGGATAGGTGGTACCCAGTTGGGTAGGGATGTGTGTGTCTGTGTGTGTGTGTGTGTACAGTTGTGGCTATGTGATCAGTGTTAGCCTTACTCAGAAAGTAAGACCTGGAAGACTTGAGAACTTCAAACATGGAGAGTTCATGGAGAAAAGTACTCCAGGGAAAAGGAAGAGTAAGTACAAATGCTCTAAAACAGGGGCTTGTCTGACATATTCCAGGAAGGGTAATGAGGTCAGTGCAGTTGGAGGGTAAGGGGAATATCAGATGAGATCAGGGAGATGAGTAGGGGCCAGATTGTATAGGAGCTTGAAGTCCTTATAAGGAATCCACTGTAGGAATCATCATAAGGACTTGCAGGCCTCTTTGACAATTTTCTCTCCTTCATCCCTGACATTCAATAAATCAATAAATTCTATAGATGTACTCCAGGAATGTCCACATAATTCCTTTGCTTCTCTGGCTTTCTACCATCACTGCACTAGATCAGCTTTCATCATTACTTGGTTGGACAATTTCAGTAGCCGTCATGCTGGGCAACCTGATTTTTCTGTCCTCCCCGTTGGCACTAGAGAAGTCTTCCTTAATCCATTTAAAACCACAAATCTCATCACATGAAAACTTAAAGACATTTTCATTGCAACACTATAAGCCCGAAGGCTAACATGGTATTCACAAACATAGTGGACAACCTTGTCTTAACTTTTCAGTTTTATCCCCAGTTGGTACATTCACCTTCAACCTCTCTATACCTACAACAATCCACTTATACTTAATTTGAATTAGATAATACCAGGCCTCAGTACTTTTGATCTCAAATAGTATTTTGCACTTCATTGTATTTCTTAGTAATCTTTAGGCATTGGACTCCATGTGTTGTCTGTGTTACAAATATGTTTTCTACATGTGGCTTTATGCTGCATATTCAACCTAATAGACTATTTCTGGGTATCTATGGAGGGCAAGAATGGTGAGATCACCAGGATACTCCTATTAGAACCATTAAACTGCTTGATAATATAGAATAATGAATGCGCACCTGTGATGACAGCAAATTTATAGGTAAATAACATATTTAAGAGTATGGGCCCTGGAGTCAGATTATTTGATATTGGGAAAGAGACTTAAATTCCTTTGTGTAAACTGAAATTAATAACAATGCCAAACTGGTTGGGTTATTACAAAGATTATCACAGTCCCTGTCACATCACATATTCTCAATAAATATTTGCTACAGTAGTCTTCCCTTATCCACAGGGAATACACTCCAAATCCCCTAGTGGATGCCTGAAACCATGGATAATACCAAACTTCGTGTGTAGTGTACTCCAATTTCTTTTCCTTCTTTACTTTAATGGAAAGAAGATCCGTTCTTATGATAGATCTTAGCAACCTCATCATACATTTTATTCCTTTCCTTATTAAATCAAGAACTTTATTGTTTTCACTTAAAGGAAGCATCTTACAGCTTCCCTTTGGCATGTCTGAATTACCTGCATTACTATTCTTGTCCTTTGAGATCACTATTGAGTAAAATAAGGGTTACTTGAACACAAGCACTGCAATACCATGAAAGTCGGTATGATAAGGCAGATGGCTACTAAGTGACCAACAGGCAGGTAGCATATACAGCTCAGATATTCTGGACAAACGGATGATTTACATCCAGGGTGGAACAGAGTGTGAGATTTCCTCAAACTACTCAGAATGGCACACAATTTAAAACTAGTAAGTTGTTTATTTCCGGAATTTTTTTTTAATGGAGTCTCACTCTGTCACCAGACTGGAATGCAGTGGTGCAATCTCAGCTCACTGCAATCTCCGCCTCTGGGGTTCAAGTGATTCTCCTGCCTCAGCCTCCCAGAATTTTTTGTTTTATATTTTCAGATCATAGTTGAACACGGGTAACAAACCACAGAAGGCAAAACAGGAGATAAATGAGGACTAATGGATACTGAATATTAGAAGCCAGGTTTACCATTAAGAATGTAGGGAATGAATTCACCCTGCTAAGATAGAGTCTTGTGAAGGCAAAACATATGGGGTCAAGTGAAAAGTGTTAGATGGTTCAGAGAAAGATGAATACTGTTTCTGTAATGAGAGACTCCCAGAATAGGTTTAGGCACAACATTGATTCACTTGATACACCCATGAGTTTATAAACTATTTGGGCAGTTTCAGGGCTTCTGGGCACCCAATTCAGAGGTGGCCATAGCATACTAAAGCGGGAACCGCATACCTGCCACATGAGATCCATTTTTGATATACTGGGAGAGTTCTTACTACTTAGAAACAAAGTTAGTCAAAGAAGAGAATTTATCTTGTGGGTTTAAAACCATAAAATGACATTTTGCACTATTTTATAATTCAATTCTATTCCAGTGTTTGTGCAGTCAAGATAATTACTTGCTATTATATATATTCCTGGAGCCTATTTCAAGGAATGATATATAATAGGACTCAATAAGTTTTTGCTCAATGAATTAGTGCTGAATCTTCACTTCCTCTTGGCAATCAATATTTTAATTACATTGGTGGCAGTTATGGTTAATTCATGAAGCACTAATGGGAAGCAAGCACATTCCACAGGAAGAAAATATAGAACAGAATGCAACAAATAGCACTATGGATACCATTAGGTAAATATATTAGTCTCTCTTCCCACCTTGCCCCATGGCCTGTGTAGTATAATCTAAACCCCATATGGCATATAACAGCAGTGCTAAACACCTTCTGTTAGTGTCATTTCTATTCATTTTACAAATCTTTTAGTAGTTGTTGAAGCTCAAAATCGTGTTGATAACTTTGACTCTCTATTAACCTTCCCTGTTACTTTAATCAACTTATCGCGTTAAAGTTATGAGTTAAAGTAACAATGATAAAGGAGGAAGTTCATGTTCTCAATGTGCTCAAGTTTTGCTGTGAGGAGAGACAAGTAAGCAGAAAATATAAATGCTTGAGAAATACATAGAGAACTCTGTAGATATAGGATATGAAACCTGGACTGGATCTTAAAGGATGAACCAGGCCAAATTACCTTCATAATACATCCTTCTGAAATATTTGGTGTCAATACTTTTTCCTGGCAATCTGTTTCAGATATTATTTTAAGACATGTTTTATTTATTGCTTTAATTATCTTCACAGATATATTACACCTCATGACACCTTTATGCTGCACTCCATGTTGTATGAAAATGGCATGAAGATGTGACAGGTGGAATAACCATCCATCTGGGTTTGATGGGAAAGTCCTGATCTACACCTGTTATCCAGTTTAATTAATAAGAATATCCTTTCCATTCACATAGTATTATGACTTAAGCAATAAATTATATGGTCACCCAAAAAAAGACCAACCAAGATGGTCTTAATGTTTTCTTAAGCTTGAACTTGACTAAGTTATAGACAGGCTTTACCCTGCCTCTTGGTCCCTGACTTCTCTCTTATCACTGACTCCCACCCTTAACTATAGCACCTTAGCCTAACCACAGCAGTTTCTCCCCTCTGTTTTCTTAGAACACTTATCATTGTAAATTCTGTCTCTGCCACTTTGAGATGTACATCTTTTGAAGGTTTTTTTGACAGTTTTACAAGCCAGTAGTGTCTTTCTCAAGGAAGCAGGAGCCAACCTGTTGAAATATAATTATCAAGGAAGATAGTACCTGTATTAGTCCATTATTACATTGCTATAAGGAATTACCTGAGACTGGATAATTTATGAAGAAAAGAGATTTAATTGACTTACAGTTCTGCAGGCTGTACACAAAACATGGCTGAGGTGGCCGCAGAAAACTTACAATCATGGCAGAAGGCAAAAGGAAGCAGGCACATCTTCACATGGCAGGGCAGGAGAGAGAGAGTGAAGTGGGAAGTGCTACACACTTTTAAACAACCAAATCTCTCATGAGAACTCACTCACTATCATGAAAACAGTAAAGAGGAAGTACGCATGCATCATTCAATCACTTCTCATCAGGGCCCCTCCTCTAACACTGGGGATTGCAATTCCACGTGAGATTTGGGTGTGGACACACAGCCAAATCATATCAGCATCTTGATGACCCAGTCTTTGTGGGAGGGTAGGTGTTAATTTCTTTTCAGTGGCCACTTCATTCCAAGTTGTAAAACTACCTCCTGTCATGAAGATATGAGAAAGTTGACTTTTCCTTGGGCAAACCCAAAATAATGGCCTAAGGTCCCTCCCACCCCAGCTCTTAAAATACCGCCTTCCTTTTGTTCCAGTGGAGTTCAGTTCTAGTCTCTCTTTTTTATAGCAATAGCCTTGAGTAAAATCTCCCTGGCTTGTTCCACTTTGTCCAGTGCACTTTTTGCTCTGATGAGACGATGTTATGTGAATGTGGAGGTAAAAATCAAAGTGAAAATTCTGGCATGTTCCATGAACTCCAGATTCATGTATCCAACTCTCCACTGAATATCTTCTTTTGGATATCTGAGAGGCTTCTCAAACTTAGCATATCTGATATATCACTCTGGAAGTTCACTAATCCATCCACTGCTATCACCAGATGCACAGAAGCAGTCCCCACTGACTGATTCCTTATGTCAATGAATGAAAATTTTATTGTTATGGTTGTTCAGGCAATAATTCTTGAAGTCATCCTTAACTTCTGTCCTTTTTCTCTTACATCTGATCTGCCAGAAAATCTCCCTGGGTTTAAACACAAAATATATCCAAGATATATTTTTCACCACATGAACACCCACCACCCTAGTTCAAGTCACCATTTTCTCTTATTTGGGCTATTAAAAAATTTATTCTTAACTTTATAACTTGCTTATAAACTTGATCTCCTCCCTCCACCACTCCCTATATAAAAATTGTCCAACAACAGAGTTCTTCTTAAATTTTATTTTAACCAACAACAGAATTATCCTTAAACGGAATCTTCTGTTCAAAACTTGTTTTGGCTTCCAATGTCAATCAGATTAAAAGTCAGAAACCTTCTAATGTCTCTATGGTAGATTGTATGATACAAACTGAAGCTTGGGGTACAATAATTCAAAGATGCAGCTTAAGATCTTTATTAAGACCTCAAAAAAACTAAAAAAGCTGCCTAATTTCCCTTTTTAGTATCATTATTGCTTTCAGGGGCTTGAAAGCTACAGCATTTTATGAAGTTGTTTCAATTCTCATCATTTTCTCATTTTAGTATTGGATAGTTCATTTTCTGCACAGTTTTGTTTCAATCCTCTAAAGAAGGGCATAGTTTTGTATATAGAAGATTGTACTGATTTTTTGTGTAATAGAGAAAATGCTTCATCATAGTCCATCTCATTCTTGATGCAAAGCACTTCTTCATTTTACATTGTCAGCTGACATACTCTCATGCCTCCACTGTGGCATGTTTGATTAAAATAAAGTCCTATTAAATGGTATTGCAATTATTTTTTTTTATTTATTTATTTTTGAGATGGAATCTCACTCTTGACACCCAGGATGGAGTGCATTGGCATGATCTCAGCTCACTGCAACCTCCGCCTTCCAGGTTCAAGCAATTCTCCTGCCTCAGCTCCCCGAGTAGCTGGGATTACAGGTGTGCGCCACCACACCCGGCTGATTTTTGTATTTTTGAAAGAGACGGGCTTTCACCATGTTAGCAGGATGGTCTCGAACTCCTGACCTCAGGTGATATGCCCACCTCAGCCTCCCAAAGTGCTGTGATTACAGGCATGAGCCACCGTACCCAGCCTGGTATTCCAGCTTTAATCACCCTCCAAGTCCCTCTTTCTCCACCTTCTCAACTCTATCACTTATGTCTAGAATAAAGACTTTCGAGCTGGAAAATGCGGGAGCTGAAGCTCTTCTCTGACTAATCACTGTGGATAAATGCTGGCAAGAGGCCTCTAACACTTCATGCAACTTGACTTTAAACAATAAAGACTAAATAGTGATTATAGGAAAGGTAGCAAGCAAACATTGTTCCTTTTCTTTATCTGGTACACCATAGACTCTTTAAACATAGCTCTATAGTTACTAGAGGAAATGGCACTAGTAACTTATATGTAGTTGGCTCAAGGGTTGAATGTATTTTTTTAAATAATAAAGGTTAAAATTAAACAAGTCATAAAGTTTACCAGAAGCTTTACTAACAGATTAATAACAGGTATTGTTAACAGGAATAAATGTGCTTGACAGATAATTATTTTTAGTGAAAAAGAAAAAGAAAATGAAAATATTCTGATTGAACTTGATAGTGAAAAGTCAATATCTTCAAAGCAGGTTGTTATAGTTTGCTCCTGAGCTGTGTCTTCCCCTCCTTTTCAGATATATCAATAAAAGTGAGATGAAGTACTGGAATGTCAATTCAGGAACGTCTTCTCAAGAATGACTGAGGTGTTTTGTGGGTAAGATCAAACTATGCAGGAAACAGAGTCCAGCAGGACAAACATGATCATTATAAAGCTGTCTTAAAACAGTACTTACATGAAGGAAAGGGCAATTTTGAGAATAGCATGCTGTCTAGTACACAGATTTACCTCCCAACATGTGCACATACGGAGATTGTAGTGGGAAAGGGAAGAGTGATGAATAAAGCATTGAGCTTCAAAGGTCAAATAAGTAGCATCACCAGTCATTAGTTAAGGTTATTCTGTCTCCTGGATATTAACTAACTTGGCATTGTCAACTTTCCATTTTTGCTTACTAGTGTAAGAGTGCTGAATATGAAACCGCATAGAGAGGTTTTCTTAGAAAACCAGAAATGGACTCTTCGTGTCTTAATGCTTGAAACTTACATTTTTAAAATCTGAGTTCCTTACTCAAGAAAGGATCCACAGACCTCTCAATAATTATCAAGGAACTGAAACTCATAAGATAATCTTAGCCAGACAATGAGACACTAGGTCTCTCATTCATCACAATTGCTTCCTTACCTCTCCTTATTTTTATTTTTCTAACTGATTGCCTGCTTCTTGTAGGCCACCTCCTCTTCCTTAGTCCCTCTCTGTGTTCCTGTTTTCCCACACATAGTTGTATTTCTTCTTTGCTCTTAAACCCCTAGTTTTAGTCAGTCAGGGAGATGGATATGAGACTGTTCTTTCGCATCTCAGCTGCAGCACCTGATTAAACCCTTCTTCAGGGGCAACATTTGTTGTGTCAGTGATTGGCTTTTTCACAACAAGCAGCAGGCGCTTGGTCAAACCTAAAATTTTTGTCACAAATAAGCCCTAATCTCTCCGGCTTCTATGGTTTTTGTTGAAAAGTATGCTCTTAGCCTGTCAGGGTTCTCTCTTTAGGTGACCTGCCCTTTCTCTCTAGATGCCTTAAATAGTTTTTCTTTCATGTTGACTTTGGGGAATCTGATGACTATATGTCTTGGGGTTTGTTGTCTTGTATAGTAACTCACAGGAGTTATCTGCATTTCTTAAGTTTGAATGTTGTTTTCTGTAGAGAGGCTGAAGAAATTTTCATGGACAATACCCTCAAATAAGTTTTCTAAGTTGCTTGCTTTTTCTACTTCTCCCTCAGGGATACAAATAAGTCTTAGATTTGGTCTCTTTACATAATCCCATATTTCTCAGTCATTTTATCCATTCTTTTTTTCTTTGTTTTTCTCTGAGTTGACTCAAAAAAAGTAGTCTTTGTGCTCTGAGATTCTTTTCTCAGCTTGATTTATTCTGATGATAATACTTGCAATTGTATTGTGAAATTCTTCTACTGAGATTTTCAGCTCTATCAGTTCAGTTTGGTTTCTTCTTGAAATGGCTATTTTATCTTTTATCTCTTGTATCATTTTATTGGAGTTTTTAGATTATTTGGATTGGGGTTCAATGTTGTTCTGAATCGCAATACTCTGTTCCACTCAGATTCAGAATTTTATGCCTGTCATTTCAGCCATTTCAGTCTAGTTAAAAAACTTTTCTGAGGTAATAGTTCAGTCATTTGCATGTAAATTCTTACATGCTGACTTTTTGAGTCGTCAGAGTTCTTGCTCTGTTTCTTTCTCATCTAGGTTGACTGATGTTCCTTGAATCTTTGAAGTTGTTATCCTTTGGATTAGGCTTTTTGCTTCTATATTTTTTCATTCCCTTAAGGGTTTGATTGTGGCATGAGGTAGTTTCACTAAACTCCCTTCATTTCTGGAATACTTCAAGGAGCCAATGCTCAGCTCGTCACTCGGGCTAAATACCACAGACCTCTAGGGGTTTAGTAGTAGGCCCCTGGATTTGTTTTCTTGCCACTTGAAACATGCTACACTAGAGGAGTCGAAGTGTTCCCCACTTCTGGCCACGACATTACAATTGGGTGTGCTGGCCAGTGGTTCATCAGTGCAGTGGCAGCAAGATTTGTGCAAAGGTGCATGTGCCAGCAGGAGTATTGGGAATGTGGGGTCCACACATGTAAATAGAGGTGAATCACCGGCTGGGGCAGGATGACAGCAGGGCATGGCAGGGTGTTCATGCATTGGCAACGGCTACGGCAGTGTCTATGTGTGTGTGCTTATGTTGGTGGTGGTGGGACAATGGGGTGCACAAATGTGTTGCTGGTGGGAGAAGGGAAGCCATCCTAACTCATTCTATGAAGTCAGTATCACCCTGATACCAAAGATAAGAGGGATACAATAAAAAGGAAAACTATAGACTGATATCCCTGATGAACATGGATGCAAAAATCCTTAACAAAATCCTAGCAAAGTGAATCCAACAGCACCTTAAAATGATAATATAACAACAATAAGTGGGTTTTACTCCAGGGATAAAGGAATGGTTCAATATATGCAAATAAATAAACATGATTCCTCTCATAAACAGAATTAAATGCAAAAATGACATAATAATCTCAATAGAGGAAGAAAAAACATCTCATAAAATGTAACATCCCCTTCATGATAAAAGCTCTCAACATATCAGGCATAGAACAAAATATCTTTAAAAATAATAAAATGCATATGACATATATGACAAACATATCCAACATCATACTAAATGATGAAAAGTTGTTGAGAGTAACCCCTCTAAGAACTGAAACAAAACAAGAATGCCCACTTTTACCACTTCTAGTCATCAAAGTACTGAAAGTCCTAGGCAGAGAAGTTAGGCAAGAGAAAGAAATAAAGGACATCTTAATTAAAAAAGAGGAAGTACAACTACCTCTTTTTTGCTGATGATATCGTTTTATACATGTATAAACCCTAAAGACACTTCCAACACAACTTAGATTTGTTAAATAAATTCAGTCAAGTTTTGGAATACAAAATCAATATACAAAATCAAGTGTCACGTCTTTACACCAATAACAATCAAGCTGAGAAACAAATCAAGAAAGAAATTCCTTTTATAATAACTACAAGAAAAACCTAGGAATATATTTAACCAAGGTGAAACATCTTTACAAGATGTTTCTTCTTGAAATGGCTATTTTATGTTTTATCTTTTGTATCATTTTATTGGATTTTTTAGATTGTTTGGATTGGAGTTCAATGTTCTTCTGAATCTCAGTACTCTTCGTTCCTATTCAGAACTACACTATAAAACATAAAAGAAATCATAGAAATCAATTGCTATTAATCAAAATAGCAACATCACTCTTCATAGAACTAGAAAAAGTAAACCTAAAATTTATATAAAACAAGAAAAGAGCCTGAATAGCCAAATCAATCCTGAGCAAAATGAACAAAGCTGGAGGAATTACATTCCCTTACTCAAAGTATACTACAAGACTATAGTAAAAACATTGGCATAAAAGTGCTGGTATAAAAATGGACACACAGATCACTGAAACAAAATAGAGAATCCAAAAATAAAGCCATGCATCTCCAGCCAGCTGATCTTTGGTAAAGCCAACAAAAACCATATACTGGGGGAAAGGATACACTTTTCGACAAATGGTGTTGGGAAAATTGGACTGCCATATGCGGAAGAATGAAACTGGACCCCTATCTCTCTTATACAAAAATCAGTTCAGAAATAATTAAATATTGAAATGTAAGACCTGAAAGTATAAAAATACTAGAAGAAAACTTAGGTTAAACTATTCTGGACATTGACCTAGGCAAATAACTTATGACTAAGAATTTAAAAACACAAGCAACAAAATCAAAAATTGGCAAATGGGAGTTACTTAAATTACAGAACTTTGGTACACTAAAGAAATAATCAACAGAGTGAACAAAGAACCACCAGAATGGAAAAAAACATATTTTCAAACTCTGCATATGACAGGGGACTGATATCCAGAATTTACAAGAACAACACGACAACAACAAAATAACCCCATTAAAGTAGACAAAGGACGTGAATAGATATTTTTTAAATAAGACATACAAATGACCAACAAACATGTGAAAAAGTCCTCAACATCACTAATTATCAGAGAAATTCAAGTTAAAACCACAATGAGATATTATTTTACACTAGTCAGAATGGCTATTACTAAAAAGTCAAGAAATAACAGATGTTGGTGAGAATGTGGAGAAAATGAAATGCTTATACACTGTTGGTGGGAATGTAAATTATTATAACCTTTATGGAAAACAGCATGAAGATTTCCCAATAAACTGAAATATGGAACTACCATTTGATCCAACAATCCCACTACTGCGTGTATACCCAAAGGAAAAGAAATCTTTATATCAAAAAGATACCTGCACTTGTATGTTTATTACAACACTGTTCATAATAGCAAAAATAAGAAATCGACCTAAGTGTCCATCAATGGGTGACTGGATAAAGAAAGTGTATATATGTGTGTGTGTGTGTGTATGTGTGTGTGTGTGTGTGTATGTGTAGATATGGGAATACTACTCTGCAATAAAAAATGAAATAATGTCCTTTGCAATAACATGGATGAATCTGGAGGCTAATATATTAAGTGAAACATCTCAGAAACAGACAAATACCACATGATCTCACGTAAAAGTTGAAGCTACATAATGTGAACATATGGACATAGAGTGCGATATAATAGTTATTGGA
Organism: Macaca fascicularis; assembly: GCF_037993035.2. Taxonomy (NCBI): domain Eukaryota; kingdom Metazoa; phylum Chordata; class Mammalia; order Primates; family Cercopithecidae; genus Macaca; species Macaca fascicularis. The sequence continues at coordinate 53,316,673 of NC_088390.1, forward strand.
GATCCCAAAGGATGGAAGGAGATGATGGATGATAAATTACTTTGTGGCTCTAATATACACTATTTTGGAAATGGTTATACTAAAAGCCCAGACTTCACCACTACAACATATTTCTATGTAACAAAGTCTCCTTAAATGTATACAAATTAAAAAACAAAAAAACCTTGAAACCATTATGCTACATAAAAGAAGCCATCATAAAAGACTGTAAATTGTTTGATTGCTTTTGTGTAAAATGTTTTGAATAGGCAAACCTGTAAAGACTGAAAGCAGATTAGTAATTACTTTGGCCTGGGTCCGGGAAAAGAGATTGGGGAGAAAAGTAATGACAGATAATGATTTTCTTTCTGGGGTGTTGATAGTTTTCTAAAGTCAGATTTTTGTGACATTTGCACAACTAAATGAGTACACTTATAAAACATAAAACACTTTAAATAAGTGTTTTTTATGTTATGTAAAGTTTATCTCAATAGAGTTTAAATGGTAGAGCTAGAATATAAACCCAATCTGTAGTCCTGAAATTGTGACTAATACACTCATCAATCTTTTTCTACTCACATATGGGAATTGTCACCATTAGTTGGTCACTATAAACTGCAAAAAACACAGTTTCCATATCTTCTCTTACATCTTGACTTCATCTAAATGGTATAGTTTGTCCAGTGTTCTACCAATCAAATCAAACTCTTCTCAGATTCACAATAGGAAACCCCACTGTCTCATTTTCTTTTGTGGAGACAACATCCTTTATCTTTGCGAAAGGAAACTTCTTCACTTAAGTTCCTTGGTTTACTCTCTTCTATCATTTTTTTTTTTAAAACAAAAAAACCTTTGCTCCATTATTGGATCTTCTCTAGAAATTCTTTTTCTTTCTATTGATTGTTTTCTTGCCCAAAATATTCTCAGGTGACCTTTATGCTTCAAAGAAAAACACAACAAATCAAGAATCATTTCTGTGCCCTTCCTTTCCTCCTCAACTATCACCTCATATTTTGTTGTATGGCTGATAAATTTCTTGTAAGAGGTCACTTGATATTTCCATTTCTCCAACTTCTACCTAGGCAAAACCCAAAATGTGTCATTACAATGTGGCTTTCACCCTTATTGCTTACCTATTCTGTAATTTTACCCTCTAGTTATTATTTTTCATTAATTTTTACTGAGATAAAATGTACATATATAATTTATCATCCTTACCATTTAAAAATGTACACTTCAATAGTTCTAATACATTTATATCATTTTTTTTCTTTTACCCCTTCAACCCTCCTCTAATTACTTTCTAATGGCAAAATCCAATAGACTTCCTAGACTCCAAAACCGGATGCAAAGTAGTCTTACAATGATACACATTTAGGCCTCGGTACCAAAATCCAAAGTCTACCACTCTCTGAATCTAAATTTTATTATTTTAATTGGTATAGAAAACAGTATTGAAAATATTGTTGTGTGTTAGAAACACTCATCAACCTTACAAAGTATTCAACATACACTGAAACATGTTTAACAATTTGAGTTAACACTTGTGAATCTCACAGAATGAAGAAACAAATTTCACCTAACTTAATATTTAAGTTATATTGATGTTGGCTTAAATAGAAAAACATATAAGATGAAGGAAATAATGCTATTTGAGGAAAAAGAAAATGATTTCTATAGGTTTCACTTATTTCAGCCTTTAATATGGTATATGATAAAGGATCTTTAACATACTAAATTACAGTATCAATTTAAGTTATAATAATAATTATTTTCCATTTCTTATTACAATCAAATTCTGGTTATCTTATTTTCACTTGAGCAAAGCATGGCTACTGTTCTTATGGGTTATTTGCATAAGTTTAAATATACTTGGATAGAGAGAAATTTCAGAGGTCTTACTATATTTTTCTAACAGTATAACGTCAAGGCTTTTAAAATTAATTTATACTAAAATATTGCATGAAGTCATTATCAAGTGGGAATAATTACTTCTAAAACTCAGTGATTCAGCAGAGGCTGTGGATGACATTTTAACAACTATATGCAAGGTTAATTTTTTAAAATATCCTACCCAGTATCCCCATTTGCATTCTTTATGAGATTAGAGATGTTTTGCTGGAGGTTAGAGGGTGAAGAAATGAGCTAAGGAGAAATCACAGTAAATTTAAGCTTCCTTTAGTTTGATCGTTGGTATCAACTCACTACTGGGGCAGTACTTTTTAAAATAATGGAAGGAGAATTTCATGCTCAATATAATTTCTTATACTCATTTCAAGTTAAGAGCCTGTTGTAAGAATAATTCTGGCACCTATAATCTTGACCTCCTGGTGTTAGTCCTGTGAACACATAGAAAAGGGTACTTTGCAGATATAATTAACTAATTACTTGACTTTAAAATTCAAATATTATCCTGGATTATTCATACGGGCTTAATATAAACATATGAATCCTTAAAAGATTTTACTTGGCTGGTAGCAGAAGGGAAATTGGACATTTGAAGGATAGAGATTCCAATTTTATCCCTATGTTTGTTTGCTTGAAAAATGAAAGGAGCCTCATTCCCACAATTTCAAGGAATTGGATTTTTTTCAATAACCTGAGTGATCATGAAAACAGAGTCTTCCCTATGACCTCCAGAGAGGGGGCCAGCCCATCCAACACCTTGATTTAGTTCTACAAGAGCTTGCACAGAGGTTCCAACTGTACTTACACTTCTAACAAATAGAAGTATGAAGTAACAAATGAATCTTGTTTTAAGCCACTAAGGTTGTGATAATTTGTTATGGTACCAATAGAAAAGCAACAGAGAGCCTTACCAATAATTTCATAATGATTTGACTAGCTTTGATGTGTTTGGCATTGGACGCATTTGACACTGAAAATGACAGAATGCAAGATTTGTAACTTGCAATCTGTTCATGAATTCATACATATGCTACCTTTCAGAGAGAGCTGAAAGACACCATTGCTGGAGTAAGTATTTTTTGTGTTTTATATCCCTGCATATGACAAAAAAAGTAATATGTCTTAGCTGAATATATAGCATGGTGTTATACTTATGCATAAAATATAAAACCAAACTATCTTTGATTGGAATATACTTGTGAATCCAGTCTCTCAATGGATAGCCTTTATGCTTCTCCTGAGAATGAACAAATTAAACTTAGTCTTCAATGTGTTGATTCTGCACATGTAGCCAATATAAAACAGCTGAGGTGAAAATAATTCTTCTACCCAGAAGTGATAGGGAAAGAATGTGAATGGTTTCGATTGTTTTTCAGTGTGATAAGCCCTAGTTATGTAACAGAAATATAGTCTTTGTCACTCTTTAAAAGATCATGTACTGTAGTTGAATCTTAATGGAAAATTCAGTGATGGTTTAAAAAGCTGTATAGCTACATTTTAGCTATAGTTTAATACCACTTTGTCAGAAGATTTCAGGATCGAAGTCAAAGGGAGAATTCAACCACAATTTTTACACTGTGAAAACTTAGTACCTGTCACACAGAAAAGTATATAACTATCTTGAACCTGCAGTAAAAATTGAGAGATTCAGGATCAAGGGAATTGAACGCAGGTAATCTATTCTCAGGAACACCTTATTCTATTTACTCATCCCCAATGACATCAATATAGCATTATACATTCAAATTATATTCTTTCATTCAGTAAAAATTTAGCTAGTACCTACTATGACAAAGAGCTCTGCCAGACAGTGGGGAAATAGTTAAATATTTGGAAAGGTTATGAGCACCACTCTTAAAAATAATTCTCTGTAGAAGGAAAGACATGCACAATATTAATTGAAATATAATGTGACATATGTTAAAATACAGGCAAGTATTAGATAACTGAGTAACAAAATAAAAGTTCTTAATATAATGTCTTGGGGAAAGGAAGTCTTCACAGATGAAGAATGCTTAGAGGATTTTTAAAGACAAGAAGAAATAGACAAAAAGTGCACAATTTCATACATGTATTTTAAGAAAGTATTTGGAGAAATAATGAACATGTTAGACTTTAATCAGACCATGAAAATACTTCCATTTTCTGCATACAATGGATTTTGGACCATATAGGCAGTGAAAATGTATAAATCAAAGGAATATAAGGCAAAATCTGTATTATAGAAATATAATGCTGACTGAATTTGGGGAAATGCAAGGATCCAAGAACAGCATTCCATTAGTTATTGTTGAGTGTGAAGTGATAATGGAATCATAAAATAAAAGGGTCCATTCAGAAAATGGTAATCAGCATGGAGGTGAAGACTTACACAGGCTCTGCCTTAACAAGGGTCAGTCACATGAGAAAGAAAGAGTAAACATTAAAGTACAAACTCAAGAACTTAGCTTTGAGAGAAGTATTTGTTCAGGAGAAGAAAAGAGGAAAAAAGAAATAATGCAACTATATGGATAAAGGAAATAAAAAATGTGTAGAACATTAAAAATGCAATGACTTGGAGGCGTGGTAGAGTGAATTTCGGAGTAGACAGCAAAGGGTAGGTCTTCACAGAGCTATTTCCTTTTAACATCAAAGAGAATGAAGATGGGGATAAATATCAGATATGGGATACATCATTAAAAATGCTTCATAGAACATACTGAGGGACTATGTTATAATAATTAACAGTCTATGTTCTACTACACAGATCTAAATGCCTATATTGTCTGATAGTAGAAGTGCTCAATTAACAGTTTATAGTTATTGTTAAAGTTAGCATCAGAGTGTTGAACAGAAAAAGAGATCTAAATAAAGGTAAATGGCCACTGGTGATGCCAATAAGCATGAATATAGGTTTACTCTTGTATTTTTTATTCTAAGGAAAATTGAAACCACAGAGTAAACTGTAATAAAGATATATTCCCATGTATGATGTAAATAACATTCTGGGAGGCATTTTATAGCAAACATTCTACCAAAAGTGTTTCCAAGGTAGTGACCATTTTCCCGATGAGAAAATAATGGTTGATGGTCTAATTTTAAAGTAACTGTTGTAGCAGTGGGTTTTGTTCTGATCTCCTAATGTTTTTTCTAATGAAATCTATGCATGTCTTAGTATGAAATATGGAATTGCATAAGCATGAGAATTAGAGTATCATTTATCATCTCAATTTCTATAAGTAAAATGTATCTTGTCAATTTCTGTGCCTGGTATTTCTATTATTTCTTGAACCACACAAATAATACTAGCAAAGTACCCCTTGAGAAAATCTAGATGATGGAGTAGACATTTCTATGATCTACTGGTCTAGAGGCAAAGATTTCAATACTATGTCAGAGGCTTTCAAGTATACTACAACCAGTCTGCTTACCTCTCAGTTGGCCTTGCTATTGAATACATAGAATAAAAACATGTGGACTAGTAACAATCATGTTTCTTCCGCTTGTAAAGTTGAAAATCAACTTTGTTCATGGTTTTTAGCATGTATTTATTATTTTATAAAATTTAAAAATTCTTTTGGTGGTGAAACACAACACTCTGACACTCAAATAGTTGACAGGCAGAAATCTTTGTTACTCTGTGTTCCAAACAAGAGAAGACTGCCACCAAGGGTCACACAGGTGATAGCACCCGAGGTTGGGATAACAGCAAGTTGTTATTGCGAGAGGCAATTCATGTATGGCAAGTGAGGAGAAGTTATCTAGGTTTCCCAAGATTCCCGTAAAATGAATAATGAGTAATTTCACAGACTCCAGGGCATAGGGCCTATCCTGTGGTACCTGGCCTTAGGGTAGTCAAGCTTGGTGCATAGTGGCCCCAGAATGCAAGAACCCAACAAAGAAAGTGCAACCAAATTTAAACAGTTGCTTAAGAAGGGGAATGAACCAGTCTCTAGCCAAAGCCTCAAATTCGGTCAAGGCGGCATTAAATAACAAATAATAATTATTATATAATTATTAAAGAATTAAAATTATTATATAATTATTAAAGAATTATATAAATTATTATATAATTATTTAATTATATAAAATTATATAATTATATAAAATTATTATATAATTGTTAAAAATTATATAAAATTAAAGCTATCTATTGAATATTCACAATAAGCTATGAAATGGGCACTATTGCTAATTTTGTGTTATAGTTATAAAAATAAGGTGCAGAGAGAATATGTAAATTACTCAGGGGTCACAGGAGTTGTAACTGACAGGGGTTAAGTTCAAAGCTTAATTATCTAGTGTCATATTTAATATACACTCTAGTGTGTAGATCTAAATGGAGCCCTCCTTGCTTCTGAGCTTCTAAGTCATCTTCCTCACTTGTGAATGTATTCTACAACCTGCCAAATCTTCAGGACCAGTACCAAGCTAAAACAGGAAGCAAAACTGAAGCAATCTTGTCTCCATATCCTGGGAAAATAGATTCAATAAAAAATCTGCATTTAATTGTATTTGCACTGTATCAACTTGCCCAGCTCTGATCATTACATTTTATTTTAGCCTGTAGTTCTGCATTTTTCACCCAGCTGACCTGTTTAATAGTGGGATGTTACAAAACAGGAATGAGCATAGTGTTATGGAATAGCATTGTAGGTTACAGTTAATTCCTCTTGTTAGGGGCCATGACTATTCACAAGAAGGTACCTTGGAGGAGTTACAGTAAGTTGAAAATGATTAAAAGATCCTCAGCTTTGGAAACAGAGTGCTCAAAGACAGACAAATAAAAGTCACTGATGTATTCAGAGAAAAGTTAACAAATAGGTCTGGTTATATGTCATACATTTGGGGTAGGGACAGTAGAAGAAACTTGACAGGCATATGGAAATGTTACACCATTGAAGACTTCATACCATGCCAAGGAATTTCAACTGTACACAGTTTTTGTTTTTTGTTGTTGTTGCTTGTTTTTTTGCACATTGTATTTTATACATTTAATTATACTTTAAAGCAAGCAGCAATAGAGTCACTTTTACACATTAGAAGTACTGCTCTGTCTATAATGCAAATGAGACACTGGGGTAGAGAGGGAGTAGAAGAAAAACCAATTGAGAGGCAGAGAAAAATGAAAACCTATATCGCACCAGTGGAAATGAAGAACAGGGCAAAGATTGACAGAAGGGGCCGGGCACGGTGGCTCAAGCCTGTAATCCCAGCACTTTGGGAGGCTGAGACGGGCGGATCACGAGGTCAGGAGATTGAGACCATCCTGGTTAACACGGTGAAACCTCGTCTCTACTAAAAAAAATACAAAAAACTAGCCGGGCGAGGTGGCGGGCGCCTGTAGTCCCAGCTACTCGGGAGGCTGAGGCAGGAGAATGGCGTAAACCCGGGAGGCGGAGCTTGCAGTGAGCTGAGATCCGGCCACTGCACTCCAGCCTGGGCGACAGAGCGAGACTCCGTCTCAAAAAAAAAAAAAAAAAAAAAAAAAAAAGATTGACAGAAGGAATAAAATCGGCTTTTAATGGAGAAACACAGTACAGCCTAAGACAAAAGATCAACTTGTTGGGGAACATCTGTGTTCATTAGAAGCCACATCAATTCTGATAACTGAAGGCAGATCTGCCTGGGTCACATTATGACGTGTGTGTTTTCTCTGTTATGAAATGTAGAGTTGTAGGTCTTCTAGCAACTGGTATACCTGGTTTGAATATCCATGTGTTCTTGAACTGTATCGCTGCAGTATGTATCCCCTGAGAACAAAAGGTTTGTGAGTGCAGTTGAAGTTAATATTTGAAAATATAAGTTATATTTACATCGAAATCACATTTTAGTGCAGCAGAATAAACTGAAATGTTTCTGCTACTCTTAGCAATAATGCTATATTTAGTCTTCATTTTGGAATTTTAAAGAGAAAAATATATTGTTAGCAAAAAGAAATTAAGTAGCTCTTGTCTGATATGTTCTTGGCAGTTTATTATTTTTTAATTCAAATTTTATTCTATGTTTGAAGATACTATGAACAACAGAAAGAAATGTAGAAAGATGTAGAGAGATTCAATATCCTTCTTCTCATTAGAAATTCCTTACTGATAAGATGGCTTTTCCATCAAAAATTATCATCATAAAAAGAGATGTAATAGAATCACTTTCTCTTTTCTTTTCCAAAAGTATTTCTGCTGTTCTTTCATGAAGCACTTCTCTGAGCCAAACCTTACAGCTGAAGATTGCATTTGTAGCCATTTGATATCTTAGCATCATGGGTCACTTAACTTATTACGCTGAGCTGTTTAATATTTACAATGGGCGTATTCAACATGGAAGAACCTATACTTTCCAGAAAAAAAAATGAGATTTCAGGTGTTGAGGCATGTGAAATAGGAGGAGAAGGATAAGGGAGAGACTACCACCAGTAGTCTTCTGATGATGAAGTCTTGAAGGTATTTGAGCTATACTTCCAGATGAAGTTTGTCTAACATTGGCCAGGTGCCTAGACTACACCATTAGTGCAGCAACTGTTTTAACTCACATTTGTTGAATTATTCTTAATTGTAATATTACCCTTTATAACTGCTGACGTCTTTTTCTTAAAACTCTATTTATCTGATTTAATATTGTAATATATTTTCTGGTTTAATTTTGTTTACATTTGCTATCCTGTCTATACGTCCTATTTTTGTTTAAGAATCCTATAAATGTGTGTCCAAGAAGTAACTCCTGCAAGTTGCATGTAGCTAGAATTTTAAAAGTCCAATTTAAGAGACTGTATTGCCACAAACTTACTCAGTTATCGTTTATTGCTGTTAATATGTTTAGATAAATAGATTTTTCTATTTTTTTTTTTGCTTTTTTTTAGTAGAATTTTCTGTACCCTCTGCTGTTTTCTACATGCTTTAAGTGAAAAATTGGTTATTATTTTACAGACAATATTGAATTAAATTTACAAATATATTTCAGTATTTTTTTAATTGTACTATCTTTTTGTTTGCACCAGACTTCTGTACTGTTGACTTTTCTTAATGTGGAAGCACCTCCTTTATTATTTATTTCAAGAAAGTCTGTGGGTGATAAACTCCCACTGGATTTTGCAGGTCTAATTGATTTTTTCCCTTACTTCCTCTTAAGTCTTGACTGATACGTTGACTATATAATGCCATAATGATGGTTATTTTCAATCAACATTCTGAAGCTACTAGTCTGTTCTTTTCTTGCTTATACTGTTGTTAATGAGAAGTCTGCTATTTGTCATCATCTATATATACAAAATTTGTCTTTTTACTTGCTAGTTCTTCAGATTTTATGTCTTTAGCCTTGATGTTCCATAGATTGTACTATAATGTGTATAGTTATAAATCTATTTTGATTTGTCTACTTGGCACTCAGTAAAACATGCCTGTTTTAATCTGTTGACTATTGTCTTTCTTATGTTCTGGAAAATTCTAAGTCATTATCACTTCTAATATTACTTCTCTTCCATTCTCTCTAGTATCTTCTTACTGAATGCCTAGTGAATAAATATTGGAGGCTGCTATTGAATTCTCTATAGCTTTGAACAACTTATCTTTTGAAGTATTCTGGTTGCATTATGGGTGAATTGCTCAGTACTGCTTTCCAGTCTCAGTGACTTCTAATAGATTCTGCTTATATATCAATTTTTTAAAAAAATTTTTGTTTGCTGATTAATCAGTATTCTTTATTAGTTTTGTTAATGCTATTCCTTCATATATGCCTTCAAGAAATTGAATATTCTTTTAAAATTTTTTTAGAAAGTTATTTTTGTCAGCTGCCTTTTGAATATGATTGTTTCTTGCTGTTTTATTAAGTTCTGATTTGCAGGATCATCTTAAATGGGATTTTTCTCCTCTTTCTCTCTCTGTATTATGCTAACTTACACTCATATTTCTCTTTCTGTTGGTTATGAAGTAAACTTTACACGAGCCATCAAGGTTGCTATAATAACACCTGGTCTCATAGAGTCAGCTCAGGGACCTCATTGAGAGGTAGAATGAAAACATTGTGAATCCAGTCACAGAGCCATCATGCAGCTGAGCTTAGGCTCTGGCTGGTGAGGTTATGGGGCTATGCCTTCTTCCTGGTGTCTCCTCAGAAAACAGCCTCATATAATATAAGCTATCATGTCAGCTGATGAATATCATTTGCACTTGTATTTTAGCCATCTTTTACCAGTTGGAGAGCTCTCATATATTCCTGACTTTAAAATGTGAGTTTGACTCTTGTCTCCTGTGTATAAGCACTAGTTATTCTCATATCCTTAAAAACAAAAAGAAAGAAAACTGCCTTCATGTGCCTACAGCTTTGAGGCCAAGTAGCCTTCCACTTTTAACACATTTTACTTCCATACCTTCTGCCCTATTTCCTCAAGATACAAATGAGAGGAAATAAGTCTCGAATTATTGGTGTTATTTTTTACTTCCAAACATCTAAGTTGAGGATTCTGGAACTCTTGTGTTATTATATCTAAAATAACTCTGTTATTTCTTGTATCAATAGACATTCCTAGATTTGGGCTCATGTCTTTTTATGCAAGCAAATGTCTCTTGACCTATTTCTGGCTCTTCTGACTATAATAAAGGATAGCGAGTGACTTCATTATATCTGAACTTTATATTTGGCCTGATGATTCCCAGCACAAAAACTCCTGAACTCTCTCTCTCTCTCTCTCTCTCTCTCTCTCTCTCACACACACACACACACACACACACACAGAGAGAGTTGACAATGAAAGAAAATAAATGTGAAAAAATAGAGGATTGTGGGATGGCTGAGGTCGAATAAGGAACGGTCATAACCATATGCTGTTTTGTTGTTGGCTGTGGCTCTGTGTGTGTGTCTTTTACTTGATAGCAATGCATACTTCCAGAAGTAACATTTCCTTTAATCAGGTCCAATACCTTGGAAGAGAGCCCATCAGAGAATAGTCGATGATTGAATTCCCACAGCTTTCAAAATACTATTTTTTCCCTCGCTGAGCTGTCAGCTGTCAAAGGCAGAAACTGTAGATTGCTAATGCATGGCTATAGTCTAAGTGGTAGGACATATTCCTTAGTCTTGAGGAAATTGAAAAAGAAATCCCAAGTTGCCCATAGCGTGCAGTGGTTTCATGTTCAAAAATCAAGAGGAATTTCCAAGTGGAAAATTTATAGCTGATAGAACGTTAGTAGAGTGACAGAAGATCATATGGAAAAACTATAAACAAATCTCAAGTGAAGGCCTAACCCAAGCCTATAGATTTTATATCTTGGGCTAAGGGGTCCAGGAGCATATTTCAAAGTTAACAAAAGGATACATAAAACCGTTTCTGTGGCAGCACAGGCTTCCTTTCCCAGGTCTATTTAAAGTGCTCTATTTCTGAAGGAAAGTAAAGGTCAATATTTAATTTCTCTCTCTCTCTCTCTCTCTCTCTCTCTCTCTCTCTCTCTCTCTGTCTTTATCTCCCTCTGTGTGTGTGTGTGCTTTAGTTTTGTTTTGTTTTAACTTTATATCAATTTTTTTGGATTTTTTCTTGGTTCCCCAAACTTTTTTCAATGTATTTGATTATTAAGTACTTTCCAGTTTATAGCAAAATTGAGCAGAATTTGTAGAGACTGCTCATATGCCCTCTGCCCCCAATATCCACAGCCTCCTTCACTATCAACATCCCATACAGCAGTGGAATATTTGTTACAATCAATGAACCTATATTGACATATCATTATCACTCAAAATCCATAGTTGACATTAGGGATGGCACTTGTACATTTCGTGGTTTTTGACAAATGTTTAATGACATATCCACAATTATAGTATCATACCAAATAATTTTACTGCTCTAGAAATCCTCTGAATTCTTCCTTTTCATCCATACCTGCCATCACCAATGCCTGACAACTATTGATCTTTTTACTGTCTCCACAGTTTTGCCTTTTCCAGAATGTTAAATAATTGGAATTATACAGTATATTGTCTTTTTGGATTAACTTATTTTACTTAGTAATATGCATTTGATATTCCTTCATATATTTTCATGGCTTAATAGTTCATTTTCTTTTAGCCCTGAATAATATTTTGTTGTCTGGATGTACTTGTCTATTTATTTATCCACAGTTTGTTTGTTCACCTACTGAAAGACGTCTTGGCTGATTCCAAATGTTGGCAATTATGAAAAAGCTGCCACAAACACTCATATGCGGGTTTTTGTGCGGACATATGTTTTCAGCGTTTTTGGGTAGATATCAAGGGCTTGAATGCTGGATCATATAATAAGAGTTTAGCTTTGTGAGAAACTGCCAAATGCTTTTCAAAACTGACAGTACCATTTTGCATTCCCACCGGTAACGAATGAGACTTCTTGTTGCTCCACATTCTTGCCAGTATTTGTTGTTGTCAGTGTTTTAGACTTGGGCTGTTGTATTAGGTGGTAGTAGTATGTCATTGTTGTTTTAATTTTCAATTATCTAAAGACATATGATGTTGAACATATTTTCATATGCTTATTTGCCATCTCTATGTTTTTCTTTGGTAAGGCACCTGTTCAGGTCTTTTGCATATTTTTAAATAAGGTTGTTAAATTTCTTATTGTTGAGTTTTAAAGATTATTTGTATATTTTATATAACAATCCTTTATCAGATATGTCTTTTCTAAATATTTTCTTCCAGTTTATGGCTTGTCTTATTTTTTTCACAGTGTCTTTTGCAGAGCAGATGTTTCTAATTGTAATGAAGCCCATATTATCAATTATTTCTTTCATGGATTGTACTTTGGTGTTGTATATAAAATATCATCACCATAATCAAGGGCCAAATCCCTTTTCTTCTGTTATCTTATGGAGTTTCATAGATTATCATTTTACATGTAAGTCTACTATTCATTTTGAGTTAATTTTTATGAAAGGTACACAGTCTATGTCCAGATTGTTTTTGCATACACGTGTCCAGTTGTTCCAGCACTATTTGTTGAAAGGACTATCTTTTATTCCTCATATTGCATTTGAACTTTCATCAAAGATTACCTGATTATATTTATGTAGCTCTATTTCTGTGCTCTCTGATCTGTTCCATGTATCCATTTGGCTTTTTTTTTTTTTTTTTATCAATACAAATTTGTCTTGATTACTATATCTTTACAGGAACTCTTGAAGTTAGATAGTGTCAGTACTCCAACTTGATTCATCTCTTTCAGTATTAGGTTGGCTATTCTGTGTCTTTTGCCTCTTCATATAACTTCTGGAGACTATGATGCGGATAGCATTTAATCTGTAGATCAAGTTGAGAAGAACTGACATGTTGACAAATTTGAGTCTTCCTATCTGTGAACATAGAATATGTCTTCATTCATTTGCTTCTTTTTGATTCATTTTATGAATTTTATCATTTCCCCATATAGATTTGTAGATATTTTGTTAGATTTGTACCTAAGTATTTTATTCTTTAGGTACTACTGTAAATGGTATTTTGTTTTAGTTTCAAATTTTATTTGTTTATCAATGGTATATAGAAAAATAATTGACTTTTGCATATTAACATTATATCCTGAAATCTTACTATAATTGCTTTTCATTTTCAAGACTTTTTGTCATCATTTTTCATTTTCTACATCAATAATCAAGTTAAATTTGAACATGAGAGTTTTGTTTCTTCCTTCCCAATCTGTATAACTTTTATTTTATTCTCCTTGTCTTATTGCACGAGCTAGGACTTTCAATACAATATTAAAAAGATGTTGCTAAGAGTGAACATTCTTGCCTTATTTCTAATCTTAGAAGGAAAGCCTCCAGTTTCTCAACAATAAGTATGATGTTAGCTGTAGGATTTTTGTAGATATTCTTTATCAAGTTACGAAAATGCTCCTCTATTCCTAGTGTGCTGATAGCTTTTATCACAAATAAATGTTGGATTTCTTTTCAAATGTTCAGTCTACATCTATTTATATGGTCATGTGATTTATCTTCCTTAGCCTGTTTATTCAATAGAATACATTAAGTTTCTAATGTAGGACCAACTTCACATATTCATATTTGGAAGAGATTCCACTTGGTCAGAATGTATTATTCTTTGTGTACATTGTTGGATTTGGTTTGCTAAAATTTTGTTGAGGGTTTTAACATCTATATTTATTAGATTTATTGCCTATGTTTTTCTTTTCCTGTAAGGTATTCATCTGGTGTTGATATTAGGACAATTCTGGACTCAAAATGAGTTACAAAGTATTTGTCTTCTGGAAGAGATTGTAGAGAATTGGTAATTTTTTCTTAAATGTTTGCTAGAATATACCATTGAACACATCTGGGCCCCCAATTTTTAAATACATTTAAATTTAAAAATCTTTTTTCACTTGATTTTAGTTAGCACCACCATCTAATGCTAATTTTTTTCTTGCATGTCACTTTGACTGAAAAGAACAAAAAAATAAACATTATATGACTCTAGAAGAGATTAGATTTAATATTAATAAGTATTGAAATACTTTTAGCTTTTAGCTAGGTACATAACTAGTGGATCACACTACTTATAAACTAAATCTCGAGTTTGATCCATTTTTGTGTTAACTAATTTTATTGTATTATATAATCTTAGTAGAATGCATGCTAATGGTGTATGTTGCTACATGTTAGAGCAACATAAAAATGTGTTAAGATTGATGAATACAAACCTCTAAGCACCAATGAAGACTCAGTTAAAAGCACACAACGTGTTTCGCAGTAGCATCTTCCTGCATGTAAAAGTCACAGATATGTTAAGTTTAAGTAACACCAAATTTCAAATAATTCTGGCTTGAGGAATCTTGTAGAGTCTCAGGTAAATAGGTTTTACTACATTGCTTCCATATAGCTGTGCTACATAAATCTAATCTTAATTTTATAATTATCATGTACATTCACTTCAGCAAAGTTTTTTCAGTTTCTATCATGACTAAGATACTGTTTCAGTTGCTGGAAGAAATACAAAGATATGCATGTTATTGATCTTTTCTACAAGAAGCTTTGGATCTAGTGAGGAGGTAAAATACAAATTAATAAATAAATTGAAAGAAAATTATGATAGGCATTTTAATAAACACCTGATAAAATACTGAAGACTCATAGGGGAATGAGAAATTAATTTAGATTGGAGATAATAGCCGAAGGTTTGCTTCAAGAAATAAAATTTAAAATGCTATATGTAATACATGAATTTCCTAATAGGAAATACCTGAAAACTTGAATATTATAATGTTTGAAGAGATATTTATTCAGGAGCCTCAAATACTGCTCGAGATTGATTTTCAAATTAAATCTGTCAACATGTGCTATGTTGTTAAGATGCAGAACAATACTTAAAATGATGACATTTTAATGCATTTTATGACATTATTAAACTTCCTTTGTATTTTCTGGGTTTGATCTTAATCTAGTCCAATCATCAAGAATACATTATTCTTATATGTCACATAATGAAGGTGATAAAGGGGAGAATAATAGAAATAGCAGTGAATAGTTACTAAGTGATTTATAGTTATATAGGTTTTAAACAGTATGCTAAGCACTATATATAAAATGTATATATGTTAATTCTACAACAATTCTAGGAAGCATATAATATTACTATCTGTTCTTTATGGATATGAAAACTTAAAGAAATATTACCTTGCCTACAGACAGGTAAGTTCTACTTTAAAAACTTTAATGTATGAATGCTGATCTCTGCATATAAAAATGAGTTTAAATAAATTAGTTGGACATCATGTCACATGCCTGTAGTCCTAGCTATTTGGCTGGTAGGATGATTGCTTAAGCATAGGAATTTCAGGTTTCAGTGAGCTATGATCGTGCCACCACATTACATCCTGAGTGACAGAGTGAGACCCTATCTCAAAAAATAAATGAATAAATAAATTAATGTAAATGAGCAGCAGTTGTTTTGTACCAAAAAATTTTTCAATTATAGGCACTATTTTACAACTAATTTTCCAGGCACTGAGGTGGGTGCTGGGTTAGGAAGAAAATTTTAAATAATTACTCTTTTCCGTAAGATGATTACTTTGTAAAAAATCTGAAAAATAATAACAGTGTGAAAATACAATAATATGAAATTATAAATAATAAAATTGTATAAATATTATAATGAAGTAGCACTTCCACTCTCTATAGTCTCATATAACTCTCTTTGGAGTTTGGATATTCCAGTCAAACTGATATGCCATTGATATTTATCAACAAAAAGTTGCATGGGAAATAACATATTAATCATTATATACTACTTGACAAAACAATACACAATATTTACATAATGAGAATTAATCCGTACACAAAAAAAAACTATTCTTGATACCTTCGTATATCAAATGGTAACAATATTTTCTACCATAAAATTTGGTTGTAAATATTAAACTTGATGATGTATATAATTTGCCTAACATAGTATTTAGCATATAGTAAATATTCAATGAATTATAGATATCAAAAGAAAGAATCACACAGAGAGATGAGAATATATTGCATTCATAATGTAAGAACATTATTACATCCCTTATAAGTTGGATTCCTAGTATTTTATTCTCTTTGAAGCAATTGTGAATGGAAGTTCATTCATGATTTGGCTCTCTGTTTGTCTGTTACTGGTGTATAAGAATGCTTGTGATTTTTGCACATTAATTTTGTATCCTGAGACTTTGCTGAAGTTGCTTATCAGCTTAAGGAGATTTTGGGCTGAGACAATGGGGTTTACTAAATATACAATCATGTCATCTGCAAAGAGGGACAATTTGACTTCTTCTTTTCCTAACTGAATACCCTTGATTTCTTTCTCTTGCCTGATTGCCCTAGCCAGAACTTCCAACACTATGTTGGATAGGAGTGGTGAGAGAGGGCATCCGTGTCTTGTGCCAGTTTTCAAAGGGATTTTTTCCAGTTTTTAAACCACTGCTCAGTGAAATCAAAGAGGACACAAACAAATGGAAGAACATACCATGCTCATGGATAGGAAGAATCAATATCGTGAAAATGGCCATACTGCCCAAGGTAATTTATAGATTCAATGCCATCCCCATCAAGCTACCAATGAGTTTCTTCACAGAATTGGAAAAAACTGCTTTAAAGTTCATATGGAACCAAAAAAGAGCCCGCATCTCCAAGACAATCCTAAGTCAAAAGAACAAAGCTGGAGGCATCACGCTACCTGACTTCAAACTATACTACAAGGCTACAGTAACCAAAACAGCATGGTACTGGTACCAAAACAGAGATATAGACCAATGGAACAGAACAGAGTCCTCAGAAATAATACCACACATCTACAGCCATCTGATCTTTGACAAACCTGAGAGAAACAAGAAATGGGGAAAGGATTCCCTATTTAATAAGTGGTGCTGGGAAAATTGGCTAGCCATAAGTAGAAAGCTGAAACTGGATCCTTTCCTTACTCCTTATACGAAAATTAATTCAAGATGGATTAGAGACTTAAATGTTAGACCTAATACCATAAAAATCCTAGAGGAAAACCTAGGTAGTACCATTCAGGACATAGGCATGGGCAAAGACTTCATGTCTAAAACACCAAAAGCAACGGCAGCAAAAGCCAAAATTGACAAATGGGATCTAATTAAACTAAAGAGCTTCTGCACAGCAAAAGAAACTACCATCAGAGTGAACAGGCAACCTACAGAATGGGAGAAAATTTTTGCAATCTACTCATCTGACAAAGGGCTAATATCCAGAACCTACAAAGAACTCAAACAAATTTACAAGAAAAAAACAAACAACCCCATCAAAAAGTGGGCAAAGGATATGAACAGACATTTCTCAAAAGAAGACATTCATACAGCCAACAGACACATGAAAAAATGCTCATCATCACTGGCCATCAGAGAAATGCAAATCAAAACCACAATGAGATACCATCTCACACCAGTTACAATGGTGATCATTAAAAAGTCAGGAAACAACAGGTGCTGGAGAGGATGTGGAGAAATAGGAACACTTTTACACTGTTGGTGGGATTGTAAACTAGTTCAACCATTATGGAAAACAGTATGGCGATTCCTCAAGGATCTAGAACTAGATGTACCATATGACCCAGCCATCCCATTACTGGGTATATACCCAAAGGATTATAAATCATGCTGCTATAAAGACACATGCACACGTATGTTTATTGTGGCACTATTCACAATAGCAAAGACTTGGAATCAACCCAAATGTCCATCAGTGACAGACTGGATTAAGAAAATGTGGCACATATACACCATGGAATACTATGCAGCCATAAAAAAGGATGAGTTTGTGTCCTTTGTAGGGACATGGATGCAGCTGGAAACCATCATTCTTCGCAAACTATCACAAGAACAGAAAACCAAACACCGCATGTTCTCACTCATAGGTGGGAACTGAACAATGAGATCACTTGGACTCAGGAAGGGGAACATCACACACCGGGGCCTATCATGGGGAGGGGGGAGGGGGGAGGGATTGCATTGGGAGTTATACCTGATGTAAATGACGAGTTGATGGGTGCTGACGAGTTGATGGGTGCAGCACAGCAACATGGCACAAGTATACATATGTAACAAACCTGCACGTTATGCACATGTACCCTAGAACTTAAAGTATAATAATAATAATAATAAAAAGAAAGAAGTAAGAAAAAGAAAAGTTTTCTAAAATCATTGATCTTATAAATGAGGCTTAAGATTTCTAATAAAACTCTTAGAATATCTCTGATGAATTAGAAGAGCAAATGTGAAAAGAAAAATGAAAATTGGGAGATAGAATACATGAAAATGAAGAAATCCAGTTAAGGACAATAGAATATAAAAAGTGGATATTCTCTGAAAATTAGTATATTCTGGAACTGAAGGATAGGAATCTTTATATTTATGGTTTCATAGAGGGTCCAGTACAATAAATGAAGAAAAGTAAAAGACTCACAATAATGCACATGAGAGCGAAATTTCACTACACCTGGGTTAGGTACTAACAGATTCCAGAAAAAAGACAAAAAAGGCAAAAGCTCAGAATGGCATCACATTTCTGAACAGAAACACTGGGACCTAAAAGACAATGGAACAATTGCTTCAAAATTCAGAAGGACAGAAGTTTCTAAATTATAATTATTGACCAAATATATTGTCAATACATTATATAAAAAGAACAAAAACACTTTGAATATTAGTCAAAAATTTTGCCTCCCACGCACCCTTAATTAAAACATACTATAAAAAAGTGAGGGAATAAACTAAGAAAGAGACAAACACGGGGTCTAAGAAACAGGTGGCTTCACACAGAAAAGCTGTCAAGAGAAAAGTGTGGTTGGTAATAAAAATAATCCATGGTATGCATTTATGTAGCCATGACCTAGAGAACCCCCCTTTAAATTGGAGCAAAAGTATAGGCTACTCTGGGGTCTGGGTATCTCTGAGATATCCAGAAGGGTGGGGAATAAAAATATATGTATGTAAACATGGATACGAGAAATTTCCAGAAGTATTTGAATATTTGGAGTACTCTCCAAATTATTTCCTAATAATTTAAATTTTATTTGAATATTTTGAAAATAATGCTGTGTTTGGAAGATACTATTTAAAGATTTAGAAAAATATTAATCTTTCCATAAAAACTCAGACAAAAATAAAATAAGCAAATATAAAATCTAGCAAGAGCAAAATGTATAGGAAAAGAAACTTTACTGATACAGTAGGTGGGAAGGGAAGTGCTGGGAGGAGAAGAGCAGGTGCCTGGCGAGGGCTGCATCCCTGGGCCTGTGCCCACGGACCTAGGTGAGGACAAGCACTCCTGCCTTCCTGCCAAATGTTGAATTTTCCAAGACCACCCTGGCCTGCTATGCCCCCAACGTGTACCTATAAAAATCCTGAGACCCTAGCAGACACAGACACAAGCGACTGAACGTCAAGAGGAACATATCACCGGAAGAGCACACTGACCCGCACGGGCAGGCCACTGACTGGTGGAACTACACGGAGTTTGGCCAGCGCAGTGGGAGGAGAGCTCCGTCGCTGAGCTGCCTGATGCCAGGAGAAAACCACTTTCCCACTCCATCTCCCTTCTGGCTCCCCTATCTGCTGAGAGCTACTGCCACTCAATAAAACCTTGCTCCCATTCTCCAAGGCCACTTGTGATTTGATTCTTCCAGTACACCAAGGCAAGAAACCCCATGATACAGAAAGCCCTCTGTCCTTGCAATAAGGCATGGGGTCTAATTTGCTAACACAGCTGCCTGCTGACAGCTAAACAGAAAGAGCACACTGTAACACATGCCCACTGGGGCTTCAGCTGGAAACATTCACCCTTAGATACTGCCATGGGGTCGGAGCCCGAAGACATGCCCGTATGCAATTACGTTAAACTTTTTCTACTTGTTGAGTAAGTTTAATGTATTTCCACGAAACAGTAATTATTCAGCAAGTTCACCTGATGAAGTTGTTATATGAGACTCTGTTCAATTTTTCCCGAATGTTATCTGTAATGATGACGTCAGAGAAAGAGAACCCAGCACAATTGGGACTTTACCATGCCAGCTGATCATCTAAGCTTTCCTTACAATGGAACGCATTCCTGCTACATATTAGAATTCACTTGGGCCCTAAAAGAGTGAATGATTTGAATAGTTCAGCCCTGAATTCAAAGAATTCAGTGCAGTTTTACTCTCACCTGAAACATCCATGAATAATCAGAATCTATGAAGTAAAAGGTGCAAATTTGGGTATCATTTATGTGAGTAAAGGGCTTAAGTTTTGATATAGTTATTGTGGAGAGTGACCCTCCCAAATTTTCAAGAATAGAAAACAAGATTCAGCAGAAATGCCCCGGCCCCACTGAGGTAGATGATTATTTGTCTATGCTTGCTTTATCCCTAACTTTCTCTCAATATGAGACCTTGGGAAAGTCAATCTAAAATCAAACTAAGTCTTTGTTTTAACAATACAATCAAACCAACTTTAAAAAAAAAAAAATCTGTAATGCGAAAGAGCTGGTCTGTATTTTAATTATTCCATCCAATGATAGGAATGCTATTCATCAGTAAGTCATTGTATACAATGCTGAGAGTTGGAAGTAAAGTTTCATAAGATAAATTCCTGCTCACAAGCACTTTGATGTCTTTATAGATAAAATATATATTCTTACAATAAGCACGAGACAATCTGCCTGCCTGCAAACTTCATATTGACTACAATACGTTCTTTCAGGTTAGAAGTCATACTGCTATTATAACTGATGATATAATTTTAGTTCCCAAATCAGTGTTTCTCAGGGCTTTGGGGAGTTTAATGAATGCCATCTGATATTTTTCTTCTTGTGCTGAATGTTTCAGATCAGATTTCCTGCCATAGTATTTTGATTATTTCTGTTTTGAAGCTTCACTCTCCAAATTGCTTTTTGGGGCTGGGATCTGCAAGAAGATAAAAGTATGGTTTGTAATCTCACAGAGTGATTCAGGGATTAGAGCCCTGGCGTCGAGTGCCTTGCTTATATACTGCTTAGATTGCCATATGAAACTCTGTTCAAAATATTTGCAGTGTCATCTGTGATGATAACACTGGATAACAGAAAACCATCCTTTTGAACTTTGAAATGTCAGCTGTTCTATGTTGCTTTTCCTCTAACTTTAAATTTTTAGTACAGGGTTCTTAGCACAGATGAATATCAATGTCACTCAGGAAGTTTTCATGATGTCAAAGCCTTACCCTTACAGATTCAGTTGGTGTTGAATATGTCCAAAGCATTCTTTTTTCTTCTTAAGATTTCCAGGTGGTTTTCATGTGCAGTAAAGATTGAGATTCACTGTTTTAGTAATAGAGAAAGAGTAGGGTAAGTGAGTAAGTTATTGGAAAGTATACAACACATCTGTAATCCAGAATTCTTTGAAAACCTTGTCTAAGACTTGCTAAATAAAAAATATCCAATAATATAAAGAGTAGAAAAGGAGGTGTTCAAGAGAATGTGGGTTAATAGTGCTAAGGATTTGGAGCCAAGTAGGATGGAGAATGGAGAGTTTGCGTGAATTTCTTTAGAATCTGAAATTTTTCCGGAGCATAGATATTATATGCAAAATTTCTACATGAAGCTATCCATAACAGGGCTTGAACAAAATTAGGTTTATTTAAAGGTACTCCTGATATTTTGCAGTGCACCTTATCATGGCACTTAGTGTGAGTATGATTTAACTAAGGGCTTGTGTACCAGTGCTAATTTGCTTGCTCAGTCCCTTAATAATAACAGAAGTCAAAACTTTGGAATGCTCCCTCTGTTGGTACGACAAAACTCAAATACTGATGAATTTGTTTTACTTTTCTAATGTAGAGCATATTATTCAGAGTGGCAATACTCTGTTCAGAGCTGGCTGACCCTGATTCTGGCCTGAGTCCTTTTTACTTTATCAGAGAGCTGTCAGTGGTTCAAAGAAGGTAAAATCGTCTTTATAGGACACTATCTTTTCCTAATGTTCCCCTTCTGGATTATTCTTTCCCTATGTGTTTAATTTTGTTATCTTTGTCCTCCCAACGTGTATGACTTTTCCTATCTCTTTGTTTCTGGATCTGCCACAACTTTGAAGATTTCTAACAGAAGAGTCACAAATTCAGCATTGGAGACTTAGGAACTGTGTAAAGTTGAAGCAGGAGTTTAGATTGAGGCAAATCCCTTATGAGCAGTCAAGAATGCCATTTATTTCTAATTCTTGTTTCTCTAAACCCACAGGAAATAAATATGAGTAATATAACAGAGGATAGAGCTCCAAATTCTAAATGGTGGTTC
Organism: Macaca fascicularis; assembly: GCF_037993035.2. Classification (NCBI taxonomy): domain Eukaryota; kingdom Metazoa; phylum Chordata; class Mammalia; order Primates; family Cercopithecidae; genus Macaca; species Macaca fascicularis. Next base: position 53,339,283 of record NC_088390.1, read on the forward strand.
CCGGATGTGGGAAGTTACCATGTCTTTTCCCACCTGATGGCATTAGTCATTATAATTTGTATCTGAGGCAGAATTGAGGGTGAACTTCTTCTTTTATTTTATTTTTTGCTTGTTGGAAAGGGAAGAAATCAATATCATGAAAATGGCCATACTGCCCAAGGTAATTTATAGATTCAATGCCATCCCCATCAAGCTACCAATGAGTTTCTTCACAGAATTGGAAAAAACTGCTTTAAAGTTCATATGGAACCAAAAAAGAGCCCGCATCTCCAAGACAATCCTAAGTCAAAAGAACAAAGCTGGAGGCATCACGCTACCTGACTTCAAACTATACTACAAGGCTACAGTAACCAAAACAGCATGGTACTGGTACCAAAACAGAGATATAGACCAATGGAACAGAACAGAGTCCTCAGAAATAATACCACACATCTACAGCCATCTGATCTTTGACAAACCTGAGAGAAACAAGAAATGGGGAAAGGATTCCCTATTTAATAAATGGTGCTGGGAAAATTGGCTAGCCATAAGTAGAAAGCTGAAACTGGATCCTTTCCTTACTCCTTATACGAAAATTAATTCAAGATGGATTAGAGACTTAAATGTTAGACCTAATACCATAAAAATCCTAGAGGAAAACCTAGGTAGTACCATTCAGGACATAGGCATGGGCAAAGACTTCACGTCTAAAACACCAAAAGCAACGGCAGCAAAAGCCAAAATTGACAAATGGGATCTCATTAAACTAAAGAGCTTCTGCACAGCAAAAGAAACTACCATCAGAGTGAACAGGCAACCTACAGAATGGGAGAAAATTTTTGCAATCTACTCATCTGACAAAGGGCTAATATCCAGAACCTACAAAGAACTCAAACAAATTTACAAGAAAAAAACAAACAACCCCATCAAAAAGTGGGCAAAGGATATGAACAGACATTTCTCAAAAGAAGACATTCATACAGCCAACAGACACATGAAAAAATGCTCATCATCACTGGCCATCAGAGAAATGCAAATCAAAACCACAGTGAGATACCATCTCACACCAGTTACAATGGCGATCAGTAAAAAGTCAGGAAACAACAGGTGCTGGAGAGGATGTGGAGAAATAGGAACGCTTTTACACTGTTGGTGGGATTGTAAACTAGTTCAACCATTATGGAAAACAGTATGGCGATTCCTCAAGGATCTAGAACTAGATGTACCATATGACCCAGCCATCCCATTACTGGGTATATACCCAAAGGATTATAAATTATGCTGCTATAAAGACACATGCACACGTATGTTTATTGCAGCACTATTCACAATAGCAAAGACTTGGAATCAACCCAAATGTCCATCAGTGACAGACTGGATTAAGAAAATGTGGCACATATACACCATGGAATACTATGCAGCCATAAAAAAGGATGAGTTTGTGTCCTTTGTAGGGACATGGATGCAGCTGGAAACCATCATTCTTCGCAAACTATCACAAGAACAGAAAACCAAACACCGCATGTTCTCACTCATAGGTGGGAACTGAACAATGAGATCACTTGGACTCAGGAAGGGGAACATCACACACCGGGGCCTATCATGGGGAGGGGGGAGGGGGGAGGGATTGCATTGGGAGTTATACCTGATGTAAATGACGAGTTGATGGGTGCAGCACACCAACATGGCACAAGTATACATATGTAACAAACCTGCACGTTATGCACATGTACCCTACAACTTAAAGTATAATAATAATAAATTAATTAAAAAAAAAAAAAAAGAAAGGGAAGAGAGAAGCCCTCCGGAGTCCATGTTCCCCACAGAAAGACTATAGCTAAAGTGAAAATCCTGCTCGTAGTATACTTAATTTATACATATTGTAAAGACTACTTCCTTCTGCTGCTAATTATTGCGTGGTCCATTGATGTTGTGAGCCTGGGAACAGCCTCACTCCTGGCCAGTCACTTAGAGACACATAGCCTGGAGAAATACAAATCTCCATCCAGCTCTGTAGAGTAATGAAACTGTCTGAAGAGTCACGAACTGAGGACTCGTCCATACACAGTTGTTAAAATGAATTTTAACTTACTTTCTGATTTATCATATCACTTAATGTTTTCTTCTTTCAGTTCAGTTTTCTGTAAGATTTTAAATGAATTATTTTGTTTTACAATTGGGTTAATACACTATGAACATTTTCCTGAATTTTTCCTTCTTTTGGTGTATCTGTAATTTTATTTTTATTTTTTAAACAAATATTTCTAGAAGCTGGAGCATTGTCCTGAAGTCCTGAAGGACATCTAATCTTCTTTTTGATGACTCGGCTGTCCTGAACAATATGAGATACTATAGTGACTGTAATCCTAAAACCTCTCTGAACTAGTCCCTGAGCATGCAGGGCACTTCAGGATTATATATCCCCAGGTATTTAGAGGTCTCCAGTCTTTGTCAATGTCAGCTTTGCATTATTTGACATTTCAATTACTTTACAGCCTTTTCTTCCCACAGTATCTTATGTTCAAGTATATTTTTGACGTTTTTAGCTTTGAGATATAATTGACAAATTAAAATCGTGTGTATATAATTGACAAATTAAAATTGTTTTCATATATATACATTGTAAAATCATCATTATAATAAAGTTAATTAAGATATTGATTATATCCTATGATTGGCATTTTTTTGTAGTAAGGGCACTTCAGATGTACCCAAAAAACATTTTTAATTATAATCAAATTTATGTGTATTAGATTTCCAGAACTTACTCATTTTGCATCACTAAAACTTTGTTTGCTTTGACCAACATCTCACTTCCCTCTTCCCCCAGCTCCTGGCAAACACCATTCTCTTTTCTTCCTTTTGGAGTTTGACTTTCTCAAGTTCCCCATATAAATGAGATAATGAAGTATTTGTCTTTCTGTGCCTGGCTTATTTCACTTAGCAAGATATTCTGCAGGTTCATCCATGCTGCTCTGTTGCAAACAGCAGGATTTTCCTGTTTTTGTGTCTGAAAATATTTCATCTTATATTAAATATATACCATTTTATGGGTCTTATGGTTATAGGTCTTATGTTTAAGTCTGTTAAGTCTGTAATTCCTTTTGACTTAATTTTTGTATATGGAGTGACAAAAGGGTCTAATTTAATTCTTCAGTTTATATGGATAGCTGGTTTTCTGAGCATCTGTTATCAAAGATCCTACGTGTTCCTCATTGTGTTTTTGTCATCCTTATCAAAGATCACTTGACTGTGTTTTCTTTATCAATTCATCTGTTGATTGGCATTAAGAATGTTTCTATGCCTTGGCTATTGTGATTAATGCTGCAATGAACATTTGGGTGCAAATATATCTGGAACATACTGACTTCATGTCCTTTGGATATGTACTCAGAAAGAGGAATGCTGGGTCATATGGTAGTTATATTTTTAATTTCTTTGGAAACTTCCATACTAGTTTCCCTAATGACTGTGCTAATTTACATTCTCACCAACAGTTTGTTACTTCTAATAGATTTTTGTGGAATATTTGGGATTCTCTATGTATAAGATTATCTCAATTGCAAATAGAGATAATTTTATCTCTTTTTTTTTTATTTGGAAGCTTGTTACATCTTTTTCTTACCTGTTTGTTCTTGCCCATACGTCCATTACTATGTTGAGTAGAAATAGTGAGAGTAAGCATCTTTGTCTCGTACTAGATCTTGAAACATTTTCTGTTGTTCCCCATCAATAATGATGGTAGTGGCGAATATTGTTAGCATATAATTATTTATAATATTTATTTTAAATCATTTTTATTTCTGAGGCATCTACTATAATGTTTCCACTTTCATTTCTGATTTTAATTATTTGAGTCTTGAGTCTTTTAGGTTTTTTATTTTAGTTTGCCTGTTGTTTTGGGATAGAAAGTTCTATATATGTCTGTTAGATGCATCTGGTCTAAAGTGCAGTTGAAGACCAGTATTAACGTATTAATTTTTTGTGTGGTTGATCTATCTGTTGTTGAAAGTGCAATATACAATTCTCCTACTATTAGAGTATTTCTCCCTGATTCTTCCTTCATGTCCATTAATATTTGCTTTATATATTTAGCTGTTGCAATGTTGGGTGCCTTAAATTGCTATGTTTTTCTGATGAATTTACCCCTTTATCATTAAATAATGACCATTTTGTCTCTTGTAACAGTTTTTGTCTTGAAGTCTATTTTATCTTATGTAAATATAGCCACCCCTGCTCTCTTTCAGTTACTTATTGCATGAAATATTTTCTTCATTCTTTCAGATATAATCTATGTATGTCCTTAAAGCTTAAAGGGGTCTCTTGCTAGCAGAAAAGAGTTGATTATTTAAAAAATCTACTCAGTCTCCTTTTGTCTTTTGATTGGAGCATTTAATTCACTTATATTCAAGATTATCATTGATAGGTAAGAAATTCCACTTGACATTTTGCTAATTGTTTTCTGGTTGGTTTATAGATCATTTTTTCCTTTCTTGTATTCTTGTAGTCTATCTTTGTAATTTGGTGATTTTCTGCAGTGTCAAGCATTAATTTGCTTCTCTTTCTGTTTTGTGTGTCTGCTGTAGTTTTTACTTTCTGGTTGTCACAGGGGCTTACATAAAATACCTTAGAATTAGGATAGACAACTTTGAACTGATAATAACTTAAATTTTGCTCATATAAAAATGCTCTAGAATTTTACCCTCCCTCACAATTTGTACATTCTGATCTTGTATATTTCTTAAAAACTTACTGTATCTATAGTTATTTTTGATCATTTTAAGTATTACCCTTCATAGTAAGGATTTGAATGATTTACACACCAACATTACAGTAATGATATATTAATTTGACTATCAGTTTACTTCTACCACTTAGTTTTATAGTTTAATTTGTTTTATTTTCCTTTCATTTCTGGTTAAAACATTCCCCTAAGCATTTCTCGCAAGGCCAGTCCAGTGGTGATGAATTCCCTCAGTTTTTGCTCATCTGGAAAAGCCTTAACTTTTCCATCAATTCGAAAGGGTAGCTTTGCTAACTATAGTGTTCTTGGCTGACACTTTTTCTTTTCTTCATTTTAAATAATTATATTCCCTTTCTCTTCTGGCCTGCAATGTTTCTGCTGAGAAATCTGTGGATATTCTTTTTTTTTTTTCCTCATGTGTGATTTAATGCTTTTTTATTACAGCTTCTAGAATTAACTGTCTTCAAAATTTTTCCTGTTTGATCATGTTGTATCTCAGGAGAATCCTTTTGGTTTTGAATCTAATTGAGATCTACGAGCTTCCTAAATCTAGGTGTTTATATCTTTCCCAAGATTTGGAAATGTTTCAGTTATTGTTTTATTAACTAGGTTTTCAGCACATTGTTTGAAATCTTTTTCCTCTGTCATCCCTATACTGTGAATATTTGTTTGCTTTATGGTAACCTGTAAGTCCCATAGGCTTTCTTCATTGTTTCTTCTTATTTTTACCTCTAACTGTAATACTTCGTAAAACTTGCCTTTAATTTCAGAAATTTTTTCTTCTGCTTGGTGTTTAAGTTCTCATTTAATTCATTGAACTCTTCAGTTCCAATATTTCTTTTTTTAATGATATCTCTTTATAGATTTTTTTTATTCAGATGATGAATTATTTTTCAGATTTCACTGAATTAGTTTTTCATATTCTCTTCTATGTCATTGCTTTCTGGGTATCTTTTTTAAAATTTCTTTTCAGGCATTCCATAAATATTCTTTTTGGGAATCTGTTACTGGAAGCTTATCGTGTTCTTTGAGAGCATCATATTTCCTGTTGATTTCTTGTGTCCCCACATTGATGCCTGTTTCTCTGGTAAAACAGTTGCTTTTTCCAATTTTATGGAGTACCTTTTGTAGCAAGAGATATTCTTCCTGCAGACGGTTCTGACGGTGTCAGTTGGGAACAGTGCATTGGCTTTGGTTCTAGTTGGACTCCAGAGCACGGCTTCTGTGAAGTTTCTTCAGTTGTAATGTTGGTCTTTCATATTTGGAACTACTTCAGTGGTCTGGGCTGAAGGAGTCTGTGATGCTTGGTTTTGGTGGAGGGAGGGGCATATATCTGGTTTATGGGCCAGACACAGGCAGGCTGAATGGCAATGCCTTCAGGGAGGTGCAGTCATCACTGTACTTGTTGTCAGGCCCACCACTCATGTGGCCGGGCAGTCTCTCTGGTGGAAAGGGCCAATGCCAGACTGGCTGTCAGGCCAAGTACAGGAACACATAGGCACAGTAGACTGGTTAGCTATGTGGTGGTTTTTTCAGTACGTGAGACTGCCACTGTGTTGGTTGTCATGCTTGATGTGTGTGCACATGGGTGTGGTGGTTTGTCTGCAAGTTCAGCAGCTTCCCCACTGTCCAGTTACACCAGTTTTCTGTGGTGTTTCTCTATGGATTTTGATGGAGTGGTGTCTCAGTTTTTTCATCAGTCCTAGGTTCCATGTTATTTGTTGTAACATAAATGAACTTGGAGGATATCATATTAAGTAAAATAAGCCAGACACATAAAGAGAAATACCACATGATAACACTCACATTTGGAATCTAAAAACAAAATATGTTGATATTATAACTAGCGTGTGGAGGATAGAGAGAGGTTGGCCAATGCATACAAAGTACATCATAATGGGAGGAATAAGTTCTGGTGTTCTATTGCACAGTGGGATACATATGGTTAAGAGTAAGGTATTACATATTACAAAATAGCCAAAGGAGGGGCATTTGAATATTCTCAACACAAAAAAAGTTAAAAGCATGAGGAGATGGATATGGTAATTACCCTGATTTTATCATTATGCAACATATTTATTGAAATATTATATTGTACACCATAAATATGTACAATTATAATGTGCCAATTAAAACATATTTTGAATTATTTGTCAGGCATTTCAAAGATCTTTAATTCTTTGGAACTTGTTTTCTAGAGACATTCTTTTTCCTTTGGTGGTATTATGCTTTTAGATTTCTTATATCCTTGTGCACTTATCTGTGCACTTGAAAGAGGAGTCACTTCTTCCTCACTTTATGGACTGGCTTTGGTGAGAAAATATCTTGCCTATAGGTAGATGCAAGGGTGCTGGCTAAGAGAGGTGTATAGCAACATCTGGTCCAGGGTTTAGATACACATGTTAGCAGGTAGTGCCAGGGCTCCATCTGAGGATAAAGATTATAGTGGTATAGTGGTGGCTTTGGCTCTGGTAGGTGGTACAATGGATGGTCTGGCTGGTTGGCGGACATATCATCATGGGCTCTGGACAGTTGTCAGCTGGGTTCAGCTTTCACAAAGACTGCAGGGCCCTCTGTTGTGGCATGTGTGTGTGTCCATGAGATAGCAAGGGCTTTTTAGGTTCTCAGCATTGAAGGCTATTGCAATTTTTCTACCCTTCTTTTTCTCCATGTAGAGAAATTGCATTTAAGGATGAACTGAGGGTATAAGGCAATGCAGGTAAAATGCTTCCTGCCGTTTTCTATGCCGCCATTCTTGTTTTGTTCTTCCACTGGGTTGTTGCAGCTTTATTTGTACTATGGAGCTCCTCCAGAGCTATTTTAATTTCTGATCAGTTGTTAAAATTGTTGGGTTTGGGACAGGGAAATGAGCAAGGACTTTTTAGCCTTCCATCTTGCTGATGTCACTCATCAAGCCAATTTTAGAAATGCAGGTATTACCAAACTCCATTGTTTAACTTAACGAAAGTCCACATAATACAAACAGTGTTTTTAAGTTTGAAGGTAAATGAAACACTCTTATGGAGATTGTTATGTTAAGTGAAATAAGCCAGGCACAGAAAGACAAACATCCCTTTCTCACTTATTTGTAGAATCTAAAAATCAAAACAATTTAACTCATGAACATAGACAGTAGGAGGATGGTTTCCAGAGGCTGAGAAGGGTTGTGGGAGGTTGGAGAGGGTGGTGGGGATGGCTAATAGGTACAAAAAAAAATAGAAAGAATGAATAAGACTTACTATTTGGTAGCACAACAGGGTGACTATAGTCAATAATAACTTCCTTGGAATATTTAAAATAACTTAGAGAATGTAATTGGATTTTTTTTCTATTTGCTATTAACAATTTTTGTAACTTTGAGTAAGCTGATTAATATTGGTAGTCATTCTTTTATTTGAATATTAGTATTATTAAATAAAATATTTTATTTAGAATATCTAGCACAGACATCATCATAGGACAAGAACTGAATAATGAGAGATATTGCTATTACTACAGAAAATATTAAGAGTGTGAATTCAAGGGTGGTTGGGGGGTGGCTCTTGACTGAAAATTTATTAGAAGATACTTGCTGAGATGACAGTACTGTTCTATGCCTTGATCTAATCATTTTGGAAATACTTTACACCTTGACTTAAGTCATTTGTATTATTGAAAGTTAATTATATGGTGTACTTATGATTTATGCATCTTACTATGTGTTTCCCTGTGGGTTCTGATAGTCTGGTATCTCAGTTGTTTCATCAGTTCTAGGTTCCACGTCATTTGTTGTAACATAAATAAAACTGGAGGACATCATATTAAGTAAAATAAGCTATACACAAAAAGAGAAATACCACATGATAGCACTCACATGTGGAATCTAAAGAAAAAAGTTGATATTACATAAGTAGAGGGTGGAGGATAGAGAGAAGTTGGTCAATGGGTACAAAGTTACAATGTAATGAGAGGAATAAGTTCGAGTGTTCTGTTGCACAGTGGGATAAATACAGTTAAGAGTAAGGTAAATACGTAAAATTAAATATGTAAAGTAAGTATGTAAAATGTGTGCTTTTTGAAAGCACTGTATTATTTCTTCATTGCTTTGACTTCAGAATCTTCCTAAACATTGATGTGATTATCTTAATAAAACTGATATATATTAGTGGAATGTATAAAAACAAACCAGTGCAGTTAGAATATTTGCCTATATTTGTGAGTGAGAAATAGCGGTTTTAAAAATTATAACATGTAGTGTGCTTTGATTATAAAGTTTTATATTTTAATTGTATAAAATCTGCCAAATGAAAATTTTAAGGCCCACAACAAAAAATAACTCATAATGTTATCATCTAAAAATAGTATTTTGTTAAATAAACTTTTTGCACCTATGCACATATATTCATATATATCTCCCATATATTTTAATAATATATGTCATACTTGCATAACTCACTATTTTTATTTAACAATGTACTATATTCTCTGCATTTTAGATATGTTTACATTATTTTTAATGTCTGCAAATTTCATAGTATGAGCATATAACTTATAAATAATATCTTATTCTGGCATTTAGAGGGTTTGTTTTTGATTTGATTTAATTATAGTCATGCTGCAGGAAACTTTTTCTTTAAAATATTGAGCACATCTACCTGGAAGTACAATTGCTGGGATAAAATATATGTACAATTTAAAAATTTTGATAGCTATACCCAAATTACCCTTCGAGAAACTTGCGGTTATTTATATTCCTGTCTAAAGTGAATCAGAAGCCATTTCTCCACATGCTTGTCAATGCTGAATACTAAAAAGACTAAGCTTTGCCAAAGGAATAGGCAGAATACATTTGTTCATATCATGTTGGTTGGTAATGGTGTTAAAATATATTTCACCTTCTTTCATTACTACATATACTTCTGCCTACTTTATCAGCCACAGTCTTCATGTTATTATAACTGAGTTGCTTGAGCTAGTTACATATTTAAGGTTTCAGGATTTTACCTGGACAACAGTACTATATAATAAATACCATTGCACTAGGATTTTTGATCAAAGGACAACAAGTCGTTAAAATTCCACATGAGATCATATTCTTATATTCCCATAATTCCCCTGCATCACAAATTAGGAGAGAACTCTCTAATAAGAATAGTGTATTTTTTTTCTCCTTCAGTGAATACAAGGTGTCAAATCTCCACAAACTCTGGGGTATTCTTTATTGGAAAATGTAGTCATTCTCCCATCAGCTCTGTTGGGGAACAAATGGTGAGACCTAAACATAGCAAACAGTCTTCCTTTCATTGTCTTCTTTCTATTATTCTGGAGATTAGTAGCAACCATTGAGCTATAGACAAAGCCATAATGTACTAAACGTAGTAAAATACTGCCTTAAACATAGGTGGTTTTGGAATTTGGACGCAGAAGTGGGGAAGAAAAGGAAAAGAAAGGGTGGCCCCTAGAATTTGTTGGGTCCCACTAAGTATAATTTGTAGAATCCCCTGACTATGTGAACACTTTTATAAGCAATGTATTATAAAATTCATGGATCATGTAAAGTATAGGGATTTATTGGCAAAGAGGCAGCAAAATAGAGAATACATGGGCGTGTACTCATTTGTTTACTCTCTTATTAGTCAGTACCTGTGAAGAATCTTGGTATTTTCCAAGCAACCCCTTTTCATGTTTTGGTCCAGAAACCATCTCTTTATTTTCTTTATGTTTAGCTGCACAGTTTCTGCCTTATTTCTAATCTCCTATCACCAGAAAGGTAGCAACATTATTTCTCATGCAATATTATTGCTTACAATGACATGGTTCTTTGGAATTCGTATTGAAACAATACAGATCTCCTTGCCTCTGCAGCTCCTAGTATCATTTGTTTAATGTTGGTTACACAGTCATGATGCTGTATTATTCATTTTCCCAAATCCACTGGCTGGCAGTGGATTTCTCAAGGTTGTTCTTGTGCTTTGATGTGATCGTCAAAGCAAGTTTACCCAAAGTATGTAGCAAAATGTGAACAATAATCAATTTTCTTGTCATGTTAAATTTATCACTGGGAATTATACAGCGTAAATATAAAAACATATCTTTTCTTGAACTCTTTAGACCATGACTATTGGATTCCTAGAGTGATTTCTGTTAATGTTGACAGCACCTTTACCTCCTACACTTGCATGGAGATAGAAAAGGGACTTGAAGACAGAGCGAGAAAAGCACTTTATTCATGAAAACATTCATGCAAAGAACGTCTGTCTCTCTACTCATCATAAAATAAGGCCAGCTCTGGAGAGAACAATGTCACCACATTGACGAAACACCAGTGAAGGCAACAGAAGAGCCCCTTTTGTTGCAGTGCAATGGTTTAAAGATCCCTTGAAGGAGATAAGGAGGACTGCTAGACAGTGGGTGCAGAGCTAACAATGTGCGTAGAGTGTCAGACCTGGATTTAACCATGAGAGGCACATGGGGTTAAGGCATCTGCTCCAATGCCTGCCACAATGGGGTGCCGTAGATTCAGGCAGCACCATGGTTAGAAAATAAACCAGTGAGAACCAGCACATGCTGGTTCTACCAGCACATGTAGATTATGCCAAAGGCTAGCGGTGAACCATCCCATTGAAAGAGTTGACATATGAGATTTCTTTTAAACATCTTTTTGAATCTGTTTTCCCTTGAAGTTTAGAGTATGAGAAGCTACATACATTTCAGGTTTCTAGTTAACATGAAGGATTGGGGTTATTTTAGATGTCTTTCCTGAATTTGTACAACTAAACATGCTATTCTTTACAATTGCTATTTCTTCTCTATTGAATTGACTACCCATTTCCTAGTTTCACAACCATTATGCTTTATCTAGGAATACTTTATGGGTCAGGGGGCAAGTAAGCTTTGGTCACTTTGCTAGGGCTTAAGATCTCTAATTACACTATATTTACTTTAAATTGAATTTTTTGTTGACTTTTAAATTCAGAAAAACAGAATCCCACATCTCTTAGGATGCAAATGACAAAAATTATCATAATTATTTAACTTCTATGAAATAGGTTTTTTTACCATGTAGAAGCCCTCTTTTCTTACTGTTTATCCAATCTTAACGCTCTTTTCAATGGTCTGTCCAAATCTTTCTGTTGCCTTGAGTTTTCTTTTTCTTTTTTTTTCTTGCTTCTCTAAATTCACACAAGTCTTGATCATTTAAAATTTCGAATGGTTTTCTAAGCACAGCTTAACCAGAAACTGGACACACGCCGGTTTGTGCGTGTATGTTTAGAAGAATGGTTATTTAATCGATCATACCATCCTGAGTCTTGAAGCCTTGGACTAGAATCATGGCTATAACATTAACTAGCTATGGGACTCTGGGCAAGTTACACAACTTTACATTGCTGCATTATTTCATCTGTAAAATAAATTCCTTTTCAAGTTTGTTTTATGGCTTATGTCATATACATATAATGTAAAGTGCCTCATTCTGATAAGTGCTCAGTTTATTTCTAACTTTTCCTCTCCTGGTTGTTGATTATGTTTTGACAAAATAAAGTATTTTTTTTTTTAAAACAAGTGGTATTGGCTACGCTTCAAGCATCTTGTAAAATTAAGTGTCATATGTTTATCACAATGCAAAACTTGGTCCAGAGAGAGGTGGGGCTTAGTTTATAAAAAGTATTGCTAAATAAGGTTTGTCATGTTAAATCAGGCTTATTTTCCTGCCTTGCCTTTTTGCTTTAGTGATTTTTCCCCATCTATACATATTGCAGTTTGTTGTATTTTTAAGAAAATATTCAAACTTTGTCTGCACTCTTCTAGCTCTGTTAAAGACTAAGCTTGTTATTATAATATTGTTTTGATGACTTCTAAGGAAGCATAATTAAATATTACTAACCTAGTATTCGATGTTAATTGTTTTTCCTTTAACTAGATGCTACTCAGTTCCCCAACACAACCAAAGAGTATTTGGGTGAAAAACAAATATGATTAATTGGAAGTAGTAAATATCTATATTTATTTATTTTCGGGAATTCATTGTGATACTACTCATAGGAGTTAACCAGTCATGAAGTTTGACTTTCTAAGAGCTGAAATATCCAAGTGGCCAATTCATGCAATAATTATGGTTTTATGCTAAACTATTTGTTCTAATTCCAGCTGTGATGATTATGTATTCTGTTGCTCAAGGGCACATTTCCTTGCTTACAGAAGAGAAAGGTTCTATTTTGAAACTGTGCAGCAGTGGCACACAGCTAAATCTCCTTTGTTACTGTCTAGAAAGTTTAGTCTTTAAATATTTTACCTCAGTCACAAAAGACAATTCCCCAGTGGAGAAATTAGAAATCACAAAATATTCTGAATGCCCCTGGAAATTATTTTATTTTCTCATATGTGAGATAGCTGGTTGAGGTTGTTGATGAAACCATGCCTATAATAGTTTAGTAAATACTCTTATTATTCATTTGGTATTGTCGTACATTCTTTATAAAACACAACATTTTAAAAAAAGTAATATTATTGAGCGGAAAATTATAAAACAAATGACAGATAAAGAGATAATATCTATCCTACAAAAAGGTTCTTACAAACTGTTAATAGGTGAAAGATGTAAAAGAAAAATGATCAAAGAATGGAAATAGGTAATTGACAGAAAATAAAAACTAAATGATCAGCACAAAAAATAATGTGGTTGAATTCAGTATTGATCAGGGGCTTACAAATTAAAGTAACCATGAGATAGTACTTTTACCTAACAGAATGGTAAAATTTTAAAGAAGAATGATAAGAACTGTTGCTGACACAGATATGAAAATAGAGTATACTTCCATGAATTTCTTCTGGATATATAAATGTTTATCTCAGTTTTAGCAACACTAACTAAAATTAAAAATACCTTTAACTTCAGTAATTCCACTCTTGGGAATCTATCCCAAAGAGATAGAAGTCTTAGTCAAATGTTTTAAACATAGCCACATTTATTAAGGCAATGTCTATAGTGTATCCTTAGGTAAAGCAGATAATTATCAATAGGAGAATGGCTAAGTGTACTATGTGCACCTACAAAATGAAATATTATGTGATCACTTAAAAATAGAATTATATCAGTTGAAACAACAATTTTCATTATCATTGAATAAGCAATATAAAACACAATTGTTCGTAAAAATAATTTCTACAATAAACATGCATATTTACACAGATATTTTGACCTAACTATGAGTATTTGCAAAATGTATCATTTTATACCATACTTATATACGATTAAACTGGGAACAGCATATGGAAGAAAACAAAGATGAGCACCAGGTTTTTAAAATGGGTACCAGTGACTTGTAGTGGAAAGTGGAAGTGGGTAGAGGAGAAGAAAAGAGGAAAGCGAGAGGTAAGTAAAGAAAACACTATAGCAATAAAATAGAAAGAATGTGTACTATAATGCCAATACTATATAGGTGATAAGGCACATACCGGTGCATATATGTTTCTAAATATTAGAAAAACATGTTAACCAATATGTAATAACTTAGGGTGTATATGATATATTATGGAGATAATAAAAACAAATAGCTCAAAATTCAAGATATTAACTCTGTCTTGAGAGAGGTATAATTTTGAGTAGGATTAAGAGGTGGGGAGTACAAAGAAAAACACCTAAGGTCTCCAAAGCTATTACTAATGTTATAAGATTATTAATTTCTATATTTTATATATAAATGCTATATATTGGCTTATATATGTAAAATACAACATAATATTAGCATACATTTTACATGCAATATAAAAATAGCCAACTAAATGATGATGTGTATAACAGATAAATTTTTATATAGGTACAAAGAAAAACAAACTTAAAACATTAAAACACACACACACACACATATATATAGAGTCAGAAATTACATGTATTGTAGGTTTCTAGTTAACGTGCAATGCATGAAGACAGAAGGGTTGTGCATTAGTCTATCAAGGCTTTAAACACTGAATGAAGCTTCAGAATGAGGCCGACTGAGGTTTAGTGATCCAGCAGGTGAAATTTTGTTGGGTTTTTTTGCCTTTGTACACCTTTCCATTGTATTATCTCCTTTGTATAGCATTACTCTGATTTCTGTTGCAATTTGAAAAAAAAAAAATTACTTCATGGAAGAACATCAAAAAAGGAAACTTGGCCAGACGCGGTGGCTCACGTCTGTAATCCCAGCATGCTGGGAGGCTGAAGCGGGCGGATCACGAGGTCAGGAGATCGAGACCATCCTGGCTAACACGGTGAAACCCCGTCTCTACTAAAAAATACAAAAAATTAGCCGGGCGCGGTGGCGGGCGCCTGTAGTCCCAGCTACTCGGGGGGCTGAAGCAGGAGAATGGCGTGAACCCAGGAGGCAGAGCTTGCAGTGAGCTGAGATCTGGCCACTGCACTCCAGCCTGGGCGACAGAGTGAGACTCCGTCTCAAAAAAAACAAAAACAAAAACAAAAAAAACGAAAAAAAAACCAAGGTAATCTATGCCAATAAGTTGGATAGTTAGGGGAAATAGACAATTCCCTAGAAAATTATAACTCCCAAAACCTACTCAAGGAGAATAGAAAATATAAATAATACTATGATTTAAAAAATATTAAATGCATAGTAAAAACTTTTTCTAAAAATCAGTAGGCCAAACTAATTAGTTATTCCCATCAAGATAAAGGAACTAATAATTCTTGGCTTGCATAATGTATTACAAAAAGAAAATAGAAGGCCAGGTCTCTAATTCCTGGTATGAGGCTGGTATAATCTTGTTATAAAGATTGGTCTAGGGCATTACTAACAAAGAAAATTGTATGTAATTTTCATTTATCAACATAGGAGAAAATCATGAATAAAATAATAGCGCTCTAAATCAAGGAATGAAAAAATGATCTAACATTAATGATTTGACGTAATACATCTATTAATGTTATTTACCACATGAACAGATTAAGGAAAAATACTACATAATTATTTCAAAAAGATGTAGAAAAACATGTATTACAATTCAACAGTCACACAAGATAAAAGACAAAACCTTTAATAAAGTAGAAAATAAGGAAATTCCCTTAGAATGACATGTCAGAACTAGTTGTTGACAAGATGTGGATGCCTACTATCGCTGTTTTTACTGAATATTGTACTTAGGGCCCTTATCAGAGAAAATAAGACAAGACATTGGACTACAATAATAAGGGCTGGAAATGAGAAAAACACACTTGTTTTTCTTTGCAGATGACATGAATGTCTGTAGAGAAAATTAAAGAAAACAAGTAATCTGTTGAAACTTATAGAAGAACATTCAGCAGTTGTTAGAGACAGCACAATATACAGAAATTAATAGTATTCTTAAAAAAGCAGTACCATAATGAATGATAATGCTAAAAAAAGATAACATGCACAATATCATCACAAATTGTAAGGCTATCAGGCCTATAATTAAAACAAAAAAGACACTGTCATGAAGAAAATTAAAAATCTTTATTGCAAGGTCTACAGGCAGATGGAAGTAAATGTGAAAACAGATCACATTCTTGAATGAGAAAACAACATTGCAATAGTTTTAATTCTATTTTAAAATGTATAATTATTATTGCCAATAGCACCCCATTGTACTATCATAAATGTGAAGAAAATATTTAGAAAAATGTGTATGTATTTTGAACGGTTATAGTAGCACTGATAAGGTTATTATTATCTTGCTTGGATAGATAAGGAAATTGAAGCAAAAAGTAACTTGTTGAAGATCACAGAGCTAGAAAATATTGAAACCCAGATTTAATTCAGGCAGTTTCAGAGTCTGTATTATATTACTTCTAAATAGAAGAAATACTATTTAAAATTTGAAAAAGAAACTCACTTTCCTCTATGCGTAAATGATAAACATTAAATACAACATTGTTTTACCTAAACATTTGTATATGCAATCTTCCAAAAGATTTCACAGTGTATTTCTGATTTATGCTAATTAAAACATCTTTCACTTTTATAAATTGAGTAAACACAGAGAGTTCTTGAGTTGGAAATGATTTTACAAATTCCTCTTACAATACACTTCCACTCAAACTAATGTTTGCTTCTGTGGTCTCTGTGATATAAACCATTTACGACTCAAAGAGTTTCAGTGCAAGAGGAACTGTCCACCTGTGTTCAGCGTCATCTTTGTATTCCAATCATTTCTGGAAACGAATATCTACTTTTGACTAGCCTTTCAAACACCAAACAAACAGGTAAAAACCAGCTTCTGGCAATAGCCCTGGTCTCAGATTGTTTATTTATCTTACCCTTTAGTCTTTCATCTCTTTTCCTTTACTCTTTGAACTCCTGATTTGCTGCCTCAACTCCTGATATCTGCCTGGAGCCTAATCTGGAAAGGTGCTGGACACTTCAGAATTCCAACGGATAACTAATGTCTACGTGGCAATCTTGAGCTAATTACAAGCTGCTCACGTTATGTGTTTCTAAACCACCTTTCCTCAGGTTGTTAAAATATATATTATGCTTATCAGGCACTAAATCATGAAGATCACTCTTTCCTGACTGTGCCCTACTTTTCCAGGGACCTTCCAATTCACACCAGCTGAGAAGAGTTCTTTCTTCATGCCCTGGCCACCTCAGTAAGTGTGGATGGCTTCTTCCTCCCTCAACAACAAAATTGATAGTATTAGAGGAGAGGTCCTGTTACACTGTTGTCACACATTGAGTG
This sequence comes from Macaca fascicularis, assembly GCF_037993035.2. Classification (NCBI taxonomy): domain Eukaryota; kingdom Metazoa; phylum Chordata; class Mammalia; order Primates; family Cercopithecidae; genus Macaca; species Macaca fascicularis. Next base: position 53,356,681 of record NC_088390.1, read on the forward strand.
TGTTGTCAGTTTTATCCTTACATTGTATTGGTTTGTTTATCGTGTCCAATTACCCTCTTTTAAGCCAGATCTATTTCATGCCCTTCCTAATCAATTGAATCTTTTTTTTTTTTTTTTTTTTGACACAAAATCTCACTCTGTCACCCAGGCTAGAGTGCAGTGGTGGAATCTTGGTTCACTGCAACCTCTTCTGCCTCCCAGGCTCAAGTGATTCTCCCACTTCAACCTTCTAAGTAGCTGGAATTACAGGCACCCAACACCATGCCCGGCTAATTTTCTGTATTTTTACTAGAGACAGGGTTTCACCATGTTGGCCAGGCTGGTCTCCAACTCCTGACCTCAGGTGATCCACCTGCCTCAGCCTCCCAAAGTGCTGAGGTTACAGGCATGAGCCGCCATGCTCGACCCCAGTTGAATCTTTTTTAAGAAACACAATGTGAATAGTGCATTGATGAACAACCTAGGAAGTGCTTATCAATGGATTAAAAAAAATGTGATACATATACACCATGAAATACTACACAGCCATAAAGAATAGAAAACTCATGCTCCGTATGGATGCAGCTGGAAGCCATCATCCTAAGTAAATTAATGCAGAAACAGAAAATCAAATGCTACGTGTTCTCACTTGTAAATGGGAGCTAAACATTGAGCACACATGAACATAAACATGGGAATAATAGACACTGTGGATTGCTAGAGAGGGAGAAAAGCAGGGAGGCCATGGATGGAAAACTTAGCTATTAGGTACTGTGCTCACTACCTAATTGATAGGATTCACACTCCAAACCTCTGTATCACATAATAGTTCCATGTAACAAACCTGCACGTGTACCTCTGTATCTAAAATAAAAGTTGAAATTTCAAAAAAAAAAAATTGAAAAAAAAAAAACCACAATGAAGCACTTTATTCTAAGTTCTTTGAAATGGTTGCTTAAATTAGCACTAGATGATAAACGTTGAGATCCCTGATGGGCACCATATGTTTTAAGTATTCCCTATACCTACGCAGCATCTGTGAATTTGATACACATGCCTCCCGTGTTCCCTCATGTCAGTGATAAGCAAGTTTACTAGAATGCAAATCAAACACTCACTGAGGGTAATTGCTTAACCTGCTCATTGGTAATGTCATTTCTTCTATTCATTTATTCATACATTCATTTATTCATTCAGTATACAGTTCTTGAAAGCCAATTATGTAAGAGAGATTGTGTTATGCGGTAGGAACATAAAGAAATAGAAGATAAGTTTCATTTCTCCAAGGAATTCACAAGTGATAGGATGCAAACAAATGAACAAAATATTATTATAGAGGGATAAAGAGCAGCGTGGAGAGTATAAAAGAGACATTTCTTGAAAGAAGAGATTGCTCTGTTTTCTCTTTTCAGCAACATAATGCCTGACACAAAGAAAGTACTAGATGCATATTTTATGAATGAACATCTATTCATAATAAATGCTATCCATAATAAATAATATATCATTTGATTAGGGCATTTTCTTTTTCACTATAAAATTTAAAGCCTCCATATATTTTAGCAATGCCATGAAAACATTTCTACCAGCTCTGGTGAGGTGTATACCATCCTTTTGCCAAATACTGCTGTAGTAATATCATAAACTATGGTCCAGTAAACCAAATTCAGTTTTTCAACACCATCTGTGTGCTCTAGGTATTTACGTTCAATTTCCTCCTTTCTTTTCCAAAGTCACAACATTTCACTGGAAAAAGTCATCAAACACCACCTGTGTCCCAAGATCTTTAAATTTCTATTCCAAACTTCAAAATAATGAAGTATACATTCCAGGAAGTGATTTTATTTTATTTTCTCCTGTCATAATTTCTTTACACTTTGTATCAGTCAAGACTTTTTAAACAGACACAACAGAAACTGACTTTGGCTGATTTGAGAATGAAGTGGATTTATGAAAATGATAGTTGGTATGTTACAAAATTAAGAAGAAAGCTTCACCGCCACCAAGCAGTTTGAGGGAAGGTACCACGGTCATCCCCACAGAGCAGTGGACCACAGTGCTTGTACCACTTCCATGGACTTGATTCTGTTGTTGTGCTCTGGCACTGCTACGCATGGAAGCTCAATGTGTTGCTTTGGCCACCTGCCAGCAAAACCCATGCTAGGATTACTAGGAGGAACACATCTGATTGTCCAAACCTAGGTTTTATGTCTATATCCTAGTTGTAGGATGTTCTGTTAAATGCATACTCTTCTACTCACAAAGGCTTATTGTGAAAGGATTATTAAAACCTGGAGAGCAATTCAGCACTGGGTAACTCAAGACAGTGGGGGTGGGGGACAAAAAGAAAATGTTCATCACACACATGTTCCAAGTAAAGTATATGACAGAGAAGGGAAAGATTAAAAGTTAGGCCGGGCGCGGTGGCTCAAGCCTGTAATCCCAGCACTTTGGGAGGCCGAGACGGGCGGATCACGAGGTCAGGAGATCGAGACCATCCTGGCTAGCACGGTGAAACCCCGTCTCTACTAAAAAATACAAAAAACTAGCCGGGCGAGGTGGCGGGCGCCTGTAGTCCCAGCTACTCGGGAGGCTGAGGCAGGAGAATGGCGTAAACCCGGAAGGCGGAGCTTGCAGTGAGCTGAGATCCGGCCACTGCACTCCAGCCTGGGCGACAGAGCGAGACTCCGTCTCAAAAAAAAAAAAAAAAAAAAAAAAAAAAAAAAAGTTTGGACAAATAAGAACAGAGCATTCCAGAACAAAAGCACATGCCCTCAGTAGGCTCTGTATCACTATAACCAATACTAAATATGTCTCTTTCTTCTAAGGGGGTTCCTACACATCTTCGTATGTGTAATACATTTCCTACATGTAACACATTTCCTTAAACCTCATAATTCTGTGGATTTTCTGTATGTTGCAGAAAGCTGCGGAATCTTTTCCAGGAAGAGGTACATACTCGTCTTTCAGGTATTCCATTTTAATTGTAGAAATAGTGAAGATGCAGTATTGCAAAGAGAGAAAAAAGTACACGTGATCCCATTACACTCAAACAACCATGAGTACAGGTTAATAACTCTCCTTCTAGATATTTATGTCCATGTGTGCTTCTATATTCATAATACAAAAGTATCCGTGTATTTGTGGTTTATGTGATCATACTATATGCTGCTTTTATCTTGACTCTGTAAGTTAAGAATTTATCAACTGAGAAAATAGCTTCAATCTCGAATTTCTGTATTATTCTATAGGAATAGATTATTTCTTCTTTTCTTTTGGTTCTTTTCACTTTTTAAAAATTGCCCACTCATGAGGTATTTGAGTTTGCCTCTGCCTCCTCAGGAAAATAAATTATTTCTATCTTTTTGTCTTGCATGGCTTTTGCATACTGTCTCTGGACATTTTTATCTTCTTGAGAGATATTACTCAAATCAGGTGAGAAGACCAGTTGACATTTTCACATAATTGGTGAGTTCCTGAGTCAAGAAGAAAAATATAACACATCCCCTGCAGGGCGCTGAAGCATTTCCCTTGGTGTTCATACCTCCAGGGTTTCCAGATGGACTTTCCACCTTCTTGTGAATCAGCAGCAAACCTTACCTAATCCCTGCTGCAGGGAGTGGCTGGGTTCTGACACCTCAAACCCTTTTGAGTCGCTTGCTATATGAACACTCGGAAAACTGCTGCTTTGCCTTTTTTGTCCACTCCTCTTGCTAGTCTCTGTACATAGGAGTGAGCTAATTTCTCTATAGGGAAGAAAGTAAGTGGGTTAAGAAACAGCGGTTTATATTACAGCAGGCTGAGATTTTTGAGATGGAATGGACAGAACAGAATGAGTACTCTTGCCAGTGTCAGATCTAAGCTGAAATCCCAATGCTTCTACTCAAGAGTTGTGTATCTATTGATAAATTACTCAAATTAACTGAGCTTCCACATTCTTTTTTTTTTTTTTTTTTTTTTTTTTTTTTTTTTTTTTTTGAGACGGAGTCTCGCTCTGTCGCCCAGGCTGGAGTGCGGTGGCCGGATCTCGGCTCACTGCAAGCTCCGCCTCCCGGGTTCACGCTGTTCTCCTGCCTCAGCCTCCCGAGTAGCTGGGACTATAGGCACCCGCCACCTCGCCCGGCTAGTTTTTTGTATTTTTTAGTAGAGACAGGGTTTCACCACGTTAGCTAGGATGGTCTTTATCTCCTGACCTCGTGATCCGCCCGTCTCGGCCTCCCAAAGTGCTGGGATTACAGCTTGAGCCACCGCGCCCGGCCCCACGTTCTTATCTACAAAATAGGAGTAATCTATATCCTAGAGTTGTATAATTCTGTTGACTTCATGAACACTAACTCGCATACAGTAGTAGCTAATACAAACTATGTTAACATATACTGAACACATAGAAATTCACCGCTGAATATTTTCAAAATAATCTTACCTATTACTCACTTTAGTAACATATAAAGTTAACATATCCATGGCAGGTTAACATATCCATGGCAGGTTCTCTTACATAAGTAATTTTAAAAATAATAAAAACCACTAAAACTGTGTCTTATTATATTTAAAATTAGCCCCTTGGTAATGAATGACTAAAGCAACGTTATGGAATAAACTAGACAGTTTCCTTTTATAAAAGCAATAATTATTTAATCTCTCCTCTGTGCCTCCACCCTCATTCTTAAAAAACACAAATATACTGAACTAAAATGTACTAGAATAAACAGACTCTCACCAAATTTTAGCTACAGAATAAGACTTTAAATTATTGGCTACATCTATTTCCATAAAGAACATTGAATATTTGGATTTTTCTTTCCTTCATTTTTTTTCAAAACTGAAGCAACTTAAAGTTAGACATAACCTATCTCTTTTTCTCTTAGCCACATGTAAACATTTTTACTCTAACATAGTCAGGTCCAACAAGTTATTTTTTTTTTTTCTGCTTGGTAACCTTTCTTTAGAAGAGTGGGTATATTGTTTCATAACCACTGCACTTAATGATAGCTAGCATTTGAAAATAACTTAAATTTATTTTGCATGGCATATTTTATCATCCATATTAATTCACACTTGTATATAGGAAAGATTATTATGGTTATTATTCATAGTATCATTGTCATCACCATCATTCCCATCTTATATCTAAATGGACTAAAACTCTAATCAACTCAAAAACTGACCTGGGATCACACAGAGATTGATCCTCAAAATGTGTGCCTGTTGGCACCAGCGGTCATGCTTTTGTTATGCAGCTAAATACCCCCATATAGGAGGCTGAAATAAAAATATTAATCTTCTCTGTTTACATTTTACATTTGGAAAATTCACTATAGATTGATAGATGATAAATACAGATATGAATATATATATATGTGTGTGTGTATAATGTACTTGTATTATTGTTTAAAATAACTGTTGTGTTTTTTTTAATGACATGGATCTATGCACCATGAGGGCTTACCTATTATCTTCATTCACTTGCATTTCTTTTTAGAACTGAGGGCTGACTTATTATCTTCATTCACTTGCATTTCTTTTTAGAACCTACTGTTTTTTAAATAACTCAAGTAAAGTCAACAGGGATTATTCTTTGCTTTAGCTAACAGTGTTTAAGGACTACTACGTCCTGAATTCTGTGCAAATTAAGAATTTAAAGATAAATAAGACAATATTCCTGACTCTCAGTACTCAAAGTCATGTGAACCACTGTAATTCTGGTGATTTTCTTGTGTAATGCAATATATGTATATATTAAGCCATGAGAGTAAATTATGCCTGTGGGAGTCATAAAGTTTCATTGTAAATGTGGTATTATAACTAAGTCTGAATAAGTAAGTACCCCCTGTGGAACAGATCCATTGTTTCAGCAGATTTGTATAAGGGTTCAGAAATCAAAGACATTTTAAGAAGTGCTGATATTCTGATAAAGAGAAGGACTGAAAGAGCTAAGACTAATTGGATAGATCCAGGCCAGAGAGCTACTGGCTTATAACTCCAATGACAAAGTTTAGACTTTATCTTGTATGAAGTTAGGGGCAATCAATGTTTCTCCAAAAATATTTTATGATAAAGGTTGTGTTTTACAACTCACTTCTGTTAGTAACATGTAAGAAAAAATTTATACTTTAACTATGTATATATCTTGGAACATACTAATTTAGTTATCCCTTTTCACCCAAAATATGTCCAGAGATGAGATTCTATATTATGGCATTGCACAATCACAAATAGATGCTTATCAGAATATGATGTGTGACTTGTCACATTAAATTGAAATCACTGATTACATTCTATTTCTCTGATGTACAAAACTGAAAATAATAAGTACAGCAATACAGGATAGGTTGAATAACTTCACAAGAAAGCCTTCTTGGCTTCATTTAATCCCAGTAGGATATCTCTGCTCTGTGTGCTATTAACAACAGACTAATTCTTGCTTCCATAAGTTTGATTAGCCATTATTAGTTCCATCTAAAATGTCTTCAACACACATATATTTATTGTGTCATATATAAAAGTAAATGCAATTAATATTTTTCATCAAAATTAAGAATATATAAAATGTGAAATATTTCCAGGGAAATAAACAAATATTTATTTGGTATTTCCTTTGTGTAAGACAAATTAAGTATATTATCTTATTTAAAGGAAAACACAGAGGCAATGGATAGGTTATTTTGAATACAAATTTCCATAAAAAAATTAAAGTTTTGCATTAAGATAAAATATAATTCTTATACTCCCCCACCCTCTCACAAAAATATTATAATCTCATTCAGAGAATAAAATATAAAACCATATCTTTCTAATTTCTACTCAATGGTTAAATCAAGAGGAGGTTATTAAATAAAGAGGAGTAGAATAATATTAGAATCTACCTCTGAGTTACAGTAAGTATAATACTGAAGAAACTCTTATCCCTCAAATGCCATCCTTTTCTGGAACATCCCTTAGTGGTGCGCATGTGGTCTTGATGGCCATTAACGTTATCTGTAGCTATTAATGGTCTAGTCCACCATCTTTGGACCTCTGTATGGTTTTTGTAATGCTATCCCCAAAGCTGTGGACTGACCATGAGCCATCTGTGTCATCACGCTGATGGTTTAATAATACCCTCGAAATAATCATCACTCTTCATACGGTAATTGTAATGGTACTGTATTCTGATTAGTCCCAGTGTTTCTATTGCTGACTCAGAAGGGAGTCAAAATCACAGGTTTTTTTAACTCCTGATAGGTATCTAAGAAAGGAATTTTTTTTCTTAATTATTGGCGATGTCATATTCATTTCCTTTGTGTGACTTTCTCTTTAATTTTCTCAGATGTCTATTCCTTCTGCTGTCACTTATGCTGAGTGACAACTGAATTGTGGGGTAGTTTGTGCAGTGGCTAGTGTATTTGAACTGAGTCAAAGTATCTCACATTCTCATCAAAATGAAAACATTGTCCACAAAAGGAAAGTAGGGTATTTATTCTCCAACCGTCATCTCACGTTTGATTTAAGAACCTTATAATCATGGATTTTGGTTCTAACATGTGCATTTCATTTTATTTTTTCATTTCATTATTTTTCACAGGACATGGGTCTTTTCTGCAAATACCAACACTTGAAATTTGCCCAAATTACCTAAGTGGGCACACAAGCAAACATGCACGTGCTGCATCCTTCGTGTCACAAAGGTGTGAAGACCAATTCAAGGTGAGGCTCACACACTGACACAATGTTCCCACCAAACGGATGGGAGAGACATTTGGTTGTATGGGTTCTAAGGATAGGACACTTACTGGGCTTGATTTAATAGTGAATGATTAATAAAAAGAAAGTTTCTTTAACAGAGTTGAAGGTTGGATAAGGCTTAGGAAAGGAAGATAGTATTTCTGAAGGGGTGAACAGCAGAAGCTAAGTAGTAATGTGATCAAGTGAAGGAGTGTCAGATACTATGAAAGAATCTTACTGACTTGAACAAAGGATTCAGTTAGGAAACATTAAAACTGTTACATGTTATGTGGGCTTTAGGTATTTAAACATTGTATTGTGTGATTGCTATGCTTTTAATTACAATGTATAAAATTAGTCCACTCATTAACTTAAATATTTACAGAGCATCTGTTATTGCCTATGTACTGAGAAGAGAAAAATAAAGATACATGTTTAACAACACATCATATTGTAAAACTGAAAATTCATTTTAAATATCAAATGGGGAGATGAACAGTGTTTATTAATGCTACTACACAGTCTTCTACATAGATTCGGAAGCAAATCTTTATTAGTGATGCATTAAAATGTAGTATAGCATTGTGATATATATTTTACTTATTTTCCTTGGTGTTTAAGAACTTCATGTAATCATCATGGAATGACTATAATTTTTTTATTTGTCTTTCAAATAAAGTGAACTATCTAAAGCTACATTCAGCATTGTTTTTTTCTCTACTAACTCCCAGATATTTATATTATTTGAGAGTTTTATCTAAACAACTTTCCACCTTCGTATTCTACAATTTTTAAAACAGAAATGAGTATCCATTAAATGATATGAGTAGCTATCATAGCGTCCTTATTATACAGTAGAATCCCAAGAACGGTATGATTCACTGACTGCTTTCCAAAATCCAGTTAGCTGGGCAAGGGGAGGAAAGGATAAAAGGCAGGAGTAATTCTTATGTCATAACTGAGGAGATGCAGCTCAGCTAGGCTAAGTAATTCCTTACATCATAGGGGTAAAAACTGGCAGAGCCAAAATTTAAACTCAGGATAGTGTCTTTTGAAAAATCGAACCTCTTTCTAATACTTCATGTTAATTGTTACTGGGTACTCAATAGTAAAACAAATGTCCTCCGTAAATTATAATAGGGCAAAATATACCTACATAATTTTCACAATATTTCAGATGATTTCAAATCACAGTATGATTTCAAAATATCAAGGATCACCTTCTAGGGATTTGATGATATGCATCAAGCATCTTTCCAAAATACATTTCTTTTGACATGGTAATTATCCTGGTAAAAATAACAATTGAATATAACCATAAATATTTAGCCACCGCCATCTCGGACTTGTCTGTATTACTCATCTCTGACACTTCTTTCACCTGTGGAACTCATCATTTACACACCCATTACGGCACATCAACACGCTTGCCCTTTCCAAGTGGCTGTTTGTGTTCATATATTTAGTAATATTTCCTTGACTTTCCTTGGGGATTTGAGTTGTCAGTAAGTACATACTGGAGCGGCTTTGCCAAGAAGAGTCATGCACTTAAAGTGAGGTTGGAAAGGTGCCTGAGGTTAAAATGCAAATCTGATGCTACTCTTCTGCCTAAAACCTGTCAGTGACTTCTAGTCAATCAAAATATGGATCAGGATCCTTGCTTATCTAGACCTACCTACCTTTCCAGTTATATGAAACTTGCTTTCTCTCACAGTTTGAGCTCCAGCTATACTGTACTTTTAGTTTTTAAAAGGCACTAACGTTGCTTTCCAACTCAGGATATTGGTAAATATTGTCCTCTCTTGACTTAGTAAAGCTCCATAATTCTGCATCTCCTTTACCTTGCCAATGCCTATTCATTTTTAAATTCTCAACTCTAGCTAATTCCTCTAGAGGAAGTCTTTAATCAGATTAGGGTCACCAGATTTCGTAAACAAAACAGGCTGACCGGTCAACTAAGAATTTCAAACAAACAACACATATTTTTAGCACAAGAATTTCTTAAATATAGCATGACCTGTCTGTATTTTAATAGTATCTTACATTAGATCTTCTGGAAAGTTCTCTTACCACCTTCTTTCCTTTCTAAAAAGTATTATAATTTATAGTAATATAATTATTGTGTCTTTCTCCCAACTATTTTGCAAGATCCATAGGGAAAGAATTATGTCTGTTTTGATCAAGAGCATATCCTTTGTCTAGCAAAATGCCAGAAGAAAGAAGGGCTCCATAAATCTTCTAATGAATGAAATAAAAATACATATTTGAAGGTCAATTTTCAAGCAAATAGTAAAATTTTTCTGAAAGGGTGGGGTTTACATTTTAATACTTTTAATTAAATGATAATTATAATAACATTTATATTAAACATGTATTATTTATTATCTTCCAAATGCTAATTATAGCACTAAGTGCTTTGCATAGCACTAAGTACTTTGCAAATGTTATTTCTTTTAATCCTTATGACAACTCTATGATGTCAGTACATTATTGACCCTGTTTTACAGATTTGGACAGTGGGAATTAAAAAAAATATATAAAAAATTTATTTAAAAAAATCACGGACCTAGTATTTAATTGCTACCACAATTCAATATTGGGTTAGTTGATTTTTCCTGCTTCACACCTTCGTTGGAAAACATTATTTTAGAGTATACTTCCTTTGGTTATTAGAAAGAAGATTATCACCACCTGCTTAATGAGAAGAACCAGAAGTGACTATCAGGGATGTCTGCCTTTTTCTTTGTTACTTCTTTCCTTTGTTATTATGTTACTTCAAGCCACATGAAGCAACAGGCATTTCTTAAGATGAATAGTTAATAGAAGCTTTGTACTTTCCAAAACATGAAACTTGCAGTCAAGTTTATGATCTGGAAACAAAGCACCCTGTAATATGGGCAACACTATATCTTGGAATTGATATGTAATGTTATTTTCCTGAGTGTGCATATGGCATTTATTTAATGCAGTAATAAATAATAGATTCGATGCTCATCTGTCAGAGAAAGTGCCAATTTTTCTATGAGCATTTAGTGCATCCTGGTACTAAAAGTCTTTAAACATGTATTAGTATTAAGACTTGGGCTCTTGCCAAATGAGAGTAATTTTAGTTTAGTTTGAATACATCTCACCCAATGGTTATTTAATTATAAAGGAGATTAAAAAACTAAAAAATCACAAATCTCTTGGTGAGTTGAGGGAACTAAGCTAGTTAAAATCATATCTCTAATAGAAAGAGTACCTCCTGAAGGGTTTCACCAGATAATCCACAGTGATTCATGCAGAATGCTCTATGTTGCTTGTATTTTCTGAATTCGGGTGCCCTGTTGTTTTCCTTCCATGTGGTAATGTGTTATGGATGCTTGTGAATGAGCACCGTGTGAGACACTGAATTAAATATGTCTAATAAACACGAATTCTGCTTTCTCAAGGCCTATAATAAAAATGACTGTCATTTATGTGCACATTCACACAAGAGTAAATCATTACAGCCAGTTATATAGATGCTTGATTCTCAGAAAAGTCAATTGCAGATAGATAAGAATTATTCCTCTTTCCTCTTCTACCATCTCTGAAGTAAGAGAGAAAACTTTCTTTGATTTTGAAATACATCTGAAAACAAAAGTATAGTTTGAATTGCTTTTAAACTTCCCCCAAGTTGATTCAAGATAAGGAAAGAAATTCTACAATTAGGGCAGAAAAACGAATGTGAGTATCTTACCCGAGGAGACAGTAGTTGTTTGGAAATAGTTGCCTAGTGCCATTTATTTTGCTGAGGGTTGCCTCCATAGCATTTGGAAGCCTGCCCCTACCAGGAGAAAAGGGGTCTTAAAGCTGCCATCAGTTGTGAATTAGGTTACAGCGCCATTAATCTTATTAAACACCGGTAAATATATTGGGTTAATATCAGAAGCTCAACACAGCAACATTCTCAGTTTGTCTGGCCAAGATTGTTAGATTTAGTACAGCCCAAAAACTACCTTCAATTTACGGAAAAAAATAGTAGTTAACAATTCAGCTTACGCTGCAAAATGTTAGCCCTGAAAAGCAAGCCAGAAGTGACATCAAATGCCCTAGCCTATAAACACTGGCAATTTCAGGTCCTTGCAGCTAAATATTTACTGCACAACTGTCAAATTACTTTTGTGTATATCTGAGTGCAGACACTCGTTCACTGTGGGATTTAATGGGTCAGTTCTGATATTGGTAATGATGTATGAATTATATATTTTAGGCATAATCTTAAGTTTTAAAGCTAGAGGACTGAATTTCTGTTTGGAAGTCCATTTGAGATTCTGCCAGGTTGAGACTTTAGATAACATTACAGGCTGGCATATTTTTGTTTATACAGCATTGCATATATTTATAAATTACAATTATTTACTCCCTCTAAAGATGCATATTAAATATTAAAAAAAAGTATGAAAAGGTTAGAAGAGAAAAAACTTCCTGCAATAAGGCTTTTACTTTTTTCCTTGAAATTAACTTTTTTCTTTTAAGGTCAAACTTTTATTTAGGAAATCTGTCTTTGTTTACATAAGCTATGTTGCGCTGGTTTTTGGTGGAGCACATTGCTCTGCCTGTGTGCTAATACTGAGCATTTAACATTTAATTCATCTTTTCTTTCCTTCTTTGTTCATTTATTAACCCCTTAACATAAAATGTAGTAGAGTCCAGATGAATCCTTCCCTACTGGTATTCACAGGAAATATGGAAGGGCAGATAAGTAAACTACCAATTATAATTCAGTGTAGTGGGTGCCATATTAAGTTTTTATAGAGGATGCAGTGGAAGTTTATAGAAAAGAAATCTGATTCAAGGTGATAGCATCGGGAAATTTACCCAACAAGGTTATATTTAATCATGGATTAAATGAAAAATGGATTAAAAGAAAATGATATCTTGTAAGAAGGTATAACATGTTTCCAGCAAGGGAAACAGTATAGGTAAAGGCACAAAAAAGCAAATATAATGAAATGCAAATGGTAGAATAAAGCTGTACCCAAACCTAAATAATATCCATGAGTTCTTGATATTTAGGAATAATATGTTGTATATAGTAATATTTGTATATTACTTTTCTTCACCTTGTGCTATGACACAATCTACTAATTTATTACACTGGCAGCAAAAAGCAGATTACAAATAAAAAAAAAATGAAAAAAAAATACAAATTATGTAGCCAAGGTGAGTGCATTTGTCCATGCCCTTCTGCTTTCTTCATGGTTCGAAAGCAAATATTTATTAGTGATCAGTAGCGCAACTCTATACCATAAGTGATAAATTTGTTAGTTATTTTTATTGCAATCATTGTTTAACTTTTATGTTCATTGTGCAGTGACTGTGACTTTAAATGCTACAAATTTTTCCCTTTATCTTTCAAACAAAGTACATTATAGTTATTTTAAGCTTTTTTTTTCCTCTCATATACCCCAACATGTTTAGATTTCATGGGCAGTTTTCTGCCCTTAATTTGCAATACATTTTAAAAATTACAAATGTTCTAGCACAATGTTGGTATTATATGATAAAAAACACATAGTTGGCTAACTGCTTCTATAATACAATGAGATATATTTGGGGTAGCAAGTTCTTCCTTTAAATAGGGATCTTGGAGGTACAGCATAAATTTTTAAGAGAAAGAGAGAGAGAGAGAGAGAGAGAGAGAGAGTGTGTGTGTGTGTGTGTGTGTGTGTGTGAGAATTCATATTTTTTCTGGAAGTCGGTATGGAAAATATATTCTTTGAACATTTATTCATTTTAGTTATAAAAATACTTAGTGAATATTAGCTATTATTAGTTTCACTATGTGCTAAACACTGTTTCAAGAGTTTGAATTAAAACAGTGGGTAAGTACAAGTTTCTATCCTCAAGTAGCTACATGGATTTGTTTAGCAGTTGATCTGATTCCAAGTTAAAATGTTTTAACCCATGTCAGGATACCAGGTATTACTACTTTGTTGAAATCCATTCATAGCACATTTTCCATAATTGCAGCATGGCTTACAGTTTCCAACCCTCTTGAAAATAGAAAGCTAAATTCCTCAGACTGGAAAGAAGGAGCGATGATGTGACAAGTAGGAGAATGGCAGAGGACCAGAGATTTATATTGCTTTTTACCAAATTTCGATAAAAGTTCAATAGGAATTAAAGTCTTTTTCTCCAAGTACACCATGGGGAATTATGAAAGACAAGGCTAAGCTATGCTGAACTTGGCAGCTTATTTATTGTTTTATAGATTTTTTTTTTTTTCAGAGAAGAAGAAAACCAGGAAAGCACTTGCCACTATTTCCAGTCTAGTTTTTCTTATTTCTGAAGGTGCAGATTCCACTGCATATTTCCTACTGAATTTCAGTGTTTTTGTCCTCCGGATGTAGAGGAAGTTTGAAAAACAAATTTAGTTATACATTTCAGTTTCAGCCAATAAAGAGGAAACATGTTGTAAAACTGGCATAAGTGGCACACCCTAAACACAATCACCTTTCACCGTTGGTCAGCAGTTCTCAACCAAAGGTAATTTTCCCTCCTGGAGGATGTTTAGCATTATCTGGAACCGTTTTTGGTTGTCACAGCTGATGTGTACTGCTGGCATGTGGGGTAGAGTCTTGGGATGGTGTTAAATATCCTCCAGTGGAATGGTCTCCCGTTGACAAAAATGATCCACCCCAGGCTCAGTCGGGCCAAGACGAGAAACCTTGATGTAGTAGAAGCCCATTCTAGGCAAGAAAATCTGTCACCTGTTTTTCTGAGTCACTTTGAAGATGAAGGGTTTTTAATTGTAATTTTGATTCTTCCTTTCAAATTGTGAAGCATTTAGAATGAACCAATAAAAATTCTCACATAAATAGAGAGTAACTGGAGACACTGAATTATGACAACCAAAGATACATCATGAAAAGCAATGCTTTTAAAATCAGGCAGACGTGGATTTCAGATCCAGATCTGCTGTTTATTGGCTTTGTGACCACGGTTATGGTACCTTCCTATATGTTCTATTTCTTAATGCTGGTGATTGCCACAGGATGGACTCGTCTTTTGAAAAATCACAAAAACTCTTTACGTACGATTTATGTATTTTTCTGGGCCAGGCACTGTGGCTCACACCTGTAATCCTAGCACTTTGGGAGGCTGAAGCTAGCAGATCACCTGGGCTCAGGAGTTCAAGACCAGCCTGGGAAACATGATGAAACCCCGTCTCTTCTAAAAATACAAAAAAAAAACAAAAAAAAATTTAGCTGGACAGGGTGGTGCGTGTCTATAGTCCCACCTACTCAGGAGGCTGAGGCAGGAGAATCACTTGAACCCAGGAGACAGAGGTTGCAGTGAGCTGAGATAGTGCCACTTCACTCCAGTCTGGGTGACAGAGCAAGAAAAAGATGCATTTTTCTATATGCATGTTGTGTTTCAGTAACGTTTATTTAAATTAAATAAAATAATTTATTTAATATTTTAAAAATCTTAATTTGTGCACATACTGATTGCTTAATAAGTGGTCATTGTTACTATTATTATTACATGTCTTTCAATTTAATATAAGGCAAAGCACAGGTTAACTGTACTTTTAAATAGAGAAGTAGGCTTATAGAATTCTATAATTTGAATGGAGATGTTTCTATTTTTTTATGGTAAAACAAAGGATTTGGGCTTTACTATTTGATCCCAATACATATTTTTTCTCTTACGCAAATTTGCTTTTTTGGAGCGATCGTTTAGGGTCAGTTGTTTATCATCTGTTTCCTTTGTTAACTGTAACTTTAGCTGAGTTACATAATCAGAGACGAGTAGCTGAGGAAATAAAAGCACTCAGAGTTTCTTATGATGTACTAAATTGCCAAAGTTCCTTTAAGTTTTCAATGAAACATTTTATAACAGTTGACAATGTTGATGAGATATTTTCTGCAGAGAAATATCAAAATTACATAACCTCTTCAATATTTAACAAGAAAATGCTCAATAAATTCTCAATTACTTTGAAATTTTGAAAAGTTCAAATGAAAAGTAGCCTCAAGTAGAAAATAAAAGTTAATTTAAGTATTCCTTTGATATATATAGTTGGATAAGCTGAAGTCTTTTCACATGTTTGAAATTCTAATAGATGAGGAGAAAAAAGTATGCTTTAATTTGTTGAGAGGTCTTTTACTAACTCACTTTAATGAGCTATCTGCCAACGAGAAAGTTGTTGCATATCTCCAAACCAAATCACTGACTAATTTTCTGTCAAAATAATATATCATTTTAATAGAATTAAGAAAAAGCCCCCCATGACCATCTCAACTCAATAGATACAGAAAAAAAGCATTTGGCAAAATCCATCGTGCTTTTATAATAATAATTTTAAAAAAATACTCAACAAACTAGGGAACTTTCTCAACCTGATAAAGGGAAGCCATGAAATACCCACAGTCAACATCATACTCAATTGTGAAAACCTGAAAGCTTTCACCTTAATATCAGGAACATGACAGGGAGGTCGGCTCTCATTACTGTTATTTAACACTGTGTTAGAAGGTCAACCTGTGACAATAGGCAAGAAAAAGAAATAAAAGTTTCCCAATGTGTAAAGTAAAACTATCACTATTTGCAGATGATGCCATCTGTTCATGTTTACTTTAAGTTCCAGGATACATGTGCAGAACGTGCAGGTTTGTTACATAGGTAAACACGTGCCATGGTGGTTTGCTGCACCTATCAACCTGTCACCTAGGTATTAAGCCCCACAAGCATTAGCTATTTGTCCTGATGCTTTCCCTCCCCTCATACCCTACCTACAGGCCCTGGTATGTGTTGCTCCCCTCCCTATGTCCATGTGTTCTTGTTCAACTCCCACTTATGAGTGAGAACATGCAGTATTTGGCTTTCTGTTCCTGTGGTAGTTTGCTAAGGATGATGACTTCCAACTTCATCCATGTACCTGCAAACGACGTGATCTCATTCCTATTTAAGGTTGCATAGTATCCCGTGATGTATATGTACCACATTTTCTTTATCCAGTCTATCATTGATGGGCATTTGGGTTGGTTCCATATCTTTGCTATTGTGAATAGTGCTACAATATACATACGTGTGCATGTGTCTTTATAACAGAATGATTTATATTCTGTTGGGTATATACCCAGTAATGGGATTGCTGGGTCAAATGGCATTTACCAGCTAACTTTTTTCTCACCTAATGAAACTATGTAAAGTCTGTAACTAGACCATATAGTTTACTTCATATGTTTGTTAACAAAACTTTTAAATAAGATTTAAGGAAGAATAATCTTGGGAAGACTAAAACAGATTATGTTCCAACCCAATAAGCACTGCTGTAGAATTGCCACAATCTCTTGGTTCTGCTTAATTCTCTGTTTTAAGTACAGTTTATTTTAAAACTGTAAACATTATGCACACCCTAAGGAGAATTTGCAAAATAGGTAATGGTAAAAACAAAGAAAAAAAGAGGAAAAAAATGTATGTCACCATGCAGTATAATCATCATTAGTAGTTTCATATAATTTCTTAGACTTGATTTTTATATAATTGTTAACAAAGTTGAGATTACACTTTATAAGTAATTTTAACTCCTTAACTTAATATTATCCTATTTATATTTTAATGTCATTATAACTTCCTCTAAGTTTTTCAGTGAGAAAATAATATTTCATTATATTATTACACAATAACTTAATCATATGTTGAAATTTAGATTATTTCTAGTTTTGGTGCATTAAATGGTATTGTGCCTAAAACCTTCATCTACACTTGCAATTATATCATTATTAAAGATTACCAGAAATAAACCCATTGGATCAAAGAGTATTAAAATGTTAAATTGTTTTTTAATTAATCTCTTTAAGGAATTATTATGTAAACTAGTTAAGGAAATATGATAGAACGTTGACTTTTGTATTTCGTGTCTAACAAATACTTTCAAATATTGTGTACAAAGTCTTAATTCTCATCTCTTATGATTACTGTATCTAACAGTTTGATCAAAAGCACATAATTTTTAAAAAACCTTTTTTCTTAAACCATGTTATATTACTTTTTATTTGAATCAAGAACTATAATATAACCTTTTTATAGTTGAATTTAAGATCCTTATCTTTTTTGAAGCAATAGTTAGATAGCTGGATGGATGGATGGATAAATAGATCAATATATAGACACACAGACATGAAGGACCCACTAGTAAACTAGCATGGCATCCAGCATTTATATAATCAAGTATGGAAACTGCCTCAGGTGAGAGGCAAAGGTTTTGTAATGACAATCAGGAGTTAGCTCAGTATTTCCAGATAAACTGCAAATAATTGGTATTACCACTCTTCAGATGCATATTAAATTTTTGATTGATAAGTAAGGAACAGCTTATGATATCTTTACATGATGCTAAACTATCTGAAATCTTCCATGCATAATGGAAAGATGAAAGGGTGAGGGTCGCTAAAGAATTTCAAATAGTTAACTGATTTGGTCAAATATGCATTAAACAAACAACATGGTAGCAGCCTTGTGGATAACAAATTGGAGTTAGTCAGAGAATGAGAAAGTGTGGGTAGAAGCCAGGGCCATCATCATGAAATTATTGTTCATTTATTGTCAGGGTATCATAGTTTTAGACAAAACACATAAGAAGGAACATATACCCTTACATGAACTAGGATATGTGAAACTGTCAGGGTCCCTGCTAGGAAACCACAAATATAAGAGGAGCTGCCTTTAACAGTAATATTTAGGCCATTTGTTAAATAATTGCCTTGATTTCTACCCACGAAATACTTGTCTTATTTAGAGTTTGTTCTACACATGCAATGTTTAGTGATATCCAGGATCTTAGGTGGGGTTTGAGTATCAGAAAGACAGTGTTGTTCCTCGAACAGCACTGGTGCTCTTATTCTCTCTGGGGAAAAATGGAAATCATGTCACACTGATTGGCATATTTCCATTCTTAATAATGACTTGGCACTTCTGTTGGAATGATGTGCCTAGACGGAAAACAACCTTCAGCATTTGGTACCATCACCCATTATGGTACCATCACCATATGTATTATGGGCATAGGAGGGAGAGTCAACTAAATATCAATTAGCCAAGCAAACCATCCACTTTGTAAAGCTCTACAGAATTCTTCATTAACAAGAAAAGAAAGCAGTCTTGTTCATATTTACTTCTAATCGCAGAAGTTAAGATAAATATTGAGGCAATGACATAATACAACTGTGCCCTATCTGTAAATCTGAACTTGGTTGTAACAAAATTTTCCCTGTATGTGTACTGCTAGGACCTTTATTCTTCATTATAATTGGTTAAGTAAATGTAAATATAAATATAATAAGTTAGCATCCCTATATCAATAGCTTGCATTGACTGTAATATTTATTATCACTAGAACTGATACACAGTAAGACATCATTTATACACTGCCTTTTGCTTGAAATAATGACTAATTATTATTATCACTATATACATTATTTAGTATTGTTATGATATCCTTCCAAGAGGGGTTTTGAAAATTAAAGACAACCTACTAATAGATTAATGACTTTTTTCAGTCCAATAAAATCATTTTCTATAACAGTATTCTCAAAGCCTGCATATATATATGAATATATATATCCATATGTATATATACACATATATATCTTTCTGTATACTGAATTAATGCGACAGGGAACAACAATCAATAATCCAGAAATTATTATTTCTGCTTATAGGGTTAAATGACTGATAAAGGATATTTTCAGACGGAAGATATTCAAAATATCTTAAATGGTGAAACACTTTATTAAAAAATGCAAACAGCAACTACTCTTCTGGTCAACACTTGCTAGGTTTATCATTTTTTAAATAACATTGTAATTTTTTATTCAGAAATGCTTTGAAATCCTGAGTAAATAGCACCTTATTTTCATCACTGAAAATACAATCATTTCATTATGTATTAAAAATTAGCATGCCATTCTGTCTCATGACAATTTTTGTCATGTGTCTGCCATCATAGAATATAAACTTTGGCAAAGTGTTGAGAAAGTTAAGTCTTTGAATCTACAATTTGGAGAATCAGACTTTGTCCTTGATAAATTTCACATCAGAGAGTTATACTGTGAGGATCTCTGGAAGATAACCCTTAATCTTCTATTTCCATGCTTGTATTCTTTTTCAAACATTAACACAGATAAAATACAGAGCAAAGGTAGAAAACAATGAATAAAGAGATTTAGATTTTAGCCCTTTTATTGCTATCAACTAACTGAATTAAATCGGAAAACTTCCAGTAACCATTGAGATTTCCATCTCTTCATATGGAACACACATGTACAGAACTCCGTAATTGTAAGGTCTGAGTTCCAGAATTCTATGATGTTCTCCTATATTGGATGAGATAACTCCAAAGAGCAGCATGGAGTCCAAACAAACTAGCAGTACTTAGAATAAAATGTGAGTTTCTAATATTCACCACTGAGACAAATATAAGTTGCTCCTTTGTTCAACTACCACCATGAAGTATTAAAGGTGACATGCAAGTATAATATCAAAATAAACGGTAGCTTTTCTTCCTGTTCTTTTGCATTTACTGCTTGTGTATTCAAGATCATCTCCTAATTCAGGCAAGAGGTACTCCTCATAGCAACTTTGATATCTGGATATGAAAAAAGAGCCCAAAATGTGGTGCTGATGGAATCAGACAGGCACAGAAAGATGCTAACTCAATTACACTGTGTGCACATGGAGGCAGAGACAAGGATGTAAGTCACAGTTTTCAGAGGACATAGGAATTGTCAGTCTGCTTCAACAAAAGATCAATATAAAAAGTAGTGAGGTTTTGCCAGATGAGTAGCGTACAGCCAAGCAATATGAACTTAGCAGTAATTAGAAGTCCAGTTCGTTTTCCTAATAAGCTTGTACTATTTTAAACTTTGTGCAAGTATAAAAAATTATCTTCCATTAAATTCTTCAGAGGGCTGAGACGCTGCATTTGTGTAATAAGTAGAAAATGCTACTAGGAGAATGGTATAGAAAACAGAAAGCAGTCATGGTTGAAAATAGATAGCATAAATGAAAAGCTCAATAAAATGGCTAGAAGATATAGTTGAGGAAATTTCTTGGAAAGTACAGCAAAAAGAAAATTAAAACAGATATGGAAAACAAGAAAAAGTAAGTGAAATGGCAGGACTTATTCTGAAAGACTATAACGAGGCATGCCTTTCATAGCAGACACTGTTCTAAGTGGTTTACCAAAACAATTCATTCAAAGCAAAACCATTTTTGCTAGCGGGTAATATTATGATCTACATTTGGCAGATGAAAAATTCTAAGTACAGAGAAGTTAAGACAAGTTATCCTAAACACATTGCTAGTAAGGGCAGAATTTGTGTCTGCAAATACGCATTGTGACTCCAGATGCTGTACTATTATCTGCTACACTACAATGTAATGGAGGATATTATCAAATAAATAATTTAAGAAGATTTTCTAGAATTGAAGCTATGATTATGGATTGAAAATATCCATTAAGTGTCAGGAACAATGACAGAAAGTAGACCATCCCTAAAGTTTTTAATTCCACAATTTCCTGGCAGAGAAAATCTAAATGTTTCCAGAAGAAAATTTATTTCATCTACAAATACAAAGTAATCAATAATGACTTTAAACCTCTTAACAACAATATGCAAAAGTAGGAAAAATGAAACTTTGTTAAATATAAGGAAAATCTATTTCCAATTCAGAATGTTATACCTAGCCTAACTGTGCAGTATATGAAGGGCTAAATAAATATGTTTTACATGTGTAAAGTCTCAGCGGTTTTTCTCCCCAGGAAAATATTCTTCGCCTTTCCAAGACATCTATATGTTGTTCTTATGCATCTGCTGGATTTGGGGAACTATTGATATTTCCAGTACTAACAATATTTTATTGAAGGGATCATTCTTTCCTTTCTCCTTCCTTCCTTCCTTCTTCCATTTCTCCCAAACTCACTCCCTTCCTTCCTTCTTTTCTTCCTCTCATCCCTCCATCCCTCTTTTCTTCCTTCCTGCCTTCCAGTGTTAGGTAGACCACGGTCGACAAATAGAGCCTAAATTAGAGAATAATAAGAACTAGTAAACAAATAAATACATACATGAACTTGTTTTTAAAATGTGAAGAACAATGAATACAGTCTGCACAGACCAAAATTTAATCTTCGCAAGAGGTTATTTTTGTATTCCCAGTGCCTAATAAAGGGATACCCTTGCAGTAGGCACTCAGTAAATTTTTGGTGAACCACATGCATGTGTTGAATACATTTGATTTCTTCTAACAATCAAAACCAGATTGTTTTGCGTGAAAATCTAGTGGAAACAATCTTAGTAGCTCATATGCACAAATACAAGAGTTAAATTTTTAATGTTGCTGTATATTAGTCTTCTTAAAATCTTTTTAAGCCTTTCATGTTGCTGCTTGTAGAAAATAATTTTAGCACAATGCACAACAAAATTTAAAACAATTATCCCTTTGCCATTTTTGCACCTGTTTAATGGAGATGAGGAGTGCAGATGATGTGAATATCTCATTAATTCATAGAAAATATCACTTTCAACCTATTTTGCAATTCCCCAACTCCACAAGCAAGCTGCGATTCAGCTATAAGATTCTGCAGGGCTGACAGTGTCATGCCCAGTTTAACAGTAGATAGATAAATGTGATTAAATAGAGGTCTAAAAGTAATTGCACTGTGGTGAAAATGTGGTAGTAAAGCAGATTATCATTATTACATAATGTGCTAGCAATCTTTATATACATTGCTTCTCTTTATACAACAGTCAAGCCTTAGCAGTCTGCATACTTAAAATATACAGCTGCAAAGTCTTGTGTTGCATCAGATTTCATTTACTACTTGATCCAACACATACAAAACAGGAAACATGCTTCTTAGGGTTAGCAATACGAATCAACAGTCTTTAGGTTAATTAACTTTATACGTAACTTTACTATTGGTTTGGTAATGGCAGTGAATTGAGCCTAATTAGCTTTGGATTTTGTGTTGTGTGTTCTTTGAAAATAGCCAGCAAGTTTTTCTCTATGCAAAGACATTTTAAAAAACAAACAAGTGATTTTTAATTCATTTTGTAATTATCTCTGTTTTAACGCATAGAACTTTGAAAGAAAACTAAATTATATTGATGTCTTTGCAAATCAATGCCAAATGTGATTTAACAAGATGGTTTTCACCATCTCTGAAAAATACTGATATATTTAAAATTTAAAATTCACAATATTTTGTTTAACATTTGTTTAAATCCTTTCATTTCTGCAAATACGAAATTAGATAAATGTGCATTATCTTTATGAGATAAAGTAGAGTTAAGTCATCTCTTGTGGTCTTATTTGGTTATATATTGCTCATCTCCCATTTTCAATATTCCCTCCAAATCTGGCTATTCAGTTCTTCTGAGCTATTTTCAATTCTACTAGTGATCTCTGCTTTCCTTCAAAAAAACAAAAAGAAACTGTTCAATTTTCTGATTTTATATGACTTATTTCAACTTTCTGCAAACCCCAGTGGTACCCTGACTTCCCCTATGATAATAACATATTTTAACTGCTTGTCTTTTTTTTTTTTTTCTCACTAGGCTGAAACTCCAATTAAAACAGGGGCTATGTCTTGCCTAACTTCTTATTCTAAGCACATTAGCTCAGTCCTGGAATATATTATAGTAGGCTCTACTAATTGTAGAAGAGCAACCTTATTGAATAAGTGTACAAAACAAAGACTGTTAAACCTATCTAGCTCTTAGGCTAATTTAAAACATTAAACAATTTTATTTTTTATATATTCATTTTTAAAATTTTTATTTTAAGTACAAGCATACATGTACAGGTTTCTTGAATAGGTAAATTGAATTTCATGGAGTTTTGTTGTACAGATTATTTCATCATCTATGTAATAAGCATAGTACCCACTAAGTAGTTTTTTAATCCTCATGCTCCTCCCGCCCTTTTCCCTCAAGTAGGCCCTGGTGTCTATTGCTCCCTTCTTTGTGTCCATATGTACTTGATAATTAGCTCCCACTTTTAAGTGAGGACGTACGGTATTTGGTATTCTGTTCATGTGTTCATTTGTTTAGAATAAATGCCTCCAGCTCCATCCATATTGCTGCAAAGGACATATTCTCGTTCTTTTTAATGGCTGCATAGTATTGTATGGTGTACATGTGCCACATTTTTATCCACCATTGGTGGCTATATTAGTCTGTTTTTACACTGCTGATAAAGACATACCTGAGACCGGGAAATTTATAAAGAAAAAGAGGTTTAACGCACTCACAGTTCCATATGCTGGGGAGGCCTCACAATCACTGCAGAAGGTGAAAGGTACGTCTTACATGGCGACAGGCAATTGAGAGAATGAGAGCCAAGCAAAAGAGGAAACCCCTTATAAAACCATCAGATCTCATGAGACTTATTCACTACCATGAGAACAGTATGGGGGAACTGCCCCCATCAATCAATTATCTCCCACTGGGTCCCTCCCACAACATGTGGGAATTAGGGGAACTGTGATTCAAGATGAGATTTGGGTGGGGACACAGCCAAAATATATCAATGGCCATTTAGATTGATTCTATGTTTTTGGTATTTTGAACAGTGCTGCAATGAACACATGTGTGTATGTGTCTTTATGTATGAGTATATGAATATAATTATTTATACTCATTTGAGTATATACGTGATAATGGGATTGTTGGGTTGAATGGTAATTGTTTTAATTTCTTTCAGAAATCACGAAAATGCTTTCCATAATGGCTGAACTAATCTACATTCTCACCAGCAGTGAATAAGCATCCATTTTTTGTGCAACCTCTTTGTCATCTGTTATTTTTTGACTTTTAATTAATAGCTTTTCTGACTGGTGTAGATGGTTATCTCATTGTGGTGTTAATCTGCCTTTTTTAATGATTAGTGATGTCAAACATTTTTTTCATATGCTTGCTGGCCACATGTATGTCTTCTTTTGAAAAATGTCTGTTCATGTACTTTGCCCAATTTTTAATGGGGTTGTTTGTTTTCTGCTTGTAAATTTCTTTAAATTCCTTATAGATTCTGGATATTAGACCTTTGTGGAAGCATAGTTTGCAAATATTTTCTCACATTCTGTAGGTTGCCTGTTTACTCTGTTGCTAGTTTCTTTGCTATGCAGAAGCTGTTGAGTTTAATTAAGTCCCATTTGTCAATTTTTGTTTTTGTTGCAATTGCTTTTGGTATCTTCATTATAAAATCTTTACCTAGTCCTATGTCTAGAATGGTATCTCCTAGGTTATCTTCAAGAGTTTATAGAGTTTTAGGTTTTACATTTAAGTCTTTAATCTTTTTGAGCTAATTTTTGTACATTGTGTAAGGAGGGGGTCCAGTTTCAATTTTCTGCATATGACTATCCAGTTACCCCATCTGCATTTATTGAATAGGGAGTTCTTTCCCCATTGCTTATTTTTATAGACTTTATCAAAGATCAGATGGTTATAGGTGTGCTGACTTAACTTCTGAGCTCTCTCTTCTATTCCATTAGTCTACATGTCTGTTGTTATTTTGGTTGCTGTAGCCTTGTATAGTTAGAAATGGGATAATGTGATGCTTCTAGTTCTGGTCTTTTTGCTTACAATTACATTGGCTATCTGTTCTTGTTTTTCACTTTGTAAGAATTTTAATCTAGGCACAGTGGCTCGTGCCTGTAATTCTAACATTTGGTAGTCTGAGACAAGCAGATGGTTTCAGCCCAGGAGTTTGAGACTAGCCTGGGAAACATGATGAAACCCTGTCTCTTCTAAAAAATACAAAAATTAGTCTAGGGTTGTGGCCCATGCCTGTAGTCCCAGCTAACTGGGAGGTTAAGGTGGGAGTGTCACTTGAGCCTGGGAGGTCAAGACTGTCGTGAGCCATGATTGCGTCACTGCACTCTAGCCTGGACGACAGAGAGCATCCCTGTTTCCAAAAAAAGAAAAGAAAAAAAAAATTAGAATAGTTTTTTAATTCTGTAGAGAAGGTTATTGGCAGTTTGATAGAAATAGCATTGGATATGTAGATTTCTTTGGGCAGTATGGCCATTTTAATGATATGGATTCTTCCTATCCATGAACGTGGAATGTTTTTGCGTTTGCTTCTGTCATCTTTAATTTCTTTCAGCAGTGTTTTGTAGTGCTCCTTGTAGAGATCTTTCACCTCCCTGGTTAGCTGTATTCTCAGGTACTTTGGTCTTTTTTATGGCTTTTGTGAATGGGATTGTGTTCTTGATTTGGCTCTCAGCTTGGATGTTGTTGGTGTCTAGGAATGCTACTGATTTCTGTACATTAATTTTGTATGCAATAACTTTGCTGAAGTCTATCAGATGAAAGAAGTTTTGGGAAGATACTACTGGGTTTTCTAGGCATAGAATTGTATCATCTCCAAACAGGAATAGTTTGACTTCGTCTCTTCCTATTTCAATGCCTTTTATTTCTTTCTCCTGCCTGATTTTTCTAGACAGAACTTCCTTTACCATGTTGAATATGAGTAGTGAGAGAGGGCATGCTTGTCTCGTTCCAGTTTTCAAGGGAAGTGCTTCCAAATTTTGCTCATTCAGTATGACGCTGGCTATGGGTTTGACATAGATGGCTCTTATTATTTCGAAGTATGTTTATTCAATGCCTTGTTTGTTGAGGGTTTTTGAAGTGAAGAGATGTTGAATTTAATCAAAAGCCATTTCTGTGTCTGTTAAGATAATCATGTGTTTTTTTTAAATTTTAATTCTGGTTACATGATGAGTCACATTTATTGATTTGAGTCTATTGAACCAACCTTGCATCCCAGGAATAAACTCTACTTCTATGGTGGATTAGCTTTTTGATGCACTGCTGGATTCAGTTTGTTAGTAGTGTGTTGAGCATGTTTGCATCTACTTTTATCAAGGATATTGGCCTCAGTTTTTGTTGTTGTTGTTGTGTCTCTACCAGGTTTTGGTGTTAGAATGATCCTGACCTGATAGAATGAGTTAGGAAGGAGCCCCTCCTCCTCAATTTTTTGGAATAGTTTCAGTAGGAATGGTACTAGCTCTTCTTTATATATCTGATAGAATTCAGCTGTGAATTTGTTGGCCCTGGCTTTTTTTGGGGTGGGTGGTGGTGGGGTGGGGGGCAGGCTTTTTATCACTGATTCAATTTTGGAACCCAATTGGTCTTCTCAGAGATTTAATTTCTACTTGGTTTAGTCTTGTGAGGTTGTATACGTTCAGGAATTTGTACATTACTTTTAGATTTTCTAACATGTGTAGATAGAATTACTCCTACTAGTCTCTGAGGGGTTTTTGTATTTCTATGGGGGTAAATGGTAATGCCCCCTTTGTCATTTTTGACTGTCTTTATTTAGATCTGCTCTTTTTACCTTTATTACTTTTTTCAAAAAATCAACTCTTAATTCTTTGCTCTTTTGCATTGTTTTACACATCTCAATTTCCTTCAGTACAGCTTTGATTTGGTTATTTATTTTCTTCTGTGAACTTTGAGGGTGGTTTGCTCTGGTTTCTCTGTGTCATCCAGTTGTGATGTTGTGCTCCTAATTTGAAATCTTTCTAACTTTTTGATGTGAGTGTTCAGTACTATAAATCTCCCTCTTGACACTGCCTTAGCTGTCTCCCAGAGATTCTGGTATATTGCATCTTTGTTCTCATTAATTTCAAATAATTTCTTGATTTCTGCCTTATTTTCATTATTTACCCAAATGTCATTCGGGAGCAGGTTAATTCCCATGTAGTTATATGGTTTTCAGTGATTTTCTTAGTATTGATTTCTATTTTTATTGGGCTGTAGTGTGACAGCATGGTTGGTATGATTTTGTGGGTTTTTTTTTTTTTTAGTTGCTAAGGATTGTTTTATGGCCCATGGTCGATTTTAAACTATGTGCCAGGTGCAGATTAGAAGAATGTATATTCTCTTTTTTTTTAATTGGGAAGACTGTTCTGTAGATGTTTATTAGGTCCACTTGGTAAAGTGTCATGTTCAGGTCCTGAATATATTTGTTAATGCTTTGCCTCAATGATCTGTCTGTCTGTCAGTGGGATATTGAAGCCTCCCAATATTATGGTATGGTAATCTAAGTCTCTTTGTAGGATTCTATGAGCTTGCTTTATGAATCTGGGTGCTTCTGTACTGGGTGCATATATATGTAGGATAGTTATTTTTTCTTGTTGAATTGAACCCTTTACTATTATGTAGTACACTTTGTCTTTTTTGATCTTCATTGAATTAAAGTCTGTTTTGTCTGAAATTAGAATAGTCACCCCAGATTTTTCTGTTTTCCTTTTGCTTGATAGATTTTTTTTTTTGCCATATCTCTTTACTTTGAGCTTGTTGGTGTCATTGAATGTGAGATAGATCTCTCAAAGACAGCATACCGTTGTATTTTACTTCTTTACCCAACTTACTACTCTGTGCCTTTTAATTGGGATAATTATATCATTTACATTCAAGATTAGTATTGACATGTGTGGAATAGTTCATGTTATCATGTTGTTAACTGGTTATTGTTCAGACTTGTTGGTGTGGTTGTTTTATAGTGCCAGTGGTCTATGTATTTTAAGTGTATCTTTCTAGTGGCAAGTATTAGTCTTTCTTTTCCATGTTTAGCACTCCCTTCAGGACCTCTTGTAAGACAAGTCTGCCAATAAATTCTCTTAGCTTTTGCTTGTCCGAGAAGGATCTTATTTCTTAACTTTTGAAGCTTAGTTTGGTTGGATATAAAATTCATGTTTGGAAATTCTTTTCTTTAAAAATGCTGAATACAGGCCCTCATTCTTTTCTGGCTCTTAGAGTTTATGATTAAAGTCCTTCTGTTAACCTGAAGGTATTACAGGTAATTTTCCCATTCTCTTCAGTTGCTTTTAATATTTTTTTCTTTCATTTTGACTTTGGAGAATCTAATGACTATGTGTCTTGGGGATGTTCTACTTGTGTAGTATTTCACAGGGTTTCTTTCCATTTCCTAAATTTGAACTTTGGCCTCTGTAGTGAGGTTGGAAAAATTTTCATGAACGATATAAAAAATATGTTTTCCAACTCGCTTGCTTTCTTTTCCTGTCTCTCAGAAATGCCAGTGAGTCATAGATTTGGTCTCTTTACATAAATCTGTATTTTCAGATTTTCAGAGGTTTTGTTCGTTATTCTTTACTTCTTTTTCCTTTATTTTATCTGATCAGGTTATGTCAGAGAGCAGGTCTTTGAGCTCTGAGATTCTTCTATCTCCTTAATGCTACTGATCCCCATTCCTATCTATATTCTGAATTCCATTTCTGGTAATTTCAGGCATTTCAGCTTGGTTAATAATCATTTCTGGGAAACTATTGCACTCATTTAGAGGTAAGAAGACACTCTGGCTTTTTGAGTTTCCAGAGTTCTCGTCTTGTGCTGGTTCTTTCTCATCTGTGTGGCCTGAGAGTCCTTCAGTTTTTGACACTGATATCCTTTTGATGGGTTTGTTTTTTGTTTTGCTTTTATCTTATTAAATGTCCTTGGGTGTTTGATTGTGGTGTAAGGTGAATTTAGTCAATTGGATTTGTTTCCAGTGAACTTTTTTTTTGGTGAGGGCAAGGCCCAACTCAGCGCTCCTGGGTTGTGTGCACTCATTCTGGGGGACTGGTACTGGGCCTCTGGCTTTGTTCTCTCACCCTTCAGTGTTGGTAACCTGCTTCACTGGAGGGTTTGAGGTGTTCCCAGACTACTGACCACAACCTTCCAAAGAGTGATGCCAGCCAGTGAGACACTTTTTCAGGCGGTGGCAGAGGGATTTGTGTTCATTTTATGTGACAGCAGAAACAGCAGCATGGTTGGGTGTATGCCCATCAGCTGGGACAGGGTGCTAGCAGTCCCAGAGCTGCCAGCCTCCTCACAGGAGGAGGCACTTTGGGAGGCATGAAGCTGCTGGAGTCTGTGTACACGTTCACACCCATGACAGTATTGATGCAGGGGTGGGGCACAGGTGGCACAGGTCTGGTGACCTCCATGTGCACATTCATGGCAGTGTTGGTGGTGGTGGCTTGGGGCATGGCACAGGGCTACCAGTTTTCCTCTGTGTGTCCATGCCTGTGGCAGTGGCAACAAAGAGTGAGGATTGGGGCCACTGGTGAACACGTTCATGTTTGGGCTGGCAATGGCAGCATGGTATCATGGTATTGCAATGGCATGGGGGAGCAGGTATGCTCTAGTGGACAGCAGTGGTACAGTGTGTTATATGGACACTCATGTGCCAGCAGGGAAGGGGAGGAAAGGTTGCCCATGCAAATGCATGCTGGTAAAGCAATGGGGGTGACTGTGGGCACGTCCATGCTGGCAAGGTGGCACAGGGGAGGCTGTGCTGAGGGGGATTTGGGTGGGTTGGTGCATGTTGTCAGGGGCCACTTGTTGAAGCTGGCTGATGGTCATGTAGAGTCTGGCAGTATAAGAACTATGATTTGTGCCCTTGGGAGGCATCCAGGTTGGGCATCCAAGTCTGCACTGCAAATAGGCACAGCCAGGCTGGGGCCCTGGGACAGGCCAGCAAACAGAAGAGTGCTCAGGTCAGACTAGTTCCATCTCACAGGTAGATTGCCCTACTCTATTCAGGTCTAACAGTCCCGTTAAGGCTAGAGTCTTCTAGAGGAGTATGGCAAGCCTTTGGGGATGGCTGTCCCTTGCCATGCTCCCCTGCAGATGTTTCTGCATCAAACACTCTGGGCTCTGCACAGGCTACAGGCCTGCTCCTACCACCTCTAAGTAGCAGCCCCTGCCAACTCAAGTGCCTGTGGGGGCTGTGGGGTCTCCTGTTGCCAGGATCCCAGGGGTCTATGGCAAAAGGGAGTCGCTAACCGTGTGCCCAACTCACCCCTTCCCTAGGAGTAGTTGGGATCCAGGTGCATGGTATTGCTGAGAGCATTCCCTGCTTCTTCACCCTTCAGCCCAGTGTCTGTGTTCTCCCTCTATTCACTCTCAATGTCTTCATTCCAAAGATCTGCTCAGAGTATGCCAGTCTTCCTGGTGTCCTGGTTCCTCAGTGGCAGATGCTCCTGCTAGCTGTGTCTAGTCAGCCATCTTGCCTTGTGAGATTCTCTCATTTCTTTTACTATGAGAACAATTTCTGTGTTGGAAGACTATTTTATAAAGATTGGCAAGGTCAATCAGTAAATTTTATCATAATGGCTAAACAAATTAACACAGGTTGACTTGAGAACACTGCAAAAAATAACAGGACTTTCATCTTCAACTTTGGTCCTTCTTACCGATATTCCAACTACACACTTTTTGAACAGTGCATGTTTTTTTTTTTTTCATTCAAGTCAATGTGAAGCAATCAGACACTTTCATATCCATAGAATGCTATCCTTTTTAAAAAAGAGCTGTTTTTAGTAACTTAACATGGCACCCAGATAAAATAACAAACGAAGTCCTGTGGAATTACAGAGAGATTAGCTCCACTGTCTGTCATCACATTTTCATCACAATGTGCTTTATGGTTAGCTATGGGACATCCAGAAGCTGTGTAAGTATTTAGAGGTAAAAGATAAAGTAATATTATAATGTTTAAAAAATGTTGCAAGATTAGTGTCATATGGCATTAGATGTTCCAAGCCTTCTCCATTCTCTTCAAGCCCTGAATATAGCCATTTTCTCTTATATGTAGCTGATGAATTGTTTGCCTCTTACTGGATATGAGTGCTATTTGATATGTAGTCCTTCAACTTTTTCATTTTCTGTTTTAAATTACTTCAAATTCTACTTCTAGCATTTCTATAGAAATATTAATAAAACATGCACTTACAGACATGCATATTATTTTCAATAATGATAATAACAAAACTTAGAAATAACTTAAATGCACATCACATGAATTGAGATGATGAAACTTGGAATAGCTACATAAAGGGTATTCTGTCTGACACTCTGAAAAAAGAGAGATCTATACATAAATTGACAAGTGACGGTAAGATAGCAGATAAAAAGTACATATTTCATCCTATTTGTATTAAATAATAATAAATTATGTATGCTAACTCATGCCTAGAAAAATACAGAGGAACTGATGGCAACTTTTGATCAACACTTACCCATGGGAGAATGATCCAGTTATGGGATAAATTCATTTTCTCCTTTTCTAAATTTCTATGGTGTTACATTTTTAATATATATCAACTTAAATTTGTAGTTAGCAAAAAATAAAAGTATTTATACAAATATTGTATAGTGGCTTTTCTCTTTTTCAAACTTGTCTCAGGGTAATTTTAATGTTGTCATCATTAACAAGACTGTTCTATGTCTTTCACTAGAATTTGGAATCTCATTCTCTTCTCACTATTCCAGAGCCACACTTCCTCAATTATTTTATCATATGCCTGCATCTTCAGATTTGCACTGTGGCTTACAACATTCTTAGGTTTCATAAAATAAGTATTTGTCCAAATGAAATAAAATAAGCAACAAGTAAATAAGTACATAAATAACAATTTTTGAAAACATGTTTTTATATTTCTTCTCCAGCAAAATTCTAAAATAAGTTGTATCTACTTTATTAACCTACTTTCTCAATTTTCCTGTCATTCTTCGCTCATTGGTTCTATGCTATCCATTGAAAGCTTAAAAATCATGAGTACTTTTGTAATCATGTAACCTAAGGGTTGGGAAACTAATTCTGAAATATCCAGACAGTAAAGATGTTAGTCTTTGCTGATCATACAGGTTCTGCCACAACTAAACTCTGCTGTTGTAGTAAGAAAGCTCCAACAGACTAAGTATTTGATAAATAACCATAGCTGTATTCAAATAAAGTTATATATATACAGGAAGCAGACTGGATTTGACCTGTGATCTATAATTTGTAGGCTTCTGATATAGTCTAAGAGCTAATTTGCAATTATCATTCACCATTAGTTCACTAAAGCATTTGACACTGCTTCCTTATTGTTAAATCTCCTCTCCGGACAGACACTTTGGGCTTACCAAATGTCCCATGGACTCTTCTGCATTTCCAGTTCACCGTTGCAGTTAGATTGGAGCACATGATTTATTATGGCCAATAGATTTGAGTGGAAGTCAGGTGTGTTCTTTCTCGGCTCCCTGACAAAGTTAAAAATGAGGCTATGAATTCTCCACGCACTCCCTCTTGTTTGTGTTGAGAGAGGGAAAGGACTCCAAAATGTCAGCATGGCAGGATGAATGCCCCCAGGATTCTGGGTCACAATAAAGATGAGATGCTAAGAAAAGAATGTTCATAACCATCAAGGCAACAACAACAACAACAACAAAAAGCACTTTTCTATGTTAGGAGTCCGAGATAGCAGACTTTATCAGTTACATCACAAGAAAGCCTATCCAGATCTTTCAACAATGGTATACCTACAAAAGGTTACCTTCATGTCTATACTTCTTGAAGTTTTTTTATTGTAACTAATTTTGAAATTTATATTCTTCCTAAAGAAACTATGGGGTGTGCGTGTGTGTGTGTGTGTGTGTGTGTGTGTGTATAAACTAGAATATTATTCAACTAAAAAATAATAAGATTCTGTCATTTGTAACAACATAGATGAGGCTTGGGAATATTTTGTTAAGTAAAAC
The DNA here is from genome assembly GCF_037993035.2 of Macaca fascicularis. NCBI lineage: Eukaryota > Metazoa > Chordata > Mammalia > Primates > Cercopithecidae > Macaca > Macaca fascicularis. The sequence continues at coordinate 53,389,932 of NC_088390.1, forward strand.
TAGGTACAGAAAGATGAAAATTGCATGTTCTCACTCATATGTGGGAGCTAAAACTGTGGATCTCATTGAAGTAGAGAATAGAATGGTGGCTACTATAGGTTGAAAATGATGATGAGGGGGATGAAGATAGGTTGGTTAATTGGTACAAAAATACAGTTAGGGCCGGGCGCGGTGGCTCAAGCCTGTAATCCCAGCACTTTGGGAGGCCGAGACGGGCGGATCACGAGGTCAGGAGATCGAGACCATCCTGGCTAACACGGTGAAACCCCGTCTCTACTAAAAATACAAGAAAATTAGCTGGGCGAGGTGGCGGGCGCCTGTAGTCCCAGCTACTCGGGAGGCTGAGGCAGGAGAATGGCATGAACCCAGGGAGGCGGAGCTTGCAGTGAGCCGAGATGGCGCCACTGCACTCCAGCCTAGGGCACAGAGCAAGACTCCGTCTCAAAAAAAAAAAAAAAAAAAAAAAAAATACAGTTAGATAGAAGGAATAATTTCTAATGTTCAACAACATAGTAGGGTGATTATAACTGAAAATATTTATTATATATTTCAAAATAGAAGAGAAGTTTTGGAATATTCCTAATACAAAGAAATAATACATATTTGAGGTGATGGATATCCCACTGACCTAAATGTGATCATTACATGTCATACACATCTATCAAAATATTATATGTACTTTATGTATAATTATTACCTAACAATAAAAAATGTATATATTTTACCAACTATAGGCTATATTGTCCATTGTTTTTGTATCTTATTGTTTTGCTTTATTCTCTCTCCCTTCTTTTCTAACTCTGATTAACAGTAGGTTATATCTTTTGATATTATTCCAAAGAAAGACTCTGTTTCCAAATCATTTTAGTCTCTTCATCAAAATACAACATTTTCTTGACATGTCTTTTAATTTCTTTCCTTTGTGACCTTCATTTTGTTGTTAAAGTCATATATATCCTTTTCAATATTTTTTGTTTCATTAATTTTTCAGTTCCATAATTTCTATTATTATTATTCATCATTTCTATATCACTATTGGGATTTTCTATGCTTTTATGCACTGGATCTATATTTCCTTTACTCTTTTTGAGCAGAAAAATATGTATTATAATCTTCGTCTACTTACTGCAACACATTTGTCGTATCAGGTTTTATACCTGTTGACTGTCTTTTTTTGAGAATGAGTCTTTGCATGTTGAAAAATTTGCATTTTATCCTTAACATTGTAAATATTACATTTTGGATTACATATATTTCTATGAATAATTCTGAATTATTTTGCTTTAGTGGGTAATTAAACTTGTTTCAACCTAAACTATAAAAGCTGGTTTTTTGATAACATCTCCAGTCTCGGTGTAATTTTTAAATTTGTATGGCTAATTTTATCCCATGCAAGTGTGGTTCAGAGTTTAGTCAGAAATTTGAGCAGAGTTTATACATAAAAGATGTGGCTCATCCTCTCCGACCCTCTCCTTTCTTGAACTTTGCCTTTATTTTCAAGAAAATAGCTCTTTCTATCAGAAAGGCTGTGGTTTGCATTCTATCTGTATTTATTTATTCATTCTGTCATTCAATTATCATCATCCGTTGGCCTTTTCTCATGCTAAAAACAAAACCTTGCTAGTGTATATTGACAAACCCTGAGAAATATTTGTCTTTATGGATTCTGTTGGCGCTAGACCAAGAAGAAAAGTATATTAGTGAGTAGGCTGAATTTATAGCATTGGGTAAACATGCCATAGATTCTAGATTTAACGTACTAGCTTGAAACTGTGTGCTCCATTACTTGATTAAAACTTGTACTCATCCTTAGCCCAGACTAAATGCACTTGATACAACAGAAATTACTTGCTATAATGAAGAGGTAGAAATCTAAATAATTCAGTAGCTGGGGACGTTGACACGTATTTACTACATGTTAAATGTTGGAAAGTACTTTAGTTGTTACTGCTGTCTGTTGACTGGAATACTGCTAGAAATTTTAGAAGGTATTCATATAAGGAATGTTTTTATCTGCAAGAGACAACCTAACTATAGGGACAGAGTCTTGTTATTGAGTTAGAAAGAAGTTTAAAGATAAAAATTCGTGGGTTCTGCTTTTAAGGATGAAGAGTGACAGAGCCAGCATTTTTGTGACCCTTCTGATTTATTTTATCATGGTTATAATATGGCTTTTCTAGTTTAACTTTACATCTGCTTTTAAGGCAGAAATAAACAAAGTGACTAGGTCAGTCATTTTAACCTTTTTATCTAGACAGCAAAAATATCTCCATAAACACCCCCTCCCCAACAAAGACTTCCTTAAATATCTAATTTGCTAGATCAAAGTAACATAACCACTTCTATCTGCAAAGCAGATTGGGTAAGAGGAGAACGAGATTGTCATAATTGGTTTAAATACACAAATCTCTTTCCATTGGCATATTGCCCCTCTGAAATGCTTTGTGGTTATGTAAGCCACATTTCAGTGAGGAATTGATATTAAATAAATATCTGACAATGTTTTTGAAAGGAAGAAAAGGAGTCCAGAACACCAGAGGCTACATAAAGTTAAACGTTGTTGTCACATGTAGCAATGCCAATGTGGTAATCAAAGTGACTTGCCCCACAGGTATATTTAGTGATTATTAGTAAGTAATGAAATTCCAAGGACTGAAATAAATAGATAGCCTACTAAGATTGATTTTGTATTTTATTAAGGAAAAGGTCTATGTTTGTTATAGGAAAACCAAGAGTCAAAAAAATATAGAGAGTGATGGTAACTTTCCTTATTTCAGGACAGGATTCAGATAAAAAACAACATCTTTCAAATGAAGAAAAATCTATAACTCTTTGAGAAATGAGACTGCAGTAACATGATTATGTACTGTGAATTCCTCCTAAACTTCCCCAAGGGACCTAAAACAACTCAACTGGGTAACTTTGCCAGTAGAAGGTAAATAGTTTTGAACAGCACCCCTTAGCAAATACCAATTCTAAGTAAGCTAGAACATCACAGGTCCAGCAGTTGAGGTCAAGGGGACAGATGTTTAAAGGATGTCTAACATAATTTTCCTCGTGATAGGATAAGTAAAACTGAATGTGTCATTTGAACATGTATCCTAAAGACCGGGCAGTGGGCCACGTATGATGGCTCATGCCTGTAATCGCAACATTTTGGGAGACCAAAGCAGGAGGATGGCTTAAGGCCATGATCAGCCTGAGCAAAAAGTGAGACCTCTTCTCTACTAAACATTTTTTTTTAAATGTAGCTGGGTATGGTGGAGCACTACTGTAGTCCCAGTTACTTGGGAGGCTGAGGTGGGAGGACCACTTGAGCTCAGGAGTTTGAAGCTGCAATGAGCTGTGATCATACAACTGCACTGCAGCCTGGGTAACAGAGCAAGACCTCATCTCTTTAAAAAATAATAAAAAATAAGTGAAATTAAAATTTAAAAATACCTGGCAGAATTAATATAATAACTCACTGATGTACCAGGTTAAGACTACTATAGGAGAAAAGCGCAGTAATTTTTTAAATAACGTCCTGTGTAAATCACAGCTATTAGCATCAACATAAAAACATTAAAGAATGAGGAAAGGTGATCCTTATTCCATTTTTATATCAGACTCTATATTGCCTGATACAAAAGTTAAATGTGTCTTGGAGAAACACAATGGAATATTGTAAGTTTAATCATATCATCATTCCATTGCAGTCGTTCTTCCAGATATGGTCTATTGTAGAAACAAATGAATTCAGTTGGCAAGCAGCTATTGACCTGACAAATACTTTTTCTCCATTTCAGTAAGATAAAATAGCACAAGAGGATTGCTTTTACCTTACAAGCCTAGAAATAAAATGTTATCATTTGTTTCAGGGTTATTCACCCTCTGCACAGGGCTACCAGTAGCCCTTAAGCAATTGCTATAGTTTAGATGTTTGTCCTCCAAATCTCATGTTTAAATTTGATTCCCAACACTGGATGTGAAGTCTAATGGATACATTTTATGAAATGTGTTAGGTGATTTCGCTGTTGTACAAACATGGTAGAGTGTACTTACACAAACTCGATGGCATATCTTACTACATCTCTGGGTTATATGATATACCCTATTGCTTCTAGGCTACAAACCTGTAAATCATCTACTGAATATTAATGGGAACACAATGGTAAATATGTGTGTATCTAAACATAGAAAAAGTTCAGTAAAGTCATGGTATAAAATATTAAAAATGTTATACCTATACTGAGTGCTTACATGAATGGAGCTTGCATGACTGGGAGTTGTTCTGGGTGAGTAAGTTAATGATGGGTGAATGAGACAGTCTAGAACATTGTTGTGTACTACTATAGACTTTACAAACACTGTACACTTAGGGTACACTAAATTCACAAAACAAAATCTTCAATAATAACTTAACCTTAGCTTACTGTATTTTTTCTTATAAACTTTTAAATATTTTAACTCTTTTAACTTTTTAACTCTTTTGTAATAGCACAGCTGAAAACACAAACCTATTGTATGATGTACGTAAATAGTTTTTAATACTTATTCTATAAGATTTTGTCTACTTTTTAAAACTTTTCATGGGTTTTTTTTTTAAACTAATGCATAAACACATACATTAACCTAGGCCTACACAGCGTTAGGATCATCTTTATCACTATGTACCACCTCCACATCACATTGAAAGGTCTTCAGGGGCAGTAACATCTGTGGAGTTGTCATGTTCCATTATAACAGTGCCTTCTTCTGAAATATCTCCTGAAAGACCTACCTGAGGCTGTTTTATAGTTAATTTTATAGATAGATAGATACATAGATAGATAGGAGTGCACTGTAAGATTACAATACAATGTATAATACAGTAAATGCATGAATAATTAGCAAGTCATTTATTACAATTATCAAGTATTATTCACAGTTCATAATTGTATGTGCTATACTTTTATAGGACTAGCAGCATAGTAGTCTTGTTTACACCAGCATCACCAGAGACATGTGAGTAACGCATTCCACTACAACCTTATGAAGGCTATGACTTTGGCAGATTAAAATAATTTTTCAGTTTCATTATAATTATAATCTTTTAGGACCACCACGCTATACCAAAAGGTATAGAGAGTCTATGTTGACTGAAATGTCATCATGGAGTGTATAACTGTATTCTGAGACTGAGAATAAATCACACAAAGTTACAGGAGTCTGCTACATCAAGGAACTTTTTTGACAGGCCAAGAATCTGGAACTTGCCAGTCTTTTCCTTCTGAGAGGACAAGGCAAGATGCGGTATCCCCAACCGCTAAGAAAAGAGCCTGCTGATAGGTTTAGGAGGGACCATATATCACCTTTGAGCAGAGTGCTCCAACATACTACCTGAGACATCCCCAAAGTAACCAGCTTTCCATGGTGTTCCATGCTAGAAAGGCAGCTTTTCCAGGCTGTGCCTCTTCTACTTTGCACTTACAATCTTAGGGTCAATGTGGCTCAATGTATCTATGCTCACTGATGGTAAGCTAACGTGAGCGAGAGCCCAAGTGAGGTCCCCAGGGATCTGAAGCTATATGGTGCACTCTTCCAGTAGTAACTCTGTGATTATCCTTTGACAACAGTTCTTGACTTGCTAGGGACCATTCTGGAGGTTCAGCATATATCTCTGGGGCATCAAATGACTGCTTGGTTTGTTGTTGCTTTTGTTGTTTCTAGTAGTTCACCCTGAACTGGATGTAAACGAATCTACTCATCTATTAGATCCAGATCTCAGAGTAGCACTTCATCATCAGAGGGATGTGGGCTATATAAAAGACTGAACCCAGGTATTTCTTTAAAGTATAAGAAAGTCACATAACCAGCTTATTCACATTCCTAGTGTGCCAATTTCTGCTACACTCTTGCCCTCCCTTAACTCATACTGATAGCCTCATGTGGATTTCCTTAGGGTAATTTAACTGAGGAATAAAAATTTAATCCTAGTTTGGTTTGTATGACTCCATATGCTATGATTGCAACAGCTGATTTATGCAGGGGTGGTATTGCAACCCCTCTGCAGATAGTCCTGAAGAACACTGGGGAGCTCTAAACTGTGTATTTCAGTGTTACTCCTTGACAGGACAGAAAGAAGGACTGAGTAAGATTCTGCCATGACTCTGGGTCCCACTAATACCTTGCCTGTGTGTGTGTCTCTGAGGATATCCAATTCAGAAAAACCTCTAAATAGTGAAGTTGATAGAAATTGTCATGTATATATTTATATATTTTAATAAATTCCTTGTATTCACTCCCTCACCTTCAGTATTTTATATGCTTTAGTGGTTAGTTTTATAATTACACAGTTGTTCTATAATTTTCAGAAAATAACAGTGATAGAATTTGAAGAAGAATTTACATTATATAGACATTCTGAACCTGGACTGTGTACAGTTACTTATAAAAATGTTGTCTACTTGGGAAGAGTGTAAATTCATTTTTAGTTGTAACAGGAGTAGCTGCATTATATACAATGGGAATATTTGTGTGCGGGGGGAGGGAGGTGGGGATGCAATGTATAAAAATAATTTGTATAGATGTCAAACAACAAAAAGGATATTTGTTTATTCTTATGCCAGGAGGCAACTCAAGCTAAAGTTAATATTCTGTTTATTCCTTTCTTTTACACATGCTCTGGAATCTATAGCTTTTGCAAATAACCAGCGCATAACCAACTTGATGCTTCCTCTCAGAAACTTAAATAATGCAAAAATCCTACAAATTGAAGAACCCCTCAACATAGCAGCATGTGTTCAGGGCTATGGCATTCAGAAATACTAAAGGGAATGTAGTGGAAGAAGCCACATGGCAGTGTTCGCAGTAGATGGCCACTGCTGTGGATCTTGTTCTTGGTTCCTGGAAAGCGTGGCTCCTTGACACACTTTCATTGAATTTCGTTGCCTCCAAGTTAATGAGAGGCTATTTCTATTTCTTTTTTACTATTGACTGGAAGTGTAACCATCATATAGAATCTAGGGAGAAGAGTACTGGTCAAGCTCTGTTTGTAGACTTCTGCTGGATATCCAATATCATTCATCCATAGTTAATTTTGAAATACACCTCTGTACGTTCACGCACACATTACTCCCTCCTCCTGAAAAGTCTTATTTGCTTTGACTTGCCAATAATATTCTGTCTCCTCTCTTGTCCAAGTTCCCTGATGACATGAAGCAAACTGTCATTTACTACCATCTTCCATAATCTCATTTATCACCATATATATACATATTTGTAGTATATATAGATGTTTTTAGCTGTACCAGTTTATTTACCATTCTCTGACTTTTCCACTACAGTGTTACCCTTATGCCTTAACCTGAAGTGCTTTTCCACCATTTCTTCTTTATTTTGGCAGATGTTGATCATACATCAGTATGTAGTTTAAATTCTAACACATTTCATTAAAACTTTAATTTATAATTTAATTCCTTATTTTTTATTATCAGAGTATTTTTATTATTTTATTTAAAATAATTATTTCAATATGCCTTATAGTAATAGTATTGTCTATTGAGATATTTAAGGACCAAGACTACTTTTTCACTATCACTCTATGTTTTTTTCTCTTGGAATGATTCTTCGAATATCATACATACCCAACTACCATTTGTTCATTAACTTATAGTCAAGAATGGCTTGGTCAAAGAAGGCCAGCATAACTCATTTTAAATAATTGGCCATGACAACAATATAGAAATGAAAACTTTATACTCATATTTACTACATTTATTTCTTTGTAATTTTCAAAACTGTATTGAAGTACAACATACATACCCAAAGGTACCCAGATTCTAATTTTATAGCAAGTTAATTTTTACCAAGGAAATCTTCATAACAGGCCTGCTAGTCAAGAAATAGAATGTTATTAGCACATCCGAATATGCTTTTTTTTTTTTTTTTTTTTACCTCTGCCCCTTACAACTTCTTCTTTCTCTCCCAAAGTTAATTACTATCCTGAATTGAAAGAAACAGCTTTTGGTTCAATTTATTCTGTATAAGTTTTTTATTTCTTTTCTATTTTATTAGTTTCTGATACATAAATATTATTTATTTTCTTATATTTTTAATTTTCTTTTCTCTTGATAATATTTTCTTAAGGTGAATGCTTGTCAAATACATTTTGAATGTACATTCTTCATATTGGCCTTTAAAAAAGCATGTTTTTCAAGTCCTTACTTTGACTTTACCCTGTATTTTTATTAATTTCACATTTTAATTAATATATACTTTAAATGATTTGTAATTTTAGTATGTTGTCTTTCTTGACTTGAGCTATAAATATGTGTGTTAATTTTCAAACACATGGAGATTTTCTAGTTTCCTATCATTCATTCCTTGCCAATTCCACAGTGGTCAAAAACCACATTCTCAAAAGTATATAATGCAGATACTATCAATATGGAAATCTTCCTGAGAACTTATAAACTACACACATACTTCAGTCTTTCATAAAAATCAACCAGGCAATTGTTAATTTGGTTGAGAAAATATTTTCTTAGTAATATAATATTGTCTATATTGTGTACCACAGCCTGAGACAGGTGCATAAACATACCCCCAAAATAATTGTAGGTATATGTATTTCTCCTTTCTTCCTCCTTTTTTTTTTTTTTTTTTTGAGACAGAGTTTCTCCCTGTAGCCCAGACTGAAGTGCAGTGGTGCCATCTCAGCTCACTACAACCTTCGCTTTCCAGGTTCAAGCAATTCTCCTGTCTCAGCCTCCAGAGTAGCTGGGATTACAAGCACATGCCACCACGCCCGGCTAATTTTTGTATTTTTAGTAGACAGAGGATTTCACCTTGTTGGCCATGTTGATCTTGAACTCCTGACCTCAGGTCAGATCCACCTGAATGCCAGAATTACAGGCGTGAGACACCGTGCCCGGTCATTTCTGACACTATATGTTTTATATATTTTAGGGTAGGTTTTGTAATGCTCAAAAATCTTACATTTTATATCTCTCTGGTATTTATTTTTTAGCATATAATGGCCTTTTCTCCTGCAAAGTTTTTTTTTAGTTCTAATTTTTCCATATTGCAGTAGCACCACAATTTTGTTGTTTAATTTTGCTTAGAATATATTTTTATTTATGCATAAATCTTCTTATTTAATGTAGAGTTGACTCTTTTAAGCAGAATGCAGTATTTTTTAATCTAAACTTTTGTCTTTCTTTTTTTTTTTTGAGATGGAGTCTTGCTTTTGGAAAAAATTGGCTATTTACATGTAATGTGGATAGTTATACATTTAGATTTAAATATACTATTCTACTACTTGCTCTCTATCTCATAATGTCTCTTTATTATCTTGATTATTATACATTATTTTACTTTTTATTTTAGCATCTTTCCTGGAGATTGCATCATTAATCTTTGATCTATCAGAGTCTATACAAGTCCAAATGTTTACCTCTTCCCAGCAAGAGAATGACTCTAGAACATTATAATAATATTTTTCACTCTCTACCAACTCATGCTATTACCTTCTGTTACATAAATTCCAGTATAATTGTTACATTGTTTTTTGCAATCAATATTCTTTTAGATTTATAATGTTTATATGTATTTTTGTTGGTCTTTATCTTGTACCTCCAAACTTCCATATGGGATGATTTCTTTCTCTGTTAGGAAAACTTATTAGTATATCTTTTAATGCCGGTCTTTTGTGTCTGAGTAAGTTTTATTTACCTGATAATGTTTAACCTCAACCATTTAATAACATTTTTTACATGGTATGGAATTTCAACTTGACCTTCCTTCAGTGACACCCCCATCCCAACAACAACCTGAAGATATAATCCAATTGATTTTGGTCTCTCTCATACTTACTCCTTTAAAGTCAATGTGACATTATAAGGTTGATTTTAATATTTTTATCATGACAATTTTACTTATGTCTTTTAAAAATATTTTTCAGATGAATATTACGGTGCTTCCTGATTTTGTGGCTTGATTTCTTTTAAATCACTTTGAGAAAATTCTCTTATTTTCATCTTCAAATATTTCATATTCTCTCTTATTATCTTGCCTCTCCTGGGATTCTAAGGACCATATCTTTTTCATGTCTATTTTCTGTTTCTATCTTCCATCCTCTTATTTTTACAAATGATATGGGATGTATTGTGTCTCCCACAGATTTATATGTTTAAGCCCCAACCTCCAATACTCCAGAATGTGACTATATTTGAAGATCTGGTCATTACAAAGGTGTTTGTGTTTAAATGGGTATTCATTAAGGTAGGCCCTAACCGAATATGAACTGTATCCTTAAAAGAAGAGGAAAATTGGACACAGATGAGCATAGAGGAAAAGCCATTTGAAGATACTCATGCAAAAAAAAACAAGGAAAAACGTTTCAGAAGAAATTAACCCTGCTAATACCTTGGATTGGATTTCTAGCCTCCAGGACCATAAGAAAATATCTGTTATAGGGCCGGGCGTGGTAGCTTATGCCTGTAATCCCAGCACTTTTGGAAGCTGAGGTAGGTGGATCACTGAGGCCAGGAGTTCAAGACTAGCCTGGCCCACATGGTGAAAACCTGTCTCTACTAAAAACACAAAAAAATTAGCTGGGCGTGGTGGCAGGCTCCTATAATCCCATTTACTTGGGAAGCAGAAGCAGGAGAATCGCTGGAACCCTGGAGGCGGAGGTTGAGTTGAGCCAAGATCACGCCATTGCACTCCAGCCTGGGCAACAAAAGCGAAACTCCATCTCAAAAAAAGAAAAAAAAAAGAAAAGAAAAGACCCGTTGTTTAAGCCACTCAATCTGTGGTACTTTATTATTATAACAGTCGTAGCAAACTAATATGTAATGCTTAATTACATATTTTTATTTCATATGTTTTTACATAAATTTTTGTTGGTAAGTCTATCCTTTAGCAACTTAATTTTAAGTATTATGTTTTTCAGTTCTAGAATTTCTACTTGTTTATAGAGCTTTCTGCTCTCTAATAAAATATTTTTAGAAAAAAATTTGAGAGTATTAATCTGAATTATTTGAAGTCTCTATCTGATAATTTTGCATGTGGGTTCAATGTGCGTTCCTTTTAAGCTCACTATTTTTGGATTTTCATTACAAATAACGTCTCATTATATGCCTAACTTTTTTATTGTTATGTGTTAATAGGAAAAAATGTTAAAATTATATATGTTTTGGGATTACTCCATTAAATATTTCTGTTAACTTCTTGTATATGAGTAGAGGTGCTAGCAATCCTGATTACCTTAATCACATAATGGATTTGAACATGTGCTATAGAATTCATGAGGGCTGTTCTCTTTCAAGTTTGGTTTTGCTTCTGGGTTATTGATTTTGAAGGTTCCACATAAAGCATAGAGGCCTTACCAAAGGATCAATCCTTTGACTTGGTGCACTCAAATTAATAGACTCCCTATATAATTGTGCTCTCGGAAACTTTTAATACTTCTCATTTTCTTAGAATTTAAGTATCTCTTTCACATTAAACTCAGCTAATGCCTCCTTTAAAAAAATCATGTAAATTGCTCTTTTCCTCCCTGACTGTCCGAAGATAGGCAGCCATCATGAACGACACCGTAACTATCCGCACTAGAAAGTTCATGACCAACCGACTACTTCAGAGGAAACAAATGGTCATTGACGTCCTTCACCCTGGGAAGGCAACAGTGCCTAAGACAGAAATTCGGGAAAAACTAGCCAAAATGTACAAGACCACACTGGATGTCATCTTTGTATTTGGATTCAGAACTCATTTTGGTGGTGCCAAGACAACTGGCTTTGGCATGATTTATGACTCCCTGGATTATGCAAAGAAAAATGAACCCAAACATAGACTTGCAAGACATGGCCTGTATGAGAAGAAAAAGACCTCAAGAAAGCAACGAAAGGAACGCAAAAACAGAATGAAGAAAGTCAGGGGGACTGCAAAGGCCAATGTTGGTGCTGGCAAAAAGTGAGCTGGAGATTGGATCACAGCCAAAAGAGTAAAGGTGCTGCAGTAAAGGCTACCTGTGTCCATTTTGGATTTTTCACAAGCAGATTAATAAACTAAAAACTTTCAAAAAAAAAAAATCATGTAAATTATCACTCAAGCAGCAGTTCTTTTTAGAATAAAAAGTGACACTAAAGGCAAATTGTATTTCCATACATTTAGAATAATTCTATATAAAAACTAGATTTCCATTTGGGTGATGACATTTATTCCATTTTTATATTTTAGCTGGTTTGTGTGTGTGCGTGTGTTTGTGTGTGTATAGGAGTGCATACGTGTGTTATTGTTAGGTAGTTTTATTTTCTCTAGGTTGTCTCAAATCCTGTGCTAAGATAGACAGACAGATAAATCTATAGGTAGATAATACTAATCTACTGTACAGTCATTTATTTTCATCTTGTTTTTTCTCAGAGGTCAAAGGTCATTTTATTGTTAAATTAACTTGCATTTTCTTGATTACTGGTAAGTATGAACATTTTTGTAAGTTGACTGGTCATTCACAGTTTGTTCTTTTACCATGTCTATTTTTATTGGTGCCAAATTTTCCTGTCATCCAATCTGTTTAAACCTATGGATTTTTAACATAAAATAAAGTGTCTTACTTTCAATTATCTTAAGAAAACTGCACAAACACAATACAGTTGAAACATAAACAATTATTTTTCCACTCAAATAAATTGTTAAAAGATAACCAGCAGACTTAGAAAGATTTGCTCATCTGTAAGCTGAGTTTTTATTGGCTTTCCTTTTTTCTTTTTTCTTTTCTTTTTTTTGATACAGGGTTTTACTTCCCAGACTGGAGTGCAATGCTGTGATCTCATCTCAGGGCAACCTTTGACTTTTGGACTCAAGTTATTTTCCTGCCCCAGCCTCCTGTGTAACTGGGACCACAGGCACGTACCCCCACGCCTGGCTAATTTTTGTATTTTTAGTAGAGCCAGGGTTTTGTCCTGTTTCCCAGGCTGGTCTCGAACTCCTAGCCTCAAGTAATCCTCCCTCTTTGGCTTCCCAAAGTGCTAGGATTACAGGTGTGAGCCACCATGCCTGGCGAGCCTTTTCAGTCTAATAGGAAGGAAAGAAAATCGCCATGAGTTTACCATGTGACTTAATTACTTCATTTAAAAATTATATATCCACACACACATCTCTTTTTAAAGATAAATATACACTTTTTTTTGCGAAATATCAGGATGACTGGTTTTTACTATTGATATGCGTTCTCAAGAGCTGATTATCTCCTTCGCTTTGCATTAAGCTGTAGAAAGTTATGGAGATGAGACAAAAAAAGCATTTTTTCTTAGTTGAGATTTATATATTGTGCTTCCTAATGGCTTTTTCATTCCAACAAATAATGACCCAATTCTCTTTGACAGAAATTCCTTAGAGTGTTTCTGCCATCATATGAATAAATAGCATTCATTCTTAATGTAGCATAGAATTACACTATGGCGTAAATGAACTTATTATTGATAATTTGTAACTGCTGCAAGTTTCTGTCAGAATACTGTCAGGACGCATTTGGCAAATCTTCCCAGATAACTGGCAAACAGAAAAGGCTAATTACATTTGGGATAATCGCAATGTGAATATACGCAAACCTAATAAGAGGGTAAAAGGTTCTAAAATGCTTTGTAAATCTTTAAGTGGTTTCTCCTGAATTCCATGCTACACATGACAGGAACCAATGTGGTGATGGTTTTCAGACTACAACGTGTATCTTCAAGAGTAGAAAATTCTGATAGAACAAAGGAACAGCAGTTAAAGTCAGCCACACACACACACAAAAATTGCTTTTGGTTGAATATACTGTGTTTTCAAATAGACAGGCAGCTTGGGAGGAACCTGATGCTTGTGTTTCTGAAGATCTTAAAGTTAACTGCCATGTGTGATTTTTGTCAGCGCCTAGGAAATGATAGCAGTCAAAAACATCAAAACATTTTTGTGGATATATGATTGCTTGTTGGTCTGCAACATTCTTTCATACCTTGATAAGAGGTAAAAGTGATATGTCAGAAAAGATATTTTGAGATACATCTATATCTATCTATCCATATATATATATATATATATATATATATAATGCTAGTGAATTTGAAGGTTAAGAAATTCTTAAATAAATTGTGAACCTTCAGTAAGATGCCATTTTAATATTGCCCTGGGAAGAAGAGTGTTTGAAATCAAGGCTAATGTAGGAATTTTAGGAAATGCAAACAGATTTTATTATGTTTAAGTTGTGATGATCTCCCTGCTATATTAGCATAAAAACAGAAACCTCTATATACTTCTAATTCTTGTGTTTATGAATTTCTTAGACCCAGAGGACAGATATTAAATGTTTCATTTATTTTTTAAAACTTTATGTATGCATGTATGTATATATTTGTTTACTTATTCATTCATTCTTTTATTTATCTATTTATTTTTGAGATAGGATCTTACTCTGTCCCCAAGGCTGGAGTGCAATGCCATGATCCTGGCTCAATGTAGTTTCAATCTCCCAGGCTCAAACAATCCTCCCATTCAGTGTCCCGGAGTATCTGGGACCACAGGCACACACCATCACATTGGGCTAATTTTTGTTGTTGTTGTTGTTTTTGGTAGAGATGAGTTATCGTTACGTTGCCCAGGCTGGTGTTGAATTCCTGGGCTCAAGCTACCCTACTCACTTGGCCTCCCAAAGTGTTGGTATCACAGGCATGAGCCACTGCCCCAGCCCCTTGTTTTATATATTCTGAAATAACTTATCATGCATCTGAAGTATGAAATACCATACCGATAGCTCATACATTCAAGTCGAGCGGTCTCTGGGCTAATTAACATTTTGTCTTACTAAAGGGGCAACTGTTTTTTCTTTGTGTGAAGGGCATCTTGTCAGACTCCCAACAATATTGTTTCTTAAAATAATAGAAACCTTTCCAGTTTATGTAACAGCTTTTGTCATTCTCCTATTACTCATGCTCTGAAAGAAAATATTTATTGGAATCCTTCAGCTTTAGTGGGGTGGGCAGAAAATCCTACTATATGGATGAGATTTGGAGTTTACAATTCTTTAAACTTATTTTGTAAATTCACATCACAGATTTATGACTATCAATAAACTGGCCGCATTTAATTCCACAGTGTTTATTAAACTTGGGAAGAAAAATAATAGATGCCCAATAAACCCCTGCTTACTGTAATATATAATATGTATTACTGTAAATAATGAAACAAAGACAATAATAATGTGCTCTAATAGTAACAATAATAATGACAAATCCCTATATAGTTTACTCCATATAATAGGACTTTTCTTAATTTTTTACGTATTAGTTCATTTGCTTTTCAAAATATTCATATAATTAGGTACTATTTTTAGAGTGAGGAACCTAAAGCACAAAGGTTTTAAATAATATCCATGGAAAAATGGAATAACTATGATGGCATCCCACGTCCGTTGGATTGAATGCTCATGTTCTAACCTCTGTGTTATTCTAACTGTAAGAAGCTCAGTGTTCAAAAGTTCACACTCTCATAGACAGAAAAATGACACATCTTGAGAATGATGTGTTCTTAAAAGCAGAGTGTCCTAAGACTGCAGAGAAAGAAAAGACGAAATTTTTGGAGGAGGAGAATGTGAAAGCCTTTGCAAAGGCTTTTGTTAGAAATATGTTGGATTTCAAAAGACAATGGTTACAATAAAAAAGGACAATATTGGCAATAGTGGGAGACTTGACTCTTTGTGAAATATTAAATAGTATTTAATTCTTGAGGATGATTCACTTATTCAGTGTGAGGATATGTTGGTACATTACCATTAAATAAGATCCACATTAAATTTAGATTTTCTACATATTTTCTTAATGTACTTTTTCAGCCATAATTGATCCAGGACACCACATTGAACATAAGTATCATGTCTCCCTAGGCTTCTTTTGGTTGTGACAATTTCTCAGCATTTCTTTGACTTTGATAACCTTGATACTTTTAGAAGAATACTTTGCAGTTATTTTGCAAAATGTTTCTCAGTTAACATTTATCTGAAGTTTCTGTCATGACTAGACTAGGAGTATATATTGCTGGGAGTAAGATCACAGAAATAAAATGCCATTTGAGTCACATCATATGAAGAATACATGTTATCAACATGACTTATCCCTGTCAATGTTAACGTTGATCACCTGGGTGACAATTTGTCAGATTTCTCCACTATAAAGTCACTCTTTTCCTCATACTGTACTCTTTGTAAGGAAGTCACTATCTGTTACCCACACTGAAGTTGGATAATTATGTTCCAGTTTCTCACTGGTGGAGTATCTACATAAACTTGAAATTCATTTTTTATGGGATACTTGTCTATTCTCCCTTGTATACTTACATGTTAAATATTTATTTATGTCAATGTTAATGATAGGATGCTTATTTTATATTTTGTGTTATAATCCAATACAACTGTATTGTTCACATTTTCTCAGATTTAGTTATTAGGAGCTCTTTTAGTTGACTTTTGTGCTAGCTACTTTGACGTCTTCCCATACTTAAAGGGTTTTTTGATTGGTGGTGGTGGTGTTTGTCTGTTTTTAGGACGTTCTTGCTTTTTGGCAGTACAAGATTTTCCAGGTTGATCTTGTCTATTTCCTGCCCCAGTCATTGAATAGGCCATTTATCCAATGAGCTCTGGTTTATTTTTTATGGAATAGATTTAGAAACCTAAATCTGAGTCCTAGTGTTCTCATTCCTACCAGGGTGTCATGATTTCTGTGTCCTCTCAGCTGATGCAGCAAGGAAATATATGTGTGTCTACTAACCAGTGTACAGAAAGATATCTATACATATTTCCATGTGTAACCATCTGTACCTATACGAAGCAGATATAAGTTTAAGTTAAAGTCTCCAATTCTAATATACTATTATATGGATCAATTTAGCTTCCTCTCCTTGCTCATTTGTAACATCCTACTCCAACAGTAAGAAGCCTGGCTCTCACAATTAGTAATCCACTTACAGAATTGTTTAACTCCATTATACATGTATAGTGGTCAGAACTGTTAACCCGTAATCCATGTGAAACAACTTTATCAACTAAAGTACAGCACTTATGTAAAGCTTCATGTCTCTTTAGTTTTGCAGACTTTCTCCATTTCAAAAGTTCCTTAGGTCAGAATTAGTTTTTCTCACTTCTTTCAGTGAGGTTATTCACTGATTTTGTATGCAATTTAATTGATTTGTCACATTCTTCACTCCATCTTAGGTTTCTCCATCCTCCAACATAGTTTTTAAAATGTTTGCGTATTAAAGTTCAATATCTGTGCCATAAAGTTTTATAAATTTGTGATATATACATAGTGTTTTATGTACACCATTTCAGTATTACAGTTTTACAACCCTAAAGAAAAATCACTGGTCCTTTAGCATTCCAACCTTTCCTTTCTCCCTGAACTGCTGACAATCACTATTTATTATTTGTGGTGGCTCAATCACGGTCCCTAAAATTTATGTCTTTGTGCTAACCCTGGAACCTGTGAATACTATCATATTTGTAAAATGGATCTTGCAGATATAATTAATTAAACAGTCTCAAGATTAGGAGACTACCCTGAATGACACAGGTGAGCACTAAATCCAATGACAAATGTTCTTATGAGAAACAAACAGATAGAAGACACTCAGAGAACAAAAGGAAGCAATATGATTATTGAGGCAGACATGGGAGTGATGTGGTCACCAGCCAAAGAATGTTTGGATCTACCAGATGTTGGAAGATGTAAATAATGGATTGACTTCCAGTGCCTCTGGAGGGAGTGTAGCCCTCCTGACACCTTGATTTCAGACTTGTAATGATGAAAGAATTTATTTCTGTTGTTTTAAGCTGCCAAATTTGTGGTAATTTGTTAGTGCAGCCACAGAAAACTAATATACTGTCACTATTGTTTTCCTTTTTCAGAATGACATGTAGTTGGACTCATACAGTATATAGCATTCACAGACTGGCTCATTTCACTTAGCAATATGCATTTAAAATTCTTCCACATATTTTCATGGCTTAATTTTTTGCATTTCTTATTGATAATAACTATTGTATGGGTGCTCCCCAGTTTGTTTATCTATTCACCTATTGAAGAGTGTCTCATCTTGGTTACTTCCTGTTTCTATCAATTATGAATAAATACCATTCATATGCATTTTTTTGTCTGGACATGCATATTTTAATAAGCTGGATAAAAATATAGTAGGGTGATTGTGGGATCACATGGCAAGACTGCATTTAATTTTATTAGAAACTGATGGTCTCTCTTCCAAAGTGGGAGTAGCATTTTGCATTTCCTCCAGGAATGCATGAAAATCCTTGTTCTGCATCATCATCAGCAACAAGAATTACAATTTTTTAAGTTAGCATTTCTTAATAAGTGTGTAGTGTTATCTTATTGTTGTTTTAATTTGAGATTCCCTAGTGACAGATAATTTTGACCCTCTTTTCATATGATTATTGTCATTGGCATATATTTATTGCTAAAATGTCTGTTCATATTATTTTGCCTATTATTTTTCTTCTTGTTCAATTTAATTGTTCTTTGCATATTTTGGACTGATACATTTATTAAATATTTGCCTTTAAAATATATTCCTCCATTATGTTTCTTGACTATTCATTTTATAATAGTATATTTTACAGATGAGAAGTTTTAATTTAAAAAATTGCAAATTATCTTTTATTTTTTATTTTTTGGTGAATGGTTTTAGTTTTACACATTAAGACTCATCATCAGTTCCAAAGTCACATCATTTCTTCCATGTTTTCTTCTAGAAGTTTTATAGTTGCGTGTTCTACCTTAGGTTTATGCTCCTTTTGAGTTAATTTAGGTAAAAGTGTAAGGTCTGTGTAGGGGTGTGTGTGTGTGTGTGCATGCATATCTTTCTATTCTACTTTGCATATGAAAGTTCAGTCATTTCAGAACCATTTGTTAAAATGACTATACATTCTCTATTGACTTGCCTTTGTTCCTTTGTAACTTGACAAATTTGTGTGTCTATTTCTGGGTTCTCTATTTTGCTCCATTAATCTATGTATCTATTCTTTACCAGTACCACACTGTCTGAATCTCTATAGATTTTACTACAGAGTTATAGAAATTAGGTAGTATAAACATTCTAACTTTGTTCTTCTTCGTCAGCATTGTATTCTCTGTTCAAAGTCTTCTTTTCTATATATACCTTAGAATCAGTTTGCTAATATCTATGAAATAGATTGTTGTGATTTTAATTGGGATTATGTTATCTGTATGCTGAGTTGAAAAGAGGTGAAATCTTAAGACATACTTAATCTTGTATGTTTTTATACATAAAAGACAATCTCAGATAAACAAAACATATTTCATGTGAGATGTCATGTCTAATAAATTACAGAACTTGTATTTGAACTCTTATCAATCTAGCTTCCAAACAAGAGGTTTTAAGAAAATGTCATTATCTTTTTTTAATTAGAGCAGTCATCACATTATTTATTTTTCTTTTTAGATGGCCTACATACATTTCAAGTATATGGCTACCCATCTCATTTTTGTTTCTCCAACACTTAGTCAAATATTTAACATATATTAGAAATACAACTGTCCACTACAGTTTCTACTGTTATCATCCCCACCTTGGAAAACACATCTCCTGAAAAACGGGTTTCAGAGAGGTGCTCATCTTCCTCTATTGTCCATTCTCAGTATAGCTGCAGGCAGTTTTATTATGAAAAAATAATTTATGAAAACAAAAATCATTCAAACATTTCCTTCTGTGCTTAAACTCTTCCCAGAAGTGTTCGACTTAAATTAAAATAAAATTCAAGTATGTTCCATGGTTCATAATGTCCTGTACAATTTGACTTTTTGCTACCTCTCTGACCTCAGATTAAATTATTACTCTTCTACTTTGTTAGGCTTCAGCCATATCATCTCTCTTTCTAGTCTTGAAATTGTCAAGTTCATCCTTTGACAGACTTTTACACTAATTATTCCTTTTGCTTGGAATGTTTACTCTAAATATGCACAAACTTGATTCGGTGTCACACAGATCTTAGTCATAACATCAGTTTCCCAGAGAGGATGCTCTGACCGCCTTACCTAAAGCAAGGAATCAAACTCTTGCTACTCCGTCTCCCCTAACCACTAGCATTCTACTCTCTATTTAGTTTTAAAGTTATTTTGACCTCATAGCATCTGTAATTATACAAAATTTACTCATGTCCTTTTTTCCATGTGTAATATCCATAATCCACTTTAAGTTTCACAAGGCAAAGATATTTTCTGACTTGTTCACCACTCAATAAATGTTTGTTTGAGTGAACAAATAGGAAAATGAAGAAGAAACAAAAATCCATTGCTGAATGAAGGTATTCTTTGATATTCATTCTTATTCAAAGTTTTGATATTCAAATATTTGATATTCAATGTTATTTTGAGTAACACTAAGTTGTACACATTATATATTTAGTGCACATTATGGTGATGTATTAAGGATATTGTATGTCAGGCTCTGTGCAGTGACCCTTAGTAGAAGCAATATGAGCCTTTATTTTCTACCTTTGTTTTTTCTTTTACAGGCTTTATCTGGCTATGTCTGACCTCAAATGTTGGTGCTGCAGAAGCTGGCCCATGACTCTTCTCCTCTATACACTACCTTTAGGTGACTACATCCGAAGTTTCAACTATCCCCCTATAACTGAGCAATCCCTCTATGTTTTTATTTAAAACATTTTTCTCAAGTTTCAAACTGAAGTTTTCCTCTGCCTTCCAAACAGATTGTCCTGGATATTTTACAGGTATTTATAATTCAGCATGTCAGCCATATATCTGGCCCAACTTATTTTCTATGTTATTTTGTTTGAGTGAACAGTCAATATGTGTTTTGAAATGCAAACATATGTACATAGTTTTTTTATTATTTGCACATTTCACCTTTTTATTAATAGATCAAAACCTTCTCAAAATTTGAAGAGATGACTCATCAATCTCTCTCAAGGCTCAACAATCTGTTTGCAAATTTTAATGACACTTGTGTTCAAAGAGTTTTGGAGTATTTTGTCATAACATGCTAACCACTTTTAAATACATTGTAATGAAGTACAAGGCATTTCCTCTGAAAATTGTTTTGAAATATGTATAAAAGTTTTAGAAACTTCCCAAAAGATTACAGTCAAGTCAGTTGTAGAAAAAAATTCCTTATATTCTTTTGGGAAGTTATGTGTTAAAATGTATAAAATGTGATTCACCTTCTCTGACTCTTTTTATTATATTTAAAGATAACCTATCAGGATTTAGAAAATGTGGTTATGATAAAATTGTGTAGCAACTTAGATTATATGGATTTTTGATTTCCCTTTAATTTTTGTATGCTTAAAAAGGAACAATTTCTAGTATCATTCACCACATAAGAAAGAAACCTAAACTTGTTTGGAATGAATCAAAAGAAAGAGCAGGTGGGACTATTCAACAGGTTTTTGAGCATTCTTTTATGCCTGAATTATTTCCACTGTTATCTGTAAAGCGCTTCTCAAGTGGCACACCCTGGGAATACACAAATATGTTCTAAAGGGAGCTTTCTCTTTAATTATTTGAAATCTAGGGAAGGTGCAAGTATTTAATCCACCTCTCCAAAAATGTACATCATTTGTTACTGTGAAGATCTTTAAACTCTACGTAGGGTCTAAATTTCCTTGGGGGAAAATAAGCAAGTTTATCACAGGTAATAACAATTGAACTGAGAGTGAAAGAATGGATTAGCGTAGTTAGTGTGAAATCAAGATAAATCATTTAAAGCAAATGGTGGTTGAGCAACTGAAAAGGAAATGGAGGCCCTGGCTTGTCTTGGTATAAACATGGAATTATGAGTATTTCAGTGCTGTTGAATTTCAAGGAATAAAAAGAAATGGAAAAAAAAAAAAAAGAGGCGAAAACACCAAATCATAGATCCCTAGGGCCACATGAAACATTTTGGATGTTCCTTTCAGGAAATAAGAAGTATTTGAAAACATTTGAGTAAAAACTGACATAATTGGATTAAATACTAGAAATACCAAGTTGATAACAATGTGGAAGTTTGCTTCAAGTGAAGAATGTTATAAGAGTAAAAAAGGAGAGATGAAAATATTAAGATGATTACCAAAATATTCAAAGTTAACATCTGAAAAGTTTAACTGAAGAGGGTATGAAAATACATGAAGATCATCAAAATGAAAATAAATGGATTATTTATGCACAGCTTGCTATGATAAAGAAGTTGACTATCAGCGCTTGTGTTAGGCAGATACTCAAAGACAGCCAAGTGCGAAAGCTTTATAGTGGAAAAGAAAAAGAAGGCTTCAGGTATGCTCCGATTAGAAGTTATCAGCATGGGGAAGCTGAAGTCAGGCTAACGAAAAGTGGGACATTCTGTGTGATTGGTTTGAAGAGTGTATTTGGCTGTCTCTGGTTAGTCTTAATTGCAGACAGGGAAGCTGACAAGTCCTTACTGTCCTTGACTGCTGCAGATGTACTTTGGCTTTCTGGATTGGGCAGTGCAGAGATTGTAGGTCGGGTTTTATTGTCACATGTGTTTCATCTATTCCCTTTACTGTATTCAGTCCTTCAAGTAGGTATATATAAATTTAGAATATACAATCATATGAGCACTGATTGTATATGAATTTGTGGAAGGACATCCAGGAGAACAGAGCAGGGGAGCAGATTTAAGGAGTAAGGACAGATATTTACTGAATAATGCTCTTTTCAAGCCCTTGACTAAGTTGCATTATCTGCCCATCTCTTTTAATCCTTAACTAAAGTCTGCAAGCACTATATATATGTGCAAAACAGACTATTCACAGCACAAGGAAACTTATTAAAGTGATGTAGAGAAAACAAATTTATGATCAGAAATGTGCAGCTAAAATTTTAAATATATACATATATATATATAATTTGGAAAATAAAGTTTAATTATAGTGTTCAGGCACTGCCTTCTAAATTTTTATACCTTATAATTAGTGATGGGATAACTTCCTTTTTTATTTTGGAGGTAGATTTGAGAAGATGAAAGAAAGATAATAAAAATAAATTACTTTATTTCTATGTATTTAATTCTAATGTTTATTTTTTTCTTTTATCTTGGTTTGGATGTTCAATATAGAGCTCAGCGGAATTTAGAGAATGTCCCATTCTTTGTAAAGTAATTCTTCATTTCCTAAGTACAAAATAGAACTAGACTAGACAAGAAAGAAAAATGAGCTGGCTGCCCTTTCCAAAACAGGTCGACCTGTCTTCATTACATGAATAATTGTTTATAATGTCAAGGGGACTTACACCTTATGATGATTAAAGGAAAAATTTCTTGAATATCCTTACTTAATGGTCTTTAATATAAATTAATACTGCCAAAATTTGAAGCAAGTTTCTTTTAAAATACTTTCTCTCCTTTGATAATCAATTTATGAGTGTATAACCGAATGCTTTCCAACAGTTTAGTCAAC
This sequence comes from Macaca fascicularis, assembly GCF_037993035.2. NCBI lineage: Eukaryota > Metazoa > Chordata > Mammalia > Primates > Cercopithecidae > Macaca > Macaca fascicularis. Next base: position 53,413,381 of record NC_088390.1, read on the forward strand.
AATTCAACATGTTTGTGGAAAATCTAAAACATATACAGCATCAAGGTTGAGATCCAAATCTCCATAAGACGGGGTTTTTGTCCTTGAGGAGTTTAGAGCATGAATGGTGGGTGGGGTCTTGAGGTAGAATATATGTACAGAAAACATTAATAAGAATGAAAGATTTTAAAAATACCAATTAATCATTGAAGAAAATTATTCCTGGATTTCATTGGCCGTAGAGATAACATTGATCTTTGTGTTCAGCAAAGTCATCAGAAAGAAAATAAAAATCTTCTTTTCTAATTTTAAAGAAATTGAGACAGAAAGGACTAAATTTTCTTTTCTAATATTTAAGGGTATTATTTTTTTATGTCCAAAAAAAGAGTTTGGGAGAAGAGGATATATGTTCAATATTTATTGAAGTAATACACTTACTGAATAATACTTCCTGCTAATCATTGGACCTGATACATTATATATCCTTCTCATTTAACCTTACCGCAAGTCTGAAGAGTAGATAATATTAACCATATTGTTCAATGGATAGAAATGATTCTTGAGGATACAAGTCTCTAAAAGACTGCAGATTTCTTTAAAAGAGAGAGTTCACATGAGGGCCCTGAAGTCATCTTTTATTGCAACAATATATATTTAGAATATGTTTGGTCGTAGAAGGAGAAAGGTAAGTTCTATCAGAGGCCCAGTTTTACAACACAGTATGACAGAAGAGAGGAAGCTGAAAGACGCACCACCTGGAAAACTAATTAGTTTCATTTATTATCTTTTCATTTATTATTTTTCTTTTAATCCTGAAGTGAAAGTAAAATTGAAAGCAAAACAAGCTACCATTTTTGTAGTTGTTGATAATAATCAATTAAATATAGAAAATTTAACCCTAAACTATTCTTCAGACAAAAAATAGACACAAGAGTACTTTCTAAGTGTCAACCATTAATCTACACACCAGAAATATCATAATGGACAAGGAATGTCTCTGAGGAACTTGTTGGAAGATTGATCAATAAAGAGGTTAACAAAAAATATAATTTGAACATATAAAGTAAGATACATCAATAAGTGAGGAGGGAAATGTCCCTACAATGTTATCCCAACATAATTTTTATTAATTCAGGTTTATTGAGGTGTAAGTTACATCAGTAAAACTCATTTTCTTTTTAAATTGGGAAATAGCACTTGAATACATTTATGAGCTGTGAGGTGATTTTTGATATATGTATATGTTGCAGAATGATGAAGTCAAGCTAATTAACATACTCATCACATCACGTCATATTTTTTGGTTAGAATATTACCTCTTTTCAATGGGAACATTTGAAATTTACATTCTAAGAAATTACAAAATATACAATATAAAATTATTAACTATACTCATCATGCTGTGCAATAGATCTCAAAAACGTATTTATCCTTATCTAACTGAAACTTTGCACCCTTTGACCAACATCTCCCCATTCCTCCCCACCATGACCCTTCCTCTTACCAGCCTCTAATAACCATCATGCTACTCTCTCCCTCTATGTTTTTGTGTGTTTTGGGGTTTTTTTTTGAGGCGGAGTCTCACTCTGTTGCCAGGCTGGAGGCTGGAGTGCAGTGGTAGGATCTCAGCTCACTGCAATCTCCACCTACTGGGTTCAAGCGATTCTCATGCCTCACCCTCCCAAGTAGCTGGGACTATGGGCACCCACTACCACGCCTGGCTAATTTTTGTATTTTTTGTAGAGACTGGGTTTCACCATGTTGGCCAGGATGATCTCGATCTCCAGACCTCGTGATCTGCCTGCCTCGGCCTCCCAAAGTGCTGGGATTACAGACGTGAGCCATCGCTTGCAGCCTGGATCATATGTTAATTCTATTTTCAGCTTTTTGAGGAATCGTTGTAGGGTTTTGTCTACAGGCCTCATTAATTTACGCTCATCAACAGTGTACAAGGATTCTCTTTTCTCCACAACCTATCCAACTATTTATCATTAAAATTTTTTGACAATAGTCATTCTAAGAGGTATTAATTTACTCTTATCAACAGTGTACAAGGATTCTCTTTCTCCACATCCTATCCAACTATTTGTCATTAAAAGATTTTTATAATAGTCATTCTAAGAGGTATGAGGTGATATTTCATTGTAGTTTAGTTTGTATATCCCTGATGATAAGTGACGCTGAACATTTTTTCAGATACTTGGCCATTTGTTTTCTTCTAAGAAATATCTATTTAGAAAGTCTTAACCAGAGCAGTCAGGCAAGAGAAAGAAACAAACGACATTCGAATAGGAAAAGAAAAAGTCAAACTATGTCTTTTCATTGATGGTATAATTCTATACTTATAAAACCCTAAAGACTGCCAAAAGACTACTAGAAATGGCAGATAATCTTAGTAAGGTTTCAGGATACAAAATTGATGGACAAAAATCAGTGGCAATTCTATATATCAATAAATTTCCAGGCTGAGAGTCAGATCAAGAACACAATCCTATTTATAATTGCCACAGAAAAATGAAATACCTAGGGATACAGCTAACCAAGGAGGTGAAGGAGCTCTACAAGGAGAACTACAAAACACTGCTGAAATAAATCAGAGAAGACAAAAATAAATGGCAAAACAGTCCGGGCTAATGGATTAAAAGAATCAATACCTTAAATTGTATTTCCCATTATCCCCATGTGTCATGGGAGGGGCCTGGTGGGAAGTAATTGAATGGGGGTATTACCCCCATTCTGTTCTCATAATAGTGAGTTATTACAAGATCTGGTGGTTTTATAAGTGGCTTTTTCCTCTTTGCTGGGCACTCTCTCTTAGTTCAGCCACCATGGAAAGCAGTTTGGAGATTTCCATAAAAACTTAAAACAGAACTACCATTTGACCCAGAAATCCCATTACTGGGTATATACCCAATGGAAAATAGATCATTATACCAAAAAGACACATGTACTCATATGTTCATCATCCAGCTATTCACAATATTAAAGACATGAAATCAACCTAGGTGCCCATTAACGGTGGATTAAATAAAGAAAATGTGGTACATATACACCGTGGAATACTACATAGCCATAAAAAATAATAAAATAATGTACCTCAAACACTAGTTCTAATTATATGTTTATACCCATTAACTAACTTCTTTTTATCTTCCCCCATCACCACTTTCCCCAGCCCCTGGTAAGTATTATTCTGTTCTTTATGAGATTCTATCACCATGAGATCAACTTTTTTAGTTTCCACATCTGAGTGAGAAAATTCAGTGTTTGTCTTTCTGTGACTGGCTCATTTCACTTATCATAATGAAGTCTAGTTTCATCCATGTTGCTACAAATGACAGAATTTCATTCTTTTTTATGGCTAAATATTATTCTACTATATACATATATCCCACATTTTCTGTATACATTCACTTGTTGACCACTTAGGTTGATTTCATATTTTGGCAATTGTGAATAGTGCTACAATAAAGATGGGGGTGCAGGTATCACTTTGGTATAATAATTTTTCAGTTTTGGATAAACAGTAAGGAAATTTCTGAAATGTATGCAGTTTTATTTTTATTTATCTGAGAAACTTGCATATTGTTTTCCATAATGGCACTAAAATTTACATTCCCACATTCCCATCAACAGCATACATAAGTTTTTTTGTTTTTTGTTTTGTTTTGTTCTGTTTTTTTTTTTTGTTTGTTTTTTTTTTTTTTTAGTTGTGTTCTCATCAGCATGTTTTATTTTTTGTCTTTTTGATAATAGCTATTCTAACTGGGGTAAGATAATAACTAATTGTAATTTTAATCTTCGTTTACCTAATGATTAGTGATGTTGAGTATTTTCTGATATACTCGCCCCTTGTATGCGTCACTTGAGAAGTGTTTCTTCAGAACTGCTGCCCACTTTTTAATGAAAAATATTATTATTATTACTATTATAATTTTGCTATAGAGTTGTTTGAGGTTCCTGTATTTTCTTCACATTAGTTTCTTGTCATATGAATGTTTTCCAAATATTTTCTTTCATTCTACAGGTTGTCTCTTCACTCTGTTTACTGCTTCCTTTCCTGTGCAGAAGTTTTTCAGCTTGATGTAATCTTATTTGTCTATTTTGGCTTTTGTTGCCTATGCTTTTGAAGTCTTATTCATGAAATTATTGTGTAGGTTATTTCCCTGAAGCATTGCACCTATGTTTTCTTGCAGTAGTTTCACAGCCTCAGGTCTTTCAATAAAGTTTTTAATCCATTTTGATTTTATTTTTGTAAATGGTGAGAGATAGGGATTTAACTAGGCTTCTCTGCAAGTTGATATCCAATTTTCCCAGTACTGTTTTTTGAAGAGAGTATCCTTTCCCCAGTGTATATTCTTGATTCTTTTGTCGAAAATCATTTTGGCTATAAGTACATGCATTTATTTCTTGATTCTCTATTTTGTTCCACTTGTCTATGTGTCTGTTTTTATATCAATACCATGCTCTTTCAAATACTACAGCTTTGTAGTATATTTTGAAGTTGGGGAATGTGATGCCTCCAGCTTTGTTCTTTTTGCTCAATATTACTTTGGCTATTTGGGGTCTTTTGTGATTCCATATGAATTTTATGATTTTTTTATTTCTGTGAATAATGTCATTGGTATTTTGATAGGAACTGTATTCAATCTGTAGGTTATTTTGAATAGTATAGCTATTCTAACAATACTAATTCTGATCCATGAATATAGATATCTCTCCATTTTGTGTGTATTATCTTGCATTGCTTTTATTAGTGTTTTATTGTATTTGTTAAGGAGGTTTTTTATCTCCTTGGTTAAATTTATTCCTAAGTATTTTTGTAGCTATTTTAAATGAGATTGCATTCTTGATCTCTTTTTTAGCTAGGTGGTTATTGGTGTATAGAAACACTACTGATGTTTGTTTGTAGGTTGATTTTGTATTCTGCAACTTTACTAAATACATTTATCAGCTCTAAGAGTTTTTTGGCTTAATTTTTAGATTTGTCTATATATGAGATCATGTCATTTGCAAAAAGGAACAATTTGAATTCCTCTTTTTCAATTTTGATGTCTTGCATTTTTTTATATTGTCTGATTGCTGTGGCTAGGACTTCAAATATACTGTTGAATAAGAGTGGTAAAAGTGGTCATCTTCTTCTTGTTCCAGTTCTTTTGGGAAAGACTTTCAGAATTTCCTCATTCAGTATGATATTACCTGTAGGTTTGTCACATATGGGCTTTATTATGTTGATGAATGTCCCTTCTATGTCTAATTTGTTGAGAGGCTTTATCATGAAGAGATGTTGGATTTTATCAAATTCTTTTTTTTCTGGTTCTATTGAGATGATCATATGGTGTTTGTCCTTCATCTTGTTGATGTGATGTATCACATTTGTTGATTTGCCTACGTTGAACTATTCTTGTGTTCCTGGAATAAACCCCACTTGGTCATGGCACATTTTCTTTTTGATGTGTTGTTGAGAAATTGGTTTGCTAATATCTTGTTGAGAATTTCTGCACCTAAGTTTATCAGAGATATTGGCCTGTGGTATTCTTTTGGTTGTTATTGTATCCTTAACTGGTTTTTGTATCAGGTAAACTGGGTTGTCTCTTTCTGGCTATTTTTTTTGCGTGTATATATATATATACATATATGCATACACATATAGTGAAGATTAACCTTTTTCAGATGTATACATTACAAATACTTTTTTCCCCACATCCCTAGGTTCTCTTCACTCTGTAATTGTTTCCTTTTTTTCCCTTTTCTTTCTTTCCTTTTTTTTTTTTTTTTTTTTTTTGTGAGACAGCCTCTCATGCTGACACACAGGTTGGAGTGCAGTGCCAAGATCTCAACTCACTGCCACCTCTGCCTCCTAGGCTTAAGCCATCTGATATGGTTAGGCTTTGTGTCCCCACCCAAATCTCACCTTGAATTGTAATCTTCATAGTCTGCATAATCCCCACATGTCAATGGAGAGACCCAGTGGAGGTAACCAAATCTTTGGGGTGATTTCCTCCATGCTGTTCTTGTGATAGTGAGTGAGTTCTCACAAAATCTGATGGTTTTTTCAGGTGCCCTTCCCCCTTCACTGGGCACTTCTCCTTCCTGCCACCTTGTGAGGAAAGTGATTTGCTTTCCCTTCATCTTCCACCATGATTGTAAGACTCCTGAGGACTCCCCAGCCATGCTGAACTGTGAGTCAGTTAAAACTCTGTCCTTTATAAATTACCCAGTCTCAGTCAGTTCTTTAAAGCAGTATAAAAACAGACTAACACAACATCCTCCCACTTCGGCCTCCTGGGTAGCTGGGACCACAGTTTCAGACCACCACATCTGGCTGTTAATTGTTTCTGCTCTGTAGAAACTTTTTAGTTAGATGAAATTCTACTTTACTTTGTGTGTGTGTGTGTGTGTGTGTGTGTGTGTGTGTGTCCTTTGTTGACGGTGCTTTTAGGGTCAAATGCAAAAAAATTATTGTCTAGACAAATATTGTGAAGCTTTCTTGCTATGTTTACTTCTAGCAGTTTAACAGTTTCAGAACTTATGTTTAAGTTTTTAAAATTTATTTTAGTTCTTTTAAGTATATGGTGGGAGATAAGGGTCCAATTTCATTTTTCATACTCAATAGTGAAAAATTGAACTTTTCCTGTAAGATCATGGATAACACAAGGGTGCCTACTCTCACAATTTCTTTTTTTCTTTTTCTTTTTTTTTTTTTTTTTGAGACTGAGTCTCGCTCTGTCGCCCAGGCTGGAGTGCAGTGGCCGGATCTCAGCTCACTGCAAGCTCCGCCTCCCGGGTTTACGCCATTCTCCTGCCTCAGCCTCCCGAGTAGCTGGGACTACAGGCGCCCGCCACCACGCCCAGCTAGTTTTTTGTATTTTTTTTTAGTAGAGACGGGGTTTCACCGTGTTAGCCAGGATGGTCTTGATCTCCTGACCTCGTGATCCGCCTGTCTCGGCCTCCCAAAGTGCTGGGATTACAGGCGTGAGCCACCGCGCCTGGCTACTCTCACAGTTTCTATTTAACAGGATGCACAACATCCTAGCCAGAGGAACTAAGCGAGAAAAAGAAATAAAAGACCTCCAAATAAGAAAGAAGTAAAAATGTCTTTCTTGCTGATTACATGATTTTATACATTGAAACCCCAAATATTCCACCAAAAAACTGTTAGAACTAGTAAGCAAATTTAGTATAGTTGCAGGGTAGAAAATCAACATACAAAAATTAATGGCATTTGTATACACTAACAGTGAACTCTCTGAAAAAAATGTTTTAAAATCCCATTCTCAATAGCTACAAAAATTAAAATATTTAGAATAAATTTAACCAAAGAGTTGAAACATCTGTACACTGGTAAAACAAACTGAAGAAGATGCAAATAAGTGGAAAGATATGTCATATTCATAAATTAGAAGAATTAATATTGTTAAATGTTCATACTTACCCAACAGATCTACAGATTCAAAGCAATCTATATCAAAATTCCAATGTAAATTTTCAAAAAATTAAAACAAATTCTAAACATTTTATGGAAACATAAAAGACCTTGACTAATCAAAGCACTTTTGAGTCAAACAAACAAAAACACAAACAGAGCCAAAGCTGGAAGCATCACACTGCCTAACTTTAAAATATATTACAATTATGAAAAACAGTATGAAGTCCCCTGAACAATATTAAAATAGAACTATAATATTATCTAGCAATCCCTCTAATGGGTGTAAATCCAAAGGAAATAATATCAGTATGTTAAATAAATGCCTGTATTTTCATATTTATTGCAGCATTGTTGGCAATGACCAATATATGAATCAAACTAAATGTTCATCAATGGATGAATGGATAAAGAAAATGTGAAATATATACATAATTAAATTCTATTAAACCCTTTTTAAAAAAGAAAATTCTGTCATTTATGACAACAGGGATAGAACATAATGGAAAACATTATGTTCAGTGAAATAAACAAAGTACCAAATACACATATCACTCACTTATCTCACTTACGTGTGGAATCTAAAAAATATAATCTCATAGAAGTGGGAAATAGAATGGTGGCTACCGGGGTTGGGTTGTTTGGGAGGAGCATTGGGGAATTTTCAGTCAAAGGATGTAAGATTTCAATTAGATAGGAAGAAGTGCAAGAGGTCTACTGTACAACATAGTGACTATTGTTAAAAATACGTTGTATTCTTGAAAAGTGCTGAGAGTGCATATTAAGTGTTCTTACCATAAAAATGACAACTATATGAAGTAATATATATGCTAATATAGCTAGATGTAGTCATTCCACAATGTATCCGTACTTCAAGACATTATGTTGTATATGGTATTTATAAGTTTATCTATCAAAAGGTAAATAAAATATATCAGAAAGCTATAATAATCAAAACAGCACAATATTACCATTAAAACAGACACATCAACCATTGGAACAAAATAGAAACCCAAGAAATAAATCCATGCATTAATGGTCTATTGATTTTCTTCCAAGGCGCTAGGAAATAATTTTAAAAGGAAAGTCTCTTCACAAAATAGTTTTTGGGAAAACTGAATATCCACTTGCAGAAGAATGAATACTCATCCATTTTTAGATTTTCATATGGTTTAGATCTGTGCCCCCCCACCAAAATATCATGTGGAATTGTAATCCTCAGCGTTGGGAGTTGGAGCCTAGTTGGAGGTGATTGGCCCATGGGGGTGAATTTCTCATGAATGGTTTGGCAACATCCTCTTGGTGCTGTTCTTGTGATAGTGAGTGAGTTCTCACAAGATCTGGTTGCTCTCTGTCTTGTTCCTGCTCCCATCATGTAAGATGCTTGCTCCTTCTTTGCCTTCTGCCATTACTGGAAGCTTCCCGATGACACTGCAAAAGCTGAAGCCATTATAAGGGCTGTACTGTAACTTCAGTACAGTCTGCAGAACTATGGAACCAATTAAACTTATTTTCTTTATAAATTACCCAGTCTCAGGTAGTTCTTTATAGCAGTATCACAGATGTACACTTCCATTAGGCTTGAGAAATGTAATAGGATGTATAACAAACAACATAATCAAGATATGAAATATTTCAAGCACTTTGCAAAATTATCTTATTCCTTTTTGTAGTCAGTCTCGCAAATTCTCCTCTCAGTCCTTGGCAAGTGATGATCTGATCTTTGTCCTTAATTCTTTGCATTTTCTAGAATATCATATAAATGAAAATATTCAGCATGTACATTTTTTAGTCTGGCTTCATTCCTTAGCATAATGTTTTTAAACTTCATTCCTGTTGTGGCATATATCAGTAGTTGGTTCCTTGTTGTTGCTGAATACATTTTGCATTCTTCCAACAGAGCATTAGAGTTCCAATGGTGTTACAGCCTTGCATACACTTCGTATTGCCTGTTTCTTTCTTTAAAAAATCAGTTTCTTTAGTAAATGTGTAGTGAAATATTATTTTGGTATTTTAATTTGCATTTTTCAAAGAACTACCATGCTGAACATTTTTTCCACCATCTCTTCCTGAATCTCTCTCTCCTTGGTGAAGTGTTTGCTCAACATTTTTTGGCAATTTATTATTGGTTGTTTCTCTATTTAACATTGAATTTTAAGAATTCTTTATATATTCTGGACATAAGTCCTTTTTTCCAGTATATGTTTTGGAAACATTTCTCTTATTAGTGACTTATCTTTTCATTTTCTTACTGATGCCTTTCAAAAAGCAACATTTAAAATTGTGAGGAAACTCAACTTACCACTTTTTAAATTTTATGATTTTTGTAAAACCAAAAGAAATATATTTACCAATATTACCAATATAAATATAGTTACCAATATTTTGCTTTATATTTACTTTTAGATGTTTTATAGTTACTTGGTCTATAATTCAATACTAGATAATGTTTTTATACGATGAGCTAAGCAGTATAAGCTGAGGTTCTTTTTATTTGTTTTCTTAATTTTACTTTAACAAAACAAAACAAAAATTGGTTGTATAATTTTTCCAGCAATTCATGATGAAAAAAAAATTTTCCAATGAATCATCTTGTCACCTTTGTTTGAATTGATTAATCGTGTAACTGTGGGTCTCTTTATGAACTCTCCATTCGGTTCCATTGATGTGTATATCTACACCACATGTCACAGCATAATTTTCACATTTTCTGAGATTGTATATGAAAATGAATCCCTTTGCTAACTCAACTCTCACAGATGTCCATCCCCAATTTATTTTTAAGCAAATGGCAGAACTAGACAGGTAAGCTCCAATTTAAAAAAAAAATCCATATAAACTAAATAAGATAAATTGAATTTATGTACGGATACCACTAAAAATCTGAAAAACAAAACAAATAATAAAAATTGACCTAGAAGATACACTCTAGATGAAGTTTTATGAAAAACAAACACTGCATGTTCTCCCTCATACGTGGGAGTTGAAAATGAGAAGACATGGACATAGAGAGGGGAACATCACACCCTGGGGCCTATTGGGGTGTGCGGGGGCAATGGGAGGGAAAGCATTAGGACAAATACCTAATGCACGTGGGGCTTAAAACCTAAATGATGGATTGATAGGTGCAGTAAACCACCATGGCACATGTATACCTATGTAAAAACCCTGCACGTTCTGAACTTGTATCCCAGAACTTAAAGTAAAATAAAATAGATAAATAAATAAATTTAAAAATAAAAATAAAGAAAATGGAATAAGCATACTCTATATTTCCACCAAAATAACAACATTAAAGTAAATGATATTTTTAGGGAGAAATTATAAAAATGATTCAAAGAGATAAAAAAAGAGGGAGAAGATAAAACAAATGTTTAAAGTAAGCTGATAGTGATAAAGAAAATGATGAAAATAATTGCAACTCTGATAAAGAACTCATATTCAGAATATATAAAGCATTCTCAAAACTCGATAATGTGAAAACAAAATACTCATGTCATGAAGAGCACCTGGACTTATCATGGGGTCACATCCTGATAAAACCTATCAGAAAGTCAAAAAATAACATTAAGTTCAAAAAGCTTTAAGTCAACCATCCTAAATCAGAGACCTTCTGTACATAGATACCCATGCTTGTGGGAGCAAAGAAAAATAATAATAAAGTAAAAACATCTAAGAAGTAATTTAGTTTATACAAGAACCAATGAATTCAGAGTTCCATAAATTAAAGGGTATGATTTACTTCCATTTATGAATCTGAGCTCCACTAAAAATAAGCCCTGGAACTTGATTAAAATTCAGTGTCAGTTACGTCACTTTGGGCCATTGAAGACACTAAACATGGAAATTGTATAATATACAAAAATAGTATAATAAAACCTAGTATCAAACTCCTCTATGAAAACTCAAGTAAGCCCCACAAATCCCGAGAAAAGGATATGAAAGTGTGCTCAGATGAGTCAAGGCCTAAGAGTAAACATAGAGTAAACATAGTACTTTGACTGGAATCATTTAAAGAAGTTAAAACACTCTTTTTTCATTCAGGCAAAAAGCTCTTTGTGTCTCTTAATATGATCAGTACTTCTCTTACTGGCCTGTAAGAGATTTATATTACTTCACAAGCCTGGTTTGGCCAAAGTGGTCAGATTCTTTTTCTTCTTTGAAGGATCCCTTACTATGCCTAGATACATATTTAGAGGGTTAAATGACTAAGAAGCCACTTCAAAGTTTTAGTGACTGACTGGGACTAAACAAGCTCTGCATTGGATTGTTTAGTGGTTGAATCTAGGGTCAAACAGTAGTCTGTTTTCTGCCTTCTTTCTCGAACTTAGAGAAGAGAATTTCATATTCTCATCACAAAATAAAACAGTTAAAATATGAATTAAATTTCAATTAAAAATACCCGTTTATTAGACTACACTATTAAGAGGGCACAAAGGCATGCTACAGAATGGTAAAATGTATATTTTAACACAAGTAAATGACAAGGTTTACATGTGCAACATATATATATAGGACTTACACCAATTAGTAAAGAAAAGAAAGGCAATACAATAGGAAAATGGGTAAGTGACTTGAGCAGGCACTTCAAAAACAAAATAGGAGACTCAAGTGTCCAATCACACTGTGAAAGTTGTTCAATTTTGTTTGTTATTTGACACACACTGGTTAAAATTACAAATTATAATGACAAATTATGAGGTACCACTACAAACTTAGAATATTTCATCAAAAAAAAAAAAAAAAAAAAAAGACCAACAAAAATCCCAGCAATGAAGTAAATTGACAGCATTCATGTACTCTCAGTGGGAGTCGGTATTAGTACATCCATTGAGAGAACTGTTTGTTTATCTATTGTGGTTCAACATGTGCATATGCTATGACCCAATTATTCTATTCTTGTGCACACAATAGATTAATTAAATCAAAATTTATATAAAATGATGTTATGAAAACATTATATTCTTAATAGCTCCAAAGTGTAGAAACTGTTCATCAGTAGTGGAACAGGTAAAAATGCATAAACAAATTGTATCATATAATGATATAATGGGATATAATGGATTGTTATATAGTCAAATAATGGAATATTACGTAGCACTGAATAGGAGTGGATTGCACCTGCATGCTATGCCATGGCTTATTATCACAATATAGTATTTAATAAAATAAGCTACATGCAAAATAATATATATTTCAGGCATGCATTTGTATAAAGTTCAGAACAGGTCATCTTAATTTATATTGTTAGATATGCGAATATTGGAAGGGAGGCTAGTGATTGGGGAGGAGCTGGAATTTTTTATGGTATTGGAAATGCTCTGATTTTTTACTTTGTTGGAGGTTAATTGGAAACGTTTACTTTTTGATAACTTATTTCACTGCATAATTAGGATGTACGTCACTGTTTTCTTTTGTCTTACACATCAATATGAAATAATTTGTTTTAAATGAATGTTACACAAATATCAATTTTTATATAGTTTTTGCCACGTTGTAATCTTGAATTCCTATTCTGGAAAGTGGACTCCTGGATTGTTCTCACACTCTCTTTCTCCTTTTCTTTGGAATATGGACACTTCATAAATGCTGAGGTGTTTGCCTTCCATTTGACAACCTCCTTCTCAGGTCCAGAGGCCAGATCTCAGTTCTTAACTTCCTAATGGGTGAACTTGAAGACCTATTGACAAATTTCTCTTCAGCTATTTTCTACCACTTTACATAGCAAAATACTGTTCATCTTCAATATTATTACCTTTTTAAGGCTCTGCCCACCTGTCATCTATTATTATGTATAGTTACATCAATATCCCTTTCTCTCAGGATTCATACCCATGGTATACCATGTCTGCTAGATACTATCTACTGACTATCCTTTTTTTCTGTTTCTATGACTGGGTTTATGTTCTTATTACACCTCTCTACATTGACTAGTTGTCACTATTGGGCTTGTACCCTTGCCAGACTGACCTGTATGCATAATTATAAATCATAATAAGTATAATTAATTCAGCACTTGTACTTGAAGGATGTTTGTTTGCAAACGTATTTTATTCAGTTACAGTGATTGGAATAGAAGAAGGCCAAGTGTGTGTTTTCAAACAGTAATTGGCAACTGGAAAACATGTTTGATCATAGATTTAAAAATCATTTGTTTATAAGTCTTGGCACTATAATATGAAAGCAGTTACATAGTCATGCCATATTAAAATAGAAGAGTAAAGACATAATGTGTTCCAGGTGACTTAAAGGAAGAGAATTTAAAGTGAATACTTCATATGGGTAAGTATGGAAGCTCTATGAAGCTGGTTTCACCTAAACAGCAGAAGATACCAGAAATAAAATAGTGTCAGAGGAGCCAAATTGGAATTATGGAAGAGGAGCTTCTCAGCTAGACTGTAGTCTTGATTGACTCTGCTTGCCAAAGACAATGCTAAGAAAGAGAAGAAGCAGTGGGGTCGGGCAGGGGATTGTCGTAATCTCTCTCTCCTCCCTTTTGTGATCTGCTGCTGGTGACTTTCATTTTCCAGGCACAATGGAAGCCAGGTTTCCAAGGAATTCAAGTGATATATGCCACAGTGTTCTACGTCTCTTTGCACAAAGTAGAGCCTACAAGGGTGGGGAATGAATCTGAGGAGCAGAGATGATAAATGAAGAACTAGCATAATTACGATGTTTGCTCCTGTATTTCATACTTATCCAATTATAGTTAGAGGACTATATATATCCTATGTCAAAAAATGCCAGATTGAGTTTAAAATAATTTGAATTGAAAAATGAAGATTATTCTGGTGTACAAGTACAATATTTTTGTTTTTCAGTCTATCATTGATGAGCATTTAGGTTGATCCTATGCCTTTGCTACTGGGAATAGTGCTGCAATGATCATATGTGTGCATGTCTTTATAATAAAACAATATGCAGCCATAAAAATGAACAAGATCATGTCATTTGCAAGAACATGGTTGGAATCGGAGGCCATTATCCTTAGCAAACTAATGAAAGATGAGAAAACCAAGTACTGTATGTTTTCACTTATAAGTGAGAACTAAATGATGAGAAGACATGGACACATAAACAGGAACAACACACACGGAGAATGGAGGAAGTAGAGGATCAGGAAAAAGAACTAATGGGTACTAGGCTTAATACCTGGGTTATGAAATAATCTGTACAACAAACACCCATGACACAAGTTTACCTATGTAAAAAACCCACATATGTATCTCTGAACTTAGAAGTTTTTTTAAAAAAGAAAACTATCCTGGAATAGCCTGTGTTTATTAATTTTTTATGTCAATTGCATGCAATGAGGATTATGTGCTTGCTATAAGTAAGCACTGTCCTAAGTACTTTGCATATGATAAACTAGTTATATATTATTCCTCATAAAAGAACAGGGTAGTTACACTTATTTTCCCGTTCTTTCTTTCAGATAAAGGAAGTGAGTCACAGATCAGTTACAGTAGATTGCCAAAGTTCACACAACTGGTTAAACTCCTCAGAGTTGTGCTCTGTACCACTAGAAAAACAAAAAAGGGGAAAGAAATAGAACATGAATTGAACAATAACTTGTCTTAGCAATATCTGGAACACTATATATGTCTGATAGAACATTACTTTTATAATACCTCCTGCTGCATTTTCTCTTTCCATAACTTTTTTTTCCTTTCCTGAAAATCCCTTCCTCCTTTAATGCTCAGCCATGAGGTTTCTCATCCACAGTGAAAGGCATATTAGTTAAACAATGAGGTCCAGCATGTGGGACAGAAGAATGTAATATTAGAGATATTCTCATTCAGCAGCAAAGAAAAATAAATATAAGCTCTGCAAAGGGATGTCGTGGTGGACAAGTTGATTCTGAGAGCTTGAGAATAAGGTTGAATTAATAGCTTCTTGGAACACTTAGGTCTTAAGGAAACAAATCTGTAGTTTAACTTCTTGAATTATTTGCAAAGTAAATACTTGACATACAACTTCAAGTATAAAGGTAAATCTTTACAGATGTGTATACGTCAGTTATTTATGATTAATTCTGTTTCCAGAAATCCCAAATGTGAGCCTATAGCCTGTAATTTTGTTACCTTTCCATAATTAGTCACTTATTAATAATATTTACAAAAGTTGTTTGACTTCATACAGAGAAAATAGCCATCATAGAACTTATGAATAAATCTTAACTATCTCTCATTGCAAACTCAAGATTATTACTAAAAAAAACAACAACAACGACAACAAAAAATCTTTAAAAATCCATGGTATCAGTGGTTGCAAAATCTGAAGTCTTATTGTATTTGGCAAATTAAATGTGAGGTAAAAAGTAAAATGGTCTTCATCAGCAGAAAAGAAAGATAAGTGACTTTTTAGTGACAGGTTCTCAATATTTGGAAGAATAGTGAAGCAGGAAACCTAAGCATCCCCTAGGTGTTACTAAGAAACTCATTGCAGCTGTCAGTCAATGTAACTGACGTAAAGAGAAAATGAAATCTATTCTAACATAATACTGGGAGTCAATGTTAATAAAACATGGTAGAGAAGTCCAAAGAGTGTCTGAAATATTCCAAATGCAAGTCCACTGAGAACTGAATGCTTCTAACTCTTCTTAATGCATGAACCAGAATATGAAGCAGGCTTTCCTACAGGACTTTTAGGAGGAACTAAAAGTGCTGATTTTATTAAGAAGATACTGAATTATATGGATCGATATGGAAAGATGACCATGTTATAGCGTTAAGTGAACTAGAAGGCCATTTCTGATCATTGTATTAATACAAAGCAAGATTTCAGTTAAAACAGAAACAGCAATAACAACTTGAAGAACCTCCAGGGTTTTCCTCAATGGCAAGTTATATAGATCGGTGTGCTTTCAAATGTTATATTTCTCCTATGGTGAAAGGCATATTTCCAAAACTGTTCATGTTTAGTGACTATTTTGGCGGTAGAGATAGGAGTTTTCAATTCACTCCCCCTGTGAACACCAGGCTACCACCTTAATAAGAAGCGGATCTAAGCTCCTAGAATGAACAAGGAGATACTTATTTTCCTTTCACGTTTCATACTCATTTAGTTCAGAAAAAAATGGAAGAGAATCAGAAATTGTAAAATACTTAAAGTACTGCATGAATGTAGGTAGTGAAATTGCTGATTGCTGGCATTTAATTCTTATTCCTATGTCTCTGTTTTTCCTCATTTTTCTGACGTGTTTTGGGGGTTACCAAAGGTTTATTTTTGGCCTCTGGCCTCCCAAAGCCATTGGATATAATTTTTTGTACTCTTGCTACTTCTGAGCCTACCCAACTTCTGAGCTGATACTTGCTGTGCCATTTTTCTCTCATTTTTTAAAATGATCTCCAGTACTGTGCTCTGCCTCCCAATGTCTAGCTTGTTATGTTCCTTCCATACTCTTACCATCAGCTTCCATGATACGCTTATCTGCAAAGGGTTCCATATTTTAGACTCTCTATCTCCAGCCCAGACCTCACTTCTTAAATACATACTGCATATATCCAATTGCCAATCCTCTCAGGCTATTATAACAAAATACCTTAGTCGAGGTAATTCATAAATTCACAGCAGTAACTATAATTTACTGTTCTAGATGGCAGCAGATTCAGTGCTTGCTGAGGCCCCACTCTATTCTTCAAAGATGGTGCCTTCTCCTGGTGTCCTCACATGACAGGAGGGCAAAAGGTTATGTCCTCACATGATGGAAGGAACAGTAAGCTTTCTGAAGCCTCTTATGTATGGACACTAATCCCATTTATGGGGGTGGTCCCCTTGTGACCTAATCACCTCCTAAAGGCCCACCTCTTAATACTGCCACAATGAGGATTAGGTTTCAACATGAATTTTGGAGGAACAAAAACATTCAGACCATAGCACCAAACATCTTCTAGTTTTTATTTGGTAATTTTGCAGACACCACAAAGTTTTACCAAGAATTATACTTTTATGATTAAGACTATGAGTTTTGAACCTAGAATTGCTAGATTTTAATCTTTATTACTTATAACTGTGTGACCTTAAAGAAATGATTTAACATCAAAGATCAAATGGTTGTAGATGTGTGGTGTTGTTTCTGAGGGCTCTGTTCTGTTCCATTGTTCTATATATTTGTTTTGGTATCAGTACCTGACAAAAACAAGCAATGGGGTAATGATTCCTCATTTAATAAATGTTGTTGGGAAAACTGGAGAGCCATATGCAGAAAACTGAAACTGGACCGCTTCCTTATACCTTATACAAAAATTAACTCAAGATGGATTAAAGACTTAAACGTAAGACCTAAAACCATTAAAACCCTAGAAGAAACCCTAAGCAATACCACTGAGGACACAGGCGTGGGCAAAGACTTCATGACTCAAACACCAAAAACAATGGCAACAAAAGCCAAAATTGACAAATGGGATCTAATTAAACTAAAGAGCTTCTGCACAGCAAAAGAAACTATCATCAGAGTGAAGAGGCAACCTAGAGAATAGGAGAAAATATTTGCAATCTATCCATCTAACAAAGGGCTAATATCCAGAATCTACAAGGAACTTAAACAAATTTACAAGAAAAATCCTAACAACCCCATCAAAAAGTGAGCAAAGGATATGAACAGACACTTCTCAAAAGAAGACATTTATGTAGCCAACAAACATATGAAAAAAAAACTCTCATCATGACTGGTTATTAGAGAAATGCAAATCAAAACCACAGTGGCATAACACATCACCCCAGTTAGAATGAACGATCATTAAAAAGTCAGGAAGCAACAGATGCTGGAGAGGATATGGAGAAATAGGAATACGTTTACACTGTTTGTGGGAGTGCAAATTAGTTCAACCATTGTGGAAGACAGTATGGCAATTCCTCAAGGATCTAGAACCAGAAATACTATTTGACCCAGCAATTCCATTACTGGGTATATACCCAAAGGATTATAAATCACTCTACTATAAAGACACATGCACACATATGTTTATTGTAGCACTATTCACAATAGCAAAGACTTGGGACTAACGCAAATGCCCATCAATGATAGACTGGATAAAGAAAATGTGGCATGTATACAGAATACTGTGCAGCCATAAAAAAGGATGAGTTCATTTCCTTTGCAGGGACATGGATAGAGCTGGAAACCATCATTCTCAGCAAACTAACACAAGAACAGAAAAACAAACACCACATGTTCTCATTCATAAGTGGGAGTTGAACAATGAGAACACACGGACACAGAGTGGGGAACATCACACACCAGCGTCTGTTGGAGGCTGGGGGACTAGGGGAGGGATAACATTAGTAGAAATACCTAATGTAGATGATGGGTTGATGGGTGCAGCCAACCACCATAGCTCATGTATACCTATGTAACAAACCTGCACGTTCTCCACATGTACCCCAGAACTTAAAGCATAATAAAATAAAAAAAAAAAAGAAAAAAAAAGAAATGATTTAAACTTTCCTTTTTAAATTATTTTTTTAAATTTCCATAGGTTATTGAGGAACCAGTGGTGTTTTGTTACACGAGAAAGTTCTTTAGTGGTGATTTTTGACATTTTCGTGCACCCATCACCTGAGCAATATACACGGAATCCTATTTGTAGTATTTCATGCCTCGCCCTGTTCCTGCCCTTTCTCCAAGTCCCCAGAGTCCACTGTGTCTTTCTTATACCTTTGCATTCTTGCAGCTTAGCTCCCACTTCTGAGTGAGAACATATGATGCTTGGTTTTCCATTCCTGAGTTACTTCACTTAGAATAATTGTCTTCATCTCATCCAGGTCATTCGTTGTGAATGCCATTAATTCATTCCTTTTTATGGCTGAGTAGTATTCTATCTCTCATATATATATATATATATATATATTCCATCATATATCTATCATATATATTCCATATATGCATATACATATATATGTGAAATACATATATATGATGGTATAGTTAGATGATAGTATATATGATGGAATATATATATATATATATATATATATATATATATATCACAGTTTTTGTAGTTGTTGTTATTGCTTGTTTGAGATGGAGTTTTGCTGTTGTTGACCAGGTTGGAGTGCAATGGTGCAGTCTTGGCTCACCCCAACCTACGTCTCCCAGGTTCAAGTGATTCTCCCGCCTTCGCCTCCCAATTAGGTGAGATTACAGGCATGTGCTGCCATGCCTGGCTAATTTTTTTGTATTTTTAGTAGAGATGGGGTTTCTCCATATTGCTCAAGCTGGTCTCGATCTCCCAACCTTAGGTGATCTGCCAGCCTTAGCCTCCCAAAGTGCTGGGATTACAGGCGTGAGACATCGCACCTGGCCTATACCACAGTTTCTTTATCCTCTCATTGGTTGATGGGCATTTGGGTTGGTTCCATGTTTTTGCAGTTGCGAATTGTGCTGCTATACACATGTGTGTGCAAATATTTTTTTTTTTTTTTTTTTTTTTTTTTGGTATAATGACTTCTCTTCCTCTGGGTGGATACCCAGTAGTGCAATTGCTGGGTCAAGTGGTAGTTCTACTTTTAGTTCCTTAAGGAATCTCCACACTGTTTTTAGTTTATATTCCCACCAGCATTGTGGAAGTGTTCCCTGTTCACTGCATCCACGCCAACATCTGCATTTTTTTAATTTTTTGATTATGGCTATTTTTCCAGGACTAAGGTAGTATCTCATTGTGGTTTTGATTTCCATTTCCCTGATTATTAGAGAAGCTGAGCATTTTTTATATGTTTGTTGGCCATTTGTATATCTTCTTTTGAGTATTGTTTATTCATGTATTTAGCCCACTTTTGACGGAATTGTTTGTTTTTTTCTTGCTTTTTTTTTTTTTTTTTAGTTTGTTGTAGATTCTGGATATAAGTTCTTTGTCAGATATATAGATTGTGAAGATTTTCTCCCATTCTGTGGGTTGTCTGTTTGCTCTGCTGACTGTTCTTTTTCCTGTGCAAAAGTTGTAATTAAGTCCGAGGTATTTATCTTTGTTTTTATTGCATTTCCTTTTGGGTTCTTGGTCATGAAATCCTTGCTTAATCCAATGTCTAGAAGGATTTTTCCAATGTCATCTTCTATAATTTTTATAGTTTCAGGTCTTAGATTTAAGTCCCAATTCCAACTTGAGTTGATTTTTGCATAGGGTGAGAGATGATGAGAGTTTTATTCTCCTACATGTGGCTTGCCAATTATCCCAGCACTGTTTGTCAAAAAGGGTGTCTTTCCCCATTTTATGTTTTCGTTTGCTTTGTGGAAGATCACTTGGCTGTAATTATTTGGACTTATTGCTGGGTTATCTTTTCTGTTCCATTGGCCTATGCACTGTTTTTATACCAGTACCACACTGTTTTCGTGACTAGGGCTTCATAGTATAGTTTGAAATCAAGTAATGTGATTCCTCCAGATTTGTTCTTTTGGCTTACTTTTGCTTTGGCTATGAGGGCTCTTTTTTGGTTCCATATGAATTTTAGAATTGCTTTTTCTAATTCTATGAAGAATGATGGTGGTATTCTGTTTGGAATTGCATTGCATTTGTAGATTGCTTTTGGCAGTATGGTCATTTTCATAATAATGATTCTACCCATCCATGAGCATGGGATGTGTTGCCATTTGTTTGTGTCGTCTTATGATTTCTTTCAGTAGTGTTTTGTAGTTTTCCTTATAGAAGTCTTTCATCTCCTTGGTTAGGTGTATTCCTAAGTTTTTTTTGTTTTATTTGGTTTTGTTTTGCAGCTATTGTAAAAGGGGTTGAGTTCTTGATTTGATTCTCTATTTGGTCTATGTTGGTGTATAGAAGAACTACTGCTTTGTATACATTTATTTTGTGTACAGAATCTTTGGTGAATTCTTATATCGGCTCTATTGAGGAGCTAATAAATGATTTAATGTTCCTGTCCTTTTTCTTTACCTGCAAATGAAAGTAAGTACACATCTACCTTATAAAAATATGGTGATAATTAAAGAGATGAATCACTTGGAACAGTTCCCACCCATAGTAAATTCTCAACCTCATTTACTGTTAGCCATCCCTCTTTATTTTTCAGTAGGCTGGAGTGAACCTTCAGGATGCTGGTTCAGGGAAAATTTGTAAATATTTTATTTTCTGAGACATTGCATATGTGACTGAATTTGTTGAAAGGCACAGACATAAAAGAGAGTTTGGCTATTTAAATATTTACAACATGTTTCTGTTATTTTCTTCTGGGAAGAAAAACCATGAAAAACCACTGCGTAATAGATCCTGGGGGTGGACTTACAGCTGTGTTGTATGCCTCCTGCTATAGAAGATGGAAAAGCTAGAAAATGGTTTTCTCCATCTCCTTTGCATTTTGAGGGTACTAGACCTAGAGGTCTGGTAAATGGCTTATAATAGAGACTGCCTGAGACTTTTAGGCAATATATCTCCTTAACAAGGGAGAGGGGTAATTTAAGAAAGTTATGTCATCTACTTGAACCCCCTTTGGTGGGCAGAAAAATGATCCTCCCAAAGATGTACCTTCCCTAATCCCTGGACTCTGTGGGGTTATTTTATATAACATCAGAAATTGTAAAACACTTAAAGTATTACATAAGTATATGGTGGTGCAATTCTGGACATTATAAATTATGTTTATTCTCTGTACTATGAACCACTGGTGGAGAAGTCTGTCTTGTATATCTTTTTTACTTATTGAGTTCACCACAGATTCTTACATAGAGAAAGAGATTAATATACACTTTTTCAATTGCTGTTTAAATTAATGCCTTTTATTTTTTAGCACTACTCCAGGAAACAGCTTGATAGTCTGAGAATGCCATATTTGACATGTAAAACTTTCTATATTGTCGAATTAATTAGTCAATTAATGTTTTTACAATGGTTCATAAATGTTATTAGCTGATTAATTCTGGGTCATTATTTGCATAATGTTCACAAAATATACCTGTAACATTTGAGTTGTAAGTCAAACACCAAAATCAGCATAGAGAATTTCACATTTTTAAAATAAATTAACTTATGTGGGAGCAGTTAATCCTTGATGTCAAGCAATGCTGCTTTTTTTCCCTTAAGTAATTTAAAATATAATTTCCCCTTGGATTTTAAAAGCATTGAGATATGCTATATTGAATAAAATCAACTCTGCTTGGGAAAAAGAATGACACACTTCATATAGTCTGAGAATAATTTGCCATAGACTAATGTAGTTTCTCTTAGAATTCATCACAATTCAACCTGAATATTATCAGAAAGAAAAATCTAATTCTGACATTAATTTAGAAGGCACAAGCCACTGGACTAAAAATCATTGCAATGGAATTTATAAAGTGATAAACTGTCTTGAAAGTGAAATACATAGTGAAGAAAATCAAGAGGTATAATTATTTATATTTTTCTTTCTCAATAACTATGTTGTTTATACACCACATTTATGTAATGATCATATCTGAAGCCATCAGAAAACTGTCTGTCCAGTACAGTTGATAAAGTTCGTATGTTTCTTTCAGATGCATATGTGTACTGTATGTGCATAAATCAAATATAATTTTGTATCAGAGGATTATTATTATGGTGTTAGTTTATATTTTTATACTTTTATAGTTTATAAATGCAGATACATACATAATCTATTTTACTCTTTAAAATAATCTTGTGAAGTGGTTATTGCAATGTGAAATAATTTCCACTTTTTTTTCTTTGGTGGGGGGAAATGGATTTCCAGAAAATATAAGTGACTTTCAAAGGAATACACAGCTACAAAGGGAAAAACTAAGGTAGCAAATCAATTTTTCTACATTTCAGCAGGTGTTCATTTAGAAAGAAGTAACAGTCATGTGGCACACACACACACACACTCTTTTGCATGAAAATGTAATGTAGCATAGTGGTTAAGAGCATAGGCAGTACATCTATGGTACATGGGATAAAGAAAACGTGGTACACATACACCATGGAATACTTCACAGAGATAAAAAAGAATAAAATCATGTCCTTTGAAGCAATATGGATGGAGCTGGAGGCCATAATGTCAAGGAAATTAATGTAGGAACAGAAAACCAAATAACACAAGCTCTCCCAGGTAGGTGGGACCTGAACATTGGGCATGTATGAACATAAACATGGGAACAATAGATGATGCAGAAAAATAGAAGGCGGTAGGGAGTGGTTGAAAATCTACCTGCAGGGTAGTATGCTCTCTGTCTGGGTGGCAGGACCATCCATAACCCAAACCTCAGCATCAAGCAATATTCTCATGTAACAAACTTGCACATGTACCCCTTGTATCTAAAGTAAAAACTGACATTGAAAAAAAAGAAACACAGCATGGGCAGATCGGCAGTGGAGTTGCACTCATTGGCTCGTTGGCTTCAAATACTGACTTTATCACTTATTTGCTGTGTCTCAAGGAACTGTTATTTTTATGCCTTAGGGTTCACATCTATAAGCTAGAGGTAATAATAATATAAACCTAACCAAGTTATTACAAGGAGGCATTGATGCCTCTGAGCAAAATAAAGTAAGTCTCAATAATAATAGCTACTATCACTATCATCACTGCAATTATCATCATCCTCATGTACCTTGCTGTTCAC
The DNA here is from genome assembly GCF_037993035.2 of Macaca fascicularis. Lineage (NCBI taxonomy): Eukaryota > Metazoa > Chordata > Mammalia > Primates > Cercopithecidae > Macaca > Macaca fascicularis. Next base: position 53,437,335 of record NC_088390.1, read on the forward strand.
TTCTAATACATCTTCTCTCAGATGTCATTGCCTCATTGATAAAATGAAAATTTAAAATAATGTTACTAAACTAAATGTGGGAGTTGAAACAGGTGATCTTATGTTATAGAACCTAGGAGTTATTTCATCAAATCCTCTACTAAAACAAAATTTAATTTTTTGAAATATATTTTATATTTGCATAATATTTTATACAAAATAATTGATGCAGCATTTGTGTAGATCTTGAAAAGTCTACATATATGCATCTTCCCTGTCTGCCTTCCTAAGGAACTACTATTCTGAATCTTGTCTTTATCATTCTCTTGTTTTATTGTTTTTACCTTTTCCTTATGACATATACAGAAAATATTATGAATTTTGTGTTTGTCATTTCCTTGTGTATTAGTCGGGGCTCTCTAGAGGGACAGAACTAATAGGATAGATGTATATATAAAGGGGAGTTTATTAAGGAGTATTGACTCACAGAATCACAAGACGAGGTCCCACAATAGGCCATCTGCAAGTTGAGGAGCAAGGAAGTCAATTCCAGTCCCAAAGCCGAAGAACTGGGGTCCGATGTTTGAGTACAGGAAGCATCCAGCAGGGGAGAAAGATGTAGGCCAGAAGACTAAACCAGTCTAATCTTGTCTAATCTCTCCACATTCTCACATTTTTCTTCCTGGTTTTTTTTTTGTTTGTTTTGGTTTTTTTTTTTTACAGAGTCTCACTCCGTCCCTAGGTTGTAGTGCAGTGGCACAATCTCCACTCACTGCAACCTCTGCCTCCCAGGTTCAAGCGATTCTCCTGCCTCAGCCTTCCGAGTAGCTGGGACTACAGGTGCACACCACCACCCCCAGCTAATTTTTGTATTTTTAGCAGAGATGGGTTCCACCATGTTGGCCAGGATGATCTGCATCTCTACCTCCTGATCTGCCCACTTTGGCCTCCCAAAGTGCTGGGATTACAGGCGTGAGCCACCGCACCCAGCCTCTGCCTGCTTTTATTCTGGCTGTGCTAGCAGCTGATTAGATTGCGCCCACCCAGATTGAGGGTGAGTCTGCCTTTCCCAGTCCACTGACTCAAATGTTAATCTCCTTTGGCAACATCCTCACAGGCACACCTAGAAACATCATTTTGCATCCTTCAAGCCAATCAAGTTGACACTCAATATTAATCATCACACTTTGTTTTATTCTTTTCACCTTTTTCTTATGACACACACAGAAAATATGCTTGATATATAAAACTTGAGATTCGTCACAAAGTTAAGGCCATGCAATCACAACCCTACTCAAGAAAAAGAATATTGACGATACCCTGGAAACCCCCCCCCCACTTTTTTTTTTTTTTTTTTTTGAGACAGAGTCTAGCTCTGTCGCCCAGGCTGGAGTGCCGTGGCGTGATCTCGGCTTACTGCAAGCTCCGCCTGCTAGGTTCATGCCAATTTCCTGCCTCGGCCTCCTGAGTAGCCAGGACTACAGGCACCCGCCACGACGACCTGCTAAGTTTTTTGTATTTTTAGTAGAGACGGGGCCCGGAAACCCTTTGATACTCTTTCCCAATCATTATCTTCTCCTTCCCACACAAAAGTAACCTTTATCTAACTTTTATGTGAAACCATTCCTCACTTTTCCCATTATTTTAATATCTAGATTTTCTTCCCTAAATATTACAATTTACTTTTACTACTCTTTTGATATACATTAAAATGAAATAATATAATATATGTTCTTCTTTGGCTTATTTTATGCAGCATTATGTTTGTGAGATGTAGCCATGTGGTTCTTTTATTTTCAGAGTTGTATAGTACCCTTGTAGCAATATTCCCATCTTTGTCAGCTTGAGGGACTGATCTAGTTTGTATATTTGTCCCCACCAAAATCTCATGTTGAATTGTAATTCCCAGTACTGGAAGTGGGACCTGGTAGGAGGTGATTGTATCATGGGGGAGAATTTCTCATAAATGTGTTAGTATCATTCCCTTGGTGCTGTCCTCGCAATTGTGAATGAGATCTCCTGAGATCTGGTTATTTAAAAAGGTATAGTCCCTCCTCACCTTCCTCTGTCTTGCTCCTGCTTTTAACTATGTGATATTCCTTCTCTCACTTCACCTTCCATAATGAGTAAAGGCTTCTGGAGGCCACACCAGAAGCCAAGCCGGTGCTGGTCGCACATTTGTGCAGCCTGCAGAACTGCTAAATTTCTCAGTCTCAGGTATTATTTTTAACAGCAACACAAGAGTGGCCTGATACAGAGGCTATAATAAAACATTATAGCCTAGGCTGCTTAAACAACAGAAATTTATTTCTCACAGTTCTGAAGGTTGGGGAGTCCAAGATCAAGGTGCTGGCTGATTTAGTTCCTAATGAGGGCTCTCTTCCTTGGTTTCTCAGAGTGGTCTTCCCCTTATGTTCTCAGGTGACCTTTCCTCAGTGCTCTTTTTTCCTCTTCTTACATGGCCATTAATCTCATCATAAAGGCTCCATTCTCACTACCTCATCTAACCTTAATTATATCTCAAAGACTCCAACTCCAAATACCAACACATGGGGAGTTAAGATTTCAATGTATGAATTCTGGAGAAACACAAGTGTTGAGACCATAACAATTCCATACTTTGTTAGTCACTTTTTCTATTTGAGTTTTAAAAATATTGCTGGTAAACATTCCTATTTATATTCAATATTCTATACATGCATGTATCTCTGTTGTTATGAACTTACTCAGTAACAAGGTATGAAGTTCCCCAACTTCACTAGGTAACGCCAGTTTTCCAAATTATCAATTTACCTATTTAAACAAATTTACATTCCCACCAGCAGCATATAACATTTTTATCACTTTACAGTCCGGTTTTAATTTTAGCAATTCTGAAGAATGAGTAATGGCTTCTCACTGTGGTTTGAAATTGCAATATTCTCAGAGGTTATACAACTTTTTATAGCTTACTTGCAATTTGGGTCACTCCTTTTGTGAGGCATATTTTGAAATCTCTTGCTTATTTTTTGGGGGTTGGCTGTTCCTTTCTTAATGATGATATAATTTCTTTATATACCCTGTACATGAGTTCCTTGTTGATTATATGTAATGTAACATTTTTCACCCACTCACTGACTTGCCTATTCTTTCTTAATTACTTAAAACAATAGAAGTCATCTCTCTCTCCACTCTTTAAATCAACTTCATTAAAATACAGTTTAAACCCAATGATATGAACACATCTAGTGTGTAACTCGCAAAGAATATATATACACTTTTTTTTTCAGACAGAGCCTCGCTCTGTCGCCCAGGCTGGAGTGCAGTGGCTGGATCTCGGCTGACTGCAAACTCCGCCTCACAGGTTCACACCATTCTCCTGCCTCAGCCTCCCAAGTAGCTGGGACTACAGGCACCCGAGAAGCTTCAACATATTATACACCTGTGCAATACCACCAAAATCAAGACATTAAACACTTCCTTCAACCCAGAACATTCATCCATTTCCCTTTGCAGTCAAACTTTTCCCTACAACCATCCCACTTTCATCACTCTGGGCATTTACCTATCTAAATTTCTGTCTCCAAAAATTAGTATTGTTCTTTGAAACTTAATATAATTACACATGTTTCTTTTGGGCAATGTTTGTTTCATTTTCTTTTTTCTAGATTTCTTTTAATTCAAAATTTCTGCTTTGTTTCTTTCACACATGCCTTTTAACTCCACATCTAGTTGGAATATAAGAATATTATTTTTTATTACTTGTCTATTATCTGGAGTATTTAGAATAGTTAGTCCTTCATTAGCTGTAAGGTTTCAAACAAAAAATTGGAGATTCATTCTTCTTGTTGTTGGATTAAACTTAGTCATATTTATCAATCTTTTAATTTTTGACTAGAGCTTGCTATGTTTTACGTAAGAAAACTTTCCTTGTGAGTACAATAGTACTCCTTCTCTGCATTTTCCATTAATTACTGAGAGAGAGAGAGAGAGAAGGAGAGAGATGCTTAAGTAGAGATGAAATTCTGGAGATTGTCATATCAGTATGTAATACTAGAAAATTTCTGTAATAAAAAAAAGGAGAACTGACCCATTTAGTTTATTTTTTACTGATGTCAGTATAGGAATCCTATGTAAAATAAAGCTTTTTTAACAAAAATCTTATAATATTCCTGAGTTCCCATTAGTTTCTTGAAATAAAACCTTGGGCACTTGAACCTGTTCTTTCATGCCTCCAGGTATAAACCCTAGTAATTTTAATCTATTTTATATAGTTTTGCAGTAGCCATTACACAGATTTCCAGAGTGTTGATGTAAATGGTCAAAAGGGTCCAGGCAGACATAGCTGATAACAATTCACCATTTTCCCTCTACATATTATGTATTTACAGATTCCATCTCCAATGTTGGCAGATACCTACCTCACTTACTGTTCATTCCAGCCAATCAGTTCCAAATATCTCATATTTCCCTTAATATATCTTTCCAAATCTATACTCAATATCACCTAGAAATTTTTAGTTGCAAATAATATAAATTCATGAACAAATTTATGGTATAATATACATAGGACTTTTAGTATCAGCTCCAATATGTAAAGAGCTTAGAAGATTGCTATCCTCACAACAAGAAAAAAGACTAAATCAAATGGAAAATCAACAACTTTTCTTGAAACCTTCAGAGAACTGAGGTTTCAGGGAAATCTGCTACCCTGAAATCTGGAAAGACAGGCAAATCCAGAGAGTCATAGCCAAGAACTACTTACTTGGAGCAGATGCCACTAGAACATTAAGTGAGGAGAACACTTAAGTGGTAGATTTGATGAATTTCTGGAGGCAACTACAATGAGTGGTCACCTCACTCTATTTAGCATGGCTGTTATTAAAAAGACAGAAAATAACAACTGCTGGCAAGGATGCAGAGAAAAGGAAATGTATGTACACTGTTGGTGGGAATGTAAACTAGTACAGCCACAACGAATAACAGTGTGAAGGTGTCTCAAAAAACCACAAACAGAACTACCATAGGATCCAGCTATCCCACTACTGGGTATTTAATCCAAAGAAAGGAAATCAATATATCAAAGAGACATCTGCATGTCCATATTTATTGTAGCACTATTCACTATAGCCAAGATATGGAATCAACTTAAGTGTCCAGCAATAGATACATGCATAAAAAAATGTGATATATATATACACACACAATGGAATACTATTCTACCATACAGAACAATAAAATCCTGTCATTTGTGGTAACAGGGGTAAAACCGAAGGACAACTTATTAAATGAAACAAGCCAGGAACAGAAAGTTAAACACTGCATGTACTCACTCATATGTGGAAGCTAAAAGGTAGTTGATCTCATACAAGTAAAAAGTGGAACACAGGACACCAGAGACTGCGGAGGGTGGGGGAAAAAAGCAAAGGGAAAGATTTCCTAAAGGATATAAAGTTACAGCTCAATAGGAGGAATTCTAGTGTTCTATAGCATTGTAGGATGACAATAGGATAATTATTATAGAGTTTTAAATAGCTAGAAGGGGGATATTAATGTTCCCAACACAAAAAATTATAACTGTTTGAGTTGACGGATGTGCTAACTACCTGATCTGATAGCCGTACATTATATGTACCAAAACATCGCTCTGTACTTCATAAATATACACAATTAGCATATATCAGTTAAAAATAAAATTAAGGGAGAAAAAGTAAAAATAAAAAATAAAGTTTCTAAACTGAACTTCAAAGTCAAAAATAAAAATTAAAACATTAAAAACAGATCCAAGATCTATAGCGTAAATTCAAAATATGTAACTAATATATCAGGTTGGTGCAGAAGTAATTGTTGTTTTTGCCATTTTTTTTAAAGTCTTGGCAAAAACCACTATTGTTTTTACATCTATCTAATATAAATAACTGGAATAGCAGAAAAAGAAAAAATTAGAATGGAGCAGGAGAAATATTTGATATAATAATAGACAAAACCTTTCCAAAAATGACAGATATCAAATCATAGATCTAGGAAGCTCTGAGAAAAGCAAATAATATAAATCCCACAGAATTACTCTTACACATAACATATTTAGATAGCAAAAAATTGAAGCCAGAGAAAATATTTAAAGTAGCTGGTGAGAGGGGAACATCTTGCCTATAAAGGAACAAGGATAAAAATTACAGCAGACGTGTCATCAGAAAATATGCGAGCAAGAAAAAAGTGGAGTGAAATAACGTATTGAAAGAAAGAATCCCCAGCAATTTAGAAATCTATGTCCAACAAAATTATACTTTAAAAGTAAAGGAGATATCATAACTTTATCTGACAAACAAAACAGGGACTTTATGGTTAACAGATCTTCTTTCAATAAACATTAAAAGAATTTCATTAGACAAAAGGAAAATGCTATCCATCAGAAACTTGAACCTATTATACATGAAGGAAGGAAGGATTCAGGGAAAGAATAGATGATGATAGAATAAGGTTTTTATTCTTATTCTTTATTTATAAGTTAATTATTTGTATGAAGTAATAATAGTAACAATATACTGGGTGATTATAATATATGGATAAGTGGAATGAATTGTAAGCAATGTCATAGGGATCAAAGTCTCAGGGACAGGAAAGAAGAATTAGGAATACTCTTTTATCATGTACCTGCCTTATATGTGAAGTGGTGTAATGTTATATGTAGGTGGACTTACGCTACCTAAAAATTCATACTGGAAACTTTAAGGCAAACAATAAAAAAACTAAAAAGAAGACAGGCATGGTGACTCATGCCTGCACTCCCAGCACTTTGGGAGGCACAGGTGGCCAGATCACTTGAGCTCAGGAGTTTCAGACCAGCATGGGGAACACGGAAAACACCACCCCCAACTCTACAAAAAAAAAAAAAAAAAAAAAAAAATATATATATATATATATATACACACACACATATAAATTAGCTGGGCCTGGTAGCATGTGCCTGTACTCCCAGCTACTCAGGAGGCTGAGGTGGGAGGATCCATTGATCTCAGGCCAGAGAAGGGGTTGAGGCTTCAGTGAGTCATGATCATGTCACTGTCCCCCAGCCTGGGGCAACAGAGATGCTGTCTAAAAACAAAGAATTAAAAATTATTAAGAAGCATAAGTGATGTGTTAAGAGAATAGATAAAATATAATATTATAAAATGCTAAATTTTAATCAAGAAAGCATAAAAAGGAATAAGAAAAATGAACCAAAGAACAAATGTAATGAATAAAGAGGAGTTACAAAAGTCAAAGGTATTAACCAACTATATCAATACTCACTTTAAATAGTCTAAATACACCAGTTAAAATAAAAAGGTATTTAGAGTGAATATTTAAACTGTTTTGAATATAAAGCTTCAGAAAGATTAAAAGTGAAGGGGTGAGGAAAGAAATACCATGCTCATATTAATATGAGCAAAGCTGAAGTCACTAAATTAATTTCAGACAAAGCATGCCTAAGAACAAAGAAAAGAGGGGCATTATATAATGATCTCCGAGTCATTTTCTGTGAAGACATACAAACCTAAACATGAATATGCCAAACTGGTGAGTTTCAAAGTACGTGAGGAAAAACTGATAGAATTGCAAAGAGAAATAGATTTTGAGAAATAGACAAATCCGCTACCATAGTCCATGACTTCAACACCTTCTTTTTAGTTATTGATACATCAAGCAGGCAGAAAATCAGTAAGGATAGAGTGGACTTCAAAAGCACTATTAACTGGCTTCATCTAATTGACACTGGTACTACATCCGACAACAGAATGCACGTGCTTCTCAAACTTACATGAAACGTTCACTAACATAGATTAAATGAGCAATAAAATGCAATTTAACAAATGTTTTAAAAAAGAAAGCCATGCACATATGTTCTCAGATCACATTGCAATTAAACTAGAAATCAATAAAAGAAATAAAGAAGAAATATATCCCATCAATAGTGCATAAGCCTTCCCTTTGCTCTGCAGCCTGTCCAACATTTGTTGTTTTTTGACCTTTTCTAATTGTTATTCTGATTGGTGTGAGATAGTATCTCATTGATTGGAGATGGTTTCTCATCTCTGATGATTGGTGATGCTGAGCATTTTTTATGTTTTTGGCCATTGTATGTCTTATTTGGAGAAGTGTCTGTTTATGTCCTTTGTCCATTTTTAAATTAGATTACTTTGTTTTATTCTTGTTGGTTTGTTTCAGCAGTTTAGAGATTTCTGACATACTTAAATTAAACTATTATTTGACTCAGCAATGCCACTGACTGAGTATATACCCAAAGGAAAATAATTCATTCTATCAAAAAGACACATGCACCCATAAGTTCATTGCAGTACTCTTCACAATAGCATATACTTGGAATCAACCTAGGTGCCCATGAAGAGTGGATTAGATAAAGAAAATGTGTTACATATACACCACTTAATACTATGCAGCCATAAAAAAGAACGTAATCATGTCCTTTGCAGCAACATGGATGGAGCTGGAGTCCATTATCCTAAGCAACCTAACACAAGAACAAAAAACCAAATACTTTGTTCTCACTTATGAGTAGAAAGTAAACATTAAATACACATGAACATAAAGATGGGAAGAATAGATATTGGGGACCACCAAATATGGGGGCAAGGGGACATTGGCTAAAAATCTACCCGTTGAGACTATATTTACAGCCTGGGTGATGTGGTCTTTGGGACCCTAAGCCTCAACATCACAGTTTACCCATCTAACAAACCTTCATGTGTACCTTTAATCTGTAATAAAAGTTGAAAAAAAAATCCAAATACATGGAAATTAAACAACACACTGCTAAACAGCATGTAAGTCAAAGAACTTTCAAGTTAATTTAAAAAACTAATTAAATTTTGAGCTGAATGAAAACAGACAACTTAAAAATAGTATGGGATACAGCAAAAGTGTTCAGAGATAAATTTATAGCATTAAATTTACGTATTAGAAAATATATAACTAAAATAAAAAATGTATGCTTCTACCTCAGGAAAAAAGCACATGAGAAATTTAAGTCTAATGAAAAACAGTAGAAAATAAATAATAAAATCTGATTCACTCAAAATGAAATATACATGTTATATGTTCTAAATATAAAGTGAAAACCTCCTAGAAGATAACATAAACATTTGAGTGACCCTGGGTCTGGCAATGACTTTTAGACACAACACAAAGATACAATCCACAAAACAAATAATTGATCAACTTCATTAAAATTAAAAACTACTCCGTGAAAGTTACTGTCAGGAGCATGAGAAGACAAGCCAAGGCCGGAAGAAAAAAAATTTGCAGATGACTTTATTCTCTGTGCATAAAATACAAATAAGTGACCAAGAAAAATCCTGGAACTAATAAATCAGTATAGAAGAGAATAAGAATGCAATATTTATGTACTCAATTTCATTCCTATATGCTAGCCCTAATGCTTAAGTCTCCTAGGGAAGCAAAGCAGGCCTTAGAGGATGAGCATATCCAGTAATGTTCCACTGCAGTTCCCACCCCTAACACTTCTAAGCAGCTCTCTCTGCCAGCTTAAGTGTTCGCAGGGGCCATGGGGTCTCCTGCTGCCAGGATTCCAGAGGTCCCTGGAAGAGCAGATCATTCCTCGCTTGTTCAACTTACTCCTTCCCCAGGAATTGCTGGGGGACAGGAAGGAATCCTGCTGCACAGTAGCCCCATGTAGAGTTCCCAGCTTCCTCTCCCTTCAGCCTAGCGTCTCTTTCCTCCCTCTGTCCACTCAATTCCTTCCCTCCAAAGATTTATTTGGAGTGTGCTAGTCTTCCCGACATCCCTATCCCTCAGTCACTTGGTGTCAGATATTTCTCTTGACTGGGTCTAGTCCACCATCCTGCCTCTCTTCCCAGAGCTCTCTTGATACATCCAAGTGAGGCTTAAAGAAAGTATTCAGGAGGCTTCAGTGGATGGAAAGAGGGGCCCTGCAATAGCAAATTAAGGAGAGTCAGAATAATGCATTTTTCAAATAATAACAGCAGTATGAATGGTGGGCACACCTGCCATCTGTATAATCTATTGCCTGTTTTAAATTTTTAGAATATTAACTTATTTTTCTTTTCTGTTGATCATTTGGAGCTACATAAATAGAAGATACAAACTCCAGCACTACTATGGCTGACCATGTGACCTCCAGCCAACTTGTTGAGCTTCTTAAGACCTTACTTTATTTCCTGTAAAGTGGATGCAGTATTAAAAATCTGTTGACAACAGAAAAATGTAGTACAGGTGTGATAGCAGTGTTGAATACCTGACCCCACCCCCTCTACCCCAACCAACCACTCCTCTGTAATCCCCTTTTCTAGTTCTCTTGGTATACCCATCACCTAGCCACTGCTGATGCTTTGGAAAATGGCTTCATCTGCAGGAATTGCTCTTGGGTAGTTGAAGTCACCTCTCTGAAAGGTACCTGGGAGGCTGGCCACCTATTTTACTCCACAGTGTCTGTGGTCAAAATGTCTTGGGCAGTCAAGAAACTATAAAGGCCTTGCTCTCTTGCCTCAAGGAGTGACAAACTCAGGTTCAATTTACGTCTAGATATGCGCATGATTCCTTCCACTTTCTCTACCCCAATTCTTTTACTCATTTAACTGTTTATCTTGAAAGCACACAAACAAAATATACAAAGGAATTCTGGAGACTTTGCTTTTAGGGAACCCAATCTAGGACAACAGGTATAGTGTTTGGCATAGCACTTGCCAGTAAAGAAAAAAGAAAGCTAAATAACAGAGCCCCAAGCAGAACTGAGCTTGGAAGGCAAGTCTTTTGTTTGCTGATTTCATCCCTTTTCACTTATAGTAGACATCACAGAGCTCTTGAATAAAAACCTGCTTCTGAAGATAAGGGGCTGGGACAGAGTAGCAGATTCTTCTCTTTGTACTTAAAAATGTCTGCAAAATGTGTACAAGAAGAATTTTAAAGTTTATCTTTCAAATGCAACACACATAATTAATTTGTAGATAATATATTCAGTACTGTTTATTACTGGGATCTTAGAGCACTCACCACCAACACCAATGACAGCAACAAACAGACTTTGAAATACATCAGATCGCAATCATGCAAATAGAAAATTGTAGTGTTTTTTCAGGCTTAATATTATAGACCTCATTTCTACAAAGAGCTCAGCTGAAATAATGCCAAATGCTGTAAAATTTTACTTTGAAAGAGAACAATCTATCAAAGTCTACATTTTGATATGTATTTTCTCACCAAGTAGTCAAGGCGAAATGGAATAAAATGAGAAGCAGCATGAGATAATGGAAATGTCAATGAATGTGGAGTCATAACACAGAATTAAGTATTTATCCTTAGATTTGCTCTTTGGAGGTTACATAGTTGTATAAATTTGTCAAAGTTCTCTAAACTATATACTTAAGATGGGGGCAAAATTATGTATCAATAAAATAGTATTTTAAAATAAACCTTACTTCCCAGCATTTTTGTCAAAATTAAATCTTGTGGGTTAGAACTCTTTGTAGAGTGCACAGGTCTAAAAGTTGTTAATTACCACTCTGTAAACTGGTATCTTCTAGCCCTTCTTGTATATTTGTGGAATGGATTAATTCATAAAAGTTAATAATACATATGAAACTAGTTATTTTTCTCTGTTATCATTTGTCCTGGCATAAGTATAAAACTAATTTTGTGTTTGTAGGTAATGAGGCATCAATCAGAATCTGAGGATATGACTAATTGGTTGATTTCTGTCTAGGTTAATTAATGAAAGCCAGCACCAGAGCTTTCTGGTTGGCTGTTATTTGCATGTATGAATTACTCAAATTAACCATCCCATATTAAAAATTAATTTTATATACAACTGCTCAACATTCGTATCTTTATTTCATTATAGTTTATTTTCAAAAAGCCACAGATAGATGCTTTAAATGGTTTCTAGAGTAAGGACAAATGTAGTCTTTTTCCTGGGCATCTCTTCCACCGCATTCATTTATCATGACAAGGTAAAACATCTATAGTGAAGGCGATTGCTTTGGGAAAAAAGATTCATTTATTTAATATGTCTGAGTAAATGTTACCTTAATTAATTGTGATTCCAGGAAAACTAACAAATGTGATTTGACAACCTGGAATAAAATTGGCAGCCAATGAGAAACCTGAAGTTTATGCTAGCATACTTTTTGATATGGGTATTACATTTCAACTCAAGCTCATTCAATATGGGCTATTGTAATACTTGGAATCTTAGTGTTCAAATACAGAAAACATGGTCTGTGGTATATTGTTATATATCCCTTGAAAAAATATAATAATATAGTTCTAACATGGTAACATTCTACAAATAATTATTCAAATTAAGCAGTTTCTGGTAAATCATGCAAACCAGTTATTTTGTATTGTTTGGTAGGGGTGGACTACTTGCTAATAAATCTGACTTGAAAAGATTTATGGTCATTTGCCTTTTCCACAATTTTGCTTCCCCAAGATGGCACTTGCTTATATCTTGTTCATTAACTGTGCCCTACACTAGACAAAAGATAGATATTTGCAGAGATTTAATCCTACTACAATGAGCCTTGACCCTACTCAACTGTGCCCAATATAATGATTCTCAAATGGGATCTAGGAATCTAGGCTTACTTGAAGTACAACACTACAGGATAAAATGCCTAACTAGAGCAGAAGATAAAAGGTTCAGATGAAGCATTTCTGGAATGGTAAATGAGTCATGTGGTGTCAATCATTATGGTCACCATTATTAACCATATAAAATTAAATATTGAAATATGATCCTCACACTTTCTCTGTTTAGTCTAAGTCACCAAAATAAACAAGAATAATTCCAGTGTAATGATGTGCTAATTTAGCAGGTGAAAGGTAATTATAGCTAGCAATTGGAATGCTTAACATGTGCCAGATATGTTGCACACATTAACACATTTCATGCTTACAAGGGTTCTGTAAGGTGATTGCAATGATGGTCTTCTTTCTTCAGACAAAGAGACTAAGGTATTATGAGGTTGAGTAACTTGCCTATGGCCACGCAAATGCTAGATTTCAGGCATTGCAATTTTCAATCATGTTGTACTACTCTAGAACCCACCTTCTTAAGTAATTAACCACCTACTTATACTATAGTGGCTTTCCGTTTGTGGCAGAAAATAAGACAGCATGGACAAACCATTTAGGGAGGTAGAAGTGGTGATATAATAGTGTACCAGAGGGCTGTTCTCTAAGATTATTCTACTGGTAGCTAAGGAATCAGAGAAATATTTACAAAGAGAAGAACTTTCAGAATGGATACAGCCAAAAGGAAAACCAGAATTGTGGTAACATAGGTAATTTGACAATGTATTACTTTATAATCCTGTGGTCTTTAGTGATCATTACTTCGATTATGGTAAATCAAAGAAAAATGGCATAAAATTAAGAGTGTACTAGTGCATAGACTTTATATTAAAACTATGAATGATGATACAATGTTAAATTATGCCCTTAAAATTACAAATATAATAATGGCTTGAAAAAGATATTAAAGAGGCTTCATTTGCAGTAGTTGAATGGAGAGTTCTGTTTTCAGTCTCTTAGAGAAGTAAGAATCATCAATATTGAGGGGAAATGTTAGTATGAGTTAAAGTATGCATTGAAGGTAGAGGTAGTTGTAGTAGAAATAACATGAATGAAAAGCACAATAATCAATACACTAAATAGTAATAAACAACCTTATAGAAAAAACCCTTATTATAATAAATTTGTTTTATTATTATTACTTTTTTAATTTGGGGGAATGTGATGTTGTGTTTTTTCTGTTAGTTATATATCTCCCTGTAAACGGTATATATGTCAGTCATGTTATTAATATATAATGAGGAAAAGTCAAAACAGGAAATGAATAAAAAGCCAAGTCATTATTATTTTTACAAAAAAAAATCCGAAGCACAGTAAGGAATGATCAGCGGTGAAAGGTAGTAACACACAATAAGCAGATAGAAACAGGGCCCAGTAGAAACAGGGCCCAGTAAAGTCTATGAGATTATTGACTAAAAGGTCTGATGAGGAGAGCTGACTGCATAGTTTAAACCTCTGGCTCTGGAAAGATAAAGCCCCCTAGTGATATTACTAATTATAACACAATGTTAATGAGGCATAATAATGAAGATAGTAAACTAAGATGGAAGTCCAATGGACAATCTTGACCGATACTAAGTAAAAAAAGGAGGCACTGAGGATGATGTAAACAGCAGGAAAGTATCTGACAGGAGACTTTCTTTACACATATATATTTATAGTTGTTCTCAAACTTTTAGTGTGCATTAGAATCACTGGGAGGTTTATTAAAGCACAGATTTCTAGGTCCCACCCCAAGAACCTCTGATTCAGTATATCTGAGGTCAAAGGTAGATAATTTGCATTTATTGCAAATAACTGAGCAATGCAGCTGCTGCCGATCTAGAAATCACACTTTGAGAACCACTTTTCTATGTAAACTAGCAACCGTACTGTCTCATTCAGCTTCTCTAGGGTGCAGCTGATATATTCCTGAATGAACAACTCTAAGTTCTATTTTTTTGTCACTGTCACTCCAGGCACCACCACGGGGAGAACCAGGTCAACAAAGCATGCTCTTAAAACAGGAATGAAATAAGCACATACAGATTCCTCAAACCCCATCCTCTATACACTAACAAAGGCAAGTGAAGAAATTTGAGTCAAGAAAAGATGAAAGTAATATTTTAGGGAGAAGATATAAAGAAGTTCCTCCATTTTCACTGTATTTGCAAGCGATGCCTAATTGTTCCATGTCTAGTGTGCTTTGGAGATGCACTGTGATATCATTTGGCTGTGTGTCCCCACCCAAATCGCACCTTGAATTGTAGTAATACCCATGTGTCAAGACCAGGACCAGGTGGAGATAATTGAATCACGGGGAAATTTTCCCACATCCTGTTCTTGTGATAGTGAGTTCTCACGAGATCTGAATAGGGTTTTATTTTTTTATTTTTTTATTTTTTTGAGACTGAGCCTCACTCTGTCACCCAGGCTGGAGTGCAGTGGCATGATCTCAGCTCACTGCAACCTCTGCCTCCTGGGTTCAAGGGATTCTTCTGCCTCAGTCTTCCAAGTAGCTGGGATTATAGATGCCCACCACTGCGCCAGGCTAATTTTTGTATTTTTAGTAGAGATGAGGTTTCACCATGTTGGCGAGTCTTGTCTCAAACTCTTAACCTCTAGTGATCTGCCTGCCTCAGCCTCCCAAAATGCTGAGATTACAGGTGTGAGCCACCATACCTGGGGATCGGATAGTTTTATAAGGGGCTTCTTCTTTCAATCGACACTGATTCTCTCTCCTCCTGCCCTGTGAAGAGGTGCCTTGTGCCACCATGATTGTAAGTTTCCTGAGGCTTCCCCAGTCATGCTGAATGGTGAGTCAATTAAACCCCTTTTCTCTATGAATACCCAATCTCAGGTATTTCTTCACAGCAGCATGGGAACAGACTGATACACACTGCTTGTTAAGTTTCCTGCAGGCCCTATGAATGTCTGCATATTTCTGTATGCTTTTATTAGCTTATTTCTCAAAGAAAAAAGATTATTTGGTTGAAAACATTATAAAAGGGAGTGGGTTGCATTTGACAACCTCACTTTTTCTTTGGAGGGAAGGAAGTGAGCAGTGGGGATTTAATATCTATATCAATAGTGGGGATTTAAAACCTATATCATGAAGATTTGCACCAGAGAGTTTGACCAGTTTGTGGAAGATGAACAAATGTGTTAATGGGCACTGGGGAGCAACCCTACCCGGAGCCTCCAATTTTCACCTGAAGATTCAGGTGTATCTGTGCATGTCTAGAGGTCTGGTGTAGTGGTTCTGAAAATAGTCAATTTGAGAGACAGACCAGGTCATCCTCTGTAAGGAAAGTAAATCTAAGAAAAGTAGCTACTTGGACTCAGACTTACATGGCCATTTAGCAGAGATCCAGTGTGCTTTTGGAGTCCTTCCTGAGATTGTTTTATGACTGTAAGCTCTCTGAAACCTTAAGAACTCAAATTCAGGCCGGGTGCAGTGGCTCATGCCCATAATCCCAGCACTTCGGGAGGCCGAGGTGGGTGGATCACTTGAGGTCAGGATTTCGAGACCAGCCTTGCCAACATGGCAAAACCTTGTCTCTACTAAAAATAGAAAAATTACCCAGGCGTGGTAGGCACACCTGTAGTCTCAGCTACTTTGGAGGCTGAGGCAGGAGAAACGCTTAAACCTGTGAGGCGGAGGTCGCAGTGAGTGGAGATTGCTCCACTGCACTCTAGCCTGGGAGACAGAGCAAGACCCTGTCTCGAAAAATGAATGAATTAATAAATAAGTAAATAAATAGAATTCAAATTCACATAAAAGTACCCGAGAGTTCTTCTTTTACTAAAAACCCACGCAATGGATGATGACTGTAAGGTGGAAAAAGGGCTTCCTTCCCACACCAGTAGGGAACACTGCATGATAAGGCCACGAGGAAACTGCCAAAAGACTGCTGGGACAGCAGCAGCAGGGCCTGCAGCTTGGCACAGGGAAAAATACTGACAGCAACTAAGAAAATTATTCTGCTATTGATAGTCCTGTCATGGACAGGAGGTCAAATGTCTTTGTTTGTGTACTATTCACAAAAGAATAGTCTGTGTCATGTTTTTGACTCGAGCACAGTAGAATACTTATGGGTTTTAAAAACAAGGCATACATTTGTTATATGTATGGGCTCTATTTTAACACTGGTAACACTGCGCTCTAATTGTTGATTTTTACCACTAAACAGTGAACTCCTTAAGGAGAAGGGCTGGATTATGCACACCTTTTTTTGTTTGTTTTTTATTTTTCTGGACGGGGTCTTGCCCTGTTACCCAGGCTGGAGTGCAGTGGAGTGCAAGCTCGGTTCGCTGCAACCTCCACCTCTCGGGTTCAAGCAATTATCTTGCCTCAGCCTCCCGACTAGCTGGGATTACAGACATGCGCTACCACATCTGGCTAATTTTTGTATTTTTAGTAGAGATGGGGTTTCACCATGTTGACCAGGCTGGTCTCGAACTCCTGACTTCAGGTGATCCACCTCAGCCTCCCAGTGCTGGGATTACAGGTGTGAGCCACATCACCTGGCCTGCATATCATCTCATTATCTCTGAATACCTGACACAGAGGCAGTGCTGAAATATATGTGTGCATTAATGGGAAGAAATTAAATGTTGGTTTATAATTCTGTGTTCTGTAATATCTCAGACTGATTATTCTCCCTTATTACTTTACTAAAGAAATTGTGAAATTGGTTTCAGGTTTGTACCTCTATCCAGGTTACATCAGGATGTTTTGTTCACTGCTATAGTGTCAATGACTAGAACACTGGATCATCAATGTGATTTTATTAGAAAGTATTCACAATAAAAAACTACAGCTCCCTCACTGTTTCCCAAAAGTAAGGAAAGTCATACAAAAATGTCATTTATTCTATGTGAAAAATACAATGGATTATAGAGTTACAAATGCTCCTTTAGTTCCTCCTTTATTTCATTTCTAAAGAAAGACTATTCATTTACTTTCAGAATTAATATATAATCAGAAACACTAAATACAAATAAAGTGATTATTGTTTGAAGCTGATTCATTTAAAAATGTGTAATATTCCTGGGGGATTCAACAGAATCACCCACTATCAAATCAATTATTCCTTCATTACTATGCTATTCAATGGAGAATACAAGTATGAAATGAAAACATTATAGGATTTATTATTAGTGTATGAGGAATGATTTCTCTGTGTGTGAGAAATCTATTATGACTTGTCTTTATCCAAGTTTCTCTACAGTGAAAGAATACAAAATGTTGTCGTCTGACACTTGCAGACAGCTATTATTTTATACTTCTGACAGTAACATAGTGACACTAATTTGGAAAGTCCTCTTTAACAATATTTCTCAAGTATTATATGCAGACTATCTACAACAAAATTACATGGAGGTACCTGTTAAAAATTCATAATACTGAGCTCCCCTCACAAGCACCCCACCTGCACCAGGAGTCTGCATTTTACCAATTATGTATTCAGAACAAACAACAACAAATTCTACTATATTTGGCTAATTGCATTCTGACTACTCAATACAGGCGGCGTATTTCATAGGAATTCAAAAGAAGCAAAGATCTGTGAGGCCTGGAGAGATGAGACATGAACTAGGCCTTCAAATTGTGTAGGGATTTCAGATAAGTGTTAAATGATAAAGCGAGTCAACAGCAAAGGGAGTGTTTGGTGGGGCGAATGTATGCACAGGTAAATTAATAAATAAATATGATCTGACATCCTAAATTCACCTTCATACTAATCGCCCAGATATCAATATGTTTTCAGTGGGAAACTAAAATAGTTGCCTGACATTTCATTGCACATTCGAAAATAGTCCTTTATGAGACAAAGTTGATAAGCTCTTTAGAGTATCAGCCCATGAGACTTGGAATCTTGTCTTTCTTACTTAACTGCATATCATAGATACTAACTGCATATCATAGGTACTAACTGGCTGTTTAGATTATGCCATGGAAGACAAGGTGGTATTCTGAGTGAAAGAGATAGAATGCGTGACTATAGGGCAATGGGAATAAGAACACCCACTTTAAATTTATGGTTTAAAGAAGTGAATTTAAACCAGTGTGCTTTGGTAATGTGTATTGATGACACATCTTCTGATCATGAAGCACTTTCACTTCCTTAATCATTTGATTCTCACAAGCATCCTATAAGTTATGAGTTAGTCTCTTTTTAAGTGACAAAGCTTTTTACTTAAGCTCATATATCCTAGAAAAATTGTAGTTTGACATGTTGCTGTTTATCTCCACTTAGTAATGACTGTTCACTTATACTGTAGCTCCCCCTCATTTGAATAAAGAAAGGATTCAGGTTGTGAAACACATTAAGAGTTCATTTATAAATCAGATATTTATTGAATTGCTAAGTGATCGGCCTTTGTAAACATACAATTTAAATACTGGCTTCCCAGATCTCAGTCAAGACTTGACATCTGATGACAACCTCTGCTTATCAATTGTTTGACCCCTATTGCACTTTCTACTAAGTTTTTTCTCGAGAAAGTAGTACTAGGGATGATTGTAGTAAACTTTATGAGAGACAACAGGCTTTGTTTGAGAGCAGTAGAAAGCACTCAGCCTGTCTTCTCTTTTTCACTATTTAAAACTGGCCTCATATCCTCTTTACCTCAAAAGCTTCCTCCTTTTCCTGTTTTCCAGTCAATGCTCACAAACCAAAGAAGCTTAGTTGGAATCCTGATTCTGACTGTTCATCAGCTGTATACATACTGGCTGTACACATTTTTCTTGAAATTTTTGCATAGGGTACAGCATCTTAAGACAAATTGCTACTGAAATTTTTCTTACTGTACATTTCAGAAAAGCTAATAAGGTCATTTACTACCACAGCGGTGTTGCTTCTAACTCAATCAGCTCTTCAGTCATAGGGTGAACAATGAGTAGTGAGTATTCTGAATTGATCCACTGAAGTCTAACCAGAAAAGCAGCCAAAAATAAATGATTAGTTTAGAGGTCCTCTGTAAAAGAATACATAAAAACTGGATAACAAAGAGGAAGACTAAGCTACTTCATATGAAAAGCAGCCAAAAATAAATGATTCGTTTAGAGGTTCTCTGTAAAAGAATACATAAAAACTGGATAACAAAGAGGAAGACTAAGCTACTCCAAATGGGATAAAATAACAAAGATGTTGAGCTCACAAAGCATTATATTTGGAGGAGGAAAAAGTATTTTAAAAATATCTGATTGTAAGCAAGTATAAGGTGTGGCCGTTTTGGAAACACGAGACTGTGTATTTGATATCTTGTATTTGACTGTGAGAATGAGGCAATTACTAACACGAGTCCCCACATGCATTGCTCAAGGTATTATGATCCCCATGTATAATGTTTAATAAATGGGAGTATTATAAATGAATTATTAAAGGGAGAATTCTTTAGAGGGTACATACTTTTGTAATATTTAATGTTTAAATATCAGGTCGGGAAAAATAGATTTCTCAAGTTGAGGATTTTAAAACAATTCTTTGCCTTTAAAAGCCCTTGCTAGCCCAGGTCAATCATTTCTCTTTGTGTATGCACAGTTCCCAGCCTGGGGGAGCACTGGGAGCAATTTTACATTTACAGCAAACTTTCATTGCATAGTGTTTCACAGATGAGTTTATGCATTCTGGGGAGATCATATTAGATCCATTTCTGAAGCACAGCTGACTCCCAATAACGCAGAGCCCTGCTGCTTACAAATTAAGAAATTCCGGTATAGAACATTGAGGACGGCACTCAGCAACAAGCAGCACACAGTGCGCTTCACAGAGGAAAAGAAGCAAAGATAGGGTTTTCCTGTTGTATCTGATATTCTAAACTGAGTTTAGAATGATGAATGTTTATATTCAGGAAAATGGGGACGAATACTGTGGTGAACTGGACAGGGCTCTGTTACACCAAAAAGAAAACACAAAAAAAAGAATGAGATCCCTTAGGATAGCAACCTGTGTCTCCACCTTCTTCTACTGTCCCCAAGTTCTAAAAATGTTAATCACATATTTGAGAATAAAGCCATGCAGAGCCAGCGTGGGCACTACCATTAAGGATACGGTAGGGAATAGAGGGAGATCCTGGTTTTGGAGGGAGTGGCACAAAAGATTTTGACAAATTTTATCTAATAAATATATTTGATAGTTGTAGCCTTCATTTGAAAATTCCTTGTTTACACTCTAGTTTTCTTTTTTTTTTTTTTTTTTTTTTTTTTTTTTTTTTTTGAGACGGAGTCTCGCTCTGTCGCCCAGGCTGGAGTGCAGTGGCCGGGTCTCAGCTCACTGCAAGCTCCGCCTCCCGGGTTCACGCCATTCTCCTGCCTCAGCCTCCGGAGTAGCTGGGACTACAGGCGCCCGCCACCTCGCCCGGCTAGTTTTTTGTATTTTTAGTAGAGACGGGGTTTCACCATGTTAGCCAGGATGGTCTCGATCTCCTGACCTTGTGATCCGCCCGTCTCGGCCTCCCAAAGTGCTGGGATTACAGGCTTGAGCCACCGCGCCCGGCCATTACACCCTAGTTTTCAAAGGATAGCACAAAAGATTTGCAAGAAGTTCGAAACAGCAAAGGGAGCTTGAGGTGAAAGGTCAATATTCAACTCAATGACCCTAAAGTCCTTAACGAGGACAAATTCCATTACACCCATGAAGAATTAAACACCTTTTGATCTCTGTAGCCCAAGGATCTATATGCACGTTGTACAATGCAGTGAGTTGAATGATTAAAGAAGATAAATTTTAGTGAAGTATCATGTAGGCAGACTGTGCCTAGAAGGCAGAATTATAAAATGAAGAATCTAGAAGGAACTAGTGTTTCTTAAGCCCCACTGTGACTTCAGTGGAAACTGGCCAATGTGAGGTAAATACACAGATGTCAGCAACTTTTACAAAAAGGTGAGGCACCATGAAGCAATTGCCATTTGATTAATGCCATTAAAGTTAGTGAGGTTTGGAGAGAACCCAATGCACTCTGAAGAAAGTGCATTGCTCCTGCAGCACCCGGAAGCACCCCAAATACTGTGCTGGTATTCACAGCTGAGAGACCCACAGTCAGTTCACATCACAGGACTCTGTGCAGACAACTTCCAGTACCAGCTTGGAGCCTGGTAGACTTGCTGCATAGCTAGATCCAGAAGAGAGATAACAATCACTTCAGCTCGGCTCTCAGGAAGCCACATCCCAAGGAAAAGGGGGAGAGTACTACATCGAGGAAACACCCCGTGGAACAAAAGAATCTGGACAACAGCCTTGAACCCTAGATCTTCCTTCTGACAGAGCCTACCCAAATGAGAAGGAACCAGAAAACCAACTCTGACAATATGACAAAACAAGGTCCTTTAACACACACCCCCCAAAAATCACACTAGCTCAGCAGTAATGGATCCAAACCAAGAATAAATTCCTTATTTACATGAAAAACAATTTGGAGGGTTGGGCTGAGCATAGTGGCTCATGCCTGTAATCCCAGCACTTTGGGAGGCCAAGGGGAGCGGATCACCTGAGGTCAGGAATTCAAGACCAGCCTGGCCAACATGGTGAAACCCTGTCTCTACTAAAAATACACAAATTAGCCGGGTGTGATGGTGGGCACCTGTAGTTCCAGCTACTTGGGAGGCTGAGGCAGGGGAATTGCTTGAACCCAGGAGGAGGAGGTTGCAGTGGGCAGAGATCACACTACTGTACTCCAGCCTGGGTGACAGATTGAGACTCCATCTCAAAAAATAAATAAATGAATAAATAAATAAGAAGATGAGTTATTAAATTAATCAGGGAAGCACCAGAGAAAGGTGAAGCCCAATTTAAGGAAGTCAAAAAAATGTTACAAGAAATGAGGAGAGAAATTTTCAATAAAATTGATAGTATAAATAAAAAAAATTCAAAACGTCAATAAACAATGAACACACTTACAGATATGCAAAATGCTCTGGGAAGTCTCAACAATAGAATCAAACAAGCAGAAGAAAGAACTTTAGAGCTCGAAGACAAGGTTTTCCAATTAATCCAATCCAACAAAGACAAAAAAAAAAAAAAAAAAAAAAAGAGTAAGAGTAGGAAAACATGAACAAAGCCTCCAAGGAGTCTGGGATTATGTTAAATGACCAAACCTAAGAATAATTGGTGTTCCTGAGGAAGAAGAGAAATCTAAGTTTGGAAAACATAGTTGGGGGAATACCAGAGGAAAACTTTCCTGGCCTTGCTAGAGACCTAGACATCCAAATACAAGAAGCTCAAAGAACACCTGGGAAATTCATCACAAAAAGTTCATCACCTAGGCACACTGTCCTCAGGTTATCCAAAGTTCAGATGAAGGAAAGAATCTTAAGAGCTGTGAGGCAAAAGCACAAGGTAACCTATTAAGGAAAGCCTATCAAATTAACAGAAGATTTCTCAGCAGAAACTCTACAAGCTAGAAGAGATTGGCACTCTGTCTTCAGTCTCCTTAAACAAAACAATGATCAGCCAAGAATTTTGTATCCAGTGAAACTAAGCTTCATAAATGAAGGAAAGATAAGGTCTTTTTCAGACAAACAAATGCTGAGAGAATTTGCCACTACCAAGCCAGCACTACAAGAACTGCTAAATGGAGCTCTAAATCTTGAAACAAATACTGGAAACACATCAAAACAGAACCTCTTTAAATCTTACAGAACCTATAAAACAAAAATACAATTAGAAAACAAAAGCAAGGTATATAGGCAACAAATAGCATAATGAATGGAATGGTAACTCACCTCTCAGTACTAACTTTGAATGCAAATAGCCTAAATGCTTCACTTAAAAGATACAGAATTACAGAATAGATAAGAATTCATCAACCCTCAGCTGCCTTCAAGAGACTCACCTAACACATAAAGACTCACATAAACTTAAGGTGAAGGGGTGAGAAAAGGCATTCCATGCAAATGGATACCAATGTGAGCAGGAGTAGCTCTTCTAACATCAGACAGAACAAACTTTAAAGCAACAGCAGTTAAAAAAGACAAAGAGGGACATTATATAATGATAAAAAGCCTTGTCCAACAAGAAAATATCACAATTCTAAATATATATTCACCTAACACTGGAGCTCCCAAATTTATAAAACAATTACTGATAGACCTAAGAAATGAGACAGGAACACAATAATAGTGGGGGATCTCAATGATCCACTGACAGCACTAGATAGTTCATCAATGCAGAAAGTCAACAAAGAAATGATGGACTTAAACTATACCCTGGAACAAATGGACTTAACAGATATTTACTGAACACTGTACTCAACAACCACAGAATATACATTCTATTCATCAGTGCATGGTGCTTTCTCCAAGATAGACCATATGATAGGCCACAAAACGAGCCTTAATAAATTTAAGAAAACTGAAATTGTATCAAGCACTCTCTCAGACCATAGTTGAATAAAACTGGAAATCACCTCCAAAAGAAACCTTCAAAATCATGCAAATATGTGGTAATTCAATAACCTGCTCCCGAATGATCACTGAGTCAAAAATTAAATCAAGATGAAAACTAAAAAATTTCTCAAACTGAGTGACAATAGTACACAACCTATCAAAATCACTGGGAAACAGCAAATGCAGTGCTAAAAGGAAAATTCATAGCCCTAAATGCCTACATCAACAAGTTTGAAAGAGCACAAACATATAACCTAAGGTCACACCTCAAGGAACTAGAGAAACAAGAAAAAAACAAACCCAAACCCAGCAACAGAAAGGAAATAATCAAGATCAGAGCAGAACTACATGAAATTGAAACCAAAAAAAAAAAAAATACAAAAGATAAATGAAACAAAAAACTGATTCTTTGAAAAGATAAATAAGATTGATAGACCATTAGCAAGATTAACCAACAAAAGAAGAAAGAAAATTCAAATAAACTCAATTAGAAACAAAACAGGAGATATTGCAACCAACACCACAGAAATACAAAAGATCATTCAAGGCTACTATGAACACCTTTATGCACATAAACTACAAAACCAAGAGGAGATGGATAAATTATTGGAAAGATACAACCCTTGGCTTAAATCAGAAAGAATTAGATGCCCTGAACAGACCAATAACAAAGAGCAAGATTGAAATGGTAATAAAAACAATTGTCAACAAAAAAAGATCCAGAACCAGATGAATTCCCAGCAGAATTATACCAGACATTCAAAGAATTGTTACCAATCCTAACGACATTATTCCACAAGATAGAGAAAGAGGGAAACCTCCCTAAATCATTCTGTGAAACCAATATCACCCTAATACCAAAGCCAGAAAAGTACATAACCAAAAAGGAAAACTACAGACAAATAATGCTGATGAACATAGATGCAAAAATCCTTAACAAAATACTAGCAAACCGAATTCAACAACATATCAAAAAGATAATCCACCATGATCAAGTTGGATTCATACCAGGGATGGAGGGATGGTTTAACATATGCAAGTCAATAAATGTGATAAAGCACACAAACAGAATTAACAAAAATCACATGATCGTCTCAACAAATGCAGAATAAACATTTGACAAAATCCAGCATACCTTTGATTAAAACTCTCAGCAAAATCAGCATACAAGGGACATATCTCAACATAATAAAAGCCACCTATGACAAACTCACAGTCAACATAATGCTGAATGGAGAAAAGTTGAAAACATTTCCTTTGAGAACTGGAACAAACAAGGATGCCTGATCTCACCAGTTCTTTTCAATATAGTACGGGATGTCCTAGCCAGAGAAATCAGACAAGAAAAAGAAATAAAAGGCATCCAAATTGGTAAACAGCAAGTCAAACTGCTGCTGTTTGCTGATGATATGACTGTTTACCCAGGAAACCCTAAAGACTCCTCCAGAAAGCTCCTAGAACTGATTAAAAAATTCAACAAAGTTTCTGGATACAAAATTAATGTACACAAATCTGTAGCTCTTCTATACACCAACAGAGACCAAACTGCGAATGAAATCATGAGCTCAGCCCCTTTTACAATAGTTGCAAAAAATATATAAAACAAAATAGTTAGGAATATACCTGACCAAGAAAGTGAAAGAACTCTACAAGGAAAACTATGAAACACTGCTGAAATAAATCATAGACAACACAAACAAATGGAAACACATCCCATACTCATGGATAGGTAGAACTGATATTGTGAAAATGGCCATACTGCCAAAAGCAATCTACAAATTCAACACAATCTCCATCAGAATACCACCATTATTCTTCACGGAACTAGAAAAAACAATCCTAAAATTTACATAAAACCAAAAATTAGCCCACATAGCCAAAGCAAGACTAAGCAAAAATAGCAAATCTGAAGGCATCACATTACCTGATTTCAAACTATATTATCAGGCCACATTCACCAAAACAGCATGGTACTGTTATAAAAATAGGCACAGAGACCAATGGAACAGAATAGAAGAGCCAAGAAATAAACCCAAATACTCATAGCCAACTGATCTTCAACAAGGCAAACAAAACCATGAAGTGGGGAAAGAACACCCTATTCAACAAATGCTGTGATAATGGGAAAGCCATATGTAGGAGAATGAAACCGGATCTTTGCCTCTCACGTTATACAAAAGTCAACTCAAGATGGATCAAGGACTTAGATCTAAGACCTGAAACTATAAAATTCTGGAGTTAACATTGGAAAACTCCTTCTAGACAATGGCTTAAGCAAGGGTTTCATGACCAAGAACCCAAAACCAAATGCAACAAAAACAAACATAAATAGCTGCGACTGAATTACTAAAGAACTTTTGCACGGCAAAAGAACAGTCAGCAGAGTAAACATACGGCCCACAGAGTGGAAGACAATCTTCGCAATCTATACATCTGACAAAGGATTAATACCCAGAATTAATATCCACAATCTACAACAAACTCAAACAAATTAGAAAGAAAAAAAAAACAATGCCATCAAAAAGTGGGTTAAGGACATAGACAATTCTCAAAAAAAGATATACAATGGCCAACGAACATAAGAAAAAATGCTCAACATCACTGATGATCAGAGAAATGTAAACCAAAACCACAATGTGATACTGCCTTACTCCTGCAAGTATGGCCATAATCAAAAAATTAAAAAATAATAGATGTTGGCATGAATGTGGTGAACAGAGAACACTTCTACACTGCTTGCGGGAATGTAAACTAGTACAACCACTATGGAAAACAGTGTGGAGATTCCCTAAATAACTAAAAGTAGAACTGCCATTTGATTCAGCAGTCTTATTACTGGGTAGCTACCCAGAGAAAAATAAGTCATTATTTGAAAAATATACTTCCACACACATGTTTATAGCAGCACAATTCACAATTGCAAAAAGTGGAATCAACC
Source organism: Macaca fascicularis (assembly GCF_037993035.2). Taxonomy (NCBI): domain Eukaryota; kingdom Metazoa; phylum Chordata; class Mammalia; order Primates; family Cercopithecidae; genus Macaca; species Macaca fascicularis. Next base: position 53,464,214 of record NC_088390.1, read on the forward strand.
CAAATGCCCATCAATCAATGGGTGGATAAGAAACTGTGATGTATATGTATATGTATATATTTCCATATATATTTTTCATATATATATATATGGAATATTACTCAGACATAAAAAGGAATGAATTAACAGCATTTGCAGTAACCTGGATGAGAGTGGAGATGAATATTCTAAGTGAAGAAACTCAGGAATGGAAAACCAAACATCATATGTTCTCACTTATAAGTGGGAGCTAAGTTATGAGGATGCAAAGGCATAAGAATGACACAATGGGCTTTGGGGACTCAGGAGGAAAGGATGGGAAGGGGGCGAGGGATAAAAGACTACAAATTGTGTGCAGTGTGTACTGCTCAGGTGATGAATGCACCAAAATCTCACAAATCGTCACTAAAGAACTTACTCATACAACCAAACACTGCCTGTTCCTAAATAACCTATGGAAAGAAAAAAAAATTAAAAGTTAGTGAGGATTAAGTTCTGGAAGTTAGAAAAGAAAATATTAAAGAGCTTGGGTGGAAGTGAAAGGTAGACAGGGTTTGGAATAATAAAATAACTTGAAAACTATAATGTAAACAAGACATTTTCAAAAGAAGGATATGACTATCAAATGTTTTTATTAGATGACATCTGTCATGTATCATGCTAGATTGAGAAGGAAGTTAAAGGCACAGATAACATCATACCTGATTCTCAACTGTTATACCCTAAGAGGAACAGAGAAGTTATCAAATATTTACATAATTAGTTGAAAGCAAGATGCTTGAGTAGAAGATGAGGTCTGCAAAGTGAATAAGGTTCTCTTCTATGCTAGAAAGTATGTAGAAAGTGAAAATTTGGCTCTAAATTTAAAAGTATTTTAAAAGGCAGAGCAAAAAGTAGATGTAAGGAGAGAAAGACATGATGCTGGAAAGGGAAGAAACAGGTTTTTTGCCTTTTACTAGGATGGAGAGATAGGAAGAAAAGGAAAGCTAACTGCATTTGAGCAGTTTTAGCAACAGAAATGATTTTACTTATAGACAAGTAATTGCTGAAGAGACTGTATAATTTAATCCCTTGAGAGGTTTTCTCTTCCTTAATAACACACTTATACATGTTTTGAGTGAAACAATATTTGTAAAACATCTGGACAAATTAATATGAATTTTAATGTCTTGATGTATATAAAGGTCCTTGAAACATTATCAAGGCATAGATAATAGAGATTCTAAGTAGGTTTGCTTCACCTCTCTAGACATCCTAGAAAGTCACAAAGGAAATAGCAGTTTAAAAATATAATTATTAAAATGCTAAAGTGATTCACATATTTTACAAATCTGGATCATTATAAAACTATTTGATTATGACTTTTCCCAATAACTCAGCAATGGGGCCCTAGATGCTTCTAGGCTGAGTTTTGCAGGTGAGAATAACATATCTGGTCATGACAACCTTCTCTTTGTAACTTCAATACTCAAAATGATCATAAAGTGAAATGATTTCAAACTAGAACAAACGCATGTGGGTAGTAAGAAAATGCGCATGAAATACAAGAGAGAAAGAAAAGACATTTTTGCCACCAAAATTAAAAGATTACTTCTGAAATGTAAAGAAAGAGTAATTAGGATGATTTGTCATGGCAAAAAGCAAAATGTAGGTTTCTGAAAGAAAAGAGAGAAAGGGAATAGCATATGATACTGTTTGAATTGTCAAAAAAATACCTCATGAAATAAAAACAATAATTTTAATTTTTAAATGGATGCTAATATTGCTCGTATTTATACAATGTATTTGATATGCACCATTGGGCTTATTCTTATTTTTAAAAACAATTAATGTAATTTATTAATTATTCTGGACACAAATGAATTGTTACCTGCAGGTGTAGTTTTGTGGAAGCAAGCTTTCCTTTTCTTATTTATTAGATTTCACTAATATAATTACGTTGTTATGGAGCTTTAATGTAACTATTTAAATTCACTCCCATTACTCATGAACATATAGAACATCTTTTGTGCATGTGAAGCTAGAGACACTGGATAATTTTAAGGAAGCTTACCTTTTAAATGAATCACATAACAATATCTTCTGATTTTAAACATGAATGCGATCTACTCTGGTTAAAATGCAGAAACTTTTCAGTATGTCATGGGATTGGCTACAGGAACTTAGATGGGGAGAGAAGAGCTGGGCTGGAATTGAGTTCAGAAACATATGCTATTTAACTTTGGATAATCACTTTAGTTTAATTCATTTATCTTTAAAATAAATGATATTTCAGAAAGGTTTTAATTTTATAAACGATTACACTAATATTCTATGTGTTTTTAACAGGTGAATATAATCTTATTATCTACCTTGTATCATGCTTTGGAAATACGACTTGTGAAATTTTGATCTCCAGGTTAACATAATAAATACATGTGCACACACACACACAGTTTAAGGATGCTGGTCACCTTGAGGAGTCAAAAATTTACATATAGATTTATGAAGATAAGTCTACATAAATCTATATTTATATCTCATAAGCTATATGAATCTATATGTTAGTAGTCACGTTTTGATTCTTTCAAAACGTGACTACTAACACCCTATTGCTGACTGGAAGTTTTCTGAATAAGATAAATAATTGATTAACACATATTTTATATATATATATAATATATACTGAATTCTTACTATAAAGTAAGCTACATAAAATAAAATGTTATTAAGAATATCATAAGGAAGATAAAATATGCATACTATTTATGAAGTGGAATTTGATCAACATACAGGTTTTTATTGTCATCATCTTCAGGTCAAGTAGGCTAAGGAGGTGAAGGAAGAGGAGGGATTATTCTTTCTGTCTCAGGAGTGGCAGAGATGGAAGAGGAGGAAGAAGTGGAAGGAGGAGACAAGAATAGGCAGGCACATTTAGTGTAAATTTACCGAAATGCATCATGATTTCTGTCTGAATTTGCTTTTTTATTTCTGCAAAAATATTTCTATATGGTACAAACCCTTCTTCCATCATTTGCTTTAGTTTCAGTGCCCATATCATAGAATAGTTGATGTCATGAGAGAAGTCAAAAGCACTCAAAAACAATCACAGCCTGTCAGCTCTGATCGTTGTTAGACACTTGGTCATCTTCTCTTATGTCATTAGACACTAGATTGTCTCATGTCAATTTGTTTTCTGGCACTGCTTTTTCTACATCTTCTTCCTCATCATCTGGCACTAGTTCAGAAGCACTCAGCTCCATCAAGTTGTATTGTGTTAATTCCTCTGGTGTGATGTCTATTCTAGAATTTCTCCAACAACCATATCTTGAAACCTTTCACTTCCCTTTTTTTGGCCAAATCCATAATCTTTTTCATGATTTTATTGCTTGACCCTGTTATAAATCCTGTAAACTCATGCACAACATCTGGACAAAGTTCTCTTCAGCAGGATTTGTTGTTTGGGGCTTGATGCTTTTTCTGTAACAATGATGGCATCTTCAGTGCTATAATCTTTCCATAATTTTATAATGTTCTTGCTATTGAGATTATCTTCCCTAGCACTGACAATCCTTTTCATAAAGTACCATGTGTAATGACCATTAAAAGTCCTTATGATCCTGAGCTAGAGACTGATATAGAGCTGTTGTGTTTGGGGACAAGCAGACAACTCAGCACTCATGATGTTGAACTCATGGGTTTCTGGGTGGCTAGGGCATTGTACAGCGTCAAATGAGCTTTAAGAAATAGTTCATTGCTGGCCAGTTACTTCCTGACTTCAGGTACAAAGCATCAGTGGAACCAATCTAGAAAATGGATTTTCATTGTCTAGGCTTTCTTGTTATACAACCAGAAGACTAGCAGCTTGTGTTTATTTCTTCCTTTCAAGACTCAAGGGTTAGTAACTACATAGATAGGCATAGATAGGGATAGTCCAGGTCATAAACCCGACTGCATTTGCACAAGCAGTAGAATTAGCCTATCTTTTTCTGCCTTAAACTCTAATACTCATTTCTCTTTCTAACTAGTAAATGTCCTTTGTGACTTTTTTCTCCCAGAATAGGGCACTTTCATCTGCATGAAAAACCTATTCATGCAGATATTCTTTCTTCTCAATGATTTTGTTAACGGTATCTGGAAACTCATTGCTGCTTCTTGGTCAGCAGAAGCTGCTTCTCCTGTTATCTTGACATTTTTAAGACCAAACCTCTTACTAAAATTATCAAACCATCCTTTGCAGGCATTGAATTCTCCAGCTTTATATCTTTCGCTTCCTTTTTGCTTTAAGTTGTCATATGATGACTTTGCTTCTTCTCAGGTTATACTAGAGTCTGTAGGTATGCCTTTCTGATAGCTATTCTGCAGCCACATAAAAGCTGCATTTTTAATACAATTTTTTAAAAAGGATTTCACAAAACAATGCAAAATTTTTGTCCCTATTGGGTAGCTGCAGAAATGGCTTTATGAATTTCTTTATCTTTTTTCTACTTTTTTTTCTTTACAGTCGTCCTTCTGTGGGATCCTTTTATTTTGAAATTCTGGACAACCGCAGCTATATACCCCAATTTAATGTACATATTAAGCAATTCAGCTTTTTCTTGATGTCATGACTTTTCTCTGCTTCTTGGGAGCACTTCCAGAATCACTAGTGGCACTTTGCATGGGTTCCACAGTGATAGTCAAGGTTTGTGGTATTGCACTTAACATGATGAAAAATATGTGAGAACCAGGAGAAATCACTTTTTGCTGCAATATGCAATTTACTGGAGAGACAAATTGCTCATGCAGAGATGATTAATATCACACAGCATTTTAATTGGATACCTACAACACTTCAGCTCACCATAGTAGCAACAGGAGGTTGCTACAAAGTTATTACAGTATTAGAATATACATTACAGTCAATTTTATGCAGTTATGCTTTAATACTGCACCTTTACATTTCTTTATATTGCTGTCAACTGTAAATGGTATAATGTATGGTGTTTGTGTATGTTTTAATACATTTTAACATTTTATCATAGATTTGTAGATATTTTATAGTAGTAAATGGCAAAATAAACTATCTACATGTATTTTATGCATTCATGTCATAGTTTACTTCTTAATTTTTCAAATTTATAACCCATGTGATTGATCTGTGAGATTTTTTGCAAATTCTCACAAATCTCCAAAAACTTTTCTAATATATTTATTGAAATAAATCCACATTTAAGTAAATTTGTACCACTTAACTCAATGTGTTGTGTTGTTCAAGGGTCAACTGTATATATAAATAATATTATAAAAGTCTATTATTCCAAAATAATTAACTGCTATGTCAAGCTTGAAAGCAAATATAAAAGTTTTATTTTAAAAATGAAGTTCACATGATAAACATGAAGATTAGGTTATGATTCTAACACAAAAGTGTATTCTTTGTGCATCTCTCTGGATTTTTCACAGTGATATGGCATTGTGCATATACATTATCAACATGTCTTTGATATTTCAGCATGGATCCAATTTCAGATGTGTTTTCTTACTGGAAAACCATGTGTCAGGTAGACTTTCCGTATAATTGGCTTAGGCAATCTGACTTTTGTTTCCACAACATGTAAATCTACCTTGTACTCCTTTAAGGCAGCTAATTACTAGAAATGAGAGGCATACCAATTACATTTTGTATATACTCTGAGAAGGGTATTCTAATTTGTTTCCTGTGAATTTTACCCTGTAAATGGTGATAAATGCCAACTTCTGAAATCTTTCTGAGAGTTAAGCATGGTTTAAAATTTTTCTGAGAGATGTGTTTGGAATATATTTGGAACTCTTTTAGGAAAGTGAAGTCCTTCTACAAAATAATGTAGCTTAAAATCAATCAATCTTTCCCTATATTTGTGTCAAATAAACACAGATAGCAACATTGATTCAAGAGAGTTTCATTAAACACAGTTTAAAAGAAAAGGATATAGGTTTAGTTTCTTTTTAAAATCTGCAACTTTTTAAATAGATTAAATAAATTAAAGTTTATTTAGAATATGAGAAAATAAATGTTGAAGTATTTTTACAGTTGAAATGCCTTTATGTTACTGAATTCATTCACTCGTAATTTAACGTAAGGTATTGCAATGTAATTTTTAAAGCAAGCCATGGATGTATACAGAAATATTTAATAGCACCCACCTATTTTGCTTTGAGATTTGTTTTTCACAATGAATAGCAACATGTGATACAGTAATAAAAAAACTACAAAAGGCAAAAGAAAAGCGTTTCTGTATAGCACTTCAAGGCAATTTGGAAAGCCATAGGTTCATCATATAAATAATGGCTTCTGAGATCTGATCCTTAGAGTTTCATAAAAATAAATTGCTTTTCAATAGTTAGTGCTGAAGCATTCATTAAGAGAAAGAATTCTACAACAAGGCTCCAGTTCTGTATTACACAATAATATTTTTTAAAGGTACATGGACTAAATGGCAAACGTAACTACGTGACTTGATTTTGAATAATATTTGAAGAAGTCTTAAGGAAAAAATAATTATGATTCCTAGGTGGTATTTCTGAGACGTAAAAATAGTCAGTACTCCATTTTTACCTTTCCCTGACTGTGCTGACAATACATGTACAATTTCAAGCTACTTGACTTCAAGGAAAAGCATTATGCAATATCAGGTTTAAACCCAAGGTGAAAACAATATTTATAAGGAACATAAGTGTTAAAAGGACCCATCACTCATATTGAATCACAAGATAAAAGGTGTTGATAAAAGATGGTTTGCTATATTCTTTAAAAGATGGTTTCAATTTATTACAATAAGTAATAGCTAGCAGGTGACACATAACAATTGTATTTTAATGTGATTTCTGAGTTCCTAAGAGTTGGAAATCTTTCTTCTCATTCTTAAAGAGCTGGATGTAGTGTTGGTTTGTGTAGGGGGTGGTGATTTTGAAAATTGTCAATCAGTTACCAATTCAACAGTTAGAAAGAGACCTTCACACTTCCTACTGATGGACTGCAAAAAATTGTCTTGTATCAGTACTCTATGGAGTAAGGCAAAATTCCTTCTGGGCTATCAGTAACTCAGTTGACCTCGCCTGGGTATTACAAGTAGTTTTTTTTAAATCGCACTTTGAAGCATAGTAGAGTGCCATTGTATTCCGAACATGGACATTAAAAAGAGATAGAAGCATTTACATTACCCTTTTGATCTGATAGTCTTTAAAAAACTAGAAAATAACTTTGCTAGTTTTCCACAGAGATCTAACCAGACATTCACAAAGCATTGGTTTTCACCCAATGCTACTGTCAGCCTTCCATGAATTAAGTATAGCGCTTGAATCCTTAGTTTTCAGTCCCTAGTTGTAACTAAAATATCTGCAATCACTCTCCCCCTGGCATCACCATCTTCCCTTCCTTGCATCGCCTCACTTTCCTTACAATAAATTCTGTGTGATTGAGAATGAAAAGCAAAAGCCAAAGTGAAATGGGAAAAAATAGGGCAGGATAAACTTTATCTATCTTGTTGCTTTCTTAAAGAAATCACAGATCAACCCGCTGGGACACATGAGAGTTGGAAATTTCACTTCAAAGCATGGAATAAATGTTATCTCATTATTTTGTCCCTCGCTTTTGAAGGTATTTGGTTTAAGTGATGACATATAAAAATAAGATGAAATCAATTCATCATTCTGGCTATGTTGCTGATTGTCCTGGTAAGAAAATTGATGTTTTATACCCTGATTAGAATGTTTTCTATCTTGGCCTAGGATCATTTCATTTTCTTTTAGGAAATGGAAAAAAGTTTTTGTATATGCTGTCAGAACTTCACATTTTCTAAGATGTATTTGGAGGCATTTTAAGCTTATTGTATTAGATTAATTAGAGGATATGGTATATTTGGTAAGATCTAACCCTAAAACTATACACTGTAGGTTATCCAATTTGTTAATTTTCATTTCAAGGTTCAATTAATGTGATTTCAGTTTTTTTCTTTTAACAAACGCTATAAATTGCTTGGTGTTGGTTGCAATACATGCAAGAATAATAACCTCAAGGAAAGGAGTATAAATTAGAACCTAAGGTGGATGCTCAAGGATAAAATTAGTGAATGGAACAAAGGTCCTAATAACACTAGAAGCAATTGCCATTGGAAATAGAAAAGCTTTCCAATATTCCAAATGCCACCGGAAATATCTGTATTTTGACTTCTTGGATAGAAAAATCATGATAATAATTATAAATAATAAAATAGAAGCAGAGAGTTTTTCTAGCCTAATTCTGTGATTTGTTTTATATGACACAGTTTAATAGGTGTATGGGCCCTGTGTATAAATAATCTATACATTTCAGTAAATAGCTTAAGACTACACATATAGAACAATAAAAGCAAAAAGTGTGATATGAATAGGAGTAACATATTAAGCATACTGTAAGTAAGTGTGTCAAGCCATGTCTGTTTTCTCCCTTCAACACTAAGATGGGCAATCAGGTGGTTGTGCTTCTACTGTAGAATTCTACAGGCAGGGTCAATGTTCATGAGTTGGGGGATAATGTCTGTTTTCCTAGGGAGTTCTATTTAGGATTAAGTGAGATTCTAAATAACTAGAGACAGTAGACAAAAGGCCAGGGAATGATTTAAATTTTTATCAGGATTGCAATCCAATGGAGAGATGTTTATTGTAGCATTCCAGTCCAAGTAAATCAAGAAATAATGACGAAACAGAATACGAGAAATTGACGCAATATTTTACAGGTTGAGATGGTGGGGAAATGTGTGCCGTGTTACTGCCCAGAACCCTACTCCAGAGCATCCTGTTTTGACTTGGAAAAGTAAGAGTAGGTAAGAGTTCCCAGCTGAGTGAGGCTAGAACTCCCTTTTCATTTCCCAGCTTGACTGCCAGGTATTCACTATCTGGGGGAGGCTGAGTCTCCAAGTGGAATTTCTTCAGTAGGTGAAGCTCCGGATGTTTGAGGAACTTAATGATGGGCAGATATCATTCAACAGTGTTCAGTTCTTAAGAATATTGAGCTATTTACCAGAAATGCATCACTCAGGAGCCTGTAGTTCCAGAAAACATTTATGAGGATTGCATATTGGTGGCCTGATGGTCAAATTCAATCTGTATAAATGCTTTACTCAGACTCCACAGAGCTTTATACATCTTGAAATAATTTTCTATTTTAAAAATCAGAGTGTTTTCAAATACATATGTGGATGATAGGTGCTTTGTGAGAAATTCATGGTGGTGTACTCACATCTCTACATGATAAGGATCAACATTACCAAGATTCATGCTCTCTACTTGACAACAAACCCATTGTCCTTACACCTAACCTGTTATACACAGTTGTATTAATTTAACTACCAGCCACTTGGGCCTTTGTGTTTTTAACTGTAGTATTACCAGACTCTCCTTCTCACTTTATTTCTTTTAAAATATTTTTTGCCTTTTTTGAACTGGAAATGATTTTTGTTACTTGCTTCTTCAAATTATGATATATGCCTATTAGAGAAAGAATCTCCTCTGGAAAAACAGAGTATGTGTTCATGGTTCAAGTAGTAAAGCATTATCAAGGTTAATTGCTATCAAGGTTAATTAATTAGCTCCATAACACACATCCCTTGTGACACTGAAAAGTTTCTTAACTTTCCTAACCTCAACTGTTTCATCTCTGAAATGAAAACAATTACTCTTATAGTATAATATTATGTAACACATATATGTGTGTGCATGTATATGTATGTATATATTCTTATAATATAGAGTGTTTTATATGAAAGTATTATAATGGGATAGTAGAGATTATTGCAATATAATACAGTATAATAATGGTAATGATAACAATAATATTTAAGATATATCTATATGCTCACCACTACTTTTCTCTATGCTCACCACTCTTAGTGCTTTGTATCTATACTTTATTTATTCATTATAATAACCCCATGAGTTTGGTATTGTTATAATTGTCATCTACATTCAGATGATATTTTAAAGCCATCATTCCAATCTCAGAGGCTCTATTATTAATCCTTGGAAATAATGCAACAAGGTACCTGGCACATAGGAACTGATTTTCTAAGGAATACAGCCTAGGGTATTTTTTTAAATTAACTACACTAAGCAACTGGGCAATGCCAAAAAATTTGGGCAAATCAGTAGCTGAAGAATTTTATTACAGCAGTGCTTATGTTTACATAGTAGAAGAAGGGAAGTACGATGTCTTAGACCTATGTTAGTGTCAAGATGAGCAGACTCTGTAAATTAGGAGAATTATTATATTGTTTAGTCAACTAAATGTTATTGAGTGTTAGCTACTGTGATATTTACTTGCATAGTATTCTGAGATTGAAGCTATGCCTGTATGACAAATCTAAAGTCAATTACATTTTTTTAAGAGAAACAATAGGGGTGGGACTAGGATCAATAAAGCAGTGATCTGCAACAATGTTTGCTTTGACAACTGACAAAATCCAGGAACTCTAGCTTTTATCACCCCAAAGAGCAGGCAGTCAGCCCACCTTGACAGGTTGCACTGTCTTCTCTTTGATAAATGCAGTTGCATTCAGTTAAAGTAAAATAGCAGTTGTGTGGACAAATGCTCTGCAAACTCAGTGAAGACGGGATCACACTCGAAGCTTCATTCGGTTTTATTCAAAAGGGAGCCAGAATTGCCACTAATTAATTGATTTACTATATGAAAAGATCTGCTCCAAGAGCCCTTCACCTCTTGAAAATAGTGATTTGAACACTGGGTAAACAGAGGTCCTAGAAAACCTCCAACAAAAACATTTGATTGAGTAGCTATGTGTGAATGCAATCTAAAAACCCTATGTTATAACATATTATTAAGCTAATTATACTGATAATGGTAATGCTAGAGGCAGAACAATTAGAAGAAAAGAGTCAGAGGACCCCTATCGTTTTTCCCCTAACTAAATTCTGTGTTTCTGCCATTACATTACATATGGTGCTTGACATTATTTTATAACCCTCTACCAGTAAGAAGTTGAAAAATCAGTAAACAAAACAAGATCATACACAGGAAAAAAAAAGTCTTGAGAATAATTATAACATTTTGAGCACATATTAAGCACTAGGCATTGTGATAAATGAGCTTTTTACTTTTAAATGTGATATTCATTTAAGTCATTCCAAGGGCTGTATATATTATCATAGCTTCCATTTTATGGATGTGAAAACTGAGACCCAAAAGAGTTCCATAACCTTCTTTAGAATGGACAGCTCCTACCTGGCACAAAAAAGATCCACATGCCTGCAGTCTGACTAGACCACAGCCTCTCAACCACTGCCCACACTATTATAAATGGTTTTGTATAATTGTATTTAAGTATCCCCTAAATCATATTTAAAGGATTATTGAGAAGTATAGAAGTTAACTGACTTGTCCATTAGAAGCAGTGTAGAGTCCCTGTATAAAGTACATTCTCTCTTCTTGATATCACATTTCACAGTAACTATAGAAAACCTAAAAAAAATGACCTATAACATCATTCAACATCTACCATAGGCAATATGTCCATGAAGTCTTATGAATGGAACATGGAAAGAAGACAGCACATGCTCTGAGTGAGAAATCTCAAGGCAAAAGCAAATTTAAAGGTGGACCTTCAAGACATTATAAGGGCTTGCGTATTCTGAAAGAAGGGTGCTTGGGATTCCCTGTAGTTAACCCAGAATGCATAACAGCACTGCCTTAGGTAAGAACATGGCATGCTCCAGAGCCATTGATAACTGAATGCTGTGTCTTTACGCTTTCTTTGGAAAGCTGTGTCCTGCAGAACTTGGCAAGATACTGGGCATTTAAATAGGCTCTTAGGTGCTATTTCCACTATACTAGGTTGGCTTATTAGCTAAGTGTGCTTTAAAAAGGTTCCATGAATTTTCCGGCCCAGTTCTGAACTCAAGCCCAAGTAACCCCACAGTCCAAGTCAGAGCTACCACTAAATGTAGTACTCATAATTCAAGGTGCTGAGAATTTTTCAACAAGATTTTTGTTTGTTTTTGAGCGTTCCACATTATTGTTGTGGGCTCAATTTGTGATATGCCACGTTCTCCCTCAGAGCACTTTTGTTCAAAAGGGGTGCTTAGGCAGCCCTCCCCTATCATACAGTTATGGACTATATTAATATTTATCGAAAATAATGTTTCCATGTATGTTCTGTTTGAATTTCATCATTGTTTAAAAAATACTATTCTTTTAAATAAAAGGTAATTTAGCTATAACGCTTCTATTACAATTCAAAACAAATCTCTGTAACTGCAAAATAATTGATAAAATATGGGGTAAAAATCACTATTCTTCTTTTGGTCCTGTTTGTTTTCAAAATTTAAATCAGGGCTTGTAATTTAATTCTGTGATTCTGGAAAGCATGATGATCTGATGCTATTCATTTGCTTTTAAATAAAATCACATTGATGAATATGTATTGGGAATTAGTTATTTTCCAATTTTATGCAACTCTTGTAGAACTCAATTGCTAACACTTAAGTCAGAAACACTGAGAGGAAAATTTAAAGAAATAACAGCAAATTCTAGAGAAAATGGCAGTGGTTGGGGGTGTATAGTAGTCAGCTGAGTAGTAGACTATCTGAAAAGGGGATTAATATGTGGAGGCAAAAGAAATAAGATATTCTGCTGAGGTACATATCATCTGAGTTGAACAACACATCCTAATTGGATGTGTCTTCTGAGCTAGGCACCATGCTAAGGACTAGAATTATAAAAGTGACTGCTCTGCCCACCATCTAGAAGAAGCTTTTGATTTGGATTCTTTTATGGCATTTGTTCCTAGTAGTAAATGTCTGCAAAACTCACTTCCATTTACCAGCACTCTCGTTTGATAGAAAAAGAAAACTTGGCACCTGATTCTGCTCTCTTTCTGACTTCCAACTGGAGTTCCTCCTAGCTTTCTAAATTACTTGGCACCGAGCGAGTCTCCTCTGCCAAAAAGTGAATAGCTCAATATTTGAAACTAGGCACATCAGCAAAATCCAGATTGAACATCGAAATCACTTTGATTCAAATAAAGTGAGTCACCTGTACCTGGGAGGAAATTACTTATTACAAAAGAAAATAGATTTTAAAGTGAAAAGAAAAAAAAATAGAAAATGGGCTCTAAGTAGCTTCAGTAAGGTGAATTTTTTATTATAGATATTGTTGATATGTTCCAGAAGATGACGTATATACACCTAATAAATATATTTAAGAATAAAATGTATGAGTCCTAGAAAATAGACAAATATATATCTAGACTAATATGCATATTCTGTAATGTAACTATAATGGATTGTGGCCCACTGGCATTCTAAACAGGAAGAGAGAAATGGGGAAAAGCCACTGCTCTTTTAACTCATTAATTATTTAATTATTCCGTTTATTCATTTATCCACCATCCAGTCATCCATTTAGTGAAATATATTTGTATTGAAAGCATATGATATATCAGTAACCTGAGAATGTTGAGGATAATGAAATGAATAAAACTATACTCCTTTGGTGGAACATAGTCTAGTGGTAGAGGGTAATCGGTAAGTAATAATTTGCAATACGGATGTGTCTATATATAGGCATTTTTTATGTTTTATGGCATGTCAAGCAGGAAAATTAAATTGCCTATTGTCTTGTGCCATGGGAACCTGAGGTCTCTGCTGCATCAGCACTCAACTTCTGCATACACACTCCCATACAATACCCTCTCAGAGACATAAGCTTTAGTGTCATCTTCAAATGCCTACCCAGTTACAGCAAGATGGCAAAGAAGTGTTACTTCTCACTCTCATGGATTACAGTATAATATATAGTAAAATTTCCATCAAGGTGAATACATGTTTGAGGAATACATGAACTAGGTTGGGACATTAAATTTTTTCCCATGAAGTTACAAGAAATATTTCATTATAGTTACGGTATACTACTATATTTGCTTATATTTTATTATATTTTTTGAAACTCATTTTCTAAGTTATTTCCCATATCCTCTTTTTTTAAGTTCTATAACATCAATTAGTAAAATGTGATTCTTAAAGTGTTAAATGCAATATTGTGGAGAATATGATTTTCAAAAGAACAAGGATATAGAGAGTAGTATTTGATTATGGGTTCATTTATGTACTAGCACCCATACAAATTGAATTTCATATTATGGACTCCTTTTCATGCCTTGGGGAAAATTGTTCAGAGATTTTTGTTTCTTATTTTTCTTGTAAAGTACTTTTTCATTATCCTTTTTATATTTACACACAGTAAAACAGATTTTTCTATGTAGAGTTCAATGAGTTTTAACACATGTATAGATTCACGTAACCACTATCACAGTCAGAATACAGAAGAGTTTGATGTAAACCCCTGAAAATTCCCTCATTCTGTTCTTTACAGTTAAACTTTCCACCATTAATAATTCCTGACAATCACTGATCTGTGCTCAGCTTTATCTTTTCAAAAACATCATATCAATGGAATCATACAATATGCAACTTTCTGAGATTGGCCTCTTTCATTTAGCATAATGTTTTTGAAAGTAATCAATGTTATTGTATGTATCAATAGTTTGTTCTGTTTTATTGCTCTTACAACTCTTTATGCATTTTCCTGTGAGCATATTTATAGAGTTTCTTGTTTTCAGCAATTACAAATAAAGCTGTTGTAAATATTCATGCCAGGTTTTTTGTGTGTATGTACATGTGAGTAGGTATGTGCATAGAAAAGTTTTTATTTCTCTAAGAAAATTCCACAGAGTAGGATCTCTGAGCTATACCCATGGGTTTTATCTTCCTAAGAGACTACTTAACTGTTTTTCAGGGTGTCTATACCATTTTGCATTCCCACAAGCAATGTATGAAAATTCCTGTTGGTCTATACCATTGCTAACAGTTGGTATTGTAAGTTTTTTGGTTTTGTTTATTTTCTATTCTACTAATTGTGTACCAGTGTATCATTTTGGTTTTAAATAGCATTGACAAGTGTAATTTTCATCCATATTACAAATATTTGCTCTTTGAAATACACTGATACAAGGATGAAGAAACAAACTAGCTATACCGAGAGAAAAATACAGCCAGCCTTCCATATCCATGGGTTCCTTATCTGTGGATTCGGCAAATTTCATAATAAAAATATTGGGAGAAACAAAGGATGGTTGCACCTGTCCTGAAAATGTACAGCCATTTTTTTCTTGTAAGTTTTCCCTAAACAATACAATATAGCAAATATTTACATAGCATTAACATCGTATTAGGTATTTTATGTAATCTGGAGATGATTTAAAGTATACAACAAAGTATACATAAGTTATAGACAAATACTATACCATTTTATACAGGAGTCTTGCGCATTTGCAGATTTTGTTATCTGCAGAGAGTTCTGGAACCAATCACCCGTGGATACAGAGAGCCTAGTCTATCTGCAAATCACATAATTGACAACGGTGTTGTAACCAGAAGATTCAGAACTCAGTATCAAGAAAAGAAACAATTCAATTAAAAAATGGGTAAATAATTTGAACAGGCGATTCACCAAAGAAGATATACAGATGGGAAATAAGCTCATGAAGAAATGATCAACTTCTTTAGTCATTAGAGAAGCACAACTTAAAACCACAACACTATTCACAATAGCAAAGACTCGAAACCAACCCAAATGTCCATCAATGATAGACTGGATTAAGAAAATGTGGCACATATACACCATGGAATACTATGCAGTCATAAAAAAGGATGAGTTCATGTCCTTTGTAGGGACACGGATGCAGCTGGAAACTATCATTCTCAGCAAACTATCACAAGAACAGAAAACCGAACACTGCATGTTCTCACTCATAGGTGGGAATTGAACAATGAGAACACTTGGACACAGGAAGGGGAACATCACACACTGGGGCCTGTTTTGGGGTTGGGGGATGGAGGAGGGATAGCATTAGGAGATATACCTAATGTAAATGACAAGTTAATGGGTGAAGCACACCAACATGGCACATGTATACATATATAACAAACCTGCACGTTGTGCACATGTACCCTAGAACTTAAAGTATAATAATTAAAAAAAAAAAAACCCACAACAATGAGATATACTACACATCTGTTACAATGGCTAAAATTAAAATAAAATTTAAAACCCGGTAATACCAAGTTCTAGTTAAAATGCTAAGCCTTTATGTTTTTGTTTGTATGCTATTAATGTTTTAATAATCAGCAAATGACTATATTTGCTAACAAAACACACATCTGAGATAGTGTGTGCACAAAATCTTATATTGTACATGTTTGTTCATGGTCTCAAATTTTAAATGTGCATGTGAAACCATCATCTCCCCCATTAGTGTGAAATACCCACATTAACTGTTAAATTAATATGCTTCTTTTTTTCAGTATATGTTAAAGAGGGAAATATCTATTACACAAAAGCAATTGCTCATCTTAACCTACACAGTTACAGTAGCCTTAAAAGCACAGCTATTTAATTTAAGGAAAACAAATTTTAATAGCAAGTACTACTACTAGTGATAAAAAATATATCACTTTTCTCTGTATTTATTGCCTCATCTTTAGTCTGAAACATCATAATTTCTAGCCAGGACCACTATTTCAACCTTGTAACCATTCTTTTGTTTTCATCTCGCTTCCCCCTTTATCCATTTTCCACTTTGTGTTCAGAGTAATAATACATCATAAATACAATCGTATGATGCTATTCCTTGAACTTTGCAATAGATTTGCACTATACTGTAAATAAAATTAAGATTCTTCTTTATTAATTTTAGCTAAGGTGGTGCAAACAACTTTAATGAGTGAACTTGAAAATATATAATAGCTCAACTATAAGAACATTTTATTTATTTCTCTGGTAAACTCCAAAATGTGTGTTACTGACTTGAAGTGGAACTCTCCTTTAACTGCTTATTCAAGGTCTTCAATGCTGAATTCCTCCATCTTCCCCCTGTGACATCCAAGTTTGACATGATTATCTTCATCCAGCATATGAATGGGAAAAAGAGCAACTGCTCTCCTCTTGCATGCACCACACTTGGCCTATTTGTACGGTTAGCTGTGTTTTGTCCCAAGGTACAGGTCTAATCAGAGATGCTTTCTGAGATAACCCTAAATTAGTTTCATCCACACTGCCCATAATTATGCTCATCACATCCCTTTGCTTATTTTTTTCAAAAAATTGATAAAACATTTGACCTGGGTTATATATGCATCTACTTAACTTATGTTCTCTTTGTCCTGGAAGGAAGCAAATGTGTTTCTCTTGCTCTCTATTGAAACTTCAAAGGCCAGTAAAGTATCCGACATGTAGTTGGCCCCAGATAAATACATCTTATGCACACGTTCGAATACTCTGATTGATAAATAATCAGGTCCCTCTTCTCACTATTAGACCCGCTGGCTTGTGTACATCAATACTTTAATATAGGATCATAATGCTCCACTTTACTGTAAGATAACCATTATCTTCAATGAAAAGTTGTTTTGAATTGAAGGTTGCTCTCAAGTGAGTATTAATAAACAATACTAATCATGCAAGAGGTGAGGGAGAGCAAACATTATACTAAATGGGTTCTAAAGCTCTAAGGCAAGGATGTGTTTTGCAGTTTTTAGGGTCTATGCTATACTAATAATTACACATAATTAACAAAGCAATGGTGGAAGGTAAAAAAAATATTTTAAAAGACTGAATCAGAGCTAAGGAGGGAGATAAATAGAAACATAGAACACATGGAATGAATTGAAAGTGAATGATAATATGGAAGATTTAATCACAAACAAATTAGTCTTAGTATGACAGATATAAACTGACTAAATACTTGCATTAAAAGCAAAAGTGTAACGCAAAAGTGAGAACTAGCTACAGTAGTAACAATATAGTGTTTATATGAAGAATATCTTAAATAAATGGATATAAGAAAGAATGGAGAAGAGTTATATCACATAAACAACTGCAAAAAGAAAGTCTTTGTAGCTAATTAAAGGTAAAGGAGACTTTAAGAAAAAAAGAGTAAGGGAAAAAGTTTCTATTTTTCAATGTTTGAACTCACCAAAAGTATCTAACAATTCTAAATTTTAAATAGTAGAATAACCTCAACTTAGATAAAACAAAGCTTTACAGAACTGAAAGGAAAGCCACACAAAAGCAAGATAGTTTGAGAAATTTTTCATGTACCTCTCTCAGTATTTTACAAACAGACATAAAATGTTAAGTTTGAGATGATTAAAGTGGATCTAACTGACATATACATAAAATTGGCAAGGGCAGTGGAGACAGTTGTTTCAAGCACACAAGCAACATTTCCAAAATTGTCCATACGCAGGATCATAAACCAAAACTCAATAAAATCCAAAGGCCTGATACCATATAATGTAGTTCTCTGCTAATAGTGGAATTAAGCTTCTGAACAAACAGAAAAACACTGCTGAAGCCCTGTATGTTTAGGAATTAAGATACACTCATTTAAAGATTGCTCTGATTTCCCCTGGAGAACTCATTTTCTCCACTGACCTAATCATTGCTTTATATTTTTGACTAGGTTTGAAGATAAAACACAGATCATCAGCAACAGGAGACAGTGGTACAGCATAATGGGTTATACTATGAGTTAGATGTACTTAATAATAATAAAAAAACTTAACTCGAACTCTTTATTTATCTCCTCCTTTTGTTCCGGTTTAGTCTTTTGTTTTTTATTTATTTATTTTTATTATTATTATTTTGATATGGAGTCTTGCTCTGTCGCCCAGGCTGCAGTGCAGTGGTGCAATCTCGGCTCACTGCAAGCTCCGCCTCCCGGGTTTACGCCATTCTCCTGCCTCAGCCTCCCGAGTAGCTGGGACTACAGGCACCTGCCACCTCGTCCAGCTAGTTTTTTGTATTTTTTGTATTTTTAGTAGAGAAGGGGTTTCACCGTATTAGCCAGGATGGTCTCGATCTTCTGACCTCGTGATCTGCCCGCTTCAGCCTACCAAAGTGCTGGGATTACAGGCGTGAGCCACCGCACCCGGCCTCTGGTTTAGTCTTTTAAAACTGTTACATTCATTTTGGTTTTTGTTTTGTTTTGTTTTGTCTTTTTGTTTTTTATTAACTGAATTACCTACCTCTAATCACCTAAAGGTTAATAAAAAACTTGATTAATGTAGGTAGATTGTCTTGCATCAATATATTTCATAGTAAAATTAAGATTGAGTATTTATTCACAAAATTGTCAACAAAAATTGAATCAGATAGTGCTTATTAAACACTTAGAAGTGTTTCTGGCACACATTAATCACTTTATATACTTAAACTCTTATTATCGTTATTGTTGCATTATCAACATTAATTTGCCTTCTGGGAAAAACAAGGTCATATGTCTGTTAAATATTACAATCAAACGGTACACACTCTCATCTCACTTTTTATCAGAAGAGCCTCTTCTCCATGAGTGTTACCTTCACCTTGCTTACAATAATCCAAAAATTTATCTGGGTATTTCCTTCTTTTATTCCCCGTAAAGATTACTGTCTTGCCCTTGGGCCTCTTCTCATCATATTGGTTCTTTACAATGCAAGAGAGAATAAATTCCTCACATTTCTGTGACACTAGCTTATGGTGTCCCGGGTCAAAAAATATTATCTTTTATTGTTTACTTTCTTGGGACTTTTCCCTAAAGAATGTCATTGAAACTTTTGTTATTTATTGATTCAGAACAAGACCTCCTTGATTACCTGATTTGTCCAAAGAGACTACAGGTACCATTTCTTTCTACTCCCAAATTATCTTGCTATCCTTCCCTGACACTAGGTCCTGATTCATTTTTTTAGTCCATAGATGTGATGGAGATCTTGGTCCTCTCATTTACAATACTTCTGGGATGCTTACATAGTTTTCTGACCATCTGACTAACTTCCTAAAAGCAGGAGGAGTAAACAAATTAGCATTCCACATGTTAAAAACACACATAGCCAGTCCCCTGAATGAGAATCTTCAGACACCTGGAAATCTATATTTATAACATAGGCCTATCTTTTAGAATGTTTTAATCACTTCCTAGTGAGATTACTTCCACCTGACTTATTCCTTTTTCTACTCATTTACAAAACTGCTACAGGAGTTATTACTCTCTAGATCTGAGTCTATATTCCACTCCCCTATTTAAAAAACTGTGCCCTCCTACTACCACAAACCACACTTGTTAGTGTGGACTTTATTTGCTTAAGTAACTTAGATTCATATATCAAAATGTATCTCAATACTGTTGGAACTTTCTTTGACTCACTCCTTATTTTCTCATTGAAACAGAAACACAAATTACATTTTTATATTGAACTGCCATGGTTTATGTGCAAATACTTCCAGGTCAAGAATCTAAGCCTTATAACCTGTGTAAATCAATCATGTTAAGGTATGTTTGTCTTCTCCTTAAGATTTAATTTTTATAAGTCGTCAACTTCTTTTGTGGGAGGGTCCAGGTAAGATGTGTTGGGTGATTGAGAAGTCAGAAAATATCAGCCAGCTCTTAATCACCAGACATATTTACATAAAAGAAGACATCTATTCCAAAGCAAATTGTAGGGATTCAGGATTAAAATAGGGAGGTGGAGTCATTTAAATTATCATCTGATTTTATGTCACCAGGGAATTTGTGTCAGGGTAGCTGAGGTAGGAGAATTGCTTGAATCCAGGAGCTGGAAGTTGCAGTGAGCCGAGATCGCGCCACTGCACTCCAGCCTGGGTGACAAATGAGACTTGGTCTCCAAAAAATAAAATAAAATAAATAAACTGAGTAAATGTGCAAAAATAAAACACTACTAAATTGAGATAATCTACAGTCTAACAATAAAGTTTAACATAATTGGGAGGAAGGTATATATGCCTGATTTAACCCTAGCCACTACAGAATACTGCTTATAGCAGAGTCAGCCTGGAAACGACTGAGAGGAAATGACAGTAGCAGAAGCTGTTGCAAGAGAATTGATGCCAATACAAAAAGCAGAGGACTTGTGCCCAAGAATTGTTAGCACCGAGACTGGAAAACAATCATGTGAAGTAGAAGAAAAAGTCATTTATTCACAGGGACTAAAGTGAGCTACTTCTTAAATAAGAATATGATGATGTAGTGGTGGGTGGCTCTGTGTCCCTTGTGGTTTGTGGTGTTATAAATTTCATCTCTTTTTTTGTTTGTTTCTTACCTCCTTAATGAAGCGTTCCCTAAACCCTCCCTCCAACCCAACTTCCCAGTTTAAATTTTTTCTAACCCTAAGTCATTCTTTTTCTAAAAAATAATTAATGTATTTTTTATTATACTTTAAGTTCTGGGATACATGTGCAGAATGTGCAGGTTTGTTACATAAGTATGAATGTGCCATGGTGGTTTGCTGGACCCATCAACCAGTCATCTCCATTAGGTATTTCTCCTGATGCTATCCCTCCCCTAGCTTCCCATCCCACCGACAAGCTGAGGTGTGTGATGTTCCCCTTCCTGTGTCCATGTGTTCTCATTGGGAGTGAGAATTTCATCTGTTTTAACATTTGCTCTTGATTTCTTTTTAACTTTTTATTAATCATTGAATTTAAGTAAATTGAGAAGCAATTGATAAATACATATGCAATGAAAACTTTTTATCTTAATGTGGTTAAATCAAAATGACCTTTACCCTACTAACACCTTCATGTTTAGGGAAGTATGCAAGACATCTACTGATACAGCAAAATAAGCTCAGAAAAACACAGTTAGGGATACCCAGTTCATTCCCATAATGGGTGGTAGTAGAAGGGGTATTTAATGCTGCTGTTTCTGTCAGAAGCTTGTTTACTATTCAGTTGTACCAAGGCTTATGCCATTGATGCTCTGCAATAAATGAAATCACCAGGCCACTATTCAAGAGTTAGTGAGAAACATGAAAAATATATGCCAGGAAACAAAGACAGAGTGGGGCAGTTATAAGACACATAATGGGTAGATAACTTTCCTCCCATGGTGGGTTTGGCATGTCTCATGTAAATCTATAACTATACAATATAATTATACAACCTTTAAATTCATATTTTGGTTCTATAAAAATTTTTCCTTTTATAATAAACCCTGAAGAATCAGCTAGAAAATGAAAGTTTATTTTATGGTTAAAAAGTAAGTACTGGATTTTATTTCAATGAAGTAATGATATATATGTCCTATGCACAAAATATTTGTTTATATTTATCATCTTCCATGGGGCTAATGGAGACACCAGCCACAGACCAAGAGGAGAGGGAGTAAGTCTGCCAAAGACAAAGGGACAATGATATGGTTTGACTGCATCCTCACCCAACTCTCACCTTCAATTGTTAACTCCCATATTCCCCACGTGTTGTTGGAGGGACACAATGGGAGATAATTGAATCATGGGAGTGGGTTTTGCCTATGCTGTTCTCATGATAGTGAGTAAGTCTCATGAGATCTGATGGTTTCATAAAGGGTAGTTCCTATGCAAATGCTTGCTTGTCGGCTGCCATGTGAGACATGCTTTTGCTCTTCCTTGGCCTTCTGCCATGATGGTGGGGCCTCCACAACCATGTGGAATTGTGAGTCCATTAAAGTTCTTTTCCTTTATAAATTACCCAAACTTGAGTATTTCTTCCTAGCAGTATGAAAATGGACTAATATGGACCTATATCTCCAAATATTCTTAGTTACCTAAAGAAGGCTGTCTCAGAAAACAATATTTTCATCCTTGTCCTTACTAAAATGTGTTGATACAATGAAATTCTGAAGTATGACTTTACATTTAGATCAAATAACTGTTGTACGTTATTTTTTCTTCTTTCTTAAACAGATAAATTATGCCAGTTTTATCAATTATAGAAAAGCTTCAAATAGAATATTATTTAATTTTGATAATGGTTTGTTTTATCCTTCAATATTTTGCCCCAAATTAATTTTTTTAAAGTTTACTTTATTGAAGCTGGAACATGAGACATTGCTATGAATGCTCTTGTAAATTCTGTTAAAAATTTCAGCTTTAAATACAAAATCTTTATTCTTTGTTTTTATAATGACAATGTAAATGCAAATTTTGACATAACATAGAATAATGCTAAAAATATTATTTTTACATTAGTATATACATACATTGAATAGGTATTGGTGCACACATAATTCATTAATCATGTTCACATAAGCTGAGACAATATACTAGTTAAACTAGAAATATAATCATTGCTTATTAAAATACACACATGTATATTTGAATTTACATATTCACACAGAATTAGAATAAATAAACTATACTTTCTGGCACTGAAAATGATATTGAATAAAACAAATGAAATTCTAAGCATGACAGATATGAACACATGCTTTCTCTTTTCCCCATATAATTACATTGATTTTTGAAATGTTTGGGCCTGTTCCTTTGAATAATTACTTCATTAATCAAATGACATTAGATCTTTTTTAAGTTACAATTCTAAATGTTGGTAGTATTTGGATCAAAATCAGTAGAAATTTGTAAAGGACTGAGAATTAAAAATAAAACCCTAAAACCCCCAACTGACTGAACAGGCAAACACCTATTGGCCAAGGGAACCCCAGAGAAACCTTAAAAACTGAGTTTCTGGCCATGGTTCGATGGGAGGTTGTACAGGCTTCATTATGCTCCCTCGCTTTTGTGGTTTGGACACAACTGACCATCATTAATGTTAAAATAGAGATCATAAGACTGACCAATTGCTACTCAATATGCTACTCAATATAAAGAAGGCCTAATTATTAGACAAAGGTCTAATATCCAGCATCTGTAAGGAACTTAAACAAATTTACAAGGATAAAAAAAACAACATCATTAAAAAGTGGGCAAAGGACATGAACAGACACTTTTCAAAAGACAACATGTATGTGCCCAATAATCATATGAAAAAAAACTCAACATCACTGATCATTAGAGAAATGCAAATTAAAGCCATGATGACATATCATCTCACACCAGTCAGAAAGGCTACTATTAAAAAGTCAAAAAATAACCAGTGCTGGCCAGGCTGTGGAGAAAAGGGAATGCTTCTACACTGTTGGTGGGAGTGTGAGTTAGTTCAACCGGTTTGAAGATTCCTCAAAGACCTAAAGACAGAAATAGCATTTGACTCAGCAATCTTATTACTGGGTATATACCCAAAGGAATAGAAATCTTTATATTATAAAGACATATGCACACATATGTTCAATGCAGCACTATTCACAATAGCAAAGATATGGAATCAACCTAAATGCCCATCAATGATAGACGGGATAAATAAAATGTGGTACATATACACCCTAGAATATTTTGCAGCCATAAAGAAGAATGAGGTCCTGTCCTTTGCAGGGACATGGATGGAGTTGGAGGCCATTATCCTTAGCAAACTAAGACAGGAAATGAAAACCAAGTATCACATGTTCTCACTTATAAATAGGAGCTAAATGATGAGAACATATGGACGCACAGAGGGGAACAACACACAATGGGGTGTGTCAGAGGATGGAGGGTTAGAGGAGGGAGAGGATCAGGAAAAATAACTAATGGGTATTAGGCTTATTACCTGGATGATAAAATAATCTGTACAACAAACCCCAATGATACAAACTTACCTATGTAACAAACCTGCATTTGGATCTCTGGAATTAAAATAAATTTTTTAAAACTTGAAAAAACCTTCCTATCTGCTTATTTATACTTATGTATCTTTTTCTATGATCAATAACAAAATATAAAATATAACAAAATATTATATTAAGTACTATTTATTATTCATTAGCAATTTGCATATGCTAGGTCGTTTAATGTTCATCAAACAATATTGAATTGATAATGCTTATATCTGCATAGCACACATTGAAGAAAGGATGCTCATAAGCATCAAATAAATCTAATCAAGATTTATTACAAATATTAGATCAATAATTTGAGTCAATACCTTGCAATTCCAGAGATTTTGATTTTAGGTTCTACACTTGATTTAAACTCATTTCCATGCTTGAAATGTGTTTCTTTATATTAAATCAAAATCTATTTCTGCATCACAGTGGATCTCAAGCTTTAGAGACTTTAAGTATCATCTATGGAAAAAAAAATCAGTTTCCAGCTGTGATGAAAAAATTTGTGATAGACCAATGATCCTGCTGAGAACAACCAAAACAGTTTATTAAAATTAGAAGAAGCCTGATGAAAGAAATAAGAAAGATCTAAAGAAATGAAGAAAAATCCAATGTTCATGGCAGAGGGACTTACTATTTTTAAGATGCCAGTTCTTTTATACTTGATCTATAGATTCAATACAATCCCAATCAAAATCCCAGAAAGTTATTAAGTTATTTTGTGGATATTGACAAAGAGAGCTACAATTTATACGGAAGGCAAAACAAATGAACAAACAACAACAAACACACAGAATTGTCAACACAATATCTGAGATGAACAAATTCTGCTGACTGACACTACCTGATCAAACACTGTAGGAAACAAGGTACTGTGGTATTGGTAAAAAGACAGACAAATGGATCAAAGGAACACAGTGGAGAGTCAAGAAATAGACTCACACAAATGCAATGAACAGATCTTTAACAAAGGCACAAAGGCAATTCATCTGAGAAAGAATATTCTTTCCACAAATGGTGCTGGAACAACAGAACATCCACATACCAAAAAAAAAAAAAAAAGAGAGAGAGAGAGAGAAGGAAGAAAAATTTTACAAAGACAAGAATCTAGGCAAAGCCCTTTGCTTCTGAAAAAATTAACTCAAAATGGATTATAGACCTATATATGATGTCAAACTATAGAAACTATAAAATATCTAAAATGCAACATAGGACAAAATCTAGGTGACTTGTATTTGGCTGTAACTTCTTATATACCACATCGAAGCAAAATTATTTTTAAAAAACTATGTTGGAATTCATTAAAATTAAAAATTTCTGTTCTGTGAAAACACTGTGAAGAGAATTTTTAAAAGCCACATATTGGAGAAACTATTTGCAAAACCTATCTGATGAAAGATTAGTATCTAAAATATGAAAGAACTCTTAAAATAAACAAGCAATTCAATTTAAAACCTGGGCAGAAGGTCTGGATACCTCACCAAATAAGATATACAGGTGAGATATAAACATGAAAAGATGTAACATTAAATAGCATGAGGGAATTGCAAGTTAAAATAACAATGAGATACTATTAAACATCTATTAAAATGGTGAAAATGCGAAACACCAAAAATATCACCTGATGTTAAGGATGTGGAGCAACAGGGACTGTCACTCATTGCTAGTGAGACTGGACAAAGGCACACCCACTTAAAAAGACAGTCCATCAGCATCCGACAAAATTAAATGTACTCCTATCATCGAATCCACCAATCACATTCTTTCGTATTTACCTAAATGATTTGAAATTCTACAACCACAGAAATACCTGCACATAAATGTTTATAGCAGCTTTATTTATAATTGCCAAAACTAGGAAGTAATCAAGATGTCCTTCAATAGGTGAGTGGATGAACAAACTCTGTTATATCATATAATATAATATTATTCAACAACAAAAATACATTAACTATCAAACCAAAAGAGACATCAAGGAGCCTTAAATATATATTGCCAAGAGAAAGAAGCCTATCTGTAAAGGGCGCTGATTGTATCATTCCAACTATATGACATCCTGGAAAAGGCAAAACTATTACAGATGGAAAAAAGATCAGAGGTTGCCAGGGATTTGTGGAGAGGGAGGGATGAATAGGTGGAACACAGGTGGATTTTTAGGTCAGTGAAACTGTTTTGTAGGATGCTGTAATTATATGTACATATCAGAATTCATTTGTCAAAACCCATAATATGTATAACATAAAGAGTTAACCCTAATGTAAATCATAGACTTTAGTTAATAATGTATCAATATTGGCTTAATAATTGTAACAAATGTATCAGGCTAATTCAAAATGTTAATAATAAGAGAAACTGAGCTAGGAGGGGTATATCGGGACCCTATACTTTTCTCTCATTTTTTTTCTATAAGCCTAAAGCTAGTCAAAAATAAAATCTATATATAGATTATATATAAGATTATATATATTATATGTGTGTATTAAATACACATATTATATACACATATATAAGATTATATATATTATATACACACATATATAATATGTGACTCTATTATATCATTATAAGATATACTGGGGAAACAAGTAAATAGAAGTGAGAGTTTGAGACCCTTTTGGGAAGGATTTGGAAATAAAATATCCAAGGCATTATTTGAGACAACAGGAGGGCAATACTTAAGAGAAAGCCTCTGGAAGTGTTGGCAATCTTCTCTTTCCCCTTCTGAGTGATAGTTACAAAGTAGATCATGACTTCTGAAACTACATGCATGATATTAGACTTGAATAAAATACAAAGAAACATGCAAATATAACACATATAAAGACTTTATGGTATTGGTTAGCTGTGGAGAGGGAAGAAATAGCATAGAATGGGAGTGAGGTTTAACATTCACCTAAAATATTTTGTTTAAATTTTAGTTAACTCATGTATGGCAAAAATGAATGGCCGTGTACTAAATTGGGATATTATATAAACTAACAGGTCCTTTTAACTATTTCTTGAATTTCTTTTTCTTTTTTTTTTTTTTTTTGAGATGGAGTCTCCTTGTGTCACCAGGCTGGAGTGCAGTGTCATGATCTCAGCTCACTGCAACCTCTGCCTCCCGGGTTCAAGCAATTCTCCTGCCTCAGCCTCCCGAGTAGCTGGGACTACAGGTGCCTGCCACCACGCCCAGCTAATTTTTGTACTTTACTTAGTAGAGACGGGGTTTCACCATGTTGGCCAAGATGGCCTCAATCTCTTGACCGCGTGATCTGCCCGCCATGGCCTCCCAAAGTGCTGGGATTACAGGCGTGAGCCACTGCGCCCGGCTGAATTTTTCTATTTTTGATACACTTTATAAGTTAAATAATAGTAAAATAATAATAAATAGAATGGAAAGCATTGAGGGGTATCTAGTCAACTGGAATGCTTGCTAAAACTATGTTTCCTGACATCAGCCCCAGAAACTCTGTTCTCTGTTGTCAGAAAATCTCATTAAAACTCAGGAATCCTTATTTCAGCATTTTTAGTGAGTTACACAAATTTTAAAAATCTAGATTTTATAAAGTTTCTGCTGTTTATTATTACTTAGAAATGAAAAGGGAGTCAACTCTCAGAAGCATTTTTTTTTTTTTTTTTTGTCCAGCAAACTCAGGAACTTCTTTATACTCAGAATATTTGTAATTATCTTATCTGTAGTGAAGAGAGAGGGGAGCAGGGGTTTTCAGGGAACTAATTGCAGGAAGGGGAGGTCACTTCGTTGGGGAGTGAGAAGTACAGAAGAAGATGCCAGTATGTCAAAGACAAACTGACCTATTTCTAGGGAATATTTGTGTAAGGCAAGTGCTTGGTTACTTAGGAAAAAATGTCCATACAAATGCAAATAATTAAATTACTAAATAGGCTCCTCTACCATAGTTCTCTCACTTTCCCTTTTGTTGCCAGTCACATTATTGGATTGAGCAATGAGGGAGTAGAAGTAAAACACCACTTTTCCCCCAGAATAAAGAGTGCAGTACTCATGTAGCAGGAGGAGCCGCAGACAAAACCCCTCAGACACCGAGTTAAAAAAGGAAGGGCTTTATTCGGCCAGGAGCATCGGCAACACTCACGTCTCAAAAACCGAGCTCCCTGAGTGAGCAATTCCTGTCCCTTTTAAAGGCTTGGAACTCTAAGGGGGTCCGTGTGAGAGGGTCGTGATCGGTGATCGATTGAGCAAGCAGGCCGCACGTGACTGGGGGCTGCATGCACCGGT
The DNA here is from genome assembly GCF_037993035.2 of Macaca fascicularis. NCBI lineage: Eukaryota > Metazoa > Chordata > Mammalia > Primates > Cercopithecidae > Macaca > Macaca fascicularis. The sequence continues at coordinate 53,492,996 of NC_088390.1, forward strand.
AATCAGAACAAAATAGAACAGGACAGGGATTTTCACGATGCTCTTCCATACAATGTCTGAAATCTATAGATCACATAACTGATTAGGTCAGGGGTGGGTCTTTAACCAGGCCCAGGGAGGGATGCTGGGCTGTCTGCCTGTGGATTTCATTTCTGCCTTTTAGTTTTTACTTCTTCTTTCTTTGTAGGCAGAAATTGGGCATAAGACAATATGAGGGGTGGTCTCCTCCCTTACTCACAATGGACAAAGCTTTGTGTTTTCCTACATCATCCCCCCACTCCCCATGCTCACATATATTCATGTTATTTTAAAAGTCACCTTTACAAATTGATTATTTGATTCTTCCCAGTTACATTGATGTTGGTGTGAAAAACAAAGATATTTCAAACAAGCAGAGAGTTGTACTGATAGCCAGGTGCGTAGGGACTTTTTACATTTTTCTGACCATCTTTCATATTGAAACCCCATGGTCAAGGTCCCTTCATTTTTAATCCTGAAAGCATTTTAAAAATCATGCAGGCTGAAAGATAAACACAATCGTTAAAATTGTCCTGTCATGTACAGCACTATTACCTAGTATATTGCAATGGGAAATCATCTACAAGTCTAAGAAGCCCGGATTGGTAATTTTTGGTTAAATAGTTACCTTTCAGTACAGGTCCCTTTAGGATCCAATTTACATAATAATGGAATAGATACAGTGTGCCTTTTCTAATTTAGTCTGAAGTGGTCCATGAGAGGGCAGTATTTTCATAGCTAGCTTTAGAGAGCCAGGGCCACCTGTGTAGAGAGGGTTAGGGAACTCATTCTAATTCAGTTTTCTTGTTTCCCTATAAATTGAGAAATATCAATATCAATTTTCTCATATATACTTTATTGAGTCTATTCATTTATGTATTCAATAAATATTTATGAAGCATATACTATACTTCAGGAATTGTGTAAACTGAGGACAATACATCAGTGAACAAAATGGACGACAGACTGTCCCTTACCCTTGTGAATTTCACAAACATCACACAGAATAATTGCATATATAATTACAAATTGTGATAATCTCTCTATGGAATATAATTAAAGGAAATGAAGAGAACTTAGATTTTATTCCAGCTGTGTTACTAGCTAGAATCTGTATCAGGTAAGAAAAAGAAAATCTCCTTGAATAAATATAGGTAGAAAATTGTCCTGAGTGTGTCCTGTGTGCTGGTAACTGTTATGGCCACTGAGGTTAGAGTATTAAAAATGTCTCTGACTTACAGTGTTATGTTCCATGGGGAGACACTGATCTTTAACAAGAAAGTATATAAATTATGCAAATTTCAAATAATAACCACTATTAAAAAATTAAAGTAGATCAAAGGATAGAGATTTATGGGGGAAAGGTATTTTATATAAGATCGGAGATCTCTTAGAGGAGGTATCGTTTGCACAGATATTTGAATGAAGTGAGCAAGTCAATAGATTTCAGAGTCAGTGGCTTCCTGGGAGATGGAACAGCAAACATAAAGGTCTTGAATCTGGACGAAACTCACAGAGTTAGAAAAACTTCATAAAGGCCAGTGTAGCTGTGATTGAGTGAGCAAGAGGCACTGGGAGAAGATGAGTTTAGAGGAGCTGGCAGAATGTAGACGGTGCACAGCCTTAAAATCCAAGATAGATGTTCCATTTTTATTCTAAGTGTAATGGAAAGCTTTTGTAAAATTTTGCCCCTTAAGAAATAATATTCTCTTATTCATGTAAACTCTATAGTTACTCTGGTTGCTCCAGGGCACAGTAATTGAAGCAGGAACATCAGTTTATTGAACTCTCTTAATAAACTGGGTGAGAGAAGCTGTTGGCTTGATGAGAAAATGAAGGGTTCAGGTGGAAAAATGTGGTCAGATTTGTCATATATATTTCTATTAAAGCCCACAAAAATTGCTGATGGCCTGAGATAGGGAGATGATTAAGCAAATAGCAGATTCCCAAGTTTTTAGTTTGAAAAATTATTTAATTTATGGTTTCACTAATTAAAATGAGAGACATGAAAACTTCATGGAAGTTCTGTACAGGGAATCATGATTTTATTTTTCACCAAAGCAGCTGAACCTAACTGGAGAATCATCCAATTCTATTTGCTGATTCCCCTTTACATTTATACTATTTATTTCAAATAGGGTCATCTTATTGCCCATCAATACTACTATTCACAATTAACTACACTTGTATATTATATTTACTCCTCACTTTTTCAAATTATTATTTTCCATGTTTCCTTCTCAGACTTCCAGGGCCCTTTTGCTATTCCTCAACCTCAGTAATTATTTGCCTAATATATTTGTTAAATTAAAAGCAATCAAGGAAAAATAATTTTCTTATCTATTTACTAACAAAACTATAAACCAACCTACTTTGTTCTAATACCTTCTGACTTTTGTTCAATTGCAGCAGAGACAGTATCACTTATCCTAATAAAAGACGACATCTCCAATTATTCTCTGGATCCCTTCTGACTTGAAATTTTCAGACTGTCCTCAAATAATCATCCCTGTTTTGGCAACATTTTTTTCCTCCTCTTTTTACAGAATTTGTTCCAATGAGTATGTAAGCAACCTCGATTTCCTTCATTTACAGGAATAAAAAATAAGTAAATATATTCCTCAAGCTTGCTTTTCTTGCCAGTTACTATCTTTTGTATTTAATAACCTTCACCACAAATCTTCCTGAAAAAGCAGTTTGTAATTGATGTTTCTACTGCCTCACCATCAACCCTTGTCTACAACTCCAATCTGGCTTTTGTTACAATCACTTAACCAAACTGTTGTCAAGGTTATCAGAAAGATCCAACCTACCATACTTTGTGCTCGTTTTTTCTTTTTGTCCTGATGTTTTTAAAGCTCCCAGCACATTTCCTTCAATTCAGCACTCAATCCATTTTAAACACTCATGCTCTTCCCAACTTCTGTGACAGCACAAAATCCTGATTCTTTTCTTATCTCACTGATCACCTCTTTTCAACTACTCCTTTACTAGGTCATGTGAGCATCCCGAATTATGAGGCACCAATGGCTTTGTACTTCAACTTGTTCTCATCTTTTCCTGTATGCTGGTGCACTTTATATATCATCTGGATGCTCAAGATTCCATATTTTTTTTATCTCTAGTTAGATATCTTCTTCAACCTCCAAAATAATATATTTAACTGTCAATCAACATTTTTCCTTAAATGTGAAATAGGCACTTAAAAATTAACACATCCAAAAGAGAACTCTCCTACCAACCTTCTACATTCCATCATGTATCACCTGCATTCCAACAATTGCTCAAATTAAAAACCAAGAGGATCATCCTCGCTTCATCTTTGTTTCCTCCTCTTCATAATCTGATTCTACAGAAACTTCTGCACTATAACCCAATCTATTCACTTCTCTCTATCTCCTCTGAAAACAATCAGGTTGAAGTCACATTTATTTGTCACCTGGATTATTGCAATTCCCTCTAAACTAGATTCCCTTGCTTCCCATCTTAATACTTTCTAATCTACTTCTCATGTAGCAATCTAATATTTTCTCCACATATAAATCAAATATCATATTATACTTAAGACTCTTGGTTATCTTCCTATCATATCTTTATTTATAGTATAGCATCTATACTCTTTGCAAATTGCCCACAATAGCATCCGCATGTAGCCTTCTGCATCCATGCATTCTGCTTCCCTGAATTCCACCAGCCACAGATAAAAATATTTCAAAAACAAGTTTCACAGTGTTCCAAAAGAAAAGCAAAACTTGAATTTGGCGTGCACTAAATACTATGTTGAATCCATGCAAATGAATTGATGTGTAGGCATTATGTTAGGTATTGCAAGTAATCTAGAGATGATTTAAAACGTATGAGAGTGTATGCATAAGTTATATGAAAATATTTTGCCATTTTATATAAGAAGCTTGAGTATTCCTAGATTTTGGTAACTACAAGGTGCCTGGAACCAATCTCCCCATAGATACCATGGGATTACTGTATTTCATAGTAGCAGTATGAGTATGATGCTCACAATAGCATCCTATTTCCTTGTGGTCACTCTACTTTAGCCCTGTCCTGGTTATTAACATACCATGTCTCACCTTGGACTGAGACTATGCTAAGATATTTCTGCCTTACTATGTGGCTACCAGTTAGGTTTTGCCAATATGATGTACAAGACAGACAGTGGAAAGCTTAAAGAGGGAGACAGAGAAGATCTTTTATGCTTTCTGGCAGTTCTTAACAGTGTCACCCCAGCAACACCACTTCCCCCTGGCAGCGGCAGGTTGATTCTAGTTTTCAGGGTTTATTCATATTCCCAGAGCTAACTTTATTATACCCCTCAGAGAGTCCAATACAGCCATATGGGACCCTCAAACCTTTAGCCCCAGCCAGGGCCCTTCCTCCAGACCTTGAACTTGTATGAACCCTACTTCTTTGGTTCTCACTGCCCTAAAAGTAGAAACTGCCTCCTGCAGTAGCTTCCTCTGTGTTAATACAGCAATTCCTTTTTTCCTGCATAGTCTTCTACCACACCAGTAGACAATTTCAAAATTAATTTATACTTGTTAAAATAATCAGTATATTTCCTATTTTCCTGACTAGACCTGACTGATAAGAACGACAAACACCAATGGTATTTGTCCTCTTTTGTAACGTGAACCAACCTCATCCCTTTGTTGGAAATGTTTTCTCCAGGTCTTCACATTCTGGTTTTTCATAGAATTTAGGTGTCAGCCAGAATATCTCTGCCTAAGCAAATACTTCCCTGATGACCCAATTTAAATTATTCCTCACTCCTTGCCAGTTGAACTCCCATTACTTTGTTTTATTCTCATTGTCTTTATGAATTTCTGAAATCAATGCATTAATTTATATACACATTTGTTTTTCTCTCCCTCGATAAAATGTAAGCTGCATGAGAGCATTTTTATTTTCTAACACTGTGCTCAGTACTTAGTAGGTAATCAATAAACATTTGCTGAATAAATGAATTGAGTAAAAAATTCCAGAAAATATGTGATGACCTAGAATGTTGTTTTTTACGAGATTAACTGTGGGGTCCTTTACTAAGGGTAGAGCCCTTAAATTTGGTTTTGAAAATAAATAAAATTAATTTATCATACAGATTGCCACACAACAAGGGGAAAAAAACTGAGGCATAAAATATAATTTATGAGTATTAGCATTTATTGAGTATAAGTGTTGGGTTTGATTGTTTTGATGAGTGGCAGAAAAACCATTTAGATATTTTTACTTAACAAATATTTTGGTACTAAGTGCCTAAGTAAATGTTAGGTACTATTCTAAGCACTTATTTTTTATTTTATATATATATGTGTGTATATATATATATATACACACACACACACTTTATATGTAATTATTTATAAATGATTTGCTTTACCCTGCCTCGTTTCTCCATATGCTCACTCATTATGTCGGTTTTTTCTTTAAATCTTTGAAAGTATTTAATATAGGTGAGTTAACGTCTTGGTCCATGAGTTTCATTACCCTTATCACCTGTGGGTAAGTTTGTCTTGACTCTTTCCTCCAGATTATGGGTCAATTTCTGATTCTTACATGTATGTTTTATTGTAAACTGGGCATTATGTATGCTGTGTTACTAAGATTCTGGATTTTACTGTCTTTTAATAAAATGAATTAACCTTTGTGTTGGAAAGCACTTAAGTCACTAGTGAATCCACTCGATCCTCCCAAGACTTAGTGTTAACCTTCGTAAATGTAAGTCTGCAGTAGTATTGAGTCTGAAGATATTCCTGGGAGCTGACTACATGTTTTTAAAATATTTTAGGAGTGAAAGGATGATAATAAAAATACAGAAAACAGTGGGGGATATTTTACCAAATCTGGTGAAGGTCTTTGTTATGTAAAAAGTAATGTGATGTTTTAAAAATATAGGAAAAAGTAATTGACAGCACTTGGAGAGCATCTGCATTTAGAGAATGCAGAAGACACTCATGTTCCTTCCCTTCACTTTCCCAATATCTACACGGTGTGAGAGAAGCAATGCACCTACAACTAATATCACTTTCTCATACTAATCATGTTCAGAAAAACAGAGTAATTTATGCTGGTTAATACATTAAACTGTTTCATTGACTAAACAAAGCAGTTTCATTGTTTGCTCAGAGAACAGATCCAAACACGTTAGCAGGGTAAAGCTAGGAAGGGCCATGATTCACAAAGTCACTCAGGAATCCAAGGTGACATAAAATTCCATTATCTGGTATATGGGTCTTCCTTTTTAAGTCAAGAAAGAATAATGGGAACTGCATTTGCACAATTATTTGAAACAAACAAAAGAATGGGACAAAATACATAAAAGTTTTCAGATATTGCAAATGAGGCAGCACAGGACAGTGATATCTGAGATAGAGAAAATAAACAAAGTAAGCCCAATTATTGACCCAAATTCCTGTCTAGAAGGAGTTTGAGAGTTGCAGTTCAGAAAGAGGGAACTCATGAGGGGCCTCATGGTCTCACACAGTTGAGCAAAAGCAGTTGGGAGTGTGTGGAGATAGCTAAAATTTTCACGGAAGAAAACCAGACAGGAGACAGCAACACAGAAGAGCTTTGAATATCTGCCTCCTCAAATCTTTGAGTACTGATCAGTACATGAGTGTAATGATCAGGTTGGAGAAAGAGCTGCCTGAAACAAACTGGGGGCACAATTCTCAGAGCTCACTCGTAACTAGTCACTCTTTGTACTGCTGCAAACCTTTAAGGAAGTAAAAGTAACTCATAGTCTAGCGAATTCCTTTTACATTGTATTAGAAATCATCAAACTACATTGTGGTTCTACTCAGCAAGAAGCATGTTGCTATTTCTTTTACTTCTTACTGTTAGTCATTTCCTACAACTAGAGAGATCCCAATTTACCAATTAGAAATCTGGGTATCGGAGAGGATAAGTAATTCTCCACGAGTATGCAAATGGAAGGTTTCCAACAAGGGGCTTTTAACTTACTGTTTTCTAAGTTCAGTGTCTAGTGTCAGGAAGTCACATGATTTTGATTTTTATGCTTTGGTTTATTTGTTTTCTAAGTTAGAAAATCAAACTTCTGATGGGCAATAGATTTCTTCCTTCTTTTCTTTTTTGTTTTAAATTTGAATGTCAAATTTAAGCTGAAATTTTCCATATTATATAAAAATAAAGAATCTTTATAGTACACCTGAACCAAATACATTTTAAATAAGAGTTTCTTTCTCTTCCAATTCATAGAAAATGTGAATGTATTGAATATATAATTGCAGACAGAGAGTCACAAACAATCGATGAGAAGCATTAAATTGCAATTATAGTTCTTTATATTACCAACCAGGAATTGTGTTGGTAATTTTCAAGTAATATATACGAGGGGCTTTTTGGTATTCAGGCAATAGGAGTGGAAAGATCATCATCAAAGATAATAGCTTTGAGTTAATAAGCCTAAAAAAGAAGTCTCTTTTCAACATTATATGAATATAATTTAACAACCAAATATCTTGCATGTTGAATCAGTCAATTGTTTCAATAAAGCACTATTTGAAATAATGTAATCTTACTCAAAAAGTCCCTCCCATAAACTTAGGAAATGTTATAGATTTTCTCACCCAGAAGATAATATTTACCTGAACACCCTAAAAGGAGAAAGAATAGTAATATTCTTATAACTGCTGTACTGATTTGGGATTATAGCTCTATTACTTTGAAAAATAAAAGTAAATTTCTCTTTATACATTCATCACCCAACATGTATTTAGTGTCTACTGTGTACTGGGCATTAAGCAAAAGCTTAGAATACTTAAATGGAGGATGATTTATTTTTTGTTTTTGAGGATTTTAGAGTATGGTTGGGGAGGCAGAGAATTCACAAGAGATATGAACCTCTCCATCACACCCTTTCTCCTGGGAGGCTGAACTTTATGGACTGCCTCAATGGGAATCACTAGCAGGAGATGAAAGGATCACCAGCAATTACAGTCAGCGTATTTGTTCTCGCAGTCACTTTCTTGCTGAGTCACTGCAGACTGGCTGTGCTGTGGTCTACTCTATACTGCTCACAGATTTAGAGACAGCCCATGGTCTTTTTGGGCTTCGGGGTGAAAGGTGGCCCAGTAAAGCTAGCGTTATGCCATTGTAAAGTACCTTTTCAGTTTCCTTAAATCATAGCCACACCATTGTATATGGTTGCTTTACTAACCTCTCCAATTATCAGTGTGCTGCTTCCTGCTGGGACCTTAATAATGTTGGCATGTGCAAAGTGCCCATGGCAAATAAACGAGGCACAAGCATGAGTGAGGACCTAGTACTTTCCGGGGAGTCAAACAAATCTAAACCCCCTCCAGAGTATATAAAAGAAAGAATCCTGAAAAATTGAGAGTAGCTTAGTTGAATGCAAGGTGAAAATACATAAAATTGCATAGATTGTTGCAGGACAGGTAACTGGTAAAATTTAAAGATCATTATCAGTTAATACTAGCATGTTCAAAACCTCATTAACTACATGTTATAAAAAATAAATACTCTGTAAATCTCAAGAAAACTTTTTTATAGATATATTTGCTTTTCCAAAATAAAATCAATGCCAAGTTGAGCATTTGATAATCATATCCAAATTTCATTTTGAAATGAGGTAATTTTTTATCATCCAAGTTCACCAATTTTGCCAAGAATTATGTGTATTAGCTAAAAACCAAAAGCTCCATTTGTCAGTCTTTAAGCTTTTCCTCTACTTTTCTATGAAGGGGATTCTTGGTATCACTTGCATGACAGAAGGCTCTAAAATGACTTATAGTAATAATTTAGAAATTTTTATCATGTTCAAATTTCAGAAAAGAAATATTTCAAAAAGGAAGAATACAGATAAAACTATCTTTTGGTGACTTAGAAATTTGTGCATATGCATTAACATAAAAGATAAATTGGAAGTTGATTATTGTAGTAGCATCATCTGACACATACTAAGGCTGGACAGGGGTTCAGAGAATTGGCTGCTATAGTCAGCTCCAGAAGGGCATTAACTCAGGCCAGTGTGGAACAGAGTGAAAATATGTCAATACTAATTCTGGAAATGGTCTTAATTGGTGTATTCAGCAACACAGGAAACATTTGGAGTCAGTTAATATTAAGGGATAACACAGATGGAAAAATATTGGTCAGAGGGTATGAGCTCTGGGTCCAGTCCAGGAAAGAGGATTATTCTCTTAGAAGGTAAGTAGGCAGCCTTGGTCATGGCCAACAGACTGGAGTGCCGAAGAGGGCACTGCTCCTGTTAAGGAATGGGAGTGAGTAGAGAGGGTGATGTGGATTCTGAACTAAGTCACAGGCAAGAAAACTGCTTAAGTCCAAGGAACAAAACAAGTAAAAGCTCAGTTGTGTCTAGTTTACATTGAGGTGAGAAAGAATACAATAGAGAGGGGAAAAAATTAGTTCAATTGGAAAGATAATAATGTTCTGTAGGACCAAGTCCTGAATAACCAAAGCTGGGCTTTGGTTGTTAGCCAAGGAAAGGGTAGGAAACCAGTGTGTGGATATGTTAGAGGCAAAACTCACCTAACTGTGGGAAATGAGGCAGAGATTACAAAAGGATGCTATAAAAATGCCTGTTGCTTCTGTTTTATGGGGGCCCAAGAACTGAGGTAAGCCCAAAGGCACACGTAGGAGATGAGACAGATTACAAGGCAGTAAATGCCACTGTTAAAGAGATAAGCTCATGTATTTACAGACAAATGTACCTATCACTCTGATGGAAATGTCCTTTTAGTGGAGAGTAGTAAGCTTTCTTTAAATGCTATTCTATAAGACAGTGGTTTAGAGCCCTTCAGAATGAGTGGAAGATTAACAAAAATGTACAATGAATAGATTAACAAAAATGACAACAAATTGCCTTTACAAGAAGTACTTCTGTTTATTTATTATGTAGGTCTCTTGGACCTACAATTTGGTCTTTACATTCTGGGCACAGTATAATGTCTGAAAATTACTTCCAGAACAATCACATATCTATATTCAAAGATGTGAGCAACAATTTTAACAGAAAGAATTAGGTGTAATGACTGACGCTGAAATAAATTATGCAATGTAGAGATAAACAAACTGCTTTTCTAAATATAAGCAAACATTCAAATGATGAATGGAAAGTATAAGCAAATTGTACATGATACCCACTGTGAATTTAATCTCACCTACTCAAATGCTTTTGAGTCTGTGTGGCTAAGAGAAATGATATCCATCAGATAGCATTCAGATTCCCATCTTCCTTTTGGCAGTTTTCTTTTCTATCCTTTACTTGGTGACTATCGTCATCTGCTCCTGTGTGGTGACTTAATCTATCAAAGTCCTTATCCTAATTCTCAGTCTCTTTGTTTAAAGCCTATGAAGTTTCATAAATTGTGAATAATTTTTAACAATGCACAGATTTTTCAGCCATGCTTCCATAGCACCAGTTATTTTTGTCATAGCTCACTTGTGAAAATATTCTTAAGAAACTGGTGTGCTCTGTGTTTAGGCTATTCATTGTACAGGTATCAAATGACAATTCTTTTATGTCATATATTCTCCCTATGATCTCTTTTGTGCCTCCAGATAGAAGGTGTATAATCTTAAGCTGTTACTTTACCTTTGGAAGTCTCAGTTTCCAAATCTCTATAGTGAGACAGTAATTTTTAATTACGTCTGTGCTGTTATGCACATAACATTAGAATAAGACATATAAAAAGTATATCATAACCCATAGAAGATAAAAAGTTAAAGTTAGCTGTTATTATATGTGTTAGCAATAATGTCTGCAGAAAATCTAACTTTTTTATTATTGTTTGATATTTTAAAGTTTATGTGTATGCTACATATTTTTCTGCAGATGGAAAACAATGAAGATAATATGCTGAGAAGTAATTATGTGTCAACTATACATAGTAAGACAATCATATTGAAGTCTTGGATGCTTTGTATACCTAAATATTTATCTAGAGACTATATATATGTTACACTTCTAAGCACTTACATGCTAGGTGCATTCTAAGTAATTCGTGTACATTATTATCACATAATTTGCACAATAGATATTGAAGAGAGATACTCATTGTACAACTTTTATACCTTAGGAAGCTGAATTACAAATCAATAAAGAACTAGACAAAAGTCCCAGGTTTGTTTGAAACAGAACTCCCTTTTAAATCATGTTATGTTGGCTCCAAAGCACATATTCTTAACAACTGGACTTGGGAGGCTGATGTGGGAGGATCACTTGAGGCCAGGAGTTTGAAACCAGCCTGGGCAGCATAGCAAGAGTCTACCTGTAAAAATATCCACCCAGGCTGGGCGGATCACTTCCTTATATCAGAGCCCTTAGTTCAATGTCTGCTTAATCAGTTGTTCAAAGTATGCCTTGAGCAAAGACTTTATCAATTGGATATATTATGAAGTTTTGATGGGCAGTTAACTTATTTCCAGAACAGATCCTGTTTACTTTCCCTAAGTAGCTGCGCTGCTCTCTAAATGTAGGTCTATAACCATGTCACACTTTGTCTGTGGAAGAAAAAGATGATCTGACAGCAGATTTTTTCATTAAACTGCTCAGGGTATAAATTGTAAATCCTTACACAAATTTAAAATGAATAGGTGCCAAAGATTTTATTTAATTCATTGGTAAGATTACCAGTGAACTATTACTATGGATTCCAAGGAAAATTCAAACACACACATACACACACACACACACACGCACACAGAAACACACGTGCCATCATCAACACTGAAATGAACGTCAAATTTTCTACAATTAAGAGTGAAGAGATAGTTCGAAGACAAATAGGGGTTCAGGTTAACTCAGGAAGGTATGCTATAAAAGGCATTTAGTAATATATTTCTTACCCATTTCACGTTTTTTTTTTTTCCACCAACTTTCCTTATAGAACAATGACAGTGATGCCATAACACTTCTTATTTAGTACCATTGAAATATCTTTCCAGCAGCAGCAATGCAGAGAGGCTAATTGTTTAATCCTTTCATATACATTACAGAATATGCTACATGGTATTTGTTCTTTAGAGACAAGTATATTTCATTACTGTATGTGCATGCATTTAATTTGCCTTCTTAGTAGTGATTATTGCAAGTATTAAAGGGACTCTTTATCATCATTTTAAATGCTCTTTAGAAATCCTGGCATTCTCAGTCTGCCCTGTCACATTAGGACTTCCCTAAAGGACATCAAGATTAGAAAAAAATGTCTTAGTCATATTATTCCTGCTTATTACTTCATTAATTTTTTTTTCATTCTTTTCATCCCCGCCATTACCTATTTTCTTCTACTCTAAACCTGACATATTTTATATAGTTCCTGGTTATTGGTGCTGTGCTTACAGCTTATCACCAGTTTACTGTAGCTTTCCCTTTTGGGAGGAATATTTCCATAGTTTGACCTATTAGTAATGATGCTGTTATAAAACTTCCACTTCTTGTGTTTTCTTTTAATGGAAATCCCCACCCATCAAAGCCAGTTTCAGGCATTATGCCTGGTTATTATTATTACTAGTTTACTAGGTTCCCTATCTGTGTTATTTTTCATGAGTAAAAACCAGCATTTGCTTTCCCTTTAAATAATAGGATTCCAAATAAGCAATGAATAACTATCTCTACAACCTTCACTGGGGTAAAGGAATCAGAGGGCCAGAACGAATAAATAACTTATCCTGTTAGTTTTTGGCTTGGTCTCTATAATTCTAGGCAATTTTTCCAGCTTGCCAGATGGAAAGAACTCAACATTGTGTTAATGAGATAAACACCAGGGGAAGAAAACATTTTTTAAAAAGGAGAATAAAGGAAGAAAGTAAAACTTAGGATAGTCATGCATTTCTTTGAAATAGGGTGGTAAATACTTTTATTTCTTCCAGTGACATCTGACACATGCAGGAATCACTGCCAATTAGCCTGAAGTGATGGAAGATTTAAAATATTGACATGGATCAGAAAGGCATGTATAAAGCTAACACATTGTTGAGCAGGGTTCCTAGTGGGACCTTTGGGCAAGGAAGAAAACTGCTTTGCCTAAATGAGGTATTTCATGGTTTTCTTGATTATTGGATTGAATGCATCCAGTTAGATTGCTACAGAATTTGTGTATAGACTTAAATATTCCTTTCCTAGCAGCTGGGACATTTAAATCTTTTACAAGAGTAAGGTGGCAACAATCGTTCAATAAATGCTCTGCGTATTCAGATCAGCGTCCCTTGTTAAAACGTATTTCACCAATCCCCGTCTGATCAAGAAGCTGGAAAGAAGGCAATCAAGAGTTTTATAGCAACAACATTTGGGCGAAATAAAACGAGAGCTGAAAGACAAATCACCCTTTTCTACCTAAGTTATTAGAGCATATTTTAAAATACCATCCTATCCCTCACCTATACAAACTGAGGGAAAAGTAGCATGTATACCTAGGAAAGAGTAGCATAAATAACCGTATTTTAGAACAAAGAGAATAGCGATTTCCCCCTAAACCTAAGATTCAGCCCAAGTCTAGAAGGCTGGTGAAAAAAAAGTCTTTAATTGTCTCACGTGAATACACATTTGTACGTGACACATCAAAAGTATTAAGAATCTTTTCTCGTGCGATTGCCTGGAGGGAGAGAAAAATTCCAAGGATAGAGGCTGAAAAGAAGGATTTCATTTGTAATAGGAAAAGTCTTGTGATATGACTTCAGCTACTTTGCTCTGTAATCTTTTCTACTTAAGCGGAAGGGTGAACTAATTTGATTACCTTCTTGCTGGAATTTTTCTGTTTGCGGCATGAGAGGTTTAATGGAGCAGTATTTTTGTGTGTTGTCATTGTTTTCAAACCAACGTGATCCTCAGTTTTGGAAAGCTATGGTGACAAAATAGAATGATGTGCAAGTTACTGAAAAAGAATTGCATATGAAACCTTGCCAGAGATGGAGAAAGACTTCTGTACATTTATGGAGAAGAAGAAATAGGGTAAAGGAGAGAACTAACATGTTTCTGGGGTAGGAGAGAATGTTACTTTTTCATGTCCAACGAAGTTCATAAATTTGAAAAAGAATACAGAATTAATAAATACATGGTGATTTTTTTTTCAGATAAGTAACCAAAAGAGGTATTTGTGTGCATTTTAGAATCAAATTAAATAACGTAAAATCAATTAAGGTCTCCTCCTGTAGAGACTTAACACAGAGATTTGCATGATTGACATGAAAGTTAAAAATTGATACTAATTTTTTATTGAAATATAATACATTATTATTGAATAAAATACCACTTAGTAGATTCATGTCACAGTTAAGAACAAAGTAAATTGTTTGCTTTCATGATTTCTTTCTTCAGAGTTAACTTCCATTTGCTTGCTATTTTCTGTAGCTTTCCACTAGTATGAAAACTTACACTGCCTGAAAATGAGTTTGCATTAGAACCCATAAACCTGTGGCTGAATTTCCAGTAACCATATATCACAAAGACAAGAGAGGAGATAGGGTGCCCCAGTGTGGGATTTTTATTAATTTAGAGTGGATGCTGCCTTTGACCATTTCCCCTTCGGCAAATAATCCTAGCAACCTGACTAGAAATCTGAGACATTTTCTAAATCTTTGCCTGAATGTATCTGAGCTGGAAGTAGGCTTTTTGTCAAGCAAATGAGTCTGGAGGATATCCTGACCATTACATGGCACAGTCCTGGCTCCCTGCTAGAAATTGGGGCCCTGTGATCAACCAAACAGGGTCTCTAAAATGGGGATGGAAGGGAAAAGCAAACCTTGCTTTACCTTAAAATATTCAGCAATACGCACTACATAATAATTCTCTAACAATGGTATTTTAAAGTAATGCTACACATAATTCTACCTAACTAGTCCACATTTTATTTTTTTCCTTTTCCACTTATTCTCACTTTTCTGTAAGTTACCTTAGATTTCAGATATAACCTCAATATAGTGCTTTAATTAGCTAATTTCTTTTCAATTTATATCTTAATTGTATGTCATAATTTACTAAAAGTCTTTCATGTAATAGCAATTAGGTTGGTTTTAATCTTTTACTGCTGATAACACATGTTGCGTATAAACACTTTCTGATTATAAATCTCTACTTACTTCCTTAAGTTAAATTCAAGGGACCACATGACCTTGATAAAATTGATAGATTGCTTTCTAAAAATGTATGTGGGTTACCAGAAATATATGATTTTTATCAATTTCAAGAAAAAGATAAATTTTCCTGTATACATATTTTCTCATGAACCCCTTCCAACAATACTATTTCCTAATGAATAACTCTTTGGCTATCAAGTTACTGTATTTCGTATAGCCTATTAGGAAATTGCTAAATATATTTGATACATAGTAGAAATTCAATTATTATTTTTTAAATAAAATTAATCTGTGTCTTACTGGAAGTAATATAAAATTTTGCTTAGCTGTAATACTACTTACTATCATTTTTATTTTAGCTTAAAAGTACAAATATAAAAGTTCTTATCATTGATGTTAACATTTATTCATGGCATATCTTGGGAACAGAACCTTCCACTCTTTTTCTCCTGGTTCTAAGGAAAATAGTGAATACAATACAATCATTGTTCACAAAGAACAGTCATACAGAAGTCTGGATAAAACTAGTACTAGAAATTGCAGCCAGAAAAGGCACAAAGGGACTGTGGGTCTATCTGCTCATTATCAATTGCATATATAACAGCAGAGGAAGCTAAAATAAGTCAAAGCTACCCAAGGGATTTGATCCATTATATCGACAATAGAGTTTACACACTTCTGTTTTTGCATTAAAACTTTCTGGTTATCTAGAGCACAAGCTTCTCAGGTATATAAAAATGTGCCTATATTCCCAGGCAATATGAAATGAAATGAAAACAGCAAACAACAAGTGATTCTGTGGGAGAAATCACTGAGATTATAGCTGTGTAAACAACACCTTTGGTTTAATGACCCACTCTGTGTTTCGTTTTTCCCTTGCCTCCTTTGGCAACAGGTTAAGGTCATTGAATGTGTTTCACCTGGTTGTGATTATTCAGAGATGTGGTCTGCCACACAAGCTGTAAAATCTGGGATACGTGTAACATAGCTATACTCAGAGGTCTAGTTTACTGAGAAAAGGTAAACATATAATTTATTTCTATTTATTTTTCACTGTAGCAATACTAAGCTATCTTACTACAACTGTTACTTTTATCATGTACATCTATATATGAGTGTGTATAAAACAGTGAGTTATTTAAACAGAAATAGAGAAATAATATTTGTGACTCTGTATTTTGTTACTTTCATTAGGTTCCTAACAGCATCAGCAAAGTACAAATTTTCTTCACCATTGACCAAAGGCTTAGGGCATAATTTTTCATCACAAAGCCAATAGGGAACATTTTGAGTCAGGCAGTGCCAACACTAGCTGGGCTCTCAAAACCAAAGTTGCTGATCTTTCCATACAAAAAAAAAAGAAAAAAATTCAGCTGTGCACAATTAACAAACTCAGTAGACCAGGCGAAAGTACAGCCCCCATCTACACAATTCAGCTGGCAGCACTACTTTGACAGCTATATAATTACATGGGCCATAAATTATGCTCAGTAATCACCTTGTTTATAATTTCATTCCCTGTAAATTAGTAGTGTAATGAAATGAGATTTCATAACCACCAGATGCATAGTGAGCTTCTCACCAGAGACTCTGGCAATGGCTAAGAGGCAACCCCTGTCCAAAGAATGAGATCGTGGTGGGCTGTTGTTTGCTGGTGAATCCATTGGCAAGTGATCTGACTCTCCAAGGTTGGGACTGCCAGTGACATTCAAGCAGCTCCAGCTCTGAAGCTGAATGATGTACTGCAGCTGTGAGAAACATGGCATTCTGTTCGAAAGAGAAGCTTTTAACAGTCTATGAACAGCAACTCTCACCTACCATTACATGTCATGTAATGTGTTCACATTGAGATTACTCAAGCGTCTATCTTAAAAGTAGTGAAAATAGGCAAAGTTTCCATTAAAAAGGTATACACTTCACTGTCGGCCAGAAGGTATTTAATTTTTTCAACATGGTGATGCTGAGCAATGAGAGACAAATATCACCAAATTTCCTAAGGTGTTTTTTTCCTCTATACAGAAAAATATTTTTGAAAAATATTTTGTATCATGCTCAGTTACCATAAAAGAGAAAGAAATAAGACTGGAAATAATAAAAATGCTGCTCTTCTTTGCTTTAGGGTTTTCACCGGTAACTTGACTTCTGGGACAAAATTCTCTATTACTTCATAATAAAACAATGACAAATTATAGTTTTTAGAATCAATAGCATACAACTGGGAATTATACATTTTTGAGAAAAAGAAGAACAAATGAACAATTGATAATTTCTGTCTCATATTCCACAGCCCAGACGAGTTATTTGCAAGAGATTTATTAGAACTTGAGCCATTACTGCAACAGGAATTGTGCTGCAAGGAAAAATACAAATTATCTGTCACTGCTTCTAACAGAGCTGGGAGGGGGAAAATGCATGAATCTAGAAGCTTTAATTACCTGCAGAAATGTGAGTTGGTTATGCAGCGCCTATTTTAATTACCATCTGATTAAAATTAATCTTAGCTAGGAAAGGAGAAAGTGAAATAAGGAAACTGCAGTCTGAAGGTTAATGTTCCAAATGTCACCAAATGCAGACGAGTAAAGAGGAGAAGATTGGGATGAAGGGCACGTACTGTGAGTGACTATCTACAAAGTAAAATATGTTTTAAAATTTTATTGTGTCAACATGCTTTCATTCTTTCTGAACTTCTGGAAAAGTTGCATTCATCATTTTTCTACCAGAGGCATCTAAATATGGCAATACTTTCCTTAAGTAAAAGCATTCCCGGTGAAATGAAATTATTCCAATTGTTCCTAGGACTTTGACCCCAGTTCTCTGTGGCTGTTTCTTTCAATGGCAAATCTAGAATATAGTTGAACATCATATCGTTCATTGTTTATCATTCCAGTATTTCTACTTAATTTTTCAGAGCTAAAGAACACTAAGAGGATCCTTATTATGTTCTCAAAATTGACCATGAGTAACTTCTTTGAAAGTCATGACAAATGCCCCAAAAACTCATGTTTATGTTTAATGGTGTGTATGTGTGTGCATGTGTGCTGATTCATACCACCTGCCTTGATGGCGTGCATCAGAAAACCTGGGAATATTACCCACATGTTAAATAGTACCTTGTCAACATTGAGACCTTAAAAATTATCTTTTACACACACAGGTAATTTGCAACTGCCTTACCACCAATAAGATTTAAACTTTGAGTTGGTTTTACATTGAAAATGATGGACTTAAACTCAAACAACTGTCCTCAGTCACCGGTTTAAATATTTGAATGTTGAGTTGGCACATCATAATTGCACATATTTATATGGTATGGTGTGATATTTCAAGGAGTGTATACCTAATGAAATCATGGTTATCAATATATTCGTCATGTTACAAATTTACTATTTCTTCCTGGTGATAACATTGAAAGTCCTTCTAGTTATCATGAAATATACAATACATTGCTACTAGGTGTAATAACCCTACTGTGTAATAGAACACAATAACTTATTTTTCCTGTCTAACTATAACTTTTTTACTTATTGACTAACATCTCCCATATCTCCATTCCCCTTACCACCCCCTTCCCAGCCTCTGGTAGCCACTATTTCACTCTCTACTTCGATAAGATAAACTTTTCTGGATTCTCTGCATAAGTGAGATCATGCAGTATTTGTCTTTCTGTTTCTGGCTTATTTTACTTAACATAATGTCCTCCAGGTACATCCATGTTGCCACAGATGTAAAGACTTCATTCTGTCTTATAGCTGAGCAGTATTTGTGCGTGTGTGTGTGTGTGTGTGTTTATATACACTTATGCATGTGTAGAGATATATACTATATATTATATGATTGTGATATATATGTATATATATCACAATTTCTTTATCCATTCATCTGTAGATGGGCTCTTTGATTCCATATCTCACCTATTGCAAATAGTGCTGCAATACAAATGGAACTGCAGATATCTCCTGGACATACTGAATTCATTTCCTTTGAATGAATCCCAGTAGTGGGATTGCTGGATCCTATGGCACTTCTATTTTAATTTTTTAAAGAACCCTGATGCTCTTCTCCATAATTTCTATACTAATTTACAATCCCAATGGGAGCATGTAAGAGTTCTCTTTTCTCCATATCCTCACCAGTACTTGTTATTTTTTATCTTTTTAATAGTAGCCATTCTAACTGGGATAAGATGGTATTTCACGGTTTTGATTTGCTTTCCCCTATGATCAATAATGTTAAGCATTTTTCATATATATGTTGGCCATTTGTATGTCTTCCATTGAGATGTGTCTTTTTAGCTCTTTTGCCCAATTTAAAAATTGGGTTTTTGTGGTTGTCGTTGTTATTGTTTTTTGCTATTGAGTTCCCTATATATTCTAGATATTTTCAGATGCATAGATTGCAAATATTTTCTCCAGTTCTACAGGTCATCTCTTCACTCTATTTATTGTTTCTTTTGTAGTTCAGAGGATTTTTAATTTAATATAATTCCATTTGTCTATTTTTGCTTTTGTTGCCTGTGCTTTTGAGGAGTTACACACACACACACACACACACACACACACACAAAACCTCACTAAGTCCAATTTGGTGAAGTATTACCTCTATATTCTCTTCTAGTAGTCTCATTGTTTCAGGTCTTACATTTAAGCCTTTAATTTATTTACAGTTGACTGTCATGTATAGTGAGAGATGTGGGTCTAGTTTGATTCTTCTGCACATGGACATCCAGTTTTCTCAGTAACATTTATTGAAGAGACTTTCTTTTCTCCAATGTGTATTCTTGGCACCTTTGTGGAAAACAAGCTGCCCATAAATCCATGAATTTATTTCTCTGTTCTCTATTCTGCTCCATTGGTCTATGTGTCTGTCTTTATGCCAATATCATGCTGTTTTGGTTACTATAGCTTTATAGTATATTTTGAAATTAGGGAATGTGATGTCTCCAGCTTTACTCATTATTCTCAATATTGCTTTGGCTATTTGGAATTTTTTGCATTTCCATACAAATTTTAAGATTTTTTTTATTTTGGGGAATAATTCCACTGGCATTTTCATAGATATTGCATTGAATCTGTAGTTCATATTTGTTAATATAGACATTTTGACAATATCAATTCTGTAAGAAACTACTATGAACTACATGCCAACAAATTGGAAAACCCAGAATAAATAAATACCTGGACACATACAACTTATTATGATTGAATTATGAAGAAATATAAAACCTCAACAAACCAATAATGAATGCATAGAGAAGCAGTAATAAAAAATCTTCCATCAAGGAAAAGTCCAGGACCTGATGGCTTCACTGCTGACTTCTACCATACATTTAAGAAGAATTAATATCAATTCTAACCAAACTGTTCCATAAAATGTAATAAAAGTGAATACTTCCCAACTCATTCTACAAGGCCAGCATTACACTGATACCAAAACAAGAAAAACATAAAACAAAGAAAGAAAACCACAGGCCAGTATATGAGGTGAACATAGATGTAAATGTTCTCGATAAAATAACCACAATTCAAATTCACTGTTCTCCTTCTGACAGGGAGAAAGGTGACAATAGTACTAATTATTCCCAATTATTATTATTACTAAATATGAAGAGTTAAATATTTATTTTTATAATTCATAAAATTAAAATAAAAAGTAAATTTAAACTCTAGATGTATATATCACTAAGTGGT
This sequence comes from Macaca fascicularis, assembly GCF_037993035.2. Classification (NCBI taxonomy): domain Eukaryota; kingdom Metazoa; phylum Chordata; class Mammalia; order Primates; family Cercopithecidae; genus Macaca; species Macaca fascicularis. The sequence goes on from NC_088390.1 coordinate 53,513,791, forward strand.
AAACACAGTGTGCCAAATGAAGGCCATCTACCTATGGTGAATAAGGAATGACACAGCGAGAGATGGCATGGACCTTGTTTTATTCCCTGTTGCATTAGCTTGGAAGGAAACAGGAATGGATGCTCCATGAACGTTAATGCTGGAATCATATTAAAACAGGAAGACTGTACAAATCAAAGCTCTTCCATCCCCATTGCCTGCAATACCTTATATGAACCCAATAAGGCAGTATGAAGTTTAAAAATGAGTGAGCAATGAAAAAAAATCATCAGCTATAAAACCTTTACTGCCCCACACTGCCACTAAAAGCTGGTAGAAAATCAGAATACAGGGTACAAAATAGAACCTGTAGCCTCCAATCCTCAACTTGATGCTATTAAGAAGAATCTAGGCCAGGCGCGGTGGCTTGCGCCTGCAATCTCAGCACTTTGGAAGGCTGTGACAGGTAGATCACCTGATGTCAGGAGTTCAAAACCAACATGGCCAACATGGCAAAATCCCATCTCTGCTAAAAATACAAAAATTACCTGGGCGTGGTGGCGGGCAACTGTAATCTCAGCTACTCGGGAGGCTGAGGCAGGAGAATCACCTGAACCAAGGAGGCGGAGGTTGCAGTGAGCCGAGATTGCACCACTGCACTCCAGCCTGGGCAACAGAGTGAGACTGTCTCATTAAAAAAAAAAAAAAGAGAGAGAGAGAGAGAGAGAGAGAAGCAGAAGAATCTAAACATAGAGCTCATTTAAAACTAATATGCTCACAAAATGCTTGGTCAAATGCAAGGTTCAGATGATGCTGCCAATTAACAAAAAGTCTAGAAAGATAGGACAGGGCAACAATACAAAAATAATAATGGAAAGAAATGAAGATGGAAATTATGAAGCAAAACAGAAAGAAATGGGAAAAAAGGAAGAATCGGTTTTGGAAAAATAAATTATTCCAAAAAGTGGAAGAATTTTTTTTCAACAATAACTTTGGACTTTTCTATGAATTAAAGACAAGACAAAATATGTGGAATTAAATTAAAAATAGAATGTTAAGGTAAAAATAGGATAGTGAGTGATATTGTAATACTAAGAAAGCAAGCTATCAGGGTAAATTATTTCATGGCAAATTAAATTAGAAATAGAACAGACAGCATACAGTAGAAGGTAACATAAGTGACACAGATAACAAGCATTAAAAATGAGACATGATGTGGCATAAAAAAGACTAAAGAGTAAAATAATTTTGAAAAATTGAATAAAAACAGTATATAGCAAAAACCTAACTTCACAATTTTTCAGTCGATAGAAAGCAAAAAGCAAAAAAAAAGGAATGAAAATAAGAAAAAACCAACTTAAAGAGAGAATAGGTGAAAATATTCTTGTAATTTAGGAAGAACTTATTCTTCAGATAATAACACCTTTTGCATACTGAGAAATTTTAATACAGTATCATCAAAATCTGAGGAGAACAAAAACATTTTTAAAACAAAGGGAATCATGACAATCTAAGAAGAACTAAACAAAACAAAAATAGCACCTAGTTTTCCACCATAATGGTAAAATAATAAAAAAAACTAAAACAAAATATAGAGAAACTAATCTTATTAATTATTAATGGTAAGGAGGATACTTAGCTTACGGGATAGAAAAAAATTGAAAAATGACAGGGAGCGCATTGTGTTACAAGCTTAGACTGCACTCAGAGAAGTAACAAAAAGTAAAAATAGTGAATTCATTGAGGCTATAGGGTAAAGCCTCCACTCTAAATACAAAACTAGGATTTTGTTCTTTACTGAGTAAGCAGTGAAGAATCATTAAAAGTATTAAATGGAGGTTCATGATCCATACCAGATAACAAAGTATTTTAGAAATAAATTATTTCTGGTCATAGTTAAAAGGGACAAATCGAAGCCATTTGTTTATTTATACTTTCTCATGAAGCACAACCAAAATGCCAAAAATCAAGCAAAACATTTTATCTCTACAAAAACAAAAAGAATGAGAGAAGAGGCAATAATGAGCTAAAGAGATCAATTCATTTTTTAATTAAAATTTTATTTGGTGATAACTGTAAATTTATATGCAGTTGTAAGAAATACCACAGAGAGATTCTTTATACAGCATGTCCTTTACCCAGTTTTCCCAGATATTAACATCTTGCAAGACTATGATATAATATCACAACCAAGATATTGACATAGATAGTCAGGGTACAGCACAAGTCCATCACCAGAAATATCTCTCACCTCTCCCTCTTAGTCACAACCACTACTCTCCCTCCATCTCCCACTTGTTGACACCTGACAACTAATATTCTATTCTTCATTCTTTTTTTTTTAACTATATTTTGTCATTTCACAAATGTTATTTATATGGAATCATACAGAATGTAGCATTGTGGGATTAATTTTTCTTTCACTAAGCACAATTTTCTAGAGATTCACCTAGGTTTTTGTGTTTATCAAAAGTTTTTCCATTTTTATTGATGAGTATTTTTCTATGATATGACTATTCCACTGGTGGTTTAAACATTCACCTATAGAAGGATATCCAGTTGTTTGCAGTTATTGTCTACTATAAATAAAACAGCTGTAAGCATTTGTGTACTCTTATGAGTGTGAAACTAAACCTAATTAAATAAATTTACCTGGGACAAAAGCTGAGAATGCAATTACTTGGTGTGTGATAGTTGCATGTTTAATTTTTTTTTTAAGAAACTGCCAGAACTATTCTCCAGAATGCCATGATCACTATATGGTAGTTGCAGTTTCTTTACATTTTCACCAACATTTGATGTTGTCACTATTTTTTAATTTTGTAGTTCTGATAGGTGTGTAGTAATATCCTATGGTGGTTTTAATCTGCATTCCATAATAGCTAATGATATCAAATATCTTTTCATAATACATATTTTATATATATTATATTATATATATAAATTTATATCTATTTACTTTCTGTATATTCTCTAGGGTGAAATGTCTGTTCATGTATTTTGTCCATATTCAGTTTAGACTGTTAGTTTTTCAACAAAGTTTTCAAATGTATAAATATAGAATTATCTACAATATTCCCTTATTATTCGCTTGTTATACTTAGGGTCCATATGTAGTAATTCTTCCTCTTTTATTCCTGGTATTGGTTATATGTATCTTGATTTCTTTTGTCAATCTTGCCAGTGGTTTGTCAAATATATTGCCCTTTTCAAAGAAGTAGCTTTTTTATTTCATTAGTTTTCTCCTTGTTTTTCCCTTTTCAGTTTTATTGAATTATGACCTTATCTTTTTTATTTCTTTCTGTCTGTGTATTCTGTGTCCCATTTGCTCTTCTTTTTCTAGATTTTCCAGGTGGGAGCTTTGATTACTAACATTTTTCTTCTTTTCTAATATATGCAATGAATGCCATTTACTTCCCTCATAGAACTGCTTTAACTATGTCCCACAAATTTTTATAAGTTGTAGTTTTATTTACTTTGACTTTTCATTTCCCTTAAGACTTTTGATTCATGGATTATTTAGAATCATGTTGCTTTTTTTCCAAATGTTGGGAGATTTTCTTGACTATTCTGTTATTTGTTTCCAATTAGATTAGTGGGTAGGAAGAACAGATTGAAAAAAAAGGGGCACAAGAAAACTATCTGAAATGATGGCAATATTCTGTCTTTTGATGAGGTACTGATTACACAATTGAATTATTTCTCTAAACTCACTGAATGCTGCACATGCAATGTAAATTACAATGAATATAATTTATAACTTAATGAGTGTAACTTAAAAATAGTAAATCGGCTCACGTCTATAATCCCAGCACTTTGGGAGGCCAGACTGGGAGGATTGTTTGAGTCTAGGAGTTTAAGATCAGCCTGGGCAACATAGGAAGACCTCGTCTCTACTGAAAAAAGAAAAAGAGGTTGGAAATGGAAAATCAAATCTTTAATAGAAAATTGGCATAAATAGTAAAGAAATAAAAGGTGAAGACAAGTCAATGAGACAGTTGATAGAAGAAACAAAAAAATTAAGAATCAACAGAGTTCAAAACTCACTGAAAGTTAATTTCAGAAAAAATTGAAAGGGTTAAACAAAGAGAGCAAACTTAAGAAATAATATAAGCATATTTTCCAAAACTGAAAGACCTGAGTTTCTATATTGAAAGATCAACAGCAAGACACACCATAGTGAAATTTTAGAACAAAGGGAAGAAAGAAAAGATCTAAAGTGTTTCATGTGAAAAAATTTAAAAGAAAAAGATAAGAAAACAAAGCTTGGAACATATAAATAAATCCCTACAAAAACTGTACTGATCCTCTTAATGGCAGTATGCAACTTCATAATAAATCAATCATGCCTTGGGATTTCTGAAAAAGAAAAAATGTTTGCTGACTTAAGATTCTGTATCCAGAAAAATTATCAATCAAGGTAAACATTTTCATCATGTAAAACTTGGGGCAAAAGAAATGTTTTCTTCTGAATATAGAGGTATTTATCCTACAGGTATTCAGCAAACAAGAACTCTGGTAGGTGGGAGATGTATAGAGAATTCCAAGTATAATTATGGAGAAGAATATCATGCTGCACTGAGACTATGTATTTAGCAAGCAACCAACTGAGTTTGCAGCAGAAGAATGAAGAACTCCAGAGGGGAAATTTCAAGGTAAAATCTTCTGGAATAATTGCATTAACTGATACATTTCACCATTTAAAACAGAATATTGGAATTTTATTCGAGAGATTGGAAAAATTTTCTGATGGCTACATAGAAAGATGGTGAATAATATGTTAAAATTACTTATTTCTTAAACATACATGGTATCAATATAATATTTTAAAATTTTAGTATTAGTTTTTATGCATGTGATTATATTTAATTATCCTCTTTTTCTCAAAACTAGTTTCTTACATGCCCAGAAGACTCATGAAAAACATTTTAAATGGAAAAGTTTGAGCTGAGGTATTCAACTTTTACAACAAAGAGGAGACTTTAGTTAGTAATTAAGCAATAATAATCAAGACTCACCCTAAACAAATGTTTACATCAGAAGTCTAAGGAGAAACCATAATATTTGTTAACAGATCAATGTATTGCATGGCTCCTCCTTAGGAAACATACTAATTAATCCAATATTAATTAATTTGCAAAGAGACAGAAATAAAAGGTTAGAAATTACCACTACAGGTCAGGGATATAGTAACATTCCTGAGGGATATGGAGACATTTAGATATGATTATGACTGGAGTGATACTGTGGATAAGTATGGGTATTGAGCTAAGAGTATTAACAAATAAGTAATCCATATATCTTTAACTTTTAAAAATATTAAAAACTGCCTGTCTTATTTGTTTTATTTTCTTCACTTTGTCAAGCTCACTTTCCTTTTGAAACCATACATGAAAAGCAATGTGTTTTTTGTAGCTGCAAACTGAATTTGCTGGAGGGATATTGGCAGAGACAGAAACCAAGGGGGAAAGGAGCGCTTTTCACGGAAACTAAGTGCTTGTTAATTGATTCTCATTTTATTGCTCAGTCACGCATACGACTCATGAGGGATATTGTTTGAGAAATGAGAAATGCCTTAATATAAAAATTTATTCCATCTAATGTTTGTTTTATTTGTATATTATTTCTGTTTTATCTTACATTTTTATGTTTTAAGATATTGCGGTTTAGATGCTAAAAATCTGTAAATTAGAGTTAATATATAATAAAAGTAGATTATTGGAAAGGAAATGGACTTTAAAATAGATTCATCTTACATAGAAAATATGGATGATAGCATTCATCTGCTAGCCTGAATTAAAGGAGCATCCCCTTTCCTTGCTACTGTACCTCAAAATGTTAATCCTCAGGCCACCTTAATGATTATCTACATTCAATAGCTTATAATTTTCTCACTTTTTCAAAATGTGATGACTTCTTATCTATATCTCTATCTTAGACACAATATGACCCTTACCATGATGGTAGACTCACCATCCAGCAACATGAAAATTTATGAGCTGATCCAGCATTCAAGTACAGACTTAAACATAATTAGTAATTATTAACTGTACTTCTAGTGCTTAATTCTATCTCATATTATTACATTTTATTCTCGCAATAACTCTGCAAACATTGTTAATCCTATTTTATAGATAAGGTATTTGAGTATCAAAGATTAAAGTGGCTTATGCTTAGGTTAATGAATACGCTTTTTAGGTTAAAAACATAATACTTGTCCATGAATTAAATCACAGGCCCCAGCAATGATGACCTGAGTGTAAAAATTACCATTTAAAAAGTAATACACACAAGCTAGTTTATAATATATGAAAATGTGTAAGAATCATAGATGTGTTGCATTCTAGCTTTAGTATTTATTAGATGTTTACTTCATTCCTTTCTGCTATTTTTTCTTTCCATCTTTCTTTCTATCTCTTTCTTTCTTTCCATCTTTCTTTCTGTTTCTCTTTCTTTCTTCTTTCTTTCCTTTCTTTCTTCCTCTTTCTTTCTTTTCTTCTTTCTTTCTTCCTTTTTCTTCTTTCTTCCTTTGTCTCCTTTTTTTATATCTTTATTTTTTTGCATATATTCCTTCTATCTATGAGCCAATGTTTCCTCAATTTCATAGTAATTCTACAAAATATTTCTGTTTTAGATGGAGCTAAACTGAATCCTCATCTGTGCCCCACTGTGGCAGCCTGAAAACTATGAATCTTACCTTTGTCTAAAGAAAGTAATAGTTCAGGGACAACCATAAGTTAGCATCTTCCTCAGGACTTTTATGAATATTAGTGGGAAAGCCACTCTACTTTTGCTGAGAGTTTAAGCCCTAGAAAAAAAATATAAGCAGGGATCTACTGATGGCAATCACTCCCACCACTTATCAAAAAAATACTCCCGGGAAATGAAACTAATTCTGCGAAAAGCAAACTGCACTGATGAAATTGACAGAACCTTGATCCTGCTATGCCTGAATAAAATCTGTCTCAGGATCTGTCAATTACAAAGCTCAAGGAAGTTCTACTTTATTTAAGCTACATTGAGTTGATTTCTATAAATTGCAATTTAAAATCTTCGGATTAATTGAACAACTAGTATCTGGAAATCTTATGTCTACAATAATAGTTCTAGAAATGAAAGTGGCTAAATTTAGAAGGGATAGTGCAGTGAGTCCTTTGTCCAGATTAAGAAGATGTTGTTGTACTTGAAGAAAAGCAGATGGTTGAACTGTCACCTGCTATTTTTGTGAAATCAGATCATGTGTCCATTAAACTGAGGAGTTAAGGTTTGGTAAAATGTTTCAGAAGGTGGGTGTCTTTCTGTAATATCTTTTATAGAATACTACCAAAAAGGGAGAGAGTTACAGTCTAAGGTAATCTGTGAGGAAGCAAAAAGGTAAACAAACTGTGAGTTACTATGAATATTCCTTCAATTTGCAGTTAACATTGAGTAAGTGATAAAATCTTGCAGACTGTTTGATTGTAAAACAACTAAACAAAAACAACAGACTCTGTTTCAAAGCTAAAATAAGTTTAAAAAATGAAATTTAGGAAACAGAAGAGAATACAACAAAGAAACCCGGGGGTTTCTAGAAACCGTCTTGCTAGTTACATCTTGCTATTTAAAGTTAACCATTATCCAAGTGTAAAGGAAACTCTATTTGAAGTAGCCCTGGCTAAGGAGCACATGTGGCCTGCTATATTGGGCAATATATACCCAAGCCTGTTGTTACAAAAGTAGATACCAAGATGGACCAGTTAAGTTTTAAATTCTGGGAATCCTGGGCTGAGCACTGTAGCCCATTGCAAAGCAACATAAATCGAAATAGAAAAATCTATTTTCAAATACTGTTGTCTTATATTTGAGGCAGTACTTTTTGATTTAATTATTGGCCCATGTATTAGTCAGAGTTCTGCAGAATATCTTGACAGATAGATAGATAGATAGATAGATAGATAGATAGATAGATAGATAGATTTATTATGGGAGTTGGTTCACACAGTTATAGAGGTCAGAAGGTCCTATAGTATGTTTTCTATGAACCATAAAACCAGTGATGTACTTCAGGCTGATTTCAAAGTCTTGAGAAACAAGAGAGCTGAGGGTCTTCATCATGAGAACAGGGTGGAGTAAGTGGGGTTTGTATTGGTATTCAACTCTCACCATCAGAAATCCCTGGTCCTCAGGTCTCAGAAGGTGACCCCTAGACCAGGGCAGGGCTTCATACACAAGCTCAAGGTTATGGCTGCTGCTTCCTCCTAATATCCTTGAAAAAGGACCCAGTAGAGGGAGATGTTGCAGCTCAAGCTTCAGTAAACTTCTACCTAGGGAATCCTCCCTAAATAATTCCATAAAGCCCATGTCACCCTAATAGCAAAACCAGGGAAAGACATAACAAAAAAAGAAAACTAGAGACCAATATCCCTGATAAACATAAATACAAAAATCCTCAACAAAATACTAGCGAACCAAATCCAACAACATATCTAACAGATAATCCACCATGACCAAGTGGGTTTCATACGAGGGATGCAGGGATGGTTTAACATATATGTAAGTCAATTAATTGATACATCACGTAAACAGAATTAAAACCAAAAGTCACATGATCATCTCAATAGATGCAAAAAAGCATTTGACAAAATCCAGCATCACATTATGATTATAACTCTCAGCAAAATCAGCACAGAAGGGCCATATCTTAAGGTAATAAAAGTCATCTATGACAAACTCACAGCCAACATTAAAATGAATGGGAAAAAGTTGAAAGCATTCCTCATAAGAACTGGAACAAGACAAAGATGCCCCACTTTCACCACTTCTATTCAACAAAGTACTGGAAGTCCTAGCCAGAGCAATCAGACAAGAGAAAGAAATAAAGGGCATCCAAATCAGGATAGAGGAAGTCAAATGTTAGTGTTTGCTGATGATATGATTGTATACCTAGAAAACCCTAAAGAATCATCCAAAAAGCACCTAGAACCAGTAAATGAATTCAGGAAGAATTTTAGGATACAAAATTAATGTACACAAATCAGTAGCTCTACTATACACCAACAACAACAAAGCTAAGAATCAGATCAAGCACTCAACCCCTTTTCACAATAGCTGCAAAATTAAAAAAAATGAAATATACCTAACAAAGGATATGAAAGACCTCTACACGGAGAATTAGAAAACACTCCTGAAAGAAATCATAGATGGGGCTGGGTGTGGTGGCTCATGCCTGTGATCCCAGCACTTTGGGAGGCCAAGGCAGGTGGATCACAAGGTCAGGAGATCGAGACTATCCTGGCTAACATGGTGAAACTCCATCTCTACTAAAAATACAAAAAATTAGCCGGGCCTGGTGGCAGGCACCTGTAGGTCCCAGCTACTCAGGAGGCTAAGGCAGGAGAATGGCATGAACCTGGAAGGCGGAGCTTGCAGTGAACCGAGATTGCACCACTGCACTCCAGCCTGGGCGACACAGTGAGACTCCATCTAAAAAAAAACACAAAACAACAACAACAACAAAAGAAATCATAGACAACACAAACAAATGGAAACACATTCCATACTCATGGATCAGTAGAATCAATGTTGTGAAAATGACCACATGCAATTACCATTAAAATGCCACTACCATTCTTCACAGAACCAGAAAAAATATCCTAAAATTCATATGGAACCACAAAAGAGTTCACATAGCCAAAGCAAGACTAAGCAAAAAGAACAAATCTGGAGGCATCATATTACCTGAATTTAAACTATACTATAAGGCCATAGTCACCAAAACAGCATGGTGGTAGTATAAAAATAGGTACATAGACCAATGGAACAGAATAGAGAACCCAGAAATAAATCCAATACTTAGAGCCAACTGATCTTCAACAAAGCAAACAAAACCATAAAGTGGGGAAAGGACACCTTTTTCAATAAATGGTGCCAGAATAATTGGCAAGACACATGTAGGAGAATGAAACCAGATCTTCATCTCTCATCTTATACAAAAATCATCTCAAAATGAATCAAGGACTTAAATCAAAGACCTGAAACTATAAAACTCTAGAAGATAACAGTGGAAAAACCCTTCTAGACATTGGCTTAGGCAAGGATTTCATGACCAAAAACCCAAAAGCAAATGCAATAAAAATAAAGATAAATAGCTGGGACTTAATTAAACTGAAGAGCTTTTGCACAGCAAATGGAATAGTCAGCAGAGTAAACAGAGAACCCACAGAGTGCAAGAAAATCTTCACAATCTATACATTTCACAAAGGACTAATATCAAAAACCTACAACAAACTCAAACAAATTAGCAAGGAATAAACAAACAATCTCATCAAAAAGTGGGCTAAGGACATGAATAGACAATTCTCAAAAGAAGATATACAAATGGCCAACAAACATGAAAAAATGCTCAACATCACTAATGGTCAGGGAAATGCAAACCAAAACACAGTGAAATGCCACCCTACTCCTGCAAGAATGGCCATAAATAAAACATAAAAAAAAAATAGATGCTGGAGTGGATGCAGTGAAAAGGGAGCATTTCTACACTGCAGGTGAGAATGTAAACTAGTACAACCACTATGGAAAACAGTGTGGAGATTCCATAAAGTACTAAAAGTATAACTAACATTCGATCCAGCAATTTCAATACTGGGTATCTACACACAGGAAAAGAAGTCATTTCACAAAAATGATACTTGCTCACATATATTTGTAGTAGCACAACTCGCAATTGCAAAAATGTGGAACCAACCCAAATGCCCATCAATCAAGGAGTGGATAAAGTGAATGTAGTACCATGGAATACTATTCAGCCATAAAAAGGATGAAATAATGGTATTCACAGCAACCTGGATGGAACTGGAGACTATTATTTTAGGTAAAGTAATTCAGGAATGGATACCAAGCATCACATGTTCTCACTCATATATGGGAGCTGACCTATAATGATGCAAAGGCATAACAGTGATCCATTGAACTTGGGGACTCAGGGGAAAGGGTGGGGAATAGTGAGGGAAAAGCACTGGGTACAGTGTACACTGCTCAAGTGATGGGTGCACCAAAATCTCAGAAATCACCACTAAGGAACTTCTTCATGTAACCAAACACCACCTGTTCCCCAAAATCTATTGAAATAATAATGAAAAAAAAATTTAATTAAAAATAAATAGAAATAAAAATAAAAGTTGAAAATAGGATGGTTTAATTTGTTTTGTTGCAATATTTAAAACATTTTAGCTACAGAAAAAAATATGCCTTGGATTTTGACATATATACTCAAGACACAAGCATAGATGAAAAAGTATTAAATTTCTTAGACAAAGCCATTGCTTTTTACATGGTAAAATGACCCAAATCATCACAGTCAGAATTTGAGCTTTTTTTTTTTTTTCCATAGCGAAAAAGGAAAGATGTCTTTTTCCTTTCAGTCTATATACTAGAAGACCTGATCTGATATTTAAGGACTTAGGCATAGCCATGTCTAAAACTGGATCTACAACACTTCTTCTTTTAATTAACTCAATACACTCTTTTTTTCCATCAATCATTTGACTTAAATGCTGATCATTTATACCAATAAATATATATCAAATCAACACTATTAAATATATGTAATATATTTAATACTAAATATATTTAAAATAGCCAAAAAAGCAGATTTCCTTGAAGCTCAGAATGAGGTCCACAAGGCTAAGATGGCATTCTTAATTAAATGTTTATAAAGAATGTTTTTTTAAAAACATCATACTTTGTTCTACTTTACTGATATGAAGAGTGTAGTAAGAAAATACTTGGCAGCTTACTCTCACTCATATTTACTACTTACTACTACAACCTGAATCATAGAGTTCACTCTTCTGTGCAAAATGACATCCAATTAAAATTTCTGTACATTTGCTAAATAGCAACTGCTTAGATATAAAATAAATATACTGCCAGTGGGATTGGAGTAAAGAATAATCTACTTTAGCCTAGCAAAGTTCTGTTCACTTTCCTATATAGTGTGACCTCATACTAACATGCTTTGAGATAAAATGAATATGGAAATATGTGATGAGCTCCTGTCCTCTACAGAGGATTCACCCCAGTCATCTCATTAGCCTTTAAAAATGTGAACTCACATTTTATGAAATTGATTTCTGAGCTCCTATACTGTTGTGGTGGGTATTACTAGGTTTTAATGCCCCTAATAATTACCTAAAATTAGGAAGATGAATTGAATTAAAAACATGTAATACTTGTTTTGGTAATAATGATTATACTCTACAAAGTTTAAAGAGCACAGCTTGTGCTACATTCTTTTGGTGATCCAAAGTGACAGCCAAGGAGTATTGACATGTCACAGGACTCTCACTGAAGCTGTCTTTCTGATCCCAACTTTGTAAGGTAAAGTTCTTTTAACGCTAGAACAAAACCATAAGCTCCAAAGTAACATATTAGAAGGTGATCCCTTTTTCTGTTATTGTATCTACAGAGCTCATTTAACACACATTATAATTTGGAATCTACTATGTGCACGATGATAGTGATAATGTTACCAACAAAGCTGGTTCCCCTAAAGATGGGGTCTTTCCCTGTTCAGTGTCATGAAGTCAGCATATGAAACTGAAAGTGAGTGTCAAGCAGTGCAAGCTTTATTTGATTGCCATGGAATTGAAAATGGGAGAATGGCTTACAAATCGATTTCTCAACAAATGAAAAATGAGAGGATTGAAATATAGAGTGCCTCTAAAGAAAAGGTTGAACATTGAAAGCAAGGGAAGGCATAATCATGGCTTTTCTGGAAATGGGCAGTGAACTTCCCAGAACCAGAGTGCTGCCCTCCTTTTTGTCTGGCTCCTTCCAGTCATTATTATGCCAATTGTCAACTGTCCTGGTGCTGGCAGGAGTGTAATTTAACACGGAAATTAGATTATAATGAAGCCTGAGGTCCGTTTGAAGTCAACAGTTGGCTATCTTGGTTCTAACTAGTCTCAGTTGGCCTGGTTACAAAGGAAACTTTTTATCACAGAAGCCCTGTTTCTTAAAGATAAGTAGAGTTAGGACAGGGTAGAAATTCAGGTATGTCACATAGGCATTACACCTAGTAACAGCAAAAGAAAAGAAAATGAACTATCCCTATCCTTAACTATCTTACAACTTATGGGAAGACAAGCTATTAAACAGACAATTACAAGACAACATGTGGAATGCTACAATGAAGATAAGCAGTGAAACACCTGCATTCTAATTAGATACACTACTGTACTGGTCAATTGGGTCTTTGGGGGAATTTTTTAAAAATCTGATTTGCGTAGTGCTTGTTAATTTCCACACTATAGACATATCCACCATGGCTGATTTCAAACCACCAGTAATTTGACACCCGTTCACAAGGTTCTTGAATATTTTACTTTGTGAACCAACGCAAATGTGCTCTGCCCCACTATTGAGGGAAATAACACAGTCATGGTGGCCAAGTAAACTTTCCAGAAGAGTGATATCTAACTGAGTTATGAATAAAGAATAGTGGAGCAAAGAGAGGTAGAGAAAGATTTGCAGGCAGATGCATCAGCACAGACAAATATTTAAAGGTGAGAGAAAACATATTTGGGGAAACTGCAAGGAATTTATTCTGACTTGCTAATAGTTTTATACATAAAGCAGATCAAAACAAAACTGAAGAAGTAAATATGTTTTAGGTGGAACATGCTCTTTCTAGCCACAGTAAGCCACTTGAACACTTTCCGCTTGAAAGGCAACGAAAGATCACCACAAAATTTTGGGGCTATAGCATGGATACAATCAGATGTGTACTTTAGGAAGATCACTTTGGTTGTTTTATGAAATATCCTAAGAATATCCTTCTTAGGAGATTGGGGAAGGTATGTCTAAGAGCAGAGAATCCAGCTTTTAGAATATTACTAATTCAGGAAATATTGTCAGCACTTGGTGCTAAAGCTATGGCAGTGGGGATGCACAGACCTTGAGTTTGGAAATCTAAGGACACATGAAGGGTGACAGTTTGGCAAGGAGGAGCGTGTGGTGAGGACATAAAAGTGTGAAGGATGACTTTGAAGTTTCTAAGTAAATTGAAAGGATGCTGTTGCTGCTTATTAAAAAATGGATATAGAGGCCAGGCCTAGTGACTCATGCCTGTAATCCCAGCATTTTAGGAGGCCAACGTGGGTGGATCACTTAAGGTCAGGAGTTCGAGACCAGCCTGGCCAAAATGGTGAAGCCCCATCTCTACTAAAAATACAAAAAATTAGGCCAGGTGCAGTGGCTCACACCTGTAATCGTAGCACTTTGGGAGGCTGAGGCAGGTGGATTATCTGAGGTCAGGAGTTCAAGACCAGCCTGGCCAACATGGTGAAACACTGTCTCTACTAAAATACAAAAATTAGCTGGGGATGATGGCAGGTGCCTGTAATCCCAGCTATTCAGGAGGCTGAGACAGGAGAATCACTTGTACCTGGGAGGCAGAGTTTGCAGTGAGTGGAGATCGTACCATTGCACTCCAGCCTGGGCAACAGAGTGAGTCATCTCAAAAAAAAAAAAAAAAAAAATTAAAAACAAAAACAAAGACAAGAAAAGAAAAAGGGATACAGAAATAGAATACTGTTTCCTTAGGAAAGGATATCTCAATTTTCACAAGTTGTGTTAGAGGTGTCTATTGAATATACACATGTGGATGTTTATATACAGGTGTGAAGGTCAAGATCTGGCCAAAATAAAGCTATAGTTTAATTTCTGAATAATCAGGATAAAATTGTCATTGAGATATATTTCTCAATCACATGGTTCTGTGGCCTCATGAAATATGCAAGCAAATAACCCAATGATTCATTTAAGCACAGTGTGAAAAGTATTTCATTCTGTGGAATACACAAGATGCTTTTGCAACATGTAATTTAGACTTAATGGAGTGAAGTGTTTTATAAAGTTAAGTGGAAGTTAAATGGTAGAAAAGGAAGTAAATAATATTCTTCATAGAGGGAATAAAATGAATAAAGATACAATGGCATAAAGCAACATATGTTTGAAATGAAGCCTGCAAGAAAAATAAGTGGAAGGGATGAAGTTAGAGATAATGGTAAGAACTTCATTATTAATGGATTTTTGTGCTAAGGTGAGGAACTTTCACCAATACTCTTGAAACAATAATAGACACAGACACATTTAAGGTCACGACCAGATAGGCTTTTCAGAATGATAACTTGAGCAGCAATACAAGTTACTGGTGGGATTTGAGGAAATAGGAATAGAATAAGTTGGCCAACCTTTTTTAGGTTTCATCATAAGTATGGAAAAATTTCCAGTGCATAAATTATAAATCCATCCTGCCCAATTAGAAATCCTAGAAGATCTACAGAGAGAGAGAGAGAGAGAGAAGAGAGCGCAAGCAAAGAGGGAAGTCCCACACAATTTTAAACAACCAGATCTCCTGAGAACTCACCCACAACCACAAGAACAGCTAGGGAGAAATCCACCCGCAAGATCCACTCACCTCCCATCAGGTCCCTCCTCCAACATTGGGAACTAACTTAGATATGCCATTTGTTTGCGGACAGAGCCAAACCAAAAGTTTAAAAGTTAAAACACTTTTATTTAAGATTCAAAGGTGCATGTGCGGGTTTGTTATGTAAGTACTTGTGTCACGGGAGTTTGTGGTACAGATTATTTCATCACCCAGGTACTAAGCCTAGAAGGCAATAGTTTTGTTGTTTTTTCTGAACCTCTTCATTCTGCCAGTCTTCACCATCCAGTAGGCCCCAGTATCTGTGGTTCCCCATTTTGTGTCCATGTGTTTTCATCATTTAGCTTCGACTTATAAGTGAGAACGTGTGGTATTTGGTTTTTTGTTCCTGTGTAACTTTGCTAAGGATAATGACTTCTAGCTCCATTCATATTCTTGCAAAGAATATGATCTTGTTCTTTTTTATGGCTTCACAGTATTCCATGATGTATATGTACCACATTTTCTTTATCCAATCTGCCATTGGTGGACATATATAGGTGCACTTCACATCTTTCATATTGTGAATGGTGCTTCAATGATCATACACATACACGTATCTCTACTGCAGAACAATTTATATTTCTTTGGGTATATGCCCAGTAATGGGATTGCTGGGTCAAATGGTAGTTCTATTTTTAGGTCTCTGAGAAATTGCTAAACTGCTTTCCACGATGATTGAACTAATTTACACTCCCACCAAGCATTACCTTTCTCTACAACCTTGTCACCATCTGTTATTTTTTGAATGTTTAATAATAGCCTTTCTGACTGATGTGAGATGGTATCTCATTGTGGTTTTGATTTGCATTTCTCTAATGATTGGTGACGTTGAGCTTTTTGTAATATGCTTGTTGGCTGCATGTATGTCTTCTCTTGAGATGTGTCTGTTCATGTCCTTTGCCCACTTTTTAATGGGGTTGCTTTTTTTTTTTTTCTTTTTTGTAAATTTGTTTAAGTTCCTTATAGATGTTGGATATTAAACCTTTGTCAGATGTATCATTTTCAAACATTTTCTCCCATTCTGTAGATTGTCTATTTACTCTGTTGGTGATTTCTTTTGCTGTACACAAACTCTTTAATTAGATCCAATTTGTCATTTTTTGCTTTTGTTGCAACTTCTTGTGCCATCTTCATCATTAAAATTTTGCCCGTTCCTATGTCCAGAAGGGTTGCAAAGATCCATGGAAGAAGCATGGATCCCTGGGGTTGCTCACTCACTTACCACTTCTCTGGATGAAGGAGGCTCCCTGGCTCCATGTTATTCCTGGGTGGGATGTCATCCTGCCTTGCTTTTCTCTGTCCTCTGTGAGTTGAGTTGTTTTCTTGATGAATCCTGATGCGTGTATCTGGATGTTTCAGTTGAAGGTGCTATATTTACTCACCCTGTCTATTTCTCTTCATGAAAGTGGTACACACTAGCCAGTTGGCCATCTTGGTCAGCCTGAGAATTCTATTTCATAATGGTATGATTAGTTTTAGAAAAGCTTCAAGAGATTCCCTGGGAAGGCCTTCAGTGGCAGGTGTTCAATAATTAACTTTAATACTTGTGACTAACTTTATTGTTACTCTCTTAACTAATAAGGAAATTGATATTCAGATAGCAGTGGCTGACTACTCTAGCTACATCTGAAATGTGTTCTTTTATCAATAAATTTTACTTCCACAATTGCGAGTTAATGTATAATCTAGCAGGGAAGGGGATTCTACTATTTAGGTTGAAATTCAAAGGTAGTCCTTAAGGTATTCTTGTGTGTCAGTGATGTGATAAAAAAAAAAAAAAATGTCGATCAAGTTGAGAGTAACAGAGGGAGACAAAAATACACATATGGCTTATAAAAAAGACAAACAAAATAACGATTTCTTAGAGTCCCTATGTGTGAAGTTGTTTCACTATTAGCCCACCAAACCATTAGTTGAAAATAAACAGACTGTGTTTTGGCATGATATTTATTACTACTCCAGATATCTTTTAGGTATTCCAACTGAGGCAGCATACTAATAATTCTTATTTCCAAGTAGCGTCAGTTCATCTTTTATTCTTTACCCCTCTTCTGTAATAATTTCCTATATTTTTGCTTACAGTATAAAATATGGTTTCGGTAACCCTCGTAAGGTATTGATAGTAGAGAATACCTTGTGTATCTCCTCCGAATAACCCTATTAATAGTAATAACACTTAATTTATAGAAATTACTTTGAGGCTGGGTGTGGTGGGTCACGCCTGTAATCCCAGCACTTTAGGAGGCAGAGGCAGGTGGATTACAAGGTCAGGAGAACAAGACCATCCTAGCCAACATGGTGAAACCCCGTCTCTACTAAAATACAAAAAAATTAGCTGGGCATGGTGGTGCACACCCGTAGTCCCAGCTACTCTGGAGGCTGAGGCAGGGGAATCGCTTGAACCCAGGAGGCAGAGATTGCCATGAGCTGGGATTGCGCCACTGCACCCCAGCCTGGCAACAGAGCAAGACTCCGCCTAAAAAAAAAAAATTACTTTGAAAAACTCTTTTGAAAAGCCAAATTTTACCCGAGAAAAATAATACATCAAAGAGTGGTCCCCCGTGGAGGTAGACCCCATGGAGATAAGGTTCAAAGACCCCATAGAGATAAGTCTTTGGGGATGGAAGCATTCCACCGTGGCTTCTGTCTTGTTCAGTGGTAAAAACACAATATGAATATTACATTCATATTATGATACTAAAGAAGATGCCTATAAAAATAGAAATGATGCTATGTCTATATAAAGGGTTTACTTAAACATATAGGAGCCGGAGAAGAAAGTAAATTTTTTTTTTTTTTTTTTTGAGACTGCGTCTGGCTCTGTCGCCCAGGCTGGAGTGCAGTGGCCGGATCTCAGCGCTCACTGCAAGCTCCGCCTCCCCAGTTTACGCCATTCTCCTGCCTCAGCCTCCCGAGTAGCTGGGACTACAGGAGCCCGCCACCTCGCCCGGCTAGTTTTTTGTATTTCTTAGTAGAGACGGGGTTTCATCGGGTTAGCCAGGATGGGAAAATAAATTTTTTATCCCTATTATTAGTAGATACCCTAGCTATTGAATCTCAACAATAGGTTACAAGGATTTAGCATCATGTAATGTGCAATGTTTAAAGAATAAAACAAGCCAAGCCACCTTAGCTCAGTCTTCTCATTTTACAAATTGGAATTAAAATACCCAAAGAGATTACTTGACATCTCTATAATTATTTATATAGTTACTCTCAAAGTCTAGAAAAGTATTCAGATCTCTCTAACTTCAAATCATTGTTTACAAGTGAATACTCACACACATTAAAATGTGTGATTTTTTTGTCATAAGACTTAAATGTTATCCTAGAGAAAACAATGTTCACAGAATATGTGTAATCAAAGAAAGTGTTAATATATAAGTTTACAGAAGGTCTTCGATTACAGTGACCAGAATTTAGTCCTCAGCTATGGTGACCAATGGGAATCAAGTTCTTTCTTTGCTGTTTATGAGGGTGAGGGCATTCAGTATTGGTCTTAAAACTCAGAAATTGAATTTTCTCATTTGTAAAATAGAAAAAATAATTGCTTACTTTTATTTGTTGTATCAAAGAAACAAAATACATTTTGAGACTGTACTTTCATGTAATATCAGTATTTTACATGTGATGTTGCTTTTAACCTCCTTTTACTTGTGTAATTGTTAGAATGATCTATAAATCAAATATTTGAAAATGATTAGCTTTAGGTGCTCTGCCTTTCTAAGATGTATAGACTCCTCAAAAACATGGAGACAGATTTTTTACTTAGGTCAGAAGGAGATAGAAACCAAGCACCCCTTTGTGAAAAATGTGATGTGGCATATGGGGAGTAGAGCACCCCATGGAGATAAGGTCATTGGGGATGGAAGCATTCCACCGTGGCTTCTGTCTTGTTCAGTGGTATAAAACTAAGCTGTTCAGCTGAAATACCAACTTGAGATTTTTAATTAAAAACCTAGACTGTTGCCTGAGATATTGTTACAAAAGTAAGGGAAGTTAAAAATAAATCCCTGTTGGGTGAACGTAACAAAACAAAACAAACGACAAATCCAAGCTCCTCAAGGAAGAATTTAGATTTGACCTGCAAATCTCACTAGGACTGCCTTGTACATATTCATCCCACACATTTGAGTGAGTCTGTAAAGCTCTGGCAAGGGGGCCGAGTCAGTTTTCATTTCTCTCTCTAGCTCTATGGCAGCACATTTCCAGAAAAAAAAGAAAATGTCCAAATCCGTCCAATCATCCAGTTTATTTCCGTGTTTCTCTGTGTGTGTTTCTTTGTGGAGATACACAATACTTTCCCCTAATATATTATTACCATAAAAATCCTGATTATTTCTTCAATCCCTCTCTGCTAGGTTTGATATTTTACATCAATTGCTCATTATCTTAATGAACAGCTTGGATTGTTATTTCATATATATCGAGGCTGTTATATATTTTCCTACATATCCAGATTTAACTTTACTGTGAGATGTTGAAAGGTAAGTGAGAATTAACATGTGTTAGTGTGTACTCTCAGCTATTGTGCTAGAATCTTTTATAAGCATTCGTTTAGGTAATCCTCTCAGCAGCTCAATGAGAGAATTATTATCCTTCTTATTTTGTGGGTGAGAAACCTGAATGAGTCTCAGCTCATTGTACTTTATGTATCCTAAGCTTATAGAGTAAATGTATGACAGATATGAGGTGATGACTCAGGTATATCTGGCTTCAAAGGCTGTGTTCCTCTTGCATTTATTGTACTATAATAAAGACCCTTATCTGGACAGTGTTCAAGGGCCTGCTTTCAGCCACAGAGTCTAAAATATGGAAAGAGTCATATCCAAGAAGAAATCAGGGAGGGCTTTCTTTATCCACAATATCCTTTCATCTCCATATATTTGTTCATTTTATATGACTACTGTATGAAATTACTATAAACTTAATGATTTAAAACAACAACATTTTATTATCTTACAGTCCTGAAAGCCAGAAGTCTGAAATAGGTCTCTCTGGGTTAGAATGAACGTGTTAGCAGGGTTGCACAATCTGATTTCCCTGCCTTTTCCAGCTTCTAAAGGCTGTGCACATTCCTGGACTAGTAGCCCTCTTCCTCCACCATCAAAGCCAGCAATAGCAAATTAAGTCTTCTTCACATTGCATCAGCCAGCAATAGTATATTGTCTTCTTTACATCGCAACAGTCTAGCTTCCTTTTCTATAGTCAAACTTCTCTTGCCTCCCTCTTCTGCCTCCTTATTCCACATTTTAGGACCTGTGAATATATTAGAGCCACCCAGATAATTCAAAATTATGTTCTGATTTCAAAATCCTCCAGTTAATCACCTTTGCAAAGTCCTTTTGCCATGTAAGGTAACACATTCATAGTTTCTGAGAATTAGGATGAACATCTGTTGAGGAGAGGCCATTATTCTATCTATCACAAGATCTTTCTAAACCATCAATTTTTCCAAAATATCCCCACACTCTGAAACTATCATTAACTGGAGAATATGGTCCAGACAGTACAAATAGGCATGACTCTTCTTATGCTTACCCTTTTCATTCTATTTACCACAGTGTTTCTATCTCACCCAAAATGTCTGTATTTAACGTATTAAAGTCTTTATATGGTCTTTCACGTATCTATGACTTGAGATGCTGTTTTCACTACCTTAATGGCTTTTTGTTTCTTCTCTTTGTGGACTATGCCTACTTATCATTCAATTCAGTTCAGGCATTTTCACCTCTGCAAAGTATTTCTAGACTCACCCAGATAGAGTCAGTTCTTTCCTCTGTAGACTCACAACACTTAGGGCAAACTTTTGTTTAAGTACTTCCCATACTGTGTGATGTTTATCATTTAAGTAGCTCTCTTTCCTACATTTACTGTAAACTCTTGGAAATCACATGTAGTCTTATTCATCTTTTTATTTCCAGTGCCAAGCACAAAAGCTAACACTTAAAAATTTGCTTTAGAGGAACAGGAAAATGAGCTAGTTAAAAACGTTATTGGAATAAATTCCTTCAGACAGCAGGTTGATACAACCCACATGACATTCTTCTTGATCTTACATAAGTCTTTTGTTGAAGCCAATGCTCTGTCCCATTTCATGCTTCCTTTGCCTGAGCTGTTTTACATTTTCCTTGATCCTGGGCTTGTTAGGGCCATGACTAACACATGGCACGTATAAAATGTTCAGATACTTAGAACAGTTAAGATATTAAATGTTTTTGTCATTATTCATCTGTTTTACCATATTGAGGGCATTTGTCTGAGGACCAAATATGTTTAACAACTTTACATTTGTTTATTGACATTTTTATATGCTTTTTGGGAAGTGTATGCTTAAATCTTTTGCCCATTTTTAAATTGGATCTGTAATTTATTTACTTATTTATTTTTATTGCTAGGAATTCTTTCTATTATCTGAACACAAGTCTTTGCCCAGATATGTGTATTTTGGATGTTGCTTCCAAGTTTATACCTTGCCCATTCAAAATATGTATACAGATACATACATACATAAAGGAATACACATAAAATTACATAAATTAAAATTATAGGCAAAGTAATTATGTGATTCAATAATGTTTTACTTTATGTAAAAGGAGAAATAGACAGGGTAGGTGAGGGCATGAAATATTTTTAAAAGATTTCGGTTTCACTCTAGACGCAACTAAAACTGTTGAAATGGGCAAATGGTGGTCATGATTGGATTTATTTTATTACATAATCATTCTGGTTACTCCTTAGTAACTGTTTATAGTGGAGAAAGGGGAAAACAGAAACTGGTGTGGAGGCATTGCAGTTTTCTAGGCAAAGTATAATGATTACTTGCACTAGGTTAGTGGAGTTGGATGTGGTAGCAAGAAGGACCTATCTTGCAGAAAGAACTGACATGACTTTGTATTACCTTGATACATATTATCCTTGATAGGATGGATTGAATCATTTCCCAAACCAGTTACTACATTCACTTTGCTGAACTTTCACTTGTGGTAAACTACTGCCATGTGGACCCTGTGCACGCTGCACTTTATATTCAGTGGTAGATCAACAATCTTACTCAGTTGAAGCTTTTCTCTTCCGATATGCCTGACCTTTTCAGGCCAGGCATATAGCCAGAAGAACTAGGGTAGGCTTTTTAGAAGATCTGGGCACTTCTCTTCCCAGTGTGTTCTGAAGCCAACAGTAGCTCAGGAAGCATATGGTGGGCTCATTCAAACATATTTGTTCTCTGAAGTCTTTTAATCCCTGTCTCTGTTTTGAGTAAGGATGATCTGATCAATCAATAACATGTGGAACAACCAAGCATGATGTTCATGTTTGCATTAGCAAACTTTTTAAAGGGTTACAAACACAGTATAGTTGTTAAATGTAAGACATTAAATGCAGTCATTATCTATGTTCCATCCTCCTGGTTAAGATACTTCAAAATATCTAAGCACTGATTCTAACTTCCCACCCACTCTGCTACCAGTTTTATGATATTCCTTGGTAAACTGCAAATGTAAACACTTCGATCATTATTCTGACACCGCTCATTATATTTCCAGATAAAGCGATTTTGAAAATAATCTCTTAGCAAATGACAGTGAGGAGTGAGGCATCAGTTGATTTGGTAGTTCCTTCAATAAGAGTGCCCCAAGTTAAAGTACTTTTTTTTTTTTTTTTTTTGAGCCGGTGACTCTCTCTGTCACCCAGTCTGGAGTACAGTGGCGCGATCTCGGCTCACTGCAATCTCTGCCTCCCGGGTCCAAAGGAGTCTCCTGCGTCAGCCTCCCAAGTAGCTAGGATTACAGGCACATGCCACTACGCCTGGCTAATTTTTTGTGTTTTTAGTAGAGACGGGGTTTTGCCATGTTGGCCAGGCTGGTCTCGAACTCCTGACCTCAGGTGATCTACCCGCCTTGGCCTCCCAAAGTCCTGGGATTACAGGCCTGAGCGACTGTGCCCAGCCTGTTAAAATACTTAAGATATATATGTGGGGAGGTAGACAGCAGGACTGCTGATACAGTCTTTGAGTGCATCTCAAAAATTCTTCATCTAATCTTCAAAAGTCTAATTCTATTTGACCAATAATACAATATATGTTTTCTAACTATGGATAGTTCATTTATTAAGTTAAAGCAATCAAATAAACTAAATGAATACATTTCTGTATTTAGTTTTCAAGGATCATAGCCTAACTGCTAGAAAAAGCAATAGAACATTGGTTCAGCAGTCATTTTATACAATGCAATCAGGATTAGATCAACCATCCAATCCCACAAGAATGGCATTTCTCTCTCCAAGAGGATCAACTCTCTTAGAGTTTTATCCCTTGGTAATAACTGTAATGAACTCTTTCTAGGTTGCTAGCTTTCTTCCAGTTACATGGAAGATAGTCTTGTGACCTTTCACATAATCATCACCAATTCTAAATAGCCCACATTTCACCGAAGGTCTGTTTCTACAACATACTCTTCCATACATATTTAAAAGTCAGTTAATATTCATTTCGAGCACCTGCATTTTTTTCTAGCTTAAGACAAAATAAAAGGAGGGGGAAAAACATGCATATGGATGGGGCAGGATAATTGTGATGTATTACAAGATCAGAGACAAAGCATCAGGATGGGAAGGGACTAGGCCAGTTCTGGGAGCCTCAGCAGCAAGACCTAATACTTCTGCCTGGAGGGTCTTCATGTAAAGTGACTCAGACAGAGAACCTCCCAAGCTTTGTGCTCTCTATTCTCAGTTCCAGTTTCTTAGAGAGAGAATCTGCCTGGCCCGGATCTAAGTCAGATAAATTAACTATACCCTGAGCAAGATCAGATGGCACTGAAGTAGCTACTCAAAGTCCTGTTCTGTGTCTTCAAAGCCGATCCCACAAAAGAGAACAGCTGTGGTGTACGGCTGTTTAAAGAGGTGTCACACAGCTAAGTAGTGTTCTAGGAGCTTCACATACATTATACCATTCGATCTTCACTTCCAAATTATTTCACGATTGAGGAAACTGGACTACAAAAGATTCAACAACCCACCCAGAAAAAATGACAAAGCCACTACTTAAACCCCACTCTATTAGACTCCAAAAACAGTCAAAACAGATTTTTAAAATAATTCTAAGTGCACAGAAGTATTTTAAGATCAGTGAAGTAATATTGGTACTCAGGCTGACTGTATTACTGTATCTTGAACTGTGTAAGAAAGAACTTACTCAGTGCCAGATATTTTGAAATGGAAAACAGATAATTTTTGTTGGAAATTTTTAAAAAAAGGAAAGAGGGGACTGTCATATCAAAAAATTTGTCCAAATTTCTTTAAATGAGCTTTAAAAATTCGATTGTATTTTAGTAAAAAAAGACAAAGATTTAAAAAAGAAATTAAATCATCAAAATTAAAACAGTGGTTTATTATTGGCAATCATAAAGAACCTAATGTTGATTAAAATAAAATTATAAACGGTGTATCTCTGGCAATCTTATGCACAGAAGTCCCTGTGTTAGAATTGTTATTAAATATGTGTTTTACTGATTATAGAGATTATTTACTCGTTGTTGTTTACTGGCATTTTTTTTTCCCTCCGCATTCTCCAAATCACTTCATATCTGTGAAAGAAAAAAAAAAAAAGAGAGAGAGAGATAGGCTGTTAAGGGTAAAAAAATAGTAAGGAAAGAAACAGAGAGAGAAAGAGAGGAGAGAGAGAAGGAAGGAAGGAAGGAAGGAAGGAAGGAAGGAAGGAAGGAAGGAGAAAGAAAGAAAGAAAGAAAGAAAGAAAGAAAGAAAGAAAGAAAGAAAGAAAGAAAGAAAGAAAGAAAGAAAGATTTTTCTGTATATTTTAATATTAGCTCTGTTTTTTTATTTTAGAATTCATCCTGGCCACTTTTAAGAACTTAAATTTGGTTCCTCTTAGTAGTTCAGCTCAACTGTTCCCATGAGGGTAAACTGAATTTCAGTTAACTTGAATTTCTCTCTCAAGTTGGGATTACAGTGTGCTTGTAAGATATCTCTGAGGTCCAATTGGAATTCCATTTCTATGGAGATTAGACTGGAACCTGAAACCAGGAATGATAAAGTGAAATACTAATGTATTTTTTTCTTTCAAGGGCTGTTATAGGGCATTTTTCTCCTCTTGCTATGAAGTGTTATTTCAGGAACTTTTGTGTTTATTGTGTTTTGCATGACAACACTTTGAGAACAAACTATTTATTTGATTCACTGTTTTCATTAGTGCCCCAATAATTAAAAACTGATGTTTGCTTTTTCCATGAGTTTATTTTTTTCCTTCCTCCATTTTTTATTTGTTATTTTTTCTATATTCATGAATTGTTTTGGCCATTACTAGTGATTTGTGCAAATCTGGGCCAAAAGCCAAATGAGAATATGAGAAGTAGGACGGAACAACTGGTAACTACATTTTTTTTGATGATTGCCTCCCGCAGAGAAATTTCTTTTGCTAGCTAGTCGCCCTCATGCCTCCTTTGAGTTTTGGTGTTAAATCAAATTTCAAATAAATGGGGAAGTGATTGAGATGGCATTATTCTACAACTGTAATTATATTTAGCTGTTTTACATTGATGGAGAATTTTTTAATGAAAATGCTTCTGGTTACTGTGATATATGGACCTCTATAGAAAAATTTGGTACTATTTTGCTAAGTAATTTGTCTGAATTTAAAAAAAAAAAAAAGCTCTCTTTTGTTTTCTTCCTAGTTCTCTATCCCCAGCCCTTTAATATAAAAATTAGTTTTAAAAGCTTCTGGACATATCTATTAAATTTCTCCTAGCACTTTGCGGTGTTATCTCTATCATTCTGTTCTCTACTTCTCTGAATTCAACTTCTTCAACTTCCACATATAAATACAACAATCAGGCATTTGTCTTTCTGTGTCTGACTTATTTCACTTACCATAGGTTCACTCATGTTGTAGTATATGACAGAATTTCCTTTTTTTAATGCTGAATAGTATTCCATTGTGTATATATACCGTATTTTCTTTGTCTATTCATTGTTGATGGACACTTAGGGGTGATAAGCTCAAGAAATCCATTCTACAACATCATGACTATAGTTAATAATATATTGTAATCTTGAAAAAGGCTAAGGCAGTAGAGTTTAAACGTTTTCACCACAACAATTATAACTATGTGAGGAAATAGATATGTTAATTAGCCCAATTTAGCCATTTCATAATGTGTATATATATTTCAAAAAATGTTGCATGTGATAAATACATACAATTTTATTTGTCAATCAAAAAATAAAGTAAAACATTCAAAAAAGTCATTTGCTACTTAAACGAAACTTGGAAGAACTTTTGTTTATACACGAATGTTCATATATACTTTTATGTTCATATGCATCTTTCTATGAAAAACAAGTCTTAGTCCCCTACCTCTGGCACAATTTCACATCCACTTTCTGCTAAAACTACTGGAGAGTCATTGCTTTATCACCTGTGAACTCATATCTAAGCTAATGTTTGCACATATAATTTTATATATGCAGATCTGCATTAGCTAAAAACAGCTAATCTAGCTGAGTATTGTATTTTTTTTTTCTCTGTGTTACTTATTATATAGCATGCTTCTACATCCTCTCCTGTACTTTGAAATAATAGTCTTTTAATTGTTAGCTCTTTTCATGGATGTGTAGTGCAATCTCTGTGAGATTTTAATATGAATTGTCACAGTGAATAATGTTGGTCATCACTTCCACATACTTACTGCTTATATATGATCCTTTGTATAGTTTTTGTTTAATTTTTGCCCATTTTATTATATGCCATCTTCTTACAAGTACGTTGAAAAATGTCTTATATAATCTGGTTAGAAATTCTTTGTTAGATATATGTATTGCAAATATTCCCTCTCCCACCTTGCCTAGGTGGAATTGGTGTATTAGTCTGTTTTCAAGCTGCTAATAAACACATATCCAAGACTGAGTAATTTACAAAGGAAAGAGGTTAAATTGACTCACAGTTCAGCATGGCTGGGGAGGCCTGACAATCATGGCAGGAGGCAAAGGAAGAGCAAAGTTATGTCTTACATGGTGGCAGGCAAGAGAGTTTGTATAGGGGAACTCTCCTTTATAAAACCATCAGATCTCATGAGACTTATTCACTATCACAAGAACAGCATGGGAAAGACCTGCCCTTATGATTTAATTACTTCCCATCAGTTCCATCTCATGACATGTGGCAATTATGGGAGCTACAATTCAAGGTGAGACTTGAGTGGGGACTCAGCCAAACTATCTCATTTAACCCCAGGCTCTTCCCAAATCTCATGTCCTCACATTTCAAAACCAATCATGCCTTCCTAAAAGTCCTGCAAAGTCTTAACTCATTTCAGCATTAACTCAAAAGTCCACAGTCCAAAGACTCATCTGAGACAAGGCAAGTCTCTTCTGGCTATGAGCCTGTAAGATCAAAAGCAAGTTAGTTACTTCCTGGATACAAAGGAGGTACAGGTATTGGGTAAATAAACCTGTTGCAAATAGGAGAAACTAGCCAAAATGAAGGCTCTATGGGCCCCATGCAAGTCTGAAATCTGGTGGGGCCATTAAATCTTACAGCGCCAAAATGATCTCCTTTGACTCCGTGTCTCACATCCAGGTCACACTGATGCAAGAGGTGGGCTCCCGTGACCTTGGGCAGCTCCACCTCTGTTGCTTTGCAGGGTACAGCCCTCTCCTGGCTTCTTTCACAGACTGGCATTGAGTGTCTATGGCTTTTCCAGGCACACAGTGCAAGCTGTAGGTGAATCTACCATTCTGGGATCTGGAGGATGGTGGTCCTCTTTTCTCAGCTCCACTACTCAGTATTCCAGTGGTGACTCTGTGTGTGGGCTCCTACCCTGCATACCTCTTCCTCACTACCCTGGAAGAGGTTCTTCATGAGGGCTCTGTTCCTGCAGCAATCTTTTGCTTGGACATCCAGGCATTTCCATCCATTCACTGAAATCTAGGTGGAGTTTCCCAAACCTCAATTCTTAATTTCTGTGCATCCATAGGCTAAATGCCATGTGGAAGCTACCAAGAATTGGGGCTTTTATACTCTAAAGCCATGGCCCAAGCTGTACCTTGGCCCCTTGTAGTCACAGCTGGAGCAGCTGGGATGCAAGGCACCAAATCTCTAGGCTGCACACAGCATGGGGTCCCTGGGCTCCACCCAGGAAACCATCTTTTCCTCCTAGGACTCTGGACCTGTGATGGGTGGGGCTGCCACAAAGGTCTTTGATATGCCTTGGAGACATTTTCCCCATTGTCTTGAAGATTAACATTCAACTCCCGGTTACTTAGGCAAATTTCTGCAACACGCTTGAATTTCTCCTTAGAAAATGGGTTTTTCTTTTCTATTGCATCACCAGGCTGCAAATTTTCCAAACTTCTAATGTCTGCTTCCCTCTTAAGTATAAGTTCCAATTCCAAATTTTATCTTTGTGAATACATGAAACTGAATGCTTTTAACAGCACCCAAACCACCTTTTGAATGCTTTGCTGCTTAGAAATTTCTTCTGCCAGATACCCTAAATCACTTTCTCAAGTTCCAAGTTCCACAGATCTCTAGGGCAGGGCCAAAACGTCACCAGACTCTGCTAAGGCATAACAAGAGTCACCTTTGCTCCACTTCCCAACAAATTTCTCATGTCCCCCTGAGACCACCTCAGCCTGGACTTTATTGTCCATATCACAATCAGCATTTTGGTTAAAACCATTTAACAAGTCTCTAGGAAGTTCCAAACTTTCCCACATTTCCTATCTTCTTTTGAGCCCTCCAAACTACTACAACCTCTGCCTACTACCCAGTTCCAAAGTCACTTCCACATTTTCAGGTATCTTTACAGCAGCATCCCACTCTTACAAGTGTGAATTTACTGTATGGGTCTGTTCTCATGTGCTAATAAAGACATACCTGACACTGGATAATTTATAATGGAAAGAGGTTTAATTGACTCACAATTCCACTGGGCTGTGGAGGCTTCACAATCATGACAGAAGGCAAAGAAATAGCAAAGTCACACTGTACATGGCAGCAGGTAAGAGAGCTTGTGTAGGGGAACTCCCTTTTATAAAACCATCAGATCTTGTGCAACCTATTTACTATCATGAGAACAACTCTGGAAAGACCTGCCCCCATGACATATGGGAGTTATGGGAGCTACAAATCAAGATGAGATTTGGGTGGGGACACAGCCAAACCATATCAGCTGGACATTTTTTTCTTCCTCTTCCTCTTCCTCCTCCTCCTCCTCCTACTCCTCCTCTTTTTCTTCCCTTCTTCCTTCATCTTCTTCTTCTTTCTCCTATTTTCTTTATATTTTAATACCTACACAAGTTACCAAGTTTTATTTTATGGTCTGTGGTTTGTATATCTTAGGTGTTAAATATTTGCCTAGCCAAGGTTCCAAAACTTTTTTTTTCTCTTGGTGTATTATAGTGTTAGCTTTTACATTTTGACCTAATTCTTTTTATGGTGCAAGAAAGAACTCAAGTTAACTAAAGTTAATTTTTTCACATGGACATCCAGTTGTTGCTGCACTATTTGTTGAAAAGACTTTCATTTCTTCATTGAATTTCATCAGCACTTTTGTTGAAAGTCAATTGACTATATATTTGTGGGAGTATTTCTTGATTCTAAATTCTTTTTCATAATCCCTCTTTTCACTAATATCTCAAGTGAATAATTTTTTGGTAACTCATGAAATCAGTATTCTAATTTCATTCCTCTTTGTCAAAATTTGCTTTGGCCAGTCTTGGTCATTTGATTTTTTTCTATATTTATTTTCCTTTTCTAAAAATTATTTTGGATCCATGATAGTTATATATATATTTATGGGAGCACATGTGATGTTTTAATATAAGCATCCAATGCATAATGATCAAATCAGGGTAATTGAGATATCTATCACCTCATGCATTTATCATTTCTGTTTTAGAAGATTCTATTCCCACTCTTAGTTATTTTTAAATTTACTATTAGTTAGTTACCTTACTGTGTTACCAAATACTAGATCTTAATCATGCTAACTGTATTTTTGTACTCATTAATCTGGAAGAGTTTTGAATAAATTTTATAAATATCTTCTCAATTTCCTTAAAAAAGACTTCTCTGCTAAGATTTTTATAAGAAATATATCAAATCTAATCACAAAAAATAGAAATAATAAATAAGCTATTAATTAAATCAGTATGAATCTTACAAACATGTTGCTGAGTGAAAGAAGCCAAATTCAAGAAAAATTATGCCCTTTGTAGAAAGCTCAAAAATAATCCAAACTCAAGTATGGATGCTAGAAATCAGGAAGATAGTCCCTTTGGAGAGGAAAAGGACTTAGTAATTTGGAGAGCATTAGAGAGAGGGATTTTTACATACAAGCACAACTCTATTCCTTTATCTGGGTGTTATTTATGCATGTGTGTTCACTTTATAAAAATGTATCAAACTAAACAATTTTCATTATTTCTACTTTTTTGTAAATAGATGTTTCAAAATCATTTTTCAAAGAAATTAAGCACACACTTAATTTTGTGAGAAAGTGTAGATGTGATTACAAATAATAAATTGTATCAAATGTGTGTGTGGGGGTATGCATGTAGTCAGTTTCAGAAGTAGCTGTTAAAACTCATGTTAAAGGAGTTATTGAAAACCAATAATCCCTGAAGTCCTTCTAAAAGCTTTGCCTTTCTGACTTTCTGTCTCCGTTTTCTCAACTATTTTCTAATTCTTCTCCCTTTCTTGTCCCTTTTCTCATAGGCTGCAACACTAATCTCCTGCCATATCCCCAAAGATTTGGACTCTGATCTAGCTGTCATACTTCTCCAAAATACTAGTTGATAAGAGCTCGTGGTGTCACTCCCCTGAGGGGTATATTCAGTTTAACATAAATCATGAAGATCAATGACCCTATAAGACAACTGAATGTGTCAGCAATGTTGAAATTTCAGACTCCATGAACAAAGAGAATGAGGAATTCTTTTGCTCAGGAACTCTAGTTGTTTCCTGAATTACGTTTGCAAATTTTGTATATAGAATTTGCCTTTCAAGCCAGCTCTAATGAGTGGGCTCACTTTCATTAAGCCATTCAAGTTTCCCTAAACTATCTTCAGTGAAGATTTTTAAAGTCTCTTGTATTTTATCTTCTGTTGTAAGCTTTACAAAACTTCATGTTAAGACATTTAACACTATTCATTATCATAGTCTCATGGTTGAAGGGAGAACCTAAAGTTACGTTAACACAACCAATGCATTGTTTGTAGAATCCTTCCATATTATTATGAAACATTTGTTGTCCCTTTTCTTGGACATCTGTAAGACAGTTACCACCTCCTAGGAAACTACATTTTATTTCAGACATCTCTAATCATACATTACTCTGTTCAGTCATCTTGACGCATAAAAATATACCTCTTTTACCCCTTCAAAATGCCTGTAGACATACATGGATCTTCTCATAGCCTTCTTTATGCACCACATCTTATTTTTGTTCAAATGTATCACATATTTAGTAGTTTGGACTTTGTTCATTATACTGGTCTTCCATCATTGATAAGGTTTTACTTTATCAATATTTCCCTTTAGGTTTTATACATAGAACTTATATAAATCACAATGTACCTTGGTTTACCAGACTCTTTTTCAGGACTGAAATAAGTATTAATTGGTTGACACTACTTTATAGGTATCACTGTAGAGTGAACTGGCTAAAATGAACCTGGCTCTTGAAGACCTGTGAATACTGAGGACATTAGTAAGAATTCCTTATATAAAATTTGGAATTAGAGGAGTTGTATTTAAACCTCGGTTTGCCTATGCATTGTCTAGGTTACCGTTAGCAACTTCTTTCTTTCTCCAAGCCTTACTTTGTTGATCTAATAAGATTAAAATAGGGTTTGTGTAAGATATTTGTTAAGGTAACGTACGTGAAAGCCCCCGGAAGAATATTTGACACATAGTTATAGCTCAATAAATATTACTGGACTCCAAAGTACAAGAGAAACTTAACTCAATATTTTGGTCATGGTGACCTTTCAACACCTTCCAAAATTATGCCAGATGGCAGCTGCTACCTTCCAATTACAAGACTGGTCATAAATAGAGGATGTGTTATTCATGCTCTGTCTGACTTCACCACCTGCTAAAGCTTGGCATGAAATGTAAGCTTGGGAAATAGGAATTTTCCCTTTTGGGTGTAATTTATACTGATTTTCACTTTCTCATCAAGTTCTAGGTTTAAAGAGACTGTCTTCTCACCACCAGCACTATGATTTTGGAAAGGCTAACTAAACACTTAAATATTCAGTTACCATTAAAGTCTAATAAAAGTAAAATCCACATTAACAATTAAGCCATTATGATTAGTGCTGTACAAAGAACACTTCATCATTTTGCATACCTTAATACACTTTTATCTATGAGACAACTGAGCTCATTTAAAACTGCTGTTTGTTGAACAAATCACAAGAACTTTATGATGCAGAGTGACCGACATCATTAAACTCATCCTAAAGATTTTCAAACACGGAAAACTCCACCAATAGAGGTTACTCTAGGGAAAGGCCACATTTGAAAATAATTTTTATTTGGGTCAAAATTGTGAGGACTTATATGTGAGTCAATATGATATGAAAAATGCATCCCAAAGGAGCGATTGCCAAAAGCTCAAAATTACTCAACAAACTGTTCCAAGTCTTAATGGTGATACATTGATATTGACATTTTAAAAACCAATATTTTACTATCCAGACACAGAAGAATCAATGTTACAGTTTTTGGAATCTTTAAGCAGATACATTTCCATTTTGGAAGAATGCAAACCTCAGACCTCTGCTTCAATCCCAACTCCAGGCTCATGAGTTATGAAATTTCAGATTTGTGATTTGACTATGTGACTTTAATGTAATTATCCATCAAAATGTGCATAATAATGCATACATGTTGAACAGACCAGAGACTAGGGATGAGTTAAGAAGACAATTACTATTAAATACTCAGTAAATTATAGTATTAGTTGCTGTTTGCTTATAGAATTAGTGTTAATAGATGAAATGTTCTCTAAAGTTGTTCAGTTCTAAGAGTAAGTTTTCCATTCTATAAAATCCTTTTATATCAGTTCCCCTTA
Organism: Macaca fascicularis; assembly: GCF_037993035.2. Classification (NCBI taxonomy): domain Eukaryota; kingdom Metazoa; phylum Chordata; class Mammalia; order Primates; family Cercopithecidae; genus Macaca; species Macaca fascicularis. The sequence goes on from NC_088390.1 coordinate 53,547,340, forward strand.
CCAACCGCTATTGTACAATTTGTTCACTTGGTGTAATAGGTGTTCTTTTTCCCATCCCAGAGAAAAAGGAAAGAGAGACCAGAGGAGAGTGATTGTTAGTTATCTGCACCAAAATAGTAATTAATATATTAGGTTATTTACTCCCAAGAGCTTTCTGATTGTTGAGTAATGAGACAATGGAAATTAAGACAGAGTATCATTTTAGAATCCAGACCAGTCTGTGCTCACCCTGGATATCACCCATCTTGGGTATGCCTCATATGTTTAAGCAGGGGAGGCTGTGCCAGATCTGAAATCTGCATTCACTTGAAACTTGACAAGTTAACCTTGGAGAAAACCAACTTGTTTCTATGGTTTTTCGACTTTTGATGTTGCTGCACTTCCTGACTGCCTGAACGAGCTAAATTCTCCCATATTTAGAAATACAGTATGTTTTCTCAATTCTGTACCAATTTAGTATAATGGAATATTAAAGCATTACTACTATTTTTAGATTTTAATTTTGATTGTCTTATAGTAACTTCACAGTAACATCTCCATTTATATGCTCTTCAAAATGTGACCAGAAAAGTAACTTAGAATAAAAGTATACTAGAAATGATATAATCTTGAAATCATTTTCACATTCTATATTTTTTGTTTAAAAGCTCTTTTTGAACAGTTATTTTGATTATTTTCATTTGGCATTTTAGGTATCTGAGACTCAGAAAGATACGGCCTCTTTTTCTATCAAAAAATTAGCTTGCAACAGCACTACAATTTCTTTTTTTTTTTTTTTTTTTTTTTTTTTTTTGAGACGGAGTCTCGCTCTGTAGCCCAGGCTGGAGTGCAGTGGCCGGATCTCAGCTCACTGCAAGCTCTGCCTCCCGGGTTCACGCCATTCTCCTGCCTCAGCCTCCCGAGTAGCTGGGACTACAGGCGCCCGCCACCTCGCCCGGCTATTTTTTGTATTTCTTAGTAGAGACGGGGTTTCACCATGTTAGCCAGGATGGTCTCGATCTCCTGACCTCGTGATCCGCCCATCTCGGCCTCCCAAAGTGCTGGGATTACAGGCTTGAGCCACCGCGCCCGGCCAGCACTACAATTTCTTAAGCGTACTTATTACATATTTATCTCGTTCGCTCTGTCTTTGCCATTATTCCAGCGAATAAGACAGAAAAGGGACTTACTCTGATGTAGCTCATGTACTAGGATGGAAAGACTGGTAAGCAAATGTAAATTAAAAGTTGTTTGAGCTATTTAAAAAGTAAAATAATGTAGTAATTGATATAATAACGGTAAACTACTTTTGATGAAAGAGAGAGACCCATAGTATTTAGATTAGCTTTCCTGTGAAAAGGGAATGATGAGGAATCTTTGAATATTTGATTAGATAAATAGGAGGTGGCCAGGCATGGTTTTGCTGACAGATTGAGCATTTTGGTAGTTTAATTTGCTTTGATTCCCGTGCAAGATGAATTAGGCATCAGAAGTTGGGCATGTAGGCTCAGCACCATAGACCAAGAGATTAGTTTGTGATTGTGAAAGATAAAAGAAAGGAACCACAGTGTTAGAGTTCTCAAGACAGAAGCACATTCTTATGGACAAGGCTAAGGTAGCAACAATCAGCAGAAAACTACAATGTGAAGGCAGATTCCTTTCTGTCTCATTTGCTGGAAAAGTAAGAGACAGAGTGGGCACTCAACAAATATTTGAAGTGAAGAAGTCTTAGCCCTGTGCTATTTGAAAAAGCAAGTCACTTTATCTTTCTGACCCTCAGGTAAGGCCAAATAGAAAACAATAAAAATACTGTGAATAGTGAAGTTATATGGAGGAAATAAAATACATGAAAGTGATCTGAAAATGATAAGTCTACAAAGGCTCATTTCAGACACACAGATTACCAGGCCAAATGACTCCAAGACTATTTTGAGACACCCATGAATATGGGAACTGAGACTGAATATCCACTTCACATTAGAGTCAGGACCACTCTGGGCTCAAGTCTCAGCAATCAGTAGGTATCAATGACTTTTTCTAAGATGAATTAATAATAAGGGTCTGGAGGGGAACCACTGTGTACTAGAGAGAATTATTAAATTAAATAAGAAGAAGCCTTGAAGATAATGGAAGAAATTTAACTGGAATCGTACCCTTATATATCACAAAATTTAAAAATAAAAATGAATTTATCAAATGCAAAAATATAGCAAGAAGAAAAGACTAATTGGCCTTAAGCCATCAATGAAAATTAATATTTAAAAATGAGAAAAGCCAAAGAAACCAAAGAAAATTTCTCTTTTTCTATATTTTCTTTAACCATGTATAATACATCCAAGCAATAAAAAGTAGTAAGATGTGACTTATGACACTCTAAGCCTTTAAAATGTTAAATAAAGGTAAGAGTTTTACAGACACATGAAGAAACACTATTTTTTATTGGCATAACATTTACATTCAGTTCCATGAGTCAAGGAACTAATTGTCCATACCTATGTAATCGCCACCTCAATTAAGATGTAAAATATCACCATTACTCCAACTAATTCTCATGTGCCTCTTTCCATCAATTCCTTTACATCCCAAAGGTAACAGATATTTTTATTTGAAGCATCAGTGTTTAATCTTGCCTGTTCTCAAATTTTATATTAATGTAATTACATAGTATATATTTTTCCTGCCTGGCTTATTCCTTTCAGCATATGTTTGAGATTCATCAGTTTGTTATGCATGTTTCACTTGATAAATCTATTTTATTGCAGTGTAGTAGCCCATTGTTTGATTATACCACAGTAGTCTATTTATTTCCTGGTTGATGGACATATTTTCATTGTGTAGTTGACCATTTTCAATGTGGAATTATATGATTAAAGCTGCAAAGTATAGTCTTGTCCTTTTATGGGCATATGTTTTAGCTTCTTTTGGGTAAACACTTGGTAGTGGAATTTCTATGCCAAGATGTGAGTGTATGTTTAACTAATTAAGAAACTGTTAAACTGTTTGGCAAAGTTGTTTTACAATTTTACTCTTCGAACAGCAATAGCTTTATATTTTCCTCACCAGCATTTGGCACCAACAGCATTTTAAAATTGTAAGCATTTCTCATGCATATAGTGTTATTGCATCTTTTAAACTTGTATTTCTTTGATGACTAATGACAGTGAAAAACTTTTCAAGAGTTTATTTGCCTTTTGCCTATCTTCTATTGTGAAGAATCTGTTCAAGTCTTTTATCCTTTTTATTGGAATACTAGCCATTGTATTTTTCTATTAAAAGAAAATTCATATATTATATAAAAATTATTTCTATATTAATATACTGTATAATGCCTATTATATAGTAGATACCGATTATATATAGATACCTAGGTATCTATTATACCTATTATAGATACCTATTATAATAGATACCTAGGTATCTATTATAACTATTATATATAATCGGCATTATATTATATATATCTATTAATAGGTATATATAATGCCTATATGTATAATAGGTATATATATTCATATAATAGGTATATATACATATAATACATATAATAGGTATATAAATTATATATATATAATACCTATTATATATAATACCTATTACATATTATATATCTATAAAATACATAATATGTAATAGGTATTACATATGTAATAGGTATATATAGATAATAGGTTATATATAAGTATACATAAGTGTCTTATATATGAACATAAAATGAAATTATCTGTCAGAGATATCTATTTTAAATCTTTTCTGCCTGTCTGTGACTTTATGTTTAATTTACTTAATGAGGTCTTAGTATGTACAGAAGTTTAAATTCTGATAAAGTATTTTTGCATACTAAGAAATCTTTTCCTAAGCTGAGGTCATTTTTTTCTAAAAGTTTTATGGCTTTATCTTTTAGGTTTGTGTCCATGATCCAAATAAAAGTAATTTTGTATATGGCTTGAGGTAGGGACTGGGGGTAGTTTTTGCAAGGGAGTAGGCAATTGATCTAGCACCATTTGTTGTAAAGACCTTTATTTCTCATTGTGTTAACTTGGTGACTCAAGTGGTTACTCTGCAGCATAAATGATTGTATCTATATTTTGTTCAATTTAAAATTTTTTTCTTTGTTTATATGCATGTCTGATACATTTTTGTTGATAACTGGACAGGAAAACTAATACATGATAGTGGTTCTTGATTTCATGAATTATTGGTTTTGTAATAGTAGAGAGCTAACATACCTGAATTCAAACCGCAAGCAATCTTTTCCTTGATAGGCAGCTACTGATACGTTTTTTTCTGTTCCTGTGCCTTCTAGATGGTGTTTTTTTCTTGGCTCCCTATGAGACTTCCCTATGCCAAAGATTTGAGCAGAGATGGGGCTCTGCCTCACTGTGGTTCTTTGCTTATGTGAATTTCTCCTTAAATTCCAGCTGCTCTGCCAGCTATGTACTCTATTCTCTCATGCCAAGCTGCCTAAACTGAGCATGGTTGAAGAATACGCTCAGATAAGAAAAGCATCACACTCACATATCTGGCTGTGTATATCCAATGTGAGTAAGGACTATAATATAAGTACAGCTAAGTATAAAGCATTAGAAATTATGCAAATTGAAAGACAGCCTTAAAAAAGAATAGGATAATTTAAAATATACCCAAAGAATTTCCAGAAATAAAAAAAAATTGGTTAGTGAAGTTAAAATGGACAAATTAGTAGTAGTTCAACTTCCTTTTTCCTCAATAACATCTCAGCATTTTTAGGGAAAGTCTTTTAACATCTGTATGTATGATTCTACATTCATAGTATTTTCCTTAGCACTTTAATATTATTATTCAGATAGTCTATTTTCTGTCATGAGAAGATTTACCTCTGGTCTTTACCTGCTTTTCTGCTATGCCTCTGGATTTTCCTTGTACTTGTATTTTTTAAATGTATTTCATTTTATTTATTTTTTACCTGTCAGCTAGGAGTTTTAGCACTTTATCCTAAAATTTGAGTCTCACTCCTGAGATTATTGTATTAGAAAGATTTCCCTTATCTATTCCCAGCTTTCTCTCATCTCTGAATTTCTGACTTCAAGTATCTCTAGCCAAATAAGCTGCCAGTGTTTCCTCTCATAATGTTTGCAGATTATTGCCATGAGGGTTATGTCAGTGAGCCACAAAGTTCTTACCTCCTTGTAATTGTAGTTTTTTGAAACTAAACTCCTCTCCAGATTCTGTCAGTAGTCGAAGCATTTCATTTTTTGAAAGAGGCTTTTTTTTTAAATTTTTCTACTTTTAATATTTGTTGTTTGCCAGAATTTTGTGTAAGAGAACATTTCTTCTTTCTTATGTCTCTTTTACGAATGTATATGTCTGTGTTTCCTGCCAATTACTAAATAAAATGTGCTAAAATTCATTAGTTTCTCCTTGTAATTCTCTTAGGTGCTGCTTTGAGTATTCTTACAGTATTTTGTTAGGTGTTTATAGTCTAAAAATTGGTATGTATTTTTGGTGAAACTGTATTATTTTTAGTTATGATATGAATTAGCTTGCTTTGTAGTGTACATATTACAAATATCAAAATGCATTTTATATAGTTGTCCACACACAACAATTTTTTGTATCCAAATCAATCCATCTACACTTGGCCTGACCCATCTTCCCCATTTTATGCCAATTTTCTGAATTTTAATCTTTTTAATTAGATGGCAATCTTTTGTAGATGGCATCTGTCTTTGGCTCCCTAGCTTTCTTTACCACTACTCTTGTCAGTGTAATCTGTCTCATCTGTTTGACTTTGGTGGCTACAAAAGTCTTTCACTTCATTTTACTTTATTGACTCACTTTCATTCGTCCTTGTGATTATGAATTAAATTATGACATCAGATTTCTCAAACATATCCCTCTGTGATCATCTTCTTCCTTTAGTATTCTCCAATAATTCACGAGAATAAAGGTAAAGAAGCCTCCCATCCACGGAACTGACTACATTTTCATTATCAATCAACTACTATGTGTTCTTATTTTCACGTTTACTCTGCCAAATTTCCATTGTTCATCACTGTAATGTTTCCCATTACAACTGAGCAAACTTGTCTCTTTTTTTGGACCACTAAACAAAATGCTAAGTGTGGTTAAAATCAACTGTCTGCTTCCTTTGTACTTTAAGGGATAAAGACTGCAGTGTTATTTGAGAATGCTAGGTGTTGAAGTAAGACTGTGATTCACTTACATTTCTCTATTTCTGTATGGAATTATGTGCAAAACCTGAGTTAACTAACCCTATGAGTCTTATCTAATGACATAATTTTACATTTTAAAAATCGTAAATAGTTTTAATATATTGATCCTCTAGGCAACCACCTAGTTGACCCATCCATTAATCGGACTCTGTTTTGGAAGCCCATAATAACATATAAATAGGACTGAGTGGAGTAAATAGAAAAGTGATCTATTGACACTTCATAAGCAAGAGTTCTTAAGCAAAATTTTGTCTGAACAAGTAAAGATTCAATTTTTTACCAATACATCCATCGCTACTCAACTAAAGGGTTCATTTCTATCTAGCATAAGCCATGATATTAATTAGTTCCTTTAGTATATTTGAGAAAATGTTAAATCCATTTTTTACCTGGGGTTACAGTTGATTAATGATATTGAAAGTATTATGACTTTAACATAAGGCAGACCTTCAATAACTGTGGTCTGTAACAATTGGTTACTATTTACAAAATCAAATTTGTGAAATACAGAAAATTATCTTTCTCGCTCCAAAATAAATTTTGTTTGGAAAAATGTTATAAAGGTAAGAATATTTCTCAAATTATTTACAGAGAAGCATCATAGTTTCATTAAAGATATAGCACATATGGAAGTATTTAAGCTTACTGTTATCTGAAGTGACCAGGGATTGCAGTGTTTCAGTTAATCAAATAATATAATTAATAGAGTTGACAAACATATCCATAGGGATTACCAATTCTTAAAGAATGTCTCTACCGTTAAACAACAGTCATTCTGAATGTATACCAAATATAATTTAACCTTCAGTAGATGGTTTATTTATCAGTCCTCTGAAGTTTCTAAGAAGGAGAATGAATCTCAATTTGATTTTCATGTGATTCTGACCCACTGTGTCAGAATCTTTTAATTTTTCCCTATTATTGGAAAAACGATGGAAAAAATAAAATATGTTGACGGTATAGACAGTCTTTCAAGACATTGATGCTAGAAACCACCATAAAGAAGAGAAATTTATTTGTATTCAACTGGAAATTGTACATAAGACAGATTTTTAAAGACTCGAATTCTGTTTTATCCACCATTGCATTCCCAACACCCAAATCAATGGTTCTCAAACTGAATGCAGAAAAAAAAAATTAGATGGGAGTAGTCTTGTTTCAATGTGGAATCAAAGCCCCACTGCAAAACTATCAAAACAGACCTCCTGAGTGCAGGATCTCAGAATTTGTATTCTAACAAAGTTCTGATGTACATGGCTCTCATATTCCACTTTGAGAATAAATTGAACCCTGCTTGTGCTTCTGAAGATTTAATGTGCATATTAATCACCTAACGATCATATTAAAATACTGGTTCTAGTTTAGAACAGCTGAGGTTGGACCTGAGATTTTGTATTTTTAAAACTATTTTAGGGATAGTCAATGCTGCAAATGTGTGGACTGCATTGTGAGTAGCCAGAACCTAGCAACTATCCCTCATTTATAATAGAGCTCAATAAGTTGGTATTGATTGAAGGAGCATTCATATAACTGTGCCTATACTAGCCTTAAGGTGTTTACGACCTTTTACGTTACACAAATCTCTTATGCATGCTAAATTTTCTTATACAACACTATCTTGCATAAAATAAAGGATCTTATTCTATATTTTTTATTGTCCACAAACCATCTAGAATAATATCTTAGAAATGAAATATTATTAGTGAATTTCTCCTGAATGAATGTATAAATCAGAAAAGAACTAAACTATTCAACAAATCAACTAACCAGAGAGTACAAACTGAATTTGTTAGTATAGGATTTTGGGGCACACACTCCTAAATGGTGACTAACAAATATAAATTATGCTCATATTGTCCATCTCCAACTACAATAGCACCATCACACTATTATTTTCTCTGTCAGATTTTACAAAGAAGTTGGTGATCACTCTTTCTGCTTCTTATCTTTACCCTCCAACACAATTCAACCTAGCAATTGCACATTAAAAAGTGCCCTTGCTGAGGTAACTAATGACCCTCTAAATTCTAAGACTACTAAAGAATTTTCAACTCTGACCTTAGTACATCTTTTTGCTGCATCTGATATTGTCTTGAAAATCTACTCTTTCTCCTCTTTCATGAGGAAGTATAGGTTTTCTTCATCTTTTTGCTTCTTCTTTCATTCCCTGCTTTTCTAGTTTTTACTAAATTTCTTCAGCATTCTTTCTGGACAGTTCCATTGGCTGGTTTTCCTCTACTCATCTCTGAAATGCTCATAGTATGCAGATTTCCCTTATTAATCCTCTACCCTTCTCATGCCACACACTCTCCCTAAAGAATACTTTACATTTTAATGTTTTAAAGCCTCAAGACACTGATGACTCTGAAATCTCCACCTTCAAATTGTACATCTTTTCCACAGTATTGATATTTTATATCAACTTGCAAATTATTGAATTTTTGTATTCACTTACTTGCTGACCATCAACATTCAAATTTATACCACAGGTACCTCAAACTAAATATGCACATTTGGGATGCATTATTTTTTCCCTTCAAGAAATTCATTTTTTTTCCTCCTCTAATTCTAATATCACCATTAGCAGATTTTCCCCCACTTAGGACCCTGAGAACAAGCCTTTGTGTCTTCCTTGTCGTTCACTCTCATCTCCAATTAGTCAAGTCATGTTGATTTATTCTCCTAAGTAGTTACCTAATCCAGTGCTTCTCAACATTTATTAAGTATCACAATTACATAGGAAGCTTAGAAAAGATGCCTGTATCTAATTCAGATGAATCGGTGTAGAGCTGCTGTTAATTAGCCTAAGTAGTGGAATATTTTCCCATGGATCTCTTTTTATGTGTATCTGATGCAATGTTTCCTACTCTCCCATTGTTTTCTAATAATCATTTCTTATCCCTCAATTACTATACTAGCATACTCACTATACATTGCCTCCTCTTCCATTTGCCCCAATACCTTCCTTCTCACAGCAACCAGTGAGATCTACCTAAAACATCCCTTGAAAAGATATTTAGTTTATATATTAGTCTGTAAAAGCACAGTAGTTCTCCCTTAGTCATAATGGATACAGTCCAAGAACCCCAGTGGATTATTGAAAGCCATGTGTAATACTGAACACTATATATACTATGTTTTTCCTACACATAGATACTTATAATTAAGTTTAATTTATAAATCAGGCACACTAAAAGTTTAGTAACACTAAGTAATAATTCATAGAATCACTAAGGACATCAAATATGTGGTCCCTGCCTTTCTCTCCTGCTTCATCATTGTTAACTGAGATTTTTCATACTCAGCAAGGTATTTCTTATTTTTATGCCTTTATTTATTTTCCTTGTGTTTTTTTATTTCTTTTCCTTTTTTTAAAAAAAAATAGTTCTCTAACACCTCCCTGTCAGCATTATTTGGCTTTATAATCTTACCAACGAGTCAAGTTTCAATCAGCCCATCCCCTCTGAAAGGCCTCCCTAGGTAACCTTTCTTCTATACTTGGTAAGGTTTCTTCCATTAGGCCTACTTCTATAATTAAACTTTCCTCAACATATTGTAAATGTTCATATACATGTTCGTTTCTTCCACCAGAACTACTTGGGACCAGGGATTGAAGACATATTACTTTGTGAATCTCCAGTACCTCCAATAGTGCTGTAGCCTCCATAATATGTGAAAGACAGAATGAATTCCTTAGTCGATGAATGCACTGGATTAGATGCCTATGGCTGTCAGTGGATAGATTAATATGTCCTCTAGGGTTCCCATTCCCCAGGCCCTTCACATATTACAAGTTCATTGTTTTAAATCTTATTTCACAAAATATTTTCTTATTATTACATATATTTAATAATCTATATTATCTTTAAATTTATACAGGATTTATGTAAATATTTAATTTAAATATACCATTTTAATGCTTTAACTAAAAAAAAAATTACCATCATTATCACCATCAGTGAAATCTATTTCTGAAATTGAGAACAATCTTGTCAGACAGTTGAGTTTAATATGACTTATATTTTCATCACTTTACTGCAAAGGTCATTGTATAGTGAAATAAAAAAATTTACATTTATATATAAAATGGAATTAGACTAGAGGCTTGGGTAAACATTTTCTGAAAATCCAGCAGGCCATTCAAAAGTCAGGAAAAGAATAGGCAACTCTTTGTTCCATTTGACAGCCCATATAGGAAGACACTTAGTATTCCTGTCCCATCCATTAAATGATATTACTGATACACAATCATTGGACAATAACATTTATGAACAGCCCCTAAATTTTCTAATTTTTCCCTTGGCAATGATATGTTTGCTGCCTATATTATTACATGCCCCTTGCCAACACACTATGGTCTCCTGCCTTTACTTTACTTAGTTCCCCATCTCAATTCATTTCATCCTCATTCTTTCTACATTTGATAAACCTATGCTAAGTTGTGGCTCATTAATAATGATCCAGGCTGGAAATGTCAAACTCTACGGAAGGCAAGAGAGGGAGGCAGTTCTATATTGGTAGTAAGAGGGCAGAAGGGGACATGTGGGTGGTTTTTCTGTTCCACACTTTACAGCGTATAGCCACAATTAAGAAAGGTCTGAGCACTACGAAGTCTACTTAAAGCTTTGAGTTGTACTGATTAGGGGATGGGAATGAATTTGTAAGTTTCAACCCCCACTTTTGCCAACAACCTAATACAGGGTCATCAGCAATTAAGAGTTTTAAATGGCAAATAATTGCAAAGATAAGCATGTGCAGAACAAACAAATATGAAAATTATAATCCCATAGTAACCATGTATGATCAAGAAATGGCATATTAAATGCTTGTTGTATTTTTTAGGTGGAGTTAATGCCAGAGTTTGATTTAGCTAAGAGTGCTTCTGAGCCCATATAAGAATAAATAAAGAATGTTGCAAATCTGTGGAATTAATTTTGACCTCTATCTAGAGCTTTGTAGTAGAGTTCTTTGGAGGGGTTAACGGTAATTAATAATATTTTCTTGCTGTGACCCATTTTCAACTGAAAACTAGTCATTCCTAGGCTTACCTGAGAAATAGAAGCCTAGAAGCTTTCCAAATCTCAGCTAAAACCCTACACATTTCTCAGCAGTGAGATTTAAGAATGCCCTCCTTCCGAAAATCCAAAGTTTCATTTCTCTCATGTAATAATTTAATCACTCCTCTTGTAATAAAGACCATTTTAAGCTGTTTTAAGGTATTCTACACGTTCTCTCAGAAGGTTTTTTTTTTTGTTGCTGTTGTTTCTGTTTCTCTTTGTGTGATCATGGTCAATCAGCCTTACATTCCACCAGAGCCCTCCAATATTTCAAAAAGCATTTACCCACTTCTGATTCTTCATCTAAACAAGGCTCCTGGAAAACTGCATTTCTGTAGACAAAAGGTGTAAAGGGCAGGGAATGATGGTAGAAGGTGTAATAAACAGAACAGTGAATGACAAAAAGTAGAGTGCTCAAACACCTTTATAGCTTTATTCGTGGTAAATAAGATTGAAAATAATTAATCAAGGTCCCTACCATCTAAAACCCTGTGATAGTCAACAAGATGAGGATTGATTTAAAGATTTAAATGCAAACCATTATTTTTGTTGGTGCTTCAAGAAGAGCTGTTCAAACCATAACACAATCTTTGATAGTTTGATCAATACTAGTTTAAGCAAAGATAAAACTAGCTGCACAAAATGTCGATTTGGTACACAAAGAGGTCAATTCAGAGGCTTCTAAACAATTTTTTTCTGCAACCAAAGTATTTCACTCTGCCACTTCAGGAGAGATCAATGTGCAGACACATGCCATCTGTTTTGCTGAAGCCTCAGCCAAAAGAAAATATACCTACTATAGGGTTTAAACCAAGATAAAATACAACAATCACAAACACTGGCAAGTATTAAATGTCAGTCACTTGGAAAAATACATTGATTCCATGCCTCCTGTTAACAGGTGCCTGACCAAAGCAATCTGGATATGTAAAGGAACTGAAAGACACAGAAACTGGCTTTGGGAAGTGCATAATAGAATGCAGAAGACACAGGAAAATGTTGGCTGATGGGAAAATTGGGAAAGTGCACATTTAAACAGCCCAACAGATAATGAAATTGTTAGGGGTGCCATAAATGTGAAGTAAATTACAATTAAATTGAATGATAGGCCACTAATCATGTAAACAATCTTGGGCAATATAGGGTATGAACGAGCTTTCAAAGAACATGTCACACAGAAATGATTGTACATTCAATAAATGTACTTAGCATAGAATGGTTAAGAAAATACTGAACTTTTACTGGGTATGAGATGTTCTAGAGGCACTGGACATACAGAGATGAGTAAGGACTGGTCACTCTCAGAAAGCTCTAGTCTATTCTGGGAGGCAAAAAGAAATGGAGACAAGATTTCTCAAAGCTCCATTTTGCTCTTCATAAATCAGTAAATATTAGGGAATGCAGGTTGTGAAACACTGATCTACAAATCCTTCAGCCTCACAGTTTTCCAAGGGGTGCAAAAATTTCCAAAAACTATTGTTTAATTATAATATTCATTCATATCAATGTCTCTGCCTTCTAACCCCTCCTTGACTTCTCCCAGTAGAAACCAATGTGTAATTTTATTAATTGGAATACTTCAGGAAATGAAACTACATGCATTTATCTGTATGCTTTTATTTTTTTTCTCTAAGATATACATTTGATAGTCAACTACATGGACAAATTTTTAGCTTCAAAAGTATACTTTAAAAATTATTTTCAGTGTTCTATGATAAAAGAAATATGGAGAAGGAGCGGTACTTACTCAAAAAATTCTTTTAAAAATATTAATTGTTTGGTAAAAGTTAGAAATTCATTCTTAAAGGTTGTTTTAAAATGTAGATATATATGTAGAACCAATAGTGTTTATTCATGAAGAAATTTGATGCTCTTGTTCTTTTTTCAACATTCGCAATTAGGTCTACAAAAAAAATTCACAGTGGAGTTTAGGTGATAGTAGGGTTTCATGCTTTTGTTTTGCCCAGAAATATTTTTGTATTAGCATGTTTAGCTCTGTGAAAATCATTGTCACATTAATTATCCTTAGCATTGTAAGACATGCATTATTGCTTTCAACCTGATAGTGATGAAAGAGAATTGTGGGGTGTAGTTCTTAAATGGCATGTCAAAGTACTGAATTCAGATCCTCTGACTTTTTAAATTCTAAATTGATTCCACCCCCTTATGATTTCCACAGTTTTTCACAGATGTTTTTGAGAAAAAAGGCAAGTAATGAAACAAAACTGCTTTGGGTTCTCATGGAATCAATAGACTACAGAGGTATAAAATATATAATGCCAAGCTAACCGTCTTTGAAATGAATACAATCTATTTAGTTTAGGTGTCTGGTGGGAATTATGTTACCTGAACTAGTTAAGTTATTTTTATGCTTATCTTAGTCAGAACTATCAGAAATGATAACTGATTTTTATCAAATAAATTGAGCTATCAATTCTGATGCTCATATATATATTGTTTTGTATATTATTTTAGTTGACATAATACAGTTACATTTTATTGAAATATTTATATTAACATGTAAGTTGTTTATAGTTAAATTAAATAGATCAAGTGTTCCATTCTTAGTTTTATTTCTAATATGGAAAATATGAACAAATAAGTACTACATACACAAACTTTAGGATCTTCAATATTTCTGAAGATAGTAAAAGGGTTCTGAGACCAAAATGTTTGAAAACTGCAACTCTAGAACTATTCTTATTGCTAAGTTTTCACAGCTAAAGTGTGAAGATGGTCTTGCACAGTTGGCAAATAGTTTGGTCTCAGGCTTAGGAAACTTGGGACCAGTTCCCCAGCACCAAGATAATTTGTCCCCCTCCTCAAGCTATAAGAAGTTGAAAACATGCACTGTTTCTTCCACCCTCCACCCAAGTGAGAAAAGCGAAGACTGAGTTTGGAAGAAGGTGAGCATGGAGAAGATGAGCCATCAGTGCCACATAGTTATTTCTCTGGTGTCAAAGGAGGAACTTCCAAAGTCACTCATTGAACCATCCTGTTTCTACCTGATGGAAAGTATACTTCATTTTATATAAAAATTTTTATATAAAATTTTAATGTTTGTATTTGTTTACACAATGCTTTGTTGCTATTTCTCTCTTCCCCAAGCTGAATTAATTACAATTTTCTTATGCTTTTGTATGTGTGCTGAGGTACTTGCTGGTCTTCCAGGAATTATATATCCTATATCTAATATTTCTTGTGGTTACAATTTACAGAGTTTTTGAAAAGGTATAGAAATGACAAACTAGAAAATCTTGAAAACATTGATAAATTCCTGGACACCTACACCCTCCCAAGACTGAGCCAGCCAGAAATTGATTCCCTGAACAGACAAATAACTAGGTCTGAAACTTAATCAGTAATAGATAGCCAATAAACAATAATAGCAACAACAAAAACCCAGAACCGGATGAATTCACAGCTGAATTCTACAAGATGAACAAAGAAGAACTGGAACCATTTATACAGAAGCTATTCAAAAAAACTGAGAAGGGTGTCCTCACCAATTCTTTATAAGACCAACATCAACCTGATAACAAAACCTGACAGAGATACAACAACAAAGGAAAACTTCAAGCCAATATCCTCGGTGATCATTGATGCAAAAATACTTAAGAAAATACTAGCAAATCAAATCCAGCAGCACATCAAAAAAACTAATCCACCACGATGAAGCAGGCTTTATCCCTGGGATGCAAGGTTGGTTCAATAATACGAAAATCAATAAATGTGATACATCACATAAACAGAACTAAAGACAAAAACCAGATGATTTTCTCAATAGATGCTGAAAAGCCTTTTGATAAAATTCAACCTCTCTTCATGTTAAAAACTCTTGATAAACTAGGTATTAAAAGAACACTTCTCAAAATAATAAGAGCCATCTATGACAAACACACAGCCAACATCATAATGAATGGGCAAAAGCTGAAAACATTCCCCTTGAAAACTGACGGAAGACAAGAATGTCCTCTCTCACCACTTCTATTCAACATAGTATTAAACGTCCTAGCAATCAGGCAAGAGAAAGATATAAAGGACACTGAAATAGGAAGAGAAGAAGTTAAATTATCCCTGTTTACAAAAGATATGATTTTACATCAAGAAAACCCCATAGTCTAAGCAGAAATGCTCCTTCAACTGATAAACAACTTTAGCAGTTTCAGAATAAAAAAATCAATGTAAAAACTATTTCTGTACACCAACAACAGCCAAGTTGAGAGGCAAATTGGAAACACAATCTCGTTCACAATTGCCACAGAAAGAATAAAATACCTAAAAACACAGTTAACTGGAGAGATGAAATATTTTTACAACAAAAACTACAAAACACTGCTCAAAGAAATCAGATTGACATAAGCAAATGGAAAACATACCATGCTCATGGATAGGAAGAATCAACATTGTTAAAATGGCCATACTGCCTAAAGCAATTTACGCATTCAATGTTATTTCTATCATATTAGTTCTAGTTCTTCACAGAACCAGAAAAAAAACTACTTTAAAATTTAAAATTCTTATGGAACCAAAATAGTTGAAATAGCAGTAGGCAATCCTAACCAAAAAGAACAAAGCTGGAGGCATCACACAACTATACTACAGGGCTACAGTAACAAAAACAGCATGGTACTGGTACAAAAACAGATGCATAAACTAATGAAACAGAATAAAGAGCCCAGAAATAAAACTGCACACCTACAACCATCTGACCTTCAACAAAATCACAAAAACAAACAATATTCAATAAATGGTGCAAATATATCTGGCTAGTCATATGCAGGAGATTGAAACTGGATTCCTTCCTTGTACTATATACAAAAGTCAACTCACAATGGATTAAAGACTTAAATGTAAAACCCAAAACTTGAAAAGCCCTGGAAGGCAACCTAGGCAATACCATTCTGGGCATAGACTTGGGCAAACATTTCATGACAAAAATACCAAAGCAATCACAACAAAAGTAAACACTGACAAAAGGAATCTAATTAAGCTATAGAGCTTGTGTACAGCAAAATAAACCATCAGCAGGGTAAACAGACAACCCATAAAACGGGAAAAAATATTTACAAACTGTGTATCTGACAAAGGTCTAATATCCAGCATCTATAAGGAACTCAGACAAATTTACAAGAAAAAAAAAAATTAAAAAGTGGGAAACGGATATCAGCAGACAAAAGAAGACATACAGGCAGCCAACAAGCCTATGAAAAAAAGCTCAACATCACTGATCATTAGAAAAATCCAAATAAAAACCACAATGAGATACTATCTCACATAAGTCAGAATGGCTATTATTGAAAAGTCAAAAACAACAGATGTTCGCCAGGTTGAGGAGAAAAGGTAACACTTATACACTGTTGGTGGAAATGTAAATTAGTTCAGCCATTGTAGAAAGCAGTGTATTTCTCAAAGACCTGAAATCAGAACTACCATTTGACCCAGCAATCCCATTACAGGGTATATACCCAAAAGAATATAAATCATTCTGTCATAAGGACACATGCACATGTATGTTCATCATGGCACTATTTAGCAAAGCCATGGAATCATCCTAAATGCCCATAAATGGTAGGATGGATATAGAAAATGTGGTACATATACACCGTGTAATATTATAGTATTCAACCATAAAAGAGAATGAGCATTCGTCCTTTGCAGCAACATGGTTGGAGCTAGAAGCCATTATCCATAGCAAACTGAAACAGGAACAGAAAACCAAATCCTGCATGTTTTCACTTATAAGTGGGAACTAAATTATGACACGGACACATAGAGGAGAACAACAGACACTAGGGTCTTCTTGAGGATGGAGGCTGGCAGGAGGGAGATGATTTAAAAAATAACTATTGGGTATCAGGCCAAGTACCTGGATGAAACCCCCCATGACACAAGTTTACCAATATAACAAACCTTCACATGCACCCCTGAACCTAAAATAAAAGTTAAAAAGATGAATTTTAAAAAGTAGGCCCAGGCATGGTGGCTCATGCCTACAATCCCAGCACTTTGGCAGGTCGAGGCAGGCAGATTGTTTGAGTGCAAGAGTTTGAGACCAGGTTGGGCAACATGGGAAACCCCGTCTCTACAAAAAATACAAAAATTAGCTGGGTGCAGTGGCAAGTGGCTATAGTCCTAGCTACTTGGGAGGCTGAGGTGGGAGGATCACTTGAGCCCAGGAAGCTGAGGTTACAGTGAGCAGATATTGTGGCATTGAAATTCAGCCTGGGCAACAGAGTGAAACCCTGTCTCAATAAAACTAAATAAAAATAAACATCAATAAACCAATAAAAAAGAAAAAGATCTAGAAACGAAATAACATATAGTTTCAATAATTGCTTCCCAAATAGCACAAGATACTTTGAACATTTTTACTTGCTCACTTCCTCCTCCAAACTGCTATTTTGATAAGGCCTTCTTGAGTGTAACTGTCAGATTATTTTACATTTTGCCTTTTTCTTACAAATCACTTTTGACAATTACACTAATTTTCATGACTGTCTTATTGATAATTATTTCTACCTACCTATAGTTTTACTGCTTTTCTATGCGGCACACTTATGTCCATGTTAATTTTTCCAAAGTTTTAGAATTATTTTTCCCTAAAGAATATTTCTAAGTTATGCTTTCAGGCAGAGTTCATGGATGATAACATTTTGAAGAGTTTCTATATCAAAACTATATTTCTTCTGTCCTTCACACTAGAATGATAGGCCTAAAGGGAAGATAGTAGATATTTGTTTGGGATGGTGGTAGTACATTTCCATATATTCTGTCATGTTCAATATACTTTTTCCCTAGATTATAAATACACATTAACTCGAAACACTACCATCTTGTCTACACTGTTGCAACTCTAGCTCCTTCTTATGATAGCCTAGTTTTTATACAGAAAAACAAACAGACATGCAAATAAACAAAAGCAACTATACTCTTCTGTTTAGCATGAAGGCCGATATCAGAAGTAGCTGCTCTGAGTTGGAGGAGCTAGTTTTCCTGTGTTGCAAACCCATCACTTACTGTATTTCATGGAACACAGAACTTAAGACATCAGCAGTTATGAAGTATATCGATTTCCCGTCACTACAAAGAAAAATTGCTGACAGTTAAAGTATGATATTGCATGATTTTAAGACACATCAGAATTGTTAAATAAATGTTAAAATGTGAAAGTTTGCAAAGCTGAAAACCAATGATATGTGGTAACTGTTTGACTGCTCATAGCCCTCTCCACTTTATCCTCAGATTTTGCTACAATATAGTTTGGAAGATCTATTCCTGAAAATTTCTGGGGAAAGAACCTTTTCTTTAAAGTCCTCCTTCTCTGTCTCCTTTCCTAATCCTGTTGGATTGAGCTCTCAGTCTGATTCTGTTTGCTCTGTGACTTCCAAAAATTCCTAATTGACATCCCTTTGGCAACCCTTCTAATCCAGTAGTGCTGCTGTGTATTTGTTTTATACATGCCTTGTCATTTCAATTGGCATAATTTTTATTGACTCATCTTGAACAACAAACAGGTTTTTTCAATATATTGTCTCTGAAAATCCTCATTTCAATTGTGCTCCTTTCCCCATCCACACCCTTTTTCTGTAAAGGACACTAGGCAACAAACCAACAGTAATTTTCAACTCAGGGAGATGAGGTTTTATTCCTTTAAGGCAAATTTTTCTTTTCAACTCAAGGCAGTCAATTTCCTCAGCCAGGAGCGAAGGTTTTCATAATTGACACTAAAACACAGACATTCATTAATTCAAAACTTCCATGGTATCAACAGCCAAGCAAGGTAGTATGTCCGGACTTTTGTCCTCACATATGTTGTAGCAACAGGCAATATTCATATCTGTACAATCCAGGATACAAATTATATGAACAACTGAAACATGTTTTAAAATATTTTTTCTTTTTTTTTTTTAAATATGTTGCTTTATTGGAACTATTAGTTCAGAACTCTTGGGGTGCATCATACTCAACTATGCATCTTCAACATCTCAGATGATATCTAAATCTGTCCTCATGAATGATTTACAAAGATCCTACTACTCCAAGCAGATGGTCTTTTCTTTGAAAATAGTTTCAAACACATACACCATTCCAAATATTTTAATGGTTATATGCAATATGTCCGCTTTTACTTATTTATTTATATTTATCATTATTTTCTAAAAAGTTACCATAGACAAATTTATACAATAAAAATAAATATTTAAGGAAAATTTGTTAATAGAAGGACAGGAATATAGATAGCAAAATTTAAAAAGGTTTTTAGTACAAACATATATTCTAAATTATTTTTTTGAAGGGTTAAAAATAGATCACAAATATGGAGGCTCAACTAGTTGATAGTATTACACTTATCTATTAATAGCTCCCTTTATATAGTAATTTTTGAAAAGATGATTTCAAATGAATGAAGTGGTGTTGGACATACTATGTTAGAATCCCTGTTCTTCCATTTACAACCTAAAGCCTTGGACATATTAACCTGCTCAAGCCATGGTTTTCTTATTATAAATTGCTGAAAATAATAACATGTTCATAGGTTTGTGATAGTTTAAATGAAATAATATATAATACATAGCTTTTGATTGTTCTGGACACATAAAGTTCCATAAATATTAGTTATTATCAATATCACTGTGTTTGAAATACAGATGTTGAGATCAGTGGCAGTTAAAATGCCAGACACATTTTGTTTAATACTTTTTTAAAGAAGGATAGGCTCATTTTAGGGCAGAGATGTTGCTTAATACTTAAGCTTTAAGTATAATCTGTTATTATGAATTTGGCAAAGTATTCCAATACTGTAGAATATTTTAACTCAAAGTGTAAACTAATTTGAATCCACAATGTCAAAGAATGCAACACTTTGAAATAAATCCATGGGAAGAACACAATAGAAACAAATCCACAATTTGCCTTATATTCCCTGATCTCCTTTGGTAAAATTCAAAGAAAAACAATATTGAGGTTAGCCAGCTTCCACTTAAGAGGATGTTTATACATATCATTACAATTTTGGATCTCTCTGTAAAATAGTGTTGTTTTATGAATTCTGTGAAATATATAATGAATTTTTATACATTTAACTTCAAGTTCAAGGTAAAATAAATGACTTGAATTCGTGTAGTGGAGGGCCATGAAAGGGAATGTAAAGCAAGATCTAAGAGAAATGGAAGGTTTCCATTAACAAAGTCAGTAGATTGTAGAGAATAAATAGAAAATATAGGTGCATGATGGAGGCATCACTGAAGCATCTGAAAATGGCTTTGAAGTTCTTGCCAACAGGTAGTTGCCTGGTTTGGAAAGTATTTCTTATCTAGATTACAGGACTCTCCCGATACTCAATTAGAGATCTTTTCTTTTCTCTTTTCTTTTCTTTCTTTTATTTTCTTTTCCTTTCCTTTCCTTTCCTTTCCTTTCCTTTCCTTTCCTTTCCTTTCTTTTCTTTTCTTTCCTTCTTTCCTTCCTTTCTCTCTTTCTTTTTTTCTCTTTCCCTCCCTCCCTCCCTGCCTTCCTTCCTCCCTTCCTTCCCCTCCTCCTCCTCCTCCTCCTTCTTATTCTTCTTTCTTCTTCCTTCTCCCTTCTCCCTTCTCCCCTCTTCCTTCTTCTTCTTTCTTCATTAGAACTGGGAGAATTCATGTATTGATGAAAACCAGTTTAACTGGTAGCAAAATAGTCCTTAATAGAAGTCATATTAGTAAGACATACCCTCACTATGGGACCATTAAAATTTGATAAAACTTTCCTTATTATTTTGAATATATGGTTTATAAATTTGTTCTGGCTTAGGACATTAACGATATTCTCATAAGCTTTATTTTCTGCTATAATTCCATTTAATTCAGCATTCTTTATTCTTTATTTAATGTTCTATATTATATAGATGGTGGTGAGCAGTATTCATTGATTCCACCTTTGGTCATATAGTTAAATGCAGGTGTACATACATGAGAAATCAGGCCACATACTAGAGATTTTAGGTTAATAAATGAATCATACTAAGTCACTGTTAGCTCAGATTTAAGAATAATCTCAAACTTAGACCAGTATTATTTTATGTGATAATGCTAGCACATTCACATTTAATATTACAAACATTATCTAACTCTGACTTGCATTTAAGACTGATAGACACACTTTACTATTTAGTATTGTAGTTGCTTTACCGAATTCTGGAAAGAAACCAAAGATTAACAAGAACTGGCCCTTATTCTGGAGAAATTCACATCTTTTACAGCCATAAGGTAAGTCCTCCATCTAAGAGCCCTGTCCCCACACCTTTGCAGTGTGCATTTGTGCTGCCTCTCAAGCCACTCCCCTTCCACACTCCCCACCCCCAAAAATGGTTCTGGTACACAGCCTAACAAAGTACTGGGAAGTATATTCACAAATAATAAACTACAATAATGCATTGTTTTTTTCATATATCAGTTTCTTTGTAAATTCGACACAATAAGATCAATTGGTGCTTGTTTGGCAAGACAGTATGTTAATGGAAATACCAATTGCATAACTGATTTTACTGTTTTCTCTCTACCTGCTAGCTATTGGAAAAGAAATGCTTCTCATGCTTTGACAGAAAAAACAATATCTAGGGTTTATTCCATATTTGAATAGTCCAATTTGGCCACAATTTTAATCTGGTCCAAGCAAAGAAACTGTACAAGTGTGTGTGTCAGAGACTACAGAAGGAAAATGGCATCTGACTACCAGAGCTCCATCTTCTGAGACTCCCTTCTTGGCTTGATTCTGGTGAAAAATACAAGATCATAGTGGCTGCTCAATACTGGCAAGAAGAAGGCGAACAAGATAAAACACTGATAAATCTTCTGAAGCTTCCACTAGATAGGACCTATCATTCCTGACTAGTATGATATTACTATGGGTGGATGAGTGGATGGATGGATGGATAGATAGATAGATAGATAGATAGATAGATAGATAGATAGATAGATAGAGGCTTTTTCCTGATTATAATTAATGTACTTTTTTTCTTGTTTAAGCTGTACCTGCTCCTTTTACTTTTGTAATCCTATAGGAACACAGGACCTCAAAGTTTTAGTGAACATAAAAATCACTGAGAGGATTTGTGGAAAATGCCTATGCATGGGTCCTACCCACTGAGTATATGATTAGTAAATTTGGTCTAAGTCCACGTCTCTCATGCAGGTATACTGAGTTTGACATTTTATGGAAAAAATGAATACATTTTAAATAGAAATGATATAGACTACTAGAAAGGAATAGCTTAGATACTATGATCTGAACTTACGGCTTTGCTGCTGCTTCACATGTAGTTATAATAGGTAGCTAGTGGCCGGGCACGGTGGCTCATGCCTGTAATCCTACCACTTTGGGAGGCCGAAGTGGGTGGATCACGAGGTCAGGAATTCCAGACAAGCCTGACCAACATGGTGAAACCCTGTCTCTACTAAAAATGCAAAAATGCAAAAAATGGGTGTGGTGGCACATGCCTATAATCCCAGCTACTCAGGAGGCTGAGACAGAAGAATTGCTTGAACCTATGTGTATCTCATCATTAAATAATTCCTACAATCTTATTTATCAGGCAGGCTTCCATAACATAAAAGGAGAGTTAAGAGTGACTCATATAACGTGGTTGTTGATAAAGATTTAAAAACAATGCTGGCAGTCATTATAGGATTAAGAATAGACTGCAGTTGGACCAGTGGATCTCAAATTTAGCTCATCATTGGAATCATCTAGAAAAAAATGATTTATAAATTACATCCCCCCACCCAGAGATTCTGATTTTATTGGTCTAGGGTGTAGGTTGGTCATCAAATTTTTTAAATTGTCTCAGGTGACTCTAACACATGACCAGATTTGGGGACCACTGCATGGAACCAATGCCTTACCCCAACCAAAACGGATTACCAACAATAGATAGTAGTCTTATTTCTTCACTGAATGCTTACAATTGTTTTATCTTTTTAACTACTTTAAAACATATTACAAAAGTATGTGTTTCTTTGTTTTGTTTGGAATTAATCCATTGTTATTAAATTCAGCTAATTTTTTTGTTTTTGTTTTTTTCATGTTTTTGACATCTAGTGAGAGTGAAATAAGGTTGAAAAGACCAGCCCTGATGAAGGACCAAGGACTAGAACACTGACTCTTTCAAGTAGACCAGTAATTCTCAATTTCTGGGTTTCTCAATAAGATATTTTGAATAGAGAGAAGGAAAATGACATTTTATATGTATACTTCTTGCTTCTTTCAGTTACACCGACTTCCTAAATATGGTGATAAGGAGATAACTATCTTAGCAATTTTTGAAAACTCAGGCAAAATTTTTTTTTGCATATCATAAAATAAATTATAAAGAAGAAGGTGAATTTTTAAATTAAAAATCTCTATTCGGGATTTTTGTGATATCTTGTTGAAAACGATACTTTTCAGGAAACAGATTTTTCTAAACCCATTTTCTTTTGTCATCATGTCTATTTATATTTCAATTCTTGGTTGTACTATCAATTTTTGTTTTCTAACATTTTATGGAAATTCCTTTAAACAAATTTTACATAAAGATATGTAGAATACACAACTTAATACTTCCAAAATTTTACATGTCTTCTGCTATTGAAAATGTAATTAACTTGAGAGGTGTTTTAGAAATGAATTCCTAACACAGAGGAAGATACATGTGAAATCGACATTGGCAACTTTTAATCTGTCCAAAGTTCTGTTTCTAATTTTAAATAAATAGTTTTTCTAAATAATTACACTTAAACTTCAACATTTAGATAATTACTTTACCTCTTTGTGTCTCAGTTGTTTCAATAATTGTTTCAGGATAATGGGAGATTTGTAGTGAGTGTTAATTGAACTAATATGAAAGATACCTTGTGATCTATTATGTATAGTCTTTTTTTTATTATACTTGGGTGATACAAGTGCAGTTCTGTTACATGGATATATTGTGCAGTGGTGAAGTCTAGACTTTTAGTGAAGCTATCACCTGAAAAGAATATACGTTGTATGCGTTAATTTCTCACCCCTCCTCACTTCCTCTCACTCTATTGATTCTTCAGTGTTTATTATTCCACTATGTCCATGTGTACACATTATTGCACTCTCACTTACAAGTGAGAACATGCTCTTACCAATATTCTTTTAACCTGCCCACCACATTGGTCTTTAGAGGTATTAGGAAAGAAAGCTCTTGCTCTATAAATGATTCGTAAGAAATCTAGGAAAAAAGGAATCCAGGCTTCATGTCTATCTGACAACAGACAAATATTGGTTGTAGATGACTAAATACCTTTATCTTGCAGAATATTTGCCCTATAGGAATCCAATTAAAATTCAAAAGAGGCTAGAAGACTTTCATTTGGAAAATTTGAAAGGTAGCATTCTTTTTTACTCCTACAGAGGGATATGTACAATGGCCAGGACCTAGCAATACTTTAAACTTTTCACTCATTTTCTGTAGATAAATGTACTATCAAAGGTGGTCAATTCATGAGTCAAGCTCGTCCCATCAACCAACGACACTGAATTTAGGGAAGGTCTCTTCACCTGACATTGCCCAGATGGTGATTTCATTTAATGTGAATTTTCTTGGAGCTAAATTCTTTTATAAATCAATTGACATATTTCTTAATATAGGTGAGAAAATGTGTCGTTAAATCTAAATGTGTTATTTAATATAAAAACACACAAATTAATAATTACTTATTTACTGAATATTTAATGTATAAAGATGTGTAAGACAATGTGAGTTTTATCCTAATAGAGGAAACACAGAAACAAACATATAAAAAAACCATAATGTAATATTCTAAATACTACATTTGAGATGAGCTCAAGGTTTATTAGTAATTCAGAAGAAAGAAAATATTTAGTACTCAGTAGGCAGGAGAAGCACGAATAATTTATTTACTTGGTAATATGGGAGACTAGAAAAGACCTCTCTACCCTGAGATTGCTTTTATCTCTTAAAAAAAAAAAAAAAAAGGCAGTGTTTGAGATCTTAAAGTCTTAGACCATAAGTGACTATGACGAGCAGAGCTCCCTTGCTTCCAAAACATTTTTGAACTCCTAAGAATATAAGATTGTTTATTACTGCAGCATTGCTTAGCCCAAAGCGTCTCAAACTTTTGTGTATATAGGAATCATCTGGGGACTTTGTAAATATACAGACCTCAACTCAGTAAATCTGAGTAAAACTTCTACATTTCCAACCAGCTCCCAGGTGATTCTGATGCTGCAGATTCAAGAACCACATCTAGAGTAGCAATGGCTAGCCTAACTGGCCGTTACTGTGACAGTAATGGCATTGTATTCCAGTATTTCCACTCTATGTTTAGGGCTGATTTCCCAGATGTCATCACTGAATTGCATTGATGTTTGAACTACAGGTAGCATTCTCCAAGTGTGTAACAAAATCACATCATAATCAATAAAATCATAACCAACAGTCAAAAAGAGAAATCAGAAAAATTACAAGAATAAAATAGAATTAAGCAGAATATAAAGTTATCAGGTTGCATACAGGCAATAAGAGTAAATATTGTTTTAGGAAAATTCACAAGCTATATATTCTTGAGTGCTTTGTAAAATATAGGACAGTTGAAATGTTTTAAATCCAATGATTTATTAATTAATATCCAAAAATGGTTAGAAATGTTAAAATAATCCTTGGGTAATTGTTCTTGGGCACACGGCTGAACACATTCCATAACCTTCCTTGCAGTCAGGTATGGCAATGTGATAAGGTTTTGGCCACTGGGCTGGGTCATGAACTGTTATATGATATTTTTATTCTTGATTCACTGATACTTCCACAAGAGATCTTTCAGTCCTTTGCTTCTCTTCCAATTGTAGGATAAAACCTAGGTGATTTTGGAAGACACATTTTGATAATGACAGAGTCCCTGCAAACCTGAATCTCACCAACATGGAGACACTTGGAGCTTTACACTGGAGCAAAACATAAGCTATTACTGGGGGCCTGCTTGGTACAGCAATTAAAGTAGCTTAAACAACTCATAAAAACATACTGAAATACAAATCTGTAATGGTATAACTACTCTCAGCTCTATGAACGTTTCTCATTGTTTTGGCATAAAAAAACAAAGTACTTACCCTAGATGACAATAGACTGAGTGACGTGGCCTCTAGCTAGGGCACAGACCTCATTTTATACCTCTCCAAATTCTCCTCAGCTGGATTCCAGTCACACTAACTGCCTTGCTATTCGTTAATGGACTCCCTTCCAAGGACTTTTGCACATTACCTTTTATCTGCCTGGAAAACTATTTCACCAAATATTTGCATTATACCTCTACATGTTTACAGCCCAGATGTTTCTCACATGCTATGAATGCTTCTCTAATAAATTTTTTCTTATTTTTAGAAAATGTAGAGCCCTTTTTGTAGATAACGTGCCTTCATCATTGACTTTGGTGGTGTGTAGTTATACTGCAATCTGGATGTGGAAATATTTATTTATTTTGATTGGTTGGTATCTACGAGAATTCTTGAACCTACATGTTTATGTGTATCACCAATTGTGGTAAATAATCACCAAATATCTCTTCAAGTGCTGTGCCTTTCCTTTCTCTCATCTGGAAACCCAATTTGAATTGTCATATATTTTAATTCTACCATTTAGAATTTGTTGTTTTTCTTTAGTATTTAAAGTTGCATTTCTCTTTTCTGCATTCAGAATTAGCTTTTTTCTATATATACTGGTTTACTAATTGTTTTTGACTTTGTCAGACTTCCTCTTTAATACTTCAACTGAGTTCCTGAATTCTATTATAGTTTGTCTTCATTTCTAGAAGGTTAATTTGTTTTTTTCCAAGTCTGTAGACTTTTTGAAATCATTTATTTCTTATACATATTTTGATGTACTCTCTTATTTATTTGGACATATCAAACATTTAATATTTTCTTTCACAAAATTTTAATATCTACACAAGTCTGATTCTGCCATTATGTTTTGATGACTCTTAGTCACATTGGCTAGTTTGCTTGAGTGTTTTGTGATTTTGGATAGCAAGCTCAAAACCTATTAAATTATCTGTGCAAAATATTTTAGCCCAATTAAAAAGTATTAGATGGGCCGGGCACGGTGGCTCACACCTGTAATCCCAGCAACCTGGGAGGCCGAGGTGGGTGGACCACGAGGTCAGGAGATCGAGACCATCCTGGCTAACATGGTGAAACCCCGTCTCTACTAAAAATACAAAAAATTAGCTGGGCATGGTGGCAGGCGCCTGTAGTCCCAGCTACTCCGGAGGCTGAGGCAGGAGAATGACATGAACCTGGGAGGCGGAGGTTGCAGTGAGCTGAGATCGCACCACTGCACTCCAGCCTGGGTGACAGAGTGAGACTCTGTCACACACACACACACACACACACACACACACACACACACACACACAGATGTATATTAGATGTACATCTTTGGGGGTACATAAAATGAATGAATGCATTAATATAATCAAATTAGGATACTTGGGATACTCATCACTTTTCTTTATGCTAGGAATATTTGAATTATTTTCTTCTAGATATTTTGAAATGTGCAATAGATTAATGTTAACTGTAGTCACCCTAGTGATACAGAGAACAGCAAGTATTATTTATCCTAACTTTATATTTCTACCCATTGATTAAATTCTCTTCATTCTCCCCTCCTACCTCCACCTCCTGTCATCTAGTACCTACCAATCTACTCTCTATGTTAATGAGAGTCATGTCTTTAGCATCTACATATGAGTGAAAACATGTGACTTTTTTCTTCTGTTCTTGGTTTATTTTGCTTAACCTAATGACCTCATTCCATCCATCCATCATCACCCCATGATTAAATGACATCATTTCAATTTTTGCAGCTGGGTAAGAATGTGTGTGTGTGTGTGTGTGTGTGTGTGTGTATCACAAGCTTGTCCAACCCAAAGCCCACAGGCCAAGGATGGTTTTGAATGCAGCTCAACACAAATTTGAGCTTTCTTAAAATACCATGATTTTTTTTCAAGATTTTTTAGCTCATCATCTATTGTTAGTCTCAGTGTATATTACATGTGGCCCAAGACAATTTTTCTTCCAATGTGGCCCATGAAAGCCAAAAGATTGGACTCCTCTGGTATATCACATATATGTATCTGTGTGTGTGTAGAAATGTGGAATACATACGTGTGTGTGTGTATGCATATATAAGTATTAGTTCATTCTCACACTGCTGATAAAGACATACTCAAGACTATTTATAAAGGAAAGAGGTTTAATCAACTCACAGTTCAGCATGGATAGGGAGGCTTCAGCAAACTTATAATCATAGTGGAAGGGGAAGTAAACATGCCCTTTTTCACATGGTGGCAGGAAGGAGAAGTGCCAAGCCAAAGGGGAAAAAGCCCCTTATGAAACCATCAGAACTCACGAGAACTCCTTCACTATCACAAGAACAGCTGAAGGTGATTGACCTCATGACTAAATTACCTCACAACAGGTCCCTCCACAACACATGGGGATTATATGACACATACAATTCAAGGTGGCATTTGGGTGGGGACACAGAGTCAAATCATATCACTTCACCCAGCTCCTCCCAAATCTCACATCCTCACATTTCAAAACACAGTAATGCTCTCCCAACAGCCCCCCAACAGTCCCCCAAAGTCTTAACTGATTTCAGCATTAACTCAAAATTCCAAATTAACTCAAAAGTCCAAGTCTAAAGTCTCATCTGAGACAAGGCAAGTCCCTTTGCCTATCAGCCTGTAAAATCTAAAGGAAGTTAGTTACTTCCTTGGTACAACGGGGATACAGGCATTGGGGAGATACACCTATTCCAAATGGGGGACATTGGCCAAAACAAAGGGGCTACAGGCCCCATGCAAGACTGAAATCCAATAGGGTACTCACCAACCCTAAAGTTACAAAACGATCTCCTTTGACTCTAAATCTCACAGCCAGGGCATGCTGATGCAAGAGGTGGGTTCCCAAGGTCTTGGGCAGCTCTGCTCCTGTGCCTTTACAGGGTACAGCCTCCAATCAGCTGCTTTCATGGGCTGGCATTGAGAGTCTGTGGCTTTTTCAGGTGCACAGTGCAAGCTGTCAATCGATCTATTGTTCTAGGGCCTGGAGGAGTGGCTCCCTTCTCATAGCTCCACTAGGCAGTGCCCCAGTGGGGACTCTGTATGGGGGCTCCAACTGCACATTTCATTTCTGCACTGCCCTAGCAGATGTTCTCCACGAAGGCTCTGCCCCTGCAGCAAACTTCTGCTTGGGCCTCTGAAATCTAGTGGAGGTTCTCAAACATCAATTCTTGACTTCTGTGCACCTGCAAGCCCAACACTGCATGTAAGCCACCAAAGCTTAGGACTTGCACCCTCTGAAGCAACATTCTGAGTGATATGTTGGCCCCTTTAAGCCACCTCTGGAGCTGGAGCAGCTGGTATGAAGAGCACCATGTCCCAAGGCTGCATAAAGCAGAGGGATCCTGGGCCCGGCCCATGAAACCATTTTTTCCTTCCTATACCTCCAGACCTGTGATGGGAGGGGCTGCTGTGCTGTGGTGTGAGGGACCTGTGATGAGAGGGGATGCACAGGTGATTAACATTCCGCTCCACATCACCTATGCAAATTTCTGCAGCTGGTGTGCATTTCTCCCCAGAATATAAAGTTTTATTTTTTATTACATCATCAAGCTGCAAGTTTTCCAAAATTTTATGCTCTACTGCATCTTGAACACTTTGCCGCTTAGAAATTTCTTCTGCCAGGCAGGCCACTACAGGCCTGTAATCCTAGCACTTTGGGACACCGAGGCAGGCAGATCACTTGAGGTAAAGAGTTTCGAGACCAGCCTGGCCAGAGTGGTGAAACTCTGTCTCTAGAAAAAAATAGAAAAATCAGCTGGGCAGGGTGGCTTGCACCTGTGGTCCCAGCTTCTTGGGAGGCTGAGGCAGGAGAATCACTTGAACCTGGGAGGCGGAGGTGCAGTGAGCCAAGATTGCACCACTGCACTCCAACCTGGGTGACAGAGTCAGACTGTCTAAAAAGAAAAAAAAAAAAAAGAATTTTTTTCTGCCAGATACCCTAAATCATCTCTCTCAAGCTCAAAGTTCCACAGATCTCTAGGGCAGGAGCAAAATACCACCACTGTCTTTGCGAAAGCATTAACAAGAGTTACCTTTGCTCCACTTCCCAACAAGTTCCTCATTTCCATCTGAGACCACCTCAGCCTGAACTTTATTGTCCATATCACTATCAGCATTTTGGTCAAAGCTTTTAACAAGTCTCCAGGAAGTTCCAAACATTCCCACATCTTCCTATCTTCTGAGCCCTCCAAGTCTCTAGGAAGTTCCAAACTTTCCCACATTTTCCTGTCTTCTGAGCCCTCCAAACTGTTCCAACCTCTGCCTGTTACTCAGTTCCAAAGTCACTTCCACATTTTTGGGTATCTTTACAGCAGCACCCCACTACCTGGTACCAATTTACTGTATTAGTCCATTCTTACACTGCTAATAAAGACATATCTGAGACTGTGTAATTTTTATAGGAAAGAGGTTTAACTGACTCACCCAGTTCATCATGGCTGCGGAGGCCTCAGGAAACTTACAATCATGGTGGAAAGGGAAGCAAACATGTCCTTCTTCACATGGTGGGAGCAAGGAAAAGTGTCAAGCAAAACAGGGAAAATAACCTCATGAAACCATCAGTCAGGGATCCGTCCTGCAGACCCTGACCCAACCACAGATGAATAATGTACACTGACACAGATATTCTGCCTGTCAGTCCGGCTAAGAGTTCAGGCCCCTGACAGACACCAAGGAAGGTGCTGTAAAGAGTAGCAGTTGAGGCCCTGACTAGCTGAACCTGCAGGCATTTATTCAGCACACTTTAAATGACAAAGGCTTTGAGTCAGCACACCTGTGGGTAACTAATTTGGTTGCCCTTCACCTGAGAGAGCCATCCTGCCCATGAATGATCAAAGGTTAGTCTTAGGGCCACATGAGTAAGCAAGCTATTTAGATAAATTCCCTTACATTCCTTTGTATCTGCCTTAAACTGTTTACTCAAGTTACAGATAAGGCTGCCTTCAGCCAGATCTATTACTGGAGCTTATGTAAACCCTCTGGCCTTCCAAGAAGGTTTGTGTCTATTTCTATAACTGTCTTTAAAATGTTTCCCACCAGACTGACTGAACTCCCACACATCAGATCTCATGCGATCTCACTCACTATCACAAGAACAGCATGAGGGTAACCAGCCGCATGATTAAATTACCTCCCACCAGGTCCTTCCCATGACATGTGGGAATTATGGAAACTACAATTCAAGGTGAGATTTAGGTGGGGACAAAGAGCCAATTCATATCAGTATGTAATTGTGGAATATGTATATGAAGGAATATAAATATTTCATAGATACGTATGAATAAATGTGATATGTATATGTACACAAACAAATACATAGATCACTTTTTTATTTATTCATCTATTCATGGGCATTTAGGTTGATTTCATATTTTTGCTACTGTGAATAAAGTTGAAATACACATAGGAGGACAGATATCTCTTTAATATTGATTTTATTTTGAATAGATCCAGCAATGGGATTGCCGATCTTATGGCAGTTCTATTTTTAGTTTTTTGAAGACCTTCTGTACTGTTTTCCATAGTGGCTGTACTAATTTAGATATCTTCTAAGAGTGTATGAGAATTTCCCTTTCTCCGCATCCTTACCAGTATTCATTAATTTGTTTGTATTTTGGATAAAACCTACTCTAACTAGGATGAAATAATATCTTACTGTTATTTTGATTTGCATTTTTCAAATTATTGATGATGTTGAGTATTTCTTTCATATATCTGTTGACCACTTATATGGGAAATGTCTATTCACATTTTTTGCCATTTTAATCAGACTATATTTTGCTATTAAGTTGTATGAGCTTCTTATATATTCCCCTTATTAATCCCTTGTCAGATAGATATGTTGAAACTATTTTCTCCAATTCCGTGAATAGCCGTTTCACTTTCTTAATTGTTTCCTTTGTTTTGCAGCAACTTTTTATTTTGATGTGACCATATTTGTCTATTTTTGCTTTTGTGTCTGTGTTTTGAGGTTCTAAAAATAATTATTTCCCAAAATCAATGTCCTGGAATGTCCCCAATGTTCTCTTCTAGTAGCTACATAGTTTCAAGTCTTATACTTCAGTATATAATCCATTTTTATTTGATTTTTGTATATCGTGAGACATAGGGGTCTGCTGCTGTAGTAATTCAGTTTTCATAGTACTATTTATTCAAGAGTGTGCCCCTTGCCCAACATATGTTCATGGCACTTTTGTCAAAAATGAGTTGACTACAAATGTGTGAATTTATATCTTGGTTCTCTATTCTGTTACATTAACTTATATGTCCATTTTTATGCCAGGGCCACACTGATTTGGTTACTATAGCTTTGTAGTATATTTTGAAGTCAGGTAATGTGACGTTTCCAGTTCTATTTGTTTGGTTCCGGATTGCTTTTGCTGTTCCAGGTCTTTAGTGGTTCCATAAAAATTTTAGAATTTTTTTCAATTTTTCTGAAAAATGTTATTAGTATTTTGATAGATATTGCATTAAATCTACAAATTGTTTTGGTAGTATTGTCAATTCCATGATATTAATTTTTCCAATCCACGAGCATGAATCACTTTTTTCCCCTGTCTTTTCAAGTGTGTTTTGTAATTTTATTTTTATAGATGTTTTACATTTTGGTTAAATTTATTTTAGGGTATTTTATATTCCCTGTAGCTTTTATAAATGGGATTGCTTTCTTGATTTTTTTTTTTCTTTTTTGTGGGGAGGATCACTGGCTATTGGTGTATATAAATGCTACTGATTGTTGTATGTTAGGTTTGTGTCCTGTCACTTTACTGAACTCATTTCAGTTCTCACCATTTTTTGGTGGAGTCTTTATGCTTTTCTAAACATAAGATTATGTCATCTCTAAACAAAACTAATTTGACTTCTTTGCAATTTGCATGCCTTTTATTTATTTCTCTTTCCTCATTGCTCTGGCCACAACATCCAGTACTTTGTTGAATTAAAGTGATAAAACTGGGCATCCCGTCTCATTCCAGATTGTAGAGAAAATTATTTTAATTTTTGCTCATTCAGTATTATATTTGGTGTGAGTCTGACATAGGCAGTCTTTATTATTTTGCTGTATGTTTATTCTATATTCAGATTATAGAGGATTTTTGTCATAAAGAGATGTTAAATTTTATTAAATACTTATTTCATCATCTATTAACATGATCATATGGTTTTTGTTCCATATATTTGTTCATATATTTGGTTCTCCATTTTGTTTTGTTCTGTTAGTGTCATATATCACTTTGATTTATTTACATTGAACCATTCTTGCATCCCAGGGATAAACTCCACTTCATCATGGTAAATGATCTTTTGATCTTTTTAACATGTGTTGAGTTCAGTTTGAGGATCATTTGTTGAGGATTTTTGCATCTATGTTCATTAGGGACATTGGCTGTAGTTTTTGTGTATATGTTATATCCTTATCTGATTTTGGTACCAGGGCAATGTGGGCCTCACAGGATAGATTTGACAGTGCTCTCACCTCCTGATTTTTTTTAAGAATTAGAGAAGAATTGGTATCAGTTCTTTAAATGTTTGGTAGAATTTAGCAGTAAAACCCTCAGGTCTTAGAATTTTCTTTGACAGGAGTGTATGTGTCCAGAAATTTATCCGCTCCTTCTAGGTTTTCCAATTTGTTGTCATACTGTTAATTATAGTCTCCAGTGATTCTTTGTACTTCTCAGTTGTTATGTCTGTTCTCTCATTTCTGATTTTATTTATTTGAGTTTTCCCTTTTTTTCTTAGTCTAGCTTTCATTTTCTTTTTTTTTTTGAGACGGAGTCTTGCTCTGTCGCCCAGCCCAGGCTGGAGTGCAGTGGCGCGATATCGGCTCACTGCAAGCTCCGCCTCCCGGGTTCACGCCATTCTCCTGCCTCAGCCTCCCGAGTAGCTGGGACTACAGGCGCCCACAACCGCGCCCGGCTAATTTTTTGTAATTTTTAGTAGAGACGGGGTTTCACCGTGGTCTCGATCTCCTGACCTTGTGATCCGCCCGCCTCGGCCTCCCAAAGTGCTGGGATTACAGGCGTGAGCCACCGCGCCCGGCAGCTTTCATTTTCATTGTATGTGTGTCCTTAAAGCTAAAGTAGGTCTCTTTTAGTCAGCATATAGTTGGATGTTTTAAAAAAGAATTCATTCTCCTCTTGTATGTCTTTTGATTGGAGAAGTTAGTAAATATATATTTGAAGTAATTGTTAGTATATTTAAAGTAATTAAAGTAAAAGTAACTATTATTAAGACTACTGCCATTTGACTAATTCTTTTTTTTTTTTTTTTGAAACGGAGTCTCGCTCTGTCGCCCAGGCTGGAGTGCAGTGGCTGGATCTCAGCTCACTGCAAGCTCTGCCTCTCGGGTTTACGCCATTCTCCTGCCTGAGCCTCCCAAGTAGCTAGGACTACAGGCACCCGCCACCTCGCCCAGCTAGTTTTTTTGTATTTTTTAGTAGAGACAGGGTTTCACCATGTTAGCCAGGATGGTCTCGATCTCCTGACCTCGTGATCCATCCATCTCGGCCTCCCAAAGTGCTGGGATTACAGGCTTTAGCCACCGCACCCAGCCTTGACTAATTCTTTTACATCTATATTGTAGTCCCTTTTTTTCTTTCTCATTTACTATCTTGCTTTGTAATTGGATGGTCTTTCATAGCGATATGCTTTGGATTTTTGTTATTTGTTTGTCTTTTATTATTACTAGTTTTTTTGAGAGAGAGTCTCGTTCAGTCTCCCACACATGAGTATGCTGCAGCATCTACCTCCCAGGTTCATGAGATTCTCATGCCTCAGCCTCCAGAGTAACTGGAACTACAGGCATGTGCCATCACGCCTAGCTAATTTTTTGTATTTTTAGTAGAGATGGGGTTTTGGCATCTTGCCCAGGCTGGTTTCAAATTCCTGAGCTCAAGCAATCCATCGGCCTTGGCCTCTCAAAGTGCTAGGATTACACATGTGAGCCACCATGCTGGGCCAGTTTTTCATAGTAAGATGCTTTGATTCATTACTCTTTATCTTTTGTTTGTCTACTGTAGGTTTTTTTCTTTGGAATTATCTTGGGGCCATATGCAATATTTTACAGATATAACAGTTTATTGTAAACTCATTAACACTTAAATTCAATTATATAAAAAATTATATTATTTAAGTTAACCCCCTCCACAATTGGTTTTTGAAGTAATATTGAGTATTCATATAAAGATTTTTGTAGTTATAGCTATGTTTATTTTTTCTTTTAACCTTTTATACTAGAGTTATAAATTGTTTGTACACCATGATTACCATATTGGAGTATTCCAAATTTGATTATATACTAGCTTTTACCAGTAAGTTTCAGTTTCATATATTTTCATGTTATTAATTAGCATCCTTTAAACCATTTTTTTTTTTTTTGGTTACCAGTTGTTGTTATTGTTTTCTTTTAGCACTTTTAACATATTGTCCTATTCTCTCGTGGTCTGCAAGGTTTCTGCTGACAAATCTCCTAATAGCCTATTTAGATTTACCCCATATGTGGCAAGTTCTTTTTTCTCTTGTTGCATTCGAAAACCTTCTATTTCTTCTGATTTTTGCAGTTTGATGATAGTGTGAAACAGTAAAATCCTCTTCAGTTTCAAACTTTTTGAGAACCTTTGATCCACTTCTTCCAAGATGTTGATATCTTTCCTGGGATTTGAGTAGTTTTCTACCATTATTTCTTTAAATATGCTTTCTATCTCTTTCTCTCTTCTCTTTCTGATACCTCCAAGTCCATATATTATTTTTCATAATATAATATCCTCAATCCTGCAATCTTTCTTCATCCATTCTTTTTTCTCCTCTGAATGGATAATTTTAAGTGACCTATCTTTGAGTTCATAAATACTTTTGTTCTGTTTTATCAAGTCTGCTTTTGAAGCTCTCTATTGCAATTTTTGTTTCATTTATTGTATTATTCAATTTTAACATTCTGCTTCGTTCTACTTTTTATGATTTATCTATGATGAACTTCTCAATTGTTTGTATACTATTTTCCTGATTTCAATGAGTTGTCTATGTTCTCAGGCAGCTCACTGAACTTTCTTAAGGCAATTATTTCAATTTTTGGTCAGGAAATTGGTAAATTTCCATTTTTGGGAGATCAGTTACTAAAAAAAAATTGTGTTCCTTTGCTTTTCTCATGTTTTCTTCATCATTTGGGGGGATTTTTTTCTTTTTTTATTTTCTTTTAATTTTATTTGTATGTGTGTTGTTTGAAGTCTTACATTAGCATCTTTACATTTGAAGAAAGAGTCATCTTCTCCAGTCTTTACAGACCGACTTACTCAATGCATCAATTCTTGGATTTTTTTTTTTTTTTTTTTTTTGCTCTAATTGTGTGCTGGAAAATTTTCACTGAATTCCCAGACTCGCATATAAATACTCTTACCCATGGGTGGTTGGCAAAATTGATGCACAATGAGCAGATGATCATAGAAAATTTTATTTCTGCCATCTGACTGAGGTCACTACGATTAAAAAATTATTATATAGTAATTATAACATTCTTACCATTTTCAGTTGAAATGCTTCTTACTCAAAACTCCTTTATTTTAGAAGTATCTTGGCATGGTAGAAGGTGCGGCAGCATGTTGTTTATTTTTCTATAAACGTCTTATGGTGAAATATATAACAATAATTCATAGAAATGGTGTTTATTGTGATTAATGATATAATCATATATACTGTTTTACCATCCAACAAATCATTTGGTAATTTACATTTATCTTAAACCATTTTATTTCAATCAGCCAAGTTTACTTGCTGTATTAGTTCATTTTCAGCTGCAGATAAAGATATATCCAAGACTGGGCAATTTACAAAAGAAAGAGGTTTTGTGAACTTACAGTTTCACGTGGCTGAGGAGGCCTCACAATCATGGGGGAATGCAAGAAGGAGGAAGTCACATCTTACGTGGATGGAAGCAGGCAAAGAGAGCTTCTGCAGAGAAACTCCCCTTTTTAAAACCATCAGATCTCGTGAGACTTACTCACTATCACAAGAACAGCAAGGGAAAAACTCACCCCCATGATTCAGTTACTTTCCGCTTGATTGCTCCCATGACACATAGGAATGGGATTCAAGATGAGATTTAGTTGGGGACACAGCCAAACCATATCACTTGCTTTTTCAAGAAAAGAGAGAATAAAATTCTTAGATATCACTGGAGTCAAAATAATGGCATAAAACCTGTGGATATTTATGTCTTATATTACT
Organism: Macaca fascicularis; assembly: GCF_037993035.2. Classification (NCBI taxonomy): domain Eukaryota; kingdom Metazoa; phylum Chordata; class Mammalia; order Primates; family Cercopithecidae; genus Macaca; species Macaca fascicularis. The sequence continues at coordinate 53,584,936 of NC_088390.1, forward strand.
AGATATTTTCTATGTAGGACTTTAGAAAACAGGTTTTTGTCAGTGTTTCTTGTACAACCCTCTCTGATTATATATTTGTGCTTCTATTCATAAAATGCAATTAAAAGAAGTTTTTAAAAATTTTTAAAGAAATTATCTTCAGTATATCTGTATGTTTTTCTACATGTTTTTGTTAAACTATCTATTACATGCTGAATAATATCCTTGAATAAATCAGTATTAAAGGAGTCAGGAATATGCACCTAATTTTTTCTAAACATATAAAAGCAAAGATCGTTTGTTTTTCTAGGTTTGTAAGTCAAAGATTAGGCAGTTTCACTGTTTAATTTGGCAAGTTGAACATCTGGCTTTAGGACATTTCAATATATCTACTGAAGTAAATTAGTCAAGGATGCTAGGATTACTACTTCATCTAGTTACTATAATAGCATCTTGCTGCCTTCAAAAAATGCATTACTGTGTCCTCAGGAATACATATCTGGACAGATGTGGGGAGAATGTCTCATTGCAGTAGCTATAGACCTAATTGAGCTGAAGGATTTCCAACTTTCATTTACCCTTGTTCATATATGGAAAGAAGTATGTTCCACTAAATAACTGATATTTGAGGATTTTATTATCTTCATTTGGGAAGAACATAACATTATTTTCCCTCCACAATGTAGTTTAAAGTAAACAACAAAAGCCATTTGAATGAAAACATCACAGAGCTCTTCTATATTTTTGGTTTTAGTGGACAGATTCAATTTTATATTATGATCTTCCTTGCCTTTCAGAACCGCATTATTTCCAAGTCTTAGTGGTTGAAAGGAATCCAGCTTTCTGCTTCATTTTTGATACTTTCCCAAATGTAATCTCAGAAATGTTTTCACTTTATAGATGACAAAATAGAAATCTAAATTGATTCATTGATTCTTTCAACAAATACTTATTTAGTGCTTAATGTTTGCCAGTACTGCCACTAGGTCTACAGCATTGAGAATAAAACATCCATCTGTTTACAGGGAATTTTCATTCCTGGGAAGCAGAGGTTTCAGTGAGCTGAAAATGCACCGTTGCACTCCAGCCTGGAAACAGAGCAAGACTCTGTCTCAACAACCACAACAACAACAACAACGAAGAAGAAGAAGAAATACACAAGAAAGGCTACTTTGAACAGGGGATGTTTGAGCTCCAATCAGAAAGACCAATAGAAATCAGTAAATAGAGGAAAAGCTTGAGAATTTACAAACAGACTGGATTTGCCATTAAAGAGATAGAGGATACAGCAAAAAATAAAATAAAATAAAACAAGCAACAACATAAAATAAAAAAGCTAAGATGTAAACAGGCATAAGTAGTGGTTTTTGCCTACATTTTTCTACTCTCCATCTCAATACATCCTTGTTGCAAAAGCTTAAAAAGATGAATGGAAAAGGCCCTACTTTAAGCCCTCCATACCTCTACTTTTTCCCCAAATTAACTGCTACTAATAGAATTTTTTGAGCATTTGTCAAAAAATTTTCTGCGAATGTGTACACACACACAAACACATACACACACTTCTAAATGTTTTCAACAAACTGGATCAAATTCTATATTTTGTTCTGGAATTTTCCTTTTTCTGCTAAAGTGCCCTTAAGGCTTAGTGACTAATGTATATCAGGAGATCTTAGCCTATACTAGTCCTCTTAATAATTACATAATATTTTACAGTCTGAGTATATTATTAAACTTAAATATCCTTCTACTGATTAGTATTCAAGTGGTTTCCAATGTTAACTATTTAAAGTTATGCTGCAATTGATATTCCTGAATGTATATCTTTATTCCCATTTGCAAGCATTCCTTAAGAATAGAGTAATCGACATAGGATTTTTGAATTAGCGTACGTGTAAAATTTTGATTTGGGTATAGATATTGTCAGTTTTTTTTTTCAGTAAAAACCCACAATTTTAATATTTAACTATCTTGGGGAAAAAATGTCAGTCTCTCCACAGCCTTTCCATGACTGTTATCAATTATATATGTTTGACCCAATTGAAAGCTAACACATAGTAAATCGTTTTTATTAGCATTCTCCCAGTACAGTTGAGCCTCTTTTTGTGCATTGATGATTTATATATATATATATATATATATATATATATAGTCCTCTGTTAATTATGCATTTGTTTTATTTTTTATTTATTCATTTGAAAATAAGATTTTTATTTATTTATTTATAAAAAAACTAAAACTATATGGCACTTTATATCAGTCTGCTATTAACAAGAATGTACGGTTTACATGTACAAGTATCTAAACTTAAACATTTACTGATTTTTCTTGCTCACAATTATATCTTATGGCTTTACCTTTCCTCTTTATTGTGGAATCATAATGTATCTTTTGAAAGTGTACCTCAAATAATTCCTCCAGAAATGTGTCTGTGGTCATAAACCTCAGTCTTTACATGTGAATATATAATTTTACTCTCCCTTTTGAATGGCATTATTGCCTAGTATAGAATTCTATGCTTAAAAGCATTTTTCCGTAGAACTTAGCAAATATTTTTTCCACTGTTTTCCAGTATTTGATGTTATTTTGTTGTTCATTCTTTTGTAGATAACTTGGGTTGTTTTTCTTTCTGGATATGTTTTGGGTGCCGTTACTGTTGGCATAATGAAATTTTATCACAATGTATATAACTAGATGTTTAGAAACTAGTTTAGAAGTAGATATTTTTATTTAAGTCTGTGGTCATTATTTGGGCTCTTATGGTATGAACACTCATGTGTTTCTTCAGCTATCTGAAGTCTTTTATTAAGTATTTGATTTTTATTTACCCTATTTTTTATACTGTCTTCTTTAACAAATTCTATAAGATCCTGGAGGATACACTCTCTCAAAATTACCTTTGAACTTTATTCTCATATCTTACATGGTTTCGATTTTTTTGTGATCAATGCTTGGTCTTGGCTTGATTATTTAGCAGACAAATTTGTGGTTTAAAATAGTTTCTTTCATGTTATTCATTCCCGATTTTTTAAATTTTTATTTCAAATGTAAGGGGTACATGTGCAGGTTTATTACCTAGATATATTGTGTGATGCTGAGGTTTGGAGTACAAATAATCCCATCACCAGGGTACTGAGTATAGTACCCAATAGGTAGGTTCTCAATCTTTGCACTTCCCTTTCTACTCTAGTAGTCCCCAGTTTCCATTGTTGCCATCTTTATGTTCATGAGTATCCAATATTAGCTCCCACTTACAAGTGAGAATATTTAGAATCTTGGTTTTATTTTCCTGCATTAATTCACTTAAAAGTGATGGCCTCCAGGTACATCCATGCATACATGTTGCTGCAAAGGATATTACTTCATATGTTTTTTTTTTTTTTCTGAGACGGAGTCTTGCTCGTCGCCAAAGCTGGGGTGCAGTGGCATGATCTTGGCTCACTGCAAGCTCCACCTCCGGGGTTCACGCCATTCTCCTGCCTCAGCCTCCCGAGTAGCTGGGACTACAGGCGCCCGCCACCCGGCTAATTTTTTGTATTTTTTTAGTAGAGATGGGATTTCACTGTGTTAGCCAGGATGGTCTCGATCTTCTGACCTGATGATCCGCCCGCCTCAGCCTCCCAAAGTGCTGGGATTACAGTCATGAGCCACCGCGCTATGTCTATTTGGGCTCCTTTTTGGTTCCATATGAATTTTTAAACAGATTTTTTTCTGTTAATAGTTCTGTGGAAATTGATGTTGGTGTTGTGAGAGGAATAGGCTTGAATTTGTAGATTACTATCAGCTGTATGTCAATTTTAACAACATTGATTCTTCTAATCTGTGAACACACAATGTTTTTCTAATTGTTTGTATTATCTATGATTTATTTTAGCAGTGTTTTTTTGTTTTACATGTAGAAATCATTCAGTTCTTGGATTAGCTGTATTCCTAGGTGTTAAAGAGGAGGAAGGGGAGAAGGAATGGAATAGAGGATGCTCTCTGGCAACCCAGGTTTATTGAGGAAAGACCTGCAGAAGGGGACACCAGCCAGCACCAGAGCTCACCCGTTCTTACCAATGGAATAGTTATAGGCACAGGGAGGAGAGTCCTGGCATTGTTACACAAAGGGTTGGGGCAGTGTGGTTAGCTGCTAAGGAAGGAATTTTCTGTGGTCAAGCGGCTAGGCCTGGGATTTCTCCGACAGGATGTTTCTCATGGCCCGAGCCCTAGTGGAATTTTTCACTCTGACCAGGGTTTGCAAAATGATGAGGATTTACAAAATAGTGCAGCTTGAGGTAACGCTAGTTATTTGTTTTGTTTGTGTGGCTCTTGTGAATGGGATTGCATTTTTGATTTGGTTTTTAGCTTGGACATCGTTGGTGTATAGAAATGTTACTAATTTGTGTACAATGATTTGGTATCTTGAAACTTTACTGAAGTTTTTTTGTTTGTTTTTTTTTTTTTTAATTATTTTAATAAGTTCCAGGAGCCTGTTGGCAGGAAGTTTAGGGTTTTCTGGGTTTAGAACCATATCTGTGAAGAGAAATAGTTTGATGTCTTATTTTCCTATTTGGATGCCTTTCACGTCTTCCTCTTGCCTGAATGTTCTCACTAGCACTTCCAGTACTATGTTGAATAGTAGTGGTGAGAGTGGGCATCCTTGTCTAGTTCCAGTGTTCAAGGGGAATGCTTCCAGTTTTTGCATGATACGGTTTGGCTGTGTCACCATTGAAATCTCATCTTGGGCCGGGCGCGGTGGCTCAAGCTTGTAATCCCAGCACTTTGGGAGGCCGAGACGGGCGGATCACGAGGTCAGGAGATTGAGACCATCCTGGCTAACACGGTAAAACCCTGTCTCTACTAAAAAATACAAAAAATTAGCCGGGCGAGGTGGCGGGCGCCTGTAGTCCCAGCTACTCAGGAGGCTGAGGCAGGAGAATGGCGTAAACCCGGGAGGCGGAGCTTGCAGTGAGCCGAGATCGTGCCACCGCACTCCAGCCTGGGAGACAGAGCGAGACTCCGTCTCAAAAAAAAAAAAAAAGAAATCTCATCTTGAAATGTAGTTCCCATAATCCCCACGTGTCATGGGGTGGACCTGGTGGGAGGTAATTGAATAATGAGGACTGTTACCTCCATGCTGTTCTCACTATAGTGAGTGAATTCTCATGAAATCTGATGATTTGATAAAGGGCTTTTCCCCACTTCACTCTGCGTTTATCCTGGCTACTGCCATATGAAGAAGGATGTGTTTGTTTCTCTTCTGCCATGGTTGTAAGTTTCCTGAGGTCTTTTGACTTTGCTTCTGTAGCCCTGTGCACTTCTGTTGGCAAGTTTTATATCAGGCTGTAGTGTAAGATCTATCAGCCATTGGATGGCAGTTGTAATTAAGAGATGGCTGAAACCCACATGGCTGGGTATACACTTTATTCTTGTTTACTGAGAGAAGCTCTCTGTTGCCTCAGGCAGTGGGCTGATTTGTGGAATGCACAGTGGCTTTAGCTCCCTCCTCAGCCCCAGGGAAGCTGGGGTTATCCTGGCAAGAGCTAGATCAAGCAAATCTATCTACAGGTCCCCCATTGGCAGACATAAACACCAGCAGCTAAGAAGAATCCAGTGGGTGGCCATCAGGTGCCCAGATCATTGCCTGGGCATGCAGCTTAGAAACCTCCTTAGTCCCAGGTTCTCTGCACAGGGATAGGAGAGCAGCCTAAACTCCTTATCAGGAGAGTGAGCGTTCCAGATGCCTGGAGATCTACCTGCATGTGGAGCAATAAGGGTTCCCTGCTCCACACACACACACAGGAGGGGTGGAGTTACTCAGACTGCTGACCCAAGTCAGCTGGTGCTATGAATCCCTGGTCTGCCTGGGCATGAAGCGGATCAGATCCCTGATCTTCCTGGGCATGAAGCGGAGAAGGCCTTCCTGCACCAGAATCTCCACAAGAACTATGTGGCGTATCAGGCTCCTGATTCAGGCAAGTGGATGCTCCAAATGCCTGGAAATCTGCCTGGGGGTGGAGCAGAGAGGGCCCTGCTGTAGCAGGATCTCAGCAGTGAGGCTAGGGCACACTGTAGTGGCACACATAGACGGGTTATAGGTCACCGAGCTGGCCCTGGCTGCAAGTCTTCCAGCCCAGGAGAAATTGCCACTGTAGCAGCTCTCCTCCCACCCTACACTTGCAAAGAGCACAAATCCAGCATCTACTTCTGAGGTGCTTTCCACAGTTCCCACTGTGGAGGCCTCTACTCCACTCCAGAGTAGGTGCTCCAGTATTTGACCCAAGACTGAAATGCCTGAGCAGCCACAGTGCTGGGTTGCCAAAGAAGGACTGCCTTTGTATGTGCCCAAATTAAAAATGGCATCTTGCTCTTAGTCCCGCATCAGGGAAAATGTCTGCAAATTTTTCCTGGTGCCGTTCCCTCATAGCATCTTCAAGCCTCTTACCATATTAGCTCTAGGTCTTGGGAGAAACAAAGTGCTCTCCCTTGGCGTGGGTTGCTTGGATCCACAGTGGAAAGGTGAGTCACGGTGCGGGAATCTCTGCCCCTCTCAGATACTGGGGCTTCACTCACTTTTATCAGCTAGACAATGTCACAGGGGCTGTTTGCCAGCATTCTGCTTCCTGGGGTCTGGCATATACTTCCTAATTCCAGTGGATTCCTAATTTTCGTTTTGAATTCAACTTCACAGAGTTGCTTTTTATGCACTATCTTGCTATTTCCAAGTGGCTGAAGCATGCTGAAAACCTCTAACCCACCATCTTGGAGGAAAAAATGCTGGATTTGTTATTATCATTGTAGTTGTTTGTTGTCCTCAAATTTTTGATAATTATACATTTTGTAATATTTTTGTTCATAAATCCTATTTACCTCCATATTTTCTCTGTGACTTACAAAAGCTTATGACTTAAAAAGAACTTATGGTGATTTTAGAGGGAAAGGTAAATATTGTGTTGGTAGCTTTTCATCTAGATATCAAAAACTATACTCCCTTCTCACGGTCAGTAGATAGACTTCATCTCCAATGTCAACACCCATTCTATTTTAGCCTGGTGACAAACAGCACTCCTTAACACAATTGGTGGTGGCAGAAAAGGAAGGAGAATAGGCTTAGCTGTTGCATCTTAATATGTTAAAATAGGTAATCATTTTGATGAGTTAATTAGTGGAACATGAACTTTAAACTCCTGTGAATCATATCTTTTTGTTTGTTTGTTTGTTTTTTGTTTGAGTTGGAGTTTCTCTCTGTCGCCCAGGCTGGAGTGCAGTGGCGCGATCTCAGCTCACTGCAACCTCCGTCTCCCGGTGTCAACCATATCTTTAGTCACTCATTCACAGTTGTTATTTTTTTTTTGGCTTATTTTATTCATACATCTGATCCTGTTTGATTTCTGTTGTTCAAAGACTCCTTAATATTTCTGATCCATTGATGTAATTATTCCTACTTCTTCTAGAATTTTATAGTTTTTTTAACTGGCTTCTTACTGAAGTTCAGAAATGAGAGCATATAGACATAAAAGCTCACTTTATTATAGGATCCATTTTTCCTCAAAGGATCATTTTACTGAATAAAAGCATACACACAGAAATGTATGTCATAGGTAAACATAATAAATATTAATAACATGAAACTGCTTGGTCAGCAACACCTCAATTAAAAGTGGAACATTAACAGTATTTCAGAAGTCTCCCTGTGCCTTTTCTCATTGATTATCCTTCTCAATGTAAATAGTCTCCTGACTTATGACAGAAAAGTTCTGATATATGTGACTTTTGTATAAATGAAATCATCTACTATAAAATGTTCTATTTTCTTGGCGTCTTTTGCTCAACACTATGCTGTGAGATTAATTTATGCTGTTTGTTGTATCAATAATTAATTCTCATTGCAAAATATACATTTATTCATAAACACATATAATCCATAAACATATTGCATGTTGAAGTCCTATACTTTATTTTTAATGGCCATTTGGATTTATCCTGTTTGGACTTATATCATTAATACAATCATGCACATCCTTGTACATGTCTTCATAGAGAATGTACATTTGTTTCTCTTAGTTATATATATGAGTGAATTTGCTTCTGTGTAATCTTATGTTCAGCTTTAGTAAGCACTCCCAGTCTTCTAAAATATCTACCACACGTTAAATCACTTCATCAATATATGAAATTGCAAATATTCTATATCCTTGCTACTACCTAGTATTTTCTATCTTATTTTAAAATTTATCCATTTTTTTCTGAAGAAGTAGTGGCATTGAATTGTTTTTAGCTTTTTACATGTAATGCAATTTGTCTTAAATAAATACGATGGCACCACCAGTAAGATTTATCTTACACTCAAAACAAAATGGTAACCCTATCATTGTTTTGTTTTTCTTGATAATTAATATAGGTGAACATTTTTGTGTTTGTTCTCTTTAGATATTGTCTTTTTTTAAAGTATCACATACATTTTTTATGCATTTGATCTTTTTATTTTAAATGATTATGAATACATAGTTGTGTAAAAAAAAATAAATAAAATGAATAAATAAAAAACAAAGTATCATTTGGTTAATGATTATTTATCATACATATAAATATTATTCCATTAAGTCCTTTTATTAAAATTTTATTTATTGTGCCACAGTGGTTAGCAAATATTTTGCAAAAATTCAATTCAGGAAAAATATGTACTGTTGTTATAAAACACTCATCATGTAAAAAATTATACTTCTTCCATTACTGAAAAAATATTCACGAGCACATTTAAGTATTATTTTATCTGATTAAAGATGGGTTTTATTTTGTGCTACAACTGGAGAAACTACAAAACTTGTGCTCACTACAGTGGCATATAATTCCAATGACAGCCCTTAGCCGAGTTTTCTGAGTAGTGTTTCTTTGAAGCTTCTTATTCAGAGACAACTATCTGTCTTTAATTGACTGATATTATGAACTAGTAAATTGTTAAATATGGTTTGTCTCATACAGTCTCAAGAATTTTATATAACGAACTTTTTTCACTTCAAATGAATTAAACTAATGGACACTATACAGAGAAATAATCCTCAGCTTATTTAAAATAAAACATAAATATTTTGCTACCTGTTTTTTTAATGTAGCTTAAATTTTGCTTTGAAAATTATTACCTCAACTGATGAGAAAAATGAATCTCCAATGTGTTAATCTATGAGTCATCTTTTCAATCAAGTTTCTGGGTTACTTGGATATCCCAATGGGAAAAGAATGACTCATGAAATTCTGTAAATAAAAATCATTCTACAAACAAAAATCAATTTTGAATAGACCATAAAATTAAGTGTAAAAAGTTAAGCACACACATACACATCACATACAGAATAATATTCTGGAAAAAAAAAAAAAACACTGGAAAGCATCTTCATGATCTGCTATATAAAAGTACTGCCCATCAAAAATACTTGATATATAATACTGCATGAAAATTCAGACCCCTGTCTATCAAAAACACATTAAACAATATAAAAGCAAGTGATAAAGTGGGTAGAAAAATTGACATCATTTATGAAGTAACATATCCAGACTATAATAATAACTTCTTCAACTTAAGTTTTAAAAATATACAACTCAATACAAAAGAAGGCAAAAGTGATGAGACAGGATAAAAAGGGGATAGATAATAGGCACAAACATACAATTTGAGAGAGAGAATAAGATGTAGTGTTCAGTAGCACAATGGGACAACTCTACTTAAAAATAATGTATTGTATATTTCAAAATAATTTAAAAAGTGGAAGCAATCCTGAGAAAAATGAACAAAGCTAGAGGCATCACATTACCTGACTTTAAATTATACTATAAGACTGTAGTAACCAAAACAGCATGGTGGTGGTATAAAACTAGACACATAGATCAGTGGAACAGAACAAAGAACCCAGAAATAACACCACATGGTTACAGTCAACCTATATTTGTCAAAGAGCACATGGTTACAGTCAACCTATATTTGTCAAAGCTGATGAAACACACACTGAGGAAAGGACACTCTGTTCAATAAATCGACTTGAAAAAATTGGATTGCCATATGCAGAAGAATGAAGCTGGGCCTATATTTCTCACCATATACAAAAATAAACTCAAGATGGATTAAAGATTTAACTGTAAGACATGAAACTATATACTAGAAGAATATTTAAGAAAAATTCCTCTGGACACTGGCCTAGGCAAAGAATTCATGACTAAGACCTCAAAAGCACAAATACCAAAAACAAAAATTGACAAACATAACTTAATTAAACTGAAAAGCTCCTGCACAAAGGAACCATCCAAAGAATGAACAGACAGTCTTTAGAACAGAAGAAAATAATTGCAAACTATGCACGCCACAAGGGACTAATATCCAGATTCTACAAGAAACTCACACAATTCAACAACAAAAATACAATCCCATTAAAAAGTGGGCAAAGGATATGAACAGACATTTTTCAAAAGAAGACATACAAATGGTCAATAAAAATATGAAAAATATTTAACCTCACTAATCAGAAAAAATGCAAATAAAACAACGAGATACCATCTTACACAGTCAGAATCGCTGTTATTATAGAGTTAAAAAAAACAGATGTTGGCAAGGATAAGGAGAAAAGGGAATACATATAGTTTGTTGGTGGAAATGTAAATTAGTGAAATATCAATAGAAAACAATATGGAGATTTCTCAAAGAACTAAAAATAAAGCTACCATTCAATCCAGCAATTCTGCAACTGAATATCTACCCAAAAATAAAAGAAATTATTTCATAAAATGGATACCTGCATTCATATGTTTGTTTATAGCAGCACTATTCACAACAGCAAGGATACAAAATCAAACTCGTGCTCATCAATGGATGACTGCATAAAGAAAATGTGATACATATCTATAGATAAATACAGATGCATATATCTATATCTAGATATTGATGTATGTATATCTATATCTAGATAGACATATCTATATATATCTCTCTTATATATATCTAGATTTAGATATATGTATATCTCCCATTTTCTTCATGTAGTCATCCATAAACATACAGCTAGGATATATGTATTAATTAATATATATATGTATCTATCTATCTATCACATTATTTTTTAAGGCTGAATAATATTCCATTGTGGTGTATATACAGCCATTAAAAGGAATGTCATAAAAAAGAATGAAATCTGGTCTTCTGCAGTAACATGCATGGAATTTGAGGCACACTCTTAAGTGAAGTAACACAGAAAATTATAGTCTGGAGGTCATTAACTTAAGTGAAGTAGCTCAGAAAATGAAAGTTAAACACCACATGTTCTTTCTTGTAAGTTGGAACTAAATAATGTACACATAGACATAGAGTGATACAGTGTAGAATAATAGACACTGGATACTTGGAGACTTGGAGGCAGCTGGGTAAGGGAGGGTAAGGGAGGAGAAATTACTTAACAGGTACAATGTACAATGCTTGGTTAGGGTTACACTAGAACCACAAACTTCACCACTATGCAATATATCCATGAACAAAATTGCACTTATACACCTAAATTTATACAAATCATTTTTTAAAGCATATAATTGGAATGTTCATAATGCAAAGAAATGATAAATGCTTGAGGTGATAGATACTCCAATTTTACTGATTTGATCATTATACATTGTAAGCTTGTATCAAAATATCACATGTGCTCCACAAACATGCACAACTATGTACTCATAATAACTTAAAATAAAAAGATTAAATGTAAAAAGCTATATGTGATACTTTAGAAAAAGCAATATCCAAAGGCAACAAACACAAAAATGTTCACCTATATTAATTACTAAGAAAAACAAATTAAATCCAGGAAGACACAGGGATAGACTTTAATTCTCATCTGTAATTCCCTCCTTCTAAACATTCTCTTCATGTTGTATGTACTTGATGGTATCTTCTTCCAAGTTAACCTGACATGGGATGTTACTTTGTCACAACAAGACACTTATTAATAGCTACACATAGTTTTTGGTTTTCATGTGTAGATGTCCAGTTTTATTCCTCACTATGAATTTGTTTCTCTATCATGTACTTCAAATATACGACTTCCTGATTTTGTCACTATGCGACTGGTCAGGAGATGTTAGTGCTCTCTGACTCTTTGTCTAGTTGACTCTGTGTCTGTATTACTGCAGTTTTGATTAACAATCTACAATAATAGGCATAGGTAATACTTTGGAGAAAAAATTATTTCCTTCTGAGGCCCCAAATAATAACCCAGAACACTGAGGAATTCCTGTAGCTTTTGTGGCATTATTGAATATGTTTTTCAATATTGTATTGATGCTCTAGGCATCTAGTAGAATTTCACATTTTAAATTGAGTGAAAGTTTAATTGTTTCTGCTTTGGTCTATAAATTAGTACCAAGTCAATTGGTGAAATATGCCTCAACATTCTTTAATTCGACAAATATGATCGAGTACCTAGGTTTATATAGCTCTTTATGGAAACAAGAATTATCTCGATATCATTATTGAATAGACTTCTGCTATCAATATTTATTTCTTCTCTTATATCTGAAATGAATTATGTAGTTGAATGAATCTGAACTTTGAAATCAGACAGACATGACTGTCATTCTCAACTTCATCCAAAAGCTGAGTGATTTTGACTATGTAATAACCCTAAATCTTTCTGGTCTTTATTATCCTTAAAACCATCTGACATACATACCCTTCGATTTTAAGTGAATGTTAAGTGAGATCATATATACAGTAATTAGCAGAGTGTCCAGTATATAAAATGGGAGTGAAAGTACTAGATTTTTTTTTAAACACTTTTTTATTCTCAAGTAAACATTTTAGTGTTAGAATGTTGAAAGGCTCCATTGAGGTTTGAGGAGTAAGCAAATGTTCCTGATTTCCTTTTCTCACTCTCAGTTAAGACAAATAATATGGAAGGGTCTCCCAAGGAGGTTCAAGTTGTGACAAAGTGTGGATGATGTTATATCAGGTTCACTAGAAATTCATATCATGAAGGTTTACTGATTGCCCCTTTTGCTAGATACAGAAAATCTTCATGAAGACCAGCTAGATGAGAGCTGCAGGTGTCCGTAGTCTTTATATAGGTAGTAATTATTACTCTAAAAATAATTCAGAATTTCTCTGAGACAAAATCATAAATTGAACACATTTTAAACTATCAATACATGAGAAATAAAGAAATAATGTTAAAAGCTTAATAATATAAAAGCTTAATCTAATTTTTTTCTTACATTCAAAATACTAAAGAGATAAAGGAAGAAATCACATCTAGGATGAGGTTTTGTACTTTACATTGTTAATATAATGCTTTGCACTGAGAGATGTACTAGTATTAACTATCTTCCTTCATCCAATTTGTTATGTGGTATTATTTATTTCAATATACTCTTGGATTTTAATTATGCATAATATTGTTGTGTTCATATTTATTAGCAAAATTAACCTATACTTTTCTTTTTTGGAGTTGTCTCTGTTCACTTAAGTTTTCAAAGTATTGTAATAGTAGGATTGCTGGATACAAGAGCAATATCTAAAATAAATAGCATTTATTTCAACCAGAAATCAATTCTTTATTCTTAATATGTTAGGACTAAAACTAGGCAGATATGTGTAAAACTCTGTAGAGCTAATTATCAAACTGCATTTTTTAAAAAAGAGACATAGAAGAGGACATAATAGAGAACCATGCCAACTTCACATTTGGGATTGTTCAGCATTACAGGGATGCATTACATAATTTCTCCATAAATTAATCTGCAGGTTTTAGGAATGTTCATTTACAATGCCTAAAATTGTTGGAGAGTGCTATTAAAAATGATTATAAAAATACATGTGAAAGAGTAAAGCTAAGGCCATATTGAAAAAATAAAACAAAGGGAGGCTTTTTTAATCTTGTGATAGCCACAATTACTGTAACATTATATTAAACTATGTGATATGACTATAGAAAAAGGCAATGAAACAGAATAGAGAAACCAAAAGTGAAACCATAAGTAATATGTTTGTAAGATAGAACAAGTTTTCTTGAAGAAGAAAACATCCACACAAAGGACAAGAGGTAAATTGGACTAAATAAAAACAAAGCTTGTGTTCAACAAAAGACAATATAATTAAAAATGCAAATAAGGAAGGAGTGTTGTATATAATCTCTGAAGGATTAGCATTTCATCACATCAGCAAGAAAGTAACAAGCTTGGCCAGGCATGGAGGCTCACGCCGGTAATCCCAACGCTTTGGGAGACCAAGGTGGGCAGATCACCTGAGGTCAGGAGTTTGATACCAGCCTGGCCAACATGGCAAAACCTCATCTCTACTAAAAGTACAAAAATTAGCCGGGCATTCTGGTGCACGCTTGTAATCCCAGCTACTCGGGAGACTGAGCAAGAGAATCGCTTGAACCTGGAAGACAGAGGTTGCAGTGAGCCAAGATCTTGCCATTGCACTCTAGCCAGGGGGACAAGAGCAAGAAACTGTATTAAAAAAAAGAAAAAAGAAAAAGAAAGTGACAAACTCTGTAATAGAAAAATAGGCTAACGATATAGACAAGTTGTAGATTTTTAAAATAAACAATGAAAATTTATTTCTGACAGTTTTGGAGGCTGAAAGTACAAGCTTAGGGGTCTAGCATGATTGGATATTCGTTTGCCTGTTTCCTTCCTGACATGCTGCAGTTAGCAGTTGCTGTGTTTCTTCACCTAAAGCCCAGTGCCTACAGAGTAGTGGATTTCACATGCCTACAATTTTTCCTTTTTCAATTGAAAGGTGGTAATTGGCAATGCTTCTCCATTATTTTTATTATTCTCTTTTCATTGAGCTTTCTTCATCCTCTGCATTGAGTGAATTCTGAGTTTCCTGTTGGCATCCTGAATGAAACAACCAATAATGATCATATTCTAGATACAGAAAATTGTGCCAGGTATATTTTTATCTCATTTAATTACTTTAGTAACAATTTGGAGCATGCAGCCATATATCTATTGCAGAGGTTGCAAAACGAACAAACAAACAACTCAGATCCTACAACTAGGGATTTGAGTTTTAACCCAGTTTAAATTGTCACTAAATCTTTCTACTAAACCAAACTGCTTATTAAGTAAAACTGGCATATATGGATTTGGAATAGATACGACTAACTGTTGGTAAACAGACACCTTAATATACATTTTCCCAAAGCATCACAGTCTTTGGTCCTCTACTCCAAGCCTGCTCTGTAGATAAATTTAATTTTTTCTTTACTCCCGGCAATGGGAAAGTTTTTGTCATTCCATTTTATTCTTTCAGAACTTTTAGAAATTATGATCCTACCTCTTTACTAACTATATTTTCACCAAGTGCTTTTTAATCTCACTGTTCTCTGACAATATTTTCTACCATGCATCTTCTTGGCTAATTTCTACTTCTCTTTTGTTCACTTATTCTTCCTTTCTGTCCAGTATATTGTGGTATAAATCTAATCTAACTTGTATGGGAGTGAGGCTTCTCTTGAATGGGAGATCATTCACTTATGATTGGTGATGGTGTGTCATGAAGGATATTCAGGCTGATGTGCTGTGACCTTCCTTTGATTATCCAGGGCTACTTCTATAATAATTCCACCAAGACATGTCAGAATGCACTGCAGATACAGGCATTTAATCTCCTGCACCATGTCTCTATCCTATGTTGAACAGAAATTCCCCATTTTAATTAATTGCCCGTACAGGCCATGGAGGCATTTGATCAGAACACCCATAGTCACTGTCACAGTATCGTATTGCAGATAATGTTTTTTTGTCCCTTTAAATCCTTCTGGAACCTGAAGAAAGATGAACTTGAACTTACTGGGGAAGTTGCTGAACCAAATATATTTTCTCAAATAGTTTCATATAGAAATATACCATTTTTATATGACTGCTCAGATTTTACTAGCTTTGGATTATGAGGTAAGGTAGCTTTTATATAGTGAAAGAAAACCAATCTTCAAATAAAAAGACCAAGGACTCAAGTTTGGTTAAGTCATTTGTATATATTTATAAAACTCCTTGAACTGAAGTTTATTCACCTATAAAACTGTTCTGGAAATTATATTCACCCAATATTCAATGAGTATCTACTATTAACCAGACCCAGCATTAATGCTGATAATAAAGCAAGAAAAGGTTTTCAATAAAGGGCCCTGCCTTTAGAGGAAAATAGACAATAAACAAAAACTATTTCTAGAACATGTGGTGGAAGCAGTCCTCTGAAGAAATATTAAATGGGTTGTAGAGTGGATAGTTAGTGCTACATGGAGGGGAGAGGAATGTACTCATATAGAGCATTAAGAACCTCTTAGCTGCAGTCACATTTGACTGTATGTTAGTTTCCTATTGGTGCTGTAACAACTTGACACAAAATGTATAGCTTTAAAAAACACAAGTGCATTATTTTCCAGTTTCTCAGGTGATCAGAAGTTCTAAAATGGGTCAGCAGGCTCTAGGAGAAAATCCGTTTCCTTATATTTTCTACCTTCTAAAGGCCACCTGCATCCCTTTGCTTGCAGACTCAACCTTCATTTTCCAAAGCCAACAATGGCATCTTGCAGTCTCCCTCTCTATCTTTCTGCTTCAGTAGTCACATAGCCTTATGTGACCTTCCCGTCTCCCTCTAATAAGAACCTTGTCATTACCACTGAGCTTACCTTGGTAATCCTGAATAATCTCCCCTTCTCAAAACCCTTAATTTATTCACATCTGCAGATCCATGTTTAGCATATAAATTATATGCAAGTTCTGCGGATTAGTATTGGACATTTTCGCGGGGATGATGGGGGTTATTTATCCTGCCTTAAATGATAACCTAAAAAAATAAGTTAACATACCTAGCAATATCTGGGGAAAAGCATTTCAATCAGAGTAAACAATAAAACAAACTTTAAAGTCAGCTCACACTTGGGAATCTGAGCAATAAATAGACACTAGTGCATCTGGAAAAGAACAAGTGAAAAAGAGGTGGGTAAGAGACATGTTTGGGAGGGCAGGGAGGTGGATAGGATGGAAAATAATGTAGGGACTTACAGAAATTTACTCTGAGATATATGGTATGGTTTTGAACAGAGGAAGACTGTGTTTTGACATGTTTAACAATGACGTCTTATTTCTTGATGGAAAAATAGAGGGCAAGAGTAGAAATGGGGAGATTAGTTAGAAGGCTTTCTCAATAGTCCAGGGAAAATATGATGGTGGCTTGTATCATTGAGGGATTGTCACAGTGAGGGTGAGATAAAATGTTCACATGCTAAAAATATTTGAAGATAGAGACCAAAGAGGTGGTGATAGATTAAAATACACCAGAATAGAATAGAATAGAATAGAATAGAATAGAATAGAATAGAATAGAATAGAATAGAATACTTTAGATCATTACAATGTCAAACTTAAAATTCTGAGCAATGGGAAAGTCATGTGTAATATAATAAGCGTTGAAGGAAAATTTACATTAATATTTTCAGGACATCTTTTAATTTATTCCTATGAAATAGGCTTGCTGAATTCTTACAATTGACAGAATAGTCTTTACAACTACATTTTCTTTTCCATCAATGAAGCTGTATGTTTGTCAAGAGTCAGTTTGGGTTATTCTTACATCTGTGTGTATGAGTTTTGTTTAATATAATGAAATATGAGTGCAAAAGAAAATTACTTTATGTATATAATTAAATTCAGTGACTTATACAAAAAAGTAACTACATGAAACTTTTAAAAATGACAATATAAAATACTAAGATATGTGTATTTTAAAGCCTTAGAAATCTATACTTGATTACTTCACAATTTTCATTAGATTCCTTTCCCTCTATCAAGAACTTAGTGTGCAAATTAAAAAGGATACATTTTGGGTGTAGTTTATGCAAGAAAAACAATAGGGAACCCCAAACAGTGGACTCAGACTCAAAGCAAACGTATTAACTCCAGTACAAAAGTTTTGCAAATAAACATGCAATTATATGTTATAAATTAAAATATTTTTAGACTTGGTTTTTATCACAGACTCGGTTGATATCCAATCTTGCTAATGTCTAATTTGAGCACTTCTATTCTGCTTTTTCAGTTTATTGAAAAGGAAAGTAATATTATTCCAAGAAATATCTGACAAAATATGTCTAAAATGGCTTTAGCTACATAAAATTTGTATATTTTTATTAAAAATAAACACATGCCAGGAAAATTATTTTCAAAAAATATCAAAAGTGCTTAGTCCTCTTTCTTTAGAAAGATTTACTGATACATAAGAAAATTCTATCACTCAGTAGTCAAATAGGTAAAGCAACCACAGAGCAAATGCAAATTTTTATATATATATATGAAAATTTCAGCTTCACTGGTAATCAACAAAATGCAAATTAAAACAATAAGATTAAATTTTAACTATGATATCAGCAAAGCTTAGCCAAATTATATTATGGAAATTGATTGCATGTAGATAAAAATAAAATTCTTGTATTGCTGGTAGGGATGCTATGTTTTCTAGCCTTTCCAAAATACTATATAAAATATTCATACCATTTCACATAATGTATCATTCTGTGACATCTATCTTAAGGGGATATTCATAAACTCACAATAATATTTATACACAATAATGTTTTTTGCATCATTTTATATAAATAAAAAATGTTGGAAACAATGTGACAGTTCAAAATTAGAATTATTGAATAAATCATATGAAATACATATGGCTTATTGTCCAGGAATTAAAAATGGAAGATGCAAATGATTTTAAGTGAAAAAAAAAATTGGAGACAGGGCAGAGCAAGATGACTGAAAAATTCTATAGTGAGTGCCCATCTCGCTGCCATAGGAACCCCAAATTGAATAACAATTCACACATAAAAGCATCTTCATAAGACCCAAAAATCGGTTTGAGCATCAGCTCAGCCACAGGAGGGTAGAGCACCAAGCATGTCTTGGAGTCCTCAATTCCAAGCGTTGGTTCCTGCATAAAATTTTGTGAGCTGCCCTTGGCCAGAAGAGAGCCCACTACCCTTAAGGGAGAGATTCAGGAAAGATGGCATTTACCACAAGCTGACTGAAGAGCCTGTGGACCTTGAGTAAACACTGGTGGTAGCCAACCAGTATTTACAGTGGGCCAGGGGCTGTAGTGGCCATGGGGAGAAACCTCATTGCTTGAATAAATGGGAGATAAGAGTGGGAAGGACTTTGTCTTGTGGCTTTTGTGCCAGTTCTGCTACAGTAGAATAGAGCACCAGGTAGATTCCTAAACTTCCCATTTCTAGGCCCTGGCTTTTGGATAGTGTCTCTAGACACACTTGGGACCACAGGAAACTTGCCATCCTAAAGGGAAAGACACTAAGCTGCCTGGATTTGCCACCTGCTGATTGTAGGCTCCTTGTGTCTTGAGTAAACATAGGTGGTGGCCAGCAGTGTTCACTGTGGGCCTTGGGGGAGACCAAATGCTGAGCTGACTTTAGCTCTGACCCAGAACAATACCAGTGGTGGTGGCCACAGGGATGCTTGTGTCATCCCTCCCCCAGCTCCAGGCAGCTCAGCACAGAGAGAGAGACTCCATTTGTTTGGGGGAAAGAAAGGGAAGAGAACAAGACTCTCTGCCTGATAATCCAGGGAATTCTGGATCTTAACCAAGACCACTTAAGGCAATACCTCTATGAGTCGCCAAGAGCCACAGCATTACTGGGCTTGGAGTGCCATCTAAAGGTGATATAGTGGCAGTGGCCAAAGACTTAGATCACAACACCTAAGTTCCTTCGAATACATGGAAAGTCTTCCCAAGAAGGATGAGTACAAGCAAGCACAGACATTATAACTACAATAAATACCTAATTCTTCAATGCCCAGACACAGAAGAACATCAACAAGTATTAAGACATTCCAGGGAAAAAATGACCTCTCAAAATGAACTAAAGAATTAGGTACAAGGGACCAATCCTGGAGAAACAGAGATATGTGACTTTTCAGGGAGATAATTCAATATAACTGTTTTGAGGAAGCTCAAAGAAATTCAAGAAAACACAAAGAAGAAATTCAGAATTCTATCACATAATTTTAATAAAGAGATTGAAATAAACAGAATTAAGCAGGAATTCTGGAGCTGAAAATGCTATTGACAAAATGAAGAATGTTTCAGAGTCTCTTGGCAGACATGATTGAGTGGAAGAAATAACTAGCGAGCTTGAAGACAGGCTATTTAAAGATACAAAGTGAGAGGAGACAAAAAAAGAATAGAAAAAATGAAGCACACTTATACAACTAGAACTCAGTAGTGTTGTCTAGTGTTGTATAGTCCTATCAACAACTAGAGTTGTATAGTGTTGTATAGTCCTCAAAAAGGCAAATCTAAGAGTTATTGGCTTTTAAGAGGACATAGAGATCGGGTTAAAAAAATTATTCAAATTTTACAACAGAGAATTTCCTAAACCTAGAAAACGATATCAATATTTAAACACAAGAAGATTACAGACCACCAAGCAGATTTAACCCAAATAAGACCACCTCAAGGAATTTAATAATCACATTCCCAAAGATCAAGGACAAAGAAAGGATCCTAAAAGCAGCAATAGAAAATAAAGGAATAATAGACAAATGAGCTATAATACTTCTGTCAGCACACTTCTCAATGGAAACCTTACAGGCCAAGAGAGAGTGGCATGACATATTTAAATTACTGAAGGGGCAAACCTTTTTTCCTAGAATAGTCTATCCAGCAAAAATATGCTTCAAACTTGAAGGTGAAATATAGATTTTCCCAGATAAACAAAAGCTGAGGGATTTCCTCAACTTCAAATCTGTCTTACAAGGAATGGTATAGGGGGTTCTTCAGTCTGAAAGAAAAGGATGTTCATAGAAAATGAGAAATAATCTGAAGGTACAAAATTACTGGTAATAGTAAGTACACACAGACAAAAACCCCACAGAATATTATAGCATTGTAATTTTGGTGTGTAAACTCTTCATACCTTGAGTAGAAAAACTAGAAGATCAATCTATCAAAAATAGTGACTACAACAACTTTTCAAGATAAAGACAATATAAGATATAAATAGAAACAACAAACAGTTAAAAAGTATTGCAATTAAGTGAAAGTGCAGAATTTTGATTAGTTTTCTCTTTGTTTTTGCAGTCACTTTTAAGTCATTATCCATTTAAAATAATGAGATATAAGTTGGTTTTGGTTGTTGTTGTTTTATTTTGTTTTGTTTTGTTTTGTTTTTTTGAGATAGAGTTTCACTCTTGTTGCCCAGGCTGGAGTGTAATGGCACCATCTTGGCTCACTGCAACCTCTGCCTCCTGGGTTCAAGTGATTCTTCTGCCTCAACCTCCTGAGTAGCTGGGATTACAGGCACACACCACCACGCCCAGCTGATTTTGTGTTTTTAGTACAGATGGGGGTTTCTCCATATTGGTCAGGCTGGTCTCAAACCCCTGATGTCAGATGATCTGTCCACCTCGGTCTCCCAAAGTGCTGGGATTGAGATATAAGATTTTACTTGTGATATAAGCCTCATGGTAACTTCAGATCAAAAAACCTCAAGAGATACACAAAAAGTAAACACACACACACACACACAAAATAAATTAAAGCAGACCACCAGAAAAAAATCAACTTCACAAAAGGAAGACAGAAATGAAGAAAAGACTGCATTGTGACCAGAAAACAAATAACAAAATGGTAACAGTAATTCCTTACTTATCAATAATAATGTTGAATGTAAATGAACTAAACTCTCCAATCAAAAGACAGAGAGTGGTTGTTGAATGGATTACAAAAAAAGACTCAATGATCTGTTACCTACAAGAAACACACTTCACCCATAAGCACATATATAGACTGAAAATAAATGTATGTAAAGAGATATTCCATGCAAATGGAAACTAATAAAATGTAGGAGTAGCTTCTACTATAATTAGTATACTTCTTATAGACAAAATAGATTTTAAGACAAAAGCCATAAAAAGCAACAAAGAAGGTCATTGTATAAAGAGTCAACTCAGTAAGAGGACATGATAATCATAAATATATATGCACCCAATACTGGACTCCCCAGATATATAAAGCAAATATTTTTAGAGCTAAAGAGAGAGTTATACTCCAATACAATAATAACTGAAGACTTCTATACTCCACTTTCTGCACTGAACAGGACATTCAGACAGAAAATCAGCAAAGAAACATCAGACTTAATCTGCACTATAGACTAAATGGACCTCATAGATATTTACAGAATACTTCATCCCAGAGATGCAGAGCACACATTCTTCTCCTCAACACATGGATCATTCTAAAGAATAGACCATATATTAAGCCACAAGACACGTCTTTAAAAAATTCAAAAAATGAAATAATATGAGCTATCTTCTCTGGCCACAGTAGAATAAAACTAGAAATCAATAACAAGAGGAGTTTTGGAAACTATATAAAGATGGAAATTAAACAATGGGCTTCTGATTGACCAACATATCAATGAAAAAGTTAAGAAGAAAATTTTAAAATTTCCTGAAACAAGTAAAAATGGAAACACCAATATATTAAAAACCTATGGAATAGAACAAAGCAGTGTTAAGAAGAAAGTTTATAGCAATAAGCAATTACATCACAAAAAGTAGAAAATCTTCAAATAAACAGTCTAACAATTCATCTTAAAGAACTGGAAGATCGAGTTAATCAAACCTCAGATTCTTAGAAAAAAAAATATTAAAGCAGACATAAATGAAACTGAAAAAATACAAAACATCAATAAAACAAAAAGTTTGCATTTTGAAAAGATAAACAAGCTCAACAAAACTTTAGCCTGACTGTGAAAAAAACAAAGAAGAGCCAAGTAAATAAAATCAGAGATGAAAAGAAGACATTTCAACTAACACTGCAGAAACTCGAAGGAACATTAGAGGCTATTGTGAGCAACTATTTGCTCATAAACTGGAAAACCTAGAAGAAATGAATAAATTCCTAGGCCATACAACCTACAAAGATTGAACCATGAAGCAATCCAAACCCTGAACAGACCACTAGGAAGTAATGAGATTGAAGCTGAAAGAAAAAAGAAAAAAAAACTTCCCAGCAAATAAAACCCAAGGACCCCAATGACTTCACTGCTGAACTTTACCAAACATTTAAAGAAAGAATACAAATCCTACTGAAATCATTCTGAAAAATAGAGATGGAGGATATACTGTGAAATTCATTCTACATGGCCAGGAGATACCAAAACCAGTCAAAGATACATAAAATAAAGAATACTACAGGCCAATATCCCTGATTAACACTGTTGCAAAAATTCTCAAACCAAACAAACTTCAACAATACTTTAAGAAATCATTTATCTTGACCAAGTGAGATCTGTCCCAGGATGCAAGTATGGTTTGACATATGCAAATCAATAAATGTGATACATCATCCCAACAGAATGAAGGACAAAATCTTATGATCATTTCAATTGATGTTGAAAAAGCACTTGATGACATTCAACATAACTTCATGATAAAATCCCTCAAGAAATTGGTTATAGAAGGAACATAGCTCAACACAGTTTTCAGGAAAAACTGAAAAGCTTTCCTCTATGATCTGGAACAAGCATAACTACTTTCAGCACTGTTATTCAACACTGTACTGAATGTCATAACTATAGCACTCAGATAAGAGAAATAACTAAAGGGCATCCAGATTGAAAATGAAGAAAAATTATCCTTCTTTGTAGATGATAAGATCTTATATTTGGAAAACCCTAAAGTCTTCATGAAAAAACTATTAGAACTGATAAATTCAGTTTATTTGCAGGATACAAAATCAACATACAAAAATTAGTAGCATTTCTATATGCAAGCAGTGAACAATCTGAGAAAGAAATCAAGAAACTAATTCTATTTACAATAGCTATGAATAGAATAAAATTACTTAGAAATAAACTTAACCAAATAAGTGAAAGATCTCTACAAAGAAAACTATAAAATATTGATGCCAGAAATTGAAAAGGACACAACAAATTGAAAGATATTTCATGTTCATGAATTGGAAGAATCAATATTGCTAAAATATTTCTAAAAATTGAAAGATATTTTAGGTTCATGAATTGGAAGAATCAGTATTGCTAAAATTTTATGCAATCTACAGGTTCAATGTAATCCCTATCGAAAAACCATATGCATTCTTCACAGTAATGAGAAAAATAATTCTAAAGTTTATAAAGAACCACAAAAGACCCAGAATAGCCAAAGCCATCTTGAACAAAAAACACAAATTGGTAATCATGTTACCCAAATTGAAATACTACTACTATAGTAACCAAAACAGCATGTTACTTACATAAAAACCGACACATAGACAAATGGAATGAAATAGAGCTCCCAGAAACAAATCCACACAACCTACAGTGAACTAATTTTTGAAGAAAGGTGCCAAAAACATACATTGGAAAAAAGAACAGTCTCGTCAATAAATTGTGTTGGGAAAAACTGGATATCTGTAAGCCGAAAAATGAAACCAGATCTTTATATCTTGCCATATACAAAAATCAAATCGAAATATATTTGATTTAAATCTAAGACCTAAAACTATGAAAATTCTAAAAGAAAATATCGGGGATACTGTCTAGCACATTTGACTGGGCAAAGATTTCTTGAGTGATACCCCGTAAGCACAGGCAACCAGAGCATAAATGGACAAATGGGATCACATAACATTAAAAAGCTGATGCACAGGAAAAAAAAAAACAATCAGCTAAGTGAAGAGACAACCCACAGAATGGGAGAAAATATTTGTAAACTATCTGATAAGGAATTGATAACCAAAATATATAATAAATTCAAACAACTCATAGGAAAAAAAATCTAGTAATCTGATTTTAAAACATGCAAAAGATCTGAATAGATATTTCTCAAAAGAAGACATACAGATGGCAAACAGGTATACAAAAAGATGCTCAATGTCATTGGTCATCAGAGAAATGCATATCAAAATTACAATGAGATATCATCTTACCCCAGTAAAAATAGCTGTTATCCAAATGACAGGTAATAACTAATGCTGGTGAGGATGTGAAGAGAAGAGAACTTTCATACACTGTTAGAGGGAATGTAAATAAGTACCATCACTATGGAGAAATTTGGCAGTTCCTCAAAAAACTAAAGAACTACCATGTGATCCCACAATCCCACTGCTGGGTGTATACCCAAAAGAAAGGAAATCAGTGTATCAAAGAGATTTCTGCCCTCCCATGTTTACTGCAGTCCTATTCACAATAGCCAAGATTTGGAAGCAACCTAAGTGTCCATCAACAGAGAATGGATAGAACATGTGGCACATATATACACAATGGTGTATAACTTAGCCATGAAAAAGAATGAGATCCTGTCATTTGCAACACTGGTGGAATTTAAGGTCATGATGTTAAATGAAATTTGCCAAAGACAAACTTTGCACATTCTTACTTATTTGTGGGAGCTAAGAAAATTAAAACAACTGAACTTATGGAGATAGAAGGTGGAATAATGGTCACCAAAGCTTGGGAAGCACAGTGGGAGGTAGTGGTGTGAGAAGGGGAAGTGGGAATGGTTAATGGGTACAAATATATACTGAGATAGAATGAGTAAGATTTAGTATTTGATAGCACAACAGGGTGACTACGGTAAATAATATTTATTGTACATTTAAAAACAACTAAAAGCGTATAATTGGATTGTTTGTAACACAAAAAAAAGATAAGTGATTGAGGTGATGAATACCCCGTTTACCTTGAGGTGATTCTTACGCATTGTATATATGTATCAAAATATCTCATGTAACCCATAAATATATATACCTACTATATATCCACACAAATTAGAAATTAAAAAAAGAGAAAAAGAACATGCATATAAAAGATGGAAAGACATATTCCAGCACTTTGTCTTAGATGCAAATATTTGACATTTTAATTCCTTCTTTAATATTTACTGAGCTCCAAATTTTCCAAAAATGATCATGTATGAGTTGATGTCAGAATAAAAGCAAAAACAAGAATGCATCTAGAGAATGTTTTCCCATCTTACCTCTGCACTTGTTATGAAGATTAACTGTAGAAATAAGTTGCAAACATATTGACCTATATAAAATTTTGTGAAGTATTTTATAAGCATA
Source organism: Macaca fascicularis (assembly GCF_037993035.2). NCBI lineage: Eukaryota > Metazoa > Chordata > Mammalia > Primates > Cercopithecidae > Macaca > Macaca fascicularis. Next base: position 53,611,016 of record NC_088390.1, read on the forward strand.
AATTATTTAGAACACTTACACAATATGATTTATTAAACACATGTTGGCATCTCATCAACCAGCTTGCCTACAGGGACAAGGTTTGTCACTGTTAACCTTTTTTTTTCCTTTTTTTCCTTTTTTTTTCCTTTTTTTCCTTTTTTTTTAAGGAATAAAAGCACTGAAGGCCTTAGTAAAATGTGAAAATGGTATTGTAAAGGGAAGCCTGTTAATATGGCCAGACCTTAATATCTCACAGTGGATTATTATATATGAATAACTATAAAAATTTTTTAAAGCCCTGAGTTAACTATTTGGAAAAATTAGGAAAATGCTACGACATGAATATACCAATGCATGCATTCATTTAACATATATTTATTGATATTTTTCTGCTAATTATATGTTCAAAGGTTAAAAAAAAACTTGTGTGTCTAATCCATTAATTATTCTCATTCAGATAGAATATTGCCTGTCCCATAATAGACACTTTAAAAATATATGTGAAATGAATAAATTATTATGTTATAAGTGAGATCCTGTGTTAAATCATAGTATTATTGAAGTAAAACAATCACATTATTACTTTTAAATTATTTTTAATCTAAACATAAGACAAATAATTTCAAAGCCAAATTAAATATTGCCAAAGATATGATGATTTACTAAACAAATGAAACTCATGGGGAGAAACACCTACATTTGCTTTGAGGGTGACAGAAAAGCCTTGCAAACGAAATGATATTAGTGTCTTCTGAATGAAGGATAGATATTTGCCAGTAGAAAAAATATAGAAAGAGGTAGAGAGGCCAAGGATACCTGAATAGGAAGTTTCAAGCATTCTGTCTTTCTGGAACATGTAAGTATCTATTCGTTTTCTAACTCCACTAAATGCTTCTTCCTAAATACTTTAAATTGGTTTAATGCTTGTTGAAATTCAACCAATGTAAAAATTATCTGTTCATTGCAAACTACGCATTTAATAATAATGTTATCTGTTTTAGCTATCTATTGCTGTACAACAAATTACCCTGATTTTTAATGGCTTAAAACAATTTATTATCTCATAACTTCTCTGTATTAGGAAGCTGAGTACAACTTAAATGGGTGCCTCTGCGTAAAAGTCTAACAAGCTGTAGTCAATGCTACAGTCTCATCTAAATGCTCGGTTGCTGCGGGCTCCACCTCCAAGCTCACTCTTGTAGTTTTTAGTCCTTGCCATGTTAAGCTGTCCACAGGGTTTCCTTAAGGCATGGCAGACAGCTTCTCCTATGGTGAATGATGTAGGAGAGTGAGAGAGAAGAGAGAACCCTGAGGACAGAAGCCTTAAGTTTTTGTATAAGCTACTCTTGGAAGTAAAATCCCAGCATTGCTGCTTTATGCTATTCGTTAGAAGAGAATGAATGAGTTCACCCACATTCAAGGAGAAGGGAGCTGGTACACAATTCTCACGTTCTGTTTGTTCTAGGTGATCGTTTCAAACATGTTTATATAGCAAACAGCCTTGGAAGATAGAGATAGTGTCTCTCTCTAGAGCAAAGGATAGGTGTGTTCACTGTCTAATATATTAAAAATGATGTTACCCTCAGGGTCAAAGTTTCAGCAGGCTTATTGCCAATTTTTAAAAGATCTAATTTTCTTGAGGTTGCGGTTCTTCTTCTTTAACAAAGTCTATCGTGTATGCAGGTATTGCCCTGGAAAAAAATGGATCTTAGGGAGTAAGTGCAAAAATGCTCTGCCTAATACTCTTACTCTAAGTAAGAAACTGTGCTTTGTCTCTCACATTGGAGTCTCATGTCGTCTCCAAGAATCCATGAGACTGTGACAAGCTAACTTGCAAGTAGGGTAAAAATCTCGGACCATTCAAATTCTTAGCACAAAGGTTACACAAAGGCATGACTACCTGGAGTGTGGGATCACTTGCGAAGATCTTAAGGGTTGCCTACCACAGTAGCCATCTCTTTATTTTCTTACAATGGAAGAAGAGAAGGACAGAAGAAAGAGAAGAAATGAGGGGAAATATCAATCATTTATTGAGTTTATTTCATGCTCCAGGAATTTAAGCACAAATTAATTTCCTTGATGCTTCGCAGAGCAACAAGAGTATAATGAGACACACACAAAAAAAGAAAGAAAAAGAAAAAAAGAAAAGAAGGAAAGAAAGAGGAAGGAGGGAAGGAGGGAAGGAAGGAAGGAAGGAAGGAAGGAAGGAAGGAAGGAAGGAAGGAAGGAAGGAAGGAAGGAAGGAAGGAAGCAAGGAAGGAAGGGAGGAAGGGAGGAAGGGAGGAAGGGAGGGGAAAAATTTATACACTTCCCAAAGGTTGGTGAAAGACTTACACTCGAAAGGAGGTGTTCTGGGTCAAGATGACAATTTTTGTTTGTTTGTTTGTTTTTAATGCAAGACACATACATTTTCAAAAGTTTATATTGCTGATATCTGATCACTACTGGTATTAGCAAATCACAACAGTGCATTATTTTTTTCTAGAATGTTATAGGTATGGATCATGTAATCTTATTTGAATATTCCAGTAAGAGAGTAAAGATAATCATTGAAATGACTGCTCCTGATAGATCTTTGTCTCATATATTTAACTCTAAGAAAAAGCCCCAAAATCTATATCAAAGTTTTACATGCCTATCTCTTACTTTGGTATTGAAATCTTCTTTCTAATGGAATATTTAAGTGAAACACAAAGCTAAATTTCAGGACTTTTATTAGTTTCTAGTATAAAATAATATTATATAAAATGAACTGTACACTTCACAGATAATTTATGTTTTAGAGGATTTCTCAGCCTATCAAGTTTGTTATCAAGGAAATTACATTTTTTAAAATTTATTTATTATTATTATACTTTAAGTTGTAGGGTACATGTGCGTAACGTGCAGGTTTGTTACATATGTATACTTGTGCCATGTTGCTGTGCTGCACCCATCAACTCATCATTTACATCAGGTATAACTCCCAATGCAATCCCTCCCCCCTCCCCCCTCCCCATGATAGGCCCCAGTGTGTGATGTTCCCCTTCCTGAGTCCAAGTGATCTCATTGTTCAGTTCCCACCGATGAGTGAGAACATGCGGTGTTTGGTTTTCTGTTCTTGTGATAGTTTGCTAAGAATGATGGATTCCAGCTGCATCCAAGTCCCTACAAAGGACTCAAACTCATCCTTTTTTATGGCTGCATAGTATTCCATGGTGTATATGTGCCACATTTTCTTAATCCAATCTGTCACTGATGGACATTTGGGTTGATTCCAAGTCTTTGCTATTGTGAATAGTGCTGCAATAAACATACGTGTGCATGTGTCTTTATAGCAGCATAATTTATAATCCTTTGGGTATATACCCAGTAATGGGATGGCTGGGTCATATGGTACATCTAGTTCTAGATCCTTGAGGAATCGCCATACTGTTTTCCATAATGGTTGAACTAGTTTACAATTCCACCAACAGTGTAAAAGTGTTCCTATTTCTCCACATCCTCTCCAGCACCTGTTGTTTCCTGACTTTTTAATGATTGCCATTCTAACTGGTGGGAGATGGTATCTCATTGTGGTTTTGATTTGCATTTCTCTGATGGCCAGTGATGATGAGCATTTTTTCATGTGTCTGTTGGCTGTATGAATGTCTTCTTTTGAGAAATGTCTGTTCATATCCTTTGCCCACTTTTTGATGGGGTTGTTTGTTTTTTTCTTGTAAATTTGTTTGAGTTCTTTGTAGGTTCTGGATATTAGCCCTTTGTCAGATGAGTAGATTGCAAAAATTTTCTCCCATTCTGTAGGTTGCCTGTTCACTCTGATGGTAGTTTCTTTTGCTGTGCAGAAGCTCTTTAGTTTAATGAGATCCCATTTGTCAATTTTGGCTTTTGCTGCCGTTGCTTTTGGTGCTTTAGACATGAAGTCTTTGCCCATGCCTATGTCCTGAATGGTACTACCTAGGTTTTCCTCTAGGATTTTTATGGTATTAGGTCTAACATTTAAGTCTCTAATCCATCTTGAATTAATTTTCGTATAAGGAGTAAGGAAAGGATCCAGTTTCAGCTTTCTACTTATGGCTAGCCAATTTTCCCAGCACCATTTATTAAATAGGGAATCCTTTCCCCATTTCTTGTTTCTCTCAGGTTTGTCAAAGATCAAATGGCTGTAGATGTGTGGTATTATTTCTGAGGACTCTGTTCTGTTCCATTGGTCTATATCTGTGTTTTGGTACCAGTACCATGCTGTTTTGGTTACTGTAGCCTTTGTAGTATAGTTTGAAGTCAGGTAGCGTGATGCCTCCAGCTTTGTTCTTTTGACTTAGGATTGTCTTGGAGATGTGGGCTCTTTTTTGGTTCCATATGAACTTTAAAGCAGTTTTTTCCAATTCTGTGAAGAAACTCATTGGTAGCTTGATGGGGATGGCATTGAATCTATAAATTACCTTGGGCAGTATGGCCATTTTCACGATATTGATTCTTTCTATCCATGAGCATGGTATGTTCTTCCATTTGTTTGTGTCCTCTTTGATTTCACTGAGCAGTGGTTTGTAGTTCTCCTTGAAGAGGTCCTTTACATCCCTTGTAAGTTGGATTCCTAGGTATTTGATTCTCTTTGAAGTAATTGTGAATGGAAGTTCATTCCTGATTTGGCTCTCTGTTTGTCTGTTACTGGTGTATAAGAATGCTTGTGATTTTTGCACATTAATTTTGTATCCTGAGACTTTGCTGAAGTTGCTTATCAGCTTAAGGAGATTTGGGGCTGAGACAATGGGGTTTTCTAAATATACAATCATGTCATCTGCAAAGAGGGACAATTTGACTTCTTCTTTTCCTAACTGAATACCCTTGATTTCTTTCTCTTGCCTGATTGCCCTAGCCAGAACTTCCAACACTATGTTGAATAGGAGTGGTGAGAGAGGGCATCCCTGTCTTGTGCCAGTTTTCAAAGGGAATGTTTCCAGTTTTTGCCCATTCAGTATGATATTGGCTGTGGGTTTGTCATAAATAGCTCTTATTATTTTGAGGTACGTTCCATCAATACCGAATTTATTGAGCGTTTTTAGCATGAAGGGCTGTTGAATTTTGTCAAAAGCCTTTTCTGCATCAATTGAGATAATCATGTGGTTCTTGTCTTTGGTTCTGTTTATATGCTGGATTATGTTTATTGATTTGCAAATGTTGAACCAGCCTTGCATCCCAGGGATGAAGCCCACTTGATCATGGTGGATAAGCTTTTTGATGTGTTGCTGAATCCGGTTTGCCAGTATTTTATTGAGGATTTTTGCATCGATGTTCATCAGGGATATTGGTCTAAAATTCTCTTTTTTTGTTGTGTCTCTGCCAGGCTTTGGTATCAGGATGATGTTGGCCTCATAAAATGAGTTAGGGAGGATTCCCTCTTTTTCTATTGATTGGAATAGTTTCAGAAGGAATGGTACCAACTCCTCCTTGTACCTCTGGTAGAATTCAGCTGTGAATCGGTCTGGTCCTGGACTTTTTTTGGTTGGTAGGCTATTAATTGTTGCCTCAATTTCAGAGCCTGCTATTGGTCTATTCAGGGATTCAACTTCTTCCTGGTTTAGTCTTGGAAGAGTGTAAGTGTCCAGGAAATTATCCATTTCTTCTAGATTTTCCAGTTTATTTGCGTAGAGGTGTTTATAGTATTCTCTGATGGTAGTTTGTATTTCTGTGGGGTCGGTGGTGATATCCCCTTTATCATTTTTAATTGCGTCGATTTGATTCTTCTCTCTTTTCTTCTTTATTAGTCTGGCTAGTGGTCTGTCAATTTTGTTGATCTTTTCAAAAAACCAACTCCTGGATTCATTGATTTTTTGGAGGGTTTTTTGTGTCTCTATCTCCTTCAGTTCTGCTCTGATCTTAGTTATTTCTTGCCTTCTGCTAGCTTTCGAATGTGTTTGCTCTTGCTTCTCTAGTTCTTTTAATTGCGATGTTAAGAGTGTCAATTTTAGATCTTTCCTGCTTTCTCTGGGGGCATTTAGTGCTATAAATTTCCCTCTACACACTGCTTTAAATGTGTCCCAGAGATTCTGGTATGTTGTATCTTTGTTCTCATTGGTTTCAAAGAACATCTTTATTTCTGCCTTCATTTCGTTATGTACCCAGTAGTCATTCAGGAGCAGGTTGTTCAGTTTCCATGTAGTTGAGCGGTTTTGATTGAGTTTCTTAGTCCTGAGTTCTAGTTTGATTGCACTGTGGTCTGAGAGACAGTTTGTTATAATTTCTGTTCTTGTACATTTGCTGAAGAGTGCTTTACTTCCAATTACGTGGTCGATTTTGGAGTAAGTACGATGTGGTGCTGAGAAGAATGTATATTCTGTTGATTTGGGGTGGAGAGTTCTATAGATGTCTATTAGGTCTGCTTGCTGCAGAGATGAGTTCAATTCCTGGATATCCTTGTTAACTTTCTGTCTCGTTGATCTGTCTAATGTTGACAGTGGAGTGTTGAAGTCTCCCATTATTATTGTATGGGAGTCTAAGTCTCTTTGTAAGTCTCTAAGGACTTGCTTGATGAATCTGGGTGCTCCTGTATTGGGTGCATATATATTTAGGATAGTTAGCTCTTCCTGTTGAATTGATCCCTTTACCATTATGTAATGGCCTCCTTTGTCTCTTTTGATCTTTGATCTCCGTCCAGCTTTGATCCGTTGCTGGCGATGAGCTGCGCTCCTTTGCCGGGGGAGATGCGCTCTTATTTTTTGAATTTCCAGCTTTTCTGCCCTGCTTTTTCCCCATCTTTGTGGTTTTATCTGCCTCTGGTCTTTGATGATGGTGATGTACTGATGGCGTTTTGGTGTAGGTGTCCTTCCTGTTTGATAGTTTTCCTTCTAACAGTCAGGACCCTCAGCTGTAGGTCTGTTGGAGATTGCTTGAGGTCCACTCCAGACCCTGTTTGCCTGGGTATCAGCAGCAGAGGCTGCAGAAGATAGAATATTTCTGAACAGCGAGTGTACCTGTCTGATTCTTGCTTTGGAAGCTTCCTCTCAGGGGTGTACTCCACCCTGTGAGGTGTGGGGTGTCAGACTGCCCCTAGTGGGGGATGTCTCCCAGTTAGGCTACTCAGGGGTCAGGGACCCACTTGAGCAGGGAGTCTGTCCCTTCTCAGATCTCAACCTCCGTGTTGGGAGACCCACTGCTCTCTTCAAAGCTGTCAGACAGAGTCGTTTGCGTCTGCAGAGGTGTCTGCTGTGTTTGTTTAGTTTACTGTGCCCTGTCCCCAGAGGTGGAGTCTACAGAGACAGGCAGGTTTCCTTGAGCTGCTGTGAGCTCCACCCACTTCGAGCTTCCCAGCAGCTTTGTTTACCTACTTAAGCCTCAGCAATGGCAGGCGCCCCTCCCCCAGCCTCGCTGCTGCCTTGCTGGTAGATCACAGACTGCTGTGCTAGCAATGAGGGAGGCTCCGTGGGTGTGGGACCCTCCCGGCCAGGTGTGGGATATGATCTCCTGGTGTGCCTGTTTGCTTAAAGCGCAGTATTGGGGTGGGAGTTACCCGATTTTCCAGGTGTTGTGTGTCTCAGTTCCCCTGGCTAGGAAAAGGGACTCCCTTCCCCTTGCACTTCCCAGGTGAGGCAATGCCTCGCCCTGCTTCAGCTCTCGCTGGTCGGGCTGCAGCAGCTGACCAGCACCGATCGTCCGGCACTCTCCAGTGAGATGAACCCAGTACCTCAGTTGAAAATGCAGAAATCACGGGTCTTCTGTGTCGCTCGCGCTGGGAGTTGGAGACTGGAGCTGCTCCTATTCGGCCATCTTGCTTCGCCCCCGCCTACATTTTTATTTTTATTTTTGAAATTGTTATTCAGTGCTTTGCTGTCTCCAGTACTTGGGTTTGACTACAGTCAATGAAGTTTAGACATTTTTCTGTTTTATCCTATCTTTTTAAAAGTGTTAAACACACAGTCTGATCTGTTGTGTCATCCAAGCATTACTTATTCAATTCAATTCAATTAAGTGGATCTTTATATTTTAAATCTATTAAGTTTAATTCAAACAAACTTTTATCACTACAAGTCCTATCCTTCATAATGAAATGAGCTGTCATACTGTGTACAATTTTTAGAAGGTTGTTATATTTAGCTTAGTGAACCATCCTGCTTTCCACTGATTGACTTATACTTAAATTTTAAAGAACCAGTCATAATGATAGATTTTAAAACTCTGCTCCCTATTAAATCCAGTTCCTTTTCCATACTCCAAGTTCATTTTCCATACCCATGGGCTCTGTCTTTTATCCACATTTTACATGTTTGAGATCCTTATGTTTTATTTTTTTAAATGTTTGAATTCTTGCCATTGTATTCTTAAAACACCTCTTGAAGTTTAGTGATCATTTCACATTCTTTGGATTCCTTGTGATTTAGTATGCGCAGAACAGTTGACAAACTCTTTTAATGTAACAAGGTGCTGTCTTACCATTTCTTCTAAGTTTCAGTTTAAGTTTCTTTATTCCAAATGTTTATTTTACCCTCTTAATAAGATAATTATCTCCTTGACAGTAAAACAGAAGTAAACGGGGAGCTAAATAACTGTGTATTCTTGCCTACATTTAACATCACACCATCTGTTCAAATCAGCCCAACTATGTCTTTCTTGCTTTTTCTTTTATTTTTTAGCATAACTTTTATGAATAAAAATTCAAGTGTGGCTTTGTTTATAATTGTTCCCACTCATTTGAAGCTTATATAGTTCCATTTAGCCATATTGATATTCATCAAATGTAATTTTTATCCATCATATTTTCATTCATCTTTGAGATGACATAACTAATCTAATTATTCTAATTTCTCATAAAATTGCTAATACTGGAGAACATATACTATGAACAAAAACTACTTTCATTTGATTCATCCCCGACTTCAGTCGTTTCCTTAAGGTAACCTAGGCGACAGCTTATTACCTGTTGTTTCAGACCCTTCTCTTTGTGTATTTTATATATTATACACACACACACATAATTGCACACATGTGTAGACATGTCTATATATTTTATGTACACATATTACATATTGTTCAGCAATCCTGCTTTATTACTTGACAATATATTACACATTTCTTTCCATTTTAATAATAATAATTCTTATTTTGTTTTAGAGCTGTTATCTCTATAATCAATGTACCATAATTTATTTAACTGTTTTCTACCAATTAAGTACCAAGTTTTAATTTTTTTAAGATAATAACTCTTAGCTATTCTTGGGCATGAAGAAGTTGGGCCAGTGGAAAGCTCAGAGTCAGGGAGAGAACTGAGAGAAACCCACGAACACCTCAGCATTCACACTGAAGACCAGACAAAGGAGAGGGGACGGGCAGGAAACTTAAAGGAGACATCCAGAGGTACAGATACTTAGGGCCTGCTGATGTCTGAGGGCAGAAAAAGAGAACTAAGAGAAATGCCACTAGTGTTTAGAACTCATATCAAGTACCAGGCATCTAAAGATGGAGCGAGAAACTTGAGAGAAACACCCATGAGGCACCAGTGAATTGGGTGGGCTGATGTCTGACATCGGGGCTGATCACAGATTAAGCCTTGTTAAAGAGAAAATGTTGAGCCTATCCTCTATTAATATGGAACATGCAGTGAACATACGAGAAGGATCAATAAATCCTAAGCCCCATTCAGTCACAGACAACATTGAAACATCTCTATACATTCACTTCTTGCCAGAAGAAGTGGTATATTCTTTTTAGGGTATAAATAATATTTACAATAGTCTCTACTGTCTTTTATAGACAATGGCTGGCATTCAATCAAAGATTATGAAGTATTAATAAAAGAAAATGTGACTCACAACCACTAAACCATCAATAGAACCAAATTCAGAAATGGCCCAGATATTTAAATTATTAGTAAGAATATTTATAATGGCTATAATAAACAGATAAAAGGATCTACCATATGATCAAGTAATTCTACTCCCTTTCACTCAAGATAAATAAAAGTACATGTGTACAAAAAGGAATTATATGTCAATGTTCACAGTAGCTCTGGAAAAAACCCAAATACTCATTTCTTTAGATACAACCCAAATCCAGAGAAACAGATTTACAAATTGTCATAAGTATGTATTGGAATATTTCTCTGCAGTAAAAATAAAAAAGGTATTGATAATCATTAGCCATAAGGGAAATGGAAATTAAAACTACAGGGAGATACTACTACACATTCATTGTGATAGCCACAATCAAAAAACTGTTGAGGACGCCGAATGTTGGGAAGGTTGTGGAACACCCAGAACACTGTTCTGAAAAAAGTGTAAAATGGTACAACTACTTGGGAAAACTGTTTGGTAGTTTCTTTCCTTTTTTTTTTTTTTTAAACGGAGTCTTGCTCTGTCACCCAGGCTGGAGTGCAGTGGCACGATCTCGGCTCACTGCAAGCTCTGCCTCCCAGGTTCATGCCATTCTCCTGCCTCAGCCTCCTGAGTAGCTGTGACTACAGGCGCCCACCACCATGCCTGGGTAATTTTTTGTATTTTTAGTAGAGACGGGGTTTAACCATGTTAGCCAGGATGGTCTCGATCTCCTGACGTTGTGATTTGCCCACTTCGGCCCCCCAAAGTGTTGGGATTACAGGCGTGAGCCACCATGGCTGGCCTGGTAGTTTCTTTTAAAAAAAAATGTACATGCATCTTCTGTATGACCCAGAAATTCCATTCCTAGGTATTCAACCAGATAAAGGAAAATACGTTCACAAAAGCCAGGAAACAAATGTCCGTAGCAGCTTTATTTATAAGTGCCAAAGACTGAAAAAGTTACCATCAGTCCAGCAACAAGAGATCGGTTAAGCACACAACAGTAGTCAGTAATAAAAAGGAAAGGAAATAATTGTTTATACACATCTAGCAAGCGGGAATCTCAAAAACATCATTCTGAATTAAATTATACACACACAAAATAATTTTCATTTACATGACTTTTAGAATAGGAAAAACAAATTTTTGGTGATAGAACTGAGGTAAGTGTTTACTTCAAAAATTGGGGAAAAGGATTGTCAGAAGGCATAAATCATGATGGAATTATTTTATTCCCGATTGTAGTAGTACAGGATAAATGTTGCATGGATTTGTGAAACTGATGAGACAGTACCCTTAATTTCTATGTAGTACACTATATGTAAGTTCTATTTCAAATTTTAGCAATACTTTAGGCCAAATTTAAGTGTTTAGGTAATTGTTTCAGGTGTTAAACTGTCTCTGAAATTTGAAAGATTAACTTGTGTTTTATACTTCGTCTTAAGTGTGTATTTTTGGCTTTTCTATCATGATGTATTTTTAAGACATGATACCTCAAATTAAACTCTGTTGTTTTACACAGTTCATAGAATCTGATTCATTAAATTATCACTTAAGTTTCAATGTCATAGCCTCTTCATTTAATATGACTTGATACAGACTACTCATTATGAATCATATCCAAATACTGATAAATTATCTGATAGGTTCACACTCACCATAGCATGAACATAAATAGACACACTTGTTCTTCATTTATTAAAACAAAAATAAAAAGTAAAAATTCAGAGTTTATACTCCTAGAAAAAAAATACTAGGTGATAGAAACAAAGGTGTTTTTTTTCTTATTTTTTATCTGAATGTTTTGGTTTTTTTTCAAGGAATATGTGTAAGTTATGTAGCAAAAAATTCACAATATGTTTTAATCATTTAAAATGAATTTATTCTTTCAAATAGCTCAACAAATTATAAAATTGGTCAAGACATGGGGAAATTCTAGATGCATAGGAGAATCTACTTAGGTGAGCTCTTACTGCAGACCCAAGAAAAATAACTATGGAGAGCACAGCACATGCTCCCACCAGTGCTCCCTCAACTATTCATCTTCAAACCTGCTAAGCAAGAGGCTTAGAATAACCATCATGAAAACACGTTGCACCAAAGAACACCTTCTGTGCAATTATATTAACTGTTGCAAAGAACTAGAATCTCCACATCCAAGACTTAACTCTTCTTGGACCTACCCTTGAAATACTATGACAGGAAATTACACAAACAACATTACTCATATGGTTTGGTTGTGTCCACATTCAAATCTCAACTGAATTGTATCTCCCAGAATTCTCACATGTTGTGGGAGGGACCTAGGAGAAGATAATTGAATCATGGGGACTGGTCTTTTCCATGCTATTCTCATGATAGTGAATAACTCTCGTGAGATCTGATGGGTTTATCAGGGGTTTCTACTTTTGCTTCTTCCTCATTTTCTCTTGCCACCACCATGTAAGAAGTGCCTTTCACCTCCCACCATGATTCTGAGGCCTTCCACAGCCATGTGGAACTATAAGTCCAATTAAGCCTTCTTCTCTTCCCAGCCTCAGGTATGTCTTTATCAGCAGCATGAAAATGGACTAATACAACAAATTGGTACCAGTAGAGTGGGGCATTGCTGAAAAGATACTTGAAAATGCAGAAGCAACTTTGGAACTCGCTATCACACAGAGGTTAGAACAGTTTGGAGGGCTCAGAAGAAGACAGGAAAATGTGGGAAGTTTGGAACCTATTAAAGATTTGTTGAATGGCTTTGACAACAATGCTGATAGTGATATGAACAATAAATCTGTGCTGAAGTGGTCCAGACTCTATGATCAGGCTGAAGTGGTCTCAAATGGAGATGAGGAACTTGTTGGGAACTGGAGCAAAAGTGACTTTCATTGTGTTTTAGCAAAAAGTGTGGCAGCATTTTGCCCCTGCCCTAGAGATTTGTGGAACTTTGAACTTGAGAGAGATGATTTCAGGTATCTGGTGGAAGAAATTTCTAAGCAGGAAAGTATTCAAGAGGTAACTCGGATACTGTTGAAAGCATTCCATTTTAAAAGGGAAGCAGAGAATGAAAGTTTGGAAAAATTGCAGCCTGATGACGCAGTACAAAAGAAACACCAATTTTTTTAAGGAGAAATTCAAGCTGGCTGCACTAATTCGCAGAAGTTGTAAGGAGCCTAATGTTGATCCCCAAGACTATGGAGAAAATGTCTCCAGGCCATGTCAGAGACCTTCATGGCAGCCCCTCCCATCACAGGCCCAAAGGCCCAGGAGGAAAAAGTGGTTTCATGGGCTGGGCCCAGGGTCCCTGTGCTGTGTGCAGCATAAGAACTTGTCCCAGTTATTCCAGCTGTGGTTGAAAGCGGCCAACATACAGTTCAGACTGTGGCTTCAGGGTGTAGAAGCCTCAAGCCTTGGCAGCTTCCACAAGGTGTTGAGCCTGTGGGTGCACAGAAGTCAAGAATTGAGGTTTGGGAACATCTGCCTAGATTTCAGAAGATGTATGGAAATGCCTGGATGCCCAGACAGAAGTTTGCTTCAGGGACAGGACACCCATGGAGAACCTCTGCTAGGGCAGTGTGGAAGGGAAATGTGGGGTTGGAGCCCCCACACAGAGTCCCTATGGGGCACTGCCTAGTGCATTTGTGAGTAAAGGGCCACCATCCTCCAGACCCAAGAATGATAGATCCACCAACAGCTTACACTGTTTATGTGGAAAAGCCCTAGACACTCAATGCCAGCCCCTGAAAGCAGCTGAGAAGGAGGTTGTACCCTCCAAAGCCACAGAGGCTGAGCTGCCCAAGACCATGGGAACACACCTACCTCTTCTGTCAGTGTGACCTGGATGTGAGACCTGGAGTCAAAGGAGATCATTTTGGAGCTTTAAAATTTCACTGATCTGCTGGATTTTGGACTTTCATGGGTCCTATCACCCCTTTGTTTTGGCCAATTTCTCCCATTTGGAATGGCTGTATTTACCCAATACCTGTACCCCCATTGTATCTAGGAAGTAACTGGTTTGGGTTTTTATTATTATTATTATTTTACAGGCTTATAGGTAGGAGGGAATTGCCTTGTCTCAGATGAGACTTTGGCCTGTGGACTTTTGGATTAATTCTGAAATGAGTTAAGACTTTGGGGGACTGTTGGGAAGGCATGATTGGTTTTGAAATGTGAGGACATGAGATGTGGAGGAGCCAGGAGCAGAATGATATGGTTTGGCTGTGTCTCCATTCAAATCTCAACTGAATTGTATCTCCCAGAATTCTCACGTGTTGTGGGAAGGACGTGGTGTGGGGAGCGGTAATTGAATTATGGGAGCCAGTCTTTCCTGTGCTATTCTTGTGATAGTTAATAAGTCTCACAAGATCTGATGAGTTTATCAGGGCTTTCCGCTTTTGCTTCTTCCTTATTTTCTCTTCCTGCGCCATGTAAGAAATGCCTTTCACCTCCCGCCATGATTCTGAGGCCTTCCCCAGCCATGTGAAACTGTAAGTCCAATTAACCCTCTTTTTCTTCCCGGTCTGGGGTATGTCTTTATCAGCAGCGTGAAAACAGAGTAATACAATTACCATGCAATGTCATGTTTTCTTCCTAGTATATATATGATGAATTTGATCGGGTATTAGGAAGTTATAAGAAATCATTTTCCTTACACAAGAGGAAAGTCTTCTACAGATAAATATGTTTTTTCAAAAAAAGTAGAATTAGCAGGCTCCTCGGTCTCATTCCCTCAAACTAGCAACCTAATCTTTTCTTCCTGAATTTTTCCACTTCAGTGATTAAAAGAGGAGGCTATGAAAAATGAATTCAAGAAAGAAAATTAATTTTTCCTAATGCCTATAGCAGTTTCCCATGCCTGGCCTTCCAGGGCACAGTCTTTTTCTGTACGAAAAAAAAAAAAAAATCTCAGACTCATTTTTCTATACCAGAAACAAGAAAAGGTAATTGCTATTAAAGGGAGAAAAATTCAAAATGACTAATTCCCTATAACAACTGTCAGTCTGTACTCTTATATTTTTGAAAACCCCATATTATAGCACTGTACTTTGTGACCTAATAAATGCATTGTTCTTAATTCTGACACAATCTTGGGAGAAATGCAAGGGGTAAAGGGAGGCTTTCATCTATTCTGGACCTTTTTTTGGCCTGAGGGAACCAGTGTACTGTCAGTGTAAAACATGGCTGAAAATTACTGCCACAGGCAACTAGGTCAAAATTCCGCAGCATCGGTATCATAAGCTGCTCTAACCACTTCTTCAAATGAGCAGGATACATGCTACAGTTTGAGGACTATTATGAATAGATCTTAAAATGTGTAAGAAAACAGGAGAATGGAAGAGAAACTGTTATTTATTGGATATCTTCCCTATTCTAGCGTCTATACTAAGTGACTTAGGCTCATTATATCATTTGTTACTGACTCTCAGTTCTGGGGAGTGCTTGGTTTGTTTCCTCCCTCTCCATGTCAAAATATAATGACTTCTTGTCACCAGGTGAGAAAATCCTTGAGATATGTGTTGGGCTGCAGGACAAGTTTAATGACACCACCATACTAGCACTTTTAATTTGCCCGTGGTGCTAAGTCACAGGTATGTGATAGAGATGAACGACAAATTCTACATTCTCTGAGTAAACAACCCAGGACCACAAACTATAAAGAAATTATATATTAAGAATATTTATTTGTTTTGGTAATAAACATTTAGCACCAGGTAAATTTCCTGATCCAGATAACTGTCCTAGTGTCAGGAAATCAAATGTGCTTTTTTTTTTTTTTTTCTCTTTTTAGCAGGAATGAGGTTAGGAAGAGATGGTTGTTACTTTACCAAGTACCGATGGTAGTTGTGGCACCCAACTACCTTTACTGTTTCTGAGGAAAGTGATTAGTATTGTATTAAATCCTCAAAACTCATAATATTCAAAATCGTAAACTTCAAACTAGTGTTTTTCACAGACTGTAATTCCTGTTTTGAATGCAAAGCTTGTATTACTTTATGTATTTACTTTTTATATTTCTTCTTGAAATTTTTATTAAAAACATATGTTATTTTTATCATTAGAGAAAATTAACACTTTTGAGTTACTATAGTCTAATGAGGGAATAGACACATAAATACATTTAGTTTATTGCTATGTTTTATTCTGGTGAATTCCTTCTATTGACAGAGAAGTCACTAAGGTTAATGGGCTTTCTATAACACAAAGTAGAATAGCACATTAAAATTGTCAATAAGCTTTATGAAAGTATCATATACTTTCATGAAGACATACTTTATGCTTGTTATTTTGCTTAGAAAATTACAGAGAGAAAGTTGAAAACAAATATGAAGTCCCAGCCTTCTGTTTGATGATATAGCTCTAAATGCCAGGCCTTCTAGTCTCAAGATATAAATGTTTGACTTTATGAAGTGACATCTGTAGAATGTGTGATCTTAAAATTCTGATGAAAGATTCTTCTGTAATATATGCATTGTCTCCTGTCCAATAAAATCAAACATCACATTATACTATCAAATGTACTTAGCATTAAGGCACACACAGTTGCTCCTTTTTTACCATAAATTTACTTCCTTGTTTTATGCTCACATGATGTGCATGAACTGTATGGATAATTTATTCTCAATTTACTGTGAGGCATAGCATTCCTGGGCTGAATCTTTGCTTGAATATTCTACGGTGTGTAAAATGTTGATGCGAATATATTTTAAATGAGATGTGGATTTAGAGGGGAGAGGGGATATTCTTCTAAATGGAGTTGAGGTAATAAAGAAACCAGGTTACAAAGTGAATATCTTAAGTAACCCTTAGGCAAAATCACAAGATTGTAAAACCATGGAAGTTTTATGTGGGTCTGTGTCATTGCAAAGGTTACTGCAATATACATACACATCATACACACATGCACACACACATATACCCAGGTGTGCCCATATTCACATACATGTAGGTAGATATAAATTTAATTTACAGAATCTTTTGGAAGTTTACATAACTTTTCTCACTTATTCCCTCAATTCTAGGTTCTGGTGTGTTTAGTTTTTTTTTGTTTGGTTTGGTTTGGTTTTTATTTTTGTTTTTGTTTTTAATGTACTCTAGTAAATATGGGCCTTTTGTTAGGATTTAGTAAAAGTCTACTGCTAATGATTCTGATTAATTGGTTAACTGAAAACCTATTCTTTTTTATTTTAATTTTTAAGTTTTGGGGTACATGTGCAGGATGTGCAGGTTTGTTATATAGGTAAATGTGTGTCATGGTGGTTTACTGCCCTTATCCACCCATCAAATGGGTATTAAGCCCAGCATGCATTAGCTATTTTTCATAATGCTCTCCCTTGCCCCACCCCACCCCCTAACAGGCCCCAGTGTGTGTTGTTCCCCTCCCTGTGTCCATGTGTTCTCATCGTTCAGCTCCCACCGAAAACCCATCCTTTAATTCAGCTTAGTTAATTTTTTAAAAAGTGTAAAGCAAGTTTCATGTCACTGAGCATCTTCTCTGAAACTGGGAATCGCTCTGCCCATAAAGAAGAAAGTGAACGTGTCAAACACTATGTATATGTTTCACACCCACCGTGGCGTTGACCTATGGTCAATTATTTCATAATTAATTTGCTACATTGGAGCAGCTATTGATAAATTCATAAGGGTAGTGCTTTCTGTTTGCAAAAGTATTCCTCACAACTGCTGCTTTCCTCTTAGTCTACCTTTTTCCTGTAATCTCATCTAAAATAGCCTCTACCTACCATGCCTACTCTCTCTCTCTAATACTTTCCAAAAATTTACTTTGTCTTTAAAGAGAATGATTTTATTCCCTAATCTGTTTATTGAACAAAGTTTTACTTTGAATTGAAAATGTTTCAATTTACAAAACATCAATCCTGAAAATAAATTTAGTGTTTTAAAAGACTTTTAAATCATTGTTTTCCAAGTTGCTTCTCTAAATCTGTTACAAAATCTTTAGTAGAAAAGACTGAACTCTTTTTGTGTAAATTTTCTTAACAAACATAGGAACCTACGAAGAGTTAAGACTCAGTAGATTTTATTAAGAAATGAAGAAAAATTAAGAAACTAAAGTGCTAAGCAATGGGATTTAAGAGAAATAACAATGAATGTTTATGAATGTTTATTACATATGAAGTACTGTTTCAAATATTTTAAAAGAATGAGTTTATTCAGTCTTCACAACAAACTTTTGAGTTAATTTCTGCTATTATCCCCATTTTAGAAATGTGGTCCAGGAGACATAAACAGGTTAAATAACTCGCTTTCAGGACTAGCAAGAGGTAGAGCTGGGATCTGAACCTAGATAGGTTGACTCTCTAGTAAACGTGTCATGCATAATGATCTCCTTCATTTCCCATGCTAAGAATCATGGATTCATGGCAACATGCCTTTCACATGTTATGATGGATCTAGTGTTAGGAACCTGAACCATGTAGTTAGGAGAAGTGAATTCCAATTCTCTTCTCACCACACATTCACTTTCTCCCATCAATCCTCCATATCCACCCCTGTAAAATCAGGTATTGGTATTACATGGCTTTTAAAGATCCTTCCTGTTCTAACATTTTTTTCATATAACAGAAATCATAATGAATGATACTAACCGTGAAAACAAACACTATTACCACTTATTCGTTTCTGTTGGAGCTAGGCACTATGCTAGCTAATTTTTTGCATCTATTGTTTTTAACCTATAAATGAAACTTTCTTTTAAATATGATTTTCACCTTTTGTTTCAGAGGAGAAAACTGAAGCTCCGAAAATATAAGTAACTTGCCTAAGGTCATAGGACTTTCTAATGGCTGAACTGAAACTGAAAACCACGTCTAACTATCTGTTCTTATTCTAAAGCGCCATTCTGTCTCTCAGGTGAAAACATATACTGCATTTTTTCTTCATTATCTCCATGCACATTTACTGAGTACTGGAACTTCTATATGAGCAAATCAATCTTTATTAAAAATGTTCTTCCTTGAAATGAATATATATTACTGTTTAAAGTGAATACATGCTATGATTTTTTTCTAAGTATATATTGTCCAGAATAGCAAGCTACACTGATTATGTTAATTAACCATAGTGAATCCATTTTAAAGACCAGGAATTCTCTTTTTTGTCCTCCTCTTTTCTTTATCGTTTTAAGATTGTTCTGAGATTAAAACAGAACAAAATGACTCCTAAATTACTTAGACTTGCTTTTTGTCCCTATGTATCTCAGATCGTAAGAAAATACCTGATTCTACTAAACTGGCATACTGTGTAAGAACACAGCTTATAATTCTTAATATGTATATATAATTAAATGTAATTATATGTATATAATTTCTAAAGGAATAAACACAAAAACAAAGAAAATTGTACAAAATTGGAATATCTCTTTCTACTGTAAATGTTCACTGGTAAAATAGGCAACTGTCAAGAAATGTTGAAATCAAGTTTTAAACCTAGGTCCTTCTGCTTTCAGTAACTCATCTTAAATTAGTCTTTGGATTCTAGCTCTTATTTTCTCCCTGTTGGGAGCTTACTCCAGCACTTCCCTATCCTTATCCTGGTGGTAGAATCATGCACGTTATTTACTGTATTTACATGCTGCATTTTGTTATAAGGCCAAAAGTAACCCATGAAATTTTGTGAACTGACTAGTCTGAACACTAGAATTAGTTTGGAAATAGTGACATGAGAATTATTTTTTGGAAAAGGTGGACCCAAACTATCTTTCTGACCTCTTCAGTAGTGATTTTCTCTGGTCATTTTAGAAAGACCTAGACTGCCTATCAAAAGTTCTCAGAAGTAGTCATGGAGCAAAGTCAGTTCAGTTTTTTATCCTACCACAGGCCTGTTCCAAGCTGTGTCAGCTAGGCATCTTGCTCCTCCAGTACAAAAGCCAAGTACAGTCTTTTATGGGCTGCACTTCACTAAATTCAAAAAGACTGTCTAAATCATGCTTTTATAGTTAAAAATAACACAGAGTTCAACCCCCTTTTAAAGCACACTTAAGCAAAGGGAGAATTGGATTATTTGTTATAAAAAGACCATTTGGGTGTGGAAAATATTTAGGAGTTAGAAGACTGGGAAATAGAGAACCACAGGGGTCAATATTAAATCCAATTTTTTTCCACTTTATATGTTAATGATCTGAAAGCAGGAACATGCTGCAAAGTGGTAAGAATTGCTGAGAGGGCAAAACAGGGGTGAGAGGTGTTGAAGACAGAAAGCAAATAACAATATAGAGAGAGGTAATTCAGTATGGAATGAGCTAGACATAAAGTCCCTGCTTTAGCAGTTTAACATAAAGGACTGTGAGGTAATGAGGCCAGAGACAAAAACAAGGCAAGTTAATAAAAAGCTTAATGGAGGCATGCTACATCCACACCAGTGAGTGAAAACAAAGAGAGGGCTGATCTGGGTATACATTCAAACTCAGAATTCAGGGTTAAAATAAAATTAACGGGAATCTGAAATGGTATCTGGGGAGAGCCCTGGATGTAAAGCTGCAAGTGACATGGCTAATTCATCAAAGTATAAATGCTGGGCTCCAAAGTTAGGCAGAGGTGAGCGAAGCCAGCTGCTCCAGGATGAAATGAATTGGAAATATACTATTCACAGTAATTCCTGTGTTTG
Source organism: Macaca fascicularis (assembly GCF_037993035.2). Lineage (NCBI taxonomy): Eukaryota > Metazoa > Chordata > Mammalia > Primates > Cercopithecidae > Macaca > Macaca fascicularis. The sequence goes on from NC_088390.1 coordinate 53,631,388, forward strand.
GTCTTTCTTGATAGGAAAGAAGACAAATCACCTGCCACATAAGACAGTAGATTCCAGTCCTGTTTATATTTTTTTCTAATTACTGAAGATTGGAAAATAACAGTAAAATGAGATGACTTTCTTACATTCAGAAAAGAGGGACAAGTGGCTGACAATAGGAGCTCTCAATATTTATCATGTATATAAATTCTGTATCTTAATAAACAGCATTTTCTCATCCAGTTAGGGAAGTTTCTCATCCTGGAGTTAGGGAAGATGCTAAAATTCTGTATTTCAGACATCTTGCACATGACTGTTAGTCCAAGAACCATGATTCAACTAGCACAGTATTAATTCCCTGAAAATTTTCAAGGCTCCCAAATTTTTATTTTTCCTTACCACCACATTCCCAAGAAAATCTGAATAGAAAAGTCCATATTATCTACTACTTTAAAAATACTAAAATATGCTATTTCTTTTTTTCTTTCCTATTGTGTCTCATATATAAATTTAAGATTTATAGAATTGTAATATATATGTGTATGTGATGGGTAATTTGTAGACGTATAATATATGTATGTAGGTAAATGGTATGGAAGGTTTTTCTACAAATTTCCTGAATAATATATGTTTACCATTTCAACTATCTGAAAACAGTTATAATGTAAGATCATTTCTTCTATATGTCATAGCTGAATACTTTTTGGTGCATTTTTTCTTAAGAATTCACTATCTCTTTGGATCACTACAACACTCATTTAAATAAAATTCAGTAACAGTAGTTTAATATATGATAAATCAGAATTTTATCATTCACATTTAGTTTAAAGTAATTGTGAGCAATTAAAAGGAAACTGACACTTTCCAAGGGTTTCATAGAACTAAATTTAACTCTCTTTAACAGTTGCTAAGAGAGTATTATAGCTGCACAGTATATATAGAATCCTCAACATTATTATCTATCAAAGAAAGGCAAATTAAACCTACAATCAATACTACTACACAGGTAATAAAATGGCTAAAATTATAAAGAAAGGAAATATCAATCATTGGCAAGGATGTGGAGTAACTGAAAATCTTATACACAGATGGTAGGAATGTGAGTTGGTACATTCACTTTGAAAAATGACTTGGCAGTTTCATAAAAAGCTATACATACATCTACATATGATCTATATTTACCCAAGAAAAATAAGAACATAAGTTCATATGAAGACTTATACAAAAATGTCACAACAGTTTTATTTCTAATATCCACAAACAACAAACAATCCCAAATACCATCAACGTATCAACAAAATGTGGTATACATTCCATTCCGTGATAAAAATAATTAATTATAGAGACATATGATAGCACGAATAAATATTAGAATTATTCTGCAGAGTGAAAGAAGCCAGACACAAAAAGTACACATTGTTTGTTTCTAGTTATATAAATTTCTAGAAAGTGCAAACCAATTTATAATGACAAAAGACACTAGTTGACACCAAGTGATGTGAGTAGAGTAAGGATGAATAACAAAGGAGCAAAAGGAAATATTTGTGGATGATGAAAATGTTTAGTGTCTTTTTTTTTCTCCCTGGTTCAAGCGATTCTCCTGCCTCAGCCTCCCGAGTAGCTGGGACTACAGGCGTGCACCACCACGCCCAGCTAATTTTTGTATTTTTAGTAGAGACGGGGTTTCACCATGTTGGCCAGGATGGTCTCGATCTCAACCTCGTGATCTACCTGCCTCAGCCTCCCAAAATGTTGGAATTACAGGCATGAGCCACTGTGCCCACCCGAAAATGTTTTGTGCCTTGACTGTGGTGGTGACTTCATAAGTTTTACAATTGCACATTTTACATATGTACAGTTTATTGTACATAAAGTATAAACCAATAAAGTTGCATTTTTTTCTGTGCTATGATAATAACAAAGCGATAAAGAATTGCATCACAGAAATAAAAAACTTACCATTAAATGAAGGATCAGAGAGTAACTCACAGGGTAGTGTAGGCAGGGAATTAGGATGAGTTATTTTTTTCTGGTGAATTGAACCTATTGTTGTTATTAAAGCTAATAAGCATTGGCCTACTCAAAGACATCTAAAAAGTGTACCAAAGACATATACAAAGTACACATAAATCAAACTTAGAGCTACAGCACTGCATCTTTTTACTTTGGACTATAAAATTTCATCCCTCTTGACTTTTAAATGATGCTGAAATATTTTACAATGAGTTGATTTGTGAACTAAATAAGAGTAGAATTATGTTTGTGAGGTGCTAAGCTCAATGTAGTACGGGCAAACTTTCCAGTATATTCAGCAATAGAATCCTATTTCTTTAATGACCAATCCCTCTCCAAAATGTTTTTTGTAGTTCTTTTCTTTTTCTTTTTTTCCCCAGATTGACTAAGGAGTAGCTGTGCTTTTATTCTTATTTAATTCTCACCATCACACAAAGGGTTTTACTGATGAAAGATTTTACTGAAGTGACTTGTCCAAGATAACATCCTTAATGACAGATAAACATGTGCTTTAAAATTAGGCTGTGTGAACCATTATATTGTAATGATAATAAAACTGAAGTCCAGAAATGACAACTTTTTCTAGCCCTTGCAACATTAAGTGGTAGAATAGGGAGAATTAACACTAGGTTTATTGAGCTCCAAAATCCATTCTTTACAAAAAACTGGCCAATAAATGCATGTGAGATGATACATTTCAAAATATATTCATTTGCCACAATCTTATAATTGAGTTTGGTAGATTGCTCACAACTGTAGGACCAAAGGTATTGGTTCGATGGACAAGTATCTTTCCTCCTCATCAGTTAAATCATAAATGGGCAACAGAAACAGGAAGTTTGAGTCACAACATCAACTTTTAACTTTAAAAATAGTATGCATTTTTGGTATAATAAATAAGAAATTATTTTTGCTATACAGCATAACATTGTAAATAGTGACATACTTTACTTTCTCAAAATACTTCACCAATTCAACACCTTGTCCAGAAGTATCTTGCCTCTTCTGACAATGCCTACTTATTCCTATGTGAGCAGGGGGGTATAAATTGCATTCTAAATTTCAGGTTAGTATTAAGAAATTTTAAATATGTAGATTTTGATTAAACCTGAACTTTTTCATTCCTTGATATACTGTGGCAGATACTGATATAGCTCAAGAAGTGTTGATGTAATCCGTCACAATGTGGTTCATTTGGGTTATGTGACTGGATTCTGGCCCAAGGGATGTTCCTGGCAGTAATGTAAACCTTTTCTAGGCTTAGCCATTTGAATCACTCCACAGGGTCCTCTATTCTTTTCAACTCCTGAAACAATTATATTAAATTCCAAGAGTTACAGATATTAACGATACAGATATTAAAGACGGAGGACAACCACTTTTACCCATTATATCTTGTGTGATCAGAAACAAACTTGTATGAAATTGAGTATAGTCTGAGCTACACTGGGGTGTGTGATATGGTTTGGCTATGTCCCCACCCAAATCTCATCTTGAATTGTAGTTCTCATGATCTCCACATGTCATGAGAAGGACCCAGTGGGAGGTAATTTAATGTTGGTAACTGTTACCTCCAGACTGTTCTCATGATAGTAAATGAGTTCTCATGATATTTGATGGTTTTATAAGGGGCTTCCACCCGTCCTTCACTCTGCCACCTTGTAAAGAAGGATGTGTTTGCTTCCCCCTCATAATGATTGTAAGTATCCTAAGGCCTCCCCCGCCATGCTGAACTGTGAGTCAATTAAACCTCTTTCTTTTATAAATTATGCCGTCTTGGGTGTGTCTTTATTAGCAGCATGAGAATGGACTAATATTCAGTGTGTGTGTGCGCGTGCGTGCATGCACATTTGTGTGTATGTATGTGTGTATTTGTCTTATAAAGTCTCTGGCATTTTTAGAGTAACTTCTGCTATTCTAACAAAGAAACATAGAAAACATTCTTTGAAGTAATGAAGTCTCTATTGCATTGTTGTTTCTTTTATTTCAAACTAGTGTAGTAGATAATTACCAAATAATGTAGTAGATAACTGCAAGAAAATAATCTGGAATAATACTGAATAATAATGTCTAATAAGAACTTATATTTATTAAGAATATCCTGCATGCAGATACCCATAGAAGCATTTTATATCTTCTGACTTAACAGTACTTTGAATGATTTAAGCATTACAACAAATTGATTTAATGCATGAATTTTCCAATGTATGAATACCTGGCCACAATGATAGAGAGGAAACATTTTAAAGTCAAACCAACATAAGTTTGCATCCCAGTTCAACCACTTACTAGTTGTGTAGATTTGCACAGTAATGACTCCCAATGACTCATGCCTATCTACATCCTTGTCCTTTCATAGTGCCCTCTCACATTGACTCTGGGATTGGCTATGAGACTTGCTTTAATCAACTGGACTTAGTACAAGGAGACTCTAAGCCTGTGTTAAACAAATGGCCTCACCTACTGTCATCACCAACTGCTAGACATATGGATGAGGCCATCTCAGACCATCCTGCCCCATCAGATGACAATAACCACATGATCAGTCAAAGGGACACAGGTGAAAAAACAAGACCGAACATCCATAAACATCCTTCTCAATGTGAAGGATGTAAACCTTCCATACAATCACGAGGGAGGAAAATAGTTGTTTTAAGTCACTAATTTTTGTGATAGCTAGTCATTCAGAGCTAGATAACTGATTATCTAGCTTAAGTAACTTAAACTTTGTTACTTTCCCTGCCTTTACAAAGGAGATATAATGTTTATATCATTGAGCTGTTGCAAGGATTAAAAGCAATAATATAGGTAAATATATGAATCACACTGTCTGGCACATGTAATTAATTGCTGAAATCGACTTTTTGCTTTATACCTTCCCCATGCCGGTCTTCAACAGAAGAGCTTGTTTTCCACCGCATAGAAAAGTAATTTTCATAAAAGTGTTGATGAAATTTGCCTAGTATGATGTGATTCCCTGTTGGCTGGAATGGGAGAAGCTGCAGTATAGGGAAGGAGTTGTAATTACCCTGGTCAACTAGGAGATCACTTGCTCCAAGATTTACAACTCTATAAAGCATGTCATTTCTAGTACTCTAAATAAGTGAACTAAAGCAAAACTGGTAATGTTCAAGGTTGTTTAAGGAGTTGTAGTCTAAACAGTCATGAAGGAATAAAAAGAAGGAAGTTAATTAGAAAACTATTATCATCAACAACCTAAGTGCTATACAAAAGCGTGGATTAACTCCCAATACCTTTCTTTCCTTAATGACAACTGACACTATAGCAGTACTTCTGGCAGAAGTGTGTTTCCCAACTCATTATATTCTATATTTCCCTACTTTATGGCATATTTTGAGCTGTAGCTAGTGGTGCATTTCTTGTTGTTGTTGGTTGTTGTTATTGTTTCTGCAAGACACTCAGCATTTCTGGGGGCCTCCATATAAACCTCTGCCCATTTCAGAAACTCAAATGAGAATAATAAAAGACCACCATCTCTTTGCTCTTTCAAAATGAGTGTCCTTTATGTGTCAGACACTGTGCTATCTGGTTTGGGACACAGATGTAAATAGAACAAGAGTCTCACTCTTGATTATTTCTAGTGAGTGTAACATCCATAAGAATAATTACAATGATATGCTATCATGACAAGTTTGAAGTTTGCACATCTTGTAATGGGAATATAAAGAAGGAATACCCAGCACAGCAGGTAAATGCAGAGAGGTTCTCAGGGAAAACTGAAACAGAGGCTTACAATATAGACAAGTTAGACAACCTACCCAAAGAAAGAGAAAGATATCATTCCAGGCAGAAGGTACTAGGTGAGCCCAGAAACAGAATGGTGTTTATGGGGAAGCAGGAAAAGATAGTTACTAATACCTAAAATGCAAGTGGCCAGTTTACGTAATTATGTTAAAACAGAAAGTAAAACGATTTGAAGGCTTGTGTAATAGTTTGCAAAGTTCCATGACAATTTAAGTAGCACTGTGCGGTGGTCTACGTGACATGAGAGTGAACTGGCTGGCATGGAGAGGACAGATATAAGAGGACAGTTAGGAGTCTACTGCCTTCTGTCATAGGGCTTCAAATTTGTGGATTTCTCTGATTTCCTTTTCTCTTTTTTTGACAGAAGGAAAACTTTCAAAAAAAAAAAAAAAAAAAAAAAAAAAAAAAAAAAAGCTCTATCCTGCAGGTTCCAAGCCTGCCTCATTCTTAAACATTTGTTTGTTTTTGTAACTTCTTTGGAGAAGGAAGAAAATTATAGTTCTTTTTCCAAACACTGCCATACATCCATCTCCCTTCTCCCTTCCAGCTCCACTGTTCAATCCGTTTCCGTAACACTTCTTCACAACAAAATTTAATAGAGGACACCCTCTCTTAAATTAGGCTCTGCTAAATTGTTTCATTCAAGAACATCTAATGTGGATCTGTAAGTGTAACTCAAACATTGGACTATTTTAGAAATGAGTCTTTTATTCTTGAAATTTCATTCATGATCTTAGAATTATTAAATGATAATCAACAATGACTTGCATTTGGCAAACACTACTTATTGTTTAAAAACCTTTACATGTCTTCAATATTTAGTTTTTAATTTTATTTATTGGTATTTCCAAAACCAGCCTTGCTATTCCCCCCGGATTTCTCAGTAGCAGCTGGATAGTACCCATTTCAGAGGCCCAAGTAGCATTTTCATAAGGCTACTTGTGCTTCTCAACTCTATATGGCCTCATCTCCAATCTTCTAGGTTCTTATAATACCTAGTGCTTTTCTTTATTTTATCTAACATGGAAAAGTTAGGTAGTGGGGCAGGATGTAGTTGCCTAACATAAACAGCTGTTACTATTTATAATAGTCTTTACTTTTTACTTTTCCAATTTATATCACTCATTTACCAATCTCTTGTATTAAATTATCTATGCTGAAATACCTAATTTTTCTGTTTTTCTTTATGAACTCTAATATACTACATGATTTAGCCTAATCCCATAGTTTTTTCTTACCCAAGTGTCAACCATGCAGTCTTTCAAATTTGAAATTCAGAAAAAGAATCATAGCTGAAAACTCATAGCTTCATTGAAACTCTGTTAGGTTGCAGGACTCCTGTAAATAGCACATTAATTCTTGATCCTATCATATACATCTTACTATGTGCTGGCCACTGTTCTAATACTTTATATATATGATTAGTTTATTTAATTTTTGCAGTAAACCTATCTTTTTGATATTGTTTTTATCCTCATTTCATAGATGAAGAAACTGAGGAACAAATAAAATAAATATCTTAGGTTATCTATCAGAGCTGGGATTTGATAGATCCAGATTGACTGTTAAACTCGCCTAACACCAAAGATTGCCATAGTTTTTCTGTAAGGAACCATATCATAAGTATTTTTGGTTTTATGTTCCATACAGTCTCTGCTGTGGCTACTGGACTCTGCTTTTGTAGCAGAAAGATAGCCATAGACAAAATATAAAAGAATTGGCATAATTAGGTTCCAATGAAACTTTACTAAAACAGGTGGCAGCTAGGATTTGTTCTACAGATCATAGTTTTCTACCCTAATCTAATTACTATGTTATATTGAGCAATAGAAATTTCCAGAATATCATTTGACACAGCTGATTATTACACTAGCAGTCCAGTAAGGTAAGGTTATATTCCCTTTGATTGCTAAGTTTTTCTATCTTTTTCCTAAAATTACTTTATATCTGTTAGGATTCCTTTTTCTCCGTACATATAAACATCCAGAAATATCCCAGATATATCTTGGGTGTTGCTGCCAATGTTTGCATTTTAAAAACCTATATCTTATTAAATACATCTAGAAATGATATTTTCAGAGATAATTTGTTGTTGTTTTTAATTTATCCTCTGAAGCATTTATTCTTTGAGTTACAAACAATCCAATTATACTCTTTATGTTATTTTAAAATGTACAATTAAGTTGTATTGACTATGGTCACCTATTGCGTTATTAAATAGTAGGTCTTATTCATTCTTTCTACTTTTTGGGACCCAGTAAGCATACTCACCTGCACGTCAGACACCCCACTACCCTTGACAACCTCTGGTAACCATCCTTCTACTCCCTGTGTTAATCAGTTCAATTGTTTTGATTTTTAGATCCCCAAAATAAGTGAGAACATGTGATGCTCATCTTTCTGTGCCTGGCTTATTTCACTTAAGATAATGATCTCCAGTTTCATCCATGTTGCTGCAAATGACTGGATCTCATTCTTTTTTATGTCTGAATAGAAATATGTATATGTACCACATTTTCTGTATTTATTCATCTGTTGGTGGACACTTAGGCTGCTTCCAAATTGTGGTTATTGTGAACAGTGCTGCAAAAAACATAGGAGTGCAAATATTTCTTTGATATATTGATTTCCTTTCTATTGGGTATATATCCAGAAGTGGGATTGCTAGATCATAAGGTACCTCAATTTTTAAGTTTTTAAGGAACCTCCAAGCTGTTTGCCATACTGGTTGTACTAATTTACATTCCCACCAACAATGTACAAGGAGTTCCCTTCTGCACATCCTCGCCAGCATTTGTGATAGCCTGTCTTTTGGATATAAGACATTTCAACTGGGATGAATGATATCTCATTGTAGTTTATATTTACACCTCTCTGATGATCCATCGTGTTGAGCACATTTTCATATGCCTGTTTGCCATTTGTATGTCTTCTTTAGAGAAATGTCTATGGAAAGATTTTGCCAATTTTTGGATTGGATTATTACATTATTTTTCCTATAGATTGTTTGAACTCTTTATATATTGTGGTTATTAATCCTTTGTCAGATGGATAGCTTGCAAATATTTTCACCCATTCTGTGAGCTATCTCTTTACTTTTGATTGCATCCCGGTGTGCAGAAGTTTTTTAACTTAATGTTAAAAACAGTTATATGCCCATTCTTTTTCACTTGATGTGATCCCATTTGTCCATGTTAGCTTTGGTTGCTTGTGCTTGTGGATTATTGCTTAAGAAATCTTTGCCCAGACCAATGTCCTGAAGATTTTGTCCAAATGGTTTCTTGTAGTAGTTTCATAGTTAGAGCTCTTAGATTTATGACTTTAATCCATTTTTATTTGATTTTTGTATATGATGAGCAATAGGGGTCCAGTTTCATTCTGCTACATGTACATCCAGTTTCCCCTGCACTATTTATTGAAGAGACTGTCTTTTCCCCAGGGTATATTCTTGGCACTTTGTCAAAAACGAATTTACCGTGGGTATGGATTTGTTTCTGAGTTCTCTATTCTGTTTCATTGATCTGTGTGTCTTTTTTTGCTGGCATAATGCTGTTTTGGTTACAATAGCTCTGTAGTATAATTTGAAGTCAGGTAAAATGATTCCTCCAGTTTTGTTATTTTGCTTAGTATAGCTTTGGCTATTCTGGGTCTTTTGTAGTTCCATATCAATTTTAGAATTTTTTTTTCTATTTCTGTGAAGAATATCATTGCTATTTTGGTAGGGGTTGCTTTGAATCTGTAGATTTGTTTGGGTGGTATGGCCATTTTACCAATATTAATGCTTCTAGTATGTGAACATGAAATACTTTTTCATTTTTGGGTGTCCTCTTCAATTTATTTTATCAGTGTTTTGTAAGTTTTATTATAGAGACCTGTTACTTCTTTGGTTAATTCCCAGATACATTTTTTTTTATTTGTAGGTACTTTAAATGGGGTTATTTTCTTGCTTTATTTTTCAGATTGTTAACTGCTGGCATACATAAATGCTACTGATTTTTGTACATTGATTTGTGTTCTGCAACTTTACTGAATTTTTTTTTATCAGTTTCAAAAGTTTTATTGTGGAGACTTCAGGTTTTTCCAAATACAAGATCTTATCATCTGCAAACAAGGGCAGTTTGACTTTTCCTTTCTAATTTGAATGCCTATGATATCATTCTCTTTTCTGATTGCACTAGCTAGAACTTCCAATACTATATTGAATAACAATGGTGTCAGTGGGCATCCCTGTTGTGTTCCAGATCTTACGGGAAAGGCTTTTAATTTTTCCCATTCAGTATGATACCAGCTGTGGGTCTGTCATATATGGATTGTATTGTGTTGAGGTATATTCCTTCTATCCCAAGTTTTTGAGGGTTTTTATCATGAAGGGATATTGGATTTTATCAAATGCTTGTTCAGCATCAATTGAAATTATTAAATGACTTTTATCCTTCATTCTGTTGATACGTTGTATCACATTGACTGATTTCCATGTGTTGAACCATTGTTGCATCCCAGGGATAAATCCCACTTGGTCATGATGAGTTATCTTTCTAATGTATTACTATATTTGGTTTGTTGATATTTTGTTGAAAATTTTTGCATCAATATTCATCAGAGACATTGGCATATAGTTTTTGTTTTGTTTTGATGGGCCTTTGTCTGGTTTTGGTATCAGGTTAATACTTGCCTCATAGAATGAGTTTGGAAGTGAAGTATTTCCTCCATGACTATTTTTCAGAATAGTATGAATAAGATTAATATTATTTCTTTAAATATTGGGTAGAATTCAGCAGTGAAACCATTAGGTCCTGGGCCTTTCTCTACTGGGAGGCTTTTTTTTTTTTTTTTTTTTTTTTTTATCACTTTGATCTCATTACTTGTTATCAGTCTGTTCAGGTTTTTGAATTTCTTCCTGGTATGATCTTGGTATGTTGTATATATCTTGGAATTTGTTTATTCCAGATTTTCCAATTTATTGGCATATAGTTGTTCATAGTAGCCACTCATGATCCTTTGGTTTTCTGCAGTATCAGCTGTAATGTATCCCTTTTCATTTCTGATTTTATTCATTTAGATCATCTCTCTTTTTTTCTATTAGTCTGGCTAAGGGTTTGTCAATTTTGTTTACCTTTTCAAAACAGCCAATTTTTTATTTCATTAATCTTTTGTGCTTTTTTTCATTTCAATTTCATTTATATTTACTCTGATCTTTATTTTTCCTTTCTTCTACTAATTTGGGGTTTCATTTGTTCTTGCTTTTCTAGTTCTTTAACCTGCATCATTAGATTGTTCATTTGAAGTTTTTCCTTTCTTGATGTAGGCACTTATAGCCTACACTTACAAACTTCCCTGTTAGTGCTGCTTTTGCTGTATCCCACAGGTTTGGTATGCTGTGCTTCCATTTGTTCCAAGAAATTTTTCAATTTCACTATTCCTTTCTTCAGGTCTTGACCTACTGGTCTTTTAGTAAGATAGTGTTTAATTTCCATGTATTTGTATAGTTTCCAAAATTCCTCTTGTTATTAATTTCTAGTTTTAATTGTAGTCAGAGAAGACACTTGATATTATTTTGATATTTTTGGAATGTTTAAAGACATATTTTGTGACCTAACATATGGTCTACCCTTGAGACTAATTCATGTACTGAGGATAAGAATGTGTATTCTTCAGCTCTTGGATAAAATGTCCTGTAAATACCCACTAGACTCATTTGTTCTATAGCTCAAATTAAGTCTGTTGTTTCTTTGTTAATTTTCTGTCTGGAAGATTGGTCCGTTGCTAAAAGTGGGGTGTTGAAGTCACCAGCTGTTATTGTTTTGGGGCTGTCAGCTCTAATAATATTTATTTTAAATTTCTGGGTCCTCCAGTGTTGGGTGCATGTATATTTAGAATTGTTAGATCTTCTTGTTGAATTCATCCCTTTATCATTATACAGTGACCTTCTTTGTCTCTCCTTACAGTTTTTGTCTCGAAAACTATTTTGCTTGATATAAGTACAGCAATTCCTGCTCTTTTTTGGTTTCCATTAGCATGGAATATCTTCTTTCATTCTTTTATTTTCAGTTTATATGTGTCTTTATAGGTGAAGTGTGTTTCTTGTATGCAACAAATCAGTGGGTCTCGTTTTTTCATTCATTAGGCGAGTCTATGACTTTTGGTTGGACAGTTTAGTTCATTTACCTTCAATGTTTAATATTACTGATAAGTAAGGAATTACTCCTGCCTTTTTGTCATTTGTTTTGTGGTTGTTTTATGGTCTTCTTTCTTTCTTTCCTCCCTGTCTTCCTCTATTGAAGGTATTTTTCTCTGGTGATATGATTTAACTTTTTCCTTTTAATTTTTTTCCATCAATTATATGTTTTTTTGGTTTGCATGAGGCTTGCAAACACTGTCTTATAACCCATTATTTCAACCAGATAACAACTTAACACTTAACACTTTTTGCAGAGGCAAACACACAAGCAAAAAGAAAACTAATAAAAACTATATTCCTTAATATTGTCCCACCACTATTTAACTTTTTGTGGTTTCTATTTATGTTTTATTGTACTGTCTATGTCTTGAAAAGTTGTTGTACTTATTATTTTTGATTGGTTCATATTTTAGTCTTTCTACTTAAGCGTAGTTTAAATACCATGATATGGTTTGGCTGCGTCCCCTCCCAAATCTCATCTTAAACTGTAGTTCCCATAATCTCCATGTGTCCTGGGAGGGACCCAGTGGGAGTTAATTGAATTATAGAGGTGTTTACCCACATGCTGTTCTCATGATAGTGAGTGACTTCTCATGAGATTTGATGGTCTTCTCAAGGGATTTCCTTCCTTTGTTTGGCACTTCTCCTTCCTGCCACACTGTAAAGAAGATGCCTTTCTTCTCCTTTGCCTTCTGCCATGATTGTAAGTTTCCTGAGACTTTTCCAGCCATTCAGAACTGTGAGTCAATTAAACCTCTTTTCTTTATAGTCAGTCTTGAGTATTCCTTCATAGCAGCATGAGAATGGATGAATACACACCACAAATATATTGTTATAATATTCTGTGATTTTCTGTGACTTACTATTACCAGTGAGTTCTCTATAATCAGATGATTTCTTGCTGCTCATTAATGTCTTTTTCTTTCTTATAGAATAACTCCCTTTAGGATTTTTTTTATAGAATGGGTCTAGTGTTGGTGAATTCCTTCAAATGTTGCTTCTCTGAGAAAGTCTGTATTTCCTTTTTATGCTTGAAGAATATTTTTGCTGAATAGATTATTATAGAATATAAGGTTTTTGTCTCTTTTTTTTCCCTTCAGCACTTTAAGTATGTCATGTTACTCTCTCGTGGCCTGTAAGGTTTCCAGTGAAATGTCTGCCCCCAGATGTATTGGATCTCCATTGTATGTTATGTTTTTATTTTCTCTGAGTGCTTTTAGAAGCCTTTCTTTGTCCTTGACCTTTGGAAGTTTGATTATTAAATGCCTTGAGGTAGTAGTCTTTGGATTAAATCTGCTTGGTGTTCTATAACCTTCTTGTACTTAGTTGTTGATCTTTTCTTAGGTTTGGGAAGTTCTTGTCTACTACCTTTCTGAATAAACTTTCTACTCCTATTTCTTATTCTACAACTTCTTTAAAGATAATTGTTGGGAACAAGCCCCCCCCAAATCTGGCCATAAACTGACCCCAAAACTGGCCATAAACAAAATCTCTCCAGCACTGTAACATGTTCATGATGGCCACAACGCCCACACTGGAAGGTTGTGGTTTTACCAGAATGAGGACAAGGAACACCTGGCCTGCCCTGGGCGGAAAACTGCTTAAAGTCATTCTTAAGCCACAAACAATAGCATGAGTGATCTGTGCCTTAAGGACATGCTCCTGGTGCAGTTAACTAGCCCAACCTATTCCTTTAATTTGGCCCATCCTTTCGTTTCCCATAAGGAATATTTTTAGTTAATTGAATATCTATAGAAACAATGCTAATGACTGGCTTGCTGTTAATAAGTTTGGGGCTCTCAGATCTGAGGGCTGTGGGACCCCTGATTTCCCACTTCACACCTCTATATTTCTCTGTGTGTGTCTTTAATTCCTCTAGAGCTGCTGGGTTAGGGTCTCCCCAACCAAGCTGGTCTCAGCAAGCGGCGCCCATACGTGGGGGCTCAAATCCAGGTTGAAGGGTCACCGGAGCCATGGTTGGAGAACATGGAACTAGCTGGAGGACACCCAAGTACTCTTAAAGCAATCCCTGTGATAAGAAGGGGAGCTTGGAAGCGTCAGGGTAACAATGGGACAAGTGTGTGCTGTGGTTCGTTCTACCTTGGAACTTTTTCACACTGATGAGGAGGAAGGAGAGTATAGCAAAGTAACAGAAGAGGTTACAGAACATGTTTATTTACCAGCTAAAGCAAAAGTGACAAAGGAAGGAGAGGTTCATCCCTACCCTTTTGTATCCCGTCCTTATTATTTTGAAGAAAAAGACCCTCCAGATCTTTCTTTTCTGGAGGACACTGGGTGAAAAGTAGTTGCCCCAGTGACTGTTTGAGCGGCATCTCGAGCGACCACTCTTAGCTCTATTTAGGCAGGAATTCAGCAAGCAAGATGAAAGGGTGATTTATAGGCTTGGCAGTTCCCTGTTAGAACACCCCCCCAGATCAACAGAGAAATATGATAGCTACATTTGAGCCTTTTCCTTTTAAATTCGAGAAAGCACATTTAGTTGATTATATCAAGGCCTGTGATGGTATCAGAGGTAATCTGTGTAAAGCTACTTTGTCAGCACAGGCAATGGCAGGACTGAGAGTGGATAAAGGAAATACTCCATTTCCTGGAGCTTGTTTTAACTGTGGGAAGCATGCACATACTAAAAAAGAATGTAGGAAAAAATCAGCAAGTCAGGCTGCCAGATAGGGGAAAAAAGAAAACTAGAGCCTGAAATATGTCCAACATGTAAAAAAGGAAAACATTGGGCTAATCAGTGTCACTCTAAGTTTGATAAAGAAGGGAACCCAATTTTGGGAAACGCCATAAGGTGCCCATCCCGGGGCCCCATTCTAAACCGGGGCATTTCCAGTTCAGGCCATTCCCTCACCCCCGTACAATGTCTGTCCCCCGCCACAGCTGGTGGTGCCACAGATTTATGCCGCACAAAAGCTGTGAGCCTTCTGTTCGGGAAACCCCAACAAAAGGTCCCAACAGGAGTCTGTGGACCCTTGCCAGCAGGGACAATAGGATTACTTTTATGAAGGTCTAGTTTAAGTTTAAAAGGGGTGCAAATACATACAGGAGTCATTGATTCAGATTATAATGGGGAAATTCAAATTGTTACATCTACTTCTGTTCCCTGGAAAGCAGAGCCAGGAGAGCGCATTGCACAGCTCCTGATTGTGCCATATGTGGGAATGGGAAAAAGTGAAACTAAACAAACAGGAGGATTTGGAAACACAAATAAACAAGGCAAAGCAGCTTATTGGGTCAATCAAATTACTGATTAACATCCTGCCTGTGAAGTAACTATTTAAGGAAAGAAATGTAAAGGTTTGGTAGATACAGGAGCAGACATTTCAATCATTTCCCTACAACCTTCCAGCATGGGCGTTATGGCCATCATGAACATGTCACAGTGCTGCAGAGATTTTGTTTATGGCCAGTTTTGGGGCCAGTTTATAGCCAGATTTTGGGGTCCCTGTTACCAACAGATAATAACTCTTAGATTTGCCCTTTTGAGGCTATTTTCTGGATCCTGTAGACATGTTTCCCTTTTTTGTTGTTGTTATTTATTTTTTTGTCTCCTTTGACTGTGTCTTTTCAAATAGCCAGTCTTCAAACTTGCTAATTCTTCTGTTTGACCAATTCTGCTGTTAAAGAACTCTGATGCATTCTTCAGTATGTCAATTTCATTTTTCAACTCTAGAATTTCTGCTTAATTTTTTTTTAACTATTTCAATGTCTTTGTTAAATATACCTGATAGAATGCTGCATTCCTTCTCTTTGTTCCCTTAAATTTCACTGAGTTTCCTCAACACAGCTATTTTGAATTCACTGTCTATGAAAGGTCAAATATCTCTGTTGCTTCAGGATTTGTCCCTAGTGCCTTACTTAGTTCTTTGGCGAGGTCATTTTTCCTGGGTGGTATTGATGGTACTAGGTGTTTTTCAGTGTCTGGGCATTGAAGGGTTAGCCATGTATTGTAGTCTTCACTATCTTGGCTTATTCATAGCCATTCTCCTTGAGAAGGCTTTCTAGATACGTCAAGGGACTTGAGTTTTGTGATCTAAGCTGTTTCTGCTTTACAGAGAACCCCAAACACAGTAGCACTGTGTTTTTTACAGACTCATAGACGTACTGCCTTGATGGTGTTGGACAAGATCAAGGATAATTCTCTGGATTACCAGGCAGAGACCCTTGTTCCCTTCCCTTACTTTCTCCCAAGCACACAGTCTCTCTCTCTGTTCTGAACCACCTAAACCTGGGTATGGAGTGATACAAGCACCCCTGTGACCACCACCACTATGACTGCATTGGTTCATACTTGAGCAAGCACAGAGCTGAGTCTCGCCCAAGGCCTGCTGTAACCTCTCCCTGGCTACTGCCTATGTTTGCTCAGGTCTCTGGGGCTCTACACTTATTAGTTGGCAAAGCCAGCCAGGCCTGTGTAACTCTCTTCAGAGCAGCAAAATCCCCCAAGCTCCAGATGGGTACAGAAGTGTCATATGGGAGTCAATGACTAGAGTAAAAATCCATAGAATTCTATCTGGTATTCTATTGCATTGCAGCTGAGCTGCCACTCAAACCACAAGACACAGTTATCTCCCATTTCCAAAAGCAGAGAAGCCTCACCCTGTAGTCACCACCACCCCAGGCTGCAAGCAGTACTGCCAGACTACCACTGATATTCCCTTAAGGCCCAAGGTCTCTTAAGTCAGCATGTCATGCCTGGGACTCATGCTTCAGGGCAGTGAGCTTCCTTCTAGCCCAGGGTAGCTCCAGAAATGCTGCCCAAGAGTCTAGTTCTGTAATCATGGACCCCAAGAGCCTGTTTGGTGCTCTACCCCACTGTGGTTGTGCTGGCACCTAAGGTGCAAGACAAAGTCCACTTTACTTTTCCCTCTGCTTTTCTCAAGCAGAAGGAGTTGTGCCCGGCTGGTAATGTGCTGAGTCTCACCTGAAGCCAGCATTTCTCAGAGGCTCACCCAAGACTCTCGATGTAGTTCCTGGGTATTGCTGCTGGGTATTCAGAGCCCAAAGGCTCTGCAGTTAGCAAGTTATGTATGCTGGCAGAACTGGGTTCCTTCTTTCAAGGCATGGGGTTCTCTTCTGGCCCAGGGTGTGTCTAGAAATGTCATCTGGGAGCTAGGGCCTGGAATGGGGGCCTCATAAATCTGACCAGTGCCTTATCCTCCTGTGGCTGAGCTTGTATCCTAAATGCAAAACAAAGTCATCCTCCTCATTCTTCCCTCTCCACTCCTCAAGTGGATAGAACAGGTCTCTTTTGAAACTGGAGCTGGGATTAGGGAGGGGTGATGCCTGAACTGCCTTGGCTTCCCCAGCTAGTGTCTCAGTATGTTGCATGCCCCCCAAACCACTGTCTCTAGGCTTAGTGTCAGCACTCAAACTCACCTAAGAGCTGCAGTCCTTATAGCCTTGATTGCCTTTCAAGTTTACCTGAAGATACAGAGTGCTGTAGCCCTGGGTGATGAGGTTTGCAGACACTTAACTTCCGATCACTGGGATAGGTGATCCCCCTTTGGATAGGGCTGGTTTAAAAGATCCCTCCATGGGCAGGTGTCAGCTGAGTATTGTCCAGTTTTCCTTTCTGCTCTAATAGGATGGCACTGATCTCCCTCCCCCAGAGTCCAGAAATGCATTCCACACCAGATCTCCATTCCAGGGGATGGTGTAAGTGGGGGCTTTGGTGATTCAGAACTGTTTCTATCTCTTCACTGCCTCTTTCATCAATATGAAGTTAAAACCTGGTATTATGAGTGCTCATCTTATTTTTAGTTATTATGAATGTTCTTTTTTTTTGTCTGTGTAGATAGTTGTTAACTTGGTGTCTTTGTGTGGGGCGGAGATCAGTAAAGTTTTCTATTTGGCCATCATGCTTCACCTCCTCCTCCCATAGATAATTTATCTACCTATTTGTAACATAGCTTTATATTGGCTACAGACATCTAATGGCTATCTATAAATCTATGCTTGCATGTTTGTGTAGATCCCATGCTATGCTTAATTTGTATATGCATGGCATTGTCTAAATCTCAAGCCATTTAGGTCATGAAAGGTTTTTTGTTTGAAATCCCTAACCCAAGTGTCACTTTCCACAATGACAGGAGAATTTTCCCTAGACTCTGAAGGGAGCAGATATTAGTATTCTCTCTATAAATAATAATGATTTTTTTCTTTTTTCTATTTTACCTATTTTTTTCCACTGGACTTAAGGAACTGTGCTTTTTGTTTGTTTCTGCATTTTTTTAAAAAACAAATTATGCACTAAAGTAGGAACCTATTATCTTCTTTTTCAGTAAAATACATCCACCACATATTTAATCTTCAAAAGCCTGTATTTACAATTCCAGACAAGCTAGCTTTTCTCTGTAGTTGTTGGTTATGTGACTGAAGGGAAGTTGCAAGTGGTGCAATTTAGGATGATCTGTTTTTATTCATTACTGCATAATAGATGGCAGTTGGAGATTTCATATGGCCAACTCTGTTTTTGCATCCTAATCGTGCTAGACATTTGGTCTTCAAAGGCTAAAACAGAACCCATCACCAGAACTTTCCCTTCTGGATTACATAAGAATGTAGACATCTCTGGTAATAAATTTACTCTGACAGCTGCTAAAAAATTTACAAAGCTTGACAACATACTCTGAAAGCAAAGGAGAAAATAGAGACCTTGGATGATTATTTACCTAAAACATGTATCTTTTGGAGAAACACACACACACAGAGAGAGAGAGAGAGAGCATTTAAGTACGTGTATAAGAAGGCATTAAGATACTACTTTTTCTCCCACTTTGTGGCCTGTCTTTTAAGGTTCGTTATAGGAGACATCTCATTTTTCATGAGGAAAAGTAAAAATGACTTAGAAAAGCATGGTCTGCCTTTGGATTGCAATGCAAAGTCAATCCCTGCTCATTTTCCTTAGGGAAAAATTTAAGTTTTTTCATAGAGACAGACAAAGCTGAAGCAACCCCTTTGGCAATGATGTTTGCAGTCAATCTGGAGAGGCAAATGCATCACTGAAAGTGAATTTCTAAGCATCTCTCTAGTGTTACAAACAGATTAGCTCTCACAGTTACCTAGGCAGATGTGAATCTGTCCCACTTGCGGTCTTAATGCTTCCCTGTTGCTAATGATGTTCCAAGGGTATCAGAAAATGGAAATAAATGGCTGGCGTGGTAGCTGCCTGGAGCTGCCTTAAGTGCCAGCCTTGCTGGGTATCAATTGTTTGTTTGGTGGCTTTCAAAGTAAAGTGGAACATTGATTTGTTTAAACACTGCAATGCATTTGTATTTCTTATCCCCTCCCAAGCCATCATTTTCATCTCATTTAGAAGATGAGATCACACTGTATTTCATAGAGAACAGGTGCCATTCAGTGACTTGAAATATGACAGACTGATCTGTAACGATTTTCTACCAACTTATCTCTCAGGAGCACTTTTACACTGATACTGTGGAGCCCCTGACTATAAGGGAAGGGGATAAGAAGATGAGATTCAGGAAAACATGGAGTACTTAGACAGATATATTGGCTAATTTTCTGATTCTTTCAGTAATAACTTTTCCAAATTGGTAACCCTGGGAAATTGTTATTTTTTTTCTGTTGATTTCTTCCTTTCCTTTATTCTTTCTCTTCCACCCTTTCTCCTTGTCTCCTAATCCTCTCTTTCCTCTTCTTCCTCTAATATGGTTTGGGTATTTGTCCTCTCTAATTTGTCTTGGGTATTTGAAATGTGATCTCCAGTGTTGGAGGTGGGATCTCATGGGAAGTGTTTGTGTCTTGGGGGCAGATCTTTCATGAATGACTTGGTGCCCTCACCTCAATAATGAGTAAGTTCTAGCTCTATTAGTTTACATAGAGAACTGGTTGATTTAAAAGAATGTGTCACCTCCCCCTTGACTCTCTTGTTCCCTCTCTCACCATGCGGCATGCCTCAGTTCCCCTTGCCTTCCACCCTAAGTAAAAGCTTCCTGATGTCCTGCCAGAAATGGATGCTGGCACCATGCTTCTTGTACAGTCTGCAGAGGTGTGAGTCAAATAGACCTCTTTTCTTTATAAATTACCCAGCTTCAAGTATTCCTTTATAGTAGTGCAAAATAGACTAACACATCCTCCATTTTTCTCTTAGTATTTCTCTTCAGCTAATCTAGTATCCAATTGCTCACAACATACTCATAATGAAGTACTCCAGAACAATAAACTCAGTCAGAACTTCGACTCCATACTTACGAATATACCTAACCAAGGAGTTGAAAGGCCTCTGAAAGGTCCATTTACTAAAATATGATGCAAAAGAAAGATCTCTAAAGAGTTTTCTTTTTTCTTTCTGGTATGTTTTCAAATTTTCTACATAAAAAATGACCAACTCTCACAGTGTCTTTTTTACTAGGCACAGTGGGCTGTCCCCAAACCCAGAGTACATATGTTCTCCTTCTGCAGGGGATTCATATGAAGCTGTTGTGGAAAAAAATCTCATAATCTTTCAAGTAAGCTACAAACTCCCAAAGACAGACTCACATTTTGGGGTAGAAGGTAATAAATACATTTATTCAAATTAATTGCCCTGGCAGTCTAAACGTGTAGAATCTGAAATAGAGAATGTTGTTAAGGACAGGCTATCTTAGTAGTCTCTTGTACATAGAATCAAAATTAATGGCAAACACAAGGTTACCCAGAAAGATACAGAAGAGTAATAATAAATAGATAAGGAGACTTTCTAATCCAACATTAGCTGACTCAAATTATGGGCCATTGACTAAATTGTTTTTTTTTTTTTTTTTTTTTTTTTTTTTTTTTTTTTTCTGAGACAGAGTCTCACTCTGTTGCCCAGGCTGGAGTGTAGTGGGGCTATCTTGACTCACTGCAACCTCTGCCCTCTGAATTCAAGAAATTCTCCTGCTTCAGCCTCCCAAGTAGCTGGGACCACAGGCACAAGCCAACATGCCCCGCTGATTTTTGTATTTTTAGTAGAAACAGTGTTTCCCCATGTTGGCCGGGCTGTTCTGGAACTCCTGGTCTCAGGTGATCTGCCCACCTCAGCCTCCTAAAGGGCTGGGATTATAGGCGTCAGCCACCGCGACTGGCCTAAAATTCTTTTTTTTTTTTTTTTTTTTTTTTTTTTTTTGAGACGGAGTCTCGCTCTGTCGCCCAGGCTGGAGTGCAGTGGCCGGATCTCAGCTCACTGCAAGCTCCGCCTCCCGGGTTCACGCCATTCTCCTGCCTCAGCCTCCTGAGTAGCTGGGACTACAGGCGCCCACCACCTCGCCCGGCTAGTTTTTTGTATTTTTTTAGTAGAGACGGGGTTTCACCGTGTTAGCCAGGATGGTCTCGATCTCCCGACCTCGTGATCCGCCCGTCTCGGCCTCCCAAAGTGCTGGGATTACAGGCTTGAGCCACTGCGCCCGGCTAAAATTCTTAACTAAAGAGTGTTTCCTTAAAGCAAAAGTCCTTTCACATGGTTTAATAGATACCATTAACTTCAGACTTTGAATGAAAAAGATAATGTTTTAAATTCCCATAAGGTCACAAATGATCAAAACATTCTGGGAAAGTTTTCCTGAGCTTATTTTCCTAACTTAGTGTCTACCCTGTCACCTGGCACAGAATGTGTTTAATATTTTTTACATCCTTCTCTTTCTATTACCTATTTACTACCTTAAATGCCTGGGATTGTGTGACATTTTCTGAGGAAATGCCCTTAAGAAGCTTACAAATAGATGTATGAAGTAATACTTAAATTCATAAAATAAGCAAACTTGATTTATAAGCATAATAATTGTAATTAATTAACATATAATTTTTAATAAGTTATATTTTAAAAAATAATAATACCTAAAATAAAACTAAATGATGGTAAGCTCTGGATAAGAATCCGGGGAACTTTCAGAGGGGAGGTTAATTGAAACAAAACTTTGTGGTGAGTGTGGGCTTTGGTTCTGTGCAGTGCATATGATAGAGGAAGTTTAAAGGACTGATTGCATAAATCATATAGCAATGAGTGAGAAAATTATGAAAAAGTGAATAAACTCCATCTGGCAGAAGATACTAAGAATCATGGAGAAAAGGCTGCATAAGGCTGGCAGTGATTGTTGGAAGAGAATCTGGAGTATGAAGGTGAATAGTATAATTATGAATAGAAGCTCCAAAGGCTTTACACTAATTGGAGTGTTTGCCCAATCCAGGATCCCTTCTCTGGGGGGACTGGCCCCATCCGTCCATCCATCATTGGTATGAAACCATGGAAATTGTATTTATAAGATATGACTTTGAACACCATTTCCCAATTTCCTTCTTCCCCTTTCTTTTGGTAGAATATGGGAAATGAATACCTCATCTAAAATGGACAGGCATAAGTTGGATGTCAGATCTCAACAATTCTAGAAAGAAAAAAAAGGAAGTTAGGAGTATTCTAAACGGTTTGTTAGGCAACTAAACTGAGACCATGGAAAGTCCATGTTTAAAGTTATAGTTTGAGCCATATGCACTTGTAAAAAGGATGAATATTCTTGGGAGAGAAGGCAAACTGGAGAAAGAAGGAGAAAACATAATCCTTTTTTTAAAAAAGAAAAGATATTATGAAGCATACACAGAGAGATAAAATATGAAAAATCATGGTTTTCTGGAAAAAACAGGAAAATAGATTCAGTTTCTGCCATATATCTGATCCCTGATCCAAGTTTTTTTCTAAATATTTCTCCTGATTTCTTCCTTTGGTTACTTTATTATACTTTATTATAACTTTGCATTCTTATATTGCATTTTTTTTCCTTTTTGTTTATTTTACTCGAAACAAGATTTTGTTATCTGAAACCAAAAGAGTTTGGACTGAGGTAGAAGTTACATGAGTATGTAGACTGTATAAACATAAGGTTGGCCAAGGAAAAGTAAAACCAATTGGAAAACATTTGAGAGGGAAAAAATGAGGGAGTCAGGAAGATACCTGAACTAGAAAGTAAGGGATCAATTCAAAAAACACTATAAAGAAATGTTCAGCAATAATAAGTCTGTGATTATATGTGAAACTTCATAAAGACAAGTTGAAATTCACAAATGTGATTAAACAAGGACATATTCAGTCTACACTATGTATAGTACCATAATATTGAATAATTAGATTAACCAATATAGGGAAGCCAGGATATTGTCCAAGTGATTTGATTTTGCAGGAATAATAAAGAATTTATTGGTGTTTTTATTAAATGTAAACTCAGTGAAGGTGGGGTTATGTTTGTTTTATTCATCATTATAGAGCGGTATTATAAGACTTACTTCTTAGTTCAGCTAAAAGCTGGGTTCTTGTCACACAACCATGAAAGATTAGGCTTGCAGACACTTTGAAGGGTGAGAAGGGCAGGGTTTATTGGGTGAAAAGGAAACAAAAGGAAACAGGGACTCTCAGCAAAGAAATAGTCCTGCTAATATGCTCCCCACCTCACAGGGTGAATCTCAGGTTACCACCCCAGATCAGGAAAGGCCAGGCTCCTCCCCACTGCAAACAGCATGAAATTCCTGAGGCTCCACTCCAGTGTACACTCCTCTAAGTGCGCAGGCTGGTCAGAGGTTCTTTGGGGACCTCTTTATACTTGGCTGTCTCACTGGAGCTTAGAAAAATGCGTAGTGGTTTATATTTGCTCAGCAAATATTTTTAAATAAAGTGTGGGTTTTTTATATGATAGCAGAACATTCACAATGACACAATGAGCAGGAAAAAAAATAAATTATTTCATCCTCAGTACTATATGAGCATTATGTTGGTGCTAGAAAAAATAAAATCAATGAAACATGGTAAACCCTGACAGAGGACCTTGCAGTCCTGGGGGGAAAAAAAGGCAAAACTGAATGTACAGATACATGGCTTATTGGCTCTTAAAACTTGAGAGTAGGAGGTTTTGGCAGAGGGTAACAGTTTAACTTCACGGGAATTTTTGCTTTTAATACATACTCTGTTAGCTTGCTCTATGTCATCTAAACAAGTATCAACTGTACTTGTATTTTGCAGTTTGATATCTAATGCATAAGTGTGATATGAGCACCTTTTCCCATTTGTAGGATTCAGGCTCAGTACTCATTCCTCATCAAGGTGCATCACCTCCATCTGTAGAGCTGGCAATATTAAGTATCTCTGGTAATTTCCAGGAGCTCTCTCAGAGGTGTAGCTCACCTTGCAAAAGATGTAAAACACAAACAATAAGACACTGAGAAAAAAAGGATGGTGGATCCAGTTCCAGTGAGGAGGCCATCTGTCATGGAAAGTGATGAGTCATAATTGAGGGGAGCCCATGTCGTCAGTGGGAGAATCATATTAAACAGCAAGAATAAAGGGAAAAGGACAAAATGAAAGAGGAGAATGAGCTGAGAGGATTCTAGTCATGATGGTACCACAGTTAGAGAAGAGTAGGTTATAAAGATGAATTCAGATAAAAAATATTCAATGGTGAAGTCATACTTGCACTCAACATGAATGCAGTGCTGTTTGCTGTGTAGATACAGCATAATGGAGCTCTGTATGGTGAAACATACAATGTTATCCATAAAAATTGACCAGGTTACTCTACAGGTATGTCTATATTCATGTATTCAATAATTATTCATCAAATGCATAATATATGCAAGACATTTTTCTGAGAGAATTATCAGTCTAAGAAAACTCTGCCTTTGAAGTAGAAATTATCAAAGTTTATAAAAGAGACGCACTCACCTTAGTTTGAAATTTCCAGAATAAATTTCTTTTGTACTCTGGGAAGATCTTACCTAAAACAAATTCATCTCTAAAGAATGGAGAAGCGGAGGGGGGGGGGCGGAGCAAGATGGCCGAATAGGAACAGCTCCAGTCTCCAACTCCCAGCGCGAGTGACACAGAAGACCAGTGATTTCTGCATTTTCAACTGAGGTACTGGGTTCATCTCACTGGGGAGTGCCGGACGATCGGTGCTGGTCAGCTGCTGCAGGCCGACCAGCGAGAGCTGAAGCAGGGCGAGGCATTGCCTCACCTGGGAAGGGCAAGGGGGAAGGGAGTCCCTTTTCCTAGCCAGGGGAACTGAGACACACAACACCTGGAAAATCGGGTAACTCCCACCCCAATACTGCGCTTTAAGCAAACAGGCACACCAGGAGATCATATCCCACACCTGGCCGGGAGGGTCTCACACCCACGGAGCCTCCCTCATTGCTAGGGCAGCAGTCTGTGATCTACCGGCAAGGCAGCAGCGAGGCTGGGGGAGGGGCGCCCGCCATTGCTGAGGCTTAAGTAGGTAAACAAAGCTGCTGGGAAGCTCGAACTGGGTGGAGCTCACAGCAGCTCAAGGAAACCTGCTTGTCTCTGTAGACTCCACCTCTGGGGACAGGGCAATAACAAATGCAGCCGAAACCTCTGCAGACGCAAATGACTCTGTCTGACAGCTTTGAAGAGAGCAGTGGGTCTCCCAACACGGAGGGTGAGATCTGAGAAGGGACAGACTCCCTGCTCAAGTGGGTCCCTGACCCCTGAGTAGCCTAACTGGGAGACATCCCCCACCAGGGGCAGTCTGACACCCCACACCTCACAGGGTGGAGTACACCCCTGAGAGGAAGCTTCCAAAGCAAGAATCAGACAGGTACACTCGCTGTTCAGAAATATTCTATCTTCTGCAGCCTCTGCCGCTGATACCCAGGCAAACAGGGTCTGGAGTGGACCTCAAGCAATCTCCAACAGACCTACAGCTGAGGGTCCTGACTGTTAGAAGGAAAACTATCAAACAGGAAGGACACCTACACCAAAACCCCATCAGTACATCACCATCATCAAAGACCAGAGGCAGATAAAACCACAAAGATGGGGAAAAAGCAGGGCAGAAAAGCTGGAAATTCAAAAAATAAGAGCGTATCTCCCCCAGCAAAGGAGCGCAGCTCATCACCAGCAACGGATCAAAGCTGGACGGAGAATGACCCTGACGAGATGAGAGAAGAAGGCTTCAGTCCATCAAACTTCTCAGAGCTAAAGGAGGAATTACGTACCCAGCGCAAAGAAACTAAAATTCTTGAAAAAAAAGTGGAAGAATTGATGGCTAGAGTAATTAATGCAGAGAAGGTCATAAACGAAATGAAAGAGATGAAAACCATGACACGAGAAATACGTGACAAATGCACAAGCTTCAGTAACCGACTCGATCAACTGGAAGAAAGAGTATCAGCGATTGAGGATCAAATGAATGAAATGAAGCGAGAAGAGAAACCAAAAGAAAAAAGAAGAAAAAGAAATGAACAAAGCCTGCAAGAAGTATGAGATTATGTAAAAAGACCAAATCTACGTCTGATTGGGGTGCCTGAAAGTGAGGGGGAAAATGGAACCAAGTTGGAAAACACTCTTCAGGATATCATCCGGGAGAACTTCTCCAACCTAGTAGGGCAGGCCAACATTCAAATCCAGGAAATACAGAGAACGCCACAAAGATACTCCTCGAGAAGAGCAACTCCAAGACACATAATTGCCAGATTCACCAAAGTTGAAATGAAGGAAAAAATCTTAAGGGCAGCCAGAGAGAAAGGTCGGGTTACCCACAAAGGGAAGCCCATCAGACTAACAGCAGATCTCTCGGCAGAAACTCTCCAACCCAGAAGAGAGTGGGGGCCAATATTCAACATTCTTAAAGAAAAGAATTTTAAACCCAGAATTTCATATCCAGCCAAACTAAGTTTCATCAGTGAAGGAGAAATAAAATCCTTTACAGATAAGCAAATGCTTAGAGATTTTGTCACCACTAGGCCTGCCTTACAAGAGACCCTGAAGGAAGCACTAAACATGGAAAGGAACAACCGGTACCAGCCATTGCAAAAACATGCCAAAATGTAAAGACCATCGAGGCTAGGAAGAAACTGCATCAACTAACGAGCAAAATAACCAGTTAATATCATAATGGCAGGATCAAGTTCACACATAACAATCTTAACCTTAAATGTAAATGGACTAAATGCTCCAATTAAAAGACACAGACTGGCAAACTGGATAAAGAGTCAAGACCCATCAGTCTGCTGTATTCAGGAGACCCATCTCACACGCAGAGACATACATAGGCTCAAAATAAAGGGATGGAGGAAGATTTACCAAGCAAATGGAGAACAAAAAAAAGCGGGGGTTGCAATACTAGTCTCTGATAAAACAGACTTTAAACCATCAAAGATCAAAAGAGACAAAGAAGGCCATTACATAATGGTAAAGGGATCAATTCAACAGGAAGAGCTAACTATCCTAAATATATATGCACCCAATACAGGAGCACCCATTTTCATAAAGCAAGTCCTTAGAGACTTACAAAGAGACTTAGACTCCCATACAATAATAATGGGAGACTTCAACACTCCACTGTCAACATTAGACAGATCAACGAGACAGAAAGTTAACAAGGATATCCAGGAATTGAACTCATCTCTGCAGCAAGCAGACCTAATAGACATCTCTAGAACTCTCCACCCCAAATCAACAAAATATACATTCTTCTCAGCACCACATCATACTTACTCCAAAATCGACCATGTAATTGGAAGTAAAGCACTCCTCAGCAAATGTACAAGAACAGAAATTACAACAAACTGTCTCTCAGACCACAGTGCAATCAAACTAGAACTCAGGACTAAGAAACTCAATCAAAACCGCTCAACTACATGGAAACTGAACAACCTGCTCCTGAATGACTACTGGGTACATAACGAAATGAAGGCAGAAATAAAGATGTTCTTTGAAACCAATGAGAACAAAGATACAACATACCAGAATCTCTGGGACACATTTAAAGCAGTGTGTAGAGGGAAATTTATAGCACTAAATGCCCACAAGAGAAAGCAGGAAAGATCTAAAATTGACACTCTAACATCGCAATTAAAAGAACTAGAGAAGCAAGAGCAAACACATTCGAAAGCTAGCAGAAGGCAAGAAATAACTAAGATCAGAGCAGAACTGAAGGAGATAGAGACACAAAAAACCCTCCAAAAAATCAATGAATCCAGGAGTTGGTTTTTTGAAAAGATCAACAAAATTGACAGCCCACTAGCAAGACTAATAAAGAAGAAAAGAGAGAAGAATCAAATCGACGCAATTAAAAATGATAAAGGGGATATCACCACCGACCCCACAGAAATACAAACTACCATCAGAGAATACTATAAACACCTCTATGCAAATAAACTGGAAAATCTAGAAGAAATGGATAATTTCCTGGACACTTACACTCTTCCAAGACTAAACCAGGAAGAAGTTGAATCCCTGAATAGACCAATAGCAGGCTCTGAAATTGAGGCAATAATTAATAGCCTACCAACCAAAAAAAGTCCAGGACCAGATGGATTCACAGCTGAATTCTACCAGAGGTACAAGGAGGAGTTGGTACCATTCCTTCTGAAACTATTCCAATCAATACAAAAAGAGGGAATCCTCCCGAACTCATTTTATGAGGCCAACATCATCCTCATACCAAAGCCTGGCAGAGACACAACAAAAAAAGAGAATTTTAGACCAATATCCCTGATGAACATCGATACAAAAATCCTCAATAAAATACTGGCAAACCGGATTCAGCAACACATCAAAAAGCTTATCCACCATGATCAAGTGGGCTTCATCCCTGGGATGCAAGGCTGGTTCAACATTCGCAAATCAATAAACATAATCCAGCATATAAACAGAACCAAAGACAAGAACCACATGATTATCTCAATTGATGCAGAAAAGGCTTTTGACAAAATTCAACAGCCCTTCATGCTAAAAACGCTCAATAAATTCGGTATTGATGGAACGTACCTCAAAATAATAAGAGGTATTTATGACAAACCCACAGCCAATATCATACTGAATGGGCAAAAACTGGAAACATTCCTTTTGAAAACTGGCACAAGACAGGGATGCCCTCTCTCACCACTCCTATTCAGTATAGTGTTGGAAGTTCTGGCTAGGGCAATTAGGCAAGAGAAAGAAATCAAGGGTATTCAGTTAGGAAAAGAAGAAGTCAAACTGTCCCTGTTTGCAGATGACATGATTGTATATTTAGAAAACCCCATTGTCTCAGCCCAAAATCTCCTTAAGCTGATAAGCAACTTCAGCAAAGTCTCAGGATACAAAATTAATGTGCAAAAATCACAAGCATTCTTATACACCAGTAACAGACAAACAGAGAGCCAAATCAGGAATGAACTTCCATTCACAATTGCTTCAAAGAGAATCAAATACCTAGGAATCCAACTTACAAGGGATGTAAAGGACCTCTTCAAGGAGAACTACAAACCACTGCTCAGTGAAATCAAAGAGGACACAAACAAATGGAAGAACATACCATGCTCATGGATAGGAAGAATCTATATCGTGAAAATGGCCATACTGCCCAAGGTAATTTATAGATTCAATGCCATCCCCATCAAGCTACCAATGAGTTTCTTCACAGAATTGGAAAAAACTGCTTTAAAGTTCATATGGAACCAAAAAAGAGCCTGCATCTCCAAGACAATCCTAAGTCAAAAGAAGAAAGCTGGAGGCATCACGCTACCTGACTTCAAACTATACTACAAGGCTACAGTAACCAAAACAGCATGGTACTGGTACCAAAACAGAGATATAGACCAAGGGAACAGAACAGAGTCCTCAGAAATAATACCACACATCTACAGCCATCTGATCTTTGACAAACCTGAGAGAAACAAGAAATGGGGAAAGGATTCCCTATTTAATAAATGGTGCTGGGAAAATTGGCTAGCCATAAGTAGAAAGCTGAAACTGGATCCTTTCCTTACTCCTTATACAAAAATTAATTCAAGATGGATTCAAGACTTAAATGTTCGACCTAATACCATAAAAACCTTAGAGGAAAACCTAGGTAGTACCATTCAGGACATAGGCATGGGCAAAGACTTCATGTCTAAAACACCAAAAGCAACGGCAGCAAAAGCCAAAATTGACAAATGGGATCTCATTAAACTAAAGAGCTTCTGCACAGCAAAAGAAACTACCATCAGAGTGAACAGGCAACCTACAGAATGGGAGAAAATTTTTGCAATCTACTCATCTGACAAAGGGCTAAGATCCAGAACCTACAAAGAACTCAAACAAATTTACAAGAAAAAAACAAACAACCCCATCAAAAAGTGGGCAAAGGATATGAACAGACATTTCTCAAAAGAAGACATTCATACAGCCAACACACACATGAAAAAATGCTCATCATTACTGGCCATCAGAGAAATGCAAATCAAAACCACAATGAGATACCATCTCACACCAGTTAGAATGGCGATCATTAAAAAGTCAGGAAACAACAGGTGCTGGAGAGGATGTGGAGAAATAGGAACACTTTTACACTGTTGGTGGGATTGTAAACTAGTTCAACCATTATGGAAAACAGTATGGCGATTCCTCAAGGATCTAGAACTAGATGTACCATATGACCCAGCCATCCCATTACTGGGTATATACCCAAAGGATTATAAATTATGCTGCTATAAAGACACATGCACACGTATGTTTATTGCAGCACTATTCACAATAGCAAAGACTTGGAATCAACCCAAATGTCCATCAGTGACAGATTGGATTAAGAAAATGTGGCACATATACACCATGGAATACTATGCAGCCATAAAAAAGGATGAGTTTGTGTCCTTTGTAGGGACTTCGATGCAGCTGGAAACCATCATTCTTAGCAAACTATCACAAGAACAGAAAACCAAACACCGCATGTTCTCACTCATAGGTGGGAACTGAACAATGAGATCACTTGGACTCAGGAAGGGGAACATCACACACAGGGGCCTATCATGGGGAGGGGGGAGGGGGAGGGATTGCATTGGGAGTTATACCTGATGTAAATGATGAGTTGATGGGTGCAGCACAGCAACATGGCACAAGTATACATATGTAACAAACCTGCACGTTATGCACATGTACCTTACAACTTAAAGTATAATAATAATAAATAAATTAAAAATAAAAAGGAATGCAGAAGCTTCTATTCTACAATTGTCAAGGAAAACTTCAGTTAATATGAATGAAGGCTCCAATCTCATATCTGTGCACAAGAAAGAGAAAAGGAAAGAATGGAGAGAAGGTCAGAAAACAGTGGGGTGGAAATTAAAATCCTCATTTAAAAAATCTAAGAAAAACATGAGGGAAGCAATTACTCTGCATGTTTCCCAGCTGATTCACAGGAGATTCATGATTAGAGTTGGCCAGAGGAGGTGAAGGCATGGACTCTGCCGTGCTCCTTCCTGGAATTAGATGATATGGATGAGCAGTTCTCCCTTTGATGGAGTCCACATCATTTCCCCTGCTGTCCCTCTCGCTGGAAATGTCCCCCAGCTAACACAGGGCTTCCTCTGCTGTGACTGCAAACCTGAGCTGCTGGCAGGGGGCAGATTGCTTTCCACAGAGGAGACCAGATATGGTTTCTTTGCTGCTATGGTAGCTACTCGGGCAGCATCTCCTTTGGAAGAGATTCCACCCTAAACCCTTTAAGGCTGGGCAAAATATAAATGCTGCAGCTTAAAGTCAAAGAAATTCCAAGCTCCTTGCTCCAGAGAAGATTAAGTCAGTAGGAAATCCAAATAATGAGAGCCCCGAGGAACTATTCTGAAAATCAGAGGAAACTGAAAGAAAAACTTAAAATAACATCTCTTTTAAAGGAAAAGAAAAACAACAGGAGGTTTAATAAATTTATATGGCCTCTCACTGGATTGTAAACATTTGAGAGGATAAGTGAACAGAAGAGGGAATGGTGCAAAGGAGGAAAAAATATAGATGGTTCTTACAACTCTGCAGCATCTGCCAACACAAATTACAGTGCAGACCAGACTGGTGAATTTCTCTGGGGACTTCCCAGAGTGTGAAAGAAGGGAAATGGGGAAGGAATAAGACCTGAGTTTCAAGGGAAAGAAAGAAAAAAATTAAATTTTTAAAAGTTTGCTTTTCTAGTCCCTGAATTACCATCAGAAAATGCTACAACGTTGCATTTAAGGGAAGTAAGTATGTATGCTAGAGATGCCACTGAAGAAGGGACGAAGCAGTGCTTGACTATCTGAAGCTGAGGAGTTCTGAAGATCTTTACCCAACCTCAAACTTGCTGGTGCTCATGTCTCTGTGGTTCTGAAGTAGAACTAGTCTTCAATCTCAGTGTCATGTCTTTATTCATTTAGGCCTGGAGGGAGGACAGAGGAAGAACCTTGCCTCTGTAATTTGGACTTCCGCTATTCTGTCACAATTGCTGCCTTGTTGTTTTGTGGGTTTTTTTTTTTTTTTAATCATTTTTTTTTCTGGCAGTTGCACAAGAATGTCCAGGAACCATATGGCAGAATGAGTTTTCATTTCTGTGTTCTTTAATCCAAGTTCAAGATGCTGCTCGTGAAACCTAATCATAGATCTTAAAAACCCTCCTTGTCTCTCTCATTTCTCCCTCTTGCTACTGCCTAGGGATTTGGCTCAAGGAAACCTTGGTTAACAGTCAACTGAAAGTTGACTCTCAGTTCCCCTGGCTAATCAAAACCACAATGAGATACCATCTCACACCAGTTAGAATGGCGATCATTAAAAAGTCAGGAAACAACAGGTGCTGGAGAGGATGTGGAGAAATAGGAACACTTTTACACTGTTGGTGGGATTGTAAACTAGTTCAACCATTATGGAAAACAGTATGGCGATTCCTCAAGGATCTAGAACTAGATGTACCATATGACCCAGCCATCCCATTACTGGGTATATACCCAAAGGATTATAAATTATGCTGCTATAAAGACACATGCACACGTATGTTTATTGCAGCACTATTCACAATAGCAAAGACTTGGAATCAACCCAAATGTCCATCAGTGACAGATTGGATTAAGAAAATGTGGCACATATACACCATGGAATACTATGCAGCCATAAAAAAGGATGAGTTTGAGTCCTTTGTAGGGACTTGGATGCAGCTGGAATCCATCATTCTTAGCAAACTATCACAAGAACAGAAAACCAAACACCGCATGTTCTCACTCATAGGTGGGAACTGAACAATGAGATCACTCGGACTCAGGAAGGGGAACATCACACACCGGGGCCTATCATGGGGAGGGGGGAGGGGGGAGGGATTGCATTGGGAGTTATACCTGATGTAAATGACGAGTTGATGGGTGCAGCACAGCAACATGGCACAAGTATACATATGTAACAAACCTGCACGTTATGCACATGTACCCTACAACTTAAAGTATTATAATAATAAATAAATTAAAAAAAAAAAAAAAAAAAAAAAAAAGAAAGTTGACTCTCAGATGGAAAGGCTGGGAAATATCAAAGAACTGCAAATGTTAGTTTGATTCACTTCAAGGTCATCACATCAACCAACATTTTATCAGCATCTGCAATTTCTAGATGTTTTGTAAAGTGTTGTGGGAATACAAAGATGATTAAAACACAGACAGTTGCTCAACCAGGTGTAGTGGAAAGAGCAAAGACTGAAATGAGAGGAGAGTTGACCTGACTCTGCTGCTATAATTATGACTGTTTTTCCTCTAAATTCCCTTCTCTTAAAATACGGCCCCACTAGCAGTCCAGGGCTACATGAGGGGCTCATATGAACGGGCTTTTATTCTGTGATACTGCCATATTCACTGACCCAACAACACAGGTTCTCAGTTCAAGGATGAGGTTGGGCAACGGTGACCATATTCTATCTCTATACTGTAAATTTAGGCTTGGCTTGGTGACTAATGCCTTTAATCCATGCACTTTGGGAGGCTGAAGCAGGAAGATTGCTTGAGCCTAGGAGTTCAAGGCTGCAGTGAGCTATGATTGTGCCACTGCATCCAACCTGGATGACAGAGAGAAAATCTATCTCAAAATAATAAATAAATTATAAGCTTAGAATGTTAGGCTTTAGAATGTTAGATTTAGCACCAGAATCTCCTATGCTGAAGCAAAACTAATAGAAAGCTAAGATTGAGAAGAATAAAAAATAAAACTATTGTAGAGATAGCCAGTGTACATAGAAATGAATACAGCAAATATGCAGAGAGAAGCAAAAATATGTGACAACGATTGAGAGGGAATAAAACAAAGGGTCAGAGGGGGCAGAAGGCAGGGAGAGAACAAGAGAAAAAAGTTACTAATGACTGACCAACATGAGACATTATTGTATTTCTTGTAAAAAGTATCTTATGACATTTCTCATATTCTTCTAATGACCCTTGTTTTTAACTTTAGCTTATGTATTTTTTGTCCTTTGAAACCAAATTAACATTAATTATAACAGATGTTGACTGGTGTGGTCTAGAACAGATCACACTATCTCTAAGTTATAATTTGGTTAACTTTTAGGATACTGATATATTGTTTCTTAATCCCAGAGTCAACGATGATACCTGAGACAATGCTGTGATGTTTGGAATTTATCTGCTCAGTACATGGTCTCTGAATGGTAATCTCCAGCCAAGGCATTAGTGATGGAGAGTATGGAGGGATCTAATCATGAAGACAGTGAAGGTTCCAGGAACTCTGCGAAAGATAAAATGGCAATGGCTAGGAGAAGCAGGGTAGGGAAGAAGCTTGGTGTGGCACAGTTTAACTGGAGTGAGGGACTAAAGATGGAAAACAATAACAGATTACGGTTGGTGATTTTATGACCATGTTTAGGGATTTGAATTTCAAGTTAGTTTTGGTTTCAATATGTTTAAGGCATATCCAGTTGATAAGGTATGTGTAGGGGTGGGAAGGTAGAAGGTAAGATTGAGTAACACAAAGCAACTCAATCTTTTACATTCATGTCAACCCAGTTCAAAATCTGCAGCGTTTTACTCTCTACAATTTGCATTTTAAAAAGATTGGGATTTTTTTTTTCAAATATAAATTTATATTATACCTTCCAATCTATTTTTAAATATTATCTTCATCAATTAAGTTAAGTCTAATGAATTCTCCTGCCCCATAATCCTTCTCCTTATTTAAGGACAAGCACATTTGGAATGCTAGCCTTGTAGACCGTGTTTACCCTACTCACTGTCAAAAGCAAGATGATTCTGAGATTTGTTGGAGTACAGTGTATTGTATATGTGTTATGTATGGTGCCAGGCATGTAATAAAGGCTCAATAAATACTTATTGAAAAAATTAATCAATAACATTCCTTTTTAGTTTCCCATGATGATTAATAAGTTTCATTTGTTCCATCATTCCAGGCATTCTGATTCTAAACAGAAGAATGAGGAAGAGGAGTAAGGGGAAGAGAACAAAAAGCAATTTTTATGGTTTTTTTAAGAGAAAACTGGAAAACATTGCAATAATAGAAACACACTGTCATTTGTGTATAATCAACATGCCCCTACATTTTTAATCTCCACCTTCTTATGATCTGCAGCCCTGTCCATGACCTTTTGATATAGAGGATGCTGACCCTAATGAAAGAAACATTATCATTACTTCATCGAAGCTTAGGAGAGAAAAATAGATGACAAATTAGAAGACAAGCTAAAAGCTTAACTCTAGTTGTAACAATGATATATGATCAGTTTAGATAAAGCAGAAAGTCCAGATATAAAGAGATACACATTTAAATCATTAATTAATAAACAGGGAAAGCAAGGCAAGAATAAAGTATATTCTACATTGGCACTATGATGGTAACACAGTTTGTAAGAAGAAAAACAAATGAAAATGTTTGTACATAGTATGGAGGGACACTACCTAGGCCACTGATTTTGCCACCCTCCCTAGGATCCGTTATGGTTTATTGTTGTTTTTAATTAAGTAGGGGTGCTGAGAGAATGTACGTACCTTGCTCATGACTGTGGTTTAAATTAGTAAAGGTTTTGATTGGTGCTGTCATCATCAGCCTATTCCTTGGGGCTTCTCACTCACCATCCCCATCAAAAATGAAACTGATTAGAAACTCTTGTCTTTCCTGGAGTCTCCTTTAATTTTTCTTCCTCAAGATAAACACATCAGCCAATTTCCGTTCAGTGTTTGAATCAGAAACACTGAGAAAATAAGTAAGCTGTGAAAATAAATAAGATGACCAATATAATATTCATGGAAAAAGTTTAAGACTCACCAAGTTTATATGCTAGTGATCTGTGGGGTTTCCAGTAGATTTGACTCCTGAATACCTTCTAATATAAAGAAGAAGTCTGTGTAGGCGATTGCTCTTCATTATTTTTTTTTTCTCTAAAACTAGGTATAGCAGTTCCCTCCTTTGGATATTTTCTTAGTAAAGGCATTCCCTAAAGTAGGTTTCAAAGCACACTGGGTGTTTTCACACACAAAAAAGGGAAAGGAATAAATTGCTTTCTCTGCAATTACAACAGGCTGGTCTATTGACACACAAGTGAATGAAATGTTTATACCCTGAGAGGGAGCCCCTCCATCACTCTCAAAATTACAGGCCCTCAGATCACCATTGAATGTCTAGCCCTAGAAAATTTGCAGAGATAGACGAAGAATAAGGGAAAGAGAACATAGCAGGCAGCAGTAAATAGCTGTATTTATAGCATTGTGTCCTAATGGAAACATCAATCCTGTTTTCTGAGGAAACTACTGAAAATCCTAACCATAATATTGTCCTCTACTTGACTGCCAGACTGACTTATAACTTATTCCTTCAAAAAGCTAGAAGCTAAATTCTCCGTGCCATACAGAGTACAACCTGAAGATGAAATTGTAAACCATTTCAAAGACTCATTTAACATAGAAACAGGTATTTTCAGGCATCTAACCATCAATTTCTTTTTTTTTTTTTTTTTTTTTTGAGACGGAGTCTTGCTCTGTCACCCAGGCTGGAGTGCAGTGGCCGGATCTCAGCTCACTGCAAGCTCCGCCTCCCGGGTTCACGCCATTCTCCTGCCTCAGCCTCCCAAGTAGCTGGGACTACAGGCGCCCGCCACCTCGCCCGGCTAGTTTTTTGTATTTTTTTTTTTTAGTAGAGACGGTGTTTCACCGTGTTAGCCAGGATGGCCTCGATCTCCTGACCTCGTGATCCGCCCGTCTCGGCCTCCCAAAGTGCAGGGATTACAGGCTTGAGCCACCGCGCCCGGCCCTAACCATCAATTTCAATGCTGGTTTCTGAGCAGTTCTCAGGTGTGATGAATAGGTGAGGCGGAGGTGTACCCCAGCATCTATCTTTCTATTGGGAACATGATAAACAATTATAATATTTATTATTCAAGCATTTAACCAGTGGGATATCACAGTTAATATAGAATATACCAATTTGTGCAACAAAAGTTTCTTGAGCAAAAACAACCTTTAGGAGAATCTTTTTCTATGTAAGGTGTATGAAAAAATAATTTGGAATAAACTCTAGTGCTGTTTATGTTTAGAAATATAATCCTTTCCAACCATAAATTTTTAGTCTAATAATCAGACCAATAACTAGCTCTACCTTGTGAGGTTGACAGCTCATAGGGGCGAAGAAGAAGAAGAAGAAGAAGAAGAAGAAGAAGAAGAAGAAGAAGAAGAAGGAGGAGGAGGAGGAGGAGGAGGAGGAGGAGGAGGAGGAGGAGGAGGAGGAGGAGGAGGAGGAGGAGGAGGAGGAGGAGGGGAAGGAGGAGGAGGAAGGGGGAGGAGGAGGGGAAGAGGAGGAGGTGAGGAGGAAGAGGAGGGGGAGGGGGAGGAGGAGGAAGGGGAGAAGGAGGAAGGGGGAGGAGGGGAAGAAGGAGGAGGAGAGGGAGGAGGAGGGGAAGGAGAAGGGGAAGGAGGAGGAGGGGAAGGAGGAGAAGAAGAAGAAAAGGAAGAAGAGGAAAAAGAAGAAGAAGAGGAAGAAGAAGACTGATGACTTCATCTAAGTATCCGGCTTTTAAAAATCTCTAATATATTGCTTCTTTTTAACACAGGATCTCTGTCTCCATAATTTCAACTTCCACACAGTAGATGGCTCCAGCTCGGGCTTTTTTCCTGAATTCTAGATTGCACATACATCAGCATTATAGCTCATGATGCACATTTCAGCATTAGAGCTCATCTCATCTTCCTCCTTTATGTTCACACCCAAATCTGCATTTACTTTATTCTCTATAAAAAATTCAACAAATAGGAGTTAATTTAGCACCCCACCACAAATTAGAAAGATTCAGGCACTTAAGTTAGAAATATAAAATTCATATTTGTTTAATGTAGTCCAATTCTATTAGACCCCATGTATTAAAAAAAAAAACAAAAAAATATCCTCTAAATACATTTGTTTTATTATCTTCTTTCTACACCTTCTATGACTGCTTTAATTTGGTTCCAGGCTGTTTAATATCAGTTCACCGTTCGTCATTCTTCATGGTCCATCTGTTAAAATGCCACAGAGTTTGTGTTCTGATATGTGCATCTGATCATGCCACTACCCAACTTAATAAAACCTCAATAGTGTATAATGTTCAATCTAATGAATGTAAAACTCCTTACAATAGCATTCAAGTTCCTTCACAGAAAAAAAAATCAGTGTAAGGCTCCTAGACTCTCTGTTCAATGAGGCTGTGTATTTTCTGTTTTGTTCACTGTTGTATTTCCACTGCCTAGGAACAATGTCCAGCACATAGCGCAGAGTCTCATGCTCAATAGCTATTTGCTACATGAATACATATATTTACCCTTATCTTTCCTCCTCTTTTCCTAGGCTCATGATGTTGAATGTTTCTGACATGTCCTACTCCTACCCACCAACCTGTGTTCCCTGAGATATCCAGCTCACGCTGAAATCCCAGATTTAAATGTTAACAATTTATGTGGAATTTCTCCACCTTTTCAATAAACATTTACAAAAACTTTTTTGCTCCCAATATATTCTGTTTAGATATCTAGTATCCCAGGTGATACATTTTACTACAAATATCTGTGTATATCTTCAGAGGCTGTTTTGCATCTCTATCCACTCCTAAATGCTAGTCAAAAGCTGAGTATACAAACATTATTCAGTAGATATTTGATAAATGAAAGAAGAAACATTCATGATTTTAGAGGTCTATGAAAAATATGTATTTTTAAAACCCCCCAATTCTTTGAACCTAAGCATAAAAAGGTAGATGTCGTTCTTTAATTAAAAACAAAATATGGTTAAAAGGCATTTAAAAATAGGTACACAAATTTTCAAAGAAATATTTACATATTTTAACTACTGGGTACTCTATGATAAGTCTGGGCATAGGTAGCATGCAGTATTGACATTTAAGATAAATGCCAGAGAAATAAGAGTAATTCTAGGCCGGGCGCGGTGGCTCAAGCCTGTAATCCCAGCACTTTGGGAGGCCGAGACGGGCGGATCACGAGGTCAGGAGATCGAGACCATCCTGGCTAACACGGTGAAACCCCGTCTCTACTAAAAAAATACAAAAAAAAAACTAGCCGGGCGAGGTGGCGGGCGCCTGTAGTCCCAGCTACTTGGGAGGCTGAGGCAGGAGAATGGCGTGAACCCGGGAGGCGGAGCTTGCAGTGAGCTGAGATCCGGCCACTGCACTCCAGCCTGGGCAACAGAGCGAGACTCCGTCTCAAAAAAAAAAAAAAAAAAAAAAAAAAAGAGTAATTCTAAATAAACTTTATTACAAAAGTTACTTTGTAAATGATTTATGTAGTTTTTGAAAAGTATTTCTTAAAATAAAGAAGTAAAGAAATATGAAAGAAAGGAACAAGTACAGAAAGACAAATAATGCTAATATTCTCAGATCATTCTATTCAATTTAGTTCAATCTAAACTATACCAGAAATGACACATATGGTACTGATAAAAAATAAAATTTAGCAGCATGTATTCCTCTGACCAGCTGTAAATTACCTTCTAACTTGAATAATGGTTCTCTAGCACAAGGTGTTCATTGTTGTAAATGACACTTAATAGATCTAGCTTTGCTCTGAAATGCAGGGTAAATGGAAGGAAAAATACTAACAAACATAAGTGTCCAAAAAAGAATTGGGGCTCAACAGACTCTTGAATTCCCATCCACATGTGTAAACATTTACCTGCATGGGGCTCAGAATGCATCAGGCAACTCTATCATCTTTTCAGTCAATGAAAATTACTGATAGGATAAAAAGTCTTAGTGTTCCTCCTTCCTTTTAAAAAGAAAACAAATAGAGAAACATATTCCAACCCATTTCCATAAGTTCTCTTTCCTAATAGATTTTGCTGGATACATTAAATAGATGTCATGAGGTTTTGTTAGCTGACTTGGGATTGTTGATTAATTGTGATCAACTAACTGGGAATTGATTATGCTTGGGTACTGGTATGGTAATGAGGATCACTCATTGAAAAACTTTATGTATTTGTTTTATCTTTGCATGCAGAACTGGAATATCCCATTACAAAGAGAATTTTCATGCTGTCTCCAAATAAGAATTTCTAATCAAGAGATACCTAATATCAAATTTATATTATTTCTTCATTCTGTCTTCTCTTTCCACTTCTTTCTTGTGCCTTTTCCTGTTTTATGGGCTAATGATTATTTGGACTCTTCTTGCCTCATTTTAGAGACAGCACCTGTGGTATTTATTTACTCTGTCTCTCTCTGTAAGATTCAAAATTAATTACAATACCTTTTGCAGTTGTTTTCCCCTGCTGTTCAGACCACTTTGCCAATAGAGATAAGCATGAGAAAATGGAGAGCAACAATATCTCATAGAGCTCTGGGAAAAAAGATGATCTTAGATTGCTTAATGACTACCATACTTCTCCTTTCTTCTACCATGGAGTTTTTACCTCTTTAAATGGTTTTTTTTTTTCTTTTGTCTTTTTCCTTCTGAGGAATACCCCCTACAGATGGGTGATAAGCTGCCAGCCAATTTAAATTAATTTTGCTAAATTGAGGAGAAGTTAATGTCCCTTTTTGAGACAACAGAATTTCTCCTTCGGATCCCCCAAAATAACTTAGAAGAATGATTAGCACTGCAGTAGGTTCCCATGGTATGTGCCAGTCAGACTGTCACAGATGTTTGCTACTAATAGGATTTTGTGTTCCATGCCAAAATTTTTATGTGACTGTTATTTTTTTAATCATAAAATTATGACTAACCTATTTGGCTTGTATTTTTTAAGAAATTAATTTCCTCCCAAAGGAGAACCTTGGGGAAAATATTCTGGTAAATAAAATAATTCATTTCTTAAATGTCTCATTACATTGTTTTAAAAAATGATGCCACTATATTCAACTTGTAAATAAAATAACTCATTATCAACAAAAAGGATAATTTAAGTTAGAAAGAGGTTTAAATATTGAAAGAAAAAGTATTGGTGCCATTATTAAATGTCTTCTAATGACTTCACGAATTAGGTACTCTGACGTTATATAGTAGCTAAAAAATAGAGTGAGAAAGTCACCAGGCAAAAACCTGGATTTGAAGGTGCTAGAATATTTTGTAAAATAATCAGCACTAGTCTATGGAATTGCTTACAATTTCAGAGCTGCATACATTTAAGGAATTAATATACACTTCAGGACAGTTGTTATTCTTCCAAATCCTTTTTAACTTAGAATAGTTAGATCATCTTCCCTTGCTCAGTAAAAATGAAATAGTCTTTTATTTTCTCCCATTTAATGCTATTGTAAAACTTTAAAGGGGAAAAAGTCATTAGGAATAATCAGTTCTAGCTTCTTTCTGTTGGAACATGTAATCAAAGACTGAACAAAAGTTTACTTTTGCCCTATAATAGTAACTTTCATTTATTAGCACTTTATAGCTTACAAAGAAATTTTATGTGGATTATCTTCTTTATTTCTTAAACAGCTTTAGAGAGTTGGTGGTCTTGATACTATTTTACAAAATGAAAAATAAAGCACTACATGAGAACATAGAGCTACAGTGTTCGGCATGATATCTAGACAATTTAAATAATGCACATGTACACACCATGAAAATTCACTCATACTGTTCAAGTCTGCTGTAATCTACTCAAGAAAGTAAGTTTTATAAAGTCATATGCTAATTTTTATGTGAAAACCGACGCTGCTGATTTCAGGTGTTGGCCAAAACAGAGTAATTGATACTGAACTTGATTTCCTACTAAAAACAGCTATAAAATTGAACAAAATATATAAAGCAACAGTATGCAGATACTTTGAAAAAGTAACACAAGTCTGTGACCCTTGAAAGAAGAAAGAAGAGTAAGGTGAGTCTATCAATCATATTAAAATTGCCTTGGCTTTTTCTTTGAACCCTTTTTCTAAAGTCAAGCAGGAAAGTGGACTAAAAGTGGAGGAGTTTTTGTGAGGTAAGGTGGCTGAGGCAAGAGTTCCCGGCTACTGAGGCAAGGCAGCTAGAATTTGTGACAGAGTATCCAAAAAGTTGGAATCTGTGTAAGAAGGCAACTCCACAAATACGTATGGGCATTCACATAGTGAGATTATAAAAGACCTAGCAGATAACACCTGCCCAAGAACTGACAGCTGAATAGTATTATCACTGACTTAGTAGTAATACAATATGTTAATGTTTCATCTCAGTCAAGGTGTGGAGACCTCACTGAAGACATCACAAACTCAGTTAAGTCAGCAGAAAATTCACAACTGAGGAATAAAAACGATGCAGTGGAGGAAGAGCATGTCCTAGAACTCTGTTCACAAAAGAGATCTCAATCGAAAATTAAACCAATTTTGATAGAAACAAAATAATGTTAATAATTTAATAACATTACAATCAATACCCTATATATCTTTTATCTGCAATGTCCAGAAAACAACTATACATAATTAGACTTTTAAATAGATAGGAAATGAAAAATAGTCGGAATTCAGAGAGTTGGATTTGTACACAGATCTTTGATACAGCTATTTTAAACGTATTCAAGAACTTCAAAACACAATTAAAAGAAACCATATATGAGAATATCAGCAATAGAAATTTGTTAATTGAATTAAAACACCAAAGACACTAAAAGAAAACTGCAGGCCAATAACTCTCATGAACATAAATGCAAAAATCCTCAATAAAACATTAGAAAATTAATCCAACAATGTACATAAAACAGTATATACCACTACTAAGTGAGATTTATCACAAATATGCAAGACTGATCAACATTTAAAAATCAATTAATGCATTCATCACATCAATGGGCTAAAAAGGAAAAATTACATGATCTTAACAATACACGCAGAAAAAGCATTTGACAAAATCGAACACCCATTCATGATAAAATATCTTAGTAAACTAGGAATAGAGAGGATCTTCTTCAATGTGATAAAGAATATTTACAAAAATCCTATAGCTAACATAAAAAGTAATGGTGATAAATGTGAAGGTTTCTCACTAAGATTAGTAACAAGGCAAGGGTGTCTCATATTATTTCTTTTCAACATCACACAACAAGCACTAGCTGATGCAATAAGACAAAAATTGGATAAAATATATACAGATAGAAAGGAAGAAATACAGTTGTCTTTGTTCACAATTAATTGTCTATGCAGATAATCTTAAAAATTTAAGAAAAATCTTCTGTAGCTAATAAGCAGGTATAGTAAGGTTACAGAATTGAAGATTAATAAAAGAAAGTAAATTTCTTTCCTATATATTAGCAATAAAAAAGTATAACTTTATTAAAAACAAAATTCCATTTACATTGGCACCCCCTAAAATTAAATACTTAGATATAGTCTTAAAAAATATGAGATCTATATGAGGAAACTATAAAAATCTGATTAAAGATTTAAAAGAATAACCAAATAAATGGGGAAATACTCCAGGTTAATGGAAAAACAATCTTGATACCGTCAAGATGTCAGTTCTTCCTCATTTTATCTAGAGATTCAATGCAATGTCAATTAAAATCCCAGCAAGTTATTTCGTGGATATTTGCAAACTGAATCCGAAGTTTATGTGGAGAAATAAAAGACTCAGAATAGCCATCACAATATTGAAAGACAAGAACAAAATGGAGGAATAACACTACTGGACTACAAAACTTACTATAAAGCTACAGTAAACAAGACAATGTCGTATTGGTGAAAGATTAGACGAACAGACCAAAAGAACAGAATAGAGTTCGGAAATAGACTCACATGAATATAATCAACTCCGTGATAAAGGTGCAAAGATAGTCTTGTCAATGAATACTGCTGGAACAACTGGGCATCTACATGCAAAAAGAATGAATGAAGACATAGATGTTATATCCCTTAGAAAAATTAACTGAAAATGGACCACAGATCTAAATGTAAAATGAAAAACTATAAAAGCACTGGAAGATAACATAGAAGAAAACTTAGATAACCTTAAATATGGTGATGATTTATTAGGTACAGCTCAAAGGCATAACCCATGAAAACATTTTGTCAAACAGAATTTCATAAAAGTTAAAAACTTCGGCCGGGCGCAGTGGCTCACGCCTGTAATCCCAGCACTTTGGAAGGCCGAGGCGGGCGGATCAAGAGGTCAGGAGATCAAGACCATCCTGGCTAACACGGTGAAACCCTGTCTCTACGAAAAACACAAAAAAATTATCCAGGCGTGGTGGCGGGCTCCTGTAGTCCCAGCTACTTTGGAGGCTGAGGCAGGAGAACGGCATGAACCTGGGAGGCGGAGCTTGCAGTGAGCCGAGATCGCGCCACTGCACTCCAGCCTCGGTGACAGAGCGAGACTCCGTTTCAAAAAAAAAAAAAAAAGTTAAAAACTTCAGCTCTGCAAAATATATTGTTAAGAGAATGAGAAGACGAACCA
Source organism: Macaca fascicularis (assembly GCF_037993035.2). Lineage (NCBI taxonomy): Eukaryota > Metazoa > Chordata > Mammalia > Primates > Cercopithecidae > Macaca > Macaca fascicularis. The sequence continues at coordinate 53,675,939 of NC_088390.1, forward strand.
CAGGCAGAAGAAACATATTTGCTGAAAACACACCTGAAAAAAATCTGCTACCTAAAATGGACAGATAACTCTTGAAGCTCAACAATAAGATAATACATAATCCAATTTAAAAATGGTCCAAAGACTTTAACAGACAGCTCACTGAAAAATGCTACATAGATAACAATTAAGCATATGAAAAGATGCTCCACATGATACATCATCAGGTAATTGCAAGTTAAGACAATGAGTTACCCCTGTATACCTATTAGAATGGCCAAAACATGGGACCCTGGACTGACCACACAAGATGTCAGTGAAGATGTGGAGCAGTAGGAACTCTCATTTATTGCTGATGAGAATGCAAAATGTCACGGCAACTTTGAAGGTATTTTGGTGTCTTACAAAACTAAATATACTCTTACTATATGATCCAGCAATCACATTCCTTTATATTTACCCAAAGGAATTGAAAATGTATGTCCACACAAGAACTTGCACATGGATGTTCATAGTAGTTTTTTATTCATTCAATTACAAAATCTTACAAGCAACTGAAATGCCTTTCAATATGTGAATAGATGCAGTGTGGTACATCCAGATAATGGAATATTATTTAACACTAAAAAGAAATGAGCAGAGAGGAGGTCAGGAAGATGGCAGCATAGGAAGCTCCCCACTTGACCTCCTCCCAAAGATGTGCAAGTAAAGAGCTGCACACAGGTCCATTTCCTCTTAGAAAAACTCAGGAACTAGTTCAGTGACTCCTACACACTGCAACTAAAATGGGTAGGAAAAGCTGAGACATGCTTATGCCACAAAAATCTACCCTGGTCACAGCACCTTAAAATTGGAGGGAACCCCAAACTCCAAGCCTCTCCCTGAGCAGAGAAGGGTTTAGACCACACATATAGCACCCTTTTACAGCTCTCACTTAAGAGAAAGACTCCTAAATCACCCTAGGAGTGAATGTGGCTCAGCATCCATGAGTTTTTTCTGGAACAAGGAGAACAAAGTGGTTGCCTTAAACAGGTATGTAAGCACTCTACTAAATTCCTCTGGGCTCAGTGTAGAACAAGCAGGCAACAACGCCCACATCCTAGTTTCTCCCTGGAAGGAATCTGACTGTACACTTCCTCAGCTGATGTCTCAGAATATGCCTTCTTGCTAGCTGGCATCTGAGAATTGACATGACAGGTAATTAGTAAGAACTCTCCTACTCCCCACTGCCTGGAGCCTGAACATGCATGAGGCACTTCCTGGGCCTTTTCCCCACTGCTCACACTAGTGATAAAATGAAATCTCCAGCCTCTTCCTTGAAAGAGTTTGTCCACACATTGAGCACTCCAACTTTTATAGTTGCCACCAAATGGACTGGTTCTTAAATCAGCTACTTTTGAGAGCCAACTAGGTTCAGAATTTACAAGTCCCCCGTGACCAAATAAAAGAAAGAGGTGTTTTCAAACAGGCACAATTTTCCCTAACTCAGTGCAGAGTAAGCAGGTCAAAATGCCCATTTTCCAGTATTTCCCAAGAAGGAGTGTGACTGCATATGTGATGGTTAATATTAAGTATCAATTAGATTGGGTTGAAGGATGGAAAGTATTGTTTCTGGCTGTATCTGCATGTTTCTGAGTGTTGCCAGAAGAGATTAACATTTGAGTCAGTGAAATTGGAGAAGAAGACCCACCCTCAGGATGACCCACCCACAATGTGGGTGGACACCATCCAATTGGTTGCCAGCATGGCTGGAAAAAGCAGGCAGAGTAAGGTAGAAGTTGACTTGCTGAATCTTCAGCCTTCGTCTTTATCCCATACTGGATGCTTCCTGTCTTTGAACATCAGACTCCAAGTTCTTCAGCTTTTGGACTTTTGGACACAATCAAACTCATTTTATTTGAGACAACATGGATGAACCTGGAGGGAATTATGTTAAGTAAAATAAGCCATGCTCAGAAAGGCAAGTACTGCATAATCCCACTTACATAGGGAGAGTAAAAAATTTGAACTTATGGAAGTACAGAGGAGAATGGTGGTTATCAAAGCTGGGTTAGGGAGACAGAGAGTGGGGAGATTTTGGTAAAAAAGAGAAAAACTTCATTTAGATAAGAGGAGCAAATTCAATCTATTGTACAACATAATGCCGAGAGTTAAAAACAATGCATTGTATTCTTGAAACTTGCTAAAAGAACAGATTTTAAGTATTCTCACCACAAAAATAAGTGTGTGGGATGATGTATGTGTTAATTAGCTCAATTCAGCTATTTCTCATGAAGAACTGGAATGTTCATGAATATCAAATAGAATGGGAGTTAACTGAATTAACTGAACCAACAGAAAACAGAAGTAATTTTTTTAACTTTGTTTAAAATGCTGCTGATCCTTTGTTTTATTTTTCAGAGTCAAGGACACTTTTCTTTTGAGCTATATACAGCTTTTAGTAATTGAGTAAAGTATACTCCTGTGAACAAAATTTGGAGCATATTTGATTCTCTCTACCTGTTTTCTCCAAAATTGGAAACTGAGTATTCTTAATTTATGGCAATATAGTTACTTGCATAAGTGCAATAAGAATCTCTTTTCTTTCGTAACAGGATACTATTGGAGAAAGTGATGATTTTACCAAGGCTTTAACTGGAATAGTGTGCTTTCCTTTAAGGAATCAAACTTGACTTGTAAAGCCAATAAAAGCTCCATGAAGAATTGGCCTCATACCTTGTCTGCAACAGTCCCTGTACAGGGTTTCTGACTTGGGGTAAGTAAAGAATGTCACTTTCTGACAGGTCCAGGAGCCCCAAGTAATCTTGGGACCCCAAGAGAAGAGGAATTTACTCAACTCATAGGTATTTGAGGATACAAACCCATGGCTGAGCTTGGCTTTAAAAAGTCTTATCTAAGATTCCTTCTATGGAACAGAGTTCCATCAAAGCCAATTTAAAAAGAGCCTCTGTGAAAAATAATTATTCTTGCTGCACTTTATACAAATAATCAGGCCAAGTATAATAAAGGAAATAACTCTTACCAAGATTCGTCTTTAGTAAAAATGAGAAACTGGAGACAGAAATATTATTTTTCAAGAACTATAGCAAACTTGTTGTTAAATTATAGTCTCATTAGTTGTTTTTAAGCTTGTTTCTACAATTTAGGCTAACTCTGCTTATTCCTGTGAACCCACCACTGATCTCTGACTGCTGCTTATGAGAAACAAGAGGGAGATCACATTTGTCAAAACTTAAGAGTTATGAGTGGACCTCACCATACTGATGCTTTCTGACTGAGCCCCTCTCTATCCTGAATGCAAGAGACCCTCATAGTTAGGCTGGAATGTCATCACCCCTATTCAGCCTGAATAAGTTACAGAAGATGGATCTTTGTCCCTCTGCAACCCTTAGAATTAAGGGTGGGGGGAAATGTCAGAGGCATGTGAACCAAAGCAACTCCATCTTAAACAGGAGATGGGTAAAATGAGGCTGAAACTTACTGGGCTGCATTCCCAGATGCTTAAGGCATTCTAAGTCACAGGATGAGGTAGGAGGTCACCACAAATATAGGCCACAAAGACCTTGCTGATAAAACAGGTTGCAGTAAAGGAGCTGGCCAAAACCCACCAAAACCAATATGGTGACGAGAGTGACCTCTGGTTGTCCTCACTGCTACACTCCCACCAGCGTCATGGTGGTTTACAAATGCCATGGCAACACCAGGAAGTTATCCTATATGTTCTAAAAATGGGAGGCATGAATAATCCACCCCTTGTTTAGCATATCATCAAGAAATAGCCATAAAAATGGGCAACCAGCAGCACTCAGGGCTGCTCTGTCTATGGAGTAGCCATTCTTTTATTCCTTTACTTTCTTAATAAACTTGCTTTCAGTTTACATTGCAGACTCACCCTGAATTATTCCTTGCACGAGATCCAAGAACCCTCACTTGGAGTCTGGATGAGGGCCCCTTTCCTGTAACATGGGTATTCACTTATCCAAAACTTACGGGGTTTCTGGGTATTTACTTATTTAAATTTGAAATGGATATTCACAATGTTGAAAACGTATTTAATTGTACATTTAAAATATATGGATTGCACTGTGTATAAATTTTATCTCAAATTGGAAAAAATATTTAAAAACACTGATATTACATATTTCACTTTTCACAGTGGTGTGTGCTAGCAATTCTGTAATTAATTTCTGAGTATTGAATACAGTATTCTAGACTTCAGTTTAAAAGATTGAGGCTAATGATAGCCCATTGGAAAAAAAAACTTAAGTGAGGAAATTAAATTATAGCCTGTGGCACAGAAATACTTTTATATTAAATTTGTAACTGATTCTAGCTTTGTTTGCTTAGCAGACCTAGAAACATTGAAACACAAGGAACAATGAGTGCTCCTAACATCCAAATTTTGTTTTCTAAATACCATTCTCCATTAAAAGAAACCAAGGCTCCATTATAATTCTATCTTGGAATGTCTTGTTGCACCATAATGTTTTTAAGTAAGTCTCAAAAATTTATATAAGGGATAGATAGGAAAATAAAGCTTTTCTTCAGCTATTTCAGGTATATATTCAGATTTCTTTTCATTTTTAAATTGAATTAATTGGTTTATTTGTTATTATTTGAGTTAAATAGTCTGCCTAGTAATTTCTTGTCACTTGAATAGTTGCAAATATTTTCTTCATTCTGTGGGGCATCTCTTCAACTTGTTGATTGCTCCCTTTGCAGTACAGAAGCTTCTCAGCTGCGTGTAATCCTATTTGTCGATATGCGCCTTGCTTGCCTGTGCTTTTGAGTTCTTTCACAAGAAGTCTTTGCCCAGAGCAATATCCTGAAGCATTTCCTCAAAATTTTCTTCCAATAGTTTTATAGTTTCAGACTTAGGTGTAAGTTGTTAATCCATTTTGATTCAATTTTGGATGTGGTGAGGGATACGGATTCTGTTTCATTTATCTTTGTATGGATATCCAGTTTATCCCAGCACCATTTGTTGAAGAAACTATCCTTTTCCCAATGTATGTTCTTGGCTTCTTTGCCAAAGATGAGTTAACTCTAAATGTGGAGATTTATATCTGGGTTCTCTATTCTGTTCAACTCATCTATGTATTTTATTTTTATGCCAGTACCATGCCGTTTGGTTAGTATATCCTTGTAGTATAATTTGAAGCCTCCAGCTTTGTTCTTTTTGTTTATGATGGCTATAGCTATTCAGTGTCTTTTTTAGTCCCATATAAATTTTAGAATAATTTTTCCATTTCTGTGAAGAATTCCATTGGTAGTTTGATAGGGATTGCTTTAAATCTGTAGAACACTTTGGGTGAAATATTGAATATACATTATTTCAAAATGTCTGAACATTTTAACAATATTGATTCTTCCAATCCATGAACATGAGATATCTTTCTGTTTTTAGTGTGTCCTCCTTTATTTCTTTAGTCAATGTTCCCTAGCTTTTGTTGCAGAAATCTTTCACTTCATTAAGTTTATTCCTGGATATTTCATTTTATTTGTAGTTATTGAAAATAAGATTAGTTTATTTCTTTTTCAGAGTGTCTGCTGTTGGAAGATAGGAACACCACTGACTTTTTTATGCTGATTTTCTATCTTGAAACTTCACTGAATTCATTTATTCATTCTAATAGTTTTTTGATAGTCTTCAGATTTTCTAAATATAAGATCATATTATCTGCAAAAAATGACCATTTGACTTCATATTCAATTCATATGTTCCTTATATCTTTCTCTTACATAATTGCTCTGGCTAGGACTTTCAGTACTATGTGAAGTAACAGTATTGAATGGTGGCTTATTCCAGATCTTGTCTTAATCTACATCTTAGAGAACAGCCTTTCTGTTTTGCTCTGTTCAGTATAATATTAACTGTGGGTTTGTCATATGTGGTCTTTATCAGATGGTCAACAGGTATATGAGAAACTGCTCATCACTAATCATCAGAAAAATGTAAACCAAAACAATGAGATATTATCTCACCCTAGTTAAGATGGCTTTTATACAAAAGAAAAAATATCAAATGCTGGCAAAGATGCAGAGAAAGGGGAACTCTCATATGCTGTTGATACATATCTAAATTAGCACAGCCACTACAGAAAGCAATACGGAAGTTTCTTAAAAAACTAAATAGAACTACTGTATGATCCAGCAATCCTACTGTTTGGTATATATCCAAAGAAAAGGAAATCTATACTGAAGAGATACCTGCTCTCCCACGTTTACTGCAACCAAAATATGAAATCAACATAAGTGTCCATCAATGGATGAATGAAAACAGAAAATGTGTTACATATGCAGAGTGAAATAATATTTGGCCATAAAATATGGATGGAACTGGATGAAATAAATACTATTTGGCCGTAAAATACAGATGGAACTGTAACAACACTGATGGAACTGGAGGACATTATGTAAGTGAAATAAATCAGGCACAGAAAGGCAAATATCACATCTTCTTACAATTTTGTGAGAGTTAAAAATTGATCTCATGGTGGTAGAGTTTAGAATGATGATAGTCAGAAGCTGGGAAGGATAGTGAGGATGAAAGGATAAAGTGGAATTTGTTAATCTCTAAAAAATACAGCTAGATAGTAGAAATAAGATCCAGTGATTTGTAGCACAGTAACATAGTTATAGTTAGCAATAATTTATTGTATATTTTAAAATATTTAGAGAAGTACATTTAGAAATTTTCTAACACAAAAAATTATAAATGTTTGAGGTAATAGATATCCCAATTACCCTGATTTGATCACTACATATTGTATGCTTCTATCAAATCATCACATTTATTCCATAAATATGCACAACTGTTATATATACACACATTTATTCCATAAATATGCACAACTATTATGTACACACACAGAAATTAATGATTAAAAATACTAATCCTAGCAAAATAAGAAAGAAAAGTTTAAGCTGATACTGTAATATCTCCTTGCAACAAAAAGTAAGAAAGGACTGAAAAAAATGGAAACCATATCAAAGGAATAAAACAATCAGCTTGAAAAAACTCCAACTGGTAAACTCTAGGAAAATTTGAGCTTCAAAATAAATATAGTAACAAATTTTAAGTAATTTAATAAAAGGAGAATTCACAAAAGCCCATACTTACATAAATAAATGGATTGATAAGTAGTTGGAGCAGAGAAATTTCTTCTTACAGTGAAATACCAATGATAGAGAATAGATGAAGAACTTAGAAAAGTATCAATGTGTGGTAAAACTACTAAGTAAAAGTTTAATAAGGAACAGGATAGTTACCATTTCAAATTATTGTCTCATAAATTACTCATTAATTACAAAGGAAAATGGTAACTTGACATTGAAGAAGCCTGGTAGACACTACTTGAATCAAGTGATCAAAACTGACATCACCAATTTTGACAAACCAACATAAATTTTTTCCCATATGGTACATTCAGAAGGACATACAATCACTCTGTTAGTATCCCTGAGAATAACAAATTACTTAAATAAGATCATGAAGAAACATCAGATAAGATCAAATTGAGAGACATTTTACAAAATATTTGGCCAGCACTCATCAAATAAATGTCAAAGAGAAGAGAAACAAAGGCTAAAGAAATGTTTCCATTTACAGACTAAAGAGACATAATAAATTAATCCAAAGCATGAATCTGTGTTAGATCCTGGCCCAGGAAAAACTAGTTGTAAAAAATATTATTGGGACAACTAAAAAAAATCTGAATAAGGGCTATAAATTACATAGGATTGTATAAATATAAAATTTTCACATTTTAGTAACAGTATTGTGGTAATATAGAAAATGTGACCTAAAGTATTTTGATATAAAGGGGCACTATATCTCCAACTTGCTATCAAATGCTCATACATAATTTAAATACATATTTATAGAAAAAATGATAAAGGAAATAGGAAAAATATAAACTAATAGTGAATCTGAATAAATATTGTATATCAGAGCTCCCTATACTATTCTTGATATATTTCAATAAATTTGAAATAAGAAAAATTGCAAGCAAAATATATATGCTGCTAATTAAAGATAATTATGTGTTAAAGGGCAAGATTTTCTACCTATTGATATCATGTTCTCAATATACACTACTGAGTATGCATATACAAATAATTTTAAAATGGATTTTTATAATATAGACTTTTGACTCACATGGTTACATATCTTAATAAATATGGCTAAATTACTGTGAATTAATTTTTTTGGAATCTACCTATATAGGTTCTAAGCAGGATGCTTTCAAGATATATTTTTTCCAATTAAATTGTGCCTTTTGTGATTAAAATCTAAAGATTCAAGGAGTTTAAGAGATTGGCATTTAATTAAGCTTTCTAAATTAAAAAGAAAAATATCTTCCAACTTCACTGAATTAATAGATAATTTAAGATTTTTTCCAGAGGTAGAAGTGTGTGAATGAAAAGTCCTCACTGTATATTGTAATAGTGTATTTTAAAATGCATACTTTACATTGTGAAATAAAGTTTAACAAGTTCTCTTGGGAGTATTGTGCTTGGAAAAGGAAATGCGGCAGTTCTGACTTAATCCCCTTCAGTAAACATAATTTTAAAACACTTTTTTTTCCCCTTGAAATGTGACAGTTATACTGGAATTTTAATTTAGTAACAGGGTATGCTCTATCAATGATAGAATGATGCAAAATTTATTTAAAAACATGATTTAATTTCAAATGCAAACTTTGATGAGGGTTCTATTGATTATTTGAGCTCAAGCCTGAAATTCAAGTACTACATGTATATAGAAATATAATTGACACATTCTAAATTGTTCTTGTTAGATTTCTTCTGACATAGTTACTTGTTTACATAAGAGTTCCTATCTCATTTTTTGGGAGTTATTGTATATTTAGCCATGTAATCATGATCAACATTAAAAGTTTCAGAAAGGAATAAAGAACAGCAAAAGCAAAAATAGGGGTTCATACAACAGACTTCTTTTCTTGAGTTGTCTAACTTATGTTTGATGGTTAAAGCAAACACTGAAAGAATCCCTGATTTGGATCTGAATGTATGTAAAGGAATATCAAAGATGCTTATAAATATTGTGAGTAAGGAAATGTAAAAACAAGTAAAGTGTCTATAGTATACATAATGGCATTCGCAGCAACCTGGATGGAGTTGGAGGCCATTATTCTAAGGGAAGTAACTTAAGGGTGGAAAACCAAACATCATATGTTCTCACTGATAAGTGGGAGTTAAGCTATGATGATGCAAAGGCTTAAGAATGACATAATGGGCACCCAAATGTGATAATTCTTATTTTTAAAATTCTAACATAAGTGGCATGTTTTAGAACAAACATGCTGTGCTGGTATGATATTTGTTCAAATGCTCATATATATAGTTTGTTGAATGGCTGTAAATGTGTTTTGGTGCATTGGGTGCTGTTTATATGCTTATATTTCTGTACTTAGGAAATAAAAATATACCACATTATTTAAAAAATAGTACTAGGATAACTGGCTAACCATATGCAGAAGATTGAAACTGGATCCTTTCCTTACCCTATATACAAAAACTAACTAAGATGGATTAAAGACTTAAATATAAAACCCAAAACTGTAAAAGCCCTAGAAGACAACATAGGCAATAGGCACAGTCAAAGGTTTCAGGGCAAAGACACCAAAAGCAATTGCAAAAAAACGCAAAAGTTGACAAATGGGATCTAATTAAAGAAGTTCTGCACAGCAAAAGAAACTGTCAACAGAGTAAACAGACAACACACAGAATGGGAGAAAATTTTTACAAACTATGCATCTGACAAAGGTCTAATATCCAGCATCGATAAGGAACTTAAATTTACAAGATAAAACAAGCCCATTAAAAAGTAGGAAAAGGACATGAACAGACACTTTTCAAAAGAAGGGACACATGCAGTCAACAATCATATGAAAAAAAGCTCAACATCACTGATCATTAGAGAAATGCTAATGAAAACCCCAATGAGATAACATCTCACACCGGTCAGAATGCCTATTAATGCAAAGTCAAAAATAACAGATGCTGGCAGGGTTGTGGAGAAAAAGGAACATCTATACACTGTTATAAGGAGTATAAATTAGTTCAACTATTGTGGAGGACAGTGTGGCAATTCCTTGAAAACCTAAAGACAAAAATATCATTCGACCCAACAATCCCATTACTGGGTATACATCCAAAGGAATATAAATTATTCTATTATAAAGACACATGCAGCACTATTCACAATAGCAGAGACATGGAATTATCCTAAATGCCCATCAGTGAAAGACTGGATAAATAAAATGTGGTACATATATACCATGGAATACTATGCAGTCATACAAAAAGAACAAGATTATGTGCTTTGCAGGGACGTGGATGAAGCTGGAGGCCATTATCTTTAGCAAACTAACAAAGGAACAGAAAACCAAATATTGCATGTTCTCACTTGTAAGTGGGAGCTAAATAATGAGAACACATGGACACACAGGGTAACAATACACACTGGGGCCTATCGGAGAGTGGAGGCTGGGAGGAGGAAGAGATTCAGAAGAAATATCTAATGGGTCCTAGGCTTAATACCTGGGTAATGAAATAATCTGTACAATAAACCCTCATGATAAAAGTTTACCTATGTAACCTACACATGTACCATTGAACTTAAAATAATTTTTTTAAAAAGAAAGATAGCTGCAGACCAATATCTCAGGAATGGATATGCAAACATCCTTAAAGAATATTAACAAATAGAATTTAGCAACATATAGAAAGAATTACATATCCTTACAAAGTGGATTTTTTCCAGGGATACAAAGCTGGTAAACATTTTACAAAATCAATGCAATCTACACATTAAAAGCTAACAAGAAAAAAAACCATATGATTACATCAATCCATACAGAAATGCCATTTGAGAAAATTCAACATCCACTCATGATGAAAACTCTTAGAAATACAATACTAAGGAGGACTTCCTGAATTTGATAAAGATCATCGACAAAAAGTGAATCAACAAAAATACTAAAAAATTTAATAGATAATATTATTCTTAATTATCTAAGAGTGAATGCTTTCCCAGTAAGATTAGAGCCAAAGCAAGTTTGTCTTCTCCAAACACTGTTACCCAGTACAGTACTAGAAGTTATAGCTAGTGTATGTAAACAAAAGAAAATAAAAGTCTTATGGATCAGTTACGAAGAAATGAACCTCTCCCTGTTTGCAGATAGCATAATTATCTACGTAGAAAACCCCAAGATATTTGCAAAATACATACATTTTTAAAACCCTAGAACTAAAATGTTAGTTTAGCAAAATGGCATGACACAGGTAAATATACAAATATACTTTATATATCTATATGGTATTGATGAGCACATAAGCAACAAAATTAAAAATACATTGCTACTTATATTGCTCAAAAAATTAAATACTAAGATGTAAATCAAACAAAATATACGTAGTACCTGAATGCTAAAATCTATACAACCTTGATAAAAGTAAATAAAGACCTAAATAAACAGAGATGCATACAATATGTCCTCATAAATGTTGTCTATAGGTTCTTGAAAACTGTGACTTTAAATGAACCAACATAAAATAAAACCAATTTTCCCATAGGCTAACTGATACAAACAAAACAAGTTCCTGTAGCACATTTCAAGTCACAAGAAACATCACCAAATTTTTAAATAAAGATCAAAACACCTCTGATATTAAACATTAAAATAAATGTGAGTTATAGAAACATTTAAGAAAGATTAACAAAAACAAGTCAAAAAATATTTATTATTCAATTGTTCCAGGTCAGGGCCACAGGTCCCTGGAGCCTATACCAGCAGCTTGGGACACAAAGTAGGAACCAACCCTGAACAGGGCACTGTCTGGTCACAGGATGCACATGCACACACACACACACTCACTCACTCTCTCTCTCTCTTTCTCTCTCTCTTTCCAACTGGGACAATTTAGATATTGCATTTTAACATGCACATCATTGAAATGTGAGAGATAACCAGAATACCCAGACATGGGGAGAATGTACAAACTCCACGCAGACAATAGCCCTGGCTGAGAATTGATTTTTTTTCTCATCAACATTATAACAAAACAATGCTCAAAGACATGTTATTCAAGGACCTTCTGTATAATGTTCTTAAATTTAATGACTCAATATTCTAAAGATTAATGTAATTTCTATCAAAATCAAAACAAGATAGTTTGTAGATATAGATAATAATAACACTTATATGGAAAAGACAAAGAACTAGAATAGCAAAAATAAACTTTGAAAAATGAATAATACGAGAATAATCAGTCTAACTTATTTAAGAACTCATTATGTAGCTAGAGTAACCAAGACTTTGTTGTATTGATGAAGGGATAGACACACAAATCAATAAAACAGAAGAGAGAATCAATAAAGAAGGTCACAAAAATGTGCCTAACTAATTTTTGAAAAAAGGTAGAGAATTAGACATCTACAGGGAAAAAAGGAAACAGTAATGGCTTAAGTCCTCACACTTTATACAAATGTTATTTCAATATGGATCACAGGTAAATTTATCAGTTAAACTATAAAACTTTTAGAAAAAACAGAAATTATTGTGTTCGAGGGCTGGGTAAATGTATCTTAGACTTGACACCAAATGATAATCCATAAAAGGAAATTTTAATACATTGGTCTTGATCAAATTAAAAAGCAAGACAAAATTTATGCTCCGTGAAATACCCTGATACAGTTAACGAAAAGTAAAGTTACTTCCTGGGAAATAACATACCCAACAAAGCACTAGTATCTAAGATATATAAAGACCACTCAAAATGTAACAATAAAAACAAAACTAAATTCAATTAGAAAATGGGGAAAACTATTGTGAATAGTGCTGCAATAAACATATGTGTGAATGTGTCTTTACAGTAGAATTATTTGTAATCCTTTGGGTATATATACCCCGTGATGGGATTGCCACGTCAAATGGTATTTCTGGTTCTAGATCCTTAAGGAATCGCCACACTGTTTTCCACAGTGGTTGAACTAATTTACACTCCCATCAACAGTGTAAAAATGATCCTCTTTCTCCACATCCTGTCCAGCATCTGTTGTTTCCTGATTTTTTAATGATGGCCATTCTAACTGGCGTGAGATGGTATCTCATTGTGGTTTTGATTTGCATTTCTCTAATGACCAGTGATAATGAGCTTTTTTTTCATATGTTTGTTGACCGCCTAAACATCTTCTTTTGAAAAGAGTCTGTCCTTCGCCCCCTTTTTGAAGGGGTTGTTTCTTTTTTCTTATAAATTTAAGTTCCTTATAGATTCTAGATATTAGCCTTTTGTCAGATGGATAGATTGCAAAAATCTTCTCCCATTCTGTAATTTGCCTGTTCACTCTGATGATAGTTTCTTTTGCTGTGCAGAAGCTCTTTATTTTAATTAGATCCCATTTGTCAATTTTGACTTTTGTTGCCATTGCTTTTGGTGTTTCAGTCATGAAGTCTTTGCCTATGCCTATGTCTTGAATGGTATTGCCTAGGTTTTCTTCTAGGGTGTTTATGGTTTTGGGTTTTATGTTTAAGTCTTTAATCTATCTTGAGTTAATTTTGTATAAGGTGTAAGGAAGGGGTCCAGTTCCAGTTTTCTGCATATGGCTAGCCAGCTTTCCAAACAACCTTTATTAGTTGAACAATGAGAACACATGGACACAGGGAGGGGAATATCACATACCGTGGCCTGTCAGGGAGTGGCAGACTAGGGGAGGGATAGCATTAGGAGAAATACCTAATGTACATGATGGGTTGATGGGTGCAGCAAACCACCATGGCACATGTATACATATGTAACAAACCTGCATGTTCTGCACATGTATCTCAGAACTTAAAGTGTAATAAAAAAAAGAAAGAAAGGAAGAAAATTAGCAAAGCACAGGAAGGGACATTTCACTGAAGAAGATACACATAGGGCAAATAAGCACATGAAAAGATGTTCAGCAACAATGTCATTAGTAATGTGCAACTACCATAAAACCAAGCAAATGCACTATTGGACATTTATCAGTGATTAAAGACATATTCACACAAGAATCTGGACATAAATATTTTTAGTTACTTTGCCTATAAGAGTCAAAAGCGGGAAACAATCACAGTGTTCTTCAATGAATAAATGGTTGTCTTAGTCAGTTTGGGCTGCTATAACAAAGCACCTTAGACTAGGTAATTTATAATCAACAAAATATATTTCTGACAGTTCTGGAGGCTGAGAAGTCCAAGAGCAAGGCAGCAGCAGATTTGTTGTCTGATGAAGGCCTGTCCCTCATAGATGACACCTTCTGTGCCCTCACATGGCAGCAGGGCAAGGCAGCTCACTTCAACATCTTTTAAAAGGGCACTAATCCCATTCACGTGGGTCAAGGCTTCAGAATCTAATCACTTCCCAAAGGATCCACATCTTGATACTATGAAACTGGTGATTGGATATCAACATATGAATTTTCAAGGAACACAAACATTCAGACCGTAGCAATGGTTAAAAAAAAAATCTGTAGTGCATCCTGTATTAATCAGAAACAGAACTAGATATAGATATAGATATAGATATATCTCTCTGTGTATATAGATATATATAATCTATATATAATTCGGTATATATATATAGATATATATACACAGAGAGATATACATAGATATATCTATATATCTATACTATATCTATATATATAGTACAGAGGAAGAGACTTTCTGGGTGGCCAGATGAGTTGTTCTCCCCTGTGTGAGACACCCATGGGGAGCCATGGGCGGCTTCTGAGGAGAAAAGTCTCCTTATTGCCTTCATGTTGTTATGCCCGAGAGCATAACCACTCTGTGGCATTCCACAGGTTGCTCAGGGAGATAACACTCCCTTGAAGCAGTGGAGTATAATCAAATATCTTGGCTCCTCCTGAAACCCACTCCCACCCATTTCCATCCTGGTAAGTTAAAGATCTTAAGTAGTTTAGACACACGCCTTTGCTCAAGGAAATTCACAGAAACCGCCACTGCTATACATCTTATTGAATGACTCACGAGTTCTCCTTCACTGATTAATCCTTTTCCTCATCCCTGTCTACCCCTCCCATCTGCCCTAAGAACAAAGAGCTTGTAAACCAGTAAATTGGGTGGAGCCGAAGAGCTGTGGGCCGTGAGCAAGCCTCTGATGCTCCGATCCCCTGGACCCGCCTTTTAAACACTTATTCTGTCTCTAATTCCTTTATCTCCGCTGGACTCGGGGTACCCGCAGGGTGGTGTGGGGCTGGTTTCCCCAACATATATAGTCACACACACATATACACATGTGTATATGTACATATATGTATACATATATAAACATATATATATGTTTCTGGGAGAGAGAGAGAGAAAA
Organism: Macaca fascicularis; assembly: GCF_037993035.2. Taxonomy (NCBI): domain Eukaryota; kingdom Metazoa; phylum Chordata; class Mammalia; order Primates; family Cercopithecidae; genus Macaca; species Macaca fascicularis. Next base: position 53,691,299 of record NC_088390.1, read on the forward strand.
GGAGATTTATTATGAGAATTGACTGACGTAATTATGGAGTTGAAGAAGTCCCGTGGTTTTCTGTCTGCAAGCTAGAGAAACAGGAAAGACGGTGGTATAATTCGGTATGAGTCTGAAGGCCCAAGAACCTGTGAGGGGCCGCTAGTATAAGTCCCAAAGTCTGAAGACCCAAAAATCTGGAGTTGCGATGTCAGAGGGCAGAATAAGATGGTTGTCTCCGTTCCAGAAAAGAAAGCAAATTCACCCTCATTCTGCCTTTTTTTTTTTAATTTGGCCACCAATGGATTGGTGAGGGTGATCTTTATTCAGTCTACTGATTCAAATGCTAGTGTTTATCAGAAGCACCCTTACAGACCTACACAGAAATAATGGGTTTTTGTTTGTTTGTTTGTTTTTACCAGCGATCTAAATATGCTTTAACACAGTTGATGTAAATTGACATCTAAAATATTAACCATTACACACCTATACCAAAAAATACTACTCATCAATATAAAGGAATTAAATATTAATACACACAACAACCTGGTTGAATCTCCACAGAATTTTGCAGAGTGAAAAAAATGTCATATCAAAATATAAAATACTGTATTATTTCATCTACATAATATTCTTGTGACAAAATTATAAAAATGGAAAACAGATGATTGGTTGCCAGGGGTTAAAGAGGGAGTGAGTGAGTGGGAAATGGATGTGATTATAAAAGGGCCACATGAGAGATCCTGCTGGTGATGGAAATGGTCTGCATTTTCATTGTATCAAAGTCAGTTTCCTGGTTTTGCTATTTTACTCTAGTGTTGCAAGATTTTGAAAAATGAATAAGTGATATACACGATCTTTCTGTATTATTCCTTATAATTGTAGATGATTCTGTAATTATCTCCATATAAAAAGTTTGCTTTAAAAAAACAAGACCACCAGAAAATCAAATATGTTTGCTTGAATAAAAACACATTCAGTAAACTAAAAAGCAAAATTAAGTGAAAACTGAAGTTCACTTCATGAATTTGGTAATTGAGCTTTTTTTGCTTGACCTTAGCTTTTGTGTTTGTTTTCAAGTCAGATGTAAGGTCATACCTTGGGCACAGACACAAATGCACACATACCACGTATGTTAACTTAAAAATAAGCAGCAGTACTTTTTGTATTTTTACTAAAAGACAGGGATTCTGTGAGGTATTTCTTTGTAACTGTGTTCCAAGCACAAAGCCTGACATGAAAAAGGTGATATTCTGTAAGCATCAGTCATATTGACTGATAAATCAATAACTGTCAACACATGTTTTCCTATACAAAGAAATTCTAACCCAAATATCCCGACATTGTGACAGGAAACATGCTGATAAAGATAGGTGGGACAATGATGTTGACATTCTTTTTTTTTTTTTTTTTTTTTTTTTTTGAGACGGGGTCTTGCTCTGTCACCCAGGCTGGAGTACAGTGGTGCGGTCTCAGCTCACTGCAACCTCCACCTCCTGGATTCAAGTGATTCTCCTGCCTCAGCCTCCCAAGTAGCTGGGATTACAGGTGCCCGCCACCATGCCCGGCTAATTTTTGTATTTTTAGTACAGACAGAGTTTCACCATGTTGGCCAGGCTGGTCACAAACTCCTAACCTCAGGTGATCCACCACCTTGGCCTCCCAATGTGCTGGGATTAAAGGTGTGAGCCACCATTCCCAGTCGATGTTGACATTCTTTTAGAAATCTGAAATGATGAGGAGGAATCTCAATAAAAACCCATTTGTAGAGTCTAGACTTTGAAGCAGAAGTTAGCATGTGGCAGTACTTTCTCTCTTTAGCCACCAAATCATTTCAAGATTTGTTTATATCTCTTTACCATAAATTATAAGCAAAATGATAAGACTTTTATGTGGTAGGATAGTTTGAATTTAGAGAAAAATGCTATATTTAAATTATAATTAGCTTTAGTGATATTATTTGAAAAAAAATCACTAGATTAATTTTATTTAGTTGATGCAGACAACGAAAACCTGGCTGAGTCATTAATGGGAGTCATGAATGAGAAGCCTCTGATGCCTTTTTCAGTATTAACCTGGAATAATAGGATAAAAAAATCTGATACTGTTTAATCTGCCAAATCCACTCACTGACTTACTTTCTTTGGATACATAAAGATTTAGACTTCATGTTCCTTGGAGACAAGCAGACTTTCAAGTACTTTGCCACCCAGTGCCATCGACATTGTGGGCAATGTAATCTGCTAGCAGAAATAACCTGCTTAAGTTTGAGAACTTTTTATTTTTCCCCACTGGGTCTAGGAAACAGTAGGGGACAGCATTAAAACTGGGATGTGTTTTACTCGTATCTAGCTTCTCTTTGCTTTGGATGTCAGATTCCACAGAGTCAAATATAAATAAATTAAAAATAGCCTTACTTTTTAGTCTTTAAAAGTGAAAAAAATGTGTGCCAATTTATGTTGACCATTTACACTACTTGAATGGACTATTAAGTGTGTTTTTATAGCTCATGACTTGATAGAACAGAAGCAAAAAGCAAATAATAATAATAATAATAATAAAACTAAAAGATGAGTGGCATTTTATGGGGCAGTGTTTTCAGACAGGTAAAGGAAAAAGACCCTTAGACATGGTCTACATTTTCCCTGACTTCATTTACAAGCTAGATAAAGTTGAGGCCTAAATGGAGGAGCGCACCATTCATTCCAGCCCTGTCTATCCCCAAGTTCTTCAGCTCTCTAGGAGGTGTTCTCTAGAGAGAATTAGTACAGTTTTGCCTATTCTCATAGGCATTAGATGCCAGGCCACTGCTGAAGTTGCGCTCAAAGATAAACCATAAAATACTTGAAATTGCAGCCAACTTCCTCTAGCTTAAATGTAACAAGAATAACATGGTAGCTAAAATATTGATGGTCAGTGATAGGGCTAAAGACAGATAAAGTTAATCTAATTAAATTGTGACTAAGCCATGATTCAACTTAGCAACAAGAGAAATCTGAATAATTAGCCCCTGTTACAAACACCAGATAAAAGATAGGCCCTGCACACTGTTGTAAAGAGATAAAACTAAATATTATTATATTATTATAATTCTGTCTCCACTGTAATTTTATTATCAATATTTGTAATATAATAAAAAAGTATGAGTCAAGCAAAGAAGCAGAAAAATATGAACCATAATTAAGAAAAAGGATAGTCAATAAATGATGCCCTGTAGATGACCTAGTATTTAGAATGATCAGACAAAGCCTCTAAAGTAATAATTAAAAATATGCTAAAGAATGGATGAAATAAATGTGAAGCTGAAAATTTTGGGTGAAGGGAAAACAAACATGATTTGAAATTAACACAAGAAAGAAGTCAGCAAGCTCATTCCTCCTCCTAGACACAAAGGAATAGAAGAAAAAAAAAATCTTCTGTGGAGAGTTAGAAGCAACTTATGTGGAAACAGGAGGTGGCAGATAGACTATCTGTCCAAAAAAGAACAGGACTATCAAAGAGTTCAACTTAAGTAAAACGTATCCGGCACTTAATACAAAATATTAGGCAACATATTGTGTTTTTATATATGCTCTCAATTAATCTATACCATAATGTAATCAAGCACATATAATTCAGAATTATGCAGATAAGAACATTGAAATACTGCGAAATTAAATAATTATGCTGAATGTCTGATATAGATATATCGTTTATATATATAATATATAGTAGAATATATGCAGGTGTAAAAGTCTACCATTGTTACCATAAACAACACTGCCAGTTAAATGGCTAATATTAACAGAGGAGAAAGAGGGATGTAGAATATATGTCATAGATGATAATGTCAAATGGAAATGATATTTCAATTATGAGAAAGTGTATTTTTATATTTATGTTTATTTTTATTCTTAGCTATGAGCAGCACCTTAAAAAGACAAGCCATTTTCAAAACTTCTCCGAATACAAAATTATTCAAACATCTTGATTTATAAATTTTGTAAAATTTACTCCAGTTGCAATATATTTAAATATCCCTGTAGTGCAGTGGTCCCCAAGGGCAGAAATTTGTTCTGTAGGGTACATTTGATGATCTCTGAGGATATTCTTAACTGTCACAACTGTAAGGGTGCTACTGGCATCTGGAGAGTAGAGGATTGGGGTGCTGCTAGACATCTTACAATGCATGAACAGTTCCACGCTACAAAATGTCAACAGTGTAGAGGTGACCATAGTGGGAAACACTTGACTCAGGGCAAAAACTGTCCCAAATTAAATGTACTGATAAGCAGTCATCTCTGAAAAAGATGTTGCTTTGCCTTAAAGAACCCAGGTCCCTTTATTTAACATGTATACATGTTCAGTGAAAAGTTTAAAATACTTCCATCATTTGACTGAATTAACTTGTGGTATCTTTTGGGTTCTCATCCTTCACCATGTTTATTACGTTTTCTTCATAATAAACTCCAGCATGGAGATGTCAAAACAAAGACAAGGGCAAAGAACAGGCTACAGTTGCCTGTCATTGAGAAGCATGGGCAGGAGAAATAGGTACTCCTGGAAATTCCATCTAGGTTTTTACTCAATAGTTTTATGTCATTGTAGGAAGAAGGAAATGTTCACATCACTGTTTGTGTAGGCTACATAATCACTTTATCAGGATTTATAATTTGCAAGGTTAGTCTTCTGTTCTTAGTTTTTTTTAGAGAAGAGAATACTCAGCATTAGAATTATTCATCCTCTCAATTTCTTTCCACAAACCTAAATATGAATAAATCTGAATCTAGTTGTTCTTAGTTTTACATTAAATTCCACTAGCTAAATAAAGTCTGAACAAATGTATTAAGCTTTCTTGCTCACTCATCTTGCTCACTTGTAAAACACACATGATAACAAAATAATACCTTAAGACTTGCAAACGAAACAACAATTCATAAAGCATCTAACATAGTAAGTAGTCAGAGAGTAGGTACTCAGATATTTTACTTTCCTCTTCCTGACATCTCACTAATGCAAAGAGAATCTTTTGGGTCCATCTCCTGATTGTTGACTAGTTTGAGAGACACTGAGTTAACAAAACACAAGATGTATAGAATATATAGACTGGACCCAGTTTGTAGTCTTTTATTCTTCACCCCTTCCCACCCTTTCCCCCTGAGTCCCTAAAGTCCACTGTGTCATTCTTATGCCTTTGCATCCTGCATCCTGCTCGGGAGATGGGTGCACCAAAGTCTCACAGATCACCACTAAAGAACTTACTCATGTAACCAAATACCACCTGTTCCCTCAAAACCTATGAAAATAAACTTTTCTTTAATTTTAAAACTAAAATAAAAAAACAATCTCACTGCCAAAAATTATATAACATGAAAACAATGTATTATTAAATATAAATGCCTGGTACATCTTTGTGGTAACACAATTTAAAGAGCAAGGCTGAAAGGCAATGGAATCCATTTGAATTTTTGTATCCACTTGACCTTCATATTTGTCATTTACTTGTTCAATAATAATTAATATTTTCACAAAAATTTACTTTGAATAACTACTTGTCTTTAGTTTTAAAATACAATCTTCAAAGAAAACACAGCTTTCTTCAGAAATACATGCAAATGATTTCTGAAATTGCATTAAGGACTTAATGTGATAGCATTATGTATGCCTTCTTGTAGGATCAAGAAGGAAGTGGAACTGGAGTAACTTTCTATAAATTATTATGGTGGCAGTGCCAAGAAAATAATCCCAGTAAGCCTCTAACTCTTTTCTAGGTTTTCATATATGCTTTATTTGATGCATCATATAAGTGTTTCTAAAAATAAATACATTTGGAAGCTTTGAAACTTAGCTTAGCCTTAACCATTAAGAGCAATTACAAATTGTATATTGTATTTAGAAAACTGTTACAAGGCTGCACACGGTGCTCACATCTGTAATCCCAGCACTTTGGGAGCCCGAGGAGGGCGGATCATGAGGTCAGGAGTTCAATACCAGCCTCAACAGCATGGCGAAACCCCATCCCTACTACAAATACAAAAATTAGCCGGGGGTGGTGGTGCATGCCTGTAATCCCAGCTACTCAGGAGACTGAGGCAGGAGAATCGCTTGAACCCCAGAGGCAGAGGTTGCAGTGAGCCAAGATCGTGCCACTGCATTTTGGCCTGGACAACAGAGCGAGACTCCGTGTCAGAAAGAAAGAGAGAAACAGAGAAAGAGAGGAAAGAGAGGAAAGGAAGGAAGGAAGGAAGGAAGGAACGAACGAACGAAAGAAAGAAAGAAAGAAAGAAGGAAGGAAAGAAAGAAAGAAAGAGAAAGAAAGAAAATTGCTACAGTAATTAAAAATATATATATATATATAATATATCTCTGGAGATTAAAAGGATATTAGAGATTATCTAATCCAACCCCATTCAGTACAGAGATGAGAAAACTGAAGTCTAAGTACTTTAAGATACATGTTGGACTACACAGTTCTAGTGCAGTAAAGATTAAACTGATACCCTAATGTCCTGATACTAAGTTCAGAGTTATTTGCACAGCCTTTGCTATGTTCATAAAATTTTGAGGTATGATTATGAAGATAGGCTTTCATAATTTATCATTGTTTCTATTAATTCCTTCTGCATGTTAAATACACAGTGATCCAAATACACTAATGACTATTAGTTGTTTTTTAAGTGAAGCTAAATGATTAATACAAAAGTAAACACTTCTGTAGAATCCATAATTGGTGAACATCTGTTTGAAGAGAGGTGTATGTTACTTGATCTTAAAAAGTAAACTTCTTTTACCACCTATAAAAATAAATCTGATTATGCATGGGGTATAAAAGAATAAAAATTGTGGAAAATAGAGAGAGCATTTTTTTAACAAAGTAGATAAAAGCAGAAGCATTTAGAATTGTTGGAAATTTTACTAGATTAATCAATAAACAAAATCAGAAAGTATTAGACCTATTGGTCTTAATATTTTTCAGCCTCAATTCAGCTGAAGGATAAGCCACATTCCATCAGGAACAAGGACTATTTTTAGCTCAATGTTAGTAGGGAATTGGAGAAAGACTTGGTAAAAGTAGGTAAATGCCTTGAAATATTTTTAAATACTCTCTCTGACAGATAATTTTATACACTATATGTGATATACAACTTACTTTGTAAGCTTCTTTTGTAGTTTGAGAGACAGGTTTTGAGTAAATGATAGATAATAAACCTAACAAGTTACTAACTTCTAAACTCTGATTGTCTTCCTGTACTTCCACAATTTATTGCTTTAAGATTATGTGAAGGCGGGAAATTTGAACTGGATTGATATTCATCCATCACCACATTCACCATCTTCATCATAGACTAACATTTAAAATTTTTAAGATACATTAAATCACAATGGGGCTAATAATGAAATAATAGTAAACACGGATTAATTCATATAACCTAGTTTTTAAATGAGTATAGACTTATTTGTGTTCATTTTAGTATATTGGTCTTTATTTCTGCAAGAATTCTTCCTGTAGTGGTCAATTGGTGGTTTAAGAATACCTGTACAGAAATTAAAATTTCACTAGCAAGATATTAATTAAAATGAATCATATTTTTGCTTAAGAATCAGAAAGAATATTAAAAATATATGATTCTGAACATCATCAATATATCTTTTCCCACACAATTAATTTACGTCACACAATTTCTGAAGAGTTTATTTGAGAAACATTCCACAATACTGTCTTTTTTGTTGCTGCTGTTTGTTTGTTTGTTTTTATTTCAATAGCTTTAGGGATACAAGTAGTTTCAGGTTACATTGTATAGTGGTGAAGTCTGGACTTTTAGTGCAGCAACAACACTGTTTTTGCATAACTTTCTCTTACCTCTATCTTCCTTACCTCCATTTCTTCCCCTGATCAAGTCCTTTTCTATTATGCAAACTCTATACACAGCTAACTTCCATGCACAGGAAGGTCCCAGTAAAGTATCCTTTCTTTTTGGCTCTCACTGCTTTTCTACAATGATCTTTTGTATTCTCCACCTCCATTCTACTCTCTCTCCTCTTCATTGCTGCTGATGAATAGGCTGTGCATTATATGCCATCATAAAGTGTTCCAAGTCCCCAAACATGGGAAAACTAAATAAAAAGTTAAATAATTATAGTAATGGATTGTAACGCATTGAGTAAAAGAAGTATCAATTAGGCCATACTAATATAAATAAAGAGTAGAATAAATAAATGGAGCAGATAGCTCTTTGTTACATAATATGCCAATTAAATATAAAAGAAATTATGAGAACAGAAAAACACCTTTTGGCAAATATCACAGTAATATTTATAAATCAATAGATGCTAAAAACAATGGGCAAAAGTTCAAGAAAAAGCAGGACATTTAAATAGTCTTTGGGTATTTTCCCATAAACTTACTATCAATTACAAAGAAAAAACGGTAATTTTACAGTGGAGTCACCTGGAAGATACCATTTTAAAAGATAACATTACCCATAATGAAATAAGTTGATATTCAGGTAAGAAAGAGAGAGCTTGTTTGGTTTATTTATTTTTTTTTCTTTTTTCTAACCAGTCTCTGCTTATCCATGTTTTGGTTTACTGTAGTTTGCTTAGCCTCTTGTTTGTTGGGTGGTTTTCATTTCAAGTGTGCTCAGTTAGGAGAAAACAAACAAATGCACATTAGTAACAAAAATGTTTATTATATGCTAGAGTCAGTAAACTCAGCCAAAGTAAAAAGGGAATTATTTTTCTTAATTTGAGATTTTACTGTCTGGCCTAGGAGAAAATAATTAATGGTTACTTTATTGGAAGAGATAATTTATTTAATAACAGACAAGAAAGATAGAATTGGAGTTGGATCATCCACAATTAGCCTCAGAAGAGTGGACTCAGCTCTATGACTTTCTCATGCTCCTGGGAATACTCTTCCACGAATATCCAAGGAACACTTAAGAACTTGCAATGCTCCAAATTTTTGGAAAAAAGAAGTATTTTCTAAAAAAAAAAAAAAAAAATGCAGCTACAGATTTGACAGCCTTGAAGAGAGGAACTGAAAAAGAGAAGAGGAGCCTGAACTTAGAAGAGAGGTTGAAGTAGAAAAGAATGAGACTTTCCTCTAAGAATCAGATTTCTGCAAAAGCCTAGTCTTGTGAGCTGCAGAGAATCACGTAAAATATTATTCTGAAATGTATACCTTCACAATCTATTTGCACCCTAAAATCTCCCTGCCTTTTAGTGAGAGACGTTGTGTTCCTATACTATAGTTCTATGTTTTATATAGAATGAGCTGATAATGCATAGAAATCTGATCAAAAAGAAAGAAAATGCAAAGATGTTCAGACTGGGTAACAGCAGTAAGCTATTTACAAGCAACACAGCAGAAATGTAAGGATATGTGAAGTTTAAAAAGGCGAGGAGGAAAATTTATATACAGTCAAATTCAACTAAAAACAAATCTGGTGCTATTATACTAATGATTGAAGTAGTATTTAAGGCAATTTAAAGCATATTACTAGGTTGGTGCAAAAGGGTAATTGCGATTTTTCCTATTACTTTTAATGGCAAAAACCACAATGACTTTTGCACCAACCTAATAGCTAGCTAAAATCCTCACATCACATTACTCTAACTCCTTCTTCTACTTTTAAGGACCCTTTTGATTACATTGGGACTAGTCAAGATAAGTCTATTTGAAAAATATTCTCTATTGATGGAGATAAACAGTATCATTTCATGAAAATAAATATTCATGAAGACGTAACAATTTTAAGCTGGTATGCACTGAATAATATAGCTTCAATACATGAAGTAAAAAATGCAGATACTAAAATAAAGTAATCAAATACCCAAGTATAATAAAATGTTTTTAAAAGACATTCTTTTTCATCAATTGGTAGAACAACAAAAAGATTCAGAATATTTGAACAACATGATTAAATAGCTTTCCACAATGGACATACATAAACACCACACAAAATAAGTTCAAAATATCTAGTATTTTCTAGCAACTTGAAACACTTTCCAATGATTGCATTATCATGTTTTCTTATCACCATGAACTAATAGCAATTACAAAAAGGAAACTAGCAAAATGCTCCACATTTATAAATCGAGAAATACATGTCTATGTAATCCGTGAGTTAGAGGAAAAAAAGAAAAATTCGGTCTGAATTATAACGTATTCTAAATAAAAGAGGATGGAACTCATATAGTACTTAAAGAAAGATTATAAATTTAATGGCATTTTCAGATCCTGTGAAGCACTGAAAGCTAATGAGTTAAACCTTTATCTCAAACAGATAGTAAAAGAAGAAAAAAATAAGACCAAATAAGTAGGTGGCACGCAGAATTATGGCTCCCCAAAGAAATCCATCTTAATCACCAGAACCTGTGAATGCATTAATTTACACGGCAATAGAGAATGACGATTGCAGATGGAGTTAAGATGCTAACAAGCTGATCTTAAAATAGGGAAATTATGTGGCATTGTCTGAGCAGGTTGAATGTAATCACAAGGTTCCTTTACCAGTGGAAGGGGGAGGCAGAAACTCAAATCACAAACATGCGATATAAAGATTTGACCTGCCATTGCTGATTTCGACAATAAAGTAAGGATGCCACAGATCTTCCAGAAGCTGGAAAGGAGAAGGAAAGATTTTTCCCTAGAACTTCCAAAAGGATGAAATCCCTGCTGACACCTTGCTTTTTGCCTAATGGGACCTCCTGTATTAGTCTTCTAACCTCCAGACTGTAAGATAATAAATTTGTGTTACTTTAAGCTACTAAATTTGTAGTAACTTATTATAGTAACACTAGGAAACTACTAATATGTATAAGAAAGAGGATGATCAAGAATAGAAAATAATCAAAGTCACGGCAATAAAGTTAATTGACAAATTTAGTTCTGGGAAAAGACTAATAAAAAAGATAAACCTTTTAGGAGACTGATGAAAAAAATAAAGGTGAAATGATACATATAAATAATATAAAGAACGAAAAAGAGAACATCATAACCAATGATACAGACATTAAAAGTAGTGAGGAGAGGGTGCAGCAAACCACCATGGCATATGTCTACCTATCTAACAAACCTGCACCTTCAGCACATGTATCCCAGAAATTAAAATATAATAAAAAAATTAAAATTTTTTAAAAAGTAGTGAGGAGAGTAAAAACAACTTTGGAAAATGTAAATTAAGTGAATAAGTTCTTAGAAAAACATAACAAGATAAATTCATGCAGAGTTAAAAAATTGAATAATCCCTTAGTTACTAAACAAAACCAATCAGCAGTGAAAATATCTTCCCTTAAAGAAATCGGCCAGTATAAAGCCAACCAACTTGTGTACCACATTCCAGGGTCAACAGCGATGTATTTGTGGCGAGAGGCAAATAATCTAAATTAATTCAATCAACATGTAAATCAGCAGGTCTGTTTGATGTTTGAGAAATGAGACACTATTTCATTGAACTTGAACTCAGTTCCTGAAGCTAAAGCAGCCTTCTCTGTAACCTCAAGAAGAATTTAAGATACTGCTAATTCCAGGGAAGACAGGGGAAACGAAAGAGAAAATACCATCAAATACAACAGTGACAGCCCTGAGCTACTGGTATAAAACAAACCTTAAGTATGTCCTACCTCCGAACTTTCAACATTTTAATATAATAATATGTTTTCTTTCATAATGTAAGTGGTGTGGCTTTTCTAATTTTGAAACCTAAAAAAACTGCAGATTATGTGATTCTTGAATGAATGAGTGAATGAATGAATGGTTATATAGGTAAATTGCTCACTCTGTTAGTGAATGAAAACTAATCACAATTGGTAAAGATGGATCACAGTGTGAACACTTACAGAAACTTGGTAATAAAGTATAGTGATTAATGAATTTCAACTATGAAATTGGTTTTCCTTTATATAAGGCCAAAATAAAAACAAGATCTACATAAACAAAAACAAATGCATGCTTTACTTTCACCATTAGCAGCAATTGTCTTAGATGATAAAAACATTAAAATTTTAACATTTAATTATGCTGAAATATGAACAAATTCTAAAATATTTCCTGTGATGCTATTTCTTCATTAGGCATAAAAGTTTGATATTAGCAGAAACAAAAAGCTTTCATGATGACTTAAATAAATGTCTGAACTTTGAAATCAGTAAAGAGATCCCTTCTCAGAGAAAACATAGTAAAAATATGCTTCCATACAAGGTCAATAATGCTCTCTAAAAATATTATACTTAACCCTAAACAATTTAGAGTTTTTAGGTGGGTAAGGAAATTGTGCAATGAAGTGAAATACATATCAGTTGGTTCATCATTCCCAGCCCAGCAATTTAATGATCATCAGCTACTTAAGTGTCCATTAGAAGCCTAGCATTATGGTGTAATGGGTCATATCATATTCATTAGCTATAGACTGGGCTGTAACATTTAAAAGTAAATGTTACCATATCTAACTGCAGTGAGATCACCTACTGTTGATGTTTCTTGACAGTGGTGGTGGTTTCAATAGGTAGAGCACGTAGAGCCAACGGGGTTTTCCAGTCTATTGAAGTTCTATGACAAGTGCCATTTTTGACCTATTTGCTCATTGCCTACTCACCTGGCTGAGGCTAGAGGATTGTTTGGTATTATATAACAGAGCAAACTCAGCTAGTCCCCAGGGAACAGAAATTTTCAGTGGGATTGTATTTGAACTAGCACCTGAGTCACTGAGTTAAACAAGGCACTACAGTCCCAGTTAAACTTTTCAATAACTACAGTTCCGATCAACATCTTGAGTATAATCTGATGAGATACAGCCATATCTGCTCACCTAAGCTTCTTTCAAACACTAGGCTAACAAAAGCTGTGAAAAAAAATAAATATTATTATTATTATAAGCTGTAAGCTATTGTTATAAGCTAATTTGGGTATAATATTTTACCCAGTGATATATAACAATTGTGTCCATCCTAGAAGCACTCCACTAAAGGGAATTTCAATCTGTTTAATTTAGTTAAACATGAAGTGTCCTCACTTAATGTTGAGGAAACTGAGGCCTAAAGATCAGGGACATATAGTTCTCTAAAATCTCAGCGAAGTGCATATTATCTCTCTAACTGGGAAGAAAAATCAATGTGATAATATAAAACAAGGATAAACATTAGCAAGAATGGCATTAACACACTGGCTCATGTAGACTTTTTTGTTCTCAATCTACCTAATAATGCATTTAATAGTCTTCCCTGGAAGTTCTTATCCATCAAAATGGCACTTTTTTTTTTTTTTTTTTTTTTTTTTTTTTTTTTTTTTTGAGACAGAGTCTCGCTCTGTCGCCCGGGCTGGAGTGCAGTGGCCGGATCTCAGCTCACTGCAAGCTCCGCCTCCCGGGTTCACGCCATTCTCCTGCCTCAGCCTCCCGAGTAGCTGGGACTACAGGCGCCCACCACGGCGCCCGGCTAATTTTTTGTATTTTTTAGTAGAGACGGGGTTTCACCGTGTTAACCAGGATGGTCTCGATCTCCTGACCTCGTGATCCGCCCGTCTCGGCCTCCCAAAGTGCTGGGATTACAGGCTTGAGCCACTGCGCCCGGCCGCAAAATGGCACTTTTAAATGCAAACCATTAAGAAAAAAAAAAAAGGTATATTGTTGCTCCCTTTTCTTGGTTCAAATAAAACTTGTTAGAAAACAATGGTTCCTGTTCCTTCTGACAATTTACAGAAATATAAACTCATCTAGAAAATAATACAGAGTCAAGAACCTAGATTTAAAATGATACATGGCAAGGAAAAAGAAATTCAGATATTAAAGTCAAGCTTTCAACCTGGTGTTGGAAATGTTGGGTGGGAATCAGGCAAGGAGGGAGGGGTGAACATCACTTCAGTGAGGTTTCCAGAAATTGGGTCCTTCCTTGATAGAATAAAAAATGTCACATCTCTTTATTATATCAATATACTATAAAGATTATTATAGCCTTAAAAAACTGCTTTGTAATATAGGTAGCCCATAAAATTGATGTTTCTAGCATTACTCCAACAATAAAGACAGTTTTCAATGAAATTCAGAAACTGAATTTTCACAAATAGTGTTAAAATACTCTCCCATCTTTCTTGGTAATTATTTAATTTTGTCTTAAATATTGATGAAAGTATTTATACAGTTACTGTATACTATTTTTACTTGCTATCATGGTATCTTATTACCATATTTTTATTTCTGGATAGAAAATATTAGAGTAGAATTGCATTCACATACATCCAGAAATACAGACTCCTTTACCCTTGTCCTGTTTCGTAGATCCGTAAGACCAGCCCAACTAAACTATATCACATCCAATAAAATTTTGTTATGATGTAGCTTTGCAGCCACCGGTAGAATTAAAACATTTTTTTGTAAACTAGTTGAAATTAAAAGATTGTTCATGACTTACAGGCACTTATACTCCTAGGGATCACATGTGATATAGTTTATTTTTACACGGACACTTTTCAATAAAGATGATAAGTAACCTTAAAGAAAGATGACAGATTTTAATGTTTTTAATGTTCTCATTGGAGAACATTATCTTATGGAGGTTTTTGTGTGTTTTTCTGTTTTGTTTTGTTTTAAGGCATGGGAAAAGTGTGCACTTTGCCAGATTAGGATGCTGGAGGTCCTACATAACTGGAACACTGCTCTCTGTGTTGGAAAATATCAGTGTGAAAAATGAGATCAAAATGCTTTTGGTTTCAGAAAACATAAATGAGCAAACAGCTGTAAAATCTTAGGACTGCATGAGAAACCAATTTGAAATTGAACAACAGAGAGGACATCCATTATTCAAATTGTTATCACTAGACAAGTATAAAATTTATTTGATGTAAACATAATTTCTGAAAGGTAGCTAAGAATTTCTCTCTTCAAATAAAAAATGAAATTCTATCCCTAGAGCTTTTGCATACGGCAGTCTAATATTATAGCATTATCTGTGCATTCGAAGTCTTGGTTATCAGTTGATATGATGAAAATGAATATAAAGATATTTTTTCCTGGCAAGACTATATTTAATAGTGATTTTATGCATAAGATTTCTACTGACAATAATGAAGGTTCTGATTCAAAGCAACAAATTCCCAACACCTGAGATATTCTGAAAGCATCTTTGTTCTTTGCTGAAAGAACTTAAATTAAATATGTAATTAATATATAATTTAATACTCTTCACCAAGTTATTGATGCAGCATTCAAAAGAATCTGAAACATTAAAAAAGGGAGGAAAAAGAGGAAAGAAATCTAGTGTCAAGCCAAATAATAAAGTTGAGATAAGGCATGGAGGTTCATGAGTATAAGGGGCAAAAGTTGATGAGGAAATTAACCCAGAAACCTATGCATTAAATGACAGACCATTTTCTCCAAAAAAAAGAAATCACAATTCAACTGGTAAAATTTATTTAGAAGGAAAAAAAATCCAATAATTTAAACTCTGTGGAAATTTTTCCAAGGTCATACAACAAACGAGAAAACAATCATTCAAGAAAATCTACTAAATCTCAGTAAGAACAATGATAATCTGTGTCATTCAAGACATGAACCACTGACTTCTCCCTAAACCATGGGTAGGTGTTATGGAAACTGTAGCTTGGATGCTCTACTCTAGCAAGATACAGCCAAGAAAAGAGATTCCTTTACCCCCTCTCCTAGATTCCAGTCTAAGGCTATGGTTTTACTCTGAGAGGACATGACTGACACGAGCATTTTTCAACCCCCATCCCCATCTGCAGAAGCTCCACTCCACGCAGGTACAGCAAAAGGACCAAGGACAACCGGCAAAGAATACTGGGATCCTGTTTGTCCCTGCCCCTGCTTGCTTGTGAAACAGGAGAGTTCCTTGATCCCCCTTCCAGGACATGGGACATGGGTGTGGCTTACCTGTTCAGTCAGTTGCCACCACTGCCCAAACCCCTGAGAGGAGGGAGAGCATGCAGAGGGACAGGTGCATGAGCCCAAGTGGGTGTGCGTTCCAGTGTGTCCTTAGCCCTGCTTTTCACAAACAGCTTAAGTGTTAACCAGCTCAATGGACTCTTTGCCTTTCTGCAAGGGCAGAGGGCCAGTGTGACAGCTTTCTGTATCTCAAGCTCTTGTCCAGCCTCCCTGAAGAATTGAGTCACACAGGGACTCAAAGGATGAATGTAGAGGTTTTATTGAGTAGTGGAGGTGGCTCTCGGAAGGATGGATGGGAAACCGGAATGGGGGAAGGAGTGGGAATGTCAGAGGTGTGTGAACCAGAGCAACTCCATCTTAAATAGGAGCTGGGTTAAATGAGGCTGAAACCTACTGGGCTGCATTCCTGGAAGGTTAAGGCATTCTAAGTCACAGGATGAGATAGGAGGAGGTCAGCACAAAACACAGGTCATAAAGACCTTGCTGATAAAACAGTTTCCAGTAAAGGAGCAGGCCAAAATCTACCAAAACCAAGATGGCCACGAGAGTGACCTCTAGTCATCCTCACTACTACACTCCCACCAGCATCACGACAATTTACAAATACCATGGCAATGTTAGGAAATTACCTTATATGGTCTAAAGAGGGGAGGCATGAATAATCTACCCCTTATTTAGCATATCACCAAGAAATAACCATAAAAATGGGCAACCAGCAGCCCTCGGGGCTGCTCTATCTATGGAATAGCCATTCTTTTATTGATTTACTTTCTTAATAAACTTGCTTGCACCCTTGCACTGTGGGTGCAAGTCCACTTGCACTGTGGACTTGCCCTGAATTCTTTCTTGCACAAGATCCAAGAACCCTCTCTAGGGGTCTAAATCAGGACACCCTTCCTGTAACATATTTCTGGTGACCACAGAAGGGACTATAGTGCAAAAACCCTCACCCAACGGCTACCTTTGGATAAGTGCTGGAGAAGCAGATGATCAGACAAGGAGACAACCCCCTGGGTTGGGGGTTGTCACTATCATAAGCTGCTACAACGTATGATCTAAAATGTCCAGTTTTTAACAACAATAATAAATAAATATGAGACCTGCAAAGAAACAGGAAACCATAACATATGCAGGGTCAAATTTAGGCAATAGAAACAGCCATTTAAGAGTTCTAGAGGGTAGACTTAAAGATTTCAAAGACTTAAAGATTTTTAAAAAATAGCCATATATATAAATATCCATATACATAAATATCTATATATATAAAGAACTAAAGAAAGCCATGCTGAAAGAATTATGGGTAGGCCTAATGACAGTATCTCATTAAATATTGAATATCAACAAAGAGATAAAAATTATACTAAAGACCAAGTGAAAATTCTGTAAATTAAAAGTACAATAAGCAGAATGAGAAATTGACTGGAAAATTGTACTGTATACTTGAGCTGACAGAGGGAAAAATCAGTGAACTTGAAGCTAGATCAATAGAGGTTCTGGAATCTGAAAAACAGAAAGAAAAATGAAGAACAAACATAGCCTCAGAGAAATATGAGACACCACTAACCATTTCAACATATGTATAATGGGTACAAGAAGGAGAGAAGAGAAAGAAAGAAACAGAAACAATATTCTAATAAGTCATGACTCATAGCATTTTAAATTTAATGAAAAATAGTAACATACATATTCAAAAAGCACAGTGAACTCTAATTCTCATAAATAAAAAGAGGTTCACACCCAGTCGCATCAGAATCAAAACATGGAATGACATGATAAATTCAACATATTGAAAGCAGTAAGGCAAAAATGATGTGTTACATTCAAGGGAACTCCAATAAGATTGATAGCTGGCTTCAAATCAAAAACAATAGTAGCTAAAAAGTAGCGTAATTTACATATTCAAAGTGCAGTTAGCAGAAACAAACAAAATACTGTTAAACTATAATACTATTAAACAATAGTATTATATTGAGCAAAACATTTTTTTAAAAAGGTAAATTTTAAATCCCCAGATTTTAAACAAACAAACATGCAACAATTGAGAAGTCCTATTGCTAGCAGAAATGCCTCATAAAAAGTACAAAACATTTCTTCAGAATAAAAGTATTTCAAATTTTCATGGAAAACAAAGAGTTCCAATAAACATAAATATCTAACTAATTACAAAACACAGTATAATTCCATATTTCCTAAAAAACAATTGCATAAAAGATGTATATAATCTTCATATATGGGTGTATATATAAGATATACAGCTACATTCTTATAAGTGTATCTCATTGTGATTATAATTTGAATTTTTCTTATAACTATTGATGATGAACACCATTCAAGTGTTTATTTTTCTACTTTGATGTCTCCTTTTGCCTTTTTACTATTTTCAAATTGGATTATTTGTCTAATTTTTACTTTTGAGGTTTAAATAGCCTTAAGTTAGTCTAGATGCTGGTCCTTTATTGAACATGTGGCTTGCAAATATCTATAAGCTTTGTATGTGTTGGTCTTGAGTTTCATTTTTTTTTTTTTTGTACTGTCCTTCTCTGATTTGAATTAGGGTAAAATTAGATTCACAAAATGAATTAGGAAGTGAAAATTTTTCTATATTCTCAAAAAAATATGTAGTATTGGTCTAAATTATTTCTTAAACATTTGGTAACATTATCCAGCAAAGTATGTGGGCTTGAAGATTTTTGTGGGTAGAAAACTCTTTAATAAAATTTAATTTTCTTATAGGAAAATTCCTATTTCAGTTACATGCATTATTTGACTTCCTTGAGACGTCCTCTTTGAACTAACAATTATTTAAAAGTATGCAGTTTCATTCCTAAGTATATGGAGATTTCCCTTTTATCTTTATAAGACTGATTTCTCATGAGCAGATAAACACTGTATAATTTAATTTTTAAAACATTTGTTAAGGTTTGTTTTATGTCACAGACTATGATCTGTCTTCATAGAGGCAAGCACATACATTTCTACCCTGCTGTTGGTTGGAGTGTTTCATAAATGTCAATTTGACACTGTAGGTTAATGGGTTGTTAAGATATTCTAATCTTATGACTAGTTATTCTGTCAATGGTTAATAGAGAGGTGTTGAGGTTTCCATATTCAAGTTTGAATTTGATTATATTGAAGCAGGAGATGCAAGAAGAAAAACAAACTTTCTTTCCTTTGGTATGAGCAGCTTCCCCTTGAATATTTCCCCCTCCATATGATTGTACCTTGCTCTTCAAGTCTTTATGTGTTTATAGATCCCTATTTTCTGTAACTAGTGTCTGTAAGTCTCTGTTTTTCATCTGAGTAGCACCGCAGAGGTCATGAGACATGCTTAAGCAAGCTTAGATTGCAGCCACCTGGGCGCCATAGTGAATGACCCAAGATAAGATTGTGCAGGCATATTGAGCAAGCCTAGATAACAGCCACCTGGCCCACACAGCAGGAGTCACATGTAAGCCTGAGTTATGAGCCTGTTACTGATTGATAAACTGCCTTTGTTCTGCTTCTGTAAACCTGTGCCACTGTGCAACTGTGTGTCACACCACAGATGCCTGTATAAAAGTCAAGCCTTGTCATTGTTTGGGGCTCAGTCTTTTGTATGTGAATCTGCTGAGCCGGTGCACCTAAATAAAATCCTCCTGTTCCACCTATTGGTCTCTCTGGTCTCTTGATTCCCACAACAATATAAGCTTTTGCTTTACATATCTGAATCTCTTGTTTGGTAAACATACCTTTAGAATTGTACCTCTTCTTTGTAGGTTGACCATTTTACCATTATAAAGTGTTCCTCCATTATTATTATACCAACTGTAATGTCTATCTTATCTGATATTAATATAATCATTTTTACTTTCCTTTGACTAATGTTTTCATGTTATAATTTTCTCCATAATTGTACTTCAAACTGACCAACATCATCATATTTGAAGTGAATTTCTTCTAGACAGAATATCAGTGTGTCACATTTTTAAATTCACTCTGCCAGTCCTTGTCTTTTAATTGTCATGTTTATTCCCTTTACATTTAATATACTTATTGATCTCTTAGGACTTAAGTGTGCCATCTAAGTTTTTTTTTTTTTTTTTAATTTCCAATTTCTGTTTCTCTTCTTCATTTCTGTCTTTCTGTTGGCTACTTGAACTTTCTTTAGACATCTATTTTAATTTTTCTATAGTGTTTTTTATGCAGCTATAACCACCCAATGCATTCACCTTGCCTGGTGCCTAGACATAGCCAATTAATAAATTTATTTATTTATGTATTTATTTATTTGTTTGTTTATATATTTATTTTTGAGATACAGTCTTGCTCTGTTGCCCAGGCTGGAGTGCAATGGCTGGTCTCAGCTCATTGCAACCTCCACCTCTTGGATTCAAGTGATTCTCCTGCCCTAGCCTCCAGAATAGCTAGGATTAGAGGTGCCCATCACCACGCTCACTAATTTTTGTATTTTTATTAGAGTCAGAGTTTCACCATGTTGGTCAGGCTGGTCTGGAACTCCTGAACTCAGGTAATCCACCAACCTTGGCCTTCCAAAGTGCTGGGATTACAGGTTTGAGCCACCGTGCCCAGCCAACACAGCCAATTTATAAAGATAGGGGAATTGCAATGCAGAAAGAGTAATTCATGGAAAGCTGAATGTGTGGGAGACTGGAGTTTGATTATTACTCAGATTAGGCACCCTGAGCATTTGGGGATCAGAGGTTTTTTTTTTTTTTTTTTTTTTTTTTTTTGAGACAGAGTCTTGCTCTGTCACCGAGGCTGGAGTGCAGTGGTGCAATCTCAGCTCACTGCAAGTTCTGCCTCCCGGGTTCACTCCATTCTCCTGCCTCAGCCTCCCTAGTAGCTGGGACTACAGGCACCCACCACCACTCCCGGGTTATTTTTTGTATTTTTTAGTAGACACAGGATTTCACCGTGTTAGGCAGGATGGTCTCAATCTCCTGACCTTGTGATCTTCCTGCCTCAGCCTCCCAGAGTGCTGGGATTACAGGCGTGAGCCAATGTGCCTGGCCTTGGGGATCAGGGTTTTTAAAGATAATTTGGCAGGTAGAGGCTTGGTAAGTGGGGAGTGCTGAATGGTGAGGTAGGAGATGCACTCATAGGGGGTCGAATAGAGGTTTTCTTACTGTCTTCTGTTCCTGTGGGGGATGGCAGAACTGGTTAAACCAGATTAGCAGCCTGGTGGTGTCAGCTAATCCATCAAGTGCAGGGTCTGCATAATATCTGAAGCACTGATCTTAAGTTTTACAGTATTGTTGTTATATACAGGAGCAATTTGGGGAGGTTTAGACTCTTGGAGCCAGAGGCTGCTTAACCCTTAAACCATTAATTTCTAATCTTGGTAGTCCTTCTAAGGCAGACTAGTCCCCAGGGACGAAGAGGATCTTTTTGAGAAAGGGCTATTATCAATTTTGTTTCAGAGTCAAACCATGAACTGAATTCCTTCCCAGTTAGTTCAGCCTATGTCCAGGAATGAACAAGGACAGCTTAAAGGTTAGACACAAGATGGAGACAATTAGGCCTAATCTCTTTCACTGTCATAATTTCCTCAGTTACAATTTTTGCAAATGTGGTTTCATGTCTTTTTGCATAACTTGTTTAGTAGTTATTCTACATATTATAACATGTTTATAACTTATCACTGTTTATTAAAATACTGTCATTTCACAAGTTCTAACAAATTGTGGAAGCATTACATCCCTTTACATTCCCTTAGTCTCTCCATTTTATAATATAAATATTATAAATATATAAAATATATTAATAACTACCTTAAATTATTTTTTATTCAACCACCAACAAAAATTTAGAAAGCTGAAAAGAAAAAGAAAATCCTACCTCACCTCACTTAAAAATATTTTTATTTACCATGTTTTTTCTTCTATTTTGATATTCTGATTCCTTTTTTTCTCTTTTTAATGTTGAAAGAACTTTCAGTCATTCTTTTTGAAGAGGTCCGATGACAAAAAAAAATTACTCACGGGGCCGGGCACGGTGGCTCACGCCTGTAATCCCAGCACTTTGGGAGGCCGAGGCGGGTGGATCACAAGGTCAGGAATTCAAGACCAGCCTGGCCAATATGGTGAAACTCCATCTCTACTAAAAATACAAAAATTAGCTGAGCATGGTGGCATGTGCCTGTAGTCCCAGCTATTTGGAGGCTGAGGCAGGAGAATCTCTTGAACCCGGGAGGCAGAGGTTGCAGTGAGCCAAGATCATGCCAGTGCACTCTAGCCTGGATGACAGAGCAAGACTGTGTCTCCAAAAAACTAAATAAATAAAATAAAATACTCATGGTTTTTCTTTATCTAAGAAAGTTTTCATTTTTCCTTCATTTCTCAAAAATGGTCTTTCCAGATTTAGAATTTGGGGTTGAGTATTCTTTCTTTCAGCACTTTTTGAGCTCTGTGACATTTCCTTCTGGCCTGCATGGTTCCTGATGAGAACTTTGCTTTTACTCAAATGGTTTCTCCAAATTAGGTAGTGTGCTGTATCTCCCTCACTGCTTTCAGCTTTGTTTGTTTCGATTTTCAAAAGTTTAAGTGTAATTTGTTTATTGCATGAGCTACTTTTAGTTTACCTTGTTTGAGGTTTGTGGAGCTTCTTGAATCTGTAAATTTTTGTATTCTCCAAATTTGGAATGTTTTTAGGCAATTTTTTTGATAATTTTTTTAACCCCATTTCCTTTCTCTTCCCCTTCTCAGACTCTGATGCCACAGGTGTACAATCTTTGGTTCTAGTCCCACAGGCCCCTGATGCTCTGTTCTTTTTTTTTCCCCATTATTCTATTTTTTTCTATTTGCACGTACCTATTGAGTAATTTCTGTTATTTTAACTTTCATTTCACTCATTCTTTCCTTTGTTTCTTTCATTCTACTATTGAGCCAAACCTCTCTCTCTCTCTCTCTCTCTCTCTCTCTGTGAGTGCTTTTAAATTTCAACTTTTATATTTTTATTTATAATTTTTTTTTAGTTTTTAAAATATCTTCCATTTATTTGCTGAGGCTTTTTAATTTTGCATTTGTTTTAAGCATTTTTGGAGTTGCTTATTGAAACATTTTTTATTACGGCTGCTTTAAAATCTTTGTCAAATAACTCTAAAATCTCTGTCATTCCAGTGTTGGGATCTGTTCAGTACCTTTTTCCACTCAGTTTGAGACCTTCCTGGCTCTTTGTATAACAAATGATTTTTATTGCCACCTAGACATTTTTGTAGTATAATATGAGACTAGATTTTATTTAAATCTTCTGTTTTAGCTGCTTTCTCTGACACTACTATTGTAGGAGAAGGAGGGCACTGTCTTATTATGCCAGGTAGGAGTAGAAGTAGGAGTCTGTGTTCCCCCATGGGGCCACCATTGATACCCAAGAGATTTGGGCTCATCACTACTGCTAGGAAAGGGTGGGAGTTTTAGCTTCTCATGTGGTCTCCACTGACGACATGGTGGGGTAGCCTTGTTACTGCTGGCTCTCACAAAACTCGTAACTACTCTGATACCACCCCAGTGAGGAAAGAGAGGAGGGAGTCCTTGTTATTTTCAGGCAAAGGTGGAAATCTTGACTTCTCATGTGGTCTTTACTGACACTACTCATGGGTCTTATGGGTTAGGGGAGGTCTCATTACCAGCTGGCAGAGGTAACGTAGAATAATACATTTATTTAATCTTACAGGAAGTAAAATCCTAATTTTATTAAACTGTACTTTTAAAATCATCCATCTTTTTATTTCATTATGTTTGTTTTTATGGTCAAGGTCTATATTAACATGCAGTACAGTTTTATCATAGTTGTATAATGTTTCTGTAAGAACAATGTAAATGTGCCACTCTGATCTCTTAATATAGGAAAGTATAATTAGAGGCATAATTAACTCACAAGGCTACCTGTCTCTGCTTGATCTACCACTGAGTTCAACCCAAGTCACACTTCCAGTGGATCATTCACAACCTGAGACTTTACACTATGGGATGACTTTATTGAAATTTTGGAAGCAAATAAATGCATATAATCAAACTCCCAGATCCTCAGAATAGAATTTTATAAATGTATTTCTTCATGTCAAATTCAAGTACTATAAATGAAAACAGTAAGAGAGATAATAAATGTAGCATGGAAAATAGACTTAACAAATTTACCAATTTGTAGAAACATATAACCCAGGACCCAGTTTCATTTCATATAATATTCAAAAAGCAGGATCCAGAACTATAGTGAGCTCTTTAAACATATGGCAATCAATAAGACTTGAATGATGGTATTATATCAGTAGGAGACTGTAAGGCTCTAATGTAAAAAAAAAAAAAAAAAAAAAAAAAAGCCACACTGTATCTTCCACACAATTATCAACCCTTTACAAACCTGTCATCAGAACACTTGTCTTTTCCAGCTTTTTGAGCAAAAAAATGATTAAAAGCAAACAAAGAAGAAAAATGTTAATAATGCCACACTCTAGGCAGTTTCAAATATATTCAATGTTCATTTCTCCCTTTGTGAAACTGACATCTACTATGTTTAATCAGGCCAAGAACTTAACAAATGTCAGCCTAACTAATTAAGTTTTTATTCAACACATTTGAAACATTCTTTTACCTCCTCAAATAAAAAATTAGTTATACATATCTTCTAATATAATTATTGATTATTGAAAATAATATGACACTAGAAAAGTGCAACTAAAATGTAATTTGCTGACCTGTAATATTCTCATAAAATGAGATGAATATAGGTGCAATAAACTTAAATTTTAAAAAGTGCTTCATTTTCTGAGTGCTCTTTAGGGACAGAAGCTAAATTAAATAAAAATATTAATGTTCTCAACCCAGAAAAACAGGATCATAAATTTCATTGCATAGCCTATCCAAGTATTATAAGTGATGTCCTGAAAGCCAGCCTACTTAAACAAGACAGCAAGAATTAATATATGGAGTAATATGCACATTGGAAACACGCAATAGTGAAAATGCCAAATTAATTTGGAAAGTAAAACCTTAGTAAATTTGAACATGCCTTAATGCACATTTAACTCAGGCTTTAAGAATCACGTAACATCATTTTCATTTTTTCTTATACATAAGTTTGAAGTGACAGACTAATAATGAGACTCAGATATTATTGATGATAGGGATATTTTAATTTCTAGAATCTGTAAAAATTGTCTTTTTCCTCGTACTCCTTTTTCTCTTTTCTTTTTCTTCCTTGTGTAATTGCTTAGTTTGTTTTGTGCACCTTCTTTTCTTCTCTTACGGTTGAAAAGCTATGAGATATAGCCTACTCTCAAGGAAATACCAAGGTAGAGACATAGTTGATAAGTAAATAGGCATATTATAAATATAAATATAAGTATGAGAAGAAATCAGAGAAAATAAATCAAGTGAGGGTAGAATCAAAGAATATTTAATGGAGGAAGTGGACAATAGTTCAGGCTCTGTAGCCAAAATAGAATAATACAAAAGAACCAGAGGAGAAAACACATCAGTTGGATGTTGAAGCAGTGAAGAGGGAGAATTACAGAGCGATTACTTAGAAAACAATCCAGCTCCATGGAAGGAAACTTCATGGAAGACATGAGACTTGAGTGGGACCTTAAACGACAGATATGCAATTAATTAGCAAAGAGAAAGTCATATTCAAATTTTATGGAACGTGCATTCAAAATAATGTTTGTTGCCTTTGAAATTGGATTGGATTAGGGAAAGTAGATATTGTAAGAATGAAAATATGGGCAATATTCCCAAAGACAATGGGGTGAGAGGACCGAGAAACTGAGTGAGTCAGCCTGGGAAAGAATACAAAAAACTTGACAGTCACACCAAAATATGTGTAGTTGAGGTAGCTGATAATGAGGAGACATTATTGACATGCACAGGTATCAAAATGATTTCTGTGTGATGGATATTTCTTAATCTCAAAGACAGAAAATGACAGGAAAAAAAAGGGTAATTCTTTAAATAGAGCTTCTCCCCAGAGCAACTTCACCCATTTGGATCATCACGTTGAGACGTGTGTGAGGTATCAGGGAGCTGGAGTCAGATCCTACAAGACATGGTACAAGTATGCTCATTAGTGATGCCATTTCTCTTATCATAAAGTACAGAGAAGGTGTCAGCTAGGAATTAAATGATGTATTCCCAAAGGGAAATGTTTTTTAAGAGCTACGTTGTTCATGGGTTAAATGCTAATGTCCTCTGAGATCTGGCTGGTAATTAAAATGAAAGCTTTGCTACAATATGTCAACCTCTTGGCTATGCAAGAGTAGGAATCTTACAAGGAAGTTACCCAAGCTATTTTATTTGACAGTATCCCAAGTATGCCATCCTTTGAAATATCAACTGTCCTCTATTACTCAAAGTAGATGTATTTCTTAGCTTTTATATAGTAGGTAGATGCTTTCTCAGCACTGTTCTAGTTTGTAGGTGAAACATGAAGCTGTGACACACTACTTTAGCTTTGTCAGAACAACTCAGGTGGCACTCAGCTGACATCTATTGGAACAGTCATGAAACTATTCATGCCTCTATGGCCTAAGGAGCAGTTTGCTAAAGATTTGGCACCAATTCTATTCCATTTGTTTATTTGTTTTCCCTAGCAGGACTTACTTTTTTTTTTTTTTTTTAATCTTTCACAGTCCTGTGTCTCTTTAAGCTTTATGATGGGCCATGGATTTGCATTGGTTGACCTATAATCAATAGGTTAACCTATGTTTAATTACACAGAGTAGCCAGGTAAGTGTTAGGAAAAAAAAAAAAAAACATGTTTATGTAAGAGATAAGCTTACTCTGGCAAGTAAATTTACTCCCTTTGCACCTGCTGAGACTTTTAGTTACACTTTAAAAGTTCACCCTAAGGTATGAACATTTCAGGAGGGTTTGGTCAGCATTTCTGTGGAGATAAGCAATCAAGGCTACCAAAACAATAGAATTCATTCATTCATTCATTTAATCATTTGCTTAATAAGCATGTAGATCAGAGTTCAAAAACTAGTGGCCACTGAGATACATTCAGATCCCAAACATATTATTGTATACCTATGTGAACGCTAAATATCTGAGACAGGTCACAGTCAATTTAGGAAGTTCATTTTTCCAAAGTTAAGGATGTGTACCCATGATACTGTCTGCGCAGGTCCTGATGATTTGTGCCCAAGGTGGTTGATGCACAGCTTGGTTTTATACATTTTTGTTGTTGTTGTTGAGATGGAGTCTCACTCTGTCACTTTGGCTGGAGTGCAGTGGCATGATCTTGGCTCACTGCAACCTCCACCTCCCGGGTTCAAGTGATTCTCCTGTCTCAGCCTCCCAAGTAGCTGGGACTACAGGCACCCGCCACCACACCTGTCTAGTTTTTGTATTTTTAGTAGAGACGGGGTTTTGCCATGTTGGCCAGGCTGGTCTCAAACTTCTGACCTCAGGTGATCCACTCACCTTGGCCTCCCAAAGTACTAGGATTATAGGCATGAGCCACTGTGCACGGCCCAGTTTTATACATTTTAGGGAGACAAGAGACATCAATCAACATATGTAAGATGACAATTGGCTTGTTTCAGAAAGGTGTCTGCAGGTTCTAGGTAGATAAGAGACAAATGGTTGCATTATTTTGAGTTTCTGATTAACCTTTCCAAAGGAGGCAATCAGATATGCATTTATCTCAGTAAGCAGAGGGATGACTTTGAATAGAATAGGAGGCAGGTTTGCCCTAAGCAGTTCCCAGCTTGACTTTCATTTTAGCTTAGTGACTTGGGGGCTCTAACATTTATTTTCATTTCACACCTAATAACTTTTAGTTGAATGATTCCCTATCATTTTTAAATAGAAAAATTCAATGTAAGGATCTGAATCCAGGAGTCTCCAGAAAAACTGGAAGATCTGGTGACACAGTTTGCATTCCTGGAGGACAATAATTGACTAGAGCTCAGGACAGGCTATCTCCTACCTGCAGGCCCCTTTGAGCTCTATGTTTACCCCATCCTCCCTCTCCTCCTAATTGCTCATATGATTTATATCAGGCATTCTTCAGCTAGGTCCTCAACTACATTATGTGTCTGACCTTTGAGTGTGTAGGCTTTAGAGCTTTGCTGGAAAAGGATACATCTTTTAATATGGGAAAATTAATCCTTTTTGTTGTAGAAGAAGTAGTGTTTTACTCTATATGCCCAGAGTGTGGGTGATAGTTAATGAGTACACTAGGTTTCTGCCAAAGGTTCCAATTTATTTTTGATGCAGAGGAGGGAAGAGTTTACCCAGTTTCTGTTAAACACTTTTAATGGATTTCTGATTCACAGGGCTAGCTCCTCGTAGTCAGAATTATACTTTGTCACTCAGTTCTCATTGAATACCCAAGGAAACAGATACCAACTCAAGACAGGCTAACAAGATTCTCTCTCCCAGACATTTGTACATGGATTTTATAGCTCTTCAGTGTCTGCATGTTGACATGGACAGGAGACAGGGAATTACTCTGTAGAAGAGGGCAGTTCCTCAGAAAAGCACTACCCTCAAGCCTGAAAATCTGTGGCCTGAAGTGAGAAGAGGCATTTCTGTTTTTACGTCCAAAAGTTGCATTTTGACCCAACACTCCCCCCTATCCTGTGCCCATAAAACCCCAGACCCCAGGCTCCAGAAGCAGATGAGGAGATTAATAGAAAAGCAGAAGAATGGCAGAACAGCATGGCAGAGGAGAAAAGAGGAGTGGCTGAACACCAAGAGGAGTTTGGCTGGGGATGATTGGAGAGGAGATCGGCTGCTTAATGGTCAAACTCCAGGTGAAGATCATCTTTCCACTCCATCCACCTTCCTGCTCCCCATCCATCCCACTGAGAGTTACCTCCACCACTCAGTAAAACCATTACTTTCATCCTTTAAATCCATTTGTAACCTAATTCTTCTTTGACACTGGACAAGGACCCCGGTACAAAGAAGGCACTGAACTGTTTAACACTTAAGCCGTCTGAGGAAGATAAGGCTAAAAGAGCACCCTGTAACACATGCCTACATGGGCTTTGGGGGTCATGGGCTCCCACTCCTGGATACTGCCACAGGGCTGGAACCCAGGGGCACTGGGGCACTTTCCCCAGCTCCTGCACATTACCCATTTCTGTGCTCCCCCTCTTGTAAGGGGTCTGAGTGGGCATGGAGGCTGAACAGGTGAACCACATCCCTGTCACATGTTCTGCAAGGGGGGTGGTCAGGAAAACCTCTCATCTCAATATGACAAGAAGTATATGAGGAAGCCATATTTTTACAAAATAAATAGCGAGAGTCAGTTTTCAGAGAACAGTGACAGCAATGACAGTGACAAATGAAACAAATTCTCAGAGGAATATATAATTGAAGAATAAAATTCTGAAGACTTTTCAGTTGCTGTTTTCTTGTCTTCCCTTCTCTTTGGAGTTAACAAGATATTATATTCATGTGTATTTAAAATAAATGCTCTCCTTTGGCTTACTTAGTTTAATTCCCGTTACTTGAAACCAATGTGATCTAAACCAGCAGCCTGCAGACCTTTTGGCACCAGGGACCGGTTTTGTGGATGACAATTTTTCCACAGACTGGGCGCAGTGGGGGAATGGTTTTGCGATAATTCAAGTGAATTACATTTATTATGCACTTTATTTCTATTATTATTGCATTATAATATATAATGAAATAATTATACAACTCACCATAATGTAGAATTGGTGGGAGCCCTGAGCTTGTTTTTCTGCAACTGCACAGTTCCATCTGGGGATGATGGGAGACAGTGACAGATCACTAGGCATTAGATTCTCAAAAGGAGCATGCAACCTAGATCCCTTGCAAGTGTGGTTCACAATAGGGTTTACATTTCTATGAGAATCTAATGCAGCTGATGTGACAGAAGGTGGAGCTCCGGTGGTAATGACAGCGATGGGGAGTGGCTGTAAAAACAGATGAATCTTCCTTCACTCACCTGCCATTCATCTCCTGCTGCAGCTGAGTTCTTAACAGGTCACATATCACTACTGTTCTGTGGCTGGGGGTTGTGGACCCCTGATCTAAACTGTTACAATGGGAAAAGGGAAAAATCTGTTAAGCTGAGGCTCTAACAGATAACAGATAATAATGATATTCTTCACCACCCATCAAACTTAAAAAGTAAGGAGAATAATACAAATTCATCATCTCAGCTTAATTCTGTCGTCTAAAATCTCCTTGGTCTTCTAAAATCAAGCCACATCCTGTACTATTCATATTTCCAATTTTAAGCATGCACAATTTTAAATCATTATGTTTTTATTATCACTGCTATTCTGTTTTATTGTTTGTTTCTCCTAGTCTGAATGCTATCTCTTCTAAATTTAAATGCAGCAAGTTGGATCCATAAATTAATATTTATTTTATTGTAGTTCTAACAGTAAATACAAGGACACTGAATATTTCCAAGTTGTTTTATAAAACCTCCTTCTGAGCAAGTAGCTTGAGATAGTCTCTTTTCATAATAAAGAAGAAAAATAAAACACCATCTCATTAATGAATTATTTTGCATATGAAATCCATGCAGTCCTGGTATGGGAACCATAAAGATTATTGAGATAGGAATAATGCAGTAAGCCAAAGTGATATTCAGCTCCAGTGACTATTTATTTAAACCAACCTTCAAATGCTTTAGTATAATGTAACAAGTGGGACCATGCCTTAAACTTAATGGTGTCTTTTTTTTTTTCTTATCTCAGAGATATCTTACCTTCTAGAAACTCATTGTATAAATGGAAAAGGTGACAGCAACTTCACATGTGTTTCGAAAATGCAATGTATGTACATAGCAAAAGTACTTTATTTCACAATGTTTTACTGAAAGATGTTTTTATAACAGGCCAGTACTCACTATGCCTAGAGATAGGGAACCTACCTACTTTGGACAGCAGGCTGCTCGGTCATATTAAAATGAGGATAACAGTTGAGTCATTGTTCTTTTTATGCAGGAACCACTAATGTTTTTAACCTGCTTTTTTTCATAGTGAGAAAAGGTATTATCTTTATCTCTGTTCAGTCACTATCTCTAAGGATGATAACAATTGCAGCTAATAATTAGTCCTTTTTACAGCACTATATACTTTACATTTGTTGTTCCCTATTCCTCACAAGATCCTTATTAACTATATTTCATGAAAAGGGAAACTGTGTCTTAGGGAAGTTAAGCAATTTGTTTAAAATCACACAGCTAAGAAGTGACAGAGCAAAAAATTCAGACTACCCTCCAGAATGTGAAGGTAGATGAATCTACCTCTGCTGTGTCTGTAGATGAGTCACTGCACTACAGTTTGTACATGTTTAATGGTTTAAAATTGGTAAACTCCTTTGACCATCAGAAAAACAAAATGATAAAAGACAAATGCTATTATTAAAACAACTTCGTAGGTGAGTATCTCAAGGAAGTTTGTCTTATAGAAGCAATCAGTATTCCAGTCATAACCCGAATCAGACATTCCAATTATGTGCTCATTTTGGCACTATCTAAGTGAGAATTCTTGGCAACAGAAATTCATTTCAAACTAGCTTAAGCACATAAAGGAAATGTATTTAAGTTATTCATGTGTTCTCATTGAACATAAGGGCAGATGTGTGTTCAGACTAATGAGCAAATGAGACCAAGTTCTCAATACTTTAGTAACTTTGTCTTCATACTTTGTGCACATAAGTTTCATTCTTCTTGCTCTCTCCATAGCCAAGTTGTCCCATTTCCCTCACCTATTTTTAAAACTGGATCTTTCTGCTTTCTTTTCTCAATCTAGTCCAGAGGTTGGCAAAGTGTTTCTGGAGAGAGATGGTAATTATTTACGGTTTTGCTAGCCAAGGGGTTTCTGTAGCAGCTACTCAACTCTGCCCTGCAATGTGGAAAAAATCACAGACAATACCTAAGTAAATAAATTCAACAATGTTCCAATTAAGCTTGATTTACAAAAACAGTGGGTTGGATTTTGCCCATGAGGAGAGCTGTAGTGTGTAGACCCCTAGTATAGTCCATAAAAATTGATAACAAATTCTAAAATCAGTTCAGGCACAGTGGCTCAAGCCTGTAATCTCAGCACTTTGGGAGGCTGAGGCTGGTGGATCATCTGAGATAATGAGTTCAAGACCAGACTGACTAACAAACATGGAGAAACCCCAGATCTATTAAAAATACAAAAATTAGCTTGGTGTGGTGGTGGGCATGTACTTATATATGTATTGTGTGTGATGCCTGTAAAAAGAGCTCTAATTAATTAGCCTAAAGGAAGATAAGTGCTTGGATCAAATTTTTTTAAAGGGAAGATAAAAAGCTATGGTACCTTTCATATGACTTTAATCTTTGAGAAATAAAAACAGCCTAAAAAAATTACTGGTAAAAAGCAGATGTTGTCAATATAGATCAGTAGACTAAATTATACAGGTCAGATGCTAGGTTTGCTAAATATTTTAAGGTTATATATTGCTTTCTGGGTTTTGAGAACTATTTTACTTGCCTGCTCTACAATTGATAAGGCCTGGGGACATATAGTACTAACCATGCCCCAATTTTGCTGAAAGGGGTAAAATCTTGGCTGCACCTAGCACATAATTAAAATAACTTACCAGGCTTTACATTAAAGTTAAAAATTGCTAGGCATTACCATTGTAGCATGTAATTGAAACTACTGGAAACAGATTTACATGCAAGGTGTATAAGAACAATAAAATGTGTTTTTAGTAAAATATTACAAAAAAGCATAAAAATGTAAATTCTCACCTAGGGTTAAAAAAATTTTTAAGGTATATAAGATACAGCTAAAAGATCAAACAAGAGGTGGAAGAATTATAAAGATTAGTCTTGCAAAAACTCTGTGTGTGAACATACTGACTACATTCAAAGGGTATTACATGGTTTTTCTATAAAGTGAATATTAAAATAAAAGCACAACAAGGGACTCTTAAGGCACTAATATGCTCAGGATTATAAAGGGTTTTTTTGCATTTTAAATATCTGAGTCATCATTTTGGAAAACTTAACTTACGGTAATCTGGAATTCTATTTTGTAACATCAAGTGTTTTAAACCCCTAAAATATTTAATAGGCTTCCCAAAATCAAACTTCAGTTTCAAAATTATCTTTCCTGATACCTGACTGTTGGATGCTTCAGAGGGCCCTTGGAGTTTCCAAAAGGGAAGTAAACAGGATTATTAGACATGTTTAATTACATGAGATTGCCAAAATGGTGTTCAATCTTCTTTAGGTTATATTTTGGTCAATAATATTTTGGTCAACTAATATATGTTCCAAAATTGTTTGGGATTTCCAAAAGTCTAATGTCTTGAGTATACGTTATCAATCATAATTAAGGATGTTAAGTTATTATAAACCACAGAGTTAACCAAACTTGTCAATTGTGCTTCCAACTGTAACTACCCTGGACATTTTGTTATTCACAGACAATTGTTGTCTTGTTTTAATCATTTTCAAAAGATGGCTTATAATAAGCTATAGAACTTTGACACAAGACATCCTTTTCTCTCCCTTGTTGGAGGAGGACTCAATTCTACAGCTTCATCTTAGCATCTGGCTTATGATAAGGAGTCTGTGCAGCCCCGCAGACATTCTTTTTCCCAAACTCAATTCCAAGCTTTGGGTCAAAGCCCTAGGAAAATAAACCATGTCTGAGGGATCCAAAGGTAGATAATAATGGAAGTTAAAAGGCACAATGCAGGTGAGTAGGACTGATTCCTTCTGATTAAGCCAAGCTTACCCCTTCCAAATGCATCCTGAACCCCTAGGACTCATTTATAAAAACTACTTTTTCTTTTTCTTCCTCTGTCCTTTCTTCACTGACAGGTAATTGTGTCTCTGTAACATGGGATGCTCCACTCACAGGCATCCTCCAAACTGGGAAGAGTTAATTTACCAAACCTTAAACTGGTTGGCTTAGGACTTGGCTCATGGGAAGGGAACCCAGAAGCCTACCAGGCAGGCAAAAGGGTAAACTTTTTTTTTACCAGTCAAGCCTTTGGCCCCCCTCTCCCTGCACAAACTGGTAAAAGTTTTCAGGATTCTTGAGCTGTCCTCCTCCCACTTTGTGTTATTTTGATACACATTTTCTAATAAACTGCTTTGTTTCTTCTCACCTTCAAGCCATCAAACTCTAAACAGTCACGCAACTGGAGCCTCATGATGGCCCCTTCTGCTGGGAAATCTTAAATAGGCCTCTGACGGAGCTCTGACTGCCATTTTCCCAAAAGAACACCCCCTGTCAGCAATAAGCAATTAACATCAGTCTTCATCCTATGCTTACCCTTATTCTAAAAGCAGTTAGATGTACTTCTTTAGAGGGGTGAATGACAAAGACAGGAGGCACTCAAGGGTTTCCCGGCAGAACCCCACCTTCAGTCTTAAAACAGCCTAGAGGCTGAAAAACCAGTCTGATATTCCTGGATGAAACCCACCCTTTTCCAGATGATTCTTTCTGAATAATGTCCACCTGTGCACTGGGAGGATGGGGTGAGGCCTCGGGAAGTTTGTGCCATTTGCAGGGGGTAGGAGCCTGGCCTCTCCTGTTCCTGAGTGGTGACTTGGGATTCAATCTGTGAGATGAGGGCCTTTTAACAGGAACCTCTCTTGCTTTACAGATATTTTTTTCCCCTTTTTTTGCCAATAAATTCCATTCTCCTTTACCCTTCAATATGTCTGTGTGCCTAACTTTTCCTGGTTGTGTACAAGAACCTGCTTTTTTCTACAACTTTATCATGTCTTAAATTGACCAATTTTATGTTTTTGGTCTTTCATAGCACTCTGCTCTTGGTTACAATTTCCATTCTAGTTAGGCTGTTTTGGATCACAAGAGCCAAAAAGCTTGAGTTAAAATTATATAGACACAGGAAGACATTGTACAAAGAGTAGTATGTTTTGTGGAATCTAAATACACAAAAGCTTTTAGGTGAAAGGCACAACTGGAAACTAGCATTCCCATGAGGTGAGGACTACCTCTTTTTCCTTTCTTGCATCTGCTTCACAGGCCTCTTTACGAAGATGCCTTCCCCAAATTTCTAGCTCACTTAGCATCAAATTTACTCTTTAATTGTTTTGGGGCTTTATATCCGGTCATCCAAAGGGACCTAGGATTTTCTTTCTCAATTCCAGCTCTAAAATGCCTGAGGAAGAAATCCGACTGGGCTAGTCTGGAATGGAGGTTCACTCTCAAGTCACTCAGGTGTGCTCAGAGGATTGGGTGGGATCAGAAAATGACTGTGTCTGCTGTAAGATGTTGATGAGGAAGCAGAGGGTAACTTCTAGACAGCCAAGCTGAGCTAAAAAAGAAATGTATGGATGTCTACAATGGGTACACTCACAATTTAAAAATTAAAACATAACAAATATCTCATATTTGACATGTCATCAATGCTAAAATGTTCTTATTCAAATATTTTTAAATGCCCATACATATTTCTAATTTCATCGATCAAAGGAAGAGTTACTGAGCTCTTAAAAAGCACTGGGTGAACCCCAGAAACGAATCCCAGAAAACTTATGTTAGAATATTTTATAATTTAAGGAACAAGTACATATATGAGAGCAATAGACCCTTGAACAGCACAGGTTTAAATTGCACGGACCCACTTATATGCTGATTTTCTTTGGCCTCTGCTACCCTTGCGACAGTAAAACAAACACCTCCTCTTTCTCCTCCTTCTTAGCCAACTCTATGTAAAGATAAGGATAAAGACCTTTATGATGATGCATTTCAATTTAAATACATTTATACATATTTTAAATATGTTGTCTCATGATTTTCTGAATAACGTCTTTTCTCTGGTTTACTTCATTCTAAAAATACAGTACATGATACATATACAAAATGTGGGTTCACAGACTGTTTTAAGTCATTGGTAAGGCTTCCAGTCAGCAGCAGGCTATTCATAGTTAAGTTTTGTGGAAGTCAAAAGTTATATGTGGATTTTTAACTGTGCTGTGGGTTTGCACCCCTCACTCTTGTGTTGCTCAAGGGTCAACTGTAAAAGTTTTCCTCCATTGTAAAAAAAACAAAACAAAGACAACCCCACAGTATCTTAAAAATATAAGAGAATTTTATTTTATTTATTTATTTATTTATTTATTTATTTTTATAAAAAGTCCCAAAGGTAAGCTGTTAGGGAGTCCAGAACAATTCCACAATGTCAACTGGGACCCAGGCTCCTCCTGTTTTACCTCTCAGTCATCCTTACTTAACATGTGCTTATCACGTCCTAGTCACAAGTGAGATGACTCACAGGAAGCACTGAATTGGTATTTCAGGAACATAAAGAACGAAAGGCTCATACCAGCTGATGCTACACATGATCTTAGCTAAAAACCCAAGAAACAATTGACCAGCTGAAACAATTCACTTCTTAGGGTACATTCTTAGAAGTCCCACCCAATAATGTCTGCATAAATCTTATATGTCAGAAATTAGTTATATGGAAAGCAGTAAATATATTTTATGGAAGCATATTGTAGATGTTAATAAGGAAGAAGGAAAACAATGTGAATTAAATTAAGCAATTAGCCATCTCTGCATTCTTAGATATTCACATAAATAAATATAATTTTAGATAAACTTACAGATATTCAGAAGATACAGAGAGTATTTCTGTAGTGGGTGATTATGGAACATTTTATTATATCAGATTTTAAACTGTTAAAGGTATAATAGGAACATATGTTAATAGTGTGGGGGTGAAGAGAAATTGATGCTAGTTATTAGAAATAGAGAGGAGGAGGAAAACTGTAGGGCAGGCACCAAGAAAACCAACTGTGTGGTTATGGCACAGAGACTGTGAAAGGAGGAATGGGATGCAATATTAGAAAATCTTGGCCAGGTGTGGTGGCTCATGCCTGTAATCCCAGCACTTTGGAAGGCTGAAGTGGGCAGATCACCTGAGATTGGGAGTTCAAAACCAGCCTGACCAATATGATGAAACTCCATCTCTACTAAAAATACAAAATTAACCATGTGTGGTGGCACATGCCTGTAATCCCACCTACTTGGGAGGCTGAGGCAGGAGAATTGCTTGAACCTGGGAGGCGGAGGTTGTGGTGAGCCTAGATCGCGCCATTGCTCTCTAGCCTGGGTGACGAGAGTGAAACTCTGTCTCAAAAAAAAAAAAAAAAAAAAAAAAAGAATCTTGAATCCTGGTTAGATGAAAGATTTAGAAAGGCCATTTGAAAGCTAAAGAGTTAGTTCTAACTAAATATGAGATATTTTTCCTTGGAAGGATTTGAAGGAGGGAAATGCCTTGAATAAACCTCTGTTTCAACATTTCTTCACTATGGGGCAAAATACATAAGACCCCAGAGGCAAATTATGAAATAATTGGCTACAGGCACATTTTTCTTTAAGGTGCAGTCCACTATTTTAAAAAGTATAAAAATATTTTACAACTACATTGACTTAAAATGAAACATATCAGCAGTATATGTGGAAATGCTTTCTCCGACTTAATCATTTTATAAGTTCTACTTTTAAAAGAAATTAAAATATTTTCATGATACCCTAAGAGGATCATGGGTCCTAAGCATGGTGACTATTTTGCTAAATAGATTAGCTGTCCCTGACTTGCCCATAGAGAAACTACACCATTTATAAGACTGTGTATCCCCAAGACAACAAGGAAAATGTTTCCAGGGCATGTCAGAGATCTTCAGGGTAGCCTCTCCCAAAACAGGCCTGGAGGCCAAGGAGGAAAAAAGTGGTTTCCTGGGCCGGGCCCATGGCCCCTGCACTGTGTGCTGCCTAGGAACTTGGTGACCTGCATCCCAGCCACTCCAGCCATGGCTGAAAGGGCCATGTGACAGAGGGCAGTGAGGCAAAGGGAAGAGATTTAAAAGCCAACGTTCAATAGAAATTAACATTTTAAGGGGATTAGTTGGAAATAAAAGTGGAAGAGCCAGAGATAATGTTTTGGGTTTCCTCAACCAATCCTAAGGAACACTGTTGAATAGATGAGATTCCCTGTTCATTTTGTTGCTCTTCCCTCTCTCCTGGAGACAAACTTCCACGTCTAATGTTGTTAGGCTGATCCTTCTGCTCTTCTCCCATATCATCATCTCTACTGACCTATCATTATAGTTGATATAGTTCATTATTCTTTCTGCCTTGATATATCCCTTCTTTGGTGCATCCAGAACATTCACTTGCCTGGTTTTTAGCAGTATTTCTGGTAGATCCTCTGACTTTTATGTTGATTCTCCCTCATGTCCCTGACTTTTAATATTGAACCTCTTTTCTTTTCTACATGTACATTCATTATCT
Organism: Macaca fascicularis; assembly: GCF_037993035.2. Classification (NCBI taxonomy): domain Eukaryota; kingdom Metazoa; phylum Chordata; class Mammalia; order Primates; family Cercopithecidae; genus Macaca; species Macaca fascicularis. Next base: position 53,729,408 of record NC_088390.1, read on the forward strand.
GTGGTATTTCTTTGTATACAGTTCTACGCCATGGCTTTAAATTTTATACATGATATATTTATATATCCAGGTTGGATTACTGCCTTGAAATTTATAACTATATACCCAACTTCTCACTTGACATATGGATTTGGAAATCAAATAGGTGTCTCTAGCTTACCTTGTCCAGGACTTAACTCAGCATATTTGTATTAATCCATTTTCATGCTGCTGATAAGGACATACCTGATCTTGGGAAGGAAAACAGGTTTAATGGACTTACACTTCCACGTGGCTGGGGTGGCCTCACAATCATAACAGAAGGCAAGGAAGAGCATCACATCTTACATGGATGCTGGCTGGCAAAGAGAGAGAGCTTGTGCAGGAAAACTCCCCCTTTTACAATCATCAGATCTCGTGAGACTTATTCACTATCATGAGAACAGCTTAAGAAAGACTTGTCGGCCGGGCGCGGTGGCTCAAGCCTGTAATCCCAGCACTTTGGGAGGCCGAGGCGGGCGGATCACAAGGTCAGGAGATCGAGACCACGGTGAAATCCCGTCTCTACTAAAAATACAAAAAATTAGCCGGGCGCGGTGGCGGGCGCCTGTAGTCCCAGCTACTCAGGAGGCTGAGGCAGGAGAATGGCGTGAACCCAGGAGGCGGAGCTTGCAGTGAGCCGAGATCGCGCCACTGCACTCCAGCCTGGGCAACAGCGTGAGACTCCGTCTCAAAAAAAAAAAAAAAAGAAAGACTTGTCCCCATGAATCGATTACTTCCCACTTGGTCCCCCCCACAACATGTGGGAATTCGAGATGAGATTTAGGTGGGGACACAGCCAAACCATATCAATATTATACCACAAACTCTACCTGAAGTCTTCCTCATATCACTTATGGCCAACTCCATTCTTCATTTTATCCATTGCTCAAGCAAAAATCTTGGTGTCATCTTTGACTGCTCTCTCACACTCATTTGTAGCTATTTAATAATCCTATTAGCTCTACCTTGAAGTTACAGTCAGAAGATGACCACTTTGTTAACATCTATAGCATGGATTATGTTATTAACTTGTTAAATATTTTTCTTCCTTTCCCCTTGACCCCTGCAATCTATTATTAAAACAGTAGAGTGATCATTTTAACATATAAATGAGATCATGATACTCCTATGCAGAAGACACTCCAATAGCTATCTTTCGAAGTCAAAGTAAAATTACTTATTATGACAGAAAATTCTGCATGATCAGACCCTCATCACCCTCTAACTTCATCTCCTACTGCTTTATTTCTCATCTCTTATCAAGTCATTCGGGGATCTTTGTTGTTTCTTGAACACATCAGCCATACCCCTGCCTCAGTGCCTTTGCACTTGCTATTTCCTTTCCCTAGAGGGCACAACCTTCTAGGTATCTGCATAGCCAAGCACCCTCATTTTATTCAAAACATTCTCTTCTCTGGGAGTATTTCCATAATCAATCTCCAACTGGCATAAAATTATAACCCTGCTTCTTCATATCCTAATTCCTGTTTACGGTTTATTTTCAGCTCCTAGAGAACAGGGATTGGGTCTTTCTTTTTTATTAATATAACCCTAGTGGCTAAAACACAGTGGACTGACACATAATACATGTTTATGAATTAATATATAAGTGGTTTTCCCATTCACTTTGCTTCTCTTACTGAGAACTTTGATTCACCAGTGAACTCTCTGGCACCACTAAATGTGTTTGGTTTTTCAATCCTATTTTCTCTCAATTCTGTCAGAAAACTAAGTCTGATAAATCAGTTTAACCAAAATCACTTAATACCTGTATCTACTATGACTTTCAAAATGTTTTATTTTAATTTAAATGGGAGGACTTTATGAATAATCAATTTGTGAGTTTCTGAGATATGGCAACTTCAGCTAAAGAAACAATATGGTAGAGAACACATCACTTCTCAAAACATAGTGCATTGACAGTTACCTATGTAACTGAGAGAAAATGCCTCTGATGCTTTCTTCGATTTATCGAGCATAACCAACTAGAAAATAGAATTGCTTCCTCGGAACTCTATATGATATGAGACAACTACAAATATCTGATTTCTCAAGTGTACTAAATTCTAACAACTACCTGTTTCTAAGTAAAAATGTATTGAATATATGACTATTCTAATATTGGATCTGTTGTGTTCTTTGGAGCTGCATTTTATTTGGAAGCCAATATTTCACTCATGTTTAACATAGTAGCAAAACAGAAGGACTCTAATAGACGTTAAAAAAAAATTCTATTACAGGTGAGAAGCCCCTTTTCTGGTTTGTTTATTTATTTATTTGAAGGATGTTAAAGGGAGATTTCAATCACGTTTTTTTCTATGTAAAGCAACTGTGTAACCACCCAACATGCTGTCGCCGGCTGCCCAGATAGAGCTGATTTATCAAGTCAGGGGAATTGTGACAGAGAAAGAGTTTAATTCACACAGAGCTGGCTGAACAGAAGACTGGAGTTTTATTACTCAAATCAGTCTCCCAGAAAATTAGGAGACTGGGGGTTTTTAAGGATAATTGGCAGGTAGCAGGCAGGGACTGGGAAGTGTTGATTGGTCAGGTCAGAGATGAAATCATATAGCATTGAAGTGGGTTCTTTTTGCTGTCTTCTGTTCCTGGGTGGGTTCATAGAACTGGTTGAATCAGATTACCAGGCTGGATGGTGCCAGCTAACGCATCAGAATGCAGGATCTGAAAAATGTCTTGAGCGCCAATCTTGGTTTCAAAATAGCGATGTTATTTCCAGAAGCAATTTGGAAGGTTAGGGATCTTGTGGTCTCTGGCTGCATGGCTCCTAAACCATACTTTTTAATCTCGTGGCTAATTTGTTAGTCTAACGAAGGTAATTTGATCCCCATGCAAAGAAGAGGTTTGTTTTGGGAAATGTCTTTGTTTCAAATTTAAATTTTAAACTAAGTTCCTCCCAAAGTTAGTGGGGCCTATGCTCAGGAATAAAGAAGGGCAGCTTGGAGGTTAGAAACAAGATGGAATCAGTAGTTCAGAACTCTGTCATTTTCATAATTTTTTATTGTTATACTTTTTGCAAAGGCAGCTTCAACTGATTGTGCAAAATGTGTATGTGTGCATGTATATATAGCAGGGGTTGACAACAAGGTTTCATTTCCCTCAATTTACATACCAGAATAATGAAGCAAAACAAGCTCTCAATAGAATTTGATTGCATTAAATTAAATTGTATTTCTCTATATGCATTTATGTCTTAACATTTATACATATATTCACATTAATATACACAAGTTTGAAAGTAAGCAATATATAAATAAAGGATAATTGTCTCTGTAAACATATTAGGAGAGTACCTGGCCTCATCAGGCTATGAGGATAGATAAGAATAACTATTCTTAAAGAAGAATACCTCAAGAAATTTAATAATCAAACTCCCAAAGATCTAGGATAAAAAGAGAATCCTAAAAGGAGCAAGAGAAAAGAAAAAAAAATAACATGAAATAGAGCTCCAATATGTCTGGCAGCAGACATTTCACTGGTAACCTTACAGACAGGGAGAGAGTGGCAAGACATGTTTAAAATGCTGAAGGAAAAAAACAAAGCTTTCATCTTAGGACAGTATATTCAATATATAGCCTTCAAACATAAAGAATAAATAAAGATTGGCCGGGCGCGGTGGCTCAAGCCTGTAATCCCAGCACTTTGGGAGGCCGAGACGGGCGGATCACGAGGTCAGGAGATCGAGACCATCCTGGCTAACACAATGAAACCCCGTCTCTACTAAAAATACAAAAAAATTAGCCGGGCAAGGTGGCGGGCGCCTGTAGTCCCAGCTACTCGGGAGGCTGAGGCAGGAGAACGGCGTAAACCCGGGAGGCGGAGCTTGCAGTGAGCCGAGATAGCGCCACTGTACTCCAGCCTGGGCGACAGAGCGAGACTCCGTCTCAAAAAAAAAAAAAAAAAAAAAAAGAATAAATAAAGATTTTCCCAGACAAACAAAAGTTGAGGAATTTCATCAATACCAGGGCTGTCCTGAAAGAAATGCTGAAGGAAGTACTTCAATCAGAAAGAATAGAACACTAATGAGCAATAAATAATCACCTGAAGGTACAAAATTCTCTGGTAGTAGTAGGTACACACAAAAACACAGAATATTATGACACTGTAACTACAGTGTATAAACTACTCTTATCCTAAGTAGAGAGACAACAAAGAAACTTCCGACTTATTCTGCATTACAGATTGCATGGATCTAACTAATATTTACAGAACATTTCATCCAGAACATTTTCCCCAGTACATGGATCATTCTAAAGAATAGAACATATATTAGGTCACAAAACAAGTCTTAACACATTCACAAAAACTGAAAAAATATCAAGAATCTTCTTCAACTACAGTGGAAAAAAACTAGAAATCATTCACAAGAGAAATTTTGGAAAGTGTACAAACTCACGGAAATTAAACAATATGCTCATGGATGACCAACGAGTCAATGAAGAAATTAAGAAGGACATAGAACAATTTCTTGAAACAAATGATATTAATACCAAAACCTATAGAATATAGTGAAAGCAGTACTAAGAAGATGGTTTATACCTATAAATGCCTTTGTGCAAAAAGAACAAAAAACTTCAAATAAATAACCTGACAATTCATCTTAAAGTGCTAGAAAAGCAAGAGCAAACTAAACTCAAAGTTAGGTGAAGAAAGGAAATGAAAAAAATCAGAGCAAAAATATTTGAAATTAAAATGAAGAAAACAATATAAAATATCAACAAAGTGAAAAGTTGCCTTTTTTGACAAGACAAACAAAACTGGTAAAACTTTTAGCCAGACTAACTTAGAAAAAAATAGAAAAGAAAAAAGTAAATGAAATCAGAGATGAAAAAGGAGACATTGGAACTGATAGTACAGAAATTCAAAGTATCTTTAGTTGCTACTATAAGCAACTGTATGCCAGTCAGCAACTATAGAACAAATGGATAAATTCCTAGACATGTACAACCTGCCATAATCAAACCATGAAGAAATCAAAAGCCTGAACAGACCATTAACAAGTAATGAGATTGAAGCCATAAGAAAAATTTTCCCAGCAAAGGAAAGCCTGTGACTTGATGGCTTCACGGCTGAATTTTACCAAACATTTAAAGAGAAACTAATACCAATCCTACTTAAACTGTTCCTAAAAATACAAGTGACTCATTCTAAAAATAGAGGAGACTCATAAACTCATTTCTATGAAGCTAGTATTATCCTAGTACCAAACCAAAGACACATTAAAAAAAACAAAAACCTGTAGGCCAATATCTCTGAGGAGTATTGATGAAAAAATTCTCGACAAAATACTAGCAAACCAAATTCAGCAGCACATTGAAAAGAACATTAATCATGACAGAGTGGGATTTATCCTAGGGATGTAAGGATGGTTCAACATATGCAAATCAATGTGATACATCATATCAACAGAATGAAGGGAAAAATCCATATGATTATTTCAATTTGTGCTGAAAAATCATTTGATAAAATTCAACATTCATTCACGATAAAAACCCTAAAAAAATGTATATAGAAGGAACATACCACAATATAATGAAAGCCATATATGACAGACCCATAGCTAGTACTATACTGAATGAGAAAAAATTGAAAGCCTTTTCTTTAAGATCTGGAACAAGATCAGGATATCCACTTTTACCACTGTTATTCAACATACTACTTGAAGTTTTAGATAAATAAATCAGACAAGATAAAGATATAAAGGGCTTACAAACAAAAGGAAGAAGTCAAATTATACTTGTTTGCAGAAAATATAACTTTACATTTGGAAAAACCTAAAGACTCCACCAGAAAAACTAGTAGAACTACTAAATAAATTTAGTAAAGTAGCATAATATACCATCAATATACAAAAATCAGTAGCATTTCTATATGCCAACAGTGAGAAATCAGGAAAACAAACCAAAAAACTAATTTCATTTACAACAGCTACAAATAAAATAATATGTCTAGGAATAAACTTAACTAAAGGAGCTATAGATCTCTATAATGAAGACTACAAAATATTGATGCAAGAAATTGAAGAGGATACAAAACAACAGAAAGATATTACACGTTCATGGATTGAAATAGAAGGAAAAATATTGTTTAAATGTTCATCCTATCCAAAGCAATCTACAGATTCAGTGCCATCCCTATCAAATTATCAATGTCATTCTTCACAGAAATAGAAAAAGCAATTTTTAAAAAGTATATAGAATAACAAAAGATCTAGACTAGCCAAAGCTACCTGAGCAAAAAGAACAAACTGGAGAAATCACATTAACCTACTTCAAATTACACTACAGAGTTACAGTAATCAAAATAGCAGCGTACTGGAATAAAAACAGACATGTAGGGCAATGAAACAGAACAGAGAACCCCAAACAATTCTATATATCTACAGTTAACTCATTTTGGACAAAGTTGCCACAAACGTATATTGGAGAAAAGACAGTCTTTTTTCAACAAATGGTGCTCAGAAAACTGGATATCCATATGTAGAAGAATGAAACTAGATCCCCACATCTTGCCATACACAAAAATTAATTAAAAATTGATTAAAGACCACATCTAAGGATTCAAAGTATGAAACTATTAAAAGAAAACACTGGTGTAACTCTCCAAGGCATTGGTATGAGCAACGATTTCTTGAGTAATACTCTATAAGCACAGGCAAGCAAAGCAAAAATGGACAAATACAATCACATTAAGTTAAAAAGCTTCTGCACAAAAAAGGAAGCCATCAACCAAGTGATGTGACAATCTATACAATGGGATAAAATATTTGCAAATTACCTATCTGACAAGTGATTAGTAATCAAAATATCTAAGAAGCTTAGATTAGTCTATAGGAAAAAATCTAATAATTTGATGAAAACATAGGCAAACTATCTCAATAGTCATTTCTCAAAAGAAGACATACACATTTCAAACAGATATATGAAAAGGTGATCAATATCTTTGATCATTAGAAAAATACTAATCAAAACTATAGTAAAAATTTTCCCTTGCCACAGTTAAAATTTCTTTTATCCAAAGACAGGCAACAACAAATGCTGGTAAGGATATGGGAAAAAGGGAATTCTATTACTCTGATGGTGGGAATATAAATTACTACAACCACTATGGAGAACAAATTGGAAGTTCCTCAAAAAACTAAAAATGGAGCAAACCTGCAGTCCAGCATTCCTACTGCCAGGGGTATACCCAAAATAAGGAAATCTGTATATTGAGGTGATATTTGCATTAATGTATTTACTACAGCACTATTCCCAATAGCCAAGACTTGGAAGCAACCTAAGTGTCAATCAACAGATGAATGAATAAAGGAAAAGTGGAAATGTGGTACATATACTCAATGGAGTACTGTTTAGCCATTTAAAAAATATGTGATCCTGACATTTGCAACAACATGGATGAAATTGGTGGCGGTCATTATGTTAAGTGAAATATGCCAGACACAGAAAAACAAACCTTACCTGTTTTCTCTTATTTGTGGGCACTAAAAATTAAAACTATTTAAGCCATGGAAATAGAGAATAGAAGGATGGTTACCAGAGGCTTGGAAGGTTAGTGGACAGGTAAGTAGAAGTGAGGATGGTTAATGGATACCAAAAAATGTTAGAAAGAATAAATAAGACCTGATATTTTACACCACAACAGGATGACTATAATCACTGTTAATTTATTGTACATATTAAAATAACCAAGAATCTAATTGAATTGTGTGTAAAGCAAAGGATAAATATTTGGGTTGATGTATACTCCATTTACTCTGATGTGATTATTATGCATTGTATGCCTGTTTCAAAATCTCTTACATACCCCATAAATATATGCACCTCTTATGTACCCAAATTTTAAAAAATGAAAAGGAAGGTCAATATTTGCTATGACTAAAACACTCACAAATAGAACCCTAACAATTCTTATGAATCAATCACACAAATGAGGATGAGAAAGTAATCAAATGTAAACACAACAGATTTCATCAAACCACAAAGAAAACAGAAAAAGGAACAAAGAACATCTAGAACAACTTGAAAACAATGATGTGACAGTAACAAAACCTTACACATCAATATTAACGCTCAATGTCAATAGATTAAATGTTCCACCTAAAAGACTGAAGAATGGATAAAAAGACATTATCCAACTCTATACTACTTATAATAAATTCGCCTTTGCTGTAGACACATATAGACTGTAAATCAAGAGGTAGAAAAAATATTCCATGCAAATGGAAACCAAAAACAGGCAACAGTAGATATACTTATATCAGATAAAATAGTATTTAAATCAAATAAAGTAAAAAAGACAGAAAAAGATCATTATATAATGATAAAAGGATCAAGTCAACAGGAGGATTATAGCAATCTTAAATATGTATGCACCCAACATCAGAGCACTCAAGTTCACAAGACAAATTTTACTGGACATAAAGAAGGAGATAAACAGCAACACAATAATAGTGGGGGACAATCTTAAAATTTCAGAATTGAAAAAAAAGTATCTTAAAAACCTTATGGAGACCAAAATAGCTTGAATAGTCAAGGCAATCCTAGCAAAACAAACAAAGCGGTAGGCATCACATTACTTGACTTCAAATAATACTACATGGCTATAGTCACCAAACAGCATTGTACTGGTACAAAAATAGGCATGTAGATTAATGGAATAGAATAGAGAACCTAGAAACAAATCCACATACCAAAAACCAACTGATCTTTGACAAAGTCAACAAAAATATACACCAGAGAAGACACACCATTTTCAAAACATGGTGCTGGAAATATTGGAGAGTCATACATAGAAGAATGAAACCGGACCCATACCTCTCATCATATACAAAAATTAATTCAAGAAGGATTAAAGACCTATATGTAAGATATGGACCTATAAACATTCTACAAGAAAACCTAGGAATAATTATTATGGACATCTAGGTAAAGAATTTACAACCAAATCCTTAAAAGCTAATGCAACAAAAACAAAACAAAAAAACACAGATGGACTTAAATTAAACTAAAAACTTCTGCACAGCCAAAGGAATAATCAAAAGAGGGAACAGACAACCTATACCCTGGGAGAAAATATTTACAAACTATACATCTGACAAAGGGCTAATATCCAGAAACTACAAGAAACTCAACTCAACAGGAAGAAAAACAAACCCATTAAAAAGTGGGCAAAGGACATAAACAGACATTTTTCAAAAGAAGATCTACAAGCAGCCAACGAACATATAAACAAAATGCTAAATGTCATCACGGAAGTGTGAATGGAAACCACAAAGAGATACCACCTTATAGCAGTCAGACTGACTTACTAAAAATTTAAGAAACAACATATTTTGGCAAGGACGCAGAGAAAAGGGAATTCTGTTCCCTTTTCAGATTGTTTTCCAGTCCTGTTGGTGGGAATATAAATTAGTACAACCACTATGCAAAAAAAATAGAGGTTTCTTAAAGAACTAAAAATAGAGCACCATGCAATCTGGCAATCCTACTCCTTCTAACCAAAGGGAAATACATAATTTTTATCAAAAAGATACCAGCACTCATATGTTCATTGCTTCACTAGTTATAATAACAAAGACACAGAATCAACTTACATGTCCATCATGGGGGCACTGGGTAAAAAAACAGGATACACACACACACACACACACACACACACACACACACACACCCCTTGGAATATTAATCAGCTATAAAAAGTGATTTAAATTATGTAATTTGCAGCAACAGGGATGGAACTGGAGGCCATTATGCTAAGTGAAACAAATTAGAAATAGAAAGTAAAATATAGCACATTCTTCATTACAAGAGGGAGCTAAACAGTGGGTATATATGGACATACAGAGTGAAATAGTAGACATTGGTGACTACAAAAGGTGGGAGGGTAGTGAGGGTTAGAAAATTACCTATTGGGTACAATGTTCACTGTTCAGGTGATGAAGCCCAAACTTCATACCTGTACAATGTATGCATGTAAGAAATATGCACTCATACCCCCTAAATATATAAAAACTACAAAAAAATTAAGGAAGTCTTTCTTTCTGTATTTTTGTATATTTTATGTGCAGTGTAGAGTAACTACAAGATTTTTGCATGACATTATCTCAATCACTTAATAAATACTTACATTATATTTATAAAATATAATTGCCTAATATGTGCAAGGTTCTGTGCTAGACTCTGGTGATAAGATTTTAAAAGTTAAAAACTGACACTTCCCTCATTGAGATAGAATCTAATGGAGAAGGCCGACATTGAATAGGTGATCACAAGCGGAAGGGTAACTAACAATATGGAGGCTTAATGCCTTTCATTATATGGCCTAAATTCTTCATATATACACATTTCTTTCTACATCTCTTCTTAATTCATATGAGCCACAATAGATGATTTACCTTTCCCTGAAAACGCCTAATTATTTCTTTGCTTACACTTTTACCACCATCAGAAATGCTATTCCTCTATTTCACCCATTTCAGATCCCACTTATCTTTCAAGACTGAATTCAAAAGTCTTCCTTTATCCACTAAGTCAGAATTGATTGCTCCATCTTCTATACTCCTACAGCATATCGAATTTCAATTTGTATAGTGACTTACTTATCAGTCACTCCCACTACATGTATCCTATGGGAGAGCAGAAGTTGTGCCTGCCATTACCGGCACAGCATCTTGTGTCAAACATAAATTTAAATCATGTTTGTTGAGAAGATGAAAATGTAATTTAAACATATTTGGTTTTGCTTTGCAGACAAAATAGCAGTTGGTGATTTTTGTTTGTTTGTTTTGTTGTTTCTTAACTCATTGTTGTCGTGGTTTATAAGCAAAAGTAAATCTTCTTCCCAAATCAAATTAAAGTGAAGAAGTAAAGTCTCAAAATATATTTTTTCTACATTCTACATTAATCAAAAATAATCAGAATCACAAGGCATAGCTACTTCTGATTTTTCGGGTAATTGTAGGTATGGCACTTCTTTAATGAATTTGAATTAAATTTAAAATTATCTATTAATAGATCATGTCTGCAACTGAGCTGGGTTTTGTTATTCTGTAATACTTCAGTCACATAGGCTCAAACTTTCAGGATCATAACTAATGACTCAATGTTCTATCATTTTACAAGAAACCCAAGAGCTTTGTCAATCAAACTTCTGTACTTAAAAATCAATGGAAGGGAATTACAAATTGTGAAGAAGAATGCTAATAGAAAAAGCCTTATGGTTTTACAATATGACAACAAATTAGCTAAATCAGCAGCTTAATCTATTTTATTGAAGGAAATAGTGCAATTTGAAAATCCATTAGTGTACAGAACATGATAATTCTAGTTCCTGCCACGACCATAGTGGTTTCTAGGTAAAATGATCTTCTTCACAACCCTTCATTAAGAAGCACTGCTGGGCATTTATGTTATGTGTTTTTAACCCCACTTAATTGCAGCTGATTGGGGCAGAAAACATATCTACACACTATTGTGAAGCAAAATCCTCTAAACAAATAGGAAGAAACAGTTATTTACTGAACCGATCAGGAGTCTGAAGTAAGTGTCAAAAGTTAACCTGAAAGTTATCTTCAAGACAAAGAAAATAGTTGAAGCATGTTAATAGTAAAACAGAAGAACAAAAATCAAAGAACTCCTGCTGCTGGAAATTTTTTTTTTCTTTTGTATCACGGTCGACTTTGACTTAACAAAGTTAAAACACATAGTACAACAATTATATATCAAAGAGAATTCTTCACACCACATTTTATAACATTTTCCATTCTATCATACACTGGAAATTCTTCAAGTATTGCCTCTGTGTTTTCTCTTCCCTATCTCTCTTCTGAGCTTCCAGACTTAAAGTTTCTAGTACTGGATAAATGTGTCCACAAAGATATTTCTCCAGCATCCCCAAACCCAAAGGTCCCAAAACCAACAAATTCTTTGCCCACAAATTTCTTTTTCTTCCCATATTTAGTAGCTGCCGGAGTTTTTAACATGTTTTACTTTTTAATTAAAAACTGTCAAGTCTAATGTACATTTACTTTTCATTTTCTATTTTTAAATGTTTTTTGTCTCAACATTTTTTAACTTTTACTTTAGGTTTGGGAGTACATGAGAAAGTTTGTTACATAGGTAAACACATGTCACAGGGGTTTGTTGTACATATTATTTCATCACCCAGGTATTAAGTCCAGTACCCAATAGTTATTTTTTCTGCTCCTCTCCCTCCTCCCACCCTCCCAACTCAAGTAGACCCCAGTGCCTATTGTTTCCTTCTTTGTGTTCACATGTTCTTAACATTTAGCTCCCACTAAGAAGTTAGAACATGCAGTGTTTGGTTGTTTTTAAAGACAGACCTGTTGAGGTATAACTTATATGTGGTAAAATTCATTCTTCTTATGTGTACAGCTCTATGAGTTTTGACAGATGTATATTATAGCATTTCCACCATCACAATTGGGGCATAGAATACTTTCATCACCACCAGAAATTTCCTTGTTCAATTCCTAGCTCTATTAATCTTCCTGAGAATCCTTCATTCCCATAAGGTCTGGACGAAATGAGTCAAAGCCAGAACCAAAAGAGTATTGATATGGTTTGTCTCTGTGTCCCCACCCAAATCTCCCCTTAAGTTGTAATAATTTCCATGTGTCAAGGGCGGGACAGGTGGAAATAATTGAATCAAGGGGCTGTTTCCTCCATACTGTTCTCATAATAGTAGAGTAAGTACTCAAGAGATCTGATGGCTTCATAAGGGGTTTCCCTCTTCGCTTGGCTCTCATTCTCTCTTGCCTGCTGCCAAGTAAGACATGCCTTTCCTTATCTTTGTCTTACATCATAATTGTGACACTTCCCCAGCCATGTGGAGCTGTGAGTTCATTAACCTTGTTTTTCTTTACAAATTACCCAGTCTCGGGTATGTCTTTATTAGTGGCATGAAAATGAACCAATACAAGTACACATTGTATGATCTAATTTATCAATATTTAATCTACCATTTATTATATTTATCTTTATTCATCAATTCATCTATGATGTTAGAAAACAGGATAGTTTTTACCTCTGGGGGCATGGGATACAGCTAATGACTGGAATCAAACCTGAGTGGAGCTTATGGGATGTTGATAATATTCTGTTTTTATATGGGTATGAGTCAAATAGGAATATTTAGTATAGGAACATTGATAAATTTCTATGATTATGACTTTTGAAATTTTCTGTATGTGTTATACATTTAAAAAAATTTACCCCTTTCCCAGAAAAAGTTAAAATATGTTACAATGACCATGAGTAAAAGCCAAAATCCTTAAAACAATTTCAAAGATTGTACATAATTTCCCCCTTTTCTTTCTTTCTTTATCCATTTTTTCCAGCAATATTGCTGCTCCAAGCAATATTATGCTTCTCCACAATAAATATGCTTCTCCTTCAGGCCTTTGCAATAATTGTGGTATTGTTTGAAACACTTTTTTTTGCTGTAAGTATAATGAAGTCCCTCATATTCTTCAAATCTTTGCTCAAATGTAATATCAATAAATTCTATCCTGACCACCCTGTTTTATACATAAAATGTTCATCACTGCACTACTGAAAGGAAAGGAACCACAGGTTGAGCAGAATCATGGGAAGTCATACTTTGCATTTTTAACATAATTTTATTTTTTGTTAGTCATCAAGTAGAGACCTTGAGCAATCAGTTGTGTTTGCAAATCTGGAGTTCAAGGGACAGTAATCAGAATGCACAAATTTGGGAGTTGTGGGCCTAGAGAAATTTTTGAAATATTGGGTTCATAAAGTCACCAAAAAGTAGTGTATACATAGGAAAATAAATATCCAAGAACTGAACACTGAAGCAAATCAACTTCAAGAGACTAAGGAGAAAGAGGAAAATCAATAAAGGAGAATGAAAAGGATAAACCAGTGAAGTCGGATAATATATGGAGAAGGGAGTTATAAGCTATGTCAAGTCCTAATCAAAGTTAGCAGACTGTATAATTTGTTACCCAAACACTTTTGAAAGTTAAAACAATCCCCATCTTAGACAACAGTTTTAAAACAGAACTGTCTTGGGAAACCAAAACTGTCTATATGAATTAAGTTAGGTGAGGACTTAAAATTGACCATTAAATTTAGCAATGTGAAAGTTATTGTGCAAATGCAAACAAGTGCAACTAGGAGAGCTGGGGAAGTCTAGAGGGTTGGAGAGTGTCCACCTCCAAATTCATGTCTACTTCATTTAGAAATGGGTCTTTGAAAATATGATCAATCAAGAATCAAGATAAAATTATACTGGATTAGAGTGAGCTTTAAGTTCTAAGAGAGTGTCATTATAGGAAGAGAACAGGACACAGACATACTCAACAAACAAAGCCACGTGTATTAGTCTGTTCTCACACTGCTAATAAAGACATACCTGGGACTAGGTAATTTATAAATGAAGGAGATTTAATTGACTCACAGTTCCACATGGCCAGGGAGGTCTCACAATCATGGTGGAAGAAGAAGGAGGAGGAAAGTCATGTCTTACATGGTGGTAGGCAAGAGAGACAGCATGTGCAGGGGAACTGCACTTTATAAAACCATAAGATCTCATTAGACTTATTCACTAACATGAGAACAGCATAGGAAAATCCTGCTCCCATGATTCAATTACCTCCCACCAGGTCCCTCCCACAACACATGGGTATTACTACAATTCAAGGTGAAATGTGGGTGGAGACACAGAGCCAAACCATATCAATCTGCCCCTCTCCCCTTCCAAATATCATGTTCTCACATTTTAAAACCAATCATGCCTTCCCAACAGTCCCCCAAAGTCTTAACTCATTTCAGCATCAACTCAAAAGTCCACAGTCCTAATTCTCATTTGAGACAACGCAAGTTGTCTCAAATCACCTACGGACCTATAAAATCTAAAGCAAGTTAGTTACTTCCTAGATACAATAGGGATAGAGGCATTGGGTAAATACAGCCATTCCAAATGGGAGAAATTGCCCAAAACAAAGGGGCTACAGGACCCATACAAGTCCAAAATCCAGCAGGGCAGTCACATCTTAAAGCTCCAAAATGATCTCCTTTGACTCCATGTCTCACATTCCGGTCATGCTGCAAGAGGTTGGCTTCAGTGGCTTCAGGCAGCTCTTCCCCTGTGGCTTTGCTGGGTACAGCTCTCCTCTCAGCTGCTTTCATGGTCCAGGGTTAAGTTTTTGCAGATTTTCTAGGTGCATGATGCAAGCTGTCAGTGGACCTACCATTCTGAAGTCTGGAGGATGGTGGCCCTCTTCTCAGCTCCACTAGGCAGTGCCCCAGTGGGGATTCTGTGTGGGGGCTCCAATCCCACATTTCCCTTCTGCACTGCCCTCCAGAGGTTATCTACAAGGGCCTTGTGCTTATAGAAAACTTCTGCCTGGACATCCAGGAGTTTCCACACATTCTCTGAAATCTAGGTGGAGGTTCCCAAACCAGAATTTTTTACTTCTGTGCATCCACAGGCTCAACACCATGTAGAAGCTGTCAAGGCTTAGGGCTTGCACTCCCTGAAGCCATGGCCCAAGTTGTACCATGGCCCATTTTAGCCACAGCTTGGGCACAGGGCACCAAGACCTGAGACTGCACAAAGCAGTAAGACCTCAGGCCCAGTCCAGGAAACCATATTTTCCTCCTAGACTTCTGGCCCTGTGATGGGAGGGACTACCACAAAGACCTCCGACATGCCCTGGAGACATTTTCCCTTGTCTTGTTGATTAACATTTAGCTCCTCATTACTTATGCGAACTTTAGCAGCTGGCTTGAAAATGGGTTTTTATTTTCTACCGCATTGTCAAGCTGCAAATTTTCTGAACTTTTATGCTCTGCTTCTCTTTTAAATATAAGTTCCAATTCCAAACCATATCTTCATGAATGAATAAAACTGAATGCTTTTAACAGTACCCAAGTTACCTCTTGAATGCTTTGCTGCTTAGAAATTTCTTCCACCAGAAATTTCTAAATCATCTCTCTCAAGTTCAAAGTTCCACAGATCTCTAGGGCAGGGGCACAATGTCATCAGTCTCTTTGCTAAAATGTGGCAGGAGTCATTTTTATTCCAGTTCCCAACAAGTTTCTTATCTCCATCTGAGATGAGCAGCATTTGGTCAAACCCATTCGAGTCTCTAGGAAGTTCCAAACTTTCCCACATTTTCTTGTCTTCTTCTGAGCCCTCCAAACTGTTCCAAACTCTGCCTGTTACCCAGTTCCAAAGTTGCTTCCACATTTTTGAGTATTCTTATAGCAGTGCCCCACTACCAGTATCAATTTACTGTATTAGTCCATTCTCACACTGTTAATAAAGACATACCCAAGAGTGGGTAATTTATAAAGTATAGAAGTTTTTGTTTGTTTGTTTTTTTGTTTTGTTTTTTTGATACAGAGTCTCTCTCTGTTGCCCAGGCTGGTGTGCAGTGGTGTAATCTCAGCTCACTGCAACCTCTGCCTCCCTGGTTCAAGTGATGCTTCTGCCGCAGCCTCCTGAGTAGCTGGGATTACAGGTGTATGCCACTGCATCCAGCTAATGTTTGTATTTTTAGTAGAGACAGGGTTTCACCATGTTGGTCAGGCTGGTCTCGAACTCCTCATCTCGTGATCTACCCGCCTCAGCCTCCTAAAGTGCTGGGATTACAGACGCGAGCCACCGTGCCCAGCCTAAAGTATAGAGGTTAAATTGACTCACATCACAGTTCCACATGGTTGGCAAGGCCTTACAATCATGGTAGAAGGTGAAGAAGAAGCAAAGTCATGTCTTATACAGTGGCAGGCAACAGAGAGGGCATGTGCAGGAAAACTGCCCTTTATGAAACCATCAGATTTCATGAGACTTAGTCACTATTGTGAGAACAGCACAGAAAAAACCCGCCCTCATGTTTCCATTACCTCACACTGGGTCTCTCCCATGACACGTGAATATTATTACTATTAAAGGTGAGAATTGGGTGGTGACGCAGAGCCAAACCATATCACCATGTAATGATGAAGGTAGCCATTGGAGTTATGATAACAAAAGTCAAGTAAAAGCTGGGGTCACCAAAAACCTAGAAGTAAGGAAGGATTCTCTCCTGGAGGCTTCAAAGGAAGCATGGCCCTAGTAATGCTTTAATTTCAGACTTCCAGGCTCAAGAACGGTGAAAAACTGTTGTTTTAAGCTACTCAGCATTTTAATACTTTGTTATGGCAGCCCTAGGAAGCTAATACAAAAAGCACACTAGAAAAAGGCTTAATAGAGAGGGAGAGCAGACAAATTATAGTTGGATAGCATAAAAGAATGCAACTCAAACTACATTCTAAAGAAAGCTTGAGGACAAACTTTCAATTTTCTGATCTTTTGCAGAACAACATTTCTGTAAAATACAATAAAAAATGAATTACTGGGAAACAAATGAAATAACAAATACATAGAAAATACAAGTCCCATTTTTACTAGATTCTACTGGAATATAAAATTATCCAACAAATAGTTGTTATAATTATTTTAAATGCTTACTCTCAATTGTTGTTCTCTACATAGAAAGGTGCTCACAGTTCAAGAACTGGAACTGGTTCACAGGGCACACACTGAGAGTATGGCTGGTCCAGACAATGCTTTTAAGGGGATCTTAGAGAAAATCAAGTTCAATTATTCAATTTAATAGATGAGAATTACTTTATTGGAATGTTTAATTTATATGTGTTCCTAGAAATTTGGGGGATAATTATATATGACATTAATATGTATGACTAGGCTGGGAAGAGTTTATCTTTGACAAAAATAGGGTCACCCGCAGCAAATGTGCAGTGGGTAGTGTCGGTCCTCTGCTCAGTTGCTCTTGGATCTTTCTTGCTATTTCTTTGAGCCTTGCCTTCAGCTTCAGTGTAAATTTGCTTCTAAAGACCTACAATACAACCCTTCTTTATGATACTGACCTTTGATTACTGGAACTATTTTTTTTTTTTTCCAAAAAGGGCTTGGAAATTTACTTTATCTTAGTTCACAGGCTCAAAAGTATGAAAGCTTAGCTAAATTGCTTCCAGTAGGACTAGTCTGTGGGACAATTTACACTCCAAACTGCTCCCTAGGAAGATAACTGAAACTGACTGAGTTTGAAAACTGACACTGATTTGGCTTTTTTTGCCCTTCTTGCAGTGCTATATCTATTTACTTTGTGGTTTGTCATGGAAGTGTTTCTACAATAAGCACTTGCATATGAATCCTTATGTCTGTGTCTGCTTTTAAGGAATCTGATTTAAGGCAAAATATAACCACTTACAACTAAAAAAATGATTCACAAAATAGTTTTCTATTACTAACGTGTGGCGGTATTTATTTATTAGAATAAGTAATTACTTGATTGCAGGGCTAATAGAGAAAATAGTTCACCAAACCTTGAATTTTTTTTTGTAAAATTTGAAATGCATAGATGCAAGAGAAGTTTTATTTATTAATATACTTTGGGAGTGTTATATAAGGTAAAATTTCTCTCAGGAGTAAAAGTTAGTTTTAGAAGTATAATATGGTATATAATGAATATATTTTCATTTTTTTGCTGTGCTGTGGATATTTTAATTGGCATTTCACTGTTTTATACTCTAGCTAGCATTCTTATATACAAATATTTGCATTTCATAATATGCATATATAAATCATTTGTATACCATGAATTTAATAAAGTGTATGTATTACATAAACACAATCAAATATAGCTTAAATATATATTGGGGTGAAAGGGTAATAATAAAATACTCTTTCCCTTGGAATTTTACAAAGTAGATTCTAGTAGAGTATTGAGAAAAATTGAGTATAATTTACTTGATCTGCAACCAGTTTACTTTTTATATAATAAGCTCAAATTTCAAACTGTGAATGTCTTATTCTTTTCATGTGACGTAGCCTTAATAACATGAATTACTTCTGTCTCATTCTTAAATATGCTTATTTAGAAGCAAAAAGGTTATATACTGCTGCATCGATGGCTAATCTAAGGCTCCAGACTGCTGTAAAACATTTGGATAGGAACTGAAATTATCAGAACCTGTTATGTTGACATTGTATTTCATTATAAATTAAAGCTTTGTACAAATGTACTGGACATTAAAGATGTTCTTAGATGCATCTCTTATTTAAGAAAAAATTACAGTTATTGAAAGAGATTTTTAAGATTATAATACATTATTAAATCTACCTCCACTACCTCCTAGTAAGTGTCCTGTCAGTCTCCCCTACTCTGGCATCTGTCACATGCCTTTTGAAGAAAGCCCTATGAACTAGGTCCAAAGGTCAGATGCAGACTGATTCTTGCATACTGTGGTAGCTTTTCAGTGAAAATATTCGCTGAATATTTTCATCTTTATATACTGCAAAAGAAAGTTTGAATGACGTAAAGGGATGCGTACTGAAAAAAAGAGAAAAATGTCTTTGATAAAAATGTTATTATGTATGTAAAACCATCTTTTCATGGCTTTGTTGAATTTTTATGGGAAATTCTCATGATCGTGCATAGTTGACAATAGAATGCTAGGGCTGGGTGGAACCCAAAAAAAGAAATTTAAACAGATCCATTTGCTTTAGGTCATGCAGATTCTAAGAGAGATCATTGCTATATTCTTTGCAAGCTATGGAAAGTCAATTGAACAGGAGGAAAAAAAAAGCAATTCTGAGATAAGTCCATACAAAACGTATTGGCATAATGTTAGTAAATATTATTTTAAAAGAATAAAAAATACTTTGTTTGAACTAAATTTGACTTTGACAGGCAGGTTATAAAATGTGTAAGCATTTCATCAATAATATCATAGCCAAGACCTGGAGAAAAACAACCCTAATTTTTATGAACTTATCATCATTTGCTTCCCAAACTTAACTTGACACAAGAGAAATGAACAGTTAATGGGAATATCAATGTTAAAATCTAGAAATCTGGCATTTGGACATTCTGAAATAATCAGGTTGATTTTCATATGCATAGAATGTGTACAGAGTTAGAAATACTGTTAAGTAGAAATTCTACAATTTGTGCAAACATCTTAACAGGAAGGTTAGAAGTGGATCTGGGCTCTTAAAATGCCAATGATTATCAGACAAATGTCACAATTACATTGAAAGACATAAGTGATAGTTCTGTTGTTACTACTGGAATTATTTGCCTCTGCCTTTGTTTTATACTGAAGAGATCAAACAAAAGACTCAAACTGTTAGGAGTCATCTTAGCTCCCTGATCTCTGCAGACCCTCATCAGTGTAAGGAACAGGAGTGGCATTGTGCCAAGCCTGAGGAGCATTTCTTTGGCCATTTGCATGGAGTTGCTATAGCCTTTTGGTTTCTCTAACTGTTCTTGATAACTCTTGAAACTTGTCTATTTGACATCAGTTGCAGGTGTGCACCCTGAGAAATCACTGCTGGGCTCGGTAAGTCAATGCCCAGACATCCCCAGGTATTTTACCAGAATTAGCCTTGAGGCTGCTCTGGGATTCTGTGTATCCCTTTATCAATAGGAGTTTGATAATAAATTTAGTCTAAGGACCAACATTACAATTTTCTTTTTTCTTCCCCAGAACTGTAAAGTTACAACTATTTATTGAGAATCTAACTCTAGGTGAGGAAGACATAGTTCTTTCTATCCGAGCCAGGAATCACAGTTTCTGTCTGACATGTCCTAAGGTAAGTGTGGTAATTTCTCCACTTTCTGAAAGAAGGTGAAACTCTTTTAAAGTTGAGAAAATTTATCAAGCCATTGTTTAAAGACCAAGTCTTATATGTACAAATAACTCAAAATAAAAATGCCAAAAATAAGTACCACACCTACCCTGATAATAAATCTCTTTTTATTTTATTTTATTATTTTATTATTATTATTTTTTGAGATGGAGTCTTGCCCTGTCACCCAATCTGGAGTGCAGCAGCACTATCTCAGCTCACTGCAACCTTGGCCTCCCAGGTTCAAGCAAGTCTTATGCCTCAGCCTCCCGAGTGGCTGGGATTACAGTCCTGCACCACCACACCCAGCTAATTTTTGTATTTTTGGTAGAGACAGGGTTTCACCATGTTGGCCAGGCTGGTCTCGAACTCCTGACCTCAGGTGATCCACCTGCCTCAGCCTCCCAAAGTGCTGGGATTACAGGCATGAGCCACCTCGCCAAGCCTAAATCTCTTTTTAAAAATGGTGGTAGTGATGGAGAGGAATGATTGATTAGAGAATCTCCCACACAGCAATGGGGCAAGTCATATGATGAAAAATATTAATCTACATTACTACAAAGATAGTAATCTACCTCAGTGCCACAGAGCAGTGAGTAACTCAGGAGTCTGCTTGTTCTTTAGAAAAATGGGACTGGCCCTGGTTACTTGTGGGGCGAGAGACTCTTTCAAAGTTGTTTTAGTTTTCCAAGCAAGTGCATGCCTTTCCCTTCCAGATTTAACCTACTGCCTATGGTGTTTTTATTTTTATGTTAACACAAAAGAGGTACAGTCCATTAACAGATCCAATGTATGTTTTAAAGTGTGGGATGAAAACATTAGGTAAAAAGACCCTAATTCAGTGTCTCAGCTGCACTAGTTTGGGTTTTGAATGTAGATTTCTATATCGATTACACTGTTAATCTTTGATATGTGCTGCATTTGTTTTTCGTAATTTTCATATTTGTTCTAATATGCTCATTGTATTAGGGTTCTCTAGAAGGACAGAACTAATAGATTATATATACATATATATTATATATATTTATATATATAAATGGAGTGGGTATGTATCATATATATGATATATATCATATAAATTTTTATGAACTTATCATCATTTGCTTCCCAACCTTAACTTGGCACAAGAGAAATGAACAGCTAATGGGAATATCAATGTTAAAATCTAGAAATCTGACATTTAGATATTCTGAAATAATCAGGCTGATTTTTATATGCATAGAATGTGTAGAGAGTTAGAAATACTGATATATATTATATATATGGGAGTTTATTAAGTATTAACTCACATGATCACTAGGTCCCACAAGAGGCCACCTGCAGGCTGAGGGAAAAAGGAGAACCAGTCTGAGTTTCCAAAACTAAAGAACTTGGAGTCTGATATTCCAGGACAGGAAGCATCCAGCATGGGAGAAAGGTGTAGGTTGGGAGGCTAGGGTAGTCTCTCTTTTCACATTTTTCTGCCTGCTTCTATTCTAGCGACACTGGCAGCTGATTTTATTGTGGTCACCCAGATTAAGGGTGGGTCTGCCTGTCCGAGCCCACTGGTTCAAATGTTAATCTCCTTTGGCAACACCCTCACAGACACACCCAGGATCAATACTTTGCATCCTTCAATCCAATCAAGTTGTCACTCAGTATTAACCATCACACTCGTTTTCTCTCTTTTTCTAGGCTTTGTGGTTTCAACTTGGTGAAATATAGTATTGTAACATTAAAACTATTTTTTACATATGGACCTTATAGAAGCAAGGTGTGGGCCAGGGCTGTAGTTAGTGACAGACTATCTTTTTTCCTAAGAATATTTTACTGGGACTTTTACTTTACTCTATGTAACGAAAGATTTTAGTCTATGCAACATTCTGTGGTATTTCCCACAAAGCTATTTTAACATTCACATGTCTTTAAGATGAACATTTAGAAGGTCACATCAAGGTAAACCAAAAGATATGTGACACTTTTAGTGGGACTGACTAGGAAGGGAATGGGAAAGATCCAGAACTGAGGCCAGAGAAAATTAGCTATATAGGCCTTGGTGCTGAAGAAAAAAATTCAATAACACAAATTAAGATGAGATCGGGTACGTCCAGGGTGGTATGGCCGCAGACCAATAACACGAATTAAAATATCCAGAGGGCAAACTTAAGTTCTACTTGAACCAATATTGGTATTTAATATTATTGGCTGCATGAAGTTGTAGCTTCCAGACAGAGGGAACTTGAAGTAAACACAATGGCAATATCTTGTTCACTTAGCTCCTCCTCTTCGGCTCTGGTTAGTAGCCTAGCAAACAAGTTACTATTGAGATGAAGCTTGTTACAAGTGACACAGTATTTACAAGACCTAGGCAGCTTTTAATTTCCAAATTTTATTGAAGTATTAGTTTGGTGCACAAGTAATTGTGTGTCATTACTTTTAATGACAAAAACACAATTAGTTTTGTACAAATCTAATAGGTTAAGAATCAAGTCAGGGATTCTTATGTCTCTATTGCACCTACAACTCTGAAAAAACAATGAGAGAGTGGCATGTAAGTTCTTTGGCAGAGACAGCTGTGTCAGACTCAGGAGGACTATTTACATAAAGCTGTTAATAGTAATTATAAGATAAGGGATAAGTTTGAGTCAAAATTGATAGGCAAAGCTAAGAGAAGAAATTGGAGAAGAGTATCACGGGATAAAACCAAGGTACAAACTTACGGTAAAGTGACAAATCAAGCGGTAAGAGTATTTTGAGCAGATTGAAAAATCAGGTGTAGAGGGGACTAAAACAAAATAGCTCAAGATAGACAGCACCACCAAATGGGAAACATTGTTTGAGATAGACAGTTTGGCTTAAAGGCTCATTCCTGGACTGAAGATGAACCTGGATGGTGACAGAGAAAAAATTTGACTGCTATTCTATGAGTAAAAATGAAATCTAGTGCTACAGTCTGCATAGTACTACTACTGCTATTCTATGAGTGAAAATGAAATCGAGTACTACAATCTACTGCGAGAAGTTAAGGGAAAATGATTTTTGGTGAAGAGGTAGCAGCGAGAATTTATACAAACAGCAATAGGTGGAGTCTTTCCAAGGTTATTTCCAGCCCCATCCAGCTTGGAGGTGAGTGGAGACTGAAACAGGGCTAAAGTTAGAGGTGAGAGAGGTGTACATCATCAGCTGATAAGACTGAGAACTACATAAATGACGAAATATTAGCCAGCTACTTTCCCATATAGATCTTGCAGTTTAAAATATCCACTAAGCCATCTATGTAGTTACTGAAACTATCTTTCCAGCTTCACCCATATCAAATTCACAAGTTGTTCCAATTTGTCACCTGAATTATGATAGAAAGCTGCCCACTTTCTTCAGCTATACTCCGACCATACTTGAACATTCTGTCCTTGACTTTGATAGTTGTTTCCTAAACAGTTTCTTGCTTTCATTCTTGTTAAGAACCTCACCCACACCAAACCATTTTCCTCACAAGAGTCAGAAAGATTTTAATGTATGTCAATCCAGCTATATCACCTTCTTGTATAAAATCTTCCTATTGGTTTCTTGTGCACTCAGCAAAAAAACTGAGGGTCTTATTTGGCACATGGTGCCTTACCCGTTCTAGCATCTGTCCCTCTCCCCAGTCCTATTCCCACCACTCTCTTTCTGGATTAACATGCTTTAGCCAAATAACACTTCCTATTTCTACAAAAGGCCAAAGGTCCATCTATATGGAGTTCTCTTCCTCCAGCTCTCAGCATGGCTCAGCCATTTACCTTTAGGTTTCAGCTCAAATGCAAATTCCCATGGACCCCTGTTAACCTTCTTCCAGTTTAGTTATTCTCTATCATATCAACCTAGTATTTCATCCATATATCACAATCAAATGCATTTATTTATCCATTTGCTCTGTTTTCTGTCACTACACTACAATATCAATACTATCTCTCATCTTATTACCCTATATTTTCCAGAGTAAAAAAAGGAATGAATAAAATGAATGAATGAAAAGATTACCATTCTCACTTTGTTTAAATGAGGTGATTTATCTTGATACTCATTCATTCTTAAGTTTCCACTATTTTATGCAAGCAGCTAATCTAGTTTGACATATTCATCTTGGATCCAATGTAGTATAAATTAATGCCTACCAAATGGTAATAATAGATATCATATCTATAGCAAATGCTATATGTCAGGCACTGCCTGTTCACTTTATACATACTAATTATTTAATTGTCATTGTAACCTTTTAAGGTTGGTGCCACCACTATACCAATATTGTAGATAAGATAATTGAAACACACCTGGGTTAATGTAGGTGGTGTCACCATAGGTGTTCGCAGCTAGGAAGTTTTGCTTCATAGTATGTATAATTTTTGGATTGAATGTCTCTTTTTCATCAGAAAATTCACAGAAATTGCATTTACTAAACCATTTACATACAAATTATTTAAGAAAATCCAGATCGTATGGAAGAAGTAACAAATAGAATCTGGGGTATATATATGCGATGCTGTGATTTTTTTTTTTTTCTTTTGAGACGGAGTCTCGCTCTGTCGCCCAGGCTGGAGTGCAGTGGCCGGATCTCAGCTCACTGCAAGCTCCACCTCCCGGGTTTACGCCATTCTCCTGCCTCAGCCTCCCGAGTAGCTGGGACTACAGGCGCCCGCCACCTCGCCCGGCTAGTTTTTTTGTATTTTTAGTAGAGACGGGGTTTCACCGTATTAGCCAGGATGGTCTCGATCTCCTGACCTCATGATCCGCCCGTCTCGGCCTCCCAAAGTGCTGGGATTACAGGCTTGAGCCACTGCGCCTGGCCTTTTTTTTTTTTTTTTTTTTTTTTTTTTTTTTTTTTTTTTTAGTATTCATGAAAGGTACACTCAGATCTCACTTTTGTGATACCTAGAGCTACTTGACATATTTAATAAAAATATGGTTTCATGTCAGGCAATGGGATGTAGTTTATTTTGTTCTTCTGAAATTACAATACTATAGATAGCATAAAATAAAAATTGGTGGGAAAAGGCAAGATTCTACAGAGGACCATAAATACAAATATATGTCATGGTTGTAGAAGGGACCAGACTTCTTTTCATGTCCAGTGATATTACAGTTTCTCATGGGGTCACTGATATCCAGGTCGTTTGCAGGAGTTTGAGGTCATCAGTTCAGCAATAATTCACATCATTACAATGAAAAGCTGAGAAGAACAAAGAGATAGATAGGAGCACATAGACCCATTTCTGGTCTTTATTTTACTATTTTTAGACTTTTTGTCTGTAACATTATAAAAAGGAGTTTGAGATGAAGTCTTGAATTCAACCATGAACTACAGTCATTGAAGCCTGAGGAATAAAGGAGCTAAAAAATGACACAGAATCTGTCAGTGATTTTTTTAAACCCTGAAAGTGTAGTTGACTCCTATATGCTTCGAAGAGAAAATGAGGTTGATGTAGTAGGGTACCAGTTAAATCGCCAGGATGGGTAGTGGGTTCAGAGTGGCAAGAAGTCCTAATCCAAGAGCTGAAGGAAGAATCCAAGTTGATTTGTGTAGAAGAAGGATGAGGTCTGTATCAGGGAGATTATGTATGCGTAAGGTTCAAGTAATATAGTAGGGGTATCTACAGTCAATACTATAGGGAGGTTTACTAGCTATCCAGCTTCACAAGCAGGAGTATAAAGTCACTGGATGTTTCTAACTGGTTCTGGTCTACAGTATACTTGTATCCCCGTTTTTTTAGGTACCTCATAATTTCTGTTTTCTTAGCCAAGAATAAAGACATTTAATTATAAAGTACAGTGCACTTTCCTTAGAAGGTTTTCAATAATAAATATAGGTAGATAGATAATAGATAATAGATAGTAGGTAGAAAGATGATAGATAGCTAGCTAGCTAATAGATAACAGATAGATAGTAGATAGATAGATAGATAGATAGATAGATAGATAGATAGATAGATGGATGATAGTTTATTCAACTGTCTTCTATTTAGTGCATAACTGTTAATCTTTGACACTGGGTAAAGGACTATGGATCCAAGTAGTACCTGTGATCCTAAGCTGCAGGGAGTCTCAGAATGGTTTTCAGTGGGCACTGACAAACGAGTATTAGACCTCCTCAGGTTTCCAAAATAAGAAAATATATAGAATTATTACATTTACACTCATAACAAAATAAAAAAGAGAATGTGGGCAAAGTTCACATTTCCATCTTTCAGATAATGCCACTATAAAAGACTCTGGGGTATGAGTTGTTACAGTGATGTTCACTGGCAATAGAATAAAGAAGCCTTTGGGAGAATATGCAATGAAGAAATTGTAGCTCATGTAATTCATCACTGAAACATACTCTTTCATTGCATCATTATCCTGGCTCCAGCTTCATTACACTAACCGACCGCTGACCTAGCGAGCTGGTAGCATACACCATGCTAGGAAGTGGCAGAGGTAAGAATTGCAACTTTGATAATACAATCATGAGTTTTCAGATAAACACCACTGGCTTTAAAATGAAAGAAGACAACCATCCAGATGTTGTTTAAATTTTTTAAACACCAAGAAATTTGCAAATATCTGGATAAAAGAGTAGATATTTTCTAACGTCAAGAAATCATTGGTTTTGAATAGGGTTAATGGGAAGCAAGCTATGTAATAAGAAAAATGATGTCTTGGCCTCTGAAAGTTCTGCTTGGTGAACTGGAATAATGGGAATGCCCAGTACTCTATGAATGGGATACAATAATTTAATTGACTTAATTTACCAGAGCTGCTCAAGTTTCTTTACTGAATTTGGTAGATTCCATTTGCAATGATTTAACAAGGGGAATAGGACCTTCACGAGCAGGCCCTGACCTATTCTCAAAAACAACATTGGTTCACCCTAACAACATGGTAAAATGAAGATGATAGCAGTGCCATGAGCAATGGGGATACTAACAGTGAAAACTCCATTAGGTTGTTAGGTGGGCTAAATTTTTTACTGCATATAAAACATTTAGAACAGATCCTGGTCTATAATAAGTGCTATGTATGCATTAACTATCAATATTATTTTATTGTAGTATCTCAAATATTTACACAAAAAATAGGCCTAAAATCCTTACTAGTAACTTATTATACTTCTGCCAAGACTGTGAGTGTTTGGACAAGGGGAAGGGCAAGCGATCCAAGAAACTTCATTATTTACATAATGGCAACATGTAACACAGATAAAATGAGGGTGATTAGAAATCTTGCATAGTATACAATCTATGGGACATGCCAAGATTTATTTATTTTCAAAAATTTCTGAAAGCCAGACAATGGATAATTATGCAAAGGCAGCATGAAAAACTCAGAACATTTTAATGTATAGCATCTTTCTCAAGGAGATTTCTCAATTTGTCCCCACTGCTGCAACTAGTCTTGATATCAGCTCAGGGAAAAATAAGTTCATAATATTTTGAATTGATTGATCAAAGACATACAGAAGCTAGCCAGAGACTGTAGAGTTTTATCTTCCAAATGTTTTAAACTGAAGAACAATGCTTTATCCTCCAAATGTCTCCTTCTAAGCCCAGGAGCACTGAGAAAGTAGTAATAAGATACAGACCAATGCCACCACTAACATTTGCTTTTTTTTTTTTTTTTTTTTTTTACCTAGAACAAGGAAACTTTAATTCAAAGGCGCCCCAAGCTACTTTAACAATATCTTGCAAATAGTTTTGAAAACAATGAAATTTGCACTAAAAAGTTATGACCAAAAATTTTACCTCTAGAACTTTAATAAAATATGTAAAGATGTGTCCTATATACATTGAATTACAATAAAGAGAGGCACCAGGTCCTCTAGTAATTGTCAAAATGTGATCCCTGAATTGTAACTGATCCACTAACGTTATAGAGCTGGGACTAGATAATTACATAAATTAAGACAGCACATAGAAACCTATATAGCAATCTGACACTACCATCACATCTAAGTGTGTAATCATTTTTCCTTCTCATTTCTTTTTATTTCATTTTGTCATAGTATCAGTTAATAATTGATTTGAAAATTTAAAAATGTTTCAGTAGTGCAAATATAATAAAAGGAGACTGGAAATTGTAAGTGAAGAGCATGAAAGGGTCTCAGCTAAGTCTCTGGGTGCTAACTAGGGTCCATAATTCATCTTCAGGAGAAGACATGGGAATGACCATGAGCAAGTGCGGGTCCTAAACATCCAGATATGGTGTACTCACAGCTGTTCCCTGCTGCAAAATTTATATGGAATTATGGAAATATTGGCACTATTACGGACCCTTTAAATTGTCCATCCATCTTAAGCATTCATAATTTTATATTTGACACTGTCTGGTGCTGGAGATTTTAAGAGCACCATAGCCTCCTTTGCTAATGACCTCAGAGCCCTTGTTTTCCTAGTTTCCTGGTTAGTCTGTGAACTCAAGTGGCTGTCAGAGTAATTCAGCAAAGTGACATATAGCATTGACTACTTAGATTGACCACTCTGTCAATGTCTTGCTTTTTTTTTTTTTTTTTTTTTTTTTACTTTACTTTTTTTCCCCTCCCCTTTGGAGACCTCTAGTTCTATTTTCCACATTTTTCTAGCTTTCACCTGTTACATTCAGTAATCTGACTTTGATTTATTTTTTCTTCTTCTTCAGTTTTTCAAAACCAGAGGCCAGTGATTTTCTTTGATTTTATTGCCACATACTCATACATGGACCCTAGTGAAGTGTAACTCCACCTCCAATCTTCAATTAGGCAACATCAAGGCTTCCACATCTCAGTCCCTAAAATTCTGCAGAGATGCCCAATGTTCTGATCCAGATTGTCCTTCAAAGCAGATGTCTAATGAGATTAATGTGGTTTTCATGCCTGTTAACACATCCATTCTGCATCCCATGGATCAAAACTGATTGTGACTTTCAAGTCTTACTGTTTAATAAGTATGTTTTATAAAGCTATAGCAGCCATACACAGTATGGAATAACCAAGAAACAATAGGCACGAAAGTGTGTTTTCAATGCAAATGTTTGGATAGATCCACTAATCTCTTTTGTAAATATGTGATACTTTTTAACTAGTTGTTTCACACTAGCAAACACTGGAAATAGGAGGCTTTACTACAAATGGTATTTTACTTGGTCAGTTTCACTTAACTTATCCTATGAAAGATCCAAGACGAAAAATCATAGGATCCTATCTCAGTAATCAGGTCGACAAGGTATGGGATTTGTGCAGTATTTTATGATGGAGATTTAGAGATTTTTTTTTTAATGAATTCTGGAGTAAAATCATCATGATGCTGTTTACAAATTAAAGTTAATAGTAACAAGGAAATCGATTGTTGAGGAAGCTATCCTATTAACAATGTTCTTCTTCAGGGCACTTGGTGGGTAATTAACCAGAAATAAAATTTTTGTTGTCACTTTTACTTTCCTTTGGACATTTTGTCTCTGTAAATATGTTATTCCTATGTGTCCTTGAGAATAAACATTTATCTCTGAACTCCAGCCTTCATGAACAGACTTCTCGTTCTTTGTCTCAACTATTACTATGCATTGCCGAAGTGTTATTCAGTCATACATTTAGTAGCCATATATATCTATTCAGTAAGTTATATTTCAGTTTATACTGGCTAACATGTATTTCAGTAAAGATTAATTCCATGATTTGGGTATTAGTTGTGGATAAAAATATCAACTAATTACAAAAATTAGCGGGAGTGGTGGAACGTACCTGTAGTCTCAGCTATTGAGGAGGCTGAGACAGGAGGATCGTTTGAACCCAGAGGTTGCAGTGAGCTCAGACTGTACCACTGCACTCCAGCCTGGTTGACAGAGGTAGACCCTGTCTTGAAAAAAAATCAACTAATATTCATAAGACAAATTATTACATAACTTTATCCCAGTTGGGCCTCAAGACAATCTTAGGAAATATGTACAGGAAACCTTAGAGATATTATGAATTCTTTTCCAGACAACCGCAGTATAATAAATATCACAATAAAGTGAATCATATGAACTTTTTGGTTTCCTACTTCATATAAATGTCATGTTGACACTATACTGGAGTGTGCTAAATGTACAATCACATTACATCTTAAAACAATGTATGTACTTTAATTTAAAAATACGTTATTGCTGATAAATGTTAATAATCACGTGAACCTTCAGCAAGTTGTCATTTTTGTAGTGGAGGATCTTGCCTCATCGTTGATAGCTGTGGGCTGATAAGGGTGGTGGTTGATGAAGGTTGTAGCAGCTGTGGCAATTTTTTTTTTTTTAGATGGAGTCTCACTCTGTCACCAAGCTGGAGGGCAGTGGCACAATCTGGGCTCACTGCAACCTCCGTCTCCCGGTTCAAGCAATTCTCCTGCCTCAGCCTCCTGAGTAGCTGGGATTACAGGCACTTGCCACCACGCCCGGCTCATTTTTTGTATTTTTAGTAGAGATGGGGTTTGACCACGTTGGCCAGGATGGTCTCAAACTCCAGACCTCGTTATCCGCGCACCTCAGCTTTCCAAAGTGCTGGGATGTACAGGCATGAGCCACCGCGCCATCCTGGCAATTTCTTAAAATAAGATAACAGTGAAGTTGGATGCACAGAATAATTCTTCCTTTCACAAAAGATTTCTCTGTAGCATCTGATGCTGTTTGATTGCATTTTACACACAGTATTTCTTCTTGCAAAATTAGTTAATCATCACAAACCCTGCCTCTGCTTCATCAACTAAAGTTATGAAATATTTGGAATCGCTTGTTTTTATTTCAACAGTGTTCACAGCATCTTCACTAGGAGTAGTGGTACTACTCTTGCAATTTCCACCACATCTACAGTTACTTCCTTCACTGAAGTCTTGAAATGTTTCAAACTTTTCAAAATTGATTCCAGTCCTCATGGATGGAAACCTTTCATCCATGATGGTTGCAATCAACTTCTTCCAAACCTCTGTTAATGTTGATTTTTTGACATCCTTCCATGAAACAAGAATGTTCTTAATGGCATCTAGAATGGCAATTTTTTTCCAGAAGGTTTTCTGTAGTAAAGCCTCCTATTTCCAGTGTTTGCTAGTGTGAAACAACTAGTTAAAAAGTATCACATATTTACAAAAAAGATTAGTGGATCTATCCAAACATTTGCATTGAAAACACACTTTCGTGCCTATTGTTTCTTGGTTAAAAATGGCTAGGTGGTGTAAAATAAGCGTATGCACTTTTTCACAGTTCCACCTATAACTTTTTTCATGAAATGCATGACTACACATTATTAACTGTCTCTTTATTTTATTGTCTTGAGCCATGATAGTAGATAATCAGTTTTCCTTGTAATGAGCAAAGGTACTAATCAATAATTAGCTACCTGCATACAAAGCTAGCAATCTTCAAAATTATTTCCACGTACTTGAACATTGAGACCCAGAGGCAAATACTGCATTGTGTCTACTGTTGAAAGATGCTCATAAAAACAGAACGGTGAGATAAATTTTCATTTTATTGTTCTTTAGTTATTATATTTAATATCTGTCTACCAGTTTCCAAGTTCATTGAATTGAATTATTTTAGAGTATGTACAGTATATAAATTTGGAGATAGAAAATCTATTTTAGTAAAATCTATTTTCCTGTAAATAACTGCCCTTGGTGATGACACTCCTCATTTATGTGTTATAACTCAGATATAAATAGTTTTCATAAAGTCAATCAAACCTTTTCTTCTTTAGACTAAATGGGAGAACTTTTTACAATTCAAGTACATCTGTAAAATTTAAAGAAAGAGACTAGATTATTAATTTAGTGAGAGTCACACGCAGCTTTTTACAAACTTTGTTCTTTTCCATCTTGTCATTTTAAGCATTTTGATGTCACTAAACACATATGTAAGTACAGAAATTGAAGAATAAATTTCAGGAAAATATTAAACAGTTATGTCATATCAGGAATATTTTCTTAAGGTAATATCCTTGCAAATTTTAGTTTATGGATGTTCAAATCTACTGAAAAGTTAAAAGAATTGTAAAATGGAGACTTGTAACATGGGCATTTCACCTATATTCACTAATAATTAATGTTTTATTACATTCGTATTCTATCTCTCCCTCCACACACACACACACACACAGATTTAGATATAAATATATGATTTATATATAATTTACATAGTTTTGCTTTTGCTGAGTCATTTAAAAGTAAGTTTTAGATAGTATGACACTTCATCCTCAGATAATTCAGCAATACATTCTAAAGCTAAAGTCATTCTCCTGTACAACCAGAATACCATTATCACAGTAAGAAAATGAATTTAACATATTACCATGTAACATAGAGTACATATTAAATATCCTGGATTGTCCCCAAATGTTTTTTAAAATTGTTGTGTGTGTGTATGTGTGTGTATATGTGTGAATTTGTTTGCTTGCTTTGTTATGTTTTATAATCGGGATTCAATCAACATTTCCTTATTAACAGGAGAGTTCCTGGTTCTGCATTGAACATAATACAATACCCTCTGTGCTTTGATAGCCTGTGTTTTCAAACACAGTATCATATTTATGACCAAAACAAATGGCTAAGTAAAGAGTAACACTAAGTTAATTCATTCATCTATTTAGCAAATATTTATTGAGGGCTTATTGTGTGCCATGTACTGTTCTAGGCTTGAGGATACAGTGGTGAACAATATAGAAAATCTCTTGTCTTCATGGACCTTGGGTTTGGGTGAAGATAGTTATGTAGAGACATAGCCACCTAAATACATAAAAATATATTCGGATAATAAGGACCATAAGTGAATAAAGCTGGATACTATAATAAAACATAGTTTTGCTCTCTGCTTCCAGTTAACAGGTTGAGAGTTACTTTGAGAAAGTGTTAATCATGCGAGACTGTCAAGTCACTTGAAGTGCTGGGAGAAGAGTCTTTTCAACAGAGAGAACAGTGGGCAACAAAGCCCTAAGGCATAAATGTTCTTAACAGATGTGTTAACAAAGGTACTATGTTTATATGACATAATCTTTTGGGCAGGCCTGTTAGAGATATTTCATTATCTGAAGT
The DNA here is from genome assembly GCF_037993035.2 of Macaca fascicularis. Lineage (NCBI taxonomy): Eukaryota > Metazoa > Chordata > Mammalia > Primates > Cercopithecidae > Macaca > Macaca fascicularis. The sequence continues at coordinate 53,763,154 of NC_088390.1, forward strand.
TTATATCATGATGTGGCTTCCTCCAGAGTTCCAAAAATTTTTCTGAACAATTTATTACTTCAAGGCTTAATAACCAATACACTTGAGTTTTACTTTTGTCTGTATTACTTAACTGTGGAATATTTGCCAAGTGGCATGACTGCATAGACTTAATTCTTTATACATAATTATGAATCTGGATAATTATTAAAAGAACTGTTAAAATAATAAAAGAGACCTCCACAGATTTCTTAAGAGAATAAAATGTGACAGCTCTTATAAAGTGCTTAGCAATGTGCCTGGCTGGGGTTGTCACGTGAGCCTCATACTTACCTGTATATTGTATTTACCCTTCTTAAACAAATGTTCAGTTCAACTCAGGCATTTTTTTAAAATTTTACTTTAAGTTCTGGGAATACATGTGCAGAATGTGCAGGTTTGATACATAGGTGTACCTGTGCCATGATGTTTTGCTCCACCTATCAACCCGTCATCTAGATATTAAGCTCTGCATGCATTAGGTGTTTGTCCTAATGCTCTCATTTTAGAGAATTGCAATGTTATGGCAATATTTGAAAGTATAATCCTCATTATTTCACTTGCAACTATCTTTTGAATAGAAAAAAGGGAATGATTTATTTTGTATAAACATATGGAATTTCTAAATTTATAGAAAAAGATGTTGACATTAAAGTCATAAATTCTTGTAATATTTTATGTGGAAATTCTAGGCTAAAACAATCAAACCTGGAAAAATTAGCAGTTATTTCTAGAATACTCCTTTACACTAATATTAGAAAGAAACATCTTTTGCCGACCCCACAGAAATACAAACTACCATCAGAGAATACTATAAACACCTCTATGCAAATAAACTAGAAAACCTAGAAGAAATGGATAATTTCCTGGACACTTACACTCTCCCAAGACTAAACCAGGAAGAAGTTGAATCCCTGAATAGACCAATAGCAGGCTCTGAAATTGAGGCAATAATTAATAGCCTCTCAACCAAAAAAAGTCCAGGACCAGACCGATTCACAGCTGAATTCTACCAGAGGTACAAGGAGGAGCTGGTACCATTCCTTCTGAAACTATTCCAATCAATAGAAAAAGAGGGAATCCTCCCTAACTCATTTTATGAGGCCAACATCATCCTCATACCAAAGCCTGGCAGAGACACAACAAAAAAAGAGAATTTTAGACCAATATCCCTGATGAACATCGATGCAAAAATCCTCAATAAAATACTGGCAAACCGAATCCAGCAGCACATCAAAAAGCTTATCCAACATGATCAAGTGGGCTTCATCCCTGGGATGCAAGGCTGGTTCAACATATGCAAATCAATAAACGTAATCCAGCATATAAACAGAACCAAAGACAAAAACCACATGATTATCTCAATAGATGCAGAAAAGGCCTTTGACAAAATTCAACAGCCCTTCATGCTAAAAACTCTTAATAAATTCGGTATTGATGGAACGTACCTCAAAATAATAAGAGCTATTCATGACAAACCCACAGCCAATATCATACTGAATGGGCAAAAACTGGAAACATTCCCTTTGAAAACTGGCACAAGACAGGGGGATGCCCTCTCTCACCACTCCTATTCAACATAGTGTTAGAAGTTCTGGCTAGGGCAATCAGGCAAGAGAAAGAAATCAAGGGTATTCAGTCAGGAAAAGAAGAAGTCAAATTGTCCCTGTTTGCAGATGACATGGCTGTATATTTAGAAAACTCCATTGTCTCAACCCCAAATCTCCTTAAGCTGATAAGCAAATTCGGCAAAGTCTGAGGATACAAAATCAATATGCAAATATCACAAGCATTCTTATACACCAGTAACAGACAAACAGAGAGCCAAATCATGAATGAACTCCCATTCACAATAGCTTCAAAGAGAATAAAATACCTAGGAATCCAATTTTCAAGGGATGTAAAGGACCTCTTCAAGGAGAACTACAAACCACTGCTCAGTGAAATAACAGAGGACACAAACAAATGGAAGAACATACCATGCTCATAGATAGGAAGAATCAATATCGTGAAAATGGCCATACTGCCCAAGGTAATTTATAGATTCAATGCCATCCCCATCAAGCTACCAATGAGTTTCTTCACAGAATTGGAAAAAACTGCTTTAAAGTTCATATGGAACCAAAAAGACCCCACATTGCTAAGTCAATCCTAAGTCAAAAGAACAAAGCTGGAGGCATCACGCTACCTGACTTCAAACTACACTACAAGGCTACAGTAACCAAAACAGCATGGTAGTAGTACCAAACAGAGATATACAACAATGGAACAGAACAGAGCCCTCAGAAATAATACCACACATTTACAGCCATCTGATCTTTGACAAACCTGACAAAAACATGAAATGGGGAAAGGATTCCCTATTTAATAAATGGTGCTGGGAAAATTGGCTAGCCATAAGTAGAAAGCTGAAACCGGATCCTTTCCTTACTCCTTATACGAAAATTAATTCAAGATGGATTAGAGACTTAAATGTTAGACCTGAAACCATAAAAACCCTAGAAGAAAATCTAGGTAATACCATTCAGGACATAGGCATGGGCAAGGACTTCATGTCTAAAACACCAAAAGCAACAGCAACAAAAGCCAAAATTGACAAATGGGATCTAATTAAACTAAAGAGCTTCTGCACAGCAAAAGAAACTACCATCAGAGTGAACAGGCAACCTACAGAATAGGAGAAAATTTTTGCAATCTACTCATCAGACAAAGGGCTAATATCCAGAACCTACAAAGAACTCAAACAAATTTACAAGAGAAAAACAAACAACCCCATCAAAAAGTGGGCAAAGGATATGAACAGACATTTCTCAAAAGAAGACATTCATACAGCCAACAGACTCATGAAAAGATGCTCATCATCACTGGCCATCAGAGAAATGCAAATCAAAACCACAATGAGATACCATCTCACACCAGTTAGAATGGTGATCATTAAAAAGTCAGGAAACAACAGGTGCTGGAGAGGATGTGGAGAAATAGGAACACTTTTACACTGTTGGTGGGACTGTAAACTAGTTCATCCATTGTGGAAAACAGTATGGAGATTCCTCAAGGATCTAGAACTAGAAATACCATATGACCCAGCCATCCCATTACTGGGTATCCCAAAGGATTATAAATCATGCTGCTATAAAGACACATGCACACGTATGTTTATTGCGGCACTATTCACAATAGCAAAGACTTGGAATCAACCCAAATGTCCATCAGTGACAGACTGGATTAAGAAAATGTGGCACATATACACCATGGAATACTATGCAGCCATAAAAAAAGATGAGTTTGTGTCCTTTGTAGGGACATGGATGCAGCTGGAAACCATCATTCTCAGCAAACTATCGCAAGAACAGAAAACCAAACACCGCATGTTCTCACTCATAGGTGGGAATTGAACAATGAGATCACTTGGACACGGGAAGGGGAACATCATATACCGGGGCCTATTGTGGGGAGGGGGGAGCGGGGAGGGATGGTATTAAGAGTTATACCTGATGTAAATGATGAGGTGATGGGTGCTGACGAGTTGATGGGTGCAGCACAGCAACATGGCACTTGTATACATATGTAACAAACCTGCACGTTGTGCACATGTACCCTAGAACTTAAAGTACAATAAGAAAAAAAAAGAAAAGAAAGAAACATCTTTCACTTAAAGAGATTTTAGAGTTATCTGGGATGGAATCACCTGAATGGAATTGCTCAAACATAAAAGTATTAATAGTAATAGTGTGTGAGAGTAAAAAGTGGCCTGGCTTTTAGTCTTAATTCCACCATATTCCTCACTGGCTGACCCTGGAGTTCAGCTGATGTCCAGTGTGACACTGACAAGTCATCTACCTCTCTTAATGTGTTTTGTCATTGGTCAAACATCAAGGTTAATCTAGAGAAGATCACAGGTGAACGGTCCAAGTGCCAAATCCAGTTGGGATATGTGCTTGTTATGGCTGTGTGTTTTTGAAGTTTTAAAAGCAAGCAACTTAAAATTGGCACATTTCACATGAAAATGTGAATATCTGCCTGGTCTTGAAAAATGGAACGAACTAACAAATTCAGGTCTGCATTTCTATTCACCAACAACTTGTTCGAACTAAGTAGCTGCTCTCTTTTCTAAGATAGGGACTGTGCACTCCAGTTCTCATCACTCACAATACATACGCAATGCACTTTCTACTCCCACCCCACTGGAGCCAATTATGTTACCTGCCTGGCCCTACCAGAATCTGAAATTGGACCCTAATCTAAAGGATTTCTCAGGATTTTTTTTTCAATTATGATACACAGATTTTGTGAACGTGAATGGAAAGTGTACTAACCTTTGTGTGGTTGAAAGATCAGACTATCAAGCCATGAGAAAGAGGATTCTCATTTTGGATCTATGATTTTAGTAAGAGCCAACAACATATATTGAGTATATTGTCTAGAGCTAGAAACCTTGTTAAGCGTTTTACATGCAACATCTCATCTGGTTTACAAATTAACATCCTTGTGTTTTTGACCTGAAGAATCAGGCTTTGAGAGGTAAATAACTTGCCAAGGTCATACCAGATTGTAAGAGTGCAGTTAGCACTAGGATTCTGGTGTCTCTCAGTTTACTACAGAAATTGGGCTCCTCATCAATATGATGTAGTTTTGCCCATATGCTGCACGTGAAACCTTGGAAAACTTTATCTCTGCAATTCTATTTTTTCACTTTTAGTTGGGTTTAACATTATTTATCACACAGGTTGTTTGTGATGATTAAATGAAAATACATGGAAATATCTAGATACAGAAATTGGTATATAATAGGGACTCAACAAATATCTGTACCTAGGCACATACATAGTATTCATGTTATATAGAGCTTCTTTGGATGGCAAAGCAGCTAATTACTACCTAAAAATTGCTTTATGTTTCCACTGCCATTATACCAAATAATTATTTACAGACATTAGAAAGATAGCATCAGGGGATCTGTCTAGAATAGAATGAATATAGACATTGCTATCAAGTGTTCACTGTGAGGAAGCAGTTGTTTTGAATAGGGACCAGGTGGACAAACAGCATGCATAAATCTGCCATTGAACCGCAGACTTTATCAACTCAAAATTAGAGTCTGGAAAGAGGTACGATACAGTATGATTCACCTAGTGTATGATAAGGCGTAAACGCTATGGCACCAGCCAAAGCAAACAAACAAATCTGTGAATATTGCAGATGAAATGGTTGTCACGTTATACTGAGATTTATCCTGTGTTCAGCCCATGCAAATGGTTAAAGTCACAGTTTATTCCTAACTCTTCTGCAAAGAAACATGTACAGAAATGTCTGCTGCTGAAGCAGGCTCTATAAACCAAGTGTGAGATGCAAAGGCCTAAAGGGACATTTACTAATTTAATAAAAAGGTTATATTAAACCTTTATATTATTATTAATATAAATATATAAGCCTTATATATTAATAAATATATATATAATTTTTGAAAGACTTCTTCCCCATTATAAAAGTCTATAATAATAATTTAATTTGCTTTGTTTTTGTTTTGTCTTAAGACACAAAATAATATATTTCTACTTTAAGAATAATATTAATTACTCAATAGGCACAACCAATATAATGTATACTTTAGTTCAGGGGTTGGCAAATTATGCCCTGCTGGTCAAATCCTTCCTATTGCCTTGTTTCATAAATATATTGGGACACACACAGCTCTTTTTTTTTTTTTTTTAAATTTTCTACAGCTTCTTTCATTCTATTATGCAGTTGAGTAGTTGCCACAGAGACCATATGCATCTTTCTTCTTTGGCCCGTTACATGAAATGTTTATATAGCCTTTCATTTGGTTCAGTAACAGTCTTTTCTTTTTAATATCACTTCTTCACCTTCTTATTGGAAAAAGAGAGAATTCTAGAAGTTACTTGAAGAGAAAACCTTCATGATCAATAGAGAAAGGAGAGATATTCATGGACAAAGAGGGAGAGAAATAAATAATCTAGACACCACCTTCTTCTCAGAATTGTATGGCCTTTAAAAATCGTTTGCAGGAAACCTACTGTTTAAAATCAACCTGGAGATGAATTTAGTCTTAGAAACCTACTGTTTCTTAGAAATTTTAGAAACCTACTGTTTCTTAGAAACTTTAGAAACCTACTGTTTACAATCAATGTGCAGATGAAATTAGTAGAAATAATGAAAAGAGGACATCTCTGAAGAGGATATCGGGATTGGGGTCAGTCTGTTTAACTTTCAGACAAACACAGTTCAATTGGTTCAACTGACCAACAAGCAGAAGTACAGGCTGAAAAATAACAGTGTTATAATGCTAGCATAGATTAGACAAAATTAAGGCAAAGGCTTATCCAGTTTTCCAAGATCAAACATCCCTGCCTCAACTCTACTGTTATGTATGATTTTAACAAGGATAGATTAGTTGTTTGTTTGCTTTTAATGCAAGCAATACTCGGAGTTATTTTAAACCTATTCACAAAAAGATAATTTTATTGAACGTTATTAGTTCCTCTCTACCAAAATCCCATGGAGGGAACTGATAAATCTGAAGACTGAAAATAATCTAGAGACTAAGCCACTATAAGCTCCTGCCTTCAGCCAAGAGACCATCATGCATGTTCTTGCATTATGCCATGACATTTTGCTTTGTCCAGAGTATTTGGCAATGCCACCACTCCTTCTTTTTTTCTTTTCTATCTCTTTTTTTTGGTGGAGTTTTGCTCTTGTTGCTCAGGCTGGAGTGCAATGGCGTGATCTCAGCTCACTGCAAGCTCCACCTCCCAGGTTCAAGCGATTCTACTGACTCAGCCTCCCGAGTAGCTGGAATTACAGATGCCCGCTACCACACCCGGCTAATTTTTTGTATTTTTAGTAGAGGCGGAGTTTCGCCATGTTGGCCAGGCTAGTCTTGAACTCCTGACCTCAAGTGATCTGCCCACCTTGGCCTCCCAAAGTGCTGGGATTACAGGCGTGAGCCATCGAGCCCAGCCTCCTTCTTGTTTTCAATATTGAACATCTAAACTGGACCTAAGCTATTTTTGTTTACAAAAATTTTAAAAGTTTATATCAAGAAACTGAAGTTTAATCTTAATAGAAGGGTTCTTGAAAAAAAAAAAAAAGAAAAAAAAGGAGAAGAAAAGCTTAAGATCGAGGGTCAGTAGATGTGGGCCCGCTGGCCAAATTTAAGCACTACCTTGTTCTAAAAGTCTTACAAACCATAAATGACTTTTAAATAATTCGGAAAAAATTAAGAAACACAATAATATTTCATGACACATTAACATTTTATATATTCCAATTTCAGACTCCATAAATAAAATTTTATTGGAACAGAGTTATACCCATTTATTTAGGTATCTGTGGCTGTTTTTGAGCAACCATACTGGAGTTGAGTAGATGTGGCAGAACTGTATGGACCACAATTCTGAAAACATTTATTATCTGGTCTTTTATAGAAAGCAGTTGCTAACCTTTGGCATACAGCTTTATCTCATTTATGGTAAATCTTTCAGGTCTAGCATATCTAAAACAACTTCAATGGTTATTTTATGTTTTTATTTTTGCTCAGTGTCGTTTACTTCTTAGGGAGCATGCACTAGAGAACATTATTTTTTCAGGAACTACATTTAAAAATCTATTTTCAATTATTTAGCAAACATGCATTCATTCAGAAAACTTTTGTGGAATACTTAAACTAAACTACTTATACTAGCAATAAAATCCAGTGACCCTGAGTTACTAAAACCACACAATTGTGTATATTTGTATATATTTTTCTTTACCTGTGTTGCCAAACATGGTGCCTGACAAGTGTTAAGTGCTTAATAAATGTTTATGTGACTAAATAACCATGTGGCTTCTATTCCAGAAAAACACATAGTCCAGTAAAAGAGACAAACTGGTAAAAAACACACTTGCCCTATGGACTATGAAAAAGATGTAAATGACTGCTCTACGATAACAGAGGATGGAGATTTCACAAAAGTGGCAGATGAGAGGAATCTTACAGAGCAACTTATATATATGGACCCTCTAATTCTTAGCACTATGTAGGAGATGATATAATAACTAGCTTGGCATTAGTCAAAGTGCTGGGATGTCGAAACTAGAAAGACTTAACAGGAAAGAAGACTGGAAACCATATACGGGAGCAAAGAAATTGACTGTCAGTAATAGGTGATTTGTGTTGGTGAGGAGATTGTGGCAAGCAAAGACTCATCAGGCCTACTGGACTTGGGATGTTCCAAGTAAGAAATCTAGCAGCAGCAAAGCAAGTGACAGGGTATCAGCAAAGGAGCCTGAATTCCTGAAACAGGTCTCCCCCATCCAGCCAATAAACCAGAACTTGGCGTCTGGCAATGATGATGAAGTGAGAGATGGCAGTGTAAGCAGGCAGGAGATATCTGGGAAAGTCAGGGGACATAATCAGCAAGTGCAGGGAGCATGATAATGAGGACTTCTGGGGCAGATAAGCCTGGAATCAGGGAGACAGGCAGCTGGAAGGTAGAAAGACTCAGAAAAGTTCATCCACAGGAAATGAGGTTCTTGTCATCAGATTGTGAGTCAGGCAGTATTTTAGCCCCTGAAAGACTCAGGAGATTAAGACACCATATCCAACTAAGAGGAATGTGTCATTTATTGTAAGTAGATTACCAAGGTAAGGAATTATACTAATTATGCTCTCTCTCTCTCTCTGTCTCTCTCTCTCTGTCTCTCACACACACACACACACACACATATATATATACACACACACACAGATACACAACTTAGATGTTGGAACTAAAGCAGTTGGCAGGTGTTTGTCCAATGAATCAAGGCAAATGCACGATTAGAGGCATATTATAAGCCATTATTATATAGCTGAGGGGCAAAAGAAGTCCGAGTGCTGCAGGAGAAAATCTGATGTGACACTAATTTATGAGTTATTGCCCAGTCTTTGAATGCGCTTGATCATGAATAGTGTAGATTCCTACCACTGGGCTTAGACCACATTTAAAATGCAAGTGCTTTGATTGAGAAGACTGGTAGAAAATTGACACAAAAAACCAAGGCAGATTTCAGAACATACAAACCAAAAGAAGAAAACAACATTCAATAAATATTGACAAACACTGAATCACAGCAAAAGCCTGTATCAGATCACAAAGTAGAATCTGTGCAGCGTGATGTGGTGATCAGTCAACACCACTATGAGCTGGTTTACCAAATGAAGCTTTGCCATAATTACTTATTTCTCTTTCAAATTATTTAGTAAATTGACAAATACTAGTAAAAGAGACACGATATCTTTGAAATTTGAAAAGAAATCCTTGTAATAAATAATGAAAGGGTGGCTAATGGTTCAGTTAGGTGCTTTTGTGCCCAGTGAAAATAATTTACTGAAAGTTAAAAGGCAAAAGAAAATGGATATTCAAAACAGTGTTTCAGAGGTTTTCCCTGGATCTTCTCAAGTTTCAACAAGTTTACCAATAACCTGGATAAAGAACTAGAACATATGGATATTTATGATTTTAATAAACTCAAAAGCTGAATGAGAATGTTGACATGAAAAAAGAAAGGGTTAAGATAAAAATAATAACAATATATGGTATTGAATAATGGGCTCGAATCAAGCTCAAAAGAAAATGATTCTCAACATTAGTGTATGTGGAAAAGATTCGGGACTTTTAGGCAACCATAAGTTTAATACAAGTTGATAATACGATGTGGCAGCTCAAAAATTTAATACAGTTTTAGCCTGTAGAGATAAGAATGTGGGGTCCTTATTACTGAAGGCAATAAGCTCACTGTAGTGCTAGGCATCTTAGTCTAAGAAGAAACGACTCAAAACTAGAGCTGTGTATAACAGAGCAATAAGAGGAGGGAATAGTTTTAAAACATGCATATGGAATATAAGTTGTTCATACGCCTGGTGTTCCGCCCTTCATGGAATACCTCTTTCCCGATTCCACATGTTAATGGGACTATCAATTATACAGTCTCGCACCCATGATCACAAGTTATTCCTCATTGATTTATTCACTTTTACTCTTGGATACTAAAAGAGATAAGACCTATTTTTTTCCCCTTTGGATTTCACTAAAGGTATTGTTCGGTGAGTGTTAGACAGCAGGCTTCTCCTTTTTGGTAGCAAATGTGCTCGAGAAAGTAGACAGGAATGTTTAAGCAACACACTGCTTCCCTCCTGACATTTGTTTCATGAAGTCAGCTAGATCTACTTTGAACTTCAGATCTTTGGATTTCAGATCTACTTTGTAATCTAATTATTTGGCTAACTTATGTGAGTCAGTATGTTTTGAGTTGTTTTACCATCACCTGTTTTGAAAGCTTTGCCAAAATATACCATCCTTTCATGATGAATTTTGAGAAAAGAAGGTAGGAATAAGAAGGGGTATAGAAAAGAAGCTCACGTGTCTTGAAGTAGCTTGAATCGACACAAGTTCAGCACTATCTTTCTTTTCCTTAATTGAAAGGATTTACTTGATATTGATGGTGATATCAAAGAAGAGGTATTTATCTTTGCATAATTGACATAAATCTTGATCTTTTCAGTTTTTTTCAGGGTCCACTTCATGATGTTTTACTAGGATAGAAATATCTAATTGTTTCCAATTCTGAGAGATAATATCCTCCATTTGGTAAGGGTTGGATGATCTTTATTCTTAAGCTATTTAAAATGGGTTAATATAGCTGGCACTTTAAAATGTCCTGGCTCATATACATAATAGATCATATGAGAAGTCATGCAAGAAGTGATAAGAGGTTCACAAAGATAAAACAATTATTTTATACATATGTGTGAAGGGTTGAGGTCTTGATGAGAGAATGGATTTGTATTGTGCAGCTATTGATGGCAAGGTAAGAGCCAGAGGATTCCAGTTTCTCTTAAAGAGGATTTCAACAAAACATATAAAACTTCCAACAATTAAACCTAACCTTGAATTATTTATAATAATAGTGATAATTATAGCAGTTTGGATACATGCTATAAAATAAATCATTTATCTACTAGATGACTCTAAGCTTTTAAAGTCTTTAAGAAAATAGAAGGTTGAAACAGGCAAGTGAAGCATCATTAGAAATTTGGAAGCATTCACTTGGGCAGGACATTGTAATCTAAGAAACTTACACAAAAGGGAACTCTGGTTCTGGTTTTATTTCTTCCATTTCTTCAATGGGTGACTTTGAACAAGACATTGAACACTTACAAGGCTTATATGTCTCATGTTTAATGTTTATCTAAATTTTAATTCTAACTTTGTAATTATTCCTCTATGTTTATCAACAGTGAATAAAATTTGGTTAGGTGGAGAGTAGATGGTAGTACAAGAGATACAAGCAACACGAAAGATGACAGAGTTAGGAGTGACCATGCAGTGAGAGGAAGTAAACTGCAACTAGATTTCTGACTGGAGAGAAAATTTTGCAGGAAGTTGAACAATATCATATGGCTAGAATTCTAAAGATATGCCAAGTCAAGCAGACAAATTGATTCTCAAGGTGGCTAGTAATAGGAATCCAGCAAGTATTTTTGAACAAATGAATGACAATATGAAAGTTAAGTTTAAACAAAAGGTAGGTTCAGAGAGCCCAAGTAGGAAACTATGCCAGCAGGTTCACTGAGGTAATAAGACATTTTCCCACAGTAGTGGAAATATAAAAGATGAATGGGAACTTTTTTTAAGTTAACAGAAGGTGGTGGCTAAACATATAGATAATGATAATCAATTTCCACATTACCTGGGAGAAACGGTATTATTAACAGAAATAGTAAAGTTGGAAGGGGTGGCTACTTTTCCCCTGTTAATGTTAAGCATGGATATTCACAAGTAGAATATGATATAATTAAAGAACATCCAAATAGAAATGCCCAGGAGTGAGTTAGAGCTGAAATACTAGATGCAGCACAATCTTAACAGAGAAAGCCTGGAAGTCTTGAGAATAAAAATAATAGAAATCTTTGCACTCTGTGGAAGTGAAGAATTGAATAGAGGGAAAGAAACAATCCAGGCATCTCTGTTAGGTTCTTGAAATCAAATTTTCTCAATATAGGAGAGAAGAAGCAAGAAAAAAATGTAGTGGGGAGAGGAGCGTTTGCTGAGCCATGTTTCCTGTTTATTTTCAAACTATATACTAGTCAAATAGCTCAATCAAAAACCATTACCATGAAAGCTGTAAGATCCTAAAACATCTTGAGAAACTCTAAACTGCCTGAGGAAAGCAAGCTATGATTCTCATAGGAGAAAGTATAGTTTCAGAGGCAGAAGTAGGGAAAGGTGTCAAACTTCAAGAACATAAAGAAAAATTGAGAACGAGTTTCTTCTGTTACTTTCTGATTTAAGAAAATAATTCTGTGAAAGCTAGAATGATCCAGCCCTGCTATATTTTAAATGCACCAAATGTAGAGCACTGGTGCTAGCTTTAACTGAGAACCTCCTCTGAGATGCAAAGATTTTTCCTTTCATTCAGCTTCTTAAAAAAAATAAATACATAAATAAATAAAGTAGTCCCTCCACTACCAGCTTGAATCCTGCTCACAACATTGCTATCAAAATTCACCTAAACTGGAGACATGCAAATGAGAACACAAGACAGGTGAAAATTTTATCTGAGACTGGGTAACATTTATGTAAGACACTTATAACCAACACTTATCTTTCATCTTTTGGATAATAGCCAATCTAACAAGTGTAAGGTGATATCTCATTGTGATTTTAATGTGCATTTCTCTAATTATTAGAGATGTTGAGCATTTTTCTCATATATCTATTGGTCGTTTGTATGTGTTCTTCTGAGAAATGTCTATTCAAGTACTTTGTCCATTTTTGTTAAAGAGGATCACTTGTTTTCTTGTTATTGAGCAGTATGTGACTTGTATATTTTAGATATTAGCTCCTTTTCTGGTGTATGTTTTTGCAAATATTTTCTCCAATCTACATGTTGCCTCTTCACGCTATTATTCCCTTTATGGTACAAAAGCTTTCTAGTTTGATATAATTCGTTGTCTAATTTTGCTTTTGTTGCCTGTGCTTTTGGAGTCATAACACCACCAATTTCTGAAATATAGCAAACCCTTTTCTTGTTGGCAATTATTCAAAGCCCATTTGCTTCCAAACAAATTGCTGAATCCATAAGGGGAAACAAAGCATGGCTTTTAATTCAAATAAAGTGAAACATTTTTATAAAATATAAAAAACTCTTAAATATTCTAAGTGTTATAAACACTTGTATTTAAACAAGTCTTATAAACTAACCTACATAATATTAGGTGGAAACTAACAGAAGGGGTGATATCAACTCATGACTGGAAACAAGCGGTGTTTCTAAATTGGAGGGAGTAACTCAACTATTAGTCAATATTCTATAGTTGATAGTTTTAGTGTTAGGAGTATTGACTTAAACTCGTTTTTTATTTTATTTTTTATTTTTTTAAAATTAATTTATTATTATTATACTTTAAGTTGTAGGGTACATGTGCATAACGTGCAGGTTTGTTACATATGTATACTTGTGCCATGTTGGTGTGCTGCACCCATTAACTCATCATTTACATCAGGTATAACTCCCAATGCAATCCCTCCCCCCTCCCCCCTCCCCATAATAGGCCCCTGTGTGTGATGTTCCCCTTAAACCTTAAACCAAAGCATCTCCTTATAGTTCCAATGAAAATTAGTGACATCATACTAAAACGTGAAATGCATGAAGTCAGAAAATCCTATTTTTATTGACTAGATTTATTAATAGTAAATACAATTTTACTATTTTTTAAATTTTTGTTTACTTTGTGTAAAAATAAAATATTTATAGAATGAATGCATGAATTAAAAACTGAATAATAAGGAGAACGAAATTCTGTGGTAGCTATAATTAGCCTCAAATTCAGGAATATCATATACTGCATTTGCTAATTAATTAGCTAGCTAAAGTAGACTATAAAAATTCTGATTATTGACTTCACACTTTATTTCAAATAATTTAAAGATAACATCAACAAATATAGTGTCTGTACATTTATTCTGGAGAATTAGCTGAGCAAATTTCAGTATTAGTTTTGCGAAACTCACTCACCAGAAGAATAAAAACTTGAAAATAAGACCTATGCTTTCTTTTATCTTCGTACTATTAAGAAACTTGAATATCTCTTAGATTTTTTTTTTCTTTTAACTAGGTAATAAAATTAAACATACAGTCAAACATATTATTTGTCAAATACATGATATTTTTTAAAAATTAGCACTCTCTCTGTAAAATTAAATGTTTATTCTTTCTTATTATTTTTTCACCATCTCTGCAGTCTTCTCTCTCTTGCTTTTCCTTTGTTCTCTTGAATTTCCCCCATTTCTTTTTTTCTCTAACTCTCCTGTATAAAATTCTAAAATAGATTCTCTTTGCAATTTCCAGTTTTCTTTATCAAAGTTACAGGGAAGGAATATAAGCTCACGTCCAGAATTTTTCATCAGCTTCCCCAAAGAAAAGAAAATGTATTATTTGTGAGTGATTTTGGTATACAGTAGCAAAATGACTTTTCTTCAAGTTTTCTCTCTTTAGAAGCCTCTAGAAGAATCAACTTATCCATAAACATTTTAGAGAACAAGGATTAGATTTGTTACCTGTAAATTATTCCCCTTAGAGCCCAGTTGAATCTCGGCTGAATAACTGCTGATTGTCGTTTAACAGCTTCCCTGGCCAGTTGGTTCAGCTGCCTTACTATTTGTGTAGTAATAATTTTTCCCTTAGATTTATCCACTTCTGTTTTACCTGAAACCCAGAATAGCCTGGTCTTCTAAGAAAGAAGGCACATATTCTGAAGTTCAAAATAAGATTCCTGAACAGTAACTTTTTCAGACTTAATTTTATGAATTTAGATGCATCAGTTGTTTCAACTTCCAACAGTCAGGGTCTTCCTAGCATCAATCTCTAGACACATGAGTAAAATGACTCCAGCTCCCAGCTTTTCAGTTCTTCCAACAAATGCCAGTTGGGAAGAAAACAACTTTCCCACCATCTTTGGTCTGAATTCTTTACACACAGAATCAGTAACTAAATTAATGGTAATTTCACCATTGTAAATGTTGAGGCAAGTTCTACACAGCATAGTAAATGAACCACTAAATTTTTAACAATTTTACTCATCTTTTCTATGGACAAATGTATGGGTTTAAAAAAATGTGATTGTGTGCTATTTTTATATTATTGATTTCTTCTATTAGTTTTTCCTGTCCTCTACTTAGGATTTAATTTTCTCTTTTTTTTTCTGTTTTTTAAAATGTAAAAATAAGTATTTTTTTCTTTTCTAACATAGGCACTTAAAGCAATAAATTTCCCTCCAGGTACTACCTTAACTGTACTCCACAGATTCTAATATGTTGTGCTTTAACATCCATTTAGTTCAAAATATTTTCTGGTTTTAGGGTAAAGTGTTTAGAAAAATGCTTAATTGATTACTTAGTTTGCCACTGATATTCAAGTCACATGGACCTTTTTCTCTACATGCTTTAGCCATTATTGAGTGATATTTTTTAATGTTTGAACAGATTTGCCTTTTTCTCTGTTTTTTGTTTTTTGTTTTCAGAGAAAAAAATGCATTAAAAGCTTTTTAGGTGCATACACACTTCAGATTATTATTTCTTCTTAATAGACCATTTACCATTTGGAAAAGACCTTCTTTCTCATTAGTAAAATACTCATCTTGAATATTTTTCTGATGTTAATATACTCTTTCTGACTTTATTAGGACTACATTCATTCTTCAATTATAGAACACAATCTAGTAATGTTTCCTTTATTACCTATGCTGTATATTTTTAGTGGGGGAATTTCTATTACACACATGTTGGAAAATATTATTCCTTCCTCCATGATTGTATTCATTTTTAAATACTCTGAATGTTTAATTTCTCTATGCTAAATATTGAACAATTTCCTTTTTATATCTTTCAAACCACCGATTTTCTTAAGTAATACCTAACTGCTTGTTTATACTCTTCTAATTTTTATTTAAATGTATTTAAGTGACTATATATATATATATATATATATATGTATACACTGCAACCTCTGCCTTCTGGGTTCAAGTGATTCTCCTGCCTCAGCCTCCCAAGTAGCTGGGACTATAGGCATGTGCCACCTTGCCCAGCTAATTTTTGTATTTTTAGTAGAGACGGGGTTTCACCGTGTTGGCCAGGATGGTCTCGATCTCTTGACCTTGTGATCTGCCCACCTCAGCCTCCCAAAGTGCTGGGATTACCAGTATATATATACACACACACACACACACACACACACATATATATGTATATATTTAGAAAAACAAATGTGTCAGTATATATATACACACATATATATGTATATTTTTATATATGTATATATTTATATATACATATATGTATATTTATATATACTGACACATTTCTTTTTCTAAATAAGCCTATTTTTGGTCATAGTCTTGGGTGTTGATGTTTTGTAGTTTATCTGTTTACTTATTTTATTAATGATTTCTTTTATATGTGTTATCTATCTCAAATGCTTGGGAACAATAATACTCTTCATTGTGTTATCTATTGAGTCTACCTCTTGAAGTATTTCCATAGTGTATCATGATTTTTCATGTGGAATATGTTTTAGTAGAGTTTTTTCCACACTTTAAAATTCCAAATTCCAATGCCGTTTAAGTGATTTTTTTTTTTCAGAACTACGGTGTATTTACTTCCAATAAGACTCCAGCTACAACACCAAACAATAAGCAATATTTACAATACTTACTTTTGGAATACTCACACTATGTAGGAGGTGTATTTTCTAGATCAACTTTATTGAGGTATAATTTGTAAACAATAAACTAAAACTATTTTAATGTATTTTAAAGGTATGGTTAAATGAGTTTTACCAATGTATTTAACCATGCAACCAACACCAGAATCAAGATATAGGGTATTCTGTAATCCAACAAGTTTTCTTATTCCATTTTGTATTTAGTTTTCCCAAACTATTCAATACCAATGTATGTTTTTATAATTATAATTTAAATTTACCTTACCGAGAGTTTCAAATAAATAGGGATAGAATTTGAAATAAAAAATGCACAATACTTTTGTGGCTAACTTATTTTGCTCAGTATAATGGTTTGAGAGTCGTCTATGCTGTTGTTATCAGTAGTTTGTAGTTTATATTCCTCATCAGTATTGCATTTAATAACTATATTTCAATTTGATTATTCATTCACCCATTGATAGGCATTGGCATTGTTTCACTTTGGGGCTACATTAAATAAAGCTTCTATGAAGGTTGTTATTCACGTCGTTTATATATATATATATATACACACACACACCACACACACACACACATACAGATAAGCTTTCATTTATCTTGGATAAATACCTAGGATTGAAAATTCTAGGCTATATGGTAACTATCTTTAACTGTTTTTTGTTGCCAGGATGGAGTGCAGTAGTGCGATCTCGTCTCACTGCAACCTCTGCCTCCTGGGTTCAAGCAATTCTACTGCCTCAGCCTCCCAAGTAGCTGGGACTATAGGCATGCACCACCCTGCCCAGCTAATTTTTGTATTTTTAGTAGAGACGGGGTTTCACCATGTTGGCCAGGACAGTCTCAATCTCTTGACCTCGTGATCTGCCCACTTCGGCCTCCCAAAGTGCTGGGATTACCAGCCTAAGCCACAGCCTCTAGCCTTTAACTCTTTTTCTAAGAAACTGCTAAACTGTTTTTCCAATATAGTTGTGTCATTTTACTTTACCAATAGAAATGTCTGTGACTTCTACTTGTTCTACATCTTCAGTAACGCTCAGCACTGGTGGTCATTTTAATTTTAGCCATCTCAACGGCTGTACAGCAGTATTGTGTTATGAAAAATTTTTAAAAGAAGGTAACATCTACATACAGTAGAGTCCACTCTTAATGTTCAGTTCTGTGAGTTTTGATAAACACATGTAGTCCTTTCACCAGCACAATCAAGATACAGAGTAGTTTTATTCCCCCCAAAATTTACCTGTGATCTTTTTAAAGATCATACTATTGCTCCCACCTCCTACCCCTACAACAACTGATCTATTTTCTGCCTCTGTAGTTTTGTCTTTTCCAAAACATGATATAAATAGGGTTATATATTAGGTTGTATTTCTAGTTTGGCTTCTTTTTCATAGCATAATACAATTGAGATTTAGTGACAGTATTGCACTTGTGTTGCACATATGAGGTTTTGGCAATTATGAATGCATTATGTGCTTATTTATTACCCATTGAATTCTCAGGCTCACCAACTCACTCATGTTAAAGTTACACCATTGATCAGGAAGGAGTGAGACCTTGAAACGTGAAATAGAGTCGTCTGGTTGGACGCAGGCAAAGCAGAGATTCTCAACCCATTGAGCCCCTCTTGCCAATGGAAACAGTATTCTCCACTATGCGTGAGGAGACTTAAAAATCTGTTCCTAAGTAGCACATTACCAACGTCTTTAAATTACATTATATAGATATTGTTTTTCAAATTAACACAATGAGAGGGTATACAAAGATTCTTCATGGTTGGCCATGGTCTCTTGTTAAACTCTAATTCTAGATTGGAAAATCCAAAATAGAAAGGTGTTAAGACCACTGTATAATTGGAAATACTCTGAAATGTGTCACATTTGAGCAGTTTAAGCATTATTCTCTATATTGGTTTTTTTTATAGATTACTGGCATAGCATTTGGGAAAGGAATCATAGCTTTTAGGTAGTAAAAGGGTCATGACGGCTAAAATTCCTCTTATTACTGTCTCATCACATACTCCAACCACATAATTTTCTTGACTAGTTGTTCTGTTTTGTGCTAAATCACTAAATCTAGGGCACCGTTGTCTCAGGTGTGCAGCTGCAGTTCATTTATCTGGGTCTGCTGCAGTAGAATACATAATAATATTCCTTTCTGTTTTCTTCTTGCCCCTTCTTCAATGAAGACCCTAAAGAGAATCTCTAGATTTCCAAAACAAAGTTTCTTTTTATTTAATATTCTTTAGATAACTGGAGAAAATGCAAAGAGAATAGCAATCAGGCTCAAGAGATCAATATTTAAAATTTAGCTTTACCCCCACTTTGGGCAACAAACAAAGTTTCAACAAAGTTTTTAAATAAATATTATAGTAGCTGGCATACACTGCTATTTTATATAGTAAATTGTATACCATATATACCAATATCTAGCCCAAACTCTGACACTTAGTAAATGCTGATAGATGACTTATTATCAAAACTATGCCCCCTGAGAAAAAATGAGATATAAATCTGGGTTTGCCTATGTATATTTTGTTCTTTGACACAATCATTCATATTTGAAGTTATCATTTATTTTTATGATAAAAAATTAGCCGTTATTATTTATCAGACTGTATATGGGTTTACCATTGTGGACAAAATGCTGTGACTATCCCTGAGATGTTCATTCTAAAATAAACTAGTGGGGAATCTACAGAGCATGTATGTTCACAATACTGTAGGGCAGCTTAACATTTATTATAACAATTAACATTTATTCAGTGCACTTTCTTGCCTGACATACTTGATTTGAAGAAGAGTTATGTGAATAGGGGCAAAAGTATGTTAGCAGAGGTGATTCTGACATGTGATTTCAAGCATCTTACAGTCCTTCATCTTTAGTGTGGGTGTGCCTTTTCATTTCAGGTATAGGCTTTGCCAAAGAAGGTAAAGCAACTAAATCATGTGTGATACATATTAGGATTTCAAAATATATTCTACCAAAGAATTAATTACTCTAGAGAAATAAAATATACTTTCTTTAGTTTCAAGTCAGCTCAGAAAAAACCTCAACTTTTATCAAAATGCAATAGAGGGGAGAAGGTAAAGCAATCTTTGAAATTATATAGAGGGTGGTTGTTTAGGGAGATTTAGTGCATTAGTAGGAAAATTGAGCATTCTTAAGTGAAAGACAGTAAAGGCCTAATACACTGAGAAATGAGGTAAAAAGATCAACGTCAGAGTATTCAAGTTAAAATGCCCAAGATCCACTGGGAGCCTAAGAACCATGTCTGCTATAGCCTATCAGTCAAAACACACCTGTGTTACCTGTGTTTATTCTGTGCTGGAAGATATATTAGTTAAGAATGAATTAAAGGTTAGTATATGCAAGTATTTCTTTACAGAAATACTAAATGAATTTCAAATTTGAGAAAGCCTACACAGCAACAGTAGATATTAATATCAAATTCATAAATTAATGCATTTTAGCAAATATAGTTAAGATATCATATTCTAAAAAGGAGTTTTTTAAAAACCATATGATATTACTATGCCAGTAAAATCTTGATGTTCCTCCAAAACAACGTTTAGGCTTATTGTTCCAAGTGGTCAGTACTCTGGGAAAACTAAGAGGAAAATTTAATTTTGAGGAATTTCATGCAGATATCTTTTCCAGTATTTTATCTTCCCTCCTTACCAGTGAATCCACGTTGCAGCAAACATTTCTTTACATCTTTCTGTAGTTACATATTTTTCTATAGTTGTATTGGGAAAATAAAATTCTTTTTCTGAATCTGGGAATCTATATGTAAGGTCACCAAACATGAGGAATTTAAGACAAGCATCATGATTATCTATGGTGAACTTCCTTGAAAATTTACACTTCTTGAAATATAAGAAAATTACTTAAAATAAAATGTATTTCTTTGAAATACATTTCTAGATTTCTTGGGAAAAGAATTGATTAATAAAATATTGATAAAATGGTAGGCAAGGGACTAAGGTTAGAATGGAACAGCTCAATTTATAAACTTATTAGAGGTGGAACCATGGGGAACTTGCTTCAGCTCTCTGGGTCTCAGTTTTCTCATTTGTAGAATGAAAGTGATAATAGTACTTATACCATAGAATTGTTATCAGAAATAAATGAGTTAATAACTATAAAGCACTTAAAAGAGTGCTTCACACATAGTGAACTTTGCATTTATTTGTGTTAAATAAAAACAAAGATTCCAATATTAGAAAATTAAAAATAGGATGGAGATCATCTTAGTATGTTTAGAGATTATGATACCACAGAGCACTGGCTCAACAATACATGATCTATGATGAAATATCATTATGGAATCTCTCAGTATTAATAGCCAGATAAGTCTTCTAATTACCCCCAGCTAATTAAACTGATGAGAGAAAATAAGAAAAAGAAGTGACTCAACAAAGTGAGATACAAGGACTAAATTGCCCAAGACTGATCCCTGTAGCTTGGACTCCTGGGAAGCAAGTTTGTATCCTGCAGAGCAGAGTATTTTAGGAAACGAGACCCACTCAATGGAAAGCAGATACATCAAAGCACATAAGGCAGTCAATCCTGGTAGGATGCTGAGGTTGTGGGGCTAGAAGCTACATTATGAAGCCACATCATGTAGCCACTTTGCGTGTCCTAGAGCTTTGATGGTGCCAGGGAAAGGACTGGTGTTCCGAGTGAGGGCAAGAGGATGCAGTTTTGCTACATCGCACTGCTGTAACACGAGACTTGTGGTCAAGCTACTGATTATGCTGAATAGGGTGGGGCTTGTGTTTTCCTAATCAAGCATATTAAATGCTTCACAATTCAAGAGCCAATGTTCCTGTCCAAAACTCTGACATTTCTTCTTGCTCAATTCCTCTGTGCTATCTGAGAACGAAAGAGGCTGTGGAGGAATCGTGCATCAGCTATAGCTCTAGTGACTGAATTTTCACCTCCTATGGTTGCTATCGGATGATTTGCCCTCATTTGTTTGACAGAAGTCTTAAGCAAAACTTAAGCTTGGTCCACCGTCTTCTTTCACAGTTTCAAAAGTATTGATGAAACGTGTGGGATACAATCTTTCTCACAGTGGTGAGGTAGCAGCATTTTAGGCTACAACCCATGTTCATGCTACACTAACAGCTCAGAGTGCCACTGTGCTACATACAGAGAAACAACATTCCTTAGAAGGTGGACTTAGTGAGCTGGACCACAGAATCTGAAGAGTTTTATAGCCCATAGTGAATGATTAGAATTGAAGGGAAAAAAGGATGAAAAGTACAATAGAAGGAAGAGAAGGAAGGAGGAAAATAAGAAGGAAGAAAAATGAAGGAAGCCAATTGGTGTCCTGAGCATAGGAGAGACGTTTGATTAAAATGAGACTGTGAGGCCAGGCGCAGTGGTCCAAGCCTGTAATCCGAACACTTTGGAAGGCCAAAGCAGGTGAATCACTTGAGCTCAGGAGTTCAAGACCAGCGTGAGAAACATGACGAAACCCCATCTCTACAAAAAATACAAAAATTAGCCCGGCATGGTGCCCCATGCCTGTAGTCTCAGCTACTCAGGAGGCAGAGGTGAGACAATCACTTGAACCTGGGGAGGCTGAAGCTGCAGTGAGCCATGATCATGCCATTGCACTACAGCCTGGGTGACAGAGAGAGACCCCGTCTCACAAAAATAAATAAATAAAAAAGAACTGTTAATGGAATTATATCCCTGGTACCCTTGCAACTTTGGTCTTTACCATAACTGGTATAAATGTAAGGCACTGCAGTACAAACGACTGCAGAAATTTCTTGAGAATGAAGTTCTGATCCATCTACTCTGTAAGAGCTTATCTAATCATTTATTCATTCAAGAAATAATTTTGAAACACTTAAAATGTTCTTGATGCTCTTCTAGGTACTGGTGAATGAAACAAAATAAAAAAGTCCTCCCTTATATAATCTGCATTTTAGTGAGAATATGCAAATAATGTTTATGTTTATATGTATATGTATATGTGGTGTACTCACTTATCAACTGTGCAATATCAGATGATAATTAATAAACAGAATGAAAAGAAAGTTGGATAAGGGATAGAGAGTGTCATGATATTTTAACTTCAGATAATGTTATCTGAGGAGTCCCCTCTGAAAAATGTGAATGTTGAGCAAAGATCTGTAAGAAGAGTGGGGATTAATTATTTGCTACAAGGGGGAGAGTGACCTAGGTAGGGAAAACAGGTACAAAGACCCTGACATGAAAGTCAAAGCTGCAATGAATGCAAAGCAAAAAAAGCAAAGTGGGGGCAGGAGAATGTTGGGAGGTGGGGAATTTAGCTAGAAGCTCAGTAATGGAGGACCCTATGTGCCATGGAGAGGGATTTTCAACAGAGAATTCATGTGACGGTAATCTTTTTTTTTTTTTTTTTAATTTCAACTTTTATTTCAGATTCAGGAGTACATGTGCAGGTTTGTTACACAGCGTATAGCCTGATGCTGAGGTTTGGGGTACCTACCCATGATCCCATCACCCAGGTAGTGAGCCTAGTACCCAACAGGTAGTTTTTTAGTCCATGCCTTCCTTTCTTCTTTCCCCTCAAGTAATCCTCAGGGTCTAGTGTTTGCATCTTTATGTCTATGTGTACTCAATGTTTACCTCCCATTTATAGGTAGAAACACATGGTATTTGGTTTTCTGTTCCTGACTGTGATCTTAATAAACTGCATTTTTTTTTCGAGACAGAGTCTTGCTCTGTTGCCCAGGCTTGAGTGCAGTGGTGCAATCTCGGCTCACTGCAACCTCTGCCTCCTGGGTTCAAGTGATTCTCCTGCCTCAGCCTCCTGAGTAGCTGGGATTACAGACTCCCACCACTGCCACCAGATAATTTTTGTATTTTTAGTAGAAACGGGGTTTCACCATCTTGGCCAGGCTGGTCTCAAACTCCTGACCTCGTGATCCACCTGCCTCGGCCCCCCAAAGTGCTGGGATTATAGGTGTAAGTCACTGCGCCTGGCCTGAACTGCATTTTTAAAGGAGGACTAAGTCTGTAGAAAGAACAGACAGAATGAGACTTGAAATAGTCCTGATGTTGATGGCCTCAACCACAAGGAGGAGCACTGAAGACTGTGAGCAGTAGTTGATTCTGATTATGTTTCTAAGGCACAGTTTATAGAATTTGTTGCTAGATTGACAGGTCATGCAAAAATGTTTGTAAATACTGAGAGTTTAGGATACTTTCCTGTCACATTTTCATAAATGAGATTGGCATTTAATCTTCAAAGTGAAGATACAAATTAATTATGTTTAATATGATACTACATACGAGATCATCTGTGGTAAGAGTGCTTAGTCCAAGTTTTAGAAATTCCGTAGAATGTTAACATAGTACAATACAAAAATGCACATAACTTGACAAGAGGAATAAGAAAAGGAAAAACACGACGTATTCCTTCACACCTCTCAACATGCTAAAATCTCATTTTTAAAAGAAATGTAGAAAAGGAAATAGATTTGAAATTAATAAGTCTTAGGGAAAATTGGATTTTTAATAACATTACTGTTTTGATGATAAATAGGTAAACCAATTCAAGGAGGATGGATCCTTATGACTTGGAATGAGCAACCGTCTTAGAAAAACCTTTTAAGTTTGGATTTTTTACAGTGAATAATTGTGCCTTGAAAACTGAAGAAATTGGCTCTCCTATCCTTTGATGACAGACAGACCACTGCAATAGGCTGGGCTGATTTATCAATTTTCAGCAAATGTCTTTCAGGTACATAAAAGTGAATACATGCTGAGATCCCCCTTCTTTTGTGGGAAGACTGAACTAAATATGGTCAGCTCTGAAAATTCATAGATTGATAACCTTACAGTCAATCGAGCAGAATGTGGTCAAAAAATGATCCAATAATGAAATGCTAATGTTCACCCACAGATACTACTTTCTGAAGGATTCATCTAGAAGTAGATGGGGACCTGTTCTCTGAGTGAGGATGTGTTCTCTTACCCGGGCGAAACATATAGTTTTGAACGTGTCTATATGATATCAGTGGCCAACATACAGAGCTAAGACAAAATGTCTGCACAGGAGGAGTAAATAATTCATCACAATTCAACATGAGAAGTGTGCGGACTGTAGTAGTCTTTAGGGCTGTTTACGTATTTCATACAAAGCTGTTCACCATTTAGTCACCTCGTAGGGCTTGAATTTTTTCATTTCCTTTAAAGTTAGCAGAGGTCATTTGAGTTACTTCATTAAAAGAAATGTGAATGAAAATGATTTTGGTCACTTCCGGGTAGGGGCTCTAAGAAAGAGATCATGATCCACCATTCCCCTTTCTTCCTGCCACAGTGACTGTGTAGGCACAGTTCCTGTTGTAGCCTCCATCACCTGGGATCCTGAGTGGCTAATGAGGAGCAGAGCCCCCTTGCCAACCTCCACTGGCTGTGTCATGTCAGCAGAGTTCACAGGTATTGTTTCAGAGCTGCCACAAAAGTAGAAATGGTGTCATGAGATATTAGAACACAATGGCCAAACTAAAGATTTCAAAAAAGAGTCCTGGAGTTTGAGAGCTCGGAGCTGAGCCTGAACAAGTTAGTAGGAGTAAGGTGAATGGAAAGTTCTTATAGTATAAAACCAGCTGTACAGAAAAGAGAGAGAATGATGTGTTAGGAAAACTGTGCAGCATGGTTCATCACGACTGGAGATCAATAAAGTGTCCATAAGCAATATTGGAAAAGTATGTAACAATCAATTCAGAGTGGACCTTTTTGACAGGCTTATTTATAGTTATTTACTTTTGTAGAGATGATTTAAGTTTTTATTAAGTGCTTGAAGCATACAAAAACATCTAAAGCATAATATGATAAATACTATGTAACTGACAAACAGCTTAAAAATAAATTGAAAATATACTTAAAGCTCCCGGTATGTAAAATTATTAATTCACCTTCTTTTCATCACCACAGGTAATCATTATCCCAAATATTACTCTATGAGCAATGTAATCCTAAACAATATATATTATTATTTTATTTACTTGTAGATGATATATATCATACTGTATTGTATTATTTTTGAAATTATTCTACTTTTAAAATTAGTCTGTATTCTGAATAAGCATAAGATGCTCATTTAAAATGCTGTATAAAAATGTGGTATATATCCACTCTGGAATACTATTCAGCCTTACAAAAGATGGAAACCCTGTCACTTGCAACTACATGGATGAACCTTGAAGATATTATGCTAAGTGACAAATACTACATGATCTTATTTATATGTGGAATCTAAAAACATCAAGTCATTGACACAGAGTGTGGAATAGTGATTACCAGAGGATGGGGAGGTGGAAGGGATTGGGGTGAAGTTGGTCTAAGCATACAAAATTTCACTTAGCCAGGCAGAAATAAGTTCAAGAGATGTATTGTACAACGTAGTGACTATAGTTAAAAACAATGTATTGTACACTTGAAAACTGCTACCAGAGTAGATTTTAAGTGTATGCACCACAAATGTATGAGATAATGCATATTAATTAGCTTGCTATAGACATTCTGCAATGTATACATATTTTAAAACAACATGTACACCATAAATATATATAATTTTCATTTGTCACTAAGAAATAAAAATGAAATACTGTATAGTACTCCATTATTTGAATACAATAATTTTTCTCTTTATTGTCCCAGAATATGGCATTTAGATCATACACTATTACAAACTCTGGTACACCAAACATTTTGTAAGTATCTCCTACACACATGCAAGAGATTATCTAGAATGTATACCTGCACGTGAAATCACTGATTCTAAGGGTGTGCAAATCTTGAATTTAACTAGATACTACTAAATGAAGAGAAGAATTTAGACTTATCCCAGAAGCCAAAGGAAACTCTTGATATTTAAGCAAGGCCATCAACATGATCAGATTTTGTTTTAGAAATTTGTAGCAGAATATGCAGACTTAATTAGGCTTGAGCAAAAATTTATGAAGATGTGAACTAAGGCAAGGTTCAAAGCAGTAGAAAAAAATAGGAAAATCGCAAGACATTAGGTAGCTAAATGAGGAAGAGAGAAATAGTACATTCGGTTTTTATTAGCAGGCCCATACTCTGTTCCTGCTCCTGTTTCTGAGTTTCTTCATGCACTTAGGTAAATTATTATTTATCTTTCTTCACATATTTTTTTTAGTTAAAGGCAGAGAGCTATTTTGTTTGGCCAACCCACTGCACGTAAGACATCTTTTTAGGGTATTTGTGAAAGCATATTATAATGTTGGAGTTACTCTTTTAAAGTCAGATCCTCTCCCTCTCCCTCTCCCTCTCCCTCTCCCTCTCCCTCTCCTTCTTCTTCTTCTTCTTCTTCCTATTATTAGTGAGACAGGGTCTAATTCTGTCACCCAGGCTGGAATACAGCAGCACAATCTTGGCTCACTGCAACCTCCACATCCCCAGGCTTAAGTGGTCCTCCCACCTCAGCCTCCCAAGTAGCTGGAATTACAGGTACACACCACCGCACCTGGCTATTTTTTTTTTGGCGGGGGGGATTTTTAATAGAGACAGGGGTTCACCATGTTGCCCAGGCTGGTCTCCAGTTTCTAAGCTCAACAGACTCGCCTGCTCTGGGATTACAGGCATGAGCCCTAAACTTAAATCTATGTGTGACCTCTCCTTCCTCTGTTTCTTTTTCTATTTAACAGAGATAATAATAATATTCACATCATTGGATTGTCATTAATATTAATATAATATTTAGAGAACATATAGAAGTTACTGACAAGGATTAGCTATTGTTATTATTTTAATTCCTGAATCAAACCTGAAAGTAGATGATAGCATCCCCTAGTAAGAATACTGAGATCTAGAAAATTTGATTAAACTACCCAGAAGTTCAACTAGAAATCAGGAGATTTAGGATTTGAAAATGATGTTGTTTCCACTAAGGCACATTCCCCATAGCTTTTTCCCTATTTATCAGGTCCCTATTCCATTTTTTTTTCCCCCACAGGAATCAAGTAGATTGATTACACTGGACAATTTTTCTTTAAGTTTAATGGATTGCTCTTATTTTCCTCTTTGCTCCACCATTGCTCTATAGTTTGATTAATTAATTATTCCTCCAAATATAATTTATACTTTTTTCACTTTTGAGAAGGCAATTTAGATTTTATAGCTTTTATATGAAGTTCTTAGGATAAAGTCTGATTTGCGTGGATTTTCAAACTTTAACCCTTACCTCCTGCCAGATGAAGGAAAAACAATGTTATTGTTTACCATTGCGTAAATGGGAGAGTTAGAGGGCATAGAAGTTGTGCACTAATACAAACTTATACTCTGTAACAATCAATTTGAATATGAAAATATAGAATGTGCTTAGTTAGCAAAAGATTTACAAAGAAAAACATACATGTTTTTGGTTATGCTAACAAGATAGTAAAGTTAATCGTGCCAGTGACTCAGAAAAATGGGTAGAAATAAGGATTAATTGAACACTTTTACTGATGAGCAAAAAAGCCCAAAATATATACCCATATATTTATGATTTTTTTTTTCTGTCTAATGTACGTTAGGGGATCTCCAGTAATTTTATTTGCAACTGTTTACTTTAAAAATTTAAAAATTTGTGGTAAAACACATGGTAGGTTACTTCATGTGGGTGCAGCTTTCAAGTTAAAGGATGTCTTTATGTTAGCTAATATTGGCGGCAATACTGGGCAATATCTGGAGACATTTTGATTGTCACAGTTATAAGAGATTGCTACTGGCATCCAGTGGGTAGAGACCAAAGATGCTGCTAAACATCGTAGAATAGACATGAAACTCCTCCCAGCAAAGAATTACCATGCCAATGTTTCAATGATGTGGAGATTAAGCAAACCTGTCCTGTATTTATGGCAGGTCGAAGTTTCATATCACCCTAACTTTTGATCACAAAGCTGTTTATTGTGGAATTATCTTGAATTTTTGGCCTTTCAATGTCAGCCTGATCCCAAAGCAGAACACATTAACAGGACAATTTTAGGATGCCAGGTGTTAAAATCATACTGTTTAAAAATAGCAATAATAAACAGGGGTACTGCTACTCAGTTACAATCAGAACATTGATAAATACTCATTGCTCATAATGTCCCATTGGCATTAAAGCATGATATGATAAATGATCACATAGTTAATTACTTCGCTACAGCTTCAACATTTAAATATATAGTTTTGGAAGCAATTAATCCAAAGTGGATTCGTGTTTAGGCAGGCTTGTGATAAATAAAATGTCAACAATGGCATAGAAATCTAGCTGCTCTCAGCATAGGTAGTTTATCCTACACATGAATATACTGTGCTCTTTACATTTCTCATTTTTGTCATTGTCACCAACATTATAAAGAACAATGAGAATTGTTTAGACAAAAAATAAATCTACCTTGTTTTCCCTAACCCACCTAACTGAAATTGATTTCTCTTGTATTTCCAAAGTAATGTTTTTATGACTCCATATCAAAGAAGCTAATACCTGGATCATGATATGTATGTCTACATCATACGTATCATGAAGTATATCTCATTTATTCCTCACCATTTCTCACTGCATTATTGCATTTGATCTGTCCTCCCTCCAACACATTGTCCACATCATCAGTTATCATAAATACAAACTCAGAGCTCTCAGCATGTTAGTCACATATGTTAAAACTACAAATTTCATCCCCTTGTCAATAGAATAAATATTTAGTGAGGCACACAAAATTATTTTCTTTTGGGTAACAAACTAACTATCCAGCTTTATCCCTAAATAGTTTCCTTCCCTCTCCTTTACCTTTTAAATTGATTTAAGAGTTTTCATTTTTGGACAAATCAGCCTATTATTTTTTCATATACATACTATTTTCTCTCGATGGCTTTTTTGCATTCGCTCTCTAAGTAATTTACTTTTCAAGGCCCAGCTCCAATAACATCTTCTTTGGGTATCCTGCCTCTACTTCACACTGTGGCTACATCCTGTTCCCTTTTGTTTCATAAGTTCATAGCCATTTTGTTACTTGTCGTTAGTCTTCTTCATTTTTCTCTGTTTCTGTAGTCTATGGTTTTCTATGTTTGGGGATCAGTTAATAAATACTTCTAAGTCATTTATTTCATCTTTTTCCATGATTAACTTTCATCAAAGCATCTACCATTTGGGAAAAAACAATGTCACACTATTTGTTGTTGTGACATTCCTGTGGTCATCAAAAGATAAAGGATTCAAGTAACACAGGACAGTTTATACTCCTACTGGTCCCCGGCTCACCAACTGGGTACTATAGGATAGAAATAATATCCTATCATAAAGTCACAATTTTAATTTGTGGAGGAGACAGTCACATTTTTTCTTCTCAGTATATGTTGTACAATAATGTTGATGAATTAACATTGCATTTGATGAATTTTCAGCTAATTGTAAGGGGTATTATAAAAACAATTTTGAATGGAAGGTGGTTATTATTACTTCAAAAGTGTTTCAGAAAGCATTAACATTAAGTGCATATTGATAGAAAGGGCATATGCATTTTAGTCACTTAATATATTTCTAATACCAAGTAGAAGTGGCATAAAATAAGCTATCAATATTGAATAAATGCTCTAGCAACATAAATTATAAATTTTAAGTGACTGGCATAAAATATGCATAAAACATGGTGCTTATTAGTAGTCTTACACAGTTTCTTTTCTAAGAAACCATTAATACTGTGATGACCTTAGGTATACAGTAATAAGCTTTAGAGAGAGCCATCCATTAAGCCATTCTAAATTTAACTAACATAGAGTAAATTCCATAATTAGAGATGTTCCTGCACACACAAACTTGGCCTGAAGAAAAATTTAGGTGAAAAAATATTCTGTGAAATAGAGGGGAACCTCAACGTAATGTAGGAAAACCCTTTAGTTTCTTATGCTCTGTCTCCTGATTTATCACTATCATTTGCTCAATATCTAAAGTTAATGAAATAATCTATACAACAAACCCCCAAGTCACAGGTTTACCTACATAACAAATCTGCACAGGTAGCCCTGAACTTAAAATTAAAGTTAAAATAAAATAACTAAACTTTTCTCCTTTTTCTTTTCCTTTTTTCCTATTCTGGTCTATACAAAATGATTTTTTTCACTGATGTCACAGAGGAAATTCTCTGAGAATTACAGTTAACCAGACATAAGTTTAGAATTCCAGCTCCCCCAAATCCTGCTAGGGGTGTGATCCCAGTAAATTACAAAACCTTATTAAAACCCAGTATCCCTAGCTATAAAATGGGAATACAACAGAAACTGCACCATGGGATTGCCATAAGCATGGAATGGAATGTGCCTAGAATTCCCTTATGACAGTCATGGTTCAATAAACAAATGAGTGTTATTGTCTTGCTTTCTCTTCCTTCTTGTTTTTTGAAGTTTAGACTCAAGGCAAGTAGTATTTTCAAACTAAGCACAATTTTATGGTTGATGTTTTCTCTGTTATAACAAGTTGAGATGAATTTATAATTCTAGTATTTTATTTATATGTAAGATGCAGATTGTTTAAGCAATATTACTTAATAACTACTCTGTAGAGTAGTTATTAACTACTCTAGCACTGTCTAATATATTAGCTACTAGGCACAGGTGGTAACTGAGCATACAAAATGCAGGTAGTCTAAATTGAGACGTGCTGTGAGTGCACAAGACGCATCAGATTTTAAAGACTTATGAAAAATATAAAATATCTCATTTCTTAATTACATGATAAAATGATTTGTATATATTGAGTTAAATAAAATATATTATTAAAATTAATTTAGTCAGCATCACTTACCTGTTTAAGTCATGCTTTCTAGAAAACAAAAACTGCATATGTGTCTTGTATTACATTTCTTTTGGGCTGCTTTAGGAAACTGTGATGTAACAATACTCTCTGAAAGATAGATTAGAAGATATAACGCCATTATACCTTTGGTTGGAAGGGATCTAAAAGCTCATCCACTCCAACGACCCATTTTTTAGTAACAGGAAGTTAAATATAAAGACTTAATTAGATTTAGATTCATTGTTTTCCTTTGGCGTGAGTACATAGTCTGTGTATCCTCATAGTAACTTATGTCAGGAGATGTGTAATGTTTACTGTTTCACTTGGCTTAATGTAAAAATGAGCAAAGGGTTCAGGTTTGGGCTGCCTGATTTTTTCATTGAAAATGCCCTAACATCTCTACGTTTACTAATGTTTACCTTCTGGCTCAATCAGAATCCAGCCAAAAAACTGAGCCACTCTATCTATTGTGGTAGTAAAGGATTTATTAGGATGTGACCTGTATAAATGAGGGAGGAACCAGAAAGGCAAAATCTGGAGGGATGGTGGCAGGACTAAAACAACAGCCAGTAACTAGTCACCTGGAAATGCTATGGCAAGGATACCACAGAAGTCAAGAGTGGCTAGACGATGAGGTTAAATAAAAAGAGGGCTTAGGGAAAGGTCACAGAGTATCTGAGAACCCAATGCCTTTGTGTCCGGAATTGGTTCCTTCCGGTGGGTTTTTGGTCTCACTGACTTCAAGAATGAAGCTGCTGACCCTCGCAGTGAGTGTTACAGTTCTTACAGATGATGTGCCTGGAGTTTGTTTCTTCAGACGTTCGGATGTGTCCAGTGTTTCTTCCTTCTGGTGGGTTCGTGCTCTTGCTGACTTCAGGAGTGAAGCCACAGACCTTCCCAGTGAGTGTTACAGCTCATAGAGGTAGTACAGACCCAAAGAGTGAGGAGCAGCAAGATTTATTGTGAAGAGCGAAAGAATAAAGCTTCCACAGCATGGAAGAGGACCCAAGCAGGTTGCCACTGCTGGCTCCAGTAGCCAGCTTTTATTCCCTTAACTGGCCCCACCCACATCCTGCTGACTGGTCCATTTTACAGAGCACTGATTGGTCCGTTTTACAGAGTGCCAATTGGTCTGTTTTTACAGAGTGCTGATTGGTGTGTTTACAAAACTTTAGCTAGACACAGAGTGCTGATTGGTGCATTTACAATCCTTTACCTAGACAGAAAAGTTCTCCAAGTCCCCACCTGACCCAGGAAGTCCAGATGGCTTCACCTCTCAATCCCCCCCCTCCAAACAGGACACCCCAACTGCTGTCGGGAACTGGCCGATGACCACTCCAGCTACTTCCTGCTGGGTAGGGGCGAAGAAGGGGCCCTGCAGTTGTAGTGTCCTCCAGAGGGGAACTCCTTAGGCCAGTGAAAGGGCCAGTGGGTTGGTCCAGGGGTCCTCTGTAGAAGTTGTTTGTTTAGCTCATTTGAGGTTTCATTTGTAAGACCATCTGTAGCTTGACAGCCTCATTTCTAGAGGAAACAAATTTGACAAGGAGGTTAAAAATACAGGGCCTGAAGGCCAGTAATAGCAAGATGTCTGCCACAGGACCTAGAAAGGGGAGAAGCCATGTTGCCCAACTCCAGAGGTTGGTATAAGAGTTTGAAAGGCATTGTCTGATTTCAGAAGACTTCTCCTATAAATGCTGGGTGGCATCTCGTACTATCCCTGATTGGTTAGTGTAAAAACAACACTCTTCCCCTAAGAAGCTGCAGAGTCCTCCTTTCTCAGCAGTGAGGAGGTCTAGGCCTCGGTGGTTTTGGAGAGTCACTGCTGCCAAAGAGTCTATTTGGGATTGTAGTTACTATCCTTACTGGATAGATTTTGTTATTTCTTGCAAACTGTCTGAGAAATCCTTTGAGAGTGTGTGGTAGTAGGATAATGAAGTACATAAACTGGTTATTCCAGTTCCTGTAGTAGTGGCCATTTCTAACCCTATAAGCAGGGGTATTAGTTGTATGACTGTGCTGATGGACTTGAGCTTTGAGGGGCACTGATAGGGTCTGATTTCCATAAGATTAGAAGTTAGGATAATATAGGTTACACTGTTAACTTTTAGCAAACTTTACTTTTGTTGAAAACCTTGTCAGTTTGGGATTTCAATTATTCTTTGCTATTAGTAAGACCTCGTTTAGTCCATATTAACTTAAAATTGGTATAGATGGCTCCTTCCTGATTCTGTAGGTACTTTAAGGTTTGGCTGAGTGCAAACAGCTTGCATGTTTGAGCAGACCAATTATTAGGCAATTTTCCTAACTCTGCTTCTTTAAGAGTTTCCTTATCACTTACTGAACACCCATTGTGTCTTTTCCCTTAATCACCCAGCGGGAACCATCTATCATCCTGTCCTAAAGGGAGTTCCTCTTATATCTGGTCGGTCCTTCAGATTTAGATCCCCTCTTAGGAAACCTGCTGGGTTAAGGATTTTTGATAGGAAGGCTACGGGTTGTCAGTGGCCTCAGTGCTTTTGGGCTATGCCCTTGTTTACACTGACAACAAGGTGGTATTGAAGTGTTATAGGGTTACAGAGAAGACCTTCAATTATCAATTATAGGTTTTAAATTTACCCTGGCTGTTAAAGGAATAGGGTATACTACTTTTTCTTTACTACTTCTCTCGCTTTCTCTCTCTTTGACTCCTTTGTCTCTTCCTCTCTTTCCTTCTCTCTTTGACTTTTTGCCTCGTCCACTCAGTCTCTTTCTTTGACTTTCTGCCTCTCTCTCTCTTCCTCTCTGTCTCCTTCTCTTTGACTTCCTATCTCTCTCTCTGTCTGTCTCTTTTTGACTTTCTGTCTGTCTCTTCCTCTCTTTCCTTCTGTCTTTGACTTCCTCTCTTTCTCTCTGCTGGTCTTTCCCTGCCTCTGCCAGCCACTTATGCTGCTGTTCTCCCCTCTCCTTCCCCTTTTTGATGGCTTCAGCAGTATAAGGCTTCTACCTCCTTGGGTTTTTGCACTGAGTGCAATAACTCCATTATTTCCTTGTGGTATTTAATGGGGATTTCCCCAGAGGTTAGGAACTCCCTTTCTTTCCATGGAAATGAAGGATTAGATAAGCATACTTGCTATCTGTATATATGTTTATTCTTTTTCCCTTTCCCAGTTCTAAGGCTCAGGTAAATGCCACTAGTTCTGCTAACTGGGTGCTGGTCCCTGGGGGAAGAGACTTACTTTTAAGTACGGTTACATCACTAACTATGGCATAACCTGCCCTTCATATCCCATTCTCCACAAATGAACTTCCATCAGTATATAGGTTAAGGTCAGGATTAGCTAAGCAGACTTCTAACAGATCATCTCAGGTGGCGTAAGTCTGGACTATAATTTGTTGGCCGTCATGCTCCATTGGTTCCCCATCCTCTGGGAGAAAAGTGGCAGGGTTGAGGGCCATGCACGTACGTATTTGAAGCACTGTTCCCACAAGGAGTAGCGCCTGGTATCTAAATAGGTGGTTATCTGATAGCCATAAACTTCCTCTGGCACCTAGTAAGCCATTTACATCATGAGTAGTCCAGACAGTGAGATCCTTTCCTTGTATTATTTTGATAACCTCTGACACTAACATGGCCACCGCCGCAACTACTCTTAAACAGTGAGGCCAGCCTTTTGCTACTCCATCAATTTCCTTACTTAGGTATGCCACTGGTTGTGGGGTTGTCTCACGAGTCTGAGGGACTCCAAGAGCTATCCCTGCTCTCTCTGTGATGTATAAAGAGAAGTTTTGTCCTGTAGGAAGGCTTAAAGCTGGAGCTTGTACTAGGCCCTGCTTTAAGGTTTTGAAGGCTGTTTCTGCCCCTGGTTCCCATTCTACTAGATGAGTATTTGCTCTCTGAGTCTCCTTGATTAGAGTACATAGGGGCCTGGCTATCTTGCTGTATCTGGGGATCCATAGTTGGCAAAAGCCGGTGATTCCAAGGAACCCCCGCAACTATTTTAATGTCTTAGGGTGAGGATAAGCCAGTATAGGCTGTATTTGTTTCTTGCTGAAGGCCCTGGTCCCTCTGACTAAGAATAAGCCTAGGTATTTAACCTGCTGTAAGCAAAGCTGGGCCTTTGACCTAGACACCTTGTACCCTTGATTAGTTAGAAAGTTCAAGAGATCTAGAGTGGCCTGCTGGCTGAGGCGTCCAAACTGGTAGCCAAAAGTAAATCACCCACATACTGAAGGAACAGAGTGCCTGGACTTGAGAAGTGGCCTAGATCTTGGGCCAGTGCCTGACCAAACAGATGAGGGCTATCCCTAAACCCTTGGGGCAAGACGGTCCACATAAGTTGGGACATGCGGTCTGTGGGATCCTCAAAAGCAAAGAGAAACAGAGTCAGAGTGCAGTAAAATACAGAAGAAGGCATCCTTGAGGTCCAGAACAGTGAACCATTCTGCTTCCTCTGGTATTTGAGAGAGCAGGGTATAGGGGTTGGGTACAACTGGATATAGAGGAATTACTGTCTCATTGATGAGTCTAAGATCTTGCACTAGTCTCCACTGACCATTCGTTTTTTGTACTCCTAGAATTGGGTTGTTGCAGGGACTGCTGCATTTCCTTACTAAGCCTTGAGCTTTTAAATGTTTAATAATATCCATAATCCTTTATGAATGTCAGGCCTTAAGGGATATTGCCTTTGATAAGGAAAAGTGGTAGGGTGTTTTAGTCTGATTTGGACTGGGTGGGCATTTTTGCCCTTCCAAATTGTCCTTCCAATGCCCAGACTTCAGGGCTGATTCCCTCCTCAAGTAGGGGACAAGAAATGGGTAACTTGTTCCCCATATTCACGTAGATAATAGCTCCAGCTTTGGCTAATATGTCCCTCCCTAATAAGGGTGTGGGTCTTTCAGGCATGACAAGAAGCGCATGTGAAAAGAGCAAAGTCTCCCAATTACAACTGAGGAGGTGGGAGAAATACCTGGTTACAGGCTGCCCCAGATGCCTCGGATGTTAATGGACCTTGAGGACAGTTGTCCAGGACAAGAGATTAACAGTAAGAA
Source organism: Macaca fascicularis (assembly GCF_037993035.2). NCBI lineage: Eukaryota > Metazoa > Chordata > Mammalia > Primates > Cercopithecidae > Macaca > Macaca fascicularis. The sequence continues at coordinate 53,799,752 of NC_088390.1, forward strand.
GGCCGTGTCAGTGTGCAGGAGGAAGTCAATTTCCTGGCCCTCAACGATTAAACGTACCTGGGGCTCAGTGAGGGTGATGACATGAGCTGGCGCTTGTCCCGGGCACCCTCAGTCCTGTTGTTGGATCATCTGGTTGGGGGCTTCTGGCCCAGAGAACCTTTGTCCTCTGGGGCAGCGTGCCTTCCACATTGCCTTGGCATAGTGGACATGGGTGAGGGGGCAGCTTGTTTCTCGTTGGACAATCTTTTTAAAAGTGTCCTTGTAAGCCACACTGATAACAAACCCTACCGGGTGATTGGCCTGCTCCATTTCTGTCCTCTGGACCACCGATGTTTGTCTGTCTGAGGGCCCTGACTAAGGTTGCAGCCTTTCTCTGGTCTCGCTTTTCCCATTGGGCCTGTTCTTCTTGGTCCCTTATAGAACACCGAAGTTTCTAGGTTTAAAAATGCCTCCAGATTTTGTTCAGGGCCAAAGGCTTGCTTTTGAAGCCTTCTCCTGATATCTGCGGCTGATTGGGTAATAAACTTATCTATTAGAATCAATTCACCCTCTAGCGAGTCGGGTGACAGGGGAATGTATTTTCTTAAGGCCTCCCATAACAGCTCAAGGAAGGCAGAAGGATTTTCTTCCTTTACCTGAGTTATGGTGGACATCATTGAATAATTCATGGGCTTTTTCCTAATTCTCCTTAGTCCTTCTAGAACACAGGTCAACAGATGTTTACAACTCCAGTCCCCATGATCTGAGTTGAGGTCCCAGTGGGGATCCATACTGGGGATGGCTTGCTGGCCGGTAGGGAATTTGTTCCTTTCTTTGGCTGTCATTCTATCATTTACTTGACTAAGATACCAGCTATCTCCAAACTCTTGGGCTGCAGCTAAAGCTGCATTCTTTTCATTAAAGGCCAGGGTTTGATCTACCAATAGCATGACATCTCTCCAAGTGAGATTGAAGGTTTGCCCTAGACCCTGTAGGACATCTATGTACCTATTGGGATCATCTGAAAACTTCCCCAGGTCTGCCTTGATCTGCTTTTAATCAGAGAGGGAGAAGGGGACATGTACCTGGGTTGGGCCAAATTCTCCTCCCCCACAGCTTGAAGGGGACATAACCGATAGCCCAGGGTTTTTTTTGTTTGTTTTTTGTTTTTTTTTGGTCTTTTGGAGATTTCTTTGCTTATTTCCTTCTGGGCAGGGGAGATTAGAGGAGGTTTATCATTAATAGGAAGGGGAGCCATAGGGGAGCTAGGATATGGGGGTAAGCTGAAAGGTCCTCCTGTGGGATGTAAATTACAAGCTTTGCATAGTTGTGCATTCTCCTTCAATGAAAAGAAAGCTTGGACATAAGGTATTTCACTCCATTTGCCTTCCCTCTTACAGAAAACGTCAAGGGGCAGAATAGTATTGTAATTTATACTTCCCTCAGGTGACCATTTTTCCCCATCAGAGAGAGAATATTGGGGCCAGGCCATAGTGCAGAAAAAATGAGCCACCTATTTTTCAGGGTATGCAGGTCAAATTGGTCCCAGTGGCTTAGGATGCATTTCAAGGGTGAGACTGTTGATGCCTGAGTGTTTCCCAGCTGAAAGACAAAACCACCCGTGGTTTTGATTTGTTTTGTTTCTCCCCCTGCCCAAGAACCCGCAACGATACCTGGACCCTGCTGATCGGAATAGTTGCACTCACTGACACAGCAAAAGAAACACTCCATGCCCAAGAACCCGCAATGGTCCCTGGACCCTATTGATCAGAATAGTTGCGCTCACTGGCACAGCAGCAGAAAAACCCCCTGCCCAAGAACCTGCAACGGTCCTTGGACCCTGTTGATCAGAATAGTTGTGCTCACTGACACAGCAGCAGAAACACTAGTTTTCCCCCAGACCACAAGGAGGACCGAGAAAGGTCAGATTTAGTGGCCCTTACCAACACATTCTCAAAAACCTGTTAGAGTCCTAAGTGTTCTCCTGTTAGTATTGGGACTTTACCCCTGTCCTATAAAGATGTTATGCCCCAAAAATGAAGTGGAGGCCATATCCTGAGGGAGGGAAGGGATCTCCAGGGTTGGAAGAGTGACACCTTTTGTCTTCACTTATAGGAAGGATACAATTTCTGAGGCTCCCCATATCCTAGCTTCAGGAATAGTTTTTGTTATGCCTGCTTGTCTGAGGAGGAATCCTAAAATTCCAGATATTCCCCCTTTGACAGGGCTTTGGGCAAAAATTATGTCTTTCTGACTGGTGAGCCCGGGTGCCTAAAGAAGGTAACAGAGTCCTGAAGTTTATACTAGAAATCATTCTTAGAAGAGAAACTAAAAAGTACCAGAGACAGGGAGTGGTTTTTAGAAGCAGGACCAGCCTCGGAGAAGAGAGGCAAGAGAAAGTTTGTCTGACAAGCATTAGGACCCAGGAGGCAAGGGTCAGGATAGATAGGATAGATGGGCGAGTCTCATTTGGGCGACATGACTTTGAGAGGTCCGCTCATGGCCGCAGGGTCAACCAACTTGTTGTAGGGACCCCAGAGCTGAATGGCGTTCCTGTCGACCCTCGGCTCAGCCCAGAAGTACAGGAAAAGTGGAAGCTGGTTCCAGGCAAACTAATGCTCCCAACTCTGAAGAGTCAGTTGTTGTTAGAGAGCCCTTTCCCAGAAAGCCTGACACCCATGTCTTTAGTCTGGTGGCCACGCTTGTTACTTTTAACTGGTCGACAGGTGCCGAGTATTTAGCCCCTGAATTTTAAGGAAAAATATGACAGAATAGCAAGTGAAAGGGGTCCGATAGTACTCACCGCTTAGCGATAGTCAATTGTCCCTTCGTGGTCACCAAAATGTGTCTGGAATTGGTTCCTTCCCGTGGGTTCTTGGTCTCACTGACTTCAAGAATGAAGGTGTGGGCCCTCACGGTGACTGTTACGTGGTGTAACAGTGGATGTTACACACCAAAGATGGTGTGTCCCGGAGTTTTTTCCTTCAGATGTTCAGATGTGTCCAGAGTGTCTTCCTTCTGGTGGGTTTGTGGTCTTGCTGACTTCAGGAGTGAAGCCGCAGACCTTCACAGTGAGTATTACAGCTCATAAAAGTAGTGCAGACCCAAAGAGTGAGCAGCAGCAAGATTTATTGTGAAGAGCGAAAGAACAAAGCTTCCACAGCATGGAAGGGGACCCGAATGGATTGCTGCTGCTGGCTTGGGTGGCCAGTTTTATTCCCTTATTTGGCCCCGTCCACATCCTGCTGATTGGTCCATTTTACAGAGTACTGATTGGCCCACTTTACAGAGTGTGGATTGGTTCATTTTACAGAGTGCTGATTGTTCGGTTTTTACAGAGTGCTGATTGGTGCTTTTACAAACGTTTAGCTAGACACAGAGCACTGATTGGCGCATTTACAATCCTTTAGCTAGAAAGAAAATTTCTCCAAGTCCCCACCCGACCCAGGAAGTCCAGCTGGCTTCACCTCTCACCTTCGGTGACTTTGGGGCCACTGTTGAGTGCCAGGTTAGCAATTAGAAAGATGAACTGAATACAAAACAGTGGAGAAGTAGGACATGCATAGTTTTCCAGCCACCATGCATCTGTCACACTGTCTAACCACAGTACCCCTCTGAAATTAGTAGTTTTTGTGTCACTTTTCCTTTTTAATTTTGCGCAAATACTCAACTGTAGCGTGGTCCCGTACAAAGAAGGGAATTCTAGCAAGCAAAGTTTTTAACTGTAGCCATGTTGACATAACGCAACCTAGTGCATCATCTATTGATTGTATTTAGTTAAGGATTGTAAAATTGTGATCTTTTAATTCTGTAATTCTGTATTTCAATTTGGTATTCCCTTGTGGATTTATTACCTAAAATCCTCTGCTTTTAATAGACTAACTTTCTGCATTTGCTAGACCTATTGTGTTATCCAGAGATATTTGTCTAATTCCCATTAGCTATAAATTTTCAGGGTAATAAATGGTTGTCTTAACAACATTCAGTGGTGTCTGATGAGTGACGCTTTGTTCTTCTCTCTTGTTTTTATCTCCTCTGTTGCCTCCTTTTTCTCCTTGTCCAAGAATGAAAGCTCCCATTTGAGCTCCTGGCTATTTTTATATTTCCTTTTTAAATAAATTACAATCTTTTGAAAATAATATCTAGATTGTCCCATATTTGTCCGGTAATTCATCTTCGCTATTTTGTACTTCATCTGCAACTTGTGCTTTCTGCTAGCTGTTCTCAAGTTTGTCCTCTTGGATTACCACTCTGCTTGTGCTTTTTTTTTTCCCCCCATAGGGGTGACTGGTTGTTGGCTTATAATGCCATTCTTTTCTTACTTCCTTTACTTTGACCCTGCTATTACATAGTTGCTGGTATTGTGCAGAGCCCGTTGCTATTTTGACCTATCTACCTTTTTCTGAGATTCCTGGTAAATTATTTTTTTATCAGATTTTGTTGAAAATATCATTCATGTTTATTTTTAAATATTTTACTTGTTCTGTTTGTTTTATAAGGAAATTTTATAAACGTCTACACTGCCATCATATTCTTTCTGTTGGAATTTCCACTACAATTTTTGAAGAACTTTAACTATAAGGAATTTCTTTATTAAATTTACCATAAATCTATGCCTTTGAAGCTTTTACTGAAGATGGTCAGCCTTGATTCTCTACTTCTGTACCCTTAATAAAATAATGTTTAATTCCTTTTGTGGAAGACACATCTTAAAAGTTCACCCCAAAGAATAACCATGTCCCTACTGAGTCTTTTCTTCAGTTTAGATATTCCCTCATTTCCTCTACACATCCTTTACATATTCAACAAAAGAGTTATGTACTAATCTGCATGTCTACATTTGGAGCTCTCCAAGAACAAGGCTGGAATGGAGAATTTATTTTTTATCAAAATGTGCAATTCTCACAGGAAAAAAAAAATATAGATGGGCCGATGTGTTTGCTCAGAAATTTCCAGTAGACAAACTTGGGAAAAAAAAGAGAGGGATGAGACACAGATGATGCACCAATATCTAGGGCTTAAGGGAGTTTCCTGAGAAGGAACTCATCTTTATATAAGGGTAAGATAGAGATGAGTATTTTACATTCATTCATTTGGTGAATGGGTAATGAGTCAGGCACTTGCCTAAACATTTTAGGCATTAATCTGAGCACCAACTAAGTTGATAAGAAAGATGTTTCATCTAAACTTGGTAAAGTTGTTCTTATGTTCTTGGGGGTTATTCTATGTTTTTTGTTTTTATTTATTTATTTTTTTGTGAGTACATATTCTATGTTTTGCGAAGGAGGATAACAAAAATGTAAAGAGGAAAATAATATTTTGGAAGACTAAAGATATATAATCAATGGTTAGAAATGCTTCTACTTTGAAGATTCTTGATCAGCCAAGAAATTGACAAGAAACTTCTCAGGAGCTGGCCAAAACAGATAAAAACTTTCAACAAAGGATTTATTAGAAATGGTAAAAATAGGAAAATTAATCACCATCAACATAATAATATTGGAAAGGGAAGTGTTGAGTGATTACCACAAGGATGGCAGAAAATTAGATCTGTGATCCAGCAAATTGACATGGCTATTAAGAAATATATAATATTGGGGGCCCCAATCACTTTACAGATTTGAAAAACACCTATGATTTTGTGAGTACAGTTCTGTCACCGATGACCATTTTTATTTTCAAGCTAGCATGTTGTTTCCTCTTCATTGTTCTCTCACTAGTCCCTATCTTTTCAAGTTAAGCATTAACTTATGCATATAACTGATTTCAGTACTGTAGTTGTGACCAGATGAGTGTAGAGTTCTGTGGGATAAAAACATTGTTGCCAACAGCCTTACTGATGAACTGCTAAGTTTTGGAGGTAAGGTTTTTTTTTGTTATTTTTCCCTTCTTTGTGTCACTTTCCCTGTAACACGATACCATCTATTCTTCCAGTTATGAGAAATAAAGGCAATTGTTCTACATGGATATTCAGATATTTACTATGGAACTCTATAAGTCTAATTTTATTTTATGTATGTATGTATGTATGTATGTGTATATGTATTGAGATGGAGTTTTGCTCTTATATCCCAGGTTGGGGTGCAAATGGCACAATCTCGGCTCATGGCAACCTCTGCCTCCTGGGTTCAAGCAATTCTCTTGTCTCAGCCTTCTGTGTATCTGTAATTATAGGCACGTACCACCACTCCCAGATAATTTTTGCGTTTTCAGTAGAGACGGGGTTTCACCATGTTGGCCAGGCTGGTCTCGAACTCCTGACCTCAGGTAATCCACCTGACTCAGCCTCGCAAAGTGTTAGGATTATAGGCATGAGCCACTGTGCCTGGCCTATAACTCTAATTTTAAATAATGCATGGGAATCATCTTGGGAACTGATAAAATTAAGTATTTATGTATAAAAGTGACTACTATTCCTCCTTAAATTTTTAGTAATAATTCTTAGTAATGTGTTTATTCTATCAAGCTTTATTGGATTGAAATCCTAGTTACATAAGGTTGGATGATGCTGTTGCTATTGGTTTAAACCTCAGTAATGAACAGTAATTGATTAAAAATAATTCAAAAAGATTTTAGTTAACCTCTGTTTTAAAAAGTAACCATAATTTAAACCTCTGAAGTTTAGAAAGATACATCAACATAGTTGTGTGTGTTTGTGTGTGTGTGTGTGTGTGTGTGTGTGTGTGTAGTGTGTGCATTTGTGTCTGAGTGGGTAACTTGTGAATTTACAACATTGGTACCAAAGATATATAAAAAGCAATCTTTCGTTTATGTGCTTAACATCTCATTTATACTGAGAAAAATCACATTTTATGTAAATTTAAGACTTCAGTATTAGTGGTCATCATTGACAATAATGGTAATCGTCAATATCAGCACTTTTAATTAGAATTTATGAACTATGGTTAACAAAAAGTTTTGCTTTTTTGAGTGTCAATATCCTGGACATTGAAGGTGTCTATTTCCTACTGCCTACTTAGGCATACCTATTAGGTATGGCAAAATCCCAAACAAAACTAAAGGTTTGGAAAATTTAAGGAGTTCAACATAATGAGATACAATTTAAAAATTAACAATAAATATGGAAAAACTATGTTAAATACAAATGGTTTCACAGGAGATGAATAATTCAGAAAAATATCTTTTGTAGTGTACTGTTTACTTCTTTTGTTCCTCCTTTAAATATTAAATAGATATTGATTACTGTGGAGACAAATATCAAACTCTATTAAATGAGTAGGTAAATATTGACTAATATGAAGTGGAGACCAATACTTGCTGAAGGGGACAATAATGATTGATATTCATTAGGAATAAGTTTAGTGTGTGGCCATATAATCTCAGCAAAATATCTCACCAAAATAACTGCAACATTTCTCCTTTAGTGCCTTTAAATGTTATAATGTATAAACCTTATTTTAATCAAAATCATTTTGGAACAAAAAATAGTTTTGGGCTAGATGCCAGTCGAGTGTTCCCTTTTTTCTTCTAGCTATAACAAATAAACAAATATTTAGATATTTTAGATACAAATTTTAATATGAAAGTTTTAATGATCTTAAACCAAGCAATTAGGGCATCTCATTTTCATAAAAAAAAGTGATACAGGTCTATAATTTCTTACCCAAATTCCCTAGGAATGGGTGGTTTTGATAATTCATACTATTATAAATTTTTATAAAATAAATGTGGGTGCATATACCAAATATTAGGCAATGCCCCTACTGCAGTTAGAGTAGCACCCCATACTAAAATTATTTAGTATTTGTGCAGTAAGGAGCATGAATACTTACATTAAGCAAAATAAATTATAAAAAATAAAGTCTCATTTTAATATAGGTCATGTTTACTGAAAAATAAATTTTCATTAATGTATGCTACTAAACAAAAATTATACGAGGCTATAGTTTTAGAATGAGCTCCTAGGCCCAAACAGACCAGACCAAGCCAAAATGCAGTCACTCATGCTGAATGCCACACAGTCAAACTAAAAATGTAAGGAAGCAGATAGATCCACAAACAGAACAGTTTACCTGAAAACAGGAGATTCCAATCTACCTGAGTCAGTGTAATAAGAAGTCCCCTCTGCTTTACTCTTAAAAAAAGTAACATGAAGTAACTTGATATTAACCAGTCAGCTTCTTTTTCTATTGATTTGTTTCCTTATTCCTACCATAAGAAAACCCATTGTTCTGCTATCGTTCAGTGAGAGCTTTCATTCTATTTTGCAGAATCGAGAGTGCCAGATTCATGAACTGGGAATAAAATCCAATTATTTCTATAACTAAATTTGTTGTAATTTTGTTTCTTGACAGAAGACGGAAAAAAAGAAGCACATTGTTTTGGAGCGTTAAATTGTTTAGAACTGTTTTTAAGTTACTTCAGGCAGGGCACAGAGGCTCACACCTGTAATCCCAGCACTTTGGGAGGCCAAGGCAGGTGACTTCCTTGAGCCCAGGAGTCCCAGACAAGCCTGGGTAACACAGTGAAAACCTGTCTCTACAAAACATGGAGAAATTACCTGAGTGTGGTGGTTGTGCACCTGTAGTCCCAGCTACTAGAAAACCTGAAGTGGGAGGATGGCTTGAGCCCAGGAGGTTGAGGCTGCAGTGAGCTGTGAGTGTGCCGCTGTCTCCTGCCTGGGAAACAGAGCAAGATCCAGTCTCAGACAAACAAAAAAAAAGTACAAAATGTTTGCATTATTAGCAGTCACATTTTTTTAAACATAGTATTCTGGAGAAGGATTTGTTTTTCTTCTCTAATTAAATGTATATTTTTATGACATCTTAATAAGAATTATCTCACCTACTTAATTATATCTAGTGATGAGTAATTCATTAGTCATTTCTAGGAAAACCTTCTAGTTATGTTGAAAGCAGAAAAGGAGGTTTGCATTGTACACACAGAGAAGGTATCCATGGGTGGTTCACATGACATCTTTTGAATATCCTTGGATTCATCAATCGCTTCCTGCTGCCCCTACCATCTAGATCCTTTCTACTCCAAGTGTGGTCTCAAGCTCAGCAACATTTGCAGCACCTGGGAACTTAACAGAAATGCAGAATCTCAGTTCCCATACCATCTCAAAAAAGCCAGAATCTGCATTTTTAAAAAAAATTCCAGGGATTTTAGGAACATTTCATATTGATTGAAAATGTTCCACCAGGTCATTGGGGAATCAGTCACATTTGCTTCCAAATAGTCTTTACAAATTCTTATCATCATTTTTGAAATAGCTATGTTAATTCACTCACTTTGGTTAACATTTGCATTTTAGGAAAACTTTCATTCAAATAATAAAATATTTCCTTAGGTATGATAAAGCCTTAAATTCTCAGCATTCACATAGACTTCTGGGTGGATTTTCTTCAATAAAGACTCATGCCTGGTAAGTGCACAGAGAGAGTGTGTCTAGATGGTCCATGACTTAGGTTTTAGGGTTATTACAGAGAATGAATACAAAGAAAGCCTTTATAAAGAAAGTCCAGAGAAGGTGAAAAGATGGGTAGGTATTGTTCTTTGGTAGACAAAATTGGCTAGAGGAAATCCATCGGCACATACAGCTACTATCTCAGAAAGGCCTCTGGATGTAAGAGTTGTGATGCTTTATAAGATGCTGAAGGCTGGGCGTAGTGGCTCACACCTGTAATCCCAGCACTTTGGGAGGCCAAGGCAGGCAGATCGCGTGAGGTCAGGAGTTCGAGACCAGCCTGGCCAACATGGTGAAACCCTGTCTCTACTAAAAATACAAAAATTAGCCGGGCATGGTGGCAGGCGCCTGTAATCCCAGCTACTCAGGAGGCTGAGGCAGGACAACTGCTTGAACCCGGGAGGCAGAGGTTGCAGTGAGCTGAGATTGTGCCATTGCACTCCAGCCTGGGGGATGAGAGCAAGACGTCGTCTAAAAAAAAAAAAAAAAAATTGTTTCTGTTATTCCTTGGATGTAAAGTGACATTTGGGTTTGTCTTCAGAGACCGTAAAGAAAATAGGATCTAGGGATACTGCATGTGGTTCCAGAGCCAGTTTTGAAGAAATACAATCACAGGAGCCACAGACCAAGGGGTAAACAATTGAGTCCTTGCTACCCGCAGCAAGAGAATAAAACAAACTTGATAAATAGCCCTGAGTCTTAATGACACAACAATATGCGATTCCCAGAGACATACATTTTGGCTCTAAATACATTTTCAAATATATTTTTGAAGAAAGTTTGCTGCACTGTCTGATACACTACGTTGTGTTTGACTTGCTTAATGCCAACTGAATGAGAAAGTAGGTGATGATGTAGAAGCTTGCCTAGGGGAAAGCAGCTTAACTAGGCTAGTCTTGATCAATTGAAGAGAAAATAAATGAAAGAGATTCAAGGTCAGGTTATGATGAATTTTATCTCTCGCAATAAGAATTATCTACAAAACCCTTTGACAATTTTGGGAATCAATTCACCTGAATCCTAATACACTATAGACAATATATTCAAATTTATACAATTTTTGGACTTCAGAGCTTATTTAAAATAAATAATAATTGCTTTTAATGACAAAATGCATTTCATTGATAGATAATACATTTTATATTAAAGAAGAGGAATAAGTCTAATATTTTTTTGCATCTTCTTGAACATACAAGAACCATAATTTTCCACACTTGTTTTTGTGCAGAAAGCCCTGCAGAAGTGTTCTCTCAAAGCAACAGGAAAAATAAAATAATTTAAAAGTGTTTCTTCACAATTTTGAAGAGGGTACAATCCAGAATTGCTATTTAAAATTAACTTTATTGTTAGAGGTCTGCTAATATAACTTAAAAGAATTCAATTAAACTCAATAACCTGGTTTGCTAATAAATAGAATAATGCTGGCAAGCCCTCTTTTCACAGAATTTTCTTAATTATCCTACATAAAGTTCACAGAGTTTTTAGATCTTAGCATGTTCTACTTTATATAAATAAAATTTCATCTTCTGTATGTTTTTCTTAGCTTTATGTGTAATTTCAGTGTAAGATAACAAAGAGAAAATATGAAACAACTGAAAACTGGAATCTTCAGAAACCTTGGTTCATCATTCCCGTTTTTCAACAATTGAAATGTAATTCCCTTTAACTGAGTTTTTTTTTTTTTAAATACTGTGTTCTTTCTCTCTCATGCACTGAGGTTAGTGCTTTATTACATGGTAGATCTCAAAGTTTCCAGTTTAGAGTGTGTGTAAGGGAGGGACAATAAAACTGAGCAGCCAAACAGATAATGCTAACTAGGCATGGATAAATATATGATCACATGAACTATTCATTACTGATAATGACTACACTACCCAGTGGAAAACCAGTACTACTTTGGATAACAGCAGACACGTTGTGAAAGTTTACCAGTATAAACATCATGCTAGGTATTCTATATATATATATATAGAGAGAGAGAGACATTTCTTTTATTTGCACAAAAAAATCACACTTAAACTAGCATAAACAAAATATATTGAATCATAACTAGTAAACAAGATTAAATCTTGAGACAATCAAGGATAAAATTTCACCAGAATCTCTCTCATAGCTGTTATTGTACTTATTGTCTTTCTCTGTGACTAAGGATGGATTTTTCTCTAAGAGGATTAAGGATAAAACTGCCAGGTTTTCGAGGTTTACACATCCCACAGCTTTGTCACTAAAGGAAAAAAAAAAAATTCCACACTCCGACTCCAAAGAAGTGGAAAAATTCTTAAGAAAAATCCCCATGTGTTTTGTCCTAGACCAATTGTGAAGACAATGTCAGAATGCTTACGTAACAGCCTAGAATGGATTGAGTAATTTAGAACAATTACCATAACCAGGGAAGTAGCACAGTTCCTTATACATTTTAAATACATTGTATATATTACACACACACACACACACACACACACACACACACACACACACACAATATCGTAGGCACTGGGAACCAAAGCAACGATCTTAATTGTTTTCAATTGTATTTATATTCTCAGAAGAACTATTTAAGCTACACATAGAATTGTATTTTATAGAGAGGGGACTTTTCATTCACATAGTAGTAAGTTGTAGGTCTGAGATCTGAATATAGATTTGTGAACTCTTGTCAACAGAACCATCTTTAGAACAGGGCACACATGGCTTGCCTCAGTCCACCCCTACAGGAATCCCTACATTTCCTTTTGTACTCACACCTTGGAATCCAGTATTCATATTGTCTTCCCTCAAAATATCAAAGTCCCCCTTTGGGTCCGGGGATTAGCTGGTGGCTGATAGTGCCATCCTAGAGGGCTAAGTACCTCCAGCTCCTCTATAGGTTTGATGCCATATGTTTGTCATTTCTTTGGGATGACCATGTCTTTCTTTTGAGGATTTTCTAGACTGTTGCTCCACAATACCAAGGGTTATCTTCTGACGTTTTCTCCTGCTTTAGATCAATATGTTGACTATATGTTCTCATTCTTTCTTGAGCTGTGCTAGACCAAGAATAGGAATTCCTTGTGCAAGTAGGACCAACTCTTCTCATTCTACCCATAGGCTCATAGTCTGTCCTATCTGCTGGTACAGGTATGTGGAAGGCAAGATTGTTTTTATATTGAAAGACATATTCTAAGAATGCTGTAAATACAGCCTAAGGAGTTTAAGAAGACATATTTAGAAGATGTTCTATATTTACAGAGGGTCAAATTCACATGACAGAAATGAAATTATTGCTCACATGTTCCTGAATAGTCTGAGTAAGACGCACCTTTGTGGTCATCATGAACAAAATAGGATATCAACTATTTTTCTGAGACAGGGTCTCACTCTGTCACCCAGGCTGGAGTGCAGTGGCACAATTATGGCTCACTGCAAACTCAGGCTCCTGGGATTATATAATCCTCCCACCTTAGCCTTCCTAGTAGCACTTAGTAGCTATTTAGCTCCTTCCCAATGCACAGGTGTGCATTGCCTTGCCTGGCTAATTTAAAAAAAATTTTTTTGAGACAGAGTCTCTCTGTGTCTCCCAGGCTGGTATCAGACTCCTGAGCCCAAGTGATCCTCCTGCCTTGGCCTCCCACAGTGCTGAGATTACAGGCATGAGCCACCACACCTGGCCAGTAACAACTTTTGAGAGTCTGGAAACCTTCACAGGACTCCCAAAGAATGATGCAATGTCATGAGTAATATTGTGATTGACTTGAAATAAGTGGTATTAGGGAGCTGCAGAGGCAAGAAGGTCAATATTCTTTCAATATTAACACTTACAAAGAGCCATGGAATTATAAGTAATAACAAAATTGCAACCTCTTCCTAGAGGTAGAAAATATGAAATTAGCCAAGAACAGCATATTTGGCAATAAAAATAAAACATGAAGAGTTGGTTCTTGAATTGAAATAGGAAGAGAGCGTACCTGGAGTCTAGGAAAAACCTCTACAACTCTTCATGGGACAATAAACAAATAGATATCTACTTTTTCTCTGCCTATGATTCTAAATATGTACCAACAATCAGTACACTTCACATGGGTCCATTATTTTATAACGTATTTTTAAATCAAATGGTTTATATAATCAAGCTCTCTGCAAAAAAATAACCTGCCTGGAGACAAGTATGCTTTACTGATCTGGTGGCAGCCCTGGTCTTTAACATACATCAAATGGGTAAATGAAATAGCTATAATCCAATGTGTTAAGTGATATAGCCCTCCATAAGTATTATAGAAAAAGTGTATAAATTGCTATGGAAAACTGAGAAATTTGGCTGTAGGGTCAGAGAGAGTGGGAAAAAAAGAGATGATGTTTGAGTGAATTTTCAAAATATTCATTGATATGATATAATTTCTTAAATAATATTTATTAATGGATTCTTGAAGTTTGAAAGAATGACAAAGGTGTGATGAAAAGGTGAAACTGGTATTTTCTTTGCAGAATATTGTCAAGATATTTATTACATTGAAAATAAAAGAAATAACTGGGCTTAATATGGTTGGAATATTTTGATCCAAACTATACTGTGCATCAAAGGCAAAAATAAGTTGTGCTGGTCAAAACAAACTCAAAATAAGACAGTTCTGAATGTTTACATGTATCTCCCTAAAGAAGATTAGTTGACCAAAAATAACTTAATTATCATTCTTTAAGAGGTGGCTTGGAATAAATAATCCATTGAGAGGGGAAAACAGTATCCTTTTGAGTTTATGATGTAAAAGGAAGATAAACCTTATTCATGGCTCTAAATGGTATAGCATCAGCTTTTTAAACCAAGGTTCCAAAGTAACCCGTGGTAAAGAACAAAACTACTGCCTGGTAGCTAACAACTCTGAGTCTCAGTCCATACAATCACATCTCAGTTTTCACACATATCAGATGTGAGACTATTGAAAATTACTTAATCACTCAATGCTTTATCTGTAAAATGGATATAGTAGTACCTATCTCAAATAATTGTTAAAAAATAAATTGACTAGCGTCTGTAAATTGTTTGGATCACTTTCTAACATATATACATGAATCATAAATGTCATTTATAATTTATCTTACTAACTCTGAAAACTCTGATCATCAAGCAAATTTGCTGGGTTGTAGAAGACCAGAAGTCATTAATACTATAGTTAATGTAAGCTGTTTAAGCCACATCCTTCATGTGGGGATGAATTCCAAGACTTCTATTATCTTCTGCAGCTAGGTCCCCAATGGGAGATGGTAGGTGGTAGAGTGGAGGGACTAAGCGTGCATGGGAAATTGTGTCATTACAATTTTGTCTTTTTATAGAGATTTCTCTTCTGTTAAAAATCCTCACACCATAAACAAAATCAATTTTAACTTCCAAAAATAAAATTCCACATGGATTTCAAGCTTAAATATAACAAGTTTCAAGAAGAAAATATGGTAAAATATCTAAATGAAAACATTGACACAATGAAGAAAGTGAAAATGGAAGTCACAGTGTGGGAGCACATATGTCCATACATGGACAAGTGATTGATTCATGTCCAGAATAAGTAATTCCTACTGATCAATAAGAAGAGGCAGAAAATCAATATGTATACACATACACACACATGCAATATGTATATATATGTGCACACACATACATACATGTATGTGTGTATATATATGTGGACAGGATCTTGCTCTGTCACCCAGGTAGTGCTGTGCCTTGAACATGGCTTACTGCAGCCTTGACCTCCTGGGCTCCCACCTCAGCCTACTGAGTAGCTGGTACTACAGACACATGCCACAACCCCTGACTAATGTTTTATAGAGATGGGGTTTCACCATGTCCAGGCTAAAAACAAATATTAATCAACAATATGACAATGAAAAATAATCCAGAAACAAAAGCACATGCTATGAGATTTTACTTATATAAACTTCAAAAAGCAAAAGAAAAAATAAAAGTGGAAAGCAAGACAATCTAAGGTCTTTTGATGTAGGATAAAGGTTACTGTTGTGGAAAGTATTCATCTGGCATGAGCATACCTGGAAAAGTCTCAGGTGTTGGTAATGGTCTATTATTTGGTTGATTACACAGCTTTGTCAACTCTGAACATTCGTTTGCCTCTATATATTTGATTTTTGAATTTTTTTGTAGTAGGTTATAAATCAATAAAAGATTAATTTCTTCTTTTAATTTTTGGTGTTGAAAAGGGCTTTATTTGGTGGAACATCATGGATTGGATAGAGATAACAGACAAAGACTGAAAATTACCAAATAGTGTTTTGCAAGGCAGGGCAAGCATTGGACATTTCAACAGATGAAGCATCAAGAGCTAAATATGATGGTGGAAATGGTGAGCTCCGGGTGTAGCAGAGGTCCTGGAAAAAAGGGAGACTCAAGAAAAGTTTTGAATGAATTAATGAATGTCTAGAGGTGAGAAAAAGCATGATGTTTTCAAGAAGAACAAGTAGTTGTATGTACTGAGCTACTGAAAAGCGAATAATTGTTTAATTGTTACTTAAAACTAATTTATTCTAAAAATAACAAACAGATACTTTTTGTTACTGAAGAGCTGAAACGTAGAAATTCAATGGTTATAAAGGAACAAGCTATGATTTATAGTGTGATAACTTAAATTTTGAGCCAAAACTCAATCTTACCTTTGGAAGAGCCTAATCCAGAAAATTATTTTATATAAGAAAATCACATGTAAAAATTCAAAATTAAATTTTTTTTTACAAACTTACTGTACCTAGGAAATCATCTCTGAAATATATTCTCAATTAACCCTAATAAAAATCTGTGGTGACAGCTAATAATTAATCTAACTTTAGAGGTCTCAGTTTATTTTGGCAGTATGTTCAGGCTCACAGAGCTGGTTGGTAGCAGATACAGGAATGAAACTTAGATATAATATCCTATTTATGCTCTTCCCAATAAGTTCATGGTATAAAATAAGAGGTCAAGTATTCATAAAATCAAGTTTTGTACATGAGTGGTTTTTCATAATCAAGGATTGAGGTGGCTTTAGTAACTATGACACAAAATTGAAAAGCCAAAAGAAAACAGAATACAATATATTGTTAATTACTATGGTCATTTTGTTGTACTTGAAAAATTCTAAAACAGTGGATGTTAAGTGTTCCCACCAGAAAAACATTAACTATGTGTATTAACTAACTATATATTGTATATACAAGTTAGCTAGATTTAGTCATTACACAATGTATATATATTTCAAAACATCATGTATGTGACAAATACATATAAATTTATTTATTAATTACAAAATAACTAAAAGGAAAACAGCTATAGACATTTAATTGTATAAAAGCAAAAAAAGAAACTTCACAGCAGAAACATCAGAAGCAAGTTAAAACAGCAAACTGCTGAAAATACTTGTTGTATATATTACAAATAATATTTACAAAATTCTAATAGCTTTTAAAAATAGAAGGGAAAATTATCAACTACCTTAGAGAGAATGTGCTGGGAATCTTAATAAAACCTTCATAGAAGAAATGCAAATAGAACTTAAACATATAAAATATGCTAACCCTCACTTACGATAAGATAGATGCAAATTAATGCTTCACTGAGAGAGATTTCTCCCATCTCAGATTAGCAAAAACTCAAAAGTTTGATAATTGACTTAGTTGACAAAGCTTAAGAAAATGAATTTTCTGATATTGCTGTTGGGAATGTAAGATGTTACTAGTCTTATGGAGGGGAATTGGCCATATATTAAAACATTATATAGGCAAAATTATGCAAAGGCAATTTAATAAACCAATAGTTATAGTAACAAAATACTCAAAACATCCCAAATGGGGTGTTTTGGGGACTCATTGAATAAACTATTCACCTATAGGGGACTCATTGAATAAACCATGAAATATCCATGAAATGCAATTATGAGAAAATGAATCTAGAAAACTTAAATGAGGTATCTCTGTGTACACTAAAGTAAATGATATTTACCATGTAAGGCTAAGTGAAAAAGTAAGATTGAGGTAAGTATATGTAATGTTTTGCCATTAAAAAATATAATGTAGACATATATATGTTTGTGCTGTATGTTTGTGTGTGTGTAAAGAGATGATACAGAGATATTTATGTAAAACACTACAAAATAGTAAAGTTAAATGTAATACTAAAACAAACTTTTTATGTATAAGGAAAAAAAGGCAATAGGGCAACCAGAACAGCTGTAGAAACCAAACTTCTTTCAACATGTATGTTGTTATATAGATCTTATTTGAAACTAGGTACATTTTACATAATTTCAAAACAGAATGAGCTTTTCACAAAATTCCTAAAAAAATAAGCAAAATCAAAAAGATGAATGAATTGTGAATTAAGTTGATGTCATAATCATTATAGAGGAACAATTCCAAATGCTCAAACTCCATAATTTGACTGTATATATCAAATGAGGTATTTCATAAGTGGTATATGCTGATAAGGACAAAAACAAGTGCAAGAAGTATTTTAAATTCTCAGGCATATTGTTGTGAGTGGTGTAATTTTTATTTTGAGGCAACAGTGTGTACCTTACGGCTAAAAGAAACGAGTAATTCTTCTGGCACTTTTAACAACTGTCATTTGGGGATGGAAGAAAGGAAATAAAGATAGAAGAGGTTAACTAATAACCTTGGTATAGAATTTGAATGAGAAGTATCAATATAAATTTACAAAGCCTTTAACTGGAAATAAAAATGCATGTAACCTATCTTTATGCACTGAAAAGTCATAGGAACGATGACTGACCCAGTGGCAATATTTAACCATATTTTTGTCTCCAACTTTTATTTAATGATAAAAGGAACCAGGAAAGCTTGCAAATATTTAACATTAGGACTAAGGCAGAAAATGCAGGAGATGCACATGGAATATCTTTTGTCATATAGAAGGCAAGAAACCTTTCAAGTACCATTTTCTGTAAAGTTAAAAGTATACAGGAGTAAATCACAGCACCACTTGGCCAAAGCTGAGTCATTTCAATCATTGAAATTGATAATAACTGCACTAAACTGAAATATATATACTGTGTTTAAATTCTTGAGTAAACAATGAAAGAAATAAAAGAAAAAATCTAAAAGGCACGTACATCTTTGGAGGATTCTGGGAAAGCGACTTATTTTGAGTATCAGTAAATAAAAGTAAAAAAACAAAACCAAAAAGAAACTGTTTACCTTGATTTTCTATAAAATCCATAAGTGAGGTACCCATGATGTTGAAGAGTGGGGGGTTTTCTTAGAGAACTATTTGACTTAATAGATGATGAAAGCATGATTGTATCAGACAAGCACAATTTTTCCTAGTGGAAAAGTAGAGCTAGGCAATGATCACCAATGGCTGCTTGTATCATACAAAGAAGGGCCAGACATCATGTCCCTCCTAATGGAAGTATTTTTGAAAGAGAGAGAAAGAAAAAAGAGTTAACCCAGAGTCAACCCAAAATCGGATCAAGTCTTAAGTCTCAAGATCTAAATACCAACTTACAGGAAATGTAGAGAACAAATAAAAACGTTAATTGACATCACAGTAATGCAATCAGCACAATCCAGTTTATGGAAAACTGTGGAACAAACTCTGTTTCATCAATAAATCAATTACAAATAAGATAAAAAGTTATGTGGGATGAACTCATAAATTAAAAGACACTTGAGAAATCTCAACTAATCATTATAAATAGATCTTCCTGAATTGTGTTTAAAATAAAGGGTGTGTGTGTGTGTGTGTGTGTGTGTGAGAGAGAGAGAGAGAGAGACAATTTAAAAATTTTGAATACTGACTGGGTCCTTGATGATATTAAGTTATGCTTATGTTAATGACAATAAGTATGTTATCTATAGCAAGTTTTGTGATTATATTAATGAGAACCCTCACCTTTGAAAAATATCTACAAATATATTTATGAGTGAAATTTATGTCTGTAAGTTGATGTTTCTGGATAAACATGATGTCTTGGGTTTATCTAAAATATCTGGGATCAGAAGCGAATGGGAGTAGATACGTAACAAAGTAGAGCATGAGTTAAAGTTACATAAGTGTTCACCGTACTAGTGCCTATCCTTTCATAAATATTTAAAATTTTCTACAATAAAAAGTTAAAATACATATATAGTTTTATTCTGATAATAACTATAAATATTCAGTGGCATTTTCAGAGCACTGGTGTTTAAAGAGTCATATCCCATAGAACGTAAGTCAAGCACTCCTCCATGAGATCTCTTGCAAAGTGACAGTGTATGGTTTCCAAGTTTCTTTCCATTTTTTCCAAAATCATTTGCAGAAACGAAATAAGAGCTGTCTCAACCATTCTTCAACTTAATTTTACTATCATTGTCTTCCCAACTTTATTTTTGTTGATCTGACAAATTCTGTTTTATAAGGTAGGAGAATAATTTAATCTAAGGATCAAGCAGGAGCCAATGTGAGTGTCCATGATCTCAAATTAGAATGATGTACCTGTTTTTCCATCGTGAAAAAAATAACAGATCAATACCAACATGAAAAATTTGTCTAAGTCAGTCCTGGCCTAGCCATGCCTTTTCTCTGTTAAGAAGTTTCTTTATGGATGATTCTTTAGGATAAAGCTGTGAGTTTGTAATAAGGATTAAATGAGTCAGCCACACATAAAAATTCACTCTATCAGATTATCTAGTAAATTCTAGCCTCAAATATGTCTTCTCTTACAAGAATTAAAGACTAGAGAGTTTGACATTTATTACTAGAATGATTGATTCTTTTGTGGAGATTTAAAAACACGATTCTTGCTCGGCTTTTTCTAATTTGGAAAGCTATAGAGCTTCAGATATTGGGCCTTAAGTCCAACATTTCAATACATAAGAAGTTACATTTAAAGAGAGAGAACCATTATGGAAAATAAATTTTTGCTGGGCTAGGTGTCTCACGTCTGTAATTCCAACACTTTGGGAGGCCGAAGCAAGTGGATGACCTGAGGTCAGTAGTTCAAGACCAGTCTGGTCAACATGGTGAAATCCCATCTCTACTAAAAATACAAAAATTAGCTGGCGTGGTGGTGCACACCTACAGTCCTAGCTACTCAGGAGGCTGAGGCAGGAGAATCGCTTGAACCCGGGAGGCAGAGGCTTCAGTGAGCTGAGATCGAGCCACTACACTTCAGTCTGGGCAACAGAGCAAGACTCCGTCTCAAAACATACACACAAACACACACACACACACACACACACACACACACAAGAAAATAAGAAAGTAAATTTCTTACCAAAAGTAGCCCTTTGATTTTTAACACATTTTGGCTCTAAGGGAAACAGAAAAGCATCTTGTGGGCCTTTCTTATTCATGCTGAGATTATCTGGAGGAATTAAATATACAAGAAAATCTCCCTTCTTACAAAATTTGAGGGCTTTGGGGAAATCTCAAAAATCCCCCAAATTTTGAGAAGGACATATATGCAAAATAAGGAATGAAGTAACTTACCAAAGAACTATTACTTTGTTAACTGGAAACAATAAGATCAAGTTTTGAGCTGCAATGTTTTCTTCACCATTTTACCAAATTTATTTCCCTATTTAGTTAAGGATTATATATATGTCACTCTTGTTTATAATTTTCTTTAAAAATATCAAAGTTTTACTTTGACCATTCATTTAGAGCTAACTTGCTTTTCTTCTGTAAACATTTTCCAACATATTTGTACATGTATTAGGGTATATATAAAAATGAAAAAGAAATACAGTTATCCATCAGAATCCATAGGGGATTTGTTCCAGGATCACTCCCCATACCAAAATCTGAAGATTTTCAGGTCTCTTATATGAAATGGCATAGTATTTGCAGATAACCTACACATCTTCTTTAAGTCATGTTTAGATTAATTTGTAATACCTAATGCAACGCCTACACATTACTTCATTCACAAGGATTCAACAGCAAATTCAAGTTTTGTTTCTTGGAAATTGGACTTTCTTTCCTCCCAAATAGTTTCTATCTCTGGTTGTTGAATCCAAGGATAAGGAATCCACAGATGCGGAGGGCAGACTGTATATCTCCACTGACATAACATAAGAAGCAGATAGAGTGATCTACCTCAATGAATTGAATAATGCAAACATGATTTTCAAAATGTAAGTAGAGCTTATAACACTGGTGGTTACAAAGTTTAAAATCGAAAGCCTATCATGACTGTAGTCTTCAAAGTAAGAGTATATATGTGCGTGTAGAATTGCTTCTGCCTAATGTGAGTAAATCTGTCCTAATGTAGATAGGTAATCATGTGAATTACCAATTGATAATTCTCCAGAATTTGGGCCTTCTATAAATTAGTTAAAAGTAATAAGATTATTAATTTTAACTTTAGTAGATCAAGGAAAAAAAAGGCCATGAAATTTTATTTTGTCATGTTTCTCAGCCTTTCAAAATTATCAGACCTAGGTTCTCAATAAAAGAATTTCACAGGCTGGGAGCGGTGGCTCATGCCTGTAATCCCAGCACTTTGGGAGTCCGAGGTGGGCAGACCAGGAGTTTGAAACCAGCCTGGCCAACATGGTGAAACCCCATCTCTACTAAAAATACAAAAATTGGCTGGGCGTGATGGCAGGTGCCTCTAATCCCAGCCACTCAGGAGGCTGAGGCAGGACAATCGCTTGAACCCGGGAGGTGGAGGTTGTAGTGAGCCGAGATCACGCCATTGCACTCCAGCCTGGGGGACAAGAGCGAAAAAAAAAAAAAAAAAAGAATTTCACAAGTGAAACTCAGTTGTGTAGTAAGAGATATTTATATTTCAATTATTAGATATGTCACTTACAAAGTGAATGGGATTTTATATCATTAATCTCATTCATCATCACTCTGCATCTCAGCCTTTTTTTTTTTTTTTTTTTGAGGTGGAATGTCAATCTGTTGCCCAGGCTGGAGTGCAATGGCGTGATCCAGGCTCACTGCAACCTTAGCCTCCCGGGTTCAAGCTATTCTCCTATCTCAGCCTCCCAGGTAGCTGGGATTACAGGTGCATGCTACCATGCCCAGCTAATTTTTGTATTTTTAGTAGAGACAGGTTTCACCATGTTGGCCAGGCTGGTCTCGAACTCCTGACCTCAGGTGATCCTCCTACCTCTGCCTCCTAGGCCCGGCCCTGTCTCTGCCTTTTTTGATATGACTTTGCAGTTCCTCTCGCTAGAGGCAGAGATTACATCTCTGCTCACCAATGTTGAATCAATTGTGAGTAGAAGTGACAGTGGAGCTTGGGTCCAAATTCCATAATTCATTGCAAGTGTGTACTCACCTCTTTTCCACTTCTTCTGTGCATGTAAGAACATGCACTGAATAATCTACAGGCCCCAAAGAATGAGAGACACAAGAAGCTCCTGCAAAGCTATTCTTGGCTTGCAGCTAAACTCAGCCAACTCCAACCAGTTCAGATGCACTAAAGCCAAGTCTCAGTTGCATAAATAAAACAAAAACAAAATATAAGTATTATTTGAGATTTTTTTGTTATGCAGCATTACAGTGGCAAATGCTGACTAATCCAGGCATTGGTTATAGAACTAAGACATGGTTTTTTTTTTTTTTTTTTTTTTTTTTTTTTTTTTTGAGACAGAGTCTCGCTCTGTCGCCCAGGCTGGAGTGCAGTGGCTGGATCTTGGCTCACTGCAAGCTCCCCGCCTCCCAGGTTTATGCCATTCTCCTGCCTCAGCCTCCCAAGTAGCCGGGACTACAGGTGCCTCACCCCGCTAGTTTTTTTGTATTTTTTAGTAGAGACGGGGTTTCACCATGTTAGCCAGGATGGTCTTGATCTCCTGACCTCGTGATCTGCCCATCTCGGCCTCCCAAAGTGCTGGGATTATAGGCTTGAGCCACCGTGCCCGGCCTCTAAGACACTGTTATGAGATAAACCTGAAATATGTTACAGTGGCTGAGGACAGAGCAGGAGAGGAGAGAAACCACTATCTGATTCTGGGAAACACATTATCCGTAAGTCTTGATTTCCCCTTTGGCAAAACTGGAAAAAATATTAACTATTTCATAGATACAGTATAAATATTTAACTGGATAATGTATGTCAGCTGCTTAGCCAGTGCTTGGCACATACAAATTATACTCAACAAATGCTAGTTTTAGACATTTTTATAATTGCCATGTGCAACATTCACAGACCTCTTTAGTTTGCATTCCAGGAATGACTTTAAACATCCTAAAAGCTGTTAAACAAAATGTAAAAAAGAAAGTAAGTAGCACTTTGCTCATCAACATATCATATCTTATCAAATTATTCCAACTCAGATCTTCTCCTAATCTATTCATTTCCTTGACAACAATGCAAAAGGTTCTCTTAACCTAACAACTTTGAAATTTTTAACTCAAGCCACTAAACATGCTGAAAGAGTATTAATATGAACTCACAGTAATCTTATCAAGTAGGTATGATGTTTTATTTCTATTTTGATTATTCTTCCCAGTTGATGGGTGAGGAAATCAAGACACAGAAAGCAAGGTAACTTCCTCATAGTTAACGCTCCAGTAGGGGAAATGACCACAATTTGAAGCCAGGATCATCTGGTTACACAGCCCTTGCTCTTGTCCATTATGCTTTGCTGAAGCTTCCTGGAGCACAGAGGTTCTATCTGAGAGCACAACAGGTGATTACGGTCAGCAATAATTTAGTGTACATTTTTAAATAACTCAAAGAGTGGAATCAGAATGTTCCTAACACAAAAAAATATGACAAATGCTTGAGATGATGGATACCCCAATTCCTCTGATGTGATTTTTACACATCATATGCCTGCATCATAACATCACATGCACCCCATGAATATATACACGTTATGTACCTCTAATAATTAAAAATGTTAAAAATAAATAATCTGGGGCAAGGCATGGTGGCTCACACCTGTAATCCCAGCGCTTTGGGAGGCTGAAGCCAGCGAATCACGAGGCCAGGAGTTCGAGACTAACCTGGCCAACATTTCACATGGTGAAACCCTGTCTCTACTAAAAATACAAAAAATTAACTGGGCATGCTGGCAGGCGCCTGTAATCCCAGCTACTTGGGAGGCTGAGGCAGGAGAATCACTTGAACCCGGGAGGCAGAGGTTGCAGTGAGCCGAGATCGTGCCACTGCAATCCAGCCCAGACGACAATGCGAGGCTCCATCACAAAACAATAAATAAATAAAAATAATAACTAAATAAGTAAATAAAATAATCTGGTTACATCTAGAAACTAACTGCAGAGCTTTGGAAATATGACCATACCCTGGCCTACCCTCCATAAATTCTGACTTCATTGATCTGAATCGGGACCAGAGATGTGTACTTTAAAAAAATAAAACAAAAAACCCAGGTCACTCTGGAACATAGCTGTGATTGAAACATCCCACCTACAGGGATGAGACAGTGCCATATAGTGGGTAAGAGCTTGACTACAGCATTCACACTCCACCGATTTGAATCCCAGCTCTGCTACCTGGACATATTTTCTTCCTCATTTTCCACAACTGTAAAATGGAGATTATGACTGTATCTACCTCAGATAACTTAATATTTCTTAAGTGTTTGGAACAGAATCTGGATATAGTAACTGCTACATTGATGATTGTTAAATAAAAAGAGCAGGCAATGGAAACAGAAATAACTTGATTTAAACGGACATAACTACAGTTGTTGCTGTATGCCATATACTTCTCACCTCTAAAATGACACTCATTGAGGATCTTCTTTATCTCTCTCTTCCTCCTTTTTTATTTATTTTGTGTGAGTTTAATGTAATTTAATTTTAGCTACAGTTGTCTAACAAAAATGTGTAACACTAGTAGTGAGTCCTTTTCTAATACTTAAAATATACTGGGAAATTTGAATGCTGACCTTTGAAGGCTGAAAGAGCTCCTAGAAGTTTTAACTTGTAGAGTCATTCGTAAGTGGCTCACTTCATTCTCACCATTCAAAGACTAGAAATGCAGTACAAATCAGACATTTTTTAGGGGGTTAGTTAACTCACACATGACTTTGTAAACACAAGAGACCAATATAGGGAGGATGTAGAACTTAGGATCCCTTGAATTTTAATCAACTCATTTCTAACCAACTCATTCAGAAAACAGCACAAAAACAGATTGTCACTGAAATACAATAATTCTGTTCTTCAGGGAAGGTTTGTATTGAGCTATATAGTTTTTGTTCTTATAAAGGAAAATACAAGAACTAATATTATTCAGGTCTGGGAAACTTCCCAGCAAAAGTTGCTGAGACAGGATAATCTGTGATGGCTTTCATTTCTGTGGAGGTAGACAATTTCAGTTTTGAAAATATCTGCAAATATAAAGGGGAGCACATTATTTCCTAATTCGATTTGGAAGACTAAAAACTTTCTGACTCCATGCTCAGTGCTTTTCCCAGACAATCTATTTGGAAGGGTCCAATACAAATAAAGGTAATCAGTTAAGTCTTGTGTTTTACTGTATTTTTTTTTTCAGGCATTATTTCCACAAGCTTTCAACATATTGTTTTGTTGTGGCCCAATTTCCTATTCTGCATCACGTTGTTTTATAAATATTTATTCAGATTTTGTTTTCCCCAAGAAAGTACAACCTTCTTTAGGCTTATGTCTGTGTCTTTTTTAGATATAAACGAATGCATACGTAAGCTTCTGTGCTGTGTGGTGAGATAGCACATTTTTTTCTTCATAAAGATAAATTATTGTTAGGTAAAGCTTGAAGGTGGCTGAGAAGGGAATAGGCAAATGTCATGAGGAAATCAAGGGAAGAAGAATACAAACTCTTATCTGTTTTACCAGCAAGACTTTCTAAATGGACTCAGGTTTTTCTAACCAAGATCCATATGCAAAGTCAGGGTAAACAACACTTCTGAGATAAAAAATACTGCATGCTTGGAAGAGTTAGGGCTGTCAGGGCAGTCCCTGCACTGAGATAAGTTGTTGATAGAGAAGTAAATTTGAGAGAGCTACATTGATGAGGCAGCAGATGCTGAACCCTCTGCTGCTCAACCAACTGGGATCCCTAGGGAACTGAGTGCATATAAAGAAACATGATGCCCCCCAATCCCCCAAAAACCATGCTGGAATAAACCATTCTTAATCAAGTATAACACCAAGGAAGGTGTGTCATCCTGTCTTTCCCTTGAAGAACTACAGGGGAAAGACAATTGTCTCCACTAATGGCAGTGAGAAGAAGAGTATGACCAAGTTTGGCCACAACATATGATAGGAGGCTCTTATGTATTTGTGATCTGGTAAGTGCAGAAGATGTTAACAGTGACAATGCTTTGGTGTGCAGGGTTTAGCCATGACACCAGGCTTTCACACTACAGATTAGACAGGGAAGCATTCTGGAGCAGCCAGAATGTAGTAGCAAAAGTAGAGATCTCTTATAGTCCCGTTTTCAAGGCACTGGTATTTTGATTTTTTGTTATTTTTTATTTGTTTGTTTTTGGTTTTTGTTTTGTTTTGCTTTGAGATGGAGTCTTATTCTGTCACCAGGCTGGAGTGTAGTGGCACGATCTGAGCTCACTGCAACCTCCGCCTCCTGGGTTCAAGCGATTTTCCTGTGTTAGCCTCCAGAGTAGCTGGTATTACAGGTGCCCACCACCATGCCCGGCTAATTTTTGTCTTTCTAGTAGAGACACCACGTTAGCCAGGCTGGTCTCGAACTCCTAACCTCAGGTGATCTGCCCAACTCGGCCTCCCAAACTCTTGGGATTACAAGCATGAGCCACTGCGCCCGGCTGGCATTGTTATTTTGGACAAAATTAAGTATTTCAGTGTTACATTGCTGCAGATGCAAATAAAGAGGTGTTTTTTTTGTTTTGTTTTGTTTCTGTTGTCTTTTTTGCTTGTTTTTATTTCCAGGCTTCCCTGGTGTCCCTGGCTTCTTATCTTGGCAAAAACAGTATTCATGGATTCTGTAGAGAGCCCACTATAAGATGTAAGCTGCTAAGTCCATGGATATCAAGGGATATATCTGAGCTCCAGATGTATTGGCAATGAGACAGAATTTCTGAGCATCACAAAAAGATTCAATAGATATACTGACTCCCTACATACTCATATTTCTGGAGATACAAGTTGAATATTTTACGCAGGAAAAACTTGGCAATACCTTGCTTACTTTAAAATACTTAGTTGCTTGATCCTTTTAGTTCTGTGAATCAGATATTCATGTAGAACATGGCAGGACCACTCAGGATCTTCTGCCTGGCCCGGTTAGCACCTCCATGCTAATCTTAGTTCTCTCCATTTTTCTAGCTAGTCCAAATCCCTGAATTTATTGTCTCAGACGTCTTTATCTTTCCAAATAATCCACCGATATCTAAACTCATTCCTCTTCTCTTTTTTTTTCCCTATTGTTTTCACTACTGTAAGACATCATTTTCAGATTAAATAACTAATTTTCCTAATATAACTAGGAAATTTGAGCTAATTATCTATTTTCAATCCAAAACGTTACATGCGTTAATTCTATTTTTGAGTAAATCCTTCTCTAGCTCTTCCACAAAAATTCAGCACACTTTTTTGTTGTTGTTTTATTAATGACTTTAGCTTTTAGAGCAGGTTTAGGTTCACAGAAGAACTGAGAGAAAGGTACAGAGATAGCCTACATATACTTTTCCTCTCACATGCACAGCCTCTCCCTTTATCAAATCTCCCACCAGAGTGGTACATTTGCTACAATCGATGAAGCTACACTGACATACCATTATTGCCCTAAGTCCATAGCTTACATTAGCATTCACTTTTAGTGCTGTACATTCTATGGGTTTGAAAAGTAGAAAATGACATACATCCATTATTGTAATATTACACGGAGTATTTTCACTGCCCTGGAAATTCTCAAGCATATATTTTTTTTCTTTAATATTCTCGTTACTCTTTGTATATATTGTAATAATAGTACTTATGATATTATATTGTAATGCATATTTGTTTCCTATTAAACATTTCTTAAAACTACAAACTGTGTTTTTAATTTCATTACTGACTGCATTTAACAAAGACAATCTACAGTGAAATTTTAATGAGTAGTCATTGAATAGTCATATTATTTAGAGTTTGTGGATACATTGTCATTCATCAATAATAGCTTCCCTTTCATGACATACTGACAATGTTGCAGCCCAGAAGAGACAGCTAATGGTTTGAAGGCTAGTCAATAAAACTCTTCAAATTCCATAAACTGCCTTAGAGATTACCCAGATTACATGATATCTGATTCAAGGTACCTCCAGGTATTGGAGGATCACAAACATATATTTAATATAATCAAGGGGACCTTCCTTAAGAAAAAAAATTAATGCAAATTTGGTGCAGAGTCTTCGAAGGAGCCCATGCCTATTCTTCATAGTCAATTTATTCTTTCTGGTATGTGTATAATTATCTTTAGTGAAAAAGACTGAAATGTATTTCCACAGATTTTACTGAGTTTCAGTATAAAAAATAGTCATATATGGAATAAAGGAGTATTTTGTTTTGAAGGCAAGGAGGAGTAAAACTACTACAAATATTATCCACTATTTTTATCTAAACTCCCTTATATGAAGACCTACTAGGAATTTTATTTTTCCTTAGAGCCCAGCCCAAGATACAGCCTGATTTTCATTTATAAACTCATCTGTCTCTTGCTAATCAAAACTGAGAACTTTATGACCCACTAAGTTTCTTCAATTTTTAGCTATTAAGGAACTGGGACACACATAATAGATTTAACTGTCATAACTCTTAATAGCCTTGGTTTTCCGAATTTTATTTTTCTTCTTCTTCTTCCATTTTGATTACTTGGATTTTCATCTTTTATTCTTTTTTTACCAAAGTTTTTCCATCTTACTGCATCTAAATTTATGTGTAAGATACCTCCGATCACCTGGTATAAATAAATAAGTAAGGCCTGAATTATTCACCTAGGAATCTAGCAGCTGAAGAAGAGAACAGGTAGAGATGAAAAAGATAGGACTCTCTAGTGATGATAAATAAGGACAGAGCTATTGAACTTTCACACTTCCATTCCCTATCTGTATTCACTCAGCAAAAATCAGAAATACTTTTTTCTCCCTCTTGTAATGGGGAGACCTAGGGTCAGTGTGAAAGGCAAGGGGTAAGGTTAGCCTACCTCGTGTGATTCTTGCAAGGTCAAGGCTAGCAGCAAAATGTATCTTAACAGGAGTTGCAAAGGAGCTGAAACTGGGTACACAGGAGGCTGAGAGTCCAAATGGGTTAGGAAGGGTTGGAGAGGTCACTTAGACAGAGAAAAATGTCCCAAGACCAAATAGAAGTCAGAAATGGGTATCTGAAACCAAAGATGTCAGAAGAAAAAAGTGAAAAGGAAAGAGTGAGGAACAGAGGAAGAGACGGTCTTGAACTGGCTGTAGTCAATGACACACACTCACTTTCTCATCTGTCTCCTGTGATACAGGGACAGCTTGACAATCTTTCCAGGACTAGTTTAAGGGCAGACTCAGGAGACAGTGTCCACATGGTTTTCAGAGTCCATAGTGGCATTGTGCCTAAGAGAAATTAATTTCAGTATTTACACAAACTCAGAAAAGCTTTGAGAATTAGTAATGGTTTAGGTTCAATTTATCTTCCTGGGCTGCATCAAGCTTACCTGGGCTTCTTGTGCATTAGGGAAATTATGTTTCCAGTAATTTCATACCTACCTTGCTGCTGCAATCATTTGGTCAGTATCCTCACCACAGAGACCATGCCTAATCTTTAGTATTGTGTCTAATTGTTAGGTAAAATTCCTGTATGCCCAACATTTTATTTGTTGTATTTTATATAGTGGTTTAAGGGATCACATTGACATTTTCATTAATAACATGCAAGAACTCTGAAATAGAACTATCATATAGTACCCCCACTCCATTTTTTAAGATGAATAGTCTGAGACAGAGAGAGATTAAGTGACTCATCTCTAGACATATAGCCTACAGATTCAGGACAAAGACTCTAGTTTTCTTATTATAAGTGAAAGTTCTTTGTTTTATGTCACAGACGTTTCAATAAAGTTGTTTTGACTGGAATACCTTAAAGTTCTGAACTTACCCACTGTGATGGTTAATAATGTCAACTTTCTTGGATTGAAGGATGCAAAGTATTGTTCCTGGGTGTGTCTGGGAGGGTGTTGCCAAAGGAGATTAACATTTGAGTCAGTGGACTGGGAGAGGCAGACTCACCATCAATCTGGGTGGGCACAATCTAATCAGTTGCCAGCACCCCTAGAATAAGAGTAGGCAGAAGAACATGGAAGGACTAGACTGGCTGCGTCTCCTGGCGTCATCTTTGTCCTGAGCTGAATGCTTCCTGCCCTCAAACACGCAACTCCAAGTTCTTCAGCTTTTGGACTCTTGGACTCACACCAGTGATTTTCCAGAGGCTCTCAGCCCTTCAGCCACAGACTGAAGGCTGCACTGTCGGCTTCCCTACTTCTGAAGTTTTGGGACTCGGACTGGCTTCCCTGCTCCTCAGCTTGCAGACAGCCTATTGTGGGACTTAACCTTGTGATTATGTGAGTCAATTCTCCTAATATACTCCCCTTCATATATTCATCTATCCTATTAGATCTGTCATGTGAGAGAACCCTGACTAATACACCCACTGCGGGCAAACAAAGCCCACTTGGGGATCCAGTGACATTACCCAATCATCTGTTCATTCACTCTATCAGTCAAAATTAATTGAGCAATCTCTGTGTGCCAAGTAGAGTATTAGATGCTAAAGGCTGGACTTACCTGCTAATTAGATGCCATGTCTGAAACAGGAGTGTAACTTATTGCCTTTAGGATAATGGCAGAAAAAGTCAAGTGGAAAAATCCAACCTTTGCATTCAAAATTCTACATAAAATCAAAGCATATGATATGGTTGGTTCAGATATTAATGCCACTACATTAACCCAGGCACCAAGTGAACAACGCTTGAATGCACATGGCCAGGTCTGGAATCCCCCTGATGCCAGCAACATGGAAAAGAGAATTGGCTCAGAAGCCACAGGCATCTCCCCAACATCATTGTAGCTTCTGTCAGCCTTGGAGGTGGTGCCAATTCCGACTAGTCCCACAGCTGCCTCTGCCGGCTGTGCTTGTTTAAATGCTCACAGCTTTTGCTTTTGGAGAGGGTTTAGTAACAGGTGGAATTTAGGGATACCCAAAAGTTAAGTGGAGTAAATCCAAATCCTTGACAGACTTAGTACATCTGATGCTAATCAGCAGACTGTTCATAAAACAATGATGAGAGTGGGTGACTTTGTCCTCTCTTCTCCTAGGGGGACTTCATGTTTTAGGGAAAAGGGAATGGGGTGTGAAACAAGGGGGAGTCAGATCCATGATCTGACTTTGCCACTACTCTGTGGCTTTGGGCATGATTTCTGAAATCTGATCTTAATGTTCTTATTTGGGTAAATAATTATAAGCGCACACACACAAGTCTGTGTTAAATGTTAAATTCATATGAATGTGCATGATGTATAACTAAATGGAATAACAAAGTGAGTTGCTGATGAGTATGTATAAATTTTTTAAACTAGGGTGTATTGTGGGAATATGAGGAGACTGAGATAGAAAGTAATAGTGTGCTCTATATAATGGCATTAGGAAAAGTTTGGAAGACTCCAGACCAAAGTACGAGTGGTGTGGGATCGAAGGGACCATAGGCAGGGATTTTTGCTTTGTAATTTATAAGTATTTTCAATCATGATGGGATTGTAAGTGGAGTTTTGTTTTACTCTGTGCGTATATGTATGTGTGTGTTTTACGTAAAGAGAAGTAACAATTCCTACGCAGATAGCCTTTGTGAAGAGCCCAGATCACACTACATATTCTCTACGGATAACTTTACTTTTTCCTTTTCTTAAAAGTTTTTTTTTTTTTTTTTTAAATGATGAAATCGACATTTCTGCTTATTAACATCCTCTAAAAGAGATACCAAAAAACTATTGAGCAACCTTTGGAGTAGGCAATATGTAGGACCCAGGATTTTGAGGAACCAGAACACACTCCTAGGAAAGGTATTGGAGTTATTATCGTTGTTTAAAATAATTCTTTCCTGATTGCGTACAGAGGGAGCCTATTCACTTGTTCTCCCAGGAAGTCTCAGAGTAAAATGGAAAGAAGAAATAATTTGGAATCAAAATAGCTATGTTCTGGCCCTGGCTCCTCAACTGAACATTTGCAAGTCATAGAACCTATGCATCCTAATATGCCTAACCAGAACAGTTGTTTGGTTTTTGTTTTTTTCTATGTTGTTATGTAAAATTAATAATGAAATTAATAAAATTTAAATATTGCAAATGTAATTTGCTCTCTAACTTTATGTGGAAAGCTTTGCATATAGCAATAATATTGTTTTGTAATATTCTCTCTTCCACATCTATTTTTTGTTAATTTGTAAGTTTCATACATATAAGGCAGATAGATATGTTTATGAGGTACATGAGACACTTTGATACAGGAATGCAATGTGTAATACATCAGAGTAAATGGAGTATCCATCACCTCAAGCATTTATCATTTCTTTGTACTACAAAGATTCCAATTATATTCTTGTAGTTATTTTTAAATGTACAATAGATTATTTTGACTGTAATTACCCTGTTGTGCTATCAAATATTAGATCTTATTCATTCTATCTAACTACATTTTTGAAACCATTAACCATTCCCACTTCCCCATGCCCAACTAACCTTCCCAGACTCTGGTAACCATCATTCTACTCTTCATCTCCATGAATTAAACTGTTTTGAATTTTAGTTTTTACAAATGAGTAAGAACATGCAAAGTTTTTCGTCTGTGCCTAGCTTATTTCAATTAATATAATGTCCTCCTGTTCTATGTGTGCTGTTGCAAATGACAGGATCTAATTATTTTAATGGCTGAATGGTACTCCATTGTGTACATGTGCCACATCTTCTTTATTTATTCATCTGTTGATGAACACACAAGTTGATTCTAAATCTTGGCTATTGTGAATAGTGCTGAAACAAGCATTGGAACACAGATATCTCTTCAATACACTGATTTCCTCTCTTTTGGGTGAAAGACCAGCAGTGGGATTGTTAGATCATGTTGTAGTTCCATTGTTAATTTTCTGAGAACATTCATACTGTTCTCCATAGTGGCTGTATTAATTTACATTCCCACCAACAGTGTATGAGGGCTTATGAGGGCTCTATTTTCTCCACATCCTTGCCAGCATTTGTTATTGCCTGTCTTTTGTATAAAAGCCATTTTAACTCAAGTGAGATGGCACCTCACTGTAGTTTTGATTTGCATTTCTCTGATGATCCATTATCTTGAGTACCTTTTCAAATATCTGTTTTCTATTTGTATATCTGTTGAACAATGTCTTTTCAGATATTTTGTGCATTTTAATTGGATTTTTAGATTTTTTTCATATTGAACTTGAGCCTTAATATATTCTTGTTACTAACTCTTTGTGAGAGAGATAGTTTGCAAATATTGTTTGCAAATATTTTCTCCTATTTTGTGGGTTGTCACTTTACTCTGTTAATTGTTTTATTTGCTGAGTGGAAGCTTTTTAACTTGATGTAACACCATTTGTCTACTTTAGCTCTGATTGTCTGTGCTTATGGGGTATTACTATAAAAATATTTGCCCTGTCAAATGTCCCCAATGTTTTCCTGTAGTAGTTTCATAATTTCTGGTCTTAGATTTAAGTCTTTAACTCATTTTGATTTGATTTCTGCATATGGTGAAAGATAGGGGTCTAGATTCATTCTTCTGCATGTGGATCTTCAGTTTTCTTAGCACCATTTATTGAAGAAACTGTCCTTTCCCAGAAGTTTGCTCCTGTCACTTTTGTCAAAAATAACTTTATTGTCGATGTATGAATTTATTTCTTGGTTCTCTATTCTGTTCCATTGGTCTATGTGTCTGTTCTTATGCCAGTACCATGCTGTTTTGTTTACTGTAGCTCTGAAGTATAATTTGAAAGTAAAGAAATGTGATGCCTCCAGTTTTTTTTTTTTCCCTCAGAATGGCTTTTGTTCTTCTGGGTCTTTTGTGATTTTATATAAATTTTAGAATTATTTTTTAATTTCTTTAAGGAATGTCATTGATATTTTGATAGGGATTGCACTGAATCTACAGATTGCTCTGGGTAGTACAGCCATTTTAACAATATTGATTATTCCAATCCATAAATATAAAATATCTTTCCATTATTTTGTATCATCTTCAATTTCTTGTATCAGTATTTCATAGTTTTTATTGTAGAGATCTCTCACTTTTTGTAGTATGTTTTTTCCTAGGTATATTATTTGTAGGTATTGTAAATAGGATTATGTTCTTGATTTCTTTTTTGGATTATTCACTGTTAGTTACTGATTTTTGTATGTTAACATTTTATCTATAATTTTACTGAATTTGTTTATTTCTAATAGTTTTTGAGTGGAGTCCCTAGATTTTTCCAGATATAAGACCGTATCATCCACAAACAAACATAATTTGACTTCTTCCTATCCAATTTGGAGTCCCTTTATTTCTTTCTCTTGTCTGACTGATCTAGGTAGAACCTCCAGTACTGTGTTCACTAACAGTGGTGAAAGTGGGCATCCTTATCATGTTCCAGATCTTAGAGGAAAGGCTTTCAGTTTTTGTTTTTTTGTTTTTTTGGTTTTTTTTGAAAAGGAGTCTCACTCTGTCACCCAGGCTGGAGTGCAGTGGCTTGATCTCGGCTCACTGCAAGCTCCTCCTCTCAGGTTCACGCCATTCTCCTGCCTCAGCCTCCCAAGTAGCTGGGACTACAAGCACCCACCACCATGCCCGGCTAATTTTTTTATTTTTTTAGTAAAAGAGACGGGGTTTCACCGTGTTAGCCGGGATGGTCTCGATGTCCTGACCTCGTGATCTGCCCGTCTTGGCCTCCCAAAGTGCTGGGATTACAGGTGTGAGCCACCGTGCCCGGCTTGCTTTCAGTTTTTTTACCACTTAATATAATACTAGCTGTGGGTCTGTTGTATATGGCTTTTATTATGTTGAGGTATGTTTCCTATATAACCACTATTTTTAAGGGTTTTTTTTTTAATCACAAAGGGATGTTGAATTTATTAAATGCTTTTTAGCATCAATTGAAATGATCACATAATTTTATACTTCATTCTACTGGTATGATGTATCACATTAATCAATTTGCATATGTTGACCTCTACTTGCATTCCTGGGATAAATCTCACTTGGTCATGATAAATGATCTTTTAAATGTGTGGTTGAGTTCAGTTTGCCGGCATTTTGCTAAGGATGTTTGTATCAATGTCCATCAGGTTTAGTGACCTGTTTGATGTGCCTTTTTCTGGTTTTGGTACAGAATAACACTGGCCTCGTGCAATAAGTTCTAATGTATTTCCTCCTCCATTTTTCAGAATAGTATGGGTAGGATTGGTATTCGTTACTCTTTCAAAGTTTGGTAAACTTTAGCTGCAAAGTCATCTGGCCCCTTGCTTTTCTTGGCTGGGAGACTTTTTGTTACAACTTTGACCTCATTAGTTGCTCTTGGATTATTCAGGTTTTATAGTTTTGTCATGGCTCAACCTTGGTAGTTTGTATGTGTCTAGAAACGTATCCATTTATTCTACATTTTCAAATTTATTTGCCTATAGTTGATCAGAGTAGTTTTCAATGATCCTTTGAATTTCTGCTGTATCAGTTGTAATGTTTTCTTTTTCGTCTCTGATTTTATTAGTTAGAGTCTTCTCTCTATTTTACATAGTCTGGCTAAAGTTTTGTCAATTTTGTTTATCTTTTCCAAAACAACAACTTTTCATTTTGTTGACTTTTTGTATTTTGTTAATTTAAATTTTATGTATTTATGCTCTGACTTTCGTTATTTATTTTCTTTTACTAATTTTCAGTTTGGTTTGCTTTTGCATTTCCAGTTCTTTAAGATGTGTCATTAGGTTACACTAATTTGAACTTTTTCTACGTTTTGGATGTAGGTGCTTTTTGTCATACAGTTTCCTCTTAGTACTGTTTTTGCTGTATTGCATAGGTTTTGGTATGTTGTGTTTCCAATATCATTTGTTTCAAAGATTTTAAAATATTTCTTAATTTCCATAGTGACCCACTGGTCATTCAGGAGCATATCGTTAAATTTGTGTGGGTTTGTATAGTTTTCAAATTCCTCTTGTTATTGATTTCTAGTTTTATCCCATTGTGG
This sequence comes from Macaca fascicularis, assembly GCF_037993035.2. Lineage (NCBI taxonomy): Eukaryota > Metazoa > Chordata > Mammalia > Primates > Cercopithecidae > Macaca > Macaca fascicularis. Next base: position 53,836,301 of record NC_088390.1, read on the forward strand.
TCAGATAAGATATTTGATATAATTTTAATGTTTTGAATTGCTTTAATACTTGTTTTGTGGCCTAAAATAAGGATATCCTTGAGGATGGTCCATGTGCTGAGGAGAAGAATGTGCATTCTGCAGCCCTTGGTTGAAATGTTCTGTAAATATCTTCTAGGTCGATTTGGTATGTAGTGCAGACTAAGACAGATATGTCTTTTGATTTTCTCTCTGAATTATCTTTCCAATGATGAATGTAGGGTGCTGAAGGCTCCAGCTATCATTTTATCAAGGTCAAACTCTCTCTTCATCTTTAATAATATTTGCTTTATATATCTGGGTAATCCAGTGTTGGTTGCATATATAATTGTGATTGTTGTATCCTCTAGCTGAATTGATCCCTTTGTCATTATATAATGACCTTTTTATCTCTTTTAATATTTTTTCTTAAAATCTATTTTGTCTGATAGAAGTATATCTACCTCTGCCCTTTTCTGGTTTCCATTTGCTTGGAATATCTTCTTCCATCCTTTATTTTTAGTCTATATGTGTTTTTGTGTTTCTTAAAGGCAATAGATTATTGGACCTTATTGTTTTATCTATTGAGCCATTTTGTGTCTTTTAACTGGAGAGATTAATCCATTTACATTCAAACTTATTGCTCATAAAAAAGGACTTACTCCTGCCATTTTTATGTGTTTTCTGGTAGTTTTGTGGTCTTCTCTTCCTTCCCTCTTTCCTTGCTTTCTTTTTTTTTTTTTTCCAAAGTGATTTTCTCTGGTGGTATGTTTTAATATCTCACTTTTAGATTTTTGTGTCTCTATTGTAGGTTTTTTTATTTGAGGTTACTATAAGACTTGCAAACAATATCATATAACCCATTATTTTAAACTGATGACAACACTAATTGCAGAAAAAAACTGACAAAGAAGCAGAGAGAAAACTCATATCTCTATACTCTAACTTTATCCTCCCACTTTTTAACACTTTGTTATTTCTATCTTATTATAAAGTTTATGTCTTAAAAAGCTGGTGTAATTATAGTTTTTGATAGGTTCACAATTTAGTCTTTCTACTTAAGACATGAGTAGTTTACAAATTACAATTGCAGTTTTATAATATTCTGTTTTTCTGTGTACTTACTTTATCATTAGCTTTGTTCCTTCACTTGATTTCTTATTGCTCGTTAATATATATACATTTTTTTCTGATAAGAATTCCCTATAGCATTTCTTGTAGAACAGGTCTGGTGTTGATGAAATCCCTCAGCTTTTGTTTGTCTGGGAAAATGTTTATTTCTCCTTCATGTTTTAGGGGCATTTTCACAGGATACACTATCGTCGGATAAAATGTTTTTTTTCTCTTCACATTTAAATATTTTATGCCACTCTCTCCAGGCCTGTAACATTTCCACTGAGAAGTCTGCTGCCAAATGTATTAAGCTCCTTTGTATGTTGTTTCTTTTCTGTTGCTGTTTTTAGTATTTTTATTGTTGTTGTTCTTGATCTTTGGAAGTTGATCATTATGTTTTTAGTCTTATTTATGTTAAATGTGCTTGGAGTTCTACAACCTTCTTGTACTTAATCATTAATATTTTTCTCCAGATTTGGAAAGTTCTTCAGTATTATGCCTTTGAATAAATTTTCTACCCAAATATCTCTCTCTACCTCCTCTGTAAGGTCAATAACTCTTAGATTAGCCCTTTTGAGTCACTCTGTAGATCTTGTAGGTGTGCTTCTTTCTTTTCTATTCTTTTTGCTTTTGTCTTTTCTACCTGTTTCAGAGCTTGTCTTCAACCTAACTTTTCCACTTGAGTCATATCCTGAAGTCAGCAATCTTAGGAATCTACTTGATGCTTTATTCCACTGTGGCTGAGCTGGCATCCAAGCCACAAGACAAAGTCTCTCCCACACATTCCTCTTCTTTTTTCAAGCAGGAGGAATCTGCTTGTTTCCTCCTAATCATGGCCACCACCACCCAGGGCCCAGGGGACATATGGCCTGACTTCTGCTGATGTTCATTCAAAGCCCAACAGCTCTAAAGTCAGCTTATGATGAATGCTGCCAGACTTGGTCCCCTTCAGGTAAGTTGGTTATCTTCTTTACTAACGTAAGTCCAGAAATTCTTTGTAGGAGCCAAATCCTATAAAGGGGACCAAATCCAAATCGGGGACCACAGGAGCTTGCTTGGTGCTCTACCTTACTGTGGCTGAGCTGGTACCCAAGCTGCAGCACAAAGTCCCCTTTACTTTTCTTTCTTCTTTCTTCTTTTCTCAAGCAGAAGGAGGCTCTCCCCATGGCCACCATAGCTGGGAATGTGCTCTGCCATATCCCCAGTAATGAAACAGTGGTTGCCACCCATCGTAGACACGCAGCCCAGAAAGATGTATGTATGGATGGAAAATTGTACATATCCAGGATATTTCTAGAAGGGAGATAGTCCTAAAAAAAACAGTAAGGGATTGGGCCTGGAGCTCCATATATCTATGTCTACTTTTCCTAAGTCTGGAGTCAGTGAAGGTAACAGTTCCACAAATATTATACATCTGCTGTATTGTAGACATTGTCTGCCACTTTCCTACTATACTATGGTACTTTGTCAAAAATGTTTAATCTTGGTGGTATTTATTTTAAGTACCATTATCAGATTCCCCCATGGAAGAATGTTGTTACTAATTTAGTAATTTACAGTACTAACCATTGCAATAAAGAGAATGCATTTAAACATGAGAAGTTTCTTATACAATTTGATGGGAAGAACTTTGAATTGTAGAATTTAATTTAGTCTCCTTAAGGTTTCTTTTCTTCCCAACCCTTAGAATGCGCAGACATTTTCCACATGTAGGCTAGGATGAGGTCCAAAGTTTTAAAGAAGTGATTTGTGCCAGAATAGAGGAAGCTCTGACTTAAGTCATTATATAACTGATAATCAGTCCTGGTTGATGCTTGCAATTCCTCAGTCACTAACTAAAACATGGGAGTAGTCAGACTCCTGGGAAACTCTTTATAATTTAGGGCATCTATTGTAATGGTTCTTCTGGTAGCTATTGAAGGCACTAAAAGGCTTTCAACATCAGCCTGACAAATAAAATTTGTGTTTAAGTTGATATTATAAAGAATGATATCATGTATGGCTTACCAGGGACAGTTAGGAGTTGATGTAAAATATGACACTAATGCCTTAAGTGACTATGGAGCTCCTTTGCAAAATTTTGTCATCTTTCATCCATGGAAATCAACTTAGTAGCCTGTATACATGTGTCAAAGCTCGCATTTCCTCAACCCTCACTTACAGGAAAGTTGAAACTCAGCGAAATGCAGCTTTTAGTCAAACTGGCTATCCAAGGAATCATACAATTTCTTTTAAATTATCTCAGAGGAAATAAAATAGAGCTAGTTTAAATCCTGGCTCTGGGTTGCACAAATGTGTAACATGGGGCATGTGACTTCCACTCACTACCTCAGTTTCCACATTTGTCATGAGAGTTTTATTGTGAAAGAATGAAGTGTATGGGCTCTGCTATGAGAATTCTAGTGTTTGAATCCTAGCTTTTCTGCATTCTGTGTAGCTATCAATATGCAACTCCTGTTCGGTCACCTATTGCATTCGCTTGCCAGGGCTGTTGTAACGAAATACCAGAGAGTGGGTGTGTAGTGAATTATTTTACAGCCAGGGTCCAACTTATGATGGTTTGACTTATAATTTCTTTACCTTACAATGGTGTAAAATGAAAACACATTCGGTAGAGTCCTGGACTTATGATGGGGTTATTTCCCAATAAATCCATTGTATGTTGAAAATGTAATATAGCCCCATCCTAAATTGAGGAGCATCTATTATTTTATGTTACCTTGGAATCTATTTTAAACATGTTTAACGTTCTGATACCTGAGGCAGAGTTCAGTCGCCCTTTACACTGTTTCTAATTCTACACCTTCTCCCAGTTTCTTAATGTGCTGGGTCCAAATAAACCTACCTGTTTGTGCCCAAATGAACATTTTGCATAGATTTCTAATCACCCTCTCCAATTGCTTTTTGTAACTTTTACTACTGTAAAAGTTACCATTGTCTTATTATAATCATGTGATTACCTTTTAACTTCTCCCAGTAGGCTATGAGCTTCTGAAAGCAAGGTTCTGTTTCTCATTTATTTTTAAATCTATTTGCTAGTCAACAAATGTTTGGTTAGTGAGTGGACGAACAACAATTGAAACCAAGACTGTGCATTAAGGCCTCTTAATCATTGTTTTGAATTTGAGAGATGGCTACATATGGGGTGATTAACAATTATGCAGAGCCTCACCTCTGCCCAATATTTCTAGTGATTCTATTTAAACTATGATGGCAATAACAGGTTTATGTGGAGTTTGATGTGCAGCAAGAGAGAAAGAAAGAAAGAAATTGGTCTATAGCATACTGGTAAATAAGCATACTGGTAAATAATATAGGAAGAATAACGACTTCAGTGAACTTGAATCACTCATTTGAACAACAGATCCTAGACTGTACAGATAAAGATGATAAATATATCCTTGTAGTGGTTTTAACACTAACATCTCTTTAAGAAGATCTAAGGGCATTCCTCTCAGAAGATATTGTTAACTCAAAACCCTCAAGCTTTCATGTAATCAGAATTGAGTTATTATTGTGGTTGCCTCTCTATGTCATTGGGTTTTTTTTTGTTTTTGAAATTTCATAAATAGTGAAAGGGATTTCTCATCCTGCTATGGTTTGGATGTATGTGCTCCTGTAAAATTTATATGTTGAAACTTAAGCCCTAAGGTGATAGAAGGTAGACACTTTGGGAGGTGATTAGGTGATGAGGGCTCTGCTCTCATTAATGGGACTAATGCCCTTATAAAAGGGGACTTGGAGACTTGCCAAATCTTCCAGCTCCTTCTCCCAAGTGAGAATATCAATATGGAACTATCTATGAGAAATGAACCTCACCAGACACCAAATTTGTCAGCACCTTAATCTGGGACTTCTGTTTCCAGAATTGTGAAAAATAAATTTTTATTGTTTATATATTACTCATTATATGGCATTTTATTATAGCAGTATCCCCAAAAAAGCTCCCAAATCACAGGTATTAATAGTTCCCTGTGGAATTTTAGACCATTCTCTCCCTTGATCAATAATAGAATGATGTGACAGGCAAAAATGAGAATATAGTGCTGTTCATTTTGTAGTAAGACCTATATTGCCACTCCATGCTGGTTTTATAGGGTTTTTTTTTTTGCTATGTTTTTGGTAAGAAAAAAGTTATCTATTAGCTTTTGGAAGAAACAGTTTTAAAATCCTTATAAGCATCAATTTCTTCCTAGCTTGAAACTTTCCTTTAATTGTTAACAAAACTCATAGGTGTATTCTAATCAGGAGCTCAGCTATAAAGATTTTATAGTATCTCATCTTTACAACCTATTTAAAAGATTAAATCAAATGATTATTTTTATTATTAAAAATACTTTTCATAGAAAAAAATAATTGACAAGAATATATATTGATGAGTACTGTGAAGAAGTTTGCTTAAAAATAGTTTCAGGTTTGAAAAGATTTAAATATTGGATCACTAAATATTGGTTACTAGGTTACTATAGGCAAGTCCTCATGTAAACAGTAGGTGATCAAAGGAGAACTAGAGGCTACCCTTTGGGTTCATTCCCCTCAATGCCTTCTCTCTCCCTCTCTTACCTCTATATCTAATATAGACAACAATCAAGACACTCCATGGGGGTTGAAATATCACCCCCATACATTTCTGTTAAAATATATACACAATACCTGTTACGGTAAGGATATTGTTTACCTCATTTATTGCTAGTAATAGGAGTTATTTTGTTTTATTACTTACGTTTATACTTGAAAGCAATGGTAAGCAGTGGTAGTAAATAATCCTGATAGATCGAAAGCAATGTGGAAAAAAATGAAGCCTGGAGCATTTTTGAGACAGCCAGAGGGAAGGTGGTCCTCAGAGAAATCCAGTCAGCCTGCCCACTGTGGTGGAGCCTCAGGAAGTTCCTGCCATTTGCAGCAGGGAGGAGCCTGGCCCCTCCTCTTCCTGTGTGGAACCTGGGATTCGATTGGCCTGGCGGGAAGCACTTTAGCCGAGGGACTCTGGCTTTGGATGAGTCCCTGTTTCCCCCCTTTTTTTCCCTCTTTCCCCCCTTTTTTCCCTCTTTTCACCCATTAAAACCCTGGTTTACTCACCCTTTAAACCATCTGCGAGTCTAAATTTTCGTGGCCGTGGAACGGACGAGAACCCGGTCTTTAGCTGAACTACGGAAAAGTCCTGAAACATATTTGGCACGCAACTTGGGAGCTCCAGAAGTGGTGAGTGCGACGCAAACCAATTCTTTTTCCATCTTCCTTCTGAGCCTTTTCATCCTCATGGCCTTTTACTTCCTTTTTCAGGAGGGACTGGCGAGCAGCAGTTCCAGGCCGCTCCGGCTCCGCGCAGGGGCTGGGACGCATGGCCCAAGGGTTCTAGCCACCGAGTGCTGCTGCTGGAGCCTTCCCCTTTTCCAGCCGAGAGATTCAGTTCCGTAGGATAGCAATTAAACTTTCTCCCTGGTGGAGGAACCACTTGCATAAGAATAAGCGGTTCTTCCTCAGGCATTTTTAAACTGTAATTTTTTCCTTCCCCTTCACCCAGTCGGCAGTTAATCTTTAAAGATTTTTTTTTTCTTTTTTTTTTTGATACAGAGTCTCACTCTATCGCCCAGGCTGAAGTGCAGTGGCACTGTGTGGGTTCACTGCAACCTCCCTCTCCTGAGTCCAAGCAATTCTCCTGCCTCAGCCTCCGGAGTAGCTGGGATTACAGGTGTGCACCACCACACCCAGCTAATTTTTTAATATTTTTAGTAGACACGGGGTTTCATCATGTTGGCCAGGCCGATCTCGAACTCCTGACCTTAGGAGATGCACGTGCCTCGGCCTCCCAAAGTGCTGGGATTACAGGCATGAGCCACCATGCTTGGCGTTTTGTTTTTCTTCATTCATAAGAGTTTTACTAGGTTAGCCCCCGCCCGCCCCCCCCCCTCCCGCAATATCACTGTATTCTCTACCAAGTTTTGGTTGTGAATTCAGGCTTCCATCTTGTTTTACATCCTGGGGACTTGGCCAGTAACTACTTGGGAAGGCTTTGTTTAGCAACCCTACCTTAGGGGATGAGCCCTCTCAGGTTAGATATCTGCACGATTTCCTAACCCTGTCTCTTAAAGGGCCCCACACAGCGACTGGGTTTTCTTCTGCCTGTCTGTGTGTGTTGTGTGTAATGTCTGTAAAAAGAGCTCTAATTAATTTGGTTTAAAGAAAGGCAATTGCTTGGATCTAATATATTTCAAAGGGAAGATAAAAGCTGTGGTACCTTTCAATTCACATGACTTTAATCTTTGACAATATAAGCATCCCTAAAGACTGCTGGTAAAATGCAGGTCAGATGCAAGGTTTGCTATGTGTTTTGAGGTTACAAACGGCTCTTTTGGGTTTTGAGAACTATTTGAGTTGCCAGCTTCACTCTCGGTAAGGCTAGGGGACCTATAGAAGTAACCATGCCCTTGACTAAGAAGGCACTCCTTGGGCTGCAGTTAGGAGACAATTAAAGCAATTTACCAAGTTTTACCTTAAAGTTAAAATTGCTAGGAGTTAATTGAAACTACTAGAAATAGATTTACATGCAATGAGTGTAAGAACAGTAAAGTGTGTGTGTGTGTGTGTGTGTGTGTGTCTATTTTGTAAAAAGTTATAAGAAGGCATGGAAATGTAAACTTTGCCTAGTGTTAAAGGATTGTTTTGAGTTAAATTAGGAAAAAGATGAAATTTTAGAGAAGTGGTGGAATAATTGTGGAAATTAATCTTGCAGAAGAGGTTCTCTATGTGAACATATTAACTAAATTCAAAAAGGAGTGTTAGTTTTTTTTCTGTAAATTGAGCATTGAAATAAAAGCATAGCAAGGTGTTCCTAAGGTGCTAACTTGCTCTCTGGCAAAATTTGTAAACGGTTATAGAAGGTTTTTGCTTCTTTAGAATTTCTGAGTTATCATTTTGGCAAAATAAATAACTGGTGGTAGTCTGGAATTCTATTTTGTAATACCAAGCGTTTTAAACCTTGAACATTTAAACAGCCTTCCCCAAATCAAAATTGTCTTCCCTGGCACCCGGCTTTTGGAATACTTCAGTGGGCCCCTGAAGTGTCCAGAAATAATAGGTAAACAGGATTAGTTGACATGTTTAGGTACATGGGATTGCCAAGATGATGCTCAATCTTATTTAGATTATATTTTGGTGAATAATGCTAATATATGTTCCAAAATTGTATGGGGCGTCTAAAATTGTAATGTCTGAGTATATGCTATGAATCATAATTAAGGTTTTTATGTTAAGTTATTGTAAACCACAGAGATAACCAAACTTCTTTATCAGTTGCGTTTCTAACTGTAACTACCCTGGACATTTTGCTATTCACAGACAATTGTTGTCTGATTTAATCCTTTTCAAAGGATGGTTTATAATGAGCTATATAACTTTAACAGGTACTCTCAAAAACAGCCTTTTAACAACTGTAGAGATTGTAACATTGGAATAAAAGAAAATGTACAGGACTCAGAGAGCTGAAATGTTCACGAATGTCAGGCAAAATGAGTTAACTAAATGGACTGAACTCAGGAAGCTGAAGCAAATCTTTTTGGCTTTTGCTTGGAATATTGCTGATCCTTGTTTTGTTGTTCAGAGTCAAGGAAACTTATTTTGAGCTATTTACGGCCTTTAATAATTGAGTAAGTTATGCCCCCTATGATCAAAATTTGAAGCATGCTTGTTTCTCTCTGCCTCGTTCCCCTAAAATTTGGAAACTATCTGTGAGTATTCTCCTGGCAATATAGTTGTTTGCATCAGTACAATAAGAATCCGTTTTTCTTTAGCAACAGAACACAATTGGAGAAAGTGATTGTTTTACCAAGGCTTTGACTAGAAGGGTATACTTCCCTTTAAGGAGTCAATCTTGACTTGCAGAGCCTATAAATGCCCCATGGGGGAAACTGGCCTCATACACTCATCTACGCAGTCCCTGTACAGGGCTCCTGACGTGTGGTCTGTTAAAAATGTCAGTTTTTAACAAGTCTTGGAGCTCCCAGTTTTATCTTGGGACCTTAAGAGGAGAGAATCACCCAACTCACAGGTGTCTGAGGATACAAACCCATGGTTGGGCTCAGCTTTTAAAGGTCTTATCTGGCTGTGCCAGGTGGCTCGTGTCTGTAATCGCAGCACTTTGGGAGGCCGAGGCGGGTGGTCAAGAGATACAGACGATCCTGGCCAACATGGTGAAACCTCATCTCTACTAAAAATACCAAAAAAAAAAAAAAAAATTAGCTGGGCGTGGTGGCGCATGCCTGTAATTCCAGTGACCTGGGAGGCTGAGGCAGGGGAATAGCTTAAACCAGGGAGTCGGAGGTTGCAGTGAGCCGAGATTGCGCCACTGGACTCCAGCCTGGCAATAGAGCGAGATCCATCTCAAAAATAAAAAGGGTCTTATTTGAGATTCCTTGTGAAACAGCCTTCCATCAAAGCCAATCCAAAAGGCCTGTGTAGAAATAGTTATTCTTGCTTCACTTTATGCAGATAATCAGGCCAAGTATAAGACTGAAGTCTATTTTGCAAACCACCCAGTCCTTATCATAATTTTCTTTTTAACAAAAATGGGGACTGGAGAGAGAGAAATTATGTTCCAAAACTTACCATACATTTATTAAATCCTAAACTCATTAGTTGTTTTTAAGTTTTTGCCTACATTTTAGACTAACCTTACTTGTTCCTGTGAACCAACCATCAATCCCTGGCTGCAGCTCAGAAAGAACAAGAGGGATGGGTAATGTAGAAATCTGGATTAATATTCTAGTTCTGAGCAATCATCCTGCAAATCCTGCCAGGCGATGGAATAAATAGAGAATACATAGGGTGCCTGTTGCCCGGAGGTTTCCTTTTTGGGAAAGTAAGACCAAGGGAACCAACCAAAGCCAGCATCATGCAGCCAAATCCTAGCAACCATAACGGTTGCTACCAGTTATCTGGGTGTGTGACAATGAGAGCCAGGTGGGAGGGCCTTCCTCGAAAAACCCCAAAGGGCCTGTGCACTGGGGTGGAGCCACAGAAGTTCATGCCCTTTGCAGTGGGGAAAAGTCGGGCTCCTCCTCTTCCTATGTGGAACCTGGAATTCAAGCTGTGGGTGAGACACACTCTAGCAGAGACTTTGGCCTTGGGAGAGTCCATGGTTCCCCGTTTTCTTCCTTTTCACCCAATAAAACCATTTTACCATTCACATTGTTTGTGAGCCTGAATTTTCATGGCTGTGCGACAAAGAACCCCATCTTTAGCTGAACTAAGGAAAAGTCCTGCAACATTTTGTGTATATGTAGGATGGCAGGGGATGATATTGCTGCTTGGGAGAGGGTCGTTGTGTGAAAGTGAGAGCTCAAACTAGATGGTAGGTTGGAAATAAATGTGTTCTTTGTAAATGTATCTGCAGCTGTTTTGAAACCTCATAAGCTAACGTATTAGGTATTTTTATAGCAGAGAACTTAAAGATAGTATAATGTGCTCCCAGCTTAATAAGATTCTAACACTGTTGTTTGAATATATGATATCATCATGTTTAAAATGTAATATTCATTCCATTTATGCAATCTCTTTCCCCTGGTTGTTTGTGCTTTCCAAGATAATATAATAAGAAAATAAACAGCTCAAATGGTTTTTCCTTCACACTTTTATCAGTTTAGAGAAATAGGGTGACAATAAATGAAAAAAAATCTAACATTTATAAAGAGCTAAACAGGGGCTAGGTAATTCAGATATATATATATATATATAATCTTGTTGCAGCTCACAACTCTCCTTCAAGGTCAATATAATTATCTCCATCTTATAGATAAGAAAATGGAAACTTTGAGATGTTAAGTAAGTTTCTTGAAGTCATATAGCTTATAAGGGTAATATTAGATTGCCCAATTTCATAATCATGCTCTTTACCCTACACTGCATTTGGAGAACTTTAAAAATGTAGGGTCCTAAGAAGTCATTGACCTTAAGTTATTTTCCCCAAGCAAATTTCTTAAATATCCAATGCCTGACAAATTACCCAAAGGATGTCTTTTTCACTCAGACAACAAAAGTGAAACAAAGTGGTATCTCCTGCCACCACCACCTTTATTAAAAGTTTTAGCATATGCCATTCCCATAACATGACCTAGTTAATATGCTGTCTATGGTGATTTCACAAGAATGTGAAACAAACAATTGGAATCAGTTTGTTAACTGCCCCCATGGGAGTGAAAGTTTGGAAGAGGAACTGCAGTCTATGCTAGGTAGAATAAAGGTCAGACCTACTTGGCAATCACCAAAACAGAATATTGGCAATAAGCCATTGCTCTTCAGAGACAGAAGCTGTCATTGTGAAAGATTTCTTTGCTTTATTGGGAAACTTGAGTCACTTCCTGTTCGAACAACTGTTCTATGTTGGTCTGGCCTGGATCCTCTGCAAGGGTATTATGAAAACTTGCAACTCTTAAAATATGATCTGAGAGTGCATTGTATAAATTATCCCATTATAACAGTGCTTCTGAAAGTCTACTGCATATGGGAATCACTTGGGCATCTTGTTCAATTGATATTTTGCAGTCTTAAAAGGCTCCCAAGAGATGCCAATGATGCTAGATCCCATTTTGAGTATGATAAATCAAGATTATTCTGCATACTTACCTGTGGTGGTTGCTTTAAAGTACTTGCAAAAATCTTCAAATAAAGCCAACCGATTTAGCATCAGTTTTTAAAAACAAAAGTATTTTTCCAAAGCTATCTTAAAAGTACCCTTGCCCACTCCTGAGCCACCTGGTTTTTGTTCCTTATGACCTAATTCAACTTACCTTAGCTTAACCCAGCGTGCTTCCAATATTTTCATTTGTAGTTAATGTGTGCCTTTATTCTTTTTTGATAAGTTGCACTCTTGAGATATCACATACATATCACCTGGCCATTAGTCTATAATCACTACTGCCATATCTTTCTCTAGAAAGGAGCCCATTCAGAAACTTACCTCTCTTATTTTTCTGGTCCATAGAAAGGATCTTTTCCCAGATTTCTCAGAGAACACAAAAAGAGTTAACAACAAAACAACAAAAACTTTATCTTTGTCTAAACACAAATTTATCTGTGTCTAAACTTCCAAAAATTGTATAAGAAGCTATTGAAAAATATGGGCAGCTGTCATAGTAGACTTAGAATGTAAATAGGTTGCTATGCTTTAATATAAAACATACTGGATACAAAAAGTGAATCTTGTCTACAATACCTGTCTATCTCTTCTGCTTAGACCATAAGCAGCCTGGAAGAAGAGACTGCACCATCTTCATCTTAATCTCTAACACAGAGTCTGACAGATAGAAGAATGAAGGTAGTTAGTGTCCTCTTTTTTTTTTTGACTGAAAGATAAATAGACAGCATCCTAGTCTTAAATTTTGACTCACTGTCCTCATCTACAAAAGGAGCAGTGTTAATCTGCACAAGCGCAATAGAGTTTTTACACAGTGTAGGAAAGATAATAGCTATTATAGTACTTCAAAAATTTAAAAGACTATACATATACAAGTCAGTTTTAATTAGATTTCTTACTGTCTCACTAATTTCCTAAAAGATGAAGAGCTGAAGATAGAAAATAGATATATTGTTTTAGTTTAGGGAAGATCTCCCTTAGTGGGTAAAATCCTGTGAATTCAGCTTGTTATTTGAAATTAAAAATTTACAAATTTTTTTTTTTTAAATTTAAGCCTTCACTCGATGAAACTTTCGTTTTTCTTAGAGGAAAGCCTCACATTGTGTTTTATCGGGAGAATGACCATATGCCACATTTTCATGGATAGTGTCATTTTATGCCTTTTGTCCTAGTATCCCATTTGGTTTATGTCCCCACTTAATCTCAAAAGGGCTCTTATTTAGATGATAAATTATATAATCATGCTAATCATTAGAGATATTTGTAACTTGGTGTGCAATAACTACTGCTATCTTTTGCCTGGGCATGCAACTTCTGAATGAAGGGTTGGAAGCAAGGTAGAAAAGGATATTGCAATGAGTCCAGTGTAATGGGGTAGAAAGTGTGAGGTTTGTGTAAGCTAAAAAAAAACATGAAGGAAATATAGGAATAGAAAGAAGAAAAAATGCTTTTAGCAAGGGAAGTTTTTGATGAGTGAACAGTGTCGTGGCTTTCTTCAATTCTTAGGTAAGAGAACACTTTGTTGTTAAGTGTTTGGGGCAGAAGGTGACTGTTTACTTGAGATTGGTGAGTGGGGGTATTTATTTAGAAAGGTTGTGAAATCAATATGTCTTTGAGGTTTGCCATCAGAGTCATTCAATTACTAACATACATAATTGCAGAATTAATCTGCTTCTGCAATTTGGAGAAGAGTCTAAACACAGAATGATTGATTTTAAAGAAATATAAAGTCAAAAGCATATGTCATTTATTCTTCCAGTAAATGAACCTCTAGTGTAAAAATCCAGGGCCTGTTTATCCCAGCAAAGTGTATTGAAATACCTAAATGTACCCTTATGTATTTTTTTGAAGATGCTCTGCGTTTTGGAAGGAACAGAATACAAAATACTACATCATCACAAGTCTTCTACCTTAATGGAAATCAGACTTTTGTTGGTATTGGATAGATGGTGGGATCAGATTTTATATAGAAGTTTGACAGCCTGCCTCATTTGTATTGCAGTCAGCTACAGGATATGTCACAAGAATTTATGAAAGTTTTCTGCCCTTTGAGAAAGTCTTTCTCTCTCTTTCTCTCTCTCTTTTTTTTTTTTTTTTCTTTTTTTTTGAGACAGTTTCACTATTGTCACCCAGGTTGGCGTGCAATGGTGCCATCTTGGCTCACTACAACCTCTGCCCCCCCGGGTTCAACTCCTGCCTTAGCCTCCCAAGTAGCTGGGAATACAGGCATGCGCCAGTAGGCCCAGCTATTTTTTGTATTTTTATTAGAGATGGGGTTTCACCATGTTGGCCAGGCTGGTCTAAAACTCCTGACCTCGGGTGATCTACCTGCCTTGGCCTCTCAAAGTGCTAGGATTACAAATGTGAGCCACCATGCTCAGCTTATTTCTCATATTTTAAATTTAATTTCAGTTTAATTTATCCAACCTAATATGCCATTGGTTGCCTAAATTCAAGTTCTGATTAAAACACTAGTCAGGTAATGAGGTTCTTCCAGTAAGTGATGACTCTTGACAATTGAGTCAACTAAGGGTCGTTCCCTTCAGGAAAAAAACATCCAGAATACAACAGATTATCTTTGGGTTCAGAATATATCACTTTTTCTCCAAGGATATGGTGTCCTAGTTCTTGAAAGGAGGTCTAGCATAGCCTAGTGAGGGTCTATTAATATGAAATTTTTGAATTAGAGAAGAAGCTTAATATTTTGTTTACAAAAACATATTTAAAATATTTTTAGGTTTAGAGGAGAGTTGTAAAGATAATTAGTAACATTCTGTTTCCCCTAATTTTTACATAATATAAAATCATGGTATAGTGATGCTAAAAATTTAATGTAGATAGAATACCAATATCTACATGGAATTATTTATTTGAATTTTACCAGTTTTTTCACCATGCATTTTTTCTGTTCTGTAATTTGATGTAGGATACCACACTGTGTTTAGTTCCCATGGCTCCTCAGTCTCCTATAGTCTTTGATAGTTTCTTAGTCTTTCTTTTCTTGTCATGACCTTAATTCCTTTAAGAGTACTGGTCAGTTATTTTGCAAAGTGACCCTCAATTTGGATTTGTTTAATGCTTTCTCATGTCTACACTGGGTTTATTGCTTTTGGGGAAGAATACCATGGAGGTCAAGAGCCCTTTCAACATATTATGAATCTGGTGTTAACAAGACTTTAGAGTTGGGAGTTTTCTTCTCCTACTTCATTTGTTACAAATGAGTCACCAAATCCAGCTGACACCTTCATAAGTGGTTTTTGAACAAAAGATAGAGTTATCATGTTTAGTTTGTGAGACAGTCACTGCCAAGGATGCCAAAGCTGTGGGACAAACTGGAATCTCTTTGAAAGAAAGATTAAAGATATTTTATTATTATTTTTTTTGACCCAATCCCCATCTCACAAGTGTCTTGAGTCATATAAAGGTAAGGAAAACTACAAGCAAAAATTTAACAGTGTGTTCCTTCCTATGACTGTTATAAGACACTAGAGAATAAACAGCTCTGTCTTGGTGGCAAGATTTTTAAGTATAATACAAAATAAAACACACACACACACACACACACACACAGACAAGAAAAAACTTTTTTTTTTTCCATTTTACAGCAAATCTGTGCACAAACCAAAAAATCTAGCACATCAATGCAGGCAGGAGGAACTTGCTGCATGTTAAGCACATTCCATGACCAGTGAGAGAGGCAGAAGTGCACGCTGGGTGCACAGCTTTCAAAGAAGGTCCACTAGGTTGACATCATGATGGGAAGGAAAGTGAAAGGAATGAAAGAAAATAAACCCGTAGGAATCATTACTTGGGAGGAAAAAGAAAGGAATGGAATAGAGGAAGTTAATTACTTAGGGGTTGGGGCTAAAACTTGCAGGCCCCTTAGGGTAACTGTTTGAAACCTTTTAGGTGGTTCCAACAATACTGAGAAGAAACAAGTAAGGGAAGAGGGAGGTGGGTATGGCAGTAGCTGAAGTTCTGTATTATTAAGTAGGGACAAGAGACTCTAAATAAATTAATTATCCAATAAATGTGAGAAAAAATCATTTTTTATGTATTATATTGTGTTCTTGTTAAAAACCAAGTTTATCACTTTGTCACACCTCTTTTTTTTTTTTTTTTTTTTTTCATTAGGAAATCGTGACCTTCAAACTAGACATGTACTCGTAGGCTCAAGAAAGTTCAGAGTTATCCTTGCAGTGAGCTTTTCTTTTTTTTTTTTTTTTCCTTCCTGAGGGAATTTTAAAGCTCAAAACCTATTTTAAAACAAAAGTTGAAACTCTACCAGAATAATAATGCAAAACTATTTAATTAGAGACACATTTGGATGGGTTTTACTTTTCATTCAGTAAGTCCAATGGCTCTTCAAATTTCACAATAGAAATGTAAAATGCCCTGCCTAAAAGCTTTGAATATTCATCCAAGATATTAGAATAATATCTCTGGATACCCAACACAAGAAGAGCAGAAAGAGTCTTTATATTGTATAATACATAAATAATGAGCCACTTAAAACAAGGTGTATATTTTGGTTTGCTTACCTAGAAATAGAGATAGTTTTTCATCATCCACACTTCTATACCATATGCCCATTACTGCTTATAACTAAATTATTTCTACTTCAAACCAATGATTAGACTCAGGTGACATGGCCAACTCTGCTCACATAGTTAACTAAAAGCACACAGAAATGATGCTTGATAACATTTAAAATGCACAACTGAGGCAGATGAAAGAAAGATAAATCTCTCAGGTACTTGAAATAAATAAAATCAGAATGATAGATAGGCTGATAAATTGAGGACTTATGAGATGTTTAGACAAGGAAGAGATTCTAAGGATATAACTATGGATGAAATTTAGACAGGAAACTAGAACTTTTCTCCCTGCCTAAACCTGAAGCCCCACGATCTGTCTATCCTTATGAACTAAAAATCTCATCCAATCTCTCAGCAAAGGAAACAATTACAGAGCTTTTCTTTTGTGTGGACTTTGGGCAGGAAAATAAATATGAAAAGCCCAGGCATTCAATGTATGTAGATATGGAGTCTTAATTTATACTACCTACAAGGTTTAAGAGCCCCAAACTAAAACATAAAATTTGGTAGTGCATTGAAATTCCTGAGATCCCTAATGAAAACCACTCTGTTTAAATGCTTTGGTAATTCAGGAAATATGGAACTCATGGAGAATGAAAAGCCAAGTTGAACAAGGGTACACACACACAAATGGTTATAAACAAACTTGTGAGAAGCTGTCCACACATAAACAGAAAAAGCATGGAAACTGAGGGTAACTCAAAAAACTGAAAGTGGGACTTTCTGGCAAGATGACCAAATAGGAACACCTCCCATCTGCAGCTCCCAGCGAGATTGACATAGAAGCCGGGTAATTTTCTGCATTTCCCACTGAGGTAACTGGTTTATCTCATTGGGACTGGTTGGACAGTGAGTTCAGCCCATGGAGGGTGAGCCAAAGTGGGGTGGGGCGTTGCCTCACCCAGGAACACAAGGACTAGGGGGATTTTCCTTTCCTAGCCAAGGGCAGCTGTGAGACACTGTACCAGGAGGAACGGTACACTCCTGCCCAGATACTGTGCTTTTCCCATGGTCTTTGCAATCGGCAGACCAGGAGATTCCCTCCGGTGCCTGGACTTGGGGGTCCCACAACCACAGAGCCCAGCAAGCTAAGATCCATTGCCTTGAAATTCTCGCTGCTAGTGCAGCAGTCTCAGATCAACCTGGGATGCTCAAGTTTGGTTGGGGGAGGGGTGTCTGCTCTTGCTGAGGCTTGAGTAGGTGGTTCTATGCTCACAGTGTAAACAGAGCAGCTGGGAAGTTCGAACTGGGTGGAACCCACCACAGCTCAACAAGGCTGACTGCCTCTCTAGGTTCCACCTCTGTGGGCAGGGCATCTCTGAACAAAAGGCAGCAGCCCCAGTCAGGGACTTTTAGATAAAACCCCCATCTCCCTGAGACAGAGCACCTGGGGGAAGGGACAGCTGTGGAAACAGCTTCCGCAGACTTAAATGTCCCTGCCCGACAGCTCTGAAGACAGCAGTGGTTCTTCCAGCACAGTGTTTGAGCTCTGATAATGGACAGACTGCCTCCTGAAGTGGGTCCCTGACCCCCGTGTAGCCTGACTTGGAGACACCTCCCAGTAGGGGCTGACAGACACCTCATACTGGAGAGCTCTGGCTGGCATCTGGTGGGAGTCCCTCTGGGACGAAGCTTCCGGAGGAAGGATCAGGCAGCAATGTTTGCTGTTCTGCAGTGTCCACTGGTGATACCCTGGCAAACAGGGTCTAGAGTGGACCTCCAGCAAACTCCAACAGACCTGCAGCTGAGGGTCCTGACTGTTAGAAGAAAAACTAACAAACAGAAGGGAATAGCATCAACATCTACAAAAAGGATGTCCACACCAACACCCCATCCATAGGTCTCCAACATCAAAGACCAAAGGTAGATAAACACCACAAAAATGGGGAGAAACCAGTGCAGAAAGGCTGAAAATTCCAAATACCAGAATGCCTCTTCTTCTCCAAAGGATCACAACTCTTCACCAGCAAGGAAAAAAACTGGACAGAGAATGAGTTTGATGAATTGACAGAAAGAGGCTTCAGAAGGTGGGTAATAACAAACTCTTAGCTAAAGGAGCATATTCTAACCCATTGCAAGGAAGTTAAGAACCTTGAAAAAAGGTTAGACAAATTGCTAACTAGAATAACCAGTGTAGAGAAGAACATAAATGACCTGATGAAGCTGAAAAACACAGCATGAGAACTTCATGAAGCATAAACAAGTTTCAGTAGCTGAATCATCAAGCAGAAGAAAGTATATCCGTGATTGGAGATCAACTTAATGAAATAAAGCAAGAAGACAAGGTTAGAGAAAAAAGAGTGAAAAGAAATGAACAAATCCTCCAAGAAACATGGGACTATGTGAAAAGACCAAATCTACATTTGATTAGTGTACCTGAACATGATGGGAAAATGGAACCAAGTTGGAAAACACTCTTCAAGGTACTATCCAAGGGAACTTCCCCAACCTAGCAAGGCAGGCCAACATTGAAATTCAGGAAATACAGAGAACACCACAAAGATACCCCTCAAGAAGAGCAACCCCAAGACACATATTCATCAGATTTACACAGGTTGAAATGAATGAAAATATGTTAAGGGCAGCCAGAGAGAAAGGTTGGGTTACCCACAAAGGGAAGCAAGGAAGCACATCAGACTAACAGCGGATCTCTTGGCAGAAACCCTACAAGCCTGAAGAGAGTGGGGACCAATATTCAACATTCTTAGAGAAAAGAATTTTCAACCCACAATTTCATATCCAGCCAAACTAAGCTTCATAAGTGAAGGATAAATAAAATCCTATACAGGCAAGCAAATGCTAGAGATTTTGTTACCACCATGCCTGCCTTACAAGAGCTCCTGAAGGAAGCACTCAACATTGAAAGGATCAGCCAGTACCAATCACTGCAAAAACGCCAAACTGTAAAGACTATTGACACTATGAAGAAGCCGCATCAACTAACAGGCAAAAAAACCTGTTAGCATCATAATGACAGGATCAAATTCACGCATTACAATATTAATCTTAAATGTAAATGGGCTGAATGCCCCAATTAAAAGACACTAACTGGCAAATTGGATAAAGAGTCAAGACCCATCAGTGTGCTGTATTCAGGAGACCCATCTCATGTGCAAAGACACACATAGCCTCAAAATAAAGGGATGGAGGAAGATTTATCAAGTAAATGGAAAGCAAAAAAAAAAAAAAAGCGAGGTTGAAATCCTAGTCTCTGATTAAACAGACTTTAAACAAACAAAGATCAAAAGAGACAAAGGCAAGCATTACATAATAGTAAAGGGATCAATGCAACAAGAAGAGCTAACTATCCTAAACATATGCACCCAATACAGGAGCATCCAGATTCATAAAGCAAGTTCTTAGAGACCTATAAAGAGACTCAGACTCATGCAGTAAAATAGTGGGAGACTTGAACACCCCACTGTCAGTATTAGATAGATCAACGAGACAGAAAATTAATAAGGGTATTCAGGACTTGAACTCAGGTCTGGACCAAACAGACCTAATAGACATCTACAGAACTCTCCACTCCAGATCAGTAGAATATACAGTCTTCTCAGCACTACATCACACTTACTCTAAAATTGGAAGTAAAACACTCCTCGGCAAATGTAAAAGAATAGAAATCACAACAAACTGTCTCTCAGACCACAGTGCAATCAAATTAGAACTCAGGATTAAGAAACTCACTCAAAACTGCCCAACTACAAGAAAAATGAACAACCTACTCCTGAATAACTACTGGGTAAATAACAAAGTGAAGACAGAAATGAAGATGTTCTTTGAAACCAATGAGAACAAAGACACAATGTACCAGAATCTCTGGAACACATTTAAAGCAGTGTATAGAGGGAAATCTATTGCACTAAATGCCCACAAGAGAAAGCAGGAAAGATCTAAAATTGACACCCTAACATCACAATTAAAAGAACTAGAGAAGCAAGAGCAAACAAATTCAAAAGCTACCAGAAGAAAATAAATAACTAAGATCAGAGCTGAACTGAACGAGATAGAAACACAAAAACCCTTCAAAAAATCAGTGAATCCAGGAGCTGGTTTTTTGAAAATATCAACAAAATAGACTGCTAGCAAGACTAATAAAGAAGAAAAGAAAGAAGAATCAAATAGATGCAATAAAAAATGATAAAGGGAATATCACCACCAATCCCACAGAAATACAAGCTACCATCAGAGAATACTATAAACACATCTATGTAAATAAACTAGAAAATCCAGAAGAAATGGATAAATTCCTGGACGCATACACCCTCCCAAGACTAAACCAGGAAGAAGTCAAATCTCTGAATACACCAATAACAGATTCTGAAATTGAGGCAATAATTAATAACCTACCAACCAAAGAAAGTCCAGGACCAGACAAATTCACAGCCAAATTCTACCAGAGGTACAAAGAGGAGCCATTACCATTCCTTCTGAAATTATTCCAATAAATAGAAAAGGAGGGAATTCTCCCTGACTCATTTTATTAGGCCAGCATCATCCTGATACCAAAACCTGGCAGAGACACAAAAATACCCAGAACATTTTAGGCCAATATCCCTGATGAACATTCATGCAAAAATCCTCAATAAAATAATGGCAAACCGAATCCAGCAGCACATCAAAAAGCTTATCCACCACGATCAAATCGGCTTCATCCCTGGGATGCAAGTCTGGTTCAACATAAATAAATCAATAAATGTAATCCATCACATAAACAGAACCAATGACAAAAACCACGTGATTATCTCTGTAGATGCAGAAAAGGCCTTCGACAAAATTCAACAGCCCTTCATGCTAAAAACTCTCAATAAACTAGGTATTGATGGAACGTATCTCAAAATAATAAGAGCTATTTATGACAAAACCCACAGCCCATATCATACTGAATGGGCAAAAACTGGAAGCATTCCCTTTGAAAACCAGCACAGGAAAAGGTGCCCTCTCTCGCCACTCCTATTCAACATTGTATTGGAAGTTCTGGCCAGGGCAATCAGGCAGGAGAAAGAAATAAAGGGTATTCAATTAGGAAAAGAGGGAGTCAAATTGTCTCTGTTTGAAGATGACATGATTGTATATTTAGAAAACTCCACTGTCTCAACCCCAAATCTCCTTAAGCTGATAAGCAAATTCAGCAAAGTCTCAGGATGTAAAATCAATGTGCAAAATCACAAGCATTCTTATACACCAATAACAGACAAACAGCCAAATCATGAGTGAACTCCCATTCACAATTGCTATAAAGAGAATAAAATACCTAGGAATTCCACTTACGAGGGATGTGTAAGACCTCTTCAAGGAGAACTACAAACCAGTACTCAAGGAAATAAAAGAGGAAACAAACAAATGTAAGCACATTCCATGCTCATGGATAGGAAGAATCAATATTATGAAAATGGCCATATTGCCCAAAGTAATTTATAGATTTAATGCTATCCCCATCAAGCTACTACTGACTTCTTCACAGAATTGGAAAAAACTACTTTAAATTTCATATGGAACCAAAAAGGAGCCCACATAGCCGAGACAATCCAAAGCAAAAAGAACAAAGCCGGAGGCATCACGCTACCTGACCTCAAGCTATACTACAAGACTACAGTAACCAGAACAGCATGGTACTGGTACCAAAACAGATAGACCAAGGGAACAGAACACAGGCCTCAGAACTAACCAACTAACCACACATCTACAATCATCTGATCTTTGCCAAACCTGACGCAAACATTCAATGGGGAAAGGATTCCCTATTTAATAAACAGTGCTGGGAAAACTGGCTAGTCATATGTAGAAACCTGAAACTGGATTCTTTTTTCACACTTTATGCAAAAATTAACTCAAAATGGATTGAAGACTTAAACCTAAGGCCTAAAACCATAAAAACCCTAGAAGAAAACCTAGGCAATATCATTCAGGACATAGGCATAGGCAAAGACTTCATGACTAAAACACCAAAAGCAACAGCAACAAAAGCCAAAATAGACAAATGGGATCTAATTAAACTAAAGAGCTTCTGCACAGCAAAAGAAACTATCAGCAGAATGAACGAGCAACCTACAGAATGGGAGAAAATATTTGCAATTTATCCATCTGACAAAGGGCTAATATCCAGAACCTACAAAGAACTTAAACAAATTTACAAGAAAAAAACAACCCCATAAAAAATGGGCACAGGATATGAACAGACACTTCTCAAAAGAAGATATTTATGCAGCCAACAAACATTTGAAAAGATGCTCATCATCACTGGTCATTAGAGAAATGCAAATCAAAACCACAATGAAATACCATCTCACACCAGTTAGAATGGCAATCATTAAAAGTCAGGAAAGAACAGATGCTGGAGAGGATGTGGAGAAATAGGAACACTTTTATACTGTTGGTGGGAGTATAAATTAGTTCAACCATTGTGGAAGACAGTGTGGTGACTATTCAAGGTTCTAGAACTAGAAACAGCATTTGACCCAGTGATCCCATTACTGTGTATTTACCTGAAGGATTCTAAATCATTCTACTATAAAGACACGTGCAAACATATGTTTATTGCAGCACTATTCTCAATAGCAAAGACTTGGAACCAACCCAGATATCCATCAGTCATAGACTGGATAAAGAAAATGTGGCACATATACACCATGTAATACTATATAGCCATAAAATAAAGGATGAGTTCATGTCCTTTGCAGGGACATGGATGAAACTGGAAACCATCATTCTCAGCAAAGAAACACAAGATGAGAAAACCAAACACCTCATGTTCTCACTCATAAGTGGGAGTTGAACAATGAGAACACATGGACACAGAGAGGAGAATATCTCATACTGGGGCCTGTCGGGAGTTGGAGGGCTGGGGTAGGGGTAGCATTAGGAGAAATACCTAATGTAAATGACGAGTTGATGGGTGCAGCAAACCAACATGGCACATGTATTATCTATGTAACAAACCTGCACGTTGTGCACATACATGTACCCCAGAATTTAAAGTATAATAATTTTTTTAAAAAGTCAAAAAACTACACAAAAAATGAAAGTGACTATACCACAAATATCCTTAAAATGTTGACAGAGACATTTTGAAGGATTAGAAAGCAAATCAAAAGAATGGAGGGATATCTGCGCCCCCATGTTTATTGCAACATTATTCATAATTGCTAACATATAGAATCAACCTATGTCTATTGATGGATGAATGACTAAAGAAATTGTAATGTATATAATGGGACAGTATTAAGCCTTACAAAAGAAAACTCTGCCGTTCGAAACAACATGAATGATCCTGGGGGATATGATGTTAAGTGAAATAAGCCAAATACAGAAATACTGCATGATCACAGTTATATGTGAAAGCTTGAAAAGCTAAATTCCTCTGGGTGTGGTGGCTCATGCTAAACTCCTCTGGGTGTGGTGGCTCATGCCTGTAATCCCAGTGCTCTGGGAAACCTAAGCTAGAGGATCACTTGTGGCCAGGAGTCCAAGACCAGCCTGGATAACATAATGAGACCCCTGTCTCTGAAAAAAATTAACTTGGTTGGAAGTGGTGGTGCATGCCTATAGACCCTGCTTCTCAGGGGCTGATGTGGGAGGACTGCTTGAGCCCAGGGGTTCAAGGCTGCAGTGAGCAATGGTTGCACCACTGCTCTCCAACCTGCAGCCTGGATGACAATGTGAGACCCTTACTCAAGAAAGAGAGAAATTGAATTCAGAAGCAGAGAGTACAATGGTGGGTGCCAAGAGCTGGTGGGATGGGAGGGAGAAATGTAGAAATGTTGATTAAAGAGTACAAAATTTCAGTTAGACAGAATAATTTCTGGAGATCTGTGGTACTTGGTACCTAGAGTAAGTAATTATGTTTACTTGAAAACTTATGAAAGTAGATCTTGAATGTTCTCAAGACAGAAAAAATAATAATTATGTGAGGTGTGAATATGTTAATTAGTTTGAGTCATTTTACAATGTATACGTATATCAAAACATCACACTCTACACTTTAAATATGTACAATTGTCAATTATACCATAATTAAACTGAAGAAAAAAGAATAGAATACTATGAAATAAGTGTACACAGATTTTAAACAGGAAAACACTGCATTTCTATACATAAGAACATAATCATTGAAATTTTAAAAAAATTGATAAGCAGATTAAACTGAGCTGAACACCTACTTAGCAAATTATAGATTGAAATAAGAAAATTAGGAGAATAATACGAAAATAAATATATAATAGATACAAAAACAAAAAAAATTAAGGAACTTGGAAGATAGTAAATAATGCAACATAATTTAAATTGAGTGTTATAAGAAAAAATGTACATAGTTTTGGCAGGAGATGTTATTTGAAGAGAAATTGTTTATGAATTTTCATCAAATGTAGAAAGACACCAATTTCTAAGTAACATAAATTATACTAAACCCACACCTGCAAACATTATGTAGTAATTGCACAGTGTCCCAGACCAAAAAAAAAAAAACACTTAATTGATTATGAAAGCTCAAAGCAAAAATATTTTTAAACATAATATATGTTAAAATACCAGAAAAACATAAACTAGGTTCAAATATATCATTAAAGCACATGCTTGAGATTAAGAGTATCTGCTTTAATTTTACAACAAAATGAAATGAAATGTCCCTGTGACTCTTAGTTGATTAAAAGTTTGTCTCTGCCAGGCGCAGTGGCTCACGTCTGTAATCCTGCACTTTGGGAGGCCAAGGTGGACGGATCACCTGTGGTCAGGAGTTCGAGACCAGCCTGAGCACTATGATGAAACCCCATCTCTACTAAAAATACAAAAATTAGCCAGGCATGGTGACATGTGCCTGTAATCCCAGCTACTGGGGAGGCTGAGACAGGAGAACTGGTTGAACCCCGGAGACAGGTTGCAGGGAACTGAGATCACACCATTGCACTGCAGCCTGGGCAACAAAAGCGAAACTCTGTCTCAAAAAAAAAAAAAAAAAGAAAAAAAAAAAAAAAACATTTATCTTCACCAAGGTAATGATTCAGAGCCTCAGTTGAAAGTGTGGAAGTCCTGCGTGCCCCATAGAGTTTCCTCAAACCAACAAGGCATGGAATTAGGCAGGACTCTGACCCTCTCTCATACCCATTTCAATTTAAGAAAGTGTTTAGTTATCAGTCTTACGTATTTTCTCTGCAAATTTTTCTTGGAAGAAAGTTTTGGGAAATTTTAAAAAAGTCTTTATAATGATGTTTTGTGCTGTTTCTCCATGTGAATGTTTTGTCCTCTCTTTCATTTAGTCAGACTGATATTTGCTTGATACGAATAGAAAATGATCAAAAATAACCATGGAAACAGCTACCAACATTTACATTTCTTTCTGTTGAATCTTTATAATAATATAGGTAAGAATTGTGTGTGTGTAAATGGATTAGCAAAATTTGGGTCAGAGAACTTGTGAAGTTCTCATCAATGGTAAGTGGTAGAGACAGATGGTGATACACTTTTGGACATCCGGCTGCGTTAAATGGCAGTGTGTAAATCTCATAGGCCAACTGTCCAGCAATGTTTTACACTTTACAAACTGGTAAAATAGTTGAATTTCTAGACTGAGAATACACTTGGCTAGATCAAGTCTTCCTCTTCAGTAAGTGGTGCTAACTTTCTATTTACTTATCCTATTGCCTACTCTAATAAGGAGCAGCTCATATATCTTTTAGCTATTTAGCTTTATTATGGATCTTTTCCTATAGATCCTCTATACACTTATGAGAAAGACCTTCTTATAAGGTAAAATGGTCTAGAGTTATGATTAATATGTCCTATTGATGAACATTATTTTCTGAAGGGCTTGGAGAACACGTTCCTTGAAATCTAATTTCAGAGAAATACATGTGCTGCTGCTGAAACATCTGGGCCTGAAGCAGACTGGGCAAAAATTTGTGGAAAAGGAGGTTTTCTGCAGGAGATGCTAATGAAACCCTTCCAATTTACAAGAGTATCATAACTATCATATGTTGAATACTAGTCCTGGACCAAACACTCTTCTGAGCATTTTGAATACAGCATCACATTTAATGTTGTATCACTTTGATGTCTTATGAATTGTTAAGCCTGTTTTTCATCTCTATGTATTCTACTTACATTCTTTAAGTGTTCCTGGCCTTCCCTTTATCTCAAGTGCTCATTCTTCTACTTCTGGATTTTAAAAGCAGCATGCGTGCTCGCCTTCTGGGGCACTTGTCACATTGTAGTATATTCAGCTGGGCAGAATGTGTTGCCTTTCTTCCTCCCTAGTCCGTATATTCACTGGAGGACATCATCACATTTGGTTGATGATATTTTTGAATAATTAAAGGAGACCAAGTTGTAAGTGGCAATATGCGACATATCTTTTGTTTGTTTCATTTCTACAATATTTTTCGAGGCACTGTGTGTTCCCTCCTTTGTTTCTGAGAATATAAGTAAAAAGACCCTCATGTTACTGATTAAGATGTTGAGGCCTAGAGAAATTAAACTGTTTGTCTCAGTTTACTTAAATATATTCTCTTTGAATCAAAGTCTGTCTGAATCCTAAGTCTTTCTTTATTCCACATTTCATGCTACTTAAATATTTCTTAATGAATTACATTTTGATTCACAAAGTTATTAGGACTTTAATTCCAGTGTTTATTTTGTTGTATCAGGTTTCCTTGTACTTGTGTATTGATTATTTATAGCACAAGGTGGGATATACATATTAAGTAACCTTTGTAGACTAAAGAGGTGCACTAAAATACAAGTTATTGCTCCAGAAATCTTGTTTGATAATTATGGCATCTATAGTAATGATCTGTTTTTTTCATATATTCCCCGATATTCCTTAGCTTCCTCTCATTACCTCTGGTCAATTGCTGTGAGTGGAAGTAAAGTATGTCCCATCTGTGTCAAACAATATTAAAGTAGTATGAGAATTCCACGTATGATCTCTCTTCCTTTGTCAGTCCACAACATTCCTCTTGGTGAAGCATCCATCAGCTCAGGTCCCTAAGGGACTATGTGGAGTAAGCACTCTGCAGATTGAGTCACACATACAGCATGAATCAGAAATAAAGTTCACGTATGAAGTCACTGATATTTCAGGATTAATTGGTACTGCCAAACAAACTAGATTACTTATGGCTAAGACACTAGCAATTGTCAAATGGCAATTTGATACCTTTAAAAAGTGTAACAGTGTAAATATGTGTGAAAATATTTTATGTCTCACTCTAAAGAGTAAGACATTTTAGGCATCTACCTTTCTGCTTGTTTTATGCAATGAGTTTGGGCCATAACAGGTAACTGTGCCTTATTTTGCTTTCTGAACAGTTTAAACTAAAAGAGTTGGTCAATGCATAGTGGCATTTGTTACTCAGATTAATGAAGAGAAGTTTTAACTATTAACGGTTTCAGGCCTCAAGCAAATTTTTCCCAGAGGAACATGGTTCAAAGATAATTTTGCCAAAGAGTTGCTGTTGATTCTGGAAGTCAGGGTCCAAGTTATGACTGCGGATGTCTATTAAGCAATAGATATGTGGACCTTGGTAGTATTTGGATATTTAATGGATTTGTACTGAATTTATCCAAATATAAATTTCAATAGTATTTGTAACAGCCAATGGTATTTCTTTTCCTGTGACACATTATGTTTTTATTAGTTCAGTTTAACTCAATAAATAATATTAAATGAGCATCTGCTATATATTGGGAGTGTCACTATGGATTACATATAGTAAATTAATAATCCTCTGTTGCCATCTAAGAATTTATAATCCAAAAGTGCAGTGACATATATTAGAAAATAATTTCTAAACAATATGATATGCTTCACATGGAATATACATGAAAAAAACATTATTTAGACTATGTGAGGAGAGGGATAATATAAAGCTTTCTTAGAAAAATAGCACTTATGCTGTAAAAGATCAATAGGAATTAGAAAATATGTCAGGAAGAAAAGGAATTTTAAATAGAACAGCACAAACAATAACAGAGATATTCAACATAATGTCCTATTCTGAATCTAAGAAATTCAATACTGTTGCAATATGACATTGAAGGCACAGATGTCAGAAGACAGGATTATAGAGGTCCTTTGTCATCCTGTAATCATAGGAAGCCCCTAAAAGATTTTATGATGTAGTAGCATGATCAAATTTATAGATTAGGTAGATCAAACTGGTGGCATGATGGAATAAAATTTGCCTTCATTGGAGAAACTTTTTTCCTTTTCCACTTAAGAATGTTCTTAAGAATATAGTTTTGGGTGAAAAAAAACCCTTCATGAAACACTAAAAAGTTTTATTGATTTATTTATAACACCTTGAAGTTTGTTTCATGATTTACTGAAACCATGTGTTGTTCTCAGAATAGATTCACTAAGCAGATATTATAATAATAACCAACCCAACTTATCTCAATTATTTTAAATTCTAATAACCTGTAGTCTTTTTGAATACACATGCAAATATTTGATGAGCCAAAATAGATGAGGGGGTTAGACAATGTCAACATAGGAGAAGTGCAATAATAAAAGCTGTGAATCAGATCATTGTAGAAACCAAGATGAATAATTCAGTCTCTTACCATAGTGTTTCCCTAGTCTTTTCTTAAAGCTTGAATTATTAATCATCTCTGCTTTTCTAGCTAGATAACACCATATGGATATAAATGGCTACATATAAAAATATTTTCTGAATGAATAACTCATAGAAAACAACACAGTACACAATCCAATCATTAAAATAACTTAGCCAGCGATTAGTAAGTGACTGCTCTGAAACCAGAAATATATAACATGATATGAAAGACTTAAAAGAGATAATGCATATGTTAATTAGCTTGATTTAGCTATTGCACAATCTATGCATATTTCTAAACATACTATGCACAGTAAATATATAATTTTTATCAGTTAAAAATAATTAAAAATAAAAAGAAAATAAAAAGTATGCAAATTTATTGAGGAACTTTCTCTCTTTCTTCTGAAGTATTTTCCTTAGTAGGAAATACTGTGTCTGGAAGGGGAACATCACACACCAGGGCCTGTTGTGGGGTAAGCAGCGGGGGGAAGGATAGCATTAGGAGATATACCTAATGTAAATGACGAGTTAATGGGTGCAGCACACCAACATGACACATGTATAGATATGTAACAAACCTTTACGTTGTGCACAGGTACCCTAGAACATAAAGTATAATAATAATAAATAAATAAATATACTATCATACCAAAGAAAAAGAATAAAGGAAATACTGTGTCTATATATAGTACCCAAATACCAGGGGATGAAAATATAGTATATGTTAAGATTCAGAAAGAAATTATGATCTCAAAATGTATGTGGAATGCATGATTTAGCAGAGTCAAGTGTCTAGACTTCTCTTTTGTCATTGTGACAGAGACTGTCCGGTTGTTGCCCAAAACATTCCCCTTCCCTCCTTGGTATAAACTAAATAACATTTTTCAGAATTTGTGCAGTTTTGACTAATTTAGTGTAGATGAAGTTGATATCTCTTACTTCCCTTCTTGGTCTGTTAACAGATTCTCCCATGTTCTCGTATCCGTTATCTTCCAGATTAGTTCAGATATATGTGTGTGTGTGTGGGGGGGAGAGAGAGAGAGAGAGAGAGAGAGAGAGAGAGAGAGATTATCTTGATGCTCTACAATTATTTATATTCAGTGGTTCACATTCTACAAAAATTGCCAGACATGCTGAGAAAGGATGAAAAGATGAAAACCCTTCCCAAGGGAAATAAGATAATAAGTAATCTGTAAATTGGAGATTAGAAAGGAGTTTAAAAATATTTCAGGAAATAGAGAAAATATGAATAATTTTATTGGAGAACAAGAAACTATATATACAACAAATACAAAATTTAAATTATATATAATAACATTTGGAAAGTAGATTTTCAATAGCAGAAGAGTGAATCATTTAACTGGAAGATTTTCAATAGCAGAATAGTGAATCAGAAGAGAATAGAAAAAAGAGACTTTAGGACAAGATTAAAAGGTTAATATATATGTACCTGGGGCCTCACATGAAGAGGAAAAAGTGACAGTTGTAATATTTGAAGAATATTGGCTGATGATTTTTCACATATGACCACAGACATCACTCCACAGATTTAAGAAGCTCCACAAATACTGTATCAGGCAAAATGCAAAGAAAATCACACCTAGGCACATCATGTATTTGCTCTCAAGAAATTAGAAAGTCCAAGAACAGGCTACACTAATGGTGTAGTGATAGAAATCAGTTACCTTTATGGGTAAAGGTACTAACTGGAGCATAAAGGGAGCTTCTGGCATTATGGCATCCTGATATTTCTTGATCTGGATAATTATTAAATGAAAACATTCACCAAGAACAAATGATTAAAAAGTACCTAATTAGATACTTTGTTCATATCAGTTATATATGAATATATCATATTTCAATGAAAAGTTTAAAATGAAGGCCATGAGCTTTTCAGTTTGAAAACAGGCAATATGATTTTTTTCTTCATATATTTTAAAAAAATATGGTGGTAAGAACACTTAATATGAGCTTTACCCTTTTAACAATTTTAAATGTTACAATACAGCACTGTTTACTATAGATATCAAATATGTAGCAGATCTCTAGAGATTATCTTGCTTGACTGAAACTTTATGCCTATTGATTAGTATGTCCCCATTTCCCTTCCCTCCAGGCTCTGACAACTACCATTGCCCTCTGATTCTATGAATTTGATGATTTCAAAACCAGCCTAATTTTCCCATGGAACTTGCATTTATGGTTTCTTTTGAATAGACTTAGAAACGGACTCTCCCAGTGTTAAAACTCGAGAAAGTTACATTTGTCTTATCTGAGTTCCTGTCTCAGAAAACCAACCATCAGGCCTCCCAGATAGTATAAAGGAACTGAAACTTGCCAGTTCATTGCATCTGGACAATGAGATGCCATATTCCTCACCCATGTTGACTGCCTAAGCTATCATCTGCTTCCCATTGACCAACTCCTCTTCCTTCCTCCTGACTAATTCCTGTCTTCATTCACGGAGTCACATTTCTTCCCTGCTATATAAACCACTGATTTTTAGGTGGTCAGGGAGATAGATTTGAGACTGATCTCCCATTCCATTGGCTGCAGCACCCAGTTAAAGCCTTCTTCCCTGGCAGTATTCACAGAGTTAATAATGGGCTTTCTGTGCAATGAGTAGCAGAACCTAGACCGAACCCCTGGTGTTTTGGTAACAATTTTAAATAACTCATATAAGTGGAATAAAGCACTATTTGTCTTTCTGTGTCTCGTGTGTTTCCCTTAATATACTGTCCTCAAGGTTCATCTTTTTTCTCATTGTGCAATTAGCTTTCTTTCTAAACACTTAATATTTTGTGTTATGTATATTCTACATTTTAAAAAATCTATTCATCTGTTGATGAACATTTAGGTTGTTTTTTTACATTGGCTATTGTGAATAGCGCTGCATTGAACATAAGAGTGCTAATATCTCTCTGAGGTCCTGATTTCAATGCTTTTAGATAAATACACAGAAATGGGATTGCTTTGGAAGTAATGGTAATTATTTTTTGAGGAACTTTGACAGTATTTTCCAGAGGGACTGCGCCATTTTGCATTACCACCAACAGTTTTCAAGAGCTTCAGTTTCTCTATATCCTTACCAACACAACTTAAAAAAAAAAAAAATAGACATTCTAGCAGATAAGATGTTGTATGTCTTTATGATTTTCATTTGCATTTTTCTGATGATTAGTGATATTGAGCATTTTTACACTTACCAGTTAGTCATTCATATGCCTTCTTTGGAGAAATGTCTACTAAAATCCTTCAACAGTTTTTTAAATTGGGTGGTTAGTTTTTTGGTTGTTTGTTGTTTTAACTGTTGAGTTGTATGAGTTAGTTGTATATTCTGAAGAGTAACCACTTGTCAAATATTGGTTGCAAATGTTTTCTCCCATACTAGAGATTACCTATTCACTTTTTTAATTGTTTCCTTTGCTACATAGAAGCTTTAGTTTCATATAGTCCTACTTGTTATTCTTCTTTTGTTGCCTATGCTTGTTATCCATGAAATCTTGCCAAGACTGATGTCATAAAGATTTTTCTCTATGTTTTCTTCTAGGAGTTTTACAGTTTGGAGTCTTACACATTTTATGTGTAATGCCTTTAATGCATTTTAAGTTGCTTTTTATGCATGTCATTTTTCTGCGTTTAGATATCCAGTTTGCCCAATACCATTTCTTGAAAACAATATCCTTTCCTCATTAAGTGTTCTTGGTGCTCTTGTAGAAGATCAGTTAATTTTATATATGATTTTTTATTTCTTTGGTATCAGTTGTGATATCTCTTCTTTTATTTTTGTATCTGCATGGGTGTATTTCTGGGCTATTTTATTCCATTTGTCTGTAGGTCGATATGCCAGTATCATATTGCTTTGATGACTTTTTATAGCTTTGTAATATATTTTGAAATTAGGAAATGTGATGCCTCTAGCTATATTATTTTTTCTGAAGATTGATTTGGCTACTTGCAGTCTTTTGTGGTTTCATATAAATTAATTTTTTTTCATTTATTTAAAAAATGCTGTAGGGATATTGATAGTGATTACATTGAACCTATAGATCATTTTATGGAGTATGGATTTTTAACAGTATTAAGTCTTCCAATCCATGAACACAGGTTGTCTATTTGTATGTTTTATTTAATTTCTGTCGTCAACATTTTGTAGTTTTCACTATATACAGGTTTTACCTCTTTAGTTAAGTTTATTTAGTTATTTTATTTTATTTATCTAGTTATTGTTTTTCTGATTTTCTTTTTGGATAGTTCTTAGTGTATAAAATATTAACTGGTTTTTGTACATTCATCTTATGTCCTGCAACTTTACTGAATTTACTGAATAAGCTTTTTATAATGAAGCCTTTAGGGTTTCTATATATATGTATATCATGTAATCTGCAAACAGGCATTATTTTTCTTTCTCTCTAATATGTGAGCTTTTGATTTCTTTTCTTTTGCCTAATTGCTCTAAGACTTATAGTATAATGTTGAATAGAAATGGTAAGAGTGAACATCCTCACCTTGTTCTTGATCATAAAAAGGTTTAGGGTTTTCATCTTTGAGGTTTAGCTGTAGGCTTTTCATATATAGCCTTTAAAATGCTCAGGTAATTTCTTTTTATTCCCAGTTTGTTTGGAGTTTTTATCATAAGAATATGTTAAATTTTCTCAAAAACATTTTCTGCATCCACTAAGGTCATATAATTTTTATCTTTATTCTGGTTTTTTTTAAAATTATTATTATTATACTTTAAGTTCTAGGGTACATGTGCATAACGTGCAGGTTTGTTACATATGTATACTTGTGCCATGTTGGTGTGCTGCACCCATCAACTTGTCAGCACCCATCAACTCGTCATTTACATCAGGTATAACTCCCAATGCAATCCCTCCCCCCTCCCCACCCCATGATAGGCCCCGGTGTGTGATGTTCCCCTTCCCGAGTCCAAGGGATCTCATTGTTCAGTTCCCACCTATGAGTGAGAACATGCGGTGTTTGGTTTTCTGTTCTTGTGATAGTTTGCTAAGAATGATGGTTTCCAGCTGCATCCATGTCCCTACAAAGGACACAAACTCATCCTTTTTGATGGCTGCATAGTATTCCATGGTGTATATGTGCCACATTTTCTTAATCCAGTCTGTCACTGATGGACATTTGGGTTGGTTCCAAGTCTTTGCTATTGTGAATAGTGCCGCAATAAACATACGTGTGCATGTGTCTTTATAGCAGCATAATTTATAATCCTTTGGGTATATACCCAGTAATGGGATGGCTGGGTCATATGGTACATCTAGTTCTAGATCCTTGAGGAATCGCCATACTGTTTTCCATAATGGTTGAACTAGTTTACAATCCCACCAACAGTGTAAAAGTGTTCCTATTTCTCCACATCCTCTCCAGCACCTGTTGTTTCCTGACTTTTTAATGATCACCATTCTAACTGGTGTGAGATGGTATCTCATTGTGGTTTTGATTTGCATTTCTCTGATGGCCAGTGATGATGAGCATTTTTTCATGTGTCTGTTGGCTGTATGAATGTCTTCTTTTGAGAAATGTCTGTTCATATCCTTTGCCCACTTTTTGATGGGGTTGTTTTTTTCTTGTAAATTTGTTTGAGTTCTTTGTAGGTTCTGGATATTAGCCCTTTCTCAGATGAGTAGATTGCAAAAATTTTCTCCCATTCTGTAGGTTGCCTGTTCACTCTGATGGTAGTGTCTTTTGCTGTGCAGAAGCTCTTTAGTTTAATGAGATCCCATTTGTCAATTTTGGCTTTTGCTGCCGTTGCTTTTGGTGTTTTAGACATGAAGTCTTTGCCCATGCCTATGTCCTGAATGGTACTACCTAGGTTTTCCTCTAGGATTTTTATGGTATTAGGTCTAACATTTAAGTCTCTAATCCATCTTGAATTAATTTTCGTATAAGGAGTAAGGAAAGGATCCAGTTTCAGCTTTCTACTTATGGCTAGCCAATTTTCCCAGCACCATTTATTAAATAGGGAATCCTTTCCCCATTTCTTGTTTCTCTCAGGTTTGTCAAAGATCAGATGGCTGTAGATGTGTGGTATTATTTCTGAGGACTCTGTTCTGTTCCATTGGTCTATATCTCTGTTTTGGTACCAGTACCATGCTGTTTTGGTTACTGTAGCCTTGTAGTATAGTTTGAAGTCAGGTAGCGTGATGCCTCCAGCTTTGTTCTTTTGACTTAGGATTGTCTTGGAGATGCGGGCTCTTTTTTGGTTCCATATGAATTTTAAAGCAGTTTTTTCCAATTCTGTGAAGAAATTCATTGGTAGCTTGATGGGGATGGCATTGAATCTATAAATTACCTTGGGCAGTATGGCCATTTTCATGATATTGATTCTTCCTATCCATGAGCATGGTATGTTCTTCCATTTGTTTGTGTCCTCTTTGATTTCACTGAGCAGTGGTTTGTAGTTCTCCTTGAAGAGGTCCTTTACATCCCTTGTAAGTTGGATTCCTAGGTATTTTATTCTCTTTGAAGCAATTGTGAATGGAAGTTCATTCATGATTTGGCTCTCTGTTTGTCTGTTACTGGTGTATAAGAATGCTTGTGATTTTTGCACATTAATTTTGTATCCTGAGACTTTGCTGAAGTTGCTTATCAGCTTAAGGAGATTTTGGGCTGAGACAATGGGGTTTTCTAAATATACAATCATGTCATCTGCAAACAGGGACAATTTGACTTCTTTTCCTAACTGAATACCGTTGATTTCTTTCTCTTGCCTAATTGCCCTAGCCAGAACTTCCAACACTATGTTGAATAGGAGTGGTGAGAGAGGGCATCCCTGTCTTGTGCCAGTTTTCA
This sequence comes from Macaca fascicularis, assembly GCF_037993035.2. NCBI lineage: Eukaryota > Metazoa > Chordata > Mammalia > Primates > Cercopithecidae > Macaca > Macaca fascicularis. The sequence goes on from NC_088390.1 coordinate 53,872,012, forward strand.
AAGGGAATTTTTCCAGTTTTTGCCCATTCAGTATGATATTGGCTGTGGGTTTGTCATAAATAGCTCTTATTATTTTGAGGAACGTTCCATCAATACTGAATTTATTGAGCGTTTTTAGCATGAAAGGCTGTTGAATTTTGTCAAAAGCCTTTTCTGCATCTATTGAGATAATCATGTGGTTCTTGCCTTTGGTTCTGTTTATATGCTGGATTATGTTTATTGATTTGCGAATGTTGAACCAGCCTTGCATCCCAGGGATGAAGCCCACTTGATCATGGTGGATAAGCTTTTTGATGTGTTGCTGAATCCGGTTTGCAAGTATTTTATTGAGGATTTTTGCATCGATGTTCATCAGGGATATTGGTCTAAAATTCTCTTTTTTTGTTGTGTCTCTGCCAGGCTTTGGTATCAGGATGATGTTGGCCTCATAAAATGAGTTAGGGAGGATTCCCTCTTTTTCTATTGATTGGAATAGTTTCAGAAGGAATGGTACCAACTCCTCCTTGTACCTCTGGTGGAATTCAGCTGTGAATCCATCTGGTCCTGGACTTTTTTTGGTTGGTAGGGTATTAATTATTGCCTCAATTTCAGAGCCTGCTATTGGTCTATTCAGGGATTCAACTTCTTCCTGGTTTAGTCTTGGAAGAGTGTAAGTGTCCAGGAAATTATCCATTTCTTCTAGATTTTCCAGTTTATTTGCGTAGAGGTGTTTATAGTATTCTCTGATGGTAGTTTGTATTTCTGTGGGGTCGGTGGTGATGTCCCCTTTATCATTTTTAATTGCGTCGATTTGATTCTTCTCTCTTTTCTTCTTTATTAGTCTTGCTAGTGGTCTGTCAATTTTGTTGATCTTTTCAAAAAACCAACTCCTGGATTCATTGATTTTTTGGAGGGTTTTTTGTGTCTCTATCTCCTTCAGTTCTGCTCTGATCTTAGTTATTTCTAGCCTTCTGCTAGCTTTCGAATGTGTTTGCTCTTGCTTCTCTAGTTCTTTTAATTGCGATTTTAGAGTGTCAATTTTAGATCTTTCCTGCTTTCTCTTGTGCGCATTTAGTGCTATAAATTTCCCTCTACACACTGCTTTAAATGTGTCCCAGAGATTCTGGTATGATGTATCTTTGTTCTCATTGGTTTCAAAGAGCAGCTTTATTTCTGCCTTCATTTTGTTATGTACCCAGTAGTCATTCAGGAGCAGGTTGTTCAGTTTCCATGTAGTTGAGCGGTTTTGATTGAGTTTCTTAGTCCTGAGTTCTAGTTTGATTGCACTGTGGTCTGAGAGACAGTTTGTTATAATTTCTGTTCTTGTACATTTGCTGAGGAGTGCTTTACTTCCAATTACGTGGTCAATTTTGGAGTAAGTACGATGTGGTGCTGAGAAGAATGTATATTCTGTTGATTTGGGGTGGAGAGTTCTATAGATATCTGTTAGGTCTGCTTGCTGCAGAGATGAGTTCAATTCCTGGATATCCTTGTTAACTTTCTGTCTCGTTGATCTGTCTAATGTTGACAGTGGAGTGTTGAAGTCTCCCATTATTATTGTATGGGAGTCTAAGTCTCTTTGTAAGTCTCTAAGGACTTGCTTGATGAATCTGGGTGCTCCTGTATTGGGTGCATATATATTTAGGATAGTTAGCTCTTCCGGTTGAATTGATCCCTTTACCATTATGTAATGGCCTTCTTTGTCCTCTTTGATCTTTGATGGTTTAAAGTCTGTTTTATCAGAGACTAGTATTGCCACCCCTGCTTTTTTTTGTTCTCCATTTGCTTGGTAAATCTTCCTCCATCCCATTATTTTGAGCCTATGTATGTCTCTGCATGTGAGATGGGTCTCCTGAATACAGCAGACTGATGGGTCTTGACTCTTGATCCAGTTTGCCAGTCTGTGTCTTTTAACTGGAGCATTTAGTCCATTTACATTTAAGGTTAAGATTGTTATGTGTGAACTTGATCCTGCCATTACGATATTAATTGGTTATTTTGCTCGTTAGTTGATGTAGTTTCTTCCTAGCCTCAATGGTCTTTACATTTTGGCATGTTTTTGCAATGGCTGGTACCGGTTGTTCCTTTCCATGTTTAGTGCTTTCTTGAGGGTCTCTTGTAAGGCAGGCCTAGTGGTGACAAAATCTCTAAGCATGTGCTTATCTGTAAAGGATTTTATTTCTCCTTCACTTATGAAACTTAGTTTGGCTGGATATGAAATTCTGGGTTTAAAATTCTTTTCTTTAAGAATGTTGAATATTGGCCCCCACTCTCTTCTGGCTTGTAGAGTTTCTGCCGAGAGATCTACTGTTAGTCTGATGGGCTTCCCTTTGTGGGTAACCCGACCTTTCTCTCTGGCTGCCCTTAAGATTTTTTCCTTCATTTCAACTTTGGTGAATCTGGCAATTATGTGTCTTGGAGTTGCTCTTCTCGAGGAGTATCTTTGTGGCGTTCTCTGTATTTCCTGGATTTGAATGTTGGCCTGCCCTACTAGGTTGGGGAAGTTCTCCTGGATGATATCCTGAAGAGTGTTTACCAACTTGGTTCCATTTTCCCCCTCACTTTCAGGCACCCCAATCAGACGTAGATTTGGTCTTTTTACATAATCCCATACTTCTTGCAGGCTTTGTTCATTTCTTTTTCTTCTTTTTTCTTTTGGTTTCTCTTCTCGCTTCATTTCATTCATTTGATCCTCAATCGCTGATACTCTTTCTTCCAGTTGATCGAGTCGGTTACTGAAGCTTGTGCATCTGTCACGTATTTCTCGTGTCATGGTTTTCATCTCTTTCATTTCGTTTATGACCTTCTCTGCATTAATTACTCTAGCCATCAATTCTTCCACTTTTTTTTCAAGATTTTTAGTTTCTTTGCGCTGGGTACGTAATTCCTCCTTTAGCTCTGAGAAGTTTGATGGACTGAAGCCTTCTTCTCTCATCTCGTCAAAGTCATTCTCCGTCCAGCTTTCATCCGTTGCTGGCGATGAGCTGCGCTCCTTTGCCGGGGGAGATGCGCTCTTATTTTTTGAATTTCCAGCTTTTCTGCCCTGCTTTTTCCCCATCTTTGTGGTTTTATCTGCCTCTGGTCTTTGATGATGGTGATGTACTGATGGAGTTTTGGTGTAGGTGTCCTTCCTGTTTGATAGTTTTCCTTCTAACAGTCAGGACTCTCAGCTGTAGGTCTGTTGGAGATTGCTTGAGGTCCACTCCAGACCCTGTTTGCCTGGGTATCAGCAGCAGAGGCTGCAGAAGATAGAATATTTCTGAACAGCGAGTGTACCTGTCTGATTCTTGCTTTGGAAGCTTCCTCTCAGGGGTGTACTCCACCCTGTGAGGTGTGGGGTGTCAGACTCCCCCTGGTGGGGGATGTCTCCCAGTTAGGCTACTCAGGGGTCAGGGACCCACTTGAGCAGGGAGTCTGTCCCTTCTCAGATCTCAACCTCCGTGCTGGGAGATCCACTGCTCTCTTCAAAGCTGTCAGACAGAGTCGTTTGTGTCTGCAGAGGTTTCTGCTGCTTTGTTGTTGTTGTTGTTGTTGTTTAGCTGTGCCCTGTCCCCAGAGGTGGAGTCTACTGAGACAGGCAGGTTTCCTTGAGCTGCTGTGAGCTCCACCCAGTTCGAGCTTCCCAGCAGCTTTGTTTACCTACTTAAGCCTCAGCAATGGCAGGTGCCCCTCCCCCAGCCTTGCTGCTGCCTTGCAGGTAGATCACAGACTGCTGTGCTAGCAATGAGGGAGGCTCCGTGGGCGTGGGACCCTCCCGGCCAGGTGTGGGATATAATCTCCTGGTGTGCCCGTTTCCTTAAAGCGCAGTATTGAGGTGGGAGTTACCCGATTTTCCAGGTGTTGTGTGTCTCAGTTCCCCTGGTTAGGAAAAGGGATTCCCTTTCCCCTTGCGCTTCCCAGGTGGGGGGATGCCTCGCCCTGCTTCAGCTCTCGCTGGTCGGGCTGCAGCAGCTGACCAGCACCGATCGTCCGGCACTCCCCAGTGAGATGAACCCAGTACCTCAGTTGAAAATGCAGAAATCACGGGTCTTCTGTGTCGCTCGCGCTGGGAGTTGGAGACTGGAGCTGTTCCCATTTGGCCATCTTGCTCCGCCCCCCCTATCTTTATTCTGTTAATGTGATGTATCACATGTTAATTTTTATTTATTGAACCATCCTTGAATCCCATTGATGAATCTCACTTGATCATGCTTTATTACTTTTTTCTTTTTATGGTGACATGGCATTCAGTTTCTTAGCATTTTGTTTAGCATTTCTGCAGGTAAATTCATCAGAGAAGTTGATCTGTAGATTTTTCTTTTTTTCTTTTGGTGTCCTTGTCTGGCTTTGGTATCAGATTAATGCTGGCCTTGTAAAATAAATTTGGAAATTTAATTCCTTTTAAATTTTACAATAGCAAAGACATGAAATCAACCTAAATATCCATCAATGATAGATTGTATAAAAAAAAAGTGGTACATATACACCGTGGAATATTACACACCCACAAAAAGGAATGTGATTATGTCTTTTGCAGAGACATGGATGGAGCTGGAGGCCATTATCCTTAGCAAACTATGCAGGAACAGAAAACCAAATGCCACATGTTCTCACTTACAAGTGGTAGCTAAATGATGCGAATACATGGACACATAAATGGGAACAACACATACTGAGTCCTATTGAAGGGTTGAAGGTGGGAGGAGGGAGAGGATCAAGAAAGAAAACTAATGGGTACTAGGCTTAATACCTGGGTGATAAATTAATACGTACAACAAACCCTATGACACAAGTTTACTTGGGTAACAAACCTGTACCTGTACCCCTGAACTTAAATTCTCGTTTAAAATAATATTTCGGCAAGAATTGACATTAATTCTTTGTTTGATTTTTTTTAACTTTCCAGATCTTTATTAGTACATATAATAATATCAACACATATACAGTGAAAAATCATATAATCCTGAATCATATAATGACCTCCACAGATGGTGAACAGGTATTTGACAAAATTCAACAACTACTTATGATAAAAAAATTAATTAAATAGAAATACATTGATACTTATTTACAATTATGCTTGGTAGGGTTAACTCATGAGGTACCTGGTTCTGGGATTTTCTTTGTTGAGAGGTTTTAATTATGATTCAGTTTTCATACTAGTTATTGATCTGTTCAAACTTTCTATTTTTTATGATTTAGTCTTGTTAGGTCATATGTTTCTAGGAATTTATGTATTTCTACTAGGTTATCCAGTTTGTTGATGTATGATTGTTCATAGTAGTCCTTTATGATCTTTTTTATTGCTGGGGTGTCGGTTGTAATATCTCTTTTCTCATTTCTGAATTGATTTGTTTGAGTCTTCTCTCTTTTCTTCTTACTCTAGCTAAGGGTTTGCCAATTTTCTTTATCTTTTCAAAACACCAACTCTTAATTTCATTGATATTTTCTGTATAGTATTTTTCTGGTTTTGATTTCATTTGTATCTGCTCTGATCTTTGTGTTTTTCTTCCTTCTGCTAGCTTTGGACATTGTTCTCATTTTTCTAGCTACTTGGGGTATAAATGTAGGTTGCTTATTTGAGATTTTTTTTTTTATCGTTGGTGTTTATCACTATCAAGTCTCTTGAGTACTGCTTTTGCTGAATCCTTTAGGTTTTGGTATATTGGGTTTTTTTGTTAGTTTGTTTTAATTTGTCTCCAGGTAACACTTCATTTCTGTTTTGATCTATTTTTGGTCCAGTTGTCGCTCAAGAATGTGTTGTTCAGTTTCGATATACTTGTCAATTTTCCAGTTTTCCTTCTGGTATTGATTTCCAGTTTCACTAAATTGTGGTTAGAAAGATTTTTCCATAATTTCAATCTTCTTAAATATGTCAGGGAGGAGGCAGAGCAAGATGGTAAATAGAAGCTTATACAGTTTGTACTCCCTGCAGGAACACCAAATTTCAACAACTGTTTGCAAATGGAAAACCACCATCACAAAAAACAAAAATCAGATGAGCGATCATAGTGCCTGGTTTTAACTTCATATCATGGAAAGAGGCATCATGGATGGCGGGAGAGACAGTCTTAAATTGCCAATGCCACACCTCTCCTAAACCCTTGCAGCATGGAGAGAGAAACTGTGCACTTTGCAAAGGGAGTGCACAATAACTGAAGGGCTTTACGTTCACTGTGCTGCCCTACCACAGTGAAGAGAGATAAGAAGGCTATGTTGGGTTCAGTCACCACCCATGCCGGGAGAGAGCATTTAGATCAGACCTAGCCACAGGGGTACTGCCTATCCCAGCGATAGGAACTTGAGTTTCTCTATAAGCCTCACCACTAAAGTGTTCTGGGGTCCTAGGTAAACTCAAAAGGCAATCTGAGGACACAAGGACTGCAATTTCTAGGCAACTCCTAATGCTCGGCTATGCTTACAACAGAGAGCTAGGGTGCACGTGACAGGCAGACACCAGCTGGCTCATAGCTGATAGATAGCTTTCACCATCCCTCTCCTAACCTCAGGCAGTGCAGCTTGTAGCAGTGTAAGTTACTCTTTCCTTCTCCTAAGGGAGAGAAGAGCAAAAAGTAAAGAGGACTTTGTCTTGGATCTTGGATACCAGCTCAGACATAGTAGGATAGGGCAGCAGGTAGAGTTCTGAGGTCCCCATTCCAGGACCTAGCTTCTGGAAGAGATTTCTAGGTACACATTGGGCCAAAAGGGAACCTGCTGTCTTGAATGGAAAAATGCGGTCTAGACAGGATTTATCACCTGTTGATTAAAGAGACCTTGGTCGCTGAATAATGAACAACATTAAGCAGGGAGTATGCTTTGGGCCTTGGATTCTCAGATGTCCTGGCTTCAGGGGAGACCCTGAACATTCCCAGCTGTGGTGCATATGGTGAAAGATTCCTTCTGTTTAAAAAAAATATATATATATATATAGAGGACTATGTCTTATACACCATAGGTAACACTCGACTACAGTGAGGCAGAGAAACAAACAGGCTTTTTGGGGTCCTCCAGTTCAGGCGTAGACTCAGACAGCATTTCTAGACCTGCCCTGGGACAGAGGGAAGCCCACTGACTTGAAGGGTGAGTCCCAGGCTTGGCAGCATTCACCACAAGCTGACAAATAGCCCTTGGGCTTTAAGCAAACATTGGTGATGGCCTGTAAGAAATCCCCATGGACTGGTGGTAGTGTTGGCCACAATGAGAGCCTCCTATGCTGTAGAAAGGGGAGGGAAAATAGGAAGAACATTGTATGGTGGGTTGAGTGCCAACTTACCTACAGTAGAATAGAACATCAGGTAAATTGCTAAGGTTCTTGACTCCAATCTCTGGTCCTCAGACAGCATCTCTGGACATGTTTGGAGGCTGGGGGAATTTGCCACCCTGTAGAGAAGGAACTTTGGTAAAGCCCAGTTTTGTCCTGGCTTCAGGTCTGCCCCAGAACAGTCTCAGAGGTGATAGCCACATAATTGCATTAACAAATCTCCAGTTTCAGGTGACTCTGCACGGAGAGAAACTTTGTGTTTGGGAGACAGTAAGGGGAAAGAGCAAGAGTCTTTGCTTGGTTATCCAGAGAATTCTTCTAGATCTTACCCAAGACCACCAAGGTGGTATTTCTGTGAGTCTGCAAAAGCCACAACATTATTGTGCTTGGGGCCTAAGCCCTTTTAAATACCTGGAAAGTCTTCCCAAGAAAGACACAAATAAGCCCAGACTGTGAAGACTACAATAATTCCCTAACTCTTCAATGCCCTACACTGAAGAACATCTACAAGCATCAACATCATCGAGGAAAACATGATATAACAAAATGAACTAAATAGGGCACCAGGGGCCAATACTGGTGAAACAGAGATTTAAGATCTTTCAGATGGAGAATTCAAAATAGGTGTTTTGAAGAAACTCAATGAGGTTCAAGATAACACAGAGAAGGAATTCAGAATTCTATCAGAGAAGTTTAACAAAGAGATTAAAATAATTAAAAAGAATCAAACAAATATTATAGTTGATAAATGCAATGGGCATGCTGAAGAATGCATCAGAGTCTCTTAATTGCAGAATTGATCAAACAGAAGAAAGAATTAGTGAGTCTGATGACAGGCTATTTGAAAATACACAGTCAGAGAAGACAGAAGAAAAAAGAATAGAAAACAATAAAGCACACCTAGAAAATGTAGAAAATATCTTCAAAAGAAGAGCGAATTTAAGAGTCATTGGCCTTAAAGAGAAGGTAAAGGAAGAGATAAGGGTAGAATATTTACTCAAAGGGATAATAAGAGAAATTCCCAAACTTAGAGAAATATACTAGTATTCAAGTACTAGAGAGTTATAGAACACAAAGCAGATTTAAACCAAAGAAGACTACTCCAAGACATTTAATAATCGAGCTCCCAAATGTCAAGGATAAAGAAAGGATGCTAGAAGCAACAAGAAAAAAGAAACAAATAACATACAATAAGCTGTTGCCATGTAGGAAGCTGGCATCCCCTTTGCCTTCTATCATGACTCGAAGCTTCCTGAGTCCTCCTCAGAAGCAGAAGCCACAGTACTTCCTGTACAACCTGCATAATCATGAAACAAAACTCATTTCTTTATAAATTACCTAGTTTCAGATCTGTCTTTACAGCAAAGCAAGAATGGACTAATAAACTACCCAAAGCAATTGACAGGTTCAATGCTCTTCCTATCAAACCACCAATGACATTCTTACAGAACTAGGAATAAAAAAAAAAAAAAACAGAAAACAAAAAAAGAACAAACAACAACAAAAAACTACATTACAATTCACGTGGAATAACAACAACAAAAAGAGCCGGAATAGCCAAGGCAATCCTAAGCAAAAAGAACAAAGCTGGAGGCATATGGTAATCAATTTCAAACTATGCTACAGGGCTACAGTAACCAAAACAGCATGGTACTGGTACCAAAAAACAAAACAAATAAAAACAACAACAAAGAAAAAACACGTAGACCAAGGAAACAGAATAGAGAGCTCATAAATAAGGCTGCATACCTACAACCATGTGATCTTCAATAAAGCTGACAAAAACAAGCCAGGGAGAAAGGAATTCTATTCAATAAATGGTGCTGGGCTGTCTGACTAGCTATATGCAGAAGATCGAAACTGGACTCCTTCTTTATACCATTTACAAAAATCAACTCAAGATAGATTTAAAAGACTTAAATGTAAAACCCAAAACTAAAAATTTTGCAAGACACCCTAACCCAGGCAATACCATTCTGGCATAGGAATGGGCAAAGATTTCATGACAAAGGTGCCAAAAGCAATCACACCAAAAGTGAAAATTGACAAATGGGGCCTAATTAAACATAAGAGCTTCTGCACAGCAAATAAACTATCAACAGAGTAAATAAACAGCCTAAAGATTGAGAGAAAATATTTGTAAACTATGCACCTGACAAAGGCCTAATATCCAGCATCTGTAAGGAACTTTAACAAATTTACAAGAATAAAACCAAATAACCTCATTAAAATGTGGGAAAAAGACATGAACAGATACTTTACCAAAGAAGACATACTGTGGTCAAAAAACTCATGAGAAAAAAAAGCTTAACATCACTGATCATTAGAGAAATGTAAATCAAAACCACAGATACCCTCTCAAACCAGTCTAAAGGGCTATTACTAAAATGTCAGAAAATATCAGATGCTGATGATATTGCAGAGAAAGAGAATGCTTATACACTGTTGGTGGGAGTGTAAATTAGTTCAGCCATTGTGGAAAGGAGAATGGTGATTCCTCAAAGAGCTAAAAACAGAGCTACCTTTCAACCCAGCAGTCCCATTACTGGGTATATACTCAAAGGAATAGAATACATTCTACTGTAAAGACACATGCGCACATATGTTCACTGCAACACTGTTCATAATAGCAAAGACAGAGAAACAACCTGAATGCCCAGCGGTAGCAGATTGGATTAAAAATGTGATGCATATATACCATGGAATACTATGTAGCCATAAAAATGAATGGGATAATGCCCTTTACAGGAACATTGATGGAACTGGAGGCCATTATCCTTAGGAAACTATAACAGGAAAAGAAAGCTAAATACCCCATGCTATCACTTACAAGTGGGAGATAAATGATGAGAACACATGGACACAAAGAGGGGAATAACAGACACTTGGGCCTCTTGAGAGTGGTTGGTGGGAGAAGGGAGAGAATCAGAAAAATTAACTATTGAGTACTAGGCTTAGTACCTGGGTGACAAAATAATCTGTACCACAGACCCCTTTGACATGAGTTTACCTATAAAACAAACCTGCACATGTACCCCTGAACCTAAAATAAATGTTTTTAAAATTGGACAAAAGATTTGAATAGACATTTTTCAAAAGAAGACACACAAATGGCCAACAGTCATATGAAAAAGTGCCCAACATCATTGGTCATCAGATAAGTGGAGATCAAAAGTACAATGTGGTATAATCTAACCCCAGTTAAAATGGCTTTTCTCCAAAAGTCAGGCATTACAAATGCTGGTGAGAATGTGGAAAAAAGGAAACTCTTGTACACTACTGATGGAAATATAAGTTAGTACAATCACTATAGAGAACAGTTTGGAGGTTCCTCAAAAAACTAAAAGTAGAGCTACCATAGGATCCAGTAATCCTACTTCTGGGTTAGTACTGAAAAGAAAGGAAATCAGTATATCAAAGAGGTATCTCTACTCCCAAGTTTGTGACAGCACAGCTCCCAACAGCCAAAATTTGGGAGCAACCTAAGTGTTCATCAGCAGATAAATGGGTAAAGAAAATATTATAATGTTGTACATATACACAATGAAGTACTAGTCAGCCATAAAAAAGAATGAGATCATGTCCTTTGCAATAATATGGATGGGACTGGAGGTCATTATGTTAAATAAAATAATCCAGGCACAGAAAAAGAAACATTGCATGTTCTCACCTATCTGTGAGATCTGAAAATCACAGCAATTAAGACCATGGAAATTGAGAATAGAAAGATGGTTACTAGAAACTGGGATGAGTAGTGGGGGTGGTGGAAGTGGGGATGATTAATGGGTACAAAAAAAATAAAATGAATAAGACCTAATATTTGAAAACACAATGGGACAATAGTCAATAATACTTTAATTGTACATTTAAAAATTATTTAGAAAGTATAATTGGATTTCTGTAGTGCAAATGATAAATGCTTGAGGGGATGGATACCCAATTTTCTAAGATGTGATAGCTCACGTACCCCATAAATATAGACACTTATCTACCCACACAAATTAAAAATTAAAAATAAATCAAGACTCTTGTGAGCAACTACATGATCTATCTTTGAGAAAGATTTGTGTACTCTTATTAAGAATGTGTACTCTGCCACTTTTTGGTGAAATATTCTGCATGTGTTTAAGTCTACATGGTTGAAAGTGTTATTCAAGTCTTCTGTTTCCTTATTGATCTTCTGTCTTGATGTTCTGTCCATTATGAAAGTGGAGTATTAAAGTATCCTACTATTATTGTATTGCTGTCTATTTTTCCCTTCAGTTTGCCAACATTTGTTTTATGTACTTAGGTGTTTTGATGTTGAGTGCTTACATGACTGTAATTGTTGTATCTTCCGGGTACGCTGAACCTTTTATCATATAATGTCCTTCTTTGTCTCCTGTAATAGTTTTTAGGGACAATTTTTTTCTTATTTAAATATGACCACTCCTGCTGTCCTTTGTTTACCATTTGTATGGCATATATCTTCCATTTATTGACTTTCAGCTTATTTTTCCTTAAATCTAACATGAATTCTTTGTACACAGTATATAGTTGGGACCTGTTTGTTTGCTTTTTGTTTATTCAGCCATTCTATTGATTTGAGAGTTTCATCTATTTATATGAAGTAATCATTGATAGTGAAGTATTTACCACTGCCACTTTGATAATTGTTTTCTGTTACTCTTGTATTTCTTTTATTCTTTTTACTGCCTTCTTTTATGTTTCCTTGATATTTTCTGTCACACTTTAATTCCTTTCTTTTTTATCTTTTTGTAACTACTATAGTTTTCTGGTATGTGGTTAACTTCGTACTTATGTAAGGTATGTAATAGCTATGATAGCCTGTTTTAAGCTGATAGTAGCTTAAGTTCAATTGCATATAATACTCTACATTTTAACTTCTCCCCTGCCACACATACTTTATGTTAGTGTTGTCACAATTTGTATCTATTTCATATTGTGCACCTTTAACATGTTTTTAGTTATAGTAATTTTTAAATATATTTGTCTTTTACACTAGAATGAAAATTACCCATCGCCATTTCAATAATACCATATTCTGTACTTGTCTATATATTTACTTTCATCAGTGAGTTTCATACTTTCTTATCCTATTTTGTTACTGGTTTGCATCCTTTGTTTCCACTCAAAGAATTCCCTTTAGCATTTCTTGTAAGGCGGTTCTAGGCATAATTAAATCCTTCAGCTTTTATATGAAAAAGTTGCTGTTATCTCTCTTTAATTTTTGAAGGAGAAGTGTTGCTGGGTGCTATATTGGTTTTACTGAATGTGCTACTCCTGGTTGGTAGTTTTACCAACATTTTGAATATACCATCCTACTCCTTACTGGCTTGCAATGTTTCTGCTGAAAAGTCCACTGGTAGTCTAATGGGAGTCCCTTTATATGCGACAAGTTAACTTTTTCTTGGTGCTGTCAAAATTCTCTTTTTGTTTTGAATTTTTGATAATTTGATTATAATGTATCTCTGTGTATTTCTTTATGTTCATCTTATTTGTTGTTCTTTGGGCTTCTAGATTTGGGGTGGACATTTTCTGCACCAGATTTGGGAAGTTTTCAGCTATTATGGAATAAGCTTTCTGGTTCACTCGCGCTCCATTCTTTTTCAGAAACTTCCATAACCTTCATTTTGGTCCGCTTGATGGTCTTCTATACCTCCCTTAAGCTTTCTTCACTCTTTGTCATTCCTTTTATTTCCTTTTGGATCCTCAAATTGAATTATTTACAATGATTTATCTGAGTTTGCTGATCTTTTCTTCTCTTTGATCTAGCCTGCTACTAAATTCTTCTAGTGAATTTTTCAGGTCAGTTTTTTTTTTTTTCTTTTGCTGAATGATTCTTTTTAGTTATTAAAAAATAATAATTCTCTTTCTTGAAATTCTCCCTTTGTACACACATTGTTCTCTTGACCTCAGTGAGCATCTTTATAAGAGTTATTTTTAATTCTCTGTCAGGTAAATCATATATCTTCACTTTATTAGTGTCAGTTTCTGGAGAGGTATTGTTTCCTTTGTTTGCAATATGTCTGCCTGAATCTTCATTTTCCTTGACTTTCTGTTCTAGTGTTTGCACGTTAGACAAAGTAGGTACTTCTCTCAGTCTTCATAGACTGGATTTGTATAGGAGGAAACTCCCACTAATTATTCTAACCAGAGATTCTGGGGCTTCTCCCAATTCTTTTCCTCCCCAGGGAGAAGCAGGTACTTGTGTTTTATGTTCATTTCCTCTGTACTAAGCAGGTGAGGGAGTGGGGTTTGGACTGTGGCATCTATCAGCCTAAGTTATGTTCTCTATTCAGGTAGCTCAATTATGTGAGACTCATCAGAGCTTTAAAACTGATAAGCATATCTAGCTACTTTTGGGAAGCCCTGGAGAAGTTGTGATGCTGGATGCATGGGTCAAATTCTTCCCCACCTCAGGGGGAAGCTGAGAACTACGATTATTTATCTGGTTACTCTATGTTAGCAGAGAAGAGGATGAGGGCATCTATCAAGCTGTTCTCCCCAGGATGTGTAGACCATACTGATTATATCAGAGCTCCAAGACTGGCAAGAAAAAAGTCAGTCCTCTGTGGAGGTCCGTTGGAAAAGTTGAATGCATTTTCCCATTCCCCTCCCCTCACTTCTAGTGAAATTGGCCCATTGGGACATCTCTTCCTAATCATATGGCACTGATCCAGGAGCAGGTCGTGAATCTTCCTACTAGCTTTGTTGAGTTTACTTTCACATTCTCCTCAGGTGAAGCAGTGTTTTGATTGATTTCTCGTTTCTTTAATGTAAATTTTTGCATGAATTGTTGCTGATGGGATGTGTCTGTAGGGATAAGAAGGGCACAGAGCTTCCTTCTCTGCCATCTTATTCATGGCTCATTTTATGACAAGATGATTTAAAAATTTATAGAAACCAAAATAGTTAAAGGTAGTTAAAATACATCTGAATAAAGAACAAGGTGGAAAAATTGGCTCTACCAGGTATCAAGGCTATTATAAACTTGCAGCTATTAGTAGCAATAAGGCATTATTCAGAATTAAAGTACATAAATTTACCAATATTATGTTAAGTGAAAATAAGATAATAAATGACCCAAAATTAAGACTCATGCACATATAGGCACTTGATATACAGCAGAAGTCATGGAGATAGTTGTGAAGGTCAGTCTTTAAAAAAAAAAATGCTACTGAACAATAAAGTATATAAGAAAAAAATAAATTTGACCCATACCTCACACCACATCTAAAATTCAGACTATAGCAAATCAAATTGTGAAAGGATAAAAATTAAGCATCCAGAAGTTAATATAAAAGAATATCTAATACCTTAGATTGAGAGGATACTATTAAATAGGATTAGAAAATAACCATATCAAAAGTAAAATATTGGTCAACTTGATTGTATTAAAAATGTTAAGTTTTAATTTTGAAAAAAAGTTACCACTAGAAGACATAGCTGATATTCCACAGAGTAATGGAAACTATTTGTGCTAATATATCCACAAAAATTTGTTTCCAAGAATATGAAAGGATTCTCTGCTGATAATAAGGAAAAATACAACCTCATGGTTAAATAACTACATATTTGAAAAAGTCTTTCATAGAAGAGGGTAAATGGCCAGTGAATATAACATTTCAAATTCCTCAGCAATGAGAATATTAGAAACAAAAGGTACAATGAAATATCACCATATACTTACCAGAAAAACTAAAAGTAAGAAGAAAATAGCAGGTGTTGGTGAACATATGGAGCAATGACAACCCCCTTACGATCCTGGGAGGAAAGTATATATATATATATTGTTTTCTTTTTGAGACTGAGTTTCGCTCTATGGCCCAGGCCGGAGTGCAGTGGCACAATCTCTGCTCACTGCAACCTCCGCCTCCTGGGTTCAAGCAATTCTCCTGCTTCAGCCTTCCTAGTAGCTGGGATTATAGGTGCCCACCACCACACCCAGCTAACTTTTGTATTTTTAGTAGAGACAAGGTTTTGCCACGTTGTCCAGGCTAGTCTCTAACTTCTGACCTCAGATGATCTGTCCACTTCAGCCTCCCAAAGTGCTGGGATTACAGGTGTGAGCCACCCAGCTTGTCAAGAGTATATTTATACCGTTTATTTGGAAAATCATTGTATACTCTTTGCTAGTGTTGAATAAATACAAACCCACAGATCCAAAAGTCTCAATAAATTATTTAATATCTACCTAATGAAAATGCATAACTAGGTGTACCACAAAACATGGATATAAGTATTTATGGGAGCATTGTGCATAATATCTCCAAACTGGGATAACCCACATATTTTTCCACAATAGACTGTATATAAATTGTTCTATATTCGTGTAACTGAATGCATATAGCAGTGCAAATGAACACAATGCAAGAATTTCACCAGAATTATGTAGGTAAAGAAGCCAGGCACAAAAGACTATTGTAAAATGTAATGTACATAAAACATAAAAACAGGCATAATAATAGTGTTTAGAGAACCATACTTATGTGGTAAAACCAAATAAATGCAAGGAAACAATTAATGTAAAAATCAGGCCCGGGGCTGCCTTTGCAGGAAAGGAAAGGTTTAATGACAGGAGCATGAGAAAAGCTCCTGGGTCCTCGCAACATGCTGTATGATGGTAGACTTTGTGATAAATCACTGAAGTGCGTGTGTGTGTGTGTGTGTGTAATGAGGGGAAAAGTTTTAAAAAGACTGAGAGAATCACTGTAACTAAATATTAAATATTCTGTTCCCATGCTGTGTTATACTTTGTAAGAAAATGTTTCCGAAAGTTTTCATGTAATTTCTAATTATACTGACAAAGCTTAAAAATCAGTTATATGAGAAACCTGATTTATTTCTACCACGTAAGTTAGAGTACAAGGGCTAATGCATCAGGAAGTAGTAACTGGTTTATATTCCAAGCTGTTGTCCCTGATTATTTTTATATCATTGAGCAAATTATCACCTTCCTGAGCTCACTTTTCTCTGTGGTCAAATGAAGTTGTATGGCAGGATTACCACTTAAGTTCTTCTTGTCCCTAATAATCTATGAGTTGACTGGTTTATATCAAGGGTCAGCAGACAGAGTTCCAAGAAAATCAGAATTTTAGG
Source organism: Macaca fascicularis (assembly GCF_037993035.2). Taxonomy (NCBI): domain Eukaryota; kingdom Metazoa; phylum Chordata; class Mammalia; order Primates; family Cercopithecidae; genus Macaca; species Macaca fascicularis. The sequence continues at coordinate 53,888,333 of NC_088390.1, forward strand.
TTTTCCTGACCATATTGTCTCTGTGTCATCTACTCAACTCAGCCATTGTACAATGAAAGCTGCTACAGACAGTTCATCAACTAATGAACATGGCTGTGCTCCAATAATATTTTATTACCAAAACAAGCTATGCTCTGGATTTGGCCCATGGGCAGTAGTTGGCCAATTCCTGGAATGTACTGACATTATTATTGGTCTTCTGTGAAGATTTGGGTCAAAATTGGGTACGGACATAAACTTGAATAAAGTGAGCAATTAAAATGCACTCACAAACGATGCTAACTCTTGTGCTTATTAAGAATCTGGATTGGCCAGGTGCGGTGGCTCACACCTCTAATCCTAGTACCCTGGGAGACTGAGGTAGGCATATCACTTGAGGTCAGGAGTTCAAAATTAGCCTGTCCAACATGATGAAACCCTGTCTCTACTAAAAATAAAAAAAAAATTTTAAAAATAGCTGGGCGTGGTGGTGGGTGCCTGTAATCCCAGCTACTTGGGAGGCTGGGGAAGGAGACTTGTTTGAACCCAGGAAGTGGAGGTTGCAGTGACCTGAGATCGGGTTGCTGCACTCAGCTTAGGTGACAGAGCAAGACTCCGTCTCAATTAAAACAAACAAACAAACAAACAAAACAAAAAAACAAAAAAAAACAGAACGTGGATTGTCAGGCACGGCAGCTGAAGCCTGTATGTAATCCCAGAACTTTGGGAGGCCAAAGCGGGTGGATCACTTGAGCCCAGGAGTTTGAGACCAGCCTGGACAACATGGTGAAACCCCATCTCTACAAAAAATATAAAAAGCTAGCCAGGCATGGAGGTGCATGCTTGTAGTCCCAGCTACTTTGGAGGCTGAGGTGTGAGGGTCACCTGAACCTACGAGTTTGAGGCTTTACTTACTTGTCATGCCACTGCACTTCAGCCTGGGCAGCAGAGTGACACTGTTACCCCCTCAAAAAGAAAAGAACATGGATTTATTTTACTTGCCCATTTATGCCAAAATCTTTTGTCAATAGCCTTGCTGTTGAGGTTTTTGGGCTCTTATTTTGATTCATTTGATTGAGATTATGTTAACATATAGGGAAGTGATGGCATAGAGCATAGAGAAATTGGAAACACAGTCTTTATTTTATGCTGTACATTCAGTTACATACATATAATGCCTACATTTAAGCATCCAAAGTCAAATAGAAGTTGAATAATCATCTGTAAAAATAAAATCAGTGCATGCAACCCACAGGGATGAATCAGATTTCTCAAATTAGTTTCCCTCAAAAACAAGTTTTATGTTTTGACAATTTGAAATTGATTATGGAAGGTACTTCAATTTAAGGACATTATGTATTTTGGTTTTTATTTTCTTGTCTTTTCTACACCTATTTCTTTCTGGCTTTTGCATTACAGACTGTCTAAGAAACTACCAGAACTAAGTGGTTTTAGAGTAGTATGTGAGAATTTTCCACATAAGGAAACTGAACAGAGGTACTAACATTTCTGCTTAGAGCTTATAATTTCTCAGGACTCAATATTAAATATAGAGGAAACATAAACACATATTATATAGGCATAACCGAACACCAGTCTATAGCATTACTTCCTATATTATTCATTATTTAATTATAATGTTAATCTTTATATTTCTTTGGGTATTCAAACAAGCCACTGTACATCAAGGTTGTAGGAAACAATTAGTAATCTTTATTCAGTAATTTGGATCTAAGCATTAAAAGACAAATATAGTATAATCTCAATGGTAAAAGTCAGTACAAATATTTCAAGTAGTGAATGAGATATAAATTCTCATTGAGACATCTACAGTTTATCCAATTGTTTTACACTTTACAAACTCAATTCTGATTAAAAGTATGTTACAGATTATGTATATAAGGATATTTAGATTACAATTACTAAACAATTTTCACACACATCACCACTGGCATTTGAAAAGTTTCTCCCAAAATCTAGGATGATTATTTTGAAAGACATACTTGTTAGGTAATGCAGCCCTCCTTGTAAAGATTCAGGATGTTTAGTTTTATGGCATTCAGTAAGCAGGCCCATTAGTCTCTGTGCTTCCCTGCAATACTCACTTATTCTGTCATACATAATTTATACTGTTGTTAAGTATTTATTGACTGATATTCCTTCTTGCTATTGAAGATTTATAGCACTAACACTCAGGAGTTGAGCATCCTCAGAGTAATAGTAAAGAATAAAGTTAATGCACTAGAAAATTTTACAAGAAATATACATCATTTCTGCACAATCAGTGTTTGGGGGATTCTTGTTTTATGAAGTCTCATCTTGTAAGATTCTCTTTGAAGACAGTTTCACACAAAGACTCATTTTCTGAAGTTATATTTTTGATAAAAGATGAGATACTATACATGTTACTCACCTCCCTTATCTTTGCTTTCCTTTGATTAGATTTTTATTTCCTTGTGACCATATTTATCCAGACTTTCTAAGTCCTCACTCCTCAGTCGTGGCCCAAAGGGCTTACAGTTAGCTTTGCTAAATATTTTGGTGGAGCCCTATCACAAAGGAAATTGGGAACAAGTGCAAAACAAAGTGTGTGTATCACAAGGAGACATTGTTTTGCTATACCATGTATGGACCTGGAAACTGTGACTTTAAGTTAAACAATGTGTGACAAAACCAAGTTTATAATAAGCTCATTGATATAAACAAGAACTAAGGTCCTATGGCATATATTTAAGATGGACAAAAGATTAATTAAAACAAGTAAGATAATTATTTACCCAGTTATTTAAGTTAAAGACCATGGGTATCCAGAACATATTCCAGCAGCTCAGGGTTTAAGGTGGGAACTTATCCTGTGGAGTTCCAAGTGGAGTGAGAGGGATGACACAAATGTATTGGAAGAAAAAATAGAAATACATAAATATATACATATATATACACACACATGTTATGAATATATATGTCTATATATAAGTATTTATATTTCATTCCATAATATGTACTATTTGTACATTTTATAATACACCTAGTTTGGTAGATTAATAATGTATCTATATCATTTATAAATATATGCATATATATGTTAGAGATGCCTGCTGAAAAAAAATGTAATAATATTAATGTGTCCAAAAGGCTTTGAGATTGCTGCTACGGATGTTACTCTGTTCCACCCCCAAGTTGCCTCCATGGTCACAAATACACTGAACAATTTGGAATTTTGTCAGTCATTTTACGAAGGCTTATTTCATGAACATTTGTAAAACATTTCCTTACAAAGAATATGTTTTACTGGTTCCACAGTATGGACGTCAGGATGTGTTCTCATGTGCACTCGAGTGGTTTTTCTCAAACTCCCTCTCCAATGTACTTCACGAAGCCTTAGTGGTACCCATGATAGCATTACATCATGAGGCATCAGCTTACTCTGGCAGGTCACTTTACTTTGATTCTCTCAGGAATTCCAGCTTATCTCTTATCTTCTCCCACACTCAATCAACCTAGCGTTTTCTTCATTACGACTTAGGAACAGAGTCGTAAGACCTTTCTTCTGCCCAAACTTATATCACACACATACCACCATCCCTGTTATGTTTCTTTGCTTCCTAACACTGAGCATCCTCTTATTCTAATTGTTATCACTACACTTAAAGTAATATTTATATGTGTCCACGGTTCAGGGGACACAGTTAATGTCCTATATTTTCCAGTGTTTCCCACAGAACCTTATCACTTTCCAGCAGAGAAGACAACGGACCATGGATAGGATAATTGCAAAAATTACTGAGAAAAAAAAGGAAGCCAGGGAAGTGCAATAATAAAAATCGTAGTACAGGCCCAAATAGAAAGCCCAGTGGAAAACACAGGCAGTAACATAGCTGATTTCTCAGCTTGTGCGTAATGGATGCTTCAGATAATAATTAAAAAAAAGATGTTAGAATCCCTCACTTCTACTTGATAATTGTCCTATTAACTGCTACAGGGAAGAAGGATATGGGTGGCGCAGATATACAGCAATATAAGAATGTCACGCAAGCTGTGGTCTGTTAATGTGCCTGTGACTGAGAGGCCTTCTCTATGACAGCAGTGTTGCCACCACCCTTCCAAACAAAGACTGTCCCTTGGGAACTCCCATCAACTCCTAGTGCTGTGATGCTGAGGCCCGCCAGAGGGCTGACTTGCCTCCAGTCAGCTTGGCCACTGTTGACTTGGCGACATCATGTACAGATTTCTGAGGAGAGGGGTTAAAATGGGGTTCTGTTCTATATTATGTTGGGAATGGTAGCTGTTCCCAGCTGCTCTTCGTCTCAAAGAATAGGAAAGCAGAATCCACTTGATAAAGAGAATAGTTTTCTGCTTTGCCTCTAAACAGACCAGATACAACTCAGGGCTCTTCGTCATGGGTTCTTCATTTGCCACCATTATTCATGAACAAATTCTAATTTAGAAGTATACAACCACCTAAGGTTATATTTAAATTTTAGTTACATAATAGGTGAGTGGTTTCCCATGAAATTTCTATCAACATATATTGGGTTTATGGTGACGGAAAGTTTTCCCAGCAGTAGAAACAGAAGTCACACAAAGTTCATGAGCCGTATAAACACATGCAGGCACATACTCATTACACATACAATGTAGACAGCAACTATTTCAAAGAATAAGTCACTAGGAATAAATACATATGTAGAATTGGTATCACTCATACTTTACCAACAAATTCATTCATGAAAGATTTTGAAAGTATTTGAATGGAAAAGAAAAGAAAACACAGGTTAGAAACGGGGAACATCAAGGCTTTGGCCCTTCTCCCAGTGACAGAACTTGGATGAATCAGTTATCTTCATGTGACTCATTACCTTATCAAAAAAAAAAAAAAAAAAAAAAAAGGCTAACAGTGCCTGCCTGAAAGGGCATTATAAGTCCATAAAAAATTAAGTCTTTTACTTGTGTTAATGAATGTAAAAGGTAACATGATGTGAAAGTGCTTTTCCTGTTATTTCAGAGTTTTCTCCGAAGCCCCCTAAGCTAAAAACAATGAATGACGAATAGTTCCCTCCCAATTATAAATAAGTGTGCTAGACACATTTAGATGAGATTTACAGAAAAGAATAAAAGCAGCCCTGCAACCACTGGTCACATCATTTATCCAGAATATAAAATAATAAGAAACAGTATTTCAGGGATAGTTCATTCAAGCAGGAGAATTTCTAGGAAGTGAGAGTTTCTTATTTTCCCTCCAGTACCCATAGGAAGCAAGGTGTTTCCTACTACCACCTTTAGCCAGATGACACGGTTCCCAAATAAAATTCATAGAGATGAGAGAATATTATATAGGAAACAAAGGTCATCATCTTATTCCACATCCATAGCACTGTGTGCCCCTGTGACACTAAGGGAATGAAGTACAACTTAGTGAGCAACATCCTAGAAGAGAGTAACATGTGTCTTCCAGATGTGGAGCAATATGGGGTCATAGAGGTAGGTTAGGTGGCTGCTTCTCCCCAAGAGAAGCCTGAGGCCAGATGACTAACTGGAGTAGACACATGGCAGAGTAAGGCAAGGAGAGAGGACAACAGTGGAAGCAAGCAACCAAGACCTATTGTCAGGGCAGAGATGTACGATGTTTCCCACAGACCGAGGAGACACTGAGAAAGTAGATGCGTGAGATCCCTTAAAGAGTACATACAGAGAGTTGCTTGCCAGAGTAAAGGAACACTAGCAGAGAGAAGCAAGAGATGGGGAGGCCCAGTGTGTGAGAGCAGAGGGTGTTGAGTTGAGGGATAACAGGGATCAAGTGGAGAGTGTGCCACTCATCAAGGAATGATGCAGTATGAGTGGGCATGGAATCTCTAAAGGATCCTCCAAGCCGTTGTGAAGAGTCAACGATGGGACTAACAGAAGGTGTGATGGCCAAGTAACATCTGCCAACTAAGCAGTGGGTTTGCTTCTCTTTTTTCAGTTACCTCTGCTTATCTCTCCAACTCTACTGGAACCTAAGCAGGAGGTGAGAACTAGTGGGCTAAGAGTTAAGAATAAATATTAGCTCTTTTTCTTACTGCAGGCACCCAAGCTAAGGATGAGGCCTGAGTTTAGGGATGTAAAAATCACTATAATAGATGAAAAAGAGTGGTGATTTCATGTAGTTTAGATTGGAGTTTAAAATGTAAAATTGAGACTATTACTACATTCGAAAAGGACTAGAGTAATGAGATCCTCCCAAAATGTTGAGAGACAGGATAAATCAATTCAACAGTTCATATGTGAAGGAAATGGTAGGAAAAAAAAACCTGTATACTAATTTAAGAAGTTTAGTCCAATCACTCTATATACAAATATACTTTGTATCATCTATTTAAACACCTATTTGTCTAGAGAAAAAGAATAATAAAGATACAGATACAGAGAGTGTGCACATATAGTGTCCTAAATACTTTTAATATTTTAGCATGCTCCTTCATTCACTAATGCTTTTTTCTAGTAGCATCTTAAGTTTCATGGGAAGCAATACTTACCTCCTCTTCGTTCATATCGTTTACATGGGTTGAATGTCTTCAAACTTCAAGGTTGGACAGTGTCCCAAATCTGTCCATTCAGTATATTCCCTAGAATCATGTTCATAGTAATTATTTAGTAATTGGCATGTGATACAAGCAAAAACAATCAGATCCAATAAGATTGAGTTCCAAGAATTTAGAAAAATAAGCTTTGGTCCACTGGACTTGAAGCAAATTGAATGTTAACATGGAGATACTGAGGACTAATTTGTGACCATATGAAGGTAGTATGTGTACAGATGCAGCAAAAACTTAGAAATGCAAAATCAGCAAAAGAATATGTTTTTGATTACTGATGAGCTCCTGGATTCATTCAGTTGTGCCTAGAATCAAACTAATTCTGTAGTTTTATCACATATAAGCTAAGCTAATAACATTCTTTTTGTGTGTGTGTGTGTGTTTAAGCCAGTTTCAGGGTTTTCTTCCCACTTAAAATAATTCTTAAGAATATTCTCCCTAAAAATTGAGGACTTTTAGGTGAACATGATTGATGGTTGTAAAGAAATAATATTAAGTAATGGAAATAGAAGTGAAGTAGAGGAAGTGCTTAATCAGTAAGAGTTCATTCCGGTTAAATGGACACCCTATCGAAGGTATTTGAAAGAATATCTTTTGTTTTTCACAATAAGCAGTCCCTTTGTGACTATATCTAAGTTTCACAATCTTCTAGTCTATTCATTAAAATATACATCTTGTTTTAGGATTTTTAGGCAAGATAGACTTTTGGATTACAGTGCTTTTTATTACATATGTTGCTTTTAGAATTATTAAATATTCTACACATTGTGGTGTGAAAACATACTGAACCTAAGCAATATGAACTTAATTTTCCTACTTTTTCAAGGTTGTTTTGATGTTTGTAAACCAGGAAAATCAATAATTGGCATAACCCAATCTATAAAAGTGTGATTCCATTTTGCCTGGTAATATAGCAATTGCTGATGGAGAAAGTAAGCACATCACCTGCGTAGAGAAAGGGAGCATTCAGCAATCTGTCAAGTTGAGCATAAAATTTGTAAATCCTCTTTCCATTGGAGCTAAATTTGGAAAATGAAATGCTGTAGCTATTCCCTCACACCCACTGATTTGAAAATAGAAAACAAATGCGAGAATTTTTGACAAGTGAGTCTCTGCTGGTTATTTATTTTTGTGATTCCATTATAAAAACATGACTAGTTAAAATATTTAAAAGTACAATATACAAATGTAGATAATCCATTATCCATTTTATAGCTAGTATTTAAAGAATGCTTAATTTGTTTTGGACAGTATTCTAAATGTTTTGTATGTGTTAATTCATTTTTGAAAACAATAATCCTAAAATTGATATTACCCCCATTTTACAAAGTTGAGAAAGCTGAGGAAAAGTGACTTCATGTACCTTACTCAAGTATCAACACTATGAGTCAGAGATCAGATATATTGACTCATTTAGATTCCATTTCCCATTCCATAACTATTTTTTTGCTTCCTATCCTTCCATCCTCCTTCAAAGATATGTATTATTAATATGTTGACTTGGTAGATCTTTCTTATCAGCATTTTCTTATTATAAATTATAATTCACTATAGATAATCCTTTTAAACTTTATTTTGTAAGTGTTCTCAAAGTTACTACATGGCTTTTGTAAATATTTCAATTATTGTATTATACTCAAATGACTGGGCGAGTCAATGAATTTAACTATTGCCATTTCTTGGAAGAAAGAGTTGTCTTTGAGCTTTTACAATTAAAAAAATAATGTTGCTACAATAAGCATAATGTTTGGCATAAATATTTTTCTTCTTTTCCATTTATTTCATCAGGAAACATTCTCAGACTGAGAATTGCCAGATCAAAGTATGAATATTTGTTTCAATTACATGCTGCCAAAATGTTTATTTCAAAGTAGTTGTCCTAATTTATACTTTCACAATCTGTTGATATTTTCTTTTGTTACTGTTACTATTGTATATCAAGGAACATATACACTGTTCCATACAATGTCTTTAATAATTATTGAGGGTAACACTGATTATTATTCAAAAGACTAGATATGGCTAGGCTTTCTGTGAATAAAAAAAAAAAAAAAAAAAAACGAAATTTTTCATACTCCTGAATGATCGACATGATGCTAAATAAAAAGTAGCTGTGCAGCTTGAATATCTCCATCCTAAACTCTTCAAATATTTTTATCTTCAAGTATCCCCCTATGACTTTACTTAATGAAGGGTTGCCTTAAAATAAAACACAAAACAAATAAATTATACATTCTACTCTTTAATGATTTGACTGTTTATTAATTATTTTTCCTAAAAGCAAGCCTTCACAATTTTTACAGAATTGTGTTCTTATTTTATAAATTGTCCTCAGTGCAACTGGTTCCTTTTTGAGTATTACATCACATATATTATTGACCCACTGATATTTTTCCAATGTTTCCTCTTTCCAGATGTTCATTAGTCCTTATGGAATTTGATATGTGACTAGATGTCTTTACCAAAGGAAAGTTTTGATCTCTAATATTAAATTACTTGAAACATGCATCACAGCAGAACATATATTAGAGAAGAAAAGGCTAAAAAGATATGTTTACCTCCAGAGGAACCCTCCTAAGTATTTACTTGGGTACTGATCAGTGCATGCATCTGAGGAAACTTCTTAAGACATGGGAAATAACTACTTGAAAAGATTAGAGGAAACAGTGTCTAAAGCTCACATAGAGCTCAACTAGTGCCCATTTCCAATGAGCAGAGTGGAAACCTCATAATTCACTGGACACAAGTTAGAGTATTAAGAAAGGCCTTTCTCCTGTTCTGGGATAAAATTAATCCTCCACTAAATAGGGCTCTGGCCCCATTTAGCAAAGCTTAAGAAGAAAGAAAAGGATTAAACTACTTTCAAGAATATTTTTAGGAACATACAAATATGCAACAGCTGATTATGTAAAATATACAGTGTCTGCCATATGATTTAAAAAATGAACAAACGCATGCAATGAAGCAGTAAAACAGAACCTATAAGGAGAATTAGCCATTCACTACTGACAAATGACAGAATTAAAAGACATGAATATTTATAGTTTTTTTTAGCAATATGTAATATGCCCAAAAAGCTAGAAGAAAGACTAAAAAAATTTTAGTAGAAATATAGAAGATATGAAAAAGACCCCAAGCAAAATTATAGAGACAAAATCAAGAATCTCTGAGATAAAAAAATATTGTGTATGAGATCAATGACAGATCAGACATTGCAGAAGAAAAGACATACCAACAGACGCTATCCAAAATTAAACAGCAAGAGAAAAACATTTTGAAAACATAGAACATCTTTGAATGGTAAGCCAAATTCAAAAAATCAAATGTATATGAAATTTCCATCTGGCATTATATTTCTTCTCTTTGCGGAAGTTCCTGAATATACTTTGCAGAGAATTTCTGTTGATAACAGTTTACCTTTGTATATACAAAAGCATCACTATTTTGTCTTTTAAAATAAATATAGTTTTAAAAATGTTCTATTTTCTTTTATCGTGCATTATTTCTTCTTTATTGAATTATGTGTCATCATACTTATTTTGTTACTCTGTAGATAATGTATCTTTTTCTTTCTGGCTACTTTTAAGATTTTCCCTTTTATCAGCTTTTAATCAATTTTAATATGATGTGAATTGGCATCATTTTTATCATGTTTCTTTCTCTTGGTCTTTCTCTTGCTTCTTCAATTTGGAGTTTCATAGTTTTATAAAAATTAAGATATTTTTAGATAACTTTGTAAAATATATTACCAGATCTCCCTCTGATGCTTCTTTTTGGGAACTGCAATTAAGCACATACTTGGCTTGTGGATGTTGGTCCATATCAACAATCATAGTAAATATAAATGATTTCAATTTTCCAGCTAAAAGGGATCATCAGATAGGATTTTACAAAAAAAGCAAGACCCAACTATATAATGCTTAATAAACAGTTTATATGTAAAAACATTGGTTTGTTTTAAAAAATGAAAAAAATGAGCCGGTGCGGTGGCTCACATCTGTAATCCTAGAACTTTGGGAGGCCGAGGTGGGCGGATCACAAGGTCAGGAGATTGAGACCATCCTGGCTAACATGGTGAAACCCCGTCCCTACTAAAAATACAAGAAATTAGCCACGCGTGGTGGTGGGCGCCTGTAATCCCAGCTACTTGGGAGGCTGAGGCAGGAGAATGGCGGGAACCCGGGAGGCAGAGCTTGCAGTGAGCCGAGGTCGTGCCACTGCACTCCAGCCTGGGTGACAGAGTGAGACTCCGTCTCAAAAAAAAAAAGAAAAACATGTGTGCTAAGATTAATCAGTAAAAACTGAAGTAGCTATATTAATATTAGACAAAGCATACTTCAGTACCAGAAATGTTATTAGAGATAAAAAGGTTAGTTAATAAAGAATAAAGTGCTCAATGCATCAAGAGGACACAATCATTGTAAACACTAATGCAGTTAATTATTGAACATCAGACTATTTGAAGCAAAAAAATGAGAAAGTTGCAAGGGGAAATAAAATTCAAAATTATTATCAGATATTTTAACATTGCTTTCTCAATAATTGATAAATAAGCAAGAGAAAATAGTAAGGGTAAGAAAGAACTGAACCACACTATCAACACCAAGTTGACTTCAGAGACTTAATGGACCACTCTATCCCAAACATAAAAATACACATTTAATTGTACCTGTAATATTTATCAAGGACAGATGTTAGCACACTTTTTCTGCAAAAAGCAATTAGTGTTTTAAGCTTTTCAGGCCTTTGTAGTTTCTGTCACATGTTCTTTGTTTTTGCAATCCCTTAAAAATGTAAAAATCACTCTTAGCTTATCAGCCACACAAGAAGAAGCCCAAGGCCATATTTGCCCTTCAGGTCATAGTTTGCTAACCTGTGTTCTGTGACATCAAATGCATCTTAAAAAATATAAAAAACATTCAGCTTACAAAGTATGATCTCTGACATGGTAGAATTTAATTTGAAATCACAAGCAAAAATATATTTTGAAAACACCCAAATAATTGGAAACCAAAAAAAGAAAAAAAAAAAAAAGAAAAAAAACTTTCAAAAGACTTATGAGTCAAGAAACTACACAAAGGGGAAATTAGAACATATTCTGAACTGAAGAAAAATGGAGAAAAAAAGCCCATATTTTCAAAATCTATGGGATGTAACTATAGCCATGTTTATTAGACAATTTATAAACATAAATGCCTAAGAAAAAAAGAAGGTCTGAAATTAATGACTTCAGTTTTTTCTCCTTAACAACTAGAAAGTGAGAATAAATACAAGACCAAAAGAAGCATAAGAATTTGGCGCAAAAGCTTGCTGTGGAAACAAATGAAACAGAAAAGAGAAAAAAGAAAAAAAAAATCAATGAATCAAAGTTAATTATTTGATGAGATCAACAAAATTGGCAAAATTCCAGAGCCAGACCTATCAGAAAAAAATAAGAAAGTATAAGTTAGCTACTGTAGGAACTTGAAATGAGACATTATAGATTTAAAGACATTAATAGGTTAACAATATGAATAATGTGCTAATAAAATTGACAATTTAGGCAAAACGAGCATACATTGCAGTGCATAAACTACCAAAGTAAATGATACTTTGCTCAAATAGAATTAGATAGCTTTAATAACCCTATGTCTGTAAGTTACTTTTGTAGTGAAAAAAATAAAAAAAAAAATCTAATAACAAAATAAAACACCAGACCAAGATGACTCCAATGGTGAATTCTACCAAACATTTCAGGAAAATACTATACGAATTTTAAACAAACTCTTCCAGAAAATGCGTGATTAAGGAATATTTGCAAACTAATGTTATCAGGATAGTTTTACACTATTAGAAAAATTGGACAAAGACATGTTATGAAAAGAAAACTATAAATGACTATCTTCATGAACACATACAGAAATTCTTAAGAAAATTTTAGCAAAGTGAATCCAACGATATATGAAAGAATAGAATACCAGGACCAAGTGGAATTTATTGAAGGAATGTTGTATAACTTAGTTTATTATTTGAAAATTAATCCATAATATTGGCCATATTAACAAACTAAATGAAATAGACACATGATAATCTCAATAGATGCAGAAAATATATTTGACAAATTCTAACATCCATTCCTGACAAAAATTCTTAGAAAACTAGAAATAGAATGATATTTCTCAACTTACAAAAAACATTCAAAGAAAGCCTGTAGGTAACATCATGTTTAATAATGAAAGCCTCTTTTAAATGATAATTGTTTTCCCCCTTAAATCAAGAACAAGGCAAAGATGTCCACTCTCATCAACTCTATTCAATAGTGTATTACAAGTGCAGGCCAGTGCAATCAGGCATGAAAACAAAATTAACTGCATCCATATTGAAAAGAAATAATTAAACGAATAAATAATTTGGTCTTTATTCACAGGTACATGATGATTTATACAAAAAATTCAGTGGAATCTACAGAAAAGCTGGTAATGAAAGTTTAGCAGAATTTCAGAATACAAAGTCAATATGTAAAATCAATTATGCTTCTATATACTAATAGTGGGCAATCAGACATTGATATGTAATTGATATTCATTAAAAGAATTAAAATATATGAAATATTTGAGTTAAATCTGGCAAAATAAAACTTTTAGATGGAAAAACAATAAAACATTGCTGAGGGAAATTTTTACAAAATATCTTAGTAAAGACAGACATATAATTTTCATCAGTCAGATAATTCAATATTATTCGGGTATCTTTGATATGAGTCCAAAGCATGATCTACTAAATAAAGTATTGGTAAATCAGACTTCATCAAAATTAATAACTTTTGGTATTTCAAAGACACTCTTAAGAGAATGGAAATAAATACAAGCCCTAGACTTGGAGAAAATATTTGCTAATCACATATTTGATAATGGATATGTATTATGAATATATAATACACTCTCAAAATTTACAATAATAAGAAAACAGACAACCAATACCCAGGAAGATATATGGATGGCAAATAAGCACATGAAAATATTCTTAACATTATTAATTATAAGTGACATGCAAATTAAAACTATGATGAGATATTACCACTGATCTATAAAAATAGCAATAATTTAAATATGTGACCATACCAACTATTAATGAGGATGTAGAGTAACTGGAACTCTTCATGCATTGGTGCTGAGAATGTGAAAAAATCAACAACTTTGGAAAATAATGTGGCAGTTTTCTAAAAAGTTAAATATAAACCTACCATAAGATCCAACTATTCTACTCCTTGGTGTTAGTACCAAGTAAAATGAAAGTATGTGCTTATATACAGACTCATACACAAATGTGTTCAGAAGTTTTACTTGTGATAGCAAAAATTGAAAACAACTCAACTTTTCATCAACAGATAAATTTGAAAACACATTATGATATATACATATAATAAATTCCACTCTACAATAAAAAAGAATACATTTGGTACATTCTACTACACGAATGAGTCTCAGAAGAATTATTCTGAGAAAATATTTCAGATTTAAAAAATAGTATCACACTACATGAACAATTTCATATATTTAAATTCTACAAGGAGACACAAAGCAGTAGCGTGATTATTGGGAGAAGAGGGAGGTATTACAAAGGGACACGTGAAAACTTTTTGGAGTGATGCATATATATAAAATGTATTGATTATGGTGATTATGATGAGTATGTATACACATTGAAACTTACCAGAGTATATATTTTCAGTGTGCAGTTTATTGTACGTCAATTATACCTCAACAAAACTGTTAAAATTATTTCGTATTGTGACAACTGTTAAACATTAATTATGGCATTCCCGTAACCTCTCGCTAAATTTTAATGGCTTTAGGTAATAATAGTACACACTTTTCAGTTGCATACATATTGTTAAAGAAGAAAACAAATGAGTATAAAACAAATTAATATATCTTTTGACGGAGAAAGTTTAGAAACCTGATGGAAATCAAGGCAAGTTTTTTTTTTTTTTCCTTTTATTTTAGGTTTGGGGATACCTGTGAAGGTTTGTTACATAGGTAAACATGTGTCATGGGGTTTTTTTGTACATGTTATTTCATCACTCAGGTGTTAAGCCCAGTACCTGATAATTATCTTTTCTGCTCTTTTTCCTCCTCCCACCCTCCACCCTCAAGTACACCCCAGTGTCTGTTGTTTCCTTCTTTGTGTTCATAAGTTCTTATTATTTAACTCCCACTTATAAGTGAGAACATGTGGTATTTGGTTTTCTGTCCTGTGTTAGTTTGCTAAGGATAACAGCTTCTAGCTCCATCCATGTTCTCACAAAAGATGTGATCTTGTTCTTGTTTATGGCTGCCTGGTACTCCGTGGTGTATATGTACCACATTTTCTTTATCCAATCTGTCATTGACAGGCAACAAATGGATGTAGATTGAATTATTTTGGTGAATAAACTAGGAAATACCATAACAACTAGTCTTCTGCACATGCCAACATCTTAACATCTCTATTTGAAAGGAAGAAGCAAAGATTAAACTGATTCCTTAACAGCAATGTATAATCCTAATGAGAAAGACATGCATATTTTGTACATCACATAGAAGGAGTTGAGTGGGAGACTAAGAAATGGATTCAATAAAGATCATAGCCCAAAGTACATTTAAGTCATCAGAAAATATGTTTACATATTTTTGCCAGTTTCATTTCTTCTGCACTTTTCACAAGTACAGACCAGTACATGTTCATAAACAGGAAGTGCAACTATCAGATTCATTTATGTATATCTTATTTAATGTTCGTGTCAAGAATAATCATGTCAGGAAGGACTCTTCATTTCATCAAACAATAAATATTTCAATATTATATGTTAATAAGTAAGGCCTTGAGCTAAGTATGTGGGGGATAAATAAAAGGGTATCACCTCTGCCTTCCTGGAACTTACAATCTAATTGAGAGGATGAGAATAATTATAGCGCAGTAAATTATTAGTGTTCAAGAGTGAAGAAAAGTTCTAGAAATGGGTAAAATGACAAAAGTTAATATGCCCTCATTTAGAACTTGGGTAATCAGATAGTGGAGGAAAGCATTGAGAGTTTCATTTTTACTTTTTATACTTGTTCATAATTAACACAGAGCACACTTGTATATTTATAAGTTATCTTGCAAAAACAGAATCCATTTCCTCTGATACTAGAATAAATATCAAAACCCTCAGCATTGCTTTCAGGCCCTTTGCAATCTGACCTCTGCCTTCCTTTCAGTCCTCATTTCCCTGAGGGTTCTTCCTTGTCTTATCACAGCACTCTGTTATTTCCTTTGCAGCAATTATTAAAACCTAGAGTGACTTTAAATCTATCTATCTATCAATGTATGAATATTCCCCATTATTCTTTGGTCATCATTTGTTTTGCAAGTACTTATCACAGTGCAGGGAATCGACAAATACTTGTTTAATGAATGAGTGGCTGGCCACAAAACTGTTAAATTCCTATAGACAAACTTCACAGAAATGTCTGTTAATTCTGAAAATATCTATAAAATTGTACCAAGGGACATAAATAATATTTTCATAAATAAGCATTCTATAATATTGGATAGAAAGATGCAGTATTTTAAAGATGGCATATCTCTTCAAATAAATGGACAATTCAAATAAAATCACAATCAACATCCCAAGTGGACCTTTAAACCTCAGATTTAGTTTTTATGTAGTTGATTTGGATGAACTAACTGGTGAAAATTATTAAATCCTTTGATACAGAGCAATTATAAGGTAGGGGGAGCAGTTGCCTCCTTTTTAAGATACTTGGTCATATTACACAAAAAAATTCAAAAGTAAAATTTAGGTGTTAGAAAAAGAGAGTGACGAATGTACCAGAAAAAGAAAAAAAAAAAAAAAAAAAAACTTCAAATTTTACCTAATAATAGTAACAGTTCATAGCTACCATATGTATTAGCATTTTCTCAGTTACAAATATGAAAATATGTGAGATATAACAATTTCCATCTCACACATGTCATTTCTGACTGAATTTCAAAATAATTATAAAATATTTATAAATTGGGCACTAACATATTTCAGTATTTTTCTACTTATCTGAGTATCGTTCATGTGTGTATGTGTATAATAGTAAAGAAGAGTTTTTAAAATTTGAGGCAAGGGAGAAAACGATATAGTAGTACATAAAAAATTATGTCGTCAAAAGCCAAGAAAAAAATGGAAAAAAAATAGATGGAAAAAATACTTACAGTATAATGGTCATCAGGAAGCATTAATCCTATATGACAGAGTTCCTGAAACCAACATAAACAATTAAACATACCTATTAGAAAAAAATATAAAAATTTTCAAAAAAGAAAAAAATGGCCCACAAAATACATGAGTATACACAGAAATATATATACATATATATGAATCAAACTCAATGTCAAGTAAATATAAAGTGTTACAACATTAGGTAGTATTTCTCAGCTGTTACCTTTTCAAAAGTGATATGTTTTTAATGAAAATAACTAAGGCTGGTTAGGAAATTTCAGCTGGCCAGGAAGGCATTATGAATCTGATAACATGAGTCGCAATTTTACACTGTCGGTCCTCCATATCTGCCGGTTTGGCATCATCTGATTCAACCACCTGCAGATCAAAAATTTTCCTTAAAAAAAACCACACACACACACACACAATAAGGAATAGCTATAGGAACAAAAAATACAAACAAAAATACAGTATAACAATGACTTATGTAGTATTTACATTGTATTAAGTATTATAAGTAATCTAGAGTTAGTTTAAAGTATACGAAGGATGTACATAAATTATATGCAAATAAGCCATTTTATATAAGGGACTAAAGCATCCATGGAATTTGGTATCCCAGGGTCACTCCTGGAGCTAATACTCCGCCTACGCCCAAGGATTGCACTTACACCGTTTTGAAGAGTAATTCCTCTTCTAACATTCTTATAGAAAGTTATTTATCACAGTATTAATTTAATACAACATTGAAAACCACCAACTGACTAACAATAAAGAATTGGTTAAGTTGCATTACCCATATAATATATTCATAGTCAGATGTTAGAAATAACTCCTTAGATGAATATGTAATAAAGGGAAAAATTCTCAATTGTTACTGATTTAACAAACTACAGAGTGTCATAGAATATACTCTCAGGTTTTTGAAAAATTATTTGAAGACATTATAAAAATTAAAACAATGCCTATTTCCAGCTAGTGTTTTGGGTGAACTTCATGCAATTTTGTGTTTTTTCTTTATTATGCAAATTTATACAATAAACTTTTATTAATTTTATGAACATTATAGAACCTATAAAAGCTATTTTCTTAATAAAAATATTTGCATAGCATTTTTCTTGCTTGCTTTTTGTTTGTTTACTGGGGGATTGTAGTAGATGGTGTGTTTTTAATTTTATGTAATAAAATTCATATGCCCTAGGGTATTTCATTTTATGATTTTCACCCATGGGGCCATTATTTCCTTGTTAAGTGTCTTCACATAGAAAAACAGTCAGCATATATACTGAGAAATGCCTTCCCTAAATAAACAGAATAACATTGAAAGTAGCTACTGGGCAGAAAGTCTCTCTTCGGGAATTCTGCTGTTAGGTCTCTAGGTTCCCATTCAAAGATGTGGTGTAACAATTTCACAGTTGGAATCCAAATAGTATTAATAGGCATTCTGTGTTTCCCCAAAGGGGCCAGCATAACTTCTTTTCACGGTAAGGTCTGTATGGCACAGGAACAAAAGTATGAAAAAAAAGAAGAATCCACGATTACTGTGCCTGGCTGCTGCTTGACTGCTGGCTATGCTAATGAGCAACCTGCCACCGCAGGCAAGCCGATGGAACTCTCTCAATCCGTTTTCTCCTCTGAAAATATATGAGCATACTGATTCTTAATTTGCATAATTTTGTGATGATTAAAATTAAAATGTTGAAAGCACCAGGCTTCCTATTATGTTTTATCATAGTGGAGTCTTATGATATGGGGTCGTTCAGCAAGGCTGAAACTGTATAAAACTACGTATTGTTTCTAGCAATGGCACAGCAAAGTACTGTGGTCCAGCAACATACTAAATATGGGTATGTAAATTCACAAGACTGTTTTCCTCTTGTGCCATATGGATACAATCTCATGACATTAAAGCCATTTGCAGATGACATTAAAGATGAGACTATGATTTTACTTTACAGTTTAATATATCTCCTGAGATTCTTCTCAATTAGCCATCACATTAGTAGTTTAGACATTTGTAAATATGTTTACTAAACAAGTTAGAGAGTGGCATAAAATAGCATTGCCCCGGGCAAAACCTCTGATTGATATTACCATCCTGCTGATTTTCTCTTATTTAACTCAATAGCTTTTGGTTTGTATAGTGTTATTCTTTTTGATGGGAAATGAAATTTTAAAAACATGGTGACAAACCTGTCAAGAAGCAAATATCTGTATCTATCTATCTAGTTCTTTTGTTTTTTTTAGATGGAGTTTCACCCTTGTCACCTAGGCTGGAGTGCAGTGGCGTGATCTTGGCTCACTGCAACCTCCGCCTCCCAGGTTTAAGCTATTCTCCTATCTCAGCCTCCCGAGTAGCTACAGGTATAGGCATGTGCCACCATGCCTGGCTAATTTTTTTTTATATCTTTAGTAGAGACAGGATTTCACCATGTTGGCCAGGCTGGTCTCAAACTCCTGACCTCATGATCCGCCTGCTTCAGCCTCCCAAAGTGTAGGGATTACAGGCATGAGCCACCGTGCCCAGCCCTATCTATCTGTCTATCTATCTATCTATCTATCTATCTATCTATCTATCTATCTACCTACCTACCTACCTACCAACCATCTATTCGCAAATGAATAGATTGTCATAAAATTTCAACAAAATATACATTAGTTTCTGCATATTCCATCTACTGTCAATTCTGAGCTTAGCAGTCTGCATAGTTGACAAAAGTGTATTACCACTTATAGACCATAAGCTATCAAACACACAGCTCTTCTTGAAGTTAGTGAGTGTGAGTTTCTTTGATATGGCCTTATAGAAATGCTCATACTGTTCTGCTTGCAGTCAGAATATGCATAAGTATGGCAGCCATCTAGTCCATGAACATTGACAGGGAGGGCTACATATCAGTGCTCACCATCAGAAGTGGGAAACAAAATGTCCTTGTATGTTTATGTATGCAAAGCAATCTATGACTCTATGACAGACGCCTGCATCCAATCATTCTTATGAACAGACACTTCTCAAAAGAAGACATTTATGCAGCCAACAGACACATGAAAAAATGCTCATCATCCCTCATCATCAGAGAAATGCAAATCAAAACCACAATGAGATACCATCTCACACCAGTTAGAATGGTGATCATTAAAAAGGCAGGAAACAAAAGATACTGGAGAGGATGTGGAGAAATAGGAACACTTTTACACTGTTGGTGGGACTGTAAACTAGTTCAACCATTGTAGAAGACAGTGTGGCAATTCTTCAAGGATCTAGAACTAGAAATACCATTTGACCCAGCGATCCCCTTACTGGGTATATACCCAAAGGATTATAAATCATGCTACTATAAAGACACATGCACACGTATGTTTACTGCAGCACTATTCACAATAGCAAAGACTTGGAACCAACCCAAATGTCCATCAGTGATAGACTGGATTAAGAAAATGTGGCACATATATACCATGGAATACTATGCAGCCATAAAAAAGGATGAGTCCATGTCCTTTGCAAGGACATGGATGAAGCTGGAAACCATTGTTCTGAGCAAACTATCACAAGGACAGAAAACCAAACACTACATGTTCTCACTCATAGGTGGGAATTGAACAATGAGAACACTGGATCACAGGGTGGGGAACATCACACACTGCGGCCTGTCGGGCAGTGGGGGACTGGAGGAGGGATAGCATTAGGAGAAATACCTAATGTAAATGACAAGTTAATGGGTTCAGCGAACCAACATGGCACATGTATACCTATGTAACAAACCTGCACATTGTGCACATGTACCCTAGAACTTAAAGTATATATAAGAAAAAAGATCACTTTTAGTCATTCGCTTGTTTCATTCACTTGTTTATTCATTCCTTCACAATGATTATCTCCTATTAAATGCAAGACACTGGTGCTTTCTTTGTAACATAGCATAAGGAATTAACTGCCCTTTCTAAAACACAACTGTGTCTTTGTTTACTTAAGCTTGTGCCTAATGACCCCAGCATTTTGTGAAATGGATTTTTGTTTACCCTAATCACAATTGTATTTGCTTGGATGAGAAGAAAAAGGCAAGAAAGAGCATGTTAAAAAAATATAAGAAACAATTTCCTGTAATTCTTCTACCCAAGGGTCGTATGCATACAGACATGCACACACACACACACACACACACACACACACACACACGCACATGCGTATTCCTAATATCAGTAAAGTTTTTAGTACTTTTTATCAGCTATTTGGTACTAAACCTGAATATTTAGATATGCCATGAGAACAGTTTTCATAATCTTGGCTATAGTTACTCTTTCTAAGGAATCCCCTCAAACTCTCCGTGCTCCCTCTGGTCTGAAGGACAGCTGATACAGACCTATCACACAAGCTACAACACTGTTAGGAGGTATTCAGAATGGCTAAGATTGAAAAAAATCTGGCGCGCAAATATGTGAACAAGGGTGACCTACCCTGGCATATCTTGCAAACCTGGAACTGGTTTTCTTCCTTGTGAATTTTTCAATCCTTTTTCCTTCTTTTCCTCAAGGTTATTTAGGGTAAAAACAAGAGACTATAGTATGGATCCCAATACTGAGAAATGGAAGATAATGAAGGCAAGGAAAGAATCAATGATTATCAGGGCTGCCAGCTGACATCCTTGTCACCTGTAAGTGAATCTGATCCCGTCCCTTGTGTCTGTTAAAAGCCTTGCATCATTTGAAGGATCAAAGAGTCTCCATTAAACTTTTAGCTGCCATTGTGTTTTTGATATAGGTAAAACTGATTACTAAGTCACATGCTTTTCTTTTTCACCATTATTCGCAATTTTAACAGCTAATATGAAATGCCAAACCTCCACTAATTGAAAATTGATTTTGGAATCAATTAAACAGCCAACTCAGTTAAGAAGAACACATAGAGAAGTTTTATCAGTGGTCTCTGTTCCCAGTGGAAGTCTCTGGGACTTCCAGAGACTTCCAGAGACAGCCAGAGTTAAGTTTCTCTGGCTGAGGACTTAGTATTAATTCACAACTCTCTTGCAATCCAAAGAACAATTCGCATGTTTAGCTATTGAGCATGGAGAGATAATTTTACTATGAGGACTCTAATTCTAGGGTTACCACAAAGTAAGATAAATGAGGCCTCTAATTCCAGGGTTACCACAAGGTAAGATAAATTACACCTTTGGAAAGATAATGTAAATTGTATTTATTTAAGTTATGGCCAAAGAAAAATACTTACGTGTGGCTTATTTTTTCCATTCCCCAACCCTACGAATTTTAATGACTCTTGGATGTCAGACTAAATGCTTCAAATAACAGTTTTTAAAAAACTTTTATTCTAGGTTCTGGGGTACATGAGAGGGTTTGTTATATATGTAAATTTCATGTTACAGGGATTTGGTATACAGACTATTTTGTCAGCAAGGTAATAAGTATTGTACCTGATAGGTAGGTTTGTTTGTTTGCTTGTTTGTTTGTTTTTTGAGACAGAGTCTCGCTCTATTGCCCAGGCTGGAGTACAATGTGATCTTGGCTCACAGCAACCTCCACCTCCCAGGTTCAAGCGATTCTCCTGCCTGACCCTCCCAGGTTCTACAGGCGCTGGTACTACAGGCGCATGCCACGATGCTCGGCTAATTCTCGTATTTTTAGTAGAGACGGGGTTTCACCATTTTGGCCAGGCTGGTCTTGAACTCCTGACCTCAAATGATCTGCCCGCCTCAGTTTTTCAAAGTGCTGGGATTATAGGCGTGAGCCACTGTGCCAGGCCCAGATAAGTAGCTTTCGATCCTCATCTTCCTCCCTCCATCTACTCTCAAGTAAGCTCTAGTGTCTAGTATTGCCTTCTTTGTATCCATATGTACTAAGTGTTTAGCTCTTACTTATAAATAAGAATATGCGTTATTTGGTTTTCTGTTCCTGTGTTAGTTTGCTTAGGACAATGGCCTCCAGCTCCATCCATGTTGCTGCAAATAACAAGGTCTCTATTTTTATGACTGCATAGTATTCCATGGTGTATATGTACCACATTTTCTTAATCCAGTATACTGTTGATGGGCATTTAGATTGATTCCACGTTTTTACTACTGTGAATAGCACTATGATGAACATATGTGTGCATGTGCCTTTATGGTAGAATGTTTTATATTCCTTGGAATATACATGCAATTATGGGATTGCTAGGTTGAATGGTAATTCTGCTTTGAGTTCTTTGAGAAATTGCCACTGCTGCCCACAATGGCTGAACTAATTTAAATTCCCAACAGCATTGTATAAGCATTCCCTCTTCTCTGAAACCTCACCAGCATCTATTATTTTTTGACTTTGTAGTGCTAGCCATTCTGACTGGTGTGAGATGGTGTTTCATTGTGGTTTTGGTTTGCATTTCTTTAATGATTAGTGATGAGCATTTTTTTCATGTGATTGTCAGCCGCGTGTATGTTTTCTTTTAAAAAGTGTCTGTTCATGTCCTTTGCTCATTTTTTAACAGGATTTGGTTTTTGCTGCTTTTTTTTTTTTTTTTTTTTTTTCTGAAACGGAGTCTCGCTCTGTCGCCCAGGCTGGAGTGCAGTGGCGCCATCTCGGCTCACTGCAAGCTCCGCCTCCCAGGTTCACACCATTCTCCTGCCTCAGCCTCCCGAGTAGCTGTGACTACAGGCACCCGCCACCGCGCCCTGCTACTTTTTTGTATTTTTAGTAAAGACGGGGTTTCACCGTGGTCTCCATCTCCTGACCTCGTGATCCGCCCGCTTCGGCCTCCCAAAGTGCTGGGATTACAGGCGTGAGCCACTGCGCCTGGTCAGTTTTTGCTTCTTGATTTGTTTATGCTCCTTACAGATTCTGAGTATTACACCTTTGTTGGATGCATAGTTTGCAAATATTTTCTCCCATTGTGTAGGTTGTCTGTTTACTCTGTTCATAGATTCTTTTGCTGTATGGAAGCTCTTTAGTTTAATTAGGTCTCATTTGTCAATTTGTTGTGGCAATTGCTCTCAGCATCTTTGTTATGAAATCCTTGCCAGGTCCCTTGTCCAGAATAGTATTTCCTAGGTTATCTTCCGGGTTTTAATAGTTTTAGATTTTACATTTAAGTCTTTAATCTAATTTCGGTTACATTTTGTGTATGGTGTAAGAAGTGGGTCAAATTTCAATCTTGTGCACCTCACCTAACAATCTTAAGATGTGGACTTGATCATTCTAATGTAATAGATATGGAAAATGTAATAAAACATTTGACTAGGTCTCAAATCTGGAAGAGTTTATCTCCTTTTGGTACACTAGGCTGTAACTTCTAATTACACTACTTACTCTTTGTTGATAATTCACTGTTGCCATACTCTGAACTGTTTTATGTGCATTATCTCATTTAATGTTCTCATAAGCCCTATGGTGTAATTACAATTATTCCTCATTATTTTCTAGATGATAAACCTGAGCCTTAAAAAATAAAATTAATATACCTAAGGTCTCACAGCTAGTGAAAAAGAGAGCAAGATCTTTTAACCAGTCTTTGAGTGCATCTTTTATTCTCATCCACTAGACTATGCCATTGTCACCATTGCCACTACTTTATCTGTACTTGCAAATAGAGTTTATATAGATTGTTATTAATAATAGAATGGGCATGTGGACACTGAGAAGCAGTAAGGAGGTTAAGTGGGTGATAGTGCATGAGTATTGAGACTCAGCCTTGAGAAAAGTGAATCAAATTCCCCAGAGTGCTGAGGCTTCTACCTGTCTGGTAGGGTGGAGAGACATGTGGTTAAAGGGGTGAGCTGAACAAGGGCCTGAATTTTCCAGTGGGTTCTATTCTGTTTCCTCATGTTGTTTATTTAGGGGCTGTCAAAGATGTACAGCACTTTATGCAGCAGAGAGGAATTAAAGCAGACCTTGTGCACATACTTGCAAAACAAACAAACAAAATTTCTCCCTTTAGTCCAACCTTTTAAATATGTCAGTGAAGTCTTTTTTTTTTTTTTTTTTTTTTTAAAGGCGGAGTCTCCCTCTGTCACCCAGGCTGGAGTGCAGTGGTGAGATCTCGGCTCACTGCAAGCTCCGCCTTCCGGGTTCACGCCATTCTTCTGCCTCAGCCTCCTGAGTAGCTGGGACTACAGGCGCCCGCCACCGCGCCCGGCTAATTTTTTGTATTTTTAGTAGAGACGGGGTTTCACCGTGGTCTCAATCTCCTGACCTTGTGATCCGCCCGCCTCGGCCTCCCAAAGTGCTGGGATTACAGGCATGAGCCACCGCACCTGTCCAGTCAGTGAAGTCTTAGCAGAGCTTTTCCAGTGACAGTATCCTAGATACTTGGGGTCATGGCATTACCTTTACATTAGGGAGACAGAAGCTGCAATCTAAACAAACTAAACAAGTCTGCTAGTGCTTGCCTCTTCAACTAGCCAGATAGTAGGGTATTTGAGAGTTTAGATAGCCATGCATGTTGTATAGGCAGGAAGCAGACAAATGTCAGTAGTACTAAGGGTGGGCTGAAAATGTTGACTTAATAAATTCAGAAAATCTCCTGTGAAATTTTCTAATATCCTTAAATATGGATCATTCCTCTCCCAACCCCCAATGGCTGAATCACCATCTAACACAGAGTAGAAAAGTGATAAATAATGCCCCCAAAATATACATTTCTCTTGATATACCTGATAGTTTGTGATGAAATAATGTAAAGTAGTGAGGGAGAAGCCTCGTCTTTTTGGGGTTTCCTATATATGGAAACTAGGTTATGGCCTACAATGTTTGCTTAAGGGCTTACGAGGGCCAAGAGCCTATTTGGAAAGAAAAGACAATGGTGGCAGGGTTTTTGGAAATACCATATATTAAATACATGTAACTATGACAATACTAACTTCTTTAAAATTTTGTTTATTTCAATACCTTTTGGAATACTGTTTTGTTGCATGGGTGAATTGTATAGTGGTGAAGTCTAAGATTTTAGTGCAACTATCACTGGCGTAATAATGTACATTGTAGCCTAATGTGCAGTTTCTTATCCCTTGTTCCTCATACTCACCCTCTCCCTTCTGGGTCTTCATAGTCTTTTTTTTTTTTTTTTTCTTTTTTGAGATGGAGTTTCACTCTTGTTGCCCAGACTGGAGTGCAATGGTGCAATCTCGGCTCACTGCAACCTCTGCCTCCAGGGTTCAAGTGATTCTCCTGCCTCAGCCTCCTGAGTAGCTGGGATTACAGGTGCCAGCCACCATGCCCAGCTAATTTTTTGTATTTTTAGTAGAGACAGTGTTTCACCATGTTGGCCAGGCTGGTCTCGAACTCCTAGCCTCAAGTAATCTGCCTTCAAAAGTACTGGGAAATGGTTTGGAGATAGCTTACAGAACTAAAAGTAGATCTACCATTTGATTCAGCAATCCTGCTACTGAGTATCTACCCACTAGTATCTACCCAGTAGATACTCAGTATCTACTGAGAGATCTCAGCCTCCAAAAGTACTGGGATTACAAGCATGAGCCACCACCCCCAACCCTCCGTAGTCTTTTATATCACTCTGTGTGTCTTTGTGTACCCATAGCTTAGCTAACACTTGTAAGTGAGAACATATGATATTTGGTTTTCCATTTGTGAGTTACTTCACTTAGAATTATAGCCTCCAGCTGTATCCAAGTTGCTGCAAAAGACATTATTTCATTGTAATTTACAGCTGAGTAGTACTCCATGTTGTATATGTACATCATATTCTTTATCCACTCATTGGTCGATGAGCACTTAGGTTGATTCTGAATCTTCCAGTGAGTTCTGTTCTGCCATTGTGAATTGTGCTTTGCGCCACCTTAATACATGCAGGTATGGTTTGATGTAATGACTTCTTTTATTTTGGGTACTCAGTAGCAGGATTGCTGAATCAAATGGTAGATCTACTTTGAGTTCTGTAAGCTATCTCCAAACCATTTTCCAAAGAAGTTGCACTAATTTACATTCCCATCGGAAATGTGTAAGTGTCCTCTTTTCACCACATCCAGGCCACCATCTATTGTTTTTTGACTTGCTAACAATGGCCCTTCTTGCAGGAGTAAGATGGTATCTCAATGCAGTTTTCATTTGCATTTCCCAGTGATGTTGAGCATCGTTTCGTATGTCTGTTTGCCATTTGGATATCTTCTTGTGAGAAATATCTGTTCATGTCATTTGCCCACTTTTGAGTGGGATTATTTTTCTTCTTGCTGATTTGTTTGAGTTCCTTGTGGATTCTGGATATCAGTCCTTGATTGGATGCATATTTTACAGATATTTTCTTCCACCCTGTGGGTTGTCAGTTTACTCTGATGATTATTACTTTTTCTCTACAGAGGCTTTTTTGGTGTAATTATGTCTCATTTATTTATTTTCATTTTTGTTACATTTGATTTTGGGGCCTTAGTCATTAATTTTTGCCTAGGCTAACGTTCAGAAGAGTTTTTCTGGGTTATCCTCTAGAATTTTTATGGTTTCAGGTTTTAGAATAAGTCTTTGACCAATCTCCAGTTGATTTTTGTATAAGGTGAGAGATGGAGATCCGGTTTCATTCTTCTACATGTGGCTAGCTAGTTTTCCCAGCACCATTTATTAAATAGGGTGTTCTTTCCCCCATTTATGTTTTTGTATGCTTTGTCAAAGGTAGGTTGGTCTTAAGTATTTGGTTTTATTTCTGTGTTCTCTATTCTATTCCATTGTTCTTTGTGCCTACTTTTATACCAGTGCCATGCTGTTTTGAAACTATAGCCTTATAGTATAATTTAAAGTCTGGTAATCCAGATTTGTTCTTTTTGCTTAGGATTGCTTTGGGTATTTGGGCTCTTTCTTTTTGGTTCCCTATGAATTTTAGGATGTTTTTTAATTCTGTAAAAAATTATGTTGGTATTTTGATAGTAATTGCATTGAATCAATAGATTGCTTTGGGCAACATGGTCATTTTCATGATATTGATCCTTCCAGTCCATGAGCATGGGATGTGTTCCTGTTTATGTCACTTATGATTTCTTTTAGCAGTGTTTCGTAGTTCTTCTTGTTGAGATATTTCACTTCCTTGGTTAAGTATAATCTGAGGGTTTTTGTTGTTGTTGTTGTTGTTGTTGTTGTAGCTGTTGTAAAAGGGATTGAGTTCTTAATTTGATTCTCAGCTTTGTGGTTGTTGGTGTATAGCCATGCTACTAATTTGTGTACATTGATTTTATAACCTGACACTTTACTGGTTTATCAAATCTAGGTGTCTTTTGGAGAAGTCCTTGGGATTTCCTAGGCATACGATCATATCATCTGCACACAGCAATACTTTGACCTCCTTTTTTCCAATTTGGATGTCTTTTATTTGTTTTTCTTGCCTGATTGTTCTGGCTGGGACTTCCAGTACTACGCTGAATTGAACTGGTGGAATTGGGCATCATTGTCTTTTTCCTATTCTCAGGGGGAATGCCTTCAACTTTTCCCCAGTCAGTGTGATGCTGGCTGTGGCTTTATCACATATGGCTTTTATTATTTTGAGGTAAGTTCCCTCTATGCCTAGTTTATTGAGTGTTTTTATCATAAAGGGATGCTGGATTTCATTGAATGCTTTTTCTTCATCTATTGACATGATTATACAGTTTTGTTTGTAATTCTTGTTATGTGCTGCATCACATTTATTGACTTGAGTGTGATAAAACATTCCTGAATGCCTGGGATGAAACCCTTCTGCTTATAGTGTATTATAATCATTTTGATGTGCTATGGGATTGAGTTAGGTGGTATTTTGTTGAGGATTTTTGCATTTATGTTCATCAGGGATATTGGTCTGTTGTTTTCTTTTTTTTAAAACATCCTTTCCTGATTTTGGTAACAGGGTGATAATGGTTTCATAGAATAAGTTAGGGAGGATTCCCTTTTTCTCAGTCTTTTGGAATAATGTCAGGATAATTGGCACCAATTCTTCTTTCAAAATCTGGAAGCATCAGCTGTGAATCCCTCTATCACTGGGCTTTTTTGTTTGCATTTTTACAATTACTAACTCAGTCTCATTGCTTGTTATTAGCGTGTTCAGGGTATCTATTTCTTCCTGATTTAATCTAGGAGGGTTGTATGTTTCCAGAAATTTACCTATTTCCTCTAGATTTTCTAGTTTGTGTGTACTGAGGTGCTCATAGTAGTATCAAATGATCTTTTTATTTCTGTAATGTCAGTTATAATGTCTCCAGTTTCATTTCTAATTGTCCTCTTCTTTTTTTGGCTGATACAACTAATGGTCTATCAATTTTGCATATCTTTTCCAATAACCAGCTATTTGTTTCATTCATGTTTTGTATTTTTTGTTTCAATTTCATTTAGCTCTGCTCTGATCTTTGTCATTTCTTGTATTCCTCTAGCTTTAGGTGTAGTTTGTTCTTGTTTCTCTAGTTCCTTGTAGTGTAACATTAGGTTATCAATTTATAATCCTTCATACTTTCTGATGTAAGCACTTAGTGCTATAAACTTTCCTCTTAGCACTGCTTTTATTGTATCTCTGAGTTTGGATAACTTGTGTCAATGCTATCACTCATTGAAAAGGAATATTGTAATTTCCAACTTGATTTCATTATTATCCCCAAAATCATTCAGGAGCAGATTGCTTAATTTCCATGTATTTGTATAGTTTTAGAAGTTCCTTTTATAGTTAATTTCTAATTTTATTGCATTGTGCTCTGAGAAGATACTTGATATAATTTCAATTTTTAAAATATGTATATGGACTTGTTTTATGGCTTATCATATGGTCTATCTTGGAGAATGTTCCATTTGCTGATGAGAAGAATGTGTATTCTGCAGTTCTTGGGTGTAATGTTCTGTAGATACCCTTTAGGTTCATTTGTTCTAGATTGTAGTTTAAGTCCATGTTTTCTTTGTTGACTTTCTGTCTTGATGACCTCCTAGTGCTGTCAGTGGAGTATTGAAGCACCCCACTATTATTGTGTTGGTATCTGTCTCATTTTGGGGGGTTTATTAGTAAATGTTTTATGAATCTGGGAGCTCCAGTGCTAGATGCATATACATTTATGATTGTAACATCATCTTCTTGCTGGATTGATCCTTACATTATTATATAATGACTTCCTTTGTCTTTTTTTTTTTTTTTTTTTTACTGTTGTTTCAAAGTGACTAGCTATTCCTGCTCACTTTTGGTTTCCATTTGTGTGGAATATCTTTTTCCACTCCTTTACTTGAGTTTATTTGAATCTTTACACCTTAGGTAAGTATCTTAAGAGAGCAGATATTTGATTTTTTATCCATTCTGACAATCTGTGTCTTTTAAGTGGAGTATTTAGGCCATTTACAATCAATATTTAGACTTGAGGTACTGTTCCAGTCATCATGTTTTTACCTAGATACTTTGTTTTTTACACTGTGTTATGGTTTTATAGGCCCTGTAAGTTTTACTCTTTCAAGAGATTATATTCTGGTGCAAGTCAACCGTTTGTTTCAGGATTTATAACCCTTTTTAGCATTTCTGGGAGGGCTGGTAGTGTCTGGTAGCAAAAAATTCCATCAGCATTTTTTTCTCTGAAAATGACTTTATTTCTCCTTCATTTATGAAACGTATTTTTGCTGAATACAGAATTCTTGGCTGACAGTTATTTTGTTTAAGGAAGCTAAAGATAGGACTCCAATCTCTTCTGGCTTATAGTTCTGGAGAGAAGTGTGCTGTTAGTCTCACAGATTTTTCTTCATGTTACCTTGTGCTTCTGTCTCATTGCTCTCAGAATTCTTTCCTTCATGTTGACTTTAGATAGCCTGATGACTATATGACTTGGTGAAGTCCATTTCATGCAAATCTCCCAGAAGTTCTTTGAGTTTCTTGTATTTGGATATCTAAATTTCTAGCAAGTCAAGGAAAAGTTTCCTCAATCATTCCCCCAAATAAATTTTTCAAACTTTTTACTTTCTCTTCTCCCTCAGGAACAGCCATTTATTCTTAGGTCTGGCCATTTTACATGATCCCATATTTCTTGGAGACTTAGTTAATTTCTTTTTCCTTTTTTTTTTTTTTTTTTTTTTTTGAGGCAGAGTCTCACACTATCACCTGGACCAGAGTGCAATGGCAAAATCTCCGCTCACTGCAACTTCCGCCTCCCGGGTTCAAGTGATTCTTCTGCCTCAGCCTCCCAAGTAGCTGGGATTACGGGTACCTGCCACTACACCCGGCTAAGTTTATTTGTAGTTTTAGTAGAGATAGGGTTTCACTATGTTGGCCAAGTTGGTCTTGAACTCCTGACCTCATGATCCGCCTGCCTCAGCCTCCCAAATTGCTGGGATTCCAGGCATGAGCCACCGTGTCTGGCCAGTTAATGTCTTTTATTCTTTTTTTTTTTGTATCATTGGGTTAATTTGAAATCCTTGTCTTCGAGTTCTGAAATTGTTTCTTCTACTTGTTCAAGTCTATTTTTAAAACTTTCCATTGCATTTTGTAATTTCCTAAGTGTGTCTTTCATTTTCAGAAGTTCTAACTGGTTTTTATTTATAGTGTTGATCTCTTTAGAAAATTTTTCATTCATATTCTGATTTCAAAACAAAATTTATTTATGTTAGTTTTCACCTTTCTCTTGTATCTCTTTGAGTAGCTTAATAACCTACCTTCTGGATTCTTCATCTTGTATTTCAAAGATTAGCCTTTAGTTTGGATCCATTGCTAAAAGCTAGTGTGATCTTTTGGGAGTGTCATAGAACCCTGTTTGGTCATATTACCAGAATTATTTTTCTGGTTCTCATTTGTGTGGATTCTTTCTTTTAATTATTCTTGAATTTATTTTTTATTTGACTGTGTGGTTTTTTAAAAATTTTTCTTTTCTCCCTAAAGGTATGACTTTAATATTTATACTTTCTTGTAGCCTAATTTCGCTCTTGGTGCTTTCAGGGATGAAGACTGTATGATATTCTTGGTTATAGAGAGTCTTTCTATGATGGTTTTCTCAGATACTGGTTGTAGAAATGTACTTGGTGTGTGAGTAAGTTCACTGTCTACTTTTGGGTTGGAATGGTAGAAGTGTCTTGAAGCTTATTTATCTCATTCCCCTATGAAGTACACTTTTTACTTATTTTTTTCCCTAGTATTTTATTTACTGGTTTGAATAGTTCAGATTTTGGGCCAATAGGGGAGGTGTCCCTGGGAAGAAACTGGTTGTGGCTAACTCAAGTGGGTGCACACAATACCCAATGGTGGGGAGAGGGTCCCAGCCTTGACAAAGGTGGCTGGGGGAACTCGCAGTGAAACCCACTGAGTTCTTATGATGGGGAAAGGTGGGAGTCACCTCAGCTCCGCTGTCAGGCCAGCAGGACATATGTCAGGCCAGACATACTCTTGACCCAGTGTTTGGCTATTCAGGTCATATAGGCACCTCTTTTTATCTGCAGGAATGTTGATGTTCCACATAGAGAGGAATTATGACTGTACCTCTTGTGTAAGCCGGAACCTGGAGAATACCCCATCTCTGGGAATGCAGTCATCCTGAAGTGTTCCAGAAAGGCTGCCTATAGGTACACACATGCTGAGCTCCTGCAATAGAAACACCAGTTGTTTCTGCACTGGTGGATGAGGGGGAAAAAGTGGGGGAAAAGAGTCTAAGACCCTTCGTGAGTACCAGGTCTGCCTGTCTATTAAGCTAGAGCTGCAGCCTTTCTCTGCTGAGGCCAACACTGCAACTGTGCCTCTGATGAAGAAAACTTCTAACCAGTAGAAAGATCTGGGGCTTGAATCCTTCTGTCTGGATTCTTTTGACCCTTGGATTGTACCTTTGATATGGTGCACTACCCCTTTCCTTAGGAACAGACGTCCCTGAGAGCCAAACTACTATGAATGCTGCTGCTCCTCTGGGTCTAGCTTCTCAGTGGGGCTGCCACACTCCAGTCTGGTGCTGGGGAATATCTACAAGGGATCCAGTGATGTGTATGTGTCCTGTCTTCAAATCTTCTAGCAGCAGGTACTAGCACCCACTCTGATTGGGGTGGCAGGAGAGTGACATAGATTCTGTGAGTTTCCTTGCTTATAGATAGCCTTAGTGTGGTGACTGTCTCAAATGCCAGTTGTGCTAGTAATGAACTGGTCACATGAACAGGCTCAGCACCTCCTAGTTAGCCTCAAGCAAAGGCGATAGCTGAGGTCATGTATCAGCTGTAGTAGTAGCAGTGGGATTAGTGCTTGCCTTATGTTACCCAGTGGAGGCACTAGTTTTTCAGGCAATGGATGGGGATGTAGAGCTCCCAAAAATTTCCATCCTTTGTGTTAAGCTACTAAGGTGGTTGGAGTGGCAAAGCCAGGTGGATGGTGAGTCAGGCAGGTCTGAACTCTGGCTCTACACTTGCAAGGCAACCAGAAGACCCTTTTGGGATCTGTGTGTGTGGGTAGTCTGTTTTCTGGCCACTGTGATAGTTTTCCTGGAAGGAGTATAACTGCTTCTGCTGCACAGAGTTTGTGCAGGGGGTGTGGAGTAGCAGGTAGCAGTAAGCCTCACCCAGCTTGCATTCACTTGGCAAGGCAGGTCTCTCACCCACAGTGTTTTCTAGTAGCAGCTAGCTAAATTTTAGGCAGTCTACTGTCATCTACCCTCAGAACTCAAAAGTGCCCCAGGCCATAAGCCTTCCTCTTAGAGACAGGAACCTCAATTTTCAGGCTATGCCCCTCCCCTTCTGCCTGCAAAGCTGGGCACCTAGTTCCTGTGCCTGTGGCTGTAGCACACTTCCTGCTTGCATGCTGGTTCTGGTCAAGGAAGTTTTTTCTCACTTGAGATAATATCCTGAATTTCAGTGGGAGCTTCTTTCAACCTACCACCGCTGCCTGAGTTAGTTGGCAGACATCACGAGGTCCCCTGTGACATAAAATCAGGAATGAGTTCCCTTGGCTCACACTGGAGACTGCAAATGTGTGCAAGGCTCTTCTGTCTGCTGCTCCTACCTGTTTTTTTTTTTTTTTTTTTTTTTTTTGACGGAGTCTTGCTTTCTCACCCAGGCTGGAGTGCAGTGGCACAACCTCGGCTCACTGCAACCTCTGCCTCCTGGGTTCAAGTGATTCTTCTGCCTCAGCTTCCTAAGTAGCTGGGACTACAGGCGTGTGCCACCATGCCTAGCTAATTTTTTTGTTTTTAGTAGAGACTGTGTTTCACCGTATTGGCCAGACTGGACTCGAACTCCTGACCTTGTGATCCGCCCACCTCGGCCTCCCAAAGTGCTGGGATTACAGGCATGAGCCACCATGCCCGGCCACTGCTCCTACTTTTTATATTCTCCATGACTCCCTATATCAGTCCCAGTGCTGGGTAGGGTTAAGGCCTTCCTCCGTGGGCTGGATTACCATGTTCCCCAGTGGGGATGTTTTAATGTATCGTGGAGGCAGTCTCTTCCACTCTTACACTCTGGGGTTTTTCACTTGGCTCACAGTATAGACTGCAGCCTGCCACGTCTTTCAAAGGGCCTGTGGTTTCGTTCTGTTTTCCTGTTAAGTTCTTGCATTCTTCCTGAAAAAAAGTTCACAGTGTGAATCTCCACTCAGTATTTTGTCTTTCCACGTGGGAGAGGCATGCTGGAAAAAATAAAATAAATGAAAATTAAGTTAAATTTTAAGAAATGATAATGCTAACTTATGACAGATTATATCCTCATACCACAACCACAGCCAGGTTGGTCTGGTCCAGATGCACCAGAGCACAAACGAATGATTAAGTTTTGACATACTTTATACTTATTCATTGAGCATTATCAAACATTGCTAATGAAATTATTCACCTGAAGGAGTGGTTGCATGAAACTCACCTGCCTAGTGCCACAGATGAGATCCTTTCAAGTTTTTGTTGGGCATTCCTTACTTGTCCAGGAGAGCGCAGATTGCTATGTGAGTGCAACGAAATATACTTGGTAAGCTGTTTTGATTCTGTTGGTATCCTTATGTTGAATGTTGATCATAGCAAAATATGTGTTCGGGTACCTCTTTCCTCTTTTTTTTTTCTTATGAGATGGAATCTTGCTCTGTCGCCAGGCTGTGTGTTCAGGTACATCTTGAACAAAAAGGCTTGACCCTTGATCAAAGCCTTAAAAAACAACAGAATACTCAGTGACCTCAAGGGGAGGAAATAATAAACACTGATTTCAAGGTACTAGAAATTAAAACAATAACAAGTATTTATTGTGTACTGTATTTCTGACAGACACAATGCTAATGTTTTTAGTGCATTCATTTAATTAATCTCACAACAGTACAATAAGCTAGGAAGTATCATTGCATTCAGGAAAAGGAGGCTTAGAAAGGTGATGTTAACTTGTGTAGTCACACAGCCAGTAAGTAGCAGAGTCAAGATTAAACCCAGGTGTTCCAGCTCAAGAGTTCACAATCTTAAACAATACATTAATTTGAATCTATTTTCATCTTAAAAGATGAAAGACTTTTAAGTCTTTCAAAAGACTTAAGAATGAGAGAGAGAGAAATGTTGTATTAGTTCTAAGACACCATATCCCGACTCAATGAAAAGATGCTTGAAAATAATCTATAATCAAAGGACTTTGATGAAACTAAGTCAGTTTTACAGGGACAGAAATTATTACTAATTATTATTTCTGAGTCATATTCTAAGGGGTTTTATTTATAAAGTGCCAAATAACTATGTTAACATGTTGATTGCCCTGTGAGAGGGAATAAAAGCCAGTGTATTTTTAAACTTTTAAATGTCCTTTTCAGAGGCAAATTAAAGTCATACATATAGAGCAACTGAACAAGACATCTGTTTACTAGGTATATAATGTCAGGGAAATTGCTTAACCTTCCTGAAACCTATTTCCTCATCAACACACACACACAAACACACACACACACACACACACACACACACACACACACACACACACACCCCCTCCTGTTCCACTGTTTAACAACATTATAAGGTTGGCATAAATGTCTATGAAGGGGAATTCTGCTGCTGGCAATGGTAGAATGAGTACTTTGAAGAGCCTGCCCACTGAAATCAACGAGAAAATTTGAATTTTAACAACCTGCTCAAAGACATCAGGGCACTAATAAGATGATGAGGAATGACTGGATGAAGATACTGGAGACAAGAAAACGCAGAAAAATGAGCTCAACATTTGGGGTCACTTTTCTCTAGGTAAATGCACATTTTGGAGGAGGCAGCCAAGCAACTCAGAAGTTGAAATTTTTTGAACAGACTCATGAGGACCAGAAGATAAAAACTGGGGCTAAGATCCCTGTGACTTTGGGCTAAGGACCCTAAAGTTTACATGCCAGGAGTAAAGGCGAGTCAAAGCAAAATTGGCCTTTCTAGGAACTGAATTTTAGATTGGATACAGGATGTCTGGGATTGCTAGTGCACCAAGGGCAGGGATTATGATTGGAAGAACATTCAGCAAAATTTCTGAGGTGAGGAAACACCATAATTCTTGGTCTGGGAGGTGTTTGAAAGAGTTATGGACTTCATGGATCATTCATTGATTCATGCACTGATGATTTGTATGCTTCTCTCCACTGGTTTTGTATTTCAGTAAAAGCATCTTTAAAACATTTATTTTCTGGGCCAAAAAATATAACCCTCTGAAATATTTTCTAGTGTTTTGGAGGCTTATATATTCTTTCTGTGGTATCCTCGGGATCTTTGTCAGTAGTATATATCTCATACATCTCATATATCTCCAATACTAAATTTTTAAATAAACAAATAATAAATAAAATTATAAGACTATCTTTTGAAAATCCAGTGCTGTATAATACTGCTCTGAGCATTATTGTTTTTCTCCAGTGTTTTTATAATGTGCAACCAGACCACTTACTGATGACAAAGTAAAAAGAGAAGACTAAAGATTGTATCCAGTTCTGCCAGATATGAAGGAAGGAAGGGAAGGAGGAAGGGAGGGAGGCAGGGAGAAAGGGAGGGAGGCAGGGAGGGAGGGAGGGAGGAAAATAAAATCACTGGAAAATAGATCCCTGGAGCACTGAAACCACTCTAGTTCCAGGAAAGTGCCCACGTATCAGCATCTTCATTTCCAAACACTTCTAAATGATCTGGGTCCCTTTTAAATGATTACATCATGTGTTCATACCCAATTGTTCAGGAATCTCATTGAGTACATTCATTAAGATGAAAAACTCTTACCAAGGTTTCTGGAATACAATGTCATACATGTATTTTTCTTTTAAAAGTGTCTTTCTCATTGTTGTTTAAATAGCCACAGTAGAGACAGGAACAACCTAATTTCCTAGAAGAATTTAATGTGAAGTAGAAAAGAAATGCCAGCTGCCCCTACCATTCAAAAGAGCCAGATGACAATACTTCCTTCTCTTGTCCTCGCTTCTAAGATTTTATCAGTTTTACTGAACTGAAACTTCAATGTCTTTAGCCCATAACTCTGTGCTTTCTGAAAGTAACATTCTTGAATGCTTTGAACGTGGCGTTTGGAAACCAAATAAAGTTAAGTACAAATGCCAGTTCGCCCAGTTATTCCACTTTGAGACATTAGGCAAGCTATATCATCGAGGCTCACTTTTCCATCTTGTTAAATAGATACAATAACATTGACTTCTTGGGTTAGTTTTAATGCATGAACAACACACAGTACAGGGCCTGAAACATAAGAAGTCTCAGCAAATCCTTTTCCTGTCTATTTCTTTCTAATTTTACTTATTTTTGCAAGAGACTATGTGCTTAACAGTGGCTGTTCTGCTACATCCCAAAGCAACCAGTTGATTTGGTCAATACAGGTTTTGAATTACACTAAAGTCATTCCTTATGTAACCTTTTGGATCAAATAGAATACTTCGTGTTTTGGCATGGTGGCTAGGTGGGCTGCATAGTGACCATGATGGAATTAACATTTCCCTCAGCCTGACTAAACATTAGACAGGCTTGTTCCTGACTCAGCTCCTGGCCTTCCTTTCCTTGGAACGTTTGCTTTAGCAAACTTGCAATTATAAATCATTCCCCTGCCCCTTGAGATGCAGATCATTTTAGAAAGCTCCTTGCTGGCTTTACAATATAGGAATGTGTTTCTCAAGGATTTGGGAAATATCTCCTGAAAATGTAATCATCACAAAAGGTAATGCCCCTATCTTCCAGTTTCTTTGGAAAGGTAGGAGCCTACGTTTCTCCAAGTTGTAAACTACCTCCTGCCATGAAGACAAAGAGTTTACTTTTCTTTGGGTAACACCAATTAGCACACATAGATTGCCTTTGATTCTCCTACAGAGCTAGGTATCCAGATATGACCTGTGTTTGCTCCCCTATTGCTGGCAATAGCATCAAAATGAAATCAACTTCTGTCTGTTCATTTTGTCCAGTATGATTTTTTTGTTTAACACTGATATATATGTATGTGTGTGTGTGTGTGTATGTGTGTGTATATATATATATAGAGAGAGAGAGTATATAATTGATATTTGTCATGAATGAATAGATCCCTATAATGATTTATTTATATCTGTATATCTGTAAACTCATCAGAGTTCCTGGGACAGAAAGACTATAAAACATAATATTTGAGGAAGAGCAAAAGGCATAAATAACCCAATATGTCATTGATTCAATGGATCAATTCGTTAATGGATTAATCAAGAAATTTTGAATAAATTCAGAGAATTTGCAGATAGTGTGTCTTTCCATCATGAATTAGAATCAATCTCTCTATCTCCTTTTATTCACTTCTCATGCACTTATTCTCGAGGTCATATGCAAAGGGTATTTTAAAATAAATAAACGTAAATAGGACACTGACAAACAATCCAAGTGAAACACATATTTTAAATAGATATTAATAACAGGCTACTCAGTGCATGGCTCACTAAGTATTCAGCACGTTAAGCAGGATCTGTTTTATTATTTTTGACAGCAATGTAAAATTTTTCCCTTCCTTTACTTTTTATGGAAGTGCTGATCTTCATCCAAAAGAAGAATTTAGTTCTGCTTACTAAGCACAGGTATCATCAGCCACCTTTGATATGTCTGGCCAATTGCTTTCAGCTGTAGCACTGTCATAAATATCTTCCACATACTTTT
This sequence comes from Macaca fascicularis, assembly GCF_037993035.2. NCBI lineage: Eukaryota > Metazoa > Chordata > Mammalia > Primates > Cercopithecidae > Macaca > Macaca fascicularis. The sequence goes on from NC_088390.1 coordinate 53,927,077, forward strand.
CTCCCTAGGAATCTATGTATTAATAGTGAGTGAGTTACATCTGTTCCATCTGTGACATCAGATTCATTATTTTCGTAACAGGAATCTGTCTACCAACAGACTGTGAAACAATCGGAGTCTTAATATATATTTTTTAATATGAGTCTCAGTTAAATTCTTCACTAAGCAGGCAGGGCTGTCTTTATTATCTGTGGGATGTTGTTGCTTTTAAGAGAGAGATAGAAATCAATGCCTGTTTGTTCAATAACAGGGCAGAAGAGAAGAGAACATGTTTGCAAACAGCAGGTGAGGCTTTCAATTTGGAAAGCAATCAGAGTATCAGTTGTCTGCCTTCAAGAGCAGAGCTCATAGATATATACCAATACAGGGGAGGAGATCCAAACACAGCTCTTCTTTATATTGAGATTAAGGCATTTACAATGAAATTCCTGGCCCTCCTTCTTATATTCTAATTCTGAAAGCTTATGCATTGACGGTCAACTTCAATTCTTAGCAGTCAGCCTAGTTTCCTTGCTTGCTTCTGGATATATCTTAGGAAACAATTATGAATTTACTTTAAAATAAATATGATTTCAAAATATATGCATATACTGGCTATCAACAGCAAAAGCATAGTTAGCATTTATAGAATTCCTGTTGTTTGGCAGACATTGTAGAAGGCACTGAGGGTACAGAGGTGTTTTGTTCTTGAGAGAGGCCAGTTCTCAGAAATTAAACTTCAACAGAAATTATAACACTGAAAGAATATAACTCTGTATATTACATGTCAGGAATACCATACTTTCCTAATATATGAACATAAGCTTATTTGTTAAAGTTATGCATATGAAAACAAAAATAGGCTAAACTGTATTTAGCACAATATTGACTTTTTATTAGACACCCATGCATCATATATGTACCATGGGAGCCATGAATTAACTTGGTGAAGAGAACAGTGAAGGTCTGCTGTGTTTCCTGAAGTCCTTCATAAATATAAGAAAATATCTGGTTGGGCTCAGAATAAAATGTGTGAATTAGACATTGATTTTCTTCCTGTAGCAGTTTGAGAACGTTATTTTCAACACTATTTGCCAAAGGCAGCCTCTGGTTTCCTCTGCTAAAAAAGATGCAACCTTGTGATTTGAACCCAGAAACTCTGAGATTGATTCTGTTATTTCTGCATATTGAACAACATCCTAGCACAGCACACTCTATATATTCATGTCTGGCAAATATTTGTCAATGAGATTTATTCTGAAAACAACTCCCCTATTTCTGTGTACTTACAGTATTATATAGTGGCCACTTTCAAATATAAATGGGTTATAAATATTCTGTTCAGTAAGTAAACATAACACAAATACACAAACCGTTTTTCCCAGTCAGGTTATGACACAAACTAAATGCAAATTAAATGCAAACAGCATTAAGTAAATGCTGTAAAATAGAGGCATTTTCATCTTGAGATAGTTTTTTGTCTTGCAGGTTGGGACAAGAAAGAAGCAGATATTCTTTAAATGAGTTACAGATGTAGTGGTAATAGTGGTTCACTGCTGCCTGTATATGTTGATTCCTGGACTAAGCATTTGGGGTTAGATATTACTGTGTATTGACTGCTGATTGGAGCCCTGTATCCCATCCTGGGGGATAGCACATCAACTTCGCATAGTGTTGTCTCCAAAATGGCACCCCAGTTGATCTTTTGACAGATAGTATACTATTTTATCAAGCTAGTATTTTCTGGATAATGAGGTACATGGGAAGACCCATTATTTCTATGAGCATGAGTTTTTTTGCTGCACTTCCATTGCCGTTGAATGAGTGGTCATCGGAACTGTAGTCAATGAATAATGCCTCTGCAATTCACAAATGTTAGTTGTATGCTATAAGCAAAGAAGACAAGTCTGTACCTGATGGTTAAGTGTCTATTCCTGTGATGACAAATCACTGTCCTACACATGATAAAAAGGAATAGTACCAATCTAGTGCTTAACATTGGCCTTCACTTTTCTTATTTTTTAGTAATGACTTTATTTAATCAGTTACTAAGTCCAATAATGTCCACAATATTTTCTCCAAAACATATTATCTCTTTTTCTGCTTGCTCTCTTTCTCTTTATTTATTTTTCATTTTCTTCTTTTATTTCTCTCACTTCTGTATTGCTGGAATTTATGTCAAATCAGGCATATATAATTTTTTTTCTTTAAAAAGTCGCAACAATTATCTGTCTTTTAAAATGTACTTTTAAACCAACCACAACAACAAATCAATGTACAAGTAATGCCTTAGCTAATTCAGTAGAAGAAGGCAAAAAATAAGACATTTTAGTGGCATAGATTATACCTTTATTCTTTTATTTATTTCCAGAAAACTCCATGTTGTCGTGAGTTTTCCGCTAGCACAATCAAACAGATCATAGACTTTTTACAATTTATGTTCAAAATTTTCCTCACAGGCAGTTAAATTATTTGGAGTTTACAAAAAGGATACCCCTAACATCTTAGGGATATATCAGACACTCTTTCCAACCAGAAGGATGCTGTTTAGTATGCTAAATTATTAAATTATTTCTAATAAGAGTTATTAGATCTTCCCATAATATCTAACTCAGTCTGCAATGGAAACTTAAAATAGTAGAATAAATTGATTCACGATGTACACAAATGATGTGTTTGATATAGCTAATTTCTCCTTGAGGCAACTTGAAGGCATCTCTTATCTCTATTTTAAGCTAGGTAAACTTTAATCGAAATCTGATATATCTATTGCTAGTTATATGTAAAAATGATAGTGATTTCAACAATTATAAATATTCCTCCTTTTTTTTTTTTTTGTTTGAGACAAAGTCTCACTCTGTCGTCCCGCTGGATTGCAGGGGTGCAATCTCGGCTCACTGCAACCTCCATCTCCCAGGTTCAAGCATATAAATGCCCATTTTATGGAATATTAATTTTTAAAATAAATCACAATTATAGTAACTGACAACTAACATAGAAATTCAAATAGTATTTTATTAGTGCACAAAAGGCATCAGAAGAGATGATGTAATGAAAACAATTTTTATCAGTACACTACTCTTATGGGTTAATTAGGTCCTGCCGAAATTCATATGTTGAAGTTCTAACCCTCAGTACCTCGGAATATGACTTTATTCAGAACTGTGATCATTACAGATAAAATTAGTTAAGCTGTGGTCATAATACCACAGCATAGGGCCCTATAATATTGTGATACAATTAAGCATATATGTTTTGGACTTTGTTGAGAGCTCCCGATTCATAGCAACTAAAGTCTATGTGATTTCCTAAATGACTATTGCAATAGAACTGTCTTTTAAAATAATACTTGGTCCTGTGTCCTCAGTTCCTGAAATCTCCCTGCAGCAGCTCAAGAGAGGAAAAAGTGAAAAAAGTATCTTGCTTTATTCATAACAAGTACCTGTCACCCACACCTGACTTTATATGACTGAAGTGGTTTTTTTGAAAGCCTCTACATAGCCACAGGATGGAGGGCTTGTTGCCAGGGGAATAAGCACATAATTACACGGTTGAAACTTTCAGCTCCATCTCTGACATTTGGGGAGGGGCGAAGAGCTGAATGCTGAGTTGATCTCCAATTGCCAATGATTTAGTCAGTCATGCCCACATAATATTAAGTCTCTGTAAAAACTCAAAAGGACGAGGTTCAGAGAGGTTGGTGAACAAGAAAACAGCCGTGTGCTTCTGTGTTTAGAACCTTCTGGACCTGGCCCTGGCCCTATATATCTCTTCATCTGGCTGTTCATTGTATCCTTTACATCAATCTGTGGAATATGATGCTGTCTCAAGATAGATATTATCAGAATTGGACTAAGTTGTAGGATACTCAGGTAATGTCCACAGAGAACTAGAAAATTGCTTGTTGCGGTGAAACTCCCACACTAAGAAAAACGTGGGTTTTGTTTGTTTGTTTGTTTTGTTTTGTTTTGTTTTGTTTTTGAGATGAAGTTTCGCCCTTGTCACCCACGCTGGAGTGCAGTGGTGCGGTCTCAGCTCACTGCAACCTCCGCCTCCTGGGTTCAAGCGACTCTCCTGCCTCAGCCTCCTGAGCAGCTGGGATTACAGGTGCCTGCTACCACGCCCAGCTAATTTTTTGTATTTTTAGTAGAAATGGGGTTTCGCCAGGTTGGGCAGGCTGGTTTCGAACTCCTGAACTCAGGTGATCCACCTTCTTCGGCCTCCCAAAGTGCTGGGATTACAGACATGAGCCTCTGTGCCCAGCCTGTTTTTTTTTTTTTTTTTTTTTTTTTTTTTTTTTTTTTTTTTTTTTTTTCCTGTTTGTTTGCATAGCCCCTAATCCAGTATGATGGTGTCCTTATTTTAAAAAATGAGAAATTTGGGCAGAGGTGTACACACAGGAAGAACACTATGTGAAAAAATGGAGCTATACTACCACAAGTCGAAGAACTTTCAAAAGCTGGAAGATAGGCCTAGAACAGGTCTTTCCCTAGTACCTTCAGAGGGAGCATGACCCTGCTTGTAACTCGATCTCAGACTTCTGGATTCCAGAAATGTGAGACAGTAATTTCTCTTCTCTAATCCACTCAGTGTGGGATACTTTGTTTGTGGTCCTAAAGAAACTAATATTACTACTAAAAGAAGTTGGCAGTGATATACCAATATCTTGTGATAGACATTCGGTTGTTTTATTATCACTCATGAGCAACTCACCTAAGAGGAAAGGAGAGAATAATGTGGAGAAAAAAAAAAGGTGAGCAAGCTAGCCATTTCCGTAAGAAGGTTCATAGGAAGAGTATTATTTCACTTTGTCAAGGTTTCTAGTAAGACCCCAGTAACTGATTTCCCTGAGAAACAGTGTCGTGAAGGAGCCATCAGGTAGAAACAATTAAGGACCAAAATGCCACCTTCATCTGTAGATAAGTAGCCATCACTGTGTCAGATGTAGGACATTCCCCTAATAAATAATTTGCACATCTCACATGAATGTAAGAGATGTGAATGTTCAAATAGATGAATTGTTAAAAAGTCTACCTGTGTAAGTCTCATCATTCTTATTAAGAAACCACTGGTGGCCGGGTGCAGTGGCTCATGCCTATAATCCCAACACTTTGGGAAGCCAAGGTGGGTGGATCATTAGGTCAGGAGATTGAGACCATCCTGGCTGAGATGGTGAAATCCCCTCTCTACTAAAAATACAAAAAATTAGCCAGGTGTGGTGGCAGGCGCCTGTAGTCCCAGCTACTTGGGAGGCTGAGGCAGGAGAGTTGCTTGAACCCAGGAGGGGAGGTTGCAGTGAGCTGAGATTGCATCACTGCATTCCAACCTGGGCGGCAGAGTGAGACTCTGTCTCAAAAATAAAAAATAAATAAAAAGAAAAAGAAAAAGAAAAGAAAAGAAAAGAAACCACTGGTTTCTCTTGTTGCCCCTGGTGGAACTCCAATCCTGCAGGTTTATTATCAAAATGATAATCAGACTGCAGATAACATAAACCTACAAAGATTTTCAGTCATGCTTTATGAATTTTCACAACAAAATCAACATGAAAATATGAACACAATCTTGGGACAATATGAAAATATACAAATAACTCCTATTTTCTTTTTTTTTTGAGATGGAGTTTCACTCTTGTTGCTCAGGCTGGAGTGCAATGGTGCCATCTTGGCTCACTGCACCCTCTGCCTCTCGGGTTTAAGCGATTCTCTTGCCTCAGCCTCCTGAGTAGCTGGGATTACAGGCATGTACTACCACACTGGCTAATTTTGTATTTTTAGTAGAGATTGGGTTTCACCATGTCAGTCAGGCTGGTCTCAAACTCCTCACCTCAGGTGATCTGCCTGCCTCGGCCTCCCAAAGTGCTGGTATTACAGGTGTGAGCCACTGCACCCAGCCTTATAGCTTCTATTTCTATATATGTGTGACAAATATAAAAATTAAAAATTTATAGGCATTTGAGAAAAAAACAGTGCTTTGGGAAAAGATGTGTTTGTCTTGTGGTTTCTGAATCTGCTGGCATATTGCCCTGTGCACTTGAGAGTATTTGTGTTCTATTTTTATTTTTTTATTTATTTTTTATTTTTTATTTTTATAAATATTTATTATTATTATACTTTAAGTTGTAGGGTACATGTGCATAACGTGCAGGCTTGTTACATATGTATACTTGTGCCTTGTTGGTGTGCTGCACCCATCAACTCGTCATTTACATCAGGTATAACTCCCAATGCAATCCCTCCCCCCTCCCCCCTCCCCCCTCCCGATGATAGGCCCCGGTGTGTGATGTTCCCCTTCCTGAGTCCAAGTGATCTCATTGTTCAGTTCCCACCTATGAGTGAGAACATGCAGTGTTTGGTTTTCTGTTCTTGTGATAGTTTGCTAAGAATGATGGTTTCCAGCTGCATCCATGTCCCTACAAAGGACACAAACTCATCCTTTTTGATGGCTGCATAGTATTCCATGCTGTATATGTGCCACATTTTCTTAATCCAATCTGTCACTGATGGACATTTGGGTTGATTCCAAGTCTTTGCTATTGTGAATAGTGCCGCAATAAACATACGTGTGCATGTGTCTTTATAGCAGCATAATTTATAATCCTTTGGGTATATACCCAGTAATGGGATGGCTGGGTCATATGGTACATCTAGTTCTAGATCCTTGAGGAATCGCCATACTGTTTTCCATAATGGTTGAACTAGTTTACAATCCCACCAACAGTGTAAAAGTGTTCCTATTTCTCCACATCCTCTCCAGCACCTGTTGTTTCCTGACTTTTTACTGATCGCCATTCTAACTGGTGTGAGATGGTATCTCATTGTGGTTTTGATTTGCATTTCTCTGATGGACAGTGATGATGAGCATTTTTTCATGTGTCTGTTGGCTGTATGAATGTCTTCTTTTGAGAAATGTCTGTTCATATCCTTTGCCCACTTTTTGATGGGGTTGTTTGTTTTTTTCTTGTAAATTTGTTTGAGTTCTTTGTAGGTTCTGGATATTAGCCCTTTGTCAGATGAGTAGATTGCAAAAATTTTCTCCCATTCTGTAGGTTGCCTGTTCACTCTGATGGTAGTTTCTTTTGCTGTGCAGAAGCTCTTTAGTTTAATGAGATCCCATTTGTCAATTTTGGCTTTTGCTGCCGTTGCTTTTGGTGTATTAGACATGAAGTCTTTGCCCATGCCTATGTCCTGAATGGTACTACCTAGGTTTTCCTCTAGGATTTTTATGGTATTAGGTCTAACATTTAAGTCTCTAATCCATCTTGAATTAATTTTCGTATAAGGAGTAAGGAAAGGATCCAGTTTCAGCTTTCTACTTATGGCTAGCCAATTTTCCCAGCACCATTTATTAAATAGGGAATCCTTTCCCCATTTCTTGTTTCTCTCAGGTTTGTCAAAGATCAGATGGCTGTAGATGTGTGGTATTATTTCTGAGGACTCTGTTCTGTTCCCTTGGTCTATATCTCTGTTTTGGTACCAGTACCATGCTGTTTTGGTTACTGTAGCCTTGTAGTATAGTTTGAAGTCAGGTAGCGTGATGCCTCCAGCTTTGTTCTTTTGACTTAGGATTGTCTTGGAGATGCGGGCTCTTTTTTGGTTCCATATGAACTTGAAAGCAGTTTTTTCCAATTCTGTGAAGAAACTCATTGGTAGCTTGATGGGGATGGCATTGAATCTATAAATTACCTTGGGCAGTATGGCCATTTTCACGATATTGATTCTTCCTATCCATGAGCATGGTATGTTCTTCCATTTGTTTGTGTCCTGTTTTATTTCACTGAGCAGTGGTTTGTAGTTCTCCTTGAAGAGGTCCTTTACATCCCTTGTAAGTTGGATTCCTAGGTATTTTATTCTCTTTGAAGCAATTGTGAATGGAAGTTCATTCCTGATTTGGCTCTCTGTTTGTCTGTTACTGGTGTATAAGAATGCTTGTGATTTTTGCACATTAATTTTGTATCCTGAGACTTTGCTGAAGTTGCTTATCAGCTTAAGGAGATTTTGGGCTGAGACAATGGGGTTTTCTAAATATACAATCATGTCATCTGCAAACAGGGACAATTTGACTTCTTCTTTACCTAACTGAATACCCTTGATTTCTTTCTCTTGCCTAATTGCCCTAGCCAGAACTTCCAACACTATGTTGAATAGGAGTGGTGAGAGAGGGCATCCCTGTCTTGTGCCAGTTTTCAAAGGTAATTTTTCCAGTTTTTGCCCATTCAGTATGATATTGGCTGTGGGTTTGTCATAGATAGCTCTTATTATTTTGAGGTACGTTCCATCAATACCGAATTTATTGAGCGTTTTTAGCATGAAGGGCTGTTGAATTTTGTCAAAAGCCTTTTCTGCATCTATTGAGATAATCATGTGGTTCTTGTCTTTGGTTCTGTTTATATGCTGGATTATGTTTATTGATTTGCGAATGTTGAACCAGCCTTGCATCCCAGGGATGAAGCCCACTTGATCATGGTGGATAAGCTTTTTGATGTGTTGCTGAATCCGGTTCTCTGATGGTAGTTTCTATTTCTGTGGGGTCGGTGGTGATATCCCCTTTATCATTTTTAATTGCGTCAATTTGATTCTTCTCTCTTTTCTTCTTTATTAGTCTTGCTAGTGGTCTGTCAATTTTGTTGATCTTTTCAAAAAACCAACTCCTGGATTCATTGATTTTTTGGAGGGTTTTTTGTGTTTCTATCTCCTTCAGTTCTGCTCTGATCTTAGTTATTTCTTGCCTTCTGCTAGCTTTCGAATGTGTTTGCTCTTGCTTCTCTAGTTCTTTTAAATGCGATGTTAGAGTGTCAATTTTAGATCTTTCCTGCTTTCTCTTGTGGGCATTTAGTGCTATAAATTTCCCTCTATTCACTGCTTTAAATGTGTCCCAGAGATTCTGGTATGTTGTATCTTTGTTCTCTTTGGTTTCAAAGAACATCTTTATTTCTGCCTTCATTTCGTTATGTACCCAGTAGTCATTCAGGAGCAGGTTGTTCAGTTTCCATGTAGTTGAGCGGTTTTGATTGAGTTTCTTAGTCCTGAGTTCTAGTTTGATTGCACTGTGGTCTGAGAGACAGTTTGTTATAATTTCTGTTCTTGTACATTTGCTGAGGAGTGCTTTACTTCCAATTATGTGGTCGATTTTGGAGTAAGTACGATGTGGTGCTGAGAAGAATGTATATTCTGTTGATTTGGGGTGGAGAGTTCTATAGATGTCTATTAGGTCTGCTTGCTGCAGAGATGAGTTCAATTCCTGGATATCCCTGTTAACTTTCTGTCTCGTTGATCTGTCTAATGTTGACAGTGGAGTGTTGAAGTCTCCCATTATTATTGTATGGGAGTCTTAAGTCTCTTTGTAAGTCTCTAAGGACTTGCTTTATGAATCTGGGTGCTCCTGTATTGGGTGCATATATATTTAGGATAGTTAGCTCTTCCTGTTGAATTGATCCCTTTACCATTATGTAATGGCCTTCTTTGTCTCTTTTGATCTTTGATGGTTTAAAGTCTGTTTTATCAGAGACTAGTATTGCAACCCCCGCTTTTTTTTGTTCTCCAATTGCTTGGTAAAGGAACGGGAACATCACACACCCTGGCCTGTCGTGGGGTTGGGGGAGGGGGGAGGCATAGCATTAGGAGATATACCTAATGTAAATGATGAGTTAATGCATGCAGCACACCAACATGGCACGTATATACATATGTAACAAACCTGCACATTGTACACATGTACCCTAGAACTTAAAGTATAATAAAAACAAATAAACTTAACTAACAAAAACACATGAAAGCTTACATGAAAAAAAAAAAGGGTTAGGAGAACCAACAACGGATAGCATTGTATAATCTGGACCTGAAGAAGCAAAAGCAAGAATAGTCTTACCACAACTGTGTAAAAGTTGTGGCTGCGGTAGAGCCTCCATTCACCAGGAGGTCTTGTCCAAAGTAGAAGAATATAGCCACTGTGAAGCCAGGCCTGGCAGGGTGGGAGAAATGGGAATAAACATCCTACACTGTGTCTTCTGTCTTTGGTCTTCTGTTGGTTTCTCTCAGAGTGCAAGAGAGTCCAAAGAAGGCTACTCTCCAAAGGCACAGAGTGGGCAGAGAAGAGTGGGGAATGGATACAGTGTCACGGGATCTCTGGGACATTGACTTTTCAGGCTGGAAACCTCTGTGGCCATGGCACCTTTGCCCAAGTTCTTGTCTTGTGTGCAGGAAGAATGAGGTGGGCAGACAAGTGAAGGGTGAAGAAGACTTGTATTTGGTGTTAGAACAGCTCAGAGGAGTGGGTAGCTCCTCTCTGCTGGCAGGTCATCTCTGAGAGCGGAGAGAGTACTCTTCCTCTCTGCAGTTGATTGTCCTGTCCCGTTGTCTCTCTGCCCTCTTCATCTTCTTGCCATCCTGTACCCTGCTCGGGCTGAGCCAAGGGCTTTATGGACCTCAGAGGGGAGGAAGTGCATGCTGATTGGTCCATGAGTGGCCACGGGCTGGCAGGAAGAGGCACTAGGAGTTCCCACTCCCGTTTGTGGGACTGGCAGCCTTCAGGCCCTCCTGGCCTGAGGGTGGGGCCTTATTGGGGACCCCTCCCGCTTCCTCCCAGGAATCAGTCTGCTTCCAGCTAACATCCATGGCCTCAGGGCTCCATCCCAACCCTGGCTCTGAGATCAGAGCAGACATCAAAGCAGAGAGAGAAGAGACACCCATGAGCCTGCAGAGTTTGCAGTGGGAGGGAGGTGTCCTTCATTGGGCTCCCACAGAGATGCCCGTGTCCTGTCCCTGGGAGGGTTGCTATGGCTACTCCTGAGCTTCCACCCTGCCAACTCAGAAGGGTCAGGGCTCCCACTTGTCACCAGATCCTGCCTGCTTCTTGTAGCGAGAGGCCCAGGTCTGCAGCAACAGGTGCTGTAGCTGCACCCGAGAGGGCAGATCCTGCCTATCCCTGGCTCCTCTAGGAGCACAGGGAGGCTCAGATCTACAGTTGCAGTTTGAGTGGCTGTAGACTTGCCCAGCAGGGCAGAGTTCCTGCCCACTTTGTAGAGCAGGAGGCCAGGGTCTGCAGCTGCGATTTGGGTGACTGCAGCGGCACCTGGGGCACTTCTGTCCCAAATCAAAAGAGGCAGGGCTTCCACAGGCTTCATGAAGTGTGCAGCCACAGCCATGCTGCAGCCGACATGATGGCAGCAGCCACTGCCACAAAAAGTGCTGTTGCAAATACTCGTTATTGCAGTGCTACAGCATCATCTTTATGAGGAATCACTGGGAGGAACTTTCTGTAAATCTCATGACCAGGCATAACTGCTTATCATGTATTTCTCTTTAATAGTAATTGCGCGCTAGTTAACTATTTATATTTCCTCTTTGGTTTGGCTTATAGGCAACTTAACAGAAAGTGTATGTCCTATGTCTAGCACACTTCAAAGGCATCAAATTGCTACAAGCCTTGTCCTTGCTTTTGTTTCTAATTACCTTGCTTTTAATTTTCCCATCATTTGTCAGTTGATTTGATATATTGTATGTATTGTGTAAGCCATCTGAAATCCTATTTTGAAATAAGGTAGTTGTATTAGTCAGGGTTCTCTAGATGGACAGAACTAAGAGGACGGATAGATAGATAGATAGATAGATAGATAGATAGATAGAAGGTGAGTTTATTAAGTATTAACTCACACGATCGCAAGGTCCCACAGTGGGCTGTCTGCAAGCTGAGGAGCAAGGAGAGCCAGACCAAGTCTGAAAACTAAAGGACTTGGAGTCTGATGTTCAAGGTCAAGAAGCATCCAGCACTGGAGAAAGATGTAGGCTTGGAGGCTAGGTCAGTCTGATCTTTTCACATTTTCTGCCTGCTTTATATTCTAGCCATGCTAGCAGCAGATTAGATCGTGCCCACCCATATTAAGGGTGGGTCAGCCTTTATCAGCCCACTGACTTTAATGTTACACTTTTTGGCGACAACCTCACAGACACACCCAGGATCAATACTTTACATCCTTCAATCTAATCAAGTTGACATTCAGTATTAACCATCACAGTAGTGTACTAGTCTGTCCATGCTGCCATAACAAAATACCATAGACTAAGTGGCTTAGACAACAGACATTTATTTTCTCACAATTTTGGAAGTTGGAAGTCTGCGATCATGGTGGGGTTCTGGTGAGAGCTCTCTTCCTGGCTTTCAGGTGGCTGCTTTCTGGATGTGTCCTCATGTAATAAAGAAAGGGGCAGGAGGATAGGGGGAAAGCTCCATAGTATCTTCTTAAAAGGGCACTAATCCGGTCATGAGGACCCGATACTCATGACTTCATCCAACCCTAATTATCTCCCAGAAGCCACAGCTTCAAATACTACCACATTGAGTGTTGAGGCTGCAACATACGAATTTTGAAGGGACATAAACATTTAATCCATAATATGTAGTATATAGAAAAATAGAACCACATAATTTTGGATGTTTAGATCCTATTTGATGACCTTGAGGGTTTGATTATGGTATACGGTGGATTCAGCCAACTGGCTTCACTTTTGAGAGATTGTAGGGGGCTGATGCTTGGCTGTCAACTCCTGGACTATGTGCATTAACTCTGGGGGATTTGTTTTGGGCTTTGAAGTTTACCTATGTAACCTGCTCATATACCCTTGAACTTAAAAGAAAAGTTAATGTGTATATAGTATAATATGAATAATATGTATATAATATATATTATATTACACATATTATACATATTATAATTATACACATATTATACGTGTTTATATTTATATATAGTATATATATTTATGCATATATATTTATATATAATTCATTTCTATATATTATATATAATATATATGTTTTTATATATTATATATAATACATATATAAATAAATATACTATGTATAATATGTATATGTTAACTTTTTTATGTTTTTCTGTCTGCTTTATATGCTAGCCATGCTGGCAGCTGATTAGATGGTGGCCACCCAGATTAAGGTGGGAACCATCATATATACACTTATATATATGTGTGTATATATATCTACATATATGATATATAAAAACACATATATGTATGTATGATATACACATATATACATATATGATATATATATACACAATTAGGAAACACAGGATGCTTTGAAGCAAGGCAGTGACAGGATGAATTACAAATTATAACAACATAATCAGAGTTTTATTTGACATATTTAAAATACAATGTTTTAACTGTTACATAAATGAGAGCTATTTTTATGGAAGCTGTCAGTAGATACCAAAGACTATTTTTAAAAGATTAAAATGTTCTAAAGTAAAAAATGTCTTTTTCCCCATAATTTTTAATTTAACAAAAATAATAGTAAAAATGTACTTGAAGCAAAAGTAATTTTGATTAGAAATAAGGAACACATTCTTTACCATGAAGGAAATTCTTATGAGAGAAACTGAAAATAGCAAAGACCAAATTAAATATTATGAAATTCCTAGAGAAACGCAAAGAGCTATATTCTTAGAATTGTTTTTGCAGCTGGATTATTTTAATTATTTTTAATAACTTTATCTGGGAAAATAATATGTGAATATAGTATTCTTGCACACTATTAATTCGTAAATCTTACGGGATATGCTTCTGATAGAATAGACCCAATACCTTCTCTGAATTGGGAGTAACATCTTACTTTAGAAAGGAGAAGTCTGCTAGCTCCTGCTGAAATGTAGGTGATGGTGAATTCAGGGTTTCCTATCTCACTGACTATTACTACATGTAAATATCACAATCGTCATGAAAAAGTAAGAGCTCAAAGACCAGGAGAAGATATTTCATATACAATTGTCAACTAATTTAGGATTCTGTTAACCCCAAAGATGGGTCTTATAAAGAAAAACAAAAACAAAAGCAAACGAAAATCTGCTTTCTTGGGATGCTAGAGAAGTCATTCACTCTGAAAGGCAAGTAGCCCAGTAGAAATTCCTATGAATGATTGCATCTTCATTTATAATATAATTTTAGAACTTACTCTAGTTATATTTAAATCATAAACTTCCCTGTTGCGTATGTATATGTGTGTACCATGCAAGGAGATTTTTATATTTTATATGATTAGGGGATTTCTTTTAAACCTAGAAAAACCAAAAAAGATGTGATTTGGGGGATTTCTAATACTTCAAACTCTGTAACAATAAAATATCTTTCCTACGAGCTAGGCAATTTAAGATTTAGTAAAATAAATATTATAGTACACTCTAATGACAATCAGTAATCATCATATTGGTGTTGCTCAGTTTTCTTCAAAATGTGTTTGCTCTGAGTGAAGAAAACAAAAACAAAAGTAAGATATATATTACGTATGACATAATCAAAGGGAAACACCCAAAACTACTCTTGCTGCAAGAGTATCTAACAGTGTTACTCTAGAAATCTCAAGATTCTCATCTTCCTGGATATGGATTGAAAATCGACTTTAAACTCTCATTCGAAGCCAAATATATTTCTTTCCACCAGAAGAGACCTAAAAATTAATACAGAGAATTGTCAAAATCAGGGAAATCTACAGAATTAGATATTACTATATCTGATTTGTAGAAAAGACTTTTGCAAGAAGTGGTGCCTAAAATGAAACTAATCTTTGTTAGGCTATTACTATTGATGCAAATTTCAGATTATTCTCTTCTTAGCATGTTTTTATTTCTCTTTTTTTTAATGAGCTTTAAATAATATATGTTAACTTTTACATTTTAGATAAACATCGCTTATTTATTCATTTACCTGTTAATTTCATAGGTATTATTTGGTAACCTGCCATGCAAAGGTAATCAAGAGGTATTAATGTAAAAATAGACGAATCAACGGAACATATGAATCCAGAGATGCAAACACACAGAAGCAGTCAAATGACTTTTAATAAAGGCACTAAAGCAATTCAACAGAGGAAGTTTTCAACATATGGTGCTGAAATAACTGAATGAACATGTAGATTATAAAACTAAACCAAAGATGAACAAAATCAACTTTGACCTCTGTCTCACACCATACACACAGATACACCAAAAATAATTTAAGATGGTTTTGAAACCTAAATGTAAACAAGTTTCTGGAGGAAAGTGGAGAACAGTCTCTTCTTGACATTAGAGTAAGCAAAATTTCTTGAAGTAGAAAAAGCAGTAACCGTAAATGAAAAAAAAAATTCCTCATCAAAATTAAAAACAAGTTCTGTTCTCCCAATGATCATTTAAAAAATGAAAAGGCAAGTCACAAACTAGGGGAAAATATTTGCTATACATGTATTTGGCAAAAAAGTATGCAGAATATTCAAAGAACTCCTACAAATCAATATTAAAGACACACCGCAAGAAAAAAATAATTCAATAGATAGTTCAAAAAAGAAGATATGGGAATGACCAAAACTGCATAAAACAATGTACACGGTTATTAGTCATCAATGAAATGAAAAGTAAAACCACCGAAAGATACTACGTTGAACCCATATAAATAGTAAAAAATAATACCTGATAATATCAAACATTGCAGAACATGTGAAGCATCTAAAACTCTAGTCCATCATTGATGAGAGTGTCATATATTGCAACCCTTTCAAAAACTGTTTGACAGTTTTTCTTTTCATAAAATAAATATATGCCTATACTATAACTCACTTTTTCTATTTAAATACATTTACCCAAAAAAGGTTATAATGCATATTTCTAAAAAGATTTGTATAGAAATGTCCTAAGATACTTATACACAATGAGCAAAACCTGGAAATAACTGGAATGCTCTTAAACAGGGGAATGAATAAACACATAGTGGCAAAATGTGGTGTAATAGAATACTACCCAGTAATAAAAGGAACAAACCACCAAAACATACAGCAGTGTGTAAAAATTTCAAAAATATAATATTGAGTCAAAAAAGTCTTACCCCAAATAGTACATACTATCTAATTCCATTCCTGATAAATCTTAGAAAAGGCAAAACAAATTTATGATGCTAGAAATCAGAGCAGTGAATGCTCTGGCCAGGCTGGAGTGGGGATTGAGTAGAGGAGCAATAATGAAATTTCTAAGATTATGGCAATATTGTAAATTATAATTGAGGTGGTGGTTAGAATAGAGTCTACATTTAAAATTTAGTGAACTCCACACTGAAGATATACAAATTGTATCATATATAAGTTCAATGAAATATACTGGAAATAAAAAATTGAAGGAAATGATGTGAATACATGGTAGGAACCTTGAATACACATATATAAAGCTAAATTGCTCATCTATCTGCCCAGACCCTCAGGCTCCTATATACTTTACATGATATATGATAGTAATTTTTGTCATCCATTAGCCATTATTGAAGTTCACTGTCTTTCAGTTCATTCTAACAAACACATACTAAGTAATTACTCCTTGAAAGACACTGAAGGATACTGAATAATTTCTACAAAGATTTAAGGTTTCATATCATCAGGTAACTTATTTAATAGGTTTGGAAGACTCCAGAGGGAACTATTTCAAAGACAATTGAAAAAAAATTAAAATATTAGCTAGAACAGGTGACAATGTCACAATCTCCTCGTACTTAGTATAGTGTCTAAGATACAGGGTAGGAGAGATAATAAATAAGATCTTACTTTAGGACATAATTAGTAAGCAAAAAATATAGCTAAAACTGAGTTTTATTTGGTTCTTTAGTATATCAGCCTGCCCAAAATCCATTGGTTATGGCATCTTAAGACAGGTGTAAGGCAGGAGAATAATACAATAAATCTGTGCCCTTGAGGCTTTGTGTGTGTGTGTGTGTGTTTTTTGTTGTTGTTTTGTTTTTTGTTGTTGTTGTTGTTTTCGTATTTTGGTCATAAGTGGATAAGTAGATTCTGGGAAAGTGGAATTGAACTTTCTAGGTGACTTTCTAGGCAAACGTTTTAGGTAAATGGGAATTTACATGTTTTCCTTTGGTGGACCTTGATCTGTTATATGCTTTCTAGATAGTAATACAAAACAATGCATATAGAAAACAATGCGTATAGAAAAGTTTAGTGGTTAAGAGCACTTTGAATCCTGACTCTGCCACTTGACAGCTGTGATGAAGTCATTTAATTTCATCTTTGCCTTAGCTTCTCATCTAAAATTGAGAAGATAATTATAGTAACTATATCATAAGGTGTTTCTGAGGATGAAGTATGTTCTCCATATAAAACTTTTAGAAATTTTCTGGGACATTAAATTTCAATAAATGCTGATTATTTTCATTAAGATAGTTTTAAGTCCTTTATCGATTGCCTGGCACTTGGTGACAACTTACTGTGTATTACATACAGAAATATTCACTATTTTTAATTTCATTAACCTCAGCACTGTCTATCATGTCTGGCTCAACAAATATGTGTTCAATGAATGAGTAAACACACATCAAAAGAGAGATCAAAACTGTCAAGTGGACTGACTTTTTTCAAAGCAATCCAACACCTTTCAAAACAAACTCTGGAGTTATAATTAATGCTCTACAAATGACAAATAGAGCAAAGTGAAATAAAAATAGACAGCTGGGTTGTAAGAAAGAGGGAAAAATTCTCATGTAAAATGGACTCAATCGATCAGACGAGATAATGGAATAGGGAGGCCTTTTTAAAAGCAAAATCAATACTCTGATTGGAGAAAGACTATCGCTCATTTTAAAGTAAGAAAAGGACACAAGGAATGACCTAGAACATATATGGCAGTGTTAGAAAACAAATTGTGACTTTTCAAGGAAAGAAAATAACAGTAATGGACTTGTAGCATAATGGCTTCCCTAAAATTTAGAACATAACAGCATGAGGATATAACAGAATGCTGAAAAAGCTTTAAAAGGCACAAATGGAAATGGCAGGGATACAAAAGCAAGGCATGGTGAGTGAGGTTTGTTTGATGCCAGATTACCCAGGTTTTTATTGATCTTGACACTGTCAATCAATATGTTTTCTCTGTTTGCCAACCAATTTCTGCAAACCACGTGGTGCATGTGTGTGAACACACACACACACACACACACACACACACACACACACACACACCCTTGAAAAGAACATGAAACCCAGCTTCTTGAAGGCAGAAACCACTGTGTTGACAACAGGACTGTGAGATGAGCAGCAAGCTGCTTCCATTGTCGACATCAGCTGTTTTGATGTTGATTAGGAGAATTATCCTATTTTATTTACTGAAATTGTAAGAATTTATGAAATAGGAATATTAACACTTGCCTTGACTCCCCTGCTTCAAGATTCTAAGATGATGGACAGGATCATGGATGAGATCATGGATGTTGTAAAAATACTATGTAATGCAGTCTGGGAAACTAGACAATCAGGGCAAGCAAAAAAGAAAAAAAAATACAAATGATCTTTATTAGGCACTTCTCTTTCAATCAGGAAGTGTGCTAAGTGATGGGTGTGCATTAACATTTTGGCACAATGCCTGTATATTTACTCATCTACTATAAATGTTATTTTGTAACTGATTGGTGTCTTTTCTCTTTAAAGTATGTCATACACTTTCAAAGCATTTTCAGAAACATGAAATGTTATGCAAACATAAGAAACCTTGAGTGTTACTGAATGAAAGCACAGAATTTCCTCAGAATTATGAGATTTGAAGGCAGAAAGCTCTCCCTTGAGTGCTGATTCTGTCACTTAATGGCAACATGGCTGGCATAAAAGTGTCCAGTGTATTTAACCTCAAAGATATTGTTTCTTTTTTTGTTAAAATAGGGCCACCAATGTCACCTAAAGTAATTACTAGAAATATAAATATTATAAAATTCTGTCTCAGTACCTCACTCATAAATTTTCCATGTATGTCTACACAGATTATAGGCAAGTATTTCTCCATACTGTTTTCCTAAAGATTCCTATCACAGATTTTTTTTTAGAATTTCTATGTTTTTAAAATTTTACTATTTTGCATCATGTCCTCAAGGGAGAAGGCACCAGAAAAGGTAAAGAGAGTAGAGGAAAGTAAAGAGGATGAGTAAGAAAACAGTGAGTCCTGGCTATCCAAGGCACACATAGCTGCCTAGTCTACAGTTAAAACATGTAAGCTTTTATATCTGGGGAGCTATGAGCACTGAAATGGTTGCTAGGTATTATACTTTCCATTAATGCAATATTTACCATTAATAACATTTCTTGTGGCTAAATGGTATTTCATATATATTAGTCATTTCTCCCATTCCTTCTACTTCTCCCATTCCTATTCCTTTTCAAAAGATGGTCTGTTCTAATGAGAACACATGGACACAGGAAGGGGAACATTACACACCAGGGCCTGTCAGGGGCTGGGGGGGCAAGGGGAAGGAGAGCATTAAGACAAATACCTAACGGATACAGGTCTTAAAAGCTAGATGATGGGTTGATAGGTGCAGCAAACCACCATGGCACATGTATACCTATGTAACAAACCTGCATGTTCTACACAGGTATCCCAGAACTTAAAGTAAAAACAAACAAACAAAAACAGTTGGTCTCTTCTGTGACTACTTGCTTGGAAAAGAAGTGACAACATGAACCAAAAAAAAAAAAAAATTACCTTTCTCAAATGTATTTTGTGCCTCTACTCTCCTGTTGCATTTTTCGAACTATTTGCTCTCTCTTTATGAGCTTAGGACTTTTATAATTCATCATTGATCTTTTAGTATCTTAGAGAATTAAATTAGCTATGTTTAATTGGAAGTTAATGGTATTGATTTCTAGTTTCAAAGGCCTAATTAAATTTCAACTTTTCTCTTATAATTATCTTTTTTTATGACGATGATTTTTTTTTAAATTCAGCAGGCACTCAAAGTAGAACCTGACATTAAATAGTAGTTTCTTGTTTGCGAAAGAGCAACTTTATTACAGCTTCACCTCCCCATCACCTGCCCCTTGCAACACACAGTTTTAGAACAAGAGACTCAGAAAAGTTGGAGGGAAACAAAAAGTGAGGGAAATGAGTATGTGGTGGTTCGCTCTTGGGTAATCTGATTAGCAGCAGACAGTGACACAAGAGGTCAAAAGAACCATGGCTTAAGGCAAATATGTGTGGACAGTAGAGCACTCTGATATAAACACTGTCCTGGAGCTTGAGTTTGTTCTGCCACGACTTGCTATTAGCTTGTATCCGCTAAATTAAGAGTATCTGTGATGGAGATTTGATAGTCATAGATGTTGTGATGATTAATTTTGCATCAACTTGACAGGATCAAAGGATACCCAGACAGTAATTTCTGAGTGTGTTTGTGGAGCTGCTTTGGGGAGAGATTAGTATTTGAATAGTAGACTGAGTAAAGAACTTGTTACCTTCATCCATACCAGTGGAAACCATCAATCCACTCAGGGCCCAGTCCACTCACAAAAGGCTACCCTGGATAGAACAAAAAGGACAAATTCACTCTTTATGTTTAGGCTGGGACATCATTTTCTTCTGTCCTCAGATATCAGCACTTCTGGCTTTCAGGCCTAGGGACTCAGGTCCGGACTTCCACCATTGGCTACCCTGATTCTCTGGCCTTAGGGCTTGTCCTGAATATACACCACTGGCTTTTCTGAGTTATCCAACTTGCAAATAGCAGTTTGTGGGACTCCATGGCCTTCACAATCACCTCAGCCAATCAATTCCTATACTAAATTATCTACTTATATATACATATATGTACATGTGTGTATACATGTATTCTGTGTATGTATATGTATATGTATATGTGCATGTCTATGTATACACACATGCAACAAGATGGCAAGTCCCAGAGAGAGAGTACATTTAAAGTATTATGTTATGGTAGTAATAAATGATGAGTTAAAAAAATAACCACGGAGACCTAATGAGATCACAGGTCTCCTTCTTCTTCTTTTTTTTTTTTTCTTAATGAAGGATGGTTTGACAAGGGAAGTATTATCTTAAAAAGTAAGGTGCAGAGGTCAAGAGAAACTTATTGTGATAGTGTATTATTCTACACTAATGGGTGGGAAGTCCCCCTCCACTTGAAAGCAAAGCGGAAGAGGCAAAGATTAATGAGTCAAAGCTAATTAAAGGAGTAATTGCTTCTGGGGATGTGCCTTAGGTAGGGAGGTAGCTGTTCTGGAAGCTAAAAATATCATAGCTTGATCAAATAAAATTGCACAAATGAAAAGTAAGTAGAACAGTAAAATGCCAAACATATTAAAATACACTCTGTTTATTAGAAAAATAAATTGTATTCTGCAGTTCAATAAAAACCTAGTTAAGGTTGATTTTGTCTGAGCTTCACTGTTGTTGTAACTATTGTTACTTACTAATTATTCTCTGGGGTCCGGAAATGCCTTTACAGCTTGGGGCATCTGAGATCCTAAATTTCCTAGAGAGTGGTAATTGGATACAGAGTTTTAAAAATTTTTGAAAATGTCCAAAATGCTAATGGAAATTCTACATTTATTCAAGATCAGGCTGTACGGACTAATTAACACGCTGGGTTTCTTTGCTTTGGAATAGAATTATAGCTATTCGCTGTGGGAAAACAGTCTACTTTAGATATTTGCATTATGGGACTTCTATTAATAAAGAGTAGAAACAGATTAAATATTCCCTAAACAATGCAGTTTGGCAGTCAAGATTTTTCTAAACATGTAATCCATTCATGAGTAGGAATAACAAAGGGAATATTTGCTAATGACAATAGCTCTAAAATTTTTTAAAGCTTGTTCAAATTTTATGTAACTCAAATATTTCCATCTACTTGCAGTAGCTTCTATTTATTTCATGCTACAAAGACTTTGCCTTGTACTGTTTACAAGAGTAACATTTCAATAAAAGATAATTAAATAGTGAATATATTTGATTAAGCAAATTTTATCAAAGTAATTATTTTGTTAATGTATAAGTGAAATTTTATTTCTAAATTATTTGGACTGCTTTGCTTAACTCAAATAATTTTACTGTATGTAGGTTGTGCCTTACAGTTCTGTAAATAAGTTAATGAGCTCAGAAGACAGATTAACAAACTTAAAGTTACCAAGCACAATGATATATTGTCAATTCCTAACAAATTATACAGAAATTTCCAATGATTTTCTTTTATTTTTATATATGTATTTGTTTTAGAAACAGAGTCTCACTCTGTCACCCAAGCTGGAGTGCAGTGGTGCAGCCATAACTCACTGCAGCCTAGAACTCCTGGGTTCAAGCGATTCTCCCACCACAGCCTCCCAAAGCACTGGAATTACAGGCCCGAGCCACCATACCCGACCCAATTTTCTTTTGGGTATAAGCTGATTGAAGTTCTTTGTAGTAGTTGTTCTACTCCTTCCAGAAACTGAGCACACACAGTGATCATAAAACCCTGTCTTTAGCACAAACCTCAAATTGAGGCTTTGCATTCTATCAATGTCTTAAAAATAAAGTTAGAATAACCAGTATAAGGTACTAAGCACTAAAGAAAACAGAAAAAGCAACAACAATTATACCATAGACAACTAATTTTTATAAACATCATTTTAAAGTTTTTTCAGGATGCAGCGTCTCCCTGTTTGTTTCTTTGCCGTTAGTGGAAACACTTTTATTCTGATCTTGACATTCCTCCTGCTCCAGATTTGAGGTATTTACCTGCCATGTTACTTCATCTGGCCTGTGACTCTTAATTGGAAGGTTCATTAACAGATGATTAATTTGATCAACATTGATTCATCCTCTGTTACTTCATTAGGTTTACCTGCCAGGCCACTGAGATTTGTTTTCTGCTATCTTGGTATTTACCTGTAAAGCTTCTAGTCTCCAGTTTCCAAAAGAGCTTTGTGAGTCTTCCCAGCACTTCATTTTCCTGTGTTCTTTTTCTCAGCTGAGAGAGCTGAGAGAGCTGATGGAGTTTTCATTGCACTTTTTTTTTTTCTTTGCAACAAAACATCACCAACTTCACACTGAGATCTTTGTTTTTAATTTGCAGTAGCTCTACCAAAGGGGAAGTGTTTTTCCCACATCATTTCTTTTCCAGGGAGGACAAGTTTCATTTTGTTTAAACATAATCTTTTGGTGCAAGTTTCTCCAGTGGACTTGTGTCGAGGAGGGTAAACAATTCAGAAAGCATGCATACCTTAGAACTTACAGCTCAGTTTTGGGCTCAAAATATGGTCTTCTAGAGCAAGTGCTAAACTGACAAAAATTCAGCTTTCCAATCATCAAAACAATACTCAATATTCCCCAATGAAAAAGAATCTGGGCCAGCAAGTGAGACATTAAGAAAAATTCTGCCTACTTTTTAAAATCTTTTTGCAAAAATCTCTGCTATTGAACTATTTTGTTGAGGAGAATTGTTGATGTAGATTCCTTTATGCTTCAGCTTTCCAGTTCTGTAATTATGATAATTTTTCTTTTTATTTTATGTTTTATGAAGCATGACAGATTTGCTGTGACGATCAGAGAAAATAAACGTAAATACAAGATTCTAATCTTAGGAGAATTACCAACAAGGAAATTGGGGAGGGAGTATGAAATCTCATAGTTTTGTAAACAAAAGTGTTAAAAAAGAACAGGGTAAGATCCTTTCCAGATGTTGGACAAATCTTGGATTGCCAGATCCAGAAGATGATGAAAAACATTCTACAGATGGAACAATGATAGACGCTCAAAACAGTATAAAACCATGTGTGTTATAACAGGGATACAAAGAAGATGAGTAAAAAGGGATAAAAGACAGATTATGCAAAAAAGTAGAGATACAGGAGAAGGAAAGAACTATGTTTAATCCACCAAAAAAAGGAAATCTAGACCATTTCATGTTCATTCCCTGTGAATGAACTCTAGATCAGAGCCTAAGATATTACCTTTGAAATAAATGAGACTTACACTTCCCCATGTTTTACTAGAAAAAAATCAGTTTCAGTTTTTTTAATGTACTTAAAAAACATAGATTTGGGGTGCTTTGCAAGTTTTAGCAATTGCTTAATAAGTTCCCTAGCCTATACAAATTCAATATACAGTATTTCTGGAGAGTATTAAGTATGATAATTACGCTGCCCATATATTCTCCTTTAATGTTTGCAATAACCAAAGGAAAATTAATGCAAGAGAAGAAATATAGATAGTACTTTTCTTCATAAGACACCCGTCTCTAAGAGATTCTTCCCACTAGCTATAAATTACTGTACCCATTTAAATTGTTATAAAAATAAAAACTAGTAGCTAGCAAATAGAGGTTGTACAACACAGACTGTATTGCAGAAATAAATAGCTTCTTACAATGGGGGAAATCTTGTTTAGAAAAAATAATTGCAAACTATTTTTTCTCTTTATTTGATACAGCAATGTTGTCATGACCTTCATCCACACTGGGAGTTTGGTAATATTTTCATTTATGTCTTCTCTCTATAGGGATAAATGATTCTAACCTTGAAATCTCAGTTTCTATGTGAAAAATAACTTTAGGAATACTTCAAACACTTACCCTTGTAGCAGAAAATGTTTCAATATGAATATAAAAGAGCATTTCCTGTCAAAAACAGCAATATATAACTTGAACCCAGAATACAAGAGACCTGGACACATATAGTTAACTGTCCATTCATGGAAGTAGATTAAATATACCATTGCTGAAATTAAAACACACTAAGGGCCCCCCAAAGAACCTGTGTAGAGTGGTCAGTTATATTATTCAATAATGCTCTGATTATACATATTTCTTATTACATTTTAGCTAACCTGAAACAACTTGGAATTTCTACAACTGTTAACTACCAATTGCAGGCATTTGTTGATTCAACAATAACCTTTGACACACTTATCATCAATATAAGTATATCAGTGATGTATCATCAATTTTAATTTAAAATAACTTAAAAACATCCAATGTGTCTATTTCTACATTTATTGCACCAATATTCATTGAAAAATTCTTATTTGCCAGGCACTGTCCTAGGCCTAGAAAATGTAAAAATAAATTATACCTTGTATCTTTTGCTCTTAAAAACTCACATTCAATGCTTAGACACTGTTGGTGAGAATGTAAATTAGTTCAGCCACTGTAGAAAGTGATTTGGAGAATTCACACAGAACTTAAAATAGAATTACGCATTCACAATAGAAAAGACATAGAATCAGCATAGATACCCATCAGTGATGGATTAGATAAAGAAAATGGGGTATATGCACCACATTGTAATATTATTCAGTCACAAAAACGATAAAATCATGCCCTTTGCAATGACAGGGATACAGCTGGAGGCCACTATCCTCAGCAAATTAGTGCAGGAACAGAAACCAAATACTACATGTTCTCACTTACAAGTTGGAGCTAAACATTGAGTATTTATGCACATAAAGTTGGCAACAATAGAAACAGAGGACACTAGACGCTGGTGGGAGAAAGGAGCAAGGGCTGCAAAACTACTGGGTACTATGTTCAGTAGCTGGATGAAGGAATCAATCAAACCCCAAACCTGAGCATCACACAATATACCCAGGAAACAAACCTGAAAGCATATCCCTTGAATCCAAAATAAAGGTTGAAATTAGTTTTTAAAAAGCCAAAAATCCCCTCACATTCATGTAAGGAAATCAAAATTGCAAAAATAAATTATAATTCAATGCAGCAAATCTTCCCTGAAATCATATTGTTAGGACTATACTGTAGTGTGTGTGTGTGTGTGTGTGTGTGTGTGTGTGTGTGTGTGTGTGTGTGTGTGTGTGTTAGTGACATCACATAAACACACTTTCTTAACTTGAGTCACCTCCAAGGCAGACTCTGAGCAGGGATTTGGTTTCAAGTAACTTATCAAAGAGGTGAGCATAGGGAAATCCTCTGAAGGATTGACTTTGTACAGGAACTATCTTTAGTGAATTCTAGGGTAGAAATAAAGCAATGGTTCTCAAACTTTAAGCTGCCTCAGAATTACTTGGTGGGTTTGCTATAGCAAGATGGCCAGGCTCCACATCCAGAGTTTCAGATTCAGTAGGTCTGCTATCGAGTTTGCATTTTTGTAAATTCCTACCTGATGCTGATGTTGCTAGTCTAAAAACATATTTTGAGAATCAATGACCTAGTAACTGTGAGCAGAGCACGAGAGTATAAGCCACATGCATATATACTTAAACATTTTTGAAGCCTTTATTCTTACCCAGCATTACAATTTTCTCATGCAGTCAACCATTGTTTTATCAACAGTTGTCTTATATGAATTTTGGCTCGTTATAAATCTGGACAGCCTTGCCCTATCATTAACTATTTGCAAACCAGGTGACTAAGTGATTGATTACAAAATCCTTGAATGGCACAATGCATTTTTGTATTTTATTTTTTTCTGGGATGCGTATAGCTAAAACTAAATGTCTATCTCTTATTTGAAAGAAATAGAGTACAAAGGTTACATTTTTTTGCACTAAAATTTTTCTCTTGGATAATTCATGTGAAATAGCTTTCAGCTGCTTATCTAGATCAGAGTGTGTGAGGAGCGAAAGTGTGTGTGCCTGGGTTTTAATGATATGTGCATGTATCACAGGAATAACTACTTTCTGTTTCTAAATATTTGATAAAATTCTTCCAAGCGTGAAATCAGAATTTTCTGTGCACAGAGCAGTATATTTCTGTGGGGTTCATGGAACTGGAATAACAACATAAGCCTCGTAAAACAGTTTGATAAAAATAAATAAATAAATAAAATAACTATATCTCTACCTTACTGCTTTTGAATAAAAAACATTTTGTGGATAAATCTTTTTACTCTGGTTCTTGCCTGTGTCTACACTACAGGTAAGAAAGCCATTTCTGGAGGGACGTATTTAAAGCAAAATTAATGTTTGCACTTATGTGGGAAGCATAGTAACAAAGAAATGTATTTAACTGCAGGATGCTAGTTGTTTCCATAGAATACACATGCAATTTTGTATTCTGAGTACACATTTAAATCCATATTATAAGGGCACTTTATTTTCCAAAGACATGGAGTGAAATAATGTAAACTGACTGAATAGAGATGAAACTCTATTCCTGCATATACACAGGGCCTTTGTAGTCATCAGACAAGAAAACTAAGTAGATCATATCAGCTGCATAGTATGTTTATTCTAATATATTAGTTTTTAGAAGGTAAGGGTCTGAAATCATATGTATCCCTTTTCACTGAATATTTCATTATCTCAGTAAAATTTATTTGGGAACAACATGTAGAAAATAAAACATTTGAACAAGAATTCCCTAACTCTAAACGGTAACATATGTTATTCCTTAAAGACCACAGGCTAAGCAACTAAAGAGTAAAATAAGTCATTTTTCTTATGATTAGAGGGATTCAATTTAAGTGCCTAGCCTAACAATATAATTAAATACTTTTTTAGGGACAACATATACATGTGAAATAAAACCTGTATTTTTCTTTTTTATGTTACCTTAAGTTCTGGGATACATGTGCTGAACGTGCAGGTTTGTTCCATAGGTATACATTTACCATAGTGGTTTGCTACACGTACTATCAACCCGTCGTCTAGGTTTTAAGCTCTGCATGCATTAGGTATTTGTCCTAATGCTCTCCCTCTGCTTTTCCCCCAACCCCTGACAGGCCTCAGTGTGTGATGTTCCCCTTCCTGTGTGCATGTGTTCTCATTGTTCAGCTCCCACTTATGAGTGAGAACATGTAGTGTTTGAAAACCTGCATTTTTCTTTCTTTTATTTTTCCTGAAGCTCCAGTTATTTTAGTACTCTTCTTTTCAATGATTTGCCATTTTCCAATTCAACCCCATGCTTCAAACCCAGTGTTCATTAAGAGACACCTGTGTGATTTTCCATGCCATCTCTGGTTTTAATGGGATTCAACTTAAGCCAGGTTTTTCAAAAGTCTAGTATGTCGATAACTTCATTGATCCTTCATTTAATATTGAAAACTGATAGTCAAAGATGAGGGGAAAAACGTTTCAGAACTTAAGATTTGACACATAGGTTCATTCAACAATTACCAACCCCCTGCTCTGCCCCAATTGCTGTAGAGCTCTTCAGCATGTGTTACCTTATTTGATCCAGATAGCACCACTCTGAAGTTGTTGTTATCACCACATAGTATGTTCATTAGTGTGTTCATGGCTTTTCAAACTGTCCCCTCTTTCTGGAACACTCTTTTCACACACCTCTCTCCCACTGTCAGCCCTTTAGGCCTGACCAAAGGCAACTCTAATTACAAAGCCCATTGCAAACTTCCCCTTTTAAATAAAACATGCTTAACTTTTCTGCTTCCCATTATAAAGTATTCCCTACTCTCTATGCTCAGTGAACATTGTTATAGGTTCAATTATCTATTTTTGCACTTATTGCTCTGAGTACAGTTCAAAATGTACATACAAAAATCTATAAACTACTGGGAAAATGTTAAAAATTGTATCTATTTCTTATTAGCTAACAAGGTACTGAAGTTTCCATGACTGTCCTCTCCCTTGTAATTCAGTTCTGGTCAGTTCACGCAATATGTATTGAGTACCTACTGTTGTGCCAGGAATTGCGATAAACTTCAAGAATTAAAATATAGATAAATATTGAGAATTTAGGGTAGATGTAACAGGAATATTTGCAGCCTATATTAATACGACAAAAATATGGTGGAGTTTTCCTGGGCAAGAAGTGTTATATATCCTGACAAAAAAAAGAGGATGGAGTCAAGATTGAAAGAGGAAGGGCCTTTATCAGTTCTAGGTATGGGGAGTGATATGGTTTGGCTCTGTGTCCCCACCCAAATCTCATCTAGAATTGTAATCACCAGGTGTAGAGGGAGGGACCTGGTGAGAAGTGACTGGATCATAGCGGTAGTTTCCCCCATGCTGTTCTCATGATAGTGAGTTCTCACGAGGTCTGTTTGTTTGGTAAGTGTCTGGTGCTTTCCCCTTCTCTCTCTCTCTTTCCTGCTGCCATGTAAGATATGCCTTGCTTCCTCTTCACCTTCTGCCATGATTGTAAGTTTTCTGAGGCCTCCCAAGCCATGCAGAACTGTGAGTTAATTAAACCTCTTTTGTTTATAAATTACCCAATCTCAGGTGGCATCTTTATAGCAGTGTGAGAAGGGACTAATACAGGGAGGCACTAGGGAGATAAAAGGGGTTACTCCTAGTAGAGTATATGACTGAGCTAGGGCAACCTCATGAATCCACAAAAGGTGTGTGTGTACCTGTGCATGTATAGAAGTGCACATGTGTGCACATATGTGTGTGCCTATGCATATGTGTGTGTGTCTATAAAAAGAGTTGTATACTGAAGTTTCATGGAGATTCTATAGCTGAAGATAAACATTGCCCATTGATACACTGTTGCTTTGTCACTGAAAAAACAGTAGTCCTAGGCCCCTGAAATACTCTTATCCAGTGGACAGAGCAGATAGCCAGCGTGCCAGGTTTCAGGAGCAATGGCCATCTGAGGCTAGTTCAGTCCAGTGTGCAATGGTCAGGAACAAAGGCACTGGGTAGCCAGACCACCTGTGTACCATACAGTAGGGTTAAATGTCTTTTAAGACAATTGTGTGGTATAATTCTTCCTTGTTCCATTTTATATTGTTATTTACTCATGATAAGAGTAATGAAGTCCAATCATTTGGACTGAATAAGCACCTTACAGCTTAGGTACTAGGAAGTCTTATGATAACTAAAATCAGGATAAGAGTCATTTACTTTGAACAGGGAAGAAAGTTCAAATTCATTGGTTTTAAACTGGGAAAAGCCACCTCTCAATTCTGTCCAGAGGATTTCTATTGTTGCAGTATTGTGTCTTTCTATTTTTCTACAATAAGGGGGGATCAAACATTGCAAAAATAGAGAAAATGACGTGAAATTATAGTAAAATAGCAGAAGAGAAGCAGTAGAGGACAACAGGTGTGTGGACCAGGGCTAGGTGGGGTAATATTACTACTATTAGCTTTTAAGATTTTGAAGAAAGAGGTACCTGAGAAGCTTCACAAATGAAGCAAATAATAATTGCAAAAAGAATAAAAATGTTAAATGAGGACCGCATATCTTCTTTACTGCGCTTGAGAAACACAAATAATTTCTTTTTCAAATGTATGTTTTAATGTTGGACTATTGTTCTTCAAAGCCAGCAGTGCTTTCAACATCAACAATATGGGTATGGTTTCAATAAAATTGTTTTTTTATTTTCTTTCCTCAGATGTTCCATATTGAATTTATAACCTTACATACCCACCTTGCCAATGTGAACAAAAATTTCACAGTAGAATCCAGAGACTTCCCAAAGAGGCCTCTATGAAGAGAATGGGGCAACTGGCAATGGTTTTGTTTGATAATCCAAATCAGAAAACTAAATATAATTATGGTATTAATGAGAGAATATTCAGTGGTCAGGATATTTATGGTTGCTTTGACAAAACTGTAAGAGTGTATTTATCATGTAAACCTAAAAGAGATAAAAGAGATGGATGGAAAGAAAGATAATAGAAAGTTTATCTTGTTCTGTCTTCTTCTAAGGCTACCTTATGAACCTATAATTTAAATAGTTGAATATGAAATAAAAAGTTAATATACATTTATGTTTCATGGTATCTGGGGTTTATTATTATTATTGTTATTACTTTTTTTGAGACAGGATCTCACTGTGTCGCCCAGGCTGGGGTGCAATGAGGTGATCTTGGTTCACTGCAACCTCTGCCTACTGGGTTTAAGTGATTCTCCTGCCTCAGCCTCCTGAGTAGCTGGGACTACAGGCGCCTACCACCCCGCCCAGCTATTTTTTTCTTTTTGTATTTTTAGTAGAGATGGGGTTTCACCATGTTGGCCAGGCTGGTCTCGAACTCCTGACCTCAGGTGATCTGCCTGCCTCAGCCTCCCAAAATGTTGGGATTACAGGCATGAGCCACTGTGCCTGGATGGTTTATTAATTTTTTAAACAATTCTTTAATTCATGCTCAGTTTGATATCTAGAAATATTTATGCATGTTTGTTTCTTTAAATTTTTTTATTGCTTAAGGTCAGGAATATTATTTTATATACCTGTCTCCCTAATGCATATCACCATGCCTGACATTGCAATCATTTGGAAATATGATTGGCTTATATGTGAATGAATAAGTGAATAAACATTAGTTCAATATATTTTTTAAGGAAGTGTATGGCAGCACCTAGGTAGATTTTTAAGTGGCCCTTGTGCAGACTGCAACCTCTCTGTCTTAGAGATTCAAAACAACTGTGGGTGACCATGAAAGAAACACTTTTCTATTTAATATTGTTGAAAGATTTTGTAATTTATCTTGTCCAACAATACTAGCTCATATATTACATGACTGATGCCTGAAATTATAAGTCTGTGATGCAACAAAGAGAATTCTCCAAATTGCCTTTGGTAACTCACAAGTGGTACCTGAACAATGAGATGTCAGGGACATGAAGGCTCACTCCCATCTGACTGTAGGAGCCATAACTAAACTGAGCTTCTCATA
Organism: Macaca fascicularis; assembly: GCF_037993035.2. Taxonomy (NCBI): domain Eukaryota; kingdom Metazoa; phylum Chordata; class Mammalia; order Primates; family Cercopithecidae; genus Macaca; species Macaca fascicularis. The sequence continues at coordinate 53,958,394 of NC_088390.1, forward strand.
AGACCAATGATTTGCAGGCCCAGAGGTCTTGAATTTGGAATGACTTTACTATTAATAGACCATTCTTGCAGAAACTGGCATCTAAATACAAACTGCCAATGTCCAAGTAGAGAGACTTTTTTTTTTCACTGACAAAGTTGCCTTCATGCTTGTTCCAATGAGAGAGAAATATAGAAGCAGAGTTTCTTCCTTCTCTGGTCTTTTACCCACAGCATAGTGTACTCTGGCCCTAGAATTTCTCTCTAGTTATGCAGGGGTATATAGGAACTCTCTGCCTTTTCTTTTTGTCAGTGCTGGCTTTATAAAGTTCCCCCAATAAATCCAATTCCCTGTGCCACATTTTGTGACACTGTGTAATATGCACCAATATTCTATGTCCTCTTGCAAGATAGATGGTAACCACAAACAGCCCACCTTGCATGACAAAGTTATTCCTTAGATACAAGCATTGCCATTGTACTTTCCATTGGACAGGACAGGTGGAGGGGATAGGTAGAGAATTACCTTTTAAAATACAAATCCTTCTAGGAGAAGTGGCTACCTTTCTCTGAGTGAGACTTTCAAGAAATTATTTTAATCCAGGAAAAGGCATATGCGACATTCAGAAAGTGATAGCTAATCACTGTTATCTAATAAGGTCATTACAATAATACTTCATGGTAGCTAGCTCCAACTCAGAGAAGATATATAAATTAATCAGTGCCATAATATTAAGATTTTAACTTGAACCCATCTGGCTTTGACTTTGATTTCACTACTTGTTAATGGATAGCACTTAAACAGTCATTATACAAATAATAATAAATGGTTCCTGAAGAATCAGGGTTATTTTCCTCATGAGAGCATTGTTTGTCTATTATCTTAATTGGATGTTTATTAGTATATGTTAAAATTTATACTTGTAAAATTATGCATAAATCCTCAGGTGGATTTAAAGTATTTTTCTAAGATTTTGACCAGGGATATAAAATGGGATAGCAGACAGAATATACTCTTGGAAGTCAGAACGATGTCTTCTAGTTATTTCTCAACCCTTTACAAGTTTGGAGACCTTGAGCAGTGCAAGTTTTTAACCATTCTGATGCACATTTTTCTGATAATGTCACCATATTCACGAACCCTATATTAGTTATGACAGGCTGGACCACCGTGAATTAATTTAAATTTGCACACACATCCTCTGGGAATATTTTTAAAGTAGAGATTATGATTCAGGAGCTCTGAGGAGGAACTTGAGATTCTCCATTTCTAACACACTTCCAATTGATGCTGATAGTGGTGGATTTTTTTAAACTACATTTTGTAACAAAGGCTAGAGTTTGTTATCCTCAGCACTATTGACATTTTGAGCCAGATAATTCTTTATGGGTGGTTGTCCTGTGCATTGTAAGGTGCGTAGCTTCCCTGGCACAGTTTTTGACACATAATAGGCATTACATGAATATCTTTTTCTTTACTTTCACTCCATATTTTACTATGACTTGGCAGTGGCCAAATAATTTAAACTGATAGTCACCTTTCACGTTCCAGATGAAAATATTATCTGGAATGGGAGTCAGCAAAATAATACCCAGAGGCCACGTCTAGTCTATCACCTATTTTTTTACATGAAGTTTTCTTCAAGCACATTCACAGCATTCATTTACCAATTTTCTCTACCTCCCTTTGCACGACAACAGCAGAGTTGAGTAGCTCCAGCAGGACTTTTTAGACCACAAAATCTAAAATATTTACTACCTGGCCCTTAATAGAAAAAGTATGTCAAACCCGATTCTTGAAATAAAAATCCTGGATTTTTAACTCTTCCAAGTTATAAAAACAGTTGTACAACAGTTTTCTGTGTATAATTTACTATACTAAACAATTTCCTTTGGGTTATTCCCCAAAACAGTGGCTGGATCCTTTCTGTTTTTCGAATAAAGTACTGGTCTCCACAAATCAGGCACTATGCAACCTCTTTAGAAGCAGTGGAAACATGAGCAAACCCCAGATGCCAGACAGCATTGGATAAGTTTCCTTTTTAAAAATCTTTTTTCCAAGCACAGAGAATTTACATGCCTAGTTATAACTGAGGAGAGTCAATCACAGGAGAAAAAAAAATGTATCCCCCATGGCCGTGAAGTTTACTTAACCTAGTGTATTTATGTTGATGCTTGGTGGTTGGCACGCACGCAAGTTCTCATAAGTCTTATAGGAGCCAGATTGTTTTTAAAAGCAAACTCAGAGCATTTTTTTTTTTTTTTTTGTGGAAACCATGTAGGAAGGGAGTTTTTTGAGTGGAGATGAAGAATGTTTTGTTATGTAAGGTTTTTTATGTGATTATTATTAAGTTGCACTTGGTTGCCACTTGCAGAGCAAATATGGAATGGGTAGCTTTAAGTGCAATTTATGTGGGACCTCTGTAGATGTAATCAATGCAGATGATCTTTATTATAACTGCTGCATACACTCCTGTTTTTGTTTTTGTTTTTGTTTTTTCTGAGACAGAATCTCGCTGTGTCGCCCAGGCTGGAGTGCAGTAGCAAGATCTCGTCTCACTACAACCTCCACCTCCCAGGTTCAAGCGATTCTTCTGTCTCAGTCTCCCCAGTAGCTGGGATTAGAGGCGTGCACCACCACATCCGGCTAATTTTTGTACATTTAGTAGAGATGAGGTTTCACTATGTTGGCCAGGCTGTTCTCAAACTCCTGACCTCAAGTGATCTGCCCACCTTGACCTTCCAAAGTGCTGGGGGATTAGAGGTGTGAGCCACTGTGTCCGGCCAAACTGCTTCATACACTCTTACGCTTCCTCTGAAGCAATATCTGTATTAGGATGGACTAAAGCAGGGCTTGTAAATCTCAGCATTGTTGACATTTTGGACCAGATAATTATTTGTTGTGGAATCTGAACTGTTCATTGTAGGATGCTTGGCAATATCCCCCAGGTTTATTCATTATATATCAGTAGGAACCCCCTTCCCAATTGTGATGATCATAGCTGTCTCTAGACATTGCCAGATATCCTCTGAGAATAAAACCATCCTTACTTGAGAACCACTGGGATATATTATGCCACAAAAAGAAGTAATTTCACAATCTCGGTGGTTTAACTCCCCAAGCAATTATTCCTGGTTCACATAAATTACATTGTGCGGCTTTCCAGGGAAATTGTCTTCTGTGTGATGCCTCAGTATTCTGAGATACTTTGATTTTATGGCACTTTGTCCCATACTTCCTATTTCTTCACAGAAAGTAAAAGGAGAGTGTAGATGAATAAAGGTCTTAAATATTTATGCCCATAAATGACATAGTCCACTTCTATTCATGTGTCATTGATTGGAGCAATTCATATGGCCATGCCTACCTGGCAGGAAGTAAGATTTCCCTCCAGGAAGACTGAAAGATACATTGTTGAGCAGGGTTATGTCTAGTACACTATTATCTGTTCCTCATTCACATCTCCAATGAACTTTTGCTGCTACTGAGACCTACATCATTGTCAAAGGTAGAGACGTAGGATAGTATCATGGTTGAAAGCATAGGTTCTGGAATCGAAGTACGTGGAGCCGACCTCTAGAGGCACAGCTGTGATCTTAGATGAATGGGGTAATCTCATTGTGCATAATTTTCCTCATCTATAAAACATCTAATAAAATCGCCTACCTTGTAGGGATGTTGCAAGAAATACATGTGTTAGCATTTGTAAAGCCCGAAGAAAATTACTTGTTATATAATAAGCACAGTGTACATATGTTTAAAGTAAATAAAAATAAATAATAGATATGAAGAGAATAATTGTATATATTTCATATAAAAAAGCATGAATAGGCTAGAATAAGAACTCACATGATACATATTCAGAGGAAGCTCTTGGTACTCAAATATGACACTACCATGTCTGTACATTAGAAATACATTGTAGAAATTTAAAATATCCAGAAATGCATGCTTTCCAATATAACTTGCAGTTGCTTACCTAGTTCAGGAAAATAAATCAATAAATGTTACAAAATGTTTGAAAGTATATTTTAAAAGTTCAACCTAGGCAAAATGAGATAGCAATATACTCAGCAAGCTGTCTATTCATCAAAGCCAGTTAAAACTGTTTAATGTTAACTATAAATGAAAATGTATCTTCTCCTGCTTATTATTTTCAGTGGAAAGCACATAGGTAGAAATTTGTTTATTATTAGAACTTTATTGGAATATTTCCCATACAAAAGTATTCAATACCATATAAACTATTAAAATGTCATGAAAGTACTAAGTACCTAACTGTTCAATCTTTAGTGGCATTTGTTCAGCATTTTCTTTCATGTAAATTCTTTAATGTTCTTAGACCATTCAAAGAGAGTGCCACCCCTCACTCTCACCATTTTATCACTTGGGACTGGATACCACTTGGGACTAGGCTGCAGGGCCACTGCTATAAAAACAGCTGCATCAGACTTTTCTCTTGTGGTGATTGTATATCTTTTAGAAGACATTTGAGAAACTTTCCACTCTGAGTGTATAAAAAATAAAGAAAATATTGTTTCTTCCATACGGCCAGTAAATGTTATCAGATTTATTAAATTTCACAAACTCAACTACTTTATAACTCTTAAACCATCAACATGCTTGGATATTGGCTTTTATTTTATTCATTATGTCGTCTTTATGTCTCCCTTTCAACATAATTCTGGTCAAGCCCTGTTGATCTTCTTGATTTCTTCTTGTCCCTTGTCTCTTTGATTGTTATAGTTACAGAAACCTTCAGGTGAACAAATTCCCTGTTGTCACTCAACTTCCAAAAGTTTTGTTAACATCAGTCTTCCTGAGCTGAAAAGAGAAGACACTCAAGAAAAGTAAATATTAAGTATTTTGTTATATATCATGTTTTTCAAACTGTGTATCAAGTAACACCTGTGTTAGAATCATGTGATAAGCTTGTTAATAATGTATATTCTCAGATTCAGCACAGATGTGGTAAAATATCTGGGATGAAGCCAGAAATCTGTATTATTAGCAAACTCTTCAGCTGATTTCTGCATACACCACATCAGTATAGCCAAATTATTTTAAGAAGCTGTATTTTAATAGGATTATGATATTTCTATATTTAAAATTCATTTGTAGAATAAGAAATATGAACAAAATGAGTGGAAGTATTTGTCCTTATGCATAGAAAATCATTATTACATTTCATTTCAGAATTGCATATATATGTCTTTGATAATGACTAGTCAAAGTTTGGGTCATGATTTGACTTATTCATTTTTCTTTTTACCAGGGTTAGAAGTATGATCAGTAGAAAAACATCAGATGGATATGCTTAGAGAAAGGAATAGTAGTTATGCTTCTGTGATTGTGTACATGGAGTTTTTAGTATATTTCCCACTTCCCTGTGGCTTTATCTTCACAAAAATTTCAGAAACGTTTCTAAATAATAGATTATAAGCTCTTGTAGAGCAGAGACAGTGCTTCCTTCCATCTGTAAAATATCCTGGTGTGAGGAGATGTCCTGCATTCTCATTAAAAATTAATGATGATAAGCAAACTCTTCTAAACAGTCCTACTCCAGATCATTGTTTCCAGAATTTCCTCTTAAAATTATCATCTATGTTCCGTTGATATATCAGTGTAATTGGCAAAGACAAAGACAGTGATAATCTCAATTGTATATTTGATATTGTAATGGAGACTCATATCTCTTTTAATAGTTGAGGTCCCTGGTTTTGGCATAAATACTTTAAATATAAATAATCAGGCTGCATGTGGTGGCTCACCCCTGTAATCCCAGCACTTTGGGAGGCCCAGGTGGGAGGACTGCTTGAGCTCGGGAGTTCGAGATCAGCCTGGGAAACATGGTGAAAACCCGTCTCTACAAAAAATACAAAAATCAGCCGGTCATTAAAGGCTCTTGCCTGTAGTTCCAGCTACTTGGGAGACTGAGGCTAGATAATAGCTTGAGACTGGGAAGCAGAGGTTGCAGTGAGCTGAGAGTACACCACTGCACTCTAGCCTGGGCAATAGAGTGCCTTTTTGAGTGTCTCAAAAAAGAAAAAAAAAAAAAAAAAAAGAATCAATAGTTTCAAGATCAGCTTAACAAAGTAGATTTGAACAAAGGTATATTAGCCAGGGTTCTCCAGAGACACTGAACCAGTAGCATACTGACAGATAGATAAGAAGGGATTTATTAGGGGAACTGGCTCACATTATTATGGAGCTGAGAAGTCCCACAACAGCCCTTTTGCAAGCTGGAGATACTGGAATGCCAGTAGCATGGCTCAGTTCAAGTCTGAAGACCTGAAGTTATGGTACAGGGTGAGGTGGAAAGTTGACTGGTGTAAGTCCTGAGGTCCAAAAACCTAAGAGTCTGGAGTTCTGATATTGAAGGACAGGAAAAGGAAGTGTATCCTAGCTCCAGGGGAAAGCTAAACCAACTTGCCTTTCCTCTGTTTTTGTTCTCTCGGGGCCTACAGCTAATTGGATGGTGCCTGCTCATTGAGGGCAGATCTCCCCCACTTAGCTCAGAACCATAGGCCAGTCTCCTCTGGAAACACTCTCACAGATACACCCAAAACTAATGCTTTGTCAGTTCTCTAAGCATTCCTTAATCTGGTCAGGTTGATTCCTAATATTAACCATCACAAAAGATGGAAGGTTAGGACTTTTCCCTGTATTACAAATGTTTCCACAATCAATTTGCTTTTATGTTAACATAACAATCACAACCCATAAAAGCAGTGATGGCATTATTACAAGTAGGAGAATGAGACTCTAAATGAAATCCATCCTCACACATTGAAGGAATTTGTCCTTAGAAATTTTTTTTGGTTTCTTTCTCCTTGCAAGTTCAGTTTGTTGTAGTATACAACCTCAATCCATTAGCTTTCTGAAAATCCTCTGAGAGGTCTAGGGGTCACTAACATCTTTACACAAAGGATTTTATTTAGATCTTCCCAGGCTTTCACCGATAATCAATATGAATATATCAAATGTATCCTAAAAATCACTTAATCATAGGTATCAAATATGAAGAGGTGAAGGATCAGACTGTTTCACAGAAAATTCAAAAATGTCCCAAGACAAAATAAAATGTAGGTTAGACCTATGTTGATTCTGTCAATACATGAGAAAATGTAGAGTGTCAGAGATGTTTTTCCCCCCAAGAAGCTTCATCTAAGTATTGTCTTAATGAGCAGACCTAGATTACCCCCAACTCCATAAAAGTTATCATTTAATATTTGGTAGCATCTACCAAAATATACAAGTATGATTTATACCAGTGACTGGCATATAATGAGAGCCTGTCAATATTATCTTGCTAGCATTGCTGTCATTATTGTCAAAGATCTGCCTTTCAAAAATAAAAAGAACCACAGCAGTTTTAAAGCAAAATTAACATCCATCGATCTAAACATGAAACATAATTTACCTAATTTCCAATTGATTATCTTCTATTTAAACACACACACACACACACACACACAATTTGAATCAGCTCTCAAAAAAGTAGAATAAGCGATTGTCTATGGGATGCAATTGAGATACCAGTTAAGATTTTTTGTATCTAAATATGTCACTATGGCTAGCTGTAAGTTTAAAATTTTCATCTTTACTTTCATTAAGGACTCGTAACCAAATATCCTCCATTAAAATTCAAGTATACTAGGAAGAATGTATGATGTATTCTTAGCAAATGGCCCATTGAAAGACACTAATATCTTTCGCAATCTGCTTAACTACCATGCTGCTTCTTTTTGTGTATCTTTACTGTTCCTACCATGGTTTGGTCCTTCATCTTTTCTTCCTGGGATGTCTGTAATGGTCTTTTCTGCCTCTGTGCTGCCAGTCTTTATTTTCACTACACTCATATCTATATTTCTGCTACATGATCTCCACTGCTTAAAACTTGTTGTGTTTCCCTAAAGTCTTTAGTAAGAAGTCCCAGCTTGATACAATTTTGAGAACACCTTTTATAAATCTGATCCATACCCAGCTCTGTAGCCACACTGCTCAATCCATCCCTACCCACCAGCCACACGGACCACGTGCACACAGACACACATTTTGTATCCTAGTAAGTCATTAAAACTTTATGCTAAGTGCTCTGTGTGCTTTTTCATGTCTCCATGCCATGTCTCACGCCATTTTCTATGCCTAGAAGCCTCTATTTTTTCTCATTTATTTGTTAAATGTTACTTGTCTTTTGCCACTTAACAAGCACCACTGGAAAAATTGTGCTGGCTTCAGGGTGAATTAGGTGTCTCTTATTAATAAGTCTTTAGGGACTTTTGATGCCTCTAGTATAATATTTATCACATCACAGTAAAAGGTTTGGCAACCGTGTGTCTCTTCCACTAGATTATAGGTTTTACAAAGGTAAGAAATAAGTGTTGTTGTGTTGGTGTCTCCAGAGGTTAGCATAATGCCTCTCAAATAATAGAAACTCAGTGAATGCTTGCCAAATGAGTGAATATAAAAGTGTTTGATTCTTAGGGGATGAGAAATTGGGAAGGAGGAGGGATGTTATGATGACACAGCTGAATTTGCAAAGGCAGTGTCCTTTATTTCTCCCCAGAGCAATTTAGTTACTGTGATAAATGTTTCCTGGTGCTTCTGGGCCTCACATTTATGCTGACTATCAGATCAAGGCACTTGAATCACACATAAATTTGCAATCTACCTCTCTTTCAAACCTTTCTTTTCTGTTTAAATAGTATAATAGGTACTAAAACATTTAGAGTTGCCATGTGTTCCTTTTGCTTAAAGATAATTATGAATATCAGAAGAATAAATATCATATGATGAGTTTTCTAACTAGCATTTCTGAAGTTGTTTTCTGTGGAACAATAGCTGCAATGTTGTTATTACTACAGTTAAAAAAGGAAAATGGTGAGGTATTCTATCAAGTATATTTGAATAGTATTTACTTAAACACAAACTTGTTACTTTACTGCAGTATTATATGGTTATTGCTATACTACCCTGTGACTCAACAATTAAGTATAATGATAAGCAATGACTTAAAAATTTATTCAATCATAGAACATGTTTTGGTGGTTTGTCTTTCATCTAGAAGGAATCTGGTAATCGGAGATTCTATGGACATATGTTAGATCACTATAGACGTATTCTCTCAGGCGTGGATCAATGAGTAGAGTATAAATAATCCATTTCAACAAAACATGATCCTTTCTAATAGAATATGGCTTGAAAAACTATGGCTTGATTAAAGAACTCTATAAATACAGATTAAATTATATTAAATCATGTTTCCATAAACCTGGAAGAGAAAATGCCATTGAGCAAAAGAAAAATATTTTACCGTGGAAGACTCAAACTGGTGCTTTAGCTCTAATTTTTACTTTTTAATTATTCCCCTTTAACTTAAATTATTCACTTTTTAACTCACGTTTTGAGTTTTTCTTTCTAGTCTCTGCAAAGGAAACCTTTTTTAAATGAGCAGTTTCTCATTTCTGAACGCATCCTCTTTGCCTTGCTACCTTGGTAAAGGATGAAGTCATTTAGAGAAGACGTCAGAGGACCTAGTCAAATCTCAGTTCTACCTATTTCTAAATTTATGATATAGACAACATATGAAGTCTTTCTGAGCTTCAGTTTTGCTTCTTTTGGTGGGGATGGGGGGATTTAAATGAATCGGGATATTAGAGGACTCAACTGAGTTTTGGTGGGGATAACCTGAGGCATGATATAGTAATGTGGCAATGTGTCTAGTCAGTGTCTGGAATATTTTAGGCACTTAATATCATTTAGTCCATCAGTTAGTCAATGATTCAACAACCTGTGAGGACAGCTCTTCCCTGTATCTTGTCCCCACCACTTTTCCAGATTATCTGCACTATGATGGATCCAAAAAGAGCCTGCCATCTCCACACCTGTTTTTCTCCAGTGATGATCAACAGCCGTCTCAGTTATGTTTGCACAAGCATTATTTTCTCTCTTTTACACCCTCTTTTCTAATGAATGCCTCGTTTTTATCAAATGGATTTTATGGGCAAATTTTATAATTTAGCATTCTGCTAAATTTGACCCTTTCGAAAGACTCTGCACATTTGTATGTTTTCAGAGTAAAAATGAAGATAAATCTACATTTTAAAGGAGTAATCATTTCTCTTAAATTTCCTGTTCACCACTTTTTGAATAAAAGAGAGCTAAACAATATAATTTTTGCTTACATGGCTGAGTGATGTTTTCCACATAAGGGAAAGGAAGTTGTAAGTGGTCAGGTAATAAATATCCTTTGATCACACTCTGGCATAGTAGAGGCATTTTACATGCAATGTTTCATTTGAATCCTTCAATCACATTTTTCAATAGGTATCATCATCCCATTTACCAATAAGGAAGCTCAATATTTGAGGTTCTGAGAGTTAAAATAATTTGCTTATATCACACAGTTTGTGAATGTCAAAGCTGGCATCTAAACTCAGGTCTATCTGATTTGAAACTGATAGCTTTTGCTGAGTCTAACTTCAACTGATAAGTTTTACCAGAAGTTACAATTGAAACATTTCTAAAACAGTCCTGGACTCAAGCTGAAAGACAGAGTCGAGAGGAGAAAGAGTCAGGAAAATTGAGAGCAAAATGAGAAATTGGAGGGGGAAAAAAGAGAGAACTCTATTGAGAAGCACAACAAAAGCACAAGTGAATTATGTCCTAGAGAACAAACTCCTTTGACTGGTTGGCTTTAATAAAAATGCATCATTTCAACCCTTTCAAGCTTTGTATGTGTAGAGCTTGATTCTTTGATCATTCTACAAGCCACACTAAATCGTGCAGATTTCAAATTTATGCCGCTTCTGTATAGTTAATCAAGTTTTTAATACTTTGGCCTTAGTATAATTATTTTAATGGGTGTATAAAAATATAGACCTATCAAATATGATAGCTTTATAGGCTGGATAATATCTTAAATTGAATATTGTGTCACATTACGTTTCGAGAATTTTTGAACTTGAAAAAAAATCACTCGACTTTTTATGTTTGAATGCATATACTGGCAACCTGAGTTTGAAAGTACTACATTGCAGGTTATTGTCTTGGGGGTTGTCTTAATCACAAAGGGAAATTAAGGAAGTGGTCCTTTATAAAATAAATCACAACTGTCTTGCTAAAGGAAGAGCTTACAGTACCAGCTAGAAGAATTCTAGAATGATACAGAAACCATTCAACCTTTATTGTTATAATATATTCTGCTATTTCAGTGGAAAGAAGGTGAAAAAATAACAGAGAATTTAATAGAGTTGAGAGCAAAGGTGGCAAGGAAGGAAGCTTTTATGCACGTCCTGCGTTAAGCCTGAAGCAACAGCCATATGGGACCAAAAGCCCAGTCCTACAGACAGAAAATCACTGAAACCTTAGATCTACTGCTGTCCTTCCTATCAAAAACCATCAATATTACATCTACCAAATCTTATGTCCCTGTCTACCAGAATTATTGCCAAAAGTATAAGCCTCTTGATATTTATTATATTCTAAATTTTCCCAAATTCTCATGCCTGTATTACTCCTTATATCCTCTTTATTTATGAAATGGTCCCTTGCCACCCAAACTCTTCTGCTGGAACCTTTTTTTGTCAACCAATAATCATTATTAACTCCCCTGTGTCCTCATCCTCTTTTTCAAAAGTGTCCTCCATGTCCTTGAAGTGTGCATATCATTTTCCTTCCATGAAGTGAACTTTGATTTTTTTCTCGTATTTGAATTCTAACATTCCACATTTCTAGGACTTAGGACATAAAAATAAAATCAGAGTTCTCTAAGTTTCTTACTGCTTTTTCCAGACAGTGAAGGACTCTTACCTCAGTGAAATGCCTTGTTCTTTTGAGCTCATCTTGCTATAACTCACTCCCTTCAAAGTTGCAGTCATTTACAGACCTACTTACCAGCCCTTCCTGTTCTTTCATTGAAGACTTTATCATTTAGCTCACAGAAGTCATGTCCTCTCCAACTTCTGTAATCATTCTAAGTGTCTTTGATGGGAATCCAGCACCTGGCATTTAGCTCCCTGAAGCCCTTCCACCTCACTAACTTCCAAGGTTATTCCATAGACTTTATCATCACCAGAAACTTCTTTGAAGTCCTGAAATAAAACATCTAGTCCTTAATTGTAACCGTCTGTCCTCTGACTGAGTTTGCTCATGCATTGCAATGTAATAATTATTAAATCTTATATAGTCATCAAGTTTATTACCTTGCTGTTCTCTTTATTCTTTAGCTCTTTCTTGTATATTCTTCCCCTTGCCCAACTTGATATCTGTGACTCAACAATTATAATCACTCCACTGTTAATAGCTTCAATTACCTTTCACTCCCTTATTTCCTTGAAACTGTTTTCAAACCCTTGCTTCAAATAAAACCTAGTTATCAACTTTCCCACCTGCATTTATGAACCAAGACATGATGATAAAAAATTCCAAAATGAGACATACCAGCATAATTAATAATTTAAGATTTACTTTCTCAGACTCTAAAATTCACCTGAAAATGTTTCAAAAATTACAATAAACTTACTCTCCTATATATTCAATGATTATTTGATACCTTCTACTGCTTTAATTCACATTTTATTTTGACTAAATGAGAGCATCTCCTCTTCCAAGATTCACTAACCTGTCTTTTTATAACCTTTTGCTTTTCTTGTTTTTTCCTCATGTTTCACTAGGAGTAGTTTCCCTCCAGCTGTAAGAGTCTAATTCTTCTTTATACCCTCTTAAGTCAAGGAAACTAGATTTATCCCATTGGTGGGATAAAAGGAAGGAGATACATCTAGTGTGGTTTTTGAAACATCAACATTAAATAATAATTTAAAATGATAGGCTATTTGTGAAGTAGAAAGTAAATCAACAATAGATAATTCCAAAGAACATTAATCAAAGTGGGGAAAGAGACTGAAGAATGATTAGAAACATTAAAGCCAACTTTAAAAAGTCTTTTAAGAAGGAAGGAGTAGGTAAGACACAATCATTGTAGTAATTAAGAGGACTAAAAGGTGCCCATCGGATTTTCTAATAAGTAGTTATTTTATTTAACTTTTATCAAAGAGTTTATGTGTAGAGTCATAACTTGATTTGGGTAGCATGACAAGTACATGAAAATACTGCTAGTAAAAGATACTTGTATATGTAAAACAAAACAAAAACCCTAATTCAGTCAGCTTAATTGTGAAGGAGAGGAGAAGGTGAGAAGGTAATTGAAAGAAATATATGTGGAAGGACTTTTTTTTTCCATTCTTTATAAATGACTTGAGGATATGTGACTGCTAATGGGAAAAATTCAGTAAAGGAGGAAAGTTTGGGAATACTTGGAAGATTACGGTGTTGAAGAAATATTATCCCTAGGGGTACAACAAGGAAATTGATACTAGTGAGAAATTATCTTAGAATAGTGGTCCCTGGAGGAGAACTTCAGCATTACTTGTAACTGTTAGAACTATGTCTTTAGTCCCCACCGCAGACCTGCTAATTCAGAATTTCTGGGTGTGGGGTCCATCAGTCTATGTTTTAATGCTTTTAGTCATTCTGAGGCATATAAGGCTTGAGGATCATTGGGTTAAAGAAATGAATCTATTTCTTCTATTGTAATAGAAGGGAAGAAAAAGGAAACAGTAAAAATGAAGGTAAGTTTGAGATGTCATAGGAAGTTGAAGGAGTTCTTACAGGAGGCTATATTTCCTCAGTAAAATGGGTGACCAACTCATCTTCTGAGAGTGGAGGGATCTCATTGGAGTTTTGAGGAGACTGGAAAAAGTTTGAAATAGCTGTTTATCTTAGTTCATTTTCTGCTAATAGAATACCACAGACTGGGTAACACACAAAGAAAGGAAAATTACTTCTCACAGTTCTGGATTCTGGGAAGTCTAAGAGCATGGTACCAAAATTTGTCAAAGTTTATTCCATGCTAGAAAGTGAAAGAGTGAGAAAGCCTGTGTACATGAGAGAAGAGTGGGGGCAAACTCACTTTTATAACAACCTACTTTTGTGATAACACCGTTAATCCATTCATAAGGGCAGAACCCTCGCAATCTAATCAGTTCTTAAAGGTTCCACTTCCCAACACTGTTACAATGGCAAATAAATTTCAGCATGAGTTTTGGAGGACATGTGAGTGTAAGAGAAGAAATGGCAGGTTGATACTAAGTGAAAAATCGATAATGAGTTACAAATTTTTCGAGATGCCTCTGAGGGTAAGAGAGTAGGTTTAAAATCAGAGAATACTGGCAAGAGAGTAAAGTAATGGCTTTCTAATCCTTATCTGGCTAGAGAAAAAAAATTGAATACAAAAGGAACCTAATAGATTGAGAGAAAGTAGAAGAGTCAATGTACTGACATTCCCAGTGAATGCAGGAAAAGTTATAGTGAAAACATCAGACAAAATGTTGGAATGATTGGAGGTGGTAGGCAAAAAAAGTACATTGCAGAGAAACTAGTGTCTTCAGGTAGGAGGCAGTTTTGAATGATGTGCACTTTCAACAGAGAAGCTGAATATGTATGGGATTATTTTTACATGGAATAGGACCTCCAAAGGGGTGCAGTGGAAATACTTGACAGGGAAAGAACAATAATATTCAGGTGAGAAGAAAGAAGCTGACAGCAATGTGGGAACTGTGAAACAGAGATGGAAGTTCAAAGAGATTTACAGTTTGGAAAATGAACAAGAAAAGGGACCAGGTAGAATGGTGGAAAACAATTAGTCAATATGATCAATTGACTAGAATGATGGAGTGGTCAGAAATGAGTATTTCAAGGCTTTGTTTTCTAGAAAGGATTGAAATATTTTATGTTCTTTCTCGTAATTTCTAGTACTTTGTTAGGTTTAATTATTTTGGAGGTTTTGTCTTGACTTCATTTTATCTCAGCATAATTACTGTCCTTGTTTGATGTAGTTTTATTGAATTTTAAAATTTTGTCTCCTGTATTAATTGAGTTGTCTGAAATCAAATTTGTGAAAAATAAATGTTTCCAACAATCAGTATATACCTTAAAAGCCCTTGTGGACACATTGGAAGTTTACAGAATTTTCCTGGTTTTGAAAATGAATCCGGGCCGGCACGGTGACTCACTCCTGTAATCCTAGGACTTTGGGAGGCGGAGGTGGGCGGATCACGAGGTCAGGAGATCGAGACCACGGTGAAACCCCGTCGCTACTAAAAATACAAAAACTTAGCGGGGCGTAGTAGCGGTCGCCTATAGCCCCAGCTACTTGGGAGGCTGAGGCAGGAGAATGGCGTGAACCCGGGAGGCAGAGCTTGCAGTGAGCCGAGATTGCGCCACTGCACTCCAGCCTGGGTGACAAAGCAAGACTCCATCTCAAAAAATAAAAAATAAAATAAAAGAATCCGTAAGTTTTTAAAATTGTTTCCTTTTATATTTTAAATTTATTTTATATAGCCATGACTACCTTTTAGGTATGTTGTCAACTTATTCAATTGTGTATTTATATTTCAAATGTTTTGATGAAACTTCTTCATACAGAAATAGTAAATAGAGAGAAATATGTTGTTAAATGGATAGGAAGATTCAGTATCATAATTTTTTTTTTTTTTTTTTTGGAGTGCAGTGGTATTATCTCGGCTCACTGCAACCTCCGCCTCCCTGGTTCAAGCGATTCTCCTGCCTCAGCCTCTGAGTAGCTGGGACTACAGGCACCTGCAACCACACCTGGGTTATTTTTGTATTTTTTTAGTAGAGATGGGGTTTTACCATATTGGCCAGGCTGGTCTCGAACTCCTGACCTCATGATCTGCCTGCCTCAGCATCCCAAAGTGTTGGAATTACAGGCATGAGGGATTACAGGTGTGAGCCACCGTGCCTCGCCATAACTTTTTTTTTTAAAAAACTTTAAATGTGTCTATGGACTGGGCACGGTGGCTCTCACCTGTAATCCCAGAACTCTGTGAGGCCAGGGTGGGTGGGTTGCTTGAGTCCAGGAGTTCAAGACCAGTGTGGGCAACATGGCAAGATTCCATGTCTACAAAACAAATACAAAAAATTAACCAGGCGTGGTGTCACGAGCCTGTAGTCCCAGCTACTCGGGTGGCTGAAGTGGGAGCATCACCTGAGCTCCGGAAGTTGAGGCTGCGGTGATCCGAGATTTTGCCACTGCACTCTAGCCAGGCAACCGGAGGGAAACCCTGTCTCAAAAACAAACAAACAAACAAACAAAAAAATTACCTGTGAATATAAAGCAGTTTAGATAACCATCCTAATAGATAAGTTTTAATAATACTTACACAATTCCTAAAATGTGTTTAGAATTGTAAAAAGTCAAAAATCAGCAATAGCTTTTTGAAAAAGAATAAAGAAGAGAGACTTTGATTATTAGGCACTGATAATTTTAAAAAGCTAAATTAATTTTAAAGATATGGTCTCAGGATATAAATAAAAAGCTCAATGAGAAAAAAAGAAACACATGAACTTAGAAATAGGCTTTACAGATATGGGAATGAGTGTTTGATAGTTGATAGGGTTTCGATGGATGACAGAAAATACAAAAACCAAAACATTTCATCAAGGTTTTATAAATGAGTGCATTTAAATTTAATATTTCTGATAAACAGTATGTCAAAGAATACCATAAATGCAATGAAGAAAGATAACAAAACATGCAACTAGCAAACGATTTGTAAACAAAATACAAAAAGGAAAGCAAACAGAAATGATTCAGTAGAAAGAAACTGGTAATATATATGTAAATAGGCAGTTCACCTAGAAAGCATGTGGAATTTCCAAAAAAGAAACAGAAAAATACCTAACGCATTTCTTAATCATGTATGTACAACTAACATAACATTTTACCAGTTCGTAACTATAAGATTGTTAAAAATTAGTATATATTTTAACAAGTGTTAACAATAAGAATTGGAAGTTGGGCCTGTTATACATTTCCACTGGGGATGTAACTTGCTAGTACCACTTTGGAGAACAATCAAGCAGTCCTGACAAAAGTAATATATGCATATCCTAGGACCAAACAATTCTGTTTCTTTCTGCTTTCCCTAAAGACGTTTTTGAGCACATGTCCAAGGATATTTATTATAGCGCTGTTTGAAAACAAGATACTGTTGAAGATACAACTTATTCAGTAAGGAATGGATAAATATACCATGATTGATTTATAATAGAACAATTCAGCAATAAAAAGAAAAAGTTACCTCTTTGTAAAAGCATGGGAAAATTAAGAAATATAATTCTAGTAAAAATGCAAATTGAAAAAAAATGATTGTAATAGCATACACAAGAAAGAGTGTACTGTCTATGCACAAACATTTGTAATAAAAGCATAAAAATATATATGAATGATGTATGCCAATATCAAAGTAGCAGCTATCTACAGGGGAGAAAAAACTGAAAACTTGATTAGGGAAATGGGGTTTGCCTCTATGTTAAAAGTGTTTCTTATAAAAAGAGGGATTATAAACTAATAACAAAAATGATGACTATAATTGGTGGTGAGTAAATATGTGTCTATGTCCTTTATATTCTATGTGTTCTTCACCCAAACTAATGCATACTTGATATATCTAAAGTAAAATAATAAGTAGTATCCCCCTCCAATTATTCACAGTAACACAATTAGCACTTAAGCACTGCTCCATACACCAAGGTTGAAGAAGTCAGAAAATAGAGCAAAGTTAAGATTCTGCACATGAAATTTTATAGATGTACTTCATTCACCTCAAGCTATAGAGTTATATAAAGATTAAGTAAATTAATACCTGCAAAGAACTTAAAACAGTGCCTGACATAGTAAAGAAACCATAAATGTTGATTATTAGTACTATTATAATATCAGAAAGAGATCATAGGAGTGAGCAGTTCTCAAAATTTCTAAGAACAAGCCGATACAACATAATGAAGTTAAGAACTGAGGTTAGTTATACCACTCAGGAATAAGCAGTCTATACTTACACATCATTTAGTTTACATATCTCAGGTAAATAATTTTGGTAAACAGATTCATGCCTTTGTTATCTTATAAATTACAAAAAGGAATCTTGAAAAAAAGCATTGACATCGGCAATGATTCAGACCTAGTGGAATGGTAGATTTCCTTCTTAAAATACTGTGTATGTATTCCTCCCAGTCCTGGCAAAGTACAAGTATCAACAGCCTTGAAAATTAGGAAACATAGAACTTTGGAGCTGATTAGTGCAGGATTCAAATCAGGGTCCACTTTACTAGGCAAATAGTATTGAAAAACAATGTTAAAATAATCAGAGTCTCAGAAAATTCATCTTATAAAAAATAATGCCATTACTAACTTCCCAAGGTTGTTGTGAGGTTTATAGCAGAGAGCATAAATATGAAGCCACAAGCCCAGAACCTAGCACTGATGTAGGTATAGTTCTCTATTTTAAAATATGATTTGTCTTAACAATATTTAGTGTTCCATTGCTTAATATTTCCCAGTACTGCAACTCAACCATTCTGTAAAAATAGCTTATCAATCACAGTCAACTTAAAAAATATTCTTGTAAATCACTGTAGCTGCACATTTCCATGTATTATTTAACATTTATTACTATGATCACCTTTTCTAATTTAAACCATTCAATGCACACACACACACACACACACACACACACACACACACACACTGAGAGAGAGAGACAGAGAGAGAGAAGAGAAAGAGCAATTAGATTAACTGGAAGTATTAAGAAAATATAACTTCACTGATATAATTACGACCCATGCAAACTTCTTAATGCTTGAGAGATAACATGAAGTTCATCTAAAAGTATTTTTTCATTGCCATGAATGACAGCAAAGAAAACCAATTCCCTTCCTTGCTCCTCACATGAGTTCTCCACCAGAGATCGGCAGCTGATAGAGGAGAGGATCCATTCTAGTGGTTGGCATAAATGTAGAGTTGAAGTTTCATTGCTTCATTGTTATGGCAAACAGACCATTAATTGAGAATATGGGGATATTGCCTTCTAATGTAATCCTTAGAAAAAAGTAGTAAGACTGTTTTTGAAGAATGATCATATATTAATAACTTAGCAAAGTCATACTAGTTGTCTTCTTTCTAATCCTTTCAACTCTTCTCTGGCCCCCATGTCATTGTATGGACATCAATTGGAGGCTAATAGTTTTACAACTGTAACCTTGAATAGGAATTTTAAAAATGCAAAGAGGTATGCTTTTGAGGTTTAAAATAAGGCAATTTAAATGTGAGTTTTATTAAAAATAAAATAGAAGAATATAGGGAACCAATGAGGAACTAAGAACCAATGTAGCAGCTTAGTCACACATTTGTTTTTCCTCAACTTGAAGCTTTGAACTATTGCTTAAACTTTATTTTATTACAAAGAAATGCATACTCTAGATAAATGTGTAGGTAGTGCAGTGTTCTTGGGTGAACCTATGTTCTGACAGTAATGATTAATTAGTTAATGGCTGTGGCTAATTTCATTTTAGCACAGTTTTAAAATACAATTTTGTGATGAACATACCAGCCTACTTGTAACTAGGAAAATCACAAAATATTAAATGTTGAAGAAACTCTAGAGGCATCTAATGCAAGGTCATTGCCAATGCAAAATACATCCTTTAGTAATATGACAGTGCCTAACATGGACTTGGTGCATAGTTGGTCTTCAGTAAGTATGATTTCCCTAGTATGTTTTTAACTATGTCTGTGACATTGTGTTACAGGATCTTTAGGGTATCACTTTTCTGGCCAGAAGCCTCTTTGGCCACTGCTACCTTTGCCCAAGTTTTTGTCCTGCATCCAGAAAGAATGAGATACGCAGACAAGTGGAAGGTAAACAAGATGAAGAGAAGCTTTACTGAGGGTTACAACAGCTCAGAGAAAACCCACAGTGGGTAGCTCCTCTCTGTAGGCAGGTCCTCTTGTGGAATGTTCAGCTCTCAGCAGAGAGGAGGCCCTGGAGAGGATGGCTTCTCTCCACAGGCAGGTTGGTCAAACTGTCTCTGCAGGTCTCTGAAGCTCTCAGCAGAGAGGATAGCTCCTCTCTGTAGCTCATCGTTCAGTCCTCTCTTCATTCTCTGCCCTCTGCCCTGCTCTGGCTGAGCCCAGGGCTTTTATGGACCTCAGCAGGGAAGAAGTGCATGTGGATTGGTCTGTGGGTGGACATGGGCCCCTGGAGGAGGCATCACAAGACCCCACTTGTGATGGCCATCTATGAGACTGGCATCCAGGGACCAATCCACATGTTTAACCCAAATTGTTGATAGAATGAATTGGCGAATTCCACTAATTTATTCTAAATACAATTTCTTCTCCCACACTCATCTCTTTTTTCCACCATTCAGGCCATATTGTGTTCCAATTACAATTATCTATTGAGAAACAATGAGGAATAGCATATGGGAACAATTGTCTAGCCTCTTCTACTAGGAGTGGGTGGTGTTTCAATGTGATTGGTTTTTGTTGTTGTTGTTTGCTTGTTTTAATTATTTTATTATTTTTAAACATTTTTGTGGGTACACAGTAGGTGTATGTATTTATGGGGTACACGAAATGTTTTGATACAGGCATGCAATGTGAAATAAGCACATCATGGAGAATGCAATATCCAACCACTCAAGCATTTGTCCTTTGAGTTACAAACCATCAAATTAC
The DNA here is from genome assembly GCF_037993035.2 of Macaca fascicularis. Taxonomy (NCBI): domain Eukaryota; kingdom Metazoa; phylum Chordata; class Mammalia; order Primates; family Cercopithecidae; genus Macaca; species Macaca fascicularis. The sequence continues at coordinate 53,978,975 of NC_088390.1, forward strand.
ATTCTTTATTTTAAAATATACAATTTTGTTATTATTGACTATAGTCACCTTGTTGTGCTCTCAAATGGTTGGTATTATTCATTCTTTTATTTTATTTTTACCCATTAACCGTTCCCACCTCCCCACCAACCCCACACCACCCTTGCCAACCTCTCATAACCATCCTCTATTCTCTATGAGTTCAATTGATTGGATTTTTAGATCCCACAAATAAGAGAGAATATGTGCTGTTTGCCTTTATGTACCAGGCTTATTTTATTCAACATAATGATCTCCTGTTCTATCCAAGTTGCAAATGACTGGATCTCATTCTTTTTCATGGTGGACTAGTACTCCATTATGTATATGTACTATATTTTCTTTATCCATTCATCTGCTGATGAACACCCAGGTTGCTTCCAAATCTTAGCTATTGTGAACAATGCTGCAACAAACATAGGAGTGCATATATCCTTTCCATATAATGATTTCCTTTCTTTGAGGTGTATACTCAGCAGTAGGATTGCTGGGCCATTTATTGGCTTGCTTAGCTTTATCGGTCCTTCCAGATAGCCTCCTTCCAATTGTTAGACTCTCGGTCTTTGCTGATGAATGCCTTAAAGTATACAGGCAACATAGCAGATTTGTGATGTAAAATCAAATTAAAATTTAGCATTTCACAGAAACCACTTCTGTATATTCTTCACATGGATTCAGCTAATTATGCAGTCAGTTAAATCATTTTCCTATTGGTTCTGCTGCTAATTTTCCATTTGGGAATCCGGATTGACACAAGAAGTTGTCTTACCACTTCTGTCTCATGTCAACCCAATAACCAATTCCACATACATACATATCCCTGAGCATCTGTTCTCAAAATTTCAAGCAACAAAAAGCTAACACTGAAACATAAGCACATACACACACACAAAAGACAGCTCACAGCATTCATGAAAGTACTAAACTGTCAAACCTCAAGGAGTGATCAACATGCAGTCTGTCAGTTGCATTTGTACAGCTGCAGGTAGATTGCCTTCTCTATGCATGCACCTGCATCCTTTTTGGTATCTTAGGTGTCTTGGACTAGTGTTTTGGTTTATTTTATTAATTGCCTGGCTGGACTTGTGATTTTATTCTGGGGGTAAACAGTGAGAGAAGGAAGGTTCATTCCAAGAATGGGGAACTTCTGCAACTACTTCCATCTCTTTAATTAATTTCTCTACTGACTACACTATAGCTGGCTTCTCCTTTGCTCCATTTCCTTACATCGTGAATTATGCTGGGATTCCTCTGCAAAACAATCCACTCTTTTTCAATAGTCTCTTCTTTAATCTGAGTAGGACTTAAAGTGTTCAGTCATGATCTTTCGTCACATTTTCATCTTGTCTTGAAGAAATTCTGTACTATTTTCAGTTTCTTGATGGGGTCCATTGTGCTTTTGCGGCACAGTAACGGGTTCACCTTATTTGTAGATTTATTCTGTAATTGGAATGCAATATTGTTAAAAAGGATTAATCAATGTATTGTTTAACTGTTAGCCATTTTAAATCAGATATAAATACAAAAATAATTTCTAAATCTTGCCTAGTTGCTAAGGAATTAGATCACACTTCATATATGTGAACTCCTGGTTGGTTGATCTTTTTTCTCCTATTTTGAAGATGTCATAAGTAAGAATATTAATCCCAAACACCTTTCACCTAAACAAGAATAAGACTTGTTAGATTGTCAGAAATGATTTAATTATGGCAGCTAGACAATTATTATCAGCCCCAGGGATCTTTGCTGAAGAAAACTTCCCATAATTACTTATCACTAAAGACCAGAAACCAATTACCTGGCTACAGAGGACCATGTTTAGATTAAAGGTAGTATGAGCATGTGGATGCAAGACAGCATCAAATGTAAGTGAGATGCAATGCTGAGATAATAATTGAGACATATTTATGTTAAAAATAAAACTTCATGCAGAGAGGCAGTTATAGATGGATTTTTTTTTAAAGATTAAAAATTGGACTTATAATTGGAGGATTTTAAAGATTATAAAAGCGAAGGAAAAAGTTAACTGTGCTTATTTCAGAGAGAGTGCTCCCCTTACTGGCTGTGTTAAGGATGTTCAGAGAACAAATGACTGACTTGGTCGCTGGGCTTCGGAGTCAGGCTCTTCTCCCTAATTTCTTTCTGTTTTTTTTTTTTTTTTAATTTTTTTTATTTATTATACTTTAAGTTCTAGGGTACATGTGCACAACGTGCAAGTTTGTTACATATGTATACATGTGCCATGTTGGTGTGCTGCACCCATTAACTCGTCATTTACATTAGGTATATGCTAATGCTATCCGTCCCCCTTCCCCCAACCCCACGACAGGCCAGGGTGTGTGATGTTCCCCACCCTGTGTCCAAGTGTTCTCATTGTTCAGTTCTCACCTGTGAGTGAGAACATGTGGTGTTTGATTTTCTGTCCTTGTGATAGTTTGCTCAGAATGATGGTTTCCAACTTCATCCATGTCCCTACAAAGGACATAAACTCATCCTTTTTCATGGCTGCATAGTATACTATGGTGTATATGTGCCACATTTTCTTAATCCAGTCTATCATTGATGGACATCTGGGTTGGTTCCAAGTCTTTGCTATTGTGAATAGTGCTGCAGTAAACATGTGTGCATGTGTCTTTATAGCAGCATGATTTATAATCCTTTGGGTATATACCCAGTAATGGGATGGCTTGAGTCAAATGGTATTTCTAGTTCTAGATCCTTGAGGAATGGCCACACTGTTTTCCACAATGGTTGAACTAGTTTACAGTCCCACCAACAGTGTAAAAGTGTTCCTATTTCTCCACATCCTCTCCAGCACCTGTTGTTTCCTGCCTTTTTAATGATCACCATTCTAACTGATGTGAGATGGTATCTCATTGTGGTTTTGATTTGCATTTCTCTGATGGCCAGTGATGATGAGCATTTTTTTAATGTGTCTGTTGGCTGCATAAATGTCTTCTTTTGAGAAGTGTCTGTTCATATCCTTTGCCCACTTTTTAATGGGGTTCTTTGATTTTATTCTTGTAAATTTAAGTTCTTTGTAGATTGTGGATATTAGCCCTTTGTCAGATGGATAGATTGTAAAAATTTTCTCCCATTCTGTAGGTTGCCTGTTCACTCTGATGGTAGTTTCTTTTGCTGTGCAGAAGCTCTTTAGTTTAATTAGGTACCGTTTTTCAATTTTGGCTTTTGTTGCCATTGCCTTAAATGTTATACATAAAACCATAAAAACCCTAGGAGAAAACCTAGGCAATACCATTCAGGACATAGGCATGGGCAAGGTCTTCTCCCTAATTTCTAGACCTGAGTTAAAGCAAAACTTACAGTCTTTCAGACCCCTATGACTATTGGCTTGGTAATGCCACTGGAAAAAAAAAAAAACAAAATTTTGTACCATTTGAATCCTGTAAGTGAAAATGTATCAGTTGTAATGGGGGTTCAGAAGGACTTGGTTATAAATGAAGTTCTCACTTGCACTTACCTGATGATAGTCTCAAAGGGACTCCAGCCAACCCTGGTGATCACTTCTCCAGTTCTTGTGTGTATAGTGACAAGAAAGAGCCTCAGCAACTGGCAGAAACCTGGCTCCATGAAATTACTTAAGGGTTAAGATAGTTAAAAATTACTTAAGAGTTAAGCAAGTTGAAGTCGTTGGATTTTCTCTCAATAGCAGTAAATAAAAAAGAAATATTTCACCCTTGATGGAATTGCAAAGGTATCTTTTAAAATTTTGAGTGATACAGAGGTGGCAGTTCCGACTAAATTTCCATTTACTTTCTGAGTTTTTCCAGCGCATATGATTGACAGTTCTTCAGAATAAAAGGATTATGGAGAACTTATTCAGGTGGTGACTTCAATTGAAATGAGTGTTCCGTATAGGAACACCCTAATGGAGCAAATTAATAAAGACCTTAGCACTAAATATGAAACTGTTGATCCGGCAAATGAATTCCTCTTCAAATTTTAGAGTTTATTTTCACCTAGGCAGAGCAGTAGGATACTGTTAAAATCATGACTCAAGGTTATATCAGTTGTCTTCCTTTTCTGTCTCAACTGAAACAACAGGGACCTTGACTAATTTCATTGCTGCCAAGAAGGACTTTATTCTACTATATTAAAACTTTCATGTGAAAATCTAGAGAGTAGTAAGTAGCAGACACCCTAAATTTCTTGGTAAGATATATGTATCAGATAACTAGAATATATATCTTTGGAAAACATGCTAACTAAGGAAATTTTCTTCAAATACAGTGTTCTTAAACATATCAGGATATGTCCTTTAAAGTGAAGGATATATGCCTTAAAACAGATATTGTACTTTGCACCTCCTTTCACTGAGCAAAAGGTGGAGTACCTACATGGAATTCTTTGGGTTTTGGAGCAGAATAGATCAGTAATTATGGGGTTAAATATATATTTATGTATATGTATATCAATAATCTTATATTATGTATAACTTTATAAATATGTCTGTAAACATGCTTATTAAAAATATTTTATATCAAAAATATTCTGCTTGTCTACCCTGACAAATTTAAATAGTTTCATCATGAGCTTGAAAAGTTGCAAAGGATGCAATTCCTAGTGAATTATAAATATTGTCATTTCAAAAAAACCTCATATACTTCTTTTACTGTTATTTTTTATTTCTTTATATTTGACAATAACAGTGTATATTTAAGGGCTAAATGTGATATTTTGATCTATGTATACATTGTAGAAAGATTCAATCAAGCTAATTAACATATACATCACCTTACCAATTTATTATTTTGTTTGTGGTGAGACTATTAAAAATGTATTCTATTAACAATTTTGAAATATGTAATACATTATTATTAACTGTGCTTACCATGCGGTGAATACATCACTACAACTTATTCCTTTAGTGTAACTGACACTTCATACACTTTGATCAACATCTTCCCTTTACCAATCCCTCCCGCTACCCCCAGCTTCTGATAACCACCTTCCTACTGTTTCTTTCTGTGATATGGACTTGTTAAAATTCCAAAAATAAAAACAGTGTGCAGTTTCCTTAGAAAACTAAAGATAGAATTACAATGTGATCCAGTAGTCCCAGTTGTAGGTATACATCTAAATAAATTGAAACTGGTATGTCAAAGAGATATCTGCACTCCTATGTTCATTTCAGCATTATATACAATAGCCAAGACCTGGAAGCAATCTAAGTGTCCATCAGGGAATGAATGGATAAAGAAAATGTGGCATATATATACAAGAGAGTACCATACAATGGTTCTTTAAAAAGAAGGAAATTCTGTCCTTCACAACAACATGGCTAAAACTGAAGGACATTTATGCTAAGTGAAATAAGCCAGGCACAGAAAAATGCTGTATGATTTCACATATATGTGGACTCTAAAAAGTCTGCCTCATAGAAACAGAGTATAGAATTCGTTTTTAATGCAGCCCATAGAATCTAAATACTACAGTGACTTGATATACACCATTGGCCACTTACAAAAAATAATGGGCCAGGCAAGGTGGCTCACGTCTGTAATCCCAACACTTTGGAAGGCCGAGGCAGGAGAATCACTTGAGGTCCAGAGTTCAAGACCAGTCTGGACAACATGATGAAACCCTATCTCTACTAAAAATAAAATAATAATAATAATAAATACAAAATTTAGCCAGGTGTGGTGGTCCCAGCTACTTGTTGGTGCACGCTTGTAATCCCAGCTGAGGTGGGAGGATTGCTTGAAGCTGGGAGGCAAAGGTTGCAGTGAGTCGAGATTGCACCACTGCACTCCAGCCTGGGTGACAGAGAGATACTCTGTCTAAAAAAAAAAAAAGTCATGAAAAACATTTCCCTTTAGCAACCATCAATTTTACATCTCCCCTTATCCTCCTTGAACTTGTATTTGCATTCTACTTCTCCTAAGGATTGAATGCTAATATATCTTTTATCCTTGATTGATTTTACTGATTACACTCCCACAGTTCTCTGCTACAAAAATATTTTATTAATAAAAATTATTGTGATTATATATGTATATATTAATTCCTCCTACTATATATTGAGTCATTATAACAACTATAATTAATAAACAGTTGAACACAATTACACACATATGAAGAACTTCAGAAATTATTTAACATATAATGTGTAATTTTATTTGAAATTTATCTAGATAAATTTCTTTACCGAAATAAATTTTCTTCTCAATGTGTTTAGGTATCTGTGGAAGAAGAGTGCTTATTGCAAAAATGAGACAGGGCTCAAAACTAATTTTACATGTTTTGTTTGTACACAGAAACATTATTCATATGGGCAAGTACCTCAGAATGAACAGAATGTTCTAACTGTATGTCAATCAATTTTTTAAAGCCCTTCTGAAGTATAAATTCCCCAAAACAGAAAGATAAAACACTGCTATGTTATCAAAAATTATTCTTAATTATCTATCAGCAAGCAACTGAATTATGTCCTTCTTCAATATTGTTAACAGTAAAAATTTAGAAACTGTATTACTTGCAAAAAGATATGTTTAAAAAACATAGTCATAACAATAACTCATTTTCTAAATTTTGAAGAGACGTAAAAAAAGACTTTTTAAAACTTATAAAATGACTTGATAATAACACTGTCACTGAGAGGCACTTTATTTCATTCAACCTGATATAGTCAGAAGGAATTAAAAATTTTTGAATTGGTAAATTAAAAACACTTCTTCCAAGAAAATATTTTTGTTTTTATATTACTAAGTGCATTAAATGTATTAGCAGCAAAACTTTACAGAGACAGAGCTAGGGGTTTGAAGAAGAAAAAATAAAAGAAACATGAAGAGAAGTAGAAGAGGAACAAAAAAAAAAGAGGATAGGAGAAGGCAGGGAAGCAAGAAAGAAAAGAAGATGGGTACAGAATTGCGTTTGACAGTGAAATGTTACCTTTAATATGTCTTAACAGTGCTTTATTTATTTTGACTTCACAGTGTTCACCCCTGGAAAGGATTTATTTATTTTTATCTTGGTTTGTGGAAGGGAGACTTGAGGTTGTTAAAGAGAAACTGTCATTGTTCTTAATACCACATTCTGTATGCAAATTCAGAAAATAGCAAAGCATGCAAAATTGTGCCATTTATGATGCTACACTTGGATTTCAGCAGGTACATGTACAGGGAAACATTTGACAGGTTTCTGGTGCCTTGATTAAAACATATTTCCAAGATATGGATATTTTAAATTGCTTCTGTGTTTAGTGTCCCTAGGAAGAGTGAGACGTATGCCTTTGTTTTGTAATACGGAAGAAGTGCTCTCATTAATAGCATGGCCGGGGAGGTAGGAAGGGAGAACTACTTGATTTCTAAACAGAAGATGCATTTTCAGGCACATCCATTTCTTAGAAGAGGCGCATGGACTTGAGATAGAAATTAATTATCTTGTCCATACCCATATGTCCCTTGGTAATACAGTATACCTCTTCCCAAGTACACCAAATATAGTATACTCTTTGGATCACATGTACCCCAGTTCACATCTGTCAGTTTTCAGGGTTCAAAGCAAGTGACACTTCTTTTTTTTTTTTTGACACGGAGTCTTGCTCTGTGCCCCAGGCTGGAGTGCAGTGGCGCGATCTCGGCTCACTGCAAGCTCCGCTCCCCCGGGTTCACGCCATTCTCCTGCCTCAGCCTCCCGAGTAGCTGGGACTACAGGCGCCCGCCACCTCGCCCGGCTAATTTTCTTGTATTTTTAGTAGAGACGGGGTTTCACCGTGTTAGCCAGGATGGTCTCGATCTCCTGACCTCATGATCCGCCCGTCTCGGCCTCCCAAAGTGCTGGGATTACAGGCTTGAGCCACCGCGCCCGGCCAACAAGTGACACTTCTATAGGTGTTTGCTGCTACACTCTAAATGGCTTTCTTCCTCCACATATATATCCCATCAGACCCAATGATACTTGAAATTTCTCCAGTAGCCTAGAATACAGTAGGGAGCCCATAGCATGTATGATAGAGAAAATGGAAGAGATTCTCCCTAAAATTTTGCATCAAGGTCATACTCTTAAGCGAGTAATTTTTCTCCTTCAATACATCCAGCATGTTGTTCATCTTTACTCTTTTTTTTTTTTTTTTTTTTTTTTTTCTTTTTCTTTGAGACGGAGTTTCGCTCTGTCGCCCAGGCTGGAGTGCAGTTGCCGGATCTCGGCTCACTGCAAGCTCCGCCTCCCGGATTCACGCCATTCTCCTGCCTCAGCCTCCCAAGTAGCTGGGACTACAGGTGCCCGCCACCTCGCCCGGCTAGTTTTTTGTATTTTTTAGTAGAGACGGGGTTTCACCGTATTAGCCAGGATGGTCTCAATCTCCTGACCTCGTGATCCACCTGTCTCGGCCTCCCAAAGTGCTGGGATTACAGGCTTGCGCCACCGCGCCCGGCCTCATCTTTACTCTTAACTTCCTAGCTCAAGCCTCTTTCACTACTCATCTGGACTTGACAAAACCTCCTAATGTGTCCTGCGTTCACTCTGTCTTCCTAAGGGCTCTTCTCAGACAGTAACATATTTTTTCAAAAACTCGATCAGGTCATACCAGTTCCTTACTTATAACCATCTAATGGTTCTTCATTTTACTTAAAATAAATGTAAACCTCATATTAAGGCTTCCAGCTTCCTAAGTGACCTGGTTTCTGCCAACCACTCCAGTCTAATTTCAGTTTTTCACTCTAGTCATTCTACCTACATGAGCTGCTTTCTGTTCTTCAAATAACTCAGATCCATTCCAGCTTTAGAGCACTTGCTGTATTACATGCCTAGATGATTCAATTTAAATATTTCCTTCTAATTCCCTACCTTTCATTTTCTGTTTCCCAGCCCAAATTTATTTTTCTTTATATGTTAAAGGGTGATATGATACATGTGTGCGTATCTATGTAGGTGTATGTATATTTGAGAAATTTGAGAAACTAATGAATAAATGTGTTGACTTCTGCATAGTATGTCTTCCACTATATTTAATATAAAAGATATTTGACATAGTTTAAATCTTTATTTCCTAGTACTCAGAACATTGCCTGCACAATTAAAGGAATCAATAAATGGGGATAATAATCATAATAGCTAAAATGTATTTAAGGCAAGGTACGATTCTAAATGAACTGTCTGATTTAATCCACACAACCTTTAAAATAGGTCCAGTTAGTATGCCCAGTAATGAGGAAATAGAGGCATAGCATGAGTAAATGTCAAAGCAGAAATTTGAACTCAGGGCTATTTTTTTTTTTTGTATAGCCAAGACTTCAACCAGTTTCTAATGTAAGAAAGATTAAATATTGGTTGTTGCAGCAGGTGTACATTCCTCTGTTGTCCTGTTTGGATTCTAATCATTGACTACAGACTAAGGTTTGATATTATAAAAGTATAGTGTCAGTATCATTCGTGATCTAGCTAGATTTCCGATAATATTCTCCCAAGTTCGAGGCATCTGCATCTTTTTAACTTCAGATTGGAGAATGCAGCTTTTGTGTAAGCCAAGAACAAAAATTTCTAATATGTCTTCTTATCTGTATCTTAAAAGCCACCCATGGCAAAACAGGGTCTGCAAAGCAGATTTCACACATTACCAGCAAGAAATCTGGCAAGGCACGGCCTAACTGCAACCATTGCAAATAGGGCAGAAAATACCAGGGGGCAAGACTGGTTAATATTGCCATTTTTAGTGTAGTATCCACACCTCTTTCACCAATAAGATGAGGCCCTCGATCTCTCAGGAAGGGATGAATGAAGAATTTCAGAGAAGAAATAAAATACTGAATCTAACACCCTAGGTAGGATAACATGGAAAGACTATGGAAGAAAAAGGGCCTGTTACTGAAACTCTTCTAAGAATATACCTGTTGGATTGGTATGAAAAAGTGAACGTAGCCACAGAAGAAAAGTAGAATGAGGCTTGGAAGAAAGAAGTTTATGACACTTATGACTCCCAGAGAGGGAGTCACCACATGTCATGTAGAGTCACAGCACTCCTGTTGGTGAGGAGTAAGGGGACAGCCTAGGTCAACCTTTTATTGGAGCTTCCAGAGGAAGACAAGGCAGGAAAGAGTGAGCATTTTAGAAATTGATAGTTTCCATAATTCTGAGGACTCTGGACTATGGGAGTGGCCTCTTGTTGACTGGTTTCTTGCCCTAGGACAATTTAGGGCAGGAAAAATATTGGCTTGGTGCCTGCAAATTAGATAAAGAAGCAATTGAGGGAGGGTAGAGACTCTGGATTGGTTGGTTTGCAAATGAAAGCTATGCTCCTGGGCAAATTGTTATTATCTTCAGGAATGAGCTAGCCCTGGGAGAGGTAGTGTTTTTCTCCAGGTCTGTAAAGCCCCAAATGCCAGAGCATCAGGATATAGCAAATACAAAAATGTGGTTAATATAATTAGCCTGGTGATAAATGAATGTCAAATAGACAAATATAGACTCTTAAAAAAAAAAAAAAAAAAAGCAGAGCAAATAAGATAATTGCTCTTCCCTCACATGCAGCAAAAGCAGCAAATCTTTAGCTTCATTCAGGTTTTTACGATACTTACCCTTATAGGTAGATTATGTAGTTTATAAACTAAAAACAAATTACAAGCCATTATATTATCAAATATTATGTCCAAATTGCTACAAATAATTTTCGGAATTTATAGAAATTGTTAGAGAATGGAATTACTTTATGACCTGTGTATATGTTGTTTAGTTTTCACATATTTAATTTCTGTTGGTGTCTCCAGCAAGCACTGTCTGTTACATTAGGAATTTCACTGGAAGGGCCATGGTCTTCTGCCTTCAAGCACCTTTTCAACTTTTATAGAAATAAGAAGCTTCATATAAGAATCTGGATGATACAAGGGGGAAAAAAACCAATATTTTGTGAGAATTAAAACTTGCTGTATACCAAGATGGAGTCTGGGAGAGGAGGTGATTGCTCTGAACTTTGAAAAACAGGTAGTATTTAATAGGCAGGACCTCACACATGGAGGACATACGAGCACGGGGAGGGGAAGATGCAAGGTACATCACAATAGTAACATTCAGTAGGTGTTCTGGTAGTATGGGACCCAGCAGAAGAGCTATAGGAAATTTGGCTGAACGGCCATGGAGAACTGATGTGTATACTTTTAACTATCGGACTAAAGATATTCTATATTATGAAATGAATGACTTACAAGACATGTGACAAGCGCTTTCACCCAGGTCGAAAAGCAAAAACAAAACCCGGAACTGGAAAGGTGGAAATGGAGATCAACTATTACTAATAAAAATTTTTGGCTACAATTTGTTTTCAAGTAAAATTAGAGAAACTTTATAATTAAAATTGAAGTTATTTCTTCCCCTCCCCATTATCATAGGCAACCATATAATTAATCAGTGTATATCCAAGCAGTAATATTCCACAACACTTCTAGATAGATCTGTATACATTGATGCTATAAATTGTTTTCTGAAATGTATATAAATGCTACACACACACACACACACACACAGGTCAGTCCTCATTATTTGAAGTTAGATTTCTATAAGCCTCTGGTCACAATTAATATATAAACTTGTTTTATAAGTGTTTTAGTTTAAAGATACATTATGTAATATATATTGTAATTTATTAATATTGAAATCCTGGCCAATAGCACTCTAACTCATGCTGAATGGAACTTACAAATATATATATATTTTCTCTATACATGACACATCACAGCCTGCTTGTGCTTAGAAACACTAGACAGCATTTTAGCACTACACTTGTAATCATTTTAAACTGTGACATCACCAAGAAAAAGCCCAAAAATGTGAAAGATGTGACGCTAGATATTCTGTGAAAAGGATACTTCTTTACAGGAGGAGAGCTAAAACAATAAGGCAGATAATTATTTTGTTTGACCTCAGATGCTAAAAACGTGTGAGTGAGGTCAGGGGACTTAAATGTTGCTCTGCACATTTCTATGAATAACTTTGAGTATTGATTTAAGAGTTACAAATAAATTTTACCAAGTGAATTATTGAATATAAAATCCAGAAATAAGGAGGATAGTCTCTCTCTCTCTCTCTAGATATATATATAGCATATATATACACACACATATACATCTCTCTCTATATATATATAAAATATATGTATAACATATATATGATATATATAAAAAAATATTTTGAGTTTTTTTCCCCTTGTATCATCCACATTCTTATATGAAGCTTCTTATTTCTATAAAAGTTGGAAAGGTGCTTGAAGGCAGAAGACCATGGCCCTTCCAGTGAAATTCCTAATAGACAGTGCTTGCTGGAAACACCAACAGAAATTAAATATGTGAAAACAACATATACACATGTCATAAAGTAATTCCATTCTCTAATAATTTCTATAAATTCTGAAAATTATTTGTAACAATTTGAACATAATATTTATGTCTCTATACACATGTATATATCTATACATATATATGTACATATGTATAGAGAGAGACATAGATATACACACAAACACATATACATATATATGCACGCCATGTATATGCTGGTACTATAATTATAATATTTCCTTCATTTAACATTTTATTTTTGTATCTATGTGATATTCATTTTGATGGCTGTGTGGGATCTCCATTTGTGACTCAGTCAGTTTAATATTTTCCATATCAATGAAATGAGAACTTTTACAGTATCTAAAACACCCTCACATACATGTATCAGCTCTCTGTAGCCTCCATTCACTAGAATATAATAGAATTAATTTTTTCTTATTAAAACATTTTTGAGAAAGTATTAACCTTGCTGGCTAGGCCTGACTATAGATGGAAAATCCAAACCCAAACCTGTACAAATGCTTCTAAACTCCCCAACTGTAGCTAAGTTAAACTAAATATGTTAATAAATATTGCCTACAACTTTTGTTAATTAAGTCATTTAAATTAGCATGGAGTATGTGTAACTTGGATAAATACTACAGACAAAAGAAAAGTATGACGTAATGCTATTTTCATGGAATTTCTGGTCTAATATGGGTAAATGGACCTACCTTAATGTAAACCAATGAGTTCGGTGAAGCAGTACAGATTCTATGATTTGGGGGTGTAATCTGGCAAAAATGTAGAGGATAAATTAAAAATAACAAGAAAAGTAATTAAGAAATAATGGTTGAAAAGTACCGAAGTGCATTCTAGATATAATAGGGTTATTTAGACTGAAACAGCTTTATAGACTAAGGCATGGAGGTGAAAAAGAGCATGGTCCCAAAAAAGAATCTAAAATAATTCAATATGGTGGGAGCATAGTTGATGAGGCACAGCATGGTGAGTGAGGAGACTGGTTGGGTAATGGAGGGCCAGATGATTGAAAGCATTTTATACCATGATAACCCATCTGGATTTTATTCTTAGATAAAGGAGAGTTTTTGAAGTGTTTTCAAGCATGGAAATGGCTTAAAATTGGGGCCTTTGGAAGATTATGCTGGTGACAGAAAAAATAGATCGGAGGGGTGGTTAGATGAGGAGCCTGCATACCAGTTAGAAGGCTATTCCGGTAGCCTAGGCAAGAGAAAATGAGGGCCTGCCTAAAATGAGGCAATATTCTTTCCTGATGGAGATGCATTTAGCCTAATAGCATTCTCAAAGACTGAAGAGTGTCAAATTTAAGCTCTCACTAGATCACTCATTTCTTGGTTTTGTAAGTAGTCTGGGCAACTGTTTCTTCAAAATTCTATTTCTCTATTAAACGAACTCTTATTTATCTCCACAGGTGGAAACTTGACATCTCTAAGGGCCATGGCAAACACATTATCTCTAAGTTATCATTTCTTTATTGCATCATTTAAAGATTTATTTAGTCTTCATGCTTGACTGCCTTTGCCCTCTTTCTTTTATGAAGAGTAGGTACTATTTTTTAATGCCTAGTCCACATCATTCAATTTAGTTTAATTCTCCTCACCATCAAAAATCAAAAATAAAACCAACATCAAAATGAAAGAAAATGCATTTTCTCTTGAAATAGCCACCAACCAAACTCAGATGCTAGTGCCATTGATTCTCTTTCCTTTTCTTATTATGAGATGCCCAAAACTATTATCCAGTTTTTGTGGAAAAAAACATTCATTTCCCATTAAGAGGTTTTTAGATGTACACATAATTAGTAGGACTTTCTAGATAATACCAGATTGGGCTCAGATCTCAGAGAATTTGGAATTGTAACTTGTTTGAACTATTCCCAGGTCCTTACCAGAACACTTTTTTCCTTACATCACTGATCTGGTCAAGAATTCAGTCCCTGGATTAAAATCTGAAGCATATACCAGTGGGTCTTTATTTTTATATTTAACTATCTGTAAGATCCAATAATTGCATACTGGTATTACCCGTTCATATCTTCTATGTCTATCTTACAGGTTTTTAGTAAGTATTCCTTATGACTGCAGCTCTAATTATTGTCCCTTGCCAACAAGAAATTCAGTTTATTTATAAACAGATCACATGCTAATCTAATACTTCAGCATCCAAACTATGATCAGACTTTAAACCCTATAATAGCCCAATGTAAAATGCTTTAATTGAATCACAAAGAGGGAAAGCTATAATCTTATAAATCAGCCTCAGGAATTTGACATACTGAGAATGCTTTTCTGGAACTTTTTAATTGCATGACATAGCAGGCATCATAAGTCTGTAAAAAGGGATGTATTTCCTATAAGCAATCATGTTATGTAATTTAAAATGCCATGCTAGTAATACTAGTTTTTGAGCTCAGTGCATCATTCTCATTAGTCAATACAGATCTTCAGGCTTATAAAAATGTCTGTGTGAGCAAAAGGATAAATGGTTATCACACTACACTAAAGTGTCTTGGTGATAAGGTCAAACTCCCAAATTCAACAAACAAAGAAGGTGATCTTTGGAGACAAAAACCCAAGCCCACATCTGAGCTCTGCTATTTTTCTACCATGTGGCTTTGGTCATTATCTACCTTGTCCAGGCAGGATCTACCTTGTCCAGGCAGGATGTACCTCAGAAATTCCACAAGCAATTAATAAAGGTGACAATTTGGTAGAAAAGAGAAAATAGGGGAATTGAAATAATGCTGTCTTTGCATGACAAATTTGCTGTTGAAATTTATGCTACTAGTTTGTTTTGGATGCCTTGATGGAAAATGTGATGTGTTTTATAGTCAAATCATTTCCATCCCTTCATCATAGGCCTTAGTTATAAAATGTTACCAGCCAGAGTGACATTAGTTAATGTGTTCTATGCCTAACACAGACTGTGAGCTCACCACAGCTCTGTCTTTTTCTTCTTTGCCCTTCTCTTCTCTACTTATCCTCAGTCCAGGCCCCAGGTAAGGCAACCATATTGGTTTTGTCTCCCACCCAAAGACATACTCCTTTGTCAGACACCCATGTTGGAACTTGAGATAACCAGTTGCCAACAGTTCACTATGTGACTGGATTCCTTACTCTACTGATATAACTACTTAAGATTGCCAGTCCTGGCCGGGCGGGTGGCTCACGCCTGTAATCCCAGCACTTTGGGAGGCCGAGGTGGGCAGATCACGAGGTCAGGAGATTGAGACCATCCTGGCTAACACGGTGAAACCCCGTCTCTACTAAAAATACAAAAACAGCCGGGCATGGTGGTGGGCGCCTGTACTCCCAGCTACTGGGGAAGCTGAGGCAGGAGAATGGCGTGAACCCAGGAGTCGGAGCTTGCAGTGAGCCGAGATAGCGCCACTGCACTCCAGCCTGGGTGACAGAGCGAGACTCCGTCTCATTTAAAAAAAAAAAAAAAAAAAGATTGCCAGTCCTAAGCTTCGGTCTCTTAAATAAAGAATAGCACATTTTGGAAAGCCATCTTAAGTTTTTTTTCCTTGCTTCATTAGTGTTTTAATCCGTTTGGGTTGCTATAACAAAATACCATTGACTGGGTAGCTTATGAACAACAGAAATTTATTTCTCACATTTCTGGAAGCTGGGAAGTCTACAATCAAGGTGCCAATGGATTAAATGCCTAGTGAAGGCCAGTTTTCTGGTTCATAGATTATGCCTTCTTTCTGTGTTTTCACTAGGTGGAAGGGGCAAGGCATTTAGTTCCCTTGCATCACTTTTATATTAACCCTAAACTCACATCCCAGAAGGTTCTACCTCAGAATAACGTCACCTTGGGAGTTAAAATTTTAACATAGGAATGTTAGGATACAAAAACAAATGTTGACTATAGCAATTAGGAATTTGGAAAATTAGACAAAGGGTAAAAATCTCTGAGGTACTCTTATTTATTTACTTTTAAAAAAGTACCAAATCATCTAAAGCTTTATTTAATGATTGAATCATTATAAAAGTGACTTTTTAAATGCTGAACAATTATGACCAAAAGTAGATCCTAAATAGACCCCTTTTTAATATCTTGCCCCATAACTGCTCATAATGAAACAGTGACCTTAAATGCGTGGCTCATTTGTGAATGTTAACTCCAATACAACTTTCTGTCTAATGAGATTGGTCAAAACTGATTGACAGTCACTTGAAGGGATGCTAATCACAGTTTTGATGCCATTTAAAGACTCCACATGAATCAAGCTTTGTTTGGGCTCAATAACATACATTATGTATCTCTATGGATACATACACAAACACATACATGCACATTTTATATACAAAATATACAACCGTAAGTTTGAAGAAACTCACTTCACCACCTCTGAATAGAGTTAATGTGTTTCTCATTTTCTTCTAAGACACATTTAATCCCTTCTTCTCATAGAGATCTTTTTTTCTGGAAACAGCATCTCACTATGTTGAGCAGGCTGGCTGACCTTGATCTCAAGTCATCCCCCTTAGCCTCCTGAGTAGCTGGGACTATAGGCAAGCACCACTACACCCAGCTATTCTCCTAGAGATGTTATTGTCCTACCTTATGCCTAGTTCCAATGTCACCACCCCTTGAATCATCTACTCTGTTAATATTACCGTTTTTTCACACCAGGCAGAATTTTTCTGTCTTTTCTATGTACTCCTACAGAAATCAGTAATTACAGTATAGTACTTATCACATAATTTTATAATTGGTTACAGATCCTTCTTCCCCGGGGTTATGTTCCCTTTAAAAGGATTATTCATTCACTATGAAACCATTTAGTACATTCTAGGAGTGAAGCCTTCTAAAAGGCACTGTTCCCTGACTTCAAGGACCTGATCCTCATGGAAGAGAAATGTTAATCAAATTATCAGACAACTCATAATAAAAGTACAACTCTAATTAGTGCCACTGCCATAAAAGATAGATTTTCTATGAACGCACAGAAAAAGATAAATTGGACCTGAAGGGATGAGAAAAGGGTTCCCTGAATAACAGACAATTGAGTTGGATGTTTGAAGAATGAGTGGGCTAAGAGGGAGGAGGCTCCCTCTTAAATAGGCTAAGAGGGAAGAGAGGCATAGACCTATTCCATCTAATTTAACTGTTTTTCAATGATAAAATGTTTTCAATGATAAAAATTTCATGCACATATACATACACACATGTGTATGTACATACATATACGGGGCTATGTGTGATCAGACTGCTTCAATTGTTTTGACATACAGAGTGTGCAGCAGACACATAATGCCGTTGACCCTTTCTGTGCTTGCCTGACTCTGTAGTAAATAGTCCCTATTCATCCTGGCTGCTTTCCATTTCAAGCACTCCTGTTTCTTTACTTTTAATCCCAAGGGTTTTCTCTAGCTCCCTGGGAGTTTGCTATACCACAGCAAAGCAGCCCAGAAAATGTTGGGCTGAATGCCGCCCCCAGAGGCAACCATCATCAAATGAGTGACAGGACTTGGCAGATAAATAGCATATGTCTTTAGCCATTCATGAGACAATTCTGAGATGTGTTTTAACCAGTTCCTCAGAGGGTTCCCCATGGGATTGAGGCTACCATGGCAACCTGCTTATTACAGCACTACTTACTGTATTCTCTCCCTTTCTGGCCCTACTGTCCTCCCTTCTTCACTTCTGCTTCAGCAGACCATCTTGCAGATTAATGACCTGTGCACAAGTCCTTGTTAGGGTGTGATATTGGGAGACAAGAAAAACTCAAACTAAGAATGTAAAGTGACTGTCAATCAAGGCAATGGACAAATTCTAATGTCTATCACATATACTGTGAAATGCTTCTTTAAATGCCCTGAACTTTGACATAGTCACAAGTGATAGTAATCATTGATTACCCTTTGCATGAGGGCTTATTTCCATTGTGATGATAATCTAGAAAATTGCCAGTTTCTTCACATTTCAGCCAGTGTTCTGTCTCTGTCTTCTGGTCAACTCCGAGAAGTCAGAGATCTGGTTGCTTCCTTAATATGTGTGGCCTGTGGTCTCTTTAACATGGGCCAGATAGAGTCTGAGTAGGAAGGGTGAGACTCGGTTAAGAGTAGGTTGTAGGACATGGACAGTTCTCAGAAGGGAGCTTTATTTTCTCTGAACTATTTTTTGTGTGCGTGTGTGTCATTTTACTATGAGATTTACTGCAGGTGACTCTGTTCCCTTGGACTGTATTCTAGCAGTGGCAAAAGGGACTACTCTGTAATATTCTAAGACTATTCTCTGGGATATGAGGGACAGGAAGGACAAAAGTCCTGATATAACACAATTCCTCCCTGACATGCTAAGGGTATGCTCAACGTGCTTAAGGGGTATTGTCACCCTTTCTTGTGAATCCCTCTGTCTGTTGTCCAAATAGTGCACTTTGCACTTTGTGTATCTGCACCTTGGGAAAGTTATATCTGGTAAATCTTGCTAGTAAATCTTGACTTTTTATAGAATCCAATTCAACATTTGTGGAGTACCTGTTCTGTGCTGAACACTGTGAATAGGCAGTTTGTTTACCTTATTTAATTTTTGCACCCATCATGCGACAGACACATCACCATCTCATGTTACACGTGAAGAAGTGGATGTAGAACAGATAAGCGTCGTAGCCAGCAATAACAATCTAAAGAGTTAAATGTAAACCCGAGGCTCTCCCTAGCACTTCATAATTCAAAAGATTTGAAGACATATGATCTGGCGAAAAATTAATAGCGAGCATAGTTGTTATATTTTTCCCATTATGAGCTCTTAGAAAATTGTTTCTCTTCTTAATTATTCTCTTTATCTTCTGATGAATATAATAACTCTTAAAACAGCGTCTTGCACAAGGATTCTGTGGTAAAACAAATGATGTAATTTATTCTCCCATATCCTTGATGTGGAACATATCAGCATTGTATTTACTAATGTAAAAAACCTACAATTTTGGCTATCATACGCATAATGAAGCCCAATCACAAAACCCAGCTGAGGGGTAGTCACAGAAAATGAGTGCTATTCAACCATAAGATCTGAATAGCAATTCCCAGCATGCCACACTGACCTTCTCCCATAAAATTGCAAACTCGATCTTCCCCCTCCTTCCCTACCTCCAAACAGTTTCAGAAGGTTGAAAAGAGAGTAATTGTGTCTAAGTATTCTAATATACTTAGATTTATAATTATGTGCTAAATGATAGCCCCATAAAAAATAAACATCTTGTTTATGGAGATTAGTATAATGTGCTCTGTAGAATTTCATGACAATAGGACTCCTAAGACAATAATATATTATCCAGAATGGCATTGTGTTCATGTTTGCTCAGATGCTCACAGAGGATTAGCTGGAGCTCAGATTTTATACTCACTTTCTCATATTATTTAGTATTAAATAGGCAAGATCTGTGTTAAATCTAATCTTAGAGTCTCCTTTTCCTTAGTTTCATTAATGTTGGAACCTTGTGTTCAAGCTTCCTAGAAATCCATTTGTAAAGCCCTCAACTATTCTTTCATTTACGGGAACAAGCAGCAGATTGCCGAACAGAGATGAAAATTAGGGTAGCTTTTCTTGCTACTAGAAGAGCAAGCAAAGTTTACTAACTTGTCATGTTAACCCTTTCTATTACAAAGAAATGGTCTGGAAATAATTAAAAGGACTGTTTAATAAAGGTAATTTGCAAATTATAAATTTATATATGAATTAAGACAAAAATCACTAATTATCAGGCACAATTCTGCTTGGGAAATTGCATCTATTTATTTTAAGGTATAACATTTGGAAAGTAAAGGAGCTAATCCATATTTTTGTGTATTTTTGTGGAAAAGGATTTGCTAACAAAAAGAATTGGTTCCAGATGGCTAGGCATTTTTGATATGTCCTTGAAGGCTCATACCCATTGCTTTATTAGAAGCACATGCCGGTTATTAGCATCTCAATTTTAAATTAATGGCTAAAGTAGATTCACGAGTGAGAAAGTCTAGTGACAGAAGTGGCATTGCTTTAAATGTCAATGAAATGTCTAACACTAATAGGATATTTAGTTAATTCCAAATTCACTGGACAACCCAAAACCTTATGTACTCACAAATTTCAATCTTAATGTCAGATATTCAAAGTATCTCAGCACAGCTGAAGTTTCCATGACCCTTTAGGAATTTTAGTTTTATAAACAACATGCTAATACAGCGCTGTGGATAAAATGTTCAGTTCTCCAGTAGGAATCTGGGCCTAATCTCATCTCTTCATTTACTGGTGATGAAGCCTACACTGAGTCACTTTCTTTTTCAGTTTTTTAATCTATGAAATAGTAATAGGTACAGTACATATTCCATGGGGTTGCCAAAGGAATAAAATGAGATAATGGAAAAAATCACTTTATGTAATACAGCTCTCTGTTTATAATTCTATTTTTAAGAAGTGGTTATTCCTATATTACCCTGAGGCAAAGTGGGGGCAGAGATTATGAGGACTGATTCTTTCTCTAAGGCTGTCAAAATTCCATATGTTTGTCAATAACAGCGCACTTAATATAGAGAAATACTCCAAAGTCATAATGGTAAAATACTAAAACAGAAGCAACTTTTTTTGGCTGACTCAAACATGTAATGATTCGATGATGTAAGTGAAATTTCTATATATTTACTTAAAATACAAGCTTTACCAATTTTCCTTACAAAATTATATTTCAATACATTAAACATAAAGGACATATATGTCAATTTTTAAATGTTTGTTTCTTTTATTCCCACACTCATCTTCAGTATCATTGCCATTTTGTACCATTCATGTTACACTTTGAGTCATCTGACAGGTCTCTAGAGCATGTTTTCTTCTATTTTACGTATGTAATTTGAGATATCCATGTATATGTCCATTGGAAAATTTTTCCTAAGCCATAAGAATGCATTTAGATTTTATTAGAAATTTTTGGTTTTCATTTGTCCTGTAGGTTTATGTTTACAATCACCGCAATATAACCATTTGCTACATTTCTTTTAAAACAGTCTTTTTAAAGTCTATTTTAAAGTCTTCAGTAAAGTAGTTTGGAGAACTGGTTTAGTCAAGAGAGACAAAGACTTCACAGAGGAGGTCAGGTATAAATTGAGCCCCAAATCGTGTGAGTGTTTAGTGAAAGATGGTGGCAGTAGTTTCCATGGTACATTAATGACAAGGAGAGCAGCCAAGGGCTACTGCGCTAACCCAGTAATAAATTGTAGGCAGCAGGTAACTAAGTGGAATAGTCAAATCAAGCAGTCACATCAACGATGAAGCACAAAGATTTCATCGAAGAGAAAGAATATGGGTCGATTAAATATGAGAGTCGAAGTAGAGGTCATAACAGGTACTCAAATATTGTTTGTAAAATGAATGAGGAAATGATCAAAAATAAGTGCACAGTTTCAAGTCAGAAATGGCATAGTTGGCAAAAGAAGCTTTTTCAGTGCTCAGGAAGGTGGGACTTACAGTGAGGCATTGGAAATAAGGGATTGGATGACAGAAATAAGTGAAGAAAGCTGCTGCTCATGAAGATTTAGATATGGAAATGGAAATCATCCATGGAAAGGAGCAGGTGCAAAAAAATGTAGCATGGCTGAGATTAAAAGCAGTATATGTAATGTATGGCTTGGGTGTTGCTTTTTACTCTCTTTATGCCTGAGTGGTTGTGTTACACTTACAGAAAACAACTGTAATATAGTAGAAGGGGTACTGGGCATGAAATCAAGAACTGAGTTCACATTTTTCATGTACTGTCTATTAGCTACGTGATCTTTAGCAAATTACTTAACATCCAAGATGTTTTCTTTTTAAATAAATTATTTTTAAAACATCATGTCTTTCACAGAGTGTTTGTGAGAATTAATGAAATAATCTAGGGAAAATCTACAGCAGACTGCCTACTACATAGTAAATATTCAGTGACCAGTTTTTAAATTACACTTGACAATTTTAACGACAATTGTAATGGTTCTGAAATAGCAAATAACAATTTTCAATTGTGAAAAGACAATGGCTTCTCCCAAGCAAAGTGTTAATGTTGTAACAGAGGAACAGGTCTTGTTTATTTCTGGGTTGAAGTACGTACACAGCATCTTGTATCTTAGAAGTAAAACAAGAATGGAGAACTACCTAGCTTTCCCCTGAAAGTACCTGCTTAACTGAATAACTTAAGTTTAGCCAGTGTAAGTGACAAAAGGGAAGTATCTAAAACAGGAGAAGCATTCGATCTAATATTCTTTGAGTCTTATCAGAAATTGCTATTGTGACATCTGAGTTTGTGATTTCCTCATAGTGATGTCTCCACTACTGTCCTCTGCCTGGTTAAAACACGACTCCTTCTTCCCAGCGGAAGGCACTTAATCCACATTTGCCCTCTTGTAGACTTTTCCCATGATGTTTTAGATGAAGCTAGATGAAAAGGCTCATTTTCTATTCTGATTGCTGAACTGGAATGATGTAAGCCCCTAAATAAACAAAATGTTTTCTTATATACAAAAGATACTTTGCATTGGGATATACAAGGTGCTTTAGCAATCTTGGAGATTTGTAGAGGGAAATGGATAAAGTTTGTCAACATCTGTAGTACAGCATG
This sequence comes from Macaca fascicularis, assembly GCF_037993035.2. NCBI lineage: Eukaryota > Metazoa > Chordata > Mammalia > Primates > Cercopithecidae > Macaca > Macaca fascicularis. The sequence goes on from NC_088390.1 coordinate 54,001,883, forward strand.
GATCTATGTGGATGAAGAGGCCATTACCAGAAGCAGCCGTAAAGTGTGTTGGGTCAAATATAAAGCAGAGAGAGAATAATAAATGGCCTAGGAAGAAGTGATGAGATGATTAATGATAAAGACCTGACACACATAGTCCAGAATTATATCTGTATTCTCCATACAAGGTCACTGAACAGACTTGTTTGGCAAACTAGCTAGTATACTAGTACCAAGACTTGGGTCCTGAGAGACTGTCTTGGGGATTATTGCTATTTCAAAGTCAACCTTAAGAAGCAGAGGTATTCAGTAAGATTTGCACACACCAAAGCCAGTGCTCCTGCAGGTCTACTTAGAGGGAGAATGAAGAAAAGAAAGTGGGAAAGAAAGAAGGTGGGCTATAGATGAGAACTCCCTGGGTGCCTGCTTTCAACTGAGGGAAATTAAAGTAGTAAAGCTGGTCCCCTTGGCTGCAGAGCTTAGGATTTTCCATAACAGTAAAGTGGGTTCCTGGAGTAGAGTCAGGATCTGCTTTGGTGTCTGCTAAAATACATTTTACTGAGCCCCATCCAGGCCTATGAATCGATATTTAAAGAGGCTCTGCTGGTTAATCTTAGGCACACTGAAGTTTTGGAACTCTTATTCTATAGCTGCAGGTAATGAAAATGTCCTGAGAGATAACTGGCCTGATGTGTATTGAATCTCTTCTAGTTTACTGAAGAAGGAGCAGAGTTGGCATTCTCATTAGAACCCAACTGAGAGTTTGGCTCTCCAAAGCATCGTCCTGGGTGCTGTGTTCTCTGGAAAGGCATAGACTAACTAGGATATCTGATTTCTTGCCTTCTTCTATAAAATAAAAGAAAAAAATATTTGTATTTTTTCTCATTCTGATCCAACAGAAAAAGAACTTTTATTTTCCCTTCGTATCATTTCTACTACATAGAAACTGAGCATCATAACTTTCTCAGGTTAGCCTGGCCTTCGTCATTTATTCACACCTGGGAGGCATTGGTATACACTATTCAACAGCTGGCCTTGGGATATATCCACACTTACTCCCAGCGATCAAAGCCTTGTTTGTTCAGCATCTTTATAATCTCTGTTTTCATTCAGACAGGCATGAGACTCTTCTCTACCTGCCATTTAGTAATAGTAGCCAGGCTGAGTGACAAACACTCCAGTCCCTAACCCTTCTTATTTTGACAAGCTTTTCATAAGAGTTCACCTTTGCTTCACACCTTTGCAAAAAGGTGAATACGTGTTGACATACACATTCTTTTTGGACATCTCTCTAACAGCTGTCAGGATGAACTTGTATTTTCTGCTTGTCTTACACAGTCTGTCACAAAGCCCAGGAGAGTCTTTGCTTTCCGGATGTAATGCAGTCCCCACACTTGGAGTTTTTCTATTTCTTTCAGGTACTGATAACCTGGTTACTAAAAATGCTTCTGCATTGATTCGAATTGAGCATTAACATGAAAAGGTTCTAAGATTCCTTTACTGTTTAAAGGGATGTACAGTAAAATCAGAATGAACCACTCAAATATTTCATGCTGTTTCTGGTTTTGGAATATATGCTAATCAATTATTCATTATTCCATTTTGTTATGTGATCTGTACATGCTTATAGGATAGTCTATCCAGACTCCTGTTACTGAGTTCTTTTCTAGCAAGATGTAGCAGAAGAACTTGAAATAATTTATGGGATAGGTCAATATGTATTGTTCTTAGTATCAGAAGATTCCTGAAATGACACTCTATGGCTAACAGGGATTTATAAGCCTCTAAGTATTAACCTAGAATTAACTTTGGTGAATACACCCTAAGAATAAAAACTACATTGCTTATAAGAATTTGATATTCTTGGTCAGGTGCTGTGGCTCACGCCTGTAATCCCAGCACTTTGGGAGGCCAAGGAGGGCGGATCACAAGGTCAGGAAATTGAGACCATCCTGGCTAACATAGTGAAACTCCGTCTCTACTAAAAATACAAAAAATTAGCCAGGTGTGATGGTGGGCACCTGTAATCCCAGCTAATCGGGAGGCTGAGGCAGGAGAATGGTATGAATCCGGGAGGCAGAGGTTGCAGTGAGCTGAGATCGGGCCACTGCACTCCAGCCTGGGTGACAGAGCGAGACTCCGTCGCAAAAAAAAAAAAAAGAAAAAAGAAAAAAAGGATTTGATATTCTTATTTGAACCAAAAATTATTTACATGGAAAAGAGAAATGGTGAGAAGAGGCAAAGAGAAGAATAAGAAAATATAAAAAAAGCATAGAAAGGAAAGAACTATCAGAGATGAAAGAACATTCATTATTGAAAGACATAAGGGTTTTAATCCTCACTGAGCTGTCTACCACTTGTGTAACACTGAGTGAACACATCAACAGCTTTGGTGAGGATGTCACTGCAAAAGTCTAACAGAACAAAAACATAGGTGATAATTCCTATTGCACCAAAGTTGTTGGTGACAAAAGCAGAAATGACTTCAGCTAAATTAAAAGTTTATTGGTAAGATATCAGGGAACTCCTAGAAGTTTTAGGAAGGTGGGAAGTAAAATGGGCAGGAACCGAAAGAAGCCGTGTGCAACCGCAGTCTGACCTCACTGTTTTGTGGAGCAGTGGATGGTTATTGCAGAGTCTCTGCCACAGCAACTGCAAACGGTCCCTACACCTTTGAGTAACTCCCTCAAGATTCAGTTTTGTAGGCAGACGGACAAGCCTAAGTACCCTGGCTGTCCCTTACTTAGTTTCTAAGGGACAAAAGACAGGTCTATCTGATGCCCCATTCCCCAGCCTTTGATAGAGAGAGGTGAATCCTAGCTCCCTCTTATCTTGAGTCTCCCAAACTAAGAGACATGTTCAGATGCTGGACAGACTGCTACCACACATCTCCCTCACAGCACATCACAGATTAAAGGAAGTCGTATTAAAAGAAGTGCTTTGGTAAAAGTACCTGACACTTAGCATGTATTCAATGAACATAATCTGTATGGTTCTTTTTCCTTGTATTCCATTCAGATTTTTACATATAGAATGGGGATTGTTATTTGCATGTTAATTATAAGAAAATTGAGATATATGTAGAGTTTTTGACCTAGGACCTATGCCACATGGCAAATTGATGCTGGACCTAGGAAAGACCTGCTGCTGAGAAGTACTTAGACCTTCTTACATCAGGGAGAGGGAGAAAAAAAATAAATGAAAACTTTCATGTGATTCTCCCATTTGAGGACAGAAGGGAAGGAATGGCCTGCCCCCGCCCCCACCATTCAATTGGAATTCAGATTGAATTATTTAGTTTCAACTTTTACCCCTCAATGCTTATTCAGTGGAGTCCCAGACTTCTTTTAATAAGTAGTATAGCAGGATAGCAGGAAGAGAGGGTTAAAATTCAGTTGTAATGCCACTGACTGCTGAGTGAGTCCCAGGGTTGGTTCATAGGTGTACTTGCAAAATCTCCAAATTCCACCTATTTCCTAGATTATCTTAGGTGTTTGGAGTTAGATGATAAATCTCACCTCAATCTACCATTGTTGAAGAATAATTTATTCTTTACTGGCATTTAAAATGTCCAATTATCTTAATGGCAAAATGTGGAAGTAAGAAAGAGAAAGGAGGAATTACTTACATAACAGCCATTTATTCCCTACCAAGGTTTTATTGTACAGACATACATAAATATCAGTTCATTTTAGTGTAATGATGCCTTAAATTAATATGTTAAATTATTATGTCCATTTCAACTATCCCAGGAACTATATATTCAAATAGTAATATATGTATTAAACCATAGTCCTTCTCTGATGGAAAGTAAAATGTATCATTCTTTTTTTTTCATAGTAATAAGCACTGAGAAGTGGTCAACATTTCATTGTATGGCATCTCTTAACTTCCACCCTGTGCTATGAGGTAACTAGATGCCCCTCCTGGTCTTTGTGTTTCCTGCTAGGCTCTAGTGTGGTTGCTGATGTCCCAAAGCTATTATTTCTTTATGTGACCAGTGTTCTAAGGGACACTGTATTCCCTTGCTAACAAATGCTTTTCCTCTCTATTGTCTGTCACAGACAGTTATCCAGTTTCCTCAGTGCCTAAAGCACATTGGGAAGAAATCTCTGCTTTCTTTAGTAATATACTCCAAGGATCCATCCTAGAAGTCCGTTTCTTATGCCCCATTATGTTATAAATCTTGATAAGCAGGTCTTCCATTTTTTATGAGTAACTATCTCTCCCTTAAGGAACCTGCATTTGCAGGCCTTAACTCAATAGACTTAAATTTCATCTACAACAGTGTTCCCAATTGTTCCCTCTCCTTCCATTTCTATCACCTCCATATATACTAAACATACTCTCAGTAATGAGGCCCTCTTACTGTCCCTTTCTTAACTGGATCCTTGATTCCTTGTGCAAATAAATATGTGGAGGGCCCTTGGAATTCCAGTGATGCACATGGCTTACACAGAAGCCACAACCCTGTTACATCCCATATCCTGTAGCCTTATAAACATCTGATAAGCCTGTCTCATTATAAGGATGTTTAGGGGGTTTTCTGGGTGTTTGTTTTGGTGACTCTCTATTACAGTTCTTTATGAAAAAACAGTTGCTTTCTCATTTAGAAGAGACCCTTGAGGCAATGTTGTTCAATAGACCTTTCCACAATGAAGATGCAAATGTTCTACATCTCTGCAGTTCAAAACAGTAGCCACTAGCAACCTGTGACCATTGAGTACTCAATGCATTCCCAGTATTGTTGAGGTGCTCACATTTTAATTGTTTAATTCTAAGTAGCGTAAGTAATTTAAATAACTACACGTGGGTAGTGTATTGTCCATCTCCATTGGACAATACAGTTGAAGAAAAGATTAAGAGCAGAAAATTCTCATCCTCAGTTCCGTTAGATATGGCTTCTGAATTTTAAAATCATATACCTACTGAAGCAACAGTGAAGGATAAGGCAAACAAACTTTAATTTAGGTAGGTCCCTAACAACATTAAATCACAAATGAAAGCAGGAAACAAAATAAATAGAAGAGAATAAGATTGCCAAAAAGACTGTCAACAACCCATAATTCAAACCACACACTGTCAATAAAACTAAAGAAGTTACTATTTGGGTTTAATGTCACTGTGCAGAACATGAGACAATTAGGAGAAACTGTTTCAAGTACTAAAATAATTTGATCTTGAAGTGTAATGGGTAGAAGTAATTGCCTTGGCTGGCAGGCATCTATCTAATGTTCTGATTTTAATGTCTTAAATACAAGGCATGCAAGCGCTAAAGCCAGTTTTAAATAAATCCATTTTTTTTTCTTCCTTTGGGTTTCAGACACATTTTGAATGGAGAGATGAAAAAGAACATGGTAGCAAAGGTATTATAGACCACCACATGACATGAACATAAAGCCAAAGTAAAACTAAAACATACATAAACTCATAAAGCAATTGCTTATCCCCATCCACAGCATTTTCAGATATTCCTCAATAAATATCATTTGTTGGAATCATTTTAAATTTAAAGCCGAGGTCACATTACTTTGAAATGTTGAAGTGGAGAGATACAAGCAATTTAAATATTGAAATCTGGGGCTCTGGTGTATGCCTGGGACACTAGCTTTGTTTTTGATAACTAAAGAAGAGCTATGCTAATTTTTCTTTTTATAAATTCTGTCATTGCCACCATAATAGCTCTGGGATGCTGTGAGAATTAGGTGCTTTTGTGCTTGAAATTCATTATGTCCTTAGTAATTTTTATGTGGCAGGGAATTATAGATATGGTACATTGTAAAGTGTTACATGGAAAAGGGGTTAGCAGTGGGAATAAAGAAAGGGAAAGATCAATCAAGCCAGGTGGCTTTGTTTGCTCTATCATTGTCCTTATTGACTTAGTTGCATTGTGTTTTAATCCCAAGGGAAAGTGAGAGCATGTAAAGGCTGTGAGCAGGGGAAGTATTATTCACAGCTATTTGTAGTTCTTCAGAGGTTAATTGATGAGAGAGACCTCAGTTCTTAGAATCCAAAATGCAAAGAAAGCAAAATATCATAATCCTTGAAGGATAATGATAGCCAACCCTTAATTTTGGAGCTAGAAATTCTGCTTAAAATATATATTTCTAAATATTATGCTTTGATTTTCTATTTAATGAAAATTTAAAACAACAGTCACATGATGTACAAAATATTAGGCAGCATGGTATAATGAACGTAATTGCTTCAGAGTTAGACGTACACGAGTTTTGACACCACTCAATAATTATTTGTTGGAAATCCTTGAAAAATTTACTTAAATTCTTTGAGTCTCAGTTTACTGTACTGTAAAACGGGACCAGACACCACTTTTACAGGCTTATTCTGAGTCTTAAAAGATAAAATATCAAAAGCACATTGCTGACCCATACTAGGCACTGAACCAAGGTTAGTTTCTTCTTTTTCTTTTTTTTTCTTTCCTCCCGCTCCCTGTTCTCTGTCCTCTAGACCCAAGCCCAGTGGAGATCAAGTTATTTGAGAGAAATGCATAATTTGTTATTCTAGTCAGGGCTGTTGCTCTAAAGTGTTGCCTTCTTGCCTAGCTTGGTGAATCAAGCTACAGCAACTAAAAAGAAAGCTGAAGGTCTCATTAATCAATTTCTTCTTAAAGCAAGAAGCTAGGAGCAGTCCTAAGCAGCCAGCCATACTAGCTTTCTCCTTCAGCTCATGGAACCAAGACTGAAAGGCAAAGTAAATTGTGCTGACAGCCTCCAAAAGCACTTATACCAGGCTTCCCAAACTCTAGATATTCAAAGAGCAACTCATCAAACATTTAAAAAATTATTTTTTATTTGACAATAATTGTATATATTTATAGGTATATAGTGATGTTTGGGTACAAATAATGTATAGCTATCAGATCAATTATTATCCATCGTCTCAAACATTTATCATTTCTTTGTATTGGGAACATTCAATATCCTCCTAGCTATCTAAAACTATACATTAACATATCAATATTACTGTTAACCATAGTTATCCTACAGTAGAATTGAACACTAGAATTTATTCCTCCTATCTAGCTGTAATTTTGTATCCATTAATAAGTTTCTCCCTATCCTTCCCTTCCCTATATAATTCTCAGGTTATAGTATCCTCTGTTCTACTTTTTAAAATTTATCATGTGAGTGAGAACATGCAGTATTAAACTTTCTCTTCTTAGCTTTTTAGTTTGATATAATCCCATCCATATGTTTTAACTTTGTTGCCTGTGCTTTTCAGGTTTTATTCATAACATCTTTTCCCAAACTAATGCCTGACATGTCTGCTCTATGTTTTTCTTCAGTGATTTTTATCATTTTGGGTCTCACATTTAGGACTTTGATCCATTTTGATGTGATTTTTGTATAGAATGAAAGGTGGAAGTCTAGTTTCATTCTTCTGCATATGGATATCATATCCACCTTTCCCTGTGCCATTTATTAAAGAGACTGTCCTATCCCCAAACAGTGTTCTTGGCTGTAGATATATGGAGATTAATTTCTGAGTTCTCTATTCTGTTCCATTGTTCTGTGTCTGTTTTCAGGCTAGTCTATACTGTGTTGTTTACTATAGTTTGGTAGCATATCTCAAGGCCTAGTAGTATGCTATCTCTAGTTTTTGTTTTTGTTTTTGTTTTCTTTTTTGCTCAGCATTGCTTTGTCTATTTACTGTCATTTATGATTCTACAATAATTTTAGATTTTTTAATGAAGATTGTTAATGGTATTTTGATAGAAATTGCATTGAATCCATATATTGCTTTAGGTAGTATTGCCACTTTAAAAATATTATTAATAATTCTTTTGAATCATGAGCATGATCTTATGTCTGTTCATTTGTTTATGTTTTCTTGAACTTCTTTCATCAGTGTTTTATAGTTGTCCTGGTAGAGGTCTTTCATCTCTTTGTTTAAATTTATTCCTAGGTTTTTTTTTTTTTTTTTTTTTGTAGCTATTGTAAGAGATTGCTTTACTGATTTCTTTCTTGATTAATTACTGTTATACAGAAATGCTTCCGACTGTTGTATATTAATTTTGTATCCTGCAACTTTACTGAGTTTATCAATTCAAATAGTTTTATAGCATCTTTAAGTGTGTATATATATATATATATATATATATAAAATTATGTCATCTGCAAACAGGGACAGTTTGGCTTGCTTCTTTCTAATTTGGATGCCTTTTCTTTCTTTCTCTTGCCTAGTTGTTCAGGCTAGGACTTTCTATACTGTGTTGAATAAAAGTAGTGAAAGTGGGTATCCTTGTCTTGTTCTAATTATTAGAGAAAAAGCTGAAAGCTTTTCCCCACTTTGCAAAATGTTACCTGTGGGTTTGCCATGAATGCCTTTATGATGTTTAGGTGCTTTCCTTGTATACCTAATTTATTAAGAGTTTTTATCATGAAGGTGTATTGAATTTTGTCATAATATTTTCTATGTCTGTTGAGATGATCCTATAGTTTTTGTTCTTCATTATAGCAATGTGATATATATTATTTATTAGTTTGCATAAGTTGAACCGATCCTGACATTCCTGGAATAAGTCCCACTTGATCATGGTGCATTTCCTTTTACATAAGTTGTTGCTAATATTTTGTTAAGGATTTTTGTGTCTATACTTATCAGGGATATTGGCCTGTAGTTTGTATGTGTGTTTGTTCTTGTCTGGTTTTAGTATTAAAGTTATGGTGATCTTGTAGAGTATGTTAGAAAGCATCCTCTCTGCTTCATTTTTTTGAAGCAGTTTGAGAAGAATTGTTATTAATTCTTTGAAAGTTTGGTAGAATTCAGTGGTGAAACCATCAGGTCCCTAACTTTTCTTTGTTGTAAGAGTATTTATTCATTGCTGATTCAATATTGTTACTTGTGATTGATCTGTTCTGGTTTTCTACTTCTTGGGTTCAATCTTGGTAAGTTGCATATGACCAGAAATGTACCCATTTCCTTTAGGTTTTCAAATGTATTGCTGTGTATTTCTTTATGGTAATCTCCAATAAGCTTTTGTACTTCTGTGTTAGCCATTGTAATGTCTCCTTTTTTGTTTCTGATTTGTTTGGTTCTTCTCTCTTTTTGTCTGTCTCATTTCTTTTCTTTATTTTATTTTTTGAGGCAGGGCCTGAGTGCCCAGGCTAAAATGCCGAAGTATAATCATGACTCATTGCAGCCTCAAATTCCTGGGCTCAAGCAATTCTCCTACCTCAGCCTCCCAAGTAGCTGGGATTACAGGCACATGTCACCACACCTGGCTACTAAGTGTGTGTGTGTGTGTGTGTGTGTGTGTGTGTGTGTGTGTGTGTCTGTATTTGTAGAGATTGGATTGTTTGTAGAGATTGGATTTCGCCATATTACCCAGCTGGTTTTAAACTCTTGGACTCAAGCAATCAGCACTCCTCAGCCTCCCAAAGTGTTGGGATTACAGGTGTCAGCCACTACACGTGGCCATTTTTTTTCCTTAATTGTTGTTGTTAATGGTTTGCCAACTTTGTTCATTGTTTCAAAAAATCAACTTTTTGTTTTGTTGATCTTTTGTAATTTTCTAGGCACAATTTTTTTTTAAATTTCTGCTCTGATTTTTATATTTTTTCCTTCTCCCAATTTTGGGGTTTGATTTATTCTCACCTTTCTAGGTTCTTGAGGTACATTGTTAGGTTGTTAATTGAAATCTTTCTAGTTTTTGTTGTAGCCATTCGTTGACATGAACTTGCTTCTTGACATTACTTCTTGGTGTTTTACACATTCTGGTGTGTTGTGTTTCTATTTTCATTTGTTTCATAGAATTTTTAAATTTTTATTTTTAATTTCTTCCTTTACCCATTGATTATTGAATCATGTTGTTTAATGTATTCATATACTGCTGAATGTTCATCTTGTTATTGATGTCTAATTTTATTTCATTGTGGTCAGATAAGATACTTAATAAGATTTCATTTTTTAAAAAGTTTTTTGAGACTTAATTCTGTATTCTAGCATATAGTCAATCTTGGAGAATGTTCTACGTACTGAAAGAAGGAGTGTGCATTCTGTAACTATTGGATAAAATATTCTGTCAATGTATATTAGATCCATTTGGTCTAGGTGCAATTTTAATCTGATATTTCTTTGTTGATTTTATGTTTCAGTGATCTGTCCCAATGCTATGTGGAGTGAAGACCCCAAGTAATTTTGTATTTTGATTCATCACTCTCTTTAGATCTAATAATATTTGCTTTATATAGTGGGGTGCTGTGGTGTTGGGTGCATATATATTTACAATTGTTATATTCTGTTGCTGCATTTATTATTATTATTATATGATGTCAGTTTTGTCTCTTTGTACAGCTTTTAACTTGAAGTCTGTTTTGCCTGATATAATTATAGCTTCTCATGCTTGCTTGTGGTTTTGTTTGCATGGAATATCTTTTCCCATCTCCTAAGTTTCAGTCTATGTATGTCTTTAAAGGTGAGGTGAGTTTCTTGTAGACAGCATATAGTTGCGTGGTTTTTCTTTAATCCATTCAGCAAGTCTATAGTCTTAAATGAGGAATTCATTCAATTTACATTCAAGGATATTATTAATAGGTGAAGATTTACTCCTGTCATTTTATTGTTGTTTTCTGGTTATTTTCTATATGCTTTGTTCTTTCCTTCCTTTCTTATTGCTTAGTTTATTTTTGTGGTTGGATGGTTTTCTGTAGTGATAAGCTTTGATTTCTTTCTCTTTGTCCTGTTTGTATGAGCTCTACAATTAAGTTTTATGCTTTCACATGTTTTCATTATAGTGGTTATTATCTTTTCACTTCCAGATGTAAGTTGGTTTTTTTTTTGTTTGTTTGTTTGTTTTGAGATAGAGCCTTGCTCTGTTGCCCACGCTGGAGTGATGCAATCGTGGCTTACTGCAACCTCTGCCTCCCAGGTTCAAGTGATTCTTCTGCCTTGGCCTCCTGAGTGGCTGGGACTACAGGCACGTGCCACCACACCTGGCTAATTTGTGTATTTTTAGTAGAGACGGGATTTTACCATGTTGGCCAGGCTGCTCTCAAACGCCTGACCTCAGGTGATCTCCCCGCCTCAGCCTCCCAAAGTTCTGAGATTACAGGTGTGAGCCACCACACCCATGCTGTAAGACTTTCTTGAGCATTTCTTGTAAGGCTAGCCTAGTGTGATAAATTCCCTCAATTTCTGCTTGTCTGTAAAAATTTTATTTCTCATTTCTTTCTGAAGGATAGCTTTCTGGGTATAATATTCTTGTTTAACAGCTTTTTTTTTTTTTTTTTTTTTTTTTTTTTAGTTTCAGAACTTCGAATATATAATTTCATTCTCTCCTGGCCTTTAAGGTTTCTGTTGAGAAATCTACTCTTAGTCTAATGAAGGTTCCATCATTTGTGACTTGATGCTTTTCTCTTTCTGATTTTGAAATAATTTCTTGGTCTTCGACTTTTGACAACTTGAATATAATATACCTCAGAGAGGACTTATTTGGGTTGAGTCTATTTTTAGTACTTTTAGCTTCCTGGACATGGATGTCTCTCTCTTTCTCAAGACTTGAGAAGTTTTCTGCTATTATTTTATTCAACACATTTTACTCACCATTTCCCTTCTCTTCTCCTTCTGGAATATCCATAATATGAATATTTGTTCACTTAATGGCATCACATAAATCCTGCAGGCTTTTTTCATTCTTTTAAATTCCTCTCTCTTCCTCTCTCCCTCTCTCCCCAACCTGCCCCTCTCTCAATATGTCTGCCTGTGTTATTTCAAAAGAGCTGCCTCGAAGTTCTGAAATTCTTCCTTCTGCTTGGTCTAGTTTGTTGTTGAAGCTCTCAGTTGTATTTTTTTAAATTTCATTCATTAAAATCAGATCTAGAATTTTCGTTTTGTCCTTTTAATGATATCTATCACTGTTAAATTTCTTATTTAAATCATAAATTGTTTTCCTGATTTCTTTGAATTATTTGTATCCTCTTGTATCTCACTGTGTTTTTTAAGGTTATTATTTTGAATTCTTTTCCAGGCAACTTCATATATTTCCTTATTATTGGAATCTATTACCAGAGAATTATTGTTTTTCTTTGGAGGTGATATGTTTCCTTGCTTTTTCATGGTTTATGTGTTCCTATCTTGATTTTAATGCATCTGAAGTAAAAGACACTCCTTCCAATTTTATGAAGTAGGTTTCATAGGGGAATTCTTATTTGTATGAATATGTCTTGGAGTATTTCTTTGGTGGGATGTGTTGGCCTTGATTCTAGGTAAATGCAGTAGTGTAGTCTCCATGTAGTTTCTTCACCTGTAATCCACATTAGTGGCATTTATGAGTTTCTCAGTGGCCCAGGCTGAGAGAATTTATGGTGATGATGGTGCAACTTTGCCAAAATGGAGCTCACTGGGCTGTTCTCAGGTTGGAGTACATGTGTGCACATGGCATCTTAGTTAATTTAGGGTCTGGCTTGCTAAGACTGTGACCACAGGCCTTTTACTCTGGGAGCAATGCACACACAATTGCTCAGCTGGCCTAGGAGCATGCCTACCAAGAGCAGCTTCTGGGGCTATGTCTCAGTCCCAGGAGGCAGGCACTCAGCTCCTTTGTTAGCCTGAGGTCATGCCCACCAGGAGAAAGCCTGTGAAGCTGTTTCTTAGATCTGATATGTGGGCACATAGCTGCTCAACTGGCCTGGGAAGCATGTCTGGTGAGGGTGACTCATGGGGCTATTTCATAGGTCCACGATGTGGACACAGGCTGCTTAATTGTCCTGGGTACATGTCTACCAGAAACAGCCCATGGGACTGTTTTTCAGGCTAGGACATGAATGTACAGCTGCTTGGCTGGCCTGGGGGCATGTCTGCTAGGGGTAGCCCCTAGGGTTATTTCTCAGGTTTAGTACATGTGTACAGGGTTGCTTGACTAACCCACAGGTGCTTCTACTAGAAGGAGACACACAGGGCTCTTTCTCAGGCATGTGAAGGCACAGGGCTATTTCTCTGCACAACTTCTTGTCTGGCCTGGGGTCATTTCTGCAGGCATAGCCTATGGGGCTGCTTTGTAGGCCTAGGACATGGGAGTGCTGTTGCTCAACCAGCCTGGTGGCATGTCTGCTGTGAGTGGTCTGTTTCTCAGGTCTGGAACACAAGTGCAAGGCTGCTTGACAAACTCAGGGGTGTGTCTACCAGGGGAGGCTCATAGGTCTGTTTCTAGGTTTTGGATGTGGGCTCTTGGCTGGTTCCAGGATTAGGGGTATGACCACCAGTAGCTGCCTGTGGGGCTGTTTCTCAGGCCCTTATTTCTGCACAAGGCCATTGGATAGGCTAGGGGTGTATCTGCAGGGCACAGGGATACTGCAGAGCTGTTCTCAAGTCCTGAAAATGGGTGACTAGATTCGCCCCTGGCCTAGGGGATATATCAGTTACTTAGAGGCTCAGGGAGCACTCGTGTTTGGGAGAGGGGATGCAGTAGTTTGGCCAGCTCAAGGGCAGGTTCACCCTGGTCAGGACTGGCAGACTGTTCCTCAGGCCAAAATTGCAGCAACAGGATTTGTTTCCTTTCTATGCAGGACCAGAGTTGCAGTGAATCCTGTGCTCAAACTGTGCAGCTGGGATTGTGGATTTTTTTTTTTTTTAAGATGGAGTCTCACTCTGTTGCCCAGGCTGGAGTGCAGTGGCACGATCTCGGCTCACTGCAAGCTCCACCTCCCGGGTTCACACCATTCTACTGCCTCAGCCTCTGGAGTAGCTAGGACTGATCTCGGCTCACTGCAAGCTCCACCTCCCGGGTTCACACAATTCTCCTGCCTCAGCCTCCCAAGTAGCTGGGACTACAGGTGCCCATCATCACACCCAGCTAATTTTTTGTATTTTTAGTAGAGACTGGGTTTCACCATGTTAGCCAGGATAGTCTCGATCTCCTGACGTCGTGATCCACCCTCCTCAGCCTCCTAAAGTGCTGGGATTACAGGCGTGAGCCACCGCACCCAAACTGAGATTGTGGCATTTAAGCACTTGTATAGGCTTGTCATAATGAAGATGGAATCTCTGTGCTAGAGAGGTGCAGGGGCTATTGGCTTCAAAGTAGGATACATTCCAAAGGTGACTCTGCTCTCAAGGTGGCACTGTCCTGCAGCAGCTTGGCTCACAGGCAGTGAGTTGGAGGTGGGGAGTGCACACTTTGTGCTCGTAATCCAGGGCAATGCAGCTGTATTAATGCTCAGTTTCTCTTCAAAATAGGAGACAGTGGAAGTCTCCTGTTATAAGGACTGTAGATGCTTACAGTGATAATGGGAGCTGGTGGGAATCTTCTGCTGACCTTTTCACCACAACAGGAAGTTTCTCCTGACTCCAGGTAGATCTGATCTAGGCTGAAAAGATGAAGTTGCAGAGGTCGGATACTTCCACACTGCACTACTGGACTTCTAATCACCACAGGTGTATCTCCTCTTCCCCACTGCACTCTAAGCATGCTCCTTTCAACACTCCAGTCAAATCTTAGCTGTTTATTTGTTGCCTTTGTTTTTACTTGCGGAGGACGTTGAATGCCAGGTATCTGTAGTCAGCCATCTTGCTGACATCACTGTCCCCCCATCAAGCTTTTATTAAACCTCTCAGTGCTTTTTACAAAGCATTCTCATTCCATTCCTGGAGTGGAAGCTCTCTGTCTTCCCAAAGAGAGGAAAATAATACATGCTTCACTCTCCGCCAAACATTCTGTGGAATAGCATCCTGGCTTCCTGGTGTCTTCCCTTTATCTGCGCAGTTTCACACAGCCCTTGGTCCCTTCGTAATCATGGTGATAGTGACAAGTATACCACAATCAGCATCTATTGTAAGTGATTTCAGGATACTTGGATAGGTGGTTTATATGCTTTACTTCTCAAATATATAGGACATTAGATGGATGTCTGTTTTACGTGGGAGTTAATCTGAGCCTTACAGTTTAATTTGCACTTTTATATAGTTAGTATACTGCAGAGCTGAATCTTACATCTCGATCTGAAATCCAAGTCCATGTTCTCATTCTACTGTCATTTCTAGTCTTTTCCGCCATAAAATTGGCTTCTGAAAATCAGATCCCCTAATTGATTGGGGTTGGAGTTAACAGTTAAGATAGGATGACATCCTCAGAAAAGATAAGGATACATTATGGGACAGTGGACAGAATTAGAAAAAGTAAATAATTAAAAGTCTTTTCTCTGTCAATGCAATCTTGAAAATCTCTCTCCCTCTTTTTTTTCAGAGCCATCCTGCTCTCATCTATAAATGTAGCTGATAACCTCTGTCCTACCTACTACAGAAGTTTGTTGGGAGAATCTAATAAGATGTTTTATAAAAAACTATTTAAAAAAACTATACAACCATATGCAATTGGGTGTCATTATTAAAATTAGATGTTTTACATTTTAATCCTCCCTTTCCCTGGGATGAGACATTCTGCATCCTCCACAGATTATATTGAATAGAAGTATGCCTTTTTTCTTGTTTCATTTTCAATCATAAGAAATCTATTTTGGCCGGGTGCGGTGGCTCAAGCCTGTAATCCCAGCACTTTGGGAGACCGAGACGGGTGGATCACGAGGTCAGGAGATCGAGACTATCCTGGCTAACATGGTGAAACCCCGTCTCTACTAAAAAATACAAAAAAAAAAAAAAACTAGCCGGGCGAGGTGGTGGGCGCCTGTAGTCCCAGCTACTCGGGAGGCTGAGGCCGGAGAATGGTGTGAACCTGGGAGGTGGAGCTTGCAGTGAGCTGAGATCCGGCCACTGCACTCCAGCCTAGGCCACAGAGCGAGACTCCGTCTCAAAAAAAAAAAAAGAAATCTATTTTGACCATGAAGCTAGAGGCCATTATAAAAGGACTGAAAGGACTATGGGGCTTTGTATCTTGGCAAACTTAGATTTGACAACTCCATCAGTTACTTGTACGTCACTGCTGCACGTATTTATGTAATCAGTGTCTTATTCTAGTTTGTAATGAGACTAACACTATTCCCTCTTTCATGGAATTTTTGTTAGAATTAATGTGATAACCTTGCAAAAAACCCTGCTGTGTGCTCTTAAACAATAAGGGTTATTAGCTGTTGAGCCTCACTGAGGTGACCCGGGAAAACTGTGTACTAAGCAGGAGGACAGCTTCCTTGATATTATAAAGGACCTTCCATTGTCTAAATGCATGATTTAAGGAACTATGTTGAAACTAATGCAAGTCCAGTTGCATCACATAACAGGTGGGGATTTTTTAAAAAAACGAATGCCCAGGCCCCACATGGGGATTCTGTCACTGCAAATCAGGGGTGACCCTCTGTAATATGAACTTTAAATAGGCATCTAAGGCAGTTCTTAAACCAAACTTGAGAGGTACCATGTTCTTCAATAATAAGACTGATTTTTTGACATTGATGTTTGTAGTTCTGTTTAATATGTCTCATACTGATGAAACTTTAGGGAATAATAAATAAGTTTGCCAATTAATGGCTTATAAATCACTGTAAGAAGATTTTGAACCTATAACGGAACTTATCAGTTTTCAGAATGAGTGGGAGTTAACATAAAACTTATTTTTACCTCATGGTTTCTTGAGGTCTTAGAAGCCGATTTTGTGAACAATTTCCCCTTCACCTCTTTGGTCTTGTTGGAAAAATGAAATTCTTCAAGACACAACAGATCCTTGTTACTTCTACAGTCAGCCCCTCACTTTTACATGCATGATGACTTATGAGGAACAGCGAAGGTTACTATGGAAACCATGACTCTTTTTTAGTTGATTGACAGTTTCCACTTACGTAGCTCCTTTGGTAGTGTGAGTTAAAGCAATAAAAATAGTGTAAAATAGGAATAAGGTTTTCCAAGCCTTGAAATTAAATGTGTCTCAAGTTGACATACTCAGTAAATGACAGCAAGGAAAAATTCACTTCAATTTATCCTTACTCCTGCTTTATTGCTCACCTGTTCTTTACTTTTTCTTTGCAAAGTAACAATATTTGTTGAAAGACATGGATTTGCATCTTTTCATTGTAGGCTCCTGACCACCCTCATATCCTTGAGAGTCTAAAAGATAATTGGCAAGGCACGAAGTTTCTCTCAATATTTTCTTGTGTTAACTAAAATCTTTTTATAACTCCTCAGAAAAACTTCCCCTTTGCCCAGGATCCCAGTAAGTTAGTAGGATGACAAGGGTGAATGTATTCATTTCCTAGGGCTCGTATAACAAATTATCATAAACTGGTGACTTAAAAAACCATAAATTTATTCTCTCACAGTCCTGGACACCAGAACTCTGAAAGTGACATGTTAGCCAGTTTTGTTTTGTTTTGTTTTGTTTTGTTTTGTTTTGTTTTGTTTTGTTTTCTGGGTACTATAAGGGAGAATTCATTCCATGCCTTTCTGCTAGTTTCTTGCAACTATTGGCAATCCCTGGTGCCACTGGGCTTGTAGACACAGTCCCTGCCTCAGTTGTCACATCAACTGACACGGTGTATGTTTTCTTTCCTGCCCTTCTCCTATAAAGACAATTGTCAGTGGAGCAAAGGCTCATACAAATCAAGTATGATCTCATCTAGATATTCTTAACCTAATAATATATGCAAAGACCCTTTACCCAAATAAGGCCACATTCACAGGTTACAGGTAGCCACACCATTTTGAAAGTCTACCATCTGACTCAATACAGTGAGTCATCTGGAACTTCCCAGGATGCAGGGCTTAGGAGGACACTTGATATCAATGCAGGGGGTGGTGAGCAGTAAAAGAACTGGTGGAAAAAAATAAAGTAGTACTAGGACAAAGCAGGGACTGAGAAACCAAGGAAAAAGAGGCACAAGAAATATCAGAATTATAAATGGAAGGTCTCAATAATTTCTTGACAATTAGCCAGTATTCACTTAATACTCACACACATTTTTGCCATGAACTAGAATCTAACCTAGGCATCTGTAAATGCACACATTAACACTTTCCTTTTGCTAACTTTTCATTGAGGAATAAAAACACCTTTAAAAAAGGGAATTATAAGTAAATAAACAATGAAACATCTCTTTCATGTGCATTTTCTCACCCACCTGTCCCTTCAACTCTATTTTTTTAGGAATTCAATGAGCTAACATAACAAATCATCCCATGGTGCATATGTGAGTTCTCATAAGATCAACTTGGTTTCCAATATTAAGCCTCATGTCAGATCATGTTTCATATCATAAATACAATTTAACTTTGGGCTTAGAAAATAAGGTGACTGGTAGTATGTGGCAGAAGAAATAGCACAGAGTTTGTCAGGGAAAACGAACACTCTTCCTGAAAGTGCTACCACTGGGGACTTGAATGTGCTATTTTTTATCTCTACCCCCTTAAATATAAAATAAAAAATGTTGAATTAGATTTATTGTTTTAGATCTAACCCCCTTTTAAAAGTACAGAGAAGAATGACTAATAATAGAATACTCACTTATGGAGCTAAATTAAAAATAATAACTATCCATTTATAGTTATTTCATGATATGTCAGAAACCGTTCATGTTTTTTATTTATAATAACTAATGTAATCCTCACCAAAAGTTCATGTAATCCAGATATAGAAACTGAAATACGGGGAGGTTTAGTGCTACAGGTTGTAAATATAGCCTGGGATTTGGATCTGAAAAACTTGACTCTAGAGTCTTTGGACTTCATCGGTTTGCTACGATTCTTCACATATTTTAACATATTTGCTTCAGATATTTTTGTTTTAAAAATTAAATTTGAAATTTCTGTTTCATTCTCCAGAGAAAAGTAATATCATGAATGTGGTATGTATTTCACTGGTGGACATTTGAGCTTTTTTATTACAAATGATTTTATCAACATTTTTTACACACTCCCTTCTGTATATGTACAAGGTATATTCCTAGAAATGGAATTGCAGGGCAAAGTATATTTACATCTTCATATTTATTAAATATTGCCAAACAATTTTCCAAATGTTAATAAACATTTATTCTACCAAAATCAAGGTATAAATGTCACTGTTTTATATCCTTAGCAATATTGAATATTACTTAATTTTTAAAATGCGTTTTATGTTTGCACATCCCTAATTATTGGTGACACTGAATACTTTTTCATAAGTTGATTGGCTATATCTCTTTTTATTTCTATGAGTTGTCCTTTCACAGTCTTCCTCTATTTTTCTTTGTAATCGTTTTCCTTTTCTTAAATATTTGTAAATGTAATTGATAGCTTGTTGGTTTTATGTTTTGCAAACATCTCTTAACAATCTGTTTTTTGACTTTTAATTTTGTTTATTCTCATTCTTAATAGTAGTTTTATTTTTGTTGTGATCAAATTTTATAAGGCTTTTCTTTATGCTGATTTTTGTGTTTTCTTTTTACATTTCTTTTATGCCTGAAGATACTAACCATATTCCTACATATCTCTAATTTTTGTTTCCCACATTTAAATGCATACATCTTCTGAGGTTTATTTTTTATATAGCGTGTTACAGGGAGATTTAAGGCCAGGTGTACCAACAGTACTACTTATTGAGTAACCTTCAGTCTCTAAATTAAATTCAAATACCTCCTGCACTCTCAAAAAGTTCTCATATATGCTCTAATCTGTTTCTGAAACTCCTATTCTGTCATCCTGATCTATTTACTTATTCCTATGCCAAGACCACGTTGTATATTAATTAGTAAAGCTTCATATATTTTCTTTCTCTATGGTGAGACCAGCCCTCCTCCTCATTTCCTTCTTCAGAATTACTTCAAATACTATTTTAACGTTGTTCTTCCATAAGTATTTAAAAATTAGTCTTATATTTAATGAATAATTTTCTTCAAATTTTGCTGCAACTAGAATTAAACGTATGCATTAATTGAGAGACAGCATCTATATATTTGCAATTGATGTATCAATCCATTACCTAAGGTTATCTCACCTTGCAATCAGGTTTTATTTCAGTTAAATAAAACACAGTTTTATTATTCTATACATTATATTTATGCTATTATAGTTATTTGGGGATCATAAGCCATTAAAGTATTTGCTGCTTTTAATCTTTAGCATCCAAGGTTATTCTGGGCAGTGATATCTAGCTGACAGATGGAAGAAGAGACCAAGTAATGAGTGAAAGGATTTTATAGACTAGATTCAGGAGTGGTGCACATTTGGCAGAACCCGACCACATGGCCTCACATAACTGCAATTAATGCTGGGAAATTTGATCCACCTGGGTGCTCAGAAAGAAAATCATGGGTTTGGTAGGCACAATTTTTGCTTAGCCGCTTTAGGGAAGTTCCCTTCAATCCCTATTTAACTAAGAATTATATTCGTCAATATTTCAAATGCTTTTATCTTAGCCTATTGACATAATGTTGTTCATTTTCTCTTTTCATCTATAAGGAGGTAAATTTCAACAACAGATTTTTCTCATTTTGAACCATTCTTATAACACTTATATGTGAAGTATTATTTCATCAATACATTGTTGAATTTCATTTCCTAATACTTTAAGATTTTTTTACTTTGGTTAGTGTCAATTTTTCTTCCTTGAATAGTACTTGTTTGGATTTGTTGTTAATGAGGCTTACCTCACAAAATACATCAAGGAACTCTCTTAGTCTATTTGTTGAAACAATGTAGATAAAACAATACATACTGTGAAATCAAGGTAAACCTTAACAGTTACTCACTATTTAGGTAATCTCTTATGATGGAATATTTTATTATCACTACTGATTGAATTTATTTTGTTTTTAATGATTTAGTACAAGATATTTTTACTCATTCATGTCGATTAAATTTTGTTTTTTATTTGTTAGTTTCTGTTTTATATTTCCTTCCTTTAGTCTCCTTTGAATTACCATTTCATAGATGTATATTTTTTTAGTTGAAAGCTTAATTCATCTTTATAAAATTCTTGATCTCTATATTTTAAAGACTAAAACTTCCCTATAAGTATTGCTTTTGGTGTATGCTATACTTTTTAATGACAAATTTTATTGTGTATCTTAAATTGTATACTTTTAATTATGATTTTGTTTTACCCATATGTTTTGTAAACCTAGTTTTAAAAACTGATTGTAATGTATTTTCTCTGTAATCAGAGAAAATTGGCTGTGGAATAAATTTTGGTAGTTACTTGAGGTTTTCCTTGACATCTTCATGAATGTTTTTAAATTCTATGTATGGCTGAAAAGTGTGTGTTTTTATTGGTGTATGTTTAAAACTCAATTACTATTTTATGTGATATTAATTTCCCAAAAGCAGCTATTATTATTGTAGTATTAGTGTGACATATTTTTCTATGTGAATTTGTTCTGGATATGGTTCTTACAAGTACACATTGATGAATTTTTTTATTCTTCTATTGGAAATAATAAGTATTTGTCTCTAGAATAAATATGTTAATATATTAACAACAGTTCTAATGAAGTTAGGTTGTTTGGCTTTCTTACATCATTTGTTTGTTGTTTCTCAAAGGTTTTCCTAGTTCATTTTATTTTTCTTCATTCTGCAGCATTCAGAAAGTTTATATACTTGCCCTATCTCCTTTTACTCCTTAGTGTTTTAGAAAATATTCATTCTTCTTTGATTTATTAATGATTACACTTAACATTTTAATATTATCAACCATAAATATTCTTAAGTGTGAAACTAAATATCTTGTAATCTTCCTCCCTAAACAAAATAAAACAAAATTAGTATTCATATTCAATATTCCTCTCTCCTTTCTTCATATGATCAAAACTTTTAATTCTAAGCTTTTGCAACTTTGAAAAAATTAGTTATTTAAAAGCTATTTTTAATTAAATTCATCAACATGTTTCATCAGTTTGTTTATTATCCATTTTTTCTTCCCACTCCACTTCTTGTTCCTTTGCTCATGCTTCTCCTGCTAAAATTTGATTGTGTTTTCATAAAGTTTTAGACTGACAAAATCCTCAAAAATTATTTTTATTTTGCTTTCTATTTAGACATGGTATTTTATTTGAGTTAGAGTTATACCGACAGGTTTTGTACTTTTATTCTCTCTCTCTGTCTGTCTCATTAAAATTAGACAGTTTTATTCCACTGTGCCCTGATATTTATTGTTGCGGATGAGAAGTCAGCGATAGTTCTTTTTGTCATGTCTCTGTAGATAATTGGGATTGCCCTCTGATAGTTCTAAAGATTTTTCTCTTTAACGTTGATGGCTCATGACTCCATCATAATATTCTTGTGTTACATATGTCAATTTAATATTTTTTATTGTGTTATGCACTTATGTCTCTTCCATATTCATAAATACTTGGCAAAATTTTCCAAATTGTGTCAGCATTCCTGCTAGTCCTTCTAAAACTCTATTATCCAAATTTTATGATTATTTCAACCTATATTTGATTCAACATCAGAGAAATTCAAACTATTATCTGTATTTGAACTCTTCTCTAGTATTTTCTACCTCCTTATATCTCCGTGTTTACTTCTAAGAAAATAAATATCATAGTCTTTATGGTGTTTTGTCTATGTAGTCCTTAAAGGTGAAGTAAGAGACTTTTGATTGGAGAATTTAATTCATTTACATTACATTATATGAAGTTATTGATAGATAAGGACATACTATTGCCCTTTGTTAATTGTTTTCTGGTTGTTTTGTACATGTTTTCTTTCTTTCTTCTCCTTTTGCTGAATTCCTGCATGATTCGATGATTTTCTGTAGTACTCTACTCTGATTTTATACATCTTCTCTTTTGCATCTCTACTATAATTTTTAACTTCGTAGATCCCATGAAGCCTACATAAAATATTTTATAGTTATAACAGACTAAAATAGTTTAAACTGATATAACAATTTTAATTGCATACAAAAACTCTATTATCATTCCCTTCAGTGTTATATTAATTTGTTTTGATGTCATAATATACATTTTAATATTGATGTCAAAATTTACATATTTATATTGTGTATCCCTTAACAAATTATTATGGGTATAATTATTTTAAATAGCTTTGTTTTTTAAATCTTCCTACTGAAGATATGTGATTTACTCATTAGTATTACATTGTTATTCTGCAGTTGACTATATGCTTTATTTTACCAATGAGTTTTAAACTTTTTCATATATTTTTATAAATTTTCATGCTACTCATTAGTGTTACTGTCTTTCAGCTTGAAATGCCCCCTGTAGCATTTCTTGTAAGGCGGTTCTAGTGGTTATAAACTCCCTTAGCTTTTATTTATCTGGAAATTTCTGTTCTTTTTCTTTATTTCTGCTTTGCTGGGTATGCCTTTCTTGGTTGGCAGTGTTTTTGTTGTTGTTCTTTCTGTTTTATTTTGTTTTAGTACATTTAATATATCAACTCACTGTCTTGTGCTCTGCCAGGTTTCTTTTGTGGGATTCTCTAATGTCTTCTGAGAACTTCCTTGTATGTGAAAGTTAATTTTCTCTTGCCACTTTCAAAATTCTCTTTTTGTATTTGACTTTTGACAATTTAATTACAAGTTTTGGTGTAGATATTTTTGGGTTAAACCTATGTAGGATCTTTGAAACTCATAAATCTAAATGTTCATTTCCCAATTTTGAGAAGCTTTCAGCAATCATTTCCTTAAATAGACTTTCTGCCCTTTTTCCCTTTTTTCTCATCTAGTATTTCCAAAGTGATTATGTATTTCTTTTCATTGCATCATTTAAGTTCAGTAGGATTTCTTCATTATTTTTATTTTTATTTTTCTATTTGTTCTTCTGCCTGGGTAATTTTATTAGATGTGTCTTTAAGTTTCCTGATTCTTGTTTCTGTTTGATAAATTCTTCTCTTGAAGCTCTCAGTTGAACCCATTTTCTCAGGATGAATTTAATCAGGCTGCAGAAATTTGTGTAAGTAACAAAGAGCTGAATGTCAGCAGCCAAGACAATGGGGAAAATGTCTTCAGGACATGTCAGAAGCCCTTTGAGGAAATCTTCTCCCATCACAGGCCCAGAGTCCTAGGAGGGAAAAGTGGTTTCATGGGCCAGGCCCAGGGCCTGGCTCCTCTGTGCAGCTTCAGGACTTGGTACTATGTATCCCAGCCACTGCAGCTCCAGCTGTGGCTAAAAGGTGCCAAAGTACAGCTCAAGCCATTGCTTCAGAGGGTGCAGGCCCCAAGCTTTAATGGCTTCCATGTGATATTGGGTCTACAGATGCACAGAAGACAACAGTTGAGCTTTGTGAACCTCTGCCTGGATTTCAGGGATGTATGGAAATGCCTGGATGTCCAGGCAGAAGTCTGCTGCAGGGGTGGAACCCTCATGGAGAACCTCAACTAGGGCAGTGTGGAAGGGATATGTGGAATTGGAGCCGCCACACAGAGTCCCCAGTGGAGCAATTCCCCTAGTGGAATTGTGAGAAGAAGGCCACCATCCTCCAGACCCCAGAAAGGTAGATCCACCAACAGCTTGCACCCTGTGCTTGGAAAAGCCACAGGCACTCAACCCCAGCCCATGAAGGCAGCTGCAGAGCTGTACCCTGCAAAGCTACAAGGGGGGAACTGTCCAAGACCATAGGATCCCACCCCTTGCATCAGCACGCCCTGAATTTGAGACACGGAATCAAAGGAAATTATTTCAGAGCTTTAAGATTCTATGAATTCCCAGCTGGGTTTTGGACTTGCCTGTGGCCTGTAGCCCCTTAGTTTTGGCTAATTTCTCCTATTTAAAATGGGAACATTCACTCAATGTCCATACCACCATTGTATCTTGGATGCAACTAACTTATTTTTGATTTGACAGGCTCATAGGCAGAAGGAGCTTGTCTGGTATGAGATTTTGGACTTGGACTTTTGAGTTAATGCTGGAGTGAGTTAAGAATTTGGTAGACTGTTGGGAAGGCATAATTTTGTTTTGAAATGTGAGGACATGAGATTTGAGAGGGGCCAGTGATGGAATGATATGGTTTGGCTCTGTGTCCCCAACCAAATCTCATCTTGAATTGTAATCCAAATTGTAATCCCTAGGTGTTGAGGGAAGGACCTAGTGAGAGGTGATTGGATCATGGGGGCAGTTTCCCCCAAGTTGTTTTCATGATAGTGAGTGAATTTTCTTGAGATCTGATGGTTTTATAAATGTCAGTTTCCCCTTCTCTCTTTCCTGCTGCCTTGTGAATAAGGTGCCCAGTTCCCCATTGCCTTCCACCCTAATTTTAAGTTTCCTAAGGTCTCCCCAGTCATGAGAAACTGTGAGTCAATTAAACCTCTTTCTTTTATAAATTGCCCGGTCTCAAGCATTAGCAATGTGAAAATGGACTAATACAGCAACATAACAAGACCTCATTTTTACTAAAAATAAAAAGTATATATCACCCAGGCATGGTGCTACACACTTTTAATCACAGCTACTTAGGAGGCTGTGGTGGGAGAATCGCTTGAGCTCAGGGGTTTGAGGCTAGAGTGAGCCATGATTGCATCATTGTACTCCAGCCTTGGCAACAGCACAAGACCCTGTCTCAAACAAACAAACAAACAAAAATTTTAATTCCATTCATATGTTGTTGTTCTAATTTTCTTCATGTACTTCAGGTACATGAAGCATTGATGTATTATAGTTCATCAAAGTTTCTTAAGAGGATTCTTTTGCATTATTTGCCAGTACATTCAGTAGCCTTCATTTCTTTAGGGGTCATTATTGGAGCTTTGTTAGTTTTTTTGTTTGTTTGTTTGTTTGTTTGTTTTTTGTGACGGGGTCCGCTCAGTTGCCCAGGCTGGAGTGCAGTGGCGAGATCTTGGCTTACTGCAAGCTCCGCCTCCTGGGTTCACGCCATTCTCCTGCCTCAGCCTCCCAAGTAGCTGGGACTACAGGCACCTGCCACCACGCCCGGCTAATTTTTTGTGTTTTTAGTAGAGACGGAGTTTCACCGTGTTAGCCAGGATGGTCTCGATCTCCTGACCTCATGATCTGCCCGCCTCGGCCTCCCAAAGTGCTGGGATTACAGGCATGAGCCACAGCGCCCAGTCATTTTGTTAGTTTTATTTGGTAGTGTCCTCCAGTCTTCCTTTGACTGTTTTATATTTCTCTGATTTTTCATGATTCTGTACCCTTGTACCGGTGTGTGCCTTTGAGGAAGCAGTCACCTCTTCTTGTCTTTCCAGATTTGCTTCAGCAGGAATAGACCATCACCAGTTAGTTCATCCCGGGTTTTGGATGAGCCAGTTGATAGTGTTGGAATTTAGAAACTGTTAGCCTAAAATGTAGTGCTTTGACCTGCTGAACTGAAGGAGAAGTCTGATGGTCTCTATGACATTTTCTCCTCCCCTATTTTCCAATTCTTTCTCCTAAAACACAGGATGAAGTTGTTCTCTAACGCCCCCTTATCTGCCTAAAGTTCACATTCACCAAAGCAAGAAACAATTGCCTCTAGTCCTTTCCATGAGTTTTCATTAACTGAACTAATTGCACAAGAAGAAAGACTGAAGTCTGTCAACACACCTGAATAGACTTCTTATCACAAACTATTGCCTACTCTGTGGACTCACTAGACTTTGTCCCAGGTCATTGTATGTTTTGTAAGCCCATTAAATTCCCTTAAAACTCATTTACTACTCCCCTTTAAAATTATCCACATTTCTCAATTTCCCTGTCCCCCAAGAAGAAAGGTATAAACCACCTGTACTCAGTTCATTGCACATTGGGATAATCATTCTGTACATTTCCCTTGTCTACACCAATAAATTTGTATGACATTTCTCCTATTAATCTACCTTCCTTCAGTTGATTTTTCAGTGAACCTTCTAAAAGTAAATGGGAAGTTTACCTTCACTGCTACAGTAGAGGCCTAAGGTCGTCATGTCAGGTTCTCTAGTTGGGCAGGACTGCCACCTGTGCTATGAGTTCAAGTGCAACTCTTGGTTTGCTTCTGTAGTCAGCGAGACCACTGTCTGGGCTCTGTCGTCATCCAGAGTCTCTGACCCAGGCTCCCCAATGACTTCTTGTAGGGCTGAGTCTTAGGCTGTGTTGCCTGGGCAAGTGCTGGTGCTAATTGGACTCTACAGTTGGGCAGGGCTGCCTTTAGGATACACAACCACCTTTAGTCTTGTGGGGTCTTAGATTACACTCTCCAGTCAGATGGTATTGGTGGCTGGACTCCATGTTGAAGTGATACTCCCAGTCATATGGTATTGGTGACCTGTTCTTTCACTGTAAACTGTATTTAAGTGAGGTTGCAGATTAGGACCTGTGATGGGGCAGGGCCATGGGCTGTGCCCTGTGGTTGGGTGGTTAGTTTCACTCTGTTATGTTTTGGACCCAGATGCTATGCCCTGAAAATATGTAGGATCACAGGTCTGCCTCTGTGCCCAGGCTGGGTCTTAGGCTAGGCTCTCAGCCTGGGAAGAGGGGCTTTTTGGTCTTCTAGTCAGCAGGACCAAAGGCTATGATCTACAGAAATGCAAGAGCACAGCATGCCTACCTGTTTGGGCAGAGTCTCAGGCTTGTCTCCAAAGGCTAGGTGGAGTGGCTAGCTAGGAACTTTAGCCAGGTAGAACAGCCAACCATGTTTTGGGGGTTTACTAACTAGGCTTTGTGGTTGAGCTATGTCATTAGCTAGTCTCTGATTGGGCATCGCTGCTGACACAAAGATAGTACAACTGTGAACATTTGTACACTGGTTGCCATGAGCCTTACCCCACTTGTTTCTAAATGATCACAGATGGGCTAGCCCTGCTGATTTCCTGAGTACTCCCCATGAAGCAAGGCAGAGCTAGGCCTCCTGGGAAGCACCTCCAATTACCGGAGAAACTGGATATCTACCTTGGGCTCTCTTTTTTAACCACGAGTGAAACTGTAAACCCAGGGGAATTATCTCATTGGGGCGTTGTGTAAGCTTGGGGGAGTGGCAACATAGTCAGAGTATAACTGATCCCCTTATCCTTCTAATGTGTCTGTCTTTCTTTCTTTCTTTCTTTTTTTTTTTTTTTTCCAGAAAGGTGTTTCAGTGTCATCTCTGGCTTCTTGGATTTTCACAAAAGTGTTATTATCTGTAGACAATTGCTAGTTTTACTTTCTGTGAGGGGGCTTAAAGCTAGAGACATCTTGCTCACATCCCATAGAAACTTTAAAAGCATAACTACAGTATCATATAGATCACAATGACTACAAATCTTTTTTTCTAACTTAAATATGATTTTTAAACTCAATATTGTGCATACTTGGAAGTAAAACTGCTTTGAATTGAACTAAAGGCTGGAGAAACTGAATACACCCTAAGCAGCCCTGTGGTTGCTCCTGAAGCACCATTGAGGACTCCTAAAGCATCCTACAAGATAATGTCAAAAGCCATACACTGAGTTATAGACACTCATTAATTACTTCATTGATTCAAATAAATAGCTCTTTAGTGTTTCTTGTTTACCAGTTCATAAAATAAATTATCTAATTAAGGATTCATTAAGCTACATCATTTTCATTATATAATTATTTTCAACTCATCTTTTTAAAACCTAGTCTTATCCAACTACTTAGAAGTACTCTATATTGGTCATTCACACCTTACAATAAATTTAATAATACAATGCATTCTCCTTTCAGTGAAATTTTAATGCTAAACATTTTCTTTCTTGGTATCTTTTTTTGCAATTGAAAAAACTAATGCATTAACTATTAATAATAAGACGCATTGTGAAATGAGGGATGGAAGCAGACTTGATGTTTCTGAAATCACCCACCCTAATCTATCTACATGTATGTCCAGTCCATTCAATATAAATGATTTGTTGGTCTCATTGTTTGGAGAAAGGCACAAAAATTTTTTGGAATAATATAAAAACTACAGACAAGCTATATATCAATGGCTGTTTTCCGTGGATCCCTAAAGTCTACTACCATATTTCAAGAGTTTCTGTACTTTTGATACAGGTTTCATTTGATTGGCATGTTTTAAATATTTTACCTACTGTCACTAACTACTGTGGTAAAAATTAGCATATATACTTATATGGTTAACAGTTTTTAACATGTAAGAGAGTAACAAAACCTCAATTATGATGCCAAGGCACCTTGGAAAGGAGCTTTGCATAGAAGTTCTTTAACTATCTTTGTGCATGCATTAGAATTTTTTTAAGTGAAACACTGAAAAGGATGGCTGTGAATCTGTATTTTTTTTTTTTTAATTTAAGGCTTCTATATTCAGGACCAAAAAGAAAATAATACCCGCTATTTATTGTTTCTTTATTTTTAACCAGTTTATATATCATCTTATATGTATTCACCCACATTGAAAAGGCAGAAAACTAATTCTTAAATTCTTCTAAAATCCACTCTCAAATTCTTGGCTTCTGACACACTCATACTCCAGCACAGGACATAATATTGTATTAAATGATTCTCTGTCTCCATTTTATCCTTTGCTGTACTACAAGAGAAGTGAAGACTATCTCAGTACAATGGAAAAAACATATCGTACACATGGAGATTTCCAACTGCTGATTATATTTCAAAAGACTCATTTTAGCAGTCACTCACTGGCACGATGTACCTCACATTGCTTGTTTGAAAAGGAAAGTGGTTTATCTCATGCTTTTTTCACTTGGCTTTAGTACTTTCTGATAGCAGAGACAAAGATGGCTCTCTAACCAATCAGTAGTCAAAAGCCAACTAGGCACCTTGGGAAAGAATTGTTTGAAAAAAAAATGTGTAATCAAAATTCTAGTATTAGTGGTTTTAAATTCTGGCAGAACTATTTTGTTTTTTGTTGATGTTTAGGAATGGTACATTAGCAGTTGGTCAGTTCGCTGCTCACTGGCTTTTCTTAGCTCCCATAATCCCATTTCCCAACTAACTTGCTGACTCTGACTGGCACTACCTTGGATGAGGGAAGATAAGGAAGAGAAGAGAATGTTCAGTGTGTCCTTTCTTCTCTGCTAAGATATTCTAACGCTGAAAAACCACCTGCTGAGAAATGTTCCTCTGACTCACAATTTACATGTAAATTATGATAATTGACTTAGTCTTTTATGTAAGAGAGAAACAAAAACACATTATCTAGTATTTTTTCTTGTGTAAGATAAAAATGACCAAAATGGAAAGATGAATTTGGATTGCAGCATTTAAAAAAAATTCTTACCCTTTTAAAATGTCACTCTTACAAATACGATTTGTGGGACCAGTGAATTTACTGACAATAATAAAGGAAGAATTATTTCCATGATTTATCAAATGTATCCCGAGAGTATATGCGGAAAAAAAAATCTGATAAGGCATCCTCCAACCTCAACATCAACATTTTCCCATATATTGTCGTTTCTATGAAGTATTGATATTCTAATGTCCAATGCAAAATTAAAAATATTATTTCAAAGCAAAACCTTCTAATAACATAAAATACTTATACTTCAAATTGCAATTTTCAAAGAGGTTTATGTTGAATTACAACTCCAAGCCTCAATGGCCCATTCAGTTTTGTTGCAACAGAGAACTTGTGGGCCCAGCCGTCTGTAACATGAAGTTCTTCCTTGTCAACTCTATTTTATGCAGTATATCTGCTGATATACTTGGCTTTAAAACTAAACAAATCCTGCTGTGCATTAGAAAGATATCTTCATACCATGCTGCACTGTATAATGCTAGCTCTATTGTCTGTTATCATAGGTCTCTAGAAAATGAGTCGTGTGTGTTTCTGTCTTTAACGACTCTAGAGCTTCGTGGATGCTAGGCAATTATTGCAAGGCAGAGAAATACTACGTACAGATGGAAAGCCATCCCCAGTTGTGGGATAGGCAGATGGTCTTTGGAATCTAATTCAGGGAGCTGTGAGACATGTATGAGAGCTTGTTGTCTGTGTAGTAGTTGCTGTTAAGGATGCAAAGCTGCACATCAACACAATAATGCTAGGATGCTTCTGATTGACTTAGGTCTTCTTTGGTTCCTCAGGATTAGAGCCTATCTAATGTTACCTGGAAGAAGACTGGGTAGAAAAATAGTTTTATCCTTATCTCTGTAGTGACCATTCTTTCCGGAATCAAACTCTTAAACAAATAAAAAGAAAGGCCATTTTGTTACTGCAAGTGTGATCGGTGGATAAGGTGCGCTGCCATTACCTAGAATCTTATAGAACTACAGAAGTTCAAGCCCTACTCTAGACCTACTGAATTAAAAAATCACTTTTTAACAAGATCCCAAGGTTATCTTTATTCATATAAAATTTGAGAAGCAATGCCCTAGAAATTGTCTCATTGATTCTCCTCCTTTTTTTTCAAAAGTAAAAAACCCAAGTTATTTCACATGTCTAAAGTCACATAGGTCATCGGGTAATTGGCAGCAGAATGGAGACTAGAACTCTGGGATAAAAGTATAACCACTGACATTGTAAACAGACAGGCCTTGTTCAAGTCAGAGGTGTGCCACAAATTAACCTCATCATTGTAAGCATGACATGTACTGTGACATTGACAGCATTAGCTAGCTGCTGCTTCTCTGAAGTGAGAAGAACTTTAGGCAGCATACTGTAAGCAACAATCCAAAAAGTCACAAAGTAAAATCAAAGAAATGAGGAAATTGGAGAAAGGCAACTATTTGGGGCCACATCTTGCAAAATCCACACTTTGCAAAGTGATCACGAAGATCACATGAGGTGATACATGTGAGAGCTCACAGCACAATCCAGATTCTGTCCTGACTGTCAGTCCAATGCACTTCCTTTTATGTAGAACTTCTTGTCAACAGCCAAAACCTAGATGTAATCAGTGGCTCTTCATTCAGGGCCATTATTGGCAGTGCACACTCAAGAGTGAGATGATGAGAAATAGATGGAGGACTTCCAGTATTATTCTGACCTCCTGGAGAAAAAGAACAGATGTCAGAGGTTAGATTCTGTTTTGCAGCTCCTTTTTATTTTGGGAATAAATATTTCCAGGTATAGATCTTTGCAACCATTCCCAATATCCAAATGAGAGAAGAGCTGCAAGATTCCACAGGAATGAGAGGGAGCTCCTCTGCAATGAGGGATGCTGCCAAGCACGGTGACGTGTAGCATTTCCTAGACTTTCATTTCATTCCACACACAGTTACACAGTACCTGCTGCATGCCAGACACTGTGCTCACGCCTACAACAGCTCATGATATGGAAGCAAAGAAAGCACAACAAAACAAAATTAAATGCCATTGTGCATAATTAAAGACATGTACAAAGTGCTCTTGGAGCAGATGAGGATTTGGGATAGGTGATTAGGGCAAGTTTCTCAACACTATTATCTTTGATCAGAGGTTTGATGAAAACCTGTTCTTAATGAACATTGGTGTCATAGTAGAAAGCAGCACAGAAACTCTCTGCTGAAATGGCTAGTTGTTCTCCGTTTTTCCTTCTCCCCTTTAACACCTACCTCTTCCTTCTCCTCCTCTTGGTTCTAACTAGTACACTTAGAAATTTAATCCTAAAGAATTTTATGAAAGATAAGTCTATTGTATTTTTTATTAATAGCTGGTGGGGCTGAAGTCAGAAATCACGAGACAAAGTAATAGGGGTAGTTTATTTCTGTTTTTGGAGATAAATAAATAAAAATAAATAATCACCCTACTTCAGCCAACTTTCAGATTTTAACTGAAACCATGTTCAGCTGTTTGAACCAGAGCAGTAGGTGTGCGTCTGTCTTTGCCTTCAGCTCCTATGCAACATAGAGACATTCATCCCCCACTCATGAAGTAAGCTTCAAAACCCCAAATTATGTGCCAAACCTAAGATTCATTTTTAAATGATGGGCCAGATGTTTCAATTCAGAGCAAAAGAGATCATTGACAAAGCTGCAAGCGTCAATTAATTAATTTTAAAAGTCTCTCTTTTGGGGGTCAGAAGTGAGACATTCTCCCACCATTACACAAGCAAAAACCCCTGGAGGGAAACTGGAAATTCCACCAAGAGAATTGCCATACAGTTTACCTTGAAACGCTCTGGTTTATATTTATTTTAATCTGTGTGCTGTGATGCCTTCTGCTTTGTAATCAGATAGTCTATAGAAATTAACATGTTAATCATTCTTTTTAAATGTTGGCTTATAATATTTAAATATCTGTGCGCATCATTAATGATCTTATTTGATATACATTGCCAACCAAAATTGAGCCTGTTGAGGGAGAAATAATTTGATACAGCATTATTAAAAGCTAAATGTGCGGATTGATCAGGAAAGACACACAAAGTTGGGCATGTTCCAGAATCTGCTACAAATTGGAAGGGAAAGTTTACAATAAGGGAGAAGGACTCCTCACACTGCAGTTTCCTTTTAATTGGAGGGTTCACCACAGAAGTTATAATCATTGGCTACAGATTGCAACATAACAGGATGACATATTCTAGGTGCAAGACTATCAGTAAAACTTTGTGATCCAGAAACAAATCAGCGTCATTTTCAATGTCAGTAGATGATATATTAATCGGTAGCTCAACAGTTTGAGGAACCCACGATAAGATTAGACTCGATAAGATTCTTTAATTAAGGACAGGATATAAGTCATAAATTGTAAGACTTCCCCTACATGGGTTAATTTGGAAGCCTGCCAAATGTGACCTGTTATCAACATTAACTGTTTTTTCAACAGCAACCAAAATACTATAAGAATTGAGTTTTCAATACCAATATTCTAGAATCCAATGAAAATGTATCATGTTTTTGTTTATTTTACCAATGGAATATATGTTCAGGCTTTGCCTTTCTCTTATGGAAATTCACTTTATATTAATATGTATACTTTATTTTCTAGATTTTGTAAGTTTTTCTGTAAATACTGCTAAAATATAGATAAGCAATGCTCATGTAAGTAAAACTATTTGGGCCATGAGCCAATATTAATTGATTATTGAGACTCAATTCTTAGTGCTGTTTTTCATTTTCTCTTGGGGTATGCATCCTTAAAAGGAATCTCATGAGTAACTTAAACATATGGTTATACCTTAGATGTCTCCTTTTTTAACATAAGATGCTATATCATTAACACAGCTTTACATTTCTTACTAATACATTTTTTGTCACTTGGTAAATATAACCTTTACATTTCTACTTATTTTATAATTTAAGAAAAATTGTGTCCAAGAGTAGCTGACAAAAAAGATGGCATATTTTAACCATATAAATTATTAATAAATATAATGTAGAGGAAACATTCTGGTGAGTTTTCCCAGCCCTTAAAATTTTAATTAAAGGGAATGGACTGAAAGGTCATAATAATTTTATAATATCATTACTAACATTTGCTTTCAGAGAAGAGAAGTTGTGCTTATACACCAAGTTGGGGAAAATCAAAGCAAAATATATAGATTGAAGTTAGTTCATCAGAAAACTAATTAGAAATAAAGAAAAAACCGATTAAATCAGAGACTGTTATGTACTCTGAGTCCATGTTAAATCAATTAATAAGCATATA
This sequence comes from Macaca fascicularis, assembly GCF_037993035.2. Lineage (NCBI taxonomy): Eukaryota > Metazoa > Chordata > Mammalia > Primates > Cercopithecidae > Macaca > Macaca fascicularis. The sequence goes on from NC_088390.1 coordinate 54,036,158, forward strand.
ATTAATACTTGCTACTCCCTTCCGTTTGACCTGTGATACATATTCATGAATAGTCAAATAACCCCATACGGTGGTTAAAACCAAACCCTATTGTTATATACAAATGCACATGCTATAAATTTGAATTGGTATAAGATTTTAAGTCAACAAGAATAAATCGGAAACATCTGAAATGGTGATAGTGATATTCTTATTTCTAGTAAATGTAGTAAATGACTGATTTCTCACCCAGAATGATTATGAATTGAAAAGCGAAATATCTGGAGTGATAGCTGAGGCCTGTGTCGAAAATCAAAAGCAAAAGAAGAGCAATACTATAGGAAATTATTGGGTGGCAGCTTGAAACTTGATATTTATACACCATCAGTTCCAATTGCCTGCCAATACCCCATGTAACACTGGCCATTCTCTGCCATATCACTTCCCACTTCACTGTGCCCTTCCTGGATTAGCCATAAGGAGTGGACAACTAGTGGTTCTCTGAAAAAAACAAACGTGTTTATATACCTCCACTTTCCTGTTTGCTTTCCTTTAGACTAAAACACTCACCTCATACTTTCCCACTTCCTTATTCCTTGACTTCCTAGAAAACTCCTTCCCATTTGGTGATGGTCAGCTCAGGCATCATTTCCTGTAAAAGGTTTTTTTTTTGTTTTTTTCTTTATTTTTTGGGCCTCCACTGATGAGGCCTGATACAGGCAGAGAATACCATCTTCATTTATTTAATTGTCTTTCCCCATTTCCCTTTCTGTAAGCTGAATGGAAACATTTTCCTGTCTCCTTAGCTGTACTCATCATTTTATCCCCGTTATATCAAAATTACTGAGTCGTAGTCAGAAATCAACAAAAATTTGAACTTGAGCTTTGAATTAATCAATTCACTAAATACCAAGTTGTGTACCCATGTTTTAGTTAGGATATTTTTTCCTACAAATAATAAGTAACCCTATGTTAAACAACTTAAACGATAAGGATAATATATAAACTTACGTAACAAGGAAGAGAAGTAGGTAAACGCATGTGGTAACGCTTCCATTTTTAATGGTCAGTCTATAGGCTTTGTAAAGGAACTGCTTTTTAAAGTAAACATTCTATGAAGTATTACACTTAGTAATTGAAATTCTAAGAAATAACAATCTTCCAACTTATATTTGATTCTCTTCTTGGGAACAAACTTGGCCATCACAATATTTTAGTTTCTCTCAGAAAAATGTGGGATCCATTACTCTAACTGTGAAATCTAAGCTTACCTTGTGACATATTTTGACCACTAGAATGCAGCAAAAGTGCTGTTGTTTCAGCTTAAAGCCTGGATGTCCAAGAGCTTTGCAGTTTCTACTCTTGTTCATCTTGAAATTCAGCAATCATCAAACAAAGTCACAGTCAGCCAGCTGGAAGTTGAAAGACTACAGAAAAAGGTATCAGCCATCCTAGCTATCTGGGTAATGCCATCATAAACCAACCATCTCGGTCACCAGATGATAACAGATGTACGAGCAAACTCAACCAGATCAGCCAAGCTGAGCCAGACCAAAAGAAACACCAAACAAGCCCAGGCCTGATTGTTAACATGTAGAACCTCGTGCTACATAAATGCCTATCATTTTAAGAAACTATGCTCTGGGATTTGTTGTGCAGTAAAATTGCTGAATATAAATTCTACACAGCTCATTTTCCAACTTTTAAATTTCATTGTACTAATTTTCATTGTACAAGATAAACGTATCTTTATGATGTATTACATTTTTATTTATTTTTGTACATAGTGTCTGAATATAGAAGTTGAACACTTGAGCAGTATATTTTTATTGATCCTCATTATAAAGGGAAAAAAATAGAACTTCTTCTAAAGCTAGTCACTGGATAATTTGTAATTGTGGATCAAATACTACTTCACTGTAAAGATTCCTCACAAAATTCTAGGCACATGTTTCTTTTCTTCTTTTCTTTTCTCTCCTTTTCCCTCCCTCCCTCCCTCCCTCCCTCCCTCCCTCCCTTCCTTCCTTCCTGCCTCCCTCTCTCCCTCTCTCTACCTCTCTCTTTCTTTCTCCCTCTGTCTCTCTCCCTCTTTCTTTCTCTCTTTCTGTCTCTCTCTCTCTCTCTTTTCTTTCTTCTTGTGTTTGCACTCCATTCTCTCACGTCAACTTTTCTGAACTTTGCTTAAAGCAGATGCATCTTTACAAAGCTCTTATTTTCTCCCTCAGGGATGCTGGGGGAGCTTTATCTCTATAAAGAAAGACACTCAATGCCATCTGACTCATTTGTAGATGTTTCTTTTATCCCTCCTCTGATATCTGTTACCAAAGTTTTAACCTATAACATCTGATTAGGAGTATTTGCTCAGATTGTTTCATCATATGACTTACTGCTTCTGAACTTTCTTGAACTTGAAGACATTTTTCGAAAAGAAAAAGTGAGTTTTATTTTCATGTAAGTGCTCTCGGGTCCCCGTTTACACATATACACTGTAAAACCCTGCCTATAAGCATGCCCTAATTAGTATTTCAGTGTCACACTTGGTCTTCAAACTTTGATTTTCCTATCACCCGCCTAAGCCAGCTTTTCATTACTATGCTAAACTTTAGTTCTCAGTGACCTAACTGCTTTTACAATTACTTTATTGTTTATTTCAAATTTTCGTCATTGTGTTATCAAAGTATTGCCTAAAGATACAGATTTTACCTTATTGTTTCTATGACTAAAATGGCCCATATTTAATCTTTTTTATATTTTATAATCTTAATGTCTTAGCCACTCATTCCAGAAACACATATTGAGCTTCTGATTGCTTAGGATGTGTTGGGCTGTAAGTAAATAAACACACAGCAGTCACTTATATTGTCATTATTAAATGGCAGTATTTAATAATCCACTGTAAAGCTTTCAGTTTTTCTTTTAATTTATTTTCTTCATTTCCATGATGACATTGAGGCCCTCCTTAATTTGTAACTACTGTGCGTAACCCCTCAATCATAAAGTTCTCTTTCTTCTCCCAGATCTTACATGTTAGTTTCTGGAATGCTGTTGTTTGATCATTTTCTCTTCTAATTTTGTGTATTTGATCCCAGCTACCCATACAACTTCTACCTCTTTAATCCAATGACTCTCAGTTGTACTACTCAAGCCCAGTGTCCTCTTGTGAATTCAAGAATCTGCTGTCAGTTGAACATCTCCACTTGGAGAACTCATTGGTCTATGAAACTCAGTGTGATCATATGGAACACATCACCATCCTCCATCCCACATTGCCAGTTTTCCCCTTTGCAATGAGTAGTCACCATCATCATCTCAGTGGGGACAGATACCCTTCCTCTTCTGCTGAATCCCAAAATTGAATTGTTTATTTAACGAATTAAATATGCTTTGTGTAGAGCCTATGCATCTATTCATTCCTTCATATAACTACTGCCTGAAATAAGACCTCATTATTTTCCTTTGCTTGGACTATTTTAACAACTGCCAGAATAGTCTCCTTATCACTAGTCACACTCTACTTTGAAGCTTCCTCCACAATTCTGTCAGAATGCAATTCCTAAGCTGTAAACCTTGCAGTGTTACAGTTGTCTTCAAATTTTGAGGAACTCCTAAGAACTTCAGGAGAAATTCCAAAATTCTTAGCAAATGTTGGATGGTTCATCCTTTTCCATTCATGAGCTCCTGCTATATAATCTCACATGCAAGCATCTCTTGTCCCCATTCTCATGAAAGTATTTGCAATTCCTAGAACATAAGGATGTAGGAGTTAAGAAATCGTTTAGGCAGATAGTAAGGGTTATGGGGGTCCTCAGTAAGGCTTTTCTCTTTAATGAAAAGCAGCCCCAATTCATTTTCTAACAAGCAGTAGCCTGTAAAGTCAAGCTGCAGACATAGACAAGCAAGCTGGAGCTTGCAGGGGTGAATGCCAGCAGGAACTAAGAACTAGACATGTTCAAGATGGCGACTCTGTCTTCCCTTCTCTGCCAGCCACGTGTACCGTAAGGAGCTGATAAGATGGCACTGATCAATTGGAAAGCTCATTTGCATGAGATTAGGGTGGAGTGACTAGCTTTTCCTGTGCCCTATGTAAATGCCTTACCTGATTGAACCAATCTGTGAGCCCCATGTACATCCAGACACCGCCTCCCCAAACTAGACTATGAAATCCGGTGCATTCGCCTCCAGCCGGTCTTTTCCTCTCAGAGACCCCATTCTCTATAGAAAAATCTGTTTCTCTTTCTCTTCTGCCTATTAAACCTCTGCTCCTAAACTCCTCATGTGTGCCGGTGTCCTAAATGTTCCTTGCGTGAGACAATGAACCCTGGGTTTATATCCCAGACAAAATAGCCATTTCAGTAGCATGATACTGGTGTTTCTGTGACTTATCAGGTGTTTTCTGTCTGGAAAACCATTCCCCACACGGTCTTCCTGAATAATTCATTGTGTTTGGGAAAAAAATAAAATGAAATAAATGAAATAAAAAATAAAAATTTGCGTATGTTTATCCCTTTTATTTGTAGAATATACTTCTGATTGCATAATGGCACTAATGCTGATCTTCCAAATATTGTTTGTATGTTATATATTATATAAACTGAAGGTTTCTCTGTGTTCTGTAGATTATGCTACTGAATAATTATTACATGTTATTAGTCACAGCTAAATCATTAGAGGTTGAAAGACTTTCTAGAAGCCAATTTATGTCACTTAGTAGTTTTTTGAAACTAACAAGTTATTAACAACTTAAATTTTTTTTTTCAGTTATTAATTGTGTAATATTATGGGTCCTGTTGGGAGTGGGGTTTCTGTTCCTCACTTCTCATATTTCTATTGGGGAAGGAAATATGACCTTCACTTTCAAGAGAGGAAAATATTGTAGAAACATTTCCAGCTACTCTCTGCCTCCTCACTGATTCTTCCTCACAGAGGAGAGTCTAATCTGATTGGCAAATTTGGAGAAGGAAATAAGCTTGCCCAGCTCAGTCCCATCTTTTCTCTTTAGAGTCACCTTGTCTCCAGGAGGCACACATTCTGCTATGTTGTAAACATAATGGAGAAAGCATTGCCACTTGTGGGAGAGCCCTCATATTGTCCAGTTCAACTGGTGACCACTAAACATTAAACAGTAAACCAGTAAACAGTGATGAGTCTGTTTTCATTGAAGCAACACATTAACTATACCTTCTGACAACAAATCTAAAGCTACATTATACAATAAGCTTTATCAGTAATAAAAACAATATTTGTTTTCCATTGGCCCTAGTCTTGTGTACTATATCTCAATTAATTCTGAGCATGGACAGAGAAACATGGTATTGTTGATTAATCCCCCCAGTAGTGCTGACTACAATATTGATTACGTAAGAAAATGTAGTTAAGGTGCCTAACATATGATATAGTAGTATATCCTAAGTGCTTAGTTAATGTTAGTTATTATTATTGAATCTAATTGGTCATTTTCACTACACATTTGTTAACAGCAGAGCACCCCTGACATGATAATGGAGACCAATGGAAACACTATGTTTATTTTAGCAATACAAAGACTCCTTCCAGTAGGCATTGATTTCATTTGTGATGGCAGCCTGTATTTGAAACTAGCCAGACCCTAGGTGCTTGATGTCATATAGACAAAATATCAAGACAATAAGCTCAAGGGCTTATTGTCATGTGACTAGATTGGCATTGTGGAAGTGGCACAATCTATGAGAACTTACCTTTGGAATAGATTCTATTAGGTTCATTTCCACCTAAAATCAATATTCCTCAATCAGATCCAGCTTTTTAGAGTTGCCTTTGCATTTTACTGGCTCTTCATCTTGTCGTTCAATTTTTATTTATTTTTTCTGTTGCCCCAAACTTGGACATATTTCTATTATTCAATACTATGAACATCAAGTGCCTCTGGCAGTTATCACTTTGAAGCAGCCTTTCCTATAATCACCATCAGGAGCAGTAAACTCATAAAAGGTGTCAAGATGATGGATGACTCTCCCCAGCGACCTTTTGATGTCTCCAACATACTGGGCTGTGTAGAGACAGGAAATGAGGAATCGCAGGTAAAGCAATGCGGAACAAGAGTGATGCAGACTCATTCTAAGCAGAAACTGAAAAACACTTTTGTTATAATAAACAAGTAAATAAAAATGTTTCTAAAAAGCAAATGTGAACAATACAGGTCAATTCTAAGTAAACACTACTTGTAGAAAAAGGCCAGGGTAACACAACACAACTAAAGGAAGACTGAAATGAACATTGTTATTGGCAGCCACTATGTGAAGGGCACCAAATACTTAGCATTTACTTATCACCTAAGATGCCTGTATTATCCCTTGTATTTCTTTTTAGTATCTGCTGATGCTGAAGTAAAGAAAATGTAGTAACTTTACTAAAGTCACCATCAAATAAGTGTCAAGAATAAGATTCAAAATAAAAATATCTCCTTCCCAGGCTGGTTATGAGGAATGAATTTGTTGACATTTGTAAAAACCCAAAACAATACCTGGCCCATAGTCTGCGTTCACGAAGTTGTAGTTATTATCATTACTATACTTTAACCTGTAATATTTGACTGAGAATTCCTCCAATATTCGTGTACGTAACCACCAGGCTTAGCAAACAATTAAGAAGTGTCTACTGGGTGCCAGAAAATTAGAGTCTCAAACAAGGCCCCTCCTCTCATGTAGTTGACAAACTATACAAGATTTATGTGCAAATGTATACGTTCTACACCTATACACTATATAAGAATCATATTTGGGATCCATCTTTGGCTTACATCTTCTTTAATATGCAAATACCTTAATATTAACATTGATTCTACATTCTTCCTGTCCACACAGAACTATAAATCCCTGCCAAATTCTCTATGAAATATCTCTGAGAAGTCTCATGGGACAGTCACTAACATGTTTGAACAATATGAATTTGCTTATTGCGGCTACTTTCCCATCAGGTTTCTATTATTTCTCTACCATATTCACTAGCCATTTATTTAAACCACTGATAACACCATTCTCATAGATCACCCATCGCATGGGATATAGTCTCTCCAGGGGCTTCCAAAGATGCAGACCATTTTGTGACTGAAATGACACTGTGTTACTATGGTCCTAACTGAGTCTGAGGTAAATCTCTGTTCTCCTCAGATATAGTGAACATTGTCTTTTCTTCACAAAGACCTGCTATGGTCCCTGCAATTGAGCTGGGGACCCAAGTCATATTCTCCCTTTCTTTTCCTTCTTTATCCATCACTTAAGAGCTCTTGGCACTGGGGTGTCCAGTTCTCACATATTGCCTAAGCCTAACCTAGAGTAGGCTTTGTGGTAAATATTCAGTGAATGAAAGTTATGTGTTTAGGGAAAAAAGTAGAAAGTAAGAAATAGAGACATTTAGAACACTTAGAGCTGTGAATATAACTTTTCTGTCTTCAAATTCTTATAAAAGTCCAATTGCTGAGTGACACTGAGGAAAAAGTTGATTACCTATAGCTCTCTTGGAGACTTCCACAGTAAAAAGATTGGATTGAACCATAAAAATGGAAATGTGGAGCTTCTTTATGGTTTTATAACCCCTAAAGCCACAGGGATATTTGAGAGGTTGTGACCTGCAATTGTAATTACGGTTGCCATCATCTTGTGAGAAGGAGGCTAACCAGTGTAAATACTTCATGGGTTGTAATGCTTTGGAAATGACTTTTAGAAGACCTATTCAAAGGAAAGGAAGTAGAATACTAATTTTTAAAAGTGAATTTTTTTTTTTAATAATAAAGAGTTGTTCCCATATTCTGATGTCTGTGTAATCTCAAACACTACACTGTAATCATCTGCTGGTTTCTAATGCTTTAAACTGAAACAGCACACCATTCCAAGGAACTCACCTTAGGTTTGAAACATGAGGGACTAAAAGAAATACTAAATTCTAAACTATAAGTCAAGTTCTTTTCCTGGGCTTCAAATATTGTAGTGTGAAGGATAAAACTGTAAAACTCTCATATTACTTTATCAGCACTCCTCTTCTGGCAGTTAACACTTTCTATTTTGTATACATTGTATGTACTTCATCTCTTCTAGTTAGCCACAGACAACAGAGGATAGTAGAGAAGACAAAATAAGGGAGGCTTTTAGGAGTTAGCTTTTTTCCATGCCTACCAAATATGCAAACTTGTATAAGTTAGTAATTCAGTTCACTCATTTATCAAATTTTTAAAAACATAATAACTTGTATAAGTTAGTAATTCAGTTCACTCATTTATCAAATTTTTTAAAATATAATACTTCATCATAGTGTTGTGCAAATCAAATGAGTATATATGTGAAAACACAATACATCTGCCTGGTTTGCAATTCATACTTATAAATATTTGTCCCCTTTCTCTCACATTTCCCTCCTGCAAGCAAATACCTGTATATAATTCATCTTGATAGCTATTGTTAATACCCAGTCCTGTGATTTGGAAGTGTCTGGTACCCAATAATATTTATAGATTGAAAATAAATGAACAATGTACTTTCGAAAATCAAAAGAAAAAAAGGTTAAAGAGCAAGTTAAGGGCAGTATTATCTTCAGAATTCTCTGGGGTTGAAAGTGCAGCTTAGAGTTCATGAAATTTGATAATTTTACTACATGTAAAAGCTTTACATGAAAGCAATAATTACAAATGTCATAGAACTTAGTGCATAACTCTATTAAACAATTTAAATTAAATATTTTCCCTAGATTTCCTGAGTATTTTGTAGTGATTTATTTCCGTTAGTTTAATGAAAAGAAAAAAATCAGCAAAAAGTGATAGCACGTTTTTTCCAAAACTCTGAACAAATTATAATAATATATCTCGTATCAAAATGAATGTAATATATGAATAACCTAATTAGCCCAAGCTATACACCTAAACAGCTCAGAACAGCATAGTTCCTGGAAACACAATCTCTATATATACAGAGGATGCTGGTGAATTATATAGGTAAAACAATCATTCAAGTCTACTTACAGTATACACAATTCAAATGTTATATTATCCAAAGTCTTACTATGAGTATGAATTATTCAATAGAGGTTATATGCATATTTTAACATTTCTTGTAAACATTTTAAGCAAATTGAAGACATTAACAATTTTACTACCATAAGACATCTCCTAAAATGTTAACTATTAAAATATAAATGTGTCCTTCATGTTTGTTTATATACTGAAAAGATTGTTGCATGCTAACACTATTATTTCTACTACAAATAACCATGAAGAAAAAATGAGAATCCATATCCTTTTCGAGATGATTCCATTTTTTTTTTCTGCTTGTGAAACATAGACTGTGGATAATTACGGCGTCTCAGATTTCAAATTAATCCTTGAAAGTTACCTTTTAATTAGATGATCAGGAAGGCCAACATTCATGTATATACATTTGATAATATAACCCCAGCAAGGCAATTCTGGTATTTTAATAGCATCGTATTTAAAGATACATAAATGCAGAGGCAAATTTTGAATTCTATGCTAAATGCCGAGAACATTAAATAAGATATGAACTCTGCTCTCAGACATCTCACAAAACTGGTAATATATAGAATACACATTACAACTAGCAAACTTGACTATTAATTTTATAGAAATGAATGAAACTACTGAAGAATTGTACTGTGATTTAGAACAATATGTTGTTTAAATCATAAAACTTCTGAAAAGAGTAATTTTTCCTTTACAAAGGTATGCTTTGATAAAGTCAAAATAATTTATCAGGTGTCTATGTTAGTAGAGGGGAAAAGATGGGGAATTTGAAATTGTCTCTTTCATGAGTATATACTGTTTGAGGAAAATGGTGAATCTAGTTTTCTGTTTTGTCCACTATGAATAGTTACAATCACCTTGCCCAGCTTGTACTGGTAATAGTCTCCAAGCACAAATGTTGACTGTTTAACAAAAAAGATAAAAACATTGATAATGCCTTTTCAACCTTTACTAATCTGTGCTCCTTCCCTTCTGAAAGCTCTTAAAATGCTTGGTACCCATAACCATATGCCTTACAGAAGCCCTTTTGGTCTATGAAAGTCAAGTACAGAAAAACATTGCCAGACACCTAATTATCTCTTTTTGTTCCCTTCCTCAAGTTTATTTCATCTTAATACTTAGCTGACCTAACAAATTTGTCTCTGGGATCACCCATGTAAGAGAGACAAAAGGTACCCTGCTCCCTCCCTAAGAGCCATAAGAATCAGAGATTGGCCACTGTGAATGAGAATCATTTGAATGGTGCAAATTAGCTCACAGCACACAGGTCATTGAAAATTCCAGGAAAATGCCCCCTCCTCTTTACGCTGGCTAAAAAAGAACATGATAAAACAGAAAAAAGCATTGAAAGTCAGATTCCCATTTTGCCAGACTTTCATTTTTTTGGTCTTTCACGGAGAATATGAAACCCTCCAGAGCAGAGAATATAGCCAAAAAGAAAGCAAAGGAAACTCCCAGTCAGTACCCATCTCCTACAGTGAACCCATGTTTAAAGATTTCAAAATCCTAACGGAAAGTAGCTGCTTTACAGGTTGCAGGTGAAGCTGGTGTGAACAGGTGAAAATTTCTTTATAAACATAGCTTTCTATGAGCTTTTGTAGAAATCATCTTCAGCAAAGACTGAATCAATAAAGATTAGCTTGTTAAATTTAAATACTTGTTTGGCGTTGTTACGGTTATATTAGTGAAAAATAATTACAGTGAGTCTATTGTATATGACAATGAAGCAGTTTTGTCAGCAATTTGTTCTAAGCATGGAAAACAGGCAGCTTTTAGCCATAATTACTATATTCTAGAATTGCTTTGCATAAATGAACAAGTATATATTCCTGAAATGTTCAACAGATACGCATACATTTATATGGCTATGTATGCTAATCACTGACATTTGTTGGGTACTATGTACCAGCCGCTGTTCTGAGTTTTGATGAATTAAGTCATTTCGATCTGAGATAGGGATAAATTATTATCTTCATCTAGTAAATAGTGAAACCAATAGTTTTATCCATATAGGCTTGCTCTAGAATATACACAGACTTACAGATACAGAGTCAATCACCACCACCACCACCCCCAGCCCCGCCACACACACATAGATTAAGTTCTCCAGAAGCACATAATGATGAAGTTTGGTGTCTTGGAATTCTGCGTGTTTGTTAAGAATCAATATCTGTGAAGGGAAAGAATGAGTAGCAGGATTAAGCAAAGGAAAATTGTGACTCAGGCCCAAGAAATCCTCATCTAGTTTGGCAAAGAGCAAGGGAACATGATAATGTCTTGCATCTGGCCAAAATGACTAGAATTTTATATCCACACTTCATTCAGTTCTTGGATCTGAGCTGCTTCAGGAAGGTCATAACTTTGGGTGGTTGGAGGTGTGCAATTGAGGTAGACCCTGAAGCAGCTGACCCCTGGAGGTAATCTGCCGACTGTACTCTCCATGAGTGGGCAATAAATTCTTCCTTAAAGAGGAATCTGAGAGACACATCTATATGTCTATGCCGTGCTCACCTGACCCACATACACATACAGGGTGAGTATTCATCTAGATATAGTGTAGCATATTCAATTTATAAATGCGCAAAACATTTGGTAGTATTACATATATTTGGGGGTGGTCTGCCCAGCAGTTTGTCCTTTGAAAAGCCACTTTTCCCTAAATCCGTGTAGTTGGCTTGAAATTATAAGTTGGAAGTAGGTAGTTCCTATCAAATTTGTCAGTTATCAGTAAAACAATAATTTCAGTTGGTATGTGTCTACATACTGAATTAAAAGTTCCTAGTGTACATTGTGTCAAGATCTAACAAAGCTTGTATCTAAAAGCATTAACCTACTTCTCTGTCTCTCTTTCTGATTTAATGTTGTAGTTCTTTAGTATTTTGAGAACTCTCTACCCTCCATGATAACATCTACCTACCCTCTAGGATAACATACCTGCTGCCTCTCATGCTACAGGTCTTGGTTAGTAATCTTCTGTCTAGTAGTTCCCCATAAATTCCAAATATCAGGGAGAACAGGTTGGTAGTATTAACATCTTCTCTCCCTAGAATCCTCATAAAATTGGACCAACCCCTTCGCATTGAGCTCCTCTGGTCTACAATCATTTACTCTGTGGACTTGGCACATAGTAGATCTACACTTACAAAAGAAAAGGGAATCAAATAACTGGTTGTCTTCCGTCATGTTAAGGCACACCACTAAACTATTTACTGGTTACTGGTGATTACTGCTTTCCCCTTCCCCACATTGTCATCTAGAAATTGGTTGATTAAATTATAGAATGTTGTCCCTTCCTTAGTATGAGGAATGTGTTTTCTCTGCTACATTTAGTAATGTGACAGAAATCTATCAGGCGAAGCATCCATTTGAACGTAATTAAAAATGACCATTTATTGCAGAATATCCATATAATTTCAGACTCGTTTATCACTAATTATTTCAATAAATAATTACATAAGATATGAACTGAGGAAAAGCTAAATGATTTGCTGGCATCCATTATCACCACCTTCAAATATCTCAGTATTTTGTAATTGCTTAAGATGACAGGTGAAGAACCCCTTCCCTTAATTTTGTTGCAGTAACCTGTATGGTTTCTCCATTATGGTTTTATTTATTTCCTGTATACTATACCAATACAATAACTGCAATTATTTTCAGCATATGTTTATGGATTTGGTAAGATTTAATATATCATCAGTTTAGGATTATGTAGCACAAGGTCATGTTTTACATGGTACATGTTAGTCTTGATTGACTCTTTAAAGTATAATCCTCACTACTCCCATCATTGTGCCTTCAAGAAGAACCAGGGAGAAAACAATCTGTGATTGCCCCTTGCGTAACATTCTTGTGTCTAAGGAATGGAACTAATACAAGAGAGCATGGACTCCTCAGGTCACTTCCCTATGCTGCCAGGATTGGCTTACAGCTAGAGTGGTATCTCTATTAGGATACTTTAATCTCTACATAATTGAAATCTAAGCCAGCTCTGCTTAAAGATACAGGATTATCTCACATAGCTGCACGTGCAGAGATAAGCGAACTTCAGGCATGTTTTGACCAAGACTACATTTCTCTGAAATTCTTATTGTTCTGCCCTTTATTTCTTTCATGATTACATAATTAATGCCAACAGCAACTTAGTAATGCCTTCCTTATTATGTTTCATAAAGCATGTGACAAAGTGCTTATCTTTCCATTTGATTGGACCAAATTATATGATATATCTATCCCTGCTCTAATAACTTTCACCAGGAGATGGTTTTGTGCTAATTGACTTAAACCTGGATTTTTTTTTTTTTAAAGACAAACAGTGTCAAGGGTAAGAGAATTAAAGGAATTAAATTAATTGGGTTAGACTAATCAATGCCCTTTCCTGGGCGTAGGGTTGAGTCTTAAGACCACATTGCTGTTTACAACCAGCCTTAACAAGGCAGGGATAGAATGGATATTGGGAGACAATGTTCAAATGAGTGAATAACATCTTGTCAATATCTATCTCAGTATCTGAAATTCTGCCCGGATGTTCATTCCCATGAAGCTAATCACACCTCCAAGTGGAAGTTGACTTGTATTTAGACTACTCAGGTGTCTTTATTTCTTCAATTTCTTATAAGACTGTGCTAATTCCAACCCAAGATAAGCTGATTATTAAAGGATGTGTTAACAAAATATTTCTGAAAAAGATGTTGCAGTCTTGTATTCCTTGATTCATAATACCTTGTGAAATTACTATTAAAAGAGACAATAAGGAGGTTACCCGATAATATACAGTCTATTAAATCTCCTGGAAATTCTAGAGATTGACCAAATTATAACTAGAGGAATAACAATCCTGCCTCATCTTAATGCCTATAAAGTGTTTAAGGATGACAGATGCTCCAGAATTCCAGAGCAGGAACAAAAGGAGTGTTGGCTTAAGGCTTAAGGCAGAGTCTCCGCATTCATTTTCTTGGTAACATTATGTTTTCATTAACTGCAGTTTGTGTTTCATGCTTCTGCATTGTACAAGACAAGCACAGTAGCATGTCTAAATGCCCCTGGATTGTATTTCTTATCTATTCTCCTAATGTTTATCATCTGCACTTTTGTATTTTTTCTGAAATTATATTGCTGTGGTTTGAATGTGTCCCCCAAAGTTCATGTCATGGAAACAACCCCCAATGCAATGGTATTAAAAGGTGGAGCCTAATAAGAGATGATCAGGTCATGAGGGCTCTGCCTTATGAACAGATTAATATCATTATCTTAGGAGTGGGTTAGCTGTCATGAGAATGAGTTTCTTATAAAAGAGAATTTAGCCTCATCTTCTGCTCCCTCTCAAGTGTGCCATCTGGTCCTTCTGCTTTCCACCATGGGATGATGCAGCAAGAAGGTTTTCCAGATGTGACCCCTTGATCTTAGACTTCCCAGCCTCCAGAGCTGTAAAAACTAAATCTCTGTTCTTTATAAATGACCCACTCTCAGGTAACTCTCTCTGCTATAGCAATACAAAACAGAATATGACATATATTATCTGCATTTTGTTTCTAAGTTAATTCTACAAGTTGAATATCAATTGAAAGATTTTATTTTATGACTTCCCAATTATATTTTGCTACAGCATTAAAGAGTATCTTGTAATGAAATTTTCCTTTTTATACAGCATTTAATTTTTATATGGAAGTTTATAACCATTGTTTTAAATCTAACACTGTCTGCCTTTATCAAATTATTTAGTTATTTTAATGCCTTGGTAACATTATCTAAACCATGTGATATGTTCTCTTTCTTTTTCCTTTCTGTCTCTTCAGATACCCTATTCCCTGAATTCTCTGTTCTATTTCCAACATTTACTAATTGTTATTTTTGCTACATTATAGGTATTAAATTAAAACTTCATTTAATTTTTCTTTTCTGGATCACTGGCTCCCATATTCAATCTTCCTTGGTTTCTGCACGCATTTTGCTAGAATACGTTCTCAGGGAAACTTTTTAGTTCAAATATGTCTCAAAATAACTTTCTTTGACACTTCCATTATATCGATAATATGAGTAGGTTTAGAATTTTAAGTTGAAAATAATTTTCCTCAGAGCTTTAAAGTCATTGATCTAATGCTTTCTAGCATCAATATGGTTAATAAGATATATGGTGTTGACCTGATTCTTTTATCATATAAGGTATCTGTCCTAACCTAATCTTCTCTCTCCCCTTTTCTATCTTCCTTTCTCATTTCCTCCACCTCCCTCATATATATAATATATATATGATTATATATGACATATATAATCTGCATTTTGTCTCTAAGTTAATTCTACACGTTGAATATCTATTATCTATATTTTTTATAATCTCTATATCAGTATTCTGTATTTCTTATGGCAAAACATCCCGCAACCAATTACTTATATCTTACATGTATTTATATAATTTATATTTCAGAAACTGTCTTTTTTTTCACAACAGCACTTTATATTCTCTCCTTACCCATTTTAATTGTATTACCTTCCTATTTGATGGATTTGCAAATCTGTCTCTGTCAATATTACATAGGTTTTTGTTCAGTTATCTTCCTTAAAATTTCTCTTTTCACCTGAGATGAGAAGTCTAGTTTGCAGTTTGCTTTTCTTGGACTTTATCTTTGTAATTCAGAGTCCTGATGATCCTTGTTTGCCTTTTTCTGTTTCGTGAACAATAGGATCGTGCAAATTAAAAGTTTAAGGGCAGAGCTTTTAACTTAACCAATCTTACTTTGAAAGGAGTCAAGAAGAAACTGACACTGAACTGTCAGACTCCCAAATGAGAAAATGCAAAAGTCATTACTCTGAGGTCTCAATACCCCAGAATATTTGTGCTAGTTTCCCTCAAATTTATTTTTACAGAAGAATCTCATCTGTTTATTCTGTCAGGACATGAGTACTTGGTTGTGGGATGTTTGCCTTAAGAAATAGAGAGTATTGACATAGAGATTACTGAATGTCTGTTTATCCCATCCTCTACGTTTCACTCTCTAATGTTCTTGAAGTTTCTGAGTTGAGAAATGTATTGAGAAATTCTATCCTCTGCCACCTTTCTTGTAATTCCTTTTTCATATATTCTAGGCTTTGTCTTCCTGGCTCTTTCTCTTTAGTCACCTCTCATTGATCTATCTTTGTCATCATAAATGTTAAAATTCATCATCTAATGTTGTCCCTGTTCTCATTCTAATCATCATTATGAATTTATGCATTTTTAGCCCATTACTGTTATTTAATTTGAGTCACAGAAGCAGCATGTAAACATGTGTGCTAATCCTCCCTCTTGAATGAGAAGTAGTCTTCAAATAGTAAACAACTCAGTAAGTTGTTTTATTTTATGTTATCTCTGTTAACAATTTTAAATCACATTTGGTACAAGATGTGTTATTCAGGAACACATAAAAAAATGTGCACATCTACATAAACATACATATACCCATATATGCTGAAAAGTTGTTTTCTGATGCCAGGGTTAAAATTCAAATCGATGTCTTTAGAATATGTTTCAAAGAGGAAGAACATTGGGTTTGGGTTTTCAGGTAAGTTACTATAACAAGAAAGAGTAGCCCTGGATAATATTCTTTGGGTTGAAGGAGGGACTGTGGAAATTCAAAGGATTCAAAATTTAGAGAAGAACCTAAGCACAATCAGTGTTGAGAAAGAGGTTTACAGGTAAGAGAGGAGAGTAATTCTAGACATTGTCAGTACTCAAAACCCAAAGATTTGAATTTTGATCCCAATAATCAAATTATGTAGGTATGTGACCTGGAGCAGAACATGTAACTCTCTGACCCTCAATTCTTTCTTTGTTAAACAATGACGATACTTCAGAGTTGAGTACTAAATGAGTTAAATAAAAACACAACACAATCCTAGAGGCAAAAACAGATGCTTAATTACAAGTTAAATTTATTTCTTCTATTATTTTATTATAATTTGTTAATGTCTGGTGTGGGACATGATATGTCCCATATTATCTTAGTCAACTTTAATTCTCTTTAATCGCCCTTAATTTTTTTCTCTGTCACCTGGTTGTTAACAGCTTGATGGTGTGATCATTACTAAAAGTATAGTATTTACTCCAAGTTCTACACAAAAATCAAGGACCCTCTTCTTTGTCTGCTGAGTTTAAATGATCATAAAAGGTGTTTCTACAAATAAATTTAAATTATAATATTAATGTCACTTGCTAAGCAGCTATCAGTAGATTATTATAGAAGCATGTTGAAGCATACACTAAATAGCACTGCAACACTATGCTTGGAGGCCATTTTAAACAACAAAATCACTAATAAAGTGTACAAAAATACGAAAAAATGTGGCAGTAAATAGGCTGCAAAAAAGAATAGCTTCATTTAATTTTATATTTTCTTCATTTTTTTTTTTACTTTTTGTGGGTATATAGTAAGTGTATAGATTGAAGGGGTATGTTTTGATACAGGCATACAATGTAGAATAATCACATTGGGGGTAAAAAGGGTATCTGTCACGTAAATATTTTAACCTTTGTGTTAAGAACAATCAAATTATACTCTTTTAGGTATTTGAAAATGTATAATTAAATTATTATTGACTATTGTCACTCTCTTGTACTATTAAGCACTAGACCTTCTTCATTCTTTTTAAAAAATATTTACCTTTTATTTTAGGTTCAGGGGTACATGTGCAGGTTTGTTATACAGATGAGCTCATGACTCGGGGGTTTGGTGTACAGATTATTTCATCCCCCATGTACTAAGCATAGGACTTGATAGGTTTTTTCTGTTGTTGCTCTTGTTGTTTTTCTGAACCTCTCTCTCTTCCCACCCTCCACCCTCAAGTAGGCCCCAGGGTCTGTTGTATCTGTTTCTCCCCCACTTTCTTTCAATATGTGCTCATTATTTAGCTTCCACTTATAAGTGAGAACATGAAGTATTTGGTTTTCTGTTCCAGTGTTAGTTTGTTAAGGATAATGGCCTCCAGTTCCATACACATTCCTGTAAAAGACATGGTCTAGCTCTTTTATGGCTGCATAGTGTTCCATGGTGTATACGTACCACA
Source organism: Macaca fascicularis (assembly GCF_037993035.2). Lineage (NCBI taxonomy): Eukaryota > Metazoa > Chordata > Mammalia > Primates > Cercopithecidae > Macaca > Macaca fascicularis. The sequence continues at coordinate 54,054,180 of NC_088390.1, forward strand.
CTTTTTTTTTTTTTTTTTTATCTAATTTGCCATTGATGGGCAATCAGGTTGGTTTCATGTCTTTGCTACTGTGAATAGTTCTGCAGTAATCATATGTGTGCATGTCTCTTTATGGCAGAATGATTTCTATTCCTTTGGGTATATACCCAGTAGTGGATTGCTGGGTAGAATGGTAGTTCTTTTTTTATAACATGAAAGCTGAAACAAGATCAAGTATTTTCTTCAACCTCTGCTGAGAACGTGCCTGTTGGGCCACTCAAATTTTTTGACACTCTGCTTATGTCAGCAAATGGCTGAGAAAGTACTGCAAGTATTGATTTGGGGGATACAAATAAATTTTAGCAAGTAAGCCAGTTCACAAGTAGAGAATCTGAGAATAACAAGGATTGACTGTATCCTTGTAATAAAAACAATAGTGCACATTTGTCCACCAACACTGTTCTCTCTTCTAAGATAATAGATTTATCATGCATCAAATTGACTTAATAGCTATATAGTATTAAGATGGACTAAATTGTTGGTGGAGCAGCAAAAATGGAAGGTGGAAAAATATATTGAGAGTCTGTTCTTAAGGCATGGCATCCCAGTCTTGGTTCTTCTTTAACATAAGTTATCACTGGAAACACTATTACTTCTCTCTCCACAGAACAATGTCTTCCTGTACTTACCCAGAAACATCTCAGTAGACAGAGATAATTAATTTGGATTGTAGGCTAATTCAGAAATGTACTAAGCTCAAGTTTACATCTGCACCTTAGAAAACAATTGTAAAACAATCTATACTTTTTTGTCACAGCACTAGTTAACAAATTAAGGAAAAAACACGTTTCTAGCACTTTGAAACTTACGTACTAGCAGAAATATTTCTAGTGAACTAAAACTTAGATGTCAATGCTCTATTCCAATTACAAAAAATAAGCAGTCTAAGGTTTCCATGGGGCAAACTCTTTGTTACCATAGTCTGGAATGTTACATCTTCCTAATAGCTAGAATCTTGAATCAACATAATTGCATATTTTCTACCATTGCTCTTAGAACTTCTTTATGCAAACATCTGGGATCAATGTGTCCTAGATTTGCCTGCACTGCACTCCAAAATATTACACTGATCTTAGGCATTGTATCTTATAACTAATAGGTTTCCTATTTGATTGAAGAACTAGGAAGCACAAATTGATTTTAAGAGTATTTCACAATTGTAAAATATATTCTGTTAAATAAATGTTTTCTAATTTTTCTCACAGTTATTTTTAAATTTCTGCCTTGAATGCTTTCTTTTTACAATTTGGATTTTGTTCATTCTGTTTTAAGTTGTATTTTTTTCTTATAATTTCAGCTTTTATTTTAGGCATAGGAGTACATGTGCAGATTTGGTACATGGGTGTATTGATCAATGCTGAGATTTGGGATATGGATTCTTTCACCCAGGTAGTAGCATAGTATTCAATAAGTAGTTTGTCAACCTATGGCCCCTCCCTCCTCTCCCCTCTAGTAATCCACAGTGTCTATTGTTTTCATCTTTATGTCCATGTGTACTCAAGGTTGAGCTCCCACTGTTAAGTGAGAACATGTGCTGTTTGGTTTTCAGTTCCTGCATAAATTTGCTTAAGATAAGGGCCTCCAGTTGCACCCATTTCCTGCAGAGGACATGATTTCATTCTTTTATTATGACTGCATAGTATTCCCTAGTGCATATTTTCTTTATTCAGTCTACCAGTGATGAACACCTAGGTTGATTTAATGTCTTTGCTATTGGGAATACTGCTAAAATGAACATATGAGTGCATGTGTATTTCTAGTAAAAATGATTTCTTTTCCTTTGGATGTAAACCCAATAATGGGATTGCTGGTAGCTCTGTTTTAAGTTATTTAAGAAATCTCCAAATATATTTCCAGTGTGGCTGAACCAATTTGCATTCCCACCAACAGTATATAATTGTTCCCCTTTCTCCACAACCTCAACACTTTCTGTGGTTTCTTAAATTTTTAATAATCACCATTCTGACTGCTGTGAAATGTTATCTCATTGTGGATTTGATTTGCATTTCTCTGATCATTAGTGATGTTGAGCATTTTTTCATATTTTTGTTGCTTGCTTGTATGTCTTCTTTTTTGCCCACATTTTAATGAGGTTATTCATTTTGGCTTTTTGAATTCTTTTAAGTTTCTTATAGATTTCTTATATTAGACCTTTATTGGATGCATAGTTTGTGAACATTTTCTCCTATTTAGTAGGTTTTCTATTTAATTTGTTAATAGTTTCTTTTGCTGTGCAGAAACACTTCAGTTTAATTAGGTCCCACTTGTCAATTTTCATTTTAGTTGCAATTGCTTTTCGGTTCTTAGTCATTAATTACCTCCCAAATACTATGCACACTATGGTGTGTCCTAGGTCTTCTTATATCTATAGTTTAAACTATTATATTTAAATCTTTAATCCGTTTTAAGTTTTGTATATGGTAATAGGTAGGAGTCCAGTTTTATTCTGCATATGGCAAGCTAGTTATTCCAGCAGCATTTATTGAATAGGGAGTCCTTTCTCCATTACTTGTTTCTGTCTGTTTTGTCAAAGATCAGATGATTGTAGGTGTGTGACTTTATTCCTGGGTTCTCTGCTCCATTACACTGGTCTATAGGTCTGTTTTTGTACCAGTTAAATGCTGTTTTGGTTACTGTAGCCTTATAGTAGAGTTTGTAGTTGGGTAGTGTGATGCCTCCAGCTTTGTTCTTTTTGCTTAGGGTTGCTTTAGCTATTGAGGATCTGTTTGGGTTCAACATGAATTTTAAAATAGTTTTTTCTACTTCTGTGAAATGTTTTGTTAGTTTGATAGGCATAGTGTTGAATCTGTACATTACGTAAGAAATATGGCCATTTTAATGACATTGATTCTTCAAATTCATGAGCATGGAATGTTTTCTCATTTATGTGTGTTTTCTCTGATTTAATTCAGCAGAGTTTTGTAGTTCTCCTTGTAGAGCTCTTTTACCTCCTTGTTTAGCTGTGTTCCTAGGTTTCTGGGGTTTTTTGTGGCTACTATAAATGGGATTGTGTTCTTTATTTGACTTTCAACTTGACCATTGTATTATGTTGGTGCAAAAGTAATTGTGGTTTTCTCCATTACTTTTAATTACTTTTGTACCAGCTTAATATTGGTCCATTCTCATACTGCTATAAAGAAATACCTGAAACTGGGTAATTTATATTTTTAAAAAAGTTTTAATTGACTCAAATTTCTGCAAGCTGTACAGGAGGCATGGCTGGGGACGCCTCAGGAAACTTATACTAACGGTAGAAGGAAAAGGGGAAAGAAGCAGCCATGGCGGTCACATGAATGGCAAAAGAGAGAGTGAAGGGGAAAGTGCTACACACTTTGAAACAATGAGATCTCATGAGAACTCACTCACTATAATGAGGACAGCAGTGGGGAAATCCACTCCCATAAACCAATCACCTCTCATTAGGGCCCTCCCCCAGCATTGGGGATTACAGTTCAACATGAGATTTGGGTGGGGACACAGATCCAAACCCTATCATTCTGCCCCTGGCCCCTAAAAATTCTCATATCCGTTGTACATTCCAAAATCAATCATGCCTTTCCAGCAGTCCCCCAGAGTCTTAACTAATTCCATCATTAACTCAAAAGTCCAAGTCCAAAGTCTAATCTAAGATGAGGCAAGTCCCTTTCGCCTATCAGTCTGTAAAATCAAAAACAATTTAGTTATTCAGTGAGGGTACTGGCGTTGGGTAAATTGCCCTTTTGCAAAAGGAAGAATTTGGCCAAAACAAAGGGACTATAGGCCCCATGCAAGTCTGAAATTCAGCAGAAAGTGATGAAATCTTAAAGCTCCCAAATAATCTTTGACTCCATGTCTCACATCCAGGGCACGGTGATGCAAGGTATGGCCCCCATGGCCTTGGACAGCTCTGTCCCTGTAGCTTTGCAGTATACAGTCCCTGTGGCTGCTCTCACAGGTTGATGTTGAGTAACTGCAGCTTTTCCAGATGCACAGTGCAAGCTGTTGGTATATCTACCATTCTAGGCTCTGGAGGATGGTGGCCGTCTTCTCACAGCTCCACTAGGCAGTGCCACAGTGGGGACTCTGTGGGGGCTCCAGCCTCACATTTCCCCTCCGTAATACCCTAGTAGAGGTTCTCCATGAGAGTCCTCCCCACTACAGCAGTTTTCTGCCTGGAAATCCAGACATTTCCATACATCCTCTGAAATCTAGGTAGAAGCTCCCAAGCCTCAGTTCTTGCCTTCTGTGCACCCACGGGCCCAACACTACATGGGAGCTACCAAGACTTGAGGGTTGCACCTTCTGAAGCAATGGCCTGAGCTGTACCTTCACCCCTTTTAGCCACAGCTGGAGTGGCTGGGACACAGGACACCAAGTCCCAGGCTACACACAGCAGAGGGTCCCTGGACCTGGTCCCTGAAATCATTTTTCCCTCCTAGACCTCCAGGTCTGATGGGGGGGGCTACCATGAAGGTCCCTGACAAGCCCTGAAGACATTTTCCCCATTGTCTTGGTGATTAACATTTGGGTCCTCATTACTTATGCAAATTTCTGCAACTGGCTTGAATTTCTCCCCAGGAAATTGTTTTTTCTTTTCTACCACATGGTCAGCCTGCAAATTTTCCAAACTTTTGTGCTCTGCTTTTCTTTTAATTTCAGACTCTGTCTCTCAAGTTCAAAGTTCCACAGATCTCTAGGGTAGGGACAAAATGCTGCCAGTCTCTTTGCTAAAGAATAGCAAGGGTCACCTTTATTCCAGTTCCCAAGAAGTTCCTCATCTCCATCTGAGACCACCTCAGCCTGGACTTAATTGTCCATATCACTATCAGCATTTTGGTTAAAGCCATTCAACAAGTCTCTAGGAAGTTCCAAACCTTCTGACATCTTCCTGTTTTCTGAGCCCTCCAAGTCTCTAGGAAGTTCAAAACATTCCCACATTTTCCTGTCTTCTTCTGAGTCCTCCAAACTATTCCAACCTCTGCCTGTTACCCAGTTCCAAAGTTACTTCCACATTTTGGGGTATCTTTATAACAGCACCCCACACCTGGTACCAATTTACTGTATTAGTCTGTTCTCTCGCTGCTATGAAGAAATACCAGAGGCTGGGTAATTTATAAAGAAAAGAGGTTCAGTTGACTCACAGTTCTGCATATATGGGGAGGACTCAGGAAACTTAAAATCATGTCAGTAGGCACTTCTTCACGCAGTGGCAGGAGAGAGAATGCATGCTGAGCAAATTGGGAAACTCCTTATAAAACCATGAGACCTCTTGAGAGCTCACTCACTATCATGAGATCAGCAAGGGGAAAACTGCCCCATGATTCAATGATCTCTGCCAGATTCCTTCCATGACATGTGGGGATTATGGGATTACAATCTCAGATAAGATGTGGGTAAGGACACAAAAGCAAACCATATCAGCTGCATATATATTCTGACATATTTAAATATTTGATGTATTTAAATCTTTTTATTGAATTTTTCCCTTTATCATTATGTCATGCCTTTCTTTGTCCTTCTTCTTTACTGTTGATTTAAAGTTCCTTTTATCTATTATAAGAATAGTGACTCATACTCTTTTTTGTTTTCTGTTTGCATGCTAGGTCTTTCTCCATTCCTTTACTTTTAACCTGTGGGTGTCACCAAATATGAGATGGATCTCTTGAAGGCAGCAGACAGTTGGACATTGTTTTTATTCCAGCTTGCTACTCTGTGTCTTTTAAGTGGGGCATTTAGACCATTTACATTCAAAGTTAGTATTAATATGTGAGATTTGGATCATGTCATCATGTTGTTAGCTGGTTATTTTGTAGACTTGATTGTGTAGTTGCTTTATAGTGTCTGTGCACTGTGCTTTAGTTTTTGTGGAAGCAGGTGTCATTATTTCATCTCCATATTTAGCACTCCCTTGTAAGGCTGGTCTTAGTTGTAACAGATTCCCTTAGTGTATGATTATCTAAAAAGGATTTAATTTCTCCATTGCATATGATGCTTAGTTTTGCAGGATATGAAATTTTTGGTTTGAATGTCTTTCCTTTAAGGATATTGAAAATAGGTTCCCAGTCTCTTCTGGCTTTTAAGGTTTCTTCTGAAAGGTCCGCTGCCAACCAGATGGGGTTCCCTTTGTATGCAACCTGAGCCTTCTCGCTAACTTCCTTTTAAGATTTTTTCTTTCACATTGACCTTGGTGAATCTGATATCTGTGTGCCTCGGAGATGAACATTCTGTATAGTATGTAGCAGGATTTTCCTACATTCTTTTTTCTTTACTTTTATCTGACTTGAGTTGATTTCAAGAACTGGTTATCAAGCTCTGAGATTCTTTCTTCAGCTTAGTTTATTCTGCTGTTAATACTTCTGATTGTATTATGATATTCTTGTAAATTTTTCAGTTTCAGAAATTCAGTTTAGTTCTTTCTTAAAATGGCTATTTCATTTTTCAGATCTTGAATCCTTTTACTGGATTCCTTGGATTTCTTTGATTGGACTTCAACTTTCTCTTGAATCTTGATGAGCTTCCTTTCCATCCAGATTCTGAATTCTATGTCTGTCACTTCAGTTATTTTAGTCTGCTTAAGAATCATTGCTGGGGAGCCAGTGGGCTCATTTGGAGGTAAGGGGAGACTGGTGTTTTTAATTGCCAGAGTTCTTATGCTGATTCTTTTTCATCTAAGAGGGCTTGTGTTCCTTTTATTGTAATGTAAGTTGAGTATAGTCCATTGACTTCATTTTGAGTGCTTTCGAAGGGTCAAGTTTCTGAACAGGATGTTAATTTGTGTGGAGATTCTTGTCTTTGGTTTCACAGGGTTGTATACTGGAAGAATATTTTTGATAGTGTTGTTTGGGCTGTGATCCAGTAGATGGCACCTAAAAATAATGGCTGGCAGATAGGCTGTTAATCAGTCACGTGGCTCTTTTGTATTTCCTCATGTTTTCAGCGTGCTGTGTGGTGGGGAGGAGAGAGATGACCCTTGCACAAGGTCCAGTCCTAGCCTTGAAGAAGCCCCCTCCAATCAATGGCATTATTCCCATGTTTGCTTTGTTAGCTGTTCTAGGCTATAGGGCTCCCTCAGGCAGAGGCCATGGCAGGGAGATAGGCCACATTCTTCATAGACCAGCACTGTGGAGGAAGCCACACACTGCTTGCATGCCAATCCACAAACCCACGCATCTCACCCCTCTCAGTGTTCTGAAAATACAGGCACCTTCTCTTTCTCAAGTGTTGGCCACAGAGCTTGGCTTGGCACTCTCAGTTTGCACAACATAGCACTGGGGCATTGGGACCAGCCTGTGGCTTTTACTCCTGGAGCTTTAGGGTTGGGCTCCATCTGTGCTGAGGGATCTGAAGTGCTTCCAGCATGCTAGGAAGGTACTTAGGTGGAGCAAAGTGTGGAGACTGTGCAGTGTACATGTTCCTGCAGGGTGGCCAGGCTGGGGTTCTGGGAGGGGCTGATGGACAGAAGTACCTGCAGAACATAGGTGCCCTAGTCTAGTGAGGAAGCTGGCCTCAGTTTGTCCTGGACCGTTGGGCAGCTGAGGCTAGAACTACTAAGAGGGAGATGGGGAACCCTTGGGGATGGGCACCTATGGCCATGCTCTGCTGCAGATGCTCTGCACACAAAAGCCCCTGGGCTCCACATCAGCTGAAGCCCTGTGTCTGTCTACTTTTCCAGTAGATTCTCCTGCCAGTTCAAATATTCGTAGGATATATGAGATCCTCTGTAGCCAGGACCCCAGAGGTCTGCAGAAAGAATGGGTTGTCCCTCAGTCCCTTCCCTCACCCCTACTCCAGGAGCTGTTCAGGGCTGGAAACTAGCTCTAGCATTCGAGTGCCCCTCACACAGCTCCCAGCTTTCTCTCTCTTCAGCATTTCTCTATAGACCCTTGGTGTTTCATCTGCAAAGATATGCTCAAAGTGTGTTGGTTTTCTTAGTATTTTCGTCTGTCTCTGTGTGAGCGGCATTTCCCGGCTGCATCTAGTCGGCCATCTTGCCCCCTCCACCTTGAAAGGATTCTAGTTTGTATTCTGTTCTGTGATAAGCATGATAAACAGTCACAGCCATTTTTCTGAAAAGAAGATGGACATCTTTAATCACTTTGATAATATTAATACCAATAAAGTGGTATTTATATTAAAATGGTTAATAAATAGCATATTTTAGTAATGTGTATTTATTATTAAAATAGCTGTATTTTATTCCATATATAATTTTAGGTCACAGAATATATAAAGACCAAGTTCTAAATTAGTATGTACGAAGTTGAGTATTACCATAATTTGGCATCGAGAATTCCTAAAAATGTTGTCCAACAAAGAAAGCCTTTGTTTACCATTAGAAAACCATATTCCACGAGAAATATAGTTTTAAATCTTGGGCTCATGTTACCTAAGAAAATTGCTTCCTTCAGCAAATTTTTGTGGAAACCGAGACTTTCGGAAAAAAATATCTGATTCACTGATCCCACCTAAAGAAGATTTGTGGACATAGGTTCATTGAGTGCAATAGCAGATAGAATTGAATTTTAATTTCTCCTCTCTCTTTGAATCAGTGTAAATTATATGCGCACACACGCACATACACACACACATACATGTTGAGTATCTCTTATCCAAAATACTTGGGATCAGAGTATTTCAGAATTTGGATTTTTTTTCAGATTTAGGAATATTTGTATTTGTATAATAAGATATCTTGGGGATAGGATCCAAGTCTAAATGCAAAATTCATTTGTATTTCATATATTCCTTACACATATAACCTGGAAGTAATTTTAAACTATATTTTAAATAATTTTGTGCATGAATAAAAGTTGTGTTAAGTACTTATATGTGGAATTTTTCACTTATGGCCTCATTGTAGGGCTCAAAATGTTTCAAATTTTGAAGCTTATCATGTTTCAAATTCTTGAATTAGAGATGTTCAACCTGATATACATATTTAACTGAAATATACATTGCTTGAAGGGAAGGATTGTGTTGTGATTTTAATCACTGATGTCCTCCAGTAGCTAGAACAGTGCCTGTCACATAGTTTAGATTCACATTTTATTAAATGCATGGGTGCAACTCTATAGTATGTATAAAATGATGCCCACACAAAAGTGAATAAATTAATTTCCAGTCTCTTCTGCATGAAGAAAATTGACTAGCCTATTTAAAATGGGTTTTTAATGGTTTAAACATGCTCAAAACCAAATACACAAACCAGAATACGTTAACCTGACAATATTAAAAGGTGCTACTTTTCATTCAGTTGTGTCTGTTAAATATATAGTCAGATAAATCACCTAAATGAACTCATCCTCATAGAGTTAGCCTTATACTTTCAGACAAACTTATTTTAAAAAAACCTTCGTGACCTTGGGTCAAAGAGTTCTTAGACATGACACCAAAAGAATGACTCAGAAAAGTGAAAAAAAAAAAAGATGATAAATTGGACTGGGAAAAATTTCTGCAAATCACGTATCTGCCAAATGACTTGTATCAAGCATGCATAAAGAACTCAGAACTCAACAGAAATAAAACCAAATTTTTAAAAGTAGGTAAAATATTTTAGCAAATATTTTAATTAAAGAAGGTATATGAATGGCAAATAAGCACTTTAAAAAATGTTCAACATTGTTAACCGTCAGGGAGAAGTACATTAAAACCACAATGAGGTACAATGACAGACTTATACGAATGGCCAAAAAAAAAAAAAGAAGATAAAACAACACAAATAGTTGGCAAAGATATAGAGCTACTGAAAAAGCATGTAGTGTTAGTGAGAATATAAAATGATTCAGACATTTTGGAGAATGATTTTGTCATGTTTCTCTTAAAGTTAAAATATGCACCTACATATGACCTAGCAATCCCATTCCTAGGTATTTATTCTAGGAAAAAAAAAAAAAAAAAACCTAATGCTCACACAGAAACGTGTACATGAATATTTTTAGCAGGTCTATTAAAAATTGTCAGAAACTGGAGACTATCCAAATGACCTCCAACAGGTGACTGTATAAACACAGTGTGGTATGTCCATGCAAAGGAATTTTACTCGGCAATAAAAATGCAGTAACTGGGATGAATCTCACTTTGTTCTGTAGAAGAAACCCCCAATCTCAATGTCACATACTGTATGATTCATTTTAAATGACTTTGTTAAGAAGACAAAATATAGTAATAGAGAGCATTAGTATTTGTCAGGGGATGGGGTAAAAAAGTGATGTGACTAAGAAATGGTAGCATGAGCACATGTTTGGGAGTGACATAAATATTATGTATCTTTATTGTGGTGGTGGATACGCAAATCTATACATGTGCTAAAATTTACAGAGCTATACACACCAAAAACTCAAGTTGACTAATTTTGGGGATTTCGAAAAAACATTACACAAAGACTTAAAAAAAAAAAAAAAAGGAAAGCATGGGCATCTTTGGAGAAGTAGGACTTGTCCTGGAATTAAAACTTACGAGAAAGTTTCTCCCATGAAGGTTCTTTAAGAAAACACTGTGCTGAAGTTAACAACAGGCAAATAAATTCCTATTCAATTTATGTGGCTGAGCATTCACCAACCCAGGCATATAGTACAATCAATTTATATTAATGAATCTTGGTAGCTCTAGGTCTCCTGCTTCTATTGGAATTTTGGGTCCTGAAAAAATGTCTTTTTTCCTCAAATATTTATAATCATTCATCTTTTCATTTGGAAAGCTGTTCTAGTGGTTGCTCAGATTTGATACTAGCAAAGTCAGGCCTTGATCATGTGCTATGCCAAGATGAGCTGCATGCATGAGCCTAATGGCAACTGTCTCAGTGGTATTTCAGTCAATGTCCTGCTACCAAAGTAGCTAAGATTATGGGACAGTCCATCAACAGGTGTCACCTAAATGCCCTGGAGCACTGAGGTTCTGACTGACTCCTTTTATCTTTGTGACTCTTCAGGGCTACTGCCATCCCTCTGCAGCCTGGTTTCTGTTGCCTACCTAAACCCACACCATGATTTCACTCTGATTTCTTATTATTGAACCCCAATTATGATCAAATTTATCTCCTTTTTCTCAAGAGGTTTCTCAGGCACTGTGTAAATCATAGTGATAATGACTATGAATCATTGTGTGAAATGAAGAATGTCAGCTAATTCCAAGAGTAAGTTTTGTACAGCTCCTTTAATAACATTCCTCAATGCAAACTGAGAATGTACATCACATTATAATACAATGCACAGCAATCAATTGAAAGAGATCACTCTCTAAGATCACAAGAGCTAATTCAGTATAACAGTTTGTAGAACACTGAGAAGACTGAATGAATTTCACATCCTTTAGGTAATTCTCCTGAACTATTTGTAACTGGGCTTTAGGTGAGGGTTGGGCAGCAACAGTGGAGAATTTGAAATTATATGTTCTGCCAAGGACCAAGAGTGTACAATGACTATAGGGTCAATTATAGAAGTAGCTGTGCTTTGAGAAATAAACCAAAACAAAACTCTAACAACTCGATCTCAATAGATGTGAGTGAAGAAAGACATAAAAGGCAGCTTCATTATATTTTTTAGAAATGTACTGCTGAGTCCCTCAAAAGCTATATCAGAAGTAGCAAAAAGTGTTGTGGAATATTAGAGATCGGTACAGTGTAGTGATTGAGAAATCACCCTGAGGATTCAGCCAGACCTTAGTTGGAATCAGTCGCAGATGCTCGTTGGCTAAATTAACATGTTAATAGATTACCTTGGCAACTAGTTAATTATTTTATGTTTCACATTTCCTATGTGAAAAGTGACAATAATAATACTAATTGGTTAAGACTTATTTGAAATATGCAAATAAAGCCCTTCATATAATGGTCTGGATAAAATAAATGCTAGATAAATATTAGCAAATACCAGTAACATTTTACAAACCCATACATCCAGAGTCTTGTGATCCAATTAACTTTGGAAATATTGGGGTAGATTAATTTTAGAAGACTTTAAAAATATGTTTCAGGAACCTTTAAAATGTGAATGTGCATTATGAATCTGTGAGAAGGTGGGAGTGTGTAGCATTTCTCAAAATGAGTTGAATGCAATACTTATTTCTCAGAGCGTACCAAAAGAACTAGGGTGCCATGGAAGCTACTTTAATAAATACTATTGCTTTCTCTAGGAGTTTGCTATAAAGTTTTATCAAAGTGGCCATTTTGACTTAGCAATTTTGATATAATCATTTTAATAAAAAAGATATGTTAATATAAGGCTTGACACAATTGCATAAAAATGACTTTTGTTTTAATTACAAGGCAATGTGTGCAGCCAATATTCCTCCCCCATTACAATAGCCACCTTCTACTTTATTAATTTCCATGTAATTTTGAAATGTTTTAATCTGTATTAGTTTTATACCCCAGAAAAATATGTTGTCTAGTTTTATTTAGGTTATGTTATCTCAGTTCTTTATCTTAAAACCATCATTTAAAGGTTCATTTATGGCATTGTATTTTTCTGAAACAGCTAAGAAAAACATTTAATTGAAGATTAACTATACAGTTGACAACTAAGTATAAGAAATATTTTTATGGGCTGGGCACAGTGGCTCACACCTATAATCCCAACACTTTGGGAGGCAGAGATGGGCAGATCACTTGAGGTCAGGAGTTCAAGACTATCCTGGCCAACATGATGAAACCCCATCTCTACTAAAAATACAAAAATTAGCTGGGCATGGTGGTGTGTGGCTATAATCCCAGCTACTTGGGAGACTGAGGCAGGAGAATTGCTTGAACCCAGAAGGTGGAGGTTGCAATGAGCTGAGATCGCCCCACTGCACTCCAGCCTGGGCCACAGAGTGAAACTCCATCTGAAAAAAAAAAGAAAAAAGAAAAAGAAAAAATGTAGTATTTTTTATGGACACAAATTTTCCCTTCCCCTTTCTAGTCCAGTGCCTAATATAGATTCAATCAAACAAAATTACCACAATTAGGAAGTTTACATAAGCAGATTAATTTGTCCCATAGATTTTTAAATGGAAAGCAAAATAAATTCCATTAGTATTCTAAAATTATTATTGGAAAGTAAATAAGTATGACCATCATAATGTTTGTAGAGTAATTAGTGAGTATGAGAGGGAAAATCACTCAGAATAGCAAATAATTGTTAGAAAATGAGCAAACATTGTGCTTGATGTGATTGAAGTTCTTTTCTGAACTAAGCTGGTGTGGTGCACATGTCTTTGGTTTATACATTATTTGACATGGATGGTGCCAAACTACTACATCCTCCTTCATCCCATCTCTGAGCACTTGTCCTCCCTGACCCCTACCAATATGTCTGACACTGAATTCTAATCTTTATCTCTAACCGACACTACTCCTTCTCTCTAACCATCTGTAGCCCAACCTTACCTTCAGGACAACTTCAGGGTCAGGAGTGAGGTTCAGCAATGGAATGAAGTTCAGGAATTGTTAAAAATATAAACTTAATATATTTTCGGGGGGGGGGTTCTGTGACATCACATTCTCCTGTTGTTTTCTTATATTTCTCTGATAGCTGCTTTTCAGATTTCCTGGCCACATCATCCTTTCTGATATAATTTCCAATTATTAAGGTTTTTTAAAAAACTTAGTCTTATGTTCTAGCCTCAAGGACACAAGTATTCACAATGCACAAGAAAAACAGAGAGAAATTCAAACTGCCATTGCACCTTCCCACATCCTTTCTGACTACATTAGGACATATGGGACATACATAAACCCATATATAATACATGTAGAACTTAACCTATGTACTTGTGCATACTTACCAAAAAGGGAATCACAAACTTCTGATTTTATACTACGATAGTAATAGAGTTTATGTGATGTTCTCCACAGAGATGTGCTTATAGAGCAACAGATTCTAGGTTTATTGTAAGCCATTCTAGGAATATTAGGTATGTCTCCTAAAATAATTACACAGGTAAGGATTCTTTCATTACAAAATACTACTCATGTGCTTTCCAGCATGCCTATTATTACCATATTTACAAGGAGATTTGATCAGTTACCTTTCTTTTTTTTTTTTCCCCCTGGAATGTTCCCCAGTAAAGGGAAAGAATAAATTGCAGGCTTGCTGTTAACCTTTTTCTTCTTCTTCTTCTTCTTCTTTTTTTTTTTTTTTTTTTTTTTTTTTTTTTTTTTTTTTTGAGACTCCATCTCGCTCTGTCGCCCAGGCTGGAGTGCAGTGGCACAATCTCGGCTCACTGCAAGCTCCGCCTCCCGGGTTCACGCCATTCTCCTGCCTCAGCCTCCCATTACAGGCGCCTGCCACCACACCCGGCTAATTCTTTGTATTTTTAGTAGAGATGGGGGTTTCATCGTGTTAGCCAGGACAGTCTCAATCTCCTGACCTCGTGATCCGCCCACCTCGGTCTCCCAAAATGCTGGGATTACAGGCGTGAGTCACCGCGCCCGGCCACTTTTTCTTCTTATCCACCTACTGATGATGTGATGATATGCAAGTTACTCAAGCTCTCCATACCTCAGTCTCCTCTTCAGCAAACTAGGAGTAATAATACTAGATTTGTATGAGGATTAATTAGTATAAGTTAAGCTTTAGAAAAATGCCCAGCACTTGCTGAGTGCTCTCTAAATAGTAGATATTAAGGCAGCTCCAGTCTAAATCTTTTCTTAGTTTCAGTTTCACACACCCAAATGTCTGCTTGACAACTTCAGTTAGATATTTTAAGGTAATTCCAAACTCATGCACAAAACTGAGTTCATGATCTCTTCTACCAGTCTCTCAACCCCACCACAGAGTCTGCTTCTGCAACAGTATTAGTGAGTAACACAGTCCAGTCATTCATCCAGCAGCTCATGAGGGAAGCCTTGCAATCATTCAAGAATCCTTCTTTTCTTACATACACCAATACTCAATTTCTGTAGACGGTTGCTGCTCAAATACGCCTACTTTTCCCAGAATCCTTTGTCAACACTCAATCCAGACTCTCTTAGGCACTTACCATGATTCCTTAGAATTTCTCCTAATTAGTTTTCCAAATTCATATGCTCTACTTTTCTCCCAAATCACAGCTTCAATCATGTTACTTCTCTACTTAAAGTGGTCACCGGTTTCCCATTGCTTTTAGAATATAGACCAAAATCCTCAGTAGAGAACTATATCCCTACATCATCTGGGTTCTGCTTCTCTAGTGAGACTCATTTGTGTTTCCTATTTTTTCCTTGCCTCAATTTTTTTTTCAATGTCCTGAATGATCCTTTATTCCTAGTGCCTCAGATTCCTCACACATTATGTTCTGCATTTGGAATGATCTCACCAATCCTTGACATAGTTTACTACATTTCATTGTTTTGAGCACAGCATTGGCATCACTTTTTCAATAAGCTTTTCCTTGACTCCCAAGAGAAATCAGGTATTTCTATTAGAAACCTGTATTTTCCCTTCCATAGCCTGCATGACAGTGAAACTTAAATCATTATGTAATTTTTAATACAGGTGTTTTTTCCTAATAAAAGATTTGTTTCATAGAGGAAAAGTCTTTGTTAACAACTGTATTTCTGAGGAAACTTAGTTTTTGGCTTTTGGTAAGATAGCATTTTTTTTTTTGTTTTTCTATTTGACATTAGCAAAAATGACATGACTTGCTTTTAGTATTAATAAAACTATTTGTATATAAAAATCATATCAAGGAGGCTGCATGAAAATGTCCTGACTAGGGAAATTACATACAGGAATCATGCAATTGTTTTGCAATGTAAATGCCTGGCGAATTATCCAGGAAATGTTGGTTATATGTAACTGAATTGGTTAATATGTTATGTAGCATTTTTGGTGCTAAGTTATATAAATAGTGAAATACAACTTCCCGAGGGATGATTTCTGTTTTCAAAGAGTTGGTTTGAACCACAGATTCTAAGTCATATTTAGATATTCATATTAGATAAATTACCACCAGTATTTTTAAGTTAAGACAGCATAACTATCATCACTTTGGATTATAAGTCATATCTTTCTGTCAGCATAGCAGTTGGTCCTGAATCTTGATCTGACAAATATGATTTTCTGTCACTAACATAACCAATGTTCTTAAGAAGGGGACAAGATAAGCAATAAACATTTTATAAACCAGTGTCTCAAACCATGTAAATATTCAATTTGCTCATCAATAGTGACTGGCTTTTATAGTTTTAGTGAAGTTTATACTCTGTGAAAGTATCTTTACCCAGGAGCACATTTTGAGGTTGTATCATTTGTTCCATCATTGGTTGCTGTACAGAGTCAAAGGCTGAGTAAAACTCAGCAGCGAGATGAATACAGTCTAGAAACAATCCCATTATGTTCCTAACACGTTTCTCCATATGGTACTAATAATAGTACTGATCTGTTTGCTTAAATTTTGCCTGTTTCTCAGTAATGTGCTGTCCTAAGAAACATAGATTAACAATTTTTTGTAAAGGAAACCAAAATACAATGTAAAGAGTATATCCAGAAAACTGCTGAATTTATACTTTAGGAAAAATAGGTGTATCTTTTAGAAAGATTAGCCTCTTACCTGAGACTATACTTAAGTTCTTTATCAATTAAGATGTAAACTGGCAATACTTAAACCCGTTAACTTGAGTAGACACTGAACAAAAAGTCTTTGTCATTTGGTATTAATGAAAAAATTTGGGTTGACAAAGTCTCAACTGGACAATTTTTTAAAGTCGAGTTTTATAATCTAGTGTGGTATGGTTGCTAGTACCACATCAAAAAGAAATGGGAACCAATACAATGCTGGCCCCTTTCTTGAGTGTAAATCTGTAATACATATACCTTTCACTTTCTACAATTTGTTGAAACTAACACACATATTTTAATATTACAGTCTGTCCACTCATTATGGCAAAGAACAACCACAGATTTCAGGGACTGGGGTTATTCCAGACAGTGCTTTTCTGGTTTCCTTAGAGAATTAATTCTGAATTTTTTCAAATGAGTCTCTGATAAGAAAATAAACAAAAAACAAAGCAAAACAAAAACAAAACACAAAAGAAAACAACTGCACATACTTATTTCACATGTCCAAAGCAGATCACCTCCTCTTGGACAAACTGTAAAATGAGGACACTCAAGTTTTTGTTTCTTTTGTTGCTGTTGTTTGTTTTTTGAGACAGAGTCTCGTTCTGTTGCCCAGGCTGGAATGCACTGGCACGATCTCAGCTCACCGCAACTTCTGCCTCCCAGGCTCAAGCAATTCTCCTGCCTCAACCTCCCAAGTAGCTAGAATTACAGGTGCATGCCACCATGGCTAATTTTTTTGTATTTTTACTAGAGATGGGATTTCACTGTGTTAGCGAGGATGGTCTCGATCTCCTGACCTTGTGATCCACCTGCCTCGGCCTCCCAAACTGCTGGGATTACAGGTGTGAGCCACCGCACCCAGCCAAGTTTTTGTTTCTTAAGTGGAGCAGGCTATTTTGTAGAAGGTGGAGACAAAGTCTTCGCAGTCAATAATCTTCATGTACAAATCCAAGTGATCTCATTTTCAGAGTCCTTGAATAGCATTTTAAATGTTCTTCAACCAAGAAGTTACCCATGTTTCAAACCCCTCCTATGTGATCCCAAGATTTATTTTTCTTTGCTTCTCCAAGATGTTTTCAGTTACTTCTCCTTCCAAAATGATTTCCCTAGCTGGCTACATTACAAGGGAGAAATTTACCTGCCACTCTGAATTAAATTCAAGGAAGACAGTTAAATACACAACCAATCATTTATCAGACTGATGAAGCAACAGAATCAGCTAGCTCCATTCTCAGAAGTCTCCACATTTTTCATTAATACCAATGCTTGAGGGATAAAACAACAAAGTGATTGATTAAATTCTTCATTCACTTTGCATATGTAGACATTCTTAGTTTCTTACCTTCTCAGGATGAGATTTTGTTTAGTGGTTTTAAAAAAAATAAAACAAATTCTGTAACTAAATTATGCACTCCTTTAAGAGTAATCTGTTTTTGAAAAAAAAAAGTAAATATTTTTGGAGGTTAGGATTTCCATTTTAGGGTGTTCAATATTGATGCTTTCTGGCAGTAAATATCCACAAAAGACAAACAGGTTCACATCATGAATCTTCTTGTAGTGTCATAAGACTAGAAAAGATGCTGGCAGGTAATCTGTATATAAATTTATTAGTTTTATTACTGATAATTATAGCCAAATATCTTCAGAAATCAGTAATGCTTATCACAGATGATGAGTACTATAAACAGTATATTTGTGTGCCTTTATCTAAAAAAAAAAAAACTAAACAAACAGACCCCAAATTCCACAATATATTCCTCTCACATCTTTTTTTTCTATAGAATGAAGAAATACATCTCTCAAATTACTTAGGAAGAAATTTTACATGTAGACCAGGTCCTATGAATGACAGACTTCTCTGTGGATTTTCTGGGTATGATAGAATCTGTTTTAACACTTTACAGCTAAATCAGAATAGTTAATAACAAGACAATTTGCTAAACCTATGTCTTCAGGAATATATAGAAGAAATTCACTCCTAAACCATGAGGTATCAACACTATGTGGAATCACAAATGAGTCAGAACTTGTTGACCTCTTAGGTTACAAAAAGATGAATGTTCTTAATGGAATAAGGAATTTTGTAACAAAATCCACCCACATATGTTGTGATGTATGTATTGATTTTGTTGATAAAATTCACCAGAGTCCAAATTATCTCCCAGGAAGTCCAAGTAGTATGGACTTCTCAGTCTAAAGCCTTTGCTTGATTCTCTTATCTCCTATCCTAGGGCCCAGCTTGAAACCAAAATCATGTAAGTGTAGACCTGAAAGAGCTCAAGGGCATTATGAAATCAAAATCTTCCACCCTTATTTTCTCCATTAATGAAATTTTAGTGACTTTTTGACATAAAATTGATACTAGACCTATGTGAAGACCATGTGTTCCTTGATTGTATGGTCATTGTCTTAAATTTGTCTCTGAATTGCTACAACTCAGCACCACACCATACACATTGTAGACACTATGTTATTTTTGAATCAATACAGTTAATTAATAAATGACTCCTGCTTGCCAAGTGTGAGGGTTAATATTGAGTGTCAACTTGATTGGATTGAAGATGCAAAGTACTATTCTTGGGTGTGTCTGCGAGGGTGTTGCTAAAAGAGAGTAACATTTGAGTCAGTGGACCGGGAAAGGCAGAGCCACCCTTAATCTGGATAGGCACAATCTAATCAGTTGCCAGGAAGGCTAGAATAAAAGCAGACAGAAGAACGTGGAAGGACTAGACTGACTGAGTCTTCCAGCCTACATCTTTCTCCTGTGCTAGATGCTTCCCGCCCTTGAACATCACACTCCAAGTTCTTCAGCTTTTGGACTCTTGGACCTTTGGCCACAGACTGAAGGCTGCACTATTGGCTTCCCTATTTTTGAGGTTTAGGGACTCAGACTAGCTTCCTTTCTCCTCAGCTTGCAGATGACCTATTGTGGGACTGTGTCTGGAGTTGGTTCCTCCTGGTGGGTTCATGGTATCGCGCTGACTTCAAGAATGAAGCTGCGGACCTTTGCTGTGAGTGTTACAGCTCTTAAAGATGGCATGAACCCAAAGAGTGAGGAGTAGCAAGGTTTATTGTAAAGAGGGAAAGGACAAAGCTTCCACGGTGTGGAAGGGGACCTGAGTGGGTTGCCGCTGCTGGCTGGGGTGGCCAGTTTATATTCCCTTATTGTCCCCACCCATGTTCCATTTCTGTCCTATCAGAGTGCCCTTTTTTCAATCCTCCCCACAATTGGCTACTTTTAGAATCCTGCTGATTGGTACATTTTACAGAGCATTGATTGGTGCATTTTACAGAACGCTGATTGGTGCGTTTTATAATCCTCCTGTAAGACAGGAAAGTTCCTGATTGGTGCATTTTACAGTCCTCTTGTAAGACAGGAAATTTCCCCAAGTCCCCACTCCATCCAGGAAGTCCAGCTGGCCTCACCTCTCAGGACTTCACCTTGTGATTGCATGAGTGAATACTCCTTAAAAAGCTCCCCTTTATATATACATCTATCCTATTAGTTCTATCCCTCTAGAGAACCCTGACTAATACACCAAGACAGATATTTTTTAACCAATCACTTTAAAGTGTGATACCTGTACCATTCACATCAGCAACACTTTGGAATTTTTGGAAATGTCAAATATTTGTCCCCAATACAGATGTAATGGACCAGAAATTCTGGGTTTTAAATAGTCCTCCAGTGATTCTGATGCACACCGACATTTGAGAATAAATGCTAAAGGAGTAGTGTTCAACCCTAGTTACTCATTAGAACTACCTACAGAAATTTAAAAACATACCAATACCTGAACCTCATCCCAGAACAATAAATTCAAAATATCTGTGGTTGAGTCTTTGTATTCCTGTTTTAAAAAGCTCTAAGATAACATAATTAGGTGTAGCCGAAGTGGCAAATCACCATTCTCATCCCAAATTCTGTGTGTGTGTGTGTGTGTGTGTGTGTGTGTGTGAGAGAGAGAGAGAGATAGCTAGGCATCAAAGTCTATGAAAAAATTAAATTAACTGGTTTAAATGTAGCTATAGTGACCGTAGTATCATCAAAATTGCCCTCCCAATTTCACTTCTTTCTATTTCAATCGCTTTCTTCAAACTTTATTCTTCCTGAAATTTTTTTCTTCTTCTTTTGCAATGTTCCTCCAATAACCCTTAAATTATAACCCAATTACTCCAGCCAGATTCATAAAAAAATTACAAAGACACATTCCTAAAAGACTGGGGAAAATTTTATTTTTTTCTGTTTACTGTAATACCTAACCTCATCATAGACTTTTTTGTTGTTGTTTCAGATATAAAACCGGCTATCTCATTAAATCTTGTTTTTAGGTTTCTGCCCCAAGTAACATATACCGACAGGTTTGATATATTTTTTCAAATTATTTCATTATGAAATATTTTGTTTCATTAGCTGTAAAGGTCTATATTAAAGTAAGGTATTATTATTATTAATTGAGAAGTAAATTCCTGGAAGATAGATAACATGTTTATTTACCTTGAAAAAGCCTTGGGCACTCCAGAGTTCAACTAGGCTAGTTTTAATAGTATTTCATTGATTAAATTTTTCTGTGGACATAAAATCAACACAAGTAAGAGTTTTGAAACCATTACTTTAATAACTGAGTTATAATAAGATAGGGATAGAATTATATGTAAGGTATAATGGATATAAAAGAAAAGTAATAGAACATTTTCATAAATTGATGGCAGGATAGCAATAATGATAATTGGAAGAATAAACGATATCTTACAAAAAACATGAAAAATAATAGTTGGAAAATATAACACTTTCATTATATGCTCTCAAGGAAATATAGATTGTAATAATGATGATGAAAATAATGATGAGGAAAAGGAGGAGGAAGGTGAGGAGGACAAGGGGTTTGATCGAGGCATTCTGTCTACAATCTATGCTAAACCCAGTTCCAAAGAGTTCCTTTACCTACTGCCAACCCCCTCACCCCGAAAAAAAAAAAAAAAACAATATGAGTAACTCAACAATTGAGACATTGAATTCAGGAATATTTGAAATAAATGCTGTTTCTGTTCTTGATTTTCCATCTGACTTTAGGTAGGTTAAATGACTTTTCTGAGACTGTTTCTCTTATGTGGGTTGCTGTGGAATTTAAATAAAATGATGTACATAAGCTGCCTTGTAGAATGCCTAGCATATAATAGATAATCAAATAATTTCATTATCTTCCCTCTTCTTTCTTGAAAATATCCATGCATACATTGAAGTAAAATTTTAAGTGTGGTTGTATTTAGTTTTATTTCTATTGATTTGTGAAAGCAAAATTTAGAACATAGGATCAACGTTTTCTTTTTTTTTTTTTTTTTTTTTTTTTATGTGTGTGACAGACGCTTGCTGTCTCCCAGGCTGGAGTGCAGTGGCGCTATCTCGGCTCACTGCAAGCTCCGCCTCCGGGGTTCACACCATTCTCCTGCCTCAGCCTCCCAAGTAGCTGAGTCTACAGGCGCTCACCGCCCCGCCTGGCTATTTTTTTTGTATTTTTTGTAGAGATGGGGTTTCACCGTGTTAGCCAGGATGGTCTCTATCTCCTGACCTCGTGATCCACCCAACTCGGCCTCCCAAAGTGCTGGGATTACAGGCGTGAGCCGCTGCGCCCGGCCAGGATCAACATTTTTAATAGCATTTCTAATCATATTCCCTTGTAAGCTTTTGGCCTAAGATCTGATTCTGTTTTCTGTGTTCTTTGACTGATTATTATTTCATACTTGTCTGAGAAGAAAAAAAGATATTTAAGAATTTAAAAAAATATGCTGAATTCTACCCTGCTCATTTAGTATTTCAGTAGTCAGAGCATCAACATTATCATATGTTATTTATTGGTAAAGAACTGTGAAAAGGTTTGATCCCCCTTATCCTTTCCCAGAATATTGTATTTGAATAACCACAATAATTTAGAGTAAGGCATTCTCCCTTATATTTTACCAACAACCCCTTTGACCTTCTCAAGAACGTTAGTGCTATGAAAGAAATAATTTTTCCCTACTTTGATGTGTCGTACAAGTTGTCTTAAATAATTTGTCATGAAGGCCTTTTTGCAGAAACAAAACCAACAATAGGAAAGGCTATTTCCCATTACCAAGGTGGAATGACTCAGACTGCAGATGAAAAAGTGATTTATATAAATGAAAGAACATACCTAGATCACATAGAAAAATTCTTCTGGAGTGATTATCATGAGGGTGATTATGTCTGCTTGCTATTTCAGAAGGAATCAAAAACAAAGCTATTCTCCCCTGACTCTCAGCAGTATTTGAGGAAGAACTATTAATACAAATAGCTATGTAGTATTATTTGAAACAAAATTATTTTCAACACATTTGAAATATTTCATTTGATCAGTATTATTAGTTGTGTTTAGGAATATGTTACAGTAGAAAGAAAGTCAAGACTGAGAATATGGAGACTTAGTTTTGTCACTGGCTCTACTCTCTCACTAGTTAGCTGTGTATTTCTGGGTCCCAACTGACTCATCTCTAAAAGAAGAATATGTGATCTCAAACAGCACTTTCTAAACTTTAACATTTTGGAATGTATTAAGACTCTTTTCAAAGTTTACTCATTTCCTTGATTCTTGGTTGCTTTGGAAATCCTTAAATCATTGATAATTGTTTTCATATTTGAAGGCATATCAAGCTTACCCTCTAGGGTGTTTAAAGCCTGCCTATGTAGTTTGAGAGTTATGAAAACACTTCAATGATAACAAGGTATTTAATTTAAAATAAGTGTGTGGTTGGATATTACCCACAACACTGAAAAGGAAATGAAAGTAATGGTCCAATGGCTTGAATTCATTAGGTTCTGCCTGAGGCAGGATTTACATATGCATCTCTTGTAAAAGGATAAGAAGGGGAATCAACTCCCCACTTCCCCATCCCTTCTAAATGTCTACCAAATGCCATTGTTTAATGTTTAATGAATTCCTACAGGTAGATGGCAAAAGCCATAATATAATTAGCAAGGTCAACAAAGAAGAAAACTCAAGAGGCCCAGTGGAGTATGGCATATTACTTAGGAGAAATGAAAAGGCTGAAATCTATTAAACATTAAGGTTGTTTGTAGAGTATTTCCCTTGAGATATTAGAGACTTTAGGGTTCCTCCTCAGCAGGTTTCTTTTTTACTTCCAGATTCTGAAAACAAGGACAAAAAAGTGCATTTGTCTGGCACAGAAATTAAAAGGAGGGGATGATGGCTGTATAGTATAAACAGTCCATAAATATTGCACAGGAATTTTTAGTTTAAAAATGAAAACAGCTCATCATACCGTAGTCTTGCAGCCAAATGATTTTGGGGAGAAGAGAATTGGGGGAGGACAGCAGATTGCTCACAGAATTCCAACATCCTTAACAAATCCACAGCCATGCTCCCTACTGGGTGGTGAGCATAGAGATGCCAAGAGGAATATGCTAGGGCTGAAAAATGGCTTATACTATAGACCCTATTCAGAGGACAAGAGAAAGAATATGTGGAAGAGAGTGAGACAAAAAGAGAGAAATATGTAAGAAATGGGAGTGGGAAAAGTGACAATGTACAGTAATGCAGAAACTAATTATATATGTTTGGCCTAATGGGGCTAAATAAATATAACTTGGAAATGATGTAGAATATTACCAAAAATTTAGCTAAACTACTTAAAATACAATTAGCAGTCATTTTACTCTCTGTGACCAGGTTTCTTTCATTATCTGAAACTTATGTTTCTTAGAGTAAGGTTAATATTTGTAGAAGCATTAGTACATTAAAACATAGCACTTGGGACTTCTGTGCATTATTAATGCCTCTCATCCTTCTCCCAACTTCTAACTTGCCTTCATACCTAGCTAATGTAAAGAAAGAGCCATAAAGTTCAAAACTAATCATTTTTGTGCTTGCAACAAAGAAACCAATGTGGGTGTTAACAATAATTGAATGCTTAATGATTTATAATTAGTAATTGTTCTCTCACCATCTTCTGAATGCATCTAGAATTGTTTCTTTCCTTAAAAGAAGCCTACATGTGTTAGAAATAATCCATATCTTTATTGTGATGGTAAGGGCACATCTCTGTCAAAAATTATTGAAACATACATTTAAAAGTAGATTTTATAATATATGCACACTACACCTCAAGAAATGACTTATTTAAAATTCCAAAACTTTAAAAAATATTTAGTAAAACAAAAGAGTTAATGTGTCAGTAAAAGAGAGCATAACTTTGGGGCTGGTACTTATCTGTACACCATGACACCCTCCTGAAGGATTGTTTACAGCTGACCTCCACTCTCAGTGGTGGGTTGGTACAGTGGAGCTGTATTAATTGTTAATTATTTTGACTATGACCTCTGAATTAATCATAAGAATCCAAAATTAACCTAACTATATAAAAGAGGTAAACAAGATAATAATACATTCATTTAATAATTCATCACAAATGAAACCAAAATGAGATAGACATCAAGGGCAAAATCAGTTTGGGATATACATTACAAAGTCTTTTCAGTGCTGTTTATTGAAATTACATCTGTGTTTCATTATTTTTAAGCCCATTATGAGCACAATGAAGGAATATAGAGCTTACTTTTAGATAGAACAGAATGCATATTCTGATTTTGACAAACATTTTTTCATCTGGTTCCTCAAAAGTGATGTTATTATTATTATTTGCATCATAAACTTTTTATAAAGGTTAAATGAAATAAACCAATGTCTGGCTCATAGACACTAAAGCAAATGTTCATGCTATTATCCTCCTTTTATAACACTTAAGTCACTAAGTACATTTGGGAGAATGAAGGTCTTTAGAGGCTCATGCCCATCTACACTGACATCAGAATGCTTTTCAAGTTTTTTGTATATGTGGACCATCGTCCAAAGAAACGCAGCACAAATGGCAGTCAAGTAAATCGCCCCCTCCACCGCAACATAAGGCTATGCACTAGTTTATATGATTTTTCCTTTGGTAAATTGAACCCAGAGTCAAAAATTAAGTCAAACATGTCAGAAATAATCCCTTGTTTATTTTTACTTTTTATGTGTCATTTGAAGAATGGGAACAGGCATTTTAAACATGATCAAAGTGGCACCACATACTTGCTCACATTACTGATTTGAGAATCAAGAATTCCTGAAAGAAAATCAATTTCAAACATGGAGCAATACTATGTTTTGCTACAAAACTATAAATCTTTGGCTGAACATTTTTACAGATCATCTTCTATATCATTAATTTATATCATACTGTATACAGCAATTTGACACCTTCACTTAGCACCAATCCCCCATAGCAAGATTTCATTTAAATGGTAGTCCAAAAGCAATAGCAATTAGCTTTCAAACGTGTTTGAATGTAATACTTAACAATGCTTATTTCCTGGAAACATGATAGGATCTAAGCCATACTTACTGTATTATAGATTTTGAGATTAAGTTACCTCCTACCATACTATGTCTACTACCACCTCTCAGAAGATTCTGTTATCACTTCATTCTACAACTGCCATCTTCATCCCCAGCAAGCTCAGATGCACTCCCACTCTTAACGCTATCTGCATTACCACCCCACCTTCGCTGCCTGGCTTCATCACTGCTTTTTTTCTTCTTCCTTGGAGATTTCTTTACTTCTAACATGTTTTAAAAGATATAAATAACAACAATAGTATCCCTATATTATTTCTTCATGAATATCTCCCATAATTTTCCAAGCCCAAAATGGAGTTTATTCTCCATCTTGTCAGGATACTTAGCATATCTGTCCTGAAGAAGGAATTTCACAATGGAGTTATTTGTAAGGTACATGACTTATGATTTAAAAGAGATCTAGGTTTTTGTCCATTTTTAGTCTCAGTTTTTTGCATGACTTAGAATTAGATTGGCAGTGGAAGCAAAAATACTTTTTG
Organism: Macaca fascicularis; assembly: GCF_037993035.2. Lineage (NCBI taxonomy): Eukaryota > Metazoa > Chordata > Mammalia > Primates > Cercopithecidae > Macaca > Macaca fascicularis. The sequence continues at coordinate 54,080,628 of NC_088390.1, forward strand.
AACAATCAGGTTTTTAATGGTTAAAAATCCAGGTGTTTTAAAAAATTTTTTTTATTATTTTCTAGCCAGCCAATGCAATAGGGAGAAAGTTCAACCTACTACCAATGATCACAGAGTTATTACCCACAGCTGAAGTTTCCATCAAGTATATGAAAGCTTTTCCCCCTGTGTACGGTGAACAAGTGAAACTATAATAGATTTTCTGAGTTCTTCCTACTCTAGTATTATATGATCCTCTTTTATAATCAAAAGGAACTATATGTTTTCAGTGATTTTGAATCTAAATATAGTTTTCACTAACTGAAAGACTTTCCTATTTTAAAACCTAGAAGATTTGCCCAACCAAGAATCTTAATTTCAGGAATTCTGTATCAGGATTTTAGCATGAAGTAGTGATTCTTGACAAAAATATAGTAATTTTGTTGGAGTTTGGAGTGCTTTCATGTATTCTTGGTTAAAGCTTATAGGTTCTAGCTAATGAAGACAATATTCACAAAGTTAAAAAACAGAATTTAAGCTTTCTAAACTCTGTAGTAAAGCATTTTATTAATCCATTTTTAGACTGCTAAACAGAAATGCCTGAGATTGGATAATTTATAAAAGAAACGGGTTTAATCGACTCACAGTTCTGCATGGCTTGAGAAGCCTCAGGAAACTTATAATCATGGCAGAAGGGGAAGCAGGCACCTTCTTCACAAGGCATCAGGACACAGTGTGAGCGTGTCAAGGAGGAACATTCAAACACTTATTATTATCCAAGACGGAGTGGTACTCTGTCACCCAGGCTGAAGTGGAATGGTCCTATCTCGGTTCACTGCAACCTCCACCTCCCAGGTTGAAGCAATTCTCCTGCTTCAGCCTCCCGAGTAGCTGGGATTACAGGATTACAGGTGTGTGCACCACACACGGCTAATTTTGTACTGTTAGTAGAGATGGGGTTTCACCATGTTGGCCAGGCTGGTCTTGAACTCCTGACCTCAGGTAATCCACTGCCTCAGCCTCCCAAAGTGCTGGGCTTACAGGCATGAGCCACCGTCCCCGGCCTCAAACACTTATAAACCATCAAGTGTCCTGAAAACATACTCACTATCAGGAGAACACCTTGGGGGAAATGCCCCCATGATCCAATCACCTCCCACTGGGTCCTTTCCTCAACATGTGGGGATTATGGGGATTAAAATTCAAGATGAGATTGGGGTGGGGACACAGCCAAACCATATCAAGCTGGATTGGAGAATGTAGCTTGGATCAGAAGTCTGATAGCTGGCTTCTGCCTTGCTGTGTTGAAGACAAAGTGATTCAGAACAAATGCCTATTCTAACTCACTTATTTAGTCAATCCCAAGTAGAAAAGAGTAGGGACAACCCTAGCCTCATTCCAATTTTACTATTTCCAAGAGACTTTGTTTAGGTGGACCTGATGCATGGACCTTGAAAACCAGTGCTTTTTTTACTTATCCTTGAGGAAAAATGACACTATTCAATATTACAAATATGACCCAACTAGATCAGTTCCCCTAGCAGAGAAGGTAAGTAAGTAAGCTATGAGTTTACATGGCTATTACACCATGAGTTGTTAAGAAATATATAGACTTTAAGAAAAGAAGAACAGTACCCAATACAAATCCCTGTAGGGAGGGAAGCAGATGTCTCTTTTTGTGTAGTCTCTCCTCCAAGAGTATGAAGGAATGAAAAAGGTACAACCCATAGGAATCAAGGACATACAACTTTTGTTACCTCTTCAGATTCTCCTGTGAGAAGACATTAAAAACTGAGAAAATGTTTAATATCTGAAAGTGAGACATGCTCCAAGGAAACATGATTTTAATCATTATTTTTCATCTTATCAGAATTGGATTCCCTGGTACTTAATATGATCTTGGAGATAAAATACCCCTTTCTCTTCACTCCAGTGCACCAAATCTAACAGATGTAAATATTCTAAATGAAGCTGAAAGACAATATTGCGTGTCTCATAGATAGAGTCTTGTATACTGGAGCTTACTCATGCTGTGTGGTCATGAAGCAGTCAGAAATGAGATAAATGAATGAATACATGATAATGTCTAAGAGATTATGCTGAAGGAATCAACAAACTAAAAAACAAAGGATTTCATTAAGTCTAAGGTCTGAGCACCCTGCCAAAACAGGGAAGTAGAATTAAAAGTTCATAAGCTGAATAGATTTAGTAACACAAGATGAATAAATAGTGAATAAAATATACATGCTCACTGCCCCTCCCTCTCAACAGTCTGCTAAATGACAATAAAATAGTAAAGTATAAAATCCACAAGGATGACAGAAATAGATTGGAGACCACAGGCAATGAGAAATGTATATTGTTAAAGTAATATGAGCTGTTACACTAGGTAGGTAAGTCTCAATTTCTCAGTGGCACATCACAATAGAAGCTATTTTTTTCTTATACAAAGTCCTAATGGATATTCCTGCCTGTCTGGCAATTCTCCAAGAAATGATTCAGAGATACAAACTCTTCTATCTGCGGCTCCTTGCACTGGTCATCTCAGACTGCCATAACACAATACCACAGACTACATGTTTTCAACAACAGAAATTTATTTTCTCACAGTTATGGAGGCAGGAGTTTGAGATCAGGACGTCAGCATGGTTCTGTTAAAGGATCTTAACTTGCAAGCAACTACCTTCTCACTGTGTCCTCACATAGTGGAGAGAGAGAGCGCTTTAATTTTTTTTTAATAAGAAGAATAATATTATCAGATTAGGGAACCAACCTATGACCTCATTTAACCTTAATTTAATTCTAAAATTCCTATATCCAAAACAGTCACACTGGGTTTTAGAGCATGATATGGTTTGGCTCTGTTTCCCCACCCAAATTTCACCTTGAATTGTGATAAACCCACGTGTCAAGGGAAGGACCGCGTGGAGATCATTGAATCATGGTGGCAGTTTCCCCCATGCTGTTCTTGTGAGTGAGTTATCATGAGACCTGATAGTTTTATAAGGGGCTTCCTCCTTTGCTCAGCACTCATTTCTCTCTCCTGCACCCTGAGCAGAGGTGCCTTCTGCCATGATTGTAAGTTTCTGAGGCCAAGCAACCCAGCCATGCAGAACTCTGAGTCAATTAAACCTCTTTATTTATAAATTACCCAATCTCTGGCATTTCTTCACAGCAGCGTGAGAATGGACTAATACAGGGCATCAGCATATTTCAGTGGGGAGGGGGGACAATTCACAATTGCACAATTCACCCATAGTATACCTCTATCTTATATATGGCTTCCAAAATTATTTCAGAAGGAAGAGTGAAAGAGAATGCAGTTACATGTCAAAGGCTACAATGTGCAAGACCTGTGCATGGCATGCATTACCTCCCTTGTGTTTCATTACCATGACTCATTTGCATGGCTATAAGGCAGACTCAGAAATATAAACCAACTCTGTGTCTGGGAATGAAGAAAACATAGTTGCTTAGAGATAACTTGTCTTTGTTACAAGATGTCAAGAGCAGATGGATAAGTAGTAACTGACTCAGAAGTCAGAAGAAACCAGATATCCAAACCTGGCAGGAGGATAGGGAGAGATCAACAAAGTGGACAACTAAACTGAATTAAACTCAGAAAGCCTGAGAGATTGGGGCCATTAAGAATCTCTGAAAGGTAAAGGTAAGGCAAGGCTGAAAAGAGGATCTTAGAAAACTTGGATACATAAATATTAGACTTCCAGATACTTCACTCCATTCCATCTAACCAAGTGACTACTTATTCTCATTTCCAAAATATAATGAAGTTTACTTAGCAAAGATGTTTGGATGCTGAGAATAGAAAAGAGATACCATGCTGGTAACAAGGAAATGTTTGAAAATCAATGTGCATAGTGCTGAGAACTACTATAGCCTCTCTCTCTTTATTAAGCTGGAAAAAAAAAAAAAAAAAAAACCCACTAGCATCCAGGATTACACTATGTCTACCTCCAGAGGTAAAGATTACTCTCAGGCTCAGGTCCAAAATTAAGTGCTTATAGATACTCCATTATGGAAAGGCCTTCCAATACAAAAAAATACCAGTTACTATCTAATCACTCTCTAGTTGACTTAGGTACACAATGAGTGCCCTCATTAGTGTGTCCTCCTTCCAAATTTCATTTCAGCTTTTATATGTTTTACTCTGAACCATGCACCATTAGCCAAGGATCAATATACATTGGAGGAAATCCAGTGTTTTGGATTATATATCCAAATTATATATCCAAATAATATAATGATAAACAAGAAGAAAAGGTAGGTGCAAAAGAAGTTGATTAGTGATTAATGCTGTATCACTTCCTCACCCTGTTTTTAACATCAAGCTTACACATCCAGCTCAGGAGCTTCTGTAGAGGGTTGTGACACACTGGAACACTTAGAAAGTCAGACTGTGTAACAAAGTGAAATCATTTATATAAAGGCTTTCATTGTTCTGTTTTTCCCCCTGCCCATTCATGTTAAGTACATTTCTATCTCCTTCCCTATATTTTATCTTTAGTGTGGCCCTAAGTTAAAACTTGTGTAGTCCAAAGACAACAAATTTTTCAGTTACAAGGAAGAAATGTGTGTATGTATTTGTGTGTGTGTGTGTTTCCCTACCACTTACTAAATGGGCAATGTTGGCCGATAACTTAAATTCATCAAACTTCAAATTGTTCATCTGAAAAGCAGGATTAATAATGCCTATTTCATATATTATTAAGAAAATTGCATGAGCTAAAGTAAAGCACCCTGTCTAGTACAGTGCTGATATGGTTTGGCTTTGTGTCCCCACCCAAATCTCATCTCTAATTATAATCCCCACGTGTTGAGGGAGGCACCTAATGGGAGATTATTGGATTATGGGGGCAGTTTCCTCCGTGCTGTTCTTGTGACAGTGAGTTCTTATCAGATCTGATGGTTTTATAAGTTGTGCTTTCCCCTGCACTCCTCTCTCTCTCCCCTGCCGTCTTGTGAAGAAGGTGCCTGCTTCCGCTTCCGCCATGATTGTAAGTTTCCTAAGGCCTCCCCAGCCATGTGGAACTGTTAGTTAATTAAACCTCCTTTGTTTGTAAATTACCCAGCCTCTGATGGTATCTTTATCGCAGTGTGAAAATGGACTAATACAAGTGCCTAACATAAAGAAAGGTATTGAACAATGTGAAGAAGGTTGTCTTTTCTTTCTTCCTAAGAGTGTGTTAAATTTTGTGTCATATTCCATTGAAAGGGAGACCCAGTGTTAACTGTATTACAATAGATGGTGTTGTTTTGACCTGTTGAAGGAAAACATTTCTGTCATTCAGCCAGTTCCTTGTCATTAAAAAAGAATAAACAACTGATTTGACAGCTTTATTAAAAACAAAACAAACAAAAACAACAACAAAAACCAGGAGTTGGCATTGTCCATCTGTAATCTAAATTAATTTGTTACTAAATGAAAACAGTCCCTTTGCCTTTATAAATTTTTATGGTCAAATAGTTGATAATGACACAAATAAACACTATGATGATTTAGAGAAGGTAAGTTATTATTTGATTTTCAAGGCCAAGTTCATAGTTATCTTAATGTAAGTGTGAGCTTCCTGTGCAGGGAATCTTCCCTTCATGTACAGTGAGGACAGAATGAATTATACTCCTATTTATGAATTATATTGAATTAGTAAGCATTATCTTTATGAATTCTACATTTAACAAATAAAGCTTTTCTTAGCAATTTAAGTAACAGAGATACAGTCAGAGAACAAAACTCTGATCCTGCTTTCATCTTGAATGAATAGAGTCCCATTATTCATAGCATTTTGCCCTATACATTCAGTGCCATAGAACAAATTGTTAGAATTTTGAAGAAAGCCAAATGCACTTCTCTTTTCACTTTTTAATGCTTGTTTGAGAAACTCAAAAAAGACTGAAAGATCATGAGTCCAAGCACATATGTCACATGGGAAAAATGGGTCTGATTACTCCAGAGATCACCATTTCTTCCACACTCAATAATCAGCTAACATTCAAATCATAAAGGGAATTCTTTCTCTGCAGCAGTTAAATATATAATCAGATATAACATGTGTGAAGCAGAGGCTGCAATTTTAGCCCAAACAGCCATCCCAGAAAGAATGCTGAGGGAAGTGTTGTCTACATTCTCCTCCCAATTGCCAAGTGCTGCTCTGTCAGTGACCTGGGAGTGGGAGGGGATATTGGAACTTGGTTTAAATAAAATCATAACCCCTAATTGTACAGAAGGCTGACCAGCTGAAATAATGAATTTTAATTAGATTATTTGCAGCTATATGTCTTTGATGTGATCTATGTTCAATAAATCACAATAGCCCTGTGTTTTTGTTGTTGTTTTTCCATCTTCTGGTGTGTGGGTTAAGCTTATATAACATATTTGATTGATAGGAGCACAGATTGGGAATGGGAGAGGGAAACCAACCAAATTCTTTACTATTTCTACCAGTGATTTTAGAAAATTGATATATCCCTTCTGAGGCTGAGTTTCCTCTCTCTATTAAGCTGTTGTAAAACTAGACTTCACTGTACCTACTTTCCAGTAAAAATCTCTGAACCCTATTTTCTTATCTCATAGATCAGGGTCCCCAGGTCCCAGGCCCCAGGCCACGGACTGGTACCAGGCTGCATAGCAGGAGGTGAGTGGCAGGCCAGGGAGTAAAGCTTCATCTATATTTATAGCCACTCCCCACTGCTGGCATTACAGCCTGAGATCCTCTGGCAGGAGGAGTCCTGTCACATCAACAGTGGCATTAGATCCTCATAGAAGTGTGAACCCTATTGTGAACTGTGCATGCGAGGGATCTAGGTTGCATGCTCCTTATGAGAATCTGATGCCTGATGATGTGTCACTGTCTCCCATCACCCCCAGATGAAACTGTCTAGTTGCAAGAGAATAAGCTCAGGGCTCTCACAGATTCTACATTATGGTGAGTTGTACAACTTTTCATTATGTATTACAATGTAATAATAATAGAAGTAAAGTGCACAATAAATGTAATGCATGTAATGTGCTTGAATCATTCTGAAACCATTTGCTGCCCAACTCCATCTCATGGAAAAAATTGTCTTTCACAAAATTGGTCCTTGGTGCCCAAAGGGACAACTGTTGTAGGGTCTTCATTGAGAAGGGTAACATTTAAATTATTTAGATTCCTGAAACTAGAATAGAATATCAATAACAAGATATATATACTTATACATTTCAGGATGATCATGTTCTTTTTAAACAATATATTGTTTATTCATTAGTTTAGTTGATATATATGTGTTGCTCACCTAGTATATATGAGACAATGGGCTAGGGCCTGGTATTAAGAATCAAGTTGATTTTATCTTGCCTTTATGGATCTTATGGTTCAATTGGAGGGAGAAAATTAAACAATCAATTCAAGTTTCATGCGCGCTGTGATGTGAAAGTTTAAGATGTCATAGAAGCATCTGTTTGGGGGAGAAGGGTCAGCGATACACTGAGGTCAACAGATTCAAGAAATTATTTTTAATTACATATATTTAGCCACAAATATTTATTGATCACTTTCATCAAGAACTTCAATGGAATATGGTGATTAGAACAATTTGAAAACTGCTTTGAAAGTGAGGAAATGGAAAAAAAAAGGACAGGTGTTCTAAGAGGGTTAGGTCTAAATAAAGGAAAGAGAAATGAGGTGCCAGCAAAAGTGGGATGTGGAGAATAGTTTGAGTTTATGATCTTTTATGAAATATTTTGAGAAAGAAGAACAGGAATATGATTAAAAATTCTAAAGTATTATGTAAGTTAATATTACACAAGTAATTAATGTTCATGATAAAAGATACAAATCTGAAAAAAAATTATTTGTAATATTCACATACAATCCTACTACCTTGATATAAACACTAGTACCATTGTGGTGTCTAATCTCATGTGTGTGTATATATATGCATACATATACACATATACACATATAAATATGTGTTTCATTTTTAATATATCTTCATTTTGTACATATTGTTTTATAACATTTTTAATAAAATATATATTGAAAATATTTTCATTTCAATAAAAATGTACCTAATTATTCTTAATGGCATCACTTTGTATTACATAGTTGTCATTTTATCATTCTTCTATTACCGAACAATTGGGAAATTTTCTTAGTTTTTTTTCTTTTTGTTTTTTTGAGACGAGTTCTTGCTATTTCTCAGACTGGTCTTGAATTCCTGGGCTCAAAGCAATCTTCCTGCCTCCACCTTCCAAATTGCTGGGATTACAGGCATGAGCCACCACATCCAGTCAGGATAGTTTTAAATGTTCATAAATATAAACAATGCAATTATGGGTCATACACTTGTGATTACTTCGTTTGGATAATTGCACACTTATCCCATTATTGCTTCAGGCTAAATTGCTAAAAGAATCTTAGATTTGCATTAAAATTTGCATCTGAGTATATATATTTGCCACCTTAGAGTACATATTCTCTAATACATAAGATATGCACTTGGAAAGCCAATACAAAGTAGCTAACCCAGGTCTTGCCTGATTTAGCTCCAACTGGGCTTGGGAAGGATAATGCAGTCTCAGTGAACAGCGGCTGAAAACCATTATTTCAGCACTTGGGAGGCTACAGAAATCCTCTCCAATAGAGTGTTCAGGACAGAGGAGAAATGGGCAAATAGCTAATTAAAGAAGGTTCATCAGAGAGAGAGCCATATGAAGGAAGAGATTAGAGGGCCAAGCTGGCATTGACATTTGTGAAATGAGGAACCCACAGAGTCTCCTGCTTGAGAAGGGGATGATTTGACCGGATTGTTGTTATTAGGTTGGTTCTGGACTGGAAGACAGACAGACTGGCAACTGTTTACCAGGTTATATTTTGGGACTGTTGGCTTGGCAAAAGCTCAGCATTTGGCCACACTGGTTAAGCCAACACCAAAGGGGGAAAATAACAATATAACCAAAGCAAAACACGTTTCTGAACTATCAGTATCACTTTCTAGTATTTCATGTTAGATAATAATTATGAATTTGCTTTCTGTTCCACAGAAAGTTATGACTGCCAAAGAATGTTGTCTAGAAGTTACCATAAAATACTTAAAGTACACTTAAAGTAAGAAGATCATTTAATCAGAACAACAGCAACAACAATAATGATGCAGGATAAAATTATTTATTTTTGATGGTATCTGTTACTTTTAATTGTTATAACCAATTAAAATATGTTAGAGATAAAGATGCAGTTATGTCTTCCAAACGAATTTCTGAAGTACATTAATTCAGAATGAACGCAGAGGTAGCAAAATGTCAGCATATTATACAGCCAGATTTTTAGAAGTCAGCATTTTAAAATCATATTAACATATAAAATGTTTACATGAGCTGTAAAATATTACAGAGCATAATTACTTACACATAAAATATCCCACGATATAACACCTTGTCTTTGTTTATAATTATTATGAAATTTTTCATCTATGAAAACTGCATTCATGTTGATTTTTTTTAAATTGGTAGGGCAAATGTGTGGTCAATAAGTTTTGATGTTACACTCCTTCGGACTGCTTTACTCCTAAAGAAAACAAGCAGCCTCATATTTCGTGTTTGACAAAATTTTAATTGATATTCTTTAAATGAATTAAGTTGGGGAAATATGATAAACTGTAGACCCTTCTTTGAAATTCACAATGACACTTGCCTATTAAAAGATCTGCAAAGTTCTGCAATAACTCCCATTTACCAAATGCTTATTAGACAGTACCAGGCACTGCATTAGCTGCCTTACATGACTGATAGTCACAGCCTACAAAGTTTACATTAGCTTTGCCTTGCAGGAGAGGAAACAGATTGGTGAATTAATTTCCTAATTTTACCTGAGTGTTAATACCTACATATTAACAAGTTAGGGAGATCTAGAATTATAAGTGTCTAACATCAATGTCCATGTTCTTTCTACAATGTGTTTCCATGCATGAAAACTAAATAATTCATAATTTGGGATATATTTATGTTCAGTGAGTAATTAAGAATTTCAAAATCAAATTGTGTAATAAAACCAGCCTTTAAGTTCTTTCTAAGAATTGACACGCATCCCCAAGCTAGGATACATGCCTGGTCTATGTGTACTGCAGGGCACCTGGTGCCTTTGAGTTTATTAACCCTTATCATTCTCCTTTGTAACTAATTTGTCTGTACACACATGGAATGTGTTTCCACAACCAGGCACATGTCAAGGACCCCTTGAAGTCTTGGATGATATCTGGCTCATCAATATATTATCACAGCCAATGAATGAATGACTGGCATGGGGTATGCCTTCAATGGCATTGACTGAAGACATGAATGAATTTTAACACTGAGGGCTGATTCAGCAAACCACCTCTGTTTCTACAACATTAACACTGAAATAAAACAAAACATTTTTCACAGATAACATTAAAAATTCAATTATTCCCAAAGGGTATCTAGTGGTCTTCAGTTTACTGATGATTCCACTGGGAGGTGGCAGAGGATACTCTCATTGAAAACAAACTCAATCCCAAATCCCATTCCCTGTTCTTGTTGTCTCCAAGTTGCCTCTCTCATAATGTTTCCAAAATTGTTCCCCTTTCTCTGACATTTTTACTGTCCCATTGGCTCTAGCAGCCCATTTTTCTCAGATCTGCAAAATATATCATTAACTATAAAACACACAGACACACACACAAATATGTGTATGTATATGTATATGTGTAGACATGTGTATATGCATACATAGACATAACTAAATATAGAAGCATAGTACAACAACAGAAGTGATTTTTTACTTGTGTAGATCTCTTTCAACTCTCTAGTTTCTAATTAAGAAGAGAAAACTTCATTTTAAATTTCCACTCAAGCTATTTTTAACCTTTGAACACGCCCTTCTTGTAACACATAAATTTTAACATAGAGACAGTAATCATATTCTGTTCATATTTCATTAATATGTTTTTCTTTAAACCCAAAACTGAAAAGTATTTTCTTAAAATTATTTATTTCAGTTGAAGAGAAATGAATTTGTTGTTACCTGTAATAGTAAAACAAAAAAATTGAGTTAATATTTACCTTGGTTTTTATTCTACAGAAATAAACAGCATACATTTCACATCAAGTAGTTGAGATGTACACAATTTGGACAATTAAACCCACAGCATTTATATAGCTATAAAGGGATTGCAGTGCATTTTTATATCCCATAGTAGTACTCAAAGGGATTAAAAAATGTAAACAGTAAGAAGATATGCTTATTTCAAAAGTATTCTGTGATCTGGTACCACTGATAATGGTGTGTAAAATGTGCTACAATTTTGAAGTCAGAGGATATAGAATATAGTATTCAAAATTACATTAAAGTCTGCGTATCATTTTTTTTAAAACCTTTATACTTCAGCCACCATGATAGATTCTTAGACTTTAAAAAAATTATAAGGTAAACTATGCAGCATATCAGAGTATCTTTTGTTAACTTGAATCATTGGAGAAAAAGGCCCTGTGGCTTTTGAATTCATACACCCTAGTCATTTTAGGCTCAATGATTTTATTATCATTACCACCATTTTTCCAGTGGTTTATCTTCAACTACCAAGCACAAATGGAATCCAAAGTGTGGAACATTTCTCCATTATATTGTCTTCCAGTGTTTAAGCAATCTTCTCCTTTAAAGCTATGAGAAATGTGGCAAGATAGCTACTTTTGAGTATATATTTACAGATTTATCTATTTTGTCTAATGACGACAAATGTGCCTTTATTTTATGTGCTTTATGCTTGAAACTTTACAGCAATAACTACAGCCCATTCCCTATTACAATGTGTGTTTAACTACAGCCCATTCCCTATAACAATGTGTGTTTTATAGCAAGAAGTCAATTTAATTCAATAACATTTTAGTGATTCTTTTTGCCATGTAACTTTTTAAACTCGGGGCACAGAGAGGCACATGGGACATGGGACATGGTTTCTGCCTTTAAGAATCTTACAGTTGAAAGAAAGATGGGTATATGCAATGTGATGGAAGAGCTATGTCCATAGCCCTAAGAGACCTCAAAGAATAACAATCTCTGGATAAGGAAGAGGGAAAAATTGAGTTTGGAGTTTGATATTTATGCTAAGCCTTAAAAAGTGAACAGAGCTTGGCCAGGTGAATCCATCCATGGAGAGTGTTCTAGCAAAGAACAATAAATTAAAATAGAGAAATTATGATTGTTTATAGCATGTATCTGGTACATATGGAGAAATAATTTTCTTCAGAAAGATAAGATTACAGCACAGATTAGGAAAACAGTAAAAGATGAGTGCAGAGAGATAGCAGGTTCATTTATGAATACACACAGATGTATTATACTTACATTATATATAATATAAATTTATATTTCAGAATCTACCCATGAATACCTCAGTACTCAGTTTTTACACATGTATTATTTATCATTATTATATTTATATATAAAATAATATATCAATGGATGAATATATATACATAAACATATATAGTGAATAAATATATGAATGAATAAATATATGAGTTTATTAATACTTCAGTACTCAATTTACATATATAATATATATTTATTTATAATATATATGTAATACATATATCTATATTTATACATAAATAATATATATTGAGTGCTGAGATATTCATGGATAGATTTTGAAAATGAGAATAGGATATAGTCATAATTTTTTTCTTAAAATCCCATAAACTGGTCATAAACTAAGGTATATCTGAATTTTATCCATTCACCAATTTTAATTATATATTGGTATAAGTTGTAGATTAAAATGACCCAAAAAATGAAAATGGACAAAACTTATCAAAAAGGATAAAAAGTCATTAAGAGATGAAGATAATCAATTTTAAAAAATAATTATTGCAGAGTTTGAAAACGATATATCTGGAGGTGGCACCCTGTTTAGAAAGCTCATAAGACTGTCCAGATAAGATGAAACAAGAGACAATTTGTAAACCTAGGTAGAATTTGTAGACATGTAGAGGAGAGCACAGATACCAGCTGCATTGAGATGGTAGAATAACTTTTTTCTTTTTTTTAGTTTCTGATACTGAATTAAAGGTTGAAATCTATGATAATACTCCAATTTTCCACATGGTAAATGGACATAATATTTAAGGACTTTTAGCAAATGTATACGTTTTGATTGCCGTGTACATCTTAGCCTGGGTCTTTTAGAACACAGATCCTGATATAGCAATTATAGGGTAACGTTTTATTGGAGGGACAAGTTCAACAGCAGTAGAGATAAAGAGATGCCAAAGAAGAAGGAAAAACCAATAGGGCATCTGTTTCATTGTTAGCTGTAAGTTTTCAAGCAAATACAACCATAGCTTAGTTTTTTACCCACTAAGATTTTCAGAATGTACTACATTGTATCACTGAGGGTCAGATTCCTTGATTAGTGCAGGAGGGAGAATGAACAATTTATCTCCTTGGTTATTTTCTTCTCCTATTTTTTATTGCTTGAAGACTGAGAAAACAGCAAAGTATATGGGATATAGCTAAACTAGGGTTAGAGGGAAATTTATAGCTACAGTGCTTCTATTAGTAAATTGAATCCAACAATACATTGAAAATTTATGAACATGATTAGTGTGGATGCAAGGATGGTTCAACATACATAAAACAATAAACGTGATACACCACATTAACAGAATGAAGGATAAAAACCAAATAATCATCTCAGTAGACACAGAAAAATGTATTTGATAAAATTCAGCATCCCTCCTCCATGATAAAAACTCACAACAACTTAGTTATAGAAAAGAATATACCTTAACACAATAAGGCCATATGTTAAAAAAAAAAAAAAAAAAAAAAAAAAAAAAAAAAACCCACAGGGAAAAAAACAGATTAGGAAAAAGCCGAAAGCTTTTTCTGTATGAACTAGAACAAAAAGGATGATCACTATTGTCATACTTATTTAAGATCGTACTGGACGTCCTAACCTAGGACTTACATAGCAATTAGCCAAGAGAAATAAATAAAGGACACCTATTTGCAGATGACATGACCTGTTATATGGAAAAAAGTAAAGATTCAATCAAAAAAACTCATAGAAGTGATAAACAAATTCAGCTAAGTTATAAGATGTAAAATCAACATGCAAAAATCAGTAGTGTTTCTATATTTCAACAGAAAACTAGCTGACAGGAAATAAATAAATTCCATTTATAATAACTCCAAAAAACAAGATACCTAGGAATAAATTTACCCAAGAAATATCTCTACAAATAAAACTATAAAACTCTAATGAAACAAATAGAAGACACAAAAACTTGGAACGACATCTCATATTTATAAACTGGAAGAATTAATATGTTAAAATATCTGTACTACCCAAAGAGATCTACAGATTTGAGGCAATCTCTATCAAAATACCAATGACATTATTCACAAAACTAAAAAAAAAAAATCCTAAAATTTGTATAGAACCATAAAAGTCCCAAATAGTCACAGCAATATTAAGCAAAAAGAATAAAGCTGGAGGCATCACAATACCTTACAAATGTATAGTAACCAAAACAGTATAGTGTTGGTATAAAAACAGACACATAGATTAATGGAGCAGAATAATGACTCAGAAATAAACCCAGCTATTTACAGCTAACTGATTTTCAACAAGGACACCAATAACATAGATTGAGAAATTAACACTCTTTTCAAGAAATGGTGCTAGAGGAACTGGATATCCCTATCCAAAAGAAAGAAACTAGACCCCTATTTCCCATGATATACAAAAATCAACTCAAAATGTATTGAAGACTTAAACAAAACACCCAACACTATAAAAATACTGGAAGTGTAGCAGGTTGAACCACAGACAAAACCCCTCAGACACTGGGTTAAAGAAGGAAGAGGCTTTATTTGGCCGGGAGCATCAGCAGACTTGTGTCTCAAGAACCAGGCTCCCCAAAGAAACAGTTCCTGACCCTTTTAAGGGCTTACAACTCTAAGGGGTCCACATGAAAGGGTCATGATAGATTGAGCGAGCATGGGGTATGTGACTATGTGGGGGTGGTGAGCAAGGCCAGTATTTCTCCATAACATTGTCTGTAATCTATAGATAGCACAAGCAGTTAGGGCGGGGGATGATCTTTAAACTACAGGCCTGGCCAGTCTGTTATTTTTCAGTTTTTACTTCCTCTTTTTCTTTAGAGACAGGGGACAGTAGGAGAAATGGCCTCTCTCCTCATTCCCCACTTTGAGAATCTCACTCACTAGTGGGCGTTCTCACTCTCATCCTCACTACCCAGGTCTTCCTGTGAGACCGATCGATAGTGATTCATGTAATATACTTGTGCTGAGGTCTTTTGATTAACTAAGGTGGTAACGAAGCCTCTTAGTAACTGGAGAAATACAGGTAACATACAGGCGAGTAACATGCAGGTTCCTAACACTATTATTATTCCTATAATAAGAGTTTTAAATCCTCCTAGAGTTGGAAACCATTTTCCAAACAGGGATCCAGGATCAAACCTATGCCAAACCTGCATGGGCACATGTACCAGCATTGTCATGTCTCTAACTATATTTTCGACTACTTGTCCTTGATCATCTATTTGCAGACAGCAGTTGGTCAAGTTGAATTTTCCACAGGCTCCTCCTTCAGCTGCCAGCAAATAGTCTAAGGCCAATCTATTCTGATAGATGGCATTTCTCATTTGGGTTTCCTGCTGGGCTAAAAGAGTCAAAGCTCTGCCAGTTTCATTAGTGATTATTTCTAAGATGGCCTGTAACCATATGATCCGGTTGAGCATGTAGATGGGGGTTCGGTATCCCCACAAGCTGTCTTGTGCCCACATGGTAGGCCTATAGTACTGTATGATCCTTTTGAGGGGGGCACGCATCGTCTTTCCAATTTCCTATAGCTATGCTCCTCTTTTCTCAGGAGGCATAGACAGGGAAACCTAAGAACTCACCTCTTTTTATGGGCAGTAGGAAAAAGGATGGCTTAATGGTGCCAATGACACAACTACCTGCCCATTGATCAGGTAACTGAGTGTAGGCTCTGTGCCTACATATCCAGTATAGTGCAGCAGGAGCTGTCCAGTCTCGATGAGATTCTGAATGGGCCTGAGCAGTCTGTAATTTAGGAAACTTACTGAAGGGATTCTTTTCAGTATGGTTTAGAACCCACCAGACTGTCCCTGTTGTACTGTTATACAGCTTCCGTCCTAGACAATTGAGCCTTCCTACAGGGATGGTGAAGTCTTTTCCTTCTCTAGCTATGCAGTATTGTCTAATAATCGAGGTTTTCAAGACCCAGAAGGTGCTAGTTTGGGCCTTCTGGACTGGGATTATGTCAGGAACTGGATCAGTAGGCACCAATTCTCGGGCTTCCCAAGACCATCAGTCTCCCATAGTGGTTCCCCCACATACGTAACGGAAGTAACATTGAGGGAATGAGCTACATTTTCTGCTAACTGGAGAAACAAGTTGTCTTTTTTTTTTTTTTTTTTTTGTGGGAGCTTTTGTGCTGGCAGATTCAGCTCATCATAAAGGTCTGAAACTGAAACACTGGTTTGGGAGAGCGCCTGTGGACCTTCCCTCGGACTAAAATATTTACTCAGGGATCCAGTCCAGCTCCATTGATTCCTGGAGTTAAATACTCTCCTGTTTTCCAACAGGGAGCAAGGGGATTGGTAATCAGTGGTTCTAATGGGTTACAGTGACCACTAGTGCAGGAAGAAAGGCAGTCAGGGATCCAGTCCAGCTCCATTGATTCCTGGAGTTAAATACTCTCCTGTTTTCCAACAGGGATCAAGGGGATTGGTAATCAGTGGTTCTAATGGGTTACAGTGACCAGTAGTGCAGGAAGAAAGGCAGTCAGGGTCCTTCTCATCTTTTTCCAGATGGCCTAAAAGACACAAGACCAGTAACTACATTCATCACGACAGAGTCCTAATTCATGACAAACATCCTTAATTTCTTCTAGATAGCCCCTTTCCCAGTCTAGAGAGCCACATCTTATTCTGTTTCCACATGGGTCACTGTTGATTGCCACGCAAGTGTCAAATTTTAAGATAATTTGTTAGAGGACTCCTTTTTCTTCTGTTCTAGTTATTACTTTACTCATATCAGCTTTTTCCCCAGCTGCCAGTCCTCCATCTTATTTCAAAAATGGTAGTCATGGGGGCTCAGACGGATTAGAGCACACATCAGGCTGGTCACTTCCTGGACTACATACCTTGTATAGAGCAGCATTCTACAAACAAGCTCCTTCTGGAGTCCCCGTACACTTATAACTTTAAAATAATAGGACTGAAGCAACCTTTTGTCCTGCCTCAGTGACTTGATGTATACACTGGGAACATACACTAGGAACTGAACTGAGGAAGGTCAGTTGAAGTCCTTACTGTACAAGTCCAAAATTTAAGGAAAATGAGTCCCACAATGAGTTTCCTCATGCGTCAGCCATGGGTGGACCAGTCAGCTTCCAGGTGTGACTGGAGCAGGGCTTGTCTTCTTCAAAGTCACTTTGCAGGGGTTGTCTGGGCTTGGTCTCGCCTCCCAAGTCTCAGGTGCTTCTGGTTTTATGTGGCTGTGGTGGATCCAGGCTGGGATTCCCTCTACCTTTACAGCTATGGGAGTGGTCAAGACAATGGTCTGGGGTCCTTTCCACCATGGCCACAAGGGAGCTACGTTCCAATCCTTGATCCACACCCGATCACCTGAGGAGAAAGGGTGAACTGGACAGAATAAGCTGACACGGTACCTCTCATTTACCCAGGCAGAAACTGTATAATTTTCCCTAAAGCCTGTAGCTGTCGCTGTAACTCAGTTTCACCTAGTTTTCTAGGGAGTCCCATAGTATGGGAGGGGGCCTATGATATAATATTTCATAAGGGGAAGATCCTGTTCTTTTAGAAGGGGTACATCTAATCTTAAACAATATCATAGGGAGAGCTTGTACCCACTTTAATCCTGTTTCTTGACACACTTTCCCTATGTAGTTTCCATGTGATCCCCAATACGTTTGCTGTCTTCTGTACCAAGTCAGCCACAAACACCGGCCCATTGTCCAAGCTGATTCGTAAGGGCAGTCCAAACCTAGGAATGAGATCTCGGAGAAGCACATGGGTTACTTCACGAGCTTTCTCAGTTCTTGTTGGGTAGACCTCCACCCACCAAGAGTATGTACACACTAGAACTAGCAAACACTTGTTACACTTGTTACCTCCACATTTGGGCATCTTGGTGAAGTCTCCTTGGAGATCTTCAAAGGGGTTGCTCCATAAGCTTGTATGCTGGGCGGGATGGTTGGACTTTACCTAGCATTGTGCTGCTGGCAGGTGACACACTGCTGTGCCACTATTTTGGCAAGGGCTGACAGATGTGAGATGTAGAAGTACCGGCCTAACAACTTTTCAAGTGACTCTTTGCCTAGGTGGGTGGTCTCATGCACAGCCAGTACTACTGCGGCTCCTAGCAGTTGTGGCATGGCTATTCTTCTGTCCGATAACCAGATCCATCCCTCTTCTATCACCTGCCCTCCTTCTGCCTGGAGAAAGTCCTTCTCTTCTTTAGAATAAGTAGGTACAAGGTCAGGTGTCTGAGGGAGCAGCAGGGCTGTGACTGATGCCCGGTAGGGGGTGGATGCTGCTTTTGGAGCCTCTGAGTCAGCTCTGGAGTTCCCCAAAGCAATGGAGGTGGAAGCTCACTGGTGTCCTCTGCAGTGCATGACTGCCACCTTTTGGGGCTTCCACACTGCCTCTAATAATTGCAGGATCTCTTGCTAATACTTTATGTCTTTTTCCTCAGAGTTCAACAGGCCTTGTATCATGCCCCATGCACTTGGAGACTTAAAAACGCATACTGAGAGTCAGTGCAAATGTTTAAAGTCTTACCTTCACTTAACTCTAAGGCCCAAATTAGAACAATGAGTTCAGCCTTCTGGGCTGAAATGCCTTGGGGCAACGATTTGGCTTCAATGACAGTGTCCAGAATTACCACCGCATATCCCGCACACCTCTCTCCTTGCACATTGATGAAGCCGCTCCCGTCCATGTACAGCTGCCAGTCTACCGATGTCCAAGAATGGTCTCGGAGATCTGGCCTGCTAGAATAAACTGAGTCCAACATCTCTACATAGTATGTTCAGCTGGGCTCTCTAATATCAGGAGCAATGTGGCGGGGTTCAGAATGTTACAACCTTCAAAGGTTATGCAGGGATTCCCACAGAGCAAGCTTTGGTACTTGTTAGTCTAGCATTTGTTAGCCAATAATATCCTTTGGTATTCATTAAAGTCACCACAGCATGGGGGACCTATATGTTTAGGTTTTGCCCAAGAGTTAGCTTATCCACTTCTTGTGCTAGCAGGGCTGTTGCTGCCAAGGCCCTCAAACATGGGGGCCAACCCTTAGAAACCCTGTCTAGTTGTTTAGAGAGGTAGGCCACCGGCCTTGGCCAGGGCCCCACAGTCTGGGTCAAAACTCCAAACGCCAATTTTTCTCTCTCTCACACATACAGCATAAAAGGTTTTGTCAGATCAGGTAACCCCAGGACTGGGGCTGACAAGAGTTTTTCTTTTAACTCATGAAAAGCCTATTGCTGTTGGGACCCTCATTTGAAAGGTTCTTTGTCTCCCTGCTTTGTGACTCCACACAGGGGCTTAGCCAATGCTGCAAGGTTTGGGATCCACAACCTGCAGAACCCTATAGCTCCTAAGAACTCTTTCACCTGCATTCTGGTCTTAGGCTCCGGCAGGTTGCAGATGACTTGCTTTCTTTCTGATCCCAGGCTGCACTCTCCCTGTTGAATAGTAAATCCCAGGTAACGTACTTGCTGTCTGCTGATCTGAGCTTTCTTCCTGGACACCTTATGCCCACAGTCCTCCAGGTGCCAGAGCAGGATATCCCTTCCCTTGGTGCACCCGACTGCCATGGGGTGTCTCAGCAGGAGATCATCGACATACTAGAGCAGCACACAGCATAGGTCTGTGGCAGGAAACTTCTGGAGGCTTCAAGCCAGTGCCTTCCCGAAGATGGTGGGGTGTTCTTGAACCCTTGGGGGAGCCAGATCCAAGTGTACTGAGTGGTGACACCTGACCCCAGATCCTCCCACTGAAAGGCAAACAGTTTCTGGCTCTCAGGAGCTAGTCTAATGCTAAAGAAAGCGTCCCTCAGGTCCAGGCAGGTGAACAAGCTGTCCTCAGCTGGTAGCAACCCCAACAATATATACGGATTAGGTACCGTTGGATGCAAAGTCACTGTAGCTTGGTTGACCATGTGCAAATCCTGTATCGGATTGTAGTCTTTGGTCCCTGGCTTGGGAACAGGTAGGAGGGGAGTGTTCTATGGAGACTGACAAGGGACTATAAATCCAAAGGTCGTCAGGTGCTTGAGATATACCTGGATGCCCTCAAGGGCTTCTCTGGAGACCGGGTACTGCTTTTGCCTGACTGGCTGGGCCCCAGGCCTAACTTCTATTAGTATGGGTCCTGGTCGATTGCCAACCCCGGAGGATTGTCTTCTGCCCACACCCTTAGCCACAGCTTAGTCAGAGCTAGTCCTATCTCTTGGCCTGGCTCAGTTAGAAGAGTCTCCATTCCTATGTGAGGCCTATCGTAGGTATACTCCCTTTGATCCCTGCAGTCCTGAGAATCAGCACATGATTAACATGGCTTTAGTTAGTCAAAGTGCGAAGACATTAGAAGAAAACTACAGAAACAGGCTGGGTTTGCAGGCATGAATACTTCATAGTTATTGGAGATAGCCAAGCAGGTGTTTGTGAATAGAGATGCAGTAAGCCACAGAGAAAACCACAGAGAGCGCAAACACCAAGAGTGGTGAAACACCAACCTACCAGCCACAGCTATTAGAAGGGCTTCCCTGAAGGAGAGAGAGAAGGGGGACCCCAGGAAAAATACCCCATCTGGCCATCCAGTCTTGCAGCATAAACACTTACAGTCAAAATATTAGAAAAACTTTAAATGAACAACCTAACAATGCGCCTTAAAACACTGAAAAAGTAAGAGGAAACCAAACCCCAAGTTTATAGAATAAAAGAAATAATAATGGTCAGAGCAGAAATAAATGAAATGGAAATAAAAAATTACAAAATGTCAACAAAAGAAAACCTTGGGTTTTTGAGAAGATAAACCAAATCGACAATCCTTTAACCAGGCTAACTAAGAAATAAAGAGAGAAGACTCAAATAAATAAAATCAGAAATAAAACAGGAGACATTACAACTGACACCAGAGAAATTTAAGGCATCATTAGAGGCAACTATGTACAACTATATGCCAATAAACTGCAAAACTTTGAATAAATGGGTAAATTTCTAGACACATATGACTTATGAAGACTGAACAATTAAATTTGAAACTCAGACAGACCAATAATGAATAATGAGATGACAGCCATAATAAAAAGTCTCCAGGAAAAGAAGTCCTGTTGGTTTCACTACTGGATTCTACCAAGCATTTAAATAAGAACCAATACCAATATACTCAAATTATTCCAAAAAATAAAGGAGGAGGAAATACTTCCAAATTCATTTCATATCATATCAACAGACTGAAGGACAAAAAAAATATGATTGTTTCAACTGATGCTGAAAAACTATTTGATAAAATTCAACATTCCTTTATGATTAAAAAAAGCCATAAAAAGCTCTATATAGAGGGAACATACATCAACACTATAAAAACATATGACAGACCCATAGCTAGTATCACATTTAACAGGAAATAACTGATAGATTTTCCACTAACATCTGGAAGAAAAGAACGCCTGTTTTCACTACGGTTATTTAACATAGTACTGGATGTCCTAGCTGAAGCAATTAGACAAGAGAAAGAAATAAAGGGCATTCAAACTGCAGTGAAAGAAGTTCAATTATTCTTGTTTGGAGATAATATGACTTTATATTTGATTCCAAAATAAATTGGACTCCACTAAATTTGTTTGTTAGTTCTAATAATTTTCTTTTGGAGTCTCCACAAGAAAACTATTAGAACTAATAAACGAATTCAGTGAAGTTGAAGGATACAAAATCAACATACAAAAATCAATAGCATTTCTATATGCCAACAGTGAATGATGAGAAATATAATCTCATTTACAATAGCCACACAAAAATTAAATACCTAGGAATTAACTAAACCAAAGAGGTGTGTAAGATCTCTGTTATGAAAACTGCAAAACACTGATGAAAGAAATAGAAAAGGACAACAAAGAATTGAAAGACAATCTATGCATTCATGGGTTAGAAGAATCAATATTGTTAAAATGTCTATACTACTCAAGGCAATCTACAGATTCAATGCAATCCCAATCAAAATGCTAATCACATTCTTCACAGAAATAGTAAAAAGAATCTTATAATTTATATGGAACCACAAAGTATCCAGAATAGACAAAGATATCCTGAGCAAAAAGAACAAAACTGGAGGCATCACATTACCTGACTTCAAATTATACTATAGAGCTATAGTAACCAAAACACATGGTACTGGCATAATAATAGGCACATGGACCAATGGAACAGATTAGAGAATCTGGAAACTATACATCTACAATAAACTCATTTTTTATAAAGGTGCCATGAATATACATTGGGAAAGGACACTCTCTTCAATAAATGGTGCTGGGAAAATTAGATAACCATATGCAGAAGAAGGAAACTAGATGCATATATCTTACCATATAAAAATCAAATCAAATTGAATTAAACTCTTAAATCTAAGACCTCAAACAATGAAACTACTGAAATAAAGTATTGGGGAAACTCTCCACAAAAAAAGATTGATCTAGACAAAGATTTCTTGAGTAATATCCCACAAACAGGCAACTAACACAAAAGTGGATAAATGGGATCACAACAAATTAAAAAGTTTCTGCATAGAAAAAAAAAAAAAAATCAACAAAGTCAAGAGACAACCTACAGAATGGGAGAAAATATGTGCAAACTTTCCATCTGACAAAAAATTAGTACAACTGCTATGAAGAACAGTTTGGAGGTTCTTCAAACAAGCAAGAGGAGAACTACCTGGATATATATCTAGCAGTGGGATGCAGCAATCCCACCGCTAGATATGTATCCAAAGATAGGAAATCAGTATATCAAAGAGATATCGGCAGTCACATGTTTGTTTCGGCACTATTCACAATATTCAAGAATTGGAAACAACCTGTGTCCATCCAGACAAATGAATAAAGAAAATGTGGTGCATATACATAATGGAGTACTAGTGAGCCATAGAAAAGAATGAGATTCTGCCATTTTCAACTACATGAATGGAACTGGGGAACCTTATATTAAGTAAAATAAGCCTGGTACTGAAAGACAAAGTTTACATTTTCTTACTTATTCAAATGACCTAAAAATTAAAACAATTAAACTCATCAAGATAGAGTGTAGAATAACGGTCACCAGAGGCTGGGGGAAAGTGAGGATGGCTAATGGGTAGCAAAATATAGTTAGAATGAGTAAGACCTAGAATTCCATAGTACAATAGTGTGATTACAGTCAACAATAATTTATCGTATATTTTGTAATAGCTAAAAGTGTATAATTGGATTGTTCATAACACAAATAAAGTTTAAATGTTTGAGGTGATGGATACTCGACTTGCCCTGATGTGATTTTTTGGAATTGAATTCCTGTATCAACATATCTTATGTACCCCATAAGTATATACACCTCCTATCTACCCACAAAAATAAAAAAATAAAAAAGACAATAGTGTTCAGATTCCTCAGGGAAAAAAAAAAACACCTAAACATAGTATAACCATACAATCTAGCAATCTCACCACTGAGTTTTATCCAATAGAAAGGAAATCAGTATATCAAAGGGATACATGCAACCCATGTTTGTTTTTTTGTTGTTGTTGTTGTTGTTTGTTGTTGTTTGTGGCAGTATTCACAATAGCAATGAGAGTGAATCAAACTAAGCATCCACAAATGGATATATGGATAATGAATACGTGGTACAATCACACAATGCAATGCTATTTAGCCATAAAAAATTGAAATCATTTGGAGCAACATGAATGGAACTAGAGGCAGTTATTTTAAGCTAACTAAGCTAAACGCAGAAAGACAGATATCATATATTCTCACTCATATGCAGCAACTAAAAAAGTTGATCTCATGGAGTTGAAAGAACTAAAAAGTAGAACTATGGTTACCAGAGGCTGGAAAGGATGCATGGTATTTTGTTTTGTTGTTTTTGTTTTTTTGTTTGTTTTGTTTTTGAGACAGAGTCTCACTCTGTCGCCAGGCTGGAGTGCAGTGGTGTGATATCGGCTCACTGCAACCTCCACCTCCCAGGTTCAAGTGATTCTCCTGCCTCAGCCTCCCGAGTCACTGGGATTACAGGAGCATGCCACCATGCCCAGATAATTTTTGTATTTTTAGTAGAAATGGGGTTTCACCATGTTGGCCAGGGTGGTCTCAATATCCTGACCTTGTGATTCGTCTGCCTCGGCCTCCCAAAGTGCTGGAATACAGGCGTGAGCCACCACACCCAGCTGCATGTGTGTGGTTTCAGGGTTAGGGATGAAGAGGTTGGTTAATGGGTGCAAACATAGAATTAGGTAGAAGGATTAATTATAATGCTTGAAAGTAGAGTAAGGTGTCTATAGTAACCCACATTGTAATGCATGTTTCAGGGTAGCTAGAAGCGAGAACTTTAAATATTCTCCACACATATAAATTATAAATGTTCATGGTGATACATATCTTAAACACCTTGACTTGATCATTACACAGTCTATGTATGTAACAAAATACCACATATACCCCATAAAGGTATACAAACATTATGTATCACTAAAAACAAAGAAATAATTCTTTTCTCTGATTGCTTTCCAAATTTAATACATTTCTCAATTCCATCCAGAACCAAGACCACACTAGCTATAGAGTTAACAATACTCATTATTTTAGATGAATTCTTGATGCCGAATAGGGTAAATGACCCCTACAGAGGCATACTAGAATCTAACTGAATAAATGGAAGGGTCAGGGGAGGGAAATGTGTATAGTTTGAAAAGGCATAGTCAGTATTACAATTTTACATTCGAAAATGAAAACAATAATCTACTTCTTGTAATGCGAAATAAATTATTGAAAACAATAATCTATTTCTTGTAATGCAAAAATAAACTAAAAATAAAGATCAACATAACCTTGACTGAAAAAAAAATGTATAAACACCACATTGCTATAGTAATCAAAACAGCATACTACTAGCATTAAAACACACAGAGCAATAGGACAGAAGAGGGAACCCAGGAATTAATTCATGTATTTACAACCAATTGATTTTTGACAAAGGCACCAAGGACATTTATTGGAGAGAGAACAGTATCTTCAGTAAATGCTGCCAGGAACATTGAATATCCATATGCAGAAGGATGACATTAGATCTCTATCTCTCACCACAAACAAAATTCAACTCAACCTTGATTAAAGACATACATGTAAAACCTGAAACTACTAGAGTAAAACATAGAGAATAAGCTTCAGGACATTGGTCTGGGCAAATCGCATATGGATAAGACTTTAAAAGCAAAGGCAACAAAAGGAAAATAAAAAAAAAACAGACAAATGGGATTATACCAAACTAAAAAGCTTCTGCCCAGCAAAGAAAAAAAATCCAGAGTGAAGAGACAATTTTCTGAATGGGAAAATATTTTCAAACTAGTAATCTGACAAGGGATTGATACTCAGAATATACAAGGTACTCAAGCAATTCAACATAAAAATATCCAAATAATCTTATTTAGAAACAGAGAATGGATCTGAATAGACCTACACCTCATACAAGTATAGACACATTCTCAACAATATCCTAGCATACTAAATCAAAGAAAGTTTTTAAAAGATTATATGCCATGAACAGGTGGGATTTAATCTGTAATTTCAAACATAGTTTAACATCTGAAAATCAATATAATACAACATATTAATAGAATGGATATCCCAAATCAAATGATTATCTCATTCGATCATAATATTTTACAAAATTCAACACTCTTCAATGATAGAAAACATTCACAAAATACTTTTTCAACTTACAGGCATCTACAGAAACTCATGATTCCAGATAGAGAAATTGGGCAAAAATAATAAATAGAAAGTATCCATATTGAAAACAAAGAAAGTATCCATATCGAAAACAAAGAAAATCATAGAGTACACTAAAAAAATACACTTCAGTAGGATTGCAGATGCAAAACCAATAAACAAAAATCAGTTGCATTTCTATATACTCATGATGACAACCTGAAATGAAATTCAGAATACAATTATATTTTCAGTACATCAATAAAATAAAGAACTTAGTATTAAATTTAGCAAGTGCAGTGCAAGATTTGTTTTGAAAAACCTATAAAACATCATTAAAAAACTAAAGAAGAGCTTAATAAATGGAATAACATTCCATGTCAGCAATTATATTCTCAGTAGCACCAATAAAATAAAGAACTTGGTAATAAATGTAACAAATGCAGTGCAAGGTTTGTAAAAGAAAAACTATAAAACTTTAAAATAAACTAAAGAAGAGCTAAATAAATGGAATAACATCCCTTGTCGTTGATTGGAAGACTTAATATTTTTAAGACTATCAATTCTCTCCAAATGTATCCCAAAATTTAACACAATCCTTATCAAAATCTAAGCTCCTTTTTAAAATAAATTGGCAAACTGATTCTTATCCAAAAATCAGAAGCCAGAATAGCCAAACAATCTTGAAAAATAGGATTAAAGTTGGCAACATGTTTTTATTTCAAAACTTACTATAAAACTGCAATTAATCAAAATTGCTTTATGGTACTAGCAAAAAGATAGACATACAATTCAATAATATAAAAATGAAAGTCCAGAAATAAGCCCTTACATCTCTGGTCAATTGATTTTTGACAAAAGTGCCAAAAAATCAATAAAGAAGAGTTAAAACTGTAAAACTCTTAGAAGAAAATGTAGGGGTACATCTTCATTATCTTATATTTGACAAGAGTTACTTGGCTGTCACCAAAAGCATAAGCAACAAAAGAATAAATATATACATTGGATTTATTTATATAAATAACTGGTGGGGTGGTACCCTGTAGAGCCACAGGGGTGTAGCTACCCAAGTCCTTGGCAGCCCACCCCTTGCATCAGTGTGTCCTAGATGTGAGACATAGGGTCAAAGGGGATTATTTTGGAGTTTTAAGATTTAATGACTTCCCTGCTGGGTTTCAGACTTGCATGGGGCTTGTCCCCCTTTGTTTTGGCCAATTTCTCCCTTTTTAAATGTAAGCATTTATCCAATGCCTCTACCCTCATTATATCTTGGAAGTAACTAACTTGTTTTTAAGCAGAAGGGATTTGCCTTGTCTTAGATGAGACTTTGGACTTGAACTTTTGAGTTAATGCTGTAATGAGTTAACACTTTGGGGAATAATTGGGAAGGTATGATTAGTTTTGAAATGTGAAAAAGATGTGAGATTTGAGAGAGGCCAGAGCCATAATGATTATGGTTTGGCTCTGTGTCTCCACCCAAATCTCATGTCCAATTGTAACCCCCACATGTTAGGGGAGGGGCCTGGTGGGAAGTAATTGAATTGTGGGGGTGGACTTCTACCTTGCTATTTTCTTGATAGAGCTCTCATGAGATCTATTTATTTGAAAGTGTGTAGCACTTCCCTCTGTGCATGTGCTTTCTCTCTCTCCTACCTCCAGGTGAAGAAGACACTTGCTTCTCCTTTGCATTCCATCATGATTGTAAGTTTCCTGAGGCCTCCCCAGGAGTGGACACCTGTGCAGCCAACAGAACTGTGAGTCAATTAAACCTCTTGTTTATAAATTTTCCAGTCTCAAGTAGTTATTTATAGTAGTGTGAGAACAGACTAATACAACAACCCAAAATATAAGAGAAAATATTTGCAAATTGTATCAGAGAAGGGAACATGTAAAACATTTTTACAACTCAATAATAAAAAAGAAGAATAATCCAATTTTAAAATGGGCAAAAAGTATGAACAGATATCTCTCTAAAGATTTACAAATGACCAATGAGCCCATAAAAATGTTCATTAATCATTAGGGAAATATAAATCAAAGTCACAATAAGATATAAATCCACAAATTCTATTATAGCTACAGTAAAAAAGACAAGACAATAACAATTGTTCATGAACATATGGAGCAATTGGAACCCACATATTTTGCTGGTGAGGAAGTAAAATGATGCAGCAACTTTGGCAGAGTTTGGCCGTTCCTCAAAATATTTTTAACTTTTTTTTAAAAATAAAGCATTACTATATTACCCATCAATTTCACTCTTAGTTCCATGACCAAGAGAAATGAGAACATCTGTCAATGCAAAATGTGCACATGAATATTTCGAGCAGCCTTATTTCTAATAGCCACAAAATGGAAACAATCAAAATGTGTATCAACTGTGAATGAATAAAGAAAATGTGGTATATCCATACAATGGGGTATTGTTAGATAATAAAAGGGAGTAAGTACCGATACATAATATAACATGGATGAATCTTGAATGCATTATACCAAGTTAAAGAAAGCAAACCCAATAGACCAAATATAATATGACTTAATTTATATTTAATGTCCAGAATAGGAAAATAAATGTAGAAAACTAGATTAGTGATTCCCTAGGGTTGCAGGTGGGAGTAAAATGTGGAGTGACTGCTAATGTTTATGGGGTTTCTTTTGGGAGAGATGAAAATGTTCTTAAATAAGATTGTGGTAATTCTAACAGAATTCTGAATATACTAAAAACCACTGAATTGTACATTTTAAATAGGTGAATTTTATGATATTCAAATATTATTCAATTAAGCTATTTTTAAAAAATCAGGAGTCATTAAGTTATAGAGATATATTCAGATATGTCTAAAATTTGAATAAAAACATGTAAGTAATATGTAATTAACTGAATAAGATTAACCACGGATTGATAATTGTTGAAGCGAGTTAAGAGTATCTGGGAGTTAATCATACTATGTTTTTTAGTTATATCTGTACTATGAATTTTCAATGAAACTAATTTAAAAAGAATTTTTCTAGCCATGGCTTGAATATCATGCCCATGTGCTTAGAAAAATAAACTACACTAACAAAATTATGCTTATATCCTGTGAAATACCCCATTAATTATTTCAAATTAACAATTGGCAGAGATTAATAACATTTGATATATTACATAAAAGTCTCAGAGAAGTAAAATAAGAAAACGTATTCTCTTGATAGCAGAATGATTGTTAGGTGGTCTATTTGGTAATCAGTCGCTTCAGTATTAAAATGGAGCATTGAGATACTAAATTCTTTGTCTATATTATCTCATATATATAGAATGAATGAATCATTTTGACAAGTTGTGACATTTAAAAAACTGTATTTCCTCTAGGGAAGGAAACTTGGTCCTTAGGAACTCAAGCCCTACCTCTTTATTATAATAGAGACCAAAGCAGAGAATAATTTTCTTCTCTTGTCTTATGACTTGCCAGCAATGTTTACCTTTAGGGAGTCAAGGCCAGACCAGGGCAAGGGCTATTATTAGGAGAGGGACAGCAAATGCTTGGCATCCATGCGTTGTCCTTTACTTCTGTATCAGGAAAGACATTGTTCATTATCTTCAAAATCTTTCCCACTGAGTTTTAGGATCTTCCTCATCAAAGTGACCCTGAAAACACATGACCTGTCAAGGTTCACATATGAGTTAAAACTTGCTTGTTTTTCAGGTTTTTGTGTTGATGCTGGTATTAAGGGTACAGTTAGGGGTAAGGCTAGGATTCAACTTTAGCATGAAAATAAATGTTAATCTCCTAGAGTAAGAGGCTTTAAATAGATTGAGCATTAGCATGAGTACTTTGGCTAAGATTAGTGCTAGAATTAGGGTTAGCTTTTAGATGGTATAATTACAATTTCAGGCTAGAGTTGTCTTAAAATATTTTGCTTAGTATTAGAGAGGATGAAAGTAGAATTGGTATATTTTACTGTGGTAGAGTCAGATGATATCTTGTGTATATCATACAGTAAAACCTCCCCCAATTCACGTATTTCTTCTCTGATTATTCATCCTGATCAGGTATTTTGAAAAAAAAAGTAATGATCTAAAGAACTCTGAGTTCATACTAATACCTAAGCTTATAAATTAGTAGACTTTTATTTTGAAGATTATTCTATGTGAGTCACAAATTTTATGAGTTAACTTTAGTATTTGACTAATTACATTTGTTAGGCTACTTAAGAAAGATACTGCAACATGTTTCAAGTATCTTTTAATCACCATTAAAAAAATCAAAGGGATCAAAAGCCACTAATAAGATTACAAACATAAATAACTGATCAGTGTATACAGTGAAATAATAATCAGTCAAACTGAATATATCTGCATCTGCATTAAAATAGATAAATTATTTTCAACTACAATGCAAAATTTACATTATATAAACAGATTTGAAGACATGACAGCAAAATGTCACACATACATAGCTGTTCAATTCTATCGACCTTGTCCAATTTATCATTCTTGTTTCAAAATAGAAAGCAGGAAGTACTTTATAGGTATTAGGAACCATGCCAAACAGGATAAAATGTTTAAATCCCTTTAAGAAATTTCTCACTTTAAACTGAAAACAAACAAAACAGGCTGATTGACACAACGTCGTCGAGTAAATGTAGCATTCTTGCTTGCTTACTAACTAGCTCTCTGCCTATCGTCCTTCATTTTCCAAAAGGATTTGAAAAAGTTTAAATAAATGTAATTAAGAACACAAAACTGAATGTATTTTTAAAACAGAGAATGGAAAATAAGGATAACATATGAAAGTCAGAATCAGCAAGAAAATAGTAATACAGAATGCACACCATTAGATTTTCTACAGTTATTCAAGTTGTACTGCAAATTGACCCCAGACCCCCTCAATTACAAATGTAAATAGAAAAACAAGGTGATGAATATCCCAGTTATCCAGAATTGATCATTATACATTGTATGCATATATTAAAATATCACATATAATTCATAAGTTAAAAAATAAAGTCCATTTAAAAAAATAAAGAGAGAAATACGATACAGTGAGATTTGAATTGTTAATAATATGTATTGGGCAAATACTAGACATAATATATTGTCAATATATTACCAGTTACTAAGTGAATCAATGAAAAAATTCATGTAAAATCTTTCTCCTCTTGAATTACTCTTTGCTGATATATGCTTGCCTATGATAAAAGATAAAAAGACAAAATGATATTCTTCCATCTGTATTTCTCTTTAAAAAACTCCATTCTCAAGACCAAAGTTATAGTGTATTCATGCAGATTTATTCAAGAAAGATAGAAGCTATGGAATAATAAATCTGCTTTCGTTCTTACAAGCTTTCAAGAGAATATAAGAAAGTATCATTTCATCAAGGGCAAGATTTCATGTCAAATAATGTGTAAAATCTAATAATACTCAGCAGGTAATAAAAGCAATGCAGAGGAAAAAAACATGAAGTCTACATAAAAACATTACCAGGGACATTATAGGTGTGACTGAAAGTTCTTGAAGTTCTTTTGGTTAGATTATGTAACCCTGTATAGCAAGAAAGAAGGGGAGTCAAAATCCTGAGTGCTGTTTGTGGCAAGTGAAATTTTCTCCACCTTTTTTCCTTCTCCCTGTCCACTGATACTTTCATACTTAAATTTGTAGGCACTTAACGGCCCCAGTGAAGATAGTAGGTTAGAAAGAACATTTTTTAGCAGGCATGTAATCTGAGATCCAGTTTTGGCTGTCTCTAAGCCTTTTTCCTTCATATTTCATCTCATTCTCTCCATCTTTAAATAAAAAGTCAGTGACTTCTAAGTTCACCCTGCAAATCTACCTTCCAATAATTATATGACTTAAGGTAAATTACTCAACCTTTCCTATGCCTTAAAGGGATTCAGCCTGAAATATCTTACAGAACTTTTGGTACGATTGAATGAGCTAACATATCTGGAAAGCTTATAGGAATAGACTGTGTGCCCAGCTTATTTGTTCTCTAAGTTTTGTGTGGATGCTGGTATTAAGTTAAGGTTAAGGTTAGGATTTAGCTTAGTTATTAGTATGATCTAAGAGTTCTTTTAAACACACAGATTATGTACCCAAAACATAATATTATATGTGCCCAATACATGCTATTTCCTTTCTGTTTTCTTTTGTATTCCTTTTCTCTGTAAAGTCTCAAACTCTAAAATGCCTGTTTATATTAATAAACAATAGAGGAAACAAATACCTCACCAGCATAAATACAAAATGTGATACCACTCTTTTTAGTGTAAAGTTAAATTATACCTTGGCCTCATCAGAGACTATGAATGGCAATGTCCTTTTCTCCTCCTTTGGAAGTCCTCAGTCCCAAGAAAAGTCCATGAATCCCAAGGAGATAACTTGGTCCTAGTTTCTCAAAGAAGGAAAGAAAGATACAGAAAGAAAGGAAAAGAAAACTTTATGCACCTAATTCACCAATTTCTGTGTTATTTGTTGTATAACTGCCACATGGCAACCCATACAGTGCTTGTTAGATGGGAATGCCCAAAGTATACACTACCTCCCCTGATCCAGTAAAAGAATCACTGATATATGCGTTAGCATGTATGTGTATGATAGTGAAGGAGGGTAGGAAGCATAAAAGGAAATCTCTGTAGTACTATGTTCAATATTAGCTACTACATACTGTGATATTCTATGCCTAGATTTGACTGTTACTATCTCATGTATATATATGTATATACACACACACACACACACACGCAATACATTTGTATGTGTGTATATATATGTATATGTGTATACACATATATATATATATATTTTAATGAGTCTACTTTTGTAGACTCTTTAGTGAGTCTACTTTTTATGTGTGCAATCATACATACTCATAGTCATTTTGCAAAGATATGGCAGAGAGTGCCAGAGTGGATGAGTTTGAGAGAATTCTAACAGTATAAGCACACCGTTCAAGGATCTTACCTTCCTTTTTAACAAAGAGTCACACGGCTGGGTTCTTTTTCTTTATTGTTTGCTTGATGAGTCTGAGTCCTATATTAATTGCCTCTGAGGTTGGAGCCCTACACCCAGTACTGCTACTAGCAGCAATATAGGGTGGTCTAGGGATGAAGGATGAATTGAAAACTTTTTATTGCTCTTCTGCTGAATCTATAAACTACAAGAAGTTGTCTCAAACTCATCTGATCCTTGAAGCAGGCTCTGTTAGAACTGATCATAGTCTACCTTAGCATGGCCAGCAGTACAAAAATCCTCTTATCTTTACCCTTATAACTCCAAAAAGATAATCACAAAAGAAGTTTTGTCTGACTGGTGTCTATTCAGAGATGGCCTATTAATATTTTCATTTTGTTATACACATAGGAAGAAATCTTTATATATTCAAGTGGCTATTTCTGTTATGATGGTCATAAAAACCTGGATCAAATGGGGGCTTCTTTCATTCCCAGTGACAGAATCTAAACCAGATCCTCCCTGCCTTTGTTTTTATTCTTATCCCTCTGAATGGCTCTGGCTTTTCTGCCTCTGTCAGATTCTACTTCAGTGTTCCCATTTCAAAAATCCCTTTGGAGAAGTGGAACTCTTTTGGCTCTAATGAGTGTACTGAAATTGTTTTTCCAAGAATGATTAAGACATTCAGACTGTATGTGGTAGAGGTAACTGCTCCCCATACTGCCTTAGCAAGGAACAGAGCGGTTGGGAACAGCAAATACTGCAGTGTTATATAAGGACTCATTACTCTCCTTTGCTCCTCTGCCTGCTGGCTCCCAAAGCAATAATGGGCTACAATATGCACCTATGAGAGAACCCTGATGCCATTTAAGGGTATTCCATAAGACAAGCTGCAGCAAATAAACTAAATTTAGCCTAGAAGTGAAGAGAAGAAAATAAAGATAAAGCGAGTGATACCATAAGATACAGGTGTGGGTCTATCCACAGCAGTTGTCTCAGTGCCAAAAATTACTCCCTCAAGACTTAGTTGAATTATAAACTGATTTATATTCCTAAATCATTTAATTTTGCTACAATATGTCTTCCACTACTCCATCACCCCAAGCTCCTGTTCAGCAGTTCTTTCTCCTTTCAAAATAGCACAGGAGTTAAGAGAAAAAGACTTCTTTCTGAGACTTTGAAATGATGAAGTCCAGGCATCTACTCCAGGAACATGTACTCACATAATACAAAGTAAAAGACTGTATGGTACAGTTTTATAGACTCAATAACAATAGTGAGAAGTGGCTTTAAAATGCTAGAGTATTAGGAAGGCAAAACATAAGACATGCAAAACAAACAAAGAACATACTTTTTGAGGAAATAATGAGCTTAAATGGAGTTTCATTGAAATATCAAACTGTGTCAGGCTGCTGCTGGCTGGGGTGGCCAGCTTTTATTCCCTTATTGTCCCCTCCCATGTTCCATTTCTGTCCTATCAGAGTGCCCTTTTTTCAATCCTCTCTGTGATGGGCTACTTTTAGAATCCTGATTGGTGCATTTTACAGAGCGCTGATTGGTGCATTTTACAATTTTCTTGTAAGACAGGAAAGTTCCCCAAGTCCCCATTCAACCCGGGAAGTCCAACTGGCCTCACCTCTCAACCTTCCCTCTTAACAGGACACCTCAACTGCTGTTGCGAACTGGGTGATGACCACTCTAGCTACTTCCTGCTGGATAGGTGCAAAGAAGGGACCCTGCAGTTGTAGTGTCCTCCAGAGAGGGACTCTCTAGGCCAGTGAAAGGGCCAGTGTGTTGGTCCAGGGGTCCTCAGTAGAAGTTGTGAGTTGAGCTCATTTGGGGTTTCATTTGTAAGACCACCTATAGCTTAATGGCCTCAATCCTGGAGGAAACAAATTTGACAAGGAGGTTAAAAATACAGGGCCCAAAGGCAAGACATAGCAAGATGGTTGTCATGGGACCTAGAAAGGGGAGAAGCCATATTGCCCAACTCCAGAGGTTGGTATGAGTTTGAAAGGCATTGTCTGATTTCAGAAACCTTTTCCTGTAAATGCTGGACAGCATCTCATACTATCCCTGACTGGTTAGTGTAAAAACAACACTCTTCCCCTAAGAAGGTTCAAAGTCCTCCTTTCTCAGCAGTGAGGAGGTCCAGGCCTCAGTGGTTTTGGAGAGTCACTGCTGCCAAAGAGTCCATTTGGGATTGTAGAGTAAGGATAGATTTTGTTATTTCTTGCAAACCATCTGAGAAATCCTTTGAGCATGTATGGTAGTAGGATAATGAAGTAGATAAACTGGCTATTCCAGTTCCTGTAGCAGTGGTTATTCCTAACCCTATAAGTAGGGGTATTAGTCGTATGGCCCTGCATTGACAGACTTGAGCTTTGAGGGGCACTGGTAGGGTCTGATTTCCTGGGGCAATGTCAATGTTGGGACTTAGGAAGACTAAGGTGCAGGTGCCTGTTCAGTTGGTGGGAAGGCAGATATATGTTGAAGTTCCACATAAGAAGAATATGCCTCAGCTGGGTAGACAGAACTGGTTGTGTATATTAAAAAGGTGTGTGAGTTTGTTGTTTTCATTTTACCTTACTCCTAGAGTACTTGCCAAGGTAGCTCCAGTGAGCAGCTGGAAAGGAGTGTTGGCAGCAAACTGAGAGGCTCCCCGTGTTCTCTTTTCTCATTGGAGAAAAAACCCGTTTTGTATCTACTAGGAACCATTCTAGAGAGTAAGTGAAATTGGGGATGAGAAGGCATTCACTAGTGGTGAGGGTGCTGCTGCAGGAGGTTCAGGGGTGAATGGTCATGCAGGGAGTATGTTTGCCATTACAAAACCCAGACTGTTTGTTTAGCAGGGAGGAGGTGATGATTTTGGGGGGCCCTGAGAATTGGACAAGCCATCTGAGTGGAGCTGTTTGGATGACTCAGAGGAGGTCATTTGTGAGAAAAGGTCATCCATACAGCATTTCGTATGGATTGAGCCCCATTTTATGAGAATTTCAGATTCTCAACAAGGCCATGGGCAAGAGAGTAGGCCATGGGAGATGAGTTTCTTGTGTTAGTTTCCTTAAGTGCCTCTTGAGTGTTTCATTTGCCTTCTCGACCTTCTCTAAGGATTGTGGCCTCCAGGTGCAATGAAGGTGATATTGTATCCCTAGTGCCCTGGAAATTCCCTCAGTTACATGGCTCTAGAAACAGGACCATTGTCACTTTGTAAGCTTTGGGGAAGACCAAATCTAGGAATTAGGACTTTAACCACTTCCTAAGCCTTCTCTGTCTTGCAGGGGAAGGCTTCTATCCAATTTGTAAAGGTATCAACACAGAGCAAAAAGTACTGAAATCCCTTGACACAGGCATATGCATGAAGTCTAACTGCCAATCCTCTCCGGGATAGTGCCCTATTCTTTGTTCCCCCAGAGGGGCCTTATGATGAACCAAGGGATTATCCCTTTAGCACACCTCACAGGCTTTGACTACTTGTCGGATGGTCTGGAGGAGATTTGGTCCTGTAAATATGGATTTGGCCTTTTGAAGAGGGTTCTCAATACCTATGTGAAAAGTTTGGTGGAGGGTCTTAAGTATTTTCCACTGGCTGGCTTTGAGTATGAATACCTTTCCCTCTTTTGTCGTTAACCACCCCAAGGGGAGAAAACTATGCCCCCATGAAAGTCCCCATTCTGTTTTGGTCAGGGAATACTGGGGCTTAATCTTTTGGAAAGCGTTGTTCCATACCAAGAGTCCTTCCATAGGTATTTCTAATGGGAGGTTCTGCCTGGCAGCAATTTTGGAATTTTGGCCTCACCCTCTACCCGATGGTTTCCTTCTGCCTTTTCTCCTTCAACTTTTTGATGGCTTTCGCAGTGTAAGACTGCCACCTCCTTGGGATTTTGCAGTGTGTGCAATAACTCCATGATTTCCTTGTGGTATTTAATGAGGGTTCCCCCAGAGGTTAGGAACTCCCTTTCTTTCCATATTGCAGCATGGGCATGTAGGATTAGATAAGCATACTTGCTACCTGTATACACATTTATTCTTTTTTCCTTTCCCAGTTCTAAGACTTGGGTAATTGCCACTAGTTCTGCTAACTGAGTGCTGATCCCTGCGGGAAGCGGCTTACTTTCAAGTAGTTACATCACTAACTATGGCATAACCTGCCCTTCATATCCCATTCTCCGCAAATGAACTTCCAGTGGTATATAGGTTAAGGTCAGGATTAGGTAAGGGGACTTCTAAGAGATCCTCTCGGGCGGCATAAGTCTGGGCTACAATTTGTTGGCAGTCATGCTCGATTGGTTCCACATCCTCTGGGAGAAAAGTAACAGGGTTGAGGGCCACACACGTGCGTATTTGAAGCACCAGTCCCTTATGGAGTAGCACCTGGTATCCAAGCAGGCGGTGGTCTGATAGCCATACATTTCCTTTGGTACTTAGTATGCCATTTACATCATGAGGAGTCCAGATGGTGAGATCGTTTCCTTGTATTATTTTGATAGCCTCTGATACTAAGATGACCACCGCCACAACTACCTGTAAACAGTGAAACCAGCCTTTTGCTATTACATCAATTTCCTTACTTGGGTATGCCACTGGTTGTGGGGTTGTCCCACAAGTCTGAATAAGGACTCCAAGAACTATTTCCACTCTCTTTGTGACATATAAAGAGAAGTTTTGTCCTACGGGAAGGCTTAAGGCTGGAGTTTGTACCAGGGCCTGCTTTAAGGTTTTGAAGGCTGTTTCTGCCTCTGGTTCCCATTCTACTAGATGAGTATTTGCTCTCTGGGTCTCCTTGATTAGAGTATAGAGTGGCCTGGCCATCTCGCTGTATCTGGGGATCCATAGTCAGCAAAAGCTGGTGATTCCAAGGAACCCCCGCAACTGCTGTAATGCCTTAGGGTGAGGACAAGCCAGTACAGGCTGTATTCGTTCTGTGCTGAGGGCCCTGGTTCCTCTGGCTAAGATCAGGCCTAAATATTTGACTTGTTGTAGGCAGAGCTGGGCCTTCGATTTAGACGACTTGTACCCTTGATTAGCTAGAAAGTTCAAGAGATCTAGAGTAGCCTGCTGTTTAGCCAAAAGTAAATCATCCACATACTGAAGGACCAGTGTGCCTGGACTTGAGAAGTGGCCTAGATCTTGGGCCAGTGACTGATCAAACAGATGAGGGCTATCCCTAAACCCTTGAGGCAAGATCGTCCATGTAATTTGGGACGTGTGGTCTGTGGGATCCTCAAAGGCAAAGAGAAACTGGGAGTCAGAGTGCGGGGGAATGCAGAAGAAGGCATCCTTGAGGTCCAGAACAGTGAAGCATTCTGCTTCCTCTGGTATTTGAGAGAGGAGGGTATAGGGGTTGGGTACAGCTGGATATAGAGGAATTACTACATCATTGATGAATCTAAGATCTTGCACTTGTCTCCACTGACCATTCATTTTTTGTACTCCTAGAATTGGGGTGTTGCGGGGACTGCTGCATTTTCTCACTAAGACTTGAACTTTTAAATGTCTAACAATATCCTGTGATCCTTTATGAGCTTCAGGCCTTAAGGGATATTGCCTTTGATAAGGAAAAGTGGTGGGGTCTTTTAGCCTGATTTGAACTGGGCAGGCATTTTTTGCCCTTCCAAATTGTCCTTCCAATGCCCAGACTTCACGATTATTCTCTCCTCAAGTAGGGGACAAGAAATGGGTAACATGTTCCTCATATTCATGTAGATAATAGCTCCAGCTTTGGCTAATATGTCCCTCCCTAATAAGGGTGTGGGACTTTCAGGCATAACAAGAAGGGTATGTGAAAAGAGCAAAGTTTCCAATTACAACTGAGGCGGTGCTGTCCCAGGATTCTTTGAATGGTAACGGACCTTGAGGACAGCCGTC
This sequence comes from Macaca fascicularis, assembly GCF_037993035.2. Taxonomy (NCBI): domain Eukaryota; kingdom Metazoa; phylum Chordata; class Mammalia; order Primates; family Cercopithecidae; genus Macaca; species Macaca fascicularis. Next base: position 54,119,463 of record NC_088390.1, read on the forward strand.
CAGGGCAGTAGATTAACACTGAGAAAGCTGCGCCATTGTCCAGGAGGAAGTCAACTTCCTGACTCTCAATGGTTAAACTTACCCAGGATTCGGTGAGAGTGATAACATGAGCTAGCACTTGCCCCGGGCACCCTCAGTCCTGTGGTTGGATCATCTGGTTGGGGGCTTCTGACCCAGAGAACCTTTGTCCTCTGAGGGAACAGCTTGTTTCTCGTTGGACAATCTTTTATAAAGTGTCCTTGCGAACCACACTGATAACAAGCCCTACTGGGTGATTGGCCTGCTCCATTTTCTGTCCTCTCTGAACCACGAAGGTTTGTTTGTCTGAGGGCCATGACTAAGACTGTGGCCTTTCTCTTATGTCACTGTTCCTTTTTGGCCTGTTCCTCTTGGTCCCTATTATAGAATACTGAGGTTGCCAGGTTTAATAATGCCTCCAAATTTTGTTCAGGGCCCAGGGCTACCTTTTGGAGCTTTCTCCTGATAAATGTGGCTGATTGGGTAATAAAGTTATCTTTTAGGATCAATTGACCCTCAAGGGAGTCAGGTGACAAGGGAGTATGTTTTCTTAAGGCCTCCCGTAGCTGTTCGAGGAAGGCAGTAGGATTTTCTTCCTTTCCCTAAGTTATGGTGGACATCTTTGAATAATTAATGGGCATTTTCGTAATTCTCAGTCCTTCTAGAACACAGGTCAACAGATGTTTGCAACTCCAGTCCACATGATCTGAGTCGAGGTCCCAGTAGAGATCCATACTGGGGATGGCTTGCTGACTGGTATGGAATTTGTCCCTTTCTTCAGCTGTCATTCTGTCATTTACTTGACTAAGATACCAGCTATCTCCAAGCTCTCAGGCTGCAGCTAAAGCCACATTCTTTTCATCAAAGGCCAGGGCTTGATCTAACAATAGCATGACATCTCTCCAAGTGAGTTTGAAGGTTTGCCCTAGACCCTGTAGGACATCTATGTACCTATCAGGAGCATCTGAAAACTTCCCCCAGTCTGCCTTGATCTGCTTTTAATCAGAGGGAGAAGGGGACATGTACTCAGGTTGGGCCAAATTCCCCTCCCCCTACAGCTTGAAGGGGACATAACTGATAGCCCGGTGGGGGGGTTATGGTCCCTTGGAGATTTCTTTGCTTGTTTCCTTCTGGGTGGGGGAGATTAGAGGAGGCTCATCATTAATAGGAAGGGGAGCTGTAGGGAGGCTAGGATACAGGGGTAAGCTGAGAGGTCCTCCTGTGGGATGTATATTGCAAACTTTTCATAGTTGTGGATTCTCCTTCAATGAAAAGAAAGCTTGGACATAAGGTATTTCACCCTATTTGCCTTCCTTCTTACAGCAAAGGTCAAGCTGCAGGATAGTATTGTAATTTATACTTCTCTTAGGTGGTCATTTTTCCCCATCAGAGAAAGAATATTGGGGCCAGGCCTTAGTGCAGAAAAAAATAAGCTGCTTCCTTTTCAAGGTTTGTGGGTCTAATTGGCCCCAATGGCTTAGGATGCATTTTAAGGGTGAGCTTGTTGATACCTGAATGTTTCCCATCTAAAACAGAAAGAAAAAAAATGCTCACAGTTTTGGTCTGTTTTTTTTTCCCCCATCCAAGACCCTGCAACAGTCCCTGGACCCTGCTGTTAGGGATAGTGGCACTCACTGAAGCAAAAGCAGAAACACTTATTTTCCTCCTAGACCACAAAGGGGACTGAGGAATGTCAGATTTAGTGGCGCTTACTGATGCATTTTCGAAAACTTGCACCATTGCCTTTCCTCTTAAACCACAAAGAGTACGGAGAAAGGTCAGATTTAGTGGCCCTTAACCACACATTCTCGAAAACCTGTTAGTTAGAGTCATAAGCATTTTCTCCTGTTGGTATTGGGAACTTACCCTTGTCCTGTAAAGATGGTATGCCTCAAAATGGAGTGTAGGCCCACACCCTGAGGGAGGGAAGAGATATCCAGGGTTGGAAGAGTGATGCCTTTTGTCCTCACTTTACATATGAATAGGAAGGATATCCCCCAATTTTGGAGCTTATAATTTCCAAGGCTCCCCATATTCTAGCTTTGGGAATAGCCTTTGTTAGGCCTGCTACTCTGAGGAGGGATCTTAAAATTCCATATAGTGACCCCCAATGGAGCTTTGGGAAAAAAATTATGTCTTTCTGATTGGTGAGCCTGGGTACCTAAAGAAGGGAACAGAGTCCCAAAATTTATATTAGAAATCATCCTTATAGGAGAAACTAGAAGAGCACCAGGGACAGGGAGTGATTTTTAGAAGCAGGACTAGCCTCAGAGAAGAGAGGCAGGAAGAAGTTTGTCTGACAGGTGTTAGGACCCAGGAGACAAGGTCAGGATGGATAGGATAGATGGGCGAGTCTCGCTTGGGCAAGTAACTTTGAGAGCTCCACTGATGGCTGCAGGGTCAACCAACTTTTTGTGGGGATCCTGGAGCTGAATGGCTTTCCTCTCTGTTGACCCTCAGCTCAGCCCAGAAATGCAGGAAAAGCAGAAGCTGGTCCCAGGCAAACCAGCACTCCTGACTCCAGACAGTTCGGGGTTTTTAGAGAGCCCTTTCCCAGAAAGCCTGACACCCATGTCTTTAGTCTGGCAGCCGCACTGCTCGCTTTTAACTGGCCAACAGGTGCCCGGTGTTTAGCCCCTGAATTCTAAGGAAAAATAGGACAGAATAGCAAATGAAAGGGGTCCAATGGTACTCACTGTGTGGTGATATCCCAGATGAGCCCCCAAGATGTGTCCGGAGTTGGCTCCTGCCACTGGATCCGCAGCTCCATTCTTGAAGTCAGCGAGACCACAAACCCCCTGGCAGGAACCAACTTCAGACATAAAACCACGATAGAGGATTCAAAGTGCTTAGAAACTGGTCAAAAGGATACTTTATTCTCATTTTTATTATTTACCATACCAGTAAAATTTTGGAATCAAATTAAGTGTAAGTAGAAAAAAACATATATTTGCTGAGCTCCAAGTATGTGAATGAACTATGCAATTGGTCCACCTATCATTTGAAATATTTATCACTCTCCCAATTAGAAATATGAGGAATTTGAGTCCTCAAGATTTTAGTAATTTTCTGAAGATCACTCAAGCGAGAGCAAAGGTAGAATTGAAATTCTGCTCTGACTCCATAGTTCAAGTGCCCTCTATCACACCATGCTGCTGCTACCTTATCTGGTCCAGATAGTGAGAAAAGCAGAGCTTGCTTCTACGGGTAGCATTTGATGTAAAGCACCTGTCATCTGTGTCGTTACATGACACCTCAAAATCATAGTTGTTATCATGAGTTGTTCTTGGAAAAGTCTGTCTTGTTTCTCATGCATGGCTAGCTCAAAAGTGGCTGTGTACAACAATCAGTTCTAACTTTAACCTTTATAATCCTAACCTTTTGGTTTACACTCGGTTTACTCATCTTTAAAAATGATCATAGGACGGCCTACTTCAAATTGGTTTTCATGAGTTAATATCACAAAGACTTAGTAGAGTACTTGGCACAGACTTAATTCTTAACAAATTTAGCTAACTTACAGCTACATCTTCTATCCCCAATAATAATGAGCAGCACCAAGTAATATGTAGTTGCTGAAAGCTGAATATAATAATATTAATAATTATATTTAAGGCAAGAAGATATCCTCTTGGACATTAAACCTTGGAAATTCACACAACTTTTCTGGTTTAGTTTTCAAATCTAAATGAATGGTGATAAGTATAGTTCCCATCTTATATAGTTAATTATGAAGATTGTATGTGTTAATAATGTGAAGAAACCATGCTCAGTAGTAAGCTTGTGCACGATAGCAGCTCAAAATTATCCTGTTTTTTCTCTCCTGTGACCTTTTAAGAATATTTTACACTTTATAAGGTATTCTGTTTGCTCTTCTATGCTCTCATAGCACCTTGCAATACATCTATTTTAACGTCTATAACATCTTTCATTGCAATTGTTTGATTTTTGTCTTTCTGCCTCATGAAACTCTTACTTTATAAGGATAGGTGCTATGGCTTATTTATCTTTGACTTACTGGCATTTAGAACAGTAATGGAATGTAGTGGATATGAGAAATAAATATGTAAAAAGTGTTTGAGTGTTTTCAAATTTAGAGGGAGAATGAATAAGAGAAAGTGAGACAGAGACATTGAAAAAGAAGAGATGGAGGAAAATAAGTGAAAAAGGAACAAAAGAAGGATGGAAGGAAGGAAAGAAAAATGCAGAGTGGAAAAGATAGAAAAATAAGATGAACAATATCAATAAGAAAACCTATAGTTCTAGCAGTTCCTTGAGTTGAAAAACTGTATGTCATGTCATAAAATAGTTACATGCAGAATAATTAATGCTAATTGAAATTTCAAAAACGTTTTGAGAATATAGTGGCAAAACCTGACATTTTTGTGTAACTATCAGTAATCCCTATTCAGAATTTCTCCGATTTATTATTTAAAAACATTTCCACTACATTTACAGAAATTGCATCCTCCAATCTTCATTTACTTTCTTCTTATAAATGAGGAGTCTTGTTAAGAGCAAGAGCTCATGGTTGTCTTTGTCTTTCCTGTATCTCAACACAATTTTTATGTCAAGCTACTTACCTTTGAAGTGAATGAAGACTGTATCAATAGATTAAAAGGAAAAGAAAGACTTTGAATTTTTTTCACTGAGCTCAAATTGTGGCACACAGAGAGTAAGGAATTTAAGTAGCAGGAGACATCAATCTGTTGAATGATGTTTGTTTTGTTTTGTTTTTTTGAGACAGAATCTCACTGTGTCACCCAGGCTGTAGTGCAGTGGCACGATCTTGGCTCACTGCAACCTCTGCCTCTCAGGTTAAAGTGATTCTCCTGCCTCAGCCTCCTGAGTAGCTGGGACTATAGGTGCACTCCACCACACCTAGCTGATTTTTGTAATTTCAGTAGAGACAGGTTTCACGATGTTGGCCAGGATGGTCTCAAACTCCTGACCTCAAGTGATCCACTCGCCTCAGCCTCCCAAAGTGCTGGGATTACCGACATGAGCCACCAAGCCCAGCCCTGAATATTGTTTTTAAGTTATTTGTCCTTACAAGAAAAGTTATGAAGGAGGAAATATAACTAATTTCCTAAATATTTATTGAGTATCTACTATGTACATCCATATCCACACATGGATACAGACAAAAGGCTTTTTCTCTCCTTACACGCAAGGGATCCACAACCTAAGGTAGTTGTAGAATAAATAAATTATAACATGAAGGGACATTTATAACTCTATAACTGCATGAGGTTTAAAGTTATTAAAGGAGGGTGTGCTACATGAAGCACCATGGGAATTTTTCCAGAATGGAAGTTTCTGAAATGTGATTGGACAGTATCAGCATCAGCAATAAGAAGGTAGAAAGACAAAGGGCATTTTAGATGGACAAGGGTACAGAAATACAACTAACATGAGTACAGCTGGGAATCTACCATCACTTTGATATTACTGGAATGTATATCAAAAGGAGGAACCTACCATGCAGTGAGGCTGGAGAGGAACAAGAACTTGAGCTTGAACTTCATCTTTTAAGGATTAGATAAGCCAGGGCTGTGAAGATACATAAGTAAATGTATGATTTTGTTTTAGAAAAACACTCTTCTAACTACCATATAAGTTATTTTCAAATTTGTCTAATAATTTGCCTTACACAAATATTTCTCAAACAGAATCACATATTAAAATCACCTGGATAGCTTATTAATAATACCAGTGTGAAATATAATACCAAATCAGAATCCCTGGGCATGGAGCCCAGCCATGAATATTTTGCATTTCTCATATGTAGCCAGGTTTGAGCATCACTATCCTAACCCAATAACAGCAGAACACCATTTCAGGGAAGAAATGCAGTGCGCTGAGGTCCAGGTGATAGTTTGTTAGTATCAGAACTGGTCCAGTGAGGTCTTAACAATAAATAAAAACAACCGGCGAAATAGAAACTGTCTTGGCAATGCTTTCTTGTACAGGTAAACCCAGCCAGCTGCAACTGTATTTTAAAACTTCAAAAGAACTCAATTTAACATGTGAATAATGGTTACATTAGAAAAAAATGATGAAACTAGGAACCGAATCCCCAAAAGAAGGATGCTTCAGGAAAGATAGAAAGTTTGGTGAAAATACAGATAATTTGAATATAATAGACAATGAGTTGCCTGACCTGGCAATGAAGATGTGACATCTGTGTTGAGCTTGATACTTTCTCTCTCTCTCTTCCTTTTTCTCTCACCTACCTGTGACCTTTCTTCATACAGCTTTGTAACCTGCTGTCCTACAGCTGCTGCTGAAACATTGCTGCTAATAGGACTGTTTTCCCACAAATGCAATGTACTCCACAAATCCTATCTGTCTTCTTCCACAAAACTATTAACCCCAAACTTAATTCAATAAATGTCTACACAAACTTTCCCACCGTGGAATGCACAATCCAAAAAAAGTAAAATTCATAATAAAAAACTTCATTTAAGCTATTCCAGACTTATTGTTTTCTGAAATCATCTGGATGACTACAACAAGAACATTACTTTTAAAAAGTAGATGTTATATTCTTTTTTTTTTTCTTCTGTTGAAATGGAGTCTCGCTCTGTCGCCTAGCCTGGAGTGCATTGGCACAATCTCGGCTCACTGCAACCTCCGCCTCCCAGGTTCAAGAGATTCTCCTGCCTCAGCCTCCCAAGTAGCTGGGACTACAGGCACCCGCCACATGCCTGGCTAATTTTTGTATTTTGAGTACAGATGGGCTTTCACTATGTTTGCCAAGCTGGTCTCGAACTCCTGACCTTGTAATTTGTCCGCCTTGGCCTCCCAAAGTGCTGGGATTACAGGTGTGAGCCACCATACCCAGCCAATGTTATATTCTAAAAACACAGTAAAACATGCAAAATTATTAGAATTTGCAGAAATTTGAACATATCTATTCCACTGATTTATTCAACATTGTGAGATGCAGAAATATTTTGTTTGCCTAACAGTGCTTAAAAGAATGTTAATTGTTAAAACAATGGTCTACAATGATAGCAACATAAAAAAAATTAAAAGAAGCATCAATATAATGAAACACTAGCTAAGTGAGAAGTCAAGGAAAGGACAAGGACCTACAAGTATAAAAATACTGCATCAGAAGTCCTAAAATGGGAACCTAAAATATTGTCTGAAGAAGTTAAAAACAGCTTAAAGGGAAAGATTATGTTTGTGCAATGTGTTACTTTCACTGTAATGTTCAATAGAAACAAGGGTTAATAATATTGATTTAAAAATATTTTGTAGATTAAAGAATGCAAAAATGTCTAACACAACACCCAACACATTGTAGAGCTTAATATATTTCTGTCTCTTCTCTATTCAAAAACATATGAAACAAAACTTTTTCCAAGTAATGTGTCCTCTTATCTGTGCAACACATTTTGATATTCTTCACTAGATTTCTATTTTGCTTTTAAATGATTCTTTGGAAACATTAAATAGATTTTACAACCCACTAATTACTTGCCACCCCTATCTGAAACATGATTATATACATGCTATTAAACACAAAGTTATTAAGGATCAATATTCTTGATACCATACATGGGAGATATTTATTGGTTTTACACAGGTGACATTATGAAGTCATAGAAAAAGGGAATGTTCCCATAACACAAATGGTTGGGAAAAAATCCTTTGACTATCTTATTGCTCCTTTTTATTCTTGAAACTATTCTCCAAAGCAGAGAAAGTGTTGGCAGGACAGATTATGCAGAAAGAATGGGTCAAGGACATGGCTAGCCTGAGGTTCTCAGGAAAGCAGGACCCAGCATTGTCCACGGCACACTGGAAAATGAATACAGGTCCCCTAATCAGGGGACTACATAATTTATTCTCCAAATATATTTAGTATTGCTCCAACAATACTAAAATGGAAAACCATAATTAATTACACCAGGGCAACATTCATTAACGTAGAACCACACCAGGCAAAGCTGGAAGTATAGTTACCCTTCCCAAAACTATTATAGTTGAGGAGAAGTTATGAGAAACAGAAGATGAAGACATGACGTATTATCTGCAAATAGTAATCAGTTCCTTTTTCAAATAAGAAAATATCTCACAATGTTCATGTGTGACAATTAAATGAAGTAATGAATATAAAACACATGGAAACTGTCCTTTATGTAGGGAGTGCTATGTAACTTTATGTAAACTGTACTCAGATATTTCCTTCTTAGAAAAAAAGACCCACTTACTATTTGCAGATAACAGTGCCTAGAACAAAACATAATATACTCTTGTTTAAGTCCTAGTGGAGCACAATTATTGTCAATTTCTCATAAAGATTATTTAAAAATCACCATCAGATCCCACTGTCTATATTATAGGGTCAACAGTTTTGAGTTCTCATTACAAACTAAATTACTAATTCCCAGCAAATTATTTGTTTGCCTCCTTAGAAAAATGTGCATACATACATACATACATTCCTTTGGCCAAGTGGAACTCAGTGGACAGTTACACTGCAAGACTGAGGGTTTCTAGGTTGAGTCAATTCTATTAAATAATATGCCACACTAGCTTGCTTTAACATGACTGACTTATGTGTTTTCTACATGGTGAACATTCTCAGCTTTTGCTGATCCTTAATATTTCAAGAAGTCCAAATGAAAAGTGGGGCTGTTTTGACAAATCATCGTAATTACAGAAATAAAGTTAATGTGTGCTCAGCTATATGGAAAAAGAGAACTCCCTAGAGGTAGATAAATTCAGAAGTGAATATTACATTATTTATTGAGAATCATCTTTGTGACAGGTACTATATTAGGATATTCACTTATTTTAAGTCACTTACTTTTAGATCTAATCATTGCAAATACAGTCCAAGTCAGTGGGGTTTTAAAGAGGTGAAACAATTTATTTACCTTCGGTAATATTACTTTTGAAACTACCTATAAATGATAATAGTGTGATTGAAACTCTGGTCTCCTGGCTGTGACACCTGGGTTCTATTCACTACTCTAGAGCCTCAATCAAAAACTTCCAACTTTGTGTATCTCCATAAAACACAGTCCCTAGGCTATTGGACAGTTCGATAAAATTTGAGTCTAACATCTTAATCCACCTGTCATGCTGGAGCAGTTGTAGAATGATGGCAAATGGTACTTGGTAGCAAGGTAGAGGGTTGAGGGCTTTCTCCTCCCTGTGATGTCAGGCTGCAAGTACTCTGTAAAAAAAAAAAAAAAGAAAGAAAGAAAAAAAATCTGTGGAAGAAATTATTTCAGTCAACAGTCACCAAACCTAAAGACAGCAATACATTGAAATAAAAACTGTTGTTTTGTGGTATTTCTACATATAAGAGTGCCCAAAAGGCATATGCTTCTCTCTTTACCCTCTTTCTGTATGCATCTGTGATAGAAAGGAAGAGAGCAAATACAATATCTGAAGACAGAAAAGACTGGAGTTAGTACTCTTTGCTTTCACCAGTCACCTCTGTTAGTTTTATAATGGATGCAAGTGCCAAATGGAAATGTTTCCCTTTGTTTTCTCCCCCACCCTCACATGGCACATTCTAAATACTACACTTGTAGATGTTTTTCGGTTAAGATTTTGCTCAGTTCTCTGACTCTCTTTCTCTCCACTAATATTTATCATCTGTTGGGATATTGCTTCGAGTAAACATAATAACCTCTATAAATGCAAGTTGCTTTACTACAAAGTGGAAGGTGTTAATATCATGGGTACAACAATTCTGCAGAAGAAAAAAAACATGTAGCTTATAATTTGAAGTCATTTGGCACCTCTGGGTCTATTCAGGAAAAGATTGTTTAAATGAGACAATAAGAGGAAACCAATTTACAACTTGAAATAAGCAGAGCTCATGTTTCCATATTGCTAAAAGGCAAGGTTAGATGAACACTTGTACAGTTATCATAAAATTTTTATCAAGAAGCTGCAGTACCTTTAATAATTTATTATTTTACCTTCTTGCAAGAACTCCTCTATATGCTTTTAAAATGTTGTTTTCATTATCCTGGAAGAATTGGTTTTAGAAAGGAATCCTTCTCTAACTACATGGTGTCAAATGTATTATCAAGGAGTCATGATTAGTATAAACTAATTTTACCCCTACTCTTTATACATCATCCAATTGATTGTATTAACAAAAGCATCCGCTTTTCTGCCTACATCAACTTAATAGCATATTGAGGGAAACACAAAATTGCATATTCAAATCACCCTGAGAGGCTTAAAGAAATTTTAATGCATGAGCTGAGGTTCCTTATGAAGATCTAGCATTAACAGACATGTATCTTGTTTCACTAAAAAGAGAATTCCTTCCAACACCTTAATAAATGAAATTTTGTAGATTGCTAAATATATAATCTGCCAAGAACCTAATAATCTACTTTTGATAGCATTTAGTATAAACGATGGTAAAAGTCACATGACATTACATGATCAAATTGAGTTAGTAGCTTAAACTTCAGCCCACAGATGAACAATCAAATGTGGACATGGTTGTCCAATCATTCTTAGATGTTGAGAAGCTACTGGTCTTTTGTTAGATATAATTTAATTGCACAACACATTCACCTGGCTGTTTTCCTAACTCTAGTTATCTTTTCAGATGATTTTTTAAGGCCTTATCTAGTGGCTGAGTTAGATGGTGTCATAAAATGAAAATATGGCTCACAGTGTGGAGGAATAAAATCCCCCAAATTTATTAAATTTTTAAAAAACAAAGTCAGAAGCTTGAATCTATAATAAAATCTCCTGACCTGAGCCTTACATTCTTGAATTAAACAAATTTGCGATCTTAAAATGTGTTAAAGAATTTCAGCATGTTTACCATGGTTTGATCATTTCCAAATTATGAATTTTAAAACTTAACCCGGGGAATAACAACAACAGCAAAAAAGCAAGACAAGACGAACAGGTTCTGCAGCATCCTAGTTTGGTGATTTCTTAATTAACAAGTACATGTTTGTAACAAATAAATACTTTTCATTCAAACACCATATTTATCATATAAAATCTGAGTATCACATTTATGATAGAAATTTTTTTTACATTTTTATTGAAAAACCATGGGCACTGAGTGTTTTCAACTTTCATATAAAATTTGAATCAATCTATAGAGAGATGGTTGGCAAAATACAGGCCCAATTCTTGATATCTCAACCTTACCTGCACAGCATGCTGCACATAATTTGATCCTTTAATGAGCTAAGTCCACACACAATGTCTGACACATCAAAGAATATTTACTCCAAAGGCCTAAAGGAAAGGTGAGAAGTCGCTTGACAAATGTCCAAAGAGAGCTTGTATGTTTATTTTAATAAATAGAACTTTGGCCTCAAGAGAAAAGCAAAAGCCCAGTTTTGTTCTCTCTCTTCACGTCCTCCTGTCAGCCACCCCATTCCCGCTGCTGATCTTGGAGGGGACTAAGAAGAATATGAGTAGTACGTGAAGTTCCCTTCAAACAAACTTCTTTTGGACCCTTGTTTTTACCCTAAGCCCACAGCCATAGAATCAAGAGTATCATGAATAAACCATTACACTGGAAAAACTGTGTGTGTGTGTGTGTGTGTGTGTGTGTGTGTGTGAAGAGGGGGAGAAGAACATTTGGTTTATCAGTCAAAATTTGGCCATCTATACATCACCTGGATTCAGATCTAGCTTTGTCACTGGGCCTCAATTTACCCATCTGTAATTATGAGGTTAATATTAGAACCTAACTTATTAGGTTGTTGTGAATATAAAATGAGATTAAAATGTTTAATCTTTTAATTTTTAATGTTTAATATTTTATGGAGCTTTCTGATCTGCTAACAGCAGCAGGTTTTATGTAGCAGTCCATGCCTTCATTCACTCACTCCTTCATTCATTATCTGGCATCTGCTATAGGCCAGGCAGTGCACTTTACATACACTGAAGACAGCTGTGGAAAAGGCAAATAAGGGGTGTGTGTGTGTGTGTGTGTGTGTGTGTGTGTGTGTGTGTGTTTTCAAGACAGATATTACTCTGTCACCTGGGCTGGATTACAATGGTACAATCATGGCTCATTTCAGCCTTGACCTTCCAGACTCAAATGATCTTCCCACCACAGCCTCCCCAGTAGCTGAGACTACAGGAGTGTACTACCATGCCAGGCTAAATTGTTGTTTTTATTTTTATAGAGACCGGGTCTCACTATGTTGCCTAGGCTAACAAATAAGGTCTTAATGTTCTTGAGTCTTATAGTGTATTAACAATTTTCAGCTATAGACACAGAGTACTCAATACATAATTAAGCACCCAAAAGAAAGGGGCTGCCAGAGCTTATACAAGAAGGGTTTGATCTGATCTGCGAGCATAGGGGAGAATTCTCTTGAGAAGTAAATGTTAAGCAAAGACCTGAAGGATAAGTCAGCCATTTACATCATCAGAAGATGGTTCAAGGCAGAAGGAATTTGTGTGAAATTTCTGTAATGGGAAGATGCATGGCATAGTGATGGAGTGTATTGAAGTAAAGCTCGATTCCTGTCAGGAAAGGCCTCACCACCCATGTCAGAGATTTAGGGTTTGATCCTAAGGGTCATGGGAAGCTATGAAAGTTTTAATCATGAAAATGACCAGTTTTTCTTATTCAATAGACTTCACTGGCTGCAGCGTGGAGAATGGATTAGAGAGGTGAGAGGTGAGAGGTTAATCCCAGAGACCCATTGGGAATCTAATGCAGTCATTCCAGTGAGAAAAGACGGTGGCTTACACAATATGCAAAGGTAGAAATGGAGCACAGTAGATTGACTCAAGAGAGATGGTTGGAAACCATTCAACTAATAATGTCATATTAAATACAGATAGGCAAAGTGCTAGGTGATCAATCTATTTAAAACAAGGTCCAAGTCAGCTACTGAGGGACAGTTGGAATTCTGCAAAATCCTCTTGCCTTAGAGAATAGTGAGAAACAAGTAGAGCTTTTAAAAAAATTGTAAAGTGGCTGAAATTCAGGACACACGACAAGACTCCAAGTACCTGTGAAGGTCTAAAAATCACAGTAAAACACAGATGCAAAACTTAGCTCCACCTAGAGATTTTCAAAGAAAATCTGAGATCTGCTGGGTAGCAAGGTGATCAAAGTCAGTCCCAGGAATGACCAGATGCACATACCTATGACTAACTGGAAGGGAAGTGCAAAGTAGTGGTTGAGAGACTTGGATGCATGGCCAGACTACCTGGGTTTAGATCCTGACTCTTAACCTCTCTGTGCCTCAGTCGCCTTCTCTGTAAAATCAGGATGATGATGATAATAATATGTGCTCACAGGGTTGCTAGAAGATCAAATGAATGAAAGATTTAGAGAATTGCCTCACACATGCAAAGAGATAAGTAAATGCAAGCTCTTTTTAAGATTTTGACCCCATTGGCTGATGGGTCTGAAATTGCACTGCCTGAATCAGAACAAGCTCATGAGAGCTCAGTGAGGCTGAGACTTGATTGGATGGCATCAAGACCCATGGCTGATTAGTGAGGATTAAGCAAGACAGATGGGAGAGAGAACTAGGAACAAATAACCCAGATTTAAAACAAAGACCAACTGTGAGGTCAGAGCATTTTGCTTTCTGTGCCCAAGCACTGTCTTCTTTGCTGGGATGAACAGCAAGAGACAAGGTTATCAATCTGTGAGAGAATTCAGTGGTATGGAAACTCTAGGAATGGGAAGATAGACTGATGAATGGAAGTGGTGAAGTTGTTACCTACATTCTTTGGCATGAAAAAAACTTAATCTCTTATACAAATTGATTGTATTTCTTTGTGTTCCAAGTTCCAAAGCACTTCTACTTACCTTTATTTTTTGTAGACCATAAAGCCCAAGATCTTAAGATCCATTTTAAAAATACAATTTTTAGCCACTTTAAGAATTATTGCAAAAGTATTGCATGTCAGAGAGTAAATTAGCAAAGGAAGAATGACGTCAGAATAAGTTACAAAGGTTTTATTTTTAAAAATGAAGAAAAAACCCCACTTTGATTTGATATTCCCAGTCTAGAAACTACAAACCAAATTTCCTTTCCATTTACTGGAAGAGTGTTTTCTTGCTTTAAAACACTCAGAAATTTAGCATTTGGTGTGTGGCTGGCTTTGCAGCACTGAATAATGATTATTATTGTTTGGAAATGTTAATTAAAATGACAGCATTTTCGACAAATCTCAGCAAGAGACTTTTATGTCTGCCTTGTAGCGGCAGTTTGTCTTTTGCTTAGGATTCAGAGATAATATCTGGGCAGCATTAAGCTGGATCCGTCAAAACTCTTGTCACAATAGATGGCTGTGGGTGCTGGTAATGGGCCTCCGAGCCATCCACCTCTGGGTCAACTAGTTCACATGTGGCCCAAGCTAGGAGTGAATGAGACTCATTAGTCTCCTAACGCTGTGAAGAACATTCTCTAGAATAAGCTCGCAATGCCTGGCCAATATCTAGGGCAAAGGAGATCTAATTACAGAGTCGTATTGTATTAATTAGCTCAATTTTAAAACAGTAATAACAGCTCTTTGGAATTCAGGCAAAGGAAATGCTATATATCTATTTTTAAGTAATGAAGCCAAATCTGTTGATGTTTACTTTCCAAGTTAGCATAAGGCAAGCAATTTGAGAAAAAAGAGATATTGGCCTTATTCTCACTAAAGTGCTTGATCTCCTCCACTACTATTGGCTATGCACTAGTAGGCCAAAAAGGACACAAACTGAAATATGAGCAAGTAGTATTGGTTGAAAATCACGATTCTCCCCCACTCCCACTGACCTGGCAAACTGATGGATTGGGATCATAGTGGGAAGGAATTAAGTTGTGTCCTATCTGATTACTGCAGGTCTTCAATATATGCCTTACTCTGTTTATCTATAGAATGAGAGTAATAACAATGGCACCAGCTTCTAGGCTTGTTATGAGTGTTGAATAAAATAATGCCTGTAAAAACCTTAGCATATTGCCCTGATTCAATAAATGGTTGATGATGATTATGATGACAATGATGTCAACAACTGAGTGTATTTGGCCTATTAGTTCAGTTTGTGCATGTGTAATAGAAAAAGAGGTTAGACTAGCTACATGGTTAAAAGAGACATAGAACATTAAGGAACTAAACAATTAACTACAGGTAATTTAAAGGAAATCGTGTGAAAGCCTAACTCACAGCTAGACCTGTATAGTTATCCTGCAACTAGTCAACAATCTCTCTTCTCAGAAAACAAAGAAAACACATTTGATGTCTATTATATATGCACACACAAGGTTCTAGGTATAGCAAATCTCTTGGAGTCCTGAAGTCAGTGCATTATAATTCACAGAGCACTATGTTCTCACCTAAGAGCCAGCCATGAATTACAACTCTGCTTCTTGTTTTAAATACAGTTTTGTTGGAAATACAATTAAGTGAGTTATCTTGAAGGAAGTAAGATAAGAAAATCAGGAATAATGAAAGCATATTTTGGCATTTAACACTCAGGAATAGAAATACAAAAACTGAAATTTCTTTCAGGTGACTTCTCTTGAGTCAGGCAGCACTTTCCCAAAAACTGATCTTGAATCAAGGATTTTGGTGCAAAAGATCTGTAAAGAAAACATACCTACCAGAAAACAATATGGGGGTAAAGGAGGCAGGCCACATAAAGGGAAAGTTGCTAAACAAGGTTTCAATTACAGAGGAAGTCTCAAACCTTAGTCTGTTCCTTCAGGGAGCTCCAGGGAAGCTTTGTCCAATATAACTTTGAGTGATGATGACAATGTTCTACATCTGTACTGTTCAATATGTAACCACAAGGCATATGTGGCTAATGAGCACTTGAAATGTGGCTAATACAATTGACTATTGCAACATTTAATGTTATTTAATTTTAAATGATTTAAATTTTAGTAGCACAAGTACTGGACTGATCAGCTCTAGAAAATATATTCCACCTTACAGTTTATTATCTTACCTCAAGCAAAGAAACTGGACTTTTGTGTTCCCATACTAGCCAGTCATTGGCTACTGCCCCACCCAGCATAAAGCACCATGTCACTTCCAGCTGTATCATTGGCAAGTGGTTTAAGTGTCCAAAGGAAGTCTTCAGATTCAAGCAATTAGCCACAAAAAAATGCAGAAACTGGAGGGTGGGCACACCAGATTGGGAAATTGGATGCAATGTGGTCTGAAGGAGGAACCAGCAGAGTCTGCTATACCTCATAATCACTAAAATTCTTCCTCTCAGCCAATCTTTGACCACAGGTTGTTGATTGCTGAAGCCAAATAAGGCTCCCCCAGTATAGACCTGGTTCTTCTCATACCACCTGAAGCTCTCACTAAGGCAGAGAAGAGTGGTTATTCATCCCCACCATGATAGCAAATTATAAGGCGTCTTAGATTTCATGCTGTTTCATTTTTGTAATACACCCTGCTGCTCAATTACTTGCATTTGATTTTCTTTTTTTTTTAAATTTATTTATTATTATTATACTTTAACTTCTAGGGTACATGTGCATAACGTGCAGGTTTGTTACATATGTATACTTGTGCCATGTTGCTGTGCTGCACCCATCAACTCGTCAGCACCCATCAACTCGTCATTTACATCAGGTATAACTCCCAATGCACTCCCTCCCCCCTCCCCGCTCCCCATGATAGGCCCCGGTGTGTGATGTTCCCCTTCCTGAGTCCAAGTGATCTCATTGTTCAGTTCCCACCTATGAGTGAGAACATGCGGTGTTTGGTTTTCTGTTCTTGTGATAGTTTGCTGAGAGTGATGGTTTCCAGCTGCATCCATGTCCCTACAAAGGACACAAACTCATCCTTCTTTATGGCTGCATAGTATTCCATGCTGTGTATGTGCCACATTTTCTTAATCCAGTCTGTCACTGATGGACATTTGGGTTGATTTCAAGTCTTTGCTATTGTGAATAGTGCCGCAATAAACATACGTGTGGATGTGTCTTTATAGCAGCATAATTTATAATCCTTTGGGTATATACCCAGTAATGGGATGGCTGGGTCATATGGTACATCTAGTTCTAGATCCTTGAGGAATCGCCATACTGTTTTCCATAATGGTTGAACTAGTTTACAATCCCACCAACAGTGTAAAAGTGTTCCATTTCTCCACATCCTCTCCAGCACCTGTTGTTTCCTGACTTTTTAATGATCGCCATTCTAACTGGTGTGAGATGGTATCTCATTGTGGTTTTGATTTGCATTTCTCTGATGGCCAGTGATGATGAGCATTTTTTCATGTGTCTGTTGGCTGTATGAATGTCTTCTTTTGAGAAATGTCTGTTCATATCCTTTGCCCACTTTTTGATGGGGTTGTTTGTTTTTTTCTTGTAAATTTGTTTGAGTTCTTTGTAGGTTCTGGATATTAGCCCTTTGTCAGATGAGTAGATTGCAAACATTTTCTCCCATTCTGTAGGTTGCCTGTTCACTCTGATGGTAGTTTCTTTTGCTGTGCAGAAGCTCTTTAGTTTAATGAGATCCCATTTGTCAATTTTGACTTTTGCTGCCGTTGCTTTTGGTGTTTTAGGCATGAAGTCTTTGCCCATGCCTATGTCCTGAATGGTACTACCTAGGTTTTCCTCTAGGATTTTTATGGTATTAGGTCTAACATTTAAGTCTCTAATCCATCTTGAATTAATTTTCATATAAGGAGTAAGGAAAGGATCCAGTTTCAGCTTTCTACTTATGGCTAGCCAATTTTCCCAGCACCATTTATTAAATAGGGAATCCTTTCCCCATTTCTTGTTTCTCTCAGGTTTGTCAAAGATCAGATGGCTGTAGATGTGTGGTATTATTTCTGAGGACTCTGTTCTGTTCCATTGGTCTATATCTCTGTTTTGGTACCAGTAGCATGCTGTTTTGGTTACTGTAGCCTTGTAGTATAGTTTCAAGTCAGGTAGCGTGATGCCTCCAGCTTTGTTCTTTTGACTTAGGATTGTCTTGGAGATGCGGGCTCTTTTTTGGTTCCATATGAACTTTAAAGCAGTTTTTTCCAATTCTGTGAAGAAACTCATTGGTAGCTTGATGGGGATGGCATTGAATCTATAAATTACCTTGGGCAGTATGGCCATTTTCACGATATTGATTCTTCCTATCCATGAGCATGGTATGTTCTTCCATTTGTTTGTGTCCTGTTTTATTTCACTGAGCAGTGGTTTGTAGTTCTCCTTGAAGAGGTCCTTTACATCCCTTGTAAGTTGGATTCCTAGGTATTTGATTCTCTTTGAAGCAATTGTGAATGGAAGTTCATTCCTGATTTGGCTCTCTGTTTGTCTGTTACTGGTGTATAAGAATGCTTGTGATTTTTGCACATTAATTTTGTATCCTGAGACTTTGCTGAAGTTGCTTATCAGCTTAAGCAGATTTGGGGCTCAGACAATGGGGTTTTCTAAATATACAATCGTGTCATCTGCAAAGAGGGACAATTTGACTTCTTCTTTTCCTAACTGAATACCCTTGATTTCTTTCTCTTGCCTGATTGCCCTAGCCAGAACTTCCAACACTATGTTGAATAGGAGTGGTGAGAGAGGGCATCCCTGTCTTGTGCCAGTTTTCAAAGGGAATTTTTCCAGTTTTTGCCCATTCAGTATGATATTGGCTGTGGGTTTGTCATAAATAGCTCTTATTATTTTGAGGTACGTTCCATCAATACCAAATTTATTGAGCGTTTTTAGCACGAAGGGCTGTTGAATTTTCTCAAAAGCCTTTTCTGCATCTATTGAGATAATCATGTGGTTCTTGTCTTTGGTTCTGTTTATATGCTGGATTATGTTTATTGATTTGCGAATGTTGAACCAGCCTTGCATCCCAGGGATGAAGCCCACTTGATCATGGTGGATAAGCTTTTTGATGTGTTGCTGAATCTGGTTTGTCAGTATTTTATTGAGGATTTTTGCATCGATGTTCATCAGGGATATTGGTCTAAAATTCTCTTTTTTTGTTGTGTCTCTGCCAGGCTTTGGTATGAGGATGATGTTGGCCTCATAAAATGAGTTAGGGAGGATTCCCTCTTTTTCTATTGATTGGAATAGTTTCAGAAGGAATGGTACCAGCTCCTCCTTGTACCTCTGGTAGAATTCAGCTGTGAATCCATCTGGTCCTGGACTTTTTTTGGTTGGTAGGCTATTAATTATTGCCTCAATTTCAGAACCTGATATTGGTCTATTCAGGGATTCAACTTCTTCCTGGTTTAGTCTTGGAAGAGTGTAAGTGTCCAGGAAATTATCCATTTCTTCTAGATTTTCCAGTTTATTTGCGTAGAGATGTTTATAGTATTCTCTGGTGGTAGTTTGTATTTCTGTGGGGTCGGTGGTGATATCCCCTTTATCATTTTTAATTGCGTCGATTTGATTCTTCTCTCTTTTCTTCTTTATTAGTCTTGCTAGCGGTCTGTCAATTTTGTTGATCTTTTCAAAAAACCAACTCCTGGATTCATTGATTTTTTGGAGGGTTTTTTGTGTCTCTATCTCCTTCAGTTCTGCTCTGATCTTAGTTATTTCTTGCCTTCTGCTAGCTTTCGAATGTGTTTGCTCTTGCTTCTCTAGTTCTTTTAATTGTGATGTTAGAGTGTCAATTTTAGATCTTTCCTGCTTTCTCTTGTGGGCATTTAGTGCTATAAATTTCCCTCTACACACTGCTTTAAATGTGTCCCAGAGATTCTGGTATGTTGTATCTTTGTTCTCATTGGTTTCAAAGAACATCTTTATTTCTGCCTTCATGTCGTTATGTACCCAGTGGTCATTCAGGAGCAGTTTCCATTATAGTTGAGCGGTTTTGATTGAGTTTCTTAGTCCTGAGTTCTAGTTTGATTGCACTGTGGTCTGAGAGACAGTTTGTTATAATTTCTGTTCTTGTACATTTACTGAGGAGTGCTTTACTTCCAATTATGTGGTCAATTTTGGAGTAAGTACGATGTGGTGCTGAGAAGAATGTATATTCTGTTGATTTGGGGTGGAGAGTTCTATAGATGTCTATTAGGTCTGCTTGCTGCAGAGATGAGTTCAATTCCTGGATATCCTTGTTAACTTTCTGTCTCGTTGATCTGTCTAATGTTGACAGTGGAGTGTTGAAGTCTCCCATTATTATTGTATGGGAGTCTAAGTCTCTTTGTAAGTCTCTAAGGACTTGCTTGATGAATCTGGGTGCTCCTGTATTGGGTGCATATATATTTAGGATAGTTAGCTCTTCCTGTTGAATTGATCCCTTTACCATTATGTAATGGCCTTCTTTGTCTCTTTTGATCTTTGATGGTTTAAAGTCTGTTTTATCAGAGACTAGTATTGCAACCCCTGCTGTTTTTTGTTCTCCATTTGCTTGGTCAATCTTCCTCCATCCCTTTATTTTGAGCCTATGTATGTCTCTGCATGTGAGATGGGTCTCCTGAATACAGCAGACTGATGGGTCTTGACTCTTTATCCAGTTTGCCAGTCTGTGTCTTTTAATTGGAGCATTTAGTCCATTTACATTTAAGGTTAATATTGTTATGTGTGAACTGGATCCTGCCATTATGATATTAACTGGTTATTTTGCTCGCTAGTTGATGCAGTTTCTTCCTAGCCTCGATGGTCTTTACATTTTGGCATGTTTTTGCAATGGCTGGTACCGGTTGTTCCTTTCCATGTTTAGTGCTTCCTTCAGGGTCTCTTGTAAGGCAGGCCTAGTGGTGACAAAATCTCTAAGCATTTGCTTATCTGTAAAGGATTTTATTTCTCCTTCACTTATGAAACTTAGTTTGGCTGGATATGAAATTCTGGGTTCAAAATTCTTTTCTTTAAGAATGTTGAATATTGGCCCCCACTCTCTTCTGGCTTGGAGAGTTTCTGCCAAGAGATCTGCTGTTAGTCTGATGGGCTTCCCTTTGTGGGTAACCCGACCTTTCTCTCTGGCTGCCCTTAAGATTTTTTCCTTCATTTCAACTTTGGTGAATCTGGCAATTATGTGTCTTGGAGTTGCTCTTCTCGAGGAGTATCTTTGTGGCGTTCTCTGTATTTCCTGGATTTGAATGTTGGCCTGCCCTACTAGGTTGGGGAAGTTCTCCTGGATGATATCCTGAAGAGTGTTTTCCAACTTGGTTCCATTTTCCCCCTCACTTTCAGGGACCCCAATCAGACGTAGATTTGGTCTTTTTACATAATCCCATACTTCTTGCAGGCTTTGTTCATTTCTTTTTCTTCTTTTTTCTTTTGGTTTTTCTTCTCGCTGCATTTCATTCATTTGATCCTCAATTGCTGATACTCTTTCTTCCAATTGATCGAGTCGGTTACTGAAGTTTGTGCATTTGTCACGTATTTCTCGTGTCATGGTTTTCATCTCTTTCATTTCGTTTATGACCTTCTCTGCATTAATTACTCTAGCCATCAATTCTTCCACTTTTTTTTCAAGATTTTTAGTTTCTTTGCGCTGGGTACGTAATTCCTCCTTTAGCTCTGAGAAGTTTGATGCAGTGAAGCCTTCTTCTCTCATCTCGTCAAAGTCATTCTCCATCCAGCTTTGATCCGTCGCTGGCGATGAGCTGCACTCCTTTGCCGGGGGAGATGCGCTCTTATTTTTTGAATTTCCAGCTTTTCTGCTCTGCTTTTTCCCCATCTTTGTGGTTTTATCTGCCTCTGGTCTTTGATGATGGTGACGTACTGATGGTGTTTTGGTGTAGGTGTCCTTCCTGTTTGATAGTTTTCCTTCTAACAGTCAGGACCCTCAGCTGTAGGTCTGTTGGAGATTGCTTGAGGTCCACTCCAGACCCTGTTTGCCTGGGTATCAGCAGCAGAGGCTGCAGAAGATAGAATATTTCTGAACAGCGAGTGTACCTGTCTGATTCTTGCTTTGGAAGCTTCCTCTCAGGGGTGTACTCCACCCTGCGAGGTGTCGGGTGTCAGACTGCCCCTAGTGGGGGATGTCTCCCAGTTAGGCTACTCAGGGGTCAGGGACCCACTTGAGCAGGCAGTCTGTCCCTTCTCAGATCTCAACCTCCATGTTGGGAGATCCACTGCTCTCTTCAAAGCTGTCAGACAGAGTCGTTTGCATCTGCAGAGGTTTCTGCTGCTTTTGTTATTGTTTACTGTGCCTGTCCCCAGAGGTGGAGTCTACAGAGACAGGCAGGTTTCCTTGAGCTGCTGTGAGCTCCACCCAGTTCGAGCTTCCCAGCAGCTTTGTTTACCTACTTAAGCCTCAGCAATGGCGGGCGCCCCTCCCCCAGCCTCGCTGCTGCCTTGCTGGTAGATCACAGACTGCTGTGCTAGCAATGAGGGAGGCTCCGTGGGCGTGGGACCCTCCCGGCCAGGTGTGGGATATAATCTCCTGGTGTGCCTGTTTGCTTAAAGCGCAGTATTGGGGTGGGAGTTACCCGATTTTCCAGGTGTTGTGTGTCTCAGTTCCCCTGGCTAGGAAAAGGGATTCCCTTCCCCCTTTCGCTTCCCAGGTGAGGCGATGCCTCACCCTGCTTCAGCTCTCACTGGTCGGGCTGCAGCAGCTGACCAGCACCGATCGTCCGGCACTCCACAGTGAGATGAACCCAGTACCTCAGTTGAAAATGCAGAAATCACCGGTCTTCTGTGTTGCTCGCGCTGGGAGTTGGAGACTGAAGCTGTTCCTATTCGGCCATCTTGCTCCGCCGATTTTCTTTATAGTCTCTCTATATAGTCTCTTTCCTTATAGTCTCTCTCTCAGCACACACACACACACACACACACACACACACATTTGTCTCCACTTAGGAAGACTAAAAAATGCCTTTGAAATTGAATCCATTGATGTATGAGGGAGAACATTAAGTGTTTAGCCCAGTTATACTCTATTCCATTGACAAGTGACTAGTATCTCAGGAAAGCGCCAAAAAAACACCATTGCTCTGCTGATTAAAGTCAGTCTCCTGCCTAACTAGGACTTATTTTGAAAAGTCATGGTGCCTTCTACAACACTGATCAGATAATTTTAATTCCAGAGATTTGGGACATAATTATCAGTTCCAAAGTTTAAACTGTATGCTGGAGGTGGGTATGTTGTTTGTAAACCCCACTGGGGACCACTCTAAATGATATTGTTTCTGGGAACCAAAACCTAACTAGGCTGATCATTAGACTCAAAAAAAATGGATCAAAATGGGGGTTGTTTTTTTTTCCCAATAATTATAGAAAGAAAAAAGAGACATTTTTGTATTTTTGGCGAAATTTGTAACCATACTGTTTTTGGTTGACTCAAGCAAGAATTTTCCTGTTTTTTCTTAAAGGCTAAAAACATTTAGAAGTTAAATTATTAAGCTAATCGAAATGTGGCTCTTTGGCTTTCCAAAGTAACCATCATTTTGTTATTAATGAATGTAGCTATCTATAACTTATGACCAATGTGCCTCCCACCAGGCCCACAGATGATAGGTTAACATGTTGATCTTTTAGAAACAGTAAATATTCTAGGTGCTTGTGCCTAAATTATCCCACTGACTGATAGTCTCCACATCTTGTCTCAAATAGTAGCATTAATGAAGAGGAAATGAAAGGAAAAAATTAAGTCCAAGTTGGAAGAAATACAAAATCTCTAAAGGCTTTGTGTTGTCGTCATTCCCAGTCTCACCAAACTCCCTAACAAAGACTGTAAAATAATGATCTTTTAAATCATCTGGTATTTAGTTTTCTCCTCTGGAAAAGTGAGAATGGCAGTGTGATTTTTCCTTCTGGTAACTTTGCATGCTGCTTTGTAATGTAGCAGAAATTACACTGGGCTGGGAGTTAGAAGATCTAAATTATAGTCCTGACTCCATCCCATACCAGGTGTGTTCCTTAAGAACGAACTCAGGTATTTTATTATCATTCTGCTGTTCTTTCCATTTCTTCACTGTACATATGATAAAAAGGGGCAAGGGTAGAGAGGTTCTGGCAAATGAGTGTATACAGCTCTCTCATCGTCTCTGAATTTGTAATTAGGCACACCTGGCTTCCCTATTCAGCTCTTTTTTGTATTAACCATATATATTAGTTGTGCTTTGTCCAAGACAAAAATCCAAATGCAAGTAAGGGCATTTATTGGTTCATGTGATTATACAGCTTAGAAATAGTTCTGATTTTGGACATAGCTGGATTTGGGGGCTCAAATATTCTCATCAAGACTTGGTACCTTGCCCCTCCTGGAATATACCTTTCATTGTTTTGAGATTTATTCTTAGGCTCTCTATGGAAGGGCCTGGTTCGGAAAGCCTTGTAAATACATGTCTAGTAGAAAATACCGATTCTCATTCTGGTAGCTTCTATGCTGATCCTAAGAATGCTCCACTATAGGTCATATGACTGAACCTGAACTAATCACTATTCTGAGCAGAATGTGGTCCTTTGGTTGGGCATAATTATAGGCTCCATTGCTAAAAGATGTAGGACTAATCAATATAGGCCAGTAGGAAAAGACTAATACTGCAGAATACTTATGACATTAGGCAAGTTCCCTCATCTGAGAAAAGGAGTATAATCATATCCCTCTCTAGGACATTATGGGAATGAACAAAATCATAAATGTGAAGAACCAGATCTTCTGCTTAGAACATTGGGAAAAATCACAATAATTATTAGTTGTCCATATATAGAAATCAATCCTAGGTCTTTAGGA
The DNA here is from genome assembly GCF_037993035.2 of Macaca fascicularis. Classification (NCBI taxonomy): domain Eukaryota; kingdom Metazoa; phylum Chordata; class Mammalia; order Primates; family Cercopithecidae; genus Macaca; species Macaca fascicularis. Next base: position 54,144,048 of record NC_088390.1, read on the forward strand.
TAGTTTCTCAAAATACTCATGACTTTCTTAGATTTGTAGGGTTCACCTATCGAAAACAAAAGTAATAGTAATTCTAAGTGTGTATAGAAAATGCAATAATACAATAAGTATTATCTACATACCTAGACAGCCAAAGCAGTTTCCCTTGACTCATATTAGTTTTCAATGGTTGCCTTATAAATTATTGTAAATGTAATGATTTAAAATAACATACGTTTATCTCACAATATGTGTGATTCAAGTGTCTAGGCATGGCTTAGATGTTTCCTCTGCTTAGGGACTCATAAGGAGAATCAGAGTCATTCAATCCCTGTTTTCATCAGGGTGCTTGTATTAATCCATTCTCATGCTGCTAGGTAATTCATAAAGGAAAGAGGTTTAGTTGACTCACAGTTCTGCATGACTACGGAAGCCTCAGGAAACTTATAATCATGGTGCTAGGAGAAGCAAACACATCCTTCTTCACATGATGGCAGGAAAGAGAAGAATGAAACTTGAGTGAAGGGAGAAGCTCCTTATAAAATAATCAGATCATGTGAGAACTCACTCACTATCACGAAAACAGCATGGAGGTAACCAACCCCAAGATTCAATTACTTCCCACCTGGTCCCTCCCATGACACGTGGGGATTATGGGAACTACAATTCAAGATGAGAGTTAGGTGGGGACACAGCAAACCATATCATTCCACACCTGGACCCTCCTTATGTCCTCACATTTCAAAACACAATCATGCCTTCCCAGTAGTCCCCCAGATTCTTAATATATTCCAACATTAACCAAAATTCCAAGTCCAAAGTCTCATCTGAGACAAGGTAAGTGCCCTCCACCTGTTAGCCTGTAAAATCAAAAGCAAGTTAGTTACTTCCTAGATACAATGGGGTTACAGGCATTAGGTGAATACAGCCATTCCACATGAGAGAAATTGTCCAAAACAAAGGGAGTACAGGCTTCTTGCAAGTCCAAAATCCAATAGGGCAGTTATTAAAACTTAAAGTTCCAAAATGATCTCATTTGACTTCATGTCTCACATCTAGGGCATGCTGATACAAGGTGGGCTCCCACAACCTTGGGCAACTCGGCCTTTGTGGCTTTGCAGGGTACAGCCTCTCTCCTGGCTGCTATCACAGGCTGATGTTGAGTGTCTGCAGCTTTTCCAAGTGCATGGTATAAGCTGTTGGTGGATCTACCATTCTAGGGTCTTCAGGATGCTAACCCTCTTCTCGTAGCTCCACTAGGCAGTGCCCCAGTGGGGACTTTGTGTGGGGGCTCCCACCCCACATTTCTATTCTTCACTGCCCTAGCAGAGGTTCTCCATGAGGTCTTTGCCCCTGCAGCAAACTTTTGCCTGGACATCCAGGCATTTTCATACTTCCTCTGAAATCTAGGTAGAAGCTTCCAAACCTTAATTCTTAACTCCTGCACACCTACAGGCCCAACACCATGTGGTAGCTGCCAAGGCTTGGGGCTTGCATCCTCTGAAGCAATGGTCCAAGCTCTACCTTGGCCCTTTTTAATGACATCTGGAGCTGAAGCAGCCAGGGTGAAGGGCACTATGTCTCCAGACTGCACAAAGAAGAGGAACCCAGGGTCTGCCCCATTTTTTCCCTCCTAGGCTTCAGAGCCTGTGATGGGTGGGGCTGCTGTGAGGATCTCTGACATGCCCTGGAGATATTGTTCCCATTGTCTTGTATTAACTCCTCATTATGTATGGAAACTTCTGCAGCAAGCTTGAATTTCTTCTCAGAAAATGGGTTTTTCTTTTCTATCACATTGTCAGGCTGAAAATTTTCTGAACTTTTATGCTCTGCTTCCCTTTTAAACATAAGTTCCAATTCCAAACTGTATCTTTATGAATAAATAAAAGTGAATGATTTTAACAGCACCCTAGTTACCTCTTGAAAGTTTTGCTGCGTAGAAAATTTTTTCACCAGATACCCTAAATTATCTCTCTCAAATTCAAGATTTCACAGATGTCTAAGGCAGAGGCAAATTGCTGCCAGTCTCTTTGCTAAAACATAGCAAGAATCACCTTTTCTCCAGTTCCCAAAAAGATCCTCCTCTCCATCTGAGACCACCTCAGCCTGGACTTCATTGTCCATACCACTATCAGAATTTTGGTCAAAGCCATTCAACAAGTCTATAGGAAGTTCCAACTTTTCCCACATCTGCCCGTCTTCTGAGCCCTCCAAATCTCTAGGAAGTTCCCACATTTTCTGGTCTTCTTCTGAGCCCTCTAAACTGTTCCAACATCTGTCTGTGATCCATTTCCAAAGTTGCTTCCACATTTTCAGGTATCCTTATAGAAGCACCCCACTCTCTGTGGTACCAATTTACTATATTAGTTTGTTCTCAGACTGTTAATAAAAATATACCTGAGAATGGGTAATTTGTAAAGGAAATAGGTTTAATTGACTCACAGTTCCACATGGCTGTGGAGGCCTCAACAAACTTACAATTATGGTGGAAGGGGAAGCAAACATGTTCTTCTTCACATGATGGCAGGAAGGAGAAGAACAAGAGCTGAGTGAAGGGAGAGGCCCCTTATAAAACCATCAGATCTTCTGATAACTCACTATTAGGAGAATAGCATGGAGGTAACCACAGCCAGGATTCAGTTACCTCCTACTAGGTACCTCCCACAACACGTGGGATTATGAGAACTAAAATTCAAGATGTTATTTGGGTGGGGACACAGCCAAATGATATCAGTGCTCAACTAGGAAAGAATCTGCTTCTAAGCTCATTGAGATGGTGGGCAGGGTCTATTTTCATGTGACTATATTCCCTAGGGCCCTAGCCTCCTATTGGTTGTTGGTTGGGGGTGACCCTCAGATCCTAGAAGTTCCTCTCCATTGGCAGTTGACAGCATGGCTTTTTGGCTTTTTGTTTCTTCCAGAACAATAGGAAAATCTCTTTTTCTCTTTTTCTTTCTCTGTCTCTCTCTGCCAGAACTTATGTAACCAAACCTAATATGGGGGTCACTTTGTCATATTTGATTGTTTAGAAGCAAGTCATGAGTTCTGGCCACACTCAGCATAAGGGGTATTGTCCAAAGTATGACTCAATTAGGACCCTTTTAGGATGTATCCACAGTACCTCCACATTATAACACTAGATAACATTATATGTGTGTATATATATTTTTTCATTGAATTTTCACAAAATATTGTGAATTAGCTAAATTGTGATCAGTTATTCATATTCAGAAAAAGAAAATAAAGAAAATTGAGGTAATTATACTGGTTAAATCACTTGCCCAAATGTACAGGCAATTATTAGCAAATCTGAGAATTCATATTTTTTTATTTTCAGCTTTTCTTTCTGCCTTACAATGTTATACTTCAGTGGTTTCCAAATGTCAGTCACTTCAGCACCTCTTTCACAAATTTTGCCTAGATGTAGGCTAACCTAACATTACACAGGTAATTATTTTTTAAAATAATATACCATTCTTTATGTAAATACATTTGTTTTCATAACCATATTTATATTTGTACTGCAAATGCAAGACCAGTATCAGTTGCATTAGAGGAAAGTAAAATCTAAATATACATCTATTTGGTTTAATATTGTTTATTTGTATCCTTCCTAAATTCTTGTTGCATGTTACTAGTGTATGTCACAGTCACACCGGGAAAGCAATCAATACAGATATGTTGAAAAATCCTCAAAGGTGTCCCATTCCTAATTATATCTGATAACGAAAAGAACTTGGGGTATATGGCATGTAATCTTGCATTCCAAGGAATAAATGGTTTATTCTGAGGTGGTGAAGAGCCCAGCACTAACTCTGGGTGCTCCTCCTGACTGCTCTGAAAGCAAAATTAGCAAATACAATTAGCTCCAGCGCATTTAAGTATGTCCCCTTTCCTTACTTTCTCCAAAGCTATGCAAAGCTTTGTGACTTTGTGTATATTTTGCCTATAAAAAATGTTTATACTTCGTTGCTTTCTCCTCCCTTCCTACTACCTTAAACAACCTTTTTATGATTCCTTCAAGGTACTAGCATTCAAATATTTTGGGAAAAGTCAGGGAAAAGCCTCATTCTTGTTCTGTCACTTTCCACCCCCTTCCCACACATGATTTGTCCCAATCTTCCACCTCTCCAGGGTTGGCTCTATTTCTGTTCAAATTCTTTTTAAAAAGATTCCATAACACTCTTTCATGTCTTATTTTTAGTGCTGTTTTTAATGCAGATTCCCACAACTGTATTTATTACTGAAATTTTATTCCATGAGGCTCACCATGGACTCCCAGGAATATGCTTCCCTAAATCACCATACAGATCTTAAGTTCATATTTTGTCACAACAAATGGGACATATGTGCTAATTCTATTCTCTTTTCTTCACTGATGGGAAGTAGGATCATAAAAAATAAATATGTATGCACAAATAGAAACAGAACAAATATGCTGCTTATGTATAATAATCACGTTTGAATAATTAACCAACCCCAGCTAGTTTCTGCATAATTCTCTTAACCACTGAAGGAGCAAGGAAAAAAAAATTGCCTTGATTTCAAGGGAAAGTAGAAATCCCACAGTATTAGTACTTTGTATAAGCTCAAGATGGGTCGTTTCAATCAAGAGTTACAGGAACAGCTGGTATTTGCATTGGAAAACTCCTCTACATCCATGCCATACTTGCATTTGATCCTTGGGTAACCCTGATATGTATTTGCTCAACCCATGACCCCTGAAATCAATAAAATCATCCATGGAAACCAGCTGAGATAACATCCTCTGGATGATTATTTGCCACTACTTATGCATCTCTCTGTTTGCCTATCAGATCTATTGCTCTTTGCTTGCATTGTCCTCTATTGCAGATTTTCTAGTCTCCGACACTGAAGTCCAATTCTGGAGCACTGATTTATTTTGATGACCCATGTGGATTTCCTTTTCTGGCTTTGTGCGTCACCCTAATTCCATCTCTGCACATCTCTTTAAATTTGATGTGTTCTGATTCTGGCAAGAATCACATTGTGCATTAGCCTTCATTGGATAGAACTTGCAGACTAGACTAACTATCATAATTACCCTCCGGAAGGATCAGAGGTTGTACCTAGACATAAGCATGCTTATCATCATGATTTTGGAGGAGGTCCAGTTACTCTGCATGACTAAATCAGCAGACATTGTTGGTTATAGTGGGGTGGCAGAAAAGATCACTAAAGTGAGGAAGTCTAGCTCCCAAAGGGTTGGCAAACCATTTGTTTGGATCTTGAAGTTATTAAGATTGGAATATAATTAGTGACAGAGAAAACAATGTATCATGTGCTAACTCATAAATGAATAAAAGTTAGTAGACAGAAGCAAGAAGGGAGGCTACCAAATGTTAAGTTGTAATGACATGGAGCTCTAACAATCTGTAAGTTTCGATGGGGGTAGGAAAATAAACAGCCTTGAAACAGCAGTGAAAAGAACCTAGAGAACATGAGGTACGTACTATATGAAACAAAAATTAGCTTCCACTAAAGGGAAATGGGGAAAAAATCTACATACCTGTTAGGATCATTCTGAGAGGTAGCTGGGAACACAGAAAAGGTTGTTGAATTTAGGCCAAAATTCTTAGGAATGTGTTAAGACGACTGAAATCTTGAGTAAGATTACAGTGACTTAGGGTTAAGATGTGGTAACCAGGGGTTCTTGAGCTTCTGGGGATTATTAAAGCTCAACTGTATAAGGCATGATGAAAGTAGCCTGGGTAATCACTTAGAGCCTTGCCAGAGTGTGGTCCATGGACTACCAGCATTCATATTACCGGGGAGTGAATGGAACTGTAGAACTCCACATCAAAAGTACTGAATTAATGAGCTAACGACTCTGAGAATATAGTTTTGGTGAAAGGGAGGAGAGTGGAAAATGCACAAAAAAATGTGAAAATAAATCTATGCTGATGCCAGGCAGCATTTCTAGAGATTAAAGAGCTCTAGATATGGATTCTAGAAATGCATGTGCACGATTCCTAGTTCCCCTATCCTAGATGAATGACCTTGGACAGTTTTATCAAAATTCCTCATAAGTAAAATGAGACTGCAGTTGATACTTCTCTAGAAGGTTTATTGTAAGAATCAAATAGCATGATATGAGTAAAATATTAAATAAATATTATCAGTTAATGTATTTGACTTCTGCTTTTCCTTCATCATTCTGCCAAAGACAACCATGTCACAAAAGCCAGAAGGGGTCAGCTCCATTCACCTTGATATCCAAATAGGGGCTGGATTCATATTCTAAGAATAGTGTTCCTGAACTTTGTTACTCTACTCCTTTTCTGAAAGGGCACAAATGGAGAATCATGCGATCTGGAAGGTAAGGTTGAACTTCAGAAAGGTAAAGACACAAATGATATCTATTTCAAGATTGAAGACTAAGCATATTAATTTACTTCCTCCTTATCCCACAATCTCAAAGAAAATATAAAAGACATGAGTAATGTGTAGTACTTGATAGTGTGGGAAATAATCAGACAAAAACTTGGAGAAAAATCAGAAAGCAAGGAGATTTGGTTAATTATAAAAATCAGAGTAAAGAGAAAAAGCACAAGACAAAATAAATGCAGGAGAAAAACACACAAAAAATTAACACTCCAAGCTCAGGGGCAAGTACAGGTTCTAGAGAAGATAATTGCTTCCCCAATCAACATACAGCTTTGAAGTAATCCCAGTTAGTAACCCTAATAGATTGCTTTATGGAAACTCATGTTTTATAGAACATCTAGAATTCTGTCTGCACAATTAACTGCCTTTGAAAAGCTTGTAATGTTGAAAACACGTTCTACCCTCAGGAGTGTGTCTGTGACAAACAGGATAGATCTTCCAGGGAAGCTCTAAACCAAGTGAGATTGATGAAGGCAAAGTGGGAAGGAAGCATTACATAAGCTTTCAATTTTAAAGAGGAAAGAAAGGCACCATGACTTCAAAACTTCATAAATAAAAATAATGATTAGAAAGGGAGGATTCCAACAAGGTACCTCTGTCCAGATTTAAATGTGTGAAAGTGCTCAACCCCTGCCCTCACTGCAAATTAAAGATTTTCGAGTTTGGCATCTTTATTAGTCCCTTCTCACATCGCTGTAGACAAATACCCGAGATCTGGTAATTTATAAAGAAAATAGATTTTAATTGACTCACAGTTCCACATGGCTGGCAAGGCCTCAGGAAACTTACAATCATGGCAGAAGGTGTCAATTTACAGGGCAGCAGGAGAGAGAATGGGTGCCAGCAGGGGAAATGCCAGATGCTTACTAAACCATCAGATCTCTTGGGAACTCACTGGCTATCATGAGAACAGCTTGGGGAAAACCGCTCCCATGATTCAATTACCTCCCACTGGGTCCCTCCCACAATACATGGGGATTATTCGGATTACAATTCTGGATGAGATTTGGGTGGGGATACAGCCAAACCATATCAGCATCTAAGACATTTTCCAGACTCCTTCTTGACTTTATACCCTAAAGGGAGTTCTTTTCTGCATGCCTTGATTAACTACCCAGAACTCAAAGTCAACCTCCAAATTGAGGAACAAAGCCTAATGAGACACCTTTGGCAAAAACCTCTCAGCTAATCCATCTTGGCCTTTGTTCATAAATACAAGGAATCAAGCATTCCCCGGTAGTCAAATAAAATTCAAGGCATTAAAAAATAATAATCCCTGACCACAGAGCAAACATATAAAGAAAAAAAGAATAAAATTATATGATCACATGCTATGCACAGAAGTATAAAGTGTTTATTTTATTCAGCACGCAAAAATGAACTGCAATAAAAAATAGCAAGAAAGAACAGAAGAGAGTTATCGCGAATTGAACATTTGCTGCTTCCTGTAATATATGCCTATGGAAAAACTTAAATTACCAAGAAAATAATTATTCTAATAAACATAAGACCAGCATATGGCAATTTAAAAAATCATATTTAAACATAAGTCAAAATAATGTTTGTCAAGACAGACAAATAATAAAGAATTTTTATCTATCAGATAAAATAACAAAATGATGAGATCTCAGGAAAAGTTATTCTATATGTGAAGAATTAATATATCATAATAGTGAAATTTCAAATCAGTAAAGAAAATTTGAAATACCTAAAGATATAAAATAAGTCATTGAACATTTGGCAAAATACAGGCTCTATATCCATAAATAACATCACACACCAAAGTAAATTCATATATGGAATAAAGATCTAAACAAGATAAATTTGAATTAATAATTGCATATAAAGGAGAAAGTATTAGAGAGCATGTTTATTATTTTGAAGGGGAAACAATTCTATGCCAGTCGAGAAACCAAGAATCTATAAATTTTACATTGTCAGGCTTGACAAAATAAAAACTTAATGTTTAGATTTTTATTTTGAAACTAAACCATTTTAAAAGTTAAAGGACAACAGATTGGGAGAATGTTTTATGAAAAACACATAGTAGGAAAATTATATATATCTAGATAAACAGAAAAGACTCCTGATATAAACCATGACAACTTAGATAACAGATATAAAAATGTAATTCACAAAAAGAATACAAATGATGCTACAAGTATAGATATGTTCTCAATCTCCTGTGTAAACAGAGAAGTGAATATTTACATCCCAGTGACTTAGCTTTGTTCACTTATCACTATTGTCAATAAATGGCTGCTCCAAGCAGTTGATGAGGTGTCCTGAGGTTATTCAACTCTGTATGGGGCCACAATGACCCTCAGATGAGTGAGCACAAGAGCTATGTAAAAGCAGTGTGCAGCCCACTGGTTCTCAACCTTGAGTGTGCAACACAGTCACCTGCAGGCTTAATAAGAATTCACAGTTCTGGACTTCACCCCCAGAGTTCTGATTCAGTAGATCTGGTACAAGGCCTATACATTTGCAGATTTAACCACTTCCCAGGTGATACTGGTGTTGCTCATCGTGGGATCACCCTTTGGGAACCACTAGTGCCATCAGATGAGGAAATGTTATGATGGCAACTACTGTTCTACTCTCTAACAAGAAGGAGACAGACTTCCTTTTCTTCAGTGTGTTTGAAAAAGCCTGTAATGTAGAATATTTAGAAGGCTATACAGAAACCCTTCACTAAGGTTATCTCGGGAGCAGGAATGGAGGGTAGGGAAATGGAAAATAGAACACAAATCTTGTAACCTCTTTAAAGTACTTCATTTAATCCTGTAACCCCAAAGGCATCAGTACATGATGTAAGACCAGCTCTTTGAAATCCTTTTAAAGCAGGTCTTTCTTTCAAAGTTCTCTTCCTTAGCTGTACTAAGTCGGGGTCCCAGATGGACATAGAATTTATCCCAGATGTTTCAAATAAAGAGGCTTTCATGAAGGGACTATTTACAGAGGGTGGGTAGAGTTCAGGGAATGAAAAGAAATGATGAAACGCTCAGACCTAATAGATAGTGGGAAGGCTGGCAGCTGAAAGCACCAGGGTAAGAGACTGCGGCTGGGGGAGCTCCACCTGAAAGTTAGACCTGGGAACTGTAATTGTTCCAGCTCCTGCTGGAGATAGAGCAGAAAAACCTAACCTCTCTCCTCTCCTGACTTTTGACTTCCTATGGGTAATTTCTAATGGTCAAACCCAGAGTGTTCAGGTGATAGAGTCTGCTGCAATCAGCCTCCCTCCTTGCAAAGAGTAAGACAAGGAAGGGTGGTATATAGATGTGAGTTGGAAAACTGAGAATCACCAGGAGAGTCACCCTTTTGCTCCAACAGTACTCAGTTCAGCAGCTGCTTTCTCTCTCTCTCTCTCTTTCTTTCTCTCTTTCTCTCTCTCTTTCTTTCTCTCTCTCTCTCTCTTTCTCTCTCTCTCTCTCTCTCTCTCTTTTTCTCCCTCTCTCCTATTATGTAGATAAGCCAGGGATCAGGCTACCAGAAAAATCTTGTGCTATGAACAAATTGCCTGCATACTGCTATTCTGGCATTTAGCTCACTGAGTTTCAGATAAGGTTGTGTATCTCTATGTCTGTTCCCAAATTCTGAAAACCTTGAAAGCATTCTTTTGTACATTCTGCAGTACCTGTCATCAATAGCAGAAACTGAGTGTGTATTACTTGCAAGAATAAACAAAAACACATAAATGAAAGCCATGCAAATATCTGTAATTTACCTGTTAGTTTCTTAATTGTTTCATTGATTGTGATTTTCATAAAATAAAGATGAATATGAGTATGTTGACCCATGATTTTTGCTTGGGTTACTTCCCACAATTCATTTATCTAACAATAGGACTCATTGTCAAGCTTGAAAAATTATCCTTTGCAAATAGAGGAGATTAATTAATAAACAAGAACCTAAAGACAACTTTTGTTTAACACAATAGCTGTTTGTACTATATACCCTGTGGCAAAGAGGAAGCTGTAACTCTTTCTAAGCTATTAATGTAGATCACTTCTGTCCAGTAGAACTTTCAGCAGTGATAAAAATGTTTCCTACCTGCAGTATCCAGTATGGTAGCCATTGTGCACATGTGATTATTCAGTGTATGAAATGTGGCTGGTACATCTAAGAAACTGATTTTTTAACTTTATTTAATTATAATTAATTTTAATTTTAATGCTACTAGATAACAATATGGTTTCAGTGACTACCATGTTAGACTGGTTAATTATAGACTAAGTATCACCTAGAAAACAGTGAATGTCAGATTCTTATTTGCTCAGCAATTGAGAAAATGATGCTACTAATATATGACTTGGGTTTGTCTGTACCTTTCTGCTGTCATTTAAAAGCAGAGCAGCACAACTTCTTAAAACTAAAGTGTGTATTAGCTTCACTCCCATGCTAACAATATGGGATTGCCCTTAATCTGAGTCAGGAGGAATTTGTTGAAGTGGAGACAGCGATAGCATAGGGCCTGCTGCACTCTTTTTTCTCATTCTGTTTGAGGGTACTCGCTTACTGTTTAATAAAAACCTCTGTTTAGATTTCTTCCTTCAGAATAAGATGGAAATAGATTTAAATCTCAGCTTCATTATGTAATGTCATGTTACATGCTCATTTGTCAGGTTACTCCACATTTGTGAGCCTCAGTTTTCTGCCATGTAAGATCATGATGATAACTCTTACTTGCTAGCGATGTTAAACACATTGAACAATATTGTGTATACGAAATTTCTGTCATATTAGACCTCCAATAAATGTGATGTCTTTTTGTTGGAACCCATTCTTGGGAAGATCTGAGGAACTTTCAGTAAGACAATTGCCTCTCTCAGAGACATTTTCCTGTGACCCCCAGGTAAGACAATTAACCTTTGGAAAGCAGGTTCTTTAAGGTTAATATTGCCACTTTTCTGGGATGATTTCTGGATTAGGAGTAGCATATGCAATGTGCCTTGGATTTAGTAAATACTCAAAAGTAACTTAAAAAAAGGTGTTGATGTCTTACAATAATGACATTCTTAAGAACAAATTCAGTTAATAAGGGCTAGCATTGACTCCAAACCACCAAGGCTTTCCTGCCCCTTCCAGGAAAATAGACCAATTTCACTTCTGGAAAGTGGCTAAAGTGAGGGAGGCAAGAATTTATTGCTACCTGTCCTCTTAGCTCCTCCTTCTTTTCCAACTCCCTTTCTTTTGCCCTCACTAAATAAACAAGGAAACCCCTTCTTTGGCCTTGTTTTCTCCTATTCTCCTTTACTCTGAAGTTTAGATCAATAGTCTTTTATATGTAGCACTTTCTTATTGAGCTCAAAAGTATTTTTGACCCACTCTTTGACCCACATTGGACAAAGACTGTGTGTGAAAGGAAGGAGGATGGAGGGAAAAGAGACTATCAAGAGGCCTGGGAGCAGAGGGCTTGCTAATGGAAAGTTGGAGCAAAATCCAGTCAACACTATTATGAAGCCCAAAGAACACAATGTATTTTTCCCTATAAAGGGAAGTCTCAGTTTAGCACTGAGAAATGATGCCTTTCAGAGGGTGATGGGAACACTCAGAAATCCTCATCACAGCTACAGAGTAAACTGTTCCTAAAATGTGAGAGAGCAGGCTCCACACATTTAAAATCAGTGCTGTCTACATTTCATTCCACAAACATCTGGGGCTCTCTAATGTGTGCTAATTTGAATACTAGGTAAAGGAGTTACACATTTTATTTGAACAAAATATTTACCCTCCAAGGGCTCACAGTTAAGTAGGGAAGATAAATACATGGATAATGCCTTACAAAAGTGTGATCTGGACTCAATTCTTCTTCAAGAAGAAGAAGAAAGCCTCATGGCTCTGAGGAAACAGTGCCTGGACCCATTGTTTAAGCTCAATATAAAAATACTAGTAGCTACATAGAAATGTATAAAAAAGGAAATAAAAACCATTCATAAGTCTACCTCCCAGAGGTACTATATCAGTTTGTTAGGGCTGCCATATAAAAAAATTGCAAAATATCACAGAGTGGCTTCACAACAGAAGTTTATTTTCTGACAATTCTGGAGGCTAGAAGCCTGAGATCCAGGTGTCAGCAGAATTAGTTTCTTCTGAGTCCTCTCCCCTTGACTTGTAGATGGCCATCTCCTCCTGTCTTCACATGGTCTTTTCCTGAGGTGTTTGTGTCCTGATCTCCTCTTCTCCAGTCTATTAGATTAGGGCCCACCCACATGACTTCATTTAAAATCAATCACCTCTTTAAAGACCTTATCTCAAAATAGTCCCATTCTGAAGTACTAGGGGTTGGAACTTGAACATATGTATCTGAGGGGGACACAATGCTACCTGTAACAGGTACATACCTTAATATTTCGATATATACCTTTCTTTAATATTTGCATAAATGTATATTTAAAATGTATAGGCACATAAGCAAAACTTGGATTAAAATATCTATAATACAAAACTGTTTTCCTGTAATTTTATATGGCAATATTTCCACATATTTTCAAATATTATGTGAAAACATGAGTTTTGATGGCTGTATACTTTCCTGTCACGTATACACACCTTTCCTCTATTGAATATTTAAATTGTACTTGCTTTTTCAAATTATAAATAATACTATAGTAAAAATAGTGGTATAAAAAACTCTTGATAACAACTGTTAGGAAAGATTCCTAAAAACTAAGATTATTGGGTCAAAGGTACACATACTTTAAAGGGTTTTTTATAGCTATTATCAAATTATTTTCTAGAAGGGACATACAATTTCATATACTTACTGGTTGTACATATCAGTATTGGTTTCAATGTTTGATTTAGAAATACATGAAAACACAGCTCTAATGGAAATATCTGTGTAGTTTTAAGAGAAGAACTATAGTAAGTAGGTATATCACCAGGGAAGGGTACAGTAGGTTGACTACTACAGGAAGCCTCTGTCCTAACGAATTCTACAAGGTACAACAATGATTCTCAATGTGGCTAAAACATTTGTTACATATAACATAGATTATAAATAGTCGAGCTAAGATTAGAATGTGGATCTCCATATTATAAGGTGATACTTTGTTGTACTCAGCTCTTGGTCTCAGAGAGCTAACCTGAATCCCTTACTCTGGCTTCTTTGGATTGAGTATCCAAACTTAACTTTCTTCAGTTGCCTTGGATAGGAATTTGTGCTCCAGATACATCTCTCTAGAACCTGAGCTCTACTCTTAACGCAGATCTGGTCCTGCCCAAAGTGGGTGAGGGTATCTCAGGGGAAGGAATGATTGTACAGCATTCTTGCATATATGTTGAATTTATCATATGCTCAAAGGAAAAACTCTCAATGTATATGGGCAAGGCCAATTTTTTGAAATTTAATTTAAAGGTAAAAATGAGAGTTCAGTGTAGGTTTGCCTAACCTCCTTGTTATAATATATACAACCCAAAAGTTATGAAATCATTTGACTCTCTGTAAGATCGGAAAGATATCCAGACATCCTATACCTGTATACAGGCAAGAAACATACTATGAGAAGTAAAACTGGATCTATCCCAGCCTAAAGAAATAAAATATTATTTACTTTTATTTAAATTTTGAAAGCATTACATACATGAAGCTCAGCCTAATCTCAGAACTCATCAATAAACAGTTAAAATAAGTTTTGTATGTATATATTTTCCCCCAACAAAATTAAGGATGTAAATATATAGGGTTATTCTGAGACTAATTTTGTTTCATTCATTAATTCATTCAGCAAGTCTTAACAACTTATAAATATTAATCTAGCTATATTTTAACGCAAGTATTATCAGGATGATTAAGATGTTGTCACTGCCTTCAGGTAAAAGACAGCTGTTGCTATCATGGAAATCAAAGAAATCAGGGCAGAACAAGGTGAGAAGAGCAGTAATAGAAATGATAGAATCATAGAGTGATTCGTTCTTTTTGGAATTTTTGTTTTCAGCTCCATGAAGGCCAAGATAAATGTCATATCTTTTTTCAGATATATACCCAGCACCTGGCACAGTGTTCACTCGCTAGGTTAAAATAAAATGATTCAATAATTAAACAAGGGAAGTACTTGATCAACAAATGAAATCCATCTTTAATTAATAAATAACATTTAGTTATAATTGGCTCATCATAGTAGCTGTCTCAGACGAATACATTTACCCAATAACTATAGAAAGTTTTCTCAATGCTTTAGAAAGGTCAGTATTCAATTTTCAGTTTTCATGCTATCATAGTTGACCTTTGAACAACACAGGTTTGAACTAACAGGTGCACTTATACACAGATTTTTTTTCAACAAAAGTTGAAATCAAGTGTGCCCACCTCTCCTAACTCCATTTCCACTCCCTCCAATTCTTCTACTTCTGCCATCCCTAAGATAACAAAACCAACTTCTCTCTTTCTTCCTTCTCCTCAGCCAACTCAACATAAAGACAGTGAGGATGAAGATCTTTATGATTATTCACTTTCACTTAATAAATGTAAATATATTTTATTATCCTGATGATTTGTATAATAACATTTTCTCTTCTCCATCTTACTTTATTGTAAGAATGCTATATATTATAAATGTTTCATACAAAATATGTGTTAATCAACTCTTTATGTTATCAGTAGGGCTTGTGGCTAACAGTAGGCTATTAATAAAGTTTTGGGGAAGCCAAAGTTATACATAGATTTTCAACTGAATGGAAGGTCTGTGACCTCAACTCCATGTTGTTCAATGGTCAACTATAATTTGATTAACTCTTCTTATAGGAATGAAGATTGGAAGTGTACCTGTGTGTTTAGTTTGCAATGTTTGATCAGAGAACTCTACCTTAGATGGCTTACAAACCTTCGTAAAGACTACCAGATTCGTATTCTGTACCTACCATTTTTATCCTTACAATCCTCCCCATCTTAAGTTACCCTTCAAATTGTCCCTATCCAACATTAATAATGATGATGTTGATGATGGTGGTCATATTACTAGTGAAGATTAACATTTATGGAGTACCTACCAGGCAGTACAATACCTGCTTTACAGGTATTGTTATTCCTCACATCCAACATATGAAGAAGAGCAATCATTCTCATTTCACACTCAGAAAACTAAGAACTAGAGATGTATAGAGACTTGCTTAAAATTAGTGGGTGAATTGGCACTTGAATGCAGGCAGTTTTACACAAGAGACTCGGCCTTGATCTCACTTCATGGTCCAACACTGACAAATTCATGGTTTAATCTTAATCTTCTAGCCACTGATTCATTCTATTTGACCTACTTGGAGTTTTTAATTCCTTATTTTATTTTTGCTTTTTAAAAACTTTGCTGCAAAGTTATGTACTTTTAATTTCACCAGCGTCTGGCGCCACATTGGATAGTTTGGGGCAGCTTGAAGAATTTCTGTTACCTATCTAAAACATTACATACACAAAGCGCAACCCAACCTCGGAACTCAGCAATAAAAGGTTATTTTAACCATTTACTGATGAGTTCTGAGGTTGGATGAGCTTTGTATGTACAATTAGTTGCATTTCTCTCAAATGCAGTTGAGTTTCTGCAGCAATCCCATACCTCACTTGATGACTTTTATTTTCATTTTTACCATGTCCATCCAATAATGGTAGGGCTGGGAAAAAAGGAGAACTAGCTGGTCTTATATTGCCATTGCATAGTAAAAGACCCCTTATATAACATTTTCTCATTAATATTTATAATAATCTATAAGGTAGGTTTTATCTCCACTTTATCTGTGAAGAAATTAAGGCTAAAAAGTTTAAATAACACATTCAACCCCACTGAATTAATAATGTAAAAGGGAGTAGATTCAAATAAGGTCTACCATATTATAAATTTTGGACTCTTTCCCACATCACTTTCACTAGAGATGAACTTCCTCTCTAATCATAGAAACTCACTGGTTTCACTCTCACATTTTTCCATTAATTTGAAATTATATTCCATATATTGTCTTGCATTAGGTTAAATTAGATTATGTGGCAGTAAGACATTAACTCAGAATTTTCAATTGTTTAATTAAACCAAACCTTATTTTTTTTTTCATGAGGAATATGGTTATACATGGGAGTTGGGGTAGAAAACTGCTTCACATGACTCTTCAAGAGCATCAGCTGATGGGAATTTCCACCACTGAAAATGTCACTGGTCACCATAGCATAGGAAGAGAGACTTCAGAGAGTTGGACCTGACATGTTCTTTATTACCTAATTAGTCGCATTACCCCTTCTTATTTCATAGAGGCTCAGAATATAGAGCAGCATTTGGAATATTTTGATTATCATAATCTCAGCTACACTTCATTCTTGTGGAAATAAAAGAAAATCTCTCTACTCTTTTCTTCTCACATCTATAACACACTCACAATCTCCCACTGGGAGGACGCGAAAGTCCTACCCAGTCACTGTGTCACCTCAAAACCTAGGGTCACTGGTAATGTACAATAGCCTCTACACCAAAGGTGGTTGCAAAGTCTATTTTGGTATGAAAGTCTATTCATAAAATATAGCATAAAATTTCACTCTTCCAGTTTTGCACCCAATACAGGGTACACAATAATCAGTGTATGATTAAAATTGGAGCCATGCATCAGTCATAGGTCCAAATCTGCAATGCCACTGGGCACCCACCATATAAAACAGCAAGCCTAAGCATAGAGGTGAATTTTATATTTGGTCTAGATTCTGCTTTCTGGGAGGAGTCCTCTTATCCATTGTTCTCCCTGGCACCAGGTTCACTGGTCTGGAAGGTTCTTGATTCCTTGCCACATACCGTACAAAAGTGATCACTGGGGGTAATCTACACCTTATCCATAGAAGATTGTGACCCACGACATTCTTGTCCAAGTTTGTTATTTCTTTGTCACTGTCTCAAAAGTTTAGTAGACTTTATATTTATTTGCCTGTCATTTTTAAATGAAAGTAATGAGTACTGCCAACCTCCCCCCATAACATACAGTTCTTTTGAAAAATTGGTCCAAGTTTGCTATTTGCCTTCTTGACACCAAAACTTGTCTGCAATCAATGGTGGGCACATAGAATTGAGATATAGAAAGAAATTTTTAATGTTACTTTTACCCTGACATATTTAAGTAATTGGTATGCTTTTCTGTGCATTATATTCTTAATTTGCTGTCTGTCATGTGGTACATTAATCCACTGAAGGATTTTTATCAACTGTTTTGAAGGTCATGCCATTAATTTTTCTCTAAAGGCTGATACATTGTCATTCAAATTTATTTTTCAACATTACAAGTTCATGCATTTTTGGAATTTTTCTATTCTCTTCCATTTTTACTTGCAAATGGTCAATTCTTTCATGAGTTTATCTCCTTCTTTGTATAATCTCAAACTAAATGCAAAAAAAAATAAGACCACAAATCAACACTACTATCATCTTGTTTTCCATTCCTTTCCCCCAGAGCTGTGGTTTATCAGGTGTGTTATTTCCCATCTAACTTACTGTGGAGGACATTTTGCCAAATGTTTTGCCATTGCATGACGAGAATTGTTATTGCTTGTCTTTTTTATTAGTGTCATTGACCTCCATCATTATAAATTTTTCTGTGGCCACATCATAGCATTGGTACTAATCTTATTATTAATTAGGACACGCTAGATATACTGCATTATAAAATTAACCTCTAAATGCCAGTGCCTTAATGCAACAAGTGTTCATTTTCCTATCAACATGGGCTGGCTCAATGAATATGCTGCAGGCCCAACACAGTTTGGCATGGGACATACTCCACATAGGGTCTCAGGAATCTACACTAAGCAGAGCTGCACCATCTGCAATTCAACGTGTTACTCACAGAGGCAAAAAGAAGCCCGGGAACTCATACTTCTGTGCTTTAGCCTAAATGTAATGCATGTCACAAGCTCGGAATAAATTCTGAGAATCTGCCTACCTGCGTGAGTACTAGAAAACATAGAGAACATGTGAAATATTTGGTGAATATTTCTATTCCTGCCACATACGTCTTCTAAAAATCCAGAGTCAGGCCTCTTATTTGAAACCCCTACTTCTGAAATGTTAGTGTCCACAAGGAAAACTGTATCTGCAGAGACTATTTTACACTACCACCCCTCAAACAGAACATCGTATCATGCAACCTGAAGAAAGTTTGTTTGAAATCCTATGTGTAGAATGGACCTGATTCCTCTTGCACTGAAAAGTGCCTCAATAAAAATGAATGGTTTTGCCTGTACTGTAACTGTAGTCTAGGTCCATTTGACTAAAGCTTGAGTACATCTTCGGACATTTTGAAGAATTTCTTCCTTTTAAAGCTGCTATATTTACTGACATTTTCACCCCCTGGGAATCTGGTTCTCTTGTTTATTAGAGCTGCTAAAATGAAAGCTTGCCACCTGATTAATTTTAATAGTTTAGCCGGAAACCTGTGGATAATGTATATTGGCTGCCAAGCTTGAGATAAATTCTGTTGGCTCTGTTGCAAAGATGTTGGCAGAAATAAAGTCTGCCCTTTGCAAAAGCAGCACAGAAGGACTGGAGGGATGCGATTTCAAAAGCAAGTATGAAGCAAAAGACTGTTTTGTCTTTCTTTGTGACTTCTCACTGCTGTGAGGATCTGATAAATCCATTCAGCAATTCTTTTTTAGACCTTGTATGTTTTATTTTAGCGTTATAGTTAAGGAAGAAATGTAAGCCTTTTGTGTATAGCTGGACCCAATTCAAAGTCAGAAAGACATCAGAGGCAGCTTGGTGAGGCCAGCTGCAGGTTGTTGTGATTTTAAAAGAGATCTGGGCAACTGAACAACATCTTAAGGCATCAGGAGTTTACCACATTGGGATACCCATGGAGTGAGCCAGACCTTCACATGTGCCTAGGCCTTTACCAAATGGCACAGGCCATGTGTGCACAAGCTCTACTTAACAGCTGCCTGGACTATATACCATGCATTAGCCAGGGCAGCATCTGAAGAGTCCAGGACAGATGACTTCTCTTCCCACAAGCCCACTTCCCCAGCCTGCTGTGCATTGGGCAATTACCAAGGATACTGCAACCTGAGCCTTGGATGCCCTTGGTCTCCACCTCTTCACTGCTGAGTTGTCAGCCCAGGGCAGGGATAGTCACCGCTATGCTCTACTCTTGCCTCTGGCTACCACGGGGCACCTGTGCCTAGCCCTAATCCCCCATCTACTATTAGGGTCCCACCTGTGGCAGAAAGTGGCAAGACCAGATTGGGAAAAGGGAGGCCAGGCAGGCTAGAGCACAGGATAAGAGGAGTAGGCAGCTGAGAATTCATCCTGCAGAGAGAGATGGAGGCAATACCATGTGGGCCAAGGCAAGCTCCAGGCTCAAGTGCCATTGTCCCGTCAGATTTTGCTTAAGAAACAAAATTCAAAGATAAATCTATTAAGTTTATTAAGGCAGTAACTGTAGTGCATTCAACTCCAATCACAGGAGCTTCTGAATGTGAAACCCACTAGCCACGTAACCATGAAGCTGTCCCTGTCCCTCCTTCTTTGGAAGTGATCTTCTTGCCATTGTTTAGTAGTGCCAGAGTGGTGACCAGCCAATGAGCTTGTGTTATTGTGCATGTCAGGATTTAAAGACAAAAGTATTTGTTGAATAAATTGTCTTTTAAAAAAAAATCTATAGAAAGCAACACGTTTTACACATCTTAAGACAGTGGAAAGAATATAATTTTCCTGCTCCTTTAAAATAGTAATCTTTAAAGATTGCTTTTAAAAGATACTTTTCTTCATGCTGCAATAAAAGTTATGTCTGAAATCTTAGTGGCTTAACCTCAAAAGGTTGATTTCTTACTCATGATATATACTTACTAGGTGTGAGCAGAAAACTCTGATCCCACTGCATTCAGGGATCCATGCTGTAGAGGCCATGTTTTTTGTGGCTGTGCCTTCTGGGATGGGGCCTTTGAGGTCACTGTGGCAGGGAAAGAGAGGAATGAGGGTTGCGCACCAGCATAGAGGGATTCCGCCCACAGAACTTCTGTTTATAGCAAATTAGCTAGAACTATTATCTATCAGTAAAGTAGCTTCATCTAACTAAAAGAGTCCTAGAAAATATAGGGAAGCTCATAAATAGTTGGTAAACAGAAATTGTCTATGCTACGTATGGTTTGCAGATCATTGAATGTCCTATGATTTCATTCTGGGAGTGATGGACTAATTGTTTATGCTGGGAGTCTGTTCTAGCTCTGTCTCTCTTTTTCCCTTTTAATCTCTCTCAATTTCTTTCCTTCACAATGTGTGACTAGTGAAAGGTCTTTTAACTATTTGAGCCAAAATTTCTTCACTGTGAAATAGAAGTAAAAATGTCTGACTCACACAGGATTATTATTAAATAATAGAATGCCCATGAAAGCACTTTGTAAATCATCAAATGACATTCAAAACTAAAACATTATTGTGTATCAGACTGAAAGGAAATCAAAGAGATATATTTCTCTTTTTCTAAGCTTCAAAACTCTCCAAATGACATTCAATATACTATTTCTTCAGTCTCAGAGGCAAATCCCATAATTTTCTATGTGAACACGTACTCTGAACTGAGTCCGAAAGAAGTTACTTCCTGCACAATCATTCTCGTCTCTACCATTAGATGGCCATGGAACCTAGGAAAGGTATTCAATACACCAGACCTTCATTCTTTCATTCATAATTTAAAGGTGTTAAATCAGGCTAGGGAAAATCTAGTCTAATGTTTTTGAGACTAGTCACTTACCTCCAAGATATAACATGAGATGAGCCAAAGAACTCTCTTCCCATAAGCTCTTCCTCCCACTGGTCCAGTGACCACTAATGTGAGTCTCTCCTCTGCACATGAACACAGAGGCGATTGTTATAGAGTAACTTATCTGAGAGTGAAAGAAACTATACCATTTTTAACAATCGACATCATTAATTTATTTATTCTAGCACACTTATTCAGGACTCTACATTTAGCTTTCTAATGAGAAAGTATTTTAGAAAGGGAAATCATTTTGTTACATCCATGTAACAAACAAAAAATAAGAAATGAAGTAGGTTAAGAATACTGAAACCTTAAGCAAAATCTGATGAAGAGTTAATATTTCCAGAATCTCTACAGATAACGTACTTTCATAAAATGTTTCATGTAACCAAAGATGGTGTGTAAGAATTTTTAGAAAGGCTGTGTTAAAATTATGCCATCTACCTATAGACCTGCTGAATTACCAGAGGGGTATTAACAGGAAAATGCTGATGCATTTTTGTCATGTTCAATTTCACATTTGAAAAAATGGGCAAACATATATAGCTTTAATAACAAGGAAAACAGCTTGTTCTTGCTATATTAGTCTAACATATTGATCACCCAGAGAGTTTTTAAGGATATAAATTATTTAAGTGAATATCAAATGATATGGTCATAGGCAGAGTTACAGAAAGTAACAGAAGAGTATCACACAAAAGCAATAGACTTTCTGGGTGGGGAGAGTGGAGTAAAATAAAAATAACCTTTCCAAATATATATATATAGAAAAAAGCTCAGCACACCAAGGAAATTCTGAAACATTCTTTTCCCTAGGAAAACCAACCTCAAATAAGAAAACTTATTAATTGTACTTAAAGTCAAGTAATGGAATTTTACTCTAATCAATATGACTATATTTTACAAAACTTGGAAGGAATATGAACCTGAAACTCTACACTACAAAGATTTGCAGGAACGAGAGTACTTTAAAAGATATTCTGCTAGTGACACCCCAAAATAGTTACACAATGGTTGCAAATGAAATAGTACAACACAACAGAGCATGGGGTATAATCAATTTTTATGGTGGTAACAAAATGGTCAAATCATTCCTTTCAAGAAGTACCAGGTATAAAGCAAGAAATTTAATATTCCTCAATTTATATAATTTTTAGATGTCTATATACATTAACAATGATAGAAATAAAAGGCAACAAACATCAACATTGTGCCATTATGCCAATATTGTATAAGGTACTTTATACACACTCCTCATTTCATTCTAACAATAATCTATAATATAATTATATTTTTAGCATATTTGTCAAGACAAGACATTAGTGCTTGCTCAAAATCACACAGCTAATTAATTCTTGATGCAATATTCAAAGACAAGTCTTTCAAAATTTTGTCATGGTTTCCCTATCATCTCTCTAGGATTCTTCTCTACTAAAAATTAATCATTTTTACATTTCTGATATGATCTTTGTACTTTGAGCAGACATAATTTAATGCAGAGGTGTCATTTTCTATTCTGCTCCTTTCACTTCAAGACTATATAAATTATTTAATTTATTTCTATTTAGCCTTCAAAGTCAATTTTGGGTCATGTTCCCTTGAGTAGCTGCATCATATAACATATTTAATGATTCTTATACAGATGAATAACCAATAGTTTCCCATTTTCTACAATTATAGGTGACTATAGTATGAGCAAATTTGTGCATATAATTTTAATTTTCTCTTGGATTAGTCTTCTGTGATTCCTTCCCAGAAGTAGAAATAATGGCCCAGATAATTTTATAATAATCAAATGGCATATATACATACTAGATTATAGGAAAGTAACAAAACAATAAAGTAGTGTTTGTGATATTTACTGTTTATTGTTGTTGCTTTGTTTTGACTTCTCCCAGTCAAGTAGCCTGATTAGATAGCCTCTGGGTATAAAAGACACTGAGGGAGAAGTAAATTAGACTGTATCAGTTATCAATTATTACATAACCAATTACCCCAAAACTTAGTAACTTAAAACAGCAGCTGTATTATCTCACAATTCCTGTTGGTCAGGAATCCATTTATAGCTTAGCTGGATTCCTGACTTAGGGTTCCCCAGAGGCTGAATGATGGTGCCAGTTAGGACTGAAGTCTCCCCAAGGCTCAACTGGGGATGGATCTGTTCCCATACTCACTCATGTAGTTGTTGGCAGAACCCAGCTCTTCCCTGGCTGTTGGTCTGGAGGCCTCAGTTTTTACAGCAGCTCGTATCACAGCAGCTTGCTTCATCAGAGTGAGTAAATGAGACAAGACAGAGCGATCAAAGCAAAAGTCAGTCTTTTATAACCTAACCTCAGTGTGACATCCCATCCCATTTGCCATCTTTAGAGCAATTCTATTCTATTTTATTCTTTTGAAACTAGTCACTAGGTTCAGCCCAAACTCGACAGGAGGGGAATATACAGGATTGTGAATACTATATGGCTGAAATCCTGGGGAGCGTTTTAGAAGCTACTTAATCACACAAACTCTAGTCTACCTTTTTCTTCTTCATAAAAGAGCTTGAAGATATGCTTCGCCCCCCACCCCCACCGTTCTGTCATCATCTTTGTATAGTCCTTGAGTCAAGCCCAGCCATTATAATTCTCTCTTAACTGGTATCTGTTGCTGTTTTCTGTCATCTCCTATCACTTTTTCCATATTTACCATGATCAAAGGAATCTTCCCCAAACCGATGGATTGATTACTTTATTCTATTCAAAATTATAATATGTAAAGAGATATTCTAAGTATATTTCAAAACAGTTATTACATACTGAAGAATTTTCCAAATCATTTTTCTTAGCAATCATTTTTTTTCTGTGTTAATGTGTAATTCAGCTAAGATCTTTATGAAATTATCTTAATTTCATTTTGAGTATAATAAGAATTAATAAGCTTTTACTAAATCTACAAAAGAGGCTCATGCTTCTACTAAGATGTCTAGTCTGATTCTCTATTCTTTCTTTTATTTCTATCTTTTTTTAAAACCTGGAAAGAGAAAGGAAAAAAAAAACATATATTTGGCACAAATTCTTTTCATCTTGTCTACAGTTTAGAAAATGCTGAGCTCATTCCTTTTTGCTAAATGATGTGATTGAAAGTATAAATCTTGAAACCGATTAGAAGCTTATGTCTCACTTTAAGCAAAATCTCCTTCTCATTTCTACCACCCTGACCCTTATTCTCGGTATTCATTATCAGTCCTCTGTGGATATCTTTATTATGTTTGTCCAAATATGTATGTTTCTCTGCATTCATCTGGGAATTAATTTCAGGCAGGGATTTTCAGCAAGAAGAATTCTCAGCATGATATTGGAATTAAAAAATATTTGTTGAGCGAATATTCAGTGAATGAGCAAATGAACAAATTTGATGTTCATTCTAAATACCTTCTACTTTGGAAACCAGGACTGTGATCCTTACAAAAAAATTATTTGGCATCTCACAAAGCCCCATTGGTTTAATATCAAAAGAAATAATGACTGCAAACACCCATTGCAAAAGAACCAGGTATTAGCATTGAAAGCCAGAAACCAGCTCACTAGAAGCCAACTCACAAGTCAAATAGATAAACTTTCGTCGAAAGAAAGTGCATCCTGCAGAAATAGATCAAGTAATGCATTTTTCAAGAACTGGTTCTGAGCAGTACTTTAATTTTCCAGAGGAATAAATGCTACAAATTTTATTTATTCAGGTACCTACTGCGATCTATACCTCTGGCCCTAGAGTAAAAAGAGAGTGTCCATCTGCCTCAAAGACACAGAGCTTGCTATCTGGAGGGCTAGGAAGGGACTAGAACATTCCAACCCAGGCCTCCAGGATACAGGAAATAACTTCACAATTTCTAAAGAGGACAGACATAAGGGAAACTTTAAAAGTAGCACATTTCTGATGCTTTTAGAAGTTCCCTAAACCTTCTGACGTTAGAATTTTCTAAGAGTGCTGCGATAGATTTCCATTTCGGAAAATACCCTTTATTTTAAGTGAATTGGGGTATGGAACACATAGCTTGGATAAAAACTCATGAAGCCAAATACATTCACATTCTGAACAACATCCAAAAAGAAAATCAAGATTTTCACTGGATCTTAGTCATTCAGAAAAAGGAAGGCAGAGGGGTAAGATAATTTATTTCCCTTATGTAATCTCGTCACTCATAACATCATCATCATGTGTAGAGCACACTTTGGAGAAATTGAAAACAAAATACTGGGCTCAAAAATTGTTGGCATAATGTCACTGTGTCAAAACCAAAACAAACAAACAAAAAGACACAATTCAATTCACATTATGTTACATTCGATAAAAGGAGGGGTTTTCCAGTGTTAATCAATTTTAATATATTGGAAAGTCAACATTAGCATATCTGTAACAATTGTGTATTTTTTCATTCAAATAAGTCTTTGATCATGCTTCTATAGTATTATGTTAATTTTAACTCCCTTAGCATCTCTGAAAGACCATGTTGGTGCTGCAATATGCATCCTCTCAATTCAGATCCACTGAGAACAAGAGTTCTAGTTTCTTCTCATTGCAACCCCTTCACTCAACGTACATTTCATAGAACAGCAGATGCATAAATGTTGATTAACTTATATTAAACGTGAGTTAATTAAGATTTAAAAGATAAATTTAAGCAGAATCCTCTTTAGTAAGATATTCCAAATTCTCAAAAGGTGGAATTTTTGTTGTTTGTTACATCCACAGAGAAAATGTTTTAAAAGGGTATTACCTAACAATCTTCCTTATAATTATTCTCAGTCTACTGTTACACCAACATTATTACAACTAACTTACATTATTTGCATAATTATCACTCTATAGAGTGTGTTAATAGTTTAGGTATAACTTTGACATATACATCTCATTTCATCATGTTAATACTATTCATATAAAGATTAACAGAAAATAGGCTGGGAGCAGTGACTCACTCCTGGAATCCCAGCACTTTGGGAGGCCAAGACAGATCACTTGAGATCAGAAGTTCGAGACCAGCCTGGCCAACTTGGCAAAACTCTGTCTTTACTAAAAATACAAAAATTAGACAAGCGAGGTGGCCGGCACCTGTAATCCCAGCTCCTTGAGAAGCGGAGGCAGAAGAATTGCTTGAACCTGGGAGGCAGATGTTGCAGTGAGTTGAGTGTGTGCCACTGCAGTCCAGCCTGGGCAACAGAATAAGACTCTGTCTCAGAAAAAAAAAAAAAAAAAGATTAGCAGAAAATATACTTAAATACCTCCCAAAATGCTCTTTATTTGGGATATATAAATACAAACATATTTAAAACTACCACCAACCTTTCTAACCTCCTCTTAGAGATACTACTTGTGTTACATCTGAAACAGTCAAAGGAATATGAGAAATAAACCTTTCTAAAGAGATGTAGTATTTTTGTTTCTCCTAGAAATAAATTTAAAATTAAAGTAGAAAACAAACCGTAATTCTAGAATTCTGAAAAATAGAAGAGTAGAGCACCTTCTCATGATAACATAAAAATTATAAACTAACAACAAATGAACGGCTAGCAGCCTGATGGGAAAGTTAATAAATATCTATTTAAAAATGTAAAAATTATCATTGGAATGTATGATGATAGTAGCACAAAGAAATCAAAGAGTGAGGAATGAAAACATACTGTTTTAACTCTTGCACTGTAAATGGAGTAGTATAATGTTAATTGTAAACTGTAGAACAACAATAAAACAAAACACTCAAATAGTTATTAGTAGTAAGCCAATAGTGGATAAAAAGTGAAATCAAAAGCAGGGAAAAGCAAAAAAGAAAAAAAGTGTTGAAAGAAAAAATATAAAGTAAACTGTATGGTGCTGGATTTAAATTCGGCCATAACAATAATTACTTTAAATGTAAACAGTCTAAGCACTCGAATTTAAAGTCAAGAGTTGTCACATTGGATTTAAAAAAATAAAGACCTCAATGGATAGAAACTCACATTAGAAAAAATATATGAAATATACATATTATATATATTATATATATTTATGCATATACACTTTATACACACAATCTGTATATTTGTGTGTATAAAGTAAAAGGATCGAAAAACAGCTACTATTTTAAACACTAATTAAAAGAAAGCTTGAGGGCATACATTAACTGTAGACAAATCAGACATTAGAACAAAGAACTATAATCTAGAATAAAGAACATTTCCTAATAATAAAGGGATCGATTCATCAAGGTGATATAAAAACTCTAAACGTGGCTGGGTGCGGTGGCTCACACCTGTAATCCCAGCACCTTGGGATGCTGAGGTGGGAGGATCACTTGAGGTCAGGAGTTCAAGGCTAGCCTGGTCATACGGTGAAACTCCATCTCTACTAAAAATACATGAAATAGCTAGTAATGATGGCACACACCTGTAGTCTCAGCTACTCGGGAGACTGGGGCAGGAGAATCGCTTGAACCTGGGAGGCAGAGGTTGCAGTGAGCCAAGATCATGCCACTGCACTGTAGCCTGGGCACTGCGGTTAGACTCTGTCTCAAAAATAAATAAAGATAAAAAAACTCAGAATGTGTATGCACTCAATGGTAGAGGTACAAACTATACAAAATACATTTGTTAAGAAAATAGAAAGCAGATATAGAAAAAGTTGCAATTTTAGTTGGGTATTTCAACACTCTTCTCTGAAAGATTAAAGGAGTTTTGTAGAAAAAATAATAACATTTTTAAAGAAAGTTCAGAGAAAATCAGTAAAGATACAGAATAACTGAACAATTCTGTCAACCAATTTAACCTTTTTGATATTTTAGAACACTACATTCAACTATAGCAGAATGTGCCTTTTAAAGCATACACAGAACATTTACAAAGATAACCGTTTTTGTCATAAAAAGTTTAAATAAATATAAAAGGATTCAAATCATATAAATATGTTCTTTGACTACATCAAAGTAAACTGAAACTCAATAACAGAATAATATCAGAATAATCCTCCAAATATTTGCAAATTAAACAAAATATTTTTAAACAACTTAAGGATAACATAAGAAAATTCAGTGGAAACTAGAAGATATTTTGAACCCAATGAAAATGAAAATGAAACATATCAAAATCTGTGGAATTTACCTGAAGCAGTGTTTAAAGAAAAACATATAGCATTAAATGTATATTAGAAAAATAAGTAAGATTTCAAACAAAAGACCTCAAATTCTGTCTTAAGAATCCAAGGAAAGATGATTAAATTATCCCCAAGACATGAAGAAAGAAAGGAATAATAAAGATTTAAAAATTAATAAGGCCGGGTGCGGTGGCTCACGCCAGTAATCCCAGGACTTTGGGAGGCTGAGGTGGTCGGATCACGAAGTCAAGAGATTGAGACCATACTGGTTAACACGGTGAAACCCCATCTCTAATAAAAATACAAAAAATTAGCCGGGCGTGGTGGTGGGCACCTGCAGTCCCAGCTACTAGGGAGGCTGAGGCAGGAGAATGTCATGAACCCCGGAGGCAGAGCTTGCAGTGAATAGAGATTGCGCCACTGCACTCCAGCCTGGATGACGGAGCAAGACTCTGTCTCAAATAATAATAAATAAATAAAATAAAATAAAAATTAATGAAATGGGGAATCAAACAGCGATGAAAAAAATCAATGAAGCTAAAAGCCACTTCTCTGAATAAAAGTCAATAAATTCATTATCTTCTAGCAAGAATGACAAAGAAAAAATGGGATACAACATTATCAGGAATAAAAAAGATATTACTACAATGGACATTAAAATGTGATAAGGAAACATCAAATAAACATCTTAATGCCAAGAAATTTGAATACAGAAAAAAGAACATATTCCTTCAAAGATACAAACTAGGAAAAAAATAATGCACTAGTTAAACAACTCTACATCTATTAAAGAATTTAAATCTAGAGTTAAAAATCGTTCATTGGTTAATTCTACTAAATGTTTAAGTAAGAAATAATGCCGATTCTTCACAATCTTTTCCAGAAAAGCGAAAAATTAATGCTTCCCAGCTTATTTTATGAAGCAGGGATTATCCTGCTTTCAAAATGAGCAAAGCTATTACAGAAACTCATGTATCACTGTAAACCACATCCTGCATCCCACTTCACTGTGACTTAACACTGTGTTGGTTCATTATCACGCTGCTAATAAAGACATACCCTAGACTGGGTAATTTATGAAGGAGAGAGGTTTGACTCATAGTTCAGCATAACTGGGGAGGCCTCAGGAAACTTACAATCATGGCAGAAGGGGAAGAAAACATGTCCTTCTTCACATGTTGGTAACAAGGAGAAGTGAAGAACAAAGTGGGTGCAAACCCCTTTTTAAAACCTTTAGATCTCCTGACAACTCACTATCACGAGAACAGCATGGAAGTAACTGGCCCCATGATTTCAATTACCTCCCACTGGGCCCTCCCATGACACATGGGGATCATGGAAACTACAGTTCATGATATGTGGGTGGGAACACAGCCAAACCATATCACACAGTATCCTGGTATAACTCTACCACTGCATCTGTCAAGTGTAATTTTATGTTTATTTGCACATCTCACTCACTAAACTAAAATCAACTTTAAAATAAGCACTATTTATTTATCAGATTCCTCAGCATCTAACATATAATGCATGTTTAATTAAGAAATAAGTGTTGTCAGGGCGCGGTGGCTCACACCTGTAATTCCAGCACTTTGGGAGGCCGAGGTGGGCGGATTATGAGATCAGGAGTTTGAGACCAGCCTGGCCAATATGGTCTCTCCTAAAAATACAAAAACTACTCAGGTGTGGTGGCATGCACTTGTAGTCTCAACTACTCGGGAGGCTGAGGCAGGAGAATCGCTTGAACCTGGGAAGTGGAGGTTGCAGTGAGCAGAGATCATGCCACTGCACTCCAGCCTGGGCAACAGAGCAAGATTCTGTCTCAGGAAAAAAAATAAAGTAAAAGTGGATCAAGGGTATGTTCGTTTTCTGAGGAAGGAAATTTACTTTCACTTACTCTTTATACCATATGTTCACCATTGACCTGCTACCTTTTTCAAGAATCCACTGAATTTCTCTCTAGTTTCCTATTAGTTGAGTGTTCAGATGAATTGATATTTACATTTTTCAATCAGAGCTCATTGCCTGTCAATAAATGCTTTTTTTCTATTGTTTTCCAAATCCAGCAAAATATCTCCCTCCCCTGAGAAGGAAGGATATTTGTACTTACAGTGCCATGTGCAACAACTTTGTTATTTTGTTGCACAGCTTCCTTTACCTACATAAAGATCCTTTTAGAGCAAATAAAGGTCAAATTCATTTTCTCCTTGCTCTCACTATGTCCCTCTAGGTATAGATTCAAGTCTATTAAAATAGATCTTCTGTTTTGTTGCTCTTGTGCTGTGATTCAAAATGTGCCAGCTATTAATTTCAAAAGCGCTGGGAAAACACAGGAGACTTCTTAACTCTCCTTTTGGTCCCGGCAGGATTCTTATAAGTGAGCTTCCTTTGCACAGTGCAGGCCAACCATCTTACTTGGAGTTGAACACTTCATTACAGAAATATTCATGTTCCTCAAAATAACACTGGGGTGGAAAATAATTTAAATGGAAAATCCCTGTAGCTATTTTAATGTAAGGGAGTGCCAAGTGTATGTCAAAAAAAAGTGGGCTGCTGGCTAACAGATAACAAGTACAATATGTAAATATGCAGAGAATAAAGGAATAGTTACTAAGACTTGAAATATCAGATTTAAGTAGTTTTTATCGATTCTCTCTCAAAGACAAAATATCTACTCCCTCTTATTGCCCTAGAAAATTAAGTAGTGTTTTGTATCTGTCCTTATTTTTCATATGTGACCTATTTTTTAATGCTTCAACATTAATTCTATAATCATTCAGCCCGTATTCTATGCTAGACACCCCACCATACATAGGCACACATATACAAAAATCACATTTTCTGCCAAGACTTTGATATAAGTCTTGGTTTTGATCTATAACAAGAGCATCGCTACCTCATTACGAATAAGAAAAATATCATGGTAATGCCACAACCATTTCTAAAATGGTAGAAAGAAAAAGCACAAAAATAGGAAATAAGAAATAGGGGCTTAATAGTAATTTGCAATAAAAATAACCATGGGATTATAGGAATGCCTTATTTTCGAGTAGTAATTGTAATAGTAACAATAATAGTATCATGAAGGTAAAAGTAATGGCAACAGCAGAGATAGTAAATTCATACACATCTTAAACAATTACAAGGTAACAGGTCTTGTGACAAGGGTTTTATGTAAATCAGCACATTTTTTTAAAAATTTATTTATTATTATTATACTTTAAGTTGTAGGGTACATGTGCATAACGTGCAGGTTTGTTACATATGTATACTTGTGCCATGTTGCTGTGCTGCACCCATCAACTCATCATTTACATCAGGTATAACTCCCAATGCAATCCCTCCCCCCTCCCCCCTCCCCATGATAGGCCCTGGTGTGTGATGTTCCCCTTCCTGAGTCCAAGCGATCTCATTGTTCAGTTCCCACCTATGAGTGAGAACATGCGGTGTTTGGTTTTCTGTTCTTGTGATAGTTTGCTGAGAATGATGGTTTCCAGCTGCATCCATGTCCCTATAAAGGACACAAACTCATCCTTTTTTATGGCTGCATAGTATTCCATGGTGTATATGTGCCACATTTTCTTAATCCAATCTGTCACTGATGGACATTTGGGTTGATTCCAAGTCTTTGCTATTGTGAATAGTGCTGCAATAAACATACGTGTGCATGTGTCTTTATAGCAGCATAATTTATAATCCTTTGGGTATATACCCAGTAATGGGATGGCTGGGTCATATGGTACATCTAGTTCTAGATCCTTGAGGAATCACCATACTGTTTTCCATAATGGTTGAACTAGTTTACAGTCCCACCAACAGTGTAAAATTGTTCCTATTTCTCCACATCCTCTCCAGCACCTGTTGTTTCCTGACTTTTTAATGATCGCCATTCTAACTGGTGTGAGATGGTATCTCATTGTGGTTTTGATTTGCATTTCTCTGATGGCCAGTGATGATGAGCATTTTTTCATGTGTCTGTTGGCTGTATGAATGTCTTCTTTTGAGAAATGTCTGTTCATATCCTTTGCCCACTTTTACAGCCATCTGATCTTTGACAAACCTGAGAGAAACAAGAAATGGGGAAAGGATTCCCTATTTAATAAATGGTGCTGGGAAAATTGGCTAGCCATAAGTAGAAAGCTGAAACTGGATCCTTTCCTTACTCCTTATACGAAAATTAATTCAAGAGGGATTAGAGACTTAAATGTTAGACCTAATACCATAAAAATCCTAGAGGAAAACCTAGGTAGTACCATTCAGGACATAGGCATGGGCAAAGACTTCATGTCTAAAACACCAAAAGCAACGGCAGCAAAAGCCAAAATTGACAAATGGGATCTAATTAAACTAAAGAGCTTCTGCACAGCAAAAGAAACTACCATCAGAGTGAACAGGCAACCTACAGAATGGGAGAAAATTTTTGCAATCTACTCATCTGACAAAGGGCTAATATCCAGAACCTACAAAGAACTCAAACAAATTTACAAGAAAAAAGTAAATCAGCACATTTAATTTTTATAATAACACCATCAGACGTATGCTACTACTATCTCCATTTTACAGATGAGGACGCTAATTGGAAGAGAGGTTTGAGGAGTTTCCCATGGTTTCACAGCAAGCACCCAGTCAAACTGAGACTGAGAATCTGAGTCTGAGGTTTC
This sequence comes from Macaca fascicularis, assembly GCF_037993035.2. Classification (NCBI taxonomy): domain Eukaryota; kingdom Metazoa; phylum Chordata; class Mammalia; order Primates; family Cercopithecidae; genus Macaca; species Macaca fascicularis. Next base: position 54,176,909 of record NC_088390.1, read on the forward strand.
CAAAACCTATCTAAATGGTGTGTAGAGACAGGCAGAACTGGATACACTTGGTCTTTATTACTTACTACTGAATAAATGGAAGCAACTTCAGGGCTTAGAAATGTTTTTTCTAGAAAGAGCCAGATAATACATATTGTAGGCTTTATGGACCATACAGGCTTTGTCACAAGCACTCATTTCTGCCACTGTAGAGTGAAACCAGCCATAGACAACAGAACATTTTTATTTCCCAAAACAGCCTGACCCTTGACTTACAAGGGTTATTTATTCTGAGCTTCAGATATTTTTGTCATTAAAATAGCAATGATTCTACATTTCTGGATTGTTGTAATTATTTTAAATATACATCTAAAGAATGTAGTATGGCAAATATTATGTGCTCAATACATGGTAACTTAAGGTTTCATTGCTATTTTATTAATTTCTCTTCTTTCTAAGCTGCAAAATAATCTCTGTATTTTTTGCCTTTCAATAAAAAGTTTATCAAAAAATGAGAATACCATCTTCATGTATAAAGCTGAATATGTGTGTATGTGAGTATGCATGTGTGTAAAATATGCTGCTATGGGGGGATAAATTAATTCAAGTTTTTAGAAAACTTCTCATGCATATAATCTGCAGTTGCTAAAAATGCCAAAATCAGAAACACGCAGACTCAAATCTTACCAAGCTAGACCCTAGTAGGAAAAATGACTTGTGTATAAATACCTATCCAAAACTGTAGAATTTATTTTCTTTTAATACCACTGTAATAGTTATAAATTGTATTGTAAGAAGTGATTTTTGTTGTCTGTTTCTCTCATTATTAGCTTGTGATCTCCTTGATGACTGGGGTGGCCTGCCTCAGAGTTCAGTATAGAAACTTACTCATAGTTTTAAGTGTTTGTGTGGAAATGAATAAACAATGTTAGAGAAAGTAGTAAGTCATGTAAGTTGATAAGATAAAAAGCCTCTGATTAGAATGATGCAAGAAAATTTAAATCATCCACCAAATTTTGTTAAATATATGTTCCATGGGGGCGGGGGGGGGGGTGGAGGAGGAGGAGGAGGAGGAGGAGGAGGAGGAGGAGGATCACTTCAGCCCAGGAGTTTGAGGTGTTTGAGGAAGAAACACATGAGATCTGTATGTGTGTGTGTACACACGCCAAGGAAAGGCCTTGTGAGGAAATAATTAGGAAGAGGGCCCTCACTGAGAAACTAATTATTCTGGCATCTGGATCTCGGAATTCTGTTTTCAGAATCATGAGAAATAAATATTTCTGGTTTAAGCAACCCAATCTATGGTAATTTGTTATAGCAGCCCAGTCTTACCGGGACAGAGTCATAGGCTCTTTCTATTATTCTCTTCTGCCATATTTTAGCCTAGCACTACCTAATATGTAGTCCATGGGCAAGCAGCATCAGAATCACCAGAAGTGTGTCAGAAGTGTAAATTTATGGGTAAATTCACCTTAACCTACTGAATCAGAGCCCAGATTCCTAGTTGTTTTTCTTATGCATGTTAGAAGTTGAGAGCCATAGCTTTAGCCAAGTTTTCATCTTCATACTTGCTTCCTCATAGCAGCAAAATGGTGTCTGAAGTTTCAAATACCCTCCTTATGTAGACAGCAAGTAGAACAAAGGAAGAATAACTGTATTCAGTAGGTTTTGTTTTGCTTTGTTTTTCTGGTAATGTATGTAGGAAGGTGTCTCTGAAAAAAACAGAAAATAATTTGATGAGAAATCACCATTCAACCTAGCAATTTCATTACTGGATATATCCTCAAAGTTAAATAATTCTCTACCACAAAAACACTTGTACTGATATGTGTATTGCAGCACTATTTATTAATACAATAGCAAAGACATGGAATCAACCTAGATGCCCATCAGTGGTAGAATGGATGAAGAAAACATAGCACATACATTCCATTGAATATTACACAGCTGTATAAAAGAATGAAATCATGTCCTTTGTATCAACATGGGTGCAACTGGAGGCCATTATCCTAAGCATATTAATGCAGAAACAGAAAACAAAACACTGCATGTTCTCACTTATAAGGGTGAGCTAAACATTGAGTACACAGGGACATAAAGATGGGAACAATAGACAGTGGAGACTCCAAAAGTGGGGAAAGTGGAGGAGGCCAAGGGCTGAAAAGCTTTGTAGTAGGTACTAAGTTCACTATCTGGGTGGCAGGGTCAATAGAAGCTTATATCTCATTACCATACAATATATTATTGAAACAGAGTTTCACATGTATCCCCATGAATCTGTAAGAAAAAGAGAAAGAAAAGGAAAAGTAATGAGATGGAAATGGAAACTACTTTAAAGATAGTTGTTGGAGTGTAGATAGGGAAAAAGGGTGAGAGACTGTGATGAAATTCAAATGTCAGTAAAAACAAACAAACAAAAATTACTCAGAGTAATAATGCCAGTGGCACAAATTATACCCTACTGCTAATAGTGGCCGTGTATTCATTGTTATATGGATATTAATAGTGCCAGCCTTGTAATAAATTAATGTAGTAATAGTTTGGATGCTGATCATTAGAGGGTAGGGACAGCATCAGAATTGTATTTCTGGAAAATAAGCTTAACAGCATTTAAGAAACACTACTGTAAAACTCTTTTCTCTCAGCTTGACCATAGAATGAGACTCTCCATGTGGGGTGAAACAGCTGATAGTTGCAGCTTTTTCCTGTGTCCCTAGTTTCATTTTCGCTTAGAAATATATTATTAATGACCACTGTCACCAAGAATAGGCAAACAACTTTTTAATGTCACTTAGTATAGTTGAGACAAGATTTTTACTTTATTTTATGTATTTTGAGACAGATTCTTACTCTGTAGCCCAGCTTGGAGTGCAGTGGCATAATCACAGATCACTGAAGTCTTGACCTCCCGGACTCAAGCAATCCTCCAGCCTCAGCTTCCCCAATAGTTGGGACTATATGCATGAGCCACCATGCCTAGCTAATTTAAAAAAAAAAAAAAAAATTTGGAGAGACAGGGCCTATGTTGCCCAGGCTGGTCTGGAACTTCTGGGCTTGAGCAATCCTCCTTCCTTAGCCTTCCAAAGTGGTGAGATTACAGGCATAAGCCACAGTGCCCAGCCAAGAGACAAGACTTTTAAATTGGTTCTTCAAATGGAGCCCCCAATGCAGTCCATGACTAAGATCTACTGCAGACCCCTGGACCGGCATGCTAGCCCTTGCTCCGATGTTAATGACATCAAAGGCACCCCTCCCGAGGAAATCTCAACTACACAACCCCTACTACACCCCAATTCAGCAAGAAGCAGTTAGAGCAGTCAGTCGTCAGCCAGCCTCCCCACCAGCACTTGGGCTTTCCTGTTGAGAAGGGGGACTGAGAGACAGGACTAGCTGGATTTCCTAGGCCGACTAAGAATCCCTAAGCCTAGCTGGGAAGGTGACCGCATCCACCTTTAAACGTGGGGCTTGCAACTTAGCTCACACCCGACCAATCAGGTAGTAAAGAGAGCTCACTAAAATGCTAATTAGGCTAAAACGGGGTAAAGAAATAGCCAATCGTCCATCACCTGAGAGCACAGAGGGAGGGACAATGATCAGGATATGAACCCAGGCATTGAGCTGCCAATGGCTACCCTCTTTGGGTCCCCTCTCTTTGTATGGGAGCTCTGTTTGCACTCTATTAAATCTTGCAACTGCAAAAAACAAAAACAAACAAACAAAAAAAACCAGCCTGACCAATATGATGAAACCCTATCTCTACTAAAAATACAAAAAAAAAAAAAAAAAAAAAAAAATTAGCTGAGCATAATGGTGGGCGCTTCTAACTCCAGCCACTCGGGAGGCTGAGGCAGGAGAATCCGGGAGGTGGAGATGGCAGTGAGCCAAGATAGTGCCACTGCACTCCATCCTGGGTGACAGAGGGAGACTGTCTCAAAAAAAAAAAGATTTAGAAGGACAAAAATAAGTAAGGAAAATAAGTGTAACCATAAAATATGGATCAAAATATGTCACTTTCTGGCTTATTTATTGCTAGCTTAGGAAAAGGTATGCTTTAGAGTTTCCCACCCTGAATTTCCCTGAAGAAACTTAAGGACTCCTTGAAGGCCTGTTCTGTGTGGGAGAACAAAATAGAGTTTACCCTTAAAGGTATCATGTGTGTGTCTTTTCTTCTCCCCTCGTGTGTCTCCTGCACAGAACGAGGCCAAGAGATCCTTTTTCGACATGTTTTACCTTCAATTTTCACTGTCACTCCAGCTGAAGTGCAGTGGCTCGATCATAGCTCACTGCAACCTCAAACTCCTGGGCTCAAGGGATCCTCCTGCTTCAGCCTCCCGAATAACTGGGACTACAGGTGTGTGCAATTGTGTCTGGCTAAAGCTCAACTTCAGAATTCAAGTTTCCTCTCCTTGGGCCACTTCATTACTGTATGATGGGTAATGAGAAAGTGAAAAGTAACATTAAAAATTTTACTCGGAGTAATAATGCCAGTAGCACAAATTATACCCCACTGCTAATAGCGGCCATGTTTTCTTTGTTATATGGATATTAATAGTGCCACCCTTGTCATTTGTCATAAATTCCCATACATGTGTGCATGTGTGATAAGGGATAAATTATCATGTTGTTTATAATCACACTTTATTATAAACTATTTCAAATATATGAAAAAGTTTCATGCTTTAATGAGTTTTAACTTTTTCTTAACATTTTGCCATTATTACTCCAGGTATTATTAACAATTAAAACCATACCATAGCCCCTTTTGTATACTTTATCAATCTTATATCACTCTTCCTTTCAAACTAACTTGTTGCATAACTCTCATTCCCATTAGATGATATCTAAATACCCTCCCCTAGACTGGGCCCCAGGATATCATCCACGGAAGTGGTGTCTCTCTCTAAGACCTGTTCAAAAGAAGTGAAGGTATCTCTTTCTGGCCCATGTTTATTTGAGTATTCAAATGTGTGTTAGTTCGTTCAAAATGGATACTACTGTTTTGCTCATATGTAAACTTTAAATAAATGGCATTATCTGCTTGTATCATTCAGTGTATTCATTAGGGTAAAGTAGGCTGGTAAAAAAATAGACTCAGTATTTCCGTAGTTTAACAATTTGTTGATTTCAGACTTGCATAGTAGTCAAGAAAGGGTGTTCATCTCAGCTAGGATGGCTCTCCTCTGTAAGGATTATTCACACCCAGAGTGACAGTGGTCCTGCCATCTTCTGTATTTGTTTTCTATTGCTGCATAACAAACTAGCACACACTTAGTGGCTTAAAATAACACCCATTTTTTTAACTCAGAGATCTGGAGGTTCGAAGTGGAGATACAATATGAATAAATTCTCTGCTTTTTGTTTTCCAATGAGAGAATCAAGGTGTTGGCCTGTGTGCCTTTCTGGAGGCTCTAGGGATTTTACTTCCAAGCTCATTCAGGACAATGGCAGAATTCCCTTCCGTGCTGAGGAACTGAGATTCCAGTATTTTACTGGATGTCAGCCAGCTCTTTGTCAGCTCACAGAGGCCACCTTCATTTCTTGCCCCCCTCCCTCTTCAAAGCCAGCAACTGATAATATCTCTCAGGTCCAATTCCTCTCAAACTTCAAATCTCCATTAAGAACCCAGTTCTTTTTAAGGTCTCATCTGATTAGGTCAGACTGACCAAAGACAATATTTCTATCAACTAAAAGAATTTCTGTCATTCATTCTCTCTCTCTCTCTCTCTCTCTCTCTCTCTCTCTGCTTAAGGTCAACTGATATAGGGCCCTAATTACATTGGTAAAAGTTCTTCACAGCAGCACCTATACTGACATTTGATTGAATCACTGGATCAACACAAGGGGGCAGAAAATCATGTGGGGGATCATTGAATTATGCCTAATTATAGGCATAATTATATTTTCAGTATATGGCTTTCAGAGTTGTCCTGGGTATTAGCCATCGTAGTCAGGGAAAAAAGTATAGAGGTATAGAGGATAATTCATAAGATGTATTTAGTAGGCCAAAATGGGAAGTAGTATATTGCATCTGTGTTTACATTCTACACAAAAAAAATATATAGTCATGTGTTTTAGCTAATGTCCAAAGAAGCTTAGATGTGCTTTCTGACACTGTATGCAAGAAGAAAATGATTTTGGTGGCTTGAGAGCAATCTCCATATTCGTCATGAATTTGAGGCTCTCTCATTCATTCATTCTCTCTCTCTCTCTCTCTCTCTCTCTCTCTCTCTCTCTTTCTCTCTCTCTCTCTCTCAGCTTACTTTCTGGGTCTAGTGATTTTGTGGTAATGTCCGCAAACTCACAAGACTCTCTGTCACTACTATTTACATGTAAATTTTATATGTGACTCTGGGGGAAAAATAAGTAGAAAGCAGCTTGTTTCAGGATCTGTTCAGAGGCTCTTTGTCCTCTGCCTTTATTGGCAGAAATCTTTATAAAAGCTGCAGCCACAGGCAGTGGTTGACAGGGACCCCGACTCTATCCCCTGCTTTAAGCAGTTGGCCTTACTCAGAACCCCCACTTTGTGCCAGGTATTTTTGTTGTTCTTTTCTGGTAATTACTCTAGGAGTCATACTCACAGCCTAGCCCCCTTTTGCTGTTTTTGGACTTCGATGTGACCAATACCATAGTTTATCTTCTGATCACCACTTTCTTTCCATGTACTTTTTGGTCCATGAAGATATTTATCTTAATTTTAAATGTTCTCTTTTCATGTTTTAACTATCATTGGTTTATGCTGAAGAAGAGCTGAAGACTCAACACTAAATTCACATATGCCATCTTTACCAGACATATATGGATAATGATTTAACTTGAGTCCTGTGGATCTGATTCCATTGTGTATTATTTCTCCTGTTATTTGTTTTATGTTCTGTTTCCTTGGCATTCGTTGAACTACAGATGCACGATTTCAATCTCTACCTCTGTTGTCATGTGACATTCGCCCTGTATAAGTCTGTGTCTTTTCTCTTTTTATGAGGACACCATTCATATTGGATTACAGTCTACACAAACTCATTCATATTGGATTACAGTCTACACAAACTAACAATGATCTAATCTTAACTTCATTACATCTGCAAAGGCTTTGTTTCCAAATAAGATCACATTCACAGGTACCAGGAGCAAGGACTTCAACATGTCCTTTGAGAAACTGAATTCTATTCACAGAACTCTTCATGTGTCTTGTTCTTTTGATTGTGAATACCAGAAAATTTATTTGAAAGACTATTAAAATAATTTGAGACCTAGAATGATAGTAATTTCCTCCAGATTTAATTTGCTTAGGGAAAATGACTCAGGATGTAATCAATCAAGGATCCAAATAATCCAATTTCAGTGTTTAAGACAAGTCAAAACTTGCCTTCAGTTACTGAGAGGGCTTACTTCACACTTACTTGTGGTTCACTCTTGCTCTAAAATTTAACCATTTATAGTACAAATCCAAGATGTAGGAGGTTCACTAGTCCTCCAACCCAAGCTTGGTGGATCCAGGGCTCCAATTTTTGTTTGTACATCCTGAGAAATGATAAAATGCAGGAATTACGTCTTTAAGTTTCTTTCTTAGATTTTAACTTGTCACCACTTTTCTAATGTTCTCATGTCTTCAAGCTATATTTTTAACCATACATTTTGTCTAATTTAGTGTTAATTTTTTAGATGAAAGAATGATTTATTTAAATTAGTCCATCAATATTCTGTATATATTTTAATATTTTAATATTCACTATCAAATATAGATAAATATTCATGGTGTTACATTGACATACTGTTCGTGTACATTTTACATGTTGGAAGTCCATCAGTTAGGTCAAGGAAAAATATATGTTATTATACTAGCAAAATATTGTCATAATTAATTAGGATGATATACGGGTTTAATTTTATGAATAAAAATAATTAAAAACTTTCATATAACTCAAAAATGGAGATGTAATTTGCCAGTTAATACAAAGACCTAATTTATTAGATAATATTTAAAAACTTTATTATTTTGAAGTAGAAAATGTTCATAAGGTATAATTAATAAGAAAAAGTAGGCCGGGCGCGGTGGCTCAAGCCTGTAATCCCAGCACTTTGGGAGGCCGAGGTGGGTGGATCACGAGGTCAGGAGATCGAGACCATCCTGGCTAACACGGTGAAACCCCGTCTCTACTAAAAATACAAAAAACTAGCCGGGCGTGGTGGCGGGCGCCTGTAGTCCCAGCTATTCAGAGGCTGAGGCGGGAGAATGGCGTGAACCCAGGAGGTGGAGCCTGCAGTGAGCTGAGATCGGGCCACTGCACTCCAGCCTGGGCCACACAGCGAAACTCCATCTCAAAAAAAAAAAAAAGAAAAAGTAATGAAAATTTGAGTATATCTTATTCCTAGTAAATAATTTCTGTGTATTAGCCTTCCTAAAATTAAATTATACATGTATATATATTTACATGACTTAATTAAGTTAAAGACATGAGTCTGCAGTGAGCCTAGATCGCGCCACTGCACTCCAGCCTGGGTTACAGAGCAAGATTCTGTCTCAAAAAAAAAAAAAAGAAAGAAAAGCCTAATTAGGGAATTTGTAACATCTGGTGAGTATAAAATAAAAGCAGAATATCACTGTTTACATCTTTTGCCCACTTTTTAATACGGTTGTTTATTTTTGTCTTGTAAATTTGTTTAAGTTTCTTATAGATGCTGGATATTAGATGTTTGTCAGGTGCATAGTTTGCAAATATTTTCTCCCATTGTGTGGGTTGTCTGTTTCCTCTGTGGATAATTTCTTTTGCTGTGGAAGCTCTTAGTTTAATTAGATCCCATTTGTCAGTTTTTGCTTTTGTTGCAATTGCTTTTGGCATCTTTATTGCCTATGTCTATGTTCTGAATAGTATTGCCTAAGTTTTCTTCTACGGTTTTTATAGTTTGGGACTTGGTAGAAGAGTTGCCACCACTCCTACAAAAACTATTCCAAAAAACTAAGGAGGAGGGACTCCTCCTCACCTCATTCTATGAGGCCAGCATTATCCTGATACCAAAACCTGGCAGAGATACAAGAACAAGAAAAAAGAAAGCTTCAGACCAATGTCCTCAATGAACATTGATGCAAAAATCCTTAACAAAATACTGGCAAACCATATCCAGCAGCACATCAAAAAGCTTATTCACCATGATCAACTAGGCTTCATCCCCAGGATGCAAGGCTGGTTCAACATATGTAAATGAATAAGTGTGATTCATCACCTAAGTAGAACTAAAGACAAAAATCACATGATTATCTCAATAGATGCAGAAAAGGCCTTTGATAAAATTCAACATACTTCATGTTAAAAACTCTCAATAAACTGGGTATTGAAGGAACATTCCTCAAAATAATAAGAGCCATCTATGACAAACCCACAGTCAATATCATACTGGAAGCATTCCTCTTGAATACCACTGCAAGACAAGGATGCCCTCTCTCAACACTCCTGTTCAAAATAGTATTGGCAGTTCTATCCAGGGCAATCAGGCAAGAGAAATAAATAAAGGGTATTCAAATAGGAAAAGAGGAAGTCAACTATACTTTATATAAATACCTGATCTTGTACTTTTGATTCAGATATATTAAAGAATAAAAAGAGTATGAAATAAATAAAACTATTGAAGTAAGTGATGTATCCTTAAAAAGAAAGCATGTTCCTTCACTTCACCATCTACATTGAAAGCCAACACCTACTTAGAATCACAAATAGGCAGTACAATGATTTTAGAAGTAATCTAGTAGCTGACAGCAGAGAAATTATTGTTTTTGCACCATAATAATCAAACTTACAAAATTTGACCACTATAATTTCAATATGAAAAGTTTAATAATATTTATACTTGCAGTAATATTTAAGATTTGTTTCTGTATTCTAAAAGTTCATTGTAAGATGGAAATATCAAGGTTCAGCTGACTATTAATTTTAACATTAAGTCATCTGGCATTTAGCTAAAATGCATATTCAGTTGCATGTCAAAATATGTAGTTGTATTTTTAAAACTGGTTTCCCTTTTCTTTCTTTTCCCTTTCACCTTCTGTTGTGCAATGTACGCATTGGTAGTCTTTTGTTTTGTTTTGTTTTGTTTTGACGTGGAGTCTCTCTCTGTCACCCAGGCTGGAGTGACCAGCCTGGAGTGATGCGATCTCGGCTCACTGCAACCTCCAGTAGCCTTAACTTTAGATTTTAGTCTATAGCTTTTACAGTGTTGATTCAAGATTACAAAGGCCCAGAAGAGTGGAAGTCCAAAACTCTTGGACTTGATTTGGTTACACTAATAATGGGAATCAGAATCATCTATTTTTGAATATAAGAAAATGCATGTGCATACATACACATATGTGCCTGAGTATATTTTGTGCACAATGAACACGTAGGGCCATATATTTCACCTCACTGCCCATTGATAGAAGCATAGTCCACAGGCCAGGTAATCAGATTCACAAACATAGGATTATCAACCCTAAAAAAGTAAAATAAATATTCAGGCACATTTGAGAAATTATTAATGGCAGCAGCATTCACATTAAGATTGAAATCACTAAAGAGATTTTAGAAATGGTAGGTGGTGGCAGCATAGCTTTGGATGCCTTTAACTATCAATATAAAAACAAAGAGGGCAACTAAATAGAAATACGAAAAACCTACTAAATACTAAAAGCAGACAACTTATACAAAAAAAATAAATAAGTGACAAGTCAACCTCCTGAGCTCCAAAGCACTAGTGGTAAACACAAACAACCAACAGCCATTTTATGTGCATGGTAACCATCTCTGTCTAAGAGAGCAAGGGGCTGCAATAGGACATCTAACGTACTAGAGAAGAGTGGCATCTCAAAACAGGCAATACATACTCATTATATAAAATAAGTAATAGAAAAATATCAAAGTCCAATATGATAAAAATTGTCATAAAAGAAATAGAATAATGAACAAAATAACATTTTATACAAAACAAAAGCACACCAGAAATACCTGCTCAAAGGACAGATCAAAACAATAACCTTTTGTATTGACAAAAGCTAACAAACATTAAGAAATAGATAGGTATAAACAACAACATAATTCAGAATTAGAAGAAAACTCATAAAGTAGATGACAGAACTCACAAAATATGTACATATATATTACTTTAAAAAGTATTCCAGATATTAGTTTGTGATAGGCACCCTCCAAGATGGACTTCAATGACTTTTGTCTTCTAATATTTGTATTTTTCTATAGTACTCCTTTACATTGACACAGAACTGATTAATAAAGTACTGTGGAAGAGATGACATGTGACTTATGAGACTAGACCATAAAAGGTATTGCATTTTCCTTTTACCCTCTTTGATCTCCTGTTTTGGGAGAAGCTGTCTTCTACCTGTTGAGCTCATTCTGTTAGTACTGTGGAAAGGCCAAAACAGAGAGGAGCTGAGACCTCCTGCTGATCGCCTTCATCAGCTTGCCAGCCATATGCATTAGCTACCTTGAAAGCAAATCTTTCAGCCTTCAATTCTTCAAATAACTGCAACCGCCTAAGAATCTCCGAGTCAAACTGCTGAGCCACGCCATGCCAGAATTCTTGACTCAGAAAAAAATGGTGAGAAATAATGTTTATTATTCGTTTAAGTCATTAAATTTTGTGACAACTTGTTATACAGCAGCAGAGAACTAATACAAAGGCTAAATTACAAGAAACCTAAGAGGGATAAACAAAATGATATTGCCATAGAAAACATAGAAGGTGCAAAGGAAGAAAAATTGAAAATCAACAAAAAATTAAGATAAAAAGCTTCCAAAAATACAAATATAAGGTATAGGCAGAAAAGATTAAGCTTACAGATGACAAGAATCTCTGAAAATCAAAGTAAGAGAACAGAACAACTATTATATTTCAAAAATAATTACATTAAAAAAAGACTTGAGATTACATATCAAACTGGACACTATGTAACTGAGAATGACCAACATCAAAATATAATGTTGCAAAATAATGTACCTTTTTTTTTTTTTTCTTTGAGACGGGGTCTCGCTCTGTCGCCCAGGCTGGAGTGCAGTGGCGCTATCTCAACTGACTACAAGCTCCGCCTCTCGGGTTCACGCCATTCTCCTGCCTCAGCTTCCCGAGTAGATGGGACTACAGGGGCCCGCCGCCACGCCCGGCTAATTTTCTGTGTTTTTAGTAGAGATGGGGTTTCACTGTGTTAGCCAGGATGGTCTTGATCTCCTGACCTCGTGATCTGCCCGCCTTGGCCTCCCAAAGTGCTGGGATTACAGGCGTGCGCCACTGTGCCCGGCCAATAATGTAACTTTGAAGAAAAAGAATAATATATGAACCCTCCAAAGTAGCTAAGCTAAAAAGTGACTCTTAAGGGAAATAAAATTATTTCAAAACATTGTATGCTGGAATAAAATGGAATAGCATATTTCAGATGTTACAAGTATTAAGAGATAGTAAGGAGAAAATATGAACCACAGATTTTATATACAGCTCAACTGAGTTTCAAGTGGGAAGGAATGAACTGCTAGCAGTAACAGGCAAGAACTCAGGGAAATTTATTCCCATGATCTTTTCTTGAGGAACTTACTAGAAAACCCACTTTACTCTGTGGTTCTCAATCCACTCCCATCTCTCAAGTAGTAATCACTGCCTCAAATTTTTATTCCTTGTATTTTACAATTTTTTCATCCAGATATGCGTCTTCAAACCCTAGAGTTTTTCCTCCATTATCAAAATATGTATGTCTACTAAGTGTCTTTTAATTTACAGGTTTCCTCTTCCTCCTTTTCTTGTCCTTAAAATGTATTATTTGAGGAGGTGGATCCATTTGAACTATGTGTGTGTGTGTATGTGTGATAGGCATTCATTTATGTTAAATTTTGGTTGATACAGCAGGAAAACTGTGATCAAATTGCTTAATCGTTATCAGTCTTGCTTTCCTCATCTATTTAATCAGCTAATAATACCTACCTCAGAAGGATTTTGACAGAATAAAATTAGGTAATCAAGTTCATTATATAGTATGATGCACAAAACTCAGTTCTCAATAAGTAATTGTCAAAAATTTTTTAATTGCTGGCTTGTGAAAGAAGGAACATAAAAAATGACATGCAGTTCTTCAAGTGTATGTGATTGGGAAATTGATGAGGCTGTTGATTGCAAAGAGAAATCAATTTGTAGAGGGAAAAAGATAATTCAATTTTACTCATATGAATCTACATTTTGAAAAATATTTAATTGTCAATTATCCTAAAAAAATTATCAGGTAGAGTGCCGACTGTAGTTCTTCTCAGATGTCATTTTGTACTAGTGCTAGGATTTTGCACATCTCCAATGCAAGTGCTCAGGTTCAGTCCTGTCTCTCTGGTTCTTGCCACAAGGGGAATTAATTAAAGTGCTTTCTGTGGGTTCATTAACCCACTCATTAACCATGAAACTTTTTTGAGTATTTGCTATCCCATAACCCATCACACAAAACAGGAGAGGAGTGGACCAGATAACAGAAATACAGCTAATGGGTACTTTTTGCCAGTGTCCATGACTATAGAAAGCCAATCAGGGCTTTCTCCCCCATCACACATTGCTGCTTCACCATGGACGACTTAATCACCACATGGATATTCTGTCTGTCCATTTTTTAGGTGTGGCCATCTCTCTATATTCTTTTTAATACCATTAGTATTGTCATGGTTATCTCCAACTGTTGCCTTCTGGAAGGCAGGAATTGTAGATGGATTATCCATTACTAATTAATTGAAACTACTACTTACCACTTTATATTTTGAAAACTTTGTATTACCAAGTGCTACTCAGCTTCTTCCATGGCATGCATTATCAATATAACAAATTACTGCTGAAAATCATGTAATACTTTGCATTCTAACATAGATCATGAGTAAAATAGGACTTGATAACTAGTAATTTGCCTACCTGTTCTTTGTCATTAATCACATACTTAGGCCCATTTCCATGTTTGGATCACTCTGAAATTCACCACATTTTATTTTTGTTCACCATCTTGGAGTTTAAAATATATAATCATCCTTTCTATTATCTTAATATCTCCTAAGCATTAGCTGTATATCTTATTTATCTCCACACCACCTGATCCTTCCCTATCCCTTTTGCTCATCTAGTCAGCATATATAATGTTCAAAAGATGTTTACCTAATTGTGTTTTTCTCTCTGTGCTAATACATTTTCCCATTTTAAGCTATTATTTCCTCCCCATTTGACATAATGGAAAACAGAAGTCCATGAACAATGACTTTATTATTGGTCATAGTGAGAGTAAGGGACAAAGCCTGATCTAGAATATAAGGCTCCAACTCAGATTTCAGTGCTATTCCCATGACACCAGTCCGTATGAATTGCCCAAAGTACACAGCTAGTTTGTAATGCACCTTTCATTGTTGAAAAAAGATCTGGAAAAATACAGTTTTGTGATTCTGCTCTCCCCTTGGGATACAGGGTCTTTCTCTTCTCCTTGAGATAAAATGGGGACTAGGATCAAGCAGAGAAAAGAGTTGTTGAACCTAAGAGAGGACCATATTTATGTTCACTTTACTACTCTTTAATTTTTGGAGGCTTTAAAATTGAAAGAAGAATCAATTATAAATTAATGTAATTTATAGTTTCCACCTAATTTCAACCTGATTTCCTATAGGGCATATGATTAAAAAGAAAAATCACAAATAAACTAAGAAAGGGTGGTATATTTAACAAATAACTGGGGAAATCAGTGGGTTTCAAAAAATTAAATTAGAGCATTATTTTCCACTTTTCAGAGAAACAAATCCTAGAAAACTTTAATGTAAAACTATTCATAAATTACAAAACTTCTTGTAAAGACAAATATCATGGAGATTGTTCTAAGTATAAATATATAAATATGTACTTAGAAAAATAAATTGATACATTTGACTTCATAAGAATTAGAAATCACATGTGCCAAGAAAGCATTTTATGTCTGTATCACATACCTTCGAGGTTTTATCTTTGCAGATTTTGAATAGAAATCTTGATTCCCAAGTTAAAATATAGGATGTTGGAGAGCACAGCTAACAAGGTTTCTACCACTTTGTATGTTGTACATTAGTATTTTACCAAATTGAGTCTTCACACCAGTTGTCCAGAGTCATTCATGGACTTGTGTTAAATATGGATATCTGAGACCCATGCCAGACCTACCAGCTCTTATTTTGATATAAGTCTGAAATTTGTATTTTTCTCCAATAGCCTAAGTGATTTTTATGAATATCAAACTATCTAGGATAATAATGAGGACAGATTGGCTATTTAATAAATTATAATTGGGTTAATTGAACTAAAACTGTGAATCAAGTAAAGCACTCTCTTCAACATTTTTAATGGCTTCTCTTGGAATACAGAAAAACTTATACATTTCTTGGCTTTACATACAAGATACTGCATCAGGCCAGGCACGGTGGTTCACACCTGTAATACTATCACTTTGCGAGGTCGAGGCAGGTGGATCACTTGAAGTCAGGAGTTCAAGACCAGCTGGCTAACATGTTGAAACCTCATCTCTACCAAAAATACAAAACTTAGCCAAGCGTGGAGGTGCATATCTGTAATCCCAGCTACTTGGGAGGCTGAGGCAGGAGAATCGCTCAACCCGGGAGGCAGAAAGCCGAGATCACACCACCGCACTGCACTCCAGCCTGGGTGATAGAGCAAGACTCCGTCTCAAAAAAATTAAAAATAAATAAATAAATAAATAAATATAAAAATAAAAAAAAAGATACTGCATCAACAGTCATCAGCTCTTTCAAATCTTTTGACACTTGTCTCTGCCTGTGTGCTATACACAACTTCCCTATCCTTCACTTCCACTCTCAATATCCTTACCTCTCAATATCCTGACTATTTACACAGTATGTTTGGAACATTTTTCCCTTCTATTTCCACCTGTGTTTTCCTTCTCAATGCAATGTCTTTCTTCAGCATTGACATACCCATCCTTCACCACAAGGTCTTTCCAAATCTCATCCAAAGATTAAAACTCTAAATATCAATTCATGCTCAGATCCTACTCTATAATCTCTTAGACTTCTTTGTACCTTTACTAAAGCATGATCACAATTTGACTTGTAAGAATCACTCATATGTCACTCTACCAAACTTTTTCACTACAAAAATTTAGAGAAATTCTTAAGGGACACAAGTTATTTTAGTTTTTACAATGAGTAAATGACTAATTTGTGTCATGAATAGCAGTTACTGTGACATAACCATTACTTCTACCATAAAATGCTAAGACCTTGGCTTTTACCCAGAATTAAATGGGGTGTCATTGAAAAGAATGACATGATTTGACATGTGTTTTAGGAGGATAAACTGGCTGTTCTGTTGAGGACAGGCTGAGGGGCAGCAAGGGCTGATGGGAGGAGACCAGTTAGGAGACTGGTTAGGTAGCCAATAGAGTAGTCCAGGCTTAAGATGATGGTGACTTGGACCACAGGTGGTGTAGTGAATGATGTAAGAAGTGTTGTAGTGAATGATGTACAGCTTTTGAATATATTCTGAAGCTAGAACCAACAGGATTTCCTAAGGGATTGGATATCGCATATGTGATAAACAGAGGAGTCAACTTAACATTTTTTTAACTGGGCAACTGAAAGATGCCCTTGCCACCAACTGAGAAGGGAAAGACTGCAGGTGGTGCAGGTTTGCATATGAGAGATGTTTTCCAGAGTTTAGTTTTTACATGTTAAATGCTATATACACACACGCACACACACACACACACATATATATACACACACACATATATATATAATATACACACACACATACACATATATACACACACACTTGTATACACATACACACACATATATATATATATCACATATGTGTGTGTGTGTGTGTGTGTATATATATATATATATATATTTTTTTTTTTTAAGACGGAGTCTCGCTCTGTCACCCAGACTGGAGTGCAGCGGCGCAATCTCGGCTCAGTGCAAGCTCGGCCTCCTGGGTTCACGCCATTCTCCTGCCTCAGCCTCCCGAGTAGCTGGGACTACAGGCGCTCGCTACCATGCCCGGCAAATTTTTTTGTATTTTTAGTAGAGACGGGATTTCATCGTGTTAGGCAGGATAGTCTCAATCTCCTGACCTCATGATCCTCCCGCCTTGGTCTCCCAAAGTGCTGGGATTACAGGCGTGAGCCACCGCGCCTGGCCTAAATGCTATATTTAACAAGGCAGTTGACTATATGGGCCTAGAGTTTTAACAGAGAGGTCTCCCCTGGATATAAATTTGGAAGTCATGGGATAAAGAGTGCAAACTAGCAAGTGAGACTAAGAAAACCAATTGTGATTGATGTAGGATGAGATCTGGGAGAGTATGGCACCTGGAAGCTGATGTAAAAGAAGTGGTCCACCATGATAACTTCTGCTTTTAGGATACACAAGATGAGTACTAGAGCTAATCAGTAGTTAGAAAATAATGTCTTAGGAAAGTCGCTGCAAACTGGTACTATAAATAAAAGCCCACTGGGAGTACCTTTAAAATAAAATAGGAGCTGAAGAGTAGAGATAGTGAGTAGGAACAACACTTTAAACATTTTTTTCTATACAGAGGAGCAAAGAAATGAGTGGTAGGTAGCTGGCAGGGAAATGAAATCAAGAGAAAGTTTGTTTGAGTTTTATTTGGAGATTTGTTTTAAGGTGGGAGAGTTAGCAGCATGTTTATAAGAGAAATGTCTTTTTCTAGCAGAAAGAGATAATGTGAGGTAAATGAAGAGTTCCTAAAATCAAGTTTTTGAGATGTGATGGGCTAGGTGCTGGTGCACAGGTGGTGAGACCAAAGTTATGTAAGGAAAGTATTACTCATCTTGGATAACAGTCAGGAAGATAGAGTTATGTGAATCCTGGAGAAAAGGTGAAATAGAATGGCAGAGAGTGACAGAGTCATGTGGAGACCTGGAAATAGTAAGGAACTTGGCTGAAGAGCCTGAGGCAGTTTTAAGAAAAATTTCCTAACTGTTACATGAACTGATATTAGGAGTTTAAATGTCAGAGTTCTCTGGAGTCTTCAATCTAAAAAACTCTAAAGCCCTTTACTCTAACAGCTTCCAGAATGTTTCTGCTATCTTAAAATCTGAATGATCAGGCTCCATGCTCTACCTCCACTTGGGGTTTTAAAAACATCTACTCTGTACCTTCCAAGAATCCTGACACAGAATCTGGAAACTCTGGAGAATGAGATACTAGGCTCTCAGGTCTTTCCCTCAACATTAATTTGCAAGGTGGAAATGGGGATAGAACCTTCATCCCTGAAGAACCAGTTGTGATATACGTAACAAGATGCACCATGAATGTGTGAAGACACAGCCCAGCTGTAAACCAAGGGAGGGCAGCAGAACTCAGTTGCACTATTTAGATAATGAATAATCCCAGAGTTCATAGCTCTCTCTGATAAAGTATCGGACAAAGATTCAATTACAAATCAGATTTCATAACAAATGGATAAATGATAGCATGGATTCAGAAAGAGCAAGGAGTAAGCAATTTCTGCGGAGGCATGAGTTGGAATTCTGCCAGAAGGCAGGTTTTGACAAATAAGAAAGATGTTTCAGAGCTTCTGGGGGTATCATTTGAAGTTCTTTAAGTTTACCAAGCTCAGCAGCATTAATTAAACTTAATTAAAATTAGCACATTAAAATTTAAATGCTTGCAGTTTGAAGGGCAATTTGGTTTTTTATAAAATTAAATCTCCCTGTACATAATGATCTTCTACTATAACTTACTCTGAAGAACTCATTTCCTGCAGTTACTGCCATGGTAAATGCTACCGTGAAATAATGCCCATTCAGAATACCTGAATTTATATACATGGCATATTAAGAAATGCTTGACCAATTCAATTTTTAAACAAAAAGAAATGGGAAATAAATAATACATTTAGATCTAAAGACCAGAGTTGGAGTCATAGCTCTGAGATTTATTCAGGGTAAATTTGCGATGAGTAATTAAATTTTTCTGTCCCTTAGCTTCTTTATCTGCTGTAAAGATAAAAAGGGATAATAATTCCTGCCTTTACATTGTTATTTTCCAGGATTTAATGATATAAAGTATATGAATCATCCAACCTTGTCTGGGAGGTTATAGATGTTTAATAGATATTAGTTGAACCTGAATCTGAGAATGGCAGCATAGAAATACTTCAATGAAAAAGCTTAAAGTGTACTATTGTATAAGACATTGACAAAAAAGAAGGAAAAAATTTCCCTAATTTTATGCATTTAAGTATCGGAGCTTCTGGATAGTTGTATCCATTCCAGAACCTGACGTTTTCTCAAGATTGGGTTAAACCCAAACTTCTGAATCCTCTGACAAAACTTCCCTTATCCAAAACCTCCAGTTATTAAAAAGTCACCATTAAGAGTTGTATGTGCTTAAGCAGACATGGATTTGGAGTGCGGTTTGTTTAGGAATGCAAGTGAAGAAGGCGTGTGGAGGGAAGGAACAGCCGGTGTTTTATGGTTCCATGCTTGAACTTATCAGCAGGAAAACACTTTTCCTGGGTAGCTGAAATGCTTACTAAAAAATGGGATTGGCTATTGCAGTAGAAAGAGCTCAGTTTATCTTTCATGCCACAATATACATCGTACCATATCTGATCAACTAACAACTCTGACTATATTATCTAAAATAAAACTTAAAGAGAGAGGGAAACATATTGAGAATATTGTTACTCCCAAATGATTACATATCCACCCAACTGTTAAATCCAAGCCAGTAGTCCATTCTCTTGCTACTCTCATTCCTAGAAATATTGGCATGAGTTTTATAGGCACAGCATCTTGCAGTGGACTTCGATGGATAAGTCAGAAAGCATTTGGAAAAGTGACCCAAGGGCTTTGTCTGGCTTTTCCCAACTATGTGTTCAAACTCTTAATGGTCAGATTTATTGTAGGGATTGAGAACTTCAAGCTGACATGGTAAAGTGTGAATACATTTCAGTTCATGCATAATGACCTTGCATATAGTTTACGAGAAGGGTAAAGGATCTACTCCCTCTTGGCCAGAGCAAAAAATAGAAAGATTTGAGGGAGACAGATTTTTACTTGAACTTTGTATTCGTTCCCTAAGGCTTCTATACAAATTACCACAAACTGGGTGACTTAAAACAACACAAATGTGTTTTCTCATAGTTGTGGAGGTTAGAAGTCTGAAGTCAAGATGCTGGTGGGACTCCTCTGTGTGCACCAGGGGAGAATTCTCACTTGTCCCTTCCAGCTTCTGGTCACTGTAGCTGTTCCATGGCCTGTGGCAGTACAATTTATTTCTGCCTCTGTCTTTACAAGCTTCTTCCTTTGCCTTTCTTCTCCTCTGTGTTTTCTGCTTCTGTCTTTTATAAGGACACATTTCATTGGATTTAGGGCCCATCCACTAATTCTAGGATGATCTCATCTCTAGATATTTAACATAATTACATCTACAAACCGTGTACTAGTCTGTTCTTACACTGCTGTAACGAACTGCCTGAGACTGGGTAATTTAGAAAGGAAAGAAGTTTAATTGATTCACAGTTCTGCATAGCTGAGGAGGCCTCAGGAAACTTACAATCGTGGTGGAAGGCGAAGGTGAAGCAAGGCACCTTCTTCACAAGGCAGCAGGGCGGGGGATAAATTAATGCAGGAGGAAGTACCAAACACTTATAAAACCATCAGATCTCATGAGAACTCACTATCACAAGAACAACATGGGGGAAACCGCCCTCATGATTCTGTTACCTCTACCTGGTCTCTCCCTTGACACCTGGGGATCATGAAGATTATGGGGATTACAAATCAAGATGAAATTTGGGGTGGGAACACAGCCAAACCATATCACCCCATTTCCAAACAAAGTCACATTCACAGTACTGAGGATAAGGATTTGGACAGAATTCTATTGAGCCACTACTCAATCCACTATAGATATTAAAATTTTCTTTGGCTGAAATGCAACAGAAGTGAATTCAGTCACTGGTAAGAAGAATGAGACAGATTTATGTGTAGGTGCCTTAGAACTAGGATGCTTCAAAACTAACCGCTCCTGACTCCACCCACATGGACAGTTGTTCAGCCAAAAAGCTCTTCCTTCACTCCTTTCAAATACAGCAAAAATCTCGTAGCAGCTTAGAAGCAGTTTTTGCCACCTATTTGTCCCTTTTCTTTTTTCTCTGACATCCAATACAAAATAACACATCTTTCAAATTGATACACCCTTCCTGGTTTCCTTGTCTTCAAATTTGCATCGGTTGTATATTCGCATCATTATATGAGTGACAGTGATATGCTTGTGGCCTAATTCAGGTGAAATAATGTTTCCCCAGATCACCACATAAATACTCATCTATTTTGAAGCAAAATGTTTTGTATAATATATCATATAATGCCTGGCTGATAAAAGTTATCACCTAAGTTGAAATCAGAAGCAACTTAAAAAAAGCATGGCTTTCTGAATGAAATAAAGAGAAGCAAAGTGTTTTGAAAAGACCATAGAACTGGTGTCAGGCATTTCTGGCTCCAAATCCATTTTTTTTTTCTACTTATTAGCTGAATAATTCTAGACAGAGTTCACCTTACTGGCCTACCTGATGTTTCATTTATAAAATGGATCCGTTAATACCTACTTCATAGTGTTCTGTGAGGGTTATAAAAATACAATGTCTAGCATATGGCAGGTATGTATAGCTGTAATTATCCTAAATAATTCTTTTGGCAAACTCTATATAACAACTGCTATGGAAATTAGCTTTCTTACCTGAAAATCTGAATTTAAGTTGCTCTCAAAAGTCAACAGAATTACTTTGTAAAACCTCCTTTCCTTCTTGCCATTCTTACAGTTGTGACAATTTTGAGACACATGTACCAGAGAGAATGGCCACCCATCATTTGTCCTTGCTGGCTTTGCATTCTCAGGCCACCAATAAGGATGCTCTAGATGTGAGGAGGTCTCATTACCATATGCTGAAGGTTTATTCCAACTCTCAGATTCTAAATTATTCTGATTGCCCAAGGCAAGCTATCTGACCTCCTCAATGTCTCATACATATTGCCAGTGAAACCATCTTTCCACTAATAATATCTTCCTTTGGTTTTAGTATTGATCAGCATAAACCTCATAATTGTAATTTGTTTTATCCAGATAGATGTCACTTGATCTAATTAGTTTGGAAGGCTTTGATTAGTATCATTATTGATGCCTTTAAACAAATGAAAAAATATTTTGAATGATCAAGCACTTAGTGTCAATGAAGGAATTGGGCCAAAATTTAATAATATGGTTTACTTTGGATATCATAAATTGTCAATTAGCTTATCTCTGTAGTTATAGGTTTTCCATAATATCCTAAGCAGTCACAGGAGCTAGGCCACAGTTTGCCCTGGGAAGAGCCAGGACTGGAGATAGATTCAGTAGCAAGGCAGGCAGACCCTTGATTGAACATGAAGAGTCAAAACCAATGAATCAGGATAAAAGAGAATTGCTTGCCTAGGCAATCCACAAGTGGCTTAGCTCATGATATGACTTGTCATGGAAGGCCTTCTACACTGGAAAGAACATTAGATTATTAATTTGACATGTCCGTAGAATAGAACAGGTATCAAAAATTAAAAAGAGAAAAGTTTACTATTGGTAAGGGGAAGACATCTCATCTAAGAAAAATAATTTTCTATTTGGAGACCCTAGAGATGGGCAACAAGAGGCAGCTTAGCCCCATGGATGCCTCTGGATACGTTATTCGGGGATATTGAGGTCATGGCAGGCAGGAACATAGATACGGGTATTTTGCACCAACCTAATACACCAAGAAAAATGGAGGATGGAGATGCATGGCAGCATTTAATACAGGTAAGAATATAGTTTTCAGGAAGTAATTCAGTAAGTTAGGAATTCAATGTAACTGTTCAAAATAATTCTGCCATTTATTGAGTTCTTACTGTACATCTTAGATGGATGATGCAGAAGCCAGGTTAATCCCTTAAGGCCAGAGAGAGAGGCTGAAAGCTGCTTCCATGTGCTCAAATATAAGCAAAATGTGAAGTAAGCCTATATCTATCTTCGTTACTTTTTTAGAGGGAGAGGGGAAGGGGGATATCAGGCATCTATAAAAGCACCTCATATATTACATGCCTTTAAGAATACTTGTTGAAAAACAGCATCCTCTGAAATGTACTCAGAAATTTTCCTTAGTGATTTTTAATGTTAAACAAAAATAGATCTCAGGATGAAGGTGAGAAAAATAGTATCTAATCTCATAGAGTTAGAAACTGAACTTCAATCATTACAGACCAACAGCCTGTCTTCTAGATTTTGGTCATTTCCTACCTGTAATAACAAATAACCAATGTCAGGTAGCCATAGACAGGTCTTCTTTACTCTCCTATAGCCACTTAAAACATCTTTTTCCCGCCTTTTTTATTATAGCTAGTTCTATATTGCCTTGCCCCACTTCTTAGAACTAAAAGACTAATGTCAGGTGAAAACTGGTTCAAGGATTAGTAGAAAAATTTACCAGTAGAAATATGTACAATGATGCTTTTTTTGTGTGTGGACCAAAGACAGGACCAAAAATAACTTCTAAGATCTTCCAGGAAACATGTAAAGGAAAGTTACCATTCAGATTTGTTTGCCTTTCAGACTTTCTTAAAATAACTTTAGTTCAAAGATGAGAGAAAGTGAAATTTTCAGTGGGATAGGCAACACCCAAGACACTATCCAAACAGAGAGGCTGGCAATGTCATCGACACCTATAGGCATGCGGTGACTTGTCTCTGAATAAGCCTGGGAAACAGAAGATTCTTGCTCCTGCAATAGCTATTTTTGCTACAGGGGCAAATTGTCCAAACTCTCTTGGCCTACGTTTCCTAATCTATAAAAGAAGAAGTCTGAACTAGGTAATCTTTATATTGTTTGCCACAATGACACTATGACACTCAATGAGTGGTTCTTATGTGTGTGGTCCTCTCTCTGTTGCACTCTTCATTTTTATTTATTCAACTCTAATCTGAATGTGTTCTATTCCCTTACTATGGGAAGTTTGTCTTTAGAAGGATGATTGTCTTATGTGAATCAATCTGAAGCTGATTTCTGCAGTGAGCATCTGTAGCCACAGGTAAGAGGCTGTGATGAATATCTGCCTCTCAGACATGTGTAAGTCTGTGTGTGCCAGGCAGGGGAGAGAAGAGGAGAATCACCTGGAAAGACTGAAATGCCCTTAGGAACAATGGCTAAGGCATGCTGGGCTTAAAACCTAGGTGATGGGTTGGTAGGTGCAGCAAACCACCATGGCACACATTTACCTATGTAACAAACCTGCACATCCTGCACATGTACCCCAGAACTTAAAATAAAAATTAAAAATTAAAAAACAAGGGAAAAAAAGACTGAAATGTTTGAAAAATTATTAAATATCTGCCAGAATCACTCATAAATAGAAAAGTGAAGACACAGACTCAAATACTTGTCAACTGACCAAAATGTGAAAAAGGAGAAAAAAGTCCTTATCTCCATGTTCTTTGTCTCCCCCAGAACCAGCTTGTCAGCTGGAGAAGAGAATCAGGGGGAAGTTTGCACAGGGTTCCGGCTGAGAGGGTGAAGAGAGAGTGCTAGATTCTGTAGTGGGGAAGACAAAGTGATTTTCAAGGGTCAATATTAACATTTAGATGACTAATACAGCTTTGTGTAACTTCGAATAAAAAAGTACTTGAGAAAATCAAGAGTTAAGTTTCAGGTAAGCATTGTATGGGGCCTCAGAAAAACTATCAAGGCTGGAATAACATTTGACTTCTACAAAATGGAAAAAGAATCAAATAGCAGAAAACCTTCATAAGTGCAGAAAGCCTTAAATAATCTTAACAATAGTCAGTATGAATGACACTTTTTCAACCACTAAAAATATCTTTTTTGTGACTCCTTGTACCAGCCATTGCTTGGTGTTGGTAATATACAGTTTGATGAGGAAGACAGATATTGATGAAAATTTAATTTTATATTAAACTTGGATCAGTGCTAAAAATGGAAAAGATAGAGTACTGTGAGATCATATTATAGAGAAATGTAAACTAGTAAGCAATATTAGGGATTAATTTCTTAAGAACATAATGATGAATCAAGACCTGAAGAGCAAATAGTAACTTGCGAGGAGAAGAGGAGCAATCAGTGCTCCCTTCAGAAAAACAGCATAGGTTAAAGCTCTGTTGAGGAGGAATAAGGGGGATTGTTGAAATTGAAGTGGAGGCATATGGTAGGGGACGAGGAGGAAAGAAATATTACACAATTAGATTACAGAAGTAGGTGAGGGCAAAACATGAGAGACTCCTGGGCCATGGTGAGGAACTTGGTCCTTGTCCTAAGACTCATAAGAAGCGTTTTAACGGAAAGTGGAAGGAATAGGGAAGTTTTGTTTGTTTTTGGTTTCTGTTTTGGTGACATGATCAGGTTTACTTTTAAGATAAAATATTTTATTCATAACATGAAATAAAATATATTTTTTTAAAAAATCTTCAGTGTGGAGAACAAAAAGAATATGTGAGAATTATTGTAGACGTAGCAATTAGGAAGTGGAAGTGGTAGAAATAAAAAGAAATGCTGCAAAAATGATAAAGACAACTTCTGGGAGTGGGAATTGCATAACTAGATGGAATAAGGTACCACTCACTGTGATTTTTTTTTTTTTTTAAATAAAAGAGGAGGATACATGGGGAAAACAGTTGGTTCAGCATGGGGCATGCTAATCTTGATGAACTCCTGAAACATTAAAAAGTTTGTCCAAATAGGCTATTGGGAGCTCAGAAGAAATGTCTACCCCAAATATTGTGGTAAAAAATCTGAGGATGGTAATATGGTTTGGATGTTTGTTCTCTCCAAATCTCATGTTGAAATACAATCCCCACTTTTGGAAGTGGGACCTGGTGGGAGGTGTTTGGATCATGGGAACAGATCTTTCATGAATGGTTTGGTGCTATTTTTGTGGTTATTAGTGAGTTTTCCTTCCATGAGTTCACAGGAAAGCTGGTTTTTAAACAGCCTAGCACCTCCTCCCTCTCTCTGTGACTCATGCTCTTTCCATGTGAGTCACCTGATCCCACTTCCCCTTCTGCCATGATTGGAAGCTTCCTGAGGCCTCAGCAGAAGCAGATGTCAGCACCTTTCTTCCTGTACAGCCCACAGAACTGTGGGTTAGCTAAATTTCTTTTCTTTATACATTACTCAGCCTCAGGTGTTTCTTTATAGCATTGCAAGACTAGACTAATGCAGGTGGAGAATATCATCTACAGAGAGATCATTGAGTAAGCGGAAAGAGGGCATAGGAGTAAAGCTTGAGGAATTCCATTAATTACTACATAGATGAGAATGAGTCTGTGAAGAAGAATGATAATCATCCAGAGAAGCAGAATAAAAATCATAATCATGAAGCATCATGGAAATCAAAGGAATGAGTGTTTTAATAACACTGTCAGAGCTTCTGAAAGATCAAATAATGTAAGTCCTGAAAATTAATGGGGTTAAAGGAGATTAATAGTATGGAAGTCACAAGTGGCAGAATGAGAATGGTTTTTAATGGAATGATGAGGGTAGGTGTCAGGCTACACTGAATTAAGGATAAAATCATAGGTGAAGAATGGGTATAAAGTGTAATTATAATAATATACTTTAATAAGAATAAGGGAAATAATATACTGTAATAAGAATAAAGGGAAAATGAGAGAGATGGGGTGGCAATTGAAGACAAATATGAATTTCAGAGAGGGATTTTTATTTTTTATTTGCTTGATTTTATAATTGTAGAGCTTCAAGGTTATTTATAAGCTGATGTAAAAATTCAGATTATAGAGAGTTGTTAAATATACAGGAACATAATTGAAGGGATTTTGTGGCATTAAAAAAATTAAGATGAAAGTTGATTATAAGCATAACATGAGATATAACCAGTAAATATCAAAAACAAACAAAACAAAACAGGAGCACATCTTTTAATATAAGGGTGATAGTCGTAGGGACAGGAGACAGGAAAATTCTGGGCAGAAGAGGGGGGGGTCCCTGGCAAGGGCTGCATCCTTGAGCTGACAACCCTGAGACCATGGCCCAAAGTGAGAACTTACATCCTTGTTTTCCCACTTGAATGTTGCTTTTTCCAAAACCACCCATAGCCCCACCCCACCCCATCCTGTGCCTATAAAAACCCCAGACACATCTGGCAGAGAGGAGAAGCAGCTGCACATTGAAGACTGTGGTTGGATACTGGAGAGTAGCAGCTTTACATCAGAGGGACAGCTTGATGGCATAACTTTGGAGAAGAATCCAGCCAGAGATGGTTGGACTTTAGGGGAAGATTACCTTCCCGCCCCATCCCCTCTTCAGCTCCCCTTCCCACTGAGAGCCACCTCCATCAGCAATAAAATCCCACACATTTACATCCTTCAATTTGTTCATGTGACCTCATTCCTCCTGGACGCCAGACAAGAACTCAAGAGCCACGAGTGTGGATGTAAATGACCCTTTGCCCTTGCTGTCAGAAGGCAGTCACCTCATATGAAAAGGAAGAGGGTCCACTGAGCTGTTAATGCTCAAAACCATCTGCAGATGGCAGAACAACAAGAGCACTGTAACACTGCTTCTGGGGCTTCAGGGGGTTGGAGGCACCTCCCATAAGATGCTGTCACAGGCCCAGCACAGAACTGGCTCTTCTGGTGCCCAAAAGCACTTGCCCCAGCTCCTGTACCTGCTCACCTGCACCCCCTCTCATGAGGGGTGGAAAGTAATGAGTCCAAGTGAGAAGAGTTCACTCCTGCCAGTGCTGGAACGGCCAGCTCACTGCAGCACTTGTATGCTCCAGTACTCACCTCATTTGCTCACATGCTACCTTCTGCAAGGAGTTGAGAGCTGTGGGCTGAATAAACAGGGCAACCCCTTTACGAGTCCCATGAAGGGATCAGGGAAATACCTGCTTCAATAGCCTCACTTGCTTTAGAAATGGACAGGTCATCAGTGGCCTGTGGGGTATGGAGAAAGTGTAGTGTAGTGTAGTGTAGTGTGTAGTGTAGTGTAGTGTAGTGTAGTGTAGTGGTTAGGATACAATCTCTGGACACAAACTGCCTAGTTTAAATCCCAGTTCTGCTACTTACTCAGTATGTGATTCAAGCCAAACATAACCTCTTCATGCCAGAATTACCTTTCCAGAAAAAGGGAAGTTACAATAGCATGTACTGTATATGGTCATTTTGAAGCTTATATATATTATATATATACATATATATGCACATATATACATGCATATATATACTTTTTTAAAGTATCCAGTAATATGATAGTAAGCTCAATAAATAAACATTAGAAATTACAATATGAGTAACATTATCCTGAAATTTTCAGTAGGACAATTCTGTGCGACATAAACTAATGTTTATTTTGGTCTTTTTTTGCTTTTTAACTAGGTTTCTCTTGCCCATATTTGGGAAATGGAGGTAGCTACATATATCATCCACATTCCATACATTAATGCCTCACATAAGAATTTTAAGATCTTCTGAAATCCCACCAAGCACACTACAACAATCCATTTCATTTACTCTGTGCATCTGTACAGATTGCTAGTTTATGCCAGGCATTATACTAATAAAATAAAAGTGGATATGACACAGCCTCTTCCTTGAGTTGCAAAATGAGAGAGACATAGACATATTCGGAAAAAAAAATAGCAAAATTTAAAAAAGAAAAAAGATTCTGTGGGAACATGATGAGTTGAGGACCCCAAGTGGAGAGATAGTGGCCATCTGCTGTAGTTCTTTGCTGGACAAGTCAGGTCTGCAGCATAGAACTGCTGATTCTGGCTTAGTTGGATGGGTAACAACTTGTCTGCATGCTGTGGAGCACGGATCCAACAGAGACCTGAAAGTAGTATCAAATGGTGAAGCCAGATAAACTAAAACCAGATCTCTCAGTCCTGACTGTGCATTAGAATTATCTGGAGAGCTTTTTAAAGTATTCATGTTTCAGTCTTCCACCAGAATAATTAAACCAGAATTCCAGGGATGTGAGGTCAGACATCAGTATTTTTATTTTTATTTATTTATTTATTTATTTATTTTGCCAGACAGATTCTCACTCTGTCACTCAGGCTGAAGTGCAGTGGTGCAATTTCAGCTCACTGCAACCTCCACCTCCCAGGTTCAAGTGATTCTCCTGTCTCAGTCTCCTGAGTAGCTGAGACTACAGGCACATGCCACCACACTTGGCTAATTTTTTGTATTTTTAGTAGAGACAAGGTTTCACCATGTTAGCTAGGATGGCCTCTATCTCCTGACTTCGTGATCCACCCACTTCGGCCTCCCAAAGTGCTGGAATTACAGGCATGAACCACCGTGCCCAGCCCTGTATTTTTTAATACAGTTGGAATTAATGGGCAGCTTGAGTAAAAAACCACTGCTCTAAAGTGTCAAGTCAAAGGAGAAAGGCACAGAGGCAGAAAAAAAGCATGGGCACACCATAGATCCTAGCTACCCAAAGTGTGTTCCATGAACCAACAGTGTCAACGTCATCTTGGAGCTCATAGAAATGCATAATCTCAAGGCTCACCCCACTGCGTTCTACAGTTTCACAAGTTTCTCTACAGTTCCTTTGCACATTAAAATTTGAGAAGCTCTGCCATAGATTTTTGATAATTTCAATCACCTCCTATCTGTTCTTCCTGCTTCTACCCTTACTGTCTGGAGTTTATATTGGTGAGCTTATATTGCTGAGGACTAAGTATCTGTAATATCTGAGCTTACTTGAATTGCGATAAAAAGAATTGTCTAGATTCCCATTAAAGGAACAAAACTACATACTGCTGAGAACAGATATCAGGAAGCAGACAATGCTGAACCAGAAATCATGGATGGAGAAACTGCCCTGTAAATGCTGAACCTAAAAAGATTGCCACATTTCAACAGCCTAAGACCAGGACTTCTCTTTTAAATCACAGCAGCCATCTTGGCAATAAGCACAGTTGCAACTAAAGTTCTATTCTCCTCTTCTGTCTCCAGGCCTTCTTATCAAGATGACAAATTGTAACCCATACTAGGACAATCAGAAATACATCTAATATTCTTTTGACTCATTATTGGATTGGTACTAAAGTACAGTAATGTACTTGGGTATGAAGGAAGATCTACTGCAGAAGCATCACTTTATTTATTAGAGGACCTGATGCTGAAATGAAAGACCTCTCCAAGAACTGGGTTCCTGTCAACCAAATGGGAAAAGAGCTTGAAAATAATTGTCTTTGGAATTGGTGTTTTACACTGATAAAATTTTTCTAACTTTAAGACCATAGCAAATCCATACTTTATTGAGTAATAAACCTGAAACCAAAAATAGCAGAAATTTCTATTGTTCTAAACCACAGAATTCAAATACCCACCTATTTCTATCAAAAATTAGAGTAGAGAGTTCAGAAGATTCTAGAATGTATCAACTAAAAGCAGTATTTTAAAACACAATGTTTTCTTGCTATTTAGCTCTTAATCATCTACAAAACTTTAAAACATATTTTCCCACTTAATCCCTACAATGACCCTATAGAAAATGAATTACTTATATCAAGTTTTTGCTGGAAAAAATAATTTGAGATTCAGAACACACCTGGGGTTAAACAAAATCACAAAACAGTTTTCGTTAGATCCATATCCGTGCTAAATCTATATCAGAACCAAACCATTTGACACCAAATTTTCAAACCCACTCCATATCATTAAATGATCTCTCTAATGCTTTGATTAATCACATTCTTGAGAACTGGGAACCTTTCTCTCATTTCTATTGCTCAAGCAGTTTGAAAAAAAGCACCAGAGTTTCTGATCAACTGGCTCCTATATTTTGCCACTGGCAAACAGTTCCCAACTTCATTCTCCCAATTCCCTTAAGAAGGGAAAAAGCAATGTCCTCAAAGCATAATCCCAATTCCATTCAAAGGAAATAGTATTTTGTTTGTTGCTTATTGACAGAGCCCCAGTGCCTTCTCAAATCAAATTGATTTCCAAACAAATCAGAGTAGCTTTTGTTTACGGCAATGAACGCCGTGCAAAGAGAGAGAGAGTCTCTCTTGGTCCTGCGTTAGATTTCAAGCAATTAGTCAGTCACAGTCAGGATTTATGGTACTATTTTAGTCACCAGCTATAAATATAGAAGAGGTCTGTTTTTCTTGTTGTTGTGATTGTTTGTTTGTTTGTTCTTATTTGAATTGAGCACTGATTAGCATAGAAAAATCAGC
The DNA here is from genome assembly GCF_037993035.2 of Macaca fascicularis. Lineage (NCBI taxonomy): Eukaryota > Metazoa > Chordata > Mammalia > Primates > Cercopithecidae > Macaca > Macaca fascicularis. Next base: position 54,208,145 of record NC_088390.1, read on the forward strand.
TCATAAAATGAATGCCAACATTTAAACAACAATTATGGAGATGCAATTAAAACTTAATGTTGGGAGACTTTTGTACCCTACAGGAGAACATCTGCCCAACAGCCAGGTGGGCACACGTGAATGGTGTAAAAGCAAGACAGCTTGCTAACCTGATCTTCAGGAGAGAAATCTATATTATGTGAAGGTCACACTAGAGGGTTGTTTTGTCCTGAAAGGAGAGAGTGAGGCAAAGGCCAAATAATGTGGACATATTTAAATTTTGAATCCATGAAAAGAATTAAAAGCCATCTCTGAGTATAAAAAGGGACAAATTAACATAATTATTCCATTTCCATCCAGTTAGAGAGCATCTGCACTGTATTTATGTGTGGATTCTTTCCCCACTTCTGGCTAAATCTTGTCAACTCTTGGGAAGTATTCAGTCCCTACTCTTGACCTGGGGTTATCTTATTTTTCTTTTCTTTAATTTCTGTCCTTAATGATGTCAACTATATTCTGTATCTTTACAAACTTCCTCACATTCTTTTTGGGATGGATAGAAAATGAGACAATCATCTTTCTTTTCGAAAAAAAAAAAAAAATGTTTTCTGACAGACTGACTGTCATCTCCTTTCTCTCTGTTGCCTAAATCTAAGACTTTGCTATATATTTGTGCTGGTAATAAATGATGTGGGGACCTAAAAGATCCCAACTCAATTCTGTTGAGAGAATTACCCTAGAGAAGACACTATCCACCCAGAATACGCCTCTTGCTTGAAACATCTGGGGGCAGAAACCTCATCTTCTGTATTTACATATGCCCACCAACTAGCTCAGTGTTTAGTTCAATATAGCTCATTAGAATTTTTTTATTAAATTGAGGAATTGCAGGCAAAATGGTAAAATGTCTACTGCATGGTGCGTGCTCAAATAACCTGTCCACAGGAAAATTTATGTGCAATAGTAACTTTTAGGTTGAGTTTCTGGGCATCTTGAAACTCTGAAATTAGTATGAACCGAAACTGTGAGATATGAAACTATTACTAAGGCATTGGTTTTTTTAATAAAAATTTTGGGCAGCAGCAAGGAGTAGGAAATATAATTTCTGATTGCATAGAAGTATTCCATACTGAGCTGGACAGAAATTCTGGCTCCTACACAGGAGAGTAATTAAATGCACAAGCTGACAGACTCAGGTTTGAAATTAAGTTATACCATTTATTATTGTTGTTACTTTGGGCAAGTCATTGGAACCCTCCAAGATACACTTCCCTCACCTATGAATTGGAAGAAATAATAACACCTATACTATAGAGTTGTGGCTTAAGTGTTATATAGAGAAGAGCTTAGTAGGATGGTTACGCATGATAGGTATGCAGTAAATATTAGTGGTGCTGGTTTTCTCCTTGCTGAGTTTGCTCACAGGCTTAAGTCACTGCTTGGGTCAGCATGAGTTTATCTTGCAGGACATTCCTTGCCCACACTCTTTGGCACATATTTTATCTTTCTACTGCATCGTCCTCATTATCACACAAGTAGTCTGTAAAGGCCGGGCGCGGTGGCTCACACCAGTAATCCCAACACTTTGGGAGGCTGAGGCGGGCGGATCATGAGGTCAGGAGATCGAGACCATCCTGGCTAACACAGTGAAACCCCGTCTCTACCAAAAAAATAATAATAATCATAATATCTCTCATTTCTATATCTCTCCTCTAGCACCCTATGACCCCCTCTAGCTACCATTGTACTTCACAGATGCCCTGTATAGTAAACTCCTGGACAGGATATGTGCTATCATACTGTTCACTTCCATACTTCCCTTTTTCTATTAGCCCACTTCCATTTGGCCTTCATCCCCATCACTCTGCAAAAGCCACGTTTCAAGGTAACTAATGCAACCCTCATCTTCTCAAATCCATTGGTCGATGTTCAGTCCTCGTCTTATTTGACCTCTTGGAAACATTTGACACAGCTGGTTATTTCTTCTTTCTTAAACCCTTTAGTCACTTGGTTTCTGGGAAATTCCTTTCTTCTGGTGCTTCTCCTTCCTCATTAGCTGCTTCTCAGTTTTACTTGCTAGGAACTCCTCCTCTTCCCTAAATGTAAACTTCATCAGACCCCAGCCCTTTCCCTCTTGTCTCTACATATACTCATTCACAAAATAATTTTACCTGATTTCATAGCTTTAAATACATTTTGTTTGCTGATTTCTTCTGCATTTGTATGGCTATCATTGCCCTCTTCCCTGAGTTGCCACTAATATATTCAAGTGGCTCAGTATTTCTACTTAGGTTTCCAATAGGTATCTCAACCTTATCATGTCTTGATTTTGCCCTGAAGCTTCACCCAAGTTTTTTCAGTAGAGAGCATCACTTTTCACCCATTTGCTTAGGGAAAGGGAAAAAATAACTTAAAGCACAAACTCTTTATTGTGTTCTCCTTCTTTCTCAGGCATCATCTTATTGATTCAGCACCACCCACATTGACCATCTTGCTGATCCTTAACTTATATAAAATAGTTCATCTCAGGGTCATGATCTTTGATAATCCTTCATCTTTGATGGTCCTTTTGCCTTCCTGAGATGACCTTTTTCTATATCTTCACAAGTTGTGCTCCTTCAATCATTCTAAATGTCACTTATTCAGATAGGTCTTTCCTGAATACCTTATCAAATAGGGAATCCACCATCCTTTATTTCCCCTAACCATCTTACAATTTGTTGCATAGCTTTATTTTATCTTTTTAAAAATTTTTGGTAATTATATGATTAGTGTATTCATTTGCTTCTTGAGCATCTCACTCACTGAACTGGAAATGACAAAGCAAAAGTTGCTGCCTAGACACTCAAAGGAGGACACTACATCCAAAAGACTCAAGCCAGTGAACAAAGACATAAGAAGTTGGAGGCGTCTCTCCAGCCTAGGACACTGAGCTCTTTTTTTTTTTTTTTTTTTTTTTTTTGGCTGCTTCCTTTGAACAAACGACTCAGGTATTGACTGTGAACTTAAAGCAACCCACACACTAACACACTATTCCTATATATATATATATATACTGCTAGTTGCCTTGTTTCCTTTCTCTCTGCCCTCCCCCACCTGCCGGCCTCCCTTCTCTCTCTCTGTCTGTCTTTATTTCTCTCTGCCTCTTTATTTCTGCTTCACATGACTCAGGGAGGACTGCTCTTTCTACTTGACTGATTGCACCCTCCCTGCCCAAGATCTGCAAGTAATAAACCCTTGAATGTCTTTTATATAGTGTTGGTATTAATTTTGCACCTTCCATCAGAAGAACCAGGGGCTACCTTAAACCAGGTGTCCCCTTAAATGCTGGAGAGAACACAAGGTCAGCCTCCCAGTGCCAGACTGATAGGCAAGTACAAACCGGACATGGGTCAGACAAGAGCCACAAGGATGTTTGCCAGTATAAACAAGTTTCTATGTGAGGGGCCCCTGATCACAGGTGAGATAAGTAGGCATCAATGCCAGGTAGAAGGAGTATTCCATGAAAGGCACACTGTAAACAGCCACCTCTGTCTTCCTATCATTTCCCATTAGAGCAGGTGTTCTAGCTGCTCTGGAACTGGAACCCCGATTTAGTTGGGGGCTCTAAAAACACTCACCTAACCGAATTTAAACTCAATTAGACTAAGACCTTTGTCCATTTCTTCACTGTGTCCCCAGCTCCCTGATTATAATAATTCTCCAAAAGTATTTGTTAAATGAGTGAACAGATGGGACTTAAGGAAGAATCTCATTCATACTCAGGCTTTTGAAAGTCATATACAGAAAATGTATATTCTATATATTTAAAACCTTGGTATTTTCATTTGTATCCTCAAAGTTCTCAGACACTGAAACACCCCTGAAAGCAGAAATGCAAAATTAGTAGCTCTGGCCCTGCATTTACTATTTGAGTCCTGAAGAAAAAGTCACTTAAACTAGCAACTAAATTACTCAAGTTGTAAAATGGCAATGATGACACCTGCCATCACTAACCTAGAGAATTGTCAAATGAGGAAAAAAGCCATCGTTGATTGTGCACCTACTATATATCAGGCATTGTATGTCTCTCACACTTGTCTTTTCTGAATTATTACAATGACTTTGTAACTTATTTCATTGACTTCACCCAAGTAATACATTAAAAATGGCTTTGGAATAATTATAAAAATATAAACCTTATCTTATTACTCCTAATGACCAGGACACTTTCCTGTAGCTCTCCATTGAGTAGGTAATGTAGCCAAAATTCCTTTCAGTTCCAAAGACAACCTTTATGTTCTGGCTCCTGTCTGATTCTCCTTAATTTCCTCCAGCTCAACTTCTATCACCTGAAGTTCTCAAAATATCACCCACTTGCTGGTCCCTAAATAAAACAAGCTGTTTCTGTCTATTTAATTCTGTATTTTCTGTGTCTTCTCCTTGGATTTCCTCTCCATCCTTTGTCTACCTGTCAAACTCCCAGAAGCAGGTAATCACTTGCATGAAGTCTACACTAGAACATCCCCAAACCTCCATAACAGTTAATCACCTTATATTATTTCTAAATCTTTTTATGCAATCATCATCCTTAATACATTGTACTGTTTTTTGATTGCCATCTATTCTACAAGTTCCTTGAGGGCTATAAGCAATTCTAGTCATCTTTATATCTTCAGATAGTAAGCACACAGTAAATGCTCTATAAACGTTTGTTGGAAGAATTAATTTCCTCATATAATCTTATAACTGTATTCTATTAGGTTGGTGTTACTACTCTCATGTTCATCAAAGAACGTTACACAAATGTGCCATTAATATTGTCTAATTTTATGAATATGTAAGATTAATTTAAACTTTATGTATATCTAAGTGTGAGCCTTTGTACTTTTTTATATACAGTAGTATTCAGTGATTTGCCCTTGGGTCAAAATAGTACTCAGTAGGTTTTTCAAACCATGCATATCAGCTTTATGCAATTATAAAAGTGCTAGAAGTGCTTCCCGTATACTAATGATACTAAAATATTAAAATATTCTAGTATAATATTAAAATATTCTAGTATAATATTAAAATATTCTTATTTTGCCTCCCCATTTCTTCCATAGTCTTTTCTAAAGAATGTCTGGAGTCTTTTGAAATCATTAGGTCCCACGTTCATTTATTGACACTAATTAAGACAAAGAATGAAGATAATTGATTGGGAGGAGCCAGGGCTGCATTTATTTACACAAGAAAGGCAGTGTAGAAAGAGTGGACAGAGTTTGATGAGTGATAGGAGACATGAGGAGCAATGAGAGAGATGGAGAACAGGATTTGGAATAAGTGACTCTTGAGAAGACAAGTGGGAACGGAAATGCTTGAAGAGTATTTGGAGGAAATTTCCCTGTGTTTTATGTCACAAAGTCTTTTATGCTGCTTCTCCAAAGGAAACAAAATTGCATTTTATTTCAAGGCTTTAGGAATCAACACGGTAACTTTTAAAACACTAGACCACAGAGAAACAGACCTGAAAAAGTAGGAACAGAAGGCCCAGAATTACTTACTTTATATTGGAAACAGTGAGCCACATGATTTCTTCACTATCAGACTGTGTGTGTGTGTGTGTGTGTGCGCGCGTGTGTGTGTGTACACATTTATATATAATGTAAAATGTACTTATACTTAATTATAAATAAATACAATATGCATATTATATTTATTTATTTTATTTTAACAAGAAAAGTCCAGTATAGATACATTGAACTCACAGGACTATATATACTAAAATTGACTATAAAATGCTCTGGTCCAAATATAGCACAGCCTATCATTTCTTGATAATAACTCTCATTTATTCATTTGACCTATATTTATTAAAAATTTAAATCTGCAAGAACCCATGTAGGATAGTGAAAAATCTCCTCCTTCACCCCTCACCCCAAAGCTCACACCAGTATGCACATACACACACACACACACGCATTCTCACACATTCCCACTCACACACACATCCAAACACAGGCTTAAGAAGAAAGAGGGTGATGAACAAGTTTTACAATGAAAATTAAATTCTGGAGAACTGAGTGTTGAGAATTCAGATGAAAGAATATAAGATAGAACCTAATATAGAGGAGAGAAAATTTTGGGGGCAAACTCAAATATCCAGAATGGGAATCAAGGTCTGATATGTGATCTGATAGAAGGCTTGACACAGGAATAACATGGGGAAGAAGAAGGAAGAAAGAAGAAGATGAAAGAGGAAGAGGAAGAAGAAGAGGAGGAGGAGATGGGGAGGAGAAGGAGGAGATAGGGAAGGAGGAAAAAGAAAGAGGAAGAAGAAGAGCTGAGATGAGCGAATCATGAGGTCAGGAGATCAAGACCATCCTGGCCAACATAGTGAAATCCTGTCTCTACTAAAATACAAAAAATTAGCCAGGTGTGGTTGTACATACCTGTAGTCCCAACTACTCAGGAGGTTGAGGCAGGGGAATCACTTGAACCCGGGAGGTGGAGGCTGCAGTGAACCGAGATCACACCCACTGCACTCCAACCTGGGTGACAGAGCAAGACTCCGTCTCAAAAAAAAAAAAAAAAAAAAAAAAAAAAAAAAAAGAAGAAGAAGAAGGAGGAGGAGGAGGAGGAGACAGGGAAAACATACTGGGAACAAGTAGTTGGTGGAAGAAAAGGGGGATACTGAACGACTGCCTCAATGCTCAATGACGCAACAGGAATACAACTATTGGGTGAGTTTGGCTGGTTATGAGCAGAGAGTCAACCCAAGTACATGGCTGTTTAATACTAACAAAGAGTCCTCAGTATATTATATTCCAGAGTGGAAGATAAAGCAGATTATAATAATAATAATCATTATGCTTTGTAGCTATTACATGCTTATATCTTGTTGCTTCTCAGGAATTTTATCAGATACTTCAGTATGAATTGTCCCACTCAAACTTTATAACAACACTGTGAGTAGTTAATATTATTTTGCCCATTTTCACATGGGGGAACTTCAGAGATGATAAATAAGTTATTCAAGTCATTAATGTAGTAGATGAGAATCTAGAAAAAAAAAAAACTGTAATACACAAGCCCCCATTCAAAAACAGCATGAGGTAACCACTACCAAGTACTGTAAAGAAAAAACAAAATGTGGGCAGAGATACTATTATAATCAGAGGTGTCCTGAGATCATTTAGCAGGCTGACACTGATTTGGGCTATGAAGAATGAACAGTAACAGTCATTCTCCTTTCAGTTAATATAAACATTATTATTCTCATTACTAGCTCTGGACAATTAATTAGAAATTATTTTCGATAACACACTATCTTCTATACCCCACATCTATTCTGTCAACCCATATTACCCCCTTTATTTTTGAAACATACCCAGATATATCAATTTGCTACTATAATGGAGGATTGTATAGCAGACTAAGGCTCTCATCAAAATAAACTAGAAAGTCAAGCTAAAAATTACAAGCAAATCAACACACACATACACACACACACACACACACACACAGTTGAATGTGATAAGGACATGCCAAGGTAATAAAGACTTGAGAAGTTAAGATCTTTGAAGGAGGAAAGTCACACAGAGGTGGGCTAACAGTCTGCATACTCATTTTCTTCTTGGGATATTTGCCTATTTGTGGCCATATCAATGTCCTTCATAAATAGAGAAGTCAGCAGAGTTTTTAGCTATATGATAGAGATTTGAAGATGGGAATTGGGGTCTGGATTTTCAAAGACAGCCAGAACCTGATGGGCTAGTACCCTAGACAGAAAAAAAAAAGGAATAAGGAAAAAAGGCTAACATTCAGTTCTTTCCCACTTAAGCTATTTGCCTATTTCTTAAGCTATTTAGAGATAAAAGCTAAGAAGCTAAGCAGAAAGCAGCTTAAAAGTAAAGCAAAATTTTAAGCAACCTCAAAGAGCTTAGCAGAGACAAATGAGGTACTAGACCTTCCAAGAAATAAGAGCCCTTAAAAATACCAGAGATCATCATTTAGGGTCCTAGAGAGACACAACCTAGGCAGGAGCAAACTATAGATAGATAGGGTTTGTTTTTTTTTTCAGTCAAAAATGAATAGCATACCAAAGAAGAGGAAAAAAAGAAAAAAAAACACACATTAGAAACAGACCTATGGATGGAATTATCAGAGATTTTAAAATTGTGATTAATATCAACAATAAAAAAGATGACAATAAGTAGTATTTCACAGAGGACTGGAATCTATAAACATAATCAAATTTAAACTCTCAAAATAAAAAACTAAAATAACTAGAATTAATTAAGAATTGAATTGATGGATTTTTACCACAGATTGAATATAATGAAAGAGACATTTATTGAAGTAAGAGATCAGAAGGAAATATTCATGCTGAAGAACAGGGACCAAACAGAATAGAAAATACCAAAAAGAGAGTATAATAAATTTATGAAACAGAGCGGTTCCAGAATGGGATAAGGTAGCAAATGCAGGAGATATAATATTTAAATATAATGACCAAAAATCTTCAAAAACTGATAAGAAGACATTAATATATTGAACACAAGGGCAACTATATAAGTAACAAGCAAGATAAATACAAGTAAGTAATTCCTAGTTATAACAGAGTAAAAATACTAAGGTATAAAGACCAAATTTAATAAAAGCAAACTACATAAAATAAAAGATATAATACTTTAAGGGATCAATTAGTAAGATTTACCACTGATTTCTCACAGAAACATGTAAGCCAGGACACAACAAAATGACGGACTTTAAATATTTAAAATATGACTCTCAATTTATCTTATAATCAGTGAAAATGTCCTTCAAAAGTAATAGTGAAATAGACATTTCCAGAAAAACGAAAACTGAGATAATTTGTAGCCATTATATGCACTCTAAGAGAAGTACTAAGGGGAGTATATTCAAGTATAAGAAGAAATACCAAAGCAGTAAGAAAATTAAGTCCAGATGGAAATAGGAACATGAAGGGAGGATTACATAATGATAGAAATGGTTAATATCTAAGTAAATCCAAATAGATATTACCATCTTAAAGAATAATACTACAAATATTTGTAGAATTAAAATGCATGATGACAGTAACAGAAAAGCAAAAGGAAGGTAGAAAGAGTTAAAGTGCTCTAAGGTCCTAGAAAATGTATTCACTTGCATTAAATTATAATAAGTCAAAAGTGACTGCTGTAACGTCTCAGATAAGCACAAATTAATAGTAAATTATTTAGTATAAATAGCAATGAGATGTATAAATAACAAGGAGAAATAAAGCGATAAAATATTTAATCCAAGAAGAGGCAGGAGGTGAGATAAAATGAAACATTATACATGTAAGAACATTTTAAAAAAATAGTAAGATAGTAAATATAAAGCCAAATATATTAGCACTTATTTTGAAAGTAAATGTCTCACCAAATGGCAATGACCAAGAAAACGTGGAAAATAATAGTGGCGGTTGAGAATGTAAAAGAACTGGAATACTCATACATGGCTGGTGAGAATGTAAAACAGTGCAGCTGTTGTAGAAAAAATGTTTGGCAGTTCCTCAAAAAGTTAAACAGAATTACCATCATCCAGGAAGTTCACTCCTAGGTGTACACACCAAATAATTGAAAACAGGTATTCAAACAAATACTTGTATGTCAACGTTCCTAGCAGCACTACTCAAAATGGCCAAAAGGCAACCTAATTCATAACAGCCAAAACAATACAAATGTCTATCAGCTAATGAGTAGATAAATGTGGTATATCTATGCAATGGAACATTATTAAGACATAAAAAAGGAATGGAGTACTGACACCTGCCACATTATAGATGAATCTTGATAATGTGATGTGAAGCAAAAAAGTCTGACACAAAATGTCATATATTATTTCATTTATATAAAATATCCAGAATTGATAAATTCATAAATGTAGAAAGAAGATGTAGTGGTTGCCAGTGTTTCTGGGGACAGAAAAATGGGGAACAAGTGCTTAATGTTTAGGGGGTTTTCTTTGAGGGTGATAAAAATGGAGACTAAATTGTGGTGACAGCTTTACAACTTTGTGAATGTATTAAATGCATTTAAGTGTATACTTTAAAATGGTAAATTTTATGTTGTGAATCTCACTCAATAAAATATTTAAGTAAACAGACTATTTCAATTAAGGAAAAATTTTCAGACTAGATAGTAAACCCCAACTATATGCAGCCTATAATAAACATAATTTAAAAGTCACAATATAGAATGGCTTTAAGTAAAACAATGGAAAATTGATTCCATCACGTCACTAACAGAAATAAATTCTCAACGGCTTTCCTAATATATCAGACAATACATATTTAAGGGAAAAAAGGCATAGTGAAGGCATTTCTTAATGATAAAATAATTATTTGGAAAATAGAACAATTCTAGATTTGCTTGTACTAATAACATGCATTCAAAAAATATAAACATTGAGTTCACTAAAAGGAGATAACAGGAAAATCCATAACCAGAAAGGGCCCCTGGATTTATTGGGCTTTATTGATGATCCACCCAGACTCTCTTTACCAGGTTGTTAAATGCATTCTCTAGCTACTATACATGCTGGCTGTTCTCTGCGCCCCTCCTATAGTGTCTTTAGCCCAAAGGATGGTTAGTTACCTGGGAAACTAGACTCCCAACCCCTGCAGCAGCCCACAACCAATGGGCTGGTGTTTTGCCTCAAGGTAGTGCTTACTTTATGTTGCAATTCATGCTATTGATCTCCTCATGGGATCAGGGAGAAGGCAGTCTCCTGCTGATATTACACCCTTGCTTGGCTTCTTACACTTACCATACACTACTTCCCTCATTCTCAACAAATCACCTTCCCAAGAATTGCCATTGTAGACTTGGGATCTACAGAATCTAACTGAAGACAAAGTTTACAGGCTTTTGTCAGTAACTGATAGGAGACTTGGATAAAAGAATAACGATATTTGAAAGACATAGAAAATACAAATAACAAAATGGACTTAATTGATGTTTGTAGAAGAGTGTACCCCACAATAAGAGGATACATTATCTTCAAGCATACATGGAGTATTTATCAAAATTGACATATAATACATCAAAAGGTAAACTTCAAACAAATTTAAAGTATTGAAATTATTAAAACTGTATGTTCTGATCACATCAAAATTAAGCTAAAATTAAAAATATAGAAAGTATTCAAGTGTTGGTAACTTGAGCAGTGCATGTCTAAATAACTCCAAGCTCAAAGAAAATATCACAGTGCAATTCTGAAAGTGCTTTAAACTGAATGATAATGAAAATACACCATACAACTTTTGCAGAATGAAATTTAGAGTGCATATAGAAGAAAATGTCAAAACTTAAATGCATATCTTAGAAAAAATGAAAATTGGTGACTTAACTCTCCAGAAGTTAAGAAAAAACTCTTACTGTAGAAAATAGAAAAAAAAAAAGAGAGAAAAACAAAAGAGAAAATATAACCTAAACAAAGTAGAAGAAAGTAAGAATAACAGAAATAACATAAGAAAAAAAATGTTGAATAAAGAAAATTCACAAAGCTAAAAGCTGTTGCTATGAATGGACGAATAAATGTGAAAATCTCCTGCCAAAACTAATGAAAAAAAAAATAAGAGGAAACAGAAATTATTAAATCAAGAATGAAAAAGAAGATATCAAATGGATTTTATGGACACCACTTTACACCATGAAGTTAACAATTTAGATAAACTAGAAAAACAAAATTTTGTATTACTGAAAAGTTGAGAAATAGAAAATATAAATAATCTTATATTTATTAAAGCAATTGGGACTGTAATTAAAAACCCTCTCATCCTGTAATCATTGCACCTAGAGAAACTGTCTGGTGAATTGTCTGGTGGGCTCTAATAGGCTGACCAAATAATTTATTACACAAACCAGGATATACTGGGGCATGAAAAAGAGACTATTATTATTGTTATTATTATCTTATAAGGCAGGGTCTTATTCTGTCAACCAAGCTGGAATGCAGAGGTCTGATCATTGCTCACTGCAGTAATGACCTCCTGGGCTCAAGGGATCCTTTGACCTCAGCCTCCAGAATAGCTGGGGCTACAGGCATGTACCACTACATCAGGATAAAAATGTTCTATTAATAATTTGTTTGGAAAATAGACACAAACCAGGACTGTTGCAAATAACTGAGGCTTTGGCCACCACACCTGAAAGGCCCTACGTAACCTTGTCCTGCTTTTCCTTATGCACTGCACTTCAGCCTGTTTGGCCTCCCTAGTGACTCTGGAGCACACCAAGCATGCTTCTGCCTGGGAGCATTTGCACTGGTATTGCCTCTGCCCTTAACAGCATTTCTGTTAGATATCTTGGTGGCTTGCTCTTTGCTTCTTTTGGGTTTCCTGTTACATGATACCTTATCAGAGTTGCCTTCCCTGACTATACACTCCAACCCATCTCATTCTCTATCACCTGAACTTTCTTCAGTATTCTTATTGCATCTAGTAGATGAAGTAACTTTGAGATTGTAATCCACAGTTCAATTTACAAAGCGTGAACAGTTACCCAGGAAGAGGATGTTGGTACTGGCATAATGAGAACTTTGAAAGCTTCAAAATGGTTTGCATACAATGTAGTCAAAACTGTGGTGCCTCTGACAATTTTTGACGAGCAACTGAAATGATGGAAGTGTGCTTTAGGAAGATTAACAAGGTAAACGTGTGTCAGTGGAGCCCTGGGCTCTGAGTACCTAGACCAGTTCCTCAAAAATGGAGTTCTGGAATTGTACTCTCACTGTCACACACTTGATTTCAAATATAGTTTATGCCCTTTCAGTTCTCCTGCCTCCTGGTTAGAGAATCTGGATATTAACATTGGTCTCAATATGCCTGAGTCCACCACATCCAATAGCAGTAACTAATGAAGGGCCATAGGATCCATAGGACACCTTCCAATGAAGCCAGCCCTCTACAGCTGGGCAGATCCTCCAATACAGTTTCTGCTGTTACACCTTCCTCCCCTCTTCCATATTCAACAATATGGTGGTCCCAGAGTGCCTTGCCACTGAACCAGCTTGAATTAAACCAGAAGTAACAGAGCTTGACAACATTTTGAAATGAAAGAACAGGGAAAAGGGAGAATCATGAAGAATATCAAATTTTCAATCCTGAGTAATGGGAAAGGTAATCGTTCATTAGTATGAGTGGGAGAACAAGAGAAAAACTGATTATTTCAGTTTAAAGCATAATGATTTTGAGGACATGGCAGAACCTTCAGGAAAAATATCTAGAAGATACCTAGGAATGTGGGGTTCAAAGTTAGGAAGTAAGTCCTGATCATTGCTCACTGCAGTAATGACCTCCTGGGCTCAAGGGATCCTTTGACCTCAGCCTCCAGAGTAGCTGGGGCTACAGGCATGTACCACTACATCAGGATAAAAATGTTCTATTAATAATTTGTTTGGAAAATAGACACAAACCAGGACTGTTGCAAATAACTGGGGCTTTATTTGTTAAATAACTGTGGGACTCAGATTTGGAGATCATTTGTATCAATGTGATATTTGAAGCTGAGAAAGCAATGGAGATAAGCGGAAAGGAAAAGTAGGAAGGAGTAGGCCATTTTTTGTGATATGAGAGTGAATTTAATCAGGATGATGAGGAAAACAAGTAAGAGATGAAGTGTTCTAACTAAAAAAAAACTATATATTTTTAAAGGAGAAGAAGACTTCATTTCTTATAAGGCATTACTGCCTGCAAGGTGACTACCCTGCAGACTTGGAAGTGTGTCTCTGGCCAAGACCAGATTTGAAGGAGGAGGGGATGGAGTAGGAACTTTATGTTAAATGGGTTGGCTAAACATACATATTCAACAGGTTATAGGAGGAGCTATAAATGTTCATTAAGGTGGTCCCAACACATGCATATAAAACAAACATGCATGTAACATATGGCCCATGTTCACTTTGGGTGGAGACTTAACATTTAAATTTATTACAGTTAGGCCTTATATGTCCAAAGGTCTTTTCAGGACACAGAAGCACACAAGTGCATGACCTCTGTAAACCCGCTACAACCAGAAATTGGTCTCTGGCCTTTTTGTATTTTTTTGAGATGGAGTTTTGCTCTTGTTGCCCAGGCTAGAGTGCAACAAGAGCAATGTGATCTCAGCTCACCGCAACCTCCGCCTCCCGGGTTCAAGCAATTCTTCTGCCTCAGCCTCCCAAGTAGCTGGGATTACAGGCATGCACCAGCATGCACAGCTAATTTTACATTTTTAGGAGAGGTGGGGTTTCCCCATGTTGGTCAGGCTGGTCTTGAACTCCTGACCTCAGGTGATCTGCTTGCCTTGGCCTCTCAAAGTGCTGGGATTACAGGCGTGAGCCACCGCGCCCAGCCTCTAGTCTTCTTATCTGGAAGGAAGTCACTGAAATCAGTCTCTTGTCCCCTAACAGCTACAGTTATAGCTGGTAAAAAGGGTTTGGTTAGCACCTGTGAGCTGGAGTTGTAATTGTTTTAAGATTGCTTATTTCAAGGTCAGTGCTTGTTTAGCTGCCAGAGAAAAAGAAAAACCTTATGGAAATTAGAACACATTATTTAACTATAGGGGTACATGACTTAACCCTTGCCTGGCATGGCCTTAGAACCTGTTCATAATTTTTTTTGTTTGTTTTTTTTTTGAGATGGAGTGTTGCTCAGTCACCCAGGCTGGAGTGCAATGGTGCAATCTCCGTTCACTGCAATCTCCCCTCCTGGGTTCAAGCAATTCTCCTGCCTCAGCTTGCCAAGTAGCTGGGATTACAGGTGCCTTCCACCACACCCAGCTAACTTTTGTATTTTTAGTAGAGACAGGGTTTCTCCATGTTGACCAGGCTGGTCTCGAACTCCTGACCTCAGGTGATCCACCCACCTCGGCCTCCCAAAGTGTGGGATTACGGGTGTGAGCCACCATGCCCAGCCCATGTTTATAATTTTGTATTTTATTGCTGCAAAGATTCTGTTATTTCAGTCTTATGATCTCTATTTTAACATTAGTGCTGGTCAGTTGTTGTGTCTAAACCACAAAAGGAAGGGGGTATAATGAGGCATCTCTGATCTCCCTTCCCATCATGGTCAGGAACTCAGTTTCAAGATTTTTCTGTGGTCCCTTTGGCCAAGTCAGTGGGGGACTTAGGATTTAATTTTAGTGTACAAGAGAAAAGGGCAGGTCATTTTAATAGCATGTGAGTGGTGGATACGCGTAGACATTGGAGTAGAATATCTGGAAGAGCTGCTGTAAAGAAAATGAGTAGAATCACAAGAGAATAGCATGATAATCAGCTACGAGGACCCAGGTGAGATCAATCTATAAGGGAAAGAGATGACATGGTTTTATGATTATACTTTGTGTAACTACCTCAGATAGGAGTAGAAAAAGCAAGCAGTGGGAGCTTCCTCAAATTGTCATTTACCCCACAGGCTTAGAATTGATCTGGTATCTGCGGATTGACATAGTCTACATGTGCTGTCGAGATGTAAGGCATTCTAGGGGATGAAGTAGCATTGAGCTGACAGCTCCATTGAGAAGTCCTGCCTTTTGTTCAAGTCCTGAAATAATCACCAAGGTCAATAAAAATCTAACTGTAAACTCAGAGTGAGGAAGTAGCAGAATCACAGAGTTTCAAAGCTGGCAGAAAGATAACTCTAATCCTTCTGCAGATTTATTAAGCTGTTGATTGGGTGACTGAATGATTCAACAGGCCTTGAGCACAGACAATGTAGCAGGCACTGTCCTCAGCCCTGGCAATGCAGATGAGAAATGTAAGGTTCAGAGAGGTGAAGCAACTTAAAGGAAGTCTCACAGGAAATTTGTGACAAAATCGTGAGTCTTGCACCTGTTCTTCCACCCTTTGTCCATTTTCTCACATTTCTCTCTAAGTGCTAGTTTATTTTGCTCCCAAATACAGACTAATTTCTTTGGAAATAATTGGATATTGTGGCATTTTCTAATTTGTGCTGATTTTATAGCTTGCTTCATTTAGTCAAAACCCCTTTTCTCCAAAATAATAGCATAAATGCAACTTTCTCTTGCTTATACATAATAAGCATGACAGAAATAAAGTCACCTGAGGTTTTAAAAAAACACTATGAAGACAAAGGCAATCCACATTAGAAATAAAATCATCTTCTTTTGCTATCAAATGTTCATTTAAATAGCATAAAATAGAAAACTGATTTTTTGAAGTTCTATTTTAGAAAGACATTCATTTCTCTCTAGCTGTGTCCTAAAAGAGTGGAGAACATCATTCTTTATACCTGAAACAAATAGAGAATGGCTGGTTTCATTTCACTAAGGTCAATTCATGTGGGTTGGCTCTATGAACAGTACAGGAAGGAAACCTCCTCATACAAAAACAATAGCAATATTTTATTACATACAATAGATTGTTTAGGACCTAGGTGTTCCTGCTCAGTACAATTTAATAAATTTTCTCCACCCTGACAATGCTGCGTTGTTCTATTGACAACTTGGTTACACTGCGAACTGCATTTCCCAGAACCGTTCCCTGTAAGGTTCTGGGTTAGGGACAGACAGAGTTGAATGATTTCTGGGAGGAAGAAGTAAAGCAACAGTCATTATTACACTCTGAAGTGTATCGTTGTTTAAAGGTAATGAGAGAAAGACACAGCGTGCTGGCAGATTTCAGTTTGGCTTGGTTCTCCTCTACTACACATCCAGCTCTTGTCTCAACTGCAGTTCCTACAGTGGTAGGCATAATTCTAAGACAGATTCAAGGTTTTTGCTTCATGGTATATTCTTCTTGAAAAATGCACTCCTCTTGAGTGTGGGTGGAAGCTGTGAATATGATAGAATATCACTCCCACATTTAGGCTCCTAATCAGTTGACTTTGAATTAATCAAAAGGAAGCTTATCTGAAGTGAATCTGACATAATCATGGGAGCCTTTAAAATGCCTTGTCAAGAGGTTCACTTCTTACTCACCCCGAAGACACAGTCTCCATTAGTTCTACAGGGACAATGAAATCAATTCTGCCAAGAATCACCTGAACTTAGAAAAGACCACAAGCCTCAGAAGACACCCCTGGGCCTGGCTGACACCTTGATTATAGCCTTTTATTACCCTAAGGAGAGGAGGGGGCTAACATGTGCCCAGACCCCTGACCCATGGAAACTGTGAGATAATACGTGCTGTTTTAAACTGCTAAATTTAAGGTAAATTGTAATGTCAAAACAGAAAATGAATATATCTGCTCACTAAAAGAAATCTCAGGCCCACTATCAGATGCCTTGCTGCAAACTCACAGAGGCAGTAGCCGGGAAGAACAAGTAACATTTACAAACTTCTTTACCAGTCTCTCTTAAAGATCTTACTCTAACAATCAGATATGCCAGCTTCAATATTCCCTGGAAAGTTCCAGCTTTCCATCTCCTTCCACAATTGTTTAATGTCTAATGACTTGAATAACCTTCTCATTTTATAATAGTCATCACGCTCCTGCTTCCATGAATGAACCTTGACTGATACAGTTATTGGTACCAGAAGTGATACTAGGACAACTGAATCTTTTATTTTATTTTTATTTTTTTAAACTTTTATTTTAACTTCAAGCGTACATGTTCAGGTTTTTTACATAGGTAAACTTGTTTCATGAGGTTTGTTGTACAGATTATTTCATCACCCAGGTGTTGAGCCTAGTTCTCATGAGTTATTTTTCCTGCTCTTCTCCTCCCTCCTCCCACTCTCCACCAGCAATCCCACTACTGGGTATATAATCAGAGAAATAGAAATCATTCATATGTTCACTGCAACACTACTCACAACAGCAAAGACATGGAATCAACTTAAATACTTATTAATAAGAGATTGGATAAAGAAAACATGGTACATATTCATCATGGAATACTATCTATCCATAAAAAAAGCATGAAGTCATGTCCTTTTCAGGGACATGGATGGAGCTGGAGGCCATCATCCTTAGAAACTAACACTGGAACAAAAAACCATATACAACATGTTCCCACTTATAAGTGGGAGCTAAATGATGATAACATACGGACTCGGAGAGGGAACAGAATCTTTAGAATGGGTATCTAGAATTGGTTTTATGTCCTTATTAGACTTAAGAACATTAGTGACCATTAGCATATTGCTGGTCCAAGGCATTCAGTGACAAAACTATTTATATGTCTATGTACATCTGTATTCAAGCATCCATATAAGGCAATTTTGGGGGTGACCAAGTGGTTGCTTCCATAAAAACTTCTAGTTTAAAAAAGGCATTTTGAAGTTAGTTGGTCAATTATAAGTTTATAAGAGAACTCGGAAAAAGAAACTGATGATCTTTTGGCTTTAAATTCTCACTAGAAGGTCCAGAACAACAACAAAAAAAAAATCATAAAGCTTGTATGCCTATCCTAAAAAGAAATCTTATCTCCTGTAACGACAGGGACAAGATTTTTGAAAATCAAACCAAAAGTCTAATCCTGTGTGTGGCCAAAGTACAATTCAGATTGAATCTATAACCTCATAGGGCTTCTTATGATAGGGGATTGAGGCATTGACTAGGAAAGAACAAGATCTTGAAACTTTGGATGAACACCTTTAATGGGTAGATTCTAATGAAGCTAAAAACATCACACCATGAAAATTTTGCGTAGCCTTCTTTTCCAGTAGAAGCAGACTTTGCCCCCTTGTCTGAGTAGACTAGTCTCTTGATAGCTAAAGAACATGCATTGGATTCCCCTGAGATAGTCACCTACAAGGGACTGCCAATCCCCTGTAGGACCCACTGCCACCATTCATTGCTTCCAAATTTATAACTGGATTAAAATCCTGGTAGGAAGCATGGGGTAAAATGCAAAACATGACCCATGAGAATGTCTCAGACACACCTAAATAAATGCAAGATTCTCCCAGTTTATATTGAATTAAAAACTATCAAATATTATGGAAATGAATCCTAAGGATGTTGGATCAGTATAGAATGAATAATAGTTTGAATCAAGCTAAATGCGTTGGTATAAGTGCATGTAGCAAAAACTCCAGAGTTAGTGTGCTTGCTTGAATGGCCTAGAGTAGCAGTAATAGTATGCCTGAATGGTGAACTAAAACTTAGATCCAGACACAGCCTACAATGAATATAGTTGAAATGCTGGGACTGACTTTTTATATGTAAAGAAAGGTATCCAAGTCTTAGAAATATCAGAGTTATGCACATAAATTTATTATGTCAGTCCCACTGAACTATGCCCTAACTCTCCTAACTCTGCTGTCCAGGAGAGTCTCGGAACTCTCCCTTCACCAGGGCTTTGAGAAACACACTAGAAAGGGAGCTCACACACACACTTGAACAGCTCTTTGGTGGCTATTCTCTGCAGGGCAGGAATGATACTAGGGGCTGCTGATATTGATCTGGACTCTCCAAATTCAAAAGGAATGATGTGATTTTATAATGGCAGAAGTAAAGTAGAAGCACTTATGTACTACAAATAATGTGGATATATCAGTTAAAGTCCAATCACAAAAATAGAACCACTAGGTATGACATAGTATCTGAGATTTCTTATAGGAACTTGACCTTATGTGCTTAGAGAAGCTACTCAATTAGTTTAGGTTTAGTTGTTGCTTCTGTATCTCTTGTAGGGCCTAGACCAAGAGTAGAGAAGCTAAAGGAAAAGATCAAGTAGAAGCAGAAGGAACATCACTTCTGGCTGCTGCCCCAGAAGACGTACATGCAAAGCCACAAATCAGAGATGAAAAGGAGGAGCTCAAGCCTGAGCCAGAGGAACTGTCATGAACATGAATTGAAAGGTCAGCAAGAGTGTGCATGAGCTGCTATAGCACATGGTGCCCCAGGACGGGCCTTCTAAACATACACTACTATGGCTGCTCCCTCTAGTGTGCCTTCCAAATCTCATGCAAAATATTTCTAGAGAACACAAACACAAAACTATTTAAGAAACGGAATTCTGCAGAATAGTTCCTTCTATAATGATCAGAGACAAAGCAGTGTTTTTCACAATAATTGAAACCATTGAGATCTTTGGTCTCGGCTAATTGATTATGTTATCCTTGGGACTAAAGTAGAATGGCAGCAAATGAGAATCTAGCTTTTATCAGTGAGAAAAGCTCCAGGTCAAAGAGAAATCTGTCTTTCCTTGTCAAAATAGATTTGCGGCCCCGACTGGGTCCCAAACTTGAGCCAGTTTGCTGATCCAGACTTAGTTGAATGAAGATGAAGCCAGTGCCCCTTAAGAAAGAATCCTACTACACTGCCAAAATTTATGCTTCAAATCTTTCTCCTTGTCTTCCTCAGTATGATGATTAACCATTTGTCAGGGTGATTTGAATAGAAGAGGGAATATCCAGACCTTTCAGGAATTGTTAGACATTAGCTCTGAAATGGCACTTATTTCTGAAGACCAAAAATATCACTGTGTGTGCTCTACCAGTCAGAGTAGGGGCTTATGGAGGTCATGTGATTATGACGTTTTGACCTATGCCTATCTCACAATCAGTACTATGGATCTCCACCCCCAACCTATGTTTATCTTCTCTATTCCATAGTGCAAAGTTGGTAGCTCAGAAACTGGCAGTCTCCACGCTCATTCCCAGACTCATAAGGTGAAGTCTATTGTTACAGGAAAAGTCACACAGAAGCCATTAGAATGGACTCTGTTTACCAAAATAGTAAACCAATGCAATCATATTCTTGGAGAAATTAGAAATATCATTGCCACCATAAAGGTGATACGAAATGAAAGAGTGGTAATCCAGACTACATGTCAATTCCACTTGCCTATCTGACCTGTGTGGAAGACAGATGGATTTTTAAAAATTAACAGAGAATTACTGTAAAACTTAACTTGATGATAGACACAATTACAGCTGTTCGAGTAGATAAACGTATTCCCAGTACCTGGTACCCAGCTATTGTTCTGGTGAATGATACTTATACTTAATAGTATGGACCACTAAAATTAATTTCCTTTCAGTTGGCAAGGTCAGCCTCGTTCACTGCACTAGCTCAGGGTTATTTCAACTCTTAATCCCTACAGCATAATCTTGTCCACAGCATCGAACATTGCCTCTCCTTTCCTTACACTGGTCCATTTTATGGATGATAACACATAACATTGCTTGTGACCAAGAAACTCATTTTTAGGAAACAAAGTGCCTTGTACTTACAAAATTTACTGGTGTTACTATGTTCCCTAGCCCTGAAACAGTTAAATTTTAGAATGGGTTTTTGAAGACTTAGTGTGCTAGTTAAGTTGCAACACCTTGCAGGGCTGAGTTGATCACCTTCAAGATGTTGTAAATACTCTTTATCTGTGACCATGATGCTATTTTCCTTTGCAACCATATGGTCCTATTTCTCCTTAGCCAGTATTTACAGATGAGGGATTCGGTAGGTGGAAATGAGAGTAGCTAAACACTAGTGCTCCTAATGATCACCTAGCAAAAATTTTCCCCAAATTCCTAACTTCATGGGTTCTGCAGGTTTTCAAGTCTTCATTCCTAATGGAAGTAGGAGACTTCTACCAGGTGGCATAGCAATTATGTCATTAAACTCGTTGAAACGGCCGCCTGGTCATTTTGGTCTCCCTGAGCCAGCAAAACATTGAGCAAAGATAGGGCTGCTGTAGTGTTGAGGTGATTTATCCCGACTATCAGAAAGAAATTACATTGCTTCTACACAGTGGAAGTGGGGGAAAATCATGTCTAGAATGCAGGAGCTCCTCTGGTGCATCTCTTAATTGTCCCATGTCCTGTGGTCAAATTTAATGGAAAACTACAAGAACTCCATGTAAAAATCAAGGTTTTGGTCATCCTCATGGACAAGAAAACATGACTAGCTGAAGTGCTTGCTGAAGGTAAAGGGAATATGGTACAGGTGTTGGAAGAAAGAAGTGATAACTGCCACCTATGATCATGTGAACAGCTGCCGAAAAATGAACTGTGCTATGAAGAGTACTTCTCTCATTGTGGTGTGAGTATATTTGTATACGGATATTAACTGATTCTTTTTGTTTTCTGTCATTTCTCATTTTTCCTTTCTTTTTACATTCCATAAGTCAACTTTATAATTCACTATTTAAATAACAGGATACCAAGGGAGAATGTAACTCAGCTAAAAGAGAAATAAATATCACTCAAAATATGGTTAAATTGAGACTCTATGTATCTTCTTTGGGGGAGAATATAAGTGTGCGTGAAGGCTTACAAAAAAATAGCTATATCATGTTAGACTGAAGCCTCATTTTGTTATTGTCTTTACATGAAAGTTAAATATAGATAAAAAAAAAAAAAAGTGCGTGTGTATGCCTATTTGATGAGGTATGTATGTTTGCCTGTCCACTGTACTGGACTGTTCTATTATCAACATGGTTATGCTGAGAACTAAATTTCCCCAAATTTTCTTTTCTATATAATTCTTGATAGGAGTTTGCTAAAAATTAAGTTTTATGAGACAGAAGCAGCAGCCACCATTCTGTTAAGTCAGATATGGTGAGAGATACAAAGGTCCCAGAAGATTGTAGTTAGCCCAGGCTCTTTCTCACTCTGTATCCAGTTTTTCTTCCCAACTGCTGGTCCTGTTGACTAATAGCACCCCAGACCCATTACCAGATGCCTTGCTGCAAACTCACAGAATTAATAGCCTTGAAGAACCACCAGTCTTCCATTGGCATTCCCTTTCCAGACATGCTTAACATCCAGATTTCCCTGCAAGCTCCAACTCATTCATCCACCCCTGGGCTGGTTACTGATGTGTCTTTCTGATCTTAACTTTTTTTTTCAGACTTTTAATTCTCCAGTTCCTCTCTCAAGTATATAAGGTCTATCTCCAATAATAAGTGTCTTATACTATAATTCTCATAATGATTCTGCTTCCACTCAAACTCTGACTGATACACTGGCCTATAAATAAAGAGCAACCTTCCTTTCTTTTGGAAATAAGCATTATTCTCATAATTAATGGAACATAGAATATCCCTAATATCAGAGTCAGTGCTAAAAGCAGAGCAAACTATTACTTCCATACCTCACTTCTATAACTTTGCTTACCTGATTGCACAGAGAATTCTCTAAAATCCTCTGCAAAAGTTTCCATTTCTTCCTGGGAGTTTTCAGCAGCAGACTGATGAGATCCTTTTCTTGGGGTAGCAGCTGTCTGGCCAACTCAGCCACTCTGATCAATAGTATTGATTCTATCCAGGAGGCCAGAATGAAGAGTATTAAAATCTGTCCCAGCTTATCTGAGTAAGCCTCATTATATGTGCACCTCCTTACTTATTAAACTGGGCCAAAGAGGTCCAGAAGACAGAGGCAAAAAACGAGGAATCCGAGCATTGATATCTAGGGAAAAGTTCAAGTGGAATCTGCATGTCTATAACATATAATAGAACTAATTTAACACATAAACTATTAAAATCGTTTACCCTGGCATAGAGCCTTGAAGTAGCTGCCACTGCACTGCAAGTATTCACCAGGCTCTGAGTGAAATGTAATCAGCACACTGAACCACCATGATTCATGGAACAAAATCCGAAAGTCATTTTATTTTATCTCTCACTATCCCTACCCGTTTGTTTAGTGAGGCTCATTCTTTTTCTGTTCTTGTAGAAAATTCAGGCACACTCTTTTACATGCATGATAATTCTTAATTTACTTTCAATTTAAGAATTGGTATGTCCCATTCTACATATGTTCAATACTCCAAACAGCCTCAAAATTAAGGCATCTGCTGCCTCTCCACTCCCCCACACCTCCCTGCCAGCTCTGAACTATTGTTAGAAGAAGCCTGTAATGAAGGAAGAAGGTACAGGTGGCGTCTTTTCTCCTTACTCACCAATGTTCCACCTTTTAGCTGCATTTTGTTAATTAGCTTCTGGCCACTCTGGGTTGAAACACGAGAAATAAAGAGGAAAAAGGGGTTAAGGGAAGTCTTTACATCAATAATGGCTTTTCTCTGGACCTGGCGAATGTTTAGAGTGATGCTTCCTTTGATGCTCCCACAGAATCTAGAGCCATGCTCAGGAATGTTCACTTGCAGTTCCTCTGATCTCTGTTCTAGTGACTTTGGTAACTCACTGCATTCTCAGGTGCTGAAAATCAGGCTCTTTGGTTTATCTCTGCAGATATCTCTTTGCCTCTTCAGGCAACCCTCTGGCTCATACAGAGCTCTATGTTATACCTGGTCCAGCACTGGTCCATGAGAAATGATCATGCTTCCTTCCCCATTAGCGAATGTTGGGTGCACAGTCCTCCTAGTGTAGCCATGTCTAGGCCTCTTTTGTCTGCAGCTACTCAGACTATGTCTTACTCTATTCTCAGGCAGAAATCAGACACTAGTGTGTACATCAACTCTGAGTGGCCCCAGTGAAGTCCTTCTCATAGGCTCAAGATAAGAAGCAGCCATAAATTCCCTTTTCCCTTGCGATGAGTCGGGGAACTCAATGTACTTCAGCGGCCTTCCCCAAAATCCCCTTTACAGCTTCTGCTTTCAGTCTCATCCTTAGCCCATTTATATCTGCTTAATGTGGCTAAGAAGTGTAATTGCCTTAAACTGCCTAACCAGTTTTCAGCTACCTTTTTTTTGAATCCTCCACTAAAAATCATCATGTTCCCTTTGGTTTTTGATACATATTTACTTACATACTAGCAGAAAATTCCACTGTAAAACACCATCTCATAAACCAATTCTTTTCTTGAATCACTAATCCTTGTATAATCTATGCCTCCACTTTTAATCTGTTCCCTCAGATTGCCCAATTACTAATTTTACTTTTTAAGGCATAATTATATTATTTCCTCAACCACTTCAAATAAATGTGTATTTTCCTTCAGAGAGTTAATGACATCCTAAATATGATTTCCATGTCTTAGCTTCATTCATTCATTTGAATATTTTCCATTAGATCATACAATGTGGAAGGCACTATGCTAAATATCACAAAATCAAAATTATTCATTATTAAACTATAACTCCTGCCTACAGAGAGATCACACAATTGTCAGATACGACTTATTAAATGCTTATGTGGAAGATATTCTGCTCACACAGAGAAGAGTCCCTAGAGAAGATGGTGAATGAGTAGAGTCTTCAAAAAGAATAGAAGTCAAAGGGGTAAAAGGCCATTTCAGAGACAACAGGTGGAACATGTGTCAATGTAGGGAGGCATGAGAAGGGATAGAATATTGATTAGCCATATGTGTTAGTCTGTTTTCACACTGCTGATAAAGACATACCCATGACTGGGAAGAAAAAGAGATGCAATTGGACTTGCAGTTCTACATGGCTGGGGAAGGCCTCAGAATCATGGCAGGAGGTAAAAGGCACTTCTTACATGGCGGTGGCAAGAGAAAATGAGGAAGAAGGAAAAGCAGAAACCCCTGATAAACCCATCAGATCTCGTGAGACTTATTCACCATGATGAGAATAGCATGGGAAACATTGGCCCCCATGATTCAATTACCCCCACTCCAGGTCCATCCCACAACTCATGGGAATTCTGGGAGAAACATGTCAAGTTGAGATTTTGGTGGGGACACAGCCAAACCATATCATTCCAACCCTGGCCCCTCCAAATCTCATGTCCTCACATTTCAAAACTAATCATGCTTTGCCAACAGTCCTCCAAAGTCTTAACTCGTTTCAGCATTAACTCAAAAGTCCACAGTCCAAAGGCTCATATGAGACAAGGCAAGTCCCTTCCACCTATGAGCCTGTAAAATCAAAAGCAAGCTAGTTGCTTCCTAGATACAATAGGGGTATAGGTATTGGGTAAATACAGCAGTTCCAAATGGGAGAAATTGGCCAAAGCAAAGGGGTTACAGGGACCATGCAAGTCTGAAATCCAGTGGGACAATTAATTTTAAAGCTCCAAAATGATCTCCTTTGACTCCAGGTCTCACATCCAGGTCACACTGATGCAAGAAGTGGGTTGCCATGTTCTTGGACATCTCCACCTCTGTAGCTTTGCAGGGTACAGTCTCCCTCCTGGCTGCTTTTGTGGGCTGGCATTGAGTGTCCACAGCTTTTCAAGGTGCACAGTGCGTGCTGTCAGTGGATCTACCATTTGGGGTTCTGGAGGATGGTGGCCCTGTTCTCACAGCTCCAGTAGGCAGTGCCCCAGCAGGGACTCTGTGTGGGGGGCTCTGACCACACATTTCCTTTCCTCACTGCCCTAGGAGAGGTTCTCCATGAGGGCACCGCCCCTGCAGCAAACTTTTGCCTCGGCATCCATCCAGGCATTTCCATACATCTTCTGAAATCTCGGCAGAGGTTCCCAAATCTCAATTCTTGACATCTGTGCACCTACAGGCTCAACACCATGTGGAAGCTGCCAAGGCTTAGGGCTTCCACCTTCTGCAGCCACAGCCCAAACTGTACATCAGCCTTTAACAGCCACGGCTGGAGGAGGTGGGACACAGGGCACCTACTCACTAGGCTGCACACAGTACGGGGACCCTGGGCCTGGCTCACAAAACCACTTTTTCCGCCTAGGCAACCAGGCCTGTGATGGGAGGGGCTGCCATCAAGGTATCTGACATGGTCTAGAGACATTTTCTATATGGTCTTGGGGATTAACATTAGGCTTCTTGCTACTTATGCAAATTCCTGCAGCCAGCTAGAGTTTCTCCACAGAAAATGTGTTTTTGCTTTTGTTTTTGTTTTCTATCACATTGTCAGCCTGCAAATTTTCCAAACTTTTATCCCCTGTTTCCCTTTTAAAACTGAATGTTTTTAACAGCACCCAAGTTACCTCTTGAATGCTTTGCTGCTCAGAGGTTTTTTCTGCCAAATACCCTAAATCATCTCTCTGAAGTTCAAAGTTGCATAGATCTCCAGAGCAGGAGCAAAATGCCACCAGTCTCTTTTCTAAAACATAACAAGAGTCACCTTTGTTCAAGTTCCCAACAAGTTCCTCATCTCCATCTGAGACCATCTCAGCCTGGACTTTGTTCATATCTCTATCAGTATTCTCATGAAAGCCATTCAACAAGTCTCTAGGAAGTTACAAACTTTTCCACATGTTCCTGTCTTCTGAGCTCTCCAAACTGTTCCAATCTCTATCTGTTACCCAGTTCCAAAGTCACTTCCACATTTTTGGGTATCTTTTCAGCAACATCCAACTCCCAGCACCAATTTACTGTATTAGTCCGTTTTCATGCTGCTGATAAAGACATAGCTGAGACTGGGAAGAAAAAGAGGTTTAATTGGACTTGCAGTTCCACATGGCTGGGGAAGGCCTCAGAATCATGGCGGGAGGTGAAAGGCACTTCTTACATGGTGGCGGCAAGAGAAAATGAGGAAGAAGCAAAAACAGAAACCCCCAATAAACCCATCAGATCTCAGGAGACTTATTCACTGTCACGAGAACAACATGGGAAAGACTGGCCTCCATGATTCAATTATGTCCCCCTGGGTTCCTCCCAGAACACGTGGGAATTATGGGAGACAAAATTCAAGTTGAGATTTCAGTGGGGACACAGCCAAACCATATGACCATAGATAGTTCAGTATGCGTGGAACACATAGGTATAAGGCAGGCAATGATAATTGATGAGCTGACCAAGTATACAGAAGATATATCCTAAAGGAGTTTGCATGCCTGTTAAAGAGTTTAAATTTTATCTTCAGGAAAATTGGAAACATCAAATTGTAAGCAGAGGTGTGTTGTATTAGATTTAAGTTTTAGAAAGATCATTCTGACTAAAGAACTACTAATAATTGGTGGGGAAATGGTAGTGAAATATGCTATGACAAAGCATTGACATTCTCTAAAAAGATCTCATACACATAAGTAAAAAGATAAACATTGCAAGAGGAGAAAAAAAAAGAAGGAGCCAACGAAAAAGTACTCATTGTTACATAAAAATCAGGAAAAAGCAAATTAAAAATGAGATACTATTTTTCACACATAAGATAAAAAGCCTTTAATGTCAAATATGATGAGGTTTAAGGGAAGTAATTTCTTGCAGAGTTATGAGAGTGCAAATTGGTGGAGTCACTTTGGAAGGCAATTTGGCAGTATCTATTAAAACAGAAAATGTGCACACCTTATGATTCAGCAGATCCTCTTCTAGATATCTTCATCACAAGTACTTATATGTGTGTACAAGAAGGTTGGCATAGCATATTCAGAACAGCATCGTGTGGAACAATAATAACTTAGAAACAATTGTAAAAAGACGATATAAGGTACAAAATGGGAGTTTTTCCTTTTTTGTAGAACTAACGATAATATACAGCTAGGAACAAAGGCATTAAGGGCCTCACATTCTTTAAGTACAGAAAATTGTCCCATATGGGGGACAACCCTTTTCCCTGGAGCCTGCCCACAGGCGACATTTCAGTAGAACTAACACATGACCACCACCCTCCTCCATTCCTACCCCAGGGAGTAGAACTGGGAGGAAGATAAAAGTTTCTGGGGGAGGTTCTTCCAATTCCCACAGCCAGGAAAGGAAGGGCCAGGAGAACCCCTGTGATATGGTTTGCCTGTGTCCCCACCCAAATCTCAACTTGAACTGTAGTTCCTATAATCCCCACGTGTCATGGAAGAGACAGCGCAAAACTGGAAACAACCTGCATACATAACAATAATAGAATGTTTAAACACATGTAAAAACCACCACGTGATAGACTAGAAAAATAAAAATGTCCTTTATAAAATGGTGTTTTCAAAACACATTGAATTTCCCAGGGGAAATTCTTCTGATAGAGTGTTGTGAGAAAGAGGAATGAAAGACAATTAGAGATGAATTAACAGATTGTCAATTCATCTGTCAATACCAGTGGGAGGTAACTGAATCACAGGCGCTGTTACCTCCTCTTGTGATAGTGAGTGAGTGCTCATGAGATCTGATGGTTTCATAAGGGGAGTTTCACTCTCTTTCACTCTGCACTTCTCTCTTGCCTGCCATCATGTAAGACGTCACCTTCCACCATGATTGTGAGGACTCCCCAGCCATGTGGAACTGTGTGAGTCAATTAAACCACTTCCCTTCATAAATTACTCAGTCTTGGGTATGTCTTTATTAGCAGCATGAGAACAGACTAATACACCCTAGGAATAGTTCAGAGATATCTAATCGAGAAAAAAAGACTGACATTTTATCTCTGCCTAGATTTTTGCTGAGTCACCAGAGATACCATGCTACAGGTCCAAGGGAACAAACATAAAGGAGAGGTGGCTTAGAGGGGCAGCCACGGAGGTTTGGGACACTGACAGTGCCCTCCAGTTCCAAGTTCCCATAGGTATAAAAAATTGATCCTGCTTTGGGTCCCTGACCCAGAGTCAGGAGCCACAGAACATGTGGATACTGGGCTCTCGTGCTGGGTACTGCCACAGTGGGAGACCAGAAGGCTGCTGTTCTGGAGGAACACCGTGAGGTGTCAGTCTATGGGACGCTGGCCACCACTCTTAGGCAGTGAAATCAGTGAGCTCGGAGAGTGCTCATCACCAACCCAGGAGAGGATCTCCAGGTTGGGCTCTTAAAGAGATGATATGTTTTTAGCCCTTTCTCTCTTCTTGGCCAACCCCAGGAGGGAGAAGAAGGGAAAGGAAAAGTGGAAACAAAGTTGGGGATGAGGAGTCAGAAGCAGTCTATTCTGCTTCCCCATCTAAATCCTTACAAACCGAAGTGTATTTGGGTGCAGGGATTGGGAGAGAAAGGGAATATTGCTTTGAATCAAATATGAGATAACAGTGATAAAATAAATGTACATTACTGAATCTTAAAGAACTAAAGTGGTACTGGTTTAATAACAGAAAGTGACTTTCCTGACTCAAATAAGCTCTCATTAAGGGATCCCACTACTCAGCAGGAGGCCATGGGAGAGAGTTTGACAGAGCACTGTTGTTCGTCATTGGGAAAAATAAAATTTTCTCATATACCCTTAGAGAACTGAAACTCCTTTTAAAATAATTATACAAACTCAATGTACTCAGTGTCCAACAATAAGAGAAAGGATAAACAAATCTGTGTGTACAGACACTATGAATCCAGTTAGGAATGAAGGGGCTCAATATTATCAATATGGAATTTCAAAACATGTTGACTGAAGAAGTAAAGATTTGAAGAACCATGCAGACATAAGACTACATCATATACTTTTTGTAGATAAATTTGTATCCATATGTGGGCATGTATGCATAATTTTTAGAAGTTTCCTTCTCAAACTCATGTTAGTTTTTAATATTTGCCGAAGAGGTATAAATAAAAATGGAAGGATCAAATTTGGGACACTCTAGCTTGATGTACAATGTTCCTTTTTATTAAAAAGGGACAATGTCTTCCTATATTACTTGTATAAAGAACCAGTTTACAAACATTTAAAAGACTGAGAGCAATTTTGCCAAAATAAACAGTGAGTAATTCTATGTGATAAGTATTTCAGTGACTGTCATTTTCTTCTTTGTATTTTTTAATATTTTTAAACAACTGTACCCTCCAAGAAAGGAATAAAGGAAGATAAAGAAATAGTAAATTAATTCACCAAAAAACAAAAAAGTCAATGTGAAAAATGTTAATCAACCTTATTAGACTTACATAAATTCTAATTAAATAACAATGAGATATTATTTCCCAATATGTTGATTTTTTAAATTATAATAATCAAGGTGATCATATACGGCAAGTAGGACTATATATTAGCATGTTCCTCTGGGCAGCAATTTGGCAAGAAGTATAATGAGCCTTTCAAAGACTTTATGACAATGTATGCATAAAACATTTCTAAAAGATTATATAGCAAAACATTAACTGCATTAATCTTTAAGTCTAAGAATTATGGATATTTGCTTGTCCATATTAATATGCTTTTCTATAATAAGCAGTGTTATTCATGTCATATATATACATATGTACAGTCACATATTTAAATATTATACTCTTTTACTTAGTAATTCTACACGTAGGAATCTATTGTAAGGAAATAATAGGAGATTTGTTAAAGATTTAGTACCAAAATATCCATGGAAACATTATTCATAACAGCTCAAAACTGGAAACAACCTGCATACATAACAATAATAGAATGTTTAAATACATGTAAAAGCAACCACATGATAGAATAGAAAAATAAAAATGTCCTTTATAAAATGGTGTTTTCAAAACACATTGAATTTCATAGGGGAAATTCTTCTGATAGAGTGTTGTGAGAAAGAGGAATGAAAGACAATTAGAGATGAATTAACAGATTGTCAAGGGGTCTAACCAAGTTTAAAATCCATGCATTTGTAAAGGCACCAATCAGGCTGGCACAAGGATTTTTCTCTGATAGTGTTTAATACCCCAGACACAGAAGAACAGAAAACGGGACATCCACTGGAAAGCTAAACCGGTGCCAAATGTAATGAACCCTGTCTTTTCCAGGGCTTTGAGTTGTTGTTTTTAACTACTCTGCCAAAAGCAGCCTCATTCTCAAAAGACCAGTCACCAGTAGGTTCTGAAATCCCACTGCCTTGAAAGCACCTCCACCCACCAAACTTGCCGTCCTGCTGTCACATGTAGAAATGACAAGGCTTTGGTGTCTGCAGCAGGCCAATACCTTTGTTTGTGGGTATCTGGAAGAACTTTGAGATCTCTCTGACTGAACTCCCCAGTGTCTGCGAGGCAGAGTATTTGCAGGATTATTATTATTATTGTATTTTCTCAAGCAAGATCCAAAACTAAATCTTTTACCTTCTCTGCCATGCCATTGTTCAAGCCGAAACGTTGAAGTCCCTCCCATTTTATTGTCTTTGTTGTTCTAGTTGTTGTTTTGATAGCCCTGTGTCTGGACTTACCTCCATACTAAATAGCTATGTGAGACAAATATTTTAGATTAAACTGAGGACTTTCTGGCAACATGACTGAATTCCATTCATCCAAGGGGGTATGCAAACTATAAACTTTGGACTCAAACTTCCTTCTTTCCTTTGAAGATACTGTGGGGTAGTCACAATCGTCAAACAGAATTCAAGCCAGACACAAATGAAGATCTTCAGGTGAATCTTATTTTTTTTAATTGTACTTTAAGTTCTGGGGTACATGTGCACAACATGCAGGTTTGTTACATATGTATACATGTGCCATGTTGGTTTGCTACACCCATTAACTTGTCATTTATATTAGGCATTTCTCCTAACGCTATCCCTTCCCCATCCCCCCAACCCCACGCCAGGCCCCAGTGTGTGACATTCCCCACCCTCTGTCCAAGTGTTCTCATTGTTCAATTCCCACCTAAGAGTGGGAACATGCGGTGTTTAGTTTTCTGTCCTTGTGATAGTTTGTTCAGAATGATGGTTTCCAGCTGCATCCATGTCCCTGTAAAGGACATGAACTCATGGTTTTTTATGGCTTCATAGTATTCCATGGTGTATATGTGCCACATTTTCTTAATCCAGTCTATCACTGATGGACATTTGGGTTGGTTCCAAGTCTTTGCTGTTGTGAATAGTGCCACAGCAAACATACGTGTGCATATGTCTTTATAGTACCATGATATGTAATCCTTTGGGTATATACCCAGTAATGGGATCACTGGGTCAAATGGTATTTCTAGTTCTAGATCCTTGAGGAATTGCCACACTGTCTTCCATAATGGTTGAACTATTTACACCAACAGTGTAAAAGCATTCCTGTTTCCCCACATCCTCTCCAGAATCTGTTGTTTCCTGACTTTTTAATGATCACCATTCTAACTGGTATGAGATGTATCTTACTGTGGTTTTGAGTTGCATTTCTCTGACCATTGATGATGAGCATATTTTCATGTGTCTGTTGGCTGCGTAAATGTCTTCTTTTGAGAAGTGTCTGTTCATATCCTTTCCCCACTTTTTGATGGGGTTGATTTTTTCTTGTAAATTTGTTTAAGTTCTTTGTACATTCTGGATATTAGCCCTTTGTCAGATGGGCAGATTGCAAAACTTTTCTCCCATTCTGTAGGTTGCCTATTCACTCTGATGGTAGTTTCTTTGGCTGTGAAGAAGCTCTTTAGTTTAATTAGATCCCATTGGTCTATTTTGGCTTTTGTTGCCATTGCTTTTGGTGTTTTAGTCATGAAGTCCTTGCCCATGCCTATGTCCTGAATGGTATTGCCTAGGTTTTCTTCTAGGGTTTTTATGGTTTTAGGTCTAACATTTAAGTCTTTAATCTATCTTGAATTAATTTTTGTATAAAGTATAAGGAAGGGATCCAGTTTCAGCTTTCTACATATGGCTAGCCAGTTTTCCCAGCACAATTTGTTAAATAGGGATTCCTTTCCCCATTTCTTGTTTTTGTCAGATTTGTCAAAGATCAGATGGCTGTACATGTGTGGTATTATTTCTGAGGGCTCTGTTCTGTTCCATTGGTCTATCTCTCTGTTTTGGTACCAGTACCATGCTGTTTTGGTTACTGTAGACTTACAGTATAGTTTGAAGTTAGGTAGCATGATGCCTCCAGCTTTGTTCTTTTTGCTTGGGATTGTCTTGGCAATGCGAGCTCTTTTTCAGCTCCATATGAACTTTAAAGTAATTTTTTCCAATTCTGTGAAGAAAGTCATCAGTGGCTTGATGGGGTTGGCATTGAATCTGTAAATTACCTTGGGCAGTATGGCCATTTTCACAATATTGATTCTTCCTATCCGTGAGCATGGAATGTTCTTCCATTTGTTTGTGTCCTCTTTTATTTCGTTGAGCAGTGGTTTGTAGTTCTCCTCGAAGAGGTCATTCACATCCCTTGTAATTGGATTCCTAGGTATTTTATTCTCTTTGAAGCAATTGTGAATGGGAGTTCACTCATGCTTTGGCTCTCTGTTTTTGTCTGTTACTGGTGTATAAGAATGCTTGTGATTCCATTAACAGTGTGTAAGTGCTCCCATTTCCCACAACCTCACCAGCATTGGTTATTTCTTGATTTTTCAGTAGCTACCCTGATTGATGGTATCTCATAGTGGTTTTGATTTCCACTTCTCTAATAATCAGTAATATTGAGCTTTTTTTCATGTTTCTTGGCCACATGAATGCCTTCTCTGGAAAAGTGTCTGTTCACGTCTTATGCCCAACTTTTAATGGAGTTGTTTGGTGTTTTTTTTTTTTTTTTTTGGTAAGTTTAAGTTCTTTATAGATGTTGGATATTAGGCTTTCATCAGGTGCATAGTTTGCAAATATTTTCTCCTATTCTATAGGTTGTCTGTTTACTCTGTTGATAGTTTCTTTTGCTGTACAGAAGTTCTTTAGTTTAATTAAATCCCACTTGTTAGTTTTTGTTTTTGTTGCGATTGCTTTCAGCTTCTTCATCATGAAGTTTTTTCCTGTTCTTATATCCAGAATGGTATTGCCTGGGTCATCTTCCAGGGTTTTTATAGTTTGGGGTTTTACATTGAAGTCTTAATCCATATTGACTTGATTTTTGTATTGGTGTAAGGAAGGGGTTCAGTTTCAATTTTTTTCATATGGCTAACCAGTTATCCCTGCACCATTTATTGAATAGGGAGTCCTTTTCCCATTGCTTGTTTTTGTCATCTTTGTCAAAGATCAGATGGTTGTAGGTATATGACCTTATTTTGGACTGTCTATTCTATTTCATTGGTCTATGTATCTGTTTTTGTACCAGTACCATGCTGTTTTGGTTACTGTAGCCCTGTAGTATAGTTTGAAGTCAGGTAATGTGATGCCTTCGGCTTTGTTCTTTTAGGATTGCCTTGCTTATTTGGGTTCTTTTTTGGTTCTATGTTAATTTTAAAATAGTTCTAGTTCTGTGAAGAATGTCACTGGTAGTTTGATAGGCATAGTATTGAATCTGCAAGTTGCTTTGGGCAATATGGCCGTTTTAATGATATTGAATCTACCTATCCATAAGCATGGAATGTTTTTCATGTTTCTGTAATCTATTTCTGTAATTTGTTTCTGTAATCTCTTATTTCCTTGAACAGTGTTTTGTAATTCTCATTATAGTGATTTTTCACCTCCTTGATTAGCTTTATTTCTAGGTATTTTATTCTTTTTATGGCAATTGTGAATGAGATTGTGTTCCTGATTTGGCTCTCAGGTTGGCTGTTGTTGGCGTATAAAAGTGATAATAATTTTAGTACATCAGTTTTTTGTCCTGAAACTTTACTGAAGTTCTTTATCAGCTGAAAGAGCTTTTGGTCCAAGACTATGAGGTTTTCTAAATATTGAAGCATGTTGTCTACAAACAGGGATAGTTTGACTTCCTCTTTTCTTATTGGGATGCCTTTTCTTTCTTTCTCTTGCTTGATTGCTCTGGCCAGGACTTCCAATATTATGTTGAATAGAAGTAGTGAGAGAGGGCATACTTGTCTTGTGCCAGTTTTTAAGGGGAATGCTTCCAGCTTTTGTCCATTCGGTATGGTGTTGGCTGTAAGTTTGTCATTGATGGCTCTTACTATTGTGAGGTGTGTTCTTTCAATACCTAGTTTATTGAGAGTTTTTAACATGAAGCGATGTTGAATTTTATCAAAAGCCTTTTCTGAATCTATTGAGGCAATCACTGTTTTTTTGTCTTCTGTTTATGTGATGAATCACATTTCAAAGCACATATTCTCATATTTTTTAATAGTTTCCAGTTTTATATTTAGGTCTTTAATCCATCGTGAGTTAGTACTTGTATATGGTGAGTGATAGGGATCCAGTTTTATTCTTCTGCATGTGACTATCCAATTTCCCTAGCACTATTTATAGGGTGTCCGTTCCCCCAGTATATGTTTTTGTCTTTGTCAACTTCGTTGAAGGTCAGTTGACTTTAGGTATGTGGCTTTATTTCCAGGTTCTCTATTCTGTTCCATTCATTTGTGTGTGTATTTTTACACCAGTACTATGCTGTTTAGGTTACTATAGCCTTGTAAAATTTGAAGTCAAGTAATATAATTTTTTAAAAAATTAAAACAATAAAAGCACATATTATGTTCAAGTCTCACTCTTTAGTATACTGATTCAAAATTCTGTGAGGCAAATATTTGTTTTAGTACAGTCATGTTAATAAAGGCTAATCTAGTTACCTTGCCATATTTCTCCTTCAGAAGAAGATTTATAGCCATATTCTAGGAGATATTCTACTTTCAGAGCTGGCCCTAACACTTCGATGTTGGACTGGGGCTCCTAGCTGGGTCCTAGTTTTAGGTGAGCCTATTTAAGGTCTTCTAAGCTTTGGTTTACCTCTCCTACTTCAGAGTTTACACTGCAAATTTGCAGAATCCTTCAAGTGCTGCCACCTCCTTAATGATCACTTCATATTCCATAAGCTCCTCAACATCTTCCCACTGCGGAATAACTGTGGTTTCTGCTCCTACCAAGCCCCCACATAACTAAACCTAATGATCAAGAGCACCCATAGCTCTCGGGAGTTCAGGCCCATCCTGACTCTGTACTTTTGGATACCAAAATTCCAAAACCACTATGAACAGCATGCACGTGGCTCTGCTTACAAAGAAGATTCGAACGCACGCCATTAATTTACACATTCAGTTTTCTGAATATCCATGACTTATTCCCCACTTCTTTCTGTTGATTTCCCAAATTGCCACGCAGCCTGAACTGTCATGTCCATATGAGTCACTTTAGCCGAATACATGTTCCAGTATTACTGAACTCACATCTTTATCCTTGTTGTTGCCATTTTAAGATAATGAGTAATTTGAACACGTTTATAGGATAAAGGGAAGAAGTTAGTGGAGGACAAGAGAATGAAGAATCAGAAAATATGGGAAATACTGATGAAACTGGGTTCCTCTTTGTGTGATGGAATTAAACCTGGAGCAAAAGTAGAATTGATGTCACGCAGTGTTGGGAATAAAATGTGCTTAGGGAAAGACTGTTGAGCATTGAATTCTGAATCTGCCAATTATGTTCTTGGCTATTCACTCGATACCAACTCTCTTCATTACACCTCAAGGAAAATTAATGGACAAGAAAAATAAAGGGACCTGGCTTCATTATCATTCCCTCTATTTTCTGATTTTGTATCCTCTCTTCCTCTACTAGTTCCTTCATGATAGTCTAAAATCATGTTCGAGTTATTTATTATCTAACTTGACAACTAGAATCACAGCAAGGGCAAAGAAGTAACTTGGGCAAAACACAGGTAAATGCTGTCATTTGATTACTATGAGGCTTTGAGTCGAAAGCTCAGCACAGTAGCCTGTTTGGCTGGACTTGTCCTTGTGTAATATTTTTTGCTTGGCTAAAGATGAGCCTGAAACCTTGAAGCCAAACAGATTGAACCCCCTTTGTTTCTGTCTCTATAAACTCATGCCTGAATTCTGAGCCACTCTGTCATAAAATTCTGATGAAAGGAAAAAGTGGTCCAAGCAGAACCTGTAGCCAGGGAGAAGAGACAAGCAAAAGAATATAAGAGAGTTTACAAATGCCTAGAGCAGCGATGACATAGGCTTTATGCCACACAACTTTGTAATAGAAGGGGCAGCTTGCAAAGCTTCAGGGCTCCAGGCTTTGTGGGGAAAATCCGGAGGGAACAAAGAAGAGCACAAGAGAAAGAGAGAAGGATGTCAGAATCTTTATCCAAGGATTTCTGCCAGAGAAGGAAAGACACAAGAGAAACAAAAACCTAAAGCTAAGTTTTCTTTAGAAAGCTCTTGGGCAAAAAAAGATACAGATTTATTTACATTCTTCCCAAGACTCTATCCTTTGAAAAAGTATAGTCCAATGAGGTTCTTGGAACTGACAATTTAAGGCATTTTTTTTTCTCCTCCAGAGGAGTTGTTGTAAACTGCTACTTGTCTGAGAAGTAGATGTTAACCTTTTCCTCAGACATAATAGGAAAAGAAATAAGTTTAGGTGAGACTGTCGGTAAAAGTTGAAGCCAATAGTATAGTTCTTAGAATGAGTCTGGAAACATGTCTTACTCTAAAGGCCATATTACAAGAAAAGTACAAGTGTCTCCAAATTACTTTTTTTGAGGGTTAAGGGATTTATTTTTTTAAATTACAAATAATTGCACTTGATGAAAACCAAAGCCATCAACTACAGAGACTATGCTTTAACTCTGACTTAGGTTCCTGCTATACAGAGAAGAACCTATCAGGAAATGGGGTGTCAGGTGCAAGTGAAAAAGCAGCCATCATTAAAGTCCCAGGTCTAGGGCAGGATGGGAATTGGGCTCGGAGCAGACTTAGCCAGAACTACCCCTACATCCACACTGAAGACCCTTGATGACCATTCCCACATGCAGCTTCAAGCCCAGCAAATGAAGTGAGTTCCAGAGTTGGCATCCTGTAACTTTACTATTTGCTTATATATCATAGGCAGCACAGGTCTGCATAACCTTCTCTGTTCCATTTGGTAATCAGAATTTCATCTGCATAGCCTTCTTTTAATGTGGAATTTACATAGCTATTGACCTGTGACTTTGTGTTTTCAAAAGAGGTTGTATATGTTGCAAGTTTTCTAAAGATCAGTTTCTGAAGATGGGCCAGAGGTTTGCACGTTACTCTTTCCTTTATAAGGTTCAGTTTTAGCTTCTTTCATCTTCTAACACCTCCAGTGTCAGCTCAAGGAACTCTTAGCCATCTAGAACTTCCCAGCTTCCTTTTACTTTGAGCATTTTTTTCTCACAAGATGATTTGCACAGATGCTGTGTCATTCAGAAGGTCATAATGTCTCTCTGGTCATTATTCTCCTCATTAGATGTCTATCACCTTCATCTACCATTTCATAATCAAAACATATATTTTTTTAAATTAATTAAAGCACATTCAAGGTTAGCCTTATAATAATCGCCATGTCACCAATTAATAGCTTTCTGGAGTAGAAAAGCAAATAGTAAAGTTACTGTTCTGTTCATAAAAGAGGTTTCCTTCTTATAAAATCAGGAAAGCTGGGACTTTCCCGAGTCTCAAGCCCAGCCCAAGGGAGTGGTTTCTGTATAACATGATCATTATTCGTGTAGCTTCTTATAAAAAAGAATTGATCTGACACAACTGTCAGAAATTTATAAATGAGAACTAGAGAAATAAAGTGATTTACCACATGTCAAGGAGTAAATTAAAGGTAGAAAGGGGATTAGATTCTCAGGAACTCCAGTTGAAGCAATTTCCACTATAAAGCTGTACTATGTAAAAAGTTAACCAAAACATGGAAATGATATAAAGTAGCAAAGTGAAGAGCAAGATTTGGCTTGCCAAAGCTTGGTTAGAATGGAGAGTTAGAACTTCAAATTTCTCCAGGTCTCCTACCCAAACCCCATAATGACAACTTGTCCCTGTAAACTAAATTGTCTAATACATTTTGGATTCTCAGAATTAGAGAACACTTAATATGTATTCTGAGTAATGAGAAAGAGCTTGTAATTTTTGCTTTGACCTGTCATTCATTTTAATTTGACTAAGCCACTCTTAACACATAATTCAGATAATGCTGAAATGTCAGTACATTTCCCTATTCAGACAGCTCCTTAATGTGCTGTTCATTCATTCTCTACATTACCATAAGAATAGCCATTCAATTTACCAAAGGAACAACGAGTGGAAGCTCCAGTCTTCCTATAAGTGAGAAAATCATTAGCTTTTCCCACCAAGTAATTATTGCCAATATCTCTAGTGAGTAGCAAATTCCCCTTCACAAAGCTATTATTAGTGTCCTTCTGAGGTCAGAGGCATGAAGATTGAGGAGTAGGAATGACATATTTCAATGTAACCTTTAAAAGTCCCCTTTGAAAGATTTTGTGTAAAAGAAAAATCTCCAAAGACCTGAACTATTGCAACTCAGTAAACAGTCACCAGTCATTCCCTTTGAAGGCTCCCCTTAGGGGCAATTTAATGAGTGAGAAGAAGAGCATTTGTCAGGATTTCCTACTTGATCTTTTGATCTCCTCATAAGCAGGTTCATAGCAGATTTGTCTCCAAAACACAGGGTAAAGGAAAAGCCCTGTTACTGGTTATTGCTGTCATAAAATTAAGCAACATTAATAACTGCAGCTTATCCTATATGTTTATGAAAAAAATTAGACAAAGTGTCTCATTTGTTATTGACAACAACCCTGAGAACAAAGCTGGTGCTATTACTACCATTTATAAATGAAGACTCAGGCAGATAGACTGGGACAGAAAGTAGGTTACATACTGATTATGCATCAAATTCTGTTTGCAGCAATTTCTGGTACTGATGAGCCTTCTCCAAACGTAGAATGATATTTCACTATGATAATTATAGCCTACAGCTGGAGGTCACTAATTTTTGCTCATTTATCTTACAAAATAATTTTGAAAACTATGTAACCTATCATACAGTTTCATATTATGACCAAAAATTTCTATCATAATATCAAATAACTATAAATTACATAATTCCTAGCATATTGTAAACATACATTTTTAAATAAGAGTTTCTTTGTGTTTTTAATATAGCCAAAGAAATTTAAATAACTGATTCTGACACATGTCTTTATCCGTTTATATATTAAGTGAAATAGGTCTTCTGTAACATTTAGAAAATTGCATCATTTCATTTCCTTTTGAATATATATACTTCTTTCACTTTCTAAATGAATTTTGCCCTTTTGTAGTATATTTTTCTATACAAAATATTGTTATATTGTCTTTTGATCATACATTTTGTAATGAAAACATATAGCTGCACACTATACTTTTTGAATTTTCTATAATCATAGAAATCATGTTAAATCCATGCCTTTGGATTAAAACATTAACATGTATTAGTAAAAAATTGATTTCCTAAACAAAAATATTATTAACATTAATAAAGAATTTTTAATATAAATAGTAAAATTTTATTTAAAATTCATTCCAGTGAGGTGGAAGGGGGTTATGGTAGACAGTATAAGAACCCATTCACAAATGTTCATGTTCTAATCCCCATAATCTGTAATTATGTTACTTTACATGGTAAAGGGACTTTTCAGATGCAATTAA
The DNA here is from genome assembly GCF_037993035.2 of Macaca fascicularis. Classification (NCBI taxonomy): domain Eukaryota; kingdom Metazoa; phylum Chordata; class Mammalia; order Primates; family Cercopithecidae; genus Macaca; species Macaca fascicularis. The sequence goes on from NC_088390.1 coordinate 54,248,958, forward strand.
ATTAAAGATCTTGAGATGGAGTGATGATCCTGGATTATCTGGGAGGATCCAACATAATCACAAGAGCGCTTATAAAAGGAGACAAAAGGGTCAGAGGCAGAAAGAAAAGCTGTGATGACACAGCAGGTATTGGAATGATGCACTTTGAAGAACTGAGATGAGCCAAGGAATGCGGTGACCTCTGGGAGCTGGAAAAGGCAAGGAAAGGGATTCACATCTGGGGCATTCAGAAGGAACACAGCCTTGCAGATAACTGGATTTTAGCCTTGTAAGACCCATTTAGATACCTAACCTGCAGAACTGTAAGATGTTGAGTTTCTGCTGTTTTAAGCAAAGAAGCTTGCAGTAATTTGTTACGGCAGCTGTAAGAAACTAATACAGACAATTACATAGAAGTATGTCTGTTTATCTTTGGATGATTATTATTTATTACTAGAATAAGACAGGATTGAGCATTCATTTTATGCCTACTTTTCAATTTATATACATAAATTATACATATATACTCAATTTATATGAAGTATACATACACACACATATATGGAAAGTTGGCATAAAATGGATATACATATATGCCAGAATAAGTCCATTCCTAAAGGTAGACATTTCATTAGAGCAGTGATAGTCATTCCTTTGAACCTCTTCTGAGTTATACAACAAAAATTACAAACTGATATAAGATCAAAAGGTGTCTTTAATGATCTATCAGTTAACATTTTAATTGTGTCACACTGTGGTCAGGGTTAGGGGGAGACAAGCAAGGAGGCAGTCTTTGTCGGGGTCGTGCAAGAGCAGGGTGTGCACTTGCATGGCTCTGAAACCAAATGCCTTCTTAAGATTTTCTCTCAAAGTGTCTCATTTACCTCACCTTGGTCATGAAGTTGGGTCCTACTTGAATTTTATAAAAAACAGAGAACCACAACACAATACAACAACAATACACATCTGAGATGTGTATCAAAAAAATGTACCAAGACTAATACTATTATGTTTTTTTTCTGGCAACTTTTAATTTAAAGACATCTGGCTTAATTTGATAGACCTAGATTATTGGGAAAAAATAAAATAATGTTAATTTTAATGCTTTTTAAAAAATGACATTTTGGATTAAGAGCTTTTATCTTTTCTTGTGCTTGAAATATGTTTTTGAAAATGTTGGAGCTGAACATTTGGTTCACGGGAAATGCCTGCATATAAATTAATTAGCAAAAACAATTAGGCAAATAAGACATATTTTATGTCAGAAAGAATGTCATATATCTACTTTTAACTTTTTAATTACTCAATTTTTAATTTAGATAAACATATCAATATATATTCCTATGATGACTATTTTACTTCTTGATCCTAAATTAGTCTGGGACAGCAGGCATTGGGGGATCAAGTAGCTAAGATATTTAGTCAGTATAAGGGCAATGACAATTATAAGAATTTAGGAGGAAGATATCTTATTTTTATAGCACTGGAGAATAGGAGAACACAGCTGGAGAACTTAGATTCTAGCAGTCAATTGCAATTTAAGGCATGCTTTCAAAGCTGGAGTTTCTATGTCAGATTTAAAGAAGACTCATATCCTGAAACTGCAGAAAATACGTAATTTATGGTGCTTATAGAACCGAGATCTAGAGGCAGCTAAGGAGGGTACTAATCACTATATACAGGGAGAGGGAGAGGGAGAGGGAGGGGGAGGGGGAGGGGGAGGGGGAGGGAGAGGGAGAGGGAGAGGGAGAGGGAGAGGGAGAGAGAGAGAGAAATAGGTAGAGGAGAGGGAAACGGAAAGGGAGAGAGAGAGAGAGAGGGAGAGGGAAAGGGAGAGGGAGAGAGGGGGAGAGAGACAGAGAGGGGGAGAGAGAGAGAGAGAAATAGGGAGAGGGAGAGGGAAACGGAGAGGGAGAGGGAGAGGAAGCAAAAGACTTAGATCAGCTGTGACAATCAAAAAAATGTACGGTTTCTTGTTTTTAGGTTGAAGTCAGTTCACGAAGCCAGAACCCACTGATCAAAGTGGAGGATGGCTGCTTTTGAAAAAGACCACAAGTATATGCAATAAATATTCCTTTTCTCATATTCTTCAGTTTCCCAGGTGATTGTGCATTAGAGATGTTTTAAACCATGAGATACTGTGAGATATAATCTCTTATGTTTACAGTGGGACTTACAGGTCAGGTGATTAGGACTGAGACCAGGGTAAGGTGAATGAGATGTCTAGGAAACAAATGTTAAGAAAGCACTCACTCTCGTGTTATGCATGTGCGGGCTTTGTACTTTCACAGCCCTGAGAATAATTTTCTCCTCAGATTTTGTTTCCTAAGTGATTTGCTTGCCTCACCTAATTCTTGGCCCTGCATGTAGCATGGAATTTTGAACCCAATCTCTCATATTATGTCTAATTCCTGTGAACCCACCTTGTGATTATCTTCACGTTTCTTACATGTAAAATTAGGATTGATATACGTAACACCTGGCAGGAACTTATATTGCTTTCTTGACTCGTGGAGTAAGGGCCATCATAAAAGAGTCAAGTGGAAAGCCCTCAACATGCCCTATTTCTCCTGTGCCAAGAAAATAAAGGAAACAGAGCAATTCAGGAAAAACTGAAGATTAGGATCACTAAAATTTAACAAATACAAGATACTTACTATACCCATATTCAATTCATCTCTCTAGTCTCTGAAAAAAAGCAGATGAATTGCAGCAAATGATAGTGAAATTCTATAAACATAACCAAGTGTTGGTTCCAATTTCAGACGCTGTTCAAAACGTGGTCTAGTCTTTACTGTAACAGATTAACACAATTTCTGTTGCATAATTTATAATGACTTTATGAATGATGGTTTTTCTTGTTCTCCATCATCAGGAAGACTCAAAAATTGTTCACCATTATGCAATAAGGACAACAGTACACTTCTACTGCCTTTTACTATCTTGGCCCAAAGCAATGTAATTTTCTTCTCTTTGTCATAAAGTAGTTCTATGGAACCTTAATCATCCTGAAGTTCTTCACAGAATGAGAATTTGACCCAATGAGTAGAGAATGAATGTGGTAAACTTTTTAAGGCTCATACATGGTTCAGAAGATACGGAGAGATTCCCTCTGAGGTCAACACAACTGTTACACTTCACATCTCTCGCAGCACATTATGAGCTTTTTGAAGGAGGAGAGGGGACTTTGGAGACAGCATTCATCATACTTAGAAAACTGCTCCAATCCATGTATTGAATGACCTGAAATCCTTCAAGTTTCAAGTATGGTCAAGAACAAAGGAAATATTTGCAGCAGGTCTAGGATACAGTACAATCTGTCCAAAAGTCATAGAATGCATTAGATTCAGTAGTGCTAGACCAGTTTCTCAACTTCAGTACTGTTCACATTTTGAGCTTGATTATTTTTGTTGTTGTGGAGAAAGAAGTATCCAGTGTATGGTAGGACGTTTAGCAGCATCTCTGGTTTCTACCCACTGGATGCCAGTAGCAATCCCCATTCAAGTTGTGACAACCAGAAACATCTATAGATAGCGACAACTTCCTCCTGGGAGGTAAAATAGCCCCCAGTTGAGAAATACTGTGCTAGAGTGACAGATAAGGATCCTTATCTTGTCAAGCCCCAATAGAAGATATAAAGTACAGATCTCTTGGTTTCTGGAGTAAAATTATGCCCTCCACATCAGAAGATTACTTTTGGTTTGAAAAAATAACCTTGGCATGCTACTTGAATCTTACTGAGACTGAGTATTTGAATATGGAATGCCAAATGAATACATGGCCTCGGAAGCCTATTCTGATGTTAGTGTTATCAGATCCATTTTATCAGATAATATTTGTGGGCACAGCCAAAATTCATTAAGTGAGAGAAGTCATACATTTGGGATCAGGCTTGAGTATATATTGATGATATAATTAAATTACAGAAATAGGCGGTCTATGGCATCTACCTCGGATGCACTGGTACTTCTTGCTTAAAGCAAACTGATTGCACCATAGAATGGGGATTCCCTATGGCCAACTGATGGATACTGACTTGGGCATCATTCAAAAATGTACTGCAGTAATGCTTATCAATTGCTGGGAATTGACACCTTCTACATTACAACCCCATTTAGTGAGGATTGTAGCATTGGGAAATCCTTCTTGTAATCATGGGTATGAGTAACACAGTTGACCACCCACTTCATTTGGAGGGAGCTTGGTCTGAGGTTAGAGTGTGCAATGACTTTTGGGACAAGGCAGCTAGCCTACTGGTGTTCCAGGAGTAATAATACTGAAAAATGAAGGATGAGAAAGCCTTTAGAAGTATGTGAGTGAGAATTTTGGAGTAGGCACACAGCATGCAAAATTTTGTGTTTCGTATTAATCACCTAAATGAACTTAGGACTTTCTCAACAGCCAGGCTGACATGATGACATGTCCCATGGGTATCAGCCAATCTTTCATCTTAACCACCTTTAGGACTGACATAATGGCCTTATGAGCAGACTTAACATGAGGATGAATGGTATGAACAGGACCAAGAGCATCACCTCTTTTTCAACAATGTCACAGCTGCTGTTCAAACCCCAACTGCTTACAGTACAGAATGACATTGTGCACTCGATATGGCATCATCCCTTGAAAACAATGCCGGTTGCTTTTTTAAGTCTGTTCTCACATGGCAATAAAGAACTACCTGAGACTGGGTAATTTATGAAGAAAAGAGGTTTAATTGACTCGTGGTTCTGCAGGCTGTAGCACAGCTGCTTCTGTTTCTGGGGAGAACCTCGGGAAGCTTCCAATCATGGCAGAAGGCAAAGCAGGGAGCAAGCATCTCCCATGGCAGGAGCAGGAGCAAGAGAGTGTCAGATTTACCTAGGGCACACAAGATTGGCCTAACCAGGTATGCCATTTGCATAGCATCCAAAGAAGTTGGCCACCCCACCCTAACATTTGATTATGAAGATGGGTTCTCTACCTGGCCAGTGCCATGTTGCCTGGTTCTTTACCGTACATGTGGTGACAAATAAAAGGAAAGATGGAGCCTCCATGTTGAACATACCTGGCTTCCAGGTAGCCCTTCTCAGATTACAGATTAACTTCATTGTATACTCCCTGAGCAAATGCCATGACCTTTTAAAAAATATGCCTCTGATGCTCTTTAAAATATCTCTGCTTTTATTAATATATTGTAATATTTTACTTGTTGAATGTGCCTTATGATTCAATGTATCTTAAAAAATACATTGATATTTTCACACACCAACTTTTCTTATGAAGTCAGCCTAATCCTGATAACAAAAGATAAGGAAGTTAAATGAAAAGTATAGACTCCTTCTCTAATGAAATTATGTGCCAAACTTTTGAAAGAAGGAAGAGAAAAGGAAAGAAGATAGAAAGGAGGAAGAAGAGAAAAATCAAATACAGTGATATCATAACATGGGAGAGGTAATATCCTATGACTAAGTTAACTTTATTGCTTTTAAAGATTCAAAATCAGGTAAGTCACCATATGAACAACCAAAGAAGAAAAACATATAATCTCAATAGACACGAAAAAATCATTTTATAAAACCAACAGTCATTCATGATGCAATCTCTAAAACTGAGAATAGAAGCATGTTATTAACAAAATATAAAAATCTAGCAAACTTCATTCTGAATAGTGAAATAAAGATCACTTTCCTTCTGAACTTGTGAGGAGATAAAATGCTTGTTTACAGTCACTTCTAGTAAATATTATTTAAAAGGACTTGATGAAATAAAACTGCCCTATTCATAGATGATATTATCATATACATAGAAAATTCAAAAGAATGTACAGAGTAAAACTATTACAAAAAAAAAATGCATTTGTTGAGGTGCTTGGACAAAAGGGCAATATTTTAAAAAATCAACTGTATTTTTAAATACTAGCAACAAAAAATAGAACATGAGTATTTGAAAGATACATATTATTATATGTGTAATAATATCAAAAATCTAGGAATAAATCTGTGAATTATGTGCAAGACTTATGTAGAACACTAAAACTGTGCATGATTAAGAGAAATCAAAGACCTAAGTTAATTGTGATTTGCCAGGCTCTTCAATTATAACTCTTGTAAAGATTTTAATTTTTACTTCATAGATTTATATACTAAATGCAATCCCAGACTCAGTTTTTATGGTGGAAATAAATAAATGGACAATAAGATATATGTAAACATACAAAGGGCTAAAACTGGAGGACTTACTCTATTGGATATTGAATTATTATAATGTTACAGTATTTCAGATAGTACAAAGGCAAACAGATAAATGTAGTGTATTAGTCCATTTTTCACACTTCTGATAAAAACATACCCGAGACTGGGCAGTTTACCAAAAAAAGAGATTTAATTAGACTTACAGTTCCATGTGACTTGGAAACCTCATAATAATGGCAGAAGGCAAGGAAGAGCAAGTCATGTTTTACATGGGTGGCATCAGGCAAATAAAAGAGAACTTGTGCAGGGAGAGTTCCATTTTTGAAACCATCAGATCTCATGAGACTTATTCACTATCATAAGAACAGCATGGGAAAGACCTGACCTCATGATTCAGTTGCTTCCCACCAGGTTCCTCCCACGACACACGGGAATTGTGGGAGTTTCAATACAAGATGAGATTTGGGTCGGGATACAGCCAAAACACACCATGTAGCAAAAGAGAGAGTCCAGAAATAGGCCTATAAAAGTGTACCAATATATGACAAAAATAACAATGCAGCACAGTGGCAATCTGATAGTCTCTTCAACACAGAGATGGGTCAATTGGACATCCATCAAATAAATATTTACCCTCACTCCTCCAGATTGACTGGAGAGAAAAATGAGACAGTTAAAATAATACAGCTTCTAGATAAAATATGCTAGAGCATCTTCATTTCTTACACAGAATACAAAAATAAAGCTTATTTGTAGTGTTTTAAAATTAAGAATTAAATAGTTTAACAATAGTACATGTCAGCAAGGATGTGGTTTAACTGAAACTGGAGTAGGTATGTCAATATTTAGAATGACTCTAAAAAATTGGGTATGTCAGAATGCACTAAAAGCTCAACAAAATTCTAGGTATATATTCAACAGAAATGTATGAATAAACCAAAAGACATGCATAAATATGTTTATCTCAGCACCATTAGTAAAAGCCAAATAATGGAAAGAAAGACAAATATATGTCATCAACAAAGCAAAGAAATTAATTGTATTATATTTATATAATAGAATTTATACTATACAAAATGAGAGTGAACTTTTGCAACAAAAAACAACATAGTTGAAACTCATAAACATAACGTTGAGTTAAATAACCTATATTCTGTTTATATAAATGTCAAAAACAGGCAAAACTAATCTATGGTGTTTGAAGTCACCACTGAGCTTGGATGTCTTCCAGGTTGCCCTAAAGATTTTCAGGGATTTTAAAGTGAACTTTCAATCAATTCTCCTACTACATCATTCTCCAAACCCAAATTTTCTAAGATTGATAAATTTACTCATCTTTCCTTTATAACCTGAAAACTAAAATTTCACTAGAATACATGCGGTCTGGTAAAACATTTTGTGGTATTCTGGTCAGAAGTTCTAGGTTTAATCCTGACCTCACCACTTAATAGCTGAATAATTCTTGTCAATATCTTTGAAATTAAAAAGCCCCAGATCACTCACTTATATGATAGAAATATTAATCTCTGCCTTCTTGTCATTCCACAAATGTGTCAGAATCAGTTTTAGGGCCAGAATAGTCTTTAGAATCCTCTGGCTCAATAGCTTCATTCTACAAACTGGGAACAAGGGGTACAAAGATCTGAGTTCACTTACCCAAATTCACATTACCACAATAGCATAACAAAAATTAGAAGGTAACGGGTGTAACTGGGCTCACCTCCAAGCCACAGTTTGAGTATGGTTCTGCATTACTTGTCTTGCATGCCTTTGAGTCAGCTGTCTATACAGGGCCTCTTTGCCTTGTGGTGATGCTGAACTGTAAAAGTCAAGCCCAACCATTTTCATAGCCCAAAGATATCTAGGTATAGGCCTGAGATAGTGACCCGACCATAGTGCCTAAGTCTGAACAGGACAATGATACCTGTGAATATCAGTGGAATGAAAATACATATAATTAGATTACATTTCCTACTCGAGCCTATTTCTATAAGCTTCAAATTTGACATAGGAGTGTAGGATGTCCTCATGAAATGCAATCAACACTCATTTCCTTTTCCTTGTTGAGAGCTAAGCCAGGTTTTGAAATGGGGAACCAGGTAGTTGTGTTTCATTTATATAAATGTAGTGCTAAAGCCAGGGAATACTGGAAGTTCTGTAGCAGAGAAATTGACCAGCCAAAACAGCTGAACACAAATTTATGTCATCAACTCAAGGGTTCAGGTCAGGGATCATGAATAGATTTTGAATCATACACCTACTCTAACTTACTTGAAATGGCACACACCTACAACCAAATGATCTTCAACAGAGTTGGAGAAAACAAGCAATGGTGTGAATGGAATTGTTATTCAATAAATGGTGCTGGAATGACTGACTAAGCATATGCAGAAGACGGAAACTGGACCCCTTCCTTATACTATATATAAAAATCAACTTCAGATGGATTAAAGACTTAAATGTAAAGCCTAAAAGTATAAGAACTCTGGAAGATAACCTAGGAAATACCATTCTGAACATAGGACCTGGAAAAGATTTTATGACAAAGACACCAAAAGCAATTGCAACAAAAACAAAAATTTACAAATAAGACCTAGTTAAACTGAAGAGCTTCTGCACAGCAAAATGAACTGACAACAGAGTAAACACACAACCTACAGAATGGGAGAAAATATTTGCAAACTATGCATCTGAAAAAGGTCTAATATGCAGAATGTATAAGGAGTGTAATCAAATTGTCACCAAAAAAAAAAAAAAACCCATTAAAAAGTGAGCAAAGGACATAAACAGACACTTTTTAAAAGAAGACATACATGTGGCCAAGAAGCATATGAAAGAATGTTCAACATCAGTAATCATTAGAGAAATGAAATTCAAAACCACATTGAAATACCATTTCACCAATCAGAATGAGCATTATTAAAAAGTCTAAAAATAACAGATGCTGCCATGATTGCAGACAAAAGAGAATGCTTATACATTTCTGGTGGGAATGTAAATTGGTCCAGCCATTGTGGAAAGCAGTGGGGCACTTTTTTAAAGAATCCAAAACAGAATTACCATTCAACCAAGCAATCCCATTATTGGGTATGAACCCAAAATAATATAAATCCTTCTACCATAAGGATCCATGCATGTGTGTGTCCATGGCCACACTAATCCCAGTAGCAAAGACATGGAATCAACCCACATGCCCATCAACAGTAGACTGGATAAAGAAAATGTGGTAAGTATATACCATGGAATACTACACAATCATACAAAGAATGAGAGCATGTCCTTTGTAGCAACATGCATGGAGCTAGAGGCCATTATTCTAAGCAAACTAATGCAGGAACAGAAAACCAAACACTGCATGTTCTCACTTATAAGAGGGAGCTAATCATCAAGTACAAATGAACACAAAGAAGGAACAACAGACACCAGGACCTACTTGAGCATGGAATATAGGAGGAGGGAGAAGATAGAAAAACTAACTATTGTATACTATGCTTATTACCTGGGGACACCAAACACCTGTGACACACAGATTACTTATATACCAGTCTGCACATGTACTCCTGAACCTATAATTAAAGTTAGAAAAAATAGAAAAGAGAAGAAATTTGAGGACTGAGCCTGGAACACTCTTAACATTTAAGGGTCAGTAAGATAAGGAAGTTTCAGCCCACAAAGATGAGTGGTAGTTACCAGTGAGATAGGCGGAAAACAAGGAGCGTGTTTTCCCTGAAGCCAAGTAAAGAAAGAGTTTCAAGGAGTTTGGAGTAATCAGATCTGCCAACTGCTTCCAAGAAGCTGAGTAAGATGAGTACAAAGAAGCAAACATTTGATGGGGCAACATGGAATCACTGAGGACACTGGCAAAAGCAGTATCAGTGGATCTGTGGGAACAACAACTTGACATAAGGGGTTCAAGGAAGAATGGAAGGTGAGAAAGTGAAGAAAGTTGATACAGATAGCTTTGAATTTTTGCTGAAAGAGATACGGGTCAGTGGGTTAACAGAATGTATTTTGTTTAGATGCAAAGCAATGCAGCATGTTTTCAAATGAATAATATAACAGAAGGATAAGTAGATGATGTAAGAGAGGGGACAATTACAGAGTCAAGTCATTGAATAGATAACCTCATAGAGGGTGATCTTTAGGCAGGAACCAGGACAACACACCTGCTATGACCCAAGAGAAGGCACAACATATGGGCGCCAATGAAGGTATGATGGCACATTTGGTGATAGAAGGGGAAATGATTCTCCTTTGATCACTTTGGCCAACATCCAGCTGATCCACTCATATGCAAGCAAGCCCAGCTAAAATGAGAACTGCACAGCCTAAATCATCAACCTACAGATGATTAAGATAAATACATATTTATTGTGTTAAGACACTAAATTTTGGATAATGTGTAACATGCCATTCTGGTGGACATAGATAACAGAGGCAAGGAATGTTTCATGTCTATGGGTACATGTAAAGCTGCCTCATTTTTTAATAAATGACTACAAATAGCGTTGAAAAAAAAAAAGAGAAGAATGTGAAACTCTAGCATCCTTTGGCATGTCCAAATAGCCCTGTTTCTGAGACAAAGAAAGAAGGACTAATAAATGAGTCTGACTCCATGCTAGGTTCTGGGAATACAAAATTGAATAACATACTCCATCCCCTTGAAGAGTTGAAGGATTAATGGGATAGTCAGAGATGTGAATAATGATACTCAACCCTCACAGGCACCAGAATCAAATAGGAAAGTTTTTATAAATATAGATGTCAGATACAACTGGCCTAGGATAGAATCTAGGGACAGCGTTTCTTAAAACCACCTCCAGGGTACTATAATAATTGAGGATGAAGAAGAATGGAAGCCTTGGAAACTTTGGATAAAGCAGAGGAGAGGCAGCCAAGGCAAAGGGAACAGCATGTGTGAGATTATTGAAGTATAAGATAGCTTAATACTTTCAAGAACATACTATAAGTTTTGTTTTGTGTATCTAGTACAGAGTATGTCTGGAGGAGCAAGGGGTTTGATACCAGGGAAGTGGGGAAGAACCAGATAATGAATAGTGTCCTGTGACAGCAAAGATGTTTGAACTTTTGCCATTCACCTAAGAGAAAAACTCTGACATCTACAAAGCACTCTACAAAAAGGAAATGCTCAGTTTTTACTATTAACAGCTAGCAGTAGTCTTCTGAGAGGTGCATGTTTGTATCTGTCTCTCTCTTTTTTTCTCTCTCTCACTCTGAAATCTCAAACAACACAAAAAAAAGAGATCTGCCTTAAGGAATTGAAGGATAAACCACTTGAAACATACAAAGGAAACTAAACCACAGAGGGACATCTCAGATGCTATCATTTTAAATTTAATTTTACCCATTCTTCACCTCCACAAGGCACTGTTTGCTATGTTTGACTATGTGAAAGGTGACATGGTATAAGAAAGAACACTCATCACCAGATGTCAAATGCCTTTGACTTTAGTTTGGCCCAATCACAAAGAAGCTGTATGTCAGACAGGGATGCCCTCTCTCACCACTCCCATTCAACATAGTGTTGGAAGTTCTGGCTAGGGCAATCAGGCAAGAGAAAGAAATCAAGGGTATTCAGTTAGGAAAAGAAGAAGTCAAATTGTCCCTCTTTGCAGATAACATGAATGTATATTTAGAAAACCCCATCATCTCAGCCCAAAATCTCCTTAAGCTGATAAGCAACTTCAGCAAAGTCTCAGGATACAAAATCAATGTGCAAAAATCACAAACATTCTTATATACCAGTAACAGAAAAACAGAGAGCCAAATCATGAATGAACTTCCATTCACAATTGCTTCAAAGAGAATAAAATACCTAGGAATCCAACTTACAAGGGATGTAAAGAACCTCTTCAAGGAGAACTACAAACCACTAGATATGAACAGACACTTCTCAAAAGAAGACACTTATGCAGCCAACAGACACATTAAAAAATGCTCAGCATCATTGGCCATCAGAGAAATGCAAATCAAAACCACAATGAGATACCATCTCACACCAGTTAGAATGGTAATCATTAAAAAGTCAGGAAACAACAGGTGCTGGAGAGGATGTGGAGAAATAGGAACACTTTTACACTGTTGGTAGGATTGTAAACTAGTTCAACCATTATGGAAAACAGTATGGCGATTCCTCAAGGATCTAGAACTAGAAGTACCATATCACCCGGCCATCCCATTACTGGGTATATACCCAAAGGATTATAAATCATGCTGCTATAAAGACACATGCACACGTATGTTCATTGCGGCACTATTCACAATAGCAAAGACTTGGAATCAACCCAAATGTCCATCAGTGACAGACTGGATTAAGAAAATGTGGCACATATACACCATGGAATACTATGCAGCCATAAAAAAAGGATGAGTTTGTGTCCTTTGTAGGGACATGGATGCAACTGGAAACCATCATTCTCAGCAAACTATTGCAAGAACAGAAAACCAAACACCGCATGTTCTCACTCATAGGTGGGAACTGAACAATGAGATCACTTGGACTCGGGAAGGGGAACATCACACACTGGGGCCTATTATGGGGGTGGAGGGGGAGGGATTGCATTGGGAGTTATACCTGATGTAAAGGACGAGTTGATGGGTGCTGACAAGTTGATGGGTGCAGCACACCAACATGGCACAAGTATACATATGTAACAAACCTGCACGTTATGCACATGTACCCTAGAACTTAAAGTAAAATAATAATAATAATTTTAAAAAAAGAAGCTGTATGTCTCACCTTCCTCATTCATAGAAGGAATTAGTGATATCTACCTAGCTTTTCTAACGTGGCTTTGAGTGATTTAAATTACGCTAACATTTACTGAGCTCATTAGACCTTCTCATGTGAGATAATAAGATAATCTATGGTAAAGTGCATTATAAACTTTAAAGTGCTATACAAATATTAAGAGATAGTTCATCACTAAGAAATACAGAGATTTACACAAACTGCTCACAATTTAGGTCAAATTACAACACAGACAGACAATGACGAATCATACCGTTAGCTATGTGTCAGACAATTTGTTGTTGCAAGTTTTATTTGATTACAAAACTAAACTGCTTATGTCTGTAAAGCACTTTTTTGTGTGTTTTGCCCAGATAGCATTGTTGTCTTCTCACAGCTTTAAAAATTAGGAATGTTATTTCTCTCAATCCATCTCAGTGAGTGAACAACTTGGTTTTAGCAAATTATGCAGTGAGTCAGTAGTGAAGGTGGGCTGTGAGAGGGAATCTCTGAATTTTGAGACTATTACTTAGCACCGTAGGTTCATGTGCCTCTGGGGATCATTGAAACTCTCTAAACTGGGGAGGTAAAGAGACCAACTGTACATTTGATGTCTTACTATTACTAAACTTGGGTAATGGGTAATTTTGAGACATGTCTCTCAACCTCTCTTTCTCCTTAAGCTGTCAGTCGCAGTTTTTTTTTTTTTTTTTTTTTTTTTTTTTTGGATTGGGAGATTGTTTCTGGAAAATGTAGGATACTGAATTGTTCATTCTTTCAGGGAATAATGCCTAATTTTGTCTCTGAGAAGTATGTGTTTTTGGAATTCTGTGAGGAAGAGGGAGAATAAACTACTTTTGTTATTGTTTTATTTATCATTTAGGGGAAAATAGGCATGTCCTTTAGATAGTAGAGGTCAAATGACATATTGATACATGATAAATATGAAAATACCAAAAAGATCTAAATAAAACACCGTTTCTGCTATATAAGGGCACATAGTCTATAGTTTCCTAGTTATAGTCTTTGACTCTGTACTCAGTTAAACTAGATTTGAACCTTGGATTTGCCACTTCTCGGATGTGACATCTAATTCTCCTCTAAACCTTTTTGTTTGTCACCTAGAAAATGAAAATGTTAACAGTGTCCACTACCCAGAGTTGTTTAGAGAATTAAATAATATCATACATTGGAAGTGCATAGCACATAATAAGTTCTCAAGATAGTGTGCTCCTATTATTATCATTGCAGAAGTTATTTCACACTCTAAGCCCCCAAAAGTATTTTAGAGACATAAAGTAGAGTTAGGAATTTTGTTCAGACAATGGCAACCCCTCTTCGAAATAAAAGTGGAATAGAGCAGAAGAAGTATGAAACTTGGAAGTCTAGAGACTTTGGTCTTAGTCTCACTTCTATCATTAGCTGGTTATATGATTTTAAGCATACTGACTCAATTCCTAATCTTCCCACCTTTCTCCCCACATTTTCTTAGAAGTGGTGAATGCACTAAAGAAAGCAACAAAGTCACAATGAGTGAATAACTATAAACGATATCTAGGCCCTCCTTCCAGTTAAAGTGATTAATGAAATACACCTGTGGTGAAACCTATCAGGTCCATAGTCAATCCTAATCCCAGGAGTGCTGTTTCAGTAATCCCTGTCTCACCAGCATGGAGGTAGTTGTGTCTCATGAAATTCTCATGATCTTCTACTGACACTTGTTATTTTCTATTGGAAGAGTCGCAACTCTGACACAGGTCATGATATTCTCTATACATCTTAACAGTTTCCACATAGACCTCAGGACCAACTAGAATATAGTTAGAAGTGGATTTATTAATGACTTTAAATCACAGTGATAATATGTTATTTATGCTTATGACTGCTTTGGGTGGGGATTCTTACTCTGCCCTGTTGGCTGGTATGATGGCCTAAATGTTTGTCCATATAAAATACATATGTTGTAGCCCTATCCTCCAGTGTGGCTGTATTTGGAGATGAAACTGCTAAGGAAGTAATGAAGGTTAATTGAGGTTATAAGAGTGGGACCCCAGTTCCATAGGATTAATATCCTTTAAGAAAAGAAACCAGAGAGACCTAGCTCTCTCCCTCCCTTGCTTTCACTCTTTCTCTCTCTCTTTTCCTCCCTCTCCTCTCCTCTCCTCTTCTCTCTCTCTCTCTCTCTCTCTCTGTCTCTCTCTGTCTCTGTCTCTGTCTCCCTTCCTCCCTCTGTCTCTTTTCCTGCTGGCAACTTGATCTTGGGCTTTCAGTCCCTAGAACTAAGAGGAAATAAATTTATGTTGTTTAAACCACTTAGTCCATGGTATTTTGTTATGGCAGCCTATCTTAATCTGTTGGGGCTTCTATAACAAAATATCTTAGGTTGGGCAACTTATAAACAACAGAAATTTCTTGTGTATAGCTCTGGAGGCTGGAAGTCCAAGATCAAGGTGACAGCAGCTTCAGTATCTTGTGAATGCCTGCTCTCCGCTTCGAAGATGGCACTTTGTTGTTACATCTTCATGTGGTGGAAGGGGAAGAAGGCTCCCTCAAGCCTCTTCTATGAGGGTACGAATCACATCCATGAGAGTTCCACCCTCATGGATTAAACACTTCCTAAAGACTCCACCTCGTAACACTACCACAATGGGGATTAGGTTTCAACATGAATTTGGAGGAACACAAATATTCAAACTCTGGTACAGCCTGTGGAGACTAAGACAGCTGTCTTGGACTCTGTTGGCACTGGGAATTATCTGAACTATGTCTGAGACTATGGTTCTGTTAGGATGGGGTAAATGTCTGAATTCCACATCCTCCTAAGGGCCAAGCTAAGGATAATCAAATTTAGTCCTCATAGTCCCAATTTTACCTCCTTGCAAGTTTCTTCCTGATCCCAGCTGCTCAGGTGATAACGTTCATTGTTCTTGACATTACCTGGAGCTGGTCAAGATCATGAAGACAATGACTTGCAAATGCGCTAGCTACAAAGATGTAGTTTCTAATTTATTATTAAGAGAATATGTAGAAAAATCAGCTAAATTATGGAATTTGAATAACAAATTTCTGAATTTCCTGAATTTCTTCCTCCTAAGATGTAACATTTATCTGCAAATAAGCATTTTAAAGAAGAAAGAAAACAAAGAAATGGCCAAAATTTTGTCTATTTGCCTACTGGGCATATAAAATTTAATTATTTGTTAAATTGTGGTAAACAAATTTGGGAAGTATCTGAACTATGTCTGAGACTGTGGTTCGGTTAGGATGGGGTAAATGTCTGAATTTCACATCCCCCTAAGGGCCAAGTTAAGGTAATCAAAATTAGTACTCTTAGTCCCAGTTTTACCCCCTTGCAAGTTCCTTCCTGATCCCAGCTATGTAGGTGTTAAGGTGCATTGTGGTAAACAAATTTTATTTCCAAAAGGATTCCATGAAGAGTGGTAGACTGAAGGAGATATTAAAAAATAAATAAATGAATAAAATAAAAACAGTTTGGGAGAGGGTGGAAACTGAAGGGTATAGTCTTACACACAGGATTTGTTCTCAAGATACATAACATCAAATAACTTCTGTCCTGGTTGGGTCTTTAATTATGTCTGGAAACTCTTTTACAAAACCTCGGTTACCTCCTTTGGCTTTTCACTACATTTCTTCTAAACGTTTTTATTTTATTCAGTCATCAATTCTCTCACCCCTTCCCCCATCCCTTCATCAGAAGACATTGCCTACAATTTCTTTGGGAGAATAACTATAGAACATAGTTTCTGAATCATATTCCCTCTGGTCTGAAATGTGTGCATTCTCTTAACTTTTGTTTTCTTTTTCTTTTTTGCCTCTCCAAAAGAATATATTGACATTTTCTTTCTAAAATCTCAATGATACCCCCACCTATGTTTGCAGCTTTTTCACCTCTAAAGCATTGCTCCATCAATTATTCTGTCTGTTGGATATTTCAACCCTCTTTCATTGGCTTCTTCCCTTGATCCTATAAACATGCTGAAATATCTACTACCTTAAAAAATTCAAAACAAAACATTTCCTCAACCCTGTTCTCTCCAAAGTCACTGTCTCTCACTCTCCCTTCCTTCTTTTCCGGGTTTCTTGAAAAACTCAATACTTAATTCCTCCAAAGCTGAGATGTTTGGTTGAACTACAGGGGGATATGCTAATTGCTGTTGGAAGAGATAAAACTTGTTAAAATCGTAAAGCAATGATGGAGGGGATGAAAATGAAAGCAATATTTTCTTTTTAAAAAGGCAAGAAAGGTTGGGTCATGTTACAAACTCTTAAGAAGAATTCTCTCAGGGAAAGAGCAATGCCTAAGGCTTGAATAAGGCTAAACGTGATCATTAGAGAAAATATATATTTTGTTATAGCCTGTATTAGGGAGGTGGCATAGAGCAACAATCTGTAAAAGACTGCTAAATCTAAAGGCTGGCTCTGCTAGAACTCCCAGTAGAGCATAAGCTCTATGGTAATATTATCTTGGACTTCACTGGTATTACTCACTGCTATATTCCTGGAGTCTAGAACAGTGCCTACCACATAGCACGTACTCAATGAATACACTTGGGAGTGAACAATATAACTTAGCTATTTAACTTAAATTTAAAGGTGAGTAGGTGACACACTAAGTGAATGAGTTTCTCTGCAGTTCACAATCTGATCTTGGACAACCATCTGATAATTTCTAAACTATCTCATACAAGCCACCTCAGCACTAATTTAAGTACCCATTGCGCACCAGGTACTTGAGAGTAGTAATGCAGTGAACAGGACAAAAGTCTGGTTTTCCAGAACCTCACAGTATACACAGGGGAAATAGAGAAGTCAACAAGGCTAGTGATGTATTAGAAGAAACTACATAGCTAAATGGAAACCGGCAAAATGGCCTAGACTTTCTTGCTTGTGGTGCAAGTAAACTTTTAAAAAGACTTACAGAGGAATTGAGAACTCAGATGATAAAAATTACTGCTTTACTTCTGGGTAGCATTTAGTGGTCATGGGATTGACAGAAAGAGAAACACATACAACATATAATGACATGAGGTCATGCTGCAACTTTAAGAAAATTTACTTCCATTAACCCAATTTACTTCAGGTGTAAAATAGAAAAATATATATTACCTACCTCAAAGAGTTTGAGGAAGGATTAAGTAAAAACAAATTGTGTACACACACACACACACACACATGCACATAGCATGGCCTATCAATATGGAATAAATATTATTTCCTCCCATACTTGCTAAGCACCTACTATATGCAAGAAATTCTGCTTAAAACAGGAACACAATAATGAGGAAAACAGATATGTTCTCTTACCTGCTTGAGCTTATGTAATAGTGTGAAAATGATCATGTTCACCTATATCAAACATGATATAGACTATGCCAGAAGAATATAGTGAACAGAGGGGAAGCAAGCTAGAGACTGACTTCTTCTGGAGGATCAGAGAGGTCTTTCCTGAGAAAGTAGAATTGAAGCCCAGATCTGATGGAGTAGGAGGCATCACCTGGATGAAGAGCGATGCATGAAAGAACGTCCCAGGCAGTGCATAAAGGTCCAGAGGGAGAGGGAAACTTGAGATTTGGGAGGAATAATTGAAGGCCAGAGAGGCTGTAACACAGAGAACAAAGAGGAAGTAATGAAATGAGGGGGAAGAGGCAGACCTGGTTGGTAAGTTTCTCTGCCATTCCTGATCTGACCTTGGCCAATCTGTTTAATAATTTCTGAACTGTCTTGTACAAGGGATCTCATGTTAACTCCATTGAAACATTCTTACTCTTTGGAATGCTTTATTCCGTTTTGGACCTAGATGCTATTCTTCACTTGCAATGGCTTTCACTACCCTTCTCATACTGAAACTGCTTTCCCTTCAAAACTCAGTTAAGTGCCTCCCCTGATGTTTCAGCCTCATTTAAATGCTTGTCTTTGCCCCGAAAGACCCATTTCTATTTTACCTAAAGACTACATCACATTGCACTGAGATTAATAACTGCATTCCCTGTTAGACTCTTAAGTTCCTTGAGGAAATATAGTGCTTCCTGTAACTTGTGTTCTCACAAGACCTGGAACAAGGTAGACATTCAGTAAAAGGAGGTTGGATAAATTTAAGAATAGATGAATGTTTTGCCATCTACTTAACTTTATCTTGTGTTAAATACAGAACAGTGTAAATAGGTTCATAAGTGCTTTACAATGAGGAAGGCAGCTTCCAATATCCAGGAGGACATCAGAATGGTGCTTGTGCTGATTTTGTTCCCTGATTCCAATGCAGAGGAAACAAAAATCATTTGGGAAAATTTCCAACATTTGAATATGGTATAAATAACTACAGAAAATCAAAGAAGTTATTAAAAGGTTGCCTTTTAATTTTCATATTGAAGCCAAGGAACCATAACATAAGCAGATTTTAAAAGTCCTGTTCAACTCCAGGCCACTGACTTGGAATCCTTTATCTGAAGAATTCAAGGGTGGGGCCAGACAACTCCTTGTTTACCTTAGAACCCTTTCATTCATCGGTCATTTAGAACCAGGTGCTTCACGGTTATGATAATGGCATATTGACAGCTCCAGGCCAGTTCTGTTGCATTACCTCCCATCTTCACACCTGCACAGAAAACTTCACACAAATATTATCTTTGTTACAATTATAGTATGCTGATTTTTTTTCTCCACTCTCTTAAGAAGAGAGCCTTTGGAAATCATAATTCCTACTTCATTTAAGCTGGAAATAACATGCTGGCTTTTATAACCTGGGACCATAAAAAATTAAAAAAAAAATAAGAACGTGTACCTATCCTTTGTTAGTTATGACGTGAAGAAATTCCTGTGAAAAATCAAGGCCTGTTTGGAAACAGTATCAAATACAATGGGATTAATTGGGAACAATTTAAGTATATAACAATAGAGGAAGATACATAAACAAGATACACAGATTGATGAACCTATTCATTGACAGCGAGAGCTATAAGGAATTCCTATGTCATATTAAATGAAAAGGATACACACAAAAACATGCACACACACATAAACATTGGTTCATTCATTCAGTAAATCTATATTATATCCTGAGTGCCTTCTCTGTGTTTACGATAGCTGATAGCAATCAGTAGGAAGACCCACAGACATGACCCCTGCAGCATGGTGCTCATGGACCAGAAGCATCAGCATCACCTGAGACCTTGTCAGATGTGCAAAATTTTGGACCCCATCCAAGATCTGTTAGGACAGAAATTTTGGAGGTGGGGCTGAGTAATCTATGTTTTAGCCAGCCTTCCCATGATTTAAAAGCAAGCTCAATTTTGAGAATCACACTGCTCTGCTAGAGAAGATAAATATTAAACAAAGTTGTTTATGATAATTACATCAAGTGGCATAACAGAAGGTTGAGAAATTGTAAGAGAGAGTATGAGGATAGGATGTGAAGTCTTTGCCTCTTTGGGGATTCAGAGAAAGTACCCCTGAAGAACTGTTGGAATAAAAGTGGGCCATTAAATAGAAGAATGGATAATAATATAGATGTAATAAAGCAAGCATAATAAAGTGTTAATGGTAGGATCTAGGTGGTAGGTATACATGTAAGAAGATTTTACTGATACAATCTTTCATCCTTTGGAAATTGTCATAATAATATGTCAAGGAAAATAGAGTGGGCTTTGAGGAAGATTAGAAGTGGCTGAAGGGTGAGTGAATGAGAAAGAGTGAAGGCATTCTTTGTGTGTGTTTTTTGTTTGTTTGTTTTTGTTTGTTTGTGTGTTTTGAGACAAAGTTTCACTTTGTTGTGAAGGCTAGAGTGCAGTGGCACAATCACAGCTCACTGTAGCCTTGACCTGCCGGGCTCAAGCGATCCTCCCACTTCAGCCTCCTAAGTAACTGGGATTACAGGTGTGTGCCACCACACCTGGCTGAATATTTATTTATTTATTTATTTTTATGGAGACAGGGTCAGGTCTTGCTTTGTTGCCCAGGCTGGTCTTGAACTCCTGGGCTTGAGCATACTCCCACCTCAGCCTCCCAAAGTTCTGGGATTACAGACTTGAGCCACTGCACACAGCCAGCATTCTTGATATAGGGAAGAACATATTCCATGCTACTCAAATTCTCATTCATCTTTCAATCAAGTTTTTTCTTTTAATTTAAATACAGACTTAGGGGATACTAGTGTACTTCTGTTCCACAAATATATTGAGCAGTGGTGAAGTCTGGGCATTTAGCGTAGCCATCACCTGAATAGTGTACACTGTGCCCACCGAGTAATTTCTCATCACTCAACCGCCTCCCACCCCCCCACCCTTCTGAGGCTCCAATGTCTATTATTCCCCTCTATGACCACCATGTGTACACCTTATTTAGCTCTCCCTTATAAGTGAAAACATGCAGTATTTGACTTTTTCTAAATTATTTCACTTAAAATAATGGTCTCCAGTTCCATCCATGTTGCTGCAAAACACATGATTTCATTTTTTATGGCTAAGTAGTATTTTATTGTGTGTTTATTTTATTGTGTGTGTGTATGTGTGTAAATATATACATCACATATTCTTTATCCATTAATTGGTTGGTGAACACTTAGATTGGTTCCACGAGTTTGCTATTGTGAATAGTGCTGCAATAAACATAGGAATGCAGGTGTTTTTCTTGTTTTTGTTTTTGTTTTTGTTTTTGTTTTGAGACGGAGTCTCTGTTGCTCAGGCTGGAATGCAATGGCACAATCTCAGCTCACTGCAACCTCTGCCTTCTGGGTTCAAGCAATTCTTCTGCCTCAGCCTCTCGAGTAGCTGGGATTACAGGCATGCGCCACCATGCCCAGCTAATTTTGTATTTTAGTAGAGACGAGGTTTCACCTTGTCGGCCAGGCTGGCCTCAAACTCAAACCTCAGGTGATCAACTCGCCTTGGCTTCCCAAAGTGCTGGGATTACAGGTGTGAGCCACTGCGCCCAGCCACAGGTGTCTTTTTTAAATAGTGATTTATTTTCCTTCAGATAGGTATCCAGTAGCAGGATTGTTGGATCAAATGGTAATTCTTTGAGAAATCTGGTTCTTTGAGAAATCTCAATACTGTATTCCATAGATATTGTACTAATTTACATTCCTACTAATAGTATATAAACTTCCCCTTCTCTCTGCATCCTCAACAATATCTATTATTTTTTGGCATTTTAATAATAACCATTTTGACTGGTGTAAGATGATATTTCCTTGTGATTTTAATTCACATTTCTCTGAATATCATGAGTCTTATGAGTAACCAAAAAGATGTTGGTGCTGGGGCTTAGTGACTAAAGAGGAGACGGGCATAAGAAGGCTAAAACCAGAGGTAAAGTTAAGCAATGTAGAATTGGGTTTTAAAAGGCCATATAAAAATGTTTGTTTGTATAATGTATTAGTAGTTACTTTATTTTTATTGCTAAGTAATATGGAAATACATATATATACCAGCTTGCTTGTTTATCCTGAGTGAGGGCCACTCTATGCCTGTAATAGCTGATGGGAATCAGCAGTAGGTAAGACAGATGCGATCCCTGCAGCCTGGTACTTACAATCTATATCAGTGGTTCTCTACTGTGGTCCATATACCAACAGCATCAGTATCACCTGGAAACTTATCAGAAATGCCCAACTTTGGAAACCCATTTTGAAATTCTGAGTGAAGGCATTGTTGATGCAGGAAATGACGTATTCCTGTTGATGTTTCTTACTGTTGGGCATTTGCATTGCTTGCAGTCTTTGACGACTGTGAATAAAGATGCTGTGAATATGTGTGCACAAGTCTTTAGCGGACATATGATTTTGTCTTCCTTGGAATGGAATTGCTGAGTCATAGAATAAATGTTTTAAAAACAGCTAAGCAGTATAGCAGTTTTGAGGCAGTTGTGCCATTTTACAGCTACACCAACAATGTGGGTATATAGTGAGTATATCGTGGGATATTATTGGTTTCAGTTTACATTTTCCTGATGACTACTGGTGTTGAACACTTTTTCAGGTGCCCATTAAACACTGGAACATCTTTCTTTGGGAAGTGTTCTTGAAATCTTGCTATTTTTTTAATCAAGTTGTTTTTTATGAATGAGTTATAGTACTTCTTTATATATCGTGGCTTGAAGTCCTTAGTCAAATATATAAGTTGTGAATATTTTCATCCAGTTGTTTCCTTGCCTATTTGTTTTCTTGATGTGTGGAGGTTTTTAAATTTGAAGTTCAGTTCATCAATATTTTCGTGTTCTGTCTTTTAAAAAAAAATGAGCCTTTCAAGGTTGTGAAGATATTCTTTGATATGTTATTTGAAAAGTTTGATAGATTACGCTTTCATGAGTATGTATGCATTACACCTAAAATAAATTTTATTATATGGCATAAAGTAGGTTTTGAGTTTCATTTTATCTTTGGAGACATCCATTTGTTCCTTTGTATCTGATTACTCTGTGTTCATCTCAACCATTTGTTAACACTTTGCATTACTCATTGAATTGCTGTGGCACCTTTCTATTTTTACATATATGTGTGAGTTCATTTTTAGACCTTCTACTCTATTCTTTTGGTTTAAATATGTATGGTTTTGACAATCCAAATGACCTTTATTACATTACTGTTATAGAGAATCTTGAAATCAGATAGTATAAAAAATACATTTTTTTTCTTTTCAAGTTTTTTTGTTGGCAGTGGTGGAAAAGAGGTCATTTCAGGGTCTTGCATTACCATATAAACTTTGAAAACAAATCTTTAACATTTTCTTTTTTTATTATACTTTAAGTTATGGGTTATATGTGCAGAACTTGCAGGTTTGTTACATAGGTATACACATGCCATGGTGGTTTGCGGCACCCATCAACCTGTCATCTACATCAGGTATTTCTCCTAATGCAATCCCACCCCTTGCCCCCCAACCCCCTAACAGGCTCCAGTGTATGATATTCCCCTCCCTGTGCCCATATGTTCTCATTGTTCAACTCCCACTTGTGAGTGAGAACATGCGGTGTTTAGTTTTCTGTTCCTGTGTTAGTCTGCTGAGGATGATGGCTTCCAGCTTCATCCATTTCCCTGCAAAGGACATGAACTCATTCTTTTTAATGGCTGCATAGTATTCAATGCTGTATATGTGCCACATTTTCTTTATTCAGTCTAACATTGATGGGCATTTGGGTTGGTTCCAAGTCTTTGCTATTTTGAATAGTGCTGCAACAAACATATGTGTGCAGGTGTCTTTATTATAGAATGATTTATAATCCTTTGGATATATATCCAGTAATGGGATTGCTGGGTCAAATGACATTTCTGGTTCTAGATCCTTGAGGAATTGCCACACTCTCTTCCACAATGGTTGAACTAATTTACACTCTCACCAACAGTCTTAGAGCAGTCCTATTTCTCCACATCCTCTCCAGCATCTGTTGTTCCCTGACTTTAATGATCACCATTCTAACTGGCATGAGATGGTATCTCATTGTGGTTTTGATTTGCATTTCTCTAATGACCAGTGATGAGCTTTTTTTCATACATTTGTTGACCACATAAATGTCTTCTTTTGAAAAGTGTCTGTTCATATTATTTGCCCACTTTTTGATGGGGTTGTTTTTTCTTGTAAATTTGTTTAAGTTTCGTGTAGATTCTGGATGTTAGCCCTTTGTCAGATGGATAGATTGCAAAAATTTTCTCCTATTCTGTAGGTTTCCTGTTCATGGTGATGATAGTCTCTTTTACTGTGCAGAAGCTCTTTAGTTTAATTAGATCCCAATTGTCAATTTTCACTTTTGTTGCCATTGCTTTTACTTTTTAGACATGAAGTCTTTGCCCATGCCTATGTCTTGAATGGTATTGCCAAGGTTTTCTTCTAGAGTTTTATAATTTTAGGTCTTACATTTAAATATTTAAGTTAAATTAAATTAAATCTTGAGTTAATTTTTGTATAAGGTATAAGGAAGGGGTCCAGTTTCAGTTTTCTGCATATAGCTACAGTTTTCCCAACACCATTTATTAAATAGGGAATCCATTCCTCATTGCTTGTTTTTGTCAGGTTTGTCAAAGATCAGATGGTTGTAGATCTGTGTTGTTATTTCTGAGGCCTCTGTTCTGTTCCATTGGTCTATATATCTGTTTTGGTACCAGTACCATGCTGTTTTGGTTACTAGAGCCTTGTAGTATAGTTTGAAGTCAGGTAGCATAAGATCAGAGCAGAACTGAAGGAGATAGAGACACGAAAAACCCTTCAAAAATCAATGAATCCAGGAGTTGTTTTTGTAAAAAAATAAAAATAAAAAAATTAACAAACTAGATAGACTACTAGCCAAACTAATAAAAAAGAAAAGAGAGAAGAATCAAATAGACACAATAAAAAATAAGTGATAAAAATGATTAAAAAATAAATGAGAAATAAAAAATATAAAAAATGATCCCATAGAAATACACACTTACCATCAGAAAATTCTATAAACACTTCTGTGCAAATAAATACAAAATCTAAAAGAAACAGATAAATTCCTGGACACATACACCCTCCCAAAACTAGACCAGGAAGAAGTCAAATCCCTGAATAGACCAATAGCAAGTTCTGAAATTGAGGCAGTAGTTAATAGCCTACCAACCAGAAAAAACTCAGGACCCAATGGATTCACAGCCGAATTCTACCAGAAGTACAAAGAGGAGCTTTTACCATTCCTTCTGAAATGATTCCAAACAATAGAAAAAGAGAGACTCCTCCCTAACCCATTTTATGAGGCTAGCGTCATCCTAATACCAAACCTGGCAGAGACACAACAAAAAAAGAAAATTTCAAGCCAATATCCCTGATGAACATCGATGCAAAAATCCTCAATAAAATATTGGCAAACCAAATCCAGCAGCACATCAAAAAGCTTATCCACCATGATCGAATCAGCTTCATCCCTGGGATGCAAGGCTGGTTCAACATATGCAAATTGATAAACATAATCCATAACATAAACAGAACCAATGACAAAAACCCCATGGTTATCTCAATAGACGCAGAAAAGGCCTTTAATAAAATTCAACACCCTTCATGCTAAAAACACTCAGTAAACTAGGTATTGATGGAACATATCTCAAAATAATTTATGACAAACCCATAGTCAATATCATACTGAATAAGCAAAAGCTGGAAGCATTCCTTTGAAAACCGGCACAATACAAGGATGCCCTCTCTCATCACTCCTATTCAACATAGTGTTGGAAGTTCTGGCCAGAGCAATCAGGCAAGAGAAAGAAATAAAGCATATTCAAATAGGCAGAGAGGAAGTCAAATTATCTCTGTTTGCAGATGACATGATTGTATATTTAGAAAACCCCATCGTCTCAGCCCCAAAACTCCTTAAACTGATAAGCAACTTCAGCAAAGTCTCAGGATACAAAATCAGTGTGCAAAAATCACAACCATTCCTACACACCATTAATAGACAACCAGCCAAATCATGAGCAAACCTCCATTCACAATTGCTACAAAGATAACAAAATACCTAGGAATCCAACTTACAAGGGGTGTGAAGGACCTCTTCAAGGAGAGCTACAAACCACTGCTCAAGGAAATAAGAGAGGACACAAACAAATGGAAAAACATTCCATGCTTATGGATAGGAAGTATCAATATCGTGAAAATGGCCATACTGCTCAAAGTAATTTGTAAATTCCATGCTATTCCCATCAAGCTACCACAGAGTTTCTTCACAGAATTAGAAAAAGCTACTTTAAATTTTATATGGAACCAAAAAAGAGTCTGTATAGCCAAGACAATCCTAAGCAAACAGAACAAATCTTTGACATTTTCTTTGTGAAAAATGTTAAAATTTTAATTCAGTTTCTTAAATAGATATGTTATTCAGATTTTTAAATTTTCTTCTAATATCAGTTTTAATAAAGTTGTACTACCCAGGAATTTTTATTCATTTCATCTAAGTTGCTAAACTTATTGACACAAAATTTTTCATATAATAACCCTTCCCCTTATTATTCTTGTAATGTTTGTGGAATATGTGATGATGTCCTGTCTTTCATTCCTGATATTGGTAGTTTCTTTTTTTTTTTTTTTTTTTTCTTAATCAATCTTATTAGGTTTTATCAATCTATTAACATTTCAAAGAAAAATTTTGATTTTTTCAATTTTCTATATTTTTGTCCATTTTCTATTTTTTATTTCCACACATATTTTATTAAATACTTTTTTCTACTTCTTTTGGGTGTAATTTAGCTTTTCTTCTACCTTTTTAAGGTGAAATCACACATTATTGATTTTTTTCTTCACTCCAGTGCAGTCATTTAACTTTCATATTTTTCTCAGCTGCTTCCTACAGATTTTCCCATATTGTTTTCATTTTTATTTACTCAAAATATTTCATAATTGTTCTTGTTTCCTACTTAATCCATGGGTTATCCCCTGGTGAGTTGTCTAATTTTGAATTATTTGAGGATTGTTCAGATGTTGTCCAGTTATTGATTCAAATTTTAATGCCAGTTTGGTAAAAGAAAAATCTCTATTTGATTTTGCTATTTTAAAACATATTAAGATTTGTTTTATAGCCCAGCATATAATATAATCTTACCAAACATTTGATGTGCACTTGAGCAAGAAAGTTAAGTTCTCACTCATTTTTTTTACTGGTCAGTTAAGGCTCTGTTACGCATCGCAATCATTCTGAGACCCACTTTGGTAAGGCAGCCCCTTTCTGATGCATTGTTTGTGTCATGTCAGAGGAAAAGCGAAGTAGAGCAAAACATCCACTGGCTATTACAGATTCTACCTAGACATGACATATAATACATTCATCTACTTTTTATCAGCAAAAAAAGTAACATGGCTATTTCTGATGTCAATCAGAAAGGGATGTATAATCCTCCAGTAAAAATGAGGAACAAATAATTTGAACACATATATAGTCTATAACAAAGACATATTAAACTTATATGACATGTTGATATTACCTCCAAGTGTCTCTCTAATCAATCATTTGTCTACATTCCCATTGCCCACACTGTTGACCAAATCACTCATAGTCCATCTGGATTGCTCCAAAAAAGCTCTTAATAGATCTGTCTGCATCTACTTTGGCTCCCTGAGAGCAGCTGTTCAACAAAAATCTGACCACGCCACATACATTCTCTTCCCACCGTCTTCATTATTATCCACTAGCCCTTGCATTTAAAACCCCTAATGGCTTTTCCCTGCACTTAGGTAAAATGCAACTTGTTTATGTGGTCTATAAGGTCTTACATAACTTGGCCTGTCAGACCACTTCAGGCTCACCTCTAACCATTCTGGTCTTCACTCACCAGCCTCATGGTTCTCTTGGTTTCTTGAATGCATCAATCTATTTGCAACATCATGAACTTTGCAAAGGCTATTCATGCTGTCTGGAATGTCCTTTCCTATACTCTTCCTCTGACTCACTTTAACATCTATGTTAGAGCTTCCCTTACCCCTGCCTATTCCTAATCATAGCATCTTCTTTATTTGATTCATACCAGCTATTATGGTTTCTAATTATAGATTTATTTGCATAATTATTTTTCCCCTTTGTGAACCACAGAATGGAGTTAATCATATGAGTTAGTTCAGGAGTACAATTATCTAAGGTCCATGTCACACAATTTTTATGTTTTACTTTTATTTTCCATTAATTTTAGCACTCATTTCTCCCTCTTCACATTAGTTTCTAATTCTAATCCATTTATAGGGTGTCTCTCCATTTTACATTACATATGTCAACTTTACACACACATACAGTGTTTTGTGTGTATTCTGATTCTTGCTTCCCTTATGTAGTATAAAATGTCTAACATCTATCTATGTTGCTGTTGAATATCAAGTTCATTATTTCTGGGTAATCTGCTGGGGTTATTATTACCACTTACATATGAAAAAAACAAAGCTCCATGAGGCTGAGTAGTGTCTTGAGTTTTGTATTAGTTCATTTTCATACTGCTATAAAGAAATGCCTGAGACTAGGTAATTTACAAAGGAAAGAGGTTTGACTCACAGTGGCTGGGGAGACCACAGGAAACTTACAATCATGGCAGAAGGAGAAGCAGGCACCTTCTTCACAAGGCAGCAGAGACAGCGAATGTGACTGAGTGTGGAGGAACTGTCAAACACTTACAGATCTCCTGAGAACTCACTCTCTATCACAAGAACAGCATGGGAAAACTACCCCCATGATCCATTCCCCTCCCTCCCTGGACATATGGGGATTACAATTCGAGATGAGGTTTGAGTGGGAATGCAAAGCTAAACCATATCTTATGGTTATATATCCATAAGCAGAATCCAGGTAACTGGATTCTCATGGCAGTATTCATCACCACCCTTTCTATCAAGTCATCTTTGCTGTCACTATATTTTTCTTAGAAATACAGAAATTTGATACCAGAAAGGATAGACGATTTCCCCAAATGGTAGCCTTAGACTTAAAATCCATTTTTTTCTCACTATTGTACAGCACTGCCTCATTTCTTGCATGGGTCAGTTATCTCTAAACACAGTAATTAAATTCAAGGCCTAATCTGCTGCCCTAATTTTATAATCCAGAGTTCTTTTTCTCTTCCTAAAACCAACTGCAGAAACTTACTGAAAACCCCAAGCCCCGTGCCAGCTTTTAGCGTTGTGCAAAGCTTTCCTGTTTGCCCAGCCTCAAACCAGCTATTTGGAATCGGCAAAGCTGTTTACTTTCAAGCCTCCATTGTCAATAGATCAAGTGGAAACATTGATAACTCAATGAAGCTCTGGGCATCCTGCCCATCAGAAGCATCAACACGATACATTTCTATGTACAGGAAGATTTATCTCTGGAAACTAAGCAAACAGGAATTCCTGATTCTGATCCAGAATGAATATTAGCGTTGCCCACTTCTACTCTTGCCAGAAAAGTGAGGAAGCTGTGCAAAATCTATCTTGGCTATTTTAGCCTTTTGGACCTTGTAGAATGCCAGTAGGCTTGGGGTTTAATAGGCATGAACAAACAGCTTACAGGGACTGGAGCTAAGATTCTCAAATGATAGGTGAAAGAGGCTACAACTTTCTCTCTCACGACAATTATTTATTGAGTGTCTGCTATGTGGCCCAGGATGAAATAGAGTCCCTATACTCAATGTCATCACAGCCCAGTGAGAAATAAGCAAAGCAAGTAAAGGAAGTAGAGCAATCCTACCAATGCTGTGCAATCCCCTCCAATGATTGAGAGATCTAAGTCCTGTCTGACAAGGTAAACCTCACAGTGGTGTAGAGAAGACAACTTCTGTTCCTGATGGCTATTTATGTTTTGAGCACCTTGACAAGCCTGGTGAAGACAGATCATAAAGCTGCAGCAGGCATAAGACTGAGATTTACTGGTGATGCTGTCTGTGTTAGGCATTCTGGAAATTAACTCCCAAGAGGTATCAGAAAACACATTAAAACTTTCATTTCCTAAATTTTCTTATTTAAGAAGAGGAACTTGGGTTACTCTATTTGTAACTTGCAAGCCACATGAGATGACTCACCAAGGAGAATTATATAAAACAGATTATATTTATATATTTCATTGTTATTTTGACATCTGGTTTTCCATTAGATGTTCACTGAGTAGTCTTTTTTGTTTTTTTGCTTCTATACTCTTCCTGAACACTCAGTGTCACTCTCTGCTGCTCCGCTCTTACTGCCCTCCTTCTTTATTACTTTTTTAATCACTTACTAAATATAGGAGGTAAAAATTTGAAACTATAAATATTATACAAGCTTTTTTTTACTGAGTGACTGCCACATGTTCACCCAACTTATTTATTTTATAATAGAACATTGTGTTTTAGAAGCATAATATACCTTTCGGATGTTGGGATTTATGCTTCTTTGATTATTGCACTTTAATCACTATTCTCAGGCATTTAAAAATACATAGCTATCTCTTCTAGGAGAAAACAAAACTGTATGTCTAAGCCAAGGTCACTACCTATGGTTACACAGATTACTTCAAGAGGTGAATTTCACATTATGGTCTAGTGAAAGGCACATTACAGTTGTGCAGTGTACAACTCAGGCAGCTATACATGCCAGTCATGTCTAGACCTACATATTTAGTGAAACTCTGGTATAAAATTAAGGAATTGAACATGATGATATCTAATGAAGAGATTCAACATGATGATAACTAACTTTTCCTCCTATTCTAATGTCTCTTATTCTAGGAATCCTACACATTTGAAAGAAATTGTGAGAAATCTCATGATTTTGTCTTGTATACAGCATTACATCTGGAAGACAAAATTTGGACTAGGATCCCTAAAAAAGAACTGATTGCAAAACAAGGGCCAGATGTAAGACTGAGCTGTCCCCAGCGTGCCTAACAGTCTTTAATTATTTAACTAAATTCTGATGTCACCATGCAGACAAGAGGCAAATGCCAGTAAGATAATTGGTTTGGTTTTGGCATTCAGAACCATTAGAGAAGGGGTAAATGGTAAGTAGGATATTGCACTCAGCAGAAGTATTCATAAACTATTGCTATAGTTGGATTACTTTTCTGTCTCTCTCATTAGATTGGCCATATTGAGAACAAAACTTTATACTCCATGCTTTGCTGTCTTTCCTATTGCATAGATATTTATACCCCATGCTTTGCCGTCTTTCCTATTGCCTAGATCTTCCCTTCAGAAACCTAATCATAAACATTGGCATAGTAAGCATCTGAGAAGACCTACAAGTAAATAAACTAGCTTAATTCTGTTTGAGTCACTATTTCCAAACTAATATGACTACAAAATCACTTTTTTTACACCCCAGGTGTTAATCTCACAAAAGTCCCAAGGAATAATCTAGACACCACTACTCCAAGTACTATCTTCCTCTTGGTCTCCCAAATTACATGATATAGCTGAGTTGTCAATCCCTACAATCAGATTACATTAATGCCCAAGGCATTGTTAGGTATAGAAGTATAGGTGCTAGAAATTATGTTTTTTCTTAGTGCCATACACTAATACACCAAGTAGCTATAAAAACTCCAGCCATAGTTAAAGGACTTAGGTCAAAGTTGCAGAAAGTTGTTGGGAACCTCCATGGTTGCTCACTCTTTCTTGCTACTGAATTTTGCATCAGGCTTCATGCAAAAGTCACATCACCCAGGGCTGCACTTATCCCAAATGATAGAATTTGGAGCTGTCCTTCAAGGGGTAAAAGGCAGAATTAGGGGCACTAGATAGTTACACATTTCAATGCGTTTTCCTCATTTGGTAACTATTGTTGGACATTTAGCCATATTTCCATTTTCTCTACTTCCCTTTGCCTGTTCTTCTATGCCTGGTTAAATTTGAAATATAATACTAGCCTTTCTTACTCTCATTCCTAAGAGTCCTACTTCAGTCCTATTACCAAGCTACTGTTTTCTTCCTCCAGGACTAAGAGTTTTTGCAACCAGTGATATATATCATTATCTAGTCCCAGGATTTGACTGGTACTTTTTCATACTCTGGACTCTTTTTGCTACTGGACTCTTCTTGAAATCACCAATATTTTTCATGGAGTTGTGAGAATTTTTTATCCCAAATCAAGACAGTCTGAAAAAAAATTTTTAAGGTGGCATTTTGTGGACCTGGGCATGCCAACATGCCCAGTAGCATCTTAAAGAAATAAAATCTACTCGTGTCATTCTTTCCTTTAAAATTCTTCAAATGCTCTCTAGGGCATAAAGTATTAATAACAATAGTAATTAGCCTTTATCAGGGATTCACATTGAATGAATCTCTGCTCTAAACTCTTTAATCCTCACAGCAACCTACAAAATGTATGTAATTATTTCCCCCACTTTATGGGTGAATAAACTGAGATTTAGGCTTTTCTACAGATACAAAAATGGTAAGTGATGGAACCAGCATTCAACCTGGGCAGTCCAAATAGTGCTCAGGCTTAACCACTAAGAAATAATGCCTTATCAAGGACTTCATGTCTAAAACACCAAAAGCAATGGCAGCAAAAGCCAAAATTGACAAATGGGATCTAATTAAACTAAAGAGCTTCTGCACAGCAAAAGAGACTACCATCAGAGTGAACAGGCAACCTACAGAATGGGAGAAAATTTTTGCAATCTACTCATCTGACAAAGGGCTAATTTCCAGAATCTACAAAGAACTCAAACAAATTTACAAGAAAAAAACAAACAACCCCATCAAAAAGTGGGCAAAGGATATGAACAGACACTTCTCAAAAGAAGACATTCATACAGCCAACAGACACATGAAAAAATGCTCATCATCACTCGCCATCAGAGAAATGCAAATCAAAACCACAATGAGATATCATCTCACACCAGTTAGAATGGCAATCATTAAAAAGTCAGGAAACAAGGAGAGGATGTGGAGAAATAGGAACACTTTTACACTGTTGGTGGGACTGTAAACTAGTTCAACCATTGTGGAAAACAGTGTGGCGATTCCTCAAGGATCTAGAACTAGAAATACCATTTGACCCAGCCATCCCATTACTGGGTATATATCCAAAGGATTATAAATCATGCTGCTATAAAGACACATGCACACATGTATTTATTGTGACACTGTTCACAATAGCAAAGACTTGGAGCCAACCCAAATGTCCATCAATGACAGACTGGATTAAGAAAATGTGGCACATATACACCATGGAATACTATGCAGCCATCAAAAAGGATGAGTTTGTGTCCTTTGTAGGGACATGGATGCAGCTAGAAACCATCATTCTCAGCAAACTATCGCAAGAACAGAAAACCAAACACCGCATATTCTCACTCGTAGTTGGGAACTGAACAATGAGATCACTTGGACACAGGAAGGGGAACATCACACACTGGGGCCTATTGTGGGGTGGGGGGAGGGGGGAGGGATAGCATTAGGAGATATACCTAATGTAAATGACGAGTTAATGGGTGCAGCACACCAACATGGCACATGTATACATATGTAACAAACCTGCACGTTGTGCACGTGTACCCTAGAACATAAAGTATAATAAAAAAATTAATTAATTAAAGAAAAGATGATGGAATTAGCTCCAAAACTACTAACCTTCACATTAATCTGCCTCTTGCATGTCAATAGTTTACTTCAAGTATTCAGTCACTGTCAATCTAAGAAAGTCCTAAATCCAAAGCCCTGTGGGAATGACGTGAGTTTCCTGGTGTCCCGCAGACATTCGAAATCCTGCTGTGTTAAGAGGGTTCAGAGAGGCCAAAAGGCACCATCCATGGACTTTAGGAGAAAATATTTTATATTTTGTGCATTTAGAAAAGCCCACAATTTGAACGTTTCAGTATTTAAAGCCAATAAACAAGGAGCTATTATTTAATTTAAAAAATCTTCTTTCAAAAAAAA
The DNA here is from genome assembly GCF_037993035.2 of Macaca fascicularis. Taxonomy (NCBI): domain Eukaryota; kingdom Metazoa; phylum Chordata; class Mammalia; order Primates; family Cercopithecidae; genus Macaca; species Macaca fascicularis. Next base: position 54,283,186 of record NC_088390.1, read on the forward strand.
AAAAGAAAATTCTTACAGATTAGAAAAATGTGTTAATAATAGAAGAAACCCTGAGTGTAATCTAAATATTCAAAAATAAGATTACATTATCTAAAGAATATCTATTCAACAGAATATTAGGCAGCTACTGAAAATAGGGTGTTTATAATATAATATCACATAAAAATTATTATATAGAATTACATATATGGTTTGGTTAAATTATACATAAAATAAATTTCAAATAAAAGAAAAAAGAAATAATGCCTAATTTAAGTCTGGATGAAGTACTAAGGTCTTACCTTGACAAATTAAGATCCTTCCAATGTAGGTCCCAAATTACTTTCCACGTATTTGTCCTATCAGTCTTATTCATGCAGCATATATTCATTCATTCATTGAACATTTACTGAACACCTACTGTATTCTAGGAACTGAACTAAATATCACACAGTGGTCACACTCATCTGTCTTAGTCTGTTCAGGCTGCTATAAAAAATTCCATAAACTGAGTATCTTATAAACAATAGAAATGGATTTCTCACAGTTCTGGAGTCTGGGATGTTCAAGATCAAGGATGAATCAGTATCTGGTGAGAGCCTATCATCTACTATGAAAAAAGGACAAGGTAGCTTCCTGGGACCTCTTTTTAAGAGATACTAATCCCATTCATGATGGCTTGCCCCTCATGATCTAATCACCTCTTAAAGGTCCTAATTCCTTAATACCATCACTCTAAGGGTTAGGAGTTCAATATATGGATTTTGGAGGGACACAAACATTCCGACCATAGTACTGGGTATACACCATGATCATCCTGCATATACCTGCGGTTTTACATGTACCGTCTCTTCTTCCTGTAATGAGAGCTCCCTCCTTCCTTTTCCTCTCTCCTTTTGGAAAAGTTTCTGTATACCCTTCAAGACTCCATTCAAAAGTCACTTTCTCTATGAAGCTCATGCAGCTCATCTAGGCACAGTAGCTCTTGGGCTATCACTGAAGTTTCTATGCACCTCCTTTATACCATGAATGTCTATCTGTCTATCGCCTAGCTATTCCATCCATCTACTTCTCTCCTGGTCTTTTGCTCTTGAATGTAATAGCCTCAAGGACTCTTGAGCCATGTCTTCATAATTTTTCTACTTCCTCGCAGAACATCTGACATTTATAAATACTGTGAAACTAAATTTGCCTGCTATTCTAAAGCCATAAAGAAATACCAGTTGGATGATCTAAATGGTTGTATTTGTAAATAACCTTTAGGCTACATTTTTTAAGTGACTTACTCAGTAATTACCCATCATCAAGAGTCTCCCAGTCTAGTAAGAAACAATCATAAAAATAAATGAAGAAAACAAACTTTTGTTATGAACTGAATGTTAGTGCCTCCCCTCCCTGCCAAACTGATATGTTGAAATTTTAACCTCCAATGCAATGATATTAGTAGTTGGGAATTTTCAGAGGCAATTAAGTCAACAGGGTGGAGCTATCATGAATGGGGTTGCAGCCCTTATAAAAGAGGCCCCAGAGAGCTCTCTCGCTCTTTCTCTGCCTCATGAGGACACACAGAGAAAATGGCTCTCCATGAACCAGGATGTGAGACTCCAACAGACACAGAATTTTCCAGCGTCTTAAAATTGGACTTTCCAGATTCCAGAACTATTTAAAAAATGTTTGTTGTTAAAGCCACGCAGTCTATGGTATTTGGTTACAGCAGCCAGAACTAAGTAAAATAGTTATACTTGTGACAATAATGAGGCAGGAACAGTGGTAACATAGAATGGAGGAGAAAGTTATGCAGGCCACCTGAAGGAGTCTGGAAATGCTTCTTTTAGGAAACAATAATTGTGCTAGGACATAGTGAGTAGGTCTTAACTAGGTCGACAGCAGGGTAAGTATCTTTTAGACACACAAATGTGCAGTCCATGTGAATGTGGTCTATTCAGGGGTCCAGTAAGTGCAAAAGGGTAAGTGTGTAGGTGTTTAGAGGAAAGTGAAAGGAAATAGAAATAAAGTACTATAAAAAGCCAAATTAAAAAGGGTCTGACATGCCATGAAATAGAGTTTTGATTTTTTTTTTCTACCAAAGGGAGGTTATGAAAGCAGTTTACATCTAATGTGGAATGATCAGATGTTCAGTCATAAAGATAACTCTGGCGATAATGTAAAGGGTAGAATTTTTGGAGAAGATTGCATTTGTCATCCAGGAGACAGTTATCACCTCTTCCAGCTTTTCACATGCCATTGATTTTAAAAGCCATAGAGCAGCCCCCTGGCTCAGGAAGCTCTAAGTCCCTGGCCCAGTCCCCTGGCTGATACTGTTCCTGGAGCCTCTTGGCCCGAGACACTCTCCTCTTTGCTTTGTGGTCTCCTGACTTGTTTTGCTTCCCAAGGAAACTTCATTTTTTTCTTGTACACACACCCTCTATTTAAGGAAAACATAATCATCTATAGCTGGGTCCCCAAAGATTTCTAAACTTTCTATTTTCAGAATGCAAAAATATAAATCCCCTATTCTAAGACATTCTTTATTTGTTAGGATGAAGATTATTTTGCTTGCAAGTGACAGAAACCCAACTTAAATTAGCTCATGTAAAAAAGTGAATTCATTTGCTTACATAATCAGAAAGTCTCAGAGGGCTGATTCTGGTCAGGTAAAACTAGACACAGGTTTCAAATTGTCAACAGGACTCTCTTCGCTTCCTGGCTGTACTATCCTCTCTGCTTATTTTTACATACACTCTCTTCCTAGGGTGGCAGAAGTGGTGATCAGCTGCTGTTCATTTACATTGTCTGTACAGCCTTAATTCCAGAAGAAAGCGAATGGCCTTTTGCCCACAAACGTCCATACAGATTCTTCAGAAAATTGTTAATCAGTCTTGTCTGGACTTATGTACCTGATTCTGAACCAATCACTGTGTCCAGAAGGATAAAAGGTATCATGATTGGTGTGTTGGTGGTGGCTTAATGAAGCAGGCTTATATAAACTTGCACAGCCAATTTCATGCCCCTCTCCCATGTCTACATTTAGTGATGTCATGTTATTAGCTTGAAGTCAGTCATGGTGGGAGAGTGGGGGTGTATATACCACAGAGACACTACAGATGCTAGTGCTACAAATCAGGACCTCCTTGTTTGGAGAGGCAGGTTATTAGCACGTCTTTGCCTCTCAGTGTCATGTGTTCCTCATCCTCATCTTACAAACTAACGCGTTTCATGAATGACATCTCCACTAGGATCACCTGGAGTAAGGAAAGTTCCAAAATGAAAGCATGAAGAACAGATCAAAAAGCAGCTAGCATCTATCACATTTAAAACGTATTTAGCTTTTGGTCACAACAAGCAAAACCTGCCTCTTTAGGAGGATGAAAATATAGTTTACCATGTCATTTCAAACGCCCATGTCCCAGGGACCTGCCTGTAGTTACTATCTTTAGAAAACAGGGGAAGGATGGAGAGAAGAACAAGACTTACTCTTCTTGCCTTTAGGGCTCTCTCCACTGAGAAGTGATGTACTGGAGAATGTGAAGATCTGTAACAATAGTCTTACCCAATAGAAGCACCACCCAACACATTATGGAAGTTCCATAAATATTTCTTAAAATACCATGACCAATGGCCATCTCAGTTTTATCAGATGCCTTATATTAGTATTTTTATACTTCATTAGCTGAACTGGAGCTAAATTAGCCACTGTATAGACTACAGTGACACCTCCTAAGACACCTTAGAATATCTTAACTTTCAAGAAATGAGGGAGATAGTGAAGTAGGTACCCAGAAATATCCATTGCTTTGACTGTAACCTAGGAACCAGATGAACAAAAAAGGCAAAACTTATCTGTAATCATAACTACCTCTGCTAAACTGTGTTTCCTTTCCCCTGCACAACTGGAGACACAGATGACTCAGAAAACAAACACTCGCCATTATAAACTGAAAAGACTATCAGTGTAGGGCAGATTCCCTTCCCTGTCCTATGTGTTACTATATAAACATGTTTACTCTCTCACCAGCCCTATTGTCCTAAGTGATTGTTTTCTCTCAGAAGAAAATAACTTTTGCATAAAAACATAATTGCTTCTAAGACCCCACGCAGTTTTTCTGTTGACCCCTCAATTAAAAATTAAACAGAAATGGCAGAGTTTGGTGATATAGAGGAGACCTGTAGTAACATAGGCTTCCTAGGGATTGCTTGGGGAATCAGAAGTCCAGGGCAAGAGCAGTAATGAGGAAAGTGGCCTGAGACAGCAGACCGACACTGGGCATATAAGCAGAGGAATCACAGAACGCCAGGTACCCTATGCCCTACCAAACACCAGAAGACTCAATAGAAGAAAGCAGACTTAACTAGTCACCAAGCAGGCTAAGAATATCTAAAAAGCCTTTGGGGTTCCCTACAGTATTAATACAGGAAACTTCCTAGAAAGCAAGGACCTTCCTGATAGTCAGTGCGTAAGGACTCAGAACACCTAAATGCTGTTCCTTACTGTAAATTGTGACTACAGTTTTAATTACCAAGTAGTGGAGCCTGTGATATTTAAGTTAAAACCAACTATTGACAAGGTATAAAGATGGTGAAAGTAACAGAGTGATTTCCCATATGATTCTGTTTTCCAGTCATGAAATCTGATGATACAAATTCTCCTGGTTATGCAATTACTTATTAAAAATCCTTCATTAGTTGCTTGTTTCCTGTTAAGACAAAAGCTCCATCTAGCCTGTCTTGGCATGACTCTGTCTTGGTATGATACCCTTGTGGTATGACTCCCGCAACTTTCTCTAGTCTTATCTCCTTCTTCTCTCTCCTATATATCCTGAAACATGGTCATGTCAGCCTGAATCTATGTCAAGGAACACATGGTATATATGTTCTGATGCTTTTAAATATGCTGTTCCTTCTCCCTGGGATGCTTCACATGGCTGTATCTTCTCCATTTGGCAACATCTTTCTCATTCTTTAAGAAATAACTGTTTTCAGCTTGTTCCTGACTCCACACTTTCTCCTTGTTCACTCCCTTCTACCTCAACCCACCCTCAAGTGATATTAGGTCCAACCCCTCTGCTCTCCTCCTAAGTAAACTTGTGAGAGTATTTACCATGGTATTTTGAGTTTACGCACACCTTATTGACTATGTCATGAGTTCCATCAAAGCAGGGATTTCTCTATGGATCCTTTTCTGCATTTCTTAAGTCTGTCACTCCGTTGGGTACCTAGTAGGCACTTACTACACACTAGGTAAATTTAAACAGTCAAAAATGTAATGTTTGAACTTGAAAAATATTAAAACCTCAACCAAAAAATGCTTTTAAACTTGTATTTTTAAAAATAATGGTGTATATTCAGATTTTTAACATTCATATTAAAATTGCTTACAACTCCATATGTAAGTAGAAATTATAGAAAAACATACAAGTTGTTTTATAATGTTTACACCACTATTCATCAAGCAGAAAGAATGCCCCGTAGTGGAGTAAAGCACATTACTAAATACAATAATTAATTGATTCTAGATGAAGAAGACATACAGAATTGCTAATTATTATGTTTGTGTCAACAGAGCAAGGGCCATTCAGTAGATAAATGAATGGGAAAATATCTATTTAGTTACATGAGAAAAATATGAACAGAGAAATTCCAGCTATACCAGCAATAAATCACAATAATTTGCAAATCATTTTAAATACCAAAGGTGCAGTGATTTTTTTTTCCAAGAGTAACAGCATTTTTATGTGGAAACTTCCTGTAATAAAGGTAAACATTAAAGCAGAATTAGCTTATTTTCAAAAATGTATATATATATTCATATATAAACACATGTGTATATATGTGTTTACTCAAGAATTAAATTTATTTTATGAAAGGTAATTATGAGTCTTGAGTCTGTATTGATTTGACTGACATTGAAAAGCCAGAGTGCTAATTTTCAAAAGTAAGCTCAACTGAAATTAGAGGCTTTAAATATTTGTTTGCTATTCTTATTATCCAGTAAATTTTGTGGCTAAATATTGAATGTGGGAGGAGCATGAAATACAGTGGATAAATAGTTCACTGAGATGTTGCTTCTGGACATTTCATTAGCACTAATTCATCAGAATCAAAAGCAGATGGAGGCTCAGTAGTCACATCTCATCCCCAAGTGCTAACCCTCTTCGATCTGAATATAGACTTACTTGCTAAATTGAAATTAAATGTTTACCAAGTGCCTAATATGAACAAGACATTGTGAGGAACTTAACCATAAGATATAGTCCCTTCCCTCAAGTGGCAAGTACTCTCCCCAAAATAAAGAGATGAATACATTTACAAATATATCCTAACGATCATGCATTAAGCACCTACTGTTTCTAAGGCATTGGTCTAGTATTCACATCAAAGAGGTAAAAATGATCCAGTTACTGACTATATTGCTCTGATCAGAAGAATACCTAAGTTCTAAAATGTACTATATGTTCCCTGGGGTAACATTGACTCCTTAATCTATAATGGTCTTATTTAAGGTACCTAGGAGAAGAATTTTACTTAGAATTGGAAGGTAGAGTCACAGAAGCCAGAACTCATTAAAGACATGGAGGGAGTCAGGTAAACAAAAAGAAGTAAATGCTGTAATCAATGCTCTGCATGAGACTTAGTAAAGTCTACTATAATTATCAATGACTACAAGCCTAAGTTACTGGAAACGCCTCGCAGATTGGATATGTCTCATATTAATCTGTTCAAAGTTAAACAGTCAGCAAAGATAGGAAAATACTCATTTGCATAACAAACTTACTAGAACTGCAAAGCCTAATACGGCAAACCAAGAGGTTAATATGTTACATTAACTATGTTAGTGGGTATAGACTAAGCTGAGCTGTGATAACATTGGCCCTGTAATCTCTGTGCTGTAACACAATAAAGATGTATTGCATGTTCATGCAAATTCTGATGTGAGTTGGAAGAAGAGATCTCTAGAGAAGCTGTGCTGCTCTAAGTGACTATAATTCAGGCTGTTTCGAACTTGTTAGGCGGTTCTTTATGGGGAAAGGAGATATGATGGGTTGAACACCAACTTTTAAATATTTTATTCTGAAAATGATACATTTTCCCCTTTATATTCCACTGGCCAAAGCAGTTTTATGACATGCCTCACTTCAAGGTTGCTGAGAAATATTCAGGAGTGCATGACTGATAAGCAATAAATGTTTATGCCACATTGACAATTAATGCAAGTCAAGTAAAGAGGACAGTAGCCAGGATGAAATGACAGAGATCTGTTGAATGCATGCACTGGGTGGAACAAGTAAATACAAGAAGAAGTTTGCCCTCAGATGGAGGGAATTTCGCTTCTGCAGGAAAAGAGGATACAGTTACCAGGAATTAGTCCACGAGATCAGCATATAGAGTAATAGTTGGAATTTCAGATGAACCTCTAAGTCAAGTTAGGAAACACATTTAAAAAAAAAAAATGGCCAGACACAGTGGCTCATACCTGTAATCCCAGTAATTTGGAAGGCTGCGGCACAAGGATTGTTTGGGTCCAGGAGTTCGAGACCAATGTGGGCAACATAGGTAGACCCCATTTCTAAAATTTTTTTAAACTTAGCCAGGCCTGGAGGAGTTGGAGGCTGCAGCAAGCCATGATTGTGTCACTGCACTCTAGCCTTGGAGATAGAGTGGGACCTCCAACTCAGAAAAAAGAAAATTGGGCACAGGGATGAGATTAGTACTACTAATAAAACAACATTTCAGAAAATTATTCTCAAACTTTCTTAAAATTTGCTTATTTTAAACCAAGAAGTCTGCAGTGAAACAAACCCAGGATAAGTATTTTGTAAGCAACCCAGATGATTCCCGTTTGGTGGGTCCATGGATTCTATTTACAGATACACTGGTTCAAGGGATAAGCGAAGCCAGGATTCATATACAAAAGAAAGCAAAATGATAAGATCAAATAATACCAGTTTTATAAAGTGCTGTTTAATTGGTAAAGTAAGTACTCTTTTGGATGAATGCTCAAGTTAAATAGAAACTAAAGTTACCAAGGATCTAAAGTGGTGATATCACATCAGTTTGTAGAATGAATGTACTATACTTTTATAATTTATCTTTTAAAAATATTTTTATTTTAGATTCAGGGAGTATGTGTATTTGTTTGTTACATGGGTATATTGCATTGTAGTGAGACTTGGGCCTCTAGTGTACCTATTGTCCAAATATTGTACCCAATAAGTAATTTTTCAACCCTTACCTCCTTCTCATCCTCCCGCTTTTTGGAGTCTCCAGTGTCTATTATCTCCATCTTTAGATCCATGTGTTCCTATTGTTTAGCTCCCACTCATGAGTGACAATGTGCAATATGTTTCTGCTTCTGAGTTAGTTCACTGAGGACAATGGCTTTCAGCTCTATTTATATTGCTGCAAAACACATGATTTCATTCTTTTTATGGCTACATAGTATTCTGTGGTGTGTGTGTGTGTATGTGTGTGTGTGTGTGTGTGTGTGTGTGTGTGTGTATATATATATATATATATATAAACTCACATTTTCTTTATCCAGTCAACCATTGGTGGACACCTAAGTTGGTTCCTATGGCTCTGCTTTGGTCAGTAGTGCTGCAATAAGCATATGAGTGCAGGTGTATTTTTTTTGTAATGATATCATTTCCTTTGGATAGATACCTAGTAGTGGGAATACTGAGTTGAATGGTAATTCTACTTTTAGTTATTTAAGATAGATCCATACTGTTTTCCACAGAGGTTAAACTAATTTGTATTCCTACCAATTGCATATAAGTGTTCCCTTTTCTGCATCCATACCATTCCTTGTTTTTGACTTTTTAATAATGGCCATTATGATTGGTTTAATATAATATCTCAGTGTAGTTTTAATTCACATTTCTCTGATAAGTGATGTTGAGCATTTTTTCTTGTGTTTTTTGGCCACTTGTATTTCTTCTTTTGAGAAATGCCTGTTCATGTCCTTTGCCCAATTTTTAATGAGATTGGTTGCTTTTTTTCTTTTTGAGTTGTTCAAGTTCCTTATAGATTCTGGATATTAATCCTTTGTTGGAGGCATAATTTGCACATATTTTCTCCCATGCTGTAGGTTACCTTTTTATTCTATTGATTATTTCTTTTGATGTGCAGAAACTTTTTCATTTAATTAATTTAAACTATTTTTGGCTGGTTAAATTTGCTTTTGGAGTCTTTGTCATAAATTATTGGCTTAGGCTCATGTCCAGAAGAGTTATTTCTAGATTTTCTTCTAGGATTTTTATAGGATAAGTGCTAGTTTCTTTTCCTTTTTCTTTTTTTCCCCAAAATGCTTGATTTTTCTAATTATTTCTAACTATATTAATATTAGATCGCTGTCTTCTTTTGGGTAGTTATGTTCCATCTTATTTAAGGACTCCTTGATTTCATCTTTGAGAAATTGAAGACCTGAGAAAGTCAAAAGGAGGTGTCTCAGTTGAGTGGTACATAGTAACCATAAGGAAGTAGGGAAAGGTGGGAGCTTTCAGGATGTCAATCAAATAAGTCACCTACAAATATACATCCAAATAAGAAGGAAGCAGTAAAAAGCAAAACCTGGGTAAAAATACAATATTAAGGCTCAAAAAAAATAATAGGGTTAAGATTATGCTATAAGGTTAGAGGTACAGTGTTCTACAGCTTATCTAAATTCAGGGGGCTAGAGGAAACTAGAGGAAGAGTTCACTCCGTGGCTCTCCAAATAGATACAGCAGTTGTTATCACAAATCCACCTAATGTTAGAACTGTTTGTCAAAAATGTCAAATATGCATGCACAATATGAGATTGATATTAATTATTAGATTGATATTAGATATTAGATTATTAGTTCTGTTGCTAACTAAAAGTATGTATATATGCCTTGATATTGGGAAAACTGAATATACATATGCAAAGAAAAAAAGAAATTAGACCCTTACCTTACATCGTATCCAAAAATTAATTCAAAATTGATTAAAGAACTAAATCTATGACCTTAAACTTTAAAACTTCTAAAGAAAACATAGGGAAAAAGCTTTATGATATTAGATATGGTAACGATTTCTTAGCTATAACATGAAGAATACAGAAAAGAAGCAAGCAAACAAATGGGACAACAAAAAACTTGCAAACTTCTGTGCACAAAAGGGCACAATCAACAGAGTAAAAAAGCAACCTATGGAATAGGAAAAATATTTGCAAATCATATATCTATAAGAAATTAACATCTAGGATAAATAAAGAACTACAACAACTCAACAACAAAAAAAGCAAACTGAGAAATTTAACCCAATTAAAAAATGGCCAAGTGGGATTTATCCCTGGGATGCAAGGATGGTTCAACATTCTAAAATCAATCAATGTAGTGCACCACGTTAACAGCAACAACAAAAAAACACATGGTTATCTGAATAGATGCAGAAAACGCATTTGACAAAATTCTATACCCTTTGATGATAAAAACTCTCAACAAACTTCTTATCAAAATATTTACTTCAACAAAATAAAGCTCATACATGAAAAGCTCACAACTACCATCATAGTCAGTGTTCAAAGACTGAAAGCTTTTCCTCTGTGATAAGGAACAAAGCAAAGATGCCTATTCTCACCACTTCTATTCAACATAGTACTGTAATTCCTAGCAAGAGAAAGCAGGCAATAATAAGAAATAAAAGGTGTTCAAATCAAAATAGAGGAAGTAAAATTAACTCTGTTAGCAGATTACATGATCTTATATGTAGAAAATAGTAAAAACTACACACACACACACCCACACACACACACAAACTTAGAACTAATAAATTAAAGTTTCAGAATACAAAATTAATATGGAAAAATCAGGTGTGTTTTATACACTAAAAACTAAACTTTAAAAATTAAATTAAGAAACCAATCCCATCATAACACCAAAAATAATAAAATACTTAGGAATAAACAGCCCAGGAGACCAAAGAGACTTGTACACTGAAAACCACACGACATTGTTGAAACAAATTTTTTAAAAATATACAAATAGATGAAAAGACATCCCAGGTTTATAAACTGGAAGACAATAATGTTAAGATGTTCGTACTATCCAAAGTGATCTCTAGATCCAATGCAGATTCAAAAAAAATCTAAAAGTAGAACTATCATATGCCGCAGAAATTCCACTTCTGGGTATTTAGCCAAAAAAATTAAAATTAGGATCTCAAAAAGATACTGGCACTCCCAGGATCATTGGACTATTATTCAAAGTAGCCAAGATGTGAAAACAACCTAAATGTTCATCAGTGGATAAATGGACAAAGAAAATGTACCATACATACATACAGTGGGTTGTTAGTAAGCATTGTAAACAGAAGGAGATCTTGTCATATAACAGCAACATGAGGGGAACCTTGAGGACATTTACTCTAAGTTAAATAAGCCAGTAACCAAAAGCCAAGTACTATATGATTTCACTTATATGAGGTATCTAATATAGTCAAAATTCATAGAAACACAAAATAAAATGGTCATTACTCATGGATGGAGAGAGGGAAGGAGGGGGAGTTGTTTAATAGATACAGATCTTCACTTCTGCAAGAAAAAAAGCTCTGGAGATCGGCTTCACAACTATGTAAATATACTCAACATAACTGTACACTTACAAATAATTAAGATGGTAAGTGTTATAATATGTGTTTCTTACCAAAGTTTTTTAAAAAGTCCCATAATCCAAGCTTTGTGATCTTATTCTTATATCAAATAATAAAAGTAACAGTAATTAGAAATAAATTCTGTGCCTCAGTTCCACATCTCCATAGAGAAAAGTTCTTGCCTTGACTAACTCACTGATTGAGGTCAATCAGGTTATATTGTGAGTCTCAAATAAACTGATTTGTTTCAGTGTAATTTGAAAATAAACAATACATAATATTCATTATTTTTTTACAAAGCACAGAAACTAGTAATTAGTAATTACAGAGATTTTGTAATTGTTTTAAGGACTCTACGAAAGAGTTGTTAGAAGTTTTGAACAGGTACAATTTAAACTATGTAGGAGGTGGGTCTCAACAGGAAATGGTGGTACCGTAATAAACAAAATCACACCCAAAATAATTTGTAATAAAGAAACCAGGCAATGAGTTATACACAGAGTTAAGAGAATTCACCAAGGGATTATGAGATATCTAGAAATAAGCAACAAGGAAAATTGTCACACACTCACACACACATGCACACACACACAACACCTCCTACCCTGTCTTCACCCCAGCCTGGGGGTAAGAGGAGGGAACAGTTATTGGAACTCAGTGAAAGCTTAGACCATAGACATGGACAGGGTGCTGTTCAACAGGAACTGTAGCTGTTCAACAGGAACTGTAGCTATAAAGGAATGCAACCACTGTTCGAACTGCAGCAAGACAGGAAGAAAATGAAGAAGTTAAAGACTGATCTCTCTCTCCTCCTAGCCTCTAATATCCATCATTGGCCGAACGCAACCATAAGCCAGAGTACAAGAGAATACAGGTAATACAGTATATAGCTGTCCTACCCCTAGGAATAAAAGCAGAAAAGACAAGACCAGGGAATGCTGGTAAGAGTGGAGGAGGCAACTAGATTATAAGCAACAAAAAAAAAAAAACACATAGAAAAGCGCAACAGAAAAGCAACTCAAGTGTCAATGTTACTTTCAAAATGCGACAAATGTGTCTGTCTTTCACAGGTCAGGTAGGTCATAGGTTATAGGTAACATATATTTATGACAGCAATGCTGTGAAACAAATGACCACAAAAGCTCAGTAGTGTATAACAGTAACACGATAATAAGAATCTCTTTGGCTCACATGCCTGTGCACTGCCCGGGAGTCAGTGCCTAAGGCTGGGCTTAATCAGAACAGTTCTATTTCTTGTGTCTTTCATCCTTCTCCGGGATGTCAGACAAGCCCACTGATGCCCTTCTCACAACAATAACTGGCAAAAAGAAAAGACCAAGACCAACTGTATAAGTGTTTTTCAATGCGTTCGTCACATCACTCACATTCACATCCAACTGGCCACAGCAAGTCACAAAGCTGTAGCCAAAGTCAAGGGGGCATCTACAGTCCATACTCTATCTCTTTGATGGGCAGAACTGAAAAGTCACATGGCAAAAGAAGCAGTTATGTGGAGAAGTGAAGAATTGGGGCTATGAATGTGTTCTTCTACATGTATGTATTAAAGCCTTTTGTTAAATACTACTATTATCATATCCAGGTGCAGACAGAAAGAATGGATACCTTTTATACATTCTGCATTATCCCCTGAAAAAGACGATTTAGACTTTTAAAGCTGGTTATCACAAAAAACCATGTTCAGAAAGAATTGGAAGCCATCATAAATCATGACCTGGGCCTATATGGCCTGAGCATTTTTAAGTGTCAATGGGTAACAAAATTACATCTATTAAAGCAATGCTAATTCCTCAGGCCAGCACATTGTGGGATGTTAAAAATAATAAAGAAAAAGAAAACAGCAAGCAAGAATGTATGTAGCAAGACTTCATGGTACAAAACTCTACAATCCAAAGGTCTTCGTTGCTTGTTAAGTTATTGTGTCCCAGAATTCCTTCAGCACCAGAGACCATTTTTATTACCATATGCCCCTTCAGTATCTTTTTTGAGCTTCTCTTCTGATCCTTTGATTTTCCTCTTTAATAGCCAATGTTCTCTGCCTGGTTACCATTTTTGCTTCACACTATTGGCGTCAAAGGGCTTCTTGCATTTGTCATCTTAATCATCTGATAACTTTGTCATTGCATTTCTGAAAAATTTGCCCTCAAGAGGAATATAGAGACAGGTATTATGATGCAGGATTCATGAACTTGACTGTCAGAGCAGTGTGTCTAATAAAAAACGGCATGAAGCAGGAGAAAAATCTGACCCCATAGGATGAGAATCTCCTAAGGGAGTTCACCACAATAGCATCTGGCCATTCCACTGACAGATTCTGAAACTTAAATATTATTATAGAGTTGGTCTTATTTTCATGATCGCACTATACATACTCACAAAAGAGGGAAATACATACACCAGAATTCTAAAATGGAAATTATAATTACATTGTTGTTGTTGGATGGAGACAGGGGTTTCTAAGAAAAACTGTGATTTATGCTGATTGTCTTCCTTGAATGTTCAACTGATAATCAGGAAATCTGGAGTTTCGTTTTCTTTTGCCACATGGGAGATGAACAGGAGGAAGAATTCCATAGAGGCGCCAGGGTTTGGGCTCTGGAGTGGTGGTTTGGTTTTGGAGGATGGGAGATGGCCTAGGACTGAATGTATTTTTTTTTCTTGGCTCTGAGGGACCACAGTTGAATTGTCTCTTCTCATAATCTGTCTCAATGGGACATGTTCAGGGCATTTCCTTCCCACTCTCTAGAGACCTACCTAGTTGAAGAGCAAATAGGAAAAACAGGGAAACAGGTTATTTTTAGGTAGTCTCTCCTGTGTCACAACCTCAGTTATCTCTTCACTGTATCTAATCTCTCTCTCCACACACACACACACACGTATATACATATACTATATAGCTCATATATAGAAATGTGATGTATATGTATATATACATGCATATGCGTGTAACTATATATCACAAAATACAATGACTTTCCTAAGATCATATAGCTGGTAGGCATTCAAATTGAAATTTGAACCGAGGTCAGCTGGAGCTTCCTGGCTCATTGTCTTTCCAGTGTGACAGACTGATTAAAAACATTTATGCTTTTTTCCCCAATGTCTTTGGCTAGATTAAGGAACTATAGCTTTTAAAACCACTAAGTCCTTTGAGAAACTCTGAAAGATAGCTTGTGAAGCCCTAAGTTTCATGGAGGACAGCGGGTAATCACTGGTCAAGAGGCTCTGCATATTGACTTTATAATCCATCTGAGTGCTTCTGAGAAAGAGCTCGGAATATCTAGAGAAGTAGCCTCACAACATGTGCTTTTAAAGAATTTTTCCTGAAATAAGACTTATTTTACCCCATGTACACACATGAGATGTAAACCAGATGATTTATGGAAGAAAAAAAAATGAAGTCAATACCTTAGAGTGTTTTCTCTGTGCCAAGCACTGTACAGGTTCCTTCGCACCCACTTCTTCATGAAAGTTTGGGCCATGCTTCCTGGTGAGAACTCGAAGCTTTGGTCTCTAGTGCAATTTACACCACCTTTAAGAATTTTATTAAGTTTGGCTTTCTATTGTAAATGGTGAGCAGGCTGAGGTGGAAGGCTACCCAAGCATGAGATAAAGAGAGACAGAAAGAATGCTTGGAGATATGAACAGCTGCCTTGGATCAGACTGCAGGCCGCACCTGCCCCTGCGCATGCTGGTGTGCTGAATTAATGAATTAACTTCCAACAAACATATCTAGAAATATCTTTCAAGGTAAAAATAAAAAACTGAAGAGCATCAGAGAAAAAACTCATGGATTACAGTTGAGGAAGAAAATATTTTTTCCAAATAAACATGTGTAATATGTGTTAGGAAATACACCTCCCCTTTCAAGTAGGTATGTATTACGTGAGTACATAAATTTACTTCAATAGAGCCAGCTCAAGTTTTAAATATAAAATTTGATTCTGCTTTTATAAAATCACTTTTAGAATTCCTCATAACACATTCTCTGGCAACTTTTGGTCATTTAAAGATGGACTGAAACATGGAAAACAATCACTTTAGCCTAATGGAAATTTTATTGACTTTGGAATTAAACAATTCTGAGTGTGAATTTACACTGAGAAGCTCACTGGAATGACAACTAAAATCTAGGGATTATCCCCAGGATGACTGTTCCTGCCTTGAATGTAGTTGGAAAATGCAGAGCTCAGGGACTTAACATACTTAACAAAAGCTATTACTGTTTTCATGAAAAAATTAAAAAATAACTCGCATCGTTGATAAAGTTGGAAAATATAATTCGGCAACCAAACGTTAGATGCCTTTTTAATTTGTAACTTGTAACGGCCTCTGAAACCATGTGAAGAGAAAAATTCCCAATATTTTGCATAGTGGGAATTAATACAGTAAGTGCATTTACAAAGAAATAGCCTCCAGTAGCATCTGTTTTAAAGGACACCGTTATTTTGGATGCCAAGGTGCAGGAATACTTGTTTAAAGAGCCATCTCTGTGCTTCATAGTCACTCCAAGCTCCCAGATGCAGGCTCAATGACAGATAAATTCCATGCAGACCTGCCTCTGAGGATCTTTGTAGATAGTTACAACTTGGCTGGCAGAATGTTGCCTGAGCACAAGACTCTCTATTTGCAAGCTTGGTTCTTCCTATAGGCTAAAAGGATCTCTCTGTTTTTATTCTCCTTCCCAGGAACTCAAACATATTTCTGTCTTTTTGAGGAGATTGCAGAAACCTGCCAAAGAGAACTGAGGCCACACCTCTGCAATCCCAGCAGAACCTCCCCTGACCCTGGTTTTCTAACTGACTGAGACCCCTCCCATGTGACACGAGGCTGTTTCATAAGCAGTGAGGCCATGTTTTCATGCCATTCAGATGCTGAAGGTAGAAGGATTTAAAAGGGTAGGGGTGCTAGGAAGGGGAGTGACCCACAGCTACTCTGGGGATTGTGTGATGTGACAATAAACTTGACAAAAAGCCTCCATGCAGATCACCATAGCAAACAAATGGAAAGTTATAGTCAACTTGCCCCTTTGGGATTGCCCTAGCAGTGCTCAGAGATTGGCTTCAGAGGTTAAAAAAGCAGGAGCTGGAGGTGCAAAGGAAAGGACTGTCCAGATTTGCAACAAATAACAAAAAATAGTTCACATGTATAACATTGCAATTCAGTGTATAAAGTTTTCTCTCTGGTCCATCATCTCCCTGGGGCTTTTATTGTACTTTTTAACACTTCTGACAAAGAAACCAAAATCTAGAGAGGTTTGGAGATTTGTCTGAGTTAAATTAAACTGGAAACTATTAGGGCAAAGACAGAAACCCAAAGCTCTGGAGGCCAAGGTCTTGGTTTATTCCCCTCTGTCACCTACTTCTGCTTCCCAGGTCGTAGCCACACAACCACGTTGTTTCCCAGTGGGCACTACAGGAAGCTCCCTAGTACCTAGTAATAATAATAATAATTTCTATTAATAATGATCATCTTCATTATTTACTATTATTTACTATGTGCTTGCCAGGCCAAGTGCTCAGTACTTTTCATAAATTATCCCATTTAATCCTTAAAAACAGTGAATGAAGTAGATATGATTATTATCTTCATTTTAGAAATGAAAACTGAATTAGGAGGTTAAGAACTAGACCAAGTCACAGAGTTAAGAGTCCACCCTCGTCTGTTTAATTCCAGGGCCCCGAAATGTAAATCTTACATTCCCATAGCTAAGAGACACCACACCCTTCCTGCTGACCCACAAGCCCAGGGATTTTTCAACACACCAGAAAGGATCCCGTCTTCAGAGCTTCCCCTTTGAGCTTCTGATTGCCCACAATCCAAATATGTGGGAACTGAAAGGAAAATTGAGGAGCAGGCATTGATCTAGAGACCCAAGGATTTCAGAGTCTCCCCACAAAAGATAATCTTCTTCTTTACTCTCTCTATTCGGTAGCAAATATTTCTTCTCCTTTTATTTCACCCTATTGCTATATACCTGTCTGAGGGATCCATGGGCTTAATAAAATAGCCCCCAAACAATATAAAAAACAAAGCCAAGCCAAAATGAAGTTGTAGGAGAGAAAGTACTGCTGGCTTAGAGGGATTCCTTGAGCTGTTTTTCTTACTACCTTTAGTACTGATTCCTCTCCGTGAACCTTTAGTCCCCTATGGCCAGCCCAACCAATATTTTTTTTTTCAATGTATCACCAGTGGAGCCAGATATTTTTAGGGCTCTGATGACTTGATGAATCTAATTTGATGGCTTCTCCAGATACTTTTCTCCTATCCCCTCCCCTTTACTAAAAGGCAGCACTCACGGTAAGTCTCAGTATGAACTCTAGTTTCCCCATGTCGTCTAAACATGTGGAGGCCGGACTTTTACTCAGGCAGCATGGGTTTAAGAAGAGCCAGCTGAGAGTCAGGCAGAGGAGTCAAGTGGTCTGGAAGTCAGAGGTTCTGGGTTTTAATCTTTTCTCTGTAAGTATCTCATTTGTTTCATTCAGAAAGCATCTATGGGTTTATTTGCCCCTTGCCAGTTACTGTGCTGCTGGCTATGTAAACTGTTCACTTTCACTTTCCTTCTTTTTATCGTGTTCCTTCCAGCTCTAACACTCCTGGCTTGGAAGCTCTTGAAAATGGTAAAAGTTGATGTGAAGTTGCAGGTTTAGATGGGGGTCTTTATTTGGTGGTATAAGAAGCAAGGGAGAAAAGGTTTGAAAGAATTCCGTAGAGATAAAGAGGCAGACAAATTCAGTTTTACACTCACACCCTATCCCTCCCTTCTCCTACTTTATTTTCTCAGGGTCCTCCATCACTGATGCATTTGTTCTGTCCTAGGGATAGGAGTCATGACCATCATCACATGACATCTGACAATGTAGCCAAGGAGGCATAAGGGTCCCCTTCCTTTACTTAACGGGGGGACTCCACAGCAGTATGCATAGTGGGAGAGCTTAGGCCATTGAATTATCCTTTGCAATGAATCCCTCCTTTTCTCTTCATCTTTCTACTATTAACTTAGCACAAGCTCTTGTCAATGCATTCCTTAATTACTACAACAGAGAAGAAAGTTAACTAGTCTTCCAGTCTAAGTTCCTTCTATGGTTCTACTCCTTCTAACCCACAGTGTGTTTCTGCTTTCGTCTTCTAATTCTAAATAAAGTGCGTCACTGGCTCCCAGTTTCCTCTCATACCTGGCCCAGCTGTTCTCCTTTAGCTCCTCACTAGACACTCCCTTCACTGCATACCTTCTGTTTAAAGCTCAAGGGTCATTCCCACCTCCTCCCCTTTTTCTGTCAACTATCATCTTATCCAGTCCTCAGAGTCCAGCCTGTGTCTCTGCTTCATCATTGGGGATTACTCAGACTATTTTATTTATCCTACTTTTTCCTACGAATAATTGACATAAGCAAATATTAATTTACTCATCATGTGTATTAAAGAAACTCACAATATGTGTGTGAAAAAGCAAGGTTCTTAGCCCTCCTTCAGTGTGATACAGTAAACTTCAAATTCCTTTACCTTATCCTCAGTAAGCTTATAATCACAGCAGAAAGTGAAGCAGGAGCAAGGGGGAGGAAGATGCCGTGGTCTTTTAAAGGACCGGATCTCACATAAACTCAGAGCGAGAACTCACTCATCACTGACGGAATCATGCTAACCCATTAATGAAGGATCCACCCTCACATTCCAATCACCTCCCACCAGGCCCCACTTCCAACACTGGGAATCATATTTCAACATGAGATTTTCAGGGGACAAACATCCAAACCTATCATTCCACCCCTGCCCCCACCATATCTCATGTCCTTCTCATATCGCAAAATGCAATCAACCCTACTCAATAGTTCTCCAAAGTCTTAATTCATTCCAGCATCAACTCAACCAAAAGTCCTAAGTCCCAAGTGCAAAGACTCATCTGCAGATGAGTTCTCGCCACCTATGAGCCTGTGAATTCAAATACAAGTTATTTGCACCCAAGATACAATGGTTATACATATATTGGGTAAATGTTATTATTCCAAAAGGGAAAATTGGCCAAAAACGGGCTACAGGCACCATGCAAGTCTGAAACCCAGCAAGGAAGTCATTAAATCTGAATGCTTAAACATAATCTTGTGTGCCTCCATGTCTCATGCTGATGCTAAGGGTACGCTCCCAAAGCCTTGAGCAGCTCCTCCCCTGTGGCTTCCCTGGGTGCAGCTTACACAGCTGCTCTCACTGGTTGGGGTTGAGTGCCTGCAGTTTTTCCAGGTGCAGGGTGCAAGCTGCTGGTGGAGCTATCATTCTGGGGTCTGGAGGGCTGTTGCTCCTTCCCAGAGCTCCATGAGGCAGTGTTCTGGTGGAGACTCTGTGTGGGGGCTCCAGCCCCACATTTCTTGTCAGCACTGGCCTAGTAGAGTATCTCTGTGGGGGCTCTGTCCCTGTGGCAGACTTCTGCCTGGGCACCCAGGCTTTTCCATACATCCTCTGAAATTTAGGTAGAAGCTGCCAAGCCTCCTTCACGTTTGCATTGTGAGCATCTGCCGACTTAACACCACATGGGAGTTACCAACGCTTATGGCTTCTGCCCTCCAAAGCTGTGGCCTGAGCTGTACCTTGTCCGCTTTGAGTCAAGACTGGAGCCAGAGCAGCCAGGATGCACAGAACAGTGTCCTGAGGGTGCACAGAGAAGTAGGGTCCTGGACCTGAGCCCCTAAACCATTCTTTCCCCCCAGGTTTCTGGGTCTACTTCTGATCATAGGTTGTTAGAAGCAGCCACAGCATTTCTTGAATGCTTAGCTGCTTAGAAATTTCTTCTGCTACTCAGTATGTGCTCTGTGAATCAGAAGCACTAACTAATTTGGGAACTTGTTAGAAATGCGGAATCTCAGGTTCCACTCCAGACTTACCAAATCAGAGTTTGCAATTTAACGAGTTATTTTCATGTGCTCATTAAAGTGTGAAAAGCACTGGTGAAAAGAACCACATGCAAAACAAGAAAAGTATTAAACGGACATATGTTTGGAGAAATGAAAGAACAAGAGGCAAAGCCAAAAGGCTAACTTTGACTGAGCCAGGCAGTATACTAGAATCTTTCACCTAACCCACACATCTATCTCTTAACCCCACGAGTGAATATGTTATTAAAGAGATATCATCATATTCATTTTTGAGAGGAGAATACTGAGGCCGAAAAAGATTCAGAGTTTTGGCCCAGGTTACACAATTAATAAAAAGGAGAGCCACAGACTAGGGAAACATACTTGTAAAACACATGTCCAGTAAAGAATGTGTATCTAAAATATACAAAGAAACTTAAAACTCAACAACAAGAAAACAAACCACTTAATCAAAAAATGGAACCAGGTGTGGTGGCTCACACCTGTAATCCCAGCACTTTAGGAGACCAAGGTGGGTGAATCACCTGAGGTCAGAAGTTTGAGATCAGTCTGACCAACCATGACCAACATGGTGAAACCCTGTCTTTACTAAAAATACAAAAATTAGCAGGACATGGTAGTACATGCCTGTAATCCCAGCTACTTGGGAAGCTGAGGCAGGAGAATCGCTCAGAGCTGGGAGGCGGACGTTGCAGTGAGCCTTGAGATATGGCACCACTGCACTAGAGCCTGGGTGACAGAGCGAGCGTCTTTCTAAAAAAAATAAAAAAGAAAAAGAAAAATGGACCAAAGATCAACACACAAGATAAACCCAACACACATAACACATAAAAGGATGCTCAGCATTATATCTCATTGAGGAATTGCAAATTAAAACAAAAGTGAGCCAGCATTACACACCTAATCGAACGGCTAAAACCCAGAATACAACACCACCAAGTACTGAAAAGGATGTGTAGCAACAGAAACTCTCATTTATTGCTGATGAGAATGAATAATGAATAACGGTATGCCATGTTAGAAAACACAGTCTCTACAAAAGTAAACATAGTCCTATGTTTAATAGGATAATCTAGCAATCATGCTCCTAGGTATTTACCCCAGTGAGTTGAATACTTCTGTGCACACACACAAAAACTTACGTTCATACAGATGTTTATAAAAGCTTTATTTATAACTCCCAAAACCTATAAGCAACCAAAATATTCTATAGTAGGTAAAGGAATGAACTTTGGTTCACCCAGGCAAGGGAATATTATTCAGCAACAAAAATAAACGAGCTATCAAGCCATGGAAAGACATGAAAGAAACTTAAACATCCATTACCATATGAAAGAAGCCAGTCTGAAAGAGCCACATACCGATTCCAACTCCACGACATTCTGTGAAAGGCAAAACTATAGAGACAGTGAAAAGATCAATGGTTGCCAGAGTTCGGGGGGAGAAAGGGCTGGATGAATAGATAGATCCCAGATAAGCTTAGGGCAGTAAAACTCCTAATGATACTGTAATGGTCCAGTACATGTCATTATACATTTGTTGAAACTCATTGAACTGTACAGCATGAAGAGGGAACCCTAATACCAACTATGGACAAATGGACCATATTAATGCAAAATGTTAATAATAGTAGAAACTGTAGGGGTGAAAAAGGAATGTATGGGAATTCTCTGTACTTTCTGCACAATTTGCACAATTTTATCTGTACATCTAATGTTTTTAAGTAAAGTCTATTACGGAAAAATCAGAGGCAAAGTTAGAATTTGAACCCACATCTATCTGATATGAAAGAATACTCCAGGAAGGTGCCAAAAGGGCACTCACACTTCCGCAAGATGGCAGTAAGCTTCCTTTAGGTGGAAGATGGAGAAAAAAGTGAGTGGTTCCATCTTAATCTTAAAGTTGATCCCTTTCATAAAACAAATTCCCTTTGCAGTAACAATGATGTAAACAGTGAGTTTGCATCCATGAATTAAATCCCAAATAGCAATAAAGAAACTAATTTCATGCAGATCCTTCCAGAAAATAGAAAATACTTCTCAACTTGTGTTACAAGGACAGCGTTGCTCTGATTCCCAAATCAAAACCATTATGAGACAAAAAAAGAAAAGAAAAAATCTTATAATTCAAGTGTGTGTGGCCTTTCCTACTTTTCTCTACAAATTCTCAGATACAGCTCAGAAAGACTATCTGACTTAGAGTCATGTGTGAATTTCCAACAAAGTGAATTCAATTATCAACAAAGAAGCGGGGAGAAACAGCAATGATGACAAAACTGATAATACCTGCTAGCCCTCCATTTATGAGAGCAATAGAATATGTGGATAACATAAACCTTTTGCACCCTCTCACCAAAAGTCAATGTCTTTAAAACGCACACCTCCCTGCTAGCCTGCTGTAAGGACATTATGAAGACATCTCCGTGGTTAAGCTCTGTGAGTCTGATCAATGACGCCAACACCTGTTTAATTTTGGAGCTGGTGCTGTTGTTTCTACATATTTTGTTCTAATTCCAATTGTTTATGAAAAAAATGAAGGTAGAAGTTAATGGCAGGTATTTACTTTTCCATAAATTTGGAATCTTCAAAACACTCTCTAACCCATAAGCTATAAATCTTTATGACACCATAAGATATTAGTTATTCAATCATAGTAACAATTTCTTTTAATTTCTCTGCTGGGTTATCTGAAAGGAATCTTTTTTTTGTTTTCACTCTACTACATTCAAAGGGAATTTCACTCCCAGTTTAAAGCTTGATGGGAGCCTATACAGACTCCAAGCTGAAAGCTGTCCCATGCCTTTGGCATAAACTCATGTTCTTAGCAAACTCCTCCCCCTGATTTTTCTGACTTAATTAGGGTGATTTCTACTGCTGCTCCTCCAGTGACTCTTCCAGTCTTTCTGAAAGTCTGTTGCTGATCCCTGTGACAGTATCTGCATTTTTCTTCACTGAGCACATTAATTGTCAACCAAACACCAGGCAGTGTTCTCAGCCCTGCCCATCTTCCATCATGATGTAATGTCTTTCCCATCTACCTTCGCTCAGGTCAGTGACACCAGTTCCCTTTTGTCCCAAGCTCTACAGCTGTAGAACTTGAACTTCTCCACTATGCAAACTAGGTTGGAGCCCCCTTTGCTCAGTGTCTGACACTGAGGACCACTCTCACAATTGCCCGCATCCCTGAGGCCCACCAAGACCCACTCTAGGCCAGTAGTTAGTATTCAATGAATACTAACCTGAAGCCCGGAGATTCCTTGAGCTCCTACTTATTTCAGTTCAGCGCTCATTGGGATATCGCAGCCCTGAGTGAATATGCTGCTCTGTCATAATCTAGAATGTATTTAGCCCTATGAGTGGAGATAAACGTCTGAGGCTTTTAGTGATCATTCTGCATTCTGCACAATCTAAAGGACCAATAGCCAACACAGGGAGGCCCAAGTCCAGGGTAAGTCATTTACATGGAAGACCATGGGCGTGTTCTCCAAGTTCCTGCACACAGCAGCAGCTGTGAGTGGTGCCAAAGACTTGGTCTAGTGTTGCTGTCAAAGGCAATGGCATAATAGTGCCCTCTAGTGGCAACTGAACTGTGTCCCATAAGCTGTGACGTGAGCTCAGCATGGTGAATCCTTTTCTCCTCTGAAAGTGAGATGGTGTAAATAATCTGACGCCTGAGTCATAGGCACCTTGTCAAGAACATGTGCTCCCCTTAATGAGACTCATGCTGGAGTCTTTCAGAGTGCACGAGGTCTCTTCTTTCTCTGCAAAGGCCGCTACTGCCCTTTATTTTTAAACAGCTCTCTTGAGACCCAATTTATATACCACAAAAATTCACCCAATTTACATGAACAACTCGGTATATTTTTTCAGTATATTTACAGGGCTCTGCAACCATTATCACAATCTCATTTTAGAACAGTTCCATCACCCCAAAAAAGAAACCCTGTGCCCACGTGCAGTCCCTCTCCGTTCCTATCCCCAGCCCTCAGCAACTGCGAATCTACTTTCCGTCTCTGAATATTTGCCTGTTCTAGACATTTCATATAAATGGAATCACACAAGCTGTGGTCTTTCGTGTCTGGCTGCTTTCACTTAGCAGAATGTTTTTGAAGTTCATACATATTGCGGCCTGCATCAGTACTTCGTTCCTTTTTGTGGTTGAACAGTGTTCCATCGTATGGATATACTACATTTTATTTTTGAGATTGAGTCTCACTCTGTCACCCAGGCTGGAGTGAAGTGGTGCAATCTTGGCTTACCGCAGCCTCCACCTCCTGGGTTCAAGCAATTCTCCTGCCTCAGCCTCCCAAGTAGCTGGGATTACAGGTGTGCACCACCATGCTTGGCTAATTTTTGTATTTTTAATAGATATGTGGTTTCACCATGTTGGCCAGGCTGGTCCCGAACTCCTGGCCTCAGGTGATCCACCCGCCTTGGCCTCCCAAAGTGTTGAGATTACAGGCGTTGGCCACTGCACCCTGCTGGATATACTACATTTCATGTATTCATTTGTTATGAGCTGAGGCTTTAATGCAGTCATCACCTTGGCTTTCAGGTTGATTCTGAAAAGTTCCAAAACTAGACTTTCAGAAAATTGAAAATCTTCATTTTATCCTTTTGTAGTAAGATAATAAGGGTATAAGAGCTTTCCAGACTCACTGTTGTGAAAAGTGGTGATGCCATTTAGCCTCTGCAATATCCCTGTTCCACTACAGTACTTGATACAGTACATCCCATGTCCTGTCTCAGGTTATGTGTTACCTTGAGAAATCCTGATGCAGTAATTCTAGAATTTCCCACATATTTTAATACATACCAAAATTTATATTATTCATTTTCATATTTTAACCCCCCTAACAGCCCTAAAACCTAACATAATTGACCATAAGTAATGGAGACTTTTGTATAATCCCTAAAAGCTTCCATAGAACTAAGATGGTTAAGAACTTAGTTCTGTTTTCAGCCCTATACCAGCACATTCTCATAAAGCCCTACCTTACATCAAGACAGGCCTCTTACCCAGCATTACAATTTTTTTTTGTATCCAAGCAAGATCCCAGTTTCCCTGAGAGAGAATACCTACCTTAATTCTTAATACTGTAGTCCCCTAACAATATTGACTACCTGGCCAGTGATGCTAAACTTTTCTGGTTATGGTAGGAATAGAAAATGCAGTGTATTCAAAAGACACAATAGAACCAACTCTCAGTCATAATTCCACCAGAACGTTTATTCTAAAACCGTCGAAGCTTATATGAAACAAATGACTATGCTTTGCAAGAAAATATTTATTGAAAGTTCAAAGACTGGATAATAGGTTTTTTGTTTGTTTTTTGTTTTTTGTTTTTTTGAGACAGAGTCTCGCTCTGTCGCCCAGGCTGGGGTACAGTGGCTGGATCTCAGCTCACTGCAAGCTCCGCCTCCCAGGTTCACGCCATTCTCCTGCCTCAGCCTCCCGAGTAACTGGAACTACAGGCGCCCGCCACCACGCCCGGCTAATTTTGTTTGTGTATTTTTAGTAGAGACGGGGTTTCACTGTGTTAGCCAGGATGGTCTCGATTTCCTGACCTCATGATCCGCCTGCCTTGGCCTTCCAAAGTGCCGGGATTACAGGCATGAGCCACTGCGCCCAGCCAAATAGTTCTTTTCTACTATTGCTATAGCTGTAGTTTGGATCTGAAGCCAAAATATCAAACAGCTATACTTGACTTTTTTCAGAATTCTGAGATTCTCTAGTGTCAAATGAGTTAAGTGGGCTCTAAGAAACAATATTTGAATTGTTGATATTTCAAGGTTTTTTTTTTTTCCTTCATTTTCTAAGGACTGTGTTAAAACAGGAAACTGCTCTTCCAAAACAAGGTTAAGAGTGGCACCGCCATTCATCATGGAGCTAGCTAACGCTCTGTTGTAGCTGTGTAATGCAGTGTAGGTGACACGCTTAAAAGTAAGTTCGGTTGCCTTAACTGGAAAGCGAGGAAGAAAATGTCTGTTTCTGTCATTTTTCCTAGAACTGATGAGAAGAAAGATTGATGAGTACAGTTTTAGGATGGCAAGAGACAGAGATTTCAGACACTGGGTTTTACTCTCAAGTCAAATAAGGCTGGGATGGATGGCATTGTTTAAACCCTCACTGTATCTCAGTGAACAGCTTGGGCACTATAATGGAAAACTGCAGGGCAGCCAAGGTGGTACGGATGTTTCTTATGAGGGCAATAGCTATGACTAAAAATCTAATAGCAATCAAAAGTGAGTCCCGAGGGGCAAATTCCCTTCCTTCAATGTTGCTGAACAATAGCAGCAGCACTTTTGATGCTTGAGAGCTGATGAATGACCAAGGTTGCCGCAGTATTGTATAACTTTTCAAAGCCATTTCTGACATCAGAAAAATCGAGACATGTGGTAAGCAAGCCTAAAAACGGCAAAGGCTCTAAAATAGACTCTAAAAAAATAATGAGAAACTTGAGCAGCTGAATCATAATCTAATACTTAAAGAATAGTGAGTCTGCTATCATCATCCAGCTTTGCCAGGCTCTGCAAAAATCTTAACCCTACTTCCCTACCTCTTAAAGGCATACCTCTTTCTCATCTTCCCATCACCTCTACCTCCAAAACCAAAAAATAGGGTTATAAGGGTCAACTTGCATTCATAGACGGCCAGCTTGTTGCATACTGAGTTCCCTAATGTGATCTAATTAAAAATCTGATTTAATTAAATCATTAATAAACAAAATCTACAATAAAAATTATATTAACAGGTTTTGAAGGTGACATCTCATTTAATTCTTACTTTTAAAAACTATAAATGTATGTACTATTTGTAGTGATGCAGAATATTTTCTTGATCCCATCACAGGACTCACAGCAGTGGTGCTCTGTTTACTTAACCCACCGTGCTCAAACCCTCTTGGGAGGGAGCACATGAGCAAACAAGTGTGAGAATAGGCTGGCTGCTTTGGCACTGGCAGGAGCAAACTACATTTACCTGGGCACACTGCACTCAACCCCTTGTGAGAGGGAGCACACAGGCAAGTGAGTGTGGGAACTG
Organism: Macaca fascicularis; assembly: GCF_037993035.2. NCBI lineage: Eukaryota > Metazoa > Chordata > Mammalia > Primates > Cercopithecidae > Macaca > Macaca fascicularis. The sequence continues at coordinate 54,310,704 of NC_088390.1, forward strand.
GCTGGCCGCTTTGGCACCAATAGGAGCAAACTCTGTGCAGCCCATGCATGTTACAATGCGCTCTTTGCTCCACCATCCGTGGACAGTAGTGTTAATCAGCTCAGTGGGCCCCTTGCCTCATCACATGGGGCAGCTGCCCTCCGCCAGTGAGGGCGAAGGGCCAATGTGACAGCCTTTTTGGGTACCCCCCAAAAAGGTGGGTCCTGAATTCTTGTCTGGTGCCCAAGAAGAATGAGGTCATGCAGATGAATTAAATGATGGTGAATGTGGAGAATTGTATTGAGTGATGAAAGCAACTCTCAGTGGAGAAGGGAGCTGGAAAGGGGACAGGAAAGGCAGGTCACTCTTCCCTAAAGTCAAGTCACCTCTCTGCCTCTCTCCGCCAAAGTCAAGTTGCCTCTCTCTGACATCCAGCCATTGTCTCTGAAGTTGTTGCCTCTCTCTGATGTCCCCCGCAACATCCAGTTACTTCTCCAAAGTCAAGTTGCCTCTCCCTGACGTCCAGCCACTTCTCCTCTCTGCCAGCTAAGTCTGAGGTCTTTATAGGCACAGGATGGGAGGCGGGCCAGGCCATAGGTAGTTTTGGAAAAGGCAACATTCTATTGGTCAGAAGCCATTATTCAAAAAGAACCAATCTGGAGAGTGCGGACAAACAGGAATAGAAGTTCTCACCTTGGGCTGTGGGTTTCAGGCTACTTTTGGCTTAAAGGTAAGGTTTCCACCAGAGTCCCACCTCTGTCTGCCTAAAGTTTCTCTACCTCCTGCCTCTCTCATTAGTACTGTTTTACAAAAGAAGAAATTTGGGGTTCAGAATGATTACATAACTTGCCCAGAGTTATTTAGTTAGTAAAGGACAGAATTATAATTTCAGCCCAAATTTTTGAATCCTTATTTGCTATGGTTGCTGGCAACTCATAGTTTTAAGTGAATTTTGTTAACAAAGCGTATCTGATACACCAACCTCATAGCAGGTGTTCAATAAATGTGTTTCCCATTTTGCCCCTCTTTGGGGAACTAAATCTTCCCCTCTCCGGTATATTCCTTTTTGAGTTCATAGTGCCTTGAAAGTCCCTCTGAAGGAGTTAAACCCAATGTTTGCAAAACAAACTATGGGCCACAGTCATTGGGAACAATTGTTTGCAAAACAAACTGTGGTTCACACCCATAGGGAGCAATTGCTCGCTAATTGTGCCAAAGGGTTTGCATTGTTTTATCTTAGAGAAACTCTGAGACTGAAGAATGGCACCCTTTCTCTTCAAGCCCATGGCACACAGTGTTAGGGAGGATGTTGAACATTTTTTTGAGGAATGTCTTTGTACATAAAATATCTGAACCCTAGAATCCAGCTAAGGAAGGTGGGGAAAAGCCTTTGGAATTTAAAAGAGTTCAATGTCCACTGGTCACCATACAGTCTATTGTTTCTCCAACCTTTAATGATGTTTATTCTTAAAATTGATAGAAATTAAATGCTTTTAAAAATCAAATTATATTTCTTTGTTGCCTTATATTTCAATTTCGGAGATGAGACTCAGAAGCAAAAGTGACCATAAGCCACAGTCCAAACTGTATCTGAGGATTTAGCAAATGCCATATTTAAAGGCAAATGGTATGCATGTCCTGATGAAATATTGATATGCTCGGTGTGCACCTTCAGCAGGACAGACCTGGGCTTAAAGGAGTGGAGCTGCAGTGGAAGACTGACAGCTATCACAGGGCAGGTCTCCTGTGGGCATGAGTCCATATACTGATCTCCCAGGTACACAGCCTGAACAGCTTACTTGTAGTAATTTAGCCCCAGGAAACCGGGCTCACACCAATCAAACTCACACAGGATTGATTGGTATTAGAAAGCTACTTTAATAAGTTACAAGAAGAAATCTTGACTGCCAGGATTCCAGCTATCCACAGAAGCCAATCAGTGTACTTTCTTCCCAGCGGGGAAGCCTGCTTGAGAGACCATCTGCACCATAGGGATTTGCTAGAGAATTTAATCATAAATTGATGGGAAGCCAGTGTCTGCTAAAGGATTATTTAAGACAGCTGATATTGGAAGAGAATGAATCCAATGGACTATGTAAATAATCTATTCTTCTAGATTTTCCAAGTTGCCAAATTATCAGAAAACAAAGTGCTTGAACTATATTAGCTTAACATTCCCCATCATGGAAGATGTGGTCTGCTGTCTCTTAGATTCCAGTATTCACATTCAGTGAATGAATGTTGTGATCAAATGGTCCTCACGTATAGGATGTGCCAAGGAGAAGATAACATTTTGACTCTGCATTTGAAAACTGCTAATGACTTCTTATGTTTCCTTTAGTTAAATTGTACAATAGATATCATTAATCTCCTACTAGGTGTTAGGTGCTCTGCAAGATTCTGAAATTATAAAGTTGAATAAGACACAGTCCCTGTCCTGGGGGAGTTAATAGTCTGTAAGGAAATTACATACTTAAGACAGCTAACATAATTAGCACTGGGCAGGGGCATGAACAAAGGGTGGAGTCACTAATTTAGCCAGAAAGCAATACAGGAAATGGTTCAGTAAGTTTCTACTGAGGAATTCAAAAATAAAATGGCACTTCCTAGATGCACAGAAACATATGGGCATTCCAGGCAAAAGAAAACATGATATGTTTGCTGGACAGAATGCTTCTGAATGAAAGTAGAGTAGATATCCAGTACAAACCAGCTTGGAAAAAATGCATATTGGCTTATAAAACTAGAATATCTATGAGAGTATACAATGTTCACGATTCACTTCAGGCATGACTGAAACCAGGCACTCACACTTCAGGCACCACTGGTTTCTTTCTTGTTTCCTGTACTTCTGTTTATATTGTCTGCGTTTTCACGGAGGCTGTCTCCATGTGATGGGAAAGACAAGTAACAATTTCGGGCTTGCATGTCCCTTTGCAGCCTGTGATTCTAGAGGATATTAAGGAACATCTTTCTCAACAAAAACCTGCAAAAGTACAGGAAAAACTCTAGGTCTGGCTTGTACAGCATACCTATACCTGAAATAATTGTGATATTCCTTGTGTTGAAATGCTCTTAACTGCTCAGTAAGGTGATGGAGACTGAAGAGGATTATTATGACAGAGTGGGGTATTTCCTACAGAAAGGAAAGCTGGAAAGATATATCCTATGTGTCCGCAATGCTACCAAAGCCTAAAAACACATTGTATTTTGGAACTTATAGGTGTGACAAGTGAATACAGTTCAGAAAATAATATAACGTCAGTCAATAAAGTCAGGTTGTTCTAATGAAGATTTCAGAATATTAATTTACCTGACAACATGATCTGTAAATAGTTCACATAAAGAGATTGGTGTTTATTCTAAATGTCACCAGGAATCAGTTGCAATTTGTAATTTAAAATGTGCCTGGTACCTTGTAAAAACTTTCTAGTATAATCATTACAGTGAATTCTTAAAAATTCCTATGAATTAAGTATCATTCTCTTTATTTAAAAGATGGAAAAAATAAGCTCAGAGATTAAGTAATATGCCCACATCATAGGACCAGTAAGTAGCAGAATCAGTATTCAAGCTCTGACACAAGTTTAAGGCCCATACTTTTAGTCCCTATGCACACACATCTGTTGCAGATGTTTTTGCTCCTTAGTTCAGCTAAATCCAGGTTCTTGTGCCACGACCAGAAAAAGTTAAGCGTGCAGACACATTGAAGGGTAAGAGGAAAGGAATTCATTGGACAAAAAGGGGGGCAGGGAGGGGCAAAACTCTCAGCAAAGAGAGAGCGGGTCCTGCCAGCCAGTTTCCGCCTCACAGATTGAACACCAAGTCACCACACAGGAACTGAAGAGGCCAGGCTCCTCCCCTCTGCAAATGTTGGGAACGCCCCGTGGCTCCATCCCGTCCATCCAGCCTGCAGGCCAGTCGGAGAGTCTCCTGGGACTCTCCCCCTTATCATTTATCACATATATGTAGTAATTTAGGTGAGCCTGCCATGATGAAGAAGGGTAGCTTTAAAATGTCAGTTTTAGAAAAGGGGAACAGTCTTTACTGAGAAAAAGAAGAGTTGAAAACTCTTTAGCAATGATCCAGGGGTCTGTTCTATGGCTATCCGGATGGATTGACTGGATTATATTTAGTGAGGAAGTATGATTTAACAATTACCACAACTCAATTTAAAAAAAAAAAAAAAAAAAAAGACATTCCGTAAGAGCAGCCTCTTGATTCTGATCTACATTTAATGAGTCAGTAGTTCCCAGTACAGGTTGTGCATGTGGCATTTGGGTTTTAACAAGCTCCACAGGTGACATTGATGCTCAGACACATGTGGGGCCCATAGTACCAACAGTATTCCCATTTCAATGTGCTCCTTTTCCCCCACCGAGGTACAGTGATTTGTATCCCCAGGACAAAATGTTGAAATGCCTAATAAAAATGTCTGGCATTTTATACAACCGTATGCCTAGGACAGAGGGTGGCTGCCCTCTCATTCACTAGGATTGATAGTCTCTTGGTTCCAGATGAGCAAAGCTAATTCCCCTCCTCAGGTATTTGCTGTTTCAAAGTTTATTTGAGAAGGTTTATTTACCCTAGTCATTCTGAATTTGGGAATTGGAGTGGATTCATCTGTTGCCACTTTAAATTTCCTTTGACTTTTGAAAAGCTGTGATTACCTTAATATTTCCTCAAGTTTTTATTTTTTCTACTATCCACTCATCTTCAAAAATGTCTCTTCGCTGTTTATCTTTCTTTTAATAAATCAGAACTATTTCATTTAAAATGCTTTATGGTTATATTTGGAACAGACATTTATTTCCTTGTTCTTAGCATTTTCTCAGATAATCATTCTTAGTTTATTCTGTTGTGTGTTTTGAGCTTCACGGATCCAGCAAAAATGTCAGTGAAAAACAAACCATCAGGAATGAATTGTTTAGAAATTGATACTTGAGTCACAGGAGTCTATCAGAAGCTTCCCTAAAACTGGATTTAAAATAACACGAAAGGCTGGGCACGGTGACTCACGCCTGTAATCCCAGCACTTTGGGAGGCCGAGGCGAGGGGATCACAAGGTCAGGAGATCGACACCATCTTGGCTAACACGGTGAAACTCCGTCTCTACTAAAAATTTAAAAAAAAAAAAAAATAGCCAGGCATGGTGGTACACGCCTGTAGTCCCAGCTAGCTACTCAGGAGGCTGAGGCAGGAGAATGGCTTGAACCCGGGAGGCGGAGCTTGCTGTGAGCCGAGATCGCACCAAAAAAAAAAGCGGGAAGCACTATAAATACTACGCGCATCTTACCAGAATGAACACAAAAGGAAGAGGGAACGTGCACAGAAAGGGAAGATTTGAGAAAAGAAAGATAAACATTGTCTGTTTCATAGTTTCTTTTAATGTTTCCCTAATTGAGTTCCTTAATTATTCTCAGAAATCTGAACATTTTCTGGAGAGAACATGGAGCTAATGTATTAATTTTTTTTTATGTGGAACTCTTTTCCAACAGAGGGCAAGTTCAAGAATATCTATTCAGTATTTCCGAAGACCTCCATATAAAAACAAAAGTAAATTAATAGTTTAGAGATCAAAGCACTTAGAAAATGTTGTTTATCATCCCTCTGTGAGTAAGTGGAGAATCATCACATACAAGAATATTTAGTAATATGCATTTCATTAAAATCAAATATTAGTGGGAGTTATGTGAGTGTGGAGAAAAAAATAACTGACTTCAATCTGTAGGAAAAGCAAGCAAATTTTTGGGATGGGAAGGAAAATTAAAGTTTAATTATCAGATATTTTCTTAAAGTTAATTTTCCTTGCCTTTGTCTCATGCAGAAGCTCTATCAGAGACATGATTTATGGGCATCTTATTTTAATTAGCAGTCTGGAGGTAAATGTTCTGTGAAAAGTTGAGTGTGTGTCCTCACTTTGCAAGGCTGCAAGGGGAACACATTGTGAAATATGTCACAGAAGCTTACTAATGCCATATGTTATATATTCAGTTTCATTTCGCTTTGTTTTTAATTGCATAAATGTGACCAGGCATGTGTGAACCATAAAGCTAATAAAATGCAAGTTTCATGGCCCCTACCTTGCACAGATTCTTCCCAAGGTCCCAAGAGGGGCCTTGGCAATGGCATCTGGTCATATGTTTCTGTAAAATTAATTAAGTAAGATATATTTGCTGCAATCTTTAAGATCAGGTTTCCTCAACCCAAACTGGTATTCCCTAGTGCCATTTGATAGTAATATAGTCATGGCCATTTATGAAATCCACTTAAGGGGAAGAGGAGTTGGGAGATACATTTATTTTGCATTTAGTGAAATATAGTTATGAGCTTCAGAGTCACTTCTGTGCATAGTTAGATTATTGCCAAACACCTCAGTGTTGAAATGACTTCCAGAAATATCTTCCTGCCAACTGTGAAGATTTACTATGTGATATGGTTTGGCTCTGTGTCCCCGCCCAATTCTCATGTCAAATTGTAATCCCCTATGTTGGAGGTGGGACCTGTGGGAGGTGATTGGATCATGGGGATGGATTTCCCTGTTGGTGCTGTACTCGTGATAGTGAGTTTTTGTGAGAGGTGGTTGTTTAAGTGTATAGCATCTCCCCAACCCTCTCCCACTCCTACTCCAGCTATGCGATGTGTGTGCTGTGTGTGCTCCCTCTTCACCTTCCTCCATGATTGCACATTTCCTGAGGCTTCCCCAGAAGCCGAGCAGATGCCAGCATCATGTTTCCTGTATAACCTGTGGAACAGTGAGCCAATCAAACCTTTTTCATTTATAAATTACCCAGTCTCAGGTATTTCTTTATAGCAGTGTGGGAAAAGACTAATACACTATGCCACGTTGAAAAACTACAAGGCTCAAAGTGGTATTGTAGTCTGCAGGTATGCCTCAAATCTCTATAAGGGCGATATGTGAAAAATTGAAGAGAAATAAGCTTTGAACTTTATGGAGCCATAAGCTAGTCTCTGGAAATTTCTTCCCAATATCACATGTGTAAAATTATAAGTAGAGGATTTGTTTCTTAATGATGCCTCTTCAAAACAGAACTTTTCTTGTCATGAATATATGAGATAATGCAGATTATATACTTATAAATGTACCAAGCACCTTTACGGATATCATGCAAAATAAAATTTGTCAGAATTCTGGTGTTTAGAGAGAGTAAAGCTGTAGCAGACATATGAAACAGAGATAATACGTTTGAGAATTGTCAACTGTTATGAATACCCAATATACGTAATTGTTAAAAAACTACGTTTGTTTATTTATACTAAAGAAAAGACTGAATTTGTCCAGACTCTATATAGAAAATCTTTTTAAATTGTTGTCCCATAAAGAGGTGATTTATTAAAGAGTATGTGGTCAAAAGTTATAAAAACTAAAAGTATTATGGTGACATATGATCAAGTTGTTCATGAATAAAAAAGTTATTTTTCTCAATTCTGTGGTATTTATTATATTTGTCAGCTATATAAAATTTTGTAATTTATTATGTGGTTTCTTTTCTATTTTAAATATATATTCAATTTTACATAGTTTGTATTCATAATTCTATGAGTTTATTTTTAGAGACAGACTCCAAACTGAATAAGCTTTAGGTTCCTATAAACCTGAATTTTCCTGTATAGGCGACTTCTTCCAGGAATGACGTCTGAAGAAATGGAGCAGATAGCTCCTTACTTGCAGAAGGGGGTCATTCTCCTTCCTAAGGAGTATGAACAAGTAGTGTTTATTCCAGCAATGTCAGAAAGTTTAACTTTAGAAAACTCTGTTAATGTAATTTACCCCATTTATTGATTAAAGGAGAAAAATTCTGAGATCATTTCAATAAATTCAAAAATATATTAAATAAAATACCCAGGAGAGATAAAATTCATAGTAAACGAAATATGGAAGGAATCATCCTTAACCTGATAATGGTTGCCTACCAAAAGGCTATAGCAATTATTGGACTTAAGGTGAAATAATAGAATCAATCACTTTAAGATCAGGAACAGAATGAAAAATCTCTACTATTACTGCCAACTAAAGCAACAAGACAATAAAAAGCAATTAGAAGTGAAAGTATTGGGAAGGAAAAATAATTTATAATCTACCAATTATATATTTGTGTTCCTCGACTATTAAATACAATCTATAGGAAAAATGCTAGAAATAATAAGCAAGGCAGTTGCATTGAAGATACAAAAATTGGTTATATCCCTATGCACTAGAAACAGCCATTAAGAAAATATAATTGTTTTCAAAAACGTCATTCACATTAGCAATAGAACCCATCATGTAGCCAGAAATAAATCTATCAAAAAAGGTCCAAGACCTATATGGAAAAATGAATAATATCTTTATTGAAGGCATAAAAGTCCCCTAAGTAAATGAAGAGAGATACTTTTGGTCATGGATGGGAAGAATCAATTTCATAAAGGTGTCAATTCCCTCTAAATTAATCTATAAATTTAATGAATTTCTATCATAATCCCATCACAGTTTTTTATAGACTGTGACAAACTAGTCTGAAAATGCATATGGAAAAGTGCATAGCCAAGAATGGTTAATTTCAAAGAATAAGGAGGAGGAATTATCCCTATCAGACTTATACAGTTATAGTAATTGGGAGAATATTTATTCAGAGATAGATAAATTGACCTTTGAAATGTAATACAACAACTCTGACACAAGGATGAGGACTTTATGTTTGACAAAGGTAGCAATTTACAATTCAGCAGGATGTTGGACTGCATAATAGGTAGTGCTGAGACAGGATGCAAATGGAAAAAATACAGAATTATTGATGTCATTTATACCAGTGTTTCTCAATTGGGATGATTTTGGCCCACTGTGGCAACGTTTGGGGTCATTTTTGGGAGAACAACTGGAAGGGAAGAATATTATTGGTGTCAAGTGGATACAAGTCAAGGATGCTGCTGAATGTTCTACAAAGCATAGTGCAGTTCCCCACCATACCCCTCCCAAAAGAGCATTATTCAGCCCCAAATGTCATAGTGTCATCACTGAGAAACCCAGCACTAGCAAGAACAGATTTCTTTCAGATAACCAGAAGACTGGGTTGTGGTTATCTGGGAGAAATCTGTCATCCCTTTTCAGATCTGTTCAAATGTCACCTTCTAAATACAACTTATCTGAACCCTGTTTATTTACTTATTCTTTCATTCACTTAAATTTCTTCTTTATGGCATTTTAAAAATTTTTAAATTTCAGTTTTTATTTTAGATACAGGGAGTACATGTGCAGATTTTTTTACATGGGATTATTGCATGATGCTGAGTTTGGAGTACAGATCCTGTTACCCAGGTAGTGAGCATTGTACCTGATAGGTAATTTTCTTAACCCACTCATCCCCCTGCCATTCTCTCGTAGCCTACAGGGTCTATTGTTCCCCTCTATCTAAAATTAGAACCTCCATTCCTCCTTCTATAACATTTCTGATCCCTCTCGATTCTACTCTCCTTTTTCATTATTCTATAGCACTTACATTCTAACATTCAACAAAATGTACTTGTTTACTATGTCTATTGTTCATTGTCAGTCTGCTAGAATGTCTTGTTTTGTTTATTGAAATATCACAAACACCCAGAAGAGTGCTTAGCCTGCAGCATTTAATCAATAAATATTTAATAAATAAATAATCCCAAGTGCTAATTACTACATACAGTGGCAGGATCGTTCCTAACCTTCTGGTGGATAGTGTCATTTTGAAGAGGACTGTGGCACTGTCAATTATACTTGAAGATGCACACACCAAGAAAGTCAATGTGAAGATGGAGGTCAAAGTTCATCACAGAACTTTTCCCCCCAGCACCTAACCAGATGAGCCAATAAAGTCGACTCCAAGGAAAAGAGTCACCAAGTTATTCTGAGTAATAACTCAAATGCATAAAATTAATGACATGTAACTAATAAAAGTAGCAGAAGATTAAGAACAGAAGAGAATTGTAGCATGTCAGGGCTCCTAACCCTGACTACCTCCCAATTTGTATGCCATGATCTTTTAAAAACATTTTTATTTTTAGGCAATAAATAGGAACTCATATTTGCCTTTTTTTCCTCATAATTTAAAACAAATTGGCATTTGAAAGTGATTATCCAACAGCACAAATGTAGAATCACATGAGACACACACACATACATGCACATGTGTGTGTGTCTGTGCATTTGTGTATGTGCATATAAATATGTATGGATATTTATATCCTGATGCTCAAACTCAGACCTTTTGAAGTGGAATCTCCCGGTATGGACCCAAAAAATGTGTGTGTGTGTGTTCTTGTTTGTTGTTGCTATTGCTCTTCGGTTGATACTGATGATCAGCGAATTTCTACAACTTTCCATCCAGCAGGTTTTCAAATGTGTTCCAAGAAGCCCTAAGTATGTGAGTATCTGTGGAGATATCTGTGGAATCATATATTTGGTACTCTGGTAAATAAGATGGTTTTATCTCTTTTATATTTTATGTATATTTATGGATTTTATGTAAGATATTTTTTGGAAAAATAAAACTATTTTTTTAAAGCTAATATTCTATTGATTCAGAGAAACCTGGGAAACTGAATGATGTTTAAAGTATGTGGTAGGTGCTGTGATGGACCACGCAGATCTGCAGGAATGAGGAAATTTTTCTTCCAGCTGTTGAGAGTGCTACCAGAAGATAAACCTCAGCTGCCATCCATCTTTGAAGATTGCTTCAGCTGAAGAAAACGGTCTGGTCCTAGGTCAGCTTCCTTCTAGGAAAGGCACATATTCCATATCCAAAGGTTAACTTTAGAAAAATCTGTTAATGTAATTTACCCCTTATGTGGGTGTAAGAGAGTCCTGACTCTCTTGCTTCAACTCAGGACAACTTTGAACAGCGATCCCAGTCTCCAGAACACCCTCTGATGGGGAGTGGAGCCCTTCACTAGGACGGCATCACAGCTGCCTCTGCCCAATCCTGCTCCCTTTCCATCCTCACTGTTAAATTCCCAGAGCGCTCCCTAATAAGCATCCTGCTCATTAACGTGCATCTCAGAGTCTGCTCCTGAGACACCAACTTACAACACCGAGTGAACCTAGATCATATGAATATATGATGCGCCGCACTGCATCGTTGCGCAAACGAGTGAGCTGACTAAAAGACTGACAGATAAAAGAAGGAAAAATGTACCACATGCCAAAATCACACCGTTCTGCATTCATAACACATGGAAACTAATGGTCTGCCAGTTGTGAGTTAGCAAAACAGGAAGTTTGTAAGGCACACTGGCATGAAATTACATGGATACACATATATAGCATTAACTTCTGCCTTCGCCTGCTTAATTAGAGACACTGTTTGGAATATCTACTTGTGACAAAAGTTGGAGAAAGATAAGAGCAGGTAATTATTAAAGTCTGAGAAATGAAACTATTGAAGAGAAGTCAAAGAATTTGTTTTAAACATAGCAGTCCTACCTCTGAGACCAGTGGAAAGAATTAAACGAACTACACCCACCTTCCAATTTGTAAAAAATAATAAATAATAATAATGTACATGCAATAATTGTTTTTTAAAAGATGACATCTTAAATAAGTTAAAATACATATACACCGATGTCAGATAAAAATGTACACCAAAGTCATGGACCAGTTGCAGGGTTCCACTGGCGGTGAAGGAGACCGAGACAACACCATTCTGGGTAAGGACATGAGGCCACTGTGGGAAACACTGCCTCCCAGTTCCTCTGTATCACTTACGTCTTCTGAGACTATGTGCTCTCTGCGTTCTTGTTTTATTTTGCAGATTTATAGTTGCTGCTGTTTTACTCAAATAAATTCCCATCTAGAGAAACTTCAGTTAATGTCATAAGAAAGCATTCAGATGATGAACCATTGAAAGAGGTGAAAAGATCACTGTTAACAGTGAAAAAGGCAGTCAAGGAGATATTTGACAGTGCTGCCAAGATGAAAGGATATACTAAGGCTGGAACCACCGCATATGAAGAGGACTCCCTGTGTAAGAATATCTGTGACAGATGATATAGGATAAAAGAACTAATACTGTGGTAAATTTATTCTGTGGCTTGCATCACTGTTTCTAACTTTTGTTCTCATAATACAGATTTGTATGCATTCATTGTTTCCAAACCAGTGTATTTATTGTTCCGATAAGTAAATGTGGCAAAAACAAAATACAACATCAATATGACATTTTTCAACCTTTTGTACTATTGATTCAGCTTATTTGTTCACTTCTCATTAGAATATGTAGTTTGATTTAAATTTTTTTAACTTATTTCCACTTTCTATAAATCCAACTAATATGTCAATAAAAAGACAAACATGATATTGTAAAAAACCTAGTCAGTATTCTGGAATTCAACATGTTATCTACCCAAACTTTCTCCAATGCCTAAAATGTGTCTCAATACTCCTAGATGAACAATATTGCTTTGAATTCTTAAATATAATCAAAAAGCTTAGATTTACTTCAAACTTGAATAACTGCTACAGATAAAATAAAAATGCTCATCTCTCTTCAATAATTCTGTATTATAATAGGCTATTTAATAAAATAGAGCATGAATTATTTAATTGCCCACCATAAGAAATGAAAAAGACCTGTGAATTGGTGATGAGATTGAGAAATACAATTAAACTGTAAAATAAAATCTCCACTTTACCTAGATGGGTAATTGAGAAATAATATACATTGTCTAAGAATTTAATTAGACCAGAGTAATTTTAAAGCTTAGATTCACAAAAGGAGTCCCACACTAAGCCTATGGGAAAGGAATAGAAAAAGCTAACACTGTGTATAAAACTACCGAAATATTTGTTTTTATGTGTGCAAATAAAGGGGCCTAGGAGGAAAGATGAGGAGAAACAGAGAGAAAAAGAGAGAGAGATAGGCAAAGCAGATGGCAAGAACTAGGATCAAGGTCTGTAGAAATGGCTACAACATTGCAAGTCTGTTTGTGTGGTTGTATAACTTTCCTTACCTTCAGTCAAGTATCCTACATCCACACATGCCTTTTATAAGTGTTGTGTGAGTTGTATGTATGTGCATTCATATGTATAATAAACAAAAGGACAGAATTCTACACGTAGACCTCCATGAGAAAAAGGCATATGCATAGGATGGTGAACAGCGGCAGAAACTCGGATCAAGGTGAACTTAAGAAAAGAATCCCCCTGGGAATTTACAGACTTCATAGGGAGAACCTTAGACTTTGCACAAATCATAGAATGGGTTTAGCTAGTCTTACTCAGGATATTATAAATTCACCCAAGCTGACATTTGCGGTTCAGATCTGAGCACGTCCTGGTACATTCTATAATTTAAAATTCAACAATGCCAGTTCCTGCTAAATATAACTGGTATTCCCTAAGGGCTTGGCTTAACTTCATCATGACTCTCTTCTTAAGGTCAGAAATCTTCTGAGTTATGCTGATGCAAACATCTATTGAAAGCAGTAAAGACAATTTCTCTCTCCACCCCAACCCTCTCCACTGCATCAAGAGGCTGATGTTAACTCTCCAGTTAGATCTTAATTAATGTAGGCTTTCTACACCACTTTGGAGCCTCAAGACCTGCCGTTCCCATCATTCCATTAAGCAATTTTTGTTCCGATTTTCTACAAATCTCTCTTTCATGACAAACTCACACATTTAAAGAAAGGCACGTGTTATCACCAATACAGGGAGATTCTCTCAAGAGGCCCTCTAACCAAGAATCCCTGTTGAAGACTACTGTCTCTTGTACCCCTCCAGTCTCTTCCTTCTGCGTGGAACATTCATTACTTAATGAAATATTTAACTCCTCTTTGCAAATCTTCTTCAACTTTCAGAGATTTTTAGCATTTTACTTTCTATTGATGTGAACTGGTTCTTTTCCGCCTCCCATTGAAAATATTTCCTGTTTAGAAACCTTTTTTAGAAATAAGTTTACAGTTGTTTCATCACAGGGTCAGATTGGTAAAACTGAGAAAAAGATGGTAATTCATCTTCCTCCTCCCTGCAACTCTTCTCAACAAGGAAATGACTATAAAATAGTGGAGAGAAAATACCAAAATTTGGATCATTTTCATTAATATTGTAATTAACTGTATATCTTCTGTGTCTGTCTGCTGTAAAGCACATACTGTCTGGAACGTACTTTTTGGTTCTTCCATGTTGAAATAACTGTATGATTGTTTCTTCTTTGCCCGAGTTAAATAATATATGTGCATTTTAAGATATAATTGAATATTGATGTAAATAATTAAGAAAGTTAAAACGATCACACACAACTATCATATCTGTACAATTTGTTGTCCAAACTGGGACCTTTTCAGAATGAAAGCGGTGGTAATAATTACTTTGGGAAAAATAGACTGTTCCAGGAGAATCCCGATGCGGTCACTCTAACATCAATTGATGTGTAACCTTCCAGAATTTATTCTATGAATATACACACTATAGATTGCTTACCTATTTAGAAAAAATGAAATATGATGCATAGTTGTGTAAGCTTTTTATATAAAATAGACATTTATTTCTATATCAATAAGTACAGAGCTACACAATTATTTCAATGGCTAGAGTGACTTGCACTTGTTAAGTGCTACATAAATGTTATTCTTATTAGTTTTAGAATTCCTGTGTTGTTATAGTATGCTTTTGCTTAGTAAATGAAATTAGTTTTACATCCCATTACTTAAGATCCTATTCCATTTTTGCTATTTTAATCAATACTGTGATAAATATTTTTGCCCTTCCTTAAGGTAAATTTTTGCCCTACCTTAAGATAAATGTTTAGAAGATGAATTTTGGAATTTAAAGTATGTAATTTTACATTTGGTGACATGCTTATATATTGTTTTCTTAAAACCAATTTGTTTTGTATATTTTTAAGAACAAGATAAATTTAAATGTATCAACATACATACCCATTGGAAATGTATGATTGCCAATTTCCCTATAACCCTGAGAACAATAAATGTTGTCAACAATTTTGACCTTTTTCAATTTAACAAATATAAATGGTTTCGTATTTTAATTGCACTCTTTGGATCCAGCTAATTAATATTCACCCTGGAGCTGGGGATACAGTAGATAACTCAATAGAACAGAGCTTATTGTAGAAAATAGGAACAGGGATAGAAAATAGAGCTACAATGTACCTTACAAAAGCAACCACAGTTTAGAAAATTTTAAGTGGCTAAATAGAAAAAAATTACATTTTTGTCAGAAATTTATTTTTGTGAGGTTTAACACAGAAATCTAATGTTATTCAAATAGTTTTAATTTTGATGATAAAAATATGAGTATTTATGTTTATACTTTTTGTTTCCTACTTAAGGTATCTTTGTCTAAACCTGATGTTTTAAAATTGTAGCTCGCATAATTTAATGAACTGTCGTCCTTTCTACATTCAATTGCCTTAGTGTTTTTTCTGAAAATCAACTTGCCGTATTTGTTTGGGTCCATTAATGGATTTTTCTATCCATGTCCATTCATCTATGTATTTTTGTGCCAATACTGCACATTCTTACCTTGGGTATTTTTTTTAATTGCCTTATTGCACTGTATAGGGCCTAGATGCCCTTTATTAGGTTGAATAACTTTTTCCTACTTCTAGTTTACTGAGAATTTTTGTCATGAATATATATCAACTTTTATCAAATGTTTTTCTGTAACTATTGAGATGACCATGTATTGTTTCTTCTTTAGGCTGTTAATATTGTGAATTATATTGATTAATTTTAAGATATTAAAGTAGTCTTGCATTCCCAAGATAAACTTCACATGGTCATGATGATTCTTTTTTAATGTAATATATATTGCTAAGTTTGAACTGCTAACATTCTGTGGAGGATTTTTGCACTTATCATCAAGAGGGCTCTGTAGAGGTGATTTTTGTTGTAAATTATTTGCCTGGTCTGGACTCACAAAATGGGTTAGTTACAGTTTGTTCCTCTGTTATACTCTGGAAGATTTCATGCAAAACTGAGACTCCTTCTTCCTAAAATACTTGCTAATATTCACCAGTAAAGCCACCTGTGTCTGGGATTATCTTGGTAGAAAAGTTTTTAACTACAAAATCAATTTCTCAAATAGATGTGCCCCTTCCGGTTACCTAAATCTTCTTTCATGCATTTTGATATTTTTTGTCTTTTACAGAATTCCTACAGTTGCTCAAAGTTGCTGATTTATTGGCATAAAGTTGTTTATAATAAATTTTTATTATTTTAATGTCTGTAGAGTCTGCAGTTATGGCCATTATTTTATCTTTTATATAGTTAAATTGTACCTGTCTTCTGTTCCTCATCAATCTGCCTGAAGTTCTATCAGTTATGTTGATATTTTTCAAAGAAGCAACATTTGATTCTATTGATTTTCTTTTTCTGGTTTCTATCTTGTTGAATTATGTTATTTATTATTATTACCATTTGTTTCATTTTGCTTAATTTGACTTTCTTTTTTCTAGTTTCTTAAATTGGAAGCCTAGTTCAATCACTAATTCAAGACCAATTTTCTTGTCTAATATAAGCATTTGATGCTATATAACAGTTCTCTAAACACTATTTTAGCTGGATCCCACAAGTTTTTATATATTGTTATCATTTTTAATCAGTTCAAAATATTATATAAATTTTCATGTGTGTCTGTGTGTGTGTGTGTGTGTGTGTGTGTGTGTGTTTGTGTGTGTGTTGTCCTATGGCCTATTTAAAAGAAAGTTGTTTACATTTTCAAATATCTGGGACTTTTTGCAGATAATTTTCTATTATTCATTTTTATTTTAATTATATTATGATCAAAGAACATAGTATGCATTATTTCTGTTTTTCATAATTATTGAGATGTGCTTTATGGCCTTCAATGTGGCCTGTCCTGGTCAGGATTTGGGTAGTAATTGAAAATAATGTATATTATTATTTTCTCTGTTAAATAGAGCATTCTATAGATATCAAAGAGATCGAATTGGTCGATTAGTTATAACTTCTATTTTTAAAGTACTTTACTTATTTTATCAATTACTGAGAGAGACAGATCTTGAAATCTTCAACAACGGTTGTAAATTTTTAAAATCTATGTATTTATTAGCAGAAAATTCTCAAATTATTGCTCAGTGTGTAGAGTTTAAATAATATGAGCATTATGATATAGTACTTAGTAACAAAGGTTCCTATAAATTAGTACTTCAAGGGGAGAATACTTATACAAAATAGTATCAAAGACAGTATTTAAGGCAAACAAGACGTTGAGCTCCTCTGATTTCTCACTTCAAATTCAAGTATTATTAGTGTAGATAGTACTATAAGAAAAGGTTGTCTCTCAGCTGACTTCTAATTGTACTTCATTCTTCTAAGTACATGCTTACATGAAAGTCTGCCTAAGCATTTATTAAATGAATAATGGGAAGATAGAAACATGATTTTAAAAGATGCTGGTGGAAATTCAGAGTCAGCTGTTTTAAATTTTATGAACGCAGTAGTAATTTAACTTGTGATGGAAAGAATTTTATTCCCATTTCCAAGAATGCTAATGCTCACATTTCAGTTATTAAAATTAATCTGACTCAATTTTGTTCTGTATGCGTGGGTTCAGCCGTACTGATTGAGAATAGCAACAAACATTAAGTATGTTTTTGTGATCTGTGACACTCTATGGCTGTTAACACCAAATAGGAATGGGTTGATAAGAGTGTCCTTTTGACCCAAAATGCAGAATTCATTAGGAATTAATGGTAAATGATATTCCAAAGATAATGTCATTCATTTATTTGACAAATATTTATTGAGTCTTTCCATAAAACCATGCCTAGGGAAGGGAAACTAACATTTACTGGAGACTCCAATATATGCCAATAACTGTTAGGCTTTTTCTAAACGTGACTTAATCCTCATGACAACAGAATGAAAATAGGTGTTATTATTACGGTTTACAGTTGAAAAAAATATAAATGTATCAAGGTCACCTTGCTCAAATTCAAACAAAAGATAAGCAGTGGCACTGTAATTCACATCCATATATTCTGTAATCCCAAATCTCAATTCTTTTTATTATGCCATGTTCCTAGTAACTGGGTGGATTTCAAGAAGCATAAGACATGAATTGTTTCTATTGTCAAAAACTTACAGCCTAATTGGAAAGACATGATATGCAAATGTCCATTCACTCAACAAACACATTTAAGCCACAGCAATAAATAATATTTTATACAGGTGGAGAAAAATTAGTTCCATAGTAGATGCAATTTATATCCCATGCATTGAGAAATTCCTGAATTATTTTTTCTTTTATGAGCAAATAAAATTGTTTATGCTTTTAAAAATCCACTTTATATATCCTATGGGGTGAAGTAAAAATAAATGAATGAAAAATTTAAAAATCGACTTTAATAAAAATGTTTTCTTCTTAACTATAAGGTGAAACATGAAGTTTTCCAAGAAGTAACCACTTTCTGATGCTTGCAAAGTTAATCAGAGCATCATATTTAACTTAAAGCACAAAATTGCTCATAGACATTTCAGTGGAAACTTTCATGAATTTTCTGGCACTGGCTTGGACATGTTTGTACACATATGAGACAATGAAATTTTATTGTCCTTTACATTTGTTTAACTCGCTCAAGTTCTTTTTCATATGTCACTTGGGAATCAATAGTGTATTCATAGTATCCAAAATTAAAGTCCCAGTTTATATCCCCAAATTTGTTCCAATCCCAAGTTTTCTATCTCACTGAATTACAGAACAAAAATATAAAAGTTAATCTGTAACTCTTTCCTTTTGCTATCATTCCATCACCCCTATTATTCATTAATACATTTTTTCATTCTACATGTCCAAAATGTCTGCCAAAAATATATATTTCTCTCCAGTTTTAGTCCTTCTACCATAATCTACCCCATTACCACTTGAAATTTGGTCTATGGCAATAACCACCTAACTCAACACTCTGCTTCTATTTTTGCCCCACCCTATATCTTCTCTACACTATAGCCATTTTTTATTCTTTTAAATATAACTCAAATATTATTTATTCCATATTTCAACACTTAATAAACTTAAATTCATTGATTGATTAATTTCCAAGGCTCTGAAATTCCTTTGATTTTAGAATAAAATCTACATTTCTTATTCTATAGGAACCCACAAAGCTAATGCCTCTTTGCCCTTTATCTGCAAAACATAGGTTAGTACATGATAGCCATTTTCTCCACGTTGGAGTGGTAAACCAAATGCTTAAACCAAGATAATCACTACTTCGATCAGCATCTTGTTATAGAACCAACAAATTTATATGCCTGCTGCACAGTGAAATACCAATACACTGAGACAGTACAGTTTGCAGCAGAGAAAAAATTTAATGATCTCAGGGTAGCAAGCAAAGAGGCAGGAAGAGGCCCTCAAATCCTTAGCCCTGAGGAGTTCAGAGCTGACATTTTTAAGAGGATTGTGGATGAGGAGCTGGAAAATCAGGATCATTGATTGGTCAGGGTAAAAGGGATCAAATCATCAGGATGTGGAAACTTCATTCTTTAGTGAGTCATCTCCTTATTGGATACTTCAGACCAGCTGACATCAGTAGTTTTGCTAGTTAGTATACAGGACCTGAAAGAATATCTCAGATGGAAGGCATAACATTTCATAATGTTGTTGTCTACAGAGGAGTTAGGGGAACTATAATCTTGTGACAAGGTCTGCATAATTGGCAGCAATAACTATAAGAAAGTGAATCAGAGCAAGCTGACGTAATGATTATTGCTGAATGTGCTGAATCAGCAATTTATTTTCATTTCTTACCTATTCTTCCGTGGTTAAGTTCATAAAGTTAATAGAAATGTTTTCAATCTCATGTCTACATCACGTTCACCAGGTTGTTTTATAGTATTTTATTTTTGCAATTGCTACTCTGGGCAAGCCAATTATATAAGATTTATATATAATCTTTTTAGGGCTAAACTAGTCCTACTCATATGCTTATTATAGATGGAAGACGTTTGGCTTCAGAATGACACTTCCAATAGAATCTGGGTTCTACCACTCCCTTTCTGAACATACTTAGTTATTTCACTTCTCTTTGTCAGTCTCTTAAATTATAAAGTGGGAACAATCAACATATATTTTACCCAAGTGTTGTGTTTGAGTTAAAAGGAAATAAATTGCAAAAGAGAAACTTGGAGTAGAAATTTAGCCAAAGTCAGTTCCTTTTATTCCCCTTACCTTATAACACACAAGCCAAAACTAAATTTTTCTATAGCTTAGTCATGGCCATTTAATTTTATAGCCTAAATTATGTTCAATTGGTTAATTTACTAACCAGCATTGCTTTCTTAAAGTAACCAATTGCTTTAACAATAATCTCAGCTTAAATTTTTTCTTTTACATTTTCAGTTCTGAGGTTTTCTCCTTTTAGTATGCTAGAGACAGCTGCATGATATTCCTAGCTGTGGTACAAACACCCTATGACATTGGGCATAGTTGCTCACATCTCCCGTTACAGCTCCACTGGGAGCTGGTACAGCAGCAAGAACAGAATTCTCTTTTGATTGTTTTGTAATAAGTTGTAGCTGTAACTATATGTACAGCAGCTTTTGGTTTTCTTGGCTTGAATACAATCATTTTCATAGCCTTTGTCCAGAGACTAAAATATTCATCAATCCTGAGGGATGGGGTGTGGGGAGAGAGAAGATACACCATACTTTAAGGCAAAATATACTCCTTAAGAAGAATTTGTAAAACCTTTTATAATAAAATGATTTAATTTTTTAATTTTGGAGACAGGGTTTTACTGTGTCACCTGGGGTGGAATACAGTGGCATGATCGTGGCTCACTGCAGCCTCGACCTCTCAGGCTTAAGTGATCCTCCCACCTCAGCCTTCCACATCCTGGCCTACAGGCATATACCATCACTCCTGGATAACTTTTGTATTTTTTTGTAGAGATGGGGTCTTGCCCTGTTGCCCAGGCTGGTCTCAAACTCCTGGGCTCAAGTGATCTGCCATCCTTGGCCTCCCAAATTGTTGGGATTACAGGTGTGATCAACTGCATTTGGCCAGTTATTTCTTTTGAAATTGAATTACTTCATACCAGAGATGATCAGTTGATCACTGTCAGGTCCACATCTACCTCACTTTGGAGCTCCCAGGTACTCTTTCCTTGGCAGTTCTGCTCAGGGGTCTAGTGCTATGCAACCAAAGTCACATCATGATAATGCTTAGGGGGCAGAGCAGTGCATTAGGATGTTGAAGAATAAATGTATTCAAGAAGGATGAATGTTCCAAAATAATGGATCAGAATGTGATGTGGGTACTCTTATAATATTAAGAAGCATTAATCAACATGTAAGCCCTATGATTTTCTCTTCACACCTTTGGAAAGACAGAGACTGACTTGACAACATCAGTTTTACACCCATAATCCACCGGTTTTGAAAACTTCTCATTAGTGAAAAGCAAATGATATATGAATTTTAATGGACCCTGAGTAAAGAGTTTCATGTTGCAGTGCCATTCCAACATGGCCGAATAGGAACAGCTCCGGTCTGCAGCAACCAGCATGACTGACGCAGAAGACAGTGATTTCTGCATTTCCAACTGAGGTACACGGTTCATCTCACTGGGACAGGTTGGACAATGGGTACAGCCCACAGAGGGAAAGCCGAAGCAGGACAAGGTGTCACCTCACCCAGGAAGCGCAAGGAGTCTGGGGATTTCCCTTTCCTAGCCAAGGGAAGCCGTGACAGACTGTACCTGGAAAATCAGGACACTGCCTAAATACTATGCTTTTCCAACTGTCTTAGCAAATGGCACACCGGGAGATTATATCCTACACCTGGCTCAGTGGGTCCTACACCCATGGAGCCTTGCTCACTGCTAATGCAGCAGTCTGAGATCAACCTATGAGGCAGCAGCATAGCAGGGGGATGGGCATCTGCCATTGCTGAGGCTTGAGTAGGTAAACAAAGTGGCCAGGGAAGCTTGAACTGGGTGGAGCCCACTGAAGCTCTGCAAGGCCTGCTGCCTCTGTAGACCCCACCTCTGGGGGCAGGGCATAGCTGAACAAAAGGCAGCAGAAACTTTTGCAGACTTAAATGTCCCTGTCTGACAGCTCTGAAGAGAGCAGTGGTTCTCCCAGTATGGTGTTTAAGCTCTGAGAACAGACAGACTGCCTCCTCAAGTGGCTCCTTGACCCCCATGTAGCCTAACTAGGAGACGCCTCCCAGTAGGGGCTGACTGACACCTCATACAGGCAGGTGCCCCTCTGGGATGAAGCTTCCAGAAGAAGGATCAGGCAGCAATATTTACTATTCTGCAATATTTGCTGCTCTGCAGCCTCCGCTGGTGATACCCAGGCAAACAGGGTCTGGATTGGAACTCCAGCAAACTCCAACAGACCTGCAGCTGAGGGACCTGACTCTTAAAAGGAAAACTAACAAACAAAAAGAAAGGAATAGCATCAACATCAACAAAAAGGACATCCACAACAAAACCCCATGCGTAGGTCACCAGCATCAAAGACCAAAGGTAGATAAAACCACAAAGATGGGGAGAAACCAAAGCAGAAAAGCTGAAAATTCTAAAAACCAGAGCGCTTCTTCTCCTCCAAAGGATGGCAGCTCCTCACCAGCAATGGAACAAAGCTGAACGGAGAATGACTTTGACGAGCTGACAGAAATTGGCTTCAAAAGGTCGGTAATAACAAACTTCTCTGAGCTAAAGGAGGATGTTCGAACCCATTGCAAGGAAGCTAAAAACCTTGAAAAAAGATTAGACAAATGGCTAACCAGAATAAACAGCATAGACAAGATCTTAAATGACACGATAGAGCTGAAAACCATGGCACGAGAACTACATGACGCATGTACAAGCTTCAATAGGTGATTCAGTCAAGTGGAAGAAAGGGTATCAGTGATTGAAGATCAAATTAATGAAATAAAGAGAAGAGAAGTTTAGAGAAAAAAGAGTAAAAGGAAACGAACAAAGCCTCCAAGAAATATGAGACTATGTGAAAAGACTAAATCTGCGTTTGATTGGTGTACCTGAAAGTGACAGGGAGAATGGAACCAAGCTGGAAAACACTTCAGGATATCATCCAGGAGAATTTCCCCAACCTAGCAAGGCAGGCCAACATTCAAATTCAGGAAATACAGAGAACACCACAAAGATACTCCTTGAGAAGAAAAACTCCAAGACACATAATTGTCAGATTCGCCAAGGTTGAAATGAAGGAAAAAAATGTTAAAGGCATCCAGAGAGAAAGGCATCCCTTTCTCTCTGCCTTTAACATAAAAAAATGTTAAAGGCATCCCTTGGGTTACCCACGAAGGGAAGCCGATCAGACTAACAGCAGATCTCTTGGCAGAAACTCTACAAGCCAGAAGAGAGTGGGGGCCAATATTCAACATTCTTAAAGAAAAGAATTTTCAACCCAGAATTTCATATCCAGACAAACTAAGCTTCATAAGTGAAGGAGAAATAAAATCCTTTCCATACAAGCAAATGTTGAGAGATTTTGTCTCCACCAGGCCTGCCTTACAAGAGCTCCTGAAGGAAGCACTAAACATGGAAAGGAACAATCGGTACCAGCCACTGCAAAAACATGCCAAATTGTAAAGACCATTGATGCTATAAAGAAACTGCATCAACTAACGGGCAAAATAACCAGCTAACATCACAGTGACAGGATCAAATTAACATATAACAATATTAACCTTAAACATAAATGGGCTAAATGCCCCAATTAAAAGACACAGACTGGCAAACTGGATAAAGAGTCAAGACCTACCAGTGTGCTGTATTCAGGAGACCCATCTCACATGCAGAGACACACATATGCTCAAAATAAAGGGATGGAGGAACATCTACCAAGCAAATGGAAAGCAAAAAAAGCAAGGGTTGCAATCCTAGTCTTTGATAAAACAGACTTTAAACTAACAAAGATCAAAAGAGACAAAAAAGCCATTACATAATGGTAAAGGGAATAATTCAACAAGAAGAGCTAACTCTCCTAAATATATATGCATCCAATACAGGAGCACCCAGATTCATAAAGCAAGTCCTTAGAGACCTACAAAGAGACTTAGACTCCTACACAGTAATAATGGGCAATTTTAACACCTCACTGTCAATATTAGAAAGATCAATGAGACAGAAGGTTAACAAGGACATACAGAACTGGAACTCAGCTCTGCACCAAGCAGACCTAATAGACATCTATAGAACTCTCCACCCCAAATCAACAGAATATACAGTCTTCTCAGCACCACATCACACTTATTCGAAAATTGACCACATAGTTAGAAGTAAAGCACTCCTCAGCAAATATAAAAGAACAGAAATCACAACAAACTGTCTCTCAGACCACAGTGCAATCAAATTAGAACTCAGGATTAAGAAACTCACTCAAAACCACACAACTACATGGAAACTAAACAACCTGCTCCTGAATGACTACTGGGTAAATAACAAAATGAAGGCAGAAATAAAGACATTCTTTGAAAGCAATAAGAGCAAAGACATAATGTACCAGAATCTCTGGGACACATTTAAAGCAGTATGTAGAGGGAAACCGATAACACTAAATGCCCACAAGAGAAAGCAGGAAAGATCTAAAATCAACACCCTAACATCACAATTAAAAGAACTAGATAAGCAAGAGTAAACACATTCAAAAGCTAGCGGAAGGCAAGAAATAACTAAGATCAGAGCAGAACTGAAGGAGATAGAGACACAAGAAACCCTTCAAAACATCAATGAATCCAGGAGCTGATTTTTTGAAATGATCAACAAAATTGACAGACCGCTAGCAAGACTAATAAAGAAGAAAAGAGAGAAGAATCAAATAGATGCAATAAAAAATGATAAAGGGGGTATCACCACTGATCTCACAGAAATACAAACTACTATCAGAGAATACTATAAACACCTCTATGCAAATAAACTAGAAAATCTAGAAGAAATGGATAAATTCCTGGACACATACACCCTCCCAAGACTAAACCAGGAAGAAGTTGAATCGCTGAACAGACCAATAACAGGCTCTGAAATTGAGGCAATAATTAATAGCCTACCAATCAAAAAAAGTCCAGGACCAGATGGATTCACAGCCGAATTCTACCAGAGGTACAAAGAGGAGGTGGTACCATTCCTTCTGAAACTATTCCAATCAATAGAAAAAGAGGTAATCCTCCCTAACTCATTTTATGAGGCCAGAATCATCCTGATACCAAAGCCTGGCAGAGACACAACAAAAAAAAAGAGAATTTTAGACCAATATCGCTGATGAACATCGATGCAAAAATCCTCAATAAAATACTGGCGATCTGAATCCAGCAGCATATCAAAAAGCTTATCCACCCCGATCAAGTTGGCTTCATCCCTGGGATGCAAGGCTGGTTCAACATACACAAATCAATAAACATAATCCATCACATAAGCAGAACCAATGACAAAAACCACATGATTATCTCAATAGATGCAGAAAAGGCCTTTGACAAAATTCAACAGCACTTCATGCTAAAAACGCTCAATAAACTAGGTATTGATGGAATGTATCTCAAAATAATAAGAGCTATTTATGACAGACCTACAGCCAATATCATACTAAATGTGCAAAAACTGGAAGAATTCCCTTTGAAAACTGGCAGAAGACAGGGATGCCCTCTCTCACCACTCCTATTCAACATAGTGTTGGAAGTTCTGGCCAGGGCAATCAGGCAAAAGAAAGAAATAAAGGGTATTCGATTAGGAAAAGAGGAAGTCAAATTGTCCCTGTTTGCAGATGACATGATTGTACATTTAGACAACCCCATCATCTCAGCCCAAATCTCCTTAAGCTGATAAGCAACTTCAGCAAAATCTCAGGATATAAAATCCATGTGCAAAAATTATAAGCATTCTTATACACCAATAACAGAGAAACAGAGAGTCAAATCATGAGTGAGCTCCCATTATCAATTGCTACAAAGAGAATGAAATACCTAGGAATTCCACTTACAAGGGAAGTAAAGGATTTCTTCAAGAAGAACTACAAACCACTGTTCAACAAAAAAAAGGAGGGCATAAACAAATGGAAGAACATTCCATGCTCATGGTTAGGAAGAATCAATATTGTGAAAATGGCCATACTGCCCAAGGTAATTTATAGATTCAATGCCATCCCCATCAAGCTACCGATGACTTTCTTCACAGAATTGGAAAAAACTACTTTAAAGTTCATATGGAACCAAAAAAGAACCCACATTGCCAAGACAATCCTAAGCAAAAAGAACAAAGCTGGAGGCATCACGCTACCTAACTTCAAACTATACTACAAGGCTACAGTAATCAAACAGCCTGGTACTGGTACCAAAACAGAGATATAGACCAATGGAACAGAACAGAGGCCTCAGAAATAACACCACACATCTACAAACATCTGATCTTTGACAAACCTGACAAAAACGACCAATGGGGAAAGGATTCCCTATTTAATAAGTGATGTTATGAAAACTGGCTAGCCATATGTAGAAAGCTGAAACTGGATCCCTTCCTTACACCTTACACAAAAAATAATTCAAGATGGATTAAAGACTTAAATGTTAGATGTAAAACCATAAAAACCCTAGAAGAAAACCTAGGCAATACCATTCAGGACATTTTATTCCATTCTTTATGGTGATTTTAAGCACAGTATTAAAAGTATGGCTCTGATATAAGGCTGGGCAAACTTTATGTTTTGGCTTTTTAACTTATTAACTATATGACCTCAAGCAACTTATTTAGTTTCCCTGAACCTCAACTTCCTCATAATTAACATTATTCCTCATGTTAATAGTAATAGTCATGTATTGTCCAAAAAGGGATATCAGAATTTTAAATGAGCAAATACATATACATTGTTTAGCAGAGTGCTTGAAAAAATACGTGTTCAATAAATATTAGTTGTTATCCTTTAACAGGTCTTTTGAATTATAATTAACATAAAATAAACTGCATGTTTTAAAAAGTACAATTTGATTAGCTTTGACATAAGTGTTCACTCATGAAACCATTGTCACAATCAAGACAATGAACGTATACATTATCCTCGAAAGTTTCCTTGTGTCTTTTTGTAATCTTTTCCCCCCTCTCCTGATTAAAATCCCTTCACTGCCCCAACAGTTTCTAGGGAAGTATCAACATTCTTTCTGATACTATAGATCAGGTTTCATTTTCTTGAATATATACATGGAATATTCAGTATGCACACTTTTAAAATCCACCTTCTTTAAATCAGTGTAATCATTGTGAGATCCATCTTTGTGTCAACAGTCCTTCAGTTTTTTGCTGAGTAGTATTCCATTGTATGGATATGCCACTATTCATATATTCAATTTTTCAATTGTTAGATTTATTTTAAGAATATTTAATATTTAATAAAAAACTAAATCCCATGGGGTTTGCTTTAAGCAACAAGATGTATCATTTTCTTCCTTTATAAAGATGTAGGGGACCCGAGTTCCAAAGAGAGGGAAACACACAGTTGGTCAAAGGTGGACTTGTCTCTGCAACTTGGCTATAGGACCAGGCTTCAGGAGATATTAGCTAGGAGACCACCTTTTACGGGAACGTTAATTTCTAGTTTCACATTTTCTTTTTCTGCATGCTAATAATTTATCATAAAATCTTTAATAAATGTCATGTTAAATGTTACAGCCTATCAAACCTTTAAGGAATGATACCAATTCGACACACAACTCTCCCAAAAATTTGGCTTCATTTTCAAGGCTAGTACTGCCCTGATACTAAAACCAGGAAAAAGGCCAGATATGAAAACAAAGGTATGGACCAATGTCTGTCATGAACATGGAGGCAAAAAATTTCAACAAAATGTTAGCAAATTAAATCCAGCAATGTATATTATAAAAAGGATAATGCATCATGACTAGCTAGGGTTCATTCCAAGAAGGCAAGGTTAGTATAACATTTATCTACCCATTAATGTCAACGTAATTTAATACATTAAAAGAGAGGATAAGGAGGAAAAACTATATGATCGTCTCTATGGATTCATAAAAAGCATTTGGATTTAATAATATACAACATTTGTTCATGGTAAAAAAAAAAATCTTTCAGGACTGTAAGGGAACTTCTTCAACCTGATTAAGAGAATCTTTTAAAACCTATAGCCAGTATCATACTTAATGAGTAAAGATTAAGCTCTTCTATCTAAGATCAGAAACAAGGCGAAAATGTCCACTCCTACTTTTTCTATTGTACTGGGCATCCTAGCCAGTGAAGTAGAGCAAGAAAAGTAAGTCAAAGACTTATTTTTGGAAAGAAAGAAGTGAGATAGTCTTCATTTGCAGATGACATGAAAGTTTACATATAATAAATCTATAAAAATCTACTTATGAAAATCCTGGATGCTGAACATGACATGATATTAAACAATGAAATTAAAGAAGAGCCCTATATATATATATATATATACACACACATATATATATACACACACACACACACATATACACACCTTGTATGTGTATGTATGTATATGTGTGTGTGTATACACACACACACACACCCCTTGTTCATGGATTGGATGAATAGGTATTGTTAAAGTGTCAGTTCTTCCAAATTGACCTATACATTCAATGCAATCTCAATCAAAATCCTAGCAGGCTTTTTATTTTAGTAGCAATTGACAAGCAGATTCTAAAATTTTTACAGAAATGGAAAGGATCCAAAATAGCCAAAACAATTTTGAAAAAGAAGAACAAAGTTGGAAGACTTACACTATGTGATTTCAAAACT
The DNA here is from genome assembly GCF_037993035.2 of Macaca fascicularis. NCBI lineage: Eukaryota > Metazoa > Chordata > Mammalia > Primates > Cercopithecidae > Macaca > Macaca fascicularis. The sequence goes on from NC_088390.1 coordinate 54,339,427, forward strand.
TCCTATGAAGCTACAGTAATTGAGATATATAGGATTGGATTAAGGATAGCCATATAGCTAAAGACAGTATCATAAAGATAGAAATATAGATGAATGAAACAGAATAGAGAGTCTAGAAACAACCAGTACATACATGATCAATTCATTTCTGAAAAAGGTGTCAAGGTAATTCAATAGGAAAAAAGATAATGTTTTCAACAAATTGTACTGGAACAATGGTATGTCCATACTGAAAAATTTAAAAACCCTCAATCCCTATTTCATATCATATACAAAAATTAATCTAAAATAGATCATCCTAGACCTAAATGTACAAGCTAGAACTATAAAATGTTTAGAAGAAAACGAAGGATTATAAACACATGCACACGTATCTTTACTGCTGCACTATTCACAATAGCAAAGACTTGCGACCAACCCAAATGTCCATCAATGATAGACTGGATTAAGAAAATGTGGCACATATACACTTTGGAATACTATGAAGCCATAAAAACGGATGAGTTCATGTCCCTTGCAGGGACATGGATGAAGCTGGAAACCATCATTCTGAGCAAACTATAGCAAAGACAAAAAACCAAACACTGCATGTTCTCACTCATAGGCGGGAACTGAACAATGAGAATATTTGGACACAGGGCGGGGAACATCACACACGGGGGCCTGTCATGGGGTGGGGGGCAGGGGGATGGATAGCATTAGGAGAAATACCTAATGTAAATGACGAGTTAATGGGTGCAGCAAACCAACATGGCACATGTATACCCATGTAACAAACCTGCACATTGTGCACAAGTGCCCTAGAACTTAAAGTATAAGGGGAAAAAAAGATTTTCACTTTGCATCCTCAACACCACATGAATTTTATTAGTGAATGGCTTTATAGCTATTTTGAATATTGAGAACACTTAGGGAGCATTCTTACAGAAGTCATAACAATGCCAGAAATTGTGATAGGTATAGAGTTTAAAATAAAATCATCAGAGTAGAAGCAAACAAGTGAGCAAAGGAATAATGTATTGTCACATTTGTCTGTTTACTTGTTTGTTTACCTTGAATATTTTGAATACATGAACAGAGGTAAAGATAAAAGATCAGAAACCAAAACAAGAGAAAAATAATTACAGGCCGGGCGCAGTGGCTATGACCTGTAATCCCAGCACTTTGGGAAGCTGAGGTGGGCAGATCACAAGGTCAGGAGTTCCAGACCAGCTTGGCCAACATAGTGAAACCCCGTATCTACTAAAAATACAAAAATTAGCCAGGCATGGTGGTGCGCGCCTGTAGTCCCAGCTACTCAGGAGGCTGAGGCAGGAGAATCACTTGAACCTGGAAGCTGGAGGTTGCAGTGAGCCAAGATAGTACTACTGCACTCCAGCCTGGGTGACAGAGCGAGACTCCATCTCATGGGAAAAAAAAATTATAATATTTGAGCAATATATTGAAGCCCAGGTTTCCAAAGCAAAACAGGAAAGGGGGCTTTACATGATAATGTACACAAGTTTTCCTGTCTGATAAAAGAAAGCTTATAAAACCTTTAGAAGAAAGTTTTGCTGGCACTAAAGACTAAAATTAAATTACCTCATGGAAACATTTTTCCTTTAGCAAGGAATTATCAAGATGTGACAGTGAAGAGCATGAACTTCAGAATACACTTCTTGAGTTCAAAGACTCCAAACTTGCTCTGAGACTTAGTTTTCACATCTGTTATATGGTGGTAACAACATCTATCACATAGAGCCTCTATAAAGATTGAATGGAAATTAGGCCGGGCGTAGTGGCTCACGCCTGTAATCTCAGCACTTTGGGAGGCCAAGGCGGGTGAATCATCAGGTTAGGAACTTGAGACCAGCCTGACCAACATGGTGAAACCCCATCTGTACTAAAAATACAAAAAAAAGTTAGCTGGGTGTGGTTGTGCGCGCCTACAGTCCCAGCTACTCAGGAGGCTGAGACAGGAGAATCACTTGAACCCGGGAGGCAGAGGTTGCAGTGATCCGAGACTGCACCACTGTATTCCAGCCTGGACGACAGAGCGAGACTCCATCTCAAAAAAAAAAAAAAAAAAAGATTAAATGGAAATTAAATGAATGTAATGCAAAATTTAAGAAAAAATGTAATACAAATATGAAGAGCTTAGAATAGTGCTTGGCACATAATAAGCACTATGGGTGTTATGATGATGATGAAAATGACGATTACTACTATTATTAAAAGAAGACTTGTAGTAAAAATCAAGTTTCCTGCCACAAACCTCTCCTGTCCTGTCTAGTTCCCAGGAAATTCCTATATGTTTTAACTACTTTTCATATTGATTGCTTCTGGTTGTTCATTTCAAAGTGCTAAATAACATTCTAATATGTATTTATCAACTTACGTACTTCACCCCCACCTTCTTTTCCTCCACTTCTGTGTCACTGCTCTCACTCCTCCACTGGGCAACTCTCCAACTCTAAAAGTTCTCTCTCCAAGCATCGGTTACTTATTCATTCAAGTCAGACAGCATCTCTTGACTCTTAGGTTAAGGGTAATAAGTCATGTTAAAGAAACTGTCTTTAATTGTTATACAAAAGCTGAAAAACACAGGTTACCCAGAAATTTTTTTCTATTGACCTCATGTAAATAGTAATGGCATATCAAATCACGTTTTTTGTATAATTTCTATGATACCTAAGCTAGCAATATTAAAAATGCTTTGCTTTCTGATGATGTGACCTGATAGGAGAATTTTGTGAGAAACCAGAGAAATCAGAGAAATAGGTGAGTTCACTCAAATGTTATTTAGTTTAACCATGCTTTTGACAGGAAACAAACCATGTGCACTTTAAGATTATAGTGTAGATATTACATGCTTGGATACTGAAAAGAAATGTATGTGCTTACATTGCCAAGCTTTCAGATTGAAGTCTTAACATTTTGTATTAAGAAAGGAAAGTCTTTTGTTGCCTACCATGTGATTTATTGCACAGAACTCTAAAAGCACAGGCAACAGAAGCAAAAATATACATATCGGATTGTATCAAACCAAAAAGTCTCTGCATAGTAAATGAAACAAATAACAGGGTGAAGAGACAGCCCACCGGTTGGAAGAAAATATTTTCAAACCATGTATCTGATAGGGGATTAATATCACAAATATATAAGAAACTCACACAGCTCAGAAGAAAGAAAACAAATAACCAAGTTTAATACTAGGAAAATGGTCTGAAAAGACATTTCTCAACAGAAGAGATATGAATGACCAAGAGATATTCAACATCTCCAATCATCAGAAAAATGCATATTAAGACCATAATATGGTTTGGCTGTGTCCCTACCCAGATCTCATCTTGAATTGCAGCTCCCACAATTCCCACGTTATGGGCGGGACCCAATGTGAGATAACTGAATCATGGGGGCAGGTCGTTCCCATGCTGCTTTTGTGATAGTGAATAAGTCTCATGAGATTTGATGGCTTTATAAAGCGTGGTACCCCTGCACAAGCTCTTTCTGGCCTGTCGCCATGTAAGACATCCCTTGTTCTTCTACCGTGATCATTAGGCCTCCTCAGCCATGTGGAACTGTGAGTCAATTACATTCTTTCCTTTACAAATTACCCAGTGTAAGGTAGGTCTTTATTAGCAGCATGAGAACAGACTAATACAGACCACAACAGAATACTATTTTACATCTGTTAGAACAGTTATCATCAAAAAGACAAATGATAAGAAGTGCTGGTGAGGATGTGGAGAAGTTGTTGAGGTGATGGATATATTAATTAGCTTGACTGAATATTTCTACAATGTATACATAGATCGAAACATCACGTTGTCCTGCATAAATATACGTAATTATTATTTGTTAATTAAAAATACATTATTTTTAAAAGAAGGGAAAGGACCTAAAGTGTACTGATATTTGTAACTTGTTTTGAGATGCTTGAAAAGTACGATGGATCAATAGATGGGCAGATGGGAAGATAGAAGGATGAATATGAGACAAAGAAAATGTAACAAAATTTTAACATTTGTAACATTTACATGGTAAGTGTATAGGTGTCCACTATATAATTATTTCAACTTTTCAATATGTTCCACAATTTTTAAGATGATATGTTGAGGAAAAATAATAGAAATTCCTGATTTTCTTCTATCAGCACTGAAAATGCATTGAAGTGGTTTGTATGAATGAAGAGCTACATTGTTTTCAGAAAAAAAAAAATTGAAGATTTACCTGTTTAAAATTTAAATGCACAATCTGAGGCTCTTAAAGTCTATATTATAAAGGAAAAATGAAAAAGCTCTGTCTTACATTTACTTAAAATAGATACTACGCATGAGCAAATTTGATGGCTAAGAAATCCCAGTGCAACTCTCCTAGGCCATATAGTTTTCAATGACATTGTCCTCTAGTAATCTCCTGGCATAATGAGTGAGCATCAAAATTTACCCCCCAAAACTACATGTGTAGACCTGAGATTTTTTCAAGTTTACCTCTTAAAATGTTAGCTAGTGTTAGTAAATAACAAAATTTAGCTTAGTACTGAAGTATAAATATTTCTTAATCCAGATTGAAAGAAGAGCATTCCAGGAAGAAAGCTCGAAGCAAAGCACAGAAATGTAGAAATATGAGTGTTGGTTAGCAAATGGCAAACAGACAAGTATGGCCAGAGAAGGAGATGAAGGGAGAAATTAATAAATGGGTCTGGAAACGCAGAGCAAGATGGTGGAATAGAAGCCTCCACAGATAGTTCCCCCTCCTCCTGCCCAAGGACACCAATTTAAAAACTATCTACACAAGACAAGGATCTTCATAAGAAATAAAAATCAGGTTAACACTCACAGTCCTGGTGTTAACTTCATATCACTGAAACAGGCACTGTAAAGGGAGAAAAACACAATCTTGAATCACCTAATGCCACCCCTCATGACCCCCCAGAGTGGCAGCATGGTACAGGGAGAATTTCTGTGGCTGGCAGAGGGAGCACACAGCAATAGTGAGGCATTAAACTCAGTGCTGTCCTGTGATAGCAGAAAGGAAAACCAGACCAAACTCAGCTGACACCCCCCATCCACCTTGCACACAGACGGAGCATTTAAACCAGCCCTAGCCAGAGAGGAAACTGAGATCCCAGTGATTGGAGCTTGAGTCCTGCAAACCTCACCACTGTAGGCTAAAGTGCCCTAGGGTCCTAATACATTTGAAAGGCAGTGTAGGACTGCAACCTTTATTTGAGTCCCAGTGCTGAACTGGAGCCAGAAACAGTAGACAGTGGGGAGAGGAGAACATGCAACCTACCCAGACACCAGCCAGGGCAGCTAAGGGGTTGTTGGCATCACCCTTTTCCTAACCCCAGACCATAGCTCACAGCCCCAAAACAGACCCCTTCCTTCAGCTTGAGGAAGGATGAAGGAAGAGCAGGGAAGACTTTGTCTTCAATCTTGGATACCAGCTTAACCACAGCAGAATAGGGCACCGGGCAGAGTTGCAAGGCCCTCTTTCCAGGTCCTAGCTGCTGATGACACTTCTAGACATGCTCTGGGGCCAAAGGGAACCTGCTGCCTTGAAGGGAAAGACCCAGTCCTGGCAGGATTTGTCACCTGCTAACTGAAGAGCCCTTGGGCCTTGACTAACCATCAGCAATAGCCAGGTACTATGTCAAGGGTCTTAGGTAAGGCCGAGATTTTCTGGCTTCAGGTACCAGCTTAGCCACAGTGGAGTAGAGCCCCTAGCAGCCTTTAGAGTCCCTGATTCCAGAAGTTGACTCTTGGACAGCGTTTCTGGATGTGTCCTGGGTCAGAGGGGAGCCTACTGCCCTGAATCATGAATCCCAGGTCAGGCAACATTCACCAAAAATTAATTCAGAACTCTTGGGCCTTAAGGTAAGGTTGGCAGTAGTCTGGCAGTACTCCTTGTGGACCTGTGGTGGCAGTGGCCATGAGGTGGGGCTCCTCTGCCTTTGGAAATGAGAAGCAAAAGTGGGAACCATTGCAGACTGTGGTTTGAGTGCCAGCTCAGTGGTAGTACAGTGGAACACCAGGTAAACTTTTAAAGTTCTTTACTCTAGTCCCTAGCTCTTGGAAGGCACCTCTGGACCCAGCAGGGGACAGGGGTAACTTGTTGCCCTGAAGGGAAGAATACAGACCTGGTAGGCTTCTCTGCCGGCTGATTGTAGAGCCCCAGGGCCTTGAGCAAACATAAGCAACAGCCAGGGAGTGGTTACATCAGGCCTTGGGTGAGACCCAGTACTGTGCTGGCTTCAGGTATGACCAGGTACAGTCACAGTGGTGGTGGCCACTGAGGTTACTGTGTCACTCAGCTTCAGTTTCCAGTGACTTAGAACAGAGAGACTCCATTTGTTTGGAAGAAAGTAAGGGAAGAGAACAAGAGTTTCTGTCTGATAATCCAGAAAATTCTCCTTGATCTTGTCCAGGATCATCAAAATGGTACCTTCACAAGTCTTTTTTTTTTTTTTTTTTTTTTTTTTTTTTTGTGACAGAGTCTTGCTCTATTGCCAAGCTGGAGTGCAGTGTCACAATCTCAGCTCACTACAACCTCTGCCACCCGGGTTTAAGCGATTCTCCTTTCTCAGCCTCCTAAGTAGCTGAGACTACAGAAGCATGCCACCACATCAGCTAATTTTTGTATTTTTAGTAGAGGTGGGGTTTCACCATGTTGGCCAGGATGGTCTCGATCTCTTCACCTCGGTATCCACCTGCCTCGGCCTCCCAAAGTGCTGGGATTACAGGCATGAGCCACCGCACCCAGCCCTACACAAGTCTTTAAGAACCACAGTATTATTGGGCTTGGGGTGATCCCTAAAGCAGATACAACTTAGATCTGTAAGGAACATCTCCATCCAAGTCTTTTGGAATATCTGGGAAGCCTTCCCAAGGACAGGTACAAACAAGCCGACAGTGATGACTATTTAATGCCCAGACAGAAGCAAACATCTACAAGTGTCAAGATTTCCCAGAGGGAAATTCCTCAGGTTTTATCTGGGAATGTCTTTATTTCTCTTTCATGTTTGAAGGATATACAGTTCTAGGGTAAAAGATTTTTCCTTCTGCACCTTAAATATGTCATGCCTCTCTCTCGGCCTATAAGGTTTCCACTGAAAAGTCTGCTGCCAGAAGCATTGGAGTTCCATTGTATGTTATTTGTTTCTTTTCTCTTGCTGCTTTTAGGATCCTTTCTTTATTCTTGACCTTTGGTAGTTTGATTATTAAATTAGTTGAGGTAGTCTTCTTTGGATTAAATCTGCTGGCCATTCTATAACCTTCTTGTATTTGGAGATCAATATCTTTCTTTAGGTTTGAAAAATTCTTTGTTATTATCTCTTTCAATACCCCCATCTCTTTTTCTATCTCCTCTTTAAGGCCAATAACTCAGATTTGCCCTTCTGAGGCTGTTTTCTAGATGTAGGCATGCTTCTCTTTTTTTTAACTCTTTTTTCATTTGTCTCCTCTGTGTATTTTCAAGTTGTCTTCAGGCTTACTAATTCTTTCTCGTTAGATCAATTCTGCTGTTAAAATATTTTGATACTCTATTCAGTATGCCAATTGCACTTTTCACCTCCAGAATTTCTGCTAATTTTTAAAACTTATTTCAATCTCTTTGGTAAATTTATGTGATAGAATTATGAATTATTTCTCTGTGTTATCTTGAATTCTTTTGAGTTTCCTAAATATTACTATTTTGGATTATCTATTTTGGATTATCTGTCTGAAAGGTCACATATTTCTGTTTCTACAGGATTGGTTCTTGGTGCCTTATTTAGTTCATTTTACTTGACTTGTGCTACAAGAAATGCTAAAGGAAAGACACTAAAGAGCAATAAGTAATCACCCGAAGGTAAAACACTCACTGGCAATAGGGAGTGGTTATATTAGGCCTTGGATGAGACCCAGTACTGTGCTGGGTACACAGAAAATCCCAGAATACTATAGCCCTGTAACTGTGGTATGTAAACTACTCTTCTTATAAATAGAAAAACTAAATGATGAATGGATCAAAAATGATTATCTACAACAACTTTTTAAGACACAGACAGTACCATAAGATATAAATAGAAACAACAAAAAGTTAAAAAGCAGGGGAACAAAGTTAAGATAGAGCTTTTATTGGTTTTGTTTTTTTGTGTTTGTTTATACAAAAAGTGTTCATTTATTATCAACTTAAAATAATAGATTATAAGATGATATTTGCAAGGTTCATAGTAACCTCAAATCAAAAACCATACAAACCAAACAATAAAAAGCAAACTAAATTGTTTCACAAGAGAAAATTGCATTCACTAAAGGAAGACAGAAAAGAAAGAAAGAAGAGGGGACTGCAAAACAACCAGAAAACAAATAACAAAATGGCAAGAGTAAGTCCTTACTTATCAACAATAACATTGAATATAAATGGACTAATCTCTCCAATCAAAAGAAACAGACAGTGAATGGATTAAAAAAACAAGGCCCATTGATCTCTTGTCTACAAGAAACACTTCACATACAAGTACACACATAGACTGAAAACAAAGAAATGGAAAAAATATATTCCACGGAAACAGAAACCAAATAAGGAGCAGGAGTAGCTATATTTATATCAGACAAAATAGAATATAAGACAAAAACTATAGGAAGAGACAAAGAAAGTCACTATATAATGAAAAATGAGTAAATTAATGAAGATGATATAATAATTTTAAAAATATATGCACCCAAAACAGTTGTGCCCAAATAAATAAAGCAACTATTATTAGAGCTAAAGGGAGAGATAGGTCCCAATACAATAATAGTTGGAGACTTCAACACCCCACTTTCAGTACTGGACAGATCTTCCCAACAAAAAATCAACAACAACAAAAAAATCAGATTTAATCTGCACTGTATACCAAATGGATCTACTAGATATTTACAGAGCATTTCATCTAACAACTGCAGAATACACATTCTTTTCCTCAGCACATGAATTACTCTTTTTTATTAATTAATTAATTAATTATTATTATTATACTTAAAGTTCTAGGGTACATGTGCATAATGTGCAGGTTTGTTACATATGTATACTTGTGCCATGTTGGTGTGCTGCACCCATCAACTCGTCAGCACCCATCAACTCGTCATTTACATCAGGTATAACTCCCAGTGCAATCCCTCCCCCCTCCCCCCTCCCCATGATAGGCCCCGGTGTGTGATGTTCCCCTTCCCAAGTCCAAGTGATCTCATTGTTCAGTTCCCACCTATGAGTGAGAACATGCGGTGCTTGGTTTTCTGTTCTTGTGATAGTTTGCTGAGAATGATGGTTTCCAGCTGCATCCATGTCCCTACAAAGGACACAAACTCATCCTTTTTGATGGCTGCATAGTATTCCATGGTATATATGTGCCACATTTTCTTAATCCAGTCTGTCACTGATGGACATTTGGGTTGATTCCAAGTATTTGCTATTGTGAATAGTGCCGCAATAAACATACGTGTGCATGTGTCTTTATAGCAGCATGATTTATAATCCTTTGGGTATATACCCAGTAATGGGATGGCTGGGTCATATGGTACATCTAGTTCTAGATCCTTGAGGAATCGCCATACTGTTTTCCATAATGGTTGAACTAGTTTACAATCCCACCAACAGTGTAAAAGTGTTCCTATTTCTCCACATCCTCTCCAGCACCTGTTGTTTCCTGACTTTTTAATGATTGCCATTCTAACTGGTGCGAGATGGTATCTCATTGTGGTTTTGATTTGCATTTCTCTGATGGCCAGTGATGATGAGCATTTTTTTCATGTGTCTGTTGGCTGTATGAGGATAGGCCATGTGTTAGGTCACAAAACAAGTCTTCAAACAATGAAAAAAACTGAAGTAATATAAAGCACCTTCTCTAATCACAGTGGAATAAAACTCAAAATCAGTAATAAGAGGAATTTTGGAAACTATGTAAATACATGGAAATTAAACAATATGTTCCTGAATGACCAGTGAGTCAATGAAGAAATTAAGAAATTGACCAATTTCTTAAAACAAATGATAAAGGAAACACAACATACCAAAACCTGCGAGACAGAGCAAAAGCAGTAAAGAGCTTCTGTACAGCAAAATAAACTATCATCAGAGTGAACAGGCAACCTACAGAATGGGAGAAAATTTTTGCAATCTATCCATCAGACAAAGAGCTAATATCCAGAACTTACAAAGAACTTAAACAAATGTACAAGAAAAAAACAAACAAACCCACCAAAAAGTAGGCGAAGGATATGAACACACACCTCTCAGAAGAAGATATTTATGTGGCCAACAAACAGGAGAAAAAAAGCTCATCATCACTGGTCATTAGAGAAATGCAAATCAAAACCACAATGAGATACCATCTCACGCCAGTTAGAATGGCGATCACTAAAAAGTCAGGAAATGGCCAGGCATGGTGGCTTACGCCTGTAATCCCAGCACTTTGGGAGGCCAAGGCAGGCAGATCACAAGGTCAGGAGATCGAGGCCATCCTGGTTAACATAGTGAAACCCCATCTCTACTAAAAATACAAAAAAAATAATTAGCCGGACGTGGTGGCAGGCGCCTGTAGTCCCAGCTACTTGGGGTGGCTGAGGCAGGAGAATGGCATGAACCCCGGGAGGCAGAGTTTGCAGTGAGCCGATATCGTGCCACTGCACTCCAGCCTGGGTGACAAAGCAAGACTCCGTCTCAAAAACAAAAAACAAACAAACAAAAGTCAGGAAACAACAGATGCTGGAGAAGATGTGGAGAAATAGGAATGCTTTTACACTGTAGGTGGGAGTGGAAATTAGTTCAACCATTACAAAAGTGTGGCAATTCCTTAAGGATCTAAAACCACAAATGCCATTTGACCCAGCAATTACATTACTAGGTATATACCCAAATGATTATAAATCATACTACTATAAAGACATACGCACACGTATGTTTATTGCAGCACTATTCACAATAGCAAAGACTTGGAACCAGCCCAAATGCCCATCAGTGATAGACTGGATAAAGAAAATGTGGCACATATACATCGTGGAATACTATGCAGCCATAAAAAAGCATAAGTTCATCCTTCTGCATGGTCCTTTGCAGGGACATGGATGAAGCTGGAAACCATCATCCTCAGCAAACTAACACAAGAACAGACAACCAAATACTGCATGTTCTTACTCATAAGTGGGAGGTGAACAATGAGAACACATGGACACAGGGAGGGAAACATCACACACCTGGGTGTGTCACGGGGTGGGTGGCTAGGGCAGGGATAGCATTAGGAGAACTACCTAATGTAGATAACAGATTAATGGGTGCAGCAAACCACCATTGCACAAGTATACATATGTAACAAACCTGCACATTCTGCACATGTATCCTAGAACTTAAAGTATAATAAAATAAAATAAAATAATTAAGAAAAAAAGAAAGGAATACTTATAAGTGCCCACATCAAAAAAGAAAAAAAATCTCAAGTAAACCATTTAATGATGCATCTTGAACTGACCATTAACAAGTAATGAGATTGAAGCCATAATAAAAAGTTCTCCTGTAAAGAAAAGCCTGGGATCCAATGGCTTCATTCCTGAATTCTACCAAACATTTAAATAAGAACTAATGCAAATCCTACTCAAACTATTCCAAAAAATAGAGGAGGAAGGAATACTTCCAAACTAATTCTATGAGGCCATTATTACCGTGATACCAAAATCAAAGACACATCAAAATAAAAAAGAAAAAAAGAAAACTACAGGCGAATATCTCTGAAGAATACTGATGCAAAAATCCTCAATACTGAATCCAACAATATATTTGCTCATTTATCGTGACAAAGTGGGATTTATCCCTGAGATGCAAGGATACTTCAACATATGCAGATCAATCAGTGTGATACATTACATCAACAGAATGAAGGACAGAAACCATGTGATCATTTCAATCAATGAAGAAAAAACATTTGGTAAAATTCAATATTCCTTCCTAATAAAAATACTAAAAAAAAAAACTGGTTATGGGGGAACATACCTCAATATAATAAAAGTCATACATGACAGACCTACAGCTAGTATCATACTGTATAGGGAGGAAATGAAAGCCTTTCCTCTAATATCTGGAACATGCCCACTGTCACCACTTTTATTCAAAATAGTACTTAAAGTCTTAGCTAGAGCGATCAGACAAGAGAAAGAAATAAAGGGCATCCAAATTGGAATAAAAGAAGTCAAATTATCCTTGTGTGCAGATGATATGATCTTATATTTGAAAAATCCTAAAGATTATACAGACAAACTATTAGAACTCAAACAAATTCAGTAAAGCTGCAGGATACAAAATCAACATACAAAAATCAGTAGCATTTCTGTATTAAAAACATAAACAATCCGGAAAAGTAATAAAAAAGTAATCCAATTTGTAATAGCCACAAATTAAATTAAATACCAAATAATTTTATCAAAAAAGTGAAAGACCTCTGTAATGAGAACTATAAAACACTCATGAAAGAAATGGAAGGGGACACCAAAAAATGTGAAAATATTCCATATTCATGGATTAGAAGAATCAATGTTGTTAAAATGTTCATATTACACAAAACAATCTATAGATTCTATGCAGTTTCTATCAAAATACAAATGAAATTCTTCACAGAAATAGAAAAAGCAATCCTAAAATTTATATGGAACTACAAAAGACCCAGAATAGCCAAAGTTGTACTAAGAAAAAAGAACGAACCTGGAGGAATCATATTACTTGACTTCAAATTATACTACAGGGCTATGGTAACAAAAACAGTATAGTACTGGCATAAAAACAGACACATACACCAGTGGAACAGAATAGAGAACCCAGAAACAAATCCACACACCTACAGTGAACTCACTTTGGACAAAGGTAGCATGAACATACACTGGGGATAGGATGGTCTCTTCAATAAATGGTGCTGGGAAAACTGAATATCCATACGCAGATAGACTCCTTTATCTCACCACATAAAAAATCAAACAAAAAATGGATTAAATAACTAAGTCTAAGACCACAGACTCTGAAACCCCTACAAGAAAACATTGGACAAAATCTCCAGTACATTTTTCTGGGCAAAAATGTCCTGAGTAATACCCCACAAGCACAGGTGACCAAAGTAAAAATGGACAAATTGGATCACATCCAAAACCTTCTGCACGGCAAAGGAAAAAATCAACAAAGTGAAGCGACGATCCATAGAATGAGAGAACATATTTGAAACTACCCATCTGACAAGGGATTGATAGCCAGAATATATAAGGAGTTCAAATAACTCTATAGGAAAAAATATAATAATCTGATCAAAAATGGGCAAAAGATCTGAATAGACACTTCTCAAAAGAAGACATACAAATGGTAAACAGACATATTAAGAGGTGCTCAACATCATTGATCAACAGAGTGAATCAAAACTACAGTGAGATATCATCTCACCTCAGTTAAAATGGCTTACATGCAAAAGATAGGCAATAAGAAAAGTTAGCAAGGATGTTGAGTAAAGGGAAGCCTTGCACATTGTTGGTGGGAATGTAAGCTGCTAGTACAACCACTATGGAGAAAACTTTAAAGGTTCCTCAAAAAAATAAAAATAGAGCTACCATATAATCCAGCAATCCCACTTCTGGGTATATACCCCCAAGAAAGGAAATTAGTATATCAGAGACATATGTGCTCTCCTATGTTTGTCCTGCCTTTGAAGTGCTGATTACAATAGCTAAGATTTAGAGGCAACCTAAGTGTCCATCACCAGATTAATGGATAAAGAAAATGTGGTACATGTACACAGTGAAGTACTATTCAGCCATAAAAAAGAATGAGATCCTGTTATTTGCAACAACATGGATGAAACTGGAGATCATTATGTTAAGTTAAATACACCATGACAAATATCACATGCTCTCATTTATTTGCGGAATCTAAAAATCAAAACAATTGAACACAGAGAGCAGAAGGATGGTCACCAGAGGCTGAAAAGGGTAGTCGGGGGCTGGGGAGATGGTGGGGATGGGGATGGTTAATGGGTACCGAAAAAATAGAAAGAATAAGACCTACTATTTTATAGTACAATAGGGTGACTGTAGTCAATGATAACTTAATTGTACATTTAACTAAAAGAGTATAATTGGATTATTTGTAAGACAAAGGATAAGTGCTTGAGTAGATGACTACCCCATTTTCCATTATATGATTATTGTTCGTTGTATGCCTGTATCAAACATTTCATGGACCCCATAAATATATATATACCTACTATGTACCCAAAAAAATTAAAAATAAAAAAATTTTTAAATGGGTCTGAGAGGGTGGGAAGTGTCCCAGTAAATAAACATGATCAGTTATTTAGACTTCCTTCCACGTGTAATAAGAAACTATCGAAGATTCTGTGCAAAAGTGTGTGACTAGATTTGTAGTTAAAAAAATATATTTATCCTGGCATAAAGGAACATGGAATAGAGTATAAAATTAAAGTCAGAAGATCAGGTTAGTTAGATGTTATTCTTTTCTCCATTAGCCTTTCACTATCCCACTTCACCTTCCCTTCGCCCCTTTCTATGTTTTCGGAAAATAAAACACTGGCATCTATTTATTTGTGCAACTATATATGTATTAGGTTGATGCAAAAGTAATTGTGTTTTTTGCCATTGAAAGTAATGGCAAAACAGCAATTACTCTTGCACTAATTTAATATATATATGGATGAGTGTGTGTGTTCAATACACTGTCTCAAACATTCATGTGCAACAGAATCCTCTAAGGAGCTTTTTAAGAATGCAGATTTCACAGTTCCACTCAAGATCTAGAAACAAGTGAAACAGCTCATTAGTGAGACATTCTGAGCATTACTAAAAAGCATATTACACAAAATAATATACCTATAAATGAACTTTTAGCAAGTGTTCCACTGATCATTTCATAAGGGCAACATCTGTCCTACCTTTGGCTCAGTGTTTCATTGAATTTTTATGAAAAGTGCAATGTGTTGTCTGTTTTGAGCTATCTCAGAAATTAGTGCTTTGAACAGATTTGCCAGAGGGATTACCACGTAAGAATTAACAATGACTTCATTATCACAGTGAGTTGACATTTAAAGTCTTATTATAGGAAAGAAAACAAAGTCAGCTGCCATTTCTTGGGAGTCTGCATTGAGAATCTCACACAAGATTTTACATGTTTTACATCAGTAAACTATGAAAATATAAGCAGCTTGAGGACGGGGTGAGGTCCATGTTGACAAAGACAAGAGACTTAGTACCTAACACTGTAAATTAATGCCATTCTTGTTAGAAGAGACAGATGCCCATCCCTTCAGCACTGCTTACTCTCATTGATTCATTTACCCATTCATTCAGTCAGTACTCATAATACTTACATCTAGCAAGAGGATTTGATTAAAATAAAAATTATCATAATATAAAAACTCAGATGATTAAGACTGGCTGGGCTGAGGCATGTGAGCCTAATTTAGAAGAATCATTTTACTTATCACAACACATAAAAACATTTCCTGCTGACAGCCCCAACACGAAAAAGTGAGAGGATATTTTGCACTTTTAAGAAATGACACCTGGCTATGTGATTATCAGATACTTCCTAATAAGAGGTCAAATCTCATTCACCATGAGACAAAGGATGAGGTGTGAAAATGAAGGCATTATTCTTCAAAGATAAATGTGCTTCAAAGATACCTCATTTACGGTGAGTAGACATCTAAGCAAAATGGAATGTAATTTCCTATAGGTGAGAGAATCTCAGACACATGGTATGGCAAATTAAAGACTGACGCAAATTTTTGGACACTCCTCCCACCTACCGATGTGATCTATGTCTTCTTCTCTTGAATCTGGGCAACTTATGGGACTGCTTTGACCAATAGAAAGCAATGTTGCCTCAAATTTTAGGTTCACACCTTAGGAACATGTTCTACCACCTGTTCTTGGAACATATTTGGAACCCAGAGCCCTGATTACGTGGCAGCTGCTTCTGCTGTGTGAAAGCCCAATTTAACTATGTAAGGAAGAAGTCAGATAGAGATAGGGAAAAAGAGAAAGACAGAGAGAGAGTCCCAGCCGGGGCCTCCATTGTTCCAACTCCAGCCATTTGAGTCATCTCAGCAGAAGCAAGTTTTGGGGTAGTTTGTTCAACAGTAATAGATAACCTACATGGAAGTCCGTGTTAGTGGCCACTGAGGAAAGGCCTCCAGAGATCAGGCAAACAGTTCCCATGACTGAACTCATGCAGGAGGGAATGGTGCACCAAGGGAGCTTCCTGCCTTCAAGATCACTAGGCCTGGGTAACTGGCAATGGCATTGGTGACCACTATGGCAAAATGTCGTGATCCTATCTCAGGAGTCCTCGTTTTATCCAAAGAAAGGGAAAGCAACCTTGAAAGATGACTGTTGCTGTACTGCCTGATAACCTTGGGGGAAGGAGAACTGAACTAGGTTTAATCTAAACTAAATAAAAAATTTCACACCTCGCATCTAAGTGTGAGCAAGTCTCACTGGTTAAAAATACATTGAGTTCTTTCTAGCCCTTCCTTGAAGAATGAACTTGGGAAAGCCATTGAGACCCTCTGTTCTCCTTCTATAAAATAGAAATAACTCCTACATTACCTAATTTGAAGAGTTATTGTAAAATCAATGAAATACTAGCCATGAAATCATGTTGAGAACTATAAAAACACACAGTACAATAAATAAAACTGTAACCACCTAACCACCATCATTCTATTATGTGTTCAAATATGTTTTGAAACAAAAGAAAAGGTAATCCCTCTGCTTCCTGTATATATGTTTATGTACATACACACACACATACACGTGTACTCCTCCTCCTTAGATATCTCTATGCCTGAGCATAAACTTTCATAGATGAATGGTGGGCCTAGTTGATAAAATAATCTCAGAACTGAAGAGAACAAGGACAGTGGAGAGGAACAGGAGTAGTTATTTATTAGCTACCTGCCATGTGCTTTTTATGCATTTATCTTATTAAACCCTCATTAAGTCTAATAATCTAGACGTTATTATTATCATCTTTGTAAAATGCAAAAACCGAGGCACAGGTAGGTTAGTTACTTTGCCAGAGTCACAGACTAGTGAGTAGCAGAAATGGATTTAAACTCTAGTCTGTGTGACTACCTAATGTGTTTTCTTATGCCTCATTGAATAAAGTAATAATAATAGTAATACAGAATGATAAAAAGTTTAGCTTTAAGCTTTGAAAGTAGCTTTTCCCTATAGTATGGTCAAGTGCAGGTATCTCAATGGCCCACAATATCACCATGACAACCAATCCAACCCAAGGCTAGCTTTCCTTTATGTGTTCCAAATTACCTCTGTGTCTGGGGCACTCCAGGGCTTGCTGGCCTTGTGAATTAAACAGAGAGTCAGTCAAAGCAATGAGTAAACTAATTTCCACTAAACGTCTGGACTCATCAATGTATGATGTGCAGATCTGGATTTCCGGGTTCAGCCAAATGCAAGGAAAACCTGACAAGAATTCAATTGAGGAGTGTGCAAGAAATGAGAGTTGAAAATAGAACAGAAGGCTCAGCATCCTGTTAGACAAGACATGGATTTGCTATGTTCCCGTCTTTTTCCCCTCTTATTCTTCCTACCAACAAAGAACCCAAGCTTGGACTTTTGGCTAAGCTGCTCCATATTTGAATTTTGCAAGGTTTAACTCTTTACCTGCTGACTCACCCCTTCTGTGTACATGGGCATCATGGAGAATTAAGCCACGTGATTCAGAGAAAGTTCCCTGTATCAATCCTGCAAGGTGTGTAGAAGTATGAAAGAAAGAATTAAGTCTGTACCAAAAAATGAACTTTCAATTACCTTAGGATGGGGGATCAATGAAACAGCCTATGTTGTTTACTGAGCAACTAGAGTTGACATTGGTTAGGTGAGTTTAATTGGGTATGTTTCAAGGTGAGTGCTGAAGAGAGATGAAAAGCTATGCTTAATAAGAATAAAATATTGTTGATAATCTTGTCAGGAGAGAGGAAATTAAAGAATTCTCATGGTGTGACTCCTTTCCCATAACCTCCATAATCTTCAGCAAATCTGCTAAACACAAAATGCTACATGCAAATGTATTTCTGGTAGAAACTGATGGAATAATTGATTTTTCGTGTCTGGGATGATGTGGAGCAAAACAGAATGTGCTTGTACCAACAACAGCGTGGGAAGCATCAGGTACCATGTCTCTAAAGAGATAGAGCCAATAGGATATGGATAGATATAGATGCAGCTATAGATACAGATACAAATATAGAGATATATATGACATAGATGTAGATACATGAGCAGGGATTCATTAGTAGGCTCACATAATTACAGAGGCTGTGAAGTCCTGTGATAGTCTGCAAGCTGGAGAACAAGGCAAGCCAATAGCATGGCTCAGTCTCAGTCTACAAGCCTCAGAACCAGGGAAGGCAACTGTGTAGCTTTCAGTCTGAGGCTGAAAGCCTGAGAACCTGGAATTCTGATGCCCAAGAGCAGGAGAACATCAGTGGCCTAAATCCAGGAAAGAGAGGGGAGAGGGAAGAGGGGAGAGGGGAGAGAGGGGAGAGGAGACAGAAGGGAGAGAGGGGAGAGAGGGGAGAGGCAGAGAGGAGGGGACAGAGGGAGGAAGAGAGAGAGAGGGAGAGAAAAGAAAAAAAGGAAAAGAAAAGAAAAAGAAAGAAAGAGAAAGAGAGAAAGAAAGAAAAGAAAAGAGAAAGCAAGCAAGAAAGCAAGAAAGAGAAAGAAAACAAACAAACAAACACGAACTGGCCTTTCATTCTGTTGTTTTGTTCTATCTGGACACCCTCAGCTGATTTTATTGTACCTGTCCACATTGGGAGAGGACAGATCTTCTTTACTCAGTCCACTGACTCTAGTGCCAATCTTTTCTGGAAACACGCTCACAGCCATATCCAGAAATAATGCTTTACCAGCTAAAAGAGTTCCTTAATCTAGTCGAGTTGACATGTAAAATTAATCATTACAGACTGTAAGAGCAGAGGCCCTCAAGAATTATTGTTACTACAGGCAAGGTCTTTAGACTTCTACAGAGCAGGAAATCTGCAGTTAGATCCGATTTTAACTAGGGAATTTTACAAAAGGTCAAGAAGTCCTCCACATCACATAGGGATTACAGACGAATATACTTGAGATGTCTTATCCATTCATCTTCTCTTTCATTTAACATTCATTCAAATAAGTATTGCAAGCACTGTGCTAGACAAACTGAGTAGAGAAATAAACAATATAGTTCAGCGTTGCTCAAACTTGTTTGCACTAAAATTATCTGGTGATTGTTAAAATGCAGATTCTGAGATTTTCTTCAGCCTCTCCACATAATTTCATTTATAAGTTTGGGGTGGAGCCGAAGAAATTTGATTCATGTTGTCTGTGGACTCTACTATAAAAGGATATAGATTTAATCTTTCACTCAAGAAAGGCACAGCATAGTAGGGAAGACAAATATATAAACAAAGATGATATGGTTAACAATTGTAGGGGTTGTGATTGCTCTATGTTTTGGGACCGTAAGAGAACCAAAAGAGAGACTACTCATTTTCTTCTTTGGGAAGGACTTACTGGGGAAGATCACACTAACATTGAGAGTAAGAAATGACTAGAAGTTGATGAACATGGGTGGGAAATAATTTCTAAAGAGAAATAGCACAAAACAGTTGTGAAATCATGAGTTGACAGAACTGCAAGAAGCCAAGAGTGGTTGAGTTCAGGGTCAATAAAGAATCCTACCTAATATGTAAGAGATGAGCAAGAGAAAGATGTGAAAGGCTTTGACAGCCATACAAGGAGTTGGACAACAGGGGAGCCACTGGAAGAATTTGCAAAGACTGGACAGGAGGGTAAAATAGCCCAAATTTCATTTTTTGAGGCTTAATATAATTGCAAAACAAAAGGCTGGCACTGAATTATGGTTGACCTCTGGGAAACAGCCTTGGAAAGCTTCTTCTGTTAAAATCTCAAAGGTGTCAGATTCTCAGGAAGACTACAAGAACTTCTAAGTAGGCAGAAAAGAGCAATAAGAAGGCATCCTCTCCCTCTATGGCTCCAAGAATAGGAATGTATTTCTGCTGTGCTGTTGATATCATCTGGAGTAAAGAATAGTGAGTTTCATGAATGTCTTATATGAACCACCAAGTAAAGTTATACTTATTAGTTATCCATCTCATCAATAGAAGACTCAGCCCTTCCAGGCTTCTCCAGCATTCCCTGTTCATCATCCAAAGCTTGAATTTCTACATCTGAAGGCTGAAATCCCCAAAGGAGATAGATGGTCTTTTGTTTCATTTTGTTTTGACTTCTTCTATCCTTTGTACCTTCACCATTCTGTAAATTTGTAATCAGAACTTTATCACATCCTGGCTTTCAATCTGTAGATGTACAAATCTAGTCCAGTATCTATACAATGTCTAGAAAGTCACAGGTCCTGTAGTCCAAATCCAGTGTCAAATGATGGCTAGACTTGTCTGTATGAGAGACATATAGCACTGGATAAAGTTGGGTATTGTAGTCATTTAGGTGAAAAGGGAGAATCTAAGATAAAGATGACCATTTTTCATTCATTCTTTAATTTGTACTAAATACCAATTGTTGAGTCTTTGTTCAGAATTGAATGGCAGTCCTAATAGCCTGACCAAGTCAACTAGATTTCCAAAATGCCCCACTTGTGCTTTCATACCTGGAAATACCTACCCAGGTATGTGCATGCATTTATATCTAAGGGTGGATAATCTGACATCCTGTAGGTATAGATGTTGTAAAACTTTTGAGATTTCTGTCATTCTGAACAAAGTTATAAAATTACCAGTTCTTGTAAACAAATATTAATTCAGGAAATGATTGAACAAAATAATATTAAAGGCACTAAAATAAATATTAGCACCATTCTAAATAATGTAAACAAGGAGCACACCGTCATTCATTAGAAAGCAAAGCTTTGGTTAAAACACACACACGCACACACGCACACACCTGGAAACCATCTGCTTAACTACAGTGACATCAAACAGTAAAGATTTAGGATTTAAACCAAAGTCAGAAAACCTCTCATTCTACCTTTGTTGAGTACGAATTATTTAATAATTATTATTATAATAATAAGTGCTAACATTTATTTCTTACCCAAGTAGCTTAAGATCCTTGCCCAAGGTCCTACAACAACCCAAGGACAAAGCCAGGCTTCAAAACCAAACCTGTAATATTCTCATGTGCATACACATAGTCATTTGTCTGGTCCTTCTTTAACTTTTCATCTACAATTGATGCCCCTTTGATGTTCCTGCATGTTAATTTAATGGAGTATAAATACTGAGACTAAACAATGAGGTGCGTAAGATTTTATCTTATAATTTGTCTTCAGACTCTCTATGACTGCACCCTCTTCTTTCCTGTACTTGTTGGTCAGACTCTTATTGCCTTAGGATTATTATAAGGAGGTGTTGCATGTTGCTATTCAGAACAGGCAAAAACCTTTAGGAGCAATATTGGATAAGACAATGCTCTCATGCCCTCATGCCAAAATACGTCTTCCCAGCACTTCAAAAAGAGGAGTGAGCAGGGAAAGATACTAGCAACTTGCTGATATACCAGCATATTTCTCAGAAAGACTCCTCTGACCTGTACAAAACTGTGTTTGAACCAGAAAAACTGGACTCTTGCCCTGTCTTAGTCACCAATCATCTCTGGCACTTGGTAAAACAAGTTATTTCCTTTGCCTAGAACCTCATTTGCCAATCTCTAAAATGGATTCATTGAGCTAAATGATCTCATGCTTTTTTCTAACTCTTAACTTTCTAGGATCCTAAATAGAAGAAATCTTTAGTGTAACCATTTGCATGAGAATTACTTCGTCCAAGAACCAAAGAATTTTCCCAAGGCACTACAGATTTTCTTCCTTTATTTATTTCTGTACAATCACTAGTAGGGTGCTGATTCAAGACACTGCCATGTTACATTCTTTTATCAAGAAATGAAGTGAAAAAAAAGTTTTGTTTTTTAAAATGTGTAACTGATTCAAGTGATTGGGGCAGCAAGAAGGAGAGTTGCAATTTCTTAGAAACACTATGAAACTTTTTCAAATTGCACTGGCCACCTATTCTTTGACTTCAAGGGTAAGGTGGAGGAGAGCTAACTCTATGTTGGGGAAATTGAAAAAGGATTATTTTAATCAACCAGCTGGGGAAACCAATGGCATAGAGTGGTAACCTCTAGGGAAGAACTGAGCTTCTTTAAGTGAAAAAAAGTCACCTGGAGAAGTTGAGGAAGGCAAAAAGAAAAGGAGCAAGGGGAGAAGGCAACTTTTACCGACTGTCCTGTTAAAAGTACCCCAGATTTGTATAAGCAGCTAACTTAGGGTGTCTCCTTCTGTTTTCAGTAATTCCAGATTTAAATCAGTGGCTCTAATTCATCCTCAGAACTTTTTTTTCGTGATTCTGCTCGTGTGTGTGTGTATATTATATGTACATATTTTTACTGTTTATGCTGGGGAATAGGAAGTGTCAGAGTGATGGAGGTAGTTATGAACATAATCTAGAGCTCCGCAAGAACAAATGCCTCTACTCCAGGTAGCTTTGCATAGCTCTAGAAGCATAGCTTGTGGCTAAATACACTTAGGACAGGCAGATCGTTCTGACAAAAATGGGAAAGTGAGAAAGAAGGAGGGAGAGTATAAGGAGAATGACACAGAGTCAGAGAGATGGAGAGAAAGAGGAAGAACAAGGACGAAAAGGAGAAAAGGAGAAGGAAGATGAGGGGAAGAGGGGAAAAATACAAATTATTTACACACAAGATTCAGAAGAATTCTGGCCAAAAATTACTGAAAACTTGGAGGTAGGGAACATTCCTAGAACAATATTTTTATCCTGTTTCAGAATTATTAAAAGAGAACTTGTTACTGGCAAAAATATACTCAAAACTGGAAGGTAGAGAACACTCCTAGAACAATATTTTTATCCTGTTTCAGTATTATTATAAGAGAATTTGTGATCTAAAGCCTAGGTTCTCTTGCATAAAATTATCTAATAATAACAGTAATAGCTAGATAACAAAATATAGAAAAATAACAGGTTAAAACCACAGGCTGAAGGATCAGACTTTCTGAGTTCAAACCCTCAATTCACTAATTATATCATCAGGTATCAGTTATACAGTCTAGGGCAAAATATTAAATATCTATGAGTCTTAGTTGCTTTATCTTTAAAAGAAGGATATAAGTTTATAAATGAGGATAAGTTTATTTGCCTTGCTAAGTTGTTCTAATGATTAGGTAAAATGACACTTGTAAGCTGCACATTGCTTAACACAAATTGGCCATCAAATGCTAGCTCTGATTACTCATCTTGAATAGAACATCTATCATGTGCTTTGAGCTACATTACAGCTAATCCTTACAAAATTCATTCTCCCATTAGATTGAACACAGTCCTTTTCTCAGAATCATGCAGTAAAAATAGAGATCTCTGACTCCAAAGCCTTCACATCTTCTATATCACTGTCCTCAGAATATGACACTACTATATGATGAAACTGATTAAATAGAATAAAAAGACACTGCCAATAAAACAATTAGTTAAAAAAAAAAGCATAGTGAGGTAACAAAAGCTATATGCCTTAGACAAAATAAATTAGCACTAATTTAGAGTATTCAGATTTTCATGGGATGATTATTTTTCTACTACAATTAAACTTCAAAGGTAATGAAAGAGTAGTTGCTCTCCACTCAGTTTATTAAACATAGGTTATGAATGTAATATTTCTTTTTAAAAAGTTTTTATGAATCAGGAAATAAGAGAAACAGAGAGAATGTACAAAAATCAAATGTAGAGATTTTATGTTGGCTGTGAATTTGTCATAGATGGCTTTTATTATATTGAGGTATATTCCTTGTATGCTGATTTTGCTGAGAGTTTTAATCAAAAAGGAATGCTGGATTTCATTGAATGCTTTTTCTGCATCTATTTAGATGATCAGGTGATTTATGTATTTAATTCTGTTTATGTGGTGCATCACATTTACTGACTTTCCTATGTTAAACCATTGCTGCATCCCTGGTATGAAACCCACTTGATCATTGTGGATTATCTTTTGATATGTTGCTGGATTTGGTTAGCTAGTATTTTGTTAAAGATGGTAGCATCTATGTTCATCAGGCATAGTGGTCTGTAGTTTTTTTTGGTTATGTCCTTTCCTGGTTTTGGTATTAGGGTGATATTGGCTTCACACTATGATTTACAGGGCAGGTTCCCTCTTTGTCTATCTTGTGGAATAGTGTCATTAGGAATGGTACCAATTCTTCTTTGAATGTATGGCAGAATTCTGCCATGAATCCGTCTGGTACTTGACTTTGTTAGTAATTTTTAAATTACCAATTCAATCTTGCTGCTTATTATTGGTCTGTTCAGGGCATTTAATTCTTCCTGATTTAAGCTGGGAGGGTTGTATCTTTCTAGGAATTTATCCATCTCTTCCAGGTTTTCTAGTTTACGCACATAAAGGTGTTCATACTAGCCTGGAATGATCTTTTGTATTTCTGTGATGTCAGTTCTAATATCTCCTGTTTTGTTTTTTATTAAACTTATTTGGATTTTCTCTCTTCTTTTCTTGGTTAATCTTGTTAATGGTCTATCAATATTATTTATCTTTTCAAAGAACCAGCTTTTTGTTTCGTTTATCTTTTGTTTTTTTTGTTTTTTTTTTGTTTTGTTTTTTTTGTTTTGTTTTTTGTTGGGTTTTTTTTGCTCCAATTTCATTTAGTTCTGCTCTTCATGTGGTTTGGCTGTGTCTCCACCCAAATCTCATCTTGAATTCCCATGTGTTGTGGGAGGGACCTGGTGGGAGGCACTTGAATCATGGGGGCAGGTCTTTCCTGTGCTGTTCTCATGTTAGTGAATAAGTCTCACAAGATCTGATGGTTTTAAAAACTGGAGGCTCCCTGCAAAAACTTTCTTCTTTTGTCTGCTGCCATATGATATATGTCTTTCACTTTCCACTATGATTGTAAGGCCTCCCCAGCCACGTGAAACAATGACTTTATTAAATCTTTTTCTTTTGTAAATTGCCCAGTCTTGGAGATGTCTTTATCATCAGTGTGAAAATGGACTAATATAGTAAATTGGTAGCAGTAGAGTGGGGCGCTGCTGAAAAGATACCAGAAAATGTGGAAGTGACTTTGGAACTGGGTAACAGCCAGAGGTTGGAACAATTTGTAGGGCTCAGAAGAAGACAAGAAAATGTGGGAAAGTTTGGAACTTGCTAGAGACTTGTTGAATGGCTTTGGCCAAAATTCTGATAATGACATGAACAATGAAATCTAGGTTGATGTGGTCTCAGATGGAGATGAGGAACTTGTTGGGAACTGGAACAAAGGTGACTCTTATTATGTTTTAGCAAAGAGATGGCATTTCAGCAAATGGCAGCATTTTGCCCCTGCCCTAGAGATTTGTGGAACTTTGAACTTGAGAGAGATGATTTAGGGTATCTGGTGAAAGAGATTTCTAAGCAGCAAAGAAGACAAGAGGTAACATGGGTGCTGTTAAAGGCATTCTGTTTTAAAAGGAAAAAGAGCATAAAAGTTTGGAAAATTTGCAGCCTGACAATGTGATAGAAAAGAAAGTCCCCTTTTCGGAGGAGAAATTCAATTGGCTGAGGAAATTTACATAAGTAAGGAGGAGCCAAATGGTAATCACCAAGACAATGGGGAAAATGTCTCCAGAGCATGTCAGAGACCTTTGCAGCAGCCCTTCCCATCACATGCCTGGAGGTTCGGCAAGAAGAAATGGTTTGGTGGGCTGGACCCAAGGTCTCTGGGCTTTGTGCAGCCTAGAGATTTGATGCCCTGTGTCCCAGCCACTCTAGCCAGGTCTGAAAGGGGCCAACATACAGCTTGGGCCATTGCTTCAGAGGGTGCAAGCCCCAAGCCTTGGCAGCTTCCATGTGGTGTTGAGCCTGCAGGTGCACAGAAGTCAAGAACTGAAGTTTAGGTACTTCCACCTAGATTTCAGAGGATGGAAACACGTGGATGCCCAGGCAGATGTTTGCTACAGGGGTGGGGCCCGCATGGAGAATCTCTGATAGGGCAGTGCAGAAGGGAAATGTGTGGTTGGAGCCCTACTGGGGCACTGCCTAGTGGAGCTATGAGAAGAGGGCCATCATCCTCCAGAGCCCAGAACGGTAGATCCACTGACAGCTTGTACTGTGTGCCTGAATAAGCTGCAGATACTCAATGCCAGCCCATAAAAGCAGTCAGTATGGGGGCTATACCTTGCAAAGCCACAGGGGTGGAACTGCCCAAGGCTGTGAAAGCCCACCTCTTGCATCAGTGTGACCTGGGTGTGAGACCTGGAGTCAAAGGAGATCATTTTGGAGCTTTAATATTTGACTGCTCTGCTGGATTTCGGACTTGCATGGCCAATTGTTTTGGCCAATTTTTCCCATTTGGAATGGCTGTATTTACCCAATGCCTATATTCCCATTGTATATAGGAAGCAACTAACCAGCTTTTAATTTTACAGGCCGATAGGTGGAAGAGACTTGCCTTATCTCTGATGAGACTTTGGACTGTGGACTTTTGAGTTAATGATTAAATGAGTTAAGACTTTTGGGGACTGTTGGGAAGGTATGATTGGTTTTGAAATGTGAGGACATGAGATTTGGGAGGGTTCGGGGCAGAATGATACTGTTTGGCTGTATCCCCACCCAAATCTCATCTTGAATTCCCACATGCCATGAAAGGGACCCAGTGGGAAGTAATTGAATCATGGGGGCAAGTCTTTCCCATGCTGTTCTCATCATAATGAATAAGTCCACAAGATCTGATGGTTTTAAAAACAGGAGTCTCTCTGCACAATCTCTCTTCTATTGTCTGCCACTACGTGAGATGTGCCTTTCACCTTCAGCCATGATTGTGAGCCCTCCCCAGCCACATGGAACTGTGAGTCCACTAAATCTCTTTCTGTTATAAATTGACCAGTCTCAGGTATGTCTTTATCAGCAGCATGAAAACAGACTAATACAGCTCTGATCTTGGTTATTTCCTTTCTTCTGCTGGGTTTGGGTTTGGTTTGTTCTTGTTTCTCTAGTTCCTTGAGGTGTGACCTTAGATTGTCTGTTTGTGCTCTTTCAGACTTTTTGACGTAGGTGTTTAGGGCTCTGAACTTTCCTCTTAGCACTGCCTTTGCTGTGTCACAGAGGTTTTGGTAAGTTATGTCACTATTGTCATTCAGTTCAAATAATTTTTTAATTTCCATCTTGATTTTATCCTTGACCCAATGATCATTCAGGAACAGGTAATTTAATTTCCATGTATTTGCATGGTTTTGAAGGTTCCTTTTGGAGTGGATTTCCACTTTTATTCCATTGTGGTCTGAGAGAGTGCTTGATATAATTTGGAGTTTCATAAATTTATTAAGGCTCATTTTGTGGCCTCTCATATGGTCTATCTTGGAAAAAGTTCTATGAGCTGTTGAATAGAATGTATGTTCTGCAGCTGTTGGATGGAATGTTCTGTATATATCTAAGTCCATTTGTTCTAGGATATAGTTTAAATCCATTGCTTCTTTGTTGACTTTCCGTCTTGATGACCTGTCTAGTGCTGTCAGTGCAGTACTGAAGTCCCCCACTATTATCGTGTTGCTGTCTATGTCATTTCTTTGGTGTATTAGTAATTGTTTTATAAATTTGAAAGTTCCAGTGTTAGGTGCATATTTGTTTAGAATTGTGATATTTTCCTTTTGGACAAGGCCTTTTATCATTATATAATGCCTCTCTTTGTCTTTTTTAATTGCTGTTGCTTTAAAGTTTGTTTGCTCTGATGTAAGAATAGCTACTCCTGGTCTCATTTGGTGTCCATTTGCATGAGGATGAAAAGGCATACTAATGACACAATGGACTTTGCAAACTCAGGGGGAAAGGGTAGCAAGAGGGTGAGGGAGAAAATACTACGAATAGGGTGAAGTGTATACTGCCCAGGTGATGGGTGCACCAAAATCTCACAAATAACCACTAAAGAACTTATTGATGTAACCAAACACCACCTGTTCCCCAATAACATGTGGAAATAAAAACAAAAACAAAAATCGAACGCAGAGATTTAAGAGAAGAAAATCTAGCTATGGAAAATAGACAATTTCTTAAGGTCAAACAAAATTTCAAACTCTTGAAATCTAACATCATGAAACATTTCAAACACAGGATTTCAGGAATTTTTAAATCTACAGAAAAATCAGGTATTTATTTTGATTAATAAATGCTGAAAACTAGATAATACAGCCACACTTCACAGTAACTATACAACAATGAATTTCAAATGGCAACGCATTTGCCATAGAGCTCTGGTATGCATTTAATGTTTACTGAAAGAGCTCGTTGTAATTAATGTCACTGCACTGAATGTCAAAGGAATTAATAATGATTAGCCTCTGATTATAAAAAGCTGCCTATCATGGTTATTATGTTAACATTCAAAAACAACTTGCTTTATTAAAGCATTTGTTTTTGAATTGTCAACAGCAATCTGTAAATTAATGAGTTGCATTTTTCAGGATCAAGGATCTCATATAGGTCGTTGGTTTTCTCACTGGAGCTGTGTTCCGTAACTATGCTTTTAGGCAGATGATCAATCTGAAAGGGGAAGAAAACTGAAACTCCCTAAATTAGATCTTGATATTACCCATTACCCTGTATGGGGTTGTGTCTATAGTTATCTAAATAACTAAAATATTTTTACTATTTGAAATGTATAGTGTTATAAGTTACAGTCTAATCTGGAACTAAGAACATAAAATTTTTTTTAAAAAAACTGGCAAATTGGCCTGCATTAAATGCTATAAGATTTGTCCAAATCTACAAAACAGATATTTGTGAAAATTAAAGTTGCTGAAGTGCTGAGTGTCATCTTTCTCTTCATCAACATATAACTTTTAAGACGGTTGAAATTCATAAGCAAAATGCCTTACATAATAATTGAATTTTTGAAGGATTAAAATTATTATTTATATATAAATCTGGACACCTGAATGACAATATGAAAGCTGGTTTCCAGAGGGCAATGGCATATTTAAGTCAAAAGTACCATCGATAAGAGTGAATGATGATCAAACCCCAGAGAACAAAAATGTGGGGGGTCTTAGAAAGATAATTGCACTTAGACAACGTGTGAAAAGGAGAAAAACATTGTTTTCCAATATTTATGCTGTCAGCTGCCCACCAAAGATAGTTTGCTTCTTTCTTTCAATGCAAGATGATGTATTTAAAATGCACATCAGATTGTGCCTATACAACAGACTGAACCCTTCAGTCTTCAAGAAGTTCTTAAGAGAGAAATAATGGAGAGGAGCTTTGAGGCTTCAGTGCCATATGATTTGACATCAGGAAAGCAGGCAAAAGTTCTCAAGGCTCATTTGAACTGGCCATGAGAACTTTTAATATAATAAATAATAATACTATGTACTTACCATGAAAACCAATACTCCTTATTATTTCTTCCTTTCTCCTCTTGCCTAAAAATAAATTCTTCTTTCTATCCCAGGAGACTCTTGCTGCTTTGACTTCTACTCACATATCACCCAGGAAACTGCTGTTTTAACATCAGTAGGAATCTTTTAAAAATGATAGGAAAGCTAGCCATCAAGATCTATATTTGGTAGGAAAATAAATCATAACAAATTTCCAGCCATTATTCAGCATGCCTTGCTCTTCCAGGCTGCCATTCCTTTGCTATGATAATTTGCTGATTCCTAGAATGTGTGAAATTCCGGAATAAAAACCTAATTTCTGGTTTCCCCATTCTTCTCTTCCTTAAGACTCAATTTCCAATGTTTCCTGCCCTGATAAATATTTCTAATCTCTACCTCAGGGATTCCTCGGCATACAAATGTATTGAAGACTTACTATATTATATTAGAACTGTTCATTTATGCTTCTGTATGCCTTCACTTGACACAGGGTTGGAGGCTCTGATCAATTTTCATCTCAATATCCCAGACACATATGGCTTTAGCCCCTTTTCACTGCATGAAATAATTTCTCAAATTTAGAATAGTTTAGTAATAATTCAGCTAATCTAAGGAAGAGCCTGCCCTCAAATGCCTGATTATAGATTTTTAAATTTGCTTTAATTATCATTGTCGAGTATATAATAAACAAAGTAGTGGCTCTTAAACTTATTTGTGTCAAAAGCACCTTACATTCTTAAAACTATTTGAAGTCCCCAGAAGTTTTTGTTTATGTGGTTTGTGTCTATTGCCATGTAACATATTAGAAATTAAAACTGAGAAGTTGCTAAAACTCAATAAAAACAATACACATTTCATCGTACATTAGAATGATGGTGCCATCACACACCATGTAGCCTCTGGAAAACTCTACTGTATACTCCTGAGACAATTAAAGTGAAGAGAACAAATATCATCTTTAAATTATTATGGAAATAATTTGGCTTCATCTACCTTTATAAAGAATTTGGGGGTCTCACAGGGTCCCCAGACCACACCTTTGAAAGCCACTAGAGTAGGCTAATAACGCTGATAAATAATAAATTTTCTATCACTTTATAGTTTCAAAGTGATTTTACACGTATTATCTTGTGTGATGCTTTTAACGACTCAGAAAAGAAGGATAGCAAACTGGGAAATCAAGGCTTGGGTTAAGCCACTTGCTAAAGACATACAATAAGTATCAGAACCAAATTTTAAATAAAGGTTTCTAAGTTAAAATCCTCTATCTTTTATATAACATTAAAAGTTGCCTTTCACTGGAGTCTTGGAGAGGTGCTTAGGGGATTAATAACTAGCTTTTGTTATTTTTTAAATTTATTTTCAGTTTCACTTA
The DNA here is from genome assembly GCF_037993035.2 of Macaca fascicularis. NCBI lineage: Eukaryota > Metazoa > Chordata > Mammalia > Primates > Cercopithecidae > Macaca > Macaca fascicularis. The sequence continues at coordinate 54,370,257 of NC_088390.1, forward strand.
TTTTTTTATTTGGGTTGTAACTCAATATTGCCATTATTCTGTTACTCAAACTGTTTCAGCTTTGGACATTAGGAGATCGTTTAGAATAGTTTTATGTTTTTTTATATGCATCTATATATCTATTTTACATATATATACACACACATATATATATAAAAAACCTAGTAAATTATATTTCACATCTATGTGTATATATTTAGTATATCATTTTTAACTTTTGAGCAATACATGATGCTCCAGGCTCATTCTGTATTTTCCATGCCTTAGCACTAGTATCAGCCATTTCTTTAAGAAGCTCTAGTTTCTTTGATGGAAAAATTGTGTTTGGAAACTAAGATCCCGGTACTAGGTATGCATGTTTCTATTTAAGTGTCACTACTTCTAGGTCCTCGCAGCAGACAGATCTACAAAATATATGTATATATGCTAATCTATGTTTACACATGTATCTATCTATAATTATTTATCTACAAACACAAGTTCGTATGAACATATCTGACTATAATCCAGTAACGAAGGGATTATTCTAGCCTTCTCCTCTTTCTTATTTGTAAATCCTTTGACAGTGAAAGTCAAGGTGTTTTTAATCATTATATCCTTCCAATTTATAAATGTCTTCTAAACATTAACTTTAGAATTTGGGATGCATTTTCTCATAGAAAGAAACAATTGTATGCATACTGCCCTATTTATACATGGGAGTTAGGTTCCCAGTCTAGCCTACAGAAACCTGCTAAGCCCTGGTGCAAGATTTAGAATTCAATTCCAAATTCAACAGTCGAATTTACAGTACTCTCAAATCTCAGTGGGTTCTATTGCCATTAATGCTAAAATTACTACCACATCTCACATTTTAATAAAACTGCTAAATTTACAAAGTGCTTGCACATAAATTATCTCACTCCATCCTCATAAAAACCACAAGAGATGGTGGTGATTATTTATAATTTCCGTCACTTTAGAAATTAGAAACTTGAGAATCATCTTCAAAAATTAATCATTGATTACAGAAAACATTTTATTTATGTTTAATGCATATCTAATTAAGTTAGCCAAAATTTGCTGGGTATCATTTGTGTGCAAAATTAAGACAAATAATGCAGTAATACTTTGGAGTAGTACTACTCAAAATATACTTAGCAGCAGCATCACCTGAACGCTTATGCAAAAATTATATGGCACTCCTGGCATATTGAATCAGAATGGTTGAGATTGGCAGTCAAAAGTTTGTGTTTTAGCAAATCTTTCAGGAGATTTTTAAGTTCACTGAAGCTTGAGACATAGATAAACCCACTTAGAAACATAAATCAGGCTTCATAATGATGGGACTTGAGCGGGACTTTATCAGGGTCAGGAAAAGGATTTTCCTATATTCTAGTAGATACTCAGGTCATTCTTGCCATGTTTTTCATTTTATTTTCAAGACAAGTCACAAGTAAGCTAATTGTTCTCTTTCTAGGCAGGGTCTGGTAGGAAGATTGTTGGAAACATTCTTGGTGGGCTGGTAAATGTGTGACTTGTATTTGCAAGACTGGTCAATAGTGTGCTTAACATTTCTCAGAAAAAAAGTATTTGGTTCTTATTGTTATGCATATTCACCCTGAGGAATGAACAGTAGGTGTGAAAAAGAATATTTTTGGATGTGGAGTTCAGTACAAGGAAGGTTTTGGTGGCCATTGAAGCTCATCCTATGAAACATCTAAATCCCCTCATTAGTATTCACTGTACCTGGTAAGCAGTACTTCTGAGCACAGACTTTAAATCAAAAGCTTTGCTCAAAATTCTCATCTCTTTGCAAATCACAATGAATATCAATGATGAAAAAAAATTACAGCATAGAAGATTGCAAATGGGCCTCAGAAATCATCTGGTCCAGCTCTGTCACTTTGCAAATGAGAAACCTGCGGTGTAGAGAGATTCATTGGCTTGCCCATGGTCACACAAGGAGTCAGTGGCAGAGCTGGGACTGGATTCTTCGTTTCCTGCCTCTTTAGATACTTGTGGATATTTAAATCAGACCCCAAAAACAGGGTTTTCCTCAAGTGCCTTTTCCACTTAATCACTCACAGGATAGCAATATTCTTACAGGAAAGGGGCTCTCTTACATGTCCCCACGTCATTCTGGGGTTTCATGGATACATGCAGGAGAATGCCAACAACAGAAAAGCGAGAGACTCCACTGAATCAACAGGTGTGGAACAAACTGAAAGAGCAAAGAAAGGTGGTGTTTGTAAATATCTTGAATAATTTTGCTGTGAGTCAACTCATTTTAGGTGAGCATACATATAGGCAGGGGTGATTTAAGTTTTTATAGTCAAGCATCTATTTGAGAGTGAAATGACAATTACAGAATTTTTTAAAGGAATGTACCAAAAAGGAAGCTGGCACCAAAGGGAAGAGGACCTCATGGAGAAAGTGATGGACACAGAAAGTAATTCCCCAGAAAGGATTTAAAGGAAGAGAGAAATATGGTAACTCTCTGCAAAGTAGGCTTGATCCTTGACACTCCTTTCAGGAAATCAAGAACTCATTGATGGGGGCTACAAGTTGAAGAAAAGACATGTAAGCAGCCTTTTCTCATGATATGAGTCACCAAATCCTGAAAGCCCATAATCAAACATGATCAAAGCACAAACACCCAAAAGAACAGCTGAGTATGTCCAGAGGAGACCTAAATCTTCAGGAAAACATTAATGCACAAACTTCAAATTCTGCATGTAGGTTTTGAGAAGGAAGTTGCCCAGATACCTTTTTTCTTTTGTTCTTTGTCTACTTATGTGTGTACATATACATACACATACACATATATACTGTTTCTCTCTATATATACATATATACACACACACATACATACACACATATATATTCCATATACTTCATATTCAATGAATGTTGTAGGTAGTATTTTGTATTAATTAAAGATATCAATATAGGTTTATGTCAAGAGTACTTATACTATATTGAAGCTTTTTTGGAGTTCTATAAAAACTTTATATGCTACTCACAATAGACCAAGAAAATAACAACCTGGTAGAATTTATGAAAATATCTATGGAAAGAATGTGCTACAAAAATAAACAATTATTCTTGGTGTATTATCACTGCATTTTTCTTAACCTTGCAGCATTTTCATTTTCTTTAGAATTGACTGTATGCCTATTACTCTCTTAGGTGCTGTATTAAGGGAAAAATAGGCCACAAAGGAGCACACAGAGTTGAGTTCTGCAGTCATGAGAAAGCTTTGAGTCCTTAATTGTTATATGCTAGCTTAGGAGAAAAATCTAACATGAAATAAGGGGGGAAAAAAAACACAATAAAGTGCTGAACTAAGAACAGTGAACAAAGGGATTAGCATTATTAGAAATAGACAAAGCTTCACAGAAGAAGTGGAATTGAAGTTGTGTCTTAAAGAATAAATAGAATTTGGATCAATGAATAAAAGAGTTTGTGTATTTTAGGCTAGGAAAAGATCCCTGATCACTAAGGCAAGAAATAGCTTGACCTATATGTATGGAAGGTAGTGGGGGATGGTGAGGAGATTATGAGAGGAATGCCCTGGGGAACACTGGAAAACAATGGGGGAACACATTGGAGCGCAACTGAGGATCAAACCTTCTGGGTGGTTTTGGTACCAGAATATGCCAGGCCATGAGATTTTTGAGTGTTTGCACTTGATGCTGAGAAAAATAGGAAGTCACTTAAGCAGGGAAGAGCCATAAAGGAAACATTGTTTTAAAAAAAATAATTTCAGAATAATGATAAAGGAAAACTGAGAAGGAAGGTAATATAATGAGAGCTGTTTGAAGTAATGCAGGCTGTAGTTTATAAATGTCTAGTCTAAGGTATTAATATAGTCATGCATCACTTATCAATGGGGTACGTTCTGAGAACTATATTATTAGGTGATTTTGGCATTGTGCGAACATAGTAGAGCATACTTACACAAATCTAGCTGGTAGAGCCCTACTACACATCTAAGCTACGTGACATAGCCCATTGCTCCTTAGCTACAAACTTGTACGACATATTTTTTTTTTTTTGTATTTAACCTAATAGGCAATTGTAACACAATGGTAAGAAGTTGTGTATCTAAAGATATCTAAACATAGAAAAGGCACGGTTAAAACACTTTATTATAATCTTATGGGACCACCGTCGTCTATGTGGTCTGTCATTGACTAAAATGTTACATGGCATATGGCTATACTGAAAATGTGTAAGTGATATTTTAAAAGAAGAATAGGTTGTAACTGTCAAATTTATATAATGATGTGTAAATGTTTGTCTAAAATATTTCTTTTAAGCTTGAGATATTCAAGAAAAAATAATGAATGACTATTGGATATTGTTAAAGTTAGCTAACTACAGTTTGGGGAGGAAGACAATGATGTAGATTTAAGACTTAATAAGCAGCTTGAGTGGGAATATGTAGAGAAAATAGTGTTTATCAAATTCTATTTTATTTGTTCCCTCTAGTGTTCATGCGAAGGCTATGAAGGCTACATTTATGAGTCTCCCTCAAAGTTAAGTTGGGATCATGCAGCTAAGTTCTGGCCATCAGAATGTGGTTGGAAAGCATATATGCCATTTCCACATTTAGGTCACATCTGGATCCCTGAGCCAGTTTGGAAGAGAACAAGTTGCCACACATTGGGTATAGCATGAGTAGAAATACAACTTTTTTTATCACTAATTTTTCAGGCTTATTTTTTGTGAAGTAGAACTTGTCCTGTCCTGACTCATATAGATGCACCATCTTGGCAGACATAGACAGTGTTGGAATGTAGATAACCAGATTTATACTTTGAAATTGAGAATTGGAATTTGTCTACCTGGTTGGAATAGTTTAAAAAGCAGCAGTGGGTAAGCTTTCAGAGGGAGTGAATGAACAGAAATAAAAGCATAAAACATGGGGCATGGACGGAAATTCACAGTTACTATGAAAAAGAAGCAGTCAAAGAAGATGACAAAACAAAAAATTTCAGAGAGGAAGTGGTTTAAAGAAGCAATGGCTAATCAACAGCATCTAGTGCTTTAAAACTATTGAGGATAGTGAAGATTACGAAAGGACATTGGGTTTTTCAAAGAATGTGTTCTCAGTGATATTAAAGACCGTAGTTTCAGTTGGGGGGGGGGGCGTCTCAAGTCACACTCATGGGAATTGGTAAGGGAAAGAAAAAAGAAGTTTGTTTAAACAAGGTAGGGAAACCTGAAAGTTTTGTGTATAGAACAGAGAAGGGGAAGGACATTTTTGTGATGGGCACAGCATGCACTGTGTTTATATCTGCATCTCACCCTCTAAGCAAGACTGACCTACTCATGTAGGATGCTCCTTTTGCCTCATATGTATGAGATGGTTTCTGAGGTAATCCCCCTATCATTGCTTCATTTTCTTTTGCTTGATTCCATCTCCCCTGGCATTTCAGATCTGGCTTATTAACCTTGATTTTTATTTCATCTGATTTTCAAAGATTTATTCAACCCAGTATTTGAACTTCTGCTTACTTAAACGATGTGAAACACTCAGGAAACAGCCTGAATCATAGTACACACAGATCAAATATTAGCAGTAATAATAATTACTGTTATTATTCTTTTAAACTCAGTCTTAACTTGTCTTTTTAGTTCTCGTAAACCATCATTATCTTGGGAGGAATTTCTTTTCTGCCCTAGGAATAAGCATGATTATGGAACAGAAGTCTGAGAGACTGAGAAGCTATTATTCCAACATAAAGTAGAGAGTGTATCCTGAGAGCTAAGTGTGAACATGCATTGGGTCTCTGTTGTATCCACAATAACTAGCTTGTGAAATGTTATTAAAAATGACTTGAAAAAAATGAATGCAGGCATAAGTGAAAAAAATGAATGAATTCAGTCAAGTTGGCATTATGGTGTCATTGCTGAGAAGTTTGGTTCAAGAGTCAGGCACACCTAAGGTTAATCTCAGTTCTCATTTATTTTAAGTAAATGTTAATATTACCTTAATGCATATCTCCTACAAAAAGTTTATATTATGAGGTTGATTAGTGTACATAAAATGTTTGATTTGATATACAGTACAACATAAGCACTCAATAAATGTTAGCTATCATCATTACCATTAAATAGTAGGATGACATCCGATTCTGGAAGTTTATTAAATTCTAGCTCAGTGTTCACTGAACTACAAAAAATTAATATGTCTACCCTAATCCCTCAAAAAATATCTAACTGCCCGGTTGGAATGATATGTATTTGTTACAATGGCTATATAGAAAGCAGCTTACATTTTAAAGAATTCTGTGAGACAAACATAAGCCAAGATGCTCTTTTAAAAATTTATTATATGCATTTAAGGCATAAGGTATGATATTTTGTTATACATATACGTAGTGAAATGATTACTTCAGGCAAGCAGATTAACATATTCATCAACTCACAAAGTTAACTATTATGAGTGTGTATGTGTGTGTTGCGGGGGTGGGGGGGTAAGGGCACCTAAAATCTACCCTCTTGGCAAATTTTCAATTTACAATAAAATATTAACTATAGTCTTCATGTTGTACCTTAGATCACTAGACATATTCATTCTACATAACTGCTGGTTTGTACCACTCGACCTGGCTATATCCATTTCCTCATCTTCTTTTGTAACTACCTTTCTACTCTCTGTTCTATATATTTTACTTTTTCAGACTCCATGCAGTATTTTTCTATGTCTGGCTCATTTCACTTGGCATAATGTCCTCTAGGTTCATCCATGTTGTCACAAATGACACAATTCACCTCCTTTTTAAGGCCGAATAATATTCTATCACTAACACACCCATACACATGCCCCACAATTTCCTTATGTTTTCATCTATTGATCATTTAAGTTGTTTTTATATCTTAGTTATTGTGAATATGCAGCAATGAACATGGGAGAACAGATACCTCTACAAGATTTTAATTTTATTTCCCTTGAGTATATACTGAACAGACAGAGCTCTGGGTCATATAGTACTTCCATTTTTAGTTTGTTTGGCTTTTTTTTTTTTTTTTTTTTTTTGAGAAACCTCCACACTGTTTTCCATAGTGGTTCTACTGATTTATATTCTCACCAACAGAGTACAGAAGTTCCCTTTATTCCACCCCTTACCAATACTTGTGATCTCTTGTTTCTTGATAATAGCCACCCTAACAGGTGTGAGGTGATATCTGATTGCAATTTTAATTTGCATTTTCCTGATGATTAGTGATGTTGAACACCTCTTCATATAACTGTTGGCAATTTACCTGCCTTCTTTGGGAAAATGTGTATTCAGGTCCTTTACCTATATTTAGTCAGATTATTTTTCTTACTGAGTTGTGTGAGTTCCTTATGCATTATGGGTATTAACCCCCTATCAGATATACGGTTTGCAAATATTTTCTCCAAATCTGTTGGCTGCCTTTTCATGTTGTTGCTGCTGCTTTACTCACCTTGATTCTTCCCAATTTAGATTGACCGACATGGTACCTTCTAACTTCCGCTGTCTTCCTGTTATATTTATTTAGCACACACTACATGAAAATGACTTTGTTGCCTTTTAGTCATTATGTTCTCTCATCTACCCAGGAACAGGTTGGCAGCTTTGTTTTTCATCTTCCAATTTTATCAGTGTGGGAAGATATCTTATGCTTGATGCAGCTAAACAAATCCATTCATTTTAATCCCAGATTTTGCCGCATCTAAGATGTCTTTGAGGGACTTGCTATAATCGTGTCTTTGTTCTTATCATTCTTGTGAAAATCACATTTCCAGGACTCTGGCCAGCTCTTCAACCTTGTCATAGTCCCTACACTGAATTCTGTCTCTCCTCTCTGCTTTGTTTTAGATAAGATTCCTATTCCACATATCTGAGGAGAGACTGAAAGCCTAGCTTGTAGGTGGGGGTTTCCAATAGAACAGAAACCTGGATACTCATTTGGTATTTTACTGAATTTTATTGTTCAAGTTCAGGTGAATGTTAATGACTCCCTTGCACATGTATTAAGGATTGCCTCTTATAAATCATTGACATTAAATTTTGTTTGCATAATTTTAATGACTTATAAAATTATATTCATCTTGGACTTAATACAATTCTCACTCTTACTCTATACATTTATTTCTAAATAGTCCTGATATGATTTAATAAACACTGATATATATATATACACATTAAAATAGTATTTCCATATTTTACGTAATTTAATTTTTATATTACTCTTTAAATGTTAATTTTATTTAAATTTTACTTAAGAATAAATCCCCCCGGTAAAATTTTTATACAATGCTTTTGTTTAGTTTGTTTTGAGAGAATTTTGCTCTTGTCACCCATGCTGGAGTGCAGTGGCACCATCTTGGCTCACTGCAACCTCCACCTCCCACCTCAGCCTACAAAGTAGCTGGGATTACAGGTGTTCAAGCGATTCTCCCACCTCAGCCTGCAAAGTAGCTGGGATTACAGGCATCAGTCACCACACGTGGCTAATTTTTGTATTTTTAGTAGAGATGGGGTTTTCACTATGTCGGCCAGGCTGGTCTCAAACTCTTGACCTCAGATGATCCACCCACCTCGGCCTCCCAAAGTGTTGGGATTACAGGCATGAGCCACTGTGCCCCACCTGCAATGCTTTTAATAGAACAATAGAAGCAAAGTAGTTAAATTGTCAAATCTCAAACTGTTGCAGTCAAAACAAGATATTTACTGATGTTATGGGTAAATAATATGACTATCATGCTTATACTCAATGGAAAATGTTCAATTTCAGTTTAGATTCAAATTGGAAAGCAACTTTTCCCACCAAAATTACTCTGTACCACAGCAGTACAAATAGCACCAGTTTGGGACACCATATGCATTCCATTTGGAAAACAGAGATAGCAAACTGTCCATACAGAGAGAGAAGCCTTTCCAGGTTAACACACAACTGGCAGTAGCATTCAGTTCCTTACAAATAACTTCATAAGGGCTGTGCTTAAAATTAACTTTATGTAAATTCAGAAGTAAAAACTGAGGACAAAAATCTCAATTATTTTATGAATAAACATTGATTGAACATTTATTAAGCACCAGGAACTGTGTTCAGAGCTTTGTATTTATTATTCCATTTAATATTCACAACAGCCCTAAGGGGTAGTAATCTGAAGATGCAGGTAAAATATGAAGAAATTGATGCATAATTGTTTTAAAATTGGAAAAAGTCACACAACCAGTCATGTCAGAGCTGGGATTTCAGCCCAGGTCTGCCCGATTTAGAGCCACTGACTGACTCTTCACCAATATGGACTTCCTGTGTTACACAGAACAGTCTTAGATAGCATAAAAATAGAATGGGATACAGAAAAGAAAATGTAGTAGAACAGGAAAGAAGACTTCACATAACAGCAAAAAAGAAGCTACATATGATGGATTAAGGTCAGCCCCAAATTCTTTGCTTCTCCTCCCTTAAGAGGTAGAGTCATTTTTTCCTTCTCTTCAGTCAGGGATGACATATAACTTGCTCTGACTGCAAGAATGTGGCAAAAGTAACAATCTGGGATTTCTGGGCCCCAGTCTTGAGCAGATTAGGAGCTTCCTCTTGCACTCTCTGGAAAGCCACATGCTATGCTTTAAAAGTTAAGGGTTATACCAGTGGTTCCAGTTGGTGGTAAATTTCCCCCAGGGAACATTTGGAAATATCTGAAGATATTTTTGATTGTCACAACTTGGGGATGAGACAACCACATATCTAGTAGGTATAGCCAAGGATGCTGCTAAACATCCTACAATGCACAAGATAGCCCTCTGTTGTCCTATCCTGTAAAGAATTAATCTAGTCTAAAATGTCAATAGTTCAGAAGTTGAGAAACCCTAAATGATGAGAGAAATGAAATATGGAGAGATGAAGGTCATATAAAGGACCATTAAGAAACCAGACATGTACATTGAAGACTTATTAGACCTTCTGGCCTACATCAGTTGTCAGCTTAATGAAACTGAATGAGTGAACGACCTCAACTGGCACAACTTGGAGCAGGAAAATCACCCAACATAACCCCATCCAAATTCCTATGCTATGACATTGTGAAAAGTAACAAATTTAAGCAATTAAGTTAGGAGCTAGTTTGTTGCACTGCAATATATACTTGAAATACTATACTTTTAGCCATATTTGGAAGAACTAATTCATTCATCAAAAAGGATTTACATTGAAATTCAATTGTACAGTATCTCCAAATTGTAGCTTATTAATATGCCTAAATTACTAGCATCATTAGAGTACATAGTACTCCCCTGGATTTGGGCTCATTTCTTCCCATCAAAATGTTTGTTTTCTTATAAGGTCCCAAACCATGATATGCTTTGGCTGTGTCCCCACCCAAATCTCAACTGGAATTGTATCTCCCAGAATTCTCACAGGTTATGGGATGGACATGGGGGAGGCAATTGAATCATGGGGACCAGTCTTTCCTGTGCTATTCTCATGATAGTGAACAAGTCTCACGAGATCTGATAGGTTTATCAAGGGTTTCTGCTGTTGCTTCTTCATTTTCCCTGGCTGAAAATGAACATGCCACCATGTAAGACATGCCTTTTGCCTCCTGCCATGATTCTGAGGCCTCTCCAGTCATATGGAACTGTAAATCAAATTAAACCTCTTTTTCTTCCCAGTCTCAGGTATGTCTTTATCAGCAGCATGAAAAAATGGACTAATACAGTAAATTGGTACCAGTAGAGTGGTACATTGATGAAAAGATACCCAAAAATGTGGAGTGACTTTGGAACCAGGTAACAGGTCAGAGGTTGGAAGAGTTTAGAGGGCTCAGAAGAAGACAGGAAAATGTGGGAAAGCTTGGAACTTTCTAGAGATTTGTTGAATGGCTTTGACAAAAATGCTGATAGTAATATGATCAATAAGATCTCAGCTGAGGTGGTCTCAGATGGAGATGAGGAACTTGAGAACTGGAACAAAGGTGACTATTGTTATGTTTAAGCAAAAAGAATGGTCGCATTTTGCCCCTGCCCTAGAGATTTGTGGAACTTTGAACGTGAGAGAGAAGATTTAGGGTATCTGGCAGAAGAAATTTCTAAGAAACAAAAGCATTCAAAAGGTGACTTGGGTGCTGTTAAAGGCATACGATTTTAAAAGGAAAACAGAGCATAAAAACTCAGAAAGTATGCAGCCTAATGATGTAGGAGAAAAGAAAGACCCATTTTTTTGAGAAGAAACTCAAGCCAGCTGCAGAAATTTGCATAAACAGCAAGGAGCCTAATGTTAATACCCAAGACTATGAGGAAAATGTCTCCAGACCATGGCAGAGACCTTCATGGCAGCCCCCTCCCATCACAGGCCTGGAGGCCCAGGAGGAAAAAGTGGTTTTGTGGGCCTGGCCCAGGGTCCTCGTGCTGTGTGCAACCTAGGGACTTGGTGCCCTGTATCCCAGCCACTCCAGCTGTGGATGAAAGGGGCCAATGTAGAGCTTGGACTGTGGCTTCAGAGGGTGGGAGCCCCAAGCATTGGCAGCTTCCACATGGCATTGAGACTGTGGGTGCACAGAAGTCAAGAATTGAGGTTTGGGAACCTCCACCTGGATTTCAGAAGATGTATGGAAAAGCCTGGATGCCCAGAAAATGTTTGCTGTAGGGGTGGGGCCCTCATGGAGAACCTCTGCTAGGACAGTGCATGTCTGGTTTCTCAATGGTCCTTTATAACCTTTTTCTCTCCACATTTAATTATCTCATTCAAGCCAGGCTTTCTCAACGTCTGAACTATTGACATTTTAAGCTAGATTAATTATTTACAGGACAGGACAACAGAAGGCTATCTTGTGCATTGTAGGATGTTTAGCAGCATCCTTGGCCTGTATCCACTAGATATGTGGTTGTCTCATCCCAAAATTGTGACAATCAAAAATATCTTTAGATATTGCCAGATGTTCCCTGAGGGAAATTTACCACCAACTGGGGACCACTCTTGAAGAGATCAGAGTTATAGACAACAGCCAATATCATGGTCTTAGAAATGCTTGTTCCTGTGTTGATATTTTGGGATATGCCACATGGCCAGCACAAATGTAGTGGAAAATTAAGATGAACTGTGAATTTTTCAGGCACAGGTACAGCAATTTGTAGAGTGGGGAAGCTTTCGAAAGTTGTCCTCTTGTAAATTGATCTAAAATAAACAAATTAGCACAAAAACCTTAATGTGAGCATATTAGGATGATGTTGCATTGGTAAAACAGCAGGTTTCTGGCATGCTTTAACTAATTATGATTATTTTGGTAATAATGAAACAATTCTATTTAAGGCTGAATCACATATTCTCAATCAACTTATGTAAATTCAATTGTGCTAGCTTGATCTATAATAAAAAAGGAGGAATAAACAAAGACAACACATGATCTGACCTGATAATCCATTCACTAGTTTGCAGCCAAAAGCAACCTTGACGTGGGAGAGGCAGAGCCATTCTCTTAAGCCCAGGTTCCTTATGTTTCTGATAGCATAGCCTTCTCTTCTCCCAGAGTGTGCTTATGATAGTATATTTTTAGAACAACTTCACCCATAAATGCAAGAAACTATTTTTTATACTTTTATACTACTTTTTAACTGAAAAAAGAAATTATCCCAAGGCAGGTGGGAAGTGCTATATTAAACCTCTTTGAAACTAACTTCCCACAACATGAAGTTTTGCAACAGGATATTCAAGGGCAATTTTAGCTACCTTTCATTATTTTCACTTTAAAATCACTTTATATTTTGACTCTTAAGGTTGCAACCCCACCATGTAGTATATTTGCCACTACTATTGGGGTTATCTTTTTTAACTTTTAAGTTCAGGGGCGCATGCGCAGGTTTGTTATGTAGGTAAACTTGTATCATGGGGGTTTGTTGTGCACAGATTATTTCATAACCCAGGTATTAAACCTAGTACCCATTAGTTATTTTTCCTGATACTCTCCCTCCTCCCACCCTCTACCCTCTGGAAGGCTCCAGTGTGTGTTGTTCCCCTCTATATGTCCAGTATTCTCATCATTTGGCTCCCACTTATAAGTGAGAACATGTGGTATTTGGGTTTTTTTCCTACTTTAGTTTGCTAATGATAATGGCCTTGATAGTAATTTGTTGATTTAAGCAGTGAACCAGCATTTTTAAATATCTCCTATATGATCATTCAGGGGAATACAGACTTGAAGAAATCATTTTTTTATGTGAAATACCACATTGAATGTCAGTGTAACTGATTTGGAGCTTAAGAAGGAGGATTCAAACCCATGCCCTGGGAAGACTAATAAGTAGAGGCTGAAAAGCATTGTTGCTACACATTTTTATGCCACATTAGGCTAAAACTTCCCAAGACATGGACCACACTGCTATTCTTGTTTGACCATCAGTCATCTCCATTTCTTTCTTCTCTTTGTCTTTCTTTCCTTAAATATCCATAAAGTTCTCAATTATAAATGGGAAATATTTCAAATACATATGTAAGAATGGGAGTAATGTAAAAGACACACATATATTCACCACATAATCTAATATTTTATCATCGTATTACACTTACTTCAATAATATATTTAAAAGGTAACAATGGAAATAATTGGAAGCTCTCTCCTTTAATCTCACCTCCAACCCTTTTCCTGCAGAGTTAAATATCATCTCAAAATTGGTGAGGACTATTGACGCACATAATTTTAAATTAGCACTACATATGTATAAATCCCTAAACTGTATTTTGTGAGCTGTTTTTTACTGAAAAAAAAAATGCAAACATGGTATGACACTGTTCAATACTCTATTTCATTTTTTGACCATTCAACGTTGTTTTGATGTTTATCCCTCATATATGTTTATCAATTCATTTTAACATTTACATGGAATTTCACTGAATACAAACAGTGTAATTTATATAGTATCCTTCTATTACAATTTCTGGGTTTTGTTAAATATTACATATTACAGTCAACTCTGGTGAACATCTTTGTACATGCTTTGAGTATATGGGAAAAGATTTATCCGGAGTTCACACTTGTGTCATAGGTATCCACAGCTTTCACTTGATGTAATGTGTATCTTCCCATATGGTTGCAACCAATTTACCATTCCTCCAACAGTAAGTGACAGTTTATCTTTTATCACATCCTCCCCTTCAGTTGATCTTAATATATTTTTAATGTGGGCCTATCTGATGAGTGTGAAGCATTGCCTCGTTGTTTAATTTGCATTCTCCTGATTGCTAGTGCTATTGAGCATCTTTTCACAAACTAGTTGGCAATTCAGTTCAGGTTCTCTCCTCTGAATTGCCTGTTCATTTTTTAAGTTCTTTTATCGTATTGATTTGGTGAGGATTCTTTATATAGCCTGAGTAAAAATTGTATTAGTCATTGTTCTTGCAAGCAGTGGAATATACTGTAGCCAGTTTAAGCAGAAATGTTGTCTATTAAAAGCATACTGGACAGATAATATAATAGAATCTCCAGAAGGGGTAGAGTCAGAATCAAGGCCCTGTGGTTCTCCCAAATCACACTGCAGGATTGTCCCGGCAAAACCTCACTGATGCACAGCTGGAGCCAAACACTTCATGTACCACTAACAAACCTGGAGCCTGAAGTGGACACACCTCTTGCAGTCCCCCAAAACCAAGGGCTTTGTTCCAGTTCAGAGTCTTTTCTGCATGCATCAATCACTGAAACCTAGGCCTCTGCCCATGCCCTACCTGGTTTCTGCCTTGAAGAAGCAGAAATCACACAATGGGGAATTCCCTAAATATCAGGAAAAGTGTGCAAAACATGACGGGCATGGTTAATGTCTACCTCACTGTATTAGAGTGCTCTAGAGGGACAGGACTAATAGAATATATGTATATATACAAAAAGAAGTTTACTAAGGAGAATCGACTCATACAATCACAAGGTGAAGTCCTACAATAGGCCGTCTTCGAGCCAAGGAATGAGGAAGCCAGTCTGAGTCCCAAAACCTCAAAAGTAGGGAAGCCAACAGTGCAGCGTTCAGTCTGTGACTGAAGGCCCAGGAGGCCCTGGAAAAACCACTGGCGTAAGTCTAAGAGTCCAAAAGCTGAAGAACTTGGAGTCTGATGTTCAAGAGCAGGAAGCATCCAGCACAGGAGAAAGAAGAAGGCCGGAAGACTCAGCAAGTCGGCTCCTTCCAACTTCTTCTGCCTGCTTTATCCTATCCATGCTGGTGGCTAATTAGATGGTGCCCACTCAGATTGAGTGTGGGTCTGCCTCTCCCAGTCCACTGACTCAAATGTTCATTTCCTTTGTCAACACCCTCCCAGACACACCTGGAAATAATACTTCGCATCCTTCAATCTGATCAAGTTGACATTCAGTATTAACCATCACATTCACTAATCATGTGTTGCCTATAAGTGATGTAAATATGTATTTCTTGGCAGTGATTCATCTTTTAATTCTGTTTCATGATGTCTTTTGGTATATAAAATTTCTGCATTCTGATTCTGTTGGATTTTTAAATCTTTTCCTTTGTGTCTTACTTTTTGTGTGAGTTATGAAATCTTTCTCCATGCTCAAGACATAATAAAATTCTCCTATAATTTTTTCAAAAAGTTAGAAGTTTTGCTGTTTCTATTTGTGTTTTTCCTCTATCTGAAGTTGACTTTCATGTCTTATGAGAGAAAGGCATTGAGCCGATTTTCCCACATATTTACCCAATTATCCAGCACCATTTATCAGGCAGTCCCTGATATTCTCATTCATTTATGCAGCTATGTCTCATATACCAACATCTCCTATCTATGTAGGCCTCTGCTTAGACTTTCTATTCTGTCCCATTAGTCTGCTTGTCTATTTTTGTACAAGTACCATGTGGTTTTAATTACTAGAGCTTTATAATATCTCATAGAGTACCACTGTCTCGTTATTTTTCTTGTTTTGGCTCTTCTCATTTCATCCACATGAATGTTTTTAGTTTGACAACCCATAATGTAATTTTGATTGCAATTGTACTGAATGCATTAATTTATAACATTTTATTTCATAAATACCTTACTGTTATTAAATTTTCTAATTGATTTTTCCTTGTGCATCAGAACATCTTTGATTGTGGCATGTTAATTTTGTGTCAGGTAAATTTGCTGTATCCTTTTTATTAATTCTGTTTGTCATTAGATCCTTTCAGATATTTCTATATATACAATTATATCTCTTCAAATAAAGTCCGTTTTATGTTTTATTTTCACTCTTATACTATTTGTTTATATTGTCTTACTGGGTTGGATATTATTATCTTACTGGGTTGACCACGACCTTAAGGGTGGCACAGAATAGAAGCTGCAAAAGTGGGTATCCTTTTCTTGTCCTTTCAAGCCAATACTTCTAACATTTCATAATGAAGCACAATGCTTAGTGGAGGTTATTCATAGTAACTCTTTATCAGATTATGTAAACTCCTTTCCGTTGTCAAGAATGAGTATTTAAATTTATCCAAAGCTGTTTTTTCCTCCATTTTTAGTATGATCATATATTTCTATATCTTTTTTCTGTTATTGTGGCAAATTATATTAATAGATTCTTGCATTCCT
Organism: Macaca fascicularis; assembly: GCF_037993035.2. Taxonomy (NCBI): domain Eukaryota; kingdom Metazoa; phylum Chordata; class Mammalia; order Primates; family Cercopithecidae; genus Macaca; species Macaca fascicularis. The sequence goes on from NC_088390.1 coordinate 54,386,787, forward strand.
TGTGTAAATACTAATTGGTCATGGTATGTTTATATTTGTGTATATACTTCTGTGCATATGTAAATGTAACGAGGTAACCCACATTCTATAGAATCGGAAAGGTAAAATTTGGGATCCTTCTTTAAGAAAAGATTCCAAAATTCCAAATCCAAATATGGTAATATGACTTAGAAGGAATCCTGAGACTCTGTCCTTCTAACTGAAGGACCCTGAGGCTTAAATGCCACTATTTTCATGGTAAATTCGCCTCTGCAGGTGTATGAACAACAAAATTCTGATTGTTAAATATTTAAGACATTATTTATTTTATAACATGAAATTGCAAATTTATTTTACTCACATTTTCCTCTGGTTTTAGTATCAAGGTTATACTACCATCGTAAAATAAGTCGGACAGTTTTTAATTATTTTTGTTTGTTTCTAGAGCTACTTGAGTAAAATAGAAGTTACCTATGCCATGAAATTTTCAGTTTGGAGCTGGTGCTTTCATTAATTCAATTTTCACAATAGGCCTAGACTTCAACAAGGTGCAGAGGAGGAACAGGAGAAGGAGGTGAGAGTATTAGGAAGCCCATCTTGTTCTCCACTCTGCTTTAAGAAGTAATAAAACCAAAGTATTTTCCTTTTCTTTGGTAATCTTTTGTCTATTTTAAATTGATTCAGGCCTCAGAGAGAACAGGCATAGCATTTATCATCATCTTCACTCCTTAAAACCCTCATACTTAAGTTTCTATTAGCATGATCCACACTTCGCATTCCGAACTATGGGAGCCACTCAAACAACCCACACTGAATACAGGAGTTTCCAAACTTCCATGAGTGGCCAGCCACCCAAAAATTTACTCAGCACCTACAGAGTGTACAGAAACACTCACGGCAGCTATTGATTCATAGACACTGCCCTGGCCTTGGGAAACAAAGTCAAACCTGAGACTTGCCTCTGCCCCTGGTTTTAGAATATCATCATGATACTTATGACTCAACACCACCCTACAGTCATTGAGTAATAAATTATTCCCCATAGAAGAACAACCAGATAAACATATAATTCCAAAATCAACACCAAAATTATTCCATAAAATACTTTGATAGGATTATGTCTAGATTGTTTTCTTTACTGCTCTGTTTTCTTATTCAAAGCAATATCTGGAGCATGAATCTTTGTTTCTGGACTCTGTTTGCACACTGCAGTTCTTTGCACATTGCAATTCTTTACAAAGACTTTCTTTACCTAGGTCCTAATCAGCCAACCTTCTGAATAGACAGCAACGGATGACAGTATCTGCCTCTTAAGAGTTTGAAGTCAACCAGGAAAACGGTGATTGAGTGGACAATGCAAGGCACTGGAGTTGCAAGGTCACACAGACTTAGGGACAGAGTCAGGCTCATGACAAGCCATTGCCTATGCAAGTCACAATTATGAGAGGAAGTAATTAAAATTTCATTGAAGGGCAGAGGTTGCAGTGAGCCGACATGGTGCCACTGCACTCCAGCCTGGGCAACAGAGTGAGACTCCGTCTCAAAACAAAACAAAAAAACAAAACAAAACAAAAAAAGGCTCACTGAGGAAACAGTTCTGAAACAAAGTCATGACATGCTCAGGAAGAGGCAAATACATATTTTTAATTCCAAAAAAGAACAAGAAAGTAAGATTGCCAGAAGACTTTTCAGTCCTATGAAATAAAAGTCTTTATTCTGCATTTGTTTCTATGGAATTTTCCTGTCTTCTTAAAATATAATGTTTATATTTGGCATTGAGTGAATTTCTTATTTTTACTACCAAATCATCCCTAAATAAGGATTAGTAATATTCATCTGAAATATAAGTAGTGAGCATTATGCTGATATAAATTAATTTGATCAGTTTATTATAAAATTAAAATTTTCATCTGTTGCCTTTCTTATAATAACTTTGGTACCCACCACGCCCAAAGATGTACAGTAGTTTTACCAGGTTGATTCCAGAATTGAACAAACAAGGAATAGAATGAAAAATATTCACTCATACCATGACATTTATTGAGTGCTCATTATGTTCTGGGCATGGGAAATATAGCTAAAATATGCATGATCCCTGACATCATGGTTTGTATCATATTGAAAGAGGTAAGATGTATTTTAAACAACTATATGGAAATTATAGAGCAAGTGCTATGAAGGTAAGTTATATGGTGATATGAGAGAGGAGAAGAGGGATAGTGGATCCATATTTGGGGAGGATAAGGATTCTTTCAGAAAGTAGCACATTAGCTGAGACTGAGGTTAGAGGTTAGAGGTTGGCCAGATAAGATATCACAGGTGAGCGACACACTCCAGGGACAGGAAATATACTGTGCAAAAACCTTCATTTGGAAGAGAGGAAGCCAGTCTGTGTGAGAGGAGAGAGACTATAGGCACAATGGAGAAAGAAGAAAAAGTCAGATAATTTAGAATCTTTCAGATCTCATTAAAGGAATCAAAGCGTACTCTGTTAAAGGAAACGGTAAGTCACAAATCCAGTGGCCCACATCTTTAGGCTGGATTTTTTTATGAGGTTTGATCTCTCGCAAGTTTTTAATGAACAATTTTAAATATCCATAAAGCAGGAAAATGTTGATCCTTTGTCTATGTTCTTCTCACTCCCCACACTCAGGAAGTAAAATAAACGTCATCTGTAAATAAAAATTATCTAAGATACATTATCAGCCTCTAAAGCATATCTACTCCATGCAAGCCTGCCCCTGTGTGTAAAACATCTAATTCTTCCAAGCATTTATTTCTCCACTATATGCCAGATTACCTTACCACCATTGCAGCTAGAGCATGTGATACAAACAACATTGTTAAAAGTGTATGGCACTGAACAAAATGTTAAATTAAAAATCATTAGATAATACATTAACATAACAAACATTAATCTTATAATCATCCAAATAAATATATAATGGAAACAGTAATGGTATTGAGCATTTCTAACTGGTGTGGGTGACTTTATGTGGACTGCTTTGCTTGTAATGTTCCAAAGTGTTCAAGAATAAACTGTGCTGAGTTGCAGGCTACAGAGGCTGGTGGTAGGAATAAGAACATTTAATTCAGCCTGGGAAAGACAGTTCGATGGATTTCAAAACAAAAGCTAAGGCTGCAGAAGGAAGAAATGAAGCTGACATTCAGTGACCAAGTACAGACCAAAGCAAATTTGGTGAAATATCTTTCTTCTCTGATTGACACACTTCAGTGCTGCCACTGCCACATGGGACAGGACCAGGGACAAAAGACAGTGTCCTCTAATGAACCAGTGTCCGAGCAACAGAGTCGAGTGCTTGAATAGAACTGACTTGAGAAAGTGTAGGGCTGAATAAACCTAAGAGACATCCTCTATAACAAAACTTCTTCTCAGCTTTTGGCATGTGAGAAATGTAAGGTGGGAGAAGATTGATATAATTTTCAACTGTAAAAAGTAGAACTGGAAGAGATGACCAAAATATCTGCTCAAGTATCTCATTTTATAGGTAGGGAAGTTTGCTCTCTAGTTTATTATCTCTCCACCTTTATCCCAAATCCCAATGCCTATTCCCACCTTTCTAATATCATTCATGACACATATCACTTTCCTTTATAAATGTATTTACAGAATAGAAATATTTATATATCTCTTATGCAAATTTCGTTGTACACAGAGCTAGTTTGGGGTAAAATTATGAGGTCATTTTGGATGGAGGGGGGGGCCTTTAGGAAAACACTCACAATAAGTAGGAGATGATATTCTCATGTGAGAGTTTCTACTAATAGATCTCGCATGACATCATAGATATTGGAACAATATGTCCCAACTCTATGTTACGTATTGAATGTGCCTTTATCTCCCAGGCAGAATGATTTCTGGCGAGTCCTTACTTTTAACTGGCTCAAGTTTACTCAAATATGAAATAAGAGGTTGAGAATAGATCACTGGTTTGCAGGTATTTGTCATGTTGATATTGGATGTGTTCATACAGTCATCCATTTCTTTTAAGCAAAGAAGAGGTTAGAGAACTCTGCCCTAGTTTACCCCCTTAATTCCTCATGCAGTATGGGGAACAATTCAGAAATCCTAGGGGTCCATGTAATATAACCTTAAATCCTGGAGGAGATGATTCCCATGGGCCTGTTCAGCTGTCACACTTTATGGTTTGTGATTAATGGTCAGTCTGTAAGGGAAAACCAATACTGAGATCCAAGTTGGAAAGAAAGTGAACATTGTGGGGCACCCACTGTGTGTTCAGATACTATGTTAGTGCTTATATGGATTATCAAATGTAATACTCAGAACCACCCTGTGGAGGAGGTACTGTGCTCCCATTTTACCTACAAAATAATTGCAACTCAGAGGGGTCAGTCATCAGGAATTACATGACTCTTAGTGCCATGGGATTTAGAAGCAGCTGAACTAGGATTTGAACCTAGTTCTTGTTAGCTCCAAAAGCTTCTGCTCTTTCTACTATTACGAGTTTCAGTCATGAGTTAAGAGTTAGGCTTGGTATGAGACATGTCTTATTTGTTTTAGCTACCCAGAGGTGTTAGCTGCTGTTCCGGTGGGGCAGTAAGATTGAGTAGGCCCTCTGATTTCTCTCAATTTGAAATAAGTCTGAAGTGCTGTACTGAGCTCCGGAGTGATCTTAGCTCCTTATGCATATTTGATTCCACTAAATCCCCATTTCCGAATCAGCGGTTTTTCCTATGCTCACAAAGGACACAGAGATATAACACACGTGCTGCCACAATGTTCTTTTTTTGAAGAAGAAATTAAGGCATATTTCTTGAGCACCAACCTCATGTCAGATCTTGGGCTTACATGTATGTTCCTGCATTTTACCTTTAACAATGCTTCAATGTAGAAATTAATATGTAGTTTATGGACAAAATAAATAAGAATTTAGCTAAGACGACACAGCTAAGAACAGGTGAAGCTAGGATTTTAAATCTAGGCCTCCTGGCTCTAAGCCTAATCCTTTTTTCATTTTTCCATACTGCCTCCCTAATGGTTCCCTGTCTGAACTAAATCACAATTCAGCTGCTCTTTCATCCTGCCCTTTTAAAGGTTTGTATGCTTAACCGGATTTCAAAATAGTTGCAATAGTTGTCTGGGTTTTCAAAGAAATGTGTATTTCATTCTGACATCTTTACTCCCTCATTACTTTTAAATGCTGTTAAATTAACTGCCAGTTTACTCTGATATTCTCATATCATGAGATAATGATCACTGGCACAGGGTTCAAACCCAATGACAAAGCAGAAAGATTAATGCATGAATGTTAATTATCCAGCATGGAGGGTTCCGAGTCCTCTGTCATGTCACTGGAAAAGATGGCTTTATTTTAATAGACAAACCTCTTTCAGGTGAGCTCCATATTACTCACTGGCAAATCATTACTGGGTGATATACAGATGACACAAACCTTGGCAACTGGGATGATTGTCCAGGCCGACTCCCCAGATTCCTGATAATTGGGACAGACTGTGGCTAAAATTGAATATGGCTGAGAAAGTCTTTCTAAATAAGAACCAAGAGCATGAAGCTTTCTGATCTCACATGTGTTCCTCATTCACTCACCACTCATTTATAGTTTCCATCTTTAACCAAATATTTGTGTGCTATCTCCTAAGCATTGTGCTAAACACTGGAGATGCAAAGATGCACAAGCTCTCTGCTCTCAGGAAGCACACCCTCTAGATGAGAGAACAAACATATATCTGACCATAATTCCGTGTAACATGAATATCCTTAGTAAATTCAAAGGCATTAAAGGTCTCCTGATGATGCAATAGTTCAGGCAACTTGAGAAATAGAAGGGGTGGATAAGACTCCAGAGGTGAAACTGAACTGAAGTGTGAAGGAAGAGAATTATTTAGCCTTGCAGAAAAGAAGGTAAAGGATTGTAAAGCAGAGGAAACAGCCTATGCAGGAAAGAGCTCAGAAAAACATAACATGATCTGGAAATCATAATGATAATAACGTCAGATAACTAGCACATTGGTTTTGAGACAAAAATAATAGAAAACAAATCTGAGGTAAGTTGATACTAGATCATGAGGGTGCTTGAGTGCCCTGCTAAGGCCGTACATTTATTATACGGATGTTAGGAAGCTAGCTTTCTTACTGATCAGCTGTCCTTGTTATCACCAGTGGGAGGTAGGCAAAGGTCGTAAGGACTCTGGACAGCTGTTTTCAGCTCACACCAATCACACTGTGCGTGAGCCAGCATCATACATTAGAAAAAAAGACACGATGTTCTCTCCATTTCAATTTTCATTTGCACTAAAATGGATGGCCTTTTTGCACACTATCAATAATGCCTGTGCTGGAAGAGCTTTTAATAGGACAAGCATTCATCATTTTAAGGTTACTCTTTCCCCAAAAGCATGAGAGCAATCTGTTGGTAAAATAGAAAAACCTTGTACACGAGGCTGCCCTGCTGCCTTATTTTTCCAGGTGGTGTCCACTGATAGGAAAACTGGCAGCAACTGGGAACAAAAGTAATAAGAATTTGCTGAGGATCCCTCCCTTTGATCCACAAAACAAAAAGAGCTGGGACAAGAGCAGATGACCCGGGCTCTAACTCTAGCTTTCTTACTAAATAATTGTGTCACTTCAGGCAAATGATTTTCACTCTCCAACCTTAAATCTCCTGATCTTTAAAGGAGGATTAGACTATAGATTATCAATTTTCTCCCATAATAGCAAAATCCTATGCTATCTTGATATTAGATTAGATAATATAAGAACAAAAATAGGTTTTTAAAAAAGCATGAGTTGTTCAAAATTTCTAGTATGTTATCCATAACATCACACAGTTCTCATAATTGATTCCAACATACTAGCTGTATTAGTCTGTTTTCATACTGCTATAAAGAACTGCCTGAGACTGGGTAATGTATAAAGATAAGAGATTTAATTGACTCACAGTTCAGTATGGCTGGGGAGGCCTCAGGAAACTTACACCCACGGCGGAAAGGGAAGCAAGGCATCTTCTTTCAAGGTGGCAGGAAGGAGAAGAGCCCCTTATAAAACCATCAGATCTTGTGAGAACTCACTCACTATCACGAGAAAAGCCTGGGGGAAACAACCCTCATGATTCAATTACCTCCACCTGGTCTCTCCCTTGACATATGGCCATTACAATTCACGATGAAATCTGGGTGAGGACACAACACCTAACTATATCACCAGCTGTGTTCTGATAGTCTTATCACTCATATAGAAAACACCCTTTCGACTCTAACATACCCACCACTGGTACCATAATCAATTAGAAATCACTCATTTTAATTTAGTAGAAGAATTGCAGATGAGCTGTGAGTCCAAACCAAAAGACCATATATATCTGATGCTCACTTATTCTTTATTAATAAAGTTTTAAACTCCTATTGCCAGTTAGTACACTGGGTGGTGACTGTGGCGTAGAAAGGTTGCTCTCAGCAGGATCACATAATAGTACCCTCGTGCAATAATGGCATTTGGATTTAAATGCAATCAATTTTCACTGCATCTGCATTTAGAGATGTCCTGTTCTATGCTGGACCCTGTGGGAAGTCTTGACAGCCACTGGAAATTAACAGAAGACAAGATCTCTCACTCTAGAGGGGCTAGAGTCTAGTTCTAGAGGACAAACACACAAGAGAAAGAGAAAAAATCCAAAGCATTCTATAAGGGTGCCCAATAGTTCAAAATAATAAAAATCATCAAGTGACAAAGTTGTCCAGGAGCACTTCAACTGAAAGTTATCTCCTTTTTTGAAACATTCCATAGCAACAATTGCTCCTTTTCAATAGCATATCTCATTTCTACCACTGCATCACAGTGATTGGTATCTTCTCCTTATTTTAAGCACTCTGAAAACAGGAATTGGACATCCACAACCAAGGTGAACTGACTTGAGTACTGAAGGATACTGAAGTAAGAATCACAGAATACTGGTAGTGAATGGTGAGGGGCACAGAAACGAGGAACTCATTTGGGGGCATGTTGAGAGACAAGTGTATGTAGGAAAGGAAAGGCTTTCAGGTAATCGGCCAAGCTTGAGGAGTTTCCTTTCGATCCAGCAGAGCTAGTAAAAGTTATTGAGGAGAGGAGAGATATGTGATAAAAATCTGTGCTTTAGGAAGATTCATCTGACAATCTTGTACATGATGACTGAACAAAGAGAGCAGAGGCACGAAAATCAACCAGGAGGCTATTACCACAGCCCAGAGTTAGAAATATTGGCTTTGATATGTACCTTTTAATCTTTAATTTATTAAGACGGAGTATGGGCAGAACCTTATTTTATCTTGTCCTGGCTACTTCTCTAGCCTCATCTTCTATTATTCTTTTTGCTTTCTCCACTCCAGCCTTGCTATATCTTTAACAGATCAAGCACAGCTCTCAAAACAAGACCTTTGCTCATCACTTCTGCCTAGAAGCGGAAAGCTATAGAGGAAAGCTGTTCTCCTCTAAGGAATTCTCTTCTCCCAGATCACTAACTGGCTACCCCCAATTCACACAGGCATCCTATCAAATACCACTTTTTGAGAGAGTCTCCCTGACCACTTTACCTCTCCATGGCATTCTCTATCTCTCTAAATTGTTTTGTTGCGGTGGGTTTTTTATATATATAGTCTTTGTTGTCTACCCAGGTAGAGTGAAAGCTGTATGATAAAAGACATCAGAGACCTTTTTCTTCTTAGCTGCACTCCTGGGAATAGTGTCTGGCATATAGCTGGTGCTAAAAAATACTTGCTGAATGGATGAACAAATGAATGGGCAACTCTAAGAAGTGACATGAGCTAAAAAGCACAGTTTCTCTTTTTCCAGGTTAAAATAGACACTTCCACCTACTTACTTCTATTGAAATGAAACCACCTTTTTAAAATTTTATTCTTATGATCACATTAATGCTAAACTGTCATCTTGCCATGCAGTGTAGAAGTCAAACACTGGACTTCAAGTCACATGTCTTGGTTGTAGATGTGGCTCTCTGCATGTTACATGTTGTGGCTTTCAGCTATTACTTTCCCCATCATCTCCTTCCTTAACTACTGAGCTATCATCATAATGATTGTCTCTGCATTCCCCTTGCCTCCACCAAACCAGTCTCCAAAACAGCCGCCAAACTAGTGTTTTAAAAGTCAGTCCCTGGGTCAGGTGTGATAGCTCATGCATATAATCCCAGCACTTTGGGAGGCTGAGGTGGATCTCTTGAGGCCAGGAGTTTGAGACCAGCCTGAGCAACATAGTGAGACCCTGTCTCTAAAAAATAATTAAATTAAAAATTAGCCAGGTGTGGTGGCACAGACCTGAGGTCCCAGCTACTTGGGAGACTGAGGCTGACAAATATCTTGAGCTCAGAGATCAACGTTCATAGTAAGCTATAATGGCACCACTGTACTTCAGAATGAGTGACAGAATGAGACCCTATCTCTAACATACTAGATAAATAGTAAGATTAAAAATAAATAAAAGTCAGTTTCCCCTCCACCTAAAACCTGTTGACCTAAGGGTTGAGTTCACAATGCTTCATATATCCACAAGTCTCTGTATGCTTTGGTTACTGATTATTTCTTCAACTTAATTGCATGTCACTCATGTCTTAGCTGCTAAGCCACAAAGGTTTTCTTCAGTATCTTGATGCTATAGGGCTTTTTTCCTGTGAAGTTTCTTATATTTGTTGGTCCTACTGCCTGGAATGCTTCCCCCATTTCTATCGCCCTTCCTTGTTTTCTCAATTTGGATTTATAAATTTCTGCTCGCTGGCTTAGTCACATCTTGAATATTTCCTTAGGAAAACTGCCCCAGGTCCTTTAGCTCAACTACACACCACATGCTTTTCTTAAGAACATCATACTTTTTTTCTTAACATCAATTATTTTAAATTAATTTTATCCTATAAAAATAATAAGAGCAGATGGTTATTTCTAAATAATACTCTTATGTTTCTCTATTATCTATTAGCTTTCTAGTATGAGAAATGAAGAATTCACTCTTTTCCATTGCCATTTCCTCTGCAACTCTTTCATCATCTTGATACAGTTATATTATACTTTTCTGTTACAGAATATGCAGCGTTTATATTCCTATGGCTAGAGTAAAACATTTCAAGCTGAGCATTGTTGGGTACCATGACTAGATTTTCCTTCTTTTTTATTTTTAAAATAATGGTCCCTTGTGGTTTTTACACTGTAAGATTCTTTGTACTTCTTGTAAATTTTTCCATCACTTTCAATAACCTTTCACTATAATTTTGATGAACTCAATCCAGACAGAGGCACTATCAGCTGAGTTTTATTTTTCTTGGAGACATCCCTCAGGTAGACGTTCATTCTTCCATCTGGGCTGGTTGCTCTCCAGGACTGCTGCAGAGCTGTTATCCTAGGTTTTCCTTCTGTTGCTATTCTTGAGTTTATTTTGTCTACCTCCTAGGTTTCATTCCCTGTCTCCTGGATTGATTTTTTTGTTGTTGATCTTTTAGGATTTATTTTATTCATGGAGCACTTTTTCCAGTACATTCCTCAAGTTTAAAAAACAATGACAGAGAAGACAGTGATGAGAGCCCTCAGCTCTTGAGTCAAGTTCTCTAGACTGGAGTGATCACCCTCTATGCCTGGTTCACAGTTTTCATCTTGAATTCTCTCTGCACTGTCGTCCTGAGATGCCTGTTGCAACTCTCCTATATCCAATATCTTTTTTGTTATTGTTTACATCCTATGTGGAAGTCACACTCCAGTAGTTTCCAGGGAAAAGAGTATTGCAAGATTATTTACTAAAATGTTGGAATATGTCATTATTCTACCAATAAATTTAGCTGCTATTTTTATTATTATTTTGGCTAAGTAAAATTTTAAGTGTGAAATCATCATTTTGTTTTGTTATGTAACAATTCTTGTACCTCCACATTCTGAAAGCTTGTAGAACTTTTTCTCTGTGCTCACTATTCTAAAATTTTACAGTGCTTTCCCTTCGTGTCGGTACATTTTCCTACATTGTTCTGGGCACTCACTGATCCCTTTCATTCTGGAAATTCCATACTGGAGACTTATTAGAGTTACTATAGTGATCAACTCCATTCCATTTTCTCAGTTATTTCTTCTGAAATGCCTATTATTCAGATAACCTGGAATTTATTTTATATATATCTTTTTGTCCTTCAAATTTCCTCCCATTTTGTTTTTATTTTGCTCTACTTTCTGAGAGACATCTCCAACTTTATCTTCCAACTCTTTCAATTAGATTTTTTTTTTTTTTTTTTTTTTGAGACGGAGTCTCGCTCTGTCGCCCAGGCTGGAGTGCAGTGGTCGGATCTCAGCTCACTGCAAGCTCCGCCTCCCGGGTTCACGCCATTCTCCTGCCTCAGCCTCCCGAGTAGCTGGGACTACAGGCGCCCGCCACCGCGCCCGGCTAATTTTTTGTATTTTTAGTAGAGACAGGGTTTCACTATGGTCTCGATCTCCTGACCTCGTGATCCGCCCACCTCAGCCTCCCAAAGTGCTGGGATTACAGGCGTGAGCCACCGCACCCGGCTCAATTAGATTTTTAATATTTTAAAGCTTCTTTATTGCTCTTGAATCTTTCTATCCATCTATCTATACATGTATATGTGTCATGTTATTCTTTTTTTACACAGTTTATTTCTCTGAAGATATTATGTATTATTTAAGTTTAATATGTATTTTAAGTTTCTTATTCTCTGAATAGTTTCTAGTTTCTCTAATTTATGCCCACCCCAACCCCCCACCCTCCACCATCTCTCTTTTCTTAATTAGGTCTCTTCTGTGTTAGAGGCTTTCCTCAGTTGTTTCAGATATCAGTAGATTGTGATTTGTCTAAATATAATTCAGAGTGGGCAAATAAAAACTTGATTGGCATCTCTGAGGATGTGGCTGGGGCTTTTCCAGTTTGAGTTTCCTTAAGGATAATGTGGTAGGCTTTTGGCGGTGAGCCCTCGATGTCGGCGAGCAGGGTGGAGTGTTGCATTGGTGACCTCCAATGCCTTATGCCTCTCAGCATTCATGAATGTTTACACTGACTGTGGGCTGGGCTTCTGCTTCATTTAATCAATGAAATATGGTGGCAGTAATACTGTGCCAGTCCTGGTCCTCCCTTTTGAACTCCTGCCTCTTGAAACATCACTTGGAAGTTAGTCTCCATGATGTAAGGCAGCCCAGGCAGTCATGTAGAGAGAGCCAAAGGGAGAAGAACTGAGGCCTTTAACTAACAGCCCCAGCTGCAGCTTCACATGATTCCATCCATCCAGTACCCGAGTCCATGCCAAGAGGGGCTAAAGAACTCTTCTGTGCACATACAGAATTATGATAAATAATAAGTTGTTACGTTAAGCCCCTGAGTTTTTCAGTGGTTTATTAGACAGCACTAGATCCTTGAGTCAATATCATTAAGGCTGTTTTTTTTTTTCTTTAGACTTGTCAGGTTTCTCAGAGAGAAGCATTTCAAACCCCTACCTGGAACTCAAAGTATGGCAGTCTGCATTCTGAGAACTAACTGGAAAAAAGTTTTGGAGGACCTCAGCTTTCAGTATGTGTATAGTCATGTAACTTCCCTGCTTTTCAGATGAGATCCATGGTCTCAAATGTGCCAGTCAATCCTGGTGAGGATAAATCTTGCCAGAAAATAAATATCCATTTTTCTGCAAGAGAGGAAGATGTATAGTCACTCAGCATCATGAAATGGGGGAGAAGATCTAGATTTCTAACTAGTGCTCAAAAATATTTCACCCAATAAAACATAGTTTGGCTTTCTTCCTTACCTTTTCCCCCTACTTCTAGTAATTCCTGGTATTTCCAGAACCCAAGTCTTTTAGGGGCTTTGCAATATTAATTGGGTTGTTTCCCAGCTGTACTGCTGGCTCAGAATTTGGCTTCTTTGGTATATTTGGCCCATTTTAACTTGTTTGTCTGCTTTCCAGGTTCAAAAATGCCATCAGTGTGTTGTGTCTTCTCTCTTGTTTTTGCTGTACTTTTAAAAAGTCTCAAGGGTGGATAAAAATCTTTCCAGTAGTGACTGCGTGCGGTGGCTCCCACTTGTAATCCCAGCACTTTGGGAGGCCGAGGCAGGTGGATCACCTGAGGTCAAGGGTTCAAGACCAGCCTGGCCAATGTGGTGAAACCCCATCTCTATTAAAAATGCAAAAACTAGTGGGGTGTGGTGGCAGGCACCTGTAATCCCAGCTACTCGGGAGGCTGAGGTAGGAGAATTTTTTGAACCAGGAGACAGAGGTTGCAGTGAGCCAAGATTGAGCCACTGCACTCCTGCCTGGGTGACAAGAACAAGACTCTGTCTCAAAAAAAAAAAAAAAAATCTTTCCAGTAGTTTTAATGGTGGCTTTTGGAAGATTAGAAATGAGAAATTAGATGTATTTGTTCAATTTGCTATTCTAACAAGAAATTCTTACCTTTAATGGTAACACCTTGCATAGCTAGTACAATATCCTGTGCTAAAGAATATTAGGAGTTTGACATGGTACAATCCACAGAATTTATATAGCCCCAGAATTGCATGTTATCATTTGTATGTATGTATGCGTACGTGCATGTGTGTGTGTAGTTCTGTGTAATTTTATTATGTATGTAGATTCATGTAACTCTTACCACAATCAACACAAAAAATTGTTCCATCATCACAAGAATTCCTCCCTGTGCTACTCCTTTATAGCTATGCCTACCAACCCTTTACCTGTAATCCTTGGCAATAACTAATCTGTTCCCCAATTTTATATTTCCTTACTTTAAAAATGATATATACTTTGGAGGTCAAGGTGGGAGGATTTCTTGAGCCCAGGAGTTCAAGATTAACTTGGGCAACATAATGAGACCCTGTCTCTACAAAAAATAAATTTAAATTAGCCAGGAATGGTGGTGCATGCCTGTAGTCCCAGCCACTTGGGGGTCTGAGGTGGGCGGATCACTTGAACCTAGGAGATAGACTGAGACCGCAGTGAGCTATGGTTGTGCTACTGCACTCCAGCCTGGGCAACAGAGCGAGACCCTGTCTCCAAAAAGAGAAAGAGAGAGAGAGATACAGAGAGAGACATTGGCTTTTCCTTTTATTTCTTATACTTACTCTTTAACTTTTTGTTTAATCTTTTATTATACTTTAAGTTCTGGAATACATGCGCAGAACGTGCAGGTTTGTTACAAAGGTATACACGTGCCATGGTGGTTTGCTGCACCCATCAACCTGTCATCTACATTAGGTATTTCTCCTAATGCTATCCCTCCCCTAGCCCCGCCCCCAACAGGCCCTGGTGTGTGATATCCCCCTCCCTGTGTTCATGTGTTCTCATTGTTCAACTCCCACTTATAAGTGAGAACATGTGGTGTTTGGTTTTCTATTCTTGTGTTAGTTGCTGAGAATGACGGTTTCCAGCTTCATCCATATCCCTGCAAAGGATATGAACTCATCCTTTTTTATGTCTGCATAGTATTCCGTGGTGTATGTGGGCCACATTTTCTTTATCCAGTCTATCATTGATGGGCACTTGAGTTGGTTCCAAGTCTTTGCTATTGTGAATAGTGCTGCAATAAACATATATGTGCGTGTGTTTTTATAGTAGAATTATTTATAATCCTTTGGGTATATACCCAGTAATGAGATTGCTGGGTCAAATGGTATTTCTGGTTCTAGATCCTTAAGGAATCACCACACTGTCTTCCACAATGGTTGAACTAATTTACACTCCCAACAACATTGTAAAAGTATTCCTATTTCTCCACATCTTCTCCAGCATCTGTTGTTTCCTGACTTTTTAATGATCACCATTCCAACTGGTATGAGGTGGTATCTCATCGTGGTTTTGATTTACATTTCTCTGATGACCACTTATATATATTCATGGGACACAAGTGCAATTTTGTCATACTGATATATTGCATTGTGGTGAAGTCAGGTCCTTCATAGAATCTATCAACTGATTATTTTTTTTAAGTCTTGAATCCTCACTAAGCCATAGGCTTTGTGAGGGAGAGACCATATCCATCTTGTGTCCCTGGCGCTATTATATTCCTAGCACCAAACATACCAGCTGACGCACAGAAGGAAATAAAAATGGTTGGCTAAGTGACTGAATAAAGCTCTGGTCCATGATTCTCTTCATTGATTAGGATTATTTTGGCTCCAAGTATCAGGAAAAAAAAATAAAACTTAAAAACATTTAAACAACACAGGAATGTTTTATCTTTCACATCAGGGAGTCTGGAGGACAGCGGTTCTAGCAGCATGCCAACATTATTATCAAGTACAGAGACTCTGGACTACTCCCCTTCATGGTCCCAGGACAGGCGCCAGAATTCTAAGCACTATGTGCAGAGGCTGCAATATCCAACAACAGATACTTCTTCCTATTTATTTCTAAGGAGTATGTCAACCTTTTCCATAAGCTCTTCAGCACACTTCATCTTGCAAGTTGTTGACCAGAATTAAGTTTCCTGCTCATATCTAAACCAGTCACTAGCTGGGGGAACAGGACCATTGTTATCAGCTTACACAAATATAGTTCAGTTGTTTCTGAGACACTGGCTAACCTGCTCTGGAAAACAAGAAAGATAGTTACCTAAACAAATTGGGTTCCTACTAGTAAAGAAAAAGAAATAAATTACTATCAGGAGAGTATCAACTATAAAATGGAGGCAATCTTGCAATAGGATAGGAAAAAAATCATTTCCACTTCTGACTTTTGTGATTATTAACTAAAAGTTTTTGTAGAAGCTGGGCGCTATGGCTCACACCTGTAATCCTAGCACTTTGGGAGGCCAAGGTAGGTGGATCACGAGGTCAAAAGATGGAGACCAGCCTGGCCAGCATGGTGAAACACCATCTCTACTAAAAATACAAAAATTAGCTGGGCGTGGTGGCTGTATCCCCAGCTACTCAGGAAGCTGAGGCAGGAGAATCGCTTGAACCCAGGAGGCGGAGGTTGCAGTCAGCCGAGACAGTGCCACTGCACTATAGCCTGGGCGACAGAGCGAGACTCCGTCTCAAAAAAAAAGAGAAAGTTTTGGTAGAGTTAACTCCTACAAACCTGGGATCTGCATTTGTTCTGAAAATTAAATCAGTCTTTATAAAAACTGCTTACATTTATAATACAGAAAAATAAAGTGAGTACTTTCTTTCCTTTTTTTTTTTTTCTTTTTGAGATAGACTCTCCCTCTGTTGCCCAGGTTGGAGTGCAGTGGATCTTGGCTCACTGCAACCTCTACATTCTGGGTTCAAGCAGTTCTCCTGCCTCAGCCTCCCTGAGTAGCTGGGACTACAGGCGCCAGCCACCAGGCCAGGCTAATGTTTTTTGTTTTTTGGTTTTTTTTGTATTTTTACAAAATACAAAAGAGACGAGGTTTCACCACATTGGCCAGGCTAGTCTCGAACTCTTGACCTCATGTCATCCCGCCTGCCTCAGCCTCCCAAAGTGCTGGGACTATAGGCCTGAGTCACCACGCCTGGCCAAAAGTGAATACTTTCAATTTCATTAAGGATATATTTTCCTTCCACTTTTCCCTTAACCTTTCAATACAAGTTCTCATTGCCCTTTCATTGATCATCATTTACTCTTCTCCTAAAATGGTGTTACTATAGCCAAAAGAACTAACGAGATATTCATGAAATGAGGGATAGTGAATGGATGAAATACTGCTAATAGAAGCTCAACAGAGACATACGAACCAGCGCCAGCAATCCCAGAGGCTTCTGAGACTGCAGATAGTTTTGCATTTCTACTTCTTAGAACTAATTTTCCCAATTTTGAAAAGAACAATCATTAGAGGAGTCTGTTCTTCCCATAATGTTCTTTCAGGACCCTTCATTTCAGTCCGGTTGCATTAATGTGGTGCTTAAATTTATTGCTCTGGAGTCTAATGTGCATTACTCCTGTCAGCATTAAATTTAATTTACTACGATGGGGCAAAGGGGTTGCTGAAACCAGATTTTAATTCCCAAGCCATTAAAAAGTGTTGTCCTTGACAAGCAAGATCTTTATTTTATACCGGTACAATGTGTGTGCCTATATAGAGCTATAGCTCTGTAGAATGTGCCTCTTTGGATGGGCTTTTTCTTTTTCTTTTTTAAAATGAGGCTTAGTCTCTTTATTCTGCATATATGAATGTTCCAGAAAGGCTAGGCTATTGAAGCATTTTGTTCTATGATTTTTTTCAGATGATGAAATAGGAAATCTAACCCCAGCAAGACTACAGAAATCTGCTGTATTCCTGCTGAGGTCTTCTCACCAGTGGATTATAGCCAAAGACACAATGTTGACATTTTTTGTAAGGGCAGATACTGAAGACAGCAGGGATTTCTTTGTTGCCAAAATGAAAATAGATTTTTTTAATCTTTAAAAATTTTTAAGATCATTTTGTTGTTAAAGTAATACATGCTTGTAAAGAATTCAATCGGTATGAAATGTTGCATATTTTCAGCATTTTGTCATCTCTCCTTTGAAATCTTTCCTACCTTTCTTCTTGTCTCTTACCTCCCCTCTGTATGTTTATGTGTGTACATGTCAGTTACATGTTTGCATATGTACATTGTACATATATACTAACATTTGCTGCATATTTACTAACCTAACCCATTTCCATGCATAGCACATAGTGAGTATTCAGTAAATGTCTGGAGAATGATGGAATTGCCTAATGTATATATGTTATTCTTTCTCGTTTACTAATTCTACCAATCAGATGGACAATGCTATATGTAAAAACGAACAAATGAAAACAACCACTAATGGAAAAGAAGCTGTGTTAGCTCACCTGAGAGGCAGTTTGTAGGTAGGATGGACTTCAGGGTTGATTTATTGGGAACTCCGTGATGTTTTCAAGGCCCTAGGTTTGTCACGTATCTCCTCCATTCTGTGATGTCTAGCAGAGGCTTTTTGTTTGTTTGTTTTTGTTTTGAGATGGAGTCTCGGAGTCTCGCTCTGTCGCCCAGGCTGGAGTGCAGTGGCGCCATCTCGGCTCACTGCAAGCTCCGCCTCCCGGGTTCAGGCCATTCTCCTGCCTCAGCCTCCTGAGTTAGCTGGAGTTACAGGCGCCCGCTACCACGCCCAGCTAAGATTGTATTTTTTCAGTAGAGACGGGGTTTCACCGTGTTAGCCAGCACAATCTCGATCTCCTGACCCCGTGATCCGCCCGTCTAAGCCTCCCGAAGTGCTGGATTACAGGCGTGAGCCACTGCGCCTGGCCTAGCAGAGGCGCTATTCTAAGGGGATTCCCCTACATCAGTAGCAATTAGAGCTCCATGTTTCCTCATTTACAACGAGTATTCTTTGCAAGACGGCAGAAGAACTTGCTCAGAAATCTGCATTATGCCTCCTCCTGCCATCTTGTTAGCCCAAATTAGTTTACATAACTATTCCTCAATCAGTCACTGGCAAGAAGGTGAGAGTTTCATTGGATCCATCAGGTCAATCTTTAGCTTATTCTGAGAAACAGAACTGTGGGTCTGAGGGGTAAATACTTGAGAAAAAGTTAGTTTCTAATAAGAAGGGAGAATCCTGGGTCTATCACTGACAAAATCCATTACGGTAGTATAAGTATTTAAGGTCCTGATTTCACTCATTGACCTCAAGATGTATTGAGCAAAATACTTTTCCATTTAATTTTCAGTTACTTACTGTTTCTTTCTCTTTTTATGTGTCTTTGGTTTTAAATGTTTGCTTTATGATCTGTGTTTCTTTTTTGCTGTATTCTGCTTTTCCCCCCTTTTGGTAATTCCAACATTGTAAATTAAAATTAAAGGCTTTCCAGTGGCCACCTTTTAATACCTTATAACTTCAAAATAACAAACCTAAATTTGATTTATGAATATAATGACTTCAACATCTACTGATATTTTGCCCTAAAAATAAAAACATTATTATACTTCCAATGTCGTCTTCTTATAGTCTCTGTCTTTGATATTGATTAGCTGTAGTAATATGACATTGTCAAATTTTGTATCATTTGCATTATATTCTATAAACCATTTAATATAGATTTGAATTCTAATTTATGTATTTACATGCATTCAGCGATCTCAACTACTTCTTTTATAGTTTAGTTTCGAAATTTCTGAGTTTTCATTTTGTTTCTTCTTTGACTCTCCTGCTCCTCCTCTTCTATCTCTTCCACATCTTTCTCTTTCTCCCACTTCTAATTGGCTAGATACCAATAAAATATTTATCCAATCCATTTAAGTGCACTTTTTCTCTAAGTTCTGAAGTTACAGACATTACTTTTCTATACATCTTTTAAGAACAGTAACTTAGCTGGGTAGGAAACGTACGTATTCGCTTTCTTCTCATAATTCTGAAAATATGGTTCTAATGTACTCTGCTGTTGCAGTATTGTTGAGGAGAATTGGGAAATCAATGTTTTTTTTCTCTTTTCATGTATTTCTGTTCTGCCTAGATAACAATATTGTTAATTTTTATATGATGAAATTATAGTAATTTCATCAGGGTGATGTTACATGATACTTCTTTTTTTAAAAAAAAAAATTATACTTTAAGTTCTAGGATGCATGTGCAGAACATGCAGGTTTGTTACATAGGTATACACGCGCCATGGTGGTTTCCTGCACCCATCAACTCGTCATCTACATTAGGTATTTCTCCTAACGCTATCCCTCCCTTAGCCCCACCACCCCCTGGCAGGCCCTGGTGTGTGATGTTCCCCTCCCTGTGTCCATGTGTTCTCATTGTTCAGCTCCCACTTATAAGTGAGAACATGTGGTGGTTGGTTTTCTGTTCCTGTGTTAGTTTGCTGAGAATGATGGTTTCCCTGCCAAGGACATGATACTTCTTTAGCAGTGGTAGATACATTCTTTAGCTGTTTTTCCCTTGTACTCATGCAGTGTTCTTTCAATCTAGGTATTTATGGCTTTTTTCATTTTAGGAAAATTTCCTTGTATTATATTTCTATTTTTTCTGTTCCACATGAAATGTATGTGTTGTGTTGTTTCCTCTATTTAATAAGAGGATGCCAATTATGCATATATGTATTCTTTGTAGCCTCCAAATACTTCTGCTTCTCTCTAATTGCTGTTATCCTTACCCTGTGATTTGAATAATTTTAACAATCCAGTTCACCATGCCCCTGTGTTCTATTAATATCTACTCAAGTTCCTTCTGCATTATTGTGTGGTTGTCATATATGTACATTTCTGTCTTTTCTGACATTTGTCATCTCACTTTTATTCTCTTTCCGTAGCTATATTAACTTTTCTGTGATTGCTTATAATTTTTGAAATGCTTATATTCCTTTAATTGTTTGAAAGCATAAGAGAGTGGTTATCTAAAATATTCTTTTGTACCCAGGCATAGTGGCTCACCCCTACAATCCTAGCACTTTGGGAGGCCAAGGCAGGAGACTGGTTGAAGCCAAGAGTTCAAGCCCAGCCTGGTCAACATCTTCTCTACAAAATTAATAAATAAATAAGTACAATTAGCTGGGTGTGGTAGCATGCACCTCTAGTCTTAGCTACCTGGGAGACAGGCAGGAGCATTGCTTGAGCCTATAAATTTGAAGTTGCAGTGAGCTATGATAATACCACCACACTTAAGCCTGGGCTGAGTGAGGCCCCATCTCTTAAAAAAATAAAATAAAATATCATTTTATTAATTAAATAATTATTTTTAAATGTACTTTTTTCATTTCTCTTTTACGTTTTAGTTCTCATCTTTATGACATTATTTAGCTTTTGTTTGTGTGTTTGTTTTCTCCCATCCAAGAACAATCCCAAGCTGGAATTTTCTGTTTTCTGAATGAGAGTAGTTTATTCATGACCTGCCAGTGTTTCTCAAGAGTAGGGGACACTAAGGTGTATCAGGACAGGTAGCCCCTCATTTCTGATTTCTTGTCTTAAAATACTACCCTACCCAAACAAATGCTATCTGTGGTGTGAGCACACTCCCTCTCAGTGTTCAGAGTTCCTTCTTTTGGGGTTATAGTGTCAATCAGGAAAAGGATATTTTAATCATCGTATTAGTCAGGGAGGAGATGAATCAGTGAATTTCTGTAGCTCATGAGAATTGGGGTTTTTTTTTCCCTTGAGATGGAGTCTCACTTTGTCGCCCTGGTTGGTGTTCTGTGGCGCCATCTCGGCTCACTGCAAGCTCCGCCTCCTGGGTTCACGCCATTCTGCCTCAGCCTCCCCAGTAGCTGGGACTACAGGCATCTGCCACCACACCTGGTTAATTTTTATTTTTATTTTTGTATTTTTAGTAGAGACGGGGTTTCACCACGTTAGCCAGGATGGTCTCAATCTCCTGACCTCGTGATCCATCTGCCTCGGCCTCCCAAAGTGCTGGGATTACAGGCGTGAGCCACCACGCCTGGCCGCTCATGAGAATTTTTAATGGTACAATGCCTATTTACTTCTGCTCAGTTACCACCATTCAGGAGCTGCCAATAGTATGGCCATCTCTCATCTTTTGTACAACAAATCCACCTCTGATAAAACAAAGGTGCCATCCTACAAAACCCCTCCTAAAACCCTGCCTCTCCAGCAGTCTGAAATGTAGTTTTGGCCTCCCAAAAGGTATTCCCCACTTATGATGATGATCTGAGGTTCATATTACGACTATGAGGAACCAGGCTGCCTCAGTAGATTGTGGTTTCACATATGTCCTGTGGACAAGTTGTCTCACTCTGCTGTGCCTCACAGACGTTATTTCACCTGTAAAATGTGTTCACTAGTAGTATAAGCCTTACTGGGCTGGACAAGGATTAAATACACTAATATGCATAAAACACTTAGAACAGTGTCTGGCACACTCTTGAAAATTCATGGGCTGCTCGCACCCTACATTATTTCAAGAAGATACTTACCCATTTGACCTCCCAGGAAAGTTTTACTTTCAGAGCTGTATGCATCTTGTTTGAAATCTGGAGAGGTCTGAATACACTTTTGCCATCCTCCTTACTGAAGAGAAAAGTCACTGTATTGCAGGCAGTTTTCATAGCTTAGGACCTCTGGTTTTAGCTGCTTCCTGTTATCACTGCTAATAAACTTTTATTCCTTAATATATTTTCTATCATGTATTTAGTATGCTTTCATGAAGACCAGTAGATAAATGTCTTTTCTATCCTTGAAGAAAATTCTATTTTATTCTTATTCTAGAAATATGTGTATTTCTTTTTAAAAAGGAAGTCAAAATGTACTGCAGTAAATCAAAACAGATTACTAGAAATACCACCAATCAGAATTAGCTCCCATCAATAGTTTAGTGAACATCTGTTCAAGCATTTATGTGTACATACATGTGCGTGCACACACACACACGCACACACACCTACTGATCTGAAGACCCTTCTGTGTCTCCTTTCTTCCTTCCATAATATGTTACAAAGTTCTATGTAAAGAAATGCACAATTTTAAGTTGATTCATATTATTCCATTAGATAAAAATAATATCTTGATAGACATTCATTTGCTTCCAGACTTTATGAGACTTTTTTTCTATAACGAATAATGTTTTAATGAGCATACTTATCCAGTGATCTTTTTCATGGTACAGTTCAAATTGTGGAATGAGACAGCAGGTCTATGCCTCTCTCCATTTAGCCTGTTCTTTGAAATCACACCTTTTGTCCAAGACACTGATAATTCTCGCTGTCTCTCTCCCTAAGAGAGAAGTCATATGCTTTAAAAAAAAAAAAAATGCTATCCAGTCAAGGCAAAGATGGACTGTGACTTAAACCTGGGAGGAAATATGTTTTCTCCTTTTCCCCCCTTTTTTTTCAGAGGAATTCTGAAATATTAAACGAATGGATGTAGGGTGCTAAGAGAACAGTTATACTCTCTGTTCCCTAAACTGGTATCACCACCAGAGGAAGTTCTAAATATGAAATCGACTTGTTTGGCTAAAGCCTTACTTTGTTCTGTAAAATCCAAGCTTGAGGACTGTCAAGAATAGTGAGTCTGATCACTTGTCAAAAGCCCAGAGAAAAGACAGGACTACTGAAATCAGCTAGAAGAGAGAGAAAGGAAACTCTCAGAGGTCTGTCTGGTACAGAAATCAAAACTAAAAAAAAAAAAAGTTTAAATGTCTACGCTTTCTTTTGTATTTATATAATATTCTATTTCTAGACAGTTTGGAAAATTAATGTGCTAGCCTGCAGTGTCTGTATTAATGACTCTTAACTACATAGCAGTGAATCATCTTACATGCTCTATCACATAAATTCTTCACAAAACTCCATCTATACATTGCATATTCTTTTAGGCACAAATTCAGTAATATTTTTCCTCTTTTCTTTCATTTTTCTCATGCAGAAATATTCACTTTTCCTGGTAGATATTTATCAAACAGACTGTACCATGTTGCAGAGAAAGATTACTCTGCTACCATTTCTCTACATGTTCAACTGATAGCCCTGAAAGAGTAACTGTGAGTATAAAATGCTTAGAGACATCCTGTATCTACCAAAAAAAAAAATTAATTACCCATATGTGATGGTCTGCACCCATAGTCCCAGGTTAGGAAGGCTGAAGTGACAGGATTGTATGAGCCTAGGAGTTCAAGGCTGCGGAGAGCTGTGATTGCACCACTGCACTCCAACGTGAGCAATAGATCGAGACTCTGTGTCTAAAATATAATAATGATAATAATAATGTTCAGGAAAAGTGCTAAGACAAATATGGTAGTGGACATATCAACTAATATCATGATTCTTTCCTGTTGATGGACATTATTGTACTCTTTGAAGTATTTTGGCTGATTCCAGTGACACTCTAAGATTCTCTTTTTTTCCAAATCTTTATCAAGAAAAATAGATGTTAAATTATCAAACTAAAGTAAGGCAGATTCATTCAGATTCAACTTGTAATCAGATTTGCTATAACACTTGTTGTGAAAACATGAATTTGTTCCAATGCAATTGATGTATTAGGAAATAATTTAAGCAAACTGAAAATGTTATATTTGCTTATGCATGATTTTATACGGGACAAATATTAAGTGAAGGCAGAAAACTCCACTCAGTTGAACCTAGCCAAGGAAAAATACACAAAACACATACACACAGATCTCAAATACCTACACCTGCTTCAGTTCATCTTGTGTTATGAGCCATATCCGTCCACATCTGGTCTTACAACTTTCCGTCTTATTTCAGATAATACTTCTTCCACCACTTCACAATAACTCACAAGCTGCAGCTCTTCTAATGTCCATTTCTATGGGCAAACTTCAGATCTTCTTTAAGGAAAGTACCCTAATTATTGTAGCATTTATGTGTTTCTTAACAATTTTACATATGAACAATGATGCTACGACTTTTATTAGTTTCCTAGCTTTTGTTTTCTTGTATCACCTATGAAGTTTTTGGCTGTTGTGCCTCGATTCCATTTTTTCTGCAAGGCCTATGGTGTTTACTATGTTATTTTGTGTATCGTGGTCATTTAAGAAATGCCTGTGTCTTATGACAGCAGAACTAACTATATGTAGTCTCACTATGACTATCATTGGTGATATTGCTTACGGTGGTGTCTGCAAGATTTCTTCACTGTAAAATTACTAATTTTCCCTTTCCATACTCTAGTCATAAGAAGAGAGTTGCCATCCTGGCTAACACGGTGAAACCCCATCTCTACCAAAAATACAAAAAATTAGCCAGGCGTGGTGGCGGGTGCCTGTAGTCCCAGCTACTTGGGAGGCTGAGGCAGGAGAATGGCGTGAACCTGGGAGACGGAGCTTGCAGTGAGCCAAGATCACCCCACTGCACTCCAGCCAGGGCGACAGAGTGAGACTCCATCTCAAAAAAAAAAAAAAAAAAAAAAAAGAAGAAGAAGAGAGTCACCAGTCTAGCCCACCTTTAAAGGTAGGAAAATTACCATTCCCTATATAAAAAAAAAAAAAGACTATAAATTATCTGTCAGAATATATTAAAACCATCACAGGTACTAATATTTTGGGGCGTGTATTGGGCTGTTCCTTGCATTGCTAAAAACACCTTAGACTGGGTAATTTACAAGAGGTTTAATTGGCTCATAGTTCCACAGTTTGTACAGGAGGCATAGCACCAGCATCTGCTTCTGGGGAGGCCTTAGGAAGTTTTTGCTTAAGAAGGCAAAGCAGGAGTTTGCATGTCACATGGCAAATGCAGGAGCAAGACAGAGAGTGGGAGGGAGTGCCACACTTTACAACAACCAGATCTTGTGAGAACTCACTATCTAAGTGAAAATTCACTATCTAAACTCAGTAAGGACAGCACCAATCCATGAGGGATCCTCCCACATGACCCAAACTCCTCCCTCCAACATTAGGGATTACAGTGCAACATCAGATTTTGTGGGGACATAAACTCAAACTATATCAGGGAGATATTTTGAGGCTATGCAAATATCTCTTTTTTCCTTAAAGCTTTGCACACTCATTTTAGCATGCATCAATAGATCTAACATGCAGCAATTCTTACTGTAGTTCTAATGGTGATTTCTATTGCTCTCATTCCTTATACATTTATTAATTGGAATTATTCTGTACAGAAGATTTGTCACTTCTTTCCCAGTAGTTTATTCATTTAATCATTTATTTATAAAAGTAAGGACTCATGGATATATATTTACAATGTAACAGGAAAGACACATCGCCTCCGTGATTTTCTTCCCCCAAATCCAAAATCATGAGATAACATGAAAGAAACTCAAACTGAGGGACATTCAGTAAAATATCTGACCATTACTCCACAAGTGCCAAGATCATGAAAGGCAAGGAGAGGCCAAGAGACAACACAAATGTAAGACTAAACAGACATGAAAACAAAATGCAATGTGGTATCCTCAGTTGAATCCTGAGACAGAAAAGAACATAAGCATAACAACTAGGAAGATCCAAATAAAGTTTGTACTTTAATTAACAGCATTGTATCAATGTTAATTTCTTAGTTGTCATAAATGCATCATTATTATCTAAGATAGTAACATGAGGGAAACTGGGTAAATGGTATGTGAGAATTCTATGTACTATCTTTTCCACTTTTCTGTAAATGTAAAATTATTTTGAAGTAAAAGGATTTGAAGAAACATAGGAATGGGCCGGGTACGGTGGCTCACGCCTGTAATCTCAACACTTTGAGAGGCCATCGTGGGCAGATGACGAGGTCAGGAGATGGAGACCATCCTGGCAAACATGGTGAAACCCCGTTTCTACTAAAAATACAAAAATTAGCTGGGCGTGGTGGATCATGCCTGCAATACCAGCTACTCAGGAGGCTGAGGCAGGAGAATCGCTTGAACCAAGGAGTCGGAGGTTGCAGTGCGCTGAGATCACGCCACTGTACTCCAGCCTGGCGACAGAGTGAGACTCTGCCTCAAAAAAAAAGAAAAAGAAAAAGAAATATAGGAATTTAAAATGGGAATGACAATTTTCCCTTCACAGAGTTTCTTGAAAGGCAAATAAGTTAACATGTAAAGCTCTTAGAAAATTGCCTTTGCCATGGTAAGCACTATGTAATGATTTATTATTATTATTTTGTTGCATACCTAATACAGGTAAAGAGCTTTATATACATCATTTTCTTTATTCTTTGAAGTAATCCTTGAGGTTTTTCTTTTCTCCTATTCTAGAACTAGAAGCTTAGAGAACTGAAGACACTGAAGGTTCCGAAGGTTGATGGCTAGTAAGAGGAGAAGCTAGGTTTTAAATGTGATCCTCTCTGAATCTAAAGAAAGCCTTCTTTCTCCACACACATGCTGTCTTCCTGGAGAATGTGTGAGGCTGTTATGTATTATGGATCAGTTTGTAAAACTTTTCACACTGCTCTAAATAGTTTTGGGAGTCTGATGGAGAAGGAATTTTTAAGCAGTGAGTAAAATTCATATAGTATTGCTTTATGTGTAGGGGATAACGGCAGATTGAGTGATTGCATATATTTGTACTTCCATAACATTCTTAGATGTGATCTCCTTAGTTGTCTTTGTATTTAATGGTAAAATAAATGCAAAAGCATTTTATATAAGACACTCAACTAAACAGAACTTGGGAACCAGTTTTTTTGTGCGTTTGTTTTTGTTTTTGTTTGAGACAGAGTCTTGCTCTGTCACCCAGGACAGAGTGCAGTGGCGTGATCTTGGCTCACTGCAACCTCTGACTCCTGAGTTCAAGCAATTCTTGTGCCTCAGCCTCCCAAGTAGCTGGAATTACAGGCGTGTACCAACACACCTGGCTAATTTTTGTATTTTTAGTAGAGAAGGGGTTTTTCCATGTTGGTCTGACTGGTCTCGAACTCCTGAGCTCAAGTGTTCCATCTGCCTCAGCCTCCTAAAGTGCCGGGGTTACAGGTATGAGCCACTACATCTGACTGGGAACCAGTTCTTAACAAAAGCATAGCTAAATGACCTCTAGTAATGTCTCAGATCTACAGTGAATTCATTTGATCATCATTATCCTTATCCCCAGTGACCTTGTAAAGCATTAAGGAAAAACCAGGAGATTTTTATTACAGTAATCACTGCATTCTAGAATTCACACTTTAATGTTTCTGAAATCATGATGCTCGTTACAGTCAATATGCATATTTCAGAGTTTCCTTTTTCCCTAAGATTATCTGTTATTTTTCAAAATAACGGCAAGAATGAATATCAATGACACCACCAAGTTTGAGGAAAAGATAGTTTGTATTATCATAATTCTTCTTTCTATCATCATCCTTCATTTCTATCAAAGCTGAATATAAACGATAACTTCACCATCCTATCCTTCTCACATTTGGAAACTCCTAAAGTCCCCATAGCAATCTTCTTTTTCTCCTTCATCCACCAAGTGGTCAGGGTAAAAGCTTCGTCTGTAACTAAAATAGGTGATAGACTTTGATGTCACAGTTTCAGTGTCAGGAGAATGGCTCTCCATCCCAAGACCTAACTCTCCCACCTACAGGCTGCTACCTGGAGTTGCATATTTAGAGATTTGAAGTAGCCTGCTGTGGTTCAAGAGCACAAGCCTGAGTAGGGGGAACTGAGCTTTAAATGCCCGTTGCTCCTCTTACCAGCCATATAGCATCAAGCAAGTTATTTAACTACTTGGAATCTCAATATCCTCATCCACGAAATGAAGGTATTTATAAACATCTCTTATAGTTGTTACTAGGACTAAATAAGATAACAAATATGGAATGATTGGTGCAGTGCCTGATATATTGTGAGCACTATGCAATTGTTAATGCCATTTAATTTAGTTGGATGCCATTGAAATGAGCATGTGTATACATACAAAAACATATTTTAAATATGTTGGAAGTTAGCTTTGGAAACAAATTTTGTAACAAAGCTCAAAATTATTTGAACTCTACAACTAAAGTGGAACAAACCAAAAAAGTTCAAATTATGAATATTGATCCTTGGTGACTTTTAGTATACCTGAATCAATGTGTGTCTTTATTATTCAATTGCATGAATTATTCAGAATATATTGACAGAACAAACTTGAAATACAGATGTCCAATGAACAATTTCTTGAGGATTTCAAAAAAACTGCTTTAATTGGAGGAAAATCCTTTCTCTTAGAATTAAAATCCCAACACAGAGAGGACTACTGACAAGGAGGGAACTTTATTATTTGAAATAAACAATAATGGTATTTACTGTTGCTGTTGGATTTAATAGTAAAAATAGTATAGTTACATTTATTCAGAGCCAGGCAGTGTTCTAAGTTATTTGGAATAGTAATTCATTTAATTAATCATATTAACTCTAAGTGACAGATATTACCCCCATTTTAAAGTTGAAAAAAATGAGGAATAGACAGGTCAATAACTTGCCTAAGTTAGAAAGTAGGGTAGAAACAGTCAAAACCTGGCAGTCCAATTCCAGGGTCCACATCTCAACTATTAGGCTATAAGGAGAAATTGTTAGGTCCTAAATATGTGTAAGAAATGTCCCTTGATAGTTCTGTCCATGATATAGTATATTATATTGTAATATTAAAGCAGTAGAACTAAAAGATCATGTCTCAGCAACATGTGTTTTTGAGTGCAAAATTGGAAAAGATTAAGAGACTGAAATTTTCTCCTTAAGACCACAAGAAGAGAGATCAAGAAGGATTTAATGTCACTAACAGAGAATTAAATTTTATGATGGGGTGGGTAATATGTAAAAGAGATCTATTGACTCAGTGGTCACTATAGTCATAAATGAATGTCTGAATCCCCACTGATTCACTTTTCCTAGCGGCTGATAGAAATGCACAAACACATACACACACATCCTGGTTAGAGATGGCTAGTCTCTTCTCTTGGTCAATTTTGCAGATTCCTGAATTGCCATTAATTGTGGCTTAATCAGTGTTTGCCTTCTCTACTGATAGCTGACAAGTGGTGAAACCAAATTTTGAACCCATTTGTGTCTGTCTTCAAAGATATTTTTAGGAGCCATTATGTTTTGTGAGTTAATTGATTCCCAATCCTAGATCCTCTGAGTAACCGACCCTTTCTAGAAGCTTTAAGTAGACAAAGAAGCAGCTTATGCATTTTATTAAATAAGATAAGAAATGCAATAGATATCTTTAATAAGATTAATAAGGATGTTTTTTAATAAGATAAATAAAATGCAATAGAAGTCATGTATTTTATCTCTTTCCTCTGACTTTTAGTTCCTTTTCTGTAAATTGGAATAATAATATCTATTTCTCAAGTTTATTATCAGGATTAAATATGAAAATCTTTATAAAGCACTTAGTATCTGACATGTTGTAGACAGTATATTAAAATATGTAGTATTAGTACTGTTTTGTTCCCACTACCATTAGACAGTATTGACATGTATTTGTTTGAAACATGACTTCTTTTCAACTAGCTGGTCACTGCTTTATTTCATAAATAATAGTAACCTGGAACTACCAAATTAAACATTTCTTAAACTTAATCCCCAGGAATTACTCTTGACTTCTCAAAAGAAGCCTTATCTTGACTATTGTATTTACACTGATTTAAAAAAAAAAAAAAATAGAGCTCTAAACATCCACTGAGACTGTGGCAGAATGCATACTGTCTTGAACATCATTGGAGTTTGTTTGATAGTATTTGGAAGTCATGGTGTAGTTGTGGTACAAATATGAAAGGTGGGCAAACTATAATGTATCCTACAGGAGTGAATTAGAAATGGCGACATTAGGCCAGGCGCAGTGGTGGCTTATGCCTGTAATTTCAGCACTTTGGGAGGCCAAAGTGGGCAGATCACCTGAGGTCAGGAGTTCAAGACCAGCCTGGCCAACATGGTGAAACCCTGTCTCTACTAAAAATAATTAAAAAAAAAAATATTAGCCAGGTGTGGTGGCACACACCTATAAGCTACTCAAAAAATGAGGCACGAGAATTGCTTGAACCCAGGAGGCAGAGGTTGCAGTGAGACAACATTGCACTATTGCACTATATCCTGGGCAACAGAGTGAGACTCTGTGTTAAAAAATAAAAAAGAAAGAAAGAAAAGAAAAGAAAAGAAATGGCAATGTTGGTGTTTGCCCATGATTTTAAATA
The DNA here is from genome assembly GCF_037993035.2 of Macaca fascicularis. Taxonomy (NCBI): domain Eukaryota; kingdom Metazoa; phylum Chordata; class Mammalia; order Primates; family Cercopithecidae; genus Macaca; species Macaca fascicularis. The sequence goes on from NC_088390.1 coordinate 54,417,237, forward strand.
TACAGAGATAGAGAAATACGTGTGTAAGTTGCTTATTTATGTATTCTTTACCTCTATCCACTGACAGGGCCTGGAAAAAATGATAATTCAACAGCAGTGAGTACTCTTAATTCAAGATTGTGGTGTCTTCTCTAAATGGAACAAGAACACCTTGAACAATAGATGATTCCAGCACTGGCATAGAGTAAGTACATGATAAACACAGAATATTGTGTTGTACCAGAAACTCAGGGAAGTGTTTAAGAAGTAATGGGAACATGTCAAAAGGACATGAAGGTCAGATAGAAGGTTCTCCAGCTGGCCTAAGAGAGGATGATGTGAGAATGAATAATGATAGTAATGGATTATATCCAGTTTAATAAAATATGAAATTATAAGTCCATAAATAGTTAATAAGTTGAAAGTCTGATGAAGAACAAGATATTTACATAATTTCAAAGTGTTTCCCTTAAACTACTTAGTAATTATAAATTGGAAAAGAGTAAGTTTACATTGGAGCAGCCCAGAAGGTACTACCTTAACTAACTGATCTAATTTAACATTAACAGTAATAGGACAAACAAAACTTGAACACTACTTTAAAGGGTGCAATGAAAGGAACAAGCCTGCCAAAAATGTGTGAAGTAAATCTAACCATTTGAAACACTGGACAAACCCAAATTAAGGGATATTCTACAAAATAATCTACCTGTAATCTTCAAAAGTGTCGGGGTTACAATAATTAAGGAAAGAGTAAGAAAAACTGTTCCAGACTGGAGACTAAAGAGACATGACAATTGAATGCAGTGCCTCATTCTGAACAGGATTCCTCTACCATATAGAACATAGTGGAGATACTTGCCAAATGTGAATGAGGTCTGAGGGTTGGATATAATATAATAATACAATAATGTAATTTTCTGATTCTGATGGTTGGGTTGAGACCCTGTAGGAGAATGACCTTGTTTGCACAAAATGCCTCCCAAAGTATTTAAGAAAAATGGGACATCAAGTTGGCAGCCTATTCTATATTCATTCAGAGGGAATAAAATTGTTTGTACTGTACTTCCAGGTTTTCTGTATATTTATAATTATTACAATACTTAAAAAAACAAAAAGAGATTTTTTAAGTCAATAACATGCTTTTTCAAATAAATAAATTAAAGGAATGGCTGGCTGTGATTGTTAATTTCAGGTATCAACCTGATTAGGTCATGATACTCATATATTCAGTCAAACATTATCCTAGATATGTCTGTGAAGGCATGTTTTAGATAAGATTGGCATTAAGTCAGTAAAGTTTAAGTTAGGCAGATTACCCTATACTGTGGTTGGGCTTTGTCCAATCTGTTAAGGGCTTTAATAGAGAAAAGACTGACCTACCCAGATGAGGCGGGGAGAATTCTGCCAGTAGACTGCCATCAAACTCAAACTGCAACTCTCTCTCTCTCCCTCCTCCATTCTGTCTTTCTCTCTCTCTCTCTATACTCTCTGTACATATATATAAAATATATATACACATATGTAATATATATAGAGAGAATATATATGAAAATATATTATTCATATATATATAAATTACATATGTTATATATAAATTATGTGTATATGTGTGTGTATATCTGTATACACACTACCTTCACAAAGTGATCTAATTTATCACTAATAGTAATAGAACAAACAAATCAACATATTTTGTTGATTCTGTTTCCCTAATGAACCTCAGTAATACATCTGACTTATATACTGCAGTTCTTTTCTGAAATCATATTATTACACGAGAATTCACACTTCATATTGAATGAACTTTAAAATATGCAAGACAAGATAGAAAGTTGAAATTTTAATATGAATTAGCTCATTGATTAAATATTGACTCCAGTTTTTGTAAAATGTTCTAAGATCCAAACCACACTCATTGATGTTTTTAAGATCCAGTTTTTAGGATGCCAGTTTGTCTCCTCTGCTCTGTGGCTATCATACTGAAAGCTTTCCAAGCCTTGGGTGCACCATAGCTGGAGAGTTGGGGAAAAAAGCCTTTGGCCAGGGTTCAGGCATGACACAACTGCTTCACTCTGAGCAGTTCTGTTTTGTATGTGTTCCGTATTCGTTTTCTACATAAGATTTCCTTTGACAGAAGAGGTTCAATGCTGAATTTTTAAGAGGTTAGAAAATTACAGCTCTAAAGAACCAGAATTAAACTATTTTAAAATGGCAAAACATCATCACAGAGATGCTCTAAATCATTCTCTCGCTCAGCATCCACCCTCGCAAGTACCACTTTTCATTCTGTGACCATGAAACGTGAGAGTCCCACAGCAGGGCCATCTCCTATCACATAAAGAGAACTTTGTCAAAGCTTTCAGAACCTCTTCTCCTGGGAAGGCTAGAGTCTTGTTGTTTGTATGTGCTGAGATCAAATGAAAATCCAAAATCGTGAATAGTGACTGGGAATCTCAATTGTGCAATGGTGTCTAGGTGATCTCTCTTTTTCTCTTGATTCCTTCTCCATAATTCCAGTCATGTACCTCACCAGTTACTACTTAGATCCTTTCCATATTCTTAACTTGTTGGAGGGGCAGTAAACACGATTTTAAACTATCAGGGTCTAAGAAGTCTTCTCAGTTATAGAGGAGGCTTTGGGACATGGATCTAGGGAACGTGAGTACAGCAGTATGGCGGTCTCAGGGTCCTAAAGGAGGTCAGTACTGAGACATTACATCAAGAGGACAGTCCAAAGATCAAGGCAGCCTCACAAATTTGGGAGTCAAGTATCCTGATTAGTGTGTCTTATGAGTGATTTGCCACTTGTGTCAGGATACTGGAAAACATGCTAAGAACATGGAATGCAGAATATAGCAGTCAGATGGGAGTTAAGGTGGGCATTAGAATGCCAATCAAGTATTTGGAGGTTTTGTTGGGAACCGCGACTCTGGAAAACTGGAAATCAACTCTAGAAAATATGACAGTCTATGGACATGGAGAGGTAAAGATCCAGTCTACAGGACTAACCTGACCCAGGAGGTGGGGAACGTGACTGGGTGGGAGCCATGTGTGTATTCATGACTTATTCAACTATGCGGTCTGGGCAGGTTGTCAGTAATAGATTCTGGTAAATCATGAGGGAATGGAAAAGCATATGGAATTCAACAGGTAATGATTTTGCCATCAAATCTCTAGAAAGATCAAGGAGTTGAAAATGTGACTCTATTCAAGTCCTTACCAAACAGCTCAGTCTGAGCCATCAAGGCTGACAATCTTAATGGACCTTCCAACTCAGTGGAGAAAAAGGGTAGAAAACAAAACAGGAGCTAAGTGAGTAGCCTCTGACAACTACTTTTTTCTATAGCATTAGATGTGCAACTAGCTATTAATACTTTTTAGAGCAAGTCTCATTTCTCCAGAGGGATGGGAAACTCTTCAGCAGGGATAAACCATTGTCTTTTTCACTATTAGTGCCTATCACTGCAACCCACAACTAGGAGCCTTCCACTTAATCTTTACTCCCTCCCAAGCAGCAGCATGATCCTGTTATTGTTCTAGTTAAAGATATTTAATGGCTCTCAATCAGTGCACATCTCAGCTTCTCATCCTGGCCTCAGCTCTCCCCTCCCCTTGCATCCTACACTTGAGCCATGCAAACTACTTATAGTTTCCCACGTTCAACAGGCCAGCAATAATTTTTACTTCACAAACTCAGATACACAAGAAATATCCTTCTTCTTTGCACTCTTTACATTAAAATAAATCTAACTTTGCACCCATGTTGCCAGCTTGAAGGCAAATTCACTCAGTCATTGTGGGTTCTCGTTCCACCCAACTCCTCCTCCTACAGTTCTTTAAAATGTTATGTTAAGCAGAGCATTCAGAGAGACTCCTCTGATGTCCTCCATACTGGTCACTGCTAGTCTCTGTTGATGTGCCCATTGTCCAAGCCAAGGAGTTTGCAGACCTCCAACTTCCCTGTAGGTTGATTGATTGCTTGATTTATTAGAATTAGAAAAAATTGTTGTGGGGGGTGGGGTACAAAAAATAAATAAGACATACATGAATTCTTCAATAAGTTATGCTTCTTTACTCTCAGTATTCTATTAGGGCAATACTCTCCTTTCTTTCTGGTAATTTTTTTCTCTCCTTCAGAGACCAGCTCAAATATCTCCTTTTCAGTGAAACCATCCTCGTTTTTTCTCCCTACCTGAATGCATAGCTCCCTCTTCTGGTCCCTCAGCACTTGATACCAACCTTTACTGTAGCACTTACCCAGCTGTCCTGTGTTTTTATTGATCACATCTCTATTTTGCCCTACACACTGTTCATTTCCCAAAGGTAGAAATTATGTATTGTTTTTATATCCTAGGTCTCTACTAGAATCCATGGAAAGTGATGAATGTCCAGTAATGAATAAATGGAGTTAAAATAAATTTCTCTATACTTACTGATTTTATTTATTTATTTATTTATTTATTTTTTGAGATGGAGTCTCGCTCTGTTGCCCAGGCTGGAGTGCAGTGGCACGATCTCTGCTCACTGCAACCTCTGCCTCCTGGGTTCAAGCGATTCTCCTGCCTCAGCCTCCTGAGTAGCTGAGACTACAGGCATGCACCACCACACCCAGCTAATTTTTGTATTTTTAGTAGAGATGGGATTTCACCATGTTAGTCAGGATGGTCTCAATCTCCTGACTTCGTGATCCACCTGCCTCAGCCTCCCACAGTGCTGGGATTACGGTGTGAGCCACCACACCCGGCCTGATTTTATTTCATTTGATCATAAGTGTGTGTGTGTGTGTGTGTGTGTGTGTGTGTGTGTGTGTGTGTGTGTATGTGTGTGTGTGTCTGTGTGTCTGTGTGTTTGGGGCAACCACATACAATATACAATCTAAAGAAATAGTTTTGATTTGTTTTATTTCCAATCTAGGTTAGAGTAGAACCACTATGTAAGAGATAGCCATGAAATACCCTGAAGGACCAGCTCCAACCCAGAGGCAAGCAGCTTCTTCCAAAAGGGCAGAGCAACTTTCATATAGAAGACACAATTCCTTTCTCATGAAGAACATTTTAATTAATGCTTCCTACCAGGCAACCATCTTCAGTCGGATTGCTCAAAAGGAGACCCTGAGATAAGGATTTGTATGCAAGCAATTTATTAAATAAGTTTGAGGAAAAACTAGTAAGTGAGTAAGGAAAGCAAAAAAGCAAAAGGAAGCAAGAGTGCAATTTCAGGCAAAGCTTCCAGAGCTAAAACTCCACCTGATCTAACAGAGAGACCCTGGAAGTACAGAAGTATAAATTATACCTCAGCACTATCGCAACCTAAGCAAAGAGCTGGGCTTTTAAACCTCCTCACCCATAGATATTTAGCTAAGGATCATCCCTACAAATGAGTGGGGTGAGGTATAAATACCCAGGCACTGCCCACTTTTTATACTTGAGGGGCAAAGTGGTTCCAGTAGCCTGAGGGTGGCCTCCGAGGTGGAGCCACTGCTATAGGTCATTGAAGGCAGAAGCCACTGAAGCCAAGAGAGGCGCCTGAAACAGTAGGAAAGATCTGTTTGGGGATAAACATTGAGTGTTCAATCAAGGAGTCCCACTGCCTTTGAGCCACAGTGCTGGACCTCTTTACACAGGCTCTGAGAGAGAGTTTACAGAGCCATTTATCCCATATCAGCAATCATCCTCTGCCCACAACAGATTTGTTCAGTGTCATACAAACATAATCATCAAATATCTTAAAGTGGTTATTATTCTTAGACATCAGGTTTTGTATAAAGTCAGGATACATGGCACATTGCTTAAGACATATTTGATAGTGGAGAGACAGAGATAAAAATCCAAGAGAAAAAAAAAATCCTCAACATTGTGTTTCTATTTTGCTCATACTTTAAATGAGGAATAATAACATCGTTTTGAACTATCATAAGGATTAAAGATATGTAATAATGACCTAGGAAAAATATTTGGTAAAACATATGTACTTATTACATGATGGCACACTGATGGTCTGGTTTTGTTTGGTTTGGTTTGGTTTGGTTTCTGCTTCATTTGCTACAGAAGCGGCATTTAGTGCAGTGATTGTCAGTCTTTTATTAAACAAATGAGTAAATGAACAAATGAATTAAATGATTAACACCACAGACATTCGCCTATCTTCCAAATACTTAATAAGCACAGATCAATGTACTAGAGAGGATTCAGAATTACATTAAACAGCCCACACTTTGAGGGGCTTATAGTCTAATAAGATGAAATGTTTGGTATTTAGTACAATCACATGATCAAGGAAGAAGTGTCAAATGTGTTAAGAAATTATTATAGAACCAATGAAAGACATGAGAAGACCAGGATAGAGGCTGGAGATGAGAGATGGCTCAATGGAAAATAAAGGACATTTTAACTGGACATGAGGAAGAAGTTGCATAGCCTTCAATATTCAACAATATTTGAGCTGTTGTTCTGTGACAGCAGTACAAAAATAGACATAACTCCTGTTCTTATGGAGCTTTCATCTCAAACAGAGGGCTAGTGACAAAGACGGGATGAACAGATAAGCTAATAACAAATACATACTAATCAAGTGGCGATAACTGCTATGGAGAAAAATAAAACAGAGAAAGGAATGGAAGAGAAGGCAGCATTTCTGATACACGAACAGGCCAAGGAGAGAGCAAGTCTTGAGGATATCTAGGAGAAAAGCATTTAAACAAGAGGGAGCAATAACACTGAAGACCTGGGAAGAGGAGCAGGTTGTTAGATTTGAGGATTAACAAAGAGGCTAGGGTGGCTGGAATTGAATGGTAGAAGATGTGGTCAGAAGGATGTTGGGGAGATCATGAGGTTGAAGAAATGGAGAAAATGCATTTTTGGTAAAAAAAAAAAAAAAGTCACAAAGCACCAAAGCACCGCCGCCTGCATTAAATCTAGGACATGAGCAGGAATATCAAGCCAATCTGTCATGTTATACTGCCACCAGCAAGGGCAGTAGGCCCACTTCACGCCATTTAAAATCTCTTGTAGGAGTAAGGGGTTGTATAGGAGAGTCTGACTTCTCTTCACTAACTTCACTCACTGACAGGCTGTTCTTTCCTAAATCTTTCCTGTCATCTGCATCTTCATGAAGACTAGCATATCTGGGCTTGTGACCCAAGTAGGTGGGTATCTTAGATAAGATGGTGACATTTCATTGGCAGTACTGCCTTTATCTTCACCACTTAATGCTGTGTAAGATCTGCATTTTCAGAGAAAAAGAGTTGGTAGGGAACATATTGGCCCATGTTATTTTTGGTGGTTCCATTATTCATCATCCCTTAGCTTGCTTCTGCTGACGTGTGTGGCAGCTAAATGGTAGTTTTGAGGGGGTCTTTGTGATGCTTAGGAATGACTTAAAAGCAATGAGGGGACTATGAACTCGGCTATTAGGCTAGACTTATTGCCAGCATATGGTATCCAAAGGTACCCAAGTCCCTTTATGGTAGCTGGAAGAATTTTGTGTCAGGACACACTGGATTTTATTGGCACAAATGAATTATGCTAACTGTTTCTGAGTTATGGAGATGGACTGGCTGGCCCCACAATTACTTCCTATATATCTCACTTTGGGAGATGTGAATACTTGTACCCAATAATCACTTTCAAGGGAATATGTTCTCCTGTTCATGAAAAGGACCATCTGATAGGATGATAAAGACCTTATAATCTCCCCTGTCATGCCCAACTTGATTTCTCAGGTCTAACTTTGTTTTCAAATCAGAGAGCAAGACATCAAATAAGAAAGTTAGAGTAAGAAAAAGGCTCTAGATACCTAGCCCTAGAAATCAGTAAAAGGAAAACAGCCATTAGCACTAACATGTTACATTAGTATAGGGCTTTGTCATTTACAATGTGTGTGTGTGTGTGTGTGTGTGTGTGTGTGTGTGTGTCTGTGTGTCTGTGTCTTTAACATTAGCTTTATTCCTCTGATTATCACAGTCACTCATCGGGATACATGTTGGCCAGAAAGCACTACCATTTTAAAGATAAAAAGCAAACAAATATATAAACCATCAAACGAAAAGAAAATCTGAGGTCTAGTGGTTCCATGAGTATTTCACCAAAGGTGAAAACTGGCAAAACCAAGTTCTGTCACTTTAATACTGACCATGAAATGTGCTAGAGAGATTGTCTAGTAATGGCCTGCTCTGCTTGTCTGTAAACATATTGAGACACAGAGATGCACCATCTAGTTCCCCTCAGGGAAAAATTTGTTTGACTGCTGTGGGGGGTCCAATCAACAGACAGCTTCCTCCTGTGAGCACCTCAATGCTCGGCCTTACCTGCAGAAAGCCATCCTGCCAAGATGATATTCTTGCTGGGTCAACCCAGCATATCATGACTGAGTGAAGCAAAAGCATAAATGTCAACTCTAGAACTCCCCATTAGGTTTGTTTTTGTCAAGCCTGCATTACAATTTGACTTTTCCCTCTACCAAACCCCACCTTTTCTTTCACAGGTGTTAATCCATAATAATAAGCATTTGCACCCAAAATTCTAGTGGCTGTTTCCTTTGAACCCAACCTATAGTGGTCATTACGATGAGTAACCCCCTAAAATGGTGGTAAGATGGGATTTTGGAGGCAAATTGCTCACACCTGGCAGATAATGAGCCCCCGACCCTCCCCATTGCTGGTAGCAGGTAAAGCACAGACAACCTCCAGCGCAAAGTGATGGTCCAATTTTTAAGATTTTCACCAGCGCTAAATTGAAATGGTGCCTTGGTGGAAGAATATAATTAGCTGTCATTTAAAAGACATTAAGAAATTAGGAGCTCTAAAAATAACAGTATTGAATACTATTGTGAAACTATTGCGAAGCATGATTGATGTGCTCCAGAAATATAATGAACTGATTATGGCCAATAACAAGCAATTGAAAGTCAGGGGCAAATGCCAGTGGGTCTCTTTGTTTTCATGCAATTAAGCTCTAATCTTCAGTGGGAGTATTGATAAATCTAAGTTAAGACTTGATAAAGCCAGTGTCTGAATTTCAAAGAAAGTTAAACACAATTAAATCAGATCTGTTAAGCCAAGGTCAGGACCTAGATCAGAAAAACCTAAATGAAAATATCTGGGTGGAGGCCTCCAAAAATTGTAACTGCCCAGACTCTTCTGAGCCTTCTGTGTTTGCAGAAGTGCTTCAGCTTTCCCCAATAAGAGTGGGCACTACATCCCTCCAAGTGGGAAGAAAATGCCAGGCATCTCTCTCACAAGAGAACAGATGCATTCCTCAGGACTTTTCCTCTACCTGTAGGCCTGTACCTAAAGGTTAAATCATAGCATAACCAAACTGGAAACATGCTGGGTCTAATATGGCAAGAAACAGACTATATGCCTAAGGAGCTGCACAACCTGGCTTGCAAGTGCTTATGGAACAAGATCCTCAGGATACTTAAACAAAGGTGCTAAGAACATGCAATTTGATAAGAGAGACTTCATTGATTTTGAAGCATTCTCCTGATATAAAGAATCTGACAGTGGGCAAGGATCCCAAGAAATAGTGCAACATGCAGAAACATTTTAAAAATTCTTGGACACAGGATATGTGTGGACATAGAGACTCTGAGACCTAAAACATCATCATGGCCACAAAATTAAAGTGAAGACAGATAGGACTCAGGTAATAAATGGAGTCCTAGACAATATCAAGGTTATAGTGGTCATTTCACCAGTTCATGTATGTAAAACTGAAATTAGTATCATTGAAAATTAGCATACTCCCCACAGTGGAATCATGGTCTATGGGAAAAAAACTATCATGTGGAGGTCTAGTGGAAACCTTGAAACATGCCCATCCCAAGGCAAAATAGTGAACTCAAAGCAATATAGCATCCGGGCAAGCAGAGAATGGCAAAGATTGGTGCCACCATTAAAGATCTGAACGAGGCAGAGGCAGAGGTAGTTGTCCCCATCATGTCTCCATTTGATTCTCTAGTGTGGACGCTGCAGAAACCAGATGCAATCTCAATGATGATTACAGACTGCTGCAAGCGCAATCGAATAGTATCTCCAATAACCATGACAATGCCAGCTGTGGTATCTTTATTACAGAAAACAGAGTTTTCTTGTTTGTTGGTTGCTGGACACATGAGCTCAAAATATCCAGGTAGTAGGTATAGGTTATAATTAAATGGGACTCTTTTTAACAAGCATGTTCACATATCCTATGAAAGAGGCAGAGAAGATTTTATTATTTCACCCATTTGTAAACTAAGACAAGATGTTAAAATTAAGTCTTCTAATTACACATTCAAACTTTTCCCCTCAGTTCCTGAAGCACACAAATTAAACACAATAGGTAGTATACCTGCCTACAAAGACACACAAACACAAAAAAGACCAATAAATATTCTTAATATCATGCTAAATACCCACATTTTTATGCAAATCATAGCAGTATTTTAGATGAAATTTTATTTTTTGACAATATTTAATAATTTTGCTTAAAATAATATGGTTAGACTAATATTTGGTAATGAGATGCATTTTGAAGTTTTTCATTTTGAAGATTTTGAAGTTTTTCATTTAATTAGTCCTTCAGGCTATAGTAATAAGTTATTTACTTGCAAGTAAATCATTTCTGCCATCAATTAATGGAGAATAAATAAATACAATTCTTTTTTCTGTATTTACACTTTATATTTTTCCATTAAACATGAAAGTATCAGTTGCTTAGATTTTTTATGCTAAAAAATGTTAACATTAGATTCTACAGTTTATACTACTTTGAATTTAAAATTTCTCCTATTAAAGAGGTAGAGAGAATATAGTCTAAAAATAGACCCAAGACAAAAGGGGCATTTAGTATACCCCATCTTTTATTAACAATGACATTTCAAATTACTGGAGGAAAAGATAGATTATTTGGCATATGGTGTCAAGGCAAATACCCACTTAGAAAAACATAAAGCTGGATAATGCTCCTTAGAGAATAACAAGATAAACCAAAAATTTAAATGTGAAATGTGTCTATTTTTATAATCGAAAGTTTTACTTTACGTGTTTAGAAAATATTAACTTCATTCTGTGACAAATATTGTCCTAAGTGCTGATACTGACATAATGAACAAAAGAAATTTGAGTTTACCAATTTAACATCTAGTAGGAAAGGGAGCAATTAAAAATAACTACACAGGTATTTGGGCAATGATAGATAAACCAGTGAGTGAGAATACCAACTGCAGAAAAAAGACACAAGAAAATAAATAGCAAACATTGTATCAGAACTAAATGAAATAGAAACCAAAATAAAAATAAAAATAATCAACAAAACAAGAAGTTGGTTGTTTGAAAAGATAAACAAAGTTGAAAAACACTAGCTAAAATAACAAGACCCAAGTTAACAAAATCAAAAATAAAAATGGAGACATTGTAACTTACACCACAGAAATACAAAATATCATCAGAGACTCTCATGAATAACTACACACTAACAAACGAGAAACCTAGAGGAGGCCAGGTGCGGTGGCTCAAGCCTGTAATCCCAGCACTTTGGGAGGCCGAGACGGGTGGATCACGAGGTCAGGAGATCGAGACCATCCTGGTTAACATGGTGAAACCCCGTCTCTACTAAAAAATACAAAAAACTAGCCAGGTGAGGTGGCGGGCACCTGTAGTCCCAGCTACTGGGGAGGCTGAGGCAGGAGAATGGCTTGAACCCGGGAGGCAGAGCTTGCTGTGAGCTGAGTCCGGCCACTGCACTCCAGCCTGGGCGACAGAGCGAGACTCCGTCTCAAAAAAAAAAAAAAAAAAAAAAAGAGAAACCTAGAGGAAACAGATAAGTTCCTGGAGACATGCAGCCTCTCATGATTGAAGCAGGAAGAAATGGAAAACCTGAACAGAACAATAATGAGTAGCAAGACTGAATCAGTAATAAAAAATCTCACAACACACACACACGCACACAAACACACACACACAAAAGCCCATGACCAGATGGATTCACAGCTAAATTCTACAAAACATACAAAAAAGAATTGGCACCAATCCTCCTTAAACACTTTCAGAAAATGGAGGAGATAATCCTTCCTAACTTTTCTTTAAAGCCAGTATCAGCCTAACACCAAATTATCACCCTAATACCAGGCAAGGACAAAACAAGAAAAGAAAACTACAGACAAATATCCCTGATGAACAGATATACAAAAATCCTCAAAAAAATTAGCAAACCAAATCCAACGTACATAAAAAGATAATATAACAAAATTAAGTGGGTTTTATCCCAAGGATGCAAGGATGGTTCAACCTATATAAATCAATAAATGTGATTCACCATTTAAACAGAATTAAAAATAAAAACCATATGATCATCTCAACAGAGGCAGAAACCACATGATGATCTCAATAGATACAGAAAAAGTATTTGATAAAATTCAGCATCCTTTCATGAAACCCTCAACAAAGTATGTATAGAAGCAACATACCTCAAAACAATAAAAGTCATATACGATAAACCCCCAGCCAATATCATACTGAACAGGGGAAACCTGAAAGCATTCCCTCCAAGATCTGGAACAACAGAAAGATGTCTACTCTCCCCACTCATTCAACATAGTCCTGGAAGTCCTAGTAACAGCAATCAGGCAAGAGAAAAAAAAAAATGTTATCCAAACTGGAAGACAAGTCAAATCGTCCCTCATTGCTGATTATATGATCTAATACCTAGAACACCCTAAAGAATTATCCAAAAATCTCCTGGATTTGATAAATAAATTCAGTAAAGTTTCAGGATACAATATTAATGTACAAAAGTTAGTAGCATTGTTATACACCAATAACCATCAAGCTGAGAACTAAATCAAGAAGTCAATCCCATTTACGATAGCTACAAAAAATACCTAGGAATAAACTTAACCAAAGAGGTGAACAATCTCTACATGAAAAAACAAACAAACAAACAAACAAACAAAACCACTGGTGAAAGAAATTATAGGAAACACAAACAAATGGAAAAACAACCTATGCTCGTGGATTGGAATAATTAATGTTATTAAAATGACCATACCTCCCAAAGGAATCTACAGATTCAGTGCAATTTCCATCAAAATGCCTATGACCTTTTTTCACAGAATTAGAAATTACAATGCAAATATTCATATGGAACCAATAAAAGAGCCTAAATAGCTAAAGCAATCCTATGAAAAAGAGTAAATCTGAAGGCATCGCATTACCTGAATTCTAATTATACTTCAAAGCTACAGTAACCAAAATATCGTGGTACTGGTATAAAAATAGACACACAGATGCATGGAACAGAATAGAGAACCCAGAAATAAAGGCACATATTTATTGACTACATGGATCTGATCTTTGATAAAGTCGACAAAAACATACACTGAGGAAAGACCTATTCCATAAACGGTGCCAGGAAAATTGGATTGTCATATGCAGAAAAATGAAACTGAATTCCTATCTCTCACCTTACACAAAAGTAACTCAAGATAGATTAAAGATTTAAATGTAAAACCTGAAATTATAAAAACATTAGAAGAAAACCTATACAAACTGGTATGATTAGGCTTTGTAACCACACCCAAATCTCATCTTAGATTGAAATCCCCATAATCCCATAATCCCTACATGTGTCAAGGGAGAGACCGGGTAGAGGTAATTGAATCATGGGGGTGGTTTCCCCCATGATGTTCTCATGATAGTGAGTGAGTTCTCAGGATATGTGATGGTTTTATAAGGGATTTTTCTTCCTTTGCTCAGCACTTCTTCCTACCACCCTGTGAAGAAGGTGCCTTGCTTCCCTTTCACCTTCTGCCATAATTGTAAATTTCCTGAGGCCTCCTCACCCATGCTGAACTGTGAATCAATTAAACCTCTTCCCTTTATAAATTACTCAATGTCAGGCAGTTCTTTGTAGCAGTATGCAAACAGAATAATACACAAAGTATTATAGATATTGACCTAGGCAAATGATTCATGACTAAGACTTCAAAAGCAAATGTAATAAAAAATAGACAAATGGGACTTAATTAAACTAAAAAGATTGTGCACAGCAAAAGAAATAATCAACAGAGTGAATAGACAAAGTACAGAATGAGAGAAAATATTTGCAAACTATGCATCCTTCAAAGGACTAATATCCAGAACCTGCAAGAAACTCAAGCAACTCAACAACAACAACAATAAAGAAACAACCCTATTTAAAAGTAGCCAAAGGGCAGAAACAGATATTTCTTAAAACAATACATACAAATGGCCAACAAGCATATAAAAAATGCTCAACGTCACTAATTCAGAGAAATGAAAATTAAAATGGCAATGTGCTATCACCATTTTAATTACACCAGTTAGAGTGTCTATTTTAAAAAGTTAAAAAATAAGAGTTGTTGGTGAAGATATGGAGAAAAGGGAATGCTCTTAGGCTGTGGATGGGAATTTAAATTGGTACAACATCTATGACAAACAGAATGGAGGTTTCTCAAAGAACTAAACATGGAATTAACATTCAACCCAGCAATCTCACTACTGGGTATCTACACAAAGGAAAAGAAATAATTAAGAAATCATTATATCAAAAAGATAGTTGCATTTGTGTGTTTATCACAGCACTATTCACAATAGCAAAACTATGGAATCTTACTCCATTAACGGATGACTGGATACATGTCACAAAACGTGAATGAATAGATATACCAGGGTATGTATACCTAACATATACTTAAAAAACACTTCTAGATATTGACTTAGGCAAAGAATTAGAAGAAAACCTAAAAAAGCTCTTTTAGATACTGACTTTTTTTTTTTTAACAATGGTGTGTATATACCTACAAAATGTCATTATCTAGAAGAGTTCTTTTAGGTATGTATGTATACACATACATCATATATTATTTATATTTATATATTATGAAAATGTATATTATGACATATATGCATATATTATATATCATATGCATCATATATAATATGTATTATTATATATAATTATATATAAATATATTATTGTATATACACATCTATATCTTATATGGGTATATAATATATAACATACACATAAATATATACATATTTATATATTACATATACATTATATACATTGTTTAGTATATATTGTATATACATTATAATTATATATACACATATATACACATATAAAACCTACACATGTAATATTTATGTGCATATATAATGTATATTTAACGTATACACATAAATATATATCTTTATGTCTATATATTTTATATATATTTTATGTACTTGCTTAGTATATAAAATACATATTATAGGTATATATGTATTTTATGTTATGTAATATTCCATGGTATATGTATTTTTTAGACATATATATCATATGATATGATATAGAGCACATCTTCTTACCATCCTGTGAAGAGGCTGCCCTGCTTCCCTTTCACCTTCTGACATAATTGTAAGTTTCCTGAGGCCTCCCCACCCATGCTGAACTGTGAATCAATTGAACCTCATATATCATATGATATTGTATATCATATCATATGATATATATGTCTAAAATATATATACACCATGGAATACTATTCATCCGTAGAAAAAAATAAAATCATGTATTTTGCAGCAACATAGATGGAACTGGAGGCCATTATCTTAAGTGAAACTATTCAGAAACAGTCAAATACCACTGGTTTTCACTTATAACTGGGAGTTAAATAATGTGTACACATGGAGATAGACAGTGGAATAATAGACATTGGAGACTTGGAAGGGTAAGAGAGTGTGGGGTGGTGAGGAATGAGAAATTACTTAATGGGTACAATGTACACTATTCAGGTGTTGGTTACATTAAAAGCTCAGACTTCACCGCTACACAATATAGCCATGCAACAAAACTGCACTTATAGCCACTAAATTTTTACAAATAAAATAAATTAATTAATAAAACAATAATTAAAATTAGCAACTTTGGCTGGGCAAAAGACACAGTTCAGAGAATGAGAAGACAAGCCACAGAATAAAAGAAAATATTTGTAAATCCTATTTCTTACAAATAACTTGTATTCTAAATAAAGGACTCTCAAAACTGAAATATAAAAAATAAAAAAGCCCAAGTTTAAAAACAGGCAAATTTTCTCAATAGAAACTTTACCCAAATATATATACAGGTAGCAAACAATATATGAAAAGATTCTCAAATAATATAGGACAAAATGCTCAATATTGTTAGTCATTAGAGAAAATTAAGGTAAAACACCAATGACATACCACTGACACCACTTACAATGACTAAAAGAGAAAATAGCAATACCTAGGCAAGGGTACTGGAACTCTCATGCGTTACTGGTAGAAATGTAAATTGGTACAGCCTTCTGAAAAAAACATTTGGCAGTTTCTTATAAAGTTAAATACACTCACTAGGTGATCCAGCTAATAAACATGTGAGTATTTGTCCAAAAGAAATGAAAACTTATATTCACACAAAACGTGCACACAAAGGTTTATATTATAGCAGCTCTATTACCAATAGCAAAGCTTGGAAACAATATCCATGTCCTTCCACTGGTAAATGCATGACCAAATTATGATACAAAGGAGTAGTACTTATTCACTGAAAAATCAAATTTTGTTGATTTATAAAACAACATGAGTGAATCTCAAATGCATTTTGATAAGTAAAAGAAGCTAAACCAAAAATGCTACATATTGTATGATTCCATTTATATGTCAAATCAGTAAGAAAAAGATAAACATAACATTTATTTTATTTTTTTTTTTCCTTAGAAAGAAACGTTTACTGGGGACTTAGGAATAGAAGCCATGTCTGTGTCCTGGGCAGCAGCAAGACAAGATGGTGGATCTTCACACCATCACCCCCCCAGACCAGAGATATAGACTGTATGGGAGGGACACAGGTGCTTCAGAGGGAATGGGTATGAATTTGCTCTAAGGGCACGATTTATGTTAAGTATGTGCTCTTACACAAGGAATAATAGATAATCTGGAAATCTTAGAGGTATTCCCAGAGCTGGGGTTCATCCAAAGCCAATCTGTTGGATTAGCATCCAAGATGGAGTCCCTTTGGCTTCCACACTCCACCTCCACCCACACTCCAATTTGGTTCTTTCAATCTCACATGCCCTCCTCTTCTGTGATGGTCCCTGAGCCTTTAAGAGGGGTGCCTGATATGGTAGAGGTTAAGCAGCAGTGCACTGGCAATGGAAAACCTATCAGGCCAGTGAAGTTCCAAATGCAGTAGATTTACAGGCTGTTGAATCATCTCTAGTCTTCAAAATATCATGACTTTGGTTTTCACAGAAGTAAGACAATGAGAGTCACATAACATGAACAATTTGAATAGCAGAAAAATAATATACACAACGATTACAATCAAAAGAAAATTTGTATGCCAGAACAACAACAAAGAACCTATTCCATTAAGGAACCAACTGAAATTATCATGAAGAAAATTAAAACCTGGTTCTTTTTTAAAGACTACCTGTAGCCAAGAAATAACTCAGGGTTGGCCCAAATTGTGGGCAAATAATAAAAACTCAAAACAATGGGCAGAGCTAGATTCTAAATTTTTCTCCCTTCAGGTTCCCCATTTCTACCAAGAATAGATCACAGTAGGACCAATTTATTTGCAAATTAAATTTTAGTCTCATTATAATTTGCCTGATTTTTGCATCAAGTATAGCAAGAATAGTAGTCAGCCATATAGGCTCCTTTTAAGGGGGCTTTATTAGAACTTTTAGAAGGAATTCGAGATTTGACTTTTTAAATGTCTTGAGGCCAGAAGCCAAGCCAAGTATCCACCATTAGACTGTACTTATAACACCCGTACAAATTCCTCTCTTCTCAACGTCCCCAAATATCTTGAAGCTCCAGGGCCTGTTAGAAAGTGATAATCTTTACTTACCACACATGTCAGGAATCTTGAAGGGAACCATTGAGACGATGTACAAGGCCAGTCTTTCCAAGGGGCTTTTTATCAGCTCTGTAAAGTCAACCTCAAGTTCTCCACACAATCTGGCCATATCTGAAAATGTGTCATTTCAGTCAAAGCCTTGGTAAAAAAACCAATGTCTCCAATTGCACCCTGTAACAAAGGAAAACATATTCTGACTGAGCTTGTGCGAATAACTATATTGATATAAAATAAGAAGACTCACAAATAGTTTCCAAATTTTGGAACTTAGGTAAAGAGAAAGGTAAATTTTGCTCACAAAAATATACTTAACTTAATTTTTGTAAGATATAAATAGCTCAAAATAAAAAGTTTTTTCTTGACTCATCTTCAATCAGAATAGCAGTCTTCCAGACAGAATGTAGTTTGTTCACCTTGGAACTGCCATTTACAAGCCACTCAACTCTTTGTCAGTCAGGTGAGAGCTATTTATTGGGCACTACAGAATCCGACAGCTCTTCACAGTTCCAGAATCAGTCTTAGGGAAAAAAGAGGCTTCCTGCCCATAAGTATCACCTCTTTGCATTCCCCAGGTAGCCAAATCCATTATAAACTATTTCCATTTTATCGTGGAACTCTTTTGGGCACCCCATTCCATTAGGGTAGCTTCAGTTAACATCACATAGCAAGGCAGTAAATACCTCTGAAGTAGAAATTCTCTTGTCCAAAGTCTCAGTATTTGTCACTGTGAGGTGCTCACAGGCTTTTGCCATAAACCCCTGTAAATGCTCCATAAAGGTCTACCAAGTGGAGAATTCGTCCTTACCAGCACTCCATCTCCCACTCTACACTATGTGGGCCAGGCAATCTTACTAGTTCCCATTTAGCATGGCCACTAAACATTGTAATATTGCTCAAAGGGTGGATTTACATGTCTTCTGTTTTATAGTACTGTTATAGGAGTTATTAATAAATTATTTTAGGCAGATAGGAAAAGGGGTTTTTGTAATTTTTTTCTTCCTTTAAAGCAGTTCTAGAAACATTTCTCATCTAGCAGAAAAGCCCTGACTCTTAGAGCCCCGCCAGCACGCTTTAATATGCAAATGCTGGCCATTAGAATCTGGGTCCACCCAAACATGGCGATTCCCCTCATCTTCTTCTTGTCCCCACATGTGCCTGGCAACATGGCCGCCACCATGTATCCCTACATGTGTAGAGCATCATGGCGTCCTGCACTTGCATATTCAAAGGTTAGGGTTGTAGCAGGACAAGCCACAGACAAAACCCCTCAGACACTGAGTTAAAGAAGGAAGGGCTTTATTCGGCTGGGAGCTTCCGCAAGACTCACATCTCCAACAACCGAGCTCCCCAAGTGAGCAATTCCTGTCTCTTTTAAGGGGTTACCACTCTAAGAGGGTCCACATGAGGGTCATGATCGATTGAGCAAGGAGGGGTAAACCACTGGGAGCTGCATGCACAGGTAATCAGAACAGAACAGAACAGGACAGGGATTTTCACAATGCTTTTCCACACAGTGTCTGGAATCTATAGATAACATAACAGGTTAGGTCAGGGGTTGATCTTTAACCAGGCCCAGGGCACAGCACTGGGCTGTCTGCCTGTGGATTTCATTTCTGCCTTTTAGTTTTGACTTCTTTCTTTGGAGGCAGAAATTGGGCATAAGACAATATGAGGGATGGTCTCCTCCCTTAGGGTGGGAGGGCCAGTTTTTCTGTGGGCTACTTGAATGACATACCTGGTCAAACCAATCCCCTGGGCCCTATGCAAATCAGACACCACCTCCTCCAGTCTTCTCATATAACTGGCTGTTTTCCACCACACTGGGGGTTCCCTCTTTCGGCTTGGAGTCCCCCTCCCTCCTCCTCTGTACAGGGGGAGTCTCTTCCTTCTTTCTTGCCTGTTAAATTTGCCACTCCTTAAAACCACTCCACATGTGTCTTGTGTCATTTTATTCACACCAACACGAGACCAAGGACTCTGGTGTTCCTCCAGTCATCAGAGCCAAATCAGTAGTAGGTAGGAGAAATACCCCTAGGTCAGATACAATATTCGTTTTCATAAAACATTTAGGTAAAGACGTACAAACTATGTTACATAAAGCGTCGTAACAATTGTTAAAAAGAAAACTAGGTAAAGGGCATACATGTATGAGGGAATGTCAGTGCCCATAAATATATGAAAAATTGGTCAACCATATTAACTATCAGAAAATACAAACCAAAACAGAAAAAGGTTGTAATTTGTGTTTATCAGATTGGAAAGGTATTTTAAAAGACTTAAAATATCCAATGTTGATTACAAAACAGTGTGGAGAAATGGACAGTCTGTGCTGCTAATGAGAGTGTACCACTTTTCTGGTGGGCAGCGTAGCAATATGCAGCAACATCTTAAACTGCAAACCTATAGACCTAAAAATGACACTGCCCCAGGGAAAAAAAAAAAAGTATATTAAGGAGATGATCACATAGGTTTGCAAAAATATAAACACATAGGTAATCAATGCAGTATTATCCATAATGGTGAAAATTCAACAGAAAACATAAATATGCACCAATTGGACACTGTTTAAAGATTTTATTGTATTAAATACATAGCAACAATGGACTATCAGTCATTTCCAGCACTAATATTTCCTAGTTCTGAATTCCAGTAACCTGATTTACATTTGACATTCAATTTTGAAAGCATTTCAGGACCGAGGAGGTACCCATCACTGCACTAAGTGCTCAGGTTACCAAGATGAATAAGGCACAAACCAAAACTTCCAAGATCTCATGATTTAATAGAGCCAGACTTGTAAATTAACAACTTAAAAAGCCATAAGTGCGTATGATAAAGCAATTTATAAGTTTCTAAGGGAATACAAAGGAGGAACACTTAATTCAGACTCTGATTAAAAGTCATACTTGCCAGAGAGTTGATACATTTCCTATTTTCCACTAATAATTTGCTCAACATAACACAGTAGCAAGTTTATGTGCCAGCATTTGAGCATGTGTCTGCCTGAGGGTAGATCCTTCAGAGTTTTCTGTTACTTCTCCTATGGTTGAGATCAGGGCTATCCACAGAGAAGCTTAAATTCTTGGGTCTATAATAAAGAGTGAGGTCTTTGACCAGCACAATGTACTGGCACAGAGCCTTTGAAGCGTACATTGAATATAGATTCTCAATGGATGCTTGTTGGTTTGGTGAATTTCTAAAATCTTTCAAAAGAGGTTTGCTGTAAGATATGCCAAAGCGAAATGTCAAGCCTTTCTCCAGTATTGGCAAAAATAAACTTCCCTTGATGGGTATATATCAGATATAGCTATAGAACAATAAAAATTGAAGGTGAAAAGTTTTAAGCCTAATTACCTCTTTGTTATTATAAATATTGGGCCACACAGGTAACTAGTTTGCTCTCTGGAAAATCGGAACCCCCAAAGACTGTCCGGAGAAAGTTTTGGTATGAATCATACTAATTTATCACTGGCTGCCATACCTAATAAGAACTTTAAATTTGTATCTCACTCTCTCTAGAAAAAAATAAAAAATAAAAAAATGAAAGTAAAAAATTAATAATGAAACTACTTGTAGTAGTAAGTTTAAGGATAAATCACTAATTAGACTTTTAGGAAGGAGAGAAGGGAAGAAGCAATTAATGTATTTTTTCTTCTGTAGAACAATGCATAGGTAATAGCCTATTGTGTGCATGAATTGCAGCCTAGCTGCAAAAATGCTGTATAATTTTAACATTCAACTGGCTTTTCTTAATCAATCTCATTGATGGTCTTTCCAAGGATAAAGAATGGAAGCTTGACTTCTTTAACTTAAAGAAAATATAAGGTCTCATTCTGAGTTTCTCCGTTTCTTTGTTATGATGCTCTAATGCCACCAGTATAATTGATTCTCTCTTTCTCCTCAAGTCGAAGGCTCATTTTGATTCTAGCATGATAGCATCTGCTTCTCTGAAGCTGTGATAAATGAGGTATATGTACTTCTCTAACTCTTCACTTTTATGTCCAAAAGATGTGCTGCAAGAAGAGAATTGCTGGTTGTCAGAATTAGAGGCGCATCTTTCTACACTGGTGAAATATTTCCTGACCATTTCTGGCACAAATAGAGAACAAGCAAAACAGTCATCATAAAACCCTGAGGGAGTAGGCAAAAATCCCTTGCAGGCTTGCCTAGAAAAATCTATATCAGAATCTAAGAAATGTATCAATTGCAATGGTATAGAGATAAGCATTTTTAAGCAATTTTGTTCAAGTGCCTGTTAGCCACCCCAACTTTCAAAGAATCTTTGAAACTTTGAATTCTCACTATAGCTAAAAAATGTTTTTTATGCAAAAAGTAATTGCATATATTATGCATTATTTTATGCAAAATATTATTATTATTTTATGCAAAATAATAATTGCATATATTATTATTAATTGTTACAATATCCTAGAAAATCACTCCATTAATTTCCTTTCCAAATGAGAACAATGGACTCCCACAGTTTAATTAGCAGTTAGTTCCAAGATCACCAAGCTTGTAGGTATTTAAACTGAGATTTGAACCGAGGTACATCTGTCTTCAAAGTCCAAGCTCAACCAAACTATCTAATGGACAAAAATGTGGGTGAACC
This sequence comes from Macaca fascicularis, assembly GCF_037993035.2. Classification (NCBI taxonomy): domain Eukaryota; kingdom Metazoa; phylum Chordata; class Mammalia; order Primates; family Cercopithecidae; genus Macaca; species Macaca fascicularis. The sequence goes on from NC_088390.1 coordinate 54,439,707, forward strand.
CAAAATATATTCTTTAACACTTGGCTGGGTCTTGAAAACAAAACTATTGTGAACCTCTCTATTCCACTGCCTCTCACACCAATGAAAAAATGCTGTTTTCCTCCTCTCATTAAGAAAAAAGGCTGGGCACCCAGTTGCTCATGCCTGTAATCCCACCTCTTTGGGAGGCAAAGGCAGGTGGACTGCTTGAGCTCAGGAGTTCAAGACAAGCCTGGGCAACATGGCGAAACACTATCTCTACAAAAAATAAAAAATTAGTGGCACTTGCCTATAGCCCCAGCTACTTGGGGGGCTGAAGTGGGAGGATGGCTTGAGCTCGGGAGGCAGAGATTGCAGTGAGTCGAGATTGCGCCATTGCACTCCAGCCTGGGTGACTGAAGCGAAACCCTGCCTCAAAAAAAAAAAAAAAAAAAAGAAAAGAAAAAAGAAAGAAAGACCATAAATAATTATTTTTAGTATTTTTGCTGAACTCTAATGGGATATAAATCATGTAAATACTGTGACACTTAATTTGACCTGGTTTTAAAAGATTTTTTAATAGACTTGGCACGTTGTTAAGGTTATTTTTACCTATTTGCTAATATAATTTAGATTCATTGCTAGCAAGAAAATGATAAGATGACCAGTGGTAAAAATGCATGCTTCCTTATTATTCAAGATAGTGGCTTTCACATCTAACTCTCCGCTAAGACAATACTTTATACCTCTAATACTTTGCGTAGATGTTGCATGTTATCAAAAATTAGTTTTCTTTATCTTTCTGTCTCTCCTTGAGTTTGTCAATTTTTTTTAACTTTATCTCATTATGGGCCTACTAAGTACCAAGAAACTTTCATATTTTCTCATTTCATCTCCAATAAGAAAGAACTGTTATGTCTATTTCTACTGCATGTTTAAGATCACATAGACAATATGAGAAGAGCCTAAGATTTAACTCCAAATGTTTCTGACTTAAAAGCCAATGAATTTTCAATAGTACGATGATGAATCTCTATTATCCTTTCTTGGTCTCATTCCCTTTATTTCTCTGTATAACCCCGTTTAATTGAATATTATTATATTGTTCCTCTGGTCAAAGAAATAACTGTACCTGTATTTCTTCCATTTCTATTTCTTTTCACCTCTGTATTCTATATATTCTACCTGCACTAAACAACCCTCAGGACCAACTCTCCATGTCTAGAGGTATAGTATTCATTCATTCATTTATTCATCAATTCAATCGATCAATCATTATTCCCTTCATTAACAACTCAACAAATATTTGTGAACAATCTATTATGCACCAGGCCCCTTGATGAAAATCACAAATATAAAGAATAAGGTAACATATCCCTTCTATAAAATACCTCATGGTCAACCAAGCTAAACATGCTGTGATGAAAAATGTAACCAGCTCTAAATATACAAAGCTAAGGAAACATAAAGGCAGGGAATTCCATCTTATAGATAAAGGGAAGTTTATCTATATTTTTTCCAAAAGTGAAAACCATAATTGTATATATTATTTGAATTCTGAAGTTTTAAAAATCTAACTTATGCATATTTTCTTATGAGAGTACATATTACTTAAAATATTATTTTAATACCTATGTAACAATTAATGTGTAAGCTTATGGTTTATTTTTAAAATTCTATTATTGTTGATTGTATTGTTTCCTTTTTTATTAAACTAATAATGTTGCAATAATTTATCCACACTTTTTATTATACTTGTAAGATAGATACCTAGAAGTGGTATTGAAAAAATTCAGGTACCTTCAATACATTTTGCTGAAGTGCTTTTCAGAAGCATTTCAAGCACACATGCCCAATAGAAGTCTACAGAGTGGCCACCTCACAGCACTCACCCTAGTATTAATACAAAAATTTTAAAAATTCTATTTAATACATTAAAAAGAATACTTTATTGTTACATGTACTTGCATTAATTTAATTATTAGCAAAGTTAAAAACATTCCCATATAGCTATTGGTTATTTAAATTTCTTTAGCTTACTTTTTGTTCAATGAATCATTAATGTTTCTCACACTGATTTATCCAAAATATCTTAATGAAATGTTAATTTTTATTAGGATTATTGTATTATTTGGCATTGTATATTACATATTATAGAGTATTTTTCATTAAATCAAATATTTGCACAATACTGGTTAAAAGACTACTGGCTCCAGGTGATAGACTGAGCACACAATGTTTTTCTCCCTCTCTTGTGACTTCCCATTAAAATGATGATACAGAAGTAAGAGGGAAAATAAAATCAGAACAAAAAGAACACAAAGGGAGCATTAGCATAGCAGAGACTTCAGCAGATTTTTGGATATCGAAAAGAGATGGAGGCATATTGATAATTGAAACAAAATGGAGGAAACCAAAGCCGAGAAAAGCAAGAGAGAAATTAAGCAGAAGACGAATCTCATCTTTCTAGGAGACCTTCAGGAAGGATCCTGAGGAAGAGGTGAATGATGGAAGTGAAGGGGAAGGCTAAGTCTGTTCATGGAAGACCCCTGATAGCCACCCCTAGTCCCTGCTCCATGCCTGTCTACAGTAAAAGACAGTCTGATGCTGATGTACAGGCAAACAAACAAAAACAGAAATAAACTACTTAAAGAAATTCAGTGCGTTAATGGACAGACCTAGAGATGCCTAGCTCTGGGTGGAGGAGTGAGCCTCGAGAAGGGGTCTTATAAGCCAGAGTAAAGTGCACATCACTGGTTGGGGATGTAGGGTCAACACCAAAACAGCCAGACCCCACCTACTTGCCCTAAAGTCAGCCCCAATAGACTGAGCAAGCACAGGGTGGGGTTTTTTTTTTTTTTTTTGACTTTCAAAAGTTTTTATTTTTATGTAGTGCAACCTATTAATAATCTTTGTGTTGGAGTTGCTTCCATTGGCTTTTATTGTTAAAAAATTCATCCTATCCATGTACTCAATTTAAATATTGCTTATCTTTTCAAAGATATTTTCAGTTTTAAACATTTTAAACCCTTTAATTCCTTGAAAACATATTTTCTAAAATGTCCTACAATCTAACCTAATATTTCAAACAATAACCTTCTGAACATTATTTTTGGTGTTTTAAATGCTTACGTAAGTTTTTATATAAACTATTGATTTTTTCAGTTATTTATTATTTTCCATTGAGTTGTCTCTTGGTTAATGTGTCAATTTCACTCTGGTTGAACTTTAAAATAACTCAATATTTGAAAAGGCAGATTCCCCCATATTTTACTTTTTTCAAAATTATCCTATATATTCCATAGATTAATATCATTTCACTAAAGTCTCCAAACTTCTAACATTTTAATTGATACAGTCAAAACTATCAGTAAATTTAAAAATAGATATTTAGTCTTTCTACTCAGGAAGATGATATATTTCTTCATTAATTTGTATATTTTTATTCTTCTCATAAAATGTTGCCATTTTCTTCACATGACAACAACATATTCTTCATGGTTATCTCTAGGTTTTTTGTTTTTTGTTTTTTGTTTTTTTTTGAGATGGAGTCTCGCTTTGTCGCCCAGGCTGGAGCGCAGTGGCCGGATCTCAGCTCACTGCAAGCTCCGTCTCCTGGGTTTACATCATTCTCCTGCCTCAGCCTCCCGAGTAGCTGGGACTACAGGCGCCCGCCACCTCGCCCGGCTAGTTTTTTTGTATTTTTTAGTAGAGACAGGTTTAGCCAGGATGGTCTCCATCTCCTGACCTCGTGATCCGCCCATCTCGGCCTCCCAAAGTGCTGGGATTACAGGCTTGAGCCACCACGCCCGGCCATCTCTAGGTATTTTTGTTTCTGTTGTTACTATCAAGTGTTATTTCTCTTCAATAATTATTTGTCTCTGTTATTAAATTTGCATTTTTATCAAAATTTAATACACATACAGACAACAAATCATCAAATAGCTCTACAAGGCTTTTACAACAACCAAGAGAAGTCCGTTACCATCACCAACCCGTCTACAGTCCCTGATTTCCAGGAGCAAAACCACCTTCAATACTTTGAGCTGATCCTTTCGGTATTTACTCCCACATTTCTAAATAATCTGCTTATATTACTATTCATTGACTTCCATTTTTAAGGATTATCTATTGATTTTTCTCCTGTAGAAAGTACAAACTAAGCTTTACTTTGCAGTCTCCCCACTCATCCTTCCAATATCTTATTTTTTATTTAATCAATATTTACATTATTTTTATGTAAATATTATTGACAGCAGAGGAGAAGTTTAACTTTCCTGATCAACTTTTTATTTTCCCTGACATTGTAATTATCTTGTTTTTATGTATTTGTTTGGGTGGAATTTTGGGAGGGGAAGGAGGCAGGGCATAGCTTTCTATGTACTACTCTCTAATTCATCTTCATATTCTTTCCCAGTGGTGCAAAATCCTCTCAAGACATTAAAAAATACTAAGTGTTCTATCACATTCATCTTGTAGGAGGAGTTTTCCATGGAGATGTGTACACTTTAGGCCTACTTTAAGTGGGGTCTCCCTCAATTCAGTTATTCCCTTGAGCTTTCTCTAACGTTGGCAATCTTTCTCTTGTGTTGGATCCATGTTTTACAAGATTCCATTTCTTCCTCTTTCATGCTTCGCTACTGTATTTTGGCAGAGCATGTCTTTCAGTAGCTCCCTTAAAAACAGTGCATCTCTTGGAGTATGTACATTTAAGCAGAGGGAGGCAATTTTTTTTGTGTGTATACCTTGCATGTCTACAAATGTCTTTATTCTGCTCTCACATTTCGTTGATAATGTAACTGAGTATAGAATTTTCAGATGAAAATTATTTTCACTCAAAAGTGTAAAGGCACCTCCACAATAGCTTCCAGTTTCCAGTGTCTTTGTTGAGAAACACTTTGCCATTCAGACTCTTGGTCCTTTACATGTACCCGCTTTATTCCCTCTGGAAGGTTTTAGGATGTCCTTTTTCTCTAATGTGATCTGAAATTTCTCAGCATGGGTGATATGGGTTGACTTTCATCCATTTTGCTGGGCACTCAGTGGGCCCTCCAAATCAAGAAACCTGAGTCCCTCATGAACCTTTTCATTCTGGAATTACTTCATATTATGTCCCTTTATACATTTTCTCTTTCGGCTTTTTCTGAAACTCTTCTCTGCCATTGTACTTCTTAGACAATTCCTTCAACATTCTCTTTTTTCTCTTCTATTTTTCATCTCTCTGACATTTGTCAATACTTCTGTTAAATTCTGCTTTACTGAAATTGTAGTTTTCATTTCCTAAACCTCTATTTTGTCCTTTAAATATCTTATTTTTTCTCCTGTTTTGACTTTTTAAAAAAATATCTCTTGGAATTGTCTGTTTTCTCAAGGTTTCATTAATGTCTATTGTGTTGGCCTTGATCTTTCATGTTTTCTCATAATTAAGAAAGAACCAAAAAATTGATTAGAAACACTGTGTAAAGTAGCAGAACCTGTTGTACTGTAGAATGATCTCACTGAACCATATACTTTGGATGCCTCCCACCCCATCCCCTCCCCGCGCCCCATGCCCCCACCCTCCCCCGCCACACGCACACAAATACAGTGTTATAGTATTTAGTCATTTTTCCTGGACTGGTCACATTCACCAGAAAAGGTGTTTAAGATCTCCTGGCTAAAGGGCACAAATGGATTCTAAGCCTTCCAAGAGCCACCAAAAAAAGAAGGCTGAGGATCTCAATAGTCAGTGAATAAACATATATTTATTTCCTTCCTTTAACTCTTAAATGAACCTGGAGGCTCCTACTGTTACCTTCCCCCTAGTATCCTCCAATTTTCTGCTACCACCATAGGAAAAGGCAGTCATTCACGTGGGTGAAGTTGGGGACAGAATCTAGGAGTCTACATAGGCTTTTTTTTTTTGAGATGGAGTCTCACTCTGTCGCTCAGGCTGGAGTGCAGTGGCACAATCTCGGCTTACTGCAACCTCCACCTCCTAGGTTCAAGTGATTCTCCTGCCTCAGCCTCCCGAGTAGCTAGGATTACAGGCATGCACCACCACGTCCAGCTAATTTTTGTATTTTTTAGTAGAGATGGGGCTTCACCATGTTGACCAGGCTGGTCTCGAACTCCTGACCTTAAGTGAGGGTGGCCGCCTCGGCCTCCCAAAGTGCTGGGATTACAGGTGTGAGCCACCATGCCCTGCCAGGCTATCAATCACTCACTCTCTTTTAAGCTCCATAATCACCCACTACTTGACCATCCTCATGTACCTACTGCCACTCGTTCCTGAGCCTTCAATAAGCCCACAGTATATATTAGCTTGCTTATGTTTTCCCCACTGGCAGCTTAGGATCACATTTCTCAGGTTTGGTAATAAGTGAGGTACCAGTCTCTCATCTGCTTATCTATTTCCAAAATATTTCCCATGGTCTTTTACCTTGTGAGCATGTATTAGGCCATTCTTTCACTCCTATAAAGAAATACCTGAGAGTGTGTAATTGATAAAGAAAAAGGGTTTAATTGGCTCACAGTTCCTCGGGCTGTACAGGAAACATGATGCTGGCATCAGCTCACCTTCTGGGGAGGCCTTGGGAAACTGACAATCATGGCGAAGACAAAGGGGGAGCAGATACCTCACATGGTTGGAGAGAGAGTGCTGGGGGTGGTAACAGGCACTTTTAAAAAACAGATCTGATGAGAACTCCCTCACTATCATGAGACCAGCACTAAGAGGATTGTACTAAACCATTCATGAGCAACACTTCCATGACCCAATCACCTCCCACCAGGTCCTACTGTTGACATTGGGGATTACAAGTCAACATGAGATTTGGATGGGGACACAGATCCAAACCATATCAGGGCATATGCCATTAGCTGGTATTCTCATTACATTTTTTAAACTCCAGTTTCATGAGAGGCCATTACTAAAATGTATAGTTATTTGTCCTCTGTAATAAAAAATGTTTATTGATTCTACACATTAATTTGTTAAATTAATGTATAGAATCTACAGACTTATTCTCATTTTCTATATATGTAGTACCTGAACTCTTTCACTAATGATGAGTTTATCAACTAGTTTTTTTCATATTTCTAGACTTAGAATTGTCAAAAAAAATTGACATGTATTTACTTCATATGTTTATATTTATATATACAATGTATATGTGTAAATATATAAGAAATATATAAATATCATTTATAAAATACATATTTATGTATTATATATAGAATACTTCATGTATTATTGCATTTACAAGAAATTCCAGCAAAAGGTTGTATAACAATGATTTTAGTTGTTATCATTTTTTCATTGCAGTTTCTAATGTTTTACCATTAAGCATTTGCTTTTCCATTAATTGTGGTAACACTGTATTTTTTTATTACCTTAATATAATTCATTGCATCTTAGGAAAGTATCAATGCTATATATTTATAGAAGAGATAAGCAGCTTTCATATGTTACATTAAATACATATGCATTTTTAAATGATTTACAACATATATATATATATATTTGTTCAGGACATTATTTTCAGAGCTAACCCACTAAAATAAAAAATCTTCCATCTAAGATTTATAAGAAATATTTATTGAATTTCATTTTACTAAATGCACAACAATTCATTAACCATTCATTTCCCAACACTATTGCAATCCTACTATATGGCAGGCAGTTTGTTAAGCACCGGACAAGATAAACAAAGTTCTTGTACCCATGACATCAATATCCCAATCACCTTGAAATAAAGGTGTCCAGATATCCAAATTTGGTAGTCAGGAAAGATCTCTCAGAGTATGTACATTTAAGCAGAGGTTTAGGGCTTAAGTAATATGGTGAATGGTGGTGCCATTTAATACAATGGGGAATACTGGAAAGGTAAAGTTTTGGGGGCTGTGAGGGAAGAATTCCAGTGTTTTATTTGGGTATATTAAGTATGAGATATCTATTAGGCAACCTGGTGGAAATGGCAAGTAGTCAGTCTGATACAGGAACCAGGAGCTCCGAGGAGATGCCAGAACTATGGATACAATTTTATAATTTTTCAGGATCAATTATATTTAAAAGTATGAGCCTGGATGGTATCATCAAGAGAGTCAGTGTCATGAGACTGGAGGAGAGGAATTAGGACAGCACACTGAGAAGCTTCAAGAAGCTAAAGGATAGGAAAGCAACCTGCCAAAGAGTCGGAAAAGAAGCATCCCGTGAAACAGGAGGAAAAACAAGAGTGAAAAATAATGAACGCAACACAAGCAGCATTTTCAGAGGAAGGAGTGATCAGCTCGGTCAGAGGCTTCTGAGATAACTGGTAAGAAGGGCCAGAAAATTGAGCATCAGTTTGGCAAGGATATTATTGACCTTGAAAAGTACGATTTCAAAAGGGTGGCGGGCACACAATCAACCCCTGGTATGTATGTGTATGTGTTTGTCTAGCAAACATTAAGTTGCTGCTTAGGTTCTCACACAGACTAAGTGGAAAGTTGGATATCACCAGGTTTGGAATTTTCCCAGGCAATTCCCGTGCAACAAAAGAGAAAAAGATATAGAGAGAAAGAGAGGCGACTGTAGGAGTATGTAATGATGCACTGTGAAATATATCATGAGTAAGGAAAGAAGAAAATGGTTGATATTGAGAAAATAACAGGGTCCATGGAAGAAACAGCTTCATGATATTTAAGAATGATCCTATTAGTAGTAATGAAATATATAGGTGAAAGGATACAATTTGTGATGAGAGAATTAGATGCCTGAGGTCAAGAGCTCAGAGGCGGTTCAGAAATAGTGATGAAAATTCAAGTAAGTAGTCATTGATGAAGACAGATGAGATGGGGTGAAGGAAAATATTGAGAGACAGACTGTAAAAGACCTGAGAGGACAAGGTTGATGCATCATCCTGATGGTTGATGAAATACTAATATTTTACTGTTAATCATTTGTTTCCCCACTAGTTGTTGGTAACATACTTTTAAAAATTATCTTGTTCTATACTGTGATGAAGGAAGGTCACAGAGGCAGGAATTTTAAAAAGCAAAAAGTAAAAACAGTGAGTCAGATGCCCATTAACAACACATGAAGGCAAGTAATTGGCAACCCCTTTACAGCAACCAGAAAAGATAGCAGACTGTAGAAACTGACATTAATACACACTTGGGTGAGTTACGAAGTCGACAAAATATACATTTTAGAAGCAGCAATGGACATCAAAGAAGACATCTACTCCCAAGTTACAGGGTACTCCTTGAGTGTGTGAAGTAAAGGTTAGAAAGAAGAGAGAAAGAAAATCAGTTTGATATTGCTCACATGTGGAGTTTGTGGTGAAAATTGATGAGAGGAAATGGGAAAGGTATCCGAGATAATAGACAACATTTTATACCAGGGTAATTAACTTAAAATATGTCCTATGAGTAATGAAGAGTCATGGAAGATATCCAAGTTTGTATAATTATTTTCCTTACAGCTATAAAGCCGTTTTAATGGAAGGGTCAAACACAAAAAGACCACTGCAAAGCAGCATCCTGAGTTGTCAAATGAGACAATTCAGACACTGACTTATGAGATGGTTGCTTAACATTCATTCATTCTTCACAAACCTCTTGAATGCTTGCTTCATGAAAAAAATGGTGTTGGGTACTGACACATATGAACAAATCACAAATGGGCTTGTCACAGGATTTTAACATCAAGTACAATAAAATTGAGGTGAAACATGTTTTAATTGGTTGGCATCTAACAAGAATAATTGAAAATGTGTATATATTTTATTGTATGTGAACTCAACATGATATATATGCTAGATATATATGACCCCTATATATTCAGTATGATTTAACAGTCATCTATTCCACCTATCTCAATTTAAGGACAAGGAACTGAGACCCAGAGAAGTTAACATGAATTCTCAGAAATCACCCAGGTGTTCTTACGCCCATAACTGTGAGGCCCATCACGTTTCCATTCAGGTTTGCACAGCTGTAAAGGAAATCACTTCACAGAAACTTTCCTCAAACTTGGGTGAATACCCTGGGCAACAGAAGCCTAGGGAATCAGGCAGATGGAGAACATATTAAGAATGTATTGACTTGTTAGAGCACAGAAGTTCACAGGTGAATTGTCAAGTAGTAATTGTCTGGAATCTGGAGGACTGAACGTAGGTCCATGGTCCCTTGGAGAGAACTCAGCAGCCTTTCCACTCATTAGACAATGACTCTACATTCTGTGGGGGTTTTCTCTTAGCTATTTGCGATGTAGAAAAATTATTCAACACAGAGATGCCTTCAAAGACAGACTGTTGGGAAGCACTTGCGATGTGGAAAAACTGAAAACCATTCTTAATTTCTTGTTCGCTGAAGGTGTTCTGCATGCCATGTTAATCAGCAAAAGCACTCATTTGCCTTCTTCTATCTAAATCACTATTTCTTCTACGTCTATTAGAATTTTGAAGGCGTGCTTAAAGACAGAAAAAAATACAAAATCTCAAAATTTAAAAAGAATTTATTGTCAACAGTCCCTTTTTTTTATATTACAAAACTAAAGAGGGTACATGGTATAACAGAAAGAAGGGACTTTGGCATCAGCTATACCAATATTTAAATTTACGTCTCTTACCAAAAGTTTGGAACAAGTAGTTGAACTTTTAAAGTAAATAGAAAGTTTTACTTTCCTCTTATGTAAAATAGGGAAGAATACCTCTGTCTTGGGCTTATTCTATCAACTAAAAATAATATTAATATATATTCAATGAGATGGTAGAAGCAATAATAATTAGAGAACATTGAACTTCCGTACTCTACCTGAGTGAAAAAGAAACCACAGTGTATAAGTAGAAATATCACAGGAAGTGTGCAGTGACTTTTACATGGAAAATAATCAGCATTAACAGTAACAGTCATATTGACATCTTGCACCTCCTAAAAGGGCACACTAAGAAGGACACAATACCACTTTTGTGATATTCTTACCAAAAATCTACAACCTGAATATAATCGTAACGAAATACTAGACAAACTTCAAACGAGGACAGTCTACCAAATAACTGGCCAAATCCTCTTTACAAGTGTCAAGGATAAAAAAGATAAAGAAAGGCTACAGACAAAATATAAAGAAAGGCTAGCGACCCATCTCAGACTAACGGAGACATAAGGAGACATGACAACTAAATACAGCATATGATCCTGTATTGATCCCGGCCAGAGAAAGGACCTTAGTGGCACAATTGCTAAAAGAGTAATAAGATATGTAGATGAGAATAGTAGTACTGCATCAATGTTAATTTCCTGATTCTCATAATTGTACTGTGGTTATGTAAAATGTTAGCCTTTGGGAAGTCTTGGTGTGGTTATGTAAAATGTTAGCCTTTGGGAGGTCTTGGTGAGGAGTACAAGGGAATGTCTTGCTTGGACTATTTTTGGGATGTATAATGGAAATCAAAAATTGTTTCAAAATAAAAAGTTAAAATATAAAAGCACTTTAAAACTTGAGTGTTAAAAAAAGTAAAACACTGGGAAAAAATAAAATCATATTTCTTAAGAGTATTCTAAAATTCAGACAAGCCTTTCAAATCAGTGCTGTTTTGCCCCTGGGCTCCAATTAAAAATCATTGTGGAGAATTTTAACAAGTTTTAAATTAAATAATTAGATGGTTAGAAAATAAGTAGTCCAGGGCTTTCCAACTCAAAATAATATTTACTGAGTATCTACTGCATGCAAATAATAGAGCTACATAATATGGGTGATACAAAATGAAGAAGATACAGTTTCTTTTTTCAGTCAGCTTTCAGTCCAGTGAACCAGGAGGACTTAAAATGACATGATAAAATATGCAACTATAAATTAAATTGTGAGCAAATAATCACAGACAAACAAGAAAAAAGAAATGTCATTATTCGGTGACACTGACAAATGCATCATTCTGATTTACTGGATTGGTTCAAAAGAAGGGGAAATTCCCTGTGGCAGATTGTAGCTCCATCTACCTGGCAACTTCAGCCCACAGCCTTGGGTCACGGGAGTGTTGTGAAAAGCAGCACAGTATAGCACCACAAGAGTTGGAAGAGCAGAAACAATTGAAGTGTAGATTCAGATGCCTAAGTTCAGATCATGACTCTGTCATTTATCAGCTGTGTGCCTTTGGACATGTTACTTGACCTCTCCTTGCCCCAATTCTTCATTTCAAAAATGAAGATCGTTAACATATAGAATGGTTAAATCAACCCAATGAATTCCTATATGCAAAAGACTGGCATATAATAAATGCTGTGTAAATATTATTATTCTGCATTCCTTTCTCTTACCCAGCCCCCCCGAACCCACACACATAATCTTTCCAGAAGTTCTTTTGCTATTCCTCAATAAACATTCCCTTAATCAGTCTCCTTTCCTCTATTTCCACTGCTAACTTTTTCAAGTCGGTGCCATCTCTTGCTTGCAGGGCTATAATTGTGTCCCTAACCGGTCTCTCTGCCTCCACTCTTGCCACCTTCCAATCCATCCTCCACACAACAACAAGAGCATCTTCCTAACATAAAACAGATGCCACACCTCCACTTAAACAACCAGCACCTTCCTATCGCACTTAGAATAAATTCTAATTTTCTTATCATGGCCTGAAGGTCCTCTGTGGTCTGGAGAGTGCCTCCTCTCTGAACTGATAATGCCTTCTTCCTCGTTCACTATACTCCAGCACAGAGGCCCCTCCCTGTTATCTGCACACTCATTCCACATCACATCCACCCTCAGCCTGTGCTCTGCTTCCACGTCTTCAGATACCTGTCTCCTTATTACCATTTGTTACACATACTATTGGTTATTTCAGCATCAATATACTCCATTTCCTTCTTCTGTTAGAATTCAATTTTGTTCAGGTTTGTATCCCTCCTTCACATGATCCATAGGATGACTCTAGTACAATCTTAATTTATGCCTATTACTTAAGTATAAATAACAGCATTCCCTTTCACTTTCAAAAGTGTCCTGATTGGTACCAAAAAAATATGGTCCCTCTCTCCATGGGCAAGTCCTAATTAGCAAGCGGAAGATCAGCAAACCATGGCCTGAGAGTCAAACTGAATGTGTGTTTTTATAAATACAATTTTATTGGACACAGACACACTCATTCATGAGCATATCGTCTATGGCTACTTTTGCATTACAACAACAAAATTAAGCGATTACAACAGAAGCCTTATGGGCCACAACCCTGAAAACATTTACTCTCTTGCTCTTTACAGAAAAAGTGTGCTGCTCCCTGTTCTAAGCCAATCAAGGTTATTCATTCCCCTGTCCCGCCAGTGATTGGTGCAGGAAGGGGTAGAAAACCCAATCCTGGCCAAGAAAATGTGAAAGGACATCCCCCGGGGAAGAACGTGTGAAAAAGTTCTTAGCCAGTGAAAGAGACACAGGAGGAGAGCTGGTATTTTTTTTCATCCAGATGATCTGGATATATGGATTTACTGTCTGGAATGCTACAGTCATCTTCAGCCAACCTGAGGATGAAACCAACAAGCAGATATCAGAGCCAAGAGATTTTCAGGAAAGTGGAACTGGATCCCTGAAGTATTAAGCCTGGAAGCTATCACATCTATGTTTATCTTCTCATAGGAGAAGAAAATCTGATTATTGTTTAAGCTACTTGAATGTTAGCGGTTAAAGCTAAAATCATTTCACCTGATGAAAGGTCATCAACCCATGCTGGGATTTTAGTAGTGGGCTAGTCAACAAGGGAAGCAAAGTAGAAATGGGCTTAATTGGGGTAGGAAATTGATCAAGCTGTAGGATAGAGTCTTGAAGGCATTGACCAAAAATCTAATGAGAGTGCGGAGAGAGTTTTATGTATTTGGACAATATCAACATCCAAGAGAGTCTTATGTAGTGTTTAAAGAAGGGTTAACGGGGACTTAGACAGCTATCTACTGACCCAGGTGGTTACAGTTTCTCATTATTTAATGCAGTCTGTCTTTCTAGAGTGGGACAGACTATGACAGCAGTTGGGAGTCCAGAGGATAGAAACCTCTCCTGGCCCAGGAGGAGAGGATCTAAAAGACCTCAGCAAGTAGCCAGTGCTCCAGTTAAACAGGCTGAGGTTTTGAACAGGGGTCCAGAACAAATATATGGACTAAATATGAATTATAATGGCTGCTCAGGGGTGATAAGCTCATGTATTCTTCATTGCCAAGAATGAAGGCAAGGGCCTTGCTAGATCTCAGCTGTAAATCTGCATATTTTTTTTCTGAGGACCCCAAGTTTTAAATGTTGGCAATTCATTTGGATGTTCAAACAGTATTATGCTAATTAACCATGTGAGAGGCAAGAAAAATCTTTTTGGGTCTGAACAAAATAAACACGGTAGTGGTTAGGCTACAGCTGAATGAAATGTGGAAGCCCAACTAACTCTGCAGTTAGCCAAACTCTGAACCTGGGGAAGCAAGACAACACCTGGACTCTACTCACCTGTAAACAGAGATGAGGCTCCAGACACTCTCTTTATCCTGGTCAGGACTCATTCAGGAATGGGTCAGCCCTGAACCTGTAGCTCAAGTCTCAGTAAATCCACCTGCTGCAGGCAAAGGAAACTGAGTCTGGTTCAAAGAGAGGGTTTGTGTATTGGGAGAATAAGAGAGAAAGCTAAAGACTAAAGACAATGTAGATCCAATTGGTTGCAGAGGACCATTATTCAAGGAATGAGGCTCATAAGGAGAAAGAGATCTCTTTGCCATATTTGGAAGTTCGATGAATGTGCCAGGACCTGGTTTACCTCATAGAAATGTTTGCACACAAATGAGTAAATACACCTGTCTTATTAGCAGGCAGCCTGAGACCAAAATGAGCTGGAAAAAAAATTTACATTGCAAATGTTATAACAGTTCAAATTTTCATTTTTTAACGTAGCTGCGTTGAGCTAGCCCTAGAGCTATGAGGATCAACATTAGGAATGTTTAGAAACTGCGTCTGCAAAAATGAGAGTTGCAAGTTGATACTCATCTTCCTAAATACCTACATTTATTCTCAAAGCTGTCAAGGAATTATTCAGGAACCACTGTCTCTCCCTACTTGCCCTCCATCTGCCTCACATCAGCTTGTTTCTCTAAGAAGAAACAGTGACAATGTTTGAACAGAAAACTGTCTTTGAAACTTGGCCACCTATCTACTAAAGCATAAGAGGAGGAAATGTGTATTCAACCTGTGGTATGTACAGACAAGAGCCCGAAAATGCACAGCATCGGCACAATCGCCCAGCAGAGCCAGTCTCCACTCGGCCTTGGGAGGTAACATAATCTGCTAATGAGAGACCATGGAAAACACTCTGACTAACACTCTGACTACAAACCACTTAGGCCTTTGCTGATTGATTTCAAACCCACAGAAAAAGACCTAGAGCACTGATTCATTTGTAAGAATAATTATGCTATGAAAGCCGAACCTGCCGTACAAGAAATTAAAGGTCTAGCACCAGGTACATTCATATCTCAGGATTTTAAACTACAGCTGGATGCTTTAACTTAGTTGTACAAGTTCTCTCAGTCTAATTTGTTTCCAGAAAATAGTAATTTTTATTTATCAACATCATCATCAGCTACCAAATCATAATAGCAGTTAATAAATATGCAGCATTCACAACATGCTAGACATTTTGCTAAATATTTTATATAATGTATCTCAATGAATACAACAACCTTATAGGGGAGATACTATTTTTATTCCCCACTTAACAGATGGGAAGAAAAATAAGGCTCAGAATTACTAAGCACTTGAACAAGTTCCCATGGCTAATCATTGATAACGCCGGGATTTAAACCTTTTTTTTCTCTGAGGCCAGAAACTGCACTCTTAGCCAATATACTGTAAATAACGTGCCTCTTCCACTTGAAGACTATGATACAATTTCCTAAGAGGCATATTTAGATAATAGGGTTACTTAGGCCTGCAATGATGGCTCACGCCTGTAATCCCAGCACTTTGGGAGGCTGAAACAGGTGGATCACTTGAGCCCAGGAGTTCACAACCAGCCTGGGCAACATAATGAGACCCCCATCTCTACAAAAAAAATACCAAAAAATTAGCCAGGTGTAATGGAGAGCGCCTATAGTCCCAGCTACTTGGGAGGCTGAGCTGCAAGGATTGCTTGAGCCCAGGAAGTCAAGGCTGCAGTGAGCGGAGATCACGGCACTGCCCTCCACTCTTGGTGACCTTGTCTAAAAAAAAAAAAAAAAGATAGTAGATAATAGGGTTATTCCAATGTTTAATTTATTATTTGTAACATTCTATCTATCCTGTTATTTAAATTAATTGAGGTATGCAAAAATATAGGCAGTTTATGAGAATTGCATGTCAGGATCCTGCCTTTGTCACCAGTTTATATATTGAGACAACCTCTACCTCATCTAGCCCATCAATTACTCTGTTCTCTTTCCTGTCTCTGCATCCCAATTTCTGTTGTTGTTGTTTTTTAAATCACCATTGGCTTTTGACACAGTTTTAGACTTCCCTCTCCAACTCAATGCTAAAGTTTACATTTTGACATGCCTAAAGGTTTTGTCCCTTTTTGTCAAATGACACTTGTACCCTCCTTCTCCCAATTGTAGCCCCCAAATGACTCAAACTACCTGGACCTACCCTATCCAGCCTTCCCCCTAGGAAACAGGAAACTGACTATGACCAGTTATGGAATTTCAACTGATTTTACTATAATTTCATACCTTTTTTTCCTGCTTCAGTGACTGGCAATAATATATAGAGATCCCACACAGCAAATGTCAAAACCTAGAAGACTCTGCCAGCATTTCAGGTCATTTTCAGTCTACAGTTAGGGCAGGCAAAACAGGGAGCCAATTACAATAAGCCAATTATAGGCCCCTGACCAAGGACTGAGTCTGACTCAGGTTTATGACAGTGTGAAGTAAGAGGTTTAATGAGAAGTAAGAAAAACAGTTTGCTTTCTATTTTCTGGCTTTCCCTGACTGGAGACCTATTGCCTGATTCCACGTGCTCAGCCATTGTAAGGCAGGGCCTGTAATGGGCTGGTTGCCATTCCCCAGGGAAGCACAATTGAGCTGGGTCTGGCATCTGTTTGCAGCTAATAAGGTCAGATTGTGAATGCCCAATCCCAAATAGAATAACAATATATGGTCACTCAGAGTGACAGAATTAAATTCCCGTAAGTCACACCAATAAATACTACTAATAAAGCATCAGCACCCTCTGGTCTAATAATATATCTGATTCCTTAAAGATAGCAAAAAGTAATACACAGCAATGAATGTTTTGGTTCATATTCCTAGTTATTTACCATACCCAGGGCCCTTGGAGGCTCTGTCCAAAGCTGTATACAGAAATTGGAGCCCCTGCCTGATAAAGTTAATATGTCTATTTGCTTCATTAAAGTAATCTAATTTTGCTTCTTAAAAAAATCCTGATTAACAACATTTCTAATTGATCTTCCCTGCTGTGTTAGTCCCTACTGGCATTTTTTCTTTATATAAATATATGCACAAAGCAGTCTGTGTTCACAATACTGTAGCTCTTGGTTCAATTAAGCATTCTCTTGTATGTTTCTGTTCTTGACATATGCTGATACCTCTTCCTGAGACTCCTCCTTCTTTTCTGGCCCTATCAGACTCTTACTCCTACTTCAGTAACCAGTGTGAATGTCACTCATTTGGGAATTCTTCCCCAGATCCTCATGTAAACCTTATCATTTCATGTAGTGAAGACTTCTAGGCATAACCACAGTGATACTGAAAATGACTATTCTGTTTTTTACTTTATGGACAAATCTATCCAAAGTCACATGAGACTATAGTTTTCTTTGACTTTCATCTGTCTTTGATTTCATACATAGAAACCAAAGAACTTAGTATGTGCTGTTTATTACCGACTAGTAATGTTTATTACTGTTTCTTCAAAATCTGTACTCTAATAACTGCCAAAACTAGAAGTGATCCATCAATAGAAGATGGCATTTTTAATACTCTACAAAGACACAGTTTAAACTCTCTTCCCTATTTCAAAGTTTATATTTGTGTTAAAGTGAATTGAGCCCTGTATCTTCTCACCATACTGAACTAAAAGATTAAATATTCTTCTATGTATTGAGCTAATATCCACAGGACAAATATTTCTGGTGTAATACCCATTGCTATTGATATACGGGCACACCATTACTTTAAAAAGTAAAGCATTGCCTTTGCAGAATCTCTCTAATATTTAATGAGTCTGTATTGATTAGTAGAATCCTGTGCTTGGTATCACCAAGGAGAATGCTGATACTAGACAGGGAGGTCCTCTTAGGCAAGTTTCAATGTGAAGGGAAACTTCACATTCGCATCACAGCCTGTCTGAGATGATCAGACAACTTCACATTAGGTTGAAAGATAGAAATTCAAAGTCCAAATGTATGTTGACAATAAGATCTTAACTTCTTGGTACATGAAATGCTCACATTGCCAGTCTGGCCAGAAGTCAGAATTTGGGGGGTGCCTCACTTAAGCTCTGGGAAAGCCCAAGTAACTGGACTGTTTTGATATTCCAGATTTCATTTTTGGACAAGGTTATATTCATATCAATAATATTAATATCTCTTAACTAAATTTTTTTAAGATTATGACCTCTGTCTCACTATCTATTGCTGCATAACAAACTCTACTAAGACTTCAAGACACAGCGTTCCCTATGTAAAT
Organism: Macaca fascicularis; assembly: GCF_037993035.2. NCBI lineage: Eukaryota > Metazoa > Chordata > Mammalia > Primates > Cercopithecidae > Macaca > Macaca fascicularis. The sequence goes on from NC_088390.1 coordinate 54,458,325, forward strand.
CAGCCAAAACCCAACTCAGTGTAAACAGAAAAACAAAACTTAAGCTTAACCAATCAGAAACTGCCAACCAGTCTCTAACTAGGGACTTTGCCCTGGAATGATCCAAATAAAGCTACTGCTCCACTTTAACCATGCAAATATTTTCTTTGCCTTGTTTCTGAGTTCACCCTATAAAAGCTTCCCCTTATGCTCTTTGGCAGAGCCCCCAAATTCTCTTTAGTCTGCCTAATTCATAATATGTTACCTACTCAAATATACTCCTTAAAAGTTTAATGTATCTCAGTTTATCTTTTAACAGCACCATAACTTCTATTGCATTTTATCAGCCAAAGGAAATGAAAAGTTTAGTTTATATTCAAGGACTCCTACATTGAAGAGGAGTTGTAAAGTTATACTGCAAAAGTCATGGATGCATGGATGCTTCAACAATAGTATTTTTGCAGTTGATCACAACCTCTACCTCTTTTTTGACACTTATTTTTCTTTTGATGTAATATCATTGTTTAAGCTATGGTCGAGTTTCTGCCAGCCTGTTGTATTAAGAGGCATTCTGGCCCTTATTATTATTACATACTTTGAGGATACCTTGTATGTACAGTCATTCATTGCTCAGGCATATATTTTTATGGCTGACTCATTGTCATGAATTCTTTGCTCCACTCAGGATTTTTGTGGTCACAGTTAATGAATGGTACAGAGTGCAGCAGAGCAAGGGAACTTTTTCCAAAAAGTTGGAAAGAGAATTGAATAAAAGTGAATTAATAGCTCATATTCAATACCTTAGCATTGTATATATGTAACTGCTGAAATGACAGGTCATAGGGGTGACTGCCGTTTCCTGCTAAATTCCTTGCTAAAACTATTCTAGCCTTGGTCTATTATTTGTTTCTTTGGAATATTTTGTAGGGGATTTTGAATGACAACATGCAGTGACTTCAACCACAGTTTCAAGACAGATGCAAAACAGAATCCATGAAACTATAGTTCAGCCAAGTGCTGAAGCATATCTGAAAATTATTTCTCATGAAAATCCTGGTTTGATGGTAGGTCCCTCTGTGCACTGACTCATGGCTTCTCATTCAGGGAAGTACGTATTTTACTTTTCGTGCCTTTTTCTATTTTTCTGTTTTTCAAGTTAGTGAGTCTTTCATTAGTCAGCAGTTTAGGATATGTTTCACCTAGAATCTCAATACACCATTATAAATTTGAAAAATCTGTAATCTAGTGCTTGTCAACAATCTGGGACATTTAAAATTCAGGTTACAAGAATCCACACTACAATACCACTGGTGTGTAGTTTGGGAATAAACACTTCTTGTTGCATTAGCCTACACTGAATATCAGTACAAAGTACTGAAGAGAGAAAACTCCATGGAAAACACTTCAGAATCAAAGTACAACAATGTAGGATTTTTGGTAACTGGGCAATAGTAGGAATCAAGCCACATGTCCAAAGCTTTTTTGTGAATAGGTAATTGGGAGTCAGTATATATAAGCACAAAATCTTTGGTTCAAATAGATCAAGGTTAAGCTGACCTTGTTGGGAGGATTATAAGAATAATACACAAGTGGAAGAAAGGAGGTACAGCTCATCAAATGTTTTATCTGATTAGCTGGTTCTAATAATAGTGCAACAGAGAGCACCAGGCTGGAGGAAGTGAGGAGAGGGAATCTAAAGGCATTTCTTTTGAAAACTACAGTTTTTCTTCAGGAAAGAAAAGCACTATATATTATATCCCTATGGTGGATATATATAAATATATTGAGTACTAGGCTGTAGATTCAAGGGAGCTGCTGATGAATTTACCCTAGCCAGATGGTTCAAGCGAAAAGAGATGCTGTGCTAGCTTCAAAGATACTGGAAAACTCCAAGACCCAAGTCATGGACAGACTGTAGGGTCACTGAAGAAGTAGAGTCAGGTGTTTTGGCCATAAATGATTCAACTCAGAAGAAATGAAGGCAGTGCCCTCCATCTACATTCACACTCTGCATCACCATATTTGCATAGCACTTTAAATGACATTTTCTGCAGCGTTTTCACAACTTGCAGTTTATTTTATCCACACACCTTCCCTTGGAGACAGTTCAGAGCAAGTTTCATAAAATTCACAGTATTTTTAAAGAGAAGACATGAAAACAATAAGAGGTAAAATGATTTGCCCAATGTCACCTAAATAATCAGGGACAAATTCAGAAATAGGACAACCATAGGTCTCTGCTTCTCAAAGTCACTATTCCTTTAGGATACCAGTACATATGACAAGCAGATTTAGTAACAGCCCCCAAGGTGAATTCCAAAGTCTTCTTACATGCAGCTGCTCCTAAATTATCACTGTCCATCCTCTCCTTCTCTGCATTTGATCTGTGGTGAGCCTCCAGCCACTTCCCTTCTCCCCATCCCTCCCTGAGAACAGTTAGTTAACTGACTTGGGGAGATGGGAGACGAACTTTCCTTTAGCATCTGCTTATTCTGTTTTATTAACTCAGTCTAATTCTAAAATTAGATTAGATGGATAATTGAAAAGCAAAGAGGAACAATCAATATTAGATGTGGTCATTTGCTATAATTCCTGGTTATGCAGAGCCTGCATTCATCAGTGGGTGTTGGTCACAGGCAAAGACAGCCCGGTGGGGTAAACACAAGCCTTGGAATCAGCTGGGCCCCATTTCAATCTGGTAAACACTCACTTGTTTATTCCCTGATCATAGACAATTTAACCTCTCTGATCCTCAATTTTTTCAACTACAAAATAGATATAATAAGTCTCATTTCACAAGACTTGAGGGAATATTAAATAATATATAATACCTCCAAAAAATCTATTAATCTTTTCTTTCTTCATAAAAAAGTCACTTGCCAAACAATATACAGGATTATACACACAGCTAATTCAAACAGAATAAGGGTAAAAAAATTGTCTGAAATACTTAACATAGTGTCTTAGTCATTTCAGGCTGTTAAAACAAAGTACCATAAACTTTGTGGCTTATAAGCAACATAAATTTATTTCTCACAGTTAGGAAGTCTGGAAGTCTGAGATCAGGGTGCCATCATGGTCAGGTGCTGGTGAGGGCCCTTTCCAAGGTTGTATACTACCATTTTCTTATTGTACCCTCACATGGCAGAAAAGATAGAGCGAGCTCTCTGGGATACCTTTTATAAGAGCATTAATTCCATTTATGACAGTTCCACCTCATGACCTAAATACCTCTCAAAAGGCCCACTTTTAAATACTATCACATTAGAGGTTAGAAATTCAAAATATGGATTTTGAAAAGACACAAATATGTGGTCCATAAGACAGAGTTGTATCATTTTTATTTATTTAAATATATTCATAAACGTAATGGCTAAATGTTTCCCAACTAGAATCTAGAATATGGATAATTTGTTTTGTTAAACAAAATACTGTGTAATTTGAACATTGCATGTCAATATTAATGAAGTTATGATAGGATTAAGTGGAACAGACATTTCTTTTTCAGTTGATATACTAATTTAATTTCTATGATGGTTTGATGTGTCAGCTTAGCTAGACTATAGTCCTTGGTTATTTAATCAAATGCTAATCTCATGAAGGTATTTTGTAGATGTGATAAAAGTCCACAATCAGTTCACTTTAAGTAAAGGAAAGGATTATCCTAGTTAACCTAGGTGTACTTGATTCAATCAGTTGTAAGACCTTAAAAGCAGATCTAAGACTAACCAAAGAAAGAAGAAATTCTGCCTCTGGACTGCAACTTTAGCTTGTGCCTGAGAATTCCAGCCTGTGCTTCTTGATGGCCTGTCATATGGAGTTTGGATTTTCTTAGGCAGATATACATATGTTTATATGTAGATCTGGGTAGATATATGTGTATGTATAGTAGAATATGTATCTTACTAGTCACACGTCTTTGGTTGAGCCTGATATACCTCCTTTTTTCCATAACAAAGTATACGCTTTTATTAATTTTGTGTAAAAACTGTGTGTGTGTGTGTATATATATGCATACATGCATATGTCTGTGTGTATATATATGTGACTGTGTGTGTGTCGTTCAACTATATGACTCTGCTCTTCTGTAGGTCTAAAAAGATCCTCATGAAAAATATACCAGATTTTCCTGTACTTCTGTGTGCTAGAGGGTCTCAGCCTGCTTTATCTAACAAATACTGTGAAATGGAAACACTTAATGAGTCTAGTGATTAACCAGGTCCTGGACCGCAGTCCCCTCACAGCATAACAAACTGGGAATCTGTAAGAATTGTATGTCTTTCTAACAGTACTAGAAACTCCCACCAGCTTTGTGGAAGTGTGCAGCTTGTCTTTGTTCAATTCTCCCCACCTTGCATATTGTCAGATCTGTTTCATCCCCATTCATACCAAGCCTTCAACAGGGCTTAGAGGCAGCATTTAGGAGAAATTAAGAATTGAAGAGTCCAAATAACCATTCCTTTGTCAACGCAAAGATTCAGAAAAACAAACTCCCAACTAATACGTTGTGATTCAATTCATTCTCAGACAGACATAATCAATACCAGCAGATTTGAGGATATCATCTTTCTTGCATCCCCCCCGTCTTACAGACTCCCCGCCCCACCCCCCGCCCCGGAATTATCTCCAGCCTAATACTGCAATGAAGCTGCAAGTCTGCTTTGAATTGAACCAAAATATTCCTCCTGCTCAGACAAAGCCAGGAAACTTTGCTTTGTACACTTTTCAGCTGATGTGCAGCTTCCTATTGTGTGAGTAAGCCGGCCACCATCCATCTTCCTTTGGAAGGTTGTGACGCTGCTCCACAGCTCCTAATGAACTGGCAAGGTCAATTAAGCACTGCATAGAATATCCGTAGCCAACTAACCCACTGAAGTACAGATAGAACACATTAATACTGTGTCTTTTATAAATGGAGATTACCAGGAAAAGGGGCTTTTGTGTTAATTTCTAGCCCGGAGGGAAGTGGTTACCCAAATTCACCAGACCAACGTCTTTTTTTCCCTTAGGGACTTCTTGGCCAACTAGATCCAGCTAACATTTACAGAATGTCTAATATACGCCGGGTGCTAAACTAGGCAGTTTCATATGTGTAATGTCATTCAGTTATCACAGTAATGACTGGACATAAGGATCACTGTGATGAAAATATTGGCACTCATAAACTTGACAAATCATGCAGCTAAAACAATGGCAAGGCTGGAAGCCACATACAGATTTCTTAACACCAAGTCTGATGTTCTTTTCACAGTTATAGCTTTCATAGAGAGAGCACTTGCATTTATGAGATGGCTAACTTCATGGGATAGATACTTTTTAAGGTAGCTTCCCTAAAATGTCTTCTGTGGAAGCCATTCCTCTTCTTTCTTCTGAGTGCTTACTTTCTCCCACCTCCACTTGAAATCTTTCCATGAATTCTAGAAACAGAGGAGGGGGAAAGTAAGCCTCACCATAGTTGGCTGAAATTGAGACAAAGTAACTTTGGAGGCTGTTAATGGCTAGGTCCTACCACAATTGTTCAATCTCCCAGAAGAAAGATGAGACAAAAGCGGGAAAAAGCATAGTAGCAGCAAGAGAAATGATCATGTTTGATTCTTCTAGGAGCTCAGACCCCTCTCTTCAGTCTGTTGCTGGTGTCAGCCAACTTTTGAATACTTCCCCCAAATACCACTGAATCATCATCTTTTATTTAAAGTAGACAGGCAGTTTTTGTTCCTTGGAATCAAAAGAGCTCTGATACAATAGAGAAGTCACACAACACAAGTTTGTCATTGGAAGCTAACAGGGAATTGTGCTTGGGTTTATATCAACATCCTTCTTGAAGCACTACTTTGGGGTGATAAGGTGAACTGTACTTATAAGGCAAAGGGAGTATGGGTGGAATTGAGATCAATTTAGGTATTAGCTAAAGCCACTGGTGAAACTGTCAAGGGCTAGGTAGAGAAGAATTGAAGAATTTATACCTTCAGGGAATGCCACATTTATAATATAAGAGGAACAAGATGTGCAAAGAAAAAGAAAGAAGAGTCAGGGTTAAAGAATTAGAAAAAGAGACAGGATAGTGCTGAGTCACAGAAATTAATGAGAACATTTCCAGAGGGAAACGAATGTTCAATAGCACCTAACGCAGACAACATGGTGAAGTGCCTCAGTTGACAGGAGGGGACTTAGTTATGACCCATGAGCAAACTTTTTCATAAAAGACCTACGAAGACAAGTCAGATTGCAGTGAGTTACAAAATAAGTACATGTGTGATAGGGAAGTTTGTGTACTAAGAGTACATTACTGCTTTTTAGAACTTTAGTCATAAATGAAATGAAAAGGGGGCAGTAGCTTGAGGGTGTAGCAAACTGAAACTATTTATTTAGCACATGGGAAATGTGAATGTCCTATTAGTCAAGGAGAAAGCACACTTATTTCCCTACAATATCAGTCTACAAACCCATGGCAGAAACTGATAACTGTCCCACAATACCCATTCTCTCCTTCTTCCTTTAAATAATAAGTTCCTTCCACAGCTGGATATTACATATCCCAGCCACCCTTACACAGCATCCCGTATACTAATTCTCATCAATGGAGTAGAAATCACGTGGGCTGCTTTCACACTCCTCTTACATAAAAATCCCCTGCCCTTTCCCCAGAAGCTGGAAATCATATTTGCTGGTGAACCAACTCAACCAGAATTCTAAGGAGTGGTAGAGAAACAAGAGAGAAGGAATTTGGGCTTCTCACGGAGTGAAGCTAACCACTCATTCCCCTTCTAACATCCCTTAGACGTCTGGGTTGTTATAAAAGAGACAGAGAAAAAAAATAGTAATAAAACCCCATTGTGCTTGAGTAAACTATATGCCGGGGTCTATATTTCAGAAGTTTAGCCCATGACTCAACATATACTATAGCAATGATAAAAGGTAATTATCCTAGAGAATTTTAATGAGATGCAATTATCCTAGGTTATTTTAATAAGAGTCTGTCTTAGTGACCACTGAAAATGACTGCCTACATGGAAACAGTTAGGAAGATGTGTTTAGCAGGTTTAGATCAAGCACTAAAAAAAAAAAGTGGCTACTTCTAGATATGAAATAAATCAGATTTGGGACATCCTCCTTCAGATAAAGACAGCTATTAACTTCAGACAAAGAAATGGAACATTAATTTAAAAAACTACAGAAGTGCTTTATAAATGCGCAATTGGAAGAATCTTTGCTAAGAATGGCAACAGATTCCGTTTTGATGCTGTTTACTGACAGTTTGGTCTTGCAAATGACAGAACTAAACTCCAGGAAGTTCAGGTAAAAGGAGATTTTTTTGGTTCATACACACATAGAAAAGTCAAGGATAAGAAGGCAGCCAAGAAAAAGGGAAGGAGAATCGCTTGAACCCAGGAGGCAGAGGTTACAGTGAGCCAAGATCTTGCCACTGCACTCCAGCCTGGGCAACAGAGAGAGAGTCCGTCTCAAAAAAAAAAAAAAAGGAGGGGAGCTGAATCACCTCTCTCTCTCTCTCTCTCTCTCTCTCTCTCTCTCTCTCTGTGTCACTCACTCACTCATTTTCATTGTAGGCCAGTTTCTGTATTTTACAGCAGACTTCTCCACAAGTTGGAGAACATGGACAAATTCTTAACCTCTCATAGCTCAACTTCACCTCCCAAGAGTGGCTGGGACTTGCTCTATGCTCCCAAATTCAAAAAGAGCCCACAGATTAGCCTAGCTTGGCTGAGGTCCCCAACTTTGGGTCCACTAATTTATGGCAGAGAACAGGATATCTAAGAAAGTGGTTACCCACATTTAATTATTTATTCAACAAGTTACATTTGAAACAGAGAACATCACTTGTTCCAGAAGACTGACTAGAGCATTTTGGAAAGTTTGATGTTTAGTCTGCTTCTTGGAACTCATATTATCAAGAAACATTCTTTTTATCTTCTCATAGATAAAGTTTAGGCTCCTTAAAGGAAGCATGCTTGGCTGGGGATGACTAATAGGACAATTCTATGCCCTCCTCATCTTTTCTTTGTTTTCTTGAACAAGGACATAAAATAAATTTGTGAAAATCAGGCCTTATTTAATTCAAGTGTTTGATCATAGGTTATGAGTGTGAACTTTCTATTAGGAAATAATCAAATCCCAGCCTAATGAATACAGGACATAGATGAGTTGAAATCTCTGGAAACAATGGCCAAAGGAATCACGAGGTGGCAGAGAGAAAGGCAATTGCAGGTGATTCTGAGAGGTAAAAGCCTCACCAAACACGAGACTTAGTAGGGTCCTGAAAACAGAAGGATATTATCAACCACAAAGCTCACGACTAGAGCTTTGTGCAAGATTGTGCACCAGAGCCTGAATCAGGTTATTTTATGCCATGATAAGGAGAGGATTCCCCTTCATAACCCCAGGATGACATCAGGGTCTGGGGCCATCTGTCTCCTTCTTATTTGGTACAGTAGAAGAATTCAAATGGATCTCCCATTGCCATAAAACAACCTAGGTCTGAAGCTAAATCAAGACTTCAGATCCCAGTTTCCCCCATCTCCTCTACCCCAGAGGGAGTGGATATTCTGCCAAACACTCGCCTGCAGAGTTAAATAAGATAAGAAGCTGGAATCTTTTTGAATGCAGACCGTAAAACATAATTGGAGAATCTCCACAGACAGTATAAAATATTGTATCCTGTCTCACACAGATGGGATTATTTAGCCTTCACACAACCTTCAAATAATGCGTTGTGCTCCTTTTAATCAATCCATAATTCAAAGAGGACATCTTGTAGCCTCCAGAGGTTTTTCACTATGACAATAGATGTGGGCAGGCTATGGCGAGATATGTTTTATTATGAAAGTCGAAGTCGGCTTGGGCTATAATTTTATAAATCTCATTAGTGATTATAGTTTCTTATTTCCAGGTATGATAAAATACCAGTTTTACTTTGTAAATGTATCTCAGCCAGAAGGAGGGATCCCAGGGCCTCTCTACCAGGCACCAGGAACAAAGGGTGTGGGAGACTGTGCCAGTGCTGATAATGCTGTCCTTTGCTTACAAGCAGCGCACAATGAAAGGTCAGAGAGCAGAGGAGTCTCTCTCTGAGTCCCCCAGGAAGAGAAAGGCAACGAGTTTTGTGAATGCCAAAATAAATGACCTTCCTCTGCTTCTCATGCTATGAGGCCTGTGTAAGGCCCAGTGACATATAAATTAGGAATACAAATTTCTTGCAGTCACCAACTGCACATGTGCTTGCAGAGGCTGAACTGCAGACTCTTAGAGAGCTTAAGCTGCAGCTGGAGAAACCCCTAGTGGAAGATGGTAAATCTTCCACCATCAATCAGTCAACTAAGCATTTGTGCCCATGTGGCCATGGATCTTAGTGTGATAAGAGGTAAGAGGCAATTAATACTCATTTGGAAACAATTTTCAAGCATCTATTTCAGGCAAGGCTACAGGCTAGATGTTGAGGAGACAGCGGTGAAAAGATACCTTTTGCGTGCTCAGATGAGAGGAAAAGTCAGCTGTGATGGGGTGGATAAGAAAAGTCTGCATAGAAGGTAAGATCTTTGATTTTGTTCTCAAGTATGAGATAAGATTCCCCAGATGGACAAGGACAGAAAAATCAGTGGGAATAGCCAATATGCCGGTATAATAAAAGAACAGGAAATATGAAGTTGAATTGGTAGAAAGGGAGATTGAAGACTTACACAGGGATCAAATCCTAGAAAGCTATGCTAAGGACTTTAGAGTTTTCTGTTTTGTTTTGTTTTTTTTTTTCCTGTAGGCAACGAAGAGACATGGAGGCATTTTAAGCAAGAAAATGATAAGAACATGTCAGAGGCATTTAAACCAGAGCAACTCCATCTTGAATAGGAGCTCGGTAAAATAAGGCTGAGACCTGCTGGGCTGCATTTCCAGGAGGTTTGACATTCTTAGTCACAGGATGAGAGAGGCGATCAATACAAGATACAAGTCACAAAGACCTTGCTGATAAAAGAGGATGTAATAAATAAACTGACCAAAACCCACCAAAAGCAAGATGGTGCTGAAAGTGACCTCTGGTCGTCCTCGCTGCTCATTATACACTAATTATAATGCATGAGCATGCTAAAAGACACTCCCACCAGTGCCATGACAGTTTACAAATACCATGGCAACATCAGGAAGTTACCCTATATGGTCTAAAAAGGGGAGGAAACCTCAGTTCCGGGAATTGCCCACCCTTTTCCAGGAAAACTCATGAACAATCCACCCCTTGTTTAGCATATAATCAAGAAATAACGATACATATACTCAGTGGAGCAGCGAATGCCACTGCTCTTCCTATGGAGTAGCCATTCTCTTATTCCTTCACTTTCTTAAAAAACTTGCTTTCACTTTATGGGTTTGCTTCAAGTTCCTTCTTGTATGAGATCCAAGAACCCTCTCTTGGGGTCTAGATTGGGACCCCTTTCTGGTAACAAAACATATTTGTGCTTTTGCAGTATCATCCAGTGACAGCACAGTGGAGGATAGTAAGTCTGAACAAATGGGAGAGTACTTCTGGCACACAGTAGACTCAGTAAATATTTGCTAAATGAGTGAATGACACAGACCAGACACGATCAAACATGTACATTTTTTTAAAAGATGGCTCTCCTTTATCTTGCCTTTTCCATGTAAAAGGCATGTAACTGATTACTAACGTCAGACTATGCATAAATGAGCCAGAATTCACAAAGTTTTAGCAAAGAACTTTTGCTACATCAGTCTATGGCAAGCAAGAAAACAATATTGAGAGTGTGAGTGAAGCAGTCGATCACGGTGGTAATGAGTTTCATCAATGACTGGAGATGGAATTTTATTAAGTTGCATGTCAATAGCAGGAACAATTTAACTTAGAATGCCAATGGTTTCACTACCTTTTTAAAATGATGTGCTGAAATAATTTAAGTACATTTCAGCAGTAATACTACAGGTTAAGAGTCAGGAGAAAGCAAAAGTGCTGCATATTCATCCTCCTCCATATTTTATTGTGAAAACTACGGCATGAGAGATCTTGAAAGAAGATTCCATCTTCATCCCTTGTCGTTCTAATTTTTGTGTTTGTTTAGAATTTTGGTTGCATTGTTTAATTGCTATAACCATAAGAGATATAGTCTTATCCCTTAAGCATCACCATTCTGACCTATTTGTCTGTATGAGATAAAATACCAGCTGCTTATATACTTTTCATGGATGTAAGTAAGAAAGCAAGATTACATTCTTTTTGAACTTGGAAAACAACTGTCCCAAGGTTTTGAGCAGGCCGATTAACCCACACAGTTGTTTTGCTGTTTATGGCTACATCTTTTATTCTGATAATCAGGCAAAATTTCATAATCCAGCATTTTCCTCTAACCTGCTGCTTTAGAGGGCTGCACGGGCTATCATGCCACCAAATTAAGAAGAGGCATAGGAAAAATATATCAGCTCTTCAACTCCAGAATCCCAACCCTAGGATAATACAGAGTCTGGATTCAGTAAACATTCTCCTTACCAGGACAAATATTAAACCCTGAAATTAAACATGTCTCTCTGGGCCTCTGTTGCCTTGTTTACAGAGACCACTCAGTTAATCTCCAAGGGTCTTTTTACTTGTAACATTTTCAGGTTTATAAGAGAAGATACAACTTCAAATGCAACACAGATAATTAAGGGTCAAAACCTTAAATGGTTAATGGAAATAAAAAAGACTCAAAACCCAGTGCTATTAGCTTTTAAATACCAAGTATCTCACATTCTCTTAAATCACTGGTAAGATCACAAGACTTCAGCATAAAACTCTTTAAAATATCCTAGATCATAACCGATCCACCCCACACAAACACTTGAAATACACTGCCTTTTAAAATGTGAGTTGTTAAATCTTCTTCGGCATTTTGTTTATTTTTAGTACAGTAAATTTACCATGGCCACATGTTATCTATAAGACCTGCTAGGGCTTTCTCCTCTCAAGCACATTGTACAGTATATCTTTTGTTCCAGACACTACCCAGTGTGCATGTCATAATATCTTTTCAATAAAATATGTGAACTTGTGCAGAGGGAGTCGTGGGGGGCAAGAAATTGGAAACTCAAGTCACACACTGTGTAAGCCACAGGGAATCAGGCCTTATGTGTTTTAAATGAAATCCTTTCATCTTTGGAGACGCCTCTGCGGCTCTCTACTTAACTGAACAGGTCTGTTTCCAGGACGTTTTACTCATCATCAGACCTCCTCACACTGCAGGGTGACAATGTCGTCAGCACAGAGCCAGAGACTTCTCATTGTTTCTAATATAATTGGTTGCTTTCACTCATTTCCTCATTCTTCTTTATTTTATTTTATTTTTTCTTAATTTCACAGACACCCAGCAGAACTAATGTAAGTGCCCTCACTGCAATCTCTTTTCCAAAAAGAGAAAGGGGGTAGCAGGTGGGGGTCATACATTTGTTCTGCTTGAGTGTTCCTGTGTTTCTCAGCAGAACAATTAGACTTTTTTTTTTTTTTTTTTTCTGGTGTCTCTCACCAGACCATTTTAGCTTTCCTAAAATAAAAGTGAGGATTTTAAACCCCACTCATCTCTCAGCTCCTGTCTCACTCTCACTCATATGCTAAGGTTTGTAAGGGTCACACGTCTGGATTCCTCAGCACTTTCTTTCCTTTCTTTCTTCTCTAGCTCCTTGTTTCTCATTTGATTCACCAACAGGACATTACCTCTAGTCTCAACTGTTTCTCTAGACCCCAACTAATGGAAACCTAATCGCATTGTCTTTCTTCTCTCCATACTTCCTCAGATTCCTGGTTCTGAGGGCTGGAGGATCTGGAAGTGGGTTTCTGTGTACCTGTTCTGTTCTGGCGACATGGACAAAATATATCTTCTGCTTCGTACTCACCTTCCATGTAGTTTGTTCAGAAGAAAGTAGAGACAGCTGGGAAGTGATCCACATGCCAGATGATATCTAAAAAAAAACTAGTAGGATTTTGAGAAACAATTCCAAAAGAAGAGCTTTTAGCTCAGATCCTCAATACATGAAAACCTGAATACCTAGATATCTGAATACCTGAATACTTGATACCCAGTTATCTGAATATCCAGATTCTGAAAAGTGGCAAAATACGCCACCCCCAAATATGCCACTTTGGCATAAAGATTATTTTGAGCTGAAAGTAACTGAGAAGAAGTGGACACAAGAAAAGCTCTCTGCCCTCCCCTTATTTGCCCAAAAGCAGGACCTAAATTTACAAAGGAACCCCTCTCCTCTCTACTTGTGAAGGACAAACTTTTAGGACCTTTTCAGCACCAGCATAGCAAGCTGTACTGACTAGCCTTTATCACCATTTATTTGCTTTCCCACAATTTGCTGTCCCTAGGAACTCTAAGACCTTTTTCTTTGTCTTGTCAGCTCTCTAAAAATTTGCTCTTGTTTGTGGAAGAAGCTATATTAGCTGAAGTTATAAGCTACCTCTTTTGAGATTTACTCATTTCCTAGGTATCTCCCTTGTATATAGGAGATATAAATGTTAACGAACTCCTGTTTGTTTTCTCTCTTCTCAATTTGTCTTTTTTTTTTGAAACAGAGTCTCACTTAGTGGCCCAGGCAAGAGTGCAGTGGTGCAATTATGGAACCCTCCACCTCCTGGGTTTAAGCGATTCTCCTGCCTCAGTCTCCTGAGTAGTTGGAACTACAGGCACATGCCACCATGCCCGGCTAATTTTTATATTTTTAGTAGAGACAGGGTTTCCTCATGTTGGCCAGGCTAGTCTCGAACTCCTGACCTCAGGCAATTTGCCCGCCTCGGCTTCCCAAAGTGCTGGGCTTACAGCTGTGAGCCACCACGCCCGGCCTTCAATCCGTCTTTTATTACAGGGGTCCCAGGTAAAAACTCAGAAGGGTAGAGGGAAATTGTTTCTCCCCTACAACTCTTCCAAGAATATCTGATAAAGTTCCCTGCTACTAGGTTTATGCCTTTCCAAACCTTCATCACGATCTGCCAGAGTCATCTCTCTGAATGTGAAATCTGATGCATCACAGGGCTATTCATATCTTCCATAAGCCCCTAAGCCTCCAGGATAAGGTCTTGGTCTTTAGCAGGGCACACAAAGCCCTCCAAGACCTCGCCCTTCTGACTCCTACAGCCCTATCACTTTCCTCTCAGCTCCTTCTCCCACCTCAACATGAATCCTATGTTCTATTCACATTCAGTAAACTGCAGATCACTGGACTGCATCCTGCTTAAACATCTCCCTCTGCTCAAACTGTCATTCTTGTCTTCATCCACACACAGAATACCTCTTGAGTTTTTAAAACTAAGCTCATACTATAAATCCTGTTCCTCACAATTATCTTCAGGGAAAATTGAAAACCGTATATCTAGAGTCACAAATTTATTTTACACACACATTTCTCAGTACATGAGCAACACTTCTGAGATATTTTTTTTTAAAGTTGTCTTTTCCCAGCAAGACTGTAAGTCCTTTAAGGGCAAGGGCAGGCCTGTCTTATTCATTACTGACTCCCCAAGGTCTAGCACAGTGCCTGGTACATAATAGATGCTCAGTAGCTCAGTAAATGTTAAATGGATGAATGGTGGTAGTACATTGTTGCTCAGGCTGGAGTGGTGCAGTGGTGCAATCTCGGCTCACTGCAACCTTTACCTCCTGGGTTCAAGTGACTCTCATGCCTCAGTCTCCCAAGTAGCTGGAATTATAGGCATGTGCCACCACATTCAGCTAAACACACACACACACACACACACACACACACACAGACAAACACACATATATGTACTTGTAGTAGTGATGGGGTTTCACCATGTTGGTCAGGCTGTTCTCGAACTCCTGGCCTCAAGTGACGAGCCCGCCTCAGCCTCTCAAAGTGCTGGGATTACAGGCATGAGCCAATTCACATGACCATTTTCTTAAAATTAGTATGGGTTACAATGGTTATTCATTCTCTTTAGAAATCTACCTCTGAGCACCTGAACTAAAACTTAAACTGGAATCAGTTTATACATTTTCCTCCACTGATTCTGACCTGTACTTTTCACCCAAATCAGGAAAGGAATCTTCTGCTAATTTTGATCATTTTATCCTAAGGACCACAGGACCCCAGGGGGAACACTAGGTCAACTGTGACATTTAGTATGGTATTTTTTAAATTATGCAAATATCCATCTGTTCAGATACCATTTGGGGGCTCGTTTAATGTGTATAATTTAGGATAAAGGGGATAAAACTAGAAAAAGTGCATCTCGCTTTGGCTCCATAGAAATCTGAGTGCTACCTGATTCATTTGAAGCTATGAAAGGGCTGTGTTTTAATAGCGCATCTTTTCTCTTTGGTCAGAATTCTAAATCTTTTTAATTGCAGTTTAAACACCTGTAGCCAAATTTTAAATGTCTTTCTCATTTAAATTCCAAACATTAAAATTCCAAACATCTTGATTATGTAAATGGTAAAAGGAAAGGACAGAGTTTTCTTTAAGATTTTTTTCCCCCACTCCCTCCCACTGCTCCCAATTGTGGTTCTTCTTTAAGCCCCCAGCAAGGTGGCTAGGTTTCCTGGATTACCCCGAAGTTCATTTTTGGAATAGAACAGGAAGGCTAAATCCCAGCAATGTGTTTTTAAGACACAAAAAACAGTAAAAAATAGCCACCATTTGTTCAGCACCTATTATTTGCCAGCCACCACAAGGGCCCTTGAAGCAAATCTGTTATATATATTCAATCTTCATAACAGCCTACAATTTAGTATTATCAAACCCATTTCTCAAGTTAGGAAACTGAGGCTAAGGTACAGAAGCAACCTGTCCCAGGTTAGATATCAAGTGACAAGGCTAGGGTTTAGAATAGAAGAGCCTGAGTCTGCGTGATCTCTTTACCACACCACTTCCTTCCAAATGCCTGTTTCTGCCAGGACACATGGGTAGAAAATTTTTAAATAATTAAAATTGACAAAGGAGGTTGATAAAATGGACAGAGACACAGAGGAGTATGCTTTAAAAAGAAGACAATATACAAAATGAATAGCCATTGTAATCCATACTAATTTTAAGAAAATGGTCATGTGAATTGGCTCATGCCTATAATCCCAGCACTTTGAGAGGCTGAGGTGGGCTGGTCACTTGAGGCCAGGAGTTCGAGACCAGCCTGACCAACATGGTGAAACCCCATCACTACACAAGTACGTGTGTGTGTGTGTGTGTGTAGCTGGATGTGGTGGCACATGCCTATAATTCCAGCTACTTGGGAGACTGAGGCATGAGAGTCACTTGAACCCAGGAGGTGAAGGTTGCAGTGAGCCAAGATTGTACCACCGCACCACTCCAGCTTGAGCAACAAGAATGAGATGAGACAAAAAAAACAAAAGGCCTGGCATACATGCCAGGTTGAGGTGAGGAGGGGACACTATCACAAAGATTCATCTACTGAAGGTCTTAAGGAGCTTGCCTTTCAGTTTGAGACCCACTTCTGTATTTCCACCTTACTCTGGCTTCCTGTGAGACCTACTTCAGCTCTGCTCCACCTGATTCCTACATGGAATGGTCTTCATCGTAGTTTCATAACATGATTCTGCTCTTGGATATTTCTGATCTTTTTTCTAGTACCTCATTTATGTACCCTAGATTCAAATGTTTGAATCTATTCCTCCATTCCTTGCCAATCTGCCTCTAAGAACTGGCAATGTCTATACCTGAGTATTCTTTATTCTGATCTGTAGCCTTTATTTTTTTAACCTCGTTATTACATTTGTGCATCAATGGTCCAAATACTTTGCCTTGCCAGCTTGAAGTATCATGGTGTGCAGGAAAGAATCTGCAACAGACCAATTTTAGGAGTCATGTCAGGATATGTAAGCTCTTTGGGTGTCATTTTTTTCATCTATGAATTGTGAAGAGTAAAAAGCTACCGTCCAGATGTACTTAAGATTAATGGAAATAATCCATGTGAGAATGCCGTGACACAAAGCAAGCACTCTGTGAATCTTATTCGCTCAGCACATATTGATGCTCTGTCTTTCTGAATGCTTGGAATATACTGATGAACATAACAAAGTTGAGTCAGATAGCAAACAACAGACAAATTAACAAAGTTTACACTATGTGATAAGTGATTTGTGCCATGTTTAAAAAAAGCAGAAAAAAGTATAAACAGGAGAATCAAGAGTGCAAGAGGGGGTGATGGGAGAGGTGTAGGTCAGAGTATTAAAGAGGAGGATGAGTGAGAGGGTTAGAAAGTTAGCCAACTGATATCTGGAAAAAGAGAGTTATGGGCAGAAGAAATAGCCATTGCCAGTGGGAAATTCAGGGAACAATAAAGAGGACTGTGATCTTGGAGTGAGTGATGGAGGAAGAGACTGGTTGGAGATGAGATCAGGGAGGTTAGAGGGATGGGATATGTAGACCTGAGGACATTGTAAGGGCTCAGATCTTTACTTTGAGTGAGATGTTAGTTGACTTATCTTTCCTTTGGAGCCTGGTATGACAGTTGACTTTTCAGAACTTTTCTTTGTTTTCATGCATACTCTGCGTCTTGATTTTAGCACTAACTACTCAAGGGAAGAAGCATGTCCTATTCATCTTTATAGTGCTAATGCCTAACATGGTGCCTAGAACATAGGCCATACTCAATGAACATCTCTTAAACTGATAATATTGTTTTAGATGCTTATCCTGGGAATTTTTTAAAGATAACATAATGCTTTTACCTGGTTAAAATGTACATGACACTTGAAGGCCACTAGAAAATAAAATCTTATAATAGGCCTTTTCTAGTTTCTCTCAAGTCCCAGCCAGAGATGGATGTGTGCCCTAGCAGCATATTACTTACCCTATATCAGACCATTTAATAAAAAGATACAAGCTTGGAACTCAGATGACCTAGGTTTGACAACCAGAAATACCACTTACTAGTTATATGATCTTAAATAAATTATGTAATTCTTCAAAACCTTTTATGTCAGACTAAATGCCATCCAAATCATGGGATCCAATGAGAATCTAAAAATATAATGTGGAGGAAAACATTTTGGTAAACTGCATTGCAATATATGAATGTTAAATGTTCTTATTATAATTTAAGCATTAGCTAATATTTGACATGAAAATATAAAATTGTCCCTAAAAATTACAAACATACTATTTGGCAGAACCAGAAATTATGTTGTGTTGCTCTGGATGCTCAGTGAGGAAGGACCTCTTTCTCCAAAGGAATAAATACTTCTGTTGCTCTAATAATTTGCCATACTGTTAAATTTTTTCTCACTCTCCTATGACAACTTTGTTTATGTTAGGATGTTCTTAAAATAGAATTTTCCCAATTAAGAGTCCATTAAAGTCCGTTAAAGATACAGAAGGTATTGTGCCTGATCATAACTTCAAACCATTCAAAAACTTGGCTATGAGGTGCTAAATAAACTCAGCTCTCCATCTGTATGCTCTTCATTGATTGCACACCTCTCTGGGCACCTACCAGATCCAGGGGTGGAGGCTCCATGATTCCAAAAGGGTTTGCTGAGTTCATCCCAACTAGCCTGTTGGGAACAAGTTGGGAGCTTCCCAGTGCCATTAGCAAGGCAGTCACCCAACTGATCCAGAGGAGTCCCACCTCCCAACTTCAGCCAAATTCTTTTCAAAACTGACTCTGTTTGTAGATATACAGGCTTTAAGCACTTCCCACAGAAGATTATATAAAACTACAAAGAAAATAGAGAACTGCATTCATTTCCCACGACTGGGTGGGATAACATATTCAGTTTTAATTGACTCTGGAGAATCCAAGTCAATTAGATGAAGGGTATAATAGGAACAAGAAGCTGTATTATTTCACTAGCTTGATTATTTTATAAAAATAGAAAGAAATAAATGTAAAATTTGAATAGTCCCACAGCATTGAGATGTGCCATCTATACCAGGCTGTTTTGAGCCACTTGGGGTACATCTCTTTATTTTAAAACTAGCTGAAAAGTGGATTTGAATATTCAATAGTCTGAGTCGTGCACTCTTCTCTAAAACATTAGTTCCGCTCTGGCCAAATGAGCAAGCCACTTCTGGTGGGTGGGTTAAGTACATACGTAAGAGTAGAGCCAGATATCAACATATTTTTTGAAATGGTGAATTTAAAACTAGGAATTCTGAGAGAAAAAAATAATTAAGGATTATTTGACATTAATTACCTACTATGTTCTACACACTGAGCTATGTTCTTTGCATGGAGGGATACATGCATTTCCTGAAGTGATTCTCAATCAAACAGTAGAAATATACAGAAAATCAGGGCAAAACAATTTACTTGCTATGGATTTTTTTTTCTGAGGGGGAACTGAAGAGGAAGTGGTTGATTTTGCACACAAAGAAAGGTGAATTTATGGAAGTTTTCATTAAGTCAGTGAGGTAGGTCTTGCAAGATTAAAAGGATCTCAACAAAGAGAGGTGAAAGAGACAGCTATTCTAGGCAAGAACACCACCATGTAGCTCTGAAAGTACATGGAACATATGGGCTTGAGAATAGCTCTGTGTCTAGATCATAAAGAACATATTGGGAGAGAAAGGTAAGAGAAAGTAAAGACTGGGGAAATGGAAAGAAATAAGGCTGGACATGTTGAGTAAGTTTAGATTGTAAAGAGAATTGTTCTGCTATCGATTTTGAACTTTGTATTATAGGACTTCAAGAGCTACTAAAGATTTAAAAGAAAAGATATGACATATCTAGGTTGGAAACACACACAAAAAAATATGTATTAGGTTAAATATCATTAAAGAAAGAAACAGATCTCTGGAAGTACTAAGTTGTTTAAATTCTGTGTCAAACTGGTAATATTTTACCCAGACCTTGCATTAATCACTGATTTTTTTTATAATCATCCTTTTAGTCAACAAATATTAAGTAAAATTCCTGTACCATGCTAGATTTCTGGGACATAATGTTGACTATGACAAATGTAGTTCTCGTCCTCATGGAGTTTACAATCTACTGGGGAGATAAACATTAAATATATAAAAGAGAGAATGCAGGTAATTACTGATCTTTCTACAATAACATGCTGAATAGCCTCAGGAACTCACTGGTACTGAGTTACAAAGATTTCAGATTTAGTTCATCATTATCCTTCTCACCAAATATGTGTGGGAGTTATTTTTTGTTAAGTAACAGACTACATTTTTTTTAACTATGGTATTTGCCAGTGAATTTGAGGTTTAGCGGCCTCAACACAACCCACTGTAGTATCTGCATGATTTTTTGCTATTGCAAACATTTATAAATTACTGGGAATCATTATATTTTGCAAGAGAAAGAAATAGTCAAGCTTTTCTCAGTTGGAATCTTTGAAATGTATGGGTTCACTGGTAAAAAGGACAGATGGCTGAGCTAATGTTAGTAATTGCCAAGAAAAAAGTCCACTGTTGACCTAAAAATGCAATGAAATCTATTCCTTTATAACTTTCCACTGACTGTTTAGCTTAAGTCCTAATTATTACAAAATTGAGAAAGGATTTCTTAACATTAGAAGATTTCCCTAAGAACATAAGAATATTAGGCCACATCTCTATATGTGCCTGTTAACCCATTTACTTCACAGCTTATTTAACCAATTTTCTTTGGTCTGTGATGCATCCAAGAATTTAATTAATCACATGTCATACTACAGGAATGAAGGTGAAAGTTAGTAGTGAAAGTTAGCGAAAAAGTAACCCAACAATTTAATATAAAAATATTTTTATGAGAGTATCTTTTTATCTAAAAACTTAAATTCTCATTAAGTCGTTTTAAAATGTATAACCAATACCCTTTTGCATTTTGATCATAACAGTGCACTACTTTCCTAAGGCTGATATAGCAAAGTATCACAAAGTGGGTGTTTTAAAAAACAATGTGTAGCCTTACAGTTCTAGTTGCTAGAAATCTGAGATCAAGGTGTCTAGAAGGTTGGTTCCTTCTAAGGACTGTGAAAAAGACTCTGTTCCATGCCTCTCATTTACTATATAGTGGTTTGTTGACAATCTGGAGTGTTCCTGGCTTATAAATGCATCACTAGATCTCTACCTTCATCTTCCCATAGCATTCCTCTGTATGCTATGTCTGTTGTCTATCTCCAAATTTCCCCTTCTAATAAGGACACCAGTCATATTGTGTCAGGGCCAATCCAAATTACTTATTTTAAATTGGTTACCTCTGTACAGAACCTGCCTCCAAATAAGGTAATAAGGTCGTATCCTGAGGTACAGGAGGTTAAGACTTCAGCATATAAATTTTGGAGAGACCCAATCGAACCCGCAACCAGTATTTTCTGAGCTGAAAAATAAACTTTCTTTTCAGAAAAAAAAAAAGAAAACCTTCAGCATCTTTGCTATAAGCATCAAATTGCTCTATTTCCTTTTTCATACTCAAGGGGTGTGTGTGTGTGTATGTGTGTGTGTGTGTGTGTAGCTCATTTTTATTTTTCATGCAGCCTGTACTTGGGAATTTTTTAATTGTGAAAATTAATGTTGGAATACGAGGTGTATAGCAGACAATTTTGGTGGTGGCTGCCTAGCTCAAAACAAATACTCCTTCTCTGAGATGGACTCATAGCTGACAGGATTATGCTCTGGAAGCTTTGCCTTTTCTGTGTGACCCTACCCCACTGACCATCTAATCCAAGGATAGATGCCGGACCTGGAAAGACCCCACGGGATTTTGAAATTTGGAGTAACAACATTTGGAAACTGGGAACAATTAAAGCTGATGTGTTGTTACTCGCCCCCCCAAAAGGTCCAAAACTTCTCCTGAGGAGGTGTCTATGCTGTCCTTATTCCTTTCCCTAGTGAGGTTCAGTTACTCATTTCTTCCCTCATTTCTGTAAGATACCACATTGTGACTACAATAAAATATTTTTTAGTGTGCTTATGCTTCTCAGGGTTATTTTTGTTGCATGTGACCAAGAGAATCTTAACAAATACAAGTGGCTCTGCAGTAATCTATGTCCCATTTGTGCACTTCTGGTTCTTTAACCCATATAATTTTTTCTGGTTCATGATTGCAGATGATACTCCTGGCTCCTGTCAATCCATGTCATTAGTCATAATGGGAACTCAGGGCAATAGTAAGAGTTTTTGGGCAGAAATCCATCCCTACTCCTAGAAAAGCAATAAAAAGCGTGCATTTTATCCATGTTGGGTCTATAATATAATCTTTGTATATACCTAATTGTAAAAACATGTTGAACTACCAAGTTTATTTTTTGATTTCAAAATAATAGAGAATAATCTGAAATAAGTCAAAGTCAGGAGCCCTTATTGAGGAAAAATTGCAATTATAGATCCGTGGAAGTTAATATTTACAGTCCATGATTGTCATTCAGCAACTTCCATCAGAGTTTCTGCTTTTGCCTTCCACAGAGGCAAGAGCAATTGCTGTTGCCTCTAAAAGAGAATGTATTAAATATGGGCACTGGCACACAGCAACCTAAGCCCTTCTGTCCCACTCATTCTTACACAAGAGCCCCTTGATGACCAAACATTGCACCCAAGACCTCTTTAGGGTTTTGTTATCATTTGCATAAATAAAGGCCAAAATTATAACTTATTTTTTTTTTTTTTTGAGACAAGGTCTTGCTCTGTTGCCCAGGCTGGAGTGTAGTGACACAATCTCTGTTCACTGCAACCTCCATCTCCTGGGTTCAAGTGATCCTCCCACCTCAGCCTCCCTAGTAGCTGGGACTACAGGTGCACACCACTATGCCCAGCTAATTTTTGTGTTTTTAGTGGAGATGGGGTTTCACCATGTTGGCCAGGATGGTCTCAAACTCCTGTCCTCAGGTGATCCGCCTGCCTCAGCCTCCCAAAGTGCTGGGATTGCAGGCGTGAGGCACCACTCCCAGCCTTTTTTTTTTTTTTAATGTTAAGTTTCCTTAAAGGAGCTTCTAATTAGTTTATCTACTGCCACTTAAGACATTTGCAAGCCTATCTGTAAAACTCTTTGTATAGTGGAATGAGTAACAGCAGAGAAAGTTAAGGGTTCTTCAACTTTGTACAAGAAATATGCATCAACATCAGACAGAAGGGCAGATTTCCATCAATGACTTTGCATTATTTGATGACTCCCTGCTCCATCAAATCTCCTAGGAAGGAAAGAGTTGTAGCACTGAAACTCCACAATAAGTCTCTGAGAACTTAGCTGTGGCTTTACACAGAGAGTTGCAAAGCGTTGTAGCTCAAAAGAAATGCAGGTTATATGGCAATACTAATGCTCTGCACAGATTTGCTTCAACCATGATATCTACATTAATCTTTTCTTTTACCTGCAGATCTCTAGAGAATTCTTAGCTCAAGACAATTTGGTATAGGCAACTATGGAAGCTCATCAGTGAGTGAAGGAAAACAGGTTGGGTTGGAATAAAATCTAGGTGGATGAATTAACTAAATAGAAGACAAGCACTTGATGGCACTAACCCACAGTACAATCACGATATTCAGAAGGATGCGGTAAGGTTGAGTTTATTCTAATCCTGTGCTCTCCTGCTACAGGAAATAGCAAATCCAGGCAGTGGAAGCATTCTGGTTACAAATGAAACATCCACATGGAACAGGAGCGCAGTCAGCATCAAAGGCTGTAAGTAACAGTGTCTATCTCTAAAACAGATGGGTGTTAAGGACTTAGTGAGATGTCAGTGTCTCAGCAAAGTGTCCTGGGCTTCACTAGAGGAACCAGCATCTGAATCAAGACACCAATGTAGTAGTTCAGAACCAAAGCTCCACAAACCAATGATTTTTCCTTTGTTTTGTTTTAGTTTTTGTTTCTTAAAGTGGTGATATGGTTTTGTTGTGTCCCCACCCAAATCTCACCTTGAATTATAATAATCCCCATATGTCGTGGGAGGGGCCCAGTGGGAGGTAATTGAATAATGAGGACCAGGTCTTTCCCATGCTGTTCTCATGATAGTGAATAAGTCTCATGAGATCTGATGGTCTTATAAAGAGGCATTCCCCTGCACACACTCTTTTGCCTGTCACCATGTAAGACATCCCTTTACTCTTCCTTTGTCTTCTGCCATGATTATGAGGCTTCCCCATCCATGTGGAACTGTGATTCCATTAAACCTCTTTCCTTTATAATTTACCCGGTCTCGGGCATGACTGTATTAGCAGCATGAGAACAAACTAATACAAGTGGCAAAACCATACAGGTGGAGTTCCCAAGCAAGTTGGCTAGTATACTGCACTACACAAAGAAGAGTTCTAGGCCCCATCAGCTGGAGTGACTGGTTCTGGTACTCTGCCCCCTACCTTGCTCAGGTCTGACTAAGAACCTAGGCAAGGTATATATACCTTTAGTTGAAATGCCTTCAACATCTGAGCTGACTCATGTCAAGGGAGGCAGGAACTAACACTGTGAGCATCTAATATTTACCTACCTAGACTCACTTTTATCAGCCTATTTTCTTTACACTGACACCAGCACAGTACACATTTTTCCAAGTATTTCTGAGTTTATGTAATCCTCATCATCACTTATATAAAAGTTGGGTTTTATGTTACTTGATAAAAGCTACTATTGTTTCAGTACCTACTGTATTCCAGGTACTGCACTAGGTATTTCAAATACAGTACTAATTTTCAAAACAGTGCAAAATAGGTATCATTATCCTCAGAAGAGGTAGATAATTTTCTCAAGGTTATAACACAGGGCTGAGATATAAACCCAGATACATCTGACTCCCAAGCGTGTGTATCTTGCATGTATCTTGCACTACATTTCCCTGAGAAATGTTTAAATTCATTTTGATGTAAGTTTTCTGAGTGAAGTTTTTAATATAACCAGTTAAACATAAGCTCTTTCCTTCAACTTGAGTTTGATTTCAATGTATGTTCCATCCTTTAAAAATACTTTTCATATTGAAAAGCAGTTTTACCAGAATAAACACTGATCAGAAATGAGATGTGAGATCTCATGCCAGTGAGTCATGTGACCTTGGGAAGTCTTTCACTTATCTAGGAAAATGTTCTTACTTAAAAAAAAAAAAAAATGTGGGGGAGTAAAGACTAGTAGTGGGGGAAGGATTAAACTTGAAAAATTAAACTCTGAGAGTCTCTTCTAGCTCTCCCAACTTAAGGGTCTCTCCAATCCTTTAAAATCCATTCTCTTTATATATTTTAAACACGACCTTTTGCAAGGGAGTCATAAGCAAAAAGACAATTTTAAATTTACTTTAAAGAAAAAATTATCAACTGTCTGCATATCTCAACAAGTTAGTCAACTTTCTTCACTTTTGTGCAACTTATGAGCATGGCAATTATGATATTTGAAGTTGACAACTCAAAGCTATTTGAAGCCTTGTTGACCAATGAAAATGTATAAATATAGATAGCAAATAAATCAAGTTCTTGTCTTCAACTAAAAATGCATTTTCAACATAATTCAATTTAAGGAACCAGTATTTTAATTTTAACCATGAAAATATCATTAGATGGTGTATGTGGAAAGAAAAAAAAAAAAGGAGACTAGATATAATCATGTCCTTCACAAAAGAGTTGGCAATTGCAATGTTAGTACTGTAAATAAAAGTGTTTTCAGACCTTAAAATAAAAGTCTGTGGAATGCTTCAGGTACACAGCTGTAACAAAATCACCTATCTGACTGCCTTTGTGGCCTAAGCTAAGGACTATATGAAAGAGAGAAAGGAAGGAAGGAAGGAAGGAAGGAAGGAAGGAAGGAAGGAAGGAAGGAAGGAAGACCTAGAAGGAAGCACATAATAGACTGCTTTGACTAGGTAATTTTTCACCTAATATTAAGTGCAGATGGTTAGAATAGTTCGTCGTGATTTTGCAGTGTGGTCTCAGGTTTATTGCTACAATTAATTTCTACATTTCTGTGAAGGACATTATACACTCCATTCCCATCATTTTAAATAATAAATTAACTTTAGTGCATTTTTGCACTCGCTTGAATGGAAAAGATGAAGACCAATTGATAGGCTCTGAGTTTTTAGAACGCCTTTCAACAAGATTAAAAGCATAAGGCATCCCAAGTCGGCTCTTCTAAAAACAGAAAGTAGCCATCTGCTAGGGCTGCAGAGCTATTCTACCCTAGAGTGCTGAGTAGTCCAGCAGAACAGACAAAGCACAAGGTATACTCCTTGACCAGACTGATCCTTAGACAGATTTGTGGCTTTGTGTGCTTTCAATCAACATATTGTTTGAGGTGCCCTCTATTTCTGTGTGACATAACTAATGAAAAGAAAAAAGCTACTTGTAATCATACCAGAACTAGAAAATGAAAATAACCCCAGTGAACTTGCTAGCAATCCTAAAGAATTCCTGGGTTTCCCTACGGTTATTCGAGCTAGCAGGGGGGACTAGGGAGGGAAATTGCGTTGCTCTTTATAAATGAAATGCTATGTTGGGACTTGGGTAGAAAGGGGAATGAAATTATTTTAATTTTGTTTGTTCATTTCATTTCTTGCTTTCTTCCAGTACTTCTTTCCTGTTTGTAAATCTTCACTCATCTTTAATCCTTTCTTGCTTGCCTTTCTACAATGTATGATACTGAAAATTGTGCTGGAAAGCCAATTCTCAAGGAAGTCTCTTCTCTTAATTTACTCTCCAATTTCTAATGGGTGCGTTTTTCTGAGGTCAAAGCATAAAGCTTGGGTGAATTTTTATTCCGTTAAAGACAGAACTCCATCATCTTTATTTAAAAATGTGTTGATATCTGATGGAAAGACCAGACACCTGAAGAGACATGCTGACTCTTAATTAGTTTTAATGATTAACCCATGTCCACTGAAAGCAGCTTTGAGAACACAATACTACACTTTATTGTTCATCAATGGATTGAAAACAGATATTTCAAGAGATATGTGTGGCAAACACTGTTAGCTGGCAAAGCCAACAGCCATCCTCCAGCCAGCCCCTTGTTCCTTGCCTACCTTCATCTATAGGCAGAGAAGGCTAAACACTTGTCCAGTCTCCCATACAGCTCACAATGGCCATGTGAATTTCAGGCAATGAGAGGGGAGCAGAAGTCTGATGGGGGCTTCTGGAAACGCATGTGCTTTCCTAATAAAAAGAACAAGTAAATTGGCATTTCTTCCTTTATCTCCTTTCTTTCTACTTTGGATGCAGATGTAATGTCTGTAACTGTTGCAGCCACCTTTGAGGCAACAAGTATAAAGACAAAAGCCGAGAAGCAAAAGATAATGGAGTAAAACTAGAAGCAGATCCCGAGACCCTGATAACACAATGAGCCAGCTGAACCAACAACTTACCTCCATATTTCTAGTCAATGAAAAAACAAACAAACAAACAAACAAACAAAAACACCTCTATTTGTTTAAGCCACTGTTTTTCTGGTTTTGTTTCTTGCCATTGAAATCCTTCCAAATGATAGGGCAGTTGTGTTTTCAACATCTAATAAGCTACTTTTTTGTGGTGATCATAAAATCTGGCATTTGTTTAGCATTTCCCAACTTATAAAGTTGGGTTTTGCCATATATTATCTCATTTAATCTGTACAATAGGATGGTAAAGCAGGAATTACAAACATAGCTTTAAAGATGAGCCCATTTAAGCACAGAGGGTTTAAAGTAACTTGCTCAAACTGACAGAAAGAGAATATGGCACAATTTAGGACTTGAACCCTTAGCCTCTGACTCCAGTTCCCAGCTGATCATAATTTTCTCATATTGGAAACCAAACCAAACTCTCGTCTTTGCATATTTATTATGTTCTTCATAATCCCTGAAGTACTTCTGTGAATCAGTCTTTAAAAGATAACAGACAGGAATTAGATAGAAATTATTGAACTCATAGCCTGGAATGAACAAAAGCGCTTTGATAAAGCCTGAAGTTTTAAAGAGGAATAGTAGGAAATATTCAATTCTAAGGATTTCACAGGCTACTAAAAAAGACAAACATATAAACAAGTTATTCTAAATATGATATAGAGTGGGGGTAACGGATGGATGTTTATTGCAGTACAGGAATCCTAATGCTTCCTTTAGGGGAGCGGAGATGAGGAATGCGTGAAGGTGGAAGCCATGGAAACAAAAACAGGTCATGCCATTAAACAGTTCTGTATGGCTGTGATATATTTGGAGTGGGGTGATTTATAGGGCTTCAAAGCCGAACATGTCTAGATCATCAAAATTCTTATAGGTAGTAGGGTTTTTCTATTTATGTGGGTGATTAAGATCAATAAAAATATTTCAAACATGGTCATATTATATATAGAATTATATTTTTGAATATATCTTTGGCATCAGGCAATAAACTGGAAGTAGACAAGACTGGAGACAGGGGGCGAGTAGGATGCTGGGGCAAGCTTCCCAGCAAGATATAATGAGACCACAAACTCCAGTAATGTCTGTGGGTTGCATAGAAGGAAACAGATTGGAGACATATTCAGATATTATAATCTATGGGCTATAGTAGACAACTGGACACAGTTGGAGGGGTGGTTGGTATGTGAGAGGGAAAATATAGGATTTTACGCAGGTTTCTGGCTTGGGCTACTAAGGAGGTGGTGGTGCCATTTATAATAGAAAATACTGGAGAAGTATAGAGAGGTAGAGAGGCATAAAAAGGAAAATAAATTCCACATTGCATATGTTGAGTCCGGTAGCCTTTTAGAACCTCCAGATAGGGATGTTCACCAAATAATCGGAAATGAAAGATGTAATTCAACAAATATTTCTGGACTGGAGAAATCAATTTCTGAAGTTATGGAAGTAAATAAAATCTCACTGGGAGCATGTGTAGTCAGAGAAGAAGAAAATAGAGCTTTGTAGGAACACAGACATTTAGTGAGGAAAAGCATGGGATCCAGTAAAGGGAATGAAGTAAGAGAAACCAGAAAGGGAGGAGAAAAGCAAGCAAACAGAGAGAAGTTCTTTCCAGAAAGTTTCCAAATAGGTCTCAAGAAGTTAGTGAGTGGACAATAATAATCTTAGTAATAATATATGACATTATTGAGCACTTACATGCAATATTGCTTTTAATCTCTGTACTGTCAATTATCATGAAGAGGTTAAGTAATATAGGGGCTGAAAATTTACAATTGGATTGTGCCACAAGCGGATCTGAAGAGGTTACATAATTATGACGATGTTAAGTAATATAGGGGCTGAAAATTTACAACTGGATTTTGCCACAAACCAATCTGACCCTCAAAAAAAAATGGCATTTCCATCAAATGGGGAGTGTAGAAGTCACATTGCAACAGGCAGAGAAGTGAGTGGGAGGTGAGGAAGTAGAAGGCAGTAAGAGGAGTCTATCCTTTTTAAAAAGCTTTACTGAAAATAGAAAAAGAACAATAAAAATTTCAGCTATGGGTAAAGGGTGAAAAGAGGTAACTACAAGAACAAAAGAGAGGGTAGAAGTGATGGAGCAGGGCCCCTGAGAAGGTGAAACAGGATGAAATCATAGGCTGGGCAGAGGAAGAATTAGCCATAATAGAAAGAAGCACACTTCTTCCTCTGAGAACAGTGGGAAAGTAATATGTGCGACTGCAGTATTTGATGACAAATACAAACATATAAATATCAAACTGGAACGGGCATACATCCAGCAGTTAACTTACAACTGCTCCAGTCATTTTTGACCAATGGCCTGTCTTGATTAGACGCTCATCTTCTGTGCCCAGTCTGTGGGAAGTCAGCTTGTGCGGATTAGTTGCTTTCATATTTCAAGCTGATTTGATAACTGAAGAGAACTCTAACATTCTCTATTGGCCCGTGAGCAAAGCTCAGACTTTAAGAAGAAACATCTTAAATTAGTTGCCCCTGGAAGCAAGACCAGAGATTCAAATTTTAGTGCAAGTAGTTTATTTGGGAGAGGAGCAAGTATGGCAGGGAAGTAAGGAACTGAGACAGAAAACAGAAGAAAGTTAATGCAGGGACCACCATAAGCAGATTCCTGTTGTGGGCAATTGAGGTCCCATTTCCTTGAAGAACTCCAAGAGGTCGTGCCAAACGCACCTCAGAATTGACCCTCTTCCAGTGGAGGGACAGGAATCTGGAATATTTATCTGCCAATAACTGTTAGTCATTAATGAGAGCTGCCGTGGGCTTGTAAACTCTCTGACACTTCCAGCCTGCCCTGCGTGTGCACTAAAGCATGTTCCCATAGCCAAAGAAAGCTCTAGGCGGAGAGGCAATGATGTTAACAGTGAGAAAGCTTAGGAAACAGGGACCAGACACCAACAGTGTCTACTCAAGCTCCTCCTCATGAATGGCACTTCTTTGGATAGCAGTGGAGTTTGAGGGAAGGACAGATACAGTCCCCTCCAGTGTTTAGCCATAAGGGAATACATTCTGAGGAGAGTACTACCAGAAAAAGTTCCTATTCTTTAGTTATGGAATTTTGATTAGAAATTAAAAATAAGCAGCTTTGAAATCATAATAGACACATAAAAATGTACCAGACTTGTAGTTACAAAAATGTAGGTTCACGTTCCTGGTGCCTGCCACTTACTGTGTAAACTTGGGACAGTTGCTTGGTCTCTGGAACCTTCAGTTTCCTCATCCATAAACAAGGATTATACTTCCTCTGCTATCTAGAAAATCAAGTTATTGTGAAAATCCAATGACATCATGCACATAGGACTTCTCCAGCCATGAGATTAAGGGGAAGAAGCATTCCAATTAGACTTATGGAAACTACGAAAGAGCATGACTGTGTGTAGAAGTAGAGGACAACCATGAATTCCAGTAGAAGTAGTTTGGACTTGTTTCTATAGGCAACATGGAGCCATAGAAGTTTCAAGTGGGAGAGCAGGTCTGTAGGCATATATTTTTGAAAGATCACTTTGACAACTATGTGGAGAAGAGTATATATTGCTTTTCAGCAAGAGAGACAGAAACTGGAGAGAGGAAGACCAGTTAAGATGTTATATTAAAAATCCCATCTCTGAAATTTATCTAGCAGTCTCCTTTTGGGTGAGAAGGTGAGGGTTGAGGAACAGGCAGAAAAACTGAGGAAGGAAGTGATATCCAAGAAATAGCCCAAAGGTTGATTAAGTTATTATTTGATTACTTCCCCAACTCAGTGATCAGGGCTCAATCTACACACAGTAATGAGGACTGAAAATTCAGTTTACAGCTTGAGAAGACATATGTGCAGGGGGACAAAATTACAAGCAGCCTTTGGGGTAAAATGAAGCCTGCACATACGCTTATAAATACACAAGACATCCAAATGGCCTTCCTGATTCAGCTCAAATTAAATACAGTTACTTTTGAAAGGTTAGTGAGCTTGGCTTTTGCTGAAGTGTTCCTTCTCCACACTTTGTTTTAATATTGCACTGACAAATTGCCTTCACTTTGAGGATTTATTTCCCTTCAGATACAGCTCACCAAATAGAAGCTGTACAGTCATAACACTTCAAGGGGGTGATTAGTGGTAACGGGTAAAGGGCGGGGGATGGGAGGGTGGGAAGAGGACTATGTGCAGTGCTATTTCGGGAAGAGGAAGCTCCCCCAGAGCCAGCTGAAAACACCTGCCACCCAGGTTTTCAAGGTGTCATTAGCCCTAGGGCTAGTCAGCACTCTGGTATGCCACAGAGTGAAATTCTGCACTTGTGACAAAGACCAGGTAATCACACAGCCCAGCGGTCCTCTCTCAGAGCTTGCCCAAGAGCAACAATTCAGTCAGAGCCTAGAAAGGGAAAGCTGCCTTCTAATTCAGATCTGGGCTTCCAAGGATCTTGTCTTGACAGCCGCCAGGCTCTTGTCACTGAGAAATGAACAAAGCTGTTTCAGTGCAGAGCAGGCAGCCCTCTGGGTAGCCAGACTCCTAGGAAAAAATAGTCTGCCCTGTTTTGGTCCCTGCTCATGAACTCCCCTGGCAGCAATGCCTCCAAGGTATTTCTGTACTCGCAGCTGCCACTGGTTTTTCCAATTCATTGAGGAGGAAGCCTGTAAGAAATCAGATGTAAAAGCACAGAGAAAGGGCTGGTTTAGCAAGCCCTTAGCAAGGTGGTGGCATGTCCAAGCCTTTAATAAATCTAAGGTTTTCTTATTTTTCTTTTCCAAAGTTGTTTTTCTAATCTCATCAACTTGATGAAATGCTGACATTACAATTTGGCTTACTATTCTGCCAAACATCTAACCATGTTTAACGGCCTCACTGGGTTTTCATGGATATACAAATAACTTAATCTATTTATTGTATAAAGTTTTATGACTTTGGAAATATGCAAACACCTATGGTACCATCGCCACAATCAAAGCAAAAGACGTACTCAACGCCTTCCAAAGTGTCCCATTGTTTTTATTTTGTTGTTCTTGTTTTATTTTTTATTTTTTTACTTTTTGTGCTAAGTACATTTAACATGAGATCTACCCTCTTAACAAATCTTAATATATGTAATACCGTATTAACTGTAAGCACTAAATTGTATAATTAGATCTCTAGAACTTATTCATTTAGCATAACTGAAGCTGTATACCCATTAAACAACAACTTTCCATTTCCCCCACCCCCATCCCCTGGAAACACTCTTATATTCTCTGCTTCTATGAGCTGTGACTATTATATTCAATCCACAAGTTCCATACCCATGGATTCAACCGACACTAAATCAAAAGTATTTGGAAAAAAATACACATAGATGTTTGGAAAAAAACAGAAAAACAATACAATATTAATAATATAAATTTAAAAGTACACTATAACAACTACATTGTATTAGGTATTATAAATAATCTGGAGGTGATTTAAAGTATACAGAGGATATATGCAAGTTATATGTAAATACTATGCTATTTCATATAAAGAAGTTGAGCATCCACAGATTTTGATACACTGTGGGGTCCTGGAACCAATCCCCTAAGCAACAATTGTATAGATAACTCAAATAAGTGGAATCATGCAGTGTCTCTCCTTCTGTAACTGGCCTATTTACTTAATATAATGTGCTCCAGGTTCACCCATGTTGTAGCAAATGGCAGGATTTCCTTCTTATTTAAGGTTGAATAATATTCCATCGTATGCATATACCACATTTTCTTTATCCATTCATCTGCCCGTGTTCATTTGCATTATTTCCATACATTAGCTATCGTGAATAATTGATGCTGCAATGAGCATAGGAGTGCAGTTATCTCTTTGAGATCCCAGTTTTAATTCTTTTGGATATATACCCAGAAATGGGATTGCTGGATCATATGGTAGTTTTATGTTTAATTATTTTAGAAACTTCTATACTGTTTACCATAGTGGCTACACCATTTTGCATTTCCACTAATATTGTACAAGGGTTCCAGTTTTTCTATATCTTTACCACCACTTGTTACCTTTTGTTTTTGTTTCCCTAGTCAACAATAGCTGTCCTTACACATGTGGGTGATATCTCCTTGTAGTTTAGATTTGCATTTCACTAATGATTAGTGATATTGAGTGCCTTTTCATACCCGTTGGCTATTTGCATGACCTCTTTGGAGAAATGTTTGTTCAAGTCCTCTGCCGATTTTTTAACTGGGTTATTATTGTTATTATTTGCTATCAAGTTGTAGGAGTTCCTTATATATTTTGGACATTAACCCCTTATCAGATACATGGTTTTTAAATATTGTCTCCCATTCTGTAAGCTGCCTTTTCATTCCATTGATTTGCAGATTTTTTTTTTTTTTTTTTTTTTTGTCATATGTAGTACCACTTGTCTATTTTTGCTTTTGTTGCTTGTGCTTTGGATGTCATCATATCATCAAAACATCATTTCTGAGATCAATATCAAAAAGTGTTTTCTCTATGTATTCTAGCACATTTATAGTTTCAGGTCTTACATTTAAGTTTTTAAACCATTTTGAGTTGATTTTTTGTAAAGCATGTAGATATTTAGTTTTCCCAGTACCATTTATTAAAGACACTCTCCTTTCTCCATAGTGTATTTTTGACACCTTGTCAAAGATCAGTTGAACATATATGTATAGATTTATTTCTAGGTTCTCTATTCTGTTTCATTGGTTTATATGTCTGTCTTCGTTTTAACGGTAGTATTGTAATATATTTTGAAATCAGGAAGCATGATGCCTCTAACTTTGTTATTCTTTCTCGAAATCATCTGACTATTTGGGGACTTTGTGATACCATATAAATTTTAGGATTTTTTTTTTCCTATTTCTGTAGAAAAATGCCATAGGATTTTGAAAAGCATGGCACTGAATCGGTATATAGCTTTGGGCAGTGTGGACATTTTGACAATGTTAAGTCTTATATCTCCTTTAATTTTTTAATTTTTTTATTTGTTTGTTTTCAGTGCACAAGTCTTTTACCTCCTTGGCTAAATATATTTCAAAGTATTTTATTCTTTTTTATGCTATTGTAAATGGGATTGTTTTCTTAATTTCCTTTTTGGATGGTTCATTGTTGGTATATGGAAATATACTATGTGTTGATGTTGTATCCTAACAGTTTACTGAGTTTATTTATTAGTTCTAGTTATTTTTCTGTAAAATATTTCAGGTTTTTTTTTTTCCTATAGGATCACATCATCTGCAAACTAAGATCATTTTACTTCTTCCTTTCTATTCTGGATGCAAAAATGCTCAACAAAACACTAGCAAACTCATTTCAACAGGACACTGAAAAGATCATACGCCATGATCAAGTGGAATTTATCCCTGGGGTACAAGAATAGTTTACCATATGCAAATCAATAAATGTGATACTTTAGGAATAATCTCTAATGCTGATACGGAAGTTAAGAAGAAATTATTTAGGCAGATAATGAGGGTAAGGAAGTCCTTGGTAAGGTTTTCCTTTTAATGAAAAGCAGCCCCCATATCATTTTGTTTTCTATCAAAGTGCAGTCTGTAAAATCAAGCTGCAGACCTACACAAGCAAGCAGGAAGCTTGCACAGGTGAATGCCAACAGCTGTGACAATGGGAAAGGGGTTCCCTGGGGACTAGGCATGCTCAAAATGGCGGCACCATCTTCCCCTTTCCTTGTCAACCAGTGCACAGTAAGGAGCAAGCAACATGGCTGTCAGCCAAGTAGAGACCCCACCTGCATAATAAGATTAGGGTGGAGCGGCCAGCTTCCTCACCAGCTATGTAAATATCACACCTGCTCCAAACAATCTTTGGGCCTTACGTAAATCAGACACTGCCTCATCAAACCTGTCTATAAAACCCTGTGCTCTCGGCATGGGCCAGAAGTCCCACTCAGGGACCCCTCTCTCTCTCTCTCAAGAGAGATATTCTCCTTTCTGTTTCTTTTGCCTATTAAACCTCTGTTCTTAAAGTCACTCCTTGTGTGTGCCTGTGTCCTTGATTTCCTTGGCATGAGGCAACGAACCTCGGGTACTACCCCAGACAACTATTCTGCCTCAATACACTATATTAACATAATTAAGGATGAAAATCATATAATCAGTTCAATGGACGTCAATAAAGCTAGACAAAATTCAACACTTTCAAGATAAATATGCTTAATAAACTACAGAAGAAATGTACCTCAATATAATAAATAAGCCCACAGCAATACCATACTTAGTTGAAAAATTAAAATATTTTCCTCTGAAATCAGGAACAAGAAGACAAGGATGTCCATTCTTGTCATTTCTATTTTAACACAGTACTAGAAGTTCAAGACAGAATAATCAGCCAAGGAAAATGTTAGTTTTTGTGAGGGTGGTGGTGACTCCTTCTTAGTCAGTAGAAGGTAGGGTAAATTCAATCCATTACCATAAATACAAAAACCACTAATAGGCAATCATGAGCTCCCAGAGGCCAGAGGTGGAACAAAGATTTCTTCACCTTTCTCATCAAATAATCTATCAGTTCACAGAACAAGATTTCTTGTCTCTTTCTTCCTCCTTTCTATCCCTTCCTCTTTTTCTACTCCTCTACTCTCCTGCAATGGTTAGAGCTCCATCTTGGAGAAAGAGAAACAGATCTTCTTTCAAACTTAACACTCTGGATGGTGACGGTCAGTCCTTCTTTTAAAGAGGTAATCTTATTCAACACAAACAAACTCTTCTCTACACTCTGTTGACTTATTTTCATACATCACTTCAATGTATTGTTATACAAACAATGTCTCTACTTCACCATTTTTTTTTTCTTACTGAACACCTCTAGTCATAAAAGGAATAAAAGTACGCAGAAGAGTATAAATGGAAAAAACAATGTACTACTACAATCTTGTTTCTGCTGCTGATAGTTGTTATTACTGATGTTAATACTTTATCATTATTATATATTAGATAGGAGCTCTCTGCACAGACCCAAAAATCCAGTAATTGAAAATTTTCAGTGTTCTTATGTAATAAATGTTCAAGTATCCAAAGATTTTCTAGTGAGTAACTCAAAAACTCTTTTGTTATTGCAAAAGAAAGGGCAAGGTATAAAAAGTATATCTTAGTTCAAAAGCCACCATCTGAAAAAGAGTGGCAACAACAACAAGATAAGGAGAATTGGTTTACAACGCATTAAATCCAGGTATTAGAGGAGATGAAAAAGCAAATTAGGAGCCAAATCATTGGGAAGCTGATTCCAAAGTTGGGTTAGAACTGGAAGCAATACACACTCAAAGCTGAGCCAAAAAGCAAATGATATGGAGCTCCTTCTAGCACCCCTGCCTGGAGCCAGGATTGGTTCTGGAGCCCAGACATCCTGGGCTGCAGGCTGGGATTAAAGAGAGATAGCTGGCCCAGTCAGAGGCTGCAGGAAGTGAGAGCTGATGTTCCTATCATCTGTTAGTTAGAATTTGTTATTCACATTTGATTTCAAGAAGATGGGAGCATCTTTATCTTTCAAAAACAAGAATAAACTCTTTTAAATTCTGAATATTGCAATGGTAGTGGTGGTTTTTTAACATGTTTGGATGTACATTATTGTTACTTTACTCTGAATTAAACTTTTAAACCTGCTTGTCAAGCCCCAGCTGGATCCCAGAGAGACAAAAATACGTATTATCAAACTAGAAAAGAAGTACTTGTGCAAATATATATTCTCTGTTTTCAAATAATAACATCTGTATACAATTAAATCTAACATAATAGCAGAGAGTTTTCAATTATATTGTCTGGACCTGCTATATTTTTCTTGTTTATCAGAGAACAGTTAATCATTATTGAATTATTTATCTCTGCTCAGTTTACAGTAAAGTTTCAGCCATAAGGCTAGTGAACGTTTCTTCTCTCTCCTTCCTGCCTCACGTACAAGTTTAGAGAAAACAGAGCTGGTGGGTGTATTAGTTCATTCTCACACTGCTATGAAGAAATAGCCAATACCCAAGACTGGGTAATTTATAAGGGAAAGAGGTTTAATTGCCTCACACTTCCACATTGCTGAGGAGGCCTCAGGAAACTTACAATCATAGCAGAAGGCAAAGGAGAAGCAGGCACCTTCTTCACAAGGCAGCAGAATGGAGTGAGTGTAAGCAGGGCAATGCCAGACACTTATAAAACTATCAGATCTCACAAGAGCTCACTCACTATCATGACAACAGCAGTGGGGAAACCACCCCCATGATCCACTTGCCTCCACCTGGTCCCACCCTTGACATATGGGGAATATGGGGATTATAATTCGAGGTGAGATTTGGGTAGGGACACAGAACTAAACCATATAAGTGGCATGTTTGCACTATTGCTTCTCTCCGTTGTTCCCTTATATACTCTTCTCCACATAGCCAGAGTTATCCTTAAAAACAATTGTTCTCAACTGTGGGTGATTTTGCCTTTAAAAAGACATTTGGCAATGCCAGGGAACATTTTGGATTGTCATAATGGGGGATTGTGGTGGTGCTGGCATCTGAGATGTAGAAGCCATGGATGCTGCTGAACATCCTACAATGCACAGAAATCCCTTCACAACAAAGAATTATATGATCCAAAATGTCAATAGTACTGAAGTTGAGAAACCCTGCTTTAAAACTTTAGTTAGATCATGCCACTCTTCTGCTAAAATCACTTCAATGGCTTTCCATAAGACTCAGGATGAAATTCAATTCCTTTTTGAAAGTACATGATTATAAATACATAAGTAAAAACATACATAAACAAATTACAAGATGTTTGCCATCTTCCATTATCTTGTTAAAAAAATTAAGCTCAACCAAAAGGGTCTCTGGGATAAGTGTCATATGATTTAGACAGAGCATAAAGGTCACTGGGTGTAATAGACATGTTTGAGATGGAGGAAGGACATTTCATGTAGCAACTAATATAATCAAAAGAGCAAAAGTGAAAAAATTGAAGATTCATGAAAAAGTGCACAGGCTAGCCAAAATAGAGGTATCAGGTATAGGAAGGAGTCATAAGGGAAAGGAACCAAAATTCAAATGCTGCATTTATTGTAGAGAGTCTTGAATGTCAGAATTTGTGTTTTAGTGATATGAAGCCATTAAAGATTTTCAGGTTGGGTAACAACAAATTGAAATCTGTGTTTTAGGTAGACTTTTAGGGTATTACAGTACAATACGAATTACAGAAGAATGAATGAAAACAGGAGATAAGAAACTATAAGAACCGTTTGAGTGTGATGTAATTTGTACCTAAACAAAGGTTGTGCAGGTAGTGAGAGCAAACAGGACAACAGCAAAATATTTATAATGTGTCAGGGTTTTAAAATGCATCCAGCAACAATTGGTAAATGCCATGGCCAGAAAAATATTTTGGCACTGAAAATATAAAGAATAATATTAAATTTTCCACCCCAAAAGCTACTCATATAGGACACATCATTCATGTATTTATTATTAAATACTCAGTGACTGTCTATATGTATCAGACAATGCTCTAGAGGCTTGTAATTTATCAAACAACAAAAAAGACAAATGTTTCCCTCATAAAATGTATGTTCTTGTGGAAAAGATAGACAATAAACACATATGTAATGAAATAATAAGAGAACACAAATGTTTAATTTTATCATTTTAGCAAGTACTTAGTGAGACCCTAGCCTAACTCAGTATTTTTGGAGGTGAAAACAAAAGCATATTTAAAACTTAAGCTCAAAGTCTCACAGTCTTGCTGGCAAGACAAGACTAATGCACACGTCACAGAAAACTACATTAGACAGCATAAGATAGCACCATACAGTTTACAAAGCTTATGTCCCTTAACATAGTTGACCATCACAACAATTATTTCAGGCAAAAATTATGACGTCTCTATTATAAAAGAGGAAACAGAACCTTAGTGATTTATTTACTAATCAAAGGTTCCAGAACTAAAAACTGTCATAAGCAGTACTTGCAGTCAACTTTTACCATCTAGCCTTTGCCTTTTTCATATAACAAGAGAAGTCTTATAGTTGTTGCCAGTTGTGAATTCCCAAGGCCAGGTGCATGCGCTGATGAGTATTTCTTTGCTAATACAGTTATTATTTTAACTAGTAATTCAAGTGTGGTCTAATGATGCAGGTACATACTACATGCAGTATATAATTTATGGAGTCCGGTTCCCACAGTGTCAGATTATAAAGAGATGATCAATTACTGAGGCTTCTTGGGTAACTTGAGTTGAGTGGGAGGCAGGAGAGTAACCAGCACATGGAGGAGTTGAGACTTACTCATTGCCTCATTTATCATCCCACCATCAGCATCCGTTGGAGGAGCTACCAATTAGGACAAGCTTCCAGAAAGTTATTTTAAAATCACAACTTCCGTTTCAGAAGTGTCATGAATTGGCAGCAAAGTTAAAGTTGTGTGGAATTGCATATGTTGTATAATAAACAGCCTAAAATTTGGAATCAGAGGATCTTTATTCAAGCCAGATTAAATACTTTAGAGAGTGTAACTTCAGGAATCAAGTAACATTTGGTTATTGGCCTCAGAATCTTTGTAAAGTGAGGATTATGACCATTAAATACCATTAATACCATGTAAACAGCACTCAATAAAGGTGCAAAATGTACTGTTAACTTGGGTTACTTTTGAGAGGTTTTTTTTTTTTCCTTACACTCTCTGTTTTATATGGGAAAAATGTAAATAGATTTTAAAGTGACTTTTCCAGGTTCTTTTGAGCATAAAATAAGACAAATTTTATAAATTTTAAAGATGTGTATGTGTGAATTGTCATCATCGTTATTCTTTGAGAACCATCTCCAAAACATTTTGCCCCATGAAACAATGATAAGACCTGTGAGAATCTGTCTTTCCAAATTTAATGCACTTGTCCAGCACCCAAGAAAGATATCACATGGGGCCTAAGAGTGCAGACTTTAAAGAGAACAGAAATTTTAATTCTGGTTCTGCCCCTTTCCAAGGATTTAAACTAGGGTCAGTTTCTTGAAATGTTATTAAAATTATTTTGAGGTGTTTTTATAATTACCTTTATAAGTATCAAATTCTCATCCTTCGTCTCTCTATCGTCTGATTTACTCATCAATCTTCCTCTTTCAATACACTAATTCTCTCTTCAGCTGTGTTTAGTCTATTCTTTGGTCTGTTTCCTGAGGTGTTTGTGTATATGTTTGTTTATAAATTTTATTATTCATTATTTTTATTTAGTTCTTTTTAAAAATATACCTGTTTTCATAGTTTTCTATTATTTCTCAAAAATTCTATACCTTATTTTATCTGTCTGAACATTTACATGTAGTTAATTTAACACCCATATCAGAGTGTTCTATTTTCTGAAACTCATTGTGCATGATTTCTGTAATTTGCTCAGTTGCCTATTTGTCATGTCATTGTATTTCCTTGTGTGCTTTGTAATTTTTGCCTGTAGAATGATTTTTATTGGTCCTAAGAAAATAATTCTGAGGAAGTTGCAACTGTTTCTATGTTGTGGAGGGTCTCCTAGGGGTAGTTTTATGATCAGCCTTGTAAGGGCCTAATAGGACTCAGTTTCAGACCAATTTTTACACTAGTGTCTGGCTAAGGGCTTTTGCATATAAAGATAGTGTATGAATTTAAGCTTCATAGGCATATGCGGCTCAATATTTTTTATTCCATTTCCCACATTGACTCTCTGAATTCATGCCTTTGGGGAGATGACTGACTTCTCTGAAGCACACTGGAGGTGATAAATTTATCTAAAAAGACCTCCCTTCCTATCTCCCAGAGTTAACAAGGGACCATAGTTCCTATTTCAACGAGAGGTCTAAGGCTTTGAAGCCAGGCTCTGTGAAGGTGTTTATTCCCTAACCCTAAGGCATATATCCCATGTAATTGCCCCATCAACCATGCCATTTCATAAACCTCAGGGATTACTTTTTCCATTCTAGTGCAATAGTTGTAAAATACCTTTTAAAACATTTACTTTGGTGCTATATTTATATTATGGTAATGATTATTGTAATCTCACCACTTTCACCAAGCATTTATATGTGTTTGAAATATGAAGCAGGAGACCTATATAATTCATTTGTACATCTTGACTGGAAGATCCCCCTTTACTGTTTTGGAGGTGGTATTTTTATTTTCTTCATTATTATTCTAGATTCAATATAATTCTCATTCTTAAGACATCATAAAAATTTGTAAACATAGGATTATCTAAAATGCTACAATTTGAAAGGATAAAGTTCTAGTGCTATAATGAAAAGACAAAAAGAAAACTGTTGAAGCTGTGAGGGGCGGCAATCTCAACGGACTTCTCCTTGTGATGCTACAAACCAGAACTGCCACCCTTGTTGAAAAGGGAGAGAAAGAATGTAAATGAGAACAGATGCTCTCCTGGGAGACACTGGATTCCGAAATACTGGTAGTGTTCAAAGAGAACAAGAACTTCAGCCTTCATAGTAACAGAAAACACAGCTGTATTAACTTTTATTCGCTTTTCTTAAGGGACCAAACAAATCATTCAGCAATTATTTTCAAACAGTTTATCATATAGTTTTAAGATATATATTGAGAAAAGAACAAAAATCAGGGTTTATGTAAGACATTGTCATTTTATAGCCTATATTCTATAGTAGGTTTTTCAGCTTGAGTTATTTGCCCTTAAGGATGGAAAACCAATAAACTTTCTTTTCATGTGAGAACAACTGGAATACATTTGGAGACAGC
The DNA here is from genome assembly GCF_037993035.2 of Macaca fascicularis. Taxonomy (NCBI): domain Eukaryota; kingdom Metazoa; phylum Chordata; class Mammalia; order Primates; family Cercopithecidae; genus Macaca; species Macaca fascicularis. Next base: position 54,500,233 of record NC_088390.1, read on the forward strand.
TAGCCAGATCCCACACTATTCCTGCAGCCAAAATTCAGCCCTCAACACACATGTTTCTGACTTCTACTTCTGCCAAAATAATAGACTGCATAACCAGGAAATGTCCCCACTAAAACACTTAGGAAGTCTACAATAATATGTTGAACAGATTTGAAACTCATAGCTAAAATTCTGAGAAGGGAAATTCTTGGGGACAAGACATAAAAAGAACACTGAAAACTACAAATGTAAATAGGTGAGCAGAAGTTGCAACTTCCCTAGGAGATACTGTCAGCCTGTATGATCTGTATTCGTATTGTTATATTCATTATCACAGGAGTTGAAACCTCAGGCCAGTGGGAAATACGGATATGGAACTGAAACCTGCATCAAGCTGAGCAACCTTGACAGTGGGATTAGTCAAGTATTTCAAAGATACTTTGTCTGCTTTTGCTTGTTCTTTGCATAGGAAGACAAGCCTGCCTTAAAAATTCATAATTATCAATTATGTTACATATGGATTTGGTGTCAAATTTATATCATCTGCATAGAGAATGAACTTCTAAACAGAGAAGAGAATATTAAAATTGATCCCAATTTGTAATACCTGAAAATTCTAGGCAGGAGAAAATTCCAAACCACCTTAGAGAAACATGCTTTTAAGCCAACCAGGATTTTCACAGGGAAAGCCAGTCTAAGGAAACTATCACATCCAAAATCATAAAAGAAGTGAAAAATAGCCAACCATGAGTAAGAGATCGCATGCAGGCATGCGCGTGTGCACACACACACACAAACACACACACACACTGAATTAGGCTACCAAGAAAATCAGATTGTAGAATAATCTGAAATTATGAAAAATTGTATTTAAAATGAGTACGAATAAGAAGTAAGAATTAGAGTAAGCAAGCAATCTGTGAAAAAAGAACAGATGTATTTGAGAAAGAAACATATAACACTTCTGTAATTTTAAATTTTTTTATCGTTTAAATTGAAGGATAACTAATGGGTTAAAGGGCAGATTGCACACAATGTAAGACAGCTGAAAAATACATAGAAGAAAATTATCCATTATGAAACAAAGGAATTAAAGTAAAAAAAAAATATGAAAGGGAGGTTAACAGGGGAAAGGGAAGGTTCACAATATACCTCAATATATCTGGTAGGATTTCTAGAAAAAGAAAACAGAGTATAGAGAAAATATAATGTTTGAAAAAATAATAGCTGAGAATTTAGTACAACTGATAAAAGACAACAATCCTCAGATTTTCTAAACTCGGAGTCTTACGAATAATTTGAAAAGTTAATGACTAGACATGCAGTAAAATGCAGCACACCAAAGATGATTAGAAGGTCTAGAAGGCCACTAGTGGAAGGAAGATTACAACAAGAGTAGCCAGAAGACAGTGTTATTTCTACATGTTAGCAATGGAAAATCCAAAAAAGAAATTAATGAAGCAATTCCATTTACAATAGCATTAAAAAGAATAAAACACTCAAGAATAACTTTCTTTAAGTGTAAAACTTGCACATTGAAAACTATAAAACATCCTTGAAATAAAGAGCAAAATAAATGAAAACACATCTGTGTTTATGGATTGTTAAGATTGCAACACTCTCCCAATTGATCTATAGATTCAGTGCAATCTCTACCAAAATCTCAGCTCACTCTTCTGCTGAAATTGACAAGCTGATCCTAAAATTCATATATAATTGCGGCATTATTCATTGGGGAAATGCACATCAATACCACAGTGAGATATTACTTCTTATCTTCTAGGATAGTTATAATTTAAAAATGGAAGATAACCAGTATTAGTGAGGATTTGAAGAAATTATAACCCTCGCATATTACTGGAGGGAATGTAAAACGGGGTAGCCACTTTGGAAAACTGTTTAGAAGTTGTTCAAAGCTTTAGGCATAGATTTACCATATCATATAGCAATTCTTCTGCTAGGTACATACCCCAAAGAATTGAAGACATGTGTCCACACAAATATGTGTACACAAATGCTTATTCATTATTCATTCCAGCCAAAAAGTGGAATTAAAATATTCATCCACTATGAATGGATAAACAAAATGTGATATATCCATACAATGAAACATTATTTATCCTTATGAACGAATGAAGTACTGGTTCATGCTGCAACATGGACAAAACCTGAAATCATTCTGCTAAGTAAAAGAAGCCAGAAAAAAAGGTCACACATATTCTATGATATCATTTATATGAAATGTCCACAATAAAGAAATCCATAAAGATGGAAAATGAGTTAGTGTTTTCCAGGTGCTGGTGGAAGGGAGGACTGAGGAGTGACTGCTAGTGAACATGAGGTTTATTTTAGAGATGATGAAAATGTTCTGAAATTAGACAGCAATGAATTTAATGTGTAATGATTGCACAAGTTGGTGAATACACTAAAAACCACTGAGTTGCACACTTTGAAAGGGTAAATTTTATGGCAGATAAATTATATCACAACATCTCAATTTTAAAAAAAAGAAAAAGAAAAAGAAAGGTAGGAGCCCATGAAGGCAAGCCACACTGTGCAACCACATCAAGTCTCTGCTCACACAACCTTTATGAATATCCCATTGTCCAAAGCAAGTCCACATGGTCTAGACCAGAATGAACTGACAAGAAAGAACATTTCACCAATGAAAATGTTGAGGAGTGAACATGTACTGAGCAATCATCCAATGGAACATAACTCATAATAATTTATAACTTTGACTGTATAAAATCATGAAGGAATTAAAATACTAGACAAAATCAACATATAAAGTAAATGACTTAAAGCATTTTAATATTATTGTATTGATTAAATGGACTATACAAATATTGCAACCCAAATGTCCATCAGTGACAGACTGGATTAAGAAAATGTGGCACATATACACCATGGAATACTATGCAGCCATAAAAAAGGATGAGTTCGTGTACTTTGTAGGGACATGGATGCAGCTGGAAACCATCATTCTCAGCAAACTATTGCAAGAACAGAAAACCAAACACCGCATGTTCTCACTCATAGGTGGGAACTGAACAATGAGATCGCTTGGACACAGGAATGGGAACATCACACACCGGGGCCTATTGTGGGAAGTGGGGAAGGGGGAGGGATAGCGTTAAGAGATATACCCAATGTAAATGATGAGTTAATGGGTGCAGCACACCAACATGGCACATGTATACATATGTAACAAACCTGCACGTTGTGAACATGTACCCTAGAACTTAAAGTATAATTAAAAAAAAAAAGACTTTTAGACTTAAGAAGCATATTTTATATTTGAGTAACACAAAAATCAAACATTTTATACACATATGTATACACGTATGTATTATATATACACATATTCATATTTTCTAAAACAATTGAAAAATAAAAAGGGAATAAAAACTACTTAATTATTTCAAGAAGGTAGAAAAGGAAGGAGAAAAAGAGGTAAAGAGAAGCCTGGTGAATAGAAAGCACAAACTAAGATGGTAGCAATAATCCCAAATACATAATTAGTCATAATGAATGTAAAGTGCTCCAAAACCGTCAGGTAGAAGACAAATTTTGAGATTACAATTTTAAAACAATAAATGCATTTATATGTCATACACAAATGAGAAGACAGAAGGTTTTTTTTTTTTCATTTTTTTGCAAATACAAATACTCCCTTTCCCCTCTTAAAGTCTTAAAGGCTCTAATGAAAACATATTTAATTAGTATTTCAAAATCATATGAGCACTTCACTTCAAATTAAGGACATTTAAACTCTGTACAGGATTTTTCTACATTCACCGTCATATCTGCCCCCATTGTTGGTGGCAAAGAGTAAAGGTCAACTTCTCCAAGTGGAAAAACAGGCAGACCGACAGAAATTTGCAAGTGATCTCCTGAATGCACATTGGGGGAGGCTGGAACATGAAGCATATTGAATCTCCATGTGATGAAGGAACTGAGATATAGTCTGTGACAAGGAGCATATCAGGGGACTCTTTCTCCCCGACTCACTATTTTGAATTGTACAGAAGCTTAGTCAAATATGGAAGCTATTAAGGTGAGGGCTAGAAAAGCAGCAAGAAAACTGTCTGAGGTCAGTTGCTGCAAACCACAATTCCTATATTAGGTTCTGGACACAAAGACTACAGTTCAGCAACCTATTTGATTTGAAAGAAGCAAATAGACAAATAACCTACTAACCTTTAAGATAATTGTATTAAGAAATAAGGAAACAAAACATAAGCTTATCTAACTGCTATATGATTGATTAACCCAGGGGTCCCCAAACCCCAGGCCACTGACCAGCACCATGGTACCATGGCCTGTTAGGAGCTGTGCCACACAGCAGGAGGTGAGTAGCCTAAGCGAGCATTATCACCTGGGCTCTGCCTTCTGTCAGATCACTACTGAAGTATTAGATTCCCATAGGAGTACAACCCTATTGTGAACACGCATGCAAGGGATCGAGATTGCACGCTCCTTATAAGAACCTAACTAATGCCTGATGATCTGAGGTGGAACAGTTTCATCCTGAAATCATCCCTGTCCCCATCTATGGAAAAATTGTTTCATGAAACTGGTCCCTGGTGCCAACAAGGTTGGGGGCCACTAGATTCACCCTTAAGAAAATTCCCATGTCCCTGAGCTCACACTGTGTTACATAGACTGCTAAAGAGGTACAACCACCTATACGCAGAAAATGGCCTTCTTAAATCTAGCCACAGAGAGCAGTGTAAAAAGAACAATCCGTTAGAGAACACCTGGGCCACCAGATTGACTAATCAAGACTTTCTGCCTTTATCAGAGATGAAAATTCCTACTTTCTGACCTGCAGGATATGACAACTGCCATGGATATATAACCACTGTATACTATTCACCAATATCTACCTCTTCAAAGAGGAGTCTTATACCATCTGTACACCACAGTGTATTGGTTAAGTTAGATGTAGATAAATTTATAATTTAGGCATATATTAAAAAATGAGGAGGAGCAACATCCCAAAATGACCAAGAAAGCTATACATCAGTTAAGGAGGAATCCCGGACTTGAACTTTTTCCCTTTGAGTGAGTTTTATCTATGAAAATGTAGGTATGTAGGTATATTTTGAATAGCAAGGAATATACTTTCTTGAACATCTGTTGTTTTCAGCTCAACATCCATTTACCCTCCTTCTGGGGACAAGACCATGAATTTCCTTTGAGAAACTAACTCACTTTCTTTCTCAGCCTGGTGGATTTGGTTGGATTAACCCCATACCTGCTCAATGGGCCCTAACTAGCTAAAACCAATAAATGAATCCTAACTCCCTCGGAACAATGAGATGAACTCCATTATGAGAGAGGGGGAGAATAATGAACTCTTTTTTTTGGTTTGGTTTTTAATTCTTTGTCGGCAACAGAGTATGTACCTATCTCTATGAAATTACTTGGTAGTGATCATTTTGTTTATTTGGTAGCTCTATGATTTAAACAGATTATTTTGATCAATTTCCTTCTTTTTTTTTTTTTTTTTTTTTTTTTTGACACAGAATTTCACTCTTGTTGCCCAAGCTGGAGTGCAATGGTGCGATCTTGGCTGCAACCTCTGCCTCCCGAGTTCAAGCAATTCTCCTGCCTCAGCCTCCCCAGTAGCTGGGAGGGGATTACAGGCATGTAACACCATGCCCAGCTAAATTTTGTATTTTTTAGTAAAAACGGGGTTTTACCATGTTAGCCAGGCTGGTCTCGAACTCTTGCTCTCAGGTGATCTGCCTGTCTCAGCCTCCCAAAATGCTGGGATTACAGTCATGAGCCACCGCACCCAGCCTGACCAATTTCTATACAAACACTGACATTAAGCTCAATGTATGACACTATCTGCAACATTGAAATCACCAGTGGATAATCAAAGGAAGCCTATTTGTAAAATATATGTTGGGTAGAGGAACAAAATCAGGACATTGGTTAAAAAGAAAACAAAATAAAACCTTGGTTAAGAGGGCAGACTGGTCTGAATAAGTTCTCTTCTGGTTCTGAAAACTACTGAGGGTGTTGAATTAATGTCTTTCAAATAAGGATTTGTATTAGCTTTCTATTATGCCATAACAAATAACCATAAATGTAATGGCTTAAGACAACACAAATTTATCTTTCAGTTGTGTAGGTCAATCTGACTTTTGGTCTCAGCAGGTTAAAAGCAAGGTGTTGGAAGTGTTGTGTTTCTTCTGGAAGCTCTAGGAAAGATTCCAAGTCCTTATTCATTCAAGTGGTTGGCAAAGTTCATTTCCTTGTGCTTATAAAACTGAGGTCTCCATTTCTTTACTGACTCTCAACTGAGAGTCATTCCCAGCTTTTAGAGACTGCCTGCATTCCTTGGTCATGGCCCCCTTCCTCCATTATTAAAGTCAACAATGACAAGTAGAGTCCCTCTCATACTTGGAGTGTCTCCTCTTTCTTCTTCATCTTCTCTCTCTGACTAACCCTTCTGCTTTTCTCTTCCACTTTTTTTTTTTTTTGGAAATGGAAGATTGGGCCCACCTTGATCATTAGGATAATCTCATTTCAAAGTCTTTCCCCGTAATCACAACTGTAAAGTCCCTTTTACCATGTAAGGTAACTTATTCACAGATTCCAGAGACAAGGGTGTGGACATCTTTGGCAGGCCATTATTCTACCTCCCACCACATTGTTACTATAATTTTAGCAGGATTTCAAGGAAATGTGTTTCAGAAATGGAAAACACAGTGGTGAATGTTTGTAAGAAGCAATTCAGTCCAGCTATCTTAAAATCAACCAAGCATGTTGTTTGTAACATTTGCACAAAGTGAAAATGGCCCTCACTACCCAGATTGAGTGACAAGTAAAACACACTACTTATCTTTCAATGACAGCTATGGTCCACAGTGTGACACACACAGAGGAGACATCCTAGGTCCTTCCTTCCCTATAAATCAAGGGTAATAGTTTGGGAATAATGAATTACTTTCACATTGGGCCACTGAAGTACATGATCATAGATTATTCTCCTCTGCCTAACATATTATCATTTCTCCATCTCCAAATTCTGTTTAGCTAGACATAGCAGGTCCAATGTAGCCTGTTAAGATAAATGTAGAAACTATCATCCTCACATTAAGGTCTGTCTTAATTTTATTGTGTCTGTATCAAAGCAAGATGCATTATTCCTTGATTTATTAAAATTCAAATCCATCTACACAGAGAATAAGAAAAGAGAAAAGCAATAGGGACCAGAGGTGGAGGACTCTAGTCTCTACTCAGTTACAGTAGTGTCCTTGGCCATGCCGCTTCCCTCTATAGATTTTCTCAGTTGCAAAATGTACACATATATTCTTAGGCCATTTGAGTTCTGGAAGTCTACATGATTAACCATGTCAGAAACTGAATCCAAAAAGTTCTTTGAAATCTCATTTTCACTGAGAATCCCAATTTATTTAGGACCCTATGGGATAATGCTATTTTAATATTTAAAAACATATATTAGGCACAAGTATACATATGTAACAAACCTGCACATTATGCACATGTACCCTAGAACTTAAAGTATAATAATAATAAATACATAAATAAATAAATTGTAAAATTTCAAAAAAAACCCCATATATTAATTTATGCTGTTAGCTATTAGCAATTGCACATTACTTTTTTCAACTCATCTTTGGAAAGGTTATTTTTCTCATGTCTTGAAGAATAGAAAATGCATATTGGCAGTAAAGTGTGGTTGTCAAATATACAGGATCTATCTACCTCAGACTATCTGGGCTCAATACCCTGACTCCTACTTAGTAGCTATATGATTGTCAAAAGATAACTTAATCTCCTTGTGTATCTGTTTCCTCATCTGTAACATAAGAATAATAATAGTTATTATGAAAGTATATGAGAGGAGTTAATGAGTTAATACTAAATTCTTATTGCTCAGCCTGACAGACAGCAAACATCTAATAAATGTGAGCTATTATTACAAAACTCAAAGGTTCTTTTTTAAAAATAATAATAATAATAACTGAAGGGCCTCCCTTAAAATAGTCACAAGGCCCATTCTCAAATTTGAATCAATTCTCAAATGCCTGGAATCCTCCAGCCTATGGCAATATTCAGCTGAAATTAAAGCAGAAAAGAATCCAGGAATGCACATACAATGAGGCTCTCCTTGTAACAGTGGTGATAAAACTTAATTGAGCCAAAGTTGTTTTTTTCTGTATGCTTTTAAAGCATGTATATAATTTTAAGCAACGCTTGGATCCATCAGAACAAAATATCTCATCCAAAATTAAGGCCTGTGATTCTACATTTAAAAAAAAAAAAAAAAAAAAAAGAGGGGCTGGGGGAGATGGGTGTGAGAGTCACAGTTAAGCAGGCTCTGAAATGTGCCAGGAATGCTTTGACATTAGTGCTAGTGATATTCAGGCTAGAGCCAATGCTTGCAATGTAAACTCTGGAGCATAACTGCAGCTTCTGCGAAGGTATCATTTTTCCTTCTCTCCAAACATTAGAACTTAATCCTCATTTGTAAGTCTATAACACCAGCAAACTGACAGTGTGCCTCCTGTCACCCTTTTCTTCAAAGGTGAGTCTCAGGGGCTAGGTCTTCTCTGCAGAAACAGGATAGGAACAGATGTGACAATCAGTTCTATTTGTCGTTTCTTCTGGGTCTTCCCAAAGTAAAGAAAGGTCTCTAAGAAGAAAAACTTGGCAGAGATGATGATGATATTGGTAAGAAGAAGAAACACCTTTGAGTTAAGTGTCAGCACTTTATCTAACTAGTACCTCAACAAATAACAAATTCATGAGATGGGAGTATTTGGGTCATATTCTGTGGAAGAGAACCAAGGCACATCCAGGATTAGTAACTGGCGCAAGGTCACTACATTATTTAAACCTCTGTTTGAATTCAGAGACCCTCACATTGACCACTGTACTTTATTGTCCCCATAAAAACTGCAAGGAGGGTCCCCCTCCACCCCTTCTCACCTCACCCTGGCACAGTGTCTTTCCCTTGTCTCATTTTTCCTTGGCATCCAGGCTCACATTCAGTATATTTGTTTACTTACGAAGGGCTTTGCTCCAGTGATTAAGGACCTAACGCGGATAATTACTCTGTGATTTGCAAGCAGTGCAGTGGCTGGTGTTTCAGGAAGTAGCATTGCCGTATAAATATTACCTGTGTGCTGTGTCAGCTTATTGCCCACCTTGAGAGCAATCTCCCTGTTAGTTTTATGGCACATTAAGTCCCCTTTTGGAATGAATTGGTTTTGTGTGAGCCGGAATGGTTACATCAGAATAAAAGAGTAAACAGCAGGGATGACTGGAAAGCTATAAAAGAGACGCATTAGAGGAAGGGAAAGATGGTGGGAGGGGGGAGGCATTTAAAGGAGACGTTTAAAATGATAAACTAATAGAAATGGAGTGAGAGTCCAAGATGGTTATACTTACTGCAGACAGTCTGACTGTTATAGCAAAGGGGCGAGTCAGAGGATGAAAAACAGGCCGGGCGCAGTGGCTCACGCCTGTAATCCCAGCACTCTGGGAGGCCGAGGCAGGTGGATCACGAGGTCAGGAGATCGAGACCATCCTGGCTAACACGGTGAAACCCCAGTCTCTACTAAAAATACAAAAAAATTAGCCGGTAGCGGGAGCCTGTAGTCCCAGCTACTCGGCAGGCTTGAGGCGGGAGAAGGGAGTGAACCTGGGAGGCGGAGCTTGCAGTGAGCCGAGATCGCTCGAGATTCAGTCTTAAAAAAAAAAAAACAAAAAAACCGCTCTACAGGAAGGAAATTACCTGGGAGGGAGTGGGGAGAAGACAAATACTAATAGGTATTATATGTCTACCTCTGTCTCTTCTTGGACATTTAAGTCAGCTGCGGACATGCACTTACTTTTAGGGACCAAGGTGACACCACGCGCAGTCTTCCATCTTGCCTCCGCCTCCAGGCCCTTTGCCGTTGCCAGGAGAAAGGGACAAAGAGGGACTTCAGCACCATGTGCCAAGCACTTGTTACAGGAACCAAGGTGCTGATGGGTGTTTCCTCTGCTAACATTATAACCATTGAAGCCAGAGAGAATTTTGCATATTGTGGTATGCCTGATACTGGCAGGAAGCGCTCAATAAACATTTGTTTGTTCAAAATAAATAAACGAATAAATAAGACGATGTACTGAGCAGCAAAGTCCATCTCTAGAAGTGCCAATGAAACTGGATTTCTTGGTATGAATTTCAGTACAAACCTGGAGCCTCTCAAATGCTGTTTTATTTACTAATTACAGAAGATTAGGGGCCTGGAATTTGGTCAAAGTCCCTAACTTTAAAAAATTTATTAATTTTGACATTGCTTTGTGTAGGAATTTATAATAGTACAAAAAATACAATAGTTCCTCTATGTACTCCTATGGCGGGGGAGCAGTCTCTATGGTGTATAATTAAACAAAACCAAATCAAGGTGAAGAAAAATATTTGGAAAAAGGAATGCAAGGAAATATGTGTTTGCTTTGCTTATTTCAAAGAGTCATAGAAAAATTTAAAAAATTAAAATGGTAACCTGTGGGAGGAAGAAAGAAAGAGGATACAGAGGACTGAGATTACAAGTTAGAAATGTCTAAATATATCTTGTTTTATACCTTTGATCTTGGGATAAAATATATATTTAACATAATTAGAAAATAAAAATATAAAAGCAGTTTCTAAAACTAGAAATCGTAATGAGGCCGGGCGCGGTGGCTCAAGCCTGTAATCCCAGCACTTTGGGAGGCCGAGACGGGCGGATCACGAGGTCAGGAGATCGAGACCATCCTGGCTAACCCGGTGAAACCCCGTCTCTACTAAAAAAACACAAAAAACTAGCCAGGCGAGGTGGCAGGCGCCTGTAGTCCCAGCTACTCGGGAGGCTGAGGCAGGAGAATGGCGTGAACCCGGGAGGCGGAGCTTGCAGTGAGCTGAGATCCGGCCACTGCACTCCAGCCTGGGTGACAGAGTGAGACTTCGTCTCAAAAAAAAAAAGAAATCATAATGAAATCAAGGAACCTGTGTATTGAGTTGGTGGCATCGCTATACATAGGATAATTATTTCACGTGCTTTCAAAACATGTTTATTATACTGAATATCTCTAGTAAAATACATGCTAAGAACAGCAGACTATTACATATTTGGAAAACAGATATATCTTTACATTTGTGGCAGTCTTGATAGTTATTGTGAGACTGTCATGAATTTTAGAATTTCGAAAATTAATGCTTATGTTGCTGACATTGGGAACAAAGATTTTTGATGAAAGAATGAAGTATAGCTCTAAGCTTAAACTAATTTAAAAGTTAGTAGCCCAAGCAAGCTTATTTTGAAGTACCATAAACTTATGTGTTTTATCTTCAAACATAAACATGCACTTATGTGTGTTTACAGACACACATGTACATACATACACACACATGCATACATGTATGCATATATTTCCCCTTCTGATTCTGTGTACTGTAAAGACCTAGAAATTATGGCCAACCTAGGAGCATTGAACACCCCATCATACAGAATATGGTCTCAAATATCAGGACTGTTTGAGAGTTATTGACAGGAATTGTACCAGGTGACCTTGTAGCATTTCATCAGACCAGATAGCAAGGAAGTTATCAAAACCATGTTGCTTTTTTACTTACTAACCTATTCTGGAGCAAGTAAAAATGATTTTTATTAGTCATTGTTTTTTATTTATACTAGTTTCTTCTTCCATTTGGTGTAGTGCACACATACGCACATTTCATGAATTATGGTGGATAAATATAAACATGACTACATTTGAAGGAAGGGAAAAGGAAAACCACCAAAAACCCATTTAGACAATTAGAACCTACTCTTTACATCTGTCATATAAGCTGCTGAGAACTACTCTCTTTAAATCATTGTTATATGCTATTAATTAACTTGAAGTCTTGACTATTCTTTGGCTTTTCCTTTTAGCTTTTGTTTCAAATAAATATTTCAATTTGCTATTGTTTTGCTCACATTCTATGCTTTGCTTTTCAATACAAGTTAAGCACAAGTATTTTTATGTTTTTACTAAAATCAATAAAAGGTTTATGTTGCCTTTAATAGAATAAATACAGAAGAAAATGGATGAAATTGGCTGCTAGAGTATTTCAATTATGCAATTTATAAGGTGTATTAAAATCTCCCACAATTTTAATTTTTTCTATTTTCAAAAGTTATATTTTAAAAATATATGTGACATTTTATTAATTGGTGCACAAGTGTTTACAATTGTTATCTTTTATTGCAGACTATGCTGTTAGTAGCATAAAATAAGCAGCTTTTGGCCAGGCGTGATGGCTCACACCTATAATCCTAGCATTCTGGGAGGCCGAGGCGGGTGGATCACGAGGTGAGGAGATCCAGACATCCTGGCTAACACAGTGAAACGCTGTCTACTGAAAATACAAAAAAAAAAAAAAAAAAATTAAATTACCAGGCATAGAGGTGGGCGCCTGTAGTCCCAGGGAGGCTGAGGTAGGAGAATGGCGTGAACCTGGGAGGGAGAGCTTGCAGTGAGCCGAGATCGTGCCACTGCACTCCAGCCTGAGCAACAGAGTGAGACTCCGTCTCAAGAAAGAAAGAAAAAAAAAAAAAAAAGCAGCTTTTTTTCCACTTAATGTTTCTTGCCTTGAATTATAATTTCACCTATGCCTTCATTGTCCTGGTACATTTGTCAGATTGTACATTGCATTCAGTCCAGTCAGCAAATTTGATGATGTAATTTCAGAGATAGTTTTCCTCTGTCTATAGAATCTCTGTGGGGATAAATGTCTCTAAACTATAAAAAGTATCCTTTTCAGCTTAGGTACAATAAAAGGGAAGACCCAGGCTACATACTCTATTGCCTCTTAAAAAGCAGATAATTAAGTGTGGTCTGTAGACTACCTGCATCAGAATCACCTGGGATGTTTGTTAAAAAGATAAGCTGCAAGACCTCACCTAAGACACGTGGAGTCCGAGTCTTTGGGGAATAAAGTCCTGGCATCTGAAGTTTCAGCAAGCTCCTCAGGTGGTTCCTATGATCATTGCAGCTTGAGAACAACTGAAACTGAAAAAAAATAATGACAAAGCATCACTAAAATAAATTCACTTTTTATGTATTTGGATGATTTTACGTGGAAAGCTTCCAAATTAACTTTTTCTCTGTGCAGGAAGAGTTAAGTATTTATTAAGATAAATGGACAATATTTATGGAGAGATTATTTCCTATTCCCTCTCTCTTACTAACTCATAATAGCAGAAGAAAAAGAGGTAGCATAGTATTCAATTTGCCCTCTTTCCTGCCCTAGATTTTTCTCTCATTTTGCCCAAATGTTTTCCATTTTCTACCTTTACCCTATCTTTCGCTATTACTGCCTTCCTATTTATATTTCATGATCCTCACCTATAGGATCTTTTGTATAAACAAACCAAGGCTTTTTTAAAAATTTTTTTATTTTTTGCAAAAGGAAACAAAATAACCCCACACATTTGAAATGATAACAATGTGTTAACATGCTCTGATTACATAATCAAGGTTTCCTGTTTTCATTTTATTCCTATGCAACAGAATTTCAATTTACCAGACCAAATATCTCAGTACTTTTGCTGTCAATCAATGAAGCTGTAATATGTAATTCAATCATCATGCATTTCTTTCCCCACTGAACAAACATTTACTGACTTTTTAGATTAATCTTTTGGCTGAAGTAACTGGAAACATTGTCAAGCACATAGCAGTGTATAATAACTAGATTAAGTCCCTTCCCTTTGCCCAGGCATTAGTGAGACAAATTTTTGTTTATTCACTTTGTTTTATTAGGTCAGGTCATCAAAATGGGACTCTTTGTAAGCTTTAAATGACATTTCAATTTGTTGAGTACATTCCTAATTGAATTCTATACACTTTCCCCTTGGGAAATATTTGCCTTACAGGCCCCTATGAAGCAAAGCCTGCTGCAATGTCACTAATGAGTTCAAAATATCTATTAGCAAACAAAGGTTTTGTTTGATCCTTAGAGACACAGTACAAATGAAATAAATGGACCTTTAGAGAAAATCTAATTTAACTCTTTCATTTTTACATATAAGGAAACTGGAGTACCTAGAGATGGAAAATTTCTTACTCAAGGCAAAATTATAAGTGACAAAGCTCAGAAAACTATCTGAGTTCTAGTCCAGTGCCACAGTGGCTATGCCTGGCTATCAGTGGGATATGCCAGGATATTATTTTTCACATTACAATAAAACTTTTCCTTGAAACTACTGATTCTCTGCCAGTTTGCAAAACCATTATGTCTTTGTTCCACAATAAAATCTTTAGCTCCTCTTTTTCCTCCATCCCCGTGTGTTGATAGTTCAACACATCCTGTAGACACTACCCTGGAAATAAATTCCAAATCCAACCACTTTCTCTCATCTATGACCCCAACATCTCTTCCCTAGTCTGCAGCTGTAGCTTTTCTCAGATGATCTCTCTGCTTCCACTTGCCATGTCCTCCTCTTTGTTGTTACCTGTGTCAATTCTCTACACTGGAGATAAAGCCAGCAATTTTCTCAAAACAATAAAGCCTTTGAACCAAACACTTAAATGACTTCTACAGTCCGGTAGGAATAGAATCCAACATGTTACCATAGCCTACAAGGTTTGACAGCGTTTGATTCCAGCCTACCTCTCTGACCTCGCCTCCAACTACCCTTCCTCTTGTTCACAAATCTCTTATGGTTTTTCATACCAAGTTCATTATCTTCTGGGTCTTTGTGCTTGCTATTAGCTCTGTCAGAAATGCTCTTTGGACTCTGCTACTTTGTCCCTTGCTTTGATCAGGTCCGAACTTGAGTGTTACCTCCTTAGCAAAATCTGTTCTTATCACTTGATCTCAAAGAGCTACCTGCTCTCCACCACCCCACCACTTTCTATTACCTTATTCTACTTTAATCTTCTCATTTAGCTATCTGATATATAATTATATAATGATATGTTTACTATTCCTCAACTACAATATAAGTTTTACAAGAACAAAAAAAGTGTCTATTGTGTTCATCTCCAATGTTTTACTATCTGTAGCAGTGTCTGTCACGTAGTAAAGACCTTAATTAATATTTATTGAATAAATAAGCATCACTTTCTAGAAAAAGCAAAAGCATATATATACACACTCACCCATACACCCATATACAAACACACCCCATCTGTTCTGGTTAGACCACATGAGAAATACTGCATTTAATTCTACATCCTCTTTAATAGGTTGAATAAATGAGGCTCTTTATCTTTCAAAAATGAATAAAAAATTATTTGAAAACCAAAAAAATCACCACCCGAAAAAGCAGTAAATGGAGCATGGGTAGAGCCTGAATAGATGAACATTTTGGAGTAAAAGTTGCAGGCCGAGCACGGTGGCTCACGCATGCAATGCCAGCACTTTGGGAGACCGAGGCGGGCAGATCACCTGATGTCAGGAGTTCAAGACCAGCCAGGCCAACATGGTGAAACCCTGTGTCTACTAAAAATACAAAAATTAGCCAGGCATGGTGGCAGGCACCTGTAATCCCAGCTACTCAAGAGGCTGAGGCAGGAGAATTGCCTGAACCTGGGAGGCGGAGGTTGCAGTGAGCCAAGATCATGCCATTCAACTCCAGCCTGGGGGACAAGCGCGAGACTTCATCTCAAAAAAAAAAAAAAAAAAAAAAAAAAAAAAAAAAAAAAGAAAAGAAAAGAAATGGCTTTAATAGCCATAAATAACTAAAAATAGAATGGACATCAATATGAAATCAAGAGTCTGCAATTATTGAAGATGTCCAAGCTATAACCCGGACAACCATTAATGAGCACAGCTGTAGAAAGTAGTTTAACACAAAAATAGACAGCTGCAGGAGGTGGTCTTATTTGTCTGTTCCAATCCCAAGGTGCTCTGATACAAAGATTTTACTCGCATTAACATTATTTAGAGCATTTATGAAATAGTTTCTTAGAAACTGCTTTCAAAGTCTGTGGTTCATTCTTTAGAATATACTTATTACTGACAAATTCAAGATTGCTGAAGAAAGTGAGTGATAAGGCTTGTTGAAAATACTTTTTTATACTTAAAAAAATCGCTGTGACTGTTATATGGCTACTTCATTTTGCCATGACTTTTAAAATTCATTTTTCAAATAGGAATTCCCATATTATTTTGAGAAATGATAAAATTGGAAACATCCTTTTCTGAGGTTCCTCCTTTGAAGAACGAAATTGTTTCAACTTGCAAATTTTGATTTGCGTGAATAAAAAAGAAACATGCTGAAATCATCAAATTAAATTACAATCTCATCTCTTGCATAACATTCATAAGTTTCCTAATATATGCAAAGCGATTAAACGAAATATCTCATTTTAACGCTTTCATAACAGTAAACATCATTAGTGTCTCTATTTTGGTGATATGTAATTGAAGATAAGACACATTGAATTACTTGGCTCATAGCTAATTGAGTGCAGACCAGGTCTCAAAATTTGATTCTAGGTTAGTGGTCATATTATTCACCTCACCTTGATCACTTTGGTCTAGAATGAAGACCTTAACCAATGCTGCAAAATTCCAGACCCCACCAAAGGTACATGGAAAAAATAATTCTGGGAAGTCTACTTTTTATTTTTTCTCAAACTATGCTGTATAGGAAGTTTTCTATTCAACCTCCTCGTTGGAATGTTCTGGCTGTAAAGCACAATAAAAATGTCAAAAATTATTCTTTCCTGTAATGTGGGCCTTTTCTTGCCAGCGTGTAGAAAGCAATGATGGGTTTTCAATACACTTGATAAATTGTCACACTCTTGTTATTTTGTTTTCCAAAATCTATTTACATTCCATGGCTTTATATTAAGCTTGGGTTACTAACTCGCACATTTATTCTAAACTTAATTGAATTTTTATTACTCATGATAAAATTGGTGTTTTGCATTTTGCACAATATTTCTCTGCTGTGGACTTTCATAAGGTACAATTATGCAGGAATCAGAGCCTGGAGCAATTAATTATTAATGAATGGAATAAAGATATTAATGTTTATTTGTAACAAATGAGAGGCTACATTTGCTTCCCTCAATTGTCACAGCAGACCCTGGATTTTGATAGCCCTTTCCTTGCCTTAATTAGTCAATTCCAGTCCCAGGATTATAATAGCTAGATTGTCTAATATTAAGATACTATCTGAAATAGGTCTTTTATATGTATATGTGTGTATATAGATAGACATGCATATGAACATATATACACATATAAATATGAATTCACACACATATGTACAAACATACACATATACACTCATATACACATAGGCACACACATATAAAGTGTTTCCCACTGATATTTCTCGTCAGATCAACCACTGAGTAACTCTGTAAGGTAAGGAGACTCAGTATTACTCTCTTTGTTCCAAAGATGAGGAAAACAAGACTTGGAGATTTTAAGTGACTTACCCAGTATCACACAGCCAATAAGTGGTGAAGCCAAGACTCAAGTTCTTATCTCACTGATTCCAAAGTCCACAAACACTAAATGCTCAGGAGCTGACAATAATGACCCCCATTAGGGTTTGGGGAGTTTATTCTGTACTAGGCACTTTGCATGTAATATCTCATTCATTCTGCTAAACAGCCATAGGTTAGATACTAATTCACCTGTTACAAAGTCAAAACACAAAATAACAACAACAAAGACTGGGGCTGGAAAAAGTTAAGTAACTTTCCCAGATAACTTCTAAATTGCAGAGCCGTGACATCAACCCATGTCTTTTGGTCCCTTTTACAGTTCTTGGAAACTCATCTTTCCGGTGTTTTTCCTCTCTGATAAGAACAAGAAGAAAGACTTGTTAAGTGAATGCCGAATAAATATTTGCTTAACACAGAAATGTCTGCTTGAATAATAATCTATTAGATTATGTCTAATCTAATAATCTATGAGTCTAATAATCTATTAGACATAATAATGTAATAATATAATTATGCCATACTGGTGAGTGGGGAAGGGATATAGAATAAGATGCATGAGAACCATAACTTGGTATACATTAAACATCTGGTAAATAATGTCTTTTTAAATTCCTGGTTGGTATGTTTCATAAACCACATATTACATTTTCCAATTACAATTTCATATAGAATTAGATGAATTAATTATTATCTATGATGTGTTACATGCTTTTTATTTATATTCCATTTCATTGTTTCAATCTATATAAAACATGTTTTTTTTCTGCTTTTGCAAAAGAAATTGTGACTTAAGCACTTCAGTGTCTTTTAAAATCTCATAGGTGGAGAATGGCAGACTTCAGATTCAAACGTCAGCCTTCTGATTCAGGGTGCAGTGCCTCTTTATCCACTGTATTCTCCACAGTGCCTGAGGCTGGCACATCTTTAAGTTCAAGGCAACCCATTTCTTTCATCAAAATTTGCCCAAATGTATGGTTGATATTGGGCATTCCTCTTCTGGATTCCTATAATGGTTTCTGAAACTGCAGGTTGGCAGCATTGCTTCTCTCATTCAGATGACCTCAGGGTCAAGTTTCTGAGCCAGAAAACATTTTATTATTATTATTATTATTTTATCATTAACATTATCTTCTGGTAGGTTCTAGGGACATGGAAATGAGGCAACAACCTTGGTGTGATCAGCTATTTGGAGGCTAGTCCCCACTGTGATTGTAAGGAGGGCTCAGCCATTGACTGTGATGGCAGCAAGCCAAAGCTGTGGGATGACAAATTTGAAGGTAGAAAAGAGACCGTGGGGTAGGCTGCTTAGTTTCATAGGGTACCAAGAGCTTAGCTCAAAAGCAGATTTTTTGGAAAGCCAAATACATACGAAATTGTGGGTTAGATATCAGAACTGCTATTGAATGAGGGAGAAGTGCACTGGTTCAACATCAAGCACAGTGAAAAGCTTCTGAGGAGCAGCACTTCATCCTGAAAACCCTGCAGCATAACAACCCATGTAGCTCTACAACATTAGAGGCTAATTTTTCTTTCACTCAAGTCCTGTCATTGTTGGAATTAATGGGTGTGACCGTTATTAGCCTATAATCTTTTTTTTTTTTTTTTTTTTTGAGATGGAGTTTCGTTCTTGTTGCCCAGGCTGGAGTGCAGTGGCACGATCTCAGGTCACTGCAACCCCCGCCTCGCAGGTTCAAGCGATTCTCCTGCCTCAGGCCCCAGAAGTAGCTGGGATTACAGTTGCACACCACCACGCCCAGCTATCTATTTTTTTTTTTTTTTTTTTTTTTTTTTAGTAGAGATGGGGTTTCACCATGTTGGCCAGGGTGATCTCGAACCCAGGTGATCCGCCCGCCTCGGTCTCCCAAAGTGCTGGGGTTACCGGTGTGAGCCACCACACTCAGCCTAACCTATAATCTTTTCACTCCCAATCCCTCCATATTCTGTGATGCTATTGCTGAGTCTCAACCAAACACATTTCTCTTTTGTCGACTTGCTCTCTATTAGGTTTTTGCCAACAGGGAGTGCTAGAGGGAGCCTAGAAAACAAACGGTGCAAAGAAAGGACTTGATTCATTCAGTTTTGCATGCCGGTTTTGCAATTGTCTCCCCAGCAATAGCTCTTCACTTCAGCAAGCAGCAGTTGCTTCCACTTTCCAGTTGCTTCCAGCAGTCTCTGAACCAGCCTCCACTGGGTTTCATTGTCAGCTGAGATGGAGGCTGTACTCAGAGGTCTAAGTTACAGCTCCTCCTCTGAGTTCTAAGGTGCCAGTCCAATGGAATGCACCATCTCTTGCGAGGTACAGTTCCTGGATTGTCAGGGACCCCTCCTCTAGGCTTCTAGGTTCTGATCATCCTAACCTCTTTATGTTGTCTGCCTGGTCATAATGGTGATAGCTGTTTCCTAGAGTTATTCTCTGTGTGTTAACTTGGTGTTTCTTGGTGGCTTTTTAGTCCTCCAGTGCCTGTTCAACCAATTCTCTACTTTAAATTCTCTCTGAAAAATAACTTGCTGTTTCTGTTCCTGGAAGGACTCTGCTTGGTTTTTTGGATCTGCATTATCTAGTTTGGGTTTCCACCAGAGTAGACCAAAATGTCTTCCCCTCAGTGTGAATGGTTAGACTGAGGTTCTTAAGTTCCCTTACCCCTAGGTACCTTTATTTTAAATTTGGCCATTGCTTCCCTACATGGATAAAGCATCTCCAGCCTGACTCAAGGTTGCACCCTGCTGGTTGAAAATAGATAGCTGGTAGACAGGAGGTGAAAAGAGGCTATCCTGATACAGCTCAGCTGCCAAACTGGATAAAATCAGTCCCTGAACCAATAGAGACTCTACTCTTTATACCAATGACCCTTATTCAAACTTTTTATCATTTGATTTTGTGACACTTTCATGCCTTATACCTCATTTGTAAATTTATTTTTTATTTGTATTTTACTTTTTTAGAGACAGAGTCTTGCTCTGTCACCCAGGCTGGAGTGCAGTGACACAATTAGCTCGCTGCAATCTCGAACTCCTGGGCTCAAGCAGTCCCCCCACCTCAGCTTCCTGAGTAGCTGGGAATACAGGTACATGGCACTTGGCTAATTTTTTTTATTTTTGTGGAAATGGGGTCTCACTATGTTGCCCTGGCTGGTCTTGAACACCTGGTCTCAAGTGATCCTCCTCCCTCAGCCTCTTGAAACTCTGGGATTACAGGCATCAGCCACTATGCCCAGCCCCTCTACACTTCTTTAAGAGCCATTGTAATTAAAGTATATTAAAATCAATTTTTCTTTGAAAATATTATGAAACTTCTAATGGTAAATGAGAATTTTAGAGTAGCACCCACTTTCTACTTGATAGGAAGCCCTATTATTTATCTTTGGTTATTGAGAACTATCCAACAAGCTAACTCAAGTAGTTATTGATTGAGCTGAATCCAATAACTCAAACATTATTATGGCAACATCTCCAAAATTACTACCATCTTCATCTGAAATGTACTTATACAAGAGGAGAAAAATAGAGCTTATTCTGCTCATTTTATTTCCAACAAAAATTGACTGAAGCGAAAAGGGCAAGTTGCCAGTCTGTATCCCATTTCATGGGAAGGAAAATGAGAAACAGCCACCAGAAATTGCTATTTTATCATAAGAAAGGTTGGGTGAACACAGATGAAAAGAATATAAGTTTTTACTTTAATAGTTGATCATTTAAACTATATTTAAGATTTCATTCACATTCATTTAAAAATCTATTTTCCTAAAGAAATAATAATTTATGAAACATGAAAATGGAATATCATCTTATATGTGATATTTATGTTCTTCCACATCCCAAGAGGAAATTCTCAGTATAAGGTATTATTAACTCATACAAGTCTTAAAAGATTCATTAAGAGAAAGCATTTGAACTAATGAGATAAGAACCATTACTTAGTCATATGTTTATGTGACATATACAGCAACCTTGATATTTTTCAATACCTGACAATGGCATGTTTATATTTTTGTAGGAAAAACTCTACTTTTGCAAGCTTCTTTGATCTCAATTGTTGTTAACTCCGTCATAAAATTATGGCTACTCATAATATCTCCTGTCCTGCTGGGCAGCAGGCTTTTTTTGCTTTCATTAGTTTTCTTCTCTGTCTAGTAGCAATCAGAGAACACATTCAGAAATCTGAGGGGTTTCTGCTACGGTAACTCAACTCTGACTTTATTACATTCACACAATAGAATCAATGAGAAAAAAAAAATCTGTTGTTTTGAAGCAGGATACAATTCAGGAAATCTCATTTGCAGGAGAAGAAAATTAACTAGATCTCTATAGCAGGGTCTCATCTTCTGTACTGATTTGGAAATGGAATTCCTTTCAGAGCCCTCCAGTTGCAGTATTCCTCCCTTGCTGAACTTCCTCAATGCTCTGAATAAGTGGCATGTTATTTCACACAAGGATTTGATGTCTAATACTGTTAAGGTGTGTGTTCACGGTGGTTGGGTGGGACCAGGAGGATCTCTTTCCCCAAAAGTAGACTGCAGTGCTGGCGAGTGCATACCCGGGACTGAACCTGTGGTCAAAGAATGGCCCTTTAAGGAGATGTGTGTAAAAGTATGGTCTTAAGGCACTTGATCTTGAGACATCTCAAACAAACATGAAAGATGCTACATGTGTCCCCTGACCATGAAGACAGTGGCCAGGAGTGGAAAGAGAAGGGGCAAGGGGCATGGGCTTCAGGGAAGGAAGACTCTTGTCCGAGACCTCTGACTTTTCATAGTGGATCTGTCTGACACACCCATTATTTGTTAATTTTCCTAATAAATAAATGAGACCCATAACTCTATAATCTAGCATGTAGACATTGCTGAGTAGAGAACTACAAAGAGTCTTCCAAGTGCAAAATGAAGCTTAATACTTGTAATTTTAATGCTAATCATTGGAAAGGCAATGTAAAAAATAATCTCAGCAAATAGTTTTGAAATCTAACGTGTTAGTTGCTAACTCTAAAATTATGCAAGCTGCAGTGAAAGCAGACTGTTGTGTGAATTAAAGCCTTTCTTTACACCTAAGAACCATTATGAAACTAAAATATTCTATACTGATCTATAACTGCTACCTGATAGTAGGGCAGTTGACTCACAGAGAAGAGCGAAGGGTTCCCATTGGTATAAAACTTCACTGGAAAGTGCTTAATGTAAAATAAACACACACCACCCAATCACACCCACACACATACACACACACACAAATGGTCAGGTAGAGTTGAAAGTGCATTGGACAGAAAGAACCAATCCAAGAAAAACATCTCCCACTAAAATGCATGGTTTTGACTAATACATTTGCCATCTATGTTTCAGCTGTTGCACTGTGTTACTTGGTCACAAAAGAAATAATGATGGGAATGGAAGGTTTATAAAAACTAATAATTAACTAGGAAGGCTGAAATTCTGACTCTGCCCCTGCTTTTGCCTCTGTTTGAACTCGGACACATCACTTGACCTAATCTTAAGCCTCCATCTTTCCACATAAAAAAATAAGGGAGTTGGACTACATTAGGACTGAAAGTATATTAATGTGCACCTACAATGTATTAGGAAACATTTATCATCAAATTCATTACAAAAAATGGAAGAAAAAGTAGATTTATTTGAATAAACAAATAAACAAACCTATTCAATTCTTCAGCAATCTTTTACAGAATGCCTGCTATGTACTCATTGCAAATTAGTCTTCCATTTTTAAGATCTTGAGTTAAGAAGGCTGGATATTTGAGAGAAATTAACTTAAATAAAAGAAGAAAAGTGTAGCATGGGTTTTACTAACTTTCAAAATGATGCCTAAAGCCTTAGCCCACGTGCCACAATCTTAATGTGAACTATTTCATCAAACTCATTATCCATTTGCCAAAATTCAAATAGCAAATAAGGTATAGCATTTTAGATGTTGGACACAAATTATAGTATGGGTGAGAAGAAAGTCTATTTTTAAAATATAATGAGCACTGGTGGTAATTAAACTATTATCTATTCTGATGTCAAAGAGAGGTAAATAATCTGTTTTCCTAATGGTGTATGTCATTTCGGCATCCTCACATTCTTTGTACAGAGAAATGAACTGCATCCACTCAAATACCTTAACATCTCCTCTTGATAGACTCATTTATAGAGAACAAGGTCTCATACCAATTCCTCAAATAACTCACATGAACTCACTATTGAAAAATGTAAGGTACATTACCGTATAGATTGAAAAGCGGCAGCTTTTTTTTTTCAATTACTTTATGAGAAGCTCCACTGATCTACACTTGGCATTCTTCATGTGACCCATATCAATCTGCTTGCGATAGGTAGAATAATGACCTCCTCAAGATGTTAACATCCTAATCCCTGGAGCATGGGAATGTGTTACTTTACATGGCAAAAAACATTTGACAGATGTTATTAAATTAAGGATCTTGAGATAGGGAGACTATCTTGAAATATCCAGTTGGGTCCAATGTAGTAATATAATCCTTATAAGGAAAAGAG
Organism: Macaca fascicularis; assembly: GCF_037993035.2. Taxonomy (NCBI): domain Eukaryota; kingdom Metazoa; phylum Chordata; class Mammalia; order Primates; family Cercopithecidae; genus Macaca; species Macaca fascicularis. The sequence continues at coordinate 54,524,187 of NC_088390.1, forward strand.
AGACTCTGGGGAGAAGATGTGAGGATGAAAGCAGAAAGTATAGGAATATCATTTCTGGAAGACAGCCGTGAGCCAAGGAATATAAACAGTATCTAGAAGACAGAAAAGGCAGGGAAAAGATTCTCCCCTAAAGCCACCACAAAGAATCTGCCCTGCAGATTTGTTTCAGATTTTGACCTTCAGAAGTCAAAGATACATTTTTGTTGTATCTTCTGGTTGGCGAATGCATCCGTGTGCTAAGAGGGTGGCACATCCTAACTCCATGGGAGAAACTCCTGGGCTCAGGGCCCTTCCGGACCTTGTCCTATCTACCTCTTCATTGGTATCTTTTATGATAAACCAGTAAATTTCAGTATAAATAAATAGTATAATAAATAAATATATTTTTGTTATTTTAAGTTACTAAGTATGTACTAATTTATTACAGCAGAAATAAGAAGTTAATACACAGCTCGACAGCCCCAGTCTTCACACTGGATAGCAGATTACTAGTCCCCCTTTTGAAGTTCTTTCCTCCCTATTAACTTTTTTATTTAAATATAATGGTCATACACTTTCTTCAGTGTTTTTATTTCCACCTGACCTTAGTCTACACTGAATATCTTTTAATTTTTTTTTTATTTTTAGTGCTTATGGATATGTAATGGGTCTATATATTGAAAGAGTATATGAGGTATTTTGACAAAGGCATGCAATGTGTAAAACTCACATCAGAGTAAATGGGGCATAGGGTATCCATTACCTCAAGCATTTATCATTTACAAACATTCCAATTATACTTTTTAAGTTATTTTTAAAAGTACGATAAATTATTGTTGACTGTAATCGCTCTGCTATGCTATGAAATATTAGATCTTATTTATTCTAATTATATTTTTGTGCCCATTAACCATCCCCACTTCCCTCACACCTCCACTACCCTTCCCAGCCTCTAGCAAATATCATTGTACTCTCTATCTTCATAAGTTCAATTGTCTTCAATTTTAGCTCCCACAAATTAGTGAGAATATGTAATATTTGTCTTTCTGTGCCTGGCTTATTTCATTTAAAAAAAAACCTATGGTTTTATCTATGTTATGTCAAATGACAAGATATCATATGTTTTATGGCTGAATAGTACTTACTGTATATATGTACCACACCTTCTTTATCCATTCTTATCTTAACGACCCCTTAGGTTGCTTCCAAATCTTCAGTATGGTAAATAGTGTTGCTATAAATATGGGAGTGCAGATACCTCTTCTATATACTGATTTCCTTTCTTTTGGGTATATTACCTTAAGAGTAGGATTGCTGGATCATAGTTAGTTCACTGCAAAAGTAATTGCAGTTTTGCCATTACTTTCAATGGCAATTACTTGCGTAACTAAAAAAAATTGTTAATTTTTTGAGGAACCTCCAAACTGTTCTCCATAGTTATTACACCAATTTACATTCCAAACAACAGGATATGAAGTTCTCTTTTCTTCATATCCCCTCCAGTACTCATTATTGCCTGTCTTTTGGATAAAAGCCATTTAACTGGGATGAGATGACATCTCACTGTATTTTTGATTTGCATTTCTCTGATGAACAATAATATGGAACATCTTTTCATATAGCCATTTGCCATTGGTATGTCTTCTTTAAAGAAATACCTATTCAGATCTTATGCCCATTTTAAAATCAGATTATTAAATTTTTTTCCATTGAGTTGTTTGAACTCCTTATATATTTTGGTTATTAATTCCTTGTCAGATAGATAGTTTGGAACCCCTACTAACTCTTGGGGAGTCCCTTCGTGGTTGACTCATCTGGTCATAATCCCTGTTATCACCAGTGTCTTTACCATCCCCCACCTCCGTTCTGCCACAGGTCTGCCCTTTGTGTCGCTGTCCCTTCTACTCCGTGATTTGAGGTACCACCAAGGTTGGTTTCTTCTTCTCCTACCATCTCCACATTGGTTTCAGAACTGTGGCAATTCCCCTCATCATTTTAGTCCATGTGTTTGCAGGAAATTTTTCCAAAATAAATTACAACGTTTGTAAATAGTTATCTGAAGAGCTGGTAGAAAGGAATAACATTGAGGCTAACTTGTCACTGGTCACCAGATGTGATTACTCTCAGATCAGAGTTACATTGCCAATTTTATTAGGTCACTTCAGTGTACCTTTCTGTCTTATAAAGCCTTCCTCCCTGCCTAGCTCACAGCCCACAACCCAATGACAGTAGTCAGCTTTCCCAGCACCATTTCACATCCGCGAGTGTACATAGACACTTCAACCTATCATCCTTGCTTAATGAACAAAGCATTTGTTGCTCAGCCACAGTTTAAGGCTCATCTTTCGAGTCTTTATTTCTATCCCAAGAGCTGCTTCTCTCCAAGTCTGGCAAACCTGGGTATTTTCCACTGCCTCCAAAGGAAATCTGCCCAGTTAATAACAAGGAATTTTACCCTGTGGTACCAACAGGACAATTACTTTATAATATAATAATCCAATACCTGTAAAGCAGATAAAGATATAGCTACAACATCAGAGCTATTGGTTTTACACCAGAGCTTACAAATCGCAGAGAAATACAACTCTTTTAATATTTCTCAAAGTTTAAGTAATTAAACATTTTGTATGGAAAAACAACAGTTCAGTAATGTTGAGTTTCTCTAAGCCTAGTCCAGCCACACTTTTTAAAATATCTATTTATCATTACAGTTTCTGCCTTACATTTTCAAAACACTAATTCATTCATTTAGCTGGATTATTATCAGGTATAACTGACCTAAAACAAACTGCATGTGTTTAAAATGTATACTTTGATAATTTCTGACATATGTGTACACCCATAAGCCATCAACATAATTAAGATAATTAATATAGCCATTAACCCAAAAAGTTTCTTATGCTGTTTGCAGTCTCTCCCTCCCATTCCTCCCCATTTTCTGGCCTGCCTCCCCAGGCAACCACTATTCTGCTTTCTGTCAGTAAAGATTAGCCTACATTTTCTAAAATCTCGTATAAATGGAATCATACTATATGCACTCTATTTTATCTAAATTGTTTCTCAGTGTAGTAATTGTGAGATTAACCCATATTGTTCCATGTTACAATAGTTCATTACTTTTGTATTGCTGCATAATTATTTCACAATTCAATTGTCTATTGATTTGTTGATGGGCATATGGGTTGTTTTTAGTTATATCTATTACAAGTGAAGAACTACGAACATTTGAGTAAAAGTATTGTATAAACATTAGCTTTTCTTTCTCTAGGATAAATATCTATGAGCAAAATGGTGAGGTCATATGCTTTATATATATTAATATTTAATTTTTAAGAAACTGCCAGGCCAGGTGCGGTGGCTCATGCCTGTAATCCCAGCACTTTGGGAGGCCAAGGCAGGAGGCTCACGAGGTCAGGAGATCGAGACCATCCTGACTAACATAGTGAAACCCCGTCTCTACTGAAAATACAAAAAAAAATTAGCCGGGCACAGTAGCAGGCACCTGTCGTCCCAGCTACTTGGGAGGCTGAGGCAAGAGAATGGCGTGAACCCGGGAGGTGGAGCTCGCAGTGAGCCAAGATGCGCTACTGCACTCCAGCCTGGGTGACAGAGTGAGACTCTGTCAAAAAAAAAAAGAGAAACTCCCAAACATTTCTCTAAAGTCGTTGCATAATTTTACCTTTTCACCAGCAATGTACGAGAGTTCCAGTTGCTCCATGTTCTCACCAACACTTGGTATTGTTTTTTATTTTGTTTCGTTTTGTTTTTAGTTTTAGCCAAACTAATAAATGTATACTGCTATCTCATTGGAGTTTTAATTTTTATTTTCCTAATGACTAATAATGTTGAGCATTTTTCTATATTCTTAATTTCCATTACTATATCTTTATAGTAAAGTATTCAAATCATTTGCCCATTTTGAAATTTTTGTTTTAATAAATTGAGTTTTCAGAATTATTTACCTATTTTGCTTACAAGTCATTTGTGCCATATATAATTTTCCAATATTTTTTCTCAGACTGTGACTTTTAAAAATTATTTAAAATTGTCTTTTGAAGAAGATTAGTTCTTAATTCCAACAAAGTTTAATTAGTCATGATGTTGGTGTCATATATAGAAAATCTTCATCTAACCCAAACTTACAAAGATTTTCTTTCTTTTTTTTTTTTTTTTTTTTTTTTTTTTAGCAGTTTTAAAGGCTTAGGTTTTACATTTAGGTTTATTTTGAGTTAATCTTTTTTTTATATAGTGTAAGGTATGGACTGTAGTTCATCTTTATTTTTTCTCAAAAATAGACACCCAAATATTGAAAATGCAATTTGTTAAAAAGACTATTCTTCCTCCAAGGAAATGAGTGTGCACCTTTGTTGAAAATCAACTTAATCAATATATGTCAGTCTATTTTTAGACTCTCTCTGTTGTATTGATTTGTTTATATTGATGCCAGTACTACATTGTCTTGATTACTATAGCTTTACAAGCCTTGAAGTCACATAATTTAAATATTCCAGCTTTGTTTTTCTTTTTCCAAAGTGTTTTGGCTATTTTAGTTCCTTAGTATTTTTATATGGATTTTAGAAACAGCTTGACAATTTCTATTTTAAAATTTGCTGGGATTTTTATTGGGATTATGTTGACTCTATAGACCAGTTTGGGGAAAATTGGTATTTTAACAATATTGAGCTTTCTCATTCGTGAACATGGTATATCTTTCCATTTATTTTGGTAATTTTATCTTTTTGGTAGAAGTTAGGGGTAGCTTCATCGCTAACTTCTCTTTCCCTCTGGCATCTAAGCAATTAAAAATAGAAACATTTTCTAAATGGGTATGGAACTGTCCTTAAATAGAGCTTGATGTGTTTCAAAATGGCATTTTCCAACTATTCACCCCAAATTCAAAACTAGAAAATCACTTGTAAGGATGGTTGGGTCTACAAAGAAGGCTCTAAATATGCTTTCCTAGCTGCATACATGATTGTGACTGGCCCCAGAAAGCTAAGTACTGCAAGAAAGCAGAGATCTTACTGGCTCTGCTCTTTAAAAGTGGCACAGAAAATAAATATGCATAGGTACACACACTAAAATTGTGAGCTCAGTGTGCCTGAGGGCAGCTTTACCAAGAGAACAGAGAAGTGGGAAAAGTGATAGTTTTCCTTTGTCTTCTAGTACAGTGTGCTTGGCCTCTGATAAATGCACCCTAATGAAAGTCAAACACTTACAAAGTTTACCATCAGATGAGTCATCCCTTCTTCTATGGTGTTGGTACAGGAAGAACCCAAAGGAATTTAATATTATCCTCTCTTGGAAAATGGAAATATAATTCCTTGCTTTCTACAGGACAATTGGTATCTCTCACACTTGGGTGGGCTTGGCCAAGACTCTCTTAAATGTGTAAGATACTTGCACTTAATTTGTAGTGCAGAAATGCAGAGGAGTAAGCAAGGAACAAAAGATAAAGGCGGATATAATGTGGAGAGATTCTTTGTAGTTATTTAGATAAACATATAAGCACATTAAAATACGAAAAGGGCTAAGAATATTTTCTAGCTTCATGGACATTTTTTTCCACATGTCTTTGGTTTGTTTTGTGGACTAAAAAAAACAACAAAAAGGGGAGGCAGAATTTACTTAAATTTAAAGGCTTCTACTTAATGCATTTTTTTACTGAGTTATTTTCTGTATTAAGATGGTGAATTTCTCAGAAAAACATATAGCAACCTACTCTAGAAATGTGGTAGCCTAGAAATGACTCAAGAATGTATGGCTCTTTCTTCTAGCAATTGCTAGTATGGAATCAATATGTTGGGGACTATTGTGTTCATTGCTGTATTCCAAGTGCCAAAACCAGAACTGACATCTAGCAGGGGCCAAAATTCTGTCATTAGAAATGCTTTTGATTACTTCTGATTCCCAGTGATCTTTTCCTTCTCCCAACTAATGTAGTCGGGTTCTAAATTGCATTGTCTACTATTAAATTTTCATACCACCTTTGATTACCTTCTAGCTGTCATATGTGTACTTCTGCTCTCTTTAAGTGCAAAATGACCTCCCCAAGATGATATTTTTCATTTTACAGAGCATATAAATATGTGTGACATGATTTCTGAGTTTAGACTTTCCAGCTATGGTCTCTACACTACTGATTAGTAGTTGTGGAACCTTGGGTAAAGAACTACCCAGGTATTGTTTTATTGTCAGTAAAATGGAAGTAATAATGACATTTATGTCACGGTCACATTATGATGATTAAATGAGATAATTTATGTAAGGGATTAATAATGCTTCACACATAATCTTCACACATAACAATCAATACACATAATACTTCATACATAACAATCAATACATTCAAATTTGTGTTTTAACTAACAAATATTCTCATATGAGTTGTCTTTTTAAAAACTGAAAGCACTTAGTGGCTTCAAAATGGAATTTTCTTTGGGAATGCTGGAGGTGAGTATGCAGACTGAAAGGGTGGAAATAAAGTATTGTTTTACTAGCATTGGCTCTTAAAGCAGAATATAGAGGGATATATGGTCTGCAGATTTTTTGAAAGCGAGGATAATGTATTTTCAATTACAAAGCCCAAGCATCTTGCCACAGTGTTTGACACATATAAGACACTTAATAGTTGCAGAATTCATTAGTAAATGAGTGGGTGGTGACGTAAAAATTCAGGCACCCTGCTTCTGCTTCCAGAGAGAGCTCTTCTGCCACCGTTGTTTCCCCACCCAAGCACAGAAGGTAGGTCGCTGTCCACGGTTCTGAACTCTCTCCAGGATGGAATCTGCTCACCTTTGTCAGACTACTTTTTTTTCTCCCGCTCTCCAAAAAAAAAAAAAAAAGAAAAGAAAAAAAAGAAAGAAAGAAAAAATAATAATAATAATTAATAATAGTTCTTCATTCTTCATGCAGTCTACTTTCAAGGCACGGAGACAAACGCCCCCATATGTTTCCCAAATGGGCTAATTCTCACTGTCCGGAATTCTTTTAATGTTCTGAAGTTTCATTCTTTTCCCTGCTGAGCCTGGAAGCTCTCTACATACGAATGCTGGATTTGTTTCATCTGGGCCTAGATTTTTAATGTGTTGACCACCTAGAGTCCTTGGCCTTTGTTTCACAGAACAGATCTCACGGCCATATCTCCTTTAAGAGTAGGCAAGTCGGCCGGCGGTTCCTTTTTCGAATCCCTAGAGTCGGTGGGACTGCGTAGCTCTGGCTCCTGCAGCCGCCCAGCCCAGACAGCTCAGAAAGCTGCTGATCTGCTGTGTGCTCTCTCTTGTTCCTCCGTCTTCTCCCCGCCACTCAGCAAAAAGACCCATCAGACTCCTGGGCAGTTGGAATCCCTTCAAGAATCCCGGGAGCACTGTAATGTAACTCCTTTAGCTCCCACTCCGCACCCTCGGATGCCGCACAGCCTGGGGGCTGGGATCAACACGGGAAGATTCACTAGATTGACTCTGTGCGGATGAACGGCACCCTTTCCTTCCCCTCCTCCATCTCCACTTATCTACCCTTTGTGCAGTTCTTCGACGGAGGTTTATACTGAAATAGCTTCTAAACATCAAAAATTAAAAGTGGATAAAAAATCCCCGCGGGGTATGTGTGTGTTTATGTTTGTTATGTGTGTGTTCATCCGCGTTTGTGCAAAATCTCCTAACGTCACAGTTCCCAATCGGGACAAGCGCGCCGAGAAATCCTGGATCTTCCCAGGGATTCCCTCTACGCTCCCTCCTCTTCGTCAGTCAGTAACCCCAAAGAGGTAGGTTTGAGCTTTCGCAAACCACCACTGCAGCGATGGAAGCAAACAAATCTGTTGAGATTTTGTCTTTCCCCTTTCGTTCCCAGCCCTCTTAGGCAAACAGTCCTGAGCACAGGGTTTTCTTCAATTCTCCTGCATCCACACTGAAACCGGGTGCAAGTCTTTCCTAGGCTATAGACAGCCCGCCTCCCCACGATACCTTCTGCGGACCGGCTGCCCCTGGCCTCGGCCTGGGTGGGCGGGTGGTGCTCGCGCCGCCCCTACCTTCCCCTGGGGCCCTGGAGCGCCGCGCGCTGGGTGTGTGTGTGTGCGCGCGCGCGGGTTTGGTGGGGAAATCTCCTTCAGTGGAAGCTGCTGAGTGTCGTTGGCGGAAAGTATCCTGGAGCCCAGCAAAAGCCTCCAAAGCACTAGAGCTTCCCTAAAGAAAAGCAGAATAAAAGAAAGACAAGAAGGGAACCCCGTTCCTCTAAAGCTCGGGTTTCCAATAGTCCCGAATCTTCCTGGAGTTGGGCGAAGGCGCAGTTGGCAGCAGCTGCTGCTGACACCCGGACTTGGAAAGGCGGTGTTCCCCCCTTTCGCGAGGAGGGAGGCAGGGACTTGCAGGCAAGAGTTGCACCTGGTCTAGGAACCTGCAGAGAAAAGAACTCTGGGGTAAGTAGTGTTCTGGCACTGGAGCGGAAAGGGGGAAGGGGTGGGGGGCATGAGAGGGACGAAGTGGAGAGGGCAGGCAATAAATTATGCAAAAAAAAAAAAATCTCCAATATTTCGCAGCGGAGGGAGAGCACAGCACAGCACAGCACTCCCAGGATGAGTCCTGCCTGGGTCTCCCGCGCCGAACCCTCAGCACGAAGTTCTTTTTAAGAAGAGAAACTCGAAAATCCTGGAGGGTAACAGAGGCAGCCAGGGCGGTGCGGAGTGCGGAGGCGGCTGCCAGGGACTGGGGCCGAGGCGGCGGCCAAGGTGGCCTGAAGCTGTAACACCCAGCCTCTTCCTCCTCCTCATGGCCGAGCTCAGCCGCACCTCCCCGCCCGGGCCTCCTGCATCCGCCCCCGGATGCCGGGCTGCGGAGCTGACGCTGGGACTCCCGGCGGCGGCGGGGACGCTCACCTGGCCGAGCCTCCTTCTCCTCCTCCTCCTCCCGCCCCCACCTGCCCTCCTCCTCTCTGAGTCGGGAAGCATCGGGATCCGTAGGCGAGGAAATAACGACCCCTGCAGTTGCATTGCGGAAAATCTCGGCAGCGGCGCTAGTTGCGGGCGATGGAAGCCAGGCAACTGGGGGTTCTGGGGAGTCTAGGAAAATAGCAAAGAAGCAGGAAGCGCGCGCGCGACCTGGAGAGTCCGTGGGCCCCCACCGCGCCCCAGTCCCCGGGGCCCAGCCCTTCCCCTTGGCGCCCTGGACGCACGGCCGGAACCCGGCTGAGAGGCGGCAGGCTGCGCGCGGACTTGGGGAGCAGGGAGGGTCGGCGGAGGCTGCCGGCGGCTGGCGGTTTCGGGCAATAATCCCTGCCTCTCTTTCTCTGTGTGTCTGCTGTGTCTGCTCCTTCCCCGCCCCCCGGAAGCAGGAGAAGAACGGCCCCGGAGCGCAGCAGCCACCCTCCGACCATGCCCCGGTGAGGGGGGCGGACTTCGAGGGCAACTTGCCGCGGACTGCCTGGGCTTAGCCAGCGAGCTACGCGCTCCCGGGAGCCCGGAATTGCACGGCGCGGCCCGGCGGGGGGCTATCGTCTATGTCTTCTTGGGGCGCCAGGCGAATCGGGGTCTTGTTTTTGCTGGAAGAGCCCAGTGTTGGTGGCTTCAGGTGGCTGCCGCCGCCGCTGCTAGTGCGGTTTCCGCTGCTGGTGCGAAGAGAAGAGACACGCGAGCGGGGAGACCTCCGAGGCAGCGAGGCATCGGACATGTGTCAGCACATCTGGGGCGCACATCCGTCGAGCCCGAGGGGAGATTTGCCGGAACAATTCAAACTGCGATATTGATCTTGGGGGTGACTGTCCCTGGCCGGCTGTCGGGTGGGAGTGCGAGTGTGCACTCGCTCGGAAGTGTGTGCGCGTGTGTATGTGTGTGTGCCGTGTCGGGCTCCCCCCTGCCCCCCCTGTTTTCCCGTCGAGTGATGCACTTGGAATGAGAATCAGAGGATGGAAATAGTCTGGGAGGTGCTTTTTCTTCTTCAAGCCAATTTCATCGTCTGCATATCAGGTACGGGACGCGCCGAAGTCACTGGCTGATTTGGGTTATGTTGTGATGTTTGGGGTGTATGGGGTTTTATTGTATGTAGCCGCGGGGCGGAGAGGGGGGTGGCGAGACCCTTTCAGTTCTGCGGGTTTGCCGCCTTCAGAATCAAAATCCTTCTCAGCCCAAGGGTGTCTGAATGTGTGTGTGTGGGGGGGGGGGGGGGCGGGGCGGGACGGGGAGGGTGGTTAGGATCTGTGTGCAGTCCTGGAAGGGTGAAGGAAAAAGTGGTGGGGGATGAGAAAGAAGAGCCAGATGGGTGTTGATTTTCAACTGCTTTCCTGGCTGAGAACTCTGGCGCCGAAATCCGAGCCTTGGCAACCACCACCCCCATCCCCTGGCTTTCAAAGTTCCCAAACTCGGTGGTTCCTGGCTGGCAAAATGGACGCGGGGCCCTGCCCGGGTATCTAAACACTTTCAAGAGACTGCGGGAGGATGCAGGACTGGAGAGTACCGGCAGGGATCAGATATGTCCTCCATGCCTTCCCCAAACACATCAGGACTGATTGCGATGTTTTGAAACCTGCTGGCACACCCTCCTCTACCCCTCAATTTTCTTTTTAAAGCACTACAGTGTCACAAATACCACTTTACATCATGGTGTTTCTTAATTCCCAGTAGCAAGGATGTGCTGGCTCAGACCTCTCAGTCTACTTGGGCCTGTCTGTGCTTTTAAGAGCAAACGGGATTTCAGGGTGTTGAGGTGAAGGAGGTAGGGCTTGTGGACACCTGTGCCTGAGTGTGTTAGTACGGGTTCTGGTTTTTGAGCAGTGTCTTTGTTGGTGCAGGGAATTGGGGATGGGAGGAAGCTGGGAGGGAAAGGGGAAAGCCCCTGGACCAGCAGTATTCCCCAGTTCCGTGGCTCCTCCCATTGAAGGCACCCACCCCATTTCCCTTCACACCTGCCACTTGAGCACCCAAGAAAAAGCCCATTTGTAGTGCTGCCTTCTGCCTGCATTCCTTCTGCAGAACTGGGGACTCGGCCAACTTCCCATGAAGTCATCAGAAGAGGAGAGCAGGATATTGCCCCTTTGAGCAGCCACATTTAAGCAGCATTGGGGTGGAGAGACATGTTTCCTGCCTCTTCCTTCAACCCTGTCAATCCCCTCCCCTTAAACCAGACCTGATTCTTGATAGGAGAAAACAACCCTAGTTCTGCCCTCACCCTGGACTCTGTTCCAAATCCCAGTCTCGCTTCCAATTTTCTCCTCATAGGGAAGGAATGGGACTCTGTTATCCGAAACCATTCTATGTGGGACTTGGTTATCCTATTAAGAAATTTGTCTCAGTGATACATCAGTGAGATGTGTTGTGTACCTGGCAGACAAGAAAATGTGCCCTGGGGTCACCCCAACTCCTCTAGTGGGACTTCTATTATTCCATTCTGCATCTAGGAGTAAAAATTCTCAAGTGACTTGTAAAGGTTTGTATCAGTCATATGTCCAGATATGAACTGGGTGGCATCTCACAAGGCCATATTTTACATCTTTCTCTTCTACATGTCTATTTCAAACTCTCTCTCGTTCCGGAATATTTGACTAGTTATAAAATAGCCTTTCCTTACTTTTCCCCAGTATCATTAATAATTTTCAAATCAGACAAGCCATCTGAGTACCTTTAAGATTTATAAAGGGTTAACATTGATTAAGGCTCTGGATTTCCTCCAGCATCCTCTTTGTCCCCAGCCCTTACCCTGAGTTTGGCCAGGCAATCACCGAGGGGAACAGGCTGAGAAAGGGTCTGATCTTAGCCTCCAAAAAAAGCATTAGTGGGATACCTGTCACAGCTATATTTGATTTGGTGTATCAGCAACTAAATTATTCAAATGGAAGCATTAGGAGGGGGGTTATTTCCAACCCAGGAGGAGTGCTATGGAGTACATGGCCTTTCACATGTATTTACTAAATAATCATTATTGCTATGTAATGAGAGGATAAAAGTGTAAGCAAAATTGCTAGCTATTAGCTAAACACAGAAAACTAGGTTAGCGTTCCAAATGCCTAGTTAGGATCTGCATTAATTTGCACTTTATGAAGACATTTAGGCAGGGATGCAACATCATATACTCTTTATTTTACACATCCATAAACAACTTTAAAAGGCCATTTCTTCTCCATGGTCAGGATGGCCTCATCCTCCTGTAAGCAGAGCCACTCATTTAATAATGCCCATGTATGTGAGAATTATTATTAGTAATATGATTATGACTCACAATTGCTACAGTTTGGGAGACTCAGACTCCATTCTTTTTCCGTCTGGCAGCCTTAGAATGTATAGGAAATGCAATGCACTAAGGTTGAATAATTGTGGCTTTGAGAGAGTTTAGTGGATCTTTCTTTTCTGTCTCCATGATTTGCAGTTTTAATTTACTCATGACTGAGCTCTACTGAAAGGAACATAACCCTGTGATCATAGAATCTGCTAAATCTTAAATTAAAAAAATTTAAAACAAAGCACCTCTTTAGCATCTTGGAATGAATTTTCCTGACCACTAAATGGGTGCTAATCCTTACAGAGTTACCAGACATTGATACTTAAAGCACTGATAGAGTTGGCTCCATTACTGAGAAACACCAGGCTGGAAAAGGCTAGTAGAAGTCTGCAGTCTAAACACTTTACAGAAGGAAAATGTTGGTAGTAGATTTGTCGTATGGAATATATATTGACTGAATTTCATTTGGTGGCATTTGCTTTCAGGAACACACTGGTGCTTTGTAGCTTAGTGTTTTGTTAACAGAAGGTTCCAATACTTCCTCTAACCCACCCTCAAATTTCTCCATGGGCCTATTTGGATATATTGCTTAAAGTACAGACACCTGAGCTTGGCATGTTTGATGGTTCTGCACTAATAATTTGGTTTTGATGAAACTATTGGAAAATGGGACTGTTTGGCCAGGCTTAGCTAGATGCTGGGTCAGTAGCACATATGTCTTTTATTTGCGAGATCACATCAGCTTTGGCTACTTAATGCAACACAGCTAGGCTAAAGGGCATGATTTGGGAGTTCTTCTGGCTTTCCATTAAACTCAGATCTCACTTTGCTGAAAATGTAAGGCATCCAGGGTCTATGAAGAGATCAGAGAGTTAAAGAGAGAGAACCAGAATGATTTTTCTGTATACTGCAAGAGCACCATTCCCCTCCTACCAAAGCAGCTCAGATCAGCAAGAATGTATGCTTAGCAGCATGAGGAGAGAATTTCCTGGTCAGACAAGAGCTGCCTAATTTAGTTTATACAACGCATCCTACTTCCTCCTTATGTAACTTTACTTCTTTGTCAGTTTATTCATAATAATAACATCAACAACCATTTGAATTATGTGGCATTTTCACACATTTTACATATATTGCACATATTTAATTCATCTATTCTTAGAATTTGTGGGACAATCTTATAGATATAGCAACCAAAGCCCACAGAGCTTCAGCCTAGAGGTTTCACATCCAGGTCTACCTGAGTCAAAATTCAGTATATCATTTACGTTTTGGTTCAAGATTCCTTTCAAATATTTTTATTTAATTTTTTTTATATTGATGTCTCTGAAAGAATAAATTGGGTTAAATGAATATAAGTCTTAGAGAATTTGGTAGTAAAAGTTTAGATGATTACAGTTTAGAGCTAGAATTAAGGTAGCATTTGAGTTGTACATTACCCTGTCAATCAAACAGATGAGGCTATTACCCAAATGCCTCTAGCATCTTAGGATCAGCAATCTCTACAAGAAAGGAATATTTCCTACATTGTTTTCCTAATCTTAACATTAAAATGGCATAACTTCAGTTTTCTTATGTGTAGAAAAGAGATAATAGTACACATACCACATGTTTGTTCTATCAACTAAATGAGATATTGTGTCCAATGATTTTCACACAGCACAGTTTCTATCACATAGTAAGCAGGCAATAATGTCATTATTTCCTACAAATCTGATATTGTATAGGCTTAGTTCATGGTGGAGTAGAGCTTTTACCTTTTTCCATATCAACTTGTTTAAAAGCAAAAAGAAAACCATCATCAGCAAGCACATCTATAACATTGAGCACAAATCTTATTTTCCAGGAAGCTTTGGCTAAACAATTATGAAAAGTCTCTTAATTTTCCTTCCCATACAAATGAGACTGGTGGCATTAAGCTTTGGTGCATAGTCATGAGCGTAACCCACTTTATCCCTGTAAGTCCAATATGGAGTTGAGGCTTGGAAAGTTTACTAAACTACCTGGAAACCACGTAGTACTTATTACCCAGGGGATTCACAGAATTTTTCTTTCCATTGCATATTATAATGCAGTATAGACCCAACTTTAAAGTGCCTCAAAAATGGCAAACTACATATGCTTTCAATATGGCTCAAAATAGAATGTCCCCCAATAAAAAGTCCCACCCTTACAATGACTACTTATCTGATGATCTCCTTAGCAATGTGGCTTCTTTAAATCCAGTTTCCCATGTGATGTCATATAGCCCAGTTACTGACAGATAACCACCATCATAGATAAAACTCTCCAGATAGTGAGTCAAGAAAGTCTTTTGGAGTTGTATAAAATCTCAAGGGCAAAAATAAATGTCAATGTGGACTGCCAGTCCCTTGGCTGGGGAGAGGGGTTTGAGTACCAGTCCAAGTCAGTAACTAACATCTCAATTTATCACCGTAATTAAGCATTATATACTTGGGCCTAAGGGTTAGGTCAAAAAGAGATCCAAGTATCATAAATGTGTATGATAGCAAGTCATTATAGAAAGAATATGGAAATCAGAAGACTTTTCCTTCAATACAACTCCACCTTCATTACCTTTATAACTTTGGGCAGTTTTCTTGACCTCTCAGAATCTCAGTCCTCATCCATAAAATAAAAATTATGTTTGCTTTGCCTATTTCAAAGCATTGCTGAGGGAAACTTCAGAGAGTTATTCTTGAATAAACATGTTTTGCATTATGCAAGTGTAAAGCATCTGTTTTACACTATATATGCTTTACACTATATATGATCCATACTTAAGATACAGTTATAGAAGCAAAGTTGAGATACATACACACAGTTTATAATGATATAATGTAATATGAGTAATGTTTATTTGTTAAGATATTATTATAAATGCAATGTTGTAATGCTAAAATGCATTGTGATATAAACGAATAAGAATAATGTCTAATTGTTTAATAATTGGCATAAATTATATAGAAGGGAGAAGTCTAGACATGAAAGAAAAGGAGATTGATTTTGGAGATTTTGATGAAAGAGACAGAGGGGACCTCATCATCAAAAAGGAGGAATAGAAACGAGGATGTACGCTAAAGAATGTCCCAGCTGAAATGAAAGATTCACTTTGGGAGATACTGGAAAGTTGGGATGAGCCCACTTAGGGAGCTATTGAATTGAGAGAATATGAAGTATCCTAATATGGTTATTCACTTTGTGACTTTTGTTTTTTTATTATGGATCTTTGCATCAATTCAATGGATTCTTGGTTAAAATTCATTTGAAATTCTGACATTTCTTTGGATTTTAAATTTCTGTTGCATGTCTACAACTAGCACTGTACTTTACAGAGTTTGTAGCCTGTTTGAGATTGTAGACAGTTGAGTTGGAGTTCTTCTGTAGGGGGTGAACTGGAGGGGACTGGAGGTAGGGTCTCAGCTTGCTCATCTGTAAAACAGATACTTACCTCTCAAGGTTGTTGTTCCTACAAGGTAATTATAAGGATAATAAAACACCATTTGTGAAATGGCTAATGTGGTATCTGGAATACAGTAGCCATTAGCCAATACATATCATATGAGAGCAAGCCTGGGTTTTAGAGCCCAGATAGGCAGACATGTGAATTCTAACTTTGGGATTCACTCTCTGTGTGGTCTTGGATAAGTAATTTAAGTTCTGTGTGCCTTAAGTCCTCATCTGTAAAATGTGAGATATAGAAAATGTACAAAAGAATCTGCCATACTGCCTGACGTGTTATTAATCATTCAGTAAATTGAAGTTGCTCCCATAAAATTATCATCATCATCATCATTGACATCAATAATAACACTTGTTGACACTTTGGATCAGTTTTTCTAAATGCAAATTAATTATTTAATCATTTATTCTATGTTCAACAAAAATGTATCGACAGCAAACTGTATGCCAGGCACTGGAATCACAGAAATGAACAATACTTGGTCCTTAGTATTTAACAAGAGAGTACATGCTGTAAAATAGAAGTGTGTATAAAGTATAATAGAAATATAAAGGAAGAGCAATTAACTCTGTTGTGGGTAGATACAAGTGGGGAAGGGAAAAGATTTATAGAAAACATATGAGCTAGACCTAGAAGAATACATGAGATTTCAACAGAACATGGAGAAAGAAGACATATCATGTGGCAAGAATAGTATGTTCATAGACAAGAAGGCATTTAAAAAACAAAATATCAAAGTATGGTGGATTGGGCATATGGAGTGGATGGGTTGGAATAAATGACTGGATATAGGGGTTACAAAAATAACCTTAGGCCAGTGCGAAGGAGATTGTAAGCCACGATAAGAAGCTTAGACCTTACCTTTTACTTATGAGGAGCTAGCTAATGGGGAGCTAAGGAAAATGACATAATTGGGTTTGTGTGCAACTTAATATTTTTACTTTGATTGTAATAAGATATTACTTAGAAACTCAACTCCTTGTCTTCTTTTCCTGTCAACATTTATTCTTGATCACAAAACCCATTAAAAAAATCCTGGCCTGATAGATCAATTAGGCCATTATGGGACATTCTAAGTGATAGACTTTTTTAAAAATTCATTTTTATAAATCTCTTGTGGCTCTCATTTATCCTGATCTTTGAGATTTGGTATTTTCAGGTTAAGCAAATACAAATGTCTTCAATTTTGTACTTGAAGAATAATAACAATGTCTTTAGCATTAGATGAAGGCTAAGATAAATGAATCATCTGTACATGCATTGGTGTCATGAAGATTAATTGTGGGCTAAGCAATAGATACACTATTTGACATAAAACAGATGCTTGAAGCACTACAAAGCATTGTGTAGCAGTTTTATCTTATTACATTCTGTTCAACTCTTATTTCCAATAGAGTACATATTCACTTAACAGAATATACCCCTGGTTAACTAAATGATATATCCAATTTACCCACTCTATGGTTCAGTTAGTATAGAATGAGTGTAGAGACCTAAATTGAAATGGTTTTCTTTGTCCCCTTAATCATTCAACATTTATTGAGGGCACACTGTACATCAGGTACTCAGAATCCAACCAGAATAAGTAAGACAGTGACCTTTTCCTCCAAAAATTCTTCATCTAGTAAGAGACTGACTTTTTAAATATTGGTAGTCACAGCAGAATGTGATAGGCATTGTAATAAAAAGAGGTATAGAAAGTGTTTGAGGAGAAGAGAGCAGGGACATCTGACTCATCCTGAAAGTAGGAGGGGTAGAGAAGGAGAGTAAGTAGTGTTAGTAGAGGATGCTTAGGGTGAGTCTCCAAGGATGTTAAAGAGTTGTTGTGGAAGATTTTGGCTAATTAACCAAGAGGGATGTGATGAGAGATGGATGAACATATGAAACAGCATTTGCAAAGGAAGGGAGATTAGATAGGACATAGGACACGATTAATTCAGGGGACGGTCAAAAAGTCAACATGGCCACAACTAACGAGTGTAGTGTGATGGATGAGGTTGAGACGGAAGAGTATATAAGGTATGTAATTTCAATAACAGTAATCCCTTGCATATAATATTGTCAGTAAGAATCACCTAGTGCCCCTCTATGCAAGGAAGGCATCTTTTAAAGGCCCAAGGAAGTATGCAGTTTGCATCCTTCATTAGGAAGAGACCAGTCAGTATTAAAGCTTTGGCTCTTGTCCAGCTATGCTCCACTTGGCCCAGATCATTTTCCAGTGTTGTCCATGGTTCCAGATGGTTTCCCAGAAGCTTTGGAGTAATCCAGATATAGATTACAGAGTTTATATCATCTCTTTACTTAGTTTATTGCCATATATTTACACCCTGGGGAAAAAAAGCCAGGACCCTACTGACTGATCGTGAATTTTACAGTATGTCTATTATCATCTTACTCATTGATTAGTGAAGGTTTTCTGTAACTTTTTTGCAGTTTTTATTTCATGTAACCTTAAACAGAACTTTAAAGGATTTCCAGCAGTGAGGGGTTGGGGTGGGAAGGTTTGGGTGATGAGAAATGATCTAGGATCACTTTTATAACAAAGCCACAATTGCTGTTTATTAGCAAGATTGGGCTGGTAACGGGATAGCCAGTGTGGGGTTTGATTACATTTGCATTAGGGGGCCATCAGCATGGCAGTGGAGAGATTATCAATGGTTATGAAGGAGACAGCATACAAATGCCTTTGCCTGCTGATCTGGGAGAGGTGGTACTTTCGTCACAGTAAATGAAGAATTAATCTTTAACTTTGTCCAATACTTCATGCCTGGTGGCTGAAGGGGCTGTCAGTAGGAAATGAGGCCTGTGACTTTCAGGTGAGTTTTCCAGAGCCAAGTCTTGCTGGCTTTGCAACACATTTGGCAGCAATGCCAGAGTTGGAATAAACACATTTACTGAAGGATGTGAGTCAACACATTCTCTTTCTGCTCCCCTCTCTCTCACTACACACACAGCTACCTTTTACCCTCAAGGAAAACAATTCTGATAGCTGCAATTATTGAGGGAGCATAGGCCTGTCCTCCAACACAAGGTTAGAATAATAATAAATACCTCAGAGGATTCTTGAAATAAACAGTAAAGTAATATATATGGAAGATTTTTTTCCCCGTGTTTAATATATTTGTTAATTTATTCCACAAATGCTAACGAATGCCTCCTATGAGGTGGGCACTGGGCCAGGCATAAGATACAATGTAGCAAACAAAACAGCAATGGTCTTTGCCCTATAGAATGTGTATGTAGTGAGACACAAATGTGTGTGTGTGTGTTTCCCATTACCCAACCCAGTGCCTGGCATTTAGAAAATGCTCAATAATGAATGACTGAATTAATACATAAATGAATAACAAGGAGCGATTGAGAGTGGCTTTTCCACATTCAGGAGAGACTGGGGGACAAGATCTGAGGCCATGAGGGAGGGGAGATGAAGATGACACCTCTTTCAGCTGTTGTCTTGCTTCTACTGCATGTAGGTTTTTGAGTGTGCAGAGTCACAGAGAATGGGAACCTTCCCAATGAGCAATATGTTTGATAGTTTTCTAGTCCCTGCTCTGACTCATATTTCCATTTGACAAATCATCCTTATTTGGGGCACCTTATAGTTGTTTAAAATGTATTTTGGCTCTTTCTGTATTTATGACACCATACCAAAGGTTTGAACTAGGACAATTAAAGATCGGTGAATACACTGTCATTCTTTTCTCCATGTCATCTCTGTTCCTTCTTGAGGAGATTGCTTAGAACATGTATGGTATTTCTTACCAAGTTCCTACTTGGGAGGAAACAACACTTTAGAAAGCTCACTGTTCCCTAGTTAGTGTTGAACTAGAGTGCTTGAGGGAGAATAGCCTACCCCACTTTTTAGTCTTGATGCAGAGCAATACAGGAAATTACTGTGGTCTCTATGGTGTTTTCAGTCTTGTGTCAGAAAACATTACTTCCCCTCTGGCCTTCTGTAACAGAATTGTGGTGTAGTTGACTAGTTCTTACCAGAGAAGAGCTGACAGCCAAGGAATTGAAAGAACGGAGTGGATTTGCTGTCCTTGGCCGTGAATTCACCCTGTAATCACCTGGTTAATCTTTACAACTGTGAGATTGGTCAATTGGATAATGTTGTTGTTTGCTTGTAATCTTAATTACAGAAAAAAATAAAAAGGGGTTATAGAAAAAAAAGGGGCCCTATTGTTAATTTCTCAGTGGATGTTTGGGGATTTTAAAGTGAGACATTGGTGAGTATCAGGTTTCTATTGTATGACCTGGGTGTGAATAGAAATATGTCACTTGATGTCTAAGTCTTATAATGCACCATAATGATACTGGCTCTAAGTTACAGTGATTCAAAACCCTGTAGAGTGGAATACAAAGTAGTGAAGTCATTATGTTTTATTTCTGTAACAAGTTTCATTCCTGTTTTTCCACTATGGTGTAGTTCTTTGTGGCCTTTTAGTTTTAGTTTTGTTTTAGCACTAAGTTTTATTGGCTGAATGAAAGTCATGTGCTATTTTAACTGTATAAGTTAGTGAAGGCTTTTTTTTTTTTTTTTTTTTTTTTTTTTTTAAATCTGCTTTCAGAACTGCTGAAATTAGAGCTTGACTAAGCCAGGTAAAGGCATATAATGTGCCACATCCAAAGTAAGACAAGTTGAACAACTTAATGAATGAGAATTGTGTTTATGCCTTGGTTGTTTAGGCCAATCATGTATTGTTTTTTTTTTTTTTTGAGACGGAGTCTCACTCTGTCGCCCAGGCTGGAGTGCAGTGGCCGGATCTCAGCTCACTGCAAGCTCCGCCTCCCGGGTTCACGCCATTCTCCTGCCTCAGCCTCCCAAGTAGCTGGGACTACAGGCGCCCAGCACATTGCCTGGCTAGTTTTTTGTATTTTTTTTTAGTAGAGACGGGGTTTCAACGTGTTAGCCAGGATGGTCTCGATCTCCTGACCTCGTGATCCGCCCATCTCGGCCTCACAAAATGCTGGGACTACAGGCTTGAGCCAGCGCGCCCAATCATGTATTCAATTGAGATGTTCTTTCTTGACCAGTGCTCCTCGCAAGACAGGGACTGTATATGCAAAGTGTTTTAGTGTCACAGACATGAGTGAAGCCAGGAATCAATGAGTGTATTTTATGCCAAATATGATACAATATTAGAAAAAAAAATTTAGGAAAAAAATTATTCCCCATAGACCAAATTTTTGTTTACTAAATTTTGAAACAGTGACTTTTCCAATTTGTACTTTAAAAAGAAACTTTGTATCTTAAATATTTTCCCATTTTGCTTCCTAGTTGTGTCAGTTCAGGATATCCTGAACCCTGACACATACACTTTGCAATCTCAGTGACATAACACAATGGAGGCTTACTTCTTATTTGCATTAATTGTCCAATAGATGTCAATGTATGTGTGTGGGCATGTAGGTACTTGGTGAGAGGAAAGAGATACAAGAAAAAAAATTATGTCATTAGTAGTGACTTGGAGTCTCAAGGTTGATGGGGGCTCTGCTACCTCCTGTGGTTTCCAAAGTTTTCCTGGGCATCGATATCACCAGATGGGGAAAAAAATGTGTAGAGGAAGACCACGGGAGGGGTTTTTGTGGGCCAAGAAGGAAAGCTGTGGGCATCCTTTCTGGTCAGTCACATTACCACATCTTATTTTTATTTTTGTTTTTTTACCATGGGGTTTCACCATGTTGGTCAGACTGGTCTCAAACTCCCAACCTCAAGTGATCCTCCTGCCTCCGCCTCCCAAAGTGCTGGGATTACAGGCATGAGCCAAAGTGCCCAACCAGCCACATCTTATTTATTTATTTTATTATACTTTAATTTCTAAGGTACATGTGCACAACATGCAGGTTTGTTACATTTGTATACATGTACCATGTTGATGTGCTGCACCCATTAACATCTTATTTTAAAGCACTTGGAGAGTTGTAGGCTAGCCTTGTAGCCAGGAGCAAAGGGAAAATGGTTTGTGAACAACTAGCTAGTATCTGCTACTTTAATATGCATTTTTTTCTTATATTTCCAGAGTAGTTTATTCATCTAAAATCGCATTATGTATATTTAACTTTTCCCTTGTTTTTAAGCATATATGTTGTTTCTAGTTTATGACATTTTTTGGCATTTGTTTTTATCCAAGTAGATATTTATTGAATTATTTTTTAAAAATAATCTCAATATTGTGAATATTGGGTCAAAGAGTATGAAGTTCCTTATCATTTTACTGTATTATATCCGAAAGTAAAGTATAACCTGTTTATGAGGCTCTAGTAATGTGCTTGAATTCCTTGAGAGAGTAAGCAAGTATATAGAATAGTGACTAATCTTTCAAAGATCCTTTCAGCAATGGTTTACCTCAAAATCTATTAAACAAACCTAAATAGCTATGGGATTCAAGATGTTATTTTGCATAACAAGTTAGATCAGAGACAGGAAACCGTGGTTAAGAATAAACAAATACCTTTTCTAGGTCTAGAATTTTAAACCTTCTTAAGTATTGTTCCTGGAGGACATTTTTATACATTATAGGAAAGCTAGAATTAGGCGATTTGCTAAAGAGATGACTAGGATGGAAGTTAGGACATGTTGTGTTTAGCATTAGTTTTGCCACTGCTACTTCTGTAGCATAGAGGAATTAATTCTACTATTCTGAGGCCAGTTTTCTCCTTTTAAACAGGTTAAGCATATTGGAGTAAGTAGTTTCTAGGTCCCTTTCCAACTTGGGAACTTTAGTATGTTAACAGACTTTTACAGAAAGTTGTTCAAATTTGCTATTCATGCTAAACTTACCCAGTCTTTGAAATGTTGAGGCAACAAGATGAAAATATGGGAAAATCTTTCACGACTTGAGTGAACAGAAAAGTGGCAAATGACTTTCTAGATGGGCAATCATAAGATAAGACATTATGAGAAAAATAACCCAAATAATATTTGTTGAAGATTACCTTGTCACCCTCTAGTGCAACACTGGGAAAGGGTCTAGGGGTCATTGACTGCTACAGATTTATTGAAGAGCATTCATTGAAAACATTATACATTGTTTTACTATGTAACCTCAACTCTGCTGTTTCTTATTGTGTGACTTTAGGAAGTTATTTAACATCTCTAACTAAGTGTCAGTATCCTCATTTGTAAATTGGACGTAATAACACCTATCTTTGGAGTTAAGCGGGCTTGAAATAAAAAAATGCGGAGCCTGGTGTTTGGCATGTAGAATGCACTTGATAAATGGTGGCTTTTGCTTTCGTTATGGCTGAAGCTAAAATAATAAAAGACACATGGAGCAAAATTAGGAAGGAATTTGGCAATATCATGTAAAACATGGCGATTAAATGAGCCAATGCATGTGAAAATGTTTAGCACAATGTCTGCACATAGCACGTAATCAGTTAAGGCTGGTTGCATCTGATTCACTAGGGGAAACTAGA
Source organism: Macaca fascicularis (assembly GCF_037993035.2). NCBI lineage: Eukaryota > Metazoa > Chordata > Mammalia > Primates > Cercopithecidae > Macaca > Macaca fascicularis. Next base: position 54,547,251 of record NC_088390.1, read on the forward strand.
ATGTTTGGGGAATATTTTAAAGGTAATAAAAAGGGAGATAATGATGTCTTTTCATAGCATCATCTTCAGAGACAGTTTACTGGGTCTGGCCCATATGTTCCTTTAATAATTTTTTAAAAATTAAGAAATTAATGCCACCTATTTTTAGTTTACAACTGCACTTTACATTTATCAAAACCTTTCATGTAGACATGTGGTCTCATGTAATCCAATAAATATTCGGCCTTGACAGTAGTGGCATAAATAGAATCCTGGCTCAGGAATTTGCTGCTTATTTTTTCCCACTTAATACATTAGTAAATTCTAGGTCATTTGCCAGAGCAGTAAAGAAGTGAGGTATTATTATGGTCTAATCCATTTATGATAAAAGAGATACTATTTACCCTGCAATTTTTGAAACTGTCACTCATTTTTACTGAAATTTGGCTTCTCTATTTCCTTTTCATTGCTCAGTTTTACCTGCTTCCCCAAGCACTAATTTGTGTTTATGATAACCTTACCCATGTTTTTTTCAACCTATTTGCAACATGAAAACATAGCTTTGATTTGTGTTTCATATTCACTTGACAGAAGGATTTTTTTAAATGATAATTAAATGCTGAGCTATTCCTGGGATTGCGGTATGGTTCCTTTTCAAATATATCTGATCTGAGCATTTCAGCAAAAGGCATGAAAGGAAAACCAACAAGAAATAGGACAGATGATAAATACTGTATTGATGTTAAGTAAAGACAAGCAAACTGTGACCTGAGTATGTCTGTCTCTAGGGAGCCTGCTTTAGAGCTTTTCCCAGTGTTTGTTTTTTTTGTGGGATTTTTTTCCTCCAATCTCATTGGTAGAGGCTGGATTACAACTGAGAATGCAGAGATTAATGGCCTGCTGTGACTAATCCACTAAACCTCTACTCCTGTTTCTCTTAAATTGATTGTACTTAGAGAAGCTGAGTATAGACCCACCCCAGCTAGCCTGATTTTAGGTCCCAGGGATTTAATGAGATCCAGTTGCTTTAGGTACATGGAACCTTCATGGAACATCATCACTTTTTGCATTTGGGCATTATTTCATTAGTTGCTGATTAGTTCCCAATGTATTATTTTTATAACCTCTCTTTTTTTATTTTTTTATTTTTTTTTATTTTTTTAACCTCTCTTTTTTTAAAAAGAACATTTTTCACATGATTATATTTTAAAATTTTAACACTAATATAATCCAATTTAAAATAATTTGGAAAAAAGAGAAAAAACAGATCACTTATAATCACATAACCATAATACAACTATTATTAATATTCTGGTTTGTTTCTTTCTAAGCTTTTATGTATATAAGCATTTTTTACTTATTTAAACTTTTAATTATTATTATTATTTTTTAATTATTATACTTTAAGTTCTAGGGTACATGTGCACAATGTGCAGGTTTGTTACATATGTATACATGTGCCATGTTGGTGTGCTGCACCCATTAACTCGTCATTTACATTAGGTATATGTCCTAATGCTATCCTTCCCTGCTTCCCCCACCCCACAATAGGCCCCGGTGTGTGATATTCCCCTTCTTGTGTCCAAGTGATCTCATTGTTCAATTCCCATCTATGAGTGAGAACATGTGGTGTTTGCTTTTCTGTTCTTGCGATAGTTTGCTGAGAATGATGGTTTCCAGCTGCATCCATGTCCCTACAAAGGACATGAACTCATCCTAACTTATTTAAAATTTTATCACACTATTGTGTTTGGCCAAAAATTCATGTTAGATAAATATATGGTTTGTGTTCATCAAAGCAATATCCTCCTAAAATGTAACCCAAATAATGTGAAAATAATTATATACATAGATGGATAGATTTGCCATTGATGGAAATTAAGATTTAATGCTAAATCAGTGCACTGGGTTTGTATGAAACTTGAACAAAATTTAAATTTACAAATATTTTATTATTAATCTGGTGATCTTAAAAAGTAATTCATAGGAAGATAAAAAGATGACAAATGTAATTATAGTATTGGGGATTTTTGAGGAGAGGGAACACTGGAGAAACAATTTAGAAATGATGTTAAAAGTGTTTTATTTAACTGTTAAAATGCAGAAATATGTTTAAATCCACTGAGATGCCATATAGCTTGAGTTGAGAATGATTAAGAGGTGCATTTAAACCCACACTCTGCCTCTTACAAGCTGGTTGGCTTGGGTAAGTTAACTTCTTATGTATCTCAGTTTTCTAATCTGCAAAATGGAGATAAAAGTAACCCCATCAGTGATTTCTTATAAGCATTATTAAATGACATATGAAAGTAAAGCATTTAGTACAGTATTATCAGGCAGATAATAATGGCTTAATAAATGTGATTTGGTATTAGCATCAAATTCATAACATGTGAGATGCAGCCAACCATAGTCTCTTTGTAAAGGAGGAAGACTATTTGAGTTGGCTGCTTTGTAGGGGATATGAGCTCAGAAACCTTCAGTACCTGTCACTGACTCTTAAAAATAAAAAGTTCGCACTGTTGAAAGTGATGTTTTAAAGTCTTCCATGATGTGCCATAGACTGACCTTTCCAACTTTGCTCCAACTTGCCAACTCAGGATTCTATGCAGCACCTTGCAGATACTTCCCTGTGCTTTTGCTCATGCTGTGGTTTTTACCTTGTTTTGACCCACCTGAATCCTACGTGGCTTACTCATAGGTTCTCACATGTTCAACCAGAGGCTCCTTTGTGAATACTGTTATGAGCAGTCCAGCCAGCAGCAGTATCTCCCCACAATGCCCCATCGGCTCTTCCTGTCCCCGGTGCTGCCCATCCACTGGCTGCCTTTCTACTTTCATCAGGAAAATTCACCATGGCCAGGATTCATCTAGGGTATCCCCGCCCTACTCCTAATGCAACATCCTCATTGGTTGGGTTTTACTCTCCAATCCGTAATAATAGGTTTTTCCACATTCTCACCAGTAGTCTCTGCTGGTTTAGGTTTTTTTTTCTCTTCCCTAACCGACCTAGTCCCTTCTAGATATAACACAACTCAGACCAGAGCTCAGCAAACAACAGCCTGTGGACTAAATCCAGCCCACAACCTGTTTGTTTACAACTTAGAAAACTAAGTTGTATTGGGACACAGTCATGCTCATTCATCGATGTATTGTCTGGGACTTGTTTTACATCACAACAGCAGTGTTGAGTAATTGCAACAGAGACCATACTGCCTGCAAAGCCTAAAACATTTATTATCTGGCTTTAAAAAAAAAAAAAATAGTGAGAAACGATTGAATCAAATTCTTCCAACAGTTAGGAGGATAAACTGGGTGCCTGGATAATAATTTTTTCTTCATGCTTCCAACAGGTAGGAGCATAAACTGGGTGCCTGGATAATAATTTTTTCTTCAATAAAGGATTGATTGAATTTTACATGTAATAGTCAATTTTTAAAAGCTTTGAAGCTTCAGGAACCTCTGAACTATCTTGACTTTTGTGGATACCTTGGCCATTTTACTACCCTAAAAATGCTTCAAGCACCTTCTACTCTCAGAAACCAAAAACAAGAAACCTCAGTTTGTGCTGGTTTGCATTTATAAAGCTGCTTTTGCTCTCAGAGGAGCTTAGAGTAGCTCTGGACCCACCCAGGCAAACATTATGGGGGAAAGCCACCCTCCCCTAAGGCATGGTTTGCGCTGGGATGCCAGTTTGGCAGGGAAGGAGCAAGCTTTCTGAGTACTTTGCTTCTGCCAGCTCTTTGAAAAAATAACCCTTCTCTTTGGGGAACGAAGGTCAGACCATATTCAGAAATAAGAACATCACCTGGAGAACAAGCAATTTTAGGAATGACAACCTGAGAAATCAAACCTTTCCCCCTGATGATTGAGACAGGCCAGACTCATAACCCAGGCCATGATCAGCTTTTGCACTTGGATAGAGCATTTTCTCTCAAATAACAAACTCAATGAGCTTTACCGGGCTCTGAAAGATGACTGTTGTCCTCTCTGCACAGATGGCAAAATTGAAGTCAAGAAGCAGCGGCTTAGGCTGGCCACAGAGGGAGTGGGTTCTGGCAAAGACCCGGCAGGGCTCACAGGAGCTGGACTCCCAGCCCTCTTACACATGGTATTTGTACTAAGTCCCTAAAGCAGATTTCATAACGCTGCCTAACAAAGCCTCTTTGGAACTCTAGAGCAGGGGCTGACAAACAGTGGCCCACTGATCAAATCCAGCCTACTGCCTGTCTTTGTAAGGCCCAGGGTCTAAGAATGGTTGTTAGATTTTCAGATAGTTGGGGGAAAAAATCAAAAGAGGAAATAATATATTTCATGACACATGAAAATTATATGAAAACAAATTTTGGTTCATGAATTGTGTTTGACTGAAACACAACCACACCCATTCATTTATGAACTGTCTAGTATCTATTTTCAATGGCTACCTTTACACCACAGTGGCAGAGTTGAGTAGCTGCAACAGAGCCTAAGGTCGGCAAAGCTCAAATTACTTTCTATCTGGCCCTTCCCAGAAAAATGTTCGCTAACCCTTGCTCTAGAATACACATAATACATTAATTAAAATGTAACTTTTATTGAAGTGCAATAAGCATAAAATGCACTCACTTTAAGTATATGGTTTGATGAGTTTAGGGTAAAAAATGTAGTCCTATAAGCACCACCGCAACTAAGATGTGGAACATTTCCATCACTCCCCAAATTTCTGTATGTTTCTTTGTAGTCAGTCCCTCTCCAATTCTTGTACGGGCAAACACAGATCTGATCTCTGTTAGTGGTAACAACCTTTAAACAATTATTTAGAAAGGGTTTCAGATCACTAGAGACCGTGTTGAGGGAAGGTGGTAGTGGTGGGGGATATTTGAAAACATGAAGTTGATTTTATTATTTCATTTGATAATTCCTTAATTCACTCCAAACACCCACTCCAAACAGCCACTTAACTGTTCATAATATTAGAACCTAACAGGCACTGTGCAAAGTGCTCTCCATTTATTATCTCATTTTATCTCTAACCCTATGAGGGAGTTCTTCTCCATCTCTGATTCTATTGAGAGGAGACAGGCACCCAGGTAACACTGGGGAGCACACAGCTGTTAAGATGTAAGCTAAGATTTGAATGTGGACCTGTCTGAATCCAGAGTCTGAGCTCAGCCACCATACCACATACTTATTCAATCTTCACTATGAGTCTGTTTGGGAGCATAATATCAACATTTTTAGAAGAAGGAAGCTCAGAGAGGTTAAGCAACTAGTTCAAGTCACCCAGCTACTAATTGCTACAGTTAGGATTTGAACCGAGTTCTCCAAACTGCAAGCAGAAGACACTGAAGAGAGAGGGATGGAAATGCATTATTTTGGGGGGAAAAAATCACCTTCTCTTACAGTTGGATAAAGTAAGAGCCATATGTGAGCAAGTTCTAGATAATGCATAGGCGAGTGAGGCAGTAGGCAAAAAGCAGTTTTAAGCCAGATATAACTTTGCTTTCTAAACTAATGGCTATCCAAGACTATTTAATTTAATATAAACAATTAATGACTGTAAAGTGCTTTGAAAATCACTGAGGGGTGCATCCATGCTGACCAGAATCAGTAATCAAAATGTCTCTTGTTATTCCTTCACAAACAGAATTCTATCTGAATTGGTCTGTTATATTGAGAAGAGATGAAAATCAAAGTCTCAGAACAGACCTCCATAGGATATTCTCTTTCTCCCCTCCCCCTACACCAGGTGTTATAAAGAACAGCCCAGTTTACCAACTCCTAGTTTGAATGATTACATTCCATTTCTTCAGGGTCTTTTTACGAAGTACTTGGCACCTAAATGATGCCCCAAATGATTGTCTGCTATTCCAATGTTCTAGGAGCACTCCATCAGCCACCCTGAAGGCCCTTCTTACAATCTAGCACAGGAGGCGATGTCCATTGGGTTCCTTAGTTATAAATAATAAAACTTTCAGGATTACTATAAGCAGAAAAAAATTTTATTAAAGCACTTGAGGTGCTCACAAGGTCTGAGGGTAGGCCAAAAAATAGGAAGTGGAAACTGTACTTACAAGGATATATTATGGCATTGCTCTGAAAAGGGTTCCTGCCCTTTTCAGAAATAGCCAGATCTCATCGCTGGTGTGGACTGAGCTCTATACACCATTGGTATCCAGAAGCTGGACACTGCTGCTACTAACCTCACCAGAAGATGGATTTGTTATCAAATCTGCTTCCTCATGCTGTTCACTTTAGAACCATAATCTCAGGCATCTGAATGACTAAGTTCAGTCACACGCCTCCTGTTCAAGGTAAAGTATAAGATTCTACCTGGGTGGGACTGGATACAAAAGACAGGAAATAACTGCAAACATAGTGAGTTGGCTGAAGAATAGCCTCTCAGAGATGTTCGTGTCCTAATTCTAATGCCAGGAACCTGTGAATATGGTTATTTTACATGGTAAAAGGGATTTAGCATTCATGATTAAGGATCTTGAGATTGGGAGATTATCCTAGATTATCTGGGTGGGCCAAATGTGATCACAAAGGTCATTATAAAAGAGGGGCAGAATGATCAGAGTCAAAAAAAGAAGATGTGAGAACAGAAGCTGAGGTTGGATTGATGCACTTGGAAGATGAAGGAAGGGAGTTACCAGAAATGCAAAAGGCCCCCAGTAGCTGGAAAAGACAAGGAAATTAATTCTTCCCTGGAGCCTCAAGAAAGAACACATGCCTGCTGACACCTTGATTTTAGCCCCTTAAGATTCATTGCAGATTTCTGAGCTCCAGAACTGTAAGATAATACATTTGTGTTGTTCTAAGCTACTAAATATGTAGTAATTTGTTACAGCAGCAATAGGAAACTGATGCACATAGGATAGGCATTGAGAGTGTGATGACAGTCCAGGGAGCATGACAAATGTCCACCACAGCTGCTGTGAAGGAAAGCTAGAAAAATTATTAATATTTCCCGCATCCAGTGCTCTCCACTTTTTGAGAGCATTCTAATAGAGTCCTAAAGCTAAGTTGGGTGAATAAGCTAAGTAAAATTGCTTGTGACCGTTCAGATTGTTCGCCCACTTTATTCACCCCATGATTTATTCAATAAATGTTCCATTTATTAAATAAATATTTACTGGAGTTGAGTGCCAAGCACTGTGAAAGATATTATGGCTTCAAAAGAGAATAAGAGAGTAAGACTCAAAGCTAACAGTCAAGAAATTCACAGATACCAGACTTATATTGAGCTGATTTTCAGTTGTCTCTTCATATCAAATCCTACCCCAAATTTATATTGTTTGTTTTGAACAATAGGAGTTAGGATGTTGAGATGATTCACAATTTATGCATAAAAGCATTATACTGAAATGAATATTTTCACTTGAATATCTAACAGTAGTCAATATTTATCTAACAGTAGTCAATATTTATTGAGTGCTTCCTGTGTGTTACAGATAACAGTAATATTTTATATTATTTATTTCATTTAATTGTTACATCAACCCTGGGAGAAATGGATAGTTGTTCTCCCCATTTTGCAGATGAGGAAGCTGAGGTTAGGAAATATGACCAAATTCATATTGCTAGGTAAGAGAGCTGGGATTTGAACTTCCAGTTATTTGACTTTTGGGTCCATACAGTTTTGCCACCCTTCCTCCCTGTGTGCCAAGCTCTGGCCCAGGGACTCACATGTGTGTGTGAAAAAAAAAAATCCCCACATAAGTAAACCTCAAAATTTAATAGGTATTATAAAATGAGCTATACAAATACAGAAGAAGAATTTATATAGATTTCCAAGTTGACTAATTTTTATAGGGAAAAATTCCTCATTTGAATATTAATTACCAGGTCATTTGGTAAAAGTTCACATTATTTTACAACTGAGGTATTTTCCAAAACAACTCTATGTTGCCTTCACTAATCTAGGTGCAAAATTTATTCTGTTAGATTATTTCCATTTCAAAATCACATCTCACAAGGAATATACATGAAATCTACTCTCCCTATCACCTCCTTCCCTCCATCCATAACAGTGTGAATACTTCGGCCAATGATTTTGTTTATGTTAATACCTTTTGTAGCCTCTTGCGGGAAATTATTAGGCTCAGAAAGGGACAGACGGAACTCTCCAGGACCCTATTTCTAGCTGGATGTCTCCCTTCTGCAAAACTCATCAAGCATCCACACAAAAAAGCTGAAGCTGGCTGGACTGTGAGCAAGACACACAGATAGCACCCTTCACTCCTAGTCTGAGTAGTTAGGGTGCATAGGATTCCATGACCGTGAAGCTAGGGGCCATGTCTTACACAAATAGCACCCAAGTGTTTTGCTCCTTAAATTCTGGGAACTGCTGTTGGCTGAATTACCTCTCAGCAGTCCTGTTGACAGATGGTGTAACTTGCTCATTAAATCAGGATCCTCCCCATTCCGAGGGCCCCAGGCATGTTAGGAGACAGACCTGGTGGTGTTTTCTAATGTTAATGGTCTGCAGCTCCAGAGCGAAGATAAATATTCTACTTTATTGTGCAACCACTAACTTAAGCCTTACTGGGTCTGCTCCCTTCATTTTGACAGGGCACATTTAGAAAAGTGAAATGAAGTGCTTTTAGGCATCCAGTTACTCCATCCGTCACTTTCTCTTATATTCTGCCAGCCTCGTCTTTTTCTCTGAGACTTGCCTCCACACAGTGCTTTACATCAGTGACATACAATATCCTGAACTAAAAAGAGACCTTACTAGTCCAGAGTTCAGGACTTAACTTTGGTTTTAAGGCAGTATTGTGCAAGGCTTATTTATTTGGAGAGCTTGTTGGAAGAAACCACAACAGCCTATGGAAAGAGGGGGCCTGATATAAAGTCAGTATGGCTCCAGCACAGATAATAAGCATGATTATTAAACAGCCATGTTTAACAAGTTGCATGTGTATGCTAAGAGCAATGGGAAGCCAGGAGAGGGCCTTAGGGTGGGGGTTTCACATGATCATAGTTATGCTTTAAGAAGACCTCTCCAGCTACAGAGTGGAGAATTGAGCAGGAATGAGAAGCAGAGAGGGGAGACAAGTATCAGCTGAAGAATGACAAGATTCATAAATTTGGGAAAACAGCTTTATTTCTCATAAAGCATTGCAGCCTGCAGGGTGCCCATTTCCACAGGCTAGGAAGCATAGCCTCTTTCCAGAAGCTAGAAACAGACACTTCAAGGGAGAGGCAAAGGGAATAGGAGCATGTGCTGAACAGGGTGGCCGAATATACATATTTAATAAGCTATAGGAGCAGTCATGAATATTCATGAAAGGAGAAACGTGGTCCTGTGCAATTGAGCTTTATGCTTATTCATGGGTCCCATGTACCAAAAAAATGGTAGCATTAGCATGATCCAAGGGTGGAGTTTTAAGCTCTCTGATGTCAAAAGGTGAAGCAGAGGACACAAAAGCCTTTACTGCACATTCTCTGTAGGCTGGCCAGAACCACTGCATGGTCAGTGGTCTTATCTCAGGCAAAAAAAGGAGAAGCAGCATCAGGTGGTTGGTTAGTATCAAAAGTGGAGTCTTTCCAAAGAGCTAGTTATGCTCATCCCTTATGGAGGAAAGCCTAACACGGTTAGCAAGGGAGGGGTATACTGAGGCACATCTGACCTCTCATCCTGTCATTGCTGAGAACTCAATTTTCAAGGTTACTCTGGGGTCCCCTTGGCAAATAGAGGGTCCGTTCGGTTGGGGGTGCTTAGGATTCCATTTTTATTTCTCACAGGCGACCTCACGAGGGCAGTCAGGAGGCTCTGGTGGCAGTCTGGGTTGGAGATGCAGGTAACCCGTTGAAGGTGATGGCACACGTGGAGAGCAATGGCCAGCATCAGGAGCTGTTCAGGATGTGGATTAACAGAGCCTGATGAACTGTGTATGGTGGGGGTGAGGGAGAATGGTGAGTCAGAAAGAAACCAGGGTTCTGGCTCATGCATGGTGTGGATGGCCGTGACATCCACGGTGCGAGGGCACAGTGGAAGAGGCAGCTGTCATGCGTAACCTGCACCCTGCTTTGAGTCACACAGAGAATTGCAAAATACTGTGAAGGGAAAAGGCAGATATGCAGTTGTAGGAGGGGAGAGAAAAAGAAATAATAACCCAAGAAAGAGAAGACAATTCTTTCTCCCATAGAGTATACCAAGGCATAAGAACAAACAAACTTACTACTGTTATTATTGTTAACTAATATTGGCAGTGCCGCTATCACTAGCTGCTGGTATTGATTGTTTAGTTCATGTTTAAACTTTACAATAGCCTTCAATTCTTACAAAAATCATGTGGATAGGCATTATTTATCATGCCTATAGAGGTGAACAGATATTAAATAATATAATATCTGTGATATTAAATAATATAAAGACAGGCTGGGCGCGGTGGCTCACGCCTGTAATCCCAGCACTTTGGGAGGCTGAGACGGGCGGATCACGAGGTCAGGAGATCGAGACCATCCTGGCTAGCACAGTGAAACCCCGTCTCTACTAAAAAATACAAAAAAATTAGCCGGGCGAGGTGGCGGGCGCCTGTAGTCCCAGCTACTCGGGAGGCTGAGGCAGGAGAATGGCGTGAACCTGGGAGGCGGAGCTTGCAGTGAGCTGAGATCCGGCCACTGTACTCCAGCCTGGGCGACAGAGCGAGACTCCGTCTCAAAAAAAAAAAATATATATATATATATATAAAGACAGAAAGCTGTGGGTAGATGAGCTAAGATTTGAACCCAAGTTTGACACTAGAAAGTACACTCATAACTCTTAAAGAAAACCATCACTTCCCAAGGGACAAATAAATAGGTACAAGGTTACAATAGGTTAAGAATAAAGTACTGAGGAACAAAGATGGGAGGTTATTTTAGGATTATTTCTTGGAGAAGTTGAGGTTTAGGATTATTTTCTGGAGAACTTGAAACATTTTGTTTTGAATGAGTCTATATATGTCAAACCTTTGGATGTGAGCACATTAGTTCGAAGTAGGGAAGAAATGAGATTAATAACGTATGGAGTGAAGATGGCACTGGGGAAACAGCTCTTTGAAACATTCTGCTTTACAACCTTTTATTATGCTACCTTGCCAGTGGTTGAAAGCTGAAACGCTTAGCTTGGCGCACATCACCAGCATGATATGCTAAGACACCTTTATAAATCTCACTTCCTGCCTCCCCTTGCATGTACCCTGTACAGTCATAAAGCATCTTCCCTCCTTCGTTCTTTCTTCATTCTTTAATCTGCTATTCATTTAGTGATCATTAATTGAGCATTAGCTAATATGTGCCAGGAACTTTACTAAGGCCTGGGGATATAAGGATAAATATCCTCAAGAAAATGATGAGTGGCTATAATATCCAGAGTCGTAATTCATTGCATAATATTTTAAAATATGCTATTACAAACATTGTATCTATTAAAACAGAGGCCAGAAGAGGGTACGGCTTTGTCTAAGGGAGGTAAACTTTGAGCTAGAGTTAAGAACAAGTAAAAATTTGTCAAATTCATAGAGCAGTCGGAAAAATGGAAAATAGTGTTCTCTGTAAATGTCGATTTGAGACTTGAGCAGTTTCTGATATGCAACTGTTTTTTTTTTTTTTCTTGTTACCACTTTTTGCTTCGCTTTCCCCAAATCCTGAAGCCTCTTTTTCCAGTCTCCCATTTTCTGTTTCCTTCCACCTCTTCCCTGACTTTCCAGATTAAACTCAGAATTGCGGTCTCTGACAGTTTCTCTCCTGCTTTGCTAAATGTCTATTTAAAAAATAGACATTTAAAAGCCTTCTGTGTGTCTCCTGCTATGTTGTGGCTCTCCTGCTGTGTGAATTGAAGCTCCCTGCCCAGAGGATGGATGCCCCGCTGCTGGGTGCACTGGAGGCTCCAAGGCTTACCTTAGAGGTTTGCACCGTGGGCTGTGATAAATGACAGCTTGGCTTTTGCTCCCCAGGGTCAGTCACCTGTTCCATGCCTGCTTTCTCCAAAGGGCATGGTACCAGACTGCTTGCTCACCAAGAAGGTGAGGCCCGGGCAGGGCAGTGAAGCAGCTCCATGCAACATGGATTAGGTCCAGCCCGACTCCCAGCTTTTCCTTACCTTCGGAGTCATAAAATCCTTATCTGCATTCTCAGCCTGCCCATGGTCCTCTGGGCTGCTCCTGAGAAGAGGTAGCACTGATTTAAGCCCTATAATTCCACCCCATATATTAGGCTCTGCTCCAAGGTACTCTTGCTGCTGTCTCACTGTGGTCCTGTGCATCAGCTGAGCCACGAGGTGTCACCTGTGTCTGGACCAAATCCCCAGTTTGTACCCCAGTCCTGATGAGGGCCCTCTCTTCCGTACCTGGTACATGCATTTCTGTTGTGTTAACCTATACAAGGACCTTGGAATCTCTAGGCTTAGGGCCCCAAATCCTCCCTAAATTTGATTCTAGAACTGCCTAGAGGCTAACTTCACTAAAACCAAGTGTGCTCAGATGACCAGAGCCTGAGGAAAGATGCCGAATTCTGCATGTTCACTGTGCCTTCATTCCCTGTTGCTGTGCCCCACATATAAGTCAGAAACCCAGAAGTCAGATATTGGTCTTCATTCTAATTATTCAGAATAATATAGCAGTTAACAGGTACAACACACCTGCTTTCTCCTTTACGGTGCTTAGCACTTTAGAAGAATTGACTCACATAGCTCACAACAGTTCCAGGAGTGGCACTCTGTGGCACGGGGATTCCAGTTTAGGCAGTCCTCTTTCAGAGTCCATTTTCTTAGCCCCCCATGTGCTTTACTGTCTGCCTCATCTGGACCATATCCTGCTGTTGTCATGCTCAGTGCCTCTCCAGTCAAACCATCTCTCTTGCAGCATCTTCCTCTGAGTCCGCCTCTCCACAGCTTCCACAGCTCTTGGGGGCAAGTTGTTGTAATTGTTTTTTAATTTAAAAATAAAAATAGTATATATTTATCATATGTAATATTATGTTTTGATTTATGTATACATTGTGGGATAGGTCAATCAAGCTAATTATGCATATGTATTACCTCACATTCTTATTTTTAAAAACACTTAGAATCTACTCTTTCAGCAATTTTCAAGTATGCAATACATTGTTATTCACTATAGTCACCATGGTGTACAATAGATCTCTTGAACTTATTCCTGCTGTTTAATTGAAATTTATATCCTTTGGTGGTGTGCGCCTGTTGTCACAGCTACTCAGGAGGCTGAGGTGGAAGGATCACTTGAGCCCAAGAGTCTGAGGCTTTAGTGAAGTATGGTAGTACCACTGAACTCCAGACCGGGCAACAGAGCAGGACTCCATCTCAAAAAAAAGAAAAAAAAGAAAGAAAGAAAGAAGGAAAAAAGAAATGTGTATCCTTTGACCACCATCTCCCCAATCCCCACCATCCAGTCTCTAGTAACCACCATTCTACTCTCTGCTTCTATGAGGTCAACTTGATTGTGTTCCACATATAAGTGAGATAATGTGATATTTGTCTTTTTCTGACTTATTTCAATTAATGTAATGTCCTCTAGGTTTATACATGGTGTTGCAAATGACAGAGTTTCCTTCTATTTTAAGGCTGGATGGTATTCTATTTGTGTGAATACTACATTTCTTTATTCATTCATCCATTGATGAACATTTCGATGGATTCCATATTTTAGCTACTGTGAACAGTGCTGCAGTAAACATGAGAATGCAGATATCTCTTCAACCTCTGATTCCATATACTCTGGATATATACCCAGAAGTGGGATTTCTGGGTCATATGGTAGTACTATTTTTAATTTTTTGAGGAACCACCATACTTTTTTCTTAATGGCTTTTCTAATTTGCATTCTCACCAACAGTGCACAAGGGATCCCTTTTCTCCATACCCTCACCAACACTTGTTATCTTTCATCTTTTTGATAAGAGCCATTCTAACAGGGATAAGGTGATATCTCATTGTGGTTTAAATTTTTATTTCATTTCACTGATGATTAGTGATGTTGAGCATTTTTTCATATACCTGTTGGCTCTTTATATGCTTTCTTTTGAAAAATATCTATTCAGGTCCTTTGGCTATTTTTAAAGCGAGTTGTTTTATTGCTATTGAGTTTCTTGTATATTTTGGATATTAACCCCTTATCAAATGTATGGTTTGCATATATTTTCTCCCATTCCATTGGTGTTCTCTTTATTCTGTTGATTGTTTCCTTTTCTGTGCAGAATTGTCAACAAATCTTGTTCCAGTCTGGCCCATTCCCTGTGTCCAGGTTGATGTTAAGTAATTGAAACATATGCAGTTGAGTCTTGAGATGATGTTAGAGAGGACTCAAGGACACCGAAAAGACCACGTACAGCAAACTGTAAATTAGGCATTTAATGAGTACTTACTTTGTACTCATTTATTACTATTTGGTACCATTTATGTTCTCAGCTGTCTTTGGTACTATAAAAGGATCACATGAAAGAAAGTCTCATTGGTTAAACTCTTAGACTCTAGAACCAGGCTGCCAAGATTCAAATACCTGATTCACCACATAGTATATCCGTGTGATCTTAAGCAAGTTGTTTATCCTCTCTGTGCTCAGTTTTCTCATCTGCATTATGAGGATAGCAATGGCATCTACCTCATAATGTTCTTGTGAAGATTAAATGGATTAATTCATGTAAAGCATTCTTCACTCAATAAGTTAAAAAAAATTTGCAGTGGTGAAGAAGACAATTATGAGAAAGGAGAGTATGGCAATATGTTCCCTGCTACAAGAAACTTTTTGCCTAATAAGGGAGATGATGGATCACATAAAACAATATAAGACCATATATAATTAAATGCTAGTTTGGTTGATGAATATCAGAAGTTAATAAAGTTTCTAGTAACTGTTGGGGACAGCTGAGGAAGGCAACATGGACTATGGCTTTCAGGATGAGTAGTCTACAAAGAGGTAGAGGAGAAAGTGGTGGCTTAGTCTTCCTGACATGAAGGCCACTTCTTTCAATAAAACACTGTTAGTCCTTGTTACAGTGTTTGTTATACATTATTTCAGTTACCATTCAAATAAACAAGAACTCAAGAGACTGGGTCTAACTGAAATAGTGAGGATTTGCTGTAGTCATGGGTAGGGTATGATTCATCCTTGGGAAGTAGAGCATGAATTGGAAGGTGATTCAAGAGATAGTATCCAGATATTTAGCTGTCATGGAAGCCAGGCAGTCAAATCAGGATTTCCCTCAGCAGCTGAGTTGGAAGGCAGAATGAAGGCATGCCCAAAAGACTAAAATCTGTAGTTAAATGCTAGAAGAAGAAGTCTGGGAAGGAAAGTTAGAAAACAGGGTTTAGAAGTGAAGGGCTGCAAGATATGACAGTCTCCATTTGATCAATTAAGGCAAATTAATTCTACTTAACATATCAGATAAATTAACTCACATGAAGGCATCAGATCTTGCATCAGTGGTGTCATATGAGAACGGGCCATAAAGCAAATGGTTCTCAGTGGTAGAGATAGGATTAGAAACCATTCCTATCTGGAGGTTCTGATGTGAGAATTACCTCCTGAAAAGATGCCACAGTGGGCAACCATGAAGGCCATTGTCAGATTCAGCAGGGGGAAAATCAGTGATCTGGGATTATAAGGGAGAACTTTTGTGAAGCTGAGTGGTAAGTATATCTTTCTTTCAAGATATATTTATCAAGTTCCTACTGTGTTTGAGGTACTGTTTTTTTTGAAATGGTCTTGGAGACAGAGGTGACTCATCCATGCATTTTTCAGTTGAGAAGCTAACAGGCTAAAAGATAAGATACATCCTATTGACGAATAACTAATGAAAGGTAGAAAGCAATGCCTGATGCAAGGGACGCAGAGATAAACAGCCTTAGGAGAGCAGAGAAGGGAATGATTGCCTGCAGCAGAGCCCAGTGGCTCATAGCCCCAGAACTGGTGTTGAAACCACCCAGCCCAGATCCAGATTTCTGCTCTATGACTTAATAGCCATTATGTCCCTGGGTAGACTTACATACCTCTTTGACTGTGTACTCATTTGAAAAATGTAGATCAAAGCAATACCTATCTTACAAAGTTATTTTGAGGATGTATTTTGAGGATGTATTGAGATAGTATGTTCAAAGTATATGTCAGTTCATCAATGGTAGTTGTTATTAATTCCAAAGAACAATTTTAATGGTCAGCTGAAACACAGGTTCACAGGATATCTGTTGTCAAGGATCTAGCCTTTTAAGTACTGTCTGAATTATTGTGAGCATGTGTTCACATCTTATTTCAGCTGAAAACTGAAATAAGAAAGGACAAAGCAGCATTAAAAAGGAGTTCACTCCAGTGAAATGAAAAGGGGGGAACCATTGCCAGCTGAGCTCCTTTCACCTTGTGGGATTTACCTACTGAATGTATGTTCATAACCCTCAGAGAGCTAGAGGACACCAGCCTCTTCTGCCCAACTGATACCTCCCTAAAATAACACAGAGATGCTTAACTGGAGTGGATTCTGTTGGTGAAAGTGTACATTGTTACTTTATTGGAGGGCAAGTCTGCAGCGTCTATTTAAATTTAAATGGAGGAAAGGAAGTGAATACTTCTGAAGCCACAATCATACCTCTTAGTGTATACCCTGGAGAAATATGCATGCATGTGTGCTAGGAAGCATATACAGCATAATACATCAGAAACAGCCCGGAAGCCCACCCGTCAGAAATGGGGTAGGTGAAGTGTAGTAGTGGATCCATGTAATACGATACTATGCCACAGTGAAAAAGAATATGCTAGAACTCGATGTCCCCACATGGTAAGGTCTCCAAGACATATGTCAAAAACAAACTTGCTGGACAATATATAGAGCATGGTATTTATGTAAAATCCATATATATGTTTGTGATTACATACTAAAAACTCTAGAAGGATACATACCAAATTGATAACAGTAATCAGTTCATGACTGGGGTAAGGTTATGATAAGGGAGGAGAATAGGTAAGAGGAACCTGAGTCTTTTAAGTACTGTCTGAATTATTGTGAGCATGTGTTCACATCTTATTATATAATTGCAAATAAATATACAAATATATAAGTAAAGTAAAGAGGCCAGTGCCCTCCTCCATTTGCTACATTCTCTCCTCACTCCTAGTCAGCTTTCAAAAAGGTTGACATCAAAACATTCTTTAGCAACATGTAATATAGAAAAGGCATTGCTTAGTTTATTTTTATGTATTAATCCTTTATAAAGCTACCTAAAGTATGCTGCCATTTTTTGAAATTTTGCAAACAGTTGCAAAATTAAATTTGATTCCTAAGTTTCATGGGTAATGATTTAATGTTCTCCCATGCATTGCTGGAATTCACATATGCCCCAAATAAAAATGAGCCACATAGAAATATAAATAACATTTATGTGAGATGGACAGTCCTGCTTAGCTTGTTTTTCAAAGTGGGCATGAAAATGCCCATTTAAAATTTATGTTTAGACAGGAAAATTACCATTATCTCAATAGTATAAGAAAAAAATAATAATCCTGGAGATTGATGCTTTCAAGGGCACAACAGTAAATGCATGACTTTTCCAACCATGCAGATAGGTTAACCAAACATTCAGATGAAGACCGAAGCTGTCAGCCAGACATTTGCTTATTTTCAAACATCTAAATGACTGATGGATTTTTTTTTAAAATTCATGTGTTGGCTCTTGGAAAGGGCAAATAGACACTGCATTACATCAAAATTAAAATAATAGCAATAAAGGCATATGCTTGATCTGTTTTCAAAAATGCATTCCTATTCTTTCATATGTGAGCCTCACAGCCACCCTTGCTAGTTATTTAAAGCAGAAATTATTAGCACCATTTTATAATGTTATTTTATAACATTGAGTTTCAGAGAGCCTTTAGCAGGTTTGTCCAGGACAGGATGAGCAATATCATAGCCATGTTTTCCACATAACACTTACCACTAGTATATATTACATTGTATATGTGATTATCTTTTTTTAATCTGGTCTAACTCCCTTACTGGAAAACCTTAGGAGGGCAGAGGCTTTGCTTATTCCCTTTATCACCTAGAATAGTACCTAGCACTTAGGTAGAAAGTGTTCCATAAATAGCTGTTGAAAGAATGAATGAATGAGTGAATGGATAGGACTTGAGCCTGAGCTAGCACCCAATCCAGCATTCTTTCCACCACATCAGTCACTCTCAAACAATAACATCAGTCACCTTCAATCAGTCACCCCCAAACATCAGTCACCCCCAAACAATGGAAGCACTCTATGAAGAATGGAAACTGAAAAGATGGAAACGAATCTACAATAAGGAAAATCAAGGAGAAACTGATCACAGACTCTTCTGGGAGAGGCAGGAAATACATTAAAGAAGAAAAAAAATATTTAAGGATAACTGTTATGGGAGAAACACCTTCATCCCCAAACTGGGAAGGTGTCAAGAGACCGAAGAACGATTTGGACAAGTGCAGCTTGGCAAGCAGATGAGTTAAATTTACATATAGGGCACTCCTGGATGGTAGGCAGCAAGGCACTTCCAGAGATCCACCCTACTTCCCATCTCTAAGCTGCTTTTAAGCTAATTCTCTGGCTCTTAGGCCTATTGCGCATGTGTGATGGGACTGTTTTTCTTGATAGGTTCTTAGATACTCTAGGATGTTTGGGTTCTCAGGGACACCTGCTCTTTGGCTGGTCACCGTGACCTCAGCTCACCCACCAGCTGGCTGTCAAGATGCAGGCAGTGGGTATACACCTTTAAGTAACCTGATGGGGGATCCTTCACACTACAGTAACATTGGAAGAGTCAGTCACTAAGTGCTTATCAATGAGACACTGGCAAGGAGGTACCATGATGGCGGAAGCACTCAGACAGCAGGGGAGACTGACACCAACACTGACTCGGGGCTTCCAGAAGAATGTGACACCTCAGCTAAGACCTCACAAACACCGAGTTGAAATTTTCCTAGCAAAAGCGATGAGGGAGGCAGAGGGAGCTGTGTGTGCAAAAGCTGTGAGGAGAGACAGACAGTGATGTGTATGTGGAAACCATAAGTAATTCATTATGGACAGAGAATAGCGTCAGAGGGCATGGTAGGTACAGGAGAAGATAAGACCAAAGATGTAAGCAGATCCAGATCATGAAGGGCCTTGACTGCCATGTAGAAAGATATAGACCTTATCCTGAGAGCTGTGGAAACTGCTGAAGTAACAGTGTTGTGGGCACAGAGGAGAGCAAGCCTCACTCAGTGAGAAAGGTTCCTAAGTCATACTTAACAAGTTCTAGAAGGATGAGTTGGAATTTGCTAGGTGAACAGGGTGGGAGAGGCATTGAGGATGAAACAGCATAGGCAAAGGCTTAGAGGCATGAAGGTGGAGGACAAGGGGCCTGCCAGGTTGGCATAGTTTGGGTACTATGGGAATAATGAGGAGTCATGAAAAAAAAAAGCAGGAAATTCAGACAAGCCAAATTATGAATATCTTATATATCATGCTACAGAATTATATTTTTATTCCATAGGCACAGGAAGATATGGCTCTCTAGTATCATCCAAACCTTCTTACATGACTTATGTCACCTCTTATGTCAGGCTTTAAGCAACTGCATGCTGTATACCATGTTGAGGTCCTTGGTAATATAACAGAATCCTGGGGAAAGGAGACCTGGTTCTGAATCCCAGATCCATCACTTACTGAAATCTGAGGTCATCACTCTTAAATTCTCTGACCTTCAGTTTCTCTGTCCATAGAATGGAACCAAAAATAACTTTTGCATTGCCTGCTTCATAGAATTGTGAGGAACCACTCAAAAAGTGTGCAAGAAATTATCCATGCTGGACCCAATTGTGTAGATGGGAAATGGGATGAAGGAGAGAGGATAAATGCAGGACTAGAGAGGGTAAACTAGTGTGTTGGAGTGGCAGGAAGTACAGGATGGAGCACCACAGTGAAAATAAAGAATAAATGAGTGTGGTTAAGGTTGTGTACTATCTTGAACAAGTTACTAGAGAGTTCAAGTGGGACAAATCCAAAAGGAAGCATCTGTGGAACATATCATTGATTTGTTAGCCAACAGGTGTGAATGAATGAGGTGCTTTATAATGTCTCTTAATGATTGTTCTTGACCAAATGCTTTTTAAAAACAGGGTCCCAAGGCTCTGCTCCTGTTGGATGCCCATATCTATCTTAATATGGGTTTCTAATCCTGATGCCTTTTAAAGTTTATTCAGATGTTAAAACAATGGTGATAAAAGAAGGAGCTCCTCATTCATTTATTTATTCAATAAATATGCACTGAGTCTGTCTGGAGAAAACACTGCAGGATATTAGGCCACACAGGTGGTTCCTGCAACTCAGAGAGCTTACATTCTAGTAGATAATCTTGAAAAACTTCTGGAAATATTATTTTCTTAATGAGTTATATCAAGCTTCGGTCAATGGCTTTGGGTCCCTTGGACTGCTTTCCTTCCATGTATTTATAAGCCTTGTATTCATTCACACTTGCTTAGAAACTCATTCCTCTACCAGATCTCTTTCAGTCATTTGCCATAGCTGATTTGTTTCAACAAAACAATGGTTCCTACCTAGGAGGTCCTTAGGTCCCCAAAGAACTAGAAAGCTGGTAATGGAGATCTGGATTGTTTTTCAACTTTTAAATGAAAACAAGACACACACACACACACACACACACCGCATACATATATATACACATATATATATATACATGCACATATATATACACATATATATATACACATATATATATGTAATCCTGTTATTACTATACCAAACTTTTTTACTTATTGCAGTTTTATAAAGCTAGATGAAACATGGTATAACTACCATTTCTTTCATGTCACTCTTTTAAGTTAATATTTCATTATAATTATTTTTGAGAACTCAGTATTTCAAAATACCTAATGAAATTGCAGCATTCTTGATGAAGCTGGGCAGGCTGAATTGTGGGTCAAGTATCTCCGCCTTTGATCACAACTGTGTTGGTTCCCTCTGGCAGTCACAGGTGATCTCCCACTGATCAGAGGATATGACTGGCAAATTTAGATATCTTGGTGTATTAAATGGTGGACAGAATTTATGCATAAATTCATTCATAAATGATGTATTTCAAAACACAAGCCCTAGTTGCAGGTGGGGAGAAAAAGAGTCTTTGATGGTATAAAGCCTGGTAATTATTGATCTGAAAGGACCCTGTTTGCGAAACAAAACCCAACATACAGCAGAAATGGAAAAAGTTGATGTTAAATTTGGGACTTTCCAATTACAGTTTATCTTGAATAAAAGCCATAGCATTTGAACCCAAGAGGCATATTTAAGCTGTTTAAGAATGCTTACATAGGATCTGCCCTCCATTCCACTTGTACTAATTCCGGGGCCTCTGATTTTTTAAAATAAGATAGGTAGCAATATTATGGAAGGCTGTATCAGAAGACAATACCCTTGTTCTTTCTAGTGATACAAGAATTATCAGTAATTTGGAGCAGGGCAGGGATAAGCATGAGATAAGCAAAGAGCTTGCCTTGGGTGCAAATTTAAGAGGGTGCCACCAAGAAACTCCTAAATCAACATACGTAATATTTTAATAAAATATTTTTAAAAAATCAAACTTCATGCAAAAAAAATCCATGATGAATGAAATATCCAAATTTTTAATGAAAACATAATCAGCATTACTGATTTTCTCTTTTGTCTTAGGCTTTAAAATGGCTCATGATGGTACTGCTGAATTTTATTATTTAAAATTTTGATATTTCGTTCACAATGAATTTATCTGCATTAACTTCTATTTTTAAAAATGTATTGCATTAGAATATAATTTATCTATCTCAATCACCACTGAGCTTTTTAATGCACCTTAAATTTTGCCTTACCTTCCTAACTTCCATCAACTAGCCCCCAGCATCTGTGGGTTCTTAATACAAATTTGACTTTGCAGTTCATTTGTCTGGCTTTAGAACTTTTTCTTACTCTTCTCCCTCTCCAAGCTGTGTTAATGGCTGTTTGGGTAATTCCGATTGAGGTGTGCATAAAAGGCTATTTGCTACACAATGAAAGGCAGTAAAAAGTGTATTTGTGGATGAGATGTTAGTTTGCTGCTGTTGGTGCTAGGATAATAAATACTACATTCTGAGAGACGCGCCAGAGGTTAGGGACGAGTGAGTAGGTCAAGGCTCCTAATGATCAGCTTCTTGCCTACAGGTTTCTGGAGGCCATTGGATGAGAAGGCAGCACAGGTGTGCAGCAGGGGCAGGATTGTTGTCTGGGAGATGAACTTGCTTTTGTAACACAGTTTTCACTGTGTTCTGAGCTGTGATTGACCCAGTGCCTTCTAGCAGTGATTAGAAGTTAATATTTTGCCCTGGTGTGTGTGTGTGTGTGTGTGTGTGTGTGTGTGTGTGTGTGTGTGTGTTTAGAGATAGCTAGAGATTCCCTCATTGTTTTCCAGTTTATGTGATTTCCAGAGGATGTCCACTGAGGGGCTGCAATTCTTTTTTTTGAAATGAAGATCTCTTTCTAATGAAAATTATGGAATGGGTTCACAGCTTCACATACCTAAGCATTGTAGAATGATTTATGGAAGAACTATTCAGCACCTCTGTTCTGCAGTACATACTAAGTATTAGGCTTTAGTTTGCATGCTAAGCAGAAGTCTCTTTTTTTTCTTTTTGAAGCAATATCCCTTCCACCCTAGGCCTCTCCCTATTTTAATGCTAATGAGACAGTTTTGCCAATAATAGGAGAATCAAGGAGTTCGGAATGTCACCCTCGTCTTCTCATTTTGTCAAATCAACTAACCAGAGATGAGGCAGAGAAGGTGAATCCTTTAAGAATGCTTGGAAGGAACTCTTAGTGTATTTGCCATAACATTGGCAAGAGAGGAGGTGATTCAACCTTTTGAGGCTATCTGCTATATGGAAAACTCTGACAGCATTTGAGTAGATTAGACACCAAACCACAAATGGCAAAGACATAGAAACCAGTCAGATTATTGGAGGCAGAGGAAGTGATGGGTGAAGATTTCAACAGAACAGTGGAAGGTATCCAGGTTAATATGTAGTCATCATTTGAGCCGTCCTACCATAGACAAGTTCTCAGAAGGTAATGATACAGGATTTTTCCTCCTTAGTTCAGCTAAAATCCAGGTTCTTGTCTCACAACAAGGAAAACTTAGACATGCAGACACATTGCAGGGTGAGGAAGGTGGATTTATCAGGTGAAAAGAAAGCTCTCAGCAAAGAAAGAGTGGGTCCTGCCAACAGGATCCCACCTCACAGATTGAATACCAGGCTACCACAGATGAGCTCAAGAGGCCAGCCTCCTCCCCTTGCATGAGGCATGAGTTCCTGGTGGCTCCGCCCCATTGCCCCAGTGCACATGGGCCACCAGTCCCTTGCAGGCATGCCCAAGCAAGACCCTGTGCAGGTTCCCCTATCTGCACAAAGACATCTGGCATAAACACTTGTGGGGCAGGTCAGAGATTCTCCAGGGACCCTTCCTTATCTGCCTCCTGCATCTATCATTCCCCCCACTAAAGAAGTACATCTAACTGCTCTAAGGATAAGGATAAGGATAAGAATAAGGATAAGGATAAGGATAAGGATAAGGATAAGGATAAGGATAAGGATAAAGACCAATATTAACTGCTTCCTGCTGACAGGGGGCGCTGTTTTGGGGAATCGGCAATCAGATCTCCCTCACAGGCCTATCTAAGGGTCCCTGGTAAAAGGGTTGATCATTGAAGGCTCCGGTGGCAGGACTATTTGGAGTATTTGGAGTTTGATGGCCTGAAGGTCAGAAGAGACAAACTGGGTTATTGGAAAACATGTATCAAAATGAAACAAAAAGAAATGGGTAAGGGCTGCTCAAAAATCCCAAGGCTGCTGGCACATACAGGTAACTGGTGACTATAGTTATGCTTGCTAAGATTTGGGTGCATGGGGCTTGACTTTGGTTAGCTCCCTTGGTCTTATTTTCTCAAAAACGATACCTCTGGGTGATGGGCACCCTATTCACTCCTATTACCTGCCAGGATTTGCAAGGTAACTGCCCAGAACTAGAATATTGATCCATATTTTTACATTACCCATCTCTTTTGTTTCTTCTGAGCTGCAGCTGGAGATCACTGGTTGGTTCACAGGAATAAGCAGAGTTAGTTTATAATATGGGGAAAAAATCTTAAAACAACTAATGAGTCTAGAATTTAATGACAAATGTCTAAGTTTTGGAACATAATTTCTGTCTCTCCAGTCCTCATTCTTGTTAAAAACAAATCATGATTGGACTGAGTTGTTTGAAAAATAGACTTTAGTCTTATACTTGGCCTGATTATTTGCATAAAGTACAGCACAAATAATTATTTTTATATAGGCCTTTCAGATTGGCTTTGATGGAACTCTGTTCCACAAGGAATCTGAGATAGGACTTTTTTTTTCTTTTTTCTTTTTTTTTTTTTTTTTGAAGATCAGCCTGGCCATAGTTTTGTACCCTCAAATACCTGAGTTGTATGAACTCCTCTCTTCTTGAGGTCCCAAGAACATGGGGTTCCTGGACCTGTTAGAAAGTGACATTCTTTATTTACCACAAGTCAGGAATCCTGTACAGGCTCCTGACCATACAAGGTATAAGGCCAGTCTTCCCAAGGGACTTTTACTGGCTGTGCAAGTTGAGCTTGATTCCTTAATGGGACGCATATCCTTCCAGTCAAAGCTTTGATAAAACAACCAGTTTCTCCACTTGCATTCTGTTGCAAAAGAAAATGGATTCTTATTGCATTGACACAAATAACTATATTGCCATAAGTCACAGATACTCAGGACTAGTTCCCAAATTCTGGAGAAGCCAGGCAAAGAGAAACAATTTTGCTTCAAATTTTGTTCACAGAATTATACTTTACTCAATTATTAAAGGCCATAAATAGCTCAAAATAAGTTTCCTTGACTCTGAAAAACAAAACAAGGATCAGCAATGTTCTAAGCAAAAATTTAAGAAGGCTACTTCAGTTTTCTATTAGTTCAGTTCATTCTGTTAACTCTTGTTCTGTTTGATATTCATTAACATTTCAGCTCTTCATGAACCCTGTGCATTTTTGTTTATTCCAATGTCACAATCTCCAAAATTACCAGAAACCTGCATTTGAGAGCACCTGTCAAGTTCTATAGCTGATTATAAACCATCTTTTGAACAGGATCAAAACAAGACAACAATTGTCTGTGAATAAAAAAAAAAAATTCCAGGTAGTTACAGTCAAAAACACCATTAACAAATAAATTTGGTTATCTCTGTGGTTTACAATAACTTAACATAATATCAACCTTAATCAAGATTGATAGCATTTACCTAGACATTAGAATTTTAGAAATCTCATACAATTTTGGGACATATATTAATATTATTCCCAAAATTATAACCTGAAGAAGATTAAACATCATTTTAGCAATCCCATGTACCTTAACATGTCAAATAATCCTGTTTAACTCTCTTTTGGATGCTCCAGGGGCCATCTGTAGCATCCAAAATCTGGGGTCAGAAAAGACAACCTGAAGCTGAAATCTGATTCAGGGAAGCCTGTTAAATATGTTAAAAGTTTAAAACACTTGATGTTATGAAATAGAATTTCAGATTACCATAAGTTATTTATTTTGCCAAAATGATGACTTAGGAATTTTAAAACAAGGCAAAAAATCGTTACTCATTAAAAGGGAAGACTTAGTTTTCCAAAAAATTTCCTCTTGTTTTTTCTTTCTTTTCCTTGGCAGTCTATCCACAAGGTAAATGAAAATCGCTCATTATCCTTTACTAGTACATGAAAATCTTGTACAAGGGAGAGAAAGCCAAATTTCACCCTTATGTTAATAGTAATTTTACTCTTACTATTAATGTCAATCCCAATTTTCTAATGAAATCTTATAGACAATTCTATCTAATCTTAACCAGTTTGACCACCAGGTGAGATCCTTAAAATCCTTCCATAACCCTCTACAAATTTTGCTAAAGAGCAGATTAGTGCCTTAAGAAAACCTTGTTGTGCTTTTACTTCAAAGTTCCATATACAGAAAAACCATATAATATCCTTTTGAATAAAAACCATATAATATCCTTTTGAATTTAGTCGATGTTCAAACACAGAATTTCTTTTGCAAGATTCTTAGAAACCTTCCACAATATGTTTAAACCTTTAGCTTTATCTTATCTAATTCAAAACAATTATTTAGCCCTAGGCAAAAATTTACATTTCCATGCCTTCTTATAATCTTTTACTAAAAACACATTTTACTGTTCTTACACACCTTGCATGTAAATCCATTTTCAGTGGTCTCAATTACATGTTATAGTGGTAACTCTTAGCAATTTTTAACTGTAATGTAAAATCTGGTAAGTTGTTTTAATTATGTACTAGGTACTGATACACACTTTGACTCCTTCCAGCATAGTTAAGGGAGTGGCTAATTCCATATGTCCCCAGGCCTGACCATTTGTGAAGCAGAGAAGTTGAACAGTTCTCAACAGCTAAAGAAGCAGTTTATAACCTTAAAATATTTAGCAAACCTAGTATTTGACCCATATAATTTAGACCACCTATTTACATTTTAACAACATTTGCATTTTACCAATAATCTTTAGAACTCTTTTTATTTCTCAAAGACTAAAGTCATATTAACTAAAAGGCATTATGGCTTTTATCTTTCCTTCAAAAATATTTGATCTAAGTGCTTATTTTTCTTTAAGCCAATTAATTAGAGCTCTTTTTTATAGACGTCACACACAACACATATATAACTACACAGACAGAAGAAGATCCAGTAGCTATAAAATTTTTCATTTGCCAATCTCAATTCTCAGGGTGGAGAAAAAAGAAAAAAAAATCCCAATCTCAACAATCCCAATTGGATTATTCGCCTCAGAATGGAGCCCTTTAAGAGCATGCTGTTTCCAGGGCCCAATAAACAGGTATATCTGAAAGACAAAAACAGATTTTGAGAGGGATTTATCTGCTTCTAATTCCTGGGCTTCCATGAGGAAAACAGAGGCTCCTCCCAAAATGGAATCCATGTTGCCTTTTCTGTCTTCCCCAGGGAGTCCCAGGCCATCAGAAATTATCTTGCGGCCTCCCATGCACGCGTTAAGAGTGGCAAGGCAAAATGGAGAAAAATAATTCAGTCAACTGAGGAAAAACCTTTTTTCAGCAAAACAAGATTCAAGAAGAGAAAAACATAAGGGCCTTTTAAATACACCTATAACTTGGTTATACACTTCTAATTAAGCTGAGCTCTCTTTAAGAAAATCCTTTTAAATCCCTTATTAGCTCACTTTAGCCATGCCAAGCAGCCGATATATCTAGCTTTTGAACTTTATCAAAAGTAACCTCACCAGTGAAACCAACAAGCCTCAATTAAGACACACAAAGCATACCAGATTGGCTATAGCTTAAGACCAACCTCATAAATCCTTTTTCATTAATCAGAACTTTACAGATAATAGAAACAGTTATTCTTAGCATTCCTTTTACTGGTTTGCACAGGGAGAGGGAAGCCAAAAGTCCGACTGGTAATAAAAAACTTTTACCCTTTTGCCAGCATGTCAGGCTTCTGGGTTCCTTTCCCCTGAGCTCAACCCCAAGCCAACTAGACTGAAGGTGAATGGCTACTCATCTAGAAAGGGTAACAGGCACCCCTAGTTCCTTTCTCTTTTTAGCGAATACCCAGGGCATATGAGTGAGAGAAGGAAAAAGCACCCTTTTTCCTTCTTCCATCTTTTTATTTCTGAATCCCAGTGGCCATGACAGGGTGCTGCCCATGGGTGTCAATGTGGCTTTCACCCATGTTAATAGGGAGGCCTGGGGGAGGGATTATCTGCTTTTACCCATGAACACCATGTCCTGCCTGCTGTCAGTAGCCTTCAAGTTCCAAAGCCTGGAATGGAGTTTGGGACAAAAATGTGTCTCATGGGGTTGCATGGATTCCTTATAAGCTGAATGTTAAGGCAAAGCTATGGAACTGAGTCCCCCTCCGAAAAGGGAGAGAAAAGAGTGTCTTGTGAATTGGGGTCCTGGCCTAGTTAAAAACACCTTCTAAAAGGAAAAATCTCTCACAAAAGTTAATTCCTGATAGGGTGAAAAAAGAAGAAAATAATAATAGCTTAAGTGCGGGACTGGAAAGATGCCTGGGGGAATAACCTCTTATTCTTATGTAAATGGGTTTCTCCAACAGGGAGAGAAACTGTTTTGTTTGTTTGTTTGGTTGGTTTTGAGACAGAGTCTCGCTGTTGCCAGGCTGGGGTGCAGTGGCACAATCTCAGCTCACTGCAACCTCCCCCTCCCGGGTTCAAGTGATTCTCCTGCCTCAGCCTCCCAAGCAGCTGGGAGTACAGGTGTGCACCACGACACCCAGCTAATTTTTGTATTTTTAGTAGAGACGGGGTTTCACCATTTTGGCCAGGATGGTCTTGATCTCTTGACCTTGTGATCCACCTGCCTTAGCCTCCCAAAGTGCTGGGATTACAGGCGTGAGCCACTGTGCCTGGCTGAGAGAAACTTTTAATTGATGTTGGACTGAGCTGGATCCCTTGGCCAGGAGAGGGGAAGACTCCTGGTGCATGGCAGGGAATGCTGGCCAACTGACCATGCAGGGCCCTTGGGCCATGTGCCCAGCCCCAACTGAGAGGGGCGGGGGACAGAGAGCTGCTGCTCACCCATCTGTCCTGTGCATTCACCTGTGGCCATTGGGGTGGGGGTGGAACACCCCCAATATTGTAAAAGAAAAGATAGCTGCCATTACACTCCTGACAAAAAGAAGGAAATTGACATAGAAAAAACTGGGCTGGACTGAGGCCAACATTCCTGACCCCCAAGAGTGATAAGGTGAGTCTCAGCTTTCTCTACCTTTAGAAGAAGTCAGAGGACAAGAAGGCTACAAAACAAAAGGGAAAGAGATGTTCAGGTCCTCATTTTACTCACCCTTCCTCAGGTCCCCGTATGGGTCATCAATATGATGCAGGATTTTTTGCTCCTTAGCTTGGTTAAGATCTAGGTTCTTGTCTCAAGACCAGGAAAAATTAGGCACACAGACACATTGAAGGATGAAGAAAGTGGATGTATTAGGCGAAAAATCTCTCAGCAAAGAATGAAGGGGTCCTGCCAACAGGCTACCACCTCACAGACTGAATACCAGGCCACCACACAGGAGCTGAAGAGTTCAGGCTCCTGCCCTGCATAAGGTGTGAATTCCTGGTGGCTCCATCCTATTCCTTCAGTGCATGTGGGCATGCCCAGGAAAGACCCTGCGCAGGTTCCCTTATCTGCACAAAAACATCTTGTGTAAACACTTGTGGGGTGGGTCAGAAATTCTCTAGGGACCCTTCCTTATCTGCCTCCTGCATATATCAGTGGCAGAGCATAGCATTAGGGGACCCCAGTGGATGAAGAATGGCTGGGATGCAATGACTTAGTTTTTAGAATCACTGACATCAGTCAACACTAGTAACTCTTTCCAGAGAAACACAGGTAGTCTGAAGCCAGGACCTGATAGGTAGAAGGAGAATTTTAGAATTAATTATAATATTATAATTAGGTCCTATTAGTGGAAGGAGTGGGGTAAGATACCCACAAGGCCAGAGAGAAGACTACCAGATTGATAAACTCCAACTTGTTATATCTCCATTTGTAGGACCAGTGTTGGTCCCAGAGAAGGAGGCAGGTTGCCTCTATAGCTGACATGTTAAGTAATTAAAATAATTACTAATTCTACCCTCTTACTTAGCAGTGACAGGGTATGCCAGCTTATATTTATAAGGTATTTACTATGGATAGTTCAAAAAACTTCACATGTATTAGCACATTTGGCCCTAATGACAACTCTATGAGTTTAATACTAGTATCCTTCCCATTTACAACTGGGCAAACTGAGGCTCAGTGGATGGATAAGCAATTAGCTCCAGATCACAGCAGTGGGATTGGGATTGGAACCCAGGTAGTTTAGTCCGGGAGTCACATTCTTTACCGCTATGCTTATGGAGTTTATCCAAGCAGATCATCAAGCTCCAAAATAAGAACTCTAGTGGTCCAAAAGGAACAGAAATCTGAGGGTGTAGTTAAATTTGAATTTGGTGCCATATCTGGAAATAAGCCTCTTCCCCAAACATCTAGGAAACAAGGGTGGCTGCAGTGAATTGGTGAATATGATAAAGAAGCTTCATTCAGGAGACTCACTTGTAAGTGTTTTAGCTTAATCTTTCCAGAAAGTTTTAGAATTCAGGCATGCCTGTTCATTCGTGCTGACTCTGGGGAAACTACTCTGAATTCAATTGAATTCAAGCTGAATGTTCTGTCAACTTGTGGGCCTTTTGATGCTGTTCAGGACCCCATCCCATCCTCCTGTTTTTGCTACAGGAGCATGCCTTCTTCTCAAGACTTCACCATTCCCGGTGTCCTGATTTC
The DNA here is from genome assembly GCF_037993035.2 of Macaca fascicularis. Classification (NCBI taxonomy): domain Eukaryota; kingdom Metazoa; phylum Chordata; class Mammalia; order Primates; family Cercopithecidae; genus Macaca; species Macaca fascicularis. The sequence goes on from NC_088390.1 coordinate 54,577,637, forward strand.
CATCTGAGTCTTTGGGTCTAACCTACACATTATAACTGAAGTTGTTAGAAAACAAGGTTCAGTGACTGATTAACAAACATTGTTAGCCTGGGATGCTAGTTAATTAATTTTTATTTTAAATGAAAACACCTTAAATTACTCACTTGAAATGTAAATACATATTTAACTTTAGCGTTTTTTATCTTCCTTCAGTAGGAGGAAGTAGTATGGCCATTTTCTTGTGTTTCGGTTAACAAATTTACGTCATGTGGATTTTATTTTCCCCTGAAATTTCTATAATATTAACTATCTGAATTTAGCAACTAATTACTTACTGCATGGCAGTATCTTTTCCATTGTTGTCTTGTACTGTCATTGAACTCATTAATTGCTATTTAACTTTTCATAGGCTTGTCTTGTTTTCCCAAGCAGATGATTAATTCCCTAGGATGGGAATTTTACCACATTGATTTTCTCCATGGTGCCCAGGGCAATGCCTTATGCATATGGGCATCAGTATACATGTTTTTAGAACTCAGAACACTGACCTTTTTATTATGAACCTGGCCATAAGGAAAAAGTGGAAAGGAAGTGAAAGAGAGAGAGAAAGAAGTATAATCTGTTTATTGATCTGTATTTCTCAAAAAGGTGGGTTTTCCAAACTTCTACTAATTTTACCCCCACTTTACATTCCTACCTTACAGAGGCTGTGGCCCTCTGTTCATCTTGAGCATCTAATCTGGACAAACTTGTAAACTCTCTTAGGAATTCAAGGTTTATATTCTAAGCCAATCTCTGATCCTACAATCTCTTTACAACCTCTAATTGATTCTAACCATGAGAAAACACTGCGAGTTCTGAAAACAAACCAGTTGTTCTACCAGAGTTGTTAGTCTGGCCATTAAATATTTTAGGCAGAGGAAGGAGGTTTGAAATCTGTGCTTGAGCTTTTTACTGAAGCCATCTTCCAAGAATAAAGTGAGGAAAAGAAATGGCTTCTTCCCTTCTACACAGCTGTTACAGAATAGCTAGAACACCTAGAAAGTATCCGTCTGCATTCAGAATGTTGGAGAGACATTCCAAACTTATCCATGAGAAAAGGCAGAAGGGCCTCTGGGTGGTTCTGTTGGCATGAGAGCCAACCATATATATGGGGAGAAGTTTATTTGTTCTTACTGTTTATAATAATAATGGCTCATAGTTATTAGATCCTGAATACATGCTAGATGCTGGTCTAGGCACTTTGGATATTTAAACTTACCCAATCTTCACATCAATCCTAAGTGGTAGATAGTGTTCGTTTCCTCTTGATGATGATATTGAGAAACTTTCTGAAAGTACCACAGCTAAGAAGTGATAGAGCCAGTATTTAATATCATGGAGTTTGGCTATAGAGCAAGAGTCAGCAAACATTTTCTGTAAAGGGCCAAACAGTAACTATTTTTTGGCATTGTGGCCAACATGGTCTTTTTCTCACCTATTCAACTCTACTGTCTAAAAGAAGCATAGGCAATATGTAAATGAATGGGCATGGCTGTGTTGTAATGAAACTTTACTAACAGAAACAGGCAGAAGAGAGATTTGGTCCTTAGTTTATGGGCTTCTAATCTAGGGCTCAGCTATATTCCTTTCCAAAATTAAAGTCTGTTTTTGCCATTACAGTGGATGTATTAATACATGTGAGAGCTAACTTTTTGTATTGCCCATACCAAATTGTGAGTTTTGGTTTTTTTACTTTTTCTTCTTTTCTCAAATACCTCATGATCCTAATAGAACTAAAATGAAAACTGGTGAATTAGGGTAGTAAATCCACTTGTTTTACACACATGAATCTCCTGAAATTCAACAACTAGTCTTTAGATATTCATTTCCTTGACTTCACGAGGGTGATGATGATGCAGAAAATCCTCATTTCCTTTTTATATGTTATCTGTTGGCCGCTCACAATTAAGACTCTTGAACCACTTGCCAGGTTGTTTTCTGAATTCAATTTAGTCTCTACCAGTAGAGAGAGTATTAGATAAAAGTACAAGAAAAGAGCTGGTTCCTCAACCTGTTTAGGCTCCTTTTTATTTGTCCCCAGTCACCTGAACAGATGTGAAATCTCTGGAAGGGGCTGATTAATGCAGAAGGAGATGGAGGTAGAGCCAGGAGCACTGAACATAAAGTTGATGGTAGAATAATTACTACTAATAATTGACCTTTATAAATCACCTTGTGATTTACAAAAAGCTTTCCTCCATTCCTACTGATGACCAACCCAGCTCTTTCTTTCTATCCCTGAGTGTCTGGGATTTGTCCTAATGGTGTTTCAGAGTGTAAGGCTGCTGATACAATCTAATCTGAGCAGGTACTGGGACCTGTGTACATTACTTATTCATGCATTTGCTGATGGAGATGGAAACCCAAGCATGACATCAGTAGATTCACAAGGCAATCCTTCACATCTTCTATCTCTTTAAATCTGGGTTCTTGCTTGTCAAGGAGAAGAAAAAGTACATTATTTAAAAGTGCACCTGTCACTTACGTGCTTGGAAACATGTCACAGTGAATGGTGAAACATTATTAATTCGAAGAATAATTTTGCCTTCGAAGAATAATTCATGCACTTACAAGCGTAATCTGCATCACAATGAAATATTTGGACGTAAGCGTAGGTGTAATTAGCACCAGAAAATCTCTGAAACAAGAGAAGCAAGAAAATTTACAGTTAAGTGAGCTTCATACATAATCAGTGTGCCAAGGAATTTAGGGGCGTGCTACAACCTTGTGTAGTCTTAGCGATTCTGAGGGCCGGTGAAGGGGAGGAATGTGACAACTGTTTCCAAAGATTCTGGACATGTAGATGAGAAAAAAGCTATTCATGCTGGCTGTGCGTAGTCTATGCAATTTAGATTTTTTAATTTAGTTCAACTATTTGTTGAGTCCCTGTCATGTCAAAAGCTTGTATTTGGACATAGAATGATACAAATATAATAATAGTGTAGTGGGTGCTTCTGGTGCCTTGCCCAGATCTCCCTTACATGGTTGCTGTGAGTATAGGTTGCTGTCAGCTCACAACTGCCCTATTCTTCATGGAATTGTCTTTGGCCATGGGAGCTGCTTGGACATGGAGGATACATCCTTCTCTGCCCACACAGGAAGGCAGCCTCTATCCAGTAACCAATGGAGATGGAGGGTTTGAATCGGGGGAGGATAGAAATGGCTGGACCCATCCCAAGAGGAAACCAACCTTGTGGTGCAATTTATGCTTCAGACCTCCCTGTGGGATCAGGCTGAAGCTAGAGTTCAGCTTAACTCCTCCCCCGACTCTATCTTACTTCCCTAACTCCTTTCTTTCTGAGACTTCTCCTTCAAGTAAATTGCAGACACCCAAATCTCCATCTCAAATATTACCTCTAGAGAGCCCAGCCTAAGATACAGTGCTATTATTCATCACATCAATTGCTAGGGGCAAGCATTGGCTAAGAAATTTACATAAATGTCATTGGATACTTACAGTAACTGTTTTTCTATTGGAATTGAGGCTCAGAGAGGTTAAGTGCCCAAAACCCTACGGTTAGTAAAGTTGGCCTTCCAGGATAGGTCTGTCAGACTCCAGAGGACTCATTTTATCCTGCTGTCTGAGTTAAGTGAGGCACATGATCATACCGGCTCCCTACCCACAGGAGCTTACAGTTTAACAGGCAGAGAAAGCAAATGAAAAGCTATTATCAGAGAATGCAAGAAAGGTTATGGGGATCCAGGGGAGGGAGAGCTAGCACTCAGTTGAAAAACATGACTAGAGATTGTATCACATGCTTATACAGAGACCATGCTGATCTCTCAATTTTTTCAGTTGGACTCATGCCGGTGTCTGGTCTGGGGTATTTTATGCTTTGTGTTTGCAGAATAGTCATGTGGATGAGATTAGGAGGGTATGAGCATTCACAGTTATATTATATAAGCTCCTCATACACCTGTTGCAGATAAAACTTCTGTGATCATGATACCAGAGGAGGCATGGGATGTGATGCCTCTAGGTTCCAGAGACAATAGGAAGAGGGTCTCAAATTCTTTAATTTAAGTCAGAAAGGAAAATGATTCTTCTTTGATATTGCCTTCTCTGAGATTAACTGCCCGAAAGTCATGAAACACACTGTCAATGCTCCTGTTCCTATCTTTTGGACCACTGATCTAGGATAGTAATAGTGAAGATGGAGAGAATAATGGAATGTGAGACATATTTTTGAACTAGACCTGATAGAGTTTAAAGACTTGCTCAAGGGATTGAATGTGACTTGCATTAAACTCCCTCTCTATTATTTTCCAGTCCCTAGAAACTAATAGCCACTATTTTGTCTATAGTCCTCAGACAGAACACAATGTAATCTGCATTAATCTGCAATAGTTTATTCCCCAGCCAGGAAATGGGCTGCGAAAAGATTACAACCTTCTACGATGTTGCACACACAGTGTCTTGTTCTGGAAGATACTCACACTGAATAGAACTCTTGCTTTGGAAAAGTTAGTGCAGAATCACACTCAAACATTTCGTCTCTCTGCACTGTTGCTTTGGTTTTCCCCTGGAAATATGTGGTTTATTTTGTTTTTTTCTCTCTTTGGAAAAGAAGATACACATATATAAATCCATATAGCCCTAGCATCCTTAGAAGGACTTGAATGTTTTCTCAGAAAATCTCTTAGAGCAAAATTTTAGATATCAGAAAATAGTACTTATTATCTGTGGGATTTGGTCTTTGTAGGGAAGGTATATAATCTTCTTAATTATCATTTACAACATGAGTGTAATGCCCCTATGATTCCCTTCCTAGTATTGGTTTTGTTGGTGGTGTTGTAATAAACTTACAGATTAATTTGGGGAGAATTGACAGCTTTATTATGTTGAGTCCTCCAATCTGTGAACATAGTAGGAATGTCTCCATTTATTGAGGTCTCCTTTGATTTCTTTCATCAGCAATTTGTAATTGAATATATAGATCCTGTGTTTTTCACATTTTTTAAAAAAGTTTGTACTTAAGTATTTTATTTTTCCATAACTTGTTGGGGTACAGGTGGTATTTGGTTACATGAGTAAGTTCTTTAGTGGTGATTTGTGAGATGATTTTGGTGAACCCATCACCGAACAGTATACACTGCACCATATTTGTTATCTTTTCTCCCTTCCTCCCCTCCCACTCTTCCCCTCAAGTCCCTAAAGCTCATCACATCAATTTTTTTTTTTTTTTTTTTTGAGATGGAGTCTCCCTCTGTCGCCCAGGCTGGAGTGCAGTGGCTCAATCTTTGCTTACTGCAACCTCTGCCTCCCAGGTTCAAGTGATTCTCCTGCCTCAGCATCCTGAGTAACTGGGATTACAGGCACATGCCAACATGCCTGGCTAATTTTTTTGGTATTTTTTAGTAGAGACGGGGTTTCAGCATGTTGGTCAGGCTGGTCTCGAACACCTGACCTCGTGATTCACCTGCCCCGGCCTTCCAAAGTGCTGGGATTACAGGTGTGAGCCACCATGCCTGGCCCATTGCATCATTCTTATTTCTTTGCATCCTCACAGCTTATCTCCCACATATCAGTGAGGACATACAATGTTTGGTTTTCAATTCCTGAGTTACTTTGCTTAGAGTAATAGTCTCCAATCTCATCCAGGTCATTGCAAATGCTATTAATTCATTCCTTTTATGGTTGAGTAGTATTCCATCATACACACACATATATATAGATATAGTATATATATACACACACACATATGTGTGTGTTCTTTACATGCATACACATATATGTGTGTGTATATATATACCTAATATTGATTTTTAAGAAGCAAATACAATTATTCATTTGAAAGTGCCTGATAGAATTAGTGCCTGGCTTATTCTTTTAATAGAATAAATGTCTGGCTAATTAAATGCAAGGACGTTTTATTTTTAAAAACAAATTCTGTTCTTGAAACTTGGTAAATTTTCACTAGGCCAGATTATTGCTAAGTCAATCAATTTTACGTTGTTGTATGTGGCATTTTCTGCTTTTTCTCATGGTAGAAAAGAAGTTCTTCCAGCATTGCCTTGCTCTTTCTTAAATGCTCTTAATGTTTGTTGCAAGGATGGAGGATTATACTGTGCTCACCTTGCCTGAGCAAATGTCTTCTTTGAACTGTGACTAGGGACTGGGTAATCCACCAAAACGATGGAAGCAAAAGTTTGCTGATCACATTGCAGATCTGCTTTGAGAAGGGAAGTAGTACGGCTTTTAAATAATGTTTCTGCTTAGGGACTCAGAGCCAACTGTTCTCCCTTGGACTTGAAGGGCCTCATCATTTCATTTTTCCCCCCAAATTATAAGAATCTGCAATAAGTCTCTAGAATCTGGTGTTGGACTTTTTTCTCTCCTATGTTCTAGATAATAAAAATGTTACAGGTTTTTCAAACTGTTCATGTTGAGACAATAGTTGCAGCTACAAGTATGAGGAGCGTTGTAAGGAATAGATTCTATGTTTTCTAGAAAATTGTCATGGGAAAAAAGAAAAAAATAACCTTTTAAAAGAGCTTTAAGAGGACTTATCTTTCTGAAAATTCCTCCCTGTCATTTATATGTGCTCGAGGTTAGTATGACTTGAGTCCTAATATATTGGAATTCAAAGGAACCCTGGAGATTGCATACCCTCCTCATTCACTTTATGGCAAGAGTAAAAGGGAATCAGAACTAAATCTCAAATTAGGACTAGATCGCAGGGCACCTGGCTTCTAACATGGGGTGCAGTCCCTACCACACCAGCTTGAGAGATTAAAAAGGAGCCTTGTGCCTGTCTAGCCCCAACCTTCTCCTTTCACAGATGAGAGGGTAGGCCCATGTGAACTCGGATCTTCTGGCTCCTGGTCATGGTTCTTCTTAAATTACCAAATATATGGAATCGAAAGATCTTTCAGGAAGCAGAATATTCAAAAACAGAGCAGATAATATGGGGTTTTATACACAGAAGTCTCTCTACCGTACTCATAATTGACCTTGCAAAAGTGTGTTCGAGTTGAAAAGGCCAATAGTTTCTAAAAATAGCTGTACTTTTTGTAGGACATGGTCAAAAACAGGCATGTACTCCAGCATGTGGCCAGTAGAGGGCGATCCAGTTAATACAATCTGAACTGTGGGCTTTCAATTAATGCATGGAAGTGAATAAATAAAACAAAGAACCAAGTTAGTCTAAATGTTTTAAAACAAACCCGTTAATCAATATCTGCTAAATGCAGGAAACCAATTTTTCTTTATCTACTGTAGTCATTCACCAAGGAGTATTACAGAGTTATAGCATAGCCTGTTACAGTTCCTTAATTAAGCCCTAGAAATCCAGGCAGCTTGCTCTTCCATCATTGTCAGGGCTCTTGATGGCCGTCAGGTGGAAGATAGGCATGGCACTTGGCATGTGTTTTTGTAGCACTTATAGCAGTATCTTCATATTAACAACAACGAAAAGCTATACTCTTCCAGAGTGAAAGGACCTCTTATCAAATGTGATGGGGAGTAGCTCTTAACTCATTCCTCACACCTCCCCTTTCCTCCGTATTCAATTTTCAAGGACTCAGCAATAAACACATCGATGGTGGAGGATTCCACCTCCCTGGCTCACTCCACCTGCAGCATAAATCAGTTCTGCTCTTGATTAGAGCTATGGGCAGGTTGCAGCATTTGGAAACAGAATGAATGGTCAGGAAGACTCTCACAATCTTGAGACACAGGCAAAATTAGTGTGGCACGTGAAGGCAAGGGGAAATTCCCTAGTAATCCATTCATTTGTGCATTTAGAAAACATTCCTTAAACCCTTGATGCGGGCCAGCCCCTGTAGCAAAAGCTAAGAAATAAATACAAGGAAGATCTTTGGCTTTACTTAGGAGTCAATCTGGGTATTTTCTTGGGCAGGAAATGTATTAAGAATACTCCAGAATTTTCGACTTTTATTGAAAATCGACCATTACGTGCAGTTATAACAGCTGGCATTTACTGAACATTTACTATGTACTAGGCCTCTGCTAAAAACTTTTCATACAATATTTCATTGAATCCTCATAACATACTTCTTTTATGCTGTTTATAATCTCCTGATACACAAAGGTGTTAGGTAGCCCAAGGTCACAGACCTGGAGATTAGTCACTATGTCTTATATACACACACACATAAAATGCTCATCCACAGTAAGGGAGGGCTCAATAAATGCTTTAACATGCTAATAATAATAAGGTATCATTTCGTGAGACTTGCTGTGTGTCACACATTATGCTAAGTAATTTCCATCTTACTTAATCGCCATGAACACTTCCGTGGCAGGTACTGTTGTTATTGTCATTTTGTAAGTGAAGTAGGTAAGAACTTTGCTCAAAGTAATATGGTAGTGAGTGCAAGAATAAGGATTTGAGGCCAGGTGCGGTGACTCACGCCTGTAATCCCAGCACTTTGGGAGGCCGAGGCAGGCAGATCATGAGGTCAGGAGATTGATTCCATCCTGGCTAACATGGTGAAACCCCATCTCTACTAAAAATACAAAAAATTAGCCAGGCATGGTGGCGAGCGCCTGTAGTCCTATCTACTCGGGAGGCTGAGGCAGGAGAATGGCGTGAACCCGGGAGGCGGAGCTTGCAGTGAGCCGAGATTGTGCCACTGCACTCCAGCCTGGGCGACAGAGCCAAGATTCCATTTCACCAAAAAAAAAAAAAAAAAAAGAATAAGGATTTGAACCTGGGTCTGATTTCAGAGCTGGAGAGTTTAATAGGAAGCCAGTGGGTTTTTAAGCTTTAATGCGTGTAGAAATCATCTGGGAGCTTGAATACAGGTTCCTTGAGCCCGGGCCAGTGATTTGACCCTAATCATCTTACAAATCACCTGAGAAGCTTTTTAAAATACCCATGTGGCCCCACCTCAGCCTAACTGAACCAGAATCCCTGGAAGTTGGGGGTCTAGACTTCAGGTGAGTCTAACGTGCAGCTAGGTTAGTGATCTTTCAACAGTCTGGGTGGCTCTCAGGAACCCCTTATTTTTTTTATAAGTACTCCAGCAAGAAAAGTTGCCTAAGCGCCACTGTTAATTAATCTAAGCTTTATCTAACCTACTGGGAGAAGAGAAAAATGTTGTCATCTGTGCAGCAAATGATGAATCAACAGAAAGCCGTAGCAGGGCCAGGACCAGCGAGAGGCACCCAGGGCCCACAATGCAAGGAGTCAATGCTTAGGACTTGGGAGAGAGTGAGCACCTCCTTAAGTCAGTACCCTCAATGCTTCACTTGCTGTGCCACAGAGTCCAGCACCTGGGAAACATGCCGGTAAGGCACAAAGAGAGGAGGAGAAGGAGGTAAGGTTGGAGATTTCAAAGAGGGTTGGATCTAGGGGTGGGAGAATGGATATTTTGACAAAGTTCTCCCAGTAGTTACTGTTGTTTGTGCCCTTGTTTGAGAAAGAAAGATAAGAACAAGGCAGGGAGGGCCAGACACAGTGGCTCAAACCTATAATGTCAGCATTTTGGGAAGCTGAGGCAGGCGGGTTGCTTGAGCTCAGGAATTCAAGACCAGCCTGGGCAACATGACGAAACCCAGTCTCTAAAAAAAAAAAAAAAAATTGCAAGAATTAGCCGGGCCTGGTGACGCACGCCTGTAGTCCCAGCTAGCTACTCGGGAGGCTGAGGTAGGAGGGTTGGCTTGAACCCGGGAGGCCGAGGTTGTGGTGAGCAGAGATTGTGCCACTGCACCCCAGCCTAGGTGACAGAGCCGGAACCAGACACTGTCTTAGAGAAAAAAAAAGAAAAGGCAGGAGGTGTGATGAGGGACCCCACCCTCCTTTGTAAAGGGAGCCAAAGCAGGAATGAGCAGGTGCTGATTGCCTAACGGATGTTCTAATATCATCTTAAGTCCATTAGACTTGTGAAGCAGGTGTTCTTTTATTATTATCCTCATTTTATGGATCGCAAATGGAATCTTAGTTAAGCATGGTCATTGGCCTAAGGCCACAGAACTTTAGGTTCTGCAGAGCTGGGGTTTGAACCTAGATCAGTCTGGCTCCAAAGCCCAAGCTTGCTTCACTACATCAGGCTGCCCATGTGGAAACATCTAAGGTGTGAGGCAGCACCCACGCAAGTGTGAAATCATGTCATCCAACTAACCACCCCAAGTGCTGGGGGGACTGCCTCGTACAGTAAGGAGAAACTTGGGTTATGAACTTGAAACAAACGAGAGCCTTGGAAGAAGAAATGCAATGAACTGCATCCTTCATTTTGTGTATATGAATCACCAACAGTAGTTCCCAGCTTTGTGACTAAAGACAAACGTCAATGCCGAAATCACCCTAGTTCATCCTAGCTGCAACATCAAATAGTCATGGCCACCTAATCCAGTAGGGAAGCCAGCAAAGGTTGAGTTTCCCTAATTTAAGGGTCAGCAATCTCGGGCACAGGCAGAGACTACTGAGTTGCTCTGATTAGGCAGGAGCTTACCCAGACTCACTCTTGAGCAAGATTGACCAGCTCCCTGTGGGGGAGCAAGAATGAGATTCAGGTGACAACCAGTGGTATAAAAACTGAATGTGTGAACAAGCGCAAACCTGCCTCTCTGGCCTTAGAAGTCACTGTGGATTGTGCCGTGGATGACTGGAAGCGTGATTGGCAGGGATTTGATGCTGGGGCAAATGATAGAGCTCGTGGTCATTGAAAAGCCTTAATTATCTAACCATAGGAGGTGGTGTGCTGGTGCCCAAAGAAGGAAAACAATAACGCTATCCTCCTGTGCTAAATAGTGGGGAAGTCTTACAGCTGTATACAAAAATTACCAGGGAAGATGGTTTTACAAAACACAGGTGCTGGGTATAACCCTCAGACTCTGATTCAAAAGATCTAGTGACGTTCTCAGCAGTTTCAAAATCTCTAGGTTATTCTGATGATTACCTTAGGCTGAGACAGTTCTAAAAGTGTAAACCCAAAGACAACAAAAAGGAGAAGTGCATGCACGTAGCAGGTTAAAAAAAATCTAATAAATGAAAGCCCTTGAGGATGTCTATTCATGTCAAGAGTAAGTGACTTCTATAGAGGATGAAGGATAAATAAGAATATACCTGGGATGACATGAATTTTGGACCTTGTGCAAGGTTTACTCATTAAGAATGATGTCTCTTTCTTAGATCTGTAATGAAGTTGAGGACAATTTTATTTACAAACATTCTTGAGAAGAATACTGGTAAAAGATAAACGGAGGCACAATAAAATTGTATAGAGTTTATCTGAGCAAACAGTGACTCATGAATCAGTCAGCAAGTGGTTCAGGTTTCCACTGAAGAAGTCCGAGGGGAAGGCTTTTATGGTGAACACAGAAGCAAGGCAAGGAAGATATCTGATTGGTTTTGGTTATATAGTTGCCTCATTTTGTCTATACTACTGGAAAGTTTCTAGTTGCATAACTCTGTTGGCAGCTTTTGATTGGTTCAGTTCAAGTTTCATTTTTCTTAATGTTGGCATTTATAAGAAATAGCTCAAGCTAAGTTCCACTTATGATTGCAAATCAAACAAGTTTAAGGTCACTTTCAAGACCTAACTATCTCTGTCTGCTCTAGAATTTTTCATGCCTGGTCTCCATTTTATTTTGTTTTAACAACACTGCATTTGCTTGAGATAATCGCTCAGCAAAATTGTTTACTAAGGAGGTGAGAAAAGATAGAGACCTCAAGGACATGTTTAAGTAAACAAAGATGTTCCACAGACAGCCTTTTAAGGAGGCCGGCCGGAATTCTCTGGAGGAGTCTCTGTTTTCCTGAGAATCTTGGTGTTTAGGTTGGCAAGTTACGAGCTGAGAGAGTGTTATATTGGGAGTTAGAATACATGGGAAAGTAATTTGAAATTCCACAAGAGGAGGGGACAGGATTCAGGAAAGGTGTCAGGGTGGCTAAGGAGGGATTTTGGAGAGCAAAATTGTCTGTGGATTTTAAATTTTAGTGGAAACAATATGCCCTCCAAAATATCCTTTATAATGACTCAATCGCTCTTCAGTATGGATGACCAAGGAAAAAGTGAACAGAAGAGAAAGAGAAATGGAAGAAAGGAAAGAAAAAAAGGGAGGGAGAAAGAAATTTATTAATTTAGGTGTTCATTATTTACCTTTGAATATTTCTATTTAAACTCTATGCTATATATAAGTTGATTTCATCCATACCCTAGGAACAGCTAACATTTGAAGTGCCCTTGAGAAGAATACACACCCCAGAGGGTAGCACTGAAGAGACACTAATTAGTAGTGAACAGTTCAAAAGCAGCCCAACAAGTGATCAACTCTCCATACCTAAACCTCTACCTAGAGAATTTGTTGGTTAACATAAGAATATTATAATTTTTTATTGGTGAAATGGATGGTCTTCAAGACATGTGGATTGGTCAAAAGCATCATACAGGAACCACAGCCCTTGAATAAGCCCAATACAGCAAGCCCAAAAGCTGTATGCTCCTTTCTAGTGGTAGCCCTCACTTAGGGATCCGTTTAATAAGTCTTATGTCCTGCCACTTAATAGATAATTTGCTTGGCTGATTTTAACTGGAATACTGGCTGAATTCTGCTGCTGACATGATGTCACATTTGCCTCAAGTAATCTTTTTATACGAGGGTCCTTTTGAAGGTGTCTTAAAGAACAGAGATTGTGCTTCGCCATCTCACATGAGGAAAAAAAATTGTGTACATGCTCATGAATAAAAGGATGTATGTGTTGCAGAAATCAGTCAGATACATGTTTTCATTGCAACATCTCACCTAGTGGCTGGGTTGGGAGGAGGGGACTTAGCTCTCACTTGTGCCTCATTACTGGATGCCATCAACATGTACCCAAAAAATTCTGCCAGCTGGGAATGGTGGCATCAGCTTACATTATTCTCAGGGTCGTCGAGACTAGAATTCTTGGGGGAATATGTTAAAGTCTGAATTTTGCAACTACATTGACTTAGAACCAGAAGAGAGTAAGCCTCATTTGTGCAAAGGATTAGCTAATATCTGGACTGTAAGTCAGAGTAGCAAAAAATATTTAGAAGGCATCATAGACAATGAAGATATCATTATTTCCTCCAAAGCGCCTACCAAAGCTATAATACAGTACAAGAAAGACCTTGCTAAGCATGTAATAAAACTGAGAGAGATCAAAGTAGGGCAAGATCAATGGTGGGTGACATTGATGGATATCAGGAAAGGCTTGATGAGGGTGATATATTTGAGATGTTCCTTGGAGGAGGAGTGGGAGTCTCAGCATACCAGCATAAGAGACAGGGTATGGGGAGAAGGCTGCCAATGGCACCATTTTAAGTGTCAGAAATAGTGTGGGAGAATTGAGACAGGATGAGATGTAGTTCCATAATTTTAAAGCATTTTTATGCTGTTGAGGATATCATATTTCCTCTCCCCATTTCTGTTCAGAACTTGCTTACCTCTTTCTTGCCCTCTTTCATGTAGAGTTTTGCTTTTTTGTTTTCACTTGTAGTTTGTGGGGTCCCACTAAGTGTCGGCTTGTCTGTTTTTCTTGAGAGTCCTGTTGCCCTTGAGAATGGGTTATGTTTTTTTCTCAAACATAGAAGAAAATTGAGGCAGACAGAAACCCCTATACCTTTTCACTGCCCAACTAAACGATCTGTATCTCTATCCTGTCTCTTCCAGTCCTGTTTCTATGAAGATGATAGATCTGTGCCTATCAGAAATCAATCCTAATGCTTTGGTCTGGATCCCGGTCATTTTCACTTTCTCAAGGTCTTTGCTTCTGCAATGATATCTTCCTTTATTCCTGAATCATCATGTTATCCCCCTCAACTAGTCCATTTCCATTATTATACAAATACACTCTTGGACCTCCTATTAAAAAATTGATCTCTTGTTTCCTTCCAACTACCACTGTCTTCACTCTCTTCACACAAAATCTTGAGCTTATTATCTACAGTCATTATTTTTACGTCCTTTCTGACATTCTCAACCCATCTGATCAGACTTTCCTCCCCACCACTCCACTAGGGCCACTATTATCAAGGTCACCAGTAATCTGTGTATTGCCAAATCTGGTGGGTTTTTCCTTGTTCTTATCTACCATGACCTTACAGTAACATCACATATAGTCAGGTCTTGCCTCCTTGAAACACTTATTTGAGCTCATAAGACTCCATATCTTCAGTCTTCCTCTTTTCATTCTTCCTCTGCCTGAACTGGCCACTTCTCAAATTCCTTTGCTGGTCTTTCCTCCTCTGATCAATCTGTTAGTATGACATTCCCTATGGATATGCCTTAAGAGCCGTCTGCTGAATGTGCCAGGTCTTTTGCTCTTGCCCAACAGCTCATTGATTCTTCAGGACTCTTATTTCCAACAGTCAGCTTGGCACCAACACATGGATGACTGGCAGCCATCTGAAACTTACCATGATCAAATGAAATTCTGGTGTTCTCTTCTCAAACATCACCCATACGACAACTTTCCCAAACCAAGTAAGTGACCCCAACAGCCAACTGATTGCTGAAGCCAAAAACAAACAGAAAAAGTAGCTACCCAGTAATTCTATCTGAAGCCTTATAGAGTCTATCTCTAAATCCCAAAATCTCAATGATCACTAAGGCTGCATATCACACTTAGAATAAAATCTATACTCCTGACCCTGACTCATGTAGGTCAGCAGGATCTAACCCCTTTCTACCTTTTCAATGTCAGTGTGTTCTATCCCAACCCCCATTCATTATGCTCCAGGCAGTTTACTGGCCTTCCCGGTCTGTGAGCATATTAAGCTCTTCCCTGCTTCAAATCTAGTACAATCTATTTTCCTGCCTGTGATGCTTTTTTTCTTATTATCTATACACGACTTCTTCCTGCTAGTAATTCAGGTCTGAGCTTAAATGACATCATCCTGACCACCCAATCCATAGGAGCCACCCTGCCACCCTCACCTCTTGCTGTTATTTTCAGCATAGCACCACCATATGAAATTCTTCTTGTTTATTCATGTATTTTTAGAGCATATCCGACCCCAGCAGAATACAAATTCCGTGAGAGGAAGCACTTTGTCTCAGTACCTAAAGCAATGACCACCAGGTGTGAATGCTCACGCACTATTTGTTGAAGGAATGAATGAAACCTTGTAAAGATGTGTCTTAGAGCCTTAGCTCCCTGGAGGATTTCTTTAATATAGCAGTGGGCCTTTGTACAGCTAAAGAAGCTCGGGTGCATTGTTGGATGCATGCTAGGTATACCTTCTCTATGAGCTGGCCCGGTAGAGGAACAGGTGGGTATTACAAGCCCCTCCCAACATCACTAGCCTCCAAACTAGTGTAGCTGCAAAGATATGTGTATACAAAAACATCTCCATGAATGGACGATGAAGTAGTATTGACTTTAACTTTTGCCCTTCCTAAAAAGACTTAGAGGACTTAGGTCAGTACCTGTCTATAGTGTGACACTGTTGTCAAAGAACTGATTTGACATTGGGCTGGGTCGCTAGTGTTGGGTCAGAATTATGGTGGTGTTGGTTCGTCTACATTTTAAGCTGCAAAGACCCTTGCTACTCAAAATATGGTCCTCAGACTAGCAGCATTGGCATCACCAGGCAAGTTGTCAGAAATACAGAATCTCGGGCCCCAGCCCAGGCCGTCTGCGTCATATCTGCAATTTTTTAAAAATGTAGATGTTTCATGCACACACTGAGGTTTGATAAACACTGTGCTTAGACTATTTTCCCATAAACCTACATATTGTTCTGAGCACTATAATGTATGAAGGATAAAGATCTGAAAGAGAGTGATTGGGATGATGAGAATACCTGTAACCAGGACACAAGTGAAAGTAGCTCCTTCCAAATACGACGGTCAAATATGTAACAGCAGTTCTGGGCACCAGCCCATCAGAACAGGCCAGCTTCAGCACAGGCGTAAGGTCCTGGTGTACCTCCTACACCCTGCCACCCCCTTAGTTGATATAGAAATATTGGGGGGCCTTCCCTGGAAGAGTGGCCAGGTGATGGAGGAAAGATACACAAGAGGCCTATGGCAGTGGATACTTATTGCAGGCAAGTTTTATAAAAATGTCTATTTTAATAAATGGTATGGTGACAGGGTGAATATCTGTTAAACTCATCCTCATTCTGTCCTACCTTTGTTTCTTGTGCATACCACTATTACTGGGCTTACCATGTTGTATCGTTAGTTAATTTGATGTCTGTCTCCTCTATTAAACTGTATCTCCTTGATGACTTGATCCAGGTTTTATTCCTGACTTTGATGAGTGCTTAATTTGTGTTTGCTGAAATGAATAAATGAGTAAGTATGTGAATGAATGAATAAATGAACAAATGGATATGTAAGGCAGTGATATGAAAGAAAGGTCAGACTTATTCTGTGTCATCCCAGAGTGCAAAACCAGTGTATTGGATAGAAATATCAACAATGCAGATTTGGGTTCAATTTTAAAAAAGAAACTTCTGAAAATTAGAAGTGTGAGAGAAATTGGTTGAGCTTTGCTGGGAGAAGTAAAATTGAACCAGAATTATTCAAACAGTCTAATAAACCATTTGATGTACAAAATATATAAACAAGACTGTTTATAGATAAATTCCAACAGCCATAAATGTATGAAAAATTTGTTCAGCCTCACTGGGATTCAGGGGAAATTAAAATTGCAGTAGCATGCCATTACAAACCCATCTATTGACACACATTTATGATTATACAAACTGTGGCCAAAAGATGTGGTGTTTTAAATTGTTATAACCACTTCAGAAAGATCTAATTTATTCCAAGATAGGCATACTCTACAATTGAGTAATTCTGCTTCTCAGCATCCATTCTAGATTTTTTTAATGGGATATCCTAGTTCATAAACAATGAGACCTACACAAAGATATTCATTGCAGCATAATTTAAAATAGCCAAAAATGGCAGAAGTGAGGTGGATCCAGCTATTTATTTGTAAGAGAATGGACAAATCCATGACCATTTATACATTGCAGTTAAAATGAATGGATTGTATCTGCATTATGATAAATGAAAAAAGCAAGTTACAAAGGATAACAGGGCTAGATGCATTTTCTATAACTTTAATGATACCCCATACTATATTATATGAAGACTGTGAATAGAAAACAAAAAGCATATATACAAATGGCTTTCACTAACCTCAGAAATGAGGTGCCTCAAGGGAGAGGAGAGAAAGAGAAAGCATACAGAGTAGAACTTCAACCCTATCTGTATTTTTTTTTCAAGAAAGAAATCTTAGCACATGTAGCAAAATATCAATGGCTCTTCCAGAAGGATCTTGGAGACATTGGTATCTATTCTGTTATTGCCTGAGCTTCTTGGAATCTGATATGTAGTAATTCTTAAAAACTGAGGGATACCAATTGTCATGGTTGTTGATGGGAATGGGGGGATAAAAGATTGTTCACTCTGTCCTCAGAGCCAGTTCTCATCTCTCTCTTCTGTAATCAGATGTACCAGAGTGTCCAGGAAATTTTTCTCTAAAGATGGGGAAAAGAAGGTAGACCAGTGGTTCAAGTTCCTTGGTCATTATCCAGCCAAGCCTTTTAAGACACTCTTACAGGCTTCTTGTTGAGATTCCTTCTTCCTGACAGTAGACGGTGTGTTTTCATTAGTGAGAACACCCACTAAGTTCCAGAAAGGAAATGTGGGTCAGAGAAAAAGTGACAGATGGAGAGCAATGAGATGCTCAAGCTGTAGTGGACACTCAGGTCTGCTGCATTTTTGATGTCAGCCCATTTACCCCTACATTGGCAGCCGGGTGAACCCTGCTACCCATGCTTTCTAGCTCACAGTGCTTTCCCCAGTGCATTATCCCAAGAGATATTCACAATATCTGGGAGGTAAATAGGGCTAGCCTGGTTTTTAGAGGGGAGTGGGCAAAGGTTCAACAAATTTAAACCAAGATTTCACAGGTAATAAAAGGACATCTAGACTCAAGCTAAAGTTTTCTGACACTGAATATTGCTCTCCTTTTATACCACCTTTCAATTTCTGTGCTAAGCACCTTGTTCATTTACTACGTCATGTTATATCCTTACCTGCATCCAACACGGTTTTGAGGTATTGAACAGCATACATAAAACATTTTCATGAGAATGGAAGTGGGGCTGGAGTTTGGGGAGTGAGGAGCAGAGAGAATGAAAGTAAATATACCAAAACCTAGGCTAAAATGATTAATTTAGTATTGAATTCGTGTGTGCTTCCTGACACAGGTGAGACATGACAGGATATATGGTTTTATTATCTGATAAAGGGAATATTGCCAGAGTGTCAGGAGAGACAAATGTTTTCCTTGGACCTTAATTATGAATATAAAATGGATAGATCATATAAATTCTTATTGGGGAAACTGGTATAATTACAAGTATATTTCCATTTTCCATGCTCTTCTCACTGACAGAGTGCTGTTTGGTTGATTATTTGCTTTTTAAATTGAGATTAACATACAAATGCACAAATCTTAATTGTACAGATTAATTTTACACATGTATATGCCACATAACTATCACAC
This sequence comes from Macaca fascicularis, assembly GCF_037993035.2. NCBI lineage: Eukaryota > Metazoa > Chordata > Mammalia > Primates > Cercopithecidae > Macaca > Macaca fascicularis. The sequence goes on from NC_088390.1 coordinate 54,596,122, forward strand.
CAATCAAAATATGGAACATTTTTATCACTCCAGAGGTTCACCCCCACCCCTTCCCAGTCAATTACCAACACCCTTTACCCCCACCCAACAGAGGAAGAAAATATTCTGACCTTTATAACTATGAACTTGTTTTACATGTTTTTAAACTTCATATAAATAACATCATGCAGAATGTACTCTTTGGGTCTGACTTCTTTCACTCTACAATCTGAGACTCACCTATGTTGTTCAAGGTAGGAATTGTTCATTCTTTCAATGTGTAGTATGTATGCCATTGTATGAATGTACAAAAATGTATTTCTCCATTCTTGTGTCAGTAGACATGTAGGTTGTTCAGTCTTTGGCTACGATAAAGCTGATGTAAACATTCTTGTACATGTGTTTTAAGTGGACGTGCACTAATTTTTTTGCATATATACCTACGAGTGAAATTGTTGTCATAGAGTAGACGAAATTTGTAGTTTTTATTAACTTTAGAAGGTAAGGACAAACACATTTCCAAAGTGGCTGTGCTAATTTATATTATCACCAGCAGTATATGAGAATGCCAGTTTCACCACGTTCCTGCCAATACTTGCTATTATCCATTGTGTTAATTTTAGCCATTCTGGTGGTGGTAGTGTTATTTCACTGGGGTTTAAATTTGAGTAATGTTGAGCAAGTTTTTATATGCTTACTGGCCATTTGGATATTCTCCTTTATCAAGGGTCTATCAAGTCGCTTGTCCATAAATGAACAAAAGACTTCGTCTTTTCCCTATTAATTTTTAAAGTATTTCTGGATACTGTATGAGTATATTTTGGATACAATATATTCTAAATTCAATAATTTTGCCTGGATGTATGTATCTTCTCCCAACTCATGAGTTACATTTTCACTCTTTTAATGATACCTTTAGGTGAACAGAAGTTCTTAATTTTAAAGAAGTCCAATTAATTGTTTCCCCTAGTGTCCTGCTAGTGAAGCCTTTGCTTACCCCAGTTTCCTGACGATACATTCCTATGTATTCTTCTAGAAACTTTATTGTTCACTGTGACATAATTTTAAGGACATAATTTTTTTTTTGCTTTATACATTTAAGTTTTTAAAATTATACTTTAAGTTCTGGGTTACATGTGTAGAACGTGCAGTTTTGTTACATAGGTATACATGTGCCATGGTGGTTTGCTGCACCCATCAACTCGTCCCCTACATTAGGTATTTCTCCTAATGTTATCCCTCCCCTAGTTCCCCACCCCCTACGGGCTCCAGTGTATGATGTTCCCCTCCCTGTGTCCATGTGTTGTCATTGTTCAGCTCCCACTTATGAGTAAAAACATGCAGTGTTTGGTTTTCTGATCTTGTGATAGTTTGCTGAGAATGATGGTTTCCAGCTTCATCCATGTCCCTGCAAAGGACATGAATTTATCTTAAGGACATAATCTTTAGAGTTGAATCTTTCAGGCCCCAACTTTCCAACTTACCAGATGAATGATGCTGATCAAGTAACTTTGAACTTCAGTGTCCTCGTGTAAATAAGGTAAAACCTACCTAATAAATTTCTAGTGAGAATGAAACAAGATATACGTGTAAAACATCTAGCACAGAGGAGACTCTCAGAAAATTTAATTATTACCCTCTTTTCCATTCTACCGCATGAAAGCTAGCAATGCTTAGGAACACTGGTCTCTTGCGCTCAAAATATTAATAAATTAAACATTTATTTATACTAGAACAATGAAAACACAAAAGTAAGGTTCTCTTAGTTGAAGAGACAATGACAAGAGAGGAGTGAAATGACAACACAAAAGTTAAGTAATGATTAAAAACCCCACAGGGAAGTAAAGAATAAATTGCTAAAGAGGTGAACATTGTCATAAACATTTAGAGAGGAAGAGTTGTTTCAATTCACAGCAACACAGGAGATTTTCCATGGGTTGGTGATGGTTTTGGTCAGGATGTAAATACCATTTGTACAGAGAGGGAACAACCTCAGATGAGGTCTGTGGAAGTGAGCACTGCATTTATAGGGGACACTTTTCTAGTTGGCTGGAGCGAAAGATTTGCTTAGATGAAGATGGGGAGATAATTCTATTAGTTAGTTAATTCATTAAGTCAACAAGTTAATATATTAAGCAGCTAGTATGTGCCCATCTCTATGTTGCTTGGTTTTTCCAACTATGTGCCCTCATTTACTTCCTTGATACATGTATGTGTACGTATGTATCTACATATACGTATATGAACAGTAAGTCCTCACTTAACATTACCGGTAGATTCTTGGAAACTGACTTTAAGTGAAAAAACAAATAAAACCATTTTTTTCATCAACATTATAAAAATGACATTGAATGAAATGACATTATTGAAAGGCCTACTATACATTGTTTTACTTAAAGCTCCAGTTTCCAAGAACCTATTAACAACATTAAGTGAGGACTTACATAGACAAATTATTTTACCTTTTATTTTTTACAGAGAATAAATAGAAATCAAAGGCCATATTATCTTACCGAAGCTAAGGAAAAAGCAGCTTAAGAAGATGAGCTCCATGGTGCTCAATGCTCAGAGAGCAAGTACAGTAAGGACTGGGTGAAGGACATTGGGTCTACAACATTAGAAAACCCTATCAAGGATACATTTATTTTGTCTTAGGAATGAAGATCAGGTTGCAGGAAGTTAAAAAGAGAGCTGGTAGGAAAGGAATGGAGGTGGGAAGGATGGAGGACTGGTTGCTCTGCTGCCTTTATACCTGTGGGTTAGGTCAGTTTACATCTTAGGCCATGGATTTCCCAGCCTATAGGTTAGGAAGAATAGCCTTTATCACAGAGAAGGTACACTCTGCAAGCATGTCCGCATACCAAGAAGGGTGTTACTCCAGGGTCCAAGGGGACTCATTACCAAACAGCCATCTTCCATTTTCTGTGAATAGGTGGCCTTTGGACAAAATTCTTCTGTGAGCCTCAGTTTCCTGATTTGTAAGAAAAGTTTTTGGTTTTATCTTAAAAAGTTTTTTTCTCCTCTTAGGATTGCTGAATGGCTTGAATTAAATAGTGTATATAAAGTAGCAAATACTAGTGCCAGAAAAAGTAAACGCTATAATAGTCCCCTTCCCTTCTAAGAAAAAAATTCCGTGGACAAGAAGGAAGGAATGTGGTACAGGGAATAAGACAGAGATAGACCCTGAGAAAAATACAAGCAGAGACACTCATAGAAATGCACACAAAGAGCGAGAAACAGACAAAGAAGAGAGTCAGAAGGAGACAGGGACAGATACAGAGACAGATAGGCAGAGAAAGAGAGACAGAGAAAGACAAGGTGTTTTAACTTGTCCCTCCCACAGAAACATGTATCAATATGTAAAAGTTTGCGTAGTGATTTGGAAGCCCAGGTGTGTGAAGAGCATAGGCAGCATATACCTTTCAAAGGTAACATTAATCCCATTTTACACATGACTTATAAAACCTCACTGGCTATGCAGAAAGCAGGTCTTTCCAGGGCACATTTATTTCATTGTGCAGTCCTCTTATGAAGTCCTCTTAGGAAAACCTGCATCGTGGAGCTGGTTCCCTAAAGTGTTTGCAATTTCTTGCTAAATTGAATTCTGGCGCATACAGCAAGGTTCCCCCCCACAGCAGTGTTCATTGTCTTGTACAACTGCATGCAAATCAAAGTTGAGTCCAAAGTGTCACCAAGTTCCCTGAGCTTAGAGCTTGAAGTAACACTCCAGGCTGTCCTCATCATTAATCACCCTTAGGGTGGTTTCTCTGATTTAACATGTATCTTTTATGCATGAGCAAAATGAATAACTGAGAATGGGGGGACATTATTTAGCCAGCAGCACAGTGGCCAGTGTGCGGGAGTGAGAAATTATGCTCAGAAACGGTCAATGTCCTGTGGGTTTTCTTGCTCCCATCTATAGCACTGAAAATGAAATATTAATGTTGGGAAAACTAATTATTGTTACCACTGAGAAGATTTTGTTAGGGTCCTCAGTGAAATCGGGGTCACTGGTTCTGGGAAGCTCGACACACACTGGGAGGTTTTACCTTTTTAAAAAATTTTATACCATTTTTATCCTAATCATAAAAAATACACATTACAACAAGAAGTTGGAAAATATTGGTGAGAAAATTAACTTCACTTCATCATCATAAGACTTGAAAATAACCTCACTTAACATTTGGTTGTATTTTCTTCCAGATATCTTTTTCCTTCTCAAAATTATGATCATATTTTATATACTTTTTTGTATCCTGATTTTTTTTCAGATAGTATTTTTTGGTGAGGATTTTTCTGTCTTTACATAATTTTCAAAAAACATTATTTAATATTTCTTAGTGTGAGTGTTCCATGATATATTTAGCTAATGCTGTATTGTTCAAAATCCTGTTATTTGTAAGTTTATTAATAAGAGTGTGTAGTCAGCAGTTATTTACATAAATCTTTATCTTCCTTGGCTCATGGCAACTCCGCTGGGGGATCCACTTATCTTTCCTTTAAAGAAGCCCAGATCATCAGATAATCTACATAGATCTGTAACCCAGTTTTACACCATGTTCCAGTTCATCTCACACAGGGGGGTGGGCAGAATTTATTTTAATTTCTCTGAATGTTCTGTGAGAGTTAGGCTGCTGGTCTACCTAGAATGCACAAAAATCCCTTAGGTTTAGGACAAAGAGGAATCTGCATTAACTTAAAGATGCTTTATTTACAGAAAAAAAAAATAGTTATATTCTATTCACCTATTTTAAAATTTTCATTTTACATTTAACTTTTAAATCTATCCAGGATGTATGTTGTGACAAATAAAACAATTTTTGTTACAGTTAGCCACTTTTCTTAGTAATTGTTAAACAGCCCACTTCTTTGCCGTAGATTTTGATATTTACACTGTTATATCTTATATAAAAATATGCTAGGGAATATTTCAGCATCATCAATGATATTTCATTGACCTGTCAATTACTTATCAATACCTCATCATATTAGTTATTACAACCTTATAAAGTTTTGAAATCTCCACAAGTAAGTCCCTAGAATTTTCTTTTTTAAAAATCTTGTTTGTTCTTCCATGTAATTTTGGAAACGGTTTAAGTTACTGAAGAATCCCTTAATGTTACTGAATTAGGGTTTCATTAAAACTACACCTATCTAAGAATTGATGCCTATTTGGCCTATCACTTTTGAACTATAAGGATTCTCACTGATCTCTATCTTACTGATTTATCTATCTTACTCTTCCCTTCTGAGGTGGTTTTTTTCTAGCTAATTTTTAAAAACACATGTTTAAGGTTATCTAATAACTTGTTTGTTTACAACTATACCTGTTTTTCCTCACCTATTTTAAATCATGGCTTCTTTTAAGCATACTGGAAAAACTACTGAGAATATGTGAAATACTAATAACCCATCATTCTAAAATAATAAATATTAACATTTTGCCGTATTTGCTTCTGATATTTTAAAATAAATAAAATTTGTAGTAATCTGTGTAACCTTTCCCAATTCTATTCCCCATTCTTTCCCTTCCTCTCAAGGTAGAGAACCAATTTTTCAAAGTTAGTATGTATCCATGGTTTTAACTTTACCACATGTGCATGCATGCATGAAATTTATAGTTTTATTTTGAGAGTTTTAAAATATGCATATTATAAATGTCATATAAAATATATATACATTTCATATTATCAGTGTTCAAGTAAACCTTATTTAATTGTTCTATTGCTTACTATCTACTGCTATTAATCTCTTACAGTGCCTAATTTGTAAATCAAACTTTATCATAAGTATGTATGTATAGAGGGGGAAAAACCAGTGTAAATAGTCACAAACTATCTGAGACTTCAGGCATCCACTGAAGTTCTTGGAACACAATCCCCTGCAGAGAAGGCAAGAATACTGTAACACTAAAGACAGTTGTTGTGAATTTAATGAGTCAATACATATATAAAATGTTTAGAACAGTGCCTTCCCATAAAAGCTATTTAAATGTTAGCTATTATCATTTCTTCTCTTGGCTAACTTTTGGCTGCTAAGAACACCTTGGAATCCAACTGAAGTCCAAGACCTAATGCCAGCCCACCCTTGGTCTCTGTGGTGACACTTTCACACATTGTACACTCACCAAGACCAGCATCTTTTCATTGAACACCATAGTACGTGTACATATAGTGACACAAAAACTCAGTGAAGGTCAATACTGGTGTATTTCTTGCACAGTTCTGTAATCTTCCTATCCTATATTTTTGACCTTGAAAATTAGAGCACAACATTTGCATCGGCAGCATGCGGAACATTTTCTGTGTCTGGTTTTTCCTGCCTTTTGAAATTCATGATTACATGATCCTGCGTGTTCCAAAGGAAGTGAAATTGTAGCACTGTAGAGCATTAGCCTAATGATGGAATTGCTTACTTTCTAAACAAAACATAATCCGAGAAACCTGGCTACCATGATAAAAGTATTTTATTGACAGATTTATATATGATCTATAGTGTATTTTTCACTTTTGTGCTTGGTGATTTTTTTCTTTTCTGAAAGCTAAGGATGCTGTGGCTCTTACTAATGGCATCTGCCTCACCCGTGATTTTAAAAAGCGTAAGGGTTTTCTTCTTTTCGTTTCTTGCTTTTGTAACTATATGCTGGCATGCAATATTTATAACAAAAATACGGTGTTCTTGGCATTCCCAGAAATTTGAGAAAACTATTGTTTGAGAGGAAAAAATGTCTATTTTGAAGTACATTTGCCTTTGTTCATTGAAAGATTAACTTTTAGAGTGGGATCTCAGGGAAAGCAGGTTCCTATTGGTTCTCTCTTTTCATTCGTAATAATCTTTTTGATGTATAAAGTGAGTAGACCTTGAGGGTGCATGGTAGAGTGCTGGAGGTGGATAATGGAAGAACAAAAGGTGCTTACTGTAACTTGTGACCCAGGAACGTGCCAAACTGTTCTTCCACTCAATTTTCCTAGACAGGGTGCCCATCCTCCTCTAGGGTCACTTTTCTATATGCCAACAAGACAGAATCTCATTGTTACACGTTTCTTTGGTAGAATGACTGCATGTGATATTAAAAAACTTTGGAGTTTACTGACTACTTAACTAATTATCCTAAATAACCGAATTCAGATGTTCTGTTTAGCTGACAACTAATTCTTCCTTTTACAACTTTTTTAATTCAAGGGTACATGGGCGGGTTTGTTACATAGGTAAACTTGTGTCATGGGGGCTTGTAGTACAGATTATTTCATCACCCAGGTGTTAAGCCTAGAGCCCGTTTGTTGTTTTTCCTGATCCTTTCCCTTTCCCCCACCCTCCATCCTCCAATAGGCCCCAGTGTGTGTTGTTCCCCTCTATGTGTTCCTGTGCTCTCATCATTTAGCTCCCCCTTGTGAAAACATGGTATTTGGTGTTCTGGTCCTGTGTTAGTTTACTAAGGATAATGGCCTTCAGCTCCTTTTAAAATCCTTTTGTATGTAGTTGATAGAGCAGCAATTTGGTCACCAGAAGCCCTCATAGTGTTGGCTCCTACCATTAACTCTTCTGAGTTTTTATTCCTCTAGGACTCTGTTTCCCCATCTGATAAATAAGGGGGGCATAAAACACTGTCTTAAATCTCCCTTTCACATGTATAATTCTATGTTGTATTTTCATTTTTCTACTCATACTGGCTCATAATTAGGAGAAAATAAATTAAATAATTTCTGTATAAGATAATTATAACTTATTATATTCAATAGTTTGTAATATAACTCATTCCGGCAGCTATTCTCACTGTATAGAACAGAGTTGAAGACAGCATAGGGAATCATGTTGAATATTTGCTGTTGAAGAAAAGTTATTCAGGGAAGAGGGAACCATTCTCCATATCTTCTACCACTCAGCCTTTAATTCCTCTAATAAGCTTATTTTCTTGACATTTACCTCTTTTTATCTAGCATTTAAATACAAGGAAAGGGGCCAGGTGCGGTGGCTCACATCTGTTATCCCAGCACTTTGGGAGGCCAAGGCCAGGAGGATCACCTGAGGTGAGGAGTTTGAGACCAGTCTGGCCAACATGGCAAAACTCTGTCTCTACTAAAAATATGAAAAATTAGCCGGGTGTGGTGGCATATGCCTGTAATCCCAGCTACTTAGAAGTCTGAGGCATGAGAATCACTTGAATCCAGGAGGCAGAAGTTGCAGTGAGATGAGATCACGCCACTGCCCTCAAGCCTGGGCAATAAAGGGAGACTTTGTCTCAAAAATAAATAATTAATTAATTAAATACAAGGAAAGGTATCTGGGTCGTCAGGTTTCTAGTAATTGTGTCTTCTGTAGCCAGTTGAGTTGTTTGTATCGACTTATTGGCTGGCAAATGGTGAGTAAGAAAGCAAGTGAAAGAGATAGGTTGCAGGAGGACTGAGAGAAGGTGCACATTCTTGATTTCATTTAGACAGCAAACATACAAGACAAAATATGTGTCAATATGTGGGTGACCTTGTAGACACCTAAGTTCCCTACAGGCAGAGTCTTCAAAATGGCTAAAGCTGCATGTGGCAAAGACTGCTAAGTGTGGAGATGTTACATAATTTATCATCTAAACTGGGACATCTTTGAGACCCCACTTTATAATAATATTGGGACAACAAATGCAAATAGAATATTCTAGGCAAATTAGAAGTTATAACCACTCTGGCTGCATGTTCTCCAAAACATATTTACTCCTCTTCTTGGTCCATCTTAAGAGGGTGGAAAACTTTCAAATTCTCTTCAGTATCATTGTGGTGTGTGAGGGATTCTACAAGACTTCCCTCAGTTCTATCCAATCCAACACCACTGTGTAGTCCACAGCTGTACTACATTTCCCTAGCCTCCTTTTACATTTAGTTGTATTGAAGAGGCTAAGTTCCAGTCAATGAAATGTGGGCATAAGTAGTGAATATTATTTCTAGGTTTAAGCCAGGAAAACAACTTTTGAGAAATCCTCCCTGCTTTTTTCCATTCTGGCTTGACCTATACAGCATAGTGGCCTTTGAAGTCTCGTATTGCAGATAGCAGAGCCACAGGATAGAAGAAACCTGGGTCCTGACTTGGAGAGCAAATCAGGAAAACCAGTTTGGAAATTTATATGTATGAGAAATAAACTTGTACTACGTCATTGAAATTCTAGAGTTTGCCTATTATTTCAGGTAAACTAGCATTGTCAACACTATCATTATCTTCATTTGTATATTACATACAGTTTAACCTAGAATATATTAAAGACATCCCTTTATTTCTCATTGCACTGTAAACCACTCCAAAATAAAGACCTAGAATGAATATTCAAACCTAATGAGTATGTTCTAAATACTAATATTTTCTGGATTTGATTGAATTGAATCATATTGAATTGGACTGAAATGAAATGAATTGTATACAATATGGTAAGAAACTTCAGAGATAATAAAGCTTTCTTTTATCTGGAGAAGCCATGGAAGGTTTCTAGAAGGTAGTGTTTGAGCAGACACTTGAAATGTTGGTTTGCTTTGGATATACGGTAAAGAATATGATACTCCAGTAAAAGTAAATAGTGTGAGCACATGGCAAACATCACCAAGAGCAGATAGTTCAGTCTGACTAGGATGTAGGGTCAGTCAGTGAGAAACAAATGTCTAAATTTACTTCAGCCCAAATACATTTACAGGGCACCTATTCTGATAGGAGGACAATCTCATGAAGAGGTGATTTAAGAAAAATATATATGTGATAAATGAATGTATAAAATAAATGCCATGAAAGCACAGAGAAAAGATGCCCAAAGGAGATAGGATGAGTTTTGGAAAACAGGTAAGTTAACCACACCATACAGTTTGTTGAAAGTTTCATTGGAACACTTGCACATTATTGTGTAACCAATAGGGATTCATTGAAGGGCTTTGTGGAGAGCCTCGAAAGATGATCAATGAGTTTGGACACGGCTTTGTAAATAGTTGGTAAATGAGCTTCGTAGGAAGACTCTGTGCATGTCTTTCACTGCCCCTCAAAAGTGAAAGATGACATGGACATGGTGTTGCTGTAAACAGGAAACGTAATCATGCAGGAGGTGTGAAGACCACAACGGGGAGTATGGATGGACACAGGAGTCCAGTTACTAGGGCCTTTGTCTAGGATCTGTGTCTAGGTGGTAGAAATGTGAAGGAAAGAATGGATTAGAGTTATAGCAGAAGTAGAGTCAATGTTTTCACTCCATGGGTATTGAAGGCAAGTGTGTATCAGCTAGGATTAGTTTCAGCTATGAGTGATGGATAAGTCTAAATAAGATGGGGAGATTTATTTACATCTTATAAATGTAGATCATGCAGGGATCCCAGCTCTTTCTATCTTGATGTTGAAAATAAGGCATTTGCATGATGGTTCATGATGGCTATTTGAAGTCTAGTTATCATGTCCACATCCTAGCTTGCTGAAATAGGTGAGGAGAGGCATAGCATTTTCTTTTAGCCCTTTCTGGAACTCATACATTTCCTAACATCTCATTGACCAGAACTTAGTCACATGTCCACACCTAGCTACAAAGGAGATAGGGCTACATAGTCTTTATTCTGTGATGTCTTACCAGACATCATGCAGGAAACATGTGGTCTTTGCTGGGACAAAGCCCAGGGAATGCCCGATGCCCGGTAGGAAAGAAGGCAAAATGACCTATTAAGTCAATTTGCCATGGTGGGACATAAAGCCACATGCAAACCATAGAAAAAGGCCAGAGCAGATATATGTATATCATAGCTCTATGTATTTTTGGCCTCCATTCTGATTCTGATCCGCACAGCATTTGCTGAGCATGCACAATATGACAGGTACTGTCACATACTTATAAGTGGTAGAGCCAGCGAATTATGACCTTATCTGGGCTTTCCACACAAGAAAACTTTGGCTTTCCAAACCAGAGTTTTCCTTTTTAAGGAAGAAGGAGAAATAAATATTGGGGGATTTAGTAGCACTATCTTTGCCACAGGCGCAGAAGACAGTTGTGATCATGAGGTCCTGGAAAAGAGCAATATTCTAATTAGTAGGCTGCTGAAAAGCTTGCATGGAACTGGAATAAAAAATCCAGGTGGGGAATATAAATTTGAGAATCATCCTCATTGAAGTAGTAGCTGAGATAGGGATGGTCCTCAAATATCCTCAGATACAACTCTCCAGACAATTCAAGTTCCAAATTTTAGTTTGGTCTTGGTTATTTATATAATGAAAATCTAGTTTGGCTTGTGTGGAAAGCCCAGATATGGTCATAATTCACTGGCTCTACCACTTATAAGTATGTGACAGCACCTGTCGTATAGTGCATGCTCAGCAAATGCTGTGTGGATCAGAATCGAAATGAAGGACAAAAATATGTTGAGCTATGATATATCTAAAAAATCTGCCCTGGCCTTTTTCTATGGTTTGCATGTGGCTTTATGTCCCACCATGGCAAACTGACTTAATAGGTCATTTCACCTACTTTTCTACTGGACATTAGGCTGTCTCTGGGCTTTGTCCCAGCAAAGACCAATGTTTCCTGCATGAGTTCCCTGAATCAGTTGTTTTCCTGCTGCAAGTCTTATGTTCTGTTCCCCAAGTTTCTTCAGTGACTGTACTTTTACTCACAAATGGCGTGAATGTCCTCAGAGGCTCCTGAAGTCTTTTTTCTGTCAGGCAGGGCTATCTTTTTTCTTCCACAAGTTGGCTCATACTTTACAGGAGTTTTCTTGGTAACTAAAATTAGACTACCATTCAATCTAGCAATCACAGTATTGGGTATCTACTCTAAAAAAGAAATCATTACATCAAAAAGATAACTGCATTCATATGTTTATAGCAGTACTGTTCACAATAGCAAAGACATGGAATCAACCTAAGTCTCTATCAATGGGTAAGTGGATAAAGAAAATGGGGTATATCCATACCATGGAATACTATTCAGCCATAAAAAAGAATGAAATCATGTCTTTTGCGGCAACATGGATGGAAATGAAAACCATTAGCTTAAGTGAAATCCGAAACAGAAAGTCAAATATCACATATACTTATAAGTGAGAGCTATAAGCTATAATATGTGTACACATGGAGATAGTGGAATAATGGACCTTGGAGACTTAGAAGGGTGGGAGAGTGAGGGGGATGAGGGATGGGAAATTCCTTAAGGAGTACAGTGTACCCTTTATGGTGAGGGTTACACTAAAAGCCTGGACTCCACCACTAAGCGATATATCTGTATTTAAACAAACAAAAAAAAAACTGCATTTGTACTTTTTAAATTTATACAAATATTTTTTAAAAAGAGAAATAATTTGCCCAAAGTGACACAATTAGTAGTAAATTTGTGATTTAACTACAGGGTGCCATGTATTTTCCATCATTTCACACTGCCTTCCAAAACAACCATTCTGCTTGATTCCTTTCTTTTCATTGCATTTAGCCTTGCTGAATTCAAGCTTAAGAGAGATACAAGGAGATTTTAGTCTCATTCAGAGATTTTAGCTGTGATAGAAAATTTTATGTGACATGAGATTAATCCCATAATTGACTAACCCATTGATTTTAGGAATTACCAATAGTTTCTTTCCAATTGTAGTTTAAAAATGGATTTATTACATCAGTATGCTCCTAGCATTCTGAATACAGCACATACACATTTTCCTTATGGCTGTGATTTATGGGAGGCTGCATGAACCTGGGCATGGACTTGGACTCTTTTGATCTGAAGTTTCATCCATCTGTTTAAAAACATAAATACACTCTACTACCAAAAGGAGCTACAATATTTACAGAGAATAAGTCTGTACCTGATTCCAAACAGATAAATAATAGTAAAAATATGGAACAGATTTCTATGAAATGTCCATCTCATGAGCTCATGACAGAACAGATTCATCCATTAGATAGAGTAGTGATGCTTCTTAAGTTGCCTATTTGTCAGAAGTCAAAATTATATTTAAATGGTTAATGTTATTTTATTATGTATTTGTCCTGAAAGTACCCCCAGAATTTTCCTTTCAGAAATAATAATCTATACTTTTGTGGCAATGCAGATTGTTATAACATTTTTTACAAAGTAACTTGACATATATACTTCTGTCCCTTGACTCTGATTTTGGCTCACTGTGCTAAAGAAAGGTCTAAAAGAGGATAAGCAAGGGAAGCTTTGTACCTGAAGAGGTTAAGTGCTGTATTCAAACAAGTAGATAACCAATAGGGAAGGAATAATTGGTAAATTATGGCGTATCTACTAAAAGAACTATTATCTGCACATTAAAAATAAGAATGAAAAAACAAGATGTAATGTTTGGTGAAAGAAGCAAAAAAATTATAGCTATCCTCTTAAAATTACAGAGATTAGAGGTAATCTTTTTGTCCCTTTTCTTTTGTGTTCCACTATTATTGTTTGAGTTATACTCTTCTTTGAATTCTAAGGACCTTTTATCATTAAACTTATTCCAAGGAAATAATAGAGGGTAGTCATCAGAGTGAATATTTCTGTAAAACTTGTCAATAACATTTATAAATGGAGGTTCACATGTCATTCTCCCTTTCCTAGATTTATTAAGCAAATATTTGTTAAACACTGTGCCAGCATACCCCTATGATATGTGTTGCATTATGGAAGACAAAGCACAACATTTTTACCCTTGAGACAGTTTTAATTTAGTCAGGGAGAGAGGAGTAATAGCAAAATATACAATAAAAATATACAAAGAAAGTGTTGCAGCCATGAGGAGACTAAAGAGACATGGCAAGTAAATGTAACATGGGATACTGCACGAGGTCCTAGGGCAAAAGGACATCAGGTGAAAAATGTAAGAAATCTGAATAAAGCGTGGACTTTAGTTAATAATAATGTGTCAGTATTAGTTCACTAATTGTGACAAACATACCATATTCAGCATAGAATGTTAACAATCAGGGAACCTGGGTATGAAGTATATAATGAGAACTCTGTATTATCTTTGTAATTGTTCTATAGATACAAATTTCTATAAAATAAAGAGTGTGTGTATATATTATATATATATATAGAGAGAGAGAGAGAGAGAAAGAGAGAGAGGAGAGAGAAAGACAAAAAGATAGAGTGGGAGAGACAGAAACGGCACTGGGCTATTTTCTCTTCTTAACTTTAGTGGCCTCTTCCTCTTAGTCTCATTTTGCACTTGTATCCTCTATTCAGCCTTAAAATATTGAATATCCTGGAGTCCATTCAGTGTCCCTTCTGGTTCCTTTCTTCACAGTTCTCACAGTCTTGGTGACCTCTCTTAGATTCACGGATTTAAATATTATGTATATGTCGAAGAGCTGTAAACATAATCTCATCTTGACTTCTCAGAACTCATTTTATATCCAATGGCCTATTTGATGTCTGTCTCCCCATAAATGCTTACTAGCTATCTCTAACAGAACTGTTTACTTTATGCTCCCAAACTACTCCTCCCTTAGTCTCCCTGGTCATGTCAGTAACTGTCAAGTCACTCAGACTAAAAAAGGGAGTTTTCCTTGGTGTATGGTCTTCAACTTCCCTCATCCAGTTCATTACCAAGTCCTATCCATGCTTCACCTAAATCTTATGATGTTCTATTTTCACCAGCACTGCCCTCATTGAAGCCACCACCATCTTTCTCCTGGGCTGCTATCTACATTGTCTGGTTTCATTTTTAGCCTCTCTCTCCCCCGTATCTACTATTGTCACACCTATTGGCCACTTTTAGTTTTCTTAAAGAAGCCAAACTTATTTCTGCCAACTTTCAGTCTCTGAATCTACCTGAAATACTACCACTGTTGATCTTCATGAAGCCAGATTGTTTTCGTTATTTAAATCTCTGATTAAGTGTCATAATTTCAGAGACCATCACTGTCACACAATCTAATATGTTCTTCCAGTCACATTACTACCTCACCCTCTATATTACAGAGTACTTTTCTCTGATTTTTCTTATATATTTGAATTCAGTTCTTTTCTCTGTCTCCCTCCCGGAGAATGTATTAGATTTATGCAAAAGTAATTGTGGTTTTGCCATTACTTAACAGCAAAAACCACAATTACTTTTGCACCCACCTAATAACTTCATGGAAAACAGGAACTTTGTACCCTCAATGCTTAGAACACTTACTGACAATCATAGGTACTCACTAAATGTTTCTTGAATTAATAAGATTGATAAGTGAGGAATAGACACTAAAGTCCTGAAATTCAGGGAAGTGAGGGATTACAGTAGAGTTGGAATGATCAGTACACCTTTCTTGAAAGGAGTGGGAATTGGAGAGGCTTTGAAAATTAAGTAAGACCAGGTCAAGAAAAAGTAGACAAAGAGGGAATTTCAGGGGGGAAAAGTGCAGAGTGAAGGTGTGAAGAGAGTAATAAACATGGTATACTTGGGGACAGCAGGAAGAATGACTCTTGTAAATATTATGAGAAATGATATTAAATGTGTGGTAAACCCATATTGCAGAAATTCTAGAATACTAGGCTCAGAATTAGCCATAATAGGGACCTTCCTCTTATTGATTTTAAACTGTATTTACTTTTGAGCTTCTCTCTCTCTCTCTCTCTCTTTCTTGGGGGGGGGGGTAGGGGTGTGGAAATGGAGTCTCGCTCTGTTGCCCAGGCTGGAGCGCAGTGGTGTGATCTCGGCTCACTGCAAGCTCTGCCTCCTGGGTTCAAGCCATTCTCCTGCCTCAGCCTCCCAAGTAGCTGGGACTACAGGCGCCCGCCACCACACACCTGGCTAATGTTTTTGTATTTTTAGTAGAGACGGAGTTTCATCGTGTTAGCCAGGATGGTCTCAATCACCTGACCTCATGATCCGCCCGCCTAGGCCTCCCAAAGTGCTGGGATTAGAGGTGTGAGCCACCGCACCCAGCCTTGAGTTTCTTAACAATAGTATCATGCTAAGCTTTTTAGGTGAAAGTAATACAGGCTACCCACCATCAATATTTTTTCTTATCTCCCAACACAAGTGTAATTTTGTCAGCTTGCTTAGGTCTGGTCCAACCTGCAAGGTGATTCTAGGTCATACCCATCTTCTCTGCTTGGAAATAGTTACTTTGTCACCCATTAGCCAGTTCAATTCTTGATGATCTGAGTGTCCTAAAGTTTTTATGGTAAGTGGGGGTGTCACATAGGGTGGAGAGATAGAAATGAGTTTCATCCTGTCTGGAGAATTCAGGAAAAGCAAAGAATGACAGAGATGTAAATAGTTCCAGGTGTGACACATTTTCCCCTTTGCTTTTAAATGAAACACATTGTGCTAAATAAAAGTGGGTTTGCTGAGAGGCTTTGATTTCCCTAGGCAGGGTGTCAGCTCCTGGTGCTCTTCCATCTGTCAAGCACGTGTGGGCCTGTCAACCAAGTTGAAACCACTTTTGTCCACATTCCCACTGACCACAAATACAGGCGTCACACCCACAAGTCTTTGGATATAGACTAAAACCTCCCAAGGATTGTGTGAGCTGGACTGCAGATTGGTATAATATACAACTTCACTACCACATTTATCAGGCATTCACCCAATATTTTTCTGGCACTTTTATGTACTAAGCTTTTGCATAAATAATGGATTTTTTTTTTTTTTTTTTTTTTTTTTTTTTTTTTTGACAGAGTCTTGCTCTGTCACCCAGGCTGGAGTGCAGTGGCGCGAACTCTGCTCACTGCAACCTCCATCTCGCGGGTTGAAGCAATTCTCCTGCCTCAGCCTGCCACGTAACTGGGATTACAGGCATGGGCTACCACACCCTGCTAATTTTTGTTTCTGTTTTTGTTTTTGTTTTTGTTTTTGAGATGGAGTCTCGCTCTGTCACCCAAGCTGGAGTGCAGTGGCATAATCTCAGCTCACTGCAAGCCCCGCCTCCCGCATTCACGCCATTCTCCTGCCTCAGCCTTCTGCGTAGCTGGGAATACAGGTGCCTGCCACCACGCCTGGCTAATTTTTTATATCTTTAGTAGAGACGGGGTTTCACCGTGTTAGTCAGGATGGTCTCGATCCCCTGACCTCGTGATCCGCCTGCCTCAGCTTCCCAAAGTGCTGGAATTACAGGCGTGAGCCACCGCGCCTTGCCAAATAATGGAATTTTAAAATAAAATATATTCTCTGACCTCAGGAAGGTTACGGGTAGGTGGAAAAGAATGATATGGAAACCGATAGTGTGGGGCACTATCTAAATGTTAGAATGTAGGACCACACATAATACAGAGAGTGCACAGAAGAAAAATACCTTCCTGGTGCTGTAAAAGTCAAGTACTCGAGGAAGGGCATTATCCCCATTGGTCCAGTGAGTGCCATGCAGCTCAATGGGGCTGACATTTTTGGTTCTTCTGATGATCCACACACTTCTCAATGTTCCTGCTCCCCACTTAAAACACAGAGTTGGCCATTCAAGGAAAGACAGTGATGTCATGGATATGCATCCAATGTTAGAAGTACTTTTTTACCTTCCAACTTATGGTGTTTCCTGGTCAATAGACTTGGTACCTTCCTCCTTGAATTTTCCAGTGGAGAAATGCGGTTTCTGAGGGAAACAACTGTTCAGGGCTTCTACAATTACATTCAAATGAGGTAACTACAGCAGCGTATATACTCTGCCTCTCCTCTATATCTGGCTCCATCTTTGCTAGTTGTAGACCACTTGGCACAGGTATAGCTTGGAAGCTCATTTTTTGCAATGTGTGTGCTTATGGTTTGGTATGTTTTGACTGATGGTGAAGTTTTATTAAGCACTGTCCCTTCCCTGACTGCATCCCTTTGTGAGGGCTCCTCTGTTCCCTGTTGCACCGTTTCCTTCCCCACCTCAACTGTGCTGTCTCAGATGTTGCTTTTAAGTCTTGTTTCCCACCAGGTCAAGAGACCACTGTAATTTCCAAATGGAGGTATTTCACAGTTATGTTATCTCTGAACCTAAGTTAGTTAAATTAGTTGACTTGGAGCAGTAAGCTCTGTTAATGATAGGGATTTACTTACAGTCCAGATCGCGTCATCTTTGGAAAGTTTTAGTCTGGATCGAAAGACTTGTTGGTGTGATGCCTGTGTTTGTGGTCAGTGGGAATAGGAACATAATTTTTTCAGTTGGTTGGCAGGCCCATACTTACTTGAGAGAGTTTATGGACTTGTGGGAAGAATAAAAGGGGATTAAGATATTGTTCAGGTCTTTATTGACTGGTTTCAAAAACCCAACATGGGATCAGGCACGGTGGCTCATGCCTGTAATCCCAGCACTTTGGGAGGCCGAGGTAGGCGGATCACAAGGTCAGGAGATCAAGACCATCCTGGCTAACACAGTGAAACTCTGTCTCTACTAAAAATACAAAAAATTAGCTGGGCATGGTGGCGGGCGCCTGTAGTCCCAGCTACTTGGGAGGCTGAGGCAGGAGAATGGCATGAACCAGGAGGCTGAGCCTGCAGTGAGCCGAGATTGCACCACTGCACTCCAGCCTGGGCGACAGAGCAAGACTCTGTCTCAAAAAAAAAAACCCAACATGGGTTGTGGGTCTTGTTTATATAAGGCTCCACCAACTTTGGTGGTTTAGCCCAATGGAAATCAGGTGGAGAGAGGGAAATACTCAATTTTATGTAGATGCTGGTGACCAGTTTCAGATCTGGAAAAGATTTAGTATGACACATAGCTTCTACAGTACATATTGATTAGATACCAGGTACATGTAATCAGAAACCCATATATTTCAACATTCTGACTTTTTTGTAAAGTAGCTCACTTCTTAACATTTAAGTAAGAGAGAACTGGATAACAAAAATCTTTTAGATCCAAGACAGGACTGAGCAAACTATGGCCTACAGATCAAATCCAGCTCTCTGTTTTTGTAAATAAAATTGTACTGGCACACAGCTACACCCCTGCATATTGTATACGGCTGCTTTTGTGCTACAATGGCAAATTGAGTAGTTGGCACAGAAATAGTATTGGCTTCAAAGCATAAAATATGTATTATGTTGCCCTTTATAGAAAAAATTTGCTGACCTCTGTTTTAAGATCCCAGCCTCTTATAAGTGCGATCCCTTCTCTGTGCAAGAAGGGATCACCAGAAGCCTCTGTTCCATCCAGAAACTTGCAAAACACTTTGCTGTTTCTTCATCCCCAGTGATGGCTTCTTCAGCTATCCCATTCATTCTGAAGTAGAATTATGTAAGATAATTCTGCTTATTTGTATAAGAAGCCATTGGAGCAATGAACGTTGTCTCTCAAAATCCTGAGATTCAGAGTTTCCTTTTGAAACTCATCAGTTCTCAAACTGCCACAGTGAAAAATAAACCAAGAACAAAATTGAAATAGATTTTTCCTTGCTATGTATATCTTTCCTCTGGCAGTGATGACAATTTTTATTTTCAACACAATTTTTTTAATTAGACACCTGGATTTTTCCCAGGGACTGGTTGCACATTAAAAATTCTGATCCATACCTAGGCAAAGAGGAGGAGAGAATGCTGTAAAAGCTCAGGCGGCTCTCTGTTCACCTGTTTGCTCTGAGGAATTCTCAATTAGCTCTTCACTCACTTCAAATCACATGTAAACAACAACAAGATGACTACCAAGGATCTGGTGGGAGGCGTTAAAATAGGAATCCTGTATTTCTCTAGGAGCTCCGTCTATAATAAACTCCTTGTAGTACTGTGGCAGAACTTTAAATGAGTTACCTTTTTAAATGTGCCATCCTGCCTTTCTAAATTGCCCAACAGTATGAGGCTAGACTGAGCATCCAAGGGCATTTGAAAACATTACATAAAACACCTTTATTTTCTTCAACTCTAATCTGCAGCCATTATATTTTGTAATTGACAGACATCAAATGGGCTCTTCTGGCTGATTGATTTTTGGAGGGTGAATTTGGTTCTTCACGAGGCACATCACAGACAGCTAACAGGAGCTCTGCAGTTCTACTGTTATAATAGGCTTTATTCAGATGGTCTGATTGTCTTATTACCTGCTAGAATCTTACATAGTTCTACTTCTGAACGGATGGGTTAGCTGAAGAAGCAATGATTGGAGATGAAGAAAGAGCAAAGTGTTTTGCAACTGTCTGGATGGAACAGAAGCTTTGGGTGATAATCTTGTCAGTTCCAATACTTTTACTTACACAGGGGCTTCTTTCTTCTTCCTTCTAGATAGATGTTTCTTAAATTGATATTTCAGTTTGACTGATAGGTTGTCCTTATAGGGGAGTGTGGAAGATGTGCACATGTAAGAAAGAGATAAAAAGAGGGACTAGGAATGCATCTAAATATCTGAGAACCTAGTCATCTTACTCAGGTTTTATTAGAGTTAGCTTTCCCTTTTTTGCCATCTTGACAACGCGCATCTATGCTTTCTCTTTTTTTCCTTACTGCTTTATCCCTTGTAGAAATGAAAGTTTCTTAATGATATGGTCAAATGGCAGGAAAGAGTAGAAAAAATATTTGAACATATTATGCGGTGGCAAATGTATTCAGTAAGACACTGCAATTCAGATATGTGGGGAAAGATGTATCTTTTGTCTACTTAGACAAAGCACTATCCTCTGATTAGTGTTCAACATGTTTCATTCTATCCTCTTTTAGCACACGTAAGTACTAAAGTACTATAAATAGCACCTTTACGTCAGTGACTGTCAATAGGAATGTCACTGTTTCTGGGGGAATATTTTGGAAATAGGTGAGGGCACTTAAGATTGTTATAATGAAAGAGTGGCAATTAGCACCAACTAAAGGGGGACAGAGATGTGATGCTCTGCAACATATTAGATAGATAGAAACAATAATAAATTATCCCATGTCCCAACAGACATTCAAGTGAGTGGAAAAACTTTTATTTATTTGACCCTCCAGTGAAACTCCATTTTGCTTATGCACACAAAGCATGTCTTACAAAGTTTTATTATACCTGGTTCTTTAGCAATGCAAAGATGTAAATCAAGAGAAGGTGGTACTTAATTGTGTTCTCATCTTTGCCAAGAGTTCACTATTTTGGAAAATCATGTACCATTGAGAGCAATGCCACTTGTGGATTCTGGAATCTCTAATAGAATACAAAGTTATTTGTGTCTGTGTCAATCAAACATCCAACTTCTTCATTTTCTCTTCTAGTGCACCATGCCTGAGTATTTACATATTGAAATATGTAATATTTTGTTTTACATTATGTTCCTTGTATTCCCCCTTGTATTATAGTCAAAGCACTCTATTGATTATATTGATTATTTTTCTTTTTGAAATTATGTATGTAAATTAGCACTCAACAAATTTTTTTAGTAAAGAGCCATGGAGGAAACATTTTAGGCTTTGTGGGCCAAATGGTCTCTGTCATAACTATTCCACTCTGCCATTGTAGTGAGAAAGCAACTCTAGAGAATATGTAAATAAATATGTGTGGCTATTTGGCAATAAAACATTATGGACACTGAAATTTGAATGTAATATAATTTTAACTTTTCAAAATTTTTTTTCAACTCATTTTTTTTTCTTTTTTTTTTATTATACTTTAAGTTCTAGGGTACATGTGCATAACGTGCAGGCTTGTTACATATGTATACTTGTGCCATGTTGGTGTACTGCACCCATCAACTCGTCAGCACTCATCAACTTGTCATTTACATCAGGTATAACTCCCAATGCAATCCTTCCCCACTCCCCGCTCCCCGTGATAGGCCCCAGTGTGTGATGTTCCCCTTCCTGAGTCCAAGCGATCTCATTGTTCAGTTCCCACCTATGAGTGAGAACATGCGGTGTTTGGTTTTCTGTTCTTGCGATAGTTTGCTGAGAATGATGGTTTCCAGCTGCATCCATGTCCCTACAAAGGACACAAACTCATCCTTTTTTATGGCTGCATAGTATTCCATGGTGTATATGTGCCACATTTTCTTAATCCAGTCTGTCACTAATGGACATTTGGGTTGATTCCAAGTCTTTGCTATTGTGAATAGTGCCGCAATAAACATACGTGTGCATGTGTCTTTATAGCAGCATGATTTATAATCCTTTGGGTATATACCCAGTAATGGGATAGCTGGGTCATATGATACTTCTAGTTCTAGATCCTTGAGGAATCGCCATATTGTTTTCCATAATGGTTGAACTAGTTTACAATCCCACCAACAGTGTAAAAGTGTTCCTATTTCTCCACATCCTCTCTAGCACCTGTTGTTTCCTGACTTTTTAATGATTGCCATTCTAACTGGTGTGAGATGGTATCTCATTGTGGTTTTGATTTGCATTTCTCTGATGGCCAGTGATGATGAGATTTTTTCATGTGTCTGTTGGCTGTATGAATGTCTTCTTTTGAGAAATGTCTGTTCATATCCTTTGCCCACTTTTTGATGGGGTTGTTTGTTTTTTTCTTGTAAATTTGTTTGAGTTATTTGTAGGTTCTGGATATTAGCCCTTTGTCTGATGAGTAGATTGCAAACATTTTCTCCCATTCTGTAGGTTGCCTGTTCACTCTGATGGTAGTTTCTTTTGCTGTGCAGAAGCTCTTTAGTTTAATGAGATCCCATTTGTCAATTTTGGTTTTTGTTGCCGTTGCTTTTGGTGTTTTAGACATGAATTTCTTGCCCATGCCTATGTCCTGAATGGTACTACTTAGGTTTTCTTCTAGGGTTTTTATGGTATTAGATCTAACATTTAAGTCTCTAATCCATCTTGAATTAATTTTCGTATAAGGAGTGAGGAAAGGATCCAGTTTCAGCTTTCTACTTATGGCTAGCCAATTTTCCCAGCACCATTTATTAAATAGGGAATCCTTTCCCCATTTCTTGTTTCTCTCAGGTTTGTCAAAGATCAGATGGCTGTAGATGTGTGGTATTATTTCTGAGGACTCTGTTCTGTTCCATTGGTCTATATCTCTGTTTTGGTACCAGTACCATGCTGCTTTGGTTACTGTAGCCTTGTAGTATAGTTTGAAGTCAGGTAGCGTGATGCCTCCAGCTTTGTTCTTTTGACTTAAGATTGTCTTGGAGATGCGGGCTCTTTTTTGGTTCCATATGAACTTTAAAGCAGTTTTTTCCAGTTCTGTGAAGAAACTCATTGGTAGCTTGATGGGGATGGCATTGAATCTATAAATTACCTTGGGCAGTATGGCCATTTTCATGATATTGATTCTTCCTATCCATGAGCATGGTATGTTCTTCCATTTGTTTATGTCCTCTTTTATTTCACTGAGCAGTGATTTGTAGTTCTCCTTGAAGAGGTCCTTTACATCCCTTGTAAGTTGGATTCCTAGGTATTTGATTCTCTTTGAAGCAATTGTGAATGGAAGTTCATTCCTGATTTGGCTCTCTTGTTTGTCTGTTACTGGTGTATAAGAATGCTTGTGATTTTTGCACATTAATTTTGTATCCTGAGACTTTGCCGAAGTTGCTTATCAGCTTAAGGAGATTTTGGGCTGAGATGATGGGGTTTTCTAAATATACAATCATGTCATCTGCAAAGAGGGACAATTTGACTTCTTCTTTTCCTAACTGAATACGCTTTATTTCTTTCTCTTGCTCAACTCATTTTTTTTCAACCATTTAAAAATGTAAATTCATTTTTAGCTCTTGGGCAGTACAGAAATCAGGCAGTGGGTCATATTTGGCTAGTAGGCACTAGTTTTCCAATCTCTGTTCTAGTGAACCATACTCAAGCATTTTCACGTTGAAATACATATTATTATAAATTTCTTGTATTTTTATTTATAGTATAGTTAAAACACTACATTAAATTTTTAAAGTGATGTGTAAATACTGTAAAATTTTTTTTGTAAAACAATTAGATAAAAAGCTTAATGTAAAACAAAAATTGAGGGCTAAGTGGATATTTATTTGGGGTAATGAAACACATGCAAGAGAATGCAGCTTCCCCAATGACTGTCTCGTAGAATAAAGAGAGAAGCCTGGATTTATGGTTTAAGTTGTTTGATGACAGTCAGCAATCCTGATTGGATAAAACTTGGTGTGAGTTTTTATAGAACTCTGAAGTTTTTGCCTGTGATAAGGAAAACCAGTCCTGGCTTATCTCTGATGCAAAGCTGTTATGTGATGTTTATCGTTCAAACTTTCAAGATCTTAGAAGTGTGCATTTTTCCCAGGCTTGAGACATTTTACATGTCTAGCAGAGCTAGGCTGAAGTTTAGTGAATTATCAGGGTTGGGGTTTGGTTTTGTTGTTGTTGTTTTTTAGTAGGTTGTACTTTCTGTGAATTTTATTTAATTATACTCAAGGTAAGAATTACAAAGTGGTTGTTTCATAAGAGGGCCATTAGATATCTGATCTCACAGGTTTCTAAGCCTTTTGGATTCTCCCCTGGCTCCTATGATGACTGTCTAATGAACGGGGAGAAGGAGCGTGAGTCAGGCAATACCAAGACCCAGAGGAAGAATCAGAGCCCTTTCTGAACTCTAGAGAAATGTTCTTTGTCTACCCACTTGGGGAATTTTGCAGCCATAACCAAACCTTGATTTGGCTTCTTGACTTGGTCAGGTCTAAAGACCTCCTGGCTGACTTCAAATCTCCTTGTCTTTCCCTGGTGCTACAAATTCCCAGAGTCTCAATTGAATCTTCTGCCTGACTCCCTGGTTGGACAGAACATTTCTGGCTTCTGCTTTGAGGTCACTTCCTCCTTTGCCTGCTGTCCCAGAGCAGATGCACTGGCTTCCAACTCAGTTGACCTCGGGATCTTCCTCAAGGGTTATGGAAATGTCTGAACTCTATCCACACCACAGCAATAAGAATACCAGGAAATCCAGTGTACTTTGGTGTGTCCATGCCCGAGATTTGTGCTGGGCAAATTTAAAGGCATTATTTTTTCCAGAATCTTAAATAAGCTCTTTGTCTCTCTTCTATTTGTTTTTAAAGTCCCCTAAGCCCACTGTCAGTTCCAGAAGGAGTGGGCTTCAGTTTCACTTATCCTATGTCAGAAAATCTTCAACCACAAAGATACAAGCCTCAGGGCTCTTAATATCCTAGGAAGAAAAAGTATCTTCCCTGTACTATGAGAAGAGACTTGAAGCTAAACAGTACAAACTTATCTGGAAGCTAGAGAAATCTAGTAAATCTTCTCTCTATACAAAGCTTTGCATTCAAACCCATTGTCTTAGACCCATTCTTTCTAACTCAGAATGATGAGTCTTTCCCCTAGAACTTCGAAGAGGAAGGTAGGGGGGAAAAAAACCCCCACCAGAATTAAAGAAGGAAAGAAAAAAGTGAAGGTTTAACATTAACTCTATAGTAGCCAAATTACAAATATGATTGATTCACTTATTTTCTTCCAATGTGGCTAGGAATTGAAATATGAATGTAGTTTAATAAAGGGATAAGCAAATTTATGTAGCATGTATACTTTGGGGTTTGCATGCATGTGTAATGGCATTGTCCCAATTCACTTGTCAACTGTCATGAATTCAAGGGTTTCCCTGAGGTCATGTCAGCATGACCTTACAGATCTCAACAATATTTTCTAATAATATCTTGAGCCCTCTGCACTTAAGCCCTGTGATGTCAAAAACCTTCACCACAGTTATTTATATTCTTGTTTTCATTTTCCTGGGACCTAAGGAAAGCTGGCTGGGTATACCTTTCAGCCTTCTACACTGGCTCCTTCAGCAAACTTCAATCTCTCCCAAAACAAGGGTTCCAAGGACATACATGGATGGGATATGCCTCCTCTCCTCAATTTCAGCAGGGTGTGTGTGTGTGTGTATGGGGAAGATGATGAGGACAGGTAGCAGGGGACTTAAATACATAATTACTATCTCTTTAACATCAATTAAAATATTTGAGTACTTTAAATAAAAATTTGGTTTTATTTACCCATCAATGATCTATTTGGGAAAAAAAAAAGGAAGGGAGAAGGAAGGTTCTGTTGTAGTATGACTTTGGGGTAGAAGAGGATTATTTTATGGTATCCACCCTTGTTGCTTGGACAGCTGGGACAGTGCTTCTCTACTATCATCTTAGTCTCTCTTCTTTGCTTTTCCTTTAGCTCAACAGAATTCACCAAAAATCCATGAAGGCTGGTGGGCATACAAGGAGGTGGTCCAGGGAAGCTTTGTTCCAGGTAAGTACACATTAATTCTTTTTTTTTTTTTTAATTGAAAACAATTAGAATGAAAGCTAGCATTATTTCCAGGATTTTACATTGCAAAAGGTGAGGCAGTCTAATTTATGTGTGCAATGAATACTCCATCAAGACAAAGTTTGTTAAGTAACAGGCAATTAGAGTACTTTTTTTTTCCATCTGAGCCTGCAGTCTCAATGTCCTTCAATCGATAGGATACCCTCAGGGGCAGGGGGATAGATGATTAAGGGCCGAAGCTCTGTCTGCTGACATTTGGTTAAGTGAGGAAGAGCCACTTCTTAACATTAATGAAACAGGAACTATGAAAAGACTGACCATGGCAATGGAGCTTGCTGGAACACATGCTGTCACTTTAGCAGCATCCATGGCCAGGACTTAGCACATCGGGCCAAGTATCAGCTAAAAATACCAGGCAAAGTGGATCCTGTCAGCATGGGGGCAGAGGACAGAAAACTGAAGACAGATTAAAGCAAGGATTATATTATGACTTTAGTTCAGAAGCAAGGTGGAGGGTCCCTGTGTCTCCTCCCACTACTCTTACCCTCATTATGGTCCTCTTGCTTTTGCTGCTTTAGTAAAGAGAAAAAGCAAGCAAAAGGCAAAGATAGAAGGGAAGGCAGGTGACATATTTCAAAGTATTTTTAACTGCTCAGATGTGAGAATAAGAAATAAAGCACTCAACAGGAGCCAATGTGCAATCCCTACTCAGGCACTGAAAACAGAGGGCTGGAGATGTCAGTTGAGGTCTCTGTAGTTGGTGGCAAATAGAAAGACCAGTGTCCCAGGTCACTTCATTCATTCTTGGCTCCTATGTCTTCTTTTCCTGTCCTTCTGTAGAGTCTATTACACCAGCTGTGCAGAGCTAAGCAAGTCACAAAACCCCTCTGGGCATCATTTTTCTCATTTGTATGATGGGGCAATTATTCGTACTTGTGAGGCTTTGCAGTAGGAGGAAAGCAGGCATGGTAAGGGAGAGTGGGTGACCCAGGAAAAAGCCAAATGGCTGCCAAATAGCTTCAGAAATGAACATCATTAACTTGATAAATTTACGATGGCACATCTATTCTATGGCCCAGTGAACATAGAAACTGAACTTGATTAACTCATCTAGAAGTGACCAGGTTTCTTATGATAATGTTAGAACAATTTCATTGGCACAAGCTATGTTCATGTGAAATAATATCGACAAATGGCATTCAATTCTTACAACTGAGGACACTCCTTTTAAAGAAATAGAATGTTTATGTACTTTTTGCCTAGGAAATCTGTCATATTCAAGATATCTCAGAAGTTACATTTATAATTATATTCTTGTACCTTGTGAGTATGGAATTAGAGAAATAAAGGGTATTCTCTCCAGGTAATAAGAAGTCTTGCTAAATTAGTACTATGCCTGAAGAGAACATCCTCTGTAGTGATTGACATGTCCATGGGTAGAACTGGGTGGTCACCGCAAAATGTTGTGTGTCTGCCTCTTATTTTTTGATGTTTTCTTCTCTGTTGTCACATTCTTTCTTTAATGTGTTCATGGCCCTATTTTGAGTTGGTTGTTGCTTCTAAGACAACCACAGGAAATAATTTTTATTGTCCCCTTGTGTGTTGATATAAAGGAACTTAACTTTTCCTTACTCTCAAATTTAATTGAGATACTATGTGTAAACCTTACTACATGGGAAGCAGTGAGGTGTGCAAGTGTGATTATGGCCTCTGAAGTCAGACTGGACGGGACTTGAGTCTGCGTTCTGTGGTTTCTTGTTGGTAGAACTGTCAGCAAGTTACCTACCCATTCTCAGCCCCCTGGGTTCTTCATCTGTAAAACAGAGATAAGAAATCGGTTTTGTGAAGTTTGCTGAGGATTAAATTACAAAACGGAGGTAAAGTGCATATGGTAATGTCTGGTGCATGTTGAGTCAGTGTATGTCCATTGTTGGTATCTGCTTGAGAAGAGGGAGACAATTACAAACTGGAAAGTGTAATAATGTGTGTAAGGGTTTCTCAAGATGCCTGAAACATGGGGGATGCTTGAATTTATAAGGTAAAGGGTTTCTACACAGTGGACAACTAAAAGATGACTTCCTCATCCTCTGAACGTAACAGTTCTAAAGCCTTTTGTCTTTCTGGTAGAGGAGATTGGTATCTGATGATTCCATGTTCTAAACTTTTGGGAACTAAAACTCTGTTGAAAAGGATAAGAGTCATGAGAATTTGTGAATTAAGTAACTGAACCTGGGCTCTAACATCTGACTCCAGATGACCTACTTTATCTGAGTGGGTGGTTGTGGCAAACAATGGACCCCTTACCTCTTATTACTTGACTATGAAGTTAAGAGTGTTCTTCAATTTGTTACTGAGATTTTTTTCAGGTTATGGATGTGTGAAATAGGAGAGAACTTGATATGACTGAGCTAGTTTTATCATCCCATAAGTTCCTCACTAAAGTGTCTAGAAAGAATAGTCAGTTGGTATAACAGTTGTGAATCTGTGACTTCAACAAAGCTGTGGTAGATAAAAATATATGAGCTCTATAACAATGGTGGGTACAAGGTTAATTCAGCACACAAATGCCCTACTTTGGTCAGTTCAATAGCATTTATGGAGTACCTATCTTGTGCTGAGCACCAAGTTTGGGCGGTTAATAAACAGGTAACTGACACATGATTCTTACTCAAAGGTGAGCCTACAGTCTAAAGGGGAAGATAAGCCATAAATCCATGACTCAGGATAACAAGGGCTCCAGTAGGGTTTGTAAATGTAAAGGAGGCAACACAATATTGAGATTCTGCCTGCCTAAGTGTTTAACAGATGTTGTTTACCTGCTCAAACCTACGCCTTCCTCTGACCTCACCCACAACTAGAATCTGTCTTGCAGGCAGAGCCCTGACTATGCTTGCACATTCACCCTCCATACCATCATACTCTCAGGGAAGGAGCCCCTTATCAGCTGCAGAGGGTTACTCTTGGCTGAGATTTACACCAGCAATGGTAATTCTGGTCTTTTCTTATTGGTTTAGACATTGTGATGGCTAATTCGATGTGTCCATTTGGCTAGGTGTGGTACCCAGATATTTGACCAAACATGCCTGGATGTTGTTGGGAAGATGCTTTTTAAGACCAGATTAACATTTGCATCAGTAGACTTTGAGTAAAGCAAATTATCTGTATAATATGTGTGGGCCTCATCCAATGAGTTGAAGGCCTTAAGAGAAAAAGACCAAGGTCCCTGAAGAAAAAGGGAAATCTACCTCCAGAAGCCTTAGGCCAGGAGCAGCAATATCAACATTTCCCTAGGCCTCCTGCCTATTGGCTTGCCCTGTACGCATCATCCTTGCCAGCCATCATGTGAGTCAATTCCTTAAAGTAAATAAATCTCTCACTGTCACCCCATTCTGTTGATTCTCTTTCTCAGGAGAACCCAGAGTAATACACTAATATAGACATGCACATGTGATACACAGTTCTATTCACGCCATGTAAGGAGAAGCCTTCTGAATAAACTTGGGTACAAAAGACACACTAAGATGGCAAAATGAAGAGTTGAGAAAATTCCATATCTTCTATGGCTCACTTAAGGGTTGAATTCACCATGGAACTGCCTCACCACTTATTGTGTTAAGTGATGTAACAAACTTCTTACTGCTCAAGCCACTTTGAGTCAGACTTTCTGTTACTTACAGCCTAAAGCAGTCTTCTAGGGCCAGGCATCTCACTACAAGGCTAAAGGAAGAAAAGAAGTTAGAAGTGGGTCCTAACAAGGTTCAGGAATACTCAAATTGGAGAAGGGTGGGAATGTGAGGAATATTTGACAGTACAGGCAAAGAGGGATTGTATTAGTTCATTTTCATACTGCTTTAAAGAACTGCCTGAGATGGGGTAACTTATAAAGGAAAGAGGTTTAATTGACTCACAGTTAAGCATGACTGGGATGCCTCAGGAAACTTACAATTATGGCAGAAGGCAAAGGGGAAGCAGGATACCTTCTTTACAAGGCTGCAGGATGGAAAAGTGTTGAGCAAAGGCGGAAGAGCACCTTACAAAACCATCAGACCTTGTGAGAACTCACTATCATGAGAGCATGGGGGAAACCACCCCAAGATCCAATTACCTTCACCTGGTCTCTCCTTTGAAATGTGGGGATTATGGGAATTATAATTCAAAATGAGATTTGGGTGGGGACACAAAGCCTAACTATACCATACCACTTTGGGTCCCTCCCAATCCTCATGTCTCTGACATTTCAAAACCAATCTTGCCTTCCCAACTGTCCTGCAAAGTCTTAACTCATTTCAGCATTAACTCAAAAGTCCATAGTCCAAAGTCTCACCTGAGACAAAGCCAGCCCCTTCTGCCTTTGAGCCTGTAAAATCAGAAGCAAGTTAGTTACTTCCTGGATACAATTGGCATTGTATGGTACAGGCATTGGGTAAATATAGCGATTCCAAATGGGAGAAATTGGCCAAAATAAATGGGCTATACAGACCTCATGCAAGTCCAAAATCCAGTAGGGCAGTCAAATCTTAAAGGTCCATAATGATCTCCTTTGACTCTGTGTATCACATCCAAGTCATGCTGATGCAAGAGGTGGGTAGCTCTGCCCCTGTGGCTTTGCAAGGTACAGTCTGCCTTCCAGCTGCTTTCACAGGCTGGTATTGAGGGTCCACAGCTTTTCCAGGTGCATGGTGCAAGCTGTTGGTGGATCTACCATTCTGGGGTCAGGAGGATCTTGGTCCTCTTCTCACAGCTCCACTAGGCAGTGCCCCAGTGGGGACTCTGTGTTGGAGTTTGCACCCTGCATTTCCCTTCCACACTGCCCTAGCAGAGGTTCTCCATGAGGGCTCCCCACTGCAGCAAACTTCTGCCCAGACATTCAAGTATTTTCCTACATCGTCCAAAATCTGGGCAGAGGTTCCCAAACTTCAATTCTTGGCTTCTGTGCACCCACAGGCCCAACACAACATGTAAGCCACCTAAGCCACCAAGGCCTGGGGCTTGCACCCTTTGAAGCAACAGCATGAGCTATATGTTGGCCCCTTTTGGTCACAGCTGGAATGCAGGGCACCAAGTCCAGAGACTGCACAAAGCAGCAAGGCCTTGGGCCCAGCCGAGGAAACTTTTTTTTATCCTAGACCTCTGGGCATGTGATGGGAGGGCTGCTGTAAAACCTTTGACATGCCCTGGAGACATTTTCCCCATTGTCTTGGCTATTAAAATTTGGCTCCTTATGCAAATTTCTGCAGCCAGCTTGAATTTCTCCTCAGAAAATAGGTTTTTCTTTTCTATCACATCATCAGGCTGCAAACTTTCCAAACTTTTATACTCTGCTTCCCTTTTAAACATAAGTTCCAATTCAAAACCATCTCTTTGTGAATGCATAAAATTGATTGCTTTTAAGAGTAGCCAAGTCACATCTTGAATGGTTTGCTGCTTAGAAATTTCTTCTGCCAGATACCCTTAATCATCTCTCTTAAGTTCAAACTTCCAAAGATCTCTGGGGTGGAGCAAAATGCCACCAGTCTCTTTGCGAAAGCATAGCAAGAGTCACCTTTATACCGGTTTCCAACAAGTTTTTTTTTTATCTTCTGTGTTCATCTGTTCTCATGCTGCTAATAAGGACATACCCAAGACTGGGTAATTTATACAGGAAAGAGGTTTAATTGACTCACAGTTCCACGTGGCTGGGGAGGTCTCACAATCATGCTGGAAGGTGAAGGAGAAGCAAAGTCTTGTTTTACATGGCAGCAGGCAAAAGAGCTTGTACAGGGGAACTCCCATTTATAAAACCATCAGATCTCATGAGATTCATTCACTACCACAAGAACAGCGTGGGGGAACCACATCCATGATTCAATTATCTCCACTGGCCCTGCCCTTGGCATGTGGAGATTATTACATTTCAAGGTGAGATTTGGGTGGGGACCCAGTCAAACTATATCACCATCTGAGATCTGAGCCAAATCATATCACCATCACTGAAATCTGAGCCTAACTGTATCACCACCTTAGCCTGCTGTATTTTATTGTCCATATCACTATCAGCATTTTGATCAAAGCCATTCAACAAGCCTCTAGGAAGTTCCCACATCTTCCTGTCTTCTTCAAAGCCCTCCAAACCATTCCAACCTCTGCCTGTTACCCAGTTCCAAAGTCAATTCCACATTTTTGGGTATCTTTATAGCAGCACCCCACTCTCTGTGATACCAATTTACTGTATTAGTCTGTTTTCATACTGCTATAAAGAACTGCCTGAGACTGGTTAATTTATAAAGATTAGAGGTTTAATTGACTCACAGTTCAGCATGGCTGGGGAGGCCTCATGAAACTTACAATCATGTTGGAAGAGGAAGCAAGGCACCTTCTTCACAAGGCGGCAGGAAGGAGAAGAGCTGAGCAAAGGAACCACCACATATGGTGAAACCTCATTCAGTGTCAAGAGAACAGCATGGGAGTAACTGCCCACACAATTCAATTATGTCCCACCAGGTCCCTCCTACAACATATGGGGATTATGGGAACTACAATTCAAGATGAGATTTGGGTGGGGGCACAGCCAAACCATATCAATGGGCAAAGGCCTGAAAGCTTGGAAGAGAATGTTCACTAGTGCAGGAAGAGCTCTGGTAATTAAGAGCAGCAGGGGCCTAATTATGGAGGGCCATACCAAATGGGAGTTTGGATTTTACCTGAAAGGAACTAGAAGTTTGGATTTTACCCTAAAGAATCAAAGGAGAGGTTGAACTCTTACAGAATTCAAAGTCAGAGAAGAGGGCCATATGAGCTAAGATAGGAGCAGGGGAGGGGTCTGGGGAGGGTGCAGCTTCTAGGGTTAGGGACCTTGTCTCTTTCCACACCCTATCCCTCCAGGATATACCTCAGGGCTTCCATGCACCAGGGACTCAATGTTTGCCAAACAAACTTGGGTCAGAACAGACAGCAATCTTTGTTCCTTAAAGAAAAAGACAAAGGCTTGACTCTGGAGACAGTCAAGGGCTGTTCCTCAACCCTTAAATTGAGTTATAAAATAATAATAACAAATACATCAGTACAATCTGCAGTACATGCTATAAAGGGAAAATACTCAAGGTTTTGAAAAGCCTAGTAGAAATAGTCTGGAAATCAAGGAGAGCCTCCTTGTGTAATCTAGGAGAAGCTTAGCTAAGGAAGGACATTGCTAGTGCAGAGTGGTCTTAGACCAGCTGTTTAGGGCAGAAGCATGAGCCTCAAGCATGGGCATGACATGTATGAGAAATGGAACAAAGCTCACTGTGGCCAGAGTGCAAAGTGGTTGGAGATTGGGGTGGTCAGGAGCCAGCTCATAGAGGGTCTTGTGGGCCACATAAAGTATTTGAATGGAGATCCTGGAAATAAAGGACAATACATAGTTATAAGCAATTTATTCTTCCTCTGAGATCTGGGAAGCAGGGATTTCTGAGGAATTAGATCACAACTTATTCGGCAGCTTAAAATCGTAATACAGAATTCCTCTGAATGATTAACAGAGGAACTCATTGCTGCCATTTCTGATCAGCATTGGACCCAGCAGGCTACTTTGGCTCAAGACAGCATCATCTGTTGCATTCTATAAATTGGGTACAAATGATTTACCCAGGTCAATAACCCTCCCAACATGCTATTTCCCATCTCTTTCTTTTTGGGTAGTTTTAAAATGTAAAGATTATTGGACAATGAAGGTAATTATACCCAACCATCTACAGGTTACCACTGATGTCTGTTTATCAAAATGTCCATTTTCTTTTTTATTTGTTTGTTTTGTTTAAAAAAGTCTCATGCTTAACAGAGGTAAGGAGTATAAGCTCTTCTTTCTCCACAATACTCCCAGGAAAGAAATCTGGCTGGATGGTGAGGGTTACTTGCTGATCCAGGATGGCCAGCCTGGGGCTGTGTATGCTCTTCATTCCTTAATTCATGGAGTAAGTGGTACCTGCACTGATTTTTTGGTTGCTACATAAGAATTAGCACTTATTCAGTAGCTTATAATTACATACATTTATTGTCTCAGTTTCCTTGGGTCAGAAATCTGGACATGGCTTAAATGGATCCTCTACTGAGTCCCATAATGCTGAAAAAGGTGTCATTCTGGCTGCATTCTCATCTGAAGTCAAGCTCATGGAGGTCCTTGGCAGAATTCAGTTCCATGCAGTTGTAGGGCTGAGACCCTTGTCTCCTACAGCCTGCCACTGCTGCATAAGCAGTTCACAACACAGTTGTTTGCATCTTCAAGGTTGGCAGAAAAGTGACTCATTTACTTTGAATCTCCGCATCCTGAGAAGGCCTGGACTCTCTTTTAAAGGTCAAGCCTACTCAGTACAACATGCCTTTTTATTAACTCAAAGTCAACTGATTAAGAACGTTATTCACATCTGCAAAATCCCTTCATCTTTGCCAGAAACGACAATCTAATCAAGGAAGTGAAATCCCATTATACTCACAAATCCCACTCATACTAGAGGGTGTGTACACTAGGAGGTAGGAATCTTGGAGGCTGTCTTATTCCATTTGTGTTGCCATAAACAAATACCTGAGGCTGGCTAATTCATAAATAATTTTGAGATAAAGAGATTCATTTGGTTCACAATTTTACAGGTTGGCGTACAAGAAGCATGGCACCAGCATCTGCATCTGATGAGGGCCTCAGGCTGTTTCTACTCATAGTGCAAGTGGAAGGGGGGCAGCATCTGCAAAGAGCACATGGTGAGAGAGGAAGCAAGAGATACAGAGAAACTGCCAGGTTCTTTTTAACAACAAGCTCTTACAGGAACCAATAGAGCAAGAACTTACTGATTACTGTAAAGATGGTACCAAGCCATTCATGAGGGATCTGCCTCTATGACCCAAACACCTCTCATTAGACCCCACCTGCAACATTGCAAATCAAATTTCAACATGAGGTTTGAAGGGTCAAATATTCAAACCGTAGCATTCCACCCTTGGCTCTCCATGCCTCACATCCTTCCCACATTGCAAAATACAATCATTCTACCCCAATAGTCCCCAAAGTCTTAACTTGTTCTAGCATCTACTCAGAAGTCCCAAATCCGAAATCTCATCTGAGACTCAAGGCAAGTTCCTTCCACCTATGAGCCTGTGAAATCAAAAGCAATGCCTCTACTTCCAATATGCAATGGTCGTACAGGCATTAGGTAAGCATTCCCATTCACAAAGACAAAAATTGGCCAAAAGAAAGGGGTAGCAGTCTTCATGAAAGTCTAAAACCCAGCAGGGCAGACATTAAATCTTAAAGCTCCAAAATAATCTTCTTTGACTCCATGTCCTGCATCCTGGGCACACTGATATGAGAAGTGGGCTCCCAAGCCTTTGGAAAGCCCTGCCCCCACAGTTGTATTGGGTGCAGCCCACATGGCTGCTCTTACAGTTTGGAATCTAGTACCTGCAACATTTCCATGCTAGTGTGGCTCATTGCCAGTGGCTATATAATTCTGGGGTCTGAAGGGTGGTGCCCCTTTTCCCACAGCTCCCCTGGGTACTGCCCTAGTAGAGGCTCTCTATAGGAGTTCCTCCCCTGCAGAAGGCTTCTACCTGGGCACCCAGGCTTTCCAATACATCCTCTGAAATCTAGAGGCTTGGCAGCTTCCACCACTCTTGCATTCTAGGAGCCTACAGACTTAGCACCAAGTGGATGCTGCTGAGGTTTATGGCTTGCACCTTCTGGAGCAGCAGCTGGAATAGTATGTGGGGCTATTTGTGTCTCACCTGGAGCTGAAGCAACCTGAATGTTGAGAAAGCATACCAAAGTGGCTTCGGGGTAACTTGGGCCTGTTCCCTGAAACCATTTTGTCTCCTAGGCCTGCAGGCCTATGATGGGAGGGGGCTACAAAGATTTCTGAAAAACCTTTATTCAATTTTCTTGATTCTTCACACCTGACTCCCTTTTAGCCATGCTAATCTCTTTAACAAGTGGTTACCCCTCAGCACCATTGGATTTTTCTCCTGAAAACACTCTTTCCTTTCCTGTTACATTGCTAGACTGTAAATTTTTCATGTTTTTATATTCTGCTTTCCTTTTAATTATAAATTCCACCTTTAGGTAATTCCTTTGCTGCCATATCTTCCTGTAAGCTGTTAAAAGTAGCCACATATTAGCCAGGGATGGTGGCAGGTGCCTGTAATCCTAGCTACTTGGGAGGCTGGGGCATAAGAATCACTTGAACCTGGGAGGTGAATGTTGCTGTGAGCCAAGGTTGTGCCACTGCACTCCAGCCTGAGCAACAAAAAAGAGTCCATCTCAAAAAAACAAAACAAAAAACAACAAAAAAAGCTATACCATTTCTTGAAAGCTTTGCTTTGCAGCATATAGTGAATTTCTCCCTCAGAGGGAGAAAGCCTCAGAAATTCACTATGTGACCACCCCTTCCAAGAGACCCACATTCAGTCTCCCTTTGATAAGCCAGTAAGCTTATCCTTCAATACATCCGCATTAAATGATAGTTAAAGTCATTGCATTAGTTTCCTATAGCTCCTTGTACTAGTCCTTTTTCACACTGCTATAATGATACTACTGCTATAATGATACAAGACTGGGCAATTTATAAACAAAGGTGGTTTAATGGACTCACAGTTCCACATACCTGGGGGAGCCTCAAGAAACTCACAATCATGGCAGAAGGTGAAAGGGAAGCAAAGACCCAAGGCAGGAGAGAGAAGAAGCCAGCAAGGGAGGAACCATCGAACACTTATAAAACCATCAGATCTCATGAGAACTCACTATCATGAGAACAACATGTGGGGAAACTGCCCCCATGATCCAATCACCTCCCTCTACGTCTCTCAACACCTGGGAATTACAATTTAAGATGAGATTTGGGTGGAGACACAAAGGCTAACCATATCGCTCTTGTAACAATTTACCCTAAAGTTAGTAGCTAGAAACAACAGATTTATTATCTTACATTTTAAAGTTGGACACACTAAAATCAAGGTGTCAGTAGGGCAGCCTGCCTTATGAAGGCTCTGAGGAGAAATCAATCCCTTGCCTTTTCCACCTTCTAGAAGCCACCTGCATTACTTAGTTCAGGGTCCCTTCCTTGCATGGCTCCAGCCCATGCTTCTGTTATCACACATCTTTCTCTAATTCTGACCCTTCTGCCTCCCACTTTTCAGAATGTGATTGCATTTGGCCCACCTGGATAATCTAGGATGCTCTCCCCATCACACGATCCTTGACATAATCATATCTGCAAAGTATATTTTGCCATATAAAGTAACACATTCACAGGTTTGGAGGACTAGAATATGGACATTTAGGGAAGACTGTTATTCTTTTTTTCATACTCACATTGTCTCCAAAGCTAATGGAAGCACAATAACCTATCACATGAACATTCGATTTTGTAGTTGTCAATGCTTCCTCACTCATGTTACTTCATTCAGCCCTTACAAAATTTGCACTCATACTCCCCTTTTTCCAGATGAGAAAACAAGTTAAGTAAAGTTATTGTCTAAATTTCCAATGCAGATCAACATGGAAGCAGGTTTGTAAATAAGCACATTTCGAATCCAGTGCTCTTTCCACTACAAATATGTATAAATATGAGTAACAAATGATACCTCTTCTTGGATAGACAATAGTACTGTTCTGCTTATATTCTAGAAAAAAATGAACTAGAGGCAAAAATAAAATAAAAGGCTATATATCAGATTAATCCACTGAAAACTCAACACAAATCTATCTTCTCTCTAGACATGATTTAGCATTTGGATATCATTTATTACATTTTAGAAAGCCTTTCCAGGTGTCATCTTTCAAAATAAATTTTTTATTTTGGAATGACTTTAGATTTACAGAAAAGTTATACAGGGAGCTTCCATATACTCTTTATCCAAGGTCCCTAATTTAATGTCTTACATTAGCATATACATTTGTCAAAACTAAGAAACCAACCTGGATACATTACTGTTAAACTAAACTACAGATTTTTTAAAATATCCAAGTTTTTCCACTAAGGTCCTGTTGCTGTTGCATAATCCAATTTAGGATACCACATTACATTTAGCCTTCATGTCTCTTTAGTCTCCTCTGGGCTGTGAACGTTTCTTAATCTTTTGATTTTTTATGGCTGGCAGTTTTGAGAAATACTGGTGAGCTACTTTGTATAAAATTCCTGAATTTCCGTGTGTTTGATGCTTTGATTAATCTGGGATTGTGAGTTTTGGGGAAAAGTTTCCTGGAGATAGAGTTCCATTTGCATTACATCCTATCAGAGGGTACGTGATATCAACATGTGTTTGTCTCATTTGTGACAACTTATTAAAAAAAAAAAAAAAAAGACACGTATTTCTATCACCAATCAGTAAATGTGGAAGATTCAACAAGGCTAGAGATTGATCTTTAGTTGTAGAACAAATGAATGATGGAGTTGGACCTAGAACCAGATCACCTGTATTAACAGGTAGTACTTCTCAAATTGGACTGTACTCCAAAGCCCCTCCTGATGTTTTACTTTAGGACATCAATTGTTTTGCTACAAAAGTGTATATAAACCTTTGTGTTTGAGAGTAGAATTTTGTTTCAAGTTATCTTAAGAATAAAACTTGCATTTTAACAAGCCCTGTGGCATACTGAATAACTCTTTCCATTGAAGGTAGTCATATTTCAGCCATTGAATTTTCTTGGGCAGGAAGTGTGTGGGTGAGCACACCAGTATTTTGTCCCCCAGACTTCGTTTTTGTTATCAACTGTCTTCCTCCTTTGGATAATAGATGCAGCAACGGGTTTTGGAAAATGCTCAGTGGATTGTGTCTTCCACTGACCGAACATGAGATCTTAGGCGAGTCACTTAGTATATCAGGACCTTGTTTTCCTCATATAGAATCGGGGTATTGAGCTGTGTGGTTTTCAAATAACCATTCCAGCTCTGATACTTTTTGTGAGCTTGCTAAGATTGATTTGGAAGTTATAGTTAGCAGCCTTAAGGAATAGAATATTGATTTCATTCACAGGATAATTTTATTATGTTCTCAATATCAGTGTTTGTAAGTGGAGGCAGTGATGCACATCTCTCTCTAGATTTCTGATTTTTCATCTTCAGGAGGAAGCAAGCAGAATTTAATGGATATATTCTCTCAGTATGAGAGGGTGATGTTACACTGACTCACCCTCAATTAGAAATACTTTGTTTTTTCCCCAGAAATTGGGATGCATAGTGTGTAAAATTTACTCAGAGCCTGATGTGCCAGACACTCTACCAGACACTAGGGATACAAATAAGAATAAATGACAACTCCTGATCTTAGGAGCTCACAGTTGAGTTTAGAGACAGACATGCAAATTAAGAGTTACAGTTTAGCCTAATAAAGCATGTGAGACATGAGTGGTGGGATCCACACATGTGGATTGGCTGCAGAAAACAGAAAACAACTAACCCCACCTGTGGGGTCAGAAAAGGCTTTGCAGATGAAGGCTTCTCTTGACATAGGACTTAAAAGATGAATAGTCATCTGCCAGGTATGCAAGATAGAAAAGATCATTGCTGGTGGCTTAAACATAGTGAAATCTGAACTACTACGAAATAACAGATTGAAAACTTTATGTAAGCAGTAAGCAGTCCTATTTATCATTTCATCTGTGAAAGTCCCTATTATTACCACACATCAGAGCTGCATGGTGGAAAGCCCACTGGACCCAGAAGGTCATGCTTTGGATCCCACTCCATTGTGTTCCAACCATTTGATAAACAGTAATGTTTGAAAATCACCTAATGTCTCAGAGCCTCAGTTTACCCATTTGTAAAATACAGTAAGACCTGTGTCTCAAACATTTTTGTAAAAATAAAATTTTATATTAGAGCTAGTCCTGCATCATAGACTATGAAAGTATACAAAGACATTACTATTTTTATTATTATAATTTTGCTTTAGGCTATTTAAAGTTGCATAAAAGCAACCTGATCAGTTGTGCCACTACTGAGTTCCTAACACATCCTTCTGATCCAGGGAGGCACGTGTAAGGCTTTTCAGTATGTGCCAATGACAGTGTATTGTACTTACAGACACCACCTCGTGTAAGTATATATAAACCTGCATATATATTTCAGCACTGAGAGGGTTTGGGTCATGTTGCAACCATCCAATATGAAGTACTCCTGTTGGGTAGGCTTTTGTACCAATCCTTCTCAGAGGTTCATGGCTTTCCTGGTCACACCAGGAAATTTCTGGCCAATCAACACAAGTGGTTCCAGCTAATCAACCCCTTGAGAAGCACTTTGGAAATTCAGGACCTACACAGTCAGAAGTGCACAAAGGAAGGAACATAGGGAGTCTTCCATGCTGGGTGCAGGCAGTAACAGCATGCACTGTCTGGAGAGACATTTAATAATAATAATGAAACCCACCGAAAGTTTGACCTGCTTTTTATTATCCCCAGGTGCTGGAAATTGTAAAAATGCCAGTGATAAAACACTGTACTTCGAAAAACCTTTTGTTGGTCTAAGTTTTAAACAATTGCTGTAGTTACTGATTTTTTTTTTTTTTTTTTTTTTTTTGAGACGGGGTCTTGCTCTGTCACCCAGGCTGGAGCACAGTGGCACGATCTCGGCTCACCGCAAGCTCTGCCTTCTGGGTTCACGCCATTCTCTTGCCTCAGCTTCCCAAGTAGCTGGGACTACAGGCGCCCACCACTATGCCCGGCTAATTTTTTGTATTTTTTAGTAGAGACGGAGTTTCACCGAGTTAACCAGGATGGTCTCGATCTCCTAACCTCGTGATCTGCCCGCCTCGGCCTCCCAAAGTGCTGGGATTACAGGCATGAGCCACCGTGCCCGGCCAGTTACTGTTGAATTTTAACAATACAATTTACCCTTGAGCAATGTGGGGATTAGGGATGCTGACTCCCATGCTGCCAAAAATCCATGTATAACTTTGATTCCCCCAAAACTCAACTACTAAGAGCCTATGGTTGACCAGAAGCCTTACTGATAACAAATAGTTCATCAACACATATTTTATACATTATATGTATTATATACTATAGTCTTACAATAAAGAAAGCTAGAGAAAATAAAATGTTATTAAGAAAGTCATAAGGAAAAGAAAATACATTTACTATTCGTTATGTGGAAGTGGATCATCATAAAGATCTTCATCCTTGTCTTCATGTTGAGTAGGCTGAGGGGGAGGGAAAAGAGGAAGGGTTGGTTATGCTGTTTCAGTGGTGGCAGAGGTGGAGGAGGTAGATAGATGGGGAAGCAGGAGAGGCAGGCACCCTCGGTGTAACTTATTGAAAATAATCTGTGTATTATTGTAATCTATGTATTTCACACCCCGTGTTGTTCAAGGGTCAATTGAACGTTTTTGTTACCGTTTCTTTACTAAGTGCTGTATTTTACATAGAATTTGATTGGGGAAACTCATTATTCAGTTAGCCTCCAACACAGAGGCATTCAGCTACATGACTTTTGTTCCAAGAGAACATTCCAAAGGGTTCCAGATTGGTGGAGCCACTGTAGGACAAGTCGTGTCTCCAATCTCTGTTGTACTACATACTCCTGAATTTCAGCAGTTCATATAAAATGAACAATAGCCCTGTGATTGTAAACACAAAGAACAGAACTGGAATTACATCAACTATGTCATTTTGTGTGACTATTTGGAGCTTTTATTTCTACTTAAAATCAGGTACAGCTTTATTGAAGAGCAGCTTGGTTATCTGTTGATACTTTGTAAGGGTAAGTAGTACTCATTGTGTTGTTGTATGATAATGGGATTGTTTACAGAATACACAGCAGGATACTTTCACCTCAGGTTATTCCTTTTTGTCAGGTAGAAGAAAATCAAAGACAGCAAGACTATAACCCCCAACCAAGAATTCTACTTCTTATAACTGCAAAAGCATGACAGTGATATGCCTGTGGATACTTACAAAATGTAGTTTCTATAACAGTCTTAAAAAAGACAAACTATATAGCAAAAGCTTTTATGCAGCAAGTATCCAACATGGGATGCTCTTACTTTGAAAATTTCACAACACAAGCAAGCCAGCTCCTCTTTCCCAGCCCAGTCTCAGTTGAAGGACCCATTTTGATGATCATGGCTGAGGTTAGGGGGCTTCTTTCTCCCCACCAACCCACTTCATGACTTCTTATGAATAGACTCCATGGTGACTGATGATTTTTGCATTCCAACTCCAAATTACCCTGCAAGCTGCCTTCTTCCCTCACTGAACGGAATTGGGTCGTCAGTTCCTGCCAAGTGCCCTTGCCTCCTTTCCAATCACCAACCACCAATCACTCTCATTTTGGACACCTCCTATTCCTTTCTGGAGGAGTGCACATTTCTAGGTTTGAGGGCTCCTTTGCAGCCGGCTGTGCCTGCTCTTCCTCATGTCACCTCCTAAAAGGTAGATTTCCAGAGCCTCTTCATCTGCCATCTCCTCTTCTCACAGCTTCCATCAGTGGTCACCTGCTTTATGTGAACTACTACAAAATCTCCCACCCTAGTTCCAGTCACTTCCCAGTTACCTCCTCATATTCCAAGAATTTGGTCAGCTTTACCTCCCCATGTGAGCACCTGAACTTCACAGGGTGTAGCTAATATCAATTATAAATGCTATTATGCTTTATTTGAGGCTATCTGCCTTATTCTTGGAGATATGATGGCTTCCCCCTGAAGGATCTTTCTGACACTATATCAGTTGCCCAGAATTATGTCTCATTTTAAAGAGTTTTATATTCAGACCATGCCATTCTTGCATTTATTTTTACTAGGAAAATATTACCTTTTTATGGGTAATCAGGAGATAACAACCTTTCATCTCATCAGTCTGAAACTGTATCAGCAATATATTATTATAAAACTTTTTTTTTTTTTTTTTCACACTATGAAAATGCTTTAATGGTGGTGTCTGTACAGCATGGGATGAGGACGGGGAATACAGCAAGTGCACACACAGCGGGACAGGCCACAGGACAGGCTGGGAGGGAATAAAGAGTTCGCACTGCCTCTCTGCTTTCCCCGGTGACTGAAGGCTCTAGGCCACCTCCTCCTCAGCCTCCTCCTCGAACTCGCCCTCCTCCTGGGCCGTGGCGTCCTGGTACTGCTGGTACTCAGACACCAGGTCGTTCATGTTGCTCTCAGCCTCGGTGAACTCCATCTCGTCCATGCCCTCGCCCGTGTACCAGTGCAGGAAGGCCTTGCGCCGGAACATGGCCGTGAACTGCTCGGAGATGCGCTTGAACAGCTCCTGGATGGCCGTGCTGTTGCCGATGAAGGTGGCGGACATTTTTAGCCCCCGGGGCGGGATGTCACAGACAGCTGTTTTCACATTGTTGGGGATCCACTCAACAAAATAGCTGCTGTTTTTGTCTTGGACATTAAGCATTTGCTCATCCACCTCCTTCATGGACATGCGGCCCCTGAACACGGCAGCAACCGTCAGGTAGCGGCCATGGCGGGGGTCACAAGCAGCCATCATGTTCTTGGCATCAAACATCTGCTGGGTGAGCTCGGGCACGGTCAGGGCCCGGTACTGCTGGCTGCCCCGGCTGGTCAGCGGGGCAAAGCCGGGCATGAAGAAGTGCAGGCGGGGGAATGGGACCATGTTCACAGCCAGCTTCCGCAGGTCAGCATTGAGCTGGCCCGGGAAGCGCAGGCAGGTGGTG
This sequence comes from Macaca fascicularis, assembly GCF_037993035.2. NCBI lineage: Eukaryota > Metazoa > Chordata > Mammalia > Primates > Cercopithecidae > Macaca > Macaca fascicularis. The sequence goes on from NC_088390.1 coordinate 54,639,758, forward strand.
ACCCCACTCATGGTAGCAGACACCAGGTGGTTCAGGTCACCATAGGTGGGCGTGGTCAACTTTAGGGTTCTGAAGCAAATGTCGTAGAGAGCTTCGTTATCAATGCAGTAGGTCTCGTCTGTGTTTTCTACGAGCTGGTGGACTGAGAGGGTGGCGTTGTAGGGCTCCACCACTGTGTCTGACACCTTGGGCGAAGGCACCACACTGAACGTGTTCATGATCCTGTCTGGGTACTCCTCCCGGATCTTGCTGATGAGGAGGGTACCCATCCCAGACCCCGTCCCCCCACCCAGGGAGTGGGTCAGCTGGAATCTCTGCAGGCAGTCACAGCTCTCAGCCTCCTTCCTCACAACATCCAGCACCGAGTCCACCAGCTCCGCGCCTTCTGTGTAGTGCCCCTTGGCCCAGTTGTTCCCAGCACCACTCTGACCGAAGACGAAGTTGTCCGGCCGGAAGATCTGCCCCAAGGGCCCCGAGCGCACGGAGTCCATGGTGCTGGGCTCCAGATCCACGAGCACGGCGCGGGGCACGTACTTGCCGCCGGTGGCCTCGTTGTAGCACACGTTGATGCGCTCCAGCTGCAGGTCGCTGTCCCCGTGGTAGGTGCCCGTGGGGTCGATGCCGTGCTCATCGCTGATCACCTCCCAGAACTTGGCGCCGATTTGGTTGCCGCACTGCCGGGCCTGCAGGTGCACGATTTCCCTCATGATGGCGGCGGCGGCGGCTGGGACGCGGGCGGAAGTTGAGAAACAGAAGCTAAGCAGCGGGCGCGCAAAGTGCTCTATAAAACTTTTTATAATATATCACACAATAATATATCAGTTTCACAATGCATTTACACTCTTGATTTTTAATCATGCATTTGGTGTTATGACAACTACTTTTTCTTGAAGACATTATTGGAGCCTCCAACATGTTGTTCTAATGATAGCTTTCTAACCTTGTTTCTCAGATATCACACTAAATTTGTTTTACTGCCTAGATTATTTCTATTCTTTTTCATATATTGTGATATACATTTAAATTCACTTTATAGTTTTGGAAACTCCATATTTCAGTTTTGCTTTGCTTTGATTTTCACAGGAAGGGTATATGAGTGATGAATTTTCTGGGTCCTCAGGTGTCCAATAAAAGGTTTTTCTTCACCCTCACACTTTATTGACAGTTCATCTGGTAATAAAATTCTAGTGTCAAAATTACCTTCCTTCCTTAAGATATTCCTAGGTGTTACTCTATTGCCAGCTTGAAGAGTCCCAGATAAGCCTGATGCTTTTGTAGATAAATGTTCCCTACCAGACCAGGCCTTACTGGCTTTTATGATATCATCTTTATTCTTGAAGTTCAAAAATGTCACTGCGATATATCTAAGTGTATATGTTTGTTAATTATTTGTGCAAGGCAGAGATTTTTTTTCCTGTTTTGTTTCCTGATCTATAAATGCTAAGAACAATGCCTGGCAAAAAGTAAGAGCTCACTAAATCTTACCGACTAAATGAATATTCAAGTCACTTCTTAGAAAAATTTTCTTCTATTATTTCTTTGATTATCTTCTCCCATCTGTTACCCCTACTCTCTCATTCTGGGTAGGTTTTGTGACACATGGGTTTTTATGCCTTTTTTTTCTTTCCATTTATAATTTCCATATCATTTCTTTGCACTCAATTTCTATCTGCCTTTTAATATTAATTTTTAGATTTCCTTTCTTTATCTTCCATATTTCTTCTTTGGCTTTCAACAATGTCCATTCTTTTGTACAGGACTTCTATTACCATCTTAAATTTTGACAATTATATCTTAATTTCCAAAAACTTTTTATTTTTCTATTTGTTTATGAGTATTTTCTTATTTTATAGACATATTAGTTTGCTAAATTCTTGCAAGTATATTGATTGAACTTTTTAAAAGTTTTCTTTCATTTTTTATGTTACCTCTCTTTGTTAATCTTGGTTCTTCTCTCTCATGCTGTTGATTTCCGTCAGATGTCTGGTTATGTTTATCTGTTTGTTCCTGCTTTAAACAAAGAGCTCAGTTGGTATTGGAAGCTGGTATGATTTCCTCTGCAGTTATACCTGTGCCTATGATAGACCCCTACTTTTAATGAGAAAAAAGGAGACAATGCTGGTTGCACTATCTTCCTTCAAGATACAGGAGCAGAGGATAAAGAGACAAGTTGGTGAAATCTATTTCTAAAGTAAGGAAAACATTAGGAAGTGATATGTATGGTTGCATTTTAGTCCTCTAAAGAATTGTCCTTATTTTTTCATTTCTGTGTCAGCTGTATGATTCTGAAGTTACCTTGGTTTGGTCTGCTTCTCTCTGGCCCCAGGCACAGAGTAGGAAGCCACCACACACACACATCACTCATACTCACTCTCTCTCTCTGTCTCTCACACACACACATACTCACACACGCTGTATTGCTTTACTGGAAGGCCCTTTACATGGTTTCAATATGGGAGCAAATGCCATATCCAGTCTTAGCATTAATATGCAAACGAGGAGAAAGAAAAGCAGCCAAGGCTTTCATAGGTTGTACTCTAGTTATTGCCCTATGTAAGCTGCTTCTGCTCCCAGTACTTTTGTCAGCAGGTTTAACCTTTATCTAAGGAGCCAGTGAGAAGTTAGGAAGAAAAGCGATTATACTGCAAGGAGTTTATTCTCAGTCCTAGTTATTTATTTATTTATTATTTTATTAAATCTGATCCTATCCACTTGATATCTTCTGAAAACTCCTCAAAATTCCTGGTCCTACAAGTACCACTTGTTCATGTTTATTGAAGTTGTTATGTATTCATTTCTTTTCTAATATCTTTTCTGTAATTACATGTGGGGAGCATGCATGGAGGAGAGAGTAAATATGTGTGCCTTGAATGATAATGAGCCAAAACTTAGTGAGTCCTCTTTTCATACCAAACTGGTTTATCCTTCTTAACTCCATTGTTTCAATGCCTTGCCAGATCTGAGAAGCAAGTCAATGGCTACTAGTCAGGGTTGGTGAATGCCTGTCTTTAAAAAAAAAAAAAAAAAGAAAAAGCCTTTAAGTTCAGGGGTACAAATGCAGGTTTGTTTGTTACACAGGTAAACTTGTGTCATGGGGGGTTGTTGTTCAGATTATTTCATCATCCATGTATTAAGCCTAGTACCCATTAGTTATTTTTTCTGATCCTCTCCCTTCTCCCACCCTCCACTCTCTGAAAGGCCCTGGTATGTATCGTTACCCTCTATGTGTCCCTGTGTTTTCATCATTTAGCTCCCACTTATAAGTGAGAATATGAAGTATGTGATTTTCTGATCCTGTGTTAGTTTGCTAAGGATAATGGCCAGTAGCTCCCTTTATGTCCTTGCAAAGTACATGATCTTGTTCTTTTTTATGGCTGCATAATATTCCATGGTGTATATGTGCCACATTTTCTTCATCCAGTCTATCACTGATGGGCATTTAGGTTGATTCCATGTCTTTGCTATCATGAATAGTTCTACAGTGAACATATGTATGCATGTGTCTTTATAGTAGAATGATTTATATCCTTTTGGATATATGCTCAGTAATGGGGCTACTGAGTTGAATGGTATTTCTCTCTTTAGATCTTTGTGGAATTGCCACACTGTCTTCCATAATGGTAGAACTAATTTACACTCCCACCAACAGTGTATAGGCGCTCCACAACCTCATCAGCATCTGTTATATTTTGACTTTTTCATAATAGCCATTTTGATTCATGTGAGATGGTATCACTGTGGTTTTGATTTGCATTTCTTTAATGATCAATGATGTTGAGCTATTTTTTATAGGCTTGTTGGCCATAGGTATGTCTTCTGTCGAAAATGTGTGTTCATGTCCTTTGCCCACTTCTTGATGGAGTTGTTTTTTTCTTTTGAATTTGTTTAAGTTATCTATAGATGCTGGATATTAGACCTTTGTCAGATGTATAGTTTGCAAAATTTTTCTCCCATTCTGTAGGTTGTCTGGTTACTCTGTTGATAGTTTATTTTGCTGTGCAGAAGTTCTTTAATTAGAACCCATTTGTCAATTTTTGCTTTTGATACAATTGCTTTTGGTGTCTTCATCATGAAATCTTTGCCCATGTCTGTCCTGAATGGTATTGCCTAGGTTGTCTTCCAGGGTTTGTGTGCCTTGTTTCTTTCCTTCTTTTCTTCTCTCTCTTCATCCTTCCCTCATTTCTTCCTTTCCTTTCCCTCTCTGCCTCCCTCCCTCCCTTCCTTCCTTCCCTTTTGTTTTCTTTTCTTTCTTGTCAAAACATACATTTCAACCCAGGTACTAAACAGGGTTTGGGTGTATAGCAGTGAACAAAACAAATATGGTCTTGTCCTCTCAGCTTATAATTTAGGAGATGAGGCAAATATCAACCAAACAAGCCTATAATAAATACATATTTTCAAAGTATGCACATTCTATGAAGGAAATAAGAGTTGGGGGGCCTTGCTGGGAAGATGCCATTTGAAGGGAGCCCTGAAGGTTAAGTAGAATTTGTTCGGTGAACCAGCAAGGTTAGTAAGTTGCAACAAGGTGGAGCACAAACCTCAGAAGTCCTTGAAGTGATAGAGAGCTTGGCATGTTGGTAGATGATAGAGAAAGCCAAGGAAGGAAATGAAGGACATGAAAAGATAATGAGAAGCTAGGAAGAAGAGGCCTTGTAGGCCATGTGAGAATATTGAAGCTTAAGTCTTTATTCAGTAGTGAGCGATTGAAGAGTGTTAACCAGTGTAGTGGCATGCATGATATACATTATTGACCAATCTGTTTAGCCGTTGTGAGGAGAATCGACTAGAAGAGGGCAAGCGTGGAGCTGGAGAAACTGATTAGATGTCAATTACAGAAGTGCTGTGGAAATGTTTTGGAGATAATGTCTCCAGAACATACTGATGTATTGAATGCCGGGGGGCGGGGGGGAAGCAATGAAGGATGAATCTTAAGTTTGGATTTTCAACACCTCCATGAATGATGGTGCTGTTGTCTGAATTCAGGTTTGGGGTGGGGAGAGTCAAATAGTCACGTGTCACTTACCACTGGGGATATGTTCTGAGAAATATGCTAGACTATTTCATTGTCATGTGAACACACCATAGAGTGTACTTACACAAACCTATGCAACATTGCCTACTGTACACCTAGGCTATGTGGTATAGCCTGTTGCTCCTAAGTTACAAACCTACACATTAAATCGCTGTCCTGAATACTGTACACAATTGTGGCATAATGGTGAGTGTTTGTGTATCTAAACATGTAAACATAGAAAAGGTCCAGTAAAAAATATGGTATTCCAGTATAATCTTATAGGATTATGGTTGTATATGCAGTCCACCATCGACTGAAACGTCCATATGTAGTACATAACTGTATTCTGTTTTAGTCATGTTAATTTTGATGCACTTGTGAAACTTTCAAAAGAAGGCATCTTGTTGGCAAGAGAAGTCTGAGGGGACATACACATTTGTCTCCTGCCAACATACAAAAGATATTTATATCCACTGAGTGAATGAAATTGACTAAAGAGAAAATATAGCTTTCAAACAAAAGATTAAGAATGAAGAAAATACAACACTTTAGGAGATGGGCAGAGATGCCAAAAGTTTCACCCACTATGGCAACTCACATTAATATAGGACTGTGTGAACATAGCGAGGTTTTGTTTGTTTTAACAAACACTTGTAAAACACTTACTTTGTGCCAGGCATGATTCCAAGCACTTTGCAAATTTTAACTTATTTCTCATAACTTTCACATAAAGGAATTATTATGATTGTTGGCCGGATTTTACGAGAGGAGGCATGTGCAGGTTTAGTAACTTACTCAAGGTCACATAGCTAGTAAGTAGCAGAATCAGGACTCAAACCCAGGCAGTCCAGCTGCAGAATTCACATTGAGTACTCTGCCACGATACTATTCTGAGCATCCCGTGGTCACACCTGGATTCAGTGAGATTCTCGCAATCATAGGTGAATATGTGAGATGGGAATGAAAGTACATCTGCTCCTGTTAGCCTTCTGGATCTTGATTCTTCCTAACTCCCGCCACTTAAAGTCAATATTGCTCAAACTCATAGCTTTTAACTACAAAATAATTCGTATATATGTCATTTTATTGTATGCCTTCTGCTACCATTGTGGTTTCAGGCTTTCAGAATATTGTGATAAACTCCTACCTTGTTTTTATTTTCTCCAATCATTTTTTAGGCATTACAACAAAATTAATCGAAGCACAACAGCATCCTATTATATCCTTGATCAAAACCTTCAGTGACCTCCCATTTCTTGTAGGGTAATGTCTACACTTCTCTCCTGGTAGCCAAAGCCATCTGCAATTTGGCCTCAACTTCTAAGCTCATCAGTCACAATTCCCCCAGCATGTAGCTACTGCTGTCAACCTGGACTAATTAACTCTTCCCTGGGTATGTCCTCAGCATTCTCAGCTCAGCAGCTTTGTCATGCCTCTCAGCATATTCAGATTATTTTCCTACTCTATCCCACCCTGAGGGCTCCTATACCTGCCTGTTGGAATCTGACTCGTTCCACACAAGCCAGCTTTAGAGTCCCTCCTTTCATGACTCCTTGGTTTTTCAGCTGGAAGTGATCAAATTCTATTCTGAATTCTTAAACTTTCTTTGTACTCTTTACAATAGACATCACATTATAGGAATTTGTGTACAGATTGTCAAGTCCTAGAGGGCGAGTAATTTGTATCTTTCCACCCGCTATACTGCCTGCACGGTGCCTGGCTAACAGTAGGTGCTTAAAGTATTTATGTACTTGATAAACAGATGCAAGAAATCGCTCTCAGCTGCTTCTTTCTATCTGATTAGTACCTGCAGAGCACTGCCCCCTTTGTCTTGCTTTCCAGTGGAATGCTTCTGCTTCCCAGAGGCATTTGTATCTTGGAGTGATTTATTACGTCTTTTCCTGAAATATATACTAAAACCAAGAATGTTAAGTGACTGACTCCAAAGTTAAGCCTTTTGCAGACAGGGTGAACTCTAAACAAGACTTTTTTTTCCCCTAGTTGGGCTCTCAGCAAACTGCCTTTCTGATGCTTCAGCAAAATAAATAAAACCAAAAACAAAGGTTTGGTTTGTGTGTGTGTGTGTGTGTGTGTGTGGGTGGGTGTGGGTGGGTGTGGGAGATTGGAGGGAGCCATTGGTGTATAGATTAGAAGCAAGTCTTGAAAATTCATTTGTTTTCATCTAAATAAGACCAAATGAAACTTTTTCAGGCTTTTATTTTACTAATATTTTTTCACCATAAAACATATTTTCTAACTGGAATTTTTTAAGTTGGAAAGAGTTATTTTGCAATACTTATGGCTAGATATTCTGGGTTTTCATATCAGGAAAATAAACATATATTAAGTTTTAATTTTGTAGTTTTAGTAATAAAAGCAAGATATTAAATCACATATATAGTATGATTAAATTTTTTATATTCTCTCATAACTGTATAAGAAAAACTCTGGAAGGAAAGCTGCAAAAAATAAGTATTTATCTCTGGATGATAGTTACTGTCTTTTTTGTACATTTCTACATTTTCTATCTTTAAAAATAATTTGCATGAATTTTATGTGAAAATTTTGTTAAAATTGAACTTTCATTTAAAAAGACTTATGAAAAAGGGAGATGTTGAGAGTTTATAGTCTAAAATTTAAGACTTGCAAAAACCTTGTAGTCTTTTAAAAATCTATTTTATTGAGATATGATTTACTTACAGTAAAATTCTGTAATTTCAAATTTACAATTTTATGAGTTTTCACAAGTGTATACAGTACTGTAAAAGCAGGATATGTAATATTTTTATAATCCCAAAATGTTCCCTTGTGCCCCACTGTAGTAGATGAACTCCTCTGACCCCTTCATCCCTGGAAACCAATATAATTTTACATTTCCTAGAGGTTCATATTAACAGAAACATATGCATATAATCTTTTGCAGCATTTCTTTCCCTTAGCATGGTGCTTTTAAGGTTCATCCATGTTATATTGTTGACTGTATTCGCGGTTCATTCCTTTATATTGCTGAATAGTGATTTATTCTATACATACATCACAATCACATATTGATGAACAATTTGAGCTGTTTCTAGATTTTGTCTATCTGGAATAAAACTGGTATCAGCATTCATCTGAAAAGTCCATGTATGAACATATGTTTTCATTTCTCTTGATTAAATACCTAGGAGAGGAATTGCTGCATCTATGGAAATGGCTGTGTGGTCTTTTATTTTTAGTTTGTTAAAGTGGTGAATTAATGATTTGTTTGTGAATGTTGAGCCAACCTTGTATTTCTGGGATAAACTGCACTTGACTATGATATATTATTCTTTCATATATTGTTGTATTCCATTTGCTAATACTTTGTTAAGGATTTTTGCACTTGTGTTCAAGAGGTAAATTGGTCTAAAAGTTTTTTTTCTATATAATGTGTTTGTCTGGTTTTAGTATCAAGGGGATTCTGTGTCTGGTCTCATGAAATGAACTGTGAAGTGTTCCATCATCTTCTATTTTCCAGAAGATTAAATATTTGGTAGAAGGCATCAGTGAAACCATCTAGGCCTAGATAATTTCTATAAAGATTTATAACTACTACTTCAATTTCTTGAATTGTTATATGACTATCCAGATTATTTCTTCTACAATAAGCTGTAGTAGAAAGTATTTTCAAGGAATTTGTCCTTTTCATATAAGTCGTTAAATTTATTAGCATAACATTACTCGTTATATCCCTTTAGTATACTTTTAGTGTCTGTAGAATCTTAGTGATAAATTCCTTCCTTCCCTTTGTACTATTGATAATTTGTACCTTTTATATATTATTTTCTTATTTAAAAAAATTTTTTAACTAGAAGCTTACCAATTTTATTAATTTCTCAAAAGAACAGTTCTTGGTTGGTGTCACCGATTTTCTTTTTTCTTTGTTTTCCATTTCATTGATTTCTCCTCCAAGCTTTATTATATCTTTTTCTTTATTTTGGGTTCAGTTTTCTCTGTTCTAGTTTTTAAGCTGAAAGCTAAAAACCTTGCATGCATTATTTTTTCATATAAGAATTTAGTGCTACAAATTTCCCTGTAGGTACTACATTAGCAACATCCCACAAATCTTAGTATGTGTGATTTAATTTTTATTCAATTCAAACTATTTTCTTCTTTCTCTGTAATTTTTGACCCATGTGTTATTTAAAATACACTAGTTAAGTTCCAAATATCTTAAAATTTTCCTAGGTATATTCCTATTACTGATACCTAGTTCATTTCTGTTGTGATTGTCACACGTCTTAACTTTTTAAGACTTGTTTTATGTCTCAGAGTATGATCGAATTGGAAAACATGCTATGTGCACTTGAAATGAATACATATAGTGCTGTTATTTGGTGGAGTTTTAAAATAAATGTCATTTAGGTTCCATTGGTTGAAAGTGTTTTTCAAGTCTTCCATACATTAACTGATTTTTTCATTGTTAGGTAAATTATTTAATAAGGTGTGCTGAAATCTCCAACTATCCTTGTGGATTTCCGTATTTCTTCTTTCAGTTCTAGCAATTTCTTTTTATGTATTTTGAAGCTCTCTTATTAGTATATGGAAACCTTACAACAGTACACTTCCATTGCCCTCCTCTTGGCTTTGTGGTATGAATGTCATATATTTTATTCCTACTCGTGTTATAAACTGTATTACAATTGTTATTTTCACTTTAAATCAAAAGTTATCTTTTGAAGAAATTAAAAATGAGAAAAATCTTATTTATCCAAATATTTAACTTTTATTATGTTTATTCCCTTGTGTAGATCCAAATTTCCATCTATAAAACTATCATTTTCTATATGATTTTAGTACCTCCTTAAATAGTTGTTTGAAATATTGCAGAGCTCTCGCCAATGAATTTTTTAATATTTTTTTTTCCTGAAATGGGCTTTATTTAACCTTTATTTATAACATGTGTTTTTACTAGATAACAAAATCTAAGTAGGTTGGTTGGTTAGTTGGTTTTCTGTATTTGATATTGCATCAGTTAGTTTTGTTTTGCATAGTTTTAAGTAAGTTTGCTAGCATTCTTTGTATCTCTGTATATAATATACTTTTTAGTTTGCCCACTTCTAAGATTTTTTCTTTGTTCTGGTTTTCATTTATTTAGTTATGATGCATCTTATTATGGTTTTATTTATGTTCAATTGTTTATGGTTCATTGAGCTTCTTGAATTTGTAGGTCTTCATAAAATTTGGAAAGATTTGGCCATGATTTCTTCACAGTTGTTACCGTCACCCACTTTCCAACCTCGATTCCTTCTGGGATTCTAGTTATACATATCTTAGATTGCTTGATAATGTTTCACAGGTTGAGATTCTGTTCAATTTTCTTCTTTATTTATCTTTGCACTTAAAGTTTAATAGTTTCTATTGCTGTTTCTTCTAGTTCAAAATCTTTTCTTCTGTAGCATGTAATCTGCTACTAATCTCATGAAGTGTATTTTTTTCATTTCATATATTTAAATTTTTTATGTCTAGAAGCTCCCTTTGTATATTTTGTAAAGCTTCCATTTCTCTAAAGAAATTCCCAGGCTGGGGGCAGTGACTCACATCTGTAATTGCAGCGCTTTGGGAGGCTGAGGGAGGTGGAAGGCTTGAGCTCAGGAGTTCGAGACCAGCTTGGGAAACATGACAAAACCCCATCTCTCCAAAAAATGCAAAAATTAGTCAGGTATGGTGACATGCACCCGTAGTCCCAGCTATTTGAGAAGCTGAGGTGGGAAGATTGCTTGAATCCTAGGAGGTTGAAGCTACTGCAGTGAGCAATGAGCATGCCACTGTACCCCAGCATGGGCAACAGAGGGAGGCTCTGTCTTAAATAAAAATAAAAAATCAATTCCCAGAAACATACAACCTATCAAGACTAACCATGAAGAAACAGAAAATCGGAACAGACCAATAGTGAGAAAAGAGATGAAACCAGTAATCAAAAACCTCTTATCAAAGACAAACCCAGGAGCAGATGGATCATGGGGGAATTCTACCAAATATTTAAAGACGAATTAATACCGGTCCTTGTCAAACACTTTGATAAAGTTGAAGAGGACAGAATTCTTCCAAACCAATTTTACAAGGAGAGCATGACTTTCATATCAAAGCCAGATAAGAGCACTAGGAGAACAGAACATTACAGGCCAATATCCCTGCTGAACATAGATGCAAAAATCCTCAACAAAATACTAGCAAATTGAATTCAACAGCACATTAATAGAATCATACACCCTGATCAAGTAGGGTTTACCACTGGAAAGCAAGGATGGTTGAACATACAGAAGTCAGTAAACATGATGTACCACATAACAAAATGGATTATGAAAAACATATGATTATCTCAATAGATGGGGGAAAAGCATTCGACAAAATCAACATCTTTTCATAGTAGAAATTCTCTACAAATTAGGTATAAAAGAAATGTGCCTCAACACAATAAAGTCCACATATGACAAGCCCACTGCTAACATTATACACAACAGTGAAAAGCTGAAAGCTCTTTCTCTAAGATCAGAAACAAGATAGGAGTGCCCACTGTCACAACTTTTATTCAACATAGTACTGGAAGTTCTAGCCAGAGCAATTAGGAAAAAGAAATAAAAGAGTCAGATCAGAAAGGAAGAAGTTAAATGGTCTCTCTCTGCAGATGACATGATCTTATTTATAGAAATGTTAAAACTCCACCAAAAAAACCTGTTAGAACCAATAAATTTAGTAAAGTTGCAGTATTTAAAATCAACATGCAAAAAATTTTGTTTCTGTACATTAGCAACAAAATATGCAAAAAAGAGATTAAGAAAACAAACAAATTTACAATAGCACCAAAAAGCATAAAATACTTAGGAATAAATTTAAGGAGATAAATGATCTATACAGTGCAAACTATGAGATACTGATAAAAGAAGACATAAATAAATAGAATGATGTTCTTTGTTAATGAATTGGAAGGATTAACATTGTTAAAATGTTTATGCTATGAAAAGTTATCTACAGATTCAACACAATTCCAGTGGATTTTTTTTCACAGAAACAGAAAAAACATCCTAGATTTCACATGCAACCACAAACAGCTCTGAATATCCAATGCAATCTTGAGTTACAATAACAAAACTGGAAGCATCACACTTTCTGATTTCAAACTATATTGCAAAGCTCTGGTAATCAAAACAGTATAGTACTAGAATAAAAACAGACAAACAGACCAATAGAACAGACTAAGAGGTCAGAAATAAACCTGTTTGCATCACTCAACTCATCTTTGATAAGGATGTCAAGAATACACAACAGGGAAAAGATAGTTTCTTTAATAAATGGTGTTGGGAAAAATAGATATTCACATGCAAAATAATGAAATTAGACCCTGTTTTACATCATACACATACAAAAACCTTGAAATGGATTAAGACTTAAATGTAACATTTGAAACTAATACTCCTAGAAGTAAACGTAAAGGGAAAGCTCCTTGATATTGGTCTTGCCAATGACTTTTTTGATATGACACCAAAAGCACAGGCAACACAAACAAAAATAAAGAAGTTGGACTACATAAAACTAAAAAGTGGCTAGGCGCAGTGGCTCACGCCTATAATCCCAGCACTTTGGGAGGCCAAGGTGGGCAGATCATGAGGTCAGGAGATCGAGACCGTCCTGGCTAACGTGGTGAAAACCCGTCTCTACTAAAAATACAAAAAATTATCCGGGCATGGTGGCAGGCGCCTGTAGTCCCAGCTACTTGGGAGGCTGAGGCAGGAGAACAGTGTGAACCCGGGAGGCGGAGCTTTCAATGAGCCAAGATTGTGCCACTGCACTCCAGCCTGGGCGACAGAGCGAGACTCCATCTCAAAAAAAGAAAAAAAAAAAAAAAAAAAGCTTCTGAACAACAAAGAAAAACATCAAGATGAAAAGGCAAACTATAGAATGGGAGAAAATATTTGCAAATTATACATCTGATAAACAGTTAATATCTAAAATATATAAGAAACTTATACAATTCAATAGCAACCAAACCAAACAAACAAACAAACAAACCCTAATTTAAAATTGTGCAAATTATCGAGATAATTTTTTTTTTAAAGACATACAGTTGACTAACAGGTACATGAAAAGGCATTTAACATCATTAATCATAAAATAAATGCAAATTAAAACCACAACAAGACATCACTTCATACCTTTTAGGATGGCTATTATGAAAAAGACAAGAGATAACAAATGTTAGTGAAGATGAAAGAAAAGTGAACCCTTATACACTGTTGATAGAAATGTAAATTGGTACAGCCAGTATGGAAACAGTATGGAGATTCCTCAAAAAACTTTAACATTGAACTACTACATGATCCTGCTGTCTCATTTCTGGGTATATACCCAAAGGAAATGACATCAGTATCTCTAAGATGCCTGCAGTGTCGTGTTCATTGGAGCACTATTCATTATAGCCAAGAGATGGAAACAAGCTAAGTGTCCATCGATGGATGAATGGATAAAGAAAATGTGATTTTCTCATACACACACACACACACAGGAATATTATTCGGATGTAAAAAAGAAAATCCTGTCACTTGCCATGACATGAATGAACCTGGAGGACATTACATAAGATGAAATGAGCCAGGCATAGAAAGACAAGTACTATATGATCTCACTTATATGTGAAATAAAAAAAAAATTGGAACTCATAGAAGCAGAGGGTAATATGGTGATTGTCAGAGCCTGGAGAAGGGGAAAGAGCAGAATACAGCGAAAATGGGGAGATGTTCTTCAAAGAGTACAGACTTTCATTATAAGATGAGTAAGTACTGAGTATCTAATCTACAGCGTGGTGACTGTATTTAATATCATATTATATACTTCACAAAAGGAGTAGATCTTAAGTGTTCTCACCACACATTCACACAAAGGGTAATTACATGAGATAATGCATGTAATTTGATTGTGGTAATTATTTCACAATGTACACATGTATCAAATCATCATGCTGTGTGCCTTAAATGTATACAATTTTTATTTGTCAATTATACCTTAATAAAGCTGGGGAGTAAAAAGCTTCCATTTATCTTCTCATCATGCTCATACTTTTGTCTACTTCCTGAACATGTGGGAAATCATGATAATAGCCATCTCAATGTTTCTGTTTGCTAATTGCATCATTTGTGTTATTTCTGCTTTTGTTTCCATTGATTGATTTTTCTCCTGGGCATAGGTTATCTTTTCTTGCTTCTTTGTATGACTTGCCATTTTGAATTGATGGTAGATATTGCGAATTTTACTTTTTGGGTTGCTGGATTTTGTCATATTCCTTTTCTAGTGTTGGATTTTCTTCCAGTATGTAGTTAAGTTACTTGGAATCTCTTGTAGCCTTGGAAGCTTTGCTTCATTAGGGTAGTTCCAGAAATCATTCTAAGGCTAATTTAGCCCCTCTACCAAGACCATGCCCTTTAATGGGTTCTACCTGATGCTATGTGTATTATTTACCTGTGTATTTCCTCTTTACCTGTTGGGAATACAAACTCTTCCCAGCCCTTTATTACCTTCAGAAATTGTTGTGATTACATCTTTTCAGTTTTCTCCCCAGGCTTTGGGTAGTCTTCTCTCAAGCATGCTAACATTCATCCTCAGCCAAAGACTCAAAAAGACCCATCTGCCCCATCTGCACATTTCTGGCAGTCCATCTTGGTATAGTTCCTTCCTCTTCAGTAACATGCACCATGATTTCTAGCTGCCTTGGTCTCTCCAAACTCTGAACTCTGTTCCCTCCACTCGGTGAGGCTACTGGATTTGGTTTGGGTTCTCCCTCTCTGTGCTTTGACCTGGAAACATATTTTTCAGATGATGCTCTGGGCCATTTATAAGGATCATCTTGTTTGTTTCTCTTCTTTCAGGGATCATTGTCCTGCAGAGCCAGCTGTCTAATGTCTGAAAACCACTTTTTATGTATCTATACTAATTATCTAATTGTTTAAGGCATGAGGGTAATCTCATCCCTGTCATTCCATGGTGGTCTGAAATGAAAGTTTCTTTAATCATTCTCTATTTGAAGACCTACATTCAACATCTCTAGAATGCAGAGAAACCTTTCAAGGAAAAACAGGAAGCAAATTACTATCATAGAAAAGGATATGAGGGCCCCCAGTACCTGTAATAAAAATGATACCACTAGTGGAAAACAAACATGAGCACTCATAAGTAGAACAGATACCTGATATCAGAGTTCCATGTTTACCGATGAAGATGAAAGCTCATGTCTTTCTTCCAGGGGAGATGGTGGTTTTTCTGTTATTGATTTTGAAGGTGACTTGAGAATGACTCCAAAAACAAAAGAGGAAGAAAAAAAGGGATCTTAATTCTATAAAGAATCTTTGTTACTTCCTAGCTATATCATCTCCAACTAATAGCCATTTGACCTCTCCTTACACACATTGTGTGTCTAGTCAGTGTCAGCTTCTGAGAGGACCTGTTCTAACGCAGGATTGCTTGATCCTTTGGAATCTTCTCTGTACCATTTAATCAAATATCTCTTCCTCCTGTTTATCTGCCGTGTCCTCCTGAATAACATAGAATGTATTGTGTTCAACATGAATAATAGACGACCATTATGAGGTCTCTCTTAAATCATCTTTTATCTGAATTACAATCCCCTGTCATCTTATAGAGAACATGACTTTCAGACCCTCTTACTGTGCTACCCATTATTCTTTGGACAAACTCTGATGTGTTACTTTTACACTTAGCAGATGATTACAAGAAATGAATACTCTAACTTAAATATAGAGTGAATGAGTCAATTACTTCCCATGACAAGGAAATTAGATTTCTATTAATGCAGCTTAAAGTGGTATTAACTTTTTTCAAATGTGTAGAGATTTAATTTCTAGGTCTATCTGGAACTGAATGTAATTTAAAACACATTTATTTTCTACCCAATTGATATATGGGTAACAGAGATGATCACAGGGAGCCCATTGGTTCATCCATCTGTCTGGGCTTTGGATAGAGATTCGTGCTGGTTTCAGATCACTTTAAAAAAAATCAATGTAACTTTCATTCCCTGAATTAAAGCCAGGGCCTACTGTTTAAGATGATCACTTCTCCCCTGAAATTTTCTGTCAGCTTCCAGCTGACAAAAGGTGCTGTGCGGAATGGAAGTATGTTTTTAATCGCTGTCAACAGTGAGAATAGGAACTTAATCCAATATTTAGAGGAAAAAGTTACTCATCCTGGATTTCAGTGCTATAATAATAATACTCATAGAGAAATTTGTCTAGTATGTATTTACTTTCTTGGAATCATATCAAGAATAAGAAAATAAAGACACTCTCAGATTCCTAAGAACCAAATTGTCAAGATGGGGGAGAATTAATCTACATTTCCCTTATCACAGGAATTTCAGAAGAGTAAATAATTATAAAATACATGAGTTGGGAAAATTTTAGAAATGATTTAATTCCATTCTCTCACTTTACAGGTAAAGAAAGAGGCGAAGACAAATAAAATTATTTCCACGTGGCCACATAGTTGGTTTGTGACGGAAAAGGCCTTCTGACCCCCAGTCAAAATTTCTATGACACTATTGAAATATTTCTTGAAATATACCATGTTATTAAATTAATTCAAAACAGGACTCAGAGAAACACCAAGTCTTACTTGCAATCATATTTTGATGCTAAGGCAAAAAGGAAAGGATAAGCAAAAAATTGGCAAGAGAAATGTTTGAAGAGTGTAGAGCAGGGAGGAAGTCAGGAGTCCTACAATTTATTGTCTCTTAGATACATAGAGTTGTTCCAGTTTTGCACAATGCCTGCAAAATATATTGTCTTATTTGCTTCTCATCACAATTGTATGAGGCAAGCAGATGGGACAGATCTGATTTCTCTCCTTTATAAATCCGTTTTTTATACGTGTATCTCTTCTTGCCTCAGCAGTACAGATGCCATTTACTAGATCAGTTAATGGATGCCAAGTCTCTATTTGCATCTTGTTTTAATGTTTAATTCAGTTCAATCTTGTGTATTCTAATTCCTAAAAGCAACATGGTATCAGAACACTGAAGTATTATAAGAATCATATTCAATTGTGTACTGACACAAGCTGCTCAATTTGGGCAACAAATCGGTACCCTCTCCAAGCTTCTGTGCACTCATTCTTGAAATGGGAATAATAACACTATTTTAAAGTTTATGTGATGATGAAATTACTTGTGATAAGTGTGCCTAGTAGGTACCTGGTTACTTTCCTCTTCTTTGTAAGCCATCCCCACTCCCACATCCTCTCTCTAAACTTCAGTTCTCTGTATCCCACTCAGTTGTTAGTTTATGTGAATAACTTCTTGATTACTTTTCTTTTGCTTGTCCTGAATTATTTAGAAATGCATTTTAAGCATGGCACCTATTTCCTCCATCCTTTCAATACTGCTTATTGAGTGCCTTCTGTATATCAGGCACTTGGATACAATAGAACAATTAGATAGAATACAGACCAACAGAGAGGGAGTCGTTTTTCACCTTGAGGCACTGAGGAGGTAAATAAAAGAAGCATGGGTTGTGGAAAAAAAATGCTATAAAGAGTGTTGGGCCAGAGGATAGTAGTAGCTGGGCAAGATAACGAGGGTCTGGTATGGAGCAAGAATCAAGCTTTAAGGTATGAGAGAATTATTTCCTCATTTTAGGAAAAGTTAAGGGAATTCTTCACTGAAGGAGCAGGATGACCAAAGGCACAGAGGAGTCATGGTGTGTATTGGAAAAATACAGACTTTGCATGGTTAAGACAATCTTCATAAAAATGTCTAAGGAGGTAGGTGAGGCTGGGCTAGTGTTGTCTGGGGATCACAGAGAGCTTGGAATGTCCTTGGGGAGAGGGTGAGAGTAAAGCTTTCAGATTTTTATTCTTCTTGAGGTTTTTAGGAGGAGGGTACTTTGTTCATTATGGGGAGAAAAATTGCGCTTTGACTTAATTTCTGCTTATCCCCTTTTACCTTCTTACATGCAAGTGTTTATTTCTTTATGAAATGTACACAATGCATTCCACCCAGTATAAAGCAGAGGTCTAAATTGCCTCTGCTGGTTCTAAATCTAGGTGTTACTCACTGATCTTTATCTTGCTTGATCACTGGAGTATTCTATATTGTTGACGGCAACTCCTTCTTAAAATTATTCTCTCTTAGCTACTTGGATGATGTCTCATGATTCTTCTTTTCTACTTCTCAATGCTGACTTTTTAAGCATTGGTGTGAACTCTCTTCTCCCTACATAGTATTGCAGGGTGATATTTCACTTCCATCTATTCAACTGCCAACCCGGGGATTTCGAATTTGGGTAGCCAAGATCTTTCTTTTGAGTTCCAGACATTTCCATTTCGATATCCCACTGATTTCCAAAATTGACATCATCATCTTTTCTTCAAGATCTTTTCCCAATTCTTGGGTTACCACATCACTTGTCTTAATCATTCTCTGCTCCTTCACTTATAATGTAGACTTTAGCATGCCACTCTTCTGCCACTCTCTGCTCATTGCCCTCCCTGAGTCAGGCAGGGACTAGAGTCCTTCATTTTCTGGCCTTGCCCGCCTCAGTAGCTCCACCTGCACCTCATACTCTAGTTCATTAATGACTGAATGTATCATGCTCTGATACATCACTGGCTATGATAACAACACTAATAACAATTGCCCATATTTATTAAGGACTAATTGTGTTTCAGGCACTAGGCCAAAACACTATACATTCATTATCTTATGTAATTCACACATCAACCCTAGGTGGTCAGTTCTTTTATTATCCCTACATTTGGAAGAAGATGCTGAGGTTTACAGGTTAAATAACTGACCCAGGCTTGCAGCTAGTAAGTGGCAGAGCCAGAATTCCTACTGTGAAACATAATGCCATGTTGCTTCTCTTATGCCTTACACAATCTGTTCCCCCTACCTGGAATTTCCTCCCCTTACCTGCCTATTTTTCCTGTTCGATGACTGTTTATTCTTCAAGATACTCCAGGTGGCCCCTCCTTCAAGAAACCAGGTAATTATCTGGGGTCCCAATGTTTCCTATGCTCCCAGGAGTCTTACATACTGTATCATCTATTATCTCATTTCTTCCACTAGACAGCAAGCCTCTAGAAGGCAAGGGCCATGTCACATTTATCTTTATATACCCAGAGTCTAGCACAGCACCCAGGATACCATTGTCACTTTATATGTTATTTTAAAATAAACAAGATTTTGAGTGAAACCCAAATTCTTTTACTTGCTGTCTGACCTCACTTTCAAAATTGGATCAGTTCTATTCATTGATCCAATTTGGCCTCATTCTATTCATGTATAAAATGAGAAAGTTACATTAAAACAGTGGACACCCCCACATGTGGTCCTTGGCCCAGCAGCATCGACATCCTCTGGGAACTTGTTGGAAATGCAAATTCTCAGGCTCTACCCCTACAGAATCAGAAAATCTGGGAGTGGGGCCCACCAATCTGTGTTTAGCTCTCCAGGTGATTCTGATGCATGGAATATTTGAGAACCACTAGACAAGGCGTTGGCCAACTACAGCCTGAGAGTCCATGAACCAAATCCTACCCAAGGCCTGTTTTTCTATGGAAAAGTTTTGCCAACTTCTGCATTAAATGCTAGTGAAGCAGGATATTTCCCTGACCCCTTCATGGGACTCACAACATGGGTGCCTCATTTACTTAGCCCGCTGCCCTCAACTCCTCGCAGGAGAGAGTTCATGAGCGAACAAGGCAGGAACTGGAGTGTATCAGTGTTGGAACTGACAGGCTGCATCTGCACCAGCAGGGGTGAACTCCATGTGGGCCCCGCGGCAGCATCCAGGTGGGGGTGCCTGCGACCCCTGAAGCCCCAGAGGATGTGTTACAGTGCCCTTTTAGCACTGCCCTCTGTGGATGGCTTAAATGTTAACAGCTCAGTGAATCTTTTGTCTTTTTGTGTGAGGCAGCTGCCCTCCGCCAGCGAGGGCAAAGGGCCAGTGCGACAGCTTTTTGTATCCACACTCATGGTTCTCGAGCTCTTGTACAGCATCCAAGAAAGTGAAGTCACACAAACAAATTGAAGAATGGTAAATGCAGGAGATTTGATTGCCAATGAAAGTGGCTCTCATTGGGAAGGGGAGCTGAAAAGGGGACGGATGAGAGGGTAGATAATCTTCCCTTGAAGTCTAGCCATCTCTGGCCAGATTATTCTCTGAAGTTACTCTATCAAGCCATCCCTCTGAAGTCAAGCCGCTTCTCTCTGACATGCAGCTGCTCCTCCTCTCTGCTGGCTGAATCTGGGGTCTTTATAGGCACAGGATGAGGCGTGGTGGGGCCATGGGTGCTTTATGAAAAGGAAATATTCAAGTGGAAAAGCAGGGATAGAATTTCTTACTTTGGGCTGCTGTTTCAGGCTTTTCAGCTTGAAGGTAGAGCTTCACCAGAGACCCACCCTTTTCTGGCTAGAGTTTCTCTGCCTCCTGTCCCTATGGGTAGTATCACCAAGGAGCCTTCCAGGTATATAGTTCTTTTGTTATGAGCCCAGTGTGATATCTCTGTTTCTACCTTGTAATAAAAGTTAATTCTACTCCCCTAACCTTAGTTTTCTTGTCATGAAAAATGAGATTGAAATAAGGTTATCATCACCCATCCCAGCTCTCCTGTCCTCTACCTAATTGAGCTGTGCACTGCATTGTTTATTTTTATTTCACCATCACTTATATTTATTCCTGTAGTCTCTCAGAGCTTTCAAACACTAACTCATTTAGCCATTGTAGCACTGTTATTAGCCATATTTTATAGGTAAGGAGTTGAGACTTGGAGAGGTAAAATCATTCTCCCAAGGGGTCATGCACTGGTGAAATGGTTGAGCTGGACTGGATTGGACTCAGACAGCTTGGCTGCAGATCCCCACTAATCTCCCCATAAAATAGAGGGGACTGGTATGTAACCATCCCCCAGCTCTATCAGATCTAAAAAGCCTGCCAATTTGTGTTACATTTCCCTCTTCTAAGAAATAAAGATGCGACCGGGCGCGATAGCTCACGCTTGTAATCCCAGCACTTTGGAAGGCCGAGGCGGGCGGATCATGAGGTCAGGAGATCAAGACCATCCTGGCGAACATGGTGAAACCCCGTCTCTACTAAAAATACAAAAAAAAAAAAAATTAGCCTGGTGTGGTGGCGGGCGCCTGTAGTCCCAGCTACTCGGGAAGCTGAGGCAGGAGAATGGCGTGAACCCGGGAGGCGGAGGTTGCAGTGAGCCGAGATCACGCCACTGCACTCCAGCCTGAGCGACAGAGTGAGACTCCGTCTCAAAAAAAAAAAAAAAAAAAAAAAGATGCAGTCACAGTTAAAGGCAACTATGTACATCTTAACTGATTCTCTTCTTTGCTTTTCTACCTAGATCAAACCACTGTCCAAGACTCTATATTTGCATTCTCATGCAAGCTTTAAAAAACTTATATTGAGATATGCTTGACATAGGCTGTACATATTTAATATATACAACTTCATGAGTTTAGAGATAAACACACACTCATGAAACCATCACCACAATCTATGCCATAAACCTATCACCTCCATAAGTTTCTTTCTGCTCTCTTTATCGTTATTTCTAGTATTTTGTGTGTGATAAGAACATTTTACATAAGAGCTACACTCTTGACAAATATTTAAGTATACAATACAATACTGTTAACTATAGGCACTATCCTGTACAGTAGATCTCTAGGACTTGTGTATTCCAAGTGTGGATAAAGTGAAATTTGTGCCTTTGGACTAATACCTCCTCACTTACCCCTTCCCGAATTATTATCAACCACCATTTCACTCTGCTTCTATGAGTTTGACTAGTTTAGATTTCACATATACCTGATATCACACAGTATTTGCATTTTTGTATCTGGCTTATTTCACTTAGCGTAATGTCCTCTAGGATCATTCATGTTGTGGCAAATGGCAGGATTTTCTTCTTTTTAAAAGCTGAGTAATCTCATAGGAGTGCAAACCCTATTGTATATAATTGATCAAGAAGAGATAGTTTCACTCTCATGTTCATTGCAGCATTATTTACAATAGCCATGCAAGCCTTTTAATGTATATATTAAACAGTTTGTGGTACCATTTCCATGCTGTTAATCTTTATTGGTATGGTATCTTACAGTACATATCTTTCTGTAGCTTGTTGTTTTCTTTTTCCACTTAATATGTTTGTTGAGACTTATTTATTTTGATAGATCCATTGAGTTTTAGTTCATTTAACTGCTGCATAGTACCCTATTAAATGGATTTACTACAATTTATTTTTCCATTCTGCAGTTCATGAAAACTTAAGTTATTTCTAATTTTTCACTATGGTAAACAATATTCAATGAACATTCTTTTGTATTCTTGGATACACACGTGGGTTTATATCAGGAATTTGATTTCTGGATTATAGGTATGTGCATCTTCAATTTTATTAGACACTTCTGCAGTGTTCTCCAAATTAGTTCTATCTATACATGGAGTATTAATCTATATCTTTATCGGTACTTGGCATTGTCAGTCTTTTGTATTTTTTCGGTGTGAAGGGGAAAAATGAAATCTTCTAATTGTTTTCTCTGGGTTCAAATTGGTATGAGCCACAGCATCCAATTGTACTACTCCATATCTTTGTCCTTGCTGTTTCATTTTGTATGAAACATTCTTCTGATTCTCCACTTAACAACATCTATTTTTCCTTCGTGATCCAATGCAAAAATTTTTCTGAAACCTGTAGTGGCCCACCTTCCTCCAAATCCATGGTTGGAGTTGGAGTCATTGCCAACCACTTAATAAGCCAAATATCTTAGTTCTCTTCACTAATGCTTCGATGTATACCTCAATTAGGGTTTTCCTTTGTGTTTCAAGACATTTAGATCCTAATTAGGATAATGTTTATGTCAGTTGTCCTTGCAGAATTATTGATACTGCCCCCTTTCATTCTCAAATGTCACCCTGTTAGGATAATGAATCAATATTGACCCTTATGCTAACTCTATTATGGGCTTTATTGGAGTACATTGACATCCCATGTTGGCCCATTTTTCTCTCTGGCAAATCTGAGATCTCTTAGACTACTGATATTTTCAAAGTGCCTGACTTCCAATATTTGCTCAATAAATGTTTGCTTCTAGCCAGCCACTCCTTTGTCATCCAGAAGGAAGGGTTCCAGTCATACTTTATTATCTTTTCATGGGGCCTGACTTGGCCCAAACCCAACTTTTCCTTGCCAGAGAGAAGTGTAAAGAACCCTTTCTGTGCAGAGGCATAGCCCATTTTCTTATGAGCAATCAGCCAAAAGGAAGGTACCATGAAGACAGTAACTAAAGGAAAAGAAAAAGGCTGCTTTGTAATTTTACTTCAAGCTTTATTTAAGAGTTGAGTTTCATGAGATAGATTAAGTCAGCGTGTTTCTGGCATGCAAAAAGAGGTACAAAGCCTTATGGATTACAATTATTCAGAAAGCTATCAAGCAGACCAATGCATAAAAGGAATTGCTCTTCAAGGAAGGTTCTTTGCAAAATGAAAATAATAATAATAATAAAGTGATATTGATATCCTTTGATTGCCTTGGAAATACTAGTTTATCGGCTCCTATAAGGTACTGTGGTTCATCCCACTATATTAGGTTTAATAGAAAATCACATAACCAGCTATATTTTTAACCATGTCTAAGATTTAAACCATTCACTGGGCTGTAGCAGTAGTGGGTAAGCACAGAATTATACATTTTAGTTTGTGCATTGATATGACCTCTCTGTTGGGTTGAGAGGGCAGAAAAGCCAGTGCTTTTAACTTATTTGATGTTTATTTGTGTGTATTAGAGATGTTTACTGTGTTCGTGGCAGCTCTTGTATTTTTTCAGAGTGCTTTCAATTTCAAATTTCTGTCCCTCTGTTAAAATTCTGTATTGCCCTAAATATGTGGTCATGGTAACTATATCTCAAAAATTTCAGGGAAGCCAGACATTCTCAATTTCTAATTTTTATCAACTATATGTTTTCTCCATCATTTGATTTAAAGATTGAGTAAGTTATTGCAAAAGGGAAATTCGGGGGAATGGGAGAAGATATTAACATTAATTAAACACATGGCATCAGCAAAGAACTGTGTAAAAAACTCTTTACTTATTATTGTCTTTAATCCTTGAGATGTTAGAAACCCTTGATATTTAAAAAAAAATTTTGAGAAACTCTACTAGAAAATGATAGAGCTTTATATGAATCCTTTACATGAACAGTCACAGAATCCCATGTTATTCCTATTGCACAGTGGTGAATTGGTGAACACTACCTATATTCTAAAAGTGTCAAAATTTACAAGATTGGGTACAGTTAAGTAAATGTGTTTGTGCTTTACCTGTCGGAGAGTTGGAGTCACAGCCAGGCACGGTAGCTCACACCTGTAATCCCAGCACTTTGGGAGGCCGAGGTGGGTGGATCCCTTGAGGTCAGGAGTTTAAGACCAGCCTGGCTAACAAGGCAAAATCCCATCTCTACTAAAAATACAAATATTCACCAGGCATGGTGGTGCGTGCCTGTAGTCCCAGCAACTTGGGAGGCTGAGGCATGAGAATCACTTGAACCCCGGAGGCGGAGGTTGCAGTGAGCTGAGATCATGCCACTGCACTCCAGCCTGGGCGAGAGTGAGACTCCATCTAAAAAAAAAAAAAAAAGTTGAAGTCATTGCCAACCACTTAATAAGCCAAATATCTTATTTCTCTTGACTTATGCCTTGATATATACCTCTATTAGGGTTCTCCAGAGAGACAGAATCAATAAAATATGTATGGATAAATGAGAAGAAATTTATTAAAAGCATTGGCTCATGTGATTATCAAAGCTTAGAAGTCCCATGACATCCTCAAGCTGGAGACCCTGGGATGCCAGTAGTGTGGCTCAGTCCAAGTCCAAAGGCCTCAGAACTAAGGAAGCTTGTGACAATTCCAATTCCATGACCAAAGACCTGAGAGCCTCAGGTGGGGAAAGGGGTTGCTGGTATAAATTCTGGAGCTCAAAGGCTGGGAGCCTGAAGGTTTTGTCCAAGAACAAGAGAGGAAGAGTGTATCCCGGTTTGAGCAAATAGGTTGACACATTCACCTTTTCTGGACTCGGAAGGATGAATGGTGCCTTCTCATATCGAAGGCAGATCTTCCCCACCTATTCTACTCAGACCCACATGCTAATCTCCTCGGAAAACCCCCTCACAGACACCTAAAAATAATACTTTACCAAGTTTCTAGGTATTCCTTATTCCAGTCAAGTTGAAACCTAAAATTAACCATCACAGTACCCAAAGCCTGCATATTTAGAGCAGAGATAGAAATGGAATCCCATTTGTACCTCCTGTGCTTCCATTTACGGGGGATTCTTCAATTCCCACAGGACTAAAGCAAGTTTCCTTTGCCAGCCTGAACATCCCTGTCCCACCTCCTCCTCTCCATGGGTGCTGCTTCTGGGTACACACTCTTTCTTCCTTTCATCCATTGATGTTATCCCACTGTTTTGCAACTCATCGTTAAGCGAGAAAGGTCAACAGGCCCTACGGCATGATCTTTAAAAGGCTGATAATGTCAAGATAAATGCATTCTCTTAAATCTGTTTTTAAAGGCCAGAACCATTCATGCATTTCTAGGAGAGGATAATGACATCAAAATTATTACCAGGAGCCAGTCCCTGTGATCATCAGGGGCAGCCAGGATTTACTGCTCAGCTGGACAGAAGCCTTTGCTACTACAAGCCTGTGTTTCATCCCTGGTGGACTCAATTTTAGGGTATGAAGAGCAAAGTCATTCTCTCTGCACTCTGCAGCAAAGCAGTATGTGCTCTACACAAATGAACAGATGCCCTCACTTGACGTAAAAAGTCTTATAAAAGTCTTTCTCTCTTAAAGTATAAATACATAGTGTGTGAGATGTATACATATGTATTATAATACAATAAATTATAGAGTAGATCCACTTTTTAGTTCAGTTACATAGCTTTTTTCATACTTGGATTTGAAATGAAACATATGGCTAAGGAGTTATAAGTTTCTTAGAATATTTGTGATCAAGGTTCTTAATTTCTTAATTTCTTTACTTTTCTTGAGAGAGTCAAGCTCAAGGTGACTGTGAAAGTCACTGAATGACTGAATCAGGTACCACTATTGGCCAAACATCCTGGCAGGCACTTTATGTCTTGCTGATCTCCCACAACAGTGATGGGGATGGCAATCTTTGGTATTTTACAGATGAGAAACAGCAGAAGCCTTGAGAGGTTGAGCAACCTTCCTAAGCCTGTTGTAGGGTGGTGGGGGGCCGGGGGCGGGTGTGGTTTAACTCCAAGACCTGTGCTGTATTAATACACCCCTGTTTCAATCTCAACAGGATTATTCAAGGTTCAGAAACATGGTGCTCTATCTAAATCAGTGTGTTTGCTCTAGAATCAGGAAGAGCACTCAGAAGTTGTGGGAATAAGATTGGGCTTGTTGACCAAAGCATGTTTTGATACCATCTCTTGAAAACTTAAACATGAGATGATAACTGTTCGTCTCCTATGATGGTCTACCTAAATTAGGCAAGAGGGGGTCCAGGAGATCTAGGTGGGTTCCTTCTTGGGTTTAGAGAAGTTATGAGAAGGCAAGATCTAAGAGGAACTTCAGCAATGAATAAACATAAATGGGCTCAAGTAAGTTATAGAATTAACTTATAATTTAAAACTGAAGATGTTCAATGTTTACTAGTGAAAAACCTTAGACATTGACATATTTGGGCTATGATAGCACCCTCAAAGGAATTATCTAGTCATTTTAAATAATATTACTGAACAGGGTTGAGGGACAGGAATAATGTTGGAAACGAAATGTTATGCCAGAAAAACACGTTCTCCAGGCCACAAGCTGGGAAGAGTTTTAGTGTAAGCTATGTGGGAAAAGGGAAAAATTGAAATGTAAGAGTTAGTGTTAGCTTCTTCATGGCTCTAAAAGTCCTATCATCACAGCAGAAGCTTTGTGGGCACTCTAAGAGTCAATAATTTTGTGGGTTTGCATTAGAGAAGTGGACAGTACGTCTAAATCAAGGTGATGACCCCACTGCTCTTGACCAACACTGGCCCTTTGCAATACCCTGGCTCATAGCTAAGTGTGGCTCCCTACTTATTTTGTCCACACCCAGGTATTATTTTTAGTTGCTTTTCCAGAGCAACGGCCTCCAATATTTGCATGTGATGCAACTGGCTGGTAGAATCTTCTCTTGGGAGGGCTCCACTGCCAAAATCTCAAATGGTTGTCTAGGAACTTCAGTCATACCTCACTTCATGCCAGATCTGTACCTTTAAAAGGTTTTCAGGAAATCATTATTTTACAATTCCAATTTCACTGAAATGCCACAAAGCATGAAATATTTTGAAGTTTTTTAATAAGGAAAACTAGAATAGTTTTGTGAAAGACAGCTATACGTATAGATCCTTGATGCTTTTTCTGTTGATTGTATTTGCATAGAATAGGTTTGTTTAAAAATGAGAACCCACTTGTAGTCAGTTTCACTATTGGGAAATACTGATTTCATATCTATATCTCCTTGCTAAAAAATTGAGAAGTGTAAGAATTTGGCCAAATGTAACTCTGCAGCCTCTGCATTTTGTTAATAACATCATAGTACCTCATGGGGTTTTTAACACCATCATTAAGAGGAGCTCATTTGGTTCTCACCTTTATTATCTCATTTATCTTACTATCCCTGGGAGGCATGGACTCAGATATTGCTGCTTGTATTTACAGAGAGGAAACTCTGAGAGGTCAGCCAATATAAAGTGATGGTCAGCAAGATGGCTTTAGAGAGAACTCACCTCAGCCAAAAGCAGTCCAGCCTCCCAGTGTTGAAAGTAGGATCCCAGAAGCTCCTGACACAAGGGTTGGAGGGAAGGGAGATTCTGTCAAATGACTGTCTCTGTCTCCTACTTGTTTCTCTCTACCACTTATTAGATACACTGTGTCACTGTGGACAAATTACTCAACTCTGACTCACAGTTTTCTTATCTGAAAAATGCAAAGCGTTGTATCTACCTCACTTCTGGAAAGAGATTCTTTCCTAAGAAAAATTAGCTCTGATTCTGAGTAGGGGTGAGGGGAAAAAAGTGAATGAGGGTCTGCAAAAGGGAATGAAGTCTCCTGAACATAGCTTCTGTAAGAAGAGTGGCATAGTCACTGCTTCAGCCTCAGGGCTCCCTTCCTTCCTACACTACATAGATTTTTAAAATATAACTTCTCCTATGTGCATGTCGTCTTTCCCCAATTTTAGATCCTAGACTCTCAGAGTACCCAGCTGGGGCAGACTTCAGATAATTATAGTTCAAACCCTTCTTATTATAGATGAGAAAACCGAGAACCAATGAGGGGATTCCAAGAAGAAAGCCAGTCTGTTGCATTTCCTTTCCTCTAGAAGAGGGGTCTCCAACACCCCCACCCTCTACCCCCATACCAGTCCGAGGCCTGTTAGGAACTGGGCCACACAGCAGGAGGGTGAGCAGCAACAGATGAGGGAAGCTTCATCTGCATTTACAGCCACTCCCCATGACTCACATTTCCACCTCAGCTCCGGCTCCAGTTGATCAGCAGCTGCATTCGATTCTCATAGGAGGGCAAACCCACATGTGAGGGATCTAGGTTGTGTGCGTCTTATGAGAATCTAATGCCTGATGATCTGTCACTGTCTCCCATCGCCCCTGGATGGGACCACCTAGTTCCAGGAAAACAAACTCAGGACTCCCATTGATTCTACATTATGGTGAGGTTGTATAATTATTTAAATATTTCAATGTAATAACAGAAATCAAACACACAATCAATGTGATGTGCTTGAATCATCCTGAAACCTTTGCCCCAACCTCCAACCCAGGTCCATGGAAAGAATGTCTTCCACAAAACTGGTTCCTCATTCCAGAAAGGTTGATGATATGGTTTGGCTGTGTCCCCACCCACATCTCATATTGAATTGTAGTTCCCATAATCCCCATATGTTGTGGGAAGGAGCCCATGAGAGGTAATTGAATCATGGGGGTGGTTACTCCCATGCTGCTGTTCTCGTAATAGTGAGCTCTCTCAAGATCTGAGGGTTTTATAAAAGGCTTTTCCTCCTCTTGTTTGACGCTTCTCCTTGTTGCCACCATGTGAAGAAGGATCTGTTTGCTTCCCCTTCCACCATGATTGTTAGTTTTCTGAGGCCTCCCCAGCCATGCTGAACTATGACTCAATGAGACCTCTTTCCTTTATAAATTACCTAGTCCTGGGTATGTCTTTATTAGCAGCAGGTGAACAGACCAATGTAGTCGGGGACTGCTGCTCTAGGAGGTTTTCTCTCATCACCTGCCTCTGTTTTTGAAAACTCTAGGTCTCTGGGAGGATTAAGCTAGAAAAAAAGGGACATAGTAGGTGCTGTTGAGTAGAGAACTATGGGACTAGTATGAGAGAGGAAAGTGAGATTCCTCAAATCTAGAAAGACAGTGGTGGTTCAGAGGAGACTTTGAGGCTTATGTAATTTTACTCTAGTGCACATTTATTCCACAACTCACTTTGATGAAGAATCTTCAGCTGCATGGGGCCCCTAACCCAAGTCACTCTGTTCCACCTCAGTGGAAGACCCTTTAGCTTTCTTAGACAATTTCCTCTGTCTTCACTGGGACAAGTTAACTTATGAATGGGAGCACATATTTGCTAGAATCTTAACCTCAGCCAGATTAGAGGAAAACTGTTATTCTTCCCTCAATTTAAAAGGTATTTTCCTTCTGTGTCTACATGCATGTGTACACACACACACACACACGTATGTAATATACACATTATATATACATATATACTATGTGTGTGTGTATATATATATATATATTTCTATGTGTGTATATTTCTTTGTACATAAAAAAGCGTAAAAGTACATCCTGGCCAAGTTTATTTCCTCAGCCTTTCCCGTATGGGTTCCATCTCTTCCCTGTCACCATCAATTCTGTCTTTATCTACAGCTTGAAAAGCAAACATCAAGTCCATTTGTATCAACAAAGTTGCCTATCACATGCTGAAAAGGCTGGTATTTTATGCATGTTTTACTTCTCTACAATCAAAAATATCTTAAGTTAAATGAAGACAGGAAAGGCATTCATGAATAGAAATGGCAGTGTCCTGATTTTATCATTTTCTATCTAGGTGCCTTACCCATTTGGTTTAAGTGGCAGTTAGATTTTTTTTTTAAATTATCCTCTTCTAAAAATGCCGTGAATTTGAAGCAAAAAATCCATCTAGTCCTATGTAAATGAGCCTTGGGAAAATTGCTTTCTATTATCGATATTTTCCAGCAAGAGCCACAGTGAGGAATGTGTCTCTTCTGAAGCATGTGCTGTTTCTCCTTGGAACCTTGCTTAGTAATCATCCTGAAACTCTGAGCTATATAAACTGGTATGAAGTCCTTCTTCAAACTCTACGACAATGAGGAAGCTTTATTCTCTCCTTGACATTACTGGTATGAGGGAAAATGGAGTAGAACCCAGGTGGACCCAGGTGGAGGCATGTCCTATGTCACAGAGACCCTGTTTAGGGCACTGGCGCCCTGATTAGAACTCAGCAAGTTCAGTCAGATAGAGGCTCAGAAGCATGACCACTTTACAGTAGAAAACATGTTTTAAAAGCAGCAAATATTGGACTCCCCTTTTTACCTTGACCTTAATATACAGTATGTGTGTATATTTAAGACATTTTTTTCCATGGACCGGGGTTGGGAGGGAAGGTTTTGGGATGATTTAAGCATACATACTTACTGTATATTAAGGTGAAGGTAAAAGGGGAAGTCTAGCATTCTGTCATAGCTGACTTTTTGGGAGACTGTATATATACATATACTGTATATAGGATATCCTCTTTCTTCCTGGTAATGATGATCATTCTTACTTTATGACCGTCATCACAGTCGTCAATATCTTAAACACAATAATCATTCTCACTATCACCATTATCATAGCTCTGACTTATTAAGCAATTACCATGAATGAGACACTATTCTAAGCACTTTGCATCTTTGTTATTTACAGTCACTACCAGCTGTAGTATATAATTATTTATGATTATCATTTTAAGAAATCTGAAGCTTAGAGACAAAAAGTTATCTGCTTATAGAGGGAGGCCTGGGCATCATCTGTGAATGAGGAAGTAGCCTGTGAGGGCCCCAAAGTGCTTCTGGATATCTTCCAAGACACAGTATACCACGCTGTTACTTCCTTTACCTGGCTCCCTTCCTCTGCTTCCCTTTGGCTTGGGATTTCTGGCAGTAGCTTTACCCCCTCCCACCCCCCACTGACTCCAGCTTGTGATTTGGCAGCCTCTCAAGCATGCATGGGTTTATAGTGAGGTCACATTGCCCTAGTACTCTCACTTAGGGCAACTGGTGACTAGGACTGCAGATCTTAATGTTACTTAATAGGCTCAACATTATTATCTTCTTACATAACTTAAATTTGGCTCACATTTCACATATGTGACTACGTCTAAGTAAAAATAAGTATATTATGTGTTCAGTCTATGGCTAGGATTATGACAGTATAAGAAGTATCACCTCAAAAGGGGATGTTCTCCTTCTGGCTACGGAGGATTAGCTTAGATCAGATTGATCCTTTCACAGAGAACTAGATAATGTGCATAAAATGATTTAAAAATATCCCAGAAGGGATTTTAGAGTAACTGAGGTTACCAAGCCCTAAGCAGCCAAGAGCCCAGATAGAAGGGAAGTGCAGAATAAGGTAGGAGCCATGTTTGCTGAGATAATGGTTGAGAATTTTCTAAAACTGATAAACACACTAACCCACAGAGACAATAAACTTGACAAACCCCAACAAGAATAAAATAAAATAAAACTACATATAGGTAAAACATAGTAAAACTGTTTAAAAAAAAGTAAAAATTTTAAATAGAGACAGAAGAAAAAAGAGACATAACTTTTAAAGAAAAAGAAATAAAATGCAGACTTCATTCAACACAAATTATATCGTTGCCCACTTTTTAATGGGGTCGTTTTTTGCTTGTTCAATTGTTTAAGTTCCGTTTACATTCGGGTTAGTATAGTAAGCCTTTGTTGCATGCATACTTTGCAAATTTTTTTTTTTTTTTTTTTTTTTTTTTTGCCATTCTGTAAGCTGTCTGTTTACTTTGTTGATAGTTTCTTTTGCTGTGCAGAAACTCATTAGTTGAATCACATCCCATCTGTAAATGTTGGAGGTTTTTATGTTGCAATTGTTCTTGAGGACTTAGTCAAAATTCTTTGCTAAGGCCATGTCCATTAGGGTATTTCCTAGGTTTTTTTCTAGGATTTTTATAGTTTTAGGTCTCACATTTAAGTCTTTAATCCATCTTGAGTTAATTTTTGTTTACAGTAAAGATACAGGTTTAGTTTCATTCTGCATATGCACAGCCAGTTATCCCGGCACCATTTATTGAATAGAAAGTCCTTTCCCCATTGCTTATTTTTGTTGACTTTATCAAAGATCAGTTGGTTGGTTGTAGGGAAATGGCTTTATTTCTGGGCTCTCTATTTTGTTCCATTGGTGTGTGAGCCTGTTTTTGTACTAGTGCCATTGCTGTTTTGGTTACTGTAGCCTTGTTATATAGTTTGAAGTTGGGTAATGTGATGAAGTCTAACTTTTATTTTTTGCTTAGGATTGTTTAGCCATTTTAGCCATTTGGGCTCTTTTCAAGTTCCATATGAATTTTAGGATTGATATTTCCAATTCTGTGAAAAAAGACATTGGCAGTTTGCTAGGAATAATATCAAATCTGTAGATTGCTTTGGGCAGTATACTCATTTTAATGATATTGATTCTTCCAGTTTGTGAGCATGGAATGTTTCTCCATTTGTTTGTGTCATCTGTGATTTCTTTCAGCAGTGTTTGGTAGTTCTCCTTGCAGAAAATTTTCACCCCCTTGGCTAGATGTATTCCAAGGTATTTTTTTTTTGTTACTATTAATAGGATTGTGTTCTTGCTTTGGCTCTCAGCTTCAATATTATTGCTGTTTAGAAATGGTACTGATTTTTGTACACTTATTTTGTATCTTGAAACTTTATTGAAGTTGTTTATCAGTTTTAGGAGCCTTTTAGTGGAGTCTTTAGGGTTGTCTAGATATAAAATCATGTCATAAGCAAAGAAAGATAATTTGACTTTTTTTCCTATTTGGATGCATTTTCTTTCTTTCTCTTGCCTGATTAGTCTGGCTAGGAGTTCCAGTACTCAGTTGAATAGGAGTGGTTAGAATGACATCCTTGTCTTGTTCTAGTTATTAAGGGGAATTGTTCTAGCTTTCACCCATTCGATATGATGTTGGCTATGGGTTTGTCACAGATGGTGCCAATAATTTTGAGATATGTTCCTTCAATGCCTATTTTGTTGAGGGTTTTTATCATGAAGGGATTTTACTGAAATCTTTCTGTGTCTATCAAGATGATCATGTGATTTATATTTTTGATTCTGTTCATGTCGTGAATCACATTTACTGATTTGTGGATGTTGAACCAACCTTGCGTCCCAGGAATAACACCTGCTTGATTGTGGTGAATTAACACTTTGATGTGATGCTGGATTCAGCTTGCTAGTATTTTGTTGAGGATTTTCATATCTATGTTTGTCAGCGAGAGTAATTTGTAGTTTTCTTTTTTTCATCGTCTTTGCTGGGCTTTAATGTTGAGCTGATGCTCACTTCATCTAATGAATTAGGGAGGAGTCTCTCCTCCTTGATTTTCACTTGATCTTAGCCAAAAGGCCGAGAAGCAGTCTCCTCCTTGATTTTCTAGAATAGTTTCAGTAAGAATTGGTACCAACTCTTCTTCGTATGTCTGGTAGAATTTGGCTGTGAATCCATTTGGTTCTGGGCCTTTTTTGGTTGGTAGTCTTTTAATGACTGATTCAATTGTGGCACATGTTATTGTTCTGTTCAGGGTTTCAGTTTCTTCCTGATTCAATCTTTGAAGGTTGTGCATTCCTGGGAATTTATCCATTTTCTCTAGATTTTCTGTTTGTGTGCATAGAGGTGTTCATATTAATCTCTGAGTAACTTTTGTGTTTCTGTGGGATTGGTTGTAATGTCACCTTTGTTGTTTCTGATAGTGCTTATTTGGATCTTCTCCCTTTTTTCCTTTGTTAATCTAGCTAGTGGTCTATTGATCTTTTTTATCCTAACAAAAAAAAAACTTTGGTTTTCTTAATCCTTTGTATAGATTTTTATTTTATTCAGTTCTGAAAAGAAGACATACAACATTACTAATTATCAGAGAAATGCAAATCAAAGTTACAATGAGATATCATCTCAAGTCAGTCAGAATGGCTATTAAAAATAGAAAAATAACAGATATTGGTAAGGCTGCAGAGATAAGGGAATGCTTATACACTGTTGGTGGGAATATAAATTAGTTCAGCTACTGTGGAAAGCAGTTTGAAGATTTCTCAAAGGACTAAAGATAGAACTACTATTCAACCCAGCAATTCCATTGCTGGGTATATCTCCAAATCATTCTCCAAAATAAATCATTCTCCCAAAAAGAAACATGTACTCATATGTTCATTGGAGTGGTATTCACAATGACAAAGACATGGAATCAACCTCAATCCCCATGACTGGTGTAGAATTTCAAAATTTCTGTGATTTGCTTTAATTCTTAAAAAAATGTCATTCCATTTATTCTGCCTTCCATAACTTTTATTCAACTTTTATTTTAGATTCAGGGGGTACATGAGTAGGTTTGTTACATGGAATCAACCTTGATACCCATCAATGGTAGATTGGATAAATAAAATGTGGTACATACAAACCATGTAAAACTACATGGCAATAAAAAAAAGAACAAAATCATGTCTTCTGCAGCAACAGTGAGTGATG
This sequence comes from Macaca fascicularis, assembly GCF_037993035.2. Lineage (NCBI taxonomy): Eukaryota > Metazoa > Chordata > Mammalia > Primates > Cercopithecidae > Macaca > Macaca fascicularis. The sequence continues at coordinate 54,674,657 of NC_088390.1, forward strand.
CTGGAAGCCATTATACTAAGCAAACTAACACAAAAGCAGAAACCCAAATACTACATGTATGCATACATGGTGGCTAAACATTAGGTACACATGGACATAAAGATGGCAACAATAGAACTAGGGACTACTAGAGGGGGTAAAGAAGGATGAGGCAAGGGTTGAGAAACTATTTATTGGGTACTATGTTTACTACCTGGGTGATGGAATCAATCATGCCCCAAACTTCAGCATCATGCGATGTACCCATGTAACAAACCTACTCATGTACCCCCTGAATCTAAAATAGAAGTTGAATAAAAGTTATGGAAGGAAAAAAAAAATGGAATGACATTTTTTAAGAATTAAAGCAAATCACAGAAATTTTGAAATTCTATACCAAGTAAAATTATCCTTTCAGTGTAAAGACAAAATAAAGATACTTTTAGACAAAAGCTGACAAATTTGTAGAAAACAAAATACAAGTGAATTCTTTAGGCAGAAGAAAAATGATCTTAGATTGAAGCAAGGAAATTCAGAAGGTAATGAGGAAAAAGTAGACATATAAATTAATATTGACCGTATAAGGTGATATTAAAATATAATGCTACTAATATTGTTTTGAATTTAAAATTTATGCAGAATTAAAATACCAACCCCCCAAAACAATGACATAAAGTATGGAAAGGGCATCATTGGATTTGAAGCTTCTAAGAAACTTGCATTGTTCAGGAAGTGCCAAAAATATCTGAAAATATATCATCCAAATTGTTTAATATGAGGTAATGTAGATTTAAGGCAAAAAATATTACTAGCGGTAAACAGGACATTTTATAATGATAAAAGGGTCAATCCACTAAAAAGATGTAGCAGTTCAAAATTTGTACTCACCTTAAATCAGACTTAATTTCAATAAAGCAAAAATTGACAAAACTAAGTGAAGAATAGAGAAATCTATAATTATAGTAGGAGACTGTAACAATTCTCAACAACTGATATAACAAACTTTTTAAAAAAAATCCAGAAAACACAAAGCAGATTGTGTGTGTGTGTATATATATATATATATATATATGTATGTATATTCTCTTCACAGTGATATTACACTGTAAGTAAATAACAGGAATATAACTAGAAAATTCCCAAATGTTATTCCCAAATGCTGGAAAATTAGGCAACGTATTTCTAAATAACCCATGGATCAAAGAAGCAATTACATTGGAAATTACAAAATATTTCTTGCATATGCCTACTTTGATCTGGGGCTTCTGGGATGCTGGTAATGCTCTATTTTTTAGTGTAGGACCTAGATTTTTGGTGGCAAACACATAGATGTATTCACTTTGTAGAAATGAATCGGATTATATGCTCATCTGTGCACTTTTCTGCATGTGTTGTATACATCAATTTAAACATAGTAAAAAAATTATAAAGGGTATGCTTGGATTGTTTCGTGTAAGAAAATATCCAAATACCTTCTATCTGCTGAAAACTGCTTGTGGGATTGACAAATTAAAACCAAACCAAAATAACCCTTCTCTCCCAGTATTCAGAGAGGGTGAATCAGTCAAAAATAACGTTTTTGCTATAAGAGACAATGCAGAGAAATATTAACATATTTACAATGTACAAATTAACATAAGTGGCTACCCTAAATTTCATTAAAATATATAATTTCACAACTAACATTTTGTTCATTAAAGAGAATAATGGCAATAAGAATCTTGACCCTAATTTTGAACCACTGAAATGTCTGAATCTTGGTGTTTGTGAAAAGAACCTAGAATTCTGTGTGTCTGTTTTGTGCTGCTCTAAAGGAACACCTGGAATTTTGTAATTAATAAAGAAAAGAAGTTTATTTGTCTCGTAGTTCTGCTGGGTGTACAGGAAACACGGCATCAGAAACTTCTTGTGGTGACAGCCTCCGGAAGCTTCCAATCATGGTGGAAGGAAAGTGGGAGCAAACATGTCACATGGTAAGAGAGGGAGCAAGAGATAGAGGAAGGAGTGTCAGTCTCTTTTAAACAACCAGATATGTGAACTCACAGAGTGAGAACTCACTCATTATCATGGGGACAGCACCAAGCCATTCATGAGGGATCTACCTCCATGACCGAAACACCTTACACTAGGTCCACCTCCAACACTGGAGGTCACATTTGAACATGAGATTTGGAGATGGCAAAACATCCATATTATTTCTTCCCTGGTCCAAATTTCGTGTTCATCTCACATTCCAAAATACAGTCATCCCTTCCCAATAGTCCTCCAAAATCTTAACTCATTCCAGCATCACTCAAAAGTCTAAAGTATCATCTGAGACTAAAGGCAAGTTTCTTTTAACTATGAGATTGTCAAATCAAAAAAAGTTATTTATTTCCTGTACAACAATGGTGGTACAGGCATTGAGTAAACATTTCTATTTTCAAAGGGAGAAATTGGCCAAAAGAGAGGAGTAACAAGCCCCACGCAAGTCTGAAACACAGCAGAGCAGACATTAAATCTTAAATCTCCACAATAATTTCCTTTGACTCTGTTTCTTGCATCCTGGGAATATGGGTACGAGGGTTGGCCTCCTGAGGCATTGGATTGGCCTGTCCCTATGGCTTTGCAGGGTACAGCCCACATGGCTGCTCTCACAGGTTGGAGTCTGTTACCTGTGGCTTTTTCAGACTGAGGATATAAGCTGTCAGTGACTCTACCATTATTTGATCTGGAGGGCAGCATGACCCTTCCTATAGCTCCACTAGTCAGTGTGCTGGTGGGGACTTTGTATGGGGTCTCCAATCCCACACTTCCCCTCTGTACTGCCCTAGCATAGGCTCTCTCTGAGGGCTCATCCTCTGAAGCAGGCTTCTGTCTGCTTTCCCATACGTCCTCTGAAATCTGAGTGGAAGCTGCCAAGCCTCCTTCACTCTTGGGCTCTGAGGGCCTGAAGACTTTGCACTATGTGGAAGCTGAAAAGGCTTACAGCTTGTGCTATTTGAAGCAGGGGACTGGAGTTGTACCTGGGATTCTTTGAGCTGCAGCCAGGAAGTGGGGAGCAATGTCCTGAGGCTGTATAGGGAAGCAACGCCCCAGGTCTGACTCATGAAACCATTCTTCCTTTCCGGGCCTCTGGGCCTGTGGTGGGAGGCCTGCCTCAGAAACTTGTGAAATGCCTTTGAGGACTTTATCCTGTTGTCTTGGCTATGAGTGCTTGGCTACCATTCAGTCATGTGAATCTCTCTAGCAAGTGGTTTCTCCACAGCCTGCTTGGACTATTCTGAAAATGATCTTTCCTTCTCTACTATGTGGCCAGGCTGTAAATTTTCCAGAGTTTTGCACTCTGCATTCCTTTTCATTATAAATTCAAACTTTAAGTCATTCCTTTGCATGCGCATCTAATTAACTGTAGGCTGTTAGAAGCAGCCATGCCACTTCTTGAATACTACTGTTAGACATTTTCTTCCACCGCATACCCTAAGTCATCCCTCTTAAGTTCAAACTTCCACGGATCCCTAGGACATGGACACAGTACAGCTAAGTTCTTTGCTAGCTTGTAACATGGGTAAAGTTTACTCCAGATCCCAATAACTTCCTCATTTTCATTATGAGATTTCATTAGCCTGGACTTTGCTGCCAATGTTTCTATCAGCATTTTGGTCACAACTACTTAACAAGTCTCTAAGAATTTCCAAACTTTCCTTCATCTTCCCACCTTCCTCTGAGACCTCCAAACTCTTCCAACATTTGTCAGTTACCAAGTTCCAAATCTGCTTTCACATTTTCAAGTATCTTTATAGCAGTGTTCCATGCCACAGTACCAATCTTCTGTGGTAGCCTGGTTTGCATAGCTATAAAGGAATATTTGAAATTGGGTAATTTATAAAGAAAAGAGGTTTATTTTGCTCACAGTTCTGCAGAATGTACAGAAAGCATCTCACCAGCATCTGCTTCTAGTCAGAGCCTCAAGAATCTCCCAAGCATGTTGGAAGACAAAGGGGAAGCAGGTCAAATGGTGAGAAAGGGAGCAACAGAGCAAGAAAGAAAGTGCCAGGCTATTTTATTTTAATTAATTAAATTATTTATTTATTTTGAGATGGAGCCTCATTCTGTTACCTAGGCTGGAGGACACTGGCATAGTGTCGGCTCACTGCAACCTCAACCTGCTGGTTTCAAGCAATTCTCCCACCTCAGCCTCTTGAGTAGCTGGGATTGCAGGCATGTGCCACCATGCCTGAATAATTTTTGTATTTTTAGTGGAGACAGTGTTTCACTATGTTGGTCAGGCTAGTCTTGAACCTCTAAGCTAAAGTGATCTATCCACCTCAGTCTCCCAAAGTTCTGAGATTACAAGTTTGAGCCACCACATCTGGCCCCAGGCTCTTTTAAACAGTCAGGTGTCTCACAGAACTCAGAGTGAGAATTCACTTGTTGCCTTGAAGACAGCACCAAGACATTTATGAGGATCCACCCCCATGACCCAAACACCTTCCTCTAGACCCCAACATTGGAGGCCACATTTCAACATGAGATTTGGAGTAGGTGAAACATCCAAAGCAAAGCAAATTAGCTTTTTGCAATCAATGCAATGAATACATTTACTGAGTGGTCATTGAAATTCCCAGCAATCAGGAATGCACTGGAAATAGAGTTAATGAAATGGTGGGAATGGTCCTTCCTTAAAAAGATATCTCTCTCCTGTAGTTGTAAGGCTTATCTTTGTTTCTTCTAATTTCTTAGGACAAATTGTGCAATTAAGAACAGAAAGATTGCCTGTATTATGGGAAAGGCTGGCTACAAAGCACTCTGGATGCTTTGCACAGAGATGCTCTGAGCTGCTTTGAATCCTGATGTCTGAAAGCCCCAGCCTGTTAAAGCTCTCAGTTCAAGCTATGAACTGAGATACTCCAATGCCTCTCCCAAAGGATTCTCTTTCTCCATCCATCCCAACCCTTCTCCAGTGTCTACTCCAAGGTGAGCAGAAGTAGACAAGGTGAACGGAATGTCTACCTCCACTCACCTGGAACTCTGATGTCTACTTCCACTCAACTGGAAACTACCTTCTCTGAGGAGCTTCCATTCTAAAAATGATCCTCCCCACATCCAACGTGGTTGACCTGAAAGAATATCTGATTTGTTTAAATAAAAAGCAGCATTCACAATTAGATCCTATGCCAACAACTTGTAGCCTAGGACTGGTCCACAGAAATTATTAACAGTGGATGTTCTTAGGTAAGGTTTCAGATCTTAGGCTTCAGAAATTATATGCAAATTTTTCATATATGTGCTCGTTTCTTGAAGAAACGGTGAAATGGAGACTTTAAGCTTCCTTCAGACTCTCAAGGAAGTCTCTGACACAAAGAATTTTATGTACCACAGGCTTAGAAGAAATAACTGGAGACCTGTGGCTTATAAATCCTTACTTCTCATCAGTCACTTGCACCTCTGGCAATTACCTTCCTCCTTAAGCCTTAGTTTTCAATTTGGATAACTTTCTCTCCAGTTCATTCAAGATCTAGCTATTAAGTTTATTAGGATTTGTTCATTTCTTCAGTGTTCTCCGCATCATGCTCCTTGTTGACAACTCACAGTTTATGAACTGTATCAGTCATTGAAAATATACTATTTGGGACAAATTCCCTGTTTGCCTTTAAGGAGCTAAAAGGCAAATGAAGAGGAAACTAACAACATCCGTGCAACTTACATCAAGTCATCAGCTTCATGACCCAACCCGAGCAGGATGTCAGTTCCAAGGACAAATGGCAGCAACAAAAAATAATCAAGTATTGTCTCAGAGGTTTTGTTCTTAGAAAAAGTGTCGTTATACATTTATATACTTCTTCATTCCAGTTTGTTGTTTGTTTTTTGTGTTCTGTGTTTTCTTGGTCACTAGAAGGGATCACTACACTGAAGTTAGTACATCACCTTTTATTCTTGGTACATATATGTGTTGTGTTCATAATTATTGCACATACTATATGTGTCCTTTGCAACCTACCTTTTAAATTATATTTTGAAATATATTCATGTTCATATATGTAGGTATAGTTTATTTATTTGATCTTGAGGATTACATTGTATAAATGTACCACAATTATTCATCCATTTTCTTCTCTGACATGTTTGCCCAATTAATTGCAAGATTTTGCTGATGTGAATAAATATCTTTGTTTTTCAAATATGCATTTCTATGAATTACAAGTGAAAATGAGCATCTAGTTACTTGCTTGGGTATCTTCTGTGAGTTTTTAGTTTATATTATTTGCCTATTTTTTATCAATGTGTCAGAGTTCTGGATACTAACATTATATCACTTATGTGCCCAGCAAATATCTTCTGTCAGTCTCAGGCATTTAACTTTGTTTATACAATTTAAATGACAATTTAAAATGTTAATATGACACATTTATCTACTTAACTAACTTTTCCTTGATAGTTGATAGGTTTTGTACCTTATTTCATTAATCCTTCCCTATGCTAAGATTATAGAAATGTTATATTTCTCTCTAAATTTTATAATTTTTCTTTTCACATTTTGGTATTTTATCTGTATGAAATTCTTGAATTGTATTAATATGAAGTAGGGATCCAATTATTTCCCACAGCCAGTTGAATCACTAAAATTTGTTAAATAGTCTATCCTTAAGTCTGTATTGATTTTAATGCCACATTCTTCATATTCCAACTTCCCACATAATGCATGTGATTCTGGGCTTTCCCTTCTGCCATCGGTCTAGTTGTCTACAACTTTTACTTGTATAGGTCCTAATATCATCTGGCATAATTAGTCATCATTCCTTATATTTCTAGACTTGTGTTGGTGCTTTCCTTTTTCATATGAATTTATAATTTTTCATTCATAAATTAATATGAATTTATAATGTTTCATTATAAGGTTGAGTTATTTTTAAATGGTACCTGATATTATCTTTTAATATGGAAGTTTAATTCCAATTTTCATCCTGATTACTGGTATATTTGGTCAAACTTCTGCCACTTTCTATCATATTTTTGTCATGATTTATCTTTGCTTCCTCTAGTTTCCTAGAGTTCTATTTATATTCACTTAATAAATAGTTAAACTTGTACTATGCTTACATAAATGAACAGAATTGAAATTTGATCAGTGTAGCACAGTAAGCGCCACATGAATGTGGAAACTGTGGCTATGAAGGGTCAACTATACTATGTTATTTTATGCAAAGGACTTGAGCAACTACAGATTTTGGTATCAGAGTGGGGTTCTGAAACCAGTCCCCTGTGGATACTGTGGGATGACTGTAATCTACTTCTGAATATGTAAGTAACTCAGACATCACAAAAACAAAAACAAGAAGTCAGTTAAATACTATCATCGAAGACATAAGGGAAGACTAACAAGGCACAAGTATATACTTAAACAAGTTATTTCTTGGAAGTTAATCTAATTCTTTCCATGTTCCATATCTCTTCATCTGTCTTTTAAATCTTTCTATACATTTCTCTCTATATGCTGAATTCTATGTGGCTTCTTCACTTCTGTTTTTCAATTCTCTAATGCCCTCTTTAGCTAATCATAGCGGTTGTTTAATACACCCACTGCATTTTAATTTTATTCTTATAATTTTCATTTTTATCTGTCTGTTCTGGTTTCTTTTTAAATCTGATTTTTCTTTTTCCCATAGGGGGTCTTGTTCTTTCATTATGATTGTGATTTCTATCTCTTCTGTTACATTTTGATTATAGATATGTTGTCTTTTTCAAGAGTATATATTATTTTTGATTCCTACAGCATACATTATCAGTTTAATTTTAGCTTCTGACTATTCCTGTGTTGATTTATTTACTCCTGTTGTTTCTAATTTTGGTTAGGAATCTTTTATTCAATGGATATCCCTTTTTCTGTGGAAGTTCCTAGTGAGGATGGTTGTAAAAGTGTTTCTATAGAACAATTTTGTTCTTGCTTTTCCAGGTTCCCAGAGAATGATTGTTTTGTCAATTTAAGAGTTTCTTATACTCATTGTAGGATTTAAGTTAAAATTTCTTATATGACATTGATGTCTATATATACACCTTGGCCAGCAAGTAAGCTACATTGGTATTTTCTTTTTCTTTTTTTTTTTTTTTTTGAGACGGAGTCTCGCTCTGTTACCCAGGCTGGACTGCAGTGGCCGGATCTCAGCTCACTGCAACCTCCGCCTCCCGGGTTCACGCCATTCTCCTGCCTCAGCCTCCTGAGTAGCTGGGACTACAGGCGCTCGCCACCTCGCCCGGCTAGATTTTTGTATTTTTTAGTAGAGACGGGGTTTCACCGTGTTAGCCAGGATGGTCTCGATCTCCTGACCTCGTGATCCGCCCGTCTCGGCCTCCCAAAGTGCTGGGATTACAGGCTTGAGCCACCGCGCCCGGCCGGTATTTTCATTTTTAGATAAATAGGAATAGTTTTCCTAACTCCCTATCTACAGCAGAGGAAGCCCTCTCAGGGTCAAGCCTGAGCCAAAACAAACAAACAAACAAACAAACAAACCAAAACAAAACAAAAAAAAACCACAATGCTAACAGCCACCTAACTTTAAAATAGGACATTTTTTTATAATTAACACATTTCCATTTCGTTTTTTATGTTCAAACTTACCATTCTCCAGTTTTCTACTCTTACAAAGAGAATTATTTGATATTGAAAAATTATAGACAATTAATTAGAAAATGTTAAATTTGGTATCACAAAATTACACATGTAGGTGGGACACAATCATTTTCTGTGTGTATGATTCCATTCTTTACATTAAAAATTGTTGATCATACTGAACATAGTTTAACTTTGAACCATTTACATTTCCTGGAGTACTTCCTCATGTATAAAGTAAGCATATTGGAATAAAAGATATCTAAAGGTCCTTTCACCTCTAAAATTCTATAAACTTTGATCTTTGCATATAATAGATATTTCATAACCAGGTGACTTAGACTCGGCTTCTGTCAGTTTGGATAGTAGGAGATAGTGTGTTATCCCAAGTCCTGATATATGCATGTATGTGATTCTCTGTTTTCTCACAGATCCATACTCAAATTTTGATTTTTCTACCTATCTTCTGTGTGGCCATTGTTAAGTGACTCAGTGTCTCCAAATTTTAGTTTCTTACCTGAAAATAAGGTTAATAATGCTGAATTAAGGTTGTTGTAAGAATTAGGGATTTCGAAAGAATCAGCAAAGGTTAACATCTTTTTTCCCTCAGTTTCTTCGTCTGTAATATCAAGATAATAACCATCACAAAATCATTATAAAGATTATGAGATATTGTAATAAATTGCTTAGTATTAATATTAAATCTAATAAATGGCAAGCTACCATAACCAACTCAGTTCATGGCATATTGGGGCTCCCAGGTGGAAGGTCTCCTTGGCCAATCCCTCCCTCATTCATCCCAGATCTGTGAACCCTGTTTGGCTTCACAGACTATTCTGCCACTTTTTCTGTGGATTGCATTAAAACACAACTGTGTTCACCACCATACCCTTGAGACTAGTTACCTGGGAAAAACAATTCTCATTTCTGAGTTTCTACTTATTTCTTCTATGATGCTGAAGTCATTTCTCCATTAGCATGTATTCTGGTCTCTGTCTTCTTTATGACTCTCTCTTCCCCGCCAGTTGATAGACCCTTGTTTGTATCACGATCTCCTGTAGTTCTTCCTGGTCACTTAACATACGTGCAGTCCTTGTGTTGCATGTGTATTTCATATACATTTTTATTATAAATTGGGAAATAGCTCTCCCGTGTTACAGAGCACTGATATATAGTAAAGAAAAAAATCCAAATGTTCTTTTGGCAAAGTAGATTTTTTTTCTCATTTGCTTTAATAAAGCATCTCATGTTTTATATATTGGTTAATAGAACAAAATTATTTGGCTATAACTTCTTCTTATGATGGACTATTCCACTTTATTATGATTATTTATAAAAGATTAATACCCAAACCATTGAGAGTGTAATTTTTTAAATTGCCCTAATTATTTGCACCAGAACATACTGTCATGATCATGACCCTGAGGACAAACTTCATTTACCTCATCGAAGCAGAAACTCAAGTTCTTGTTTACAAGTCTGATCATAGGTCTGTGAAGCCCATGATTGCTAACTTTGTGGAAAATGTTCATCATCATCTTCATAATCATAAATGATTATGATAAATGATCATTAATTGTAACATAAATGATAGGCTCCATATATGGTATTAGGAGCATATGTACATACATTTTAGTATTCTTAACAAACATTCTCCAGAGCCACAATTACAATTCCCAGTTTTTAGGCATAGAAAGTAAGGCTCAGAAGGGCTAAGTAACTTCCCCATGTTGGTCATTAGCTGACTCAGGACAGGATCCCGTCTCTGTGCCCCCTCTCCCCCTGCCAGCTGCTTGTGTGTTTGTAGCATTCCACTTTGCACGCTTCTTCTCACCATTTTCTACAGTTAATTTGCTGAAACTTGACTTCATTCCCTGATCATTGAATTTAAACCTTAATGATATATCTACTGATAGAATGGGTTTAAGTTTTTGATTTGATTACGTCAGCTTTTCTGAGTCTAATTGAAATAGCACTGACATTTAGAAAATGCATTTAGAATGCATTAAATGCATTCTAAAAATGCATTTAGAAAAATGCATTTTTCTAAAATAAAAATACATTAATAAGTCCACATTGAATAAAACATAAAAATATCCCAGGCATTCTTTAAGTTATTTAGTGGTGATTTCTGGGATTTTTGTGCACCCATCACACAAGTAGTGTAACTGTACCCAATGTGCAGTCTTTTATCCCTCACCATCCCCCAGCTTTTCCCCCAGCGCCCAAAGTCCAATGTATCTTCTATGCCTTTGTGTCCTCGTAGTTAAGCTCCCACATATGAGTGAGAACATATGACGTTTGGTTTTCCTTTCCTAGGTTACTTCACTTAGATTGATAATCTCCACTTCCATCCAGGTTGCTTTGAATGCCATTATTTAATTCTTGTTTTATGGTTGAATAGTATTCCATGGTATATGTGTATATACATACACATACACACACACAGCACATTTTCTTTATCCACTCATTGATTGATGGGCATTTGGGTTAGTTCCATATTTTTGCAATTGCAAATTGTGCTGCTATAAACATGCGTGCGCAAATATCTTTTTTGTGTAATAACTTCTTTTCCTCTAGGTAGATACCGAGAAGTGGGGATTGCTGGATTAAATGGTAGATCTACTTTTAGTTCTTTAAGGAATCGCCACACTGTTTTCCATAGTGGTTGTACAAGTTTACATTCCCACCAACGGTGTAAAAATATTTCCTTTTCATGGCATCCATGCCTACATCTATTATTTTTTAATTTTTTTATTATGGCCATTCTTGCAGGAGTGGGGAGGTATTGCATTGTGGTTTTGATTTGTATTTCCCTCATAATTAGTGATGTGGAGCATTTTTCTATATGCTTGTTGCCCATTTGTGTATCTTATTTTGAGAATAGTCTATTCATGTCCTTAGCCCACTTTTTGATAGGATTGCTTTTTTTTTTTTTTTTTTTTTTTTCCTTGCTGATTTGAGTTCTTTGTGGATTTTGGATACTAGCCCTTTGTTGGATATATAGATTGTGAAGATTTTCTCCCACTCTGTGGGTTGTCTGTTAACTCGGCTGATTTATTTCTTTTGCTGTGCTCTCACTTTTTAGTTTAATTAAGTCCCATCTATTTATCTTTATTTTTGTTGAATTTGCTCATTCTGATTTAAAATGTGAGTTTTGAATCATAATTTTTTATCACTCTAAAATTAAACATCTCAGAATTATAAATTTAAAAGAGAAATTATCCAACAAATTATAATTGACCTTTGCTTTAGAGGTACTCTGAAAGCCTGGTAATTTTATATAGCCTTGCTACAAAGCCAGTGTTGAGGGATTGATTCTTGTTAAAAGGAAGGAAGGCTTTTTAATGATTGCCATTCTAACTGGTGTGAGATGGTATCTCATTGTGGTTTTGATTTGCATTTCTCTGATGGCCAGTGATGATGAGCATTTTTTCATGTGTCTGTTGGCTGTATGAATGTCTTCTTTTGAGAACTGTCTGTTCATATCCTTTACCCAGTTTTCGATGGGGTTGTTTTTTTCTTGTAAATTTGTTTGAGTTCTTTGTAGGTTCTGGATATTAGCCCTTTGTCAGATGAGTAGATTGCAAAAATTTTCTCCCATTCTGTAGGTTGCCTGTTCACTCTGATGGTAGTTTCTTTTGCTGTGCAGAAGCTCTTTAGTTTAATTAGATCCCATTTGTCAATTTTGGCTTTTGTTGCCGTTGCTTTTGGTGTTTTAGACATGAAGTCCTTGCCCATGCCTATGTCCTGAATGGTATTACCTAGGTTTTCTTCTAGGGTTTTTTATGGTATTAGGTCTAACATTTAAGTCTCTAATCCATCTTGAATTAATTTTCGTATAAGGAGTAAGGAAAGGATCCAGTTTCAGCTTTCTACTTATGGCTAGCCAATTTTCCCAGCACCATTTTCGTGCCCTTAGGACATCTCTCCAGGTGACATATCAGCACCATAGTTCAGCAATCTTCATACTGGCCTGGTGAACAAAATGATTAATTAAAAGGCAAACAAGTGAAAAATCCAAACATGATCATTTCCTTTATGTTATAATCTATTCATCAAATATTTATAAATTGTTTTGCTTTGTATAGAACAAAAATTAGACAAATCCTGGTCTTAGAGAGTTTACAGTCCTATAGAAAAGAAAGTCTATGTCCATAGATCACTGTCTTATGGCATAGAAAACAACAAGTGGCATAAAAGAGACATGTTAAAAAAATTCAAAATTAAAAGAAATTATTTCCAGTTGTCACTATAAAGAAAAGCTTTACAATAGAGGGAGACTGACTCTTGAAGGAGTGAGATTTAGACTTGTAGTGTCTTTAAGGGCTATGTTCATATTTGTAGAGATGAGATAGACTAAGATAAATGGCAAAAAGACTCACTTGTAACTATTAGAGAAATATCTGTTGAGTACTCTGTGCCAGGCACTGTAGTAGGCACCAAAGTCAAAACGATAAGAAGCACTTCCTATTCTCTAAGAGTTCATCGTCTAGTGTTTAGGTGAGGAACTGAGGGAAAGGTGCGATGTTAAACAAAGGAAGGCAGAAAAATGCCAAGCCTTCAAGAGCAGCATCTGCTCTTCTGTTCGCTAAGAGGGAAAGGTATTCAAAAGCAGGATCAAAAAAGAAGCTCAGATAGGAAGCCCAATACATTCTTGTTTCAATTCCATTTTTGTTTTTTACTTGAGCAAGTTAAAGAACTTTATGTATTTAAGCTCTACATGACACTTGAGACAGGTTACACAGGGGCCTATCATGGGGAGGGGGGAGGGGGGAGGGATTGCATTGGGAGTTATACCTGATGTAAATGATGAGTTGATAGGTGCAGCACACCAACATGGCACAAGTATACATATGTAACAAACCTGCACGTTATGCACATGTACCCTACAACTTAAAGTATAATAATAATAAATAAATTTAAAAAATAAAATAAAATAAAATTTCCTTAAGTAAAAGAAAGATACTGGAGGATCTGTAACTTACAATATGTAAGTTGTCAAGATGATGTTGCCCTTCTTCTGATTCAAACACATAGCAGTAATAGAAAAAAATAAAAAATTGAAATGAGAAAGCCTCTAGAGTACTCCATTAAATTATTAACATACTTAACCAATGTGTAAATTATTTAGTTTCTCTATGCTGGTCCCTCCAAAAGGCAATCATACATTAAATACCTTATGCACCCTGTTCCCTAGCAATTGTTCTCTAATACCTTATCTTCTCAATAAAAATAGTTCTTATGTTTTTATCTAGTCATGTATTCTGAACCATCTCATATAAAATTTACTTTGTTCCCTCTATGATTTTTATTCCATTTGGAATATAGTCAAATCTTAATCATTGATTTTATCAACTTTCTTTGTAATAGTTTTCCTCAAATGGTTTAGAAATTTGTTTGCAAAAGAATCCCCTGGAAAGAAGCAATAATGAATAGAAAACAAACAAGAGATGATCAATACAAGTAAAACTGGCCCTTTGAAAATTAAAACTGATTGTATTAAAGAATAAATAAGCAAGACTGATTAAGAAAAAAGAGAGACTGAATAAGTAATGAAAAAATAATGCAACTGTAGATGCAGTGGAATGATAAACCTATGGTACTATTTTGATCAGTTATTTTATTACAGCAAATATTTAAAATGTTAAGAGATGGACAATTTTCTTAACAAATTATTAAACTTGCTTGAAAAATTAGTTTGAAACCAAAATGAACCAGTAGCTATTATAAAATGTCTTCCTTAGAAAACTATAGATATAAATGGATATATGAGTAAATGATAGTATATATATAGTCCAAACTGTTTCAAAGAATAGAAAAATAAAGAATGCTACCTATTCATTTTATAAGGCCAATATAGTCTTAACATCAAGAGGAGATAAAAACAGAAGAGGAAAAAAAAAGTATAAGCTCGTGTGTGATCATATACACAAAATTGTAAATAAAACACCAGCAAATTAAATCCAACAGAGTATTAAAAATACATTGAACTATTTTAAAAAAGCCTTTTTCTTCCAGGAATATGACAGTCAGCCACTATCATAAAAATTCACAAAAATCTCTCAGTGTAATTCTGTACATTGATTAAAGAAAATAATCACACAATGACTTCAATAGAAGTAGGAAAAAATATTTCTGAATGTTAGCATTATTCATAATAAAAATTCTTATCGACCTAAGGTTCAAATACACTTAATCTATTGAAGAGTATCCACCAACATTCTCTAGCAAACACCTTACTTATGGATGAAATGTAATAAATCTTTCCATTAAAGACAGGTATTTAGTAAGATATAAGATATTCAGGGCTACTGCTAGCACTTAGATTTGTTACTGGAAAGAAAAGAGAAGAAAATAAACTATAGGTTGATTGAAAAAAAAGAAAAAAAATTGTCACTATTTGAATATGATATGATTATATAGATATTTGAAAATGAATTTCCAGCCAAACTGTTAGAAGAGTGTTTAAAAGGTTTATTGCACATCGGATTAATATAAAAACTTGAGAGTGTTTTTATACATCAGCCATAACAAAATAGAGAATATAATAGGAAAAGAATTGCCATTGATAATAATGACTACAAGCAACCTGTAACTATGTACATAATATGTGTGAAAAGCCTTTAACAGCAATCAAAAAACTGTAACATGCAATTGAAGGATCTAAAAGATTGGATGAAAGAGAAAGAATCACATGTGCATGACTGGCAAAAGTTAATATAATGAAGACATTAATCTCAGATTAACCAATTTAGTAATATTCTAATTAAAATTCCAAGAGGGTCCAAGAATCACAATGATACTTTTTAGAGGATGTATTTATAAAGAAATATATTCTTGAACTTGAATGAGCTAGATTTTTCCATTTCAGCAATGAAAAATCTCAACCAATCTTGTGTGAAAAAGCAAATTGCAGCATAAATACTATATGATTACATTTATGTAAAACTTTTAAAAACTCAAATGCTATGTGTTATGCGGAGATGCAGATAGGTGATAAAAATATACGAATAACAATCAGAAAGGATATAAAACAGCTTTGGGACCTTGATTACCTCTAGGGAAAGAGGGAAAAAAAATGCTTAAAAGTGACGAAAATTTATCTTCCACTACATTTGCATTTTTCTCACAAAGAGAGATTTGTTGAAAGAATGGTAAGTGTTAACATTTGCTAAATCTGAGTAGAAGCACATGGCATTAGCATTTTAATATTATATTCCAAATTTTATGAAATTTTTATTGTGATATTTTATAATTTTAGCCCCAAATTTAGCCCCAATTTTATTGTGATATTTTATAATTTTCTGCCCCATTTTCTTTTTCAGTAGAGCTAGTTGGGAACAAAGGGACAGAATAGAGTAATTTGCCCATCATGAGTTCATCCTTTCTTCTGTAGGAACTGCTAGTGTAATGCTGGAGCAGTCAATAGAAATAATATCAGGTGCTACTTCCTTGTACAGACACAGAGACCAAAATCTCTGATCTCTGTTGATCAGCGATTTTATAGTATGTGCCTTCAGCATCATCTTCTCTTTGGCCATCTCATTGCCTTACCGATTACATGGGATAAAAGTTGCAACATGGCATCAGCCCTAAAACCAAACGAAGCTCTGTGTGGGATGGAAATTTTTATACATAAAGGCAGTCTTTTTTCATCTTCTTTTTGCTTTGAACCTTTAAATCAGCTCACCCTCACCTTTCTTACCTCTTCAAGTATCACTCTTCTCCTTCCATGTCCAGATGTTGAAAGTAAATCTGATTTATGGCCCACCATTCTCCAGACCCTGGTTGTTTATCATATGACCAATTAGTATGAGTCCGTAGAGCCAAGAGATCAATACATTTTAGAGAAAGTTCTCTGAAACAGAATTTGTGAGGATATAAAAGGATTCTTTTGAAAAGTTTATCGTTACATCAACATAGCAGACAAAACCCCAATGGCTCCCCACTACTGCTACCCTGGACCATGGAAGTCTGGTAAAGAATTGTCAGTCCATGAAATGGTTTTGATAGCTATTCTCCAAACCAGTTAAAGGGAGCTCTTCCAGGCAGCATGCAACACTCATGGTGTCTGCTATTGACAAAGTACCCTAAAGAGTCATAATGTGTGATGAGTATAATACCACTGAGGCATAGACTGGAAACACACAGTGTGATCTGGCCAATCTCTTTGGCCAGGGAGTAGCCCAGGTGGACTGCCCACCTTCTTCATCTCAATAAGCTTTGGAAGTTGTCTATTATTCATTGTTTAGAGATCAATAATTAATGGAGATTAAATGTTTCTTTTAAGATTCCAGTAACTTCACAATAATGTCACAACAGTAATGTGGAAGCATAATGAGGTGTTGTGTTTATTTCGGAAGCAGAATTTATTTTTATGGATTATTAAACGATTTTATTAATGTATTTGTAGAATAATTAAGGTCCTAAAGGGTTCACTGAATTATTATTTTGTACTTTACTACGTTTTATGGGATAAATGATGTGCTATAGAGGTATTCACAACTTGAGATTTATGGAGATCCATGATCTTGGTTATATACTTCAGAATAACTT
Organism: Macaca fascicularis; assembly: GCF_037993035.2. NCBI lineage: Eukaryota > Metazoa > Chordata > Mammalia > Primates > Cercopithecidae > Macaca > Macaca fascicularis. Next base: position 54,691,782 of record NC_088390.1, read on the forward strand.
GCTAATATACCATTGAAGTTCAAAAGCACTTTAGTACTTGAGGGTCTTATTTCTTTTTTTTTTTTTTTTTTTTTTTTTTTGAGACGGAGTCTCGCTCTGTCGCCCAGGCTGGAGTGCAGTGGCCGCATCTCAGCTCACTGCAAGCTTCGCCTCCCGGGTCTACGCCATTCTCCTGCCTCAGCCTCCCGAGTAGCTGGGACTACAGGCGCCCGCCACCTCACCCGGCTAGTTTTTTGTATTTTTTAGTAGAGACGGGGTTTCACCGTATTAGCCAGGCTGGTCTCGATCTCCTGACCTTGTGATCCGCCCGTCTCGGCCTCCCAAAGTGCTGGGATTACAGGCTTGAGCCACCGCGCCGGGCCAAGGGTCTTATTTCTTAAGTCTTCGTTTTACTTTATTTTAGACAAGTTTATGACTTGAGGGGAAAAAAGAGTCTCATTCTTGACCTAGCTTTGGATGTCTGAGAACAATTAGCGAATTTCTTCAGAGGCTAAAAATAATTGGGGATTTTAATAATTTTATACTAAAAATAGAGAGTTTTGCATTAGAGGATGTGATTGGTCTGTCATCTTATAAAACAAGACCTAGTCTTGTTTTATCATTTAGCGTTTATCACTATCTCATTCGTATTTTTGAGGCATTCTCTGAACTTCTCCATGCCTTACTTTCTCTAAAAGATTGAAAAAGTACATATTAATTATTAAAACACTTCGAGCATTTTGTAGAAATGATGTGAAAATAAGGTAAGATAGTGTCATGTGTACTAATCATGCAAAAGACGTAAATTCCAGATCTCCAATGTTACATCATTTTATTAATTCTCTGGTTAATGTCTAAGGCATAGAATGGCTGTACTAAGAATCTCTACTGTGAACTTCCAAGAAAACACATACATGTGTCTTTTCTACAGTGTTGGTTATGAATTACAGTTTTGGTGGAATGAGCAAGATGTTACACTTATTTTAGAAATATGCAGCTGACTTTCTTATTGACTGGGTAATTTTGTTGTTCTGATTCCTAAACAGGTTGGGTACTTCTCTCTATGTTTTTTGGTTTGGGTTCCAGTTAAGAAATTATGAAGTGAGAAATTTGTTTCATTAACTCTTCATATGCATGTGTGTATATAAAATGCATTGATTGCAAGTGACTGCTAAAGGGTAACATAGGGAAATCGTTACTTATCATGGGGATTTATTCTGGTGCTGAAAAACAAGATATTAAATTATACTATAAGAAGCAGCATAATTCAATGAATTTTTATGATCTGTAAAGCTGGGCAAATTGCATTGCAAATGATAGATGGATTTTCAGCATCAACATCTACAAATAAATCATCATAAGTAGATATTTTGATGTATTAATGTAACTAGGAAGCAGCCCTTTGGGATGTGCATGTTATTTTTGGTGGTCGTCCTCATAGAGACAGATACTTATTAGGTGTTGTGTTAAGTTTTTGTTGTTGTTGTTGTTTTTAGATTTTTACTGTAAGTATCTATTCTGGATATTTTTAGGAAATGTTTTAATCCCTTAGAAATAAGCTTTTTTGCACATGGAAGTGGGAATAGATACTAATATGATTAGCTCAGTATCAAAACATAGTAAAAGCTGATGAAAGTCAACAGGACAGTTGGGAAGTCTCTTTCTCTGTCTTTTCCTTAAAGAAAGCCATTGCAGCTAAATGTATCCATTTCCCTTTTGTGTGAACTTTTGTTTTCTACCTGAGTTGCAAGCTCCTTTCAAATCTCTCTATCTGAAGCTTCTTCTACTCCAATATCATTGGATAAATAACAAAATAATGAACATTCCTGTTTGCCTTTCCTTGATCTATTCAAAATTGTAGCCTAAAAATTATTAAAAAGGAAAACAAAGGTTTCATCTACTCATTCTTTTAACGAATACTAACTGACCACCTACGGTAATCAGGGACCATGCTGGAGCCCGGGGAAACAGTGAGCACAGCCCCTGCCTTCAAAGAATTTATAGTAAAATAAAAGAAATACATATGCAATCTAGCTCTTACAATGTACTGTGGTATTTGCTTGATAGGGAGATGGTAAGGTATTATGGGAACCCACAGGACAGGCATCTTTATAAACTGGGGGGCATCCTTGGGGAGCAATGATGGTGTCACAGCGAAAAAGGGGTGAGGGAAGACTTCCAGGAGGAGCTGATGGTCAAGTTTGACTTGAAAAATATAAGTAACAGTCAGGTTATCTGTGGCAATGGGAGCAGCATGTACAGTGGTCCACAGGTTAATGGGACTATATTCAGGGATCAATAAGGAGATCGCTCTGTTGACAGGTCCGTCGTATAACCTGAGGAACAAAGTGGAAGCAGCTTGATATCTAGAAAGAACAAGAGACTTGGAGACAGCAAACCTCATTCCTGTACAAACCTTTCTCTCCTTATTTCTGAGGGTAGGACAATCCTACATAGAGAAGGAAGGGTTGTATAATGGAAAGAGGTCAAGGTTATAGCCAGTCATAGAGCTCAAATTCCAACTTTAGAACTTGCTATTTGTGTGGGATCTTGACTAAACTTCTCAGTCACAATTTTTTCATATGTTAAAAGACAACAATAACATCTAAATACATGGTAATAAGCACACTGACTTCTTGTGATGCTTGCATGAGGTAATGTGGAAATGTCTATGGAGTGCCTGAATGTTCATCAGAGGGGTTTAATGGATATGTTTCCTTTACCTTTTTGAAACTTTTCTAATTACTGAAATGCAGAACTTGATTCTTTCTCCCTACATGAATTTTAAGAATAAAATAAAATTATGCATTGAAAATAATCCATAAATAAGTGTAGATATAGTGCGTGCTCATTATTTATTTTTGTGTGGGCATACATTTAAAGAACCCCCTGAAGTCTCACCATTTGTTTAGATACTGGGCTCTCTTTGACTCCATAACTGTCCATCTTCCCTCCTCTACATTCTTTGTTCAAATGACCCCAATGTAGTCCCAGAGGCACCTGGACTTTTTATGGCCCTGTATGAATTTGTAGGCTTGGCTTACATGCCTCTGGCCTCCCCTCTCTCATTGATAGAGATCACTGCTTATCTTTCTCACACACCTTACCTCTGCAGTGGGCCAACCAAGAAGCATTTCCAGGAGATTAATGTGGTTTTTTTTTTCATTTATAACTTTTCTTTTTTTATTATTATACTTTAAGTTCTAGGGTACATGTGCACAATGTGCAGGTTTGTTACATATGTATATATGTGCCATTAATTGAAGTTTCATGGGAGTCTTGGAAGCACTTGTTTGCTTTAATATCTGTGGGTTCTTTACTCTCTTCCTAACATATTTTTGGTAAAACCAGGATAAATCTCAGAGTGGCTATCAGGTTATCTGTCTTACGTGCTTCTTGCCCCTCCTTATTTTTGACCTAGAAAGGAGGCTAGTAGCCTTGAACCTCAGGGTAACTGTTGCCTTCAGGGTCAGCCAAATGAAGGCTGCCCCGAGCTCTCCAGCACAGTGACTTGGCTGTAACACTATTGTGTGTATTTTTCATGAAGATAAATGCTGTCTCCCAAACACATTTTATCATAGAAAGATGTGAATGGTAGTAACTTAAAATCTGCTTCAGGCAGGATAGTTTTGAGAAGATACATATATAACCCTAATAAAGTTGGGCTGCCTTATGGTCTATTTCTATACAGTGTAGTACCCTAAAGAAAACACAAATCCACTTTCTTTTTTTTTTTTTTTTTTTTTTTTTTGAGACGGAGTCTCGCTCTGCCGCCCAGGCTGGAGTGCAGTGGCCGGATCTCAGCTCACTGCAAGCTCCGCCTCCCGGGTTCACGCCATTCTCCTGCCTCAGCCTCCCGAGTAGTTGGGACTACAGGCGCCCGCCACCGCGCCCGGCTAGTTTTTTGTATTTTTTAGTAGAGACGGGGTTTCACCGTGTTAGCCAGGATGGTCTCGATCTCCTGACCTCGTGATCCGCCCGTCTCGGCCTCCCAAAGTGCTGGGATTACAGGCTTGAGCCACCGCGCCCGGCCAAGAAAACACAAATCCACTTTCAAAAAGTTATAATAATCTTTACTAGGATGTCTTCTAAAAATGGTAAGAGATTACATGGCATGACAGGGAGCAATATCCGCTATAAAAAACAAACACATACTTGCCTATAGTTACTTATCCTTTAATTGCTTACAGAAAGGTGTGACAGCAAAGGCAGAGAATATCTACTATCTCATTTATTCTTATTCACTTCACTGAAAAACACCAAACACAGTTTTCTTCTACTTCTTTCATTCACTCCTCTATCTTCCAAGATCTGTTCGCTGTCTAGGTTGAGCTCTGCCTTTTTAGACTAAATCAGTATAGGCTTTCTGGCTCTTTTAGTTCTGCATCACAAGGTTGAAAAAACAGCATGGATAGTCTATGGTTTGGCAAACTTTTTCTATAAAAGGCCAGGTAGTGAAGATTTTTGGGTTTGCAAGCCACACAGGCCTCTGTTGCATATTCTTCTTTGCTTTTTACAATCCTTTGAAAATGTAAAAACATTCTTACCTCATAGGCCACACAGAAACAGGCCTCAGGCTGGATTTGACCCATGGACCTTAGTGAACTAATCCCTGGTATATGCAATAAAGGCACCAGGTCTTCTTAGACTAAGCCCTCAGGAGTGAGACAATTAACAATAAACAGAGTGCTCAGTACATGTCAGGCATGGTATCAGCAGCTTACTTATCTTAGCTTGGTTAGTTCTCAGAAAAACAGTTTGAGATAAGTACTGTACTGTTTCATTATTAATAAGCTGAGGCTTAGAACATCATACCCACCCCCACCCCCCAGCCAGTTGATCATCTGTACTTGAGATTTTAATCCTCATTACCATTTAACTTGATACAACATGAAGAGATAACTTAACCTCTCTTAATATTTGAACCTCAGTTCCCTAATCTATAAAAAAGGGATACTATTATTATCCTCATAGGCTTATTTTTGAGAATTAAATAAACTGATATGCATAGGCAATGTCTGACACATGCTTATACGTCCCATACTTATCAGCTCTATCATCATTATTTCAGTGAATTAGATTATTGGTCCTTGTTCTACCACTTGCCAGCCATATGACCTTCAAGCAAGCCATTTTTATACTCTGTGCTTATTTCCTCTTAAGGAAAGTGGGTGTTAACAGCATTTCAAGATTACTCTGAAGATCCATTGAAGAGAGCTAGCAAAAGTCACAGAAACATACAAAAGTAAAATATAATAATTACCATTAATTCACGACTATGTGCCTAGCTTCATCTTGAGGTCTCCAGATCCATTATCAATGTGCTTCTCACAGCAACTTTATAAGGCAAACGTTTTGACAGGTGTGGCCACTAGCTGTGAAAGCACTTGAAATAAACAAGGTGTTAAACTCATGTGTGGAGTTATTGCTTTCACTACACCTGCATGAAACCAGGACATTCAGCAACCATAGGTCTTGCTCTCAACCTTCATCTTCATCACAGACTTCTTCACATCACTGGCCCAGGGCTTGAGGACTTCCTTGAAATGTTGCTCACATCATGAAGTCCAAGATATAATTCCCAATGGTGATTCGTACCTTCACAACAGCATCACCTGTTAATTTAGCTTATGATTATTTAAAATGCAAATTGCCTATTTTGTGAACTATCTGTGAACAGAAAGAAAAAGCCCTTAGCACAATTCTATGTCATGCTTCACTTTCACCATAGAGCCAGAGGAACTAATTATTGATTAAGAAACAGTTTCAGAGTTTGATCAGAGAAGCAGACCTGATAGGAGCCATAAATAGTAAAGAATTATAACAAGGATTGGATGTTATGCAATTGTGGGTGCTGGATAAACAGTCTACGTGAAGCTACTGCTTCTGTGTCTTAGTGCTAGAGCCTGAAGCCCACATGTAAAGCAGTAGAGAAGAAAAATGGGATGTGAAGTCGAGGAAACAGGGACAAAATGGACAGGCTGGGACCTATGAGGACAGATGAAACATACATTAGTCTCTCCCCATACCCAGCTTTCAACTTCGATGATGGAATGATCTGCAAGAAGAGCTGGCACCCTTCTTCAGAGATATGAACACACAGAGGATATCCAGCAGGAACTGAAGGTGCTGCAGACCCAGTCACTGCCTCACACTAACAACTCAGGCTGGCAGAAAAGTGACAAGGCTTGTGCACTTCAGCAGTGCCTCATACTCAGCACCAACCTTGCCCACATAAAAAGAACATGGCTGACACCTTACTTCTGCCTTCCAGTCCCACACAAAATATCTCTTGTGGCCCACACTAACTCAGAACTGCAGCAAAAGAACTTTTCAAAAACAAAATTCCAACTTAGCTACATTGCCACAACACATATCCTCCATTTTCAATACATGTGTGATGCTCTAGAACTGTTTTCCCTAACTCTTAGCCCAGAGATTTTCCCACAATCCTCTGCTTCTCTGAACTTCCTACTCCATAAACTAGAAGAATGCCTTCCTCATGGAGTGATTGCACAAGACAATGTTTATAAAGTACTCCAAACAGTACTGGCTTGGCATTCTAAAAAGTACTATCTTCTTTTTCTTGATGTCTACTTAGAGATCAAGAAAACATCTTTAATAAGAAATGTAAATCTTTTGGAGGGAAAAAGTATGTATTGTGTTACTCAAGACAAGTATCATTAATTCAGAGCCACCCATGATTTTAGATTATTCACTCCATTAATTCCCATTACAAGTCAGTAATAGAGAGTCAGTTCCAATTTCACCAGACCAATTTGGAACTTGCTCTAGCTCCAGTTTATGTGAAGTGGAAGAAATGCACTATTCTATATGGAAGAGAGAGAGAAGAGGTGGAGAGACTCATTTGATTACTCTCAGCTGATGGCCTACCTGACACCCCTGGATTATTACTGAGAATTATTCTGTGATCAAAATAAGGTGATTAAAACCAGAGTCCTAGCATTAAAGTGAAATTAAACTACACAGTGTGATTTTGATATTAGACTCTTTCCCTGTGGTGTGTTGCATAATAGAAACCAATTGAAAATAATAGGTATTAGGACAAATAAATATAAACTGATATACTGCCAAAAATGGGCCGGGGAGCCCACAGTGAAAGGGGGTACTGCCAGAGTTTAGAGCATTATCTTTTAATTAATAAAAGGAAAATGAGAAGAGAAATCCACTCAAGGAAGAAAGGATGGTGCTCTAATTTTATAAGGTTGGTGTTTTATGGGATAAGAAATTCCCAGGGACAGGCATTAAAAGAAAGTAAAGTTAAATTTATTCTTGGCTGACTACACTCAATGAAGAACTACAGGAGAGCAAATACTTCTATCCCATTTTTTCTGGATGGCCATTCTCTTGTCTCTAGTTATCTATAGCACCTGCAGTCTGAATGTGTAATTGAGCACAAAATTATTATACTGCTTTCATTGTTCCTTCATTTTCTCCCATGAGGAGTCATTTTTATTGTTGCCCAGTATGTAGCAGTCTAGGGTGGATGAACAAAGGACGTGGCTCTGTAAAGAACATAGGCTTTGACCTGGGTCCCCACCTAGTGGAACAACTTAGCATCCCAATACTTCCTCTGTCTGTCTGCACTGGGCTGGGTCCAGGGAGACCTATCTTTTACCTTGGCGGATGCTACAGTTAATATGCTGCTCTCCAGTTTGCCACTTGGTAGCCATAATATCCACCTGTTTCTGTCTCTGTGGTTCCCACTAGGAAAGTGACCTTAGGGTTGTCACGGGAGGCTGACATTGTTACAACAGCTTATGCTGAGTTTCTTCCATTACTCTGAGTGCTTCTTTCCCTGGGACTCTGGTGTGGTGTGTACGCAGTGGTGGCAGTTTTCTTTGATGATCCCTGAAAGTATTGCCCTGTTCTTTTAATTTTTTAGACCAAGTTATTTTAAATATGATTTCTCCCAGTTTGAGTCAGATAATATTTGTCTCAACATTGTGTTACATCTAAAATTCTTTCCCCCTCACACACACACAAAAATCAACATGTTTCATGAAAAAATCATGGACAGTTTAACTCTCTTCTACCACCAGATGAGTTTTCCATCCCCTGGAGAGTGTGAGAAGAACTTTGCTGAGCATGATTGCAAATTTCAAAGTACTTTTTTCCCTCTTTGTCTCAAGGTATCCATAGGTTCCTCATACAGTCAAAACTCTTGGAAACCATTTAGCTACCCTGATAGAAGTAGATTTTCATAAATAATTGATTTATCCATGGACCAAACTAAGAACATGCCATCTACTAATTTTTTATACTTTTATGTCACCTGGCATGATGCAAAATGGAATTATATTTTTTCCACACATACTTATTGAGGACTTACTCTGTGCCAGGCTAGGGCTAGGTATGCGTGGATAAACAAAACAGTGCTAGGTGTGGATGGATGAACAAATCATTACAAAGCTTATGAACAAGTGCAGAAAAATACAGCAAACAAATAATCTACAATGGTAAATTAGGGTAAGTACTATTAAGGAAAAGAACCAGATTCTATGAGAAAGATGATAGCAGGGATCAATCTGGGTTGAATATCTAGAAAGATCTCTTGAGGAGGTTGAACATAAGCCAAAACTTAAAGGGTCAGCAGGGACCAACCAGACAGAGGGATTGAAAGTCATGAAGCTTAAGGTACAATCTAGTCTCTGTCACCTGGAATCTCTGAACCCCTAGCCTACACCTGTTGGCTGTGAGAAAGTTAGATATTTTCAGAAATTCATAAACATCTTTGGATCAAGGGGAAATAGTTGTGCATATTACAGAAGTTCTCTTGGTGACATTTTTACCACCTGTGATTGTTTTGTGTTTGGCTGGCCTGGGGTCCTCAGCTGTGATTTACAAGGTAAGTTTTTGTTCTCATTTGGAGTAACCTGCTATGGTTGGGTGTAGCCGTCTGTTAGCCCTTTACAAGGTGGGTGTCAAAAAGGCCAAGTGGGCGTGATTTTTGGTCTACTGAATAAGCATTTTTATGAAGAAGATGGAGTCATGAAGAAATTCTTACCAAGTAGAGAAAAGTACATGCTGTAAGCTACAGACAATTTGAAGAAGAGGGCATTTTTAGGAAATTAAGAAAAGTTTTATGTATCCTGGAATATGAGATAGGAAATTAGGCTGGAGAAATATAAGAGGACCACACTGGGAAGAGTTAAACCATGGGCCATGTCAAGGAGATTGAACTGTTTTTGTGAATAAGTCAGACCTGATGTAAATTTTTGAACCAGTGCTGCTTAAAAATAATAATAATTTAAGGAAGGAAGATACTAGTGGCAAAGAGGTTATTGTAATTGTCCAGGCAAGCGATATGGAGGATCTAGTTCACTGACGGCGAGAAGAGATATGAGCTATTTCTGAAGGAGAAAACACCATTTAATATGAAAAGGTGAAAGAGGAGAGGGATATGATTGTGAAGTGTGGAGGACAGGGTGGATGATGACACCATGAATAGGGAATGTGGGAGAGTCAGTATTTGAATGAGCTGCTTCCTCATTGGTACTCTTCCTCTGACATGAATAACTACTTACATATTTGCTTCTCTTGGTTTACTGGGAGCCCCTCAAGGACAAAAATGTTTTATTTATTACTGAACCCACAGTACAGGTGACAAGGCACATCTGAGGAGTTCAGTAAGTAGTAACTACTATTATCATTAAGCTTTCAATAGTTGTGTTTGAGTGAATGCATGGATAGCATGCTTTTGACAGTGTAATAGTGAGTTCTGAAGACTCCAGAGAGAATGATGGGAAGTTGATTGAGAGAAATTCTCTTTAGATGAATTTATTTCAAGGAGGAGAAAAGTGACAGCTCCCCAGGGAAGAAGAAATGTAATATGTGAGGGGACACAAAAGCTGACCCAGTTTGGTTCCACTGCTAAAAGTCAGCCACTGGAAAGGTTTGAAAGCAAGAATAACACAGGAAATTAGTTCTGAAAATCCAACCATCTCAGTTGAGTCATCCTTAGGCCAGGATAGTCAGAGAACCTTTGCACAAAGAACACATAACTTTCTCAGATATTACATAAATTTTGGAATTAACCTTGGCTATACTTTTCTAAGTTTGCATCCTCTTTTTGTTAGACCCAATTCCCCTTATTTAGGGAATGTCACCAAATGTAAGGATTTAATATAACTTTCATGAAAATGTTAAAGTGGCCTGATGAGGTTTTTAAAATTTTCTCAATGGTTGAATGATATCTCCCTTAATGACCGAATTTCAATTATTTAGTTAAATCATTATTTGCATATCTTTTTTTATAAAAACAATGCTAACGCACATAAACAAAATTCTTAGTTGAAAATTCAGCATTTGTGTTTCAAGCATCTTGTTCCTTATTTTTTAAACTTATTTGTAGTAAGTGAAGCACAACATAAAAGCAATTAACAATTTTAATTAAAGAATGACATTTTTCTAATAATCCAAATGCTGGGTGTTGGGTTTTATTTCTCTTGGTGGTTTTATTTGTACCAAATATTTTATAACTTGAGATGTGAGCAATAAATCATATTACATGGTTTTACTCCTCTATGATAACTTTGTTTATCAACCATAATCTTGATATTTTATCAGTTTTATTCTCTTTCTTCTTATATGGCTATGCCTATTTGTTGATTTCTGGGTACCATCACATTCAATTCCATTCAAGCATCTTTTGTAGTAAACTATAGGAAAGAAAAAAAGACCTATAGAAAAGGAAAATTTGTAAGTGGTAAAAGTCTGAGAGGTGATTCTTTAACACTGTTTTTAGAAAAGTGTTTCTGGTCCATCTTATTAAAACCATTCCCCTTGACAGACAAAACTCTACCATGAATATGGATATAATGAGGTAGGTGCTTTTAGGATCTAATATCATAAAATATTTAAGTCATTCAATTCTTTTTGCTGGAAGTCCATACTTAAGTAGCTTTTGATTAAAATGTATATTTCCCTATAATTTTTAATAAATTTTAGGGCAAGCTGACAAGAATATTTACTATAAATCAATAAATTGATCTATATTTATATAGCTTATTCTAAATTTAGTCTGTATAGATCAGATACTCAAGTCCAGATCTCTGTAGCATTGATGAGAAGTTTCTGGACTTCCAAAATTAGAAACCAGATACTGAACTACAGTAAATTCACCAAGGTAGCCTTCCAACTTAGCTCTCCTAAAGACAAACCAATCTCATTTCCTACTGTCTCTCAGGACTTCTGCAAACCTTCAGTCAGATGTGTCCTGCCCAAAGCTCCTTATATTAGAGTTGAAAAAAATTAAAGCCTAGAAAAGAAATGTGACTTGACTAAGGTCACATGCAAATTTGGTCTCTTGCCCGATCTATGTTCCTTCCATTGTACCGTATAGGGTCTTAATACATCATTATCCTTGGAAGTCTAAGGAAACAATATTATCCAAGTCATAGCGGGAAACAAAACTCTTGGATTATGTATCAACCTAATCCTTACTCTTGTACCTCAGTGGGCAATGGGGCTACATGCAATTGAATACACTGTGTGCTTTTTTCTTTCTGATGGAGTCGGAACCTAGACAATGTCTATTCACTCTTTAAGATTCACCATTTGTTGCCTCCAGTTTCAAAGTTTTTCCCATTTCACCAAGTAGGGTTAGTCGTTCTCTCTTCATCCATGTGCATCTCTGTTACATGCCATATAATATATGCCACATGATATTAAATATGTACCTATTTTATTGCCTATTAAGATGTGAACTACTCTAAAAGAGTAACTACTGGTTCCTTATCTCTGCATGCCAGCCCCCGTCACAGCATCTGACACTTAGTAATTTCTCGATAAAAGAAGAGAGGGAACAAAGGAAGGAGGGAGGTATAAGAGAGAGAAGAAACTTGAATGCATCTTCCCCTGGGAGAGACGAGAAGAGGAGGTGTATAAATTTAGGCAAAACCACATATACGGCTCAAAATAATACTTATTTTTAAGGCTGATTTGGAAGACCTTGAGTTATTTTCTCTTCCTATCACCTTAAGGATAATACAATGATAAATTATTAGAATTTTTCTTCACATTCCATGGTGAATTTAAATAACAGTGCCCTTAGAACACCTGAGGCACTGGGGAGAATTTCTGTTCATGATTACACAGATGCTAATAAATAACTGTATCAGTTCTCCAAAGTGACCTCATGTCAGACCTGAAGGATAGTTGGTTCCAGTGGCAACTGAGATGCTGCATCAGTTGAACAGATGGGAAAGAATCAAAGTGTATGCTTGAGAAGAGATCCTTATAACATTCAGTGTCAGAGACAACAGTAGATGTTAATCCAGCAGAGCTAATTCTGTAGTGGGGAGTGAAATATTATTTAATCAGCAGTGCTTCATACATAATTCAATTAACTGCCTTCACGCATCAGTATTAACGAGAACAGGAGCTTGGATTAATGTGCAAGAGCCTCATAAAAAAGCTCCCAGCCTACCTAAGTGCTGCCAAAACTTAATAAAATCCTGCCAATCAAATCCTGGTATCTGGACCCAATGCATCAGTGCACCGATGTTACAAATTATCCCAAGCACTTCTTATTGTTTCCTAATTCTTTAATTATGCTGATATCTGCACTAAAATGTTTAATTAGTGTATGGGGGAAAACGAGTAAGATTGCCTGCCACTTCCTTGACTATCAGTATTTAGCATCAAGTAAACAAAATCGAATTTTATTGCAAATAATGTTTAAAGGCAAGTTCAGCTTTTTTATTCTGTAAATCTTGATAATTGAAAAGGAAACAGCAAGTTGGGTTATAACAATCTAAAAGGCTGAGAAGATATTGAGGATGCCAGAAGATTGAGTGCTCATCTATCCATTATCTTTCAGTGCAGGCTCTGGACTTTGGGAACCTTAGTTTTGTCCTGGTTGTTTTTGTTTGTCTGGTGTCAGGTATTGGAGATGCGTATGTGATACTAACAATCAGGCGATCAGGGCCCCTTGAAAGAATAAAGAGATCTTCATTACTCTGGATTTTTGAGGATGAATGGATATTAGCCTGCATATTCTGGTCAAGTTACTATTTTGGAGAACTGGTAAATAACTATGCCTAATGTGCTTTAAGACTATGCCTGAAATCAGAGAATGGAAGGCAATCAGTCCAGTCTTTACAGCCTTTATTTACTTTGCAAGTTTTGTGTACTTCCTGTGTATCAGGAACTGGGCTAAGCTATAGGCATATAGAGAAAATATATAGTTCTAGATCTCAGAAAAGCAAAGACTTACTGGAGGAGACATACGAATGTGCAGAGAAACATAATAAGGTCAAGAGTGATGATAACAATGATGGTGATGATGAGGATGACAGAGACAACTATTGTTTTAACTCTTTGTCAGTCACAGTATAAATTTTATTTTACTTAAGCCTCATAACCCTTTAAGAGGGGTATTGTAACTCCTTTTTTTATAGTAAAGCAAAAATGAAACTTACAGACACAACAGGACAGTGGTTGCCTCCAAGGAGGGAGGAAGAGAATAGAATTGGAAGGTTCACAGCTATATCAGAAACATTTAAAGATCTTTAAAAACCAGAACCAAACTAATATAACAAATGTCAACATTCATGAAAAATTGAGTGGTAGAGTAAATCACGGATGTTTTGCTTCTCTGTATGTTTGAAATGTTTTATAATTAAAAAAAAACAAAGGAACAGTGCCCAATTTGCAGTTAAGTGAATAAGGTCTGTGATGGAGGGCCCCAGAGTAAGATGACAGGGCAGAGCTGGAGTGGGCAGAGGAGGGGGTGGTTATGGAAAGTTTTCCAAAGACTTTAGGCATGCCTAGCATCAACAAAAGGCATTTATTTATTTATTTTGAAATGAAGTTTCGCTCTTGTTGCCCAGGCTGGAATGCAATGGCGTGATCTCAGCTCACTGCAACCTCAGCCTCCCAGGTTCAAGCGATTCTCCTGCCTCAGCCTCCCAAGTAGCTGGGATTACTGGCATGTGCCACCATGCCTGGCTAATTTTGTATTTTTAGTAGAGACAGGGATTTTCCATGTTGGTCAGGCTGGTCTCAAACTTCCGACCTCAGGTGATCAGTCCACCCCAGCCTCCCAAAGTGCTGGGATTGCAGGTGTGAGCCACTACGCCTGGCTTAACAAACGGCATTTACTAAGCACCCGTTTATTCCTGGCATTGTAGTAAATGCCCAAGAAGGGAAATCGAGCTAACCTAGACCCTGTCCTAGGATGTTGATGATGCAGTTGTAAGTAAATACAGGGGTCGTTGCTTACAAAGATTATTCAGCAACAAATACATCTGAAATACATCTAAAGGACAAATACATTTTGGAGGGAGTTGACATGGACATGTTTGCAGTTGGCCATTAGAAAAGTTTTAATAGAGGGATAATATCAAGTTGAGGCCTCAAAATTCCTGTGATTCAGTAGGAAATGTATTGAAGGAAAATGCTAATGGATTATCATTTGTCAGATGCTGGACTCTGCACTATATTTTCCATCATTTTTCTCATTACTGTCGGAAACCCTAGGTGATAAGTTAAAATGCCAAATTACAGATGGAACCTGCGATTCATAGTGGTTATCTAGTTCACGTTGACGCAGTTAAAAACATAAGGTTCAGAGAGCCTGAGTAACTTGCCAGAGGGCATACAGCTCTTAAGTGGTGAAGGTATATGCACACCATGGTCGTCTTTATACCTCTCCAAAAAGGGCAGATTCTTCTCCCTGTTTCTGGCATCTGCTTTATTTGAGGCAAAGACTGGGGCCATCTATGATACAAGTGTTTTTTCTGACCTGGCAACACCTCCTAGGAAAAAACAACTAGATGTTGACAGCCAAAGTGTGCATCCACCTAAGGGCACAAAGAGCTCCCCTACCCATACCTCTCAAGAACATCCCAGCCACTTTATTGCAGTGAAGTGAGAAATAGAGTGCGGAAAGTTCCAACGGAAGAAGAATTGGACCCTTTCCAAAAAGCAGGCATGTTAACTGAGAAAATGTAAATGAAATTAGATTGATTAGAATAAAAAGCAAGAGAATCTGAAAAGAGGATCACTAATTGATGTGCAATAAAACTTATCACCTAGATATCAAGAAAGTGGTTGTTTGGATTTAGAATTATCTCAGCTTTGTACTTTCTCCCCTCCTACTTCCTTTATGGGCATTTCACTGGTTAGCACAACTTCTACTTGTAAAACTCAGATCTGTTAGGTTATCAGTTAGATTAATTTTTTTTAAATTAGGAAAACATTTTAGCAAAAATTCTGTTTGGATATTATACAATTTCATAAATATTTTCTTAATATTAATGTGAAATGATAGACACAGAGCTAGCACCTGGCAGGTGTTTTGACCATGACTGTCACACAATAATATGTCTACTAGCACCTATAAAACAGAGATCTTGAGTACTGGAAATTCTGGGGCAATTGGACCTGGAAGGGCAGTCATAGCAGGAAAACACAAATGAAGCCGTCCCTCCCTCCCTTCTTTACAAACACATTTACTGTATTAAATAGTTGTTGTAGAGAAAAGATGTATAAGATATATATCTTTGAAGAGCTAGATGTATCTTAAGTAGAAGAGACAGATATATAAACAAACAATGGTTGGTTAAGACACTGGATTCTGGAAGCAGGCTACTTGGTTTCAAATCCCAACTCCACTAATTACTAGCTGGGTGATATTGAGCAAGTTACATAATCAATTAGTGCCTGTTTTCTCTTCTGTAAAACGTGGATGATAGATCTTGTAAAGCATTAGCACGTAGTAACCAGCACGTAATAATTGCTTTTTGGAGGAATGATGGATATGAGGAGAGAATTGCAGCAGAAAACAGGTTAAGGAACTGGTAAAGAGCTTCTAGAAAGTGATTGAGCTGGATATAGGTAGTCTTGCTACTCAAAGTGTGGTCTGTGAACCCAGCAGCAACAGTATCATTTGAGTGCTTGTTAGAAACAGATTCTGTTCCTGTGTTAGTTTGCTAGGGATAATGGCCTCCAGCTCCATCCATGTCCCTGCAAAGGACATGATCTCATTCTTATTTACAGCTGCATAGTATTCCATCGTGTATATGTACCACATTTTTCTTTATCCAGTCTTTCACTGATGGACATTTAGGTTGATTTCATGTCTTTGCTATCGTGAATAGTGCTGCAGTGAACATACTCATGCATGTGTCTTTATGATAGAATGATCTCTATTCCTTTGAGGCCATTATCTTTGGCAAACTAACACAAGAACAGAAAACCGAATACCGCATATTCTCTTATAAGTGGAAGCTAAATGGTGAGAACACATGGACACTTAGAGAGGAACAACACATACCGGGGCCTTTCAGGGGGTGGACCATGGGAGAAGGGAGAGGACCAGGAAAAATAACTAATGGATACTAGGCTTAATACGTGGGTGATGAAATAATCTGTACAACAAACCCCCATGACACAAGTTTACCTATGTAACAAACCTGTACTTGTACCCCTGAACTTAAAAGTTAAAAAAAAAAAAAAAACAAAAAACAAAAAAACAGAGATTCTGATATAGTAGCTCCAGGATAAGGACTAAGATTCTGCATTTATTACATTTTCTGGGTGAAGCCAATGCAGCTGATCTGTGAACCATATTTTGAAGAGCAAGGATCTAGAACACACTGTCCAATATGATAGGTACTAGCCACTTGTAATTGTCAAGCACTTGAAACAACTATGAATTGAGATGTGCTATAAGTGTGAAGTACACACAGGATTTCAAAGAAAGATATCCAAAAAAAGGTGAAATAGCTCATTAGTATTTTTATATTGGTTATATTGTTGAAACTATAATACATTGGATATAGTAAGTTAATAAAATATTAAATTAATTTCACATTTTTTCATTGTACATACTAGAAAATTTAAAGTTATATATGCATCTCCTATTGTATCTCTATTGAACAGTGCTGCCCTAGGACATTTTTACCAACAGATTTCCCTATAATATTGCATCTCTAAGTATTGTACTTAGAAGCTGACACCAGTAGAAAGGTAAAAATAAAGAATGTTTATTCTTGGGTAAGAGTAAAGAACCCGATACTTTAAAAATGATTTTTATTTTATTTCTTATTACAACAATGTTGCATATTTACTGTATGATAGTTTTTAAAGGTAGAAACAGAATGGAAAATAATTAAATTATCCACAAAAACCACCACACTGAAACAACTACTGTTTAAATTCTGTTTTATAGGTACTCAACATCTAATAATATACTTTTAAATGTACTTTTTAACCTCCTTTTATGAGAATCTTTCTTCATAGGCATTCTGGAAACCATCCTCTCTTGGTTTTTCTCCTGTCTTACTGACTGCTATGTTTCATTTTCTTACCTTATTTCTCTTCATCTTCCCCACCAACTATACTTGCATATTTAATAAGTTTCTCAAAGTTTGTGTCTAAAACCCAGCTCGATTTCTGTCTCTTAACCAGACTTTTTCTTTTTCTTTTTTAACTTAGTGGTTGCACTGGGGTTTGCAAAATACATTTACAACGAATCCAAGTTCACTTTCAAATACAACCGTACAACTTCACAGGTAGTGCAAGTTTCTTAAAGTATTCCCAATTCTTCCCTCATTTCCCTTATGACATTACTATTATTCATTTCACCCATCCATAAATTATAGTCACAAGATACATTATTATTTTGAACAAACTTATCTATTAGAGTACTGAAGAATAAGAAGCAGAAAAGATTTTACTTTACTTTCGTTTATTCTTTCTATAACATTCTTCTTTTCTTATATAGAACTTAGTTTCTGACCTATATTATTTACCTTCTTCTGATGAATTATTTTAACATTTCTTACATGGCAGGTCTGCTGATGACAAATTCCCTCAAATTTTGTTTTTCTTTTGAATTTCAATTTTCATGTATTTGTACTGTACCCCTCTCTTAATTGCCTTTGGTGAATAGTTGATCTATTTTGAGTTGTTATTTATTGTTGTTACTTTTTTCCATAGAACAAAATATCAGATTTAGTAGTCAGATCTGCAGTTTTTCTGTCTTTCGTTTATTTTCTGCTTTTATCTGGCACACAGAATATTCTGAATAAATATTTGTTGAATGGATTATTAAGTAAATATTTCCTCATCCTTTTCTTATCTTTTCTACATTTTTTTTTATTTCCATAAGTTATTGGGGAACAGCTGGTGTTTGCTGATATCAGTAAGTTCTTTAGTGGTGATTTGTGAGATTTTGGTGCACCCATCACCCGAGCAGTATACAGTGCACCCTATTTGTAGTCTTTTATCCCTTGTCCCTCTCCTACCCTTTCCCCCAAGTCCTCGAAGTCCACTGTGTCATTCTTATGCCTTTGCATCCTCATAGCTTAGCTCCCACTGATGAGTGAGAATATATGATGTCTGGTTTTCCATTCCTGAGTTACTTCACTTAGAATAATAGTCTCCAGTCTCATCCAGGTTGCTATGAATACCATTAATTCATTCCTTTTCATGGCTAAGTAGTATTCCATCATATACATATGTGTATCACAGTTTCTTTGTCTACTTGTTGATTGATGGGCATTTGGGTTGGTTCCACATTTCTCCAATTGCTAATTGTGCTGCTATAAACATGCATGTGCAAATATCTTTTTCGTATAATGACTTCTTTTCCTCTGGGTAGATATCCCATAGTGAAACTGCTGGAGCAAATGGTAGTTGTATTTTTAGTTCTTTAAGGAATCTCCACAGTTTTCCATAGTGGTTGTAGTAGTTGACATTCCCACCAGCAGTATAGAAGTGTTCCCTGTTTAGCATATCCATGCTGACATCTTCTGTTTTTTGATTTTTTGATTACAGCCATTCTTGCAGGAGTAAGGTGGTATTGCATTGTGGTTCTGATTTGCATTTCCCTGATCATTAGTCATGTTAAGCATTTTTTCGTATGTTCATTGGTCATTTGTCTATCTTCTTTTGAGAATTGTCTGTTCATGTCCTTAGCGTACTTTGTGATGGGATTGTTTGTTTATTTCTTGCTAATTTGTTGAAGTTTGTTGTAGATTCTGGAGATTGTTCCTTTGTCAAATGTATAGATTGTGAAAAATTTCTCCCACTCTGTAGGTTGTCTGTTTGCTCTGCTAACTGTTCCCTTTGCCATTCAAAAGCTCTTTAGTTTACTTAAGTCTCAGCTATTTATCATTGTTTTTTTCTTTTCTTGCATTTGCTTTTGGGTTCTTGGACATGAAAGACCTAAGCCAACATCTACAAGGGGTTTTCTGATGTTATCTTCTAGAATTTTCACAGTTTCAGGTCTCAGATTTAAGTCCTTCATCCATCCTGAGCTGATTTTTGTATAAGGTGAGAGATGAGGATCCAGTTTCATTCTCTTACATGGGGCTTGCCAAATATCTCAGCACCATTTGTTGAATAGGGTGTCCTTTCTCCACTTTATTTTTGTTTGCTTTGCCAAAGATCAGTTGGCTTTAAGTATTTGGGTTTATTTCTGCATTCTCTATTCTGTTCCATTGGTCTATGTGCTTATTTTTATATCAGTACCACATTGTTCTGGTGACTATGGCCTTATAGTATAGTTTGAAATCAGGTAATGTGATGCCTGCCTCCATATTTGTTCTTTTTGCCTAGTCTTGCTTTGGCTATGTGGGCTCTTTTTTGCTTCCGTATGAGTTTGGGAATTGTTTTTTCTAGTTCTGTAAAGAATGATGGTGGTACTTTGATGTTAATTGCGTTGAATTTGTGGATTGCTTTTGGCAGTATGGTCATTTTCACAATATTCTACCCATCCATGAGCATGGGATATATTTTCATTTGTTTGAATCGTCTGTGATTTCTTTCAGCAGTGTTTTGTAGTTTTCCTTGTAGAGGTCATTCACCTCCTTGGTTAGGTATATTCCTAAGTATTTTTGGTTTTTTATAGCTATTGTAAAAGGGGTTGAGTTCTTGATTTGATTCTCAGCTTGATTGCTATTGGTGTATAGGACAGCTACTGATTTGTGTACATTAATTTTGTATCTGGAAATGTGCTGAATTCGTCAGGTCTAGGAGCTTTTTGGAGGAGTCTTTAGGGTTTTCTAGGTATACAATCATATCATCAGTAAACAGTGACAGTTTGACTTCCTCTTTACCAATTTGGATACCCTTTATTTTTTTCTCTTGTCTGATTGCTGTGGCTAGGACTTTCAGTGCTATGTTGAAGAGGTGTGGTGAGAGTGGGCATCCTTGTCCTGTTCCAGTTCTCCGAGGGAATCCTTTCAACTTTTCGCCATTCAGTATTATGTTGGCTGTGGGTTTGTCATAGATTACTTTTATTACATTAAGGTATGTCCTCTGTATGCCGATTTTGCTGAGAGTTTTAATCATAATGTAATACTGGATTTTGTCAAATGCTTTCTCTGCATCTATTAAGATAATCATGTGATCTTTGTTTTTAATTATATACATGTGGTGTATCACATTTATTGGCTTGCATTTGTTAAGCCATCCCTGCATCCCTGGTATGAAACCCACTTGATCATGGTGGATTATCTTTTTGATATGTTGTTGGATTCAGTTATCTAGTGTTTTGTTAAGGGTTTTCGCATATATGTTCATCAAGGATATCAGTCCATAGTTTTCTTTTTGGGTTATGTCCTTTCCTGGTTTGGGTATTAGGGTGATGCTGGCTTCATAGCAAGAATTAGGGGGAGTTCCTTCTTTCTCTATCTTATACAATAACATCCAAAGGATTGGTACCAATTCTCCTTTGAATGTCTTAGAATTCTTAGAATTCTGCTGTGTATCTGTGCAGTCCTGGACTTTTTGTTGGTAATTTTTAAATTACCACTTCAATCTCACTGCTTGTTATTGGTCTGTTCAGGGTATCTAATTCTTCCTGATTTAAGCAGGAAGGGTTATATTTTTCCAGGAACTTATTCATCTCATCTAGGTTTTCTAGTTTATGTGCATAAAGGTGTTTGTAGTAGCCTTGAATTATCTTTTGTATTTTAGTCATGTCAGTTGTAATATCTACTGTTTTGTTTCTTAGTGAGGTTATTTTGATTTTCTCTCTCCTTTTCTTGGCTAATCTTGCTAATGGTCTGTCAATTTTATTTATTTTTTCAAAGAACCAGCTTTTTGTTTCATTTATCTTTTGAATTTTTTTCTGTCTGTTTCTATGTTATTTAGTTCTGCTGTGATCTTGGTTATTTCCTTTTTTCTGCTGGGTTTGGGTTTGATTTGTTCTTGTTTCTCTAGTTTTTTGAGATGTGACCTTAGAATGTCAGTTTGAGCTCTCACAGTCTTTTCAATGTAGGCGTTTAGGGCTATGGACTTTCCTCTTAGCACCGCCTTTGCTGTATCACAGAAGTTTCGGTAGGTTGTGTCATTATTGTTGTTCAGTTCAACGAATGTTTTAATTTCCATCTTGCTTTAGTTTTTGACCCAAAAGGAGCGGGTTACTTAATTTCTGTGTATTTGCATGGTTTCTTCTTATTTACATTTGTTTTGTATCTCTTTTTCTATCATACTATTCTGTGAGATTGTATAGAGAATTATAGATGGGTAGATGTATATTTCTTGGTGAAAGGGTAGAGCGCTTTCATTACTTTAGTAGTCTAATAGAATCAGAATTCATTAAAAGTTGAAAAATACCAGATTAAGAATAATTTGGGGAGAATAATCAAAATACAATAGCCATGATAGTTATACTATTCAAAGTTAACTCTTGCATAGAGACTTCATGTTGGAAATATTTGCCAAAAAGAACAGAAATCAAGGTGCTCTTACCAAAATAGTTGAAAAGGTCTTCCACCTTTTAATTTGGCAAACTTCACCTGCCACCCAAGCAGTGACACTACTGTCCTTGATTTGTTGGCATAGGATTTTAAAAATTTTATCTCCAATCATGAAAGTGTGAGGGACTAACAAAGTCATTGACTTTCATTATTGTTGTCCAGGAACTAGACCACCTTGTTGCTGGTTGTTTGCTGAAGCTTTATTTAATTACAGTGTTCTTTTTATGCTTGATATACAGCCAGAGACAGTGTCTTATTTTGTTTTGCTTTCGTATCTGACTTTAAATCAATAAGAAGTATACAAATGAAAGGTGAAATGCATATGCAGTCATCTGGAAAAAAGAAAAACACTTTTTTTTTTTTTGTAAACTGGGGTTCACAAAACTAAGGCCTGCCATACATTCTCAGAGTTATTTAAGTAGAGTATATTATTGCATTCAAGAGACAGAGAAGAGGTACTCTAGCTACAGATAATTTATTGAGATTTCCATGGTACTTTTGATATTGCATATCATACTGGAATAAATCAGCCAGACAAATCAGAAAGCCTTATGTGAGAGAGATTGTGTACAATAATCCCCAATTTGTTTTTAGGAAAGAAAGAAAAGTTATTCATGATGACAGAAAGCACTCTCTGTTATGAATGCCCTAGATAGGAATATAGCTTGAAAAGTGTTCAGGTTTGCTGATGCGCACAAAGCTGACAGGGAACATTAAATGGTGAGTAATCTGGACAGAGTTAGTTTCATGATGGATAAATGGCACACTCTATTAAGGGTGACCAAATATAAAACACAAAAGAGTTCGAAATGAAGGAAATAGAAAAAAATACATCATTTCCTATAACAAAATTGAAAGCAGACTCAAAGATGTGAAAATAGATTAGGCTTGAGATAAAAAGCAATATTAGTGTAGAGGAAAACTCAAGAAAAATAATCTAAAATGTAACTGAATATCTTAAGCTGAAATCATCTTTATAAAGTTGGCACCTAATCTAATTTTAGGAGTGATGGTATTTCAAAATTTCTCTTCCTATAGGTCATTGGTCCCTCATCAAACAGTTATTTGACACTTACTATGAACCAGACCCCAGGGGCAAAGATTAATATTACAAAGTACCTGCCCTCAATGAGCTCCTAGTCTTGTAGAAAAGAGACATGAGCAAATATATTTAAAATATCTAAAGTTGATGGTGTAATTTATTGGGAAAAGGTTGCAGTATTTTTCAGTCTTGAGTGAAGAGTAGGGCAGAGTAGGGCTTTAACCATCAGGGAAAAGGAGGGAGAACATTTCAAATAGAGAAAGAGACATAAAGGAGTCTGGACCACCAGATGTAGTTTGGAATGGCCTTTGCTGTTGCAAATTACTTCAACCAAAGTTTGAACATGTGAAACTGGGATGTCCTTGACTTAATGCTATGTTTTTGAAGGCTGGAATGAGTCAGGGCATTGCATTTCCGTCCCTGGACACCTTTAACTTGTGAACACGAAAGGCTCCATCGTGTATGACAGAATATAGCTGCATGTCTGGATAGACCCTGATTGCACAATTTAAGTCAACCAAAAAGCTGAACACAATGTGGTTGTTGACAGTAGTGATGAGAATCTTCCTAACTTCACTGCCTTTATTGCCACCACAGCTAAATCCCCAGGGGGAAGTTTGCACACAGCAGACACGCTGGCAAATGTTAAATACCAGGTAAAACACTCTTTGAAAGCACAGTGCCTGTATTATTTATGCATAATTTCTCCTTGATGTTTACCTAGTCCCTATAGTTCTACATGTTTGAAGAGGGAGGAAAGGTTCCAAATAATTTGTATAGTCTGACAGTATATTATAAGTTAAAATTTCATGATTAAGAATGTAGTTCCACATCTGGTATTTGTTCAATCTATAAGCCTGAATGGCAATTTTCCAAGTGTGCCTTAATTTCTTGATACCCTCATGTATTATGTTGGGCTTACCTGTAGAAAATATTAGGGGAAGAAAGATAATAAATAAATTCAGCTGGTTCTTATCATTTAAGTGAGTTATTTTGTCTTATGCAGTATCTTCCCAGTGTTCAGACCAATTTCAGTACTGTCAAAATCTGCTATTTTGATTATCATTTGTTGTACATCCCAGTAACGGGGGAGAAAAGAAATTAAATGGCTGTCCTAGAGCGGGCAGAAGCAAGTATCAAGTTTTATTACTAATCACATGGGTAGTCTTGTAGAAATGAAAATATAATGTATTTACAGTGAAATGCATATGCTGTAACTGTAAAATTCAGTGAATTTTGACAAGTGTAAACATTTGTTTAATACACCTCCACCAAGATATAACACTTTCATGACCCCAAGGAATTTCCTCGGGTCCTTTCTCAATCAACCACCCTCTCAAGTGAGAATCAATGCTCTGATTCCTTTCACCATAGGTCAGTTTTGCCTATCCGAGAACTTAGTATAATATAGTCCTTTAATATGTATTATTTTTCTGTTTGACATTTCTGCTTAACATAATGTTTTTGAGATTCACCCATGTTGCATGTGTCAATCGATCTTTGCTTTTTACTTCCAGACAGCATTTCACTGTATCACTCTATTACAGTTTATCTATTTTCCTTTTGATTTTTGAGGACCATTTGGGGTGTTTCAGTTTGGGGTTATGATCAATAAAGATGCTACGAATATTTGTGTGCAAGTCTTTATGTCAACATAGATTTTAATATTTATTGGGTAAATATTTAATAGTGAAAAGGCTGAATCCTATGGTAAGTATATTTGTAACCTTTTAAAAAACTATTAGAACTTCCAAAATGGCTGTGCCATTTTATTCTTGCAACAGCAGTGCATGAGTATTGGAGTTGTTTCACCTTCTCATGAGCATTTGGTGTCACCAGTGTTTTCATTTTATCTGTTCCATTGGGTGTGTAGTGATAATCAATTGTGTTTTTAATGTGCATTTTCCCTGATGGCTAATGATGTTGAATAATTTTTCATGTGCATGTTGTCCAGTTGTAAATAACAGTTTGTGAAGTAACTGGTCAATGGAACAGAAAAGAAAGTCCAGAAATGAGGCTGCACACCTACAACCATCTGATCTTCAACAAAGCTGACAAAAACAAGCAATGGGGAAAGGACTCCCTATTCAATAAACGGTGCTGGGAAAACTGGCTAGCCGTGTGCAGAAGATTGAAGTTGGGCCCCTTCCTTATACCATATACAAAAATCAACTCAAGGTAGATTAAAGACTTAAATTTAAAATCTAAAACTATGAAAACCCTGGAAGACAACCTAGGCAATACCATCCTAGACATAGGAAAAGGCAAAGATTTTGTGACAAAGACACCGAAATCAATTGCAACAAAAGCAAAATTGACAAATGGGATCTAATTAAACTTAAGAGCTTCTGCACAGCAAAAGAAACTCTCAGTAAATGGACAACCTACAGAATGGAGGAAAATATTTGCAAACTATGCATCTGGCAAAGGTTTAATACCCAATATATATAAGGAACTTAAATGTATAAAAGAAAAGCAACCCCATTAAAAAGTGGGCAAAAGACATGAAGGGACACTTTTCAAAAGAAGACACACATACAATCAACAATTATATGAATAAAAGATCAACATTACTGATCACTAGAGAAATGCAAATGAAAACCACAGTGAAATACCATCTCACACCAGTCAGAATGGCTATTATTAAAAAGTCAAAAAATAACAGATGCTGGCCAGGGTAGAGAAAAGGAAACACTTACACACGGTTGGTGGGGATGTAAATTAATTCAACCATTGTGGAAAGCAGTATGATGATTCCTCAAAGAGCTAAAAGCAGAATTAGAATTCAACTCAGCAATCCCATTACTGGGTATATACCCAGAAAAATATAGATCATTCTAACATAAAGACATGTGCATGTGAACTTTCATTGCAGCACTATTCACAATAGCAAAGAAGCAAAGACTTGGAATCAATTTAAATGCCCATCAATGACAGATTGGGTAAAGAAAATGTGGCACACATATACCATGGGATACTATGCAGCCATAAAAAACAGGACCATGTCTTTTGCAGGATCACAGATGGAGCTGGGTACTTATCTCTGGGTACTAATCCCTAACAAACAATAGCAGTAACAGAAAATGTAGCTCCTGCATTTCATGGAATCCATGAAAACAAATAAGGCCTGCCGTCCATTCTCAGTTATTTAAGTAGAATATATTATTGCATTCAGGAGACAGAGAAGGGGTATTTTACATATAGATGATTTATTGAGATGTCCATGAGATTTCTGTTTTCATTCCTATGAAATGCAGGAATAGAAAACCAAATACCACATGTTCTAACTTATAAATGGGAGCTAAATGATGAGAAGTCATGAACACAAAACAACAGGCACTGGGGTCTACTTGATGCAGGGAGAGAACGGAGAGGAGCAGAAAAGGTAACTATTGGGTACTGGGTTTAATACCTGGGTGATGAAATAATCTGTACAACAAACCCCAATGACACAAATTTACCTATGTAATAAACATTCACATGTACCCCCAAATCTAAAACAAAAGTTTAAAAAAAAATAAGATGTTTATTTTGTATTACTAAGATATTTGTTCTGGGTACAGGTTATTTGTCAGATATATGTTTTGCAAATATTTTTTTCAATCTGTTATAGGCCTCTTTCTCAATAAGGCTGTGTCATAAGTGGGGGAGCAAATACCCCTTGTGGGGTCTTTAAGGTTCATTCCAGTATGGTCATGGAAATTATACCTGGAGAGGCATAAGAAATTAAAAGATTTATTATACCCATAGGTCCTAGAGAAGGAGACACCACATGCTCAGAGAGCCATGCAAAGTCACCCAAAAGCTAAACGCTTATGGCAGGCAGGGACGAAACAGAATAAGGACCTCTAGGCAAGTGGCTTTACTGAGGGTCATGGGTGAAGTAGCTGTGGCATGCAGGAAGCCTTCTTGTGGGTAATCTGAATGTAACTGAG
Source organism: Macaca fascicularis (assembly GCF_037993035.2). Taxonomy (NCBI): domain Eukaryota; kingdom Metazoa; phylum Chordata; class Mammalia; order Primates; family Cercopithecidae; genus Macaca; species Macaca fascicularis. Next base: position 54,718,478 of record NC_088390.1, read on the forward strand.
TTACTATGGAGGGGAAAGAAGGAGTAAAATGATGAAGTCATCATGAGACTTACTGCTTGAAAATACACATGTTAGGGATGAGTACCCAGAGACGGGCCATGACTAGGTAAAATTTCAAAACAAGTGGAGTGGGTGCTGGCATTCAGGCAGCCATGGAGACAACAAATAGCTTTACATTGCAAAGGCCTTTTAATGAGGAGAAGATTTTTCATTTTGATGAAATATAATTTATTCATTTTTCAATTAATGGTTAATGCCTATTGTGTTCTGCCTCAGATATTATTGCCTACTTTAAGACCAAAAGGCTCTTTTTGTACATTTTTGTGTAATTTTTATAGTTTTAGTTATCCTGGTTCATTGAAAACGATATGATATGAAGTAGAGGTTAAAGTTTGCTTATTTTTTCCTATATGAATATCTAGTTGCAGCAGCACCATTTGTTGAAAAGAGTTTATTTGCTCCATCGTATTGCTTTGGTACTTTTGCGAGCACACGCGCGCACACACACACACAGACACACACACAGAGACACAAATGAATTGAGTATGTAAGCATGGATCTATTTCTGGGCTCTTAATTATGTTCCATTGATCTATTTGCTTATATTAGTGTCAATACCTCACTATTTTGATTATTGAAGCTTTACAGTAAGTTTTTAAGTTATCCAACTTTCTTCTTTAGATTGTTCTGGCTATTTTAGATTATTTGAATTATTATATAAACTTTAGAGTCCATTTGTTTCTGTTAAAAATACAAGGCTGCTGAGACTTTTATAAGAATTGCATTGAATTTTTAGATCTATTTAAAGATGAAAGACTTTTTATTAATACTGAGCCTTCCAAACCCTAAGCATGGTATATCATTCCATTTATTTAGACTTTCTTCAATTTCTGTCAGCAATATTTTAATTGTATCAGCATTCTTACACAGCACCCATTAAATTTAACCCTAAATGTTTTATGATTTGAATGATATTTTGAATGATTTTTTGTTTTTATTTTTCAAATGTTTATTGCTGGTATATAGAATACCAATGTTTTTCTAGATTGGATTGTATTCTGCAATATTAGTGAATTCACTTTAGTTTCACAGGAATTTTTCTTCTGTAGATTTCTTAGAACTGTACATGTTCACAATCACGGTGTCTACAAACAATGATGGCTTTACCTCTTTACAATCTCTATGCCATTTATTTTTATTACTTTATTGATCTGTCTGGGGCCTCTAGTAAAATTTTAAATGAAATGCTGTTAATATACATCTGTGTCTTTTTCTAGATCTTAGAAGTGTTGAATATTTTATAATGTATGACATTAGCTATAAGTTTTTAGATACATTTTATTAGTTTGAAGACTTCCCCCCATTTCTAGTTTGCTAAGAATTTTTCCATGATTGGCTGTTTAATTTTTTAAAAATAGATTTTTTGAGCCAATCTAAATGATTATATGCTTTTTCTCTTTAATATTTTAATGGAGTAAATTCTATTAATTTTGTATATTTAGCCAACCTTGAATTCCTGTACTAAATTCATTTAGTCATTATATAGAACCTTTTTAAAAAAATGTGTTACTGGGTTTTGTTTACTAATATTTTATTAATAATTTTTGTGTCTGGGTTCATGAAAGGTATTGGTCAGGATTTTGAGGGATTTTTTCCCTTTTGTCTGGATTTGGTATAAAAGATATGCTATTTTCATAAAATAAAATGTAAAGTTTTCCATCTCCTCTATTGTCTGAAAAAGTGTATGTGAAATGGATATTGTACAGTTCTTAAATATTTGATAGTATCACCAGTGAAGCCATTTGTGCCTAAGAAATATTTAATAAAAATTAAGTTTCTAAAATGTATACAGGGTTGGTCACACTTTCCATTTCTTGTTCTATTAGTTTTGCTAAGTTTTGTTTCATGGAATCTGCCCATTTAATCTATATTGTAAAACTAATTAGCATAAATTATATATAATCTTTATTGTCTTTAGAATGTCTGTAGAAAAGTCCCTTCTTTTGCTTCTGATACTGCTGATTCTTGTTTTTCCTTTTTATCTTGATCAGTTTTATTAATTTTAAACCTTTTCTTCAAATTTTGATCTTGTTGATTTCCTTTATTCTTTTTTTCCACTCTCATTTTTAACATTCCCTTTCATTTACTTTCAGTTTAATTTGTTCTTTATTTTATCTTCTTAAGATGAAATCTTAAACCATTGCTTTTATAGCTTTTATTTTCCTTTCTAATGTAGACATGTAACACTATAAATTTCCCCCAGAAGAACTGCTTTAACTGCATTCTACAAATTTTAATATATAGTGTTTGTATTTTCCTTATGTTCAATAATTTTTTTAAATTTCCACTGGGTTTCCTTGTCTGACACATAAGTATTTTAAAACTGTGTTGTTTAATTTCTAAATATGTGTTTATTTTCTTAAAATAATGATTAACTTTTAATGTGTGACAGTGTGGCCAGAGAACACAATCTGTATGATTATTGATAGTCTGAAATAAACTGGTAGACTATCTATCTTGAAAAGAATATGTATCCTGCAGTTCTTATGTGTAATGTTTTAATTAGGTCAAGATGATTTATAGTGTTATTCAAAACTTCTATATCTTACAGACTTTTGTTCATTTCTTCCAACAATTACTGAAAGACTGGTGTTATTGTTTTTAACTACGATTGTGAATGAATCTAATTCTCCCGTTAGTTCCAAAACTTTGAGAGTTTGAGAGATTTTCTATGAAATGAATGCATTTAAGATTTATGTCTTCTTGATGAGTTGTCACTTTCAACATTATAAAATATGTGTCATTATCCATGATAATACATTACTTGGTGAAGTCTAATTTGTAAGATATTTATATAACTATATTGGCTTCTACATGATTAACATCTCCATAATGTTCCATAATGTTTTCTCCATCCCTTTTCTTTTGACCTGTGTCTTTGTGTTTAAAGAATATTCCTTATAAACTGCATATAGTTGACTCTAGCTTTTTTTTTTTTTTTTTTTTTGGAGACAGAGTCTTGCTCTGTCACCCAGGCTGGAGTGCAGTGGCACAATCTCAGCTCACTGCAAGTTCCGCCTCCTGGGTTCTAACGATCTAGCGATTTTACTGCCTCAGCCTCCTCAGTAGCTGGGACTATGGGCATGGCCCACCAAACCCAGCTAATTTTTGTATTTTTATATTTATTTATTCATTTGTTTTTGAGACAGTCTCGCAATGTCGCCCAGGCTAGAGTGCAGTGAGGTGATCTCGTCTCATTGCAACCTCTGCCTCTGGGTTCAGACAATTCTCCTGCCTCAGTCTCTCAATTAGCTGGAATTACAGGCATGTGCCACCATGCCTGGCTAAGATTTTGAAAGACGGGGTTTTGCCATGTTGGCCAGGCTGGTCTTGAACTCCTGGCCTCAGGTGATCCACCTGCCTTGGTCCCCCAGAGTGCTGAGATTATAGGCGTGAGTCATTTCGCCCAGCCAGACTCTTGTTTTTAAGCATAATCTGACAGTCTTTGCCTTTTAAGTGGGCCATTTAGTCTGTTGACACTTAATATAATTATTTACAGTTAGATTAAGCACACTATGATTATATTTTCTACTTTTCTATATTTTCTCTTTGTTATTTCATTTTTGCTTTCTATTTGTGCTGTTTGCTCTGTTACTTCAGCTTCTCCTTTTCTACCTCCTTTTAGGTGAACTGAATAATCCTTAGTGTTCTATTTCCTCTCCTATATTGACATTTTTGCCATGCCTTTTTGGGTTACTATTTATTACTCTAGAGATTATAATGTGCATGTTTAACTTATTGCAGTCTATCTTCAAAATATTAACTCTCCAAGAAACACAAGTTATATTTACCTACACATTTTACCATTTCTTGTGCAATTTATTCTTTCAACTAGATATGTGTTCCATTATCCTTTAACATAAAAATCTTATGATATGACATTTCTTGCCTTTCAAATTCTCCTCACTTTAGTTTTTTACTGAAATGTCTTTATTTTACCTTTATATTTGAAAGCTATTTTGTTGGGTATAGAAGTCTGGACTGTGAACAGGAGTTTTTTTCAGCCCTATAATGTGTCCCCTTTTCTTCTTACTTGCCTTGTTTCTGATAAGAGGTCAGCAACAATTCTTATCATTTTTCTCTTGTGTGTAATGTGCCTTTTCTGACAGCTTTTAAAATTTTATTTTCAGTAAAATAGTAAAATAAGTTTTCAGCAGCTGGACCATTAATTCTTCAAATAATATTTTTGCCAGATTTCTCTCTCTCTTCTCCTTCTAGCACTTCAATTACACATTAGACTATTTGGACTATTTGACATTGTCTCACAGGTCATTGAAGCTCTTTTCTTTCTTTTTTTCTTCCTTTCTTTTTTTTTTTTTTTTTCTTTTTTTTTTTTTACAGTTTTTTTTGTTTTGTTTTAGTTTGCATGACTCCTTTTATCCTTGTCTGCGAGTTTACTAGTACTAATTTGGCATTGTCCATCTACTGATAAAGCTATACAATTTCTTTTCTTTTTTTTTTTTTTTTTTTTTTTAATGAGATGAAGTCTCATTCTGTTACCAGGCTGGAGTGCAGTGATATGATCTCCGCTCACTGCAACCTCCACCTCACAGGTTCAAGTGTTTCTCCTGCCTCAGCCTCCCAAGTAGCTGGGATTACAGGCTCCCACTACCATGCCCAGTTAATTTTTGTATTTTTAGTAGAGACGGGGTTTCACTGTATTGGCTAGGATGGTCTCAATCTCCTGACCTCATGATCCACTTGCCTCCACCTCCCAAAGTGCTGGGATTACAGGTGTGAACCACCGCACCCAGCCTACAATTTCTTTAAAAATTTCTGTTGTAGTTTTCAGTTGTAGAATTTCTATTCTTTTTTGGAGCTTTTCTTTAATGAGATTCTCTATATAATCTCATCAAGGTAATAAGTATATGCTTACTTTCTCTTTTTGAAGAAAAAAATGGAACATATTTATGATAGCTAATTTTGCAATCTTTATCTGTAATTATCTGCTAATTACAGCATGAGTCTTACCCACATCTATTGACATTATACTTCCCAATTATGTGTCATATTTTCCTGCTTCACGTTCTAGTAATTATTTTATTTTCTGATGTACATTATGGTCACTTCATATTTAGAGCCTAAATATTACTGTCTTTCTTTAAAAAGCAATGTCTCTTTTTAACAGAGGATAGTTAATTTTCTGGAGAATCAGATTTATGCTGTGGAGACTTGGATTTGGCTTTGTTAGAATGGGTCTAAAGACGACTTTAAGGCTCGTGTATCCTTATTTATTTGCAATTTTTATGAAATTTCAGCTGAATGCTTGAGGCATTAGGAAAGTCTCTCCACTCTGAATGTCAGAAGTATGGTATTTCCCCATATTATGCAGGCTTCAGAAACTCTGTTCAGCTCACAGTTCCCCAGAAGTTATTCTCTGCTAGACCTCAACAAAGTCTAGCCTTGCTTATGTACTCTGTAATAGTCACTACAGTCTAGGAGACTCGTAAGCAGATTTCTGGAGCTCCTTATCTGCAGAGCGTCCTCCTGTCCTCTTCCCTGCTGGAAGGTTCCTGCCCCTCACAATCCCTGTAGTCCGATGTGTTTCCTTCATCCAATTGAGAACGCTCCTCTTTGCATGGGCTCCACTCCATATGTCAAGATTTGAAATGTGCCTCCTGGCAACAATTCAGGATCAAAAAAAAAAAAAAAAAAATGTGGATCTCACTCGGTGTGTTTTTCTTTCACAGATCACAGCCTTGTCTTCTCTCTTATCCATGTCTGAAAATAGTAACTTCTAGTCATATAGTTGTTTATGGCAGGACATTTGGTCTGGTATTCATTACTCTGTTATATCAGGAACTGAAAATGGTGATGCTAATTAGCATTTAATACTAAATTAGATTGAGACCCTATAGAATGCTGCCTCATCAATTGGCTAGTACTCTGCAGACCCATTTTCCAACATTTTGTAATCAATTTGACCACATCAGCCTGAAGTGATATGAGTAAAATTCTGTCCTTGTGACTCTCAATAGCCTTGCTTGCATTTCTCCTCATTTTTATTTAGGTAGCGTTTGGATGGTCTCTTGATAAGCTGGCCTTCATGTTTTGACATGTTCTTTTAGTACTGTTTACTAAGGTTTTGGTTTTTTTCTTTATCATTTCTCGCCTTTACTTACTAATTTAATCTTTTCCATTGTCTTCAGAGGTGGAAAGATTAGCACACTATGCTAGATATTTCACTTTTTGTTTTAAGATATGGTTTTCAGAAATGTGTGATATTTTCAAACAGCCTCTTTTCGATCACCCAGTACATTGTGCTATTACAGTATATTAGATTTATATGTTCCTGAATCCACTTCCTTTAATGGATGAACCTCTTCTAAGACCAGGAGTCTTACAAATCTCTATATCAATGGTTTTATCCACCTCTATATCAATTCTTATTAATCTCTGTATCTATAACAGTAATGAAGGTCACAACTGTTGTTTTCAAATAACTTAGATGTTCAGAAAAGTGCATTATACAAAACTTAGTTTAGAATACCATCGATAATCTTGAGTATTAACTTCAGATATGGAATCGAAAAGACTGAGGACTTTATTCGTTCTCAATATTAGTGAAGATACAAATATTAGAATTATTTCTAATATTAGAAATATTAGAATTAGAATATTAGTGAAGATATGAAGTAAAATGGCAAATTATGACCATCGCATGGTTTTTCAGCTGGTCTCCAAAAAATTTTCAGTGTTCAGTCTGAACCTTTCCATGACCAGAAAAAAGAAAGGAGAACTGAGTAATCTCACATTTCTTCTGTAATCTTGTTCTTTTTTTGATTCCCCAAATGGCATGCTTCCCTTATATAACTCACATATCACATTTTCTATAATTTCTGGTTCTATTTTGTTATGTAATTACATATGCCCATATCTTTTTCTTCCTCCAAGGCTGCAAGATATTTGAAATTAAAAAATTGTGCTTATTTTTTAATCCCCCTCTAGTGTGATCAAATGACTACTCTGACAAATCAGTAGAAACTAAATAAATGTTGGTTGGTAGAATACAAATATAATTATTATAAATTGAAAGGAAATCTTAATGAAATTTTCCATTTTAATTTTTATAATTTCTAAGAAAAATATTTAAAATTATATAGGCTAATAAAATAGATGTCTAGTATCTTTAGTCTATGTGTAAACAAGTAAGAATAGCTTTTTATTAACACAGGACACTATGAAACAAGAGTTCTTTTTAAAATGGTAGAAATGTAAAGCTCAAAAATGCATTAGTATTTTTAAATATTTCCAATATCTTGTTAAAATTCTGGTTGGCCTACTAATAAAAATCAGTAAATAAGATTAACTTTCACTCCTACATTAATGTTATCTGAAATAGCACAAGTCCTGATTAAGCAAGTAATAATTTTCTATAGTGGTTGCTCTCTAGCTAGATCATCCCCCAAAAATGTTAACTAAGCTTTATCCTTCAACAAGAAAAGCCTAGACTTTCTGAAGATTTCCTTTATAATACAGGATCCATATCTCATACGCAGATGTATTTTTGATTTATCATGCCCGAGGACAGGCTTAAACAAAATCTCACTAAGTATTTTCTGCTTCTTAGGAGAGAAATTGTTGGGTAGAAGTTTCATATGATTTTTCCGCTCTTAATCCTATGAAAATAGTAAGCATAATGTTGCCTTTTACAGATAAGAAACTGTAAGCTCTGAGTTGCCTGTAAAAATGAATGTGTTGTATTCTAGGTTCATTTCTAGGCAGTCCTCATGGAAATGTAGAGTGGTTTGAGAAAGTCTCAAACCCCTCTGGTTTGAGACTTTCCAAAAATGTTGGTCTGAGATTAATGAACATTTTAGGTCTTTAGTTTATGGAAATATTCCAATCAAGTCAAAAGTCTGATCTGGAATTTATTTTATAGTATATTTTGAAATCCGTATTTAGATCATACCCACTAATGAATGAACACCAGTTACATATAGTACCTACCCAAATATGGAATGATCAGGGCAATATTTCCCATGCAAGTCCATTTTGTAATCAAGTAAATTTTCATCACTGTTTGCCCACTTTCTCTACTGCTTCTCTTTCCAGTCTCAAAACCACTTATTATTGCTGATTCTTCTTGGTTTCCTCTGTGTAGGTATTTTACCTTACAATATAAATGTTATTTTATTTTTAAAAGGAAATAGTAAGAAAGCAAACGAAACTTCTCCGTGATTTGTGATAAACAGAATAAACAAAATGCTGAATATTTTCAGGATAAAAGAATAAAGAATCTTTGAAGAATATGCTTTAGTAACTTAGAAAGACTGATGGATTAGATCACAAAAGGATTAATGTATATCATGCTTATCTCATGCGAGCTAATGGTTCAAATAATTCTGAATGAGCCAGATAGGCATTTCAGCATTGGATTAGCAACACATCTATGCTCTGCTATAAAAAAGTATGCAGGGTGATAACAGAATCGCTTTTCCTCTCTGAAAGCTGTATAGGATAAAATTTAAAATAAGCTGCAGTAGTAGCTTTTAATTCCGATTTTTAGACTTTCTGTTCTCTTTTTATTTCTCATGTGTAAGAAGAACAAAAAATAATAAAACTAAAATATTCCTTTTACTTCATGGAGGACATTTTTTTTTCTTTCCTGAAGGAAATGCCTTTTTGGATAATTCCTTCTGTTTTTCATATATATTTTTAATCCACAGTCTCATACAATTCAATTGAAGAATAAGACTTTCTAGATGTCATAAAAGGATATTTGAGAAGATTGTGCTTTAATAGGATTTAAATGAAGTAAAGACTTAGCTTGGGTAGCTCAGAATTGGACAAGCTTTTGCCCAGCCTTGCATTGTATCTTTTTAATTAAAGAGCCTATGAAAATTCTATTTGGAGTAAAAATTTACATTGGCCTGAGTTGTGTGTTCCATCTCTCCCCTTTCCACTCCTTGAGCTAGCTGTTCTGTGAGCTTATATTACTCTACAAACAGCCCACTCAGTAGCTCCATATGCCTTGGTGGTTTCACTGCAGTTAGAGCATCCAATTCCCACTGTCAGACAGCTGTGAAAAGAAGCAAAGAGCATTTAAGGGGCAGAGAGGGTGGTTTCTCAGAGCAGAATTTTTATTTTTATTTTTCCATTTCTTTGTTAATACTGTTTCCCTCTGCCTGGAGTGGACTTTTCTGCTTATTTCCTACTCATAAGATCCCCACAAAAATTTCTTATGGTTTATTTCTTTTATAAAATTTTTGATCTAAACTCCATTGCTTAACACAGTCCCTTGCACACAGAGGGTACTCAATAAATATCCACCTGCGTGGAAATATGAATATGTAGCTGAGTTGAAATAAGAACTGGGCTGTTTCTTATGGTTCTAATCTATTCTTTTATTCAACATAGCAGATTAGGGAAGACGTTCTAGAGGGGACAGTGTTCTCCTCTAAGACTGTCAGTCGGTTTGCTAGAAATAAAGTGAAAAAAGGCATCACATTTGAAGAACTATTAAGGGAAAATAGCAAAGCTATGAGTGTGGTGTAGTAGTGATAGAAAGGATATAGTCATCTAGACTCAGACGCACTGTGAAATTACAGCTCTGTCCACTTACCAAGTATGTGAACCTGGGCAAGTGTTTAACCTAGATGAGTGTGTTTTCTCATCTGTAAAATAGGAGCCATTATTTTACCTGGACTGTGGTGGCATATGTAAAGCATCTAGCAAAGTGTCTGTCACAGAGGAGATGGTAAATAATTTGTAATAACCATATCATTGTTGTTAATTAGTTCATTGTGGTGGGAGTGTTGAGTGGAGAACTAGGCAGGAGGTGAAGCTCAAAAAGCATGCTTGTTTAGGTTTTGAAGACATTTTACATGATATTTGGAACAGATTGCTGCCCTTTATCCAAATATATGTGGGCTTTTGTTTTCTTTCTTATCAAAGCTGGGCGGAGAGAAAAAAAAAATCCATGCTTCGATGATTCTTTAAGACCTGAGCAATGCCTATTAGATGAAGGCAGCTTAGAAAAAAGATATTCAATGTAGTTCAAGTTAAAAACAAAAGAAAACTAATATTTAATAGGGTTAAAAATGAGATTGTATTCACCTTATAGGTTTGTTTTCAAGGTAAATATTTAAACTGAGTAAATCATTTTTTCCTAAAACTACTTGGTGAGTATTATCATGCCCTTCATTGCCACACAAATACAAATTTGAATTTAAAATCTTAGATTACAATGTAGAAGCTAATTGAAGCAGTTCACCATTTTTATTTTTTATTTATGTACAATAAAATTCACTCTTTTGTGGTGTATAGTTCTGAGTCATGTAACCACTACCAGAATCAGGATACAGAACAGTTCACTCACCCTTCCCTCAAGATCCCCTAGTATTACCCTTCTGTGGTCAATATTAATCCCCATTTCCTAACCTTTGGCCACTACCTGTCTGTCTCTATAGTGTCTGTTTCTTTAGAAAGTCATATAAATGGAAATGTAAAATAGGCAACCTTTGAATCGGTTTTTTGTTTTGAATCTGTTTTGTTTTTGCTCAGTGCAATGTATTTGAGATTCATTCATGGTGTTACATGTATCAGCGGTTCATTCCTTTTTATTACTGAGTAGTCTTTCATCTATAACACGGAATACTTCTCAGCAACCAAACCACAGTTTTTTTATCCACTCACCAGTTGAAGGACATTTAGGGTATTTCTAGTTTGGAGTGATAATGAAGAATGCTGCTATAAATATCTGCTGCTATAAATATCTGCATACAGGTTTTGATTGAATATAGTGTTCATTTCTCTAGGGTACTGCTGTGCTGTGGCCTAGGTGGGTTATAAAAGATGTATGTTTAACTTTATAACAAATTATCAAACTGTTTACTAGAGTTGCTGTACTATCTTATGTTTCCTCCAGCAATGTTAGTTTCTCTTGCTCCATATCCTCACCACACTTGGAATGTCTCTGACTTTCCTCTCTGTTCTCAGCTGGAGACAACGCTATGCTTGTAAATGGATCATGTGGTTAGATTACTTATACCTCAATAATCTCCCTTTTCAATATAGGGTAACACACAGGAATGATAGCATTAAGCTGGAAAATATTGGGAAGTCATTTTTCGTATTCTACCTCCCTATTTTTTTTTTATAATTTCAACTTTTATTTTAGATTCAGGGGTACATGTACAGGTTCATTACATGGGTATATTTTGTGATGCTGAGGTTCAGAATATAAATGATTCTGTCACCAAGGTAGGACCTGACAGTTTTTCAACTCTTTGTCCCCTTTTCTCACTTTCCCCTGTTGTAGTCCCCCATGTCTATTGTTCCCATCTTTATGTCCGTAAATACCCAAGGTTTAGGCCCCACTTATAAGTGAGAATATGCAGTATTTCGATTGCTGTTTCTGAATTAATTTGCTTACGATAATAGCCTCCAGCTGCATCTATGTTACTGCAGAGGACATGATTTCACTCATTTTTAAAGCTGCATAGTATTCCATAGTGTAGATGTACCACATTTTCTTTATCCAGTCCACCATTGAGGAACGCTTAGGTTGATTTCATGTCTTTGCTATTGTGAATAGTGCTAAGATGAACATACAAGTACATGTGTCTTTTTGGTAGAATTATTTATATTCATATATATATGCGTGTGTGTGTGTGTGTGTGTGTGTGTATGTGTGTGTGTGTATATATATATATATACACATATATATATCCATATCCAGTAATGGATATATATATATCCATATCCAGTAATGGAATTGTTGACTGAATTGTAGTTCTAAGATTCTTCAAGAAATTTCCAAACTGCTTTCCACAGTGGCTAAACTAATTTACATTTCTACCAACAGTATATAAGTATTCTCTTTTCTCTGCAGCCTCACCAGTATCTGTTGTTTTTTGACTTTTTCATAATAGCCATTCTGACATATCAGATGGTATCTCTGTGGTTTTGGTTTGAATTTCTCTAATGATTAGTGATGCTGAGAATTTTTTCATATGTCTGTTGTCTTCTTTGAGAAGTGGCTGTTCATGTCTTTTGCCTGCTTTTTAATAGGGTTGGTTTTTGACTTGTTAAGTTGTTTAAGTTTCTTTTTTTCTTTTTTTTTTTAAATTTATTTATTATTATTATACTTTAAGTTGTAGGGTACATGTGCATAACATGCAGGTTTGTTACATATGTATACTTGTGCCATGTTGGTGTGCTGCACCCATCAACTCGTCATTTACATCAGGTATAACTCCCAATGCAATCCCTCCCCCCTCCCCCCTCCCCATGATAGGCCCCAGTGTGTGATGGTCCCCTTCCTGAGTCCAAGTGATCTCATTGTTCAGTTCCCACCTATGAGTGAGAACATGAGGTGTTTGGTTTTCTGTTCTTGTGATAGTTTGCTAAGAATGATGGTTTCCAGCTGCATCCATGTCCCTACAAAGGACTCAAACTCATCCTTTTTGATGGCTGCATAGTATTCCATGGTGTATATGTGCCACATTTTCTTAATCCAATCTGTCACTGATGGACATTTGGGTTGATTCTAAGTCTTTGCTATTGTGAATAGTGCTGCAATAAACATACGTGTGCATGTGTCTTTATAGCAGCATAATTTATAATCCTTTGGGTATATACCCAGTAATGGGATGGCTGGGTCATATGGTACATCTAGTTCTAGATCCTTGAGGAATCGCCATATTGTTTTCCATAATGGTTGAACTAGTTTACAATCCCACCAACAGTGTAAAAGTGTTCCTATTTCTCCACATCCTCTCCAGCACCTGTTGTTTCCTGACTTTTTAATGATTGCCATTCTAACTGGTGTGAGATGGTATCTCATTGTGGTTTTGATTTGCATTTCTCTGATGGCCAGTGATGATGAGCATTTTTTCATGTGTCTGTTGGCTGTATGAATGTCTTCTTTTGAGAAATGTCTGTTCATATCCTTTGCCCACTTTTTGATGGGGTTGTTTGTTTTTTTCTTGTAAATTTGTTTGAGTTCTTTGTAGGTTCTGGATATTAGCCCTTTGTCTGATGAGTAGATTGCAAAAATTTTCTCCCATTCTGTAGGTTGCCTGTTCACTCTGATGGTAGTTTCTTTTGCTGTGCAGAAGCTCTTTAGTTTAATGAGATCCCATTTGTCAATTTTGGCTTTTGCTGCCATTGCTTTTGGTGTTTTAGACATGAAGTCTTTGCCCATGCCTATGTCCTGAATGGTACTACCTAGGTTTTCCTCTAGGATTTTTATGGTATTAGGTCTAACATTTAAGTCTCTAATCCATCTTGAATTAATTTTCGTATAAGGAGTGAGGAAAGGATCCAGTTTCAGCTTTCTACTTATGGCTAGCCAATTTTCCCAGCACCATTTATTAAATAGGGAATCCTTTCCCCATTTCTTGTTTCTCTCAGGTTTGTCAAAGATCAGATGGCTGTAGATGTGTGGTATTATTTCTGAGGACTCTGTTCTGTTCCATTGGTCTATATCTCTGTTTTGGTACCAGTACCATGCTGTTTTAGTTACTGTAGCCTTGCAGTACAGTTTGAAGTCAGGTAGCGTGATGCCTCCAGCTTTGTTCTTTTGACTTAGGATTGTCTTGGAGATGCGGGCTCTTTTTTGGTTCCATATGAACTTTAAAGCACTTTTTTTCCAATTCTGTGAAGAAACTCATTGGTAGCTTGATGGGGATGGCATTGAATCTATAAATTACCTTGGGCAGTATGGCCATTTTCACGATATTGATTCTTCCTATCCATGAGCATGGTATGTTCTTCCATTTGTTTGTGTCCTCTTTGATTTCACTGAGCAGTGGTTTGTAGTTCTCCTTGAAGAGGTCCTTTACATCCCTTGTAAGTTGGATTCCTAGGTATTTTATTCTCTTTGAAGCAATTGTGAATGGAAGTTCGTTCATGATTTGGCTCTCTGTTTGTCTGTTACTGGTGTATAAGAATGCTTGTGATTTTTGCACATTAATTTTGTATCCTGAGACTTTGCTGAAGTTGCTTATCAGCTTAAGGAGATTTTGGGCTGAGACAATGGGGTTTTCTAAATATACAATCATGTCATCTGCAAACAGGGACAATTTGACTTCTTCTTTTCCTAACTGAATACCCTTGATTTCTTTCTCTTGTCTAATTGCCCTAGCCAGAACTTCCAACACTATGTTGAATAGGAGTGGTGAGAGAGGGCATCCCTGTCTTGTGCCAGTTTTCAAAGGGAATGCTTCCAGTTTTTGCCCATTCAGTATGATATTGGCTGTGGGTTTGTCATAAACAGCTCTTATTATTTTGAGGTACATTCCATCAATACCGAATTTATTGAGCGTTTTTAGCATGAAGGGCTGTTCAATTTTGTCAAAAGCCTTTTCTGCATCTATTGAGATAATAATGTGGTTCTTGTCTTTGGTTCTGTTTATATGCCGGATTATGTTTATTGATTTGCGAATGTTGAACCAGCCTTGCATCCCAGGGATGAAGCCCACTTGATCATGGTGGATAAGCTTTTTGATGTGTTGCTGAATGTGGTTTGCCAGTATTTTATTGAGGATTTTTGCATCGATGTTCATCAGGGATATTGGTCTAAAATTCTCTTTTTTTGTTGTGTCTCTGCCAGGCTTTGGTATCAGGATGATGTTGGCCTCATAAAATGAGTTAGGGAGGATTCCCTCTTTTTCTATTGATTGGAATAGTTTCAGAAGGAATGGTACCAACTCCTCCTTGTACCTCTGGTAGAATTCAGCTGTGAATCCATCTGGTCCTGGACTTTTTTTGGTTGGTAGGCTATTAATTATTGCCTCAATTTCAGAGCCTGCTATTGGTCTATTCAGGAATTCAACTTCTTCCTGGTTTAGTCTTGGAAGAGTGTAAGTGTCCAGGAAATTATCCATTTCTTCTAGATTTTCCAGTTTATTTGCATAGAGGTGTTTATAGTATTCTCTGATGGTAGTTTGTATTTCTGTGGGGTCGGTGGTAATATCCCCTTTATCATTTTTAATTGCGTCGATTTGATTCTTCTCTCTTTTCTTCTTTATTAGTCTTGCTAGTGGTCTGTCAATTTTGTTGATCTTTTCAAAAAACCAACTCCTGGATTCATTGATTTTTTGGAGGGTTTTTTGTGTCTCTATCTCCTTCAGTTCTGCTCTGATCTTAGTTATTTCTTGCCTTCTGCTAGCTTTCAAATGTGTTTGCTCTTGCTTCTCTAGTTCTTTTAATTGTGATGTTAGAGTGTCAATTTTAGATCTTTCCTGCTTTCTCTTGTGGGCATTTAGTGCTATAAATTTCCCTCTACACACTGCTTTAAATGTGTCCCAGAGATTCTGGTATGTTGTATCTTTGTTCTCATTGGTTTCAAAGAACATCTTTATTTCTGCCTTCATTTCGTTCTGTACCCAGTAGTCATTCAGGAGCAGGTTGTTCAGTTTCCATGTAGTTGAGTGGTTTTGATTGAGTTTCTTAGTCCTGAGTTCTAGTTTGATTGCACTGTGGTCTGAGAGACAGTTTGTTATAATTTCTGTTCTTGTACATTTGCTGAGGAGTGCTTTACTTCCAATTACGTGGTCAATTTTGGAGTAAGTACAATGTGGTGCTGAGAAGAATGTATATTCTGTTGATTTGGGGTGGAGAGTTCTATAGATGTCTATTAGGTCTGCTTGTTGCAGAGATGAGTTCAATTCCTGGATATCCTTGTTAACTTTCTGTCTCGTTGATCTGTCTAATGTTGACAGTGGAGTGTTGAAGTCTCCCATTATTATTGTATGGGAGTCTAAGTCTCTTTGTAAGTCTCTAAGGACTTGCTTTATGAATCTGGGTGCTCCTGTATTGGGTGCATATATATTTAGGATAGTTAGCTCTTCCTGTTGAATTGATCCCTTTACCATTATGTAATGGCCTTCTTTGTCTCTTTTGATCTTTGATGGTTTAAAGTCTGTTTTATCAGAGACTAGTATTGCAACCCCTGCTTTTTTTTGTTCTCCATTTGCTTGGTAAATCTTCCTCCATCCCTTTATTTTGAGCCTATGTATGTCTCTGCGTGTGAGATGGGTCTCCTGAATACAGCAGACTGATGGGTCTTGACTCTTTATCCAGTTTGCCAGTCTGTGTCTTTTAATTGGAGCATTTAGTCCATTTACATTTAAGGTTAAGATTGTTATGTGTGAACTTGATCCTGCCATTATGATATTAACTGGTTATTTTGCTCATTAGTTGATGCAGTTTCTTCCTAGCCTAAATGGTCTTTACATTTTGGCATGTTTTTGCAATGGCTGGTACCGGTTGTTCCTTTCCATGTTTAGTGCTTCCTTCAGGGTCTCTTGTAAGGCAGGCCTAGTGGTGACAAAATCTCTAAGCATTTGCTTATCTGTAAAGAATTTTATTTCTCCTTCACTTATGAAACTTAGTTTGGCTGGATATGAAATTCTGGGTTTAAAATTCTTTTCTTTAAGAACGTTGAATATTGGCCCCCACTCTCTTCTGGCTTGTAGAGTTTCTGCTGAGAGATCTGCTGTTAGTCTGATGGGCTTCCCTTTGTGGGTAACCCGACCTTGCTCTCTGGCTGCCCTTAAGATTTTTTCCTTCATTTCAACTTTGGTGAATCTGGCAATTATGTGTCTTGGAGTTGCTCTTCTCGAGGAGTATCTTTGTGGCGTTCTCTGTATTTCCTGGATTTGAATGTTGGCCTGCCCTACTAGGTTGGGGAAGTTCTCCCGGATGATATCCTGAAGAGTGTTTTCCAACTTGGTTCCATTTTCCCCCTCACTTTCAGGCACCCCAATCAGACGTAGATTTGGTCTTTTTACATAATCCCATACTTCTTGCAGGCTTTGTTCATTTCTTTTTCTTCTTTTTTCTTTTTTTCTTTTCTTCTCGCTTCATTTCATTCATTTGATCCTCAATCGCAGATACTTTTTCTTCCAGTTGATCGAGTCGGTTACTGAAGCTTGTGCATTTGTCACGTATTTCCCGTGTCATGGTTTTCATCTCTTTCATTTCGTTTATGACCTTCTCTGCATTAATTACTCTAGCCATCAATTCTTCCACTTTTTTTTCAAGATTTTTAGTTTCTTTGCGCTGGGTACGTAATTCCTCCTTTAGCTCTGAGAAATTTGATGGACTGAAGCCTTCTTCTCTCATCTCGTCAAAGTCATTCTCCGTCCAGCTTTGATCCGTTGCTGGTGATGAGCTGCGCTCCTTTGCTGGGGGAGATGCGCTCTTATTTTTTGAATTTCCAGCTGTTCTGCTCTGCTTTTTCCCCATCTTTGTGGTTTTATCTGCCTCTGGTCTTTGATGATGGTGATGTACTGATGGGGTTTTGGTGTAGGTGTCCTTCCTGTTTGATAGTTTTCCTTCTAACAGTCAGGACCCTCAGCTGTAGGTCTGTTGGAGATTGCTTGAGGTCCACTCCAGACCCTGTTTGCCTGGGTATCAGCAGCAGAGGCTGCAGAAGATAGAATATTTCTGAACAGCGAGTGTACCTGTCTGATTCTTGCTTTGGAAGCTTCCTCTCAGGGTTGTACTCCACCCTGTGAGGTGTGGGGTGTCAGACTGCCCCTAGTGGGGGATGTCTCCCAGTTAGGCTACTCAGGGGTCAGGGACCCACTTGAGCAGGGAGTCTGTCCCTTCTCAGATCTCAACCTCCGTGTTGGGAGACCCACTGTTCTCTTCAAAGCTGTCAGACAGAGTCGTTTGGGTCTGCAGAGATTTCTGCTGCGTTTGTTATTGTTTACTGTGCCCTGTCCCCAGAGGTGGAGTCTACAGAGACAGGCAGGTTTCCTTGAGCTGCTGTGAGCTCCACCCAGTTCGAGCTTCCCAGCAGCTTTGTTTACCTACTTAAGCCTCAGCAATGGCGGGCGCCCCTCCCCCAGCCTCGCTGCTGCCTTGCCGGTAGATCACAGACTGCTGTGCTAGCAATGAGGGAGGCTCCGTGGGTGTGGGACCCTCCCAGCCAGGTGTGGGATATGATCTCCTGGTGTGCCTGTTTGCTTAAAGCGCAGTATTGGGGTGGGAGTTATCCGATTTTCCAGGTGTTGTGTGTCTCAGTTCCCCTGGCTAGGAAAAGGGATTCCCTTCCCCCTTGCACTTCCCAGGTGAGGCAATGCCTCGCTCTGCTTCAGCTCTCGCTGGTCGGGCTGCAGCAGCTGACCAGCACCGATCGTCCGGCACTCCCCAGTGAGATGAACCCAGTACCTCAGTTGAAAATGCAGAAATCACCGGTCTTCTGTGTCGCTCGCGCTGGGAGTTGGAGACTGGAGCTGTTCCTATTCGGCCATCTTGCTCCGCCCCCCCTTAAGTTTGTTATAGGTTCTAGATATTATACTTTGTCAGATATGTAATTTCTGAATGTTTTCTCCCATTCTGAAGGTTTAGTCTGTTGATAGTTTATTTTGCTGTGTAGAAGCTCTTTAATTTAATTAGGTCCTGCTTGCCAATTTTTGTTTTTGTTGCAGTTGCTTTTGAGGACTTATTCATAAATTCTGTCCCAAGGCCAATGTCCAGAATGGTATTTCCTAGGTTTTCTTCTGGGATTCTTACAGTTGGAGGTCTTACCTTTAAATCTTTAATTCATTCTGAATTAATGTTTGTATGTGGTGAAATGTAGGGGTCCGGCTTCATTCTTCTGCATACAGCTAACCAGCTATCCCAACACTATTTATTGAATAGGGAGTCCTTTCACATTGCTTATTTTTCTTGACTCTGTTGAAGATGAGATAATCATAGGTGTGTGGCTTATATCTGGGTTCTCTATTGTTCTATTGATCAATATGTCAGTTTTTATACCAGTACCATGCATTTTGGTTACTGTAGACTTGTAGTATAGTTTGAAGTCAGGTAATGTGATACCTCTGGCTGCTTCTTTTTGCATAGAATTGCTTTGGCTAGTCAGGCTCTTTTTGAGTTTCATATAAATTTTAGAATTGTTTTTCCAGTTCTATGAAAAATGACATTGGTAGTATAATCGGAATAAAATTGAATCCATAGATTGCACTGGGCAGTATGGCCATTTTAACAATATTGATCCTTCCAATTCATGAGTATGGAATGTTCTTTCATCTGTGTCATCTATGATTTCATTGAGCAGTGTTTTGAAGTTCTCCTTGTAAAGATCTCTCACTTTCTTGGTTAGATAAATTTTGGGGTATTTTTTCTATGGCTATTGCGAATTAGATTACATTCTTGATTTGGCTCTCAGCTTGAATGTTATTGGTCTATAGAAATGGTACTAATTTTTGTATGTTGACTTTATATCATGAAACTTTACTGAAGTTTTTTGTCAGTTCCAGGAGGCTTTTGACAGAGTCTTCAGGGTTTTGTAGGTATAGAATCATATCAGCAGTGAAGACAAAGAATTTTACTTCCTCTCTTCCTATTTGGATGCTTTTTTTTCTTTCTCTTGCCTGATTGTTCTGGCTAGGACTTCTAGTACTATGTTGAATAGGAGTGGTGAGAGTGGGTGTCCTTGTTTTATCCAAGTTCTAAGGAACAGTTGCAAATGCTTTCAGCGTTTGCCTGTTTGCTATTATGTTGGCTGTGGGTTTGTAATAGATGGCTCTAATTATTTTGGAGTATGTTCCTTTGATGCTTAGTCTCTTGAGGGTTTTTATTATGAAGAGATGTTGGATTTTATAAAAGGCTTTTTCTGCATCTGTTGAGATAATTGTATGTTTTTTTGTTTTAATTATGTTTATGTGGTGAATTACATGTATTGATTTGTGTATGTTGAACCAACCTTGCATCCCAGAAATGAAGCCTACTTGATCATGGTGAATTAACTTTTTGGTGTGCTGCTGGATTCGATTTGCTAGTATTTTGTGAAGGATTTTTGTGTCTATGGCCTGCAGTTTTTTAAAAATTGTCTTTACCAAGTTTTAGTATCAGGCTGATGCTGGTTTCATAGAATGAGTCAGGAAAGAGTCCTTCCTCCTTGATTTGTTGAAATAGTTTCAGTAAAATTGATAGTAGCTTTTCTTTGGTAGAATTTAGCTGTGAATCTATCTGGTTTATGGCTTTTTTATGTGATTGATTCAATTTCAGAACTCACTGTTGGTTTGTTCAGGGTTTCAATTTCTTCCTGATTCAATCTTGGGAAGTCGTACATTTCCAGGAATTTATCCATTTCCTCTAGGTTTTCTAGCTTGCATGCAAAGAGGTGTTCATTATACTGTCTGAGGATCTTTTTTATTTCTATGGGATTGGTTATAATGTCACTTTTGTTGTTTCTGATTGTGCTTATTTGGACCTCTGTTTATTTTTTAATCTAAACAGTGGTCTATTGATATTGTTTATCCTTTCAAACAATGAACCTTTTGTTGATCTTTTGTATGGATTTGGGGGTCTCAATATCTTTCAGTTCTGGTCTGATTTTAGTTATTTCTTTTCTGTTGCTAGCTTTGGGATCAGTTTGTTCTTGTTTTTCAGGTTCCTCTAGGTACAATGATGGATCACTAATTTGAGATCTAAATTTTTGAGGTAGGGATTTAGTGCTTTAAACTTTCCTTTTAGCACTATTTTGGCTGCATCCCAGAGACTTTGATATATGGAATCTCTATTTTCATTTATTTCAAAGATTTTTTTTAATTTCTGCATTAAATTTGTTTTTTACCCAAAAGACATTCAGGAGCAAGTTGTTACATTTCCATGTGATTGTGCTGTTTGGGGCAGGGGATTTTCTTGGTGTGGATTTCTAGTTTTATTCCATTGTGATCTGAGAGTACGGTTGGTGTAATTTCAAATTTTTTTTGAAATTATTGAGACTTGCTTTATGGCCAAGCATGTGGTCAATCTTGGTGTAGGTTCCATGTGCAGTTGAGAAGAATGTATATTCTGTCGTTTCTGTGTGGAGTGTTTTATACATGTCTATTAGGTCTAACTGGTCAAAATGTCTAATTTAAGGTCAGAATTTCTTTTAGTTTTCTGCCTTGATGATCCATCTAATGCTGTCATTGGGGTACTGAAGTTCCCCATAATTACTGTGTGGCTGTGTAAGTTTTTTCTATAGTTCTAGAAGTTGTTTTATTTATCTGTGTGCTCCAATGTTAGATGCATATATATTTAGGATAGTAAAGGCTTCTTGTTGAATTAAACCCTTTTTCATTATTTGATGCCCCTCTTTGTCCTTTCTTTAATGTTGGTGGTTTAAAGTCTATTTTACCTGATTTAAGAATACTGACCACTGCTCTTTTTTGTTTTCTATTTGTGTTAAAGAACCTTCTCCAGCCCTTTACTTTGAACCTATGAGTGTGATTATGTTTGAGATGGGTCTCTTGAAGACAGCAGATGGATGGGTCTTGTTTTTTATCCAACTAGCAACTCTATGCCTTTAAAGTGGGGCATTTAGACCATTTACATTGAAGGTTAGTATTGATATGCAAGATTTTTATCCTGTTGTGAAGTTGTTAGCTGGTTGCTTTATCGTGTCTATTTTTTGGTTGCTTTGTAGGGCCTATGGGATATGCACTTAGGTGTATTTTTATGGTAGCAGGTATCATTAATTTGTCTCCATGTTTATAATTCCCTTAAGGGTCTCTTGTAAGGGCTGTTCTAATAGTAACAAATTCCTTCAGCACTTGATTATCTTTAAAATATTTTATCTCCTTCACTTAGAAAGCTTAATTTCACAGGCTGTGAATTCTTGGTTGGAATTTCTTTTCTTTAAAAATGCTAAAAATAGGCCCCAGCCACTCCTGACTTGTCAGGTTTGTGCTGAGAAGTCCTCTGTTAGCCTTAGGTGGTTCTCTTTGTACATGATCTGATCTTTTTCTCTAGCTTCCTCTAAGATTTTTTCTTAGTGCTGATCTTGGACAGTCTGGTGGGTAATTAATTGCTTTGGTGATGTTCATTTTGCATAGGATACTGCAGGTGTTCTCCGGATTTCTTATATCTAGATGTCTACTTCTCTAGCAAGATTAGGGAAGTTTTCTTGAATTGGACCCTCAAATATGTTTCCCACATTGCTTATGTTTTCTCCTCTCTCAGGAATGCCAATAATTTGTTGGTTTGTTCACTTTACATTATCTCATATTTCTCAAAGACTTTTTTCATTTTTCTAATTTTTTTTCTTAATTTTTGTCTGACTGGGTTAGTTCAAAAGACTAGTCTTCAAGCTTTGAAATTATTTCTTCTTTCTAGTCCAGTCTATTGTTGAAGCTTTCAGTTATATTTTGAAATTCCTTAAGTGAGTTTTTCAATTCTAGAAGCTCTGATTGATTTTTAAGGTGTTTGTCTCTTTCTTCATTCCATTGATTTATATAGAAGTTTATTTGTGTTGACTTTTAACCTTGTCTTAGATCTTATTGAGCTTCCTCTCAATACATGCTTTGGATTCTTTGTCATTTCTGAATTTCCGTTCTGGCTGGAGACCATTGCTGGAGAACTGCTGTGACCCTTTGGTGGCATCACTACATTCAGATTTTTCATGATGCCAGAATTTTTGCACCATTTTATTCTCATCCAGAGATGATAGGACTTCTAATTTTTATAATTATTTAACTATGCATAGGATTTTTCCTTTTTTTCTTTATTTCCCTATAATATCATTAGTGGGTTTTTTCTTTCCCTTTCTCTTTCCCCTCCCTCCCTATGGGGTGTAACCATAGAGAATGTTGAGTATGGCTTCTGTTTTGCTTCTACAGCCATATGCACTTCCTTTTGGTAAATTTTGTATTGAGTTGTGTGGTTTGACTTACAAGCCAGTAGATGGTACTTATGGGTAAGAGCTGACTGTGTCCAACATGCCTGGGTATATATTTTATTCTTGTTTACCAATAGAAACTCTCTGTTACCTCTAGCAATGGGCTCATCTATGGAGCCCACAGTGGTCTGAGCTGTCTGCTCAGTCCTGAGGAGTTTGGGAGCCAGATGGGTGAGGTCACACTGGATAGGCCCATGTACAGGTCCCCCAGTGTCAGCCACATGCATCAGCACCAAGGGAGAAACCAGTGAAGGGCCACCAAGCCCCCAAAGGTGTGACTAGGCAAGGGCCTGGGAAACTTTTCTGCTCCAAGTTCTCTGCACAAGCGGCGAGGTCAGCCTAAACTCCTGATCCAGGAAAGTGTTCCAGATGCCTGGTCATCTGCCTGGTCATAGAGTGTGGAGGGCTCCACTGCACCACAATTTCTGCATAGAAAGTGGGAGGGCAGTTTAGGCTTATAATCCAGGCAAATGTGTGTTCTGACTGCCTGGAGATTTGCCTTGGCATGGGGAAGAGAGGCCCTGCTTCACCACAGTCTCTGCACAGGAGGAGTTGGGTGGTTCAGTCTGCTGATCCAGGTGACTTGGTGCTTTGACTGCCTGGAGATCTGCTTGGGCATGAAGTGGAGAGGGCCTGGATGCACCATGATTTCTGTGCAGGAAGGGTGAGGCAGCTTAGGCTGTCAATCTGGGTGAGCTGGTGCTTTGAATGCCTGGAGATCTGCTTGAGTGCGAAGCAGAGAGGGCATCCCTGCACCAGAATCTATGCACAGGAAGGGATGATTGCCTCAGACTGCTGATCCAGGTGACCACTACCTCCCCATTTCTTGTGAGTTTTGGTAGTTTTTAATCTTTCAATAAATTGATTCATTTAATCTGAGTTGTCAAATGTTGGGGAATAGAGTTGTCTATAATTTTTTCTTAATATCATTTTAATGTCTGTGTGGTCTGTAGTGTTATATTTTCTTTCATTTCTAATAGTAATTTTCTACTTCTCTCTTTGGTCAGTCTTAGAGGTTTATCAAATTTTATTGACCTTTTCAACAAACCACCTTTTGATTTCATTGGCTCTATCTGTTATTTTCTATTTTAAATTTCATTTTTTTTCTTTTGTCTTTAACATTTCTCTTTCTCTGCTTGGTTTTGGCTTAATTTGTTTTTTAGTTCCTAATATTTTAATATGGAAGCCTAGGTTATTGATTTGAATTTTTCACTTATAATTCAGTATTTAGGGCTGTAACTTTTCAGTAATGTATGACTTTTTTCTCTAAAGCTTTAAATGCATTACAGAAATTTTAATGAGAAGTATATCAGTCAGTTTCCACAAAAGAAGCTGTGTGTGTGTGTGCGTGTGTGTATGTGTATGTGTGTGTGTGTGTAGATAGGTAGAGAGAGAGTAGGGGCAAGAAATTGGCTTATGCAATTATGGGTTCTGGCTAGGCAAGTTCAAAATTCATAGGGCAAGCCATTAGAAGCTGGAACTCCTGGTAAGTTGGAGCTGAAGTTGCAATCTATAGTTAGAATGTCTATTTTTGCTCCAGGGAAGCCTCAGTTCTGCTCTTAAGGCCTTTCAACTAATAATCTTGCTTAAAGCAAAATAATTATACAGTAATCATGTCTACAAAATACCTCATAGCAATACCTAGACTCATGTTTGATTAAATAAGGACTACCACTTAGCCAAGTTGAAAATACAGAACTGACCATCACTTGTGGTATTTTCATTTTCACTTAGTTCAGAATATATTCTAATGTTTCTTTTGACTTCCTCTTTCATATTTGGATTATTTGAAAGTGAGTTATGTTCCAAT
The DNA here is from genome assembly GCF_037993035.2 of Macaca fascicularis. Classification (NCBI taxonomy): domain Eukaryota; kingdom Metazoa; phylum Chordata; class Mammalia; order Primates; family Cercopithecidae; genus Macaca; species Macaca fascicularis. Next base: position 54,742,978 of record NC_088390.1, read on the forward strand.
ATTTAGAGGTTTTTAAATATCTGTTTTTGATTTCTAGTTTAACTTCACTATGATCAGAAGGTCTTTATTTCACTTTTTCTGAAGGATATTTTTGGCTAATATAGAATTTAGAATTAATGGTTTACTGTCAACACTTTAAATAGATTATAATACTGCCTTCTGGCTTCTGTGATTTTCAATAAAATACGTTGTCATTTGAGTTACTTTTTTCTATATGTAAAGTGTTCATTTTACTTGTTGCTTTCAATATTTTTTCTTTATCTTTGGATTTTAGTGGTTTAGGTATGAGAGTGCATGACTTTTTTTTTTTTGAGGGGGGAGTGGTTTCTCAGCCTCCTAAATCTGTAAATATATGGCTTTCCACAGATTTAAGAAGTTTCTAGCTATATTTTTTTCTGCACCAATCTCTTACCTGTCTCCCTCTGGGATTCTAGTAACACAAATGTAAGACATGTCCCACAGGTCCCTGAGGCTCTGCTCATATTTTTTTATTTGTGTTTTCTCTCTTATTTATAAAGGATTATTTCTGTTGATCTACTTTTCAAATTCAGTGACTCTTTTTTTTTCTGGCATCTCCATTCTGCTATTGCATTCATCCAGTATATTTTTTAGTTATTTTTATTTTTAAAATATTTACTTCTTGTTTATATTTTCTATTTTTTTTACAACATTTCTTTCCATCAATTTAAAAAGAATATTTTTCTTTTCATGGAGGATGGTTACAATAACTACTTTAAAATCTTTGTCCAATAATTTCAACATATGGGTCACCTTGGGGATTGATGTGAGTTGACTGACTTTTGAGATGCTCTTTTCTATTTTTAGTAATTTGGGATTGTCTTATGGTCTTTTGAGTATTATATATTAGACTCTGGTCCTGTTAAAATCCTCTAGAGAAGATTTTTCTTTTCTTTTCTTTTTTTTTTTTTTTTTTTTTTTTTTGTCTTAGCAGGTAATCAATCTCCCATGGTTCTTGTCATAAGTCTAACCTCAACCTGCTTTATGTAGACTTTGGTTTCTATGTTAGTTTAGTTTTCAGATCCTTTGTAGAGCTAGTTTGTCTGCTCCCACACACATATCAACCACCCAGGGGTCAACCTGAGCTTCGTTCTTTATCATGGTTTAATTATTAAAGCGGTTGTTATGCTGCCTTGGTTAATTTCAACACATGTGCCAATTAGTGGTGAGCCTGAGACTTCACACACAAAATTAGGTGTACTTTTTCTCTACCACTTTCTCCTCCATGGTTTCTCTTCACTCGCTAGTCCCCAGGGGCTTATTTCTCTGGTCTTCTGTCATAAAAGGCAGGGTTTTAGGTTCCCTGTGCTATTTCACACTTCCCATGATGACTTGCTTTCCTTGAGGGCAAAACAACCAGAGACTGGAAAGAGAAAATTAATGAGGATTCATACACATACACACACACACACACACACACACACACACAGAGACAGAGAGAGAGAGAATTACAAGAACCCAGTTTTCCAGTTTCTCTGCTCATAAAAAAAAAGAATGTCTTTCAGAGTTTGAGGTGTATGCATAGCTGCTGCTTTCACTATGCTAAGGCTTTGTGACTGGGGCCTTTCTAGGATAGAGACGGGTGCATATGTTTCCCTTGAAGCATTTCCTGTCTGTGCTTGATGTGCAGTTCTGGGACTTGGGCTGTCCTGGGGTCCAAGCTGGAGGATTAAGAAGAAAACTGAAAATACCTTTAAACTTACTACCATATTGATACTACTTTCCATTTTCATTTTGTTCTGCAATTCACCTGTTATTATTTACTTTTCTGAATTTTCAGATAGACTCCTTACATTTATTTATTTGTAATCAATGGGAAATGGAGGGTGATATAAGCTTATTCACAGCCAGAACTGGAACCAAACCAAATTATTATTTTTTCTTCTATTGGTATTCTCATGTTTTCTTCTTGTTTTGTTTTTGCTTATCTGTTTGTTTTGTTTACATTGTGTTTACATCATGAATATATTAGCATAATATGTTTGAATTTTAAAATAATTTTTCTTAGCCTGCCTTGCTAAGGTATATTTCTCTTTTCCTGTAAATTATCTAGAGAAAAGAGCCCAGATATTATTTAGGGAAAAGCCATTCACAACTGTTTCAAAAATATAATGAACTATAATATTGAGGGAAAAATAATACACTTTTATATTCCCTGTCTAGTGTTTTTCTTCTTGCCTTTAAGTTTTCCTCCCTGGGCACAATTTTGAGCTATTTATTTACTTTAATAAAAGCAAACATTTCACCATGTGCTATCTAGGAAAGGTAATGAATCCAGCAGCAAATGGCCTGCTTTGAACATAATTTCTAAATGAGATTCATGTGAAATACCCTCACTTACCCACTCAAACATACACAATTTGGTTGCTTGCCCAGGGAATTGAACCTAAGATCTCTTGGTAGAGCCAAAGAAATGAATGCCAATTACCAAAAAAAAAAAAATAAAACTCTCAGTTATTTTCAGTAGAATCATACTTACATGGAATTTGACGCAATTATACTACCACTATCTGTTGACTCCTCTAATTCCTAATACTACACATATTTTTCTTTTCAGCTACACACGTCATTTAATGAACTTCACATTGAACACTTACTATATGGTAGTACTGTGCCACAGATTGAAGGCACGACAAAGATGAATTAGATGAGTCCCTGCCTTCTGAGAGTAAAGGACACAGAGGCATGCACAATTTACGAGACTATTTGTCAGACTGTGCGGAGTGCTGTATTTTACAGAGGCAGAAACAGCCTTCTCTGGGAATGCACACAAGGGAGGGATGATTCACCCCTCTCGGAGGGAGTGAGGAAGGTTTCCTAGAAAGACAATGCTTAAAATTAGCTTTAAGGTTGCATTACACAGTGGATAAGTACAGAATACAGGGAATGTCATTCAAAGCAGGAGTATCAGCAAAGGCTTGGAGGCTTGCAAATGCATCGCACTCTAGGAGAGCAGAAAAATAGTTCAATATAGCTGGTGTTTGGCACACTCCATTTTGTTTTTATTCTCTTGAACTAAGTTGTATTATTTTTCTTACTTCGTGGTTTGGGCAGTGATGGAATTGAGCAAACTATGAAAACCAGGACTTGGACTCTAAGTACATGTGCTATTGCAAGTGCTCCTTGGAGGCAGTAATAGATTGTTATAACTTGGCCTTCACTTGCATGCACCCTCTATGTGGAATGTGCTTCCTATGTGACTCTCCAGAACTCCTCAATCTCCTGCCTTCATCAGTGAACCATATCATCACTCTCTCTTTACAAAAAAAAGTTTTCGTATATTCAGGGAGTAGCAAGTAACTTATTAAGAGTCGACATCATCTTATTCATCCCAATGTTCTACCACCATGTCTATGAAATTAGATGGTCTCATAATAAACAGAAGGAAAAAAGTGATAAATGTAAATGTTTCAGTAGAACCAGTGGGAACAAGGTCTGCCTTGAACACCTTGGAATAACATTTCTTGCTGTTCTTTCAATTTGTATAAAATCGTTAAGAAATAAATCCAAGTTCTACTTTAATGAACTCACAAAATACTTGAGCTCATCTATTACCCTCTATTCTGTAGAATATAGGCATATTTTAAAACTGAGGAAAAAAATCATATTTTTTGTAAAAGAGCTTACTATTTCAAGAGAAAATAAAAGCAATCTGGGCCAGTGCTGAATACAGAAAACTGGGATTTAAAGAGGTAAGACTACAGGTGACATTTGGACTTAATTCTACCATTCTGTACAATAGCATGAACAACATCTCCTACCTCTATTCTTGAGACTTGGAAGAGCTTGGCAGAGGCTAAAGGGCCCCCGTAGCATGTGTAGCTCCCTTAAAAATGCTGACTGATTTCCGTCTGCTTTGGGTGTGGGTTAAAAAAAAAGCCTCTGCTTTTTTGTAGGTCTAAAGAATAAAAAGTTTTTTGCTGAACCAGAAGGAACAGGAAACCTCTCACCACTGCCAAATGTATCATTTTGATTTCCCCATGATTTCTTTTCTACCCTAAAGGCTTCAATGGTGTTTAAGGATGGGTAAGATTCATAGTTAATGGATCAATCCAGATCCACTTCCTGCTTTTGCTAATACAAGCAGTGCTGCAACGTGCACTGTTGTATGTTTCTCTTACTCTACATTAAAAATCAAATGAGAAGCTAAAATGTCTATCCATTGAAGAGAATTATTTTTATGTATTCACACAATAAAATACTACACAGAACATTCAATAAGTGAACTACATCTACAAAAATCACAAATGTATTGCTGAGTGAAAATCAACATATGTACAGCTGATCTATATATAGAATGATGTCATATGTGTCCAACAACATATGAGACAATCAAATATGACTGCTGGGATACATACATGTGCAGTGAATATTTAAACTCATGCCAATTAACCATAAATGCTTAATCAGGAGAGTGATTAATTCTGAGTAGGAAGAATTAGAATAAAGTCTCCTTAGAATCAAGGAGATTTTTATAGAGAACCAAGTATTGTTTTATATCTTTAAAAATAATCTGAATCAAATGGCAAAATATTGAGATTTGATAAAGATGGAAAATGAGTATACAGGTGTTTTTAATATCATTATACTTTTCTATAAAATGTTTCTTCTAAAAATTATTAGGTGGGAACTGTCTATACTATATCCGCAACATTTTTGGAAATCTGAAATTAGTCCAAATAAATTTGTTATTTTAAGTTCTGGGATACGTGTGCAGAATTTGCAGGTTTGTTACATAGGTATACATGTGTCATGGTGGTTTGCTGCACCTGTCAACCCGTCATCTAGGTTTTAAGCCCTGCATGCATTAGGTATTTGTCCTAATGCTCTCCCTCCCCTTTGCCCCCACCCCCTGATAGGCCCCAGTGTGTGATGTTCCCCTCCCTGTGTCCATGTGTTCTCATTGTTCAACTCCCACTTATAAGTGAGAACAAAAGTTGTCAGAGCTGTCATCGGTTTACAAATGACTTTGTCTTTAGGTCTAATCAAAAGAACCAGAACTTAGAGCAGAGGACTCTGAGACCAGAGAAAAAGCTTGGGTGGAGGAGTGATTCATTTTGGCTGGAAGGTTTCTCACAAACAGGAGCCTCTGATCTGAGCCTTGATTCTTAGGGAGAATATTGATTGATGAAGGAAAGGGGGAAAAAAGCATACCCAAGAGAGTGGACAGCCAGTGGCATGTTTGAGGAGTGGCAAGTTGTCACTGTGGCCAAAACCTGAGTTACCTGGAGAAGTGGAGCAGAAAATGAGGTTGGACTGGAAGCTGAATTTCCAAAAAGCATGTGGCTTGCTATGCTGAGGAATGCGGACTTTGCAATGTGGAAATAACAAAGGTTTCTATGAGTGGTGACAAAATGCAACCTGTTTAGCAGTGTGAAGGATGGTAGAGATGAGTTGAGGCCATCAGGAAAGCCACTCAGAGGTAATGAGGCTCTGAGATCAAAGAGGTGACCACTTTGAGATCCAGAAGGATGAAGGAGCAGTAGGAAACCAGTTTCTCTCTTCTTTTTTGCCTCTTGCTTTCCTCTTTCTCTTTTTCACTCTTTATTCCTTTCAGTACTTCTCCCAAAGTTTTCAGTTCCTTTATGAAGGCCATCAAATACTCCACCCAAGAGCTGGGCTATTTTTAAAAATGAGGTGCAGTGTATTCTGTGGGAAGGTCACCAGTAATAGAGCCTCAAACTTCCTATCTCTTTTGTGAATCTTGACAGCCTGAAAAGAAGCATACATTATCTGTTACACAGACTCCCTGGAAGGAACTGATGTTCTTTCCTCTGGAGCTGTAATGGGGTCTCTACAGAAAGAAGCCTCATCCCTCGACATGCAACCTCTTTTCATTTCCTTACAGAGGAGCTGCTTTGTGCCTGCAAAGGGCACCAGGGCTTCCAATTTAATAATTCTGAATATCACCGTTGCACAGTATTGTACTCATTTGCAGTCTCTCCTGTGCATCTTTGATGACCTTTCTTGGCTTCAGAGAAAGCGGAATAAAAGCAATCTGATCAGGACTTTATTCCAGCTGGTCACTCTCTGATTAAATCAGTGAAATCAGTGCCAGATTTTACAAGCATCAGAACGCTGGGTTGGGAGTGAGGATATCTGGGTTTTTTACTTGCTCTAGGACCTAGTGCCTTAGCTTTTTTATTTATAAACCAGAGAGCATTATTTAGAAATCCTCTAAGCCCATTCAAATCCTAAGCTTACGTGACTCTGTGACTCCCTAGAGTCTACAGATGAACTGTCATCATTTGTTCATATTTTATGACCATCTGCTGAGTGCAAAGAAGTGGATGCCTCAAGTGCTTGGAAATGCTTAGAGAGAGCTGGTTGGCTTGTGCTAAATTTACATTTCAAGGGAGGCATAAAAATGGAAGTAAATGAACTTTTTTAATGTTTAGTTTAATTTTGCTCAAAACAATAAAAATTTAGGAAAGGGAGCATTGGAATTTGAAACTGAAATTGTAATAGCATACAAGCTTTGTCAAACTGGCTTGTAACACTTTAGTTTAAAAAGTCACTTATCTTTGAACCTCAGTTTTCCTTTCTGTCAAATGAGAATAATGTTTGTTTCTCAGACTTTGCAGAAAACAAATGATAATGGATTTGAAAATATTTTATGGTGGAAGCTCTAATCACAACCGAGTAATATTTATCACTATTAAAATTGGTTTTATTTATTGGTTTAACTTTGTTGGAGCACCGAGCAATTGCCAGGTACAGTGTCTGGCACTGAAGTTTTATTATTCAGTATTGAAGCCTTGCTTTTCCTTTTTATTTTTGATATTTGTACTTTTATATGTCTAAGAGAAACAAGTTAAAAAGTTGTAATGTAAGAAAAGATGCCATCACAATAACCAAAATGATAAAATATTTAGGAATAAAATTAATATGCAAGATATATATGAATTAAAATGCTACTGGTATATTATATCAAATATATTGTGCAATATAAATATATACAGTGTTCCTTTTGTGAATTAAAAAATGTTCGGCCGGGCATGGTGGCTCAAGCCTGTAATCCCAGCACTTTGGGAGGCCGAGACAGGTGGATCACGAGGTCAGAAGATCGAGAACATCCTGGCTAACACGGTGAAACCCCATCTCTGATAAAATAATACAAAAAATTAGCCGGGCGTAGTGGCAGGCGCCTGTGGTCCCAGCTACTCTAGAGGCTGAGGCAGGAGAATGGTAAACCCAGGAGGCGGAGCTTGTAGTGAGCTGAGATCCGGCCACTGCACTCCAGCCTGGGCGACAGAGCGAGACTCCGTCTCAAAAAAAAAAAAAAAAAAATGTTCAATGCTATTGAGAAACACCAAAAGAGACTCGAATAAAAAGTGGCTAGTTCTTGAGAAGACTCAGATGTCAATTATCCCTGATCTATAAATGTAATGCAATTCCCAATAACACTTCCAACAGGAAAACCAGACATTCTGATAACAAAGTTCAAATAAAAAACACAACAACAATATCTGGGGACTATTCATATCAGATATTAAACAGGTATTCAAACAATGTGGTAGTGGAGATGGAAAAGACAGAGTGTAATGGAATACAATTTAAAGTCCGGAAATAAACCCAAATGCATGTGGGAATTGAATATATAATAAAGATGGTATTTAAAATGAGTTAGGAAAAAAGTTTTTCAATAAATGTTTGGATCAACCAGATAGCCATCTGTGAAAAATAAAGTTAGATCCATACTCACAGCTTATACCAAGATAAATTCCTGATGGAGCAAATATTTAAATGTGAAAACAAACTGGTACTAAAACAGACTGTATCAGTCTGAGTCCAATCAGGAGGCAAACCACACAGTGATTTAAACAAGGAAAGTTTGTATAAGACTTTGAATCTAGGCTGCATGCAGTGACTCACACCTATAATTCTAATACTTTAGGAGACTGAGACAGGAGTATCTCTTGAGGCCAGGAGTTCAAGACCAGCCTAGTCATTTTTTAATTCTCCTATTTTGAATGACCTCCACAAAGCAAGTTACTGTAGATATGTCGCATAAATCTTTGAATGGGTTTTTCACATTGGATGAGTCACTGCTGCTACTTCCCCTCCACAAATGCGTGTGAGTCTCAGCTTTGGGAAGAAGGAAATAAAGGCAGTGTGTGCTTTGGAAAGCACCAGAGCAGAGCCATGTGCCTTGTGCTCTGAGTCTCTCATATGTCACTATTGCTGACAGGTAACTCTGGATAAGTCACTTTCCCTTTCTATTTATCATTAAAAAACAAAAGAGCTGGACCAGGTGTCTCTTAGTATCTTCTTAAGACCTAACTTTTTAAAAAAATTTTTACCATTTGTTACGGTTAAATTGTATTCCCCCAAATTTATTGATCTTCTTTTAGTTTTAATTTTTTTTTTTTTTTTTTTTTTTTTTTTGAGACAGGGTCCCTCTCTGTCACCCAGGCTGGAATGCAGTGGCATGATCCTGGCTTATTGCACCCTTGAACTCTTGAACTCCTGGGCTCAAGTGATTTTCCCACCTTAGCCTCTCAAATAGCTGAGCATGAGCTAGTGTGCAGTTACATCCCCTTCCCCAAATGTACAAGTTGAAGTCCTAACCCCCGGTACCTCAGAATGTAACCTTACTTGGAAAAAGGGTTGTTGCAAATATAATTATTCAAGTTAAATTAGAACTCTCTCCAGAACTGTGAGACAGTAAAGTTCTGTTGTTTCACCACCCAGTATGTGATACTTGTTACAGCAGCTTTGGCAAACTAATACAACATTGGAGAGTCACATCACTGGTGGCAGAGGGAAATACAAATGCCATTCAAGTGAAAGAAAATTACATCTTATTTTGCACTTATCTGTTCATGCAAGCTGTTCTGTTCTGGTTCTAATAGAAAGTAGAGTTCCATTTTAATAATTTTGGCAGTTAATTTTCTCTTCTTCCCAAAGACTGTTTGAACATCACAGTGTTTTGATTTATAGCTCAAGAAACTCAAAACCACATGAGAAAACTCTTACTCATGCCACTATATATAGCCAGAGATGAGCACAGCATTAAAAAATGTAGCCACATGCACATAGAAGTTATTGTGTGTACAGAATGTTTCCTCCTGGATGCAGGATTCAGCAGTTTCTCCCCACTTAGGTTCTCCCTCCCAAGGCAACCTCAGCAGGTTCCACGAGGTTGTCTTGAAGATCAGATTTTGTTCAGTATGGTAGCAACCTTAGAGTACAGCTGCAGTTATTGATTAGTGCAAAGGAAGGAAACTCAGGCATGTGAAAAATAATCTGGTGTATCCAATAGTAAAGTAATGGGCATGTTTAATAGTCATAGAGCAACTCATAAAGAACCCATCACCCAAATTTTCACATGGAAGACAAAAAGGTATTTGTATATGTTTCTCATTTTTTAAAAAAGTCATTTTCTTTTGAGTTAGCTCTTTGCTGTAAGGGATGTTGTTACCAAAGACAATTAAGTCTGATTTGGGCAACTAAGCCCTAGGAGTTATAAGTTAATTAAGTAATGGAGCATCATATGCAAATTAAGTAACTAAGCTGGGGAGCAGGATTTTGATTGATTTTTCCTGTTGCAAGTAGGGACAAAGTGAGTGAGCCAAGGCTTTGCTTCCTTGGGCAGTTTTTATGGTCCTTATTGAAAGAAAAGAAGAAATGTCCTTAAAACAGAAACCAAGAGGGAGAAAGAAAATCTGTTAAAGACAACTTGTAAAGGTGAACTAATAAGGTCCTTCTCATGATTGGCTCAATATCTGTTGGGGTTTTCATTATAAGAATCTTGGAAGAGGAAAGTGAGAACTTTCAGGAGAGTTTGCTGCTACATTACATTTCATGTGCTTTGAAAATAATCAGGGATATGTATCATGTAGGAATTAAGCTAAGTTAGTCTGACACTTAGAAAAGCCGGCAAAGAATGATACATATTTGTCCCTTAAGTTGTTGATCTCCGAAATGGAATGTGCAAGACAATCCATTGGGACCTAGGAGGAAAGTATTATTCATCTATGTATTTGGCAGGTACCTCAATGCCTACTAAGTGCTGTGCACTATCCTAGGAGCTAAGCACATAGCAGAAAACAACAGGTGAAAACTCTCTGCGCTCAGCTATTTTACATTCAAATGGGAGGAATCAGACTAGCAATATAAATATATGCTATGTTTATTGGTGATAAGTGCTGTATCATTCAGGGTCTTGGGAAGAAAAAGGTGGCATGCTCAAAGTAAATGAGGAGAGTGCATGAAAAGCTATTTATAGAAAGCTAGGCAGAGTTTAAGAGAAACTAACAAGGAATGGTGAAGTCATCTAGGGGCTTCTAATAATAGAGAACTATCTCCTCCAGGGGAAGGAGCGGTGGCCCAAATGAAGAGGAAGCAGTGATTAGTGTTAGGAGAAGGACACCCAATAGGAGGTGTGACCTTGGAAGAGGAAAACAGCCATTTCCCATCCATAACCCTGCAAGGGTGGTTGCTGATGGAATAAATGTCCAGGCATCTCTCCTCTCACCCTCCAGCTCCCTGCGAGTGCTTCCTATTGGCCAAACCCAAAGAGAAGCCATAATTCAGGGGAGCCCAGTTGAATGTAATCCATGCAAATCAGCCTCCTAGGGCACAGAAAAAGGACAAAGAAGGGGAAAGCAGTGTCTGCAAGGTAAACAGAGAAACCCAGCACAAGTGTTCTAGAGTAACAGGAGAAGGAGGGTCAGAGGTAACACAGGAGGTCAGAGAAGGCCTTCTGAGATTGACTTTTGAGCAGTCCTGAAGTAGTTGAGAATATGAACCAAGTGACTAGTGGACAGAGAGGCATCCAGTGCAGGGATGGTGAGACAGGGCATGTTTGGCAAGGCTAATGATCAGTAAGAAAGTCAGTGTGACTACAACTTAATGAGAAGTCGCTGGCTGATATTCAATGTCTTGGAGGGTACCCAATACTAATTGTTCCTAATTGTACTAATAGTGTAACAGCATCCGTATGTAATTTATGAATAAATATTCATATGGTGGCATTGCACGCTACATTTTTTTCCCTGATAGGGATATACTATCCAACATTTTTTTGCAACTACTGCCTTAGACTGAGTTGCTTTAAAACATTGCAGTTAAGTCATCTTGTATAATGGCAGGCTGCACAGGGGCCACAAAGCTCTATAGTCCAACATCCATCTTCACAGATGATGATTAGCCCAGGGTTCCTCTATGGAACATCACCCTCAAGTCTAACCTTCTGTAGTTCCTGCTCAATGTTTGCTTCCATACATCATACTCCCCTCCTACTTTATAAGACGCTGAGGGCCAACTGTCTTAATAAGGAGTTCTATGTTGGCTTACATGCTAAATGAACATTCTTTGGCTGTGGAATCTTGGCCACAGTAAGAGACTAACCTCCTTGCCTGTGCCTTAGAACCTCACCCACACAGCTCTAAGTGGAAATTTTGACAAAGGAATCAAAGTGTAGAAATTTCCAGCATATGTGCAGATATTCAAACACTGTCATTTTCTGACAGGTACTTATGGCTTGATTGAAGGCAGAGGCACAGAGTTAAAATTAATTCATGAATGAGTTTGAAAATAGAAGTGTAAATGAGACCATAATTAAAGTTTTTACTAATTCTTCTTCCCAGCTGTAGACTTTTCTGTGAGTTAGTTTTATTTATATTTAGTTAAAAAGTTAAATTTTAGATGCAGTAGCATGTGTGCCTTTGAATTACACATATTATATAAATGTTTTGGGTTTCAAACTGTGACAAAGACATAAATTGCATCTTAATTGTTTGATAGTTATTGCAATCCCAACTAAATATTGGGCAGAAGAAAAATCCTGCTTCCCCAATTACGAATGTTAAAGATATTCTAAGTTATTTAAATAGGGATAACAAAATATTCTCATAGAGATCATAGTATCCTGTTTTTTTTTTACTTCTTAACAATTTCATTTATTTTTCTTTAATTATGAAACAAATGCTTACTATTAAAAAATCACTGCTGTTATCACTCAGTATATTATGGACATCTTTCAGGACAGTAATATTGATCTATCATGTTCTTTTTAATAGACACAGATTAATCACACATTTTTAGCATGTAAATATACCTTCCAAAATATATGATATCAGCAATTTAGCAAAAATCTGTGTAACTCTGTTACAAGTAATAAGTTATGTCAATTAGGGCCCAGTGAAGAAAATAGAAACCATGCAATTATCTCAACTGTGAAAATTTAATATAAAATAATTGTTTAATTGGATATTAGAGGGCTGGAAAGGCACACACAGAAAAGACCCTGGTGCACCACAAAAATCATAATAAAAGGAACCAACTACCACTTCAGGGAGGGCAGAACAAGGAGAAGGAACTGGGATAAGAATTTAGAAGCGGAGCATTGGAGACCACAGAACTGGAGACCCAGAGCAAGGCTTTCCCCACCTCCTGTTGAGGACTCTGGAGCTTGGAGGAGGCCCTTGCAGAACTGGAACCCAGTCCTCTGGGAGCGTTGCGGCTGATCGGTGTTGGTGTCTCCAAGGAGTTATGATGAGTCTGGCTCTAGGAATATGGGAGGGTAAATCTGAAGAGTGGAACCAAGTGCCAGGGCAATGACCCATCACTGGAATGATGCCAACAGGAACAGGAGGCAAACAGGAAGAGCTCCAGCCTTCCGGTGTCCCTCTAGATTTCCTATGGGCAGAGCCTGCAGGAATGAGCTGACAAAGCAGAAATATGGCTTATTGAGCCCCAGCCCCAGCAACACAGGTGGAGTGTAGAAAAGTGGATTGAAAATGGAGAGAACCTGACAGGGCTCGTAGTCTTGTTGCTAAGTCCCAGCAGTAAAATAAATTCCACTGTGTCTAAACTTGAGCTCAGTTTCCTTGGCCTCCCTTAATTGAAGTCCTAAAGGATAATTAACCTTGACAACAACTAGCAGGTTGAAGATGGATCTCTTTGCTGTATGCCAAAGTCCCCAAGAATGAATCTAGATAAAAAGTAGTTGGGGTTTGGTCTAACCCCAACTACTTTTTTCTTTTTCCTTGAATTTCTTGAGCCTTGCTAACATCTCTAGGATAGACATGTTTCATATTCTCCTAAGAGGGGAACGTCACAACTGGATATAAGTTGCTGCATGTTATTCTATGGGGATTTGCAGGCAGAAGTGTTTGAAAATGCTCAGAGAGGCTGATAAATAACCTCACAGCCAGCTCCTGCATCATCTCAGGATTGTCAAGGTGTGCTAAGTGCACCGTGGCCCCTGCGCATGATGCTACAAGAGGGGCTTGAAAGAAGGAGCAGAAAGTTTTAGTCAGAAAGAGGTAATGACTTAATCGATGCTACAAAGTGCTGCATTGTTAAAACTTTGCATGTGTAGTTTTACCCTAGCTCCAACAAGACCCCTGTCTCACATTAGGAATTCAGATTATAGTGTTATATTAAAGTGAAGTTAAACATCTGTCTGTTTGCTGGGAGAATAATTTCACTGAGTATAATGTGCCTTTACAATTGAGTAGAAATATTTGCACAGCACTAATATAGTCTGCAAAGAGACCGGCAAGGTCACGTCTACACTGACAAGAACATATGCTCTGTTTACAAACCCCAGGTATGTGAACCTTTGTCAGATTTTATGAGGCTCTCCCATTCACTGTAGCCATTTGGGCTGCTCCTACCAGTCTTTTACAGCACACAAATAAAGGTGACTCAGAAAGTCTAAACAAGGTCTTTGGCCTTTTTTTTTTTTTTTTTTTTTGCACATGAAGATGCATTCTAAAATCAAGATGTCGCATTGTAAAACGTGCCCGAGGGCCTCTAAAGAACAAGGTGGATTCTACATACAGAAATACTTGAATAATTACATTATAAAGACCAAGTAAAAAAATTCTGTCATTTCTGAGACAATAGAAGCATTCATCATATTTTTGGTTTTACTGTTTTTCTCTCTGCTTATCAATATTTTATTTTTCAATTTAGATACTCAAATTGTGCTCACTGACAGAAATGTGCAAATATATGAGAGCCAGAGCAAGTAAACAAGCATAAGAGAAAGGTCCATCTGTGTGGTGTAGTAGCATTCACTCAGAATTTGTATTCAGGGTACCTCAAAAATTCACTTCTCATTCATTCATCAAACAATGTTTATTTCATTATCATACTATAAGCTACAAGGAATATTAAGATGCAAAAACATGGTTTCTGCTATTGTTATAAGACATATTACAAATGGTGTAAGAGAGACATTGGATACAACAGAATTTTAGAGGAAGAAGAAAGTACCACTTAATGTAAGGAGCATTGAGGAAAATCCTCAAAGGAAGCAATACTTGAGTCCAGCCTTGGAAAATGAGTAGGATTTGAATGAGTAGGCATGCCAGGTGAGGGACATGGTGTGATGGAGAAAGGAAAGCACTAAGACACACTGGAAATGTCAGACTCTCATCCACTCAGAGGCCAAGATGAGGAGCCACAGAAGACAAGCCCCATGCGGTGGATTGCTGCCAGACAGCACAGGGCACTGAAAGCCAGACTAAAGGAGGCTCAATGCACCAGGGGCAATGAGGAGCCATTGACTGTTCTTAATCCCCAGGGATACTACAAGCATCTGATCAGTAGGTTGAAGTAGTTAAACTAAATCAAGTTCATTAACATATGTCTTACCTCACACATTTAGTTTTTTGTGGTGAAAACACTTAAAATCTGTTCTTAGCAATTTCCAAGTAGACAATACATTGTTTTTAACTATAATTACCGTGTTAATACAATAGATTTCTGGAACTTATTCCACCTAACTGAAATTTTATATCTTTTTTTTTTTTTTTTTTTTTTTTTTTTTTTTTTTTTTTGAGACGGAGTCTCGCTTTGTCGCCCAGGCTGGAGTGCAGTGGCCGGATCTCAGCTCACTGCAAGCTCCGCCTCCCGGGTTTACGCCATTCTCCTGCCTCAGCCTCCCGAGTAGCTGGGACTACAGGCGCCCACCACCTCGCCCGGCTAGTTTTTTGTATTTTTAGTAGAGACGGGGTTTCACCATATTAGCCAGGATGGTCTCGATCTCCTGACCTCGTAATCCGCCCGTCTCGGCCTCCCAAAGTGCTGGGATTACAGGCTTGAGCCACCGCGCCCGGCCGAAATTTTATAT
Organism: Macaca fascicularis; assembly: GCF_037993035.2. Classification (NCBI taxonomy): domain Eukaryota; kingdom Metazoa; phylum Chordata; class Mammalia; order Primates; family Cercopithecidae; genus Macaca; species Macaca fascicularis. The sequence goes on from NC_088390.1 coordinate 54,758,087, forward strand.
CCTTTAACCAACATCTCCCCAGTTGCTCCTCTTGTCCTAGCACCTAGTAACTACCATTCTGTTCTCTGATTCTGTGAGTTCAACTATTTTAGAATCCACATGTGAGTGAGATAATGCAGTATTTGTTTTCTGTGCCTGGCTTGCTTTAGTTAATATGCCTCACCCCCTCGGTTCATCCATGTTGTGACAAATGACAAGATTTCCTGTGATCTTTTTAGGATGGTTTGGTCATAGCCCTCATCTGGCCTGAATTTCTTATCTAGCACAAATTTCAATCATCATCCCCACCTTTCCTAAGTGTGTTTTTTCTTATATCTGAACGTAAGTACCAATCAGCAGTTCAGGCTGTGTGACTGTGAGAGGTGTAATCTTGTATGGGGAGAAGGAGAGAGAGACTGAAAGGGAGTGAGAAATGGAAATAGACTACCTGATAAGGGAATCAAGGGGGAGGAGGCTTAAAAGGCAGGTGAAAATATATGGAAGACCAATTTAGCCCACCTCAACATTTTGCAGAAGGCTAGCTCTACTAAGTGGTTTTATTCTGATACTTTGATGACAGTCCCAAGAAATGAGGTTGCTAATCCCCCTGTTAAGCGGTAGAACTGACTGATGTGGGAAAAGAAAGAGCAAACTCAGCTGACATGGGCTTACCTGGCACCTTCAGAAGGCCCACATAATGCAAGAGCCTCAGCCCCACAGAGTCTTCTGTCCCTACCCCAGAATGAGTCTGTATTGATTTAATCTGAATTTAGCATTAGATGACAAAATTGAATGTGTGCCATCGTTTTCAGTTTTTCTTCAATGAGGCAGGAAAGCCTGTGGTGTCCCAGCAGGGATATTTACCCCACCTTTGATGGAGCCCCCAGTCTCCAGGAAAGCTAATACTCTGAGCAGCACCTCAGACCCCCTGACACATAAAATGCAGTCTCTAAAACATCAATCGGTAGCTGAGCCCTCCTGTTATTTGTTTCCTCCTCTGCAATTTTTCTTGAGATTGGAATGGATTCATCAGCCAATTAGGAAGAAAACCAGCCAATTAACTAAATTCCTGTTAGCGTCTCCTGTCCAAGGGCAGGGATGAAAAGGAGGAATTCTTGCTCGGTATAGAGAGGTCTCCCAGGTCTACTTTTTGACAATTGCTAAGTGTGACTGCCCTTTCTCTCCTTTCCTACAAGGGGAGGGCATACCACCTGCATTTTATTCCCGGGTCTACCCGGATCATCCCAGTTGACCCAGAAATTCAGAAAGAGGGTACAGGGAAGTGGAGTCTCTTTATCATTTCCTTGCTAATGAAAAGAGATGTGATAAGAAAGTTAATTGGTTTAACAGAATATAGTTCTCCGTAGTGTTAAAATTTGACCCAAATAAGCAGTCTTATTTTTCAAATGTTTTAATTGTGAAAGTACTACCTGCTCATTGTAAATAGCTTGGAATATACATATATGTTAATATTTACCTGTAATTTCACTATCCAGAGATAACGTCTATCCGCATTTTGGTTATCTTTTTGTCCCTCCAGTGCACATTGTTTTATATATTTGAGACTATATATAAAAATTTGCTGTATTGTTAAAATTTATGTTAATGATGGCACCAATATTCTTTATGTAAGTATACCTAATTTGCTAAACCATTCCCCTATTACTGTTGCACGTTTAGATTGTTTTCAGGGTTTCATTGTGCTAAATTATGTTCTGGTTAATGTGTTTGTGCATAAATCATTTTTGGTTTTTAAATGCAGCTTGTTGTTTCTAACGTGCTGATGAGTTGCAGACTCCCTTCCCGTAAGGCGGGGGTAGCCTGCAGAGGTAGGCCATTGAGAAGCAGGGTCAGGTTGCTGGCAGTGCCTGTTGGGGGCCACATACTGGTTAAAACTTCATGGCCCCATATCTGATAAACAGATTCTTAATTCCAGAAACAGGATAGTCCTGGTATATTCACTGATTAGGACCTTAGGGCTGACTGGTGATCATTAAAATAGCACAGGATGATGAATAAACCATTATGACAGTTCATTTTATAATGTGGGAATTGGGAAATCCCCTTTCTATAACAGAACTATTCATGTCGGCCATCTAAGACATTCTTTTTCTTTCTTGGGATTAGAACACTCGGTAACCTTTATCCAAAGGTTGTTTGGTGGACAAAGAATTAGAACAAAAGGTGGACAAAATTGAGAGCAATGGTAGGTCCCAGTGAAATTTTACTAACCCCACCAAGAGATACTGTTCTGTACCTCTGTCAAGGGGCAGGGCAGGAGGCAAAATTTGAATGTTTGTTTCTCTGTTCCATATTTCGTTATCGACCCTTTAGTCGACATATTTTTCCTTTTAGGCCTGTCATTGTTAAGGTCATGTTGCTGACCTTGTAAAGCCAAGAAAAACCTGCTTTCTTCCAATAAATGTTAATTTCATCTGCTGGTTTCTCCTATTATCATGACCTATGGACAACTGCATGGGAAGCACCTGGGCTGCTTGTTAAATAATGCAAATCTCCGGATCCCATCATAGACTTATTTAATCAGTCTCTGGTTTGAGTCCCAGATTGCGCTTGCAACAAGCACTCCATTCAATTGTTGTGTATCCTAAAAATCACAAATTAAAACAATATAGGATCACATAGTAGTTAAGGTGTATAGGCTCTGGAGCCGGACTGCCTTGCTTTAAATACTTTCTAGCTGTAATATTTTGGAAATTTGCTTCAAATCTCCTTGTGTCTCCGTTTTCTCAACTCTAAAATGAGGATGGTAACTATACCTACATTCCAGGAGTGTTGTTAGGATTAAAAGAGTTAATACATATGTCAAACACTTAGAATGGGGCCTAGAATGGGTTTAGTATTTAATAAACATTAACCATTTAACCACAGCACTAGACCAACTCTCTGTTTATGGCATCCTGCAAAGACCTTTGACCCTTTAACCATTATTCCTTGTTTCCCTTTCTTTGTCAACATTAGTCTATTCCCTTATTCCCTCGCTGAACTAGTATTAGCCAATGCCTCTTATGCTCATAGTCTTGCTAAGCCCTGAAATTAGTGCTTTATCACTACACTAAGCCTTCATTAGTATATATTTACAGTTATCAGTAATGCATCACTTCTGATTGCTTCTAGATTTGGATTTTGCTTCCTGCTCTTTAGAACAAAAAGAAATTTTAAAAGTTGCCTCCTTCTGAGAAAAGAAGGTGTACAATCTCATTTGGTGACTTGGACTTTATACAAGGGGCTTTTGTTGAACTGCCAAATGAAATCATGCACTACTGTATAAGGTAGTAGTGAAACCTTTATGTTTTGAGAACGTGCTTTATAAACCATAAAGTAATACAAAAATTAGAGCTCCCCTGATTCAGCCAGATTTCTCAATGCAAAAATAAATAATAAATAAATAAACAAATAGAAAAGGGCAGTAAGGGTAGTCTTATGATGAATCTGGAGCTAACGCTTAGGCTGCTTACAGAGGAAGCTTCTTAGAATGTGTTCACTGCTGATCTAATTTCTGAGCAGTCCTTGTGACTGTCTTAGGCATCATGGCCTTTAAAACTCAAATGTTCTTTTCATGTCTTGTCACCATGAACTGGTGTTTCCTCAGGGCAGTTTGAGTTCTCAGTGAAAACCAGGGCAGCACTTCCAGCTATACTGAGAAAACTTCGTACTTTCACTGTTTCACACTTAACACACAAAAATGTTGAACTTTAATGTCTGGAGCCATTGATTTGAGAGAGTTTTCTATGCTTGATTAGTTTCTTAAAAAAAGCTTAGCTTAGATCAGCATGAATTTCTTTTGCTGGATTATTGGGGATCTCCTAGGGAGGCTTCAGGTTGGAGTAGGGTTTGTTAAGCACCTTGGGAAGCAACAGTAAAGGAAAAAGCCAATATTTATGCCATATATTTAAGTAAGTATGACAACATAAATACGTTCCTTGTGTTTTAGTACATTAACTTGAGCTGTGGTCCTGTCTAGGCAGCAAAATTGTACTGAAATACAGAGACCCAACTGACCAAGAGAGTGCTGCTCATTTGTATGCATATTGCAATGTAAATATGAATAATTAGAAACCAAAAATGTATAACAACTGACAAAGCACATCTACATTCATTCTTCATTGAATCTTTGTACAGTAGTCTGTGGAAATGAGAAGCATCTTTAAAAATGAAACCTAAGGACAGGTGTACATTCTTTTATGTTCTAAAGTCATATTGACCAGTGTCAAGGTCTCTTGAGGTGGTACCATTTTACTACTTCTTCTTCCAGCTTGATTATTGGACACAGTCTTAAACCTGTTTTTCATGATTGGTACAAGGATGGATCAAATGTTTGCCATAGGGCTATACTTCTGAAAGCTCGGAGCATACCATGCTCATGAACATAGAAATGAGTAAAATGCTTCTCTGTTTATAGTCTAACTCATAAACTTCTTCTATTCCCTTTCCCACTGACCACTGCATATCTCCTTACTAATCTGCTTTCTTCCTTTAGTTTTGTATCTTGAATCACTCTTTCTTTTCCTGTTCAATTTGGTATCTCAACTTTGGACTTCTGCCTTACCAAGAATGTGGTCAAATCCCCACTGTATCTGGTATTCATACTTTACAACATGGATAAACAACACCGTGTTTCTGGAATCAAGCCTTATCTATCACTTCATCTGGGGAGGGTTACAGGATAATAAATAGTCATCCTGAGTAAATGCCTAGCACTGGGCCTATCACAAGTACATGCCCAGTAAAATGACTGCCCTCCCCATTCCCATCATTTGCCTCATCTTCCACTAGTATATATCAGGTTTTTACTAACTTTTATCTCTCTTTTTGTTCTTATTTAAACACCATTGCCTGTGGATCTACCAATACTGGACACTTGTCTTTGGAATGATGAGAGATGGAAGTCTCTGTTTTCAAGAAATGTTTATCCTAGTTGAGGAGGCAGGCATGTACAAACTTACAACATAGTGAGTATTAGAGAAATGCCCAAAGATCACAAGGGCATATGACTCCACTGGAAAGAGTCTAGAACAGAGGGAATGGAAGATGGGAAAACCTGCTTAGAGGAGTCATTGACCTGCACCTTGAAGAATGAGAATATACTCTATGCATAGGAAAGTAAGGAAGGATGCTCCAGGCAATGCAGCCACTGCAGGCAAAGGCTTGTTAGTGGAACTGCCAGGAGCCCTGAAAGGCTGGGCATGCATTTGGGTACAGGGTGGTGAGGAGTGCCAGAAAGTCACTGAATCTATTTTTCTGCTAGTGTTATTTTGAATACAAGAGATTTTCTTTAAAAACCCTTTAGAGATATTTACTTTTGGTCAGTCACCTTTTATAGGCCCAGGCCCTGTAATTAGGTCTTGTGCCATATCAGAGTTCCTGATCTTGAAGAACTTGCATATACTTAGGAAATGCATTTTTAAAACAGTGAACAACATAACCATGCATAATTAAGTAGGAATCCTCTAGCACCTAACCAGCTTCTCTAGAAATCCAGAGTGATGATTTCAATAGTAAAGGATGATGTAATGCAGGGATTGGGATTTAAATTAGGGATGCTAAGAGGTATAGAATTTGACTAGGGGCTGTAGAAAGTAGAAAGAATAATTAAAGCAAATGCACAAAAGTAAGCGTGAGCATATTGTGTTGTTGCGGGTATTGAAGTAGAATAATTCTCCACTCATTCTACAAATTGTATTGTAAGATCATAGTATGACAAGGACGGGAGGGAAAAATGGTATGCAAAGCAGACACTTGGTCCTGCCCTCTCTCATGCATCTATCCATTCATCCATCCACCCATTCAATAAGTAGTTGTTGCATATCTACATTGTGTCAAGTATTGAAATGGAAACTGGCAACATCACAGTGGCATCAAATCAGAACTCCAGGGCTCTAAGGGAACACAAGTCTAGAGTAATCTCATCCTTATATTGCTGTGCACTAAATTCTGTTGTGGACCATGGACCTAGCCCAGTTGTTAGTCTTGGTTCTTCCTTGTCTGCCAAGCTCTCACGTCATTTGCAAAAGGCCTGCAAGATTTCCTTCCTGGCTAATAGGAAGCGTGATTATACAAAAGTCTAACAGGAAAGTTAAGAGGACAAGTGAAATGTGTTGGTCAAGACATTATATCATAGAAGCAAAATCTAGCCCCTCAATAAAAAATACGTCACACATTTATTGGACAATGAATCCCAGTGCAAAATCATTAAAACACCAACAGATCATATGTGGTTTCGTGCCATCTTTGGTGACCAATTGTGTTGTGTTTGGGCTCCAAGACTCGGTGGCAGCATGAAGGTTATTTCTCCTGATGTCTCATGAAGATAAATAAGCCCTGTTATTTGTGTAAATAATAAAGAAAATACCCTACATCCACATAAACCTCAAGACAGACGAACAGTTGGAGGTTTCTGTAGAATTCAACAAATGTGAAGACAATAAGAAATTGCAAAAACTGAGGTATCCACTGTTGCAATGGGCTCTAAGGCTAAGTTCAACTGACCTCCATATACAGTTATCAATAGGTGATAGTGTTTGCAATTCTACTGTACCCTTCATTATTCACCTACTTTTGACATATGTGTAAGGGTATAATTTTGCATGTACATACAGAGTGAGTGAGTGTTAAAGGGATAGAGGGACAGTGAGATGTTTATATACTAAAATAGATAAAGGATAGTGTATTCCAAGATATCCAGATGTTTTGCAGGATTTTAGAAGTGCTTCACCAGATGTTTGAATTTGTAGGAAAACATCACCTGATACTGTTTTGGTGAACTTTCAGAATGTACAAAGGCTGAAGAAGATCACCTATTTTCAGTGGTCGTATTATTTTATCTGGCATTTAATTCTCATGTCCCTGCTGGTTTCGACATTACTGGTATTTGCTTCTGAAAGTCAAGAAGATTCAGCTTTTGTAGAAACATCAAGGAGGCCATGTGATTATCCAGAGGCATCAGCCTGGTCGTTTTCTTCAGAGTTGAGTAGGTGGAAATAATTAATGGGCTGGTTTATTGTCATACATTGAGACATTCCTCTCTTTGTGGTTTTAATTCCCAGCTTCAATCAACTAATTTCAGGTTTTATCTGAAGCACCCATAATTACCGGGGGCAAGAAAAATTGCCAGCCAAATGTAACCTGATAATGCTTAATACAACTGTTAGACTAAATCTTAAACCTGATACAGGCACACAAGAGCTTAATGCCTACATAAACCAGACTGTCTTTTATGCCTTCCCCTGGGTTCTCACAAGAACAAGTCACCTGATTCAGGAGCCTTAATTCTCAGAAAGCAAAATATTGAGGAGGAAACAATGATGGCAGCTTAATTCATCTTAATTCTGTGCTGGGTCTGAGCAATGAATGAGAACAGAATGAGAATAGGAATTTTAGACCTGGATTCAAATCACCAGCTCAGCTGTGCACTGGCTGAATATCATTGGATAAATTACTCAACTTGTTGAGCCTCAGTTTCCTATCTATAAAATGGGAAAACTAGTACCCATCTTTGGGGACTGCAATTATGTAGAATTTGATGTAAATCTACCTTCTTTCTGGTTTCCCACCAACGGCATACTCCATGACTTGGTGAGTAAATAGAATTGGCTATGATGGCCATTGCTAATTTTGTTGTTTTGAGTTTTCACTATCACTTTGGTGGACAAAGATATTCAGCAAAGTGTGTCCTCTTATGACCCTGATTTTACAAAGGAGGAGACTGAGGCTCAAGAGAAAACATGTTTGGCTTAAGTCAGGGCACCAGGTTAGGAAGGAAGTATAGCACAGGAGTTATAAGAACAAGGAATCTAGAGCCAGAATAACCTGAGTTTTGAATTTTGACTTCACCACTTATCAGGGTGTTTTTTGTTTATCTTGAACAATTAGTTTGACATCTCTATGTCTCAGATTCCTATAAGACTGGTGAGAATCAGGGCAATAGTAAGGTCTACCTCCAAGGTGATTAAAAGAGTAAATTTTCCCTTGAGGGCTTTTTGAGGAAAGGGGCAGGCACTGTCCTCTATCAAGTATGACTGAAGTACATAACTACCTGAAGACATGAGGAGGAGCCAGATAACCTCTGACAGTCTTGTGCCCCCAAGAATGCTCCAACAGCATAAGTGTTCCTAGGATCACTAGTCCTAACTCCAGATTTCCCTGGAGCTTGGGTGTTTATGGTCCCATAGTGGTGGCAGGGGAAGAGCAGCGTCTTTTTGATCAGGAAGTTTTGTCGTATAAATTACCATAAATGTTACTACACTCAAAACAGCATGCACTTACACAAGAATACACAAATAGATGAAACAATCTAGAAAGACCAGAAGCAAATCCAGTACGTATGGAAACTTAATCTGTGATCAAAGGGGCATTCAGTTTGATGGTGAAAGATGGTTTGTTTAATAAATAATGCTGGCACTATTTACTTTTTACCTGGGAAAAATGTTAGACTTCTGTCTCATAGCATATACAGATATTAATCACTGGTATATATTTTAATCAAATTGTAAAAAGTGTAACAATAAAAATATTTTATAAAAATTTAAGGAAAACATATATATAACCTGTAGTTGTAAAGGCCATCTTAAATGAGAGCGAAAACTCAGAAACCTTATAAAGAAAATTATGAACAAATCCAAGCATACAAAATGATAAAATCCTTATATAGCAAAATACCAAAAAAACAAGGTTTAAAAGCTAGAGAAGAGGCTAGGAGAAAATATTTATACCATATCAAAAAAGGTCAGTATCTCCATAATTCACATGACAGCTAAAGTTGAAATGAAAAACATAACCCGGAGAAAAATATGTGAAGAATATGATCAGAAGATAAATGCAAATAATCAATGAGCATATAAAATATGCTAGAAATATTTCTAGTAACTAGAAAATGCAAATTCAATCAGTGAGATACCATTTTTTCCTATAGATTGCTAAAAATAAATAATAAATAACATCCAATACTATGGAGATTGAGGGGAAATGGACACATCACACATTGCCGATAGGAGAGTAAATATTCATCACCGTCACTACCAGTATCTTTGAGACTAATTTGACAGCATCTATTAAAATAAAGCATGTGCATACCTTGACTGAACAATACTACCTTTAGGAATCTTTCCTACTGAAATGGAAGCACTAGTATGAAAAAGAATATCTCTGAGGCCATTTATTGCGGCATTGATTTTCATGGTAAGGTAAGATGGAAATAACTTTAATGTCTTTCATCTAGGGAATGATTGAGAAAAGTGAAGTGCATTCAAACTATAGAAGTTCTGTAGCTTTACACAAGAAAGAGTAGCTCTATTAGTATGGACATGGAGGGACATCCATGGCATAATGTTACTTTTTATAAAAATATTTCTTTTTTAGAAAAGAACCTCTCAAAAAAAAAAGCATATATATATATTTGTATGTGTGTTTGTAGGAGCACACTAAAAGATATTGAATGATGCCTAATACACTTTCATACTGGTTTCCTCAGGGCCTCACTGGAAGGAGGAAGAGATGATTACCTCTTGCTTTATATACCTGTATATCATTTGACATGTTACCATGTGTGCATTACTTTGTTTTTTTTGTTGTTGTTTTTGTTTTTTGTTTGTTTTAAAGAAATAAACTGATCTCAAATTCTAGTTCCCTAACCTACTTGGCCAGGTGACCTTAGAAAGCCATCTGACGTCTTTGAGTATTATTTTCCTCACCTGTAAAATAACAATATTGAGGAGGATTGAGCAAGATAAGATGTGTCAAGTTCCTAGCACAGAGCTTGTTAAACGGGGTGATCAGCAAAAGAGAAACCCTCCTCTTCCTTTCTCTTTACCTTCAGTGATGTGTTTTCTGGGATCAAGCCAGTGACCACTTGGAACCAAGCACAAACAGGAAGAAGGATGAAGCTGCTGCTGCACAAATAAATAATCTGACAACTTCCAAAAGCTACATTTAAATCATTTTTATTTGGAGTTAAAAACCCTCTTGGATGATCCACATCGCTGCTCACTGCCTCCATTTATCCAGACACTGAGATCTATGGATCTAAGAAATAAATGCACATGGCTGATTGAAAGTATGGAATTAAGCAACTAATCCTCTGACCTAGACTCCCATCAGAGCACCCTGTTCTGAAACCAGGCTGGGTTGGGTGGGCATCTGAAAGTTGCCTCCCTGTACCCTTCTGCCTGGATCCTTCACCCTCATCTGTCTCTGCCCTGAGAATGCCACAGTGTTGGAATCACGGTGTGGTTCATGCTGTTCCCCCTCCTCACTCAACCCCTTCTCCAATGTTTTAAATCCTTATTATAGAGCCAACATTATGCTAGACCATTTATAAATACATTCTCACAATCTTCCCAACAACTCTGTGAAGTAGCTGTCATCCCCGTTTTTACAGATAGAGAATGAAGCCACCTAATAATTTAGCCACCTTCTTTTGGTTCTGTGGTAAGGACATGGTACTACTGATCTTTCCCCCATAGAATAATAGCTGTATGGGAGAAATATTGGAGAAGTCAGAAGATGCAGTGGCTTAAATTTTCCCTGTATAATAGTTTGTATTCTGGTGATAATCCATCTTAGTTGTTAGGACTAGTATATCTCTGTTTGAGGAAATGCTTCAATGTTTTAACTAGCTACAAGATTAAAAACACAACCAAAGCAATAGGATTAAAACAATGCACTCTCTACTAGTAAGGCTTGCCTTAGCACTTGAGAAAACAGCCAGATCAGCTTGCTTCTTGCTCTGAATTAATTTAAACCTTAATATACACATACCTTTATTATAACACTTATCATATTTTGTTAGAACTATTTGTTAGCTTGCCTATCTTCCCACCATACTGAGTGTCCTGAAGAGTGGGAACATTTTGATTTATCTTTCTATCCCTGGTTTATTAGATACAGTCCATTAATTTTTTAGATGAATGCACAAATTAATGATTATGGGTTAAATAGAATATATGCAATTCCTTAGAGGTTCCCAAGTGACAGCCCTAGTTCTCAATGGGAGAAATTATCTTTAACAATGGGCAGCCCTAGTTAAGGACCCTCCATGTGCTATGAGTCGGAGGCCCTGCAATGGAGGAAGAATTCATCAGCAAAGGGGTTAACTTTAAGGCCAATTCCATCTATGAAATAAATCTGAAATCAGAAAGGGACCAAAAGCCTGCAGCAGTGGATATTTTAAACTTGCTCATTAATAATGGCTCAAAGTGGAGATTTATTACTGTTGAGAAGAGAGGAAGAGACAGTAAATCAGGATTGGTGAGGAAAAGAGCAAGGGAAAGATATGAGTTCTTATTTAAAATGTATTCATATGCTTTATAACCCCAAAGTAGAGATTGCTATATCGAAGTGGAAGGCTTTATTTGTAGGACTGAATTCACTATAGATATGTTTTTATGCCAGTGTTCATTTTCCCAACTTTCATTTGCTTTTCCTTGACCGAAAAGTAGGGGACTTAGTTTATAGCTTGAAAACGAGAAAAGATTGCTTTAGCTGAGTGTCTTCATGAAAATATTCCTTGCTTCAAAGAATGGTTTGTAAAGCACTAGTTGGATCCTAGGAAAACACGATTTTATTGGCACATATTTTGAAGAGAATAATTTTTAAAACATTCAATTAGTTCTGCCTTTGAGATACAATTTAAACACACCCAAAGCAATAGGATTAAATTCATGTAAAAACCTATGTCCCCAGCTGTTGCTTGGGAACAAATTCTTTTCCCATTCAAACTACTCCAAGGATAGTCAAGCTTGCTGTTGGCTGTGTTCCACCTGAGGCAGATACCTGCCTTTAATTCAAAAATCAGACCATGGTACTTCCCTGCTAAACTCTCAGTGGCTTTCTATTAATTTGGAGTAAAATGCAAACCCCTTAGTGTGGCCTGCAGAGCCCTGAACCATCTGTTCCTGGTCTACCCAGCCAGCACCATCTCATTTCGCTCTTCTCCTCATCTGGTTCATCAGGCTTAAGTCAACTGACTTCCTCTCAGTTCCTGAACACATCCAGCTCTTCTCTGCCAAGACTGCTCTCTTTTGCTCTGCCTTGGACATCCTTTCTCCTGCCTCTGTATGAAAGCAACTTTTCCAGTCCTTCCAGAGTCTACCAGCTGACCTTTCTAGAGAGACCTCCCTTGACCATGCTACCTAGGTTTTCTCTCCCATACATGCTTTAAGCTATGATCCATTACCATCTTGTCTCCCACAACATGCTTACCAAAAACTTTACACAGATAGACATATAGAAACTTGTTTGTCTCCCATATTTCCCACTAGCCTGCAAGATTCATGAGAATAGGAACCATATCTCTCATTCATAATTGACTTCCCAGAACTGATGGCAGTGCCTGACACATAGTAGGTCCTCAGTAAAGATTTGTTGCAACAACTTTCAGTGCCAATCCTAATGCCTGGCACATCAGAGGCTGTCAGTAAATGCTTTTGAATTGAATTTATCTTGTTGCCATAGGACTTAGCAAATTCACATAAGCTGTATAAATTAATTCCAAGTGCCTAACATCCTGCCCACAACAGCAAATTCTGCTGGCTCAGGACAAATGAATAAGGAAGATGCTTAAAAGCTCAATCTAACTTTGTAACACCTTCTCTAGGACAAAGATGTCATCAAGGCCAGTTTTAACTCCCTTATCGGACTTGATTCCTCTGGTTCCTTGCTCTTCTGACCTATTTGTTTTTGGTGAAAACTTTGTTGTTTTAATCTGGACATTGCCAAGGTGTGTTATTAAACAGCTGGAGCTTTTTTATTTCATGGGTCTGAACAAGCAGCTGAGAAGTTTTGCTTTGGGTTTGCCAAGGCGCATGATTTAAGCAGTTGAAATCACAGAGTCACTAAGCATCTTTCATAACTCACTGGACCCAGAGCCAAGAGAACGTTTGGGATTTGTAATTTATGATAAGAATGGCAGTAGTGCCATTGGGAAATATTTTGGCAAGATAACACATCGCTGTGATGCAGCAGTTAAGTTCCATGGTTTAGGCTGTGTGAAAATTAATTTGCAAAAATATTCAGGTCTGTTTTGTGTTCTAGTTTATATGTAAATTAGAAGATTGTACAACAAGGATGCCAGGGATGATGGAATTCAAACATCATCAGACTGGTTGTCCATTAATTAGAGTGATTCTTTATTTTGCTTTATTTACATTTTCTGTCAACAATAAGTTGTATTGATCAAGTAAACAAAAGACACAGCATTAGCTAATAAGCCATGATAATGGACACTTTAAAAATAAAAGTTTAAAAATCTGATTTGGGAGGATAGCCATGGAAACTAAGAGAAAGAATTCAACAATATTTCTCTTAGCTTGGAAATAGAAGCAGTGCCTGCCACAGCATTATATAAGCCACTTTTACTCCTAAAGGTCACTTTTATTCCTAAAGGTGACAACATTATATAAGCCACTTTTACTCCTGAAGGATAACACTATGAAGGGTAGTTAAGTATCAGAACCTTGGGTATAAGTGAGAGTTCTGTGCACACCCACAGGGCGAGTTTCTCACTCTAAATACTGAAGCCTTCATTCATACACCCATTCTTGCTCTGCATGTAAAGTGAGCCATCTGACTCCTATGCCCCAATAGGCACGGGCACTTCATGCCCTCCTGTTTTCACAGCCTTCATTCTAAACCATTTCCCGAGAATCTAGATTACGCCACATTTGCAGACCTAGTCTGGTCCATTTGGCGCTTGAGTTCCCTGGACTAGCTTCAATACCTTAATTACTGTCCCAACACTTAACACTGCTTCTAACAGCAAAGACTTCTCATTTTTATCTGCACTAAAACCTTACTCGGTGCAGCTGACCCCAGAAACTATCCCTGGAGCAGCTCTTTGTGTGCAATCATCCCCATCAGGTCTCCTCAGAGGCCTGCAGATGGGACCCAAACACATGCCTGAATTGAAGTATTTTCACACCCAGGCCATTCTGTGTATATTACCCCATGGTTGTATGGCTACTTTAAAATCCTAAGTGTATTCAGAATAGTTGACTTTCAAAGCAGTTTGATTCCAACCTTTGCACTTGAAATTTATTTTAACTGGAAAATTGGCACTAACGTTACTCTTGATTTACCAAAAGAGAAATGATGGCAAAAGTCTTACAGGGGTCTTGGCAACAATTAACTGAAATTTCCTGCAATGATCTGCTCATGTATAGAGCCTTCTGGAAAATAAGGGGTTTAGAGCAGCAGAGGCTCAGTAGCACTGGAAATCTTGAGTTCTGTTCTTTACTCTCTCCTTCCTCGCCTTTACCTGGCTGTGTGACCTAGAGTGGAGGACTTTACTCCTTACCTGTATGGCCTTAAATCCATGTAATGAATTTAAGTCAGACAAACTCTAAGGTGGCTTCTGTTTCTGAAAAGCTATTGATTCATAGCTGATTTAAAATCAGCAATCCAGGGGTAAATAAACTTAGATACCCGTTCAGGACTGGATCCAATGAGAGACACAGCTGGGCAGGGGAGAGTGTTTCTCCGTTGTTCCTCGATTGGCTGAGCAGGTGATTAGCATCAGAGACACAGGCTTTGATCGTGAAGTGGGGATATAAAACCCTGAAACTGTTTGTCATAAAGAATTCCATGCCCAATAAAAGGGAAGGCAGATGTTCGCATAAAGTTTTTGCTGTTTGTGTTTTTGTGGGGGTACTTTTTGGGCATGACGTTTATTAGTGAAGTAGAGCAGCAGCTGCCCACCCATGTTGCCACATAATAGCAGTCTTACAATCCATTTATGGGCTTGGAATTATTTTTGTTAATGCTTTTCATGGGAGTAGATGAAATGCAATGTGCACCAGCTGTAACTACTTTAATTATGCAGCTGCCTTCTAGGGAGAGCCCCGCAAGCATCATAGATGTCTTCATTGTCAAAGAGGTTATTGTCTCACAGAGTTTTAAAGGTAAAGAGGTGCTGTTTTACTTTTCTATTAGTGCTATAACAAATTATCACAACTGCACAGCATAAAACAGCAGACATCAAAAGTATATGTATATGTATGTATATATAGGCATATATATATATTCTCAAGGGGTTAAACATCATGGTATCAGCAGGCCTGTATTCCTTACAGCAGGAAGCTCTAGGTGGAGAATCCATTGTCTTGCCTTTTCCAGCTTCTAGAGGCCACCTGCATTCCTTGGTTCATGTCCCCTTCCTGTATCTTCAAAGTCAGCAGAGTATTATCTTCTCTCCTGGCAGGTCTCTGTTTCCATCCATATATCTTTACTCTATATCTCTGACCCTCCTACCTTTCTCTTATAAGGACTTTTGTGATTACATTGGGCCCACCCAGATAATCATAGATAATCTCTCCATCCCAAGACCCTTAATTACATCTGCAAAATACCCTTTACCATCTAAGCTAGTATATTCACAGGTTCTGAGTATTAAGATGTAAACATCATTGGTGGGGAGCTGTTATTCGGCCTATCACAGGAACCATGAAGAATGAGTCAGGTCCAAGGGACACATGACTTACCAAGGGCCACTCAGTTCACTTGTGGACGTGCCATGACTGTATCCCTGGCATGCTCACATTTGCCACTTGTGTGTGGGTTACTGAGAAAGACTGCTAGGAAGATGCCCTAATGAAGGTTTTATTTTCATAATTTGAGATGATTGAGGGATAAATAAATACAAGATCAAGTCAGTGTTTTTTTTAAAAGAGTAGTTTAGAAAAGACAAGTTTATATTTATAATATAAGTGCATTCATAATGCAAGAACTTTCTTAAATATTGTAGTCTTTCTAGTATATGGTACCTTCTAAAGGTGGAATAACTTGTAATGATAACATATTTTAAGCAATGATAAGAAATGACAGCGCTGAGGAAGCACATGCACATGTGTCAATATTTCTCCTCTTCCTCCTCCTTCTCTTTCTCCCTCTGTAACTCAGGCCATTGCTACCATTTTGAAAGTCATTAATGACTGAAAAGCCAATTCAAACTCCTTAAACTAAAGGAAATGGTCTACCAGAGGCTTGTGGGCATGGATGAAACCAAATTAGATATTTGTCATATTTTAAAATGAGACCCATCTTATTTTGATGTTGAAGTGTTTGTCTAGGCCAAGGAACTTATTTTTAGTTCTCCTCCCATGTCTGTTACAGTTGCCTATAACAAATAAGAGAGTCACAGAATTTGAGTATCTTTGGCAAGTGTCTGCCAAACTCCTCTTTTGCCTTAGTTTTCTCCATCTATGCTATAGGCAAGAATGATGGCTACTGTAAGTTAAAGGCTTTATTCAATTTGAGTTTAATTAAACTTGAGTTTCTGAGAGGACAGATTCATTTAAGAAAGCTAATGTGATTGTTAGGCTCATCGTCTCCAGGAGTCACTCCCTGCCTCCCCTCTACCATGGCAGGGTTGGCTTCCCCTCATCCAGAGTCTCGTAACGTACTCAACCTTACACTAGTGAACCTCCCCAGTGTGTTCGTTATTCTTGTGCTTACCTGCCTTCCTCGAGATTCAGCCTAACCCAGGGTGTGATGCAAAATAGGAATTCACTGCGTGTACTATGGGTGAATGAATGAATGGTCATATAATCTCAGGGGAATTTGAAGGACACATGGATCCAGAGACTCAATGGAAGTACTGAGAGGGGCAGGGAAAGGCTGAAAGTATAGTTTTGATCTTCACTGATATAAAATTAGTAGGCTGGCTTCCCACCCTTGCCCTGAAAACTTTCTTAAATAGAAATAGAACTGGAAACTGCTACAGAAATTTATTCTAATAGATGTTTTAATGTGACACTGAAAATGAGTGGATGGTTTCCTTTGGGTATTTGTGCTTAGCTCTCGATGTCATTTTTCTAGCTATCAAATGAACACCAATTTTTTATCTACAGGTACATTAGGTTGATGACACAGTGTTGAACTAAACAAAGATGAAGTCAAGTTGCTAAGCTCTTGTCTGACACTGATTAGAGAGCTCATATAAGAAGTCACTCCCTCAGTTTAGTCTTGACAGTCCAAAGAAAAACTGTGTATACTGAATGACGCTTTCCTTGAAAAACTTCTAAATAGGATAAGGTTGATTTTCACATCATTCTTGCCAGATAGGAAAAGCAGAGCATCAACTCAAGGGAATTGCTGAATATTTGTACTACCTCAGGCATATCGCAAAGATGATATGACCTGAACAACGATGTTAGCATTAAAGTGGTAATGATGGCTGCACTCAACACAGAAACTACAGGATGAGTAGGCCTCAAACAAGAAAATCTGATGACAAGAGATCATGAAGGTAGGACTTAGAGAAGTGGACCAAGATTCAGGCCAGGAGAATACCGTAGCAACCCCCAAGTATCTCCATGGGGGGGAAGATTTGGTGGTTCTTTTCCATTTTACCACTTTTGTACATAGCTCTGTTTGTTTATGTTGTTTCCCCAACCTGCTACTCAGCCTAATTCTACAATTTCTTTTTGTTTCTAGTTCCTTCTTTCTGGGGATTGGTGAACTCAGCTTGGAATCTTTGCTCTGTGGGGAAACGGCAGTCGCCAGTCAACATAGAGACCAGTCACATGATCTTCGACCCCTTTCTGACACCCCTTCGCATCAACACGGGAGGCAGGAAGGTAAGCCACCATATTGCTTCCATGGTTAACCTGAAGATGGGGCCATCTTGATTCTGAAGGCTGAGCCTCAAGGCTTCAGTCTCTGTGATGAGTTTGTCCTCCCACCTAGGAATACCACAGACTTCAGACCTGCCGCCATTAGAAAAATGTCTACATTGTGCTTTTTCACCCTAGTCACACTTTTGTGCTTCTAATTACCCTGTACCTCCTGGAGGTTGCCTGAAGTCTTATCAGACAACCTTGGTACCCCCATAAAGGACAGAAAGATAGTGGCCACCCCTGCCTATCATGCTGGGAAAATCTTTCCTCTAAGAAACTGCTTTACTAGGCCTTCTTTTAACCTCAGTGAAGTGGGAAAACCAATTAACAAAAATAAAATCAGACGTTTATCATCTTGGGAGGAAAAAAACAAAAATCACCTTAGATGATTTATATAAAAATCAATAATCTTCCTAGGGGCATCTTGCTTGCTAAGAATCCTAGCTCCTGCACAGAAATGCTGAGCTGGGCTTTGTGATTCTCACACCTGAATCCCTCCCTCGCTCTCCTCCCCCCATAACGAGCTCCTCCTTAATTTGTGGAAGAGCACAGTTAGTTGCCCATTGGGTCTTCTCATCACTGGAATCTTAGCATTTCTCTTGCTGGTTCATGTCTACTTGGCTATCTTTTACTGTTGAGTACGTGTTAAGGGTAGAAAAGAAATGCAGATGCAGAAAGTTGTGTTCAAAGGTAATTTAGCTGTTAACTCAAGAGAAATGGAAAATAATTTGTGTGCAAAAAATTGAGGTTAAAATTATTGACAGC
This sequence comes from Macaca fascicularis, assembly GCF_037993035.2. Classification (NCBI taxonomy): domain Eukaryota; kingdom Metazoa; phylum Chordata; class Mammalia; order Primates; family Cercopithecidae; genus Macaca; species Macaca fascicularis. The sequence continues at coordinate 54,776,458 of NC_088390.1, forward strand.
TTTTGTTAATACCAGCAGCTGATACTTTAGGGTTTGGACTCATTGGGCTCTGTTCTGTCTTCCTTTGCACAGTCTGTTCAGTATAAATTCCATGAAGTTTGTACGTTAATTTTTCCCCTTCTGATATATTGAAATATATTTTCTTGTACCATGTAACTGTCACAGACACACACACCCCTAATGACTCATCCAAAAGCTGTAAGTGACTTTGACTCAGGTCACAAGTCAGGTTTTAAAAGACATTGCATGTGGCCCACACCATTTAGTTATGCAGTATTTGTGTACTGTTTTAAATATGAATTGAGAAGCACTTTTGTGGAAAGGTCATATATAGGTCATTTGGTTTATTGCTCCTATTCCATATAAAACTATGTTATCCTAATTATTGTTCCATTTACAGTTTTATTTTTATAAATCCTGCAAGGAACTTGTCATGGCTTCTAAGTATATTTCTCTTTTAAAAGGTGAATTATTTATTTAAAGTTATGAACACGTGTGAGTTCACTGGTCAGTATTTAAGAAGGGAACATTGCAGTTATGAATAAATATTCAGTCATCCTTCCTTTCTTGGAGAGGGTGATGTAGGAGATAATTGCATTCTAGGCAATAGAAAAAGCAGGGAGGAAAAAGCCTGAGACTCAGAATGGGGTTTGGTGCCTGAGTTCCAGAATTCACCTGAAAGGTAGCCAGCAAGGCTGAACCCAGATAGCGAAGAGGGGCTTGCAAGATGGTAGGCTGGAGAGGACAGTAGAAGGCAGGTCCCGAGGCAGTGTTCAGGAGCTGAATCCTTTGCCTGAGAGTTATGGCAAGCATTTGAAGGGTTTTTAGATAAAGTATAGATTGGAATTGAGATGGAAAATGTGTCAAACTAACACAAACAATGGATATATAATTTTTACTTTCCATCAGAATGTCTTAAAGGAAAAATGTTGATGTGAAAGAAACAAAAAAAAAAAGTCAACACAGCTTCTCCCTAAAATGTATTGGGAAAGAAGAGATTGGGAGATAGTCTAGTGGTAAAAATCACTCACATGTTATGATTTGGGGTTTTTTTAAAACAGATGATTTTGTATCTTTCCAATTCAGTAAAGTATACCTGATCCAAACCAATTTTCAAATGCATTGGAGTTTGGAATCTTAGCAACATTTACTTTTCACGATGTAAATATTTATATCTGGCACAATTTTTGTTGTCAGTGGTTTGAAGAGCTGAGAACTGTCTGATGGTTCCTTTTGCATTTGTGAAAGGTAGAAAATAAAATATAGTTGGTCGTGATAAACTAATTGGTAATGAAATGCCTTAATTTGATAGAAAATAAGTAAATCATGTTTGCATCACGTTTTTGAAGGTGATGTTTAATGAGTTGGAAACTTGTTTTGAAAGTGAGAATTCAAATCGCTGTTCTGAATTTTGTTTTCCCTTAAAGAAATACCCAACTTAATCGATCTGAAAATCACCCTGTAAGACTGGGAAGTTTTGTAGAATTTGGGCAAGATGTCACATTTCAAAGTCTGAGCCCAGCTGGGTGTCAGTAGGTGAAATGCAGCCCAGTAACTATGTGTTTTGTGTTGCATTTTTATCCACAAGCATTATTCTTTCTGGTGTTCAAGTGTATCTTATGCACAAAACTGTGATGCAGCTCTCTGGAAGCCCCTGACTTGTGTTACTATGTTTATTTTAATGTATTTGACCTGACATTGGGCTCAAATGAAGGAAAAAGGGCTTTTCTTACCATAGTTTAAGGCTAAAATTCAACCTCAGTACAAGAATAACAAGGAATAATAGTTATTCCTTATTCTGCAGTAACTTTCTCATTCTATACACTGTGTCTTGAATGTAATAGAAAATATTCATTTTTACTTAAAAATGAGACTTATTTCACCTTTTAGCCTCATGTGACAGGTTGCAGTCAAAATGTAGTTCAAACTGTGTTTCATGCAAAAAGTTATTTAAAATATTGTATATAATTACCTTCAGGCTATGTACATAAGACGTAATGTATATGAAGCATACATGAATTTTTTTGTTTCGACTTGGGTTCCATCCCCAATAAATCTCATTATATATATATGAAAATAGCCAAAATTAATAAAATTTGAAACACTTATGATCCCAAACACTTTGCATAATGGATATTAAATTTGTAATTGTATTTTTACAAATGGCACGCCCTTAAGGCTGGGTTGTATGTAAATATAAGACACCTACCTTGGAACCAATCCCCAGCCTTTAACGCCATTAAATTTAATGCCCAATTGCTACATTGTTTGGAGCTAATTAATCCATTGTAGTTAAAGCTACTAAATTAACTCAAGAATCAAAAAGGAGGATGGGGAGGTAATTCTTTGTAGTTTCAGGTTGTTTAAAGTCTCCGTATATGAAGAAGTTTGATTATGATATAAATGATGTTTTACACTGTGTTAAGCCTCACTGACTGTTTTAAAGATCGAGACCCTTGTTAGCCACTGAACTTGTAAAATTTCACAAAAGTTTCACCTTTCATGTCTTTTTGCTCAGACCAAAGTGAGTGTAAGCAGTGTGTTTGTGTTTTAATTTTAGTGTACTAGTCACATAAGTGAGAATCTTGGTAATTTGAAAATGAAATACAGGATGGGAAGCTTACCACAGAGTAAAATACGGATAACTTCAATGAATTATTTTGGAATATAGACATTTGCTTTGAGCATTTGATATAGGTGGGAATTGAAAGGTTGTGAGTTTAGCTTTCAGGAAGGAAATATGGCACATAGAAACCTATCTGCTGATCTAAAATACCTAAAAGGAGAAAAAACATATTAAAACTGAGACTAAAATCCACTTGCCGATTCTACCATTTTAACCAAAAATTAGTCCTGCCAACTTTTCTCATCTGTTAACTCATTTAATAGAATAGACACCTCAGTAGTTAATGACATGACAGTTCCTTATTGTATGTTAAATATAAAAGGTAGGATCTATCATATGTTAAGTATAAAAGGTAAGATCTAAACATACTTATCATATGTTAAGTATAAAAGGTAGGATCATATGTTAAGTATAAAAGGTAGGATCTGAGTATAAAAGGTAGTTAATGACATGACAATTCCTTATATGTTAAGTATAGAAGGTAGGATCTAAAAAGGAGACTGGGATGAAGGATAGTACTGTTTTATTTTTTCTTTTCTAAAGTTTCTAGATTTGCTTAAACAGACTTGCATTAATTTGGTAATCTGAAAAATACTTATGTTCTAACCTCTCTTTCCATTTCATTTCAAAATATATTTGGAGTTGTTAAATGTGGTAGATAGAATAATGTCTCCTCCCAAAAATGTCCACATCTTAATCCACAGGACTTCTAAGTGTGTCACTTTACATAGCAGAAGGTATCCTGAAGATATGATTAAATAGAGGATTTTAAAACTGGAAGGTTACCCTGGACTATCCAGGTAAACCCCTTGTAATCACAGAGTCCTTAAAAGGAAAAGACAGAGGCAAGAGAGTCCGAATCAGAGAACAGCGACGTGAGGATGGAAGCAAAGGTCGGAGTGACGCAGGGCCACAAGCCAAGGAGGCCTCTAGAAACTGCAAAGCGCAAAGAAACAGATTCTACCTTAGAACTTCCAGAAGGAATACAGCCCTACTGACACCTTAATTTTAGCCCAGCAAAACTGATTTCAGATTTCAAACTCCCCAAATATAAGATAATAAATTTGAGTTAACTTGAGACACTAATTATGGGGTAATTTTTTGCAGTGCCAAAAAAAAAAAAAAAAAAAAAAAAAACTAAAATAATAGATGTGAACATAAAAATTGTACTGGTTTACTAACCACAAATCAACAAATTATTTTTAAAACTTTTTGGCATTTTTGTAAACTTACAGTCAGAAACAGCCTTTTTCCTATACAACGGGGAAACGATTAAAATGAATCTAATCACAGATTCACAGCAGCTTAGATTTGTGACAGCACCTTTGGAAGCCAACTCCTGACACTTCCAGTCCAGTGCTGGAGTCTAAGTTCCTCTCCACCCTCAGTATCATCTAGTTGTTTCTAGGAGTTCTAAACTACCGGTAGTTCTTTATTTGGGTCCTGTGTTTGGTCTCTGCTGCAGAATATTTGACAGCCATTTTTTTCTTTTACTGTTTTAAAGTGGATGGTTCAGTGACATTGAGTACATTCAGGCTATTGTGCAGTCATCACAACTATGCATTTTTGTCACTTTTTTGTCATCCCAACTTGAAACTCTGTATCCAGTAAACAAGAACTCCCCATTTTCCATCCCCCTAGCCCCTGGTAACCTCTGTCCTACGTTCTGTTTCTATGAATTTGCCAGCTCTAAGTACCTCATAGACGTAGAATTACATAATATTTATCTTTTTAATGTCTGGCTTATTTCACTGGGCATAATGTTTTCAAGGTCCATCCATGTTGGTGCAGGTATCGAATTTAATTCAATTTTAAGGCTCAATAATACTCCATTGTATGTATATACCACACTGTGTTTGTCTGTTCTTTCTGTCGATAGACATTTGGGTTGCATCCAGCTTTTGATTTTTGTGAATAATGCTGCAATGAAAATTGGTATACAATGAACTGTTTGAGTCCCCTGCTTCCAGTTTTTCTGGGTGTATAGCAAGGAGTGAACTTACTGGGGCATATCTATGTTTAACTTTTTGAGGATTGTCACACTTTTTTCCACAGTAGCTATATGATTTTACATTCCCATCAGCAATACACAAGTATTCCAATCTTTCCATATCCTCACAGAAACTTGGTGGGGTTTTTTTGTTGTTGTTATTTATTTTGAAATAGCCATCCTAATGGTTGTGAAGCGATCTCTCATTGTGATTTTGATTTACATTTCCCTAATGAATTGACAGACTTTCACGGACATCCAGTACAAGTTTTTGGAATACAACCTGTTCCTGATACAGAGTATAGAAGATCTTGAAACCTCTAGGGAGGAGATAGGTGGTAGAAATAATGTGACCTTAGCCTAATGACACGGTCAGGAATATAAGAAGTCAAAAGAAGCAGGGTGCAGTGGCTTGCACCTGCAATCCCAGCTACTCAGGAGGCTAAAGCGAGAGGATTACTTGAAGCCAGGAGTTCAAGACCAGGCTGAGCAACATAATAAGACCCCATCTTTAAAAAGAGAGACAGAGAAAGAGAGAGAAGCAAAAAAGAGAAGAAACTGACCATCAGCAGACTGTGGACCTACATAGGTTATCTCAAAGAAGCAACCTTTCTCCCATATGTTCAGGTTTCTTGTTTGAAATTTTGCCCAGTAGAGGCTAAAACTACTGTTGTCACCAACTTCCTTTTGATTTCTAGATACCTGGGGCTTATATCAGGGAGAGTCTCAGCAGGAGACATGGAACATGGTGAGTCATAAGGATCCCTCATAGAGGGATCATTTGTAACCACCCCAGGTCTGGAAGGGGTGAGGAGAGGGAGTGAGGACCAGAACCTGGAGACCAAATGAACCAACCATGGAGAGGAACACCTGACCTTCAGTGAGGGAAGCAACCAGCTCAGGGCAACCCCTAAGAATGGAGCTGGGGAACAAGGCCCTGACTATACTCCTTTACTCCCCTCTTATGGAAAGAAGGCAGAAGCCAAAGGAGCTTACTGAATCAGTCCATGCAAGCCAGCCTCCAAGCCCCTAAGCAAGGTAAAGATGGATCCAAATGGACAATCGGAAGACATCCAACTCAAAGCTATAGGTGTATCTACATTGAAGTTTCCATATTTCCCATGAAATAAATATAAGCTAATAAAACTCATACTTGCTTATAAATCAGGTATAAATGCTTCAGCCTGGCATTCACAGCCCTTGTAATACAGCACCAATTCTCCTTTCCAGAGACATTTACATTATACTTTGTACACACCTTTTATTCCCAGCGAGAGTGTAAACTTTAAAAAACAAACAAAAAACCTGAATGCATCTCACCTTTTCCTGGGATCTGTGCTTTGGCCACAATATACCCTTCACCCCACTTGCCTAAGAAGCCTCAACCCCTGCTTTTAACCTCTGTGGCTCCAATACTATCTCTTTCATTAAATTCCTCTTGATCTCTTTAGCTAACTGTGAAATCTCTCTTTATTTGGCTTCTTAAGCACCTTACTTATATTTATTTTGGGATCTGAACCTTGCCTGTAATATTAATATTGCTTTCCTTGTAAGGAATAGTAAGACAAATATACTATAGATATTAGCCCTTAGATTAAGAGCTCCTTATGATAAATATGCTTTTGTATTTTCATTTTGTATCCTTGGGGTCATCCATGACAGTGCTGGCTGATTTGAATTGAACGAAGAGTACCCTTGCTTACCAAAAAATGTGTTTAGGTGGAATTCACCAAAAGTTGCTATGATACAAGTTGGAGGAATGTGAGAAGGCCCATGATGAAAAATAACTTTGCTATCCAAAGAATCTGTTACTAAAACTAATTTTCAGTTATGTTTTTATGACCATTAAAATAAGTTGAAATAATAAGAAATGTGAATTGGCTCGGTATTTAAAATCTTATCACTTCTCTATTTTAAAATTTTCCTGTGAACCTGATTGCAAAATTTAGTTGACTTTATTTAATCATTGCTATTCACAGCATGTCCACATTGCTATGTTCTGAAACCTTTTATGTTTGAGGCTTCAATGTTCCTTCAAAAAATTTATGATATATTTGGGAGAAAATATAGATACCCAGAAGTTAAATGGCAGTAACTGATTTAAATAACTATTTGAGATAATAATGGAATCAATGTTAAGAAATGATTAATTAGCAAATCAATCATCTTGGCATTAATGTTTTAATGAGAGTAAGAAGTTGGGTTGGTCACACAAGACTTTATGGAAGTGGTAGGATATGAGCTAGCATGAAAAGGGAGGTAGAAGGAAATGTAACTTACAGGAGGATCTTAAATGTCAGATGATCTTACTCCATATGCAGAAGGTGGAAAGAAAGGAAAAAGGTAGATTGATTTTGTTATCTAAATGTGTTGCCATGGTGCTGATTTTTATTGGATAACTATGTTAAATTTTCCTGGATAAGTACCTTACCCATTTAGAACTCACTAGCTGTCTTTAAGCACCAAAGGTCTTTTTACACTGAAACTCTGATATGAAAATGGTATATATAATTGTATGTATATTTGTGGGATAGAGCAGATCTTTAAGAGCTGCTGAAGAAGTGGATGCAATTCTTACTCATCTGTATTTTGTGGATAGACAAATTCCTTTATTGGCATATCAATTATATCCTTTCCAGGAGAAAGTGATGGGGGTCTGTTTATTTAAATTTAATTCTAACCAAAGGCTTAGCGATGTGGAAAGGACAGTAACTCTAGGAAAAAAGTAGGTATCTTATCTTAGAAACAATGGTAGCAGGGTAAAAAAAAAAAAAAAAAAAAAATCTAGGCTAGGCTTTGTCCGACATGGATATGAAAACTTCAAAAGGCAGATTTTTAAAATATCATGATTAAAATTGATGTGATCTCATTGCCTCATGGACGATGGCTCTAGTGGATTGGGAAGCTCTTAAAAATAAGATCATGGTAATATAATTACAAATGATAGTACCAAAAAAGGAACTGGTAGGGGCTAAAGATATCGATGTGGCTGCACGGGGAATTTTATGAGAAATAATATTGTTAAATGGCATGTAAGAGATGTAGGAGAAAGGGCTTACAGCCAAGGCAGACCAGAAGATAAATCATTTGTAAATGGTTTCACAGAGAATAAAGCCCAGGACAAGTTGAAGTTTCCAGAAAATGAGGAGAACTTTAAAAAGTTGTGGTTAGGGGAAAGTAGGATAAGTAAGACAATGTATACCTCCATTTGGGAGAGAATACATGGCCATGGATGACCACATGTGAGAACTGAGTTTGAATTTTAGATTGCCACTGTCTAGTCAGCACTATCATAAATAAATGTGAGAAGGTACTGGCTGGTTCAAAATGAACCAAGCTTATCTCTGATTACTAAACAAAGGGTTTATTTGGCTTACTTCTCTAAGCTTCAGTTTCCTCATTTGTAAAAGGAACATTCATCATTCTACCTCCCTCTCAGGGTGGTGGTGGAGAGAATTATATGAAAAAATGCACTTATTAGGCAGGTTATAATGCAAGTTATCAAGCCAGTGACTGGCAGAGAAGAACATGTTGTTAGCTACCATCACAGGTATTTTTGTTGTCAGCAAGAAAACATAACTCCCAGTTGAATTTGTCAAACTAATGTTTGCATTAGAATTCATAGCATATGTAGCAAGAAGTGAAGTGATTTCAACTCTTTGGAAGACAGAAGAATTCAGAGCCACCTCGCTAGTACCCCAAACCCAAAAGGCATAAAGATAAAACTTTCCTCCCAAATATATATTTACATAAAATGTCACAGATTCAGGCTGGGCAACATATTCTATAAGAACATTACATATGAAAAAGTAAAGGAAGTTAATGGATAATCTGCTCAGTTGAGCAAATAGCACAGGGACAATACCAAGAGATGAATTCAGCCTAATTACACAGTACATGAGGTTCTACATCCATGAAAACTGAGACCATTGTCATGCAATACCCTTCACCGAGAAGACAGTATCTGGAATGTTAGCATCAGTTCCCCTAGTGCCGACAGTAAGATTAACTAATAGAAAAGACATTGACACAGTAAAGTACAGAAGAAGAGGAAGAAAGTAATGAAAAATGAAAACATTTTATATTTAGTTTTCTCTTTCTATGCAACTATTGGAAAAGAAAATATTTTAAGAAGTCATTACAGCTGACTTTTAAATGTACCTTTTCTGTGCAGGCTCAGACATAGAACTAGTTCTGCTGTTTGGAAGTAGCTTTGGCCAGACTTCAATTCAGAATAGGAATTCAAGCTATGTGAAAATTGAATGACCTTCTGTTTCATTGAGACCCGTGGCACAAAAAGAGTTCTGATGGGCACTGAGGGGTACTTGAAATTGTAGAACACAATGAAGCATCAGATAAGAGCTTTTGACTTGACCTGTGAGTCCCCTTCCAACTTTGATGTACTTTGATTCTGTATGAGCAGTGGTTCGATGGGATGTGTGGAATATATTTGCTTGCAGCCACCCTGGAATGAGGATTTAACTAGGATGTAAATCCTCCTAAAGGAAAGCACCCTATAAAGCACTAGCATTGGAAGAAACTTGCATTGCTTCTCAACCACTATCAAAATTATTCCTGAAAGTTTTGGATACAGGCTCTCTCCTTTGGTATATTGTACTCTGAGTAGCTGGAATGAAGGATTCAGAGCAAAATGAATGTTATAAAAGAGGACTTTGATTACAGATTTTAAAAATGAGACCAAGGTAATTGTGTTTGTACTCAGAGCAGAGCTTTTTGCAGAGAGTGAAAGATTTCAGTGCGTAGCAGTGAAAAGTGATGAAAGATAAGCAAAATGTGAAAGACTAAGATGCTGTATTTTAAGTTGGGAAATGGATTCAGTGCAGAGTCATTCTGTTGTGGATATCAGGTTCTCATGCACCATTGCTGAGCTTAGATCTTGGCTGAGGATTGCCGCTCACTGTCTTGGCGGTTCCTTGTAATGTTTACCTCTTGACATCATCCAGAAAATCAATGCAGAGTCATTAAGCAAGTCTCCCAAGGAAACACCTGCTTGTTGGCTTTAGTATTTCATAAGTCTCTCTAATTCTCTCTCATTCTTTACTCCTCTGGTGAGTATCAGAAAGGACTTTGCTCTTCTTTCCTGCATCATGTTCCTTTATTTCTCTATACTTCTTCTCAAATTTTTTTCCATTTTTCATCTCTTTTACTCTCTTAGCCTTTTCTTTTCTCTCCAGTCTTTATCTCCAACCTCCTCTCTCCTTTTCATCATTTCCCTGTCTCTTTCCCTGTCCTTTCATTTCCTCCCTCTTTTCTCCTGGTTCTGTGTACATATGACAAAGGAACCTGTGCCTTCTCTTTTCTGTATGAGTGAAATTGGTTCTCCATTTTCATAGAACACTTTAAACACAGAGAGATTGACAGTTGTACAGTTTTAGTGACAGTACTTAAATGAGAGAAAATTCAAGTTATCCCAGAACTGAGTATAATTTTTATTAAAAATTATGGAAGGACCAACTTCAGATGTTTAATTAATTTATAGGCAGATGAACTCCTAAAAGAGAGAATGTTCTTCAGGAATCTCATGAGTTCAATATCCATCACTTCATACCACTTTAGTTTTCTGGTTACAAAATCCCACAGATAAAACTAACAGGCATTTGGCTGGGAGCGGTGGCTCACGCCTGTAATCCCAGCACTTTAGGAGGCCAAGGCAGGCAGATCATGAGGTCAGGAGTTCACGACCAGCCTGGCCAATATGGTGAAACCCCGTCTCTACTAAAAAAAAAAAAAAAATTAGCCAGGGATGGTGGTGCACAGCTGTAGTCCCAGCTACTTAGGAAGCTGAGGCAGGAGAATCGCTTGAACCAGGGAGGCGGAGGTTGCAGTGAGCAGAGATCATGCCACTGCATTCCAGCCTGGGTGACAAAGTGAGACTCCATCTCAAAAACAAACAAACAAACAAAACAACTAACAGGCATTTTACAAAACAACCAGCCTCTTAAACATAGGCAACAAAATGTGTTATTCACATAATACTGCTTAGAGCCCAGCTCTCTTACCATCCATCTAAACATGGAAGAGAAAAGAAAAAAAATGACCTAATTTTTACAGACTTCTTTCCAGCTAACTTCACCTGTGTAGCAGCCTAAGACAAATGGTTTTTCGTTAGTTAAAAAGATGAGACTTGTAGATCTCCTGGACAGTGGCAGAAACAGCCACACACACCCAAGATAAGCTTTTGATGTTGATCTTAAAAAGCTGGTATCAGTTGTGTGTTCTCTCCAAGAAGGCTCTAAAATTGGTTGATCTACTCCTTGTAAGCCTGACCATTTGAATAAACTTACAAAGTTGTTCTATGTAAACCTCAGACACTTTGAATCCTATTAAAGGAATATTATTGCCTATAAACTGGGTATCTTTGGTTGCAAAATAAAAATAAATAATAATGTATCCACTACCTCAGAAAAGAAATATAGTAGATTCTGTTTGAAAGGTTTAAGAAAATGCTCATTTTCTTCTAAGCTTGGTTTCTGAAACAACTAAATTAAAACTGAAAAACTGGAATAAATAATGCAATTTGAGTGGTCTATGCAGCGTAAACAGTTGAGCATCTGAGCAGCTCTCAGACTTAATTTTTCTGATGAAGATTTAATATCATATGGATACGACTTTATTAATGTTGCATGAAAGATTAAGAATAGCTAAAATGATCAATCTCTTTCCAGTATCTCATATTTTTAATGTTTTAAAAAGTTAGATGTTTTAGTTCCTTACTCTGTAGTATGCTAGGGCAAAGATCCAAACTGCAAATAATGTTAAAATAAGCCATTCAGCCTAATATCTGTTTTTCTCATAGAGCAAACCCAGTGTCTATTCATTAAGGCAAGAGTTTTATTTTGTTAATGTTATCTTTGCCCACCTAATGTTCTGAACAGATTAGTGTTCTGTTTCTAGTCAGATCTTCGTCAGATGTGACACTTGATATGATGTTAGTCCATCCTGGCCCTTAGCTCTGAAACATGCATGCTCTAACCCACATGAAACATTTACATACAATATAAGATGAAGGTACATGATTTCATTTTTACCAATAGGTGAAAATGTATATACCCACACAGTTTGGTATGTTACATCTAATAGAAACCTATCAAACTAGCAGCATCTCACCTGCCTAAAAATATTTTCTGCCACCTTCATATCAAGAATATTTTTCACATCTCATCTAAGGAGCAGAGATTTTTCTCAATTTGCATTTTCTTCTGAAATATTCAGAAACTTTTTTTTTTTAAGTTAAGGAAAAGCCACTCTTGCTTCCCTTTAAGCCAAGTAGCTATTTTCACTATTCTCAATATAAGCAAAATGCATTACTTGCACTATGATGAAGAAAATGAATACACATTATGCTTAGTACGTTGCTGTTTAATGCATCATTGCTAGGTAGGTTTGAATACAGAAATCAATTCAGAGTTTGTTGACTCTCACGTCATTTATTCTGAGCTTGTCAAATTCAAATAGAATAAGATTTTCACAAAATTATCTGTTCAAAATAAGGGTTGTGTCACCCTTCCAGAGTCTGATGCTCTCTAAGCATAGGTTTAGAGCTTGAGATGAGGATTCTTAAGCAAATAATTTTCTGAAGAAGATTCTCAGGTGAAAGCTGCAAGGGAATGGGGGAAGTAGGCCTGGGGAGAAGTTCAGCAAAGATAATAGTTTAACTGGAATCCAACCATAGCCTGATCCCATGGTAATATAGTTTGGACATTGTACCCTCCAAATCTCACGATGAATTGTTATCCCTAATATTGAAAGTAGGGCCTGGCAGGAGGTAATTGGACCATGGGGGTGGATTTCTCATGAATAGTTGAGCACTATCCTCTTGGTGCTGTCCTTGTGAGTGAGTTCATATTAGATCTGGTTGTTTAAAAATGTGTGGCATCTTCCTTGCTGGCTCTTGTTTCTGCTTTTGCCATGTAACTTGCCTGCTGACACTTTTTCTGCCATAAGTAAAAACTCCCTGAGGCTTCCCAGAAGCTAAGCGGATGCCAGTGCCATGCTTGTACAGCCTACAGAACTCTAAGCCACTTATACCTCTTTTCATTATAAATTACCCAGCCTTGGCTATTTCTGTGTAACAATGCAAGAACAGCTTAACATACACGGGGACCTCCTAAGCATGAATAACACCAAAGTGCTGTAATCCTGCCATGCACTCCTAGGGCCTAGGGAGGCAGCCTTCGGTACCTTCTAAAAGGCACATCTCTTCCCTGGTACTCCCAGGCAAGGTGTCTCCTGTACAGTGGTGTCCTTAAGGAGTTGGCTTATCCTGCCTTTCAGAGCCCATCGTGTGTATCTATTCCCACCTCCACATTGGGTGCTATCAATGTGGCGACTTGAAATCTACCATGGTAGGGGTGTTAACACCACAGAAATCTGCAAATGCTACATAGAAGCCCCCCCTTTTTTTTTCTGGAGAGCTGGATGATAGAGATTTATCAGCACATCACTGTTCTTCTAGGTCAGGGGCAATTCCCAGAAGAAAGGTGAGTTGATTGCAGCCAAAATTAATAGAAGCTGGGGGACATGTCCAGTGGCCTCAAAAAGTGAACCCAGGTAGATCACCAACTATTGCAGCCGGTGTTGGAAAGAAAGCCTCAGATTCATTACAAATACTCATATTCGAAAGGACTCCAGTGGCCATGGTTTGGCCTCCTGAAGAATGATTCCAACAGAACTGCCTGTGCCCTGTATTTCAGGTCCCCCAGGCCCAGTTGCCACTATCTCCTTCACAAAGGTGAGGGGCAGGGGAAGAGCACAGGCCTGATTACATGGAGCTATGACTTTTCTTAGTTTCATCTTAATTCCTCTTTTAATACATCTTTGTGTTAGTCTGTTTTCACACTGCTGATAAAGACATACCCAAGGCTGGGTAATTTGGTAATTTATAAGGGAAAAGAGGTTCAATGGACTCACAGTTCCACATGGCTGGGAAGGCCTCACAATCATGGTGGACGGTCAAAGGCGTGTCTCTCATGGCAGCAGACAAGAGAATTTGTGCAGGAAAACTCACCTTTATATCAGATCTTATGAAACTTACTCTCACAAGAACACCAAGGGAAGACCCACCCCTGTGATTCAATTACCTTCCACCAGGTCCATCCCACAACACATGGGAATTGTGGGAGGTACAATTGCAGGTGAGATTTGGGTGGGGACACAGCCAAACCATATCAATATTCTTTCTTTGCTTGCGTCCTCCAAGACCATAGTTCTTCTAGTGGCAGCTTTGCAATGATAAGGTTGGCATATAGGTATGGCTTTTGCCCAGTGCCTTGGCAGTCACAATGTTCTCATCTTCTTTACCAGTTTAAGCTTCTACCCATCCAGAGCCTGGGAAGTCCTGGGCTATTTCACAACCCAGGTGCCAATCAGCTTCTGGCCAATGACACTGTGTTTCCAGCACCATAGCATTACAACACTGTAAATGCATGCTGGAAATATGTTCAAAATCTAAACAGAGGAAATAGAGGGGAGCTTTTAGGCTTCTTCAAGCATGTGATCTTTATTCTACACATTGCCTTTTAATGATTCACAGTTTCTGAATATAAAAGTTAAGGTTGTTTTTTGGTTTTTTTTTTTTTTTTTAACCAAAATCTTAATAGCAGTGAGGAAATAGGCCTATGCCAAGCAGTTTTGAGTTCATGCTGTTCAATCAATTCAACGTATTACTAGCATTTTCCTCAAGAGTGTAATATATGACAACTGCCAAGCTTTCCTTTTGCGATTACAAAAAGGACAGATACTGGAGTGAGCCATATTTCTGCACTGCAGGGATATAAAAAATGAACTGCTAAAAACGGCCCGGGAGGAATGAATAGCAATAAGACATCAATGTCATCTGTATACTGATTTGTGATGAATTTTCAAAAGGCTTAATGGTATGATGCTATGATATATAGGGGCCTCCTGAAAGTTAATAACTGTAAGTTATCCACTTGGAGGAATGTAATGGGGGAAAGCGAGTGGTCACAGATAATATATAAATAAGTAACTTTATTAATATAGTCAAACTGTTCTGTGTTGTTGGCCTCTGTGATTAGAAATCTAAAATTAAAAGAATCATGGAGACATGGGAAAGCTGAATGTTACACAGACTCCCAGGATTACACACTTGGTGAGAACTTTAATTTGACTTTTAATACATTGGAATCAATCTGTTAAAGGGAAGAATGTAAGAGTTTGTCAATCACCTTTCAGAGGTGAAGTAGTAACAGAGACTTTGAAGGGAGGCATTCAAGTGGGAGCAACAAAATCTGTTTTGATGAACAAATTGTCCTTGCCTATTACCATGAGATCTGGTATTTCCTACATGGATGGTGTAACACGGTGTAATATCCATATAGGATGGTTGAAATGTCAACAGATATGAGGCATAAGATCTGCATAAAGATGACCCCTTTCAATCTATAGTCTGGGTTCCTTTTGGCCCACTAATTTTTATGGCTGTGTCAGATAGCATCTGGTTAGCAAGGTATGTAATATACAGAAAGCAGTCAATAAATGTTTATTGAATGAAATAATAAATAGATGAATTCTAAAATGCCTCAGATCCTGGAATTACCAAATAGATGAAAAAGGGGAAAGGAACTAAGTATATTGAATACTTACTACTGCCATTTATACATACATATTTTATCTCATTTAATTCCCCAAATGACCTGAGATGGCCAGTTTTACAAACCAGAAAACTGAAATGTGCAGTTGTTAAATAATTTACCCAGAGTTACAGAGATGACAAGAAACAGAGCTGAGTTTTAATCTTAGATTGTCTGACTCCAAAACTGGTTTCCTTTCCAGAACGTTGCACTGAAACTGAAGACAGGGGAGAAATAGATTCCATCCATATCAGGGGCTTAGGAAGAAGGCAGCATGGGTCAGAAGAGTCCTGACCTTCAGCCAATTTCCTTCTCTTTGCCATGTTTTGAGAGCATAAGGGAAGGTGGGTGCTCTGATATCACCATATTTCAGCCTATTAATTGCATCTCTGCAGCCTGTTTGTTTTGGCTCTAGCACTATACATATTTTATCCTTAGGAGTGGTGTTACATGTCTGCTTTGTTTTCTGATCATTGCTCTCTTCCCTGGCAAGGTGGCGAATCACATACTGAATGTCGTTTCTGAATGGGTAATTTTTTTACACCCTTCATCAAAAAAATGGCACATAAAATACCCAAGATAGTTATCATCACTGCAGCAGTTCTGGCAGCTAGAGAGTCAGGGGAAAACACATAGTTTTAATTTCTAGGTCACGATATGTATGTTTTCTCTCTGTAAAAAATGGCAGTGGTGCTCTCTCTGTCTCCTCTGCAGTCTGTCTTCTTGGCTCTGTCTCTTACTTTGAAATGAGGACAGACCTTAGTATTTTTGCAGCTGGGATGTTCACCCCAAAAGCATGACTGTACTTTGGAAACCATAATAGGCACATTTCCAAGTTCTTCAGGGCTCAGAGTGGATCAGGAATAACTTGTAAAGTCATGAGCCTCAAAGGACTAGCCAGTGTAAATGGCCTGTCTCTGTTTCTCCTAGGCAGTCATCCTTTAAGTCATTTCATATGATGTGCATAATTTAACAGGGGCAAAGCTGACACATCCCTGCCATTCATTTCTCAGGCTGCCCTCAGTTCTCTGTGGATAATAATAATGATAATAGATGGAAATTTAAGATTTGTGCGTCTCCTAGTTCAGAGTTAAGATGGAAAGGAATTCAAGGGTGACCCTCAGTTCCCAAGTCACACCAGGAAGAGGACAATCAGAGGTTTTGATTGCCATAGTATTTGGCTCAGCATCCCCACCAAACACTATTACTGCCAGCTTACCCCAGCCTCTCAGGGTCATCCCTTCTGCACAGTCCTGGGAGACATATGTTTCTTTGGAGGCTGCTGCTTGGGGATGTGTGGTCATTCGGACTTCTCTAACCCGACAGCATTCTACTCCACTCTTGCAAGCACTGTTGAAACATGACACAGCTACTCCCATCATGAGAGTGGTATTTCTCCAAAGAGATAAAGAAATTGTTCCCAAGCCTGAAAGGTCTGACCTTGAAGGGACTTTAGTCTTTCGAGTTTCCCAGAAGATGGCACGGCTTTCCCAAATTTCACAAAAATCTCAAACAGTTTAAAACAGGGTCCCTGAAGACTTGCTAGGATGCCATCTGAGTGAACTACACCACGTGAGACTCAGAGACTGAGTCACCAACACAAGGATGTCTCTGCTAGGCGTATATGTCTTTAGACTCACCCTGCCTTCAATCCTTCAGCTGCCAAAAATTGGTGCATTTCCTCCCCCCTGCTTTTCTAGAGGTTCTCACTACCAGTTCCAAAGTTTCCTTTGCTATTTCCTGAGAGTGTCCTGAAAGCTTTATGTAAATGTGTCTTAGAGGCTAGAATCAATACCATTGTGATTCTAGAGAGACATGCAAATTCAGCTCCTACTTAACTCCCTGTGCACAGGAAAGAAATTCCTCCCACTATCCTGCCATTCAGGAGGAAGCCTTAGTTAATGGATGCCCTCCACTCTGCCCCTTAGCTTCCACCTCTTCCCCAGCTATAAAGAGCGGGTAAAGCCATTGGGTTGAGCTTTTCCTCCTGTAACTGAAGGATAGATTCTTAGCACAGACAAGTGAACTGCCTAAAGAAGGCTATGAGGTTTTTTGAATGCTATTAATGTGAATGCAGCATTATTAGACTGTACTTTGAGTTTTAGATGGATATTTTATCCTTTTGTTACCAAGGCTTTTCAAAAGATAAAATATACATTATACTGCATGGAGTATATGAAAGTTCAGTAAAATATGATAATGTTGCTTCACACGCTATTCTCTTGGGTATGATATCAGGAAAATGTTTTCCTCTGACAGCCTCTTATAATGGATGAAAATATTCCCTTTCATTGCACACACAGTGCAAGGTTTGAGGCATATTATTGGAGTCAGGTAATCTGCCTCTGAAATACTGGTATTTGAAAAGCAAATTTAAGGCTTAGGACGTTTCAGCTTTATGATCATTGACACTGATGTTAGTAAACTCTTTCACTGGCTACGAAGAAGAGAAATGGCAGGCAAGTTTTTTCTTTTTTTTTTCTTTTTCATTGCCATTTGCTTTGTAGTGACTGCACCATATGGAGCACAGTAAATAAACTATGAAGGTGGCAGGATGCATGAAAACAAGGAGTACACCTGGACTCCAGGGGTCCCTAGCAAGTTACTTTACTTGTAGTAAAGTACAAGTACTTTACTGACTTGTAGACTGGAGCTAATATTTAAACACGGTGGTGAGGACTACAGTTTACTGGAATGCCCCCATTATTGTACCTAGCACACAGTGTTTCCACAATTTAATTTTAATTTTACAGTGAAATAGCTGACCCTGGAAATCATGTCAATAGAGGCTACTCATGTAATATCCTTGTGATTTGAAGTCGGTGTTATTTATTCCGTCAAGTTTACTATACTACTTAGTCCACAAAAGAGGTAATGATGCTACATATAACATGGTGAAATAGATGCTAGATTTGTGGGCTTTATAGAATGTGGTATCTGTACTTGTTAGTCTTCATGAAGTGCAGTAATTTACATAAATTACTCATGTAATCGCTCATGTAATTATAATTTGTCATATATTTAACCATGTCTAATGGTCTGTTTGCTTATCTCTGAGGCTACAAATTATTTGGCACATAGTAGGTGCCCAATTAATATGCACCAAAATTGTTGGTCAGTGCTTGATAAATGCTTATTATGTTTATTTGGACTAAGATGACCAAACTAGGTTAAGAATATCCAGAAATTTGAATGATTTCATTATCACTTCTATGATGTTCCTCAGAAAATGACAAGTAGATATTTCAGAATTCTACAGATTCCGAAGAGGTGTCTCCATCATGTCAGATGATTAGTGCCTAACTATAGACCAACCAGACTTCCATTTTGGTTTTCAAACTCCTTTTGTAGCTCATTACTATTCTGTCTCATTCTTTTACACTTCTCAATTGTCCTTTTTGTATCATTCCAACCAGAAGTCTCAACTCAGCCTTTCTTTCCTGCTTGGCAGATCAAATATACGCAGGGCCCATTGCAATACAGAACCATCCATATAACATGTCAACTTAATGGATCTGGTAATGCTATGTAGAACGAACCATTTTCTCTAACTCTTCATTTGCTCGTTCAATTTGGATATGCAAATAATATCCAAGATCATTCTCTCACTTAGTCTGCACAACCTCATGAAGTCGTCAAGGCAGGGTGTTAGTTATTGCTGCAATAATGCTCTCTAACCACCATAAAAATCTCAGTGGTATAAAATGTCAGCATGTATTTCTTGCTCATGAGTCTTCAGGTCTGCTGGGGAAGGTCTGATTCAAGCTTCAAGTCAAGATCAGATGTATACTATGGCCCAGGGTGAAGAGGCAGCTACCTAGAGCTTGCCCCCTTGACTGAGATTAAAAGCTCCTGGAGGGGCAAGTGGAACCACACAATGCCACATAATGCCTTAGGTTCAGACTTGGTCCACAGCCATCTCCACTTTTATTCGACTGGCCAAGGTGCATGATCACCTGTGTATCCCACCCACATTCTTTTCACTGCAGAGACTGGCTTTTACTTGAAAATGTAACATAGAACAGTTCAGAGTTGACAAAAGTGATAAATTGAATGTGTCCCAAATGTGTCCCCTCCCTGCAATGACAACCACCTTTAAGATTCATTTTGCTTTACAAAACTTAATTTTATGAGCAGTTTGGGGGAATTGCTATTGGTATTTTGTAAAGGACATTGTGTCATTGGGTCTTCCAGAAGGAAGCCCCAGATGAGAAATTTCTTTAACCCTAAGTGCTAGAAAAACCTCGCTTCCTTTGAACAATCGATGTGTGTGTGTGTTTTGTTTTGTTTTCCTCTCTATAAGAATGGTGTAACGATGCTGTCCATTTCCCTTTGAGTGTCGAGGCCTTCAGAGCCAAATTTTCACTTGTAATAAAGTTAGAGGAACTTTATAAGCTGGTGAATTACTCTGGATCCTGCCATTCTATCTGAATTTGTCTTTAATCTGCTTTGATTTTTGTGTTGTTTTTGTTGTTACATGTAATGTTAGACACAGTATGTTTTTCTTATCCTGTAAGCCATAACAAGTCTTTTGTGAAATGAGGCAGGGTAGAAGGAAGAACAAAACAATTAAATGAAGCTGTGCACCATCAGGAACGGCTGATTCAAAAGAGGGATATCAGCTGGTGTGTTTCCCTGCTCTTTCGTTGTTATCAATTACCATTGGTAGAAGGATATTTTGTTTATAATCAAAATTAAACTAAATCTTTGGAGATTAAGTTTTCTGAAAGAGCTTAAGGGCAGGATCAAGGGGGATTGAGCACATTGTCTCTAATGCTGCCCTCTCACCATGCCCCTCTCTAAGCCTCTCCTCCCCCCACCTTCCAGGATGAACCCACAAAAGGACATGAGCCTCCCCTTCTGTTATTAATTCCTATCACCCTGCTTCTCATGGTGCATCTGGTTTAAACAGCTTCAGTCACCAGGATATGAAAAGAAAAGATGATGATAAGAAGAGGAGCAGATAGATTAAGCAAGCAGAGCAGGGCAACATTTTATTACATGTCCATAATTTTTTAAATTGAAGCGAAAAATATTTCCAATTACAGAGTGGAAGAACTTGCAGTAGTTTAAAAGAGCCAGTGCAGGAAAAATGGTGAAGGGGCTATGGGATGGCGGGCAGGCTGTTGAATAAAGGGGTCTTTCTCGACATTCTTGTTACTTTCTGCAGTTAACATCGATGAGATGCGAACATTGAACAAGAGTGAATACTGCAAATCTCAGAGGTACTAAATGATCTAAGAGAATAGGATGCTTTTTCTGGGAAAGTAAATTATAAAAAGCTGAGCCTCCAGTTGACTATTAAATAAAAAGCTATCAAAAGAACATCTGCAAAAGATTCCCTGAAATGGGGTCTTTGTCCTCTGAGTAGATGATTGGAAATTGACAGGTTCCGTTTCATCTCAACACTGTAATTTTGCTCTTATGAAGGGTTGCTTTTTATTTCTAATACTTGCCATGTTTCTTTAGTGTCTTCCCATGTCTCAAAATAGCTCAATAAAAAGAGCAGAGGACGCTGAGCTTCCCCCTTTCAAATTTACAGCGTTTGCCTCTGAATTTCACCTGACTTGCGTGGCTTTCAATTCCTTGAAATCATGGTAGCAAGCTGGATTCTTGGTCTTCAGATAAATAGTGACTAATTCTGCAAGCCTGACCTCCAGTTCCAAAGAACTCTGAGCTCCCCTTCAGTGTAATTCTACAGAACCAGGGATGACATCCAGTCTTCTTTGGTATTGCTTTAGCTGGAAAAAAAATGAGTTTTTATCTTTAACAGAGGCCAGGAAAGAGATATCTCAGTACACCTTTCACCTTCTGTCTCACCTGTGACGAGGAAGTGCCTGCGCATTTATAGTGACTATGGGAAAGACAGCACGGCTGCTTTGAAATATCATGTGCGCTGGAGCATGCGTTCACTGGAGGTACAGTCTTCCCTGAAATGTAAGCAGCTGTATCTCTGGCTTTTGCAGAAAACCAGATGAAGTAAAAAAATCAGTTATGAAAGGCAAGGACATTTTATTCAGTGAGAGTGGCCTATTTTACTAATGTCTTTGTGTCGATATCAGATTAGCATAATCAGAGTTTGATTCTCTCTGCGTTTGGACAGATGTTACAGTCCATGGCTTTCCTAGTGATTTGGTAAACTAGGGTACTAAATACATCACTGGAATATAAGTGGTGACGCTGTGGGTTTTAATCCAGTGAATGCGACAGGAGTCATTTGGAAGATATAGCATCATTCCTTATCTGAACTGGCTTTTTATTTAGTAACTGGATTTGTGTTTCCCCAGTAGTCAGGAATGAATGTGGTCAGTATACTTAGCTATTCCTATTGGCTGCCTCCCATTTTATTTTGGTGTAGAGCTAGCTAATAGCAAAAGTGTCTCAAGTGGAAGTCCAGAACAAGAAGATATGGAGTTGAATGCTGTCAGAGGAAAAACCGTCTTCTTAACAAAATCAAATCCAGCAGGCAGCAACTGCCAACATGATAAATATTCTAGTCTTTAATATCAGTGTACATACTGGGCAGAAGAAAAGGAGAAATTATTCACACACTCAAAATTTGTTAAAATTATGTCATTTGACTTCAGGGAGAGAGGCCTAAGGAAATACAAAGTTCAGATGGAAAACTCGGGCTGAGCCTGACTCTGGGCTCTCCAGGGACCTTCTGATGTGTCAACGTGACCAAAGTAATGACACCGCCATGCATGAGCTCTCCCAGGTTCACCATTTGTGGGAATGAGTTCTTTCAATTAATCTGTGTGCCTTAGCAACTGCAAGTTTCATCTGGTACCAGGTGCATGCAGAAGCAAGGGCAGAATTTCAAATGGAACTGAATTTCTAATTGTAAGTTGGAATTGCCTGGATGGTAGTGTTTGTGGGGCAGAGAACACAGTGCCTTTGAGATCATACAGTACTGAATCTGATCCCAGCCCTTCTACTTTATTCATTAATTTACTCACTATTTATTGAACACCTGCTATGTGCCAGGCACTGTTTTAGGCTCTAGGAAGATAACTGAAAATCAGACAGATGAGGTTTAAGCACTGGTAAAACTTACATTTTCATGAAGGTTTTACACGTCAGGTTCCCTAGGAAACAGCCTCTGACGTGGACATTCTGCACAGGAAGTTCATTGAAAAGGGCTCTCAGGTTTAAGTCCTGCGGGAAAAAGGAAGTAAGAAGGACTGGACCATGAGACAGGCTCAATAAAGGCTGCAGCTGACCCCGTGGAAAGCTCTAAAGCTGGGATGACCCTTCAAAATGGTCTCCCATTGTGCCGAGGGAACCCTCATCTTTAGACAGGTGTATAGGTCAGTCATTGACTGTGGACTTACCGGGAATGAGGTGCAATCTTGGACAGGGGCTCTTATCAGCTAAAGACAATCCTGGGAAAGAGATGGCCACTGAGGACTCCCAGCAGTTGGGGGAATAAGTCCTTCAGCCTTGAAGAGGGATCTGGTCAGGAACAGATATTAAACCAATAAAGTACATAAATATATATACACACACATATACGTATATATGTAAAATATTTTTAATGTGGTAAGTTAATAAAATAAATAAAACAGAATGAAAAAAGGCCGGGGTTGCTATTTTAGATGGGGCAGCCAGGAAGGCCCCACTGAAGGAAGAGGTGACGTTTGAGCCAACCTAAGTGGAGTAAGCAAGTGAACACCAGGAAGTTGATTATTGAGCCAAAGAGAACAGCTGCTCAAAGACCATCAGGTGGTACGGATTTGGCACATTCAATAAACAGGAAGAAGGTTACTATGAACAGATCACAGTGAGCAGAAGGTGAATTCAGGTTACAGAAAAACGGCAAAAAATCTGATTGTCAAGAGCCACATAGGCTATGGAAAGGAGTTTGGTTCTAATGCTGATGTTATAGGAAACCACTGGAAAGCTTTCAATAGAGATTGGAAAGACTTGGTGTAGGTTATTAAAAGATTGCTCCAAGTGCTGTGTGTGAAGTTGACTGTACAAGGTAAGGATGGAAACAAAACACTAGGAAGCCACTGTGTCATCTGGAAGAGACGTAAGACATAGTAGATGCAAGGTGCAGATAAGTGATGTAGTGCAATATCTGTCTCAAAGGTAGGGCAAGCAGGACATGCAGATGGATTGGACATTGGTTGTGAGAGAAAGAGAGCAGTCATTGAGTGAATGGCCCTTTGATATATTGAGATAGAGAAGACGGAGGGAGGAGTGGGTTTTGTCAGGGATGAGAGATCAGGAATTCTAATCTAGAGTTACTGAGTTTGAGGTGCCTTTTAAACATGCAAATAGAAATGTCAAATAGGCAAAACACATGTCTGGAAACTATGAGAGAGAGTGGAGCTGAAGATATAAATTTGTTGGTCCATGGCATATAACAAATATTTAAAGCCAGGGGCCTAGGTTAGACTCTCTAGGGAGTGAGTGTAGTTAGAAAACAGGGCTAAGAATTGAGTCCTATAGTATCCCGACGTTTAGAGATTGGCAGGCAAGGGAGGCACCAGCAATGGAGACTGAGACGGCACATCCAGTGAGAAAGGGAAATCCAGAGAGTGTGGTGCCATAAAAGCCAAATGAACAAAGGTTTTCCTGTAGAGAGCAATTAGCTGATCATTTGATTTAGCAAGACAGAAGTCATTGATGGGAGCAGTTTCAGTGGAATAGTTGGGGGGAAAAGCTGCTTGGAAAGTTGATAAATGAATATAGAATGAGATAGTGAAGGCAGTATAAAAACCATTAAAAATTTTTTGACATAAAAGGGAGCACAAAATGGGGGTAGGCTAGCTAAAGAGAAATAGGGATCAAAATAAGGATAGATATTCATCCAGGAAATATTAGGATATACTTGTGCTGATGGGAATAATCCAATTCACTGATGATGCTAAGGAAAGACAGATTCTCTGTAGGTGTCAAGTCCTCCTCCACGCAAGAGAATGTGGGATCCTATCCAAGAAAAGAGGTGCAGGCCATCAGTATGTGAAGGGACAGCTCACCCCCATAACTGGAGGGACAGAGGAGGGTTTCTGTGTGAGTGCAGCTGGGGAAGTAGGTTTGGTTGTGGGAAGATAAAGTAGCTCTGCTTTATGTTCTCAAGTGAGAATCAAGGTCATCAACTGAGAGTGAGGAGCGGTAATTGGAAATTTGGGTAATGGGGAAGGCAGATAATAAAATAGCTAGCCCTGAATGTGGGAGCGTGAGTTGATTAGGGCAATGTGGGAGAATGGTGAAACACACTTGAGATTTATGGTTACAGATGAAATGATAACTGTATGTCTTTATCCAGATTCATTAAATAGCTTGGGGATAAGAACAGAGAAGACAGAGAGCTAGGTCCAACCAGCTATAAGGAATGACATGTGAGTTTGATGAAAGAGAGCAGCAAAGGGTTGAGTTGTTAAAAAAAAAAAAAAAAAAAAAAAAAAAAGGACTGATAGTGATGATGGGCCATGAACTCTAAGCAGGTAAGGAGGAGAGCCAGAAAATGATAGAAATACCACTTACTAGCATGTGGCACTTCTATGCCTTGTGCCAAGAGGAGAAAAGAAGTGTGCCCAACTTAACCAACAGTCAAGAGCTTACTCTGTGTCATACACTTTTAGATCACTTCTCAACTCATCTTTACAACAGGCCCAGAAGGTCAGGGGTAATTAACTCCACCTGAGACTCAGCGCAAACCATTTACCCAAAGCCTCCTGTCTCCAAGCCTAAGCCCCATTTTCCACCTCAACGGCTGTCTTAGTACCACACGGAAGCGTCAACTGCAATTTATGGAGCACTGATGGATAAACTTTTTGATTTCCAATCTTAGGGCAAATATTCAACCGCTTATTTTGTCATCATGAAGAGAATATAGAGAATTTACTTACATCTTTGATGGTTGAAATTCTTGTATGCCTTACAATTATCTATCATGCTGAACATGAGAGCAAACCAAGCAGCCACCTTAGGAGGTTGGGAACATGTAAATAGTATTTTTTAATGTTTCTAGATCTCTGTGAAAATGTAACAAGTGAACCGAGATTTAGAGGATTAAATAATTCATCTAAGTATACTGAACTAAAAAGTGGCAGAGCAACTGACCTTAAACCAGCTCTGAACAAGCTGGAGAGGTCCAAATTCCATAGGGTTTGTATTATATGCACTGCCTCCGATGGGCATGAGAAGCAGAAGCAGCCTAGGATAGAGGCTCCTTCACCGAGCCTGCAAATAATACAGGTAAAGGGGGCTTAGGGATAGATTAGAGGAAGCATTGGCCCTCTTGGGTATGAACTTAATACATAAGCAAACTGAGCTAGAACTTGCTCCTTGGGCATATAAAATTTCCAAATGCACATTTTTATTGTGAGGTGTTTTTTTTTTGTCCTTTTTATGACTTAAAAGCTTGTCATGTGACTTTTTTTCTGTACTCTGGTGAAAAATGCCTAGAAAATATAAAAGGAGCTCTGGGCCTTCTTCATGGATAAAGGGTGGGTGAAGTTGGGGGACTTTCTCTCGCTGCAGTGGCTAATTGAGTATTCAGCCCCAAAGCTGTGAGCATGGCCATTAAAAGGCAAGGAGCTGGGCCAGAGGAAAAGAAAAATGGTGGGAGAAGGCTAAGGGGTTTGGATGGATGAGCCAGTTTAGAAATTACAAAGATCTCTGATATTCCTATAAGCAGGTAGCCTCATTCCTCCACATTGGTCAAAGGAGCGAACAAAGGCGACAGCACTGTACTGGTCAACATGACCTTGTAAGCATATAAAAAGAGGGTTTTTTTGTTTTGTTTTTAAAGAGCCATATACTATATACATCAAGGGTTATCTCAGATTGTCTGGGACTTTCTCAGTTTTAACACTGAGATTCTTGCATCCCAGAAAGCCCCTCCATCCTAAGCAAACAGGGTCGGTTGGTCGCCCTGTGACGCATACCAGATAAACAGAGACTACTTATTTCAAATATGCTTGCTTCTAGTCCCACACACATACACACCAGACCACACATTTTCCACATACATGTCAGGTCATAGATTTTTCCATTTTTGTATAGAAGATATGGCAACCCTGCTACATCCAGGGAACCCAGAAAATTTTCTCTCATTTCTAATTATCCAAGAAAGAATTAAGACCTTGATAACAGAAAATAGCTTACTACCTTATTCTCTTTCCTTTGTGTTCTAAGAATTCTCTGCCTGCCAGAATATTTTGGAGCTCTCTTCTCTTGTTCTTGAAAGTGTAGTTTTTGACATAATGTAGATGGGGTACAAGTGTTGGCTAATTAAGTTTTGACACATCACCATATTCTGTGAGGTGGCTACAGCATCCTTCATGTAGGAGGGGAAAAAATTAGAAAGAGTATAATCAGGTTTGCATTACTTCTAACATAGGCACCCTGATGCCATCTGTTACCCTCAGCAGAGGATGCTTCAGGTTGGGAGTTAATGCTTTACTATGAACACTGTGGATATGATTGCAGTTTTCTGTCCATTAGTGTGTGCCTGGCTCATTGGGCAAAGAGGAACAGTCCAACATTACACTCCATATATAAACTGAGAACAGGAAGATTAGCATCTACTATATGCAGGGCTGTAAAGGAGGAAAAGGAAGCAGCAGTGTCATAAGAAATAGCCTATCAGATTATTACAATAAAGGATATAAGCAATATTAAGTAAGCCACTTCCAATCAGCACCTGCAAACTCTCCTTTGAATAGCCAAGCCTTGGAGGAAATACAAAACTTCTCATGTTCTAGTAGAGGGCTGCAAAGACTCACCCTTGAATCAAAAGGATAGATCACATGCTTCTTACACCACTAACTATCCTTTGCCATATTTATCACTTCTGATTTAATGTAGGTCTATATAATCATTTGGTCAATCTTAAATTTCCCACTAGATGATAATCCTTGAGGATAAATATGTTGTGTCTATATTAACTGTGCATCCTCAGAATTCAACGCAAAGCATGGCAACAAGAAGGCAGTTTTTATTTGTTGAATAAATGAGTTAATGAATGATGAGCGACGTGTCCCTTTTCTGAGAGCCCACGACACTTCATTATGTCTCCTTCACATTACTGATTCTATTGTGTTGTACTTCTAGATTTAATTAACTGCTTCCCCCACTATAAGCTACCTGAAGACAAGCATCACTGAATGCCCAGCACTTTCATAGTTCTCTGCATGCGATCAATGAGTGTTGCATGAATGGCAGAGTAAAAGGTGGGATACAACTGATATTCCTTTGATTTTGCTGAGAGTTGTAGTAAACTGAATTTACAGCAGACATTACACAGAACCTTCACCCATAAATATCTTAGATAGCTGATATATTGATAGGCTTGTCTTTCCTGCCAAGAGGAATCAGGGCTCACAGATAAGCTGTTGTCATGGAAGAAAGCACTGAGTTAAGAGTTAAGATTGTGTTCTGTGTTCAGGTTTTTACTAGCTCATTGTGTGGCCTTGGCAGGTAACTATGCTCACTGTCCCTCATTTTCTGTAACATGGGCATTGACAATGCCTAGTGTCCTAGTCTCCCAGGGCTCTTGTAAGGCACAAATGGGAAAAAAAAAAGAAGATAAAAATAAATTTACTGAGAAAAGCATACATCATCATGACACCTGAGGTGACATTTCTTTACGTTTCATCAAAGACACCTTTCCCTTTCTGAGCAATCTGTAACCATGTTTCTCTTTTAGTGAATTCTGTAGTGGTGCCTCTAAGAGAGAATGGTAGGAAATACATTTTTACCTGATGAATAGCAAAATCTAACCTAGGTTTCCTCGAGGCCCCAAAAGATCCTTTGAGAAAAAACATTGCCTAGTCATCTCCAGAAAAGAAATTGCACATCGTCTGTTTATTTTAAATACATTTTCTTGTATTTTCCCATTGTAACAAGGGTTTATAAGAGAAAAATAAGGGGGAAAAAAAGAAAGGAAAAACTACACATAGTTTTACCTTTGAGAACCAACAACTATTAATATTATACTGTATTTCTGTCCAGGTTTTTTGGTAAGTTGTTTTTCCCTTATAAAAGATAACATTTTATGTCTTGCTTTTTCCATTTCTCCACTTTATTTTAAACTCTTGGTAACATTATCTTGTACTAACTTTATAACTTAGCTTTGTAAGATTGTTCTGAGGACAAAATGAGAGGGTGAATCTGTTCCTAATGATACCTAATGAGGAATCAATAAATGTTAGCTGCTGCTATCATCAACAACATTGTCATCATTATTAAAATTACCATGGTGTACCTAATGTTTTCTTTTGAGACAGAGTCTCACTCTGTCACCCAGACTAGAGTGCAGTGGCACAATCTCAGCTCACTGCAACCTCCGCCTCCTGGGTTCAAGCAACTCTCATGCCTCAGCCTCCTGAGTAGGTAGGACTACAGACATGCACCACCATGCCCAGCTAACTTTTGTATTTTTAGTAGAAACAGGGTTTCACCATGTTGGCCAGGCTGGTCTCGAACTCCTGATTTCAGATGATCTGTCCACCTCAGCCTCCCAAAGTGCTGGGACCTGATGTTTTCTTGTGTTAGACATGTAGTGTTTCTGAAGTTCAGATATTAGAAATAAAACCCGCTACACTGCTAACTCCTTTTTAAATGAAATGTTTAAGGAATTATTTCACTGTTGCTTTGCCATAATCAAACCCTCTCAAAATGCAAGGAACATAAAAAATTGTAAAATTACATAACATTAATAATGTTTCCGCCTTTAGCCTTCCTACACTGGACTCACAAGTAATGTACATGAGTGATATAGCTAGGATATTAGGAACGCCTGTGAGAACTTATCAAGTTCCTGGCGCTCATATTCATAGCTCTGTTTGCCAGCATGTGTAGCTTAGAGCATTTAACCTTTCAGTAGACTGTTGCCTTCTTGTCATCATCACTAAATAGAAGCAATACTCCATAGAAGCTGACTCTAACCTGTACACTTTTGCACATACAGAACTATATCTAGATGATTTCTGCCTCCTGGGTCCTGTCCTACAGGACTAGAATGGGCCCATAGGAGAGGATTTGAAGGCCTGGACTAAAGAAGAAAGGGTATTTATAGAGGCAGCACACCAGTGATTAAGCACTGGGGCTCTGAGTTCAAATCCCATTCTGTTATTTTTTAGCTGTGTGATCTTGAGTAAGTCACTTACCCTTTCAGAGATTCATTTGTTGACATATGTAATGGGGATAATAATAATAGTACTTCCCTCACTGGGAAGGATTGTGGAGACTTGTAGCTATATGTGAAGTGCTCAGTGCAGTGCCCGCTGAAGAGATGCACCCAAGAAGTGTTAGTGCCTATTGTTGTCATCGTCAGTATCGTTTATTTTCCTCCTCCTTCCCTGTCTCTTCCACATCCTCCTTCTCAAAGTGACCTGAAGTAGAGTTTCTGAGACAGAACATCAATTATAATCAAGAGGAAGAGCTAAAATTATAGCCTGGAAAGTGGTACCAAGTGAAATTTTAAGGGTACAATAAGATGAATAAATAAGAACAGGAGTAAAAAAATATCTGCCATAGAAGATAAAGAGGAGGTTAGATTAGGGAAAGAAGTTTAGACCAAGTTTATGAAAAGTGTGGAAAGTTTACATCAAAGATGGTTTCATCTGGCTCTTCTTTGGCCTCTGCCCAAATGATCCACTATTCACTGGGTACTGTTCATTTTTGACTTAAAAATAGATGAGAGAGAGAGAGCTCAGTCTTAGAATTGGCAAAATGCAAAGTATTACACCTAACATAAGTAGACAGTGATATCATTGCATGATTCATATAAGTGAGGGATAATTTTATCTTAGATTTATATTCTTTTTTACTTTCATGCATGATCCAGCCAGGTGTATCATATGCAGAATATCACAGTATAATATAGAATATATATGAGCTATCAAGTGGAGACATCTGACATGATGGGCTGAGACAGCAATATGAAACGCTAAAGGAAAACTCACCAATAGTGTCTCCTTTTTTTTTTTTTTAATTTTTAGATAAGGAACATAAACTGTAGTTTGGGTTTCTCTCTGTATGTTAGACGCATAAAGCCCATATCTTTTTCAACCATATAGCAAGCCAATTTGATTTTAACTAGAGTTACTTAGAAAAAAAACACATTAAAAAAATCCCTTCATTCCATTAAGTACAGACTTTTAAAATATTTATTAAGGCAGGGCACAATGGCTCACACCTGTAATCCCAGCACTTTGGGAAGGCGAGGTGGGCGGATCACTTGAGGTCAGGGATTCAAGACCAGTCCAGTAAACATGGCGAAACTCTGTCTGTATTAAGCAAACATTAGCTGGGCATGGTGGCCTGCACTTGTGGTCCCAGTTGCTCAGGAGGCTGAGGCAGGAGAATCACTTGAACCTGGGAGACAGAGGTTGCAGTGAGCCAAGATTTCGCACCACTGCACTCCAACTTGAGTGATAGAGTGAGACCTTGTTCAAACAAACAAACAAAGAAGCAGAAGAACCCTTATTAAGCAGGTTCAAAATCAATTAAGATTCAAATAGATGGATAAAGTCCCCATCATAGTGAGAAGAAGGAAATCACGTTTTGCTAAGAACACAGTCTAGGCTTGATTTCATGAGAATGATTTGCCATGTGAGAATGTCAATACTTCCTCCTATATACCTCCAGGAATCCATCCACTTCTCTGTGTACTCCCAACTCCATCCTAATCCAGATCATCCTCCCTTTCCAGGGCAACTTAATAATCTTCTCATTGATATGGTCCCCCTTTATGTTCCAATTCATATTCCATTCTCTTTATCCAGAGGTTTTGAAATTAGAATCTCATCACCTCCTACATTAGCACTGTTTAAAGCCTTTCAGAAGTTTTTCAAGTGTTCATCTGATCTCAGAAGCTAAGCAAGGTCAGCCCTGGTTAGTACTTGGATGGGAGAACTTTTCCAAGTGTTTACGAGAAAGACAAAATTCCTCATCATAACCTCAGAATAAACTCATTGAACCTTTTACTATTCCTTTGTAGTAGTTATGACCATTATAATTTTACTTTCACTTGTGTAATGATTTAAATTCTACCTGCCTTCTCCACTGTACCACAAGCTCCACTGGGGCAGAAACCACATAATTTTACCCAGCACACTACTTAGCAAATAGCAACTGTGAAAATGAAAATGTATTCAATAAATGAATGCTATTTTGCCCTCACTTGCCATTGAATCTGGGCAAGGGACACCAGAAGTAAATGCTTAGGAAGCTGGGTTCCGAATTTTTGAACTCCGAATTTTTCCTCTATTGCCAAACTACATGACCACGCATTTGATGCTTTCTGTGACTTTTTCTGCTAGTGTGGAAGAATGGAGAGGACATGGCCTTGATTTAAATCTCAACTTTGTACTTAATAACTCAGACTTAAAGAAATTTCTGAACCTCTCACTCTTAGTCCATTTGGGGTCCTGGACCCAGGGACTTGGGAACAACAGCCACTGATTTCTCACAGTGCTAAAGGCTGGAAGTCTGAGATGAGGGTACCAGCATGGTCAGGTTCAGGTGAGGTCCCCCTTTTGGGTTGCAGACTCCCAATTCCTTGTATCCTTATGTGGCAGAAAGAGGGCAAGAGAGCTCTCTGGGATCTCTTTTATAGGGGCATTAATCCCATTTATAAAGGGATTTATCCTCATGGCCTAATTGCTCCCAAAGGCTCCACCACCTAATACTGCCACATCGAGGGCTAGAATTTCAACATGTGAATTCCGGGGGAACACAAACATTCGGTCCATTGTACACACTAAGCCACAATTTTGTCACCTGTATGAAGCAAGGAGGCTATGAAGATTAAATAAAATAATGCTAGCGAAGCACTTAACAAAATGCCTAGCAAATAATAAGCACCCACGAAAGGTGAAAGGGTAGCAATTATTTTTGTTATACTATTATAATAATTACTATCACTAATACTTCTGTTATTTTTAATATTACTCTGTCCAGAACTTTGTGATCTGATTACAAAAGGTCTTATGACTACTAAAAGTATAAGCTCTTAGAGGATGACTTAAAGTATTTTTCACCATAATAAAGGTGACAGTGCTATAAATGGTTCCAATCGTTTCAAGGATGTGGTAAATGTCTGGGGGGTGGGGCGCGGGTTGGGATTCCAAATTTGTGAAATGTTTCTACTTACTTAGATTTGGAAATACTCATGACATCAGTTTTATCCCCTCTTATGGTATAAACAAACAAGGCTATTCTTAGTAACTAAAGGTGATGGGGGCAGGGGCAGGGGGTGATTGTATTTCCTTATTAGGGTGATAATTGCTCACAATTTATTCAACATTATTATTAAATTAGTATTGAAAAGCTAATTTCGTGCTTCATGAAGTAGCAAATTCAATTCATATGCTAGGAAGGCAAAAGAACCAATATGACATTGACCTGGATAATTATGTCCCACCCTAAAACAAGGCAAGGTAAACCTTTCACATGACTTTGGAATGAATGACCTTTTCCTTACCATCTTCTTACTAAGTAAGGACAGGACATCATAATGGAAGTCCCTTTGTTAGAATTTATTGGCCTGATCTTTTTCTAAGTAACAAATTGTTGCATTTTGTTTGTCCTGCTCAGGAACAGATTTGTCACTTGCTAACATGAAATGAATGAATTCCCCATATTATGTATGAATGAGGTCGAAACAGTCTCTGCATCCCCAAAGTGTCATCATACTCTTTATCCAGTCTTGGCTTTGGTTTACAAAGAGCTTCAATCTTTGAGGGAGGAGTCTGTGAAAGCAAGCCTTGCTTCATCTCAACCTCCCTCACCAAGCAATCATTTCTTCAATCTTCACTTTGTACAAGTGGGTAGCAATGGTTTTTTTTAATGAGGCTGCTATGTTTCTGTCTGAAGAACTAAACTCAGACTCACTGATGTTTTCTCGAAAAAAGGAGTTTGTCTTCCTTGGGACTAATCTGATAAGGGAGTGGTTAGTTTAAGAAGTAGCCTTACAAATTTATCATGGTGTTTATTGTGGATAGAGTTGTTGAGGTTACTTGCCTCAGTGTTTTATATGAAGCCCAAGGAAAAATTTTGGTTAGACCAGAGTACCTAGAAAAATGGTATCACTGGAGACTATGGCCACTGTTTTGCGAGGTTATTATGGTTTCTGGGATCGTTATACTGGATATGTTTTCTTTCTTGCTTTGAACACTGGAATGCTCAGTACTGGATTTATGACTCAACCCTATTAAATCCCTGAATTTCTGTGAACTCATGTACCCCCAGTGTCCTCTTATTATCCTAACCTTATCTTGCTTTTACCATCATCAATTTGTCTATTTTTGTTAATTGTAAAAGTAATGTTACAAGTTCAAGATGAAATACCATAGTATCAAGTTAAGTCCCAAGGATCGCTATCTAGGGAAGTTCATTGTTGACAATTCAGCATTGTATATCCTTTTAGACATTTCCCTAAACATAATCAAATACCTAACATATGTATATATATACATACCTACATGTGTATGCGTAAACAGGTGCGTGTGTGTGCACATGCTTTTCTTTACTTAGCAATATATGGACATTCTTCCACGGCAGTACATAAAGTTCTACTAAATTTTTTTTTAAATTGCTTAGTATTCCATGGTATGGCAGGTCTTTATTTTGTCTAGCCATTCTGTTGTCAAAATTGAAATCAACTTTTCTCTCTTCAAATAATCATACACTGAGTATCTTGCAGTATACATTCCTAGAAGTAGTCTATATAGAAGCATCTATATTTTAAAATTTCTAAGGGGTACTCCTAAATATCTATATTTTAAATTTTCTAAGGGGTACTCCTAAATTACCTTACATGAGACTGAACCAATGTAAACACTAACCAATAAGCTATAAGAATGCTTGTCACTTGAGGTCAGGAGTTTGAGAACAGCCTGGGCAACATGGCAAAACCCCATCCCCACTAAAAATACAAAAATTTACTAGGTGTGGTGGTACTCACCTGTAATCCCAGCTACTTGGGAGACTGAGGCACAAGAATTGCCTGAACCCAGGAGGCAGAGGTTGCAGTGAGCTGAGATCATGCCACTGCACACCAGCCTGGGCGACAGAGCGAGAATTTGTCTCAAAAAAAAAAAAAAAAAAAAAAAAAAGGAATGTTTCTTTCTATACACTCTACTAAAATTTTAAAAATGTTTTCCAATCTTTTTGACAAAAAATGCATCTTGTTTTAATTTCCATTTCTCTCATCACCAACGTGAACATTTGTTGCTATGTTTGTTAAACATTTCTATTTCTTCCTGGATCAGTTTCTAGTTTACATCATTTACCCATTTCTCTACTGACCTGTTAATTTTTTCTCCTTAATTTGTAGATTCTCTTTGTATGTTATTGGTGCTAAGCATTTATTAAATAGACTGTAACAGTTTTTTCTCTTTCATATTTTATTCAGTTTGTGACTATTGCTACAAAAAATGTTTAATTTTTTGCTTTCCAAACTGCTGTTCTTTATGACATTTATGTCTCAACTTTATATCCTATTCTTAATTCTTCTCATCTCTAAGGAGTCTGGATGGTCACTTTTGACATTCTCTTTACCTAAAATGTTATGTACGTGAGTACTTAAAAATGTCCAAGAATTTTGATTTTCCTATTTTTTTTTTTACTTTTCTATTATAACTTTGCTTTTATATCCAACTTTATTGCAGAGAATGTGACTTGTAGGATATGAATCTTTGCATATTTACTGAAATTATCTTTGTGGTCAACTGTAGGATCAATTTTTGTAAGTATTTTATAGGCATATAAAAGGAATGTACAATCTCAGTATGTCTGGAACAAAATTCAATGTTTCCTATTCCTTAATTCCTTTCTTTCTTCCTTCCTTCTTCCCTCCCTTCGTTTCCCCTTTTTCTCTCTCATTCTTTCTGGATTGTTAATTATGTTATTGAAATTCTCCATATCCTTAATTTGGTATCTACAAAACTTTTCACTCTCCCCATATATATTTTATTAAAATTATTCTTTTATTCTTTTTTCTTTTATGTATTCTCAGTATTATTCATGACTATTATAACATTGTAAGAACATATACTTTTATCAATGTGAATTATGCTCTGTTTTGTGTATAATGTTTTCTGTCTTGAGTTCTACTCTGATTATAACTCTTAGGTCGTTGTTGTACTGTCACTGGCTTAATAAATCTTTGTCCTTTTTTTTTAATTTTCAACTTCCTTGTGTGGTTTTGTCATAGGTATTCCTCCTTAAGCAAATATAGTGGTGGTGTTTTGTGTGTTCATTTGTTTGTTGTTTTTCTCACCCTAGACTGAGAGTTCTTTAAATTAAAAAATTCAGACTAGTGCCCCAGCCCTGCCACACCACTGCCACTGCCAGTGCAAGCACATGCAGGAACACTGACACCCCACTCCCACTGGTACCTCTCTTTAGCCAGCACGTGTGCCCCATGATGCTGCTGTAGTTGCTAGCATGTGTGAGTGAGCACAGGTCCCATGGCCAGTGCCCCAACAAAACACTTTGGCTGGCAACCCCCCGCTCCCTCATTGAGTATTGTGGCTAGGGAACACCTCAACCCCTCTTGTACAGCAGATTTCTAACCTCAAGGGACTAGAGAACAGAGCTGGGGGCTGGGTACCAGGCCCCCAGAGTTAGAGCATACAGCCCAGGAGTACTGAGCTGAGCCTTTGCCCCCTAAATATTCCAGAAATGAAGCCAGTTGACTGAATCCACTTTATACCACAATCAAACACCCACAGGCCTCAAAGGGGGGGAAAAAAGCAATAAAACCCATCCAAAGGGCAGTAACATCAAATATAAAAAGGAACATCATCCCATACACATAAGAAAAAACCAGCATAAGAACTCTGGCAACTCAAAAAGCCAAGATGTCTTCTTATCTCCAAACAACTGCACTGGTTCTCCAGCAACGGTTTTTAACCAGGCTGAAATGGCTGAAATGACAGACATAAAATTCAGAATATGGATAGGAATAAAGATCATTGAGATACAGGAGAAAGTTGAGACCCAATCCAAGGAATCTAAGGAATATAATAAAATGATACAGGAGCTGAAAGACAAAATGAACATTTTAGGAAATAATCAAATTGATCTGATAGAGCTGAAAAACGACTTCAAGAATTTTATAATACAATTGCAAGTATTAACAGCAGAATTGACCAAGCTGAGGAAAGAATTGCAGAGCTTGAACACTGCTTTTCCAGAATAACTTAGACAAAAATAAAGAAAAAAATAAAACCACCAAGAAATATAGGATTATGTAAAGAAATAAAATCTACTACTCACTGGGATCCCTGAAAGAGAGAGAAAGCAAGGAATTTGGAAAATATACTTGAAGATATGGTTCATGAAAATGTCTGCTACCTTGTTAGGCCAACATTCAAATTTGAGAAATACAGAGAACCTCTGTGAGATACTATATAAGATGACCATCCCCCAAGACAAATAGTCATCTGATTCTCCAAGGTTGAAATGAAAGAAACAAATGTTAAAGTCAGCTAGAGAGAAGGGGCAGGTCACCTACAAAGAGAACCCCATCAGGCTAACAGTGGACCTGTCAGCAAAAACCCTAGCCCTGAAGAGATTGGGGGCCTGTATTCAGCATTCTTAAAGATAAGAAATTCTAACCAAGAATTTAATGTCCTGCCAAACTAAGCTTCATAAACAAAGGGAACATTAGAATCTTTTTAGACAAGTAAATGCTAAGGGAATTTATTACTTCCAGACGTGCCTTATAAGAGGTCCTTAAGGGAGTGCTAAATATGGAAAGGAAAGACTATTATGGGCCACCACAGAAACACACAAATGTATAGACCATTGACACTATAAAACAACTATACCGTCAAGTCTGCATAACAACTAGCTGCATAACAACTAGTGACACAAAGCCAGGATCAAATCTACACATATCAAAATTGAATGTAAATAGGCTAAATGTCCCAATTAGCCGAGTGGCAAGTTGGATAAAGAAGTAAAACCCAACTATATACTATCTTCAAGAGACCCATCTCACATGCAGTGACACCCATAGGCTCAAAGTAAAGGGATGTAGAAAAATCTACCAAGTAAATGGAAAACAAAGCAGGAGTTGCTATTAATTTCAGACAAAATAGACATAAACCAACAACAAACAAAAAAAGACAAACAAGGGCATTATATCATGGCTAAGGTTATTCAATTCAACAAGAAGACTTCACCTGAATATATATGCACCCAACACAGAAGCACCCAGATTCGTAAAACAAGTTCTTAGAGAGCCACAAAGAGACTTAGATAACCATACAATAATAGTAGGAGACTTCAACACTCCACTGATAGTATTAGACAGAACACTGAGGCAGAAAACTAACAAATACGTTTGGGAACTGAGCTAGACACTTGACCTAATGGGCATAATAGAGACCTACAGAACACTCCACCCAAACACAACAGCATAGACATTCTTCTTATCTACACATGGCACTCTAAAATCAACCACACAATTGACCGTAAAAATTCTCATCAAATTAAAAAAATATATATTACCAACCACACTCTCATACTCCAGTGCAGTCAAATAAGAATTAATGCTAAGAAGATTACATAAAACCATACAATTTCATGGAAATTAAACAACCTGCCCCTGAATGAATGACTTTTGTTAAACAACAAAATCAAGGTAAAAAAAATTCTTTGAAAATTTTCTTTGAACTAATGAGAGCAAAGATACACCATACCAAAATC
The DNA here is from genome assembly GCF_037993035.2 of Macaca fascicularis. NCBI lineage: Eukaryota > Metazoa > Chordata > Mammalia > Primates > Cercopithecidae > Macaca > Macaca fascicularis. Next base: position 54,814,370 of record NC_088390.1, read on the forward strand.
TCTGGAACACAGCTAAAGCAGTTCCAACTTAAGAAAAAAGTTCATAGTGCTAAATGCCCACATCAAAACATTAGAAAGGTCTCAAATTAACAACCTAACGTCTTAACTAGAGGAAGAAGAAAAATAAGAGCCAGCCAACCCCAAAGCTAAAGATAAGGAATAACCAAAATCAGAGCTAAACTAAATGAAATTAAGATGAGAAAACCATACAAAAGATAAATCCAGGAGGTTTTTTTAAAAGAACAAATAAGATTGACTGCTAGCTAGACTAATAAAGAAAAAAAAAAAGAAAGAAGATCTAAATAAACACAACCAGAAATGGCAAAAGGGATGTTACTACCACTGACCCCACAGAAATATTTAAAAAAAAAAAACCTCAGAGACTGCTATGAATACCTCTATGCACACATACTAGAAAACCTAGAAGAAATTGATATGTTTCTGGAAATGTACAACCTCCTAAGATTGAACCAGAAAGAAACTGAATACCTAAACAGACCAAGAATGACTTCTGAAATTGAATCAATAATAAAAAGCCTACCAACCAGACAAAGCCCAGGACCAGATGAATTCACAGCCAAATTCTACCAGATGTGTTAAAGAGCTGGCACCATTCCTATTGAAACTTTTCCAAAAAGTTAAGGAGAAGGGACTCGTCTCTAACTCATTCTACGAGGCAAGCATCATTCTGACCAAAAAAACAGGCAGAGACACAACAAAAAAGGAAAACCTCAGGTCACTCTCCTTGAAGAAAATAGATGCAAAAATCCTCAACAAAATACTGGCAAACCAAACCCAGCAACACATCAAAAAACTAATTCATCATGATAAAGTAGGATTTATGCCTGGGATGCAAGTTTGGTTCAACATAGGCAAATTAATAAATGTTATTTATCACATAAGCAGAACTAAAAAACTACATGATCATCTCAATAGATTCAGAAAAGGCTTTCAACAAAATTCAACATCATTTAAAAAAAAAAACCAACAAACTAAGCATTGAGAAAACATATCTTTAAACAATAGGAGCCATCTATGACAAACCCACAGCCAACATCATACTGAAAATGCAAAAGCTAGAAGAGTTACCCTTGAGAAGCAGAACAAGACAAGGATGTCCAATCTCACCACTCCTATTCACCATAGTACTGGAAGTCCCAGCTAGAGCAATCAGGCATGAGGAAGAAATAAAAGACACCCAAATAGGAAGAGTGTAAGTCAAACTATCTCTGTTTGCAGACAATATGATTCTATACCTAGAAAACCCCATAGACTTTGCCCAAAAGTTCCTAGGTCTGATAAACAACTTCAGCAAAGTTTCATGATACAAGATCAATGTACAAAAATCAATAGCATTTCTATACATCAAAAACATCCAAGCTGAGAGTCAAATCTAGAACATGATCTTATTCACAATAGCTACAAAAAAGAACAAAATACCTAGGAATACAGCTAACCAGGGAGGTAAAAGATCTATACAATGAGAATTACAAAACACTTCTCAAGGAAATCAGAGATGACAAAAACAAATGGAAACACATTATATGCTCATGTATAGATGAATCTATCTTGTTAAAATGGCCATACTGCCCAGAGCAATTTATAGATTCAATGCTGCTTCTATCAAATTACCAACGACATTCTTCCCAGAATTAGAAAAACTATTTTAAAATTAATATGTAACCAATAAAGAGCCTGAATATCCAAAGAAATCATAACCAAAAAGAACAAAGCTGGAGGCATTGCATTACCTGACTTCAAATTATACTACAAGGCTACAGTAACCAAAACAGCCTGGTGCTAGTTCAAAAACAGGCACACAGAACAATGGAACAGAATAGACAGCTCAAAATAAAGCTGCATACCTACAACCATCTGATCTCCTACAAAGTTGAGAAAAACAATGAAGAAAAGGACTCCCTATTCAATGAATGGTATTGGAATAACTGGCTAGCCATATGCAGAAGATTGAAACTGGGCCCCTCGCTTATACCATATACAAAAATCAAATCAACTCAAGATGGATTAAAGTATTAAATGTAAAACCTAAAACCACAAAATTCCTAGAAGATAACCTAGGAAATACGATTCTGACATAGGCTCTGGCAAAGATTTCATGATGAAAACACTAAAAGTAATGGCAACAGCAACAAAATTGACAAGTCAGACATAATTAAACTAAAGGGCTTCTAAAGAGCGAAAGAAACTATCAACAGGGTAAACAGAGAACCTACAGAATAGGAGAAAATATTTGCAAACTATGCGTCTGACAAAGGTCTAATTCCCAGCATCTACAAGCACCTTAAACAAATTTACAAAAAAAAATATTAAAAACTGGGCAAAGGACATGGACAGACACTTTTCAAATGAAGACATACACATGGCCAACAAGCATATGAAAAAATGCTCAACATCACTAATCATTAGAGAAATGCAAATCAAAACGAGATACCATATCATATCAGTCAGAATGGCTATTATTAAAAAGTCAAAAAGTAACATGCTGGGGAGGTTACAGAGAAAAGGGAATGCTTATACATTGCTGGTGGGAGTGTAAATTAGTTTAGCCACTGTGGAAACAGTTTGACAGTTTCTCAAAGAACTTAAAACGGAACTACCATTTGACCCAGCAATCCCATTATTGGGTATATACTCAAAGATATATAAACCGTGCTACCATAAAGACACATGCATGCATATTTTCATTACAGCACTGTTCACAATAGCAAAGACATGGAATCAACCTAAATGTCCATCAACATTAGACTGGAGAAAGAAAATGTGGTACTTATACACCTTAGTTCGCAGCCATAAAAGGAATGAGATCGTGTCCTTTGCGGTAACATGGATAGAGCTGGAACTCATTATCCTCAGTAAACTAATGCAGGCATAGAAAACGAAATACCACATGTTTTCACTGATGAGTGACAGCTAAACATTGAGTACATGTGAACACAAAGAAGGGAACAACAGACACTGGGGCCTCCTTGAGGGTAGAGGTTAGAGGGAGGCAGGAAGGTGAGGACTGGAAAACTACCTACCAGGTACTGTGTTTATTACCTAGGTGATTACACAATTTGTACAGCAAACCCCCATGACATTTACCTATATACCAAACCTGCACATGTACCCCTGAACCCAATATAAAAGTTTAGAATAAGTTAATAAAAATATGTGCATATTATTGTATGCAAATAATACCTTGATGAAGCTGATTTAAAAAAAAAAAAGAGCATGGAACATTGCATATTTCTAGAATAGTTTAGAAAAATTCAACTGATAGTCATTCACTATATTGTCTCATATATTCTTATTTTATGTTTTTTATTCTTTATTTTCTTGTTTTTTATTTACAGTTTACCTCATAGTAGCTTAAAATTTTCACCTTACATTTTTGTTCTGCTGGTGAACATCCTTAAACTTGTCACAATGAGAAATTGTTTTCATGTCCAAATAAAAATACAGCAGTGTCTACAACAACTTCACTTAAATGAAATACAGGTTGTATCATTGATATTTTAGAACTTCCCTTTATTTCTTCCTTACTACCTCTTTGATATTATTAAAAATTATCTTGAATTTTGGTTCCAGATTGTTAATTTTTTACTTTGTGCCTCTTCTGTTTTATGACTAACTACTTAACAATTCCATTAAATTTCACTGCCATATTTTCAACCATTACTTAGTATTAGCTATAAGTTTTACTGATATCCTTGCACATTTTATTGGTATGTTATGTATTTCTGTTTTTCAACTTTATCTTGCTGAAGTACAACCTGAAGTTTTTTGTTGTTGCTTTGTTTTCAGAAAAGGTTATGTGGGTGGTAAGCTTTCTATGTTCTTAAATGTCTAAAAATGCCATTCCTCTCTACCCCATACTTTAATGATAGGACTTGAGCTTGAAAACGTACTTCTTTAGCTTTTTACAGGCACTGGTCCATTGTTTTCCTGTTTTCTGTATTGTAAATGAGAAGTTTGATGCTAGCAATTAATGTAGTGGTCTTCAGAAACCCATGTTTCTGAACTTGACTTTTAATTCCATTTCTACCACTTACTAACTGTAGAACTGCATAACCTCAGGGATCCTCTTTCTCCATATCCACATACAAATAGATAAGAGTGTGGTATAGGGTGCTAGTGTGGTGAAGATTAAAGTAAAATACTTAGCTCAAATAAATAATGGGCTCAGTGATGAGAATAATAATTCATTTATACCAACCTTACATTTTTTTATGGGAGCTTGTAAGATTTTTCTTTATCCTTAGGGATTCCAATTTTTTACAGTTTTGCCATAAGGGACTCAGTTGGCCTTTCCTTCTCTGAAAACTCAAGTCCCTTTCCAGCTTCGAGTCAGTCTTTCTATTATTTATTTGATTGCATCATACCCTCCATCTATATCTCTTTCTTTCCTTGTGATTTCTCACTACAGAGTTATTGGGTCTATTGAGTCTGTTCTCCATGTGTATTAGTTTCCTATTGCTGCTGTAACAAAGTACCACAAACCTGGTGACTAAAAACAACACAAATTCATTATTTTAATTTTTTAAAGGTCAGAATCTGAAATGGATTTCATTGGGCTAAAATCAAGATATCAACAGGGTGGCATTCCTTTGGAGGAATAAAATTTCTTATTTGCATTTATGAATCAGGATCTAAGAAAATAGAATTGGTTCCTGAAACATAATCCTCCTTATATGAAAAAATTATTGTGTCTCCAACAATGGGTGTAAATTCTTAAGACAGAAGCCCTGGCTCCTCTCAGGGGTGGGGGAATTGGGAAGTCTTTTCTTTAGTAGGTATGAGAATTTATCCTTTAGTAGCCCATTATGGTAATCAAAGTTCCTTGGAAGTTCAGTGCTCAATTTTTTTCGATGCTAGTGCCCACGCTGGGACCCTCTCACAGATGATTCACCAGTTTATTCAGGGAGCTATTCTTTCAGCTTTGCTTGGGGGACAAATGCGGTGTCAGCCTTTTGAATGGGCCAGCTCTTTCAGGTCTCTTTATTCAGTCACCCCTCAGCTTTCTCTGCCTCCTGATCTTGGAATCCCCCAGAATTTTGCTGGGAAAATCCCTTCTTTCTTCCATTTTGTGTTATGAAGTATTTAGCTTTTTGATATTCTCAGACAATATGTTACTATCTGCCTTACACCTTTCAGAAATTCCTCAATATTCTCATCTGCCAAATGCAACCTCCCTATACTTTTCTAATGATGTTAAAATTTTGTCCTCTTTGTGAATATCTTGTGTCATCTAATGGAACATGAGGTTGGAAACATGCATAGTCAAATATCTTGAATTCTAAATTCTTTTTTCTATTGCTTATTCTATTGCCATATATGTGTTTCTGTACATTATAACAAATATTTCTCAAAAATGTATACTTGAATATAAATTATATAGACAATAGATAAGTAGATAAAAAATTTTGATCTATTGACCTCACAAACACAGGATCTCTGATTTTGTCTGAATAACCGTGTTATTTACTGGGTCGATTGCTTGTTTGGCAAGCATATCTATGCCTGGGCTATGTTACTCACTGGAGTTACTTTTTTAAAATAAGCCTTTTAATTCTTCATGGTGTCCATTGTTTGTATGATTCAATTTTGTACTTTAGTTTCATTCTGAACATTTAGCATACATTATAGATTATCAATTTATCTCATTCAGTAGTTGGTTAGAGAAGTCTGAAGATCAGAGAATTCATTTCCATGGACCTTAGCTTTTCCTATTTCTAAATTCTTTACCAGAAACCGACTCTCTTTGGTAGTCTGACTACTTTCTATCCCTACAAACACTGAACACTGTATTTAAGTCAAAGACACAAAATCCCTTTTCTATAGTCCAAATGCTGATTTTACAGTCATCACTCAAAATACCCCAGTAGAAATGCTTCCCTCCCCACATCCCCTGCCATGGTTGCTGTGTTTCTGCATCTGGACAGAGAGCCCTTTACTATAACCCTAGCTTCGGGCTTAGAGCGTGGATTTTCCCAACATCTGTACAGACAATTTCCACCCATGTAGAACCAACGTGGTTTTATGTTACTCTCAATCATTCGTGGTGACTTTATTTTCATTTTTTCATGAGGATATCACATATTTGTTTATGTATTTTGATTATAGTCTTTTTATCTGTAAGTTAGTCTATAACTTGATGTTATGCAACTTACAAAAACAATAACAATAGTGATGATGACAAGAATAATAATAAACATCATTTACTGAGTATGAAGTAGGTACCAAGTGCTTTTATAAACTATCAATTTTAAGTGTTTTTAACTGGAAGTAATGAAAAATAAAGCCATAGTGTCTAATACAAGTAGTTTATTTTTGTCACATAATGAGAAGTTTGAGGATTTGCAGCTGCTAGTGTTGGTCCAGTTGTTCAATGTTATTCATAATGAAGCCTCTAGTACTCACATGGTCTTTTCCCCATTGTGCTAAAATGACTGCATCAACTCCAGCCATCATGCCCACAAGCAGGAAGAAAGGAGTATAAAAGGGAGGAACCTGTATCAGAAAAGTAAAAGTATCATTGAGACTGTAGCTGATCCCATCTATGTCTGATTGGCCAGAATAGTAACGCACCAACTGCCTTAGCTGGAACTGGCTAGGGAAAATAAATGTGGAATGGAGGTTGGGCCAACTATCCCATATTGGCAATATATTTGCCATAACAAGATTATCTCATTTTATATATTTCTGCCATTGTTATTCCTCTAAGGATATCGAAAGCCAGAGAATTTCTGTGATTCATGCAAAATCACACCATTGGCAAGAGAAATGGCTGGATTTGAACCTATCTCTACCTTTCTCTGAATTCTCTTTATTTCCTTTTATTACACTGTCTCCCAGGATTGTTTACAACACAACAGTATATATAATTAAAGCAGAATTGAAGGAATAAATGAATTAATGGCTTCCTAGCATTGTTGTTTATGCAGATGGCTCTATATAAGAGATCATTGTGTTAAAGGCCTTACTGAGTCAGCTTTGAGAGACAGGTGGAAAAAGGCCGGGAACAACTAGCCTGGATTCAAATCCCAGTTCCACCACTGACTCATATAGGACCATGAATCCAGCACTCATGTCTCTGCATCTTGAGTTCTCATCTTTCTCTTTGTAACTGTTCTCTTCAAGTCCAGTTATGTATTACAATCAAATTAATCATCAAGCAGTGTTTTATTCCCCTGCTCAAAAACCATAGTAGTTCTATGGTGAATGCCATGAACTAGCTACTCAAAAGGGACTCATAGTTACCTTTTCCCTGAGCTTTCTTTGCCAAAGACTTGGAAAATAGAAAATACTCAATTTATCAGCCTCCCATATGGGTCTGGATGGCATGATACATTCCTAGCCAGTGAGATGTAGGTGACAGTCTTGGGAGGGGATTGGCCAGTATGTCCCTTGACTCTTAAACCGTCTTCCTGCTTATAGTGCAGACATGGGGCTGGAAGGGGAGCAGTCATATTCCCATCATGAGAGTGAAAGCCACCTGTGCAGAATGACAGGGCAGGGCAAAAGGAAAGAGCCTGAGTCTTCCATGGCCTCCTGAGCCACCATACCAACCCTCACCTGCTTGCCTCCTAACTTCTTGTTCCATGGAATAAACCAACTGCTTTTCATGTAAACCACTGTCTGTTATATTTTTCCATCAATTGCAACTGACTGCATTCTTACCTGACAACACTTTCCAAGTAAAATGAAGCCCTTTACACCAATCTTGAAGATGCTCTAGAGTCTGGCCTCAACCTTCTTCCCAGACTTTTCTTCCACTTCTTCCATTCACAAACTCTATTACTCATCCAAACCAAATCGCTAACTGTTACCACCTCTGTTTCAAGGCCAGGCTGAAGTCTGACCTCCGCATTCAACAGGTCTTCCTCATGTTGCCTGACTGGTGCTATTTCTCATTCCTTAGAACTTTAGTCTTCTTTAATACTTAGTACTTTCTCTCTTGAATTACATTTATTTGGCTATCTATCTCATCTCTGCCTTTGTGCATTACTAAAAGTCTTATTTTCACTACCAACAACCCCTCCCCAATCACACACACCACTTCCATCCCCACATGGCACCTTGCCCCGGTGAATCCATAGTGTCTCCATGGTAATAAATGGGTAGTAGTAGATGTGATTGTTTTGGGCTATTTCCTCTTGTTTTAAATACCACTGATAATCATTGGAACCTCTTATTTGTCTCTACTGCCTTTTGCATCTTTTTCAATCAAAATTATTTTCTTAGATCTGGAATTCCATCTTTCCTGAGCTATTGTTGACCTACTTATAAAAACCTGTAGAGGAGGAGAAATGGCCTTGTTTGCAGTGTTTGGTTCATAAGACTCTTTCCGGGCTGTCTGCTGTGCACTGAGCAGAAACAAGTTTTTAATTCTCTCCTTGACAGGCAGGCAGACTGGTCTGTCCTCCTGGCATAACTGTCAACTAGCTCCAAATTCAGTAACCTCTGGATAAGTAGAATAAAAGCAGCTTTGCATACAGGGACCAAATTTGAATTCAGTCCTCTACAGAGCCTAGCACAGTACATTATATGTACTAGTGACCCAATAAATGTTTTTATGGGTTTGAAACTATGGTTTGAGTCCAAATTTTCAAACAGGCTTACTTTGCTTTAATATTCTGTTCACTCATTTTTTATTTATGAGTATTATTCATACCCTGACTACTTCTCAAAGAGATGTGTGGTAACTAAAAGCTACAGGTACACCATAACTATTAAATCATTCAAGCGAGGTTAAAAAGGCCAAAAGCAAACAACAAAATAGCCTAGTAGTAGGGAGACCTAGGGTAGGGTCTTAAAGTTCAGCTCCTTTGTTCCTTCCAACAAAATTATGGATTTGGTATTTTTTTACAAATGAGGAAGCCAAGGATCAGAAATACTGAGCAATGGCAACAGGTCTTATACTCGTGAATTTAAGAACCTACAACTCAAATCCAATATCTGCAGATGCTATGGTCTGAAGTCTTCACTCAGTTTCATGTTGTGATTGAATAAGATTCTAAATACCCAACCTACTCTATCCCCATGAATGAACCAAAACACAGACAAGAGAGAGATTATTAAGTAAAAATGCATTACAACAACCAGAAGTTAACTGGAGTGTTCTATTCTGTGAAGTTCCCTGCAAAACACTAAGCCACTGGCGCATTAGTGGAATATCAGGAGAGAAGTGCCCCTAAAATTCATCCAGTGTTGCTACCCCCTTTTCTTCAAATGAAGAAAACTAAGTGAATTGAGCTGCCTAAGATAATCAATGTAAAGGGTTCATAGGTGCCAACCTACTTCCCCGGGACCGCTTGGAAACTGGGAGATACCAACTCTCTTTCTGTCTAGAGATTGAGGTCAGAAAGTCTCAAAGCATGATGTCTCCAGTGGGTGTTCAGCTAATGAAAAAGTTTTCACAAAGCTTTCTTTGGCAAAATCATATTTGGTCATATGTTTTGTTACCTTTGATAGAAACCTTCTTTTCATACAAGCAGGTGAAACTTCCATTTGAAATTTGTAGTTAAATGGTAAGTGATCCCACTATTGATCTGGCAAAGATAGAAATGCTCCTATGGGTGGGGAAGTTCAATTATAATGTAGGCAAGCCCAGCAGCTAGTGTCTAAAGATGGCTCCCAATTACCCACACTTCCCAGTAGTCATGTCCTCGTGTACTCAAGTATTTGTGCACTGGATTCTTTTTTATTTTATTTTATTTTATTTTATTTTATTTTATTTTGAGACAGGGCCTCACTGTCATCTAGGCTGGAGCACAGTGGCGAATCATGGTTCACTTCAGCTTCAACCTCCCAGGTTTAGGTGATCCTCCCACCTCAGCCTCCTGGGTAGCTGGGACTACGGGTGTGCACCACAACACCTAGCTAATTTTTTTGTATTTTTTGTAGAGACAGGATTTCACCACATTGCCCAGGCTAGTGTTGGGCTCCTAGCCTCAAGCAATCTGCCTTCTCCAGCCACCATACCTGCCCACTTGCTTGATTCTTGACTACCCCTGTATAATCAATAGAATGTGGTAGAGGTGACACTGCATGACTTCCACATCCAGGTCATAAAAAGCCTTGCAATCTCCTCCTGGGTCTCTTGAAATGCCCACTTGTGGGACTCTACCTCACAGAATTCAGCCACCATGCCCAAGAAGCCAAAGTCTAGGGAGGCCATGTGTTGTTATTCTGATTGGCACTCCCAGCTGAGCTCCTGGCCAACTTCTAAGAGCAACTGTCAGCCTTCCAAGTGAGCCATCTTAGACAGCCATGCCAGAGAACCTTCAAATAATGTATCTCCAGACTACAATCATATTAAAGACCCCCAAGTGAGAGTCACCCAGCTGATCCCAGTCAATCCATGGAACCATGAGTTATAATAATAAATAACTATTTTAAGGCACTGAATTTTGAAGATGATTTGTTATGTAGCAATAGGTAATGGGAACAGAAGAACACACTAAAAAGGTTATTTTTCTCTCCAGTTTCCACAAAACTCAGTGGCAAAACATTATCAATATCTACCAAGATCTAGAAGATGGTCAGCCTGGAATTTATTTAAACTCCTCTCCCATCCTACCAGAGATTATGTCATTTCCAACTAAGTTATTTGTTTCATTCCTAAGCAAGAGACACAAGGGATAGAAGGATCTTGAAAGAGGAATGCAATTTAAAAATATCTATTGAGATAGGTATTATGACATTTGAAGGAAGAAAAGACAATTTAGGATGCTTTAAGAGCTTTCCAATGTTTACCTTCAAATTATTTCATGCCCAGCTATAGAAAGTAATCCTTATTCTACTATTTAGTTACGATTTAGTTTGGAGCAGTCTACAATGGCATGGTGTACCGTTTAAAGATTTTAATGTAAATGTTCAGTAAAAGATGGTATTTGCAGGTAGCTTATTTTATCTGCCAAACTCTGAACCAAGCTAATTTTCTTCTATTTATGTATCTTTTCTTTTTTCTATGTCCTTTTCCTTCCTTCGTTACTTCCTCTCTCCTTTCCTTTCCTTTCTTCTCCCTTTTTTTTTTTTTTTTTTTCAAATCAATACCACCTTCTGATTATCTCTTACTGGAGACAAAGAAATCTAGAAGATGTCATATTTCAGGGACTTCCCAAGTTTCAACTATCATGTGAAGTGATCACACACAGTTTTGTTTCTGTTTTTGTTTTTTCTTGAGACGGAGTCTCGCTCTGTCTCCAAGACTGGAGTGCAGTGGCGCGATCTCGGCTCACTGCAGCCTCTGCCTCCTGGGTTCAAGCAATTCTTTGCCTCAGCCTTCTGAGTAGCTGGGATTACAGGTGCCTGCCACCATGCCCAGCTAATTTTTTTTCTTTTCTTTTCTCTTTTTTTTTTTTTTTTTTTTTTTTGCATTTTTAGTAGAGAAGGGGTTTCACCATCTCGGTCAGGCTGGTCTTGAACTGCTGACCTCGTGATCCACCTGCCTTAGCCTCCCAAAGTGCTGGGATTACAAGCATGAGCCACCACGCCCAGCCAACACACACTTTTATTTTATTTAATCTTCACAATAGGCCAGCCAACGGGTGATGTTGTTCCCATTGTGCAGATGCGGAAACTGAGGCTGAGATGAATAACTTACCAAGATTCACTGAACCAAAAGTAATTGACAGAGCAAGGATCCCAAATATGTTATTTGTTAGTCCAAAGACTTTGCTGTTCCCATCATATAACTCTGTACCTGAAGTCTACATTTAGTTCTGGGTTGCTGAAAAGTATACAGAATGGCTGCCCAGAGTTTCTAGTCATCGCAGAGTCCCCACCTGCCTTCAGGTTTGATTGCTAACAAGCTCTCAAGAACTGCTGCTCTCCTCCATTCTGTGTTTCTGCCTTGTAGGCCTGCCTGCCTCAGCCTACAGGCTGCTTTCTGGGTGTCTATTCTCTAAGGGCAGTTCTATTGGAGGAGGTGAGTATTTAAGAAGACCCTAACTTGAAGACAAATAAACCTATACAAAGACTTGTGTGTGGTTTTTTTTCATGTTTTTTTCTTTCCAGCTTTTCAAGAATAGGATTGTATTAGTCAGAGTTCTCTACTGAAACAGACTTATGGGATATACATATGAGGAGGTTTATTATAGGAATTGGTTTACATGATTAGGGATGCCAGGAATTTTCATGATCTGCTATCTACAAGCTGGAGAACCTGGAAAGCCAGTGGTGTGATTTGATCCCAAGTCCAAAGGCATGAGAATGGAGCAGGGTGCACACAGGGAGCTAATGGCATAAGTCCAGGTTCTAGTTTGAAGGCCCAAGAACAAAAAGTCCCAGGGCAGGAAAAGATGAATATCCAAGCTCGAACAGACAGCAAATTCATTCTTCCTTTGCCTTTTTGTTCTATTTGAGCTTTCAACAGATTGGATAATTCTGGCCCATTCCGTGAGGACTATTTTCTTTATAGTTCTACTGATTCAAATGCTAATCTCTTCCAGAAACACCTACACAGACACACCCAAAAATAATGTTTTACCCGTTATCTGGGCATCTGTTAGTGCAATCATGTTGACACATAAAATTAACCATCACAATGGTGACCACAATAAACCATATACATGGATTTAGGGATGGGTTTCCTTAATGTAGGTATTCTCATTTAGTATTCTCATATTCTCCTGGGAGCTTATTGCCAGTGCACATTCTAGTACCACTACTGCAAAGATCTGATTCCAGGGCATCTTAGATGAAACCCAGGAATTAGGTTTTTTAAAAGCAGTCAAGTTATTCTAACAGAATGACTCTAAGATTTTGTAGAACACTGTTTAAAGATAAGATCAATTGCACTTTTCAGTTACATTGTGAGAGGGAATTGTTACTCCAGGAAGTTTTTATAGTTGGAAGGTACAGTTTTTATAGCCACTCTGTCTCATCTATATCTAAGACCACACTGCCACATTCACCCACAATGCTCAAAATACCTCTAAAAACAGCTCTAAGGGATGGTCTTTAGAAAACAATGCAAGTGGCTATGGGCGGATTCTCCCCTTCACTTACTGGATGGGCATTAGCTGTTAGACAGCTTAAGTCCATTTTTTGTCCTCCTGAATAGTCTGTTTTGTGTGTTCCTGTGCTAATCTCTCTGTACTCTCTGACCATGACTAAGGCCTTTCCTCTAAGGCACTTGTTTATAGTAACTTCCAAATGCCTTAGTTAGAAACCTCATCTTTCCCACCTACTTATTGGCTAACTCTGTAGTACATACATCCTGGGGCCCAGTGGCCTAAATTATATTTGCTGTTACTTCAAATCTTAAGAAGGCAAATCTACCCTAATTCTTTCATTTGGTCAAAGGTGTTTAGCATGCAACTGTTACAGTGCAAGCACTGGATAGATGCTGGGGGTTGGACTAAAGGAAAAATGAAGAGATAAGGAAGGCATTGGCCCCTCTCTGAAAGATCTCCCAGTTGAATGGAGAAGATCTGGGTTGTCATGATTCTCCACCAATACATTCATGTGCTAAGATGATAAAATTTCTAATGAGAAAAGGGATAACTGAAAGGGACCCAGAAAAAAAGGTTGTTAACTGTTCATATGGAAGGTTTCAGAGTGAGAACTGAGCTGGTCTTAGGAGAATGGGTAAGATTTTCACAGAGAAATATGTGTCATAAAGGAAAAGAGGAGTAGATGGGGCTGAAGGGGAGAGAAAGAGCAAATAATGGGAGTTGTGAACATGTTTGTTTGAGGAAGATCCAGGAGTTCCTCTTAGTAGAAAGGGGAGATACTGAGGGAAGTGATGAAAGCTAAGAGTGAAAACTTCAGTGAGGACCAGTTTGTCTAAGAACATGAATGCTGTATCCAGTGTTTGAACCTTTGTCCTCTTAGTCATGAGGAGCTAGCAGGGGGATTTAGTCATTCAACAAGTCTTTATGGGTTGCATCCCACCCAGGTATAGCAGTGAAAAAAAATCGACAAAACTCTGTGCTTTCTTAGAGCTTGCATTCTTGTATAAAGGGAAAGACAAAAAACTTAAGTAAAAATATTTGTATGTCCTATGGTGCTAGGGGTTGAATGGTCTCCCCCAATAATATATGTTGAACCCCTAATCCCTGATACTTGTGAATGTGATTTCATTTGGAAATAGTCTGCAGATGTAGTGAAACTAAGATGAGATCATACTGGATTAGGGTGGGCATTAAATTCGGTGATTGGTATCCTCATAGAGAAAGGTCATGTGAAGATACAGGAACACAGACAAATAAGGAAGAAAGCCGTGTGATAATGGAGAAAGTGATTGAAATGATGTGTCTACAAACAAAGGAACTCCTAGGATTGCTGGTGACTACCATCAGGTAGGACAGAGGCACGGCACAGATTCTCCCTCAGAACCTCCAGAAAGAAACAGCTGTGCCAGCACCTTCATTTCAGAGTTTGTGGAGCAATACTTTTCTGTTGTGCTAAGCCTCCCGGTTTGTGCTAATTTGTTACAGCAACACTAGGGCACTAATCATTTTGTACTAAGTGCTATGAAGAAGAAAATGCTGAAAAGGTTAGGAAATACAGAGAAGGTAGGAGAAGCTGTGTGCTATTTTAAATACCATAGTCATTGGAAAGCCTCAATGAGAATAGAACATAGAGACCTGGACGAGTTAAATTTGCAAGCCATTGGATGTTTGCAGGGGAGAGTGGCCCAAGAAGGGAGAACGGCAGATGCAAAGATCCCAAGACACCTGTTCTAGAGAAAGCTTGGAGGCTGGAGAGGGAGAGTGGAGGAGTAGAGGGCAATGAGGTGAGAGGGAGCGCAAGGATTTTGCTTTCAATTTGAGCACACAGAGGAACTTACGTAGGGCTGCGAGCAAAGTGGCCATATGTTTTAGAGTTTTACAGCATCACTCTGTGTTGAAAATTACTGAAGTTTCTCAAAGACTGAGTCCAGGTGTCCAGTGAAAAGACCATTGTAACAATCCAGGGAAAGGGTGGCTGTGTCTTGACCCAAAGAGGCAACAGAAGAGCTAGTGAGAAGTATTCGGAATCCAAATATAATTTGAAGGTAGAGTCAACAAATTTTGCTGATAGGTTAAATGTAGAATGCGAAGAAAAAAGAAGGATCAAGGATGACTACAAGGTTTTCTCTTGAGCAATTGAAGGGATTGAAGTTATCCTTTATCATTTTGTAGAAGAATATAAGAAAAGCAGATTTGGGAGAGAATATCATGAGATGAGCCAGTTTTGAGTATGCCTAGTTTGACATATTTGTCAAACATCCAAGTGGAGACCTTAAATAGGAGGTAGAGTGTGTAAACCTAGATTCCTGGACAGGGTTAGGCTAAAAGAAAAATTTTGAGGTGTATTTGACATAGACGATATTTAAAGCCATGGCTAATGAAATCATGCTAGACAAAAGGCTTAAGGACTGAGCCCTGGAGCACCTAACATTAAGATGGGGAGGAGTTGAGGTGGAATCAGAAAGGGAAACGAAGATGGAGCTGCCAGGGAGGGAGCCAGAAAACTAGAAGAGTGTAGTATCCTGGAAGACAAAAGAAGAAAGGGTTCTAAGGCAGAAGGAGCTGTTCATGGGTCAAGTATGGTAAAGACTGAAAATGACCACGGAGTCAACAATATGGAGGCCATTCATGAGTGGCCTTAAAGAGCAGTAGAAGTGAGTGGGAAGGGGGATCATTAGCATATATTCATGAGAAAATGGGAGGAAAGGATTTACAAATGAATATGGATAACTCTTGAGGACTTTTAATGTAAAAAGCTCAGAGAAATGGAGTAATAATAGCACAAGTGGGAAGAGTGATCAGGAGGGGATGTTTTTTTAAGTTGGGAAGAATAGCAGAGCATTGAGTATACACTGAGAAGAATGATCCAACAGAAAAGGAAAAATTAGAGGAGAGAAAGAATTATTATTGTATTATTTTTAAGTTGATGTGCATGTGTTTGTGTATGTGTGTGTATGTCCAAGTTTGTTAACCCTCTCAAAATGAAATCAAACCAAAGTTTACTCCAAAGTGCTAAGGAGTAAATGTGACTGACAGTAGTTGTTTAGTTTCACTCCCATTACTGCCCCCCTTCCCAAAAGGAGATGACTCACCACTAATAGTTTAGTGTGAATTCTTCTAGACCTGCACTGTGCACATAAAATCGATCCTACGAACAAAATTTTCCACCAGTACCTTACCCAAGATGTACCCAGCCAGGATTATATCTGTTGGGAGCACAACTTTTTTCAAGAGAGAAGTGTCAAACTATTACTCTATTCTGAGAAAGGAGAACAAACAGCAACTTCTGAGATTTTAAAAAGAAAACCTTCCTTGACCTCTTTGTAGGCTCCCTAGAGAGGGAAGGAGGATGGCAAGGTTAGGTCTCTAAGCTGACAAATTCCAGTCTTGACTCAGGCTCTGGCTGGCAGGGACCATTGAAATTGTTTGTGTAGGAACAAGAGAGCTGACCACAGAGAGCCACACTCGCAGCTGAACTCAGCCCAAAAACCATAGGGAGCATCACTGTACGAGTACCAAGTACTTGACATCCCAAATCAGGAGGCATCATCACAGTCAAGTGTTACCATCATAGACTTGACTATGCCAAGTCGATGTAGTCAGGTGACACCTGGAGAAAGCCAGCCCCATTTAGTTCCATCTTTTGAGTCTGGAAGATGGATTGCCATCCTCCCCCAACACCCATACACACACACACAATTTACAATTGGCATTCATGAGGTGCTGAGGTTTTGGGGCAATTCTGGGGATAGGCAATCTCAAGTGGGAGATCCTGGATTTTCTTGTACTAAGGCTTATGGGAATTCAAATGATCAGCTGGGAAAAATGAAAAAGAATATGATGATATAGCATGATAATATGAAACAGTTTTTCATCAGTTACTTATATTTTGTATATATAAATAGATAGCTATCATATAAAATATTTTTATAAACACATATATACGTAGTGAATACTGTACATGTTATATCATTTTGCAAGTTTTCTTTCTTTTTAGCCAACAATGTAACATATGCATCTATTTTAAAGTCAGACTGTGTAACTCTGTTCTTTTTTTTTTTCTTGGTTTTTTTTTTTTTTTTTTTTTTTTGCCACTGCAAAGTTTTCCACAGTATTCAATCATGTCTATTGATGAACCATTAGCATTCTTTCACTTTTTTACTATTACAAATAGTATTGCATCTAACATTTTGCACATGTGTCTTTATGCATGTGAGCCAGCATGCCAATAGGATATGTATCTAGAAGTGAAATTGCCAAACCAAAAACTCACAAACTTGTAGTTTGGATGAGTTCTGCCCACTTGTCTTCTCCAAAGCTGTCTTCCTCACATTAACAGTGAAAGATGCTCCGTTCCTACCCACCTCCCACACAGCTTTGCCAAACCTGGATATTACCAGTCTTTGTAATTTTTGACAATTTAATATGGAAAAATGCCATCTCATTATTGATTGAATTTGCATCTCTTTGTTAGTGAGGTTCATCACCTTTTCATATGTTTGCCCTTTGTATGTAAATTGCCTATTCATATCCCTGTTCTTTTTTTCTATCAGATAGGCTGTGTTTTTCATATTGATCTTTGGTTTTTATACATTATGAATATTAACCATTCTTATGTTTTAGGTGTTGCAAATTTTTTTCTTTTTTATCATTTGTCTTTTTGAATGTGTTTATAGTGACTTTTGCTGGTGTACAAAAGCTTCCATTTTTAAAATATACACCAATCCTTGTGAATTCTGGGTTTCATCCTTTTCTTGGTAAAGCCTCCTTTAGTGTAAGATTATAAAAATATTATGCTATTAATAATTATGGTTTTTTATATTTGTGTCTATAATCCATCTCAAAATTTTTAGTTCATTGTATGATAAAAAGATAAAGCTTTTTCTAATTACCCAACATATTAAATAGTCTAATCACCACTAATTTGAAATACAACTAAATTTCTACATGTATATATAGAAATATGTTCTCTGCTCCCTCTTTCAGTTTCTTTCTTCATCTATCCATGCACTATGAACATTATCTGTTTTTCATGCTTCCACATAGGTCTTTCATTACTTATTTTTTATTACTGAAACTTACTGGATATGCCAATAAACAAGGTTTCCTATAGGAGATTGGCAGGGAGTCAACAGTTAAGTTGGGAACACCAGATGCACCACAGTAAGGAAGGCTTGCATTCTAAAATATGGTGTATGTATTAAAAATGTGAGGTGCGGTTAGCCCAACAGATCAGGAAATAATTGCCACTGAAAAGACATTTTGTGGCAGGCCACAATGTCTCACACCTATACTCCCAGCACTTTGGAAGGCTGAGGCAGGAGGATCACTTGAGCCCAGGAGTTCGAGACAAGCCTGGGCAACGTGGCGAGACGCCATCTCTACAAAAATTACAAAAATCAGCTGGGTGCATTGGCACATGCCATCCCAGATGCTTGTTAGGCTGAGGAGAAAGGGTCGCTTGAGCCCTGGAAATGGAGGTTGCAGTGAGGCAAGATCATGCCACTGCACTCCACCTGGGTGACAGAGCAAGACCCTGCCTCAAAAAAAAAAAGAAAAAAAAAATTTTTGTTGCTGACAGTTTCTAAGAGGAAGGGTCATGCCAGTCTACTCAGTACCACGCAGGGACATACCAGGGTTGGTCAGGAGGAATAAAGGGAGGAGGGAACTATGGAGAAGAGCCTTTTTTATGGTTTCTGCTGGAAGAGGCAAGGCAAGGAAAGCAGGGTTGGGATTGGCTAATTTGGTAATTTCAGCAGGTTCTGGGGTGACTAGAGCAGGTGGTTAGTGGCCTGGAGTATGAGAGCCCTATAAAGGAGATAGTTGAGGTGTGGATTCTGGATTGGCCAGTTTGCATATGAAAGGCATGCTTAGAGGCAAATTGTTCATTATGTCTAGCAATTGGCTAACACCGGGAGGGGCACTTCCTCCTGAGTCACCAAGGCCCCAGATATCAAAGCATACAGAAAATAGAAGACATGATTAATACACCTTTACTCAAGGAGTGCCATTGGTCAGTGAAATTTACTCATGGACACATGTCACTTCCTTTTCTTTTTAAAAGAATTCTCCTCTCTTATATGGATAAGAATAATTTAATAGGGGACTTGTTTGCATTTCATTCCTGCTCCTCATGCTCACAGTTTCTCCAGGATTCTGTTGGGAGCAATAACTTCTCTGCAGTGAGCTTTTCATTGGTCAACTTTGGGATGCTCTGTTCTCTGGTCTTCACTTCCAGCCAAGCCTATCTTACTTGTTCTTTATCATTCAGAAGTTTCTCAAAGTTTCTATTTATTCCTGTTTTCTAGAGTTTTCATTGATTTAGTTCTTTATTTTAGACCTTTTTGTTCATCTTAATACTATTGAGAAGTTTGGAGTTGTTAGATAAGTGTGCTCAGCTCCACCATCTTGAGTGGCGATCCCATGGTAGACTTAATGAAGTAGAATAGAGAGAGGGCAGAATCACTGGGTTAGATAGATAATCTTGGGAGTAGTAAGGAAGATGAGTAGAAGAAGAAAATAATTAAAATAGGACATTTTAAAGGCTTATGCAGCTATTTGTAGTATTTGTCTCCTCAGTAATTCCAATTCTGGTGGTTTATCTTAAAGAAATAGAACTACACATAAAAAAATTCACTGTAACACCATGTTCAGTGGAAAATAATTAGAAGCCGTCTGAAATATCTGAGAGTAGATAAATGGCTACATAAGTGTGATAACCAACTGATAAGATACTAGTCAGTGGTTTAAGTTCCATTTTGAATAAACTGAATCATGGGGAAATTCTCATGTTATAATGGAAAATAAAAAGGAAAGTTACAAAGCTATATAGTATATGTTTTTATTTAAAAATGAAACCAATAATCTAAAATACCAAAAGTGGTTATTTTGAGATTTGGGAATTATAGAATTTTATTGTTATATTCATTATCTATCTATCTCTCTCTCTCTCTCTCTCTCTCTCTCTTTACACACACACACACACACACACACACACACACATATACACACACACATATATATAAAAATGTGAAAAAGTTGAACTGATGAGTTCCTTGGAAGAGCACCCTGTTTGTCAGTGAATGAATAGTTATAAGTTTGAAAAACATTTCTTTGGCTCATATTATGTATTAAAATCCTGGAAAATGTAGAAAATTCCTCAACACATGCAATCATCTAATTGAGTAATTAAAATGAATACCTGGATCACAGAAGATAATGGATCAAAGATTCTTATAGGTGGAAGTCCAACTCACACATTTTGCAGGTATGAACCCTGGTGCCTACAGAGTTGAGTTCTGATCTGCCAGTTAGATCAGAGCCAGGGATACATTTCAATCTTGAACAATAATGTGAAAAATATCCTATGACAGATTGTGATTCTGCCAGGTAGGTAGTATAAACTGTTCACATCCCTAAATAGCTGGGATAACTTCAGGAGTTTTCCTGAGTCTTGTCAAGTTTTGTAGGGTCGTACTTCTTACCCTTCTACAACTAATGCAGGAGCTTCTGAACTTGTCTACTCATCAGAATTATATGGAGAACTTTTAAAAATATGTTAAGTCTTAGGCCTCAGTGTGGTTAAATCTTAGAAACAGAATTCCCAACTTTCAGGAAGTAATTCAGATGCACTGTCAGCTTTGAGAATCATTGTGTTTTTCTTTTTTTTTTTTTTTTTTTGAGACGGAGTCATGCTCTGTCACCCAGGTTGGAGTGCAGTGGTGTAATCTTAGCTCACTGCAACCTCTCCTTTCCGGTTCAAGCAATTCTCCTGCCTCAGTCTCCCAAGTAGCTGGGACTACAGGCGCATGCCACCAAGCACGGCTAATTTTTTGTATTTTTAGTAGAATTGGGGTTTCACCGTGTTAGCCAGGATGGTCTCAATGCCCTGACCTTGTGATCCGCCCGCCTCAGCCTCCCAGAGTGCTGGGATTACAGGTGTGAGTCACTGCGCCTGTCCGAGAATCATTGTGTTTTTATATCTCTTTACCTCTCTTTACATTCTTAGGAAATGGACAAGCAGACAAAAAATGTGGAAAAGTTGCTGGTTAATGAAAGACCTTCTATACACTGACCTATAGAAGACAGGTTTTAAAATGTCTTAGTAATACTGATTGTCATTTAGAAGAGGATGTTTGCACCAACACAGTGATGCTACCTCCTTGAACCTTAGATGGTGTGCCAGCACACCTGTTGGTCAGGTGGTCAATTAAATGGGTACTTACTTTACTTCGTATCTTTGAATTTGATTTATGGCCAAGGTACATTGAAGAAGCTAAAGTAGTTCTGCTAATTCTTTACAGAGAGTAAAAGTTGTGAGTTTATCAAAGGGAGAATCATCATGATGCAGGATGATCAGAGAAGGGTAAATAGTTATAATAGTAACAATCATTCACTCCGAACTTCTTTTGAACCAAGAACTGTGTTAAATGCATTACCCACATTTGTCACATAAATGCTCACAATAAGTCTATCACACAGGAATTTGATTTAGTCAAAATAAGCTAGCAAGCAATCTGAAAATACCAGTGGATTTAAACAAAGGTTTATTTCTCACGTGTACCTCATGTCCATTTGAGGTTTGGCAGGGGACTCTCTTCCATGTCATTTCTACTCAGCAACATTGGCTGATGACATCTCCACCATCTGGACTGTAGGTGGTTGCTAAAGCTTGGGGGAGGGAAAATGGAGCAGTGTGCAACAGCTCCTACACATGTCCACCGTGAAGTGACCCACCCCACTTTCACTCTGGCCAAGCCAATTCACATAGTCACATGCAACCTAAAAGGAGCAAGAAATGAAACTTTCTCAAGTGAGGAGAATTGCAGAACTAGAAATATTAGTGAGCTGCATGCACTAATATCTGCCATAGTGTCATTATCCCTGATTTTAAAATCAAGAAACTACCTAATTATAGAATGGCAAAAAAATTTAAGACACCTCCTGATATCAAGTACTGACAAAGATGCAGAACAACTGGAGCTCTCAGGTGTAGCTGGGGGGGATACAAAATGGTACAGATGCCCTGAAAAATAGCTTGGCAGCTTCATTTAAAGTGAAACATATACTTACCATATGGACCAGGATCTTGTTTATGAGTTTTTACCTTAGAGCACTGAGTCCTCACTGAAGTCAATTTTGCCCCCCAACATTTGGTAATGTGAGGAGACATTTTGGTTTTCACAACTGGCTCAGAGGTTCTTATGGGTACCTAATGGGTAGATCCAAGGATGCTGCCAAACATCCTGCAATGCACAGGACATTCCCCACAACAAAGGGTTATTCCACTTTAAATTCAAGGTGGAGACATTTTGCACTGAAGAAATAAAAACTGCCAGGTACCCTGACTCATGCCTGTAATCCCAGTACTCTGAGAGGCCAAGGCAGGAGGATCACTTGAGCTTAAGAGTTTGAGACCAGCCTGGGCAACACAGAGAGACCTCATCTCTACAAAAAAAAAAAAAAAAAAAAAAAAAGATGAAAAAAGTAGCTGGGTGCGGTGGCATGCACCTGTAGTCCCAGCTACTCAAGAGGCTGAGGTGGGAGGATTGCTTGAGCCTGAGAGGTCCAGGCTGCAGTGAGCTGAGATCATGCCACTGTACTCCAGCCTGGGCGACAGGGTGAGACCTTGTTCCAAAAAAAAAAAAAAAAAACAGAGAGAGAGAAGAAATAAAATTTTATCTTCACATAAAACCTATACATGAATGTTTATAGCTGCATTATCCATATCACTGAAAGCTGGAAACAACTCTCATGTCTTTCCATAGTTAAATAGATAAACCATGGTCCCCCATACAATAGAATACTACTCAGCAATAAAAAGAAATGAACTATTGATAAATGCAATATGAATCTCAAAGACATTGTGCTAAGTCAAGGAAACTGACTCCAAAAAGTTTCATGTTATTCCATTTATAGAACATTCTGGAAAAAAGAAATAGGAATAGATAACAATCAGTGGTTTCTGGGAGTAAGAAGTGTCAGAGAGTGGTGAAGGGGAGTTGAGTTAAAAGGAACTGCTTGAGGGAAAGGTTGGGGATGTTGGAATTGTTCTGTATTCTGATTTTGGCAGTGGCTACACGAATCCACATGTACTAAAACTCGTTGAACTATATACCCCACCCCCCAAAAAAAAAAACTTTAGTAATATAAATAAATGTTTAAGTTGAAAAAATTAAAAATAAGTAAAAACACAAAAGAACAGGGCTGAGAGACTTGTCTGTGTCCCAGAGATTGGGGTGCAGAATAAAGAATAGAACCCAGATTAGAATGACTGCAGAGACAGCCTTCTTCCCCATTGCATAAAGCTGCCTCCACACGAAGAAGGACTGTGAGCTGTAAACAGAGCTTAAATGACTTTTAAGTTCAAAAGTATTTGTTGTTCCATTGTGTTGACTCTTGAAAGTGTTAAGTGTATTATGGTGACTTGGTAACCTTGTAATAATACCATGGTTCTCCATCAGTCTAAGAACACAGATCTAGATCCAGGTCAAAACTACATTTCTAGGCTGGGCACAGTGGCTCATACCCTTAATCCTAGCACTTTGGAAGGCCAGGATGGGAGGACTGCTGGAGCCCAGGAGTTCAAGACTAACTTGGGCAATATAAGGAGTAGAAGCAGCTCTCCTGGTTCCTGGCAAATAAAGGGAGACCCTATCTCTAAAAAACATTTAGAAGTTAGCTGGAAGTGGTGGCTTACAACTGTAGTCCCAGCTACTTGGGAGGCTGAGGTGGGAGTATGGCTTGAGCCCAGGAGGTCAAGCCTGCAGTGAACCATGATCACACCACTCCAACCTGGGCAACAAAGAAAGACCCTAAGAAAAAAAGAAAAGAAAAGAAAAGAAAAACAGAAGAAAACAACTACCTTCCTTACTCACTACCCCTCACCCTACCCTATACAGGATGCCCAAGTGTAAGCATGGAGACATATCAACTGGAGGAAAGACCCAGTTTAAGTTGCAATAGCCTTGGGTAAAACCAACACTCTATAGGAGCAATAGAAGCAGATGCTGAATTTGGTGTTAGAGTTATTTCAACTCAAATCTACACTTCATTTTTCCAGACCTTCATTTTGTAATAATCTTGCAATGGTTAATTCCAATAGTGAGCCATTGCTTGAGGTATCAGAAACAAAACCAGGAAGAGCTGAGTATCAATGTTTTCAGTACATTTTACATGTGGAACAAGGTTAATGTAATAGACCACGTTAATAATGAGGTCACCTGGTGCTCTCTCATATGGCTTTCCTGGTGCATGTGGTCAGAGGCTTTTCTAATCAGCTCTGCCCACCTCCTGACATTTTAATCACTCAAACAATTACTATTGCCTGGGAAACAAATTTGAAAATGAATAAAAGAGCAGATAAAGGGGAGCTGAGTTTTCAATTTTTGTTTTTTTTTTTTTAATAGTTACTCCAAGAGTAGATGCTCAGATGAGAACTTGTTTAATGGAATTGATAAGATGGTGTTAGGGGTTGGACACAACTTCCACTAAGAATGGACATAAATGAACCCAAACCTGATTCTTAAATCTCAAGGAAAATACACCACATAGTCCTGGCCATGAAAGCCACAGTCTTGTAATATTGTTTGGTATCCTTCAAGTATTTCTATGTACAAAAATGGACTTAGAGCATTGGTCTAGATTCTTCAGGAAACAAATATAAACATTTCCCCTACACTCTACACAGAAAGTTCATAAAACAAACCATGCTGATTACAAGCCATAGTTAACTGGGTCTTTTTCTTTCATCGAGAAAGGAGGGTTGGCAAGTCTGGGAAGAAAAGGAACTCAAATTTATTAAGAACACACAACAGTAGCCAGGCACAATAATAAGTGTTGCAAGTGCAGTGCACTATCCTATGTGCCTGTGTAATCCTCCCAAACACTGCTTATCAATCAGGGTTTAGTTGCAGAACACAAACACGTTTTTGGTCGTTTTAGGCAGTGAACTGTGTATTTACATCATTGAGAGCGCTGAAGAAAAACACTAGGCTGGACACTCAGCAGTGACTCCCAGAACAGCACTGTGGAAACCAGGAGAGTTGCTTCTACTGTCACAGTCAAAAGGAGTGGAACCAAAGGCCCACCCCATCCAGCACAATTGACTCTCGGCACCCCCACGGCCATCATGGACACTAGAATTGTGCTGCAGTGAAGCCCAGCATCTCCACAGCCATGCTTGCCAATAAAGCCAAAAAGCAAAAAAATGGCCTCTCTCTTGTATCTGCATTTCAAACAAGTACATCGCATTGGTGGAACCTAATTCTCTTATGAATGCTAACTCCAAGGGAGTGTGGGAAATGTAGTTTTTAGCCTCCCAGGTTCTGTAATACTGAGATCAGGATGATAGAACGATTGCT
This sequence comes from Macaca fascicularis, assembly GCF_037993035.2. Lineage (NCBI taxonomy): Eukaryota > Metazoa > Chordata > Mammalia > Primates > Cercopithecidae > Macaca > Macaca fascicularis. Next base: position 54,839,697 of record NC_088390.1, read on the forward strand.
GAGTGCCAACTACCTAATACACTGCACCCTGTGAAGGAGTTTATGTTTTTCCAATTCTTTATAAGAAAAATATCGAGGCTCAGAGAAGTGAAATAAGTTTAACAAGATGGTACAAACTGAAAAGTAGCAGTGCCAGCATTTGAACCTAGTTGTCTATCCTCATTGTCATCATCTATTGGGTACTTACTCTGTTCTGTACATTGCTCTAAGTACCTTCAAATATTATTTTATTTAATCTTTACTGTAACTCTGTTACATAAGTATTATGGTCCCCACTTTGCAGGTGAGGAAAAAAAAAAACAACTCAGAGACTTAAATAACTTTCTTCAAATCCCAGTTAGTAAAGATTAGAGCCAGCACACTTAGAAACTAAACTCCAGCACTTCTTTTCCTACAGCACATTGAACTCTTGACAGTGGGTGTTTGATCAGCACCATTGTTGATATATATCTCTCAACACTCTTTGAGACACCAACATTCCATGCACATGGAGTAAGATGGTAATCCTCTGAAAATCACTTAGGTGCTTTTGGCTAACTGGTGTGGAAAGTTTGAGGGCTCTTTAGAGCTAAATACTTGGTGCAGTGCTGGCAAGAATCTAACAATAAGCTCCCTGAAAATAAGAGTCCTAATTTGTATCCTTTACCAGTCTCTGCGATATAAATACTCCAACCATGGCCAATTTCAAGCTACCAGTATGGTATCAACCAGTTTGCAAAATTCCTGAAAATTTAACAATTGGCTCTTGCAAGCTAGTATGAGCCAGCTCCAGACGGCTCTGTAAATGGTTTCTATTTGCTCAGGGTCTAGGATACCCTTACAAGGAAACTTCAATCCTTTCTACATTTGGAGTTTTGACATGTATTAAGATGTCTAAACACCAGAAATCTCTTGACAGAAGGCAGACAGCAGAGAGAGACAAAGAGGTCTCTGAAGGGGGAAGAACACCGTAGGTTTGTCATAAATCTGGTGGAATGGGCTTGATAATTTCTGAAGAAACAATGGTTTGGGGTGCTACTCTTGAACTTGCTTGGTCTCTGACCCCTGTGTTAACTATGAGCCCTAGAAAGGAGAGACAAACTTTTAGTGATTCAAGACACTTTGCTGGGGGAAGCCTTTATCACAGGTAGGTGAGTAATAAAGCTGAAAAAACACCATGACTAAGGTTCCAAGTCATTCTGTGGAATAACTCCTATTCTTTGTGCTATCAAAAGAAGGGAAAGGTATTTCCATTCTAACCAGAGACTTACAGGAGCACCAGCACTGCAGAAATTCTCCATAGAAAAGACCAAGTGTAGCTACTGCCTTTCTGCTGTCTTTAATGTGCTGTTTCTTACCTGGGTATGCTTTTCCCATTTCTTTACCAATAAAAAAATCCTATTCCTCAGTCAAAATTTAAATGCCATCTTGTATAGGACACTGGGACCCTTTCCCAAAATCTCTACAGTTGGGGTTAGTAATTCTTTCCTTTGTTTATATTATCTTTTAAGGTACATATTTCATTCTTGTTGGTATTAGCATTAATTGCCTACACATGAGTCTCTGAGGGTACATGATGAACTCTCAAGGTAATGGTGGTAGCTCATTTGTGTCTGTGGTTCTGTTCTCTGGTACATAGAAAAGGGCTGTCGCATACGCATGCTCAGTAAGTAATGCTGACGTTGCTTATATAGCAGGCAGAGAAGCAACTGGTATTAGAGTGCACTCAAAAAAAAAAAAAGAGGTTAAAGAAGAAGGAAGGGCTGGCATGGTGGCTCACGCCTGTAATCCCAGCACTTTGGGAGACTGAGGCAGGTGGATCACCTGAGGTCAGGAGTTCAAGGCCAGCCTGACAAACATAACCCCATCTCAACTAAAAATACAAAAATTAGCCAGGTGTGTCTGGGCACGATGGCTCATGCCTGTAACCCCAACATTTTGGGAGGCTGAGGCAGGTGGATCACCTGAGGTCAGGAGATCATGACCAGTTTGGCCAACATGGTGAAACCCCATCTCTACTAAAACAAAACAAAACAAAAATTAGCCAGGTGTGGTGGTGGGCACCTGTAATCCCAGCTATTCTGGAGGCTGAGGCAGGAGAATCGCTTGAACCCGGGAGGCGCAGGTTGCAGTGAGCTGAGATCATGCCATTGCACTCCAGCCTGGGCAACAAGAGCGAAACTCCAACTCAAATAAATAAATAAGCCGGGCATGGTTGGGCACACCTGTAGTCCCAGCTGCTCAGGAGGCTGAGACAGGAGAATTGCTTGAAGCCAGGAGGCGGAGGTTGCAGTGAGCCAAGATTGGGCCACTCCACTCCACCCTGGGTGACAAAGCAAGACTCTGTCTCAAAAAAAAAAAAAAAAAAAAAAAAAAAAAAAAAAAAAAAAAAAAAAAAAGAGGTAAGGAAGAAAGTAAAGAAGGAAGGAGGGGTGGAAAAAGAAAAGAAATCTCTACCATTCAATGTTTTGTCTAAAGGGTGAGGGTACATTTTTCCCCATTATCTGATATTAAAAACATGTTTTTAGAGAAAAGCAAAGAATCTCTTTAGAATATCTTGGAGCTAGCTGCCTGAGTCATGGCATAAGAATAATCCCCCCACCCCCTCTATTTCTTATTTGTGATTCATCCTTTCTAGGGATACACATGTTCCCCACAAGAAGTGTTTACCAGTGAAGTTATCCTTGGCAAAGCCATTGATCAGAGGGCAATTCAGTCCATGTGCCAATGCTTCCTTGATGGCGGTTGCTTCCACGAAGAAAGCACCTTATTCACTTTGTTTTCTCTAGCATGTCAATAAGTGCTCATATATAATAAATGTGTGCTCACAGCATATATAATATATATGGATGTATGTGGTGTTTTGTATTCCACGCCTGAAAGAACAGCTGATTTATTTCATAGCTTTTATGAACTGTTTTATTATTCTCAACAACATCACATCCATTCTCTTTGCATGCATATTTTATAGCACCTTGATGGACTTATTTGATTTGACCCAGTGTTTTGATGACAGCACAGCCATAGGAGGTTCACATTAGCTTACACAAATCATTTGCTCAAGTCACTTTAGAGTGTGATCCTGCCCTCAGGTGATTTGTGGACTGCCAGCTCTTTCATGATGGGCAAAATAGCATAGCATGCCCTATAAAGCTATGGCTCAAGAAAAGCTCTTGGTGATTCTTGGATCAGCAGGGCAATCTCCTAGGAGGGTCTGTTAACTGTATAAGTACGGTCAGTCATTGACAGAATTCTGTCACTGGCTTTGACTCAATGTGATTCTTCTGGCTGCCAACGTCCTTATAGGGAGAGGCTAAGACAGAGCATCATAACTGTATGTCAGATTCTTGAATCCTAAAAGATCATGCAGTGATAGATTGGTCTTGGTAAATACTAATTAAAGAGTGGTTTAGGCAGGAAGGTCTGAGGATTGGCTGCGATGACTTGGACAAGCACTAAAACTTGAGAAGCCCTGCTTTAAGAAGCTCATGATCTTGCCAGGGATGTTAACAAGGGCTCTAATAGACATCTTTATACAGTGCTTTAGGAGCACAAAGAATGTAGTAAGAAACTCCATTTTGGGTAGTTGAGGCCAGTCTTCCCAAAAATTGACATTCAGACGTTTTCTCATCCTTAGATTTTTTTCCTACTCTGGCAGACAAACTGCTTTTTTATATCATTATTTTTTGTAGAGACAGGGGGTTTGCTCTATTGCCCAGGCTAGTCTCAAGCTCCTGACCTCAAGTGATCCTCTCCCCTCAGCCTCCCAAAGTTCTGGGATCACAAGCATGCGCCAATATACCCAGTCTAATCGGCTTTCACTCCGAGTCTCATGATGAGTCAAAATGGCTCTGTCCAGGGTTCTGAAACTTGCCTCATAAATGTCCTTCATGTAAAATCAGTTCAAGGATCTGACAGGGAGTCTCCTGTTAAGTTTACTGCTGTGTTTTATATTGTTTCTTGGTGATCCCATATTAAACATACCTGGGAGGCCACAGGAGTAAACTTTCACGTCAGAAAACTGAGTCTAGAAGAGGCCTAGCAACTCAGCCCCCAGCACAAAGCGAGTTGATGTCAGGACCAAGAAGACCAGCTCTTAGGCTTTCTGACCTTAAAGAAGCTACTCTTTCCATGACATTGGGGTCTTTTCCTGGTCCATTTGAAATGGTTTGTGATTGGATCTGTGGCCATAAGTTAGTGTTCAAGGCTGAAATTTTCATAACATCAACAGAGATGAACTTCTTAATCTTATTAATATTTTCTTCTTGTCTGTGTAGCCTTAATTTGTGGCAGTAGTCCTTTTTCTATTGGAGTTTGACTTTTCCCCTTGATAATTTATATATAAAAACTATTATGAGCGTCAAAATCTTTATATACCAGTATATTTTGAATGGCATTAGAGGTGTATAAATCTTTTTTAAAGTAATATGTTTCCATCAAAAGTAATTAGCATAACTTAAATTAGACATTACCTTGACTTTCCATTTTTTAATACTTGTGTGTGCATGTAACCTTTTATAACATCCTTTGTAAAAAACAAAAAAAAAAAACTTTTGGCTTCAGGGCTAACTTGGAATTTCTTTCTTAAAAGATTTGAGAATGATAGTGAGTGTTCTATATCAACACTCTTGGGCAAGAATCGAGGAGAGCTGGTGACCGTAAACACTGAGTGGTGTCCAACTGAGCTGCCCAAAAGTGTTATTTGTAAAGGAAGGTCATAAGGCCAAGCAGGAGATGTCAGAATATCAGGTGGTTAGTCTGAGCAGTGCTGGACTAGGAAGAGAAAAAACAGGAATCAAATCTTTCAGCTAGAGATGCAGCTAAATCAAGGCCACAACTCTGTGGAATTTATTAAAAGGGAGGCCAGAAGATCAGGAGACATATCAACAAAAGTCAGGCAGAGATTGGGCAGGGTTCATAGTGTAAAATAAGGTCAGTTCAGGGATAAATCTTGTAATTTTAACCACTGAGTGCCTTTTACTAGAAACTTGACACCCTCATACTGGGTAAGGCAGGAGACAGCATGCTTAAAGCAGTAAGCACCTTCTGAGCAATAGGTCAGTTTCTCTCAGAAGCCGTACCACAAGCATGCATTTATAACCCATGGCAGTAAAAATAATTTGAGCATTATGAGAAGGAGTGGAATAGATTCTGGTGCTTTGTGTAAAAACCTTTAAATTCCCATTTCATTAAAAATTCTTCTCTGCAGCTGGTAGCAGAGATTACCATGGTTCACCATCTGTGCGGATTAATGTTTGCTTAAAAAGAGAGAGGGAGAGTGAGCAGCAGATAAGATGAATGATTTCCAGATACAAGAGAAAGCCAAAGTAGAATATCTTTGTGTGTGTCTGTGTGTGTGTGTGTGTGTGTGTGTGTGTATGTGTCTTACACCTGCTTTATTTGAATTCTGTGATAGAATTGTTTAAAGAAAACCCAGGTTTATTTATTTTTAAAGACTGAATAATGTAGAAACAGTCGATCATCATCAAACTGTTTAGATTTACATTTTATACAGAATTCGTTTTGAGAGGATTTTAGAATCTGTTAGAAATAATTTGGCATGTTTGGAAATTTCTTTTTACATTTCCCATTCTGGGAAGATTTTTCTTGATACTTACAGATTGAGTTCATGAGGCAGAACCCCAGATTCTATCCTGAGGGGACCAGATTACCAATTCCCTCTAGGTCTGAATCTAATCAATTACAGACATGCGTCTCATCCGTAGACTGAATTAGCTTCAGTAGATCACTGAAGTTGCCTTCCAGGAACTGGAATTGCTAGTGAACTATGAAAACAATAGAGGTAGTTTTTTGCTTGGGGTCGGTTGGTTGGTTTGTCTGTTTGTTTTAGCACTGGCTGTGTGACAAGTGCAGTCTGTGCTTTACCTGCAACATCTCTTTAATTCTCACAACCACCTAGAGAATAAACACGGTGAGTATCTCTTCTCATTATAGAGGAGACTGAGACTTAGAGAATTTAAAGAACTTGCTGCACTTCAAAGCTAATACATGTTAAAACAGATATTTGAATTCAGATCTGTCTTCCTCAAAAGACCATGCTCTTAACCATTACACTCTACAGTCTCATTCAGTAGTTAGGTTATTTCCAATTCTATTTAGGCAGTTGTAGACCCCATCTTAATATTGAGAATCTCGTTTCCTTGAAAATAATGCTTTTTCCTTTCAATATGCCACGAGTCACCATTACCAGAGCAGAAAGCATCTTACTTACAGCAATTACACTTGCTAATCAATTCTGCATCACTGCCCAGTGTTATAAATGTGTAGTTACCTATATTCTATTGACATGTGGCCTCATTTCTTACTGAAAAGGGCAGTAGTCTTAATTTAGAGACACTTTTTTAAAATAGCACAGGGGAGCCAAGGAAATATGTCAATCTCATTGCCAATCAAACAGAAATAAACCATTGTGGTCATTCCTCATACCTGGGATCCATCAGCTCAGTGTGATCCAGGTACTTCTGAGTCTTAACTTCTGAATTAAGGGGACTATTCTGAGAAACTGTTCTTCTTACCATTATTTTCAAATTTCCCTTTAAATTTTATATTGATAATTATCTAACTTGCATTAAAATATTCAGTATTATTTTATAGGGTTTAAAAACCACTATATGGAGCTACATTTCTGCTAAGCTTTACAAAATGAAACATCATAAACCATGTGACTATGTTAGAAGAAATCAGGATTGATTCAGTGGTTGACTAGCCAACCACCCTAAAAGCGGTATAATGGAAGGTGAGGAAGCCCTGTCACTTCCAAAGATGAAGCCAGGAATTATAAAGTCGAGCAGGTATCTTGAGTGTTAGTTCAATGAAGGTCAGCAATGATGTCCAGGGTGCAGAAGGAGCAAGGGCAATTAAGAGGCAGAGGTCTTAGCATCAGCTAGTTGCTTATGCTCTAGATACAGAGAAAGCTGTCATGGCTGAGGAGTCACTGGAAGCATGGTCCGCTTTTGGGGAAACACTGATAAGAGTGAGATGAGAAGAACACAGGAAAGAAAGGAGTAAAACCTAGCTGCCAAGAAAAATAGCCATGAAGTGGCAATGAGGTTTAGGGGGAGTGCAGAGGGCATGGTTACTTAAAGAAGCTGTTATGTGAACTCCAGTCCACCTTTAAGCAAGACATGGAGACAATATACTATTTTTAGAGTCTTCTTCCTACTCGAGGGATGGAATAGTTCCTAATCTAGCGCCTCCCTGGGGCATTGTTGGCTCAGACATAGGGAGCGGTAGTCCTTAACCAGAATAAGTCAGATTAAGATTAATGACAGTTGAAATGGTCTTAGTGACACAGTCAGGAACTAGCAGGACATGACAGAGACTTTTAACATTGCCTTTGTTTATTTGGCAATAGCCATTTATTTCCTCATTTGATGTCTCTTCAGAGTAAGTCACCAGGGCACAGTTAACAGGGAGATAAGGGAAGCCAATAGCTCATTCACTGCATCATTTTTATATCTGCCCCGTTCAGCCTTCTTTGAATGGTACAAAGGGGTGCATGGTCTCATCTTATAGAATCAACGTAGTTTCCTCTGTGAATATTTGTCTAGCTTAGTGCTTCTAGTGAGCAAATGCATCTTGCTTATTTTTCACATTCACCAGGATATGATATAGATGCAGACTAACATCATAGATGAGGAAAGCATGAACCATGGCATCTCTCAGGCATGGATTTAAAGCTTAGCTCTAGCACTGATGAGCTGTGGGGCTATAGGCAAGCTATTTCAGCACCCATGTCCTCATTTCTGAAATTAGAATAACTTGTATCTCACAGGGGTACAGCAAGGGTTGAATGAGACAACACATATTATATTATCTGGTTTTGACGGCATATTGGCTCCCTCCCCTCCTCCCTGAGGCCTTGGATACTGCCCTGTGGCCTGGCAGCCTAAGGAACATGTCCAGCCCACTCTGGAGGATCATTGCACTATAAACGTCTTTTCAAATTTTTCACTAGCCAAGAGGAGTCTTAGACATTTGGTCAGCAGGAGGAACCCCCTATTTAGTAGATTCGTTCATTAATTCAACAGATTTTTATTGAATACCTACCATGATCCAAACACAGATTTAAAAACTAGACATACAGCTGTGAATGACTAGATAAAAAACACTTGCCTTCATGGAGCTTACATTCTAGCTGGGGAAGAGACAAGCAAATAACCAATAGGTGAATTATATAGTGTGTCAGAGGTTGGTGAGTGCCATAGAGAAAAATAAAGCAGGAAAGAGAGATGAGGAGTGTCAGGGTGCAGCAGAATCAACGCAATGTGATATGTACCAGCCACACTTCAGAAGGTAATGAAGAGACCCTGAAGAATTATTTTGAATTAAAGGACCTCAGAGGGAAGGTCCATTCTGCCTGTTCCCATCCCCACTGTCCCTAAGACACTAGGTTCCTCAGGAAGATGCTGCCCCTTCTTAGTCCTGGTATTCTTGGCACCCAAGCACAACATCTGACACATACAAGGCACTCAATAATTGTTTGTTGAACCAAACTGCACTCCTCAAACTTTGTTCAGGAGCCAATGTGCCCTTTGACACCTGAAATATCAGTTTGCATTAACAGCTCCACCTGCATGCCTCAGTTTGACAGGCAGTGAGCTGTGGGCCTGCATGTTGTTTATTGATTTGACTAATAATAAGTAATGGAGTGACCACTCAAGTGACATTAATGTGGAAGGAAATGAACACCATAATTGAAATGCTGTCCTGCGTCGAGGCACCTCTGTTACTGAGAGAAGAATTTGATTTTCTTACACAGTGTTTTCTGTTTCACTTCCTCAGCTCTCAGAACTGTAAAATCCCATTGAAAAGGTGTGAAAGGCAAAAGCAGGGTTTTAAGTAGAAATTCAAAGTCTGTTTCACAGTAGTAAGAAATGGTGATAGTGGGATGAACTCAATGAAAATAGGACAAAGCAGAGAAGGAAATAGAACAAGAGATGTGAGGGCTTCAAATGCCAGAAGTAAATCTATCCAGAAAAATAAAGATAATTGGCCAACTCTCCTTCCACAAAGTTAAAACAATGGCCTTGTCTTGACTTTTATTATTCACTCTGTTATTCATTTAGCAAATATTTATGGACCACTTACCATGTTTTGGGTTACTCTACTAAGCAACTTACGGTGCATAATCGTTATCCCTATGTAATAAAAGAATTGGCTTTCCTTTTTCCCTGGTTCCTGGGAGGTAACCACTAAACTTTTGGAATTTCCCAAGTGATAGAAATGTCTCTGTTATCCATGGTGGACCCCTTGGAACATACACCTGATAGTTTTTGCTAATGAGGTGACTCATGGTGGGCTCTCACATAGATTATGCTAATAAGGTGAGTCAAGGTGGGAGCTGGCTGCATTAGAAAGACCAACTGTGTGATTAGAAGGCTGGGGTTTTGAGCTGCCTGATATTAACCCAACCCTGGAGAAAGGAAAGGGACTGGTTATTGATGGCCAATGAATCATGGCCAATGATTCAGTCAATCAGTGGACATAATGAAGCCTCAATAAAAGCTCTGGACACCAAAGCTTGAGTGAGCTTTCCTGGTTGGCAGTCTTATAAGTATTGTCATATATTGATGTGCCAAGAGGGTAAGACATCCTTGAGGATGGTGGGAGCTTCACATTTAGAATCCTCCCAGACTTCTTTCTATACCTCTCTTCTTTTGGTTAGTCCCTGTTTGTATTCTCATCACAAGTATAGCATGTTCCTGAGTTCCGGGAGGTGTTCTATTGAATTACCAAACCTGAGGGTGTCCATGGGGACCAGTGAATTTGTATCCAGTTCATCAAAAGTGACGGTGGCCCAAAAGACCTCCAAACTTGTGACTGGCATCTTAAGTGAGAGGAGTGTGTAGAAAACTATGCCCTTAACTGTGAAGCTTGAACTAACTCCAGCTAGTTCTTCAAGTATCTCAGAGTCTAGCTAGCAAAATCAAAGAAAAAAAATCACATTCACCAAGCAACGGGAAGGCTATTTGCACACAAATACATCCTAGTATGTCATGAAAGGGCAAGGTCCGTGCCATCTAACTCACGGGGATAATCAAAGGTGGCCTTCTAGACAAAGTAAAACTTGAGCTGGATTTAAGCATAACTAGTAATTAGCAAAGCAAGGCAGGGATTAGGTAATGGAGACAGAAAGAGCAGCATATGGAATAACTTCCAGATTCATCCTTGTGCCATCTGAATCGATGATGATAACAACAACCGTAGTAGTGGCTACATTTCCTTGGAATATTTTTATGTGAAATGTGCTTACTGTTTGTTGACTTATACAATACCCCAAAACCTCATCAAGAAGTTATTGTTGTTCGTATTTTCCAGTGAAGTATATGAGATTTAGAGGGTGTATACAATTTACCCAAAGTCATCCAACTAGTGAGTTGCCACACCTTTGCTTCACACTTCAGTTTATGTTATGGAGTGAATATTTGTGCCTCCCCTCCACATTCATGTATTGGAACCTTAATGTCTAGAGTATTGATATTTGGATATGGGGCTTTTGGTGGGTAATTAGGGTTAGATGAGGTTGTGAGAGTAGGACCCTCATGATGGGATTAGTGCCCTTTTAAGAAGACACATCAGATAGCTTGCTCTCTCCTCTCCCTAACTCCCCCCTCCCCCCCCCACAAACACACAGAGAAAAAGGCCATATGAACAGATGAAAAGGGCCCTCACCAGAACCCAACCACAATGGCACCCTAATCTTGAACTTCCAGACTCCATAACTGTACAGAAATAAATTTCTGTTGTTTAAACCACTCAGTCTGTGGTATTTTGTTATGGCAATCCAAGCAAAGATAGTTGCTGAACCCAGAACTCTTATATATGATTATTGCACTGTATTTCATTTGGGAAAAGCAACTTAGCCTCTGGAAAATATGATTACTGTAAGGCACCCTATCTCCTCTAGAGTATAATGCACACCTTGAGGTAGGAGAAGGTGCTAAGTTTGAAGCCTCAAAAAAGACTCCAGTTAAAGGCTGGTTCTGTCTCAAATCCTCTCTTATCTAAATGAATAGAGCTGTAAATTTCTGTGGTAACATATTCTTGTTACTGGCTGCTAAAGAATCCTAAGAATCTCAGTGCAGAAGGGACTCCCCCATCTGATTCTAAGTTCAAGCAGTCCTCCAACTTAAGCTTCACTAATACTAGTTGGAGCAAATTAACTACCTTCCTAGGTAGCTGATGCCTTCATCATACAGATGAGATCATTAGAAAATTTCTTCAAGGGGTCGAAATTTACCACTGTGTGTTTTCCACTAATTGGTCCTGACATTATCTGTGAGAGAATTAAGGCAAAAATTAATGGCATTAGCAAGAGGGTGGGTGTTGTATCTGGTTCTATCTGTAAGAGAATTAAGGCAGAAATTAATGGCAGTAGCAAGCGGGTGGCTGTTGTATATGGTGGACCATACGAGAAGTCTTACAGTTCTGTTTTGAACCCTTTCTAGCCTTACAGAATCCATTATAGTTCATTTTAAGAAAATCATGGGTCTGGAGTGCTTTTCAGATATAGCCTTTGGTGATTCATCTTTCACTATAAGCCTTTGAAGTGTCTAGTCATATACATAAGTAATCTTTTATTCAACTCTTATTTTCTGTGTATGCATTCATTGTTCACATTAGACTTATTTTATGTAAATCAAGTCCCTCCATATGAGGGAAACAAAGCAAAGCCAGATTAATTGGCTAATTTTCAAAGACTCATTGCAGCTTTTTTTCCCATGAAATTTTTATTATGCTCTCTCTTTGCTATGCTGAGTCTCCTTTGAAACAACAAAATGTAAAGTTGGTATACAGAAAGTCGACCCAAATCATCTCATTTAAACACACACACACACACACACACACACACACACACACACACACACCTGCAATTGTGACCTAGTTCTCATTTTATCAAACTCAGCAGGTTTAAAATATAATAGGGGGAAAAGAGTTTTTCACAGGTAAAGCTTTTCCTAATGCCTTTCTAATCCTATACTTTGTGTATGTACACCTTTTTTTTTATCTCTCTCTCATCTTTATTTTTCCACTTTTGCCATTTTAACTCATGCATTTAGAAAATTTCCGCAACGAGGCTGGTTCTGCAATGTTGGAGAAACTGCAAACTGAATTAGATTTCTGTTAGAGGGAGGAACTGCTGCTGCCAGAATAAAAAAGCGAGGCCAGCAACACTTTGCTAGGAGCAAACACTAAGCAGACACTACTAAGGGTATCAGATCTCTCCCGTGTCCTCTGGCTTCGCAGTCTCCTTTAGCACCCCCTACTGGCAGAACCTAACAAGGATCAGCTGGCAAAGCAGAAATGCAGTTTCCTAGTCCTTAGTCCCAGCACCTCAAAGCAAAGTACGGAAAGTTAGATGTGAAGCTGAGGGACAGTGGCTTCATAAATGGCATGGAAGGTATTTTATGTTAAGATTTCAGAGAGTACACTTTCTGTCCTTGGCTTAATAGGAGGTCAGCACAATACAGCCCACAAGTTGTGGGGAGTAGGATTAAGTCAAATACTTAGTGTAATATATTTGTCCCATTCTCACTCAATTTTTGTTTGCTTCCCCAAATCTTAGTCTATCAGGATGGCTGCTGGAGGGGCGTCTATTCTGAATATCCCTAAAGGTATTTTAGTGGGAGAGAGAAATCAATAACTGCTATGTTGTGTTTATATATACATATAGCAGAGCAACTATTGATACATGGCCATATCATCTCTCTATATATAAAAATATGATATATATTACTGGCATATATAAATATATCATTAAAAGTCTATAGCCTGTTTCTGTTATATAGGTAAAAGCCTAGGAGGAGGAGAAAACCTAACTTAGGGAAAAAGCATCCATCCTCCAAGACTCTCTAGGAAAAGTGAATGTGGACAGGGTCCAACCATGCCCCACCAGTTGGTTCTTTCCTTCAGTTATTCTTGCATATCTGCAGCATGGAATGTCAGGCCTGCCTCCTCCATATTCAGAAACATCACATATTTGGCCACTATCCTAACCATTGTTTGCAGTCAGACTTCCAGCCATTCAATTTCCTGGGTTTCTTGGAGAAAGAAAACAAGAGAATGCTGAAAATAAAGCCTTAAGACTGCTGAGGCAAAGAGAATTGCAAATCTGGTTGTGCTTGAGTCTCTACATAATTGGGTGGTTCTAAATAGGAAGGGCTAATTTCATGGGGTCAGCACTGGATCCTGTAAAAGCACATGCCATTTAAAAATTAATGCTTGCAGTCTGTCTTTGAACAAAACATCTTTATACATTATGTATATATTATATGCAGTATATGACTATATATAATTATTGTAGGTTTATGGGAGATAAAATCTTGTCATTTCTTTTTTATTTACTCTCATCTTCATCCAAACTACTTCTGCCCACAGTGTACTTCATGAAAACTATCAGAGTAGTCTCCTAAAATCTTCATGCCATCTCTAATCCATTCTCCATGCTGCTGCCAGAAGGTGACCCTGATTGTGTCACTCCCCCACTGAAGACACAATGATCAGTGGTACTGTAATATTATAGTGGAGCTGAAAAATTCCTGTTGCCTAATGACATTGTAGCCGTGGTAACGTCCTAACACAAAGCATTACTCCTGTGTTTGTGATGATGCTGGTGTAAACAACCTACTGCACTGCCAGTTGTGTGAAAGTATAGCATATACAATTATGTACAGTACATAATATGTGATAATAAAAACATGTTAATGATTTATTTACTAAACTAAAAAAATAAAAATAAAAAAAATAAAAATAAAAATTAATGCTTGATGAGTGCTAAGTCCAAAGTGTCTCAAGAGACTAGGGGAGAAAGGGTTTCCGGGAATGAAATTTGGAAAGAACATAAGGATGAAATGGGATATGTCTGTAAGGAAGGAAGAAACATGTGAAGAAATTCAGTTCTAATAAATTAGGAGTAAGTAAATCTTGCTCTGTCTTTGCACACTTCCTTTTCTGCATCCCTGTAGCCTGACACAGCCCTGTACAAACAGCCCCTCACCTCTCACCATTGTACCCTATCCTTATCCAATCTCACCACTCTGACCTTTAAATAAGAAATATAACATTTATTCTTATGTGTATCATGGCAATCTTCAGCCACACAAACCCTCAGAATTCTTAATATAAGCAACTGATCCAACAATGATGATCCTGTTTACCAAAAGTTATGTTAACATCTATGTGGCTCTTTATACTTTACAGTGCCCTTTTGCATCACATCTTTTAGTCTTCACAAAAAACCTGTGAAACAAATAATATTATCCTCATTCTTCATTTTTCATATGAGAAAACAGAGGCTCGGAGTTCATGTAATGTGCCCAAAATCACATCATCAATAGCAGGTAGATCCAGGACCTGGACTCAGCTCTCCTGATGTCAATATGGACAGTCCTTCAGTGGCCTGTGTGAAACATGGCACAAAGAACCATGTACCACATAGCCTTACTGTGTGACTGGGTATCCCAAGGTGATTTCAAAACCCAGTCACAAGTATATTCTTGGCAGCTCTCCTGAACCAAGTAATTCCAGTGTGAGGGAAGAGGGTAACAAACGTGGCCAGTGCAGAGACATTAACATACTAGTTTGGGACGCTGACAATTGTTTACCTGCTGTCACTCACTCACAGACATGGCCAGGCAGCAGTGTCAATCTTGCTGTGGGCTGGAACCCCTTGGTGAAGGAGGCGCAATCTCGGCTCACTGCAATCTCTGCCTCCCGGGTTCGCGCCATTCTTCTGCCTCAGCCTCCCGAGTAACTGGGACTACAGGCTTTGAGTACTCTTAAGAAAGTGATTACAACACTTTCTTGTTTGAATTCGGTCATGAAATTTCACTCTGCCACAGGTTGAAGAACTCTGCCCTGATATAGAAGAGAAAAAGATATCAATCCAATAATTAACTAGCATTTAATGGTAATTATTAACATGTTAATTATTAATAATTTATTATATAATTAACATTGGGCACTTACTAGATGCTTTGTATATCTCATTTAATTCCCACCACATCCTATATATGGAGGTACCCTTGTTGTTCCCATTTTGCAGATGGGAACACCGAGACTTTGATAGGCTAAGTGACCTGCTCCCATAGGGATTAAGAGGCAGCTCTAGGATTCAAGCTTAGTCCCTCTGACTCTAGCACCTTTCCTCTTAATCACTGCGTCATATGACCTAGACGTTAACGTTGTCCTTAACTACCCTTCACTAGCCACTGAAATTATTTCCGTATGATGTTTCTCTCAGTAGGTTTGCACAAATGTGCTAGCCATAACAATTTACAATGTTCCAGCAGAGGCAAGGACCAAGACACATAGGAGCCAAGTGTTTTAATAACTTCCTGTGCTAGCAGTTACAAAAATGGAATTGTTTCTGCAGGTTCAAAGAATTAAAATATGGCAAGGTAGAAGGAGCTATTAAAGCCAGCTTTCAGAACTACGGCTTTGCCCTTGTAAACAACTTTTATATACCCCTTTTGGAGTGTGTATAATGAAATGACTAACATTTTCAGCTGTAACTGGAGCTATTACCCAGCAGCTGACTGTTTTGTTGCTTGAAATCTGTTCAGGAAAACACTGAAAATTGGTGGAAAGGGTACACTATGGGGACTCCTTGTCTCTGCACGGGAACATTTTCCTCGTCGTCCCAGTGAAAATGGCCTGCAGGTGAATTGCACCCATGCCTTCTCAGTATAAAATGAGGCTCTCATCTGCCTGTTTTGCTTCTGCTTTTAATACCGATGTCCCTTCACTCTTGCTCACTAAAGTGGAACATATGGTTTTCTTTATTTTTAAACTTCTCCAAAGAAAACTACAAGTGGAAGATTCCAGGTGCCCACCTAGAATTCTGAAACTTACATGATTTACATTTTTGGTGGAAGTTCCAAGAGAGATATATAATGAGTCACTTCTCTCCTCTTCTGTTTCTCAATTTACATAATAATATAGTTACATGTCACAGTTATAAATATTAAGAAAAAGTTAATAGGAAGTTAACTGAGCCTGTTTTCCTCTGAATTTCAGAGTGGGCCTCTGAAGACCGAACAACTGAGGCTAAGGAGAAACCCCTGAACTTCTCATCCAATTTCAACCCTGACTGTGCTAAAAATGAGTGTTTTCTAAGGACAGATGCTATCACAGAATCAGAGAGGTTGTTGTTTTACTTGCTCCTGCAGACTAGACAGGAATCATAAAATTATGAAAGCAGAATATTGTGCTTGTGTCATCCACTGTCTCTTATGTCATTCAGATCATAAAGATAGACTCTGTTCTATTTTCAACACTTTCCTATGAGAATGGCTGTGGGAATAGAACATTAGGACTGTTGCTCTTCCCCCAAATCCAATAATAGTTTTTTGCTAACAGTTTGTTGCAATAGTAATTTAATGCATGAAGCCATGCGTGTCTCGGTCATATCGTGACAGATAAATTGGGCCAGCTTCATTATCTGAACCAGATTATTGTATAGTGCTGCATGGTGTGGTGATTAGGATTCCTAAGAGTGACCTTGAGGAGCTATGCTAATGACAGTTCTTTTCATCTCTGGCTTTTCCTGGTAAAATACAGAGTCATGCTCTTTGCTGCCAAAATCAGTAGCATGTGGTGGAAGGCGTACACTGCAGGTGGGAGTAAAGCAGCATTTGAATCTGATAGCCTTTTCTTTAGTCTTCGCTCTGCCATGATATGCAGATTATGTCATTTCTCAGAACCTCGGTGTCCTCATCTGTAAAATGGAATAATAATACATATTTAGGAGGGTTTTGGCAAAGACATCACAATTGTAAAATGCCTGGAGATGTTAGACACTTCGTAAATGACATGTAATATTATGGAGTACATGGTTTGGTAAATAAAAAACAATAGTTTCCATTTGTTTGGAGGATAATAATGTTTTGAATCCTTGATTTATGTAATTGTGGTATCACTTTCCTCCTCAAAACAAATGAATTGCTCTGCACTGCATGTAAGATCAACATCCCTGTCTCTGTCTCCTGTAACATATGTACACACAAACACCTGCAAAATCCATAATTCAGCCACCATTCACTCTGGACTATTATCCTGAGCCATGGACTTTATGTTCTGTCAGTCATTTAGAATGCCAATTACTTCTTTCTCTGCATGTAGAACCATTTCGTCAGCCTGTTGAGCCCCATCTGACCTCCCCCTCTTTGGAGCCTTTCATAAGTCCCCTGATTCAACTTGGGGCTCCTCAGACCTCCAGGTAACCTTTCATCATACCTCCATCCTAGGACTCTGCACAAGCAGCTTGTAGTAAAGGGATCTTGAAGCTGTCTTTCTGCCCCATGAGAATGTGAGAATCGACTGGGAATGGGAATTGTGGCATATTCAGCTTTGTATTCCTCTTAGTTGTGGACCAAATACATCAGTAAAGGCTGGTGTGTGCAGACGTTTGGTGTTTATGCTACTCCTATCACTGCTGTGAATTTTCTACTTGTTTATCTATGATTTGCGTGCCTTGTCATTATTTTTATGCTCCTTGGCGGCCACTTGCTTTACAACTATCTGCCCTTTTATATTAAGTGTTTCTAGACTCCTTGTGGTCTCATGTAAAGCATTTGGGGACCAGGAGAGCTGTTGTTGTTGATGTTGTTTTACTGAAATGTCTCCCTCACCAGTTTTCATGTGGTTGACCCCTTAAATAACCAGAATTAACCTCGGGAAACAAACTATGAGTTTGCAATGCAGAGTTTCTGCCAGAGCTATTGCACGGAAGGAAAGAAAGATCTAATACATTAGGTTTGGATATGCTTTAGACATTTTAATCAAGCATGTCAGGCCTTCTGCAAATAGAAAGCACTGGCAGCAAAGAGCCAGGATCGTCCAGGGAACAGGTCGGGAATGCTAGAAACAAACATTAGAAAGTTCACTATCCTAGTACCCTCTTCAGCTTAACCCTTGCACATTTGCCCTGGGCACAGGTGCAGGCCTGCTCAGAGCTGAACGAACCTTACTGTTTGCTCCTTCAGCCCCCCGTTGATAGATAAGATAATTGAGTCCAAAGGTGAATCAGCCAGTCCAGGTCCTGTTGGCAATTAGGGAGGAAAGCAAAGACCATGACAAAAGTCTTCAGGCTCCAAGTCCCCCGCTCTTTCCTCCTCTATACCTTGCGGCTACTTTCTGTACACTGATTACTCGTGTAGTTCAAATTTTGACATTTTAAGGATTCATTTAAGGAATTAATTGCTACTTTCATCATTACCGCTTTTTACTTTGAGGCAGCACCAGATTTCAACATTATTAAACTCTGCAGCTCCATGAATGTTGAAACCAGCCAGTACCTAATTGCCTTCATGCATTACCTACCAGCAGAAAGCTGGCCTGGATGAACATCTGTGTGTAGCTTTTCATTTTCTTTATGGTCCAGGCACTGTGCTCCTCAAGAAACTGATTCTGTCTTTGTTTCTTTGCATTTCTTTCCTTTCTTGCTGGAGTTGGGGTGGAAGGGGATCTCAAATGCTTTTTGAGTTGTTTGCACCTAGGTCAACTATACTATATTTTGCATTTAGCATCATTGAAGTTGAGATGGGTCTTATAGTCAATGGTGTGTGATAGTTTAATTTTCAACTTTATTTCTTAAAAGGATGGTGCATATTACAATCTTGCTATTGTGAATTTTAAAGGTCTATTATAGTTCACATTTTACAAAGTGCTTTTCTGTATAGTCATAAGAACTAACATATATCAAATGCTTATTGTGGACCAGGCACTGTGGGCTTGGTGGGAGACAGTAACTATTTTACCTCTTCCTCATAATTCTTCAAGCTGGTGTTATCCTCCATTTTATAGGTAAGAAAACCAAAGTAAAGTAATTTTGCCAGTGTAACAAAGCAATAAGACACAGAGTTCTAGCCACACCCAGGGTGATTTTAATCCAAAACTGGTGCTCTTTCCACCTCTCTTCCTCTCAGGTTTTGCACTCAGCCTCCCCCAGAACCAAATGGGTGGTAAGAGGGACATCAGAACACTGACTCTGGAGTTACCTGGAGCCAGTTACTCAATCTCCCTGTGCCTCCATTTTCTCCTCTGTGAAATGGGGGTAAAAAGAGCATAAGGTACTTGTGAGGTTTAAGTGAGTTGAGCTGGATAAAGCACTGGCACCCTAACTCAACACACACCAAATGCTAAGGAAAGATGAGTGATCACATTATTCCCTGGTTTGCTTCATACCCTGTGGGCACCACAGTAAGCTTTGAATATGCTCCAGTTCCTTCTGTTAGGTCATAAGCCATGTGGCCAGAAGCCTTTAGAGTGCCTTGTACCATACACCCTCTTCTAGGAGAGAGAAAGGGGAACCACAGACTTGATGCCTCTGCCTTCCAGGGACCCTCCACAGTCCTGGGATGATGACTTGAGCAGAACTCACCTTCCTTAGATGCTGCTGTCATTAGGAAGTGACTCCTCAGCCATCTCATCTCTTCATGCATGTTTCCCAGGCTAAAGGGGAGCTGCCCACAAAACTAGTCCCTGAAAACTACTCATGCCACTAGTAATAAAGCCAAGAGGTTGAGTGCATCCTGTTCATTTACAAATTGCACGGACATGCATTTCACTCTCCTCTGGAGAAGCATTTCCCGGCGACAACTCTACCTTTGCTTCCCAATGCCTGGTCCTAATCCTAGGTCTCCTGCATGACCAGAGACTGTCTGACCTCACTGAACATTAACAATGTCCAGCAGGGCTGAAGCTGTTGCCACCCCTGACCTGTGAACCCATTTACTTGGCCCCAGTTTCTCACCAGGGACCACTCGTTGGTCAGAGTAACCTCCTGAGGAGGGTGGAGAAAGAAAACTGCTGAGCAAGCCAACTGGCTGAACATTCACTGAGAATCTTGGCAAGGAGAAGGTGCCTCTCATCCATGGCCAAGTGTAGGACCAGAAGGTAAACATCTGAAGTGTATCTGAGAGCAGGTGCAGAGACTGAGTCATAAAGTATGCCTGTATAACAGATCACCAAGGCCAGATGTATTCATTTGTTTTCACACTGCTATAAAGAACTTCCCTGAGACTGGATAATTTATAAAGGAAAGAGGTTTAATTGACTCACAGTTCCACATGGCTGGGGAGGCCTCAGGAAACTTACAATCATGGCAGAAGGGGAAGCAGACGCCTTCTTCACAAGGCAGCAGGAGAGCAAGCATGTGAAGGAGGAACTGTCAAACACTTATAAAACCATCAGATCTCATGAGAACTCACTCACTATCACAAAAACAGCATGGGGGAAACCGCCCCATGATCCATTCACCTGCCTCCCTCGACACGTGGAGATTATAATTTGAGATGAGATTTGGGTGGGGACACAGAGCCAAACCATATCACCAGGGCATCCTACAGTGGACAAAAATAGCTAACGAGTCTGGAGAACTGAGGAACCAAGAATAGAAAGAAGCACAGATTGGAGTAAATGCACCAAGAGGTGACTTGGGCTAAATCCAACATCATGGGCAAGTGCCTCTGTTGGGGTTTGGGGCACTTCCTATATGGGTAGGCCATATATACTTAAAGGAATCACTGGGACAGACATTCTAAGTACCCAGAACTCCCTGCCCATGGAGCAAGACCCCTGACCAGTGCAGGGACAGCAAACAAGCTCCAGGCCGTGCCCCACAGACTAGCCCTTGTCCAGCCTTATGCAGAACAGCCTGAGGAGCAGGGACACCAGGTGGCAACGCTAAGGCTTTCAGCATTAGATCGCTGTAGTATTTCGTCACCCCACTCCCAATTAGCAGTTTCCGTGGGGTTTATTATGCAGTTAAATATCATCATTGGGACTTTAAAAATATTCTCTCTTTTATTAAACAACAAATATATTAGCATTCAGTTTAATGTCTCTCAGTAGACTCAAGCTCTATTTAGCTATCCACTTGTCCCCTTTCAATTTTTCCAAGGACATAGGATAAAGCCCCCCTATTTCTAAATAAAGTGCATCTTCATTTAAATAAAACAGCTTAGACAAATTAGGGTTTCTAAATTAAACATTTGTAAAGCCATTGTTCTCTTAAGAGTTAAGAGAATGGGACAGATCTGAATTATGTAAGTAGCATGATGGAGGAGTAGTAAATTTAAAAAGTAGTGTTAATCTGAACTTGATTAATTGTTTATTTTGTGGCAAGCATTGTGCTGAGACACTCAGGTGCCAAATCTCACTTAACCTTGACAACAACACTATAAGATGAGTGGAGTTCTTTTTCTCATTTCACCATGTGGTAGAAATGATATTGGTTAAGTTTAATAGGTTCCCCCAAACAATACAGCTCTTAAGAGGCAGATTTAGAGTTTACATCTAGATCCTTCTGATTCCACAGCCCAAGTGTTTAACTCAGCATAGGGCATTTAGATTCAGACCTGGGTTTCAATTTCAGCTGTGTGACTTTGGGAAAATTACTTTACCTCTCTGAGTCTGTAATCTGAAGGTTCATCATCCCTACCTTAACTGCCATGATGACTGAACTTAACATATAAGCAAGTGCCTAGTAGTACTATAATAGCACTATATGTGACACATATTTACTACTTAAGAATTATTACCCAAATTCCTAAGTATTTCAGAAAATTAATGGAGGCTTTTTTTTTTTTGCCTGCAGTTTCTCTGGCAACTTCTCATGGCAGGCTTTTTTGCCTGCAGTTTCTCACCTCCACTTACCATTATAGTGTGGAGAACACAGACAAACCTGATCTCCTCTCCTCTGACTTGGTGCAGCTGAAATCTGTTTGAATGGAGGTGGGCTGCGATCATGGTTGAGTGTCCATCCACCCTGATACTGTCTTGCAAACATGGACAAATGAATGTTGCAAGTGACAAACCCAGTGCTGCCCTGATTCTAACACTGGCCCTGAAAGGTTTAAAGGCCGCATGATGCTGGCTGGGTCCTGGGTAGAAAGTGTTGCCTTTATATTTCTTCTACTTGATTGTATGACCCAAAGGAGAAGAGCAGCAGATTTTGTAAAGCCATTTCAAATAGAAGTCTTTATTATGTGTGGACTTCTGGCTAACAGCCAGATAAAGAGCTTTTCCTTAATTTCTTTCAAAATACGAGGATTTAAGATGGAACTGAAAGTGGGGAAAGAAAGTTTAGCAAAATCTGAACTTTGGTGAAATCTAAACCTCTTAATTAAAAGAAGTTAAGTGTTTGGCTCAAATTTCCCAATGTTTGAAACAGGAAAAAGTAATTCATGAGGAAACATGGCTAAAGGGACTAGGGATTTTATTTGACAAAAGCTGGTTCAGATTAGTTCAACAAATATTTACCAAGAACCCAGTATTTGCCCATCACTAGACAAAGGGTGATATGTGGATAAGTGGATACACCCCTTGACTTCCAGAAGCTTCCAGTCTGTTCAGGAAAAGACCCTAAAATAAGTTGCTTCAATATAGAATTTTTAAAAATAGTAAAATTATATCATAAATTTAAAATAACCATAAAATATTTCTCATTCATTTGCCACATGCCTTCCAAATGCTTTACATGTATTAATTAATTTTATCCTCAAAACAACCCATGAGGTACATATTTCTTTTATTCCCACTTACAGGTGAGGAAACTGAGGCAAGATGGCACAGCTTGAGAATGGCAGAGCTGAGGTTTGAATGCAGGCTTGGCTGGCTCTGTTTGTGCCTTCTTTCTGCTGTGTACCCATGTCCTCATCCAGGAGCAGGACCACAGTGTTGAACAACTTCAGGGGCCACTGTTTGCATCATAGGTTACAGGCTGTAGAGTTGGGCACTATCTAGCCTATGAAGCTTGTCCAGCCTAGAAGACAGTAAGACGGGCATTAATGTACTCATTTCATAGGGTTAGGTGATACCTCCAAAGTCACACAGCTAATAAGTGACAGTGCTGAGGCTTGGAACTGGATCTGCTGCCCCCATGCATCTTGGTCTTTCTAGACTCCATGCTGCCTCCCCTTTGCTCCTCAGAAGCTACTATGTGAGCATAGGGAGAATTTAGTATGGCAGCGTGGTCTGCAGGAATGGTCGGGGCAGGCACTGGGAAGAAGGGGCAGCTTGCCCTTTAAACTGTGACTTCCCAAAGGGTCTCCATAACCTGCCCTCTCAGAGGCTGCAGCTCTCCCTGCACTCACATGAATCCGCACAAATAAGCTGCTTCATTCCTGTCATCACTGCAAAGATTCTATCGGAAGAAACCAGACAAAAAGTCAGCTGAATTCAAGTTTGCCAACTTCACTCACTTGCTCAACACATGCACCGAGAACTTACTAAGTGCTGGGCGCTGCTCTAAGAGCTGAGGATACAGTGGGGTGCAAGGCCCTTGCTTTCATGAGGCTTCTATTTCAGTGCAATATCTGCTGCCTATGTGTCCTTCCAAATGTAACTCAACCTCTTGCCCATCGGTTCTCCCATCCATGAAATGGAGACAGTAGTACCTGCCTCATAAAGTTGTGGGGAGGCTGAAGTGAGAGAATGAATGTAATGTGCTTAGCAGAGACCTCACCTATTACAGAGACCTCACCTATTGCAAGTGGTCAAGAAATCTCAGTCTGTTCTCCACCCACTTGCCACCCTACAAAATGCATGCAGACAGACCTGCCTTTGCTGCTGGCATTCCTCTAGGTGGTGAGTGTACTTGTTTGATGCTGCATAAGTTCTGTGGATTATTCCAAGACCATTTGACTAGCATGGGTTAAAGCAATAAACTGGATCTCTGTGTTCCTCTACTTTATATACATTATGATTCTGTATATGAAACCATAAAACTCAGGACAGATTTATATATATGCCATGCTGCATATTTTCATAGAAATGCTTTTCCAGGCACCTGTAATACACTGATATATGTGAGCAGTTTCCTAAAGTTTATTTTTCATAGATCTCTCTTAAACTGCATGTAAAGTGACGTTTTATGGTTTAACTTTTGTTTTCATGACACAGCCCCAATTTGCATCTCTGCCATAGCATTCAGGACTTCCCTGCTTACAGCATGTGTATTTCCCTGTCCTTGAAGCATTTCTTCGGGAAGCTGTTTCTAAAGACCCCAGTTTGGCATCTTTCCTGAAGAAGCCAATCCTTCTGTGACTGTCTTGTGGAAATGGACTTGAATTATTCACATCCCATATCCAACTTGCTTATGGGATATTAATGCAAAGAAACAGAGTGGTATCATCCTTGGTGTGGTCAGAGCCCTTGGCATGACAGCAGCTGTGAAATCTCATTGCCTGTTTCCCAAGTGGTTTTATTTGCCTGGGGTTGACTCAGCCTTTCTGACCTGTACTTTCTTCCATCAAGTTCTGAAACAAAATAGAAAAGAAAGAAATGCACATCCACCAAGTTCCTTCTATGAGGCAGACTCTTTATGGAGCACTTTGCAGATCTATAATCTCACTAAAGACCTGCACATTTGGTAGTATTGACCTTATTAAAAGAAATAGTTGCAGAAAGATTAAATACATTGACCAAGGTCATATGGCTAATGAATGGTGAAGCCAGGTTTCAAGTTCAGATCTACTGACCACAGATCTTTCTGTTGCATCAAGCCCTCCAGCATCCAGAACACTCAAAGGGGTTCTAGGTGGGCAGAGTGTAACCTCGTCATCTCCGTTTTAATTACAGGAAGCCATTTATTTGAACAGTCATTCAACAAACATTTTATTAAGTGTATCGTATGTGCTAGACACTGTGGTAGGTGATGCATGTGAGCTAGCCACAACTGCATATATTTAAAGGGACTCCAAAAAACTTAGTTTTATATGTGTGTGGATAGATAGATAATAGATAGATAGATAGATAGATAGATAGATAGATAGATAGATAGATAGGTATTGAGAAAGACAGTCAGTCAGTCTCATTCTGTCACCCAGGTTGGAATGCAGTGGTAGAAACACAGTTCACTGCAGCCTCAGCCTCCTGGGCTCAAGAAATCCCCCTGCCTCAGTCCCCTGAGTAGCTGAGACTACAGGCATGCACCACCATATCTAGCTATTTTTATTATTATTTTAGAAACAGGGTCTCACCATTTTGCCCCAGCTGGTCAAGAACTCCTAGACTCAAGTGATTCTCCTGCCTTGACCTCCCAAAGTACTAGGATTGCAGGCATGAGCCACCATGCCCTGCCCACAGCAATTTTTTTAGTTCCAAAAGGATCTCTCACGACTGCCTCCTGCCACTATAAATGTTTTGTAAGGAAATACTGACTCACATAATGACTATTTTCTTCCTGTGACTCCAGTTGTCCCAGGCTCATATTGGGCACACTCAGAGGAGGTGCTTCCTGAACATTTTGGAATGAATCAATGAATAGATGCATTCACGACAGCCCTAAAGAATATATGGCACATGTTTGTTTGCTTATGGACATTCTCCACAGGTCAGTGCTGCGTCCACTGCCTGCCACAGCACCTGGAACAGATTGGAGGCTTGCTGAATCAGTATGAGTCAACAGATAGTTAATATCAGACCAATTTAGGCACAATTAGAAACAATCATCAGATGCATCAGAAATGTCACCAGAGTCAAGATGAGTGTGAGGGGAGTGAGGCACAAGCCTCAGGTGCAGAATTTAAGGGGACACCAAAAAACTTAGTCATCAAGATAAATAGTATTTTAATGCAATATTTTAAATATTCAGGACAGGATCTGAAAGGACTGAGACCAGGATAAGTCAACAGAGGCATCAACAGATGCATCAAGAGATGCATCAACAGAATGAAGAGCTGGATCCTGCCTCTGTTTAAAATTTTTATTTTTTCTTCCTTTCTTGCATTAACTTTGGTTTTTAAAAATATTGCATGAAAATATTATTTATCTCAATCACTGAGATTTTGGCACCTCTTAAATTTTGTGCCCAAGGTGAATGCCTCAATTGCCTTAACCTAGCCCTGGCTCTGTAAAGCCAATAGAAGTAACTGAAATTCCATGATGTCAGATTCTATGAAAGGTACTTTGTGTACATAAAGTTGCAGAAGATCCCCAAAAGGTCTTGTCTGGAAAGTGCTGTTCTGATCTCTGTTTTACAGATAGGGTGGCTCACACTCAAGGAGACAAGTCTCAGGACACACACCTGAGGTGTCACAGATGAATCACAGATGCACTTGAGAGATTGAGCTTCTCAGTCCCCAAGGAGTGCTGGCTAGTAGCTTTGGTTACAGAGACCCCTGGATGGCTGCCTCCGACCAGATGAAGCCTAGTGCATTTACCCCCGCATGCTGCATACATAATATATCCCACTGATTCCAGCCATTGTAAGAAGTAGGATGATTTCAAGTACCATGTTCCTGCTGCCAAGATGACAGCAATTGTAAGGTGCTCACATTTGTAAGATATATCCCAACTTAAGAGATTTTATCATGCAAAAAAGTGCATTTTGGAATTAGGCGAAATGCGTTATCATCATATCCCAAGTGACCATGATATTGAAAAAAGTTGGGGAGACTGTACTCAAGCGTACACTGCAATAACAGACATAAAAGGACTTTGGCATTCTCTAAATATCCAGAAGTCCATTCACCACCCCCAGGCTGTCAAAAGCTGATGTGATTCCTGCAATGAGACAAACTTTAACAGAAAAGCAGAGGATGCTTAAAAAGGAGACTATTTCATTTGCCTTCTGGAGCAATTTCCCTGAGAGAGGAAAGATTGCAGTATTAGTTGTCTGATTATATTATTCTTGGGTGGGTTCAGAATTTTAGCTACTTACAAAATTATTTGGAGCCACAGATTAAGGAGAGAGGGCTGATGCAGTGCAGCTGATGTGAGACTCAGACTCTCTTTTAGTTACCAGCCTCTATTTAAAGTAAATCTATGTTGAGCTCCAGAGATTCCCTAGCTGTCATCCAGGGCGTCATAGGATGGTTTTGGGTTTATTATATAACACTAAACTATCCATATTATTCCACGTTGTACTGATCTGCCTACCCCACCAGGCAATTATATCAGCACACCTAATTAATTTCATTCCAAAATATTACATTAAAATTTATTTAGACTTATTCACAGTGCTACTTTGATCCATGTCAGCCACTGGCTTCCTGACCATTTTAGGGCATGATCACAAAACAGCTGAGTCTGCCTCCCATCGTGTACTTTTCTAAAACATATCTACCCAGCACAGACCCAAATCAGCCCACAGTGGTAGAGCAAGCTCGACAGCATTAGACTTGCATGATTTGCTTAAAAGGCTTGAAATTCTGCCTCGTGTCATTTTTATCAAAATTCCAAATCAGATGTAGTAAAGAGTAAAACATCCTTTTTGCTGGTGTTCAAAAGACTATGGAGAGATTAATATGGAGGGGCATGGCCTGAGGCCAGACTGCCCAGTTTTAAACTCACCTGTGCCTCTTACTATGCCTCAGTGTCTTTATTTGTGAAATGAGGATAATAACAGTACCTACCTGTTAAGGTTGTTATGAGGATTTCCAGGGCTAATATCTGTAAAGCTCTTAGATCATTGTGCAACAATGGGCACATAAGATTGGCTGGCATTTCTGACCATAGGCAGCCCCAGCTCAGGGTTTCCACACTCAGTCATCAGAGCTTGTCTATTCATCCAAGGGGTGTGAGCCTACAGTTCTGAGGCTGCTGTATAAGTGGATTTGCTTCTCCTCTCCTGCTCTGACCTTTCCTTCTTCAACATTGGATGGATGCAGTTATCACCTGAAAAGTGGTTCCTGATTCATAATGATGGGTCTTTAACATATTGTGCCCAGTGCATGGCAGGCACTTGATAAATTTGGGTGAAATCGGGGAAAAGACAAATGCCGCCTCTGTAGACCTGTGGTATGTCCGTAAGTGGTTCCATTTTCTCTGCTCCATGCTGAGGTATCCTCTCCCTTCCTCACTGGAAAAACTGTCGAAGCAGCAAACTGCCCTCACTGGGCTCTTGAGGGATCAGGGAGACCAGAGACCAGCTATTCACGTAGATACATGAATTCCCTTGAATGTCCTCTAAAGCTTACTGGATAGAATGCCAGTGTTGGCATTCATGCCCATGAGCATTTTTCAAGGGATATGAGAAACTTCAGATCATTTTTGAAACATCTAAGGTAATAAAACGAATAAATCACATTCACAGAAGGCAGTCGCCCTTTATTTAGAATCTTCACATATCAGAGATGATGGGCCTATATGACAGAGCGTTCTGTGCAAGAAAGAAGCCCACTTTTTATCCTGTCAGGAAAAGAGGTGGACAAGGAGTAGAAATAAAGTTATGAAAAGTTATCAGAGCCTTGGGAGATGAAGGATCTGTTCAATGCTGAGTGCATTTTGAGTATACTTTTGAGTTGGGGAAATTGGATCTGAGGGAAAAAAGGGGACTGTATTAGTTGTTTATTACTGCATAAAAATTATGCCAATGCTCCGTGGTTTAAAACAATATTTAGTATAACACAGTTTCTGTTCATCAGGAATTTAGAATTTGCTTCACTGGGGTGCTAGCTCAGGGTTCCTCAAAAGTAAGGTCTACTTTCAAGACGGCTCACTCACATGGCCATGGCAGGAGGCTCAGTTCCTCACCACGGGGTCTCTCTGCAGGCTGCTTGAGTAACTTCAAGATTTGACAGCCAACTTCCACTGGAGTGAGAGATCCAAGAGAGAGTGAGCACGGAGGAAGCCTCAGTGCCTTTGTATCACAGTCTTTGAAGTTATCTCCTGTGCTGATGTTCTAGGGCAGCCATAGCAAAGCACCACAAACTGGTGGCTTAAAACAATAAAAAAAATTATTCCCTCTCACATCTGGAGGTGAAACATTCAAAATCAAGATGTCAGCAGAGCTGTGCTCCCCCTGAAGGTTCTACGGGAGGAATCCTTCCTTGCATCATCCTCCTTCCTGGTGGCCACTATCAACCCTTGGCATTCCTTGGCTTGTAGATGCATCATTCCAATATCTGCCTCTGTCTTCACATGGCTGTCTTCTGTCGGTGTTTCTATTTGCCTAAGAGCACCAGTCATTGAATTAGGGCCAGCCATAATGACCTCATCTTAACTAATTATATCTGCAAAGACCCTATTTCCTAATAAGGTCATATTCCGAGGTTCTGGATGGACATCAAATTTGTGGGGTGGGTGGGGGTGTTTCTATACAGTCCACTCTACCTACCATCATTTCTGTTTTGTTTTATTAATTACCACTGAGTTATACGTCCAGGCCACACTCAAGAAGAGGGGAATTAAGCTCTGCCTCTTGAAGAGAGAAGTATCAAAAATTTTGTGGACATATTTTGGAACTACCTCAAGCACAGTGTCACACTTCCATTCCAGATACTTGTTATGCTGGGACTTTCTGGTCTCCTGAGGTTGTGTGGCTCCGTGAAAAGAGAGAAGAATATTTGCAGACATTCCATGTTATTTAATGACAATGGATACCTAGAAAAGGCTATTTTAAGTGAGTTATCTTAAAATGAAAACCAAAATTCATTTAAAGATGAGTGAAAATATTTTGACTTGGACTTTACATTGAGAATGTATTTAAAAATTAGTATCTTTTACTTAAATTTGAAAAATATTTCAGGTAATATAACTATTCACTAATTCTTGAAGGATAAATTGTCATGTTTTGTTTCAACTTTTGGTGCAATTTTTCTGATAAAAATTACATGATTTCACAACATATTTTTTACTTAAAGTTTGACTTTCTCAACATTATAAAAAGGGTTATTTTGCAAATTTCAGGTATTTTAGCAATATTCCCCAGTTCTATTGGGATTCATGGCATTCTTTTCTAAAAGGTTAAACTATCATTATCCTTAAAAATTCCTCTTCTTCAAATAAGCTCTAGTAATGTTTCTGTCACATCATCATATCAATAATTCTGCATGTGATTCCAGCAGCTCTTCAATATCACTTTTTTAAACTTCATGAATCTCCCATTTCTGGCAGAAATTTAAAAATTTACCTTATGATCAATTTACAGAGCATTTTTATAAGACTATTTTATAAGAGTTGGTGAGAGATCGGTTATGATGTTGACTAAGATTCCAGTGTTAAGTCGAGACTGATTTTGAATGGGGACTGACTTTATAAGTGGTCAATTCAGTGACGACTATTTTCATACTATTGTGAATTTACTTTTCTGTAAAAGTTTGCAACAGTGGAGACTCCTATCATGAAAACCAGGCAATAAGAACTCCCTGAATTTTTCTCTTCTTTCTACAGCTACGCTTCTATCCTCCTAAAGATATCATTAAAATCTTTCTATCTTCTTTAATGCAATACCATAAAAAGTAATAATATTAGAATTACTTTGAAGGGAAGTATATTGCTGTAGGGGAAGGTTGGCATACATAATTAGACACTATTACTAGTATCTAATTGCATCATGAACTTCTTTACGAAAGATGAGCACACATCATTTCAGATAACCAAGAGAAGATCTGGTACCCTGATTTCAAGGGAGACTTCACGTGGGGGAAAAAAATCGACCCCAACTGGATTATTCCATTTCATTTTAACCTGACCTGTAGCAGAGGTCTACAATTTGTTCTTCAAAAGTCCCATGAAGTCTTAAACCAGTGTGCAAGGCAAAAACCAGTGTAACAAAAATAAATGACAGGATGTCTTTTCTTACAAATGTCATGGTTTATTCAAAGGCTGTGTAGTTACGGAGTCGTCAATTTAGTAAGTTTTTTGAGCCAAACATTAGAGGCCCAGTCATGAGAAGCTGTCTGCCTTTCTTTAGAGAATGGCCCCTTCCCACAGCAACCCACTCCAGTCCCACTTTACCCACTTGGAATGTGCTAGATGCCTGAAGTTCCTTGCTGTCTTCAAGAACAGATTGCCTCCACTGATGGAGATGTTTCCACGGTTTGTTTCTTCTGCAGCTGTTTTTCTTTAACCTTCACTTTAGCTTGTTTCTGGGTGAATTTTGGCCATCACCTCAGTATCTCTATCAATCCCAGCTTCAACACATTCACAATGGATTTTTAGCAATGGAGATGGTCAGTGTACTTATCATTTGCAAGTAATTTAATAAGCCTGCATATATGCATTCTGCTTGTTCAACTTTTGGAAATAACCCATTCTTAGCTCCCATTCTGCACATTTTTCTGCAACAGAAATGAATTTTTGGTTGTCTCTCAGAAGTTCATTTATAAAAACTTAAAGCCAGCTGAAGATATGGGGTCAGGTTGTGTGGTTCCATACCATATACTGTTAACTTTCTCAGACTAAATGTTTGTATTTTCATTGATATGACTCTTACTAAAAGCAAAAAAAAAAAAGGTTTAATATGAATGAAAAATAAATGATCAGTTATACATATTTCTCTGTGTAAGTGTATATGTGAAAGAGTTTCATGCCAACGATGCCTTATCTTTTACAAGGATATGTTTCCAACAAGTAAACCTAGTGACCGTGACTTTTTAAAACTGCACATGATGTAACATATGATGACTGCTCACTCTAAAACTGCACACATTCTGATAGTGAACACAGAGTTATCTGACATGGTGCAGTGCTCAATCTCAGTAGTGTTTAATGGATAAACAGGAGATATTTTCACATTTATGCAGCTGTTGCTCACAGGCAACCAGTTCTTTAGATCTTCAGATTTTCTCTATAATTGTCACGCGGTCCATAAGCAGACTTCCTTGTCCCAGAATCAGTGTATCTTCTTGAGCCTGGTCCTATTCTAATAGCATCCTTTGTGATTGTTTTTGTTTTTTCTGGTTTTTTTTTTAAAGTATTATATGTAGAGAGTAACTGTAGCAGATGCTGTTTTATACACTTAAAATCTGACCTTCTCTTCTTCATTGATGGAGTAGTGATTTTGTTCAGGTAGGCCCTCTCAGAAAACATGACTGTATGCCCCCTTGGGGGACAAATTCCAAATAGTCTAAGACTATCACAGGAATCCCATACTGCTTATAAGTGACTAGGTTTAGAGCTATGCACACAGACCTTGTTCAGACCAGTGAAATGAGAAAGTGTCAGTGCATTTATGGGAAATATTTATTTGGTCTTAAAAAGAGGCAGAAGGAGAAGACAGCCCCTTCTCTTCCTCTAGTCATTTGCATGCCTGGATATGATGCCTGGAACTGCTGATGAAGCAAAACTTGGAAAGGAAGACAGGGTCACAGTGAAGTGGGGTCAGTGTCCTAACATACCCTCCCTGGAGCTTTCCTGACCTGTGGGCACCTTGCTCTGGGAAATAATAAATCTTAAATTTAAGCTGGTTAAGTCCAGGTTTTCTGCTCCTTTTGCCAAAGCGATTTGAAAAAGTAGCCAAAATAATAAATCAACCCATACTGTAGGCTTTGCTTGGAGGGAGCTTCTGCCCATGTTTACTTGGTGATTTTGAAGACTAGCCAAGGTTTCTCTGAAGTGCAATGAACTGTAGTCCAATTTCTCATGAAACCTTGTGCTTACATCCTGCTATTTATCCTATTTATTGGAGTTTATTTGTAGGTTTGTCTTCCCACACTCACACTGGGAATTCCCCTTTGGAAGAGCCAGATGTGCACCAGAAACACTACCATAAGCACCAGTCAGTAAAATGTCACTAGCAAAGAAGATGCACTCTTTTTGCACACTGGTTTACTGGGGAAGACGCTGCCAGAGTTAGAGACAATACTAGTGTCATAGCTGTGTGTGGAGGCCATGAAACCAGGAAAGGGGACTATGAAAATTAACTATCAGTATGTGTCTACACACAGTCACATAAGATGGCAACTATGAATGACATGCAGACTGAAGATGGCAACTATGAATGACATGTGGACTGAAGGCTTAAGGTTGGTGTGGGAAGGTGAAGTCTGGATATGCTGCTATAGGAAAGGGAATGGAAGGAACCAAAAGAACTAGTCTGTCTTATGGGCAAACAAAAGGGACTTGGCATATCAGAAACTGGTTCTCTCCAGGAAAGCAGGATCCTGACTACCTGGTTGAAAAAACTGAAGGTCATTACCATCTCTCTCTACTCCTATCACTTAGCCTTCGAGAATATTACTTCAGCTCTACTTCTGAGCAACCACATGGGTCTCATGAAAGGGACTCAGCTCTGGTTTGCTTTCTGTTTCTTAAATGATAAACTATGAGTTTATTCTCCCTGAGGTCTGCCTCTGTTGCTGCTTTGGTTTCAGTGCTGGTCTGTAGTCATAGCCACAGCCACACTTCTTTTTGGCTGTGGTTTTGATATTGTATTTTCATACTCAAAACTTCTTGGCCTTCTATCTCATAGTCAGTTTCCTATAAATGATAGCTTCTCCGTTTGTACTTTCCTCTGTACTTATATGATCCGTGGTAATCTCAGACCCAATATATTCAAAACTGCAATCATCATCCTTCCCATCCTCAAGCTAAGACCTACTCTCCAAAGTCAAAAACACAGGAAAGAGTCTTAATTTTTCCCTCCCTTTATCTGTTACCTACCAACTCTGTGTTATTATAGATATAAGAAACTATATTACGTGTGTGTGTGTGTCTGTGTATTAAAGGTTGGGATTGGGTTCAGAGTTCAAGTACGTCACAAAAAATCTATTGTCAGGACAGAAATGCCCTAATAATGCAATCAGAAGAACTGCATTCTGCCTTTTTGTCCACATCAGACATCTAATGAATGCGTGTCAATTATCCAGTTTGCCCAGAAAGGCAACAAACTCAGTAAAAACAGCATGAGCTCTGTGATAAAGCCTGAGTGTGAAACCCTATCTTGATCCTTGCTAGTGGTGTGCTCTCAAACTAAAGAAATAGTCAGCACTTAGTGGGGTCTGTATTAAATATTCTACCTGCCTCACCAGTGAGGTGGACACTATCATTAGCCACTTTCCCAGGTGAAACTCCTGAGGCTTAACATGATTTGTCCAAGGTTACACAGTTCAGTTATGGACCCAATATTCAAATCTAGTTCTGCCTGACTCCAAAACGGGTATACTTAACCACTATACTCTATTTACTTTATGTACTTGATCCTGTGTTTTATCTGTAAAGGGAGTCGGGTGTTTACTTTCTAGAGTAAGCATAAGGAATAAATGATACAATAGAAGGAAGAAACCTGCAACAGTGTCTGACACCGAGTAACACTTTATCTAAATGTTAGAGACCCATTGCTCATTGACTAGCTATGCCTTGCTGATTCCTGGAATTGATTTTCCTGTGGATTCCTTTGCCAGAGCTATATTTGCCTCTCTTCCAAAGTTTTCTAATTTTATATTTCAGTCTTCTTCCCATGTAGGACTTTGGTTTATTTTAGTTAGTTGATTATAGGCCAATCTCTTTCTACCAAGCTACAAGCCCCTCCAGGGTCCCCTGTCATTACTTTGTATGTCTAGTTATCAGCTCACACCTGGAGCAGAATGAGTACTTACCTAATATCTGAGGAATAAGTCAATGAATTTTTCACATCATTTCTGTTTTTAACTGCCTCTTTTACAAGGTAGTGCCTTTTTCTTTTTTTTTTTTTTTTGTCTGAGACAGTCTTGCTCTGTCACCCAGACTGGAGTGCAGTGGCACGTTCTCAGCTCACTGCAAGCTCCGCCTCCCAGGTTCATGCCATTCTCCTGACTCAGCCTACCTAGCAGCTGGGACTACAGGTGCCCGCCACCACACCTGGCTAATTTTTTTGTATTTTTAGTAGAAACGGGGTTTCACCGTATTAGCCAGGATGATCTCGATCTCCTGACCTTGTGATCCACCCGCCTGGGCCTCCGAAAGTACTGGGATTACAGGCGTGAGCCACCGCGCCCGGCCAAGGTGGTGCCTTTTTAATCACAACATTCTGCACATGGTAGGGAAGCACCGGATATGTTCAAAGCCTGTTGCTTCTTTTGCTTAACAATGAACATGTAATTAACTAAGGATGAAAACCATGATTTTAGGCATTTGTGTCTCTTCCAACAAACATTTTGTAGTGCCTGCCTTGTGCTAGGTACTGTGTTAGACATCAAGACTACAAATGAAAATAAAACAAATCAATCTCTGACTTTGGTGGTAAGCACACGATTTTGTAGGAAAGAAAATAAAAAATGAAAACAAAATAGCTTTATTATTCATAGAGGTCTATAAAGGGCACAATGATGGTAGATGAGTAGGAGTGATTCAATCTTTGATGGGAGAAGTGGAGATGAGAAGGGCAGGAGCAGGGTCATGGAAGGTGCTGGAGAACTAATCTGCAGGCTCCCTTGAGCATAACTGTGTGTTTTCCAACCATCTTCTTTGTGTTTGAGAAGTACAGGGTATGTATGTAGAGATATTTGCTATGTAAAGGGGAAGGGCTCTTGCTTTACTATGCAATGTCTCATTGAATTTCTATGGAAGTTTTGATAATGCATGAAGTAGTTCCACAAAATAATTGTCAGTCTTCAAAGAAACCAAGAAACAAGGCTCTTTTCCTCTGAGTGTTGACTGCAATCGGCGCCTCATGGCAATTAAGCAGTCCCATCCCCTATAATTGAGTTAGTGCACAAGCCACTTCATACATTTATTTCTCAGGATTGCTGAAGCTACAGCAGTCCTAAGAGCCACATTTTCATGGAAGTGGGGGGTTGGAGGCAAATAGGTGTTGATTTAGATGCTACTGGTTCCATCAGGATCTTTTCTACAATATAAATATTTAATATGCCAGGACATTAAGATATCAAGGGTATATATACAAAAGGCATAGGTTAATACTGAGACTCGGGCAAGATGGTTTAGTAGAAATGCCCTAAGTTCAGAACGCAGAGCCAGGAATCTTGATTTCAGTCTGTCATTTGCTTCTTCTGTTGACTTAGAGGTAAATCAGCTGTCTCCCTGGGGCTTAGATTTTTAAAATCTGTTAATGTATATTTGTAAAATGAATGAATTAGTGGAAGAATGTAAGATGAGGATCATAATACCTGCACCACCTACTTCGTAAGAGTTTTAAACAAGGTAATTAATTATATGTTGGAAAGATAAAATGCTTCAAGACACATGCCCTCCAATTTTTAAATCAGTGGTGATAAATATCACTGTCAGGATTTCAGAGTCTGAGAATGTACAAATGCTTTCATCATCCAAATTTGCCCTTGACCAGGAGAAAAGAAATATTAACTTGAAGAGCAGATGTTATATTGCATTTTTATTAGATAATTAACTGATTTGAAACTCTAAATATCTAGCCTCCCATGGACCTGACTCAAAAATAAAATTTAAAAGTTAAAAATAATGGAAAGTTTTCAATAGCACTGAAATAATGACAAATAACTATAATAATCCCTCATATAGGTGTACCTAACATATATAAAATATTTTACATTTTCACATTTGATCATGCACAAACAGAAGGCACTCTGATGAAGCAGTGGTTCCAGCTAATGCTTTCAGGGAAACATTGCATAGTGGGAAAGACAAATGCTTTGGAATAAAGGAGGCCTGGGTTCCAATCTTGACTTGTACCACCAATGTCACTTCAGATAATTATTTCATAACTCTAAGCCACAATTTCCAGACATCAGTGAAATTGATCTAGCCTTTCATACCCAACATTGTAATGTGGTCATGAGAATCAAACGAAATTTTATATACTTATATCAATCTATCCATTTAATCTGTCAAAGGGTAGACCCTCAGAAACGTCAGCCCTCATGTCATCGCCACTGTAATTGGTAGAAGAAGGTCCTACTTTTATAACAGGTGCCAGGATAATGCTAAAAGATGAGGTTCATATTTTCTGGACACTGGACTTGCAAAGGAAAGCTGTGCAAAGGCCTGCTAACTCTGTTTTGCCTTCCGGACCTCTTCCTTGGAGAATCTTCCTGAAGGCTTGGAGCTTACATAGGACTAACCTCAGTCTTTTTCATTGACCTTCCCAAGGTGTGTGTGTGTGTGTGTGTGTGTGTGTGTGTGTGTGTGTGTGTGGTCTGAACTCAAACCAATGTATATGTACTGCTTCTTATGGCATTATAAATGCTCATACAATATTTCATTCCCAAGTCCTTCCTTCTCCCCAGCCTCACACCCCCTTTCCCTCCTTCATTACTCCTTTATGCCCAGCCAAGTAAAACCTTCCAGTGGAAGGAACTAAGTATATACACTAAGAATGAAAATGCATAGCAAGCTCCTTTCATTCTCTTATACTCAAGTATGTTCATCTTTGGGGAGTATTTGCTGTACCCACACCCTCCCTGTCAAACCCCACTCCATCAATTGCCTCCCTCCTTTGTGCCATCACAGTTGTCTAACATTCAGCATGTTATATACAATTATTTTTTTACAAGTCTCTTTTCCTCATACACTGAGAGATCCTTAACAAATGTGTCCAAAGCACTTGGCCTGGGCACTTCACAAATATTAAGTATTGGCAAATGAATGAACCTGTGTCTTTTTCTTCTCTCAGAGCCTTTACTACCTGGTGGGGAAGGGTGGGGGCTCCCCACAGGCGAGTGGGGGGAAGACCTGGGTTACCCAAGTGCCCCGTGCATGTGCTGTGGTACCTCTGCCCTTAGACAGCTTGGACATGGCTGCCTCCATCCTGTGAGCTCTGACTGCAAAGGAGGAACCTGACTTCTTTACCAGACTGATTTTGCCTATATGTTGGGTCCTGCTACCTTTTTCAAAGTGCTTTTACATAGAGCATCTCACCAAATTTACAAAGGATTCATGGGGTTTTGGGAAGAAAGATCACAAAGGGAGTAATGACAGTTTTCCTTAGCAGTGTGTTTACCTAAAATGGCAGTGAGAAATGGAGAACCAACCTTTAGCTTATAGACAGGATGCCTTGCTTTTTGGCCAAGTCAACAAAGGCTGTTGTAGTCCTATTTGTGTTTGCTTCTCACAGTCCCTTCCCAGTGCATGAATGAAAAGTGTGTATGGAAGCATAAACCTGCGCTGAGAGGTATATTGATGATGGCTGAGAGTATAAATCTGTTACATGCTATTTCATTTTTTTTTCTGCTCCTCCTTCTCTTTTCTCTCCTTGCCCTTGGGTCTTAATCACCATCATCATCAACACCATCATCATGCCTTTATTCACGTTCTTCCTTCCATTCCTCTTCTATGTGGCTAAGTCTTAACATTCTAACTCAAATGTCACCTTCTCTGACCTTCCTTGCAACCCTTCTCTGCTGCAGTACCATTCTGTCTATTACACTCTTATGGCACTGAGCACTAGCCCTGCCTATTAGGTTGTTTAAGTAGCTGACTTCCCACTTAAATCAGAGGCAGGTGTTATATGTTATTTTTTTATAAAACACATAAAGTACTTAGAGCATTGCCTGGAGGCAGTAAAACTCAATAACTATTAGGAATTACTGTTGTTGGTATTAACCCCCCCTCCCATTGCTCCATTTCTTGGCACCAAGGAGGTATAATGTGAATGTTTATTTTGTTGAATCCAAAGATAACAACACCTTTCTTAGAAACCTAATTTCATTTTGCCTTCTGCTAGTTTGCTTTCAGTGCCTATACTGAACTCACCATGTAGCAGAGGAGGAAAGCCTGATTGCTGAATGGGAGTGGCAAGCCATAGATAGCTAGGATATTTAAGAAGTACAGCTGTGTTGTCAGCAGGCCACAATTCCACCTCTGAAGTGCCACAAAGTAAATCTTGACTCATAAAATATATGGGTCAAGGGAAAGTGGTCTCTCTTCTCAACCGTATACTCCAAGGCATAGCCTCCACTAAAATGCCAACCTTGCTGCCTGCTGCTGAAAGCATCTGCCCCATCTTGTGTACCCAGCATGTATCACTCTCTGTGGTTAACTCTTAACTCTTCCAGTGGGAGGGGCTTAGACTACCTGCAAATGGGGGCTGACCTCAGTCTAGGAATAAATACCTTCCTGAGAAGCTGATGTTCAGCTGCAAGATGTTTACCTACAACAACCTTGAGCAGCCAGGGCACAAGGTCGGATTGCTTTTGCTGCTTTTTTGAGAATTATCTTATATTCTTCCTATATAAAGTGAGAGTAGCAGGGATGGGTTGGTCCCATTCCCAGAGCACAACCTCACACTATGTCTGGCCAACTCAGCTCCTGGGAACCGCTCTCTGTCAGAGACCGAATAGAATTGTCGTACTGATCCTCTGCCCATAAATTTGCCCAATAAAGTCTGCTTTTGCATGACACTGGGATGGTTGCCATTACTTCTAGTCCCCACTAATGAGTATCTTTAATTCCCTTGACAACCATATGAAGTAAGTTTAATTGGCACCTTTTAGCAGTTGAGGAATCTGGAGCTCAACTAATTTCAGCAACGTGCTCAAGGACTCACAGTAAGTGGAGAAGTATGGGTTCAAAGTCACGTTTGTGTGACACCAAAGCCTTATTACTTTGTCACTTGCCTCATGTGGAAGCTTCTGCTCCTCATGGAGAAGGGGGACCCTGTGCTACATGATCCTCAGAGCTCCTTGCCAGCACAGATGCATGGAGTCAGCTGGCGTCTCTGAACCTGCAGTTAAAGAGAAAGTGCAATGTTAGTGCCTCAATTTTATTATGATCATTTGGACAGCAAGCAACTTCCCTTTCTTCTAAGTAATTGCCATTGTACAGATGATGTCTTTCAGGCGCAGGAACAGAGAATCTGAGGAAGGAGGTAGGTCCATGAAAAGTATTCATTCTCTTCCTGTTTTCCCAGGAAATCCCAGGAAGTGCTACATGCAGTTACTTTATGAATTGAAGTCTGGGAAAAATCTCTAAACCCTTCTCATGCATGCATCATATGTTGCTTTTCAAAGGGAAAGAATATGCATTAAAAAGATATGTTCAGTCTTAAACCTGCCTTTGAGCATCCAAGATCAATTTGAAGGCTGATTAAGTTGTGCT
This sequence comes from Macaca fascicularis, assembly GCF_037993035.2. NCBI lineage: Eukaryota > Metazoa > Chordata > Mammalia > Primates > Cercopithecidae > Macaca > Macaca fascicularis. The sequence goes on from NC_088390.1 coordinate 54,879,378, forward strand.
CTATAGATTTCTATAGACAAGTTCATCAAGGCATCCATTCCTCTTCCCCTAATGATGCTGAACCCCAAGTTCTTCTCTGAAGTGCTTTAATTTTCACTTGGCCATTGCAAAAAGACAGCGACTTAATGAACTGCAAATAGGAAAAGAAAGTTACATAAATCATCTTCGCATCCTTTTCCGTGGTCGTACCATGACTATTCTTTCCTCATTACAGTGCCTCCAGTGGCTTCTCCGTACTTGGCAGTGGAAATTAAATTATAAACCACATTTTCAGCAATGTGATACACCAATAAAAACATAAAATCATCAGGATAAATAACAAAGATGAATTTATGTCAACATAGTACAATATTATTTTACCCTGTGTTACCATAATTTTCTCCCAGTTGATTCGTTAGATCTTTTAGAAGATGGTTGCCTGCTATTTTATATATATATATATATATATATATATATATATATATATATATATATATATATATATTTCAGAACTACTGTCTATCAATGAAAATTTTACAAAACTGACTTCCAGGAAAAGACTACTACACAGTACCCTTTTCTTATTCTCTGACAGACAGTCCTGCCTTTCAAAATGATAAGATAATGAGTTTGTGGTTTGAACACAGCTCTGTGTTTTAAACGTAGCATTGAAAATTAAAGTGAAGTATTAATTAAAGATTAATCAAAAGTGCTAGACCCCTAGTAAGTTCAGTGCTTTTTGCTTAATTCTGAATGGCCCACTTTGAAAGAGTATTTCAGCTGAGCTAGAATTTTAATCAGCTGGCTAGAAGTTGGGAGAATAAGAGAAAGAAAGAGAAATAATCCTGAGGGTAAATGTTTAAAAATGCATCAAAGGCTGTTGGAAAATAAGCTCTTAATCTGTGTCGTGTTGGAGGGAAAGAATGTTGACAAGAGGACAGGATGCATTGGTTTCTTCTGGCCTCCAGGGTGGTGGCCTTCCTGAGATCCATCAGTGAGAATGGCCAGCCGGCTTCCCTTTCAGAACAAGCTACCCTTACTAATGCTCAAGGGAGAAGCCTGGATACCTGGAGGACTTCATAGTCATTCTCCCAGCAGAGGCACTAAGGGAAGAGCAGAGGAGTCTACGCCTGTGTTTGGCTCCAGACGGTCTCTTTAAATTCAGCACCCCTCTCAGCTGGAAGGGCCTCTCCATCCATTCCAGAAACTCCTGTGTGGCTGGTGTTGCCCTGCCCCTAGCTCTCACAGAATTTTGGATCTCAGAACTGAAAAGGTCCTCAGAAGCATCCACCCTTACTTCCCTGCCTCCATCTGAAGCATGAATCACCTCTATAGGTGATGTGCTGCTTGATTACCCCTAGTGACAGGAAACCCACCTCTCCCCAGGGTCACTCATTTCACTGTTGCCTAGCTTATACCCCATGTCCTTTCTTCTGTTGTTCAAAATTTCTCTCCAGTAATATGATCCTTATCTTCAATCTCTGGAGACTAAACATATATGTGAAATTGCTGCTTCACAAGCCAGTGCTGCTGACACTTAAAGAAAATCACCTTAAAGCTCCTGGTTTTTCTCCAGGAAAATCCTCAATGGTCATCAGGCAACCTGCTACTGACATTCCTGTTCAGTTTCCAGGTACTGAGGTTGAATGCAAAGAGCCCAGGTAGACTGGATGAGTGATTCTGCTCAACGCTTACCAGATTCTTCCTTCAGATCCATCATGAGCATCTTTAAGCCTTTGAGTCATCACCTGTATAAAGGTGTTGTATGAGATTAAATAAGCTGATGCACATAACATTGTTCTGCAACACACCTGTAAGCGCGTATCTGTGGAAACCCTCACCTTACACGTGGAATCAACTACCTCTTTTCAAAAATTACTGGGTTATATACATGTGTTGTCAATCACCCTCCCTAGAAGGACTATGTGTCAGAACACTCCACACTACTCCTCCTCCTCCTCCTCCTCCTAAAATAGTTATTGCTTATCATGTTCAGGAATTGAGTGTTACTATAGCATTCAGTCTTCACAACAACCCATGAGGCAGTGCTATTGCTATCCCCACATTACAGATGAAGAAAGAGAAGTGAGGAAACCCTTGCCCAGGTTGCACTGGGGGTGTGGGAGAGCCAGATTCAAACCCAGGTGTCTGACCATGGGTCCAACTGAAGGCCCTGAAGCACCTAGAAGTTGGCCTGGGGAAAAAAGGAATGGGAATCTTCTAGGAAAGCTCTGTCTTCTAGGAGCAGAGTCCCATTGCCAGATCTTGTCAAAGAGGGAGCAAGCTTGGAGTGGGACTTTGGTAGGAATCAGTTGCCTACCCAGCAACCCCTCCCCTCCCTTCTTTCTTAATAGTAGAATCTGAATGTCTTAGCCCCTGTCTAAGCTTACCATGGCTATCACATTCTTCCTTGTCAGATCCTTTTGCAACTAGGGGTGACCTTATAACCCTGTCCAGTCCGTGAAAAATAAGGTGGAAGGAAGGTCTTTTTCTGCTGCTGCTGCTGCTTTTCCTTTTCTCCTTGGAACAATACATTTTGATGATATCTTCCTCTTTTTTGTTTTCCTTTTCCTCTTGGAAAAATAAATTGAGAAGATGTGCTACTTGGAGCCATTGACAGTCTTCTTGGTCATTGACAGTGACCGTTAGACAACCAACCTTAAGATAAAAAGTAAACTCACAAAACATGGGAAGATAGAGGCTGAATCCTTACTGATACTTTGAGCCACCACAGCAACCCTGAAATAACCTATTCCTGCCCCATACTTCTTGTCACTTGACAAGAATCTGAATTGCAAACAACAGCATCCACCGTGGTCAGGAATCTGAATTGCAAACAGCATCCACTGTGACTAGTTCAAATTTTAAAAACAGTAATTTTAAAAAGATGTTAGGGGACTTGCAGACTCTCCAGGAGGGCCAGAGAGAGCCAGGCTTTGAAACTACAGAGACAAGAACAATGTCCAACCACGCCTTGGGAACTGTTTTAATGAAAGCATCACCATCATAGCTATTGCTCTCAGCTCCAGTTCTGCACATGCTGGAATGCTAGAAGTTCTGCTTGGCTTCTTGGAAGAAGTAGCAGCCTCTACCATGATGAATCTCGGCATAGTGAGTGCCCACATGTGGCCACCCCCTCACATTGCTCACTCATGAATTCAAGTCTTACATGGGTATATTCAATTGGCATAGGTTGGTGAAAAGTAACTGCAGTTTTTGTCATTACTTTCAATGGCGAAAATACAACACAAGTTCAAGCCTGTAGTCTAGATGCGAAGAGGTCTGGAAATACCAGTTTTCTAGTCTCCTATTTTTGAGCAGGGAGGACTTGTAATGTTAGATTTTAACTAAAATATGGGCAAGATGTGGAACAGCCACAAATGGCAAATATCTACTAGAGTGACACAAACACATCATCATTCCTTAAGCCAGTGTCAGTCAAGTATTCTGTTTCATGGCTCTCTCCCCTCTGTCAGGTGTGAAGTAAGCAGAGAGGCTGCATGATGGCCTCTTTGCTGAAGCAGAAATGTCAGCTTTGTATCCCTGGAACACTTGGGCCCTGACCCTGCAAGCTCAGGGTTGTGACAGAGCCATTTAATGAGTTGAATTCCTAAAGTCATTCAAGAGTTGCAACTTTTTGGCATCAACTGATCATAAACCCTTCATGAATAAAAACAACAGAAACTACAAAACACGGAAACATAGAATTGTAAGGCTGGAATGGATCTCAGAATCTTTTTCTTTTAAGAACAATACTTTTTCTAAATCAGGTACATCTGAGAGAGAGAGAGAGAGAAGAAAAAGACATCCCTGGTCTACTGTGCAAGAATCTCATCCATTCCTACATTCAGAGAGTGTTCTGGGATCCCAGCACACTCTTCATGTTCAGTCACCTATGTGTAAATACTTTCAATACTTTCTTGACTTTTTTCTTGTTCCTTTTTTTTTTTTTTTTTTGGAGACGGAGGCTTGCTCTGTTGCTCTGTTGCTAAGCTGGAGTGCAGTGGCGCAATCTCAGCTCACTGCAACCTCCGCCTCCCGGGTTCAAGCGATTCACCTGCATTAACCTCCCCAGTAGCTAGGATCACAGGCATGTGCCAACACAGCTGGCTAATTTTTGCATTTTTAGTAGAGATGGGGTTTCACCATATTGGCCAGAATGGTCTCGATGTCTTGACCTCGTGATCTGCCTGCCTCAGCCTCCCAAAATGCTAGGATTACAGGTGTAAGCCACTGCACCTCTTGAGCTCTTTATGTCTATAATGACTCCTTTCTTTCTGTGGGTTGGGCTACTTCTAAATGTCATAGCAAAGTTTCAAATACCTTATGTTCTAGGAAAGAACAAGGTCTTATAAATCAACCTAACCTGGACTCCAATCCTGTCTGAATGAGTCCTTGATTGAGCAGGCCACTTGCCTCTCTGAACTAGAGTTTCCTTGTTTGAAAAATTGGGATGATAATTATAAGCACCTCACTGGACTGGTATGAGAGTTAAAATGCTGCTATGCTAAAGAAGGCATCTAGCACGATGCCTGGCATATACTAGGTACTTAAATAAATGCTACTTTCCCTTCTCTTTCCCTTTGTGGTCTTTCCGCTTAGGGGGGTGCATTGATTGTCAATTGTATTCTTCCCTTACCACTCTTTTTCCTAAGTATTAGCATGAAGCTTTTCAATGTAGCTCCTCATGGCTGCCTTCATTTGCATAGCACTGTCTTTGCAAGATGTCACAGGGGTAATCTTTTGAACCCCCATGGAACATAGCCTCAGCACCTCACTGCTCTGTTTCTGTAACAGCTTGGACAATCCAGACGTATAATGAGTCTTTATAGCCACCAAAGCTACAGACTTGGTAAAGATTTCAAACACTTTAAAAATTAAAGGAGGAAACTGCAGGGAAGCTGCAATGGGCTGCTTAGAGGATTCCAAACACATTCATGGGGGCAGTCTTTGAGCTGTTACCCTTAGGCAAGGATTGGCAAACCTTTTTCTCTAAACAACCAAGCAGTACTTATTTTAGGCATGCTCTTTTTTTTTTTTTGCTTTTCTTTGTTTTTTTGTTTTATCCCTTAAAAATATGACAACCATTCGCAGCGTGCAGGGCCATACAAACACAGGCTCTGAGCTGGAACTGACCTTGGGGGGTGGTTTACTGACTTAAGTAACAACCAGACATCTTAATAAAATCAAGGAATGAAACCCTTCACCTATGAAATAATGAAAATAGCTAACATTTAGTGGGCACTTGCTATGAGCCATGCACTATTTTAACATAACTCTTCATAGCAACTAGGTATTTTCATTATTCACATATTACAAATAAGAAAAGAGAGACAAAAAGATTAAGCAACTCAACATAAATGTTAACCAGTAAATCTTTGAAAGATTTATTCTGTGAACAAAATGCGTTTAGCTATGACACCACCCTATTGGAAAGTTTGAGCATGAAAATTGTTTTGTTTTCCATGTTTGTTGTTCTTGAAGCTTTGATTCCTCCTGGAGTGTCTTGAGTTAGTTTTCATATTTGTTTCGATGGTGGAATTTACTGGGAGGTAGTCTAAATATGTGGGGAAGTAAAAGTTTGGGATGCCTTATTTTGGCTATAACAAGTCCTAGGAATTCATTCATTCAGTAAATTTTTTTTAGTATCTACCCAATGCCAAGCCCCACATAAAACCTTAAGAGGAGGGACAATAATACATTAAGGTCTCTGACCCCATGAAACTCATGGTCAGAGGAGGAAGATCAACATGTATGCAGAGAAATGAAATGCAATGTAACGAATGCTTGCAAAAGCATTTGTTACATGCGCAGGAGCAGGTACAATGGGCAAGGGAATAGCCAGACGAGCTGGGACATGTGGGAGACTTCAGAGAGAAGAAGGCTGGATGCAGAGGGATGTTCTGAGTTTGAAGAGGCCAAGGCTGTCTATATCTCCAGGAAAACCACTGTCTGCAGTGCCCAGCCATAGGCCACCCCCTTAGACCTCCTAACTCCCTAGTCACAAGAGGCTGCGTTAGTTTGTACAACACCAGACACAGTCACAGATGAATTCTACAATCTCAGTGAGTTTGTACAGTAGAAATTTATTTCTTACTTGCTCTAAGTCCAAACAGTGGCAATGGGAAGAGGGGTGTAGAGGAAGTTCATGTCTTCAGAGGTGGAGGCTGAAGAAGTGGCTGCCATCTTCAATGCGAGGTTTCCAAGTTTGTCCTGGGTATTGACATCCTGCCAGCATATGAGAGAAGAGAACAAAAAGGGGAGAGTTTTATGGGTCAGGCTTGAAGGTGGTCCACATTATTTCTGACTACATTCTGTTAGCCAGAACTCACATGGCCACACCTAAGTTTAAGGAAAGCTGGGAAATGCAGTTCATTTTGTGCACAGGAGGAAACAGAACCAGGCTCGGTAAAGAGCTAGCCAGCCTGTGCCACAGAACCTACTCAACCACCAAGTACTCACAGAGCCCATAGGATGTGTTAACTCTATGTCTAAAGATGGGACTAGTAACGATTTCCTGTCAGCAAGAGATTAATTATCTGTAGCTATTTTATTTAGTGCAATCATGAAAGAAATATATAGATATTATGTATGCTGTTAGCTGGTAAAAGGTATAAGAGTTTGCCAAAATATGTCCCTAAAGCTCTATTTCTCTGAGATTTTCTTTCCGCAAAGGGTTCCTCAAGTAAGAAAACTTGTAATGTCTATATATTATATTCCATCAATTCTAAGACCAACATTTTTCACATTTTAACATCTTTAGTGATACATTTTATAATAGACTTCTTACACTTTAATTTGTGTGTGTGTGTATGTGTGTGTGTGTCTTAGTGGTGCATAGTATGCACGAAAGCAAATGAAATGCTCTGAGAAGTCCTGCAGATTGAAAATAAAAGGGGGTGGTAGTGAGATAGTCTTTTAACTTTGTGTCTTTCAAAGGTATTAGAAAGTAATTTTTATGTCACTAGTATCTATTAGATTGAATGTTCCATGGTATGCACTTTGCCAAAACTGGGAAAAACGGTGAGAGCTTTGAGTTCAGTGCCAGGTGGAGTAGCTGTCTGCTAGGTCCAGGCTTGCTAGGAAGGCCTCATAAAGAAAGTAAAACCTTGAGCAGATGAATCATGAGGGTCCCAGTAGGAAATAATAGCACTTATTAGGAGAACTTGAGGAGAGTTTGGTAGAGGGAATGTTTGCAAAACTGTGTGCAGAGTATAGAGAAACCACAGGAAGAATGCAGTGCCCAGCACTGGCTGTCACTGCCTTTAGCTATTTGAATGAGAGGGCCAGGTAGAGAGGGCTGCCTTGAGGGCAGCAGTGACCTCGGTTGAGGGACATAGCCACACGGATGAGATCCTGAGTAGGGAGAGGACAATAGAATAAATACCCTGGCTTCTTGTTCCTTCCTCACTCCAGTCTCCTGCCAGGGCCCCTCATTGGCCAAACCCAACCAGAAGCCAGAGAATAAAGGAGCCGCTGCTGACCCTAAATCAGGGGCCTCCCTAAAGGCCGGCCTCCCAGAGCAGAAACAGGTAGGAAAGAGTGGAGGCAGGAGCTAGGGGTAACTCTGAATATCCACACAAGCAGGGCTCTGAAGGATGCATGGAAAATAGACTAAGCATGATTAAATTCGCCCAGGGAAAAATGTGATCACCTTCCAACTGCCTCATTGCTTCATAGCTTATGAAGTCCTTTCATATCATCTTTCATTTGCTGTCACAACAGCCCGTGAGGTACACTGAGCAGGAGTAATTATCCATATTTTACACATGAAGAAGTCGCCTTCCTCACGTTGGAGCTGGAAAGGTCACGTTGGAACCTGAAGGCAGAATTTCCCGGAACCAACCTGGTGCAATTTCCACCATGTCAATGATGCACTTTGCTGACGGTGTCCCAGAAGGGTCATCTCCATGAAAGGACATTATCATTAGTCACCTGCTGCTTTACTTTCCAGTAGATAGTACACTTCAGTTCTTCCATGTGTATATAGCACTTTATACTTTCCATCCACAGTATAAAAAGGTCATGGAAAATCCACAAAAACCTGAGGCCTTGCAGCAGCTGAGAGGCCATTCCTACTGGGCAGGCCCCATTCCCCTGTACCCCCTTCAGCAAGTACTTATTACCATGCTATTTTGCACAATGCAAAGATGAAATTACACACAATGGATTAAGAGAGATTATAAGTGCCTAGAGTAAAAGAACAATAAAGTATGTTGAGAAATTGAGAAATTAAGTGCTATGGGCATTCTAGGAATGATAGAGAAGTCCTATCTTGGAGTATCAGGGAAGGCAACTGGTTCAGTCTGTCAGAGCCACCGTCTATACTGCCTGTTGTGCAACGTTCAAATCATTTTGTTACATTTCCTTTATCATGGAAGAGGTAGCTTTTATCTGAGCCTTAGAAAAGGCAAGAGTTAGGATGAGCAAAAATGGGAGAGGGGCATAGGCTGTTTGTATGTAATGAGTATGCAATTGAAAACAAAAATAAACATGCAAAAGTGAAATATGTGAAGTCCAGTTGATGTACATGTTGTGTAACAGGTTTGGTGTCCTGGTTCAAAAGATGGAATTCTGAAGTCAGACTAACTGGGTTAAGTCCATGCTCTGATGCTCACTAGCTGTGTGACCTTGGGCAAGTTACTTAACCTCTCTGTGCCTGCTTTTTCATCTATAATAGGCAGCACATATAAAACAGACAAGGTTTACACCCCATAGGGTTCTTAGAAGGATTACATAAGTTAATTCATGCGCAGTGCTGAGAAGACGGCCTGGTACAGAGTATATTCTACATTAATAATTTTAATAATGTTACAAAGATGGTCCCAGAAGAGTTAAAAGAGGAGGAAAAAAGCATCAAAGCTTAATTTAACTTCAGCTTTTGACACAATCTTCGATAACATACCTTCAGCAGTTTTATGCATTCCTTAATCCTGTTCTTTTCTTACACGTGTGGACACAGTCAACAGGCAAATGCAGCGAGGCTCTGATTGAACTGAGAAAGCATTGCTTTTGACATGCCTAATGATTTCCATTTTTGTTCCTATTAGATTAGATTAGCAGACGTATGCTTCCTCTTGCTAGATTCAGCTCTTTCGTTTTTCTGTTTTCCACTCATGATCACAAAATAATAAAGAAAATGCAACAAAATGATCCGAAAGTTAAACAGCAGGCAGTACAGACAGTGGTACTGACAGACCAAACCAGCGGCTAGCCAGCACCGCTGCCAAGGCCATGCCTGCAAATGGCCATTGGTTGGTAAAGTGAGGAAGTCAGAATGTGTGAAGCAACAGTGAGAGATATCACACAGTGGTATATGATCAGTCCACCATAGTTTAAGAATATAGATAAAACACACAAACATGCACATACTTCAAGAGACCGATATCCCCAAAGTCTAGGAGCAGTTGCCCAAAGGTCTGGAGGGAAGAAATGCCCAAAGAATAAAAGATTCAACATATAAGTATGATTAGAGTGCAGGGCAGGAGTCAGGGTGTTGTTAAGGATGGGATCAGTGCTGGTCTGAGCCATATTGAAGTCTGAGGCAAAAGGAAGAATAGTAAGACTGATCTTGCCTTTATTTAAAATGTTAAAGTTTTATTCATCCTAGTGTTTTTAGCATTAAAATTTCTGAGTTTTTAAAGTACACTACAAGTTATTTTAAGCACATTGCAAGTTATTTATTTTAAGTATATTACAATGTTATTTATTTTGATTATTGAATGTTGGTGCCTTCTTAAATTGTGCAGGGAGACGGGTGCCTCTCTTCCCCGCACCAACCAATCCCTGGCCCTGCTAGAGTGTACCTGAAGGGATGTATTAAATGAGATGTCTTCAAACTCATCTGGCACAAGCTTAAATCCTGGCTCAGATCTGATCCCAGCCACATCCTGAATATGTTACCATGGGTAATTTATCACCTCTTTAAACGTTTGGTCTATTTCTCAGTGAAAGAGCCATAAAACCTAACTCATATGTTCATTCATCTACCAATATTTATTGAGCACCCATTATGTTATTGAGGCATAGGGACTCTAAGTTAACAAAACAAAACATCCCTATTCTTAGGATGTTTTCATTTTAGTTTGAGAGAGCAATAATCAGTAAAAATAATATGAAATGTCATGTAGCCTAGTTATGGTAAATGCTTAGAAGAAAAATAAACCAGGGTGGAGTGACAGTGAAGGCAGCAGAGAGGGGTAAGAAAGAAGGACAAGCTTAGAGAAAGGTTATAAAAAGGAATAGTGGGACAGTTATGTCTAACATGTGTGTCACAATGCCTAACACAGCTTAATGACTTAATAAATGATTTATGTTGCCCTAGCTAGAAAAAAGGTAAATTTGGGATGACAAGTGGGGACCCACAGACATGGCTATGCTGCCACCTATGAAGTTGAAACTCCAGAACTCTGGGCAGTTCTAACAATTCTACCACTAAGAGCATTAAGTGCACAGACACAGTGTTCAAGTCTTAAGAGTTGTCCTCATCCACTGGTTCAGCTCTGGGAGCATGAAGGTCTCTGGCTCTGAGACCTGGAAAATGGAGTAATCAGAAAAGTTCCACCCTGTTCTCCCTCCATAGTGAGCACACCTAGGCTTCATCCAATTACAGAGAGAACAGAGGAGAACCCAGATATGCAGAAGAGAGTAAAAATGACGGGCAGAACTGGAAAGCAGCCCCTTGGCAATTGGTATCCAAAGTGAACATGATTCCTTTCCAAAGCAGCATCCAACCATGAGTAGAGAACACCGGCAAGGCCGTCGCCCTTGGCTGGAACCAGAGGGGCTGCTCCTTACTCTGAACTGCAGCGACTTGAGTGCGTACACCCACCATGGCTTCCTGGAGTCGGCTGATCTGTCCTGGCCCAGTCATGTGGCCCTTTGCCAAGGTTCTGATGTGAATGCCTGGGCATTTCACTAACTCCTTTCTTGGCTGTTGGCTTCCAGCACAGCAACATGTAAAGAAAGGAAAGATCCCTCTTCTTCATCTGGACTTTCAATGTCTGTTAAAAATCAAAGAAAACACAAAAAGGGAAAACAAAAGTAAAAAAAAAATAAATAAAGTGCTGCCCAGGTTAGAAAAGGCAGGGCTTGTGGAAATGTTTAAACTCTCTCTGTTGATAAAACCTCTAGTGGATTATTAAGCAGCAAAAGTGGGTGGGGGGAGGGCAGTTGAATAAGGCTATGTCTCCTCCTTAGGCCATTGTAGAAGAATTCTGGCTGTCATTCCATCTAGAAACACCAAAAATTTCACAAATGACTCATGGTCTTTCATTCCTTTAAGTTTTCTCACATGATATTTGGACCCCCCATCAAATACCTTCTTCCCTCCTTTTCTGCCTGCCTAACACCTTCCAATTCTTCAAAACTTAGAACAGATTTCCAAGAAGGACTCATGACCAAGTCCAGTTAGATGCCCCCTTTTTTGTGTATCTAGTGCACCACGCTATGCATTATTTCTACTTACATTTATTGAGTACCTACTATGTGACACTGTTAACAATTTCTAGAAATACTTCACTGAACCAAACCAGCTTTCATTCTAATGGAGTGCAGGACAGTAAACACCTAAATAATTTATATATGTCCAGAAAAGTTAAGCAGGAGAGTAGTAATAATGGGAGAATGCAGGTAGTAATAATGAGCGAGTGTGGTCAAAGGTGGTTTTTCTGTTTTTGTTTTTTCGTTTGTTTGTTTGAGACAAAGTCTTGCTGTGTCACCCAGGCTGGAGTGCAGTGGTGGATCCCGGCTCACTGCAGCCCCTCCCTCTCAGTTCAAGCTATTCTCGTGTCTCAGCTTCCTGAGTAGCTGGGATTACAGGTGCATGCCACCATGCCCGGCTCATTTTTGTATTCTTAGTAGAGACAGAGTTTTCCGTGTTGACCAGGCTGGTTGTGGTGACTTCAGGTGTTCCACCTGCCTTAGCCTCCCAAACTGCTGGGATTACAGGCATGAGCCACCACACCTGGCCAAGGATGGGGTTTTTAATATGAGATATGAGCAGAGGCCTAAAGAAAATGAGGGATGATCTACGTGTATATCTGCCGAAAGGAGAGTCTAGGCCAGGATTGGTGTCAAAGTCTCTGTAAAAACTCTCAGGTGAGCATGTGCTGGAAGTCATCAGGGCCAAGCAAGGAGGCTGATGTGTGTGAGCTGGGCTGGAAAGGGGTGACCACAGGTGAGAGCAGAGAGTGTCCAGAACCAGATTATCCAGAACCTTGTGAGGAGTTCAGATTTTACACTGAGTGAAATGAGAAGCCACTGAGGAGCTCTGAGCAGAGGAGTGACATGTTCTGACTTAGGTTTTTACAAGTTCTTCCTGACCCCTGGATATAGATTAGACTGGATGGGAGGGAAGGTAAAAGCAGGAAAATCAATTAGGATGCCATTCAAATTAGTTTGTGGAGAGATGGTAATCATTTGGACCAAGGGAGCAGCTGTGGGGAGACAGCAATGATCAGATTCATGATGTATTTGAGAGTAAAGCTGGCATGATTTGCAGATGGATGGACTGCAAGATACAAGGGAAACTGAGGAGTCAGTGACGATTCCAAGGTTTAGTGGATGTTCTTTCAATATTGACTTTCTCTCTTTCCACCTGTCCATGGCACTTGACCTACTTCAAAGTGGTTAGGGATTCACCTGTCTCTATTTCCTTTTTAACTGTGGGCTCCCATGAAGGGAAGGAGGTTTTTCATTTGGTTTCGTCTACCCAGCATCTAGCACCTGAATATCCAGCACTTAGCACCTAGTACCTGGCATGCATTATGTGCACAATAAATATTGGGAAGAAGGGAGGGAGGGAAGGGAGGGAGGGAGGGAGGGAGGAAGGGAGGAAGGAAGGGAGGGAGGGAGGAATTAAGGAAGAGAGGAATTAAGGAAGGGAGGGAGGGAGGGAGGATGGATCTTTGAAGAAATCAATCAGCTACAGCTCTTCTACTAAGGAGTTCTACCTGGGGTAACAATCCTCGAGATTTCTACTGGATTTGCTATCCAAACTAAATCACTGCTCAGTTATTCTACCGAAAAGAAACACTTCTGCACCCAGTTTGTGGTCAGTAAGAATAATAACTGATGTACAAGTTAGATGCAATGTATTATCTGACATAACCCTCACACTAATTCTGGGAAGTGGTCTCAATGAGTAGGTGCTAGTATGCCCATTTTACAAATGAGAAAATTGAAGCTCCAGAATCTTGAGCCAATTGCCAAAGGTCACAGCCAATAGGTAAGAGAACCGGGAGTCAAATTTAGGTCTTCTGACTCTAAGCTCCTTGCTTTTCTGCCCTATTACAGTAGATTGGTGTTAAGTAGTCTTCAGGTATAGGTGGAAATTTTCAAATATGATTCAGACTACAGGAAATGAGTTTATGTGTCAGAGATTTCATCTAGACATGAGAAAGAACTTTCTCAATAAAAAGACTATCTGATATTCAGAAAGAATGTAACAGGTTCAAACTATGAGCTCAACTTTGCACAAGAAAATCAGAGCGGGGGAGGGGAGTCCCCAGGTTTATAAAACAAAATCATTGCCTTCAAAAGATTATAACCCATGAGTCATCCAACAAACACTGACTGAATGCCCACCGTGTGTCAGCTGGGGAGGTTCACATACACGCACAAGATAAGAACACTTTGGAGTGGGAAACTGTGTAGGTGCAAACAACATTCTAATAACTCACAGTTGAACGGAGTATTACCGGGGGCGGGGAGGGTCTCAGGTTCATGTTCTGGAGTCAGACTTCTTGGGTTCAACTTGCAAGCTGTGGAACTTGGGACAAGTCGTTTAACCTCTCTGTGCCTCATCTACATTACAGGAACAATGGCAGTAACAGCCTCATCAGGTTCTTATAATGATCAAGTGAGAAAATGTATACGGGAACTCAGCACAGAGTAAATCCTCAAACACGGACAGACAGAGAGGGGGATAAACAAAGAGCAACAGGCAGACAGAGACAGAGAAACCAAGAAACAGAGGGAGAGAAAGACAGAGATGGGGAGCATACATTTCCCAGTAGGGAGCAGGATTTGAGTAGAGCTCTGGAGGCTGAGTCTGGAGGCAACAGGAAGAGAGGGGAGGGTTATTCACTGGACCGGAAGGCCTTCCACGTTCCAGGCTCTGGCCCAGCTGGGAAGAGAACCCCACCTGCACTACTTCATATTAGAAGAAATATGAGCGCAGGCTTTGGGGCCTTGGGAAACTGCTGGAAAGTTACTTTATTTTTAGGCTGCAAATCTGCTAAGTGACTTCAGAAGGTGACCACATTTCAGTTCCATTAGCTCATCAGCAGTTTCTTAATGAGATTAATTAGCCCCAAACAGCTCCCATCCCTGCAGGGTTCTGCAGAGAGCTTGGTTGTGTGTGAGCCAGCAAGCCTGTGACCTCTGTCAGTGGCGAAGAGGCCTGTTTCCTGGGCATCAACTTCACCCAAACTTAATGCTTCAGACATCTCATAGTAAGGGTTTGTGGTGCCATGGATCTCTGGAGCCACCAAGGTGAGGATCAGCTCTATGGCTATGAAGGAGGCTGCCCCAGGTGCAGATTAAATCAAGTGGCCAATACCAACTCTTGACCAGAAAGAAGGCATCCACAGGAGATCTAACTCAGGAAGTTTAAAGTGTATATGGTGGTTTCCTGAGTACCCACACTTGCTGACACCAGAACACAAAATAAATACATATTTAAATTCACATTTAGTGATTCCAAGCAAGAGACCTAAACTAACAGTGATTTTCTAAGATGCTGTTTTTCTCAGTTATAAAACTGGGCAGATAGCCATGGCTGCTTATGACTTGTTTTTTTAGCATCCTTTTTATGGACCTCGGGATGACACATCATAGCCTCTTTCCTGCCCCATGAGTAAATTGTACAAAGGAGGCTTTTGATGTAGGAGCCTTGTGTTGGGCAGCTAAAACAGTAACTATGATAACAGCTGCCTTTATAGTCTTACTACATGCCAGGGACTTTACTACATGCTTTATCCACATCATCTTATTTAACCTCTCGACACCCTGTGAGTAAGGGCTATTATTATTCTTGTTTTACACATGAAGAAGCCAAGAATCTGCAGGAGGGAAATGAAAGAGCCCAAGATCCCATGGTTTGTCAGTGGCAGAGACACCACTGAAACCCAGGTCCTTCTGAAGCCAAAGCTGGTGAATTTAATGTTGCACATCTACCCTGAAAGAAAAGGGACACATTAGGTGCGACTTCTGCACTCAGAGAACCATCATCTCAAAAGTGATCCCTCCTTCAGGAGTCAGTGAAGTAGTGTGGAGAACACAGGGCTCTAGGAACCAAGGACCAGAGTTCTAGTTTCAGCTCATACTTCCTGGGAGACACAAAGCAAATCCTGTTGCCTCCCTGGATGCTTGTTTCTTCAACAACTAAAAGAAGGGTTGGTTTAGAAAAATGTGCTAAATGCCCTTCCAACGCTGGCATTACATCATTCTACAATGTACTGCGGTAATAGAAGCAAATAAGATATAATCAAATAAAAAGAGATGCTACTTTTGGCAGCTGTCAGTTTTGTATTTCCAAGAAAATTAACTCTTTTTTAGTGCAGAGACTTCAAAAAGAAAGATTCACCCAGCTAACTTATTTCCTTTCTTATTTAAATGAGTTTGCAATTACTCAGTGAGGTAGGATAAAGATTAGGATTCTGTTCTGACAGTTGAATGAAGTGAGGCTCAGAGAGGTTAAGTGGCTTACTTAGGATCACACAGAAATTCAACATCAGAGACAAACAAGAATTGACTTGTATCACTTGAAAGACCATTCTGGCAGTAGCCTTGTCACAGTTACACTTGGCAAACACATACATTGCACAAAGGCAGTCAGATGATGATACTAATGGCAGTAAAAATGATGGAGAAAGCAATGTTGGGCTGTATAGACTGCTGGACATGGAATCAAGCTAGGTTACAATCCCCGCTCTGCCACTTACTAATTACACCATGGTGGGCAAATTCTTTGACTAAACTTGTCTTTATATGGTAGTTTCCTTCTCATATTTTCTTAACCCCTCTGTGACTCAGTTTCCTCATCTGTAGACTGGGCGTGAGCATATCTTCTGCACTGCTACATACCGGTATGAAGGGATGTACCACTAGAAAGATATGGGACAAACCAGCTTTGGTCTTCTGCCCCATGCATGCCTTCCAGATCTGAGGATGTTGGTCTACCTCATCAAAGGAAACCCATCAATACAGTTAACTAATTCAAGCAAGTGACAAACGGGGCTACAGGTTCTGGCTTTAAATTCAGTTGGCCCAACATCCATAGGTGGCAGGCATGCTGTGTGTTCCCTTGTGCCCAGCTTCAGGCATCCCATTGAGCCTGAGGAGGGTAGCATCCTCCCAGGCTTTTTATCTGCATAAAGAGCCTGCAGTGCATCCCTCCCCACCATCGCTTACAGGAGAAAAGTAAGGCCTAGGGCAGAGGTTGCAAACTTTTTCTTAAAGAGACAGACAATAAATGCTTTAGACTTGCAGATCATTGGATCTCTGTCTCAACTACTCAACTCTGCTATGAAAGCAGGCACAGACAATATGTAAACCAATGGGTGTGGCTGCATTCCAGTGAAACTTTATTTACAAAAACATGTGGATTGTAGTTTGTTGACCTCTGGCTTAGGGAAAAGCAGCCCCACTTGGTGATCCATAAAAAACCCTCCCTTCATCTGTTGTGCATTTCCATACCAGTTCTCCCATTTATTCCTCCCAGCCATCCTGTGTGGATAAGATTCTTTCTAAGAGCAAGTTTGGAAGCCAAGCTCAGAACAATTAAAGGGTTTGGCAAGGTTAATTAGAGCCAGTCAGGATAGGCTAACGGCTTTAACAAACATCTCCAATATCTCAGTAGATCAACACAAGAAAGGCTTATTCCTTGCTTACACCATAGCCCAATGAGGGAAGACAGGACTTTGGTGGAAGGGAGGACTCTGCTCCATGCAGTCATTCAGGGACCAAGCTCCTTCCACCAAAGCAGCAACTCAATATTTTTGTGCCATGGTCCTCTTTGACAGTCTGGTACGTCTATGGACCTTTCTCTGAATAATGTTTGTAATTCAATAAAATCTACAACAAATTTGTAATGTGGTAATATGTGTGCTTCTGTATCGATGTATTATGAAACAAGATCTTGCAGCTACTCTGATAACTACTATAATTACAAAGTAGTGATGAGTAAAAATATTATTTTGAGATAGTTGATGTAATAAGTATAAGTGATACGAAAATATCTCTGATTTCTATTAGAAAATTAGTCATGCATACCAATAACACTACAATAGTTGGTGCTTACATTCATAATGAAAAAACTGCTTTCAGTTAGAGGTTAGTGACAATAAAGAGGCCATTTTTCATGGAAAGCAGTTTGGAGGTTCTTCAAAAACTAAAACTAGAGCTACCATATGATCCAGCAATACCCAAAAGAAAGGAAGTCAGTATATTGAAGAGCTATCTGGACTCACATATTTATTGCAGCACTGTTCACAATAGCTAAGATTTGCAGCAACCTAAGTGTCCATCAACAGAAGACTGGATAAAGAAAATGTGGCACACACACATAGCGGAGTACTATTCAGCCATGAAAAATAATGCGATCCTGTCAGTTGCACCAACATGGATGGGATGGAAGATCATTATGTGAAGTGAAATATGCGAGGCACAGACAAACATTGCATGTCCTCTCTTATTTGTGTGATCTAAAAGTCAAAACAATTAAACCCAGAGAGAGAGTAAAAGGATGACTACCAGAAGCTGGAAAGGGTAGAGAGTAAAAGGATGACTACCAGAGGCTGGGGCGAGGTAGAGATGGTTAATGGGTACAAAAAAATTAGAAAGAATGAACAAGACCTACTATTTGATAGCACAACAGGGTAACTTTAGTCAATAACAATTTAATTGTATACATTAAAATAACTAAAAGAGTGTAGTTGGGTTGTTTGTAACACGGAGCATACATGTTTGAGGCGATGGATATGCCATTCTCCATGATGTGTTTATTTCACACTGCGTGCCTTGTATCAAAACATTTCATGTGCCCCAAAAATATATATACCTACCGTGTACCTGCAAAACTTAAACAAGTTTTTCAAGAGGCCATTGTCCCCCCCTCTCAAATTCCAGCATCCACTGACTTCTTGGGGATCTAGGGACTGTTATGCCCAGACCATTTATTCCCCGAAGAAGACCACCAGAGTCCAGAGTCAAAGCTAAGCAGCAAGGATCTTTATTACAGGTTCGAACCTGGAACTCTCACTCGCTCGCGAAACGAGACGGGCAGGAGAGCTCCCCCACTGAGCTCCGAGCAGTGTTATATAGTCTAAGAAAAGTGGGCATAGAGTTATTATACAAATCAGATATATGATTGGCTAGTGTTTGAACAAGGCGATTTGGCTAACTATGATTGGTTCCCGCCATTTCTGATATTTCGGTTCAACCTTTGAGGCGGGAGAGCAGGTTTATGGCAGCAAGAGTTTATCTTACTTAAACACGTCTTGTGACCTTGCCTCAGAACTTACAAAATCTCTGGTACGTGCAGAAAAACAGATACTCACAGAACTTACGAAATCTCTGGTATGTGCAAAACAAAATCTCTGGTACGTGCAGAAAAACAGGTACTCACAGAACTTATGAAATCTCTGGTATGTGCAAAGATTAGAGAGCAGAACAAAGGGTGTAGCGGGGAGGGGGCGGGTACACATCTATCTTTGTGTCCTTTCAGGACCTAAGTTTAAGAACTCCTGATTCATTATCTCAGTCAGATTTCAGAATCCTCCCCTGGATTCTCTGCCACTGGCAGATGGTAAAAAGGAGCACAGATGGAAGGTCTCATGGATGGCTTAGGGGCCTGATCATTTCACCAGCAGCTCACTGCCAGGCACTAAGTGACAGGACTCTACCAACCCATGGTAAGAGGCAGGGAGGAACTCACTGTGTGAATTTTATCTGTACCAGGAAGTAGAGGAGAACTATATGGCAGTGAGCCCCAGAAGCCTTTCTCACACTGGTGCAAGCAGGACTTGAACACTGACTTTCAGGCAACCGAGCAATGCTGTCTTCAGTAATCCAAGCTGCCTCAATAATTGGACACGCAACCCAAACCATCTCACTTCCTTTAGTCCAGGGTTTCTCCACATCAGCACTTTTGATATTTGTGCAGGATAATTCTTTGTTGTGGAAGGCTTTCCTTTGTATCATAGAGTATTCAGCATCATCCCTGGCCTCTGCTCACTAGATGCCAGTAGCGCCCACCTGGGGTGACAGCCAAAAATGTCCCCAGATACTTTCAAATGTCCCCAGGCAGGAGGCGTGGGGCGGAGTTGCTTCTAGTGGAGCACTGCTGTTTCAGTCTCTTTACCTAATTGTTGGTGTTTAGTACTGTCTCTGGAATGTTCAACACAACTCAGAAAGAAAAGCCAATAAGACACCAGAAGTTTCACTACACCTTTCCCTGAACTCCCACCCCTGAACCTTTGGCCGGATGTTTTAGAGAGACAAGAGAATCTGGGCCAGCTACACAGTGATGTGAAATTTGCTCAGTACAGGTAACTTAGCATTTCATTGGCAACAAGTGGAATTTAACGGGGGTTGGAGTGGTTGCCCAGCTCTGTTTAGCCAAAACAGCTAGGAAACCGAACAAAAAAGGTTGTTAAATTTGTTATGGACAGAGGGCTGTAAGATGTTTCTGCTATTACTGCAAGTCAGCTGCATATTGACTCAGAAACAGAAGAACTGGTTTTGCCAGACACACGACCTTGATCAAATTACTTAGTCTCGATTATGCTAAAGGTTCCACAGAACAGGAGCACAGCGAAACCCAGTTTTACAAAATACTAATAGAAGGCAGTTTCTCTTTCGGGTTATATGTTTTAGCAAACATATTTAAACAAAATTAAGCAGGTTTCCTTACTGCAGGACTTATCAGAGCCTTTAATTTGCCTTGCCCTTTTTTCTAAGTAGGGGACATAGTATTTCCCACTCATACATTTCTTCATAGAGTATCTTGAGGGACTAATATTTTCCCAAAACACATTTTATATAAAATGCCTCTGGAGTCTCTAGGCCTCAATTTCTTCACACTCACACTGGTGTAGTAACATCTGTCTTAGCAACCTTCCAGAGCTATTGGGAGAAGAGATAAGAAGACACTCGAGAAAGTGCTTTGTAAACTCTGAAGAGTTATAAAAGTTTAAGAGGTCATTATTAATGCATATTTATTAATAATTTACTGCTAATAAAATTTTGCCTGCCATTTCTTCAATGTTGAGTTAATGAATGTGACAATTGAAGTAACTGAGGCCCCGAGAGGTTAAGGTCTTGCCCAAGGTCATGTAGCTAGAAATGAAGTCACAGACCAGATTAATTAAAATGACAAATACTGAAGCACTCTGAGCTCTGGAAAAGCACTTTCTGCAATGTCAGTGGCTTCTGTCATTGGTGTGGTTATGATTTTGACTGTAGTAGGAAACGAGGCAGTAGAAAATCAAACACTGGCATAAGCCACCTGAGAGCTTGGAAACACTGAGGAAAGAGTGCTAGATTTAGGGTCAGAGCTAGGTTTCAGCCCTCTGCATTTGACTTGACTTTTTGAACCTTTATTCCCCTATCTACAAAGTAGGAATTTTTTTTTATAATACCTGCTGCTTCCCAAGAGTGGTTGGAAAAGCCGGCATATTCTATGGGACATCAGGATTCTAGTGTGGGAGTGGAGCCATTCGGAGGCGAAAGCTTTCACTCTCACTGTACAATTGCACACAGCTTTATGGAGAACCCACTAAAGCTGCAACTCTCTTTGATGGGCAGGTCCCTTCACAGAAAGCAAGAGAAGCAGGTGGAATGATCCTAGACCTTCAGGTGAAACATGCAAACAACCATGCAAAATAACATTGAACTTAGGGTCACCCGAGAGTGAGTTACTGGAGTTCTGAACGGGGCCTGATCATCTGAAAGCGCTCCATGGGGGAGGAGGGGCATGTGCTGACCACCTCTTATTTCACATGTAAGCACAGGCGTGGCCCCTTACAGCACCCTGGGAGAATGGGGCAGGCCAGTGCCTGATGGAAGCCAATGGATTTATGCCAAGACTGCAGCAATTTGAAAACCTGCACTGTAGGTGTGCAGTACTGAAGCTCCACGTTCTGATATAATGGCACAATTATGTCTCAGCATTGATGCAGTGCTTTATGCTTTTGAAGTGTTTTACAACCATTAATTACCTGGACTATTAATGTGCCAGATACCATCACTGGAGGAAGCTGCTTCCTTCAGAGCACAGTGCTCTTGTTCCTCTCCCGGTGGCATAATTTTTAATCTGTTATCTATGACCCTCTTTTCTATTCACCCTGCGCTTTTTCTATTCACTCTGTGCTTTTTCTATTATCCGATTTAGTCCAAGTGAAATTTTAATGCCAATTGAAATTTTTAAAGTAAATAAATTACCTGGGCATGTTTATTTCTAAACAGACCCTGACATAAAAGGAAGGCTTGCCTATTGTGACTGTTCCCTTAGTTGAAAATGGGGAGCTCTTTGGGAGATGGTTAAGCAGGTCCCCTCATCCTGATGGCTCTCATCAGTACTCCAAGAGTGCTGTCAGAAATCCTCCCCTGAGCTATTCCTTGCTTTTTCTTGTACTCAAGCCATAGACAAGCAATCGGCCTGAGAGCAGGTGGGACTCAGGACAGCATTACAAAAGGATATCTTAGTGCCCAAAGATAGGACTCCTTAGACAAAGAAAATCTGATGCTTATACTTTTTATACCAGAGGTCAGGAAAAGAGTTTAGATAATTAATTTCCTTCTCCATCATTTATCTTATCACCTAAACAGTTCTTGAATCCATCCACAGATCTCCAGCTTTGCTCTCAATGCCTCGTGCAAGGCCTCAGCATCCGTGGATTAGTGTAGCCAGTGGGGCGCTAGTAAATGTTTAGCAATCAATTGGAGAAAGCAGAGCAGAAGCCTTGGTTTGCAGTGTTTTCCAATTTCACTGGTGTAAATATTTTCACTATGGCAAATTTCGTGGCAACATGATGACACTAAACTTGGGATTGGAAAGAGATGCACAGTAGGACACCATTTTATGCTATCTCTACCATATAGATACAACCAATGCTAATGTACTCCAGAAAAAACATAAAAGTATGAAAAGAATTAGGAAGTGATGAGTTTTGAGAATGTATTACCATTGTTTTTAATATCTTTAAATGTATTCAGTTATAAGTTTATATAACTTAATTTGTAGTAGTGCTATGTTTAATACTTGGCTTGCAAAATTCCTAAAAATTTGGCAATCAGCTGACATGAGCTGGTACAGGTGGGCTCCCACATATTAGTGACTACAGCAACCTTTTAGCAGTGCCATTGCCTTCCAGACAAAGACAGGAACACATCTGCAGTTGAACAGGTTGAGTGTATTGCTGTGCGTAATGTGAGATATCATGAGGCATATCAGCAAGAGGTACTGGGAGGGACTTACAGGATTCAGATTTAGATACTTTGGAAGACAGTTCAAGGAAGCAGGGCTTCACTCTGGACTGTGTGCTGTCAGGAAATGGGGCTAGTTATAAGATTGTGTATCCTAGTAAATCTTATCTACACAGAAGAGGAATGCAGCAGGGCTAAAACTGTAATTAGTAAACCATTACTAATAAATCATAATAAATAATGCTGCTATAAAGACACATGCACAAATATGTTTATTGCGGCACTATGCACAATAGCAAAGACTTGGAACCAACCCAAATGTCCATCAATGATAGACTGGATTAAGAAAATGTGGCACATATACACCAGTAATACTATGCAGCCATAAAAAAGGATGAGTTCATGTCCTTTGCAGGGACATGGATGAAGCTGGAAACCATCATTCTCAGCAAACTATCGCAAGGAAAGAAAACTAAACACCACATGTTCTCACTCATAGGTGGGAATTGAACAATGAGATCACTTGGACACAGGGTGGGGAACATCACACACTGGGAACTGTCGGGGGGTGGGGGCTGGGGAAGGGATAGCATTAGGAGAAATACCTAATGTAGATGATGAGTTGATGGGTACAGCAAACCAACATGGCACATGTATACCTATGTATCAAATCTGCATGTTGTGCACATGTACCCTAGAACTTAAAGTGTAATAAAAATCAGCCACTCATATTAGCCAAGAAAGGGGAATATTTGGTCATTTTTATAGTTGGACGATGTTCATGCTTTTTGTTTGCATTCAGTTTTTGTTTTGTTTTGTTTTGTTTTGTTTTGTTTTTTGAGAGATGGAGTCTCTCTCTGTCATACAGGCTGCAGTGCGGTGGAACAACTTTGGCTCACTGCAAGCTCCGCCTCCTGGGTTCAAGCAATTCTCCCACCTCAGCCTCCCAAGCAGCTGGGATTACAGGCATCCGCCACCATGTCTAGCTAATTTTTGTATTTTTAGTAGAGACGGGGTTTCGCCACGTTGGCCAGGCTGGTCTCAAACTCCTGACCTCAGGTAATCCACCCGCCTTGGCCTCCCAAAGTGCCCAAAGTGCTGGGATTACAGGCGTAAGCCACTGTGACCAACCTGTGTTTTTTGACTTGACCCATTGGAATTGCAGTGGCCTTGTCTGGTGTGGTTGGAGAAAATGTTTATGTTGATCAAGCAAGCATCAAGTCCTGGCTGATAGTCCCAGCCCAGCTCCTGGAGGGTCAGGGGCCACTTTTTCTCAACAGGGATACTCACCCCCAATCTTGTGTCACCCAAATGTGGCTTTCCATACTGCTGAATTTTTTTAAATGCTGATTTGATCACGTCATATCTCCAATTACAAACTCTCCAATTGATCTCCTTTATCCTTCAAAGCTTCTGGGGCTTCTTCTTGAGCTTCATGTAAGCAAGTCCTGCCTGACACTTCCCAGCTCCTCTGCATACCACGTTTCACCACCATTGTCTGCCTGTGCCGTTCTCATGCCTTGCAATGCCCTTCCTCCCTTCCCTCAGCACTCTCGCTCTTGCCCTGATTCCGTGGAGAACCAGTTCATCATTTAAGGTCTATCTCACTGCCACCTCCTGCAGGAAGCCTTCCCTGACATCCACCCCGCCCCATTCCTGTCCAGGCTAGAAACCCTTCTTAGTGCTCCAAAAAAATAATTAACTCAATAAATATTGAGCGAATGTTTTCTTTTTCAAGCTTGGTTTGAGCATTTAAGAATTCAGGTAGAAATAAGACAGACATGGTTCCTGCTCTCTTGGATTTTATATTCTAATGAAAAGAGATAAACAATCATATTTGTTTAAAAATGACAAACTGAGAAATGTAACCAATGTTGATCAATATTTTGTATAGATTTAAGATTGGGGTCTATGGGAAATGACTGGATGACTACTACAGACCAGGCCTTTCTGCAGAGGTGACAATTGGAGGCTGGAAGCTAAATGATAGCATTCTGTCCCATGTTTTGGTCTCGTGATCTGATTATGGGCCCATTTCCCTTCCAAGACTCAGGGAGGCTGGACAATGGCTTATATATCACTTCATTCCTAGCCCCCAAACAAATATAGATGTTTAATGAATATCTGAGGAATCAAAGGCCGCTCTTTGTCATTCCTTATTGCGGTCGCTGCATTATATTTGACATAATTTACTTGACTCAATTGTGATTCACTGAAGGAAAATCACCCCCAGCCTCAACCCAGCACATCCTCCCCTTCTGCACCCCAACACCATGATCATGGGGTCATTCTCACCTGCCTGCCTTTCTGAGCTGCTGTTAATATCTTCCCCAGTATGTCCACATATCCAAATCTTACCCACTATACAGCCCGGTGAGGTCCTCCATTGTTCAGGAAAGCTTTGCCAGCTACTGAGGAGTTTGTCAGTCCTGCAGCATCTGTCATCTGTATCACATGATGGTCCTTGATACCAGGATG
The DNA here is from genome assembly GCF_037993035.2 of Macaca fascicularis. Classification (NCBI taxonomy): domain Eukaryota; kingdom Metazoa; phylum Chordata; class Mammalia; order Primates; family Cercopithecidae; genus Macaca; species Macaca fascicularis. Next base: position 54,904,266 of record NC_088390.1, read on the forward strand.
TTGCAGAGAAGCCACTGGATGTGCTACAAAGAGCATGTTAGTAAAGCCCAAGAGATATTAATTTAAATCCTGGCTCTAGCACTGTCTTTCTGTGGGACATTAGACAAGTCATTTAACCTTTCTGAACCTGCTTTTTGCATCTCTTCAGTGGACAAGCTTCCTTGAGATAAAGAGCTATACTTTTCTTAGGTATAATAATTTTGGTATAATTTACATACAGCCATAATGTTGGTATCTTACTTATCTTTGTAATTCCAGTATTGAACACACTGCCTGACACATAACAGGTGTTTAGAAATGTTTGTGGAATAAATGAATGGGAATGATCATACCTACCTTCATCAGGGAGGTGTTTATGAGAAAACTGATTTCAAGGGTCTAATAAGCAATAGGTCAAAATAAACTGTTTACATTCTTACATTAGCCTCTATTTTTTCCCTGTCACTTTTGTTCCTTTTATTTGCATCGTTGTATTTTGTTTTTGTTTTTGTTTTGGTTTTTTTAGCCCGCATAGTGCTATGAGAAGTTCTAGATGCCAACTCAGGACTTAATAAACTTCAATTTACTGATTTAAAACTATAATGTTATTAGTAATATGAGAAACTCAATAGCTTTGAAAAACAGAATACATTCAGAAAGGAAGCCTTAAAGATATTGAAAATGAATTTTGTTTGTCTTCAAAGATGTCATTTTTGAAATTATAAATATAGTGCATATTCTTTAAGGAAAATTTGGGAAATATAGAAAACCAGAAAAAGAACAATATACTCTAGTTTTCCTACCTAAACATAATCACTGTTGACATTTAGTATATTTTATTTTTATACATGTGTAATTTTGCTTAGTCGAGACATGCTATATGGACAATTTTGCTTGCTTTTTCTACTTACCATATTATAAGCACTTTCCAAGCTATTGTTGGATTTTAATAGCTGCATTATATTCCCTCTAGCAGATGCATTATGGTTCACTTAAGCCTTTCCTGTCATTGGTCATTTATTTGCTTTCTATTAGTTTCTATTGTAAATAATAGCAGTAAGCTGTTCTATGGAACAAGAGTCTTCCACTAAAACAAAACAACATCAAAAGTTCAAGAAACAGAGATGCAGATGTACATCTAAAATTGTCTGTAGAACTTTTGGATGGGTAAAAAAGAAAAAGGAAAACAGGCTATACGTACTGCTAAAAGAAAAATAAAATTCCTTAGATCTAATCTCCATTGGTATAGGTTGAAAAGTCAGAGAAAGAGGATTTCAGAAGTTAATTAAGAAATAACAAGCAAGTTGAGTAAATTGCCTAATCTAAACCCATTAGATAAACATTTATTGCAATACAAAATCTTGATGACTATAATTAACACATTTACAAACTCTCTAAGAAAATTAAAAACCTTTCTTCAATTGACTGAAAACCAGCAGCTTTTTCAAGCAGAGCTTATGGCTGGGCTGACGTGTTCCCTGGGCTGTGAGACTGGTCAGCAAATTCCCTAAGCCTAACATTCTTAAACCTGGTCTTACCTCTCAGAACTGTAGTGAGAACTATGGGATATGACAGTGGAAACTTTATTTTTCATTCATTACATCTATTGACATATAAGTTGCATTCAGAAATGCACACAGATCTTAAGAGAATATCCTGGCAAATTTTTATCCACGTCGATACCCCTATGTTACCTCTACCAGATCCAGACACAGAACATTCCCAGCACCCTGCAAGGTTCCACTAGTGTTCCCCATCAGCCATAGCCACTGGCACTATTAAGACTTCAATCACTATTTTGCCTGTTCTTGGATTTCATGTAAATGAAATCATGCAGTCAGGACTCTTTTTTTGTCTGAAATCTTTTGCACATCATTGTGTCTGTTAAGATTTACCCATGTTTGTTTTGTGAAGTGGTAGTTCATTCTTTTTCACTGCTATATAATGTTCCATGTTGTCACCATACCACAATGTATACACCCATTCTACCACTGAGGAATGTTTTTGTTATTTCTATTTTGGGCTATTATTTAAAAAGGTGGCATGAGCATTTTTATGTCTTTTGGTGGACAACAGATATAAGCATTTAAGTGTTCTACGAATTAATGGTGAGAAAACAGATCCAAGAGCTAGAGGACCTGAGTTCTTGTTGGAGTTCTGCCATTTCCTAGTTGTGTGATTTTAGACAAATCATTTCATGTCACTGGTTCTAAATTTCCTTAACAATAAAATGAATAAGGGCTTTTCACTCTGAGAATGCATGGCCTTCTGACTAAATACCTGTGTAACCTGAAAGAAAGTCCTTTCATTTCTGTGGGCCTCAGTTTCATTATCTATAAAATAAAGCAACTGAAGTAAATGCTCTCCAGGGTCTCCTCCAGCTGCAAATTCCATGTTTCAAAAGAGTTCACCATGGTGTGCCTCCTAGAGACAATCATTGCTTTCTACAGGGAAACACCCAAGTGTCCCAGATGTGGCATTTCTTTCCAAGAGCCACTAGCCAGCAAAAGAGCTTGGAAGCAGAAGGCATAGGTTTGCATCTCAACTAATACCTTAGACATGCACTTTAATCTGCCTTGGTTTTCTCATCTGTAAAATGGAGATAATGAAATTTGACTTTCCTCCCCTCAAGCCTGTTACATGATCCCCTGCTCCTTAGCTTCCTTCAACAAGACCACAGTCCCTCTCAAGGGGACTTTTACTATCTTGTTAAACCAGGTACTAGCCAGCACCACATAACATAATGCCTGTTATCTTATAGGTGCTCAGCAACAATTTCCCCAGTGAAGGAAAGTGCTTTGAATACTATACATTATTATCATACGTTATATTCCTTGTGCTGATGGAATTCAATCTCAAGGTAGATTCATGTACTCACATGAAATTATGCATTGCCTATTTTGTACATTAAATTATGCTTCTTGTTGTGGAGATTCAAAACATGAAGCATGGTCTTGATCCTTGAAGAGATGCATCATTCAATTCAACAAACATTTATTTCCTGAACACCTGTTACTGTACCAGGCATAGTGCCAAGTGCTAGAAATAGAAGGAAAAACAACATATAATTCTTTTTTCTTTCTCATTTTTATTTGCTTATTGAATTTACCATTAATTTACTTGTTCAGTGAGATGTTTTCCCCCATGCAATCCACCAAATGAGTTGATAGCCTGATAGACATGTAAACAGATTATTAACGATTGCATATAATTGTTTGTTTAATGAAAGTGTAAATTGAACTCCATGGAAGCAAAAGCAGAAACACTGAGAAAGTCTCCCAAAATGGGTCACATTTAATTAGGCCTTAAAGAATGAGTTGAATTCAGCCACATAGAACTAGCCTTCTAACTGACCTTCCTGCTTCCCTCTTTTGCCTTCCTCTAAAATAGTCCCTACAAAACTGTTCAGAATTTTTTAAACGAGGATTGAAGTATGTCACACTGCTATGTGAAACCCCTTAGTGATCTCCCAATGCTCCCGGAAGAAAACTCAATCTCCTCACCATACCACAAAGCTCTGAATGTTCTGGACCCTGACTCTCGCTCTGCTCTCACCCTTGCTCATTAAGTGCAGCGGCCTCCTTTCTGCTCCTGGGCTAAGCTCTTTCCTTCCTCCGAGCCTTAGCCTTTGCTATGCCCTCTGCCAGAGGGCGCTTCTACACATTGCTTGCACAGCTGGTTTGTTCTCATCCTTCAGATTTAACTTCACCACTCTCTTCCTCATTTGCTCAGTCATAAAGGTCCTCAATCCAGACTCCATCGAAAACTCCCTGGGGAATGAATTGTCTAGAAAAGGCAAATCTATAGAAAGCAGATCAGTGGTTGCCCAGGGATGGGTGTGGGGAGTTACTGTAAATGGGGAGGAGGAAGCTTTTTGGGTGATGGAAATGTTCTAAAACTGAACTATGGAGATGGTTGCACAATTCTGTAATTTATTAAAAACTAACAAATTGTACCCTTACAGTGGGTGAATTTTATGGTATGTAAATTATTCTTCAATAAGGCTGTTTTTAAATTTTTCTTGGGGAGCTTTAAAGAATACTAGAACTTGGACCTCATTCCCAGAAATTCTGATTTAATTGATCTGAGAATGGGGCCCAGGTACCCATAGTTTGGAAGTTCTCCAAAGGATTCTGATGTATAGCCACAACTGAGAACCACTGCCTTATCTTATCACCCTGGTTATTGCCTTCACAGCACTGTAATTGTCTTAGTTACTCAATGGTTTACTCAGTATTTGTCCTTCTCAGGAATTATAATGAAATATCCCTTAAGGGAGAGACTTTTACTCAATCACCTTTGAATCCCCAGTTGCTAGCACATAGTAGCTGCATAATATGTTTATGAAGTAAATGAATAGAATAGTGGAAGATGGAGGGAAAGCACTCACTAAGGCACAGAAACGTGAAAGAACGTGGCATGTTAACATGGCGTGCTTGCCAAACAACTGCCCAGAGTGGCAAACGTAGCTGGAACTAAGATGTTTCTGTGAAAATCATGCAGACAGTGCTGAAACGGACCACTGAGACCAGGAGTCCCAGCAAGGCAGTCACGTAACCCTGCAAAGCAATGTGGAAAGACTTCAGACACAGCAAATGCAGGTCCTCCGCAGAGGAGCCCAGCAATATGGAATGGAAAGTTCAGGAAAAGTACTGTCTCTCCCTTCCCTAGTTCTCCACCCTCAAAGGGGGAAAATTAGCAATTGAGGAACTTAAGACCTTCTGGCAAAAAGAGGGTTAAAGAAAGTGCTATAAACCTATGCAACCCCTTATGGTTGATTTTGCGTTCACTAAGATAATAAAACAAAGACAAGTTACTAAACAATAAAATATAAATAGCATCACGTACATATTTAATTAGTAAAAATGAGCTAGAAAGTTTTCAGGCCCCCTCCCCCGTTCTCAGTGAGATGTGTGTAACTTTATTTCTCCTGGAAAAGTACATTCATTTGTTCTCTTTGGTGCTCTATTCAAGCTGCAAGAGTGAAAATGGAAACTAAGGCAGAGTCTTGGTGAAGACTGGGATTCTATATTAATAGAGACATTTCAATAAGGGGAAACCAAAATGTCTGACCTGAAGTCAAAAGCTGACCATGAATGCGATACAGGGAGCAGTTTCAAAAGAGAAGACCCAATAAATAAAAGGAGAGTCTAGGCTGGGAGGATCTTGTGGGGAGAGCAAGGTAAGCAAGATGGGGTGGACCTTGCTCAGAGTTCAGTAAGCGAGCAGCTTTCTGTGAAGAGGATGAATGAATGATTGGCTAATTTTGTGTGGCAGATGTTATCAATGACTTTCCATTCTTGTTCTCTTTTTCTCCAGATTCATTTATAGAAATTTGTATTTTTTAATAGGCTTGACACTGGAGGAGATAAGTTTAGAAAGCACAAAGATTGTTTAAAAATCATCATAGATAGGATTAATTTAACATTTAAATATGTGCCAGGCACCATTCTAAAAATTGCATAATAACTAATTTAGTATTCACAATGACTCTATGAGCTGGACACTAATTAATATGAAGAAACTGGGGGATAGAGAGGTTTAGTAACTTAGTCAAGATCACACAGCCAGTCAGTATCTAAGTCATACCATGAACCAATCAGCTCAGCTCCTGAGTTTATGCACTTAACTACAACACAATTCATACAAAATACAATGTGGAAGAAAGCCTCTTTGATTATCATTGCTTTGTCTGCTTTTTCTTCTCTGACAAAAGGAAAGATGCTCGATTCCTTGCAGTTCAGTAACTTACAGGTTCACTGCAGTGAAAGTGAAAAACATTGAAAAGTAAATTTAATTAGTTCGCTGGTAATTATTGTCTGACTAAATTATACTTTAAAATTTAATATTCCAGTCACCACTTAATTAGCAAACTGAGTTGTAGAGGATAGCCTTATGCTCCTAAACTGACTAAAGCTGCAACTTAAAAATCAGCATTGTACACATTTCTCCTTTTCCTAAAATGTAGTATTTCTTTGCTTATTCCTTCACACCACCCAAAAAAGGTAGAAATAAACCAACAGTTTTCCATGATTTCAAAAGAGGCAGAAATTTTTTTGGTTACTGTATTAGATTGTAAGGCCAGGAGAGAGACTGAGAAACCGGGATTTGGAGAGAAGAGGCAGTAAGGAGAAAATGTAGTCTCCAGCTGAGGCCTGGAATGTAGGAATACAGGAGCGGGAGATGCTGTGGGAGAGCTGTCCGGTTCCTGCTGCCATGTGGGACAGCGAAGACTGGGAAAAGGAGGCCCCATCGCAGGAGGATAAAAGGCAGGGCCACTTCTACAGTAATCGCTAGGCAGAAAGCCCCATCCTTATCAGCTTCTCAGGGCACAAACCCCAAACCTATCTTCCTGAACAGCCTTCCTGCAAGATTATCCTAGTTGCCCACAAATCAGAGAGTTGAAAACTATCCATTTTCTGGGAGGTGTCAAGTGATGTCAGGGAAAATAAGGAAAAAACTAGTTTGCACTGTGTTAGCATAATCCCCCCCCATTTAAACCAGGAGTAGCATGTTAATTCTGTAGCCAGAAGGGTGTCTTGTCATCACTGGCAGAGTCCTGAGATTTTGGAATATGAGTCTTGCTGTCTGCTACTCTGCACTTAATGTCAACGAGATGGCTGTTTTATCACTATTGGGAAAGGAATGGGGCACTTAAATACAGGGCAGATTCAGCAGAGCCTGGAAGCAGATAGAGCTTGACTCTTTGGAAGTAGGTACAGGTTGCAGAGCTGTTGGCTGTTAGATATCATGTCTTAATGAGCATGGCATGGACATGGCAAGGCCCTTCTTCACCACAGCTGTCAGTGTCATCTGCACACGAACTGCAGGTGGGGACACTCTGGGGATACCCCTAGTCATCTGCCCCTCAGGCTGAATCCAGACTCAGCAACCCCCCTCTCACTTCAGGATGAATTCCCAGATGTCCTTTTTCTCAAATGTAGGGAGTGCTTCTGGGTTGTTTGTTGTTTTTTGTTTGTTTGTTTTTGTTTTCTGTTTGTTTGTTTTTTTCAGACTTCAGGCACACATGATCCAAGCAGAGCCTGCAGATTACATTAGACTTGGTCTGAAGGCACTAGCCTGAGGGGAAAGAGTTTTCTCAAGTGAAAAGTGTCTTACTTCTACAGATTCCAGGTACTGATTCTGCTAGGCATTTGTGAAGATCACATGAGTCAAATAGATAAAGCCCGTTTGGACAGTGCATGGCAAAGTGAGCTCTATGTTAGAGATCACTTGTGATCATTCTTCTGACTCGGCAAATGAGAAAATGGAAGTTCAGGGAGATTCAATAAATTGCCCCACTATCATGTGATAAAAAACAGAACAGGATGGAAACCAGGTATGCCTGAATCCAAATCATTCCCTGCTAGGATACTGTCTCCCTGAGAGGAAATTAATGAGATGTAGTGTAACAGGCAGAACTCAACTCTTCCACAAGCCCTAGCTAAATCCATAGATAGGCATGATCAGTAATAGTTGGCTTTTCACCTGACGTTCTAAAGCAGCCTCAGAATCCTTCACAAGGTATGCCAAGCAGTCACTTTCCACCATTTGGAATCCAGATGAAGAATGATGCTATTTGCCATCTCTGAGTCGTAATACCCAACTGTAAGCATCTAGACCACACCCTGCACCTCCTCCCCAGGAAGCTTCATCAGTTGTGGTCTATCGGTAATTGTTCTCTGAGCAGCGTCTTCAGTAAGGCTGATATTGAAACTTCAAAAAGAAAATCTCACATGTGTTTAATACAAGAACCGCTATGAGATTTACACACCATGATCAAAGACTTCCTGGTGTCACTGGGTTAGATCCCTATCATAAAACGTGGGTTGTCTGGCACTAGAATTCCTTCTTCTTACTGCACTATAATTTTCATGAAGTTCTGCTCTAAACCTGGAATCATTCAGAACAAAATGCCAGCCGAAGAGAACTGTAGTGATGTAGACGCAGCATCTACCACACTGCTTACTCTTCTCTTTCTAGATTTTGTTTCGGGAAAGGTATCTGATCACACTTTTTTTTCATTGTCTGTCCCCACAGAACAATTCTGCAGCTCATATAAAGTTCACATATATGGAAGACAGAACTGAAGAGCCTATTTTTTTAAATTTTTTCCTCTAGTGTGAAAATTAGAAAGCACACACTCATGCTGTTAAGAAAGTACATGACAGCCTGCCAACAATGAAGCTATTATCTTATCTTTCCTAGATGAGACTTGTAAATTACAAGAGGGAGAAACTAATTCTCCCTAGTCCCCAAGGGAGACTGGAGATTTACTGATGACCACAAGGTGGATGAGTGAACCTTTCATGCATCCTATTGTCTATTAGTCAACAGCTCTGACTACTCTTCACCCAAACAACAGCAAACGTGTGTGGTTTTACACTCTCTTCTCCATGGAAGCTGCTACGGGGACCAGATGTCTCTTGCCATGACAAAGCACTCTCCTTGTTTATCCTAGTCACATCCCATTATAGGAGAGAGAGAAGATTCTTGAAGGGTGTGGGAGGCAGAAGTGACCTCCAGTCCCTAAGGGAAAGGCAGGTCCATTCCACACTCAGAGATCCACGCCTACAAAAACACAAGAGATTCTCAGGCAGACCAGACACTCCTACAATAGAACTGTAAAGGGAATGACAGAGCGGCAGGTAGGACCAGAGAGGGCAAGTACTTCTTCTGGGCATACCTGCTGAATTTGATGAAGGCTGGGAGTCAAAGATGGGTACTCCCAAAATCCATTAATCTAGGAAAGATATCTGAGCCTAGAAATGGAATCCGAAGACAGAAAGATCTACTTAGTTGAATAGATTTAACTTCAGATGCTGTTTCTTCAACACGTGCCGTAATTCATTGATTCTAATATGCATTTTCCATATTTTAACATCTTCAAAATTAAGATACGTCTTATAATTGATGATCTGTCATAGTTCACGTGGTAATGTTTTTTCTTGGTGTATATTAAATAATGATGTCTCTTACAATCTATAGCATCATAGATTTTACGAAGTATGGTTAACTTAGCCAAGCTTATAAGGTACTGTGCTGAGTAACTTTAAAGGAGTTGTCTCATTTGGTTCTTTTCTTGTAGAAGGTTTATTGAGACACCATAAAATTCTCCCATTTCAGGTGTATAATTTAATGGTTCTTTTGTACATCCACAGAGTTGTGCAACTACCACCACGATCAATTTTCAAACATTTTTATCACTCTGTTAAGAAATGCAGTATAAGTCACCCTCATTTCCCTCTGACCCATCCAGACTTAGACAACCACTAATCTACTTTCTAGCTCTATAGATTGCCTATTCTAGACATTTTCTATAAATGGAATCATAGCATATATAGCCCTTTGTGTCTGTTTTCCTTCATTTAACATAATGTTTTAAAGGTTCATTCATGTTGTAGCGTGTACCGGTACTTCATTCCTTTTTGTGTCTGAATAATATTTCATTATATGGGTCTACTACATTCTATTCATCTACTAGTCAGTTGATGAACATCCAGGTTGTTTTCCCCTTTGGCTGTTATGACTAATGATGTTATGAACATTTCTGTGGACATATATTTTTATTTCTCTTGGGCATATACCTAGGAGTGGAAGTGTTGTATCAAAAGGTAACTCTGTTTAACTTTTTGAAGAACTTCCAAACTGTTTTCTAAAGTGGCTGCACCAACATACATTCCTCCAAGCAGTCTATGAGACTTCCAGTTTCGCCGCATCCTCATCGACACTTGTAACTATCTGACTTTTTTATTTTAACCACCCTAGTGGGAATGAAATGGCATCTCACTGTGGGTTTAACTTGCTTTACCCTGATCATTATTGATGTGACCATTCTTTTTATGTGCCTTTGAGACATTTGTATATCTTCTTTGGATAGTGTACTCAGTTTTTGCAACAAACTTTTATTGAGCCTTTACCCTATTCTAGTCATGTAAGAGACTTATTGCTGACTAATTATTTACTGTCTTCTATTTTCATACTCTTTGCCACATAATTTGGTAGCACTTTCTCCTTTTGACTCTGAACTTAGCCACATGACTTGCTGTGGCCAATGAAATGTTAGGATATTGTACCCAAGGGAGTCTGTTGGGGGATGAGATTCATGGTGGAGAGCCAAGCTGCCCCATCATCCCAACTAAGACCATACTAGATCAGCCAATAGCCAGCAAATCCCCAGATAGATGAGCAAACAAAGCAAGTTTAGCAGAGCTGCCTAGATGACTTGCAGATAACCACAGAAACATGAGCAAATCCAGCTAAAATCATCAAAACCTCAAAGACTTATAAACTAAATAAATTGTTATCTGCCACTGAGGGTTTATGGTTATTTATTTTGCAGCATTGTTAAGGAACTAAATAACTGATATAAGACAGTGTCTTAAATACTGAGGATAAAAAGATGAAAGAAGTGATTCATGCCTTCCAAGAACCATATTGAATTGGGGAAAGCAGAAAAGTACCAGCAAGTGGTACTTTACTGTGCTGCAAAAGACATTTGGATACTCCTTTGACCAAGTAGCTATGACTGCCCATTTTTCAGAAGAAAGCTTTCAGAGTTTGTGGAACAAAGCTTCCTAGCTACTCCCCACTATTTTCCGCACCTTGTGCATTTGACTGGCTCCCTTGATGTTCACTGCAATGTATCCTGTACCCACATCATGTTCTTCCTGGAGCCATTAAAAATGTTTGGTGATGCGCAGAGTTGGCATAAAATTTTAATTATGAATCTTGGTTGCCCAAATTAGTGTACTAGCATAACTTTAATTAAAAGTTACTGCTTTATATTCCTCTCAAGTCCTGCCCTGATAAAATGTTTTATTATCCTTCCAAGTCTGTGTCTTAAGCCTTCTCTGGCTTCTCTTGCCTTTTCCTTGAGGCATTTTGGGTTGGCCATACTTGTGCTTCTCACTAGTGACAATGCAACTTTAAGCCAATTAAAAAAAATTCTCAACCTGCATTAGCTTTTATGATCATGTTTTCTATGTTGACATTTTATCAATCATTTTCACTATGCCTGGCACAGCTAGATGTGCCAAAAAGTAGTAACTTAAGCTGTGTCTCTCAAGTAAAATTATTTTTGTATTTTTTTTAAGTTCTAAACCATCGCCTCCAAAACAATAGCCTCTCATTAGGGATATTGTAAACCAGAAGTTTTAGCCATTTTAAGGATATAGATAAATGCCATTGGGCATGTATGAAAGCTACGAAATTTCTTGCCTAAAACAGACACAGATGCACCTACACAACAGTATTCATACATTTTCAGAGACTGATCTCTAAAGCTTTAGGGTCTTCCTAAAGCCTTGAGGTGCCCACCTAAACAATGTAGAAGGAACCTGAGCTTCCGTAAGAAAGGAGGATTAATATTTTTGATCAATAAATGTGCTTACCCAGCCAAATGTCCATGTGTTGTATTATGAATATAGAAAAATAGGAAGGAAGCTGTGGCCATGATTAAGGGACAGGGCATGTGCATTGTGAGAAGGAGCAAAATAAAAGAGGTGAGTGCATTTATTTCTAGTCTTATAGTCCCATTTCTGTCAGGGCTTTGCTTAAGGCAAGTCACTTCCTCTCCTAGGGCCATTGTGTCCTCTTCAATAAAAATTGCAGGGAGGGGTGGATATTTGAACTGTGATCAGTAGCCCCTACATGCTAGTCTGTGGATGTGTGGCAGATTAGCTACATCCAAATGATTTGGAAATCTTGCCAAATATAGATTTCTTTCTCTCTCTCTCTTTTTTTTTTTTTTTTTTTTTTTTTTTGAGATGGAGTCTTGCTCTGTCGCCCAGGCAGGAGTGCAGTGGCGCAATCTCCACTCACTGCAACCTCCACTTCCTAGGTTGAGGCAATTCTCCTGCCTCAGCCTGAGTAGCTGGGATTATAGGTATATGCCACCATGCCCGGCTAATTTTTGTATTTTTGGTAGAGATGGGGTTTCACCATGTTGGTCAGGCTGGTCTCAAACTCCTGACCTCATGATCTGCCCACCTCAGGTTCCCAAAGTGCTGGGATTACAGGTGTGAGCCACTGTGCCTGGCCTCTTTCTTTCTTTTTAAGGGAGTAGAGGGGTTTACCTGTTAATAATTCTGATTCAGTATGCCAGGGGTGGTGGGGCCTGGGAGTCTGTGATTTCTAAATACCCCCCAGATGGTCAGTAGGCATAGTCAAGTTTAAGAATGACTGGATTAAATGATCTTCAGGTCAGGTCACCTCATGAGTCAGTGAGGTTGTGTGTGTGGGTGTGGGTGTGGGTGTGGGTGCGTGCGCACACACATGCATGCTATGATTTAGAACAGGATAGGGTTTGAAGCCTGACCATGGGAAGTCCACAGAAACAGCAGCACACTGCACTGTGTGGACAACTGGATATCCTTTTTCATGCTGCTTTAACTAAGCCCTCAGTGCCTATTCCGTGTCCAAGTTGGCTGTGTCATCCACCAACAGCTGGGGCTACCCATGACAAGGCTGCCTGCCTGTCTGATGCTGGAGATGCACTCTGGAGCTGTGCAGAGACTCTCTTGGTCCATCTTCCTTCTGATGGGCAGCTGTTCTGGCAGAAACAGCTGGCAGATGGTCTGTGGCTAGAAACCTAAATGTGTATGAGATACTTCTGGGAGTAAAAAGGAGGCCTTTAAAGATGAGAATAATGACTGAATAATTGTTAGGGAGGTCACTATCCCTCATCTTTAAAGACACCTATTGTATAGTTTATAGAAGAAAGTGTCAAGGTCTCTAATAGTTGTGGGAGCTGGCTTTGCTGTGACCTCTCCAGGCCTTGTGGATGGCTTGTGTGAAAGTAGAGGGCTCCTTGCACGGATGCAAGCAGGCTTAGCAATGGACAAGACTTCAGGGAGTTGGAGAGGAAGAGGATGAAATGACAGATGTTACATTAAAGTTAGGAGAATGGCTGCCCTCATTTGAAGAGTTCCAGGCACCCTAACTGTAGATAGAGAAAAAGCCCAGAGCAATACAATTTTATGACTATCGTTGTGAACTTACATTTAACCCAAAGCTAGAGTGCTCCAGGATTCATGAACTTTACTCAAATTACCTAAAAAATACTAAGACTAAGGAGTAATAGGTCTACTAATCTGTTTTGTTGATTCAATCTCCTCCCTATCTCCCCCACCCCATAGAATATAGATTTCTCTGCACAGTGCCCTAGAATAGCCTCAGGACAGTGCAGATGGGACACTTGAACTTGCAATCCCTGGGGGTGAGGGGAGCACACTGGCCCTCTTTGAAGTCTTTGCACACTGCAGTAGAAATGGCACTGGGTCTGTGATAGGGCAGGCGATCTCGGTCAGGCTTTCTCATTAACTTCCATGAGATCCCAGACAAGGCACTTTCCCTTTTCTGGGCCTCAGTGGTCGCCTCTAAAAAAAGAACAGGATTGGAACACAGACTCTGTACGATGCTTTCCATCGATAACATCTAACTCCATGTTAGGGGTCCTTGGGTGGCCTTAGGAAAGAAGGTCAAGGGCCAGGTCATCAGAGAGATGTCAGCAAAAACACTGGATGAAAAATCAGCACCCCCAGGCTCCAGTCTCCCTGCTGCTATTTACTAGAAACCTCTGTCTCATTCCAGTCTGCAAGTCTCATTCTATAAAATAAAGCTCCTGATCAATAGCTCTGCTTTCTGTGACTTTTTTATGCCATGATTTTCTTGTGCTTTGAATTCTCTCTCACTTCAATCTACCCACAAAATCTATTTTTGGAAAGCAGGGAGATCTGACACATTTGGAAGCATTCATATGTGGACACTCACACCTATTCCTTCCTACAACTGCCCAGGACACTGATGCCCTGTGAGGATGAGGGCCATGCAGAAGTCACCTTGTGCCTCCCTGGGGTCAGCCCTGAGCTCTGTCAGCACTGGACAGATCTGAGAAAGACTATTTTTAGTAAGGGCACTTGGGTCCTTTACCTCCTGGAGGGAGTGATGCCAAGAAACACAGACCTGCACCAAAGGCACCTTTGTTATGTTAATATAAAACAAAACCTCAGTCACCCACAATTCTTGTAGCCACTGTATTCTGAGTCATTAAATCTTCTGGTTGACCATGTGGCAAATACTTTTTCCTTTTCTCTGGCTAAAAAGCCCTTCCAGAAATGTGTTTCCTTTTCTCTGGCTAAAAAGTCCCTTCCAAAATGTGTAACGCCATTGCTCTTCTTTGGTAATTGGAACACATTGGTGAGAACAGAATTGTGTTTAGATGGCTACTGCATTCCTGGGGCCTCGCTGCCATCATTTCGAATGTTCATCCTCACTGTTTTATCTTATGGTGTAGATGGCACCAGAGACAGCTTTGTGTATGGATCAAGCCCAGGAAAGTCCTCAGGAAGTGCATTTTTAGAAATGAGAAAGAAAATATGCATTTACTAAGCAGGGGCTGTATGTCAGACTCTGGGCCGGGTACTCTACGTGCATTTTATCCTCCCACCCACACAACAAAGCCTCACATTGGCCTTTTTCAGTAAATGAAACTGAGCCATAGAGAAGTTAAGACTTATGGAAAATCTGGAACTGAACCTAGACTCTTTCCTGATGCCATCCTGCATTCTTTGTGGTCTCTCTCCCAAAGCAGAACTAGCAAAAACAGTTCTGATTAACTGAGAGTCCCAGATAATTCCCTCTAATCAACTAAGATTTTACAATAAACCCTACTTAAAGTGAGAATTTCGCATGTTTTGAAAAACCTCAAGTATCTTGCCTTATAGACATGGGAATGCCTTTGGTTAAGCTGCAATTGCTACATTTCCTGGGTTGTACTCTCTACTTTTTAATTTCTCAACTTTTTCACTCCACTGTAGATTTATTGTATTTACCTTTGAAACTCTGACAATCTCTATTCCAGTGCTCTGCACAGAGGCCCCAAATAAACGTTTGTTGAAAGAATAAGGAAATGATGATGTTGCATGTTATATGTAGTGTATATATAGATATATAACACATGATACTTATATGGTTTTATATCTTTGGTGTCATTTAGTAAATATCATATGATTCAATTTTAAATAAAAATAGAACCCTAGTTGACTAGGAGGGGAAGTCTTACAGCCCAATACGGAGAAATTAAAATTAATACAATATAGTGGGATGACACCTGCCATCCCAGGAGTAAAAGGACATAGTCTCCACATCCACCTCAACCACAGTTAGCTATATGACCTTGAACCAAGCATGTAGCCTGTCTGACCTCAGTTTTCTACTGGTAGAATGAAGAAGGGGCACTTCCAGCAGCTTTCTTTCCAGTTCTTACACCCCTGTCTATACATGGGGGAGTGCAGGCAGCATAACGCCCTGTTGACAGGCTCATTTTTGTTGTTAACAATGGAACCAGAAACAAACTAAAAACACACCTTTCCCTCTTGTGATATTCAAGAAATTCAAGGTGACTGGTGTAATTAACTTCTCTCCATGGGCCTTTCGAGACCCAACAAAAACCCTGGCAGGAAAGCAGTTGTTTTAATTTGCAAATATCTGTCCTGCCTAGTTCAATTCAGCTTTTTCCCAAACAACTACCTGGCATCTGTTGACTTTGCAAAGGTGGGTACCACAGTCACCATTTGCTGTTTGACGTGTTGTGTACAAAGAGAAAAGGACTCTGAAAAGCAAATCCCCATCAGACTGCATCGGATGTCCAGAATCTGCGCATGCTCAGGCATTGGAAGGCAGATGGAGGCACAGCAGGTAGATAAATGATAACCCCACACTGAATGCACAATTGACAAAGAAAGGTCAGAAATGAGATGGTAAGGAAAGAAAGCACAAGGAACACCAAACATCTGTCTGAAAGACACAAGGGAAAAGAAATTGTCTCTCCTCTACCGATACCATGTGGGTCTGTGTACTAATTTACCAATCAACAGCTGTTCAGCGATTCCACTGTCCATTGTGCTGGAGACAAGTTTATTACCAAGCTACAGCAAATATCTCTACACTCAACCTCTAACCAAATAAACCTTTTGTTTTATCCTTTCATCTGAGCCAACAGTTTCCACACAGGACAAAACCTGGTTTCTGTGGGGTATCCAGCCTCTCGGGTGATAATGTAATAAGTTTTTAGCAAATTAAAGATTGTCAGGGATTATCATTCCAGTCTTGATTCAGTTTGTTGCAGTCTGTGTTCTTTCTTCCTTTTCAACCATGTGGCTAACTGATAGGGGCAAGCAAATAACCCTAATCCCACTCCCATCACATGAAACCGCAACCACATGGTTTCCCTAACATCTTACTTTTTGTTTCCTTGATTTTTTTCCCCCAAATGGCCATTGATACAAAGGAAGTTGTCAGGACATTCAGGCAATGCAAGAAGTTCATACCCCAGCATTCTCCCAATTCCCCTCCACCCCAAGTTTATGTTAAACCGTAAAGCAAAATTTTCCATTTCTTGAGTTCACATGCAAGGTATGCTGGGTCCTCTGCATTGGCCATAGAGAGAGAAGAAAGATGGAACAGCACAGACAGGGATAATGTGACTGGAGTAATCAACTTTTCTCCATGGACCTCACCACAACCATCAAAATTATTGGAAGAAAAGCAGTTCCTTAAGGGTCTGCAATTTCTTCTTTGCTCTTCCATTAACTATGGCCATCCTTGGGCAAGTAGCTTACACCCTTGAACCTCTGCTTCCTCTCCAGTGAAATGGAGGCAATAATATATACCATATAGTCTTTTTGAGAATACAGATTTATGCAGATTTGAGATAATGTTAAGATGACAAAGAGATGTATAAACAAACAATTTTGCTCTATTGCTATATAGTTGTCATAAGAGTTAAACAAGACATTGATCATCTCTAAAGTTTACTCACACATGATTTATGACTCCTCACTGTGTAATGCAGAGCAGCCTCTCCACTGGTTGTGTTGATCTTGGTGCTTATTTTCCTTCCTTTTCTTTTTCAGATGTATGAAAGCATAATTAATAGCTACCAGTTCATTTATTTTTTTAAAAAATTAACAGCATGCTAGGATGATTGTTTTGCACAAATCTAGCAACTAAGGCTAGGCTTCTACATGAAGCTTAACTCATTAATTCTGTCTTTGCCTTCTATCTAAGTGAATTGCCTTTTCATAATGTAGTTATTCAGACAAACATATGCTGCCACCAATCTTCTATTGCTCAAGTACTTTGAAGCTGTTAAATGATTTGATTACGCTTAGCTATGATCACATACCTCCTATTTGCAAGTGAGTTTATTAGGTCTTATTTCAACACTTGCTAAACCTCTGTCTTGTGCAAAACATTGAGCTGGAGATGGAAAAGCAAAAGGGATTTTGAAACTAAACAGAATTGGTCTCTATATCTAGCTCCACCATTTGTTGTCTTCATTGCTTGGAGGAAGTTGCTTCACCTCTGTATGTCTGTTTTCTCTTTGGTAAAACTGAGAAAGTAATATCCTTCTCTTCCATGAGAATTACCTGTGATAGCTCTAAAGCATCTGGCATAATACCTGAACTCAGATTAGATACAGTATAGCATCTCTTTATTTATTTCTCTCTCACTTGTTCTTCTCTTTCCTTCCCAGCCCCACCCATCATGCATGTTTCTCTGTGCAAAGATTATATAAGTGTCTATTGTCAAGAGCTTAACATCTAATAGAACAGAAATACACATAAATAATTTTAATACAAATCAGAATTACATAGGTTCTAAAATAAAGGTTCAAGCAAAGTTCCATGGAATCACAGTGGAAGTGGATTAATCCCAAAAATTTGAATAGATTTACAGGGTCTTCAAAAGCTATTAAAAGAAAGAATTCTGTTAATAGTAAGTGGGAAAAATAGAACATTCACTTAGATAGTTAACTCAAAACAGCTGATTCTACCACAGCACCATGAGAAATTCATTTGGGTCTGGTCATCTGAGTTGGTGGCACCACAGTGAACATGATTCCTCAGACGTGGGGATTCATCTCCTTATGGACCACAATGAGTTTCCTTAGGGTCTTCATCATTGACAGTTTCCCTAAAGTGGACCAGAAAGAATGGGATTGATTCAGGCAATCCAAAAAAAAAAATACGTTCATATTATCCTGTTATAATCAGTTACCAAGTCTAGCACTTGCAAGGGGAGGAGAATTCACAGGGCATTTTATTTAACAAACAGTTGAACACCCACTGTGCACCAGGCACTCTGCATTCCAATCAAAATGAATATACAGATGGAATATTAATTTTAACTTTGTAAATGAAGATAGAAATATGAGAATTTCTTGTAATATTGTCATTTGTTTGCATGAATGGGTTTTGAATAGAAATTTAAAATGAGGAACTGTTCTATTAGGCAATAGTAAACTGGTACAATAGACAAGTCGTGAAATTTGGAATGCCTAGACCTTAGTCTAGCTCTTCTATTTACTAGGAGGTATGTGATAAGAATACCATTACCATTACCATGCACAGAGAACAAACTATATCATGGGTACTTACATAAACTCACTTATCTTTCCAAAAGTGCTTTGAGGTATGTATCTTGGTTCCCATTTTACAAATGCAGAAACTAAGGCTAAACGAAGTCAAGTAACTTGTCCAAAGTCACATGGCATGTAGTTGGTGAAGCCTGGAATTAAACCTCAGTCTGTCTCACTTCAAAGTGCATCCTCTTAAGCAGCATACTGTGCTGCTTCCATGCCAGTTGGCTCCTGAATAAGTTTCCACGCCCCCAAAGCAGAGATAATATATATGAAAGTGGTGATGTACTGCAAAACACTATACAGATGTTGGTCATTACTTTAAAGTGGCATTTAGTGCATTGTTAACAAATGTTAATATGAATGAGATGCACAGATGGTAGAACCTTTAAAATTGATCCACCTACTCATCTTACCTTGTCATGGTAACAGAAGGAATTTGTGACTAAGTTTATCTGGACACACATTTAAGGCAACCAATATTTTTTTTATTCCATTGTTTTTCCCAATATAAAGATGAGTAGACAGAATCTCTGCCCTCAAGGTACTCACAGCTGCTTGCATTTGCAGGCAAATAAATTGCAGTTTGTTTTTGGTGAATTCATGAAAAGAAGTGTGTTCAAGGTAGACAAATAGCAGAGAGGAAAGAATGCTCACTAGAACTGGGAAGGTGACAGGTCAAGAGGGTGAATCATTATGGATTTGCCAAATACAAGAGGTATAATCCCAACCACATATCCATTAAGCCAGAGATTTATTAACTGCAACTCAGAGGACAGTTGCTACAACAGGCATGTCATCCTGTTTCACACAGGAGCCAGGTTCTAGCAGCAGGCACATTAGATCTGCTGAGTTCCCTTCTCTTCACATCATTGAGGCAAGTTACCATGGGCCCAGCTGAACAAGGGAAATCAGAGGCTGGGGCTCCAGCAAAGCAGCACGTTAAACAAGGGCTCCTGACTCTGGAAACTCTAGTTTTTGCAGATTTAGAAAGCTGCTACTCAGAGTGAGTCCTGGCTCTCCACTTGGTTAGTCTAAGCATCTGATGCATGATGGCTCCTCCCATTTCCAGCAACCAAGGAGGCCACTAAGTTAGATGCTGACCCAGCTTCACCCAGCAGGGCAAGGCTGGAGCTGGCTGCTGCTGGCACAACGTGTGGACTCCCAGGAGGGCCCTTAGGGTAATGGAGATGTAAGATAATATGACTCATACAGAGAAGAGGTCTAGGGGCATCACTGATCTTCATCCCTTAGTCATCTCCACAATATCTCCTAAGGCTAAGAACCAGAGTCATTTCCTGGGTTTCACAAGCCCCTTACGAGGGTAAAAGGTGAGGTGGACCTACTATCCTAGGCATGGAAAATGGAAAATGGGTCTCTAAGTGTGAGTGTCCTGAGCACCTGTGTATGAGAACTTGGCATGTGAAACAGGCTTAGGGAGCCATTACAAGATGAGGTCAGAGAAGGCTTCCCCAAGGAAGGAAGAATATGTTAGTCAGGTGGAGTGGAGGCAAGAGTGGGCAGAGAAACACGTTTCAAAACTGAGGGAGCACCATGAGCACACACTCAGAGGCAGCAGGTGGTGAGCTCAGGAAGCTGTAAACTATGCAGCATGTGCTGGAGTATTGCAGCAAAGGAGGTGGCCTTGGAGAAGAAGGTACTTGCCAGGATTTGTTGATGGAACATAGAAGAAACTCATGATGAAATACTAAACTTGCTTCTATACGTTGCAGGCTGTAATCTGTTAGTATACAATAAATTACAAATAAATATAGCATCAAAGCATTACCATCATGTAAATGTCTCTTATTAGAAAACTGTAATTGGACTGGGCACGGTGGCTCACACCTGTAATCCCAGCAGTTTGGGAGGCCAAGGTGGGTGGATCTCGTGAGGTCAGGAGTTCGAGACCAGACTGATCAACATGGTGAAACCCCCTCTCTACTAAAAATACAAAAATTAGCCGGGTGTGGTGGTACACACCTGTAGTTCCAGCTACTCAGAAGGCTGAGGCAGGAGAATTGCTTGAACCCAGGAGGCAGAGGTTGCAGTGAGACATGCCAAGATCATGCCACTGCACTCCAGCCTGGGTGACTGAGCAAGACGCTATCTCAAAACAAAGAAAGAAAGAAAACTGTAATTGAAAATTAAATTGTATGACAAACACTATACATGCCATTGAATGTTAGAGGAAAGGAAGAAAGAGTGGATTTATTTAGTTATTCTGTAGTTGTACATTCTATCTAGAGGTATTGAGGTAGGTTTTTTAATCCCAGTCTTTCGGGGAGGAAACTGAGGCTCTTGGGGGGCAGAAGTATAAATTACTTTGCCTAGAATCACAGACAATTAGCAATAGAACCAGGACTTTAATCTGTGTCGATTCACTTCCAAAGCTGCTGCTCTTGCCTTCTAAGAACCATTGAAGCGTTCAAGAAAATCATCCTAAAGGAGGAGATATGGGGCTCTATGGAAATGCTGTATAGCAGGTTGCTTTGTTTGTTTTTTAAAAATTATTTTTACTGATACATAATAATTGTACATATTTATGGGGTATGTGTGATATTTTGATACATGCATCCAATGTGTAATGATCAAATTAGGGTAATTAGGCTATCCATCCCCTCAAACATTTAGTTGGAGGTCATCAGGTTAAGCAAAATAAGCTAGGCACACAAAGACAAATATGGTAGATATTTACAGAACATTTCACCCAATGGCTGCAGAATACACATTTGTTTCTTCAGTACTTGGACCATCGTCAATGGTAGACCATATGTTAGGACACAAAACAAGTCTGAAAACATTCAAAAAACTTGAAATACTATTGAGCATTTTCTCTGATCATAATAGAATAAAACTAGAGATCAATAACAAGAGGAATTTCAGAAACTAAACAAATACATGGAAATTAAACAATCTGCTTCTGAATGACCAGAGGATCAATAAAGAAATTCAGAAGGAAATTGAAAAAAATATTGGAACAAATGATCATGGAAACACAACATACCAAAAAGCAACAAAAGCAGTACTAACAGGGAAGTGTATGGCTCCAAGTACCTGCATCAAAAAAGAAGAAAAATTTCAAATAAGCAACCCAACCATGTATCTTAAAGAACTAGAAAAGCAAAAGCAAACCAACCCTAAAATTAGTGGAAAAAGTCTTTTCTTCTCTCCTTTTCTTTTCTCTCTTTCTGTTCAGTTCTTTTTTTTTTTCTTCTCCTTCATTCTTCTCCTTGCCTGCCTCAGTATAGGGAATAGAAAAAGGCTGGATTGGAGTTAGGTGGTCCTTACTGAGAATTCCAACTCCAACATTAATCAGCAAAAATGGGAAAGCAACTTGACCTTGCTGGGGTTTGGTTTCTTTATGTGTATAATGTAGACAGTGGTAGCTAGTTTGTGTGTTTGTTGTGAAGACTAAATGTGAATATCTGAGTTTTTATCTAGCCATTAATACTATTTAATTAATCCATTAATCAGAATACCCAGTGTGTGTGAAACACTGTTCTACATTTTGAGAATAGAGCAATGAGCAAAAGCAACATGAGCTTTCATACTTCTCTAATGGGCCATTCAATAAGTATTCATTTTCAATGTAGTTCCTGCTTCGGGGGCATTGTCCTGCTTATCATTGTCTCTGAAATATGGGAAGGAAGGAAAGAAAAAAAAATCATTTCTCTTCAGCCAGTAAAACAACTCCAGGGAAAAGAGATGATTATTTAGACAACACTTGGGTGATTGTTGATAAAAAGTCTACATTCCATATTATGTCACTCAGGATTCATGGTTGCAAGCAACAGAAATTAACTCTGGCTGTCTTATGCAAAATGGAGATTTTTCTGGAAGGAGATTGGTGGGAAATTAGAAGAGCCGACTTGGAGCAAGGGAGGCCAAGCACCAGAGACAACCACATGCTGGTCAGGAGGCTGTCAGTGACACTGCCACGTCACTGCTGCCGTCACTACTCTACCACTGCTGGGTCAAGCTGATGTCCGCCAAGCCATCGTTTGCTATCACATACTCAAGATGCAACATCCTGCCTCCCTGCTGAACCAGAAATATTGGAAGGATCTAAGCCCCAAGTTTCCAGAGTGGAGGACAGGCATTGAGAACTGCTTTCCTGCCAAGACCATACGCACTGGAGGAGAGACAGAGTCCCTCTTGGTCAAGGGAGTTGGATGCTATACAATCAGAAAATGGACACACATCTATCATATTTTTCTTTCTGTTTTCCTGGCTCCATGGAGAATGAAGAGATGAAAGAAGCAAGCTTGGCCTTTTCTTATCAGAAAGGAATGAAGCAGTGCTGGATATCATCTGCCATTGTTAAAAGGAAGATTCTAGTCCAGTTGGCCTTGATTTCATTTTGATGGAGAAAATGTTTTCTCCATGAAGATCCCTAGTATCAAACCTGTTCTGCAAAGAGACTGCACTGATGAGCTGGTTTGTCATCTGTGATTACAGCATCCAGGTGCTTGTGTGATGGATGGGAAGCCTAGATTTTCAGGCAGCTGTTATAATGCTGCTTAGCATATAAACAGAGAAAAATATTTTCATTTTTCCCATATGTCAAAAGAGTGGTGATTCCCAAAGATGAGAACAAGTTAGTAGTACATTCTTTGGAGTAATCAGATGACCATGGGGCAAAGGTCTTTTCAAATTAAGTCTCTGAGTATTTAATAAATGTCTGCTTTTCCACATTAGGTTGGGTACTGAGAGAAAGAAAATATTCAGCAAACAGTCTGGTTGGGGAAAGAGACTAACGTACATGGAATGAATTAGAACATCGGAAGACAGTGCACAAACTCAGGCTTAAGAGTCAGATAAGTCAAATCCCAGTCCTGCCACTTACTGGCTGTTAAGATTTGGAGCAAATCTTCTGAGCCCTGTTTCCTCATCTACAAAATAGGAATAATAACAATACCTCTCTCATTGTTATCTAATACCTACCTCATTATATAAGATATAAAATGGTATACATACATTGTTAAGGATTATGCCTAGCACATAGTAAGATTTCAAAAACTGTTACATGTCATGATCTAAGAGCAAAGTCTATATGGCATAGGGATAAAGGTGTGACTTAAAGGGGAAAAGAAAAGGAAGGTGTCACATGCAGACAGAGAAATAGACACAAAGACATCCTTATTAGCCATTCATTGAGTCCTATTGTGTTTCTGGTTCTATGGATGACAAATGAATTGGTCCACTTTCAAGGAATTCGAAGTCCAGTGGATGAAATGAACAAGTAGATTTTCATTATTAATGCAAGTGAGTTCAGATAATAAGAGGCCATTTGATCTAGAGCCTTCATTGAAGACTTCCCCTCTGGACTCATGGCCAAATAGCATCTCTCCTTATTTAACCTGCTGGAAAAAACAAAGCACCTTGCTTCTAGGGCCTGTGTCCAAACTCATGACAATCCCACATCTCCATCTTCAAATGCCTCCCATTTATGGAGAAAGTGCCATGAATAGCAGCCAACATTTTACAACACCCACTAAATGTCAAGAACTGCGCTGGATTTATCTCAGATATTATAAGAATATTCACAATAGTCCTCTCAGGAATTACTTTTATTCCCATTTTACAGATGAGAAAGATAAGGCTCAGAGATGATAAATCACTCGTCAAAGCATGTCTTTACCATTTGAGTCCCTTCTTGATCTCATCTTTACCAAGCTGATCAGATTCATCTTTTGTCACACCTTCCCTCCCAGTTCTTCCTCCCCAAGCTCTACACTCCAACCATCCTGAACTACTCATGATAGACACACATTTAGAAGAGTGTCAACAAACTGTGGCCCACTGGCCAAATCCGGCTCTCTGCCTGAGTTTGTAAACAGTTTTATTAGCCCACTGCCATGCCCATTTACTTACATGTTGTCATGCTACCACAGCAGAGTTGAAGCCATATGATCCACAAATCCTAAGATCTTTGCTTCTTTGCTCCTCACAGAAAACGTTTGCTGACACTTGCTTTAGAATTTGAAACCGCCAGGCTCTTGCTCACACTGATCTTTCTGCCAGGTGTGCCATTTCTTTCATCAGGACATAACAAGATTTGACTTTTGACTCACTACCCTCTGAGAAGATGTCCCTAATTTTTCGAGGAGTTAGTCACTTTCTCTCTTGAGTTGCCACTGCTCTGTGTGTACTTCTACTCTTGCATTTGTCATATTTTATTGCAGTTGTTCATTTAGGTGTCCATGTGACCTTGTATCCTTATACCTCATCATGCCACTCAATTCCTTGAATATATTGGGCTCTCACTTAATATGTATGAAAAGAAAATGAAGTCCTTGCTGATTTCCCTGCTTCTTAGCATATTGTAGTCAAATAATGAGGGGATCTCAGAAACGGTGTGGTGGCCAGAAAGAGCCACTGGGAGCTGGAAGCCAAGACTCAGAAAATGTGGCATCTCATCTTTAGTTCTCTCATCTTATCTCCCAAGTAGCGCTGAGCAAGTCCCTCCACCTTGCTGAGCCTGCATGCCTTCATCTGCACCATGAAAGGATTAAACTAGATTATCTCAAATGTCCCTCCCTGCCCGAAAAATTCTACAAGACTCTGATATCTATGACTGAAGTTTAGCACTCTAAAATACAGTCAGGAAGACATCTAAGTCACAAACTCTCTTTTGTTGTCAGAGGAGGTTTCGCTACAAAGAAACCCAAGAATGTTCTAGAAGTCCAGGTTGAGTGTCTATGATTACACTCTAGAATCTATTTAAAGTTTTTTTTCTATAAAAAAGTATTAATTGCCAAATTATGATGTTCCTTCCTGTTTTCATGTGTGTTGGATTAGAACACTTCTCAATCAGCATCCACAGGGAGAGATACAGCCTCTGGATACTACATATGGCAAAGCCAAGCCAGAAAGGGGTGGCTGATGTCACTGTGGTGCCCACCATCATCCAACCACAGGCAGCACTTCCCAGCCCCAGTCGGTTCCAGCCTTCTCCTGAGGCACACTCCCTAACTTGTCTATGACAAGAGGCACACAAATTACTTTCCAAGGTACAGATTTTCAGGTTCCTCACCCAAATCCATGAATCTGAATTACCTAGGTGGGGCCAAGGAAGCTGTGTGTTTCACGAACAGCCTCAATGGTTCAACAGGCAAGCTTGGGAATCCCGACATAGAAGTCCGACTCCAAACGTGAAGTTCTACTGGATCCTAAGCCACAGAGGTTCAGCGTCACTGTTTGGTTGAAATGGCAATCCATTTGTCACCCAAACAAAGGGTAATTCCGGGAAAGCATTTGCTGGAGGGGATGCATTTTTCAAGACCTGCTGCAGCACCTTCAGATTAGGCTCATTTGCACACCTGCATATTTTCCCCCAATTTTCCAGCATAACCCTCTGTGAATCATTGCAGTTTTGCTAATTGAATCTGAGAGCACCTGTTTCTTAATATTAATGCATCACATGGACACAGAATTTGTAATGAATCATTCTAGGGGGAAGAATGATGAAATTCAAAACAGAAAAGTAAAGTGTTCACTGTTCATCTGCAACCTGATAACTTGTGACCAGAATTCCATCTGGGAAGATGTAGGGCAGAGCAGGGCTAGCAGACAGGGAGCCTCGAGACACCAAGCCCCTCCACAGGGCTCTCACTCAGGGCACTTACCTTTCTCCCACTTTTGGAAAGGGAAAACAGTACCTATAACCTGCCAACTCCCAAACACCTGTTCCGTTGCACCTTGGAAGTCCCCCTCCCTGGCTCTGAGGTCTTCAGTATTATTATAGCTTTCTGTTTCTTCTCAGTCCCCAGGCTCTGCACTTCCTGCCACAAACTCTCTCTTGATCTTGCTGTAGATAAAATGGTGCTAATCCAGCTGGCTGATGGAGGTCAGGGCCTTCCAGGAGGTAGAAGCCTGAGTTCCTGGGTCCAACTTTGACCCAAGAACATGAGGCTCCAGTGTTTCCATTTCCTCAGCAGTTTCCGCTAAGCAGTTTATTTCTCCAGGAAACACTTACCCCTTTCCTCCTCCCTGAGCAGCCTGAGCTACAGGCCCCATTTCTGGGATCCCCTCCATTTGTTGTACCTTCTAGCATGCTCTCCTCTGATTGTCCCGGGAACAGAAACTGCCCTCCTCGCCTCTGAGTCCCATGCCTCGCACAAGGCCTGGGAAAATGTAGGCACTTTACCACTTTGAGTTGAACAAATGATTGACACTGAATTGTTTCCTCTGTGTAAAGGTGTTAGATGTGATTTTACAGCCATCAGGACTATTACCATGTGGTCAAGGTGTGTTTTCTGCAATCCCGACTAAGTTGATGGAACAAAACCTACTAGCAAAGTGTGAAATCCCGTAAGACCTCATCATCTGGATCACCTGTTCGGTAGCCTTATACTTAGAAAGCTATCTGAAGAGTACTCATACAGAGATCCATGCCCCTGAACAAACTTACAGGCAAGGCCAGCTGGCCAAGCTTGACTTCCACAGAGCACTGAGTCTGAAGGGCTGTGAGCCGTGCCTCTGTGCTCCTCCAGTCCATCAGTTGAGTCTGGGGAGAGCTTTTTATGTGCCCAATAGTGGCTTTGTCCCATGAAACAGGACCTTCAGAGTTAGTGGGTCCCAAAAAGACTAACCCAAGGTAAACAATCACCCAGAAGAAGGCAGCATAAACTGAAGGCCCTATTATTTAGAATGAGCATGCACTTTCTGAAGACTATGTCCTTTACCCAAGACAGCTCTCTTTACTATCATTAGTCAACAAAAGGTGCTTGGACTCAGAGAGCAAAAGGGAATAAACATTCCTGAAGGATCTTTTCTATCTCAACTGAGGGGAGCACTGTGAGCCAATCCTGCCTCATAACAGATGAGGCTCCATCAATAACCACATTATATATACATAATATATTATATATAATATATAAGTATATATAAGTATATTATATATAAAGTATATATAAATATATAATATGTATATATTATATACATTATATAATATATGATATATAATTATATATAATACATTATATGTAATATATAATATATAATACATTATATAATATAATTATATATAATTATATATAATGTATATTACATATAATATATAATATATATATGGACAGTGACAGACAGGGTCTTGCTCTGTTGCCCAGGCTAGAGTGCAGTGGCACAATTATAACTCACTACAGCTTCAACTTCCCAGGCTCAAGCAATCCTCCCACCTCCTCCTCCAGAGTAGCAGGGACCACAGTTGCATACCACCACGCCTGGCTACATATTTTTGTTTTTTCTAAAGACAAGATCTTGCCATGTTGCCCAAGCTGGTCTTGAGCTCCCAGGCTCAAGCAGTCCACCCAAAGTGCCGGGATTATAGGCATGAGCCCCCATGCCTGGCCTATAAATATTAATATTTGCAATTTGGCCATTGTTTCATCTTGTGCCCAGACTGGGAGCTATTCTATAATATTTAAGATGAGTTTGCACATATCTGATCATTCCCTTTGTAGTTGTCCCTCAGTATATACAGGGTATTGGTTCCAGGACTTCTAAGTCTACCCAAATCCTCTCATACTCAAGCCCTGTAGTGGGCTCAGCAGAACTCTTGTACAAAAAAATCGGCCCTGCATATACGTGGGTTTTATATCCCTCAAATACTGTATTTTTGATCCACATTTGGTTAAAGAAAATCTGTATATAAGTGAAATATGTTATTTTTATTAGTCAAGCTCTAAACTGTCCTGAAATCTTTCCTGATCTCTTAGCTGGTCCATCTCAAAGCCGACTCAACATCGCCGCTTGGATCTTTCACAGGAACTCCAAACTCAAATGTCCAGAATCAAACCAATGGTCTTATTCCCAAACCAAGGCCTCCTTCCATCTTTCCTATCCAGTAAATGCTACTACTGTTCACACAATTGTAAGCCAGAAACCTACAAATCATATTTGATTTCTCTCTCTTTTTGCCTCTCGTGTTGTTCAGTCTATAAACTGTTTCCTACATTAATTCTCTGGCAGTGGATTCAGCCCTGCCCCATTCCCCTGGGGTTTTATTTTCATCAGGGTTCATGGCCACCTAACTACCAACTGCCTCTGGCTTCCTCTGGCTGTGAGAGTCTGCTCTGCCCAATCACAGGCAGGCCTAGAGTGCCAGGAACAGTTCTTGGCCACTGACTGCAGTTGGTGTATGAAAAACCTGACTCCCATGCTCCACTATACAGATGAGATTCTCCAGGACTGAACTGTCCAATACATGTAGGTACTAGCCACATGGACTACTGAGGTCTTGAAATGGGGCTAGTGCTAACAACTGACATTTTAACTTTACTTAATGTGGACTAATTTAAATTGAAAAATTAATAGTTCAGTTACTGGAAAGCTTTCAAATGTGTTAATATGATCTAAGTTAATGAATATTTTTTTCAACTACAAGTTTTATGAAATTTAAACATAGATCAAGTACTTATAAGAAAATCTGGTACTCAAGTTGAGATGTGCTGGATTTTGAAGACTTCATATTAAAAATGCACGTAAAATATTAATAATTTTTATTTTGACTACCTGTTGAAATGATCATCTTTGGGATAGATTGAGCTTAAAATCTATATTCTTAAAACTGATTTTACCTGTTTTCTTTTTCTTTTGCTAATGTGGCTGCTATAAAATTGTATTTTTTATATTTAGTATTATTATTATTTTTTAGATGGCGTCTTGCTTTGTTGTTGACGCTGGGGTGCAGTGGTGCATTCTCGACCCACTGCAACCTCCACCTCCCAGGTTCAAGTGATTCTCCTGCCTCAGCCTCCCGTACTATAAAATTTTAAACGATGTATATGACCCCACATTGTTTCCACTGGTCAGAGCTGCTCTAAGGCCTGTGTCCCAGTGAGATCAAGCTCCAGTTGCCCTCACTACAGTAACTTGATTATTCATGCTTTATTGACCTCCTCCTTTTCCCTTTCTCACTATCACCTTCTGCTATTGCTGTTTCCTGAAATCACTTCCCAGATAAATTATGATATTTGGGTCTCAACCCAGACTAAGACACCTAAACCATCTCCATTGCAGCAAGGTGAGTTTCTGTCTCTATGTCACATTTGGATTATGGTAATGGTTTCCTAGGTAGGTTCCTAGCTTCTGCTCTTGCCCTAATTCATTCTTTTTTTTTTTTTTTTTTTTTTTTTGAGACCAAATCTTACCCTGTCACCCAGGCTGGAGTGCAATGGTGCAATCTTGGCTCACTGCAACCTTCACCTCCCAGGTTCAAGCGATTCTCCTGCCTCAGCCTCCCGAGTAGCTGGGACTACACGTGCACACCACCATGCCCAGCTAATCTTTGTATTTTTAGTAGAGATGGGCTTTTGCCATGTTGTTCAGGCTGGTATCAAACTTCTGACCTCAGGTGATCTGCCTGCCTTGGCACTAATCCATTCTTTATATGACAGCTAGGGTGACCTTTGCGAAAGCCAAATCTCAGCATATCTCACCCTTGCTTTAAGGCCTTCAATGGCTTCCCATTTCTAAGATCTTCTCTAGATCTTAGAAAACACCTAGAGTATCCTAAATCTGACCCACAAGATCCTGCACAATTGGCCTACCTTACCAGCTGCATCTTGCTGTATGTCCCATTCCCCTTCTGTTTCTGTTTCAGCCACACCTGCCTCCCTTCAGGTTCCCAAGTACCATGTGGGGAGATCATCCCTCATTCTTTCCCACATACATACTGTGCTTGCCCTCTTCCTGCTAATCCCTCAGAGTCCTGTTTAAATGTCACTTGCTCAGAGAAAACAACCTTCAACTTCCAGACAAGACTGTGTCGTGCTCCCTGTTAGACATTCTCCCAGCATCCTGCGCTTCTTTGCTTTGTCTTTATTGCCATGTAATTGTGCATTTAATTGTTAAATGCCTTTCTCCACCACTAAAATACATACTTGATGAGGACTCTTTATTTAAAACCTGTGCCCTGACACATAGTAGATACCCAATAAATATGTGTGGAATAAATAAAAGAACAGCTTTGCTATTTACAATAGATTCTTATTTGTGTTGGAGATGGCTAGTAAATAACATTCCCTACCCACCCCCTTGTACCCTGCATGGTTTAATTAAGTAAGAGAAAGACCCAGGAGTCAGGTGAAGGCCAAAATGTTAGCTTTATGGATGATGAAAACTATGTTGGGGATCCAGCTAACTGATGCTGCAAAGTGAATTTGAGAGCATTGCCTACACCATCACCCCAAATTAAACTTACCCTAAACCGTCAGGCTGACCTCAGAGAGGACAAGTCTTTACCATTGAAGTCCCAGCACAGCCAAGAGAGTAAACCAGACTGTGCCCGCTCTGTGAGCAGGCCTTTCAGAGCAGAGAGCGTGGCACTGAGCTTCACAGGCCCAGTCCTTTCACTCAAGTCACCAGTCAGAGAGGCGAACCCCTCCCCCTTTAGAGGAGTGAGAGGGGGGCAGAGAGTCCAGAAGTGTCTCCCTGGGAAGAGTCCCTTCTCATGAGTCAGGAGGCATGAGGAATAATGGTCCCCCAAGGCCTGAGAACCTGCTTACTCATCTGTAAGAGGAGGGGAATAAACAGCACTGTTAGGAGGGTCGGGTGAATTGGGGCACATGTAAGTGCCCCCACATGGTACATAACTATAGGGTGTATGTATTAAAAACCTCTGCATGCACCTTGGCTGGCTGGCATCCTGCTTTCTTTCCTCATCTTTCTTTTAATAAAAATAAAAATTACTTATGGTCTGAAAAAACTGGTTTCTGGCCCATGGCCTTGAGCCTAGATGATGACCTTGAATGGGCTGGGCGCGGTAGCTCATGCCTGTAATCCCAGTATTTTGGGAGGCCAAGGCAGGTGGACTCCCTGATCTCAGGAGTTTGAGACCAGCCTAGGCAACATGGTGAAACCCCGTCTCTACTAAAAATACAAAAAAAAAAAAAAATTAGCTGGTGATGTGCGCCTGTAGTCCCAGCTACTTGGGAGGCTGAGGCAGGAGAATTGCTTGAACCTGGGAGGTGGGGGTTGCAGTGAGCTGAGATTGTGCCACTGCATTCCAGCCTGAGCAACAGAGCAAGACTCCATCTCAAAAAAAAAAAAAAAAAAAAAAAAGATGACCTTAAATGAAGCAAGGTTTCCACTCACCCCTCCCACCAATCTAGCATTATATTGCCACCCCACTCACAGAATATAATAGCCAAACAGATTGTTTTGCAGGCTTGCGGGCAGGGGGAGAAGCTAATTAAAAATGTGCTAAAGTCCTTTGAAAATTCATAAGTAAGAGCTAAGGTTCTAGTTTGATGCTTACATTCTGACAGCCTGACAGCTTCATGGGTTGAACTCTTTTGAAAAAGTAACTTTAAGACTTGCATAAATTGCACCTTTTGTATTTTAAGTCACACAGGCATGACAACATGATTATTCATGACTTTGGAGAATGTTCTTGACAACAAGAGGGCATTAATATCCCCAGCCCTATACCAAATTAATAAGAAGCCCTGAGAATCAAAGAGAACAAAGAAGCAGAGGCCCTTCTCCATAGGAAGAGAGAAGAGTCTGTGCTTTTGAAATGTGCTGGGACCTGGGGTGCCACTTATAAAAAGACAGGTGTGTGTTTCTGGCTAGTAGCTGATAAATATGCTCAGGCAGATACTGCTGAAGAGACAGGTCTGTCTACCAGCAACCAAGCCAACTTTGATTTGCTTTGTGTTGTAAGTAGCAATTGGACTTCTGAGGGTTCTGAAAGCAGGAAGGAAAAAGTATCCAAGATGCCAGAAACATTCAGGTGGAAAGCACAAAACAATCAAATGGAGGCACAACCTTAAAATGATAGCTTCGATGAAGATGACAGTTCATCGAAGTTGTATTATGCATCCAGCACTGTGCTGAAGCACATGACATGGGACCCTGAGGAAGGCATTATCATCTTTATTTCACAGAGGGGCAAACTGAGGCCTGGGCTGGTTAAACAGTTTTCCCATGGTCACACTGACTATAAGGAGCAGAACCAAGATTTGGACCTGAGCAATCTGGTTCCAAAGGCCCAGTGAGATCCTTTCCATGATGATAATCCTGCAGAAATCTAGCAACTTCTCCACCAGGCTCTGAGGGTGTCTTCCTACTGAATGTCTACTTCATCCTTCTCTCTGCTTCTCAGACAGGAGATGACCAGCCCGCAACGCCTCAGTTTACATCGCCTGTCTCTAAGAGACCACCCCAGATGTCATCTCCCTAGTCCTAGTCCCAAATTAGAAAGACAATTATCTGAGCAGCTCAGCTTCAGTAAAGGATCCATACTTGAGTCAATCTTCTATGACCAGGGATGGGAATGTACCACCCCAACCTGACTTCCAGAATGTTCTCCACACTGAGCAACCTTTGATTATGAAAGTTTTTGCATTCTCCTCTGTCTTTTATATCATAGAATCTCTCCTCTCTACTAGGTTACTCAACAGATACTTACCATGTAGAATACAATATGTTAGTCAGGTAGGAAATAGGAAAGTGACTAAGATGCTGACTCTGTCTTCAAGGAGCTTATGGCCTGGTGGTAGGGATCACTTGCTGTGTGCACATAAAGCAATGCATGCCGTGTGTGAGTGTTGTGTGCATGAATTACAGAGATGCTAAGTGCTCTAAGAGTTCAGAGAAGGGAGACGTCAAAAGGTGCTCTCCTGGGGTGCTCCCCAGAGGCTTCTGTTGGTGGTAGAGAGGTAGAAAAAGCACGGGTTTTAGAGTAAATGTCTGTTAAAATTCCGTTTCATTTTGTGACTTCAACAAGGTACTTGAACTTGAGTCTCAATTTCCACATTTGTAAATTAAGTCTAATACCATGTATCTCACATGACAGTTATGACAATTAAGTTACATAACTGTGTTAACCGGCCTAGTTAAAAAAAAAAAAAAATGCTTCTCTCTTTTCCCTCTCCTTGTCTTCTCTATTCCCATGGCAATTGTAGGCCTTACCTCATTTTAACCTGGTGGCCTGTCTCTGTATCTGTCTTTCCATCTTTGCCATTTGGAAAATCCTCCAGGATTTAGTCAATATTTTAGTTCTCTTCGTGGCCTTAATTACTGAAACATGAAATGTTAGAGAGAGATATATATCAAAAACAGCCAAGTTTAGGAAATCTTATTTTATATCACTTTTTTTGCTCCGTATCATTCAACAGTTTCATTCATTGTAAAATAATAAGCAAGTACTTATACTGATTTGCATTTATTTGCATATATCTTTATAATTGTTACCTGTGTGGGCATCATAGTATTAGCAGTAATGATAATACTAGTAATTATTAATAGTGACTAACTACGAGTACCTAATGTTTGTTAAGTAATTATTATGTGTTATGTACTTTTTTAACTATCTTTACATGTATTACCTTATTTAATCTTCACAACAAAACAGTAGCCACTGTTGTTCTCCCCATGTACAAATGAGGAAACTGAGGCACAAAGAGGTTCACTTGTGTATGAGAATGAAATAGAGGAAAGTAAGTAGGAAGAGACAAAGGACTCAGCAGCAACGCAGAGCACTCCACCAGGCATCACAGGGATGGTAATTGAACGCTGATTCTGCACAGCATGTGGCCACAGATGAGGCACATACACTCTGTGAGAGGCTTCGTCCTCACTTGTGAGATGGGATGCCTGCTCCTACTTCAGAGATTCCTATCTGGGAACCATAGGAGAATGGATGTGTGAACACTCTCTGTAAATGGTAAAGAGCCATATTGACGTTAGCCAGCTTGGCATTGGTCAAGCCTCACCTCGCTGGTCTCCTCCCCTCCTGCCCTACTCCATCACTCAGAACCTAGGAAACCGTTGGTCCAAGTACAAGTTCAATCAGTGCTTGCTAAGTCAACAGGAAAGAGTCAGGGCTGGCTAACATTCACTTTCTCAAATTTAGGATGAAGTGGCAAGGCTGAGACATAGTGGGACTGCCACCCATGCCAAAAGGGGGAAAGGCAGAACTTGAGATTTCCAAGTGTATGACTACTGAGTTTCATGGAAAATTGGAGTCTCCAGATCCACCGCAGCCATTACAGAGAGTAGGCAATGCTGGGCATGGCGTGGGAAAACTCCATTTTCTTACTTCTGGGAGGTGATATAATAGGGAGAAGTCCTTGCGGTGGGCAAGCCTGGCTTGGTGACCTAATTTTGTCACCTCCTAGCTCTGTGATTTTGGACAGGTCAATCATGCTTTCTGAGCCTCACTTTTCACCTCTATAAAACAAGTGTAATATTAGTGATATAGTTTGGATATTTGTCCCAGTCCAAATCTCATGCTGAAATATATCCCCAGTATTGGAGATGGAGCCTAGTGGGAGGTGTTTGGCTCATGGGGGTGGATCCCTCATGAATGGCCTGGTGATGAGTGAGCTCTTACTCTCCGTTCATAGGAGATCTGATCTTTTTTCTTTTTGTTAAGACGGGGTCTCACTCTGTCACCAGGCTGGAGAGCAGTGGTATGATCTCGGCTCACTGCAACCTCTGCCTCCTGGGTTCAAGCAATTCTCCTGCCTCAGCCTTCTGAGTAACTGGGACTACAGGCATGTGCCACCATGCCTGGCTAATTTTTGTATTTTTAGTAGAGACGGGGTTTCACCATGTTGGCCGGGATGGTCTCAATCTCTTGCCTTGTGATCTGCCTGCCTCAGCCTCCCAAAGTGCTGTGAACACAGGTGTGAGCCGCTGTGCCTGGCTGAGATCTGGTCTTTTTAAAAGTGCATGGCTCCTCCCCCACCACCCTCTCTCTCTTGCTCCCACTTGGCCATATGAGATGCCTGCTCCCTCTTTGCCCTCCGCCATGAGTAAAGGATCCCTGAGGCCTCCCTAAAAGCCAAGTTGATGACGGTGCCATACTTCCTCTGCAGGCTGCAGAACCATGGGCCAACTCCACCTCTTTTTTTTTTTATTAATTACCCAGCCTCAGGTATTTGTGTATAGCAACGCAAGAACAGCCTAATACAATCAGTACCAGAGCTCGTAGGGTTACTGTGATGATTCAGTGAGATACTGTGCTCAGCACAGGGTCTTGCACATAGGAAACAGTTGAGCAAATTTGCACAGTACAGTGTAGCAAATATGAGTACTAATGGTGGTATTTTGTGCCCCTCCAAGCCTAGGGTTTGCGGGGAGGGTTTATGTCTCCTTAGTTTTCATTGTTTAGGGGTTCTTTGTTTCTCCATAGCATATGGAGAAAACACAGGATATTATAGCCATACTTGGTAACTTGCTGCTCACCACAGATAACTATGATTTAGAGCATAACGTAGAAGTCATGCCTGGAAAGCTTTTTACTTCTGCGGGGAGTGGGGAGTGTGTCAGGAATGCGTTTTACAATGTGGAGCTACTGTGCATTCTTATGAATTAAAAACAGACAGGCACTCCCAAACAGCTCTAGGAAAAAAAAAAAATACTACAGAGGCTATTTTTAAAATGTTTAACCTCAGTCCTATAAAAGAGCAACAGAGATATAGAATCTTAGATTCAGGAGGAAGCCTCCTAGATCTCCTGTCTAGCCTTTCTACAGATCCTCCAGCAACTGGCCTAAAAAAGACTCATAGTAGAAACTTTATGGCCTCAGAGTAACAGAGGATACACCCATTTCTTAAGCACAAATGGACCCCCATATTTACATACTGCCCCACATTGCTATTTGATCATTGCCTGTGGCTGAATTGCGGCTGTCCTCCCATCATCAACCACGTTGGCTTCTCTTATATCCCCTCTTTACTGGTCTGGGGCTGAACAATCAATTCATGTTGATCAACTGTTTTAGGATGCACTGGTGAGTGCCCAGGAAGTAGTGTTTAACTCACTAGCTATATTGAATATGCTTTTTCTCTGGTTCAGTTCAAACAGAAGGATGACCGAATATATACCTTTGATGTACTGCGCTGGTCTCATAGGATTTATGTGAGCCTGAATCCACCCCTTTTTACATATGGCTGATGTCTACCCATTCTGCTAGACTGATGTCAGGTTTTATTTCCTTCCCAGAAATGTTTCTGAGTACCCTTTAACCCACTCCCCATCACCCCCAAATACACACACACAGTGTGAGTCATTAACTTCCTCTACATATTTCACTAGCACCCTTTGCAAACCTCTGTCTTAGCACTTGCCATTTTGTATAGAATTGTGTATTTACTACTCAGTCCCCACCAGAGAGATGACTCTTTTTTTTATCTTTCTATTATATTTCTAGTTCTAGCACACTGCCTGGCACCTTGTGATTGCTTAAGAAATGCTGGATGAGTGACCCAATGTGCCCAGTGGTAGCAAAAACTGCACCTTCAGCTCTCCCACCCACTAGCTTGCCATGGATCCTGGGGTGTCATCTCAAGGGAATCTGTCCATCCATTTTAAAAACTATGAGCAGGCTAAATATTAGTCATCCAAACGCTGTTTTCTCATTGAGTTGCCTTAACAAATGGCAAGAACAGATGGCATTCAAGACATGTTGTCATTATAAAAGTATAAAAATGTTATTTGTTTTTAAATTAAAAAAAAAATACCTGCACATCACTGCAGACAATTTCAAGAGCAGCCCTGGAAAAACCGGTGTAGTGAAGAAATACTGTGCTTTTTTCTTCTCAGTCTTGCTGTGTCATCAGTTTTCATCATTGACCCTTTCCTTTCTGAAAATGAGATGAACTCTCAAAATTGAGTTCTGAGACAAGTTTGATTTTCCTTTGTCCTAACTGGAAAGAGAGCTTTAACAGAGATCACATACCCACTATGTGCCGAGTACTAGCTTACATGACTTGCAGCATAGACTCACAGGCTTTGCGCCACATTGTTTAATAAGCATTAGCAAAATTTTACCATAAAGTTAAAGCAGCGACGATGGAGAGAAGGTAACTATCATCACTGTGGACTTGATGTAGTGCCAGGAACTGAAATTTAAAGTCAGGGACCCTGGCCTCATAAATGTCTCTCCCCATGTAAGCAGATGACATCCTCATTGCAGGAAAAGTACCAGCCAGCAACTCTTGCTGGCTTGCCTTATTGAAAGTTGAGCACTAAGATCAATAGAGCAATATTTTATGAAATTCAATTTATCAGAAGATTTGACGTCTTAAAGATGATGGAATGTCTTATTTATTGGCAATCGTGGAAACTTCAGGAATGTTTGGCATACTGAATGCTAAAGCCCAAAGTTGATTTGAAATTTCCTGTCCTTGAAAGAAGACAGTGATGGAGAGTCACTTTTGAAAGCTGAATCTCAATCCCAAACCTTTGCAGCTATTGTACAAGCAGGCCAAGATCCCAAGCCGAAATGAAAGTGGCGTGTGCCATGAGTTTTAAGAACTGCTGCTACCAGAAGTAAAAAATAAACAAGAAAAAAAAACCCAAAACAGAACATCTTTATGTGGATCCAGGCTACAAAAAATGTTAGCCTTTATCCCTACCCTGACTTTTTCCCAAATGAAGTTGTGGCAAATAATCAGATTACAACTAAGAGTCACTAAATGCAATGTAGTATCCCAGCTTGGATTCTAGAACAGAAACCAGACACAAGTGAAAAAACTGGTAAAATCTAAATAAAGTCTGTAGCTTAGTTCAGGGGTCCCCAACCCCCAGGCCATGGACCGCTCCCCATTGCTCACATTACTGCCTGAGCTCCACCTCCTGCCAGATCAGTGGCAGCATTAGATTCTCTTAAGAGTGTGAACCCTATTATGAACTGTACATGTCAGTTAAGTTGTGTCCACCTTATGACAATCTAATGACTGATGATCTGTCACTGTCTCCCATAACCCCTGGATGGGACCATCTACTTGCAAAAAACAAGCTCGGGGCTCCCAGTGATTTTACATTATGGTGAGTTGTGTAATTATTTCATTATATGTTACAATGTAATAATAATAGAAATAAAGTGCACAATAAATGTAATGTGCTTGGATCAGCCCAAAGCCGTCCCCCAACCCCTAGGTCCCCGGAAAAATAGTCTTCCACGAAACCAGACCCTGATGCCAAAAAGGTTGGGGACCACTGGTTTAGTTGATAGTGGTGAAACAATGTTCATTTATTAGTTGTAACAAATGTGCAATGATTACATAAGATGTCAACATTAGGGGAAGCTGGGTGAGGGATATATGGAAATCTGTGTACTATCTTTGCAACTTTTCTGCAGACCTACTGAAATTATTCCAAAATAATACAAGTTTAAGAGGTTCAAATCCAGAGGAGGATGAAGGAGGATCCTTCACTGAGGATGAAGTACTAAAAAGAATGTGAGATATGGAATTCACCCAAGGATGAATGAATTATGAGTATGAAACTCCCCTCTTCTTCTGTTAGTAGCTAACTATATGATTAAGCTAAACTCCCTGAGCCTCAGTTTTCTCACCTCTAAATACAGGCATAATTAAACCCTCCTCATGCAATTATTATAAAGATCAAATTAGACAACATTTAAAATGAACTTGCAGTTAGTAAATGTTCAGTGCACAGTAGTTGGATTTAGTCAAAGGCCAAGACAAGGTAGAAAAGTCAAAAGTTAGAGATTTTTTTTTAAATCACAACTAATCTCTGCCAAGGCACCTCCCAAAACTTCTGGACAATGAGTTTTATTTCAAGGATGGAGCAAGCTAATGGGCTTTGCCATTCATTGCCTATTAAGGACCTCTGGCAGAATGTTGAACTTAGCACAGTGCACTTCTCACCTTAAGTAAACACTTCCTAATTAACACATTATAATTTTGAGCCCCCTGAATCATGGAAAATTTTTCTTTTCACAAGTTATTTTCACGAGTTACTTGAGTTAACAGCAACCTTACTTTCCTGGCTAAAGTCCATTTTAGATAAGAATTGCTTCAAGGGAAAGAATACTGATTCTGTTTATAACTTATTTTTTCTTATCTTTGGTGTTGGAGAAATAAAAATAAGCAAAAATAAGCAAACTGACATATTCATTTATCTCCCCCACTTCCCTGCAAATAGATAGATCGCCCAGCAAATTAAATGTCAGTTAAGGAAACCACAGCTCAGAGAAGTTAAGCAACCTGCCCAACACCATGAAGCTAAGAGCAAAGGAGCCAGAACTTGAACCTGACCCCAAGAGCTATCCTTTCTCCTGCTATGTTGCCTGTCCACTCCACTGGAACCAAGTTGAAAAATGCTAGTGAAACCAGTATTTCCCACCTGGTTCTCCCGGCCAGATCAGAGCCTCCGGGCGTGGTTAGATAGCATGCTGGAGATTCATCAGCTCCCACATGGAGACTTGTGGAATTCGTTTTCATCCACTTCTAACTTTAAAACCAAATAAGTACCTTATTGTGGGGTGCAGATTATAGCATCAAGCAATTCCAGCAAGCCTGAACATGGAGTTCTTGCTCTTAGAAGGTCTATCTTGGGCTGGAGCCTTTTAAAGAGACACCATTGGCTAGGGCTGCACTTGGCTTCACCACCATCAAGTGCCTGGCTTTTCCTCATACCTCGTAGGCAACCCTGAATTAGGATGAGTTTCCAGCACCATTGCTTACTTTCGAGCGTTCCTGAACCCTTTTGCTGCCCAGCATTCCTGTTTTTGAATTGCATCTGTTTGTTTCACCTTCAGGACCACCTACTTTCTCAGGCTGGATTTCACACTTGGCACTGCTTACCTCGTAGTGATCTCAGCTTCTCTTTTCAGCTGTAATTTACTCTTGGCTCTCAGACTACTTACCCCTGACTTTTCCAGATATTCGTCTGTCTGGCTGGCTGGAGCCATCTCAGCCTGATACCCTTCTAGTTCTGGACTCTCCCCTGGTACCCTTCTAGTTCTTGACATTTCTGCTGGATTGTCTACAACCAACACCCCCTACACACATGCACGCGTGTGCGCGTGCACTCTCTCTCTCACACACACACACACACACACACACACACACACACGGAGCTGCCTGCCTTGCAAGCTCTCATTAGCATTAAATGCCAAGTTTCAGGAATAACCAGCCTTCTTGGTTACAAGTAAAACGGAGATCGCTGCATTAATGCAGTAATGGAAATATAATGGAGGAATTTATTGTCCCTGAAAGACAATATCTGCCACGCAAACCCCATGGGATATCTCCAGACAGTAAGTAAAGCTCCACGGCTCTAATTCCTCTGGCCCATAATTATCTTGGGAAGACCGTGACCCTGCAGTTCTCTCTATTAAGAGTATATTTCCTTACAAAATGAACTGTGCTGTATTGAATCGCATCATTTTGATCACTAGAAATTGACATATTGGGCTCATTAGCCAGGAAGTTGGATAGTTAATTTATGAGGTTTCTCAGAGCCTGTCCCAGACCACTCATTGAGGGAGCTCAACAGCCCACGATGAGATAGAAGAAAGTTACTCCAGCAGAGTGGATTTATTTTTCTCTCATTACAGAGATAATGAACAGAAAACTTCCCTGGTACAGATATCGCTTTCCATCCCTTCTCCCCCCAACCCCAGAATGACTTTGCCTTATTGCAACCAGATACCATTTGATGGGCGAACAGTCTTATTCTGCTCATTAGCACCATTTTTCATTTAAAATCTTCAACTGCTGAGATAAAAAGATGATCTAAGTCTTTGCCTTTATCTTTAATATTTAAAACTGTTCACACAACCTTTTAAAAATCAAATATTGATGCTGCTACCTGTTGTTCTTCAAAGTGGAGCAATTATATTGCAGGCCCTTCACAGTAAGTCTGCCTTTATTAGAAATGAGAATGGGGATGTTAAGGAGACATTTATTTCCCTGTCTGTGGCCTCTGCCCCCATCCCCATAGGGTGGAGAGCTAGGAAGAGCATTTGGCTCTTAATCAACAAATGTGCTGAGGCAGCCACTTGAAAGCACCTAGTGGGCAGGCAGGCAACAAATACAGAGATGCTAGGAGCATCCTCAGGGTCGATTCTGCAGAATGGTACTGGGCCCTTGGAGTCATGTACCCTCCTAGGCTCTCAGCCATTTTGCCACAGGAGGCCAGTTTGCTACAACCTCTGCAGCCTGGATTCTTGGGGAACCGCAGTTCTGGGCAATGGGATGGTTCCACACTGCCCTCTAGTGACTAGGCTCAGAAGCTACATGTATCACACAGTCCTTTGCATTCAGCAATTCACGGAGGACCTGCCCTGCCCTGTGTCGAGGACTGGGGATGTGGAGGTGAAGGAGACACACAGCCTGTTCTCCAAGCATTTTTCATAGTGGAACATGGGAGCAGATAATTACAAAGCAACGTTTATGTGTTATTACACTTAAGGATGTCATAGGAACTCAGGGAAGCATCATCACCAAGCCTATGGGGTTTCAAAGGACTTTGAGGAGGTGGTCTTGACAAATGAGAAGGGGCTTTGCAAGCCTAGGAGAAGGAGATGCAGCTCAGGGCCTGATTGTGAAGAGCCTGTTGTGCCACTACAAGATTGTGGGCATGAGCGGTCAGGAGACAAAAGAATTTCATAGAGATACTGTGTATTGTCCATTTAAGATGCACATTTTTTTTTCATGTTTCAGCATCTCTTTAGGAGGCCTCCCACAAACAACTGCATATTTTATTTGTAGATTTTTTTTTTTTACTT
This sequence comes from Macaca fascicularis, assembly GCF_037993035.2. NCBI lineage: Eukaryota > Metazoa > Chordata > Mammalia > Primates > Cercopithecidae > Macaca > Macaca fascicularis. The sequence goes on from NC_088390.1 coordinate 54,946,169, forward strand.
TCATGGTGGTTCATAAAATCAGGATATATTTCACAACCTATGGCATATTTCAGGAAATATGGTAAAATAAGGGCTAAAATTGGGCCATGTCTAGGGGACAGAGAGGAGGGGTCAGAATAAGAAGAGGGAGCGAATAAGATACATTAGCAGAGACAGAGAGAATGGGCAGATTACAGAGGGTTTTTAGGACGTGAAATTTATTTAAATTGTTGAATGAGTGTATGTCAGATGAAGAAGGAGAAGAAGAAAAGGCTCGTCTGCTAAGTGTGTGTACGTGTGTATATAAACAACTGGAAGGAACTCATGAAAATAGGTTTTACCATGAGCATTCAAGTTCATTGACAGCAAAAGAGGTAGGGGGATTGCATAGCAGAAATGCACCATGAAATCACCTCATTGAGTGGAAATCTGAGAGGCTTTTCAGTGGACTAGAATGGTGAAAGTGGGACAGAAAGGGTGTTAAAATGGATCAGATTATTTCATTTGGACCCTCTGGGTTTATGATTGTCTTCTGTTTATAGAAAACAGGAGCACAGAATTGCATTTAATTGTCTCTAATTCATCTGGTGAACATGCTTTCCTGATATTAGCTGGATCAATTGTACAAATAACTTCAGAACCACTCAATACTTTTGTCATGGATGAGACTGAAGGGTTCCATTTGCTTTCCCATGCTGGATAACCAGAGAGCTGATTTTAGGGTCATTAGATGGCAATAAAGACTCCCCACCCCCACAGCACATACTCCACTGACTTCCCTCAGTAGGCATTTCACTATATTAAAGACACAAATTGGCTGATATAACTGTTGCTTTGAAGCCATGAAATGGAATATCAGTTGCATAAACTGAGCCACATATTTCTGAGATATTGATTATTGCAGTATAAATCTTCTCACCCCTAAGGTAAAATCCTAGCTGGTGCTGTCAGCTACTTGATAATCATGCCATTGGGCTTTTCTTGGTTGTTGATTTTTATATTTTATTCCTATTAGGCAAAGACCAGGCAAGAGGGAGAAGACCGTTGAAAGAGGTGTGATAGGAGTGGAGGTGGGGGTGCACATCACAGAGGAGGCACCGAGAGTGGGGGCTTGCCTCGATATAGAAATGTAGCAAATCTGGAGAATTGGTGTAGGAGGGCAGAGCATAAAAATGGGACATTATTTCCTAGGAAAAGTATCTTTTTTAAACATGATTTATTTCAATTTGTAGTGGGAAAGGGTTGGACAGATGTGCATTCAAATTCTCCCTCCTTTTCTTGCTAGCATATGGCCTAGGCCTCAGAGCCTGGTGTTCCTTCTTTGTGACTCAGATATAGTAATAGTTCCTACCACACAGATTTTGGTGGAAAGTAAATAATAGAACTATGTGAAGCCCTAGCAAAGAATCTGTCACACAGTGGCTGTTTGGCACCTACTGTCGCAGATCCTCTGTACAGACCCTTCCCAGCAGCTGCTCCTGTTCCAATCACTCCGGGAACACTGGACTCGTCACTATTGCCATTCCCTTTGCATGCCTTATATTTGCCCATTCCCAAGCCTTCACTGATTTTATTCCCTATTCTAGGTATCTCCAGATGACTACATCCTATCCGTGCTCTAAGACCCATTTCAAATGCCCAGTCCTCTGGGAAATGCCTGTTGTACCCATGGACACAAATCATCTCTCCTCCTTAGAGCCAATAACACATGCTCTAAGACCCATTTCAAATGCCCAGTCCTCCGGGAAATGCCTGTTGTACCCATGGACAAAAATCATCTCTCCTCCTTACAGCTAATACAGCAGCTCAGCAGGCAGTCAGCATGGGCTCTTTCACATGTATTATCTCTTACACTTATAGATCTGCAGCCTATTTACCCTCACTGAGCCTCAGTTTCTTCATCAAATGGTGATAATAAAAATATTCACTTCATGGGGTGGTGGCAAGTATCAAGTTGCTAATGCATGCACAGTTGCAGCCATATAGAGCTCCATAGACGGTAGTGATATTGATGGATGATTATTAGTAGTATATCTAGATTTGACCTCTAGTTAGAAAATGTAATCTCCTTGGTTGCCTGCTTCTAGAAAGGATGCGTGCAGATTCTAGAAATTTCCGTGGTCACACCTCACTTGTTAAGAGCTTCAGTAGTAGATAGCAATAGTGGTGAATCCAATAATACGTGCATGAAGGGTAGAGACCTGTTTGGATTTTGGTTGTGGATGATGTTTATTTATCAGTTTAGGACCCAACGCCTTGCTTCCACGGCACAGAAAATGTTCATTACACTTGCAGAGCCACTGAGAAGTGCAAATACGTGAAAACTGGACAGCAATGTGAAATATCAAATTCACAGTCATTAACTGACAAGACCAGGAGCTTTGATGAATAGAATAAATGATTGACCTTCAAGATGGGAGCAGAGATTATACAATCTTGGGAGGAGGAAGAAGCAGCGAAATGAAAGCCCCTGGGAATTCTTCCATCATCCCCCACCAAATATACCTGTGAACAAAAGGTTTCCCACTTTTATGTCATTTATCTTTTCAGGTTTTTTTTAATGATGTTCAGATTCAACCAAATTCTTAGGAGAGATATTAAGAGGCTTATAATTTAGATAATGGGACACATTATGTATTCCTAGTAAATAGCACTAAGCTATGCATTACTGAGTTTCAACATCAATAGATTCTAACTGCCAACCCAGGCGACTGTCACTTGGCTGCTCCCAGGGTGGTTGGCCCATAAAACTTGCAATATGAATCACACACACAAAAAGAAAGAAACCTCAACAGATAGAGGGCTATCTGTCTATTTTGGGGATAGGAAACAAATATAAGTTACTGGCATTAGATGCCTAATTTATTCATGGAGTGTTCAAGCCTCCTCAGAGCCTGGTATCCTCAGCAGCTGCCCAGCTGGCCACTCCTTAATATAGCTGTGTTTGCATGAGGGAGGGCGGCCTGTGAAGGAAGACTGACCAGGCTGCACTTCCAGTATGGCAGCCACTAGCCACATGCCGTGATTGAGTCCCTGAAATGTGGTGAGTTCGAATTGTAATGTGTTTTGAGTACAAAATACATATTACATTTCCAAGATTTATGAAAAATGAATGTAAAACACCTCATTCATAATTATTATATCGATTACATGTTGAAATAATATTTTGAATATATTGGGTTACATGAAATATACTCCTAATGTTAATCTCACTGTTTTGTTTCATTAATGTGGCTACTAGAAAATTTAAAGATTGCAGATGTAGCTTGCCTTCTGTTTCAGCTGGATAGCTGCTGTATTGTACAGGACTCTTGTAACAGCCCAGGTTATACCATCAGATGTGGTTGTCTACAGAGTATTTCATTTCATTTTAAAAATCATTCTGTTTATTTTCAAAATTCAAACAAGATGAAAGAGCACAAAATGAAAAATGAGTCTTGCATCCCATCCCCTCCTTTTCCTGCATTTCTTTCTGTCCCTCCTCCAGAGGCCAGCTCCCAGTGTTCTGAATACTGCCCCAAAGACATGTAGGAGACGAGAGATGATGCTCCTCCATACTGCCACCATCTCCACCACTCCGTGCTGTCACACACCTGGCCTGTCTCACTGATTTACACTGCCTGCTGACCACTGTGGCTATCTGAGTGCGTCCTAGAGCACAGCACTCACAGTGAGCGAGAGCCTAGACACCATGGGAAATAAATATTACATCTTGAATTTGCATACAATGAAATGAGGAATGAGCAAAGAGACTTACTATCTAATTATCCCCCAAGCATTTGCTATTTCTACTTTCTTTGAAAAACTGGCATCGAGGATGTTAACATCTGACCAGTGACGACCACACGGGGAATGTTAAGAAAATGATCTATGGACCCTGCCAGTGTCCTGTGCACCATTGTGTCCCACAGGCACCCCTTAAAAGGCATTTTCCTCTTTGGAGATAAAATAACTGGAGATCGGGAGTTATTTGCCTAAAGCCCTGTGAATCAGGGATTGAATTAAATGACATTAAACTAGAAATAAGCTTTCTAAGGCAAGTTTTAGTATGTTAATTAAAGCAGCCTAACCTTGAATTTTCGTAGTTTAGGGGAAAATGGTGGCCTGAAGATGAATCAAAGTATAACCCACTACATATATTTAGAAAGAGCTTTAGTGCTATATCTTTATAATTATCAAAGCAATTCCTTAAGGCATGAAGGGAGGATGGAGAAAGGATAAAAAAACTCACTCTATATTACTGTGCCCCTTCCCCCTGCACTGAAGAACTGTCAGACTCAGTTCAAATGAACATCAAAGGAAGCCCGGAAGAGGAAGACATCAGATTCCCGAGTCCTACCTCAGACCTACTGAGGCAGAATGGGGGCTGGAGCTTGGACCAGGTACCCAGATGATGCTCAAAGCAAAACCTTATCCATTTTCATTCAACAAATGGAAACCAAACATTTTTCAGGAATCAAGAAAGGTAAATAGACATCCAGTCATGCCTATATTATCCTTACAAAAAGTTAAATATATTAAATATAGATTATTACATATAATAAAAAATATATTAAATAGTTTATATATTACATATTTACATATAATATATTAAATATATTTGATATATTAAAGTATATTTTAAGCACACGGAGCAAAGAAGTGTACTCAACCCAATCTCAATTTGGGCTGGCATTGACAGCTAAGGTGGGTCCCCAACTCATGAAAGGAGCAGCAGCACAGGCGATTCCATTGGGGACATACTGCTAATCAATCAGCTGGTACCATCTTGGTTCCAGTAACTTTATCCAGTTGGCATAAGACTCCAGCCACTCACTAAGTAAGAAGTTAAAAAAAAAAAAATTGGATCCAGACAACCAACAATGATGGGCTTGACAAGAACTCTCCAGGCTCTCCACATGCTAGTGGGCTAAGGTTTAAAGCAGAGTTTTAACCCAGGTAAAGGAATTGGAGAACTAAACCAAAAACCCAGACTGAACTGGGGTCATTCGGACTCGGCCTGCTTGTTGACGGTTAAGAGAAGCACGGTGAAGCATAAGGAGATTGGCTTTAGATCGAACAGTCTTGCATTCACAGTCTGGCTCTTGAACCCGCAGGCCGTATGAGCTGAGCACGTGGCACCACCCTCCTACTGGAAAATGGGAAGCTCATGCTGACCTCGCAGGTTTTGTGTCAGGATTTTAAATGTTCATAAGGCATCTGAGCAGACACAGAAGACAAATTATCAAATTTAAATTTTACTTATAATACGAAATTATTAAAATAACAATATTAAACTAATAAAACCATTGGTTAGCAGTGGTGGTTCAGTAAGAAAGAAATACATGGGACTCGCCCCTGGAAACCCATGTACCAGGGTTGTGAGGGAAAAACTCATTCCAGGTACCACTCTCTGAAGTGTGCCTTCCTGGTCAGAGGCTGGGCAGCCTGAAGTAGGTGAAGGGCTTCAGTGCCAATGACTACGTGTGTCAAGAACATGTTCGGCCTAACGCCAGTCATGAGCCCATGGTATCCTTGGATTGGATGGAGGAAAGGGAGCATTCTCTTGACTTAGCCCATGCCTTAGTGAACCAGGCAACATCATTCACACCTGTTCTCTGTGTCTTCTGTCATTACCACCATCAATCAAATTGAAGAGATGCTTCACTGCAATGGTGCCACCTAGCATCCCTGCAGAGTGTGCAAATAAATCATCTATTATTTGAAGAGTCAATATTATCAAAAACAGATTCAATGTTTTTAATAATAATAGGATTAATACAATAAGCAGCACATGTGATCATTTCATCTAGTTTTTCAGTGTAGATGCCAAAATCCTATTCTTTTCACAGAGGAAACACAGGCTGACTCAGATGGATGGGTAAGAGAAAGATCAGAGTAAACTTAGCATTACTAAGGAAAAAAAACACTATTTTCCCTGCAGGGTTAAGAGTAGTGGGTGAAATCTTAGAAGTACGTCAACTCCTGTACCCAATCCCACCAATGGTAACTCAAAGCAGATCACTCCATTCTGGTTTCATTTTCTTATGTACCTACGTCTAAGCCACTTTCTTCCTAACAGCCCCAGCCTATGAGCTCCAAATATTTTCCTTCTGCTTTCTTTCAAAGATGCATTGCAAAAAAAAAAAAAAAAAGAAAAGAAAAAATGCATGCCTACTCCTAAAGCTCCACACCCTCTGCCACCGTGCTCTCATCTAGCCTCTAATCTTTTCCATTTGTAACCAATACTATGAAATCTACATAGCATAAAACATCTGGACAAACACTGAGAAGAGCCCAGTATCTAGATACACAGTGTCATGTAAATGGCAGGTCCAGATGTCAACTTGAATTGTTTCTATTTTTCTGTAGGCTGTAGTAGTTGTATATACACACACTTATTATAGTACTCTAGCATTTCTAACTTTGAGTCAGTATTCTTAGGTACCCTCAGCATAAGATAATTTAAAGGAAAAGCAAGAGAATAAGAGGAGGGGGAAGTGTGTCACACAAAGCAAGAAACAGTCAGTGGGTTGATTTCTAATCTTGGGTTTGCTGCTTGTTTGCATAATCCTGGACAGCTCACTCAACCACTCTGTGTCTCAGTTTCCTGGTTTATTGAATAAGAAGTTGGGCTTGATGATCTCTGAAGTCCTTTAGCTTTAGAATCCACACACCCCTAAGTTTGCTAATCTGTATGTCTGCTATGCTGCACTGAAGCCAATGATTTGACTCCAGTTTTTGGCACTAATTTTTTTTCTTGCATTGATGCTTCCAGAGTTCCCATGTAAGTAAGCAGCACACTGGCTTTTTGTATTCACTCTTTACAAATCAACTCTTTGATCTCTTGAGCTACTTTGCAGAAAACTAGACTAAGTGGTGTTCTTAAATCTCAGACTCACTAATTACATTGCAAAGAAGGCCTATTACACACCTCAGCAGAGTGGCCAGAGACATATAACAGGAAACTTCGGTTGCAAAGAAAGGTCACCTAATTCATGACATGGCTGTTGGACCTTCTTCACTGAGTGGCCTTCCAACATTATGGGCTCAGCCACCCAGTTGCTCAGCACTAGGAGAGGCAGGTATGACCCATCTCTCAACTCCCAGCAAGCGAGGATTGAAACTGCCCTGCCACCCTAGGTCTAGACCAGGTCTGGACAAATTAAACCCAATCTGGCATAACCATGCAGGCATCGTATTTTAATTAAGAATTGATTCCTAACCCCAGAAGCATTTTAAAAACTTACCTCATCTCCCCAACACTCTTCCTACCAACTCTGACTTCTCTTTCAAAGAGCTATAGAATGTGCAGTCAAATAGGCCTGGGCTAGAATTCTGGGACTGCCAGTTTCTAACTGTGGTGCTTGAGGTAAAATCCTCTAACCCCTTTGAGCTTCTGTCTCCTCATACGTAGAATATGGATAATACCTTCCTCACCTGGGCAGCATAAGGATGAAATGAGATGATGTATAGAAAGGGCCTGAATACACGGCCCAGAGTACACCACAGTCAAGCCACTGTTGTCGATGTTGTGATCCATCACCACCCAGTGTGTTTACAGTTACGTGTTTTATAGTTATAGTAAAAGAAAATCTGTTGATTCAAGCTCATTCTTGTTGGTTAAAAAAAAAAAAAAAATCTGCTGAATAAGACTGTATCCCAAATCCCAAAGACAAGAATGCCAGCTCTCCTATGTTATCAGTGAACAGGGCCGAGGTGCCAATTCCATATAGAATAGTAAATAAATAAAAAGGACATTATTACATTTCTGAAATGTACATGGTCACTGAGAAATGGGAGTGCACCCTTTCTACAGTGACTTAGAAGCTGCTCTTTGAGACCCTGGGAAGAGCATGAGCTTTGGGTCATGAAGATTTGAATTCTAGTCCCCTCACTTTTTCCTTTTGTATTTTTGAGTAGAACTCTTAGCCTACCTGTACCTGGTTTTCTAATCTAAAAAGTGGTACCACACCTGACACATAGTAAATCCTCCAGATTAGTAGGTGTCCTCCACCCTTCCTTTCCTAACTAACTGGGTTAAGAATGCAAGTAGCTCCTGTACACGTCAGATGGGCCATCTCTTCCTTCTACACGACTGAAATTCTGTTTCCTCTCAGCTACTCCATGTGTGGTGTTATATTTCCATTTGAGCTGTAGATAATTATTTTTTACTATATTAGAGGAGATCTGAGTCAGACTGCCTTGAGAGAGAACATATCGGAAACCTCACATAATCTTTGTGTCACATCAAGCAAGTAGCTACTTATTGAATCTTTTGGAATTTCTGAAGGTAAGATTTCCTCTAGCTTAGCTTTCTGCAATAAACATCCACCCTACAAGCACTATCTCCATTAAACCAAAAGACCTTTGACGTGTATTTTGTGAATTGGTCTTTGTAAAAAGATATACCTCCTCTTCTTTTTTATTTCAAAATATGAGTTTATACAACATCTAAGACCAAAAACAATAAGGGATTTACATCAAAATAATCTCCACGGTCCCATCTATACTCAAGGATAAACCTGCCTTGTTCTTTAACAAGAAAATTTAAATTATTTCTTTATAATTGTTCTATGATTCAGATGTGCATTTTTTCAAACTGGTTCTCCTTCCATGTGACTGACATTTGGAAAACAGTCTTTGTTTAGCTGACTTTTAAAATTATGTGATGTAGGAAATATATAGATAAAATGCATATGTGTTTGTATTATATATAATATATGTATATGTATATATAATATATACAGATATAGATAAGGTAGCTATATAATATATGCATGTATATATACACACATTCATATTTGTATAATATATATAACCCTTTATGTGTGGTATCAGAACAACTACTTGGTTAAGAGCTATTTGAACAGATGTAATAAAGAAGGCAAATAGAATTTGAAAATAAGTGTAGTGGTTAATTGATGTGTTAACTTGGCTGGGACATGGCACTCAATATTTGGTCAAACATTAATTGGGATATTTCTGTGAGAGTGTCTATGGATGAGATAAACATTTAAATCAGTGGAATTTGAGTAAAGCAGATTGCCCTGCATAAGGTTGATGGGCCTCATCCAATCAGTGGAAGGCCTCAAGAGATCAAAAAGACTGACCTCCCTGAATAAGAAGGAATTCTGCAGCAGGGGACCTTCAGAGGTAAAATGCAGCATCAGCTCTTGTCTCCAGCCTGCAGGCCCACCCTGCCAATGTCCATTATTAGATGAGACAATTTCTTAAAATCTCTTTATTTTACCTGTGTGTGTGTGTGTGCATGTGTTGTCTCTTTATTTTACCTATATATATGTATACACACACACTATTTTACCTATGTATATATATATGTATACACACACACACACTATTCTGTTTCTCTAGAGAACCCTGAGTAAACAGTAAGTAATCCTAAACATCCTGAACTCCAAAATACTGTGAGGCTCCTACACTCTCAACCCACCTCTTGAAGAAAATGCCGAAATATTATGTTGTTAAATAACCATCTCTGGCTGGGTGTGGTGGTTCACGCCTGTAATCCCAGCACTTTGGGAGGCCGAGGCAGATGGATCACCTGAGGTCAGGAGTTCGAGACCAGCCTGGCCAACATGGTGAAACCCCATCTCTACTAAAAATACAAAATTTAGCCAGGCATGATGGCAGGTGCCTGTAATCCCAGCTATTTGGGAGGCTGTGGTGGGAGAGTCACTTGAACCCAGGAGGCAGAGGTTGCAGTGAGCCAAGATCACGCCACTACACTCCAGCCTGGGTGACAGAGCGAGACTCCGACTCAAAAAAAAAAAAAAAAAAAAAAAAAAAGCTGCACAACTTAATAATTTCCAGTGCTTAAAAGCATAGGCTTTAGAGCCAAAGATAGCTGAGGTCAAGTTCTGGCCCCAGACTGATGGCGGTTTGCTTCTATGGAAAGTGCCATAGAAGCCAGGTAAGACAGGTATGCCTTGTGGGAGGCCTTTCCTCCACATGTGGGTTTAACCTAATATCTTCCCGCTGAGAATAAGCAAATGGTAGGGTGTCAAGTACCACATCATGTTTGGTGCTGGGTTTGGTGAGGGAGAAATTGTGATGATTAACAGAGAAAGTTCAGGTTCAGAATTTACCACCACCCCCTGTGACACCCAGTAAAGGTTCTAACCAAGATGCCATCTGTTATGAACAGGATTGTAGATGACTTTCAAAGAAGGAAAATTTTTCTTACCTTAAAAATACATTGACTGGCTGGGCGCGGTGGCTCACGCCTGTAATCCCAGCACTTTGGGAGGCCCAGGCGGGCGGATCACAAGGTCAGGAGATCGAGACCATCCTGGCTAACACAGTGAAACCCCATCTCTACTAAAAATACAAAAAATTGGCCGGGTGTGGTGGTGGGCGCCTGTAGTCCCAGCTACTCAGGAGGCTGAGGCAGGAGAATGGTGTGAACCCAGGAGGCGGAGCTTGCAGTGAGCTGAGATCGCGCCACTGCACTCCAGCTTGGGTGACAGAGTGAGACTCCATCTCAAAAAAAAAAAAAAAAAAAAAAGCGTTGACCAAATTTATTTCCCTCTAACATAATGGTGTCACCAGAATGAAAAAAGATGACCCTATTTATTAGAGGGTCTGCTACAGACTGCTTCAAAGCACTGTGTTTGCTATGCAAGGATATCTAATTTTGCAAAATAAATATACCAGGCTAAAATTTTTGCTTTGCAAAAGAACATATTACTTCTAGATGGTTTCAAGTCATCAAGATAATATTGATTGACATAAAACCTGGACAGGCATATCTGTGGAGGACCTATTACCTGCTTCCCTCAATATATGTAGCTCCAGTCTTAAACCAGTATGAATTCTGCAGGTGAGGAAACTGAGGGATTTCCTTAACCTTCGGGTTTCTCGAAGCCTCCTCCTGGGATGAACTTCAGCAGCCTAGTGTCCAATTATAGTCCTATCTTTTCCTGAAAAAGATCCCACTTTTTCTGGAACTGCCTAAGATCTGCAAATACAGACTGGAGAAGAAATGAAAATCCCCAACATATTTTTTATTTACTTATTTTTAATTTTAATTTTAATTTTTTTATTTATTTTTGAGATGGAGTCTCACTCTGTCACCCAGGCTGTAGTGGTGCAATCTCAGCTACTGCAACGTCCACCTCCTGGGTTCAAGCAATTCTCCTGCCTCAGCCTTCCAAGTAGCTGGGATTACAGGCACACACCACCACACCCAGCTAATTGTATTTTTAGTAGAGACGGAGTTTCACCATGTTGGCCAGGCTGGTCTCAAGCCCCTGACCTCAGGTGATCCACCTGCCTCGACCTCCCAAAATGCTAGGATTACAGGCATGAGCCAACGTGCCTGGCCCCCCAACGTATTTTTTTTTTTATCTGAAATGAGCAAGGATACTTGCGTTTGCTTACATCGAGATCATTAGTCTTGGAATCAGAAGACCTGGGTTTGCCACCTGCCACTGTGTGATTCTGGATAAGTCACTGAACCTTCACCAACCCCCACTTACTTTCTTTGCTGTTAAAATGGATATCACACACATCTCACACCTTATTTTGCAGTGAATTAAGATAAAGCAAAAAGAGCTGTGAGGCAGCCAGAGGCAACCTGGACATCCCTTGCAGCTCCAACTTCTCCATTCTGTTTTGTTTCCTGGTCTGTATAATACAACTTTTTTCAACATGCTGTGCACCAAAGTAGTTCATTGAAAACACAGTAATTAGCATTCGAGATAAAATGACACTGCTGCAATGTTAATTACTAGAGTGCAGATGTACCCTTAGATATCATACATAACGTTGTCAAGCCTTTATTTTTAAATTAAAGTGCAACAAACCATACCCTGGCTACACAGCTTTTTTTTGATTAATACAAATTAATGTTATTTCGGTGTCTAGGGAAAGAGTGGGGATAAGGGGGTGTTGCATCTCATTGTAAGAACACATAGGAAAATGATAGCAGTTATGGATTGCCCATAACTTTGTGCCCCCATTCAGGTCTCTCCATAATGGAGTGTGAGCTCCATGATGGCAGGAAGAGGGACTGGCTTTGCTCACAGTCATACTGTCCCCAGCTCCTAGCACACAGTTAGGTGCATTGAATGTTTTGTTCTGAGTAAATGGCCAACTAATGAATGAATGAAGACAGAGCCATGTATGCAGAAGGGGTCTGGAAGTGGGATCGAAGAACTAGAAGGCACTCTGGTGTATTCCTGCTCTGGTTTGGGGTTTGCTTCATGGCCTTTAAGATGATTGTGCATTCTCCTCATGTCTAGCACCTTAAAACCCAAAATGAGAGGCCAGTGAATCCTCACAAGGCAGAAGTTAGCTCCAGTTCTTCAGGATGACATTTAACAAGCAACATTATATTCCACCAGGCTCTGGGAATTTGGGAAGACATGGGGAAGAACAACGAGAAACCTTCAGTATCACCTAGGCACCCATGCCATAATAGCCAAGAGTAAGGGAAGGAAAAGAATGAACATTTGTGACCATTGCATATATTAGTTAATTATCACAACCTCGTGAGGGCAAGTTTTACCAACTTTTTATTGTTGTAAAATACATATGACATAAAATTTACCATCTTAACCATTTTTAGCGTACAATTCAGTGGTGTTAAGTACATTCATATTGTTGTACAACCATTACCACCATCTGTTTCCAGAACTCTTTTTATTTTGTGAAACTGAAACTTTATCCTCATTAAATACTAACTCTCTCTTCCTCCTTCAGTCTCTGGCAATCATGATTCTACTTTCTGTTTCTATGATTTTGGCTACTTTAGATACAGCATACAAGTGGAATCCATTTACATTTAAAGTAATTACTGATAAGAAGGGACTTTGTCATTTTGCTATTTGTTTTCAATATGCCTTACAGCTTTTTTGTCTGTCATTTTCATGGAGGAAATTCTGTTATCTCTGTGGTTAAAAAAACTGAAGCTTCAAGAAATTAAGTAAACTACCCTAGGTCGCATGGCTAATAAGAGGCATACTGAGAATCTTTTGACTCCAGGGCCCCTGATTTTTCCACCCGCTGGTGCCAATGTGTTTCCCAAGTACTGGGAAAATTCAGGCAAGCATAAAATGTAGTCAGTGCCTTGATTCAATGGGCAAGAATTTTCTTGGGAACATTAGACAGACATAGATGAAAGGATTTCTAGAAGTGTTAGGAAGCCCAAGATACTTCACTAATTACACAAAGCATGCATGTCATAGGAACTTGGAGCAATGTTTTTTGTTGCCTTTTATACCACAGAATGTCACTGGATTGAATCCCATGGTTCTGTGCTTAATGTCATTTGAAGGGAATTACAGAGATCCAGCCCTGCTGTGTGGGATCTACTCCCCATAGCAGATGGATGCAGCAATACATAGTAAATGCTGTAATAATGTGCACACTGTTTGACCTGGAATTTGCATAATGAAATATCTCTGGATTAGTGAAAAGATTGATCCATAAGGATGTTTATTACAGGTTTTTTTTTTTTTACAATAATGAAAAAGTGAAAGGACTGTAAAGATTCAACAATCAGCTATATATTTTTACAAGGAAACATGATGTAGACATTTCAAAGTGATATTGCTAAAGAATAGTTAATTACATGGAAATATCTATATGTTAGTGAGAATAACATATAAAGTCATATATACATACAAGTGAAAAGTCTTTATTATATATTCATAATGCACATATATAAAATGATCTCATTAAAATATGGGTCTATAGGTATGAGTGTGAAAATTATATGCCAAAATATTAGTGGTGATTACTATTTAATTGTGAAATTGTGGTCTATTTGCTATCCCATATCTTTCAAACCATATAATAATGCCTATGTATTATCTTAATAATTAGGAAAAATAGGTTATATTTAGAGATGGAAGTCATGTCAAACACAAATCTGTCTTGAGCTATTGCACTGCAAAGGAAGTTATGGGAAATAAAAAGAAGACAACTTCTGATTATCTCACACTAACTAAATAGACATTTATTTGAGCCTGGAGAACAGAAGTGAAGTCATTGGCATGGATCATTTGGTTGCAAGGAATAGATAACTTGAGGTTAAAAAATGTGTTGGTAAGGCATAGAATATTACAAAGTACAGTTCGGGCCTCTAGAAGGAACTAGATCAAAGAGACACAAAGACATCTGAAGCTAAGTAGTTATTCTCCCCATTCCCTCCCCTCTTCCCCAGTGTGTGGTCTCCTCTGTCAATGTTGGGACATCTGCCTCAGTCCCCTCTCTCTGATCTGACTTTCTGTGCTTAACAGTATGGTTGGGACCAGGCGACCTTGCAGTTCAGGAACTCAGTAGTCTCTGTTGATAGTTCCAGATTTCATAGGAGAAAGAAGATGACTGACTTAGTGTATATCAGCTCCCTTTTGCTGCATAACAAACCACCCCAAACTTTAGAGACTTAAATAATTTTTTTGGCTCCAAGCCTGTGGTCAGTGGGCATTTCTGATCTGGGCCAGGCTAAGCTGATCTCAGCTGGGCCAGTCAGCTAGTGGATCAGCCACAGAATAGCCAGTCTAGACAGCCTCTCCTGGAATGGCTCTCCTCACTGTGGTCCCATCCTCCAGCGGGCTAGCCCAGGCTCATTTGCATGGTAGTTCACGGCTCCAGGAAGAAATGAAGAAACATGCGTGCCCTCAAGGTCTACTCTCAGGACTATCATATTGTGTGTAGCACATGCTGTTGGCCAAAGTAAGTGACAAGGCCAGCCCAGACTCAACGTAGAGAAATAGCATCTTATCTAGATGACAGCAGTTACAAAGTCACATTGTTGGGAGCGTAGTTATAGGGAGGGGAAGAATTCCTGTCATTTTTGTAAACTGCACGTAATCTCTAGAGGCCAAGCCTGACATGAGCTCCATGCAGTAGCTGCACCACATTGCCATTTCCATATAATGTCATTGGTCGATGTACCAGGGAAGGTGAGTCTAGGGAATCCACTATTTCAACCTGGAAGTGACACTTGTCATGACCCCTCCCAGCCCATGGCCCCCACCAGTCACATGGGCTCCATTCTACAGTAAGGTAGCAGGAAACAAAATGAGTCACTGGAGTATTTGGTGAGCATTATGGTCTCTGCCACGGTGAACAACCCAAGAGCTACTCATTCACAACACCAGTGTCAGAAAGGTGGAAGGGGGACAGGAAAATGATAGTGCTATAGAGCATATATATGAAAACCACATCTAATGAAGGTATCACAAGTTAAGGAAGCCCTTCAGGAATCACTAGGGCTGAAAGCTTGGCCAAAGAAGTCAGAGTAAGTAGGAAGAAAATCCAAGTAGTTCAGCCTCCTGTAACCCAGAAACACGCCTTCCAGACTCATTCAATGTCTCCCCTAAGCTCTAGATCCTACTCCCAAAGCTAAGCCAACCCAAGAAAGTAGGAAAGTAGAGTTTCAGATGGGAAAGAGTGTTCTAGAATCAATTGTTGTTGAGAAGTGCTAAGGTCACAGTCAGGAAGATGAACCTGAACATCAAGGCCCAAAAAGGAAAGAAAGAAGGAAAACGAATGCCCAGCAGTCATGTTAGCAGTTTGGAGGGGCTGGAGCAAGATGGAATCAGGAATAAGGAGTAAGTCTAGGAATCTGTGAAACTGGAAACTTGAGTGAATCCCTTTAGTTTAACACTTGAGGCCCACAAGCTATGAGGATTCTGTGCAATGTCTGATTGCAGGGCAGGAAAAGGAACTAACCAAGACACACCATATAGGACGCTTGAGAATTCAGACCTAGGCTTTCCATCTCCCACGGGCGTCTGCTTCTGTTCACTCATTTTCTCTTCCCTGTCTCATTTGGCCTTCTAGTATCTCACCCCTTACTAACTGCCTTCTCCAATTTCTCAGCTGAGATTTAGAACTCTTGCAGTATCTTTCCATTCCAAACACTTACAGTAAGAAAGACAAGTTCATGTTTTATAAGATGCAATGCACAAAATATTAGTCACAATTGGTGAAGTCTCCTGTGAGTTCTTACCTCAAATTCCTAAGCTATCATGTGGTTTATGCCTCACAGAAATTACCATAGATCCCACATATACCCTCTGGGGCAGCTGCCACTCCCTACTCCACATGTGGATTTAGCCCATCTTCCCATCAAGAGGAAGCAAAAGGCATTGATCCAAGCACCATGCTGGGTTTGGGGAGGCATAGAAGAAGGAGGGCCTTGCTTGACCTGTTGCTAATTGCCTTGCAGGTCAGTGGGACCATGTACAACACTGGAAGACATGTATCCCTTCGCCTGGACAAGGAGCACTTGGTCAACATATCTGGAGGGCCCATGACATACAGCCACCGGCTGGAGGAGATCCGACTACACTTTGGGAGTGAGGACAGCCAAGGGTCGGAGCACCTCCTCAATGGACAGGCCTTCTCTGGGGAGGTATGTTAGTCTGTCAAAGTACTAAGTTTAAATGTCAACGTACAAGATTGGGTGCCTGTTTATATCCAAGATGGGATAACATAACAAAGAGATTTTCCCTAATCTATGAAATGAGAAGACCCATGCCTTCTTTCTCCATCTGTCTTTTGCAAATTGGCATCAAAGTCAATAACAAGCTTCTAGTATTTTCCAGGGAAGGCTACAATGAAACTAACTCTTTCTTTCTGAGACACTGGTGTGGCTCTCTTGAGACTCATACCCAATGATATTTCTAGAGCATTATTTCAACCCCAAACCCTCACCTTATATATATAATACGTCTTTACTTACACCTATCTGGGTGATCAGCCTCTCATGTGTCACATATGATAGCACAGATTCCATAACTTTTCTTTTGAATATAATGAGTCATATTTGCATAAAACTATAACATACCATAAAATAAGTGTCAGGCAACTCAATAGGTTTCCTGAGTTTCTGCAAAATGGAAATGTCACTGTGTGCCACCATCAACCCAGACAGAACTCAAGCCACAGCAGAGAGCCCAACCACAGTTTCATTTATAGGACAAAAGCTATGGTTTAAACAGTTGTCATCTGTGGTGTGACACTTCACAAGCAGGGTGTAGGTAATTTGATCTCTTTTACATTATAGTGGAGGGCGTTTATGAATTAGAGATCAGGGGTCCTTAGACCCTAAATGCCCTGTAACTAGGTTTCTGTTTAAGAGTCCTCAATAACTGATGTCAGGAAGGCTTTGAAATTACAAAAATATGTATCGCATGTGGTCTTTTCATTTTTTTAAAGATCATGTATAAATCTGGCCTTGTTTTTAGGATGTTAAGGCCAAGCACTAGGAAACAGACCCACAATCTTAATGAGTCCAGCAGCCAGATTTTAATGTGCATTCAAAATGCATCAATAAGAGCCTGCCTAGGCACTCATCTAGTTACCAGGGATACAGAGATTAAAAAAAAGAAAGGCTCCTACCACAGAGGAACTCAAAGAGTGCTATATTCAAGTCATTAAAGTATAATGTTATGCTGTAATGGGGATGTACAAAGGCCCTGGCAAACTCAAAGGAAGAAGTGACAAATTTTGCTTGAAGGGGTCAGGAGAAGCTTCACAGAGAAGGTGCCCTTTGAACTGGGCTGTAAAGAGAGGCAATGAAGAACAATTTTAAGACCATCAGCTTTGGAGTCCAGTGACCTGAGTTTTGTAGTCTCGCTTTGATACACACTGTGTGATCTTGGGATGTTACTTGAGCCTTCTAAGGCACAGTTTAGATACCTCTAGAGGTTATTTTAAAAATTAAGTGGGATTCCAGGTGTAAGAACACTGAAAGTATTCAATGATTGATAAACAACAATGATAAAGCAGGAAATGAGGGCTAGTGTGAGCAAAAGCCCCGAGGCATGTCAGGGCAGTGTGTGCTGGAGAAGCTGCATGAAGATTTCATCTAGCATTTTATCTGTGATCTATTAATAATGACTGTATAGACAATAGGGTTGAGCTGTAGGATGGAGCTCCCTCCTGGATCTGTAGGGAAAAAAATGCTAGGATTCATTAGGGATGTCTGCCAAAGGCATTGTAATACCAGGCTCCCAAGTTGCAGATTCTGAACTAGAGTACAACAAGAAATACAGTGAAAGCAGGACAGAAACTCAGAATTTGAGCATAACTGGGTACTTCCAGTCTGAATTAGAGAATATTCAAAATTAGATGAATTCTTGCTCTTAAGTTATTTTAAGGTTTATAATTATTTTATCCATTGGCTTACTTGCTCATTTTTTTCTTTTCCGTTATTTCTTTTTCTCCCCCATATCCTGTCATATTCCAGAACCTATCACAGCACTGCCTCAGAGTAGAAATAATTTTTAAATGAATAATTGATAAAATGTAGACGTTCAGTAGGCTAAAATCTTTACATTGTATTATTCTTTACTGACACTTGTTTCTTCAATATATGGTAAGGGTGCTTTGTAACTTATACATGAACCACAATTTTAGAGTAAATGAGTGCTTCCAAAATCCCTAAGGGAAACATATAGTAATTTGATCTCTTAGTGTATGAATTTTCATAGACCTACCCCAGACCACAGGTATCAGGTACACCAAAGAATTTGCATTTTAAAAGTTCCCAGGAGAGTCTGACGATTAGGTTTGTGAAGCATTTCCACAATGGTACATTATTATGTGTTCCCAGTGAAGAAAGGAATGAGTGAAGAAAGCATGTAAGCAGGGTTGCAAATCACAATGAACTGGGAAGCCTTGTCAAAATACTTTCCTCTCAGTCCTTCCCAAAACCAACTGAATCAGAGTCTCAGGATATAGGGTCCAGGTTTGTACATTTGTAAAACTTTCCCCCAAGAAATTTTGTTTAGCAATCACTATGCCAATTTTAGGTGAAACTCCGCCTGAATTATCCCAGTTTTCTAAACCAAGGGGACTTAATCAACAAAATCACACTGCATAAAAGGGGGGGAAGGAGCACACTTTGGTAATTTTCCCCTGGAAATGGCAAGGCTGGGTGCTGTCTAGACTGATGAGACTTGGAAAACAGCTTCCCAAGTAGGGTGGTCACACACACACATCCACTACTTCAATGTAGGCTTGAGCACTGGCCTCAGCATAGGTATAATTATACCTTGCCCTGGGTAGATGCATTCATCGAATCACATTTCTTTCCAAACCTCTCAATGTCAGGGGTCTATGGATGAACTGGTATGGGTTTAGGTGCAAGATACCAGAATTTCAGAGTCCCCAAAACAATGTTATATGCAAAGGAGTGCGATAAGCAATTGACCTTTGAGATCCCATTTAAGGATTTCAGCCAGCAACAAGAGTTTGGCATCTTCTATGTAGCCTAAGGGAAGATACCTATAGATGGAATTCAGCTACATAAGTGTTCTAATGATGAAAATAATACACTGATGAAATGAGTTTCCCTCTGAAAATTGTGACTTCCTATTACTGGAATTATTTTATTTATGTATTTATTTATTATTTATTTATTTATTTTGAGAGAAAGAGTCTTACTCTGTTACACAGGCTGAAGTACAGTGGTAGCACCATCACAGTTCACTGTAACTTCTAACTCCTGGGCTAAAGCAATTCTTTTGTCTTGGCCTCCCAAAGTGCTAGGATTATAGGTGTGATCCATTGCACCCAGCCCCATTACTGGAGTTATTAAGCACTGAACAGAATTTGGTTACTCCATAAAAGTGACTCACACTCAAATGAGCAGGGGAAACTGTCAGTTTTAATGTATCTTCTGATGCTGAAATTTTATACAATTCGTAATTTTTTTTTCTTTTTTTTTTTTTTGAGATGGAGTCTTGCTCTGCCACCAGGCTAAAGTGCAGTGCCATGATCTTGGTTCACTGTAACCTCTGCCTCCTGGGTTCAAGCAATTCTCCTGCCTCAGCCTCTCTAGTAGCTGAGATTACAGGTGTGCACCACCATGCCTGGAGAATTTTTTTTTAATTATTTTTTAAGTAGAGATGGGGTTTCACTATTGGCCAGGCTGGTCTTGAACTCCTGACCTCAAGTGATCCGCCCACCTCAGCCTCCCGAAGTGCTGAGATTACAGGCGTGAGCCACCACGCCAATCCGTGATTTTCTTATAGAAATTTCCTTCAATTGTATTCTACTGAGGATTAGCCTCAGTAAAAGTCAATATATCTCACCCTGAAGGTTAACTTTTTTAAAAACGAATTGCAACTTTTATTATAGATTAAAGTGTACACGTGCAGGTTTGTTATGTGGGTAGATTGCGCGAATCTGGTTAACTTAATTTTTATTTTGTGCTACCTTCAAAGCCACCTTTGGCCTCTATTTTTGGCTATCCTTTGAGAGGACCCAAGTAGACACTTCTAGCAAGAAAGCATGTGTTTATTTTGTTGACAGTGAATAATCACATTGCCATCTGCCCTATCTATCATTGCTGATCGTGATAAGTCAATTAATGCCAGGCATTTTCCTTGGCACAGTGCAACAGTCGTTATCTGAAGAGCTGTAGATTAATTGCAGTCTTGTCTA
Source organism: Macaca fascicularis (assembly GCF_037993035.2). NCBI lineage: Eukaryota > Metazoa > Chordata > Mammalia > Primates > Cercopithecidae > Macaca > Macaca fascicularis. Next base: position 54,966,557 of record NC_088390.1, read on the forward strand.
GTGAGGTTATTGTAATTGATGGTAATCATTTGCTTTGTTTTATAAAGCTGCGTGGATGTATGACACAGTCAGCAACTGCATTTTTATGAAAATTACTCATGTCCTACACAGAGAACTCCTGGATTCCTTGTTGGGGGCTGGTGATAAATGAGCATATTCAGGGATTCAAATGTCTCAATTTCTTTAAGAAGGAAAAATTAACTTTTTAATAAGTAAGACCCTTAGCTTGCTAATCATGTCTAAATGGTTAATGTCCAGTATAAAGTAGGGTATTTATGAAAAGAAGAAAATACATTAGCCAGGCAAAAAATAATGTTTGAAAAGAATCATGGCTTGGATTCCATTGCAGTAGTGGGGCTAGACAAGAAGAATCTTCCTGATTTGGGATACATTGGACAAGGTCATTTAAAAATCCTTCCTTTAGTTCTTCTTTTCAAGCGGGCAGAGGGGTACACTGAGAATTGTACCAGCCACTTCATGCAAGATCTACAGCCAATTCCTCCTGTTAATTTCATCCACTCTTCACACGCTCTTGTGCTTCCGCCATGTGGTAGACTCCGAGCTAGGCATGGGCCAGAGTGTAGCTTCTGCCCACAGATGTGTAAAGTCTATTGAGGGATATGTATATTGATAATACCACATAATATGGATTATATCTGAAGCTTATTCCAGAAGGGGATTATGAAATAGCTCTCTCTGGATAGCATAAGGGAAGAAGGGGTGAACAGCTGTGCAAACTGACCCACTTGCTGCTCCCTCTGAAAGCAAGGTAGAAACACCTTGACCTTGCTAGATCTCAGCCTCTGGAATCTCTGATCCTGCTCAAAACACATGTGAGAGAGGGAAGAGTCCACAGCTGTTGCTATGGTGATATAGATAGGATGTGTTTAATTAAAAGGGGAGAATTGAGGTCATATGTAAAATATGGGGCTTTCTCTTGCTTTCTCTCTCTCTCTCTCTCTCTCTCTCTCTCAGTGGCTCTGAATCAGAAAAGAGAAAACAATTATCTCAGAACCAACAACTGAAACTAAACAACAGAAAATGCAGGCCTTGTCCTCTTCCAGGAATCAATTATTTGCATCCTTGAGAGGCTGGTTTCACTAAAGCAACACAAATTTGTAGGAATAAGCAACTAACATCAAATTGTCCTGAAGTGTGCTAGGGTATGAAAAGTGCTGAGGAGAACATCCTTGAGCGCCAGGGCCCCATTAGGTATTGAATGGCTTGTGAGGAGTGCTCAGGCAATGTAATTAGCACTTTCCTGCTCTACCACGACCTTCTGGTAGAGATGGTCCGTTGACACAATTGGAGATTGAGAGGGAATGAGGATTGGGATGTTTAAGGACAAGTACATGGACAATACATATGGAAGCGCTACTTATATGCCACGGTAAAGCTGCTCCCTCTACTCTGAATGCCAGCCCCATCTCCCTTCCCCCATCCACCAGTCCCCCATCATAGCTTCCCAAGCCCCTTACTCTCCTCCCAGACAGGAAGGTGCTGCCTCCCATTGACTTCCAGAGGATCCTGTGTATTCATCTATTATAGGGGTTTACAAACCATACCCTGTGGGCCAAGTCCAGCCCAGGAGCTAAGAATGGTTTACATTTTTAAAGGATGCTAATTAAAAGAGAGAAACTGACCATATGCAGCTTGCAGAAGCCAAAATATTTACTACCTGGCCTTTTTAGCTGACCCCAATCTATTATATTGCCCGTCACTGTGGGTCTTGTAACTGTTTAATCTCACTTCTATTGGAACCATAGTCATTCGTTGATGGGAATTTTATACTGATTATTGCTGTGTTCCCAGCATGTCATACATTGTCTGAACGTGAGGATAGTCAATAAATATTTGCTGAATGAGGGAATAAATACCTTGGTAAACCTCTTAAGGACAAGATCTATTCATCTTTGCATGCCAGGCACCTAGCACAGGGCCTGACATACAGTCAGTGCTTAAGTGGTGTTTGTGCAGTCAACAATTCAGTCAATCATTTGTGTCCCAGGAACAAAAATCTTATAGGCTTTTGTCCCCTGAAATTCTGATGTTGCATCCATTGACTATACAGGAAATATACAGCCCCATTTAACTTGAAAATGGAGCATTTAAATGAAGGCTACCCAAAGCATTAAATTCCATTAGAAACAGTAAAAGAGGAAGAGTGGTTCAGTCTGCAGTTACTACTAAGACGTGTTCTGGAATTTCTCTGGTAAAGAAATCTGCTTTGAGAAATTCAAAATGTATTTAGAAGGCACCCACCTAGCCCTATCCTAAATGTGGTAAAGGACACAAAAGGATTGAACAATTTAAGTGCTACCCTGGAGCGATTTAAGAGCCATTGGAAGTACAGGGCATAGACTTGAATTAATTACTGTGTAGCACAATCTAGAACTCACCCAGTCGTGCCCATAGGTGGCTGCAGAATCTCACTGCCAACACTTGGCCACTGTTCATGCTTTGTGGTTTACCTTCATTCATTCATCCAGTTAACAAATATTGATTGAGTGTCTATTATGTGCTACAGTGAATAAAACAAATAAAAATGTCTACCTGTAAGGTGCTTATAGTCTAGCGGGGGGAGACAGATAATAAATAATAACATAATAAATGAGTAAATGTACATGTCAATTTAGAATATTATAAATGCTACAGAGACAGAACTAAAGCAAAACAAGAGAGATCAGAGAATGAGGAGTGGAAGGAGTGAGCTACAGGTTTAAATAGCGTGGCCAGTATAGGCCTCAATGAGAAGATGACATTTGTGAGGTTTCTAGGGAGATGTCTGGGGAAGGAAATTCCAGGCAGAGGCAATAGCAAGTACCATGGTTTTGAAGTGGGAGGGAGCTGTGAGCATGCAAGGAAGAGGAGAAGCAGCATGGGCACACGTGTGAGTGATGGGGAAGGAGGTCAGAGAGGTCAGAGCATGGCCAGAGGCTGCTGCAGACCACGCAGGTCCTCTCTACAGGCACTTTGTATGGACTTTAGTTTTTACTCTGAATAAATTCCAAAGCACAGGGACAGAAATTCTCCCATTTGATCATAAACCTCAAGGAGTTTGCTCTCAATGTTACTACCTTCTTGGGGAAACAAAGGCCCAAGACCATGCAGGCAATAAATAACCAAGATTGGACTTAACTCAGGTCTTCTGATTTGTAACACTACCTAATGTAGCCCACAGTTTATCCATAAGCCCAATACGAATGATTACTCATCTGCTCTGGGCCCTAGCTTGGTAGGGAAATTCAAAGACTGATAGGCCATAGTGCCTGCCTGTAAGGAGCCTACAGTATAGTAGAGGATCCTGTCTTTCCAATCAGACTGTTAACTCCCTACAGTCGCAGAGTATGTTGTACTTTTTAAATATCTCCCCATACACATAATGGGCACCGGGTACATATTGCTGAGTAGAGATTAAATGAGTAAATGAAGATAATTTAAGAATGTAGCTTTCAAAGTATCCAAATTATGCCCAATATATCATGAATTAAATTGTGTAGTCATAATGGCAAACCTAATAAAGTTGTCAATATTAACAGAGGTTCTAGAATTTTTTATGTTAAATTATTCACAAATACAAGGAAAGTAAATTCGGAGTACCTGGGAGAAATAATGGAACAATTGAGAGTCTGTGTACCAGAAAAATTCATTTAGATTCCTCATTTCAGCCCTGGAATTATGCCTAGGATCAGACTAAGGAGCTTTGCCAATGCTAGACGTCAAATTTCTAGATTCCAAGAGCCAGTCCCACCAGAGTGAGCAAACTGGCCTTGGAGAAGCAAAGCAAACAGAGGCAGAAGCTCAGATGGTGGTATGGCACATTACAGCGATATCAGCAAGCAGATGATGACTCTGATCTAAGGAGAGGAAGTTCTCCCTCTGGACATTTTTATAATTACTTCTGGGAAAGCACAGCCCAATCAAGTCAGCAGTTCCTGAATTGCCAGTATTAGACCACTAGTGCAGCCTGAGAGAGAGGGCATTGCATTAGAAGACAGCCTCCTGCAGTCAACTCATTATCCCATTGACTCCAGCCTAATCTGCATCATAACTCTGGCCTGGACCCCCACGATGGCATATGACAGCCACCATCCTCCTCCACTTGACTCTGATTTCTCTGCTGATGTTTCATCGGAAGCAAGGAGGGAGGTGTTACATTACAAAAGACAATATTAAAGACACGCATTAACTGGAATTTGATCAGGGTTCTGCCTCAGACCTGTCACCATGGAGACCATGGCTATCATTTTACAAGTGTTGAATGAGACCTTCATTTATTTAGTAACCAATGACACTGCAGTTACAGGCATGAGTACCGTTCACCACACTTCCATGAACTGGCTGTGTTTTTTAACTCATTTCCAATGCCACAGGAATAAAATCAATTGGAAAAGGAGGGGTTAAATAAGAATGACCTATATTCATTGGGACTCTGATACTCTCAATGGCCGATGAAAATTTGTAGAGGTTCTGTGAAAGGTCACATCTCTCATTTCCAGACATAGACCTGGACTTGGAAAGGACAAGTCTACTCCAAGTGTCCACCTAAAGTGACAGTGTCAGAGGGAGGAACTTTTGAGGCCATCTCTTCCAGTGCACCCCCTGTAGGTACAAGGGAAAAATCAAATGTCAGAAAGGGCAAGAGACCTGCCCAAGGTCACGGAGATTTAGCGGTAGAATTAGGACCAGAACCCAAGTTTCCTGACTCTTAATTGGAGATTTTTAATTTTTTAAATAAAATTTAGAATTCTGTCAAATCCCAAGATTCAAAAAGCCTTTTTAGGTCACCTGGTTTAGTCACCTCATAGAGCAAATAGAGCCTGAGAATCAGATTTCCTGCATTTGTGAGCACAGCCCCATCACAAGGGCATTTATAGAGTCAGCCTCAAAATGGCAAAGACATTGGCAGATTATTTTACAAAACATAAGCCATGATGAGCATCCATGAGGAAATGGATCTAGAAATCACCAAATCACCCCTGAGAAAAGACCACCAATGTGAGAGCAAGCCATAATAGTGCCTGATTGAGATAAACGTGAGAATTAAAGATTGGAAAACTAAAATACACTATCTTAAAGATTCTTCCTTGGTCTCAATATGAAAAGGCAATCATACTACTGCATTAAGAACCTAAGAACAGAAGCAATGCTTTTGTGCAGTTTAAATCTCCCCCGCCCATGTTCCCCAATAACCCTTCAGAACAGTTCAGTGATATTAAATATAAGTAATCTAGATAATAATATTGCTAAATTAAATCATTCGATGTCTAGCTGCTCCATGGATGTGCTGTTCTACAATTCAAAATAAAGCCATTTAAAACCCCCGGATTCATTTGCACTGACATATCGATAAACTTTTGCTGAAACAAAGCTAATCATTTCAATAGTGCCAACTTAATTGCTCGCCCAGTTGACAGATAATAAACAGACCTGAGGATTAAAATATGAACTAATTACCGCACTCACTTCCATTTACTTGATTTCATGTTCCATTAATTTTTTCGCATCATTTCTGGTGGAAGCCTTAGATTTATGGTTGCCCCAAATGAATTATGCCACTTTGTTGCCTGTGCCATGCCTGTGTTCAGAATTGGTTGGAAAGGGCAGAATTCTGGGCAGTAAATATTTAGCCAAAGCAGCCTAGGATATAGTAAGTGAAGGTAATTATCCATTCCTAAATACCAGCCAGAGTCAGTTCTATAAATCTATCCCCATCTCCGCAGTAAAAAGGGCAACAGTAGGGTTACTCTCATGATTATTCATTGGATCTGCTGGTGAGAGGCAGACTCCAAGAGCAATGGTTGGCTTGGCCTGGAAGGGGGGCTGTAGGGAAGCAGGGACAAACACACTAAGGGGAAAAACACTGGCCTGAGAGTTGGACACTTGGGCCACCGGACAGAGGGCAACATTTTGACTTAGAAGATCTGACTTCAACACTCCTCTCTACCACTTACTAGCTGCGTGATCTTGGAAAAGGCAGAATTCAGTAAACCACTTTGCCTTTTTGAGTCTTTTAAACTGGGAAATGGGGCTAATCATGCTGGTTCTATATATATATATATAACTGTATAATAGATAAATATATATTACCATAATATATATATATATCAATTGGAAAAGGACGTGTTAAATAAGAATGACCTATATTCATTGGGACTCTGATACTCTCAATGGCCGATGAAAATTTGTAGAGGTTCTGTGAAAGGTCACATCTCTCATTTCCAGACATAGACTTGGACTTGGAAAGGACAAGTCTACTCCAAGTGTCCACCTAAAGTGACAGTGTCAGAGGGGGGAACTTTTGAGGCCATCTCTTCCAGCGCACTCCCTGTATGTACAAAGGAAAAATCAAATGCCAGAAAGGGCAAGAGACCTGCCCAAGGTCACGGAGATTTAGCAGTAGAATTAGGACCAGAACCCAGGTTTCCTGACTCTTAATTGGGGATTTTTAATTTTTTTAAATAAAATTTAGAATTCTGTCAAATCCCAAGATTCAAAAAGCGAGCCATATATGTATTTTATATATATATAAAATATATATAGCCATATATATAATATATACTATATAAAATAAATACATAATATATATATAATAGGGTAATTGTGCAATGCAAAGCAAACTCTTCTGTGATAGGGCTTTTTAAGCCATAAAGTGCTGTACAAGTCAGTTATTGGCTAGCCAATGACTAAGTTCTAAGGTTCACCTTAGAACTCATCTAGTCCAAACCAAAGATAAGATACATTAGCATAATCACAGTGAACTAAAACGACTTCTACTATCAGCTGTAACTTATTGAGCATGTACTTTGTCTCAGGCATTGTGCTTAGCACCTTATCACACCCGGTCCTCACAGTAAGCTTGTGAGCTAGCACTCATTAGTACCATTTTATATTCAAGGAATGGAAACCTCAAGAGGTTAAAGAACCTGCTTTCAGTCTCATGGTTGGTCCAGGGAAGAGAACCGGGTCTCTGACTCCAGCTATGCACTGAGTGACCTTAGACAGTCACCTTACCTCTCTGGCTCTGCCACTAAGTAGCTACTTGATCCTGGGTAAGTCCATTCTTCTAATCATAAGTGCCTGATTCTGTTACCTGAGATGATCTTCCAGTTCCTCTCAGTTCTACATCAGCCTTAAGAACTGATGTTTCTAGCTGTAAAGTGAGACAGGAGCCTATTTCTCCAAGTAGTACAGCAGCAGTGTGAAATATGACACAGCATTCTGTGTTCCTGCGGAGGACCGTGGCTTCATTCACCTTCCCCTCCCAGACGGACAGCTACTGGGAAGTTACCCACAGATGTACAGTTATATTTTTTCTGTCTTCTTTATAACAAGCAAGGCATTGTATATCTGTAAATTTGTGTATAAACACATCTATTTGCCTCTGCAGAGCACAAGAAACCGTATTCCTTAATCTCAGAGGTAGCTTGGGTGAATTCATTATCTCGCTTTGGATCTATTTGCTGAGCTAGAAATTTCTGGACTCAGCCTTGGAAATGAATCCTGCAGGAGCTATTTGGCAAAATGAGCTTAGCCAGGAGGTTTTAAATCACACTCTCAGCCAGGAAAAGGGGAAGGCCCAGGGGCCACTAGATAATCTGCATCAGAACTTAGCATCCCGGCACCAGTTTTTCAAATCAAATAATTGTGTCTGCTTTGGGAAAGACTAATTGTGTGTGGACTCAAATGGCCACCCCAGAACAGCTGCTATTTCTGTAAGGTCCTCTGTGGGGGTCAAGCATTTCCTGCCTGTTGCAGCTGCCTCTTTAGGGCTAATGTGTTCCCATGACCCAGGTTAAGGGCCATGACCTACTTGCATGAGCAGCTGTTAATTGTGAAAGTGAAAATTGGTGGAGTTATTCATTCCTGTGTTTGAATCCTGGCTCTATCAGCTGTGACCCTAGGCAATTTATTCAACCTCCTTGTGCCTCAATTTCCTTATTAATGAGACAAATATGAGTGATGTCCATTCTACAGGGCGGGTTTCCCCAGCTTTGTCGAGGTATAGTTTGCAAAAAGAAAAATTCAAGAATTTAAACTGTACACTATGATGCTTTCTCACAAATACATAATTGTGTAACCATGACCACAATGGTCTAGAACATTTCTATCCACCCAAAAAGTTTCTGTGTTCTTCTGCAGTCCTCCCCTCCTACCCTAGCCCCTGACAATCACTGATCTGCAATCACTAGAGTTTTGCCTTTCCTGAATTTCAATCCGTGGACTTACACAGTATATAGTCTTTTTTTCTTTGTTTTTTTTTTTAAGTTATACAGTAGAATTAACTTTTTTATTTTGGCATAAAATTCTCTGAAGTTTAACAGGTATATAGATTTGCATGGCCATCAGCACAATCAGGAGACAGAACAGTTTCACTTCATAGAGTAGTTGTATGGATTCAGGGGATCAATGTATAAAAAGTGTTCAGAATAGTTCCTTGCACAGAATGAGTGCTCAAAAATTGTTGTTTTTATTAGCAATGACATGCTTCTTCAAGATGCATCACCTGTGGTTCACATTTTTTTTTAATAATTTCAACTTTTATTTTAGATTTGAGGTGGGGGTACATGGTCAGGTTTGTTGCTTGGCTATATCTTGTGATGCTGAGGTTTGGGATACGAATGATCCCATCACCCGGGTACTGAGCATAGTACCCACCAGTCAGTTCTTCAACTCTTGTTTCCCTCTCTCCCTACCCCTCCAGTAGTCCTCAGTGTCTGTTGGTGCCATCGAGTATCCAACGTTTAGCTCCCACTTATGAGTGAGAACATGCAGTATTTGATTTTCTGTTCCTACATTAATTCACTTAGGGTAATGACCTCCAGCTGCATCCATGTTACTGCAAAAGACATGATTCTGTTCCTTCTTATGGCTGTGTAATATTCCATGCTGTATATATACAGGGTCAGCATTTCTATCCTCCATCCACATCTAACAAGAATCCAGAGTAGCACCCATGCAGAAAGTAAAATTCTGAAAAATTACATGAGCAGTTGTGAGTTAGTTCCTGACACCCTTATTCTAAGAAGATGAGTCAGGGGCCCTTCTGAGTGCTGTTTTCTTATCAGTGTCAAGGCTCCCTGCTGTAGGGCTACCAGGAGAAAAAGGCTCCTCCTTCTTTCCCTTCTGCCTTCTGCCATTGGATGACACAGCATTCCTCCCCTCTGGAGGATGCAGCCTCCACCAGAGAACTGAGCCTGCTGGTGTGTTGATCTTGGACTCCCCAGCCTCCAGAACGGTGAAAAATAAATTTCTGCTCTTTTTCACTTACCCCATCTCAGATATTCTGATAAATGGACTAAAACACTCACTCAGGCCTGCAGAAGACAGTCAAGCCCCTGCTAACCGCACTGAATTGTGGAGAAAACCCATCAGCTTGAGGTCCTGCAAGAAGCGCCCTCCCATTCCTGGCCTCCAGGTGGTGCCCTTCCCCGCCCCCAGCTGGCAGTTTATTCTTGCAAAGACTCGCAAATAGAATATTCCTCATTCCTTGTGAGTTTGAAGCAAAGCCCTGAGCTGTCTAGACAGGATGATCACCTGCCCTGCCTTGCCTGAACAGTCCAGTTTGACACCAGTTAAGTCCTGGTATCACTGTAATACTACAGTACCTCCTTTCACCTTCAAAAGTGCTCCAGTTTGCACAATGAATCATATATGCTCACCCTAGGACTAGGTGACCTTTGGCAAGCCACTTAATCTCTCTAGATCTCTTTCCTTTCATCCAGAAATGAAAGGACTAGAGCAGCTCTTCCAGCACCAAGAGGCCTATGGAAGTAAAATATCCTTGCATAGGTTTGTCATCACGTATAAACCATTCATTAAGGAGTCATGGTGCTATCTTGAGAGTCAGAAACACTGATGTGTAATAAATTCTTTGTGTAACATTGGAGCCCCACTACCACCACCACTGCCAAAGATTGAGTAGACACTTTGTAACCACCCTCATACCTCCTTTAAGGTAAAATCTTGGGAAATTAAGTCATTTGATGTAACATCAAAAATTAAAAATTAACATCAAAAATTCTGCTCACTTGGATGTGTGACCTTTTCTTGTTATGATGCTGGAAATATTGAACCTCCTGCTCCTGCCACTACCATACTAGTAGCTTGCACACACTCACACACACACAGAGACACGCCGTCATACCTCAGTCATTTTGCACCTCCCAGGTAAAACTCCCCTGTGGTTAATAAGGTATTTTACTAGAAACTCTAGGTTCCCCTTGAACCATTTTGCTTTGTATAATTAATTACAAGTTAAATGATTTCTCTGCATTGAGCACCCCTAGGAAGCAACCCCAGGAATTATCAGCATCATCTACTTAGGTTTTGTTTCAATTCTGGTCTTTAGAGAGCCGAAACAGCAAGACGATTCTGTCACCTCCAACTCCTCCATGAATCCTACTGGTGTCGGCATTTAGCCTCCTTTGCCATCAGACAAAAGGGAGAGTGTTTCTGCTCCAAAAAGCAGTTGCAGGCTTTGCTTTTAAAACCTCAGGGGCATCCAAACACTCAATCCTACAAAGCTCTAGTGCTGCTTCTGGAGTATTCATTTAGCTTGATTTACATTATTTTAATTTTCTTAGGGGTGCCTTTACTAGCTGGAGGGTGATATTTCCCCCTTAATTAAAGAACAAGTTGATTCCAAAGCACTCAAAACAAAACAAGCCCCATTCAAACCCTGTCTCGCTTGTCACTTTCTCCTGCTGTTCCCTGTCTGCTGAGTGCTTTTCAGCTTCCCAGCCTCCCTGCCTTCTCAAACTGGAAACAAGGTGGAACAACAGCGAGAGGCAAAGCGCGGCTTTCAATGGAACCAGCCAGCCCTTCGTTTCAATTCATTTAATTTCCTGGAGCAGATGGCAATTTGGGGAGGACCAGGTAGTGTTATCTCTATCTCATAGATAGAAAAACTATATCAAGTTAGTAAAATTCAACAAAAATTCATATAACTAAGCCAGGAACTGTGCTAGCTCAGGACTGCCCCCGAGAACAAATCCTGCCACTGTCCTGTGAGGGCTCTAGTTCCTGACGGCATCTTAGGTAAAGTGCTTTGGGGTGTGAGTAACAGAAACGCACTCAAATGGGATTAAGTTAAAAGGGAGATTTCCTAGAAGACTTTTGGGATATGTCGTAAAACTCAAGGGTAACTGGGCAAATGAAGGAACTGGAAGCCAAAACTGAAACAAGGTCATGAGCCGGGAACTCACTCCTCCTCCATTGCTCATCTCTGCATGATGGCCTTTATTCTCAGTTCTCCCCAAGAGCTGTCTTTTTTTATTATTATTATTCTCTGTGTATATAGAGGGTAGAAATGGTTCCACTTCAGCTCCCAAGTTTATGCTCCTTTGGCACAAGACCTTCTTGTACTGACTAGCTGGCTTACTCTTTATCCCAATTCCAAATTCTTCAAAGAAGAAATTCGATTTTCCCAGAGAGTATCTGATGTCCTCTCCGACCCAATCAGCTATCCATCTGGGATGAGGTCATGCAGATAAATAGGTCTTGGTTACCTGCCTATATGGTGGGGAGAACAGTTATCTGGAGAAGGCAGACACTGTCAGTTGTGCAGACACCCTAAAAGATGTCTGCCACGGTGGGGAAGATAGACATTTCTATTCAGATCAGCCTGACAAAATTCACAAGCTCAAGTGCTGTTGACACATCCGACTCAAATCAGGGGGATGGAGAAGGCTTTCTGACATAAGCAGGATCTTGAAAGAGAAGCATGAGCATAGCTACAATGGGATAAAAGCATCCCAGACAAACAGGAGTATCACCCATTAATAGAAAGAATAACTGTAAGCAATCCATAATGTACACTCAAAGAATTTAGCATCTTGTAATTGAGTGTCACAACAATCTCACTCATCACAGGGACATCAGTGGCACATCACAGCCATGTGACTCATCTTCCTGGCTGCTAACATTGTTCTCCCTCTCCTTCCTTTCTGCCAGTCAATGCAAAAATCACAGGGTGGGCTCAGATGAGTTGCTCAGGCGTTACCATTAGCTTCAAGCAAACACATTTGAATGACAGCTCTGCCACCTACTATGTGCCTTCTGATAAATTATCTAGGCTCTTCCCAAGTGAGAAGAATGGTAATAATAATAATAAATAATAATAATAACAATAATGTTAACCTCAAAGGGCTGCTGTTGGGATAAAATGAGTTAGTATGAGATAAAGAACCTAAGCAGATCTGGCACAGAGTACTAGCACTTTGGGAGGCTGAGGCAGGTAAATCACTTGAGGCCAGGAGTTCAAGACCAGCCTCGTCAACATGGTGAAACCCTGTCTCTACTGAAAACCCAGCCCGGTATGGTGGTGGGTGTCTGTAATCACAGCTACTCAGGAGGCTGAGGCACAAGAATCGCTTGAAACCGGGCGACGGAGGTTGTAATGAGCCAAGATCTTGCCACCACACTCCAGCCTGGGCAACAGAGTGAGACCCTGTCTCAAAAAAAAAAAAATTTTTTTTTTTCCAGCCCCTTCCCTCTCTGTCTTTTCCAGTAGTAGGCTGATGAGACGTCATAGACTTTAAAAATGCAGACTTTAGGTATGTGGTCTAACATAGGGACAGAATACTTAAAACAAGGACTACCCCCACCACCAAAGAAGGAAGTTTTCTAACATAATGGTCCTTCAGATATGTCCTCATCTCTTGTCTGCCTGTCAGTTTCTAGAACTCAGAGCAAAAAGAATCATTTATATTGTTCCAGATTACTCATTGACCAGGATCCATTTCCCTTTTTTTCTTGAGACAGAGTCTTGCCCTGTCACCAGGCTGGAGTGCAGTGGTGCAATCTCTGCTCACTACAGTCTCTGCCTCTCGGGTTCAAGTGATTCCCCTGCCTCAGCCTCCGGAGTAGCTGAGACTAGGCATGCGCCACCACGCCCAGCTAATTTTTGTATTTTTAGTAGAGATGGGGTTTCACCATGTTGGCCACGATGGTCTCCATCTCTTGACCTCATGATCTACCCGCCTTGGATTCCCAAAGTGCTGGGATTACAGGCATGAGCCACTGTGCCCAACCCCATTTCCCTTTGTTGATGTGGAGCCTGTTAGGTGTGCACCGTCCTGTGCAGCCAATCTTCCTAGCTCCCTGTTGTCCACGCCCAGTCAGGGACCATCTTATCCGGGCAGAGGAGATTGGTCTATAACAGCTGTATTTAGTATTGGTCCCTTCCAAGGTAGTAAAACAACCCAAGCACTTTTTTTTTTTTTAATCCCTGTGTTGATTTATCTTTTTAAGAGTCCCAGATGTAGGACACTTTCCAAAAACCTTTTGAATATTTAAGTCCAAGATATCCCCACTGGGATAGTTTTTCCATTATTAATGTTTTGAAAAATGTCAACAGGTTAGAAACACACAGCTTTCTTGGGCAGAGGTTAAGCTTGATCAACATTGCAGGTTATATTGTTTAATTTTTGTGCTTGTTGTAATTAAAAGTTTAGTTACAGTGGACCTTTAATATGGAAGATGCTTTTTTTTTTTTCATACTGGCATGCATTTGATTTCTTTTCTAAAGGAAAAAGAATGTTTGCTTGAGTTCAGAGCTGGGTCAGGGTTGAATTTACAAAACCACTACTTTCTTAGCTGCAGTATGACTCGCTTTATTGCAAATACACGTTAATTCCTTTAACCTCCCTTAAGTCCCTGTTGATTTTCTGACCAGATTTACAAAACATTTCTGTGAGGAAATAATACCCAAAAGATGTAGAAAAGGAATCCAACTCAGGAAAATAGATTCCTACATTACAGTCTGAGCAGTGTCTCTGCCTTCCTCATCAAGGAAACAGAAGAATGACTAATCCAAAATAATGAATAATCCAAAACTCTGTATGATGAATAATATTTATTCCTCACAGATACCTGAGTTCCTACTGTGTGAATTATTTTGCCAATCTCTAGGTTCAGTTAGGAGTAATTCATAATTCTTGCCCTTGGGAACTTCCATTCTAGTAAGGAGATATTTATAGTCTCTCTTTGCTCATGTTGTGCTAGGAGAAGGCACTGTCTGCAATAGGAGTCCTCCACACTAAGCCACTGCCAGGGGATTATGGCACATCCAGATTGCTTGGACTTGATTCTTGGCTCTGCTCCTGGTACTATCCTTAGGAAAGTTATTTACCACTCCCTGCCTCAGTTTACTCATCTGTAAAATGAGAATTATAGTGGTACTAACTTACACCTCGCTGATTTATTTTCTGTGCTGATTCATTGGCCATTTAGGAGAGATTCCTATTCAAGACTTATTTCCCTTTATCTGACCATGTGGATTGACTTGCCTTTTATTTTCTCTGAAAAGAAATGCGACCTCAATATCCACATCCACATCATTAGCGAACACAGAGATTTATGAGGTTTAGTAGAAACTATATGATATCATACAACTCATGCCAGCTGGTGTGAGGCATGATGCATGTGCCTCTTTAGTCACCAGCAAATGAAGAGGGAGCAGCAGAATTTGCTAATACCTGAAATTTAGGCAGTGTCTAAAGCACGGAGCAAAGCAATTGATTGTTTGTCAACCTGGCAGTGATAACTGTCAGAAAAAAAAAAAACAACCTTAAGGAGATGGATGCTAAAGAGTCACAGTTGCCTGTTGGCTTTTCAAGCAGGGCCAGTAAGCTTAAGAAAGTTTCCAAGCCCGTATGAAAAGTCCACATGCAATGGGCTTCCCTCTAACCCATGTGCCAATACTTCTAGGGGCTGGGGCACCTACTCACTCACTATGTGTCTGTTTGTGTGTGTGCGTGTTTGTGTGTATGTGTGTGTGGTGATACAGGAAAAAAAAAAAAAAGATTAAGCATCTGAAAAGATGACATTGAATAAAACCTTAGAGAAATGAGGGAGATGACCATGAGGGTAAATAGGAGAATAGTTTCTCCATAAGGAGCTGCCGGCACCAAGGCCTAAGTATGGAGTGTGCTTGGTATGTTTGAGGAATAGCAAGGTGGTCAGTGGGGCCAGAGGTGGAAGGGGGGACAGACTGTGCAGATTGTGTGGGCCAGTGTTGGGACTGTGGCTTTCCCTCTGGTGGAATGGGATTCATTGGAGGGTTTTGAACAGGGGAGAGGCATAGCCTGATCATGCCAAGTTTGCTCCTACACTGGAAGCTGTTCCTTCTCTCTAGCATGCTCCTCCCCCTGGTCTTTTCATGGCCAACTTCTTATTATTTGGGACAACTGAAACTGTCCCTAACCACCCAGTCACTCACAATCACATTACTTCGTTTTGATTCTCTGCTCAAAACTGATCATTCATTGATAATTTTTTGTGCTTACTTACTTCATTATTCTCTATCTCCTTTCACTAAAGAGCAAGCTCTGCTAATTCTCCTCCTCTTTAGTGTGGTGGGCAGGACTTCGTAACTTGCTTCCAAAGAAAAGCAAATGGAAAGAGAAAATAATATCTTCACAGAGAAGGAACCTGGCAGACACCACCTGGGCCAAGTGATCAAAGCTAACTGCACCAGGGGCATCATGTGGATATTGGGTACCTCTGATGTGATGAGAAGGGCACTTTCCCTCTGTGATATGTATCCAAAAATCCATAAGCCCAGAATAATTGTAAGAGAGCATCAGACAAACATGAACTGAGAGACATTCTACAAAATATCTGATAAGTACCCATCAACAGTGTGAAGATCATGAAAAGCAAGGAAAGACTGAGGATCTATCGCAGATTGGAGGAGACTGAATAGAGATGACAACTAATTGTATGTGAGATCCTGGATTGGATCCTGCAACAGAAAAGGGACAATAGCAGAAAAAGTAGTAGAATCTGAATATAGTCTCTAATTCAGAGTGTTGTGCCAATGTTAACTTCTTAGTTTCAATAATAAAAAAATTAAGGGAAGATGGATGAAAGTTATATGCAAACTTACTGTACTATCTTAACTCTTCTTACAAATCAAAATTATTTCAAAATAAAAAGTATTTAAAGGCCCGGCACTGTGGCCCACACCTATTATCCCAGAAATTGTGAAGGCTAAGGCAGGGATCACTTGACCCCAGGAGTTCAAGACCAGCCTGGGTAACATACCAAGATCTTGTCTCTACCAAACAACAACAACAAAAAATTAACTGGGTGTGGTGACATGCACCTGTAGTCTCAGCTACTCAAGGTACTGAGGTGGGAAGATTGCTTGAGCCCAAGTGTTCAAGGCTGCAGTGAACTATGATCATGCCACTGCACTCCAGCCTAGGAGAGAGTGAGACCCTGTCATTAAAAAAAAAAAATTTAAGTCTTTTTTTTAAAAAAAAAAGTCCTACAAAAGTCTTTTATTTTAAAAAAAGAAAGTTCTGCAATAACAGGGGCATTGTCTTTCTTTTCTCACTGCTGTGTTCCTAATGTTTAGAATGGTAATAGGCACTCAATAAATATTTGATAAATAAATAGGATGGACATGAAGTAAAATCAGAGATGGCATCTTTAAAAAAATAAATGAAGCATTTAAAGTGGTTTATCAAGCTCAAAGTACTTTGCAAGTCACTATTTACAAATAAAAGGACAAATATCATTATTATCCTATTTTGATTTTTAGAATAGGAGGACTGCCTACTTCCTGAGGCATAGTTGTAAAAAGTGACAGCTTAGCCCAGGACCCATGTGAACCACTGTATGTGATCAAGGCATTTCTGAGCATTATTGACATGCAGCCATCTCTGTTCATAAAGATCTTCTGAATCAAAGGCTCTGAAACAAAAGAAACTTCATTTTAAAGTAAAAAAAAGAAATCATCTTGGTGACATCTCATTAATCTGGGTTCATTAAAAATGTGTGGGATTCCCCTCCTACTCCACAGGTGATTATTACTCTGAAAACACTCATCAGAGATCGGGGGAAGACCCTCCTGAAGAATTAAAAATGAAAGCAGGAAATTACATCCTCTCCACACCCTTCCTCCCCACCCCCCACAAATGCCAACTGCTCTGTGAAAGGTGTCCTCAGAAGGCTCTGGTAGGAGATAGTCCATTGTTGAGGTGTCTCCACTTTTGGAAATACAAACCTGCCTCCCCCAAGATGGTGTGGAGGCAACAGGGAGAGAGATGAAAGAGGTTTAGCAGATAGCTGAAGAGTGGGTGGCATTGAGACAAGGCTACAATTGACATGCATCACACACCCATGATATCCATCTATCCACCTGCCCACAACAAACAGGGAAGCAGCTGATGAAACCGGCAGGCCACTACCTGAGAATTAGAAGACCTGAGTTCTGATCCTACCTGTGCCACCAAATGATTTCATTAAAGTTCATTTCCCCTTTCTGAGCCTCTTATTTGTCAAATGAGAGCAGTTCTCTGAAAAATCTCTGAAGTCTTTTTCTGGCTCATTCTAGATACATGTTAAATATTTTTAAGTACTCTGTTCTATGCTTGTCATAGTAGGGGAACAGAATATATATAGAATATGCTCTGTGCTTTCCAAGGGCTACTGGTATAGTTAGGGGGAAAAAATAGATATCCATTGGAGAGTTAAGTAACAACACAAGGCCTAGTTGATTAAGTATAGACAGATAATGCTACTGATTTTTTTTATCCATTAAAAAAAATTTCAACTGGCAAATTTAAAATGTATTTATTTTTGGTGTATAACATGTTTTGAAATATGTGTATTTTGTGGATGGGTTAAATCAGGCTAATTAACACATACATAATCTTGCATACTTATCGTTTTCTTGTGGTGAGAATACTTAGAAATCTAATCTCTCAGCAATTTTGAAGTATACGATGCAGTATGTTGTTAACTACAGTCACTGTGTTGTACAATAGATCTCTTGAACTTATTCCTCCTGAATTTCAAAGGATTCAAAATTTTTGAATCCTTTGAAATTTTGAATCCTTTGACCAACATCAGGATTATTTTAAAAGGAGAGCAAGGTGTTACCTGAAGTAGTGTAGATCCGCCTCTCAGAGAAAGTGGGACTTGTGCTGGACTTAAAGGAGGCATCACATTTACCTAAACAGAGAATGAGTATTTCCCAGTTTCTTCTCTGAAAACCACATGTTTCTCCAGCCCTTTGCATAGGCATTTGTCTGCCCCGAACACTCCATCCTGCTGCCCTGTTTGCCTATCAAATCCTACTTCTCTTTCAAGATTCAGTTTAAATGTGCACCTGAGCTATGAAGACTTCTACCCCACCAGTATCACCACTTTCACTCCTCGACAGGGTGAATGACTCTTTGGGGCTCTTGCAGAATGTATAAATGTGTTCTCATTACGCTTCACATTTTTTTGTACCTAGAGGGTCTTCCCACCCCCAAGATGGTTCAGGGTTCCTGTCCTGCTTAGAACACAATGTCCATCGTAGAGTAAGCACTCTATAAATAATGAATGCACAAGTGCACACACATATGAATAAAGAACAAGCCCAGAGCCCACTGCAGCTGGCTGTGAGTATCTGCCTTCACTCAAGCCTGAGAAACAGGCATGCAGGATGGGTGCAGAGAAAGGGCAGAGAAATCTCAAGAGAAAAAAGGGTCTCTCTCAGTGAGCTGACACACCACCCTGGATGCTGGAGAAGAGTGAAACCAAAAATCATTCTTTATCAATCAGCCAGCAAGTGGCCACTGTGTACTTCCCTTTGCCCACTCCCACTTCCTAGGGACGTGTGGAGACCTCCAGGAGGGCTGCACTGCTGGTCCTGCCACAGAGAGGGTTACTGGGAAAGCTTTCCTTGCCTTGTTGATATGCTGGGCAGTGGTGCACGCTTCCCTCCCTGAAAAGTGTGGCTCACGCTGATGAAACCTTGACATTTAGTGAAACTAAAAAAGAGGAAGATGTGCATTCTATTAAAGTTCAAGCCTACAGCAATGAGAAAACCAAGAAACCAAGCCAACTTACTGGTCCTTTCTCAAGTGGGTTATTCAAAAGCTATTTTCAAAGGAGCTCCGGCCCACTCATCAATCTTTGGCTGTCCAGGTGCAAATAGGAGCACACCAGCTGGTCACAGCAACATGTGTCCTGTCCTGTGCAGAAGCCGCTGAGATCTCTGCATGGAGCAGGGTCTTTGGAATCAGATTCCAGTCCTGCCGTTTACTGATTGTGTGGCCTTAGACTTCGCCTTTTTGAATCTCAGGCTGACCATTTGTGAAATGGGATATAATTCCTTTTTTGCTGGCTCATTATGAGGAATGCATATGGTGACTATTGAGGACCATAAAACTGCTCCCACCAGAGCTGGCTCCTGGTAGGCACTCAACAGTGAAAACTATTATCGCTAGATTAGCTATTACTGTGCTCTTTATCTTCAAGTGTTTACTGAGCAGCCAGTAGACTCACACCAATGTGCTGCGCCCTCGGTAAGCACAAGGATATTTAAGAGGGGAATTTCATGGAAGGAATGGAATTTTCCCTGGGTCTTCAGGGATAGGCATGGTTTAGTTTCATTCTCAAGTCAGGAAGGGAAATATTCTCTTTTACATTATATTTTCAATTGCAAACCTTCATCTCTTTAAAGAGCAGGTAATTGTTTTTCCACATTGCACAGATATCATAATGATATTCTGAGAAAACAAAATTTAAAAAAAGGAAAAAATTTACCCACAGTTCTCCACCCCAGTAAATCAAAACTGCTTTTGATTTCCAAAGTTCAGAGTAAGGGCAGTTTTATTAGGCAAAGACAGAGTGAGGAATGACGTTTCATTCAGAAGTGGTTGGGCCTCTTTTACCTCATCCAAAGCGTGGAAATTCTAGCCCATCTTATACTTTTGTTGGCAACTGCCGGTGTTTATAGTGAGCCCATTCTGAACATTCAGGTTATTTAAAAGTGCATATCCCAACTAGACCCTCCGAATTACATATATGGAAAAGTTTCCTTAAGTAGAAAATAAGCAGGCAGAACCAAATAGCCTCAATACATCTCCCAACCAAGGAATGTCACTTATTTTGGCAATATTCTTTCATATTCCATCCATTACAGAATTCATGAGAATGGGTGTGTCTGTCACTCTACAAGGACAGTAATATAAACTGCACTTGCTGGAAGTTCTTTCTTTCGTTTAAAATAACTGTTTACAGAATCTCACACTTTCTAATTCTATCCAAAACCTCATTCCTCTCCAGCCCCCTCAAAATTCCAAACTCCCAGCACCCCTCATCCTCCTGATTACTATTTGTCAGGCCTGTTCATCTGCCCTGCAGCACTGTTGGGAGCCAGGACTCAGGGCAAGGGATGTCAGAGCCCTTGGTTTCTCTCGCAGGTACCCAGGGCAATGCCAGGCACCCCATGGGCACCCAGTAAACATGGGCTGACTGGCTGCAGTGGTGCCCCAGCTAATGAGTGCCAGGCTTTTAATCTGTACTCAGAAATGTGAGGACAGATGGAAAAGAGGGCAGAGGGGAAAAACAGTTTCACACTGAAGCCCAGATAGCATTGTACCAGCACATGTGTCAGACATGAAGGATTCTGATTTCGGCAAAGATAAAAGGGTCAGCAAGCACCCTCTCTGAATGACAAGTAGGCTAAAAAAGATTTCAGTCTAATTCTGCTTTTTCCACATCAAAGGAAAGATGAACTGAGTTTCAAAAAGCTTCCCCAGAGACCATATGTATGTAATTCCTTGATATTATAGGATGTTATTTCCCTAAAGCGTGTGTCTTTCCCATAGATGATATCTGCAGGAGCACTCAGTAGATGCCCTGTCTTGTCCTGCGTGGTACCCATCACCACATCCCAGGCACCAATCCTGGGCACAAGTAGCACTTACCAGGTGTTCACATCTTAGGTTCTGAACCACGTTCCTCATACTGAATCCATCCTTTTCTTGAACCTTTTGGCTTCAACTTCATGATTCATCTTCCAATTTCATCCCTAGCCTCACCTTTTGAACTTGACATTCAGCACTAATTTTTAGCTGCAACCTTGATCCTCCCTGTCACAGTTCAAGTTCTCCCACCAACTACATGTGCTAGGCTAGCTTGAGTAAGTACATGCCCAGGTTTGACTCATCCCTCACATTCTCCTTCCCTTGGGGTCTTATTGGGCAACTGTCCCATTTGGTCCAGTCCCACATGTGGGAACCAGGCAGCATCTTGAAGGGCTCATTAATAAAGCTGAGTGTTATTAGTCTAATTACACTTTTCCAATCTTTGTCTCAACAGGAGGGAAACTAACTTGAGGAGGAGTCTAAGTTTTACAGGCAGTGGTATTGGCAGGGAGGGGGAAGGTAAACCCTAGATTTACTATAAAGAAAATCTGCACTGGGGGTCTAAATGATATAACCAAAGGAGAAAGTACCAAACTAAGAAGACAAATGGGTTTTGAACCCAGCTCTACCAGTGACCTTGTGGCTTTGGGCAAATCACTTCCTGATCCAGGCTTCATTTTCCATTCACAAAATGAAGGGATTTTGCCACATGATCTCCAAGATGCCCTCTGGGTTTCATACACTTTGATTCTTTTATTGTAAGTCTGAGATTCCATGCTCTCATTTGGAAAATAGTGATAATATGTCTAGTTGAAACGTCCTCCCAAGGCTAGTATGAGTATCAAGTAAGAAACTGTATGAAAGTCCATGGCGCACTGTTAATTTTGGTAAAGGAGCAGGGGATCGGGGACCCTGAGGCCATTGCACAACCTACTGTTTAGCGGAGTTACTTACATGAGCTATGACTGCAAAAATGCATCCCTCTTTCTCATTTCTTCAATTAAAGAAAACTTAGAAAACACACAAAATGGAACCGGATTACAGGATACCCAAATCAGTCCTGTTGAAAAGATGCTTCTTAGGGGTAAAATGTCACACACACCAACAAATTTGCAATGGACCTTAATGTTGGAGCAAGGAGTTGGGCCACTGGAATTAGGCCAGATCATTGAAGTGGCTGGGGAGGCATGAGGGAGAATAAGCATTCACACAGTGCTATTGCCTTCTAGTCACTCTGGGTGCATTAGGCAATTCAGCTGTCTCTGAAATAATGCTGTAAAAGTATAATTCATTATTATTATATGTTTTTTAACACCAACAAATTCTCCAGTTCTCCAAACACCAGCTGACTGTTCTACAATTTAATTCAATTCTGAGACTTATCTACCTAAAGTTAACATCAGATCCCAAGAGTTAAAGTGTTTCGTTTCATCAGACTCCTCCTACTTCAGAGGCCAATCATAAGTCTAGGCCTCAAACTGACTAAGCAACTACAAATCCTACAACCCCCCTTCATGTTTGATAATTTGCTAGAATGACTCGCAGAACTCAAGGAAACATAATAACTCTGGTTTAGTGTAAAGGATACAACTCAGGAATAGCCACATGGGACAGGTACACAGCGTAAGGTTGCCGCAGGACTAGGGCAGGGATGAGGAATATGCAGACTATGCAGGAAGCTTCTAGGCCTTTTTTGGGTGCACCACCGTCCCAGCACCTCAATATGTTCACCAACTGGGAAGCTTATCAAATCTTGTGAAGACTTTTTTTTTTTTTAATTATGACCCTCACCTGATGGACAGAATTTTTTTTTTTAATTCATACATCTTAAAGTTTATTTTTAACTGGCCAGGTGCGGTGGCTCATGCCTGTAATCCCAATACTTTGGGAGGCCAAAGTGGGCAGATCACTTGAGCTCAGGAGTTTGATACCAGCCTGGCCAGCAAGTGAAACCCAACTCTATTAAAAATAGAAAAATTAGCTGGGTGTGGTGGCAGGCGCCTGTGTAATCCCAGTTACTTGGGAGGCTGAGGTAGGAGAATCACCTGAACCTAGGAAGTAGAGGTTGCAGTGACCCGAGATCACGTCACTGCACTCTAGCCTGAGTGACAGAATAAGACTCTGTCTCAAAAAAATTTTTTTTTTTTTTTTTTTTTTTTTGAGATGAAGTCTCACTCTGACCCCTAGGCTGCAGTGCAATGGCATGATCTCGGTTCACCGCAACCTCCGCTTCCCAGGTTCCAGTGATTCTCTGGCCTCAGCCTCCCCAGTAGCTGGGATCATAGGCTCATGGCACCATGCCCAGATAACTTTTTTGTATTTTTAGTAGAGACAGGGTTTCGCCATGTTGACCAGGCTGGTCTCAAACTCCTGATCTCAGGTGATCTGTCCACCTTGGCCTCCCAAAGTGCTGGGATTACTGGCGTGAGCCACCATGCCTGGCCTAATAAAGTTTATTTTTAACTGACAAATAATAATTTTGTATATATGAGATACAATGTGATGTTTTGATCTAGGTATACATTGTAGAAAGAGCAAATCAAGCTAATTAACATATACATCACCTCACATCATTTTTTTGTGGTGAGAATGTTAATCTATTAGCAATTTTGAAATATACATTATTGTTAACTTCGATCACCATAGAGCAGAGCATAATAGATCACTAAAACTTATTCCTCTAGTCTACCTGAAATTTTCTACCCTTTCTCCTTCCCTCTCTCCACCAACCTCTGGTAACTACCTTTCTACTCTGTTTCTGTGACATTGACTTTTTTAGATTGTACATATAGGTGAGATCAGTTGGTATTCATCATTCTGTGCCTGGCTTATTTCAGTTAGCATAATGTCCTCCAGTTCCATCCATGTTGTTGCAAGTCATACAATTTCCTTCCTTTTTAAGGCTGTATAGTATTTCATTGTGTATATATACCATATTCTCTTTATCCATTGATGGACACTTGTTGTTCAAGACTTTTTATAGAACTTGTATCTCCAGCTTTCAGACTGGTGGATGGGACTGAAGTTTCAGCCCTCTAATGAGTTGGTTCTGCTGACCAGCCTCTTCCTGAGGCTATCTAGGGTCCCCACCTTAAGTCACCTCATTAGCATACACTCAGATATGATTAAAAGGGCTCATTATGAATAACAAGATACTCTTATCATTCAGGCATGTCCACTGCTTCCAGTATATAATACTGTGCTATAAAAGGAAGTGCAGAAGACTTCCTCGCTGTAGTAGGCTTCCAAAGATGGCAGGAACCTATTGAATAGATTACTCAAGTAATAGAATAATTCATTGTAGATGTCCCGTCCTACTTAAGATTCCTGCTGTCTACATATTCCAAGCCAGAAATTCCAAGTGTTTTGGAAATTCTGTGGCAGGAACCACAGACAAAAACCAAATAATATTTCTTATTATACCACAATTATTATTACTCTTATTATTATTATCATCCTTTCAGTGCTGGAAAACCAGGGTCCAGAGTTTTTATGCCTATTATGTTCTAGAGTTGAGAACCAAACTCCAGCCTATCTGGATCAAAGCCCACTTCACTGCCTTCTTAAAAGGCTGCAAAAGTTTTTTTTGTTTGTTTGTTTTTGTTTTTGTCTTTGTTTTTTTTTGGTGGCAGGGCCTGGCTCTGCCATCCAAGCTGCAGTGGTGGGATTACAGCTCACTTCAGCCATGAACTCCTGGGCTTGTGATACCCCCCGACCCCAACTTCCTGAGTAGCTGGGATTACAGGCTCATGCCACCATGCCTGGCTAATTTTTTTTTCTTTTTTGAAGACAGGATCTCACTATGCTGCCCAGGCTTGTCTTGAACTCCTGGCCTCAAGTAATCCTCCCACCTCAGCCTCTCAAAGTGCTGGGATTTCAAGCATAAGCCACCACACCCAGCCAATACTTAACCTTTTAAATCACCCCAACGTAGGACCGGGATATCATGAATGAAAGACATCCGATGGGTCTTAACTTCTCTTGAACAGAGGCAGCTCTTCTTCCTATTTGTAAACATGCCAAAAACATTTTCTGAGACCTGCTGTGTCCCAAACTCATATTAGATGCTGGGCAACAGGGGTAAATACACCATGGATCTTTCCTTCAATTCCCCAGTGATTCAACTTTCTTGTCTACTTTTCAGCAACAGGTGAATTCCAGGTGTTACCTAGGTTCAGTGGTGAGAGGTGTAGCTATTGCACAAGTTTTGTGAGGACAAGTTGAAAAGAACAAGGAGGTGCCATCTGAGAGTTTAAAATTTCATGCCTTCATGCCTCAATTTGCAGGCGATGTCATGCATCATTTATGTGGGGGTTCTGGTGGCATTTATTTTATTCAAAGCCCATTTATCCTGGACTTTTTCTAGTGCTGTGTGAGATTTTATGATTCATCAAATCCCTCTTCTCCATAATGTAGTTTTGCACGCATGCTGATGTGTGCTATGCTCAGAAGCTCTCAGATGGGAATAAAGAACTGGAGTGAGGTCAGAGGAAAGTGTGACCATATTTGGACCTGGCCATGCTTCCCATGTGTGATGCTGTGCTGTGAATAGAGGTATAGAAGACATCCTCAGGGCAATAGTATGAGATATGGAGAAAAGAAAAAACAAAGTGTCTTTTTTCTATCCTCTCATTCAACAATCAACACTTCTGTGACCTCTGGTTGCCAAAACATATGAGGATTTCTTCCCACGGTCAACCAAGCAATCAATTCTGTAGCAGACACCAGCTGGGTGTTCTCTTATTCAATTCAATTCTGATGCTATCTACTTGGAGATAGCAACAGATCCCACAGATGGAGGGCTTAGTTCCCCCTCCCCGCCCCCAGAGGCCAATAATAAGCACAGGTTGTGATGCGTGTTCCCATGACCACCTTTTTGGATCAATTAATTTCCTAGAGTGGCTCACAGAGATCAGAGAAACACTTAACAGTTTACTACAAAGGGTATCACAAAAGATACAAATGAACAGCTGGGGGAATAACTGTATAGGACAAGGTATGGGGAAGGGTTGAGGAGCTTCTGTGCCCTCTCCAGGCCTACTGCCTTCCAGGAACCTCTAGAACTCAGTGCTTTTGAGTGTTTATGGAGGCTTCCTTACCTAGGAACAATTGATTAAGTCATTGGTCATTGGTGATTAGCTCAACCTTTGGCCTCTCTCTTCTTCCTGGAGACTGAGGTGGAGCTGAAAGTTCCAATACTTTATTTTTATTTATTTATCTATCTATTTTTACTGTAAGCTGCTTTGGCTTTTATTTTTAATCTTTTTTTCATAAGTTATTGGGACACAGGTGGTATTTGGTTACATGAGTAAGTTCCTTAGTGGTGATTTGTGAGATTTTGGTG
Source organism: Macaca fascicularis (assembly GCF_037993035.2). NCBI lineage: Eukaryota > Metazoa > Chordata > Mammalia > Primates > Cercopithecidae > Macaca > Macaca fascicularis. The sequence goes on from NC_088390.1 coordinate 54,992,558, forward strand.
CACCCATCACCCGAGCAGTATACACTGTACCATATTTGTATGTCTTTTGTCCCTCGCCCCCCTCCTACTCTTCCCCTCAAGTCCCCAAAGTCTATTGTATCATTATTATGCCTTTACATCTTCAAAGCTTAGCTCCCACATATCCGTGAGAACACACAATGTTTGATTTTCCATTCCTGAGTTACTTCACTTAAAATAATAGTCTCCAATCTCATCCAAGTCGGCAAATCGTGTTAATTCATTCCTTTTTATGGCTGAGTAGTATTCTATCCTATATATATATATACCAGTTTCTTTATCCACTTGTTGATTGATGGGCATTTGGGTTGATTCCACGGTTTTGCAATTGTGAACGGTGCTGCTATAAACATGTGTGCACAAGTATCTTTTTCGAATAATGACTTCTTTTCCTCTGGATTGCTGGATCAAATAGTAGTACTACTTTTAATCACATGGTTCATTTTCCTGGCAACCAGGCCCATGTTGGGCTAGCCAGGTGCCCACCAAGAGTCATCTCATTAGAACAAAAGAGGCTCCTATCACCCAGGAAATTCCAAGGGATTTAGGAGCTCTGTGTCAGAAAATGGGGGTCAAGGACCAAATGTTAAAAAATTCCAGCACCCCTGTCTACAAGGGCATTAGGAGCTCTGTCTCAGGAACTTAAGCAGAAGCCAAGCATTAGAACAAAAAAAAAATTCTCCTAGCACTCCTACCACTCAGGAAATTACAAGGGTTTTAGGAGCTCTGTGCCGGGGACTGGGGACAGAGACCAATATGTATATTTCTTATTATTTCTCAAGTGACGGTTCCAAAGATGGCAGTAACCTATTGCACAGATTACTCAAGTAGCACTATAATTCATTTCTCTGTGTCTCATCCTGGTTAAGATCTCCCTGCCAACATATTCAAAGCTCAGAAGACTATAAACTTGATGAAGAAATGCTGGACCTACCATGACCTTGGCCAACCTTTGGCTTTCTGTTGAATGAAAAACCAATTTCCTATCATTGTTCAGTAATAGGTCTTCAGATTGAAGGGTGCATAAAGGAAAGGATTTTATACCTAATTCAACATTTATTGAGGCCAGTGATTCAGTAGGGTACACAGCACATGCTTAAACAATTCCTCTACAAAATGCTATGGAGGGAACTGTAGCTTAATGAACCCCAAGTGCATACATTGGTAAGTGGTGAGACAGTATTTGAACCATGTCACTGACATCACCTTAGGGGCAGCCCTGCTACCCACTCCAACGAGAGCCCAACCCGGGGGGGCTGGCGAGAACCAGGAGGGGACAGAGGAGTAGCCAATGGATGGACTTATTGCCATTTTTTTCTCTCTCTTTTTTTTTTTTTTTTTCCCTCTGAATAAATATCACTTTTCAAGGCCAAAAAAAAGTGGGGGGAACCATGAACATTTTAGACATCCTTTTATTTGGGGGTGTGCTTCTCCCAAAAATACTGATCCAGTTCCCTCAGATTAGTCACATCCAGGCCCAGGGCTCTTCCATCCCAACCCAATTCCCTTGAAAATGATTAAAGACTCTATAATATATCACTCAATCTCATTTGCTGGATCAAATCTAGAGAGAGAATTGCTGAGTAAGGTGACCCAGGGGACCGTCTCCAGGTGGGGAGCAAAAGAAAGAAAGTAGTAGCCATTTTCACAGTGTATTGTGTAGTATTTATTGATTTAGGAAAACAAACACAAAATTCTGAATCAAATTACTTGGAGGATGATTACCAGAGTCTGGGAAGGGTAGTAAGGGCTGGAGGGGAGGTGGGAATTTTTAATGGATTCAAAAAATGATAATTAGAAAGAATGAGGACCAGGCGCGGTGGCTCATGCCTGTAATCCCAATACTTTGGGAGGCCGAGGTGGGTGGATCACCTGAGGTCAGGAGTTCAAGACCAGCCTCGCCAACATGGTGAAACCCCGTCTCTACTAAAAATACAAAAGTTATCCAGGCGTGGTGGTACGGGCCTGTAATCCCAGCTACTTGGAGGCTGTGGCAGGAGAATCGCTTGAGCCTAGGAGGCAGATGTTGCAGTGAGCTGAGATTGAATCAGTGCACTCCAGCCTGAGTAATAGAGCGAGACTCTGTCTGAAAAAAAAAAAAAAAAAAAAGAATAAGTGAACAAGACTACCATCTGATCACACAACAGGATGACAATAGTCAATAATAAATTGTACATTTTAAAATAACTTAATTGTACATTTTAAAATAACCAAAATAGTGTAATTGGATTGTAACACAAACGGTAAATACTTGAGGGGATGGATACCTCATTCCCCATTTTGTGATTTCACATTGCATGCCTGTATCAATACATCTCATGTACCCCAAAAATATATACAAGCATTATTTACCCACAAAAATTTTTAAAAAGGAAATTTTTTTTAATTACTTGGAAACTTCTCCCCAAAAATGTTTTAATCCTCCCTTATTTTGTTCTTTTCACCACAATAAACTTAGAACGTGAGAACATGAAGCTATAAGAACTATGATTATTGAAAAGCTAGAACTCTTATAAAGTACTGATAATTTGAGAAAAGGGCTCTTGTGTTACGAGGCTCTGCTATTTTTTTCATTATCTGAATAATGAGCACCTATTTAGCCAGAATCACAAATGTGAAGGAAGAGCCGTGATTTTTAATTCCTCCCTGCCCACTATCTCCTTAGGAAACAAACTGAAATCATCACACATAGGTGTAGATTTAAAAATTGAAGTTCTGCAGATTTCTTGTATCTGTGATTCCTTCTTCTCTCTCCATCTGAGCACATCCTTGCTTACATCTCAACTAAGCTTCTCCCATCACCATCGAAGTCCATTGTCTTAGCAAGAGCAATCATCGCCTTCTCAGTCACATCTCCCATGTTTGAAACCACAGTGTGTCTCTACCCACCCACCTGAATGTGGCCTCATCAGGTATCTGGAGAAGGTCCAACCCTGTAAAATAACCATAGTGATGAGGACCCCAGCCCACCTCCCAAAGAGCTCCAGAGGGAGGAAGGAAATTATTTTTCTAGTGCAAGTCACAATACTTGGCCCTTTTTATACATTGCCTTAAATCTCTCAAACCCCTGTGAAAAGATAGGTATTAGTGTACCCATTTTACAGGTGACAAAGGTGAAAGGATACAGAATTTGCCCAAGATTACACAAATTGAAAATGTTGGAACTGGCAGTCAAACTCAATTTTTTATGGATTGCAAAATCTATGCTTGTTCCCCTATGAGACTGTACCTCTTTAAGAAAGAGATGGATGGTCACATATAATATCACACCCTGCCTCTCAAATTGAAAAGGGGCCTGAAGTACCTTTTGTAGAGGCCTCAGGAACTGGTGTCAGTGCTTATACCAGCACAAATGCACACATATACAGACAGAGCAAGAGAAAGAGAGACTGGCCTTTCTCTCCTTAGGGGCATCATGGCCCCTTACACTGAACACTCAGTGTTCTTTGACTATAAGAAGAAGAAAGCCACTCTAGTTAATTTAAGGATTAGTTTATTTGAGAGAATACTAGGTAACTCGTAGAATCAAGGACCACAAAAGGCCAGGAACATCAGGTCAGTACTAGGGATCTCCAATTCATTCTTTCTGAGCACTGCCATCAAACTGACTTGTCTTCATTCACCTTCCATTCATATTTCACTCCACTTATAATTCAGATTCCTGGGAGACTGAGTCTGGCCAACCTGTAAAGTCATGGACACACCCAGGAGCAGGGTACTGGGATTGATATCCCCCAGGGCCATATGGAAATGTAGGAGGCACAGTTCTCCAAATGAAAGGAAGGGTGCTGTTACCAAGGGAAGAGGGATAAATAGATGCTGGGCAAGATAACAACAGATGCTTGTACCCGCATTCTACTCTTTGCTCTAATAAGTAAGCCTAGTGATTAGAGAAGCTCTTGTTTGGTCCTAGGCTTAAGTGATAACTAGGGAGTGATATTTTTCAAAAGATATAGAGCCAAAATTTGTATTTTTTTCAGGCCCTATTTTTCTCAAATGACTTACCATCACTATTGTCCTTAGGTCCTCCCGTTGTCCCCACTAGACATCATTGATGGGTTCAGAAATGCATATTTCTAATAGTAACCTCACACTGCCTGTTAAACATCTATGCCCTTGCTGTGGTCATGACCCAGCCAAGAAATGGCCAATCATAGGCTCCTTTCTCCTTCTGACCATGCCTGAAGTCCAGCCATTGATCCAGTCCCTTAATCAATGGTAAGAATGATGCTCAAACCATTCAGTGTGTAAGATCATCTTGAGTAGCAGCTCCCAATCCTTCCGGATCTCTAAAGTAGGAAAACACTTTCTTGGGAAGTTACCCGATTGAACAAATGAAGTCTTCATGGTCCTGGTGAAAACCTCACCTCCAATTTACTGTTTGGCTGAGTTTTTGTGATGATCTTCTGCTCTAGACCCACAGATAGCTGAGGACACGACAGATCATCAGACAGTGGGAACACCAAGTCACAGAGTTCCTGCAGCTCTGTGTCCTGTGCAGACAAAGCCACTCACCCTCCTCCTGCCTTTATGGAAGGAAGGTGGTAGGCAATGTTACTTTGTTTTTGGCAAACCCCCACAAAGAGAAATCATTCCACATAGTCTGAGAGGGAGTATAGTAAGTGTTGTGCATAGAGACCTCATTAATGGCCAACACCTGTTTTATTTGCAACTCACCATCTTTCTAGTTAAGAAGCGTTCAGAGCCTGACCTGCAGACTATATTGGGAGATAAAACAATGAGGTGCTCACTCTCAATGTGCCTGGCTTTATGGAGTAGCTTCATTCCTACAAGTGTATTCTGTAGATCAATATCAATCCCCGGTGCCTATTGACTTTACCGCACAGTTCCAGTATTGCTTTATCTTTACAGAGTAAATTTTTATTATTAGAGGCTTCTAATCCTTTAGCTTTAAATGTCTCTATGCCTGCACTTCAGCCTTTCTGCCAAAGAAAAACATTTCATGAGAAAAAGCTAAATTACTAAGTATATTCATGTGCCATTTCTCCTAATCCTAACAAAAGCCCTGTCATGTTGTGATATTTCCCTATTTTAAAGATTGGACAACTGAGGTACAAGACCTCATTCCTAATGAAAAAATACACAAGGGCTCAACCCATGTCTTCTGATGGGACTGAACCTCAAGTCGCAGTTATTGCTTCATCTTCAGTGGGTATTTGTGAAATGTGTAGAAAGGGCATGGAAGCTGCATCATGTTCAGTGGACACTGCAAGTGATCTGTTTGCCATTCATTTAACACACATTTGTTGATGACTCATTATATTCAGAAGTGAACAAGATAGTGTCTGGAGCCTGGGGCAGCTCTCACTTTAGAATAGGCTTGTTTATCAAAGACAACTTTCATCTTGCCTAAGATCACTCAATAATCTCTATGAGGCAGAAGTTCCTTGGTCCAGTCATGTAGACTTCCTGCCCAGATCCCATCCGGTAGCCACTGTCCCTCTCCTCCAGCAGCTGTGACTTTGTCTGATCACACCTCACAGCCACCACTTTTCCTGGGGGATTGCCCTCTGCTAATTGCTCAACAGGCTACACTCCCACATTCCCAAGTCACCCCCAGCAGAAGCCCACAACCCATGACTAATAGATACATGCCAAGGGGCATCAGAGGCTGATCTTCTTGCCTCAGGTGGAACTAATTTTGTTGTGAGATTCATACTCCAGCGCCTTCCTATGGGCTCAGACTGAAGCAATCTGCAGGCAAGTCAAAAGCTTTGCTTTGATATTTGTTTCAACTCTGTCCCACTTTCCTCCTTCCCCTTTTCCGGGGACCATATCATCAGGAAAGTACTTGAATTAGACTCTCCATCACAGGCTGTGTCTAAAGGAACCCAACATAAGACATCTAGATTGACTTCATTTTGCAGCAGAAGAGTTACAAATTTTTAGTGTCTGAAAAAAATCTGTATTTCATGTTTTCATTCATTCAGATTGGGCCTTCTCCTAAAATTAAATAAAACCAGCAAGATCTGTCTTTGCAGGATTTTGTTTGTACTGAGGGTAAGGAAACAGTCATCTCTTAAAATATTCAGGACTACTAAAATACAACAGGTGCATTGCCAGTTTCCTAATAGTATATCTCGAAACCAATTTTTTTGTGAGAACGTCACACCCACTGATAGGAGTCATGAGTTTTTGCTTTTGAGTAGTGATATGAACCTAAGTGTGAGTTACATTGAAAATTAATGTACTGCCTGCCTGATCATTTTCACAGAGCCTTTGGTGAGGTTGATGTTGAGCTTGTTGGATAATTATCTGTTTTTTAAAAATCTAAGCATCCTTTTGTACATCGTGTTTTCTGTTTGCAAGTTTCGCTTCAAGTTTACTGAACCGTTTAATTAAGTGTTTAAACTTCTAGAGGTGTTGATTGATTCTAATCAGTATTTTCTGCTATTCTAATTGAAGGCTTCCTCTCTTGGACTATTGTCAGTGAAGAAAAAAAAAAAAAAACGCAAAATGTTGTTCAGTCTTTGGCATAATCTAACACAAATTTAGTTGGCCCCATGATTGCATGAACTTCAGGAGGCCAAAAGAGAGCCAATTTCTCTATGTTCTTGAAATCGCAGAGCCAGCCCCAGGAAGAGACTGTGCTGCAGGTACAGGGAGGACGTGCAACCTCTGGCTGGGACTTAGACTCCGAGCCAAACCACTTTCAGCTTTGGCAGTTTTCACTCTTCCTGGAAACTCAGTCGGGGGATGTTTTGCAGGGACCCTTACCACCCAGAGGAAATGATTTTCTCCTTTAACCACTCTTCTTTTCTCAGAAAAACAAAAAATTACCCCCAAACTCCCACCTTCTGTGGTAACACCCCAGGCAAAGGCAAATTTAGTCCCTAGAATAAGAGCTGCCCAATATCGAGTAGGTCTTTCTGCTGGTGGTGAGAAGTCAGGCTTCTAAACTCTAGGTATTCAGACAACCTGGGTGTTGTGTTTATCTGGCCTTTAGAATTGCTCTGGAGAGAGCGAGAGGGGAGTCCCTGCCAAAACAGCTCAGGGAGCTCCTCCAGCCAGCGGGCACCTGAGACATGGCCCCTCGACTGCTCCCCAACTTCAGCTTTTGAAGACCAAGTTTTCTGCTGCCTTCAAAAATATTTTCTGGCAAGCTGACTTTGGTCCCTCTTGAGACAATTCTGTTCTAGTTGACTTCTGTTCAGCACAAAATAATGTATTATGGATATTGCATTTTTCTGCTAAGAAAATGTCGGCTGCTAAACTAGATCAAACCACCCTCCAGTTCTTCAGTGCTGACTCATTTTAATTATTGAACTTTTCTCCCTGGAAAGTACACTCCGTGCTGTTTGTCGAGAAACTGGCAGTTTTAACACAATTTGGAAACTTTTCATAGATTGATCACCCCGGAAAACAGGCGGCTGCTCACCAGAGAAATTCTGCAGTTCAGATTAGTTTGCTGGGTGATGACACTGAAGAAGTGAAATGTGTGGGGTTTCTCCCTACCACCCATTCCAACTCCCTGGCTCCTCACAAGACAGTGCCACTGCATGCAGCAAGGAGCTCTTGTTTTCTGTGTACTTCTGTGGGGTCCAGCTCTAGATCTGTGACATGCTCACCAGCTCACCTAAGTGAATACAATCCCTGACTCTCTCCAGATTTGTTTCTTACCTCCATCTAATTCAGTCATTCCCATCCAGCCATACCTACCTTCTCTCTCCCTTGGGAACACTCCAAGCCATTCCCTACCTTAGGACACTTGCATGTGCTATTCTGTCTAGTAAGTTCCGCTTCTAGTCTAGGTGGGTTTGCAACCCTGGCTGCATGTTAGAATAATTTTAAGCCTTATCTTGAGGTCAATTAAATTTCAACCTCTGGAGGTGGGGTCCACTATCTATTTTTAAAAACTCCCAGGTGATATGAATGCACTTTAAAGGTTATGAGTCATCACTTTTAATCTTCATGTGGCTGGGTCCTCCCATTGTTCAGGTCTCAGCACCAAGATCTCTTCCCAGAGAAGCCTTCCTAATCATCCTATCTGAAGGAGCCTGAACTCTAACCCCTGGAGCTCTACATCACTCACTGATTTCATTATCTCTACAGTACTCATCACTCTCTAAAGTTATCTTTTCTATTTTTTATTTATCGTTTGTCTTCCCCACTGTAATTCAAGCTTCAAGAGAGGGATTTGTTCATCTTGTTGACTTCTGTATCAGGACATCTGCCCAATACGTAGCAAGTGCTCAAAATATATTTGCTAGATGAGCAAGTAAATGAATAGATGGATATATGAATGAATAGATGAATGAATGAGTTTCTTCCCTTAGAGTCTGTATTAGTCAGGGTTCTCTAAAGGGACAGAACTAATAGGATAGGTGTATATATGAAGGAGAGTTTATTAAGGAGTATTGACTCACACAATCACAAGGTGAAGTCCCACAATAGGCTGTCTGCAAGCTGAGGAGCAAGGAAGCCAGTCCCAGTCCCAAAACCTCAAAAGCTGGTAAGCTTACAGAGTGCAGCTTTCAGTCTGTGGCTGAAGGCTGAAGGGCCCTGGCAAACCACTGGTATAAGTCCAAGAGTCCAAAAGCTGAAGAACTGAAGGTCCAATGTTCAAGGGCAGGAAGCATCTAGCCCGGGAGAAGGATGAGGGCCAGAAGACGCAGCAAGTCTAGTCCTTCCATGTTCTTCTGCCTGCTTTATTCTACCCATGCTGGAAGCTGATTGGTTGGTGTCCACTCAGATTGAGGGTGGGTCTGCCTCTCCTAGTCCCCTGGCTCAAATGTTAATCTCCTTTGGCAACACCCTCACAGCCATGCCCAGGAGAAGTACTTTGCATCCTTCAATGCAATCAAGTTGACACTCAACCATCACAGAGTCCAAGTTAGTATTTTTGATAGTATACTTCACTTGATAAGAGCTGCCCCTCAGCACACCTGGGGAAAAGTATACTTGCTCTACAGACATTATTTTCTACTTTGAGTTCCTCAACATGAGGATTCAAAAAGTTTTAATAAACAACAAATTAATTTAACTACAACCTATCACAAGTTGCATATTGATATTGAAAATTCTGTGAAAGTCTAAGTGTTCAATGCCTCCCCTTCCAAGTGTCCCTTCAGCATGGCCATCAGAGCAGCAAGTCAATGCTTAGCCATCCAGCACTTGTGCCTTCCCCACCCAGTGCCAAGGCACGGTGGAGGCATGAGAGCTCTTTTCTTTCCCTCTCTATTTGGTCTCCCACCTTTCGAAGCTCCTGAGAGAAGTATTTAAATAATATGCTGGTCTTCAATAGAATCGCTTGGAAGGACTGCTGGAGACCACTTGTAATCACTGAAACAGCAAGGAGAGATCACGTCTTTCATGATTTTCTTCCACTTTTAGTGCCATCTTCCACTCGCTTCTACTTCCAGATCCTTCCTGGGTTGGTGCCCTACCTTAAATGTCTCCATGAGTGTCTTATCCACTCAAGTGTCTTCATCATGAATTGCCGGCAGCTCATCCTTTGACCAACACATGTCCCAACTTGGAGAAGCCTGACGAGTTCTGGGAATCACCACCACCGTGTTTCTCTTACTCAGAGCTGCCTCCAGTTTTTCTGTAAAAACCAAACCACTATTCTCTAAAACAGAAAAAAAGGTACAACTTCAAATTTGGCCATAAGGTATTCAAGAAGGGATTCCATTTTCCTGATTAAGGACAGGAACATGAGAGAAACACACACACACACACACACACACACACACACACACACACACACACATATTCATCCCCTTTCCTTCCTGCACACCTGCTCAGCAGGCACAATGCCTGTGTTAATTCATACTTATATAATAAATTTATCCTCTTTCCTTCCCTGGAAAGTGGATGAATAATGGCAGACTCTGCCATTTCCTATCATTTTGGCTATTAATGCACGTCAGCAAGTGTGTTTTGGCTTCAGAGGACACAGAGATATTTCTGGTAACCTGTGAGAGCTAATTCACCTTCAGGAGGTGAGTAGCCAAATATTTATATCTTATCAGAGTCTGACTCATTCTCCACCATTGCAAATATGTGTCACAGTGCCTAAAGCTTAAGCTGGGTATCAGGGACATCTAAGGTCCCAGACTGACTCTGTAGTCCAGAGGATTCAGAAATTTGATTTTAGCAGAATCTCTATAAAGAGAATGCTTGGGGAGCCTGGCCCACACTAACCTTATAAGCCAGGACAGTTTCTGAGCATACAAATAAGGCTTCACCCCAAGAAGTGTACTGACCATTCATTCACATAATAAATATTTATTAAGCACCTAGCATGTTGCTTCTGTGAGAATCTAGGCACCAAGGAACAACAGGGAACAAAAAAAGAACAAAAACTCTTTTGTAATGGAACTTAGTGGGAGAGACAGACAACAGACAAATATGTAAAATATACAAGGATCAAACAATGACAAGTGCTGTGGGTAAAATAAAGTAGGAGATGAGTTATGGGAAAAGGCATCCAGTGTAGGGTGGGGATTGCAGTGTTAAATGAGGCAGTCAGGGAAGGCCTCAGCTAGAATGTGACATGTGAACAAAGACCTAAAGGAGATGGAAAGGCCAGCTTGCAAGTTTCTAGGTAGAGAGGTTTCCGGCCCTCAGGAAGGAGTGTGCCTGGTGTGTGGCAGGACCACTGTAGCTTGAACCTATGTGTTAGGAGAGAGTGCATAGGATCAAAAAAGTTGGCTGATGTGGAATCCTGAAGGTTTCGGGGGACTGGATCTGGATATGGGTTTTCTTCTAAGTGTGATAGGGGCCATCAGAGGTCTTCAAGTAGGGGAGTGGCATGATCTGATTTAGCTTTTAGCAGGTCTTTTCTGGCTGTTAGCCAAGAGGAGACCATAAGGCCCCAGCAGGCAGGCCTATTAGGAGGCCACTACAGTCATCTGGGAAAGAGATACTGACAGCTTGAACCAGGGCAGTAGCAGCAAAAGGAGAGAGAAGCAACTGGGTTCTGCATGCATTTTGAAAGGAGAGCCAATGCAAGTTGCTGCTATACTTGGTATGCTGTGGAGAAAAAGAGAGGAGTCAAGGTTTAGAGCCACCTAAAGGAACAGGTTCCATGAGAGCCCATTTCTGGCAAATGGGTTTACTCAGGAATCAAATGCAGACCAGATAGACAGTTAGGTGAGCACAGAATTATAACAAAGTAATTCATCTCAGTGGCAACAGCTTTCACTTAAGAGCCCTGAGTGTAGGCCAGGCCCTGTGTTAAGCATGAGCTTACATACTCCATTTCCTCTTCCAACAGCCCAATGGTAAACATACCATTATCCCCATAAATGAGGAAATTGAGGCTCAGAGCACAGTGACTTGCACAGCACTGCACAGCTACTCAGTGCTGGAACTATGACTTCAACCAGGCCCGTCTGACACGACCTCAACCACTGTGCTACACAGATTCCTACTCAAAATGCTTTTTAACCACATTCAAGAACAACTATGGATTGTTCTTTTTCCTCTAGGGCTTTTTCAACTATTTAGCCAACATTCTAGACTGAAAAACTACCCCTACCTTGCACAGTGGCAGAGACCCTTGGTCAAATTCTGTCTCTCTGGCCTTTTGTTTTCTCCATCTCTCCCTGTCACCTATACCCTCCGTCAACAGCTCAGCAGTGGCTTCACAGCTATTGTTACATCCATTTTGGTTCAAAAGTGTCCTCCCCCTTAGGTTTGAGAGACACCCCGGGCTACCTGATGGGGTTTAGAGAGCACCTTGCTCTTATGTGCAGTGAATTTGCAACATATAGGTGGCTTTCTTTTGAGGCGTTTTTTTCAAGTGAATTACCCCAATAAGGATGCTATTTCCTGTCCTCATCTCCAGGTGTGAGGAATTCATATTTGTCAGCCTAGGGCACTTACCATATTCTCCATATTTGTTCAGAAAAATGCTTGCTGAGGGCCCTCTATGTGCCAAGCACTGTTTTAGGGAGTGCAGTAGTGAGCAAACTAGACCCAGTTCCTTCTCCCATGAGGCTGGTAGGCTGGTGGGGCAGCAAGATGTTAACTAAGGACCCCTCTGCTAGGGTTAAGGGTTAAGGTTTGTGCTCTGAAAGGAAGAAATATTGATCTATGTGTATATATAGGAGCCAGGCCTCACCTGGGAGGTGAGAGAAAGTGTCCCTGAAGAAATGGTGAGTAGGCTCCTATCTGAAGGATGAGCAGTTCTCCCAGGATAGAAGATGGGGAAAGGTACAAGTGGTCCACACGGAAGCCTTGTAATAAAAGGAAACATAGCAAGTTTAAGGAGCAAAGAAAGCAAGTCAAGGCTTAATACAAAATGAGCTGGAGAATTGGGAAGAGCTGCAAAGACCTTCCTTAAGAATGTTGATCTTTAGCCAAAGAGGAATAGAATCCACCACTACACCACTACAGGGATGAATGAAAAAGAAAGATGTGACAGACTTTTTTTTTTTTTTTTTTTTTTTTTTTTTGAGACGGAGTCACTCTGTTGCCCAGGCTGGAGTGGAAGGGTGTGATCCTGGCTCACTGCAACCTCCACCTTCACCTCCACCTCCCAGGTTCAAGCAATTCTCCTGCCTCAGCCTCCCTGATAGCTGGGATTACAGGTGCATGCCATCACATCAGGCTAATTTTTGTATTTTTAGCAGAGAATGGGGTTTTTCCATGTTGGCCAGGCTGGTCTTGATCTCTTGACCTCAGGTGATCCACCACCATAGCCTCCCCAAAGTGCTGGGATTACAGGTGTAAGCCACCACACCCGGCTGTGATAGATTTTCTTTTGAAAAGGTGATTCTGCCTGCACTGTAGAAGATAGAAGATAGAGTAGATGGGCAAGGTGGACAGAGTAAGATAGAAGATAGAGTGGATGGGCAAGGTGGACACAGGAGACCACTGACTACATTATTGCACTGTCTGCACTCACATGATGATCTCATCTTACACTGAATTTGCCTGCACAGAGAATCTTAGCATATCTGACCATGAAGAGATCATAGAGAACATTCCTTGAGTTCAGCTACATTATTTTATGGATGAAAAATATGGCCTAGAAGCCCAAGACCACAGGGCTGCTTAAATTACAAAGTCAACTCTCAAACCAAGGTCTTTTGACTTCACGCCTTGTGCTTGTAACCATTGTTTCAGTTATGTGCATTTACATGAAGCCTGGGCTCTTTCAAAGTATTGATTGTGTCATATTTAGTATAGAATCTCCAGTGTTTGGTGGGAGTAGCAACTCAGTATGTGTTGGATGGATGAATACAGAGATGGGTGAATAAATGGCTGGAAGAATAGGCAAATAGATGGATGGATGATGACTGGATGATGGATGAATGAATGAATGATAGATGCATGCATGCATTGATGGATGGATGAATGGATGGATGGATCGATGGCTAGGTACATGGATGGGTGGATTTGAAAGGATACTTTTTTATAATCCGCAAGCTTCCATAGAAACAATCGAAATAGATCATTTTTCCTTTAGTGAAAACCATACTTCATAACCTTTCTCGAGTCATGGCAACCACTCTTGGGCCACAGCATCAGTGTGACCCCACAGGACATCCTTCCTTATCCAAGTCTGTGCCTGGGAACCTCAGTCCCTGAAAGAAGGTGATAAACTTACTGCAGTTGTTTGGAATGGCAAGCAGCCCGGGACTGGTTAGGTCATGCACTGACTCCTTATTTTTCCTGGAAAGGAGCCTAGCTTGCTAACTGTCCAAATTGAATTTTAAAAACTTTAATTAGGTCACCACAAAGGTTTGTCTCCTTTAATGGCAGAAAGCCCAGTTTCCTAAGTGTTTCCTCAGGAGCCCATCCTTTGCCACCCCACGACTCTTGTACATCACACACCTCATTAAGGGAGGACCCTGAATGGAATGCTGATGAAATATTATCTTGAGTGTCAACAGTATGGAGGTGCTCAGAAAACGGCTCAGAGACTATTGCCAAAATACACCCTTGACACACATCCTCTCATTTTATTCTCAAAACAATATGGGATGGGGTGGGGTGGGGTGGGGAGAGAATGAGGCCTTATCTCAATTTTGTAAACAAAGAGAATGAGACCATAGAGTCTAAGGGGCTGGCCCACTCCAGGGCCAATACACAGACTCAGATCTGCTAGGGACACTCCCAGTCTGGAATATCATTATCTTTCCATGGAAAGATATTATCATGGAAAGATAATGATATTCCAAATGTGCTGACTTCCTTGTTGGAGTTATTTAGAATGTAATCACTATACTAATGAACAAATAAAACATGTTTGTCATCAGCCAACATTTATTGATTACCTATTATGTACAGTACATTTTACCAGAGGTTTATCTCAGGCCAACTGGACATTCCTCTTTTCCCTCAGAGCATGAAACTAGGGACCTCATTCAAGTTCCCAGTCAGCCGCTTTCTCCACAATACAACCTAGAGAAAGACACTTAGCCTCCCTGAGCTTCAGTCTCCTTCTCTGCTGAATGGGCACAGTGATTTGTATACAACCTCCCAGCAGGATACACACAGAACATGCCAAATTGAATTATTTGAGAAGAATATATTACAAAAAGACCATTCCCAAAGGCCTGGGTAAGGGAGCCACCAGAGATAATGTACTAACCCGGAGATAGAAAGAGCCTGGCTGTTACTACTCCAAGGTCTAAAGAGACAAAAGGAAGGAGAAGGTTATAGGAACTGGAAAGGGAGAGATTCTTGTAGAGTTGGCATCCCTGAGAGAACCAGGAACCTTTGGGACACAGCCAGCCTGAGACAATTTCACAGAGCAGGAACCAGGGTAGAAGGGCCCTGATCTCCCTGTCTACCTCCCTCTGGTTTCCTTCCAGGGTGGCCATGGCAGGAACCTTTGATAGCCAGAGGTATGGGAGCCAGTGAGTGCCATGCACACGCTAGGACTCCAGGCAGAGTAGAGAAAGAAGAGGGAGTCTGGGGTGCAGGTGGAAGCCACCGTCACACAGCACCTGCTCTGCCTTCATGAAAGTGATCTTATAAAGGTAAAGATATTCTGTAAAAGAGAAAATGTCAACTAGTATGCAAAATTTTCTACAAGCCTGAGAGTAAGAATGACCTGTCATCAGCCGTCTATTGGCTATCTAGTGTGCCACCAAGGATGATAGTGATTGAAAAGCAGAGGCCCAGTAGTTCAAGGCAAGGTCATGTAAAGGGCTCCAGATCCAGGCAATGCTGGATCTGAATCTGGATCTACTGCCTGCTAGCTGAGTAGTCACAGCAAGTCTCTCAACCGCTCTTGGCCTCTGTGCTCTCATCTGGAATGCAGAGACCATAATATCTATCTTGCACAGTGCTGTGAGGTTCCAAGGGAACAGAATAGGAAACTCACAATGCCGGGCACATAATAGGTGCTCAAGAAATATATTGTAAAGTGAATAAAGGAATGATTTTTAGGACCCCTTCTGACTCTCACATGGTAGGGGTCAGATTCTCCAGTCTGGTTGGCTGATTCTGAGAAGCATTTGTGAAATCTGGGTAAGGTGCCAAGCTGAGGGCAAGACCCAGGGCAGGATGGGGTGGCCAGAGGTACGCATGGTGACTACAAGGTCCACAGAAGGAGGTTCTGAGTGGAGACAATGTGTCTCAGAACTCTGTCTCTAGTCATAAAACCTTTTGTAGAACAGTGGCAGCCTCTAGGTAAACGGAATGTGAATGCAAGCTAGAAACTTTGATAGAATGTCTAATTTGTCAAAATAGGATTTTTCTGGCAATACAGTACAAATGACTGTGAAATTGCTTTCTTGGCCAGTTACCAAACATGGGTGAGTAATTGAGAATTAACTATTATGAGACTTTCATTTGGGGATATAAATAATATTTAAAGGGGATTAAGAACTTGAAGGAAGGAAGCTGCCATTTGTGAGTATCACGGGATCCTACCAGCTCATATATTGAAGGTCCTAATCTTTGCAGTTTACTGAGCAGAGGTCAACAAACAAGAAACATAATAAAAATAAATAAGAGTGTTACGGGTTGAATCGAGTCCTCCAAAAAGATATATTGCAGTCCTAACCCCCAGAACCTCTGAACGTGACCTTATTTGGAATGAGGTCCAGGGTCTTTGCGGATGTACTCAATCAAGTTAAGATGAAGTCATACTGAATTAAGGTAGGCCCTGATCCAATAAATGATGTCCTATGAGAAGAGGGAAATTTGGAGACAGACAGAAGACAACCATGTGAGAACAGAGGCAGAGGCTGGAGTGATGGTGTCGCCAGCCGAGGAATGCCAAGGACTGCCAGCAACCACCAGAAGCTAGGAGACAGCATAGAACAGATCCCCCTCCCAGCCTCGAGAAGGAACCAACCCATCCAGCACCTTGATGTCAGACTTTTGAAAAAAAAAAAAAATTATTCTGTTTTTTTTTAAGTTCTGGGATATGTGTGCAAGGCATAGAAGATTGTTTCATAGGTATACGTGTGCCATGATGGTTTGCTGCACCTATCCATCCATCCATCCATCACCTAGGTATTAAGCCCTGCATGTCTTAGCTTAATCCTGATGCTCTCCCACCCTGCTCCCTCCACTCCCGCCCCCATAGGCTCCGGGGTGTGTGGTGTCCCTCCCTGTGCCCATGTGTTCTCATTGTTCAGCTCCCACTTGTGACTGAGAACAGGCAGTGTTTGCTTTTCTGTTCCTGTGTTAGTTTGCTAAGGATAATGGCTTCCAGCTCCATCCATGTCCCTCAGTTTGTGGTGTTCTGGTAGCCCCAGGAACTTAACGACCGCTTATGGGATGTTAGGCGATGGTAAGTGCTGTCATGAAAAGCAATCCAGAGAACAGATGAGAAGGATTAGGAGGAGAGGCTAGGCAGGCAAGGGAAGAATAGAGTAGTTAGGACAGGCTTCATGGAGAAGGTGAGCAGATGGGAGGCCGTGAGGGCGTGAGCCAAGCACAGGTGGAGAAGAATGTGGCAGCAGAGGAAGCAGGTGCCATTGAGGCCCATGGAACTGTGCCATGTTCAAGGAGCACCAAGGAGGCCAATGTGGCCAGAGTGTGAGCAAACGGAGGTGGGAGAAGGGGCCAGAGAAGACGTCAGACAAAACCCAGGGGTCTTGTCATCCATTGCCAGGATTCTGCTCTTACTCTGAGTGGGGCGGGGAGCTTTGGGAGGGTCTGTGAACAGTGCAGTGATATGATCTGAAGTATGACTTAAAACACTCCCTCTAGCTGCTGCACTGAAGACAGATGAAAGCAAGACAAGGACAGCAGGGAGACCTGTTAGGTGGCCACTGCAGCAACCCAGCTAAGACTACTTCACTGACCGGGACATTCACCAGTTTTCCAAGGACACTCTCCTGTTTCAAAGGCAGAGCTGGGATTCCAAGTCTGGTTCTCTCTGCAGCATCATGCGGCCTACCATCCAATGGCCAGGCCTCTAGCCACAGCCATGATGCAAACTTATTCTAACATCTTGAAAAGAAGGAAGGAAAGTACTTTGCATGCCTTCCCCCGTCCTTTACCCTCATTTCTGATGTCTACCCCTTGGGGATGTTGCAAGAATCAAATAAAGGAACAGCTGTGGAAACATTTTTGAAAAAGCATGAAGCACTAAATGCAAGAGATTATAATTAATACTAATAGCAGTCACCTCTCTCTCTTTATCCTACAACTGTCTGCTTATAAATACCACCAAAATAATGTCTCATAAAGAGATTGATACCCACGTGGGGATGAAGCTGGTATACACATCTGCTGGGGGGAATTTTTCATTTAATAGATTTCATTGTAACAAGATCAGCAATGCCCCGTTACCATGGGCCATCTGTCGGGACATGAAAGTAGACTTGTCACGCAGAACTGGACCGTCAAAGGGCACAGCAGTCTACCAACATGCAATCAAGCAATAGATTTTTTTCTGTATTTTTAAAAATGATGACTGTTTTTTGTTATGCTCTGGAGAAATGTCTTGGCTGAAGCTAAGCAAAAAGTGGGCATGAGAGACCAGCAGACACCTGCTGGCAAACAAGCCTTTGCAGGAATTAGTAGGCCTGGGGGCTGTGTGTGTCTCTGGTTGCAAGAAAGGGAGGAGGTTAGTTCAAAGAAAACTAGAAAGCACTATGGAGGCTCCTCAAAAAATTAAAAATAAAACTACCTTACTATCTAGCAACCCCACTTCTGGGTGTGTACCCAAAGGAAATAATTTTTTTTAATTAATTTTTTTTTTGAGACGGAATTTCACTCTTGTCACCCACACTGGAGTGCAATGGCGTGATCTCGGCTCACTGCAAACTCCACCTCCCGGTTTCAAGCGATTCTCCTGCCTCAGACTCCTGAGTAGCTGGGATTACAAGCGCCCACCACCACACCTAGCTAATTTTTTTTGTATTTTTAGTAGAGACAGGGTTTTACCATGTTGCCCAGACTGGTCTCGAACACCTGACCTCAGGTGATCCACCCACTTTGGCCTCCCAAAGTGCTGGGATTACAGGCGTGAGTCACCACGCTCAGCCCAGGAAATAAACTATTTGTATCCTGAACAGATCTTTGCATTCCCGTGTTCACTGCAGCCTTATTCATAATAGCCAAAATATGGAAACAACATAATGTTCATGATCAGATGAATGGGTAGTGAAAACGGAATATTATCCAGCCTTAAAAACGAAGGAAATCCTGCCATATGCAACATGGATGAACCTGGAAGACATTAGGCTAAGTGATATAAGCCAGGCACAGAAAAGCAAATACTATGTGATGTCTTATATATGGAATCTAAAATAGTCAAGCTCACCGAAGCAGAAAGTAGGTGGTGGTTACCAGGGGTTGGAAGGAGGGGCAAATTAGGAGATTTGGGCAAAGGGTACAGTATCAGTATGCAAAATTAATAAATTCTGGAGATTTAATGCACTGTAATGTGACAACAGTTAACAATACTGTATTGTGTATTTGAAATTTGTATGAGGGTAGATCTTAAGTGTTCCTACCAAAGAAAAAAGAGAAAAGGTAACTATGTGAGGTGATGGATATGTTAATTAACTTGACTGATTATTTCACAGTGTCTACAAATATTAAAAAGTCATTCTGTATACCTTAAATATACACAAATGCCTTTTATCAATTATGCCTCAGTAAAACAGGAAGAAAAGCAGAAGGGAGACAAGAAAATGAAGGGCACGATGGTGTCTCTTTGTCAGATACCGGTCCTAAGTGAAAACTGAAGAAGACTTGCTTTGACCAGTGACCTTGAAAGGCTTGGAGCACACGCTGCTTCACTTCAGGGTCCAGATGAGCCAGCCAGACGGAGGGTGAGGGAGCGGAGCATTTTCTGAGTTTCTAGGGAGAACCTAGCGACAGCAGCCAGAAAGGATGGGAAGCAGCAACAGTAGCAGCAGCAGCATCTGCTGTGTCTGGCAAGGTGATGAGGAAGCAGCAGGACCCAGCAGGGAGGCAGGAAAGCAGTATCCCACAGAGGGCAGCAGCTGCTGGGCAGAGAGGGGCCACCCCCACAGGACTTCAATTACCTAATGCCACCACAAGTCCAGAGCTAAAGAACAAAATCAGATGGCCACCTGGCCTCAATTATAAATGACCAGAGGAGACATCACGGTGGTGGTCGAAAAGGAGGGTGACATCCTGCAGGTGTGCAGGTTTGGCAAGTAGTGAAATGGGGCATTAAAATTATTCACAACTCCAGGATGAAGTAGCCTGGGGGAATCCAGGTAGCAATAATAATAGCTACATTCCTTAGATATATACAATATGCCAGGCACTGTACCGAGTGATTTCATTCATGAAATCATTTGTTTATTCATTCAGTGAATATTTATGGGGTGCCTTCTATGTGCCAGACTGTGTTCTAGTTGCTGGGGATACATCAGTGTAAAACACAAAGACCCTGACCCTCATGTGGCTTATATTCTAGCAGCTGGAGATAGCTACCAATTAATAAATAAATACAATGTCTCATCTACAAGGAGATGTTAACTGCTATGGAAAGAAGAGAAAGCAAAGCAAAGGGTCTTGAGAGTGGCAGGAGGAGGATACAGAACTAATCAGAGGAGTCAGGACAAGCCTCATGGAGGGGGGGACATGACAGCCAAGACTTGATGTGGTGAGCCATTTGGGGATCTGAGAAGAAAATGAGCAAAGGGAAGAGCTGGTACAAAGGCCCTGAGGCAGGCACTTGTCCAGTGAATTTGAGGAATGACTAAGAAACTAAGGCAACTGGAGAGAAATGTGCTTTGGGGAGATAAGCTCAGAGATGAATGGGAAACCCAAATCAGGTAGAGCTTTATGTATGTTTAATCCTCACCATGAAACTAAAATACATGTTACTCTTCCCATTTTACTGATAGGAAGGCAAAGGTACAAAGAGTTTAATTTGCCCACATGGAGATAATACATAGGTGATGGTACTGGTACAGTCCAGCTCTAACACGATGCTTTTTTTTTTTTTCATTACATTGCATTATTATCTCTTAAGAGGCCCCTGGGATATACCTACCCATGTGCATAAATTAAAACCAAAGTCCTGTGGTTTACTGATTTCCCAAAGCCAAAACACATAGACACAGATATATGTACATATCAATCTACAGGATGTCTCTTCCCTCTATTGTTTTCTTTGCTATGCAAAACTTATTTTAGTTTGATGCAACTATATGTTTGTTTTTTGCTGCCTATGCTTTCGTGGTTCTATCCAAGAAGTCCAACAGTTCATTGAAATAAATGAAAACAGAGACACAACATGCCAAAATCTCTGGGATACAGCAAAAGCCATGTTAAGGGGAAAGTTTATAGTGCTCAACACCAGCCTGAAAAAGTTAGAAAGATCTCAGATTAACAATCTAACATCACACCTAGAGGAACTAGAAAAACAAGAACGAACTAACCTCAAAGCTAGCAAAAGAAAAGAAATAACTAAAATTGAGCAGAACTGAATAAATTGGCAATCCAAAAATCCATGCAAAGAATTAAAAAATCCAGCAGTTGGCTTTTTGAAAGGATAAACAAGATCAATAGACCACTAGCTATATTACCAAAGGAAAAGAGAGAAGATCCAAGTAAGCACGATCAGAAACTGTGGAGGTAACATTACAACAATCCCATAGAAATAAATAAATTTCTGAAAATATGCAACCTCCCAAGATTAAATGGAAACCCAGACCAATATTAAGTTCCAAAATAGGATCAGTAATTTAAAAGCTACCAGCCCAAAAAAAAGGCCAAACCAGGTAGATTCACAGACAAATTCTACCATATAAACAAAGGAGAGCTGGTACCTACTCTACTGAAACTATTCCAAAAAATCAAGGAGGCGAGATACCTCCCTAACTCTTTCTATGAAGCCAGCATCGCCCTGACACCAAAACCTGGCAAAGACACAACAAAAAAGAAAGCTAAAGGTCAATATCCTTGATGAACATAGATGTAAAAATCTGCAACGAAAAACTAGCAAACCAAATCCAGCAGCACATTAAAAAGTTAATTCACCGTGATCAAATAGGCTTCCTTCCTGGGATGCACGGTTGGTTCAATATATACGAATCAATAGATGTGATTCACCACATAAACAGAATTAAAAACAAAAACCGTGGTACATGTATACATATGTAACAAACCTGCACGTTGTGCACATGTACCCTAGAACATAAAGCATAATAAAAAAATTTGAAAAAATAAAAAAACAAAAACCATATGATTATCTCAATAGATACAGAAAAAGATTTTAATAAAATCCAACATCCCTAAGTGATAAAAACCCTCAAGGAACAAGGCATCAAAGAAACAAACTCAAAATAATAGGAGCCATCTATGACAAAACCACAGCCAACATTATACTGAATAGGCAAAAGCTGGAAGCATTCCCCTTGAGAACTGGAAAAAGCGAAGGATGCTCACTCTCACTACTTCTATTCAACACAGTACTGGAAGTCCTTGCCAGAACAATCTGGCAAGAAAAAGAAATAAAAGCATCCAAATAGGGAAAGAATAAGTCAAACTATCTCTCTTTGCTGATGATATGATTTATCAGTGCCAGCAGCTTTTTGACAGAGTCTTTAGGGTTTTCATTACATTGCATTATTATCTCTTAAGAGGCCCCTGGGATATACCTACCCATGTGCATAAATTAAAACCAAAGTCCTGTGGTTTACTGATTTCCCAAAGCCAAAACACATAGACACAGATATATGTACATATCAATCTACAGGATGTCTCTTCCCTCTATTGTTTTCTTTGCTATGCAGAAGACTATAGTTGCATCAAACTTATTTTAGTTTGTTTTTTTGCTGCCTATGCTTTCGTGGTTCTATCCAAGAAGTCCAACAGTTCATTGAAATAAATGAAAACAGAGACACAACATGCCAAAGACTAGAAAACCCTAAAGACTCTGTCAAAAAGCTGCTGGCACTGATAAAATTACTTCAGTAAAGTTTCAGGATACAAAATCATTGTACAAAAATCTAGCATTTCTATACACCAATAACATTCAAGCTGAGAGTCAAATCAAGAACACAATCCCACTTACAATAGCCCCCCATACACACACACACATATCTCAACACATCTAAACAAGGAGGAGAAAGATCTCTACAAAGAGAATTACAAAAACAAACAAACAAAAAACTGTGAAAGAAATCATAGAGGACACAAACAAATGGAAAAATATTCCATGCTCATGGATTGGAAGAATCAATATTGTTAAAATGGCCATACCGCCCAAAGCAATCTACAGATTCAATGCTATTCTTAGCAAGCTACCATCATTTTTCACAAAAATAGAAAAAACTATTCTAAAATTCATATGGAACCAAAAAAGAACATGATTAGCCAAAGCAATCCTAAGCAAAAAGAACAAACCTGGAGGAATCATATTACCTAACTTCAAACTATACTATAAGGCCACAGTAACCAAAACAGTATGATACTGGTACAAAAACAGACACATAGAACAATGGGACAGAATACAAAACTTAGAAATAAGCTATACACCCACAGCTATCTGATATACAACAAAGTGGGAATAAATAAGCAATGGGAAAAGGACTTCCTATTCAATAAATGGTGCTGTAATAGCCAGCTAGCCATATGCAGAAGAATGAAACTGGACCCCTACCTTTCACCTATACAAAAGTCAACTCAAGATATATTAATGATGTAAATGTAAGACCTCAAACTACAAGAATCCTAGAAGAAAACAGGAAACACTGTTCTGGATGTTGGCCTTGGGAAATAGTTTATGAATAAGTCCTCAAAAACAATCGCAACAAAAACAAAAATTGACAAGTGGGACCTAATTAAACTAAAGATCTTCTACACAGCAAAAGAAACTGTCAACAGAGTAAACAGACAACTCACAGAATTAGAGAAAATATTCACAAACTATGCATCCAACAAAGCTCTGATATCCAGAACCTACAAGAAATTTAAACAACCGAAGAAGCAAAATAATAATCATCATCATCCCATTAAAAAGGGGGCAAAAGACAGGAACAGCCACTTCTCAAAAGAAAACATACAAGTGAACAACAACAAAATGTTCCATGTCACTAATCATCAGAGAAATGCAAATCAAAACCACAAAGAGAAACCATCTCACACGAGTCAGAATGGCTATTATTAAAAAGTCAAAAAATAACAGATACTGGCAAGGCTGTGGAGAAAAAGGAAACACTTATGCATTATTGGTGGGAATGTAAATTAGTTCTGCCACTTGGAAAGCAATTTGGAGCCTTTTTTATTTTTATTTTTATTTATTTATTTTTTTGAGATGGAGTTTCGCACTTGTTGCCCTGGCTGGAGTGCAATGACGCGATCTTGGCTCACCACAACCTCTGCCTCCCAGGTTCAAGTGATTCTCCTGCCTCAGCCTCCCAAGTACCTGGTATTACAGGCATGCGCCACTATGCCCAGCTAATTTTGTATTTTCAGTAGAGACAGGGTTTCTCCATGTTGGTCAGGCTGGTCTCAAACTCCCAACCTCAGGTTATCCACCCACCTCAGTCTCCCAAAGTCCTGGAATTACAGGTGTGAGCCACCGTGCCCGGCCGGGGGTGGATTTCTTAAAGAACTTAGAACAGAGCTACCATTCAACCTCACAATCCCATTATGTGGTATATATCCAAAAGAAAATAAATTGTTCTACCAAAAAGACACATGCACTCCTCTGCTCATCACAGTAGTATTTACAATAGCAAAGACAGGGATCAACTTTGGTGCCCCCCATTAACAGTCAACTGAATAAAGAAAATGTGGTACATATACACCATGACATGCTATACAGACATAAAAAAAGAATGAAATCATGATTTTTGCAGTAACATGGATGCAGCTGGAGGCCATTATCCTAAGCAAATTAATGTAGAAACAGAAAACCAAATACTGCATGTTCTCACTTATAAATAGGAGGTAAACATTGGGTACTTATGGACATAAAGATGACAAACACAAACACTGGGGAATACTAGATGGTTAGGGGGTGGATAGGGGGTCAAAAGCTGAAAAACTATTGGGTGCTATGCTCAGTACACCTTGGTGATGGGGGAGTCATATCCCAAACTTAGCATCATGCAATATACCCAGGTAACCTGCACATATAATGCCAAGTCAAAAATGTTGAAATTATTTTTTTTAAAGAAAAATATATAATTGCCTAGAGGAGTCTAAACTGTTCTAAACCAGTCAAAACCAGCTAAAACTGGCTGCCACTGCTTTAAAACAGTTGAAGCCAGCTAAAACTAGTCAAAACAGTGGTTGAAGCCAGCTAAAACTGGTCAAAGCTGGATGAAACCAGCCAACATTGGCTGAAGCTGGCTAAAACCAGTCAAAAACCAACAGAAACTGGTCAAAACCAGCTGGAACCAGTTGGGCCCTACTGAAACTAGTCAAAACTGGCTAAAACTAGTAAAAATCTGTTATAACCAGTGGAAATTAGCAGAAGCTAGTTGAAACAAGTCAAAAGCAAATGAAACCAGCTGGGCTAGCTGAAACTGGCTGAAACCAACTAAGACCTGTTGAAACTGGCCAACACCAGCCAAGACCATTCAAAACTGGTGGAAGGAGGGGGGAGGGAATGCATTGGGAGTTATACCTGATGTAAATGACGAGTTGATGGGTGCAGCACAGCAACATGGCACAAGTATACATATGTAACAAACCTGCATGTTATGCACATGTACCCTACAACTTAAAGTATAATAATAATAATAATTTAAAAAAATAAAAAAATTAAAAAAAAACTGGTGGAAACCAGTTGAAACTGGTCATAGACATCCAAAACCAGTGATGGCTGCTCAAAACCAGTCAAAGCCAGTCGCAGCCAGTTGAAACTGGTCAATTCATAGTAACACTCCTTGGTGTTCATTTAAATTAATAAAAAAACTTATTTCCACATGAAAACCTGCACACAAATATTTATAGGAGCTTTATTCATAATTGTGAAAACTTAGAAACACCAACATGTCCTTCAATAGGCCAATAATTAATGGATTAACCATGGTGCATCTACACAATGAAATACTTTACCATGATAAACAGAAATGAGAGCTGAAACAAGACAAGGATGTTCATTTTCACTGCATTTATGCAACATAGTACTGGAGGGGTCATGAGCAATTAAGCAAGAGAAAGAAATAATGGGTATCCAAGTTGGAAAGGAATAAATCAAATTATCCTTGTTTGCAAATGAGATAATCTTAGGATTTTTTTTAAAAAAAAAACTATCATTCCCACGGTTAATGGTAAAAAATATAGCTAGCTAGCTAGCTAGCTAGATAGGTAGGTAGGTAGGTAGATAGAAAACAAACTGTAGCATTACTATATGTTGTTAACAGTGATCAATCTGAAAAAGGAATCAAGAAATCAATCCCATTTACAATAGCTAACAAAAAAACCCTAAGAATAAATTAACCAAAGAAGTAAAAACTGTCTTCAAGGAAGCCTATAAAACACTAAGAAAAGAAATTGAAGAGGACACAAAAAAATGTAGTCGGATAGCCCATGCTCATGACCTGGAAGAATTAATATTGTTAAAACATCTGTACTACCCAGGATGGTCTAGAGATTCAAGCAATCCCTATCAAAATACCAATGACATTGTTCATAGAAATAGAAAAAAATCCCAAAATTCATATGGAATCACAACACATGTCAATTAGCTAAAGCACTTTTAAATCAAGTTTTAGGAGCCATGTTTTATTTTTAAGTATCCCGTGGGTTGGGATGTTTTTTCTCAGCAACATCTGAAATTGACTCAGGCCAATATAACAAGGGTAACAAAGGTATCAAGAACACACAGTGGGGAAAGGACAGTCTCTTCAATAAATGGTGGTGGGAAAACTGAATAGTCACATGTAGAAGAATGAAATTCGACCCTTAACTCACACCATGCACCACAAAAACCAACTAAAAATGGATTAAAGACTTAAATGCAAGACCTGAAACTATGAAACTACTAGAAGATAACATAAGGGAACATTGGTCTATCACATTAGTCTAGGCAATGATTTTTTTTATATGAACACAAAAGCACAGGCAACAAAAGCCAAAATAGACAAAGGGGACTACATCAAACTGAAAACCTTTTATGCAGCCAAGGAAATAATCAACAGAGCGTAGAGACAACCTACAGAAGGAGAGAAAGTATTAATATTTGTAAACCATATACCTGATAAGAAGTTGACATCCAAGATATATAAGGAGTTCAAGCAACTCAATAGTAGTAAAACCAACCTGATTTTAAAATGGGCAAAGGATCGGAACAGACAGTTCTCAAAATGACATGCCAATGACAAATAGGTATGTGAAAAAATGTTCAACATCACTAATGATCAGACAAATGCAAATGAAAATCACAGTGAGATATCACCTCACAACTTAGAATATCTATTACCAAAAAGATGAAACATAACAAGTGTTAGAGAATATGTGCAAAGGATGTGAAGAAAAGGGAACCCTGGAACACTGTTGATGGGAATGCAAATTAGCATAGCCGTTACAGAAACAGTATGAAGATTCCTCAAAAAAGTAAAACTACCATATGATCCAGAAATCCCAGTCCTGCTATATGCCAAAAGGATATGGAATCAGTATATTGAAATGATATCTGCATACCATGTTTGTTGCAGCATTATTTGCAATAGCTAAGATATGAAATCAACCTAAGTGTAATGGTAAAGAAAATGTGGTGGATATACACAATGGAATACTACTCAGCCTTAAAAAAAAAAAAAAAAAAAAAAAAAAAGGAATTCTGTCATTTGAGACAACCTAGATGAATCTGGAAGACATTATGCTAAGTGAAATAAGCCAGGCACAAATACCACAAGATCTAACTTACATGTTGTATTAGTCCATTTTCACACTGCTATGAAGAAGTACCAAAGACTGGGTAATTTATAAAGAAAAAGAGGTTTAATGGACTCACAGTTCCACATGACTGGGAAGGCCTCACAATCATGGTGGAAAGTGAAAGAGAAGCAAAGGCATGTCTTACATGGCAGCAGGCAAGAGAGCATGTGCAGGGGAACTGCCCTTTATAAAACCATCAGATCTCATGAGACTTATTCACTATCACAAGAACAGCACGGAAATACCCATCCCCACGATTCAGTTACCTCCCACCGGGTCTCTCCCACAACACATGGGGATTAGAGGAGCGATAATTTAGATGAGATTTGGGTGGGGACATAGCCAAACCATATCACACATGGAATCTTAAAAAGTTAAACTCATAGAAGAGAAAAATGTTGGTTACCTGAGGCTGGAGGAAGGTTGGGAGATTAGAGAGATGTCAGTCAAAGTATACAAAATTGTAGTTAGAATAAGTTCAATAGCCCTACTGTACAACATGATGACTATAGTTAATAGCAATCCCTATCAAAATATTGTGGTATTAAAAATTGCTAAGAGAGCAGCTGGGTGTGGTGGCTCACAGCTGTAATCCCAGCACTTTAGGAGGCCAAGGCAGGCGAATCACCTGAGGTCACAAGTTCAAGATCAGCCTGGCCAACATGGTGAAACCTCTGTCTACTAGAAATACAAAAATTAGTTGGATGTGTTGGCATGCGCCTGTAATCCCAGCTACTTGGGAGACTGAGGCAGGAGAATCACTTGAACCTGGGAGGTGGAGCTTGCAGTGAGCCATGATCACGCCACTGCACTCCAGCCTGGATGAAAGAGTGAGACTCCATCTCAAAAAAAAAAAAAAAAAAAAAATTGCTAAGAGTAGATTGTAAGTGTTCTCTCCACAAACAAGTATACGAAGTAATGCATATGTTAATTAGCTATATTTAGTCAATCCACAATATATACGTATTTCAAAACAACACATTGCACACAATAAATATATTTAATTTTCATTTGTCAGTTAAAAATATAAATAAATTTTTAAATGCTAAAGGAAGGAAGAAAGGGAGGGAAAAGAGAGAAAGAAAAGGCATGTTGTCTGCACCACAGGGCACATGGAGGCTGGGGACAGCTCAAATTGTAAAGGATGTCAGTCTCCATACTGGAAGTTGTCACTGGCAATCAGCAGGTCACATAAAATAGAATGTTATCCAGCACAAAGTCAATATTCTTCTTACTGTGGCATCATTTCCTTATATCTCAATAACCCCATTATTATTTCAAATTATATTTATCTCAAAGTAGAAATAAGTACATGTGGATCATTCACTTTCTCCTTTGCCAATTTATGACAAATGATATTCCATTACATATTCATGTAATCATTCATTCATTCATTCGAAATGATTGGGAGTGTTTGATGCCATGAAAAAAGAATGGCCCTTGGAATCAAATGGCCCTGGGCTGGAATCCTGACTGCTGTGCCACTCTTAGGAGCCTTACTTACCCTAAGTTATTCAGCCTTGCTAAGCCTTAGGGTTCTCATTTGTAAATGGTGATTTTTTTAAAATCCCTGCTTTGTAAAGTGCTCAGCATAGTATTTTATATAGCAGATAATAATTGCTGTTATTTTTATTACAAGCTTCCCATATTCCAAAAACTCTCCTGGGTACCAAGGATGCCAACATAAGTGAGCCAGGGTCTCTGTCCATAGGGTGCTCCCTTTCTCTGAGGGATGATATGGTTGAGAGCACCACATTGGGAGCTGAAATGCCCAGGTTTTAATCCTGGATCTACTGCATGCTTAAATCTCTCTGTGCCTCTGTTTCCCCTTATATAAAATAGAGATAAAAATAGGACTTGCCTCATAGGGTTATTGTAAAAATTACATGAGTCAATATATACAAGTGTTAGGACAACACCTGGACTGTTGTAACAGTCAAATAAGTGCTTGGTAGGATTGTATGTGGTAGGAGAGATGGACATGTCAGTAACTAATTGTAATACACAGCGAGAAGTGCTATAATAGAGAAAAGAATACAGGGACAAAGGAGGAAAGGATCAGTTCTTTTGAGGTCAAGAAGGGCCTCCTAGAGGATAGATACTTGTACTAAGTCTGGAATAAAGAGTAATTCTGCAGGCAGATGGGGAAAGGGATGCAATTCAGGCATAAAAGATGGTACTGCAAAGTCATTTAGGCATGAAATAGTCCATAATAATATAAAACAAGAATAATGATAACACTTAATGATATTAGTTCCAAACACAGACATCATCTCATTTAATCCTCACAGCAACCTAAGAAGTAGGGATGAATACTATTTCTATGTTATAGACAAGAAAGCTAAAGCTTAGGGGTGTTTAGTAGTTAAACTAGCCGGTCGTGCAAACCATGATTCAGAAAAGATTACAGCAATGCCGAGGTCTCCAGATTCTTGGAATTTTATTAATCAGTGTATTAGTTATCCATTTCTGCAAAATTCATTATCCCAAAATTTAATGACTTAAAAGAAAAAATATTACTTCACACAGTTTCAGGAATCTGGGAGTGGCTTAGCTGGGTAGTTCTGGTTAGGGGTCTTCGAGAAGTTGCAGTCTGATGTCACCCAAAGATGCAGTCATCTGAAGGCTTGACTGGGGTAGAAGATTCTCTTCCAAGGTGGCTTACTCATATGGGTGGTGAATCAATGCTGGCTGATGGCTGGAGGCCTCAGTTCCTCACCACACACATTTCCCATAGGGCTGCTTGAGTGTTCACATGACATTGCAGCCATCTCCCACCAAAGCAGGTGATCCAAGGGAGCATAAGAAGGAAGTTGTGGTGTTTTATGATGTGGCCTTGGAAGTCGCACACTGTCATTTACTCAATATCCTGTTGGTTTCACAGTTCAACTCTATGCAACATGAGAGGGAACCACACAGGAGCATGAATATCGGGGGGCAAGAATCATTAAGGAGTATTCTTGGAGGCTTGATGCCACAATCATAACTTTTTTTAGAAAACTAGAAACTTTATTGGGTTATCACAGTTTTTATTTTGTTGAGGAAGTTAAAATAAACTCCCAAATAACTTGTTATATATTATCAATAGCATTTTATAAGAGCAAGGACATTTTAATACCAATAAAGCAAGAAGTAAATAATCTCAAAATATAAGCAAGTTGTTTCCATTTGATAGAAACACAGTGTATTTGTTCTCATTTCACTTTGGATTGACAAAAAATTGACCTGGAAACCACTGGTATAAACTATAGAGCATGGCCACTACAAACCATAAAATCAAGCTAGTTTCTCTGGGCCTTGCTTTCTTTCACTGATAGAATTCATTCATTCATTCATTCATTCAACATGTATTTATTGAGCACCTATTATGTGCCAGGCTCTATATATTAGGCATTGAGAATTTAGCAGTGAACAAAATAGACTAGGTCCCTGCTTCATGGAATTTACATTCTAGTGAGGGCTTGTAGGTGAGAAGAAAATACTACATGGTGATAAATGACTAATTTATACTGAATGACTAAGACTGATCTAAGAAGGAGACATCTTTATGGTGTCATCTAAATGACAAGACCCAATGAGCCCTGTGAAGATCAAAGGAAGTACATTTTACACAAATGAAATGGTACAAAATTTCAAACATGGGAATGAGCCTGATGGATGAAGGATGAATGATACAAAATGAGATCAGAAAGGTAAGATGCAGAAAGTCATTGAGGGCTTCAAAAGTCAGGACAATGAGCTTGGATTTTATACTGCATGGGGTAGAAGTCATTGGAGGTTTTTAAGCAGGGGTGTGACATGACCTGGTTTTAATTCTACGATTACTTTGGATACAAGAAGGATAAGTGAGTAGAGAAGAGCCAAATGTAAGCAAAGACTAATTAAAATTTGCAGTGTTACAGGTAGGACTTCACGGTAGAATGATGTTGGATGTTTTCAAGTTGGAACTGAAGAATTTGCTGGTGGAGTAGCTGTAGGTAGTGAGAAAAAAACAACTAGAATCAAGCTAACGTTTGGGGCTTGAGAGATCCGTGGATGGGGAAGTGGGGGGAAGCTTCCCCATCCACTGACCAAGTGTGAGATGATCAAGTGTGAAATAAGGATAATAATGAAGTTTGTTTGGTCATATTACATTTGAGACACTATTTCTACATCCAAGTGGAGAGATTAAGTGGGCAACTGGGTATAGAAGTCTAGAGCAGTGGTTCTCAAACTTGACTGCACATTGGAATTACCTGTAGTTAAAACTAATGCCTGGATCCCACTCTTTAAAAAAATCTTAGACATTAAGATTGTAATACATAGAAAACTTTGAGACCCCCTGACTCAGATATCCTCAAGGTGATTGTAATACATAGAAAACTTTGAGACCCCCTGACTCAGAGATCTAAGCTAGGCAGTGGTCAATTGAAGGTATAACTTTGAGTATCTTCAGGGTATAGATGATTCTTAAAAGACACAGGACTGGTTGAGATTCTTTGGTGAGATAGATAGGGAAGATGAAGAAGAGAAAGCTGAGGCCCAAGTCCTAGGGCACCTGTATTAATCTGTTCTTATGCTGCTAACAAAGATGTACCTATATCTGGGTAATTTATAAAGGAAAGATGTTTAATTGACTCACAGGTTCACATAGCTGGGAAGGCCTCACAATCATGGCAGAAGGTGAATGAGGAGCAAAGTCACATCTTACATGGCAACAAGCAAGAGAGCTTGTGCAGGGGTACTCCTATTTATAAAATCATCAGATCTCATGAGACTTACTACCACAAGAACGGTATGGGGGAAACAGCCCCCCCCCCACCATGATTCAATTATCTCCACCTGGCCCTGCCCTTGATCCATGGGGATTATTACAATTCAAGGTGAGATTTGGGTAGGGACACAGCCAAACTGTGTTAGCAACCAAACCCTGGGGCACCCCAGGTTTGGAGGTTGAGCAGAGGAGCTGGCAAGGAGCTTAAGAAGCAACAGCTTGCATTGAACTCAGAATGGGTGTCAGGCCATTTGTATTCCTCTTTGTGGAGTATCAGGTGCCTATAAGGCAGGAGTTAACTTGATCTTTCTCCTCCGACTTTTCTGGGGTTATTTTTCTACAACAGGGACCGGCCTCTTCAGCCTTCATCTCTGTCGATTGTTTGGCTGCCTCTCAGGCCCATTTCTATTCCCTGGTCAGTGTAATGCAAACCAATTCATTTAGCAGCTGTTCCTCCTTCTGATTGTTTGTTCCAAGACATATTATTTTACATTTGTCCGCATTAAACTGCATTTTATCATTCATTATCCCAAGTCTTTCAGTGATCTGGGCTCCTCTGCATTTGATTGCAAGGCTCAGAGATTTGTGGTGCCTGCAAAAGCCATCATTTGCAGATTTGAAATCCTTCTTTCAGGGCCATTACGTGGGTCATTAGCATCAATAACACAGAGCAGTTGTACCTGGCAGCTTTGCAGAGGTAGGAGGAGACACAAGGGGCTGGAGATGGGTTTGTTTTCTTTACCAGAAGACACAACAACACTCTAGCCCTCCCATTTCCCACTCCCAGCATCTGGGACTTCCCTTCTAGTCCTGATGATGACACTGAGAGTCTCAAGTGATTTACAGACTCCAAATCTGAGTCTTCATGTCATCTTCCCCATCATCCATAGCCTCCAGAAATCTCAATAATAAACTGTTCACAGCAACATGCCTCTGGCTATCTCTAAGCTGGGTGTATTTTTCAGCCATCCCTAGCCTAATTGTAAGGGATATTTCTGGAGATCAAACATATATTTGTATTTTTAGCATGAGAGCCTCAGATGGCTATATCGGGTAAACCATATGTCCCTCCTAATATCCTATGATTTGCCTTTGACCCACATGTGAGACCTAAGAAGGTGTTCAAGTGGGTAATGCCTGTCTAATTTTTGCAGTCAGGAATTCAAGGCCAAAGGTGGAGCTAAGAAACAAACCCCCACCAGGCATCTAAGTATCTCTTTCTCTGCTCCTTTTAATGACATTTGATTTCATTATTTTCAGCTTACACTTTTTAATATTTTAAGGCATCATAAATTCTTTTTGGATGAGTGAGAAATAGAGAATCCATTTATTTTCTTCACAATCACTTTGAGAGCACGAACTCTGGGCCAGGTGGTGGATCCAGAAGTACAGAGGTCATGTAGGCATAATGAAGTTTCCAATCTCATAGTGAGCAAATTAATATTAAAGAGAACCATTAAGCTTTAAATGTATTTTTTAAATTCTGCTTTTCTGAAGCGCATTCCCACCGGTTTAGTCCCCAGATATGTCAGTGATGTAAGCTGTGCCTTTCAACCAGGGCATGGCACATTTTGGGTAGTTGAAATGATTTGGGAGGCTGGCATTTAGTACTTACCAGATGCTAGGTGCCCTGCTATGCTAGGAACCAGCCTCCACTCACATGACAACAGCACCCCACTGATAAACACTGGGAAAGGTGGGGGTGCACTGGTTTCCTATGGCTACCCTAACACTACCACAAACGTAGTGGCTCAAAACCACACACATTTATTATCTTATAGTTCTGGAGGTCAGAAGCGCAAAGCGGGTTTCACTAAGATCAAGGTGTTGGTAGGGCTTCATTCCTTCTGCAGGCTGTAGGGCAGAATCTATCTTCAAAGCCAGCAATGGCCAGTTGAGACCTTCTCATGCTCATCACACTCCAACCTCTGGTCCCACATCACATCTCCTCTGCTCTCCTCCCTCCCCTGTTCATTTGGAAGGATCCTTGTGATTATGTTGAGCTCACTTGAATAATTCAGCATAATCTCCCCCATTTTCTCAAGACCCTTAACTTAATCACATCTGCAAGGTTATTTTCTCCATGTAAGACAACGTTTTCACAGGCTCTGGGGATTAGAACATGAACATCTTTAAGGACCTATTTATTCAGCCTGCCGCAGGGTGGCACCAGGCTTAGGAGTCTGAAGGTTCTCTGACAGTCTCAGCCACTAGAGAGTGATCTAGGTAACCCCCAATTATCCTTCCTAAAGTGGCAGTCCTATTAATATTCATTTATTCACATTAATCCAGTGGCGCACTGGCTGTCACATATCAGGAGTTTCAGAGAACACATGTGCACATGCCTTCAGAGGGTGGCTTGTCCCGGGGTTTCTTGCATTGAGTAGCAGCCTTTGCCAGAGAGCACTTTTCATACTTTATTTCATCTGTTAATAAATGCAAATTCCTTGTTTTCACATCATCCACGCTATGTGAAGTCACCCAAAAGTGAGAGAAGTCCAAAGCTTTACGTATTGCACAAAAAAGAAACTGGTTACACAGATAATCAACTCCATCAGGACTGGATAATATTAAGACCTCACAGGCAGCTTTACCATTTGCAAAACATTTTCCCGTGCATTATCTCACTTGGTCCACACAATGGATCTGGAGGCAGTCAGAGCAAGTGTGATTTTTTTAAATCACCATTTTACAGATGAAAAAACTGTGACCAGGAGAGCTTTAGTAATTTACCCAAGGTCACAGAGCTAATAAACTGCACAGCTGTAACTCAGTCCTTGGACTCCAGTTACCGCGGTCATGTCCTCTCCACCACACTGACTCTCAAAGCTCTAAGGAACTGATATGCAAAGCAGATACAAATTTTAAGCCCATCTTGTCTGAGTCTTAATTGGACCTGTCATTGCTAAGGAGGCAGCATGAAGCCATGAAAAGGGTTTAGAATTAAGGGTCAGGCAAAACTACTTTCCACAGCTATATAACTTGGGGATGATGAATTACAGTCTAATGAAGTGTTTTCCAATCTAGTCTGATCATTAGAACCCCCTGACGTGATGATTAGAAATACAGATTTTCGTGTTTCCCCAGAGAGTAGGATTCAGTAGGTCCAAGGGAGGGACAAAGACCTCTGGATTTATAATAAGCATGCCTGATCGTTCTTACAAGCAGGCAAATTTGGGAAAGAATCACCCACAGGATTTTTTGTGTGAATTAAATGGAATGATGTATGTATCAAGCACCCAGCACTGTGCCTGCCACAGAGGAGCCCTTCATCAGCGTCAGGTTTCCCTTCGTTGCCCCATCTTTATCAGGGCGTGTTCCGTCTTTCCATTTCCTTACATTTGGTTATTAATGGTAAGGGGACAAGCTTCTGTTTCCAATTTATATACAAAATTCCAGAATGTTCTCATAGAATATATGGCCATGGGTAGGTGGGGTAAATGGGACGAAGCCTTGGGTGGTGGCAGTAAATGGTTGCTTAAGAAAGAATCCACTGGGTTTACTGAATTCTCTTCATTTTCTGTGTTAACTGTAATTCACCATCCCCTTTCACCTTTATCCAGGAAGCAGGAGTATCTAGCCCAACGCATTTATTTTACTTACCTGCGGATTTATAAAACCCACCTTCTGCCTTGAGCCCTGAGTATATTATACTCATATAAACAATAAACCCCATATAATCAGTCTTGTCAACCAAACCACATCCCCTGAGATAAATTCAACCTCCTCACGGTGGCAAGGGGAACTTTCATTTTGCCAGTGGGTTCAGCTTGTACCTTGGCCCAACTCTCAGAATAAACACCCACATAAATCCACCTGGCCTCCCATCTTATCAGTGTGACTGCCCAACCACGATTTTAGAAACCCGATGGCAGACTCGACCCGGAAAACGAATGGCCTCTTGATGGCCAGAGTTTCAAGAGTCTTCTTCCCCAGGCGGGGCTCTGCAAAAAAAAAAAGGTTGTCCCTACCTAGAGAACAGGAGCCATGTCTTCTTTCTATCCATCCCCAGGATTGAATGCAATGCCTGGCATTAGAGGAAAACATGGTATGTTGAATTTACAGACCATAGAGCTTGGAGATTTATGTTCAGATTTTTTGCTAAGACAAAAATCAAAGCAATCCTGCATTTCTCCCTTCATCCCAAACAGCCACAAATCAGAAAATTAAATACCCCATGTTCCCACGTCTAAGTGAAGCTTAATAATACATACCAGTGGACCTAGAGTATGGCCTTATAGACACTGGAGACACAGAAGGGTGGTGGTGGGTGGGGGACAGGATGAGAAATTACCTGATGGCTGCAATGTATGTTATTTGGGTGATGGTTACACTAAAAGCCCACACATCACTACTACATAATATATCCATGTGACAAAACTGCTATTGTACCCCTTACATTTATACAAAAGACTATAGTCTTTTTCCCAACCATTTAAAAATGTATAACCATACTTGGTTCATGGGCCATACAAAAATAGGATGTGGCCTGCAGGCTGTTTGCTGAATCTGCTATATGGCATCCATGTGACCATCCCACTGCAAATCCTTTAGCATTCTTGACTCCTGGGGAGTAAATATCAGGAGACGTCCCCTAATTATTATGACAACCCAAAACAGATGTTTCCAAACACTCCCTGGGGAACAGGGTGTGGGAATGTCACTCCCCAACTTTGAGAACCACTAAGTTCCAAATGCTCACCCAGAAATCCAGTTATACCTGGCCTTCATTATTGCTCACAGATACACATGTAGTCCACCATACATTTGCCCAGTTGGTTTAATCTTCCAGAGCTGGGAACCAGAGTGTCTATGTTTATCTTTCCCATTCAGAGGGAAGCTGGCAGTCTGGACAGCAACCTGGCTTAAGGCTTTCGACACTGAGCTCTGCAGTCATACCACCTGCTTTCCTTATTTCCAAGCCTACGCATTTACTAGATTTCCTTCCTCCTCAAAGGCTGCCACTCAGATCCTACTCACTGGCCAAGCCACTCATATGCTCTTCCTTCATGAAGTCTCCCCTGATGAAAATAGCTGGAAATGATCTTTCCCTCCCTCTTGAAATCCCCTATTACTTTATACCAGGGATAGACAATTTTATTTTCCTGTGAAGGGCCAGATAGTAAACATGTTATGCTTTGTGGGCCATATGGTCTCAGTTGCAACTACTCAACTCTGCCTTTGTAGTGGGAAAGCAGTCATAGACAATATGCAAACAAATAGCGGTGACTGTTCCAATGAAACACTGCTTACAGATGCTGAAATTTGAATTTTATATAATTGTCAGTTGTCATGAAACAGCCTTCTTCAATTGTTTTGGTCTGAGGTTTTTCCCAACCATTTAAAAATGTATAACCATCCTTAGTTCATGGGCCATACAAAAATAGGAAGTGGCCTGCAGGCTGTTTGCTGAATCTGCTGTATGGCATCACCTTTTATTGTGGTTTTCACACTCTAGCCCCTCAGACCAGGAACACAGGCTTCACCTCCGTGCTCTTAGAAATACAGAGTCTCCATTCAGGAGGCTGACGCAGGAGAATTGCTTCAACCTAGGAGGTGGAGGTTACAGTGAGCCGAGATCACGCCACTGCACTCCAGCCTGGTGACAAAGCAAGACTCTGTCTTTAAAAAAAAGAAAAAGAAAAAGAAATACAGAGTCTCAGACCCTGCCCCAGACATAATGAATCAGAATCTACATTTTAACAAGATTGCCGAAGGATTCATATGCACAGTACAGTCTGACATATGATGCTCTGATTTACTGTACACTTGTTTGTGTCCATGTCCTCCACCCCCACCAATAAATGGTAAACTCTTTGAGGGTGGAGAATGACTGTAGCATACAAATAAGAAATGCAATTGCTTTGGAACATGAAGGAATGAATGAATGGAGAAAGCTTAAGTCTACAGGCAATCCTTGTCCTTGTTTCCCTTCATTCTATTATTAGTCTCTCCCAAAAACTTGGTTTCCTATTTGCTG
The DNA here is from genome assembly GCF_037993035.2 of Macaca fascicularis. Taxonomy (NCBI): domain Eukaryota; kingdom Metazoa; phylum Chordata; class Mammalia; order Primates; family Cercopithecidae; genus Macaca; species Macaca fascicularis. The sequence continues at coordinate 55,030,576 of NC_088390.1, forward strand.
GCTAATCCATTAGGGAAGGATAGGGCTTACTGTACCTAAGACTTCCTTTGCTAATTAAGATAAAGAGAGAGACAGAAACTTGGAGACTTCAGATCATCTCAAATTGTTTAATGGAGAAAAACTGCCAATTTTATGCTCCTGGATCTGTCTCTCAGAACTTGCCTGCATCTTTCTCCTTCACATTTTTCTCTTGACTGCATTAAACCATTCCTACGGCCGGCCCTGTCTTAGATGTTCACCTGTCTTAGAAGCAACTGAGTTATTAATAACTTTCATAGTTCCTGATTTTTACCTGAAATCCCTGGACCAGCAAGGCCAAGTTAATGACCACATACACATGCTGGTGGGCTGCATATTGGCCACCTGAGTTCCCCACACCGACAGGGATTTTTAGTTATAGCCAGAAGCAACAGAAGTAAAGTATTTTTTAAATGGCTTTGCTTTTCAGGAGTAACTAAATCAGTTATTCAGGCTCAGCCTTTCATCCTTTATTGTTCCATAAACATATATACATATATATTTTTAATTAGTTTAATAGTATAAAAGTAACCATTTTAAAGTGAACAATTTAATGGCACTTAGCACAGTCATAATGTTATGCAACCACATTTATCTAGTTCCAAAACACTTTCATCATTCCAAAAGGAAACCTCATTATCTATTAAAGTCACTCCTATTTCTCACTTCCCCCAGCTTCTAGCAACCTGTCGCTATGGATTTACCTGTTCTAGATTTTACATATTATTATACAGTATGGGAGTTTTTTTGTCTGCTTTCTTTCACATAGCATGTTTCCAAGGTTCATCCACATTGTATTTTTAAGTTTTAAGAACATTGTATTGTAATTGTAATTTCTTCCTTTTCATGGCAGGATAATATTCCATTTTGTGGGTATAATTGGAATTTCACAGCAGGATAATATTCCATTTTATGGGTATACCACAATTTGTGCATTCATTCATTGATGGACATTTGGGTTGTTTCTACCTTTTGGCTATTGTGAATAGTGCTGCTATGAACATGGGTGTAGTTTTCAGTTTGGGTACCTATTTTCAATTGGCAGCGGGTAGGGGGAGTATATCCCTAGGAGTGGATTGCTGGGTTATATGGTAATTGTATGTTTAACTTTTTGAGGCACCAAATTGTTTTGAGCACTTACTCTGTTCCAAGCACTGAGTTGAAGAGTTCACAAAATAGTTCACTTGGATGACAAACATCTAGAGCCAAGAGGCAGCAGAGGGCCAAAGTAGTTCAAAAAGTCTTTAGGAATTTGTGACAGTTCTCTCTCACTCCCTCTACTCCACCCTGTCTCCCTCTTTTAATGTACATACTTTTTCTTTAATTATCAGCAATGATTAATAACAGCAATAACCACTTCTATTCGTTCATTCTCGCATTGCTATAAAGAAATGCCTGAGACTGGGCACATTATAAGAAAAGAGGTTTCATTGGCTCACGGTTCTGCAGGCTGTACAGGAAGCATGGCAGCATCTGCTTCTGGGGGGACCTCAGGGAACTTACAATCATGGCAGCCCGCCACTGCACTGTCTTCATATGGCTGGAGCAGGAGGAAGAGCACAAGAAGTACTACACACTTTTAAACAACCACATCTCATGATACTCACTATCAACAAGAACAGCCCCCAGCAGATGGTGCTAAACCATTCATGAGAACTCCACCCACATGATCCATCGACCTCCCACCAGGCCTCACCTCCAGCGTTGAGTATTACAGTTGAACATGAGATTTGGGTGGGGACACAGACCCAAACCATATCACCACCATTTATTGAACAAATATTATTCCATGTAGTAGATATTATTAACTCATTTTGCAGGCTCAAGTAGCAGAATCAGAATTTGAACCCCAGTCTGTTTGACCACAAAATGTATGCTCTTTCAACACACTACATTACCACTTCTTGACAGCAGAAACAGGAAAGGCTTAAAACAAACACCAGATACCAAATCAAGGCTGCTCTTGGCTGTCAGGAAGCCACAGAGGGCTACTCTGTGGCCAAGGATTCTGTGGTAGACCCATCATTACATTTGCAGGCTGGCCTGAGTGGTAAAGAGCACAGTCTCAGGATTACTAAGACAACCCTGGATTACTTCTGCCATGACAAGTTAAGAGCCCCTGCCATGACATGGAACCGAGGTGACTCTGCCTGGAATGGTAGGGTTTTGCAGCTGTAAGTGAAGTGGGTGCAGATAACTTGCTAAAAGTGGGGAATATTGCATATGATTCACTGTATTTAAGTTAGAGAAGACTCAAAGCTATCTCTAAAGCAGTATCTGTCACTCATTTTGCAGCCAATAGGGTTTCTGATGTAAGAACAAGGATAATGCTGCACCTACATCTATCTCAGAGTTTCTCAATCTTGAGTAATCATCAGCAACCCCTAGAGGGCTTCTTAAAAACAGATTCCTGGGCCTCACCCCCAGAAATGCTGTTGCAATAGGTCTAGGTGGGGCCTCAGATTCTACATGTCTAATATGCTCTCAGGTGATGCCCGTACTGATGGTGCCACTCACAACAGACAATCGGTAGAGGAGTAAGAGCAAGTGAGCAAGAGGAACAATTGTGACAGATTCCCAAAGATGACTTGAACTACTTTGGCCCTCTGGTCTCCTCCTGGCTTTAGATGTTCACCCTCCAAGTACACTATCTTGTGAACTCTTCAACTCAGGGCCTGGAACACATAAGTGCTCAACTTTAAAATATAGGAAAACGATTTGGGGGTTCCTCAAAAAGTTGAACATAAAATTATATAACCCAGCAATGCCGGTCATGGGTATATACCCAAAAGAACTGAAAACAGGTACTCAAACTAAAACTTGTACACACATGTTCACAGACTCCACTTTAAGTAGCACTAGCCAATCTTATTTGTGCCAAGACCCCCAATAACCAGCCATTGCTGACTTACCATTAATACTTACAACATTACAAGCATCATGGTGCTTCATGTCCCTACCAGATATGTGTAGATCCTTCTCAAAAGCAGAGTGTTCCCATGGGAGTATCTCTCACATGTGAACATCTTGCATGTGTACAAGAGAAAATGTTAGTCTGGTACAAAAGTAATTGCGGTTCTTGTTCTGAAAACTTAAAACTAATGGCAAAAACCACAAGTACTTTTGCACCAACCTAATAGAACCACTGATTCAGAGAATTGGGAGTTGTTGTTTTGTTTTGTTTTTTGAGACACAGTTTCGCTCTTCCGCCCAGGCTGGAGTACAAGTGATAAAATCTCAGCTCACTGCAACCTCCACCCCCAGCGTTCAAGCAATTCTCCTGCCTCAGTATCCTGAGTAGCTGGGATTATAGGTGCCCACCACCACACCTGGCTAATTTTTGTTTTTGTTGTTGTTTTCATTTTTTGTTGTGTTTTTCTTTTGAGATGGAGTTTTACTCTGTCACCTAGGCTGGAGCGCAGTGACGCGATCTCAGCTCACTGAAACCTCCCCCTTCTGGTGAGAGATGACAATGTGCTAGCAGCCCTCACTCTCTGGGGTGCCTCCTCTGTAATGTCTGTCCCTGCTTCCAGTGTAGGACGCTAGCCAAGCCCAAAGGAGTCCGGCCTCTAGGGAGCCCACCACAGCCTCCCCAGGCCAGCGGCCCCCACTCAGCCCACCTGGGCCTCCTCTCTCACTAGGAAGCCCTGCTGCTTCTTGCAGGCCTTTGACCTGACGGTGCGCCTACCATGCTGTGCCAGTGTGAGGGCTTCAGCCTGCCACTGCACTGTGGGAGCCCCTCTCTCGGCTGGCAGAGGCCGGTGGGGCTCCCTCTGCTTGCGGGGAGGTGTGGAGGGAGAGGCGCGGGCAGGCGGGAACCGGGGCTGCGCTCGTCGCTCACAGGCCAGCGTGACTTCAGGCGGGCGCAGGCTCCGCAGGCAGTGCACTCGGAGCACAGCCTGCGGGCACCACCGGCCCAGGGCAGTGAGGAGCTTAGCACCCGGGCCAGCAGCTGCGGAGGTTGCGCTGGGTACCCCAGCACTGCCGGCCTACATGAACCCCGCTCGAATTCTCACCGGGCCTCAGCCCCCTCTCCACGGGGCAGGGCTTGGGACCTGCAGCCCGCCATGTCTGAGCACCCCCTCGGTGGTGGGCTCCCAGGCGGCCGGAGCCTACCCGATGGGCGCTGCCCCCTGCTCCGTGGCACCAGGTCCCATCCACTGCCCAAGGGCTGAGGAGTGCAGGTGCAGCGTGGGACTGGTGGGCAGCTCTGCTGCAGGATCCACTAGGTGAAGCCAGCTGGGCTCCTGAGTCTAGTGGGGACTTGGAGAACTTTTCTGTCTAGCACTCTGTGTCTAGCTCAGGGATTGTAAACGAACCAATCAGCACCCTGTCAAAATGGTCCAATCAGCTCTCTGTAAAATGTACCAGTCAGCAGGGTGTGGGTGGGGCCAGATAAGGAAATAAAAGCAGGTTGCCGGAACCAGCAGTGGCAACCTGCTCGGGTCCCCTTCCACACTGTGGAAGCTTTATTCTTTCGCTCTTTACAATAAATCTTGCTACTGCTCACTCTTTGGGTCCATGCTGCCTTTAAGAGCTGTAACACTGAAGGTGAAGGTCTGCAGCTTCACTCCTGTCAGCGAGACCACGATCCCACCAGAAGGAAGAAACTGCAGACACATCTGAACATCTGAAGGAACAAACTCTGGACACACCATCTTTGAGAACTGTAACACTCACCACGAGGCTTCATTCTTGAAGTCAGCGAGACCAAGAACCCACCAATTCTGGACACACTGGGTTCAAGCAATTCTCCTGCCTCAGCCTCCTGAGTAGCTGGGACTATAGGTGCCCACCACCGTGCCCAGCTAATTTTTTTATTTTTAGTAGAGACGGGATTTTGCCATATTGGCCAGGCTGGTCTCAAACTCCTGACCTCAGGTGATCCACCGGCCTTGGCCTCCCAAAGTGCTAGGATTATAGGCATGAGCCACCATGCCTGACTGAGAATTGGGAATTTTAAAGGGCACGGATCCCATTCACATTGCTCAGGCAACACAGAATAATGACAATTATGCTAATTACTCCTCCAAACCTCATGGCAGTTTGGAGGACTATGCTTTTCCCTCCTCCAGCCGCCTCCATGGGCAGCGTCCTCTGCAAACCTATGCTTTCTTACCTCCTTGCCTCTTCAGAACTTACCTCTTACAAAGGAGTGCACAGCCTCCTGGAGATGGTTCTGTTTGTTTAAGGCAACTGGGGCAACAGCCTATGTGCTGAAGATGAAACAGGAGCCGTGTTAATTTTGCGTTAATGACAGCAGAGCAATTTTCTTACAGGAAATAACTAGTTACCTTAATCATTTTAAGTAGTTATTAGCAGCAGCTAAAAAGGATGGCTATGCTTATCACAATACACGCACAAAGGAAATGAAGACATGAATAACAGGACCTTAAACAGACTTCTGGCATCTTCCTTCTGGGTGGTATTAAATGGTATTAATCTTTTTAACTGACTTCAATCCTGAGTCCACAGCCATGTGATAAAATGTTAAGTGAACTGCTGGAAATAGAGGTGGTCCCCCCAGATTTATTGTGCCAATTTACCAGCAGTGGAAGAGCACACCACTGCTGTGAGAAAAGCCATAGAAAAGAAAGAATGACAGGTAGATGTATGGATTAATTAGTATAATGCAGATAATAGCATCTTTTCCAATATTAATACTTCTTCAGAGGCTGTTCTATATATGTCTCTGGGAAAGAAAAAAGCTAGAATATATTGTTTGCTATTTCATCCCATCCCCCTCACAAGATAATGATGAGAGTTAAGAAATGAATAAAACTCAGACAACTTTATCCAGACCACAGCCACACAATAAAAAAGTAACCACACAAGAAGGACAAAGTGCTTGTTCAAGGGTTTTACGATTAAGACATGTCAAGTAATTTTTTTCCGAAATAAGAGGACTATTTTTCTTCCCTGCAGTGGTTGTGCTTGTGAAAGGAATCAACTGGATCAGTTCAGAAAAATCATCTATCTCAACAAAGTATATTTAGTGCTTATGATGTGTCAGGAGCTGTGCTAGGTCCTGGGGAAATAATTTCTATGAAACACTGTCCGGCCCTCAAGCAGCTCTCATTTTACTTGGGAGATATCCTACACACAAATCATTGCAATATAGAGCAGTAGAGGCCTTAATAGAGTTATGTTGTGGGCACGATGGTGGCAGAGAGGCATGCATGAGCATCTCTACCTGGAGGATGAAGCCTGGGCAGGTTTTTGAAGGATGACTAAGTATTCCAGATGAACCTGGGGAGGGAAGGACATTCTAGGAGGAGGGGAAGGTGTGTTTACAGATACAGATGTGCAAACAGCCAGGTCCATGCATTATGTGGACTGGGCAGGGAGGTGAATGGTGAGGCTGGAGGTCATGGAGAGCCTTTCGGGCCAGATAAAAGAGACTGGACATTTCCCAGAGGAAACCAAGGTACCGCTGAAGGATTTCCTCTGCAGGGAGGTGAAACGTTTAGACCTAGAGCCATCACAATGGCTATGGAGAGACTGGCTTCAAGAGATGTAAGGTTGGAAGCAGCAAGGCCAGTTAGGAACTGATGCAATAATAAGGTAAGATTACTTGAGGCCCTGATCTGAAGCAGTAGCACTGGGCATAAAGAGGACAGGAATAGTTGCAAGAACCATGAAGCGTATTACAAAAATTCACAAAACTTCGTGACTAATGAGCTCTCATGAATAAGGAAGACAAAAGAGTCTCCGTAGGCGCCCACGTCTATAAATGTAGCACTGGGAGGATGATTGCCATGTTAGAGGGGACGAAGGAAGAGGAGATTTGGAGTGGAGTTCAGGGTGGCAGGATAATGAGCTTGACTTGGAATAGGCTATTTGAAGTACAGAATTCCCACTGAGTGCTCATAAGTCTTTCTTGCATAGACGCAATGATTCACTACAACCAGCTGAGGTAGCTGCATGGACTGCTTGGGGCCATCCCTTGTCTCTACCATCTGGGACATCAAGGTTCCTGCTTACCAAATGCCAAAGGAGAGTGAGCCTGAGAGAGAATCCAGGGCTGGCTGGGGCTGGAGGGCTCATTTTCTCATCACTGCTCAACCCAGCTCTGAATTCATGGACCAAGAAAGCAAAGAGTGGCCCTTTCCTGAAACCATCCAGTGTGACAGGCATTAAGGCCACAAGACTGTTCAACTCAGAAAGACCAACAAGAGAGGTGTGTGTTTTGTCTCAGCCAAGACAGAGTCAAGAGTATCCATTTCTTGAGCATGCCTTAGAATAAGCTAAGTTGATGGAGTTCTTCCAAATCTCCCCTCCTGCAAAGCCGCTGGAACTCCCTCCCCACTAGAAAGCAGCCAGAGCTCAAGGAACTCATTTTAACTATTCCAGGAGAAGATTGGGACTGGCAGGGTGGGGGATCTGGGCTGGTAGAATTCATTTATGTTCAATTCAGCTCCCCTGGGCAAATAGCCCTGGCTTGGGAATCAAGAAATGAGCTTTTCCTGAATTTCTGAAGTCCTTTCTGAGACACTGCAGAGGACTCTGAAAATAGTGCAGGCTATCTGGAGTTCACTTTCATTCTGGCTTCTGGTTAAGAGCCAGGATCTGATATTAGGCTCCTGGGGTTCGAATTCTAGCTCTTTAACTTATTAGAAAAGTGAGATATTGGGTAAACTACTTAACCTCTAAGTTTTGGTTCCCCGGCCCCCACCACTCTGCAAAAGAGGGGTGATGAAAATGTTATTACCTAACCCCATAGGGGATTCATTGGGAGGCTCAGATAAGATAATGCTTGTAAAACACCAAGTACAATGCCTCGGTGTTGTACCCAATAAATGTTAACTGCATTACTGTACTTAGGGCAACTGATCCCAACCCAGGTGCTAGTTACTCAATTGCAAAACAGTGACTAAAACCATGGACTGTTAGTGAACATTATAGTGCTGGCATGCTGTGATCCTGTATGCACTGGGCATTGAGCCATCTTTGTGGTGGTGGTAGCAGCAGTAGTATTGTTTGTGTGTGAGAGTTTGTATTTTGGGGAAGAGGTAATAAGAAATGTGGGAATATGGGTAACTTAAGATTCTTGAGTGCCTATTGCATGTCTGGTGGATACTAGGTGTTTTATACGCATTAACTTACGTAATTCTTACAACAACTGAGGAAATAAACAGTATTATCTCTACCCTAAAGATGAAGTTCAGACAGGTTAACTCAATGCCCTAAGTCAGTTATGAAGTGGCAAGGCTGGGGTTAGATTTCTAACTCTTCTTACTACATACAGGCTATGGAGGAACCGCTACAAGCAAAGAAGCTATCATTGAAAGCACAGTCAAGTCCACATTTTAATGTTACAAGATTTCAAAAGGAGGAAGAGAACAAATTCATACAGGAAAATCCAGAAGGCCAGCATGGAGGAGATAGCAATTTAGGAGGGGCATTCCACTAACAGAAATTATAGCCAAAACAATGGCCATTCCTGGTAGAGACAAACCACATGGATAAAGATCCAAATGTGGCCGGGTGCAGTGGCTCACACCTGTAATCCCAGCACTTTGGGAGGCCAAGGGGGGAGATCACGAAGTCAGGAGATCGAGACCATCCTGGCTAACAGGGTGAAACCCCATATCTACTAAAAAATACAAAAAAATTAGCTGGGCGTGGCGGCAGGCGCCTGTAGTCCCAGCTACTCGGGAGGCAGGGGCAGGAGAATGGCATGAACCCAGGAGGCGGAGCTTGCAGTGAGCTGAGATCGCACCACTGAACTCCAGCCTGGGTGACAAAGCGAGACTCCGTCTCAAAAAAAAAGCGACCCAAATGTGTGAAACTGTGAGGCATGTTCAGGAGGCATCAAAGAGCCCCTTCAACAGTAGGTGTATGTTGTAAAAGAGGAGGTGAGAGGAGGCTGGAAAAGTCAGGATTGGGCTGTGGAGAACCCTGAGGGACAGCTCAGGGCAGGGAGCCTTGAATTCAGGTGGGAAAGAGATAGCATTAGCAGCTGGGAAGAGCCAAAGGCCGGCCCCCAATCAGAACCTGCAGGAAAGGGTTAGTGCTGTGCCTGGGGTAGCTCCTACCTAGAAGACAGAACCTGAGACTTACAGCTGGCAGATACACCAAGTCAGCTGTGCCCATTTCTCCACAGCTGACATGAAGTAAAACACTCACTACAGGAGTGCGAGGGGACTTCATTCCACAGGGGATCATTTATTTAGCCACCCTCTACGTCCCAGAGCACTTCCATCTATTGGAGGCAAGATAACTTGGTACTTAACATTTTGTCTTTGGCATCAGACACAAGCTCTTGTTCTATTAAAAACTGTGTGACCTGGATACATTACTTAGCATCTCTAAGCCTCAGTTTCCTTAACTCTAAATTGGAGGTGATAAGGTTCTCATACATGGAATTTTTGCGAGGATGAAATGAGGTAATGCATGAGAACAGGCTATCACAGCCCTGGCTCACATTATAGCCCAATAATGTTCACTAGAGTTCACTAGTGGTGGTGTTACTCATTGTGGATATAAGAGATAAGCACCTGGAAACTTGGGGAAGTATGGATGCTACAGATAAATCCAGAGAAAGAGCTGGAATGGAGCTCAGGGATCACTGAACCCCTCAGCCAGGGCCCAACAAGAGAAGATTAATTCCCCAGGTTCACGCATGAGTTGGTGTCCCAGAGATTCCAGGAAAAAAATTTAAAAAGGAATGCAGACCCAAACAATCAGGGAAGCTCTCCACAATCCTTGGTGAGAAGGGGCTGCTTCTGCAGCCCACAAACCAGGTCTAACATGTGGCTCTGCCTTTTACTGACTGAGTGACTTCAAGCAAGTTATTTTACCTCCCCCACTTCAGTTTCCCCATCTGCTAAATGGGGACAGTAATCCCTGCCTGTACACCTGCTGTGAGAACTGAATGAGATGACCTCTGTAGGGCATTGAGGACCCTGCTGGCACATGGGAAACAACTCTCCTTAAATGGTAGCTACTATAATTCTTTTAAATTGAAGGTCAGGCAAGATAGGATGGGCAGATAAGAGTAGGGAGGTGTATCGGTCCATTTTCATGCTGCTGTAATTTATAAAGGAAAGAGGTTTAATTGACTCAGTTCCACGTGACTAGGGGGGGTCTCACAATCACAGCGGAAGATGAAAGAAGAGCAAAGGGACGTCTTACATGGCAGCTGGTAAAGAGAATGAGAACCAAGTGAAAGGGGTTTCCCCTGATAAAACCATCAGAACTCATGAGACTTACTATCATGAGAACAGTATGGGGGAAACCACCCCCATGATTCAATTATCTCCCACCGGATTCCTCCCACATGTGGGAATTATGGGAGCTAAAACTCAAGATGAGATTTGGGTGGGGACACAGCCAAACCATATCAGGAGGGTACACCAGACAAAAGCAGCAGCTTGACCAAGTCTACAGATCGAAAATAGACTGTGTTTGGGAATCAGAGACCTGGATTTAAGTCTAGATCTGTTGATAAACAACTAAGTGACTTTGGGTCGTCAGCTCCTCCTGTCTGAAAGACAGTTTCGAAGCATCCTGGCCTCATTCACAGAAGGGCTATTGTTTGGGTTCAGAAAGGAAGTGGGCAGGAAGATACATTGTAAATTATAAAGCTCTGCCTGCAAGAGCTGGTTTTCTCTCTCCCTGGACTGAAAAATGCTTGAGGCCAAGACTGAGTCTCTTCTTGAAATTGCCCCTCCCTGGTACAGTAGCTGGCATAGCATGCATGCCACCACTCTGTGGATGGGAACCACACTGTCCCCACTCACCCTTAGGAATGCCTCAGACTCTGGCTACCCAAGGGATGAAGACCTTCCCCTCTAGCTGACCCAGTTCTACTGGAAACAACCTTTGCCCTGACAAGAGGCCCCAGAGCGAGCCACGGTATTTGGGGGTGGACCCTCTGCGGAATGGTTGGGCCTGGGTTACAAGTATAGGGAGGAAAAAATTACAAATGGAATCTGCCCCAGAGAGATCGGGACCAGTGGTTTCCAAGTAAAGCCACAGCGCTCTCACATACACACAGATACACTTGGAATGGATATTGAAGTCTTAATATAGACTGCCCACACGCCTGTTCCCAAGTGCTGTCAGCAAAATGCTGTCTCTGTTTCCCTCCCAGAGCATATTTTGGAAGCTTAGGACAAGGGCACCATCTGGACTTCCCTGCAGTACAGTGAGAGTAATTTGGCTTTCCCTCCTTCTGTCTCCTTTCCCCACTGTCACCCCCAACTCACCTTTCAGTCACAGGATGAAAGATCCTTCCATAAAACAAAATCTACTAGGAGAGGAAAGAACCAGCTGCATCCTGCACGGAAGTGACATTGAATGACCACACAGGGTGCATGCAGCAGGAAGGATGTTCCAACCCAGTCATTTTTTTTTTTGCTTGCTCAGCAGAAATGTGTAGCACAAGAAACTATCATTCTTCCAATTTACAGATAAGGAAACTGACTTTCCTAGCCACAGCCCTCCATCTGGGCAGTACGCACACATATATACCACAAGGGCTGTTTTAAAATGGGTAGGAGGTATTTGGGATTGACATCATGATGGAAGTACTGCAAGCAATTAGTGGGAGTAGTGTAAAGTTTCTAAAGGCCCTGCAAGCATGGGACAGTCACACACAATGAAGACTTGTTCAGACCCCACTGTCCACCGATCTCTAGTAACACTGTCTGGGGAGCAGGGGGAGAGCTGGATTCTGAGATTTAACTTGGCCCAAAAGCCCTTCCATCAGAATTCATAATTCCTTCTTCAATGTGATGCGTTCCTGTGACTCCCTCCCTCCTATGTGGCATGTAAGAGCCCGTAAAACAGATCTCATTGTCCTCTGGCATTTTGCTTCATTTCAAATTGCAGCAACAGGCTAGAATCAATATGACTATCCCTGGATTGTTCAAATTAGTTCCTGAATCATTGCTTTTGTACTTTTCCACATAAATGTGGGTACTTTCTTGGTATTTGGTTTTTCTTGCCATTTATTTTCCAATAATTGGATGAAATGTGTCTTGTTTCTTGGAATAAGCTAATACTTTTCTGTGCTCGCCAAAAGTTGTTTTGTGCTCATTACTCATCTTTTATAATCTTCTTGGATGCTTTTCCCAATTTTTCAGAAGCCTGCGTTGGGATCTCCTATTCCCTGCAATCTGAATTGATACATCATTTTCTTATTTGCTTTTTTATTTAAAAAAAAATAAATCACTAAATTTGTGGTGCCTTGTATAGTTAAAATATTAGTAATCAGACAGATATTCAAATTACTTTTAACATGTCAAGTACTGGCACATGAGATTATTAAATTTGGGTGATTTGATTCCAGGCTCACCTGGCTCACCAAGAACCTAGGCAGGCTCTGGAAGGGCAGGAATAGGGGAACGTTGGCAGGCAGTTGGCAATGTGATTTCTGGCAGAATCAGACACCACCATTGAGAAAGTGTGCTATAGTAAAGGGTCACTTCCCTCTAGAGTTTTCAACCGAGTGTCAGAAACAAACCTGCTGTCATCAACATTCCCTACCCCTGCACGTACAACCCCCTTCTCCATCTTCAAACTTTGGATGACTTTCCACTGTTCTTAGGATAAAGGCAGTATTCTTACCAGGGTGTCCAAGACTGAATGTAGTCTATACTTACCTTTTTCTCCTGAGTCAGCCTACCTCATTCCCCTTCCCTTCTGGGCTCCAGACTCTTCCTCTTACACATGATGCTACAGGACACTTGCACATGTGCCTCCTACTACCTCTAAGGTCTTCCCTCTTTTCATCTCCTCATGCCCAGCACAATGCCTGGCACATGGGAAACATATACGGGTTTGTTGGAAGAATCAATGAGTGAAGGTTTGAGATATTTTATTTGGATTTGGTTTGATTAGACCTAAGCACGATCAAATGGAGAAACCAGAAGTCACAAAGTGTCTGCCAGGAGGCCCTGGGACTAAGCTGTACATTCATATTTTTTGCCCATGTCCTTGCCTAGCCTTCTTCTCTGTTGAGACAACCAGCCTGGTCCCATAGTTGTCCATTTGCAACCCCAGGCATAAACATGCTGCCTACTGAAACTTTGGTTTAAATATTTGGTTTCAATTCTACATACAATCACATACCACATAACATTTCCTTCAATGACAGGCTGCCTGTGTGACAGTGGTCCCCTAATTTACAATACCGTACATTGCTTGAGCCTTTTCAATGTTTGGATACACAAATACTCACCACCATGTACAATACAATTGTGTATGGTAACATGCTGTGCAGGTTTGTAGCCTAGGAGCAATAGGCTATGCCATATACCATCTAGGTTTATATAAGTACGCTCTATGATGTTCACACAATGACAAAATCACCTAATAATGCATTTCTCAGAGTGCATCTTGGTTGTTAAGCAACGTATGACTGTAAGTTGACTTGGATGAAAACTCAGGAGGCAACATCCTATATTTCCCATCAGTGTTTTAGAAGAATGACAAAACACTGTCCTTAAAATCTCCATGTTTTCCAGATAAAGACCCTGAGGTCTAAAAGGGGGCAGTGGCTCACCGAGCACACCTACCTACTGAGTGGCAGAGCTGTCATTCAAACTCAGCCCCTTTGACTCCCAGTCCTGTGCTCTTTCTAGTATCCATCCCCCACAGTCAATCCACTGTGGGTTTAATGGCTTTGGAATAAACTAGTGTGTGTTTCTGCTTATTAAGTATCATACTTTATGCAATTAATATGTGCAAAACCAAGCCTAGTTCTGTTAACATTTTATCCAAATTGCTGTGCAGCTTCATTTACGAGAGGAGAGAAAACCCTCCTCTCTTATCTAATAGATGTTATGTGTCTATTTTCCATGAATATGTCAGTTAGGACAGTAGACACCTAAAGTGACTCTTCTGAATTAACCCTGAGTGAATAAGAGGACTTTGGCAAGCAGTGCGTGAGGATTCAGTCTTTCCTTCCCCCAGGATGGGGACTAAGTGTGAAGTGAGCTAGAAAAGTCTTTTCTCAGTCAACCCTTTGGTGTGCATCTATTGCAGGTACTGAGAGTCAGTGCCCCTGGATATTTGACAAATCACATTCCTCTTCAATTTAGTTATATCTATACCAGTGAAGCTATAAACCTTTATGAATAACTATAAGAGGATAAAACTTTGCATTGTGGTCTCCTGAAATGTCATTCAATCACATTGCCCTCTGGACACCACATTGCTGAAGCTTTCAGAGCCTTTCTCAGCATCACAGAGACATGCTTTGGCCTAAATTGTCTCATGATCGTGTAGAAGCTGTCTTCCTTGTTCACTCCAGAGCTCAGACCTCAGGCAAAAGACATCCCAGGCATCCGGCTGAAGCATCGGATTCTTTTTTTCTTTTTTTGTACAGTTTATCCATTTAAGTGAGACGTAATTCCACTAAAATGGATGTTAATTTGGTTAGCTATATCTAAATATAAGTAGTCCCTATTGAGATGTTCATGGCCCTTTTTTCCTACTTCATTCAATCGATGTGCTAGATCACATTGCAAGATTTCTCCAGCATTGATTTACCCTTAACTCCTGATATGAGCCCTACTTGATTGTAATAAATTATTTTTAATGCTTTTTCCACTAGCTAGTATTAATTTTGGCTTTTTGCATATGTGTAAGAGACATTGGCCTATTTTCTCCTCAAATATCTGCTGAAATATACTTGTAAACCCATCTAGACCAACACTTTTTGTGGGTAGGAGATGATCAAAAATAATTCTTGCCTTTATTCAAATGAACTACATAACATTAAATCTCTACAATTAAAACAAAGCGAGCCTTTACTAACACTATTTATGTGGGCTCTGGAATGACTTAATAAATATTTAACAAAAATGCCCTATACATACCAGTACAGTGGTTCTCATGGGACAAACTCTTCCACAGAAATGGCAATGATCCTAAAAGAGAAAAGGTATATCGTTTGAGACGTGTTCAGTATATCTATTTTCATAATACAAGAATATGAGCTACAGAAAGACAAGACTGGCAAAATCTTCTTGGTAGTCATCAGACAATAAGATAAAGTAAGATACAAACGTGAATAATATATGGACTCTCAGGAAATACAGTCCCAAAAATGTGTGAATGGCCTGACTTTGTTATCTATGGAACTTAACACATCACTTCATTCTAGGGCCTCTCCCTTTATCGGAGCCCCAGCAGCCAGACATTTCTAGTAATAAGCATTGCAACTCCCATTTAATGAGGGTTTAGTTTGAGCCAGGCACAGAATTTGAAGCCTCCTTTATCTCATGTACACCTGAGCTCATTTACATGTTTTAGGCTTATTTAATCAGCATGATTCTTTGAGTAGTTATGTTGTCATCACAGTTTTGCCTATGAAGAAACTGGAGTTCAGAGAGACCAAAAGACCCAGGAGTTGGAGCCAGAGCCAAACTCTCCTCATCCAGGCCCTGTGTTGCGATGAGTTTGAAGTCATAGGAGCATGGGGAGGAAATAGGTTTAATTAAAATCAGCAAAGGTTTCAAAAGGTCCTGCAGACTTCACCGTTAATTCATGGATGGTGGCAGCCACTGCCTAGAAGTCACTTCTGGGAGGATCTGGACGTCGTTGCAGGAGGCTCATCCCACTCTGGCTTTCAGCAGCTTCTTTAATAAGAAGTGGAAGAGATACAGATGCTCTGGGGAAAGGATCATAGAAGAAAAGTTGGCTTCTAGAAGCAGCTATTTCAGAATGTTTCAGGGGAAAAAAAAAAAGCATCACGGGACTTCCCTGATTCTTTGTGTGTTATCTCATCTGTTTCTCTTATTTGCTTATACTCTGCCAAGTTCCTGAAAGACTGTGTCATTGATTATCTTGTTTCACTCTAATGACAATTCTTAGATGCATCCCTATATTATGGATTAAAAAAAAATAATCAGAGGGGCTAAGTAGCCCCAACTTACGTGGACAGAAGAGGTATCTGACTAGGCTTAAGGTCTTGCATTTTCCAGCATGATCCTGCACCCAAATATATCACTGTACATTTGTGCAAACTCCTATACAACTTGATGAAAAATGTGCTTTAAAATCCAAGTTTTCTTATCTTTGGGGGGAAAATAATTGCATTTCACTCTGGTTTTCTAGGTTGGTATGATAGCCAGACCACATTTGGGGATCTTCAGTCAATGAAACTATGGAAAATTCTTTTTATTTTTAGCCATAATTGCATTCCATATCCTACAATGCAGAAAATCTCATCACCAGGCAGACCCATGATAATTGCCAAACCTTAGGGTGAGAATGTGGTGGTTGGTAAACATCAAACTGTGGTCTTCTCTGCAGACTGTGTGTGCTCTTATGCATAAAGACAAACTTGTTAATGACTTTCTATAAATAAGTTCTAGCTTATAATTGTTGCAGCAACAGCTGCTGAAATGTGATCTCCCCTCAAATACAGAACACCTTTCCTTTTCTCTTTACTTTCTTGTAGAAAGAAACTATTTGCATGCTCTAAAGTGAAATAGTCACTGTCACTTTTTGTCTGTGTGACCTCAGAAGAGGTGTTTAACTTCTCTGTACCTTAATGTCTTCGCTTCACCTATTTTAGGAACAAATGTGGTAATATGGGTGAGCTCTTTTAGGCTATAGAATATACAGCATTCATCTCTGAACTTCTGGGATCTGGCATAGGGTGGGCATTTTGGACCTATACACGTTGACTAGAATTCAGCTTATTTGAGTTGAATATGCCTTAAAAAGTTTAAAGGACCGTAGAAAGGTGACAATAGTAATCATCATCATTTAAAGGAAAGGGAGAGCTTAATGTTTAGGTTCTCTCAACATGTATTTTCCTTCTATCTGTGTAGAACACTTACTGGAAAATATATGTCCTGGAAGTTCTTTATTCATCTCCCAAATTAAAACTAGCAGGGGTCAGCAAACTACAGTCACAGACCAAATCTAGCCTATGCTGTGTTTCTGTACCTTTACTGGAACCCAGCCACGCCCATTCTTTTATATTTTTCCATAACTGCTTTCATACTATAAAAGCAGAATTGAATAGTTGTGACAGGTACTATATAGTCAGCATAGATAAAAATATTTACTATCTGAATTTTTACAGGAAAAAGTCTGCTAACCTTTGAATTACAGTATGAGCCATTCAGAATGCATTTCTCTTTAAAAGTTCTCACCTCATTCAGTGTCTGGAACACAGTGAGTGCTCCCCAATAGGTGACATCTTCCTCAAGTTCCCTTGGGAGAACAGACTCAATGTCAGATCCACAAAGGAGACCTGCACATACCTAACCCCTATTTCTGCAGAAGCTGAAGGCTGTATTATCTATTGCTTGTATAATAAATATTGCATAACAACAACAATAATAGCTAATTATAGAATGCTTACTGCATGCCAGGCCCTGGGCTAAGTGCTTTTTTATATTCCGTTTTATAGAATCATCACATTATTATTACTATCCCTGTTACAGATGAGAGACTTGCTCACCTAATGGTACCCAGGGGTGAAAACAGGCTTTGTGACCCATACAGCCCAATGTGATACTCAGTGTCTTGTTTCCCATTAGAGACACCCTTTGGAATTCCAGACTGTTCTTCAACCAGTTCAGTCAAGCGCTTTGTTCTCTCTGTCCCTTGGGACATCACACTTCTTTGTACAATAGACAGCCTGCATTGCTTCATTCATTCATTTAACAATTATTTCTGCCTTGATACAGTTAATATGTACCAGGTATAGGGGATGTCACAGGGGCCAATAAGATAGAGCCCTTGCCTGGATGAAGTCTAAAGTCTAGTGAAAGAGGTGAGCATCATCAGTCACACGACAAATGTCAACATAAAACTGTGATATGTATTTTGAAAAGTACAGAGTGCCATGAGAGTGGGTCATGGGGATCTCCCTCAACAGGTGACCCTTGAGCTGAGATACAAAGGAGTTCATAAGTAGGAGTCAAACAGCGAAGGGAGGGAAGGGTATTCCCTCCCTTCTCTGTTTGAGGGAAGAGAAGCATAAGAAACAGAATAATCACATGTTCTAGGAAAGGAAGAAACCCAGTATATAAGGGAGGCTGAAAGAAAGACACTGAGCAGAGCACAGAAAACAAGGAGACATGGTTAGAAAAGTCAGGGGTCCCAGATGTGCATTTTTATGTTACAGGCAAGGGGAAGCCACTGGCGTGTTTAAGCAGGGGTAAGGTCATAGCATTGTCACTCTGAATGCCATGTGTGGTCTTCTAGTTCCAAGGCTGCTCTTTTGCATTCAAAGGGCTTCTGCTAATGGAGCATCATGCTGAGAAAGGCGATCTAAGGTCTGAGAATATAGCCTGTTGCCCTCCTGAGGCATGAGGGGTGAGTGAGCAACCCACGGCATGCACTGGTGCATCACCTTGCTACCACAAAATGAAAATTCGGAGACCTGTGCAACTGAAGCTGCTCCCAGCTTAACCTATGACAAGTGTGGCTTGTGTCAACTTGGAAGCCTGCTTGCAGCAGGTCTGCTTATTTAACACAGAGGAGTACTTGTCTATTAGCTTGAAAGCTGAATTACTGGTCACCAAAGGCTAATGGTTTTCAGGCTTCCACTTCAATTAGGTGCACAGGAGAAGCTTTGCCTCTGGTCCTAAGAAAATTCTAGGACATAAGTGAAATTCTTCACTACCCTTAGGATGGAATCAAGACCCCCTACCTTGGCCTGCCAGCTCTTCGTGGTCTTCTCCTGCCTTCCAATACAATTTCTCCTCATACCACCCTCCCTTACTTAGGAGTTGCCCAATAAGCACATGTCGAATGATTGGATCTATGAATGACTGTATAATCATGGGCAAGACATAGCTCCTCTTTGATCCTCATTTTCTTCATTTTTAAAAGTAATGGGCTGAGAACTAAGGCCTTGGTTTTCTCTAAGACGCCTTCTAAGACTCTATGAGATGCAGAATTGGTATTCATTCAGCAAATGCTTGCCAACATCTCCTCTGAGCCAAATCCCATCACCAGGAATGTGATGATGGATATCCATGCCCTTGAGATGTTTACCCAAAAGTAGACACAGACACAAAGAGAATAGTTTCAAAATAGCATATGCTTGAGTATGAACTCAAATAGTCACAGGAACTGGGCACAATCCCAGCTCTGCCACTATCTCTCAGAGGCTTGGTGTCTCCATGACTCAAATGGAAATAATGGCACTAACTCATGGAAGTTTTCAAGAATTAAATGAGATGTTTCTGCTGCCATCATCTCTGGCACAAAGAGGTGCTCAACAAATGTTGGTGATGATCATCAACAAGTGGTGATGATGACTTTTTTTTTTTTTTTTTTTGAGACGGAGTCTCGCTCTGTCACCCAGGCTGGAATTTTCAGTGGTGTGATCTCAGCTCACTGCAAGCTCTGCCTCCCAGATTCACACCATTCTCTTGCCTCAGCCTCCCAAGTAGCTGGGACTACAGGCACTCGCCACCACGCCTGACTAATTTTTTGTATTTTTAGTAGAGACGGGGTTTCACTGTGTTAGCCAAGATGGTCTTGACCTCCACGCCTGACTAATTTTTTGTATTTTTAGTAGAGATGGGGTTTCACTGTGTTAGCCAGGATGGTCTTGATCTCCTGACCTCATGATCCACCCGACTCAGCCTCCCAAAGTGCTGGGATTACAGGCGTGAGCCACCGCGCCCAGCTGATGACTAACTTTGACAATGATGTTCAGCACCCATGTGACTGTATCAGGTGTCCATGGTTTACATCTGTTCTGATCACCCAGTACCCATGCCATTTTGGTTGCAACATATTTTGAATTTTGATTAGAGTTCTCCAAACAGAATCAATAGGCTATATACATAGATATATGAGAGATTTATTGTGGAAATTTGCTCACAATTATGGAAGCCAAGAAGTCCCACAATATGCAGTCTGCAAGCTGGAGAACTAGGGGGTGCTGAGTGTGTAATTCCCAACCCCAAACCATAGGGAGAGAGGTGATCGCTAGTATAAATCCCAGAGTCTAAAATCTGGAGACCCAAGAACCAGGAGCTCTGATGTCCAGGAGCAAAAAAAGAGGGATGTCCCAGCTCAAGGAAAGAGAGATAATCCTCCACCTTTTTATTCTATTCATACCTGCAATAGATTGGATGTTGCCCACGCCCACTGATAAGGCCAGATCTTCTTTACTCAGCCTACTGATTCAAATGCTAATATCTTCTAGAAGCACCTTCACAGGCACACCCAGAAATAATGTTTTTCCTGCTCTCTGGGCATCCCTTTGCTCAGTCAAGTTGCCCATATAAAATTATCACAAACTTGCCTCCTGGATGAGAGCACCTATGAGAGCAGAGAGGAGCTACACTTGGTGCTCAGAGATAGTATTTCATGGAAGGTGTCCTGGAGAAGATGAGACACAAAGAGAATAGTTGCAAAATAGCATGTGCTTGGGTGTGAACTCAAATAGTCATAGGAACTGGGCACAAACCCAGCTGAACTATGAGGTAAGGAAGGGTAAGCAACGCTTCCTCAGACCCCATTTTGCCCTCCTCTATACCAGAGAGATCTTTCAAAAATGCATCAGATCAACTGGTTTCTTCTTTAACACCTATTACTTCCTATTGTATTCAGAATAAAATCAAAGCTCCTCACCATGATCTACAAAGCCTTGCATGAACTGATCCCATCTTGAGCCACCTTCATCCTTTCCCAGCCATTCCTAGCTGCTTGTCCCTATCTCAGGCTCTTTGCATTGGCCATGCTCTCTACAAGTGATATGCCTCCCTCTGATCTTCCCATACCTGAGTCCTCGTCATCAGAATTTGGCTCAAATGTTAGCCTACCCAAAGGTTTTCACCAACCATACTACAGAATGTTGCTCCCACTTCTGCATCCCTGCCCCCATTCTTTCCAATATTGCCTTTCACTTTGTAAGTCAAAATCTTGTTTTGTTTCCTTCAAAGCTATCTTTGCCACCATCTGAAACTATCTCTAGGAGGACAAAGACCTTCTCAGTCTTATTCCAATTGACCTTAGCACATAGCTGGCCCTTAAAGATGTTTTGAACAAATGAATTCCAGGTCCACGTAAAGGATTGAGGTGAGGTGGCCTTTCTGAGATGAGAAGACAAGGACAAGTCACATCAGATCATGAAGGACTTAGATATAGAGAATGCACTGGATCATGGCACCTGCCATGTGGGAGCATCATGACAAGACTGGTAATATTCTCCCTGGAAGACTGCCTGTCATTTCTCAGTCTTGCATTTCCAGGAAGCTTCTCTAGGAGGATACTCGCCTAAAACTAATTTAAAAAATCAAGATTATAAAATAATTTCCAGGAATCCAGGTTTAGCCCTTTCCCATGGTAATTCCAACTAAACTAGCAGAAGTCCTCAAGGCATCTCTTTAATGAATGTCTTAGATTCTTGAATTTGGTGTTTAATTAGCATGTCATCCTCAGCCCCCAAAGAGTTTGCTCTCATTGTCCCTGCAATCTTAGTCAAATCATGCACTTGCTCAGACAGTTGAACAATCACTTATTGATCATCTGTTTCACATCAGACACTCTGATTACTGTGCATAAGCCTTAAAATTGGGGCTCAGTTAAGGTATAGCTTAGGGACCATCTAAGTTATTCAAAAATTCAGACTTTAAATGGTTGAGATTTAAAAGTGTTACCTATAAACGGCAAAAAGAAATCCACAGGCATCACTTTCAGAACTCATCTGCCAATCTGATACTCTGTCCCTAGCAGGATGTGATTTGCATATTGCTGCTCCCCAAGCCCAAATTCATGGTAGGAAAGCAGTGAACCCCACTTTTCTCCAGACCCACCTGGACCCATGCATGCTGTGAGTGGTTACTGGGTATTGGGTTGGCATTCTTGTGCCTGACTAGGGAAGAGCAAAGGCAACAGCTGCAGGAACTGTGATCACCACCAACAAAGACCTGGAAGGCAGTAGAAAGGAAGCAGCACTTTTTCATGGTTAAGCCCTGCTGTTGGTACATGACCTGGTACAGGTCCCAGGTTATCCTTGATGCCCAAACTGTGTTCTTACAGCTGAGAACAAAAAGCCTGGTGACTGTCAAGCTGTCTCCTGAGCTCTTCTGTTGCTCCTAGATGTTCTGTTGCCTGGGGAATCTCCTGGTGCCTCTTCAGCACACAAACATACACATTCTATAAACTGCAAAGGCCTATAGAGCACATGTCTGCCTTAATAGCCATCACCTGAAGTTAAACACCCCCCAAACTCCCACCTCTATTTTCTCCTGGTTCCAATCTGCTCTCTTACCGTCCATGCTGATTATCTCATTCCCCTGCTCAAAGCCTATCTATTGCTGACATTCCAGGGGTCCTATGATCCGGACTCAGCCTGTTTTCCGACATAGATGATGCATGTGCTCCTTAACCCACCCAAACTGAAGTAAAGAAGGGGTAAACAGCCAGACAAAACAGGACTCTGCTCACCAGCCAACAGTATCGGCTATAGCAGCACTTCCGAAACTTTAGCGTGCATCCAAATCACTAGGAATTTGAGAAAATGCAGATCTTGATTCAGAAGACCTGGGATGGAGCTCCCGATTGTGCATTTCTAACAAGCTCCTAGATGCTGCGGCTGATGCTCATCCCTAGAGCACACACTGAATAGCCAAGCTCTGTCATCTTATTAACATCTGACTGGGGGTCAGAAAGAAAATGCTCAAAACTCATATTCAAAATAGCTTTATTTCTAGAAGGTATTAACTATAAATTCGCCAGTTTTGTAAAGCAAAAGATCAATTTCATACGGTTCAACCTAACACAATAGACAGTCCAGCCATCAACAACTGCTAATAGAAACCAAAGCTCCTGATATCAGAATCCTAGCCAACTCACCTTGGAACAGACAGGAGGCACGACTTCAGATCAAAGTTTTAAATGTGTTAACTTAAGCTTAAAGCACAGCACAGCCGCAGCCCTGTACTTGCCAGCTCCTTTCTTACAGTGTCTGGCTCCCGAAAGAATCCCACCCTGTGGGGCAACCCATGGCCCAGGAGACTTCTTCCTGCCTTTTTCTGGCTTGCAAGCTGGACAGAAGGATCACTCCACTGGATTGCCTTTCACATCCCTGCTCTGGTGTTCAGAACATGCTGTAACATCAAGGCATGTCTGGAAGCACTGGCACATTCCCTGGCGGTTTTGTCGGTCACCTGTATCAGTGGGAAGAACTTAGCAGATGGCAGGGTGTGTTTTGTTCTCATTAGAAGCTTACTCAGCACTGGAAGGGAGGTGTGCTGAGTGTGTGAGAACCCCCCAGTCCCTGGTTCTTCCACCTGGCAACATTTCTCCCCCTGCAGAAAGTCCTGGTTGTGTGGGGGTACAAGGGAGGGGGTATTAAAAGTCCTGCAGAGGCAGAGCAACCCCTGCCTGCGGTTGCCTTTCTGATGGCAGAGTAGCTACTGTAGAATCATCCATCTCCATTGGCAAAACTCATAGGTGAAAAAGCAAAAAGCAAATAGGATATTTCAAGAGCAACAGTAATACGTGCTCTCTTCATGAGAAGTTCCACTACTGCTCAGGAAGCTCAGGATATTCTCAGATTCAAGGTACTGTCCATCTGATTAGGCACCGATGGGATATTAATGCTCATTGATTATGTTCCACTTGTTCTCAAGTCCAGCCTCCCTCTAGCTGGTAAGCTTTTGATGAATACAAGTATCACCCTACATCAATTAAATCAGAATGTGAGAAGGCATAGACAGGCACAGGTGGGCTTTAAAAGCACCCAGGCGATCTGGATGCACAGTGAAGGTCACAAACCACTGGGTTAGATATGGTTTATTTTTCTCAAAGTTCAAGGAAAAGCATCTTTTTTGATCATCACATTTCTCAACTTCCAAAACTTCACCTTTTTTAATGCAATACAAGAGATTGGCAATAATGAGTACTCTCCTACACTTTCAGAGTCACAAATCACTTCTATGCGCACCACCTTATTGGATTTTCAAATCAGCCTGTGGAAAATGCTAACACCATTACAGAAAGATATATGATGTGCTTGCTGTGCCATTGTTTATAAGAGACAAAAAAAAAAAAATGGAAACAACCCGAAAGCCAGTGAGAAGATGTCTAAATATGTTATGGGCGTTTGTGCAACTGAGAATTGTATAGTTATTAGGAAGACTTGGGGAGATCTATATGCATTGACTTAGAGAGATAGCTACAAACTACTTTTAAATTTTAAAAAATCAAGTTCAGAATCATAATTATGAATCGTCCCTTTCTATTTTTTAACACTTACTGTGGACTAGGGAATTTATTGTTTTTTATACCCTATGTGTGTTTGTGTGATTTATAAGCACAAAACAAGTAACCACAAGGATGTACACTAAACTGTTAATAGTTGTATGTATGGTGTGGACTAGAATTAGAAAGAGGTGGTAGGGGGGCATCACTTTTTTTACTTCTATATTTTAATTTGTTAAAAAATTATGCTTCCGGCTGGGCGCAGTGGCTCACACCTGTAATCCCAGCACTTTGGGAGGCCAAAGCAGATGGATCACGAGGTCAGGAGATCAAGACCATCCTCGCTAACACGGTGAAACCCCGTCTCTACTAAAAATACAAAAAATTAGCCTGACGTGGTGACATGCACCTGTAGTCCCAGCTACACTGGAGGCTGAGGCAGGAGAATCACTTGAACCTGGGAGGCAGAGGTTGAAGTGAGCCGAGATCATGCCACTGCACTCCAGCCTGGGTGACAGAGCGAGACTCCAACTCAAAAAAAAAAAAAATATGCTTCCATACTGTTAAGAAAAAACTATTTTAAAATCACAGCCCTGAGATGAATTTTAAGGAGAGATCATCTTACACATTTTTCAGAGGAAACAATTGATCCCAGTGATGTGGGGTAACATTATCATGTGGCTTAAAATTGCTGAAACATCTGTTTGAACATGTATGTATGCTTGTGCACAATTTTTAAAAATGAATTTAAAAAAAAGTAAGTAACAGGAAAAAGGCTCAACAGGTGGACTGATCCTTGTTGAATGAGGAGGAAATAGAGTCCTGCACAACCAGATGACCGGAGCAGGCTGATGCATCAGAAGCCTGATCCATCAGCTACTACTGCATCTTGCAGGCTAGCCAGTTTCATCCCAGGTCATGACTGACTCAGGACCTAACAGTTCCCTGTTTGCCCCCAGGCTGCGAGGAAGATTTACTGGCTGCCAGTGGCAGCTGTTGGTGCAGCAGGGACACAACGTCCACCCCTACAGGGCAGTTCCGTTCCTAACAAGGAAAATTCACTTTACACGTGCTTTAGGGGAAATGTCCTGGAATGGAGCCAGAGCCAGATGGGCTCTGAGCTTATTAAAAGCATGCTTGTTACCAGAAAACATTTGCAAATATGTGTGGGTATTTTTGTGTGTGTGCATGCATTTTACACACACGCGAACACATATCCCTCTGAAATCCCTTCAATTAAGATTGTCTTCCAAATTGTTCAATATACTTTGCAGTTTACCCTTATGTAGGGGCAAGTGCTATGCCTCCTACCTTTTAATGTTGGATTATTGTTCTGATTCTTGTTTTTCCCTCCTGCCAGGTGCAGCTCATCCACTATAACCATGAGCTATATACAAATGTCACAGAAGCTGCGAAGAGTCCAAATGGATTGGTGGTAGTTTCTATATTTATAAAAGTAAGTCTCTTGCATTCCTTCATTCTTCTCACCATCCCCAGCTCAATCAGAATACCAATTTATGGTCTCTGTTGGAGTTAGAAATATTAAAAGGGGTGCTATCCATGCCTAAGAAAACTACGGGGTGATGCCTTTTATATACATGAGATTTATGAAAAATGAGGTCCCCTGCAGTGAGATGCAAAAATGATGAGCTCCATTCCAGAGCATCTGGGCCTGAGGATTCAAGCAGCTTCTGTCCTAGAAAGAAACAGGCGGCTGGATCCAGGAACAGGCTTTGGGACCCAACTAATGTAGTCAAATCAGAAGGATGTAATACTAGAAGGGCAGGTGGCTCACTAATGCCCCACAGGATTAAAGTCCTGTTCACCATTCAGCTGCCCCTTATAAACACAGGAAGCAGCGAGATGTCTCTCCCCTCCAGGCACTGCACTGAATAGCTCCTTCCAGCTTCCTCACAATTGCTGTGATCATCGTCTTTCCGTCTTACTCTCCCACTTCTTCATAAGCATCCCTGGTAATAAGATTACCCACACTGACTTGATAACATTCTAAGGAAATTCCACATCTCCCTAACAGTCAACAATGACAACATAAAATCTCCAACCAAGCACATTCTAATTTGTTTAAAAAAAAAAAATACCAAATACCTTTAACATTTTAGCAGATGTAGAGAGAAGCAGGTATGCAAAATTTTTAATAAAAAAAGAAATTGCTTTCCTAATTAGAAAAAGTTTTTAAAAAGCAATGTGTGGCAGTTCCAACCATTAGCAGTCACCATGCTAGCCCCTGGGGACGTTTTGGCCAGATCATTCGAGAAAGTGCCCCAATCAGAACTGGGAATCTGATGAAGATGATGAATAGAAACCCAGTATTTGCCACCAGGGAATTTTAACAGGGCTGTCATGATGACATCATTATTACTCCAAAGAATGGGTACCTGGGGCACTACTCCCTCTCCCCACCCTGACAAAAGCATTACCCCGTGCAATAGGCACTTCACCCTCCCTGGTCATTCATGCCATGCCCCCTCCTAACTTCCTCACCCTCCCCCTTCAGTCAGATCGTGGCAGACCTATGCACTGGGCAGGGGCTCGACGGAGCATCTATGGCATGTTGCTATCCATGGCTACTAAGGTCAACCTCCTCTGGCTTGTCATTAGAAAAGAGAGGAAGGGACATTTGGCCAGGGAAGCATATTTTTAGGCTTTCATGCCTTTAGGATACTCGACACAACATCTCAAAGGAAACTGGTCCCAGCACAGATCCTAATGGTATCTCCTGGCATCATCACAAACCCTGGAATGATAAACAGTAGATTTCTGAATGCCAGACACTGTGATATGTATTTTACATCTATTTTATTGTTTAGTAATAAATTCAGAGTTGGGCATTTGTGTTGTATCTTACAGATGAGTAAAATCGTTCAGAAAACCTTTGGCATTTCACCCAAGTTCATATCGCTTATCACAGCCCAGCCAGGAGAGGATCCAAGTCTTCCCTGACTTTAATACTCATGAAAGAATGGCTTACTCATTCTATCCCTTTCCAATAGAGCTGGGAGAAAGCAAGTGAGGGCAAGAAGGGAAACCATGACATTTTAAAACCTTTTTCCCATGCTCCTCACAACCCCATGCTACTCATAAGCACAGGGCAAATTCCTGTATCTCTTAATGAAGCCCTGATTATGGCATTGATAACCAATTTGTACATTCAACCTGGGCCGCACTTACTGTGAAGCCTGTAGATATGTCACAATATTGTCATGTGTGTCCAGGAGCTCACCTCCCCCTATGGCTTTCCCAGCACAAATCCTGCCTGCCCCAGCAATTCCTGTCCTTTGGGGAGTGTCTCGACCTTGGTCCTGACTTTGCCTCACGTGACTGAAAGCTTGAATCAGTGACTGTCATTCCGGAAGCACAGGCACATGACTGCTGACAGAGTGACGGATACACTGGGAAGCCAACAGCAAACTACTGGTGTGTTTCACAAGCTCCTACAGAAACGTTCATTCCTACCGAGCTCATGACTAGCAGTTGGGGTTAGCAGGTCCTGGTTGCTTGCCCACAGGTTGTTGAAAGGAACTTAGCCTGTAGACCCTAAGGTCAGTGAAGGGATAATGACTAGCTCCTGTATCTTCTCAGGTCAGTTTCACTC
Source organism: Macaca fascicularis (assembly GCF_037993035.2). Taxonomy (NCBI): domain Eukaryota; kingdom Metazoa; phylum Chordata; class Mammalia; order Primates; family Cercopithecidae; genus Macaca; species Macaca fascicularis. Next base: position 55,058,351 of record NC_088390.1, read on the forward strand.
CTAGGGATGAAGCCCTTCTTTCCCTGAGCAGACCTAAAGCTTTCTTGCTAGATCTCAAAATAAGCCACAACATTTCTGTCTTCCCTCCATATAATCAACTCCCAGAAAATCAACTCCCAGACAATCAACTCCACCATGAGTTATTTATGCTGTGGCTGACCATTCACTCATCTCAAAACTCTGATGGAGCGTGGGGTACTACAGGCCAGCCCTCTGCTAGGCACTGGTACCCAGAAGTAAGACGAACAAAGCTCTTGGTCCCTAAGGGTTCACAGCTTCTTGTAGTTGTCCTCCCCTCCTTCTGAACTCTCTGCCCCTCCCTTTCCAGCAGGGTGGGCAGGAATGGGATATGACAAGCCCCACATCCTGGTAGTTTAGCCCTAGAGTTATCACCCTGGCTAAAAGCTGAGCCATAAAAAAGTTGGAGTTACTGTCTAAAAGGAGATACTTGCTTATCTGTTTTATTTATCTGTGTCCTCCACAAATCTCCCACCCTTGCTGTGACCACAGGGAACTGAGATTTGGCTGTAATTGCTGCTCAATCACACACCATTAACTTCCCACTTAAGCTCACTTATACCAAGTACATATTTTATCCTCTCACCCACGCAGCCAACACACTAGAGCCCACAAATCATCTGTGTGCACTTTGGAAATTTTTCAATTATTTTTAATCAGCTCAAAACAGTCTGGTCCCAACATAAGAGCTGCCCAGACTCACCAGGTGCCAGGAGCTCAAGGCACCCAGGGAGTAAGGTACATAACAGATCCCTTACCTGCCACAACAATATATTCCTAGCCATCTTTCTTTCATGGGGTGCATCAGCACCAGGAGCAGGCTTCAAGCTATCTTTTAAATGACTGAAGAGGATGTCAAAGTAGATGTTGAATATAGCACTGAGGGGAGCAACAGTATTTAATTTGGGACTTTTTCTATTTAGGGGTGGACTTTTACCTCCATTGGGTGTTGTCACTCACCAAGCTCCCTTTGGTGTGTGTCTCACCACAACACAGCCAGGAAACTGCAAAAAGAGAGACAGATGGTGGGAAAATAAACAGTCTGTGCTTTCTCTAAGCTAAAATTACCTGTTGCTTATCTAATAATAATAATCATCTGCTGCAATTTTTCCAACCCTCAGATAAATCAGATTTAAAATGTTGATGTGTCACAACATCCGATTAGCCGCTGAGGCATAAATTACAGAGCAGAGCTAAGCAAGGTAGGAGAGAAATGACTAGGATGAACAATGGTACCCCAGAAAAGGCTGAGTAAACAAATGTTGTTAAGAAAACCCTTTTCTCATGTAGGGCCACATCACAGTCTCATCAATGATAGTTCCCTACTGAAGCCCCTGAAAACCTGGTTTCTTCTCCCAAAGGAGGAATTTGAAGCTATAAGGGCATAGGCATAAAATGGGAATGGATCCCTGAACATCTGGTACAATGTTTGACCCATGATAGACCCTCTGCAAATATTTGTTGGATGGATGGATGGATGGATGGATGGATGGATTGAATTACATGGCTTATGACGTACTCAATTCATGCAATAATGAGCAGTGATATACCAAGATCCTATACTACTTTTCAGTTTTTTTTCCCATTTCCTTATACCTCTATTCTGGGTATTCTTTATGTCTCGCTCTCTACCTAGATGAATTTCCCCTTCCTAACATGCCAGTCCCTACCTTGCTTAAAAGCCTGACATCATCTGGCCCCTGCCAATCTTTCTAGGATCACCTCCTCTTCTTCCCCACACTCTCAGCTCCAAGTACACTGAAGTCCTTGCATGAGCATGCCTAGTTCTCACTTCCTCGTGTCCGTGTATGTACAGATTTCTCCGTATGAAATGCTTTTCCTTGCCTTTCATCCCTTTTCACACTCTATCAGCAGAACACTTTGTTAACTTCTACCCACCCTCCCAGACGCATGACTTAAATTCTCAGGTGGTGGCTGGTCTTCCTCCAACATCATTACACCAATGACTCAATCATGGCACTCTCCACACTATATGAGAGTGGTTTGTTCACTTACCTGTCTTCCTCTCTAGACTGGGCTGTCCTTGAGAGTAGGAACTCTGGCTTTGCTCTCTGAATTTCCAGCTGTCATTGTGTTTGGCTCATGGTAGGTACTCGGTAACTATGAATGAATAAGTGAATGCCACGGGGAGATGTTTGTCCTGCAAGAGTGATGGCCAGTCATTAATATTTTCTTTTCTCCTCCAGGTTTCTGATTCATCAAATCCATTTCTTAATCGAATGCTCAACAGAGATACTATCACAAGAATAACATATAAAAGTAAGTTTGGTTCAATTTCCTCTACAGCAACTATTCTATAAAGGTTAGACCTGCCTGAAGGCAGGAAGCCAGAACTGATGATCTCCATGGGCCCTTTTCAGTTTCATGATCCTGCAATTCTGTTGAAAGTCACTCTGGAGAGTAAGGTTTGGCTAAGAAGCAGCTCATTTCAAGCAGAAGTCCCTAGTCATCCATGCCTAAGGCGATAATGATTATGATTATGGTGGTCATCTTTATCCCACAGATTGGTAATGAGCCAGGGGACTCTGCTGGCTGATACGCTCCACCATGTCAGCTGGCCACAGTTGGGGCTTTGCCAATGATGGGATTGAGAAAGCACTCATCAGGTACTATGGATCTGATCGCAACACTTACAGAAGTCCTCAGCTAGACCAGTTCTGTGTGTGTGGCTGGGTCTCCTTTCCAGGCAGAGATAGGATGGCATCTCTCTTTATCCACATGTGTGGCCCATGGATGTAGAGGACTTTGTCCAGTTTCCTTGGGTTTCCAGAGTGTTTTATCCCCAGACTCCTTACACAGAAGAGAGAACAGTGCAAAGTTGAAGGAGGAAGGAAAAAGATGCTGCTGTCATCCCCAGCAATCCCAGAAGGTGCAGGATTTGGGAAAAGTTGGGTGAGATGGCACACACCAATAGATGAAAGAAATAATATGAGGATAAAAAGATTGTCTCTACCTAGTTAGGAGTGAGCAGGATACTGGGATTCAAGTCTTGGCTTTGTCCTTTATCAAGGAGTTTCCTCACTTTGAGTGTCATTCATCTTGTAAAGTAAAAAAGCTGAACTTCAAGTTTCTAAAGTCCTTCTAGGTCTGGGATTCTGAATCAAGCAATAGGTAAATAATGATTCTCACAAAAGTGAAAAATAGTTGGCAAACATCCCAGCACCCCACATCCCCTTGGTGTGCCCTTCACCAAGCCAGGAGCTCAGCTGTGTCTGCTGCTTCTATCTCCAATGGCAATGTGAAAAAAAAAAAAAAAAAAAGAATGTGTACAGATCTCATCTTGGACTGCCAAGGGAGAGTATGGAGAATCCTTCACTCAGCCGTTTACTCACTTATCCGACACACATTTCCTGCATGCCTTCCACATGACAGACACCAAGTGAGGCTCCAGGGATGGAAAGATGGCCCAGACAGCAGCCCTACAACTACCAGGTGCTCACCGCCAAGTCCCTCCCATCTGCAGAGGCTGGTAGGGCTGAGGAATGAACCTGGAGAATCCCACTCCACCTAGACAGACATTTCCCAGAAGAATGAATTAAGTTGTCTCCAAGCATATTCTGCCTTTTCTCATTAGTATTCTTGTGGAGTCCTCTCTAAGCACACACTTAGATTGCTCAGCTAAGGGAGATATTTCTGTCTTGTGTGTAAATAGCACATTTATAACTGCCCATAAAAGATTATTATTCTTTTAACTTTTTTGATTAAAAAAGCATGAAAATTAAATAAAATGTTTTCAAATAATCTTGGATTTGCAATTTAGAGACCGTGAAAATGCATGAAATCACACATTAAGCCCCAACACACAGTCTAACAGATTGCCAGTTGCAGAGTAAATCATTAGAGGGACTTTCCTCCCCACCCCACCATCCCGCCCCCAGCACTGGTCTGATTAATATTAAATGATGTGGCTTGGGCCACCAAGGGAGGAGCAAGAGTGGGGAGGAAGTGGAAGGGGAGGCAGGGAAGAAGGGAAAGACGGATGGAAGGAAAGAAAGGAAGAAAGGGAGGGAGGGAAGGAAAAGCATTCCAAGTGTGGAGAGCTACATGCACAAAACCTGGAGAGTACTGAAGGCCAGTGAAGAGTTCAGAGGGAGGAACTCTGTCTTCATCAGCTCTTCGTCTCAGTGCCTAAGACGAGGCACACCCAATAAGCACTGGTGATGGCCTGGGTGAATAGAAGGGTGAATGGCCTCTTTCAGGAGCTGTGACGGGGCAGAGGGAGTGGCAAGAAAGATGTTCTGGAGCCAGATCTTGAGCCATGTTAAGGTGTTTATGCAGAAGGCAGGCAGACATTTAAACACCCTTACCACCTCTGAAGACACATTCCTAGAAATACAAATAGAAGACAGCAGGAGCACCCCCGCTTGTGATCCCCATACTCTATACCTCTCAGGGCCCAGGGAAAAGAAAGGGGAGCCAAAGCAAGATAAAGAGATCCTGGCCTGCATGGGGAAAGGTAGTTGATTTAGGCCCCCTAATAACCCTAATAACAGGAATTTTGAGCTCCTATAATCCAGCAGGGAGTAATGGAGGTGTCCTCTGTAGTGACCTTTGTCACATACCTGAAGGGAGCAGCACTGCAGGGATAATGATGGCCGATTCATGGGAATGACCTCAACACTGCTTTGCCCAGGACACTGTGGCAGAAAGGGATTGATTTGCACAGCAGAAAACCACAGCTCTCTTTTGTCCCTACGGCAGCCAGAAAGTTGGCCCAGTGGCAGGCAGGGGAGTCTGGAACAGGAGTCATTCACTAGAACACAGCCAGTGGGTGGGAAACACAAGACTGGAAGTCTCTCCTGAGGCTCTCCAACAGGCAGCAGGTTAGGCCAGCACTGGCCCATAAATTCAGGTTACAATGAAGACAACTCAGGCGGCCCCATCAGGGTATCCTGCTTCTGTCCTTCTAAGTGTTCGAGAGATAGAAATCAACCCCCCACCCCACCATTTCTACCATGCTACTGAAGGACACCTAACCTCCACCCCTGCCCTTTCTACTGCTGCTACCCAGAACTTCACACCAGCATAGCTTCAATTTGCTCTGCTCATTTAGATGTAGTATCCACTCTGCAAGGTGCTGAGCCACAGGATTATGGAGATGATGCTTACTGAGCACTTTCCACACACCAAGGTCTATGCTTTACATGCAGGCCCCTTACCTAGTGCTAATGAAGTCCTTCAGAGTGGTATGATTGCCATCCCCAGTTTACAGATGGGAAAAATCAAGGCTTCAAGAGGTGAAGTCATTTGACCAATGACACACATTTAATGGCTGTATCAGTCAGCAACTTCTGCGTAATAAACAAGCATTCAATGATAAGCATTGATTTCTTATTGCTGCCTCTGTGGGTTGGTAGGGGTGGCTCTGCTTCCAGTTACAGGTCTGCGAGTGAGCTGAAGCAGCTCAGCTCCACATGGCTCTCATTTTTCTAGGATCGAGATGATATCCAGGGCAAGTAGTTCTCATGGTAGAGGGAAGAAATAAGTGATGTGACTTAAGGCCTAGTCATGAAACTCACACATTCACTCTGTCCACTTCCACAAGCCAAAGCAAGCCATATGGCCAAGCTCAACATGAAAATCCTCCCAAGGAGATGAAGATGAGGAAGAAGTGAACATTTCCTGAAAAATACTCTATTCTTCCATGGTGGAAGAGCAAGGATCCAAATACGGGTCTTCCTGGGTACTGTTTCCTCTGCTTTTCCTTCCTATCATGCTTTCTCCCTGAGGAGGAAGGAAAGCTTAGGTCCAGGGTCTTAAAACTAATTGCAATGAAGATACTTTCACATTCCATGAAACTTATTAGTACGTTTCTCTTAATTCCAACTTTGGTTCAGTTTGAAGAAGCATCTTTTTGCTGTTTCATGTGCCTCCACTTGAAAGGGACATATACTAACCACAGAACTGATGGGAACTTTGGCAGTTCAAGTCCATCCTGACCTAAGCTCTCTCCAACTCCTGCCTGGCATGGTACCTCCAGTGGAAATCAGTCATTCAGAGGGACACAGTGACATTGCCATTATTGCCATAGTTACCAGAGAAGGCACAGAGATTAATTCTAGAAGGGATCGGTCTTCTGCAAATCTGCCCTTTGAAGGTCATTGTAACAAAAAGCCAATCTAGGAATTTAAGCAGAGTGACATAATCTGCTGACAAAAGGATTGCCTCAATGCTTGGTTGAGAATAGACTACAAGGGGTAGAGTCAACAATAGAAGAGGATTGCAGCAACCCAAATGATGAGACGATGGCACTCACCATGACCAGGCTGATGGGGATTGGCAGGGAGATGGTGAGAAATAATTGGGTATATTTTAAAGAAAAACCCAAGAGACCAGGCACAGTGGCTCACACCTGTAATCCGAGCATTTTGGGAGGCCGAGGCAGGTGGATCACGAGGTCAGGAGTTCGAGACCAGCCTGACCCCATCAGGTCAGGTCAGTAGAGATGGTGAGACCCCACCTCTACTAAAAATACAAAAAGTAGCTGGGCATAGTGGCACGCACCTATAATTCCAGCTACTCAGGAGGCTGAGGCAGGAGAATCACTTGAACCTGGGAGGCGAAGGTTGCAGTGAGCTGAGATCACACCATTGCACTCCAGCCTGGGCAACAAAGCAAGACTCTGTCTCAAAAAAAAAAAAAAAAAAGCCAAGAAGTGTACTGATATATCTGATAATACGTCTGATGTTTTATGTGAGAGAAAGGGGAGTGAGGGATGACTGTAAGGCTTTTAGCCTGAGCAACTGCAAGGAAGACATTTTCATCCACTGAGATGGGGAGACTGTAGATGAAGCATATTCGTGGGTGGGGAGGAAATCAGAAGTTTTGAACATGTTCAGCTTGAGATGTTTATAAGGTACCCACGAAGTGGTGTGGAGTAGGCAGTTGGATATATGAGTCTAGATTTCAGGAGGGAGAACTGGAGATATAAATGTGGAAGACGTTGGCATCCAGATGGCGTTTAAACGTTGGTGAAATCCTGGGAGTAAGAATAAATAGAGAAGAGAGGCGGGACATGTCCTCACTTTTGAAAGAGCAACTCAAATCTCCATGACTTAGGATTGAAAATCACTTCTAAAGATATCTTTAAAATCCCACCCTGGAAGAGGCTCCCGCGTGGCTGCCTCATCGGCTCGCTGAGGTGGTGCAGGGAGCTGCTGCAGGCATGGAGGCACTGGGGTGAAATCACAACATGGCAGCTGGAAGAGACACAGTCCATTTGCCCAGTTTGTAGGATTGGGCACAGAATGAATGACCAGGAAAAAAAAGGGGAACTGTGCAAAATCATTCTTTTGAGTCAGTTAAAAAAAAAAAAAATCAATGCCAGGAAATTCATACAAGGAGTAAAGAGGGAGAATCTCGCCAAGAGGATTAGGAATTTTGGAAGCTACATATTATGCTGGTAAAGGCACCACACCCATGGGAGGCAGTGTGTTCTAGTGAAGAGAGATCTGGGCTCCTATCCTGGCTCTACCACTTCCTTTTGTTGCCTGACTTCAAGCAACCTTCTAAACACCTCCCCCATCTGTAAGAGGAGGATATCATTGCTGATGCTGAGATGCTTGGCGTGAGAATCAAACAAGGTAATGAGTCAAATGCCTGAACAATGAGCGGTATAAACTAGGTGTACAATGAACGTGTATTTCTAAGTTGTCCTAAGGTACATGACTGTCAAATCCAGCTTCCTTCAGGGCAGGAGGCAGGTGCTATGATGCCAAATAAAAATTATGTTGAAGGTAAATGCAATACAGGACACAGAGTCAACAGAATTTGCTTACTTTAAATGAAACACCACTCCTGTGCTTGAATCCATGCAGTGGATGGTAATGAGTTAATGAGATTCTACTACTTTCCTTGCAAGCTTAGATTTCATATGTCTGAGTGAAACTTATAAAACACTCTAACTGGGACTGACAATGAAAAAAACCAGCCTGAACTAAATTTGGGCTGAATTTAGAAAGTCTTCTAAAGAAAATCCATTTTATTAAAGTCAAATTCCCCTTCAACAGATTGGAGGTGAAGACTGAAATCATGACATTGAAAAATAGATTTTCTGAATGGATTTTCTGGAGGAGATACTGGTAATTTACTTGAAGTATTTTAATTTTTTAATGTAGTGTATACGAATAATACTAATATCTCTCATTTTTCTTGTGTTAATTAATTGGCATTAATTAACAGAATCCCAATTAAATAAAAGGTAGTATTCTTATTTTATCTACCCGATTTCATTAAGCTAGCATTATTTTTTAAAGAGATTTTATGCTATTTTCAAGTGGCTAAACTAGTGACCGATGGAGTGTAAAGAGGCTTCTTAAGTGGGTAAGAGGGAATAGTTATTAGAACACTGCATATAAAACACTTTCTTCCAACATCCTAGGACAGTATTATTTTAGTAGCTTCATTCTCCTTCAATGTCACATGCCCCATTCATTTCATGGGTAATAAATACAGTGGTGAGCTTTAGTCCAATAAGAATCCAAAAGATCACAAATTTCAAATTTAAAAAGGTATGGTGGCCGGGCGTGGTGACTCACGTTCATAATCCCAGCATTTTGGGAGGCAGAGATGGGCAGATCACCTGAAGTCAGGAGTTCGAGACCAGTGTGGCCACCATGGTGAAACCCTGTCTCTACCAAAAATACAAATATTAGCTGGGCATGGTGGCAGGCACCTATAATCCCAGCTACTTGGGAGGCTGAGGCAGGACAATCAGTGGAACCTGGGAGGTGGAGGTTACAGTGAGCCAAGATCACGCCACTGCACTCCAGCCTGAGCAACAGAGTAAGACGCCATCTCAAATAAAAAATAAGAAAAAAAAAGAGATAGGGCTATTGTCTTAAAGTATTTCCTCTAAGGAAATAAAACCACACCACTGAAGGCATCTGGAGGAGAGCTTTCAAATACAGCGTTTTAACACGTGGCACAAGCCCCTTAAAGCATTTTTTTCAGTCTTACCCGTTTATAACTTTGCTTTACCCGCTATAACTTTATAACCTCCCCCAACCCCCAGATATTCTATTCAGCTAAAAGATGAATGTGTAGGCCAGGACAGACTAACTTGGAACTGCCTTAAACTTCTCAGTTCTTTGGGAAGTGTTTTATGCGCCGCTCCTCAGAGGGACGCAGTGTTAAATGTGATGAAATATGACCAAGGAGTTTAAGCATATTGCTCCTGGTGCCTTTCTCTATGCTTAATTGAACTTGTACTCTCATTTCAAAGGAACGGCTTTGGAAATGTTTTCACAGAATGCGAAATGCAGCACACCACTTTCCATGTTGCAATCTAAGTAGGTACTCATGTCAGCAAGGAACAGAACAGGAGCAGCTCACCTCCATGAATCCAATTCTCAGAGGCCCCTTTTTTCATTTATTGTTTGTGTAAAACAAAATATCATATTACTTCATTCTTTAGTAATTGCCTTTTTTCATTTCAGTTGAATTTGCCTCAGATTACAAGAGGAAATGTCATTCTATATGAGAAAATTGCCAAATAGTTCCATATTGATCAGGAACTAGTCCAGTATTGATCTCTGAAACTGCCGTGCCTTGTTCTCATTGGAATAGTTCTCTTTGAATGGGAACTTCATAAGCAGGAAGCCGGGCAATATTAAATCTCATCAGTGGTCCACATGAGTAAGCACGATGCATTTCACAGAGGCTGCCTGTTAAATGCAGACTGAAAAAAAAAAAGCTCAGACTGAGGGAAAGTTTTCCCCCACCCACCCCATGTGGTCCTAGGCGTTTTATCACAGTGTACATCTCCTACAAAAAGAAAAAGTCAGCTTGGGAGTTGTAACCATGACTAAGAACTCAGTATAAGATAAATCACAGGTTCATCAAGAACATGTCAAAAAACCAAAGGTTCAGCTGTCAACTTCTGCAGTCATTTGAAATAATAAAATTGGGTGATAAACTACACACATATATTCTACACTTATTGATTATCCAAGATCCAAGGGGTCTTCCTTTACTGTAAAGATATAGCCAACACATACAAAATTACAACACCGTCATACAAAAATTTGACCTGCCTAAGATAAATTTGGCTAACAAGCTTATTTATGTTGAAAGATGTTTTTGGATCCTAATACTTGAAGATGCAATTTTCCAGGACTGTCTGGTACCCTCAAATAAGAGGTTACACTCTTTTCCGTGAAGGAAGAATGAGTTGCTGGCAAAGCTACCATTAGAACTCAGACTTGAATTAGGACTCTTGACTTGACATCTAGGATTTGCCCTTTATAAGCTATTTTCTCATATGACAGGTAAATAGCTGATAGAGATATGAGAGAGAGATGAAAGAGAGAGAGAGAGAGACAGAAAAAGGGGATAGGTAGAGAAACCTCTCTGTAAAACTATTCATGAAACTTGATTTGAACATCTGTCCTCACTTGCACCAATAAACATCCTTAAAGCAAGCAGAGGCATGCAGGATCACTCCCACCGGCCTCTGAGCTTCACCCCAGATTTGCATCTTTGTTCACAAACAACTCTGACCCCCTCTAGATCTTTGCCATCCTTACTCATGAATAGAGCCATGGAAGTTTAGAGAGAAGAATCGCCCTTCTGGTATATTGGTTCTCAGTCTCCTTTCTGTCTATAATGCCCAGACGATAATGCTGACAAGAACCAAACAATGGTTTTCTGCTGGCTGCTGCATGGACAAGATAGTATGTGACTAAAAACTAGTTCCCGGCCTAGTTAGCCCTGGAAAACACCCCAGCATACCTTGACATTAGGGCTGAAAACTTCTGTTTTACTCATGTTCTTTTCTTGGGTCCTTCTGCTTCTGTCCTATCAAACATACCAAGCAAGCTTCAATAGAGAGAAAAGAAGATGTAAAAACTTTAGCCAGTGTCTTTCAAATCCCAATACCTAAAAGACAGACACTGATTCAATGGCAGCCTCTGAGGCAGCGTGATGAGTCATGAAAACAAACATGACACATTAAATGCACACCGACTCAGCAATGTTAATATGAAGGTACAGGAGTCTTTGGTATGGAAACATGGTAATACCATAGGGAGATGGAAACAGGGCAGGCAATCTCACCCTAATGTCTTAGGGTGTGACACATGGGGGCGGGGATGGTATGCAGCATGTATTTAAGCTGAGGACGCTGACTGGAACCTCAGAGATGCTTCCCCTCATCCGACAGATGATGTCATCTCTTTCTCCCTTGCTTTTGCCCAGCACTGCCGGCAAGCAGAGCCACTGAGCAGAAACCATTTCATTCGTTCATTCAAGCAGTGTTTACTATACACCCATTATGTGGTGGACTCATGCTGGCATTTGGGGGCTCAGAGATAAAAGATGCAAACCCTACCCATGAAGGCGCACAGTTTAGTAGGGACAGTCAAACAGGTAAATAATGATTGGCAAGCTAATTCAGTAAATACAGTGAAAGAGGTGGGCACTGGCCCAGCTGGGGAAACCAGGGAGTCCTTGAGGAGAGGAACAGTAGTTATCCCAGGGAAGCAGGGCAAGGACCCTCCAGGGCAGGGCAGGAGGATGTGACAAACCTGGACCGCACCTTGTGCTAGGTGCTTGAGAAGCATGATCCCGTTTATTCCTCAAACAAGCCCATGAGCCAAGTACTCCAAACATCTGCATATTACAAATGTGGAAACTGAGGCTCAGATGGTTACCTATGGGTCCAAGGATACACGGACAGTGAGCAGCAAAGTCCGCTCCAACTGAGATGTGAGTCTAAAGCTCACTCTCTCCACTCTGGGTCTTTCCAAGTTCTGCTGTGTGAGGATACAGAAAGGGCAAAAGGTAGAGTATACATATTAACAAGATTTGCAGAAAGAACACAGTGGGGAATGAAAATGTCAGGACAGCAGAAGCTGCCTATGTCCTCTGATGACTGTTGCATCTTGGAGAGGGAGTGGACAACGAGGGATCTCCTGGCAGGACCTCAGTGGATGTAGTCTGGGGTATCAGCACTATGGTGTTTTGGAAACTTGCTGTGTGTAAGAAATCCCTGAGCATAACCTTTGCCTCTTGCTCCTAGCCTATACCACACCTCGGCCCCCAATATTTTCCACAAATATAGGTGCAGCACAAAGGCTGGTTATAGTTTCAAAGAAACAAAACATGTTCCTTTTATTTACTCCAGTCATGCCTGGAATGCCTCTCTTTCTACTTCTTCACTTCTCCCCACCACCCCAAATAAAATAAAATGCAATAATAACAGCATGCTAGAGTACGCAATGTGTTCCCCGTGCAAGCTTGGTTAAGCAAATCACATTGACCTTTAACAAAAATGTGCCGAATGCTTCCTTATCTTATTCAATATGTTAATCTTCAGGCCAAACCACCATTAGAGCAAGCCTCATTAAGTGCAGATCTGATCATGCAACTCCCTGGCTTCAAACCCTTCAGTGGTTCCGCATTGCCTCCGGATGAAGCCCAAACTCCCAGTAGCGCTGGAAAGACCTTCTGGTGTGGCCTGTGCTGACCCCACCAGCCACATTTCTCACAGCAGCCCTCCCTCCCCTTGCATCTCCATGTCCCCCTGCAGCTCACACTCCATTCGTCCCCAAGTACACACCACTCTTTCCTTGGGTCTTTTTCTAGCATTGCTCTGTCTACAGTGGCCTTGACACCCTACCCCACTGCCAGCTACACACTGATCACCTTCTGCTGTTAAAGATGCAGTTGAAGTCAACTCCTCAATTCATTCCTTCCTCAGTCCCCCGCACCCCCGCCCCAGACAAAACTCACAGCCTCTCTTGGGCCCAGTGCAGATTTAGGTCAGTGTCTCTATGATGCCTTCTGCATTCACTTAATTATTTCCTACTCACCTATACCTGGCTTAGTGCCTGACACTTATTAGGGATTTAAGGGGCAGTCAGAGACAAATGCTGATATCCAATGTTAACTTATTATGTTGGCCCCGATATATATATGTGTGTGTGTGTGTGTGTGTGTGTATATATGTGTATATATATGTGTATGTGTATATGTGTGTATATATGTATACATGTATATATGTGTATATATGTATCTATGTACGTGTATATATGTATACATGTATATGTGTGTATATATGTATATGTGTATATATGTATACATGTATATATGTGTGTATATATGTATATGTACGTATGTATATATGTCAGCAATACCATCCCTTTCTCAAGAAACCTAATTTTTAAATCTTCTTTCCTTCTCTAGATGATGCATATTTACTACAGGGGCTTAATATAGAGGAACTATATCCAGAGACCTCTAGTTTCATCACTTATGATGGGTCGATGACTATCCCACCCTGCTATGAGACAGCAAGTTGGATCATAATGAACAAACCTGTCTATATAACCAGGATGCAGGTGAGTTTCTCTCTGGTCCTTTAGCTAAAGGAAAAGAATGATGTAAAAAAAAAAATCACTGAATTGTGGAATGCCTATTCTAATAGTTTACTAGGACCATTATAACAAAGTCCCACAAACTGTGTAGTTTAAACCAATACAAACTTATCACCTCACAGTTCTGGAGACTAGAGGTTCAAGACCAAGGTGTTGGCAGCATTGCTTCCTTCAGTGGGATGTGAGGAACAATCTGTTGCATGCCTCTCCCCTAGCTTCTAGTGGTTTGCTGACAATCTTTGGTGTGCTTTGGTATTTAAAAGCAGCACCCCAAGCTCTACCTACATTTTTTTTCTTTCTTTTTTGAGATGGAGTGTCACTCTTGTTACCCAGGCTGGAGTGCAGTGGCGCGATCTCGGCTCACTGCAATATCCACCTCCTGGGTTCAAGCGATTCTCACGCCTCAGCCTCCTGAGTAGCTGGGATTACAGGCACATGTCACCACGCCCGGCTAATTTTTGTACTTTTAGTAGAGATAGGGTTTCACCATGTTGACCAGGCTGGTCTTGAACTCCTGACCTCAGGTAATCCATCTGCCTCGGCCTCCCAAAGTGCTGGCATTACAGGTGTGAGCCACCATACCCAGCCTCTACCTCCATCTTTATAAGGTGTTTTCTCTGTGTCTGAGGCTCTGTGTCCAAATTTCCCATTTTTATAAAAACACCTTCTGTATTGCATTAAAGCCTACCCCCAATAAGCTTGTCTTAGCTAATTCCATCTGCAATGACTATTTTCCAAATAAGGTCACATTCTGAGCTACTGGGGGTTACCAGTACCTTCAGCTTATGAATTTCAGGGGTATACGATTCAACCCATATGCCTGGGTTTAAAGAGCCAGCATCCAAAAGGCTTAGCCTGAGCTAATTATAGAAGCATCTCACCTGTCTCAGTGGGAAAAGACAGCCATTAGTTCCCAGAGTGCATTCTACAACTACAGTGTTCAGAAAGCAAGCCAGCAAAATGGAAGATGTCATCATGCGTTTGAAAAAGTTGGGTTTTAAAAAGTTAAATAGATTCCATTCTTGAAGGACTTCTGGGGTCCTTAAGTGCTAATACATGTGTCAGTCTTCAAGAGGAAGTGGTATGATATGTAGCGTTTCGCACACATATTTGAATGTGGGGTTTTTTTGGATCATCTCGCAGAGTTAGTACTCCTCAGAACTCGACGGAAGGCAGATGGGTCCTCCTGTGTGAGCTCAGCTACACAGCTTATTGTGCTCTTCAGGCCTGTCACCCACATCTATGAAATGAACACTCCTCTTCTTTATTGAGAGGGGGATAAATTACATGAGTTCGCTCCAGCTCTGACATTCTACGACTGTAGGAGTCTATAACAAATTAAAGGAGAGATGAGCAAAGGAAGCAGAAGCCAATCTCCTTGATGGGATATGTGTTCCCACCTGACAACCATCTGAACAATTTGAAATTCCTTATCCCATCTGTATTGATGAGGACTCACTAGGTGACAGGCAACAGTAACTCCCCGCTTAAGCTTAGAAAAAGCATTTATTCGAGAGCCACAGGGGCATCTTAGAGAATTTAACATCAGAAATTGACATCAGAAATTCACTGAAATGGGAACCCCAGAAGTGCTTTCTCTCTGCTGTCCTCTTGTCACCACACATTCACTTCATTCTTCTCTCCTGCTAGAGACCGTCTTCTTTGGCCTCACAGTCCTGTGGCAGAACACGGCTGCAAACAGTCCAGCCACGTGGCCCTCATAGTCTCACAGAAAAGAAACCAAACTGGTCCAGCTTAGTTTAGCTCTGACCCACGGACCAGTCACTATGATCCAGGTAATACTATGTGGGAGTCATGGAGTTATTGAACCAAAGAGTATCAAAGAACGAACGAACCCTGGAGAAACCTAACCAGATTTCCTCCTTATATGGATGCTGCATTTGAGGGTGACAGAGCGCAAGTGACTTGTTCAGAGGCATACATAGGCTAGTAAGCTAGAAGCAGGGCTGGCTTCATGCACGGAGGCATAGTGGGCCTTCAGCTCAACTGAACCCATGGAAAAAAGGGATTCTGTGGGGCTTATACAGCCCTTTCCTCATACAGCTGATACCACCTAGCTTGGCCACAGTCTCTGTGGTCTTATTTCTTCCCTAGTGCATTTAAGAGGATGGTTGGATCTCACAGCTACTTCTCTCTCCTCAGATGCATTCCTTGCGCCTGCTCAGCCAGAACCAGCCATCTCAGATCTTTCTGAGCATGAGTGACAACTTCAGGCCTGTCCAGCCACTCAACAACCGCTGCATCCGCACCAATATCAACTTCAGTTTACAGGGGAAGGACTGTCCAAACAACCGAGCCCAGAAGCTTCAGTATAGAGGTGGGTGTGGTGGCTCAGAGCGTGGAGGATCTAGGCCAGAGCTCAGTCTCTCTGCTTAGACCTGTTCTTAAAGGCCTGGCATTATCTTCCATCATAGGAATGATGATTATATATGACAATAACCATCACGCTCCATTTGCATGGTGGTGAAGGTCTTAAGTTTTGATATATGTGATATAGACATCTGTATGAACGCATCTAGGTAGCTAGGTAGGTAGGTAAGTGGGTGGGTGGATGGATGGATGGTAGGTAGATGGCAAGGTGTAGAGGTTTGATATATGTGAGAGAGAGATATATATATATATAACCTTTAAATACACATATGAAACCTTTAAAACCCCTGTAGATCAAGCAAGACAGCTTCTTTTTATTGCCATTTTATAGAAGAGCCCAGAAAGGCTGATGCTCCCAAGGTTATCTGTTAGAACAGGACAGCAAAAAGCATTAGAGCTTTTAAGTATATGCAAGAAAGACCCCCTTTTCCCTAGAAGGTTAACAAATACTCTAAAGGGCAGGCCATTAGGATCCAATGGGATAATTTGTGAGTGTATCTTTGCCCAGTGCTATGTCCCTAGAAATGGTTATTATTCCTACTAAAGGGGACATTTAAGGTGACATCTGCCTCCTGTAACTCTGTGATCCACACCCAGCCCTCCCTCTCTTCCCTTCTGCATACTACTAAACATCTGTTAATCATTGTGGTAAACATTCACTGTAGAAAGAGGCACGATGGGGTCTTGGAGGGCCCTGGACTGGAAATCAGGACATCTAAGTCCTGGGCCGGGTTCTAACAAGCTGTACAAACCCAGCCACATTGTTTACCCCCTAGACCTGGCTTCTTCATGACAGTTCCTATGACATCTACTTCACAGTTTGTTAAAGGAAGCAAACAAGAGCCTGGATGGGGAGGCCCTTTGTAGCAATAACATGCTCCCCAAATAGGAGGGCTGTGGTTATTACCAGACAGCTTTTAGAAGCAGCCTCCACCACTACTCCTTGATCCTCCACTTCATTCTTCCTACTTCCCCCATGTTCCCTTCTTTTTTGTCTCTCAGATACACTTGCGTGCCCAAACTACATATTTTCCACTCCCTTCCAGCCAGAACTACCAGAAAAGTAAATACCTAACTCATTCATTGCTTCTTCTCATTAGTCAATACCCCTGTATTGTGTTCCTAGTATGTGTCAGTTAGTTGGGTGATGGGTGACAGATAGGACCCCTAGCCACACAGAGCATATGGTCTACAACAGGAGTCTACACACTTTTTCTATAAAGGACAGAGTAAATATGTTAAGTTTTGAAGCCATAAAATCTCTGTGGCACTCTGACATTATTGTATGAAATCAGCCATTGATAATATGTAAATGAATGGGTATGGCTGTGTTCCAATAAAACTTTATTTATAAAAACAGGTATTGTGCTGGATTAGATGTGTGGACTGTTGTTTTTCCATCCCTGGCCTAGAGCAGTGTCATCCACTAGAACTTTCTGTGGTAATGGGAATGTTTTCATGATAGGTTGATTACTATCCTGCATTGTCCAATACAGCAGCTACTAGCCATATGTGGCTATTGAACATTGGATGGGTGACTAGTACAATGATGCAACTAATTTTTTAATTTTAATTAATTTTAATGTATAGTATGTTGGTCAGTATAGGCCTAGAAGGTCATGGAGAATTGGAAGGGGGTAGTTGAAATGCACGTAAGTAAGCAGGCATTTACAAAACAGTCCCGTCCCCTCTGGAGGAATTCCGTAAAACTGTGCAAATTAATTGAATATGCCTCATTTTATGTTGTATGTGTGATTTTTTTTTCTTTCTCTCTCTCTGCAGTAAATGAATGGCTCCTCAAGTAGGGAACAAAGCCAAGAAGAATCCCACCTCAGTGAAATGCTACAACTGTGAATTGACGTAACCTAGAATGTCCCCCTTCTTGCTTCTCTCTCCTTCTTTCCCCCAAGCCTCATTCATTCTTGGGATTGGCCCTTTCTTCATGAAAAGTGTCTGCAAAACCATGGCAGAGGAATACATCTCTCACACACTCACAAACACACACACAAGCACTTGCACATACATACACACACTCTCTTACAACCTCCATCATGGGAAGTCAAGTTTCAGAAACAAAAGTCTCATTCATAAGGTCTTAGAAGAAAATAACCAGTTAACCTGATTACAATTTTGATACCGTTTTCCTGAACTAATAAATCTACCCAATGAGACTTTTCAGCCTTTGTACATACAAAATTCTTCCAAAAGAGAGAGAAAATACAGCTCTGATGGCATCAAACGGACTTTGCATCAAGTAATTTCAGATAGTGTCCTAGGATCCTTTGAGGGTGCTGGTAGCAGGTGAGCAGGACAAAGTTGACCAAGGACACTTATTTCTAGATTATGATTCTTCTGTTTACTCAACAATTTAAAAAGAAAAAAAAAGGACAGACATTGAAGAGCTACACATTGTATATATATCACCACAGACTATAAAGAAATGGAATTATTTCCTTCTTTGTCACATATCTGTAGTAGGATTTGCCAAGATCAGAAATGACCCATTTGCTGTTTCTTGTTTTCCAAAGGTCATACATTGTGTTTGGTTATTGTTACCAGCTCAATAAATGTGTTTAACGAGTTAATTTCATTTTTCTGGCTTTGGTCTATTCTCCTTCCTTACAGGCTAAGCCCTGGCTCCATGCAACTGCATTCTTTGATTTCACTTGTTCCTTCATCTACATGTTTTGTTCATTTGCAGCCAGTTTTTACTGAGTTTGTGGCAATCAGGAATGCATTTGCTAAGCAAGTATAACTTTAATTCCACTCCATGGCTCGATCATTCACATGAGGTGAGCTTCAGCCTGAGATAGCAGGCGACAGATTTCTTGCGTTTCAAAACTGCCATGCCCCCCTGTGATGCTCCCGTGAAGGAATGCACTTTGCCTTGTAAGTTCCTGGGAAAGGGGTATCTTTTCTCTCCAGGTGCAGCCAGATCTCACAAAGTACAAACGAATGCCTTTCTTTTCTTGTTTATAATGGTCACTCACTGTGTTTGGTTACTGTCAAGAAATCAATAAATGTGTTTAACAAGTTACCCAGTACCTATGTCTGACTTTATTGAGAGAGAGGATGCTCCCTGCTGAAGTCTCTGAGTCCTGCTGGGTGCAGGAGCAATTGCATATGAGACTGGCAGGGCAGCCAGAACAGCCTGTCTGGCCATTCCCAGAGCCAGGTAATTAATACCCTGTTGAGAAAACATATAGGCTTAGCTGCTGGAAGAGAATACTTGGATGTTTGTTCAGTGGCCAAATTAAAAATAACTTTCATCTCTCCTTTCTGTCACACTCTCCTGCAAGGGGGAAAGCTCAGGCAAGGAGAGTCTGTGCAAATGAGAACATTGCCAAGCATGTGAAAAACTTTAGCCCAGTGACTAGATGGATTGACGAGGAAAATTTCAAAACACTCAGTTATTTCATATTCAAAATAATATACTTAACTGGATTTTATCTTTTACTTTTTGCGTCAATGTCAGACACACGGCAGCCTTAGCTATGATGGCATCTAGGCCTATTTCTGAGCAACCTTATTTTTCCAGAGAACCAAATATTCACAAAGGTTTAGGGTGAGCAGGTGGCAATCTTTATTTATGTGGCTTGCTGCTGCTTCTGAGGTAGAATCTTCCTTATCCTGCAATGGCAGGCAGCGATATAGTATAACAGCTGAAGAATATGGATGGTAAATCAACTTTACTCTGCCTCTTGCCTGCTGTGTGACCCTAGGCAAGTTGCTTTACTTCTCTATCGGTACACTGGGGAGGTTAATAATTGCCTCTCTGAGTTATGAGGCTTAAACACTATGTAGCTACTTAAAGCAGCTTGCACAATACCTGCAATGACTGTTCTATAAATGGTACCAATAGTAGAGCATTTGTATGACCTGCCTATTAAAAGTTTATCTGAATCATATCATGCCTTCCTTTACAGGGTGGTGGTAGCATCAATCACAAGGACACCAGAGTGACAGCAAAAAAAAAAAAAAAAAAAACAATAGATACCCAGCAGACTGCACATAGATAAATGCCTGCGATGTGTTGAGGAAGACAAGGAAAAGCACAAGTGAGGAAGGAAAGCAGGCATCTGGGTTTCTAGGCCCCACCCCATCATAGCATCCTCTCTGACATTGGGCAAGTCAACTCCCCTCCCTGGGACTGAGTCCTTATTGACAAATGGTTTGGACAAGACGACCTCCCCTGACCTTTGCACTCTTCATTCCCCCAGCTGTGCCTCTCATTCAGTTCTTTAGTCCAGTGAGAACAAAGAAAAACTCAGTCTCTCACCCCTAGGGTCCCTGGGCAGAGGCAGACTTTCACCTTGGCCAAACACGACTCAAAATGGGGCAAACTGGCTCCTGCCTCTGACTTTCTGGGCCAGTCCTAAATGCCCCTTTCTCCATACTCACTAGATTTCCCAAACTATAAAAAGAAAATATAGTCACTTTGCCCTCACAATATGCAGGAGTAATAAAAAGACTAGCTAGATTAGTACCTCTCAAAAAAAAAAAAAAAGCGGTGGTAGTTTTTAAAGTACCAAAGAGCCCCTGGACTTCCTGAGCACCCATGGGCTGCAAAATCTATTGACGTATTTTTGTTCTTTGATGTCTTCATCTAGGACTTGGTCTGATCTGGGTCTTGATCTCTTCAACATCACTAATCATCAGGGAAATGCAAATCAAAACTACAATGAGATACTACCTCATACCTGTTGAAGACATCAAGGAACAAAAATACATTAATAGATTTTGCAGTCCATGGGTGCTCAGGAAGTCCCAGGGGAGCGGTGCCTCCTCTGTGCTCCACAGTGTGTGCCAATAGGCCAGCTTTGCCTGTTGGAGCCCTGGCTGACATGAGCACCCCTTCCTTTTTGGAGAAGAAGTCTACAATCTGCAAGGAAACACATGCTAAGCCTCAGTTCTCTCCTCTGCAAAATTGGGGAGGGAGGTAAATATACACCCGAGAATGCTCTGGACAAATTGAATGAAAAAAAGAACACACCGAGGTGGGTGGATCACCTGAGATCAGGAGTTTGAGAATAGCCTGGCCAATATGGTGAAACCGTGTCTCCACTAAAAATATAAAAATTAGCCAGGCATGGTGGCATGTGCCTGTAATCCCAACTACCTGGGAGGCTGAGGCAGGAGAATCACTTGAACCCAGAAGGTGG
This sequence comes from Macaca fascicularis, assembly GCF_037993035.2. Lineage (NCBI taxonomy): Eukaryota > Metazoa > Chordata > Mammalia > Primates > Cercopithecidae > Macaca > Macaca fascicularis. The sequence continues at coordinate 55,079,319 of NC_088390.1, forward strand.
AGGATGCCGTGAGCCAAGATCCATCACTCCACTGCACTCCAGCCTGAGTGACAGAGTGAGACTCTGTCTCAAAAAAAAAAAAAAATCATGTGGAAATCCACAGCACTAGCCCCTTCTTGGGGATACATTTTGTGGTTTTCAAGACCATTAGGGCCTTGTTCCAGTCTCCCTCTGTAGCAGTTAAGTTTCCATGGTGACATCAGGACAACCACAACTCGCTGCACTAAATGTGTCTGGAACATGGTACAAGACAGTGAGATAATCACATGGAATCTGAACAGGAAAGCAGTCCTTGACCACAGCCCATAACACACACATCAGGTCAAAGAAGATGATTGACAATGGTCAATTAGCATATGCCCACACCCACAGGGTGGACCCTTCCTGCTGGAACCCAGAACACCTGCAGCTCATAAGAGTATCTCAGTTTTCCTGTTCCAGAAATCCTAAAAGTAGGACCTCTAGGAGCAGAAACTCACTGTAACATTATTCACCAACTGGCACAACTAAACATAAGGAAAGATCTGCCAAGACTCCAGTTGAAAAACACATACTATTATTGATAAGGTCTGCCATAGGTTGCACATTTTGTGGTCCAGGCCCTGTGCCAAGCAGCTTACAAATATCATCTCATTTTACCCACACAATGACCCATAAAGTAATCACTACTGCTGTCCCTGGGTTATAAATACAGAAATGGACTTCTTATAGACCAGGTGATAGCCTCAGGATCACATAGCTCATAGGTGACAATGCCAGACTCAACTCTTCTAAGCCAGTGGTTCTCAAAGCATGGCCCCAGCCATCAGCATCACTTAGGAGCTGGTTAGAAATGCTCATTTTTATATTGCACTGCAGACCTATTGACACTCAGAGGGTGAGGCCCAGCCATCTGTGTTTTAACAAGCCCACTAGATGATTCTGATGCACACTCAAGTGTGAGAATCACCATAAATCAAATATTCATCCCTACTACTTCCTACTCTAGAGTTTCCCAAACTTTACTACATATTAGAACCTCCTTAGCATAATGTCCTGCAAGTTCATCCACGTTGTGGCAAATGGCAAGATTTCCTTCTTTTTAAGGCATTCCATTGTATGTCTATGCCACATTTTCTTTACCTGTTCATCTATCAGTGAGCATTTTAGCTTTTATCCATGTCTTTGCTATTATAAGTAATGTTGCAATGAACGTGGGAGTACAGATATCTCTTTGCAATCCTGATTTCAATTCTTTTGGGTATATACCCAGAAATGGGATTGTTGGATCATACACTAGGTCTATTTAATTTTTTGTGGAATCTCCATACTGTTTTCCATAGTCTGTACCAATCTACATTCCCATCAACAGTGTACAAAGGTTCCCTTTGTCAATATTTGTTATCTTTGGTTTGCTTGATAATAGCCATTCTAATAAGTATGAGGTGGTATCTCATTGTAGTTCTGATTTGCATTTCCCTGATGATTAGCGATGTTGAACACCTTTTTGTATACCTGTTGGCCACTTGTATGTCTTCTTTGGAGAAATGACTATTCGAGTCTTTTATCCATTTTTTAATCAGATGATTTGGGCTTTTTGCTATTGAGTTGTGGGAGTACTAAATGAAATAAGCCAGACACAGACAGAAGAACAAATACTACATGACCCCATTTATATTAGGAATCTAAAATAGTCAAACTCATAGAAGCAGAGAGTAGAATGGTGGTTACCAGGACCTTGGGGGAGGGGAAATCAGGGAGGTGTTGGCCAAAAGTCAAATCGTTTTAGTTATCCAGGATGAGTAAGTCCTAAAGATCTACTGCAGAGCATAATACCTATAGCTAACAATGCTATCCTTTACATTTAATAAATGTATACATAAAAATAATAGTGTAGATCTTATGCTAAGTGTTCTTATGACAAGACGAGGAAACTTTTAAAGATAATGGTTGCATTTATGCATTGTTTATGGTGATGGCTTCAAGGGTGTGTACTTATCTTCAGACTCATCAAGATGTATATACATTAAATATATACAACATTTTTATGTCAGTCATAAAAACATAATTCAATTATATAGATGTCATTCATTTTATATGTCAATCATAAAAATATATCTCAATAAAAGTACATACTAATAATTTTTAAAAAGAATCTCCTAGAAAGTTTTAAAAATCCCAATGCCCAGGTTGTACCACATATCACTTAAATCAGGATGTCTGGGAGCAGTAGCCAGGCTTCAGTGTATTGTAAAGATCTGCAGATGATTCCAACATGCAGCAAACTTTGGGGATCACACCTCTACCTAAAGGACCTTCTCAGTGGAGGGTTCACCTCTGAGGGGCATCCATGGAAGCCCAGAAGTCAGAGTTATCTAATGGCCATTCCCTTTTCAGAATCAGATCCAGATTCCTATGCATGTTAACTATTTTGGATGGTCTCAGAATGTTCCCTATCCCAATTTTCTCCTTCAATTAACAGGTCCAGAGTTTCAATAACAAATCTCTCTCAGAAACATTACTATTTGAAATACTGGTTTGGCACCAGCCTTCTAAAATTCACTCCAAGTCATCACTTCTAATAACTCAGACTGCAAAGCTTCCAAGTCCTCAGACTATTACAAACAAATGAAAACAAGCTGTGAGTCAGGACACCAGAAGTTCAGAAACATACGCTGTGTCCATCACTAAAAGTTATAAGCCAGCTATGGCCCATCAGTTCTAACTCCATCGTGTCTCTTCCATGCCACATTCCCTCCCCACAACCCTTCAGTCCTGTGACAATGCCTAGTCTGAGCCCTCATCTTCTTTGGCCTGGACTACAACAATATCTACCCAGAAGGTCCTTCTGCCTTCAGTCTCCAGATAAGTGAGAGACCCTGGGTCAAGAGTGTAAAAATACCCAAACACGGTTCTCATATAAAGGGAACCTGAGTTCACCCTGAATAAATGTTGAAGGAAATTTAGGCTGGGCTGAGGAGTAGGTAGAAAACAATCTCAGGCACTTTCCAGAGAGGAGACCAAAACACAAAGCTACACAGAAAATCCAGCAGGGCAGCATTCCAAATTGATTTGGTAGAGAAACAGATTTCAGGCGCAATGCAAGAGGGCAGTACCTGGACGCCAGACCTGGAATGGACATAAGAATCAGGACTCAGGAGAATTGCCTGAGCAGCTCTTCACAGGGCATCTGAGGTCTTAGCCACGGCCCAGGTGGGGAGGAAGGGTTAGAGAGTCACATTCTGACCCAGACATTGCCAGCCCACTCCCATCTCATCACTGGGACTAACGAACAAAAACCTCCAACCAGAACACATCTCCCAATACTCAAACTTTCAATGGTCCCCAGTTGTTTCAAGGTTAAAGGATCAAATTCTTTCACAAAGCCTTTCTTAATGGCTTCTCAGCAGAGGTCCAAAGACTCGTGTCTCAACCCTCCTGATGAATGTTACGGGGCCACCTACCCCAGAACCTTCACTGACATGCAGACGCCCACTCATACTTCCCAGCCTCCTAACCATAGTCCATGTCATCTCTCAGCTTAAAATGCTCTTTCTGATTCTTCCTCACCCATGGAAACATGATATACCTTTAAAGAGCCCTAGCTCAAATGCCACTTCACAGGATTCCTTCATATCCTTAGGGGAAATGATTTCTTCCATCCTCTGAGCTCACACAGCATATTGATTATATCTCTAATTAACATTTACTTCACTCAGTTCTATGTTAGAAATGTGTGTATGTAATATATGAAGAACTTCATGTGGTTCTGTATTTTCCTGTCTGCACGTGCCAATTTGAAGTTCCCTAAAGACAGAGATGATCTCTTCATTCATCTTTGTCTCTCTCCCTTCTATGCATAGAAAGAAATAGAAATCATATCATAATACTTTGCAAAATAGGAGATACTAAAAAATATTGCTACATAGAATTTTCCTATGGGATGGAGGATAGCATTTGATTCTTTTCAATTCAGAGTTGTTGACCTATGTAGCAAGTATGTATCAGGCAGAGTGCTGGGTTATTTTACAAATATTTTACATACATTATGTTATTTGGCGCTCCTAGCAGTTCTGCCAAGTAGTTCTTGACCTTATTTTATAGATAAGGAAGTTATCAAAGAGATAACCATACACATGCAGGATCATATAGCTGGTGTCGTACTGGAAATAGAAAGTTACAGCAAAGGTTGATGCTAGAGAAGCCTCAGGTGAACATGTCTTAGCTGATGCCAGAATGGAACAGTGCTTCCCTTTGGGACTGTAGTCATCTAGTCCTATTCTTTATACTGGATCTGTTATGGTCTGAATTTTTTTTGGTTTTGTTTCCAAGACAGGTTCTCAGTCTGTCTCCCGGGCCAGAGTATAGTAGCACAATCATAGCTCACTGTAGCCTCAATCTCCTGGGCTCAGGCCATCCTCCCACCCCAGCCTCCCACATAGCTGGACCACAGGTGTGCGTCACCACACCTGGCTAATTTTTATTTTTAGTAGAAAAAAGGTCTCATTATATTACATAGGCTGGTCTCGAACTCCTGGGCTCAAGTGATCCTCCTGCCTCAGCATCCCAAAGTGCTGAAATTACAGGTGTGAGCCACCATGCCTGGCCTAATCTGAATGTCTGTCTCCCTAAAATTCATATGTTGAAATTTTAACTCCCAAGGCAAATGTATTAGGAGGTAGGACTTTTGGGAGGTGATTAGGTCATGAGGGTGGAGCCCTCATGAACGGGATTAGTGTCTTTATAAAAGAGGCACGAGAGCGATGCCTAACCCCCTTCTACTATGTGAGGACACAGCAGGATGGCACCATCTATAAGACAGAAAGTGGACCCGCACCAGACACTAAATAAATCTGTTTTAATCTTGGACTTCCCAGCCTTCAGAACTGTAAGAAATACATTTCTGTTTTTATCATGCAGTCAGTTTATGGTATTTTGTTTAAATAGCCAAAATGGACTAAGATAGGACCTAAGGTATAGGAACTCTGCCAATGGCTCCCAACCCCAGACCAATTAAATCAGTCTCTGACTCTTGAGTCCATGCCATCAATAGATTTTTTAATTATTTTTTAAGTCACAGGTGATTCTATTCTTCTATCTGCAAATATATCAAGACATTTGCTTTCCTCTAGAAAACAGCTTCCAAGGGAAAAAAAGATATTTGCCTAACAGTTCCAAATACATATAGGTTACCTGGCCCTGGAACAGATGCTCACATAGAGTGGTAGGATGGAGACTGGATGAAAGAAAATAACAATTCCTTTAGGGGCCCAGGATGCTAGGTTCTGACACATGAATTCAGTGAGATGTGCTACGGGTTGATTATCCCTTATCTGAAATGCCGAAGTGTTTCCGATTTTTTCAGGTTTTGAAATATTTGCAGAATAAATACCATTTTTGAGCATCCCAAATCTGAAAATCCAAAATTCAAAATGCTCCAATGAGCCTTTCCTTTGAGCACCATGTCAACACTCAAAAAAGTTTTGGATTTTAGAGCATCTTGGATTTCAGATTTTTGGATCTGGGATGCTCAACCTGTAGTAGGATTTCTAGAGCTGATGAGGATACTCACCCTTCCCACCCAAGTTGGCCTCTTTACCTCTGGGGTCAGATTCTGAGAATTCTAAGGATATTGAATGGTTAACTTCAGACAAGAGTTAAGAGGAGGAAACAAGAGCCAAACTGTCACTGTGCCTGAGTGAGTGGCAGCCTCACCCCTGTCACCAGACAATGAGATAAGATGCTTCTGCCTCCTGGAGTTAAGGTGCCTCATGGGAGAAATGGATATAATTTCTTTTCTCATAACCTAATAGGTTGTGAAAACAAAACCAGAGAAGAGATGAGAAAAAGCTTGGGGAAAGTGTTAAACACATGTCAAATAGTGCTAACAGAAGGGATGCAAATACTTTTGCTGCAGTGAATGAAGATGCATTGCTGGAAAATGTGCATAGCTAGGGAACCTGGTGGACATACATTCAATAGCCATTGAGTGAAGGCCTACTATGTGCCAGGCACACGCCTTGTCCACAAAGGAACTTAGTGTAGAAGGGGAGATGTGGCCCTAGTGGATTTTGGGGATTTACCTCCCTGATAGAGATTTTAAAGGTAAAAATTTGAGCTGCATCTTAATAAATACTTTTGGGAGTTGAGAATTGTGGGTTAGAAGAGAAAGACCACTTTGGAAATTGTAGGAGGAAGAAATTGATTCTAACAGAGGCTTCTGAGAAAGAAGACTTCCCTGATGAATGCCATTTCAGCTGATAAAGCTCAAAATGAAGGAACACTAGTTTGTGGGTGTGCCCCCAAAATAGTGAAGCAGCCAGTGTGGCTAAGATCATCTGTAGGTGTCAGTCAGCTCTTTCCTGCAAGAGTTTTGCTGGGTCCCTTCAGAGCCGAGGCTGACACACCTCCTCTAAGTCACTTCATTTGCTGGACACTGGAGACTTAGCACCTGGCTTTGGACCAGGCACAGTGGAGAAAACTGAAGGATAAGTAGTGGTCATTGCCCTCAAGAAGTTTAAAATCTAATTGGGAAGACACAATAAATGAGCGTGGAACTCTTGCAATCTATGTGACAGGAATATTTAACACTCAGCAGTTATTTTGAAACTGTCAGATAGGCAAGTTGGCTAAGTATGGTTGTATAGTCAGCACACTGCCCAAATGTGCCCAGCTGAGAAGAAGACTAAGGACCTCCTTTTACAATTCATCAGCCTAGAGTAAATGAATGGTTCTTGTAATTCACACAAAGACACTGCTTGTGCTAGCTGAGGGCCAAAGAGCAGCAACTTGAAAAATGATAGGAAATTCAGAAATAAGGAACAAGGTCTTGATTGAAAAGCTCAGGAGGAAGCTTTAGTGAAGAAAGAGGGATTTGAATTATGCCTGCCAGGTGGCAGGATTGGAACTGGTGGGAGGCAGGATGGTATTCCAGACAAACAGAACAGCTGGGGCTAAGATCTGAAGCTAGAATGAGCCTGGCAGGTGCTCTGGGCATGATGAGAATTCACTGGCTTAGTATAGATCAGTTGAAAGTAGACTAAGGAAAAATCAACTGGGTTTGATACAATGGGTCAGAGAGGGAAGGCAGTGTGCAAACTAGAAGTAGCAGGTACTCCTGGGTCTGCTTGTGTCTTCTAGTCTGGGCTCTGCAGTTCACATGCTGATGACACTTGACAATTATGTTATGCCTCTGAGTCGAAGATTCCTCATCCACAGAAAGCAGAGGAATCTCCCTTACCCCCTTTGCAAGCAAATACACAAAAATGAAATGGAGAGAGAGCTACTTACTTCATGAGGTTTCAGAGAGGTTTTCTTAATATAACAAACAATGGGAAGCCATTGTAAGTCGTGAGCAAGAATATGGCATAGTCTGGGCATATATCTGAGACACAGATCCAGAGAACCCATGGAGGGGAGGAAGAAGGCAGCTTTAGATCCCTACTGGTCAGGTGGGAATAAGCGCAAAGCCCCAATCCTCTAAACTTGGTGGGTGTCTTCTTCCTGTTCCTGAGAAGCTGACTTCCCAGGTTCCTAGGACTCCTTGTGTTAAAGGGACAGCCCAGTGGCTCAACCACCTTGCCCAGGAAGAAATTTCAGTCGCCAGCTGATGAAAGAGCTGCTCTGGATATTTGAAAGATGAAAGATCCTAATACAAACAGGGGTCCAAAGGGAGACTGCAGGAAGTAAGTACTGAAAAGAGAGGATAGCAGTGATTGCTAATATTCATTACACACAGACTATGTGCTTTACAGGTATCAATTCATCTGATTATCACAATCCTCCTATAGGGGCTGTCATTATGAACTCCATTTTACAGAGGCGAACACAGAGGTATGGAGAGGCCAAGCCCCTTGACCAATATGGTTCAACCAGTAAGTAGCGAAGAAGAGAGCCAGGTATCAGAGTCCTCACGCCTCATCACTCTGTCATAGTGCCTCTCAGAAAATGTGGTGGCAAAAAACACAGCAGAGATTAATTAAAATAAGTAGCCAGAATATACCCCAAGGAACTGAAAACAGGTATGCAAACAAGTACACATCAAGCATGTTTACAGCACCACAAGTCACAATAGCCAAGAGGTGGAATCAGCCCAAAAACCCATGGATGGATGAATGGATAAGCAAAATATGCTACAATGACTATTATTCATCCATAAAAAAGAATGAAGTACTGATATACACTACAATACGGATGAGCCTGAGCACATTATGCTACGTGAAAGAAGCTAGACCCGAAAGGCCACATGCTGCATGCTTTCATTTCTATGAAATATCCAGAACAGGTAGATCCATAGAGACAGACTGGTGATCACAAGGGATTGGAAACAGAGGGGAACAGGGAGAACTGCTTAACCAGTATGTGGTTTCCTATTGGGGTAATAAAAATGTTTTGGAACTAGATAGAGATAGTGGTGGTACAACATTGTCAAGGTACTGAATACCACTGAATTGTTCACTTCTAAATGGTTAACCTTATGCTATGTAAATGTCACTTCAATTTTTATTTTTTTTAGATGAATCTTGCTCTGTTGCCCAGGATGGAGTGCAGTGGCACGATCTTGGCTCACTGCAACCTGTTTCCCAGGTTCAAGCAATTCTCCTGCCTCAGCCTCCTGAGTAGCTAGGATTACAGGTGTGTGCCACCACGCCTGGCTAATTTTTATATTTTTAGTAGAGACAGAGTTTCACCATGATGGCCAGGCTGGTCTTGAACTCCTGACCTCAGGTAATCCGCCCACCTCAGCCTCCTAAAGCGCTGGGATTACAGGCATGAGCCACTGCACCTGGCCTCACCTCAATATTTTTTTTAAAAAAATAAGTAACCAAAGCCCAGGATAGGCAATGCTAGGGAGGAAAGCACCTGCTCAACAGGGGAGGAAATTACAGGGAGGCATAGAATCTACGAACAGCCTCTGGCTCATGTCCCCCACACAGCCTTGCTTAAACTGAACTTTGTTGTATCACTTGGTTGGTGGGAAAATACAGTAAAGAGCAATGCCTGCTAGTCACTGAATACCTTCCATGTGCCAGACATTATGTTAAGCACTTTACCAGCATTATTTTATCCAATCCTTTAACAGTATTCTGTAATTTAAAAAAATACTTGTTGTCCCTAAGCACAGTAAGCCCAACAAAGGTTCAGAGTGTTGAAGGAACTTGCTCAATAGCCTAGTCTTAGTAAAGTGGCAGAGCCAGGATTCAAGCTCTGGTCTCTCAGATTGTTCAACACTACACCTTGCTATACTATTCCTCTGTCCCTGAAACTTCACAATCCCTCCTCATATCTGGGTTACTCTGAGACTGGTGAGATCGCTACTGTAGACATCCAGCAACACTTTCACCTCAGCTATTTACAATCCTTTGGGCAAAGAGAAGTGAGCTCACCCTTCCACTAGCAGCTTGCAGTGGAGTTACCTGCCTGCCTGAGTTTAAACTAATAGCATGCAGCTTGGCCATGCGGCTTCCAATTTTTTTCCCTCATTCAGAGGTAGACAAGTAGTCATTGCGGCTTAGAGCAATTGTTTTGTTTTCAGTGAATTAAAACAACTGTCAAACCACTGAGGCCATCTTCTAGACTCTTGTTACAGAATTATTCAGAAGGGAAGTTTGCATGATAAAGATGAAAACCAATTATAGAGAGAAGCCCAGCATCAGAGAGAACCCAGACTCCTTCCTGCAGTCTGCAAAGTCTACAAATAACTACGGATCTGTCAAACACCCAAGGGAAGCAGAGAATGAAAAATGGATAATAAATATTTTCAAGAGGAGACTGGACACTGACAAGAGGAAGTGATACAAGTGGCCCAATTCCAGGAATTCAGACAGCTTAACCTTCACTCAAGTGGCATACAACCCGGGCTTCCCAGAAAAGCCAGAGTTGGGAAGAATTGATGACACCAAGGAAAGCTTCATAGGAGAGCATAATTTAATAAAGAGAGAGGAGAAATTTGGTTACCCTTGGTGCCAGAAACCTCAGGAAATAACTACTCTACCAACCTCAAGGAGCACTGACACTTCAGCCCACATTTGAGATCAAAGACAGAGCTAGTTGGGCTCTCCTTGAGCACATTCTATAAAATTGCTGACTTACAATTAAAGTCATAGGTTGATACTGATAGTTTTTAGACTTATAACAAAAAGTACATCTATATTAGCAGAAGCAAAGCAAAGGTAAGACTTTGATTTGGGTGAAGAAATTTGCCAAAGCTGGGATCTTTTTGTGTGCCAGCTGCTCCCGCCCACCAGAGGTACTGGCCCATCACCCAACCTTGGTTCCCCTGGTGTTGAAATGTGGCTACATGGTGAGTTACTTTTTAAATTGAGCAGAAACAGTTCTAGAAGCTCTGAATAGAGACTGGCCACTTTCTAGGGGAAGTCTGATTATCAACAGAAGAAAAAAAAAACGTGGGCTTTGAATATGGGTTCCAGTCCCAGGGTTTCACCTTACTAGCCAGGCGACATGGATGAGGCACTTTCCCTCTACGGCCCTCAGTTTTCTCACATAAATGGGTAGGGTGTTACTTTCTATTCTCTTTCTTTTTTCACTGAAAACACATGTACACGTTTTACACAATACTTGGTGAAGCTTTCTGAATTCTGACAGCTCATTTACTCTGGTCCTTCCTGCATTACAGATGTCTTGTTCTTCATATGCCTTTTTGAAAGGCTTTCTTGTATTGTTTCATCTGAAGGTCCCTTCTTCCTTCCAGATTATTAGTAACTTGATGGCTCCCCCGCTGTGCAATGATTGAAAGTTATTTAATTTTTTTTTGAGCCACAGTTTCTTCTTATGCAAAGCAGAGATAATGAATAATAAATAATCTCTCATGATTGTTGAGAAGATTAACTGAGTTAACATGTGTGAACATGACTAGCATATTTTTTAAAAGCCTAGCATAGCATTGGCCACAGAGTCATGATCAGATAAGTGTTATTTTTATCTAAGAATAAAATGACAAAATAGAGGTGGTATCTCCTCCACATACTAGAAAATGTTTCCCCTGAATATTTCTATTTAAAGGTTCAGCACATCAAGCACACATTTGTCCAGCTAAAGACTAGGAAGAGTATATTAATGAGTGAAGTTAATTCAAGCTAGCTGCTATAAAAACCTCAAAAGTTTAAGATAATAAAGATTTCTATTTCTCTTACATTACAGTTCAATATCAGCATGAACTCTCCTCAGTAGCTGTCCTCCAAGCAGGGGGTGACTCAGGGATCCAAGTTCTTTTTCCCACTTAGGATACTGCTGTATTAAACACAGCCACTGAGTTAGTCAGGATTCTCTAGAGGGACAGAACCAATAGGATAAAAAAGGTGGTGGGGAGGGAAAGAGAGAGAGGGAGAGGGAAAGAGAGAGAGGGAGAGGAAAAAAGGGAGAGGGAGAGGGAAAGGTGAGGGTGGGAGAGAGATGGTGGGGGGGAGAGAGAGGGGGGAGAGAGATGGGAAGAGAGAGGGCGAGGGGGAGAGAGATGGGGAGAGAGAGGGCGAGGGGGCGAGGGGGGAGGAGGGGAGGGGGGAGGAGGGGAGGGGGGAGGAGGGGGAGGAGGGGGAGGATGGGGGAGGAGGGGGGGATGGGGGAGGAGGGGGGAAGAGGGGGGGATGGGGGAAGAGGGGGGGATGGGGGAGGAGGGGGGAAGAGGGGAGGGAGGGGGAAGGAGGGGGGAGGAGAGGGATGGGGGAGGGGGGAGGAGGGGGGAGAAGGGGGGAGAAGGGGGGAGAAGGGGCGATAGGGGGAGAGAGACAGAGAGAGATGGACTGAGTGGGGAAGATTAGCCCTCAATGTGAGCAAGTACCACCCAATTGGCTGTGGGCCTATCCACATTGAGGGCTAATCTTCCCCACTCAGTCCATCAATTCACACAACATTCTTCTCTCAAAATACCCACACAGACACACCCAGAAGTAATGCTTTACCAGTTCTCTATGCATATCTTAATTCAGTCAAGTGGACCCTAAAATTAACCATCACAGACACCAGCATCAGTTTTGAAGAAGAGAGTCCTTTGCTTCTAGCGGCACAAAAGGAAAAACCAGTGAGTTTGTGGACAATGACTCATGAGGTCTAATGGCCAGACTGGGAAGTGTCATCTGTTATTTACGGCCACATCTTATTGGCCAGGATCCAATCACAAGGCCCACTCTAAATCCAAAAGAAACTGGAAATGTAGTCTTCCTGTGTGACTAGAATGGAGACAAAATCGTTTCATGAGAATGTGGCACTGCCCCCAACACGGTCTGGCCTCAGCCCTGGATTTTACATGACTGTGGCATTGAATGAATGCATGATTTGATTTCTCAGCAGCTCTTACCATTCATGTAGTTGTTTCATTCATTCTTTAATTTATTCATTTACGTATGTATTCATTCCACATTAATTGGGCATCTACTATGTGCCAGGCATTATGCTTCCTCCTCAGATTACAAATAAGACATAACGCTTGCCTCCAGGGAGTTGCTCATCTAGCAGGTGATAGATAAGCAAACAATTATAGTATAGTATAAAAGTGTCTGCAATACAGACAATTCTTTTTCTCAATACAGACCTGTACAGGCAGTACAGGAGACTTGACTCACCTCACAAGGGGAGGGCCACCTGTGAAAGTGAATGTCGCTGCAGGAACACAAATGCTTAGACACCTGAGTCCTGGGCCCTCTTCATCCACAAGTCCCAGGACAGAGCTTCCTCACTTCCCCAGGGTGCTATAGCATCTCCGTTCCCCTTCCAGACCCATTTTCTTTATCCTGCTCTACACCCCAGGAGACTGACCTTGGCACCCATTAGCAAGCTCCCTGGCTCTCATTCCCATTTGGGACCAGTAGTAGTCCTGTGACAAGCAAGAGACTAGAGGATTGGGAGAGAGTGAGGTGGAGGTATTTATTCCCACAGTTCTCTCTCCCAGGCAGCAGGCTGAGTGTCTGGATTCTCTGTGAAAGGCCAGAGCTCCAGGGACCAGCCCTTCCTGCAGCTACAGGCCTCAGAGAGCAGCTGCTTCCTCCCTCTGCCCTGTGGGTTTCATTTACCCATGATGCAAGTCTCCACCATGTTCCCTTGGCTAAAGCATTTATGCTGTATGTGTCTGGGTACCTGGTAACCTTCCCAACAGAACAGCTACGTCCCATGTCAAAGCTTCGGAGGATCTAGATCTCATCAAGACTCACAGATCCAGGGCAATGTGGACCCTCACTGCAGCCTCCAGGCCCAGGAAGATGTGGGATGTGCTAGAAAGAGACTTGAGTCTAGGCCCGGATGGGGCAATAATTTGTTTCACAAATATGGGCAGGTTCTTTGGTCTCTCTGAGGCTCATTTTTCTTATCTGTGAAAATAGGGTGAAACTATCCCTTTCTTGAAGACTAAATGAACAATATAGGTGCAGTGCTAGCCAGAGGGGAGCCTTCAATAAAAGAAGAAAAAATATCAGAAAAAAGAAACTTTTTCCTTTCCTTCCTTCCTTTCTTCATTCTTTTCTTCTATCCTTCCACTTCCTTCTTTGTTCCCTTCCTCCCTCCCTCCCTCTTAAATTCCTCACCCATACAGTAAAGGAGGGAATTTTAAAATCAGATTTAAAACAACACATCTTAATTAAGCATCCTACCGTGGGCAAGCAACTCTACAGCATGCTGTGGAGGACACAAGACGATGTACGCCCTATGCCTTCTTCCAGAGAGGTTAGGACTCTGACAAGGGAAACGGATTATCAGTCCCTGCATCTGAAACAGGTGGAGGTCGGCCAAAACTTGAATAAAACACAAGGGGAGCACAGTGCAGGGAGCAATTACCCAGAACTGGGAGATGGGAAACGCATCCTGAAGGAGTTCAGGTCTGAAGTTCTGAGTTTTCTATAGAACAGTTGGGACAATTACCTATTCACGCTAAGCACCTCATCTCCTACAGCAACCTGTCACCGTTCAGCAGATTGGGCCTGACATCCAATTCTTCCCTGGGCAAAACCCTCTTCAGAGTGTAAATGACATTTTCTTATGGTTTTGTCCAAAAATAATAATAATAATAATGCAAAAAGGAAAAACCAACATTGCTGTACACTGTGGGCTCCTGACTGCAGTGTTAACAGAGATGATTTGTTGAGAAAGTCTCCAGAAGGCTCCCCTGCAGCCCCGGGGCTCATCTGACCTCTCACTTCCTGCTTGTATCTGTCAAGTGCCGCCACTGCCCTTGGAATAAAGATGAAATTCAATCCACTTAGTACTGTCCATAAGGCCTTTTATTATCTGACCCCCACCTTTCCCCACTGCTCTCAGACCCCAGACTCTCTGTCCTATACCCTGTGTTCTCATCACACAAATTACCGGCAAGGCCTTGAACAAATCACAGTACTTCAAGCCTTGGTATATGCTTTTTCTCTCTGCTTGAAACATCCTTCCCCAAACCCCTCTCGTCACCTGCGTAGTAAAAGCATTGTAAGTACCACTTCCTGCCAGAACCTCCCCTGAATTTGCCATCTGCCCTTCCTCTATGTACGTGTCTGTATTGCAGACACTTTTGCCCTGTACTGTAATTGTTTGCTTATCTATTACCTGTTAGATGAGCAACTCCTTGGAGGCAAGCACCATGTCTTATTTGTAATCTGAGCAGGAATCATAATGCCTGGCACATAGTAGATGCCCAGTTAATGTGGAATGAATAGACATGTAAATGAATAACTTAAAGAATGAATAAAAGAAATAACTAAATGAAGGCTAAGAAGAGCTACCGAGAAATCAAACCATGCATTCACACAATGTCACAGTCATGTAAACTCCAGAGCTGAAGTCAGCACTCGGGGTCCTGTGCAAGCTGATGTGTATGCACTCTGGAGAGAGGGAACAGAGCAGCCCCTCAGCAGCTGGACAGCAAACTGCTACTTAGATGGAAGAAAGAGCCATAGTTAACTCTTCCTGCACTCTTATGTCATAGGTATAATTAGTCTTCATTTTACACATTAGGTAACCAACACATGCCCAGGGTCCCACAGGTAATGGGTGGTGAGCCAGGATCCACACCTGGGAAATTTGACATCAGAACCACCTGCTCAACCCCTACACAATAGCCTCCCAACTTGGGGATACTGTCATCAGTTCCTCATCACTCCCCAGGTCTCACAAGACCTGGCTCCATTTCTTATACTTGCCTTGAATTACACAATGCTACCTGAACCCTGACAGTCAATGCCCTACACCCGACCTGCAGGTCTGTGTTTCCTATGACCCAGGAGGCCAGATTCAAGGTCCTCTGATGAAGGCTTTGGGAAGGAATGGGAGCAAAGGCCAGGATAACACATGAAGGAGACCTAAGTGGGCCTCCCTGAAGTTCAGGGCAGGAGGGCACAGGCTACCTGGATAAAATATGCCAGAGGGTGGGTCTCAGGCTGGCATTTTTTTTTCTGGTAGAGACAGGGTCTTGCCATGTTGCCCAGGTTGGTCTTAAACTTCTGGCCTCAAGTGGTCCTCCCGCTTTGACCTCCCCAAGTGCTAGGATTATAGGTGTGAACCACTGTGCCTAACCCAGGCTGGCATTTTAAAAAGTAAAGTTCTAACAGCCCACCTAGAATGCTATTCCTAAAGCTTCTCCTTATCAATTCCCAAGGCACAAGCCTGGATAAGGAATCTGCTCAAATTGTTTATTGTTTCTCAAAGGAAATGTCACCTAGGAGCTGTCAGCCTACGTCTCAGAGAAGCCTAAACTAAAAATATCAGCAGGATTCTGAGACTCAGAGACTCCTTGAGTAGTAGAGCTGGAATAATGAACATAATAATGAAAGCAGCAATGACTACATGTGCCAGGCCTCAGGATACATACTCGATATATGTTCATCCAATTCTCAAAACCCTCCCTGCAAAGTTAGTATTATCATCATGGTTTTTATGGCCAAACCATCTCAGGATCAGAAAGATTAATTAACTTGCCTAAAGTCAAATCGTTAGTGTCCAAGGTAGGAATCAAGCCCCCACGGGTCTAATCTCATTTCTCAAACCCTTCCCACTATAGCAGCATTAGCCTACTGCCTGTTTGTGTAAATAAAGTTTTATTGGAACACAGCCGTGTTCTGTGCCTGCTCTTGTGGTACAACAGTAGGGTTGAATAGTCCCACAGAGACCATATGGCCTGAAAAGCCTAAAATATTTGCTCTCTGAACCTTTATAGGAACAGTTTGTTGATCCCTTTTTTTATACCTTGCTACTTTGGAGAGTTTTTATTCCTACCTTTAAGATTATCCAAGTGATGTACAGATAAGTGACTTACCCAAGGCCACACTAGCTCTCCTCACTGGTTTTCACTCAATAAATATTTACTTCTTCACTGTGCTATTTACTCTGAGGAACAGGAATTGGCTCCTGTCCACAAGGAATGTAACCTACTGTTGCAAAGACAGATGTACCAAAAACAGTTTCTGAACACAAGTCAGTACATACTGCATATTGCCACACGTCTCACTTCAGGCTCACCTCCCGCAACCCTACCCATCCTTTGTTACACTCTGGCCTTCCTTCTGTTTCCCAGCAGGTTATTAAAGACCAACCACAAGGCAGAAAATAAGTCTTGCACGGAGAAGCCAGGAAATCAAAACAACTGGATGTAGGCAAGAAAGCAAAGTGTGTGCAGGTCCGGCTGAGTGGATGGGAATGGAGGCTGTGAACACTTTGTGGGTAGACTGGGAACTCAGAAGCACCAGACAGAAACAGACATCCCATGTCAGGGAGCTGACAGATGTGCAGGCCTCTTTATAAAGCTGATGCTTCAGCTCCACTTTTTATAGGAAACTTGGGCTGCTTTTTCAGTTGCACAGAAAGCGAGAACTCAGTCAACAACATCTTCTTAGTTGCAAACTCCCAAGTGCCTGATCTGATGTGAAAGGTCTACCTGAATTTCTCCCTTAGAGAGCTAAGGAATTTGTATGAGAATCAGTTGAATGACTGCATTAGCTACTCCTGTTACCTAGACTAGGCCAAAAACTACCTCCTGGAAATCAAAACTCATTTTGGCTGGTGAACAACAAAGACATCAGAGACAAAGGAGAATCTTGGCCCTCACAGGGTCATAATCCAGTAGAGAAGAAAGGACATGTACAAAGAAGCAACATGATAGAACATGCTGGGCTTTTGAAGATATGGGTTGTAGATCTGGCCCTTCGGATTGACCCTTTACAGGCTATCAGGCCCCAAGTAATTGAATTAACCTCTCAGACCCTCAGCATCTTCACTTCGAGCCTGGTGATGATCTTGCCTATGACATAGGGCCACTGTGAGGATTAATGAGATTATTGTCGATATTAACAAGTAGTTATTAACTAGCATTTCTCTCATACTTTACAATTAACAAATCACTTTCCACTTAGTGTTTTCATAAATGGTAAGAGTGTTGTGAGAATTAAATATTTGTGGAAACACTTAGATCATGCTCTTTTCCTTGTAACTACGGAGGACTTTGCCTGAGCTGCCTCATTTGATCCTAAGGGTCTGTTGCCCAGGAGTTGTCACATTGGACCTTGGGGGAGGCCCATTCTTCTTGAGGGAATTTACAACCAGATAGATTGACATATAGAGTCTTGAGCAAGTTATTTCTTTCTGAACTTCAGCTTTCTCCTCCATAAAATGGGATTATTACCACTTAGGTTGTTGTGCTCTCAAGAAAGAGTTCCCAACACAGTAGAGGAGAGAGATAGGAGAGAAGTAGGTAAATAATACCTCTTCACCAAAGGCAAGCCATTCCCTAAGTTAGAACAGAACACAAGATTTTGTTTTGTTTTCAACTGCAATGAAGTTTCAGGTCAAGAAGCAATGATATACTGTGGCAACTCATGCCAGCTCACAGAAAGCTGACTGTAAAACATTCAAGAATTTTGCAGGCTAGTTGTTAAACCGTTGGTGGTTTGAAATCAGCCACGGTGGAAGCATTTACACCATGGAAATTGGCAAACACTACAAACTAGGCTTTTTTCATCTTCCTGGAGAGCTGCTTCACCAGCACACCAATGGCAAAGTTAACAACTTGGTAGCGATCAGAGTGTCAGGGTCAGTGATTAGAAATTCACCCGGGAATAGAATGAATGGAAAGCTGTTTTAAACAACATACTCAATTCTATAGTACTTCAGACATAAGGGGGGGCCACAATCCTTTCCTCAAAACAGGGGCTCTTAAAATTTTCTCCCAGTCAAATACACGTCACAGGAAAGACACATAAGTCTGATTTCCTCCAGCACCCTGCCTGGTGCTCCCCCATCCCTTCCCATCCACTGAAGAAAACATATCAGAATGCCACACGTGGGGGATAATACTTCTATAAACATAATCTCGAGGCTGCTCCCACTTTTCCTAAGTACACTGTTTGCAAACACTGTTACTTCATTACTACCAACAAATTGGTTATGACAAACTTCACCAGAGTCAAGACCCAGCTATTGAGAATAATCATAGGTAAGCAGATGATGATGGCTCACAACTTGTACTCAATCCAATGCCCTCATTTTTCAAGCTGACTTAAGAGCTGCTAATGCATTTTCTGAACTGATTTGGAAAAAGAGAGAAAAATCATCTCAGAGGTGACACTTGTGATTTTACACTTACGTTTCCCCATAAGCAATCAGTCATTCACTCATCTATCTGTTCAATAAACACGTGGTGACCCTGTTGCGTCCCCCATTCTCTAGCTGCTGCCAGGGGTGGCCAACAGAAATGTAGCCTTGATCCCTTTCTTCTCTTTTCAGACCCTTCACTAGCTCCCCGACTGTCTGCAGGGTGGGTTCAAACTTGACCCTGAGATACAGGGCTCATATCATCTGACCCCAGCATATGTCCCCAACTGCACTTTTCTGGAATGACACATGCTCCCACATCTTGACTTGTTCTTATAAAATAATTGGGAACACATTCTCAGGATTAAAATTTTAAACAATAAAAAAAATACATGAAGTAAAAAAAAAGTTCCTCTTTGTCTTCCACCTCTCACCCCCAATGTCATCCTCTGCCCCAGAGGAAACCACATAACATTTTAGGTTCTATCTATGTAGACTTTTTAAAAATGCATTTTCACATTTACAGTGTATGTACGAATGTATTGTTTGGATTTTTAAAATAAATAAGATCATATATATTTATATGTATTATATGCTATATATAATATGCAAAATAATTTTTTTACTTTATATCTCAGAGATCTTCCTGTGTCTTGGCATGTGTGTATCTCTCTCATTATTCTAAACTGTTGTCAATTTCCATAGTGTGTATGTGTGTGTATATATTATTTAATCAACTTCCACTTGATGGACATTTAGGTTAAGTTTTTCACAATTGCAAACAATTCTGTAATGAGTATCCTTGTACCTATCAGTGCACATGAATAATATTTCTGTAAAACAAAAATCTGGAACTGGAATTTCTGGGTGAAAGTACATTCATTTAGAATTTCAACAGGTACAGCCAAAACGCCCTCCATAAAGATTCTACTGATTGGTACACCCATCTACAGTGTATGACTGTTCCTATTTTCTCACAATCCCATCCAATCCTGATCTTTCTTACTTTTTCATTTTTTGCTGATCTGATGGGTTTAAAGAATAGTATCTCATTCACTGTCACTTAAATGTTTATTTTCTTGGTTACTGGAGTATGCAATTTTTCAAATACTTATTGGCACTCTTTTCTACTGTAAATTATCTGTAACTCTTGACCATTTTTCTGTTGGGTTGATAAGGTTGTCTTATCTTACTGATTTGTATGAGTTCTTTATATACTAATAGGAATAATCCGTTGTCTATTAAATATGTTAATTCATCACTCCCTTTGCTTTTTAAGAGGGCTTGAATGAGAAAAAGTCTGATACAAGATTTTTTATAATATATAATCCCTACAAACACTTCTCTACTTATATTACTCATCCTTAAATAGGTGCAACTGTATCCGGAATTGGTGGGTTCTTGGTCTCACTGACTTCAACAAGAATGAAGCCCCGGACCCTTGTGGTGAGTGTTACAGTTCTTCAGGATGGTGTGTCTGGAGTTTCTTCCTTCTGGTGGGTTCGTGGTCTCGCTGACTTCAGGAGTGAAGCTGCAGACCTTCGCCTTTAGTGTTACAGTTCTTAACGCCACGGGTCTGGAGTTGTTCATTCCTTCCAGTAGGTTCGTGGTCTCACTGGCCTCAGGAATGAAGGTGCAGACCTTCACGTGGTGAGTGTTAAGGCTCATAAAGACTGCATGGACCCAAATAGTGAGCAGCAGCAAGATTTATTGCAAAGAGCTACAGAATAAACTTCCACAGCATGGAAGCGGACCCTACCGGATTGCCCCTGGCTAGCTCAGGCAGCCTGCGTTTATTCCCTTATCTGGCCCCACCCACATCCTGCTGATTGGTCCACTTTACAGAGAGCTGATTGATCCATTTTGACAGAGTGCTAGCTCAGTATTTACAAACCCTGAGTTAGACACAGAGTACTGATTGGTGTATTTACAAACCCTGAGCTAGACACAGAGTGCTAGACAGAAAAGTTCTCCAAGTCCCACTAGGTTAGCTAGATACAGAGTGCTGACTGGTGTATTTACAAACCTTGAGCTAGACACAAAGTACTGATTGGTGCGTCCACAATCCC
Source organism: Macaca fascicularis (assembly GCF_037993035.2). Taxonomy (NCBI): domain Eukaryota; kingdom Metazoa; phylum Chordata; class Mammalia; order Primates; family Cercopithecidae; genus Macaca; species Macaca fascicularis. The sequence continues at coordinate 55,099,880 of NC_088390.1, forward strand.
TTAGCCAGACACAAAGGTTCTCCAAGTTCCCACTAGACCCAGCAGCCCAGCTGACTTCACACAGTGGATCCTGCACCAGGGCCGCAGGCGGAGCTGCCTGCCAGCCCTGTGCCTCGCGCCCGCACTCCTCAGCCCTTGGGCGGTCAATGGGAACTGGCGCCACGGTGCGGGGGCGGGGCTCGTTGGGGAGGCTCGAAGCCGCGCAGGAGCCCACAGTGGTCCGGGGAAGGCTCAGGCATGGCGGGCTGCAGAGATCCTGAGCCCTGCCCCACCGGGAGGCAGCTGAGGCCCAGCGAGAATTCGAGCACAGCGCCGGCAGGGGACCCTGCACACCCTCTGCAGCTGCTGGCCTGGGTGCTAAGCCCCTCACTGCCCTGGGCTGGCCGGCCGTCAGCCGCTCCACGTGCGGGGACCTGCCCGCCCACCGAGCCCACACCCACCCGGAACTCGCACTGGCCCGCGAGCGATGCGCGCAGCCCTGGTCCCCGCCTGTGCCTCTCCCTCCACATCTCCCTGCAAGCAGAGGGAGCCGGCTTCGGCCTTGGCCAGCCCAGAGAGGGGCTCCCACAGTGAGCTGAAGGGCTCCTCAAGCACTGCCAGAGTGGGCACTGAGGCCGAGGAGGCTCCGAGAGCAAGCGAGGGCTGCCAGCATGCTGTCATCTCTCACAACCATGGCCCCTTTCTGTGCCTGTGGTACTCACTGAGCAATCATGACATTCTATCCCACTGAGCCTGAACATAGCCCTTGAATCTGTGCCAATGCAGTGCTCCAGCTAGCTAACTTGAATAAACCAAAATTGGCCCAGTAGAGTAAATCTTTCTGCCACAGCAGCTATAAAACATACATGGTGAATGTTTAAGAATGGTCCTGTCCAAAGAAGCATCATCCCTCAGTCCTTAGTTTCTAGATTAATATTCCAGGGGTTTGCAAAACTTCTCTGTCCTTGGCCAGGTCGCAGTGCTCTTATAAATGTTTAAAATAACATTGTTACTTGTGTGCACACCCTCCTTATCTCCTTGGGAGTTATTTTTGGGAAGGGTGTGTTATTATCCTTATTTTTAAAGTTAAACTGTAAACTAAGTTCCTCCCACAGCTGGCTTGGCTTACATGCAGGAATGAGCAAAGGCAGTTAGCCTGTGAGGTCAGAAGCAAGATGGAGTCAGTTATGTTCGATTTCTCACTGTTACACTCACTACTGGGAAGCCAGACTCGATGATGACTGCAAGATTTTGTTCTTTCTTGTCAACTGTTACTTTCATCCTCCAGCTGAAAGTCCCATCAAAAATAATGTTTATGCTACGTATTTTCCTCCAAATGTGAATTCATTAATTCAGCCATACGATCAGGTTATCCTTAAATCAATGAAGAGTAAATATTAAAATACTTTGTTGAAGAGCACGCTAGCAGCAGTGAAGAGAGGCATGGGTGTGACAGGTTTTCAAAAGGAGTTTAGCATGAAGGATGCCATACATGCTGTTGCCAACACTTGGAACACAGTGACTAAAGACACAGTTGGGCACGTCTGGCACAAGCTCTGGCCTGCGACTACATTCAGTAATGATGATGAACAAGATGGTGACTTTGAAGGATTCTGTATGTCAAAGTGAGGAAAAAATGATGTCTAACCTCCTTACATATGCAAAAAATATACCTTCAGAGTCCATCAGTAACCAGAAACGGATATCAAATAAATTTTTAACGTTAATAATAAGGTTACAGTTGGTTCATTCATTGACCGACCGTGAAATAGCAAAAGTGATTGTAAATCAAGGTGATTGAGATAACAGTGACAAAGATGACATTGTTAACACTGCAGAAAAAGTGCCCATAGACAACATGGAGAAAATGTATACTGGGCTTATTTAAGGACTAGAGCAGCATGTGTTCATAACAGAACAAGAAATCGTGTCAGTTTAAGCCAAAGAGAGTCTTCTAAGATAAAAACCATTGTTCATGAAGCAAGTGATTCTGGAGGAAACAGCTTTTAAATCCCATCCAGCAGAATGCCTGCCTCCTCATCCCAAGTGACCCATGTCCTCGTCCCTCAACTGCTTCTGATGTTTCTTCTCAGCAAACAAAACTGAAATACAATGCAGAGTAACTTAAGTCAAAACACAACATCGAAGGTGGAGACTGAAAGCCTGCTCTTGTCAGCCACTGCTGATGTCTAACAGCAGATGCAGATATTATGGCAATGCTGTTGTGCTGCTTAGTTATCCTGAGCACATTTTTTTTTCACTCTATTAATAGCATGTCATGTTTTCTAATGTTAAGTACCTATGGGTGAATAAATGTAAGAAAATGATTGCTTATGGTAGCATATAAATTCAGTCAGGAATGACGGTGATGTCAAATAACCACAGATCATCCACATAGGTGATGCGATAGAGTCCTTTTTTTTTTTTTTTTTTTTTTTTTTGAGACGGAGTCTCACTCTGTAGCCCAGGCTGGAGTGCAATGGCCGGATCTCAGCTCACTGCAAGCTCCGCCTCCCGGGTTCACGCCATTCTCCGGCCTCAGCCTCCCGAGTAGCTGGGACTACAGGTGCCCGCCACCTCGCCCGGCTAGTTTTTCGTATTTCTTAGTAGAGACGGGGTTTCACCGTGTTAGCCAGGATGGTCTCGATCTCCTGACCTCGTGATCCACCCGGTCTTGGCCTCCCAAAGTGCTGGGATTACAGGCTTGAGCCACCGCGCCCGGCCCAGTCCTTTGCTTTCTTATGGTTCAATGTACACAAACTGTTTCATGCACAAAATTATTTAAAATATTATATAGAATTACCTTTCATATATATAAATACGTATGAAACATAACTGAATTATATGTTTAGACTTAGGTCCAATCCCCATGATATCTCAGTATGTATATGCAAATATTCCAAAATCTGAAATCTGAAACACTTCTGATTTCACGCATTTTGGATAAGGGATACTCAACCTGAAGTTTCTATCTGATGAGTACTGTTGTGTCCGGTCATTCATGGCCCATTGTGCAAACCTGGGCTGGCCCTGGTTTCATAAGGCTGAATCTGTCTCTTGGCCTTGAACAATATGTCTCCAGCAGATAAAAATTAGGGATAGAGGAGGTATACTCCAAGTCACAGAGCATGCACACAGGAGACATGCTTGTGAAGCTGACACAGGCATCCTTACCAGTGGTGCTAGAAGAAATTGATTTCCTCTTCTGTAAAATGTTTTTCCTCCATTCACACAACACTTCAGACACCAAATGCATACCAAGAAGTTCTCCACCTCTCTGGACACCTACTGGGTGTCCAATAATTTAATTAATTTTGACACTACCTTAAGTTAGCATCAGATCCTGCAAGCTAAAGGCTCACTCCACAAGATTGCCCCAACTTCAGATGCCAGTTGTAAGTCCTGACCTCTTATACTTCTGATCAACTGACTATAAACTGGGGCTTCGTACCATCCCCTCCTTGGGTTCAATTATTTGCTAGAATGGTTCATAAAACCCAAGGAAACATTTTATACTCATTTTTACAGGTTTGTTATAAAGGATACAGCTCAGGAACGGCCAGATGGGAGAGGCATGGGGCAAAGTATGGAGGTGGAGGGGTGCATGGTGCTTCCTTCAATGCCTTCTTTGGGCACATCATCCACCCTCCCATCACCACCCGAAATCACTCATTAGCATAAACTGAAGTATCATCAAAAAGTGCTGGTTATGAATAACAAAAGACACTCTTATCATTCAGAAAACTGCAGAATTAGAAACTCGGTTCCCAGAACCAGGAACAAAGACCAAATGTGTTTTTTGTTATACTACACTTCTGCTGCATGAGGAAAAGAGGAAGTAAAGACAAGCCTGAGAGTGCATGATACTTGTGTCCCTGATATGACACGCCACCTAGGAAGCCTATGCACCATCTCCTTCCCCACTCCCTGTGCATTCCTCAACATTGCTGCTCTTATCTCCTTGTTCTATAACTGTGTTTTTACTTATCTGGAGCTGCTTCAAGGTAGGGATGAGGCCATATTCTAATTTTTCAGCCTAAGAATTTGTCATAGTGACTGAAACTCTATAGCTATTCAGTAAATGTTATCGCACTAATAAATGAATGGTCATTGTACTTAACAGTGAAGGCAGAACTATTCTGTGTTGAGCCCTATGCTAAGAACATTACATACTTTATAATTTAATTCTCACAACACTATGAAGTTGGAGTTATTATATGTATTATATTGCTGGTGAAACTGGGGGTAAGTTAAGTAAATTCTCTAAAATCATATGGCTTATATGAAAGTTGTCAGAATAAAAATGGATTCATTTGTGTCAAATAGCCCTGACAAATCGAAATGTGGAAGGCCGTGAAAAGAGAATTCTCATGCATAAATGGCTGATAACAAAAACTGTCAAAGACTGCAAAAAAACACAACCTTGCACAAAGGCCATCATAACTTTATACAAAAAAAATACTTCTGCAAGGACATCTGCCCAGTAACAGACTGTCCAACCTCAGACTGGTGTCACTCGTGTTATTAATCCTTGTAGCCAAGGATAATTATGTCAAAACAGTTATGCAATTCTCCTCATTTTTTCTTTAAAACCCCTTGTCTTCTTTTACTTCCCTGAATACTAGGGCATGTATATTCCCATTGCAATGTCCTACTCCCAAATAAATATCATTTACTTTTAGAGAACCTCTCTCTTTTTATTTAGGTTGATGTATAGGCCATTCTTAACATCCCTATAAAGAAATACCTGTGACTGGGTAATTTGTAAGGAAAGGAGGTTTAATTGGCTCATGGTTCTGCAAACTTTCCAGGAAGCATGGTGCTGGGCATCTGCTTAGCTTCTGGGGAGGCCCAGGAAGCTTTTGATTATAGCAGAAGGCAAAGGATGAAAGCAGGAGCAAGAGAGAAGGGGACAGGGTGGGTACCACACACTTTTAAATGACCAGATTTCCAAGAACTCACTATCATGAGGACAGCACCAAGCCATGATGTATCTGCCCCCATGATCAAAACACCACTCACCGGGCCCCATCACCAGCATGGGGGATTACAATTCAACATGAGATTTGGGTGGGGACAAATATCCAAATTATATCATTCTGCCCCTAGCCCCTCCCAAATCTCATGTCCTCTCACTGTTGATGAAGAGGCAAACTCTGTAAAATATTTAAAGAGACTTATTCTGAGCAAAACATGAGTGACTAATGGCCCATGACATAGCCCTCAGGGGATCCTCAAAACATGTGCCCAAGGTGGTTGGGCCACAATTTGGTTTTATACATTTTAGGGAGACATAAAGCATTAATCAATACATGTATGATGTACATTGGTTTGGTCTGGAAAGGCGGGACAAAATAAAGTGGGGGCTTCCAAGTCATAGACATATTCAAAGATTTTTTTGATTGGCAATTGGTTAAAAGAGTTATTATCAATAGAAAGTAATCCTTCAGTTACAATAAGAGTCGTGGAGACCATGGTTTTATCATTCAGATGAAGCCTCCAGGTAGCAAGCTTCAGAGAGAATAGATTATAAATGTTTCTTATCAGGCTTAAAGAGTCTGTGCTATCAGTAATTCCAAAAGGAAAGTGGGTACAATGATGCATATCTGTCTCCCCCTTCTCATCATGACCTGAAATATATTCTTCAGTTTAAATTTGGATGCCCTTGACCAAGAGCAGGGATCCACTCAGATGGTTGGTGGGGCTTACAATTTTACATCACATTGCAAAATACAATTATGCCAGGAGTTCCTCCCAAATCTTATATCTTTCTCACATTGCTAAATACAATCATGCCTTCCCAACAGTCCTCCAAAGTCTTAACAAACTTCAGCATTAATTCAAAAGTCTAGTCTCCTCTGAGACAAGGCAAATCCCTTCCACCTATGAGCCTGTAAAATCAAAAACAAGCTGGTTACTTCTTCCAAGAAACAATGGAGGTATAGGCATTGGGTAAACTTCTCCATTCCAAAAAGGAGAAGTTGGCCAAAAGAAAGGGACTACAGGCCCCATGCAAGTTGAAAACCCAGCAGGACAATCATTAAATCTTAAAGCTCCAAAATAATCCCTTTCAGTTCTATGTCCTACATCCAGAGCACACTGGTGAAAGGGGGTAACTCCCATAGCCTTGAGTAGCTCTACTTTCGTGACTTTGCAGGGTTCAGCCTCCAAGGCTGCTCTCACAGGTTGTTCAGTGCCTGTGACTTTTCCAGGAACAGGGCAAACTGCCAGTGGATCTACCATTCTGGAGTCTGGAGAATGGTGGCCCCTTCTTATAACTCCAGTAGGCAATGCCCCATTGGGGACTCTTTGTGGGGCCCCCAACTCCATATTTCCCTTTGACTCTGCCCCTGCAGCAGGTTTCTACCTGAGCACTTAGGTTTTCTCATACATTCTGCGAGATCTAGGCAGAGGCTGCCAAGCATTCTTCACTCTTGCATTCTGCACACCTGTAGGCTTAATATCACGTGGAAGCCACCAAGACTTACAGCTTACATTCTCCAAAGTAGCAACCTGAGCTGTACCCGGGCCCTTTTGAGCCATGACTTAAGCCAGAGCAGCTGATTGTGAGAAGCAATGTCCCAAGGCTGTGCATGGCAGTGGGGCCTTGGGCCTCGCCCGCAAAACCATTCTTCCCTCCTAGGCCTCTAGCCCTGTAATGGCAGGGGCTGCCACAGAAGTCTCTGAAATGTCTTTGAGGTATTTTTCCAATTACCTTGGTTATTAACACTTGGCTCCTTTTTAATTATGCAAATTTCTCTAGCAAGTGGTTTCTTTCAGCCCGCTTGAATTCCTCTCCCTAAAAAGTATTTTCTTTTTCTGCCAAGTGGTCAAGCTGCAAATTTTCCAAACTCAATTTGCTTCCCTTTTAACTGTAAGTTCCAACTTTAGGTCATTTCCTTGCTCCCACATTTTAGCACAGGTTGTTGGAAGCAGCCAGGCCATATCTTGAACACTTTGCTGCTTAGAAATTTCTTCCACCAGATACCCTACATTATCACTCTTTAGTTCAAACTTCCACAGATCCTGAGGGCATGAACCGAATGCAGAAAAGTTCTTTGCTAAGGTATAACATGTATGACCTTTGTTCCAGTTTCCAATAAGTTCCTCACTGCTATCTGAGATCTCATCAGCCTGGACTTTACCATCCATATCACTATTAACGTTTTGTTACTATTTACCCCATCTCTAAGAAGTTGCAAACTTTTCCTCATCTTCCTGTCTTCTTCTGAGCCCTCTAAACTCTTCCAACCTCTGTCTGTTACCCAGTTCCAAAGTTGCTTCCACATTTTCAGATATTTTTATAGGAATGCCTCACTCTTGAATACCAATTTTCTGTGTTCAGCAATGCTTGCATTGCTATAAAGAAATAGCTGAGACTGGGTAATTTATAAGGAAAAGAGGTACGGCCGGGCACGGTGGCTCAAGCCTGTAATCCCAGCACTTTGGGAGGCCGAGATGGGCGGATCACAAGGTCAGGAGATCGAGACCATCCTGGCTAACACGGTGAAACCCCATCTCTACTAAAAAAATACAAAAAAACTAGCCGGGCGAGGTGGCGGGCATCTGTAGTCTCAGCTACTCGGGAAGCTGAGGCAGGAGAATGGTGTGATCCCAGGAGGCGGAGCTTGCAGTGAGCCGAGATTGCGCCACCGCACTCCAGCCCAGGCGACAGAGCGAGACAAAGTCTCAAAAAACAAAACAAACAAAAAAAAAAAAAGAAAAAGAAAAGAGGTTTAATTGGCTCATGGTTCTGCGGGCTTTACAGGTGCTGATATCTGCTCAGCTTCTGGGAAAGCATTAGGAAGCTCATAATTATGGCAGAAAGTAAAAGAGTAGCAGGCACATCACATGGCAAAAGCAGGAGCAAGTGAGGGAGAGAGAGAGCAGGGGTGGAGGTGCCACACACTTTTAAATGACCAGATCTCACAAGAACTCACTATCACGAAGACAGAACCAAGCCATGAGGGATTCACCTCATGATCCAAACACCTCCCACGACGCCCCACCTCTAGCACTGGAGATTACAATTCAACATGATATTTGGGTGGGGACAAATATCCAAACTGTATAAATTGAGAAATAAAAAGAAAGGCAATCCCTGAGAAGCCTTGAAAGCTGAATCCCCAGCCACAACAGGATGAGAGATCAGACGTGCCTTGTTATCCCTCCTCCCTCACTAATCACCATTAGGCTTTCTTCCCTAAGGGTTAAACAAAAACCAGTTCTTTTAAAAGACTCCACGACTGATATCAACCAACCACCTAATGCTACCCAACCATTCTGGGGTTTCCACACAACCAACCAGCATTCCTTCCTAATAAGGGACCACTGACCATGGAGCGATTCTTGCCAGTCTACAGACGATACGCAGCAAGGGTTTTTGTGCCCTCTGCTTCACCCTTTGATGTCAGAGGGATGAAAACTCCACCCTCAGATCATGCTAACACTGCCCTTTTTTGCACATAGGATCCAGAGAGCGACATGAAACTCAGTGTGCGTGCACGTGTTTCTCATTCCATAAACATCCATAACTCCTCCTGGAGCTTATTAAATATGTATATTTGGCCACTTCATTCAGTATAAATTCACGTTCCCTTTGCCCCTCCCTCAAAGTGCCTGGTTACTGGCTCCTAGCCCAAGGCTATGCTTCCCAGCCTGTTAGAATGGCCACCCTGCAAGCTACGACCCTTTATGAGAAGTCAAGCTCTCCTTTCCAAATTAATGAACTTCATCATTCTCCATTTGATGAGGTTAACACTTATAAGTGGTAAATCCAGAAATAATGCCAAGATCTAGCTGAATTCAAAGCCCACTACTCTGAATTATTATTCTATACAGCCTCTAACTGAAGTCAGGTTCACAGGTAGGCAGGATAATGTCATTGTCTTTATGGAGCAAAAAGAATGAATACGCATGCAGGATATAAAATATTCTATATATAAAAATAGGATATTATAGCTATTAGAAATAAGATGAATATTCATTGATAACAAATTTATAATATATTAAGTGAAAAACAGCCATTTTCAAAACAATAGGCCCCATTATATATAATATATAATTACAGAAAAATATAGAAGAAAATATACACTGTGATATCACAATAATTATCATGGGTCTTGTGCATTTTTTATCTTCAAATTTATCTGTATTTTCTAACGTCTAATATTTTGATTAAATTCATACACATTATCCTTGAGATATTAGAAGACAACAATGCTCTCAAGACATGAGTCCTTGTGCCAGCTAGCAACTGATAATCAGAGATGTGAAATACAACAGTATAGAATATTACATTTAACAATTAATAATAATGACCCCATTTTACAGATAAGATCAGTAAAATCCAAAAACATGGAGTGATTTACTCAAGTTTACTAAGCTCCTAAGCAAGATATTCAGGATCACAGCCAAATAAAAATACCGCATGTTCTCACTCATAAGTGGGAGTTGAACAATGAGAACACATGGACACAGGGAGGGGAACATCACACACTGGGGCCTATCATGGGGTGGGGGACTAGGGGAGGGAGAGCATTAGGAGAAATACCTAATGTAGGTGACGGGTTGATGGGTGCAGCAAACCACCATGGCATGTGTATACTTATGTAACAAAACTGCAAGTTCTGCACATGTACCCCAGAACTTAAATATAATTATTTTTTTAAAAATGTCCTCTCCCAACTCAGGTTATCTCCAGCTTACAACACATCTGACTTCTTCCAGCGGGTCTGAATGAGGGACCTCCTGTCAGTGTCAAAAACAGCACCTGATATCTCCTTGCACTAAACTCCCTTTTCCCTGCTGCTCTCTCCCTCCCACGGTGACCTCTGAAAGTATCCCAGGATGGAATGCTAACTCATTGCTGAGGAAGCACTTTTAAATACAGCAAAGGCAAAGGCACAAATAGACAAGAAATAGTAAAAGCTATAAAATAAAAATGAAAAGAGGTCAACCAAAGTCCTTCAACCAAATCTGGCCTTCTGCCTGTTTGTGTGAATAGTGGTATTGAAACACAGTCATGCCCGTTCCTTTACATGTTGTTTTAGACTGCTTTTGTGCTACAGCAACAGAAACTGTATAGCCTGAGAAGCTGAAAATCTTCCCCATCAGGCCCTTTACAGAAAGGGTTTGCTGATCCCTAATGTAAACAAGTAAATGTTGTTAAATGAAGTTTAGCATAAAGTTGCCCCATTTTTTTTTTTTTAAGACAGGGTCCCAGCCTGACCAACATGATGAAACCCTGTCTCCACTAAAACAAACAAACAAAAAATACAAAGATCAGCCAGGCATCGTGGCACGTGCCTGTAATCCCAGCTACTCAGGAGGCTGAGGCAGGAGAATCTCTTGAACCCGGGAGGCAGAGGTTGCAGTGAGCTGAGATTGCACCACTGCACTCCAGCCTGGGTGACAGAGTGAGACTCTATCTCAAAAAAAAAAAAAAGACAGGACCTCACTCTAGTGACAGAGTGACTCCACTGAGGTGGAGTATAGTGGTGCAATCACAGATCACTGCAGCCTCAACCTCCTAGGCTCAAGCGATCCTCCCACTTCAGCCTCCCAAGTAACTGGGACTACAGGCATGCACCACCATGCCCAGCTAATTTTTATATTTTTTGTAGTGAGGGGGTTTTGCCATGTTTCCCAGGCAGGTCTCAAACTCCTGGGCTCAAGCAATCCACCTGCCTGAGCCTTCCTTACGTATTTTACGTATTTTAAGTTCAGCCTAAAGATTTCTCTGTACATAGTGAACTATAACCTAAATGGAGGTGTAAACAGACTGTAACCCACTCTGGTGCCAATCGCCAGGTTTTGGCCATTCAAACTGTGTTCAAATAAGGCAAAAGCTGAGCTGTAACCCATAAAGCTGTTTCCATACCTTCCTTCCATTTTCTACACATCACTTTCCTCTTCCTTCTGTAAATCTTCCACCACAAGGCTGTGCTGCAGTCTGTCTGAGCCTACTCTGGCTTAGGAGGCTGCCTGATTCATGAATCATCCTTTGCTCAATTAAACTATTAAATTTCATTTGGCTAAGGATTTTTTTAACCATCTACTTCCCCTTTTGGTGACACTCATCAACAAGGACCATCAAACAATCCCCCACAAGCTTCAGAGGTGGCCACTGAAGGGCGTAAGTTCACACAGTCCCTCCTATTAACTTCAGCAGGCACACAGCCCAGAAGCAGATAACACAGACACCCAGATGGGCCCTCAAATGGGAACACTCAGATCACGGCTACACATTTAATGTTTGCCATTTTCCTTTTTTTAAATTTTTAATAAGAGAAAAACACAAACCCCTACTAAAGGTCAATAAGACAGTTAACAAAGAGTGACGACAGGGCAAGATATGAGAGAAACACTGTCAACGCAATCTGCAAGATTCCACCAGTCAAACAGCATCGATAAGGAATAAATGGGCCATCCAAAGAGCTGGAAAAGGTCAGGGAAGACTACACAGATGATATTAAAAAGGAAATAAGGAAAATTGGAAAAGGCAGAGTATTCATAAGTGGGGGCAGGAGAGACAGATGGACTGTCACAGAGGGTAAATTGCTCCGAGAGAGAATGAGAAATATGCCAAGAGCTGAGAGAAAATCAGATCCTGGGCCCACGACGCAAGGTGGGGAAAGGAATAATAAAGACAAGTCTGCAAGCACAGTGATGTACAAATAGTGTTTTTTCCAGAAATAGACTAATAAAATGCAGATGAAAACCATCAAATTGAAAAATGCTTTTCATCTCCTGAAATGCAGCAGCACTATGTCCTGAAAAGTGTATGGCCGTGGAAGCCGGTTAGAAAGGGGTTGGAATTCAGGCTCCATCACTTAATAGTTCACCCACATCAAAATAAATTTTACTGAGAAGGAATTCTCTAAGTGACCCTGCTTACCTAGCTTGGCTCACTATAGGTACCAGAATCTTGACTGATCCCAGTATTTACATCATGGGTAACATTCAGAATCTCTAACAGTAGTTATGCCATCAGCCCTGGCCAGAGTAGATGCCTATTGGTAAGGCATAGAGGTGTGTGCTAAGCCAGCATGAGCCCTGATATGAGACACAGCAATGCCCAGGGTGGATTTGTGAAGAATGGTTAGAGCCTTAGTCTGGAATGAGAACTACTTACAATGTGAATGTGTATGAGGTGGACTAGAAAAAGATGTGAATCTTGACCCTAGTCTATGCTTACTCTTCAGGAAGGGGCAATTATAACTCTCAGCGCTGGCCTAGGATGGATCCTCCTTCCTTCCGGTGTTGAGGATCACCTGTTTTTCCCACGTTGGCTTCTTGCTATAGGCCTTCATAACTAATTCCACATGCTCAAAGAGAAATTCTTAAGGATTTAGTCATTTTTCATTGATTTCTGCAGAAGGCAACATTTTCCTCTAATGTAACCCAGTAAGCACAAAATATTGGCTGTGTGTATTCCTATCAGGAGAAATACTCATGTTTTTCTCTTTTTTTTCAACCAGAGAGCTCAGGAAGGTGGCAGAGCCTTCCACTCTGACGGAGGAGGGTTTTCATCACCTCCAATGAGCAGAGACACTTTCTGATTGAGATCTGAGCTGGAAATGGATGGAAGATATGTCACCTTCAGCTTTCTGAGCCTCAGCTTCCTCATCTATAGAATGGTTGTAGCAGAATTCATAAATTATTTTAGTAGCCGATACATGACGAAGCCTGAACTTCCTGGATGAAAAATACCCTGCCACCCACCCACCAGAAAACACCTGTGTCTCTCACCTTATCAGTGAGGAAAAAAAAAAAAAAAAAAAAAAAAGCAAGAATTTGGTTTTAGGCTAATGTATTTTAGTGGAAAGAACACAGTCTGAGACCAGGCCTAGAGGCCCAGGTTCAAAATTCCATCCTGGCATTACCTGGTTATGAGCTCTTGCACTGACGGTATTCCCAGCTGTCGAATAAAAGTTCAGATCTAGAACAACAGTTTCTCTGGAGCTCCAATAAGATGCTTCAGGGACCACAGAGAATGAGGCTGAACACTGGGGACCTTCTCCCCTCCCCATTATCAATCCATTTTTACCTGAACCATTTCCCATCATCTGTTATATATATTATGTAGTCACATCACATTTCGGTTGATAAAGTGGACCATTACTTAAGAAGATAAAAAGTTTAAAAACCTCCCTTAGCATTCCATGCTTCTATAACATGATCCTTTTTTTCAATCATTTAAAAATATTTTTGTAAGATAAAAATGTAGTGCTTATGTTAAAATGCTAAAGCAGAAAGAGAAAGAAAGAAAGGGAAAGAGAAAGAGAGAGAGAAAGGAAAGAAAGGAAAGAAAAGAAAGAAAAGACAAGACAGAGAGAGAGAAAGAGGGAAAGAAAAAAGGAGAGAGAAAGAGAAAAGTAGCAGGCAAAATATGGAGGATTAAGTCAAGTATTTAGCAGAGAATAATAAAAAGTAATAAAGGGATTTTTCTCTCCACTTCAGAATGGAACTGGGGTGAACACTGGATTGGTACTATTTGTCCTAAATTGCCTATGTATCAGGTCTTTTTGGAAATATTCTGAAATCCATATTATCTTGTCTTCTTGTCTTTATGTCTGAACTGATCCACCAGAAGGCACACGGTCTGCCCAAAAGAGCCGAGTGTTGGTTTCCTATCGCCACTCTAACACAAATTTAGTGGTTTGAAACAACAGAAATGTATTACCTTACAGTGCTAGAGGTCTAAACAGGGTCTCACTCTGCAAAAATCCAAGTGTTGGCAGAATAATTTTTTCCAGGAGGCTCAAGAAGACTCTGTCCTCTTGCCCTTCCCAGCTTCTAGAGGTTGGTTCCCCACATTCCTGGGCCACAGCCCCTTTTATCTTCAATACCAGCAACGGCCATTCAAGTCTCTCACATACATTACTCTGACCCTGACTCCCCTGATCCCTCCTTTCCCTAGTACAGACGCTTGTGATTTCACTGGACTCAGCCAGATAATCCAGGATAAACTCTCCATTCAAGGTCAGCTGATTGGCAGCCTAAATTCCATTTGCAACCTTAATTCCCCTTTATCATATAACATAAGATACTCAGCTTCTGAAAATGAGAGCATAAACATCTTTGTGGGGAGGAAGGGAGGACGTTATTATGTCAATCACAGGCAGTTTCCAAGGAAGGAGGTTGCAGGACCTGCCAGAGGCAGGAGGTAGTTGGGAAATGATGGAAGGAGAAAGGGTTATTACCAGTCATCTACAAGCACTAATGTCAAGGTAGAAAGATAAACTGAAAATGGAAGTATCAGGAGTCCAAGATAAATGTTGAGAGCTCTGGTCGAGCAAGTCAGTGTCAGAACTGGATGTATGTATTAGAAGTGGGGATGGACTCGATGGGAAACTAAAACTTACAGAGATGATTGACCCAATGACACTCAAGTTTTGTTTGTTTGTTTGTTTGTTTTAGGGGTTTTGGTTCTTTCTGGGTTTTTGTTGTTGTTGTTGTTTTCCAGACTTGGTCTTACTTTGTTGCCCAGGCTGGAGTGAAGTGACGCTATCATAGCTCACTGTAGCCTCAAACTCCTAGGCTCAAGCGATCCATACACCTAAGCCTCCCAAGTAGCTAAGACTACAGGCAGGTACCACCAAGACCTGCTAAATCTTTTTCAAATTTTTGTAGAGATGAGGTCTCACTATGTTACCCAGGCTGGTCTCAAACTCCTGGGCTCAAGCAATCCTCCTGCCTCAGCCTCCCAAGTCACTGAGATTACAGGCATAAGCCACCACACCCAGCTGACACTCAAGTTTCAGGTGAATTCTAAATCATGTCTGATTCCAAAGCCCATAAACCACTGGGCTATCATCCTCCCTATCACATACAGCTTTTACAACAGAATTGGCATGTTTTGTCAGACTGGGGGAAGAGTCTTAAAAAAAATTATCATTCAGTAACTTCACATTTTTAATCTAAAATGAGTTTGTAAAATGAAAAATACACTTAAAATATTTTTTTTTAATTCTCAACTTGTAACTTTTTATTTTAAGAATTTTTTAACCGTACTTTCTAGTATCCGATAATCAACAAGCACTGTGCAAGGCACCTTAAGCTATGTATTTGGAAAATGTTTTCGCAATTGACAAGCAGTTAACAAATGTTGGTTACACTTCCATTTTAAAAGCATTGCCTGGGGAGTGTTGAGCTTGGTGTTGGAATCCTGTCTGGGTATTGAGGAACTACAGACAAAAACTCTGCCTCAAGGTCTCCATCCCTTTTCTCTATTCACTTCTCTTTCACTCCAGAAACTGTCCACTGTTTCCTCCAGGTGTCTGAACATGAGGCAAAGTATTCAGATCCTTTTAGCTACGAAGGGAAAAAGAACCATAATTGAATTCTGTTTTCCAGAGTTTATTGTATGAATTCAAATTGGCATTGATTCACTTCTAGCAGAAAATTCACTCACCAAATACCTTGACATTTGAAACAAAGATAGCCTCCTTTTTTGTAATCTTAAGAGCAATAGAAAAATGCCTTTCAAGACTGAGTTTCGGGGCCTTCCATCTGCAGATTCCCATTCAGGCTCTGATATTGCTGTCCTTGATGTATCACCTTCCATAGACAGGCTCTGGGTAACACGGTGAGAATCCTGGCCTACAAGAAAATGAGGTATTCTCCAAAGGTAGTACTCATAACTGGCCAACAATAGCTAGTCAGGTCCCAAGAGATAGAGGCAATACTCGAGGAAAGCCAGCTTTCTAAAGCGAAGCCAGATCACATCAGTCCTCTTCAATTATTCAACGATCCTCCACCACTTACGGGACCCATGCCAAGATACTTAGTGAAGTACAAAAGGCTCTTCATAACCTGGCCTCTGCTGATCTTTCCAGGCTCACTTCCAAGCCTTTCTCAAACATGCAGCCAGTCAGAGCCCTGCACTCTGGTTCTACCAAACTTGTCATCGTTTCCAAGTGCACCTCATCTTAAGGGATTGACACACGCTCTTTGTTCTGCCTGGAAAGCAAATTCTTTACCTCAACCTCCACTCTGTTGACTGAGCTAGCCCTTTGGAAGCCTTTAATACCCACAGTCAAATGTGATCCCATCTAACCATCCATCTGCCTATTGCTGCCATAACAGTTGTATCATATACGTATCTTCACAAATATGTATAACCCAGAAGCAGAAAAGGCAAAGAAAAGGCATTGTTTCTATGTACAGCTGTTTTGCTTCCCTTAGTCATCCCAAACCCAATGCTAAGATTGAATTTCTCTCCTTCTGTGATTTACACCCAGAGGAGTATATACATCTGCAGAGGCCAGCCTCAGAGTATCTGATTTATGGACCGGATAAAGTCAAGTTCAAATCATGGTCCTGCCCCTTATTATTATTTTATATTACACAAGTTACTTAACTCTTCTGATCTTTAGTTGTTCTATTCTGCAGAATGGGGGGTACTAATATCTACATAATAAGAATTTTGTATAAATTAAATGATATAACTTAAATAAGAAAACTAGTAGTGCCTGGCAAATACTAGGTACTCAACAAATGGTGTTATAAAAGCTTCACATATAACAACTTAAAAGTTCACACTTTAATTTAAAAAACAAAAAGAAAATATATATACACATTACATTTCAAACTTAGTATCCCAAGAAGTATAACTGAAAGTAGTAAAGACATAACCAAAAAGGAGAAAAAGTGGGTGAGTTACGCAGCCTCCCTAGGTGACTGGTCATTAACTCCCTTTCTTTTGTGAAGGGAGGTTCAAAATGTCACAACTCTAAAAGATCCCAGAGATTATCCAAATCTACCCACCCAACATTGTACTTTTCAAGAAGAAATCAAAGACCCAGTGGCACTGCTAAGAAACCTTACAGGGCCTAGAAGCTTCAAAGGACAAGGTCAAAAGTAAGAATTTAGCTGCCTCAAATTCGTTTTTGAAGCAGGTGGGACATAAATAATACATAAAATAAATAAATAAGATTAATCATTTTCTTCCTAACAGCAGCAGAGACTGTCTGCCTCTGATAAACCAGAAGCCAAGTGCAAAGACCCTGTAGATGAGAGGCAAATACTAGCCTACATGCAATCACAAAAGGGGAAGACCCAGATAAGCAGCAGATCATGGTAAAAACAGTCTTCAAAGGAAGAATATGAGTGACAAAACATACCTTATTTATAATCAGGAACTAGGAATTAATGTCTTCTTTCTTAACCAAGAAAGGCTTTTGTGGGAAAGTATGAGCAAGTGTGAAGTCAATTTATTATAAGTTATTGCAAACAGGAAGTTCCCCAAAGCACTCACATTATTTCTAAGAGCGTCTAATCACCTAAGGCTAGCATTTCTTCCCTTAAGTGATACTGATGAAGCATTTACAGATGGTCCCCAGCTTGCAATGGTTCAACTTTGATTCTTTGACATTACAGTGAGGTGAATGCAATATGCATTCAGTAGAAATCGTACTTAGAGTACCCATACAACCACTCTACTTTTCACTTTCAGTATTCAGCAGATTACATAAGATATTCAATACTTTATTATAAAATAAGCTTGTATTTGATTATTTTGTTCTACTATAGGCTAATGTAAGTATTCTGGGTACATTTAAGGTAGGCTAGGTTAAGCTATGATGATCAGTAGGTTAGGTGTATTAATTGCATTTTTTACTTAAGATATTTTAACTTTCAATAGGCTTATTAGGTTGTAACCCCATTGGAAGTCAAGGGGTAACTGTATTTATTCAGCTAATATTTATTGCACACCTATTAAGTATCACACACTGTTTATCTAGGCACTAGGAATACTAGCAAATAAAACAAAATAAGGTTCTGCCTGAGACGGGAGACAGAATCAACAATTTTAAAAGCCAGATAATTTTTATGGAATGACAAGTGCTCCTTGGAAAAATAAAGCAAGATGGTACAAAGGAGAGAGCTACCTTCGTGATACAAATCTACCTTCGTGATACAAATCTCTCTGGCAAGGTGATGTTTGCACTGGATGACAAAGGATTAAGCAAATGAAAATCTGGGAATAGTGTTCTAAACAGAAGGAAACATAAGTTTAAAGGCAATACAGAATAAGCCTGGTTGGTGTTCAAAGAGCAAGAGGAAACCAAGTGTGGTTAAAGGAGAAGGAGCAAAAGGAAGACTACAAGGAAAAGAGGTCAGAAAAGTGATCGGAAGAGGACAGATAGGGTCAAGTCTATTAGGCCGGAGAAAGGAGTTTGAATCTTATTCCATAACTGGAAATTATTTGAGACTTTAAACATGAAAGTGAAATAATCTGACTTAAATCTTCATTATCAAGTTTTAAAATCTTCAATATAATGGAAGTCAGTATCTAAAATAGGTGTCCAAAGAGGAAGAACCCAATGCCAGTAAGCAGCAGAGCTTCCCCTAGAGTGAGTGTAAAACAGTAGCTTAGATAATATGTGAATATGTGCATGTAACCCAGATAAGTCCTAGGGCCCACACAACTCAGTGTCAGTATCATTCATGCATTCATTCATTTATTCATTCAACAAATATTTATTGAAAACTAAGTGCTGGACATAGAGCATTAAATAAAATAAAATATATCTCCTGATGGATTTTATATTTTGAGAGGGAAATAACCAATAACACACACACAAATATTTAAAGATTAGTACTATGAAGAAATATAAAATAATGCAAGATGCTAAAGAACACCTGGAAATAATATTTTTGATTTTCCTCTTTTTAGAGGGAAAGTCCCTTTAATAAATGGAGATTTA
The DNA here is from genome assembly GCF_037993035.2 of Macaca fascicularis. Lineage (NCBI taxonomy): Eukaryota > Metazoa > Chordata > Mammalia > Primates > Cercopithecidae > Macaca > Macaca fascicularis. The sequence continues at coordinate 55,118,575 of NC_088390.1, forward strand.
AGCATAGAGCTAAATAAGCCATGCAGCTATCCAGGGACAGAACATTCCAAGCAAGGAATAAACAATCACAGAAGCTCTGAGGCAGGGGCATGTTTGCTGTGTCCAACAAACAGCAAAGGCCAGGGAGGCTCTGCCATTGCAACAAAAGCAAAAAATGACAAATGGCATCTAATTAAACTAAAGAGCTTCTGCACAGCAAAACTATACACAGTGTAAACAAAATACAGAATGGGAAAAGCATTTTTACAAACTATGAATCTGACAAAGGTCTAATATCTAGCATCCATAAGAAACTTAAATTTACAAGAAAAAACTAATCACCCTGTCAAAAATTGGGCAAAGGACATGAACAGACACTTCTCAAAAGAAGACATACATGTGGCCAACAAGCATATAAATAAAAGCTCAACATCACTCCTTATTAGAGAAAGGCAAATCAAAATCACAATGAGATGCCATCTCACACCAGTTAGAATGGCTATTATTAAAAAGTCAAAAAATAACGGATGCTGGTTGTAGAGAAAAAGGAATACTTAGACACTGTTTGTGGGAGTGTAAATTAGTTCAACCATTGTGAAAAACAGTATGGCAATTCCTCAAAGACCTAAAGACAGAAATATTCAATCCAGCAATCCTACTACTGGGTATATGCCCAAAGGAATAAGTCATTCTATTATAAAGACACATGCATGTATATGTTCATTGCAGCACTATTCACACTGGCAAAGTCATGGAATCAACCTAAATGCCCATCAATGAGACTGGTAAAGAAAATGTGGTACATATACACCATGGAAAACTATGCAGCCATAAAAAAAGAATGAGATCATGTCCTTTGCAGGGACGTGGATGAAGCTAGAGACCATTATCCTTGACAAACTTACACAGGAACAGAAAACCAAATATCACATGTTCTTACTTATAAGTAGGAAATAAATGAGAGCACATGGACACAGAATGGAACGACACACAGTGGGGCCTATCAGATGGTGGAGGGTGAAGGGGTGAGAGGATCAGGAAAAATAACTAATGCCTAGGTGATGAAACAGTCTGTACAACAAACCCCCATGATATACATTTACATGTGTAACAAACCTGCACATCCTGCTCAAGTACCCCTGAACTTAGAAGTTTTTTAAAAAGAATTATTAACTAGTAAAAGGTAGTTTGGTGCTAAAAGAATTTAAAGAACACTTTAAGGAAGACAGAAATAGCAAAAGTAGGGAGTAGCTACTAGTCATGGTGCTATAGTCCAAGGCTGGCAAGCTGGAAGGTACCCAGTGGGGTGCTAGCAAAACAAGCTGGAAGGTGGGCACTACAGAGTCTTCTACAAGCTGCTAACAGCCACATGATCCGAGGAAGAAAAGCGTCCTAGAACCTAAAGAAACACCCCCTTCCTCCTTCTGCTATGCCTTGCAGTGTCCCTCCAGTGCCCTCTCCTGACAAAGCCTAATATTCTGCCACCTGGCATTGAAATGTTTCCAGGGTCCAGCTCTACTACCACAAAGCAGAGCAAAGAAGGGTGCATTTGGAGCTAAAAGTCAATAAATTGGTAACTAGTGTAATAACACTGTAAATTATTTGACTCTAGAATGAGTTTTGAAATCCTTTAAAATAAGTCTTGAACAAATCCTCTACCTTCTTCTTATTCAAAAGCACCTTGGTTATTTCTGGCCTTTTGCATTTCCAAATGATCATTGGAACCAGCTTGTCCATTTAAAAAGAACAAAGTTTTAACTTGCATTGAGATTGCATTGCATATATAATCAACTTGGGGAATGTTGACTTTTCAAATCTTGAGTTTTTCCTTGCATGAACGTATTAAATCTATTTGTTTTTACATTGTTCTTAATTTTTTTCATCTTCTAGGTACAAGTTTTGTCAAAGTCTTCTAGATGTATTTCCAGGTGTTTGGTATTTTTGTTTTGTGGTCATGAATTTCAGGTCAAACAGTCATTACAGTTACAATTTTTCTTCAGTTACATTCAGCTTCCATGGGTGGAGATACAGTGTAGGAGGAGAGAGTTAACCTGAGATAGTGTTTGTCTTATTGAGTGAGACAGGGGAAAATAGGAGCAAGAGAGTTGCTCCATAACAGAAGATTTATGCAAAGGGCTACAAACATGGGCCTTGAAATTTAAGTTGGGTAACAGGGAAAGTGGGGTCATGAGAAAGATAATGGACAATGGAAAGTGTTGAGATTAGTGGATTGAAGGTCTGTGTGGAGTCAAAGAGTTACTAGAATGAGGCATGTGAGGTAGTCAACTGCAATAATGTGAGATGGTAGTCTGTAAGTACAATGCTTGAAACTGTAATGACAAGGTCTTAGTGAGCACTGTTCTATGGAGCTTTCTGCAGTGATGGAAATATTCTACATCTATGCTCTTCAATATGGTAGCCACTAACCACACAGGGCAATTGGGCACTTATAATGTGTCTGGTGCTACTGAAGGACTAATCTTTATTGTATTTTATTAATTTCAAATTTAAACAGCTGTATGTGGGTAGTTACTGTTGTATTGAACAGCACAGGTCTAGTGTATGACCATGACAATGTCTGGCTGAGTGCAGGGAAGGACACAATCATTGGAGGTGAGGTAGCCAAGGAACCGAAAAGCCAGGACACTGGATGGGTCATCCATGTGGATTTTGAAAATACCAAGAATGATGGCAGGACTGGGGATGGAAAGAAAGAAGCAAAAACAGTTTTTTTTGTTTTGTTTTGTTTTGTTTTTTTTGAGATGGAGTCTTGCTCTGTCACCCAGGCTGGAGTGCAGCGGCACTATCTCGGCTCACTGCAACCTGCGCCTCCCGGGTTCACGCCATTCTCCTGCCTCAGCCTCCTGAGTAACTGGGACTACAGGTGCCCTCCGCCATGCCCCGCTAATTTTTTGTATTTTTAGTAGAGACGGGGTTTCACCATGTTGGCCAGGATAGTCTCGATCTCCTGACCTTGTGATCCACCCGCCTCGGCCTCCCAAAGTGCTGGGATTACAGGCGTGAACCACCGGGCCCGGCCAGTTGCTCAAATTTTCAATGGATGAGTTTAACCATCAGAACTGCAGAAGACTGCAACAATGAAGGGCAGTGGATGATATGGTCTGAAGGAGTTGGGTTCTTTTTTTTTTTTTTTTTTTTTTTTTTGAGACGGAGTCTCACGCTGTCGCCCAGGCTGGAGTGCAGTGGCGCGATCTCGGCTCACTGCAAGCTCCGCCTCCTCGGTTCACGCCATTCTCCTGCCTCAGCCTCCCGAGTAGCTGGGACTACAGGCGCCCGCCACCGCGCCCGGCTAATTTTTTGTATTTTTAGTAGAGACGGGGTTTCACTGTGGTCTCGATCTCCTGACCTTGTGATCCGCCCGCCTCGGCCTCCCAAAGTGCTGGGATTACAGGCTTGAGCCACCGCGCCCGGCCTTGGAGCTGGGTTCTTTAAGGATGCAGAAGAAACAATGGTCTGGAAGTGAGCATGAGGAACAGACAGTACCTTCAGGACCAGTAGTTGGCAGGAAGTGGGGGAAGGAAAAGCTACAACATGAGAGGATATAGGGGAATCAGTGGCTTCAGGGGAGAGTCAGTTTTCATATAGAGCAAGGAAAAGAAATAATGTTATAAATAGAGTTTGAGAGTGCTGGGAATTTTGCTATTAACAGACCAATGAGTTCCAAAGGGCAGAGTGGAAAGATCTGAGGAGTTAAAGGGGTGATATATTGGGTCAAACTGGGGATATACAGACCCATAACTAGATGAGAGTCTGGGTGAAAATGGGTCAAATAAGAAGCTTGAAAGTCTTGGTAAGTGGGGTAAACACACATAAGGGTATGATGCAACTGGTCCTTGTGGTTACTTAGGGCACTGGCTTTCAATCACTGCTGACTGAAATTCGCCAAAAGAAATGCCTCATAGCAACACTAATATACAGACATCATGTAAAACAACCTGGAGGTTCCTCAAAAAGATTAAAAGAGTCCAGGTGCAGTGGCTCACACCTGTAATCCCAGCACTTTGGGAGGCCAAGGCAGGCGGATCACAAGGTCAGGAGTTTGAGACCAGCCTGGCCAATATGGCAAAACCCCATCTCTACTAAAAATACAAAAATTAGCCAGGCGTGGTGGCGGGTGCCTGTAGTCCCAGCTACTCAGGAGGCTGAGGCAGGAGAATCACTTGAACCCAGGAGACAGAGGTTGCAGTGAGCCAAGATCGCACCACTGCATTCCAGCCTGGGCAACAGAGTGAGTCTCTGTCTCAAAAAGAAAAAAAAAAAAAAAATCAAAATAGAACTGCCGTATGATCCAGCAATTCCTCTTCTGGGTATGTATGCAAAAAAAAATAAAATCTGTATGCCACAGAAATAACTGAACTCCCACGTTCAGTGCAGTGTTATTCACAATAACCAATCATGAAATCAACCTAAGTGCCCATCAATGGATTTTTTTTTAAATGTGGCACATATACACAATGGAATACTGTTCAGCCTTAAAAAAAAAAATAAGGAAATCTTCTTAGTTTCAACAACATGGATAAACTTGGAGGACATTATGCTAAGTAAAATAAGCCAAGCACAGAAAGACAATTACTGCATGATATCACTTATATGTGGACTCTGAAAAAGTCCAATTCAAAATCAGAAAGTAAAATGGTGGTTACCAGAGACTGAGAGCGAGGGGTTTGGGGAGATGTTGGTGAAAATATACCAAATTTCAGTTACACGGAAGGAATAAGTTCAAGAGATCTATTGCACAACCTACTGACTGTAGTTAATAACAATATATTGTATACTTGAAAATTGCTTGGGGAGTAGATTCTAAATGTTCTCACTACAAAGGAAATGTTAAGTATGTAAGGTAATAGATATATTAATTAGCTTAATTTAGCTATTTCATAGCTAAATTATACATTATACATGATATGTATACCCCCACCCACCCACACACATATAGGTTTGGGGTTTCAGGGAGTACCTTCGCCCGTCTGCCAAGTGAAGACTCAGCAACACGGCACTATCTATGAAGCAGAGAGCTTTCACCAGACACTGAATCTGCCAGTCCCCTGATCTTGAACTTACACACACACACACACACACACACACACTTATAATGTATAATTTAGCTATGAAATAGCTATATCAAGATAATTAATATATCCATTACCTTGCATACTTAACATTTCTTTTGTGGTGAGAACATTTAGATTCTACTCTCCTAGCAATTTTCAAGTATACAATATATTGTTATATTGTGTATACACACACACCATGTTGTACACCATGTACATACAATCATTGTACACCATGTTGTATACTGTCTTAGTCTATCTGGGCTGCCAGAACAAAGTATCTTAGATCATGTAATTTGCAAACAACAGTTCTGGAGACTGGGAAGTTCAAGATCAGGGCAACAACAGATTCAGTGTCTGGTGAAAGCTCTCTGCTTCATAGATGGTGCCCTGTTGTTGAGTCCTTACATGGCAGGTAGGCAAAAGAATTCCCTCAAACCTCTTTTACAAGGGCACTAATCCCATTCATGTGGGCTCTGCCATCGTGACCTAGTTACCTCCCAAAAGCACCACCTTACCAACACATTGAGTATTAGATTTCAACATATGAATGTTGGAGAAACAAAAATATTCAAACCATAGCAAATATAAATATATATAACTTTTGTCAATTTAAATTTTAAAAATACTAACATAAAAATAAAAGAAATGCTGCATTAATATACATATGGTGAAACAAAGGTTTTAACAACTGATACCTGCCTTTACTATCTGTCACACAGCTTGTTGTTTAAATCTGTTTATTTCCTTGTCTATTTTGTTTTCATTAGAAAGGCAACATACAGGTCACAAGACATGGAACTTATTCCACTACTCTGTAAGTTGGGAAACACTGGCTTACAAGGAGGGGGATAATCAGATCTGGTTATGTCCTTCTTGGAAATGGTCTCTTGGACGGTTTAGTCAGGGGAGGCAGGGAGTTTGTATATAGGGTGTTGAAAGGTGAGAACCACAAGGTCTTCACAGGTTCATGGAGAGCTCTATGGATCCCCTCATTTAAAATCCTATAAAGAGGACTGGTGAATCCAGACAAGAAAAAGTCTTGCCATAATATGATGTTGTCATCAAAGACTACAGATTAGTTAGCAACCAATGCAACTTTAATTCTATATGCATCTATCAGGAAAAAAATATTAAAGATCCAATTTATAATCTACAGCACTACTTTTTTTTCAGAGCAGGAGTGAAAGTATATTAAAAACCTTTAGAACATTAAAAAAAAAAAAAAAAAAAAAAAGGAAAGTACAACTTGGAAGAGGACCAAGCGAGCAACCTGAAAAACCAAGTGCGCCCACAGCACTACTAGTTAACACTTCCTCAAATCCTCTTCCTAATCATCGTGGTTTCCAATTTTCCCACAAGCCAAAGCTACACTGGAACCTCCTCCTTTCCAAGCCCTCGTCAATCAGATCTCAACCTCAATGGCCCAAATACTGGATGCTCAGTTGAATCACCTAGGCAGTTTTATTAAAATGCCAGTCCCTAGACCAGTTAAATCAGAGGCCCATGCATTGGTATTTATTTTTGTTATTATACTTTAAGTTATAGGATACATGTGCAGAATGTGCAGGTTTCTTACATAGGTATACATGTGCCGTGGTGGCTTACTGCACCCATCAACCCATTATCTACATTATGTATTCCTTCTAATGCTATCCCTCCCCTTGCTTCCCATCCCACCGACAGGCCTAGTGTGTGATGTTCCCCTCCCTGTGCCCATATGTTCTCATTGTTCAACTCCCATTTATGAGTGAGAACATGCAATGTTTGGTTTTCTGTTCCTGTGTTACTTTGCTGAGAATGATGGTTTCCAGTTTCATCCATGTCCCTGCAAAAGATATGAACTCATTTTTTATGGCTGCATAGTATTCCATGGTGTCAGTCTATCATTGATGGGCATTTGGGTTGGTTCCAAGTCTTTGCCATTGTGAATAGTGCTGCAATAAACATACATGTGCATGTGTCTTTATAGGACAATGATTTATAATTCTTTGGGTATATACGCAGTAATGGGATTGCTGGGTCAAATGGTATTTCTAGTTCTAGATCCTTGAGGAATGGCCACACTGTCTTCCACAATGGTTGAACTAGTTTACACTCTCACCAACAGTGTAAAAGCATTCCTATTTCTCCACATCCTTTCCAGCATCTGTTGTTTCCTGATTTTTGAATGACCACCATTCTAACCGTATGAGATAATATCTCATTGTGGTTTTGATCTGCATTTCTCTAATGAGCAGTAATGATGAGCTTTTTTTCATGTTTGTTGGCCACATAAATGTCTTCTTTTGAAAAGTGTCTTTTCACATCCTTCACCCACTTTTTGGTGGGGTTTTTTTCTTGAAAATTTGTTAAAGTTCCTTGTAGATTCTGGATATTAACCCTTTGTTAAATGGGTAGATTGCAAAAATTTTCTCTAATTTTGTAGGTTGCCTATTCACTCTGATGATAGTTTCTTTTGCTTGCAGAAGCTCTTTAGTTTAAATTAGATCCTGTTTGTCAATTTTTGCTTTTGTTGCCATTGCTTTTGGTGTTTTAGTAATGAAGTCTTTGTCCATGCCTATGTCCTGAATGGTATTACCTAGGTTTTCTTCTAGGATTTTTATGGTTTTAGGTCTTACATTTAAATGTTTAATCCATCTTGAGGTAATTTTCATATAAGGTGTAAGGAAGGGGTCCAGTTTCAGTTTTATGCATATGGCTATCCAGTTTTCCCAACACCAGTTATTAGATAGGGACTTTTTTTCTCCATTGCTTGTGTGTGTCAGGTTTGTCAAAGATCAGGTGGTTGCAGATGTGTGGTCTCTATTCTGTTCCATTTCTGAAGTCTCTATTCTGTTCCATTGGTCTATCTCTCTGTTTTGGTGCCAGTACCACGCTGTTTTGGTTACCATAGCCTTGTAGTATAGTTTGAAGTCAGGTAGTTTGATGCCTCCAGCTTTGCTCTTTTTCCTTGGGATTGTCTCGGCTATACAGGCTCTTTTTTGGTTGCATATGAAATTTAAAGTAGTTTTTTTCTAATTCTGTGAACAAATTCAATGGTAGCTTGATGGAAATAGCATTGAATCTATAAATTACTTTGAGCAGTATGGCCATTTTCATAATATTGATTCTTCCTATCCATGAGCATGGAATATTTTTCCATTTGTTTGTGTCCTCTTATTTCCTTAAGCAGCAGTTTGCAGTTCTCCTTGAAGAGCTCCTTCACATCCCTTGTAAGTTGTATTCCTAGGTATTTTATTCTTTGTAGCAATTGTGAATGGAAATTCACTCACGATTTGGCTATTATTGGTATATAGGAATGCTTGTGATTTTTGCACATTGATTTTGTATCCTGAGACTTTGCTGAAGTTGCTTATCAGCTTAAGGAGATTTTGGGCAGAGACGATGGGGTTTTCTAAACATACAATCATGTCATCTGCAAACAGAGATAATTTGACTTCCTCTCTTCCTATTTGAATATGCTTTATTTCTCTTGCCTGACTGCCCTGGCCAGAACTTCCAATACTATGTTGAATAGGAGTGGGGAGAGAGGGCATTCTTGTATTGTGCCAGTTTTCAAAGGGAATACTTCTAGCCTTTGCCCATTCAGTATGATATTGGCTGTGGGTTTGTCATAAATAGCTATTATTTTGAGATAAGTTCCATCAATACCTAGTTTATTGAGAGTTTTTAACACGAAGGGGTGAATTTTATAGAAGGCCTTTTCTGCATCTATTGAGATAATCATGTGGTTTTTGTCATTGGTTCTGTTTATGTGATGGATTATGTTTATTGATTTGCATATGTTGAACCAGCCTTGCATCCCAGGGATGAAGCTGACTTGATTGTAATGGATAAGCTTTTTAATGTGCTGCTGGATTCGATTTGCCAGTGTTTTATTGAGAATTTTCACATTGATGTTCATCAGGGATATTGGCCTGAAATTTTCTTTTGTGTCTTTGCCAGGTTTTGGTATCAGGAGGATGCTGGCCTCATAAAATGAGTTAGGGAGGAGTCTCCCATTTTCTATTGTTTGGAATAGTCTCAGAAGAAATGGTACCAGCTCCTCTTTGTTCCACTGGTAGAATTCAGCTGTGATTCCATCTGGTCCTGGATGTTTTTGGCTGGTAGGCTATTAATTCCTGCCTCAATTTCAGAACCTGTTATTGGTCAATTCAGGGATCTGGCTTCCTGGTTTTGACTTGAGAGGGTATATGTGTCCAGGCATTTATCCATTTCTTCTACATTTTCTAGTTTATTTGCGTAGACATGTTTATAGTATTCTCTGATGGTAGTGTGTGTTTCTGTGGGATCAGTGGTGATATCCCCTTTACCATTTTTTATTGTGTCTATTTGATTCTTTTCTCTTTTCTTCTTTATTAGTCTGGCTAGTGGTCTATTTTGTTAATCTTTTCAAAAAACCAGCTCCTGTATTCATTGATTTCTTGAAGGGCTTCTTGTGTTTCTATCTCCCTCAGTTCTGCTATGATCTTAGTTATTTCTTGTCTTCTAACTTTTGAATTTGTTTGCTCTTGCTTCTCTAGTTCTTTTCATTATGTTAGGGTGTCAATTTTAGATCTTCCCCGCTTTTTCACGTGGGCATTTAGTGCTATAAATTTCCCTCTAAGCACTGCTTTAGGTGTGTCCTAGAGATTCTGGTATGTTGTATCTTTGTTCTCATTGGTTTCAATGAACTTATTTCTGCCTTAATTTAGTTATTTACCCCGTAGTCATTCAGGAGCAGGTTGTTCAGTTTCTATGTAGTTGTGCGGTTTTGAGTGAGTTTCTTAATCCTGAGTTCTAATTTGATTGCGCTGTGGTCTGAGAGAATGTTATGATTTCCATTCTTTTGCATTTACTGAGGAGTGTTTTCCAATTATGTGGTCAGTTTTAGAATAAGTGCTATGTGGTGCTGAGAAGAATGTATGTTCTGTTGATTTGGGGTGGAGAGTATATAGATGTCTATTAGGTCCACTTGATGCAGAGCTGAGTTCAAGTCCTGAATATCCTTGTTAATTTTCTGTCTCATTGATCTAATGTTGGCAGTGGGATATTAAAGTCTCCTACTATTATTGTTGGGAGTCTAAGCCTCTTTGTAGGTCTCCAAGAACTTGCTTTATGAATCTGGGTGCTTCTGTATTGGGTGTACACATATTTAGAATAGTTCACTCTTCTTGTTGCATTGATCCTTTTACCATTATGTAATGCCCTTCTTTGTCTTTTTTGATCTTTGTTGGTTTAAAGTCTGCTTTATCAGACTAGGATTGCAACCTCTGGTTTTGTGTGTGTGTGTGTGTTTTTCCTTTCCACTTGCTTGGTAAATCTTCCTCTATCCCTTTATTTTGAGCCTGTGTGTGTCTTTCCACGTGAGACAGGTCTCCTGAATACAGAACACTGATCTTGACTCTATCCAATTTACCAGTCTGTATCTTTTAATTGGGGCATTTGGCCCATTTACATTTAAGGTTAATACTGTTATACGTGAATTTGATCCTGTCATTATGATGCTAGCTGGTCATTTTGCCCATTAGTTGATGCAGTTTCTTCATAGTGTTGATGGTCTTTACATTTTGGTATATTTTTCCAATGGCTGGTACCAGTTTTTCCTTTCCATATTTAGTGCTTTCTTCAGGAGCTCTTGTAAGGCAGGCCTGGTGGTGACAAAAATCCCTCAGCATTCGCTTGTCTGTAAAGGATTTTATTTATCCTTCACTTATGAAGCTTAGTTTGGCTGGATGTGAAACTCTAGATTGAAACTTCTTTTAAGAATATTGAATATTGGCCCCCACTGTCTTCTGGCTTGTAGGGTTTCTGCTGAGAGATCTGCTGTTAGTCTGATGGGCTTCCCTTTGTGGGTAACCCAACCTTTCTCTCTGGCTGCCCTTAACATTTTTCCTTCATTTCAACCTTGGTGAATCTGATGATTACATGTCTTGGGGTTGCTCTTCTCGAGGAGTATCTTTGTGGTGTTCTCTGTATTTCCTGAATTTGAATGTTGGCCTGTCTTGCGAGGTTTGGGAAGTTCTGGATAATATCCTGAAGTGTGTTTTCCAACTTGGTTCCATTCTCCCCATCACTTTCAGGTACACCAATCAAACATAGGTTTGGTCTTTTCACACAGTCCCATATTTCTTGGAGGTTTGTTCATTCCTTTTCATTTTTTCTCTAATCTTGTCTTCTGGCTTTATTTCATTAAGTTGATCTTCAATCTCCGATATCCTTTCTTCTACTTGATTGATTCGGCTATTGATACTTGTGTGTATGCTTCACAAAGTACTCATGCTGTGTTTTTCAGCACCATCAGGTCATTTATGTTCTTGTCTAAACTGGTTATTCTAGTTAGCAGTTCCTGTAACCTTTTATCAAGGTTCTTAGCTTCCTTGCATTGGTTAGAACATGTTCCTTTAGCTCAGAGGAGTTTATTATTACCCATCTTCTGAAGCCTACTTCTGTCAATTCGTCAAACTCATTCTCCATCCAGTTTTGTTCCCTTGCTGGCAAAGAGTTGTGATCCTTTGGAGAAGAGGCATTCTGGTTTTTGGAATTCTCAGCATTTTTGCACTGGTTTTTTCTCATTTTTGTGAATTTATCTACCTTCAGATGGGGTTTTTGCACAGTTGTCCTTTTTGATGTTGATGCTATTGCTGTTTGTTAGTTTTCCTTCTAGCAGGCCCCTCTTCTGCAGGTCTGTTAGAGTTTTCCCAGGTATCCAATGAAGACTGCAGAACAGCAAAGATTGCTGCCTGCTTCTTCCTCTGGAAGCTTTGTCCTAGAGGGGCACCCGCCAGATGCCAGCTGGAACCCTCCTATATGAGGTGTCTCCATATCAGGAAGCACAGTGGTCAGGGACCCACTTGACTTTTCCAGTGGCTAGTACCAAACAGAGGCAGTCTGTCCCTTAGCAGAGCTCCTGTGCTGGGAGATTCACTGCTCTCTTCTGAGCCAGCAGGCAGGAATGTTTAAGTCTGCTGAGGCTATGCTCACAGCTGCCCCTTCCCTCAGGTGCTCTGTCCCAGGGAGAAGGTAGTTTTATCTATAAGCCCTTGACTAGGGCTGCTGCCTTTCCTTCAGAGATGCCCTGCCCAGAGAGGAGGAATTTAGAGAGGCAGTCTAGCTACAGCAGGTTTGCGGTGCTGTGGTGAGCTCCACCCAGGCTGAACTTCCCTGTGGCTTTGTTTACACTGTGAAGGGAAAACTGTCTACTCAAGCCTCAGTGAGGACAGAGCCCCTCCCCCCACCAAGCTTGAGCATCCCAGGTCAACTCCAGACTGCTGTGCTGGCAGCAAAAATTTCAAGCCAATGGATCTTAGCTTGTTGAACTCCATTGGAGTGGGATCTGCTGAGCTAGACCACTTGGCTCCCTAGCTTCAGCCCCCTTTCCAGTGGAGTGAACAGTTCTCTCTCACTGGTGTTTCAGGCACCACTGTGGTATGAAAAAACATTCCTGCAGCTAGCTTGGTGTCTGCCCAAATGGCTACCCAGTTTTGCGCTTGAAACCCAGGGCCCTGGTGGTATAGACACCCAAGGGAATCTGCTGGTTGCAAAGACTATGGGAAAAGCGTAGTATCTGAGCCAGATAGCACCGTCCTTCACGGCACAGTCCCTCACTGCTTCCCTTGGCTAAGTGAGGGAGTTTCCAGACCCTTTGCACTTTCCAGGTGAGGCAATGCCCCACCCTGCTTCTGCTGGCCCTCTGTGGGCTGCACTCACTGTCTAACCAGTCCCAATGAGATGAACTGGGTACTGTCAGTTGGAAATGCAGAAATCACCCACTTTCTGCATTGATCTTGCTGGGAGTTGCAGACTAGAGCTGTTCCTATTCAGCCATCTTGCCCGGGAGTCCTCACATTGGCATTTTAAAAACACTCCCAAGGAGGTTCTAACAAGCAGCCTTGCCTGTCTCAACACCCCTTGCACTCTTCCTTTCCCTTCCTCCTTCTCACCATCTGCCATTGTTATTTTTTCTCTCAAGGAATCTTAGCTGGATAGAGGGAAGAATGCAGATGAAAGGATGGTAAAAAGTCAAACAGAAAACCCAGAAGTTTACCTAGTAGAGGTTTGGAGTGGAAAAGATTCTACGACGATACTAATAGAGTCGTAATTTTTCTTGGCTGCCCCATGTATAACTACAGAAAGAAACAGATTTTGGGTGCATGAATAAGCAAAAACTGCCTAGTTAACCATTATGTCGGTTCATTATCAAGTATGGGAAGGCTAAAGTGTGCTTTTCTATCTGAACTATATTTCCTGTGATCTTATGTGTACATTATAGTCCCTGGGTATAGTCCCTGCCCTTTTAACTATAGGGCTGCCTGGGATCAATGGGCCAGAAGGACTGTACCAAACAGAAGAGTATTCAAGTGTATACACACTTTGCAGAAGAACTTTTAGCAATGCAGAATTTCCTCTAATTTAAATGTAGTAATAGGAGATGACCTTGTTTTTTTTGATAAGTAATATTTGTACATATTTTGGGGGTAGCATATTTTGCTACATGCATAGAATGTGTAATCATCGAATCAGGGCATTTAGGGTATCCATCACTTTGAGTATTTATCATTTTTATGTGTTGAGAATATTTCAAGTACTCTCGAATATTTTGAAATGTGTAATACATTGTGGTTAACTATAATTGCTCTACTCTGCTGAATATTAGAACTTATCCTTTTTACATAACTGTATATTTATACCCATTAATCTGTCTTCATCCTCCACTCCCACTGCACACCCTCCCCAGCCTCTAGTACATATAATTCTATTCTCTACCTCCATGAGATCAACTTTTTAGCTCCTACCTATGAGAGAACATGCAACATTTGTCTTTCTGTGCCTGCCTGATTTAACATAATAATCTCCATGAACTTGTATTTTTGAGGTCTGGAAAACTTTTTAGAAGAACTATATAATATGCATAAATTGATCAGTAGCTTAATCATTTCAAAGATAGCTTGGAAAATCAATAATTGCATTATTTTCATCAGAAATCAACATTTTTCTCTAGCATTTTCTACCCTCAAAGGGGACAAGTGGAAAGAAAAAGTGAGAAGAACAGGAAACCTGAAATTACACATGTACGAAGTATTTTAATCCCTCTCCACAAAAAGGGGATAAATGTTCAGAAAGTAAGGACAGTTGTCCCAAAACGTGCTCTTCTACCTGAAGTTCCAATATAAACATCTCATGATGGACATAGAGGATGGAGAAAAATATGTCAAAACCACCGTTCTTTAAGTGTCCCCAAAACAAAACTATTTCAAGTTAAATTATCACTGCTACTTGGAGACTGCTGCATTTTTTGCCTGTTTCTGATGAACACCTCCTTCTGTTTCACTCGTTTGTATTTTTTTCTCAGTTAAGAAAGTATTTTCCATGACTTTTAATATGAAAAGCAAAGGACAAAAGTACAACAGGGTCATGACTCACTTATATACTCTGAGTTTTACAAGGAGATACCAAGATTCACGGATCCATGAAAAATCCTGAGTCCTGCTCAGGGTTTTCCTTTATCAACGTCAGTTTGCTTTACATAACCTCTTTTAGTTCAGTGGTTGGTTCAACCCCAGGAAAAAACGAACAGGCCCAATGGTCCTTCATTGTAACTAGTCCAAAGGACCATCAGCTCCTGTGTCATGGGTATATGAAGCAAGAAAAGACTGTTTGGACCTGAGAAAGTAATCTTGGCAGTGGCCAAGGCAGAGTCTTCAGCCTTCATGTTGGAGCCATCTTTGTTTCCCTGGCTTGGTGTCAAGAGGCCATGGAGATAAAAACTCAGCAAACCTAAGAACTATGTGTAGACATTATATTTTTACCCCCTAGCAATTCTTTGGGTTGTCAATTTGATAGGGCTCAGCTGGGATGGCTCATCTCTGTTCTACGTGGTAACAGCTGGGCTGACTCATCCATTTATGGTCGGTTTTCAGGTCAGCTAGTGGCTGGCTGACCCAAATGAACTCAGTCACATGTTTGTCAGTTACCTGGGGCTTTCAACCAGTATGCCATGCCTCTCCTTTGAAAGACTTCTCTTCCCCAGTAATTAGACCAGGCTTTTTCCATGATGACAGGGGCATTCCATGAAGATGACAGTAGCAGTTGCAAAGCCTTTTTATTTTGGAGATGGAGTCTTGCTGTGTTGCCCAGGCTGGAGTGCAGCGGTGCGATCTCAGCTCACTGCAAGCTCTGCCTCCCAGGTTCATGCCATTCTCCTGCCTCAGCTTCCCGAGTAACTGGGACTACAGGTACCCACCACCACAACCAGCTAATTTTTTATTTTTATTTTTTATTTTTTTAGTAGAGACGGGGTTTCACCATGCTAGCCAGGATGGTCTCGATCTCCTGACCTCATGATCCACCCACCTTGGCCTCCCAAAGTGCTGGGATTACAGGCCTTTTAAGGCTGAGCCTCGGAAGTCTCAGATGTCACTTCTGTAGCATTCTATTAGTGAAAGTCACAAGGGCAGCACAGATTCAGGAAGTAGGGAAACAGACTCCATGTGTGGATGAAGGGAAAAACAGTCACATTGCAAAGGGAGAAGACAAGGAGGCATCATTTATTGGGGGCCAGTATTCCAACAAACTACCACTGTCCTCCCTCTGGCCCCAGTGATTCATGTGAAATACATGAAATATATTCACCTTCTCCCAAGATTCCCAAGTTCTCTTTTAATCACAGTATCAGGCTCAGTCATGATTTCATGATCTGTAGCAGGTTCTAATACAGTCAAGGTTGTTTGGGTATAGCTCCTCTTGATTCAAAGACACTGTGGGCTGGTAATTTGGGCAGGGCTCAGCTGGGATGGCTCCTCTTTACCCCACGTGGTGTCAGCTGAGTTCATTTGTGTTTTTGTGATCAAGTGGTAGTTTGCTGGGCCGGATAGTTTCCAGTGACCACTGTCTGACATTTGGCAGTTGATTGCAACTACTGACTGGGAGGGCAACATTCTTTTCCATATGACTTCTCATCCTCCAATAGGTTAGACCAGGATTTACCACAACGACAAAAGCATTCAAAGCTAGACTTTGTCATTTCATGGGTGTCTTAAATTAACATTGTGTTGTATAGGGTGTCCTTTAAA
Organism: Macaca fascicularis; assembly: GCF_037993035.2. NCBI lineage: Eukaryota > Metazoa > Chordata > Mammalia > Primates > Cercopithecidae > Macaca > Macaca fascicularis. The sequence goes on from NC_088390.1 coordinate 55,134,680, forward strand.
AATTGTCACCATATACAGTCTTACCTGAGGCCACATTCCCCCAGAAACAGACCCTGAGACAAGGATTTGAGTACAGGTAGTTTGTTTGGAATGTGATCCCAAGAAACATGGTTAGGGAAGTGAAAAAGTGAGATGGAGATGGGAAGAATGTCAGTCAAGAGTTTGTTGTCAACAAGGTTTCGACTTGTGGAATCCTAAGCTCAATCCACCTGGGAAACATTGAGAGGCAAGGCAGTACCCACCACAGAGTTGTTCCTCTCAAGCAGTGAGGAAGCCAGGTTATTTATCCTCCAGTTCCCATATTTCATTGACCAATAGCTATTCCCAGGGTCATTAAACTCCCAATACTTCCAGTCGCCCCACCTGCAGGTTTAGAAAATCCTGAAGTGTAGGATTTTAAGAGCTTGCAGTAGGGTTAATCAGAATATGCTCAAACAACAAGTACCAAAAAAAATGCAGGTGAGACATGAGTAGTATTTGCTTCAAAACTTTATACTAGCAAACCTCAACTCAGAAATGTGTTGTATTCTAAAAGTTTATATGAACATTATATGAACAATTTTAAACTCAATATTTTGTAAAAAAAAAAAGTTATATTTATATATGTATATATATATTATATACACACATCTTTTTCTTTAAAAAATTTGTAGATGTATATATACATGCATATATATATATTCAGAAGTTCTTAACTTTAGGTCCATCAAAGGAATCCCAAATGGTCTTGATCCCCCTGAAGCTTTAGATAAAATGCTGACAGTAAAATTTTCTGGAAAGAGCATCCACAGCTTACATAATATACTGTCAGGATTCCTGACCTCAGATGGATAAGAAGCACTGCAGAAGAACACAGGACTAAGAGCCCTACGTTTAAGCCTTAGCTTGGCCATTTGAGCAAATTTCTTAACTTCTTTGTGTCTCTTATGTTCTCATTTTTAAAGAGGAAAACAATAGTACCTATTTCATAGGATTGTGAGAACTAAGCTCAGGAATATAGCACAAGCTGGTGCCAAAATAATATAACTATAGCTGATCGTAACCTGAGCTGCTAAAAGTATCTGGAACAATCAAAATTCCCAGCTCTGACTGGGAAAATCCTGTAGATTTTTATTTATAAGTTGTTACCCCAATATCTCCAACTGTCTCCTCCCCAACTATGTGTGGAGAAAACCTAGACAACGTTTCTCCCTAGCATTTGCTTTCCCGATTTTCCGACTTTCCAAGATTCTAGGTGAATTTTTTTTTTTTTTTAAGACAGAGTCTTGCTCTGTCACCCAGGCTGGAGTACAGTGACACAATCATAGCTCACTATAGCCTTGAACTTCTGGGCTCAAGCAATCCTCCCACCCTCAGCCTCCTGATTAACTGGGACTATAGGGCATGCATCACCACACCCATCTAATTTTTTTTTTCCATTTTAGTAGAAATAAGGTCTCCCTATGTTGCCCAGGCTGGTCTTGAACTCCTGGCCTCAAGTGATCCTCCCACCACTGCCTCCCAAAGTTCTGGGATTATAGGCATGAGCCACCATACCAGGCCTAAAGTGAGAAATCTTAAAATTAGTGAGACATTTAAAATAGTCACCTTGCTTGAAAAGCTCACCACTGAGATTGACTTTACATTGTCCCTTTGATGTAGAGCTTCTCTGCTCAAATTTGCTAGACAACTGCCAAAACGTCAGTGTAGCACCACATAGGTTGTCTATTACATGCTCGTCCCTTTAAATGAACCCAGCCTGATCTTCCCAACATGTCTGACTTTCTAAAACTGAAATTTAACCTAAGATCCCCACCTCCAGAATTAGCCCAAGCAACAATCCTGCTCACTAATTCTACCCTGCTTCTACCTGTTTTTATCTTCCTTCATGTTCTGACCCCCATTTGATTCCAAATCTTGGTCCTAAGATTGGTGTCCCCTCATTAACTACCCCGCTTAAGATCTGTTGGATCTCCATACTTTGGGGGCACAAATTTGCTTCTCTGCAACCTGATTCCATGCAGGGACTAAGTAGTGGGTCTCCTTCCTGCCTTCTTCCACACTGGGAGAGAAGAACTGCACATGGTCAACTGCGTCAGGAGTTAGGGTCTAATGTAGTTCTCCCAGCATTGTCGGCTCATGCCCTTCTTCATCTGGTGCCCATGGGTCCAGACTGAGCTGCCCATAAGCTGCCCATAGGCTTAGGTTATTTTATACACAAGTAAATACACAAGTATCAAATAACCTAAGCCTATGCCAAACAAGGGGCTTATTCCCAGTGATCAGTTCACATGAAAACTGCATACCATGAGGAAGCAATCTCAAAAAGACACCAGGAATCAAAGCCAAGGGTGGCCACAGGGCACTGTAGGTGAAGGTATTAGGTAGAAGAGAAATTTGACAATAGAAAAGGCAGATAGCAGGAAGGCCACAAGTTGTAGAAAAGTGGAGCCGTTCTACATCTCAGTCTATGAGGCTGAGCACCTGCAAGAATGTTCTAGGTCCATGCCAGCCCTTGAAGTAACATTAGGTGAACATTGTTTTTGCTTGAAATCAAAATTGTCTTTACTAACAATGGACTCTGCCTTCCTCTTATTGAAAGCTACGCTGATTATCAGTGTCAATGATACAAGTGACATGAACTCATAACTAGCATAAATTTAATTTTTCCTATGTTTTACCACTAAAATGTTAGCCCAGTTTCTTCTCATTTTTCCAGGGATCTTCCAAATTCTCATCAAGAGGCAGCAAATGGAAATCTGCTCTTAGAATGGTTAGCTCCGTGAAACCCAATCATTTCCTCTAGTGGAGGCGACAGAACTACTAGGGTAGGGTTGCTTTATTCTGGGCTATTTGTTACTTTTTTTTTTTATTTTTTTTTTTATTTTTCACTTCTCTGCTCAAGTACAAAGCAATCTTCAGAGGCTGGTTTAGTTCCAGAAATAAAGCATAAAACTTAAATACAACTTTCTCTTGTAGTGCAAATAGAAACGAAAACATGTCACACTTTTTGCCTGCTCATGGTTGCAAAGAAAGTACAGGTCAAATCAGGTGAGATGCTAATATCTGTATTTAGAATTTGTTAAGAATGTATGAAAAAAATACTTAAAACATAACACAGAAAAAAAAGAATGCATATGAGGGAAAACAGTAACTCAACAGTGCATAATCAGACAAACTCCTTGACTGGATGGTCAAAATTAACATCAGTGAGGGACAGATGGAGATGGGCACCTTCAGATGTGATACCTTGAGAAGGACATAGAATTGCTTATACAGCATTCAAGCAAGGATGCATAACCTGAATCCAACCACAAGGAAACATCAGATAAATCCCAAAACAAGGAACTTTCTGTTAAACATAAAAACAGGATTGTAGCTTCAAAAATATCAGTCAAATGATAAAGGCTGCAAAAAGTTCCAAATTAAAGGAGACTAAAGAGATGTGACAACTAAATGAAATACTTGAGCCTACATTTATTTCTGTACTGGTAGGGAAAAAAAGAAATGCTACAAAGGGCATTATTGAGTTAATTGACAAAATTGGAATACGCATAGTAGATTAAAGCATCATATTAGTGTTAAATTACTGAAGTTGACATACAAGAATATTCCTATTCTTAGGATATACATATTTAAAGTATTTAGGGATAAAGGGGCATGACGTATACAAACTTATATCAAAAGGTTCAGAAAATGTGTGTGTCTGTGTGTAAAAAATCAAAGCAAATGGGCTAAAAATGTTAACAATAGCTCATCTGGATAAAGAGTGTATTGGTGGTCTTTGAACTATATACTATTTCTTGTAGCATTTCTGAAAGTCTATTTTCTAATAAAACGGGGATATTTTGGCTTTTGTTTTTTATTTGTATTCATCAGTACTTTTAGAGTTATGTTGCTTCATTTACCCTGAATGTCACATACAAGAACCTTGAATACATTCTTCTTTTAAGATGAATTAAAGAAACAATAGCCCAGCATTAGGGAAAACTAATGTAAAAACCAAAGAAAACAGCAAGCCTTTCGCTCTCTTCTACCTCCATGTCAACCAAATGTCTTTATTAACCTAAATATTCTAGTACACATATCCAACAAGATGTCATCCTGTTCTCAGGTATTTTTAATTGTCTCATTTCTCTATTTGTGCCTGGTGAGAGGGTCCAGTGGCTTCCAAAGATATCTGGAAATTGACTTTTCCCATCCTAGCATCACACTTAGAGGGGGTGACCAACTCTTCCCATTTGCCTGGGACTAAGGAGTTTCCTGGGATATACAGCTTCAGTGCCAAAACTAGGAGAGTCATTAAGAGTTACCCTGCCTTATAGTTCTGAGTCCTAGCTACTCTAGTTTCACTCCCAACACCTACAGCATCTTTTTTTTTTCTCTGGCCCTCACCAATCTGGAACTCAGCCCCTTTTCTGTGGTGACACTTCCCATCTGCCCCAAAGTGGACACTACTCTCTCTCAAGTCATCTGAGGAAGTAGGTGTCTCAAGATCTGAGCAGTGAGTTTTACAGCACCACAGTGCTCAGTCACCTGTCCCTTGGTTTCTTGGCTCTCTTCACTCTGGCTTCCTTCTGAAACTCAACTCTTCTCAAGTATACCCCTGGAACCTGCACTCCTGAGTCTTCCTTTGGATAATCTGAAACTTTATTATTATTATTATTGTTATACTTTAAGTTCTAGGGTACATGCATACAATGTGCAGGTTGTACGTGTCTTTATAGCAGCATGATTTATAATCCTTTGGGTATATACCCAGTAATGGGATGGCTGGGTCAAATGGTATTTCTAGTTCTAGATCCTTAAGGAATCGCCACACTGTTTTCCATAATGGCTGAACTAGTTTACAGTCCCACCAACAGTGTAAAAGTGTTCCTATTTCTCCACATCCTCTCCAGCACCTGTTGTTTCCTGACTTTTTAATGATCATCATTCTAACTGGTGTGAGATGGTATCTCATTGTGGTTTTGATTTGCATTTCTCTGATGGCAAGTGATGATGAGCATTTTTTCATGTGTCTGTTGGCTGTATGAATGTCTTCTTTTGAGAAGTGTCTGTTCATATCCTTTGCCCACTTTTTGTTGGGGTTTCTTCTTGTAAATTTGTTTGAGTTCTTTGTAGGTTCTGGATATTAGCCCTTTGTCAGATGAGTAGATTACAAAAATTTTCTCCCATTCTGTACACCAAAAGCAACGGCAACAAAAGCCAAAATTGACAAATGGGATCTAATTAAACTAAAGAGCTTCTGCACAGCAAAAGAAACTACCATCAGAGTGAATCTGAAACATCTTAATATGTTTCACTAAATAAAGAATCAACTTCATGTTTTTCACTTTAGAGGCCAGAACCCTGGACAGTGACTTTGAAATTTCTGCATTTTTTTCTCTGCCGTCTCCTCTCTGATACTGAAAAATATTTGGTATCATGTAAGAGAATAAAATATATTCTGCATAATTTGAGCTTTACATGTCCTTTTATTCTAATTCTTTGAAAATAGCAATTCATGGTTAGCATGTAATAATATCTTCAATAGGTATATTTCAATATAGAATGTTCAAAACACTCCTACATACATCACTTCATTTGATTCCTGCATTATCACTGACAAACAGACAGGACAGATATACGATACCCAGTTAGAAGAGTCAAAGCCTGAAGCTTGGATAATTGATGTAATTCACTAGAAAGCAACAGAGCTATGCCTTTGATCTAAGCCCAGGACTCTTGCCACCATTCCACAGCCTCATGTTAATTCTGCATTAACTAAAGTGTCCAATTAACCAAAAAATTGATTTCTGAGCCATGCAGTATATCAGAAAATTTCCCTAAGATGATGATAGAGCAGACCTGGGTGGGTGAGAAGAAATTCCTTTCATCCTATTAAGAACTACTGGTCTTGTAGGTGCAGCCAGGTGCTACCTGACAGGAGCCTTTACAGCTAAATCAGACTAATTAGGCCCTGAACTGCCAGTGATTATTCTCTTACCCTAGCAGAGTATGAGAGGCTCTCTGGGGCAGACATTGTGTCCATTTCAAAGCCCTCTAGCTTTAGGGTACAGGTAGCTCCATCCATTACCATGACTCTCCCAGTCTCCTTGGCTCTCCCTTCTGCCCTGCCTTCCACTTTCTGTGCAATGTTGTATCTTGAGCAATGTCAGTTTAATTTAGCCTCCTATAAATCCACCCTACATGATTTCTTTGCATGCTACTTTCCATCAATTGCCCTTTCTTGTTCAGCTTTAGCAGCCATTCACCTACTTCCAATTCCTTCATGTCATGGGCCTCTTAGTTTTACCTGACACAGACAAGATCCCACTTCACCTCTACCACTCACAAAAAGCTATCCTACACTTTATCCTAATAGCTTCTGTCTTACCTTCTTTCTCCCAGAGCTTGCTAGGAAAACAAGACAGTGTTGCTGTGGTTTCCTATCTGAGTCTCTTTTTCAAGGCTTGAGGTCAGGCCTAGTGGAGATGACAAAACAGAGTCCTGGGGACAGATTCAATAGGATTCCTTAAAGCCAACAGTTATGAACAGAGGTGGAGCAGAAGCTAAGAGATAGCCAAGGATTTAAACCCAAATGATGCAATTGATTTATGGGTCTAAAACAGAGCTTCTAAGTCCAGCACTAGTAAATATCCTGGGTTGCATAATTACTGTTGTAGGGTAGGGATCCAATAGTTGTAGGTACCAGTCCATGGCCTGTTAGGAACTTGGCCACACAAGAGGTGAGCAGCCAGCAAGCCAAGGAAGCTTCATCTCTGTTTACAACCACTCTCCGTCACTCACGTTGTTGCCTGAGCTCTGCCACCTGTCAGATCAGCAGGAGCATTAGACTCTCAAAGGAGCACAAACCCTACTGTGAACTATGCATGCAAGGGATCTAGGTCATGTGCTCTATGAGAATCTAATGCCTGATTATCTGTCACTGTCTCCCATCACCCCAGATGGGAGCATCTAGTCGTAGGAAAACAAGCTCAGGGCTCCTACTGATTCTACGCTATAGTGAATTGTATAATTTTTTCATTATATATTACCATGTAATAAAAAGAAAGTACACAATAAATGTAATGTGCTTGAGTCATCCCAAAACCATCTCCCCCACCCCCACCCCCACACCGGTCCATGGAAAAATTGTCTTTTATAAAACCGGTCCCTGGTACCTAAAAGGTTGGGGACTACTGTTGTAGGGGACTGTCCTGTGGACTGGAAGATGTTTAATTCCGACTCTGTCCTCTACTCACTAGAAACCAGGAGCATCCCCTCCAAGTTGTGACAAACAAAAATATCTCCAGACATTGTCAAATGTTCCCTGGGTGGGGAGAAGAAATGTCACCTTGCCCCACTGAGAACTACTGACCCAAGATATAAACACAGGGTCTTTTTCAGAGAGACAGTTACACTTTTCGGGCCAGGTAAATGAGAAAGAGAGAAGACAGCAAATTGCTAAATTGGGTCAAAAACTGATAGCTTTTACCACCATTAAGAGTGATATGCCCCAAACTCATGCTAACTGAGAGCTGCACAAGTCTACATGACTTAAGAGAATAGAGGTTAATGTGACCTCATAATTGTCTCAGATTGTCTTCCTTATTAGTCTAAGATAATCTGCAGCATGTTAGGCAGCTGCTCAGCTCTGCAGCCCACATCTTTACAATGATCATGAACTCTCCCCTAAAGTTCTAGGCAAAGAAGCCTAATTTCCCCCTTTGTAGTTTATGTCAGGGCAGCCGCACAGATCTGTGTCTACTCTAGGTCAGTTCATTATGTTGCCTTTGTTATTAGCCAGGTCTCCATCAGTTGGGAATGATTTTGGCTGAAAAATAATTTTTAAAAAGGAATATTCACTTCTGTTTAAACTAATTTGAGCAAATTAAGGATTTTTATTTAGTTTAAACAAATAAGATTTTCCCCCATAAGAAGTCTGAGAGTAAACAACTGATAGTAGCTCAATGATTGCATGGCCAATTTCTTAGTAATCTTCTTAGCCTTTCCCATGCAGTTCTAAGTTGGATGTTTCAGCTCCAGGTATTTGATCCATGTGTTCTCAGGAGGAAAAAAAGTAGAGATGATGTCAGCTGTGTTCATCTCTTTATGGGGAGAACCATTCCTCGGAGAAAGGAAGGCTGAGAAATGAGCATTTAGCTTTTCTAGCCTCTACAGAGCAGGTGAGCAAAATAGGAGTGGGTACTGGATTAGCCAAACAGTAAAGCCTTACATAGTCTCCACATTCAAAATTTCCCAAATTATCACCCTATTACTCCCTTATCTAAAAGGGGAAAAGGCTACCAAAATGAAGCGTCTTAGCAGAATGATAAAACTACTCATCTACTAAGCCTGAGGTGATTACGAAGTTCTCCCAGAAAATTCAGGGAAAGCAGGAAATATCTCCAACAGTCAGTCCCCAGAGTGTATCTGTGAATAAAATTACTTACCCTAACAAGGAAAGGAAGGAACAAGGAAGCCAAAAGGTCAAGAAAAACATATTGCTGGAAGGTCAGTCCCATTAGTAAGAAGGTAGGGCACACAGTCAGAATGCCTCTTACTCTCAGCCCTGTGGGGCAGGATGACCAACATCAAGATCATTTCCTAGAAAGGTGTCAAGGACAAAGCCAAGAGAGTGGCTCAAACCAGGAGGCAAGCAAAGTGTGGAAAGGGAACCGGGAATTAGAATCAAAGTGAAGACTGAGCCACGAGAAAGCCATGAGCAAGAAGCGGTGGAATGGGAGATTGGGAGGGGGTCTACAGGAGGTTTGAAAATAGAATCTACAAATGCCAGAGCAGGTTTTCCAAGCATTGATAAGGGAACCATGCTTATTAAATGGGACAGAAAGGAGAAGATACCTGCATTCCAGAAGTCACCACATGGTTTACCTACTCAGCACACACTCTTGCCTTTAAGCGGCTTGGAAAGAACATGGCTGGAATCAAGGTCAAAATGTGCTAGCAGCCAGCAATACCAGCTGTTGTTGACATGACATCAGTGAGGTAAGGTGCCTACCAGGCTATAGAAACTGGTTCTTCTTCAGAGAGGACCCCATCAATTCAAGATATCATGTCCAAAGGGTATAGTAAGCTCAAGCCTGGTCTGGGTGAGTATCAATGCTGACAAGTCCAATCTGACAGAAGAGCACAATAGCAAAACTCAAGAGTGGAGATTTCATGAAGTCAAGGGAAGGGTCTGCATTATTCGAGTGATCTACTTATTCATTATAGGACCCTTGCTAGTGGCTGGGGGAATGAGGAGCATGATTCAATCCCCCATCAAGGTCGTAGCTACTGGAATACCACTCCTAACCACCTCACTGGGGAACCCAACGAGGGAGGATATCAGCCAAGGAAACTGTCAGAGATTGGTTTCCAAAGGGCCATGCATAGTGAGGGCAGTTCAGGTTGAGACAGGTTACAAGCCAAAGTCCATTAGAGAGAACCATGAATCCAATGCCAAAGAGACCAACACAAATATAAAAGCCAAAGGCCCAGAGGAATAATGTTGTGGGGGCAGTGCTAAGGGTTCAGAGTTGGGCAGGGACAGCACTGAAGCAGAAACAAGCAGGGAGAGTGCAAGCCAATTGCAATAAACAGCCCTGAAGAAACCATGGCTCACCTTCATCAACTGGTAGATAATTGGTGCATACACGTGAGACTGTCCTAAAGGTCAGAACAGGCCAACACCAGACAAGTTTAAGTGTTCTCCTGGAGAGCCAGGCAGTCAATAAGCCAGAGTCTAGTCTGGGGCTAACAAAGTAGGCAATGCTGTGTGACTCAGAAGCATCCCTGATTTATCTCTGAATTTCAACATAGAAAACTTAAAATTCCGAGAACTACCAAGTGATGGTGCTGTGGTCATTAATACATTCCCAGCCTTTGCCCTAATTGACGGGAAAGAGGGTGAACTTGGGCTCCAGGATTGGTCCTTCGCCCCAGCGATGAACTGAGTTCACAAATTTAAAAAATAACTCGAAGCAGGTTTTGCCTCAATTTTAAAGGCTTCAAAGCATATCCTGGCGACTGTGGCTGATACAACATTTTTTAAGTAAACTTGGTTTTGAAGTACAACACATATACAGAAAAGTGCACTAATCAAAAGTGTACAGACAGATGAAATTTTGCAACATGAACATACTGTGTAATCAGCACACAGATCAAGAAACAGAATATCTGCTCCCCAGAAGCTCCCATCATGTGCCCTTCCAGTTTGACATTTTTAAACTTTTTATTTTGAAATAATTTTAGATTTCATGGAGGAGTTGCAAATACAGTACAGAGAGATCACATATCACCCTATTTCCCCTAATGTTAAGCTCGACTTTATTCTATATTCACATTTCTTGTCCCTCTACTAAGCCCCTGGTCCCTGTCCTGACCTTCAGCCCTGATTTTCTATAGACCTGTGCCTACAGTTGGAGATAAGAAATGGGCGGGCTTGCATTCAGAGCTTCAGATCCCAAGAAACTCACTGAGAAATGACGGCTCCTGAGCAAGAATTCTGCAAAGAATCTGATTTGCCACTTTGAAAAAGTCTGTTTCCTAACACATCAGAGCCAACATTTTATAGCACACACACACAGGGCCAGAGCGATAGGGAGAGGCCATCTTGATGTCCCCCACTATTCAAAAGAACAATTAGTCACTGCAAAAAAAAAAAAAAACACAGGTCATCTTTTTAAATATGCCCGAGATTTTGCAAGATCTTCTAAACATTAATTTAAAATTTTTTTCCACCTAAATCTCCCAGTCATTTTTTTCTCATTCTGTTCTCATGATTCACAGTAATGTAATGAGGTTGGATTCTAAATTTTATCATTAATTAAATATGTAAGAATAACCAAGTCTTAGTAGTAGATTTGTCAGGTCACCTGTAATTACCAGAGTCCTGCTAACAAACTAAACCGCACACTCACGACTCTTCAGTGTACAAGGCTGTAGTGTGGCTAGTTCCAAACTCTCCTGGGTATCCTGCTAACACAGGATATACATTATCATTGACAATTTGACAACAGAAATATGGTAACAAAGACAATTAAAAAAAACAAATTTGAACATACTAAAAGTTGTGACCTCAATAAAATGCCAGCAATCACTCCCTCCAATTCCAGGTAGTTCAAAGTCTATCACCTGATCACCCCAAAGCCAATATGAAACCAGTCATCCAATTGGACTCCCAAACCAATGCAAGAAAAAGAGGAACATACACAATTAGTTTAATTAACATACCCGATAAAACTACATATTGTTAGTATTGCCACCAGCTGCATTTAACAGAAACCTGACATTAACGTTTCAGTCCAAGAGTGTATTGTTTTTGAGTAACGAGCAGTCCACAGGGAATTGACTAGGGTTGGTACAGCTTCTAGAGAAATCTAGTAAGGACGCAAGCCCATTCCAGCTTATGCCTCCACTGAACTTGTTTCTTTCCTTATGTTCACAACTTAGCTGCACTTATTGCATATTTTTTTTAATTAAAAACATAATTTATTCTTACAGTGTAAATAAGAAATTAAAAAAAAAAAACAAAGCTTAAAAATGATTCCAAACCCAATCAACCAGAAGTAACTAATGTTATTTGTTGACTATCATTTATGATAATTCCCATTTCCCATACAGGTAAAAGTATGGATGGATAGGCAGAGAGAAAGACGGCTAAGCAGATAAAAGGTAAATAGATAAGAACAAGGCTATGCTTTATATACTACCTTTAGTTAAAATGATTAAACCTTTTTAAAAGGTATATAGAGAGTGCTGTATCATCTGAGTTTTCACAGGCTTTGAAATATGTGTCTATGGCCTTTATATCTGAAAAACATCGTGGCTGAGTATAAATTCCTGGATCAACTCTTTTCCAGAGACTCCATAGATACTTCTCCACTGTCTTCTAGCATTACATGTGGCTGTAGAGAAGTCTAAACCTCGGGGCTCCAATCAAATCATGATTCCATCAAATGATGATTAGAGGCTCATTGTTTGCTCCTCATCCACCAAACTTTTCTCGTACCATGTCTAATCCATCAGTGGACACTTCTTACTCTCTTCCAAAACATACCCCAAGACTTCACATTCCCCTCCATCTCTACTACTTTATCCCTCTGTTCCAAGTACTATCATACTTGTTTAGGCAACTGCAATAGTTGAACTGCTCTTCCTGCTTCCACCGCTGCATCTCTTCATTCCACCCTCCACACCCTCAAGATTAGCCACCATAATCTTCCTGACAGTCAGATCATGTCAGTTTATTTTTCACTACTTAAAACCTTCCAGGGCTGTTATTTATAATAACCAAAATCTAGAAACAACCCTTGTGGCCATCAATGGGTGGGTGAATAAGCAAAAGGGGCTATCTATACCATGAACTGCTACTCAGCATTAAAAACGGAAGAAACAAAGTATGGGCCACAACATGGATGAGTCTCGAAACCTTAAAGAGATCAGTGAAATCAGTGAAAGGAGTCAAATGCAAAACATTACATATTATATGATTCTTTTATAGGAAATAATTGAAGACAGAGTAGACGAACAGTTGCCAAAAGCTGGGCGTGGGAATAAGGAATGACTGCGAAGGAGCAGGAGAAATTTGGCGGGACAGGTGGGGGCGGGGGATGATGAAAATGATATAAAACTGAACTGTAGTGATGTTTACAAACCTCTGCAAATTTACTAAAAATCATTTAATTGTATACTTGAATAGGTGACTTTTACGATACGTAAACTGTAAACTATACCTCTTTTTGAGATGGAGTCTCGCTCTGTCACCCAGTCTGGAGTGCAGTGGTGCAATCTCAGCTCACTGCAACCTCCGCCTCCTGGGTTCAAGGGATTCTCCTGCCTCAGCCTCCCACCTAGCTGGGATTATAGGTGCTCACCACCACACCCGGCTAATATTTTCTATTTTTAGTAGAGACGGGGTTTTGCCATGTTGGCCAGGTTGTTCTCAAACTCCTGACCTTTGATGATCTACCTGCCTTAGCCTCCCAAAGTGCTGGGATTATACCTCACTTTTTAAACAGGGGGCCTCCAAGAGTATCCATAATACGTCAGATAGTCTTCTTCCCGACTTACAAAGCCCTACATGACATGCCCCTTACTCACATGTCTGTCATTAGTATCTTCCACTTCTCCATCCAACATAAGCATCCTCTGTGCACACTATGCTTGATCCCATCTTAGGGCCTTTGTACTTCCCAACTTCCAAATAGCTGACTCCTCCTTGACATTCAGATATTGGCTTAAATGCCAGCTTCCTAGAGTAGCCTTCCCTGAAAGACATAAGCTAAAATAGCCACCTATTAGCTACACCATTCTGTTTTGATTCTCTGTATTGCCTTATTTCCACCTTATGTTTTTCTTGTGGTTTATTACATGTCATCATTCACCAGAATGTCCAAGTGAATTGGCACCTTTTTGACAGGGTATCACTAGTCCCATCATATCTTCCTACTCATAATATCAGAGGATATTCACTGAATGAATGACTGAATGAACAATTGAAATTATCAGAAAGTCATACAGAAAAAAAAAAAATGCTTTTCCAAGAAAGAAAACAGGAGTTTCCTGTGCTTGCTTTGAGTTTAAAAGATACCAAAAACATTAGATGGCTTCTTTGACCTGGACAATAGTAGCAACGAGACCATTTGCTCCTCATACCAAAAGAAATGGACTCCCATGAAACCTCCTAAAAACACAGAGGAACCTCTGAAATTAGTTATTTGAAAGAATGTTGGTTGTTCTGCTCAAGGCACGTTGAGTGTCAAGGAACAAACCCATTTTAAATAGCTCCAGTGAAGGAGTTTTTTCTAAATGTATGAACAACAGTCAAATAAAAATCTAAGAATTCATTGAGACAGGAGCCATGACTATTTTCTACCTATCAGAAGCTATTTGGGTCCATTGTAACTTTTCTTGGCTATCAGCAATTTAGTTCTTGATAGTTTTTTAGTTTCCTTCACCAAGACCTTGACCCTGAACAAATGTGACGTGGGAGAGGTAAGTTGATTTGCATAAGAGTTAAAGGAACTGGTCTGAGTACCAGTGGAGTGCTTAAGTGGAGTGCCCTGAAGGAAGGAGAACATGGGGCTATGAACAATTAGAGTGGAAAGAATGTAGAAAGGGAGAAAGGAGGAATCTAGGGAAGGTGCAGCAAAGCTGACGTGGGCAATTCTAGGCTATTGGTTGGGGAAAAGCAGGCCTAGAGGGTGAAAGACTTATTTTACTTCTGTACAACCAACATAGAGTACTATTATTTCAATATGTAGTCTACATATTAAGTAGCTATTTCATATTTTTCATACTGAATCTTTGAAATCATTGTATATTTTGTATGTATATCTCATATTTCAAGTGCTCAATAACTTCATATATCTAGTGGCTACCACATAGATCTATATGGGTGCTTCGATACAGACAGGCACTGCATTAGGCAACAGGGTACTAAGTTGCAAACTGCAATTTCTGAACTCAAATTGCACACAGCCAAGATTGTCAGAATCTTGAACCTAAATTGTGCCTACCACTGTGATTCGGATAAGATCAGGCAAGTTAAGTGAACTGGCCGGAAAAACCCACCTGAAGGCTTTTTAAATTAGAATCCAAAAAATCTCCTGAGGAAGAATTCTTCCTACAGAAATAGAGCCAGAAAGAAAAGCCAGTGCTGGTAATGGATCCTTAAATTATTGCAAAAGAGAGACAATTATGAGAATCAGTATGATCTGTTTGCAAATCCAACTCAAGTTCCAAGACACTCCCTGCCCAAATCACGTCATTTTTTTTTAAACAGTGAATATTTCTTTCTTTTATGGTATAAATAATAATCATAAATTTTTCTCAAAGAGGGATTAGCTAGGCGTGGGGGCGCATGCCTGTAGTCCCAGCAACTTGGGAGGGTGAGGCAGGAGAATCGCTTGAACCTGGGAGGCAGAGGTTGCAGTGAGCCGAGATTATGACATTGCACTCCTGGTGACACAGCAAGACTCTGTCTTAAAAAAAAAGAGTTTGTGGTGATGGTGGTTGTGGGCTATAAGAGTGAGAGGGGGACTTCTTGTAAAGTTTGTCTTGGCACCCAGAGCCTCTCCTCTCATCGGCTGTCACTGTCTTGTGCTCTTTGGAGACATCATATCCAGGTCTGGAAACAGATGTTTTCATTCCACTCCATGAGTTCCACTCCCTGAGTGATATATCCTGCACGCTGATAACAGCAGATGGCCATTCCCATCGTGGTGGCAGCATTGCCGTCTGTCTGTCTCCTGTAGCAATTTGTGAGCCTCAGAAGCTGGTGTTTTTATAGTGCATTTGTTTGTGGCAAATGCCAACCCACACAAAGCAAAACACCAAGATGCAACATCAAGGACACAAGCCCAGGCAGAATGGTTCACTCAGTAATCACATATACGTCACCTCCACGGGAGCCTCATGTGGCAGCGACAAGTGATGGAGAGGAAATGGCACCCTTTCCATAGGGAGTTATATGAGGAGGCAGGTTATGGGTTCAGAACGAGGAAGCAGTGTTATAGGCTCCTGGGTGAGTCTAGAAATCCAGAATAAAGTATAGAAGAGAGACACTAATTCTGAAAAGGAGATAGTGATCCAGGGGTGAGTGGTCAGGACAGAGAAAAGGGTCCAAAATCAGGAGAATGTTTACAGCAGAAGTCAACAAACCTTCTGTAAAAGGCCAAATAGTCACTATTTTAGGCTTTGTGGGCTGTAAGGTCTTTGTTGTGACTGCACGATTCTGCTGCTGTGACATGAAAGCAGTCACACGCAAGTCAAGTGAATGAGCATGCTGTGCCCCAGTAGAGCTCTATTTAGAGACACTGAAATTCAAATCTCATGCAACTCTCATGAACGATTCTTCTTTTGATATTTTCTTCAACTATTTAAAAATGTAGGTCAGGCATGGTGCCTCACTCCCCTAATTTCAGCACTTCGGGAGGCCAAGGCAAGAGGATCTCTTGAGGCCAGGAGTTTGAGACCAGCCTGGGCAACATAGGGAGACTTCATACCTACCAAAAAAAACAACTAGCCAGGCATAATGGTGCATGCCTGTAGGCTGAGGTGGGAGGCTGAGGTGGGAGGATAGCTTAAGCCTAGGGGTTTGAGGCTGGAATGAGCTGAGATTGCACCACTGTACTCCAGCCTGGGCAACACAATGAGACTCTGTTCTGAAAATTGAAAATAAAAAAAAAAATGTAAAAACCCATTCTTTTTTTTTTTTTTATACTTTAAGTTCTAGGGTACCCATTCTTAGCTTGTGGCCATGCAAAAACAGGCAGAGGGCCAGATTTGGCACAGGAGTAAATTTGCCTACTTCTGGTCCAGAACAGCACCATCCAATAGAAATATGGTGTGAGTCACATATGTAACTTAAAATTTTCTAATAGCCACTTTAAAAAGTATAAAAAACAGGTCATTGAGGAATTATCCTAAACTCTCTAAGATTAGGCTAATAACTCTAAAACGAAGGCTAATAGAACTCACAGCATTGCTGTGATGACTAAATGACCCAGATCACGTGAAGTATCTAGAACAGCGCTGAGCACACAGTAAGTCCTTGATAAACAGCTTCATCGTTACCCTCTCAAAAGCATTAAAGTAAAATTTTATTTTATTTAATTACATATAACCAAAATAGAATACTATTATGTTAATATGTAGTAGGTAAATTCATTAGTTTTACATTTTTCATACTGAATCTTTGAACTCCATTGTATCTAGTGGCTGCCACGTAGACCTAGAGCACAGGTCTCAGGCAAAGATGAATCCCCTATCAAAGGTCAGAGTCAAGCAAATAGAGCAGATCCTGGAAGAAGTAGACAATATCACACAGAAAAGGTAAAGTCCAAGGTCAAAGAGGTGGGTAAGTTACTGGCACCTGGGCAAGCACCAAAGCAGACCATGGCCCAGGATTCAGATGAACATCTGGGAAGCAGAGACCTTCTGGGCCAAGCACAACAGGAAGCACTTCACATTGATTCTCTCATTTAATCTTCACACGACCTTATGGTATTTTCTCTTTTTTTTTTTGAGATGGAGTCTCACTCAGTCGCCCAGAGCTGGAGTGCAGTGGCATGATCTTGGCTCACTGCAAGCTCCGCTTCCTGGGTTCACGCCATTCACGCCATTCTCCTGCCTCAGCCTCCCAAGTGCCTGCCACCATGCCCGGCTAATTTTTTCGTATTTTTTTTTTTTTAATAGAGACAGTTTCACCATGTTAGCCAGGATGGTCTCAATCTCCTGACCTCGTGATCCGCCTGCCTTGGCCTCCTAAAGTGCTGGGATTACAGGCGTGAGCCACCACGCCCGGCCGACCTTGTGATATTCTTACCTTCATGTTAGGAGTGAGATGCTAAAGAAAATGATTTGTTCAAAATCATAGGTGGTAGGTAAGTGGTGGAGTAGGATTTGAACCCGTGTCTGTCTGGTTCCAACTCCCACTCAGCTTCTTAATTACACTGCTTCATGCATAGCCAAGGCAATGAGGGTGCATAAAAGCTCAGAACCCAGGGGAAGACACTGAGCAATGATGTCTCATGCCTCCATCTACTCCTCTCCATCCTGACTGCCCAGGCTCCAGTTCATTCTGTCTTCACCTCTTACCTGAGCTAGTACAGCAGCATCAACCCCGGTCTCAAGTATCTCCAGCTTCAATTCTTCCACCATTCATCTGATAAAATAATTTTCATCAAGCCCAATTCTGGGCATATCCCTTTCTGGCTCAAGACCTTCCACTGGCTTCTCTTGGTTGCAGGATACAAACCCGAGTTCAGAAAAAATAGATCCTAGGCTCCACTGTCTTACTTTAATTAGCTCTGACTTCTAGGCATGGCATTCTAGACTCTCTGTGCCTCAACCTATCACTGCCTTCACACTCCTTGACTTCTGTATTTCAAGAAAGTGTGCTAGAATCTAGTCAACCAGCCATTGACCCCCTGACACCAGCTTTTTCCCAAACACAGCCTATGATGTTTACATCTGTGCCTGGGGGTCACATTGTTCCTTCAACTTTAAAAGACCCTTCCCTCTTGTCCTCCCTGTTCTGCTTGTATAGACCCTACTTGTTTCAATCACATTGCTTCATGAACCTTTGGATCCCTGATCCCTCTTCTGGACTCTCCCGATACCATGTCTGTGCCACTTGTATAGCTCTTACTACTTCCTACCTTATTTCTCAGATATATGATGTGTCTCTGCCTTTCTACAATGTGAGCTACTCATGGAAAGGTTTGGTATCTGTCTCCCATAGCATATGCAATAGTGTTTCACATTAATGGATCAGGTACTTAGTATGCTTGTTTAATTAAAAAACAAAACAAAAAAACAAAAAGTGTTGGTTGAGTTGAATTGATCATGATGCTTAAAGTATTTTTTATCCAATTTCTTCCTTAAGCACACTCAAGAAATTTTAGGTTGGGTGTGGTGGCTCATGCCTGTAGTCTTAGCACTTTGGGAGACCAACACGGGCAGATCACTTGTGGTCAGGAGTTCAAGACCAGCCTGACCAACATGGGGAAACCCCATTTCTACTAAAATACAAAAATTAGCCAGGCGTGGTGGTGGGCGCCTGCAGTCCCAACTACTCAGGAGGCTGAGGCTTGAACCTGGGAAGCAGAGGTTGCAGTGAGCCAAGATCAGGCCACTGCACTCTGGCCTGGGCAACAGAGTGAGACTCCATCTCAAAAGAAAAAAAAAATTTCTTTTAACTGAAACAGTGTACTACATTAACCTAAAAATATAAAATTCAGTAACATTCAGCAGGATTTTAGTATGCCACCATTCACTAGAAAAGGGAGCCACGCGGCTAATGTTTCTGTTTGCTTTGGCTGTTAGGAAACTCAGTTGAAAATCTAGTGCTCAAGGACAAGAACATCCTTAACCTGGGCTTTTATTGTCCCTCTAACCCCCTTCTCCCTTTAGTGATTCAGTGTTTGTTTAAGCCAACTTTAAGTATTGTTTATTAAAAGCTGCCTGGAATACTTTTGAAAGTATGTGTGAGAGGGAGTGGATATAAGTCCTAAACCAATACTATTGGTAGGATGAAGCTCCTGAGCTTAATCATGAGACATAAGCAGGAGGAATTCTGGGCCCTTAGTCCCCTGGGGGCAGAAATAAGGGGAAGAGCCAGGATCAAAGGGATGGAAACTAACAGAAACGACTCAGCATCAGAGCTAGTCCCTAAATGGGAAACCATCAGTCCAAAACCCAACATCCAGCAGGATGTGGTGGTCTCAGGTTTGACTGGGCTGGAGCTGCAATGCAAAGGACCCCAACTTAGAGTATGGGACATGGTTGCAGGGGGAACCAGGCAGCAGCCATATGCAGAGCCAAGAAATAAGTCTCATCTGATGGCTAGAAATGATTGAAAATCCAACTTCCAGAAGGAAGGTTGGCAAGACCTGGAAGGGAATCAGGGTCTCCATTAAAGAACAGGGATTCACAACCAGACTGCAGCCCCAGTGTGTGACAACAGAAATGGACAGGGAATCCAAGCAGAAACAGCTATGAAGAATGAGCAGTAACGTTGAGACTAGGCGAATTGAGATTCAGTGCCATGAATCCCTAAGTCCCTCGGGAAATCCTAATAGTGGGCTCAGAGCCATACACAAGGCAATAGTCTTAAATGGATGTCACTTATCTGTTAGCCTAAAGATTGAAAGCCTTGCCCCCTACAGGAAAATGTAATAGGAAGACACATAAGATGACAGTTTTCTGTTTTGAGCAAGGGCCTGAGAGAATGCACAGCATGGCGGGTTAGCTTTGATAGGTTTAATGGACAGGAAAACTCCAGACAAGAGGCCAAGGGCCAGAGAAGGTATCTATACAGGCAGAAAACGACAGAGTAGAGAACACCTGTCAACAAGGAAGCAGAAGCCTCCCAAGAGGTCAGCCTCACCATTTGGTCAAGAGTCAATTCTGTTAATATGGAAACCGCATAAGATGGAAAAAGGAACAGCACTTCCTCCCTGCCATGATGGATACACTTTCTAACTTCACAGCAGACATTGTTGTCCCATTTTACAAGGGAGGAAATGGAATGAGTGCTTATGTGCCCAAGTCATCTAGCTATGACAAGTCAAAATTCAAATCCAAGCCACTGATTCTCGAGCTGGTGCTCTTACCACACACTGGTCTGTCATCCAATAAGAGTTGACCCGGCAATCCCATTACAGGGTATGTACCCAGAGAAATATAAATAATTCTACTATAAAGACACATGAACACAAATGTCCATTGCAGCACTAGTCACAATAGCAAAGACATGGACTCAACCTAAATGACCATCAATGCCAGATTGGATAAAGAAAATGTGGTACAGTTACATCACGGAATACTACACAGCCATAAGAATGAAATCAAGTCTTTTGCAGGAACATGAATGGAACTGGAGGCTATTATCCTTAGCAAACTAAGGATCAGAAAACCAAACAGTGCATGCTCTCACTTATAAATGGGAGCTAAATAAGAACTTATGAACACAAAGAAAAAAACAACAGACACTGGGGTCTACTTGAGGGTTAATAGTAGAAGGAAGGAGAGGAACAAGATAACTATTGGACACTGGGCTTAATATCTGGGTGATGAAATAATCTACATCAAACCCTTGTGATACATGTTTACCTATGTAACAAACCTTCACATGTACCTCTGAACCTAAAAGTTTTTTTTTTTTTTTGGCTGGGTGTGATGGCTCATGACTGCAATCGCAGCACTTTTGGAGGCCCAGGCAGGTGGATCACTAGGTCAGGAGTTCGAGACCAGCCTGACCAATGTGGTGAAACTCCATCTCTACTAAAAATACAAAAATTAGCCGGGCGTGGTGGTGTGCGCCTGTAATCCCAGCTACTTGGGAGGCTGAGGCAGGAGAATCGCTTGAACCTGGGAGGTAGAGGTTGCAGTGAACCAAGATCGTGCCACTGCACTCCAGCCTGGGTGATAGAGCAAGACTGTCAAAAAAAAAAAAAAAAAAATGTAAAATAGAACAAAAAAAGGAAACAAACTAAATGAAACTTCTGGAGCTCACCAAACACTCCCTTGGCACTGGGCTGGGGTACAAAGTCTCCCCAGTGAGGTCAGTGCTCTCCTGCCCTGGGGCTGCAGGTATAGGGGGCTTCAGGAGGGAAAACACACATCCCCAAGGTGAGCTGTACTCACACCATGGAGAGAGAAATTCCAGTCCCCAAAGGTGCCTGCTGCTGCTTCAGTTCATGGAACTGGTTATGTCTGCCAGCTCCTTGGGCAAAGGGCTCTGCTGCAAAGCTGAAAGGTCAAGTGCACTGTTCCTCACCACCTGACGGTTGGGCCAGGCTGGCAGCGAGGGCTCCGATCTGGACAGTTACACCTGCTAAGAGCACAGAATTCCTCAGGCCTGCCCTACCCGCCTTGACATTTCCTCTTTAATTGCCAATCCTTGCTTTTTACCTCTTTGAGAAGCTGATTCATCCATTCAAGCCATAGAGCTGGTGTGCAGTGGTCCTCTGAATTCTAATATGCCAAGAGTTTTCTCAAGCCGTATTTAATGGGAGAAAGCGCATGCCTAAATCCATCTTGTTTAACAAGCATTTTTTATGCTTTCTGTGCACAAGCAACTTTGCAGGCACTGTGGTAGACCCATGGTTTCCCAATCAAGGGGAAGGCAGAAACATATCACTAACTTAAGTTAGTGATGCCAAACCTATATAAGAAATCTACAGAAGCCATGATTAAGGGCGGGGAAGGAGGGGGGAAGAGCCATTCAGTGGGGCCTTAAGTCCTCACCTTGTACAGTCTCTAGGATGCTTTCATCTAGTAGATTCCAGGAAATTAACATCCCCTCCTGGCCACTGACATTTTCTGCCTTGTGCCATGGGTATCCCCTCTCTGTTCTGCTGAACGGTATTTTAATCAACTGCTGTTGATATTTACACCAGTAAATCCCTCAACTCCCCAGGTTGTTGACCCTGGATGCCTGTGTTCCCTTGGACATGGGGGAGGGAGGATTAAGGATTAAAACTATGTTACTATATTCCCAAGAAGGGGGGCTTTGTAGTGAAAGAGTGCCTGTTCTTCATTAAGAATTGCAAGACAAGTTCCCCTTCTCTGAAACTGGTTAGAGAACATTTGAGTGTCACCATCTATGACAAAACCAAAGTCTCTTTCCTTGTTAATAATCAATTTGTGTCTCAAAACAGTAGGAAACTCAACATCAAGGGAAAATTCTAACCTATGCCAAGAACTTCACCGCAGAGGTGGGTAATAGGGTTTATCCTCTTTTCTTCGCTGGAGAGACTTTTTTTAGAGAGAGAGTCTCGCTCTGTCACCCAGGCTAGAGTGCAGTGGTGCCATCTTGGCTCACTGCAACTTCTGCCTCCCAGACTGAGGCGATTCTCCTGCCTCAGCCTTCTGAATAGTTGGGATTACAGGTGCCTGCCACCACACCTGGCTAATTTTTATATTTTTAGTAGAGACAGGGTTTTGCCATGTTGGCCAGGATAGTGTTGAACTCCTGACCTCAAGTGATCTGCTCGCCTTGGCCACTCAAAGTGCTGGGATTACAGGCATGAGCCACTGTACCCAGCCGAGAGACTTAATTTTGGTTTCCCAAAATTTAACCATCAGTTTCAAAATACTCTCTTCTAATATCCCAAGAGTTCCATGAAATTCCCAGGTAAATAGTACTCCTGGCAACACGTACCACTGAACCAAATTTCCCACTCCAGCAAATGGATTCAGCTTGTCTCTCAAAACCACACAGCACTCATACAGTATACACACATATGTATTTGTAGTTAATAATTATGTAAAGAAAAACCTAGAAGCATTAAGTCACAAAAGCAGCAAGAAGCAATTTCTGAGCCCAACCTAGGAATGTGACAATATTCAAGTCAGAAGCCAGGACTGACGGCAAGTTATATGATGTATTGTAACAAGTGGTTCAGAACTAAGACTGAATGGTGAGACAGTGCTGGAAGTTCACTTTTATATGCTCTATGTAACCTGGGACAAACCCAACCACCTAAAGGGCCAGTCAAGGGTCAGATAGGGTGGCCAGGGTCTGCTGGTCCACAAGTGGGCTTGAACATGATGGTTAAGGGTTCCTAGTTCCACACTGAACTCAGTCGAGAGCAATTCCTTCTCTTGCCTGTGCCTATGCAGAAGTTTGTTTCAAAGCTGCCCTGAAAGAGGGAAAACTTGGGAGGGAGTTGGGATTAGGGGCACTTGGGATGAATTGGCTGCCCCTGGAGTTCGCCTTGACTGATGCTAATTGAATTCTAATTGAAACCATCCATCCAGGCCCCAAGTGCCCCTGAAGGAAACTTCAATATCCGGAAGCCACACCCCAGGGAGTTTGCAAGCCCCTCTCTCCTCTTGCGCAATTCCACCAAGTACATCATTTGTCCATTAAACCTTAATATACCTTTGGAGACTCCGCAGATTGCCCTGCTAAAGACAAAAAGCACAGCCTCTATTTTGGGCTGCCCTACAAAGCTAGGTTTTGACCTGGCAAGACTATTACAGTTCATTTAGCATCATTGCTGTGCACCATACTAATTAGAACTTGGGGACTCTTAAAATCACTGGATTATGCAGTGTTTCCTCCCAAGTCTTTCTGTGTTGTGGTCCAAATCCTTATGAAATTTGTATTCAATGAATAGAAACCGGGGAGGAAAGACATGGGGAGTGAAGGGGAGTAGCTAGAGGTGAATCAGAATGTTATATTGCTTCACTGGGTAAACAAGCTCTTCAAACAGCCTTTTGTTCATTCATTCCACAAACAATTACCAATCCCCTACTATGTGCAAAGTATTAATTATTCCAGAACCTAGAGATACAGTGTCTCAAAAGTATGTATTTTAGTGAAAGAGGCCAAACAGGTGGAAATGAATACATGAAATACTTACAGGTGCAAAGTGCAATCAAGAAAAAATGGGGCAATCAGATTAAGAGTAGATGGAGAAACGGGTTAAGTATTAGTCCCTTCCTACACTGCTATGAAGAACTACCTGAGAGTGGGTAATTTATAAAGAAGACATTTAATTGACTCATAGTTCTGTAGGTTGTACAGGAAGCATGGTTGAAGAGGCCTCAGGAAACTTACCAATCATGGCAGAAGGCAAAGGGGAGCAGGCACATCTTACATAGCCAGAGATAAAGGAGGAGAGATCAAGCAGGGAGGTGCTACACACTTTTAAACAACCAGATCTCATGAGAACTCACCTATCACAAGAACAACAAGGGGGCAGTCAGCCCCCATGATCCAATCACCTCCCACCCAGGCCCCTCCTCCAACACTGGGGATGACAATTTGACTTGAGATTTGAGCAAAGACACAAATCCAAACCATATCAGCCAGGGTTGATGGGAAAGCCGTCTCTATGGAGATGACATTTTAATTAAGAGCTGAACAATGAGAAACAGGTTTGTGAGAAGCTCTGAGGAAAGAGTACTCCAGAGGAGGCATAGCCAGTATAAACAAAGGCAGGGAAGAACTTGGCATGTGTGAGGGTCAGAAAGAAAGCCAGAGACAGTTAAGACTAGAGAGGTAACCAGGGACTCATAGGACCTTGTAGGTGATGGAACAAGATTTGCGGGGGCTGGGGGGGCGTTTTCTTAAATGAAATGGAAACCACTCCTTAAGCAGTAAAGTGTCCTGATCCGATTTCTACTTTAGGAAGATCATTCTGGCTACTCTATGGAAGATGGACTGGGAGAGGGGGCAGTGGATGCAGAAACAGAGCCAGAAAGATCAGTTAGGAAGCTATTGCAAGAGTCAAGCAAGAAATAATGCCTTGTACTGGATAGGAGCAGTGATGGAAAAATGTGGAAACAAAGTCCATAGAATGTATTAACAGATTGCATTTGGGAGTGTGTAGAAAGAGGAAATAAAGCTCAGGCTTTGGGCCTGAGGGATGAGGTGGATGGGGGTACTCTTTGCCAAGATGGAGAGACTGGAGTGAGAGATGGAGCTGGAAGAAAATCCAATGCTGCATTTGGCCACATTTTGTTTGACATGACAATGGAACATCCAAGTGGAGATGGGAGGAGGTGGCTCTTGGATACCGAAGGCTGGTGCCTGGGGAGAGGTGTGTGATGAGGCCTCAGCATGAGAAGGATGAGGTGGGGTCAGGTCACCAGAGACCAAGTGTAAATGAAGAGGAAAGCCACTGAGGTCAGAGTCCCAGGCCTGGAGAGCCTGGCTGGGGCAGGGGAGCCAGCTGAGGGATCTAGGAGGGAAAAAGAAGGGAGAGGGAAACCAGGAGAGGGGTCTCCCGGAGGCCTAGAGAGAGGTTAGCCCTGTCAAATGCTGCTGAGAGCATCGGTCAAGCAGTTTCTGGGACTAACCACTGGTTTTGGCCGAATGTGGTCACAGATGACCCTTATTAAGGGGAGTTTCCTTGAACAGGTGGCAGTGACCACCCAATTGAGGAGTCATTAGAAGAAAATGGGAGGTGAGGAACTGGGGAGAGTGAGTGTAGACAATCTTATTTTCTTACTAAGAGAAGCAGAGGAATTAGGTAATAGCTGGAGGGAGATGCAGGGGTCAAGACAGGACATGGATCTTGTTTTGTTTTAAAGATGAATGTCAATGGTCTGTCTGTGTGCAGTGGATGTAAGCCCACAGAGAAAAATCGGTTATTCGAGAAAAGGAGATAGTCACTGGAGCAGAGTCCCTGAGGAAGCAAGAGGGGGATAGGATACAGGAACCAAGAAGATGTATCAGTCTAAGTCAAGAACACTGCCCCAGCCAAATCACAAGGTCATTCCTAAGGCTTAATATGCAGAGAAGGGTTACAGACAATAAACAAAGAGGCAAATATAGAACTAGGAAAATTTCTAGTAGTAGCATTATGAAGAAATAAAACAGTGACATGACAAGGAGTGACAGAACAGGAAACAGGCTACTTCCAGCCATAAAGGCCTCAGTCACCACAGCCCAGTGGCCCTGGCCCTGTTCACAGTGCTCAGTGACAAGCTGGAGCCCAGGTGGAAAATAGTTTGCAAAACCAATATTCCTCAAGCCTGTTTTATTGGCTAGATGCTTTATAAGTATTCTCTTATTAAAGTCTAGTTTAATCCTCACAAGAACCCCATGCAGTAAATATTAGCCTCATTTTCCTGATAACAATACCGAGACTTAAAAAGCCTAAGTGGGCTGGGTGTGGTGGCTCACGCCTGTAATCCCAGCACTTTGGGAGGCTAAGGCGGGTGGATCACCTGAGATCAGGAGTTCAAGACCAGTCTGGCCAACATGGTGAAACCCTGTCTCTACCAAAAATACAAAAAATTAACTGGGCATGGTGGTGGGTGCCTGTAATTCCAGATACCTGGGAGGCTGGGCAGAAGAATTGCTTGAACCCAGGAGGCAGAGCTTGCAGTGAGCCAAGATCATGCCATTGCACTCAGCCTAGGCAATGGAGTGGGACTGTCTCAAAAACAAAACAAAACAAAAAAAGCCTAAATGCTTCCTCCAGGGTCAAGCAGCCAGTGAGCATCAGAGCTAGGATCTAACCTCACATCTGCCTGATTCCAGGTATCAGCAATCAGGTATTTTTTTCCAACATCTCACGTTGCATTTCTTTTATAAACGCTACTGACCTTTATTTATTATGCTTGGCATAAATGGATATGCTCAATAAAAAAATATATAAAACATTCAATTTTTTTTCAGCAAACCACCATGGCACATGTATACCTATGTAACAAACCTGCACGTTCCACACACGTATCCCAGAACTTAAAGTATTAAAAAAAAAGATGCCAAGACCATCATATTGACGACAAAAACCTATTATGTGGTTGTAGGGACATTTCTAAGGGGAGGTAGTGTATGGCGTGACGTGGGAGAAGGTGAATGGAACCTTCCTCAAATTCTTCCCCGTACTGGAGCAAGCCTCTCACTCCCTTTCTAATCCTACATTTAAAATTTATCCTCTGGGAAATCTTCCCTGAATTCCCTTTCCGATCCTGTTTCTCAGTATACATCTTCTGCATCATCTAAGAGATACTATTTACCTGGAAGGTAATGAAATATGAAAGTGGCAGGCACTTAGTGTGTGTTACTATATTATTGCTATTATTACTGCTTTGCCCTTTGTTACTGTTAATATGGCATCAATTGCTAAAAGCTTTCTCAGACATGGTTTCATTTGTCCTGCCTCTCTTCATCCTAAGATACACAGACCACAACACAAAAGAAAAACAATGTAGATAATGTTCATTTGTACCCAAGTAACCAAATCCTGGCTGTAGCCTGCAATCTTGTAAAGCTCATTCATAATGCAAAGGTACAACGAATTCCATCCACATCACAGCTTTCCATTTTCCCTAGCTCATTGCTTGAAGTCACACATTATAAATTGCCTTTTATGTTATCTCTCTATTCCAGCAAACCCTTCCCCTAATCCTTTTGCCCTGCCCAGAGCCCATGCTCTGGGGCTGCCTGCAGCAAGCCACCAGCAACTGCTCTTTGTAAAGCTATCGATTTCTATAAACTACTTTATTAGTGGTCATTATTATTCTGTTTCTAATCACCACTTTAATTAAAGTTTTATCATCCACATTAAAGAGGGTATATGACTTTTCATAGGCTGGATGGTTCTCTCCCAGCCATGAAGCATTCCTGTGAAATTGGCCCAATGGACTCTTGGTTTCAAGGACTTTCTGAAGCCTGACTCTGTCCGGGACACAGGTGTGTGTATTTATGAGAGAGAATGGGGTGTAATGCATGGAGTTCCCTCCTCAGCAGCCCCTTTGTCTCCCTGGCTCAGGAACCCCCTCTCCCCAATGGCAAGTGCTCAGTGGTCACATAAGAATGATCTAGTCTCAGAACTGAAAGTACCACCTAACTTGAATAGTCTGTAAATTCAAAAGGGGATATTGATCAAGACTTCAAAATCTCCATCAAGTCCACATTTCTTATCATACCACCTTTCGCAAAATCTTCCCCGCTTGCACTAAGATCTAAATAATAAAGAGAAGCAATTGCTTCTCTGACCAAACCTACATCCAGATAGAATAATTTGCTGATATATCTGCCCCCACAGGCTCCCTGAACCCTCTCTTCCCATGCTAAACTGAGCTATTTGAGGGGAAGGGCACATCTGAGTTGATTTTGGATCTGCAATATCAAACCCAGTGCCACGAAAACAATGGGTCTTCAGAGGGTCTAGAGTGACGTCAGTGACTATCCAGGAGGCCGAGCCCACAGTGGAGGGTAAAATAGAATCGAAATGGGTACTGCCCTTCAGGGCCCTCTCCTTTGTATTTCTCCTAGAGTAAGAAGGAGGAGAATGTGTTCTTTGCAGCATTACTCACAATAGCCAAAGGATGGACACAACCCAGTGTTCGTTGATGGACAAATGGATAAACAAAATGTAGTTATATATGTACAATGGAACATTCAAAAGGAAGGAAACCCTGGCCAGGTGTAGTGGCTCATGCCTGCACGCCCAACACTTTGGGAGGCCGAGGCAGGAGGATCACTTGAGGTCAGGAGTTTGAGACCAGCCTGGCCAGCATAGTGAAACCCCATCTCTACCAAAAATGCAAAAATTAGCCAGGTGTGGTGGCGTATGCCTATAATCCCAGCTACTCAGGAGGCTGAGGCAAAATAATCGCTTGAACCCTGCAGGTAGAAGTTGTGGTGCACCGAGATGGTGCCGCGGTACTCCAGCCTGGGTGACAGAGCGAGACTACAGCTCAAAAAAAAAAAAAGAAATTCCGTCATATGCTACAACATGGATGAACCTAAAAGATATTATGCTAAGTAATGTGAGCTCATTACAAAAAACTTTATATTATTTCACTTATATGAGGTATCTAGAGTAATCAGATTGATAGACAGGAAATCGAATAGTGCTTTACCAAGGGCTGGGAGGAGTGGAAATAAGAAGTCATTAAGGAGCTTCTGTTCATGGAGATGAAAGATTTCTGGAGATGAATGGTGGTGATAGTTACACAACAATGTGAATGTACTTAATGCCACTGAATGTTTAAAAATGGTTAAAATGGTTAATGTTATGTGTATTTTAATCACAATTTTTCAAGTGGGGAGGTATTCTTTGTTATCTAGGGGCCAGGAAATACAATGTTTTTGCAGTTAGATCTTTTTGTCTCCTCCTGGGGTTCCAGGAAGTCTAACCACAATGTGGCACAAGTCACCAATTGCATTCATGCTTTCATCAGTGGACACCGAGTGCTACTGTGTGTTAAGAACTAGAACTACAAAAACAAAGTGGGCACACCGTGCAAGGGACATGCTTGCAGTCGGCGGCACCCCACAGCCATCAAACCCTCTGAGGCCGCATGATGTTGTGTTCCCTTCCATTCCTACCGCGTGGAGCCACCCTGGGTTCTTTCAGAGACAGGGAGAATGCCCCTTACCCAAGGCTCTGTCTTAGGTTGTCGGTGGGCCTGATGCCACTCTGCTGCCCAAATCCCGTGAGATCCTAGTGCAAACAGTCCTTTTCCCTCAAACTGACAGCTCTCATTCCAGGCTCAGAGCGGGTGCACGGGGCCACCCTAGAGACAACACCATCTCTCTTCCTCACAGGGCTGGGACTTGCCTTGGGCGCAACTTGAAAGGGGTGCCAAAAAACCTCACAATCAAGATAAAGAACATGTTAATGCAACATTTTTTAAAAATCAAAATGAATGCAAAGAATCCCAAGATGAGCAAAACATCAAAACTTGAAATAAAAACAGGATTAGTATTACTGATTTGTCCTTTTGCCTCAGGCTTCAAACATGGTTTGGCTTGACACTGTTCTTGACCCTTTGTTCATTTGAAACATTGATGTTTTGTTCGTTGTGATATGTTGTATTCATATTTTGTGTTTCAACTGTTTTTCCATTGCATTACAATATAATTACTGAGTTCTTGGGCACCCCTTTAAGTTTGGGCCTGAGACAAGTGCCTTACTTCACCTCACCCCAGTCCAGGCTCTACTTCTCCATTTCATTCCCTCTCCCACCAGCAGCCAGGACCCTCAGCAGCCTGCAGCAACTCGGACCTGCAGCAATGCCTCCCAAAAGATAATTAAGAACCCACCTGGTCATCAAAGAGAAAGCAGTATCAATCATCCCAGGCTCATACCTTTAGGACCAGGGAAGTGGGGGCATCTGTGGGGGAATTGAATGTGTGTGTTCCTAACCACAAGTTCGTAGGTGGGAATTCTAGCTTTCAATGTAAAAGTACTAGGAGGTGAAAACTTGGAAGGTGTATTATTCTGTTCTCACACTGCTAAGAAAGACATACCTGAGACTGGGTAATTTGTAAAGGAAAGAGGTTTAATGGACTCATAGTTCCACATGGCTGGGGAGGCCTCACAATCATGGCGGAAGGCAAAGGAGGCACAAAGTGACATCTTACATGGTGGCAGGCCGGAGAACATGTGCAGGGGAACTCCTCTTTATAAAACCAGCAGATCTCATCAGACTTATTTACTGCCACAAGAACAGCATGGGAAAGACCCAGCCCCACCATTATCTTCCACCAGGTCCGTCCCATGGCACGTGGGGATTATGGGAGCTACAATTCAAGATGAGATTTGGGTGGGGACACAGCCAAACTATATCAGGAGGTGATTAGGTCGTGAGAGTGGAGCCCTCATGAATAGGATTAGTGCCCTTATAAGAGCTTTCTTTCTCTCTGCCCGACCCTCTCACCCTCTCTCACGCCCACCCCACCCCATGTGAAAACACAAGGAGAAGGCGGCCATGTGCAATCCAGAAGAGGAAGCTTGTGCGAATTACACCAAGCTGGCACCCTGATCTTGGACTTCCAGCCTCCAGAGCTGTAAGAAGTAAATTTATGTTTTTTATAAGCCACCCAGTCTATGGTGCTTTGCTGCAGCAGCCTCAACTGGCAGAAACAGTCTCTCTCCATATGCTCCCGCCCATCTCTCCCACCGCCTGCAAGCACTTACAGAAAGGCTCTGTGCTGCTTCCTTGGTGTCTGTATCCCGGGCCCCTAGCGTAGCACTTACAATAGGACATGGTCTCAAGCAGTGTTGCCAAACTCACTTTAATCCCTCTAAGGGTCCCTGCGAGAAATATAAACAAGTATATTTACTTCTACACCTTCTCATTTGCCTCACGTGAAGTTTCATAACACATGAGGTTTCATAGTTTTATAGTTTTCTTCTTCCTTTTCTTCAATCCAGGCTTCTTGGAGAGGTTAAGCTGCTTTTTAATCAAATACATTTCCCTTGCAACCTGTTCCTCACATCTCTATCGAGCAGGTCACAGACTCTTGCCTGTAATTACCCCCTATTTTCAGCTTTGCCGCCTAAGCCTTCACTGTGGAGTTCATCCCCTGCGAGTAATTTTCAGCTGTTTTGTGAGCTCAAACCAATCCCCACCCCAGCCCCCGACAACTCTCATAGACACTTCACCGTTCACTATTTTATTTCCTTAATTGGATTTTAATTTGTCTCACTAAACCCAGATTTACTTGAAAATTCCTCATCCCATGTTTAAAACTGCAAATTGAAATGACACATACCTTGCAGAAGGAAGAAGGAACAGGATGTAGGTCAGGAAAATTACAAAGGGCAGAAAGAGCCAAAAGAAAGGTCAGGCCGGGCGCGGTGGCTCACTCCTGTAATCCCAACACTTTGGGAGGCCGTGGGTGGCGGGGATGGATCACGAAGTCAGAAGTTTGAGACCAGCCTGGCCAACATGGTGAAACCCTATCTCTACTAAAAATACAAAGATTAGCCAAGCATGGTGGTACACACCTGTAATCCCAGCTACTCAGGAGGCTGAGACAGGAGAATTGCTTGAACCTGGGAGGCAGAGGTTGCAGTGAGCTGAAATCACGTCACTGCACTCCAGCCTGAGCAACAGAGTGAGACTCCGTCTCAAAAAAAAGGCCAAATGGACCAGTTTTGGTTCACAAAACCATCTAACTTGTGAGTATTACAGGACCACCTCATGGCCATTTTACAATGTTACATTCCCAGAAACTTCCAAACAGATTCAAAAGATGCACACACTGAAAAATAATAAGTCTTTATTTTGCTCATCATTGTCTCTCACTACTCCCCTCTCTTGGTAAATCAGTAACCACTCTTTAGCTTCCCTTTGATCCTCCCCATTCTTTATCCTAAGCAACACAGCAAGGCCCAGGAGCTATGCAGGTGATCTGGGGATCCCTCCAGAAAACAATGGAGAGGTCAACGCTGTGAGCACTTAGACACTGTATTACTTGTGCCTCTGTCACACACCCATTGCCTCTGAATCTGTTTCAAGGCAAATCTGCGGCAGGTACCTTAGTTCAAGTGGACAGAATAACAGCATCTCCCTTTCGGCCTGAGGGACACGGAGAGTGGAGGTTGGGATGGAACTGGTATACAGGATAAGGGCAGCTGTTCAGTAGGACTGACCCATTGTGTGCAGGGGCTCCTCAACCCTGGCTTTTGAGAAGGTGCTGCTAGGTGCCAACTCATACCTGCATCCTGACTCAACTTCAGCACATCTTTAGGAATAGGTTTCCTAAGCTGATAACCTGGTATATTAGTCTATTCTCACATTGCTATAAAGAACTACCTAAGACCAGATAACTTATAAAGAAAAAGGGTTTAATTGGCTCACGGTTCTGCAGGCTGTACGGGAAGCCTGGCCGGGAACTCCTCAGGAAACTCACAATCATGGCGGAAGGCAAAGGGGAATCAGGCACATCCTACATAGCAGGAGGAAGACAGCAAAGGGCTAGATGCTACACACTTTTAAACAACCAGATCTCATTAGAACTCACTCACTATCACGAGAACAGCAAGGGGGAGGTCCGCCCCCATGATCCAATCACCTCCTACCAGGCCCCTCCTCCAACACTGGGGATGACAATTAGACATGAGATTTAGGTGGGGGACACAAATGCAAATCATATCACCTGGCTTCTATGCCTTCCCTGCCCCTGGGTGTTTCCAAACTCCCCTGATGATAAGCATCACCTGGGTACTTGTTATAACTGAATTCCAGCCCCATTCCAGACCCACTAATTGAGAATCACCTGTGGAAGGACCCGGGGAGCTGTATAATCAGCCCCAGGGAATTCTTTTTTTGGTTGGTTGGTTTGGGGGAATTTTTTGTTGTTATTTTGTTTGTTTGTTGTTTGTTTTGACAGGGTCTCTGTTGTCCAGGCTGGACTGCAGTGGCTCAGTCATCACTCGCTATAGTCTTGAACTCCTGGTCTCAAGTGATTCTCCTGCCTCAGCCTCCTGAGTAGCTGGGACTACAAGCTCATGCCACCATACTCAGCCAATTTTTAAAAATTATTTTTTGTAGAGACAACTTCTCACTATGTCACCCAGGCTGGTCTCAAGCCATCCTGCAGCCTTGGCCTCCCAAAGAGCTGGGATTACAGGTGTGAGCCACCACACTCGACCCCTAGGGGATTCTTAACAGCAATGAAAACTGGGAAATTGATGATGCCCGGTCCCTGCCCTCATAAATTCTGGCCAGGGTTTTTCAACCTTGATATTATTGACATTTTGAGCCGAACAATGTTTTGAGGGGCTGTCCTGTACACTGAAGGAAGCTTAGCATCCCTGACCTCAACCCACTAGATGCCAGTAGCACCTGCAACCCGGTTATAACAACCAAAACTATCTCCAAACATTGGCAAATACTAGGAAGTGTGGGGCAAAATCCATATGGTTGAAACCCACTAGTCTAGGGTGTGGCCTGAGCACTATAGTTTTTGTAAAGCCCTCTGGATGATTCAATGTGCAGCCAAAGTGCTTTAGCACTTCTAAAACCATAATGTGCATGAAAATCACCTGTGGATTTTGTTAAAATGCAGTTTCTGATTCTGTAGGTCTGCGTAGGGCCTGAGAGTCTGCATTCCTAACAGGCCCCCAGAAAACACTGATGTTGCTCGTTGGCACTTTGAGAAGCAAAGCTAAAGATCATCCTTTAATGGGGCCAGTCACGAGGGTTATTTTATGCAACTGTTATAGCAAACTAGTTTTCCCCTGAGTCAACAAAGATGAAATCACCATAATGCAAGAGTGGAACTTACAGGCAAGGTCCATGGAGTGGGGAGGATACTGACAGGTTGCCCACCATTCAATCTCCTGGAGAAATGATTTGCAGAAAGCTACCTGCACAGGTTCTCCTGCATACTGCACCACTAACCCTGAGGACCACAAATTAGCCATTGGTCTGGAGGCTCTCCATGGATGACAAGAATCACCTGACTCCCTCCAGGGGCGATAGAAGGGCACGGGTGGGTGGAGCCCAGCCACAGATGACTCTGATCTTCCTGTGTCAGTTGATGTAAGAGCAGTCCTTTGCCCAGATAATTCTTATTTGTTTGTTTGAGATGGAGTCTCGCTCTGATGCCCAGGCTGGAGTGCAGTGGCAAGATTTCGGCTCACTGCAACCTCCACCTCCTGGGTTCAAGCGATTCTCCTGCCTCAGCTTTCTGAGTAGCTGGGATTACAGGTACCCGCCACCACACCTGGCTAACATTTCTATTTTTTTTTAATAGAGACGAGGTTTCACCATGTTGGCCAGGCTGGTCTTGAATTCCTGACCTCAACTAATCCGCCCACCTCAGCCTCCCAAAATGCTGGGATTACAGGCGTGAGCCACCATGCCCAGCCTTGCCCAGATAATTCTCTTTCTCCCTTAGCAATAGCTTTCTGGGGACAGAAAATGGAATGTAACAGAGTTCTTTGGGGGAGACTGCAAAGGAGGGACAGAAAAAAAACTTGGGAGTAGTAAGTTCAAGGCTAAATGTCAGAATCTTCCTGTCTAACCCTTTGGACAGGGGCTCTGGCCTGGCCACGTGCTAGGATTCTGAAAGCCTAGAATTCTTCATTTGAAGCTTTAGGAAATCCAAGAATGTGCAGTTCCTAAAACCTTACAATAAAACCAACCTCCAGAAAACCAGAACGAGTTGAAAATTTTTAGTAAATTAGCATAAGAAAAGGTGCTTCCTTACCATAATAAACCAAGAGCAGCCAGCATCATTTTTATCAATGAAATACTAAAGACATTCTGAGAAATGAAACAGGGATGTCCACCATCACCACCATTACTTATCTTTATTATTTATTGTTATTATTCAGGTAACTCTAGCCAGTGACTGAGGAAATAAGAGAGAAAAAACAGTATAAATATTGGAGGAAAGGAAAAATGTG
The DNA here is from genome assembly GCF_037993035.2 of Macaca fascicularis. Lineage (NCBI taxonomy): Eukaryota > Metazoa > Chordata > Mammalia > Primates > Cercopithecidae > Macaca > Macaca fascicularis. Next base: position 55,169,776 of record NC_088390.1, read on the forward strand.
ATTACCTGGAAACCCCAAAAGGATTAACTGAAGACTTTTGGTCTAATAACAGTTTGGTAAGCTGGCTAATTACAAAATGCAAACACAGAAATCAATAGCATTTTTATGCATGCCAAGTCTAAAAAAAAGTCTAATAATTTACACTCTTTCCCCACGCACTATAAAAAATAATCCATGAGGATTTTAAAGATATGTTCACAATTCTTTAATATGTCTCTCAAGAAGTGAGGCTTCATTTCACTCCCCCAGTCTTCTGACTTGGGTTCAGTCTCTCTCTCTCTCTCTCTCTCTCTCTCTCATCACTTTCTCTCTGTATGTTCTGGGGAAAGCTAGCTAACATATCATGAAGACACTCAGCCTATGTAGATCCCCACATGGCAAGTGTTTCAGTTCATTTTGTGCTGCTGTAACAGAATACCACAGATTGGGTCATGCATAGAGAACAGACATTTATTTCTCACAGTTCCGGAGGCTGGAAAGTGCAAGATCAAGGTGCTGGCAAATTAGGGCCCAGTCTCCCTGCTTCCAAGATGGTGCCTTGAATGCTATATCCTCTGGAGGAGAGAAACATGCGCCCTTATATAACAGAAGAGAAGGAGAGCAAACTCACTCCTGCAAGCTTTTTTTGTTTTGTTTTGTTTTGTTTTTCCGAGATGGAGTTTTGCTCTTGTTGCCCAGGCTGGAGTACAATGGCACGATCTTGGCCCACCGCAACCTCCGCCTCCCAGGTTCAAGCAATTCTTCTGCCTCAGCCTCCTGAGTAGCTAGGATTACAGGCATGCGCCGCCACGCCCCGCTAATTTTGTATTTTTAGTAGAGACAGGGTTTCTCCATGTTGGTCAGGCTGGTCTCGAACTCCTGACCTCAGGTGATCCGCCCACCTCAGCCTCCTAATGTGCTGAGATTACAGGCGTGTGCCAACTCGCCCAGCCCCTTGCAAGCCTTCTTTACAGTGGCATTAATGTATTCCTGAGGGCAGAGCCCTGATAACCCAAACAACTCCCACTATGCCCCACCTCCCAGTGCTGTTGCATTGAGGATTAAGCCTCCAACACATGAATGTGGAGGGGAAAAAAACGTTCAAACCACAGCCGCAGGAAACGAAGGCTTACCAGCAACTTGGAAGCAGCTTCTCCCACTAATTGAATCTTGAAATGACTGCAGCCTCATGAGAGAGCTTGCACAAGAACCATGCAGCTAAGCTGCTCCCAGATTTCTGACTCAGAAACTGTGAGATCATAAATGTTGTTTTAAGATGCTAAGGTTGCAGTCATTTGTCAAGTAGCAATAGATAACTAATATAGGAGATTTTGTTGCTCAAGTGACCAAGGATCTCAGCTTGGGTGGTGCTTGATCAGAGTAATGGATAGACAGGCAGAGTTGGAACAATCCTAGAAATACCAATTTAGGTGACATTTAAAAGGGCTTGGTGCTACCCAAGGAAGAGCAGGATAGATCTGGAAGAGGTGAATGGAGAGAGAGAGAGTGACACACAGTTGGCAGGATGGGTGACCAATGATGAGGCATCTAGCCTGCTTTGCTGCGCACCATGCAAGGTAATGCTCCCCTTGCACCCTTTAGTGAGCCTTTGGGAAAGATTTGAATTGTTTTTAAATTCTTTTAAATATCAGCCTTGTGTTCTGCCAAATGCGACACTGCTGAAATCTGTGTCAGTTGTGAAACCACAGCTGAAATGTGGCAGTTCAGCTTTATTTGCATATCAACCATATCAATAATAACCAGTTGGAAATGTAATGGGATAATGGAGGGAAATATTCCTTTGTAATAATAACCAAAAATTGCATAATGTCTAGCAATACAGCAATCATGCAGGCTTTATATGATATAAGCAATAAATTGTTACTATGGGACGTACAAGCAGATTTAAATAAGAGATAATCAGTCATTCATTTAGTCAAAAAACCCTTGGTTGAAAGATCAAGGCCTTAGAGAAAATAAAAGGGAAGCAATTTAAAGTGTATATATGGTTTAAATATTAATACGTATTGTAAAACAGGATGAGCAAACCCTGTAGGAGCTATCGCCTTCCAAAACAAGCCACAGACGTTGGCATTAGAAATCTTCTTTAGGAGAAAACCCTTTTCTTGAAAACCTTTTTTGAGCAAGCAATTCTGAAGCATCAGGGTGTTCTGGGGAAGATTATCCTCAGAATCTTATATTTTGAACACAATAGTTAACAGTTATGTCTTTTGTAAGTTTAAATGTAATGGCTTTTCTTACAATCTCTCATTTCACAAAATCATCAAAAAATGACCTTCTAGAAATTGTGACAATACTAAAGGTAAATTTTCAAGACCTCTTATTATATCTTGTATGTTGAGAATTAGAGTATAAACTGACTTCCTCTCTCTGAACTACCCCATTGACCAGTTCGTGTGACCTACCAAGGCAACGATTGTTAGCCTGTCACACACATTTTTTAAAACTGTTCATTTTAAATTTTATGTTATACAAATGTGAAATTAAGTAACTCATACCGAGGTAGACAAAATTGTTGTAATCATTGCATGTATGCCCACATAGCTCTGCTATGTCAGTGAGTGATATTACTATTCCCAGTTTATAAACAAGGAAACCAAGGCCAAGGGCACCATTGAATACATTGCTAATAAGTGGCAGAGCTGAGATTCAAACCCCAGCAGGCTGGCTCCTACCTTCTTAGCCACTATGTAATCTCAATGTTCAGTATAGAGAATTAGTTGCAGCCATTAAAAATATTATATAAGAGAGGCTTAAAAACTGGCTCTCAGAAGCCACAAAAAGGCTAAGTGATCTAGCATGACCCACTCTACTCAACCTCTATTTAGAGAAGCTCTGCTTTCCATTTTGTTTATTGGGATTCCACAAAAGATTTCATTTGTAAGACTGATTAGAATGAGTGTATTGAGGAAGGAGAGGTTATAATCAAAGTTATAGAAGAATCTCTAATGACATGAGGAAATGTGAAAGGAAAGAACAATTTTCCAAGCAGTATATATAGTAGGACCCCTATTTGTAAACAAAACACACACGCACACACACACACACACACATATATGACTAAAAAAAAACATTTCAAATAGTAACAATGGTGGAAATACAAGGGATTTTTATATTTTTATTTGACTTTTCTGAATATTTTTAATTTTGTACAATGGATATCTTTAATTTAAAAAAAATTAAGGCACATAAAAATGCCCAACATCATTAGTCATTAGGGAAATGCAAATTAAAGCCACAATGAGATACCATTTCATACCCACTAATGGCTGTAATAAAAAAGACATGCAATAATAGATGTTGGTGAGGATGTGGAAAACCAGAAACTCTCATTTATTGCTGGTAGGAATGTAGAAAGGCACAGCTATGTTGGAAAACAGTTTGGCAATTTCTTAAAAATGAAACATGAGTTTTCCTTATGATCCAGCAATTTCAGTCTTAGGTACCTACTCAAGAAAAATGAAAACATACGTGCACACAGACTTGCACGTGGACGTTCTCAGCAGTGTTCTTCATAATATCAAAAAATTGGAAACAACTCAAATGTCCATCAACTGGTAAATGAATGACTAGACAAAATATGGCACAGACACATATAATGTAAACTAGTCAGCACGACCAATACATGCTATGACATGGATGGACCTCAAAAACATGATGGGCCAAGAGACCACATATAGTATGATTCCATGTACATGAAGTATCCAGAAATGACAAAGCTATAGAGACAGAAGGTAGATTACTGGTTACTTGGAGAAAGAACAGAGAAGAGGGAAAGATGTATATTAGCAATAAATATGCTTGAGAGATCTTACTAAGATTATAAGAATATTGGTTTTTTTATTTCAATATTTTTGGGGGAACAGGTGGTGTTTAGTTGCATGCAAAAGTTCTTTAGTGGTGATTTCTGAGATTCTGGTGCACCCATCACCCGAGCAGTGTACACTGTACCCAATGTGTGGTCTTTTAACCCTCACCTCCTTCTCATTCTTCCCCCTGAGTCTCCAAAATCCATTATATCACTCTTATGCCTTTGTGTCTTCATAGCTTAACTCCGGCTCATAAATGAGAACATACGATGTTTGGTTCTCCATTCCTGAGTTACTTCACTTAGAATAATGGTCTCCAGCTCCATCCAGGTTGCTGCAAATACCATTATTTCATTCCTTTTGATGGGTGAGTAGTATTCCATGGTGTATATATACCACATTATCTTTATCCACTCATTGGTTAATGAGCATTTAGGCTGGTTCCATATTTTTGCACCTGCAAATTTCACTGCTATAAACATGCATGTGCAAGTGTCTTTTTCATATAATGACTCCTTTTCCTCTGGGTAAATACCCAGGAGTGGGATTGCTGGATCGAGTGGTAGTTCTACTTTTAGTTCTTTAAGGAATCTCCATACTGTTAGTGGTTGTACTCATTTACATTCCCACCAGCAGGGTAAAAGTGCTCCCTTTTCACCACATCCACACCAATGTCTATTATTTATTGAGTTTTTGATAATGGTCATTCTCGCAGGAGTAAGGCGGTATCTCACTGTGGTTTTGATTTGCATTTCGCTGATCATTAGTGACGCTGAGCATTTTTTCATATGTTTGTTGGCCATTTGTATATCTTCTTTTCAGAATTGTCTATTCATGTCCTCAGCCCACTTTTTGATGAGATTATTTGCCTTTTCCTTGCTGATTTGTTTGAGTTCCTTGTAGATTATGGATATTAGTCCTTTGGTGGATGCATAGTTTGTGAATATTTTTCCCACTATATGGATTGTCTGTTTACTCTGCTGATTTTTTTGCTGTGCAAAAGGTGAACTGATAAGAATACTCTAATCTGATTTGTGGTGATAGATGTGCCACTTGGTAACTGTAATAAAAAATCATTGAATTGTGTATTTCAAAAGGGTAAATTATATGATATGCCAAATTTACATCAATAAAATAATTTTTAAACAATGAAAACAACATGAGGAGAACATCTGGAGAGACTCCAAACCATAGGAGCCAAAAACAGGAAGTAAATCCAAAAATTAAGAGGGACAGACATCAAAGTGAGTGACAGGAAAAACAAAAGGAGAGAGATTATTCTAAATAGTACTTCTCAAACTTATCTCAGAAAGAATCCTACTGGTGGTAATGTGAATCCGTATATCCCCTCTGGAAGGTCATCTGTCAATATGTGTCATGTTTCAAATGTTTACAGCTACTTTAACTCTTCAATTCCACTTCTAGTAATGTATGCTATGGAGTATGTTGGACAACTGTTCAAAGATGCATGAACAAGGATGTTCACCACAGCATTGTTTATAAGAGCAAAATCCTGGCAATACCCAAGAAATCGAGATTGGTTTTAAAAATTATGGTGCATTCATATAACTAAACAGTATGCAGTCATTTATTTAAAAATTCATTCTTTGGAATGATATTTATTGCTATGGAAAGATGTCCATAGGACATTATTGAAAAAACTTGCAAAAAAATGTAAACTAGCCTAGAAAATATCTAGAAGGTTATATGCCAAAATGTTAACAACAGTTTTCTTTGGTGGATGGGATTATGAATGCTTTTATTGCTTTCTTCTTTATAGCAGCCTGTATTTCTACCTATGGAAAGGCATTAAGGTATTTCGATAAGGATAGGGCCTTTAAAGCAAAGCCTCCATTCCATCCCCTATGATACTAGCTTATGTCTTGAGCAAATTATGTAACTTTTCTCAGCCACACTTTGCTCATCCGTAAAATGGGCATAGCAATAGTTCCTTCCTTCGCGTGTTGCTCGTGCATGTAAAGTGCTTAGCCCAGTTCCTGGCACAGATTATGAGCTCAATCAGTATCAATTCTGATAATTTTTCAATAGCAATACTTAGAGTCCATAATTTTTAGAACACATAATAAAGTTATTTTGTCTAATTTTTTTTAAAAATAACAATGACTGAACAGAGAAGAGCAAAGGCGCAGTAAGTGTTGGCAGGGAACAAACACCGGATACACACGTCTTTACCTTTTCTCTTCTCCAAAGCGTGGCATGGTCTGCTCTTCTGCTCACACTGCCAAGGCTCCCTCCCTTCCCTCTGGGAGGCCACGGGGGCCAGAGATGCTGGACACTGCACCTGCTCCCCCGGGGAGGAAGGTGCCACATTGTATATAGCTTGATTTGTTTCACTAGCCTTAACAGTTTCTGTAACAGACGCCTCATCTGCACAGAGCTTGTGTTTGCAGGATAGACCAGAGGAAAAACGTGTTCCTGTCTGCTCCCTCACTGACTCCCTTCAGCCAGGCTGCAAGGAGAGGTGGGGGGATGGCCAGGATTTTAGATTGGGAAACAAAGCAGAGAGATGCCAGGACTCATAAGAGGTCCTACTCCAACGAGTACCCAAGCCAGGACCTATGGCCCACAGTGCTATATGACCTTTCCATTTACAAAGTGCCTGAATGTCCATCGTGTCCACTGATCCTCACAGCAACTGCCCTTTCCTGAGTCTTTCGTGCAGGCCCACCGTGCAGCCAGCAGCCAATAAAACCAGACCTTGGTGTTTTCACAAGGTTCAAGACCCCCACAGTCAACTGCACCTGAACCACCCCATTCGCCACTGTTCCTAACACCCCTGATTTCTGAATTAGTGACTCATTTCCCATCAGTGACCCTATCTTATTCCTCAGAAACAGCTCTTGCTGTAGGGGCATCAGACCACAGGCCTTTTGTGTGTGCTGTGGGGAGAGGAGAGGAGGGGAAATAGGAATGGGGGAATAATCATTCCATGAGATTCTTTGGGAAACTTTCTTTGCCATTCTCAGTGGGGTTTTATACCTCCTTGGCCCTCCTGGGAATGCTGCAACACTGCCTGTATGTCTACTTAACCACAAGGTTCAAGAACAAGAAAAAAAAAATCCCAGCCTATTCCTGAGAGCTTACTGTCAACTTCCAAGGTGTGGCTATCTTCTAACAGGTCCAGGCTCTAGGACTACCTGAAGTCTGTTGTAGGACCAGTTTACATTCCAGCTAGTATAGGAATACTTTAATCCTCAGCCTGCAAGAGTTACACACATTTAGTAAAAACACATGATTCCTGCTCATGAGCTGGAATGTATTAGAAGGAGCTCCTCCCATAAATAAGATGCTGAAATAGGAGGAGGATTCTAGCGCCAGGTTGCAGTAGGAGGGGTTTGCCCAGAGTAATGTATGCAGTCAGAGGGGTCACAGTCATAGCTAAAGGAGCAATGCCAAGTATCAAACATGAGAGGTCAGGGGATGACAAAAACGAATGGATGAATGAAAATAAGACCCTTTGAACTCGCTGACATAGGCTCTGCGTAGAACAAAGTCCTCCTGACACTCCCATACTGTATCATTTCAGGTCCTCTGAGCAGCAGCCCTCAAGACAGAATCAAATGTACAAAATATTTATTAGGGAAATGGCCATGAAAGACAAATGGTGAAGGAGTAGGATAGGCAAGAGGAGTGTGTGCAAGTCTGACACCTGGGAAAGGAGAGAAGGAAGGAAGAATTGGTAGGAAGAGCCTCAGACTGCAATGCAGTTCTGAGAAACATTTGACCTGGCCAATACAGAGTCTCTAAGCAAAAGTTGCCCATTAGGGAAATCCAGCACTGTACAGAAATAGGGCTGTGCTAGTAAGCCAGCTGCACCCACCATTGGTTGGAAGCAACCTGGAGAGTGTGGCCTTGGCCTCCATGGAACAACAGCTGGAAACTGTCACTCAACTATTCTCCCTGCTGCAGGTCCTCTCAAAAGAGGCCTGAATGGCATACTTCTGCTACTGCCATACCTTCCAAGGGTCATTCTGTAGACATGTAGTTCTGTCTTTATGGGAGCCTTTTCCCAATCTGGGCATTTGCCAACACACCCCAAACCATGAAATGATGTCCACCCAGACGGGATTCTTTCCATCTCCGCCTACAAGCCACACAGCAGCTCTCACCACTTTTTCAAGACCAAGCAATATATAGTTTGTGAACCCTCAGCCATTTCTGAGATCAGATATCCTGCTATTTTTTGCCAAAATTAAGTATTTTGAGGCAAGTCACTTGCTACCAGAGTTCTCATCCTTAGTCACCCAAAGAAAGGCAAGGACTTTTCTCCATCTCATCATTCTTGTATTCTAGCTGACTGCTGCTTTATACTTCTTCAGTCTTGAGTCTAGAATAGAGCCTTCCTACTAAAAAAAAAAAAAAAAAAAAAAAAAAAAACAAACAAACAAACAAAAAAACAAATAAACAGAAATAAATCTTGTAGCTCCATCCACTGAAAAACTCATTCCATTGTTAATGTTAAAAATTCTGTATCTTTGGCCTCTTTGTCGAACTTTATGTCACTCCTAGGTTTAATGGGAATCTGATCCTCACCTGAGGATAACTTCTACCTCACTTTATACCAAATTTGATTTGGACCTTTACTGGATCCCCACTACCACTTTCTAGACCTTATCCTTTTCATCTTCCCCTGGGGGTCACACCACTGGGCTTGATCACCCTTAACTTCTACGCATCTGACCATCCAGCAACCTCTTAGCACTTCCTCTCATTCCCTGAAGATGTTGGAACCTACTCATGGTTTTCTGCTTTACTCCAGCGGGAGATTTCAGTCTCCATATAAATAATGAATTCAGTAACCTAGTCTTGGGCTTGGGCTTGGAGAAGGAGTGGGTTACAAGACTCAGGAACAGCAGAGTGTTGGAGAAAGAATCCATGAAGTGGAGCCTGGGAAGACCAGGCAACAGGAAGAAAGTAGCATATGTGGAGAAGAAGGCTGACAGAGGGATGTCCACAGGCTTGGGAAGCTGGTGACCTGAGGGAGTATGTCTATTTAAAAGAATAACTACTGCACACCTATTTAAATAGCTAAAACCTAAAAAATAGATGATGCCAGTTGCTGAATGTGGAGGAACAGGAGCTCTCATTATTGCTGGTGGGAACTAAAAATAGTGCATTACTTTGGAAGATAGTTCGGCAGTTTCTCACAAAGTTAAACATAGCCTTACCATACAATCCAGCAATCATGCTCTTTGGTATTTGTTCAAATGATTTGAAAACTTAAGTCCATACAAAAACGGACCAAGGATGGCCCTAACATTCTCCTCACCTTGTCTACACTTTAGACAGGTTTCTCCCTGACCCTAGGTCCCTAAACCTCCCTTTTCTTAGATCATTTACTTTAGAAAAATTGCAATAGTAAATTCTTTCTCTGCCCCTTTATGATGGAAATCTTCTTCCAGCCCCTTGCCAGTTTTGCCACGCAGGAATGTTTCAAGGACCTGGGAGCTGTCCCTTTGAAATGTAAACATCAATAAATATAGTGCCCCTATCTCCCAGACTCTGTGGAAGGAGTCTAACTTCAAAAATGCTGATTAATAATCACAAATGCCCTGATCACATTAGCCAACCTTCACCTTAATATCCTCCAGTACTCTCCAGTACTTTTTCACTAGCTCACCCCAGCACTTAAAAAAACTTTTTTTTTTTTTTTTTTTTTTTTTTGGGCCGGCCAAGTTAATTTCAATCTCTCTCCCCTGTTTTAATAGTCTGGAGTAAAATCCCCCTTGCCTATTTAACTTGCCCAGTGCAATTACCTTTGACAAAACCTACACACAAATGTTTATAGGAGCTTTGTTTATAATCATCAATAACTAGAAGCAACCAGGATTGTTGTCCTGCAACAGGTAATAAATAAACAAACTGCAGTATATCCATCCAGTGGAATACTATTCAGTAATAAAAAGGAATGGCCTATCAAGCCATTCAAAGTCATGGACGAATCTTTCATGAATGTTGCTAAGTGAAAGAAGCCAGTCTGAAAAAACTTGACTCATATGACATTCTGGAAAAAGCAGAACTAGAAAGTCAGTAAACAGATCAGGGGTTGGAAGAGAGGAGGGTTTTTTTAGGGTGGTAAAACTATTCTATATGATAATATAATGGTGGATACACAGCATTTTGCATCTGTCAAAATCTATAGAGCTTTACAACACAAAGTAAACCTTAATATCTGCACATTTTAAAAATTCATTTGAGTGGTCAGGAGATTTCACAGTGGAATGCAGACTGTGATGAAATAATCTGCCTGTATTACAAATGTATGAAATAACCTTTCTGAAGGAGGTGGAGAGAACTATTCTGACCTATATTACTTTGTTGCTATGGTTTGGACATCCCCTCCACTCATGTTGGCCTAACAATATTCATAGACATGTATATATAACCCTCCACTCTTTGAGTGTGGGTAGCACAGGGTGACTTCCTCCCAAAAACTACAACATGGAAATGGGGAGGGGAGGGGAGTAACTTTGCAGCGGGGAAACCTGATACACACTACTTCAAGCCAGTTGATCAAGGTCAACATCAACAGTAATAAGTCATGTTGACAGTAGGTCCCCATGATATGATGTGATGAGAATGGCACTTGACCTTTGGGGTTTCCTCTCAACATCTCATAACGCCAGTTTAATAAGAGAAAAATGTCAGACAAATCCCCAGAGGGACATTCTACAAAATGCATGACCAGGACTCCTCAAAACTGTTAAGGTCATCCAAACTTAGTAAAGCCTGAGAAATTGTCACAGCCAAGAGGAGCCTAAGGAGATGTGACAGTTAAATGTAATGTGGGATCCTGGATGGGAACCTGGAAGAGAAAAAGGGAACTAGATTAAAAACTAAGAAAATCTGAATCAAGTATGGACTTTAGTTAATTATAAAAGTGCACACCTGCTATATGCTTTTTGCTCTACACACTTTTCTCCCATGGCCCTCTTTGACTTGAAGTTGCCTCCTCATTTCCCTGCTCTCCTTCCCTGGCCATTACTTGTTTTTGTCACTCATTAGATTACAAGTTCCCTGGAAGCAAGAACTGTGTCTGCCGTGTTCGTTATTGCATCAGTACTTAGCACAAGGATGCCTGGGACATAGCAGGGAGTCAATAAATTTTTAATGAATAAAAATGAATTCTAAAAATCCTTCATTTATCCTGTGCCCCTCTGGCTGATATCCAGTTTCTCCTCACTTGCTCATCCGAATTTCTCAAAATGGTAATTTACAGTTGCTTTCCACACTTTTTCTCTTTCCATTTTTTTTTTCCAATCCACTAACATCTGGCTTTTGCCTCCTGCAACCACTCCATTGAATTTGCTCCTCCTGGGTCACCAATGACCTTCAGACTGCCAAAAGCAACGGGCTTTTGAAAGATGCCCTTTCTCTATGTTCCTGGGCCCTGTGCTAGATCTCTCAATAATACAATTAACCTTTTATGTGTCTATTTCTTCCACTACACTGAGATCACCTTGAGGACAGGAATTGTGTCAAGATTATTCACCTTTGTATCCTCAGCACGTGGCACATTTCTCAGAACTTAGTAGGTGCTCCACAAATTCTTGTTTTTGGTTGAAGTTGTAAGGGTTGACAGCAAAATGGAATTATGCATGAGGAGCAGCTATAAGAATGTGTTTCTAAAACAAGACTGCAAAAGGCACTTTGTGTCGAAGCTTCTTTTCTACAGACTGCTTTCTTCATATGTGACAGTTTAAAGAAACTTTGCCCAGTCAAGAAGAAAAGGGAGAGGAAGAGAATTCCCTTGGACTCCTCACTCATGATGCTTCAGCAGTTCTGAAACACCACGACAAACTCACGAGCCCACTGTGGGCAGATAAACCTTGTATTAAACAAGAGTTCTCTGACTCGAAGCAGTGCAGATGGACAGGTGCGCACTTACAGGCACACATACACCTGCCTCCCCACATCCTTAAGAGGGGGCTACGCAACCATCAGCAGTGTAGGCAGCAGCCTCAGGGACAGTGGTAGTGTCTTCCTGCCTGAATAACATTTCCTTTACCTACTGGCTAATGATGAATGCCTGGCCTTCACTTACCCAGCTTAAGGGGTTTAGTCTTTCTTTTTTTTCTTTTTGGTCTTTTCAAAAAAAAAAAACATATTCAGCAGAAAGCAGCAAGTTACCCAGCTGTTACCCAGCCATTGTCCCAGTGAAGATGAGATCCAGCTCCTTCCCTGAAGGAAGTTGTTGATGGAGGGGGACAGCAGAGTGTCTGCATGAAGGAGTGGAAGGAGCCCACCAGGTGCGACAAGGCTGGAGAAAACTGAAGGTGCCACCAGAAACGTCCACTTAACAGGTTTGCCTGGAGTCGGCCTTGCAAGGAACTCTGCTTGTGATGGCTCATTTACTTCTCAAATTGCTGCAGAAAAAAATAGGGAAGAAAGAGGCTAAGAGATGAAAGAGAATTTTCAAGTAGACCTCCTGCATGAAAAATACTAGTTCCGGTTCCACCTGGGGTTCACACAGCAAACAGGTTTAAAACCCACATCGAACATTGGCCACTGAACTATAGATATGACCATGCATAGGTTTTTCTCACGGCTATAAAGTTTCTTCAGGACAGAATTCAGACTCATTAGCATGGCACTCCAGACTCCAATATACATTTCAGGTCCCATGTGACATTCCCCAAGCATTCTCTGTGTCTTTCAATCACAAGACTTACTGCTGAATTCAGGACACTAGGATTTTTATATCTCCACACTTTCTCTCTGTGACATTATAACTTAAAATCAGAGATACATACTTGGTCTTCATCCCTGCTTCCTGGCACAGAGCTCCTAAAACCCCTGTAGATAGGGGTGCTAGGAGAATCTTTTGTTCTAATATTTGGTCTTTGAGCCCAGTTCCTGACACAGAGATCCTACAACCCTTGTAATTTCCTGGGTGATAGGAGTGTATGACACAGAGCTCCTAAATCCCTTGGGATTTCCTAGGTGCTAGGAGCCTCTTTTGTCCTAATGAGGTGACTCTTGGGGGACTCCTGGGTAGCCCAAGATGGGAGCTGGGAACCAACCACGTGATTAGAGGTTTGGAACATTCAGCCAACACCGAGCCTCCAAGGAGGAAAGAGGGATTGAAGGTTGAGTTGATCACCAATGGCCAATGATCTGATCAGTTTTGCCTATGTAACGAATCCTCCATAAAAACCTAAAAAGGTTGAACAATGAGAACACATGGACACAGGGCGGGGAACATCAGACACCAGGGCCTGTTGGCGGGTGGGGGACTGGGGTAGGGATAGCATTAGGAGAAATACCTAATGTAAATGTCGAGTTGGTGGGTGCAGTAAACCAATGTGGCACATGTATACCTATGTAACAAACCTGCACATTGTGCACATGTACCCTAGAACTTAAAGTATTAAAAAAAAAAAAAAAAAAGTAAAAGGACTAGGTTAGGTCAAGGAAGCTGCTGGATGGCTGAACATATTGAGGTTCTAGGAGGGTGGAGAGGCCGTGGAAGTTCCTTAGCCCTTTCCACATGACTTGCCCCATCTGGCTACTCATCTGTAACCTTTGTCATATCCTTTATAATAAATGACTAAGCATAAGTAAAGTGTTTCCCTGAGTTCTGTGAGCTGCCCTGGCAACTTAATCAAGCCTAAGGCGGGGGTCATAGAAACCACAATTTATCGCTCATGGGTCAGAAGCACAGGTCACAACCTGAGCTTGCAATTAGCATCTGACGTTGGGGTGGGAGGCAGGAGTCTTGCAGGACTGAACCCTCAACTTGTGGGATCTGACGCTGTCTCCAGGTAGTGTCAGAATTGAATTGAAATAGAGGATACCCAGCTGGTGTCCACTGAAAAATTGCTTGCTTGGTGTGTGAGGAAACCTCCCCCATGAATCTGGTGTTAGAAATGTTGTGTTGAGTAGTACGTGAGAGGGAATAGAAAAATAAACACTTCAGTCTTTGGTTTTTCTTATGTCTATTACTCTTTATCTGAAATATCCTCCCTCCTTTACCTTCTGGACCTAGTAGACTTATATGCTCCATCCGAAGCCCAGCTTGCCAATCCTTCACTTGCTTCCCCTTGCAGAGCTTTGTACTACTTTTTCTATTTTCTCAATGATACAGTAGTCACACTTTATTATGGTGTTGGAGATAGAAACTGTCAATTAACTCCTGCTCTTGTCCTCTGGGCTCTAACTGGTAGAGAATGGAATCAAAAAAGGCTCAGAGTAAAATCAGCCTCATTAATGATAAAACTAGATTGGAGAACATGATTTGAATGAAGTCCTAAATGTGCTTTCTGCTCTCTGCCTTACTAACTGAAGAGAATTAGCCCCTAAGAAACAGCTGGCCTGCTCTCCCTCCCGCATTCACAGGCCAAGAAGCTGGAACAGAAAGAGCCAAGACCTGGGCTGGGCACGGTGGCTCACGCCTGTAATCCCAGCACTTTGGGAGGCCAAGGTGGGCGGATCACCTGAGGTTGGGAGTTCGAGACCAGCCTGACCAACATGGAAAAACCCCCACCTCTACTAAAAACACAAAATTAGTCAGGCGTGGTGGCGCATGCCTGTAATCCCAGCTACTCGGGGGGCTGAGGCAGGAGAATCGCTTGAACCCAGGAGGCAGAAGTTGCAGTGAGCCGAGATTGTGCCATTGTACTCCAGCATGAGCAAAGAGCGAAACTCCATCTCGAAAAATAAAAATAAATAAATAAATAGGAAGAGCCAAGACCTGACTGGTTAAGCAGGAGGCAGGTCCTACCTGGTATGTGCACCCTTCAAAGACTGGCCATGCAAAGGGCCTGCTTCCATCAATCCAGGGTTTCTCAGCCATGACGACACACTAAAATCACCTGGGAGCTTTAAAAAACACAGCTGCCCAGGGCTTACCTAAGACCAATGAAGTCTGGAGGTAGGGCCTAGGCATCAATATTTTTTTTAAGTTCTCCAGTTGATTCTAATGTGAAGCCAGGGCTAGGAATCTCCAATTGAGTCTAAGCGGCCAGAAGGAAACACAAACCAACCAGTAGACAAACTAGGCTAATAATGTCAATGGCTTCCCTGCTTCACCAGTCAGGCTAGCTCTGCCCCTTCATTAGAAAAAGGCGAAGAATGGAAGGAGAACTAGAGGGTCTCTATTCACTTCTTCCTTGCTGGCTGGGCAAAAGCGTCATTTGTTCTCTTATGGGCTGAGGAGGAATATGAGAACAAATGTTTTCATATAATACTTCACTTGAACTTCACACTTTCTGTGTGCTATTCAGGTAGGCAGAATTCTATGTCACAGGGGAGGAAAGTATTTATACCCTGTCATCCTTTTCTTTCTTTTTTTTTTTTTTTTTTTTTTTTTGAGACAGAGTCTCGCTCTCTCCCCCAGGCTGGAGTGCAGTGGTGCCATCTCAGCTCACTGTAACCTCTGCTTCCAGGTTCAAGCAATTCTCCTGCTTCAGCCTCCCGAGTAGCCAGGACTACAGGTGTACACAACCACGCCTGGCTAATTTTTGTATTTTTAGTAGAGATAGGGTTTCATTTTGTTGGCCAGGCTGGTCTTGAACTCCTGACCTCAAGTGATCCACCCGCCTCGGCCTCCCAAAATGCTGGGATTATGGGCATGAGTCACCGTGCCTGGCTCTTGTCTATTTGACCTTCACTTCATATTTTATATTTTTCTGATTATAAAACTAATGCAGGTTCACTATGGAAATGTATGAACAGAAGTATAAAGCATTAAATAAAAATAAAGAATTCTACTACCAACCACACAGCTATTGTTTTGTTGTATTTCCTTCCAATTTTGTCTTTTTCCATTCTCATTTAAAAATATATACCTTTATGTATTTTTTAATGATTACATTATATTCCGTTATGTGGTTGTATGACTTATTTAGCCATTGTCCTACTTTAAATGTTTAGGATATTTCCAAATTTATATCATAGTAAATAAAGTTATAGGAACTCTCTTAACCATATGGCTTTCTACATTTTAAATTATTTCTTTAAGGTAAATTATTATAAATGGAGCTACTGTGTCAAAGAGTATGAATATATTTTTAAGAATCTTGATACATTTTTCAAAACTTCTTTTTGGAAAAGTTTTTGCCAAGAGAAGCCATAGTTATTTATGAAAGCAGAAAAAACACTGAGTTTTCTCTATTAGTGACAACTCAGTGTGTTTTCTGACACGTTTTAGAAGTAAAAGGGATTTCTGCTTTTCATTCTTCAGGAGACATCTTTTATTTTTTCTTCTGTAAGAGATGACAGAGGTACTTCTAAAGTTCGTCATCTTTATAACAATCATCATTTGCTTTTCACTATTCCTGGTTCGACAACCAAATGATTCCAGTAGATCCTGGGTAAAAGATAAATGAGGCAAGAAAAGCCAATCAGTTTACCCATCATGCTTTCCAAGTAATAAAGACCTTTTGTGTACTCTCTCTGTGTCTACAAAGCCAGTAAAGCAGTTGTGACAAGTTTCACAAGTATCCTGTTGCTGCTGGAAGAAAGTGGGGCTCACAGAGACCATTGTCCAATGTCACAGGTTGGCAAGGATCCAAACACAGATTTTTGTTTGGTTGGTTTTTGGTCTTGGGTTTTGTTTTGTTTTGTTTTGTTTTTCTGGTTTTTGGTTGCTTTTGGTTTGTTTTTGTTTTTGTTTGTTGTCTTGTTTGTTTGTTTGCTGTCACTTATCTGTCCCAGAAGTAGCCAAGTCTTCTGTCTCTAAATCTTGGTACTTTGCCCCTATGCCTCAGCTGCCTCTGTCTCATGCTGTGTATAAGGTGGGATACAGACATCATTTTTTTAAATTTAGATGGTAGTGTGTTGTTGTGAGGGTTTTTGTATTTTTTTTTCTCCTTCAACTTTTATTTTAAGTTCAGGGATACATGTGCATGATATGCAGGTTTGTTACACGGGTAAACGTGTGCCATGGTGGTTTGCTGCACAGATCATCCCATCACCTAGGTATTAAGCCCAGCATTTATTAGCTATTCCTCCTGATGCTCTCCCTCCCTCCCCTCCAGAGGAGAGGAGGTCCCTCTCCTCTCCACCCATGCCAACCCCAACAGGCCCCAGAGTGTGTTGTTCCCTCCCATACATCCATATGTTCTCATCATTCAGCTCCCACTTATAGTGAGAACATGTGGTGTTCAGTTTTCTGTTCCTTTGTGTTAGTTTGCTGAGGATAACAGCTTCCATATTGATCCATGTCCCTCCAAAGGACATGATCTCATTCTTTTTATGGTTGCACAGTATTCCACGGTGTATATGTACCACATTTTCTTTATCCAGTCTATCACTGATAGGCATTTAAGTTGGTTCCACAGACATCATTTCTTACCAAAGATATTCCACATGTCAGCTGAGATCTCCCTGCCTCTTGAGATGTAGATGAGATCACCTAATCCCTTGCACTAATTTTCTAGGGCTGCCTAGAAACAAAACAAAATACCACAGACTTGTTGGCTTAACCAACAGAAATTTATTTCTCACAGTTCTGGAGACTGGAAGTCCAAGACCAAGGTAACAGCAGGGTTGGTTTCTCCTGAGGCCTCTCCCCTAGACTTGCAGACATCTGTCTTCTCGCTGTGTCCTCACGTGGACTTTTCTCTGTGCACGTGCATCCGGGTGTCTCTTTTTCTTCTTACAAGGACACCAGGGTTACTGGAGTATAGCCCTACCACCATGACCCTGTTTAACCTTAAATGCCTTTCCAATGGTTTTGTCTAAGGTAGTGGGAGTTAGAGCTTCAACATACAAATTTTGAAAGGACAGAATTCATCCCATAATACCCTTTATCCCACCTCCCACAGAGCATAAAGCTCTCCCAACTTGAGGTGGGTTCTTGGTGGAGAAGTGGTGGGAGCAAGGAGAGAAGTGCCCCTCTCTGGCTCCAAACTCCATCTTTCGTAAAATTAAGTCATTGTATTCATCTTGTCTCCATCCAACATAGATTCTCTCTCTTCCCCACTTCCTGTTGACACAGAAGTGAGAAAGAGATCTTGTGTTTTCCAGGGTGAAATCATTCTCAGGGGCCATTTGGGTGTATATTTGATATTATTAAGAAGTCCAGGGACCAGAAGGGATAGAAAAGGTCTCTAAGGACAGTTTCAAATTGAACACCAGACAGCCTTGTTCTTAGGAGAACAAGCTTATCACATTTGAATCCAAGTATCTAGTCTCAATCGGTTAGAGCCCAAGGGAAGGAAAGCTGGTTAACTTATAGTTCACATCATTAACCTCATAATAATGTGTGAATACCGTATCACAGGGAAGTAGAGAAGATCCACCTATGGGAATGTTTCACTGGCTACCTAGTCATGTGGTTCTAAGCCTAGTGCCATCCTGTAGGCTCTTCTCTCATGCTTTGCCTTCCTTTATTCCTCCTGACTCTTGCCCTCTTGAATTGCTCCCTAGAAATTCTAAATTCATCTCCCTCAGTTAGGTAGAGTCTTTCCGCTCTTCCCAGCTCCCAAAGATAACCTCTGCTCCAGACTGCCTTTGAATAGCCAGACCGAACCCCTGGAAGGCTCAACAGAATGGAAGACCTTCGATTTAACCAGCTCTACTTTCCTCAGACTCCAGTTGCAATTTAAATAGCATTGTGTCTTCATTACTCAAACAAATCCTAATAATGTTGATATTAGTGAAGATGAATGTTTAACAGCTTGGGACTGAAATGATGAAGTTGCTAAATAAAGAATGAGGTCAGAGTTGCTAAACTGCTTGAAAAATGTCAGCTGGGATGGATAAAAGGGCATGCTGTCCATGAGTGGCTTAAGAATATAAAGTAGAAGAGTCTGGGAGAGAAAGTTAAGTGAATCAAGCTATAGTCCTAGGTGTGCATTTAGTCACAGTCAATGATACACTTCAGTCCTGAAGCCATTGCTTATCACCTGGGGTGGGTGGGGCAGAGGTGGAATCTGACCTTGGGGAGAGACAGAGAGTGAGAAGAAACTGACAAAGAAAAGATGTTAGGGTAGCTGCCTCTCTGCCTTAGCCACTGAGGCCCAAAGGAAATGAATTTTGACTCATTCAATTCAGCGCCTTACAAGCAGGAAAATAATTGCAGTAGAAAACCAAACCGTGGGGTTTAAAAAGAAAGAAGACATAGAAGAACCCCATAGAGTGTGCTGTAATGTGGGCTTTCATTCCTAGCCTCCATAATAGCAGCTCCCATTTACTGATCACCCCCAACTGTGCCAGGTATTGTTTAAACTGGAAACAACCCGAAGTTTGTTTAGCAGGAAAATGGATAAGCACACTGTGGTACATCTGTACATTGGACTATTATTCAGCAATAAAGCGAACCAACTATTGATACACACAACTTAGATGGATCTTAAAGGCATTGTGCTGAATAAAAGAAGCAAGTCCCAAAAGGCTGAATGATTCCTTCTAATGGATATTCTCAGAAAGACAAATTATAGTGATGGAGAAAAGAGAAGTAGTTGTCAGAGGTTAAGAGTTGGGGAGGGTGTAATGATAAAGGGGTAACTGAGGAATCTGTTCTGTATTTCTATGGTTGTGGTGGTAACACAAATCTATGCAAATGTTAAAACTCATAGAACTGTGTACTCTCAAAAAGCCAATTTTACTCTATATTATTTTTTAATAATTTTAATAAAAATTAAAAAGCAATAATGGAGAGAATGTGGAGAAATAGGAACACTTTTACACTGTTGATGAGAGTGTAAATTAATTCAACCATTGTAGAAGGCAGTGCGGTGACTCCTCAAGGGTCTAGAACTAGAGATACCATTTGACCCAGCAATCCCATTGCTGGGTATATACCCAAAGTGTTATAAATCATGCTGCTATAAAGATACATGCACATGTATGTTTATTGCAGCACTATTCACAATAGCAAAGACTTGGAACCAACCCAAATGCCCATGAATGATAGACTGGATAAAGAAAATGTGGCACATTTACACCATGGAATACTATGCAGCCATAAAAAAGGATGAGTTCATATCCTTTGCAGGGACATGGATGAAACTGGAAACCATCATTCTCAGCAAACTAACACAACAACAGAAAACCAACCACCACATGTTCTTATTTATAAGTGGGAGCTGAACAATGAGAACACATGGACACAGGGCAGGGAGCATCACACACCAGGGCCTGTCAGGGGGTGGGGGGCTTGGGGAGGGATAACATTAGGAGAAATACCTAATGTACATAATGGGTTGATGGGTGCAGCAAACCACCATGGCATATGTCTACCTATGTAACAAACCTGCACATTCTGCACATGTATCCCAGAACTTAAGGTATACTTTTTTTTAATCATTATTATAAAATAAAATTATTCATTTAAAATAATCCATCAACCTAAAAATTCAAAAATACACCTGCACTAAATGTGTATATGACGTGATTCTTCCTTATGTTTCTCCAATTCCCAGGTTTCCTCAGAGATGCCCCAAGGGCTAGGGTAGCAGTGTAGAGGAGGCCCAGCAGACAGGGCTTTCCACTGCCCTTCAACCAGAAAGCTCCACTCTAACCTGTTTTCTATATTTAGGTCTAGGAAACATTTCATCTGAACAAATTAAAGCTTGAACCATCAATATAACAAAACCTAGTAACAATTAGCATACATCGAGAGCTTACTATTGCCAAGCACTGAACAAAGTTTTCTCAGATGCATTATCTCATTCATTCCTTCATTGAATTTCACGATTAAGAGATGAATTATCTTAAAGATGAGGAAAATGAGACTAAGAGAAATTAGTTAACTTGCCGCAATCACCTGGATAGTGAATGGCAATGTTACTGTAGAGGGTCTCGACTGCAAGTTTCCTGGCATTTTGAACACAGAATTGGACAAAACACACCACAGAGCAAGGAAAGACTGAAACAAGGAAAGCAGAGATTTATTGGCAATGAAAGTGCATTCCACAGGGTGGAAGCGGGCCGAGTGGCAGCTCAAGGGCCCCAGCTACACAATCTTCTGGGGTCCAAATACCCACTAGAGGTTTCCCACTGGCAACTTGGTGTACACCCCATGCAAATGAAGTGGTGGCCTGCAATCAGTCTGACTGGTTGCAGAAAGGTTGCTTTCTGCAACCAACCAGAGGCTGAAGTGAAGCTACAAAAGTTAGGCTCCTATGCAAATATCTAATTGGTTACGGGAAGCAACCAATCAGAGGCTGAAGTGAAGTTACAAAGTTGCACTCCTCTGCAAAGGAAGACTTGGCCTCCAAGCAGTCTGGCTGTGGAAAGCAACCGATCAGAGGTACTTTCAATTTTCCATCTGCCGCGCCGAAAAGGGGGTGGTTTGCAAAGGGAGTAGCCTCATCCTTTTGTTACTGAGGCATGGAAGGTTGGGGTTTTCCTTTCAATTTAGTTCTAGGAAATTAGCATGAATTGGTCTTCTGTTTCTGACTCCAAACCCTATTCTCCTGCCTCAGCAAAACAGAGATTGGCACCGTGGCAGTGCCTCTCAGGTCCTCCATGCTGGAAGGGTAACAGGCCCACAGCCCTGATGCACTCTGAAATACACTGCTGCTTTCACATAAAGCCACATGTCCCAGGGGCTGCCCTGGGCCAATGACTGAGCACAGCAGGGGTGCTATTCTGGGGAGATGCGAGGCTTTTCTCACATATGAATTTGGCTCTAGATTCTCCATCAGCGTGGCTCCTTAAAGCTATTCTGCAGTTCTTCCCTTCCTTCCTTCCTTCCTTCTTTCTTTCCTTCCTTCCTTCTTCCTTCCTTTCCTTCTTTCCTTCCTTCCTTCCTTCCTTCTTCCTTCCTTTCCTTCCTTCCTTCCTTCCTTCCTTCCTTCCTTCCTTCCTGCTATCCTGTCTGCATGGCTTCCTTCCATCTCTCTCTCAGGGGCCAAACTTGCAGCAGTCTGATGCCTCTCCTGGACTTCTCTGTCTCCCTTCCCATTTTCCCTCATCAGGAAATTCATCTTTCCCGATGAATCCTTGCATGCCTAATTCATCTTGATGTTTGCCTCTTGAAGGACCCAGACTAGCACATCTTACTCCAGAAGTCAAGTTCTCATAAGCTTTGCAACAAGGAAACAATCCAAGTCTTAGAGATAATAATATTTAACATGGGGTTGTTGTAAAAATTAAGCTTCCTAAAGGCATAAGAATGATCAATGGACTTTGGAGATTTGGAGGGGAAGAGTGGGAGGGAGGTGAGGGATGAAAGACAACAAATATGGTGCAGTTTATACCGCTCAGGTGACGGGTGCACCAGGTTCTCACAAATCTCCACTAAAGAACTTATTCATGTAACCAAATACCACCTGTATCCCAATAACTTATGGAAAAATAAAATTTAAAAAAAAATTAAGCTTCCCGACACAGATGAATCCCCACTGTATGCCCTTCACCTGGCTTGTAGTATATACTCAACAGTTATTGGATGAATGAAATGAAACGAAGTTTGTATGACCATTAGCTAGGAGGGATTTCATGAAGGCTTGTTGTCTTCTGGCATTTGAAAAGAACAGAGGAGGGAACAGCAAGTGGAGTCCCTCCAGGCATCTGGCAGTCCCTACCTGAGTGTCCATAGGACCACAGCACTACCAGCCTCTTCCTCCCTCCAAACCCAGCCAGACGCGGACAGACCTGGCTGCCTCTTCTCACCCCCATCAGCTTTTTATACAAAGAAGAGTTTTCATGCTGTCATCCCAGCTGGCCCCAGAGCTCATGAAAGTCACTTCATGGGCTGAAAAAGAAAAAAAAAAGTCTCTGTCTGAAAGAATCACTCTTATAAAGTGCCGCGAATTGGATGCTGACCTGGAGTTGACCAGAGGAATTTTTCAATACCCACTTTTATATATAAAATTTGTAACCTTTCTCTTTTCATTGAAACTAGGTAGTATTGACAGAGTAGAAATTTCAGGAAAGTATGTTTGGGACTTAATAGGAGTCAGCCCGTGGTAATCGCGGCTACCTGCAGTTCCATCAAGACTCCTAACCAAAAGGTGAAAATAAAATCAGAATCAATACTTCCACGGGCACGCAGTTTAAGAACTTTGCAGTGATTTGAGCAGAGCCTCCTTCTGGCACAGCCAGCTCTCATTCCTGCCACAGGCCTGTTTCTCCATCATTTGTCAGTTGGGAGACAAAGAAGGAAGAATTGAAGAAGGAATAAATGGAAGGGGATTCCAGCAGAGAGACAAGAAATCCATCAGCAGGGAAAGGAGACCAGAACTAAGAACCAACCAGAGAGGAAAACAGATGCTTTTATGTAACAACAGAGCACGAACTCTTGCCTGTCAATAGTAGGCAAGGGTCCTTGTCTTCAGAACTTGCAGAAAAATCAGAAAATGTCAGATCTTGAAGGGTACAGGAGAATCTTGTTTTGAAAATAAAACTAAGGCTTAGACAGGCCCAGCAACTTGCTCAAGATCTTGAAGAAACAGGTGAAGAAGGGGCTAAAATGTAGCCCCCGTCATTCAGAATCATTACACATAGGCCTATTCCTTCTCACGATAAAGGATCTCACTACTTGTAAGTTTCCCTCTTTCCTCCTTCTTTAGTTATCTAGAGGACTCGACTTTCAACTTTCTTTAAGTCTTCCAGGACCCAAGCACCTAAGAGTTTATCAAGTTTCACTTCCACTGGGAGGTGGGGTTCATGGGTTGGTGTATAAACATCACAGGACTCAGAGACTTTCATCGGCAATGCCTGACAGGAAGACCTGGACTCATGGTGCACAGCAGGAGATGGAGGCAGGACAAGGTGTTAAGGGACCCTCCCCTATAGGACAAAGAAATTGGGCCCAGGTCCAATCAGAGCTTTCACATCATACCCTGAGTCACCCTCTCCACTGCTCCCATTGTTCGTTCTTTCTTCCTCTCTCTCTCTCTCTCTTTCTTTCTTTCTCTCAACAGGGTCTTGCTATGTTGCCCAGGTTGCAGTGCAATGGCACAATCATAACTCCTTATAACCCCAAACTCCTGGGCTCAAGCAATCCTCCCACCTCAGCTTCCTGAGTAGCTGGGTCCCCCATGCCCAGCTAATTATTTTTCTCTTTTGTAAAGAGAGGATCTCATTGTGATGCTCTGGTCTCAAACTCCTGGGCTCAGGTGATCCTCCTGCCTCAGCCTCCCAAAGTGCTGGGATTACAGAAATGAGATGCCGGCCTGGCCCCGCATGGTACCCTCTTCCAATTAAGCATGACTGAAAATCCTAAAGAACTGAGATCTGATTATTCACAGTCTTTGTGTAGAGGCGGGGGGCTTGATGAGTTGATCTTTTGCCAATCAAAAGAACCCAGCTTTTCAGAGTGGCATAATTTTCTCCTACTCATGAGATCCTACTCCACAATTCTATCTCTGGAGTGTTTGGGGTATCTTGCAACCAGCACACCACTGGCAATTTGGAATCAATGGAAAACGGGGGAATAAGTGAACAGTGAACACAAAGGAAAACACTGTTCCATTTGGCTGCACATGTCCAGCAAATGAAAGCGTGCAATAGATTACCCATGAATTTCCAGTAATACAACGTTTTAAAAGGCTTCTTTGAAACCCAGATGTCTCTCAAATAGCTGAGCTGAAGCCTTGTATCTATACCACAGACTTTTAAATTTCCTTCCCCAGTTAATGGGCTATTCATACTTTCCACTTCTTCCTGAATCAATTATGATCATTTATATTCTGTCAGAAAATCATCCATTCTTTTGATATTTTCAAATTTGTTATCATGTAGTAGAATTTTATCCTTCCCTTAAATATCTATTGTTATATCTTCTTTCTAATTCCTCATGTTGTGTGCTTATGTTTTCTCTCAATTCTTGATTTGAATTGCTAGCACCTGGTCTATTATATTACTTTCTTTTATTTTTTAAAGTTGTCATAATCTTTATTTGCTTTACATTAAGCATATTTGTTTTTTTAATTACTGAATTAAATTTTTGTATGCAGTTTATATGCCTTGTTTAAAAATAAAGGTATTTAAGGTCATGCATTTTCCCTGAGTCCAATTTTGGTCATATCCTATAACGCTGGCTATCTAGCGTCCTCAATGCCATTATTGTCTAACTAGACTCCAAGTGTACTTTTTTTTTCCTAAGACAGAGTCTTGCTCTGCCATCCAGGCTGAAGTGCAGTGGCACAATCTTGGCTCCACCTTTCGGGTTCAAGCAATTCTCATGCCTCAGCCTTCCAAGTAGCTGGGATTACAGGTGTGCACCACCACACCCCACTAATTTTTGTATTTTTAGTAGAGACAGGGTTTCACCATGTTGGCCAGGCTGGTCTTGAACTCCTGACCTCAAGCAATCCACCTGCCTCAGCCTCCCAAAGTGCAAGTGTACTTCTTAATTATTCCTTGACCTAAGAATTGTTTAGGTGAATGTTCTGCATTTGTTTTGTTTTTCGTTTTCAAGCGGTAGCAGTTTTATTTCCACTTTTATTTATTAATAGCATTATAGTTAAAGAATGTGACCTGTGTAATTTTGATGAAGGGAAAAGAGAACAGTTTAAATTAACTGCAGAATTGCAGAGATCCAGCAGCCCGAGGGAGGAAGCTGAAGCTATAGGACAGTACTGCAGAGGTTTAATCTCTGTGTTTACAAATTTATTTGCCATGCTAGAGTGGTAGCCAAGAGTCAGCCTGGGAGTGCCCCCATGCGTTGTCTGGCAGAAACATCTGTGCCAAGTGCAGTCTGTAAGTAGGCACTACACTGGCATAGAACACTTAATGGGCTTCTTGCATGATCCAGACATTTCTCTCTGACTGGCTGCTGCCCACTCTTGCCTCCAGTTGGCATCCCTCAGAATGCAAAGATGTCTGAATTCTGGCAAAATATCTCCTGCTCACCTCCCAGACACACTGGTTTTAAGTATAAAAGAAGTCATGAATCCAATCAGTCCTTCTTTAGATCCATATTTAGCAGACAGGCTATGGTTTCTGGCATATGTGTCTATAAACATTTCTCACGTCCTATGCAGATTTCTCCTTCCTTTATACCCATGGCCATTTCCATGAGATTCTCCAAGGACAGGAACTAGATCCCAGTGCTGAAGTCACTAACTTCCTTAGAAATTCACACTGCCCCTTTTTCTTTACTTTTCTTTGTTCCCTGCCACTCAGAACAATAGTCTATTGGCAAAGTACTCATTAGTGGGTAGGTTAATATTTCCTCTTCAGACGTGGACCTAAGGATAGAAAACTAAATGCATTGAAAGCAGCACCATTACAGAATGTGCTCTGCCTAAGACTGGTTTTAGCTGAGCTTCAGGGCCACATTCTACTCCTACCAGAACAGCAGATGTCCCTGAGTCACCAGAGCTCACCGTCAATCATATCTTATGTCTGAAAATAAATCCAGCATTAGGCAGTTGACCACATATGTGCCTCTGAAACTATGGCAACAGAAAGTCCTTTTACCTCTGTGTCCCAATTAAAAGTGTTCTGTTGGCTGTAATTGGGGTGTTTGGTCTCCAAAACTAATAGATCAAAGCAATCACATAAGCCTCAAATGTCACCATCATACAAATTGATATTTCCCATGCAAGCAGCTAATGAGTGGTCACACCAAAGAGCATATGAAATTGAGGTTACAGAGAATAACTGGATAAATCCATTTTTGGATCCTTTTCTCCATGTTCCCAACGCACCCAAGATTTGAAAACTGAATGTTGCAGAGCGGGGAGAAAGGACAATGGCAATTTCAAGTTGGATGTCCAGGAGGATACAGGAGCTTTTAACAGAAATGGGGAGAAAATTCTTGGAGTAGGTTTCGTAGAAAGAATGACACATGTTGAGAAATAAATGTATTCAAGTCTACTGTACTAGGGTAGCCAGGTGTCTGGCATTGAACCAGGGCACATAACATTTGAGTTTTCTGCCTGGTTTCTAAAAAAAAATTAACTAGTAATATGAATGTCTTCTTTTGATCATTATACTTTCAGATTTGTTTTATTGTTGTTTCTGATTGATTCTTAATGAGCAATAGCATGGAACAACTCTGCTTTTAGTTTTTTCTCTGATAGTATGAAATGATCAATAAACAAGCACTTAAAAAATGCAACTAAAAGATCTTTTGTGTGATCCCTGTAATCTTTTGGTAATAGGAAAAATCCTCTGGTAACATAAACAAGCTCACTCTCTAATAATCAGTTTACTAACACAAGTAATACTACTTAATAATGTAAAAGGCTATGGGGGGGAACAAAGGTATATGTACACATTTTTTTTGCTCTATCAGAGGAATATGTTTGACAAACAATAGGAAGCTCAATTTATAGTAGCTTAATCAACTCAGAAAGTAGGCGGTTGCTGATATTAGTTCAGCAGCTCTGAGTACAATTTTGTCTTCCAGTCACCATTAGACCAAGAGAATTGCATGAGATTTGGCTCAAGCTCAAGCCAAACCCTTGCGATTCTCCTGACCTAATGGTGACTGGAAGATTATTCTGCCTCTAATATGTCATCCAAATTCTAGGCAAAAAGAAGAGGGTTAAAGAGAAATGGCATATTCGCTGCATCTTCCCTGCTGTAAGGGAACCTTCTCAGCAATTCCACCCAGTGATGTCACCTACATCTCATTACCCAGAATTGTGTCACACGGTCATCCCATCTGGAAAAAAAAAAAAAAACCTGGTAAATGTAGTTTCTTAGTGGATGCATCATCATCTTTTAGCTGGAATTTTGCTAATAATAAAGAAAGGAAAATAGATACCGGATAAGTGGTTAGTTACCATCTCCCCTCTCTATTGAACTCACCCAGAAGGACTGGCATTTTTCTGGCAGCCATCATGCAGCATTGAATCTAGGGTTTCAAGAGGTAAGCCATACATGATCTATCATTAAAACGAAGGAGTTCCCATCAAAAGACCTAGGATCAGGTTCTGGCTCTGCCACTAGCTCCATGACCTTGAACAACTAAGTCATTTACTTTCATTTCTAATCTGTAAAATGAGAGAACTTAAAGCAGTCATTGTAAAAATCCTGAAATCCTATGCTTCCATTGTAGAGCCTTACCTGGTAGATATCAAAGTTTTCTTATGCTCCTCTCCTGGACCCTGTGCCCTACCTTTTGTTCCTGGTAGACAAGGAAACATTGCTATAGCAGTCTATCCAGAACCTAAGAGCAGTATCGCTTCAGGAACCATGTTGCCTTGAATAAATAAAAATAGTTTCTTCTATCCCCTATAAAGAGAATGTTGAAGGGCAATGGTGGTTCTAAGGTAATGCACATGATCCACTTCAGCAAGGCTCCTGGGCTGTGTGTGACTGGCACACCTGTGTCCAAGACAAGAGGTCATCTGTGGAAGTCAAAGATAAGAAATCCATCATCTTATGGATCTTCCAGCAGACGTCTCCAGACAGTAGCAACACTGGCCACCACCATTGCACACAGACTGCCAGGAAAACAGCTGGAAGTGGGATGGGAAAAGGGGAGAAAGTAGGGAGGACAGGGAAGTAAGAAAAGCTTAGGGTAACACAGGTAACCTTGCTCAGATCTACAACACTGTGAGGTCTATAGTGTTTTCTTTGGCAAATTTACACCACACCACCAAAAAGGAAAAATTCACTTTCTTCCTACTCCCTCCATCCAGGAAACCTCATCCTTTCTTAGCTAAACCCACTTTCCCAGCTAGAAAAGGAGGGCTGCTCTATTGGTTACATGCAAGAGGTACCAATTATGCTTTGCATCAGGGAACCTGTCTTACTAGTTACACCACTGTAGGTGAGCCCTGTTCAAGCCAAAGAAATTTTACAGTCTTCCTCTCCCTTTCATCTCCACCTACCACCTTCTCACTGCATCAAACTTACTGGTGGATGGAGACTTCCATTAGCTGCCTCTGGTTAGCTGATAAATTGGGCTTTGGAATGCTTCTATGACTTTATATCACCCATTAAGCTCTTTCGATATTTAACAATAGAAAACCCTGACCTCTGTTGGAAATAATCCACAAAGGAGTACAGCAAATAGAAGAATAGAAAGTGCCTCTTTCCCATGTAAATTGCACAGGCTAGAACAAGATTACCGAAGAGTCTGAGGGACCTTTGACAGGTAGATAGTGCAGTAAACCACCATGGCACATGTATACTTACGTAACAAACCTGCAACTTCTGCACACATATCCTGGAACTTAGAGTAAAATTTAAAAAAAGAAAGAAATGAGCTATCAAGCTATGGCAGACATGGAGGAAGCTTAAATATTTCTAAGTGAAAGAAGCCAATCAGAAAATTTGTGATTCCAAAAATATGACATTTGAAAATGGCAAACTATGAAGACAATAAAAAGATCAATGGTTGCCAGGAGTTAAGGGAGGAGAAGGATGAATAAACAGAACCCAGAAGATTTTTAGGGCAATAAGACTATTCTGTAGGATACCCTAATGGATACACATCATTATGTATTTGTCAAAACCCACATAATATACAACATCAAGAGTGAATCCTAATGTCAACTGTAGATTTTAAGTGATAATGATGTGTCAGTGTAGGTTCATCAATTGTAACAAATGTACCAATCTGGGGCCACAAATCCATAGTGGCAGAGGTTGTGCATGTGTAGGGATGGAGGTATATGGCAACTCTCTGTGTATTTCCCTCAATTTTCCTGTGAACTTAAAACTGCTCTAAAAAATAAAGTCTATTAATTTTTCAAAAATTTATTTGCTGACCTAAAAATGAACATAGATGGTTCTAAACCCTCTTCACCTCCCAAGAAACTAACACCTCAATGCTTCCCAAAGAGAGATTGCTAGAAATTTAGGAGCATCTACTGATTGCAAGCATTTCTGTTCAGTCCTGTTCTCACCACTGTGGCCAATTGACTCTTTACTCTGCCCACTGAGCTTTAATTTCAATGACCGCATTTTTCATTTCAAGGTCTCTTTGGTTCTCCTGCTTCATTTTTCCCGATATTCTCACTTTCTTCTATTATAACCTTGATGATTTTCTTGGTATACTCATTTCATGGTCTCCACTAATAGCTCTGTTACTGGAAGCTCTTGGGGCTCCAATCCTGCTGTCTCTTTTGCCTAGTGGCTCTTAGATATGGCAGATGGTTTCCTTGTGTGTTTTGTAACTTTGGTTTTTGAGTTCAATTCTAGTAGAGCTCTATCTGTGCAAATACCAAGCAGCCTGAGTTAAGGGTCTATTCAGCTCTCCAGGGTAGTTTTGTATTTGCTTCTGTGGTCATTCCAAGGATATTACTTGCCTAGAACCAGTGCCATGTTCATTTTTCAGTTTAATGGCTCCCAAGATCATGCAAGTAGAATACATTAGAATCTCAAACTTGTGCAAAAAAGTGTGTTGTCAATGAATATTGTTATGCATTCTCAGGGGAAATTTATCCCCCACTCGGAACTCAAGAGAAGACAAATAAATCTCACTATAGTATATCTGCCAGTGAGTGAGCTTTTTTCTATCTATCAATTTCTCCAAAGGTGTAGCTTTTCAATGCCCCAGATTTTTTCAGTGATCTCCATTCCAATTTCCTGCCACACAAGGGCTCAAGATCTCATCTCCCATATCCATTTGAGCTTTAAAATCCAGAAGCCTTATACATTGTCGGTGGGAAAGTAAATTAGTACAACCTCTATGAAAAACTGTATGGAGATTTCTTGAAGAACTGAAAGTAAAATTACCATTTGACCCAGCAATCTCAATACTGGGCATCTACCCAAAGGAAAAGAAATTGTTATATTAAAAAGATACCGCTCTTTTTCAGGCTAGAACCATGGAGGGTGTAGAAGAGAAGAAGAAGAACGTTTCTGCTGTGCCAGAAGCCCTTAAGAAAAAGAGAAAGAATTTCACAGAGCTGAAGATCAAGCACCTGAGAAAGAAGTTTACCCAAAAGATGCTTCAAAAGGCAAGGAGGAAGCTTATCTATAAAAAAGCAAAGCACTATTACAAGGAATACAGGCAGTTGCACAGAACTGAAATTCAAATGGCAAGGATGGCAAGAAAAGCTGGCAACTTCTGTGTACCTGCAGAACCCAAATTGACGTTTGTCATCAGGATCAGAGGTACCAATGGTGTGAGCCCAAAGGTCCGAAAGGCATTACAGCTTCTTCGCCTTCGTCAAATCTTCAATGAAACCTTTGTGAAGCTCAACAAGGCTTCAGTTAACATGCTGAGGATTGTAGAGCCACATATTGCATGGGCGTACCCAAATCTGAAGTAGGTAAATGAACTAATTTACAAGCGTAGTTATGGCAAAATCAATAAGAAGTGAGTTGCTTTGACAGATGACACTTTGATTGCTCGATCTCTTGGTAAATATAGCATCATCTGCATGGAGGAGCTGATTCATGAGATCTATACTGTTGGAAAACGCTTCAAAGAAGCAAATAACTTCCTGTGGCCCTTCAAATTATCTTGTCCATGAGGTGGAATGAAGAAAAAGACCACCCATTTTGTAGTAGTGGAGATGCTGGCAACAGGGAGGACCAGATCAACAGTCTTACTAGAAGACTGAACTAAGGTGTCTACCATTATTATTTTTCTAAGCTTGTTGGTTAATAAACAGTACCTGCTCCCAAATTGAAAAAAAAAAAAAAAAAAGATAACTGCACTCGTGTTTGTCACAGCACTGTTCACAATAGCAATGTCATGGAATCAACCTAAGCGTCCATCAGCAGATGATCGGATAAAGAAAATATGGGATATACACACCATAGAATACTATGCAGTCATAAAAAAACTGAAATCATGTTCTTTGCAGCATCATAGATAGAGTTAGAGGCCATTATCCTAAATGAAATAACTCAGAAACAGAAAATCAAATACTGCATGTTTTGACTTATAAGTAACAGCTAAACTCACAGACATAAAAATGGAAATAATAGACACTGAGGACTCCAAAAGGAGGAGGGCTGGGAGGAGGGTAAGGATTTTAAAAATTACCTGTTGGGCTGGGTGCAGAGGCTCACATCTATAATCCTAGCACTTTGGGAGGCTAAGGCAGGAAGATTGAGCCTTCTTGAGCTCAACTCCTGCTTGAGCCCAAGAGTTTGAGACCAGCCTGGGAAACATGGTGAAACCACAACTCTGTAAAAAAAAAACAACAACAACAAAAATTAGCTGGGAATGGTGGTGCATGCCTGTAGTCCCAGCTACACAGGAGGCTGAGGTAGGAGGATCACTTGAGCCCAGGAAGTCAAGGTTGCAGTGAGCCATGATCATACCACTGCACTCCAGCCTGGGCAACAGAGTGAGACCCTGTCTCAAAAAAATACAGACAAAAATTTTAAAATGGCCTACTGGGTACAATGTTCACTATTTGGGTAATGTTACACCAGAGCCCAAACCTCACAATTATGCAAAATATCCATGTAACAAACATGCACATATACCCCTTGAATCTAAAATTATTTTTAAAATAAAATAAAACAATGGCCTAGCAAAAAAAAAAAAAAATCCAAGCCCATTATTTACCAGCAACAATAAACTCTGGATCCTCTGAGACTGCATGACTATCAGCCCTAGTTTTCAGCTCCCTCTGGTTCTAGGCATTTGAAAAGATGTTTGTTCAGGTTAAATTTTGTTATCGCTTATGACAATTTCTAATGTTTATGAATAAACACTGGGAAACTAATCCTTTCTGAAAACTACTAGTAAGCCTACATTGGTATAAAACAACTAAATATCTTATGTCATAGTTGCTCAATGTGTTATAATGTACATTTGAATTTACGTATAATGTGTGACTATGGAACAGTCTTTTTTCCATATCATTATGAATGAGAATAGATGTAAAAATCAAGAATAAAATCTAATGGTGAAAAAATAAAAGGATGTCCATTACATTCTATTGAACATTTCTAGGTATTTTCTAGTAGGAAGGTTTTCAGACTACTTAGACTCCTATCTTACTGGAAATGGAACCAGCAGTTACATTAGATGCATTACTCCATTTAATCCTCATCCCAACCCTGCAAGATAGATAATCATACTCCCATTTCACAAATGAGGAAATTGAGACTCATAGAAGTTACCTAATTTTATCAAGGTCACACAACTAATGCTGTCTGATCTCAAAGACCACATAATTCTCCTTATCTCATATTACTTCTTTGGAGAGCCAGCCTATTTCCTCTACTGTGCCTGAAAGAAGGGAGTCCAGAGTTTGTGAACAGTTTAAGCCAAAGAGTCCTTTGAATGTTCTCCTTGAAAAACAGTCTTGAGAAAAAAAGTTTCTGGCAAGGTTCCATTATTAATTATAAGGGTGAGTGGTAAGCCAAAGAATTATGAAGCCTGGATGTGACTTGACATCACCTTTGGGGAAACCATCAAGAATCCCTGAATAGGCTCGTGTCTGAGCACACAGAGAGAGAGAGGCAGACCTTCCCTCCCCAGGTAGCCAGCCCCATTTTATTGAAGGGTGGGTCAGCAGAAGGTTTGGAGGATTAGCTCTGCCTGAAATCTGTAGGAGAAAGTGGATACAGGAGAGGTTAATGTCCATGCTGAGGAATCATGAAGCTGATAAAAATCTGGATCATTGGGTTAGAAGCTGGCCCAAGGCCAGACACAAAATATAGCCATAATGGGAGCCTTCCCAAGTAGAAAAAGGTTATTAGTGGAATCACATTAATCACAATGATTAATGCTGAAACTCAAGCCTTTTATTATGTAAAAGGCTCAAAAGAGTATATTGGCAGAGAGGGAAAGGGTTCCAATTTTGCAGAAAATAGTGAACCAAAGAGGTACAGTAAATATTCAGGATGTGATTTGAAAATCAGAAACCTGGACGGGTCACACAAATCACGCTTAAAAGCTGCTTATGCAAAGAAATTTGCCAGAAAGCAAATATGCCTACAGATGGCCCATCAGGAGGCAGTTGGGTACTCCCAGCTTGCTGCAAGGGCAGCCAGGCCAAGGGAGAGGACAAGGCCAGGAGGGGCCCAGGGTGTGGGGTGGAATGAGAACACAAGCCAAGAACAAAGATCTCACTGTCCACAATCCTCCCAGAGTCCTCAACCTGCCAAGGGCAATGCCCAGGAGAGGTCATCTTGGAGCTCCAGGGCCTTTAAAATCTCCTACCCTGGACCAGTTGGGGCAGAGGAACAGTGCTAACCAGGTATGACTTGTGAGTCGAAAGAGAAATTACAAAAAGAAAAAATCCCAAAATTTAAAACCAGTGCTGAATCAAAATAAAAGTACACAAACCAAAGCCTCACCCATGAATCCAAACCAAGCTGGATGAAAGGTTGATCACTGATAAGGGAGACTGAGAAGAATGAGGCCATTTAAAAATGAAGAAGAAAGTTTACACTGGAGAAAGTCTCTAAACCGGAATTAGGTACTCAGGAGGCTTCTGTGGTCTGACCATTACCAATGGCAGGGACCCAGCTCACAGGCAGGAAAGGACCACAAGTGTCCTTCCATATTCCTGGGCTTCTCAAACTGAGAGCAGACCATTAAATAATTATTCCCTGCCTTACATCTTATAGAAAAAAAATTCTGGAAGAAGAGAGGCAAAGTATGTGTCTTTTAAAATTAATTTTTAACATGCTTGTTTCTAAAAGGATCTAGGGTATGTCCCACTATTAAAGCATATGCACATGGCAGTTAAATAAAGATGCTTGGCAAAGACTGGCTTACTCTTCACCAAACCCATTTTCTCTTCCAGCCAATAACATATGAACAGAAATATTAGTGCCACTTTCAGGGCTGGCCCATAGACACCTACTAGGCATGACCACCCATAGTCTTTCTTCATTTCCTGGCTAAATGCAGGAGGCTCTGAGTGGAACGACTCTCTGGGTCCCTGAATCTTTGCCTGTGGGACAACTGCCTGATGATCAGGAAAACACATTTGCACTTCACATGGGAAAACAATTCCGACTGCGAGAAGCCACTATGACTTGGAGGATTATTGTTACAACAGCTGACATTCTATTTAATACAGAAGTTGGTAACTTGAACAGGAATACTGACATAATAAAAACTAAACACAGTATTGGCTTAGCACTTGGGTGGCAGGCAGAGGGGAAACTATTCTCAGAGTGGAAAGATGGAGACCTACAATATTCCATGGCACAACATTACACTTGTCACCTGGCATAACTTGGAAGCCAGAGCATGTGCCAACTGAGCCTATAGCTCTGGAAAAGAAGTTGAAGAACAGCTCAAATTTTTTTTCTGCTTTTAATAAGAAGGAAGAGGGAGGGAGAGAGAGAGAAACAGAGATTGAGTCAGGGGCCTCTAAGGATTGTAAAATCCTACGATTTTAAGGCTGCAAACAGTAATAGATTAGACTGAAGGAAGCATTAAATAAAAAAGACTCCCAGAGAAGAGTGTATTCCCAGCCAAAGCCTCTCATTATGATGCCCTACCCTCTATGGCCTTTCTGTTCCAACATGAGGCTCCCTCAGCTCCTTGCCTCTCTAGCAAGTGCACAGCCCTCACTGAGGCTCTAGGGAGCCTCTCATTCCCTGGACATTGTCCATGGACCCTGAGAAACTGGAGAACTCTCTCGGGCCCAGCTACATGGAAACTTCCCTCAGCCATGTCTAATCTACATCCGGCCTCAACCACTGTGATAACAGACACCATAGTGCAACTGGAGCATCTCCAAAGGCCTTGCAATTTTCTTAGTCTATGGCTTAAGAAATGTGACGTTCCCTGCCACGGGGTGTTCCCCTACCAACCTCTCCGGGTGCTTCCACCATCCCTTGATTCTCCTCTCTACTCCCAGTTCTTTCTCCCCATACCAGAAGGGATTCCTGCCTCCTATTCCTATATGAAAGAAAATCACCTCTAAGGAAGATCTTTCAAAAATATTGACCCTCTTATGCCTAGGCACATCTAGGCTATAAGATCCTTAATAGCAAGGATGCCTTGCCTTCAGGACTCATCCAGTGTCTGACGTGAAGTAGGCACCAATGTATTTTTGGTGAAATAAACTGAACTGTAGTAAATTAAGGGACAGAGGAATAGGGCTTGCAAGCAAAAAGTGGAAGAGAAGCTCCAAGGTCTCAAGATTAAGACCTAGGGAAGCAGGGAGCAGCGGGAAGGGTGGTGGAGTTGCAGCATGTATCTCTTGCCTGTTATAAACTTCCCAAGAGGACTTCTGAATTCAACTTGTTGCAATCCCTGTTTTCCTGCAAACCCCAGGAAAGGAGTACAGGCATGACTGCATTCACTCACAGAGGTCCAGACTTAAAGCCTAAGCTGTATTCATTATAATTCAAACACATCTGGGCATGAGTAGAAGGTTGGTGGGGCAGGTCTTCCAAGGATCAGTTTGCATGAGGCACTAAGGAGTCCCCTGGGAAATAATCCCTCTCAGGGGAAGAAAGAGTTGAAGGGGAAAGTTTGAACCAAACAGAATAGTGGGTCAGGAAGGGAGGGGCAACTTTGAGTACAGCATAATGTCTATCTTTCAGCTCATTGTCTAGTCTAGTCCCTGTGGATCTGTGCCAGAATCCAAGATAAAGGACACTGCATTAAAAATAATTTTTAAAAGAGAGAGTTTTATCTTTTTTGAAAAAAAATATATATATTATTCAGTTGGTACTACACAAATTGAAAGAAAGTTTGAGATCTATGCAGAGCAATCATATGTCCCAGTTCTCCCAAGACAGTCCCAGTTTGCACCTGTTGTCTCAGCAGGTAACCCTGTTCCCTGTTCCAGCTTACTTCTGAAGTGTCCTAGAAGTTGTATGGTTACCCTGGTTCTGAGGGACATTTTGGGGATAAATCTAGGTAAGTCACACACTCTTTTTCTAACATATAATGTTCTTGTGTTCATAAAAGGAGCCTCCTACTTACAAAACAAAGAGAACAGGAAAAAGAAACAAATTGCATTTTCATATGAGACTAGGTGACATCTGTAACCCAGAAGAACATGAGATGAATCCAGAAAGCAAATAGAAGAATAGTAAATGGCTCAGCAGAGCAGACTGAACTAACACAGAAGTGTCTTTAGAGGGACTTAACAGTGAGAAGAGGGCTAACATACCCTGAAGAATCGAAGAAAAACTAAGGAACTGGAGATACCAGCTACCTAGAAGGCAAGAGTAGAACCATCACTGTGTGCTATAAAGAAATTATCCCCTCAATATCCCATCAGGAGATGGGATATAGATTCTCTACATGAGTTGAACCAGACTTGCCTCATCTCAGGGACACCAGGCCCAGAGGAGGGCATGCGAATCAAACTCAAACCAGGGAGAATTAACTGAATACTGTATCCTGAATCTGAGACTCTAATTATTTTCCCTGTTCCAGCTTCAGAACATTATCATTTAGCCTTCCATTCTCCAAGAAGATTTTAAAAAATAAAACACCCTGGGGGTGGAGGATTGAAGGGAAAACCTATAAATAATGACATTTGGGGCAATTTGCCTGGCCAGCGAATTTTCCTACTTGAAACTCTGTAAGTCAACAAGACCAGCCCAAGTCTAATCAGGTTTTTAGTGCCTCATTCTTAAATATGAATGGGCACCAGGCTTTGGGGCAGCTGTCGACGTGAAAGACAGAGGCTAAAACAAACAGGATAAAAAGAACAGTGGGGATAAACAGAGACAACATAAGAAGCAAGAGAAAAATGTTAAGAAAATTATAATTAATGATAACCAATGACTTTAGAGGGTGAAGAAAGATAGGCTACTATCTTCCTAAAGAAAACAGTCAGAGAATATAAGTAAGCTCTTAGAAATTTAAATATTATCTCCAGATTTTTTAAATTATTGAACAAAAAGATAGAGATGGACATTAGGAGAGGAAAACTGAGGGAAACGGAGGATCAATCCAAGTGGACAATACCTGCCTCATAGGAATTCCAAAAACAGAAAAAAATGGGGCTCAACAGAGTGGGTGGCACATGGCTGCAATCCCAGCACTTTGGGAGGGTCATGTGGGAGGATAGCTAGAGCCCAAAAGTTTGAGACCAGCTTGGGCAACACAGTAAGATCCCATTCTACAATAAATAAATAAATAAATAAATAAAAATAAATTTAAATTAGCTGGGGGTGGTGGCATATCCCTGTAGTCCTAGCTATTCAGGAAGCTGAGGCAGGAAGCTTATTTGAGCCCAAGAGTGCGAAGTTACAGTGAGCTATAATTGTACCACCACACTCCAGCCTGGGCAACGGAGTGAGAGCCTGTCTCTTAAAAGAAGAAAAGAAAAGAAAATTATCAAAGAAATACTACAAGAAATTTTTCCATTTGGACAATCATTCAAATTGAAAGAACACACCAAGAATGTAATATACTGAATGAATAAAAGCACATCATTTGTGAAATTTCAGAACATTATGGATAAAAAAAAGATTTCAAAAGATCTTAAAAGTTTCCAGGAAAAAAAAACAAGTCATGAAAAAAATGAAGAAAGAGAATAGCATCAGATTTTTAAAAAGCAATATTGGAACCTAGAAGAAGATAGAGTAACACATTACACACTCTGAGAAAAATAGTTTCCAACATAAAATTCTATACCCATTTAAACTATCAATCAATTTTTAAAGTAGAACAAAAAGGATAGAATCTTATAAAATATATCTGCCATATTTCCCTTTCTCAGAAAACTACAGGAAATGGGCTCCACAAAAATGATGGAGTTAAACAAGAGAAAAAAAAAAAAGAGTATATCGCATCCAGGAAATAGGAGATTCAAGATAGGAGAAAGGCAGAAGGAACAGCCAGGATGACATTCAGGGAACAACTCTTTATGACTAAAGCAAGGGAAGAAAGGATCTAGGAGAAGTTAGCCTCTAAGAAAGGTTAAAATGCTAATTGATTTTAACATTGTCTGGCAGGTACATGAGAAATTATCCCCATAAATTTTATAAAATTCATAAGGGAAGGGTGAGAAGAGACACTAAAATAAACCAGGCTTGCAGCACATTCAGCATTAATCATTAGGTCAACTTGCTCTTTGATCTGCTTTCTCACAGTCTTTTTGGTGCCTATTGCTTCAGAATCACTGTCACAGCTTCAGAACCTGTTACAGGATTATAGTTCCAATGACAGAAAACCAAACACCACATGTTCTCGCTCATAAGTGGGAGTTGAACAATGAGAACACATGGACACAGGAAGGGGAACATCACACACCAGGGCCTGTCAGGGCCCTGGGAGGGGTTAAGGGAGGGTTAGCATTAGGAGAAATACCTAATGTAGATGACAGGTTGATGGATGCAGCAAACCACCATGGCACATGTATACCTATGTAACAAACCTGCATGTTCTGCACATGTATCCCAGAACTTAAAGTATAATAATTTAAAAAAAAGATTATAGTTCCCATGAACTACTCTACAGATAACAACTTAAACATTATAAAATGTTCACTTTTCCACTTAAGATATTCTTTCATGTCCTGTGTACCAGTGGAATTACTGACATCAGCTGGTCTGAAGGACCCCATGAGAAGCTGACTCACCCAAAAAAAAGTGTAGTTTCCTCATCCTGATGATTTCATTCCCTTTACCTCAACCAATCAGTGACACTGATTTTCCAACCCCTCACCTTCCATAATCCCCTTAAAAACCCCAGCCCAGAACTCCCTGGACAAATGGATTTGAGGGTCTCCTCCCATCTCCTCACTTGACACCCTGAAATCACTAAACTCTTTCTCTGCTTCAAACCCTGCTGTCTCAGCATATTGGTATGCTACTGCATAGCACGCATATAAAGGTGTTGGTCCTGTAACACATGTAGAAAAATTGAACTGAGTGGAATTTTATAGAACTATGGCAAGATGTGGAAAGATTTAGCCCAAGATTCCTGAAAATAAAATAAGTAAAAATAAAAGAGATACTTACCAATTTTTGGAAAAATAAGTTGTTCAAGAAGGAAGTAAAATAATATCCTCTTAACTCATCCAGAATGAGTAAGATCAAACAATATGCTAAGAACAGTAAATATGGACTTTACTATGGTAATGTAGTCTTATAATTATATTGGGAGGGTGGGAGATAGCAGGTGGTAATAGAGATTTAAAAGTCTCATCTCCCATAATAAACACTGTCTAGAAGTGGTTAATCAAGAGAGAGCAGCATGTCTATATTATTTAGAAATATCAAGGTAAATATCAGAAGAAAAAAGATTAAAAGCTAAAAGCGACTACTCCTGGAAAGATGGAGGAAGGTTATTAAGAGGGAAAAACTGGGTATTTTTTAAATAAGTATTTTAGCATTACTTGACTTTTTAAAATTACGGGCATGTACTTCTTCAACAAAAATAAAAATACTCTTCTAAAGAGTAGGACTTCTTTGTAGGCTCTTTTTCCTCCATCTAGTAATTTTTTAAATTACAATAATAAATCTATGTAAGAAGATGGGAGCCTAAGGCTTTAATGAGCGGTGAAAGGCATTATCTCCATTTCAAAGCCATTGCTGAAGCACAGAACAGACCCAATAGCCTGAACAGTGAGTACCAAGGAGGTTTTTCATAATTTCTGGTATCCAGAACTGTGTGAATTGCCTTCCTGAGTTTAGGAAAGTTTCCACTAGAGTACTACTGCCTCCCCAAGTCAGATTCTTGTTTCCCCAGTCTTCTTTGCAGCCAGGGCATGGAGCACAGGCTTCAGTGTGAAGCAAAGTGACGTGAAGAAGGAGGCACAATATGGGAGCCCTTCTGGCAGAATGGGAAAGCATGGCAGGGTTACAGCTGGCCTCAAAGGCAGCAATGGCAAAGGTCTTAGCAGTCAGCATGCCAGGCCCAGCATTGGCACCATGAGCCACATTGCCCCTACACAGCAGGAAAAGTGAGCAGTCAGCCCATGTAGTTGGGCTTTGTTTCTAGCTGTGTTGCTCAAAGCCTGATTCTCTGATCTCTTCTATGATTCTTTAAACAACCTGGAATCATTTAACAAATTCGTTTTCTGCTTAAATTAATTAGGGTAGGTTTCATTACTTTCAACTACGAACCATAACTGGTACAGTGAGCCAGACCAGCATAACCTGGAATGGAGATTTATGAGAGGACAAAAGAACACTGAAATGTCAAGATCCAGAGGAAACTCCCTTGTAGCAACCAGAGCAGGAAGAAAGGAAAACAGCAGAAGAACATGGTAGCTTGGAGGGCTGGGTTAGTAGACACTTGAAGATGTCATAGTCTCCCTGAACTCATTGCAATAAATTTTAGGATGGGCTGGAATTCTGACAAAGCACATCAGGACAGAACCAGAGAAGTATAGTTTCATTATTGTTAAGTGATGAGCTTAGTTCTATCCCTCGAACTGATTTGTCTAGGAAGCAAAGTCCAGAGTAGTCAAAGACTTGAACAGAAACCTATGTGTCACATTGAGCTTCTCGTGGGTATTACAGTCCTCTGCTCAAACCCTCCAATGGCTTCCCCATCTTATTCAATGAGTCCCTCCCCAACATTAAGCTTCTGACCTTACTTCCTACCCCCTTCACTCCTTATGCCCCAGCTACTGTTTTTGCTATTCCGCAAATCCAGACATGCTCCAACCTCAGGGCCTTTGCACTGGCAGGGCCCTCTCTCCATAACACCTTTCCCCAGATTAAGCCATATGGCTCACCATTCCCTTTTTCCAAAGACTTAAATGTGGCCTGCTCTGACCATGCTATTTTATATCTCACCCTTCCCAAGCACTCCCCAAACCTCTGCTTTTTTTTTGTCATAACACTCAGTGCCATCTAGCTCACTATACAATTTACTCAGTTATTCAGTTATTAACTGTCTCCCTTGACTAGATTGAGGGTGTTGGATCTCAAGTGAAGCTAGAGAAGCTATTTGTTCATTTTTAGTTTCTGTATCAACTGATCTTCAAAGGAAGCAAAGTACTTTTAGCAGCTCCATGTTTCCAAACATGGCTGAATTAAAAGCAGTCGAATTCTACTGGCCTGAGGATGGCATGGCTTGCCTTTCACCTGAAAGGAAGTCTAAAGGGTAATCAGCATGGCAGGCCGACTCAGTCTCTAATTGACGATCTTCCACAGCCCGTTAGCAAACAACTCAGAAAACACCAATCTCTGCTCTCAGGAGCCTTCCAAAGCCGCCTAACAGCCAAGAAGATCAGATTCCATTATTGTCTTCAAATCTGAAATCACTGATGTGAAAATGAAAACTCCAGAATACATACACAGGCACGCACACACACATACACACGCACACACACACACAAACATACACACACTCTATACAATAGGTAGTACATTCTCTTACTCCCAATTTGAGGAGCTGACATTGTACCAAGACTTACTACTAATATCAAGCATGTGAATGAAATGAGAATGGTTGCCCCTCCCTGGTGCAGAATTCCACTCATCCTAGTGTCTCCAGCAGTGTCCACATTTGGAAATAAGAGTGAGGTGTGTGCTGCCAGGGTCTGGCCAGCACTCCTGAGAATTCAGGCGAGCAGCCGCTGCATTGCCTCCGTCAACCTGCTCCTGCATGGTCCTGGCCCCACCCAAGGGAGTGTCAATGTAACTGAAAACCACAAGCATCTGGAGGGCCACTTAGGGTCTCTAAACTCCCTCCCAGATGAGTGGGGCTCCACCCAGGCTGGATTTCCGGAGCATGCCAAGTGGGCGTGATGGTAAGGCACATCCGCAGAGTGAAATGGAGAGCAAAAGGAAATGGAAAACTGTGCCATCTTAGTACATTCGGGCGGCTATAACAAAATACCACAGACCATGTGGCTTATAAACAACAGAAATGTATTCCTCACAGTTCTGGAGGCTGAGAGGTCCGAGGTCAAGGTAAATTCAGTGTCTGGTGAGGGCCTGCTTACTAGTTTATGGACAGCTGTCTTCCTGTTGTGTCCTCACATGGAAGAAGGGGCAAGGGACTTCTTTGGGCCCTCTTTTTTTTTCTTTCCTTTTTTTTTGTTTTTTGTTTTTTGTTTTTGTTTGTTTGTTTGTTTTTATTTTTTTGAGACAGAGTCTCACTCTGTTGCCCAGGCTGGAGTGCAATGGTGCAATCTCAGCTCACTGCAACCTCCAACTCTTCCTCTTGGATTCAAGCGATTCTCCTTCCTCAGCGTCCCAAGTAGCTGGGATTACAGGTGTGCACCGCCACGCCCAGCTACTTTTTGTATTTTTGGTAGAGACAGGGTTTCACTTGTTGGCCAGGCTGGTCTCAAACTCCTAACCTCAGGTGATCCGCCCTGCCTCAGTCTCCCAAAGTCCTGGGATTATAGGCAGGAGCCACCACACCCAGCCATCTGGGCCCTCTTTTAGAAGGGCACTAACCCCATTCATGAGGACTCCCCTGTCATGACCTAATTCCATCCTCATGTCCTAATTCACCTCCTAATTCCATCACACTGGGGACTAGTAACTTATGAATTTGGTGGGAGACACAAACATTCAGAGCCTAGCATGTGCAAAGACAAAGAGCATTCAGAAGCAAGGAACCTTCTGAATCATCAGGTCTAAGGAAGCAGGCAGAGAAGACAGAACAAAATTGAGTCTAGAGGCTCTACCCAAATGCAGGACAGATGCAGCAGACAGGTGCAGAAAGCAGTGCCCAGAGTGGTTCCCTTGGTACCAGGGCACGGAGGAGAAAAATGTTTACAGAGCACGTGAGGTCTCATTCTCGAAGAGCGAGGTGGCAATTGAGGATCCTGAGCCATACCAGACTGTGGGGGAAACAGTCACTGAGAAGGTGGCTGGCATCACTGCCATCAGGGTTGATGGAGGGCCTAAGTCCATGTGGAACACAATGAGGAGGACGGAGAGCAGCAGCCTAGGATTCCAGGCAAGAGAAGGGCATTGAGTAAACATGTGCTAGCCCCTAAAAGCAACACTGGCCACTGCAAAGATGTTCAAACATTGATTTTTCATAAGTCAAAACTTTTTTTTAGAGACAGAGTCTCGCTCTGTCATCCAGGCTGAAGTGCAGTGACACCATCATAGCTTACTCTAACCTCAGCCTCCTGGGCTCAAGTGATCCTCTGACCGCAATCTCCCCAGTAGCTGGGACCACAGGCATGCGCCACCATGCCCAGCTAATTTTTTTTAAAATGTTTGTAGAGATGGAGATCTCACCATGTTTCCCAGGCTGGTCTCAAACTCCTCAGCTCAAGCAATCCTCCTACTGTTGTCTCCCAAAGCGCTGGGGATACAGGCGTGAACCACCGCACCTGGCCCCAAACTTATTTAAGTACACTGAGCGATGATTTTTAAAAGAACCTGTTGTGATATAAATAATCTCTGAGCCGCAGTGTAACTTTAGATCCCCAGATATTTTAATTTCTTGAAGCAAGTTGAACAAGTACGCAAATAGGACTTATTCTCAGCGTTTCTACCCTCCCTGCCGCTAGGAGGGTGTATGTAATAGGTAGTCCTCCCAGGCAGGAAAGGAAAAACAAAACCTCCCTGAAGCTAAATTCTGCAAAAAAGAGGAGGACCCTCTTACTTGATCCTGATGAGGATCAGAATATTGGCCATAAAAAATTATTTCAGATTCATCCAGTTTGGTTATCTGCATAAAATACCTAAAGAGAATCTTTTTTAAATATGTCATTTTTAATTGACAAATAATAATTGTATATATCTATGGGGTACAATGCAACGTTTTGATATATATATACACATTGTAGAAAGATTAAATCAAGCTAATTAACATATCTACCACTTCACATTTTTTTGGTCTAGTGCAAACATTTAAAATCTACTTTTTAAGCAATTTTAAAATATAATTTTTTATTTTACTTTAGGTTCTGAAAATACATTATTACTAACTATAGTCCCCATTCTGTGCGATAGAACTTATTCCTCCTAACTGAAACTTTGT
Source organism: Macaca fascicularis (assembly GCF_037993035.2). Lineage (NCBI taxonomy): Eukaryota > Metazoa > Chordata > Mammalia > Primates > Cercopithecidae > Macaca > Macaca fascicularis. The sequence continues at coordinate 55,214,218 of NC_088390.1, forward strand.
ATCTTTGACCAACATTCCATAACTTGAAACTTTATGAAGGCAACAAAATAATTCCTTAAGAATGTCAATTATATATACCCAAAGGATTATAAATCATGCTGCTATAAAGATACATATACACGTATGTTCATTGCGGCACTATTCACAATAGCAAAGATTTGGAATCAACCCAAATGTCCATCAGTGACAGATTGGATTAAGAAAATGTGGCACATATACACTATGGAATACTATGCAGCCATAAAAAAGGATGAGTTTGTGTCCTTTGTAGGGACATGGATGCAGCTGGAAACCATCATTCTCAGCAAACTATTGCAAGAACAGAAAACCAAACACTGCATGTTCTCACTCATAGGTGGGAACTGAACAATGAGATCATTTGGACTCAGGAAGGGGAACATCACACACCGGAGCCTATTATGGGGAGCAGGGAGGTGGGAGGGATTGCATTCTGAGTTTTACCTGACGTAAATGACGAGTTAATGGGTTCTGATGAGTTGATGGGTGCAGCACACCAACATGGCACAAGTATACATATGTAACAAACCTGCACATTATGCACATGTACCCTAGAACTTAAATAATAAAAAAAAAAAAGAAAGAAACTTTAAAAAAAAAAAAGAATGTCAATGACCTTCCTTCTCCTTGGTAAGGACACCATCTAGATTACTCTGCTTGTCAATACACAGCAAACAACAGAGAATATGTGGGGAATTCTCATCCTGAGTCCCCAATTTCCTACACAGTACAAACCACCAGCAGACTCACGAGTGTTCTTATCTGTCCTAAATCCTTTTGTTTATAGTTAGGTTGCTTTTGGCAAATGCTACTTTTGACTTATCCTCTGCCTTTGCAGCCATTTAATATACAATTTTTAAGTTCTAGAAGACTTGTCAAACTGCAAGCCCTTTTGGATTTAACACTCACAGTTTTGACCATGCTTGAATGGCACTGAAGGCCTAGGGCATCTACTATTTTGCAATTTTATTGAGGCACAAATTTCAATCCTATATTCTACAGGATCAGTGGTCTGAGCCAAGTTATCAACTTAGCTAGTGAATAAACCTACTTGGATCCCCAAATCTGCATTTCAACATGAATCGGTCATTCTCTCCTTGTTGTCATGTATACCATAAGTTTTATGAAGTAACTGAAGTTTTGTTTCTGTGTGCAAAGTTGCTCCCAAAAGAAAATCAGCTGCTGGTGCTGATGATAAAAATGAAGAAAAAGTGAAGATGTCTCAGTAAGTAACGGTTCTTGTCAGAGAATTGAACATTCAGGGTAGAATGTCACATTTGGCATCTATAATCTAATAGACTCCACTGTGCATTCTATATAATAACATTAAAGGCAATTTGTAAAATGGCTTCAGGACATTTTATAGCCAGCGTAAAACAAAAATTGCTCATTGGGTGAGCAGTAAGTCATTTTTGTAAGAGTCACTTACATTTTTCAGTTACACTCACAAGGAAAAAGCACATGCTGGAATGGTGGGGATTCCTGTTGCTCTTGAGACATACGTTGACTAGCAAAGACACATCTCAACCATCAATCGTATTAGGTTTTTATTCACCGGCAGTTGCAAAAGGTTTTGCTCTCCGCAGCCCCCTGTGCCACACGGCGGCCGTGTCTGTGATGTTGCCACCCTCTGTCTCTCTAATGTGAGGACTCCGCGATGACAATGGCTCTTACCTGTGATTGCCTTTCATGTACTCAGGTGACAGATAGGGTGGGGCCTTCATGGGTGGACCCTCCTCCTGCCTGGACTTAACTCTGAAAATAGCTCCCTCTTGAGACAGAGAGATTCGTATGGTGACACTCCCTGGCTTACAACACTGAAGAGCCCCCAGAAATCACAGTGACTGTTCAATCATTTTATTTGTTCACTTACTCATTTTTCCTTTTTATGTTATGCCCTTAAAAAATAAACAGCACAACTCTTCATCATCTTGAAGACCACACCTCTTTGTGATATTGGCCATCAACCATTTGAGTACACATACACACATTATTACCTGGGGAAGATAAAATTTTCTAATGTGATGGACCTAACCTTAACTCCCAGAGACACGCCGAACTGCAAAGGTTCTCATCTCTCTTCGGAAAAATAGCCCTCCTTTTCACCATTTTCTCACAAGTTGGGCAGAAATTCCATGGCCACTGAGAGGGGGCATGCTTAGCATATTTGACACCTGGGGCAAATTATTTTATAATACCCCCCTCCTCTATAACACAGAGTTATTTTCAGCAATAATCATAAAATAAAATAACAATCATTTCTTGGGAAATTCAGAGAGTAATAAGTTTCTTCTATTGAATCTTCTATGTATAAAATAATGTCAGTAAAGTTAAAATATTATGGTACCTTAGATGACCAATCCCCAACATTATGCAGTATACCCACGTGACAAACATGCCCATGTACCCCTTAAATCTAAATAAAATAAAATAATAATAAGGCTGGGCGCGGTGGCTCAAGCCTGTAATCCCAGCACTTTGGGAGGCCGAGATGGGCGGATTACGAGGTCAGGAGATTGAGACCATCCTGACTAACACGGTGAAACCCCGTCTCTACTAAAAAAAATACAAAAAACTAGCCGGGCGAGGTGGCCTGCAGTCCCAGCTACTCGGGAGGCTGAGGCAGGAGAATGGCGTAAACCTGGGAGGTGGAGCTTGCAGTGAGCTGAGATCCGGCCACTGCACTCCAGCCTGGGCGACAGAGCGAGACTCCGTCTCAAAAATAAATAAATAAATAAATAAAATAATAATAACAAATAAATATTACAGCACAAACAGGAAAAAAATGAATAATTTAAAGCTTTGTCATCACCTATACTCCCCTCCCCAGTCAGCATGCGCCCAGGACTGAGAACATCTGCAAAGGGGCAATGAGGTCAGCAGCTGCCTTGTTAAGATCATAATACACTCTACTCTGGCTGTATCATTCTCGATTCCAATTACTAAAATTCAAAACTATTTTAGTAAACAGACGCTCAAGATTTCTCCCAGGATAACACGGTGTCCTCGATATTGCCTGCGTTTTGGCCAAATTAGTGCAGATTCATGTCTGGTTCTCTAGTTACTATAGATAACTTCCTAGAAACATATAATGGCTTAGATAATGTCTCCATAATGTACCAGTCATTATCTTGGCAGTTTTATCTTTTTTGAAATATGTCTGTGCATAGAATGAGGTCCTCAAGTCAGAAAATCCATGCACAATAATCTCCACGCACAATAATTCTTGTGGGATGCATAGGCCTCTTGGTCCATTCCTTTAGCTGCTCTCTCAGTCTGGGCCTTTCCCTTTATGTGTTTTACAAAACTGTTGGTACCTGTATTTCATATGCATTGCCATTCCTAGAAAGTAAAATTAGCCTCTTCCCAATTCACTTAATAAATATTTACTGAGTCCCTGTTCTGTGCCAAGCACACAGAATATAAGAGGGAACTAAACAGTCCCTGCCTTCAAGGAATTTAAGTCTAGTTAGAATCCAGACAACACCCAGTTAATCACAATATAGGAGCTTTTGATGAAGCCTTGGCTCTCTGACAGATGACAGTACTTCTTCCCTTTGTGGACTTGGTAAAGATACTCTGTAAGACAAAAGACCTGTTCATTTACACCAATTACAAAAGGGAAGTCAATGGATGCCTGTGAGTTCTATAGTCTTTCTATTGTGAACTTGCTTATTTGTAAAGTATCTGTTAGAGACTTTAGAAATACCAACTCTCAGTACCCAAAAGGAGAACAGAAAGGCTGTAATAGGATGACATCATTGCTAATCACCCAGGTCTAAAACAAGCAGGTTACATAAAGAAACAGCAGCAATGGCAGAGCCTGATGCTGGACTTGCCCTCTTCTGTGTGCACCTCATAAAAGGAACTGGAGCTAGGCTGCTCTCCAGGTTTGTGTGGGTCTTGGAAATAGTTCAAGGAGAGAGATCTCGCCCCTAGAGTGCTGAGAAGGCACTTCTGTCAAATTCTGATTCTTAATGTTACTGTAAATAGAAAATGAAGAAAGTCTTTCAAACCACTTATGAGGAGTATCTGCTTATTAGAGTTCTGTGATATTCACTTTATTGCTGCGGTCTGGAACCAAACTTGCAATATCTATGAGGTATGTCAGTATTTATATTCCAAAGATCTGCTACAGGGAGGGACTTGATTACTATCAAGATATTTAAAGGGGTGCTTTAGCAAATTAAGCAACAAATAAGCCCCAAAACAGCTCAACTTCTAGGTAGATAAAAGAAACCAATCCTTGCCCTAGCTGCCTGACAGTGGAAAGAACAATCTCTTTTAGGGGAAAATATTATCTATTTCAGACTTTACTATTCTATTATATATAATGTGACTCGTAACCAGAAGAAAAAGTAGTTAACACAAGTAAGTAGTCTCACAGATGATCAAGATGTTGGAATACACAGAAAATATCTCTAAAGTAATTATTATTCATATAATAAATAAACTAGAGCACACTATCAATAAATCGGGTGAAAAGATGGGAAATTTCCATAGAAAAACGGAAACCAAGAAAAAACAAACTGAAAAATAAAATATCCAAATTGAAGAAATCACTGGATAGCCTTAACAACAGACTGGACATATCAGAAGAAATGATTGTCCAGGTGTGGTGGCTCACGCCTATAATCCCAGCACTTTGGGAGGCCAAGGCAGGAGGATCACTTGAGGTCAGGAGTTCAAAAGCAGCCTGGCCAAAAGGTGAAACCAGTCTCTACTAAAAATACAAAAATTAATTGGGCGTGGTGGCATGTGCCTGTAATCCTGGCTACTGTACTCGGAAGCCTGAGGCATGAGAATCACTTAAACCTGGGAGGTGGAGGTTGCAGTGAGCCAAGATCGCACCGCTGCACTCTAGCCTGGATGACAGAGCAAGACTCTGTCTCAAAAAAGAGAAAAGAAAAAGAAGAAATGATTAATAAACTTGAAGACAGGTTAGTAGAAATTATCCAAACTGAAGCATAGAGAGAAAAAAAATATATAGGGGAAACAAAGAACAAAGCATCAGAGACCTCTGGGACAACATCCAATGTATAATTGGAGTCCCAATTTCGTGTTTGAAATGCTCGAATAATAGCCAAAATTTTTCCAAAATTGATTAAAATTATCAACCTCCAGATTCAGGAGGCTCTACAAACTCTATGCAGAATAAGGGAAAAGAAACCTACACCTAGTATATCACAGTCAAAATGTTGAAAAGCAAAGATAAAGAGAAAATCTTAAAAGCAGCCAGAAGAAAAAAGGGCATATTGCATTCAGGGGAATAATAAGAACAATGAGTGACTTCTCTTTAGAAACAGTGGAAGCCAGAGAACAATAGAATTACATATTTTAAAAGCTTGAAAGCAAAAAATAACTGTCAACATTAAATTCTATACACAGCAAAAGTATGTTTCAAAAATAAAGGAAAAATAAAACTCCCACCTCCAGCATTTTTCTAGTTTTTCTAAGTACAACTAAAAGCACTGAACATTATATATAAGTGAAATATAAAAAGAATCAGAAAGATGAATAAAAGGCAGACTGGCTAAGGACCCCAGGATCCAAGGAGTGACTTAGTGGTGAGTTCCGTGGGTTTTCTTTTTGCCTCCTATATCTGACTTGGAGACAAAAAAAAAAGCTAGCAACCCAGAAATGCCAACAGGCACAAAAAACAAAAGCCCTGGCAAAATCCTGACTGCTCCAGCCAAAAAAGCAGGAAAGGGGCATCCTAGCAGACAGAAAACTTAAAGACAAAAATGACTTTGCTTCAACCAAATACTACAAAAAAAAAAACTGTGAGCACACTCCACCCACATCAGTAAAGGCCAAATGAAAAGCCTGGGCTTCCACTCTCACTGCAACAAAACACTCCAGTGGCCCTGCCAGGGTAGGTAGTGTCAGAGAAGGACAAGCAAGAAGCCAGGACTTGCATCCCTGACAACTTGCAATGGGCATCCTCTGACCACAGGATCAGTGGAGACCACACAGGGAGCCTGCACTTGCACTCCTGCTCAGAGGTAACAAGAAACCACCCACACACACTGGCAGTCCACAGAGGTTAAGTGGGGAAACTGGAATTATACCTTCAGCTGTCAGGATGAGGTGGTGTTTCCCCTTCCCCAGCCGGAGCAATGTTAGAGAAAGCCAACTAAAACAGAAGGTTTAAAAAGGATCTAAAATTTTAAGATATAATATGAAAATCAGGTCTCAATAGAAAATCACTCTCCATGCTAAGAACCAAGAATATCTCAAACTAAATGTGAAAAAAAGGCAGTAGATTCCAATGCCAAAATGACAGAGATGTTACAATAATCTAACAAAGATCTTAATGCAACCATGATTTTTTTAAAAGTACTTCCACAGCCTGGGTATGATGGCTCATAACTGTAATCCCAATATTTGGGAGGTGGGAGGAGTTTGAGACCAGCCTTAACAAAGAAATAGAAAGTCTCAGCAAAGAAATAGAAGATATAAAAAAGACCCAAAGGGACATTTTAAAACTGAAGAATACAATGACAGAAATAAAAAGCTCAGTCAATGGGCTCAACGGCAGAGTGGAGAAAACAGAGAAAAGAATCAGTGAACAGGAAGGTTCACTGGTTACATACTGTTGAGGTTACATAACCTCAACAAAGAAAAACTAGGCTGAAAAAAGAAATGAACAGAACCTCAGGGCTGCAAACAAAACAAAACAAAACAGGACTCAGGACTGTAACAAAAGACCCCATTTTCATGTCATGGGAGTCCTGAAGAGAGCAGATAAAGAAGGCAGGGCTGGAAAAGCACTTTGAAAATGTAATGGCTGAAAACTTCCCAGGTTTTGCAAGAAACGTAAACTACAGATTCAGAAACCCTAGCATATCTCCAACAGGGTAAACCCAAAGAAATCTGCTCTGAGATGCATCATAATTAAACTTGTGAAAACTAAAGAGAAAGAAAAAACCTTGAAACAACCAGAGAAAACAACATCTTGTCTATGAAAACCAAGACAAATGACAGTGAATTTCTTATCAGAGGAGTGGTTAACGCTGGCCAGGTTATCAACAAGGCAACTATTTCTATAACTAAATCTTCATATGGGTGGTGGCAACATGATAAAAATTCATCCTAGCTGTACACTCAAGATGTGTGCATTTTGGTATGTAAATTTTTCCTCAATAAAGTACTGTAAAAATACAGTACCAGCATTAAATGTTGGTTTGGAATAAGAGAGAGAGACCTGGGAATAAATTAGCTATATCATAGTGGACTCCTCTATAGAGTGGCCTAAGATGGCTTTGCCACACATAAACTCTTCTCCCACCACTCAGTCTACTGGTGGGAGAACAAATAAAACTGTCTTTTCTAGTGAGTTTGGCTGTTTCAAATGACTCCCTTAGCACATCAGGGTGGTCGGACTGTAGGGTCAGACTGTAGGGGGTCAGACTGTAGCCCCCCTTTTTATAATGTGGGTATATATATATATATATATACAGGGTCTCGCTATGGTGCCCAGGCTGGCCTCAAGCGATCCTCCTGCTCTGCCTCCCAAAGTGTTAGGATTACAGGTGTCAGCCACTGTGTCTAGCCAATGTCTCCTTTTAAAACCTTCTTTTTGTTGTCTAATTAACTCCAGCCATTTTATGAACTAACCACTGTTTTCAGAGCCTAGTTACTATCCCAGAGATTCTCACTAAGGCTTTCAACCCTCATACGAATTACACTAATCTGGGACACTTAAAAAAATAAAAAACAAAAAACAAAAAAAAGAACAAACAAAAGAAAAAAAAAAAACACCCAGGCCCACAGACCAATTCAATCAAAATCGTTGTGGTGGGTCCAGGCGTAGGACTGCCATTTGAAGCTCCTCTGGTGATTTTAACATGCAGCCAGGACTGAGACTGCCTGCACTAAGCAAATGAGCACAGCAGAACCGCAACCTGATCCGATCCAGATCTGACTACAAACAGACCCAAAGCAGGCAGCACATAATTGGGTACAAAAAGAAAAAAAAAGGAAAAAGAGTCCTATTCCCAATCCAGGCCAAGGGGCGGGAGTGGGAGGTGGGGGCAGATTTTCCTCTGTGTTAAGTGGCAATGATTATGAAAGAGCATGTCAGGCTACTTAGGTTTTCTGGACAGCTCCATCTCCAGCAGGAGGCCTTTAATTAAGCTCGGTCCCCACAGCACATCAAGAGACAACTGGGAAAAGAAACCCGCCATCAAAACTTCTCACTGGACTCAATCTCCAGATCCAATTCAATCAAAAACATTTCCCCACAAGCTTTATAAGAGTTTTGTGTCCTCAGCCTCCAGCAGCTTTGAAATAGCCTGTGGAAGACACCTGCGCCCTGAACTCCAGACACTTTTTTATTAAGTCTGACTCTGAGAGAGTTGGCATCAGTGCAGGACCTCTTTGCAAGTCAGGCAGATCCTTGGCTATTTGTGCACAAAGTCCCAGCACAAGAGTGCTGTGAAATCTAAACACTTGCCAATATCGGTAATGACCCCGGCTTTCCGCAGACTCTCCTTTTGAGGTCTAATGGCAGGTGTAAATAACATCTCTGCCCTGGAACTGGTATTGAGTGTGCTGGGGGTAAACCCTGAATAAAGCAGCTTTTCCTTGCAAGCTCCCCATCTCAACTCTAGCCCTCACTAAAGCATACCCTCTTGGCTGGGACTTGGACACCTGCCTTGTATCTGCAAGCCCCCATCTCTCTCTGGAAGCTGAACACTGCCGTTTGTACCCCTGTAAACAAGTTATGAACTTGCTACATGTAGATATGAAAATGGACACCTCACCCTCTTGAAGCTCTATCATCTTCTGCTTACATGCCCACTTTCCTGCCCAAAACTGGGCTCCCTGAATTCCAACACCTGCTAACACAAGCTTAAATAAGCATTTCAACATTGAATATTGGATCTCTAAGACACCCTTATCAACTCTATTTGATTTCAACATTGGCTATTGGATCTCTAAGCCATTCTTATCAAATCTATTTGATTTCCACATTGGCTATTGGATCTCCAAGCCACTCTTATCAGATCTATTCACTGCAGCTGGGTGAGTGTCCTCAGCCTCTGTCTGAGCCCAGACTTCCTGCACCTCCCAAGGAGCCAAGTTCCTGAGCTTCCAGCACATCTCATGAAGACCCCATCAAAGTTCCGACCTTTGAAAATCCAGAGTTCTTCAGGTAGAAATAAATAAGTATTCTTCTATTAATTTACCTTTTTCCCCAAGAAAGAACATTGATTATACATATACACAACAATAGAATTTTGGACAAAAGAGAATTGCTTTGCCCTAGAGTGGCAAGTAGTTTTCATCTCTAGTAACCCTAATCAATCAGCAGGAGCAGCTAGAGAGCCACTTAGAGAAGAATTCTGAGGCTGTCTCTCGACTCCACTTGAAATCTTATCTTGATTGATTAGCAATGTCTGCCATAGACAAAGATGGGAGTATCAGGATTATGTCAAATATCATCAGACACTGATTCTACTCCATATTAGCAGCAGAGTCAGGTCTAAAACCCAGGTTTCCTGACACCCAGTTGTTCCCATATGCCATTACACAACATCTAATAGACATGCATCCAATATTATAAAATAGAAACTAGGTATGATCCATTGCATTCCAGAACTCTTTTTGCCTTGAAATGTCTTTACATGAAAAATGTCAAGTCTTTAGTAAGTTAAAGGGTTGGTTTGTGGATCATTAGCAACTTGACTGTAAAACCTGAAAGCAGATCATTGGGAGCTGTCACTAAATGACCGTCAGAGAGAAATTAACCTGAAATTAAGCTCAGAGATGATCATATAAACTAGTGGTGAAATAAGACATAGTTTATAAGAACTCCATTTCCCTTGAGTTTTTCAGAATCATGTCTCCTAAGGAGATAAATACATTCTCAAATTGCAAAGAAAAATAAAAGGAGACATAATATTTTCTCTTTGGTGCTCTTCATAAGGTGTGAAAATGATTCTCTTTGGGATACATGATTTATGAAGTTAAACACTTATTTGAAAAGAAAAAGAGAAGTTTTACAGTTTTACAGCAATTTTCTTGAGTTAGTGGATTAGCCAGAAATCCCATGAAGAGACGTAATACATTTCTCCCAGGAGAAGAAACCCCTAAGCAACTCTTCTCATTGTAACGGAGGTGTAATGAGACATGATGGAATAACCAGTAAATTGAAAGGATATCCAAGGACTTGGACCTGATAGACATGAGTTTCCCAGGAAAGAATTAGCAGAAAGAGGGAAGGAGGGAACTCTGGTTCTGAGAGCTCAATAGTGTAGACTGCCCAGTGGTCACTGAGCTCTGCATGGCTGGCACTGACTGTGGACCTCTGGCTAATGCGGTGAGGGTTCACATTAGATGGGAATAAAGTGAAAGGAGCTTCTCCATGGATGAAGAAGGATAGCCAGCTGCCTGTAGACTTGCCGAATTACTGTTTTTCTGGTTGATTTGCTGTCATGCTAGCAATTCGCAGCATTATGCTACTTGACTCAAGTTTACAGACCATTGTTTACGTAACAGGGCCCCTGTACTTGCCCCTAGTAAGGACTCAGAACCAGCTGCCTGCCCTTGGTCAAATCTGTGTCTCACCGTCACCTTTTGAATCTGCAACACAATCTATAATAGCAGCATCCTGGAAGAATAATGATCCTCGACAATAAATGGACAGAGGGTTCACCTTCCATTACAGCAAGAGTGACTTGCTGCCTGCCAAAGCTAAATAAGTTTTTTGTTTTTCTTTTTTGTTTTTTTGTTTTTTGTTTTTAAGAGACTGAGTCTCGCTCTGTTGCCCAGGCTGGAGTGCAGTGGCACAATCTCGGTTCACTGCAACCTCCGCCTCTTGGGTTCAAGCAATTCTGCTGTGGCCTCCAGGGTAGCTGGGACTACAAGTGCGCATCACCATGCCCAGCTAATTTTTGTATTTTCAGTAGAGAAGGGGTTTCACTTGTTGGCCAGGCTGGTCTCGAACTCCTGACCTCAGGTGATCTGCCTGCTTCGGCCTCCCAAAGTGCTGGGATTACAGACGTGAGCCACTGTGCCCATCCCCAAATTAAGTTTTTTAAAAGATCCAAGATAAAACCTGTGTCACACCCATAAACTTCACACACTGAAGCTACGTTGGAATTTCTGTGCACACAGATAAAGATGCTCACTGATTTTTTTAATCTACTTTTTTTAATAAAAGAAGGCAAAACAAAATTATATCAATAATTCTTGTGGACTGGATCTATATATCTATGTCAAGCAACTGCCTTTGGCAATTTTTTCATTTTTTAACTGCATAATTATAAACCTGCAAGAGGTGTGGTGTATAATGAAGTCACTGATGTAACCTTAACTGGCTCCCTACTAATAGGTGTCTCTCTCATTTTGCAAATTATAAGCTGCAAATGATGGCTTGCCTGGAAAGCAGTGATGGGAACTCATGAAGCTTAGCACCAACAGTTAGAAAATGCCCATGAGAAGCCATTACAGGCAGATTTATTATGACATTACACAATACATGTATGGCATTAATTATACCCTCCAAGTTTTTGCTAGGTTGCAGCCCCAGATAGTGTGTCAGGCAGTAACACCCCATCCACAGTGTCTCTTAGCCACTTATCAGTGACATCTTTGTCACGAACAGCCTGCTGCACTAGAAGCCCCCAGGCCCAGGCTCAGAGGACAGGCTCCAAATGTTCCAGCCTGTCTCAGTCTGGAAGGCAGCCTGGTGAACTTGAGCTAATGATAAGAAAGCAGTACCCTCCTCAAAAAAAAAAAAAAAAAAAAAAAAAATCTCAAGATTGAAGAGAAAATGAGAGATTGGCTGAGAGGCAACAGGACTACAGAATCGGGGAGAAAGAACTTGGAATTATTGAGCAAAAGCAAAATAGTGCTAGAGATGGAAGTAGGAGAAGAGGCAGAGAAGATGTCTTCATATCTTCAGATTATTGATTCTCATGCCCAGAAGGGATCTAAAACTTCCAGCCAACACTTTGGTCTTTAAACCCACCAAAAAGGCAGACAAACCCCCCTGAACAGCCCAATCACAAAAACTTTTCACTTCCAAGATTGTTCATTTTGTCTTAGCCAGCTCTGACGATCAGCAAGTTTATCTTTCTGTTGAACCAAATTCTGTCTCCCTGTAACTGACAGCTGCTAGAAGAAACCCAGAATGACTGCTTCCTCCTTCAAGTGATAATAGCAGCTTCAAGTATGATGAGAGCTATTGTATCCCACAGATGACCCTTCCTCAATATAGCATCGATGCATCTGTTTCTGACCCATGGGAACACTATTATCAAAAACAGAAAAAGAGAATTTTTTAAAATAAATAAGTGTATAAAATAAACACATGGAAGAACTCTGTGATAATAAAGAACTGTTAAAAGATAATTTTCCCCAAAAAAAGTAAAATCATGACATTCATATAGATATAAACTAAACTTGTGTTCAAGATTTTATTTCATTCATGACTGAATGAGGGAACCACTAAGATGTTAACAACCAATTCAAAGGACAAACCAAAGAGCAGACACATTTATAGATGAAGAATATCGAAATGAACATGCAAATAAAAGCAAAACTGGTTTCTTTCACAGTAGGAGAAAGAAGCCAGTTAAGCCTCTATGTGGACAGGACAAAATTTGCATGTCTATAGATAATAATTATTTTGCATTGCTAATAGTTACCTACAATTTTGAGGTTAAAATAGCTCAAAGGCAATGTATTCCTTTCCTAGGGCTGCCTTAACAAAGTGTCACAAATGGGGTGGCTTGAAAAGCAGAAATTTATTGTCTCACAGTTCTGAAGTTTGAGCATCCACTATCAAGGTGTCAATAGGTCTGTGAGAAAAAATCCATTCCATACCTCCCATCTAAGTTCTGTTGGTTTGCTGGCAATCTGCTATATTCCTTGGGCTATAGAGGCATTGCCCAGATCTGTGCCTTCATCTTCACATGACAGCACTCTCCTTGTGTGTGTTCATGTCCAAATTTCCCCTTTTCATAGCAACACCAGTTATTGAATTAGGGGAACACCCTATTCCAGTATAATCTCATCTTACATCTGCAGTGACCCTAATTCCAAACAAGGTAATAATCTGAGATACAGGGAGTTAAGTCTTCAACATATTAATTCTGGGGGGACGGAATTCCATTTATAACAGGTGCAAAGCTCCCATATAATCAGAATAAAATAATCTGAAAGAGTATGCTCTAAACAATGCATAAATTTCCACTGAAGCACAAACTTCTTCCCTACCTAACCACGTAGAGAACTTCCATTAAAATTTTCAGGAAATATTGAAAGAGTGATACCTGGAGACCTGGATATTTAGAACTAATTCTCAGGGATTTTTTTGTGTGTGTAATTTGTCAAAACATTGTAAATTCTGTTCTGCAGATCATTCTCCAATGACCTGATGGAAAAAAACATCCACAATTCAAAAGGCTAAGGAAATTGCCTACTGCTGCAAATGTGTCCACTTGCTTAAAAATTTTGTCTATGCAAATTTTAGCAGATGCTGATTGAGCTGGGTTTAAAAAAAAAAACTCTGTTATGATAGCAATAATTTATTTCTATAGTGCTTTCTAACGTAATTTTCATGACCTTTGGAGGTAAAGAGTTTGGTTCTGTTAAAAATAATTAAATGGGAAACTACTGGACTGGGTACTCTGACACCCTGGCTTCCTACATAAGCAAACCAAAATCAAACTCAGAATTTAAAAGAAAGCAAAACAGGCTAGCAAACTTACAAACAACCAACTGGGATTAGTTATATCGTCTTGAACTTCCCACCAGGATAATCCAAATAGAGAAACTGCTCAAACTCTAACCAAGTAAATAATTTCCTCGCCATGTTTCTGCAGTTACCCTACAAAAGCCTTCCCCTCATGCCCCTTACAGAGAGCCCTTACCCACTTCTAGTTTGCCTGTTTCATGAATCACTGTCTGCTCAAAAAACCGTTTAAAATTCCAATGTGCCAAAGTTTATCATCATTTTTTTATGTACAGAAAAATTGGAACGTAAAAGTTTATATTTTAACAGTCCCCATCTAGCCCAATATGATGGCCTATGCCTGTAGTCCCAGCTACTTGGGAGGCTGAGGCAGGAGAATCACTTGAGCCCAGGAGGTCGAGGCTGCAGCAAGCCCTGATTATACCACTGCACTCTAGCCTGGGTGACAGAGCAAGACCCTGTGTCTAAAAAGAAATAAAATAAAAATTAACAGCTCTCATGTTATAAATGGAGAAGTGAAGCTCAGAGTATTTAAATCTCACATAGTAGGTGCTCCTCTGAGAAGAAACTAGACTTAAATCTCCAGAATCAGAAAGCTTGATAGAGACTGTGTGGCAAACACAGCTTCACTTTATTGTTGTTCTACCTTCTCTTCGCCTTTGCCCAAATGTCCTTATCAATTCTTTAAATGGTTGAGTAGTGTTTGTTTCTCAACCCACATCCACATGCTTTGTTGAAATAGAGCAAGGAATAAAGAAGTTAAAAAGCCACACAACCAGGATCCGAATATGGTAGCAATGCTTCTGCCTATGTCAGCACAGCTACTAGGTAATGGGTCCTGCCCCACCACCTCCTCTGTGGGTCTGGTGAGCAGGACTGGTGAGCAAAACTGATGCTCAGAGTCCTGGAAAAACCTGTCAAGTGCCCCAGATTCTATGTCTCATATGCATAGTCAGGGTTTAGGAAAAAAGAACATTTCGGGAGAATTACACCCTCCTGTAGCACCTTCATGTGAACAAGATCAACAAAAACAAGACATGTGGGATCTCAGAACTGCAGAGGAGCACCGTATGTTATGTGACAGGGACTGGCACCTAGCTAGCAAGTGTTCAATAAATATTAATTTAGTGAATGTTCTCCTTTCCATCCCTTGAGTAAAGCCAGATCCACACAGCATGCAGACATAACTCGTCCCTTTCAGACATGTTTATCTTGCTTTTTTCCAGTATTCAAAAGTTAAAGAGAAATATAGAGTTTGGTTTACAAGATGAAAACGTTCTGGAGCTCTATTGCACGAAAACATGAATAATGAGTGCTACTGAACTGTGCACTTCATCATGGTTGGAATGGCAAGCTTTTTGTTACTTTTTTTTTTTAAGAGATGGGGTCTCACTGTGTTGCCCAGGCTGGAGTGCAGTGGCACCACGATGGCTCACTGCAGCTTTGACCTCCGGGGTTCAAGCAATCCTCCCACCTCAGCTTCCCGAGTAGCTGGGACTACAGGCAGGTGCCACCATGGCAGGCTAATTTTGTTTATTTTTTTGGTAGAGATGGGGTCCCCCTTTGTAGCCCAGGATGATCTCAAACTCCTAGGCTCAAGCAATCTTCCCCTCTCAGCCACAAAGTACTGGAATTACAGGCATGAGCCACCACACCCTGCCTATGTTACATGATTTTTTACCACAGTTTTTTTTTAAGGAGACCCAGAAGCTTTCTAATCGGTTATGGTTATTCCTCAGTCATTATTGATTCAGACAACTTTTTTCCTATAGGAGACTGAGGTTTTCCTCTATACAATTGGCAGGTAGTTAGGTGAGGAGATACTCCTTTACTCTTCGCCCAAATTTCCTTATCTATTTTTTAAACTGTTGGCTAGTATTTGTTTTGGATTAATACTTGCTGACCTTTGTTTTGTCAAATGCCAGGTGTTGGTTATACCCATACATTCACACTTTATTAGTATGCACATGTTAACTACAAAAGCGAAGGGAGGGAGGACCAGAAAAATCAAGAAAGCCATTTTAAATGAAACTGCTTGCTCTAGATATCTTTGGGGAAGAGGCTGCTTTTCAAAAAGGATTCTTATAATGTCCACCCCCTTTCTCAGATTGAGGGTAATTTGGATCCAAGAAAATCTGTGTATGAATTCTGCCCCCGACTCTCTACACCCACCCCAAACATAACTATTTCCTCAAACGCTCCCTCTGTGGGTGTAAAGCAGCAGCAAGCAGTGAAGTCCATTACTCAAATATAAATTGCGTGGTGACAGCAGGGGGAACAGCTACTTTCTCTCCCCAAACTGAAGAAGGAGAGTCCTCAAAGTACCTCCAAATAGATTGTTTAGTTATCAGGTATTTACTGAGCACCAGCTATGTGCCTGACACCACGCTAGTTTCTGCAGACGGTAATTCGAGATGTGGCACACATTTCTGTGCAGTTACTTGCTGTGGATGGGCAATTCTGATTCCTGCAGGCAAATCATTAGCTGTTCCCTTGCACGTATAGAGGCACGAACCAATGTTGCAGTAGAGTGCAAATCCCTCTCACAGACTTAGCAGTGTTTTTATATTTCTCACAGCTCCAAACTACATGTTTTTTCTTGCAAAGGATCCATGTGAATCAAAGGACTTACCTTGCTTCATAGGCCTGTCACAAATAAAATTAATCTAGCAGGAAAGAGGCACCCCTCCCCTGGGTATTATCCACAGTAAGGATGAGTGCTGGGCCAAATTCCTTCATGCAGGACTCCTCTTGTATCTGAGAAGCACTGAGAAAAGGGGCTGGAGAGAATCTCAGGAACTTTCTAGCCCCAACTCTTCTTATTCTAACGGGAGAATCTGAGGCCCAGAGATATTAAGCAACTTGCCCAAAGTCACACAGCTGGAGCCAGAACCCAGATCTCCCAGAGCCAGGCCAGGGACTTTTCCAACACATCCTAAAGAGCTTGGTTTGATTTTAAAACATCCCCTCCTCCTCCTAGTGATCCGTAATACCTGACACTTTATTAGATGTTTGCTTGCCATAGGTTTTGCATTGCTGGGGCCTTTTTTTTTTTTTTTTTTTTTTTTAAGAGACAGGGTCTTACTCTGTCACCCAAGCTGGAGTGCAGGGGCTGTCATAGCTCACTGCCCGCTCAAACTGTGGGCTCAAGAGCTCCTCCTACCTCACCCTCCCCAGTAGAGGAAATTCTTTGAGTACTTCTTTTGAAATTTCACGAGAGCTATTAATATTACTGGAGACTTTCAGACAGTAATTTTTAACCACGTGTAACTTGAAAAAAAAATGCATGAACTCCATACCAAACCTGCTGACTCTGAATCTTAAGGATGACTTTTAAGCCTCACGAGAATTTCTGAAGGCCAGAAACCACGGCTCCAGGTTATTCCAGAATCAGTCTGGGAATGGTCCCTTCACAGGGCATAATTTTTTTCAGGGTCTTAGTATTTTATTGATTTTAAATGTACATATCATTTCCAACTATACCTACTATGCTTGGGCATGCTTAGTCAAGGATTACACAGAATCTGCCTGGAACATGAGACTACATTGCACAGGCTAATGGTTTATTGCCATTTCAAGTAGCTCTTGGGTTTTTTTTTTTTTTTTTTTTTTGGAGGGGTGTTGTTTTGTTTTGTGTTTTGAGACAAGATCAGACTTTGACATCCAGGCTGAAGTACCATGGCATGATCACAGCTCACTGCAGCCTCGACTTCCCAGGCTCAGGTGATTCTCCCACCTCAGCCTCCCGAGTAGTAGGTATGTGCCACCATACCAGGCTAATTCCATATATTTTTTTGTAGAGAGTTTCACCATGTTGCCCAGGCTATTGTTCTCAAACTCCTGGGCTCAAGCGATGCACCCACCTCGGCCTCCCAAAGTGCCAGAATGATAGGCATGAGCCACCACACCTGACCTCAAGTAGATATTCGTTAAATGTTTGTTTAATATCTATTTAGTGGGGACAGGATCAGGCCTAACTTTAATTTTTTAATATAGAATTGGAACTTTTCTTTTAGATTCAGGGGGTACATGTGCAGGTTTGTTAAAGTGGTATACAGCATGATGCTGAGGTTTCGGTGTGACTGGTCCCATCACCCAGATAGTGCACGTGGTACACAATAGGTGTCTTTCAGCCCTTGACCCCCCTCCCTCTTTAGCTGTCCTCATGTTTATTGTTCCCAACTTTATGTCCACATGTACCCAATGTTTAGCTTCCATTTATAAGTGAGAATATGGGGTATTTGGTTTTCTGTTCCTGCATTAATTTGCTTAGGATAACAGATTCCAACTGAATCCATGTTGCTGCATAGGACATTATTCTATTCTTTTTTATGGCTTCATAGTATTCCATAGTGTATATTTACCATATTTTCTTTATCCAATCCTCCACTGATGGGCACCTAAGTGGATTCCCTGTCTTTACTATTGTGAACAGTGCTGCAATGAACATACAAGCACATGTGTCTTTTTGGTAGAACAATTTGTTTTATTTTGGGTATATAACCGGTAATGGGATTACTGAGTTAAATGGTAGTTCTGTTTTAAGTTCTTTGAGAAATCTCCAAACTGTTTTCCACAGTGGCAGAACGAATTTACATTCCCAGTGACAGTGTATGAGTGTTCCCTTTTCTCCACAGCTTCACCAGCACCCATTATCTTTTGACTTTTTAATAGTAGCCATTCTGACGGGTGTGAGATGTTATCTCATTGTGGTTTTGATTTTCATCTCTCTAATGATTAGTGATGTTGAGCATGTTTCCATATGTGTGTTGGCTGCTGTATGTTTTCCTTTGAGAAATGTCTCATAGGGCACATTTATTGAGCAAAATCATTTCACAGAGAAAGAAACAAATGCTTCTAAGAGTTAAGAAAGTCAGTAAGGGCCGGGCTCACGCCTATAATCCCAGCGCTTTGGGAGGCTGAGGCGAGTGGATCACGAGGTCAGGAAATCGAGACCATCCTGGCCAACATGGTGAAACCCCATCTCTACTAAATATACAAAAATTGGCTGGGCTTGGTGGAGCACACCTGTAGTCCCAGCTACTCGGGAGGCTGAGGCAGGAGAATCACTTGAACTCAGGAGGTGGAGGCTGCAGTGAGCCGAGATCGCGCGACTGCATTCCAGACTGGGGAGAGAGCGAGACTCCATCTCAAAGAGAAAAAAAAAAAAAAAAAAAAAAAAGAAAAGAAAATCAGGAATGTGCACATACAAAATCTCCACTTTCATTATAAAAACAAACATGCTGGACATGCTTACAAGGCAGGTTCAACCCCTTGCAAGCTGCACTTTTGCTATTTGCGTGAGTCCAGTTAGAAGACGGAACACTCACACATGCAACTGACATGAAGCTTATTATTTACAGACTGCAGGCGACAACGGAAGACTAGGATTCATGACAAGCTGGTTCCCTCAAGGCTCAGGAAAGCTGCTCGGGCAGATGGAGGCTCATCTCATCTTCTCATGCCCCACTTTCACCACAGCTGGGGCACCCTAGAAAGCAGCCCACCCTGGGTTCTATACCCCAGAAGTCACAGGATCGCTGCGCTGAAGTGCTAAAAAACATCCTGTTTCTAGCAGGGACTGGAGGAGCCCAGGCTGTTCTGGCCAGTCTCTCCTTATCTCAGGATGTTGAATTCCCAGTACCTTCTACAGTTATTCTTGAGAACTACAAGTGAAAAACTGAAACTGGGTTGGAAAGTGGGTCGGTCCTAGACTACCCAGAAGAGTGTCCTACAATGATATTTTGTAATATATAAAAATACATAGTACGGGATAAACGAATTGTCCTATATTCATACAATGAAACAATATCCATCAATAAAAGGGTATAAATTAGTGAGACAAGTATCAATATGGATGAATCTCAAAATGATGATGTTGAACCAAAGAAACCACACAAAAGAGTGCATATTGTGAGATTGCATTTACACAATGTTCAAGAACAGACATAACTATCTATTGTAATAAAAATTAGGCTAACTCATAGGAGAGATCATACTACCAATAAAGGGACCAAGGAAAAATTCTGGAGTGAGAGAAATCGTTTTTGTTTTTTTTTTTATTTTTTTGAGAAATAATAAAATTTTTATCTTACTCTGTTGCCCAGGATGGAATACAGTAGAGCAATCACAGCTCACTGCAGCCTTGACTTCCCAGGCTCAAGCGATCCTCTCACCTCAGTCTCCAGAGTAGCTGGGACTACAGGTGCACACCACTACACCAGGTTAATTTTTGTAATTTTTTGTAGAGACAGGGTTTCTTCATGTTGCCCAGGCTGGTCTCAAACTCCTGGGCTCAATGATTTGCCTACCTCAGCCTCCCAAAGTACTGGGATTACAGGCATGAGCCACCACACCCAGCTGAGATAGGTTCTGTCTTAATGTCACATGTATGTTAAGTACACTTAAGATTTTGTCTTTTACTGTATATAAATTATACCTTAATAAAACATCATTAATATGAAAATTCAAAAAGACAAAATACAAAGCTGTATTCAAAAACAGGAGGAAAAAAGGAGCAGAAGGATATAAAATTGAGGGTAGTAACTGCCCGTAGGGAGAGAAGGCCTGGGTCAGTGCACGGCGCTGAAAATGAGGCTTACCTTTACTTTTAAGAGTTTCTATCTCCTATGAAAAGCAAATAGGACAAAACCATTTTTAATTCTGGACTGTTAGATTATGAGTGTTTGTTAAATCACCCACTGTACTTTCCAGGTTTTGTTTTTGTTTTTGTTTTAAGAAAGAAGAGAAATCAATGTGAGAGAAGGCTCAAGAGTCATAAGCAGAGGCCACATCTTCTTTCACCGGGTCCAGCAATCTTTCCACTCTCCAGAGAGGGCTATTAAAGGAGTTCTTCCTCAAATGTGTGCATTCTTCAAGAAGCTTGTCAATGAAAGGACATGTGTGCTAATTGGTGTTTTGCCTTATAATGTTTGCACTTCATATTCAGTTTGGGGTGTTAATGGGCTCCGTTTATTCACTCAGATGAAAAGATGAGCCATAAACTCCCCTCTGAGAATGTTTTATATCTTAGTTTTCTCATCTATAAAATGAATTGATTGGACCAACTGATCTGTAACTTCCCCTCATTCATTCATTCATTCATTCAGCTGCTCAGATTTTTTTTTTTTTTTTTTTTTTTGGCTTTCACTATTTGCCAAGCCCTGATGCTACGTCTCGTTCAGATCTGACGCACGTACAAATTCATTCAATCATGTATTCATTACATATTTATTAAGCATCCCTTGAATGCCAAGCTCAGTGGCAGGCAGTGGCCAACAAGCTGAGAGAGGAGCTGTGGATACTACTGACCCACAGGCCAGGGGATGCTTGAACCAGACAGGAACTCATCCAGCCCAGCTTTGTAACAGGTGAAGGAAAAGAGATCCTGAGAGAGACTGTGACTGACCCAAAGTCAGCTACCTGGTTAGGGGAAGAGCCAAGGCAAAAGCTTGGTCTACCTGCTTCCAGATCTCACTGAAGCTGGTGGTCTTCCTAGAGGACAATAGAATATCAGGGGTGTGCATATATAAATGCCAAGTTGCTTTCACAATGAAGAATGGCCATAGGAACCCAGAAGAGGAAAAGCATAGCTTCTGACTAGGGTCGTAGGAGAAGCTTGAAGGACGGCTAGCTTTAGAAGGAGGTGAGAATCCAAGAGAACATAACAATCAGCAAAAGAGAAGATGCCAGAGGCACGAAAACTTGCTCAGTGTTCAGGAACGGTGAGAAAACCAGTTTGGCTTTGGCAGAGAATTCAGGAAGACAGTAGGTATTATACTGGGAAATCATTGCTATTTATAGATTCTTCCAGTAGATTTGGATGTTTGTGGACTTGGTATTGTGTCATGAACACTGGAAAGAATTAGAAAACTCAATCCTTTATTCAAAAAACCCGATTCTGCAGTTCCTGCTAAGTTCCAGGCTCTGTTCTAGCCCACTGGCAGTCAGCCTTTTCTACATGTTAGAATTACGTGGGAAGTACATATATGTCAGACACACATGATAACAATAGCTTAACTTCAGAAGAAGAACATGTGTTCAGAGTTCTGCACTAAAGAATCCAGCACTGGCCAACCTGGAGATTCATTCCTTATCTGTGAGGAACATCTGAAGGCCTGGCCCAACCCATGGAACCCAGGTCATACAGGGGATTGAGGCCCTTTATTTGGGTTTAAATGAAGGTTGCCAGGTGGAGGTTGTTAAGGGGAGGGTGCTAAGTGAAAATGCTATATAAACTGCATACTTTTGTAAGCAGTTGTGGTTCTCCTGTCCAGCCCACCAATGCTGGACCACCCTGTGTGTAAGTCCCCTCAATAAACCCTATGTTTCATTCACTGGCTCTGGGTCTCTTCTTTAGCCTCTTGAACATGGTGCCACTGCTGTTGAAGTTAATAGGAGTCTGGCATGACAGTGTATTACTCAGTTCAGGTACATAACAAAGTACCACAGACTAGGTGGCTTAAACAACAGAAATGTATTTTCTCACAGTTTTGGAGACTAGAAGTCTGAGATCAAGGTGTTGGCAGGGTTGGTGTCTTCTGAGGCCTTTCTCCTTGCCATGAAGATGGGCATCTTCTTCCAGTGTATTCACGTGGTCTTCCTCTGTATCCATCCATGTCTTCATTATCTTTTTTTTTTTTTTTTTTTTGAGATAGAGTCTCACTCTGTTGTCCAGAATGGAGTGCAGTGGCGCAATCTCAGCTCACTGCAGCCTCCGTCTCCCAGAGTCAAGCGATTCTCATGCCTCAGAGTCCTGAGTAGCTGGGATTACAGGCATGCGCCACCACAACTGGCTAAGTTTTGTATTTTTAGTAGAGACGGGGTTTCACCATGTTGGCTAGTCTGGTCTCAAACTCCTGGCCTCAGGTGATCCACCCGCCTCGGCCTCCCAAAGTGCTGGGATGACAGGTGTGAGCCCACTGTACATGGCCATCATCACCTCTTCTTATAAGGACACCAGTTATATTGGATTAGGGACCACCCTAATAATCTCAGTTTACCTTAGTTACATCTTTAAAAGCACTGTCTCCAAAACAGTCACATTCTAAAGTACTGGGGATTCTAACTTCAACATATAGATGGAGGTGCAGGGACACAATGCAGCCCAATACAGCTTTGAAAACATAGCAGTTCTGGAGTCCCAGAATTGGTCTGGATGGGGCCTGGCACTGGTATTGTTTTATAAGTTCCCAAGAGATTCTAATGTGCATCCAGCATTAAGAACTACTAGCTGCAGATTCTAGTGCCAATGCAAGCCAAAAAAAAAAAGTAGGGGGGCAACAAACTTTTCCCAGTTATAAAATGAGCCAGCTGGACAAAACAATTTTAAAATTCATCTTAGTAGTGAAATTTCATGGTACAGAGGGAAGCAAATAGTCTCAAGCCTAATTCTTCTTTTCATCCTAGACACTGTTACCTTTCATGGCATCCTGAGAAGAAGTGGCACATTTGGGGTTCACGAGTAAATGTAAAGAACTCAGAAAAGTTACAGGAGGATCAACTTCTAGCCAATCAGGTGTTCCCCAGTAATACAGTTGGGCAGGATGCTCATGGCATTCTGCCTAAGTGCTATTGCAGCTGAAAGCTATCGGGAAAGCATCAAGGGGCCCTGCCATTAGCGTCTCTGAGCAGCTGCAATGGGACTCCTCTGAAAGCAAATTTGCACAAAGACTATGGTATGCTAATTAAAATGGAATTCTGTGTGGATATTTCACTTGTGGATTAGTTAAATGCAATTAGCATCTGGGGCAGAAAGGGGACTTCAGGAAAGAGGCTGAGCTGGGGACATTTTTGGGTGGAACGGAAGAGTTAGGCTTTAGTTACGGTGCTTAAGGGAGCTGACTCTGCAGTCTCCTTGGGAGCTCTGTTATAGTGAGACAAAAATCCACAAAGCAGGCTGGGGGAACCCAGGCCATATGATAGATTCCGTGGGTTCTTGAGCTTACACCATCTTTCTTTCTACTTCTCGTCTTGCTTGCCACCATTAGGAACGTAATATAATAAAAGCAGATTGATAAACGGCATGTTCACTTTTAGCCAGCTAGTAATATGAGACATCAAATTGCATGTTTCTGGAAATTTCCTACAATGAAGCTTTTAAAAGGCAGCAGGGTGGGGAAAGAAGGTGAATTCCAAACTGCCAGGTACAGTGGACTATAGGCCAGGAGAGACAAATCACTGGAGGGCATGTGTGAATTCAGAGAACTTATTTTTCTTCCCTCTGCCCTAAGGCAAGACAAAAAAAGGCCTGGAAATAGGGGACAAGAGATGGTGGAAGGTAAACCAATGCAGGGGGGGCATAGTAGCTCAAGGTCCTTCAATTAACGAGGAAAAAACAGGGAATGTGAAAGAAAAATATGAGAGAATCCTCTGGAAGTTTAGGTGTATCTGTAAATGTGTGGACTAACATGCTATTTATTTTTTTTAGAGTCAGGCCAGCCCAGACTGGAATGCAGTGGTGCATGACAGCTCACTGCAGCCTTGAACTCCGGGGCTCAATCAGTCCTCCCCATCAGTTTCCCAAGTAGCCAGAACTACATGCATGAGCCACTGCACCAAGCTCCCTACGGTGCTCTTTCTTGACTAATATTAGAAATTGAGAGTCCCACCAATGCCGTGCATAGTACAAGACATGGAAAGGACAATAAAGAGACGGTAGCAAGCATTTCCAGACAGGAAACGGCAGAAGCGCCCCCTAGCAGCTTGCACCTAACATGGATAAGACCCAGAAGGTATCCATGCCCCGGGGAGAGGAGATACACGGAAGGCGACAGTCTTGGTGGGCATGCTTGACCAGCCATTTCTATGGCAAGCAGCAAAGTGACCCTGGAGTGGAAGACTTGAAGGCCAGCCTGCCCTAGCCCAGGGGGATCCCAACTGCAGCCAGAATCAAGTCCGAAGTTCCCCTAAAGAGATGGCTAGTGTATCCGGTGGGGTCCAGTCAGGAGACAGAAACCACGCCAGTTATTTCAACAAGAAAGAATGTAAAGAACTGCCAACTAGGTAACTGGAAATGCCAAAAGAGAATTCTAGGGTATCATGGAAGTAGAGACTGAGGGAAGAGCCCCTAATCCCCTAAGGCTGGGGGAATAAAGGAGAGAGATTGTAATTATTGACAGTTGAAGCTTGAATCAGAAGATGTTCCATGGAGGTGAAACTCAGATCCATGAGGGCAGGGTGCCAGCCAGTTGGTGCCGATGTCTCTAGGGATACAGGAGATAGCTGGTTCTGTGGTGTTGAAAAAACTGCAGAGTAGATTCAGCGGCTGCTACATGGAGGCACTGATGCCGCCAGGGTGCATCGCTAGAGCGATGCTCAGAGACAGACAGGAAGCCCAACGGAAGGCGGCCATCCCCTCTCCCTGCTCCAGCCTGGCAGTCTGTCTGTCTCTCTCTCTCTCTCTCTCTAGCACCACCTACTGGCAGAGCCTAACAAGGTCAGCCGGCAAACAAACTGTTCACAGTCCCAGCCCCCAAGATCCCAAGTATAGAGTATGGATGTGGGGGTTTCGATCCAAGAAATAACAGCTTGGCAGTAGCAATAACTGGCACAAATGGTCAGTCCCTATGAGGGACCAGACTGTATATACAAACAACAGTGAACAACCACCAATCTTCCTCTGGTATTTTAGAATTAAAGGGGATTCTCTTCTTTCTGTGCCCTGTTCCTCCCTGATAACATGGTTTCTAACCATGAGATCCAAGGATTCCTCAACTTACTTTGCTATTGGTCACCATCTAGAACTCTGGAACTCTTTAGGTGCAATGTTGCTGCCACTACTACAAGACTGACCTCAAGAAGAAAGTGGTGTAAGCAAGACCTAACGTCACTTTAAGTCTGTCCACACCTTCATGTCAAAACTTTATGGCACCACCAATACAACTTTATTGAAGGTTTAGGCATTACCAAGGAAAATTATGCAGAACAGGAAACAGCTCAAAATTGAATATTAGATATTACTGTTGCTAAAGTTTATCAGACATTCTGTCTTCAAAGACTCTCTGTCCTTAAGGCTTGATCTGCTATCATATTCCTATGCTCTATTTTCCTATTCTCTTACTTCTTTGAGTTCCAGGCCCCAAATCCACAAGGGCGAGCTGAAAAGTCCTGCTGATTTGTTGTCTACAGCAAATTCAAGTCCATTGTCTCAACTTCTCAAATCCAGAATTAGCCTTGAGTCTCTCTTTTCATAAGCAAACGTCCATTATCAGGCTTTCCTAAATAAAACAATATTTTTCCCCTAAGGAAAATTATACTACTTCCCTAAAATACATGAACAACGGATGTTAATATTTTTATGATTCTTCTTTCTTTCTTCTCAATAGTTGTCCTGGAGTAGACCCTTCTGACACATCATGTCTCAGAGTCACTTGAATCTTCTGAACTAAACATATTGGACAGATCATAAGCTAGTCATATCTGCCTGTGGAGCTTCCATTTCCTCCTCAGCAAAATAAGAGGGTTGGATCAGATCTAATCCAAGATCTCTTCCAACAATATGATTCCATGAATATTCATATAAATTATGAAATTGATTGGTTCTTCTTTAGCTTTGGCTTTCTAACAGCTACCACAATACTTGATCCATAATAGATGCTCAATAAACATGCATCAAATGAATAAATGAATCAAAGAATCATAGTCATAATTTTGTAGTTTTTTTAACATCTACAAGGGAAGGAGAAATCCAGTTGTGAGTCCCATGTGTGGCGAGCTGCAATTGGTCAATGAGCAAAAAGACACATTAATGATTCAAAAAAGGGAAAGTATATAATTATATCAACAGGTATGTCAAAAAGTAAAATATTTTATAAGCTCAAATTAATCAATTCATTTGCTCTTTCAGTAAATAATTTACTCATGGCCTACAGGCACTAATCTAGCCACTGGGGACAAAAGAGATAAAAACCCATGTCCTCACAGAATTCATTACATTCAAAATTAAAACTTTTTTACAATCTAGGAACAGAAAAAAACTTTCTTAACCTGATAAAGGATTTTTTTTAACCAAAAACCTACAACAAACATTATAGCTACTACAAAAACCTTAGAAGTACGCATATTGAAGTCAAGAATTAGTTGCGCACTGTCTCCTTTTTTATTCAACATTGTAAAGCAGGCCCTAATCAATGAATTTACATAAGAAAACTAAATAAAATGCATAAGAATTAGAAATAAAGACTTGCAGATTGCTGACACAGAAAATTCAAGATATCTAAAAATTATAATAAGAGAATTCATCAGGATTGCCAATTGCAAAAACAAAATTTTAAAATCAGTGGAGTTCCTTTATACCGATAATAATTAGTAAGAAATTATAATAGAAAAAAAAGTACCCCTTGTTGCAGCATTCTACATACCTCTGAATAAATAAGATGTGTAAGAACTTAATAGTGAAATTACAGAACATTATTGGAAATTCTCAAGAACACCTAAAGACAGAGCTATGCCATGTTCATAAATAGGAACAATTCCATATAGATTTTTTCCAAAGCAATCCGTAAGTTTATGACAGTGACTGCCTCTCTGAAAAAGAATTGAAAGGACAGAGAGAGAAAAGGAAATAAAAGTGAGTTTAGGAACAAAGGTGACTCAAGTTTATCTGTAAGTGTCTATTTACTTTATAGTTTTTAAAATGAAGGAAAAATGGGAGAGGAAGATTTGCTGGACCTAACTCCCCATTCGACTAAGCCTCCCTGACCCATAGCCTTCTCCCCTCCATGGAAGCAATCATCTATCTGTTCTTTGGAAGGGAAAGGAAAGGTAGCCACTGGCTGGATCAAAAGTGGACCGCACAACCAGTTCAAGGACTGGCCAGTAGTCTATGATGCGGCCTGAAAGAAAACAATGGGCTAAGCCAATCAGATTTTTTTTCCCCCAAGACATGAACTGGAGGCACTGAAAAAAAAGATACCAGCTGCTATGGTTGGAGCTGGCAAAAGAGTTACTGAATCTTTTTTTTTTTTTTTTTTTTTTTGAGATGGAGTCTCACTCTGTCACCCAGGCTGGAGTGCAGTGGCGCGATCTCAGCTCACTGCAACCTCCACCTCCCGGGTTCAAGCGATTCTCTGCCTCAGCCTCCCAAGTAGCTGGGATTACAGGTGCCTGCCACCATGCCCAGCTAATTTTTTTAAGTATTTTTAGTAGAGACAGGGTTTCACCATCTTGGCAAGGCTGGTCTTGAACTCCTGACCTTGTGATCCACCCACCTCAGCCTCCCAAAGTGCTGGGATTACAGGCGTGAGCCACTGCGCCCAGCCAAGAGTTACTGAATCTTGTAAATGGGTGTTCTGGAGTGAAAATCTGCAGCCCAGCAATGCTAGGGCCATGGTCTTCCCAAGTCTGGCCATTCAACTTTTCCCGGGTTTCCATGCATGCAGCAAACTGTCAATAAACTCCAGTACTTGAAGCAACTTGGGTGGGTTGCAACCAACAACATCCTGCTAACAAACCTCTTCACCTATGAACTGAATGGCATCCCCTTCCAACTGCTGATTATTGTCATCCTCCTCTGGACCTAAAATCAATCAATCAATATCTTTCTCTCATTCTCATTCTCTCTCTCCCGCCCCCCACCCACGCCTTGCCTCCTTCATGTCTACACATTTAAATACATTCAAGTCTTCAAGTCTCTTTAATCCTTCCCTCTGTCTTAATCAGTTTGAGTTGCTGTAACAAAATACCATAGACTGGGTGGTGTAAACAACAGAAATTTATTTCTCACAGTTTTGGAAGCTGAGAAATCCAAGATCAAGGTGCTGGTAGATCCAGTGTCTGGTGATGGCTGATTCCTGGTTTACAGATGGCCATCTTCTCATTGTACTCTTATATGGCAAAGAGCAGAGGGGGAAAGGAAGCATGCCCTCACATGTCTGTTTTTGTTGTTGTTTTGTTTTGAGACTGAGCCTCGCTCTGTCGCCCAGGCTGATGTGCAGTGGCAGTGGCGTTATCTTGGCTCACTGCAACCTCTGCCTCCCAGGTTCAAGTGATACTCCTGCCTCAGCCTCCAGAGAAACTGGGATTACAGGTGCCTACCACCATGCCTGGCTAATTTGTGTATTTTTAGTACAGACGGGATTTCGCCAT
This sequence comes from Macaca fascicularis, assembly GCF_037993035.2. NCBI lineage: Eukaryota > Metazoa > Chordata > Mammalia > Primates > Cercopithecidae > Macaca > Macaca fascicularis. The sequence goes on from NC_088390.1 coordinate 55,243,031, forward strand.
GTTGGCCAGGCTGGTCTTGAACTTCTGGCTCCGGAGAAACTGGGATTACAGGTGCCTACCACCATGCCTGGCTAATTTGTGTATTTTTAGTACAGACGGGATTTCGCCATGTTGGCCAGGCTGGTCTTGAACTTCTGACCTCAGGTGATCTGCCCGCCTCGGCCTCCCAAAGTGCTGGTACTACAGTCATGAGCCACCGTACCCGACCTTCATGTCTTTTTATAAGGGAGCTCTTTGGCGCCTTCCATCTTGTGAGGACACTGGAAGAAGGCACTATCTATAAGGAATGGGCCCTCACCAGACACCAAATCTGCTGGCAACTTGATCTTGGACTTCCTAGCCTCCAGAACTGTGAGAACTAAGTGTTGTTTATAAACCACCAAAAGTCTAAAGTATTTTGTTAAAGCAGCCTGAACCAACAAAGACATAAATATTAACATTCCTTACCATTTTTAACCATCCTAATGTTGAATGTCTTAGCCCTGAATAATTTCACTAATAGTAAACTTAATTTTTAAAAGTCTACAAATTGGTCAGGGCCACCTGTATAGAACTATATATTTGGTCATTAATTGCATCTTAAATTGATACAGCTATTGCATTCAAATAAAAGAGTTCTCAACTCCCTGACTTTTACGGAACCTCAATTAAACCTGTTTATAAGCTGGTTCCCTTGAACAGCCTCAGGGATGGAACAAAGAGTGAAGTTGTGTGGTTCATGCAAAGGTGTCTCTCTCAATCAAAAACAGACACTAAGGACCCTGTTTTAAAAGGTACAAAGCAAACCTGGTTCCCTCTGAGACCACAGAGACTTGTTGGCCATGTCAGAGAAAGAGTTAAGCTTCTTGTTTCCCCTTTGAACTTCATGCAAATATAAATGGTAAGTGCAGAAAATGTAGCAGCTTTGGATTTGCGTCATAAATCACAAGCATGAGCAGCAGCCTTTCTTCTGGCAATTTTAGAGTTTATTATGTTCTGACTCATGCAGTCAAGGATGATATCAGCACAAACTCAGTTAAGATATATAAGGTGGTGACAACCCTGACTGATGCCCACTTTTAGCTTCCCATTTCTGAAAGTTGAAATGTGCCCTTTCTCCCTCCAAATGCAGTAAATTCACATGGACTTAGAAGACACCTTTCCAAATAAGATACCAAACTTCACGTAAGGGCATTTCTCTTGAAGGCAGTGGATACTATTGCTGGCCCAGTTGGCTGCTCCACTTCTGAAGAATTCTTGAGTGTGACTAAGGCCAGGAGCCCCATCCCAGTCGTTGTGGATCTTGCTATAGGGTAGTTTAAAACTAGACAGATGACGGGCACAGTGGCTGACACCTGTAATCCCAGCACTTTAGGAGGCTAAAAGAATCACTGGAAGCCAGGAGTTTAAGAATGGCCTGGGCAACATGGCAAAACCCTGTGTCTACAAAAAACTTTAAAACTTAGGCAGGTGTGGTGGTGTGCACCTGTAGTCCCAGCTGCTTGGGAGGCCGAAGTGGAGGATCACCCGAGCCCAGGAGGTTCAGGCAGCAGTGAGCTATGATTGTGTCACTGCACTCCAGCCTGGGCAACAGAGCGAGACCCTGTCTCTAAAATTAAAATAAAGGAAAATAAATAAATGAAAGTAGACAGAAACCAATCTCGCTGCTATTCACTTGAGAGATTTTGTCATCTTCATAAACCCAAAGGGCCTGATAGGAAAGTTAACAGCTACCAGGGCTCTCTCAGGGGTGCCCAGGATCAAGATTGTAGTCGCTTACCTTCAAGATGGCCACCATCAATTCTTTTCTCCCTACAGACATGTATTCCCCTCCTATCAAGAGGTGGAGCCTATTTCTGAGTGCAGGAATAAATAGAAAATATTTCCCGAGGTATTAGTGCATAGGCAAAGCTTTCCTTGAGTCCTCCAGGCTATTATGAGCTTTCTCCTCCAGGATATTGTACCTTCCTCCACCGCAGCACTTACCTCATTATGTGTAACTCTTCTATACCCACAAGACTGCAGGCCCCTTGGCAGTTCCAAGCCGAAAGTCTGGCAGGTGATGGGCAGCGCAGCACAGTGATTAACTCCAAGGGTTTGGAAGATACCCTATACCACATTCGAATCCTGACTCTCCCACTAAGTTTTAGAAGTATGACGTTAGACAAGTTATTTGACTTCTCTGATTCTTAAGTTTCTCCATCTGCAAAAGGGGGTAAGAATATCTCATAGTGTTGTGTGGTGCAAGCATTAGATGAGATAATGTGTGCAAATGACTCAGCACAGGGCCTGGCACAGTAAAGCCTTCACTAGGTGGTGGCTAATATTATTAGGTACTCAACGCATGTTATAGAGCAAATGAAAACACTTCTAAGCTCTCTCTGGCCCTATGAGATGGCTTCTTGTATTTCTCATCTATCATCCCCTTTCATTGATTGCTCTTCACTTCGGCTACACAGTATTATTACCTGGGAAGCCTTAAAAAGTCAGATACCAAAAATAAATAATAATTTTTAAAGCATACACACACACACACACACACACCATTCTGATACCCTGGTTGCCTTTCAGGCCAATGAAATCAGAATATCTGGAGGTGAGACCCAGGCAGCAGGAGCTTTTATAGCCTCTAAGTGATCCCAACATGCAGCCCAGGTTGAGCACCACTCCCTTAAATGGAGGCATTTCTCAAGGACCAGTCTTTGGACCTCTGCTCTTCCTCATCTGCGTGGCCTCCCTGTGGGATCACATCCCTCTCACGGCCTCACTGTCTTCCCCTAGGCTGGTGACTCTCAGGACTCTCCTCTGGACCTATCTCCTCTCCCAAGCACCAAATATGGATTTCCCTCTGCTGTCTGGCCCTTTCATCTGGATAACTCACAACACTTTGAATCAACAAATCCAAAACAGAAGTCTCTGTCTTCCAACCCCACCCTCAACCTACCTCCCTTGTGGGTTTCCCATTTCAGATAAGGGAAAGGGCAGATTCCTAAGTGCTCAAGCTGAAAATCACAAAATCATGTCTTTCTCTCCTAGCCCTGAAAGGATGGGCTTGGCCAATTGAAAGCCCACCTCCCTATTCACTTTCATCATTGAAAGGAGGTTTCCAAGTCACTGAATCTACTATCTCAGTGCTGAGAGCGTCATTCCCTGTTGTGCCAAGAGGAGCCACAGCACAGATTTAAGAACAAATTCCGGAGCCAGAATATTTCTTAGATTTTACTCCTAGCTCTGCCACTTGTCATCTGTGTGAACTTGAGCAAGTTGCTTAACTCCTTTGCTTAGCTCCTCCATTTGTAAAGTGGAAATAATAATAGTACCAACTTATAAAGTTGTCATGAGGATTAAATGACTTAATATTTTAAGCTCCTTAGAATAGTATCTGGCACATGGTACTAAGCATTGTGTAAGAGCTTGTTAAATAAATAGGGAATCTGAGTATGTGTTAACAAGCCACCTAACAAGCATGTAAACCCCCTCAGGGCAAAAATAATGTCTTATTGGTCTAGAACACATTAAGTGTTCAAAAAATATGTGAGTGCTGATAGCTGGTGGTAGAAGGGGAAACTGATACGTTTCTGGAGGACTGTTAGATAATATGTATTAAAATCTTTAACACGACTATTATTTGATCCAGTAATTCCAACTCTTAGAATGTTTTCTATGGACACAACTAAAAAAATGTGAAAAGATGCATCTATAAGAATACTCATTGCAATGCTGTTTATAGTAGCAAAAAAAAAAAAAAAAATAGAAAGAGCCTAATGTCCGTTAACAGAGAATCGGTTACATAAACCGTGAGACACATACACAATGGAATATCATGCAGCTATTAAAAGATGATGGGGCCAGGTATGGTGGCTCACATCTGTAATCCTAGCACTTTGGGAGGCCAAGGTGGGAGGATCACTTGAGGCCAGAAGTTCAAAACCAGCCTGGGCAACATAGTGAGATCCCCCCACCATCTCTTAAAAAAAAGTTTTAAAAATTAGCCAGTCATGGTGGCATGCACCTGTAGCCACAGTTACTTGGGAGGCTGAGGTGGGAGGATCGTTTGAGTCCAAGAGTTCAAGGCTTGCAGTCGCCCTCCAGCCTGGGTGACAGAGCAAGACTTGTCTCAAAAAGAAAAAAAATGCTACATATCTGTATTCTGAGAAAATGAAAAGATGTCTAAGATATATCATTAAGCTTTAAAAGCAGGCTACACTACAATATACTTTGATTTTTTTTTGCACATACACGTATATGTATTTACATATGGATAAAGAGCATCAAAAAGATGTCAATTTAAAAATAAATTTAAAATTAGAGAAAAAATCAGAAAGAATGCATATTAAATGTTAAACGTTATTACATCTGGACAGTGAGATTATGGGCATTTGCATCTTTTTTGTCTTTAAATTATAAAATGATATATTTATTAACGTGCTTTTGATTGAAATAATACCAAAGTATATGTACTAAAAAAAGAAAACAGTCCCTTCAACCTCCTGATCACTCACACCAAGTAGTATTCTCCACATGCAGCTACACAGTTTGAGGTGTGAACTTCCTAAACTTGTATGTGTGTGTGTGTGTGCATTCAAACATACTTGAATGTTGTATACGGTTTTTGTTTTTTTTTTTTTTGAAATGCCCAAAAGCAAGTACAAGAAAGAGAGAGGAGAAAGAGAGAGAGAGACTGACTTAAAAAAAAAAAAAAGAAAGAAAAAAAGGCCTCAAAGGTTTAGACTCTGCCTGGCCTTTAGCTGCTTACGGTAATTTCAGTGAAAATTTAGACTTTAGATTTGCCCTCTTCATGAGTCTAGCTTTGCAGAGGTTGAACTCCTACTGCATGCCAGGCCCTGACAGTTGGCAGTGTCTGGTCTGGTATGCAGTAGGTGATCAATACGTATTTGTCTGCTGGTAATTGCTAATACAACTTTTGAGGTTTTCTTTGGTCTTGAGGAACTGGTACCTTGCAGCATGTGGTTTGCTTTCTTTTTTTTTTTTTTTTTTTTTTTTTTAATTATACTTAAGTTCTGGAATACATGTGCAGAATGTGCAGATTTGTTATATATGTATATATGTGCCATGGTGGTTTGCTGCACCCATCAACCCATCATCCACATTAGGTATTTCTCCTAATGCTATCCCTCCCCTTTCCCCCCACCCCGTGACAAGCCCCAGTGTGTGATGCTCCCCTCCCTGTGTCCATATGTTCTCATTGTCCAACTACCACTTATGAATGAGAACATGTGGTGTTTGGTTTTCTGTATCTGGGATAGTTGTTGTGTTAGTTTGCTGAGAATGATGATTTCCAGCTTCATCTATGTCCCTGCAAAGGACATGAACTCATCCCTTTTTATGGCTGCATAGTATTCTATGGTGTATATGTGCCACATTTTCTTTACCCAGTCTATCATTGATGGGCATTTGGGTTGGTTCCAAGTCTTTGCTATTGTGACTAGTGCTGCAGTAAACATACATGTGCATGTATCTTTATAGTAGAATGATTTATAATCCTTTGGGTATATACCCAGTAATGGGATCACTGGGTCAAATGGTATTTCTGGTTCTAGATCCTTGAGGAATTGCCTCACTGTCTTTCACAATGGTTGAACTAATTTACACTCCCACCAAAAGTGTAAAAGCATTGCTGTCTCTCCACATCCTCTCCAGCATCTGTTGTTTCCTGACTTTTGAATGATTGCCATTCTAACTGGTGTGAGATGGTATCTCATTGTGGTTTTGATTTGCATTTCTCTAATGACCAGTGATGATGAGCTTTTTTTCATATGTTTTTGGCCCGATAAATGTCTTCTTTTGAAAAGTGTCTGTTCATATCCTTCACCCATTTTTTGATGGGGTTGTTTTTTCTTGTAAATTTGTTAAAGTTCCTTGTAGATTCTGGATATTAGCCCTTTGTCAGATGGGTAGATTGCAAAAATTTTCTCCAATTCTGTAGGTTTCCTGTTCACTCTGATGATAGTTTCTTTTGCTGTGAAGAAGCTCTTTAGTTTAATTAGATCCCATTTGTCAATTTTGGCATTCGTTGCAATTGCTTTTGGTGTTTTAGTCATGAAATCTTTGCCCATGCCTATGTCCTGAATAGTACTGCCTAGGTTTTCTTCTAGGGTTTCTGTGGGTTTAGATCTTACCTTTAAATCTTTAATATATCTTAATTTTTGTATAAGGTGTAAGGAAGGGGGTGCAGTTTCAGTTTTCTGCATATGGCTAGTCAGTTTTCCCAATACCATTTACTAGATAGGGACTCCTTTCCTCATTGCTTGTTTTTGTCAGGTTTGTCAAAGATCAGATGGTCATAGATGTGTGGTGTTATTTTTGAGTCCTCTGTTCTGTTCCGTTGGTCTATATATCTGTTTTGGTACCAGTACCATGCTGTTTTGGTTACTGTAGCCTTGTGGTATAGTTTGAAGTCAGGTAGCATGATGCCTCCATCTTTACTCTTTTTGCTTAGGATTGTCTTGGCTATACCAGCTCTTTTTTGGTTCCATATGAAATTTAAAGTAGTTTTTCTAATTCTGTGAAGAAATTCAATGGTAGCTTGATGGGAATAGCATTGAATCTATAAATTACTTTGGGCAGTATGGGCATTTTCATGATATTGATTCTTCCTATCCATGAGCATGGAATGTTTTCCAATTTGTTTGTGTCCTCTCTTATTTCATTGAGCAGTGGTTGGTAGTTCTCATTGAAGAGGTCATTCACATCCTTTGTAAGTTGTATTCCTAGGTATTTTATTCTCTTTGTAGCAATTGTTAATGGAAGTTCACTCATGATTTGACTCTGTCTGTTCTTGGTTTATAAGATGCTTGTGATTTTGCACATCGATTTTGTATCCTGAGACCTTGTTGAAGTTGCTTATCAGCTTAAGGAGATTTGGGGCAGAGATGATGGGGTTTTCTAAATATACAATCATGTCATCTGCAAACAGAGATAATTTGACTTCCTCTCTTCCTATTTGAATATGCTTTATTTCTTTCTCTTGCCTGATTGCCCTGGCCAGAACTTCCAATACTATGTTGAATAGGAGTGGTGAGAGAGGGCATCCCTGTCTTGTGCCAGTTTTCAAAGGGAATGCTTCCAGCTTTTGCCCATTCAGTATGATATTGGCTGTGGGTTTATCATAAATAGCTCTTATTATTTTGAAAAACATTCCATCAATACCTAGTTTATTGAGAGTTTTTAGCATGAAGGGCTGTTGAATTTTATCAAAGGCCTTTTCTGCATCTATTGAGATAATCATGCGGTTTTTGTCGTTAGTTCTGTTTATGTGATGGATAATGTTCATTGATTTGTGTATGTTGAGCCAGCCTTGCATCACAGGGATGAAACCAACTTGATTATGGTGAATAAGCTTTTTGATGTGCTGCTGGATTCAGTTTGCCAGTATTTTATTGAGGATTTTCACATCAATGTTCGTCAGGAATATTGGCCTGAAATTTTCTTTTTTTGTTGTTGTGTCTCTGCCAGGCTTTGGTATCAGGATGATGCTGGCCTCATAAAATTAGTTAGGGAGGAGTACCTCTTTTTCTATTGATTGAAATAGTTTCAGAAGGAATAGTACCAGCTTCTCGTTGTACCTCTTGTACAGTTCGGCTGTGAATCCTTCCTGTCCTGGGCTTTTTTTGGTTCATAGGCTATTAATTACTGCCTCAATTTCAGAATTTGTTATTGGTCTATTAAGGGATTCACCTTCTTCCTGGTTTAGTCTTGAGAGGGTGTATGTGTCCAGGAATTTATCCATTTCTTCTAGATTTTCTAGTTTATTTGCATAGAAGTGTTTATAGTATTCTCTGATGGTAGTTTGTATTTCTGTGGGATCAGTGGTGATATCCCCTTTATCACCTTTTATTGTGTCTATTTGATTATTCTCTCTTTTCTTGTTTATTAGTCTGGCTAGTGGTCTATTTAGTTAATATTTTCAAAAAACCAGAACCTGGATTGATTTTTTGAAGGGATTTCATGTCTCTATCTCCTTCAGTTCTGCTCTGATCTTAGTTACTTCTTGTCTTCTGCTAGCATTTGAATTTGTTTGCTCTTGCTTCTCTAGTTCTTTCCATTGTGATGTTAGGGTGTTGATTTTAGATTTTTCCACCTTTCACCTGTGGGCATTTAGTGCTATACATATCCCTTTAAACACTGCTTTAGCTGTGTCCCAGAGATTCTGGTACATTGTGTCTTTGTTCTCACTGGTTTCAAAGAACTTATTTCTGCCTTCATTTTGTTATTTACCCAGCAGTCATTCAGTAGCAGGTTGTTCAGTTTCCACGTAATTGTGCAGTCTTGAGTGAGTTTCTTAATCCTGAGTTCTAATTTGATTGCACTGTGTCTGAGAGACTGTTATGATTTCCATTCTTTTGCATTTGCTGAGGAGTGTTTTACTTCCAATTATGTGGTCAATTTTAGAATAAGTGCTATGTGGTACAGAGAAGAACATATAGTCTGTTGATTTGGTGTGGAGAGTTCTGTAGATATCTGTTAGGTCTGCTTGATCCAAAGCTGAGTTCAAGTCCTGAATATCCTTGTTAACTTTGTCTCGTTGATGTAATATTGACAGTGGGGTGTTAAAGTCTCCCACTATTACAGTGTGGGAGTCTAGGTTTCTTTGTAGGTCTCTAAGAACTTGCTTTATGAATCTGGGTGCTCCTGTATTGGGTACATATATATTTAGGGTAGTTAGATTTTCAGGTTACATTGATCCCTTTACCATATGTAATGCCCTTCATCTTTTTTTATCTTTGCTGGTTTAAAGTCTGTTTTATCAGAGACTAGGATTGCAGCCCCCGCTTTTTTTTTTTTTTTTTTTTTTTTTTTTTTTTTTTGCTTTCCACTTGCTTGGTAAATCTTCCTCCATCCTTTTATTTTGAGCCTATGTATGTCTTTCCACATGAGATGAGTCTCCTTAATACAGCACACTGATGGCTCTTGACTCTTTATCCAATTTGCCTGTCTGTGTCTTTTAACTGGGGCATTTTGTCCATTTATATTCAAGGTTAATATTGTTATGTTTGAATTTGATCTTGTCATTATGATGCTAGCTGGTTATTTTGCCCATTTGTTGATTTAGTTTCTTCATAATGTCGATGCTCTTTACATTTTGGTATGTTTTTGCGGTGGCTTGTACTGGTTTTTTCTTTCCATATTTAGTGTTTCCTTCAGGAGCTCTTATAAGGCAGGCCTGGTGGTGACAAATTCCCACACATTTGTTTGTCTGTAAAGGATTTTATTTCTCCTTTACTTATGAAGCTTAGTTTGGCTGGATGTGAAACTCTGGATTGAAAATTCTTTTCTTTAAGAATGTTGAATATTGGCCCCTACTATCTTCTGGCTTGTAAGGTTTCTGCAGAAAGATCTGCTGTTAGTCTGATTGGCTTCCCTATGTGGGTAACCCAACCTTTCTCTCTGACTGCCCTTAACATTTTTTCCTTCATTTCAACCTTGGTAAATTTGATGATTACATGTCTTGGGGTTGCTCTGCTCAAGGAGTATCTTTGTGGTAGTCTCTGTATTTCCTGAATTTGAATGTTCGCCTGTCTTGCTAGGTTGGGGAAGTGCTCCTGGATAATATCCTGAAGTGTGCTTTCCAGTTTGTTTCCATTCTCTCCATCACTTTCAGGTACACCAATCAAATGTTGGTTTGGTCTCTTCACATAGTCCCATATTTCTTGGAGGCTTTGTTTGTTCCTTTTCATTCTTTTTTCTGTTTTCTTCACACTTTATTTCATTAAGTTGATCTTCAATCTCTGATATCCTTTCCTCTGCTTGATCAATTCGACTGTTGATACTTGTCTATGCTTGACGAAGTTCTTGTGCTGTGTTTTTCAGCTCCATCAGGTCATTTACATTCTTCTCTAAACTGGTTATTCTAGTTGCAATTCCTGTAACCTTTTATCAAAATTCTTAGCTTCCTTGTGTTGGGTTAGAACATGCTCCTTTAGCTTGGAGGAGTTTGCTATTACCCACCTTCTGAAGCCTACTTCTGCCAATTCATCAAACTCATTCTCCATCCAGTTTTGTTCCCTTGCTAGCAAGGAGTTGTGATCCTATGGAGGAGAAGAAGCATTCTAGTTTTTGGAATTCTCAGCATTTCTGCACTCGTTTTTCCTCATCTTTGTGGATTTGTCTACCTTTGGTCTTCGATGTTGGTGACCTTTGGATGGAGTTTTTGAGTGGTCATCCATTTTGTTGATGTTGATGCTATAGCTTCCTGTTTGTTAGTTTTCCTTCTAACAGTCAGGTTCCCCTGCTGCAGGTCTGCTGGCATTTGCTGGAGGTCCACTCCAGACCCTGTTTGCCTGGGTATCACCAGCAGAGGCCACAGAACAGCAAAGATTGTTGCCTGATCCTTCCTCTGGAAGCTTAATCCCAAAGAGGCACCTGCCAGATGCCAACTGGAGCTCTCCTGTATGAGGTGTCTGTCAACCCCTGCTGGGAGGTGTCTCGCCATCAGGAGGCATGGGGTCAGGGACCCACTTGAGGAGGCAGTTTGTCCCTTAGCAGAGCTTGAGCGCTGTGCCAGGAGGTCCGCTGCTCTCTTCAGAGCTGGCAGGCAGGAACATTTAAGTCTGCTGAAGCTGTGCCCACAGCCACCCCTTTCCCTGGTGCTCCCTGCCCCAGGGAGATGGGAGTTTTATCTATAAGCCCCTGACTGGGGCTGCTGCCTTTCTTTCAGAGATGCCCTGCCCAGAGAGGAGACATCTAGAGAGGCAGTCTAGCTACAGCAGCTTTGTAGTGCTGCGGTGGGTTCTGCCCAGTTCGAACTTTCCAGTGGCTTTGTTTACACTGTGAGGGGAAAACTGCCTACTCAAGCCTCAGTAATGGTGGACACCCCCCCCCCCACCCCACCAAGCTTGAGCATCCTAGGTCGACTCCAGACTGCTGTGCTGGCAGAGAGAATTTAAACCAGTGGATCTTAGCTTGTTGGGCTCCGTCAGGGTGGGATCTGCTGAGCAAGAGCACTTGGCTTCCTGGCTTCAGCCCCCTTTCCAGGGGAGTGAATGGTTCTGTCTCACTGGCATTCCAGGTGCCACTGGGATACTAAAAAAAAAACTCCTTGGCTAGCTTGGTGTCTGCCCACCCAGCCACCCAGCTTTGCGCTTGAAACACAGGGCCCTGGTGGCATAGGCACTGGAGGTAATCTCCTGGTCTGCAGGTTGCGAAGACCATGGGAAAAGCATAGTATCTGGGCTAGAAAGCACGGTCCCTCATGGCAAAATCCCTCATGGATTCCCTTGACTAGGGGAGGGAGTTCCCTGACCCCTTGCACTTCCCAGGTAAGGCAACGTCCCACCCTGCTTTGGCTCACCCTCCATGGGCTGCACCCACTGTCTAACCAGTCCCAGTGAGATGAACTGGGTACCTCAGTTGGAAATGCAGAAATCACCCACCTTCTATGTGGGAGTTGCAGACTGGAGCTGTTGCTATTCGGCCATCTTGCCCAGGAATCTCCCTGTATAAGGTTTTTCCAAGCTTTCCGATTCAAATAAAACTGGCAACGTTGCTTCCACAACCTCCTAGAAGACAAAGGCTCTTCCTAAGATTTCTATGAATCCCCAAAGACATACATTTTTGTGACCTCCACCGACTTTGAATCCCTAATCTTACCAAATTCTGTCTTGTTTCTGAATTCCCTTCCCCATCTGTTCTTTCTTCTGCATTCACTGATCCTAATGTGTGTAGGGTAAACACATCTGATAGCATCATTGAAGCACACCCTTAGAACAACCCTATATGGCAGATGCACCTGAATGCATGTTCTGAGCTAGAGAATCCAGGAGTGGCCAACCTGGAGATTCATTCCTTATCTACAATAAACATCTGAATCCCTGGCCCATCTGGTGAAACATTGACTGAGGCCCTGAGTTTTGGGTTAAATGAAGATTGCCAGGTGAAGGTTGTTGGAGGGAGGGGAGTAAGTGGAAATGCTACATAAACTGCATGATGACCTTTGCAGGCAGTTGCGGTTTTCCTCTCCAGCCTGCAGCTACTGGGCCCTGTGATTGTCTTGTCCAGCCTGCTGTCGCTGCACTGTCTCCCTTGTATGGAAGCCCCTAATAGGACCCCATGTCTTGTTTATTGGCTCTGAGTGTCTTCTTTGGCCTCTTGAGCCTGGTGTCTTCACTATTGAGGTTAATGGAGGTTCAGCACAATGATGTGCGACAGAGTTTTTATGGGTTTCTTCTGATTTTGCCCAAATCACTCCCATATTGCTAGAAGGATTTACTGAGTATTTGATGCAATGGCTGGGGACTTATTTTACAGAAAAAGAACTTGTAACCTAAAAATCCCCGTTCTTTTATTTTCATTTCAGGTTCAGGAGTACATGTGCAGATTTGTTACCTAGGTTAACTGGTATCACGGGGGTCTGTTGTACAGATTATTTTGTCACCCAGGTACTAAACCTGGTACCCAACAGTAAGGTACCAAATTTTGACAGGTTCAAAATTTCAGTGAAGGAAGTAACTGTGGATGTGGTAGAAACAGCAAGAGAACTTGAATTAGAAGTGAACCTGAAGATGTGACTAGATTGCTGCAATCTTGTGATCAAATTTGAATAAATGAGGAGTTGCTGCTTATGGATGAGCAAAGAAAGTGGTTTCTTGAGATGAGATTTACTCCTGGTGAAGATGCCATGAGCATTGTTGGAATGACAACAAAGGATTTAAACTATTACAGAAACTTAGTTGATAAAGCAGTGGTAGGGTACCCAATAGTATCGGGTTTAGTACCTGAGTGACAAAATAATCTGTACAACAAAATTAATATGTTTTTCTGCTCCTCTCTCTCCTCCTACCCTCCACCCTCAAAGAGGTCCCAGTGTCTGTTGTTCCCGTTTGTATCCATGAGGTCTCCTCATTTAACTCCCTCTTATAAGTAAGAATATGCACTAGTTTTCTGTTTCTGCATTAGTTTGCTAAAGATAATGGCCTCCAGCTCCATCGTGTTCCTGCAAAAGACAGAAACATGATCTTGTTCTTTTTTATGGCTGCATAGTATTCCATGGTACCTATGTACCACATTTTCTTATCCAATCTGTCATTGATGGGCATTTAGGTTGATTTCATGTCTTTGCTATTTTGAATAGTGCTGCAATGAACATTTGTATGCCTGTGTTTTTATGGTAAAATGGTTTCTATTCCTCTGGGTATATACCCAGTAATGGGTTTGCTGCAGCAAGTGGTATTCCTGTTTTTAGCTCTTTGAGGAATCACCACACTGCTTTCCACAATGGTTGAACTAACTTAAACTCCTACTAACAATGTATAAGTATTCCCTTTTCTCCGCAACTTTACCAGCATCTGTTATTTTTTGACTTTTTAATAATAGCCATTCTGACTGGTGTGAGATGATATATCTCATTGTGGTTTTGATTTGCATTTCTGTAATGATCATGATATTGAGCTTTTTTTCATTTGCTTGTTGGCCACATGTATGTCTTCTTTAGCAAAGTGTCTGCTCATGTCCTTTACCCACTTTTTGATGGAATTGTTAGTTATTTCTTATAAATTTGTTTAAGTTCCTTATAGATGCTGGATATGAGACCTTTGTTGGATGCTTAGTTTGCAAATATTTTCTCCTATTCTGTAGGTTGTTTACTCTGTTTACTCTGTTGATAATTTCTTTTGCCGTGCAGAAGCTCCTAGGTTTAATCATATCACATTTGTCAATGTTTGCTTTTGCTGCAATTGCTTTTAGTGTCTTCATCATGAAATCTTTTCCCGTTCCTGTATCCAGGGTGGTATTGCCTAGGTTATCTTCCAGAGTTTTTATAGTTCTGGGTTTTACATGTAAGTCTTTAATCCATCTTGAGTTGATTTCTGTATATGGTGTGAGGAAGGAGTCCAGTTTCAATCTTCTGCATATGGCTAATCAGTCAACCCAACACCATTTATTAAACAGAGTCCTTTATTCATTGCTTGCTTTGTAGAAGATCAGATGGCCATTGGTGTGTGGCCTTATTTCTAGGCTCTCTATCCCCATTCTCAAAAATCCTCCTGCACCACCACTCCCATCCCCTGCAATGGGAATTTCTCCTCACCACTTTTCTCAATGGTCTAGAGACTCCAGCTAGGTTTCTTGAGTTTTCTATATTTCCCAAGACCATCCTCACATTTCGAGCTTACAAACTGTTCAACAAAAGGTCATGTTCTCTAGGCCTCATCCTTAAGGTGATATATTAAAGACCCCAAAACACATTGTTCAGCCGAAGCATCCAGATATTTCCCTAGATGGTGCCCCAAGGCGGAAGTGGTGGCTCAGATGATTCCACAGAGCACTGCATGGGTAACATCTTCCTCTCTCACTCCAGAGGAACTATAAATATTTCTTGATAAAAGGTGAATTTCTTTCAACCCAAGAAAACTGATTTTTAAAAAATAAAAAGAAGAAAATAACAAATAAAGCATGAATTTCTAACTCTTCCTGTTGAGACATCCCTCCTGTTTCACTGCCTTTAGAGGGGGTTTCTTCCTAACACTGTCATTAAATAATGTTATTTCAGTGCCCAGAAGCCTCAGCTCAGTCAACCAATTCCAGGAGCCCCATATTTAGCTTATATCATGGGGGAATTGGGAGGGATGTCCCTATGGGATGTCCCTATCTTCAACGGTACCATGTGTCCCTCTCCCATGCTCAGACTCGCTATTTACCCACCTCCCTTTTCTCCTAACAGTTTGAAAAATCCCCTTAGGAAAATCTCCCGAGAGTCAGAAGGAAGTTCTAAAACTCCTTTGAGATGCACCTCACCATGAGGGTGGTGGGTGCAGGTACACTGTCAGAGAGCCAAGTACACATGGTCTGAGGGCCAAAAAGTTCCCTCAGGTGAAAGCAGGCAAAGGAGGCCTCTGAAAATTGCTCGGAAGAATCAGCAGCTACAGACACAGGATTTCTTTAAAGTTGAAGTCTTTGTTGAAAGACATGCTTGGACTGATGGAAAATCCCTACCCAGCCCACCTGCCAAGGCAGAAGCCCAAGGAGACTGGCTGACACAGCACAGAAAGAAATTAGGGGTACAATGGACTCCCTGGTAGAAGCTGCGTGCTATCAAGCTCGGGGCAGATTCTAAGGAAATGCAATGCAGGGCCTGGAGAGGATAATTGTAACGTGTGGTTAGACACGTTCTGGAGATGTTATTACAATACTGGCAGGGCCCTGAAGCAGAGGAGCGGGAACTGACAGTCAGTCTCCCAGTTTCTGCTTCAGAAGCCAGCAACTGCCTCGGAGCTTCAAATGCCTCGGTCCCTGTGGCTGGCTGCTTAACAACATTCAAACAGGTAGCTAGAAATGCAGAGGGAAGCGGGGACTCAGACACTAAATATTGACTGTGTTCCAACAGATAGGAGAAATGTTGTCCTCATATGTGTGTCAAAGAACAGTTGCTGGAGACAGCGTGGGAACTGTGAGCCGGCTCCCAGAGAGAGGCCCACCCCAGACTGTCCCAAGGTGGCATGACCAGGCCTTTGGGATTCTGCCCCTGACACTCAAGATTCAGGGGAGTGGGACAGGCCCCACCTCTGTCAGAGGGTTTCCAGCAGAGACCTACTTGGAGTCAGCTATCCTACTGATAGAGACAGCTACAAATTGCCTCTTGGTGCTTAGCAAAGAGAAAGTGACAGATCCACGAAAGAGCCAAGAATGTGCCAAGAACCTTCTAAGGGCAGAAGAGACAAAAGCAAAAAGAAATGCCCTCTGCTCTGAAGAAGCCTGAGGTCTCCTGGAGACAGAGTTACACAATGCAAATCATAAAGCAGTAAAGTGAGGTCAGTGGTTTACGCAGGTTCAGATGCTCTCCCAGGCCTGGATGGGGTGTGTCTATGGCACCCTGTGTTTACTCTTCAATCACTGTCTTTTCTGTCTGCTTCTCCTACTATACTGAACATGCAGAGAGGAGGTACTATGCCTCAGTCAACACCATATCCCTGCTATGGCATCATGCCTCACAGTGGCAGGTTCATTTATCTAAGCGAAAATTAAACACAGAACACATATGTTAGTTGGAAAGTAAAAACTGAGACGTTCACACCCTTGAGAAACAGGGTACATGGCAGGAATACAGAGAAGTGATCTGAAAGAGGCAACACCTAGCACAGTCCTCAAACCAAAAGAGCTCTCCCTCTCATTTGGAAGAGTAGATGAAAGAATCCCAGACGTGGGTCGGAAGGCAGGGCTGCTGGTTCACCTGGGCCTCTGGCGCAATGTGTCGTCAGGTGGTTAACCTCCTGAGCCTCACTTCCATGGTCTCTAAAATGGGAATAGCCACACCCCCACTGCCCACCTAACCAACCTCATCAAGTTGTGGAGAAGCTCACACAGTCAATGAAGAGACAAAATATAAAACAGTGCTATCAAGTGCTACTCAGGAGTCAGGAGCTATTGTTCCTGTGCTTCCCATTGGATAGGCATGAAGGCCACGGCAGGCCCAGCAGCAGAAGTAGAAGCTCAGGGTCAGGAGAGAAGAATTGGCTGACACCTCCTGCCTGCCTCTCTCATTAGCTCCAAGGAGTCCCACAGCGCCCCTTCCTCCTCTGGGCCCTGGGCCCCATGCACACATCAGCAGACCAGAACCACCTCTTCCTCAAGGAGAGAGGCCTGGCCCTTCCCCAGCCTGGGCAACTTGAGCTGAGCTGCCCTGGACCACGCCCATCTATCAGAAAACCCACTCCTGCATTGCTTGACTGAGGCCACTCTGCATGGTGTAAATATCACTCAGCTGGTGCAATGGGTTGAATCTTTGTCCCCTCCAAAACATATGTTGCAACTTAATCCCCAGGGTGGCAGTATTGAGAGATAGGGCTTTTAAGAGATGATTGGGTCCGAGAGCTCTGCTCTCATGAATGGATGAGTGAATTCCTGGAGTCACGGTTATCATGGGAGTGGGACTGGTGGCTTTATAAGAAGAGGAAGAGACAGCTGAGTTAGCACGCTCAGCCCCCTCACCATATAATGCCTTGTGCTACCTCAGGACTCCACAGAGAGTCACCACCAGCAAGAAGGCCCTCACCGGATGTAGCCCTTGACCTTACACTTCTCAGCCTCCATAACTGTAATAAATAAATTCCTTTTGTTTATAAGTTACCCAGCTTCAGGTATTCTGCAACAGAATACAGACTAAGACACCTCAGGGGGAGGAAACCTCCACTCTGGTCTCATCTCTGCCTCACTTGAGCTGTGTGACTTAGGGGTGGGCATCCAACTCTTAGGAACCCTGTTTCCACATCTGCAAAGGGGGGGTTTCCAAGATCAGACTTTCTCAATCTCAGCACCATTGACATTTCAGGTCAGATGATTCCATATTGTGGGAAGCTACCCTGTGCATGTTTAGAGTCTGGCCTTGACCCACCAGAGGCTAGTAGCACACACCCACCCCCATCATGACAACCAAAAATGCTTCCAGACATCACCAAATCCCCCACAGTTGAGAACAAATAACCTAGCTGATTCCTTAGGGCCTCCAACCTGCTTGGACTTCTCCAGCCCAGGCACTCTGCCTTCAGTACAGGCTTCCTTTGCTTGAGACAAATGCCGCCTCATATCAACCACCACCTCCTCTTTAACAACCACACCCAAAACAAAGGCATTCTCCTCTCTCCATGGGTTTCTTCAGTTACCTGCATTCTTGTATTCCATTTAAATGGTGGTCAGGCATGGAAATCGGAGCAGAAAGGATCCAGCTGTCATGTCACAGGGTCCAAAGGAAAAGGGAGATTTCTGGAATGGCCTTGGAGTCAAGCAGATCTGAACGTGAATCCTGGCTTTGCTATATGTCCTTCACCAATTCACAGAATCGCTCCAAGCTTCAACTTCCTGTCTATAAAGTATGAAAATAAAATAATTGCATGGGGCAAACATGAGGATTAACTATGTTGAAAGGGCCTGATGCTCTGTCTCCTCCACAGTGGGCTCTGGATGTGAGGTCACTTCTGCCCTGCTCTGTAGTTGTGTTGATGGCAAGGAACTCAGTGATGGGGAGTCCCTCCCCTCCAGCTCTTTGAACTGACACCTTTCTCAAACCTAAGTTGACA
This sequence comes from Macaca fascicularis, assembly GCF_037993035.2. Classification (NCBI taxonomy): domain Eukaryota; kingdom Metazoa; phylum Chordata; class Mammalia; order Primates; family Cercopithecidae; genus Macaca; species Macaca fascicularis. Next base: position 55,261,036 of record NC_088390.1, read on the forward strand.
CTGCATGGCTTTGCTCCATCTCTCTTGGCTGTGGCAGCGTGTGGCCAGAGGCCCTGGCCCATTTTCATCTGGCCTCAGCAATAGATGCCTGGTCCACGGGCCAGCTCTCCAGTAGGAAAGTCAGTCCTCATCTTCAGAGCTCTGCCACCAACACGAAGCAATTAAGCCCATCTTCACATCGTATGGATGTATCTGGACTAAGTGGGAAAAGCTTCTGGGGAATTCATTACTTGCTGAAAACAGAATCCTCTTAACCCTGCTTCATCTCCCTTCCTGCCCATCCTCCCCAATCCTCACATTTCAGTAATTTAATAGGAAGGAACCAGAACCAACAGGAAACAGAGCTGCCTGTCTGTTTGCAATAAACACAACAGAATCTCACTTCAGAACAAATCCAGGAGCACAGGCTCGCCTATGAGTCACGCCTACTGATGAAGGATCCCCTTCCCCACTGCAGCAAGGAGGGCCTCCCCAAGGCCGGGAAAGGCATGCAGAGAAAGCACATGAACTCTGCAGTGTGTGTGTGTGATGTTGGCCTGTCTGCTCAGCCTTTCCTCTGTCAGATAGAAAACATCAGAGCAGACCAAGAACTTCTGGAGGCCTTGAGCAAGTTAACCACTCTATGCCTCATTTGTTAAGTAGAGGTAGTAAGAGTACATTACCATATAAGGAGGTTGTGAGGATTGAGTGGGTTAATATATAAAGCACTTAGGACAGTACCCAGGATATACTTAGTACTATATAAGTGTGCCATGTTTTTGTTATCATCATTATTACTATCCTCAGTCTCTATTCCTAGTTATTTGGGGACCCCAGAGACAGATGAGATCCAACACAGCACTATTATCCAAGCTTACATGATTGTAATCACAATCAAAGCCAGTGTTGATTGAGAACTGACTGTGCGTATGTTTCTTCATTCTTTATGGCCATTCTATGTGGCTGGCATCATTATTATCTCCATTTCATAGAAAAGAAAACAGGCTTAGGGAGTTTGGGAGACCTATCCAAGGACACCAATAAGCAAAGGAGCCACTAGATGTCACATCCAATTTGGCTTAGGTCTCTTCACTCCAGAGCCTGAATGTCACTAGGTGGCATGGCCTGCACTTCCCAGCACTTCCAGAAATTTCTGAAACACAGAGCACATTACTTGCCACAATGGGGTCGCAAACAACAGAAAGTGATTTTGCCTAACTTAAGCACAAAGGGATACCAGGGAAGGAGATCAGAGGCTCTGGGAATCCACTGGAAGGCTGGGACCCAGGCCTGGATGCTGCTAGGGGGCACAGACAGTTCCTGGAGGCAGAAAGAACAGAAATGGTCCCAATGCAGGAGCAGCCAGGTCCAGGCATCACCAATGGATGACGTTTGCAACCTTTTCCCATTTGCTTGAGATTCAAATTCTAGGGAAAAAAGCGTCTCTTCGGCAGGGTTTGGGTCACATGTCCCCCTCATGTTTATTAGAAGTCAGGGTCCTGCCAGACTAAAGCCACTGGACAAAAAGCAATTGTCCCAAAGGATACCAAGGCACTGTTAGGAATGAGACATGGATGCCAGAGGGCCCCAGGCATGCTTGCCAGCACCAAGAGGCTTCCAAGAGTTTTCACATCATGGCACATGAGGAAAAGAGTGAGTACTCTGATGGGGGATGAGTCAAGTTATCTTGGGTGTGACAGAGCTAAATAAGAATCCTAATGCGCTAGAGTTTGAAGGAATCTTGGAATTATCTCACCCAGCCTCCCCCTTCCCCTTTTTTTTTTTTTTTTTTTTTTTTACAGACAAGGAAAGAAAAAATGGTGGGTTACCAGAACCACACCACATGTTGCTAGTAGAGCCAGGACAAAGGACTCTGCAGCCCATCGGTGCCTCTTCCACTAAAATACTAATGATCTCCCACTATCCAGAAGCATTGCCACCCATTCCAAACACCAAGTCAGGCCCCTGTGCAGTCCCAGAGATCTTTCTGGGGTCTGGAAAATCAGGTCAGTCATCTACTCTAGGGCCTCCCTTTCCTGAGCAGCCAGCCAGAGATGCCTTTAGGGAGGCAGAAAACCATAGAGAAAGGGGTAGCTCAGCCAGCCCTGAGACACCTGTCCACACACATTGGATCTGAATGGGAAGAAGATTTGTTGCTCATGCCTTTCCCCTTCTCCATCCCCCTCCCAGTGTGGTCCTTTGCTGTATCCTCGCATCCCTGAAGGGGTCCTCAATATTCACTGTAACCAGACTTCCCAGTGTTCTGATGTGGGGGAGTCTGGGGGTTCCCTCGGCTGAGACACACCCAGGTGTCACACTCAGATAAAGATGGTTCTGTCTGTTCTTGGTCTTTTGAGTCGTGATATCTGGACTGCCATTGCTAGTGCTCTAATTTAGACTTTGCATCGCTGCAGAGGCAGAAATAAGAAACAGGGGGCGAGCAAGAGTGCAGGGATGGGACGGAATATGTGCTCCCAGGTGCTAGAGGGATGGCCCCTGTCAAAAAAAATTAACAAATGCTAGTTTTTGTAAATTCTAGCTCAGCTATGTGCCAATAAGGAATGTGGGCACAACCATATATGACATTACCTAGGGGCATCATTAACCTGTCGACTCCATCCACTCCTTGTTTATATACTAAGTCAGGGTCATGCAGATAAAAGTCTACAAATAGGGTGCAGTGTACACTGCCCAGGTGATGGGTGCACCAAAATCTCACAAATCACCCCTAAAGAACTTACTCATGTAACCAAACACCACCTGTTCCCCGATAACCTATGGAAATTTAAAAAAAAAAAGAAGTTACCTATCACCTAGTCAAACTTCTGGATGGGGAAGAAAATTCATCGCCCCAACTGCTTTATAAAAAGCTTCTGAGGCCAGGCACGGTGGCTCATCCCTGTAATCCCAGTACTTTGGGAGGCCAAGGCAGGTGGATCAACTGAGGTCAGGAGTTCAAGACCAGCCAGGCCAACATGGCAAAACCCCACCTCTGCTAAAAATACAAAAAAAAAAATTAGCCAGGAGTAGTGGTGCACGCCTGTAGTCCCAGCTACTCAGGAGGCTGAGGCAAGAGAATCGCTTGAACCCGGGAGGTGGAGGTTGCAGTGAGCTAAAATCATGCCACTGCACACCAGCCTGGGTAACAAGCAAAACTCTGTCCACCACCACCCCCCCCAAAAAAAAAGGCTTCTGAGAGTATTGATGCTGCTACCAGAAAAATGGCTTAGACAAGAGCAGACTTCCACTGAGAAGGCAGAAAGTCATTAATACATTGCTCTTCCTCCTTTCCAAATGCAGTAAAGCTTGTGTTCCCATATTCTAAAATGGGGCACTCTTTGAAACTTTCAAGATCATGACAAGCAATAAAACACTGAGACACTGTCACGGATGGGAGGAAGCTAAGGACCTCTATCAACTACACACAATGTGGGATCCCAGGTTGGATACTGGAACAGAAAAAAAGACATTCGTGGAAAAGCCGGTGAATTCTAAAGTCTGTAATTAATAGCATTGTACCAAAAAAGGTTAAGAGCAAGGCAAGCTGGATGAAGGGTATTTGGGAATTCTGTACTATCTTTGCAACTTTCCTGAAAATTCAAACTAAAAAGTTAGTTACAGTGGGGAAGGGATCTCAGATAGGGCAATGGATGGACCGCCCCTTGGTACTAAGCCCAGCATGGGTGTGAAGGGAAGCCTTGGATGAGGCACATTTAAGAGCAAATCTAGCTCAACCTCACTCAGGCCTTGAACATTCAGAACCACTTTGGCAGAAATGCCAGAGAAAGAAGCAAAGAAAAGGCCGAGAGTTCGTCGAGTTAACAAGCAACACCAGCAAAAAAGCCAGGAGAGATCATGGGGACTTATCTCATCCTTGTGAAAATACAAAGCAAAAAAACATCAAGCTGGGCCAGATTGGGTGGTAAGCTCCCAGATTTTAAAAAAAGAAGAAAACATGAAAAAAAAAATTCTGTGATATTTAATAAAGGAAAACCTTAAAATTTTAAAGTAGCATTAAAAAGGGAGCCAAGGGGTCAGGCAGACAAAGGGTGGAGAGGGGACAAAGATAAACACCGGTGTCCTCTGGTCACAGGGGAGCAGAAATCAATCTGACTGCGCAAGCAAACTCCCCAGAAGCCAAGCATGCCCTTGCCAAGTCCAACTCACCCTTCTGAGGCTCCCTACCGGGTCGACTGCTGGTAAATATGACTGCACAGCACCCCACGTGGTGAGCAGGCTGAGTCTTGCATAGGGGCTCCCCTGGCTGTACATCTAGAGCTTAGAAAATAGCAAAACCCCACACATTCCCCAGCATCTCCACCTACTATCTGCAGCCACTTTCTGGCTGAGCTCAACCAAAATACTTTCAGCTGAAAAGCAAAGGTAGCAAAAACTCCAGGAAGTGGTCTTCGCATCCAGGACGCAACTCAGAGTCTGTAAACTTTGACTCTCTGTTTTTCTTCTTTTTCCACCAATTTATTTGTTCATCCAGCAGCTGCCTAACTGCCCAATGCGTTCACCTTGCCCGCTGCCTAGACACAGCTGATACATCAAGACAGGGGAATTGCAATAGAGAAAGTAATTCACTGCAGAGCCTGCTGTGCGGGAGACCGGAGTTTTATTATTACTGGAAGGATCACAGTTTTTCAGGACAGCTTGGTGGGTGGGGAAAAGCCAGTGAGCCAGGAGTGCTGATTGGTTAGGTAGGAGATGAAATTATAGGAAGCTGAAGCTGTCCTCTTGTGCTGAGTCAGTTCCTGGGTGGCGGCCAGAAGATCAGATGAGCCAGTTTATCAATCTGGGTGGTGTCAGCTGATCCATCAAGTGCAGGGTCTGCAAAATATCTCAAGCAGTGATCTTAGGAGCAGTTTAGGGAGGCTCAGAATCTTGTAGCCTCCAGCCACATGATTCCTAAACCATAATTTATAATCTTGTGGCTAATTTATTAGTCCTACAAAGGCAGTCTAGTGCCCAGGCAGGAAGGAGGTTTGTTTTGAGAAAGGGCTGCCATCGTCTTTGTTTTAAACTGGAAACTAAGTTCCTCTCTAAGTTAGTTCAGCCTACACCCAAGAAGGAATAGCGCAGCTTAAGGGTTAGAAGCAAGATGGAGTCGGTTAAGTTAGGTCTCTTTTACTGTCTCAGTCATTATTTTGCAAAGGCAGTTTCAGCTGCACAAGCTGATGCTCAGAATTCTTACAGATTTGATCCTCTTAACTTCATTAACTAGCCTGCCAAGTTATGCTGTTAGTTATGAGTTCTAAATTTCTTTTCAAAGAATCAACATTGTCAGTGTGTTCAATTCTTTGCCTTCTACTTTTAAACTTCCTCCTAAAGCAACCTTTTTCGATTACTGCTCGACCCTGACTCATTTCAATCACCTGCTCCACCCTGACATTCCAATTACCTGCTACCTGCTCGGCCCTGACTCATTCTCCACCCACCCTGCATAACCATTTTTTCCCGCTAAACCACTCACCCCGTCACTCTCTTTAAATTAGCCAATTGGAATTAGTTCAGCCTGTGCGGTCTCTCCCTAGCCAATAGGGGAATGGCACAGCAGCAGGGGCCGCGGGCCTCAGGGATAAGAACACTTTCCCCTCCCTTGTGCGCTCACCATTGCTCCATCTGTAAGGGTGCACCCCTCTATAGAAGTACATTGTCTGACTGAGAATTTTAAAAAAAAATTTATATTCGAGTGCTATTTCTTTTGCGGCACCAAAACTTTATAACACCCATCTCAGAGTTAAGGAAGCCAATGGTCAGTAATGTTAGTTAAGCTCAGGTGACTAAGAAGGTGCAAAACTGGGGCAAAAATAGGTCAAACTTGAGGGCCAATGTTGTGTCCCCAACATCATAGTAGTGAATTGCTTACCATGTGTAAGGCTGTGGGAAAATATAGAAAACTTTTTTTTTAATGGTCCCTGTCCTTAAACAGATGAACAAAGAAACCAAAAATGCCCACATGTAATTCAATTGAATAAATATTTCTTAATAATTAAATCTAAATGATAGAAGTGGGACTTGAAATTGCAATGGAAGTTTAAATGGATTCTTAAACTATAAGAGGCATGCTCTAAGAAAAAAGTTAACATAAAATTAAAATTCCAAATTATTTTGGCAAAACTGGAGGGACGTGATCACTGTTTCATTTGTGTAATTGTTGGAGAGATATATTTAACTACGTATATTAAATGTAAACACAAGTAGAATATGAATTCATATTAGAACTTCTAATTCACTGGAGATGAAGAAAAAGGAATCAACTGTATCAACAAAATAAGTAAAGCAGAAATGAGGGAACCAATAGAAAGTATAATAAAAAGAAAGCATAAAATTAAATGGCAGGAGTGAGACCAAACCTCCTGGATGCCAAATTCATGTGAGAGGGTTAAATTCCACTTTGAAATGATATAGGTCCTTGGGGATGGGTTGGAAAAACAAAAATCCAATTATATGCAATTTATAATAGGTGGACCTAAAACAAAATGACACAGGAAAGGTGAAAACAATTGGATGAGCAAACATATATCAGATAAAAGCAAACAAAAAGAAACATGGGTAGAGATATTAAGGGCTAAGAATAGAATGTTAGGCCAAAAATTTAAACAGTTTAAAGGCAGGATATTCTTAATGATAAAAGGGCACTCCGTGAAGAAGTAGCTATAGTCATGAAAATGTATGCAGTGAACAATCTACAAGGTAAAGTCTCTAGAAATGCAAAGCAAATTCAATTAAAAAAAAAAAAGCACAGTGAGAATCCAAAACACCGCTCTTCAAATTTTGTAGATTAAACAGACAAAAGAAGGAACGAGTATAGACATCATTTTGGCAGCATAATTATCAATCCTGATTTAATAGATATGTAGAAAGAGAACCATGTACACTAAAAAGGAAAATATATTCTTTATTCCCATAGAAGATTTAAAAATAGGGATCATGTACTTGGCCACATATGTTTTTTTCAAAAAGTTAGTATTTTACAGGTCACGCTAATTGACTATAATTAAACAAATTCAGAAGCTAATAATTAACAGATAAGCAAACAAAAAATTGTAATCATTGGGAAAACCTGAAAATTATCCTTTAAATAACTTGGGAATTTTTTTTAATTATTAGAAATAAAATGACAAAATTGCCAGGCTGAAGCCTGTAATCCCAGCTACTTGGGAGGATAAGGTGGGAGGATCGCTTGGACTCAGGAGTTTTAGATCAGCCTGGGCAACAAAGTAAGATCCCATCTCTAAAAAAATAAAAATTAAAAAATTAGCCAGATGTGGTGGTGCATGCCTGTAGTCCCAGGTGCTCAGTAGATTGAGATGTAAATATAGCTTGAGCCCAGAAGTTCAAGGCTGCGGTGAGCTATAATCACACTACGGCACTCCAGCCTAGGTAAAAGAGCAAGACCTTGGTCTCTAAAAAGAAAAAAACAAAAAGGATAAATTATTTAGGGCTAACAAAAATTAGATCACTTCTTTTCAAACTCTTTGGGATATGGCTAAACCCATACTTAGAGGAAAATTCATAGTCTTAAATTATTTATTAATAACTATTAGAAAGATTTAAAAATGAATTACACAAGTAATGAGCACATGAGAAAATATTCAACATCATCAATCTTCCGAGAAATTTAAACCATGATAAACTACCACTACATACCTGCTTAAATTGATAAAATGAAAAAGATAGACATCGTGTAATAGAAAAGATAGACACATTGAAGAGGATGTTGAGTAACCAGAACTCTCGTACTTATTGGTAAGAATGTAAAACGGTGTAACCAACTTTGGAGAACTGTTTGGCAGTTTCTTAATAAGTTAAATGTACATCTACCCTATAAGGCTGAAGTTTTACTTCTAAGTTTTTGTGATTTAATTAATTATTTAAAAGTGTTTAGAACAGGGCCTGGTACACAGTATAGGGTCAATAACTAATAGCCGTTATTATTTCAAAAGAAAGAAGTGTGTGGCTAATAGTCTAGGTGATTTGGTAAAGTCAAGCTCGTGTTCCCTATTAGAAGGTCTTATAGTTTAACGACAAGATCACTTACCAGTAGTGTGAGCACCCCACCCTCACTAGGAGAATTTACTTCTGTCTTTTTCTATGAACAGTAACAGAAAACATCTTAACAGGGATAATACCCACTAGGCCATCTGAGCCAGAAAACAGGTGTAAAACCTAAATGTCCTATTGCCATTTCCTCCAATCTCCTTTCCCAAAATGCAGGAACCATGCTGAGGGGGCAGAAGATCAATGCTGAGGGGGCAGAAGATCAATGCTGAGGGGCACTGGCAAGTCTCTTGTTCATCTGCAAGCTGAAAACATTTCGCCCATGCCCTTATCTGTGAATATCCATCCATGGAGGGCATCACGATGTAGAGAAAGCAGCCGGTACTTGGGTAGAGTCCACCCGGGTCTGAATTCCAGCACGGTGGCCTGGGCCAGTCCCTGCATACCAGACCACCAACTTCCCCATTGGGAAAACCAAGAGGATGACAGGCACCTGAGATATTTCACCTAAAGCAGCCTCTAGGACATGGCATGTGATACATTTTAATTCTCTTGCTTAGTCAAATCTTTCCAGGTTGCAAGTATCTCCTTTGAAATTTTAATTGCCTGTATTGTTTGAATTTTGCTTACAATGAGCATGTATCACTATATAATCAGAAGAAACAACAAAAACCCCCCACTACATGGGGAAAAGAAAAAAAAACGCAATTACTCTGGACAAATAACCTTCTAAGCATTGATCAGCTAATCCCTTAATGAGGCAGACTGGATAAGAGTGTATGGGATGGGCGGTCAATGAAAACTGTCAACAATAATAACAACAACACCTTACAGCTGCATAACACTTGTCCATTTACAAGGCACTTTCAAGCATGTAATTTTGATTTGTTCTAACAACAAAGCAGCACAAGCTCTTCTTCCTTCCAGGTATCTGCCCTCCCCTCCCTTACGGCAGGGTTCTGTGGCCCCATTGGAGAAGCTGTCAGAGGCTGTTTCAATAGACACAACTTTGTCTCCATTACACCATCCTCATCCTGCTCTGTATTCCTCCAGAGCACTGATCACTACCTGAACCTAAATACATACAGATCTATATTTATATCTTTATTTATTTATCTAGATAAATCTAGCACCCGGTATGTGTTAAGAATTAAAGAAAGAGGAAAGAAACATGAAAGGTGGCTCAACAGTCAAGGACAGGTTTATTTTAGAGAAACCAAACCTGAGAGTGGCTTCTGGCCGAGTTAGGTCAGAGCCCACTCTCTTACAAACTAAGGGTTTTTAAGGATTCAGGGTGGGAGAGTTTCTCAGAGGTTTGGACTGCTTCTGTGTCTCTTTGTTGTGCTTCTCTGGGAAGGAGAGTTTTGTGTCTGTTCTCATACATCTTTCTGCAGCTGCAGACATACCCCTGAGTCTACTTTTAGCTTCCCTATCTTAGTGCACCTGAAGGGAAAGGAATGTGCTTATTAAGGCCCACTTTCACTGGGGCCCACCGTATGAGGGTGAAGTTTGGCAGTTACCCAAGAGACTCTCCCCCTACCTCCCTCTGTGCCCAAGCTGTCTTATCTGTGTTTTACTGTCTGCTCTTTCTGGTTGCTTGTTGTTAGTAGTTATTTCCTTGAAATGCATGAGGCTAGAAAGGGAGCTGGAACTTAAATTAGCAGTGTTTATCTGAGATGACGGTGCTCCTGCTCTGTCAGTATGTATGTAGCCTATCTCCCCTACCAGAATGCAAGCTCTGGGAGATATAGAACTGTATCTGTCTTACTTGCTGTTGTATCACCGGGGGTACATAGCAGGCACTCAGTAAATTTGCACTGTGTGAATGCATGGCTGTGATAGGTGACCTCTAGGATGGCCCCCAGTGATCTCTCCTCATGGAACCCATCCCCTTATGGTATTTCCCCTCCTTGAGTCCAAGCTGGACTGAGCAACTCTGTTCTTACAAATAGAATACAGCATAAGTGATGGAAGTCAACATGATAAAGGTCCTTTTCAAGATTGGGTTATACAAGGACATTTGGGAGTACTTTCAGATTCTCCCATGCATCACCAGCATCTCTGTCACGAGAACACTCAGCAGTTCATGGAGAGGCCTGTGTGGTGAAAAACTACTATGGCCCAAGTTGTGTTCCCCCAAAATTCATACGTTGGAGCCCTAGGCCCCAATGTGACTACATTTGGAGATAGGGCCTTCAAAGAGGTAATTAAGGTTAAATGAGGACATGAGGGTGGGGTCTAATCCAGTAGAACTGGTGTCCTTATAAGAATGGGAAGAGATCCCAGGGATGCACAGGCACAGAGAAAAGGCCACATGAGGACACAGGAAGAAGGCAGCCATCTGCAAGCCAAGGATAGAGGCCTCAGGATTCACCAACTCTGCCAGCCCCTTAATCTTGGACTTCCAGGCTCCAGAACTGTGAGAAAATAAATTCCTGTGGTGTAAGCCATCCAGTCTGTGGTATTTTGTTATGGCAGCCCCAGCAGACAGGAACCAAGGGTATGTGAGTGAACTTGAAGTTGAGCCTTATGATGACTGCAGTCTTGGCCCACAGCTTGATTACAATCTCATGAGAGACCCAAAGCCAGAAGTACCCAGCTAGGCTGTGCCCAGATTCCTGACCAACAGATACCGAGAGATAATAAAATGTTTGTTGTTTTAAGCCACTACATTTTGGTGTAATAACGCAGCCATAGGCCACTAATATAGTGAATGAACACTTTCCTGAGTTAGATCAAGACTGGTTTTATCATTGGCCCCTGTTCATGGGCAAGAAAGCTAAGCCTCCAAAAGGTAGAATGACTTGCCTAAGGTCAAACAGCCTGGCAGAACCTGTCAAGGGAGAGCAGAGGAAACCAAAGATGAAGTTCGGCCTCCGTGCAAGTTTTGCTATGGGCAACACTGCCAGGCCTATTCAGCTGGGGACACCAAGATACAGAGAACATTCCTGAAATACCCCAGAGTGTCACTTTAATGGTCTCCTTGGAGTCTTTGCTGCCAGACAGAGTTGAACAAGAATTGGAGTTTTAACAAGGTTCACCTTGTTAACCTGGCCACATGCAGTAACAAGCTCCCTTGGACACAGTCTAAGAGAACCACCTTCGTCACACCAAACAGTGTGCTACTGAGGCTCATGTCAGAAAAAAATCCTAATGTTTGTGGTCTTATCAGAAATTATAACAGCAAAGACTTACAGAACATGTACTGTGTTCTAGGCAGTGTTCTAAGCACTTTATTATATTCATTTAATTCTCTGAGGTAATTCCACAATCATCCCCATTTTATAGGTGAGGAAACTGAGGCGCCTAAAGGGGCTGAGCAGTTTGCCCAGAGTCATATAGTTAGCAAGTGATAGAACCAAGATTTAAGGCCAGGTAGTTTAACTCCAGAGTTAATACTCTGACAAATTTTTCTCTAAGTCTTTGCATTATTTAATATCCCCAGTATAATAGTAAGTAATTTGCTGGCAAGGCTCTATATCCCAAAGCCTCTCTAGCTTTAAAATACCAAAGTGAAAAATAATCACAGCACAAGAAGGCATCTTGCCATGCCCCAAGGAGAACCTTTTAGGGGCTCCCCACTGCCCTCAGAGTGGCTGATGAGGCCCCCCAGGTTCTGACTCCCAGCCTGTGTTCACTACTCCCTCCCCCACTCAAACAGCCTGATTTCCTCTTTGCTGTAACCCAGGCACCCCACATCCTGTGCCTTCCTGCCTTTGCAGAGGCTCTGCCTGGGAAATCACCTTCACTCATCTCCCTTCCTGCTAAGCATTGTTTATTCTTTGCTTCTGGGGAGTTTCACCTTCACACTAGTCAGGAGCCTTAGTCCTGCCCCCACCACCCTGGAAAACCTGGCCCGGCGCTAGTGTGTTATCCCTTCTCACTCCCTCTCCCACTGGACTCTGATTTCTGCAAGGGCAAAAGCAGGTTATTTGTCTTTATATTCCCAGCAATTAGCACAGCACCTGGTTCCTATTAAGTACCAGTTTGTTGAATGAACACAAGCCCTCCAAAGAACCTAGCAACACTGTTTCATTTCTCACTCCAACTGTCTCCACTGTAAGGTCCTGGAGCATAGACCATACAAGGGCCATACTGGAAGGGGCCCAACAGAGATGCCAGTTTAATCCAATCCCTTCAATGAACAGGTGGAAAAACATTGCCTCAACTAGTCAAGGGCATCATAGGAGCACAGTGGGGTCAAGTTTCCAGACGTCTAAGCCCCAAGCAAACACTCAAAGTCATCTGTATTCGTTTCCTGTTGCTGCTGTAAGAGATTGTCACTATTTTTGGAGGGTTTTTTGTTTAGGTTTGGTTTTGGTTTTGGGGTTTTTTTTCTTTTTTCTTTTTTCTTTTTTTTTGAGCCTTGCTCTGTTACTCAGGCTGGAGTGCAGTGACACTATCTCAGCTCACCGCAACCTCTGCCTCCCAGGTTCAAGTGATTCTCCTGCCTCAGCCTCCTGAGCAGCTGGGATGACAGGCACATGCCACTTCAACCAGCTGATTTTTGTAGTTTTAGTAGAGACAGGTTTCACCATGTTGGGCAAGCCAGTCTCAAACTCCTGGACTGTCACAAATTTAGTAGCTTAAAAACAACACGCACTTATTATGTTACAGTTCTAGAGATCAGAAGTCCAAAATGGATTTCACTGGGCTAACACATCAAGGCGCTGGCCGGGCTGTGTTCACTCTGGAGGCTCTAAGAGTGATTGGCTCCCTTGCCATCCCAGCTTCCAGAGGCCACCTGTGTTCCTTAACCTGTGACCCTTTCTTCTTCAGAACCCACAGCGTAACATCTTCAAATCTCCCTTTTCTTGGATCTCTGCTTCTGTCACCTCCTCCTGCCTCTCCTGCCCCCTTCTTTTCCCTATAACGGCCCTATAATAAGGACCCAGGATAATCTCATCTCATGACCCTTAATTTAATCAAGGCTGCAAAATCTCCCTGCCATGTAAAGCAACATGTTCGCAGGTTCTGTAGATTGGGACGTGAACATCTTTGAGGAGCCACTGTTCAGTCTACCGCAGCATCCTTATGTTTCTGATGTTAAAACACTCATGATCTGACAGCATCTTCCATGGGCAGGATGAAAACAAAACAAAACAAAACAAAACTTCACCAATGTCCAAACATATTTCATTCTCTTTTTCCATTGTCTAAATGTCTAGTTTTGAAGAACGGGTAAAAGTGGTTTATATATACTTATATAAAATATGATATTATATACTAATGACCACAGTCTATTCCTCTGTAACATTTATGTTTTAGGCATGCATTTCTAATATATTAATTCTTCTGATTGATTCCATACAGAGTCTGTAATACTTAATATGCAAAGAGAGTGGATAGAAGGAAGTAATGTTTAGTGAGTATTGCTATATGTCAGGCACTCTGGGTCTTACCTAATGTAAGCCTCACAGTAGCCTTCTGACCTTGGCTCTGTTATCTCCTATTTCATAGATGAACAAACTGACTCTTAGATGAGGTAACTGATCTAACTGATAGAGCCAATAAGTGACAGAATGGGTTTGAAATCCAGATTTATTTGACTCCAGAACTCATGGTCTTTCCACCAGACCTAGTGGTGTCCCCAAAAAGTTCAACTTTCTTTTAGCTGCCTGGTTTATTGATTGATCCAGAGGAAAAGGGAAAAGAGGGGAAGAGGAGAAAAAGAGAGAGAGAAAGAAAGAGAGAGCAGGATGGATAAATTTGGGTGGAAATTTCCATGTGCAAAGCAACTTTGGGGAAGCCCTTCTCGAGGGAGTATGGATACTGTCCACCAAAATCTGCAGTAAGGTCCAAGAGACTGCTGGTTGCTAGGCAACTCCTCTCCGACCACACTCCACATCAATCTAATTAGCAGATTTCACCTGAGTTCCAACAGTTGCTAGGTAACTCTCTGACTGGGGCCTTTTCCTCTCCCCTTCAAGCCACTTCTGATCCCAAAAGAAAAGAAGGGTGTGTTCGTAAAAAAAAAAAAAATCCACTGATGGTGTATCTATCTACAAAATTCCCCTGTGCTTTCACTATATCCACCAAGAGTAAGCAAACCCAGGAAATGGAATTCAGTGGTTCTGATGTTGCAAAAAAAAGGGGATCCATGAGCCAGAGAACTGATACTTTAGGGACAAAAGACTTATGGGACAGGGAAAGGCCAGAGACCAGGCTGAACTATGTTTGTGAACCACTTCAGACAAGAATTCCTATTGGAGACTCTAAAAGGACTGAGCTTGGAGCACCCTGAGAGGGAGGAAGGGGGGCTAATATTTATGGGCACCTGTTATGTACCTGGCAACGGGTTCGATGGTTTCACAAACACCTCATTTAATCTCCACAAAATTTCGGTCAGTTGGGTAGCTGTTACCATCTACATTTTACCGATGAGAAATTGCAGTTCAGAAATAGTAAGTAATTTGATCACAATCACTTGCCCAGAGGAACTTTAAGTTAAAGGCAGGACTGTCTGACTAAATTTCATGCATGATCTTTCCACTACTCGCTGCACATTCTCCTGTCTCCATGGGGCTATCTCCACAGGATGACAAGTACTATCATGCATTCAATATAACTTCAGTATTAAAACAGACTACTGCAAACGAAGATACAAGCAGAAAAAAGGTAAATCCCCTTCCCCCGTTCATTGCCAGGGACTTAACATTACCCTAAGGCAGTGAGTGATTCTCAAACTGTTTAATCCCAGGATGCCTTCACAGTCTTAAAAATGAGTAAGGACCCCAAAGAGCTCTTGATTATATAGGTAACATCTATCAATACTTGCCATATCAGAAATTTAAACTGAGAAATCTCTACAAATGTACACATTAATTCATCATTAAAGTAACTAATAAACTCATTGCATGTTAACATAAATATCTATTTTTACGTAAAGTAACTTTTTTTATTTTTTTTGAGACGGAGTCTCACTCTGTCGTCCAGGCTGGAGGGCAGTGGCACAATCTCGGCTCACTGCAAGCTCCACCTCCCGGGTTCATGCCATTCTCCTGCCTCAGCCTCCCGAGTAGCTGGGACTACAGGTGCCCACCACCACACCTGGGTAATTTTTTTGTATTTTTATCAGAGACGGGGTTTCACCGTGTTAGCCAGGATGGTCTCGATCTCCTGACCTTGTGATCTGCTGACCTCGGCCTCCCAAAGTGCTAGGATTACAGGCGTGAGCCACTGCACCTGGCCTAAGTAACTATTTTCAAAAAAAAATAGAAGAGTGGCACTGTTTACCATCCTTGTGGACTTCTTTGATGGCTGGTTTCCTGGAAGAGTTAGGTTCCTGTGTCTGCTTCTGCATTCAGTCTGTAGCATCGTCACATGCCAGGCATCCCCTGGAACATTTCACTCTCCTCCACTGAACACCGGTGAGTCAATGACAGTAACATAAACAAATAACGTCTTATATCATTATGAAAATAGTTTTGACCTTGAAGACCCTCTGAAAGAAATCTCAGAATCTCCCAGGGCTCCCCAGAACACACATTGAGAACCACTGCCTTAAGGCACAATAGCTGGAAAGCCCAGAATGCATTCCAAGTTTGACTGTCTTCCTTCTGTTTTTTCAGCCAATTGTTTAAGAAAACCCACATCTTTCTTGCCTGTAGCATTTTATGGCCCCTGAGAACCCCCAGCTATCCCTCTGGTATGCTGTCTTTGCAATGCCATCTGTGAAAAACAAGATTCAGATACTGGCTCCAGCCTGACAGGAATGGTTAGAAATATCAAAAGTTTCTGTGTTCCCAGCAACCTTTCCCCCACCTCTTCTAGTAACTGGTACAGAAAGAAGCAAGAGACCCGCTGGCCTGTGATTGGTAGAAGGGGATAGGCATTGGACTCGGCCAGGCCAATTAGAACCCTTTCCTGAATTTTTTCACCCCGTCTTGCAATTTATCTTTCCCCCGAGGTATTAGCATGTTATACTGGATCACCAGCTTTATGTCGGTGCTTTACAGTCATCCCTCCTGCCCTCCCACCTCAACCCCACACTATGATGTCACATATTGGAAATTCTATCAGATGACTTCTAACAGAGCTTTTAACACTGAGGTTCTGCCCTAGGTTTGTTTGCTAAACAAATGTCTCATTGTCCCTGAAAAATCTCATCTTGGCTGGCCATCAAAGTCCACAGCCTGGAACACTGACAGGCATCTCTCTGCTTCCTCCCACCCTCCCATGCACTTACTCAAATTCCTTTTCCAGGGACTCAAGCCTTCTCTGCTTTCACAGCAGTGGCGAAGCAGCTCAGGATGAATATATGCAGCTTCCCACCTTGCAGCTAAGTGCCATGGTATAACATGCCTTTTGTCTTTGTGTGAGCCATTCCTTCTGCCTGGAAGTCAGCTCAACACACTTTAGCAAATATTTATTGAGCACTTACTATGTACAGAAACATAAAAGACAGTCCTGATCCTCAGAGAGCTCACATACAGGAGGGAAGCTGAGACATAACCAATAACTACAGTAAGAGCTAGTTGATAAGATTTATATATCACCTAGGACTCTTAGGACTCTTACAGTACAAATGATAGAAGAGGCATCCAAAACTGGCTTAGGCAAAAAGAAGGATTATTGGTTTTCCCAACGGACAAATCTAACAGATGTTAGCTTTGTGCTGTTTTTTTTTCACTTACCTCCCCCACCCCAGATCCATTCTCTGCCCTTCTCTGCTGTGTTCTGTGTCTGGAAGGCTGACCTTAATTTCTGGCTTTGATTGTTGTGTGCAGTCGATGCAGGTGCCAGCAGAAGATGAGAAGGCTCCAGAGGGTAGGGTCAGAGCATTTGCCTCCCCCAGCCCATTCCACTTCCTGCCTGCCTCATCACAGTCTGCCAACAGCTGCATTTCTCTACCACCACCACCCCCCTTCCATGGCTCAGCTCCTGTCAGGCTCTGGTACCACTGTTCCCTCCCCTCACCCCTTCAGGACTACGGGTACTAATAGCTTCCCTCTGTTGCTAGTCCCTGAGTGATTCACTGTGCTTTCTCATTCCCCTAATCCTCCTTCCACACCTCTGCAAATACTCCTGGCATTAGCCTTTCTTCAGTTATGTCCTTTTGTGTATTCCGTCTGTTTCCTGCTGAGAATCTGACATAAGTTTGATGCAGAGGCCCAAATGATGACATCGAGAACTGGTTTCTTCTCTAGGTTCTGCTATACCTGTTGGTTCAATTCTCAGGCAAGTTCTCCCCTCCTGGCAACAGGGTGGCTATTGCTGAATAGAGCCTCCTATCCTCGAGCTGTCAAGATCCCAGGCAGTGGAAAGAGGGTATCTCTCTTTCCTGTAGCATCCACTGAATTCTAGTCACCTGCCCACCCCTCAACCAATCACTGTGGCTAGAGGAATTCAGTGGTCCGACATGCCAGGCGTGGCCATGGGATCCACCCCCAAAGCCAGCAATGGAGCCATCTTCATCTAACACCTGTGCCCTTAAGCATGAGGAAGGAGTAGCCCACAGGAAATTCTAGGTGCTATCACCAAAAGAAGGAGGAATGAGCCGGGGTGGCCCCAAAACAAGAAATTCACTTCAGTGAGTCACAAAAGAAAGAACCAGGTGGAGAGAGATAAGAGGAGCCACCAGTAATAAAGATTGTCCCTCTGTTGATTATGCCAGAACGTTCATGTCCCCCTTTTACTTCAAAGGCTATTCTCAGCCTAACATGCTCACTATTACTCACCAAGAGGGTGAGACACCTCTGCATATTCCTCCATGATTCTCTGGACCATAGACTTCTCCCAGAATACTCACAGGAATATGTCTGCTGCCACTTCATTTCAAATTAATAAACTAATCCAAAAGCTGAAGTTGAGGCGTATGCCAAGCCTCATCAGACTTGGTGACTTCTTTCAAAATTTTCATAATATGCATGGATACATGTGAACTTCAATAAGTTGTAACAGACATGCCCTTTTATTCCGTTTAATGCAGCAAATATATTGCATGCTGAAGTGGAAGCATTTTGTAAATTGAAAAGCACCATACAAATAGCAGACATAATTAATGCCATGTTTAAGCAATATGCTGGGCCCTGTCACACCTGCTCAGCCCTGTAAGACTGCAATCCCAGCCTCCGTGCCTGGCAGCCAGTACTACCAAAGGTAGGTGCTTCACATCCACTATCCAACTTCCAAACAGCCTATTCCACTACCCTACATCCCAGCCTGCTGCAAATCACGAAGCCTTGTGACATCATTACTCTGGGTGTCCTCCCTCTTCAGACTTGAGCCTTCCCAGGTAGGACCTTGTCTCCACTCCTGCCCAGTTAAGTCTCGCCCTGGCTGCATGTCTCAGACCATATGATAGAGGGCCTGCCTCTGATCCGGGATGGGCAAATACTCCCTTTCAAGATGCAATTGGTTCTGGTGTCCTCCTGACCCTTCAGAAACAGAGTGCACAACTCTGAAGAATCCTGAGCCACGGTCCCTGAGAACAACACGTCGATTATCTTCCAGGATGCTCACGATATCAAATGCAGGGAGAGAGTGAGATACGGCAAGCCCCTAGAAAGAACTCTTTGATGGTGAGACTATGGCACACGTATCCATCAGTGCCTTAGAGTCTAAAACAATGGCTGATAATCTTGTAATCAATTAAATCTGATTCCTCTCTTGCCAATTTGTTGCCCTTCTGCACTTTCTCCTCCCTCAATTTGGATATCGATATCTGTGGCCATACAACTTAGATGTGAAAAGCAAAAATTGTAGGATCACATGACCTGTTTTCAAATGTAGGCACTGTCCCTTATCAGCCATGTGACCTCAGGCAATTCACTTAACCTCTCTGAACCTCACTGGTAAAATAAGGATAACCATTCTGCTCTACCCACCTCACCAATGCCTGCAGATTAAGTGAGACTGTGAGTAGAACACAGTAGACGCTCAAAAAAGAGATGTGTGAACTATTACTATTTTATCATTATCATTACTGTATTGGTCTGTTCTCACGCTGCTAATAAAGACATACCAAGACTGGGTAATTTATAAAGGAAAGAGTTTTAATTGACTCACAGTTCCACATGGTTGGGAGGCCTCACAATCATGGTGGAAGGCAAATGAGGAGCAAAGTCACATCTTACATCGTGGCAGGCAAGAGCGTGGCCAGGGGAACTCCCCTTTATAAAATCATTGGATCTCATGAGACTTATTCACTCTCATGAGAATAGTACAGGAAAGACCCTCCCCCATGATTCAATTACCTCCAACCGGGCCCCTCCCACAACACATGGGAATTATGGGAGCTACAATTCAGGATGAGATTGGGGAGGGGACACAGCCAAACCATATCAATGACTATTAATAAAACTTGAGAGGACATAAGTCCCATTTTTCCCCTTCCAATAATCATACAGCACCCCCCAAATCACCCCTCAAATATAATCACCTACTTCAACCAAGCTCACATCCCTCCCTGACCACCAGGGCACTGTTTGCCTCATATATTTCTCTTTAAAAGTATCATTACTTGGAACTGAACTCTCCATAGAAACCCAGAGAATAAATAGAAGCGGCAGGTTTTCAGTAGTTTCCACTCTGACTGCTTCAATTAAATAAACTCCACACAACTCTTCCATTAGCATGTGGGTGGAGAAGCCAGCAATGTCTCAGCGACCCTCTCTCCATGGTTCACTCAGACCATCCAATTATTTTCAGCCAATAACATCTCCTTAGCTGGTCTCTTTACAAGTAACCTGTGCCAATGTCTGCATGAAGAGATGTGGTTGGGACACGTCTGCTGTAACCTTCACATCTCTTACAAGTGCTGAAATTATAAATGTGTTTCGAATCATGAAATTCTTTATCAAGTACTTTTTTTTTCTTCCAGCGTTTCTCCAGCATCTTCTATTAGCAGACTCTTGAACTTATAAAAAGGTGAACGATAAATAAATGGAAATAGGAATCCTCAGCTTGGTTGAGAACAAATGAAATATAATCTATATAAGGAAAGTCCTATGCCTGGTGGGGCACTCCACGAGTCAATGTGCACCAGGCAGAGTTCCTACATATTTCCCCATGAAGGCTTTCTTCAGGGCCACAGGTAGCCTGCTCTCTTGTTCCCACCAGATACAGCCAGGTAGCCTCTCAAAGATGTGGCTTGGCTGGCTGCCAGAGGAAGAGATTTCACTGCAGTGAGATGAAGTTGCTGAGAAACAAGAAGAGAAACCCTGGCTTTGGTGTCAGTGAGAGATGTGGGGAGTGAAGGATGAGGGTGCCCGGAGTCCACACCTGCTGCAAGGGAAGCAGTTCTGCATTTGGATTTAGAAAGCTTGAGGGTGATATAGAAAAGTGCCACCTCTCTACCAAGGAAAACAATGAAGTAGTCTGAAAGAATGATTCCAGTTTGCAAAAACTAACATGTAAGACTCTCCAAAGCAGATTGTTAAAAGAAAAAAGCCAGTTGCGACTTATCTACAGTATTCCACGCGTGGAAAAGAATACATAAGCACATGCAAAATAAAACTATGTATTTCTATTGGTATATAGATAGATAGATAGATAGATAGATAGATAGATAGATAGATAGATATGCATATATCTATATATAGAGAGAGAGATATGTGTGTGTATATATATATATAGAGAGAGAGTACATGTGTAGAAAAACATCTGGCATGTTAAACACCTAACTATTAATAGCAGAGTCCTGAGAGAAGACTGGGTTCGGGGTCGGGGGGAGAAAACTCAGATCCCACCATTTCCAATTTTTGTATTAAGCTCATTCTGATTTTCCCCATTCTGCATGTGGGCAATTTGAGATCTTAAAAAAATTGCCCAGAGACCCAGAGAAGTCTCTGGCCTTTTGCATGAACATTGAACATCTTTGTTTTTATACCTGAAGATAATGGCCTTTGCTCCCTTGGTGCACCTGTGCATATAGTAGGTATCGTGTGCACACGCTTCCTCTAGCTAGTGACTCTCAGACGCTGCCATCGCAGTGCTTTCTCGGGTACTCTTGCTTCTGTGGCCACATCAGCATCTCTGCATCCTGACTATCCCTACTGTAATCGGATCGTACTAAACTCTCTCCAGGATTATTTCAAGAGACTCCTAAGTGGTCTCCCTGCCTTTCTCTAATCTGCCCTACACTTAACTCCAGGGAGAGTTATCTAAACCACAGATTCAGCAACATCACCACTTGAAACTCTTCAATGACTCTTGTCTATTTCCACCACAGTTCTCAACTTCAGGGTACACCAGAATCATCTGGGAGCTTCTCTAAACGCAGATTTCTGGGTCCCTCCTTCAAATGCTCTGATTCTGCAAACCATGATTTTTTTTTAACAAGCATTTCAGATGATGCTAATGCAAAGACTATGGGGATCAAATTTTGCAAAACACTAATCTTAGGCTAAAGAAGCCCTAGTTCCTTAGCATGGCCTTCAGATTCTTTATAACCTGGTGCTTACTTACTTCTCCAGGCTTACCTTGCACCTCTCCACACCTCATACGTTTCCTTCCAGCAACACAGAACAGCTTCTTGACCCCCACTTGCTGTTTTGCCCCCAATGCTGTTGTCCTCAGCTGTCCCAAAAGGCTCTCTTTGCTCATCCACCACCACTCTTCATCTGGCTGATGCCTACACAACCTTTAAAACTCAGCTCAGGCATCACCTCCCTCAAGAAACCTTCCCCAACAATCCCAGGTTATGTTACCTGCCCCCACCTCATCCATCTAATAGGTAAGGTACATGTCAGGCAAAGCTCTTACTCTGTTCCCTGGATTTCGTAGAATTCCTGGATTCTGAGGTCCTTGTAACAAGTCTGTGTCTTACTTGTCACTTGACTTCCACAAGAGCTAGCACAGAGCTTGGCACACCGTGGGCAGTTATCGGGGCATGCTGTGGGCAGTTACAGTGGTACACTGTTGGCTGATGGTCGGATGAGGCCACAGCAGGGAAAGACTTTTCAGATGACATTTCCTTGAATCCACAAGAGCAAGTTGGCCAAGAGATGATAAACTTGCCCCCAACCCCTCCTCAATCAGTGTTTCTACTCAACCTAAACTTTAGTATTTTTCCAGCCTCACACACACATACAAAACGCATCTAGCAGAAGTTTGGCTCCAAAAAATTCAATAACCACTGCTACTGAGAAACAGGATTTTGCTCAACCCCCTTAGTAAACCAGACAGCCTTATGCTGGGTGAGGTTCTTACTCATCTCACAGTTTGCCACCATTCTATCTTCTGACCCTATCCTCACTACCAAATTATTTTTAATTTCTGGAAAATACTCACAAGGGCCTTACCTCCAGAGAGTAATGGCTATGCTTAGGGGCAAAAGTAAAGAATGAACTTTCCCTCTCTCCTTGCCCACAACGTGGGTTTGGAGGTCCCTCATGAGTGACTCCATGAATGTTCACCTCATTCCTGAAGGATTTGTGCTAATCAATCATAGCCCTGTTTGATCCAGGTTACCAGTTTCTGACTTGCTGCTGTACACTGGACATCACTAAAAAGAGATAGGGAATGCATTCCCAAACTTACTTGACAAACTGTCTCAAAGGACTAGTGTCCCCTGAAATATATTTTGGTAAATGCTGCTTAAGAAACTACTCAATCTTCAGATTTGCTCAACAAATGCCCCAGATATTCCAACACATTGTCTTAGGATCCAATGCTTCATTCCATTTCCAGGGCAAGCTATGGAGTTGGGGTAGAGGAAAGAATGGACCTTATTTAATCGGGATAACTTCATTTCCCTGAGACTTCTGAGGGAACCCAGTCCATCAGAAAAGGTGAACAGTAGGAAGTACTGTAGAGATTATATCCAATGCTCTTGTTTCCCAGCAAAGAATTGTAAGTGCCAGATAGCTGGGGGGGAAAAAAAAAAGGTGTCTAACTTCACAGCCACACAGTCATGGAGCTAGGATCCAGAACAAAGTTCTAACTCAAATTCAGAAGTCTTTCCACTACACCATGCTGCCTTCAAATCATTTATTATATCTGCAAGATATATAATACTTTCACCTCCCCTGCAGAAAAACAACATGTAGTAATGCCATTGGGTGGTTAATGCATCCTAAGTAAGTAATGTACTTCTGCAAGATCTCCCTAGATCTATCCTCTCTGTTTCAAAGACCCTTTCACAGCCAGGCACAATGGCTCACACCTATAATCCCAGCACTTCGGGAGGCTGAGGTGGGCAGATCACTTGAGGTTAGAAGTTCAAGACAAGCCTGGCCAACATGGTGAAACCCCCTCTCTACTAAAAATACAAAAATTAGCAGAGTGTGGTGGTGTGCACCTGTAACCCCAGCTACTCAAGAGTCTGAGGCACAAGAATCGCTTGAGCCCCGGAGGCAGAGGTTGCAGTGAGCTGAGATCATGCCACTGCACTCCAGCCTGGGTGACAGAGTGAGACTCTTATCTCAGAAAAAAGAAAAAAAAAAGCAAAGACCCTTTTACAACCATCCCTTTTTTCCATCTCAATCTCACTACTATCAAGTGATTTTTAAATTCTAGAAATTATACACTAAGCACTGGAAGGCAGTGCTTACCCTCTGGGGCAGTCAAATAAAGCCTTCCCCTCACTCTTTATGCATCACATGACTTTGGAAGTACTTGATATTCAAATATTGCTAATTCTAATAATGTCTCCCTCAAAGCTCTTTCTGACCCATGGAACTATTCTGTCTTGATTGTCCCATCCACAGCCAAATTTCCTAAAAAATGATGTACTATCTGTCACATCCTTACATACCATTCACTCTTTTTCATCCAATGTGGCAAAGTATCAATAGTTGATCAGTTTGCCGAGATGGGCGGATCACGAGGTCAGGAGATCGAGACCATCCTGGCTAACACGGTGAAACCCCGTCTCTACTAAAAAATACAAAAAACTAGCCGGGCGAGGTGGTGGGCGCCTATAGTCCCAGCTACTCGGGAGGCTGAGGCAGGAGAATGGCGTGAACCCGGGGGGCGGAGCTTGCAGTGAGCTGAGATCCGGCCACTGCACTCCAGCCTGGGTGACAGAGCGAGACTCCGTCTCAAAAAAAAAAAAAAAAAAATACATTCACATTTATTGTTGTTGACATATGTGGACTGGGTTTCTGCCATCTTACTTTCTGCTTTCTATTTATTTTAATTTACTTTTTCTTTGCTTCCTCCTTTTCTTTTACTACACTGTCAGGAGCTGAGGGAGATTGTGTTTTTGTTATTAGAAAAAGAGGGAATGAATACTAAGTAGGAAAAGCGAGAATTTTACTACATGCTGTTCAAATAATTTAAAACTAACTTTTTCAGGAGCACCAATTACTCACGAACATTACATTAATTGCAAATCTTTCTTGTCTATTCATTATAGCAAAGCTGGCAGACCTCTAATTTTCTAACATTTCACAATATGTTTCATTTCTCCTCTATTCGTTTAAAATTTAGGCCAGGTGCAGTGGTTCACATCTATAACCCCAGCACTTTGGGAGGCCAAGACAGGCTCTTGAGGTCAAGAGTTCGAGACCAGCATGATCAAATGATGAAACCCTGTCTCTACTAAAAATATAAAAAATTTGCCAGGTGTGGTGGCACACACCTGTAATCCTAGCTACTTGGGAGGCTGAGGTGGGAGGATCACTTGAGCCAAGAGTTAGAGGTTGCAGTGAGCCGAGATTGCGCCACTGCACTCCAGCCTGGGTGACAGATGAGACTCTATCTCAAAAAAAAAAAAAAATTATTTTAGTGGCTACCCTTAAAATTTTACCAGAAATACTTAGCATAACAAAGTCTAAATTATTCAGTATCTTAAATCCATCCACACTTCAATAAGACAAGGGCCTTAGACTACTTCATTTTCAATCACTGCCTCCCAATATATGTGTTCTTATCATCTAGCATTTTAGCTCTGTCCTTTTTGTTTTCTCACAGATTTTACCTTATCATCACCATCTTCATCACCGTTCATCATTATAAACAGACAATGCTTATTTACATGTACTGACATGGTTTCTGATTTATTCACTCACCATTCCTTCTTACATCTCAGATATTTTTCCTGGATCATTTTCCTTCTGAAGTCCAATCCTTCAGAAGTTTCCTTAGTGAACGTCTGCTGGTGATAAATTCTTGGCTTTTGTTAATCTGAAATTTTATTTTGTAGTCTCATTATTACTGTATAGATGATTCTAAATTGTTGGTAATTTTCCTTTGGCACTTTGAAGATATTATTCCATTGTCTTCTATCTTTTGTTGTTGTTAGAAAGTCCACCATCAGTCTAATAGCTGCTTCTTTGTTCATGATCTGTCCTTTTTCTCTAGTTGCTTTCAAGATTTATCTTCATTTAGGGGCTCTGCAATTTCACTATAATAGATCTAGAATAGATTTATTTTTATTTAGCCTGAATGAGATTTGTTTTGCTTCCTGATTAAGAATAACTTTTATCAGTTACAGAAATTATTTCTTCAAATATTTCGTCTCCCCCATTTTCTCTGTTATCTCCTTCTGTGATCCTGATAAGACATATGTGACACATTCTCATGTGATTCTCAATGTCTCTTGTCTCTCTTTACTATTTCTCAATTATTTATCTCTTCATGCTTCATTATTTATAATTTTTTAGACCTATATTCCAGTTCACTAATTCTCTCTTCATCTTCCTCTTATCTTTAACACATTCACTGAGGTTTTAATTTCAACAATTACATTTTTATTTCTAAAATGTCTATTTTCCACCTTTTAAAATCTGCCTGACATTTTTATGACTTCTTGTTTCTTGCTCACAGTTCATTTCATCTTTTGTATCTTTAGACATTTCATATTTAATTGCCTTATATTTTATATCCAATATTTACAATATTTGAAGTCTCTGGAGATCTAAATCTCTTATTTCTATTCTACTAATTCCCATTTATAGTGGTTTGTTTCCTTGTATGTTTGGTAATATTTTTACTGTAGGCTTATATTTTATAGAACATAATCTTAGGAATTCTGAGGGCCTAAACTGCCTATTCCTCTAGGCAGGACATGTTTACTCCTGTCCGATTCAAGGGACCCTACTGACTCGGTCTTGACCCTTTCAGCTCCTCTCCTTTGCCAAGGTTTCAAGATCTAATCTCCCATTTGCAGAGTTGATATTATATTTGCCTATCAAGAAGTCCCCCTGTTTGAGTTTGCTTATTGCTCACAGTTCCCTTCTTCCCGATCTGTGTTTAACTCCCTGATTTATGAAAAATTTTTATTTGGCTTTGTTCTTCCTCTTGGTGATTTCTCTTATTTTCAAAAGTAAGATATTAATTAATTATTAAAAATTAAGGCCAGGCATGGTGGCTCACTCCTCTAATCCCAGCACTTTGGGAGGCTGAAGTGGGTGGATCACTTGAGCTCAGGAGTTTGAGACAAGCCCAGGCAACATGGCAAACCTGTACCAAAAGCACAAAAAATTAGCCAGGCATGATGGCATGCATCTGTGGTCCCAGCTACTCAGGAAGCTAAGGTGGGAGGATTGCTTGAGCCTAGGAGGCTGAGGTTGCAATGAGGCGTGATCCTGCCACTCTGTCATCCAGCCTGGGTGACAGAGTAAGACCCTGTCTCAAAAAAAAATTATTAAAAATTATAGTTGATTGTATTTAGCATGAAGGCCTTTCATAGCATTTTGATGCTTCAGCCCAATGTAGCCTGGGTCTGACCGCCTCACTCCATTATAACTATTCTCACAAAAGTCACTGGCAACCACATATCACGTCCAGTGGCTTCCTCATTCCAGCATTCATTCAAATTGACATCTTTGTAGCATTTGTTAATATTAGCCACTAATGCCTTGTTAAAATTCTGTGCTCCCTTGGTTTTTGCGACAGCTCTCTCTACCTCCTCCACCTCTGGTTATTCTATTTCTCTGATTATTTCTCCTCTATCTTTTCACTGACTCCAATTCCTCTATCAAAGCCTTAAATAAATGCATTCCCCCAGAGTCCACTTCTTTACTTTCGGTCATGTTCTCTTCCTGGCCTCTCAAAATCACTTCTTGGTATCAATTAATGCCCATTCAAACTTATCCATCCAAATATTCATGATGCCTAAACCCATATCAGCAGCCCAGGCTCTCACACAAATGCCATTCACAGACCTGCCTGAGTCCCACTAGCACCCCAAGCTGACTACATCTAAAATGAAACTTATTCCACCTACCCACAATTGTTAAAAACTTGCTCTTTGTCCTTTGTCCTCTATCTGTGGTGATAGCATGTCCATTCCCAACGTCGTTCAAGCTAGAAGTCACACTACCCTTGACTTCGACTTTCCCTCCCCCCGTGAGGTGTCTTTGTCAATTCTTCCTGTCTGTCACAACTGCTATTCCCTCGATTCAGATCTTCATTTTATCTTGTCTGGATTCTATCAATAGCTCCCTAACTCATCTTCCCCACCCTCCTCACTCCATCTTCATGGTGATGTTACCACAATCTGATCACATTATCTTCCTTCCTTGACTAAAAAATTACATTTATGATGACTATAAATACTACTTAAAGTTTCCAAAATTCTATGATATAAAAAGTAAAAGGCATAGAAGATATATAGACACACTAAAAATATGCAAAAGAATAGATATGTGTAAAAGATAGATATAAAAAAACACCAACTAGTAGTTGGATTGAGGTGATAAAATTCACCACAGATTTTTCTCTTTTGTCTATTTTTCATAATGAGGTTATACTACCTTTTCAACTGAAAAACATAAACTTATTTTTTTAAATTAAAACTCTGACGTGTTCCCATCACCTATAGCAGAATTTTCTAAAGTGCTTTGAGCTGTTAACCTGTCTTAGGTGAAGAAAAACAAAAGGAAACTTGATGATCAAATAACTTTGGGAAATACTTGATAGACAAAGTTAAACAGGTCTCTTTGCTGCATGATTTCTTGGGGTTTTTGAATTATTAATGTTCATTATGAATCTTCAAATGGGGACAAGAGTATTCAGTGATACCCAAGGTGATTTCATCTTTAAACTCTATTTCTGCAGAATATATCAAAGGACAGAACACTTTTTTGGAATCTCTGCCCTGTAGGAAAAAAGAATGTAACCTACGAAGCTTTTCTTAGCCTGGTTCTGCCCACTTCAGACTCCTCCGCCACATCCTCTCTTTCCAGTCGGTATTAGGTTTCTATTGCTGCTGCAAAAATGACCACAATCTTGGTGGCTTCAACAACACAAATGTATTCTCTTATAGTTCTGGAGGTTGGAAGTCCAACATAAGTCTCACTGAACTAAAATCAAGGTGTCGGCAGGATTGTGCTCCTTTCTGAAGGTTCTGTGGGAGAATCCCTTGCCTTGCCTCTAGTGTTTCTGGAGGTCACCCACACTCCTTGGCTTATGGCTCCTTTCTCCATCTTCAAAGCCAGTTAAATTCAGAGTGAGTTGAGCTTTTCTCACCTTGCATTACTCTGACTCCTTCCTCTGCATCCTTGTTCTATTTTCAAGGACATTTGCGACTACATTGAGGCCTGCTGGATAATCCAGGATAATCTCCCTACTTTAAGATCAGTTTATTGGCAACCTTAATCCCATCTACAACGTTAATTCCTCTTTGCATGTAAGGTAACATCTTCATAGGTACCAGGGATTAGGATGTGGACATTTGGAGGGCGGGAAGCATATTCTGCCAAGCATATTCTGCCTACCACACCACCTTTTACATTTCCTTACCTTTCTTCCATAGTACCCTCTACACTTTTCACCAAAGCCACCTATTATTCTCAGAGATAAAATTTTTCATACCTCTACTTTCCTCTACCTCTAATACCCATTCCTAGCCTCACCATTGTCTTATCTATCCAGAGCATTCCTACTTATCCATTGAAGTCTTGTTCAAATCTCACTTCCTCTATGAATATGTCCCTGAATCCTCCAAGTACAATGGGACACTCTGGGCTCCTATATTATTTTGTTCATGTCACCCAGATAACACTCATCATACTGTATTGCGTTCATAATAACATAACAGCTAACACTAATTCAGCACTTACTAATGTGTCCATCACTGTGCTATGTGCTTCACCCACATTATCTCATTTTCTCTTCACAGCAATCTTATCAGGTAGGCATTATTGACCCTTCGTCTCCTCCTCCAGCCCTAGATGATGAGCATTTACAATGCGTGAACCCTCCATGCCTCCTTCAATTCCACACCATCAACACCTCATTCAAGCTCAGTTCATTTGGATCTGTTTAACTGCACTGCTAGTTCCCTGAGCCAAAAATGGCCACCCTACTAAATGCTGGAATAAAAGCTTTCCTGTAGGTCACACTGAAGGCCTATGACATCTGATCTATCTCAAGTCTTGGGATCAGGAGCAAATATGTCTGAACTTGGTACATGACAGATCACAATGCAGCCCAGCTGTTTGAAGAGCATCACACAAAGCCCTCGATGAGCAAGAAAGAACAGCTTGTAAGGCAAGTGCTGCATCAGAAGCATATTTCTGCTGTAGCACCTGCAGACACCACTGTGGTGTCCATTTGGTCATGTACCCCTTCTAAAAGAATGAGCCATCCAGGCCTGACACAGTGGCTTACACCTGTAATCCCAGCACTTTAGGAGGTCAAGGCAGGCGAATCACTTGAGCTCAGGAGCTTGAGACCATCCTGGGCAACATAACAAAACCTCGTCTCTACAAAAAATACAAAAATTAGCCAGGCATGATGGTTCATGGCTGTGGGTCCCAGCTACCTGGGGGGCTGAGATGGGAGGACTGCTGGGACCCAAAAGACAGAGGTTGCAGTGAGTTGAGATCACGCCACTGCAATTCAACCTGGGTAATAGAGCAAGACCCTGCCTCAAAAAAAAAGAAAAAAACTGAGCCATCCATCACTGGCTGATGATTCAGCCCTTAAATCCACCATGGAATAAATATTTGTTGAGTATAGCCCGTTACATATTAGTATAAAATAAACTCACTGATTAATAAGCACATCAGTATATTGAATGGCAACATTTCTTCATGTAATAATAGTTCCTGAAGACATGTCACACTGGGGGCATAGACAATGAATAAAACCAGGCTCCTGCCTGTGAGGATGTCATGGTTCCATAGGAATAACAGACCAGAAAACAAATTTGTACAATTGGGCTGTGATGTGATAATAAAACCCCTGGACAGTTGCTTTATTGCATAAGCCTCAGGTTCCTCATCTTTGCATTGGGGATAATTATAGTATCTACCTCTATAGGGTTTGTGTGAGGATCATAAGAGTTATGCATTTAGGGAGCTCAGATGGACAGGAAGACACAGGGGGTGTTTTGTTTTGGTTTGGTTGTTTTTTTGTTTGTTTGTTTGTTTGTTTGAGACGGAGTCTTGCTCTGTTGCCCAGGCTGGAGTGCAGTGGTGCAACTTCTGCCTCCCGGGTTCAAGCAATTCTCGTGCCTCAGCCTCCCAAGTAGCTGGGATTACAGGCGCCCGCCACCACACCCGGCTAATTTTTTGTATTTTTAGTAGAGACAGGGTTTCACCGTGTTAGCCAGGATGGTCTCGATCTCCTGACCTCGTGATCCGCCCACCTCTGCTTCCCAAAGTGCTGAGATTACAGGCGTGAGCCACCGCACCTCTCCACAGGGGGAGTTTTCTATAGAAATAGTCTCATCCCAGGGGTGCCCATAAGGGAAAGGATGGTCCTTGCTGCTCTACCCTAGGGTTTCTCTTTGACGCCAAGTTATGCCGCACATGATGTTAGCCTAAAGAACTTGGGCTGAACTGTTTACAGCCAGTAATTTTACAATCCTTAACAAAGAAAGTGTAATCAATGGTTACATTTGTGCAGGGTATTTGTGGGGGCTTTGGAGGATGGAGGAGCTTACTGCTTGTATTTATTGTGACTCTAAATCTTTAATAATAAAACAAATGTAAAAAAAAGTTTGCCATCAGACTAGAAGTTCCAATAAACGAAATGGCAGAAATCAGTGGCTATACATTTTATCATGAGGAATGTTTAGACTCTGAAGGGTAATAAATAAATGGACAATGAAAAAAATTAAAATAAAGAGCTCAGAACAGGGTCTGGCACCTAGAAAACCCTGATTAATGTTGACAATGCACAAAGATCTGTGGAAGCAAAGAGGGGGATGGGTGCTTGTGCAGAGCTGGGAGACACTTCCTGGTGATGTTTAGGCTGGGCCTGGAAAGATAAGGAAATGTTTACCCACCCAGAGAAACAGGGGAAGAAGAATTTAGGCTTAAATTTTTAGTTTCGTTTAGGGAAGAAGAGTTTAGAGAAAATAGCAAGGACAAACGCATTAAGATTTGAGCTAGGCCAGGCGCAGTGGCTCACCCCTGTAATCCCAGCACTTTGAGAGGCTGAGGCGGGCGGATCACCTGAGGTCGGGAGTTTGAGACCAGCCTGATCAGCATGGTGAAATCCCATCTCTACTAAAAATACAAAATTAGCCCGCCGTGGTGGTGCATGCCTGTGGTACCAGCTACTCAGGAGGCTGAGGCATGAGAATCGCTTGAGCCCCAGAGATGGATGTTGCAATGAGCCGAGATCATGCCACTGGACTTCAGTTTGGGCTGCAGAGTGAGACTCTGTCTCAAAAAAGAAAAAAAAAAAAAAGATTTGAGCTACAGAAATAATGCTATTTGTCCATCAAACCCATTTCTTTGTCCTCTTGGGCACACAACTCAACTACATTTCCCAGCCTCCTATGCAGTTATCAGGGTCACACAATTGAGTTCCAGCCAATAAAATCAGAACAGAGTGATATAAGATCTGGCTTCTAAAACTTCCTAAGAATCCACCCATACCCTTTTTTTTTTTTTTTTTCTTTTTTTTTTTTTTTGAGACAGTCTCCCTCTGCCATCCAGGATGGAGTACAGTGGTGTAAGCTCAGCTCACTACAACCTCTGCCTCCCAGGTTGAAGTGATTCTTGTGCTTCAGCCACCTGAGTACCCAGGATTTCAGGTGTGTGCCAGCATGCCCAGCCAATTTTTATAGTTGTAGTAAAGACAGAGTTTTACCATGTTGCCCAGGCTGATCTCAAACTCCTGACCTCAAATGATCTGCCCACCTCAGCCTCCCAAAGTGCTGGGATTACAGGCATGAGTCACTGTGCCTGGCCTCATCCATACACTTTATCCTCTCATCTCCTGGCTGGATGACTCCAGGGTGAACTTAAAATCACTTGTAGAGATGGAAGGAGCCTGGATCCCTGAGTTATTGCTTGGAGGAGAGCTGCCCAGGAAAGCTGCCAAACCAGGAACATCACATTAGACTGAGGAAAAGCAGTATATAAAGTTTTATTGTGTTAAGGCACTGATATTTCACAGTGTATTTGTTACCTCAGCAGAGCCTAGCATTACTTACCTTAATACAATATAAAACCTTATCTTGAGCTTAAACAATAAGTAGGAGTTGTTCACTAAAATTTAGATTTGTGTGAGAAAAGGCTGGAAAGATATTCAGGAATCAATTTGCAAAGGAGCATAAATGCCTCACTAAGGACTTTGGGCCTTGTCCTATAATCAATGGGAAGTTATTAAAGATTTTGACTACGGCAATAGCAAAATCAAAGGTGTGCTTTTGAAAGATCACCCTGCAACAGGGAGGAAGGAGAACCTGGGTGGAAGTGGGGCTGAAAGTGGAAATTCAGTTATTAAAGACCATTAGTTAGTGAGGCCTTGAAGGCAAAGAGTGTATCATGCCCAGCATTGCTCCGGGGCTTAGCCCAGTGCAGGTCCTCAGTGCAGCTGGGTGGATGGAGAGATGGACGGGTGGACAGGCAGATGTTATTACAGAAATCCTAGTGAGAGATGATGAGGCATGAACTAGAATGGTGGCAGTGGGGATAGAGAGTAAGAGACAGACTGGAGATGTATTTAAGGAGTCTGAGTGAACAAGGCTTGGGGACCCGTTGGCTGTAGAGATGATGAATTTCCAAGAAACATCAAGTTCTGGGTCTTGAAGTCAGAGCCTAGAGGCAGGGAAGATAAACAGTAGAGGAGAGCCCTGTCATGAGCCAGGCTTTCAGAAGGACCATCTCGAGACCTGGTCTTTTTCCAGACTTTCAACACCTATTTTCCTACAATCTCTGCAAAAGGTTTTGCATCCCCCACAGAGATAGAGGAATTAAAAGAAGAAGATGTATCCATTTCCTAATATTTCCTGGCTGCTATTGCCAGGTCTCTGGAAGGTCTGTATTCTCCCTTCATTTCCCCTCACTCCTTTCCGTGGAAAGTAGTGTTTTCTCATAAATTCTCTGCCTTAATCTCTTGGGGGTTCCTCAGTTTTCTGATTCTGTGATTCCTCATTTTGAAATTCCTCCCACCTTAGAAGTCAATGATGATCTATGACAGGAATCAATAAACTTTTTCTGTAAAGGTCCAGAAATAAGATATTTTAGGCTTTGTGGGCCGTGCAGACTGCCACAACACCTCAACTCTGTTGTTAAGCCATAGATAATACATAAATGAATGAGCATGGCTGTTTCCCAAAAAAACTTTACTTCCAAAAACAGGCAGTGGGCCAGATTCAGCCTGTGGGCCACCGTTGGCCAACCCTGCCCTAGACAGACCCAAAGCCATATTGGAGTGGAAACCACAGCCAGAAAGGAGAAGACCCGATCCCTGGTCTTCTTTTGCTGTGTCACCATGAGCAAAGACCATAGAATCTCCCTGGACCCGAGTTCAGGAATAATAGGGATATTGTTATCAGTCATTCCTGCCATCCCTATATTGCAAACAAAACAACTGACTACTGTTACATCCCAACCATGTGCCAGGGACTTTCTACTCCATATTTCATCGAATCCCCAGAGGAACCCCATGATGTATTATCACATCCACTTTTCAGATGAGAAAGGCAGGTTTCAGAGAGGTTTACTTAACAAGGTCTATATTAGTCTGTTCTCACACTGCTAATAAAGACATACCCAAGACTGGGTAATTTATAAAGGAAAAAGGTTTAACCCTTCACATGGCTGGGGAGGTGTCACAATCATGATGGAAGACAAAGGAAGAGCAGAGGCATGTCTTAGATAGCGGCAGGCAAGAGCATGTCCAGAGGATCCCACCTTTATAAAACCATCAGATCTCATGAGACCTGTTCGCTATCACCAGAACAGCAGGAGAGAAACCTGCCCCCATGATTCAATTACCTCCCACCAGGTCCCTCCCACAACACATAGGGATTGTTACAATTCAAGGTGAGATTTGGGTGGATGGGAACACAGAGCCAAACCATATCAATGTCACATTGCTTAAAAAAAAAAAAGGCAGAGCTAGGATTTGACTGTGGATTCACCTGGTTTCAAGTTCAACCCCCTTCCAGTATATCACACTGTTCCCCAAGGAGAGCTACTGCCAGGGAAAAGCTAGCTGACCAGCTCTGGCCAGAGAGGCCCTCAACCTCACCACCACTTCCCCAGGTCTGGTCCTCAGCTTGCAAGGTGAAGAGTTAATTGACCTGTCTCTCTTGGACAAACCCCCATTAACCAAGCTCATAAAAGACTTCTTATAATTCAGAATGCCAAAGTGTCTGTTTCTCATGGGGGATCCCATTCCTCATTTTTTGTAACTAGAATGTTCTAGCCCCTAAATCAGTGCACACCCCTTCCCAATATCAGGGCACACAAAGGTCAAATTAAAATCCCAGTGGTTGTGGAATCAGCCAGGGGAAATGGGAAGCCAAGGTGAGGCCCAACTCATGATCCATCTCTGGACATAACAGGGCCTGGAATCCTCATGGCCCCAAATTCAGGTCTCAATGACCAGGACATTGCTGTCCACTGCACCTTTCTGTTCTCTCTCTGCCTCCCCATTTTCCCGGGAAGGAAAACTGGTCACTGCTGGTGGAGGTATCTGAAGATGGACAGACATACAGTCTCTGCTTTTCAGACCTGTTGCTGTTCTTCTCCACAGAGATCTGAACTGATAGAGACAGGCCCAGAGTGCAGCACGAGAGGTGCAAGTCAGACCTAGGGCATAACTTGATGGCTCAATACCTCCCTTTTAATGACTCATTCTTTCTTTCTTTCTTTAATAAGTGTTTATCTTACTCCAAATACAAGTTCATTTTAGGAAACTTCAAAACTACACTAAAGAAAATAATTATAAATCAGCCATAATCCACCATCTTAACATAATTGACTGAAGACTTGGTCAATATTTTGGAATACAGACATTCAACCTTTTTTCTATACATGGTAGTATATATACACATAAGAATGTACATATATGCATATGTACATACACATACACATATATGCTTTTATAAGACTGGCACTGTCTTGTATATGCTTCCTGGTCACTTTTATTCTTCACTAAATAATATATGGCAAACAATTTCTTTCCTTTTTTCCTTTTTTTTCTTTTTTTTTCTTTTTTTTTTTTTTTTTGAGAGAGAGTCTTACTCTGTTGCCCAGGCTGGACCGCAGTGGCATGATCTCGGCTCACTGCAACCTGCACCTCCCAGGTTCAAGCAATTCTCCTGCCTTAGCCTCCTGAGTAGCTGGGATTATAGACGTGCACCTCCACACCCAGCTAATTTTTGTATTTATAGTAAAGACGGGGGTTCACCGTGTTGGCCAGGCTGGTCTCGAACTCCTGACCTCAAGTAATCCACCTGCCTCAGCCTACCAAAGTGCTGGGATTACAGGCGTGAACCACCGCACCCAGCTGGCAAACAACTTCTCATGCTGCCATCTTATCTTCCTGATCATTAATTTAATGGTTGCATGATAGCCCATTACAAGTATGTGTCATAATTCATTTTCCCAGTTCCCCTTCTGTTGAACTCCTTCTTCCTTTAGCTGCATTAATATCCACCAATTTGACAATAGCTTGTCCTGGGAACCTTCAAGTCTCTTAATCCCTTGCCTTATTTTTATTAGTCATGCTCTCTGCCTCTCCTATCTGAACCATTCTTCCTCACAGCACGCTCTGGGGTCTAAATAAGGTGTGCGCATTAAAGCCTTCTGTGTGCTGTAGAGCATGGTCCCCAGGGAAGTGCTGATTGAGCCTGCGTATGAGAAACCGACAGGAGGCTGGGATTAGCACCAGGGAAGAATGTACCGTGGAGTGGGGTTGGGGAATGACCTTGGGTTTTCTATCCCCGGCCTCTCCCTCCAAGGAACTGCAGAAACCCACACTAGAGAACAAGGGAGTGGGACTGGGCAGGCAAAGGCCAAGGTGCATCAGTGCCCAGCATCGTCAACTGGGACAGCCCACGGTGCTCCTGTACTGACTGCAATCACTCATGCAAACACATACGCACACGCACACACACACACACACACACACACACACAGACACCAGAGTCTGCCAAGAATATGAAGCTCCTCGATGTCAATGTCAGAACGAAAAAGTCCCCTTCTTCCTGTGGCTGCTGAGAGAGCAATGAGCATCTGGGCTCTGGATTCAGACTCTCTGGGTTTGAATTCCCAGCTCAAATCCTACCAACTACAGGGCCTTGGGAACACTGCTTAACTTCAACACAGCTGTACACTGCACCTTTGTAAACTGGTGATAAAATAATGTCTACCTTACAAGACTATTTGAGAAGCATGAAATAATGTACATTAAGTGTTAACATATATGCCCAGCACCTAGCAAAGGCTTAGCAGGCATGAGCTATTTTTATTATTATTATTATTATTATTATTGTTATTACTGCTGTTGTTAACAAAGGTTAAGTGACATCTCAGAGCCTGCTACACAGAGAAGAACCTGAGCCTTGATAAATTCCAGCTCACTAGGGCCCATAACAACTCCATTATCACAGCCATAAACCACTGGGGGCACCTTCAGCACGCTGGCTGATATAATGCTGTACGCTGGATGACAGAGGCCAACCCATAAATAAATCAGACCAAGCTTCAAAACCAGAGCGTGCAGCCTCCTAAAACTTACCAGTGTGCTTGTCATTTCAGCTTCCACCCTTTTTCCATCAGCAGGGTCCCAGGGCCTAAGTTTCCACAACCTGTCACCACCTGCAGGTCTAATTAAGAAGGGAGGCTGGGTGTGGCAGTGTGCACTTCTAACCCTAGCTACTCAGGAGGCTGAGGCAGGAGGATCAGTGGAGCCCGGGAGTTCCAGGCTGCTGTGAGCTGTGATTGCACCATTGTACTCCAGCCTGGGCAACAGAGCAAGACCCCATCTCTTTAAAAAAAAAATGGGAAAAAAGAAGAAGAAGGGAAATGGGAAGTATCGTGGT
Source organism: Macaca fascicularis (assembly GCF_037993035.2). Taxonomy (NCBI): domain Eukaryota; kingdom Metazoa; phylum Chordata; class Mammalia; order Primates; family Cercopithecidae; genus Macaca; species Macaca fascicularis. Next base: position 55,298,153 of record NC_088390.1, read on the forward strand.
GGAAGCAAACAAAGGCACAAGTAGGAGGCATGTGGGGATGATGTAATTGGCAGGGGAGCTGTCTGAGGATGCACAGACCATATAGTCTTTACTTTTCAGAGCCTGTTGCTGTTCCTCTCCACAATGATCTGAACTAACAGAAACAAGCCCAGAGTATAGCATGAGGGATGCAAGTCAGACCTACGACATAACCTTATGGCTACAACAACAGTTAAAACAGTGGCTGAGAAGTCAAAGTTGTTTTAGCGTATCTTTCCTCCAGGGTGTCATTAAAAAGAAAAACAGATTGGATCTCCCTGGTTCAGGCCAGACTTCCCCCACAGAGGGGAAGAAGAGGACGGTGAAACGGGGAAGAGGAGGCAGTGAACAAAATAGGAGGGAGACACATGCTGTACCTGTTGGTCACATGCTCACTTTACTCAGAGATCAACTGCATAACAAGTTCATATGCTCTAAAGTCAATCATGACATTAATTCCAAAAGGAGATTTATTTCCTCACCTGAGTTGAAAGTCCTGTATTGACACATGTCTGCTACTTGGCACTCTTCTTGTAAATTAGTGCCTCTTTCCATCAGGGTCTGCATGCTGATGAGAGCAGGTGGTTTTTAGTAGCAGAATCAGGCTTCGGCTGCCTGGTTTGAAATTATACCCCAGGGTACAGCTAGATCCCAAGCAATTCACTCCTTCTAGGCTGACAACATCACCACCACCCCACCCCACCCATCATGGGAGAAGGTGATCTTCCTGAGCTCTATGAGATGGGATGGGGTTCCTTCCCTGCTCCCTCATTCTCTTCTTCCCACACTCACTTCTTCCTGAGTCAAGGTCTTTGGTAAGGCTGTAAAAGACGCACTTTGTTAGGATAATGACACCCCCGGGTTCTCCTTTAAGAGGCTGTAGATAATGACAAACCAAGGGTTCTTGGTCATACGGAGGTTTTACTTGGAAGACTTGGCAAGACATGCAGTGCCCAGGGTTGGGCCTATGATGAAGCCCTTCAGGGTGGAGCTGGGACTCTGTGGGGAGAAGCAAGAGCCTGAAAAGACCAAGAGGGTCCCAAGGTGGGAAGGGGACAAGAAGGAAGGGGATCAGAGAGAAAAGAGCCTCCCAGGCATCTAGTAATAGGAGTTCGATACGGACAGAAAGGTGGTCAAATGAAGCGGGAAGGAAATGGCTTATATCCTCTGGAATTTGTGTGTTTTTCTTGGTCGAGTGAGGGTAAGACTTTCATTCTGGCAATAGTTCACATAACCACACCCCACCAGATGTCATGGGCATTACCAAGGGCTTTGTCCTACACCGAGACTCTGTCTGTCTTTTTCTGGTGGCACACTGAGAGCCCAAGAAGGACCACATGAAAAGAGTAACAGCAAATAAGGATTTGTAGTTTACTGCCTTTCAGGTGCTGGTCCAAGCACTGTATGCATATTAATTCATCTAGTTTTCTCCACAGCCCTCTTACAAGCATAGCTCATATCCCCATTTTATAGACGAGGAAACTGAGGAGCAGAGAGGTTAAGGAATTGCACAAGGCTACACAGCTAGGCAGTGGATGAAGCTGGGATTCAAATCCAGGCAGTCGGGTTTCAAGGAAAGGCCGTGGGCCAGGATCAGAGCTGAGGAGTAGAGCTTGAGGCCATGTCAAGAAGTCTGGAACAAGGAGATAAACAAGATAAATGGGAGAGGAGGTCAGGGGCAAACATGAGTCATAAGGGAAGAATCCATGAGTGCCTAGAACATCTTCTAGCATTCATGACTTATTTGGGGGTGCAAAGAAGTATGGGGCATGGTGTGTGGATGGTCCCACCTGGCTTGATGGGCCAGGAGTAGTAGATGTACCAGATAAGCAGCACGTTAGAGAGTGAGATACTGACAGGTTCTGCATCTCCACCGACGACTCCTGCATGAGACCTTTTTGCCCTCTCTGATCCTTTCACTCTATCACATAGGAAGAGCCCACTAATGAATCAACACATATTAATTGAGAAGCTCCCATGAGCTAGGAACTGTGCTAGGTGCCAGGGGCATAGGAGAGTGAACAAGACACAGTCCTGCCCTTAGGTGCTTGCATTCAAATGGGCCCGGAGGAATAAATTTTGAGCAGGAAAAGGAGAGAGAGAGTGGACCCATCTGAAGGGATGCTTTGAAAATAAAATTCCAGATACAATCTGGAAACAAAGCAATGTTTTCGCAGCCCTTCTGTGTCAATCTGCAGGGAATGTCAGCATTAAGCAAACCAATTTGATCACTTTAGGGAATTCTCTTGCACGTGGTACAGTAAGTTTTTAAGGTTTAGCTAAACACCAATAAATTGTTCCAATAATCTCATAATAATCAGTCATTCGGATCATTTTCATGAATTCCGTATTTTTTAAAGTGATATTTGAATGCACTTTGCAAATTATGGTGCCTCCCCCAAATGGTATCTAAAGCTCATGATAATTTTCAGTGACAGTATTTGTGTGAATATGGACACCATTCATTCTTTTATATATTCCACAAGCGATTATTCGGTGCCTGCTCTATGCTGGGCACAGCATGCTATGTTTGCCCTCAAGGATCTACGGCATAGCAGGGACACACTATTGTGTGTCAATTACAATATGGCCACGAGGCACTGAGTGGGGTGAGTACCCAGTACTAAGGAAGGCCTAGACTTGTGGAATAAGAGGCCACATGAAGCTAGGAATTCACATCCTAGCTAAGACCTGCAGGATGTATAGAATGGCCAATAAAATACCCAAATAAGAATCCTGCTGTCAGCTGGGCGCGGTGGCTCATGCCTTTAATCCCAACACTTTGGGAGGCTGAGGCAGGCGGATCTCTTGGGGTCAGGAGTTCAAGTCCAGCCTGGCCAACATGGTGAAATCCTGTCTCTACTAAAAATACAAAAATTAGCTGGGCGTAGTGGCGTACGCCTGTATTCGCAGCCACTCAGGAGGCTGAGGCAAAAGAATCACTTGAACTAGGAGACAGAGGTTGCAGTGAGCTGAGATCACACCACTGCACTCCAGCCTGGACTGCAGAGCGAGACTCCGTCTCAAAAAAAAAAAAAAAAAAAAAAAGGAATCCTGCTATCACTTCTGGAGAGAATAAAAGCTCCAGATTCAGAAAAGCCTAGGTGTAAATCATAGCTTACCAGTTGGGTGTTACTGGGCAAATTCCTTCATTTCTGTGAGCCTCTGTTTCCTAATTTCGAAGATAAGCACACCAACATTCACTTTCCAGGCTCAGTTTAAGGATCACTTGTAAATTGCCCAGCACAGCGCCTGGCACACAGCACATACTTAATAAACGGGAGCCATTGTTTGTGTGATTGTGGGAAGTCAATAAACAGTTGTTCCGTTCAACAGACCAGGAGTAACCCTGAGCTGACAGACACAGGCAGCTAGGCAAAATAAAGGAAAAACGTTACCATATTTCCTCAATAACACCTGACTTCGCTTTGGAAATAAGAAGATTTTTCCTCCCTCTTCTCTCATACATTGTGATTAACTAACCTACTCCAAAGTGGTAGAAATGCCACTTCCCCCTCCAATAAGTAATAAGGTGAAATTTTTCTACATGCTCTGGGCCACCTCTGGTCTCATCTTTGTGAGCCAGCAGGAAGACTCTCCTGAGTGCTGAGGGTGACTGGAATTGAATCATTTGGCATGAAATTGGGGAATGCACCATAATAAATCAGACCCACTCCTGCATCCTGAAAGAAGCAGGCACCTAAGAGACTCAGATGCCAGATCTAGCTGGGAGGCCCCAGCTGCTGGGGCCATAGAAGGTTGCACGCATTTCTGCACAGTTGTTGAAAGCAAGGCTATTGACAGGTCATGCCACCTATCCTTCTGACTCCAGAACACCGTGCGCTCACCCAGTGGACATAGACAGAGCCTTTGATGTGTGCAGACGTGCTCAGAAAAGCAGATTGCTCAGGCAGCAAAAACAGATAGTGGGAAAAGCAGAGGCTCCGAGTCTGACAGTCTAGTTCAGGACCAAACCTTTATTCCATCTCTTGCTAGCTGTGTGTCTTTGGGCAAGTTGCTCAACCTGACTGAGCTTCCTCATTTGTAAAAATGAGGATTATAAAAATACAACCACATTAGTTTCCTATTGCTGCTATAATAAACACTGCAAATTTAGTGGCTTAATACAACACAAATTTATTCTCTTACAGTTCTAGAGCTCAGAAGTCTGAATTCAGATTCACTGGACTAAAGTCAAGATGTCAGCAGGGCTGGTTTCTTCCAGAGCATCTGAGAGGAGAATTCATTTCCCTGCTTTATCAGCTTCTAACAGCCACTTGTACTTCTTGGTTCATGGCCCTTTCCTCCGTCTTTAAAGTACATCACTCCAACTGCTGCTTTATCACACTGCCTTCTCCTCTGACTCTGACCCTTCCGGCTCCCTCTTATAAGGAAGGGCCCTTGTGATTACACCAGGCCCATGTGGATAATCCAGGATAAGCCCAATCTTAAGATCATTAACTTCTGTCTGCAAAGTCCCTTTTGCCGTGTAAGGTATCATTCACAGATTCTGGGGATTAGGATGTGGACATATTTGTAGGGGTCATTATTCAACCCAACGACACTACAAAAGAACAAAAAAGACATGTATGTAAAGTACCTAACACAATGCCTGGGACTCAACAGGCCCTTGGTAACCTTCCCTCCTTTCCTCTTCCCCCTGGACCCCCACGGGACACTTGTGCCTGGAGGGATCATTGCATAGGCGCGCCTTGCCTTTCATGCCATAGACACCATACCGTGTCTTCACAGCTGACTCATCCAGCTCCACTTGGAAGCTGCATATCTTACCACTGAGACTCTGACTGTTCCTGACTCTCTGATGAGGCACCTCTCGTCATCTGTGACATTCTTCTGGTCAGGGGTTGTTTGCTTTCAAGGAAAAGAAACCTTCTTGGGCTAGATTGAGTCATTGTAGGGCTACAACAAGCAATCAAGCATCCAGAGACAGGAAACTGGGTCGCAAGGGACTTGGAAACTCCACAACTCTCCGTCTGGACCTTGGCACATCTCTGCTTCTCTCTGCTTAATCCTCTCAAAAGACCAGCTTTGGGGCAAGGCTTTAGAGTCTCCCCGAATACCTTCAGCTTGCCCGTGGGCCTGGCTGGCCCTGGCTCCAACTCTGGCCCCAACATTGCATGAATGTCCCTTGCCCAACACCATCCCATCCAGCCAGTCTCTATATCCTTTCATTCTGTTGATCAACAGAGATTGGTTGGCTCAATGCATTGGTGATACCCCTAAGTTCGGTGTCCGCCCCAGCTCAATCAGCCCTATGGTTAAGGGGCTGAGATGGCAGAGGACAGACCTAGACCCTTAGATCTCTCTCCACACCTGGGAGACAGAGAGTATTCTCCAAAAAAGGCGATCTGGGCCGACACTCACTCCAAAACACAGATATTTGACAACCATCTTTTTTTTTTCTTTTTTTTTTTCTTTTGAGACAGAGTCTGACTCTGTCGCCCAGGCTGGAGTACAGTGGCACAATCTCAGCTCGATGCAACCTCTGCCTCCTGGGTTCAAGCGATTCTCCTGCCTCAGCCTCCTGAGTAGCTGGGACTATAGGAGCACACCACCATGCCCGGCTAATTTTTTTTTTTTCTTAGTAGAAACAGGGTTTTGCCATGTTGGACAGGCTAGTCTTGAACTGCTGACCTCAGGTGATCCACCCGCCTTGGCCTCCCAAAGTGCTGGGATTATAGGCATGAGCCACCATGCACGGCTGACAAACCACCCAATCTCTAAAAGGGATCCAGAACTCTGCTCATATTCAAAAGTGACCATTAGTTTTATTAGTGCTTGGAATACCCAAGAATCATTAATAACAAACTGCCTAATGATTAAGAATGAGAACTCCATGAATTGCTAATCGCAAATTCCCACTTCCTTGCCTTGGAAGCTGGCAGCCTAGTGAAGTAAAAGGCACCAAATGGGCCCAAAGTCTAATGCTGCCAGCTGCTCTGCCCCTAGAAGCAAAGATGTCCATTTCCTCCAAGGCTTCAGAAAGCCCAAAACATACATAACAGTGCCTAATTTGGGAACTTTAGAAATGTCTTTCTCTATTGTTAGACCTAAGACAATTTTTCAGCAAGACAAGACAGCCCTGCTGTCTGAGCTTTCAATGACTAATGCAAAAATCACCCATTTAAGGAAATACAGAGTTGAGTCTTGATTTCAAAAAGCCAAGAATTAGAAGGCAGGCAGAGAAAGAGATAGAATCTGATCTGTTGATCAGACCACAACTTGCCCACACCCCAGAATAATGGGAGATGGAGTCACCATGCCCTGGAGGTATCATTGGTGTCATTTGTAACTAAGATCTTATGGGCCTCATTGGCTGTTCTCCCAAAAACGATGTGAGGACATCCCTGTGTAGGTGAGCCTCCTCTCATCCCCTAGTCCACAGAAAGGTAGCCAAATCAACATGAGCTGGCACCCATCTAGAGCCCTCTAGACCTCGTCTGTTTCAAACACACTGGAGAAATGGAGGTACTTTAGAAGACTCTTCATTGAAACAGTGGTACTCCTGCCCATGGGGGGAGGCGGGAATCCTTCTAGGCCAGAGTTGGCAGGGTTCTGCCTTGCTGCCGAGCCCGGCGTAACGGAACACAGAGGGAATGGGAGTGAGATTCGTGCTGCGTATGTTTATCAGCCCGTTTCCAATTTTGTGTCTGAAATCAAACAGCCAAGGATCTGCATGCCTTGAATTTTAATCTGTCCCTTTAGGGCAGTCACAGGTTATGAATACAGAGTTCCCGGCAATGGTGAGCCAGATATGTACATATATTTATCCTGTGCGTGCCTTTACCAAGGCCTCAGCATAGCGGTCCTGCTGGTCTTATTTTAGCCGAAATTCTTGTGCCAAAAAAAAAAAAAGAGGCATTTTTATTTCCATCCAATAAACACCATCTGACCATGCTCTGGAGGCAGCCAGGTAGCTGATGAAATCTCATTTCCTCTCTTGAACAGTGATCTACTCTGACACCTCAGTCCCCAGGTGACCATGTTCGGAAAGAACTTCGTTTATCAGGGATGTTTGGCCTCCACGAAAACAGATTCTTCATTTTCAAAACATCTTCTCCATGGTGGCAAAAAGAAACCAAATACTCATTCTATGGGGCCTCAAAATTGAAATTGAAGTTAAAATGAATATCAAAAAATAAAACATTAGAATTTTATGAGTAGCCATTGATTTTTAGATATTTTGAATGTATGGATTTCTTTTATGTGGTCTTAATGTTATGCATTCCAATATCTTTGGCCTTGCTCAGGATTTTTAAAAGTTATATGTTGTCTATAGATGTGAAGGTTGAGTTCTAAATTATGAAAAAAACAAAGCGATGCCCTTTTTTTTTTTTTTTTTTTTTTTTTTTTTTTTTGAGACAGGGTCTGGCTCTGTCACCCAGGCTGGAGTGCAGTGGCATGATCTCGGCAAACTGCAACCTCCGCCTCCCAGGCTCAAGGGACCCTTCCACCTCAGCCCTACAGGCATGCACCAAGATGCTTAGCTAATTTTTTGTATTTTTTGTAGAGACAAGGTTGCACCATGTTGCCCAGGCTGGTTCTGAATTCCTGAGCTCAAGCGTTCGGCCTGCCTCAGCCTCCCAAAGTGCTGGGATTACAGGTGTGAGCCACCACGCCTGGCCAAGATACATTTTTCGAGTAGGAAAAGATAACACCACAAGCAACTCCAGAAGTTTCCTGTAAATCAAAGTACCTGACATTCAACTTGGACTCTTAACCAAGTCTAAGTCTACATATTTAGCAAGTGTATACTGAATGGCTGATTGGGATTTAATCCTATTTAACTTGCAAATATGAAGAAAGAAAAAAATTGAGACAAGTTTTTTTTAAGGCAAATTGGTTTTATTTTTGCAGAATCAAAGGGCAGTGCAGCTTTCTTTCCCCATTTCAAGCTGTCTTCAAGATGTCTGTTTAAACCTAATCAAAGGCTTCTTCTCTTGCATACCATATCAGTGTTTCTGAAATTATGGGTGATCAACCACCATAAAGCTGGAAAAGTATGAAACCACGTTTTGTTTTGTTTTTAATTTAAGGTCTAGTTTGGCAAATGGATTGAATTATGTAGTGAGCCTACAAACTACATGTCAATTAAACTTCTTCTGGGCTTGGTAAAGAAAAAAAAATTCAACCTTCTATGAGGGGAAAACTTTGGCCATGAGCCACTTTTGCAAACATAATTGTAGAAAAGAACCCCAATTTGCACAAAGACATTTATCTTTGTACCTTTCCTACTTTAAATCAGTCTCAATGCTAAATGGGCCCCTTGCAGTTCATTGATTTCTTTCTCCATTGCCTTCAAGGACAAGATTTCCTAGAAACAGAGTTACTAGGAGAATTAACTCTAGAAGGTAGATTGAAAACGCGGAGAATAGTAGATTCTCCCATGGGATGGGCAACAAGGCACTGTTCTGGAGCCAAGAGGGTAATCTCACTGGAAACTGAGGGAGACTAAAAGCTGTGCCCAGAAGCCTAAAATGAGAAGGCAGATCACAAGGTCAGGAGTTCGAAACCAGCCTGGTCAACATAGTGAAACCCTGTCTCTACTAAAAATACAAAAATTAGCCAGGCATGGTGGCGCATGCCTGTAGTCCCAGCTACTCAGGAGGCTGAGGCAGGATAATTGCTTGAACCTAGGAGGCCGAGGTTGTGGTGAGCCGAGATCACACCACTGCACTCTAGCCTGGGCAACAAAGCGAGACTCCATGTCAAAAAAAAAAAAAATGAGAAAGATATATTGGATCTACCCTTTGCTCTGCCTCTAATACCCTTCTTAACCTCTCCCCTCATTTTTTCAGCTGGAAGAACTTCCCATCCTTTGAGCACAGACAAATTGACACCTTCTCACTAAATCCCATTGGTTTTATTGGCCAAATGAGGATAATCTCAGAGGAGAAAGGGTTTTTCATAAGGATGGATGAGTAATGGTCTGAAAAGGACCACGGAAGCAGGAGGGAAGCTAATACTTAATCTACACCCCATTGACCAAAACCTAGGCTTTTCCACACCTGACCCTGTGTACCTTTTATCATGCTGTAACTTAATATATTGTCTTCCCAGCTGATTCTACCTCCTCCCCACACTCAAAACCTGTGACCATGAGCCCCAGAAGGTTCAGGACTGTATCCCAGGATCTCACACAGGATACAGCCTGGGACATAATCATCTCATAAGGTTCATAATCATCATAAGGTTTCAGCTTATATTTACTCTCCCTGACTTGAAATCCATCGTCCCTTCCTGATTGCCTGCCCGTAGAACTTCAAGCTTCAGCATAAGACAAAAGCCTAATAGAGACTGTTTAACCAACTTGCACAATTGAGAACAGCGTAAACTTGTAACTATGTGTATATCTCCCAGGGTTCCGTTTCTCTGATTAAACCTAGTATTGTCTTTTTTTTCTTTTTCTGCGTGCTATGATGAATGGTGGAGGCCCTCTACCCTCAGACACAAAGAAAGACAGCCATCGTTGTTCTCTAAATCCGGAACTATTGAGTATAACAGGGTCCAGGAAAATCCTGAAGGCAGGAATTCCTTCAGAATTCCTAAAGAAGAAAGTACTGATGCACTCCCCAGCTCAGCCACAAATATTCAATCATGAGCCACCATTTGGCACCTAAAATGTTTCCACCTGATACCCAGAAATCTGTAGTCTTCTTTATTTCCCCTCTTACTGGCTCACTCTTCCCCTTAAACTCAAGACTGTGTGCCCAAACTGACTACGGCCAAATACACGAACCACAAAACAACCATTGCTGTTGACTGAAGTGTGTTTGAAAATGTTGACTCTTGACTGGCCTTACCCTGAAAAATAGCTGTACACTGGTGAGTGTCCACGTGTCATCTTCCTTTCCCCAAACAGTGCACCTCAACATCTTTGAGTGTCTCCAGCCTTGGCCCAGTGTTCTGGACCTCCAGCCCACAGTCCCTTGGGAGAATTTGAACTTCTAAAGTTAAAAAAAAAAAACCTGGAAAGTAAAGAATGCTGCTTTCCACTGTCTCTTCACTCCACAGAACCAATGGCAAGGGCAGCTCACAGTCGCCAGCAGGGAGGGTGAACAGAGGGAACAAGAGTCTCCCACAGATCAGCCTCAGAACAAACGCCCTCCACCCTGTGATGGTGGTTGCCAGCTCTTCTGCCTGCACTGCCTACCCATTCTCTCCACAGCCACTGCCCTGCTCCAGATAGACACACACTCACAATACACACACACACACACACACACACACGGTTCATTCTTAGCACCTCCTACCATCCAGTGCTCCAGCTGAACAAGTGCGGTGGCTCTTTGATCTGTCAATTTATCTAGGCCGAACATGATTTCCCAAAATTTCCTTCCCCGTGGCTTCCCATTAGGTTTCACCACAGGTTGGGGCAGAATCATTGCTGTTTTTGTAGCTCAGAGGTTGTCACTTACCTGATGACTCACCTTATTGGCACTGGGGCAGCGTCAGGTCTGCAACTGTCCCACCTTCCCCTGGAGCCTCCGTAGCCCTCTCCGACGCGGAGCCAGGTGTGCATTTAGCTCTGTGATGAAGGGTTCCTGCCTCCCCCACAGTATGATCACACCATCCAGGCTGGAGGCAGTGAGGATGCTGCAGGTTCTAGTCTGTCGTCGTGGGTTCTCACTCATGCTCATGGGTTCCAACCTGTCTTTACTCTCCCCTACTTGAAATCCATCCTCCCTTCCTAACTGCCTGTGGGAGAACTTCAAGCTTCAGCATAAGATAAAACCTAATACTGTTTAACCAACTTGCACAACTGAAAACACAGTAAACTTGTAACTATGTGTATATCTCCCAGGATTCCATTTCTCTGATTGACCCTTGTATTCTCTTTTTTTTTTCCCCCCGTATGTTATGATGTTTTGATGTGTGTGTGTGTGTGTGTGTGTGTGTGTGTATGTGTGTCAGAGCCTTGCTCTGTCACCCAGCCCAGGCTGGAGTACAGTGGCACGATCTCAGCTCACTGCAACCTCCACCTCCTTGGTTCAAGAGATTCTGCAGCCTCAGCCTTCCAAGTAGCTGGGATTACAGGCACCTGTTACCACGACTAGCTAATTTTTATGTTTTTAGTAGAGAAAGGGGTTTCGTCATGTTGGCCAGACTGGTCTCAACTCCTGACCTCAAGTGATCTGTCCGCCTTGGCCACCCAAAGTGCTGGGATTACAGGTGTGAGCCACCGTGTCTGGCTATGTTTAGATACCTTAATAACATTTCTAGGTGGGGAGAGACTGCCCCTCCCTGAGCTAGCCAATTCTTACAGAGAGCAAAGGGATCAGCCAGGATACGCCTTAGATACACAAACCAATCAATATAGAGCCGCACCTCTTCTCTCTGGCTCGTGATCCCCAGGAGGCAATACTCCTCTACCTTCATCATCCCAGGGCTTGTACCAGGCAACTGAGGACCGTTGGTGCACACACACAAAGTTCATTCTTAGCAACTCCACCCTTAAGCTTGGAGTCCGCTAAAATTATTTAAACTAGCCCACAGGCTGTGCCTCCCCTTTCTAGGACCTGAGAGTACAATCAACTTTGTTTTCCTGAGCCTCCCCTGTGTCTCCTCTCGTGGCCACACCTAAATGACCATTACATTAAAAACACGGGACAAATCTTGGCTGATACAACATAAATGCTAGAAGACCCTTCTCTTCTCCATCAGCTCTGCATCCCCTGGGATTGGACCGCTGTGTCCCTCCTTTGATCTCACTGCAATGAAAAGGCATTTTCTATCATCTCTGCGGTGGGTGTTATCTTTATTTGCCCCATGCTCTTTCATTCCCATTCCTGGATTATACCCAACCAGGGGCCAATAAAAGAACCAAATATCCCTCAACAAACGTGACCCAAGCTGAGGCCATTACAGTCTTTTTACACTGGAGCTGACGGAATATTTTCTTGCTTTGGGGGTCATGGAGAAAGCTCCCCTGAAGGAAAAGGGAATGAAACTTAATGAAATCCAGCAGAAAGAAGTAGAGATGAGCGAGAAACTGACAAACAGAGACTCAGTTCTATCACACGCTCCTGATTTCCGTCATGACATCACTCACACCAGTCCATGGACATCACTGCAGGTCCATGGCCCTTCACAGCTGTGGCCTATTTATTTTGCTTCCCTGGAGGACCTTTCTACAAAGACTATTTACTAAAATACAAATTCCTCAACACGGCAAAGGATTCCACCATCCACTAAGATGAGGAAACCCTGTTACGGGCTCAATTGTGCCTCTCCTAAATTCATTCGTTGACGTCCTAACTCCCAGTATCTCAGAGTGTGACTGTATTTGTAAATAAGGCCTTTAAGAGGTGATTCAGTTAACAATGAGTCCTTTAGGAATCTGAGCGGGAGATACCAGGAAGTTGTACATGTGGAGAAAAGATCATGTGAGGACGCAGGGAGAAGGGGGCTATCTGCAAGCTAAGGAGCAATTACCTTGGGAGAAACCAAACCCGCCAATGCCTTGATCTCAGACTTTCAGCCTCCAGCACTGTGAGAAAATAAATTCCTGTTTCTCAAGTCACTCAATGTGTGGTACCACGTTATGCAGCTGATCCGACCAGGACACTGACCATAACGTCTCCATGAAGAGTCACAGTGTGTACTAACCAGGTAAAGGCTCTGTGAAGTCCTGCAGTGAAGATGACTTCTTGCCTTCAAACTGTGTTTCCTGAAGTTCTTTCTCTATTCTCTGCACAGAGCTGCCATGATCAAGAAGGATGGCAGAGAGAAGGTCATCTGGATATCAGTAAAAATTATGTTCTTGCTCTTCAGAAATAAAGAGGTGAAGAAATAATTGTCAAAACATTTACCAAATTATGAAAAAGGAGGGATGTTATAAAAATGTAGACAGCTTCATGGTGTAAAGATAAAAACACCAAACTTAAAACCAAAGTTCAGATTCCATCTCTGCTATTAACTGACTGGGTGACTTTGGTCAAGTCCCTTCTCCTCTCTGACCTCAGTTTCCCCATTTGTAAAGTGAGTGGTCTGGCTGGTGATCTCTTTAACTAGGTTTTCTCAGAAATTTGCTGGCATGCTAAGATTTCTTAGAGATTCCCTAGTTAATCTACCAAGGTCTCTTCCTTGTTTCCAAATTCAGGTTGAAGTTTCTTATTGTTGCTGTTTTAAATTTGAAAGCATATCTCATAACTTGGTTCCCAACTCCTCTCTGATGTTTTCAGTTTTCCTGATCTTTAATTTTTTTTCTCACTCTGTCACCCAGGCTGCAATGCAGTGATGCGATCACGGCTCACTACAGCCTCAACCTCCCAGGCTCAGACAATCCTCCTACCTCCGCCTCCAAGTAGCTGGGTCTACAGACATGTACCACTGTACCCAGCTAATTTTTTTTTTATTTTTTGTAGAGATCGGGTCTCCTTGTGTTGCCCAGGCTGGTCTCAAACTCCCAGGCCCAAGCAATCCGACCGCCTCAGTCTGCCAAAGTGCTGGGATTACAGGCATGAGCAATCGGCACTCAGCTTTAATTTTTTTAACCTTTAACTGTTGTCATAAAATAACATTTTGATAAATTACCAGGATTTCCCACTTCCACGCATTTCCTTTATCCTTTGCTCTTCTTTATCCATGGATATGAGCATTCATTCTATAGTTACCATTTCAAGGAAAAAAATCACATAGCAAAATACAGAGAGAACAAGTGAGTCATTCTTGGCTTTTTGACTGAAAATCCTAAAATCTGAGTGGGTTTGGGGCATAGAAGAAACATGAAAAAGAGCAAAGCTGGACTAGCTGGAGATTTCCTGGAAAGACTTCTGGTTCCAAAATGGTAACACAAAACTCTTTCCACCGCCTTTCCTTTGGAAAAATTATCTCAAAATAACAAGCGGAAAAAGATACCAGAAATCCACATTAATGAGGCTACAAGATATCTGTAAAATCAAACCGTGACATATAGAAATAGAGAATGATGGAGGAATGGAAAAGGGCATGGCAGAGAAAGGTCAAAACTGAGCGTCCAGAGGAAGAGATCATCAGTGAGAAGAAAACCAGTTCACCCCTGAGACCCTCAGAGAGGCAGAAAGGACTGGAGGCAACAGATACCTTGAAGGGCAGGGCACTAAAAACAGGGGGCTTCTTGAGAGTCTGCATAAAGAAACAATAGAGCCTGTGATAGCCAAGCTTTAAGATTTCCCACAAAGATCCCCATCTTCTGGTATTCACACATTTGCATTATTTCCTGCACATTGCATCAGGATCAGTTTATGTGACCAGGAGAAGACAGCAGAAACGACAGTAAGTCATTTCCAAGATTAGGTTATAAAAGACACTGCAGTTTCCACCTGGGTCTCTCTCTTTCTCTCTCTCCTCTTATGGTTACTAGTGTCATCTTGATTGGACTGAAGGATGTAAAGTATGGTTCCTGGGTGTGTCTGGGAGGGTGTTGCCAAAGGAGATTAACATTTGAGTCAGTGGACTGAGAGAGGCAGACCCACCCTCAATCTGGGTGGCTACAATCAAATCAGCTGCCAGCACCCCTAGAATAAAGCAGGCAGAAGAAGGTGGAATGAGCAGATTTGCTGAGTCTTCATCTTTCTCTTGTGCTGGTTGCTTCCTGACCTCATACAGCAGATTCCAAGTTCTTCATCTTTGGAGTCCTGAACTTAGACCAGTGGCTTGCCAGGGGCTATCAGGCCTTTGGCCACAGAGTGAAGGCTGCACTGTCGGCTTCCCTGCTTTTGAGGTTTTGGGACTTGGACTGATCCACCAGTGGCTTCCTTGTTCTTCAACTTGCAGACAGTCTGTCGTGGGACTTTACCTTGTGATCATGTGAGTCAATTCTCCTTAATAAACTCCCTTTCATGTATATATTTATCCTATTAGTTCTGTCCCTTTAGAGAACCCTGACTCATACACTCCACTCCACCTTACTCCTTCTCTCTCTTTCTTTCTCTGCCTCTCTCTCCTTATCTCATCACTAGCTCTATGGACTAGTACAGGACTTCTCAACTGCAACACTGAAAGCTAGAAGAAAAGGAACCAACACCTTAAAATTCTGACTGAAAGTTATTTTCAGCCTAAAATTCTTGCCATCGCCAAACTATCAGTCAAGTGTGATGTAAGAAAAGATACTTTCAGATGCTCATGGACTCAAAACAAAACACCTCCGTTCACCCTTGTCTCGGGAAACTGCCAGCAGCTGTGCTCCACCCACGTGAAGGACTAAATCATAACAAACAGAGCTATGGAATTGAGGAAGCAGAATTTCCAACACAGGAGAGAAGTAACGGGCACCCCAGGGTGACGGTTATGCAGCAGGTGGAGGCACCCAGGACAGGCTGGGGCAGCAGGACAGAGGGTTCCAAGAAAGATGACTCCAGGGTAGGGAAAAAGGTTTGACTATGTGGACATTTGTATCAAAGACTATTTCATAGACTTATTGGAAGATGTGAGGAGGCTTAGCCAGAAATGCAAAGAAAACAAGAAAGCAAATAAAATGTCACAATTATTAATGTTTTAAAAGAGTTCTGCAAGAAACGACATAGGATCAAAGCACATTCCATAGTGAGCAGTAATAGTATAGTTATAATAATGAAACACTTGATATGCACAAAAACCTGCAATACAACTAGATTAGAGGGATGAGAGCATTAAAGAGGGTGAACAAAGGCAAAATATTCTCATCTACCATAGTAGGAATTAAGTAGAGAATGTCTAAAGTGGACAAATCAAGAGAAAGCCATATACATGTATTATTTACAAAGCTGGGGAAATAGCTTTTTTAAATGGAAAGAGTTGCCTCTGGGGAATGAGAAGGAGTGGAAGTGGAAGATAGGCAGGTCAGTGTTGCTCGTTTTTATTAAAAGACTTTTAGCACAATTTGTCCGTCATGGACTGATGCTGGGATGAGGGGAGGATGCCTTGGGAATGACAGCAGAGACACCACCAAGACCTTGGCATTCATTATGTAAGACTCCCAGAATCCACCCCGCCACAGGAAATGGGAGAAGGACCCCAAAAAGACCATTCATTAAATGTCCTTCATCCAGCCTGAAAAGGGCTTGAAATAAATATTAAATTCAGTCATAGAACTTGAAGCTACATTTCTTAACTACATAAGTAAACAGACTGATATTCGCACCCATTAGCAACACGGCCCAGAAGAACTTTCTGGAATGGTGGAAATGTTCTCCACTGTCCAGTGTAGTAGCCACCAGACACATGTGGCCATTGAGCCCTTAAAATGTGGATAGTGTGACTGAGGTCCTGAATTTTTAACTTTATTTAATTTTAGTGAATTTAAATGTCAATAGCCACCTGAGGCTAGCGGCTGCCATAACGGACAGCTGCAATAGAGTATCTCCCATTACATCAGTCTGTCCTTCAACAAACGTGGGGGCCTACTGGGGTGAGGCCCTGTTCAAGGAGATCGAACAAGTCATGCTAGTCCCTTTCCTTACAGAGTATCGGGCTAAGTGGGTGAGGCAGACACTCATGGTTCCCATGTGTGGTGCCATGAAGGACAGACAGGCTGGTAAGGGAGAGTATCACTGTGGCTCCTCATTCAGATGGAGAAGTCCTTTCAGGAAAAGGGGGCAGGAACAGAGCCAGAAAACAACGGTGGGACCGGAGGCTAAGGTATCTGTAGGCCCAGGCTTGAGGGAAGACAAGGACCAGGAGATGAGGCTGTGCAGGTGGGCAAAACCACATTGTCAGGGCCTCTTGGCCAGCCTGGAAGTTTATATTCTACTCTCAGTGGCACGAGCAGATTTCCATTTTAAAACAGGAATTAGGCTGGGCACGGGGGCTCACACCTGTATTCCTAGCACTTTGGGAGACCAAGGCGGGCGGATCACCTGAGATCAGGAGTTAGAGACCAACACCAGCCTGACCAACATGGGGAAACCCCACCTCTACTAAGAATACAAAAATTAGCCGGGCGTGGTGGCAGGCGCCTGTAGTCACAGCTACTCGAGAGGCTGAGGCAGGAGAATCGCTTGAACCCCGGAGGTGGAGGTTGCAGTGAGGTGAGATCGCACCACTGCACTCCAGCCTGGACGGCAAGAGTGAAACTCAGTCTCGAGAGAAAAAAAAAAAAAAATGGTGAATTGAACTCCAGTTGTGTGGAGAATGACGTGAAGAAGGCAGAGTGAACGGGTGAAGACTTGCAAGGGACTGCCCTGGGTCTAAGGGCGAGTGACGGTGACTCGGGCCACGCTGGAGGCGGCTGAGGCGTGACCAGGTCGCGGCTGTTTATGGGAAGAGTCGCTGTGGTTATGGGAGGGGACGAAAGGCATGGGGGAGCGGGCCTAGAGGAGCCCACGTGAGGGGAAGGATAGCGGATGAATCTCGCCAGTGGTCTGGATCGGCGCTGCAGCTTCTTGGATCTGGGGCTTTGTTCTCCACCCTATCTTGGAAGGCACGAGGGATGCAGGGGTGGACCCTTCAGCTCCCAGCGGCTGCTCCATAGCCTGTCCAGCTCACTACACAGCAGCAGCACCCTCTGGTGGGTGGCCCAGGCCCCTTTCCCCACCCCACATACCCATCTCACTCCAATCTGGGTTTTCACTGCAGGTCCTTACTTTCACCTGGAGTTCTTGTCATCAATGAATCTCTCTCCAGGCCCCATCTCCTCGACACCCCACTCACCAGAAGCCTGTCCTGTGTTTTCAGAGCAAAGACCCCCATGCTCAGGACAGGGCTGGGGCCTCAGGGTTAAGGGGCTGGGCATGGGAGTGGGCTGAATTCACAGCGAGGGCTGCGTTTCCAGGATGAGAATGTAACTAGAAGTCCAGGGAAGAGCCAACATCCCAGAGTCTGTAATGGAGGGAGGGGAGCAAGAACAGACCCCAAGCAGGATGGAAGGCTGAGGAGGCCACGGGCAGAGAGCCCTTTCAAGACGGTTCTCGGGAAGACTCCCCCGGCCAGTGGCACACGGGCAGGGGCCTTTTATGGCCTGTCTGTGAAGGAGTTCTGGGCTGAAACAGAGCCCCTAAAACCGCCTCAAGGAAAACATTTAACTCTGGTGAAATGTAAACTCTAAAAGGCTGGGCTGTTTTCCTTTGCACAGAAAAGGCGCCGCACCCCAAACTCCGCAAAAGCCTCCCTACCTGGGACCACGTGGTTGGGGTCCACACTCTGAAGGAGCTGGTGCTCTGGGGCAGCACGGTCATGGCCATGTGTCTCAGATCCAGCCCGTCCATGGGCACAGCCATGACCCCTAATACTGCCCGAGGCTCCACTCGGCGCCTCCCTAGACCCCAATGAGCTTGTATTGGCCTTTTCTCCTTCCCATAACCTGACCGGTCTGAGTTCTCAGGTGTGCACCCTTTTCTCCAGCTGGTGTAGGGGGTCCCCATCTGAGTGGCTCAACTAAGAGGATGCCTGTTTAGGCATATCTGGGAAATCTGAGGAATCAATGAGACGCCCTCCACCAGTGATCTGTGTGCAAAAACGAAACAGGGGCCTCCCGGGATGTAGGGACCTCAGCTTAAGAGAAGAGGAAATGTGATATATAAACTTTTGGAAGGAGAACTTTTTTGGAAAGGTTAGTGAAGGTAGGATGATTCTGACCACAGTCCCGGAAAGAGGAGTTGGCTGCAATAAGAGCCCCGTGACAACCTCTGCAAGGTGGTGTGAGAGGAAGCAAGACCTGCTTTGTAGCCTATGTTCCATGCTCCAGTGTGACACACACAGCATAAATGCCACCTCCTCCAGAGGACCTCCCAGTAACCGACACTAGGTAAATTCTCCTTGCCATGTGTTCCCACAGGATCCTGTGCTTCCCTCTCAGCATTTATCAACTTTCTCTGGCACTTGCCTGTCGGCTTACCCACCTCTCTGCTGGACGGAACCATTATGAGCCCACAGGCCACATCCATCTTGTTTGCTGTTGTTTGCCCAGCACCTGCAGCAGTGCCTGGCACAGGACTTGGAAAGTCATGATGCAAGTGTAGACACTTTCCCCATTTCAGTGAGGAACCAGGTTCCTTCCGAGGCAAGACACCTGCGCTACCCACTGACATCAGGTGCCAAAGACCTCCTCAAGGGGCTGGCAGGAACTCAGAAGAAGTTTCAGCAGCCACAGTTCTGCAAGCAGGAATAAAAGCATAGGAAAGCTGCATGCATGTGCCTGCAACCCTGAAACTGGCCTAGCTAGGAAACAACTATGACACACACTAGGACATCCTAAGCAAAGGCTACCAAGGTCAGGGCCACATCTCTCCCATCATAGGTTAAAAGTGCAAGGACTAAGTTGTTGCAGATGGATATATAGAAAAGTAAAGCTTCTAGGCCCAGCATGGTGGCTCATGCCTGTAATCACTTTGGGAGGCCGAGGCAAGTGGATCACCTGAGGTCAGGAGTTCGACAGCAGCCTGAGTAACATGGCAAAACCCTGTCTCTACTAAAAATACAAAAATTAGCTGGGCGTGGTGGTGGGTGCCTGTAAACCCAGCTACTAGGGAGGCTGAGGCATGAGAATCACTTGAACCCAGGAGGTGGAGGTTGCAGTGAGGTGAGATCGTGCCACTGTACTCCCGCCTGGGTGACAGAGCAAGACTCCATCTCAAAAAAAAAAAAAAAAAGTAAAGGTTCTAATAGAAGCAACAACATTTCTTCAGCTTTACAGACACTGTCAGATACCACGACAATATTCATTGTCTTTTCTCCTGACTTAAATCATTTTTCCTCAGCCACAGGACCATCAGTTTAGGATCTGATGTACAGCTATCAGAGAGAATAACAGACACTTGCTGCTCCAAACTTGACTCCTAAAATAAGATAATAATTCTTTTGACACCTCAGAGAATATTCCATCAGTTGGTCAAAAACGGATGAAGCCATCTAAATATATTTCCAGAACTCAGGAAGGGTTGATTTAAGCACATTTTTTTCAAAGAATTGGAGAAGGGGGTAGAGAAGAGACTGCTGATTCTTAAGCCCAGAAAAGTCATGAATTTACTACTTGACCGCAGGCTAAAACCATATTAATTTCATTTCAAATGTATGTATCCAAGCTAAGAGAGGTTGTCGTGAAAGCTTTAAATCTTAAATCAAATGTTCTTTCCAATAAGGTCATTAGTGACAGGCTGAAATGTTGCAAGGGATGTATTACATGATGGATGTTTGTCATTTATTCACAGAAAAATGCTACAGTGAGCCTAAAGGGTCATTTCTCCAGCCACAAAGTATTCTCAAGGGGCAAAGCTGCCAAGCAATGAAATCCAAATTGCTCTCCTCCTCTTCTCACCATGTTAATTACTCCTGAACTTTGCAAGGACAAGCATTCTGCTCTCGATCAGCGGTCTCCCGCATTGCCAACGGAAGTTATAGCCAGTATGTTTGAACATGTGCTCTTCAGGAGATCACCAAACCCCAGAAAAGGGAAAAGGAAGAAGAACTTTACATCATCAGAAAGGTCTGGTGGCTTTCCCTGAGCATGAGATTTATGGACATTTTTACATGTTCGTATTTGGGAAGAACCAAAGTAACCAAGGATATCGCTGGACCAGAGGTGGATGTGGGTTCAAATTCTACCAGTTGGTACATGACCTGTCATGGGGCCATTAAGTATCAATACCACTGCTGTGTCCCCCAGCATCTACAACAGTGATAATCAGACAGTTGCAGAATCTCCCTGAAGTCCCTATGAACAATCTAGGGTTGCACAGAACAGAGTTAAAAAATAACTAGGAAATTTGAGATTGCGTAGGCGTAGGCAAGGTTAAGACCTGACCCCACCACTTCCTAGCTGGGTGACCATGGATAAAATGTGTAGCTAAGTAAACAGCCTTTCCCTAGTGTCCCACAATTCCTCCCAGAATCCCCTTCTTTGCCCCAAAGCCTGCTGGTATCCTCACTGTCACGGAACTATAATAATCAGCTAGCAACCATGGTTGCAATAAGCAGAATACCACTCATATATATACAGTTTACAAAGCATTTTCAGTATACATTATCTCGCATCTTTCTCCTGACAGTCTCTTGATGGAGGGAGCACAGGGCTACTTCCCTGTGTTATAGGCCAAGAAGAGCTCAGAGAGATGAAATAATGGGCCCAAAACCACCCAGCAAAGAGATGCGCCGGGACTAATACTGGGAGCTCCAATGTTCTCTTTCTGCACTGTGCTGCCTCCTCACTCAGCACCCAGCAGTACCCACCAGTCACCTGGCATACACAGGGGTATATAACCATGCCACAGACTACTCCAGGGGGCCTGTAGGAAGCCTGTGGTCCCAGGGGAAATGACTGCCCTGGACTGGGCTTTATGAAGGATGTCATCTACAATAAAATGAAGCCAGGGCTGTCCTTGGAGCAAATAAATTGGCTCCTGCATCACACTCAAACCTTTTCTTGAATATTACAAATAAGAGTTCATGGATGTCCATAGAAATGGCCATATCATGGTGATACTGCTGCTCTGGGCTCCTCTGGTAAACTATCTTCCACAATATTGGATTTTCTGTTCTGAATCTGCATGGAAAAGTCATTATAGAAATTATAATTCTCTACCCTCATTGTAAGTTGACAAGATGAACAAGTCACCTTTGATATCACATTCAAGTGGCATTTGGTATGGAAAAAACTTTGTAATTTACAAGTCTTGGACTGGCAGCATTGAGCTACATTAGCCAAGCACAAAATCTGGAAAGTCTAATGGCAAGGCAGCCTCTTCTCTTCACATACATTGAAAAAACAGCTCTTCAGGACCACTCCCTCCCTGCTTATTTATGTCTTTCCAGACTGCTAGAGTCGGAGCCAGGCACCCTCAGTGTCTAGTAGTCTTATAAGTGGTCAGCCTTGGCTAGGCTTTGGGAGGCTCTTGCTCCTGTCCTGGAGGAGTCCATGTACCTGATCTTTTCTGCCAGGAGAGACCTCAGGGATGGTTTTATCTTATAGCCTCATTTTACAGACGAGAAAACTGAGGCCAAAAGAGTTGAAGGCCCTTGTCCAGAGACAATCAGCAATTTAAGATATGAGCTCCGATGCTGTTAAAGAGACACACTAAATGAACCAAAGCAGCCATGTTTTTCCTAGTTCCCCATGCAGTAATATATTCAATCGCTTTTCTTTCTTTAGGGTAAGCATAACTCTTTTGTGCCACCAAGCTAAGCTCTGGGCCTTATATGATCCTTACATCAATGAAACAAAAGACACACCTGATTTGTCTCATTTTATAGATGAGGAAGCTGAGATGGAGTTGTCCAAGGCCACAAAATGAAGAAGCAACAGAACCAGCATCCAAATATAGTTTGGCTTAGCTCCCAGGTATGCTCGCTCTCCTTCCTCAACCTGTGGAGTGTACAGAGACCTCAGCTGGGTTGTTCTGGAGACTGGCACTCACCTGGAATTTGGAAGTTTGGTTCTAGGTAGGCTGCTGAGCACCTGGTCCTTGCTGTCCCAGAAAAGAACCCTTTCCGCTTAGCTGTCAGGGGAGCCTGCAGCCGTCAGATGCTTACGGGCCACCTGAAGATGTGGAAGCCATTCTCCTGAATGCCCAGAAGGTGCCCTTTGTGAACAGAGTAGCTGGGAGTCTCTACCTTTAACCTGCCACCACCATGACTTAGCTCCTTTCCTCTGGCATTGGGAAGCCAGCCAACCGCAAAGACTTCTGTCAGGAGAGTAGAAAACCTCCTAAGCCAAGAAATGGAGCAAAGGTCTAAGAGACATGAGACTCAGACCCACGTGACTCAGACTGCCACCTGAAACCTGCCTCGCACTGGCACAAACGCCCTCCACACCAGGCAGCCCGCCTCCCCTGGGCCCTGGGCTCCATGCTTCAGGAGTCTGCTCGCTCAGAGGAACGGCAGACTGCCTCTGTATGCTAGTGCGAAAAGGAAAGCAATTGATTTTGTTTGGGAGAATTTTATGTTAGTCCTTTTTATTATCTCAAGAAGGGTCATGGAATCTACTGAAGCAAAATCAATTACAACCTTGCTGAGGGAGGCCAGAGCAGCCCTTTGGCTTCGAGCAAGAGGCAGGTGTCCAGATGAGAAATCCTAGCCTTTGAGTGGTTGCTGGTCTTCTCCCTGCTGGCTTGGAGTCATGTCACCCTCTGCTCTCTATAAAGCTCCTTTGTCACCTGACTGGATAGCCCTGCCCCTTAGGGGCAGTATGGGACAAGGGGGGACGCTGGTCCACACTGGACCAACTGATTCCCTCTCCTAGAAATTGAGAATTGGGATCCAGAGCCAGATAGCCTCTGAATGTGGCTGGAACAGAAAGGACATTAAAATGGTAACTGGGGAAAGGGCATCTTCTACCACATGTTCTAAAAAGCAGGGGAAACCTGTCTGAACAGAAAAAGAAAAAACTGATAGATAAAAAGAAACAGAAACAAAAGGTAGTGTGGAACTCTGGCAAGTCTTCAGACCCTGGCCGCAGACTCCCCTGACTAGGCATGGCTTCCAGAAGGAACTCTCTCAGTTAGGCCGGCTCAAGCTGGTATGTGCTGTTTGCAACCAAATATCAGAAATATTTTTCTTCAGTTTCATAAATGTAAGAAAGATACCCCACAAATTTGTTCAGATGTTTTCTTTTTGTCCTTTTTTTGAGATGGAGTCTCGCTCTGTTGCCCGGGCTGCAGTACAATGACACCATTCTCCGCTCACTGCAACCTCCACCTCCCAGGTTCAAGGGTTCTCCCACCTCAGCCTCCCAAGTAGCTGGGACTATAGGTGTTTCACCATGTTGGCCAGGCTGATCTTGAACTCCTGACCTCAGGTGATCCACCCACCTCAGCCTCCTAAAGTGCTGGGATTACAGGCATGAGCCACTGTGCCTGGCCTCAGCTCTTTTCATTAAGAAACAGGGCCAGGTGCAGTGGCTCACGTCTATAATCCCAGCATTTTGGGAGGCTGAGGTGGGCGAATCATGAGGTCAGGAGATGAACCCTGTCTCTACTAAAAATACAAAAAATTGGCGGGTGTGGTGGCAAGCGCCTGTGGTCCCAGAGGTGACAGAACAAGACTCTGTCTCAAAAAAAGAAAAAAAGAAGAAGAAAAAGAAAAAAAGAGGTAAGTCCACAGAGATAGAAACAAATTGTCAGTTGCCAGGGAGAAGTAGGGAGTGACTGTTTAATAGGCATGGGGTTTTCTTTCCGGGTGATGAAAATGTTTTGGAACTTGGTATAACTGCTGGTTGTACAAAATTGTGAATGCACTAAACACCACTGAGTTGCATACTCTTAGATGGTTACTTTTACGTTTGGTAAATTTCACCTCAATTTAAAAAAAAAAAAAAAACCAGCTTGTTATGCCTATGAATATCAGGAAGGTCCAATAAAACGCACATTTTGCCAACTAACTTGCTGAAGTATCTAATTCATTTGTCCATTTATTCATTAATGAGAACACATATACATAGTATTGACCACGTGCCAAGCACTGTGCTGAGAATACTGTGGTGGCCAAGATAGACATGAATCCTTGCCTTGGAGAGCAAGATGGACAATTAGCAAGCTGTAACATTAAAGTACTTGTTTTTGTCCTCCAGCACCCATGCCTCCTTTCTTCCAGCAACAGAACTCTCCAACAAATAATGTATTCTCTCTGTGTGATACAGAAAGGAGGCTGGTTCTACCCACCCCTTCCAAGAGATCAGTCAGAATACTCCCATCCTCCTGGCCACAACGACTGGTTTGGAAATGGACACTTGACCAAAGGTGAACCAATGAGAATCTCCCTGGAAATTTTCTACCATTGGTATTCTGAAAGACTGTCTTTTCACTGATGTTGCTAAGCATGGGATGCTGGGGCCATCTTGCCCATCATGTGGAGATAACTGGTCCAAGAAGTAGAGGGAAAGAAAGAGGGACCGAGAGCCCTACAATTAGCTGTCCAGTTTATTTCACATTTCCAGTGATGAAGCCAAGAAATTATCTTGCTTTTGCGTTAAGCTAGTTTGAGTTGTGTTTAATCACTTGTATTGAAGATTTTTTCATTGCGAGGAGGACAAGGGATGTACTTGATACAGTGGAAGCTCACAGCAGGCATTTCTATTAGAGCACAGGTTATATGAAGTGTTTTTTCCTATAATTTACATGTACATATAGGATTTCAACATTGATTGACTAGTGAACATTTATTCTCAAACTGCTGTTGCTATACATCACTACACTATGATTTCCAAAACGTTGTATGAGACCAAGCACAGTGGCTGATGCCCGTAATCCCAACACTTTGGGAGGCCAGGGCAGAAGGATCGCTTGAGGTCAGGAGTTCAAGACCAGCCTGGGCAACACAGTGAGACCCCATCTCTACTAAAAAATTTTTTTTAATTAGCCAGGCATGGTGGTGCATGCCTGCAGTCCTAACTAGTCAGGAAGCTAAGGTGGGAGGATCCCTTGAGCCTAGGAGTTTGAATCTGCAGTGGGCTATGATCATGCCACTGTACTCCAGCCTGGATGACAGAATGAGACCCTATTTCAAAAAATTAATTATTAATTAATTAAATGTTTTATGGCCACTGCTGTTTGAGAAAGATTACACCACAACATACCATCTCTGAGCCCTTGGAGAACAGTCTGTAAGGGAGCCATTCCCAGGGCCTCTGTGTTTCCAGATCCCTGAGGAAATAGCTGGCCAAAGCCACACAATGGCAGTGGCAGGGCAGGGGTAACCCTCAGTCTCTGGAAGCTCAGAAGAGCCTGAATTGATCATGTACGTTTAGCATTCTTCATCACATCCTTCATTCCAGCAGGACTGAGGCTGGTTTCCTAGCAACCCTGCTCCATTCCTGTCCACCCACCCAGAATTACAGTCCATTCTTCTTCCCTAGGTTACTAGAATCACTCCCTGATGGTCAGATTCTCAAAGTCTACTACCTCCCTTCTCCCTTAACTGCCCCCCGAGGAAGTTCTCACTATTCATCACACATGACATTTACATACAGCTTTACCACTTATAACATGCTTCCACTCACCTTTCTTCCTCAGACACTCACCGCCACCCTACGAAGTAGGAATTACTCCCTTCAATGTACTGATGAGGAAACCGAGGCTCAATAAAGGAACCAGGATGGGACAATTAAAAAGAAATCACCCATCTCAACAGACTGCTGTCCACATGATTACTCATAGGCTGAACACTCTCCCACCCTGGTTTCTGGCCTTTGCCAGTTGATTCTGTCATCGGTCTCATTGAAACTCTGTGACTCTTGCTGTCTTAACTGGCAAGGGATCTGATCCTGCTTTACCTTCCAGGATACAGTTTCCACATCCTGCCCACATTCTTGGGGACATCTAGTCTCTTACTAGATGGGTGTTTTGCTTTTCACCCATCACAGACATCTCAGGAGGTCACAGGGTCACAGGCATAGGACAATGGTTGGAAAACACCAAATCCAGGAGGTCTTTTGACAACCTGAAGGTTTAGGTGCCTGTCAGTTGTAGCTAATACATAGGTTAACAATAGGGATACACAACATAATTCAGGATATGGCTGATGTTTCCAAAACTAATTTGACATTTATGGCAAAGAGAACTTAACCCTAACAGGACTCTGCCCTGGCTCCCTGGGGTGGGCCAGGGAGCTCAGTTCACCAAGGTGGGGGCGGTTTCCGGAGAAACCAGAAGCAAAGCAGTTTCTCCAGAAGAAGGTGCTGATTAAGCAGAGGAGATTGTGCAAACTGTTCGATTCCATTTAAAATTATGAGAAAAGACTCCAGGAGACCTTGTGTCACAATGTCAGCCACAGCAGTTGTCTGTGACAAGGCTGGCCATTCAGAGCCTGGTTACCAAGCCCTGGCAGCAAGAGTTTATCTTACACAACTGTGTGTGTTTATGTGCATGTGTGCATCTGTGTGAGTGTGTGTAGTTTTATGATTGTGGCATATAAAATTACTGTTTTGTTTTGTTTCTGGGGGTTTTTTTGTTTTGTTTTGTTTTGTTTTTTTTGAGATGGAGTCTCGCTCTATCACCCAGGCTGAAGTGCAGTGGCACAGTCTAATAACCTCCCTGGGGAGTCTAATAACCTCCCCATCCCCTAGGGTTCAAGCATCTCTCGTGCCACCCGAGTAACTGGGATTACAGGAGCTCACCACCATGCCTGGCTAATTTTGGATGATTAGAGATGCAGTTTCGTCATGTTGACCAGGCTGGTCTCGGACTCCTGACCTCAAGTGATCCTCCCACCTCGGCCACCCAAAGTGCTGGGATTACAGGTGTGAGCCACCGTGCCTGACCTAAATTTGCTGTTTTTCTAAGACCAAAGCAGCTAGGTCTCAGAAATGTTATTTGGTTCAAACTAATGTTTTGAAAAATGGAAAATTCCATACTCATGGATGATGTATTCACAACCCTCCTCGGAAAGTTTACTTTTCAAAACCCACAAGCAACACAAAGGACTGATTTGGCTTTCAGTTGATGAGTATTAGAAGTAAGGGCCCGAGGGAGACTGGGCCGTGCTCTCAATCATGCCCAGTCCCTGGCAGCTCCGGCAGGAGGTCTCACAGCTGCCTATCAAAGGCATCATCTGCTGTGACCAAGTCAGACCCTGCTTATTCTACTCCGAACTCCTATGTGCCTCATTTGCTGGCAAGATGATCTTGTTCTCTGCTTCCGTTTCCCCTTCATGGACTCCAGCACTTCCTCTGCTTCCCAGCAAGTGTGAAGGCTTCCAGCACTCCAAGCTCAACTTGCAGTTCCACTCCTGGTTTCTCCGACTACGAGTGTCTTTTCCTTACCATACACCCGCTCCCGAACCCTCTTTCCCCGCTACGCCTCATTCAATGCCAGCACACCACAGGATGGCTTTCGTGAATGTTTTTAAATGTCTCAGAAATGTATTACAATGGAAATGTTTGTCATTTTTATCCAGGTCTATTCCCCTAAAAATGTGGGCTGTCTTGAGAAAACTTCAATAAGGGAGGATGCTGCTTTCAGAGAAAAGAGACTCCGGGAGAAGCTGGAAACCTTGCAACCTTATTGAGGACCTGGGGAAACAGAGGCCTGGGAAATGGCAACCCAATAAGGGGCACAGTTGGCCAGAAAAAAAAATGAGCTGTCCAGGAAAGGATGAGCCCTCAAAAGCTACCCATAGGAGTTTTCAGGGTCTGATTCACGCTAGGTGGGCTTCTCCAGGAAAACATCCCAAACTCACATACCCTGAGACAGGCAGTGCAGCCTTCGGTTCAGATGCTGCTGCTGGCAGTCCTGTGGGAGGAAGGTAGAGACTGAGAAGAAGGAAGGGAAGTGTGCAGAGGAAGTCAAGAAGCTAACATTAATGGTATGGGGGACCCACCAACAAGGCTTGTACAACTTCTCCACTATTTACAAAGCAGGCATTTCACCAAAACAAGGCTCTTTAGTTTGGTGATGTTATACAAAGAGTGCAATATTTGGGACATATTTATACTAAAATATTGTTCATTGTTTATCTGAAATTCAAATTCAACCTTTGTCCTGTATTTTACCGGCAATCATAGGAGGGTGGGGAGGCTTCCAGAAGTGACACAAAACTACCTACCTAACCTGTGATGACAGCCTACCCACACCTCTCCCCCAAGGTGAAACCTACACTACCATCAGCACGAATGAAGGACAGGCTCACATTTCAAAGGGAGAGTCAAGAGGGGTCAGGATGAGGATGCGACAAAGAAGTGCTCCCAGCTCCCTGCAACCAGCCTGGGCTCTGGCCCAGTTCCCAGACCAAGGGTCTAAGCATACATGGTGTAAGTAGCTCCCACACCTACCTATCCGTCACCTCCAGGAAGTATTATATCCCTCACCCTGTGACACCTTCCCCGAAGTACATCTGTGGTCCCTATAGCAGCCTTTTCAAATTTTAATCTTGACTATGTAAATGACAGCTGTAAATGATTATGCGAATGGTTCACTGTAAAAGAAATGGAAAATAGAAGAAACCCTAAGTGAAAGAACAACAGGCAATCCTATTGTGCTGAAATGTTCTCTTGCAGTCTTTTCAAACGCATATATGAACTTCTTTTTACGTAGCTGGCATCATACCATACATTCATTGTTTTCCCTTGTTTTTACTCCAGCTGTTTTTCCATTTGACATCATCCCATTCAACTCAACTTTAGTCAATAAATATTTACCAAATGTCTGCTATAGGCGCCTCACTGTGTGCAGAGCAGTAAACAAGCCTGACAGTCTCTGCTCTGTGCTGCTATGGTTCAGAGTGGGAGTCAGACACTGAACAAGAGAGATAAAAAGTGAATTAAGTAGTCTCCTACAAAGTCTGCAATATAATTCAATTGTACATTTTGCTTTCGAGGAAATATGTTCTTAGAAATACCGAGAGAATGTTTTAAAGGGTTATATTTAAAGTAAATATTTTGTGCATGACTCTAAATGGTAGAACATTTAAATGAAAATAGGTATTGCCTATTTGAGTTTATTTGTGCACCACGTGAACCCCGAGGCTTCCTGGGATTGCTACTTAACAAAGCACTGTGATGTCTGAAGGGCCAACATGTTCTTCTACCGCATGATTTTGGGGGCTGCCTCCAACACTTTTGTGTGACACTTTTGCGTGACTACACTGTAAGTTCTTTAACATGTTATAGATAAACATTTACATTAATTCTAAACATTTACTTTTATAATAACAGAGCAATGAACATCTTTGTGCATGAATATCTGTGTGTACAAATCTGATTATTTATTTGGGATAAGCTCTATCATCCATATAAAGAATGAGTCTGGGGCAGAGATTGGCTGGTTATATGCAAAACCTATTTCCTCATTCTCCCAGGCACAGGCTAGACTACATTTCTCAGCCTCCTTTATAGTTAGGGATGGCCTCATGACTCATTTCTGGCCAGTGGAATGAAGGCAGAAGTGATGTTTCCATCCCCATTGGGGCTGGCTGGAATATCTCCCATGTGTGCTCCTCCATGTTCTTTCTACTTCTTCTAAGAGTCTGTAGAAGCCACATGTTGAAAATGGAAGAGTCCCAAGTTGGAAGGAGGTTGGGTGCTAGGATCACCATTTGAGGAAGAATTACCCACTAGCTGGTCAGGGATCAGCCATTCTGAACATTACACAAGCAGGAAATGAACTTCTGTTGTGGTAAGCCACTGAGATTTTAAGTCTTACCTGTTAGAGCCGCTAGTGTTAACTAATACAGGAGTCCTGCCTTCACTTCCCCTGCCTGAGTTCAATCCAGGTATGCCCAGCTGGACATCTCAGGTGGTAGAAATGCTGTGGTCCCCACTCAAAGTTTCCTCTCCATTCGCCTGTGCACCTCCCCAGTTTCACCACAGGAACCAAGCCCCAGTCTTGTTCTTGATAGTCTTCCTCCCTAGGAATTGTCCCAAAAGCTGAGCCTCAGTGGAAGCTGCCCTATCCAGATATCCACCTGGGAAGATCCCAGAGAAAGCCACTGGCTGCCTACCCTGGGATTTGCTTTGCAGCCTCTGCATCTAGAAGGCCAGCACCGATTTCTACCCATGAAACAAAAAGAATCTATATACATCACAGGATAAATCACCCCACAGATTACAAATAACCCATTCTCCAGGCTCACTGGCACTCATTCTATGCCCGGAAACCTCTGTGTCATTTTGTCTCTATGTCTCTTTCATCAGAAAGCAAATGGACAATGTAGCTCTGTTCTGGGAAGAGCTATGGGTTACTGCAAATGGAAGTGTCTGACTATGACTGCTGGACTGCCTGGAGTTTGGGTCAGCAGGGGATGTCAGCTTTTCAATCCCTCTCTAAAAGCCCCTTCCCCCAACTATGCATTAGGGAGCCTTCTCTGTAGCTGGAAGACAGACAACTCAGTGTTCCTTCCTGGAGGCTGCAAGTCCATCCATCCTTGTGCTGTGACTGCCATCTTGTGGCAGAGAGACAGCAAGGCAGTGGGCGAGGATCCAATGACGAGCCTCCCAAGAGCACCATGAGATGATGGTTAAAATCAGAGTTCCTTCCAAAGCCCTTTCGTTTGTCTGCCCCACCACAAAAAAAAAAAAAAAAAAAAAAAAAAAAAAAAAAAGTCTTGCTCTCTGTTTACCATTCCCCAAACCATATGCTTTGGGGATTCTCTGCAACTAGATTTTTTATTTAGCTATTATAAAAATAATACATGCCCATCATTTACAAATTTATTCCAGGTGCAGTGGTTCACTCCTGTAATCCCAGCACTTTGGGAGGCTGAGGTGGACAGATCACAAGGTCAGGAGATCGAGACCATCCTGGCCAAAATGGTGAAACCCCATCTGTACTAAAATACAAAAATTAGCCAGGCATTGTGGCACGCATCTGTAGTCCCAGCTACTCGGGAGGCTGAGGCAGGAGAATTGCTTGAACCTGGGAGGCGGAGGTTGCAGTGAGCTGAGATTGTGCCACTGCACTCCAGCCTGGCAACAGAGCCAGACTCAAAAAAAAAAAAAAAAAAAGAAACACTACTGAAGAATTTAAAGACTAAAGTCACAAGTCACCCCAAATGCAGCCACTCTGAACTAGCCAGCATTAGTACGTGGGGCAAGTCCCTGAAGACATCTCTCCATGCCACCACAAGCAGAGAAGCAGATGGCCCAGTAGGGGTTCAGAGCTTGGGCTCTGGTGCCCGGCTGCTGGAGTTCCTGGTTGGCTTTGCCACTTCCTCATTTGTGACCTTGGGCAAATTCCTTAACCTCTGTGTATCTTATGTTCTCACCTTAGAAACAGGGACAACAGTGGCATCTCTCACAGAGCTGCTATAAGGACTTCCTCTGCAAACCTCAGAGCACGGTGCCTGGCACTTGGTAAACATTCACGTGTCAGCCACTGTTATGATGGATGGATGAACAGGCAGATAGTAAAACACACTTTTAGGAGAAGGATGTTTAATGTCGCAGGTTACTTTTTTTTTTTTTTAGTTTTAGTTTTCCCCTTCTTTTCACGGGCAGTGATGCATGTTACTTTTTACTTTAAAGCAAAAAGTATGAACTGTGAAAAGAACAGGATAGGGAATCCATAATTGGAGAGACTAGGAACTGAGTAGCTGAATCCTCCTGAGGCCACAGGTGATTAGCCACATGTCTCCTGACTGGCTCTTCATCCCCATCGGGTCTCCCCTGCCAGCAGCATGCCACCAGGGATGCTGCCCCTAGCTGTAGCAGTTCCCACTTAAGTAGTTCTCAATCAGGAGGAACAAGGCGTGCTGATAACCAACCAGTGAGAAACGGAATTAGGAGAGAAAACCCATCCCGCTGCTGGAACAAATCTATGAACTGGTACAAACCCGTACATTGCTCTGTCCAGGGGCTTCAAGGCCACGGAGGAGGGCGAAAGAAACCAGCGGCCATTTCTGCAGTTGTGAGGGGCAGCGGGGGCCACACCACACCTCCTCACTGCCTTCAGGCACTGCCCCCAACTGTGTATGATGCAGGCCTTCTCCCAGCCCCCAGCAGAACACGGACCTGCCCTGGCTCCGACTCCCCAGAACCCGCACTCAGGTGATTGGACCTATTTCCACTCCAAACTGTGGGTGAGATGGCCCTAGTGATGCAGAGCTGGCCATCGCCAGGGCCAGCCTGCTTTCCAGCCCCCTGGTTTCCCCATCCAGGATTTGAAGAGTAAACCCAGAGTTTCCCAAAGCAGTCAAAGGAGCCCTGAGAAGAGTCACTGGGATGGAAGGAAAGCTCCTGCCACATAAGAATGGGGCATAAAAGGCTATGTGCAATTCCCCTTAGGAGTCCCATACACCTGTAGGGGAAAAAAAAGAGGCTGGCAGGCTGGGAATGTGCTCACAGAAACAGCCAGCCTTTGGGAGAATGCCAAGTAACAAGGGTACGGACACTCCCTCTTGCCCAGGACAGAGGCACACACCCTGGGGCCGCAATTCTCCTTTCATCTTCCCCTCCCCTCCTGCAGTGAGTGGAGGCCTGGACAGGTAAGAACGTCCCACAGAAAGGCATGTCCATGATGAGGCACTGGGAAAGAGAGAACAGCATTCCCAGAAATGTGTCCCAGGATTCTGCCAGACCACAGATTTGTCACATTTGAGTAGCCCTGAGAAGGCCCCTAGATCTGTTCGTGTACTAGTTGGCTTTGTAAGTGGACATCAGATTTGGATTCTGGAAACTTGGGCTCAAGTCCCAATCCAGGCACTAGCCATGTGACCTTATGTAAGGCATTCCCCATCTCTGGGCCTCAGTTTGCTCAGCAGCATGACAGGGTGAATTAAGAGATGCCTCCATGGCCTCCTCCAACTCTGACTCTACAGTCCTCAGTAGTGGCCGTAGCATGGAGAAAGGAGAGGAGGAGTGATAGGTGAGGCTCCTGCTCAAGTTAAGTCCATCCCCAGATGCAGCAGAGGAATGACTGACTGGTTATGTTTCCACCTTTCTATCTGCCCAAAACATGCCTGCCCTTGTTTAAGGAAGGCAACTCCTGATCTCCACCTTGATTTCACATCAGAAAAACATCAGAGAGACTCAGAGTGCAGCTGGACAATCCTCACATTTTACATCCAAAGAAGATAAAGCCCCGAGAGTGAGAGGCAATGTTGACAGTGAAACCCAGTGAGACCCAGTAGGACTCTGGGTCTACCTCTGCAGAGTGACTGCAGGCTTTCTGAAGCACGCCATCCTTCTGATTGAGACTGCCCAGAACCACAGGGGCTGAAATGGCACTAGGGGCACTAGAGTGGTGTGCACAGAGTATGAACATAGGAATTATTAATTCTAGGAATCCAGCTGCATTACAGCCCAATTATTTGCATAATCTCAACAATGGAAGTTTCACACATTTGGAGTTCATTAAATAATTTTTCTATCTTGTAAGAAAGTTGAAATAATGCAGTGGTTCATTCTGTGGATCTAAAGAAAGCAATGGACCCTGATCTTGACCCTGATTTCCCAAAAACATAAATGCCTGATTTTGAAACAATTTCAAAGGGTTCCCAAACCCAATGAAACTCACAAATAATCTACTAGGTGTCCTGGGACCCCAGATTAAGAGTCCCTGGAGAAGAAAGACCTCAGGCTTTTAAAAATTGACAAGTGGGATCTAATTAAACTAAAGAGCTTCTGCACAGCAAAAGAAACTATCATCAGAGTGAACAGGCAACCTGCAGAATGGGGGAAAATTTTTGCAATCTATCCATCTGACAAAGGGCTAATATGCAGAACCTACAAAGAACTACAAGTGAAAAAACAACCCCATCAAAAAGTGGGTGAAGGATATGAACACACACTTCTTGAAAGAAGACATTTATGCAGCCAACAAACATGAAAAAAAGCTCATCATCACTGGTCATTAGAGAAATGCAAATCAAAATCACAATGAGATACTATCTCACACCAGTTAAAATGGCAATCATTCAAAAGTCAGGAAACAACAGATGCTGGAGAGGATGTAGAGAAATAAGAATGCTTTTACACTGTTGGTGGGAGTGTAAATTAGTTCAACCGTTGTGGAAGACAGTGTGGCAATTCCTCAAGGATCTAGAACCAGAAATACCATTTGACCCAGCGATCCCATTACTGGGTATATACCCAAATATTATAAATCATTCTACTATAAAGACACATGCACACGTATGTTTGTTGCAATGCTATTCACAATAGCAAAGACTCGGAACCAACCCAAATGCCCATCTATGATAGACTGGATAAAGAAAATGTGGCACATATACACCATGGAATATTATGCAGCCATAAAAAAGGATGAGTTTATGTCCTTTTCAGGGACATGGATGAAGCTGGAAGCCATCATTCTCAGCAAACTAACACAAGAACAGAAAACCAAACACCGCATGTTCTCACTCATAAGTGGGAGTTGAACAATGAGAACACATGGATGCAGGGAGGGGAACATCACACACCAGGGCCTGTCAGGGGGTGGGGGGTTAGGGGAGGGATAGCATTAGGAGAAATACCTAATGTAGATGACGGGTTGATGGGTGCAGCAAACCACCACGGCACATGTATACCTATGTTACAAATTTGTATGTTCTGCACATGTATCCCAGAACTTAAAATATAATTAAAAAAAAAAAAAAAAAGAAAGAAAGACCTCAGGCTTCTCAGCTAAAATTCTGAGGTTCAAATCTCAGCTCCACTACTTTCTAGTTATGTAATCTCAACCTATTTCCAAACCTCTGAGCCTCCATTTCCTCATCTGTGAAGCTAAGGTTAATACCTCCTCCCTCGTAGGATAGTCATGGGATTGAAGGAGATGTGAAATCCTATAATACAGGGATGCTGCCAGGCTTGCAGTCAGTAATAATAGGTGATATAAACTGAGTGCTTTCTAAGCACCAGGCTCTGCCCAATGCAGTGTATCTGCACTATCTCAACACCACTAGGAGGCAGGTACTGTTGTGATCCCTGTTTTATAGATAAGGAAGCTGAGACAGAGAGGTTAATATTTGCCCAAGATGGCACAGCTTCTAAATGGCACAGCCAGTCAGTGGATTCCACAGTCCATGTTTCTAACCACTGCATCATATTATCTCATTAAACAAATTGAATTTACTCCAGAAGTGTGGCTTTAAAAAAATTAAACTCAGAGAAGGAAGAAGAATGGAAAGAAAAAGATAGATCTTGGTGAGGAATGAGTTGACCTAAAGGCCCCTTTGCCAACCTGTCCATTTTGTCCCTTTCTAGGGACAGAGGCAGAAAAGCAGTGTCCTGAGCTCTGGGCAGCAGATGGCCCTGAAGCTCCATCTCACCCAGGTTGGGCCGGCCGGTGCCTTGAGGACACATTTCATGTGCAGGCACTGCTCAAAAATGCTTTGCAAAAATCATCCCATTCAATTCATCCCACACACTCACAGTGCTATGAGACAGATGCTACCACTGGCTCCATTTTACAGGTAAGAGAACTAAAACACAGGTGTAAAATGTCCCCCACAACCACTGCTGCCCTAAACTACTTCCCACGACAGGGTCTCATAAACAGTTTTGGTAAAATGCTGAGAGTGGATAGTACTCTTGACCCTCTTTGTGGGCAGGAACTGGAGTGGCTCGTTTCACTCAGCTCACCACTGGCCACTCCTCTCAGGAGGGAGAGTGTGAGTGAGCGAATACAGGAACCAGAGCGAACGAACACTGGAACTGGAACCAGCTGGTCACTCTTCTCTGGCTGGAGCAGGCTCTGTGTGGGCCCCACGGCAGCGTCCAAGCGTGTTACAACCAGTGCTCTTTCAGCTCTGCCATCCGGATCAGCCAAGTGCCAGCCAGCTCAGTGGAGGGTCAGAGTGACAGCCTCTGGCCTCTCAGCACCCAGGTTCTTGTCCA
Organism: Macaca fascicularis; assembly: GCF_037993035.2. NCBI lineage: Eukaryota > Metazoa > Chordata > Mammalia > Primates > Cercopithecidae > Macaca > Macaca fascicularis. The sequence continues at coordinate 55,334,346 of NC_088390.1, forward strand.
GCGTCCAGGAAGAATCAGGTCACATGGCCTGTCTGAAAGGCGATGAATGCGGAAGACTTTATTGAGTGGCGGGTGGCTCTCAGTGGAAAGGAAGGCTGGAAAGGGGATGGGAAGGTGATCTTTCCCTGAAGTTCAGCCATCTCCGGCCGGGCCCCTCTCCGAAGCCACACTGTCTGAAGTCAGCCACATCTATCCATAGTCTCTGATGCTCAGTTGCTTCTCTGCTCATTGTTCAGCCGCTTGTATCCTCGACACTCAGCCTCCTGTGTTGTTCTGCCAGCTAAAGTTTTTTATGGGCACAGGATATGGGTGACGCAGGCCAAGAAGGCAACATTTAGACAGAAAAATGGGGTCAGCTGTTTTCACTTAGGGTGCAGCTCCAGGCTTAAGGGTGAGGTTTAGCTGGGAGCCCAGCCCTTCTGTTTCAGTACGATGGTTAAAATCAGAAACTTTGGGGCCAAATCCAGTAAAACGTGTGGGGGTGGGGAGAGGGGCTGTTAGGGAAGAGGATTAAATAAGCACAGTCCACATACCACACATTGGAGCTATTTCTACCCCATGTGAACTGCATGGGTGTAAGGAACATGGCTGTTCTTTGGTCAAGGATAGGCCACGGTAAGATGTTTACATCCCTGTGTGTCTCAGCGAGTTCAGAGCGCAGGTGTATAACTCCACTTGTTATCACAGCCATGTAGCCATCACTACCTGGGAAGGCCATCACTTCGCTCTACACCACTATTGTCTATAAAAGGCGTAATTGCCCTGTTGACACTGTGCTGGCGCCCAGAGAAAGAGAGAGAGAGCCAAAGCTGTCCATCTGCAAGACGGACAGAGTGGAACCACGGCACTGCTCGCCCTCGTGCCCAGAGAGAGAAAGAGTTAAATTGCTGACCCTGAAGGTAAGAGAGAGCAGGCCACGCAGCTGTGTGTGGGGGCCGCCAGACCAAGCAGCTGAGACAGGGTGGACAGTGTGAGAAAGCTGTTGATAAGAGCTGCTGCTGAATAAAATAATTCACCTGCCTATGGCCCCCCAAGTGTTCTTTGTGTTCATCCACTCGCTCCCTCCAGATCTCAGCATGACCTTTGGCGTAGTCATGAACCTGACAATGGGTGTGTCAGGACTCATCAGAGTAGCCATCCCAAGGCTGGAGAAGATAAGTAGAGGAAGTGAGCTGGCAGATTTGAGTCAGAAAGTTGTTGGGTGAGGCAGGCAGTGTTTTAAAGGAGGAAATTGGAGGCCTGAACCCCAGCTAGAAAACAACAACCCACTCTGATTTTCAGAGCCCCTGGGAAAACTCAGCACCCAGGGCTCTGACATAAATGACAGTGGGACACAGGAACAGCCCTTGCCCCATCCCCTCCAGCCAAGTGAACCAGACCTCATTCTTTGGCTCTGAATTCAGCCTCCAGATAAGCAGCAGCAAGTCAGTAGGGACAGGACGGAGACTTTCAAAGGAAGAAGTGCAGGACCACGGAAAAGCTGACACCCTGTCTGCATACGCATCCTCACACCCCTCACCTTGCTTAAAAATAGTTGTTCCTAATCTTGGCCACACAGTGGAATTACTCAAGGAGCTTTTTAAAAATACCAGTCTCCTCTAGGGATGGGACTTGGAGATTCAAGTGTCAAAAACCCACCAGGTGGTCTTCATGTGCAGGCAGAATTGAGGATTCATCCTCGATTTGTCACCCATCATGTCCTATCAAGGACACCTGCACTCTAAGTGTGGTCCACAAAGCCTCTGCCTCAACATCGCCTGGGGACTCATTAGCAATCCAGAATCACAGCTCCCTCCCCAGTCCTCTAGACTCGGAATCTGCATTTTAACAAGACCCCCAGATGATTCATGTGCACAGTAAAGTTGGAGAGATGCCAGTTTAGACTCTTACGACCCACCCACCACCCCGTTCCGTCTAAACAATCAGCAGCTGTTCCACTCCCCACCTCCCTTAGCCTGAGACAGGAATCAAGATGTAATGCAAGGGTTCCCAAGTTTTAGCATGACTTAGAAGCATCTGAGCAGCTTATTTAAAATACAGATACCCAGGCTCAGGTGTGTTTAACACACACTCCCCACCCCAGGTGCTTCTGCCCCAGGTGCTCCAGAAGCTGTGAATGGAAAAGCTGTTATCGTGAAAGCACAGAGGTATTGGAATCAGGCGAATCACACCCTAAATTCTGACTCTGCCACTTGCTATCTATGTGAACTACAGGAGTCACAGACGTCTCTGAGCCTGTTTTCTCACCTACAAAAATCAGGATAATGACATCTCACTTACAGTGATGTTATGGCTCGTATTGTGTCCCCCAAAAAGATAGGACAAACTCCTAACTCCCAGTACCAGAAATTGTTACCTTATTAGGAAATAAGATCATTGCAGATGTAATTAGTTAAAATAAGGTCATCCTGGAATAGGGTGGGCTCTTGATCCAATATAACTGGTCTCATTAAAAAACACACATATACACAAGGGGAGAATGCTTTGGAACAACAGAGGCAGTGATTGAAATGCTATAGGTGCAAGCCAAGGAACACAAAGAATTGCCACCACCACCAGAAGCAAAGAAGAAGCAAGGAAGGCCTCTCCTCGCTCCAGGTTTCAGAGGGAGTGTGGCCCTGCTGACACCTTGATTTCAGACGTCTGACCTCCAGAACTGACAGTTTCTGTTGTTTTAAGCCACCTGGTTTGTGGTGCTTTGCTATGGCAATGCTGGGAAGCAAATACCAGTGAGGGTCAACGATTAGAGGGTTAATATTTGGGAGATACTACAAATACAAGGTATCAACAGAAATGGTTCCCATCTCCTGTACCATACCCCATTTTCTGGTTTTCCAGTCCTTTGTCGGCATTCAACACGACAGCACTACAGCACTACAGCTGCCCACTCCTTCAAGGAGCTTTGGGTCCAGAGTAAAGCAGCAGGGAAAATTCTTTGCAGGGTAACACACGAAGATACTCAGTCCTGGCTCCATAAGCAGCCAGACAACAGCTCTCAGAGCAGAGCAGTGTGATCAAAACCTAACTCTGCCTGTGCCAAGTCCACAGCAGCAATGACCCCCCCGCGTGGCCCCAGCAGCTGTCAGCAACCCAGAGGGAAGCCTTCTCCCTGAGTGACCCACTGCTCCCCCTACCCACACCCCAAAGAAAAAATTCAAAGGATGGATCAAATAACTACTCAGACTTGGAAAATTATTTCAGAAAAGTCATAAAATCTTAAAAGGAACTTTGAGTGATGCCAACTGGATTGAGTAAAAGAGAAAAGAGATGCAAGGACAAGGTTATTTGAATATGAAAAGCAAAGAATGGCTCTTAGAATGAATGAAGAATTATAAGACATTCCTGCAAAACGGGACTTAGAAAGCATCTCCCATCCCCGCTGTGGCAGAGAGGGCGATGAGCTCACCCTGAATCATTTTACAGATAGGGAACTGAGGCACAAAGACAGGAAGGGTTATCCAAGGTTACACAGGTGAAACAGAGCTAGGACCTGAGACTTCTGACTCCCAGCCTGGTGCTCTTTCCAACACTAGAATTCCTGGGAGGATGCCTCATTCGTTTGTCTGTAGAGGGTTATTGAGTCCAAGCTGGTCTGATTGTGAAAGGTTCTCTCAAGCCACAGAGCTATGAGCATGTGAAAGAAACCCGAGAGTGTGGCAGCAGGGATCCTTCCACTGAAGTCAATACAAAGAGAAAAGTTTTGTTTTGTCATAAAAAATCAGACCCAGAAACCCTGCCAGGCAGCAACTCTGGACAGTGCTCCTCTAAGCCCACGTGTAGACTTTGCCCTGGCGTCTTTGCTGCACAGACAGAGAATCTGCTGGGCTCCCCTCACCTTAGATTGTATCCTGACCCTTTGTTATGGACGGAATGTTGGTGCCCCCACCAAAATTCATACGTTAAATCCCTAACGCCTAATGTGATAGTATTAGGAGGTGGGGCCTTTGGGAGGTCATTAGGTTTAGATAAGGTCATGCGGGTGGAGCCCCTACGATGGAATTTGTGTCCTAACAAGGGGAGACCAGAGCCCTCTCTCTGCCATGTGAGGATACAGTGAGAAGGAGGCTACTGTGAGATGGAGGCCATCCGAAAGCCAGGAGGAGGGTCCTGACCAGAACTCAACCATGTTGACACCTTGATCTTGGAATTCCAGCCTCCAGAGCTGTGAGAAATAAATGTCTGCTGTTGAAGCCACCCAGTCTATGGTAATGTTACAGGGAGCTGAACAGGCATGAGTGGTACTTAGACACTCACTAAGAATGCTGGGTGATGGTTCAGCAATTATGACATTGCCTCTCTAAAAGTGATAAATTAAGGCTGGGCACAGTGGCTCACACCTATAATCCCAGCACTGTGGGAGGCCAAGGCGGACACATCACCTGAGGTAGGGAGTTTGAGACCATCCTGACCAAAATGTAAATGTTTAGTAAAACTCTGTTTCTACTAAAAATTAGCTGGGGCTGTGGTGGCGTGTGCCTGTAATCGTGGCTACTCAGGAGGCTGAGGCAGGAGAATCCCTTGAACCTGGGAGGCTGAAGTTGCAGTGAGCCGAGATCGCGTCACTGGACTCCAGCCTGGGCAACAAAGGGAGACCCTGTCTCAAAAAAATATAAAATAAAATGAAAGTAATAAACCAGCAGCTGGTGCTAGGGAGAAGCCATTTCCTTAAGGTCCACAGCTGTTGCACTGAAGTGTTAATTGCGGCCGGGTGCAGTGGCTCACGCCTGTAATCCCAGCACTTTGGGAGGCCAAAGTGGGTGGATCACCTGAGGTCGGGAGTTCGAGACCAGCCTGACCAACATGGAGAAACCCCATCTCTACTAAAAATACAAAATTAGCTGGGCGTGGTGGCGCATGCCTGTAATCTCAGCTACTCAGGAGGCTGAGGCAGGAGAATAGTTTGAACCCAGAAGGCGGAGGTTGCTGCGAGCCGAGATCGCGTCATTGCACTCCAGTCTGGGCAAAAAGAGCGAAAGTCCATCTCAAAAAATAAAGTGTTAATTGAATGCAGATGCCAGGAAGAAGCAACTTCCCAGGCATCTGCATTAAGACACAAAATGGCGGAGTATGACTTTCCAGGGGCACTCCACCAGAAAAGGGAAGAACCTCAGATGGGCATGCGTACAACTTCCTAAGCACACTGCATGTTCTCACTTCCCAAGCCTAAGAAGGGCACTGCACACGTGGGCAGCCCATCCTAAGGGAAGAATCATGGGAAAGAGTCAGCCTATAAAGCCCTAGGATCACACTTAAGCTCCGCACTTGACGTTCAGGTGCCCACTTGGGTTTCTTCCAAGTGTACTTTTCTTTCTTTCTTGTTCTAAAGCCAATTTAAGTAAACTTCCACTTCTGCTCTGAAACTTGCCTCTGTCTCTTTTTCTGCCTTATGCCCCTCAGTAAAATTCTTTCTTCTGAGGAGGCAAGAATTGAGGTTGCTGTAGACCCCTATGGATTCACTGCCGGTAACGGGGATATCTTCCACCAGTAATGGTATTTTGTTACAGCGGCTTGGACAGAGTAAGACATCCTTAAAATCCTAGAATGGCTCATCCAGAGGGGGCCTAAGGAGCATTCTGGTCAAACCACCTCATTTAACACCAAAAGCCAGGCCCAGAAAGGAAGGACACATTTGGAATGGAATAATGAGAATAGCAATGGATGGTGACAATAACAGATGCTTGTTAAACAGTGATCATGCTAACCATGTGTCAGGCACCGCTGCATAGTACTTTCATGACCTCCTTGAATTCTCATGACAACCCTGGGAGGTACTTGTATCAGTTGGGGTTTAGTACAAGAAACTAGGTGTGCTGGCTTGCGCCTGTAATCCCAGCACTTTGGGAGGTCAAGGTGGGGGGATCACGAGGTCAGGAATTCGAGACCAGCCTGGCTAATATGGTGAAACCCCATCACTACTAAAAGTGCAAAAATTAGCTGAGCATGGTGGCATGCACCTGTAATCCCAGCTACTTAGGAGGCTGAGATGGGAGAATCACCTGAACCTGGGAGGTGTAGGTTGCAGTGAGCTGAGATTACATTATTGCACTCCAGCCTGAGTGACAGAGCAAGACTCCATCAGAAAAAAAAAGAGAGAGAGAGAGAGAGAGAGAAACTGGAACAACTCTGGGTATTTTAAGCAGAAAGAGATTTAATAAAAGAAATTAGGCACTACAAAATCATTAAAAGAGCTAGAAAAGTAGGCTCTGGCCTAGGTGCCAGGACTGATGTCCAGAACAATAAGAACTAGTCAATTTTGGGAGATGCTATGTCTAAGGCTGACGCTAGACTACTAAGTCCATGACACAGCCCCAGTGCTGTGAGCCAGAGGTCAGAAACCAGAACGAGGAATTTTCTGCCCCCGAATACTGTCTCCGTAACCACTGCTCATTCCAGGAGGCTGGAAGCAGGATACTAGAACACTGCAATAAAACCTTTTACTCTCACTCCCTTGCTTGCCAGCAGAAGGGTCAGGAAGAAGGCCTATGCGTGGCCTCACTTGGCCTTCCAAATACTGGGCAAGTGTCTTTAATTATAATTAGACTCTACATTCTATTCTAAGCCCTAGCCGCAAAGCATCTGAAAAATGTAGATTGTTGATTTCCAGGTTCCATAGTATGGGAAGGCAGCCTAGAAGGAGAGTGGAATGGAGATTGAGCAAGCCAGTCCACAACACTGCTAGCCAATCCATAGTCATTACTAGTGTCATTTCTGCGTCTTACAGATAAAAAATGAGGCATAGAAAGGTTCAGTAATTTGCCTAAGGTAACACAGAAAATCAGTGGTGGAGCCAGGATTTGAACCCAAGGGATCTGACGTCAGGATCCTCACTCTTTTTTTTGTTGTTGTTGTTGTTGTTGTTGTTTTGTTTGTTTGTTTGTTTTTTGAGACGGAGTCTCGCTCTGTCGCCCAGGCTGGAGTGCAGTGGTGCGATCTCGGCTCACTGCAAGCTCCGCCTCCTGGGTTTACACCATTCTCCTGCCTCAGCCTCCTGAGTAGCTGGGACTACAGGCACCCGCCACCGCGCCCGGCTAATTTTTTGTATTTTTAGTAGAGACGGGGTTTCACCGTGGTCTCGATCTCCTGACCTTATGATCCGCCCGCCTCGGCCTCCCAAAGTGCTGGGATTACAGGCGTGAGCCACCGCGCCCGGCCGATCCTCACTCTTAAAATGATCCCTTTCAAGAAAGGACAGTTTGCAACTTTAGACAGCATATTTACAAAAGAGATATACTTTTTGCTGCAGAAAATGACCAGATAAAGCTCCATTTTTTGACATTACACTATCACAAAATTGTCAATATGGGACTCTAAATTCAGCAGAACTGCTTGAAATAGAGTTCAGATATCTAAGAAGTTTTTTAAATAGCCGTTGTATAAAATCTAGTCTCACATGTTGATGGAAATGGAAGGATGAAGTAACACTATGCTATTCAACTCAGAATATCCTAGGAGAACACAGAGAAGCAGAGACCCTATAGCCTTGGAGCACCAGCAGCTTGTCCTGGCTTCTTCATGAATGGCCATGAAGAAAGGTGGATAGGAAACTGTAAAACTACTAGAAGAAAACAGGAAAAGCTCTACCTCACTGGTCTGGGAAAGTATTTCGTAAATATCATTCACTTCACAAACACTGGCAACAAAAGCAAAAATAGACTAATGGGATTGCATCAAACTAAAACACTTCTGCACAGCAAAGGAAACAACAAAGTGGAGAGACGACCTACAGATTAGGAGAAAATATTTGCAAATCATGCATCCAATAAGGCACTAATACCCAAAATACATAAGGAACTCAAACTACTCAATAATAGGAAAACAAATAACTCTTTCTTTGTTTGTTTGTTTTGTTTTTGAGGCAAACTCTCACTCTGTTGCCCAGGCTGGAGGGCAGTGACATGATCTTGGCTCGCTGCAACATCCACCTCCCAGGCTCAAGCGATCCTCCCACCTCAGCCTCCTGAGTAGCTGAGACTACCTAATCTTAAGCAGGGACAGGTGCATGCCACCATATTCAGCTAAATTTTTTTGTTTCTTTTTGTTTTTGGTAAAGATAGGACTTCATCAGGTTGCCCAGGCTGGTCTCAAACTCCTGGGCTCAAGCAATCCAGCCGCCTTGGCCTCCCAAAGTGCAGGGATAACAGGCATGAGCCACCGCACCTGGCCCACTCTATTTTAAAATGGGTAAAAGACCTGAATAGCCATTTCTCAAGAGGCTGTATAAATGGCCAACAGATATATGAAAAAATGCCCAATGTCACTAATCATTAGGGAAATGCAAATCAAGGCCACAGTAAGATATCACTTCATCCTAGTTAGAATGGCTATTATCAAAAAATAACAAATGCTGCCAAAGATTTGAAGGGAGGGGAATTCCTATACATCGTTGGTGGGAATGGAAATGAGCATGGCCATTGTGGAAAACAATATGGTGGTTCCTCACGAAATTGAAAACAGAACTACCATATGATCCACCAACCCCACTTCCGGGCGTATATTCAAAGGAATTGAGATCAGTATATCGAGGAGATGTCTGCATCCCATGTTCATTGTCACGTCATTCACAATAGCCAAGATCTGGAAACAACCTACGTGCCCGTCAATGAATAAATCGATTGTTAAAATGTGGTGTCTATATATACTATAGAATACTATTCAGCCTTGAAAAAGAAGAAAATTCTGTCACTTGCAGCAACACGGATGAATCTAGAGGACACTATGCTCAGTGATATAAGCCAGGCACAGAAAGACAAATACTACACATGATCTCACATATATATGGAATCTTTTTTTTGAGATAGAGTCTCACTCTGTCACCCAGGCTAGAGTGCAGTGGCGTGATCTCGGCTCATTGCAACCTCCAGCTCCTGGGTTCAAGCAGTTCTCCTGTCTCAGCCTCCCAAGTAGATGGGACTACAGGCACCTGCCACCACACCGGGCTAATTTTTGTATTTTTAGTAGAGATGGGGTTTCACCATATTGGTCAGGCTGGTCTCGAACTCCTGACCTCAAGTGATCCACCCGCCTCTGCCTCCCAAAGTGCTGGGATTACATGCATAACCCACCGCACCCAGCCATATATGGAATCTTCAAAACCTGAACCCATAGAAGCAGAGTAGATTTTCAATGTCCTCACCACAAAAAAATGGTAAGTATTGAGGTGATGGATATGTTCATTAGCCTGATTTGATCAATTCTACAATGTCTACATGCATGGAAACATCACATTGTACCCATAAATATATGTGATTATTATTCATCAATTAAAAGTTTAAAAATTAGCCAGGCATGGTGGCTCATACCTGTAATCCCAGCACTAAGGGAGACCTAGGCAGTAGGATCACTTAAAGTCAGGAGTTCAAGACCAGCCTGGCCAACATAGTGAAACGCTGTCTCTACTAAAAATACAAAAATTAGCTGGGCATGGTGGTGTGCACCTGTAGTCCAAGCTACTCGGGAGGCTGAGGCAGGAGAATGGCTTGAACCCAGGAGGCAGAGGTTGCAGTGAGCCAAGATCGTGCCACTGCACTCCAACCTGGGCGACAGAGTGAAACTCCACCTTAAAAAAAAAAAAAAAAGTTTAAAAATTAAAGTGGATTAATTCTGAAAAAATAAAAAGAAAGCAGATAGGCATCTGGAAAAGGTACCAGAACCTCCCCATTCCAAGGTTACTTATCACAGAGTTGTGAATGGATGTCTGGGGGTGATGCTATAGAACAAAGTCATCAACGACAAGCGACAAGCAGTGATTCCCAAACCCTCACCTGGGATCTAGGGTGCAAGACCCACAGATCTGCCCTGTGGGCAGTGAGGAGAGATCAATGAGCAGCTGTCCTCACCCTTGGGTGCCCACCTCCTTTCTTCAACCTTACAAATCTGACCTGTGGATATGAGGTCTAAAACCCCCATCGACATAAGTCTGATTTTCTTTCTGCTCTGTCTCCAACACAGACAAGAAGAGAACCTTTTAGGTCCCAAAAGAAAAATGATAAATTCCAACAAGGTTTGAGATTAATTGCATTTTTCATTTTTTATTTAACTTGCTTTGCTTTCTATGGCTCCAGGAAAGCATGAGTGGTCTGTAAGGGCTGTCCCTTAGCCGAGTATCATAATCTTTGCTAATTCAGGACCATGACATGCATGGAGGAACAAATGGATAGTTACATAGATAAATTGACTCTTGGTGGGTAGATGAACTGGTAGATAAATAATGCTATAAAGAGAGAGAAACAGAGACAGAGAGAGTAAATCTTAAACAGTCAATCAGCAAGGCCAGGGCTGGAACAAACACCATCTCCCTAGAATTTCCCAGAAGAATGTGGCTTCTGGAAGGCTTCTAGGAGTGTACATCGAAGAATATTCAAACTGCCCAAAGAAATAGCAACAACAACCACAACAACAAAAATCAGTTATCCAACTACAAAAGAGTGAACAGAATAATTATGAACCTCAGCAATTAGAAATAGAAAAGGAAAGAAAATGGAAAGAGAGACTTAGGAAAACCTTAACACTCCTATCTACTGCCAGGTTCAAAGTAATGTCCAAACCAATCAGCAAAACTCCTAAGAGAAGCCTGAGGCTGCAAGAAATCCTTCTGAGGTCACTGAGTCCCTACCCTGCCGGAGGGAGGCAGAGCTATTCCTAAGTCGCCCTCCCCTGGAACAGAAGCTCGGATCCCAAGGGCTGATTCCTGAGCCTTGGAGAAATACTCTTTAAAATTAAAGAATTACTTGGCAGGTTTTTTCTTCTCTTGCCTAGTCGTGCATTACCAAAAGGAAGAGTACGCTGCAACTGTCACGTCCAGTGACTCCACCCTCAGTCTAGGAAGGAGCTCACATGTGCACTGTCATCAGACAGATTTGTCCCTAGAGCCAAGATGTTCTCTGCAGTCTCAGTTATAACGCCCAGAAAATTAGATCCAAGGCTGCTGCTGTTTCTGCAGACTGGCACTGGTCAGTTACAGGCAGGGCAGGGAAGGAGTGGATGGAGAAAGTAATTACCTGTTTTGAATAGGGATGGCAGGGAGGCAGTATGGGGGCGGGAGCAACATGCACAGATCTTTGGGTTTTCATTTCTGCTCTGCCAGATGGCCACTGTGTGCCTGTAAGCAAGTGACCTCACCTCTCTGCCTCTCTGAACTTCCACTTTCCCATCTGCAAAAAGAGATAGTAGTGCCTATCCTCTGAGGTTATTTCAGGATTAAAGATTATGCATAAAAGGGCCCATCCCACAATCCGTGAAAGCTGTCATCATGGTCATCAGCCCCTGTCTGGCTCTCAGGACCACCTCGCTGCTCCAGCCCTGCCCACAGCTGAGGCTTCTGACTCCACGTGCAGGTTCTTCCCCTCACTTCCCTCCAAAAGGCAGCTCCAGACGGAATGTGTCAGCTCTGCCTCAGTCTTCCTTGCTACTGTGCCAACTTAATAGGGTGGCCCCAGCATTAGAGGTGGCCTTTGACCTGGTGTCTGCCTCTAGTTTCTTGGTCTCATCAACTATGCAGTGGTCTTACAGAGTACCTGCTAACTCAGGTCCCTTCTGAAACAGACATCCCGCCTGGCTCCTGCCTTACTCTCTCTGTCTCTCTCCCAGAGACTGGACCTCCGCTCTGAGCCCCAGTCTGGTGACAAATGCTTTGCTATTCAAAGAGAGACCTCTGTACTAACAGAATCCTAAGCATCTCCCACACCAGGATCCCTGTTGCTGGACTCTGCCCACGTCAACCCCCACCACTTGGTTCAGTCCCACCCGTGTTGCAGGCTGCCTGCCAGAGATCACCAGATACCTCCCTCCTTCCTGCCAAATCTTTCTCCCTCTGCAGAATGTGGTTTGGTGGAATAGACACAAATTATAGAATCAGACTACCCTGCACATCTGTGTGTGACCTTGGGCAATTTCTTCACCTCTCAGAACCGCATGTATAAAATGAGAATAACAACAGCCTCATTGGGCCATGGAGGAAATTCAGGGAAGGGCATGCATTGCAAGCCTGGCACCGTGCCTGGCATGGAGGCAGTGCTCCCTAAAGGCCCACTCCCCTTTGCCTCCTGCCATCGCCAATGGCCTGTAACTGGTCATGCCCACCTGAATCCAGAGGTAGAAAGTGGTCATTAAAACAAATTGTCACTTGATTCTATAAGCCAGGTGGCACATGACAGCCATTAATTTTTCACATGAAAAATGGCTCTGCTAATTGAAAAACATCAAAAAGATTGAGGTTTACACAAATGTTCAGCTCTGTTTATTTTTTCTAATTTACTTTTCAGCAGTCAGTAAGAACTTAATGAGCTCTCATTTATGGCTTCCTCCCTATTTATAGATATTGGTGCCTGCGGTGTTCTAGATGTATATACTGAGAGCATTCAGCCTGGGCTACATGGCCAGTGGGGAACAGTTACAATACCCAGGTAAATTCCAGACAGGAATTACTGCTCCTCAAAAACTTAGCTAATACACTGTTCATTAGGAAAACGCCACAGCTGGTACTTTACATGGGCTGGATACTGTTTTCCTCTTCTTGGGACAAATTTTTCTAGCTTTAAGTTTCAGTTGATATGACATGAAAATAGGTAACATTTATGGAGCAATTGCTCTGTTTCACACGCCACATTGTGCATGGTATGTGGATTCTTTCATTTCATGCTTGTCATAACACTGAGGAAAATACCCTGATTAACCCTGTTTCCAGAATAGGGAATTAAGATGTAGGGGAAAATTAAAAATGTTGAAACCCAATTTTCTCTGGGTCCAGATTCCATATTTTTATCATGGCGTCTACACAGGCATACCCTCTTTTCAACAAGCAGAGAGCCAACTGGTGAGTTCTGTCCATTTGAGGAGGAGAGACAGATATGGGAGAAGAGCTAAGAGTCAGGAGACATGAATTCAAGTCCCACATCTTCCAAGAGTCCTCAGGACCTTGAGCAGGTCCCTCACCATCTCTGCTTTGAAGTTTAGAGGTCTGGGGTAGGGCTCGAGCCAGAACGTGGGCACCAACCCTTCTTCCCCTCCCACTGACCAGCTAACAAAGACTAGGGGAATTAGAGTTTCAGATTTGTTAATGGCCAGTTTTATACCCCCAAACCACCCAAAGTAGAGCCCTCTGACAAAGCTGGAATGGCAAACACAGATTAGACAGAGGGCAAAATGGAGGCCTCTGACTCCTGCCCCAGATCTAGACCTTGGAACCCACCAGACCGTGAGGATGTCCCACCTGGTCAGGCTTGGAGTGAGAACAGAGGTCTTTGAGTCAGGGGGCAAACAGGTCAGAAAGATAGAGTGGAGCCTCTTTACCACTGCTGAGGCACCAGAAACCCTGCCCAGCAGCAAAACATGACTCAACCAGTCCTCTAATGAAGAGAAACAGAAGGGCAGAGAGAGGAACAGAGCTTCCCTGAGCAGGGAGACATGAGAGCAGAAGTTCTCACCTCCATGGGCCAAGGTAGGGGGTCTGCGGAGAGGAGGAGAAAGATCCCCCTAAAATTCTTGACCTGTAAACTGAAAGGCCGGACCCCTGAAGCAAGAGGCAACACAGATGAATGAGAGGAATGGCTGCCACTATGCAAAGTGAATGGATTCAAGAAGTTTGGTTGTACCTGACTGCAGACTAAAGACACAGCAGTGGGAAGGTTGGTACCTCTGGTTTGGAGAAACTGAAGATGATCCCTTTGAGTTAAGGACACTGTCTTACTCATTCTGTATCCCCCACACCCTGCACTGATGGAGCCTGGCTCAGGTCAGGCACAATCACTATCTGTTAAACTAATGAGAGAATGAATAGAAGGGCTGTGGTTTGGCATCTCCTGAGACAAGAAGCCCACAGAGCTGCTCTGAGACATGATTCATAAGCCTTCGGGTGCTGCAGGGACGGTCACCCATGTTGTACCTGTTCATTTTGGCTCCCAGTCACATATTAACAACCAAGATGGCAGCAGTTCTCACAATAGCATTTGTGGGGAGATGACACAAACATAAATAAATTACTTCTAGAGATCAGCGTGTTACAGCCCAATCACTTGTGTAACCACATACCTCACACCTTGGGAGTATAATAGAAATTCAGCCTGAAACCCTGGGCTCCCGACTCGCATTCTGGTGCTCCTTTCCTACACCACAGAGCGCAGCGGATGCTGCCGTACAGGCAGAGCTACACACAGCACAGGACTCAGTGAAGACCCCATCTACACTCAGGCCAATAACTCTTTTTTCTTTTCTTTTCTTTTCTTTTCTTTTCTTTTTTTTTTTTTTTTTTTTTTTTTTTGAGGCAACATCTCATTCTATCACCCAGGCTGGAGTACAGTGGCGTGATCTTGGCTCACTGTAGCCTCACCTTCCTGGGCTGAAGCAATCCTCCCACCTCGGCCTCCCAAGTAGCTGGGGCTACAGGTGTGCACCACTATGCCTGGCTAATTTTTTTATTTTCAGTAGAGATGAGGTCTAGCTACGTTGGCCAGGCTGGTCTCAAACTCCTGGGCTTAAGCAATCCTCCCACCTTGGCTTCCCAAAGTGCTGGGATTACAGGCTTGAGCCACCACACGCAGGAAAGAGTTCTTCTTACAAACTGCTTCTGTCAACACTCCTAACCTTGCCATCATCCTACAAGTAACGAATAGTTACAATACGCTTCTTGGACTTCAAATACAAGTGCCAGGAATACACAGAAATATATGCGTGAGTTCTCTTGCAATCTTATGTTGACAACTGAACCAGTGAGTTCAGGCAGCTAGTAAGCAGCTGATCTGGGCTGTGGTCCCAGATATTCCCTGAGCCAAGGCCCAGGAAGAGCTTGTTCAAGAATGTGATGTTTAAGCTGAGCCCAGGAAAATGAATAAGGAGGAGTTAGCTTGGGGAAGGGGATGAGATGGAAGCTCCTACAGGGAGAGGGAGGACCACTTTCAAAGTCCTTCAGGTGGGAGTGCCTATGATTTTTCCATCAGACCATGCTGCCTCACAAAACCTCATTTTATGAATGAAAACAGGACTTCCCCCACAACAACAAGCTTGTATCATATCACAGGAAAGGAAGGAAGGGGCAGGGAAAGCGAGGAGGGGACAGAAGATCAAATTATTCCCCTTTCCAATATGACAACATCCTTTTCAGCAGATCACTCACCTTGGGAGATGCTCCATAAAAACAGAGTTCTGAGACCAAATAAATTTGGGAAATAACCACATAGCTATGTCCTCCTCTTGACAAGTCACACAGCTCATTAACTATTTAAAGACCTTGAGAAGTCCTGCAGCAAAGAACATGAGTTTCTCCAACCCATTTGACTACTTCTTCAATCATTTAACATTCTACAGGATATACGTCAGGGAAAGCCTTCCCTAAATTAACTTCAACAGCCACATGGAAAGTGCTAACTCTGACCTCGGCCCCAAGGACCAAAAGCTCTTTAATACCACAGTCTATTGTGCCAAGTTTCCTATGCAGTCCCGTGAGCAGCATCGCAAGTGCCCTGGTCAAGCCCCAGGCTTAAAGCACCCATCCCCAAGACAAGGGGCGTGTGGAATGAAGCACATGCTCACTATTTGATCCCTGGGAAAAGGGAGGAGGAGGCATGACTCGAGCTGGCTTAACAGAGATTTACTTCACCAGTATCCTTTGGAATGGATATCCTGCATGATTGAGCCGGGCTTTGTTCAATTCTCAAAGCAATTTGCCAGGAGCGAGAAAGGAGCGCTTAGAAAAGCAAGTTGGTCAGTCCTGGATGATTACTTCTTATTCCAAAACAATTACTGTAAAGGTAAAATGGGTTATGTTGCTGTAAAAAATATGACTCTCTCCAAACAGTAACACATGGATTCCCACCCGGAGCCATCAAGGCCACAGCCAAAAGCAGACCGGGCATAGGAACTCGGGGGGAGACGCTTCTGCCCGTCAAACAGTACTGATTTAAAACAGAATTAACACAGATGAAGGAGGGCTAGATAAGTAGGGGTTGTGGGGGGCAGTGATGGGGTCCCCTGAAGACAAGTACCTCCTTAGCAGTCTGAGCCCATCCCTACCGAGTACCCTGAGATGTAAAAAAGACAAACACCCAGTTTCCTTCTTCTTCTGCCTCAACCTCCAGACCTACTGGGCCTTCTAAAAGAAGAGGGCTAAGTAGGATTTCTCAACCTCAGCACTGCTGACATTTTGGTTTGGTAATTCTTTGTTGTGGGGGGCAGTCCTGTGCATTTTGGAATGTATAGCTGCAGCCCTGGCCTCTACCTCAAATACCAATAACAATCCCTCCTCCTCACCCAGTTGTGACCATCCAAACTGTCTCCAGACATTGCCAAATGTCCCCAGGAGGTAGGAAGTATGGGCAAAATCACACCTGATTGGGAACCACAGGATAAAAGCAACATGGACATGGGAGAAGGATCCAACCAAGTCTTTGGATCCAGCCCATCGCCAAGAGAAAATTGTGCTCAAGACTGGCCTCTCCAAGAGAGCAAAGAGGAATGCATCCAGAAGTTGTTGCTGTTGGCCCCTTTTTTGGGCACCGATGGAACAAGAGGGGTCTGAGTGCCCAGTCACTGGCATCACAGCCACGTGCCCAGCCTGCTCCATAGAGGACACCAAAGAGCCTTCCTGATAAGCCAAGTCATTCTAGGCAGCCACTCCCCTTACCTAGCCTGGCTTCCAATCATTCCTTTGCTGGTTGAAAGAAGACAAGTTAAAATATGAGAGTATCTTGTAAGACTCAGGGAGGCTAAGTAGGAAGAGTTTGATAACTGTTTCTCAAAACTAAAGATGTTCATTGTTCCCCAACTGACAGCCAACAGATAATGTTGCTATATAATGGCCTGGGTTTGTTTCTCACAATTTATTAATAAGCTGCCATTAATATGAACTGCCTATGAATGATAGAGTGGGAAGAATGCCTTGGCTTGGTGTTAGATGCTGAAGTACGGCTCCTAATGCTGACATCTGTTCAAGATCACTTCACTTTAGCATCCCCAAGCTTTCTCTCCACCATAAAATGAAGAAAACAGCAATATTCCAAAACCCACCTCCCTGGGTTGTTGCAAGTCTCAAATGCAATGTGTGTGAAAGTGAGTTGCAAATGCAGAGCACCAGGCTGATGTCAGTTGTTTTTAATAACTCATCAGGTCAGTTTTGACTCACTTAAAAGTAGACATGAGGCAACAATTTGCAGAGGAGAACACTGGGAAGAAATATCTGCTTTGAATACAGTGATTAAGGGAAGCTAAGATGGAAGAAAAATGTGGAACAGTGTTTTTAAGATTCTAAGAGTGATTATTAAAGCATCTCAGAACTCTTAGGTAGAGAAAAAATAACATTGCTCTTCAAAGTGGTCCTTTCTGTGTCTTTTTTTCCACTTTCTTAGCCCTTTATTCTCTTTTCCCCCATTCACCTCATTTCCATCTCCGCCCAGACCCCTGAAGTACCCTTAATTGTCATTGCCAGCCTCATCCAGAGCCACTATGAAGCGTTTAACTGCTGATGGCACCAACAAGGCACTGTACCGAGAAAATTACTATTGGTGTAGGAGGGAAGGAGGAAGACAGGGAAAGAGAGAGGCAGGGAGAGAAGGAGGAGGTGAACAGAGAGAGAAACTGGGACCTGATCTCTCTTAAGCTTTGAATCTCAGCCGTGCATCCAAACCTGGAAGTCGGAGGGGAAACTAACATTGACTGGGGACTTAGCATGTGCCTGGGACTATGCTAGGAGATTCACGTAGCTGCTCACATCTAATCCTTGCAGCATTCTTAAGTAGGGCAGCCTTCCCAGAGCATGTTCCATGTAACTGCAATGGAACTACAATCGCATTGATTCAACCAAAGTTTACTGTGCTTTCTCTATGTGCCAGACACCGCTAGGTAACTATAAAAGCAAATATTTATATAGGGCCTATTATTTGCCAAACACTGTTTTATGTATGTTCATTTAATCACAACTTTATAAAGATGTTATTATTACCATACCAATGTTACAAATGAGAAGAGTTCAGTTATTGCCCAAAGTCACACAACTAGTGGGACAGGCAGACTCTCAGATGGTCTCCGAAGACCCCACCTTAGGGTATTCACACCATTGCATAGTCTCTCTCCCTGAGTGTGGACTGGCCTAGTGACTGCTTCTAACCAACAGAATATAGCAAAGGAGACAGGCTATCACTTCCATAATTAGGCTACATGAGATTGTGCCTTCCATCTTGCTAGCAGACTCTCTTCTTCACTGGCTTTAATGAAGCAAAATGTTATGCTGGAAAGGTCCATCTCCAGCCAACAGCCCACACGGAACTGAGTCCTGCCAACAGTCCCATGAGTTTAGAAGCGGATCCTTCCCCAGCAGAGACTTCAGATGAGAACCCAACCCTGGCCAGCACCTTGACTGAAGCCTCATGAGAGACACTGAAACAATGACTCGGCTCAGCTCTCCTGGATTCCAGACCCATGGCAACTGTAATATAATGAAAGTGCATTGTTTTCAGCCACTATGCTTGTGGTCAATGGTCACATGGCAGTAAACAGCTGATACAACTAGTAAGGAACAAAGGTGGGGCTTGTGCTCAGGCCATCTGGCTCCCAAGCCTGTGTCCTTCACCACTACATTATATCACCTTTCATGTCTAAGGGGATATTCTGTTTGTTTAAAAAAAAAAAAAAAGTGGTAACATAAGTCTGGAAATGTTGAATATTATACTGCCTTCTTGAAGATTCACATTGCAAGAAGTCCTATAGTGAAGAAGTGTCTTTATCTTCACCTGACCCAGCATTGCTCATACTTTTCAAATCACAGATTTCTTTGTTTATGTGACACCTGTGGCATCCCACAAAACCAGAACTCCATAGAAGGGATTTTAGAAATGTTGAGACAGGTATAATCTCCTTATTTTACAGATGAAAGAAACTAAGACTTGGAGAGGTTCAATATTGTCAGAAGTCACACATGACGGTGGTGAGCCCGGATTTGTGGTCTGACTCAAAGACCCATCCTTCTCCCACCAATCTACCCTGAAAAGGGAAGGGCAGACAAAATGATGTGGTGAGTAGGGTGGGGAGGAGTTGGGGAGTGGAGAAGAAATCACCTGAAGCAAGCATTATTTGACTGATCAGCGGCCACTGCTTAAACCACAGCCAATCAAACAGTCACCAGCCTCACACCCGGAAGCCCTCGGTGCCCAGGTGATAGCACCTGAACACTGGGAAAGGAAGTCTCATCTGCTGGGGCCACAGCTGCAAAATGACTGCGGTGAGAAAGGACAGGTGGGAAGGTGCAGTCCAGTAAGCAGGGGAGAGAGCCCCCGGGACCTGTGTCTACAGCATGTGCAACCCCAACTTTCTTTTATGCCCTGCTTTGCCTGGACAAGCAGGTCCCGAGGCCCTGAAAGTGCTGCCTACAAGCAACCTAGAGGCCTGCTGTCCTCTTCGGCCAGGTGGCCACCTACACTCATGCCCTGTTTGAGGGAGCTTGGCATCATCACCCCTAATTAGCTCATCCTTTGAACTGACCTCTGAAAAAATGTCAAGAAGGAGAGAGGAACACTGCCAAGTGGCTATATTGTTGCATGCTAGATGCTGAACAAACGCTATAGCATTGAATCCTAACAAGCTTCCGAACTGGTGACTCTCCTGCCTCTCCCATTTTGTAAGTGAGAAAACCGAGGTTCAAAAAGATTAAGGCATCTGCTCAAGGT
This sequence comes from Macaca fascicularis, assembly GCF_037993035.2. Lineage (NCBI taxonomy): Eukaryota > Metazoa > Chordata > Mammalia > Primates > Cercopithecidae > Macaca > Macaca fascicularis. The sequence goes on from NC_088390.1 coordinate 55,353,992, forward strand.
AAGTAAATGGTAAGTAAACACAGGTGGATCTCACTCCAAAGCCCAAAATTCATTTAAATACAGTTTGGAGCAGGCAGAAGTTTCGTAGAAACCCTTTTCCCGCTCTCCACATTTCACATAAAGCTGATGAAGCATAGATGCATTGCGAGCTTTCAGAGAACGAGCAGTGTCAGAGCAAAGCACCCGTCTCTTCACAAACACTCGGCTCTTGCTAGCTTTCCAAAAAACCTTGGTGCTAAGAACAACTCTAGGAGGAACGTTTCTGCCCCATCTGCGGACAAATGTAGAAAAACAGCCTCAGGGGTTAGCTTAGGATGTGAGGTTTTGGTTCTCTTTTAATGGCCATTTTTATAAGTGAAATGAAAGGAACTACACTTCCCGAAATAACAGAGGGGGAGTTTTGTCATCCAGGATGTCTTGGAAGCTGCATGGGCCAGACAGAGCAGAGTCCGTCAGAGGTAGAGGCTCTGTCTTGTACGAAGCTGTGGTTCTGGTGCACCACCAGCATACCAACGCGAGCAGGATCCACAACAGCCCTTTGTGTACACAGGCTGTGAAAGCAGATGTCTTCGTTAATATTCTGCAGGGCTACTCCTAGGCTCACATCTCCTTCCGCGTATGTGTTTGTTTGTGTGTGTGTTTTGTAGATTCAATCACCCCTAGATGGGCAAATAACTATGAATCACTCCATCAATCCACAGAAGAACACGAAAAGGAAATGTACATGTAATGAATTAACTGCCAGACCCTGCATCAAGCACTGAGCACACATTTTGTTGTGTAATGCTCAACTTGCAAGGCAGACCCTCCCCCATCTACTATCCCCAGTTTATAGATGAAGAAAGAAAGGCTCTGAGAGGTTAAGCCACTTGTGCAACACCCCACAGCTAGTCCACGGTCAAGCCAGGATCTCACCCAGGTCAGCCTGGCTGCAAAATGCACATCCATCCTCTGTACCGTGCTACTTCCGAAGGGAGAGACATAAAAAGAAAAATGAGCAAACACTAAGGGGTCCCAACTGCATGCATAGTGTCTGTGCTGGCTGCCTTCCACCTTCAATCCTTACGGCGATCCTGCAAGGTACATCCTACCATGCTCATTTCACAGATGAGAATGCAAAGGCTCAGAAAGGTTTAATAAATTGCTACCAGATGAGCTATGATCTGAACCTAGGAATACCTGACTCCAAAGCCTGGGAGCTTTCCACCACACCATCAGTACTCATTGACACAACTCTGCCCTCTTCCCCAGCCCTCCACTTCTACTGCCCCACCCCTCCCTAACCCACTCCAGGAGCACTGACCCAGGGAGGTAAAAGAGACAGACTGGGAGCTAGACTGGCTGTTTAGGCACCAGCATAGAGTGGGTTTGGGGGAATCACTGTTTGTCTCAGCCTGCTACAGTGAGTAAGGGTGGATTCTGGTGACAGTAGGAATCATTTCATTTATGGAGCTGTGTGTGTGCACTGGATGAAGGAAGGGCTTGGGCGAAGGAGAAAGCATATTTGTTGCCTCTGGCCCAGTTATTGTGTTCATGCAGCTTCAGTGGTCACATCTGTAAAGTGGGGTCAACCCAACAGTCCTGACGCACCTCACCCTGCAGGTGCACAAGTGGAGGAGAGTTGGTTTCCGGAGAGAGCAGCGCCCTGAGGCAAATGCCTTTGGCCCAGAGCTAAAATCATTCAAGCACCAAGTAGCCAAAAGAAGTCACATGAGACTCTACAGGCCCATCCTATGTATTCACCTTTCCTATATCCACTCTCCCTTCCTCTTAGTTCTAAAAGATTCACTTATGTTACATTATAACCTCCAGTTTGTTTATTTTTGCCTAGATAAACAGATTTGCTTTTTAGGGGGTCAGATTACATTATATAATTCCAGTTTTAGTTTGCTACAGCTACATCCATTTAGGGAAGCCTCTTAGAATAATAAAACATGGGTTTACTTCTTTGTTTTGAGACAGAGTCTCACCCTGTTGCCCAGGCTGGAGTGCAATGGCGTGATCTCGGCTCACTGCAACCTCCTCTGCCTCCCAGGTTCAAGCGATTCTCCTGCCTCAACCTCCCGAGCAGCTGGGGTTACAGGCATGCACCACCATGCCCAGCTAATTTTTGTATTTTTAGTAGAGATGGGGTTTCGCCCTGTTGGCCATGCTTGTCTCGCACTCCTAATGTCAAGTGATCCACCTGCCTCGGCCTCCCAAAGTACTGGGATTGCAGGCGTGAGCCACCGTGTCTGGCCAATAAAACATGTTTTAAGGAAATGTTTCAAAAATGAGTCTCCATGCTCTTCCAGGAGGCAAGAGGTCGCAGCCTAGTGCCCTGTCTCGCCTTGTGTTCCCTTTGATCCCTGCACAGCAGACTGCCATGCGTCGTTACTCTCATCATCCATCCATTTATGCATTCCTTCCTTCATTCACTGAAATGTACTTATTTATCTATTTATTCAACGCCTACCAAGTATCGGTTGCTTGGGAAACATGGTCATGGATGAGCAAAAATAAGCACGGTCCTTCTCATAGAATTTAGTGTCTAGTGGAGGGGAAATGAATTAATATGTCACATGCAAAAAAAAAAAAAAACAGTATCTCTAAAAAACACGATAAGGGCATGGAAGGAACAGTACATGATACTTTGAGAGCAAATAACAGAAAGACCTGACCTGGTTGAAGAAAATAATGCTTCTGGCTGGGTGCAGTGACTCACGCCTGTAATCCCAGCACTTTGGGAGGCCGAGGTGAGCAGATCACCTGAGGCCAGGAGTTCAAGACCAGCCTGGCCAACGTGGTGAAACCTCCGTCTTTACTAAAAATACAAAAATTAGCTGGTGTGGTAGTGGGCGCCTGTAATCCCAGCTACTTGGGAGGCTGAAACAGGAGAATCTCTTGAACCCTGGAGGCAGATGTTGCAGTGAGCCGAGATCGTGCCACTGCACTCCAGCCTGGGTGACAGAGCAAGACTCTGTCTAAAAGAAAAAAAAAAAAGAAAAGAGAAGAAAACTTGAGGTGTGGTCTAAGGCACAATAGAGCTAGGCATGGTGGTGCATGCCTGTAATCCCAGCTGCTCGGGACGCTGAGGCAGAAGGGTGGATTGAGCCCAGTAGGTCAAAGCTGCAGTGAGCTATGATCACACCACTTCACTCCAGCCCGGGAGAGAGTGAGACCCCATCTCAAAAAAAAAAAAAAAAGGAATGGGGTGGAAGGGGAGTTCCAGATATGATCAGATTTGCATTTTTATAGTGGGGAGAGGCGGGGGGGTAATTTTCCTACAGGGTACAGTGTTCACTATTTGGGTAATAGGTACACTAGAAGCCCAATCCCTACCAGTATGCAATATGCACAAGTAATAAACAAGCATATGTACCTCCCTGAATCTAAAATCAATCAATCAATAATAAAAGATCCCTGGATGCAGGCTGGGAGTGGAGACAGTGCAGGCTCCAGGGCATGTGAAGAGAACAGATGGGAGAATGTTACAGAACTCCAGGAGAAAAGTGATGCTGGCTTGGACTAGGGTGGTAGTTACAAGTTAAAGAATAATGGATAGAGTTCAGAGCTATCACAGCAGTATCACTGACAGATTCAGTGACCGGAGGGTGAAAGGAGGAGGCACCAAGATTGACTCTTGGTTTTGAGGCTGCCTAATGGGATGGCTGGGGATGCCATTCATTGAATTTATCACCCACGGTGTGCCCAGAACAGTGCCCAACGCCATGAGCCACACAAAGGGAGCACTGGTCTTGGACCCTTCCCCTGTGTCCATAACTTACTAAGGCCCAGGCTTCATAATCTCTCATACAAACCCACCCAAACCATTAAATGGTTCCATGCGAAGGCTGTCATGGTTCCCCTGGCTGTGCTCTAAACCCTGGTCACAGTGAATTCCGCATCCTCTCCATCCCAGAAGACGCCAGGCCCCATTCCAAATTCAGTGCTTTAAACAAACAAAAAAAAAAATCAGCAAACTATCACAAGAACAGAAAACCAAATACCACATGTTCTCACTCATAGGTGGGAATTGAACAATGAGAACACTTGGACACAGGAAGGGGATCATCACACATCGGGTCCTATTGTGGGGAGGGGGGAGGGGGGAGGGATAGCATTAGGAGATATACCTAATATAAATGACGAGCTAATGGGTGCATCATACCAACATGGTACATGTATACATATGTAACAAACCTGCACATTGTGCACATGTACCCTAGAACTTAAATTTAAAAAAAAAACAAAAAAAAACAAAAACAGGCATGGTTCCTGCACTGGTGTAGAAGTGAACTTGAACTTACCCTCCCAAGAGTCCACCCTGATCCACAGTCCCTCTTGCAGCCATTGTCACAGACCCTTTGGCTGGCCTGTGACCTGGCTCTTGGTATCCATTCTGTTCTAATTTTCAACAGCTTCACATACATTTCCCACAGCCCTCATCTCAGTCGTGCATCTGGTGCACGATGACTGAATTTGGCCCTCCTGCTTTAAATCCTGCATGCTCTAAGGTCACAACCCTGTCCCCCATCTAGCTCCTTCCACCACCCTGAAGGTCAGTCTTCTAGGACTAAAACACTAGGAAGACAGCAATGAACAGCCCTGGGACAGAAACCAGTGCATCAGTTTAGGGTTTTCTTTCGTTTTGAGGGAGAACAGTTAATTCATAAGAACATGATGATGACCTAGATGGTTGAAGATTACCAGAAAGCAGGAATAAAAGGGGTTAGAATTTTTCCGTGAAGTCGCCATCATAAAGAGAGGTAGATTTCCTCCTGAAGGAAAGCTCACTGGGTTCTAGAAAAAAGACCAAGCTTGAGTCACCACTTAACTGTTTAAGTAAGTGATGTTAGACAGATCACATCATGAGTTTGGTCTCTCTCCCCTGTAAAGCAGAAAATAACACCCACCCAACAGGGGCATGATGCGATCTAAATGCAGTCATGGGAACCCACATGGTGCTGTACACAAGTAATTCTCGTCACTGCCAGCAGGTCTGCAAGGCTCATTCTAAAGCCTGAATCTTCACATTCACTTTCTCTAAACCTGTTTCCTCTGCCCTCCATTCAAAGGGGTCTTTTGGTCTGCAGAAGGCTGCCCTAGTGGCCTGATGGGTACTGTCCCTCTTCTTTCTCATCCACAGGCGAAGAGAGTGATGCATTCAGGCCCCAGAATTTCAGCCCAGTGGGCACCCTCCTTGCCAGTGCCCCCAACCCTATTCATTATTCAATCAATAAACATTTAGTGTAGAACGACTTGGTATTGGGCACTGTTTGGGGTGCTGAAGGTATAGAAGTAAAAAAAATAACACAGCGGCCAGGCAAGGTGGCTCACGCCTGTAATCCCAGCACTTTGGGAGGCCGAGCTGGGTGGATCACCTGAGGTCAGGAGTTCAAGACCAGCCTGGCCAACACAGTGAAACCCCGTCTCTACTAAAAATACAAAAAAAAAAAATAGCTGGGCATGGTGGTGGGCACCTGTAATCCCAGCTACTCGGGAGGCTGGGGCAGGAGAATCACTTGAACCTGGGAGGCAGAGGTTGCAGTGAGCCAAGATCGCACCATTGCACTCCAACCTGGGCAACAAGACTGTGACTCTGTCTCAAAACAAAAAAATAAATAAATAAATAAATAAATAAATAAATAAATAAATAAATAACACAGCACCTCTTAAAAAGTCCATAGTCATGGGACAATAGCTAGGTAAACAGGCAAGTGTTCTATGATAAGTCATGTACCTTTAGATAAGGCAGGTGCTTGCATAAGATAAAAAGGCAACAGTGAGGAGGAAGATTTAGCCAGAAGGAGCCCACCCAGGAGGCTCCCAGAAGAGGTGAAGCTTGAAGAAGGCATAGGACAAATGCAGTCAAAGTGAGATCTTCTGGGGCCATGAGCAGGACAGAGATGTGGAGGAGAGGAAGCCTTTCTTGAATCAAAGAAAGCCATATTAGAAAAGAGAAAGAATTTTCCCCTTCTGCCCTTCTTGGGGTGTTTCCCTGCCAGGTCACAGAATTTTTCATCACAGTGGAATCAAACATTCTTGGATTGGAAAGTGAGACAGCTCACTCATGCATGTTCTTTTAAAAGCATGTGACAATAAAACCAGTGACCTGGTTAACAGCCTACATGGTTGTCTTCTTTTCTTCTTTCTTCCTTTGCTTCCCTTTTACCTGAAAGGGGCAAACATGATGTATACCACCACCACTGATAAATTAGACACAAACCCTGAGCTGAGCAACTTTGGGGAAAGTATAAACCTTTTTTTTTTTTTTTTTTTTTTTTTTGGTAGTAATCACATGCACACGATAATCAAGGGACAAAGAAATTAGCAGACTCTTCCAGTTACATTCAAAACTCCAACCCTGGCATTTACTTGAAAATATTAAGTACCTTCAAGGCAAATCATTGAAGTAGCTGAGAAGTCTCTACTGCAGTATTTAATGATGCTTATAAATCCTAAAACCCTCATGGGACCATTCCTGGCTGGTGATGGAACAGTGTTTGATGTTACTGAAATTGTGAATGTTTAATTATGTCTAACAAAGTTGGTTATCAATAAAATGTGCATCCATGTCTGAACTCAATCCATCTCTTCCTGTCATTTAGGATGACTGGGAATCAGTTTGAATGGGGTTAGTGAGCTTTTTCTGTAAAAGTCCAGTCAGTACATATTTTTAAGCATTGCTGTCCACAATGTCTCTGTCAAAACTATTCAACTCTGTCGTGGTAGGGCAAAGGCAGCCAGAGATAATCCATAAGTAAATGAGCAGATCTGTGTTCCAATAAAACTTTATTTATTACTTTATATAATAAAGTTTATTAAAAACTTTATTTACTAAAACCACAATTTGAATATCAGTTTTCATGTGTCATGAAATATTATTATTCTTTTGATTTTTTTAACCATTAAAAATGTTAAAATGTCGGGTATGGTGGCTCATGCCTGTGCCCTCATTTAATCTTCACCAAGGGCCTCTGATTATTCATTTTATTTTATTTTATTTTTATTTTTTTGAGACAGGGTCTGGCTTTGTTGCCCAGGCTGGAGTGCAGTGGTGCAATCTCAGCTCACTGCAGCCAACAAGGCCAAGGCTGGAGGACCACTTGAGCCTAGGAGTTCAAGACCAACGTGGACAATATAGTGAGACATTGTCTCTACAAAAAAAAAAAAAAAATTTAACTAGCTGGGCATGGTGGTGTGCACTTGTAGTCCCAGCTACTTCGGTGCCTGAGGTGGGAGGATCACTTGAGTCCAGGAAGTGAAGGCTGCAGTGAGCAGAGGTCTGGAGGCTGAGGTGGGAGCATTGTCTGAGCCCAGGAGGCAGAGGCTGCAGTGAGCCAAGATTACGCCACTGCACTCCAGCCTAGATGGCAGAACCAGACCCTGTCTCAAAACAAATAAAAATAAAAATAGTAAAATGGGCTGGGTGCAGTGGCTCACCCCTATAATCCCAACACTTTGGGAGGCCAAGATGGACAGATCACCTGAGGTCACGAGTTAGAGACCAGCTTGGCCAACATGGTAAAACCCTGTCTCTGCTAAAAAAAAAAAAAAAAAAAAAAAGAAAGAAGAAAAAAAATTAGCCGGCACGGTGACACATGCCTGTAGTTCCAGCTACTCAGGAGGCTGAGACAGGAGAAGCAGAGGTTGCAGTGAGCCAAGATCACACCACTGCACTCCAGCCTAGGTGACAGCAAGACCCTGTCTCAAATAAATAAATACATAAATACATAAAATGAATAATCGGAGGCCCTTGGTGAAAATTAAATGAGGTGACATGTATAGCAGACAAACATTCAGGAAGAATCCAGAACGTTCGAGCTCAGGGGGGATCTGAGTGCTCTGTAAATGCCAGCTCTGTTTTTCCCCTACTTTCTAAGTGTCTTACAACCAGTGTTTTCTGTTTATTTCTCTATCTTTGTATCTAATCTTCCCTTGTAGCAACTGATTAAGTAATGAAGCATGAGAACAGATTTGCTCCTAACAGGCGGAAAACCAGCCCCGGCCCTTGTTGACTTGAGCCCTCCCAGGCTGACACTTTTCCTCTTGGTGTGGGTGGCCTAAGCCTGGTCCTGGAGGGCTGGGTTTTAACTACCATTAAATATCAGGGAGAAACTAATGAAGCCACAATTGATTCATCGAGCTGGATCCCATCTCCCTGTGAAAGAGTCCCATTAGAGATTCAGGGTCTCTTTGAGGGGATTTACAGCGGCTGCAAATATCAGTGGCAATTATATGCGTCTCTTCTTTCTTATCAAGCTGCCACCCTCTCCTCCCCCTCCCTCAAGTGCCCCAAGGTTTACCAGTCACAAGCACCACAGGTCAGAGCATCCTCCACCAGACTCACTGTGTCCCATGGGCTGGGTAGCAGTGGGGGAGCATCTCTCCCCCACATGAAAGGAAATCCTAGAAGAAATAAGGAAGCCTGAGCTTCCTGAGAGTCGGAGAGTGGAATCCAAGTGGGATCTTCAAGATCACCTGAAGCTGATTCTTTCTAACTGTGAAACTCTCGAGAAGTTATTTTAAAGAGGCATGGGCCGGGCGCGGTGGCTGACGCCTGTAATCCCAGCACTTTGGGAGGCCGAGGCGGGCGGATCACGAGGTCAGGAGATCAAGACCATCCTGGCTAACACAATGAAACCCCGTCTCTAAGAAAAATACAAAAAAATTGGCCGGGTGTTGTGGCGGGCGCCTATAGTCCCAGCTACTCGGGACGCTGAGGCAGGAGAATGGCGTGAACCCGGGAGGCGGAGCTTGCAGTGAGCCGAGATTGCACCACTGCACTCCAGTCTGGGCAACAGAGCGAGACTCTGTCTCAAAAAAAAAAAAAAAGAGGCATGCTCTGACCTACTGCTTCTTGAGGAACAGGATCAGAAATCCTCTCGTTTCAAATGCTCCGTATCTGTACTAGTCCAGGTTCCCCAGGCAGACAGAACCAGTAGGATATATGAAAAGAAATGCATTAGGGGGCACTGGCCCATGTGATTACAGAGGCGGAGAAGTCCCATAATAGGCCATCCACAAGCTGGAGAATCAGAGAAGCCGGTAGCATGCCTCAGCCCAAGTCCAGAAGCCTCAGAATCAGGGAGGGCCAACAACACAGACCCCTGCTGGAGACTGAAGGCCTGAGGGCCCCGGGAGGCCGTTGGTACAAGTCCTAGAATCCAAAAGCCAAAGACCCTGTAGTCTCATGCCCAAGGAGAAAAGGCATCCTGCTCCAGAAAGCGGGGAGAGAGAATCCTCCTTCTTCTGCCTGTTTGTCCCAGCCTGGCCTTGAGCTGATTGGATGGTGCCCACTCACACTGAGAACGGGTCTCCCTCTCAGCCCGCTGACTCACATGTGAATCTCCTCTGGAAACACTCTCACAGACACACCCAGGAATGATGGACTCCACCAGCCATTGAGGCATTCCTCAACTCAGTCAAGCTGATACCCTAAGATTAACCATCACAGTCTCAGATCTTAAGAATGCCCAAGGACATCTATTCTGGCTGGCCAGTATGCTAAAGCTGATTGGTGCCATCGGGAAGAGCTGATGAGATTCACTAGAGATGATGCAGCTTTAGCGTTAGGAATCAGTGTCCAGATTTCTGCCTCTTCCTGCCTTTCGATGCTGAACTTGCCTCTCTGATCCTCAGTATCTGAACCTCTAATGCCATGGGAAGATGGAAATCATAGCTCCTAATGTGAACCAAAGAGATAGCATCTGTTGAGCTTTTGGGTTTTCCTACGAGTACTTCCTCCAGGAAGGTCCATCAAACCTTCCTCTACAAAGGTTTGTTCCTCCAGTGAGCTCTGCAAGGGCAGAGAGTGCCTCGTGCCCCTCACGATCCCTAGCAGCCAGCTGGGTGCAGGACCCAGCAAGTGCCCAGTAAGCATCTGCAAAGCAATGACAGCATGCCTGGAATCTACTTAGAGAAGAAATCAAATGGCCATTGTTCACAGTTGGCCAGGTCTGCCATAACAAAGTACCACAGGCTGGGTGGCTTAAACAACAGAATTTATTTTCTCACAGATTGGGAGGCTAGAACTCTGAGAGCTGGTTTCTTTGGTGGCCTCTCTCTTTGCCTTGCTGTGTGTCCACATGACCATCTCTCCGCCTGTGTGTTTTCCGTGTCCTAATCTCCTCTTGTAAACACACCAGTCATGTTGGTTAGGACCCACTATATGACCTCATTTTATCTTAATGACCTTTTTAGAGGCCCTATCTCCAAATACATTCACATTCCAAGGTACCAGGGGTTAAGACATCAATATGAATTTTGGGGGAACACAGTCACTGCCTACATCCCCACCCTTCTGCTTTGCCCTTGTAGCTTCGCTTCCTGGGGTCTCCATGCAAGGCCAAGGGTGGAGACGCCATACCTGGCTACAGCCACCTCAGAACCCACCATTCAGAAAGGCCTCTGTAAGTGACTTGGGTCCCTGACAATTACTCCCTTGTGCCTCTGACCATGTGCTCTTGTTCCTAGAAGCAAGCATGGGGTAGCTGATAGGACCTCTTGTAGATTCCGCTATGTCCTCTTCTCCATGGGCAAACTCTTTACCCTCTTGCGGGCCTGTGCTCTCACCCTTCACCCCCTCAGCCCCACCTTGGTCCAGACCCTCCTGGATCCAACACCGGCCTGAGGTCCACAGACCCCAGCAGAGACACACCCCTTTGGTGTCAGGCTCCCACCACCCTGACTTTGTCCCTGGCCCCTGAGATTCATCTGCTGTTTTTATCTCCTGTCCATACGCCTGCACTTCTCTGCACTGGGATAAATTTTGAAGAGTTAACTAATATGTTTTCCCCACCATCATTTTTTCCTAGCCAGCCCTCCCTACCTACAGCTTCTCTTATGTCCATCCCCCTTGCCTGCCGCATCTTCATCTGCACCAGCAGAAGGGGAGGAGGAAAATCTGCTTTCTGCTGATCACACCTTCTTCCCAAATCTTCCTACTTTATACCTGCTCCTGTGGCTCTGGAGCTTAATGGGTAATAATTTGCCACCTCTCTTCTCTGTTCTGCCCAATGCTGGTCTCCTCGCTGGTCTCCTCTCTCTTGGGGAGAATCAAAGGGCCTGGATAAACAGGGTGTGGGTGGAAACTGCATCGATGAGTTCCTTACCCACCACCCTCCCTACAACCCACACATCTGAGGACCTTGGTTTCTGATCCCACCTCACTCCCTTGGCCCCTGTCATGGAATAAATGTTTGTGTTTCCTAAAAATTCATACATTGAAATCCTAACCCCCAAGGGGATAATGGAGGTGGGGCCTTTGGAAGTAATTAGGTCATGAGGGTGGAGCTGTCATGAATGGGATTAGTGCCTTATAAAAGAGACCCCGGAGAGCTCTCTAGCTCTGCCGCCTGAGGATAAGAAGTCAGCAGTCTGCAACCCAGAAGAGGGCCCTAACCACAAGATTGTTGTGGCCCTGATCTGACCTCCAGCCTCCAGAACTGTAAGAAGTCAATGTCTGTTGTTTACAAGCCAAGCTGTCTTGATTGTTACAGGAGCCCAAACTAACTAAGACAACCGCATCTGAGGCTGGGCACAGTAGCTCACGTCTGTAATCCCAGCACTTTGGAGGCTGAGGCAGGTGGATCACAAGGTCAGGAGTTTGAGACCAGCCTGGCCAACATGGTGAAACCCCATTTCTACTAAAAATACAAAAATTAGCCAGGCACGGTGGTGCACGCCTGTAATCCCAGCTACTCAGGAGGCTGAGTCAGGAGAATTGCTTGAACCCGGGAAGCAGAGGTTGCAGTGAGCCAAGATTGTGCCACTGTGCTCCAGCCTGGGCAATAGAGCAAGACTCTGTCTCAAAAAAAAAAAAAAAAGACAACCCCATCTGGAGAAAATTAAAAAGGCTCAATCTTTCCCCTGGGCGCAGAATGCCCTTCTTCCCCCTGCCCTAGGAAAGCCCAGTCACCTCTGAGGAGGCAACAACATCCTGGCCCCTCCCACTTGCTTTCAGTGCATCCCCACGTCCATTCTCTCATGGAACGCTGTGCATACCTCTATCTGAGCACCTGTAAGACTGTGTTCCACCAGCTTATGTGTTCATCATCTTTGTGTTGACTGTAAACTTCACTTTGTACCCTGTCCCCCAGAATCCAGCACCTAATCTGGCATGCTGAATGAACGAACAAATGAATCAATGAATGAGTGGGCAAGTAAGTGAATAAACTAACAAGCTTCCCTGGAGTGATGGCATAGGATTGTTTCTTAACTATTTTGTATGTTTCTCCTCTTTCCAGCTTCTATATCACAACTCAGGATGATTCTAAAGGGTCGTACCAGCTTCAGAGTTCCCTGGGGGCTGGCTGAGGCTTTTACTGGGACTTCACCAGTGCTCAGCTTCTTCATCTGCCCCATGCTGCTTCCACCTCATTCTTTCCACAGGTGTTGATCCCAAGCACATTCCCTCCTGCATACAAAGAGCTTGCTTCTGGGAACCCTCATGCTACAAGTCATTAGGAACATGGATTTTGGACACTTCTAACAAGCCTGAATTTGGTCCTGGCTTTTCTACTTACGTGTACTGTGACACTGAGAAAAATTGCCTAACTTCTCAGAGGCTTCATCTGCAATAGAAATGAATTCACTGAGTAGTGGGAGTTCAATGAAATGTTGTTTGAAGCACATTTAGCACAGCACCTGGCACACTGATAAGTGCTCACTAAAGGATTATTTGTATCATCAATATTGCATGGTCCAAGGAACATGGTAAGGCTATGGAACACACAGAAGCCAACTTGACTGGCTACAAGGCCGGCCTCAAGAGAGGTAGGTCCACTCTGGCTTTCAAGAGGTGGTGGTTGGGCCTGTATTCATACGGTAGTGGTACCTGGATTGTGCATGATTCATGGGCTGTATGATGGGTTCTTTGGGAGTTGGTGGGATTTCAGAATGAAGTCTGTAGTCTAGGGACTCCACCAGTCCTCAAGCAAGTTCCATGCATCATGGGGAACTAGAATTTAATCAGCTGCTAGAGAAAGCAAGAATGCATTTTTCCAGTGGTGCAAGTGATATTGTCCTAGGGGGATGTAAGTCTGAAATCTGTATCAGACTATGGAGGGAGGTACTGCTGTTCTGACTGGGATGCTGGAGACAGACCTGAATACATGCACAGATATGTTGTGCTTTGAGTAAATTTGGCTTTGTTTAATCTCTTCTCTTAGTCTTAGAAGCCACGTCTGAGTAAGCACTTTTGTCTCTTAAAACATCAGGAAACACAAAAAGGATGGTCCCTTGTTAAAGGTCTTGGATGTTCTGTTCTCACTTAGTCTTATTAATGAATACTAGGCAAGAGAGTTTCAAAAACAAATAGGACCATATCCCTACTCTCGAGACACTGATATTCTTATAGGAAGAAACAGATATATATATATAAATACAAATTGTAAACCTTATCATATAAAGTAGTCATTTGTCCACTAACTGGCTATTTAGTGCTAGGCGCTGTGTTTAACGTGGTAGACACAAAGATGAACTAGATGTTGCTCCAGACCACAAGAGACAAAGTTTAGTGGGTACAAAGTGCAGTGGGAGCAGTAAGGAAGCAAAGAAGGAAAGCCTGGAAACAAGAAACGAATTCTGAGCCAGAGCCTGGCTGCAGTCATGAAAACCAGCCCAGTCCTGATGTTCCAAAGACTCTCAGACACCCCAAGTCTTTATTTTGTCACTACCTGGAAATATTGAGGTAATAATAAGGCAAACCCAATGCACAATCAAATGCAGTAAACCTATTTCATTGCATTCATTTCAGTGGCTAGCAAAATGTAAATCAGATTTCTGCTTAATGCAACTTCCCAGCACCTACTCCACTAAAGAGAACCCAACTAAACAAGTATAGTCTCTTTCTGGTTAGTATGTCCACAAAGACATACATTAAATATATTTTTATACATGCCAGAGACAATTAGAAAATCCTTGCCCAGTCCTCCAGCAAATAACCTGTGATATAAATTTATTAAACTGGAATATCAGAAGTTTCTAGCTTCTGATGGTAGACTGAACAAATATATTTATCCCCTCTCATTTTAGATTTCACTAAATTTATAGTAAAGGAATGAAACACAATATATGCCCACAAAAAAGAAAATGGGGGTAAAGGCCTCATTGTGAATAGAGATTTCTGCAAAATTGTAGATATCAGGCAGCCAGTGGCAGAGCGATCGCTGGTGGAGCAGAGCAAGCAAGCCCTAGCAGTGTGCTCTGAGGGGGGCTACAGACAACAGGAAAGCCAATTTGCCCTCACAGAATGCACAGAAGTTCAGAGACTCCACACTCAGAGAAGCACAGGAGTGAAATGCAGGGTTGAAAACAGAGAGATTAATTAGAGATTTTTAGGAAGAGGACACCCCTCACCTGTCCCTTTGCCATCACTAAACCCCATCCCCCATCTTCGCATAACACTGATGAGTAGGCAGGCATTTCCCCACACCCACTATGGCAAAGACTGGAAGTTTCTCTTCTGAAAAAAATATCAGGATGGTCGCAGTAGCTCACGCCTCTAATCCCAGCATTTTGGGAGGCCGAGGCAGGTGGATCTCTTGAGTCCAGGAGTTTGAAACCAGCCTGGCCAACATAGTGAAACCCCGTCTCTACTAAAAATACAAAAATTATCCAGGTATGGTGGCTCGTGCCTGTAACCCCGGCTACTTGGGAGGCTGAGGCAGGAGAATCTCTTGAACCTGGGAGGTGGAGGTTGCAATGAGCTGAGATCACACCACTGCACTCCAGCCTGGGTAACAGAGTGAGACTCTGCCTCAACAACAACAACAAAAAAATCAGGCTATCCCAGGGAAAAAGACCATCTCATTCTGGCCTTCTCCTCCAGCATAGCAACAGTATCTTCCCCATTCACCCAAAGCAAAGCCTGCCAATCATGCAGTACTTCCTTCCTACTCAGAGTTCCAATCGGCTTCACTATGCCCCACTCCTGTAATCAAAAGGACCAGCCAGGAATCACCAGGTTACTTGAGAAACACAGGGGAAAAAAACTCCAACATAAAAAAAGATAAATAAGAAAAAGTAACATTCTAACCAGAACATCTATCATTATTTTCTTGAAAGAGCGTAAAGATATTGCACCCGTAAAATAAGAAGACTTTTTGAAGAATAAAGTTAAAAAACAAGAGTTCAAGAAATTTAAAAGTATCTGCTAAACTATGAAAATTTAACAAAAAATCAGAAGATAAAGTCAGAAAGCAGAACAAAACACAGAGACAGAAGATATGAGAGGAAAAAATGAGAGATATTTTAATTCAAGAGGTCCAAAATCTATTGACTTAGGAGTTATGTTATAGAGAGATAAACAGAGAAACTAAGGAAGGTAGAATTACTGCTGAAACAGTTCAAGTTAATTCCCAGAGCTGATGTTTACAGATAGCAAGTTCCACTGAGAACCCAGAACAAGGGATGCAAAAAGACACAAACCAAGAGACATTACGTAAAATCCTGCAGTACCCAGAATAAAGAAAGGATTCTGAAAGCTACCAAAGAAAAAGGCAAAAAATTTAAAAATTGCTTTGAAAGTAAATAGAATCAGAATAGTATCAGATTTTGTAACAGTAATACTGTCTACCAGAAGAACAATGCTTCAGAATTCTAAGGGATTTGATTTTCAGATTCAAGTAGTTATTTTCAAGTTCTAAGAAAATTTGCCTCCAATACATCCTATTTTAGAAAGTTATTTGAGAAAGTGCTAGGAAAAAGCAAGGGACTTAACCAAGAAAATGGAGAATGTGGGAGCCAGGAGACAGAAGCCAACCACCAAGAGAACAGTCAAGGAGAATCCCAGAGTCCAAATGGGAGCAGAAGGAAGATTCAGGAAAACAGATCAGTGCCTGGTCTAATGGCACAGCTGGAGGAAAACACAAAAACAAACTGAAGATATGATAAAGGAAGGCAACATAATAAATTAATTGTAATCAAAATACACCATTTCCATTTCTAGTTAATAATACTCACTTAGTCATAATAACAGAAAAAACTAAACATAATAAAATTACTATATTGGAAGGACTGAATAGGGGAAGGGAGACTGGTGCAATAGAGATAAATTCTCATTTAAATGTTACAGAAGGAAGTAAACATAAAATGTCTAAAGATGATACACCATGAAAAAGTAGTATTAACATATTATCTGGAGATATGGAAGCCGCTATCAGGAGAAAGGGCGAAAGGGATTCCAAATGTCTGCCTCTAAGGAGTAGGACTGAGGACTTCCTTCTAGGACTGGGGCCCATGTTTAGGAGAAACTGCACACCATAAAGACACATCCAAAAAACAGAATAAAACCATTATTGTTTCAAATCAAGCTCAAACACATTTTTTAAACTACAAGACATAAAAGAACATTATAAATCAGAATTAGAAAAACTCAGAAGTGAAGTGACAGAACTCAGGAAAGAATTGAAAGAAAAAGTATTTCAGAAATGAAGACTAAACTAGAAAGAACAGAAGATCAAATAAACATGTTTATTTATTTTATTTTATTATACTTTAAGTTCTAGGGTACATGTGCACAACGTGCAGGTTTGTTACATAGGTATACATGTGCCACGTTGGTTTGCTGCACCCATTAACTCATCATTTACATTAGGTATTTCTCCTAATGCTATCCCTCCCTCTACCCCCAACCCCACAGCTAGCCCCCATATGCGACGTTCCCCGCCCTGTGTCCAAGTGTTCTCATTGTTCAACTCCCACCTATGAGTGAGAACATGTGGTGTTTGGTTTTCTGTTCTTGTGATAGTTTGCTCAGAATGATGGTTTCCAGCTTCATCCACGTCCCTGCAAAGGACATGAACTCATCCTTTTTTATGGCTGCATAGTATTCCATGGTGTATATGTGCCACATTTTCTTTTTTTTTTTTTTTTTTTTTTTTTTTTTTTTTTTTTTTTTGAGACAGAGTCTTGCTCTGTCACCAGGCTGGAGTGCAGTGGTGCAATGTCTTCTCGCTGCAAACTCCACCTCCCGGGTTCACACCATTCTCCTGCCTCACTTCCCGAGTAGCTGGGACTATAGGTGCCTGCCACTGTGCCCAGCTAATTTTTTGTATTTTTAAGTAGAGACGGGGTTTCCCTGTGTTAGCCAGGATGGTCTCCATCTCCTGACCTCGTGATCCGCTCGCCTTGGCTGGGATTACAGGCGTGAGCCACCACCCGTGGCCATGACACATTTTCTTAACCCAGTCTGTCATTGATGGACATTTGGGTTGGTTCCAAGTTTTTGCTATTGTGAATAGTGCCGCAATAAACATACGTGTGCGTGAGTCTTTATAGTAGCATGATTTATAATCCTTGGGGTATATGCCCCATAATGGGATCTCTGGGTCAAATGGTATTTCTAGTTCTAGATCCTTGAGGAATTGCCACACTGTCTTCCACAATGGTTGAACTAGTTTACACTCCCAGCAACGGTGTAAAAGTGTTCCTAGTTCTCCACATCCTCTCCGGCATCTGTTGTTTCCTGACTTTTTAATGATTGCCATTCTAACTGGTGTATCTCATTGTGGTTTTGATTTGCATTTCTCTCATGACCAGTGATGATGAGCATTTTTTAATGAGTCTGTTGGCTGCATAAATGTCTTCTTTTGATAAGTGTCTATTCATATCCTTTGCCCACTTTTTGATGGGGTTCTTTGGTTTTTTTTCTAGTAAATTTGTTTAAGTTATTTGTAGATTCTGGATATTAGCCCATTGTCAGATGGGTAGATTCCAAAAATTTTCTCCCATTCTGTAGATTGCCTGTTCACTCTAATAGTAGTTTCTTTTGCTGTGCAGAAGCTCTTTAATTAGATCCCATTTGTCTATTTTGGCTTTTGTTGCCATTGCTTTTGGTGTTTTAGTCATAAGTCCTTGCCCATGCCTATGTCCTGAATGGTATTGCCTAGGTTTTCTTCTAAGGTTTTTATGGTTTTAGGTCTAACATTTAAGTCTTTAATCCATCTTGAATTAATTTTTGTATAAGGTGTAAGGAAGGGATCCAGTTTCAGCTTTCTACATATGTCTAGCCAGTTTTCCCAGCACCGTTTATTAAATAGGGAATCCTTTCACCATTTCTTGTTTTTGTCAGGTTTGTCAAAGATCAGATGGTTGTACATGTGTGGTGTTATTTCTGTTCTGTTCCATTGGTGTCTCTCTCTCTCTGTTTTGGTACCAGTACCATGCTGTTTTGGTTACTGTAGCTTTGTAGTATAGTTTGAAGTCAGGTAGCGTGATGCCTCCAGCTTTGTTCTTTTTGCCTAGGATAGCCTTGGCTATGCAGGCTCTGTTTTGGTTCCATATGAACTTTAAAGTGCTTTTTTCCAATTCTGAGAAGAAAATCACCGGTAGCTTGATGGGGATGGCACTGAATCTATAAATTACCTTGGGCAGTATGGCCATTTTCACAATACTAATTCTTCCTATCCATGAGCATTGATTGTTGTTCCATTTGTTTGCGTCCTCTTTTATTTCGTTGAGCAGTGGTTTGTAGTTCTCCTTGAAGAGGTTCTCACATCCCTTGTAAGTTGGATTCCTAGGTATTTCA
Source organism: Macaca fascicularis (assembly GCF_037993035.2). NCBI lineage: Eukaryota > Metazoa > Chordata > Mammalia > Primates > Cercopithecidae > Macaca > Macaca fascicularis. The sequence goes on from NC_088390.1 coordinate 55,372,506, forward strand.
TTCTCTTTGTAGCATTTGTGAATGGGAGTTCACTCATGATTTGACTGTTTGTCTGTTGTTCGTGTACAGGAATGCTTGTGATTTTTGCACATTGATTGTGTATCCTGAGATTTTGCCAAAGTTGCTTATCAGCTTAAGGAGATTTTGGGCTGAGACGATGGGGTTTTCTAAATATACAATCATGTCATCTGCAAACAGGGACAATTTGACTTCCTCTTTTCCTATTTGAATATCCTTTATTTATTTCTCTTGCTTGACTGTCCTGGCCAGAACTGCCAACACTATGTTGAATAGGAGGGGTGAGAGAGGGCATCCCTGTCTTGTGCCAGTTTTCAAAGGGAATGCTTCCAGTTTTTGCCCATTCAGTATGATATTGGCTGTGGGTTTGTCATAAATAGCTCTTATTATTTTGAGATATGTTCCATCAATACCTAGTTTATTGAGAGTTTTTAGCATGAAGGGCTATTGAATTTTGATGAAGGCCTTTTCTGCATCTATTGAGATAATCATGTAATGTTTGTCATTGGTTCTGTTTATGTGATGGATTACATTTATTGATTTGCATATATTGAACCAGTCTTGCATCCCAGGGATGAAGCCAACTTGGTCATGGTGGATAAGTTTTTTGATGTGCTGCTGGATTCTGTTTGCCAGTATTTTATTGAGGATTTTCGTATCGATGTTCATCAGGGATACTGATCTAAAATTCTCTTTTTTTGCTGTGTCTCTGCCAGGTGTTGGTATCAGGATGATACTGGCCTCATAAAATGAGTTAGCGAGGATTCCTTCTTTTTCTATTAATTGGAATAGTTTCAGAAGGAATGGTACCAGCTCCTCTTTGTGTCTCTGGTAGAATTTGGCTGTGAATCCATCTGGCCCTGGACTTTTTTTAATTGGTAGGCTATTAATTATTGCCTCAATTTCAGAGCCTATTACTGGTCTATTCAGAGATTGAACTTCTTCCTGATTTAGTCTTGGGAGGGTGGGTCCAGGAATTTATCCATTTCTTCTAGATTTTCTAGTTTATTTGCATAGAGGTGATTATAGTATTCTCTGATGGTAGTTTGTATTTCTGTGGGATCAGTGGTGATAATCCACTTTATCATTTTTTATTGCATCTATTTGATTCTTCTTTTCTTCTTTATTAATCTTGCTAGTGGCCTATCAATTTTGTTGATCTTTTAAAAAAAAAACCAGCTCCTAGATTCATTGATTTTTTGAAGGGATTTTTATGTCTCTATCTCCCTCAGTTCTGCTCTGATCTTAGTTATTTCTTGCCTTCTGCTAGCTTTTGAATTTGTTTGCTCTTGCTTCTCTAGTTCTTTTAATTGTGATGTTAGGGTGTCAATATTAGATCTTTCCTAATCTTGTGGGCAGTTAGTGCTACAAATTTCCCTCTACACACTGCTTTAAATGTGTCCCAGAGATTCTGGTACATTGTGTCTTTGTTCTCATTGGTTTCAAATAATATCTTTATTTCTGCCTTCATTTCGTTATTTACCCAGTAGTCATTCAGGAGTAGGCTGTTCAGTTTCCATGTAATTGTGCAGTTTTGAGTGGGTTTCTTACTCTTGAATTCTAATTTGATTGCACTGTGGTCTGAGAGACAGTGTGTGATTTCTGTTCTTTTACATTTGCTGAGGAGTGCTTTACTTCCAACTATGTGGTCAATTTTGGAATAAGTGAGATGTGGTGCTGAGAAGAATGTATATTCTGTTGATTTGGGGTGGAGAGCTCTGTAGATATCTATTAGGTCTGCTTAGTGCAGAGCTGAGTTCAAGTCCTGGATATCTTTGTTAACCTTCTGTCTCATCGATCTGTCTAATATTGACAGTGGGGTGTTAAAGTCTCCACTATTATTGTGTGGGAGTCTAAGTCTCTTTGTAGGTCTCTAAGGACTTGCTTTATGAATCTGGGTGCTCCTGTATTGGGTGGATATATATTTAGGATAGTTAGCTCTTCTTGTTGAATTGATCCATTTACCATTATGAAATGCCCTTCTTTGTCTCTTTTGATCTTTGTTGGTTTAAAGTCTGTTTTATCAGAGACTAGGATTGCAACCCCTGGCTTTTTTTGCTTTCCATTTGTTTGGTAGATCTTCCTCCATCACTTTATTTTGAGCCTATGTGTGCCTCTGCACATGAGGTGGGTCTCCCAAACACAGCACACTGATGGGTCTTGATTCTTTATCCAATTTGCCTGTCTGTGTCTTTTAATTGGGACATTTAGCCCGTTTACATTTAAGGTTAATATTGTTATGTGTGAATCTGCTCCTTTCATTATGATGTTAGCTAGTTATTTTGCCCATCAGTTGATGCGGTTTCTTCCTAGTATCGATGGTCTTTACAATTTGGCATGTTTTTGCAGTGGCTGGTACCAGTTTTCCTTTCCATGTTTAGTGCTTCCTTCAGGAGCTCTTGTAAGGCAGGCCTAGTGGTGACAAAATCTCTCAGCATTTGCTTGTCTGTAAAGGATTTTACTTCTCTTTCACTTATGAAGTTTAGTTTGACTGGATATGAAATTCTGGGTTGAAAATCCTTTTCTTTAAGAATGTTGAATATTGGGCCCCACTCTCTTCTGGCTTATAGAATTTCTGCCAAGAGATCCACTGTTAGTCTGATGGGCTTCCCTTTGTGGGTAACTGGTCCTTTCTCTCTGGCTGCCCTTAACATTTTTTTCTTCATTTCAACCTTGGTGAATCTGACAATTATGTGTCTTGGGGTTGTTCTTCTCAAGAAGTATCTTTGTGGTGTTCTTTGTGTTTCCTGAATTTGAATGTTGGCCTTCATTGCTAGCTTGGGGAAGTTCTCCTGGATAATATCCTGAAGAGTGTTTTCCAACTTGGTTCTATTCTCCCCATCACTTTCAGGTACACCATTCAAACATAGATTTGGTCTTTTCACATAGTCCCATATTTTGTGGAGGCTTTGTTTGTTTCTTTTTACTTTTTTTATCTAAACTTCTCCTCTCGCTTTATTTCATTAGTTTGATCTTCAATCACTGATACCCTTTCTTCCACTTGATTGAATCGGCTATTGAAGTTTGTGCGTGTGTCATGTCGTTCTTGTGCCATGGTTTGCAGCTCCATCAGGTCATTTAAGATCTTCTCTACACTGTTTATTCTAGTTAGCCATTTGTCTAATCTTTTTTCAAGGTTTTAAGCTTCCTTGTGATGGGTTCAAACATCCTCCTTTAGCTCAGAGAACTTTGTTATTATCAACCTTCTGAAGCCTACTTCTGTCAGCTCATCAAAGTCATTCTCCATCCTGCTTTGTTCCATTGCTGGTGAAGAGCTGCAATCCTTTGTAGGAGAAGAGGCGCTCTGGGTTTTAGAATTTTCACCTTTTCTGCTCTGGTTTCTCCCCATCTTTGTGGTTTTGTCAACCTTTGGTCTTTGATGCTGGTGACCTACAGATGGGGTTTTGCTGTGAATGTCCTTTTTGTTGATGCTGGTGACCTACAGATGGAGTTTTGGTGTGGATGTCCTTTTTGTTGATGTTGATGCTATTCCTTCCTGTTTGTCAGTTTTTCTTCTAAGAGTCAGGTCCCTCAGCTGCAGGTCTGTTGGAGTTTGCTGGAGGTCCACTCCAGACCCTGTTTTCCTGGGTATCACCAGCAGAGGCTGCAGAACAGCAAATATTGCAGAACAGCAAATATTTCTGCCTGATCCTTCCTCTGGAAGCTTCATCCCAGAGGGGCACCCACCTGTATGAGGTGTCAGTCGGCCCCTCCTGGGAGGTATCTCCTAGTTAGGCTACACGGGGGTTAGGGACCCACTTGAGGAGGCAGTCTGTCCATTCTGAGAGCTCAAACACCATGCTGGGACTACCATTGCTCTCTTCAAAGCTGTCAGACAGGGTCGATAGACACATGTATCTTAAGAGAAACAGATGAGGCTCAGCATGGTGCTTCATGCCTGTAACCCCAGCACTTTAAGAGGCTGAGGTAGGAGGATCACTTGAACCCAGAAGTTCAAGACCAGCCTGGGCAACATAAGGAGACCCTATCTCTATTCAGGAAAAGAGAGAGAGAGAGAGAGAGAGAGAGAGAGAAGTGAAAAACAGGAAAAAAAAAAACTTAAAAAAAAAAAGAAGAGATAAAAAGAACTCAAGAGAATCTGACAAATATTGAAGGAAAGCAAAGAAGATCGTACATACAGATAATAAAGTCCCTAAAAACACCACAAGAAGGGAACAGAACAGACACTAAAAACTATAATTCAAGAAAACTTTCCTGAAATAAAAAAAGATTCCAGACTTCATATTAAAGCAGTAGACCTCATCCCTGAGGATATTTACCCAGAATGACCAGTACCAAGACATTCCAGTAAAATTATTGTACTTTAAATAAAAAAGTCTTTAACTATAAAGAAAATTACAGTACAATATTTAAGAAGGGAAAGAAATTCAGCTTATTATCAGACTCTTCAACATCAATATTTTATGGTAAAGGAAATGGAATTCACATATTTAAGATGCCCAAGGAAAGAAAAAGTCGAGGATTTTATAGCCAGTAAAACTGATCTTCAATTGTAAAAGGCACAGATAAGGTCAGAATCGCCATGGCCAGCTATCCGTACCGGCAGGGCTGCCCAGGAGCTGCAGGACAAGCACCAGGAGCCCCTCCGGGTAGCTACTACCCTGGACCCCCCAATAGTGGAGGGCAGTATGGCAGTGGGCTACCCCCTGGTGGTTATGGGGGTCCTGCCCCTGGAGGGCCTTATGGACCACCAGCTGGTGGAGGGCCTTATGGACACCCCAGTCCTGGCATGTTCCCCTCTGGAACTCCAGGAGGACCATATGGCGGTGCAGCTCCAGGGGGCCCCTATGGTCAGCCACCTCCAAGTTCCTATGGTGCCCAGCAGCCTGGGCCTTATGGACAGGGTGGCACCCCTCCCAATGTGGATCCTGAGGCCTACTCCTGGTTCCAGTCGGTGGACTCAGATCACAGTGGCTATATCTCCATGAAGGAGCTAAAGCAGGCCCTGGTCAACTGCAATTGGTCCTCATTCAATGATGAGACCTGCCTCATGATGATAAACATGTTTGACAAGACCAAGTCAGGCCGCATCGATGTCTACGGCTTCTCAGCCCTGTGGAAATTCATCCAGCAGTGGAAGAACCTCTTCCAGCAGTATGACCAGGACCGCTCGGGCTCCATTAGCTACACAGAGCTGCAGCAAGCTCTGTCCCAAATGGGCTACAACCTGAGCCCCCAGTTCACCCAGCTTCTGGTCTCCCGCTACTGCCCACGCTCTGCCAATCCTGCCATGCAGCTGGACCGCTTCATCCAGGTGTGCACCCAGCTGCAGGTGCTGACAGAGGCCTTCCGGGAGAAGGACACAGCTGTACAAGGCAACATTCGGCGCTGCTTCGAGGACTTCGTCACCATGACAGCTTCTCAGATGCTATGACCCAACCCATCTGTGGAGAGTGGAGTGCACCAGGGACCTTTCCTGGCTTCTTAGAGTGAGAGAAGTATGTGGACATCTCTTCTTTTCCTGTCCCTTTAGAAGAACATTCTCCCTTGCTTGATGCAACACTGTTCCAAAAGAGGGTTGAGAGTCCTGCATCATAGCCACCAAATAGTGAGGACCGGGGCTAAGGCCACACAGATAGGGGCCTGATGGAGGAGAGGATGGAAGTTGAATGTCCTGATGGCCATGAGCAGTTGAGTGGCACAGCCTGGCACCAGGAGCAGGTTCTTGTAATGGAGTTAGTGTCCAGTCAGCTGAGCTCCACCCTGATGCCAGTGGTGAGTGTTCATTGGCCCATTATCGTTACTACCTGTGTTCCCTCACCAGGCCATCCTGTCACACGAGCCCATTTTCTCCAAAGTGGAATCTGACCAAGCATGAGAGAGATCTGCCCATGGGACCAGTGGCTTGGATTCCACCACACCCATAAATCCTTGTGTGTTAACTTCTAACTGCCTGGGGCTGGCCCTGCTCAGACAAATCTGCTCCCTGGGCCCCTCTGGCCAGGCTCTGCCTCCGCAGCTGGGACCCCTCACTTGCCTGCCATGCCCTGCTCGGCTTCAGTCTCCAGGGGACAGTGGGCACCTCTCTCTGCCAATACTTTTTTTAATTTGCATTTTTTTTCATTTGGGGCCAAAAGTCCAGTGAAATTGTAAGCTTCAATAAAAGGATGAAACTCTGGGAAAAAAAAAAAAAAAAGGCACAGATAAATGTTATCAACGCACAATAAATCCCTTGCCTCACATCCCCCAGTTCTAAATTTTTATTGAAAAGGTCTAAAAGTAAGGCCCAACCTCAGTAGTAATGATCATCACTAGCAGATTGTGGTCTTGACACACAATTTTGTATTAGGGTTCTCTAGAGGGACAGAACTAATGGGATAGATGTATATATAAGGGGGAGTTTATTAAGGAGTACTGACTCACACAATCACAAAGTGAAGTCCTACAACAGGCCACCTGCAAGCTGAGGAGCAAGGAAGTCAGCCGAGTCCCAAAACCTCGAAAGTAGAGAAGCTGGCTGGGCGTGGTGGCTCACGTCTGTAATCCCAGTACTTTGGGAGGCCAAGGCGGGTGGATTACCTGCAGTCAGGAGTTCGAGACTAGCCTGGCCAACATGGTGAAACCTCATCTCTACTAAAAATACAAAAATTAACCTGGCATGGTGGCACACGCCTGTAATCCCAGCTACTCAGGAGGCTGAGGCAGGAGAATTGCTTGTGCCCGGGAGGCAGAGGTTGCAGTGAACTGAGATCGTGCCATTGCACTCCAGCCTGGCTGACAGAACAAGACTCTGTCAAAAAAGAAAGAGAGAGAGAGAGAGAGAGAGAGAGAGAAAGAGAAAGAAAGAAAGAAAGAAAGAAAGAAAGAAAGAAAGAAAGAAAGAAAGAAAGAAAGAAAGAAAGAAAGAAAGAAAGAAAGAGAGGAAGGAAGAGAAAAGAAAAGAAAAGAAAAGAGAAAAGAAAAGAAAGGAAAAGAAAAGGGGGGTGAGGGAGGGAGGGAGGGAGGAAAGGAGGGAGGAAGGAAGAAAGAAAGAAAGAGAAGCCAAAAGTGCAATCTTCAGTCTGTGGCTAAAGGCCCAAAAACCCTGGCAAACCAGTAACGTAAGTCCAAGAGTCCAAAAGCTAAAGAACTCAGAGTCTGATGTTCGAAGGCAGGAAGCATTTGGCATGGGAGAAAGATGAAGGCCAGAAGATTCAGCAAGTCTGCTCTTTCCATCTTCTGCCTGCTTTATTCTAGCCACGCTGGTAGCTGATTAGAATGAGCTCAGATTGTGCCCATTCAGATTGGGGGTGGGTCTGCCTCTCCCAGTCCACTGGCTCAAATGTTAACCTGCTTTAGCAGCACCCTCACAGACACACCCAGGAACAATACTTTGCATTCTTCAATCCAATCAAGTTGACACTCAATATTAATCATCACAAATTTCTTATCCAAAGTAACCAGTGATTCTCAGAGAAATGGCTCATTTTATGTCTGAAGCAGGAAATATATGAGATGAGCCTGGAACACTTCTTCATGCCAAATGATAAGGAAACTATAAAAAACCACTACGGTCATGTCCAAAGGACTTAGGATCAAACCTGAAGAAGCTTCCACTGACCAAAGATGGGGGACACCTTGAGCTTCACTGATGATAATAATTGCAATAGACCAGGGGTGTCCAATCTTTTGGCTTCCCTGGGCCACACTGGAAGAAGAGTTGTCTTAGGCCACACATAAAATACACTAACACTAACAGCTGATGAGCTTAAAAAAAATTGCAAAAAAAATCTCATATTTTAAGAAAGTTTACAAATTTGTGTTAGGCCACATTCAAAGCTGTCTGGGCCGCATGCAGACTGTGGGCCGCAAGCTGGACAAGCTTGCAATAGACTAAAACCATCAACTATATTTAAACCTATGGATTCATAATGATATTTTTAAAAATGATTGGTCACCCTCAGAGGATGATAGGGAGCTAATTCATTGTCTTGAAAACTGGTAGGGAAAGGGGGAAAACTCCAGCACTAATCCAGCCTTTCCCACAGGAACTGCACCACTGGGTAAACAAATAACAAACAAGGGTAAGTTTCCCTTTACAAAAGCATCCCAACTAATAAATGGAAAAAAAAATGATAGAATATCACCATTCTGCAGCCCTCAATAAAGTACGTATGAATGGTTACAAACATAAAAAGAGAGACCATTAGATATTATGCATTTCCTATAGTCATGCATAACACCACCAATAATCTTGCCAAAGAAACTGAACCTGGCTTCTAATCCAGTCTCTGAACTACCTGTCAATTTGTAGAAAACACAGAGGTCTGAGGATTATGCTTAACTGCACCACGAGTATGTAATCAACAAAACTCAGACTATGGGAAACTCTACAAGCCGAATGGCCTGAACTCTTCTACAGGTAAACTGTAAAGAAAAAAAAGAGGGATGGAGGAAGAATTTACTGAATAATCATGGCTTCACAAAATTATCACATTTTTTTAAATGAGCAAGACTAGAGTATCTTAAGATGTACATTTGGACTTTAAAAATAAACTTTAAAAAGCAAGTAAATTATTACTACAAAAGTCAAGAGAATGGCTACTTATAAAGAGATAGGGGTAGGCAATTGGGATGGGGGAAAAGGGCACAGGTTCTGGGGTGGGTGGCAAAGTTCTACTTCTTAACTCGGGTGGCGTTCACAATAATTCATTAAGCTGTGCATTTGTTAGGTGTGGGTTTTTGTATCTGTGTTTTATTTTTCAATAAAAAAAGTTGAAGTATGCTTAAGTAAATTGAGAACTTTGACTCACAGAGTTGATGGTAGTATAAACTGATAAAGGTTTTCATAAGGCAATTTAGCCATATCCTTCTCTATTTCAAATTCATATTGGTCCCATGTGCCTCATGGGTTTGGAGCAAATGAAGTCATGAATGTCACTGTGGATGGATAAATGTGAAGGACAAAGATAAACACCTAAGATAAACTCGGGCTGACCAAGCCCCTACTAAGTGCCAGGGACAGTGCTATGCAAGGCTCTTTACGTCAACTCACTGAACCCTTTACACAGGTCTGTGAGATAGTAATAGTCATTTCAGATGTGGCACCCGAGGCTCAGAGAGAGGTTCAGCAACTTACCCAGCATCACCCAGTCCACAAGTGAAACACCCCTTCATTTCAGAAGTGAATACTCCAGAGGTAAGAAAATAAGCAAGCAACAGCCCTACCCTGCTAACCTATCAAACAACAAAGGATGAAATCAATGCTTTTACTGAACAAAATGGAACGTTCTTGGTAATGTGTAAAAGCAAGAAGCCCAGAGGCCTTGCGTAAGAAGTTATCCTTTGTATAAAATGCAAGTAAAAACTCATTCGTATCTTTCCAGTAATATCAAATATATAATACTTGATATAAAATTAAATCATTCTGCAATTTTCAAATGCACACATATATGTTAGGTTTTATTTCAAGTTGAAGGGAGTCAAAGTAATTCCACCCAATAGACAACTAAGTTAACTCCCAGCTGAAGGCTCAATGTACTCACTGCATGAGCAGGAACCCTCCAGCCTTCCAGCAACTGAATAGCCCTCCTAAATCCTCCGGAGAGGCCTGCATCCTGGCCTCACAGAAACAGGTAGCGTTTTGACTGGTGGCTTTCTGGAAACTAACACCAGGCAGAATTCTGACAAGAGGAGGACAAGCTGGAAGGAAAGAGAATTCACAAACATGAAAGTCGGTCAGGCAGGTCCCCAAGGGAAATGCCATTCATTTCAGAGGTCACTCAGAGGAAGAAGGAGCACTGAACTGAGAGTCAGACCACCTGGGGTCTGGACTGCCATTCACTGGCTCTGTGACCTCAGATCAAGTCATTTAACATTTCTGAAACTCAGCCTTCCCAGGGGTATAGAAGGGTTAATAACACCTGCCCTGCCTATCTCCCAAGGCTGCTGTAGGGATCAGATGAGAAAATAATAACAGCTGGCATTTATTTAATGCTTGCTATGTGCCAGGCAATGGGCCATGTGCTTTATATGTCGTAGCACCTCTTATTTCTCCATCAGCCCTCTGAAGTAGCTTTGATTGTTGTCCCTCTTTTACAGGTGAAGAAACTGAGACTTGGAGAGTTTAAATAATTTGCCCAAGTTAAGGCTGACATTAAACCAAAGTAGACTGACTCCAGGTTCTGTATTCTTAACTCTGATGCCACACTGCCTCCTAGAGCACATCTCTAGAAGGACCTTGTGTACTTAACACTCTACAACAGAAGATGGCAGTATGGTATGAACTGTCACCTATAACACAATTCCTCCAAAAGTGAAGCAGAGGGATGCTTCAAGGACACTTGTAAGCAAAGATTGAGGAATGTAGGGAGATTCCAGGATATAAGTCCTCCAGATGCTCAGTCAGAGGAGACAGACTCTGGTAAGTAGCAGGAGGGGGCATTATATCCTCCCCCCAACTCCAACCCCATCCCTGAGAGCTAGGCTCTCTAGAGAGAATTTCCAGTTTCTGGGATTGCATGAGATAGTCCACTTTTTGCAGAGGAGACAAAAAAAGACCTTTGAGCACAGAGTCAAGGCCTTTGTCACTTTCTAGTGATAAAAGACAGGGACCCCACAAAGACACTGGAAGAGCATTGGGCACTGTCATAGAAAGAGCATTAAAGCACAAATCAGGATGCCTATGCTCAAGTGTGAAGACCTGGATCCCAAGCCCAGCTCTAACATTAATTAACAAGTCATTTAACCTTGGACAAAACCTTCCCACTGTCAGGAATAGATGAACTTCTAAGGTACTCAATAAACATTTGATTCCTACAACCCTATCTTCTCTACCTTAACTGGCCCATGGGCACCGGGATGAAGGGAGATAAGTCAGCAGTTATGAAGTGCCTGATATGTACAATGTACAGTCCGAGTCTTTTAAAAATAATAGTAGGAGTAATACATATGAAGAGCTTACCCTGTGTGGGACCCAGTGCTAAATGCCTTATCAATGTAGCAATGCTATGGTAAGAAAAGTTAAAAGACAAAATGATTACCCCATGGAAATAAGACGAAATGATTACCGTATCCTTTGAAAGTCATAATAGAGCACTGTGTAAGAAGGAAGAGTCACAGTAGCATTTTTTTCTTTTTTTTTGAAACAGGGTCTCACTCTGTCACCCAGGCTGAAATGCAGTGACAGGACCACAGCTCATTGCAGCCTTGACCTCCTGGGCTTAGCCTCCAGATTAACTGGTACTACAGGCGTGGGCCACCCACACCTGGCTAATTTTCTGAGAGACAGGTTTCATCATGTTGCCCAGGTTGGTCTTGAACTCCTGGGCTCAAGAGATCGGCCCACCTTGGCCTCCCAAACTGCTGGGATTGCAGGCATGAGCCACCACACCTAGCCCACAGGAACATTCTGTTGCCAAACTGAAATGGGGAGGTGGGCAGAGCCATCAAAGAGGAGAGACCCACTGGAGACCCAGGAGCTTCAGGAAGAACCCAGGGCTCCAAAAAGAGAAGCAGCCAATAAATGCACAGGGAGCTTTCACAGTAAGACAAGGAATTCCAGAGGACAAGGGAGAGCAGGCTTGAAGAGAAATGGGGTGAGGGGAAGGCGCTGGCATGAAATACTCCTGGTCAACTTCTACTCACTCTTCTGAACTCAACTTAAATGTGGCTTCTTTGGGAAGACTTCCAGGACCCTTCAGACCAGGTCCTGTTTCCTTGCCCTATGTTCCCAAAGCACTATGCCTTTCTCTTTTGGTCATGTTTGCCCAACTTGTAATTAACTAATCCATGACTTTGCCTCTGTGAGTGCTGGGAATCCAGCGTGAACCACGTAGTGCCTGACATCCACAGGAACTCCATTGATTCTCATTGGGTGAATGGGAGGAGGGATGGGTGGGTGGATGGATGATCTGAAAATCCAGATGAGGGCAACAGAAGGAAGATGTTGCATTTGAAGAAGCAAGGGTTTGGGAGAGAACAGGAGGTATATAAAAATAACAGCATATAACCTTACTGGAACTTTTGGGAATTTGATTTTATGTTACAGAAAGCATATAGGCAAGCCCATATATGTTTTCTGAAGAAGAGGTAGGATCTACAATGAGGGAATTTTATCACTGCTTAGCTGTCAATGAGAAAATGCATTTACTGGCTGCTGGCTAATTCAGCTTCATGGTTTATTTTCAACTCATCATTTTAAAAACTGACTTGAATTTTGCCTGCAGCTACCTATAGTTCATCTGTCCTTACACCGCAATATTCCCTCTCAAGCTCTTCTTTACAATTTAAACTCCAAATAGTCCCAATTCCAAATATTCTGACTTGCTATCTACAAAACATCAAAATACCTCAGAATTTTCATCATTTCTACATTCATACCATGCCTCCAAGACAGCGTCTCACGTCTCAAAACAGCACAAAAATCCCTAGTTAGCCCATGTATCTTGATTTGGGACTCAGCAAATGTGCTTTTAGCTCTCACCCCATATTTACTCTGTAAACCAAACATAAAATTCTAAACCCCTCAACTGACTGAATGGACTACCACCTCTCCGCCAAGGGCATTTCCAAAGTAAACCTGAAAAACTAGTTCAGGCCATGATAGGAAGGGAAGTCCAACATCCCTCATTATACCCTCCTCCCTTTGGAATTCAGGAACAACTGATCAGCATTATCATTACAACAGAGATATTAAGACTGACAAAACAGACTCTTTGTAGCAGTAAGATACCAAATTCCAACCTGACTCTAGCATCACATGACAGATAGCAGGCCCTGAAAGAATTCAAAGTATTTTACCCAAAAATGTATTTCTTTGACATTTTTTGAAATGGCCCTGCAAAACTCTCTCTTGTAGGGAAAATCCATATTATGTAGAGAATCCCCTTCCCTTTCCAGGTCTTTTCGTGATCCAGGAGATAGTTAATTAAGAGTCTGGCACATTTTTAGGTCTGATAAGAGAAAATTGCCATCTATTCTCTCTGAAGCCAGCTACCCGGAGGCTTCATCTTCAATAATAAAAACCTTGGTTTCCACAACCTCTTATCTTAACCCAAATCTTCCTTTTTATTGATTCCAGGTACTATAATCCCCCCACTTCAGCCTCCCAAAGTGCTGGGATTATAGGCATAAGCCACTATGCCCAAGCTAGAAAATCTTTGAATCCACCTACAAGTTGGAAACCCTCCAGCCCTTCAAGTTGTCCAGCCACTCCAGACCCAACCAATGTATACCTTACATACATACACGCTGATGTCTGCCTGTATCTGAGACAGGTCTCAGTTAATTTAGAATATAACCTTAGATAATAACTTAACTCTTTCAACCAATTGCCAATCAGAAAATATTTGGGTCTTTTTTTTGGGGGGTGGGAGGATGGTGCATGTAGGATATAATAAATTCTTCTTCAAAGGTGTTAGCCTGTAAATTGCTAAGTACAATGAGTTCTGATATCCTCTCCAAAGAACCAATGTATCAGTATGTTCAGCTCCCCTGTTCTTTGTTCTTCATTTTAAAGTTTAACTTCCTTGTTCTTTACATCTCCTTGCCCCTAGTTTCAGTAAACAAACCCTTCCTAGCCTCTATCACCTGCTTTGACCTTAGTCACCTTTGGTCACCTGCTCTGACCTTAGTCATCCTTAGTCACCTGCTCTGTTCTTAGTCATCCTGAGCCACCTGTTCTGTAACTGCCCTTCCTGCCAAACTACCCACCCTGCCACTCCGGTTCATACCCCTGCTCTCTTTAAAATAGCCAGTCAGAATTAGCTTAGACTGTGTGGTCCAACCCTAGCCAACAGGGGAACAACACAGCAGTAGGGGCTACCTGTGTCAGGGATAAGAACCCCTTCCCCTCCCTTGTTTGGGTGTGCTCTCACCATTGCTCCATCTGCAAGATGCACCCTTCTATAGAAGTAAAATTGCCTTGCTGAGAAAATTCATGTTCGAGTGCTATTTCTTTCGCGGCACCATAAATTTATTTCTAACAGTGCAGGAGGAAAGACAAGAGCTCACTCTGTCATCCAGGCTGGAGTGCAGTGGCTCACTGCAGCCTCAAATTCCTGGGATCGAGCTATCCTCCCACCTCCCACATAGCTGAGACTACAGACACGCACCACCGTACATAACTAATTTTTAAAATTTTTTGTAGAGACAAGGTCTCACTGTGTTGCCTAGGCTGGTCTTGAACTACTGTGCTCAAGCAGTCCTCCCACTTCAGCCTCCCAAAGTGCTGGGATTACAGGCATAAGCCACTGTGCCCAAGCTAGAAAATCTTTGAATCCACCTACAATCTGGAAACCCTCCAGCCCTTCAAGTTGTCCAGCCACTCCAGACACAACCAACTTATACCTTACATATATGCACACTGATGTCTGCCTGTATCTGAGACAGGTCTCAGTTAATTTAGAAAGTTTATTTTGCCAAAGTTGAGGATGCACACCTGTGACACAGCCTCAGGAGGTCCTGATGACATGTGCCCAAAGTTATTGGGGCACAGCTTGGTTTTATACATTTTAGAGAGACATGAGACATCAATCAGTATATGTAAGAGGTACATTGGTTCCATCCAGAAAGACAACTTGAAGCACTCACAGGTAAGTGAGAGACAAATGGTTGCATTCTTTTGAGTTTCTGATTAGCCTTTCCAAAGGAGGCAATCAGATGTGCATTTATCTCAGGGAGCAGAGAGATGACTTTGAACAGAATGGGAGGCAGGTGTGCCCTAAGTGGTTCCCAGCTTGACTTTTCCCTTTAGCTTAGTGATTTGGGGACCCCAAGATTTATTTTCCTTTCACATTTCCCCCCTTTTCTTTTGAAAAGCTTTTGGAGAAAGCATAGTAGAAGGAAATGAGTCTCTGGTCTCAGGTTTCATCTGATCTCTCATGGCTAGGACAGTTTATTCCTAGATAGGTAGGTCCCAAGTTATCAGGACAGTTCACCTTTAGCAGGCTATGAACTCTCATGTCCTATGAAGAGAAAATAGGGAGAGGAATGGTGAGAAACAACAACAAACAAAAGAACAATCCTGGAAAACTGATATAGGCCACGTTACTCTGGAGTCCATACATGAGTAAGCAGGTAAGAAAGTGGCTTATGTATGTAAATTGTTGCTGCTATTTTCTTCTGAAGTTTAAGTTGTCTAGCTTTAGTTTGCAGAGTTTTAAGAAAGCACAGCTTAGTTTTCAGTTATTTCAAATTAGGAAAATGGTGGGCGGGAGAAGGAAAAGAAAAAAGAAAAAAATTGAAAACATTATTTTGGAGACTTATAGCCAGGAAAAATTAAAATTCAGTCCAAACTGTAGAAAATAATAAAAACTGAAAAACATTAGGCAAGACTAGAATCTAACAACAGATGTATTATAGTTTTTGAAATATAATTTTTCTCTCTCCAGTTACCCATTTTTACAAAAGACAAATTGTGGTAGGACCAATTTCCTTTATTATACTTGGCCAGACTATTTGTATAAAGTGAAGCAAGAATAATTATTTTTTCACATAGGCTTTTAAAATTGGCTTTGATGGAACTTTGTTCCATAGAAGGAATCTCAGATAAGAATTTTTAAAGCCAAGCCCCGTCATGGATTTGTACCATCAAATACCTATATGTTGAGTAAATTCCTCTCTTCTTGAGGTCCCAAGATAACTTGGGGCTCCTGGACCTATCAGAAAGTGACATTCTTTACTTACCACAGGTTAGGAACCCTACTCAGGAACTGTGTAGACATGGTATGCAGCCAGTTTTCCTAAGGGACTTTTATTGGCTCTATAAGTCAAGTTTGATTCCTTAAAGAAAAGTACACCATTCCAGTCAACCCTTTGGTAAAACAACCAGTTTCTCCAATTGTGTCCTGTTACAAATGAAAACAGGTTCTTACTGCACTCATGCAAATAACTATATTGCCATAAGTTAAGAATACTCTCAAATAGTTTCCAAATTCTGGAGAAATCAGGTAGCAAGAAGCAAATATGCTCCAAGTTTTGTTCATAGGAGTGTACTTTACTTCATTGTTAAACACTAGCCCAAAAGAAGTTTCCTTTACTCTGAAAAACAAAATAAAGGATCAGCAACATTTTAAGCAAAAACTAAAAAAGATTACTCCAGTCTTCTATTAGTTCAGTCCATGCAGTTAATTCCTATTTTGCTTAATACTCGTGAATATTTCAGCTCTCCATGAGTCCTGCCATTTTTCCTCTATTCTGATGTCACAATCTCCAACGTAATCAGAATCCTGCATTCAAGAGCACCTGTTAGAGTTTTATAGCTAATCAGCTATAAAACCACCTTCTAAAGAGGACCAAAACAAGACAACAATTGTCTGTGGATGACAAAAAGTTTTAGGACAGCCACAGTCAAAGACACAATTGATGAGGAGTTACCTCTGTGGCACATCATAATTTAACATAACAATTATAATTATTCCTGATAACATACACTAAGTCATATCAGAATTATAGGAGTTTCCCATAATTTTGGAACACATACCAATAATATACAAACAGAGTCCAAAGAAAGCCAAAAACCATTTCATGTTTGACAATGCTTCCTGTATATTTTTTATACTAAATAAGCCAAATTATGTCATTTTTTGACTTTCGGGAAACTAATATCTTAAAGGAATATTTATGTCAGAAAAAGTAATAATTTATAATTTGATTTTGGAAAGTTTGTCAAATATCAGAGGTTTAAAACATTTGATATCACAAAATCACAGATCATTGTGAAATAAGTCATTCATTTAACCAAAGTGATAACTCAAGGACTCCAAAAAAGGCAAAAACGTGCATTCTTCAAGAAACGTAATTTTCCAAATAATAAACCCTAATAAAAAGAGCATGAAGACAATTAATCTTTCAAAATTTTATAAACTGTATACTTTTAATACTGATCATAAAATATAAGTCCCATAAGCCTTTTACAACCATTATAAGCTTTATGAAGAGGTTGGTTAATACTTCAAGAAAACATAGTTAATATGACAAAGGGGCCCATATGCTGGTTTTGCATCAGTGTACCTTTCACATTAATGGTTAATTTATAGAGAAACTGAACTTATTTTCTCTCTCAACATCTGCCCTTATAATCTCACTCACCTACCTTTTCCACGATAGCCCCTGGGCCCTGAGGAGTTAAATAACTTTCATTTCTGGCCATTTGTCTCAGGAACATAGCTTATTTTGATTGGCATCTTCTGCCAGGCCAGAAGACAAGGCTTTAATTACTGCCAGTGTTTAAGATTTAAGAAGACATAGTGTACTTTTTATTTTTTATTTCATTTTATTTTTTTTTTTTTGAGACAGAGTTTCGCTCTTCTTGCTCAGGCTAGAGTGCAATGGCATGATCTTGGCTCACTACAACCTCCACCTCCCAGATTCAAGCAATTCTCCTGCCTCAGTCTCCAGAATAGCTGGGATTACAGAGGAACATTACCACACCCAGCTAGTTTCTGTATTTTTAGTAAAGATGGGGCCTTACCATGTTGATCAGGCTGGTCTTAAACTCCTGACCTCAGGTGATCTACCTATCTAGGCCTCCGAAAATATTGAGATTACAGGCGTGAGCCACCATGCCTGGCCTGGTGTCCTTTTTATACCCAAGAGTCAAAGCCCTGTAACTCAACGTCACAAAGACTTTAAAAGCACATATAGAAAGATACACAGATGTAATGATCTTAATTTTAACAAAACCTTTTCACGCCTGTAATCCCAGCAATTTGGGAGGCTGAGGTAGGCGGTTCATAAGGTCAGGACATCAAGATCTCCTGGCCAACATGGTGAAATCCCTTGTCTACTAAAAATACAAAAGTTAGCTGGATGTAGTGGTGCATGCCTGTAATCCCAGCTACTCGGGAGGCTGAGGCAAAGGAATCACCTGAACCAGGGAGTTGGAGGTTGCAGTGAGCCAAGATCACGCCACTGCACTCCAGCTTGGCAACAGAGTGAGATTCAAAAACTTTTTTAATCTCAGTTTTTTCCTAATCAAACTAACACTTAATAATAATGGCATGGGAATTATTTCAATAAAACATAAAATCTGTTAAGAGTTACCAAAATGCAAAAGAAAAGACCTTCTGCACTGCACAGAATATTATGTTGGAAGAAAACATTTGCTTTAGACCTTTAATGAAACATTGTTAGCATAAGGCCACAACAAACAGAACCTGAGTGGGGGAGAAAAAAAACTTAAGCTGAAAATGGTTTGAAGAAGAGCATTACTAGTTCATGCCTTTTGAAAGGGAAGAGAAAACCAAAAATAGCAAGATGCAATAAAAATTGAGCTTTGGGTTTAAAAAAATTAAAATATCTTAAGAACAAATCAATCCCTTAAGAAAATTTCATTGTTCTGGCCAGGCACAGTGGCTCATGCTTGAAATCCCAGCACTTTGGGAGACCAAGGTGGGTGGATCACATGAGGTCAGGAGTTCAACACCAGCCTGGCCAAAATGGTGAAACCCTGTCTCTACTAAAAATACAAAAATTAGCCAGGTGTGGTGGTGGATGCCTGTAATCCCAGCTACACGGGAGGCTGAGGCAGGGGACTCACTTGAACCTGAGAGGCGGAGGTTACAGAGAGTTGAGATCGCACCACTGCACTCCCAGCCTGGGCAACAAAGTGACACTCTGTCTCCAAAAAAAAAAAAAGACAATTTCATTGTTCTAAACAATTCTTTAGTGTATAAGTGTTTTTTTTTTTTTTACATCAAACCCAATCTCTCGAAAGACCATTATATTTTTCCTTTAATTACAGACAACTTGATTATATAAATGTTTTTGGTATTTTTTTTAAAATACTCTTATTGTGGCTTATAGATACCATCCATGACATGCTGGGACTTTCTGGGTTGTCCTGAACATCTCTCTTTTTTTTTTTTTTTTTTGAGATGGAGTTTTGCTCTTGTTGCCCAAGCTGGAGTGCAGTGGTACGATCTCAGCTCACTGCAACCTCCGCTTCCTGGGTTCGAGGAATTCTCCTGCCTCAGCCTCACGAGTAGCTGGGATTACAGGCACCTGCCACCATACTCAGCCAATTTTTTCTGTTTTTAGTAGAGACAGGGTTTTACCATGTTGGCCAGGCTGGCCGGTCTGGTCTTGAACTCCTGAACTCACATGATCCACCCACCTCAGCCTACCAAAGTGCTGGTATTAGAGGCATGAGCCACTGCGCCTGGCTTGAACATCTCTCTTTCTTAAACTACCAGTCATTTTATTCTAGGACTAAATTAACCATGCAAGATTCTTTCTCATATGAAATCATTTCTCTTGGCTGGGGACGGTGACTCACATCTATAATCCCAGCACTTTGAGAGGCTGAGGCAGGTAGATCGTTTGAGCTCGGGAGTTTGAGATGAGCCTGGCTGACATGGTGAAACCCCATCTCTACTAAAAACACAAAAATTAGCTGGGTATGGTGGCGTGCACCTGTAATCCTAGCTACTTGGGAGGCTGAGGCAGAAGAACTGCTTGAACCCGGGAGACAGAGGTTGCAGTGAGCCAAATTTTGTCACTGCACTCTAACTGGGCAACAGAGGGAGACTAGCTGGGTGACAGAGGGAGACTGTCTGGAAAGAAAAAAAAAATCATTTCTCTTTAAGCTTTCTTACCAAAAAATACCTCTTTATTTCTATAACTTTCTTTTTCTGTTTTTGAGACAGGGTCTCACTCTGTCACCCAGGCTGGAGTGCAGTGGCACGATCTCAGCTCATCACAACCTCTGCCACTAGAATTCAAGCAATTATCCTGCCTCAGCCTCCTGAGTAGCTGGGATAACAGGCGCACACCACCACACCTGGCTAATGTTTGTATTTTTAGTAAATATGAAGTTACACCATATTACCCAGCCTGGCTTCGAACTCCTGGACTCAAGTGATTCACCCGTGTCAGCCTCCCGAAGTGCTGGGATTACAGGTGTGAGCCACCATGCCTGGCCTTTATTTCTTTTTTTTTTTTTTTTTTTTTTTTTTTTTTTGAGACGGAGTCTCGCTCTGTCACCCAGGCTGGAGTGCAGTGGCCGGATCTCAGCTCACTGCAAGCTCCGCCTCCCGGGTTCACACCATTCTCCTGCCTCAGCCTCCCGAGTAGCTGGGACTACAGGCGCCTGCCACCTCGCCCGGCTAAGTTTTTGTATTTTTAGTAGAGACGGGGTTTCACTGTTAGCCAGGATGGTCTCGATCTCCTGACCTCGTGATCCGCCCGTCTCGGCCTCCCAAAGTGCTGGGATTACAGGCTTGAGTCACCGCGCCCGGCCTGGCCTTTATTTCTATAATTTTCTTTACATCTCTCTTATTTCCTGGTTCCTTTTACCTTGATTATACATAACCTTTAAGCATTGAATTAGACAAAAATTATTCACCTTTTTCAAAAGGACACTTTTTTCAAGAAGGAATGTTTTCCTACAAGATATTTTTATTGGAAAAATACCCAAATAATGAAATATCTATTATTTAATTTAACATAAGTTTAGATTCTAAATTATGACAAGTTTGTCTACAAGTATTTCTCCCATTACATTTACCTAATTATTTTATTTTGTTTACCTAGTTTATGAAAACTGCGATAGTCATCATTTAAAGCTATGAAACCGCCATTGCAAAATTATAACTGAAACAGTGAAAAAGATATGACTTAATCCATCTTGCTTCTAACCGTCAAGCTGTCCTTGTTCATTCCTGGGCATAGGCAAAACTAACTTTGGGAGGATCTGAGTTTATAGTTTAGCTTTTGTGATAGTTAATACTGAGTGTTAACTTGATTGGATTGAAGGATACAAAGTATTGATCCTGGGTGTGTCTGTGAAGGTGGTGCCAAAGGAGATTAACGTTTGAGTCAGCGGGCTGGGAAAGGCAGACCCACCCTTAATCTGGGTGGGCACAATCTAATCAACTGCCAGCTCGGCTAGAATAGAAGCAGGCAGAAAAATGTGAAAAGAGAGACTGGCCTAGCCTCCCAGCCTACATCTTTCTCCTATGCTGGATGCTTCCTGCCCTGGAACATTGGACTCCCAGTTCTTCAGTTTTGGAAGTCAAACTGACTCTCCTTGCTCCTCAGCCTGCAGATGGCCTATTGCGGGACCTTGTGATTGTGTGAGTTAACACTTAATATTAAATCCATATATATATATATATATGTATGTATGTATGTGTGTGTGTATTATATATATATATTCCATTTGTTCTATCCCTCTAATGGAATATATATATAATTAGTTCTATCTCTCTAAAGAACCCCAACTAATACAGCCTTGAAACAAAGACAATAACAATCCTTTCCCAAAACAGACCTCCTTCCTGCCTGTAGACTAGACTGCCTAAAGCCACAAGATTAGAGGTTATAGTATTTTAGTAAATAATTCAAGCTGTAGCTATCTTCATTAAACCAATATCAAAGTCTTCTTTATTAAAAATTACACAAGCAAAGATCATTGTGTTTGGGGCTGGATTTATAGTTTTGTAAACCCTATGCCAAAATTTTGACACCTTATAGTATTTGGCAGGGATAAGTGTGAAATTGCTTGAACAATAAATACAAACAAAAATGTATGCTGGCAATTCTTATGACATTTCTAATATTACTTTACCAATAATTTTAAAGCTAGCTTATTTATTAAAGATTTTACTTAAGTCACATAAACTTGAAAAAGCATTTGACTAGTCTTTCCTTTTGTTCTGATAAAGTATTTAAGTGCTTTCATTTTTCTTCAAGCCAATTAATTAGAGCTTTTTTATTATTATACTTGAAGTTCTAGGGTACATGTGCACAATGTGCAGGTTTGTTACACAGGTATACAAGTGCCATGTTGGTTTGTTGCACCCATCAACTCGTCATTTACATTAGGTATTTCTCCTAATGCTATCCCTTCCCAATCCCTCAACAGGCCCCAGTGTGTGATGTTCCCTCCCCTGTATCCAAGTGTTCTCATTGTTCAAATTCCCACCTATGAGTGAGAACATGTGGTGTTTGGTTTTCTGTACTTGTTGAGAGTTTGCTCAGAATAATGGTTTCCACCTTCATCCATGTCCCTGCAAGGACATGAATTCATCCATTTTTATGGCTGCATAGTATTCCATGGTGTATATGTGCCACATTTTCTTAATCCAGTCTATTATTGATGGACATTTGGGTTGGTTCCAAGTCTTTGCTATTGTGAATAGTGCCACAATAAACATACATGTGCATGTGTCTTTATAGCAGCATAATTTATAATCATTTGGGTATATACCCAATAATGGGATCAGTGGGTCAAACGGTATTTCTAGTTCTAGATCCCTGAGGAATTGCCACACTGACTTCTACAATGGTTGAACTAATTTACATTCCCAGCAACAGTGTAAAAGCGTTCCTATTTCTCCACATCCTCTCCGGCATCTGTTGTTTCCTGACATTTTAATGATCGCCATGCTAACTGGTGTGAGATGGTATCTCATTGTGGTTTTGATTTGCATTTCTCTGATGGCCAGTGATGCTGAGCATTTTTTAATGTTGCTTGCATAAATATTTTCTTTTGAGAAGTGTTTGTTCTTATGTTTTGCCCACTTTTTGATGGGGTTGTTTTTTTCTTGTATATTTGTTTAAGTTCTTTGTAGATTCTGGATATTAGCCCTTTGTCAGATGGGTAGCTGGAAGAATTTTCTCCCATTCTGTAGGTTGCCTGTTCACTCTGATGGTAGTTTCTTTTGCTGTGCAGAAGCTCTTTAGTTTAAGCAGATCACATTTGTTTATTTTGGCTTTTGTTGCCATTGCTTTCGGTGTTTTACTCATAATGTCATTGCCCATGCCTATGTCCTGAATGGTATTGCCTAGGTTTTCTTCTAGGGTTTGTATGGTTTTAGGTCTAACATTTAAGTCTTTAATCCATCTTGATTAAATACCTTATACTATTTTGTATAAGGTGTAAGGAAGGGATCCAGTTTCAGCTTTCTACATATGGCTAGCCAGTTTTCCCAGTACCATTTACTAAATAGGGAATCCTCTCCCTATTTCTTGTTTTTGTCAGGTTTGTCAAAGATCAGATGGTTGTACATGTGTGGTGTTACTTCTGAGGCCTCTGTTCCTTTCCATTGGTCTATCTCTTTGTTTTGGTACCAGTACCATGCTGTTTTGGTTACTGTAGACTTATAGTATAGTTTGAAGTTAGGTAGCATGATGCCTGCAGCTTTGTTCTTTTTACTTAGGATTGTCTTGGCTATGCGGGCTCTGTTTTGGTTCCATATGAACTTTAAAGTACTTTTTTCCAATTCTGTGAAGAAAATCATCAGTAGCTCGATGGGGATGGCATTGAATCTATAAATTACCTTGGGCAGTATGGCCATTTTCACAAAATTCATTCTTCCTATCCATGAGCATGGAATGTTCTCCCATTTGTTTGTGTCCTCTTTTATTTCGTTGAGCAGTGGTTTGTAGTTCTCCTTGAAGAGGTTCTCACATCCCTTGTAAGTTGGATTCCTAGGTATTTCATTCTCTTTGTAGCATTTGTGAATGGGAGTTCACTCATGATTTGACTGTTTGTCTGTTGTTCGTGTACAGGAATGCTTGTGATTTTTGCACATTGATTGTGTATCCTGAGATTTTGCCAAAGTTGCTTATCAGCTTAAGGAGATTTTGGGCTGAGACGATGGGGTTTTCTAAATATACAATCATGTCATCTGCAAACAGGGACAATTTGACTTCCTCTTTTCCTATTTGAATATCCTTTATTTATTTCTCTTGCTTGACTGTCCTGGCCAGAACTGCCAACACTATGTTGAATAGGAGGGGTGAGAGAGGGCATCCCTGTCTTGTGCCAGTTTTCAAAGGGAATGCTTCCAGTTTTTGCCCATTCAGTATGATATTGGCTGTGGGTTTGTCATAAATAGCTCTTATTATTTTGAGATATGTTCCATCAATACCTAGTTTATTGAGAGTTTTTAGCATGAAGGGCTGTTGAATTTTGTCAAAGGCCTTTTCTGCATCTATTGAGATAATCATGTAATGTTTGTCATTGGTTCTGTTTATGTGATGGATTACATTTATTGATTTGCAGATGTTGAACCAGACTTTCATCCCAGGGATGAAGCCAACTTCATCATGGTGGTTAAGCTTTTTGATGAGCTGCTGGATTTGGTTTGCCAGTATTTTACTGAGGATTTTTGCATCGACATTCATCAGGGATATTGGTCTAAAATTCTCAGGAGGATTCTTTTTCTATTAATTGGAATAGTTTCAGAAGGAATGGTACCAGCTCCTCTTTGGACCTCTGGTAGAATTTGGCTGTGAATCTGTCTGGTCCTGGACTTTTTTTGGTTGGTAGGCTGTTAATTATTGCCTCAATTTCAGAACCTGTTATTGGTCTATTCAGAGATTCAACTTCTTTCTGGTTTAGGCTTGGGAGGGTGTATGTGTCCAGGAATTCATCCATTTCTTCTAGATTTTCTAGTTTATTTGCATAGAGGTGTTTATAGTATTCTCCAATGGTAGTTTGTATTTCTGTGGGATCTGTGGTGATATACCTTTTATCATTTTTTATTGCTTCTATTTGATTCTTGTCTCTTTTCTTCTTTATTAGTCTTGCTAGCAGTCTAACAATTTTGTTGATCTTTTCAAAAAACCAGCTCCTGGATTCACTGATTTTTTTGAAGGGTTTTTTGTGTCTCTATCTCCCTCAGTTCTGCTCTGATCTTAGTTATTTCTTGCCTTCTGCTAGCTTTTGAATTTGTTTGCTCTTGCTTCTCTAGTTCTTTTAATTATGATGTTAGGGTGTCGATATCAGATCTTTCCTGCTTTCTCTTGTGGAGAGTTAGAGCTATAAATTTCCCTCTACACACTGCTTTAAATGTATCCCAGAGATTCTGGTACGTTTGTTTTTGTTCTCATTGGTTTCAAAGAACATCTTTATTTCTTCCTTCATTTCATTATTTACCCAGTAGTCATTCAGGAGCAGGTTGTTCAGTTTCCACGTAGTTGTGCAGTTTTGAGTGAGTTTCTTAAACCTGAGTTCTAATTTGATTGCACTGAGGTCTGAGAGACAGTTTGTTGTGATTTCTGTTCTTTTACGTTTGCTGAGGAGTGCTTTACTTCCAACTATGTGGTCAATTTTGGAATAAGTGAGATGTGGTGCTGAGAAGAATGTATATTCTGTTGATTTGGGGTGGAGAGCTCTGTAGATGTCTATTAGGTCTGCTTAGTGCAGAGCTGAGTTCAAGTCCTGGATATCTTTGTTAACCTTCTGTCTCATCGATCTGTCTAATATTGACAGTGGAGTGTTAAAATCTCCATTATTATTGTGTGGGAGTCTAAGTCTCTTTGTAGGTCTCTAAGGACTTGCTTTATGAATCTGGGTGCTCCTGTATTGGGTGGATATATATTTAGGATAGTTAACTCTTCTTGTTGAATTGATCCATTTACCATTATGTAATGCCCTTGTCTCTTTTGATCTTTGTTGGTTTAAAGTCTGTTTTATCAGAGACTAGGATTGCAACCCCTGCTATTTTTTCCTTTCCATTTGTTTGGTAGATCTTCCTCCATCACTTTATTTTGAGCCTATGTGTGTCTCTGCACGTGAAATGGGTCTCCTGAATACAGCACACTGATGGGTCTTGACTCTTTATCCAATTTGCCTGTCTGTGTCTTTTAATTGGGGCATTTAGCCCACTTACATTTAAGGTTAATATTGTTATGTGTGAATCTGATCCTGTCATTATGATGTTAGCTGGTTATTTTGCCCGTTAGTTGATGTGGTTTCTTCCTAGCATTGATGGTCTTTACAATTTGACATGTTTTTACAGTGGCTGGTACCAGTTGTTCCTTTCCATGTTTAGTGCTTCCTTCAGGAGTTCTTGTAAGGCAGGCCTGGTGGTGACAAAATCTCTCAGCATTTGCTTGTTTGTAAAGGATTTTATTTCTCTTTCACTTATGAAGCTTAATTTGACTGGATATGAAATTCTGGGTTGAAAATCCTTTTCTTTAAGAATGTTGAATATTGGGCCCCACTCTCTCCTGGCTTATAGGGTTTCTGCTGAGAGATCCGCTGTTAGTCTGATGGGCTTCCCTTTGTGGGTAACTGGACCTTTCTCTCTGGTTGCCCTTAACATGTTTTCCTTCATTTCAACCTTTGTGAATCTGGCAATTATGTGTCTTGGGGTTGCTCTTCTCAAGGAGTATCTTTGTGGTGTTCTCTGTATTTTGTGAATTTGAATGTTGGCCTGCCTTGCTAGCTTGGGGAAGTTCTCCTGGATATTATCCTAAAGAGTATTTTCCAACTTGGCTCCATTCTCCCCATCACTTTCAGGTACACAAATCAATGTAGATTTGGTCTTTTCACATAGTCCCATATTTTTTGGAGGCCTTGTTCATTTCTTCTTACTCTAATCTTGTCTTCTTGCTTTATTTCATTAATCTGATCTTCAATCACTGATATCCTTTCTTTCACTTGATCGAATTGGCTATTGAAGCTTGTGCATGCATCACAAAGTTCTTGTGCAATGGTTTTCAGCTCTGTCAGATCATTTAAGTTCTTCTCTACACTGTTTATTCTGGTGAGCCATTCGTCTAATCTTTTTTCAAGGTTTTTAGCTTCCTTGTGATGGTGTAGCACATGCTCCTTTAGCTCAGAGAGGTTCGTTATTACCGACCTTCTGAAGCCTACTTGTGTCAGCTTGTCAAAGTCATTCTCCATCCAGCTTTGTTCCACTGCTGGTGAGAAGCTGCGATCCTTTGGAGGAGAAGAGGCACTCTGGTTTTTAGAGTTTTCAGCTTTTCTACTCTGGTTTCTCCCCATCTTTGTGGTTTTATCTACCTTTGGTCTTTGATGCTGGTGACCTACAGATGGGGTTTTGCTGTAGATGACCTTTTTGTTGATGCTGGTGACCTACAGATGGGGTTTTGGTATGGATGTCCTTTTTGTTGATATTGACGCTATTCAGGTCCTTCAGCTGCAGGTCTGTTGGTGTTTGCTGGAGGTCCACTCCAGACCCTGTTTGCCTGGGTATCACCAGCAGAGGCTGCAGAACAGCAAATATTGCAGAACAGCAAATATTTCTGCCTGATCCTTCCTCTGGAAGATTTGTCCCAGAGGGGCACCTGTCTGTATGAGGTGTCTGTCAGCCCCTACTGGGAGGTGTCTCCCTGTTAGGCTACATGGGGTTCAGGGACCCACTTGAGGAGGCAATCTGTCTGTTCTCAGAGCTCAGATGCCATGCTGGGAGAACCACCATTCTCTTCAGAGGTGTCAGACAGGGATGTTTAAGATTGAAGAAGTTTCTGCTGCCTTTTTTTTTTTTTTTTTGAGATGGAGTCTCGCTCTATCACCCAGGCTGGAGTGTAGTGGTGTGATCTCGGCTCACAGCTCTGCCTCCTGGGTTCATACCATTCTCCTGCCTCAGCTTCTCTGAGCAGCTGGGACTACAGGCACCCGCCACCATGCCTGGCTAATTTTTTGTATATTTAGTAGAGAAGGGGTTTCACCATGGTCTCAATCTCCTGACCTCGTGATCCACCCACCTCGGCCTCCCAGTGCTGGGATTACAAGCATGAGCCACCGCGCCTAGCCTCTGCTGCCTTTTATTCAGTTATGCCCTGCCCACAGAGGTAGAGTCTATAGAGGCAGTAGGCCTTGCTGAGCTGTGGTGGGCTCCACCCAGTTTGAGTTTCCCCCCCACTTTGTTTATCTACTCAAACCTCAGCAATGGCAGATGCCCCTCTCCCCACCAGGCTGCAGCCTCACAGGTCCATCTCAGACTGCTGCGCAAGCCTTGAGCAATGCTCTGTGGGCGTGGGACCCACCAAATCAGGCATGAGAGAGAATCTCCTTGTCTGTTGGTTGCTAAAACCTTGTGAAAAGTGCAGTATTTGGGTGGGAGTGTCCCATTTTTCCAGGTACAGTCTGTCATGGCTTCCCTTGGCTAGGAAGGGGAAATCCCCAGACCCCTTGCGTTTCCTGGGTGAGGCGATGTCCTGCCCTGCTTCAGCTCGCCCTCTGTGGGCTGCACCCACTGTTCAACCAGTACCAGTGAGAGGAACCAGGTATCTCAATTGGAAATGCAGAAATCACGCATCAATCACACTGGGAGCTACAGACCAGAGTTGTTCCTATTCAGCCATCTTGGAACGAAAATTAGAGCTTTTATATATTTTTAGTAGTGAAACATTGTGTACACAACACATAATTACACAGACATATTAGGCATACCAATACAAGTACATCTGATAGATTCATAAGACCTACTTTTCTTTTCCTGTCTTAGACTTGCGAACTCCTGATAACCTGTTTCATTACCCCGGCAGTTGTCAGCTAAATAGCCTTAAATCTGCATATTGAAGGAAACAACTCTTAGATGAAAAATCAGGTAACGAAATTTACATCTCAAGGTACAGAGAGAAAAAGTCTGGTGGTGCTAGAGGGAGATTAAAGATGGATGCCAAATCAAACATAAAATTATAGAAATGTATCATAGGATTGTATAAGGAAATCAATTTTATTTAGATAGGGACTATCTCCCTTTTAAGTGGATCTCTGATCTCTGGGCAGAGCCACCTGAATCCTGGATCTCCAAAAAGGAAGAATTACTGTGAGGCTAGACCTCATGATACTTTTCCAGTGCACGCAAAAAAAAAATTTTTTAAACAAAGACATTTCTAAGTGTCTAAACTACATTCTTCCTTAACAACCCAAGAGTTGCCTCTGTAGCAATAACTATTTTAGTTAAAAAAAATCAGGTAACACAATACAAAAGCAGTTTGAGAACTGAGACAAACTTGTCTGTTTACACTCTTTGGATTCCATAAGGAAAAACAAACATTTCCCAAAAGGGAGTCTGGCACCTTCTGTTTTTTTTTGTTTTTTTTTTTTTTTTGAGACAATGTCTCGCTCTGTTGCCCAGGCTGCAGTGCAGTGGCCGTGATCTCGGCTCACTGCAAGCTCCACCTCCCAGGTTCACACCATTCTCCTGCCTCAGCCTCCTGAGTATCTGGGACTATAGGTGCCCGCCACCACTCCTGGCTAATTTTTTGTATTTTTCTTTAGTAGAGACGGGGTTTCACCATGTTGCCAGACTGGTCTTGATCTCCTAACCTCATGATCCGCCCACCTCGGCCTCCCAAAGTGCTGGGATTACACCTTCTCTGTTTTCTTTAAGGAACTTCAGACTATTATAAACTATTTTAGGTCCTTCTTGCAGCAGAGGGTACAAGAGAAAGGAGGGACAGCAGAAGCAAATAAAGAAAACGGAATTCAGTCAACAGAGAAGAAAAAAGCTTTTGTTCAAAAAAAAAGACAAGGTCCTAAGAGGAAAAAAAAAAATAAAGTCCTTTAAAATACAAACACACACACGCATGCATCTTCGATGTTAGCTTTTAATTGAGCTGACTTTTAACCATTGAGTTCCTTTAAAAAAAGTCTTTTTAAATTTCATTACTGTATTTCAAATAGGAAAAATTGCTGCTATTTCAGAAGTATCAGGTATGAAACCAGAAAGGGCTTCATTTAGGGACAAAACCCAGGCTATCGTGGTGATAAAAAGAAGGCAGAACATTAGCTATGGAACTCCACTGTGGGGTGACAGCCATTGCTCTTACAGTTTGGCCTGGCTACCCAAAAGGTGGCCTTGTTATGTAAATAAATCCCCTTAAGTAATCAAAATCAAAATCAAATAGCTTTCCTTTTTTTTTTTTTTTTCCTTTTTGCTGGCCGTTATCACCTTTGTGTTAACGAAGCCATTGTCACCTTCCCTTCGTGGGAAGGGGGGTATGGGGGGAGTATGGGGGAATTGAAAAACAGCCAGCAAGAAGGAAAAAAAAGGAAAGATTTTTGATTTTGACTACTTGAAGGCTTTGTTTACATAACAAGGCCACCTTTTTGTGTATGTGTGGGAATTTAGTCAATTCAGAAGGCTTGTTCCCCAGAATTTGAAACTTTCTTTGGATTTGATCAAGTCAGATACAGTTGGTCAAACCCAATGGGAAAAAGGTTGAAACAACAAAAACAGAGACAAACAACAACAAAAACGTTAAGCAAAACAAACAATCGCACAACTTATATGATTACTGAGCACTCTAATGGTAAGGAGAAATTAAGACTAGCTGGTTGTTAATCTTAACTTTAGCCAAGACAAACCCCAATGCAGTTACTTACCTGGGGACAGGTCTCAGGCTGAAGACTGCTCTCTATTATCCTAGAAGCAGGAAAAAAACCTTCAAATTCGCCTTCCCTGGTTGGGAGCAAGTTCAAAGTCCTCAAGAAGTAACCTGCCTTCCATTATCATGGAAGCAGGAAAACTTGCCTTCCTTGTGCTGGAGGAAGCAAATAAAACTAAAAAAAAAAAAAAAAAAAAAAAGTTGTACAGCAAAATCAGATCTTGACCAAATTGTGAGAGATCAGGGATTCTCTGGAGGGCATTCTTCCAGGCCTCAGCAAATTGTCCTATTGGTTTGAGCCATAAAGATAGCTCAAGATGGTACCAAGCACTGATAGGAGATTTGTCAAAGTTCGGGGGGGGGGCACCTCCACTCAAGAGTTCCTTCCTGGTTACCAAAATGTGAACCCTGAATATCTGAGACAGGTCTCAGTTCATTTAGAAAGTTTATTTTGCCAAAGTTGAGGACTTGCACCTGTGACACAGCCTCAGGAAGTCCTGACAACATGCGCCCAAGGCAGTCGGGACACAGCTTGGTTTTATACATTTTAGGGAGACATGAGACATCAATCAATATATGTAAGAGGTACATTGGTTCTGTCCAGAAAGGTAGGACAACTTGAAGCAGTGAGGGGGCTTCCAGGTAACAGGTAGGTGAGAGACAAATGGTAGCATTCTTCTGAGTTTCTGATTAGCCTTTCCAAAGGAGGCAATCAGATGTGCATTTATCTCGGCACAGGGATGACTTTGAATAGAATGGGAGGCAGGTTTGCCCTCACCAGTTCCTGGCTTGACTTTTCCCTTTAGCTTAGTGATTTGGGGGCCCCAAAATTTATTTTCCTTTCACGCCTCTGTCCCCCTAAAATATCTAAAATCAAGCTATAACCCAACCACCTTGGGCACATGTTCTCAGGATCTCTTGAGAGTCTGCATCAGGCCTTGGTCACTCATATTTGGCTCAGAATAATTTCCTCAAATATTTTATGGAGCTTGACTCTTTGTTGCCAACTTTTTGTTCTATCTGTAATCAAGTCAGTTTTTTTATAAAATAAAAAAAGTTTATAAAAGTTTATAAAATTGTATGTCTAACATATGGAGCAAGCATTGAACTAAATGCTGGAGACACAAAGGTGAATAAAACCTAGCAGGAAAGAAATAAGTTGACAAATACATGTCAAGAATGTGGAGGCGGGAAAGTATTGCTTTCCCTGATGAACTAGTATAAACTCCTCTAACATTATGAATCACCTAACTTGTGTTACCCATTGTTCAGTGGCAGAAATCAAAATCACAGCTTGAGCAAACTAAAATAATAACAGGAATCATGTTTCACTCATGAGATTATGAACAACATCTAGTGGTGAACAAATACAATAAAGGGTACAGGTACCATAGTAAAAGTCCATCCAGTTTACCATTTAGGACCAAAAAATGTAGACAAGGAATTCCAACTGAGTCTTGCTAGGTAAGCGATGTTTGAAAGGAAGCAAAGGAAAAAGCAAGGGAGACACATCAGCAAAACAAAGTCATGGAGGAGAGCAACAGCTTGGCTTATTCAGGGAAATTACAAGTAGCTCAAGATACGGGCAGCCTCCTAGGAGTGAGAAAGCTGGAGAGATGTGAAAAGGCCAAACTAACAGGCCTTTCTAACAAGCTAAGGAGCTTGAACATCATCTTGCAGCTGACCATGGTCAAAATGATTATGATGACTGTAACTAACATTCACTGAGAATGTGTTCCGGGCCAGGTGCTGTTGTAACTAATCCTACAAGGCAGGTCTGTTTTTATGCCCGTTCTGTGTATGGAGAAATTGAAGAGTGTTTGGGAGAGATGAGCTGTTGAAGAATGTTAAGCAAGTATAGCATGTTAAAATGTGCATTCTTAAAACACATCTCTGTATATACTACAGATAAAATAATACACCTTGCCTTTGCTTCAAAATAAACCAGAGTTTGTGGGTGAGGATATAAAGATTTCCAGTTGTTGAATCTAGGTGATGCATACTATTATACTAATCTCTCATCTTTTTTTCTTTTTTTTTTTTGAGACGGAGTCTTTGATCACCCAGGCTGGAGTATAATAGTGCAATGTCGACTCACTGCAACCTCTGCCTCCCAGGTTTAAGTGATTCACCTGCCTCAGCCTCCCAAGTAGCTGGGATTACAGGTGCACACCACCATGCCCAGCTAATTTTTGTATTTTTTAGTAGAGATGGGGTCTCGCTATGTTGGCCAGGCTGGTCTCAAACTCCTGACCTCAGGTGATCCACCCGGCTCGGCCTCCCAAAGTGCTGGGATTACACGTGTGAGCTAACATGCATGGACTCATCTTTTATATGTTTGAAGTCTTGCATAATAAATGTTTAAAATAATCACTGGCTATAATGTGGGCATCCAATTGAAAAGTAGGCAGTGGGAAGTAATAAAACCAGTTAGAGGATTGTTTGATAAGCGAAAGCTGATGAGGGCTGGGGAAGTGGCAGTATGCTAGAGAGAACAATCTTTTTTAGTAAATTTTTAATTTTTGTGGGTACATAGTAGGTGTATATATTTATGGGGTACATGAGATATTTTGATACAGGCATGCAATTACAGAATTACATCATAGGGCTGGGCGCGGTGGTTCACGCCTGTAATTCCAGCACTTTGGGAGGCCGAGGTGGGCAGATCACCTGAGGTCAGGAGTTCGAGACCAGCCTGACCCATATAGTAAAACTCCATCTCTACTAAAAACACAAAAATTAGCCATGTGTGGTGGGGTGCACCTGTAATCCCAGCTACTCGGGAGTCTAAGGCAGGAGGATCACTTGAATCTGGGAGGCGGAGGTTGCAGTGAGCCGAGATTGTGCCACTGCACTCCAGCCTGGGCGACAGAGCAAGACTGTCTCAAAAAAAATAAAAAAAAATAAAAAGAACTACATCATGAAAAATGGAGTATCAATCCTCATTTTATCCTTTGTTTTTATCCTTTGTTACAAACAATCCAATTACACTGTTATTTTAGAATGTACAATTATTACTGACTATAGTTACTTTGTTGTGCTATTAAATACTAGGTCTTATTCATTACAGAGAAAAATTGGAAAAATATTGCTTTGAACTTAGTCTTTGTGGTCGGGGGTGGGGTAGAGAAAAATCTCAAGTTTAAAGTCAGTCTAAAGTACCTAGCTTATGTGACAGTTAATGGAGAAGCTTTAACATTACAGGGAACATAAAAAGAGAATTTGGGAACAGTGGAGGACAGGGTATGGAAATGTGTCAAGTTTGGCATGCCAGTGAGGCACCTAGGCCAGTGGTCCTTTAATAAGAAATGTACATTGAGGTGAGACCGGTGGCTCACGTCTATTATAATCCCAGCACTTTGGGAAGTTGAGGCAGGCAAACTGCTTGAGCCCAGGAGTTCCAAGACCAGCCTGGGCAATATGGAGAAACACTCTCTCTACTAAAAATACAAAAATCAGATGGGCGTGGTGGTGTGCCTCTGTAGTACTAGCTGCTCGGGAAGCTGAGGTGGAAGAATCACTTGAACCTGGGAGATCGAGGCTGCAGTGAGCCACGATCATGCCACTGTACTCCAGCCTGGGTGACAGAGCAAGACCCTCTCTCAAAAGAAATGTACATTGAATGTACCCCCAATGTAAACATATCTGTTTATGGCCAGGTGCAGTGGCTCATGCCTGTAATCCCAGCACTTTGGGAGACCAAGGCAGGTGGATCACCTGAGGTCAGGAGTTCGAGACCAGCCTGGCCAACATGGTGAAACCCTGTCTCTACTAAAAATACAAAAATTAGTCAGCCGTGGTGATGGATGCCTGTAATCCCAGCTACTCTGGAGGCTGAGGCAGGAGAATCGCTTGAACCTGGGAGGTGGAGGTTGCAATGAGCCGAGATCACGACATTGCACTCCAGCCTGGGCAACAAGAGCAAAACTCCATCTCAAATACAAAAACAAAACAAAAAACTGTATCTGTTTGTAAGTTATCTCTATGATCTACAGCATGAATATATTATGTAACAAAAATACTTTTTTTAGACAGAGTGTCACTGTGTTGCCAGGATGGAGTGCAGTGGCACAAACTTGGCTCACTGTAACCTTTGCCTCCCAGGTTCAAGTGATTCTCCTGCCTCAGCCTCCCAAGTAACTGGGAGAAAACTACTTTTTACACAGCATAGAAGTTCTAGTATTTCTTTCCCACAATCTAAAGGGCTGTATCTCATACCCTTAGAGTATGCAAACCCTGCTTTATGGACCACTGATCTATGTCAAAATGATGGCTTTGGGACCAAGATGTTCAATCTGTTGAAACCTCAGTTTACTTCCCTGTAAAATGACAAATGTTATTTTCCTCACAGAG
Source organism: Macaca fascicularis (assembly GCF_037993035.2). NCBI lineage: Eukaryota > Metazoa > Chordata > Mammalia > Primates > Cercopithecidae > Macaca > Macaca fascicularis. Next base: position 55,406,916 of record NC_088390.1, read on the forward strand.
GAATGAGAATTGTATGAGATTCTATGTATATATTACTGAGGTCAGCACAATTACAGCACCAGGGGGTCGGAAGTGCTATCCACATTCCCACAGCCTACCTTCTCCCCAAGGCTCTTGCTCCAGCCTCCATTTCCTTCAGTTTAAAAGAAAAGAATGGAAAATGCTTTGTTTCTTGTGTAATGACTTTGCAGATGCATTTAAGTATCTTCCCAAGTAGCTTAAGAACTCTTCGAAGCTGAGTAAGCACCTGACTTCATGGGCATTTGCTTGCCTCCATCCCATCCTCAAACTGGAGGTGCAGATATGCCTACAAACCCTTCAGCTGGTCGGCTTAGAACAGGTTACATATCCTCATCAGAAACACACACATACCCACACACACTTAACGTCCATCTGTAAGGCAAATAACTTTTCACCATACTTTGTTTAAACAGAGGAAACGTCTTCGTAAGACTAATCATTACTCGGTCCACTAAATATTAGTGAGGACGAGGGGAGAGATGAATGGGATACATCAAAGATTTCAACTTGTCGATTTATCACTCAAAGTATACCCAAGTACATCCTGTGTGGCTCTGGATGGCAAAATATCACCTCACAGCTCAAGATGGTTTCCCCCAAAAACAGGGACACGAGCCACTTTCATGCTGTCACAGCAACTGCCAAAAGAGCATCTGTAAAGAAGTTCATGGCTATGAGCTCAAGATGGTTTCCCCCAAAAACAGGGACACGAGCCACTTTCATGCTGTCACAGCAACTGCCAAAAGAGCATCTGTAAAGAAGTTCATGGCTATGGATCTCATTTCCTTGAAGAATTAACTTTTCTCTGGTTACAAGGAGACGCAATGAAAGCCTGACTCAAATCTCTAACTTCCACTGAGGGGGGAAAAATTAAACGTTAAAATAAAAGACACAGGATTAGTAGCATCTCTGTCTGCAGAACAAATAGCACATCTGTCTACCTTGGAGATTAGAACTGGATTCTTTATTCTGCTCCTAGTAGTGTATAAAAATGATCTAGAGAGTTTAAAAAAGAACAGTTAAAATTTAGACTCTGCTTCCATCATTTTCTGCAGAACAAGTTCCTATAATTGTCACACTTCTGGGAACTGAAAACCACACGCAAAATAAGCACATGTAAGGCTTGGTGTCCATTTCTGAAATGATTTAGCTGAAGCTAAGGACAAGGTGACAGCAAAAAGCTCCAAAAGCCTTGCCTTCAACTATTCATGTGATCCAATGCTGCCCTCTAGCAATGGGAGAGAGAAATAGCACTAACAAGCCCACTGGTTTCAGGAATTTGAGGTTTTAGCATTAATACTATTTACTATGGAAAAAGTTGCTGAGAAAGGAAATAGGGGAAGTGTCTCCACAATTAGATTGCAATAGTCCATCTCAAGATGAAATGTTCTTTTAGAAAGATGCTGGGATAAGTTAACACAACCCACACCTATTGGACTGCTCTACATCCTATGTCCTCTCCAGCTGACCCAGGAGAGCCTTGAAGACACAAAGGGACCTATTACTTCACTGGGCAGAGCTACTTTCTGTTGCTGAAAAAACTCCCTCCTCCGCCCTGACTTCTCTCTTCCATGTTTTAGTAGAGGGTGGGGCTGAAAGCTATTAGACCTAACTTGATACTTCTCATAACACCCGCCCAACCCCTTTAATGCTTCTTAAATGCACAACATAGTATCAGTTCTTCCTAAGAAATGTAAGGACTGGTCTCAAGCAAGGTTATATTATAACTATGGAGCCAGCTGTCAACCTTGAAATACAAATTAAACATTTAAGTTGGCATAATGAACACTTATCTCCAGGAAGGGCAGTGGCTGATAATCTGTAGGACAAGACTACCAGGTTTACTATGCCCCCTCTTCAAATAACAATGACAATGATTTGAAGTAATAAGCCCAGAAAAGCCTTTTCATTTCCAAAATCACCTTTCCCAGAAGACTTGGAAGTTCAAACTTCACTACGTGAGATTTCACTGCTCTATATCAAGCCGACTGACCTCCACAGCTCAAGAGACTACCTGTTAGCTGATCCCCTAAAGCAAAGAGAGATCTATTCAGGAAGGGGGAAACTAGGCATCAGGGTTAGCTGTGAAGTATGAGAAAATCTGCTTATATTTTATTTTTGGCTACAGACAGGTGTTTCCAATTTCTCATGTTTAGTCTTAAATGCATCCAAGTTTGTGTGTGTGTGTGTTGGGGGTAGTGGGAAGAACCAGATACACTTATTTTCAAACAAAAGCTGCCACATGTTTATTAAGACATTACCGGCTCTTAAGCACACTGACTCTATAAATCATTTTCCATATATTATCACACATTCGGGAAAGTTTCTGAGACGATATATCAAGACAGGCTTATCTTGTGACTCAACCGGACCTGAGGAAAGAACAAAAGAAATTAAATACCTGATTTATAGCTGCTGGTCATCAACAAACACGTACTGGCAATGTAATCTTTAGAGACAGGATAGCCAAACTGCTTTCCCCTCCTGGCTAAAGCTTTGCCCAAAATGCCTGTAACTTCAAAAATCCTTTGTCCTAATTAAATATATATATCTGCATTCTCAAAGTCTCTCAACATTCATTAATCTCTGAGGAGACCAAACAGTCAACTGAGATGAAGAGGCCAATTGCAAAGCTCAATCTCAGAACCACTGCATCTCAGACCCGAAAGGACGCTATGAGAAGGGAAGGATGTTCTATGGTTTGAAATATTGGGCAGTAGAACTAATGGCCAGGCCCATTATCTAGCTCTGTGAAACAGGGCAAGTTGCTAATTTCTCAAGAAACATATATATATGAGGATTTAAGCTCATACAAGCTATAGCTATATTTGAAGACCCATCTCTCTGTGTTATTAAGTCTTTTGTGGATTAAACATGCTCAGTAATTACAATTTTGATGAGAATTATTGAATGCAACATTAGAGATCAGACCTCAGAAGAACCGAGCCAGATTATTGTGATTTGGGATAAGAAATTTCCAAGGAAGGTTCAACTTCAGCTAGACGGTTCCTGATCTACTTCCATCCCACCCCTCTAAATAAAGATGCAGTAACCTAGGGGTAAAGAAACAAAGCTCAGCTAATGTGCTGCTTCCACCAATTGACAGCAATGGATGTAACCTTAAAACCGGCAGAATTTGTAAGAAAAGGGTTTTCTTACTTCAAATAGTCTCTTTAGAAGTCTGAGTAATGGTGCAACCTGGAAAAGTGAAAAATAAGTCATCTAAACTTTGTAATTACCCACAGTATTTTCAATTAGATCACAGAGTGGCATTTAGGAAGATTTTAGCGGGAAAAATATGTAATTACAATCATTCACACCAGGCAGTTAGGTTCAGACTCGTCAATCTGACATTCTGGAGGATTCGAACGCCTCAGATTTTAGATAACATGAGTAAGCTTACTCCAAAGTTTCACATGGGGGTCTATGAAATACCTGATCAGAAATAATCAATAAAAATGTCATCAGTCCATTCCAGTCACTGGTATAGCTAGAAACAGTCTCATTCTACAGAGCAATCCCCTGGTGAAAAATCTAATGGCCTTTGGGTCTTAGAGAAAAGAAAATTTCAGTTATAAAAATACCAAAGGATTTGGAAGAGAAGTGCAATAAGAATCTGCATCCTTTTATAAAATACAAAACTGAAATAGAACCACTCCAAATCTGATCTGAAATGAGACTGATGAAATTATCCTGGTATAACCCATTTTCCTTTCAAAGTAAGTAGAACTTTAAACTACATTATTGTCTGGTATATTCTTCTTTCACAACTATTTCCTCAAAACCAATTTACATTCCTCCTTTTCTTCACTCCTGATTTTAGTTCATTTTGAAAGCAGGAGTTCCCTAAAGCATACAAACATAAACACAGGGTTCTATGTAGCATTCACTAGCAACACAAGGAGCAAGGAAAGAGGGCTGTGATTTACATCACAAGTTTTCTACTGAAAACTCTTTAGTTTGCCCTGAAGATCCACCTTGTCACCTATATCTTCTGGCAATGATGTAATTAGGTTTTGTTTGTTCCTGTTTTATAGCCAAGTATGTCGGGTACAGAAAAGAACCTGGACAGTGCATGTAAGTTTTGGTTATCTTTGTGCTTAACACCCTTATTTACAGCTTACAGCTACAGGGAAAGAAACACCTTTTAAAAAGAAATCAATTAAATCTAGTGGAATAAACTGAATTATTAAATCAGCAAAAGTTCATCTAAACATAAGGCACCAAGAAAGTGGAAATATTATTAAAGTGGCTACTTTTCCTCAATTTGACATTCTCAAAATAGTGCTTTCCAAAAAATATATATATTCCCCTGGTGAACTTTTCTGCTAGTGACATTTTATGGTAGAAAAATACCCAAAGATAATGAAGATGAGAGTCAAGATAAACAGGCTATAATTTACTAATTGTAGAATTAGGAATATATAGTATCTCTTCATACTGTCACACGTAGTTTATAGGTATCTCTGACTTTTAAACATAAATAATACCTACCTATACATCAGGGCCTTGCCCTTTTCATTCCCCAAGGCAAAGTATCCACTTCTTGGAGAAAAATCCATGGTATGAACATGAGAAATATTCTTCTTTTTAACCACTGGGAAGTTTGAAAATACTGTACAGGAAGGAAGATGAACCTGCAGGAGATAATAAAAAGCTTTAAACTGTAACAACTGGGAGCTCATGTTTCTTAAATTGTAATCTTCGTTCTTTCTGCTGAAACATAAAGCTCATTCTGATTGTAGCACACAAGAAAGTACAGTCTATTAGTGCAGCAAAGTATTCCAAAATCAAGTTTGATCTTTCATTTTTTTTATTACTTTATTTTTATAGTTAAGAGACATGACTGCAGTTTTGCTACATGAATTTCTTGCACAGTGGTGAAGTCTGGGCTCTTAAGTGTCACCATCATTCCAATGGTGGACAGGGGTGTCCAATCTTTTGGCCTCCCTGGGCCAAAACGCAAGAAGAACTGTCTTGGGCCACACACAAAATACACTAACACTAACAACAGGTGATGAGCTAAAAAAAAAAAAAAAAAAAAAAAAACTCATGTTTTAAGAAAGTTTACAAATTAGTGTTGAGCCACACTCAAAGCGTCCTGGGCCGTGGGTTGGACAAGCTTGATGTACACTGTACCTATTAGATAATTTCTCGTCCCCTATCCCCCTTCCATGCTGTCACCCTTCCAAGTCTCCAATGCCTATTATTCTATCCTCTGTGCCCATGTGTACACATTATGAAATTTTATCTTTAATGTGTTATTAACTGAGAAGAAAAGGAGGAAAGAGAAAAAAGCATCAACACAGCATCTAGCATGATGCCTGAGAGATTCAAATGTTTGTTCAATGAATAGATTAATGAATACACTAAAGCAAACAGCACCCACTCTAGCTTAATGGCCACAGTAAAGAATACTAAAATCTGATCACAGGGAAAAGAGATTTTAAACATGAAGATTCATCTGGTTAGTCAAATGGTGAAAAAAATGAAACATTATAAAGTCTGATTTTACATAACTGAAACCTAGGCAAAGTCATACCACATATATTCTACTACCATAAAATTGCCATTTTGTACTTTTAATTTTCAACTATTGTATATACTCTTTGCCTTTTACAATTTCTCCTCAAAGAGAGCTGAATCATGAAAATCTAACTCCAAGTGAAACTGTCCTGATTTAGAGACAGCCAAAAGCTCACCTCAAAGCCAGACCTAAGTATGAGGAGGAACACACACATCTCTTTCTCCAGAATCTACTTCCTAAGTTCAAGAGACAGGTCCTCACCCAATTTGTGGATGAATAAAACCCAGGTGTGGAAGCAGTTACCTTTAGGCCACAATTGTAACAACGCTCACTTTCAGATGTTCTCTTAGCTCTCCGAAAAGATATAGCACCTTGATGTTCAAATACATATAACCGTTACCATTCAGCTATTTACCTGGGCAGTTAGTCATCCTCCACACTTTCAGGTCACACTTTATACCATCAATCAAAGTGATTTTCACAGACAAGTGCTGGGTAAAACCCATTGATACATACACCTATTAAACTGCTTTCAGTCAGTCACACACTAGGCCAAATTCTGATACATACTTACCGACCATTTTGTCAAGAAAATACTGTTTACAGTGAATCTCCAAGCCACATTCAATTATTTTCAACTTTGCTGGAAGGCAGGTTCTGCCTGCACAGCACAGCATCAATGTGAAGGCAATGGTGCTAATGAGAAGTGGTCTTGACCCATTAAAGCTAAGTTGGCAGTACCCCAATTTGGTCTTCACTTCTAAAGTTCTTAAATACCACTCTCTATACAGGTTCCTCAAGAAATTACTTTTTTATATTAAGTATATATATTTTTTCAAGCACTTAGTAAAAAAGCAGACTCCTGTTTTATAGAGAGAAGCCACAACATGGATATTGCAAAAATTTATTTACATTTAATTTGGGAAGGCAGATATTCTACAAATCTGTGATAAGTACCTTGGTTTAACTGTGTTTCGCTTGTGTTATTGTAAGTTTGTATCCTCCAAGCATGCCCCAACTATGAACAGATGATCCAAAGCATCAGGAAAGCAGATGACCAGGAAAAAAACATTTGCTGCAAGGGCTAAGGACAAAGCTGTCCTACCTCTGCCTTTTGTTCCCACCTTCTTCACCTGATACTACAAAACCATGCCTCAGGCATTCACGCACCAACTTTCCTGGAATGACTTTGAAGTTTGGGGAGCTAGTTTTCTGACTCTTCCTCATCAAAATACACTAGAACCAACCTTTCTATCTGAATTTTTATTTTTTTTTATTTTTTTTTTTTTTGAGATCAGGTCTCACTCACTGTTGCCCAGGCTGGAGTGCAATGGCGTGATCTCAGCTCACTGCAACCTCTGCCTCTTGGGGGCAAGCAATTCTTCTGTCTCAGCCTCCGGAGTAGCTGGGATTACAGGTGTGGGCCACCACACCCAGCTAATTTTTTTATTTTTAGTAGAAATGGGGTTTCCTCTTGTTGGCCAGGCTAGTCTCAAACTCCTGGCCTCAAGTGATCCTCTCACCTTGGCCTCTCAAAGTGCTGGGATTAAGGTGTGGGCCACCGCACTTGGCCTATTTTTAAATTTTATTTCTGCTACTGACTTGGAATATGGGGGAAAGGAGGTGGATTGTTTACAATGTCCTCCTAAGACATCAATAGTCTCTACCTGCAAGTATCTACACTTCCCCAGTGTAACCTCTCACTGCATTGCTGAATCTTCCCTTAGGCCAAAGATCTCACCTGATTAAAACTACGCAGTGCTCTGACGTCTATTTATAGTCCCTGTTTTAAAAGCTACAATTGAACTATTAATTAGGAAAAATGCCTATAAAGATCCGACTTCTTTAACTCCTGGCCTCAGGTGATCCATCCGCCTCAGCCTCAAAAAGTGCTGGGATTATAGGCGTGAGCCACCTCAGTCGGCTTTCTAATACCATTTCTATCACAACAGTTAAGTATCCAGATATCAAAATTCAACAAGTAAAAGCTCACTCATCCTTGATTTAATGGGTAGAAAGTTCCATGACATTCTACTACATCCAAAATTGTCGATGTAACAGGAATTTGACTTCTGAGTCTCCTGCTATTCCAACAGCTGAAATTCACAGTGATTTGTAATGGGATGACAAAACTGTCTGAATCATTATAAGGGATTGATTGCATTTAACGATACTAACAATGTTTTACCAAGGCATTATGGAGCTGCTATGCCTGGCTTCTTTCCATTAGATATCATGGTTGACTACCATTTAAAAACTCTGATTTGGCTTTTACTAATGAATTCCTTGTGTGATTTTGCCACAATAAAAAAATATATAAATGCTGTCATGATCACTGAAGCAAACTATGCAGAACTATTATATGCCTTGCAGAATATATTATGTCAACAGCAGATAGATCCCATGGTTTTCTAAAACAATTTACTACCATTAAAGTGATAAAAGGTTAATATTACTAGTACACCACTCCCATTAGGGAGCAGGGATTTTAAAGCTGACTTGAATTAGAACCTTCTCATTTATCAAATGATTCATTCAACAGAGAGGCAATAAAATGCTATGCTGTATTTTTCACTCTTTCTCCAGCAAACCATTTTGTTGTTGTTGTTGTTTTTGAGACAGAGTCTAACTCTGACACCCAGGCTGGAGTGCAGAGGCACGATCTCGGCTCACTGCAACCTCCACCTTCCAGGCTCAAGCGATTCTCCTGCCTCAGCCTCCTGAGTAGCTGGGATTACAGGCGCCCACCACAAAGCCCAGCTAATTTTTGTAATTTTAGTAGAGATGGGGTTTCACCATGTTGGCCAGGCTGATCTTGGATTCCTGACCTCAAGTGATCCACCTGCCTTGGCCTCCCACAGTGCTGGGATTACAGGTCTGAGCCACCACGCCCAGCGCAACAAAACATTTCTTAAGGAAATCATACGCAGAATCCCAATATATACTAGAGACAACAATGATACTGCTCTACATGATACAAGTAGGCGCTTAGCCTCCTCCTTGCCCTACATGCCATATAAAGCCCTGTGCAGAATCTAGGGCTCTGTGGAATTCAGCCAGAAAACCAATGAACTGCTAGAAAAAAATGTGGCATCCAAATCACAATTCTGCCCTTTATTAACTGTTTACTTTGGTTAAGTTAATCTCTGAAGAACTGTTATTTGGCTCAAACTTTTTGTAGAACTCTTTGTAAATCTTTGTAAACTATATATTCTAATATATATAGTTTATATTAGAAACTGACAAAGCTGACGGCAGATGCAAGGCTTTTTGCCAAGTGAGCACAACAAAAATAACACACTTTGTAAAGTGTGTACAATCTGGTAGTATACACATAGCAGCAAATGCAATTCTGCTATTCAAAGTTCTATGCCTTCTGTATACCTGGTGCAAAAAATTAAGTGAATGAGGAAATTGGTTCTGCCTGAAGAGTAGGAAACTTCACAGAGATGGGGTGACACTGAAGCTGAGCTCTAAGGTTGGGCAGAAAAGAGTTTCCATAGGCCCGAGGCTGCTATCCTTAGAAAGTTCTGGGCCAGGCCCAGTGGCTCATGCCTATAATCCCAGCACTTTGGGAGCCCAAGGCGGGCAGACCATGAGGTTGGGAGTTTGAGACCAGCCTGACCAACATGGTGAAACCCCGTCTCTACTAAAAAAAAAACAATACAAAAATTAGCTGGGCGTGGTGGCACACGCCTATAATCCCAGCTACTCAGGAGGCTGAGGCAGAAGAATCACCTGAACCCAGGAGGCAGAGGTTGCAGTAAGCTGAGATCACGCCACTGCACTCCAGCCTGGGCAACAGAGCGAGATTCCGTCTCGGGGGGAAAAAAAAAAGAGAAAGGTCTGTTTACAAGGGTAGCCATCTCATGGTGTTGGAGAACTTGACTAGCACACAGTTCCTCATCCTGGCATGAAACTTTCCCTGAATGATATGGGTAGCTCACTGTGCCTAAACTGTTTGTACAAACAATGTGGTTTATGCTAAACACCCGGCTTTTCTTCTGGGAATCTAGAATTTTGGTACATGCTAAGCAGAAGGGTACAAGATAGGCAGAGGTGGTACCTATATGAACTCCCAATAAAAATCTTCCGCAATGAGTCTCTAATGAGCTTCCCAGGTAAAAAACACTTAACACATGTTGTTACAACTCATTACTGGAGGAATTAAACTGTCCTGTGTGACTCCACTAGAAGAGGACTCTTAGACGGTTTCCTCTGGACTTTACTCCATGTACCCTTTCCCTTTGCTGATTTTGCTTTGTATCCTTTTCACTGCAATACATTTTAGCCATGAGTTCAACGAACATATGCAGAGTCCTGGAAGTTGTCTATAGTTAGCCACCAAACCTGGAGGTGGTCCTGCAGATTCCTGACACAAGGGTTATATTCACAGGTACTATCTAGCTATTTAAATTACAATACTTTTACACAATTTAATTTTCAAGTTCAACTTACTTTCAAAACCCAAGAACTGCCTCCGTTCCATTAAGACAACAGGCCTTAAAAAGGCAGATGAGGAAAGAAAATTGTGAAGGAAGGGTTTGCCTTAAATATAGTCCTTAACATTAACACTGTAAGAAACCTCTGAAAACGAGGACCACTTTAGGAATGGTGAGAATGGACAGCAAAGCTTTCCTGAAAGAACTGACATAATCAAAAGTGGTGGTTACTGTGCATCCTTCCAACAACCACATCCAAAAGCTACAATACTAGTAATTTCTACATCAAAAGAAGCCACTGTTTTAAAAATAATTCAACACTCTCCTTTCCTGTTACTCTTGCATGTTTTCAACTTAAATTTAAAAATTAACAACGATAAAGGAGTAATGAAATATTTACCAATCTGACTGCTTCTTTCATTTTTTCTGAAGCAATTGCCAAGATTTCTGAAGTAGGATTGAAGGTCAGAGAAGTAACACCTGTAACCAAGTTCATTATAGCTTTTATTGGCTTTGGGTTTGTTTCTTGGAGACAAGAATCTTGATTGTATATATTTACCACTCCACAATTGGAACTACAAAGAGAAAAGGGATTAAAGTAGATTAAAAAACAAGTAAAAGGGCTTTCACAACCTAAGTGAATATAGATTTAACCCCACAAACTGGTATTTACAGGAATCATATGTTACAAAGAGTCCAGCTATCACCACTATAGCCACAGATGTCCTATAGAACCTCCAACCAAACAGGTTGAAAACAGAATTCAAATTCTCCCCCTTCTGTTGACTTCTTGAAGGTTAAACTTTACTGACTCTTCTTGCATCCTGTTTCCTTCACAGTCACCTCTTTCTCCACTGATTCTTGTCCTCAGGATTCTATTTCTAACCTACTTCTAGTGTCTCACTCATCTCATTTACTCCCACAGACCACCTAATCACCCACCACATCCAAATCAGTGCCTTTAGTCCTAATTATGCACTGCATTCCTAACGGTTTGTGGGGGTGGCCACATGCATTAATTATCTCTTCTAACACCATCACCCCTCCTTCCTTCCTTCCGCCTCCTTTCAATGACAATTCCACTCCTCTGGTTGCACAGGCCTGGAGCCTGAGAACGTGAATACTTCTCTCCCACTCCTCATCATCTAAGCATTTATCAAATACATTACAAACATCCTTTGCCTATTCCCCTATTGCCATTCCTACTGTCCTGGTGACTCATTACCTGATGCCTGCCTATTGCTGCAGTGACCTCAAGGCTCATCTCCCTGTCCCTTTCTTCCTCTTCTAAAAGCTTAAAGATTTGCTTAAGATTCTTTAAGAATAACTTTAAGATTCTAAAGCCTTAAATGGTCTTTAGAAAAGCACATCAGAAATCAATTACACTGAAGGGCAATTAAAATTAAATGAGTTTAAGCTACTAGTATTAGATTCTTTCCTATATAGGCCCTTCAAAGGTGACTAATAAAAGGTGATACAAAAAACAGAGGGCAAGGAAGACTGGCTTCACAAATTTGAGTGAAGACCATTTTTGTGCAGTTTTTCTTGCCCCACATAGAGGCAAATGCAGGTCTTCTTAAAACTACTTATAGTTTAAACAGCAGTCTTCATTTTAAAGGAGCTTGATTCCCAAAAGATCTGCTACTCATGAACTGCTGCCACAGCACACACTACCCTGGCAGATGCTTGGCTTGTGCTGAGATGTCCCTCGCTACAGGCTTGGCACAGGCATGGGTAGGAAAGGAAGGGGTCTTCATCAGGGCACTCCCCCTCCAAGGGATCTGTTCCTGTCTTACTGTCTAAGGCAGATGGCCTGGTCTCCAAGCTCCACAGCCTAGTTCTACTTGCCTTTCCTCCCAAACTCCAATTTGCAAATGGTGGTAGGGATATATATACAAGTAGTTTCCCCAGTTTTAACCTGGAAGGAGAGAGTGAACAAAGAGTAGATAGCATGCTAAGTTTCTGGACAGCAAGACCCCTTGACTTCCCATCCCAGGGAGGATTTGACTGAAATCACTTCATGGCTCAATTGTGTTTGGTCTAAGAAAATCATAAAAGCCTACTTCTTGAAGTTATAGAATTATGGGTGCTAATTAGTGGTTTAGTAAGGTAGCTTAGAATTACTGCAAAGTATCCAATGCCTCATCCTCCCACCCTGCATCTTCAGAATCAAGTAGGAGAACACACCCATCTTTTCCCCAGTGTAATAACCAATTTTTTCAGTAATAGCACAATGTGGTCTAGATAGTATTTTTAAAGTTTCTACAATACTATCAAATGGTATTTCCTAGAAACATGTTTTTTATTTATACCCTCAGTTGGATAAAGGAAAAATGCTTTAGGTATCTTAAAGATTTAAACCCAAAGTTAGACTTACCTCCTCATCAATGACAAGAAGCTGAAAATATTACAGGAAAACTTGATGTGACCAAACAGGCATTTTAAATAGGAAAAACTACAATGACATAAGGTAGCGCCAGCATTTTCTTTGCTAAAAAGGCATTCAACTGCAGTTATAGTAATCCCTCCTTATCTGCAGGGCATATGTTCCAAGACCCCAGTGGATGCCTCAAACTGGATTACTGAACCCTATGTGTACTGTGTTTTCTCCTAAACACACATCTCTGTAAAAAAAGTTTAATTTATAAATTAGGCATAATAACAGACTGACATAACTAACAATAAAACAGAACAATTATAACAATATATATCCTAATAAAATTTACATGAATGTGGTCTCTTGCTCTCAAAATATCTTACGTAGATTTCAGATTATGATTAACCACAGGTAATTAAAACCACAAACAGTGAAACTGCAGATAAGGGGGGAACTACTGTAATATTATTATTCAACACTGCACAAAGACGATAAAATGAAAAAAGCTCAGCTGGGTTGACCAATTTCCTAATTACTGAATAGTTTATAAAGAGAACTACTCACGCACCATCTAGTATATTCAATTCCTTAACATATTCTCATTAGCACAATGTGATTAAGGTTACAAGAATCTCTCTTACCCACAAGCAACATACTGTCCATTCCTAGATGTGGCAATGCTTAATCCATATAAACTGCCTTCATCAACAAATCTGTTAAGGCACTTCCTTGAGTTCACATCCCAAACATAAACTTCTCCATCCCCTGAATAAAAGAGTGAAAAAAATAGTTGTTACTTTTGCTTTAAACTTGAAAGGCAAGTAAACTGGCCACTCTCAGTCCCTCTTAATAGTACAGGAGATTACAAATACAGACCTATTATAACCCTCCTAGTTCTGGAAAACTGGACTAAGAATATTTCTTTTTTCTTTTTTCCATTTTTGAGACGCAGTTTTGCTCTTGTCACCCAGGCTGGAGTGTAACTGCTCCATCTTGGCACAATGCAACCTCCTTCTTCTGGGTTCAAGCGATTCTCCTGCCTCAGCCTCCCAAATAGCTGGGATTACAGGTTTGTGCCACCATGCCCAGCTAATTTTTGTATTTTTAGTAGAGACGGGGTTTCACCATGTTGGCCAGGCTGGTCTCGAACTCCTGACCTCAGGTGATCCACCTGCCTTGGCCTCCCAAAGTGCTGCGATTACAGCTGTGAGCCACCATGCCCGGCCTAAGAATATTTCTTGTATACATTCACATATACAGAAGAAAACTGCATCAGTTAGTCATTAATAGACAATACCTTTAGGTTTACATGAAAAAATCACAAGCTGTTGGTTTGAGTTGAACTTTTAGAAAAAGCTTCTAAGTTCCACTCAGATAAATAATTGGAGCAAAAATCTGAGGCAAAACAAAACACCACTCACTAGCATAGCTCTTCCAACATCTATCAACAGGTATTAGAGTACCTCATAGGCAAGATTAGTGATTTACATACCAAACTGTTAATGATGATGGAAGAGGAAGAAGTGAAAAACGAACTGATCCAGAACACAGGAATTTATAATTAAGACACATAATTTATCTATTACCAAGTTATTTAAATGATAAAAAATGCTAAACACAAGCTTACAAATAAGCACAGATAGTTTACTGAAATGACCATACATCCATCTCAAAAGTGGATCCTCACTATTTTACCTCTTCCTTTTTCTAGTACCTCAATATCCTTCCTTTTAGGATATTGCTCTAAACTTCACCCTTCCAAATGTACTCTTATTCTCCCAACAAGAATTCAGTGAATCTCAGTTTCAACTCCCTAACAAATAAAATGTTCCAGGCTGGAGTAAGGTGCAGGTGAAGCAGCAGTAAAACATATTTGGGAAAACTGAATAGGATTAAATTTTTAAACCTTTGCCTTATATGTTTGCCTGTACATTAATGCTATAATAAAGGAAAGTGTTTAAAAATTAGTCTCTCAATAGACTAAAATGGGAAGAGATCAAAAGCAAGAACATCTAGAAAGCAAGTGCATGAAATGACCATGAGTTGATGACTTATGGCAAAAAAGGCAGCAAAGAATCCATGAGATTGCCAGGCATGGTGGCTCATGCCTGTAATCCCAGCACTTTGGGAGGCCGAGGCAGGCAGATCACTTGAGGCCAGGAGTTCGAGACCAACCTGGCCAAAATGGTGAATCACCATCTCTACTAAAAATACAAAAATTAGCTGGGCGTGGTGGCACACGCCTGTAATCCCAGCTACCTGGGGAGGCTGAGGCATGAGAATTGCCTGAAGCCAGTAGGCAGAGGATGCAATGAGCCAAGATCACATCACTGCACTCCAGCCTAGGAGACAGAGCAAGACTCTGTCTCAAAAAAAAAAAGAATTCATGAGTAAACAAAGACAAAACCTGTAAAGTCAGAAAAAGGTAAACTCTTCAACTCTTTTTATCTCAAAATATTCTTTTCATGTAAAAACGTAATGTGAACAGTATGTTACCAATCACATAAACTACTCCATACAGAATAAGAAAAGGGTCTGCACCCAGTGGCTCACACCTATAATCCCAGCACTTTGGGAGGCCAAGGCGGGCGGATCACCTGAGGTCAGTAGTTCGAGACTAGCCTGGCCAACACTGTGAAACCCCGTCTTACTAAAAATACAAAAATTAGCCGGATGTGGTGATGTGCCTGTAATCCCAGCTACCCAGAAGGTTGAGGCAGGAGAATCGCTGGAACCCGGGAGGCAGAGGCTGCAGTGAGCTGAGATCGTGCCACTGCACTCCAGCCTGGGCAACACAAGACTCAGTCTCAAAAAAAAGAAGTGGCTGGGTGTGGTGGCTCATGCCTGTAATCCTAACACTTTGGGAGGCCGAGACAGGTGGATTGCCTGAGCCCAGGAGTTCGAGACCAGCCTGGGCAACACAGGGAAACCCCGTCTCTACTAAAATACAAAAAATTAGCTGGGCATGGCGGTATGCACCTGTAATTCCAGCTACTCAGGAGGTTGAGGCAGGAGAATTGCTAGAACCTGGGAGGCAGAGGTTGCAGTGAGCCGAGATCATGCCACTGCACTCCAGCCTGGGCAACAGAGTGAGACTCCATCTCAAAAAAAAAAAAAAAAGAAGAAGAAAAGGAGGAAGAAGGGGAGAGGGAGGAGGAGAACCATCAAAATTTCAAAATTACCCCTAACTTACCAAGGCTCAACTTTTGATTTCTCCTTCCCTGCTTTCTTAGGACCTTATTATAAATTAGACAGCCGTGACCAAATTTGTAAATACATTACATCTGCATCCAATTCATATACCAAATTTCAGTACCTCTGCTGACCAATCCTCCCCACCTCTTTTCCCTTCCCCACCTCTTCTCCCCTCCCTGACTCTCTCTCTCCCAGGGCCAAGGGTCATTTCATCAGGAATGTTACTCTGAATTCCTTCCTTCCTTCCCTCCCTCCCTCCCTCCCTTCCTCCCTCCCTCCCTTCCTTCCTTCCTCCCTTCCTTCCTTCCCTTCCTTCCTCCCTCCCTTCCTTCCTCCCTTCCTTCCTTCCTTCCCTCCTTCCTTCCTTCCTTCCTTCCTTCCTTCCTTCCTTCCTTCCCTCCTTCCCTCCTTCCTTCCTCTTTCTCTTCTTTTCTTTCTCTTCTTTCTGGTCACAAAAACTAGTATAATATAGAAAATATAGCTACTCCTGGCCTTTTATTCATTGATTAGAAACATACAAATGTAAATAACCTTGTGAAAGTCTGATTCTAGGATAAAAACAAAACAAAAATTAATGTTAATGCTAAAATTAATCCTTTTTAAAAAGTTAAATAATTTTAATTAATGCTACTAATTTTATTAACGTTAAATTACCAAATGCTCCTAGCTGAGGTCAAATAAAAATTATGCTAAAAAGCTGTACAGAGATTGCTGACTACTACTCACAGAGCAGAATCACTTGAAAGCCTCCCACTACCAAACACAGCATTAACTATGCTAAGATTATGTAGCTCTCCCAAGGGATGGCCCCCACGGTCCTTTGGGATACAGAATAAGAGTCAACAAGGCTTAGGGAAGTCAGAAAGGTAGAAGAGCAGGACAGTGCAATTAATTAAAAGAGCTACAGAAAGGTCAGAAAGGACAATAATGAAGACAATTTAAAACATTATCGAAGTCAAGAGAGTATTGTTACAGGAGTTGATGATTTTAAGTAACTTTCAAAAAGAAAGTCAGAAAACCTTCAAATGAATCATCTTTTTTTAAATAATGTCTGCCTTATCTTTTTAAGAAAGGTAAGACTACTTACTTAAAATCATGTCTCTTAAGATAATTGTAGATTCACATACACTGTAAGGAATAATACAGAAAATACAGTGTGGTCTTACTTTACCATTTCCCCCCAATGTTAACATTTTGCATAACTACAGGACAACATTACAACCAGGATAGTGACACTGATACAGTCAAGACACAAAACTTCCTGTCACCACAAGGACCCCTCCTGTTGGTCTTTTTTTTTTTTTTTTTTTTTTTGAGACGGAGTCTCGCGCCGTCACCCAGGCTGGAGTGCAGTGGCCGGATCTCAGCTCACTGCAAGCTCCGCCTCCCGGGTTCACGCCATTCTCCTGCCTCCGCCTCCCGAGTAGCTGGGACTACAGGCGTCCGCCACCTCGGCTGGCTAGTTTTTTGTATTTTTTAGTAAAGACGGGGTTTCACCGTGTTAACCAGGATGGTCTCGATCTCCTGACCTCGTGATCCGCCCGTCTCGGCCTCCCAAAGTGCTGGGATTACAGGCTTGAGCCACCGCGCCCGGCCTCCTGTTGGTCTTTTACAGCCACCTCCACTTCCCTCCTGCCCTCAAATCCTCCTTAAACCCTCACAACCACTAATCTATTCTCTGTATCTATGATTTTGTCATTTCAAGAATGTTAATATAAATCAAACTGTAGTGGAAGTTTTTCCTTTGCCCTCTGAAGGTTTCCTGAAAACCAAGTGACAAAAGATAGAATAGGGAAAAAAAGGCATATAAAATTTTATTTTAATGTTCATAGCACGGGAAATCATATGAGAATGATTACCCCTGAATAACCTTTTACATAAGCGTAATCTTCCCATTCTTTCCCCAAACATGTTAAAACTGCATGTTAAATTGTTAGCCCTCCACTATTATTAGTTAATGAGAAGGCAATGGCAACAAAAATGAATTCTAAAAATAAATCCGATTTTCTACCTAAAAAGAAACTTAAAACCAAACACGGCTTTTCGTTAAATTCATATATATACACATACATATATATATATATATATTTTTTTTTTTTTTTCTTTTTTTTGAGATGTGATCTCAGCTCAGTGCAGCTTCTGTCTCCCAGATTCCAGCGATTCTCTGCCTCAGCCTCCCGACTAGCTAGGATGCCTGGCTAAGTTTTGTATTTTCAGTACAGACAGGGTCTTACCATGTTGGCCAGGCTGGTCTTGAACTCCTGACCTCAAATGATCCACTCACCTCCGCCTCCCAAAGTGCCGGGATTACAGGAGTAAGCTACCACACCTGACCCTAGTTGTTTTTTGTTTTTTTGTTCTGCTTTTGTTTTTTTTGAGACAGAGTCTTGCTCTGTAGCCCAGGATAGACGGCTAAAAAAAAAATTTATTGAGATGGAGTCTTGTTCTGTCCCTCAGGCTGGAGTGCAGTGGCCCAATCACAGCTCACTGCAACCTCTGCCTCCCAGGTTCAAGCGATTCTCCCACCTCAGCCTCTCAAGTAGCTGGGATTACAGGCCCGTGCCACCACGCCCGGCTACTTTTTGCATTTTTAGTAAAGATGGAGTTTTACCATGTTGGTCAGGCTGGTCTTGAACCGCTGACCTCAAGGCATCCGCCCACTTCAGCCTCCCAAAGTAGTGTGATTACAGGTGTGAGCCACCGTGCCTGGCCCAAAATTTAAAATGTAAAAATATCCTTAGCTTCTTTCAAGTCATTGACTTACCCGAAGAGGCATACACTTTCTTACTATCTGAAGAGAATGTGGATGCTGCAACCCTTCCATTAATTTTCATGCTTCCAATCAGTTCTTTGGTCTAAAACAATAAATATTTATCAAACTGTTAGAAAGTATACAGAAGAATCACACAATGTAGAGAAAACTAACCTAGTTCTCTATTTTCTAGCACCTACTCAACTGTATTTTTCCCTGTAATCAAAAGGTCTACCCCAACTGCCAACAACTTCTCTCCAAGTCCCACCTGTGCTCCTCTACTTAGAGATGCATATTTAAGGACACACTGAGTTAGGGTTCAAGACTATGCCTACACTAATGTCTTGTGGGAGAAGAACAAGTAGCAATAATAATGCTTTACCTTCATTGCTAGCAAATGCAAATATCCAGCAATGCCATTTATGAGCAAGAAGGACCCATCTGAGGAGACTTCAAAGCTCCTCACTATCTTCTCTTTCAAACCTAAAATAGGAGATAAGGCAATTAAATAAAGTTTATACAGTTTTCAATAAAACTATCATCTATTTACAAATGAGTTTCTTACTTTTTAAAATATGTAAGTGGCTCAAATTAAACAAAACCCTGGCTCAGACCCTGAATAAGTCTAAACCCAGGCATCACTGAGACTGACCCAAACATAAGGTCACTACAAAGCACTTAGCAAACTTCTCTTCTTTGTCCTGGTTAGCATTTACCATTTTACTTGCAGGCCACAGACTCAGCTCTCCAAACAGTAAACATATCAATTAATTTTCCAAATATATGCAGTAATACCGCTAATTAACTAAAAGAATAAATTATACTTCTTTGTCACAAAGTTCATTACCAGAAGGGAAATACACTGCCACTAGAGACAGCCAAAAACATAAAAACATATACAAACTAGCTGCTGGCCACTTACTAAGCAGCTCATGATGGAGAGGAGTCTCATCTTTAACTTTGTGAGACAAAAAAAAAAAAAAAAAAAAAAAACCCAAAACTTTTCACAATATGTCAGTTTACTTAAGGATTGACTAGCTTCTCTGGATGTGACACATGTAACCAAATCATATGAGAGCTAGGTATATAAACCAGTCAACTTACTTACAAAAGGACATGTCTTTTTCCATGACTGAAAGGTTCATATTGACTATACAGGAGACTCTTCCTGACATCAAAATGCTTAGAGAGCCAAGTTACTCTTTAAAAAGTTACCTAATAGGATGCATCAGAATGCATACAACTGGCTACCTCCAAAGAAGGAAAGTAGGTAGCCAGGGAGACAGAGCAGAAGAGAGTTTTCACTATTCATTCGTTTCTCCATATTAGACTTTTATACCATGTGAATATATTGCCTAGTCAAAAATATATGTCTGTATTTTTAAAATTTTAAGTTACTAAAATACTAATTAGAGAAAAAGGATTTACGAAAATCTGGTTAAGGACCCTTGTTCCACTTCAGGAAAATGCAGATTAAGGCTACTTTCCACTACTACAAACTAAATATCCCACTCTAGTCCTGCCTCCCAAAGACTACATCTTAGTTCCCTTGCTTGCACTCATGCTTCCCAATATTATTTCAGACACATATTTCCAAGCACTGGGGTTACTTCTGCTGATGACCAGTCTCCTTACTATGAAAGGCACTTCACTATCCCTAATAAGGGTAATTTTAATCGCAATTTCTTAATAAACCGTATGTACTGACTAAAGTATACTGAAATAGTTCCAAACATAAAGAAAATATCATTTCATGATGAAGCAGAGACAGGAGGCTCATTCTAGCACCATGTGAAGCTACAGCTGGAAACCCCTACAGACCTAATCCTAACAGCACAGTATCAGGCAGTGGAAATGTGAAAATAGAAAAAGGAGAAATACTGGGAAGGAAAGATCAATGCCATGTCTCCAGAGGAGGTGGTGACTAGACACACACTCCTGCACACCTAGCAGATCCATGGTAAAGATCACTAACTGTATCTTGGCCAACGCATGGTGTGCTTTCTCCCAAGAGGATGCAAGACAAGGAGACGCCAGAATCCATTACTTTTGATTAGTGAAATGACATGCAAAAATAACAACTACTACATATTGTTTTCTATTTCAATATGAGAAGATGGTTTAAGGCTTTTTAACCACATGAGGTCCATGGACCACAGTATCACCATCACCTGAGAGAACTAAAAATGCAGAATCAACCCACCTAAAACTTACAGAATCAGAATCTGTAGCTTAATGAGATTCCCCAGGTGATTCATGTGCACATTTACTTCTGAGAAGCTCTGCCTCAGAGTAAACCAAGGATCTACTCGGAAAGGATCAAAGTGTCAGGAACACAGGAAAGAAAAGACTGGAAATGCTATTAACATCATAAATGTTTCTAAAGTTGGCCCCATCTACTTTCAGCCACTAGTAGAAAAATGGTTGTACAGAGCTACTCTTGTCCTTTCCAGCCACACGCACGTGCAGTTTAATAGGGAAAGCACCAGTGAGCCGTGCCATATGCCAACACTACCTCCTGAGATTAGCCAGACAACCTCATTAGAAGGGCTTTGGTTCCCAAAGGATGCATGAAGGTGTCGGTGTATTTTAGGGTATAAAGGAGTAGTGAAATACAAGAAAAGAACGGGTATGGTAGAGGGCAAATAAATTTTCACCTCCTAAAAAGGCATTATTTTTAAGTAGTTCATTCTTTAAAATACAGAAGTACCTCCAAAAGCAGTGCTTTATTCCCCCTAAATATAAATTAAAATTTTATTATAACTAACACTAAAACTACAGAGTATCCAAGTTTCCTGAAGATCAGAGAGGTGAAACAGTTTGTCCAAAGAAATGGAATCCGGGTCTTCTAGCTCCATGGCTCATGCTTTTTCTGCTGCATCAACTGCTAACTTTATAGCCAAGTATTTGCAATTGTTTCTCTGGTTTAGGGGGAATATATACTTCCAAATTACGATCATTCCATAAGTGTTCAATAAAAAAGTTCACTGGTTTCATTCAAATGCATTACCTCAAAAGCACAAAGACATTTTCCAAATACTATACCGAAAGAAACTCTTATTTTTAAGAATCCTATGGAGTGAAAAAAGTGGTTGTAAACACTGCTATATAAACTCACCTGAGGGTGGATGATTGGTTGCATGTGTTCAACAGAAATCTTACCTCTCACTTGATGCACAGGAATTAACTTTCCAGCTAGCATGTCATAGACATAAAGAACCTTGCTGTGGGTACTCGTGGCTAAAACTTCTTCCCCATTAGCACTAAAACAAGCCTTAAAGATTGGAAACCTTTCCAAATAGATGCTCTGGATTTTAGGATTTGTTTTCCCATCAACCTATAAAGAAGTACAAATTGGTTCTTTTGATTATTTCCATGAACCCTGTATCCTGGTAGTATATACTTTTCACTACAAGCATTCATTTAAAAATACATACCCAAGGGGCTGAAGGCTGACTTAAGCAGCCATGGCCAATGATTTAATCAATCATGCCTATGTCAACGGGCCTTCATAAAAAATCTTAACAGAAGGGGTTCAGAGAGCTTCTGGTATGCTAAACACATGGAGGTGCCGGGGAGGTGGCATGCCCTGAGAAGGCACAGAAGCTCCACTCTCCTTCCCCATACCTTGCCCTACTAATCTCTTGAGTTTGTCCACCCACAGATAAGGAAATAGAGTCAGTCGCATCCAAACTACATGAACTGGACCAAGTGTTATTCCCTAAAAGAAAACTGGGATACCCTATCCAAAAGGAGATACTGTGAAGCACCTGCAGGACTGAATGGTTACATTTGTGACCATGTGTTCACCATCTATAACCCCATCAAAGAGTGACATCCTGAAGTGAAGGGCCAGGTCTGTTGTTTATTGTTGCAATCCAAGAAACTTATCAGGGTACATTAGTGTTAGATGAATAAACATGGAAGACGCAGTAAAGTCATGAGGTCATATTATTGCTTTGCTCTAATAACTCACCAGAAAATTTTAAAAACACGTTTTTATAGAGATAATATATTCACTAACATGATTAATACATTCATCACTTCTCAATCTATTATTTTAAACCAATATTTTGCTGAACTTTTATATTCAGTGGAAGAAAAATTTTACTCCAAATCCCCTATTACGGCTCCTTGTACATTGAAGTCATACAGGTGCATTCAATAAAAATGTGAGTGGGCAAGGGATGGTGAGCTACCAAAACTGTGAACAGGCAAGGGGTGAGCCGCTGTGATTGACAATAGTGACAACAGACTTTGGAGCAAGAAGCAAGTGCAGTATGCTGACTGGATGTTCTATTTTGTACTTCCAAGCAAATGAACTCTGTCACTTCCGTTGAGACTCAGCTATGCTTTGGGCTATGACATTTTAGCCATGAATATTTTTTTTTCAGTATTTTTGCATTTGGGGTTGCAAATGTCTGGTTCTTAAATAAAAATAATGCATTAGAAATACATAAGTAAATAAGGACGCACACCTGAAATAGTGATACAGCATTATCTAATCCAGCGACCATCACAATCTGTGCACCGGGATGGAACTGCACAGATGAGATCCGAGCAACAGTAGGACGTTCAGCATTCGCAGGCTGGCAGTTCTTCATCTATAGGAAATGAAAGCTGGGATTTTATCAACTGAAATGAATTAACATTATTTCCTTTAGAGTATAAAGAAAAGACATTATCGTTTACAATTCAGGAAAAAAAATGCACTGGAATGTTAACCAAAGGACCACAACTCTAAAAAAAAAAAAACCGCAGCTCTGGCACCAACTAGCAAGTCACTTTACCACACAAGAATCCATTTTTACCATCTTTCAAATAAAAAGATTAAATCATTAAAGTGCTTTCCATATCTATAAGTCTGTATGTATTACTCATTCTTAGAGCACTAGTATGTAGTCATTTCCCCAAAATACATCCATTTGTGTTAAGAGACTTTCACTTCTGAGGAAATTTCACTTAAAACTTCTACTTTGGCACCTGGCATCTTTGCATTCATGGCACAAATGCAAGAGGCACCACACAGTTGTCCCCACAGTTCTTCGATTGGCACAGGTTGCTTGCTTTATTCTCTTAGGGTACACAGTTCCAAGTTTAAAGTAATGGTAATCTCATCCATCACCTGGACTATTTTGTTATTTATTTTGTTTTTACAGGTTTCCCCTTGAATTTTTAAAACTCAGTTAAAAACAAAAGTGTTTTGTTTGTAGTCACTGAAGGTAAATTTTTACGGTAACTATTACCTTTTTTTTGAGACTGAGTTTCGCTCTTGTTGCCCAGGCTGGAGTGCAATGGCGCGATCTCGGCTCACTGCAACCTCTGCCTCCTGGGTTCAAGCAATTCTCCTGCCTCAGCCTCCCAAGTAGCCGGGATCACAGGCATGCGCCACCACACCCAGCTAATTTTGTATTTTCAGTAGAGACGAGGTTTCTCCATGTTGGTCATGCTGGTCTCAAACTCCCGACCTCAGGTGATCGGCCCTCCTCAGCCTCCCAAAGTGCTGGGATTACAGGCGTGAGCCACTGTGCCCGGCCATGCAGTAACTACATTTTTAATGGAGGTGAATTCACCCTGTGAAGGCCTGATGAATTGTCCTCATAAGGTGGGAGAGACAAAATCACTCTAATTTATCATAATAGGTTCCCCTGCCCCATTTAAATACTCCTGCCAATGTGTAATAAGATACCTATGTTGCCAGGCGCGGTGGCTACGCCTGTAATCCCAGCACTTTGGGAGGCTGAGGTGGGCGGATCACTGAGGTCAGGAGTTCGAGACCAGCCTGACTAACATGGAGAAACCCTGTCTCTACCAAAAATACAAAAAAAAAAAAAAATTGCCAGGCATGGTAGTGCACGCCTGTAATCCCAGCTACGTGGGTGGCTGAGGCAGGAGAATCGCTTGAACCCAGGAGGCAGAGGTTACAATGAGCCAAGATCATGCCCTTGCACTCCAGCCTGGGCAAAACAGCAAAACTCCGTCTCAAAAAAACCAAAAACAACAAAAAAAAAGATATTTATGTCATAGAGGGATCTGTTAATATGACAGATATTAAACTAAAGTACTGTCTGCTAATATGATGGATCTAACTAAAGTACTGTGCTAGGTAGGCAGCTGGTTACCACAATGAACAAGCTAGACATAGTGATGAGTTAAAAAGTGAATAGTGTAGACCACTTCAGACAAAGTCTTGTCTAAGGTGCCATCTGAGCAGAAAAGAAAGAATGAGCTAGCTATTAGGACTGCCTGAAGACAAGACAGGCAGAACAAAAGAGCAAGAGCAAAGGTTCACTGGCAAGAAAGGACCTAGCAGCATGTCCAAGAAACAAAAAAAGGCTTGTGTGACTCAAGTGGGAAATCATGGGAAACGGGTCTGAGATGAGGCTAAGGATCCAAGCAAAAGCCAGATTGTAAAGGGCAGTGTAGAATACGATAAGGAATTCAGAAGTTTTCAAAAAGCAATGAAAAGTGACATGATCTGATGTTTTATTTTTAAAAGATCCCTCTGGCTGCCATACGAAGAATGATTTAAAAAGAGGTAAAGTGGAAGTAGAGAGCCCAGTCACAAAGCTACTGCAATATGCCAGATAAGAGATGACAGCAGTATGGACTAGGTTGATGCCAATGAAAATGAAGATAAACCAAATAGGATTCCTAGAATTATTGGAAAATTTATTTATTTATTTATTTATTTATTTAGAGACAGGGTCTCGCTTTCACCCGGGCTAAAGTACGGTGGTTCCATCACAGCTCACTGTAGCTTCAAACTCCTGAGCTCAAGCAATAGGAACGTAATACCTCTAGAACATTTTTGCAAAAGGAAAAACAAAAACAAAAAAACAGTAACATAAGTATTTACCAGGGCAAAATGACAGCAAACATATTTAACCCCAGAGATAATAGGAATCCATACATCTGTTACTGGGAAGCAGATTACATTGCAGAGGTAAGTAGTCGGATAGGGTCCCCCAACTTCACTGACTCTCACCTTCAAGATTCCTCTTGGAAGAGAAGTTGATGTGGATATGAAATTCCCAGTCCTTTGCAACAAATCATCTTCATCCTCTTCACTTTCATCTAAGTCAAACAAACCCAGAAGGCTGATCTTTAGAATCAAGGAGCTGCCCCTCTACCTACCCAAAACTTCTATGAATATATTTTCAACATCAACTCCCTTTCCAGTCTCCCAACTTCAATTGCTTTTTTTAAAGTTGCAATTGGCAAAAACAAAACAGGGAAAAAAAAAAACCATTTAAAGGGAAGAAAAAGATGACACAAAGCTTAACATCCATAGTTAAAATCAAAATTTAACTCTAGAATGAAAGACTAACACATACACAGATGGTTACTAAAACAAGATAAAGTGAAATAAAAGTTTAAAGCCAGCATTTCATTTAAAAAGAGCAACTCATAATCACGGCAAAATTGGCAATAGGTTGGCTACTGATCTAGCTTAACAACTCACATGGCCGGGCGCGGTGGCTCAAGCCTGTAATCCCAGCACTTTGGGAGGCCGAGACGGGTGGATCACGAGGTCAGGAGATCGAGACCATCCTGGCTAACACAATGAAACCCCGTCTCCACTAAAAATACAAAAAAATTAGCCGGGCGTGGTGGCGGCGCCTGTAGTCCCAGCTACTCGGGAGGCTGAGGCAGGAGAATGGCGGGAACCCGGGAGGCGGAGCTTGCAGTGAGCCGAGATCGCGCCACTGCGCTCCAGCCTGGGCGACAGAGCGAGACTCCGCCTCAAAAAAAACAAAAAACAAAAAACAACAAAAAAAAAACAACTCACATGAATAAGAACCAGAACTTTTAGCTGACTGATCAGTCAGCAATCTATGTATCAGAACTTCAAAAAGAGCTAATAGGGCTGCTTTTCCCCTGGAGATGACTGATGATTCCCGTGGAGACAGCTAAGGAGCTGAGCAAACTTAAAACACTTGCGAAGCTAAGAAGGAAAAAACTAGCTCCAAGCTTCTTGACAGCGTCTGGTAAGCCACCAAGTTTTGGATTGAGGCCACAAAGGGCTACCACTAGGATTAAAGGTGAAATCAAAGAATTATAAGAATATCTTCCAAAAACTGAAACTCTGCTTCATAATTCCTCATTAAAATAAAACGTTCTGGGATTGCTAGTGTCCCCTGCCAAGCTAGCTACCTAGAAGTAAACATATAAACCATCATTCTAGATCTAATTAATCGACATTATTTTTCATATGAAATGTTCATCACTCAATGAAATACAACCAGACAAATACTGACAAGATAACTTGACTAAAAACCAAAAGGAAAACTAGACAATCCCCACAGGGATCTAGACAACGGAATTATCAGATACAAACCTTAAAAATACTATGTTTAGGCCAGGCGCGGTGGCTCACATCTGTAATCCCAATACTTTGGGAGGCTGAGGCAAGTGGATCACCTGAGGTCAGGAGTCCAAGACCAACCTGGCCAACATGGAGAAACCCCGTCTCTACTAAAAATACAAAAATTAACCGGGCATGATGGCTTGTGCCTGTAATCCTAGCGACTCGGGAGGCTGAAGCAGGAGAATGGCTTGAACCCGGGAGGCAGAGGTTGCACTGACCTGAGATTGTCACTGCACTCCAGCCTAGGTGACAGAATAAGACTTTGTCTCAAAACAAAAACAAAAACTATATTTAATGTAGTTAAAAATGAAAAACAAGACTCAAAATTGAGCCAGAAGGCCGGGCGCGGTGGCTCACGCCTGTAATCCCAGCACTTTGGGAGGCCGAGGCGGGCGGATCACAAGGTCAGGAGATTGAGACCACGGTGAAACCCCGTCTCTACTAAAAATACAAAAAATTAGCCGGGCGCGGTGGCGGGCGCCTGTAGTCCCAGCTACTCAGGAGGCTGAGGCAGGAGAATGGCGTAAACCCAGGAGGCGGAGCTTGCAGTGAGCCGAGATCGCGCCACTGCACTCCAGCCTGGGCGACAGAGCGAGACTCCGTCTCAAAAAACAAAAAACAACAAAAAAAAAAAAATTGAGCCAGAAATCTAGAATATTTTATAAAGAAATTCTACAACTGAAAAATACAGTAATTAAAATTAAGCCCCCAACAGGCCGGGCATGGTGGCTCATAACTATAATCCCAGTACTTTGGGAGGCCAAGACAAGTGGATCACTTGAGGTCAGGGGTTCAAGACTAGCCTGGCCAAAACGGTGAAACCTCGTTGTCTACTAAAAATACAAAAATTAGCTGGGCGCGGTAGTGCACACCTGTAATCCCAGCTACTTGGGTGGCTGAAGCAGGAGAATCACTTGAACTCAAGAGGCAGAGGTTGTGGTGAGCCAAGGTAGCGCCACTGCACTCCGGCCTACAAGACAGAGCAAGATTGCCTCAAAAAATAATAATAAATTAAATTAAGCCTCCAATATAGGTTTTTAACAGTTTACCAAATTAGCTGTAGAGAGAATTTGTGGTCTAGAAAACGAATCAGAAAAATATACCCAGACAGAAGTACAGAAAGAAAAAGGATAAAAAACACACTGAATGCCAACGTGGGCAACATAATAAGATCCTGTCACTACAAAAAAAAATTTTTTTTTAATTAGCTGGGCATGGTGGCATATGCCTGTAGTCCTAGCTACTCCAGAGGCTGAGGTGGGAGAATTGCTTAACCCATGAGGTCGAGACTACAGTGAGCCAAGATCACATCACTGCACTCCAGACTGGGCAACAGAGTGAGACCCTGTCTCAAAAAAAAAAAAAAAAAAAAACCAAACCACACAGAATAGGTTGAAAATATTTAATATACATATTACTAATAATCCAGAAAGGAAGACTGGAACAGAAACAATACTTGAAGACAAGTGAGAATTTCCAAAACTTACAGAAGACATCAAGCCAGTTCAAAAGTACTATGAAGTCTAAGCAAAATACAAAGCAAGCTAAAATGATGGGGGGAGGGGATAAACAAAGAGCAACACAATAAAACAACTCATAATATTAATGAATTGCCATTGATTTTTGGAAGTGTGGTTATGTTCAAAAGTGAGAATTTTCTTACAAAGAAACTCAGTAAATATGTACAGATAAAAATTACACACTGGAGATAATTGTGAAGCTGAGTGCTAGTCACCATTCTGTCAACAATAAGTATACCTTCAAGTCACTATCTCTTTGAACCTCTCTGATGTACAAAATGAATGTATTAGACAAGCATATCCCAGACTGCAGTAGACTGACTAATTGCTGACTTAATCCACTTCCTTTTTCTCCTGTGTACAAAGCCAAACTACACTTCCTAGGATCCTCTCAGTTAGTGTGGCCTTATGACTGAGTTCCAGCCAACAAAATGTAGGCAAAAGTATCCTGTACCGGCCGGGCGCAGTGGCTCAAGCCTGTAATCCCAGCACTTTGGGAGGCCGAGACGGGCGGATCACGAGGTCAGGAGATCGAGACCATCCTGGCTAACACGGTGAAACCCCGTCTCTACTAAAATATACAAAAAACTAGCCGGGCGAGATGGCAGGCGTCTGCAGTCCCAGCTACTCAGGAGGCTGAGGCAGGAGAATGGCATAAACCCGGGAGGCGGAGCTTGCAGTGAGCTGAGATCTGGCCACTGCACTCCAGCCTAGGCGACAGAGCGAGACTCCATCTCAAAAAAAAAAAAAAAAAGTATCCTGTACCATTTCCAGGAAAGGCCAATAAAAATCCCTTCTTTCTCCTCCTATAAGCCAAGTGGATGTCAACATCTCAGGCAACTATGGAAGAACCAACCTAAAGATGACAGAATTTCTATAAACTTGGGTCCCTAAAGTAAACCATCACCTTCCTACTACCCCAATTTTATGTGCTGAAAAAATCAACTTCAATTGGATTATGCCACTGGGATCTGTGGGATTTTGTTTCAACAGCTAGCATAACCATATCTAAAATTACAGGACTCTAAAATGTTGTGGGGTTCTATAAATGCAGCATTCTGAAATGGACAATAAAATTGTTTCATACAGGAGGACAAACTGGTGATCTAAGGTCTAGAAGTATGCCAACAAAAAAATAGTCAAAATAACGAGGGATATTTAACGTATTAAAAAACAAACATGGAAAGAGGCTTCCCAAATAAGAGAAAAAGAAGATAATACACATGTTTCAAACCGTAGAAGTAGAGAGTTGTTGGGAAATAAATTTCAAAATAGGAAAAACTGTCTAACAGTTCTTCAAGAAAAGGGAAGAAGGGGAAGAAACAGTTTAGTAAAAAGTACAGTATTTAGGCCAAGCACAGTGGCTCATGCCTGTAATCCCAACACTCTGGAAGGTCAAGAGTTCAAGACCAGCCTGGCCAACACAGTGAAACCCCGATTCTACTAAAAATACAAAAATTAGCCAGGTGTAATGGCATACACCTGTAACCCCAGCTACTCAGACAAAACAATCTCTGGAACCCGGGAGGTGGAGGTTGTAGTGAGCTGAGATTGCCCCACTGCACTCCAGCCCTGGGTGACAGAGTGAGATTCCGACATACACACACACACACACACACACACACACACACACACACACACAGAGTACATTACTAGATATATTTAAGCAGAGGATAATGTAGAAAAGATTACTGCAGTGGATAAAGTCAGGCCACATCACTAAGATTCCTTCAACCTCTGAAAGCAAATGGCTAGAAACAAACACGGTCAATTTCTACTTAATAACAGATTGTCTTTTCTAATAGAATTACATAAAACACTGGCTCTTTGTATGGGCTCCCTATATTTACATACCATGCGGACTAACAGGCTAGGGAGAAAGGGGACAGAGGTGGTGGTCATAAACTGAAGCTCAACGGACATCAAGGATGCTAAGGAAGGAGCTCCTACATGATGTGAGAGGATATACTCTGGACTCTCAGGATTTCAAAGGTTAATTCCAAGTCGAAAATGTGTAACTCCAAGCACACAAACCAGATTTCAGCTAAGCCATCCATATTTATAACAGCTAAACTCAAAAGATCGAAAAAGCAGAAAATAGCCATGGTACAAGTTAAATTTAAAACCTACAGTCAAAAAACAGATTTTGTTTTTTGGTTTTTGTTTTTTGAGACAGGGTCTCACTCTGTCACTGAGGCTAGAGTACATTGGCACTATCACAGGTTACTGCACCTAGTCTTCCCTGGCTCAAGCCATCCTCCCACCTCAGCCTCCCAAGTAGCTGGGACTACAGGAACACACCACCACGCCTGGCTAATTTTTGTATTTTTTGTAGAGGCAGGATTTCACCATGTCACCCGGTCTGGTCTTGAACTCCTGGACTCAAGCAATCCACCCAGCTTGGGCTCCCAAAGCACTGGGATTACAGGCGTGAGCTACCCAGCCAGGCAAGAAATACCAGGTTTTAATGAGCCTCATAAGAAAGCTCAAATAATAACAAACAGGAACGGGGACTTACGTACTAATTTAAACAGAGATATCAACGCTCACCATCTGAAGATGTTGTCCGCTTAGTAGTCTCTGCCCAGGCAGGTACTCCTCCCATGGCATGTTGGAATCTAAGCAAAAATATTTGAAAAGTAAATTTATGGCAACCACTACATGTCCATAAAGCTTGACACATTTAAAGCATATAGGTTGGATCACCCTTGAGAATATGTATGGACTCTCTTTCAAAGAAGTTAACTATCTTTAAGAACAGAAGTTATCTTTACTCACACAGAACAGTCCCAACTTGCCTATATTGGAAACTTCCATGAACCTCTGCCCACTTAAACTAGTCCTGGATACATATTTTTTGTTAATTATTTTCATCTAGTTACATGGTTGTCTTATTTGTTCATATCAACACACCCTGGATATCAGGACTATGTAAAGAAATCTCTGTGGTTTATGCCACAGTACATAGACTACACACTAGAACACGTCTGAAAGAAATTGACCAGATTGGTAAGAATACACAAAACCTCATTATATATCATCTGAATAAAACAGAAGTACTTCACTCTGGCAAAAGTAAGCTTTAATAGAAGCATGATAGCTGTGTTCTTAAGAACTGGTACCTGGAAGAGGGCAAAGAGTTGTTTTAATTTTTTGATGCAGAAGTACAGACTAGCTCATTAAGCTAAGCCCACTAGCCATAAACAACTAGAAACCTGGACAAAACATATGAAACAACTTTTTTCGGAAACTGGATGACAGCATAGGACTATGATCCCTCAGGGAAGGGAAATAAGCAAGATGAACCCCATCACCACCACGAAATTTCCCCTAACAGCGTTTATAAAACCCTGGCACAAAGCTGAGAAAAAGATCAGACTTGAAAGAGACTGACACAATTGGACTTTCAGGGGCAGTGTACGGTACACATCATCTTAAGATACTCCTCACCAAAATATGTCATTGAATTCTAACCAAGACTTTAAGCCCAACTTAAGAGGAATTACAGATGACAGAACAAGTTAAACAACACAAAGAAAAAATAATCAGATTGAGGGAAGAGGAAATGCGAAGTGACTAATCAGAGTTTTCTTTCGAGGTGATAAAAATGTTTTAGAACGGAAAAAAAAAAAAACCAAAAGAAATGTTTTAGAACTAGACTGAAGAGGTGGTGGCACAACATTCTAAATATACTAAATGCCACCAAATTTACACTTTAAAATGGCTAACACTGTTATGTGAATTTCACCTCAATAAAAAAAAGGAATCTTAAAATTTCAGAATGTGGGATATTCTACAACAGGTCTGAACACTTAAAAGATAGGTAATGGCTGAGCACAGTAGTACACGTCTGTATTCCCAGCACTTTGGGAAGCCAAGAAGGGCAGACTGCTTGAGCCCAGTTCAAGGCCAGCCTGGGCAACATGGCAAAAAACCTCATCTCTACAAAAAAATACAAAAATTACCTGGGCATGGTGGCATGCACCTGTAGTCCCAGCTACTCAGGAGGCTGAGGTGGGAGGATTTCTTGAGCCCAGGAGCTCAAGACCAGCCTGAGCAATGGAGTGCAACCCCGTTTCTACAAAAAAATTTTAAAAATTAAGGTGGTAAAGGCCTGTAGTCCCAGCTATGGGGAGCCCAGGAGGTAGAGGTTACAATGAGCCATGACAGCACCACTCCATTTCAGCCTGGGTGACAGAGTGAGACCCTACCTCAAAAAAAAATAAATAAATTTAAGGGACATAAAATCCAAATAAAATGTATGCACCTTACAACAATTGGAGAAACTAACATGGACTAGCCATAAACTATTAATTTTAGGTATGACAATGGTATTGTGAATATGAAGAAAAACATCCTTAATCTTAGGAGATGCACATTGATAAATTTATAGGTTAAGTGTCCCATTATCTGTACCTTACTCTCAAATACATTGGGAAAGCACACACATCCCCCAAATATATATAGCAAATATAACAAAATGTTAAAAACCATTGAACCCAGGTGGCAGCCATTTAAATTTTTGAAAATGTTCATATTATAAAATTATGATTAACCACATGCAAATGAACAAGCAAGTAAGCAATATCATCACTGATTACATTTGAGTGGTAAGATTATAATTTTTTTCCAAATTTTCTTTGTGTTTGTGCTTTGTCCCCTCTCCTCTAAAACTACAGAAATTCAGTCACTGCCCGCAATAGTAATCCTCTGTTTCAAAATGGAAAACTACACAAGAAGCAGTTACAGTTAATGACTGGGCACTGGTTATACACACCTCTTGGTAAATCATACGAAAAAAGACACTTACTCTTCTTTAAGTCTCTTTTTAAGGTTGTCTTTCGAAAGTTTACTTTCGCTAGCATTTTTCATCATATCTTTCCGAAACCGATTGTTCATCATGTCAACCCTACAAAACCAGAACAGCATATTTTTAAATAACTTTTAAACAGTTAATATAAATAGCTGCTGCTTTTAGCACCTGGAGAAAAATGTTTAATGAAACGATGTAAGTCAAGGTTTTTAAGATGTGAACATTTCAAATGCATCTTCTCTGTTCTTCCTAAAACAAAAAAGTAGTCTCCAATATTTCAGATCATCTGGTTTACACTTTGGGGAGCTAGTATTTGAGAAAATTCATCATGACTTATCTACACAAAGTTTATGAAATTATCCAAAATAAATCCCAGGTAAATCGAAGAGTTAAATATATAAAGAGCAAACCTTAGGCCCGGCGTGGTGGCTCACTCCTGTAATCCCAGCACTTTGGGAGGCTGAGGCGGGCAGATCACGAGGTCAAGAGATCGAGACCATCCTGGCCAACATGGTGAAACCCACCTCTACTAAAAATACAGAAATTGGCTGGACTTGGTGGCACACACCTGTAATCCCAGCTACTCAGGAGGCCGAGGCAGAAGAACCACTTGAACCCGGGAGGCAGAGGTTGAAATGAGCTCAGATTGTGCCACTGCACTCCAGCCTGGGCAAAAAAGTGAGACTGTCTCAAAAAACAAAACAAAACAAAACAAAACAAAAGTCAGGCATACCGGCTCATGCCTGCAATCCCAGCACTTTGGGAGTCAGAAATGGGCGGATCACTGAAGGTCCAGCCTGGCCAATGTGGTGGAATCCCGTCTCTACTAAAAATAAAAAATTAGTCCAGCGTGGTGGCAGGAGCCTATAATCCCATCGACTCAGGAGGCTGAGGCAGGTGAATCGCCTGAACCTGGGAAGCAGAGGTTGCAGTGAGCCAAGATCATGCCACTGTACTCTAGCCCAGGCAAGAAGAGAGAAACTCAGTCTCAAAAAAAAAAAGAGCAAACTTTGAAATACTATGAAGTAAAAATACAGGCAAACATTTGTCTCTCTCTGATAAAGAACGACTTACTATTAAAAACAGCAGTAAAAATAATGAAGGAAAAGATTCACAGATTTGACTACATAAAAATTTAAAACTTCTATGCACAGAAAGCTGGGGAAAACCTACAATAAATCTAATATATAAAGGTTTGAAATTCTCAATATGTCAGGAACTAACATACCAAGATTATTTAAAAAGTATCCAACAGACAAAGACATAATAAAGAATATTTATAAGAAATGAGGCCAGGCATGGTGGCTCATGTTTGTAACCCCAGCACTTTAGGAGGCCGAGGCAAGCAGGTCACTTGAGGTCAACAGTTCAAGACCAGTGTGGCCAACATGGTAAAACCCTGTCTCTACTAAAAATACAAAAATTAGCTGAGCATGGTGGCATGTTCCTGTCGTCCCAGCTACCTGGGAGGCTGAAGCAGGAGAATCGCTTAAACCTGTTAGGTGGAGGTTGCAGTGAGCCAAGATCGCGCCACTGAACTCCAGCCTGGATGAAAGGATTAGAGTCTCGAAAAAAAAAAAAATGACAATGACTAAACACAGAAACGTTTTCCCAAAACAAATTAGGTAGAGATACTACCCACGACCAAACTGACAAAGTCTGAAAAAAAACAAATAAACCATTGCATCTAAGAATGGACTGAGGCCGGGCGCGGTGGCTCACGCTTGTAATCCCAGCACTCTGGGAGGCCGAGATGGGCGGATCACGAGGTCAGGAGATCAAGACCATCCTGGCTAACACGGTGAAACCCCGTCTCTACCAAAAACATAAAAAATTAGCCAGGTGTGGTGGCGGGCACCTGTAGTCCCAGCTACTGGGAAGGCGAGGCAGGAGAATGGCATGAACCCAGGAGACGGAGCTTGCAGTGAGCCGAGATCGCGCCACTGCACTCCAGCCTAGGTAACAGAGCAAGACTGTGTCTCGGGAAAAAAAAAAAAAAAGGAATGAACTGAAACTGACACCTTTCAATGGGAACGCAAACTGGCAGAACCTCAAAGCATGCAGTCTGGCAGTACTTAACATGAGCCTTAAAAATAACTGTGCTCTTTGATCAAGTAATTCTACCTCAAAGAATCTTTCCCAAGGCAACAAATTAGAAAATAAAGAAAAGTTTCTTCATAAAGAGGTGATAAACATTAATGCTGAGATAATTTGCATTAAAGGGAAAAGTAAGGCTGGGCACAGCAGTTCATGCCTGTAATCCCAGCACTTTGGGAGGCAGAGACGGGTGCATACCCGAGGTCAGGAGCTCAAGACCAGCCTCGCCAACACAGCAAAACTCCGTCTCTACTAAAAATACAAAAATTAGCCAGGCATGGTGGCACACACCTGTAGTCCCAGCTACTCGGGAGGCTGAGGCAGGAGAATCACTTGAATCTGGCAGGCAGAGGTTGCAGTAAGCGAAGATTGCATCACTGCACTCCAGCCTAGGTGAAACAGCAAGACTCAAAAAAAGTCTCAAAAAAGTAATTTTTTAAAAAAAGGTAAAAAGAAAATCTACCCAACAACAGCCATGTAAATTATGGTTAGTTCACATAATGGACTACAACAGAGCCATTTTAAAATGTCTATTTTTTTTTTAAGTAGGGAGAAATGCTTACAAACAACTTTATGTAGAAACTTTATGTAGAAAAAAAGCAAAATGTTATATCAAGAATACAGTACATTCTCATCTATGACAGTTCCTATGGTGTGAGCTACCTTCTTTCTAGCCTTTACTCAGTTTCAGGCACTGTGCTAGAAGTTCTACATGTACTATTTCATTTAATCCCAACAAACTTCTGATGTAGTTACTATCACTGTGCCCATTTCACAAAGGAAAAAATGTAGGTTCCAAACTGCCCATGGTCAATTAGAAACTGGCCAAATGAGGAGGCAAATTGAGACCTGACTTCGAACACTGTATTCTCTTTTTTTTTTTTTTTTTTTTTTTTTTTTTTGAGACGGAGTCTCACGCTGTTGCCCAGGCTGGAGTGCAGTGGCGCGATCTCGGCTCACTGCAAGCTCCACCTCCTGGGTTCACGCCATTCTCCTGCCTCAGCCTCCTGAGTAGCTAGGACTACAGGCGCCCGCCACCGCACCCGGCTAATTTTTTTTTTTGTATTTTTAGTAGAGACGGGGTTTCACTGTGGTCTCGATCTCCTGACCTTGTGATCCGCCCGCCTCGGCCTCCCAAAGTGCTGGGATTACAGGCTTGAGCCACCGCGCCCGGCCCGAACACTGTATTCTCTTAGCTATTGTATACAGCAAAGAGGAGACTGAGACAGAAGTATGACAACATGCTAACAGCAGTTCTCGCTCGGTGGTGGGATTAGGAACCATGGAAGATCTTTTCTATATTTTCAAGTATTTTTCAAATCTTCCCTTAATCACAAATTGGTAAAAAGAATGATTTTTAAATCTGCAAAATAACTTTTTTAAATGTCCAGAGGGATTCAGAAGAAAAGTCAGGCAACTTACATTTCCTCATCTTCATCATCTTCATCCACCCAAACTGGCTTCTTTTGAGGTGGAAAATTACCTTTTGCTTCATTCTCCACTTCTGAGTCACCCGAGTCTTCATGTCCTTGAACCTACAGCAGACAAAACACCCTCAAGCACTGAGATTTTCCTATTCCATGACTGCAGACACATAGGCCTTATACCCAAATGGTTCACAGAATGTTTCCTCTACCACTCGCCGATGAAATAATGGGACAGAATGCTACCACTGCAAATGCTGGAGGCAGAGGCAGAAAATGGAGAAACCAGAGAATGGCACCACCAGCTGGACAGGTGAGGCAAGATGGAACAGCCGAGGAGAAAAAGTCAACACTCAACACGCAGAAAGGAAAACACCAAGCAAGACA
The DNA here is from genome assembly GCF_037993035.2 of Macaca fascicularis. NCBI lineage: Eukaryota > Metazoa > Chordata > Mammalia > Primates > Cercopithecidae > Macaca > Macaca fascicularis. Next base: position 55,443,842 of record NC_088390.1, read on the forward strand.
AGAACAAAAGGTGAGTCTGCAGATGAAATGAGGAGAAATGTCAGAACTATAGAAATTACAGGACCGGAGGCAAACTAGAGTCAAAGATATCTCCATTTTCCTAACCTGTTTTTGACCCCCTACCTCCTTAAGAAACTTTATACCAGCAGAGTGCAGTACCTCATGCCTGTAATCCCAACACTTTCAGAGGTCAAGGTGGGAGGACTGCTTGGACCCAGGAGTTCGAGTCCAGCCTGGGCAACATAGGGAGACCTCGTCTCTACAAAAAAATTTTTTTAATTAGCTTGGTGTGGTGGTGTGCACCTGTGGCCCCAGCTAGCTACTTGGGAGGCAGAGACAGGAGGATCACCTGAGCCTAGGAGGATGAAGCTGCCTTCTGAGCTTAAAGTGCTCGGAGAATTGTGCAGGTGTAACTTATCTGTGACCAATAGGAAGAGCAACCAGTTACTATTAGCAAAAGGGAACTGGAAGACTAATAGGTGTCGCTGCACTCCAATCTGGGTAACAGGGTGAGACTGTATCTCTAAATAAGAAAATAATAAATACATTTATACTATCAAATCTAAATTCTAATATTATAAATGTATACCATAAAGTTTATACTATGAAATCTAAATCTAGGCCAGGCGCAGTGGCTCACACTTGTAGTCCCAGCACTTTGGGAGGCCGAGGCGGGCAGATCATGAGGTCAGGAGTTTGAGACCAGCCTGGCCAACATGGTGAAACCCTGTCTCTACTAAAGATACCAAAAAAAAAAAAAAAATTAGCCAGGCGTGGTGGCACACACCTGTAATCCCAGCTACTTGGGAGGCAGGAGAACTGCTCGAACCTGGGAGGCGGAGGTTGCAGTGAGCCGAGATGGGGCCACTGCACTCCAGCCTGGGCAACAGGGCGAGACTCTGTCTCAAAAAAAGAAAAAAAAACTTTGGGAGGCCGAGACGGGCGGATCACGAGGTCAGGAGATCCAGACCATCCTGGCTAACACGGTGAAACCCCGTCTCTACTAAAAAAATACAAAAAACTAGCCGGGCGCGGTGGCGGGCGCCTATAGTCCCAGCTACTCGGGAGGCTGAGGCAGGAGAATGGCGTAAACCCGGGAAGCGGAGCTTGCAGTGAGCTGAGATCTGGCCACTGCACTCCAGCCTGGGCGACAGAGCGAGACTCCGTCTCAAAAAAAAAAAAAAAAAAAAAAAAAAAACCTAAACCATAGAATACCCCTTGAAGTGAGTTTGAGCTTCCCAAAACCACAGGACAGAAATGTCCAAGTGGTTTCTACTTGCTCTACTACCAGTCTAATAAACAGACTTCAAACCCAACAGCTCCCACCTCAGTACACTCTTCCTTTTCCAGACGACAAAACTGTCACAAAGTTCAGTTTCCAGTAGCAGTTCTGTACTTCCCAAATAGATTGCTGCCACTTCTCCCACAAGCACCCGAAGGAGGCTCTGGTAAGCAGCTGACATTAGATGGGTCAGCATTTGTGTAAGAAACATGGACTGGGTAATTTTCGGTGCGCTTTCCTCCGCCCCCTATCTAAAATTTCACAGGCCTCCTCTAGACACGCTCATCTCCCTTTACCGTATGTCCTTTTTTCTCTTCAGCACTTGTCACCAACAAACCTGAAGTTTACCGGTTTATCTCATCTATCTTGTCTCTGCCACTAGCATACAAGCTCCAAGAGGCAGGGATTTTTGTCAGTTTTGTCCATTGCTGTGTCTCCTCCAGTGCCTAGAACAATGTCTGGGACTCTCTCAAGAAAAGCCTGGTATAGAATTAAATGGATAGCAAAATGTGTGCAAAAAGTATGATGAATCACGCAGGGTTTGCCATTGCCAGAGAGGGTATCTGGCAACCAACAGGTTCCCCAATATTTGCTAAATGAACGAAATTCACGATCATTCTCAAAATCCTGTGGGTCTCACAGTCACATGGGGAGATAGTTACAACGCAGATGCCCAGGCCCGTGCCCACGAATTGATTCCATCAACGAAATGGAATTCCTAGATCACAAGGAACTGAGGCAGGTGATCAAAAGACCACATTGTTTGGGGAGAGGCTAGCGGAGCCGAGCAGCGGCGAAAGATGCTCACTACCACAGTTCGCAAAGCAGATACCCGAGCAGCGGCGCCTCCGGGGGCGGAGAAAGGCGCGGTCCCCGCCCTCCAGACACTTTCAGTCTGGAGCAGGGAGGCGAAGGACCCGCAGCTGCGACCCTCGGCGCCCGCGTTCTCAGGCTCCCTCCCACCTGAGCGCTCCCCGCCGCCGCAGGTCGCCCAGGCTCCGCCCCCCAGAGCTTCACCGCCCACCGCGCGCCCCGCCCGAGCGCGCCCAGCCCGCGCGCCGCGGCCTCCCTCACCCGCGGGCCCCGCAGACGCCGCAGCAGAGCGTCCTCGTCGTTCTCGACGTCGCCGAAGACCAGCTCCTCCAAGCACCGCTCCACGGCTGGTTTGTCCTCCTCCAGCGTCAGGCGGTTCCGCTGCCGGAGCCGTCTCTCCTCCTCCGCCGCCGCGACTGCAATCGCAGCGGCCGCAGCGCTCGGCCGGGCCGGCGGTTTCCGCTGGGATGAAGGGGCAGGCTTTTGGGGAGGCCGGCCTGGCCCTGCTCCGGCTTTCCAGTCCGGCCTCGTTCCGGGCTTCCGTTTCGGCTTCGCTCCGGTTCTCCGGTCCAGTTTCATTCGTCTCCTCCGTTCCGGCGGCATCGTTAGGTTTGAGGAGAAACGCAGGCGCTCACGTGGAACCTCGCTGCGCATGCGCCCAGGCACCTCCCTGGCCGCCGCCGCCGAAGCCCCTGGGGCCGGAAGGAGCCTGCGCAGCCTCTTGCCACGTGACCAGCACTCCCTCCCTCTACGTAACTCTCACTCCCCTACCCAGCCCCGCCCCGTGTGGGAGTTCCTCCGGGAGGGCCAATCTTCCGGGTGTAGGGGGAAGCGGCGTGACTGGAGTGGAAAATTTTTCCAACACAACTTCGCAGCTGCAACATATTGAAAGGAGCGCAAGAAAGCCCGAGTATACACTCGGACAGCTGAATGAAACTTCTGCTTTTCCTGTTGACTTTAACCAGTGGCTTTAACACAAGCTCCAATGCGCTTTCCACCTCTCGTCTTGGTACGGTCCTTGGAGTACGGAGCCTGCAGAGGGTCCCACGCTGGAAGCGAGTGAGGAGGGTATGTAGGGAAGTGGGCCAATCGGGGCGCGGGTCACGGCGCAGGCGCGCTGGGGAGGGAGGGCTATGCTAATGTTGTTGATATCCTGGGGCCACCCGAGTTAAAGGGGGGAAATCCGGGGGCTGCCGCAGCCGCCACCGGTCTGGGCCCAGCCGGGGGCCCTCTGTAGTCGCCGCAGTCCCGGGGAGAGGCACCTGCCCCCAGCCCGGGGAGGGGGCGCCGCGGGCTCGGGGAGCACGGACAACCCCTACCCATGAGGCCCTGATGGAAAACACAAAGGATCTGGTGAGAGCCGAGCGCGGCAGCCGCTTTGTGTGCCAGGTGGGGGGGACGCCTGCAGCTCCCCGACCCCAGGAACCCCGCAGCTCCTTGACCCTGCTCCCTGGCCTGCTTCTCCATCCCACGCCCCCTCAATCTCCGGAGCCCCCCCTCCCCCTTCCAGCCGTTAAACGATTCAGGGGTTCCCCTCCCCCCACCCCGTCAGCCCTGGACTCGTTGGGGTTCTCTCCATCTCCTCCACCCTCTAGAAGAAAAATTCGAGAAGAAAGTTTTTCTCTGCGTCCTGCCCCCGCCCCCTGCTCTGGCTAGGGGGGAAAGGCTGGATCCGAGACTTTTCCTTTTTTAGCCACCCAGGGTGGGAGAGTGGAGTAGTCCTCTCTTCTTCGCGGGGAGGGAGAGCATAGTTTTGGTGCTTTGCAGGGGTAGGAGTCTGTCCGGCTTGGGGCCAGTGCCGCGAGGCGGTTTGCACGTGGAGGTGGAAATATTGAAAGGGGGCGGGGTGGGCACGTGCGGGAGAGGTGGGAGTGGTGTTTGGGAAGCAGCCTCCAAGGCTGCGTATTTAAAAGGGTTTCAAGTCGGTGGGCTTCTATGACCATTGCGTTCTCCTTTGTGAAATAAGAATCCTAACATTTCAGAGTCGGAAGAGACATTAGAGGTCATCTAAAGCAGCCGTCCCCTCTGCAGCCTCTCTGACAAGGGGTAGGTAGTCTGACCCCTGCTTAAACCCCTAAAAGCACTGAGCGCTCACTACTGCCCTGGAAAGCCCATTTTTCAGTAGTTCTAATTGTTGTCTGCCTACCCTTGTTAGACCCTTCAGTCTCTCATTCATGTCCTGGTTAAGTTGCTCCTTTTTTTACTTCTCAAATTTTCTCTCACATCCTCCTCACCCACCCACTGCTCATTGGCCTATATTTTGTGTGCCAGGAAAGAACAGCAGGGAAGTGGAGGAAGGGGGGGTTGAGAGATAGTGAGGGCCAGCCGAAAACTTTGCTGGGTCAGTGTCAAATGTGCTGCCTTACATGCCTGAAGGTGTTTTTTCTACAGGAAGCTAAATAATTACAATATGGGAATTTCATGCCTGTTTTCTCTCACGAGTGCATCTTTTTGAAGTCAGAAATTTCAGCGTCATCTCCGTGGTTCTTGTATCGCAAAACACATTTGCGGATTACCTAAATCACTTCTCCTAAGGATGTCTAAAACTGTTAGGGATGGTACTGAAGCATCACCTGATAGAGGGATGATTAGATGATTACCGCCCCCACCCATTTGACCTGTGTTCCTCGGGAGCTAGTCTTTCCTCCAGGGGTCCCTCTTCCAAATGCTTTTACTCCTTTTTTTTTTTTTTTTTTTTTTTTAAGTAACTATCTTTTATGAGATTTGAAATTTATGGACCATTTTAATACTTGTTTAGAGTTTACAATATTTTTAATTCTCCTTATACTAGCATACACCAGTACTTATCCCTGGCTGGTTGAGATAGGTCAGTTGAAACTATTGTCACTGGGTGTTTCTTTAACATTCTCCTTCATTTGGTGAGCTGTGCTGCCTCCAAAAGTAGTTTTATTGGCCTAAGAGTCTTGGATGTGCCTGTTTCTCCCTAATATGGTGAATTGGGGGGTCAAGACATAACAGATATAATGTAGAAATAATGCATCTGATTTAAAAGCCAGCAAATAAATTTCACCTTAAGCCCCAGTCTCCTATTTAAAAGGTTAGACTCAATTTTTCTTTCCTCCTTTTATAACTTAGAGACTATTGCTTTGCTCTTGTGTACTTAGACGGTTATTTTATTTTTCGTTTGTTTACCTCAACACCAAAGAGTGTTTAGAAAGAAAATAGCTGTGCTTTTTTTTTTTTTTTTTTTTTTTGCATCACCTCCTTCTCTGAATAACAAGTAGCTTCTATCTAGAACCCCATACTGAATGCTTGTAAGTACCTTGCAAATTATGGTAACATCTGTCTTGAATAAGTATTTGTTCATAGTGCCTTATGTTGTTGCGTCATGTTTTTTAACCATCCAATTTCTAACTTTCTGTAACGTTTGACATAAAATATTTCCTCTAAATCTACTCACTAGAATTCAGCTTGTGAAAAAAGAATCAATAGAGCTGTAATAATAGTATTTTTAACATTTTAGTTAATAAGGAGTTCCAGGTTGTTTTCCTGCGTACTTTAAACGTGAACTGTCATGACTTAAGTTGACTGACTTTGGAGACATTTGCATTCTAAACATACTAGACAGGAACAACTGGTTTTATTTTTAAGACACTGCCATATTCTTTAAAGCTGATTATATGTTGACCTTATTATCTAAACCTTTCTAGATGTTTTAGTGCTTCTTTTAGTCCCTCGAATTATGTTGAAAATTGAAACACTTTAAATTGTTTTCAGACATAGCAGTGGTCAAAGGAAAATATAGTTTAAAAGTGAAAACATATTAGTATAAATACTAAAGCACTGAATTACTAAAAGCCAAGAGTGCTCAGTAGTCTGAGTAACCACATTCGAAAATTAGACAGACAAGTGACATTCTTTGGGTTGCTCTTTGTTTCTCAGCTTTTCATCTTTAAAATGTTTGCTAAATAAGATATAACCTTTCACACTTATGTATCATTAGTCTGAGGGTTTCAAAATTCAAGAAAGAGAATAAAACCATCAGGACAATAAAAGAGAAAGGACTTACAATAGTTAAAACAAGCTAAGATGTGTCTCCTAACACCACAGTATTCTTAACTGTCCAAGATGACTTTTGAATTTATGCAAAAATTGCAGATAGATTTAATCATTATTTTTTAATAAACCTTGTCTTAAAGATTTTTTTTACCCGCAAATTTAGAATTTCTCCTCTTGCTTTGCTGGAACCCATGATAAAAGGTGAAAAGGGAAATAATTCCTATTTGAACAAATCCTGAGTATAAGATAGGATGAAGTGATACAGTAGGAAGGGTGCTGGCAGTAAGGTTAATGTCACAATTCTACCACTGATGAGCTCTATGGCCCTTGTTGGACAAGATCCTGTGCCTATGTTTTCTCATGGCAGTTGAAGGGTTGGTGTAGTATCAGCATAATCCAATAGAAATTTCTGCAGGATGGATATTTCCTAAATCTTTGCTCTCCAGTTATGGTAGTTACTAGCCACATGTGGCTGTTGAGCACTTGAAATGTAACTGGTGGAACTAAAAATTGAAGAACTCAATTTTTAATTTTGCTCTTTTAATGAATGTAAATTTAAGTAGCCAAATGTGTGGCATACTGGACATACAGACATAGTACAGTGTTTTCTAAGCATAACTAATCATTAGAATTACTTCTTGGAGACTCTTGTTAAAATATAAAAACCTCTCTCATTTAACTTATTTAGTAGATATGCAGTGGGTCCTGGGAAGGTTTTTAACGTATATCCCAGAAAGTTTATCAGATTGGTTAGGGAAACACTCCATTAGGAGATTTCTGAGGTCCCTTCGAGTTCTCACTTTAGCACTGATAATTTAGAATATAGTGCAATAGAAGTGAGCTCTGGACAAAGTCGGCAAGGTAGCTCTCTGAACTGCAATTTTAGGAAAGTTGCGTAACCTCTTTGAAAGCTTCACTTTCCTCATCTGAAATACGGGGTGAACATCAGCCCTTCCTCCTGTAGTTTCTATAAACCTCCTCTCAGATGTTATGCCCGCTGTTTAAAAAAATGTAAGCTGCTATAAAAGATGAGACAAGTCATAAGATAAAATGTTAAGATGTGTTCCCAGGCTTTCCTTTTTTTTCCTTTTTCACTGTGTTTAATTCCTACTACTAGTCTGTTAAAACTGATTGTATGCAATACTCATTAGTTTGTTCAACGTTGTGGCCCAATTATTTGGCCACCATTTGCAGTTTAATTGTAGGACGGGAATGTTAAGTCCAATACTTCTTTGTATTTCTGGTGCTAAGCATAATGATTTGTATATATCATTCAATAAATATTGGTTAATATTAGCCAGGTGTAGTGGCTCAAACGCCTGTAATCCCAACACTTTGGGAGCCAAGGGTGGACAGATTGCTTGAGCCCAGGAGTTCAAGATCAGCCTGGGCAACATGGTGAAACCCTGTCTCTACAAAAAAAATAACAAAAATTAGGTGTGGTGGCACACACCTGTAGTCTCAGCTACTCGGTGGCAGAGGTGGGAGGATTGCTTGAGTCTGGTGGGAGACCGAGGTTGAAGTGAGCCATGATTGTGCCACTGGACTCCAGCCTGGGCGACAGAATGAGACTCCATCTCAAAAAAAAAAAAAAAAAAAAAAAGTTTATCATCATGTATTACTTTAAGACTTCTAAGCTTTCAAATTTGCTAGAGGTTATTTTATACACCAGAGAAGTAGCCCCCTTGTGTATATGTATGTGTTTAACCCAACTTTGTTGTTCAGTGGTTATATATCTTCTGAGCAACCAGTTCCAAATATATTTTTTAAAGGTAAACACCAAGAGAATGTTGTTATTTCAGATCAAGTGTTTTTAGGTTATATCAAATCAATATGACATTGAATAAGCTAAGCTGTTTAATTTATTTTCTCACTTTTTTTTTTTTTTTTTTTTTGAGATGGAGTCTTGCTCTATCGCCCAGGCTGGAGTGCAGTGGCATGATCTCGGCTCACTGCAACCTCCGCCTCCCGGTTCAAGCCATTCTTTTGCCTCAGCCTCCCGAGTAACTGGGACTACTGGCGAGTGCCACCACACCCAGTTCATTTTTGTATTTTTAATAGAGGCAGGTTTTCACCATATTGGCCAGGCTGGTCTCAAACTCCTGACCTCATGATCTGCTCACCTCAGCCTCCCAAAGTGTTGGGATTACAGGTGTGAGCCACCGCGCCTGGCGCGTCTCTATGTTAACATACTAATAAATGATCTTGTTTGATCGTTCAGACCACATTTGCCCTATAGACCCAACTTCAGTATGAATTCTATTATTTGGGGTAGAATTGATAGCTGATAATGATCTCAGGGAACCTCTAGGCTACTGCTTGTTTCAGACTTTATTTTGATATGGTCATCTTACTTTTGATTAGCTTTCCAGATTCGTACTTAAGGATTCATAGCTTTCTTCAGGAGAACTGAAAGTCTATTCATGTGAATTTTTTTATTTTATCATACATCCTTCCTGTGTGGTAAGTGATGTTTTTCTTACTTAGAAGAGAGGGAAACTGAGACCCAAGTAATTGCTACATCCAAAGTCATAACAGTGATAGGACTAGAAGTTGAACCCAAAGAGGTAGAAATTTGTATTTCTTGTACATCAAAGAATGAGTTCCTTTTCTCACTGTTGCTTTAAATCTTAAATATTGCTATGTAGAATATTGTCCTCTCCTGTCATTCTCCTGGGTACTTTTCCATTTCTTTAGGTGGGTTATTCAGAATATTACTGGTTTCGGTTTCCTCTTGATTATATCATTGACGTGAATTTATTCTTGCTTGCACATTGAATTTGTGGGAAATAAAAACCCAGTAATCCCAAATCCTTACCATTTGTGTTCGTCATAACAGTAAGCTTAGAAAGAAGGAAGGCATTTCTCTTTACACTGATGAGTTTTATCACTATACCAGAATGTGCTTTCATACTCATACTATAATAGAATGAAAAAGAGGCCTGCAGGAGTTAAATAGCTCTTGAGCTCCTACCAAGTTCAGTCATCACAGAGTATGTAGTAATTTCTGTTTTGTACTTTGTGATCTCATGCATACAATATTCAAATATAAGTTTCTAGAAAATACTTGTTCCATAGCTAAATATAAAACTTGGAAAGTTGTTTGAGCCACTGCTCCCAGTGGGTTTGGATAATGAAGAATTGGTTGACTTCTGATGAGTTTATTCATATCTGATGAGTTTATTCATATTGAAATTATACTGTTATTAATATTACTTGGCTGCATATTTATTGACATCTGCATTTAAGATTTCAAGTGTTTTCTGTCATTTCTCCCAGAGATGTTTAGTTTTGTTGTAACTTTTGTTTGATTATACCAATAAGTTAATGACTATGGGCCGGGCGCGGTGGCTCAAGCCTGTAATCCCAGCACTTTGGGAGGCCGAGATGGGCGGATCACGAGGTCAGGAGATCGAGACCATCCTGGCTAACACGGTGAAACCCCGTCTCTACTAAAAAATACAAAAACCTAGCCAGGCGAGGTGGCGGGCGCCTGTAGTCCCAGCTACTCGGGAGGCTGAGGCAGGAGAATGACGTAAAACCCGGGAGGTGGAGCTTGCAGTGAGCCGAGATCGCGCCACTGCACTCCAGCCTGGGCAACAGAGCGAGACCCCGTCTCAAAAAAAAAAAAAAAAAGTTAATGACTATGCCTTTTAATTCCCTTGTAGATTTCATAGGGACGATGGTTTATCTAGGTGACAATTACAGTAGGACAGTGAAGTTATGTCGTGATTTGTGATCTCTTCTTTAATTTTGTCACTATACAAACCTTTTGTTTTATTTTTTATTATAGAAGTGCACCTATAATGTTTAAAAAAAAAATTTTGAAAAGTTAGATTCATCTTCCCATTCTGCTCCCACACTGTTAAAAGTTTAACTGCTCCTAAGGTCTTTCTTAGGGCACATAAAAACAAACATACATATATTGATCTATGTATATGCCAGTGTATATTGTTCCTTTGAATAAAAAGTGAGTCATACTGTGATATATTTTATTATACTATATATGGTGATTTATTTTTTCCACTCAGTATTTTACCTGTTGCTCATCATTCCCCTGCTGATTGTAAGATTGTCTCCAGTTTTTCATTATTATTACATTAGCAAACATCTTTCTACATATTCTTATGTCCTTGTATGTATTATATATGAGTATTTCTGAAGGACAGATTCCTAAAAATGGAATTACCTTGTCAAAAGGCATAGCCATCTTAAATTTTCATGTGTAATGTCAAATTGCCTTCCAGAAAGATAGTATAAGTTTACCTTCCTACCAAGTGTATATGAGCACTGTTTTTCCCACATATATTTACTGATATCAGATATCATCAATCTCTAAATATATAGCAACTTAATTTTTTAATGTACTATATACTTCATACAAATTAGCTTTTATTTTTATCAAATACATGCACTTCATAGTACAATAATTAAACAATGCTAAAAGTATTCCAAAAAAATGGTTCCTTGTCCAGTTCAGCTCTGATGAGATAACTACTTTCATTCTTTTAGCTTTTTCATGTAGTATCTATCTCTCTTAATTCTAAAGTTTAGGCTTATTTATTTAGTGTATTAATTTTAGACATTAGTGATTTTATAGTAGACAGGGAGTTAGCATAACCCAAATATAAAGCAAGGTTTACATACCTACAGTCATCCCATCTTCCTATATGCAAGACCTTAAATAGTCATCTAATATGATTTGCAGTTTTTCGGGGGTGTTTTTTTTTTTTTTGAGACAGAGTCTCACTCTGTCGCTCAGACTGGAGTACAGTGGTGCGATCTCGGCTCTCTGCAACCTTCGCCTCCCGGGTTCAAGTGATTCTCCTGCCTCAGCCTCCCTAGTAGCTGGGTCTACAGGTGCCACCACCAGGCCTGGCTGATTTTTGTATTTTTTAGTAGAGACGGGGTTTTACCATATTGGCTAGGCTGGTGTGGAACTCCTGACTTCAAGTGATCCACCCACCTTGGTCTCCCAAAGTGCTAGGATTACAGGTGTGAGCCACCACACCTGGCCTCAGTTTTATTTTGAAGAGCAAAATGTTCAAGAGGCCACATTACCTGAAACATACTTATTTGATGCTTGTTTTCTATGCTTACAGAGGCTAGCTGACAGAACCAGTATTCAAGGGGGAAAAAAGAAAGAAGGTTAAAATTTAAAAGGTTTTAAGATAGTCCCATGATTTATATTATTAGTGTTCATAGTTGTTATATGATCTTGGGCAAGTTGCTTAGCCTATTTGGGCCACTGCCTCCTGTAAAATGGGAGTAACACTTACAAGGTTTAATACGCTGCTACAGATTTAAGTGCTGAATGTGCCTGACACATACTAAGCATATTACAAATATTATAATAACCATAATAGAGTAGTAACAAAAATAGTCCAACATGGCTGGGTGCAGTGGCTCATGCCTGTAATCCCCGCAGTTTGGGAGGCCGAAGGGGGCGAATCACTTGAGGCTAGGAGTTCGAGATCAGCCTGGACAACATGGCGAAACCCCATCTCTACCAAAAATACAAAAATTACCCAGGTATTGTGGCACACACTGTAATCCCAGCTTCTCAGGAGAGTGAGGCATGAGAATCGCTTGAACCTGGGAAACAGAGGTTACCATAAGCCAAGATCATGCCACTGCACTCCATCCTGAACAACAGAGCAAGTCCAATATTAGGTTATTGTAGAATTTACAAATAAACTCCTATAGGACGAAATGTGTTTTAAGAGTTCAACTCATAAATTTAGTTTATTTCTCTACCTAGAGAGATTTGTCGATTCTTATAGGTAGAGAAATAAACCAAATTCCAACTGCTCCTTATGCTCATTTCTCTGGGTGTTAAGAGTGGGAGAGGGAAGACTTGACAAATTTACTGAAAGAGGTATGGGAGCATGAAAGCCTTAGACAAGGTACAAAGATCCACTCACAGAAAGAGAAAATCCGAAAGAAGTTCCAAAACATTGATCACAGGTTTGGAGTTTGATAGTTCACAGCTCTATGTATAGAGAAGAGCTTAACGATAAGCAGTACCAGAATTGGTAGCTTTAAATTATAAGCATTGCCTCATAAGGGAAACATGAAGACTTGGAGACATGGCAGTGAAGGAGGAGGAAGAAGAAAAAATTCTTCAGGAAAAGAAAAAAACTGAACTTAGAGAAGAGGGTGTTCTTGAACTAGCAGCTCTGCCTATGAAACGAACAGAAATAGAAAAGAGCAGGCCACATCCATGCAGAACTATAAGAAAAAACAAACAGGAAATGTGAATCAGCATTTCAACTGATGAAAACTACCCCCATCAAAAACAGCAGGAAAAGGCCGGGCACAGTGGCTCAAGCCTGTAATCCCAGCACTTTGGAAGGCCGAGATGGGCGGATCACGAGATCAGGAGATCAAGACCATCCTGGCTAACACGGTGAAATTCCATCTTTACTAAAAAATACAAAAAAACTAGCCGGGCGAGGTGGCGGGCGCCTGTAGTCCTAGCTACTGGGGAGACTGAGGCAGGAGAATGGCATGAACCCGGGAGGCGGAGCTTGCAGTGAGCCAAGCCGAGATCCGGCCACTGCACTCCAGCCTGGGCGACAGAGTGAGACTCCGTCTCAAAAAAAAAAAAAAAGAAAACAGGAAAAAATTGACACAGTGCTCCAAGTGAAATTAAACATCCTGAAACCAATGTTGAGAGATTTGAAAAATAAAATTAAGAAATATTCTGAAACAAATATAAAACTTGGAACAGAAAGGAACAAAAAGCATTAAGAAATGAACACAAAGTAGATTAAACAGAAAAATAGAAGATGAAATGATAACCAGTAATGAAGTTTTAACATTCCCACAGGACAAAATTGACCAAGTTGAAATGGGAGATGGATCCGAAGTTTACTGTATATAATTGGTGTCCTTAAATATTTAAAACTATAATCCAAGAAGACTTTCTGGAAGTGAAAAGAGATCTGAATCTAGACCTCAGAAGTTCATACCAGAAGGCACACTTAAAGATACTTCCTAGTAAAGCTGTATGACTGTAAAGATGCAAAGAATTCTCAGGGTCTCCAGGCAAAGACGTGACATAGAGGCAAGAGAATTAATTAGCCCACTGTCAGATTTCTCAAAAGCAACGTAACAAAGCAAGACAGCAGAGCAGCATGAGGAAAGTGACTGCTAGCCAAGGATTTTATATCCAGCTAACTGTTGTTCAGGTATTAAGACTGCAGAACAACAGTTTTAATATGCAAGAACTCAGGAAATACTCTGCTTGTTTACCCCTTCTGAGGACACTCAAAAAGGATGACTTTCATCTAAAAGAGATAGTTGGGAAATTTCCTACAAAAAGACTGTGACAATAAGTATTTCAGATATCTTTTTGAACTAAGATTAAAACCAATAGTGGGGACCTAGAGAATACAGTAGTACATAAATGTTATACGTTCTGACAAAGCAGAAAGAATGCAACTGAAATATAAGGGGATGGGAAAGGGAAAGAAAAGGAAAAACTAAGGCCATGTGTGGTGGCTCACACCTGTAATCCCAGCACTTTGGGAGGCTTAGGTGGGTAGATTACTTGAGCCCAGGAGTTCTAGACCAGCCTGGGCAACATAGTGAGACCCAGTCTCTACAAAAAAAAAAAAAAAAAAGTTTAGCCAGGCGTGGTGGTTCATGCCTGTAATCCCAGCTACTCAGGAGACTGGAGTAGGAGTCTCATTTGAGCCCAGGAGGTCAAGGCTGCAGAGAGCTGTGTTTGCCTAACTGCACTCCAGCCTGGGCAACAGAATGAGACCCTGTCTAGAACTGTTCTTTTCAGAACTAGAATAAGATTAATTACTGTAGTTGAAATAATATGAGGGAGTCAGAGCCTACCATCTAAAACTGAAAGACCAAATAGAAAAGATTAGGTAAGAAAAAAGATACAGCATACTATAAAAGCTATTAATATAAAGGTAAGCATATTAGGAGGACTTTCCAAAATACTGAGAGAAATTTTTTAAGGGACAAAGAAAAGTATGATGGAATAGGAAAAAAGTGTACAGTACATAATGCACACCCTAATGATAAAATATGTGGAGAATTGAGAGCAAACATAAAGGCCAGGACAAAGATGTACCAGGCAAATAGAAACCCCAAGAATCCAAGACTGGCGATGCTGATAGCAAAGTAGAATTCAAACCAAAAAAAGCATTAAATCAGACAAAAGAGAACAGTTTATAATGCTAGAAACCATGATTCACAACAAAGAATAACAGTTAAATATGTACCAAATAGCACAGCAACAATCTGTATAAAACAAAATCTGTATGAAGTATAAGAAGAAATAAAAAACTAAAATCAGAGGACTTTGGTTTTTTGAGACGGAGTCTCACTCTGTCGCCCAGGCTGGAGTGCAGTGGCCGGATCTCAGCTCACTGCAAGCTCCGCCTCCCGGGTTCACGCCATTCTCCTGCCTCAGCCTCCCGAGTAGCTGGGACTACAGGCGCCCGCCGCCTCGCCCAGCTAGTTTTTTGTATTTTTTAGTAGAGACGGGGTTTCACCGTGTTAGCCAGGATGGTCTCGATCTCCTGACCTCGTGATCTGCCAGTCTCGGCCTCCCAAAGTGCTGGGATTACAGGCTTGAGCCACCGCGCCCGGCCTAAAATCAGAGGACTTTGACACTTAGCACAAGATGTAGTAGATAAAAAAAGGATATAAAAGATCTAAATAATATAATGCAAATCTTCAAGTATATCCCTAATAATCAAGAATATACTGTTTCCATCCCGCATCCCCCTCGCCCCCGGTCTCCCAGGCTGGAGTACAGTGGCATGGTCACAGCTCACTGCAGCCTTGACCTCCCCGCCTCAGGTAATCCTCCCTCCTCAGTCTCCCAAGTAGCTGGGACCACAGGTGCACACCACCATGCCCAGCTAATTTTTTCTTTTTGCTTATTGTAGAGACAAAGTCTCTCCATGTTGCCCAGGCTAGTCTCAAACTCTTGGGTTCAAGCAGTCTTCCTGCCTTGGCCTCCCAAAGTGCTGGGATTATAGGCGTGAGCCACCATGCTGGGCCAGAGAGTATGTTCTTTTTAAACACAGAATATTCACAAAAAAATTGTCCATTTATTAGAAAACCATTAGTAGGTCCCATACAAGAAAACAAAAACCCAAAAAGCAAAAGGACATTGCACTTCCGTCTTGAAATTAAGAAACCTTGTATTATGTATTCACAGAAAACCTTGTATAGGAATTTGTGTGGCACTTTTATTCGTAATAAAATCTGGATGAAGAAAGGGTAAGCTGATACATTGACAAATATTACTCAGCAATAAAAAGAAACCCTTTGTACATGTAACATGAATGAATCTCAGAAATACTATGCTGACTGGAAGAAATTAGACACAAAAATATCCATGCGATTTTATGCCATTTATATAAAATCTTAAATATATACAAAATATAGCCAAAGCTGATAGAACTCAGGATTGGGGAGAGCTTGAGTGGGAAAGGACAGGAAAGAGCTTTCTAGAGTGACAGAAAAGTCCTATATTTGGATAAGTGTTTAACAGCATGCCTTAATTTTAAAACTTTTTAACGGGTAAGAGGGAAACACAAATTGCAAAGTTTCTGGAAAATGTTGATAAGGAAAATACTACATAATACTACCTACCAGAATCTGTGGAATACATTTAAAGCAGTGAGCAGAGGAAAATTCATAGCCCTGAACACTTACATAAATGAAAATCAGTTCCCAATTCAGAAATGAACAAAGTAAACCGAAAGCACAAGAAAGGAAATAAAGATAAAAGTAGACGTTAATGAGTTAACAGAAAAACTATACGTGTAGATGATGAATCAATCTTGGACTCTTGAGGGAAGAGTCACATAATAGATAAGTCACTAGCTAATTTAACCAAGTGGGGAAAGGGAGAAAGCACAAATCAAATTTTAAGAAATGACAACGGGAAAATAACATTGGATACAGAAGAAATTGAGAACTATTTTAATACAGAACTATTTTGCACACCTCTGTACAAATACATTTCAAAACCTAGATGAAATGGATAATTTCTTAGGAAAATACAGTTTAATAAAATGGACCTCATTAGAGATGAAAAGAAAATAACACCAATTTTCCTAGAAGAAATAGAAATTTGTCAAGGAACCATCCCACCAAACACCAGGCCTAGGTGGTTTCACAGGGGAATTCTGCCTGATCAGATATTCCCGATGCTACATGAATATAGAAAATGGAAAGCTAATTATTTTTATGACGTAAGAGTAATACTGGACTGTGCGCAGTGGCTCACACCTGTAATCCCAACATTTTGGGAGGCCAAGGTAGGAAGATCACTTGACCGCAGGAGTTTGAGATCGGCCTGGGCAATTGTTGTGAGACTTCAGCTCTACAAACAACTAAAAAATTAGCTGAGCACAGTGGTGTGTGCCTGTAGTCCCAGCTACTTGGGAGGGCTGGGATGGGAGGATCACTTGAACCCAGGGGTGTTGAGGCTGCAGTGAGCCAAGATCATGCCACTGCACTCCAGCCTGGGCAATAGAGCAAGACCCTGTCTCAAAAAAAAAAGTAATACTGATTCTTAACCTGATAAAGATAGCTCAAAAAGTGAAAATTACAGAGATACCACATACAGATACTAATGGAAAACTATTATTGTGCAGTCTCTCACACCATATTACAAAAATATGATGAGTGAGTTTTATACCAGGAATACGAGGATGATTCAGTATTTAGAAATCTATTTATGTAATTCACCATATTAATCGGTCAAAAGAGAAAAAGTTGTGTTCTCTTTATAGAAGCTGAAAAAGCCTATGACAAAATTCAACACGTGTTCCTAACAGAAACCTTTCAGAAAATATGAATGGATGAATACTTCCTTAACATATAATATTTTTATTTTTATGAATACACACATACGCACATGTACATAGCCTTAACCCTAAAGCCAGAATCTTATTAAGAAACACCACAATCAAGAATAAAGTAAGGATGCCCATTTTCTCCATGACTTAACATTATACTGGAAATATGAGCCCATACAGATAGAAAAGAAAACAAATGGCCGGGCACGGTGGCTCACGCATGTATTCTCAGCACTTTGGGAGGCTGAGGCGGGTGGATCACCTGAGGTGAGGAATTCGAAACCAGCCTGGCCAACGTGGTGAAACCCCGTCTCTACTAAGAATTTTTTTTTTTTAAATTATCCAGGTGTGGTGGCATGCGCCTATAGTCCCAGCTACTCAGGAGGCTAAGGTAGGAGAATCGCTTGAACCCTGGAGGCAGAGGTTGCAGTGAGCTGAGATTGCGCCAATGCACTCCAGCCTGGGCAACAGAGTGAGATTCTGTCTCAAAAAAGAAATTAGAGACGTAACAGTGGAAAAAGAAGAAAAGATTCTCTGTTAGTGACATGATTGTTTATCTAGAAAGCCTTAGAAAATCAATGACAAAATTACCTTCAAACAATTCAGCGAGTTAGGATATAAAATAATAAACCTTCATGTAGTGAGAAAATAACCAGTTAAGAAAATACAACAAAAGAGAAGATGACAATAGCAACAACAAAACATAGATTGAGCATCCCTAATCCGAAAATCCAAAGTCCAAAATGCTCCAAAATTTGAAACTCTTTGAGCACGGACATGACACCACAGATAAACCACATGGCAACTGAGTGACACCTTTGCTCTCTGCTGGTTCAGTGTACACAAACCTTACTAAATGCACAATTTTTTTTAATACTGTATAAAATTATCTTCAGTCTATGTATATAAGTTGGATATGAAACAAACAAATTTCGTGTTTAGACTTGGGTCTCATCCCCAAGATATCTTATGTGTATGCACATATTCCAAAATCTGAAATGCTTCTGGTCCCAAGCATTTTGGATAGGGAATACTCAACCTGTAATTAAATTCCTAAGGATTTACTTTTTAAAAACGTGTTAAAAACCTATGTGAAGCAGGCTATATAAAACATTCCCAAAAGACACAAAGCAGACTTGAACAAATGGAAAGACATCTGTTGTTCTTTAGACATATCAAAATGTCACTTTTTCCCAAGTTAATTCGAAATTTAATGAGATCCTAATATAAAGACTGATAACTTTTTGGTATAGAGTTGAACTATCTAATACTGAAATGCACTTGGAAAAATAAACATGCAAGAATGTAAAAACATTAAGAGATTTTTGAGGGGGTTTCTAGCTCTGCGAGATATCAAAATACATTCCAAACCCTTAATGATTCAGAAAGCAAGACATTGACAAAAGAATAGACAGACCAGGGAAATAGTGTGAAATCCAGAAATGGACACAACTACATATGGAAACCTAGCACTTAAAGTGGTATTTTAAATCACTGAGACAAAGATGGACAGTTTGATAAAAGATGTTGGTACAACTAGATAGCCATTTGGAAAAAATATTAGAGCTGTTCTTCATGCCATACATAATAATAAAGTCCAGACACATCAGATCTAAATATAAAAACTATACAAATGCCAGGAAAAAATATGGGAAAATTTTTCTGTACCATGCTTCAGGAAAAAGTTTTCTGACTCATGATCAAGGTACAATGAAATAAAATACTGATAAATTTTGCTACCTAAGATATTTTAAATGGGAAAAACTTCATGTGCAAAATCACAATTTTCCATACATACAGATAAAGGGTAAATGTAAATTTCTCAATGCCAAGAACTTTGAAGAAAATTAAGACTAAAAACCCTAAAGAAGAAAAAAGGTAGAGGTAGGCACATAAAGCCACAAAAAAGAAGATAAAATCCTCTAGGGCCGGGCGCAGTGGCTCACGCTTGTAATCCCAGCACTTTGGGAGGCCGAGGCGATCAGATCACGAGGTCAGAAGATCGAGACCATCTTGGCTAACACCGTGAAACCCTGCCTCTACTAAAAACACAAAAAATTAGCTGGGCCTGGTGGCACGCTCCTGTAGTCCCAGCTACTCGAGAAGCTGAGGCAGGAAAATCGCTTGAACCTGGGAAGCAGAGGTTGCAG
Source organism: Macaca fascicularis (assembly GCF_037993035.2). Classification (NCBI taxonomy): domain Eukaryota; kingdom Metazoa; phylum Chordata; class Mammalia; order Primates; family Cercopithecidae; genus Macaca; species Macaca fascicularis. Next base: position 55,462,951 of record NC_088390.1, read on the forward strand.
TGAGCCGAGATGGTGCCACTGCACTCCAGCCTGGGCGACAGAGTGAGACTCTGTCTTTAAAAAAAAATGCTCTGTAAAACTGCCCTGAGTGCCCAGATCTTGGCTTTCAATACCAGTTCTTTGCTAATAAGGACTAGAGTTCCTTGGAAAAATTACTGATTTCAGGGCTGGAGCAACATAGGTATAAAATGAGCCTGGAATATCTTGATATGCAAGAAAGTAAGGAATTCCTCAAAATACAGATGGAAGTATGTCAAAAGGACATTAGGAGGCCTGGCTTGGTGGGTCACGCCTGTAATCCCAGCACTTTGGGAGGCTGAGTCGAGCAGATCACTTGAGGCCAGGAGTTCGAGACCAGCCTGGCCAACATGGTGAAACCCTGCCTCTAGTAAGAATACAAAAATTAGCCTGGCTTGCTGGTGCACACCTGTAATCCCAGCAACTCAGAAGGCTGAGGCACAAGAATCACTTGAACCCAGGAGGTGGAGGTTGCAGTAAGCTGAGATCACGCCGCTGCACTGGCAACAGGGGGAGACTGTCTCAGGAAAAAAAAGGCACACAAGAACGAGTTCAGGGGCATCATTGTGGCCAAATCTGGCATATTTCGAACCCCAGAATAAGAATAGTGATGAATGATAAACCACTGGGAAAAAAATAGAAGTTAGTGAATTCATACTGATAATGAATAGGTAGGTATGTCAATAAAAGGGGATGATGACAATATTTCTTGCTGACTGATAGAAAAAAGTGCTGGAGTTGGGAAATCGTTTTGCAGCCACCATATTAATGATTGGTTTGGCACAAGTTATCATTAGATGCCAAATTTAAGAATGGCGGTGAGACTTCAGTGAGAAACAATGTGATCATATTTCAAAATGTGTCCCTGAGGTTGCTGTTGGTTGCAAGGAGAAATACATAGTATACAGTGGAAAACTGGACTACACCTTAAAAAAGTAATCAAAATTAACATCACTAGTGAGAGACAGATAGGAACCTTGTGACTCTGGTTACGATATCCTGAGGTCAAATGTAGTATTATGGGGTACATAACCAGAGTCTCCTAAGGACACAGGCACATCAGATGAACCTCAAATGAGAAGCATTCTGTTAAGGGTGAAGGGGCTTGCTTGCATTCTTCAAAAATAATTTCAAACCAAACATGTCAGTGTACACCTGTAATCCCAGTTACTCAGGAGGCTGTGGCGGGAGGATCATTTGACACCAGGAGTTTGAGTCCAGCCTGGGCAACGTAGGGAGACCCTGTGTCTAAAAAAAATTAAAACTAATCTTCCAGATTAAAGGACACTAAAAGATAAATATGACTTTTTAATTTTCATGTGATCCTGGTCCTGAAGGAGGAAATGCTATAAAGACATTGAGTCAGTTGGAATGTGTATGGTGAATTAGGGGTAAGTATCATATATTGTCAGATTTCCTAAAACTGATAACTATACTCCAGTTACAAGAAAATGTTTTTATTCCAAGGAAATGCACTTTGAATTATTTTGGGATATGTAACTTTCAAATTATTCAGAAAAACTATGTGTTTAGAGAAGAAAAAATGGGGTAAAATATTAGTAATTGGTGAGTTTGAGTAGAGTACACAGGACTTCATTGTATTATTCTTCTAACTTTCCTGAAAGTTCAAAGTTATTTCCAAATAGCTTTAAAAAAAAAAAAAAAAAAAAAAAAAAAAAACAGTGACAACTATACTGGCATACCATTTTTCATCCATCATTTTGGGAAAAATTCAGACACTTGACAATACATTCCCAGTGCCTCTGGGGAAACAAGCACTCTCAATATTGCTGGTGCAAATGATTACATTTCTTTTGAGTGGAATTTGGCAATGTCTAACAAAATTACATATACATATATCCTACCCAGCAATCCCATTTCTGAGAGTATACCCTGGAGATATACCATGCACAGTGTAAAAACACAGATACATAAGTTTGCTGCAGCATATTTGTAATTGCAAAACGTTGAAAACTAAATGTTGAAACAAGAAATTTATTGAATAAACATTCACAATGGAGTACTATGCAGCTGTAAGGATAAGGAAGATGTCAGTGCACTGAAATGGAATGATTTCCAGGATATATTTCTAAACGAATAAAAACAAAGGACAGAGGAATATAGTATGTGACTTTTGTGTAGGAAATGGAAATAAGAAAACATATGTATACCTGTACATATTCTGTTTACTTTTTCAAAATGTACACAAACAAGAAGGATGAACCAGATAGTGATAAAGTTGGTTACCTGCTTAACAGGGTGGGTGGTGAGGCAGGGAAGGAAATGACATTTCTTTGAGTTACACCTATTTGTATAGTTCTTTATTTTTGCAAGAAGGATGATCTTTCCAGTAGTCCCCCCAAAAATGAAGTTAATCCAATAAGGATGATGGAGGAGACTAAAGACCAAAAGCAAACCAATTCTAACTTAAGTCAGTAACAACCACATTGAAATAAATAAGCTAATCCAAGTAACATTTGTACTCAGTAGTCAGTCTAGAGAGAAGTGACTGCAAAGAAATACTGAACTCTTAACAGTTTTTTTGTAGTGGTATGCTGTAATGCTTCTGTAACTATTTAAATGTCTAAAAGGGTTGAGCAAATGAGTAGATAGGTTTTGTTAAGAGCCAGCATTCTGTTGAAAAAGACAAATGTGAAGTGTGGGAAGGTGAGAAAAAAGCCCTTGTGGGGATGGCTTGGAATTGGGGATTTAAGTGTGAACTCATAGTTTTTGAAAATACATGTGTGTATACATATGTCACATACGTGTGTGTATATATTCTTTGTCCAGTGGAAAGGCCCAGAATCAAAGAGATACCCAAATAGCAATAAGTACATTGAATACCTAGATCTGTATTTCTTATATCATTCCCCTCTAAAAGATACCAAGGCTGTTAGGAGAAATGTTTGGTTCCAGGGCTGGCACAGAGAAATGGTTATAAGATAAGCCTGGAATATCTTTTTATGCCAGAAAGTAAGGAAATGCTCAGAAAATGATAGAGGCATATCAGAATGACACAGGAGTAGGCTCTGAGGGGCTCCCACTGACCTACTCTGGGACGGTATGATCCCCCAGATAATTAAGGACAATAATGAGTTATAAAACCTTGAAAAGTAGGCTGGGCGTGGTGGCTCACACCTATAATCCTAGCACTTTGGGAAGCCGAGGCGGGCAGATCACTTGAAGTCAGGAGTTCGAAACCAGCCTGGCCAACATGGTGAAACGCCATCTTTACTAAAAATACAAAAAAAAAAAAAAATAGTAGGCTTGGTGGCAGGCGCCTGTAATCCCAGCTACTTGGGAGGCTGAGGCAGAAGAATTGCCTGAACGTGGGGGGTGGAGGTTGCAGCGAGCCGAGATAGCACCACTGCACTCCAGCCTGGGCAACAGTGAGATGCCATCTCAAAAAAATAAAATGAAACATTGAAAAATAGAAATCCATTAGTTGATAGCAATAGTAAGTAAAAAGAGAAAAAAGAGAGCTCTTCCTTAGGGAATGCTGACTGCTGAACATACAGGGAATGTTGGGGTTGGGAAATCATCACAGTGAGAGATTGGGCAAGAATCATTGGATCCTAAATCTTGAGTGAAAATTTGATGAGCTGAATATTTGCATTGTCTTTTTAAGTGTCTCCCCATAGATTGCTTATTAAAGAAAATAGCAAAAGTACAGTGGAGAAACTAGACCATATATAGACCAGGACATTAAAATTAACACAAGCCAGGTGCAGTGGCTCATACCTGTAATCCTGGCACTTTGGTTTGGGAGACCAAGGTGGGAGGATCACATGAGGCCAGGAGTTTGAGACCAGCCTGACGAACATGGCAAAACCCTGCCTCAACGAAAAGTACAAAAATTAGCTGGGCGAGGTGGCGCACGTGTGTAATCCCAGCTATTCAGGAGGCTGAGGCAAAAGGATTGCTTGAACCCCAGAGGTGGAGGTTGCAGTGAGCCGAAATCACACCACTGCACTCCAGCCTGGGTAGCAGAGGGAGACCCTGTCTCCAAAAAAAAAAAAAAATTAACATCACCAATAAGGGACAGATTGACATCATGCCTCTGGAATCGATGCCTTGAAAATGATAGCATCAATTAGGCAGTGCAACCTAAGTATAATCCTGAGGACACCTAAAACCCAAAACAAGGAAATTTTTATTTTTTAAAAAAGGAAATCTATACAGAAGAATTCCAAATACTTTATATGAATACTCCACTCTCAAGAAAGGGAGTATAACTCCCTGCTCCTTAAGTGTGGGGTATACATAGTCACTTTGTTCCAAGGAGTATAGTTTGGGAAGGAATTCAGAGTAATTTCACAGCAGAGAAACCTGATAAACACTAACTCAACCGGATGATCAAGGTCAATGTCAACATTGATAAGTCATGTTAGTAGGTATCGTTGAAATGCTGTGATACCAAGGACACTTTACCTCTGGGTGTACCTGCCAAAAACATAACCCCAGCCTGATAATGAGGAAACTATCAGACAAATTGCAATAGAACAGACAGCAAAATATCCAACCAAGATTCCTCAAAACTGTCAAGGTCATGAAAAACCAAGAAAACCTGAGAAATTCTCACAACCAAGAGAAGCCGTTTGACACCTTAAATAATGGAGACTTAACGGTGACTAAATGTACTGTGGAATCTTGGAACAGAAAAGAACAGTAAAAATGAGGGAAAACTAAGTATAGACTTAATGACAGTGTACGTATCAGTATTTCATTTATTTTAGCATGTTCAATGCTAATTTAAGATGTTAATGGTGGACACTGGGCCGTATGGGAACTCTACTAAATTTTCACTTTCACTGTAAATTTATAACTTCCGAAAAAATAAAGTCTTTAAGAAAAAAAGACTTTGAGAACAGTTATAGATTTATAGAAAAAGGGTAAAAAGTCTTAAAGGGACTGCATTCTTAAAAGACATCAAATATAAAAAAAGATAAGGTCTCCTTCTAGATTAAAGACCAAGGCACATGACAAATGAAATACAGGACCCTGGACTGAAGAAAAAAAGATCTTGTAAAGGGTGTTGTTGAGTCAGTTGACGAAACTGGGGGATGGATGGTAGATCAGATGAAAGTATTGGGTTAATGTTAAACTCCTTGAAGATGATAGCTGACCTGTGATTATGTAAGAGAATGTCCTTATTACTAGGAAAGGCACATTGAAGGATGAGGCAATAATTCTCAACTGGGATTTTTTTTTTTTCTCTCCTGGGAACATTTGGCAATGCCTAAAGGCGTTTTTGGTTGTCACAGCTGGGGGATAAAGGCGAGTGTTACTGCCACAAATGATGCTGGACATCTCGTAATGAACAGGCTAGCCTCCTATAACAAAGCATTTTCTGGCCCAAGGTAATATCACCAAGGTTAAGAAACCCTGAGCTGTGCTTCTACTTCTGATTTACAGGTAAAAGGGCTTAAAGAATATAAACCATTCATTAACGGTTGAGAGGGAAAAAATATACATGTTGAGAGGAATAATTGGGAGAAAATGTTAATCATTGGTCAGTCAAGATAAAGGGTGTTTAGATGTTCTTTGTATTGTTGTAACTTATAAATTTATAAATAAAAAGTTAAGTATTTTATGGTAAAAACCTATAACCATCCTTAAAGTGATCTTATAATAAAGGACATGATCTTATAGTAAAGGGCAGTAATTTAAGTTTAGTGAATTAAGCTTTATGAAAAATAAAAAATGTATTAGTTGATACAAATAGACATTTGATCTTTTACTCTGTATCCCCTAAACTGTTTTTATTCAAGTTGATGAAAAAAAATTTTTTTTTAATCTCATTGGGAAATGAGAAATGAGGGGCCACCTTGTTTTCACACTTACCCACTTCATTGACTTTTTTTTTTTTTTTTTTTGAGACGGAGACTCGCTCTGTCGCCCAAGCTGTAGTGCAATGGCGTGATCTGGGCTCACTGCAGCCTCCTCCTCCAAGGTTCAAGCAGTTCTTCTGCCTCTGCCTCCCTAGTAGCTGTAACTACAGATGCACACCACCGCGCCCAGTTCATTTTTGTATTTTTAGTAGAGACATGGTTTTTACCATGTTAGCCAGGCTGATCTCGAACTCCTGACTTCAAGTGATCCATCCACCTCAGCCTCCCAAAGTGCTGGGATTACAGGCATGAGTCACCGCACCCGGCCCACTTCATTGACTTTTATCACAAGTTTTGTTTAAATTGCTAGTGTTTATATAGTACATAAATAGTATTTACAGCTTCCCAGCCTGTCACTGTACTGTTTCCTTTCTGATACAACTTTGTTTCCTGCAGTTACTGATTGGTTCACTTTTTTCATTTAGTCAGTGTTGAAAGTACCTGTTGCCTTTTTCCACATGCTGCTGCAACAAGCTCCAAACACAAAGATTCGTATTTTTCCTAGAGCCCTTCCAGAGCCATCATCCATCTTCTTTTTCTAATACAATCTGGTTGCTGTCTAAACCTGCTATACAGCTGTAACCCTGAGACATCCCTTTATCACTGCTTTAGAAACTCCCATTACCTCTGTGCTGTATTGAATCATGTAGTTCCTAAATCAACCATCTTCCTCTTTCTTAGTTACTTTGATGTTACAGTGAAGCATGTCTTCTAATCATCTCCTGAGAAAAAGTGAACATGAGAGCTAAGTTTTTTGAAAGGGCTTCAGGGGCATATCTGAAAATACATTTTCTACCCTTAGACTTGGTTGATAATTTGGATGGCTATAGATTTTTTTTAACAGCCTCATTGAAGTAAAAATTGACAAAATTAAACTGCACAGAAACATAGGTGTACACTCATGAAACCTTCACCACAATCTAGATAGTATATTCCTCATCTCCAAAAGTTTTCTCACGCTTCTTTATAACTCCCATTTTCCACTCCTGGCTCCCACCCCATCCCCAGGTAATTACTGATCTGCCTTCTGTCACTATACAGCTAGTTTGCATTTGTAAAGAGTCATACAGTAAGACTTTTTTGGTCTGGCTTACATTCATAATTGTTTAAAGGTTTATCCACACTATCAATAATTCATTCCTTTTTATTACCAGGAAGCAAAATGGAATCATTGTATGGATGTACCACAATTTGTGTAATCACTTACTGATGAGCATTTAAATTGTTTCCAGTTTGGGGCTATGATGACCATTGGTGTTTATGTCTTTGTATGGGTATAAGCCTTCATGGAATGGATGGTAGGTGGTTGTTTAACTTTTTAAGAAACTGCCTGCTTTCCAACATGCTTGTACCATTTTACATTCCCATCCACAATGAATGAGAGTTCCATTTGCCATACTGACTGTAGGGACTTTTATAAATTTTAATCATTCTAAGAGGTGTGTTACAGTATCTTATGGTTTTAATTTGCGTTTTCTCAATAACTGCTGATGTTGAGCATCTTTTCATGTTGCTACTCGCCATCTGTATATCTTTGAATTTCTGTTTAGATCTTTTGCCCCTTTTTATGAATCGAGTTATTTCAGTCATTGAATTTTGATACTACTTTATGTTTCTAGATACAAATCCTTTATCAAATCTATGATTTGCAAATGTTTTTCCCAGTCTGTGCTTGTCTTATTCTCTTAAACATCGTCTTTCAAAGAGCAGAAATTCTTCATTTTGACGAAATCTACTTTATGAATTTTTCTTTTTTCTTTCTTTTCTTTTTTTTTTTTTTTTTTTGATATGGAGTCTTGCACCATCACACCCAGGCTGGAGTGATGCCATGATGGCATGATCTTGGCTCACTGCAACCTTCGCCTCCTGGGTTCAAGCGATTCTTCCGCCTCGGCCTCCTGAGTAACTGAGATGACAGGCATCTGCCTTCATGCCCAGCTAATTTTTGTATTTTTGTAGAGACAGGGTTTTACTATGTTGGCCAGACTCGTCTTGAACTACTGACTTCAGGTGATCTGCCCGTCTTGCCCTCCCAAGTGTTGGGATTACAGGTATGAGTCACTATGCCTGGCCAAATTTTTTTTCTTTTATGGATCATAATTTTTTTTGTCATAGCTAAAATCTTTTTGCTTAACACAAGGTTGTTAATATTTTTCCCACAAGTTTTTGAAGTTATAGAACTTCTTACATTAACTCTTACATTTAGGCCTATGAACTACTTTCAGTTGATTTTTATATATGATGTGAGGTATGGATCAAAGTGATATTTTGGCATATGAATGTCTTAATTCTTCAGCACTGTTTGTTCAAAGACTATTTTCTTTTTCTCCACTAAATTGCCTTTTAAGCTTAGTCAAAAATCAATTGACCATATATATCTATAGATAAATAAGCAAACAGAGAGAGGTGATGGAGGTTCAGTCAGGGCCTGCGAGGGCAGCAGGCGCCTCCCTGCCTCAGGCCTTGTGCCACACCATTGGACTGTGCTGCATACTAGGAGGGCCAGAAGATGAACAAGACTAACCTTGATGAGCAATGCACAAAGTGGCGTAAAAAACATAGGCTGGACGCAGCAACTCATGCCTGTAATCCCAGCACTTTGGGAAGCTGAGGGGGCAGATTACTTGTGGCCAGATGTTTGAGACCAGCCTGGCCAACATGGCGAAACCCTGTCTACTAAAAGTGAAGGTTGAAGTGAGCTGAGATCGTGCCACTGCATCCCAGCCTGTGCAACAGGGTGAGACCCCGTCTCAAAAAATAAAAAAAAACATAGTGTCATTACATAGTGTGAACAAAACGCTGGGGATATAGATATCTATAGGTATAGATATGTGAATCTATAGATATGTATAGACTTTGTAGATGTCTATAGATATATATACACTCCATAGATATAGTTATCTACATAAATATCTATAGATATCTATATATAGACACATATATAACCATAAATAGACATACATATAGAAAGAGACCGATAGATAGATAGATAGATAGATAGATAGATGTCTATTTATGGACTCATTATTCTGTTTCATTGATCTTTTTGTCTGTATTCATGTTGAAACCCTACTGTCTTCATACTGTAGCTTCATAATATATCTTGGAATCAGGAAGCTTTAGTCTTAACTTTGTTCTTTTGAAATTTACTTTGGCTATTCTAGAGCCTTTGGAGTTCCATATGAATTTTAGAACCAGCTTTTGATTTTTACCCAAAAATCTACTGTGATTCTCATTGGATTGTGTTAATCGTAAATCAGTTTGGGAAGGATTGACATTTTGATCCATGAATATAGCACATCTTCCATTTATTTGGATCTTTTTAAAATTCTTTAAGCAACATTTTGTCATTTTCAAGATACCAGTCTTGCACATCTTTTACCAGATTTATCTCCAATTGTTTCATAATTTTCGACTGTATTTCTGTTTCTAGTTGTTTGTTGCTAGTATATAGAAACACAACTAATTTTTGTATATTAATACTATGTCCTCCAGTTTTGCTGAATTCACTTATTAGTCCCAATAGCTTTTCATAGATACCATCGGATTTTCTACATAGCTAATGTGGTGAATTTATTGATTTTCAAATGTTGAATTAGTTTTACATTCCTGGAAGGAACATACTTGGTCATGTTATGTTCTTTTTATATATTGTTAAGTTCTATTTCCTAAAATTTTGTTAACAGTATTTTCATCTAGCTGGGCATGATGGGTCACACCGCACTTTGGGAGGCTGAGGTGGGTGGATTACTTGAGGTCAGGAGTTGGAGACCACCCTGGCCAACATGGTGAAACCCTGTTTCAACTAAAAATACAAAAATTAGCTGGGTGTGGTGGCACACGCCTGTAATCCCAACTACTCAGGAGGCTAAGGCACGAGAATAGCTGGAACCCAGGAGGCGGAAGTCTCAGTGAGCCAGAATCTCACCGCTGCACTCCAGCCTGGACAACAGAGTGAGACTCTGTCTCAAAAGAAAAAAGAAAAAATTTGCATCCTATATTCATGATATTTATTCTGTAGTTTTCTTCTAATTGCTTTATCTGGTTTGGGAATCAAAGTAATGCTGGCCTAGTAGAATGAGTTTGGAAACTGTTTCATCCTATTCAGTATTCTAGAAAAGTTGGTACATAGGCCAGGCATGGTGGCTCACCCCTGTAATTCCAGCACTTTGGGAGGCCGAGGTGGGCAGATCACCTGAGGTCAGAAGTTTGAGACCAGCCTGACCAACATGGAGAAACCCCACCTCTACTGAAAATACAAAAAAAATTAGCCAGGCGAGGTGGCGCATGCCTGTAATCCCAGCTACTTGGGAGGCTGATGCAGGAGAATTGCTTGAACCTGGGAGGCGGAGGTTGCAGTGAGCTGAGATCGCAGCATTGCACTCCAGTCTAGGTGACAAGAGCAAAACTCCATCTCAAAAAAAAACAAAAAATGGTGTAAAGTCTATAGTATTTCCTAAGTAGAATTCCCCAGTAAAGCCATTTGAGCCTCGAGTTTCATCTGTGGGAAGATCTTTAACAAATTCAGGTTTTTCAATAGATACAGGATTATTCAGGTATGTTTCTTTATGAGTGACATTTGTTTCTATGTCTCTGAATGAATTTGTCCATTACATCCAAGTTATCAAATTTAGTGTCATAAGGTTGTTGATAATACAGTCTTTTTAATATTTTAATATCTATAAAATCTGCAGCAATGTTACTCTTTTGAAGGGGTGGGGGGGGTGGACAAAGTCTCTGCTCTGTGGCCCAGGCTGGAGTGCAGTGGCACAATCTCAGCTCACTGCAACCTCTGTCTCCCAGGTTCAAGCGATTTTCCTTCCTCAGCCTCCTGAGTCTCTAGGACTACAGGTGCACACCACTACACCCAGCCAATATTTGTATTTTTAGTAGAGATGAGATGGGGTTTTGCCTCATTGGCCAGGTCGGTCTTGAACTCCTGACTTCAGGTGATCCACTCACCTCAGCTTCCCAGAGTGCTGGAATTACAGGCATGAGCCACCATGCCTGGCCTTGTGTTACTTCTTTCATTTATGGTATTGGGATATTTGTGTCTTTTTTTTTCTGTCTCTGATTTGAAGTTTGTCAGTTTTATTGATCTCAAAAAACCAACTTTGTTTTCATTTTTTTCTTTTTTCTATTTTTAATTTCATTTATTTTTACTTGGAGCTTTGAGTGTAGATTTTCTAATAAGAATTTTTTTTCTTTAGAAATCTGATGGAAATATATTTATCAGTCTTGGTGTTGAGAAGTCCACTGATATTTTGATTCCCTTCTCTTTTTGTGTAGCATAGTGCCGAAGCTTTTAATAGCAGTATTGGCAGAGTTTGAATTGTTATAGTGATGCATGTTGGTATAAATTTTTTTTTAAGTCGTTAAGCTGGGCTTACATGGTCTCTTTAAATATGGATGCTCCATTTTGGTCTTGGAAATTGTTTTGTTGTGTGTGTGTGTGTGTGTGTTTTTAATGTAACTTTGTTCCCGTCTGTTTTCTCTTTCTTGAATATCTCTTAATTGGATTTTGGATCTTCTAGATTGAGCTCTTATTTTTTTCTTTCTTGTTGCCTTTTTTCTCATGTATACACACACACACATGCTTTTTGAAAGATTTCCATGACTTTATCATCCGTTTGTTGAATTTGTTTTGCCATTTTTGTTTTCAAATTCCAAGGTCTATCTTGTTCTCCGATAGTATCCTATTCTTGCGTCTCTGAAGAATTCATTATATTTTTTTGGAGTTTTCTTATGCTGTTTGCTTTTCTTCTGTTTCCTATAGATGCATCTTTCCTGGAGATTTGTTTTGTCCTTCATATTCTTAGAGGCCTTTCTCAAATGATCAGTGATCCTTGCCTGTCCACTCATATCAAATGGTTAGGTACTGAGCAACTGATTGGACTGTCTACCTGAGTAGAGCTTGTTGACTGCTGAGCTTCACTGTGGTGATTGGTTGCTTTTTAATATCTTTCCTTTGATGTTCTGCCGTTTTACTATGATCTGTTTAGATGTAGATATCTTTTTGTTGTGCTTAATTTACATTATAGTTTTATCTGTGAATTCATGTTCTGTCTCTCTCACTTTCTCTGTGTGTGTGTGTGTGTGTGTGTGTGTATGAAGGTTTCGCTCTGTCACCTAGGCTGGAGTGCAATGGCACAATCGCAGCTCACTGCAGACTGAACCTCCCAGACTCAAGTGATCCTCTCATCTCAGCCTCCTGAGTAGCTGGGACCACAAGCACATACCACCACGGCTGCCTAATATTTTTTATTTTATTTTTGTAGAGGCAGTGTCTCACTTTGTTACTCAGGCTGGTCTCAAACTCCTGGCCTCAAGCAGTCCTCCTGCCTTCATCTCCCACAGTTCTGGGATTATACATATGAGCCACTGTGTCTGGCCTAATTCATGTCCTCATTTCTGCAGAATTCTTAGCCAGTATCTAATTCAACATTACCTTTCTCCATTCTCCATATTCACCCCTTTAAGAATTCTTATTAGACTTTTATTGGATCTTTACATTCTGTTCTCTTATTTTGACATCTTATTTTCCAGTTTTCTGTTTTTCTTTGCTGCATTTTGAGTGTTTATCATGTATCTTCGATTTTTTAATTCTCTTTAGCAATGTCTGACAAGTTGGTGCTTGTTTTATATTGTTTATTTTTCAGTAATATTTTTATTTCTTATTAAACAACCCATAATGCTTATTTTATGTTCTATCTCTGTCAATTCCAATGCCCAAAGTATTGGGGATTCTTAATCAGTTTCTCCTGATGCTTGCTCATGCTGGATTATTTATTATGTATTTGCTATTTAATCATGCGCTCATAGTTGATAAAATTGGTGGGAATACTGAAAGGCCTGAATGGTAGGTGACTTATTTCCCGATCTAATTTAGGTTTGCTTCTACTAGGTGTCAAAGGGCACTGGTAGCATGGAACCACTTTAATTTCTTGGCCTGGGAATTCCCTGACCATAGAAAGGAGAGAAAATTTCAACCTCAGACTTACTCATGAGGTCAGGCCTGTGATTACAAAATCCCAGAGAAACCTCTTCACCCAGAGCATGTACCTGAAATGCTCCCTTGTAGGTCTTTTGCACGTAATCAGTTTCTTTCTCACTGACTCTTTCAGTGAAGTTGCAGACCCTTTCAGGGGTTTTGGTCTAATGTAGGAGTTTCCAGTTAAGTGCCCTCATAGTAAATTAAAGGTAAGTTTTACATAGGGTAAATCAGTTATAGTTTATATATTAATATTTCGTTCACTGGTATTCTATCCTAATGTATTTAAAAAAAAAAAAAAAAAAAAACTTAGATCACCATAGTGTTTGCAAGGGGAAAAAAGTACAAAAAAAAAAAAAACACTTTAGGAAACCACATTCCCTAAGAAGAATAAAGCTTACCAACGAGTGTTGCTCAGATTAGGAGTATGTCAAGATATTCATTCCTGCATACTTAGGACAGTCAGAGGTCTTAGGCTGGGTGCATCCAGGGGTTTATTCCCCTTGAGTTGTACAGATGATCATTTTCTGTGTGTGCTAGGATCATAGAAAAGATAGAGAACGTTTCTCTAAGACGGTCCTAAAAGATGCTCTAGAAAAGACTGCATAGCGCATATTCCTCTTTAATCACTGTAATGTTCATAAGCATACTAAAGTCTCCAGAAGACCTTGACTTGAGGAAAATTTCCCAAACATCTTTGACCATGGTACTTTTTAAAAAAATACTAATAGCCTGTAACTATTGAAAACAAAATATCTATAATCATTGACCTCCTGAAATTTTAAGGCTATATTCCCTGAAAATAGAGTCGGAATAAGATATTCTGGGTTGACATTTAAGTCAATAATCTTACATTAGCTGCTAACCAAGCTGGCTATATATTAATAGTAGACAAACCTATATGAAAACTATGCATATAAAAGGTCTGGCCGGACACAGTGTCTCACACCTGTAATCCCAGCACTTTGGGAGGACAAGGCGGGCAGATCACAAGGTCAGGAGTTTGAGACCAGCCTGACCTACATGGCGAAACCCCATCTCTACTAAAAATACAAAAATTATCCGGTTGTGGTGGCAGGCACCTGTAGTCCCAGCTACTCCAGAGGCTGACACTTGAACTCAGGTGGCAGAGGTTACAGTGAGCCAAGATCGTGCCATTGCACTCCAACCTGGGCAGCAGAGCAAGACTCCATCTCAAAAAAACAAGAAAGAAAACTATGAGTATAAAAGGTCACCTCCAAATGGAGGTGAGCTGTACGACTCTATTAGAACTTAGAATCTAGCCAGTGTTTGTTAAATGTGTAGAGCAGGCACTGTGATAAATAGTTCGTAATGTCTTCCCATTGCCGCCAGGAAAAAAAAATCCATTTCTTACCCTGGCCTACAAGGGCCCTCATAATCTGGCCACTACATCCTCTTCTGACCTCATCTGCCATACCTTTCACACTGGGTGCCAGCCACACTGGCCTCCGAGTGTGCTAAGTTTATTCTAGCTCGAAAGCCCTTGTCTTGCACTTTCCTTTGCCTAGAATATGCCAGCATCAGATGTTTAAATGGCTGCCTTTTTGTCCTCATGGTCTTACCTCACTGAGGTTGTTCTTCACTGCTGAATCTCAGCTAATCGCCCCTGCTTGAGTGACTCTACCCTCACACAGCCTTGTTTGGTTTCCTCCTGCCAGTAGCTTAGTCTTCCTGAAAACCATGGATCTTGTCTGCTTTGTATGCTCTTCTGTCTTTAGCCTTGGTTACGATGAGACTCACAAATACTTGATAAATAGACGTCAAATGACTAAGAGAAGAAACCCATAACTTGCAGAAGTTCACAGCTAACAAGTGTCAAAGTTGAGTCTGAACCCATGTTTGTCAGAATTCTGTGTTCATAACACCACACTATATCTAAATGTGTTTGTCCCATTCCCTTCCGCACTGTCAGTTCAAAGTGCTGTTAGAACTTTTCTTTTGTATTGCCTTCAAGGTCTCATTTCTTCTTTTAGATCTCCTGATTGTAGCAAATCTTGATTCTTTGACGATACCTTTGATTTATAGAAATACTGAAAAGTTACTCGGAACCAAGTCTGCTGAATCAGGTAGATGACCAAGCTAGGGAAGACTGATGCGGGGAACAGGAGGAGTAATTCCGAAGTGACCACAAACGATAGGTTTTTGTTTTTAAAATTGTATCTAAAAGGGAGTATTAAAAGAAGTATACTGGCTGGTCGCGGTGGCTCACACCTGTAATCCCAGCACTTTGGGAGGCCGAGGCCGGTGGATCATGAGGTTAGGAGATCGAGACCATCCTGGTTAACACGGTGAAATCCCGTCTCTACTAAAAATACAAAAAATTAGCTGGGCGTGGTGGTGGGCGCCTGTAATCCCAGCTACTCAGGAGGCTGAAGCAGGAGAATGGCGTGAACCCAGGAGGCGGAGGTTGCAGTGAGC
Source organism: Macaca fascicularis (assembly GCF_037993035.2). Taxonomy (NCBI): domain Eukaryota; kingdom Metazoa; phylum Chordata; class Mammalia; order Primates; family Cercopithecidae; genus Macaca; species Macaca fascicularis. Next base: position 55,478,290 of record NC_088390.1, read on the forward strand.
CGAGATCGCACCACTGCACTCCAGCCTGGGCAACAGAGCGAGACTCCGTCTCAAAAAAAAAAAGGTGTACTAAAAACAGCTGGGCTGTGGCAACATTATTAGAACATGTATATAACCTCCCAAGGGGACTTCTTTGGTAATGTAATATTTCCATTGTGTGAACTAAGAAGTCAGTTTTTGTAGCTTTCATAGTTACACCTGATACAACTGAAAATTAGTTTCCCGTCTCAATGCAGATGTTAAATACCTGACAATGACAGTCTCAGTTTATTCCATAAAACCGAGAGACACCTGGGGATGGTTTTATGTTGTCAAACTTTGGGCAACAGATTTCAGCCTTGTTATTGGTCATGTAATACTAGCTTTGTTTTCTGGTCATTTAATACCAAAAAGAAGGTAAGCTAGCCAGGAAAAAAATGTTAGCTTAAATGTAGTGCCAGAGGATAGAAAAAAACTATTTCTGTATAGCAAAAGAAAAAGAATAGGTGCCAAATCTCAAATATTCTTGAGTTGATAGTTTTCATCTCTGGTTATAACTCACTTAATATTTTATCATGGTTTGAGTTTATTTGTTTGGTAGAGATAGGGTCTCCATATGTTGCCCAGACTGGTCTTGAACTCCTGGGCTCGGGCAGTCCTCCAGTCTCAGCCTCCCAAAGTGCTGGGATTGCAGGCGTGAGACACTGCACCTGGCCCATTTGTTTTTTCTTTTTCTTTTTTTTTTCCTGCTCTTGTTTGTTTATTAGGTTTAGGGACATGAGCTGGGCCTCAGCCAGTGGCCCGTCGCCTGTTTTTATTTTGAATTTGAGATACCTTTCTCATCTTTGTTTCTTCCCTCCCCCCACCAAGAAGGACTCTTACTCTGTCACCCAGGCTGGAGTACAGTGGCACCATCTCAGCTCAGTGCAACCTCTACCTCCCCGGTTCAAGCAATTCTGCCTGCCTCAGCCTCCTGAAAACTGGGATTTACGGGCACCTACCACCAGGCACAGCTAATTTTTTTTGTATTTTCAGTAGAGGTGGGGTTTCACCATATTGGCCAGGCTGGTCTCAAACTCCTGACCTCAGCCTCCCAAAGTGCTGGGATTACAGGCGTGACCCACCGTGCCCAGCCTCCCATATTTTTTTGTCCTTTTTATTGTCTCCTATTTTCTTTTCACTTCTCACAAAGCCTGTAGTTTCGGAATTTATTTTGGGAATGGTTAGAGTAGCAATATTCGTTTTTTGTTTTTTTGTTTTTTGTGGTTTGAATGAGGCAACATCTTGGAGGAGACATAAGACTAGCATTCACTAAAGATGATATAACTTCTTTGTATTTTTCTTTGAAAAGAAAATTTTTTTAAAACTTTTAAGTTCATGGGTACATGTACAGGTTTGCTACGTAGATAAATGTGTGTCAAGGGGGTTTGTCAAACAGATTATTTGATCACCTAGATACTAAGCCTAGTAGACTGGTACCCATTCGTTATTTTTCCTGGTCCGCTGCCTCCTCCCACCCTCCAATAGGCCCCAGTGTCTGCTGTTCCCCTCTATGTGTCCATTTGTTCTTATCATTTAGCTCCCACTTATAAGTGAGAACATGTGGTATTCGGTTTTCTGAGGAAATACTGTTTAACTTGAGAAAATTGGATTGGGTTTCAAACCATTGTTTATGTTTTTTAAAAAACTGAATAAGAATATATATGTAGAAATATTATCTCCTGCAATTTTTGAATTATTTGCTATCTTAAAATTGTAAAAGGTAAAATTTTCTCTTTTTTCTTTTTTTTCTTTTTTTGAGACGGAATCTTGCTCTGTCGCCCAGGCTGGAGTGCAGTGGCGCAGTCTCGGCTCACTGCAACCTCTGCCTCCTGGGTTCAAGCGATTCTTGTGCCTCAGCCTCCCGAGTAGCTGGGACTACAGGCATGCATCACCATGCCCAGCTAATTTTTGTATTTTTTTAGTAGAGACGGGATTTCCCCATGTGGACTAGTCTGGTCTCAAACTCCTGACCTCAGGCGATCTCCCTGCCTCAGCCTCCCAAAGTACTGGGATTACAGGCGTGAGCCACTGCGCCTAGCTGAAAGGCAAAATTTTCTGTTAGACCCTCCAGAGCTCTTAACAGTGATTTTTTTTTTCTTTCCTCTTCTAACATGATAAAGTATCCAGCAAAGTGGTTCTTGGTTTTGGGTTTGAGACGGGGTCTCACTCAGTCGCCCAGGCTGAAGTGCAGGGGCACCATCATGGCTCACTGCAGCCTCGACCTCCTGAGGTCAAGCTATCCTCCTACTTCAGCCTCCCAAGTAGCTGGGACCACAGGTGCAAGCCACCACACCCGGCTAATTTTTGTGTTTTTTGTAGAGATGGAGTTTTGCCATATTGCTGAGGCTAGTCTTGAACTCCTGGGCTCAAGCAATCCACCGGCCTCGACCTCTCAAAGTGCTAGGATTACCGATGTGAGCCACCATGCTCAGCCAGCAAAGCGAATTTTTTTTTTTTTTTTTTGAGATGGAGTCTTGCTCTGTCGCCCAGGCTGGAGTGCAGTGGCCCAATCTCCGCTCACTGCAAGCTCCGCCTCCGAGGTTCACACCATTCTCCTGCCTCAGCCTCCCTAGTAGCTGGGACTACAGGCGCCTGCCACCACGCTCGGCTAACTTTTTGTATTTTTAGTAGAGATAGGGTTTCATCGTGTTAGCCAGGATGGTCTCGATCTCCTGACCTCATGATCCACCCACCTCGGCCTCCCAAAGTGCTGGGATTACAGGCGTGAGCCACCGCGCCCAGCCCAAAGCAATTTTTAAATTGCTTTGTATGTTGACTGGGCGCAGTGCCTCACGCCTGTAATCCCAGCACTTTGGGAAGCCAAGGCAGGCGATTACTTGAGGTCAGGAGTTCAAAACCATCCACGCCAATATAGCAAAACCCCGTCTCTACTAAAAGTACAAAAATCAGCTGGGCATGTTGGCACACACACCTGTAGTCCTAGCTACTCGGCAGGCTGAGGCACAAGAATCACATGAGCCTGGGAGATGGAGATTGCAGTGAGCTGAGATCATACCACTGTACTCCAGCCTGGGTGACAGAGCGAGACTCTGTCATCAAAAAAAAAAAAAAAAAAGAACTGTATTTTCTGGATACTCCAAATTGGTCTAGAAGTTTAGTTTTAGAGATGAAACGCAAATTTAAAAATCATGTTTGTTATGTATAATTCACCACAATTTTTATTTTATTTTATCTTATTTTTGAGACATAGTGTCTCTCTGTCATGCAGGCCAGAGTGCAGTGACATGATCTCAACTCTCTGCAGCCTCCACCTCCCAGGCTCAAGTGATCCTCCCACATAGCTAGGACCATAGATACGTGCCACCACACCCAGCTAATTTTTGTATTTTTTGTAGAGTCAGGGTTTCGCCATGTTGCCTAGGCTGGTCTCAAACTCCTCAACTCCTCAAACTCCTCTGACCAGCTTGGCCTCCCAAAGTGCTGGGATTACAGGAGTGAGCCACCACGCCTGGCCCACAATTGTTTTTATATGATTTTTTTTTTTTCTTGGTAGATAAGGAGTCTCACCATGTTGCCCAGGCTGGTCTAAAACTCCTGATCTCAAGCTATCCTCCCACAGTGCTAGGATTAGGCTGGGCACGGTGGCTCACGCTTGTAATCCTAGCACTTTGGGAGGCTGAGGTGGGCGGATCACCTGAGTTCAGGACTTCGAGAACAGCCTGGCCAACATGGCAAAACCCTGTCTCTACTAAAAATACAAAAATTAGCTGGGTATGGTGGCATGCACCTGTAATCACAGCTACTTGGGAGGCTGAGGCAGGAGAATCACTTGAACCCAGGAGGCAGAGGTTGCAGTGAGCCGAGATGGCACCACTGCACTCCCGCCTGGGCAACAGAGTGAGACCCAGTCTCAAAAAAAAAAAAAAAAAAAGTGCTGGGATTATAGGCATGAGCCACCATGCTCATCCCATAATTAAAAAGAAAAAAGAAATCTGGGCGAGGCACAGTGGCTCACATCTATCATCCCAGTGCTTTGGGATGCAGAGGCAGGACATCCTTTGCGGCAGGGGAGGGGGCTCACATCCATAATCCGAGCATTTAGGAGGCTGGGGTAGGCAGATTGCTTGAGACGAAGCATAAAAGACCAGCCTGGGCAACATGGCAAAACCCCATCTCTACAAAAAAAAAACACAAAAATGTTTCTGGCATCGTGGCACTTGCCTGTAGTCCTAGCTACTCAGGAGGCAAAGGTGGGAGGATCTTCTGAGTGCGGGAGGTTGAGGTTGCAGTGACCCAAGATTGTGCCAGTGCACTCCAGCCTGGGTGACAGAGTGAGACTCTGTCTCAAAACATTAAAAAAAAAAAAAAAAGAAGAAAATGGTTATTTCTCAGGGCTATGTTTTCATTTATCAAATCTCATTTACCAGAATTTGTGCTAGGGTCTTTTAGCGGGTGTATGTGAGTGCTGTGTCATGTGTCACTGGTTTCTCTACTTCAAAGACTGAACATTCTTCACGATCTGAAAGGAAAAGAAGAGATTCTTTCGGGATGTTTGACGGTTATGATAGCTGCAGTGAGGACACAAGCAGCAGCTCCAGCTCCGAAGAGAGTGAGGAAGAAGTCGCTCCTTTACCTTCTAATCTCCCGATTATCAAAAACAATGGCCAAGTCTACACATACCCAGATGGTAAATCTGGCATGGGTGAGTATTTATAACCTTCACCTGTTCTACAGCTTTATGTTTAAGGGTGTGTTTTTATTTGGTTTCTTCTGTCATTTCCCCTTCCTTAGAGTTGTTAAGGGGCAGTTTGAAGAGCTGACGTTTATAGTTCGAGATAAGATCACTGAGTTGGTGTTTAACTCTATTTTGCCTACCTCCCAGTAGAAAGCAAATAAAACAAAATAAAAAACGAAAGGCCAGTGAGAAACTTCATGTGGACATAAATTTAGTAGTTAGGTAAGAAATGCCTCTGTAACTGAAAGTAAAAGTGCATAGGATCATAGGCTTATATAGTTGAAAGAGACATTCAAGGTTGGGCTCCCTCTTCTGTATTAATTTCTTACAATTTCTGTTTTAACATAACTGGTGATTGGGTATTCTCTGACACAGTAAGGAATTTCTTTCTGCCTAAAGTCTGGCTTGAAAAAGAAAAAGGAAATGAAAAAGGAAGCAGTTTCATTTCTAAGTATCTCAAATTACTAGAATAGTCTCTTTATTGAACCAAAATTTCCTTCCTCCAACTTTTATCTTTTGGTCTTAGTTTCGCCTTTTTAACTTTGCTTCTGGGAGTCTGGAAAGTTTTGCTTTTTAAAGTTACACAGCATAATTCTAATCCTGGTTCTAATGACATCTCTTTTCTCCACAATGGAACCCTTCATTCTAGTTTATCTCTAAGGCATACCAAGGAGCCATAGTTGCTTCAACCATTTCTCTCATGGTGTATCCCAGTGATTTAGTTCTTGGATATCCTGGTCACTCTGTTCTGGGGATACTACCTCAGATTATGTGGTAGTAGGGTAACAAGTCACCCTGATTTGCCTGGAACTGTCCTGGTTTTACCATTGAAAGTCCCACATCCTGGAAATGTGGGAATGAAACAAATGGTCACCCTGTGTGAGGCCAGAAGATAGTTCAACCTTTATCTCCCCTTTTCAAGACACTGTTTCCATTCATGCCACCAAAATTGCTTTAGCTTTCTTGATAATGATAATGAACTTGTAAATAACTGATGTCCTTTGACCTTTACCACATAAACCCAATTTAAACCAGTCTTCTCACAGTTAACTTTTTAAACCCACGATGTAGGACTTTGGATCTCTCAATATAACGTTTTTCTTACTAACTTTCAGTCTTAGAAATTTTTGTTGTTGTTGTTGTTGTTGTTGTTGTTGTGACAGTCTCACTCTGTTGCCCAAGCTGGAGTGCAGTGGTGCAATCTCGGCTCACTGTAGCCTCCGCCTCCCGGGTTCAAGCAATTCTGCCTCAGCCTCCCAAGTAGCTGGGACTACAGGCCTGCGTCACCATGCCTGGCATATTTTCGTATTTTTAGTAAAGATAGAGTTTCACCATATTGGCCAGGCTGGTCTCAAACTCCTGACTTTAAGCGATCTGCCTGCCTTGGCCTCTCAAAGTGCTGGGATTACAGGGGTGAGCCACCACATCCAAGCTTTTTTGTTTTTTTTGTTTTTTTTGTTTTTTTTGAGACAGTCTTGCTCTATTACCCAGGCTGGAATGCAGCAGCAAGATCTCGGCTCACTGCAATCTCTGCCTCCCGAGCTCAGGTGATCCTCTCACCTAATCCTCTCAAGTACTATAGGCACATGCTACCACACCTGGCTAACTTTTGTATTTTTCAGAGACGGGCAATTTTCACCATATTGCCCAGGCTGGTCTCAAACTCCTGAACTCAAGTGATCCATCTGCCTCAGCCTCCCAAAGTGCTGGAATTACAAGTGTGAGCCCCTGCACCCTGCCCAGTCTTAGAAATTTTTGATTGCTAATTCTGTCATCTAGTATTGAATGCTGTGTCATCTAATCTTCCAGTTTTATATCATTTACAGTTTTGATAATTCTGCCCTGTTGGTCCTATTCTAGTCTTTTGGTTAAAAAGTTGAATAGCATGGCCAGGTGCGGTGACTCATGCCTGTAATCCCAGCACTTTGGGAGGCCGAGGCAGGCAGATCATGAGGTCAGGAGATCAAGACCATCCTGGCTAACATGGTGAAGCCCCATCTCTACTAAAAATACCAAGAATTGGCCAGACATGGTGGCATGTGCCTGTAGTCCCAGCTACTCGGAAGGCTGAGACAGGAGAATTGCTTGTACCTGGGAGGCGGAACTTGCAGTGAGCTGAGATCACACCACTGCACTTCAGCCTGGGCGACAGAGCGAGACTCCATCTCAAAAAAAGAGAAAAAAAAAAACCCTACCTGGGTGTCTTCTACTCCAGCTGAAATTTCTCAGTCATGTTGTTGGAGCTACATGAGATTTTATCAAATGTGTTAGCTCCTGTTAGTGTATATTCTTGCCGTGGTTTTATTGTAACATACCAGCCTAGTAATCCTATCATAAAAGGAAATAACGTTTGTTGAAGCTTTGTGTGTGCTAGCGTCTGTTTTAAATACCAGAGACAGCAGATGAACAACACAGAATAAGTTTCCTGTCCTGATGGAACTTGCATCCTACTTGTGAGAATTCTAGTTTGACATGTATAATTTCTGGCAAAGATTCGCTGTTTCTTTGGGATCACAACTTTTCTATCTAGGTGTTCAGAACGTTCTTTAACAATCTGTTCTAGAATTTTTGCAACAGAAAACCATTTAGTTTTTTCTCCCAGTAGATACCCTTTGTTCACCTGCAATCTTCTGGCACTTTTATCTTTTTTCCATGATTTCTTATAGATTTGTAAGTAAGTACAGTTGTCCCCTGGTATCCATGGGGGATTGGTTTCAAGACTTCCCTCAGATACCAAAATTCACAAATGCTCAAGTTCCTTATATAAAATGGTGTGGTATTTACATATAACTTATGCACATCTGTCCATAGACTTTAAATCATGTCTAGATTACTTATAGCTAATACAGTGTAAATGCCATGCAAATAATTGTTAATACTATACTGTTTAGAGAACAATAAGAAAAAAAACAGTCTGTATATGTTCAGTACAGATGCAATTTTTTTTTCCTGAAATATTTTCAGTCCACTTTTAGTTGAATCCACAGATACAGAACCCATGGAAGCACAGAGCCAACTGTACCAGTTAAACTACAGGCCTCTCCAGTTTACCTGTTTGGGTGGAGGCTTTAACTCACTAAGGCAGTTATTTGCTATGTTACTTTTTGTTTATCTTTTTTAAACTTCAGTTCTTGTGAACCTTGTTCTAATTCTACATTTCAGATTATTGTCTATTATGCAATAGTAAGTAGCCAAGAGTTCTGCTGTCCCACTATCACTGGTTAATAATAGAGCACCTACGTCAAACTTTTTTTTTTTTTTTTTTTTTTTTGACTGAGGATCTTCTGTTGTCCAGGCTAGAGTGCAGTGGTGCGATCATAGCTCACTTTAACCCTGAACTCCTGGACTTAAGCAACCCTCCTGCCTCAGCCTCCTGAATAGCTGAGACTACAGGTGTGTGCCACCATGCCCGGCTCTTTTTTATTTTTATTTTTTGAAGAGACTAGATCTTGCTCTCTTGCCCAGGCTGGTCCCATCCTCCTGGCCTTGAGCCAGTTATCCTGCCTCGGCCTCCCACAGTTCTGGGATTACCGGCATGAGTCACTGCACCTGGCCTCTACCTCAAATTTGAACCCATTCCTTTTTTCTTGTCCCCCAAACATAACTTGAAGGAATCTTCATATAGCTCTTAGCATTTTTCCAAGTATTACCTCTTTTTAAGTTTCAACCTTTGCAGTATTTTAAAGGCCTCTGTTATACTTTGTTATTAATCTTCAATTGTGTGGCACTTTTCATCTTTCATGTGTAATCATTTCAAAAGCTGGAATTTGTTGTATATGAAAATGCCTGGTACATGGTAAGCACTAAGGAAATGTCGGTTGAATCCAGCGTATCTGCCCTGTTTCTGCTGACCCTTCGCAAAGCCTTTCAGACCTCAAGCTACTATCAGACCTTCTAGAACCCATCACCATGGCACAATACCAGTGTTCTCTCTGACTTCTCTGTGCAGGCTTCTTTATCATTTGTATAGGAGATAGAAGAAATGTTCAAGGCAAATTTTTAAATTAAAACTTTCAGATGGCAGGATAAATTATTTAAACTGTTAGATGAAGATTGCTTTTATTATATCATAATGCCAGTGTTTTTATTTTGTTAATTAGCTACCTGTGAGATGTGTGGGATGGTTGGCGTCCGAGATGCTTTTTACTCTAAAACAAAGCGTTTCTGTAGCGTTTCATGTTCAAGAAGTTACTCGTCAAACTCCAAGAAGGCAAGCATTTTGGCCAGACTTCAGGTAACGGTACAGAAACCTTCTTACTTATATCTGTTATTTCTATGGCTTTCACCATTTATCTGTCATTTGACTGTGATTCGCTGCACTTCACCTCTGCCCACTCAGTTACTGTTTTATACCCACATCTTGAGGAAACATGTGAGCCCCAAACTTTGTTCAGCCTATAAAATTGGAAAACTATTTTAAATGGATAAGACATACTATCCAAAATAAATGATTATTTGCATAAGTTAATTAAAATATCCTTTTTCCAAATAAGTATAAACACTTTTTTATATACAGAAATCGAAGACATTTTCCTGTTTCCCTTTGTTTCCTTTTGTGTTAACATCAAGGTAGAATCTTTCATCATTTGGGGGGAAATAATTTAATCTCTGGTTTTATTTTCTCATCTCCTCGCTTTGTACTTTTTAGTACAATCCATTTGATACCTTGACCAAATGTATTTGGTTAATCCAACTAACCTTTTTGACAACGCTCATGGTATGGAAAGAAAATCGTCTTGCTTTAAATGTACATCAGTGCCTACAAAATGACTGGAGACTTGACCGTTTGACTAAGTTCTTACTATTGTATCATGTAAACAACTTTTTAAAGGCATTAACTTAACTGATTTTTGCAGTATTTTTATTGGATGATCACAGTGTTCTCATTTAATTTATTATTGTGATCATTATATAGCACTGAAAGGGTTATTTAAATCCTCCAAATTAAGGAAATACATCACTTAGATGTATTTCTATATTTCAGATAGACAGTACCTAAAGATCCTGAGCAGTGGTCTGTACCCAAATGGATGGCAGTTTGTCACACTGTGAATTTGGCCCATGATCATTTTGTCATTGATCTTTTGCGTTAGCACTAAAGGTATAAACCTCAGTCACTTGCTCTTTGAACATTAAATTATCTTCTCTTACCATATAAATAGCAATGCTTGGCAACCTGCATGAGTAAATAACCACTGGTTCTATCTACTATAAGAAGGAATCAAGTATCCACCACAGCCTATATTTTAACATCTTGTGGGATATAATTTTTTATTAACATATTAATTTGCGTATTGCTGTTGTAGTCTATGCCAGCTCTGCTACCCATATTAGATAACTACATTGTAGCAGAACTCCAGAAAAAAATTCTCATGTTAAAATTCTTGTATGTTTCCTCTGCTTTAATAATTTTCTAAACCCTCAATGTTTACTGAAGCAGAATGTGTAGTATGCAGTCCAGTTAAATTGTGGTGGTGGGGGGATGAAAAAGAATCCTATTTACTTAACTTTTCTTGTTTTAGGGTAAGCCTCCAACAAAGAAAGCAAAAGTTCTTCAGAAGCAACCTTTAGTTGCTAAGCTAGCCGCATATGCTCAGTATCAAGCTACCTTGCAAAATCAAGCAAAGACAAAAGCAGGTAATATTGGTGAATCTGACAGAGATGAAATATTTGATATTGATTCATTTAGTGTTAATTAATTTTGTAATTAATTAAATTGTAATTTTGAATTCTGTTTAAGCTGTTTCTGTGTCCTGTTTAGCACATTACGGCTCTAAGCTTCCTAATGGTTGTTTAGATTTCAGTAAATTACTCTAGAAGATTATAGTTGCATGCATAAGTTCAGGTGCTTTTGGCAATCTCCTTAATGTTTTTGTTTGGTTTATTATTTACGTTTCATGTACTGATTCTCTGAATTGCGAAGATATTAGGCAAAGAAATAGGACATTCAGCAGGCTTCAAAGGGATTGTGAGAAGAGGAGTAGTAAGAGGAAGAGATTAAGGAAAGGATCATTTCTAATAAGAGGTTTTTTTTGGTTTGTTTTTGTTTTTTTGTTTTTTTTTCTTTTGGAGACAGAGTCTTGCTTTGTCACCCAGGCTAGAGTCCAGTGACGTGATCTCGGCTCACTATAACCTCTGCCTCATGGGTACAAACAGTTCTCATGTCTCAACCTCCCTAGTAGCTGAGACTACAGGTGCACGCAACCACACTCGGCTTATTTTTGTATTTTTAGTGAAGATGGGGTTTCACCATGTTGGCCAGGCTGGTCTAGAACTCCAGACCTCAAATGATCCACCCACCTCAGCCTGTCAAAGTGCTAGGAATACAGGTGTGAGCCACAGCGCCCAGCCAGAAGATTTTTAATAGAAGTAAATAGAAAGTGAGGCAGTAAGTGAGTAAATAGAAGGGCAATAAGTGAGTAATGAGGAGAGCAATAAGAGAGTAAATAGTGAGAAGGGCAACAAGTAAGTAAATAGAAGAGGCAATGAGTGAGTAAATAGAAGTAAATAGAAAGTGAGGTAATTAAAAGTGATATGGGGTAGGTATCTCACTGAGGTACATGGCAAGAACTGAATGGAAATAAAAACACAAAAGCAGCCACAGCAGTGTTTGTCATTCTGTACACTTCTCTCAACTTCTCTTTGCTCCCCTTAACTGAAGAGCTTGTACCTCACTTCCTCAGGAGCATGTGTCATGTATAGAACAGTTAAGAAACTCCTGGCCAGGCGTGGTGGCTCATAACCTGTAATCCCAGCACGTTGGGAGGCCAAGGCAGGTGGATCAGGAGATCACGAGTTCAAGACCAGCCTGGCCAATATGGTGAAACCCCATCTCTACTAAAAATACAAAAATTAGCTGGGTGTGGTGGCACGCACCTGTAGTCCCAGATGTTCGGGAGGGTGAGGCAGGAGAATCACTTGAACCTGGGAATCAGAAGTTCCAGTGAACCAAGATTGCACCACTGCTCTCCAGCCTGGGTGACAGAGGGAGACTCAGTCTCAAAAAAAAAAAAAAAAAGAAACTCCTGTTTGTTTGCAAATATGATATAAGCCAAAGCTCATGCTATTTAGAGAAGTTATTTGATCTTAAAGAAAACGTTCTTTAAATGGGATAAATTAATTTTATGTCCTTTCACACATTTTAACCGTGATAACCTTCTTATAAATAAAAGATGTGAGAATTGTAATATACGTAAATTTGTTTGATTTTAGCAGTCTCCATGGAAGGTTTCAGCTGGGGTAACTACATCAATAGCAATAGCTTTATAGCTGCGCCAGTTACCTGTTTTAAACATGTAAGTACAGAATTTCTCACCTTATTTTGAAGTACTTAGTCATTGTTTAAATCTGAAGGTACAATAACACCTAAGCATCTTATCCTTAGAAGGTGTTTGTTTTTATGCCTTGTAATTGAAATCCTTCTTTTATTATTATACTTAATAATAGTTAAAAAGAACTTATGTAAGTTTTGTAAGTACAAGTTTCCTATAAAGAAATTGCAGTTTGAAGTTATTTTAAACAGGGAGAAGTACTAGTCTTCTAAGTACTAATTTTCTTTTATAATATATTTGTTTTTTAAATTTTTTGGTAAAGATACGGTCTCGCTATGTTGCCCAGGCTGGTGTCAAACTCCTGGCATCAAGCAGTCCTCCCACCTTTGCCTCCCAAAATGCTGGGATTACAAGTATGAGCCACCACACCCAGCCTCATCAGATGTTCATATTAAGTTGAACTGCACTTTATCCGGGCACAGTGGCTCAACTGTATTCCTAGCAACTTGGAAGAATGAGGCAGGAGGATCACTTGAGGCCAGGAGTTCAAGACCATCCTGGGCTACATAGTGAGACTTCTTTTCTACAAAAAATAAAAGTAAGTGAAATTGCTAGTATTGTGTATCAAAAATATGCATATTGACAGTGTCATACGATTTGACCTAACGGAAACCATTCATTGTGTATGTTACTTAAATATGCAGTTTGACCTGATAATTCAGAAGAGGAAGGATCTTTTTTCTAATTTTTTTGTCTCCAAATGTTAAGTCACAAAACAAGGAACTATTAGGTAGTAACATAATATTGTGAGCTGAAATATGTGCTGTATATATATCGTGAGAAACCCTTTAAAAGGTTTTCTTTTCAGCAAGTGGATTGTTACAGAGCATTTAAAATAATTTAGAATTGTGTTTAAAATATATCTGATGGCAAGTTCTTTCCTTTTGATTTATTCCTTTAGATTTCATTAATTCTCTCCAATACTTTTTTAACCTGACTACAACTTTAATTAATACTTAAAGATCCTTTCTGCTGCTATCTGTGTTTAAGAAGAAAAGAGAATTTAGAAAATACATGAACTTTGGTTTGCGCTTAACATTTTGTTAATTTAGGGCTTTAGGCCAGGCACGGTGGCTCCCAGAACTTTGGGAGGCCGAAGCGGGCGGATCACCTGAGGTCAGCAGTTCAACCAGCCTGGCCAACATGGCGAAACCCCGTTTCTACTAAAAATACAAAACTTAGCCAGGGGTGATGGTGGGCGCCTGTAATCCCAGCTACTCGAGAGGCTGAGGCACGAGAATCACTTGAACCCAGGAGGCAGAGGTTGCAGTGAGCCAAGATTGCGTCACTGCACTCCAGCCTGGGCAATAGAGCGAGACTCAGTCTAAAAAAAAAAAAGAAAAAAAAATTAAGGCTTTATTTTTAGATAACAGCATGTGAACAAAACTGAGCTTAGGTTCCTGTTGTAGAAATCTGAGTGAATTTTCACTCATTTATGGCCTTAGTAAAGGAGTTTGATCAAAGTCAAGTATATTAATTTGCTAATTCTCATTCTTGAAAATACGATATGAAGCCCTTAGTCAGTGACATCTTGCCTTAAATGGCATCTTATTTCTGTGTAAAGTAGGTGATTTATTTTGCTGTAATGTTGATAATAGTGTCATATTTGTGAGAAATATTCGATACACAGCAATGGCAGTTTTAAAGAGAGATCTTTAAAAAGAAAATCTTTAACTCTCTTCTCTTGGTATATTACTTTCCTGAAGGTCAGAAAGTTCTCAGTTACAGTAACTCTTTCATCTCAGATTCCTGAAACATTTGTCCGTTGTCTCCTTCTGAATGGCCTTTCTCTCTCTTTGTATCTATTTTTGTGTTATAAACCATATAAAACTGTTTTCTGTAAGTAGTCAGGGTATTAAAAAGAATAGCATTTCAACCCCAGAAGCATATTTTATTTTCTGTCCAAATCTTTGAATTGTTATACTGTTATATTAAAGTTATTTATGAGAAAATCTCTGTGGTAGTAATGAACTTGATTGACTTTGTTCAACTCTGCCTTTTTTGAGATTGAAATGTTCTATCATAGGGGATCGAGCAGCTAACCTCACCACACAATTAATGATAAGAATGTGGAGCCTCTGCTTTCTCACTCAGAAGTGAGGCATCTGTTTCTCAATTATGTAGACCCAGTGCCTTCCTGTTCCATTTACCTCTGTTTACTGCCTTCTCCTTATCAAACAGGAAAAATGTGTCTTAGTAATTCCTCGGTATGTTTTTGTACAAAAAGCTTGCTTTCTTACCTTAACCGGCATATTCATTTGAAGCCATTTGGTTAAGGGGGCCATACCTCATGCTGCACTTGATTTTGTCCTTTAGAGTTGACTCCTGCTGGTTGTCCCCTCCGAGACAGTTTTCTGGGTCTCTAAGGAGAGTTACTAGCTTTGTCTTTAGAAAACCTATAGTCAGGAGCTAAGAGTACAAGATCCTGCCTTGTATCATCAAAGTCTTCTAAGACTTGACACTTGCTCTGAAACTGGTTTATTAGACAGGAAAGCCTCTTTGTTCCAGACTCTACACCTGCCTTCTCTTCTACTTGAGTACAAGTTGGGAGCTTTTCCTGCTCCTAGGGGATTATTTTTCAAGCACAGTTTACGAAAGAACACCCAGCAAGTAACATGTAACACGGAAGCGGAGCTGTCGTGATTGCATCAGGAATTGGGATGGGGGTGCTGTCAGAGCCCTGGCTTCTTTAACTTAACCCAGCCTCTTCTAGAATAAGAATCCCAGATAAATACTTTCTATTTTGTAGCACTTAGATATTATTGTGATTAGTTCTAAAATCATAGAATTTCAAGAATATGATTCTTTCCATGGTCTGTCTATAAGCTTCTGAGAATGAACTTTCTACAGAGTAGATCATAGGACTATATCCTTTTTGATAATTCCTGTAACTCTTCATAGTGTCTTATACTCAGTCACTCAATTACAACAGTATCGTACAATTTTTTTTTTTATAATCAGCAATGGAAATCAAGTCCCAATTGTCATTTAGTATATCTACTTAGGCTGGGCACAATGGCTTACACCTGTAATCCCAACACTTTGGGAGGCCAAGGTAGGAAGATGGCTTGAGGCCAGGAATTTGAGGCCAGCCTGGTGGTCAACATAGCAAGACCCTATCTCTACAAAAGTGTATGTGTGTGTATATGTGCATATATACATGTGTGTGTATGTGTATATATGTGTGTATGTGTGTATAATATACACACACATATATTTTAGTATAATATACTAAAAAACTGTATATTATGATTGGCTGATATGTTTTTTATTGTATCTAGGGGTTAGTTTTTCAGACCTTTTATTTAAGCATCATAATTGCCCTTTTTTTGTTGTTGTTGTTGTTGTTTTTTGCTTGCCATATATTGGGTAAGAAGTCCCCTTTTCTCTAACAAAAATCTTAGACCTCAGAACACAGGATAAGAGGAAACTGCATTGATTGTTCTGGCAGAGATGGGGTGTTGCTACCAGAGCCTTGGCTCCTGACATTTGAACACCCCATCCTTGACAGTTCCTGAGGCTGGAAACCACTAAATTGGGTAATATCACTTTTAATTAATGCTAAATCATATGGTCACAAAGCTAGAAGGCATCTTTAAAATCATTTGGTTCAGCTAGTCCATGTCTTATAAATGAAGAATTCTTGCTACTTTTTTGAGTAGCTGGACTATAATTTTCAGCTTTGGGCTTTAACCCATTTTTCATAATGCAAGTCTTTTTTTTTTTTTTAATGTGTGTTTTATTTAAGCCCCTAAGAGCAGTATCCATATCTATCCTAATGGTGGAAAAATCTCCAAAATAATAATGCCAGTTAGGTGCAATGTATAGATCAAAGAAATTAACAGATTATTTTCTATTAGTAATTTAACTTTAACCCAGCGGAGCCTTCAATTGATGTATGTGTATTCAGAACATTTGGCTTTAAAGCACTGTAGCCAAGAGCAATGGCTCACACCTGTAATCCCAGCACTTTGGGAGGCCAAGGCAGGAGGATCAGTTGAGCCCTGGAGTTTGAGACCAGTATGGGTAACATAGTGAGACCTCATTTCTACAAAAAAAATTAGCTGGGCATGGTGGCACATGCCTGTAGTCCCAGCTACTCAGGAGGCTGAGGGGAGGGATTGCTTGAGCCCAGAAGGTCAGGACTGCAGTTAGCCATGATCGTACCACTGCACTCCAGCCTAGGTGACAGAATGAGACACTGTCTCAAAAAATAAATAAAAATAAAGCACTCTTCAGGCCGGGCGCAGTGGCTCACGCCTGTAATCCTAGCACTTTGGGAGGCCGAGGCAGGTGGATCATGAGGTCAGTAGTTTGAGACCAGCCTGACCAACATGGTGAAACCCCGTCTCTACTAAAAATAGAAAAAAAAATTAGCTGGGCGTGGTGGCGGGCGCCACCGTGCAACTTGGGAGGCTGAGGCAGGAGAATTACTTGAAACCGGAAGGCGGAGGTTGCCGTGAACTGAGCTTGCGCCACTGCACTCTAGCCTGGGCAATAAGAGCAAAACTCCGTCTCAAAAATAAATAAATAAAGCACTCTTCATTATTTTTTAATTACTTAAAGACTTTAAATTGAAGCACTTCTATTTCCCATTATTTGCCATGTGAAATCAAGTAAAACTTTTTTTTCCCCTAGGTATTATAGCACGGGCCAAAATGTATAAATGAACATAAAGTCGTCTTTTTTCAGTTATATATTTATAGACTTCAGATTTCTTCTGTTTGGTACCTAAACTAATAATCTCATATCTTACTGATGCTGTCTTTACTTAGATCAGAAATGTTAAAATCATCCCATTTTCTCTCTCATACAGTTGTAGTTTGTACCAAAAAAAAAAAAAGTCCTTTGTACACATATATGCAGAAGCTTTTCAGCTGAGTTTATCATACTTTCTCTTTTCTTTTTTTTTTTTTTTTTTTTTTGAGACAGAGTCTCGCTCTTTCACCCAGGCTGGAGTGCAATGATGTGATCTCAGCTCACTGAAAACTCTGCTTCCCGAGTCCAATCGATTCTCCTGCCTCAGCCTCCTGAGTAGCTGGGATTACAGGCCCGTGCCACCACACTCGGCTAATTTTTGTATTTTTAATAGAGAAGAGGTTTCACCATGTTGGTCAGGGTGGTCTCGAACTCCTGACCTCGTGATCTGCCCTCCTCAGCCTCCCAAAGTGCTGGGATTACAGGTGTGAGCCACTGTGCCCGGCCACATACTTTTTCATTCTGCCTCCACAGATACCCTCTTGTTACTTACGTGACATATTCTAATCCTCTTTCTTGTACCTGACCTATATGTATGTCAGCTTTTTTGAAGGGATAAAGTTACCATGTTTTTTTTGTGGTGTGTATCATGTATACTTTCAGGTTTCAAGGAAAGAAAAGGCCCTTTTGTGTATGTACAGTAGCAATAGTTTAGAATAAAACTCATTATCTATTTCTCAGGTATGTGCTTGTTAGTAAAATCTTTTTCAAGTGAACTAATTTTTTTTTCCCTAGTCGTGACCCCACACACAGGACTGTATTAAAGGTTGGAAAAAAATCATATTACTTCATCTCCATTTTAACTAAAGTTAAAATCTTCAAGGTAGCATCCTAGATTGCAGAATTTTCCTTCTAATGGAAATAAAACTTTAAATTAGTTTCTGGTACTTATTAGTGCTCCATCTCAGTTAGCTAGTCTGAGTGTTGCCATGAAATTAAATTCTCCACAGGAAAGCAGTGAAATAAACATTACCTGTCTTGTCTTTTTTTTTTTTTTTTTTTAAACAGTCACATTCCTTCGCCCAGGCTAGAGTGCAATAGCACGATTACAGTTCACTGCAGCCTCGACTTCTTGGGCTCACGTGACTCTCCCACCTCAGCCTCCCAAGTAGCTGGGACTACAGGCACACACCACCATGCCCAGCTAATTTTTTGTATTAATTTTTTTCTATTTTTGGTAAAGATGGGATTTCACCATGTTGCCCAGGCTAGTTGCGAACTACTGGGTACAAGCAATCCTCCCACCTTGGCCTCCCAAAGTACTGGAATTACAGGCATGAGCCATCACACCTGGCCCTGTCTTTCCGTATGTTTTAAAGAAAGCCTAACTTAAAATTTTTTTTTTCTTTTTTTTTTTTTTTTTTTCTGAGATGTAATATTGCTCTATCATCCCCCAGGCGGGAGTGCAGTGGCGCCATCTTGGCTCACTGCAAACTCCGCCTCCTGGGTTCAAGGGATTCTCATGCTTCAGCCTCCTGACTAGCTGGGACTACAGGTGCGTGCCACCA
Organism: Macaca fascicularis; assembly: GCF_037993035.2. Classification (NCBI taxonomy): domain Eukaryota; kingdom Metazoa; phylum Chordata; class Mammalia; order Primates; family Cercopithecidae; genus Macaca; species Macaca fascicularis. Next base: position 55,496,604 of record NC_088390.1, read on the forward strand.
CACCCAGCTAATTTTTGTATTTTGGGTAGAGACAGGGTTTCACCTTGTTAGTCAGGCTGGTCTTGAACTCCTGGCCTCAAGTGATCTGCCCACCTTGGCCTCCCAAAGTGCTTGGCATGAGCCACCACACTGTGCCAATTCTTTAGTGATACTGGTTTAATACGGTTTTTTCAAAAAAATTACGGACTGTTTTATGCGTTTTGTTGTTGTTGTTGTTGTTTTGAGATGGAGTCTTGCTCTGTTGCCCAGGCTGGAGTGCAATAGCACGATCTTGACTCACTGCAGCCTCCGCCTCCTGGGTTCAAGTGATTCTCCTGCCTTAGCCTCCCAAGTAACTAGAACTACAGGCATGTGCCACCATGCCCAGCTAATTTTTGGATTTTTAATAGAGACAGGGTTTCTCCATGTTGGCCAGGCTGCTCTTGAACTTGTAACCTCAGGTTATCCACCTGCCTCAGCCTCCCAAAGTGCTGAGATTACAGGCCTGAGCCACCACACCCGGCCGCCTTTCAAATTAGTAACCAGTGCTTCCTGTCTTTTTACATATGCATAGCATTATTTCAGCCTTAATCTTACTTCCACCCCAGGCATCCCATTTTCCTTTTTGTCCTCTCCTTGGACTCATCTACCTGCTACCACCACCCTAAAAGATAGATTCTGGTATCAAAAGGTGAGTGGAGGACAGGCACAGTGGCTCATACCTGTAATCCCAGCACTTTGGGAGGCTGAGGCAGGCAGATCATCTGAGGTCACCAGTTAAGAGACCAGCCTGGCCAACATGACAAAACTAAAACTACAAAAATTAGCCAGGCTTGGTGGCACCAGCCTGTAATCCCAGCTACTCAGGAGGCTGAGGCAAGAGAATGGCTTGAACCTAGGAGGCAGAGGTTGCAGTGAGCCGAGATTGCACCATTTCACTCCAGCCTGGGCGACGGAGTGAGACTCTGTCTCAAAAAAAAAAAAAAAAAAAAAAAAAAGGGTGAGTGGACTTTATGGAGAAGACAGGAACAGTTTTGTTTTTTTTTTCTTTTTCTCCTTTCTACCAGAAAATTCTAGTAAGTAGTACTTAGGAACTCTCATTTCTTTCTACTTAAATTTCTGTAATGTTTTCTCCCCTTTTTGGCCAAATAATATTTCATCATTCTCTGCTATATGTACTTTGCCTGTTAGTCTGAAGACATTTTAATGATGGCTTTTTGTACATTTGCCATCTGATTGGGATAAATTATTCCTTCTTGGTTACCTATATGCGACCTCAGGTCTTGTCTCTGCCCACTTACAGATTAATATTAAAGATTGTATGGTTATCTTTGGTTGGCAGCTCTGCAGAGGGAAGTCTCTATGTCTGCCATAAATCATCGTGTGTGCAGTGCATCAGCCCCCTGAGAGTCTGAATACTAGCCAGCTGAGCTGTTGGACCATCTGGGAATGATCTTGAAGTCCAGCAAATAAGACTTCCCACCCAGTTATTTTCTTACAGTCATGTGGAGGTTGTCATACATTTGTGTTGGGGACCCCTCAGCATTTGGATTTGGCCATGTCCTGCAGGACCTGATGACAGCTTACCTTGCAGGGAAGGAGAGTCGCTCCCAGATAGCCCTCACGAGTGGCCCTGGAGCAGGAAGTGGTGGAGCAGATCTTCCTTGTTTGGGAGGAGCCTGAGGTGGACCTCGCGTCCTGAGTCTGGAAGGTAAATTTGTTGTTACCTGTAAATTATGGTTCTGCTAGTTCATGCTATGCCAATCCAGACTTTCAGAGGTATCCCTCCTGCCAGCAAGCGAAGACAGATGACTTGGACGAAGATGGCTGTCAGGCCCTGGGTCATTTAGTCTTCCACAGTTAAGAATATTCATTTTAAACTAAAGGGCAGACATATCTATGAAATTACCATATTATTTCAACACATTGAGCACATACTATGCTATGACTGTGGTGCTCTTTCTTGTTGATGTTTTTGTTTCTTCATTTTTTTTTCTTAGAATGAACCATATGGATTGGTTTAAGAGGGCCTAGCAGAACCACAACCTTACAGGCAAGAACAAATGTCACTTTCTGCTACTTTCTCCTATACCAATCCAGACTGTAGGGACCAAAAGTATCCTCCACCAAAGTGAACATAATTTTTTAAGCAAGCATATTGACATTTTGTTTTCTTTAATAAAATAGTATTAAAAGTTTTCTCCCAACAAATGTTAAGGCTTTAAAAAAATAAAAGTCAATATGACAGATTGTCACATTTAGCTCAAAAGGGAATACTGAATGCCAAACTCACCAGTGACCCCCAGCTCATTAGCATAAGCACGCCTCTTTCTTCTCAGTGAAAAATAAACCCAATTCACAAATTTGGTAACCAGACAAAGAGGGATGGATGCTGCACTGCATTCATTTAACTGCATCTCTCTGCTCTAATTGGTACATCCTCACAAAAATGAATACATGATCTTTGTGTTAATATATGTTAGCTTAGTTTATGTTACCTGTCTTCCTTCTAGTTTCTCCTTTTTTGATCATATCTGCTGGCAATAGGGATGGCCCTACAGTCTAGAATGATATAGGGGAAAGATAGCAGAACCTGAAGAGTCCAGTCTTTCAGTTTAAAAAAGAAGAGGTAGTCACAATGAATATATTATTTTTTGCACAAGTCGAGGCGATAATTATATGTACCCTTCCAGAACCGCAAATAGTTGAGCTAGTCCATGTCTGCCAGTTACTGAGTTATACTCATTGCTTACTATTTAAACCATTAGCCATTAATTGATTCTCTTTGGTTTCTAGACGTATCCAACTTCGGTATTTGACATTCTCTTCCTCTCCTTCAGAAATTCCAGAAACTACTGAGAGAGTAGGGGTTGAATGTTGTTTTAGGCTAATCCTCCTGTTGGGTGAGCATCCACCAAAGTAGGAGGGGCCTTGCATGGAGGACATTTGCCTAATGTTCAAATTGGCTAGTTCATGTAACTCCTGGATATCTTTGCTCATCTTTGAGCTTTGAGGCTATTTTGGTTTTTCCTGATTTGTTCATACTATCAAGTCTTTTACAACCTCACATAATCCTTTTCTTTGTGATCAAGGTTCTAAATTTAATGAGAAGCTGATTATCCAGAGCAACACAAACTGTAGTATTATCAGCATTTATATTCTTAAATGTGCTTATTTGATTTAATTTACCATTGCATAAGTTCCAAGTAATTGTGAATTACCTTGAATTTTAAAAATTAAAATACAGTGGAAACTGTACTTCGGGAACATCTGTTAGATTTTGGAAAATCCCTTCATGGTGCTCATTTAATTGATTTTCCGAGTCCCCATCTTAACCATTTGCTGTGGGAGGCTAGTGATTACCAGTTCTCACATTGGAAGTTTTCTCTTTATAGTAATTTCTACATGAGAAATTTTGAAATAATTGAAATAGTTTACCATGGTACTCGTCTCCAAAACTCTTCAATTCCACCTTCTTAATAACTTTATTCAATGCTTTTCCCTCATGTCCATCTTTGTGGACTCAATTTATATTCTGTGAATTTAACTTAAATTGAAAATTTTCGTTTCTCTTATTCATATTGTTGGAAACCACATTGCTGATTGGAATTGTTTTTCTTTCTGCTCTTTGGCCAGATCTTTTTAAATTAGAAATTAGGATAAAGTATATTCATTCAGTACATATTAAAAATAATAAATTTCTTAAAACAATTTAATCCTATTAAATCTGCTATTGAGTTTGTAATTCCACTCTTAGAAAAATTGCTGCTTAAATCTTATATTAGGACAGTATCAAATTTTGAAGTCAGCATGAATCTAGTCTAACATATGTGAATTCTCTCTTCATCTTGTTTGTCACTGAAACTGACTTTTTCCAGATAGAATTCTATGAAACAAACGGAATTAAAATGGCATTTTTAGTTTAATATTCCTATTATTGATGGTAATGCTTAATTTTCATTGATATGTTTTAGGCTTTATGTTAATAAGACAATAATTTAATGATTTTTATATGACAGGCACCTATGGGGACCTGCTGGGGTGATATCTCAGAAAATGTGAGATTAGAAGTTCCCAATACAGACTGCAGCCTACCTACCAAAGTCTTCTGGATTGCTGGAATTGTAAAATTAGCAGGTGAAAAGCATGAATAATAATTTAGAAGAAAATGCAGTGATCCTTGTAACCTTTTGTAAAAAAGCATGTTTATAAATTTTGCAAGTATTGCCAAATAAAAAATACGTTATGATAGAGGGCAGAGATTGGCAAATTGTTTTCCGTGAAAAAGCCAAACAAATATTTTCAACTTTGCAGGCCGTATGATCTCTATCACAGCTATTTGTCTCTATCATTATAGCATGAAAGCACCCTTAGCAATACATAAAAAAATGGACATGATTGCGTTCCAGCAGAAATTTGAATTTCATATAATCGTTATGTATCATGAAATATCCTTTTTTCTCTTCAACCATTAAAAATGTAAAAGTCATTCTTAGATCACAGTCATAAAAATAATCCAGCAATAGACCAGATATATAGGCCATAATGTATATGTCACTTTGAAAAGTAACAGAGGTTGAGATACTAAAAAATTGATAAGAGCTGGCCACAGTGGCTCACACCTGTAATCCCAGCCCTTAGGGAGGCAGAGGCAGGAGGATAACTTGAGCCTAAGAGTTCAAGACCCACCTGGGCAATATAGTGAGACCCATTCTCCATTTAAAAAAAAAAAAAAAAGTGATAAGAACCTTAATACCAAATTTATACAATTGTTGATAATTTTATGCATCTTGAGTTCTTCCTTTCTCTTTATTCCCACTGCCTCCACCATACCAAGCCCTTTACTGCTCATGAAATAAACATGTTAGGAATCTACTGTGCTAGACAATGTGGACAAAGGATGATATCCAGAAGTATAAGGCTTGTATTTTTTCCAGCATGTTCACATCTGCCAAATGTTGACTACTACCAGGCATTAATATGACAAGGTACTCAGTGAGCAGTGTAGTCGGGCAGTGTAGAGGAGAGGCAGGCAGCCACTCATAAGAAAAGTTATCTTTTACTACTGTGACAGATTTCTAACTCCTGCTACTCTCTAGTTTTATTTCCGGCATTCTCCTCAAAACACTGCAGACTGCTCTACTGTGTACTGCTAATTGACTTAATTTACCTAAAAATTATTTTAAATTTATTTTTATGTTCAAGCATCTTTTATGGCCTCTTTGTACTTAAAGGATCAAGATGGCCAGCGTTTATGGCATTCATGGCTATTGATGAGTTGCTCCATATACCACATGCCAGATGTGTTGTAGTTCTCCAGCATAAATGATCTGTTGTGATGAGGCCAATCTCCCTCCCTCCTTTATACAAGCATGTTTTTGTCACCTCTGTGCCTTGGATTACTCTTGAAAGAGTGTCCCAACTCTGTACTTAACTGTACTGCTACCCAGGTCAATTCCCCATCTTTTTCTTGAAACATTTTCCCAGCTGTATAAGCATTCGCTAAATGCTTGTATTAATCTCTACACTGTAATTTAAAACAACAGCATATTATCTTTGCCCTGGGTGTTTAAGTTAGTTATATTTAAATAGCTCTTAAAATCAGTGCATTTACTATCCAAAAATTACTTCTTCCTTCCATCTCCGATTTTACATTTCTCTTTTATCTAACTGCATCATATATCTTCTTTAAGCCACTTTAATGCCATTGTAGAAGTGAGCCTAATGTTAACCAGAAGCTAGAGTCAGCAATAATTAGCAAACTCATAAATTGTTCTAAGAAATTATTGAATTTTAAAACTGAACATTTAATGCTATAAATTTTCACAGACATGAAAATGCTGACTGAACTTGTCTCCTAGCCTGAAATACACATATATTGGCGTTTTTCTGTTTCATTAAAGACCTTAAATTAAATCTTAATCTTTTGTCAACATAAAGTTGATAAAATTATAAATAGGATATATTACATATTTTTTGTACTTTCCAAGAATAAGGCTTCCTATTTGCCTAGGACATACAGTTTTTAACTCATTTTACATAATTTTCTTTGTGTTTATTGAACTTTTTACCTGGCATATTCAAATCTTATTTCTAAATACATACAACAGAAAAATTTAGATTCTTAAAGTGGCTACATTCAAATTACCCAGGAGTAATTGGCCACCTGAGCAGCTGGATAAAGCAGTTTCTTTGAAATATACTTCAAGGCCAGGCGCGGTGGCTCAAGCCTGTAATCCCAGCACTTTGGGAGACCAAGGCGGGCAGATCACCTGAGGTCGGGAGTTCGAGACTAGCCTGGCCAACATGGTGAAACCCCATCTCTACAAAATACAAAAATTAGCTGGGCGTGGTGGCACACGGCCTGTAATCCCAGCTACTTGGGAGGCTGAGGCAAGTGAATCACTTGAACCCGGGAGGCAGAGGTTGCAGTGAACCAAGATCACACCACTGCACTCCAGTCTGGGTGACAGAGCAAGACCCTGTCTTCATAAAATGTATATATATAATTATATAAATAAATATATAATATGTATTTTATATGCTTATACATAAATAAATGTCATATGTATAATTGTATGTTTTTATTTATATATATATATATATGCGCGCCTATAATCCCAGCTACTACTTAGGAGGCTGAGGTAGGAGAATCACTTGAACCCAGGAAGCCAAGGTTGTAGTAAGGCAAGATTGCGCCACTGCACTCCAGCCTAGGCAACAGAACAAGACTCCATCTCAAAAAAGAAAAGAAAAAGAAATTAATGGGTACAATTGAAACACATGTAAGGAGGCCATGCGCTGAAAACAGTTGAACTGTTTGCACTGAACAAATGATTCTCAATGTTTGGTCAGTAGACCAGCAGCAACAGCATCACCTGAGGACTTGTTAAAAAGGCATATTCTCAGTTCTACCCAATATCTACAAAATCAGAATCTCTGGAGGGGGACCCAGCCATCTGTCTGTTAACAAACCCTGCAGGTGATTCTGTTGCAGATAGACACTAGTTTGACAACTGCTGTCAGATGCTGTATTGTTTTATTTAATTTTATTTTCTTACTATGCAGTGATTTATTTCTGGGTTTCAGGTTACAATGCCCTTTTAAGATATGAAGGATTTGAAAATGACTCTGGTCTGGACTTCTGGTGCAATATATGTGGTTCTGATATCCATCCAGTTGGTTGGTGTGCAGCCAGCGGAAAACCTCTTGTTCCTCCTAGAAGTAAGTAGCTTATTTACCCTTAACGTACTTTTTTATATGTGTACTTTAATGCTGTTTTACACATAGCAATGTTAAAGTATTATGGAAATTAAAGGCCAGGTATGGTCGCTCACACCTGCCTGTAAATCCCAGCACTTTGGGAGGCCGAGGCAGTTGGATCACTTGAGGTCAGGTGTTTGAGAGCAGCCTGACCAACATGGCGAAACCCCATCTCGACTAAAAATATAAAAATTAGCTGGGCATGGTGGTGTGTGCCTGTACTCAGGAGGCTGAGGCAGAAGAATCCTTGAACTGGGGAGATGGAGGTTGCAGTGAGCCAAGATCGCACCACTGCACTCCAGCCTGGGTGACAGAGCGAGACTCCATCTCAAAAAAAAAAAAAAAGAAAGTAATTTTTTGGTGTCAAGCAGCTTTTTGCTGGCAAGGCATATACTTGCTTTCTCTATATTTGTTACCTTTCAGAATGTTAATAGTCTGACTTTGCAAGGAAATTTGTTACTTTTTTAACAAATAATTTATGAAGCAGTTCTTTTTTGCCAAAGTATGACTTGTTATTTCTTCTGTTTTAGCTATTCAGCATAAATATACAAACTGGAAAGCTTTTCTAGTGAAACGACTTACTGGTGCCAAAACACTTCCTCCTGATTTCTCACAAAAGGTAAAAACAGGATCTTATAAAGACTGAAGAGGCCGGGCGCGGTGGCTTAAGCCTGTAATCCCAGCAGTTTGGGAGGCCGAGATGGGTGGATCACGAGGTCAGGAGATTGAGACCATCCTGGCTAACACAGTGAAACCCCGTCTCTACTAAAAAATACAAAAAAAAAAAAAAACTAGCTGGGCGAGGTGGCGGGCGCCTGTAGTTCCATCTACTTGGGAGGCTGAGGCAGGAGAATGGCATAAACCCTGGAGGCGGAGCTTGCAGTGAGCTGAGATCTGGCCACTGCACTCCAGCCTGGGCGACAGAGCGAGACTCCATCTCAAAAAAAAAAAAAAGACTGAAGAGCTCTAAAAAACAAGGGTAACAGAACATTTTTAAGGAATTGTTTTAATTTTGTGAACCAGATGATGTGTGTTACATTTCAAATGCATTCAGTATTTTTTACAGTATAATACGAAAATTTCTTGTAGACAAGAAATTCTTGTCATGAATTTCGAGCAGTTTTTTTTGTATGCTTTTAAGGTTTCAGAGAGTATGCAGTATCCTTTCAAACCTTGCATGAGAGTAGAAGTGGTTGACAAGAGGCATTTGTGTCGAACACGAGTAGCAGTGGTGGAAAGTGTAATTGGAGGAAGATTAAGACTAGTGTATGAAGAAAGCGAAGATAGAACAGATGACTTCTGGTGCCATATGCACAGCCCATTAATACATCATATCGGTTGGTCTCGAAGCATAGGTCATCGATTCAAAAGATCTGGTAAGCACCTGTCACAAGAACTCCTGTCAAAAGCATCATTGAGGCTGAATTATACTAGTTGGTTATTTTTCTCTGCAGAATTGCACAGATCAAAAATAGCATTCTAGTTTTTTGGGCTGCTTATTCTACCTTAATTAGTGAAGGTTCACACCATGTTAGTGTCCTAATAAATTTTTTTATATTCTTTCCACTTGTTCTCCAAAAGAATGAACTTTTGGTCACAACTACAGTTATTTCTTTCTTTTATTATTCAGCCCATTTGAAAGATCTAAAGGTCCCTTTCCCTTTCCATTCAATTTTAATCAAAATAGCAAGATTAAATGTGGTTAGACTTAATACTAAGCACATGAAAACATGCTTCTAAAGTTGTAATTTTCTAACTAGGGAATTACATTAAAATTATGAGCATTAAAATTGGCTGAATATATTTAAAAGCATATATGCACATGTACCCTGAAGAGAGAAAAGACTATTAAAGAATATTCACCCCAAATGTAGAAGGCATGTCTTTTTGCCATGTTTTATAGTATGACATACCTTGTGAGTTTGAAGCCTTCAAAGAACGTGGTTTTTGGTCTTCTCACAAATGCTGACAGATTAGTGTGTAACTTTTCCTTGTAGATATTACAAAGAAACAGGATGGACATTTTGATACACCACCACATTTATTTGCTAAGGTAAGAAGTTTTTATAAGAACCCTCATTTGTAAATTAGGTTTGAAAGAGGGTTGTGGGTTTTTTCCTAAAATTACGGAAATCACAGTTACATGTGTTCACTTAAAAGAATTAAGACCTTGTAAATTCATAGGTGTCACAACTCTTTATTATAATTATTCTTAAATTCTATTTGTCTGAATTCTCTCTAAACTTTGATGGAAGTTTGAGTTATAATACTAGGTAGGTAGGAGAAGGCACCTGGTAAATCTTTTCACATTGGTAATATTTTAATTATTAAAATAACAACATTTGTAACAGTAGATGTGCTTTCATATAATTCTTTAGGTAAAAGAAGTAGACCAGAGTGGGGAATGGTTCAAGGAAGGAATGAAATTGGAAGCTATAGACCCATTAAATCTTTCTACAATATGTGTCGCAACCATTAGAAAGGTAAGATAATAGGTTTTAAAATATAGAAATGCAATTATAGGATTTGGGTGTAAGCTAATAGAAGGAGTCCCCAAGCATATTCATTTTGACATAAAATGTGTATGTGTGTGTATCTTCACTGGAGAGAAGGTTGCTAGGAATTTCAAAATAAGTTTGAATTCCTGATCTTTCTTATATAGTTTATTGTCAAGATTGTCATTTTGAGTCTGCTACATTTACTTGTGGAAGTATATCCTAATTTAGAGGGAAAATATTTATTTAAGTTACTTCTAGTCAAGGCTAGTCCAATTCAGAATTGTAACAAGGCCAAGTTTATCTTCAGTTTCCTGTGTTTCCTTTTTAGGCCCTTTTCTTCCTTTTGGTGGTAGTTTTTGCTTCTTTTCTCTTTTCCCCCTCATCTGAAACTGCTCTTACAAAAAGACCTAGAAGAGAGATTCTTGGGTTTTGTTTGTTTGTTCATTTTTTTGAGACACAATCTCTCTCTGTCACCTAGGCGGGAGTGCAGTAGTGTGATCACAGGCTCAAGTGACCTTCCCACCTCAGCCTTCAGAGTGGCTGGGATCACTGGTGTGTCCTTTCATGCCTGGCTAATTTTCTTATTTTTATTTTTGTAGGTATAGGGTCTCCCTAGGTTGCCCAGGCTGGTCTCAGACTCCTGGGCTCAGGCAATCCTCCTAAAGTTCTAGGATTATAGACATGAGCCACAGCACCCAGCTTTTTTTTTTTTTTCTTTTTAAGACATGGTCTCACTCTGTCACCCAGGCTGGAGTGCAGTGGCATGATCTCAGCACACTGCAACCTCTGCCTCCCAGGCTCAAGTGATCCTCCTGCCTCAGCCCCCTGAGTAGCTGGGACTACAGGTGCTGGCTAATTTTTATATATTTTGTAGAGATGGGATTTCACCATATTGCCCAGGCTGGTCTCGAATTCCTGGACTCAAGTGACCCACCTGCCTCGGCCTCCCACAGTGCTGGGATTACAGGCATGAGCCACCACGCCTGGCCTTTCCTTTTTTTTTTTTTTTCTGAGATAGTGTCTCGCCCTGTCACCCAGGCTGTAGTGCAGTGGCGTGATCATAGCTCACCACAGCCTTGAGCTCAAGCAGTTCTCCCACTTCAGCTTCCTGAGCAGCTGGCACTACAGGCACAAGCCACCACACCCAGCCAGTTTTTTGTTGTTGTTGTTTTCTTAGCAATGGGGTCTCACTGTATTGCCCAGGATAGTCTCAAACTCCGGAGCTCAAGCAGTTCTCCTGCCTCAGCTGAGTAGCTGGGATTACAGGCAGGGGCCACCTGCCTGGCTAACATTGGCAGTTTTTTAAGGCCCCAGGTGAATATCATGTACAGCCATGGTCTAGAACCACCTAAGGAAAATCTGCTTACATAAAGGTGTAACTTAAGTCATAATTTGCATTTCAACAGTTTAAAACCTTGAGCTAAAAGAAAAACAATTATGATGGTCTGGGCATGGTAGCTCACACCTGTAATCCCAGCACTTTGGGAGGCTGAGGCGAGCAGATCACAAGGTCAGGATATCAAGACCATCCTGTCTAATACGGTGAAACCCCATCTCTACTAAAAATACAAAAAATTAGCCAAGCGTGGTGGCATGCGCCTGTAGTCCCAGCTACTTGGGAGGCTGAGGCAGGAGAATCACTTGAACCCAGGAGGTGGGGGTTGCAGTGAGCCGAGATGGCGCCACTGCACTCCAGCCTGGGCGACAGAGCGAGACTCCATCTCAGAAAAGGAAAAAGAAAAACAATTATGATGACTGCCATGTCACATGGTCAAACAGCTGGACAACACTGGCTCCAAACCCTGTTCCTCCTCTTTTCCTGACTAGTGATCAGAATGACCCAGTAAGATTTAAAACAGGCCGAGGCAGGCAGATCACAAGGTCAGGAGTTCGAGACCAGCCTGGCCAATATGGTGAGACCCCATCTCTACTAAAAACACAAAAATTAGCTGGGCATGGTGGCAGGCGCCTGTAGTTCCAACTGCTCGGGAGGCTGAGGCAGAAGAATTGCTTGAACCCAGGAAGGGGAGGTTGCAGTGAGCTGAGATTGCACCACTGCATTCCATCCTAGGCAACAGAGCAAGACTGTCTCAAAAAAAAAAAAAAAAAACTTAAAACACTGATTCCTGAAACACCTTTATCATGTTAAAAAGGAAAAAAAAAAAAGGCCAGGCCAAGTGGCTCACACCTGTAATTCCAGCACTTTAGAAGGGTGGGTCACGAGGTCAGGAGTTCAAGACCAGCCTGGCCAACATGATGAAACTAAAAATACAAAAAAATTAGCCGGGCCTGGGGGCAGGCGCCTGTAATCCCAGTAACTTGGGAGGCTGAGGCAGGAGAATTGCTTGAACCTGGGACACAGAAGTTGTAGTGAGCTGAGATCATGCCATTGCACTCCAGCCTGGGCAACAAGAGCAAAAACTCTGTCTCAAAAAAAAAAGAAAAAATTAAAGGCTTGGTGCGATGCCTTACGCCTGTAATCCCAGCACTTTGGGAGGCCAAGGCGGGTGGATCACTTGAGGTCAGGAGTTCAAGACCAGCCTGGCAAACATGATGAAACCCCATCTCCATACAAAAATTAGCCAGGTGTGGTGGTGTGCGCTTGTAATCCCAGCTACTCGAAAGGCTGAGGCAAGAGAATCACTTGAACCCGGGAGGCGGAGGTTGCAGTGAGCTGAGATCTAGCCACTGCCCTTTGGCCTAGGCATAGAGTGAGACTCCATCTCAAATAACAACAACAACAAAAATCACATAGATTCCCACGATCTACTCCATGTCTACACGATCAGAATCACAGTCAAGGCCAGGCTTGGTGGCTCACGCCTGCAATTCCAGCACTTTGGGAGGCTGAGGTGGGAGGATCCTTTCAGTTCTAGCTACCACCCATGTGACAGCAGTCTCTGTGTCTGTTGATTCTAATTACTGAGAAAGAGTCTGAATAGCTGAGCTAAGCCTTTGGTTTGGGTCCATATGTGATACATACAAGTCCCTAGTCCAGTCACCTGTATTTAGAAGAATGAAGAAAGGAATCCCATGTAAGTGGGATAGTTCTGTCCAGAGGTCGTAGGCAAAGCTGTCAAACTTGAGAGTAGTAAATTTAGTGTACATGTTTACCATATAGAAATAACCAGAGAAAGGAACTTGGGGGAAGAGACCAAAAGATAGTGTGGAACCAGTATTACAGGCTTTAAACACTTGGTCAAGTGATCCAAGAGTTTTTAGTAGACAGGATAACTTGGTGTAAAGGTTCTGGCCTGAACAGAGACTGGACTGAAGGAAATTTTTACTAAGAGGGGCAGCATCCATAGAGGATGGCTGAAAGCAATTATATCAAACAAGATAGCAAAGTCAAGACAGATTAATGGCAAGTTGAGGTAGAGTTGTGGAACATGGTGATTGATTACCTCTAAAGGAGTAAGAGGAGTTGTTGATTTGACACCCTGTACTAACTCAGAGAATACGTTCAGCATGCAGGTAAAATGCTGGACCGAGACACTGGAAGAGAGGCAAACTCATGATAAAACTTTAGGAATCACTGGTGTAAAAGTTGATCATTATAGCACTGGGGTGGATGAGGTCATCAAAACAGACAGAAAAAAGCTAAAATCAGAAACGTGAAGGTTGGAGGTGAAAGAGCAAGTACCAAAAGGAATGCAGAAGGAATGATCAGAGAGATGAGAAGATTGATTGGTAGACCAGAATGTGATAAGAGACTAGGAGAAAATGTTTCAGAAAGTTAAGAGTAGGTTGGGTGTGGTAGCTCAGACCTGTAATCCTAGTACTTTGGGAGGCTGAGGCGGGCAGATCGCTTGAGCCCACCTTGGCCCCCAGGAGTTCGCTACCAGCCTAAGCAATAGGGCAAAACCCTGTCTCTACAAAAATTAGCTGGGTGTGGTGGCACACCTATAGACCCAGCTACCCAGGAGGCTAAAGTGGGAGGATCACTTGAGCTCACGGAAGTTGGCTTCAGTGAGCCATGATTGTACCACTGCACCTCAGCCTGGGCAACCGTGTCTCAAAAAAAAAAAAAAAGTAGTGAGCAAGTAGCAGATACTCAGTGAGGCTGAAATTTGAGGAGGGTAGTGCTGGGGGAAAAGGCCACTGGGTTGGGCAAATTAGGAGTTTATTTGTGAATTTAGCAGTTTAGATAAAGGTAAAATACTGCAGGAAAAAGCCAAAAACAAAAATTAAACAAATAAATAAAAAATATAAAGGAATATTTGGGAGGCAGAGGCAGGAGGATCACTTGAGGCCAGGAATTCAACCCAGCCAACATGGCAAAACCCCATCTGTACTAAAAATACAAAAATTAGTCAGGTGTGGTGGTGAGCACCTGTAATCCCAGCTACTTGGGAGCCTGAGACAGAAGAATTACTTGAACACAGTAGGGGGAGGTTGCAGTGGGCTGAGAATGCATCACTGCACAACAAAGTGATGCATTGGACAACAAAGTTGCACTGGACAACAAAGTGAGACGCCATCTCGAAAAAAAAAAGTGTATATAATAATAGATAAAGACAAAAATCAACTGCAAGGAGTTGCGTATATGTAACTTGAATTGAGTCTTTGGGTGAATAGAATTTATTCTACTATTCTATAACTTTGAACCTATTTTAAAGTAAAAAAAAAATTTTTTTCCCCCTTTGAGACAGTCTCGCTCTGTCGCCCAGGCTGGAGTGCAGTGGCATGATCTCGGCTCATTGTAACCTCCGCCTCCCAGGTTCAAGCAATTCTCCCTGCCTCAGCCTCCCAAGTAGCTGGGATTACAGGCGCCTGCACCATGCCTGGCTAATTTTTGTATTTTTAGTAGAGACAGGGTTTCACCATGTTGGCCAGTCTGGTCTCGAACTCCTGACCTCAGGTGATCTGCCTACCTTGGCCTCCCAAAGTGCTGGGATTATAGGCATGAGCTACCGCGCCCGGCCAAAATATTTTTAATATAATGGAAATTGGGAACATTAGAATATAAGAGATGGTCTTTTGAAAGCAAAATTCCAATGGTAATAGGACAAGATGGGGAAGTTTATCTTAGTTTTAAAGAGTGGGGGCAGCCTGGCCAAGGTGGGTGGGTCACCTTAGGTCAGGAGTTCCAAGACCAGCCTGGCCAACGTGATGAAACCCCATCTCTACTAAAAATACAAAAATCAGCTGGGCATGCTAGCACATGCCTGTAATCCCAGCTACTTGGGAGGCTGAGGCAGGAGAATCACTTGAACCCGGGAGGCAGAGGTTGCAGTGAGCCAAGATCAACCCATTGCACTTCAGCCTAGGTGACAAGGGAAACTCCGTCTCAAAAAAAAAAAAAGGCGGAGTGGGGACAGCCGGGAGTGGTGGCTCATGCCTATAATCCCAACACTTTGGGAGGCCAAAGCAGAAGGATCACTTGAGCCTAGGAGTTTGAGACCAGCCTGAGCAACATGGTGAGACCCCATCTCTACAAAATAAAAATTAAAAAATTAGCCAAGTGTGATGGTGTGCACCTGTAGTCCTAGCTACTCAGGAGGCAGAGACAGAAGCTACTTGAGCCGGGGAGGTCAAGGCTGCAGTGGGCCATGTTTGCACCATTGCACTCCAGCCTGAATGACAGAGCAAGACCTTGTCTCAAAAAGGGGGAGTGGGTTACTTGTTACAACAGTCTCTGAGGCGTGAAGAAACAAACAAGAGGACCCTTAACGTGGACCAGCCTTAGCATCTGCCATAGAGGAGTATGGTTATCTGTAGCATAAAAGAGATGAAGTTGGAGGTTGAAGAAAGTGGAGACGGTTTGTAAAAACTCTATGTGATAAATCAGAAAGAAAGAAGTAAAAGTGATATCAAGTAGGATTTGGAGCCTAGCTGAAACTAGATAGGTAAATTATAAGAGCACTCAGCCCCAGTTTCATGATGCTGCGACAGCAGGCAGCTATAGCCATGGTCAAAGGCACTGCTTTTCCCAGACCTCTGAGGTCAGTTCTAGGTAATCCTGCTTTTATTTCTGGAACACACTAGAATTTACATAGGTTTTTTTCATTAGAACTTCTGTTATTTAACATAACTCAATAGAGAAGCATGTTTCACTTTGAAGAGACCTTTATATAATAGATTTTCCTTTCTTTTAGAATGTCAAAGTATTATTTTTGTAATAGTAGTATCTAATTTCAAGTACTTAGAATTCTCTTAATTTAAAAGGTGCTAGCTGATGGATTCCTGATGATTGGGATCGATGGCTCAGAAGCAGCAGACGGATCTGACTGGTTCTGTTACCATGCAACCTCTCCTTCTATTTTTCCTGTCGGTTTCTGTGAAATTAACATGATCGAACTTACTCCACCCAGAGGTACTTCATCCTAAAATAAACACTGGAGTTTAATCTTTACTTTCTTCTTACATGGTTTCCATTTACAACATTTAACACAGCTCTAGATTTCCTGAGTATGTATATAACGTGTGTGGATATACATATACATACAGGAGCTGTAGGTTGCTCTAAAAATATAAAGTACTGTATTCTAGCTTACTTTAATAAATTACAGTAGTATATAATTTTTCCTGAGCATCTGTGTATTTTATAACATGAATTGGTATTCTCAAACTCTGTTGAGTCAGTAATACAGGCTCAACAGGCTATGGCATATATAATTTTTTTTTTCCCCCAGTAAAGACAGGGTCTTACTCTGTTGCCCAGGCTGAAGTGCAGTGGCACAATCATAGCTCACGGTAACTTCCAATTCCTGGGTCCAAGCAATCCTCCCACCTCAGCCTCCCTAGTAGCTGAAACTATAGCTGAAAGGCACAACCATGTCTGACTTTTTTTTTTTTTTTTTTTCTTTTTTCTTTGTATGTACAGACGGGACTCTCACTGTGTTACCCAGGCTGGTCTTGAAATCCTGGCCTCAAGTGATCCTCCCACTTCAGCCTCCCCAAAGCACTGGGATTAGGAGTGAACCACCACATTTAGCTATGTGGACTTTTTTTTTTTTTTTTTTTTGAGACAGTCTCGCTCTGTCACCCAGGCTGGAATGCAATGATGCTATCTCACCTCTTTACAGCCTCCACCTCCCAGGTTCAAGTGATTCTTGTGCCTCCCCTCCCAAGTAGCTGGAATTGCAGGTGTGCACCACCACGCCCAGCTGATTTTTCTATTTTTAATAGAGATGGGGTTTCGCCATGTAGGCCAGGCTCATCACAAACTCCTGGTCTCAAATGATCTGCCCACCTTGGCCTCCCAACGTGCTGGGATTATAGGTGTGAGCCACTGCACCCAGCCCTATGTGGACTTATAAAAGGATGGCTGTTTTACTCATGGTTTAACCAGTCATTTTCCAAATTTTAATACTTGAGCATTAAGTTGTTCCTCTAAGAAAGGAGGAAAGCTATAACAGAGGTCTATAAACATGGCATTTGCTCAGCCAGTTTTCTTTCTTGCAAGGAAAGAAAAATATCACTCCATAGTATTAGGTGCTAGACTCTTCTAAAGCCTAGGATTGAAAGAGCAAGTGTACCCTTGTAGTAAACAGAAAAAGAGAGCCACTTTTGCGTTACACTAAGTGGGCGTACCAGTGTTTCTAGAAAGGGGAGGGAAATCTGTGTAACATGGAAGAATTATTGCACTAGCAGTATAAATCATATAGGCCAGGTGCAGTGGCTCACGCCTGTAATCCCAGCACTTTGAGAGACTGAGGCAGGAGGATTGCTTGAGACCAGAAGTTTGAGAACAACCTGAGCAACATAGGGAGACCTTGTCTCTACTAAAAACAACAAAAAATTAGCCTGTCACAGTGGCATGCACGTGTATTCGCAGCTACTAGAGAGGCTGAGGCAGGAGAATCACTTGAGCCCTGGAGGTTGAGGCTGCAGTAAGTCGTTGAGAGCACTACTGCACTCCAGCCTGGGTGACAGAGCAAGACCCTGTCTCAAAAAAAATAAAATTGATCATGTAACCTATGCTCTTAAGATTTTGTATACTGTTACTTTTTGTCTGCATTTTAATATTATGCTAATTTTAAATGAACTGCTAGTTAAACCAGTTGTGTTTTTTAGGTTACACAAAACTTCCTTTTAAATGGTTTGACTACCTCAGGGAAACTGGCTCCATTGCAGCACCAGTAAAACTATTTAATAAGGTAAATTTAAATGGCAGCATAATTATGTGAGGACTTATTAATGCCCCACAAATACAATTTATGTTCATAAAAATGTCTTTGCTTTATATTAGAATTTCTCATTGGAGATGTAATATAAACAGATATATAGCAATGAAACAATATGAATATTTTCTTTACCTAGGAATCAAAACTTGTTTCCAAACTATGTTTCATGTTTAATCCGAATGAAAATGAAATGAATACTTTTCCTAACTAGTTTTTCAATGCTTCACCTTCATATTATGTTTAAATAGTTAAAGAATTATTTGGAATTTTTGGTTTAAATTATGTTATTTACCTTGTCGCGTCTGTTTTTTGCTTTCTTAATGGTAGTAGGGTTGCGCATTCTTTCTTTATACCAATATTAATGTTTTCTTCTCTGTGTCAGGATGTTCCAAATCACGGATTTCGTGTAGGAATGAAATTAGAAGCAGTAGATCTCATGGAGCCACGTTTAATATGTGTAGCCACAGTAACTCGAATTATTCATCGTCTCTTGAGGATACATTTTGATGGATGGGAAGAAGAGTATGATCAGTGGGTAGACTGTGAGTCCCCTGACCTCTATCCTGTAGGGTGGTGTCAGTTAACTGGATATCAACTACAGCCTCCAGCATCACAGTGTAAGTTGGTATACAGAAAAGGTGTCCTTTTGTAAAAATCAGCAATTCTCCAGAGGACTATCTCACATAAGTCATCTTTTGAGCTCACAGGACAAGAATATACCTATGTCTGATTGGTTGCCAGGTAAGACATTAAGACTCAACAACAATATCACAGAATCAGACCATGTGTACCATGGCAGTGTGAATCCAATAGTCAGTTACATAATGACTATAGAAACACAACAGTCACCAAATTAAACTAGACTTACTATTTTAGTGAGTTAAAAATTACAGACTAAAAGTTTATTGGTATGTAATAAATGGTTTTGAGTAAATAGTGGAATCTGTCTCGTTTTGAGGCTGTGGTTTTGTAGGAACAAGTATCCTTATTTTCAGACCATGATGTACTTAAATAAGTCTTGGTAAAGATAGTTCATCTAAGTTGTATCTAGACAACTGTATCATCTAAATTGTAAACAATTATCTGGTACCAATTTTCCTTTTTATTTTTCAGCATCAAGAGAAAACCAATCAGCTTCATCAAAACAGAAGAAAAAGGCTAAGTCCCAGCAATACAAAGGACATAAGAAAAGTGGGTCACCACGTGGTGTTCACATACATTTTCTAATTGTTAACTAATTGGAGTCACAGTGTTCTTGGACAGAAAATGCTATCTCTTGTGAGAACTGATGATTGTGCGTTATGTATTGTGCTTAAAGGTGCAGTATGCCATAAAAGGCAAACCCTTGCAATAATGAGAAACACTGATGTTTTACTGACAGGAGAAATGATTACCACAGTATTTAAAGTATACGTGGTAAAGAATAGAGCCTGTGAATGACTCTTGAAATAATATGTAAAACCTACTAAAATTTAATCCTTTTTAAAAACTTTATTTAAAAAGAAAAATTAGCAGCCGGGTGCAGTGGCTCACGCCTGTAATCCCAGCACTTTAGGAGGCTGAGGCGGGCGGATCACAAGGTCAGGAGATTGAGACCATTCTGGCTAACACGGTGAAACCTGTCTCCACCAAAAATACAAAAAATATGCCAGGTGTGGTGGCGGGCGTCTGTAGTCCCAACTACTCAGGAGGCTGAGGCAGGAGAATCGCGTGAACCTGGGAGGCAGAGGTTGCAGTGAGCCAAGATTGCGCCACTACCTCCAGCTTGGGCAACACAGCAAGACTCTATCCCAAAAAAACAAACAAAAAAACATTAGCAGATGCTTGATGCTTACAGTAGATGTGAAGCCTAATAAACCCATTTTTCTTAGAAAGCAAAACTTTCTGGAGTGATACTGGTAAGAAATCCAAGTTGGCAAACAAGCTTTACCAAATCTTTCTAGAAATGCTTTCTATACTAAAAAATTAGCCAGGCGTGGTGACTCATGTCTGTAATCCCAGCTACTTGGGAGGCTGAGGCAGGAGAATCACTTGAACCCGGGAGGCTGAGGCAGGAGAATCACTTGAACCCAGGAGGCAGAGGTTGAGGTGAACCGAGATCGTGCCATTGCACTCTAGCCTAGGCAACAAGAGCGAAACTCCATCTCAAAAAAAAAATTTTTTTTCTATGCTATGTTTTACCTTACAGTGAATTGTTGGCATAAGCCAAAGTAATATAAAATATATTGTTAACTATATTTGATTTTTTTAAATCTAATTCCCCATCATAGAAAACCATAGCTTCTCTCTTCATAAAACTTGTCAGAGAATATTTCATTCTTTTGTGTAGGGGGGGGTGTGTGTGTGTGTGTGAGACAAGATCTTACCTTGTTGCCCAGGCTGGAATGGAGTGCAGTGGCACAATCTCCACTCACTACAGCCTTGACTTTCCCTGGCTCAAGCAGTCCTCCCACCCCAGCTTCCTGAGTAGCTTGAACCACAGGTATGTGTTGCCACACACTCAGCTAATTTTTGTTTTTTTTGTAGAGACAGAGCCTTGCCATGTTGCCCAGACTGGGCTCAAACTTCCAGGCTCAAGCGATCTGCCTGCCTCAGCCTCCCAAAGTCCTGGGATTACAGACATGAGCCACCACACCTGGCCATATTTCATTTCATTCTTAGATAAGGTTATATATATATCTATATAAATATATATATATATATATATTTTTTTTTTTTTTGAGACAGAGTCTCAGTCTCTCACCCAGGCTGGAATGCAGTGGTATGATCTTGGCTCACTGCAGCCTCGACTTCCCGGGTACAAGCAATTCGCCCACCTCAGCCCCTGGAGTAGCTGGAACTACAGGAGTATACCACCATGTCCAGCTAGTTTTTATATTTTTACAAAAATGGTGGTCTCACCATGCACCATGTTGCCCAGGCTGGTCTCAAACTCCTGGGTTCAAGCAATCAATCCGCTGCCTCAGCCTCCCAAAGTGCTGGGATTACAGGTGTGATCCTCTGAGTCTGGCCAATTTTTATTTAAAGATACTTTTTAAGTTGGACTGGACGCCGTGACTCATGCCTGTAATCCCAGCAACTTTGGGAGGCCAAGGCGGGTGGATAGCTTTAGACCAGCCTGGACAACATGGCAAGATCCCATCTCTAAGAACAAAAAAAGAAAGAAAACAAGCTATTTAAAAAATGTAAAAGTACACTTGAGGATTAAAACTGAAACAGATTTTTCCAGCTGATTTGCCAAATGTGCTCAGGTACGTGCCGATCTGCCTCAGTTACAACCTAGAGACTGAAGTGGCAAGAAGAATCAAATACACTCTGTTCTAAACTTTCTGATGTTTGCTTGTTAAGTGGGAAACTAAAAAATTTCTACTGTCCACTCTAGTGGTACTTTGAAAAATAGGTTTTCTCCCAGCACAAAAGCCATGTCAGCCACACAGAAGTAGCAACCTACAGGCCTGTCTCTTGACCTCTTGTTTATAGGCACAAGCCTCCCACAGGCTCAGAATTATTTTGCCCACCAGCTGCTTGCCAGGTCTGATACTCACCTAAAAGAACTTTAGGGAGCATTACCAAACCAGCCTGATGAAAGGGAATTATCATATATGTAAGTGGGTAGCAAGAATTCCCATGGGAACTTCATTTATGTCAGTGGGCTGACAATAGCAGGTATGACCACTAAGCTTTCTGTGAAGTAAATAACAAGTCTGCTTTCACTTTCTGTTGGATAAGACTCTGGAATTTCAGAATTTTCTTTCCAAGATGTCAATTTAAAAATGGTTTTTACTACTCAGTGGCTATATGACATTGCTTTTTAGAACTAATCTGTGAGCTTTGTGTAGACAATTGGTTTGCCTCCTTCAGCGTGACTCTTGTAGGATTTGTTTCTGACTTGGGTTTAAACTGTTTTGAATTAATGGGCTGGGAACATGGAAAGAAATGTGTAATTAATGAAGAAGTATTAACACCCCAGTTTTTAGTGATATTTACCATTACTAGAGTTCTGGATTCACTGAAAAAATGAATTTTGGACTACATGTAACATATTCTCTAACTATAATGTTTTACTATTTCCTAATAGCATGACATCATCTCTAATACCTTTAAATTGTCCTTTGGACATAGAAAAGAAAAGAACTGTGGACCCACAGTACCTCATTAGATGCCCTTGGGACCAGATGTGCTTTGGAATTCAGAATTTTTTGGATTTTAGAAGAGAAATATAGTCTGTGTAACATACGTTATTTAACACTCCAGACTGAAGCACTTTCTAAAGCAAATATATATATAAATATTTACATTAAATGACCCAAAAAAAAATTATAAGTGGTGTCACCAACTGAGGTACGGCTTTGTTGCCAAAGTTTTTTTTAAAAAACTTCCTGAGGCCAGGCGCAGTGGCTCACGCCTGTAATCCCAGCCCTTTGGGAGGCCGAGGCGGGCGGATCACCTGAGGTCAGGAGTTCAAGACCAGCCTGACCAACATGGAGAAATCCTGTCTCTACTGAAAATACAAAAATAAAAAAAAGCCAGGCGTGGTGGCGGGCGCCTGTAGTCCCAGCTACTCGGGAGGCTGAGGCAGGAGAATGGCCTGAACCCGGGAGGCGGAGCTTGCAGTGAGCCGAGATTGCACCACTGCACTCCAGCCTGGGCGACAGAGCAAGACTCCATCTCAAAAAAAAAAAAAACCTTTTTGAATGTTGGAATTGAGGATAAGGAAGTGTAGTGCCGCATCAAGCAGCAGCTTTCACTCATGGTGCCGCCTCCTCTTATTTTTTTCTATTAGTCAGCAAACAGTTTGTTAGAAAGTTTTCTCACTAAGCTTTAGTTACACAAATAAGTATTTGGGGTTTAGAAACCTGTCATCCATTGCAGGCAAACTGATATCAATATCAGATGGGCTATAAAACCTTTTGTTTGTTTTTACGTTTGCCTTGATAAATTATCATATTCTGGCTCTGTTGTTTCATCGTATAGCTTGTTGGTCTTTTTGAACTTAAGATCATCTGTTAGTGGTATATTCTTTGGTAGTGCTTATTGTGCAGAAACAGCTGATGAGCTTCATTGGTCTAGCTTGCTTTGTAGTAGGTTGTGTTCATGCCACGAAGGATGGATAATTACTAACACTTTTGAGAATAAGTATAAGGTTCTGCCACAAGGATCATACACACTCTCTAGTCTCAAAAGCCTCTTTTCCTTAAGATGTGGTAATTCTAGAGCGGGAAAAGCAGCACTGGTTTCTGCTTTAAATCTCACCATTTTCAGGGACTACTGTAAGTAGTAAGAGTTGGACATTACTCCTTGCGTTTTTATCTCTTGAGTATGTAGTATATTAGGAAAAAGTCTGAAGTTTTTGCTGCATGTGATTTTGGTTTGGCTCTTGAGAATTGAATCTACTCAATAACAGCTTAAATCCCACATCATTTTACATAGGAATACTGTGTGGCTTATTATCTTTTAGTTTTGATTTTGTGAAGCGTAATTTTTTATTGCTCTTACTTGGTTTATTCTATCATCTGGAAGAAAACAGACATAACTCAGTCACAAAGATAAGGATCCTTCCACTTTTTTTTTTTTTTGAGACAGGATCTTGCTCTGTCTCCCAGGCTGGAGTGCAGTGGTGTAATGTTGGCTCGCCACAACCTCCGCCTCCCGAGTTCAAGTGATCCTCCTGCTTCAGCCTCCCAAGTAGTGGGATTACAGGCATGCACCACTACTCACTGCTAATTTTTATATTTTTAGTAGAGACAGAGTTTCGCCATGTTGGCCAGGCTGGTCTTGATCTCCTGACCTCAAGTGATCCACCTGCCTCAGCCTCCCAAAGTGCTGGGATTACAGGCATGAGCCACTGTACCCTGCTGATCCTTCAACTTTCAATATGATTAATGTACTATACTTGATTCTTCAATATTTGCAGAGTTCAGAGTATTTTTTTTTTGGTTGGCAAAAGCATTATATGTGTCTTGAAAGGATTATATTTGTATAGGAAACTATAGCTGAAGGGTGTGATACTTTTTTTTTTTTTTTAAGATAAGGTCTCACTTTATTGCCCAGCCTGGAGCACTGTGGTGCAATCATAGCTCACTGCAGCCTTGAACCCCTGTGCTCAAGCAAATCTCCCACCTCAGACTCTGGCATTGCCCAGCTAATTTTTTTTATTTTTTGTAGAGATGGGTCTCACTCTGTTGCCCAGGCTGTTCTTAAACTCCTGGCCTGAAACCATCCTCATTCTTCTGCCTTGGCATCCCAAGGTGCTGGGATTACAGGCATAAGCCACCATGCCCAGCCTGATAAATTTGTTTCAGAAGAAATCAGATTGCTTAAGAATGTGCAGGCAGTAAGCTTTGAATTTGGAAGTACTTTTTAGAACAAGAATTGTGTTTTCTAAAAGAGTGAATTGTGAACTAAAAAGTTAGGGGAGCACATTTCATACCAATAACATCCTACACCCAGATAATACATTTAAACTGTTTTACTTTGATTTCTCCAACCAGTGTTTGGGCTTATATGAGCTATGAAATGCTACCCTAAAAGTAGTGTTTTAAGATGCTTTCTTTCTTCCTTTGGGTTTTTACCCCATCTCAAGCAGAGATGTTCTTGAAAGAAATTAGCCAGCTGTTCTTAAAGCTCTCTGTAATTCATTTTACTTTGTCTTGTTTTAAATTTGAGAGTCAGAACTAGTATTACCAGACTCTCAGAGAGTAGAAACAATCTCCCCCAACACACACACTCACTCTCTCTTCCTTGTTTTCAGAAATACAAACTTTGCATAATTGGTTCTCTTTTCAGAGTGTCCTGTGCAGCACAGCTTTCCTAGTTATATAATGCACTTTTCTTACCACACATGTAAGTGAAAGCTTACTTTAGTCTGACTTGATATTTAGAGAGGAAGATGCCAATTGGGAAGAAGCCTGTCAGTTTGTCGAGCCTGCCCATGACAGGTGGGGTGCGGAGGAGCTTCTCTGGTGACGAAGAGTTGACTCCTCCTCCATATCGAACCCTTCCAGCACAGACAGCCCCGGAGGCCTTCCCACCTCCCAGCACTAGCCGAGAGTTCAGTCCCAGCCTCAAAACAGGTAATTAGTCACATCAGCATCTCAGGTACTTCAGAGGGTAAAAGTACTGGGTAGGGTGGTGGGAGACAAAGCATGGTCTGGCATGACAGATGCTGACTCATTGGATTTTTTTTCTTTTTCTTTCAACTAAAGAATTCATTTCACTAGTCCTTAGTAGTCACTTCACTAAGACCAAACGTCAGGGAAGGATTTTTACTTTGTTATAAAATAGTTCCGAGCTTCAAATAAGGGTAGTTGGAATTGTGAGACAACTTGGAATATTTCATGGTTTTTTAACATTCCGCATTGCAGAATTGTATGTGACTTGACCTGGGAACAAAGTGTGTCATTAGGGATAAGTCCGATTAAAAAGACAGAAAAGGCTTTGTTCATAACATTTCATAGTGTCTCATTCATGGAAAGGATGTGTTTTCAGTTCCAGTTTAATTTTAGTTTTGGCAGTAACATTGATCACAATCTTAGTTGAATAACAAATTTGGAAATTGAATACCTGCGTAATTTTTTTATTTCCATAAGTTCATGATTATGTATGTATAGTGATTAAGTAGTCAGTGGCATTTGATTTGAGTTTAATTGGTTAGGCCAAGGTAGTAGATTATAAGGAAGACTACAGAAGGCTTTGCCCTTTTTAATTACTAAGAACAAGCATGGTATTATCATAGGGTATGAGGACTTCACTTAGGCATGATGAACTTCAGGCCTGAGTACAGATCAGATCATACAGCTTCAAAGCCAAAGTTATACCTGCTTTGGCATGTGTTCTGCTATATGCTAACTATTGCTTTTAGACTAAATTGTTTTCTCTAATCAGCATTCTTTAAAATGTCTTGTATGTTGAAAACCTAGGTGAGACTTTTGTTACCTAGCTCTGTTTTCTTCTTCTTCTGTTTGCTAATATTTTTGCACCTATGGGGGTTTTCTTGTTTGTTTCCGTTGTTGGTTGTTTGGGGGTTTTCTTTGCCATTTTAGGATACGTTCTTTAGCTTTTCCCTCCTTCACAATGTATTAGGCCACCTTGCCCCCTTCCCACTCTGTTTCTCTGAAGATCACTGTGATATTCTTACATCCAGAGGAAATTACACTACTACTTTTGTATGAAAAACTAATTAGGATTGTAAATCCAATGTTACCTGCTCTTTAACGGAAAAATGTTCAAAGTCTAAAGAGCGTTCCAGTTTCTTTTCTTGTCTAAGTTTTTTTATTTTTGCACTTATTTATGAAATAGTCTTGCATTACTTAATTAAGTATGGATATTGTGAGTTCCAAATATATTTGAGCTTTTGTTGGATCTTGGATGTATTTTCTTTAAGCATGAGGCTGGTTTTGAAGATATATGTCACATTTTGTGATAGGTTACTGGTTCATTTAAAACAACATCTGGCACTGGCAAAACCCAAGAATTTAGAGTAGACCTACTAGATGGAAACTACCCGGCCTCCTACGTGACTTCCTTCTTCCACTGGTGTCTATAGTATCTTCTGAGCTAGGGCACAACTGGTGGGGCTTGGTGTGATTTTTCCCTGATGAAACTAAGTAGGGACTGCATTGGTACCTTAACTATCTGAAAGCTATGGTTTAATTAGCGGTTGAGAGAGTTTATTATTTACGAGCTTCGTAGCTGGAAAAATGTGATTTCGGTTAGCTTATCTCCTGAAATGTTAGTGATTAGTGTCAACAGAATGACTTCCTTCTAAAAACAGAGCTAAGAAAAGGCATTTGTGTGGAAAGTGACTTTCAACCACAGGATTGGTTTTATTTCATCCATCATTTATTGAGAAGGCCTGGAAAGGAGAAATGATTTATGTGAAGATAACCAGACAGGCTTTGTTTTAGATTCCATGAAAACAATGAAACTTTGCATTAAAACATTGCGCATCTGAGTGAATGTTTCACCTTTATCTTGAGTTACTTTTTTTAGCACATCATTTTCATATTTTAACATGACTAGAAGCATAATCCAGAAATTTGTTGTTAGCAGTAATGCATATAGCTTCAGGATAGGCTTTAGAATCTCAACTTACCTTTCTTACTTTTTTTTGAAAAACATGCGTTTGAATGAGCTTGATCTTGAAGCACAGTAATTCTTTTCTCATTCATTTAGCCATCCAGTCATCATAGAACAAGATACTGTTTTAATCAACCTTTTATTGTGGGTACTGCACCTTTAATGAAACTTGGGTTTTGTTTTCCTTTCCATGTATGTATTTTCTCCGTATTGTTAAAATGGCCCTCATGCTGAATGACTGCACGCTGGCTAGATTTGAAGGATAACTGTCATACATTTGATGTCATTCCTCATAAAAGCATTTTTATTTATATTAAGTAATTTTTTTAATGAAAGGAAGAACTAACTGCACAGTCTCGTTTGCTGTACCTTTGAACAGTCTGATGGGTGTTTGCTATGATTATATGCATAACGTATTCACTTTTCTGTCTTTGGCCTGTTAAATTTTTGATCACCAGTGCCAAAACCAGTACCGAATAAAATAAATTGCCATCTCTCAAAAGATTATTCTTGGCCAGGCGCAGTGGCTCACGCCTGTAATCCCAGCACTTTGGGAGGCTGAGGAGGCAGGTGGATCACCTGAGATCAGCCTAGCCAAATGAGGAAACCAAATTCGAAACCAGCCTGGCCAAAATGAGGAAACCTCATCTCTACTAAAAATACAAAAATTAGCCAGGTGTGGTGGTACACGCCTGTAATCCCAGCTACTTGGGAGGCTAAGGCAGGAGAATCACTTGAACCTGGGAGGGGGAGGTTGCAGTGAGCTGAAATTGTGCCACTGCATTCCAGCCTAGGCAACAGAGCGAGACTATCTTAAAAAAAAAAAAAAAAAAAAAAGATTATTCTTTAAATTAGCAAGTAAGATGTCAGCAGCCATTATTTTTAAACTAATTGCTTGTAACTAAAATCAAGACATGGGCGAGGCACATCTTTTACTTTGTCTTGTTTTAAATTTGAGAGTCAGAACTAGTATTACCAGCCTCTCGAAGAGTAGAAACAATCTCTACAAAGTATAATCCCAGCACTTTGGAAGGCTGAGGTGGGAGGATCACGAGGTCAGTAGTTCAAGACCAGCCTCACCAACATGGTGAAACCCCATCTCTACTAAAAAAATAAAGACATGAAGTATTTTTCTGACTGTACTATTTGACTTTAAAAGTTGTAACAAATTTAATATTGTTCCACATGACGACACTGCCATTCCTTCATGAAAAACTTAAATGGCATACTACCTATCCAGATACTCTGCTGAGTTCTCATTCTCCTCATCAATTGACTTTTTTCTCTGTATGAGCAGTTTCCAATTTACATCCCATATATATGTATCCTCTCACTTCATTTGTTAATGAAAAGATACATAATAGAGAAAAACGGAGAACTTTTACTCTTGATCTGGAGCCAGATGCCTGCAGGGGCTGGTGGTTACCTGTGTGAGTATTGTGGGCAACCTGGGCAGTGAGCTCTGTGGTGGACAGAGATCTCAGGCTGCCCAGATTAAGGGGGTAGTAAGTAGCCAGTCAGTTCCCAATGATCACAGCTCTTTAAGGATGCTGCACTCATGTTTCCAAGTCTATCTACTTTTCAGATTTTCATGTGAAATCTCTTGTATGGAAATACTCAGTCAAATATGTAAAGAACCATTCAAATGTATAAAGAGGCCAGGCGCGGTGGCTCACGCCTGTAATCCAAACACTTTGGGAGGCCAAGGTGGGTGGATCACATTTGGCTAGGAGTTCAAGACCAGCCTGGCCAACATGGCAAAACCCCATCTCTACTAAAAATACAAAAGAATTAGCCAGGCTTGGTGGCGCACACCTGTAATCCCAGCCACTCGGGAGGCTGAGGCATGAGAATCACTTGAACGCGGGAGGCAGAAGTTGCAGTAAGCTGAGATCACACCACTGCACTCCAGCCTGGGTGATGGAGTAAGACTGTGTCTCAAAAATAAAAAATAAAAAAGCACAGGGCCCAGGCAGGGGTGGAAAAAGCAGTTTCTGACTTCTGATTTAGCAGATCCATGTATGCTAAAGAAGTTGGGAAAGAAGGTAGCATTGCTCACCATGGGACTAGATTCCAGTGGATGTGTTAGCACAAAAGACCGCCTCATCTGTTCTTTAAATTATTTGAGCTCAACTTTGGTTAGACAGTAACTTTCTCGCTCTGTCGCCCAGGCTGGAGCGCAGTGGCACCATCTTGGCTCACTGCAATTTCCGCCTCCCGGGTTCACGCCATTCTCCTGCCTCAGCCTCCCAAGTAGCTGGGACTACAGGCACCCACCACCATACCTGGCTAATTTTTTTTTAGTAGAGATGGGGTTTCACCATGTTAGCCAGGGTGGTCTCAATCTCTTGACCTCGCGATCCGCCCGTCTCGGCCTCCCAAAGTGCTGGGATTACAGGCTTGAGCCACTGCGCCCAGCCAGACAGTAACTTTAAGAAACCCGAACACAGCCAGGCGTGGTGGCTCACGCCTGTAATCCCAGCACTTTGGGGATGTGAAACTGAAAAACTGTTTTCCATACTAAAGACCTACAGAAACATGGCTATACTGTTAATCTGTTTTCGTTAAAGAATAAGTCATCAGATAAGAACTCAGGCAGGCACTCAGCATTGAACTGGCCCCCTGCCTTGTCCTCCCACATAGCTGGGACTGTAAGCATTAGCCACCACACTCGGCTCAGGAGTTTAATATTCGTTTTTCTTCGTAGGAGAAGAGGTGTACGCAGGGTCTCACTCTGTCACTCAGGCTAGAGTGCAATGACACAATCATAGGTCACTGTAATCTCGATCTCCTGGGCTCCAGCAATCCTCCTGCCTCAGTCCTGAGTAGCTGGGACTACAGGCTTGCACAGCCATACCCAGCTTTTTTTGTTTGTGTTTTGTAGAGCTGGGGATTTGCTACATTGCCCAGGCTGCTACCACATCCAGCCCAGATTTACTTTTTTAAAATGTATGTTACATCCTTATATAATTTATAATTTTTTTAATGTTTTGATTTAACATCAGATTTATATCTTTTTCTTCAGATAATGTTTTTAATAAAAGTACTCCTTGGGGCCAGGCGCAGTGGCTCACACCTGTAATCCCAGCACTTTGGGAGGCTGAGGCGGGCGGATCACGAGGTCAAGAGATTGAGACCATCCTGGCCAACATGATGAAACCCTGTCTCTACTAAAAATACAAAAATTAGCTGGGCGTGGTGGTGGGCACCTGTAGTCCCAGCTACTCGGGGCAGGGGGGAGGAGGAGGGGGCGAGGTGCTGAGGCAGGAGAATCGCTTGAACCCAGGAAGCAGAGGTTGCAGTGAGCCGAGATCACACCACTGCACTCCAGCCTGGCTACAGAGTGAGACTCCGTCTCAAAAAAAAAACTCCTTGGGATTAATAATATATTAAAGTCATATTTATTGTGTTGGTAATTAAGATTGTACTTAAGAGGCCGGGCGCAGTGGCTCACGCCTGTAATCCCCAGACTTTGGGAGGCCAAGGCGGGTAGATCACAAGGTCAGGAGATCGAGATCATCCTGGCCAATATGGTAAACCACATCTCTACTAAAATACAAAAAATTAGCCAGGTGTGGTGGTACCTGTAGTCCCAGCTACTTGGGAGGTTGAGGCAGGAGAATCGCTTGAACCGGGAAGCGGAGGTTGCAGTGAGCCGAGTTTGCTCCACTGCACTCCAGCCTGATGACAGAGCAAGACTCCATCTCAGAAAAAAAAGATTGTACTTAAGAACCATGAAAGAACTACATCATTGTTTGTACAAACATTGACATAAAAGTGAATACTTGATCACAAAATTCTCATCCCAGTCAGATTAGTGAGCACCATTACCCTGAACATTTCATTGAAGATGTCCATTGTGCAGTGTGCATTATGCAGTACTGTTCCTTTCCAGAATGTTTCTTAACTGCTAATGTACTTGAAAATTAAAATTAACTGAATGCTCGTACTTTAGGGACTTAACTTGAAGTTACTGAAGAAATGAAGAAGTCTTAATAACTGTGAAACTGATGGAACATGAAGATCATAGGCAATCTGAGTACTCTAGAGAGCCTTAATGCCCATATGTTTCTCTCTCCCATTCAGTGACGACACTGCAGCTGAAGGAGGAGTTGCTGGATGGAGAGGACTATAATTTCCTCCAAGGAGCGTCTGATCAGGAAAGCAATGGCTCTGCCAACTTCTACATCAAACAAGAGCCATGAGGTGGCTCAGAAACTGAGGGCGAGAGGGGAAGGATTTTACACAGGACTGATTTATAATCAATCCAGCTGTACAGGGGGCTATTCTACTGGGACATTTTGCTAAACATAGAAGATTTCAGTTCCACATTTTTCAGGTGGGTGGGGAAACTATTTTAGTCGGGGGGGTGGGGTGGGAAATTTTCAATTTATAAAGATGGACAATTTTTGTGTTGTATTTGAAGCTTTTGAAAGAATTTTGTAATATTTTCCAACTTTGGATTTATGTGCATTGTTAACAAGAACTGAAATTCTAACTTTTTTGGTAAGATTAAAGTTTAGGTAGCAGGATTGAAGGAAATGATTTAAGAAGGATATAGGTGTTAAATGCAAATGAACTGTCATTACAAATGAACCTTTTTGGTACCTGTTGGGAGATTTTGGGATTTTTAGAAGTTAGGCCAGTCACATCTCCAGCTTCCTTTGCTGCAGAAATATGCAACTGAACTCCTCATGGAGGGGAGGGGTCATCACCACACAGGTCATGGAAGGGGTCATTATTTCTGCTTGTTGGCATTTTATTGCAGCCCATTTTAAATGTTTGTACAGAAATATTTTTCATTCTGTGAAAATTTATTTGGAGTTCTATACGAAACTGGAAGAACTCTGGATACTTTTATATGTTCTCTTTTAATTAAAAAAATGATTAGAATTATCCTAACACTAAAGTGTTAAACTGGAATGGTTGACAGGATATACAGGATCTCAGTCTACACATTGAGGGGTTGGGGAAAATGCAATGTTGTTCTGAGTTTATTTTCCTTTCTAAAAAAATACCCCACGAAAGGGATTCTGATCAGTTCTCTGCCATTTCCCTCTGTCTGTGAAATAACAACTTGGTATAACCACAACCAAAAACAGATGTTCTGTATTAGGAGAATCGAATCGAAAGTTACTCAAAGTCAAAATAAGTTTAGATTTCAAAATCATTCCAGCTCTGCTTTTATCTGTCCTGGATTTGGTAGAAAACTAATTTGAAAGAGAATTTAATTTTCTTAAAATTCCGTATATATATATATGATTGTCTTTAATTGTATTCAGGATTTATTTTAATAATAACTGATTTGGACCATGTTGAACATTCCCTGTTTTAAAATTCACATGACTTCCTTTTTAAAAAAAAAAGGATACAAGGGTAAATTGGTGAAAGGTTTGCTCTCTGCATTTTCTAACTTTCTACTGAGTTGTGACTGAATGAGAGCTCTCTAGCGTTTACCAGTGAGGTTCATAAACTAAACTCTCAGGAATTAATTGCATCTGTTCTAGAAGTGCTTCTGGGTCTTAGCCTGGCCTCTTCAGAGTGGTAATATTGACCATCTCCTCTGGAATATAGGTAGGGCTAATTAGAAATTAATCAAAATGATTAACCTCTACAGTCCTTCAGCCTATGGAATGCTTTAAAAAATGTTAATGGAAAGCCCCAGGAGACCATTTTAGGTAAGATTTTTGTTTGAATTTTAAAATGCATAGAACGTTTAAAAAAAAAAACCAGCAATTTATTTTCTAAAATATTGCTCTACTTTTGGGAATAATAGCATTGGTAATACGCACAGGTTTACCTCATTCTATGCAAGAGGGGTTAATAACATAAGGTTTTATAATAGCTACTGGAAGTAAAATTTGTTACTTTATAGTGTAAGAATGTATGGAATCGCATGTCACCATTTCTTAATACTGACTCTTTAGGGGCATAAATGCAGATCACATCAACGCAAGTTGATTCTCATGTGTCAAATATATGTGAATTCAGCTGTTAAATTACTGGATATTTATCTTAACATTGCTGAGAGGGACCTACTGTAAATGTGACATCCTCACACTTCCCATATCTTTAACTTTGAAAAATCTTCTCGTAAACTTAAAAGCCTGGAAGTATTCCAAAGCAAGGGTTACAGCAGTCTTTATTCTCAGGCTCACTGAATTAAACCCAGGACTAATTCCACAGCACAGGCACAAGAATCCTGTTGTATGGTGTACTCTGCCAGTACCTTGGATTTAGGAGCCCCATGGGGAACTGAATAAACCAGGAGAGAGAGGATTTGGAGCTAGTCAGTCCTGGTAATCTATGAAATGCTCATTTATACCCCGGTTTCATAAGCTTCCAATTCTATAGCAAACCCAGGCTCTGAGTGTTCTAGAATTCCCTAATTCATGAAGTGTTTCTTGTCTTGATCCCTTGACCAACAGTTGAAGGTTGGTAAGGACTTTCCTACAGTCTAAACACAACCTAAAGCGCTCTTTCATTGTTCACACACTAACTCCTCCTGCTGACGAACCGAAAAATAATTAATGCAGAGGAGATTTATGTCTTAGCCATAACTCCAGTTGTACAACTCAATCGCCCCATTCTCTTTTACGGTTCAAAACTGCTGACCTTGGGTTTTTGTTTTTGTTTTGTTTTGTTTTTCCTGTTAGGATTTATTTGGGGACTTTTGGTAGTGTAAACTCTTTAACCTTTTCCTTGCTGTGTATGAGGAAAGCTAAAGCTGTTATCAACTTCTTATTCTACGATACTAACACGGGTTTTCAGTGTTTGTTTGTTTTGATTATTATTATTTTGCGTGATGTGAATACCCTCTCCCATCAATATTTGTATTATGGTGCTATATATTGGTAATGATCCTTTAATATTGGGAAGGGATTTTAAAAATACTGTGATTAAACTGGGTTTCTTCCTTTGATTTTCATATTTTAAATAAAGCCACAGTCATTTATACAAAAGAAAAGCATCTGTCCCTGGGCAAATCTTTTGAGGACAGAGGTCAAAGTAAACTGCATAAGGTTTTTACATCATTTCTCTATGTATTTGATATAGAAATCAATATCTGTACAAATTTAATCTTTTATTTTCTTGGTAACTCGTGATCATTGAGAAAGTGTTTGAAACTTTCTCATGAAGTGTATATATAATGGCGTGAAAAATTCCTTTGGAAAAATTTATGTTCCTTTCATTTTTACCAAATTGCAAATTTTCAGCATGGATGTGAAAAGCATTAAAATTATAACTTTGTGTACAAGATGAAAATAATTCACTAAATTTGCCCTTTTTTACACAAAATAAAATGTTAAAGTTAAGCTGGATTTGAGCAGTTCTTTAATATGCTTTGGTTTGGGGGGTTGCTTTCCTATTGCATGCCCTCTATAAGCAGTCAGAGACCCCTATGAAAGTTGGATCCGTCCCTTCCTCTAACAAGGGGTAGCAGGCACATGAGTGCTGTGAGGAAGAATTTACCACTTGCTGGTGAGGGAGCCAAGAGTAGTATGGTTAGACAGAGGGACGAGGTTACATTGGAGGTGGGATTGCAGGGGCAGGGAGGGAAAGGGCAAAAACCACAGCAGGAGCCGAGGTGAACAGGGACCTTTATGGGGAAATTAAATCATCTGAGCTAGAACATCATGTTTTGGGGTTGGCATGCTTAGTAGGAGACTTTTTTTTTTTTTTTTTTTTTTGAGATGGAGTCTCACTCTATCACCCAGGCTGGAATACAATGGTGCAATCTTGGCTCACTGCAACCTCCACCTCTCATGTTCACGCCATTCTCCTGCCTCAGCCTCCTGAGTAGGTGGGACTACAGGCGCTCACCACCACGCCCAGCTAATTTTTTCTATTTTTAGTAGAGACGAGGTTTCACCATGTTAGCCAGGATGGTCTCAGTCTCCTGACCTCGTGATCCACCCGCCTCAGCCTCCCAGAGTGCTGGGATTACAGGCATGAGCCACCACGCCCCGGCTAGTTAGAAGCCTTTTTTTAACTCCGTTAACCTCAGCAGCAAAGTGAATCAGATGTAAATAAAGTATCCCAGCTAACTCCCTTAACATTACAAGGGAATGCCAAAAAGCCCTCCTTTTCCAACAGCTGGCTCTTTGGAAAATTATTCAACTTTTACTGCAGATGCAGTTGGTAGAGATTTTTATGAATTGGGAAAGGATATGTAAGACAGTAATGAGATGGACTGGGTCTCTTCAGGGATTAATGTCATTCTTTAGAAAAATATAACGCATTCCAAGAAAAAAGCCTAATTTCTGCCCTATTTTCTACCTTAATTGGTTTGAACAGTTGCCATAGTAAGCTGGAATTCCTAGGTTGGTGCTTATTTACTATCCCATGAGTTTTGACAAATACATACGTATATATTTATATATATGGGTTTTTTGCTTTTTTTTTTTTTTTTTTTTTTTTTTTTTTTTGAGAAGGAGTCTCACTCTGTCACCAGGCTGGAGTGCAGTGGCATGATCTCGGCTCACTGTAGCCTCTGCCTCCTGGGTTCAAGTGATTCTCCTGCCTCACTTGAGTACAGGCACACACCACCACACCCAGCTAATTTTTATATTTTTAGTGGAGATGGGGTTTCACAATTGTTGGCCAGGAAGGCCTTGATCTCTTGACTTCATGATCCGCCTGCCTCAGCAGCCTCCCAAAGTGCTGGGAATACAGGCATGAGCCACTGCACCTAGCTTTTTTTTTTTTTTTTTTTTTTTTTGAGATGGAGTCTCACACTGTCACCCAGTGCAATGGCACGATCTCAGCTCACTGCAACCTCCGTCTTCCAGGTTCCAGCAATTCTCCTGCCCCAGCCTCCTGAGTAGCTGGGACTACAGGCACATGCCACCACGCCCGGCTAATTTTTGTATTTTTTAGTAGAGCTGGAGTTTCACCATATTGGCCAGGTTGTCTTGAACTCATGACCTCGCGATCTGTCTGCCTCAGCCTCCCAAAGTGCTGGGATTACAGGCATGAGGCACCACACCTGGCCAGATATATTTCTTGAAACCATTACATGCCTCTTGGGAAACTAGTTATGCCCAGAAACAAGTGTCTCAAGAACTCAAGGGATGTTCCTGCCTTGGCCTCCCAAAGTGCTGGGATTACAGGCATGAGCCACTGCATCCAGCCAAGATAATGCATTTTAAATAATAATGTACTTTCACTATTTTTTTTTTAAGTTTATTGAAAGCATGAGATGTTCTGAATGATATGTCATTTTCAGCCAGGCGCAGTGACTCATGCCTGTAATCCTAACACTTTGGGAGGCCAAGGTGGGCAGATTGCTTGAGACCAACCTGGCCAACATGGTGAAAGAGCATCTCTACGAAAACTATAAAACTTAGCCGCGCGGATTTGTACACACCTGTAGTCCCAGCTTCTTGGGTGACTGAAGCACGAGAATCACTTGAACCCAGGAGGCAGAGGCTGCAGTGAACTGAGTGAGACACTGCTCTCCAGCCTGGGCAACAGAGCCGAGACTCTGTCTCTCAAATAAATAAATGAGGTGATACTTTCACACACCTAGCTGGTGCAGGATTAGGACCTAAACCAAGCCTACTCCAGAGGCAGTACTTTTTTTTTTTTTTTTTTTTTTTTGAGACGGAGTTTTGCTCTTGTTGCCCAGGCCGGAGTGCAGTGGCACGATCTCGGCTCACTGCAATGTCCACCTCGCGGGTTCAAGTGATTCCCCTGCCTCAGCCTCCCAAATAGCTAGGATTACAGGCATGCACCACCACGCCCTGCTAATTTTGTATTTTTAGTAGAGACAAGGTTTCACCATATTGGTGAGGCTGGTCTTGACTCCTGACTTCAGGTGATCTGCCTGGCTCGGCCTCCCAAAGTGCTGGGATTACAGTTGTGAGCCACTGCACCCAGCCCAGAGGCAGTAACTTTCAATCTCACCCTAGTCTACTCCGTATTTCTCATTCAGTTCTAACAAATTGAGTGCTAACATCCAAAGCCTTACTCATCTTTCACCACTACAGGTTGATGTCACTTACCCTCCAAACTCACTTCCTCACATCACTTGGGAAAGTATTTAAAGACAGATTTAAAAAAAAAGAAAAAAAAAAAAAAAAAAAAAAAAAAGGCCAGGCACGGTGGCTTACGCCTGTAATCCCAGCACTTTGGGAGGCCGAGTTGGGTGGATCACAAAGTCAGGAGTTCAAGACCAGCCTGGCCAACATAGTGAAACTCCGTCTTTACTAAAAATACAAAAAAAATTAGCCGGGCGTGGTAGCGGGTGCCTGTAATCCCTGCTACTCAGGAGGCTAAGGCGGTGAATAACTTGAATCTGGGAGGCAGAGGTTGCAGTGAGCCGAGGTCACACCACTGCACTCCAGCCCAGGCGACAGTGCAAGACTCCGTCTCCAAAAAAAAAAAAAAAAGGCAGTAAACCATAGTGGCCGTGGGCATGGAGTCTGAAGACAGCGCTCGGGTTGGAAACTGGCACCTCCTCCACTGGCTAGTTATGTAACTTGGCTCAGTTTCCTCCATTGTAAAATGGGGATACTGGTGCCAGCCTCCCAAGAGTCATGAAGATGCAATGAATGCATGTATATAAAGTTCTTTGAACAGCCCTGGCAGAGTAAACCCATGCTTTGCTGCTGCTCCTAACCCAGGTACCTCCACCAGCATGCATAAGTGTCACCAGGGAGCACAGTGAAATGCAGGTGCTCAGGCCCTGCCCCAGACTCTTAAGATGTTTATATTGGCCGGGCGCGGTGGCTCACGCCTGTAATCCCAGCACTTTGGGAGGCCGAGGCGGGCGGATCACAAGGTCAGGAGATCGAGACCACGGTGAAACCCCGTCTCTACTAAAAATACAAAAAATTAGCCGGGCGCGGTTGTGGGCGCCTGTAGTCCCAGCTACTCGGGAGGCTGAGGCAGGAGAATGGCGTGAACCCGGGAGGCGGAGCTTGCAGTGAGCCGAGATCGCGCCACTGCACTCCAGCCTGGGCGACAGAGCGAGACTCCGTCTCAAAAAAAAAAAAAAAAAAAAGATGTTTATATTAAACTTCTGCTTAACTGTGATGAGAATGTAGCATATATAAACATATATGAATTATATTTGAAATTGAGGAATGATTTTTAAAATGTTAAACTTATTACCAATTGTTGACTAGAAACTAGAATCTTTACACTTTCTTTTTTGTACTAAAGCATTAAAAGTATTTCTTACTTCATTCCAAAGGAAAATTGAGCTGTTTTCTCTCTACTCTGTCAGTGACCTCAACACTTCTGACACTAGATGTAAGGGGGCTGTTTCCCTTCACACTGAGCAGCTCTCCACCAGACACCAGCTGGGGGTCCTCTCCTACAATTCTGATGCTGTCTACCTGAAGTCAGATCCCACACGTTAAGGACTCCGGCCCCCAAGACTGCCCGTATTTCAAATGCCAGTTGCAAGCCCCAGCTTATGACTTTGTTCTTCTGACCAATTGGCTATAAACTAAGGGTTCCCATGACCCCCTTCTTAGATTGAGTTAATTTGCTAGAGGATCATAGAACTCAGGGAACCACTACTTACATGTATTGGTTTAATAAAGGATATAGCTGGGCACAGTGGTGTGCATCTGTGATCCCAGGTACTCACGAGGGTGAGTGGGGGGTACTGCTTGAGCCGGGAGTTCAAGGCTTAGCCTGGACAACATAGCGAAACCCCCATGTCTAAAAAATAAGGGATATAGATAGACCAGATGCATGGGGCAGGGTATATGGAAAATGGCATGGAGCTACACTCTCAGAGTGTCCCACCCTCCAAGCACCTCAGCAATCTGGAAGCTCCCCAAACCCTATTCTGGGGTTTTACGGAGGCTTCATTACATAGGCATGATTGATGGCATAATTGGCCACTGGTGAGCAATTGAACTTTAGCCCCTCTCCTCTTCTTGGAGGTTGTAGGGAGGCTATCCAGGAGCACCCACAGCCACTGGTCATCTCATTAGCATATAAGAAACCTAACATTTGAGATTACAAGGGTTTTAGGAGCTGCGTGCCAGGAACTAAGGGCAGAGACCAAATATGTACTTACATCACAATGTCATTGTCTTATATTTACTATAGCAGTATACATAAAAAGCATAGAAGAATGGTCGGGCGCAGTGGCTCACGCCTGTAATCCCAACACTTTGGGAAGCCGAGGCAGGTGGATCACAAGGTCAGGAGTTGAAGACCAGCCTAGCCAAGATGGTGAAACCTGTCTCTACTAAAAACACAAAAATTAGGCCGGGCGCGGTGGCTCACACCTATATTCCCAGCACTTTGGGAGGCCAAGGCGGGTGGATCATGAGGTCAGGAGATCGAGACCATCCTGGCTAACACGGTGAAACCCCATCTCTACTAAAAATACAAAAAATTAGCCGGGCGTGGTGGCAGGCGCCTCTAGTCCCAGCAACTCAGGAGGCTGAGGCAGGAGAATGGCGTGAACCCAGGAGGCAGAGTTTGCAGTGAGCCAAGATCGTGCCACTGCACTCCAGCCTGGGCGACAGAGCGAGACTGTCTCAAAAAAAAAATAATAATAATAATACAAAAATTAGCCAGGCGTGGTGGCAGGCACCTATAAACCCAGCTACTTGGGAGGCTGAGGCAGAGAATTGCTTGAACCAGGAAGGCAGAGGTTGCAGTGAGCCAAAATTGGGCCACTGCACTCTAGCCTGGGTAACAGAGTGAGACTCCATCTAAAAAAAAAAAAGCATAGGATTGTCATATATAGGAGTGACATTTAGCTTTTACCATTTTTTTATAGGAAATGTACATTTATAATTGATTCCAGGTGATAGTGCTACAAATGATTTGTATTGACAGGTGCTATTAACATTTTACAACTGTTTCAATCCAGCAAAATTAACCTCAAAAGCAGGGAATATGCCTGTAGTAACCACTCACTGCATCTGGCCCAGGAAACCAGCAGGAATAGATATCTCATCCCAGGGAAAAAAATAAAGGCGCAGGGTTGCTAGGGTTGCAGAAATATGTACCAACTATAGGCCAAGCACTAGGTTAGCTGCATATACATAATTTCATTAATCTTGCATTACAGTGGTAGGCATGCCCATTTCACAGATGTCTTTAGGCTTCCACTTCCTAATAAGTAACTTGCCCCATCTGTAATCAGCAGATATATAAATCTAGAGTATTTGCCTAGTCTGTATGTTTCACTCCAAGTTTCAAGAAATCTTTCTTACAGGTGGCCAGGTGCAGTGGCTCACACTTGTAATCCCAGCTACTCAGGAGGCTGAGGCTCAAGAACCACTTGACCAACTAGGCTTCAGCCCAGGAGGTGAAGGTTGCAGTGAGCTGAGATCACACCACTGCACTCCAGCCTGGGTGACAAAGCGAGACTCTGTCTCAAATAAATAAATAAATAGGCCATGCGCGGTGGCTCACACCTGTAATCCCAGCACTTTAGGAGGCCAAGGTAGGCAGATCCCCTGAGATTGGGAGTTCAAGACCAGCCTGACCAACATGGAAAAATCCCGTCTCTACTAAAAATACAAAATTAGCAAGGTATGGTGGTGCATGCCTGTAATCCCAGCTACTCAGCAGGTGCAGACAGGAGAATCGCTTGAACCCAGGAGGCGGAGGTTGCGGTGAGCCAAGATCATGCCACTGTACTCCAGCCTGGGCAACAAGAGCGAAACTCCGTCAGGATCAGATAGATCATTCTTTGACAAGCAGGATTTAGATGTAGATAATGCTACTACAGCCAGGGAACCAAGTCACTTCTTTCAGCTCAGTATCAAATAAGCACAAGGAGACAGTATCCAGCTTCCAAAAACTTTATTGGCAAACATGCTCTATAAAAGAATGATCAATCCTGTTGCCTCTAAGTCAGTGGAATGAAGAGCTGTGTCCAGGGACACACCACGCCGTACTGAAGGAGACTGCTGCTATGTCCACCTCTTATTCATAGACCCAGTCATGAGCACAAGACTTGTAGTCAACCAGTTCTTCAGGCTTAAACCATAGGCTGATTTCTTTTTCAGCACTTTTTACTGAGTCACTGCCATGAATGATGTTCCTAAGAAAGAAAACAATTACTAGTTGCCATGTTTTAAAGTGCAAAAGTCTGTTTAATGGGTACCGCAACGGATAGCCACTCCAGACTTTTTCAGCCATATTGCCACTTGAAGCAGCAGACCAATTTATACCCCCAAAGCACTTCCTTTTAAAAGCAGCTATACAACTGTAAAGGTGCTTGATTCAAAACATTCCTTGTTTCAACTGTATTACGCTTCCAAGTCTGGCCTCCCCATCAAAAGAGTGTTTGTACCCCAAGATTGCTGATGACATAAAACACTCCTCCTCAAATTTTGGAAAATACAGTAATATTCAAACCCACTCCAGATCAACATCCCAACTAGATATGATGTATGCGTTATCATAGGCCAGCTCTGCTGCATTTTCTTATAACACTGATTTGCAAAGCCCAACCATGACATAACACTGCTTATTAATAACAATCCCTTTATTCCACTTGAACCTCACAAGTTTGTAAAGGTTTTGAACAGATTGTGTAGAGGTGAGGGAAATCAAAAGGTTAAATGTCACACCTATGGACAAAGTACTCATGGATATGGCTAGAACGCTTCCCTTCTCCACACCTAGCATTTTCTGCTGTGCTACACAGGAACTACCACATACGGCCCCCTTGTTGTCTCGCTTAAAATTAAGTAACCTAGGGAAGAAGCTATGTGTGAAAGCTGTTTTGTTTTGTTTTGTTTTTTGAGACAGAGTTTCGCTCTTGTTGCCCAGGCTGGAGTGCAGTGGCGAGATCTTAGCTCAATGCAGCTTCCAACTCCCGGGTTC
Organism: Macaca fascicularis; assembly: GCF_037993035.2. Classification (NCBI taxonomy): domain Eukaryota; kingdom Metazoa; phylum Chordata; class Mammalia; order Primates; family Cercopithecidae; genus Macaca; species Macaca fascicularis. The sequence goes on from NC_088390.1 coordinate 55,538,368, forward strand.
AAGCAATTCTTCACCTCAGCCTCCTGAGTAGCTAGGATTACAAGCATGCACCACCATGCCTGCCTAATTTTTTATTTTTAGTAGAGACGGGGTTCATGTTAGCCAGGCTCCAGGCTGGTCTCAAACTCCTGATCTCAGGTCATACACCCACCTCGGCCTCCCAAAGTGCTGGGATTACAGGCATAAGTGTGGCCTGAAAGCTTTTATACAATGATAATCACCACCTAATTTATGAGTTTGGGCCAGGCATGGCCTGAGCTTTTATACAATGATATGCCCAGCCTGAAAGTTTTTATACAATGATAATCACCAACTAATTTAAAAAGTTCAGGCCAAGTGCGGTGGCTCATGTCTGTAATCCCAGCACCTTGGGAGGCCAAGACAGGCGGATCACCTGAGGTCAGGAGTTCGAAACTAGCCTGGCCAATGTGGTGAAACCCTGTCTCTACTAAAAATACAAAAATTAGCTGGGCGTGGTGGCATGCACCTGTAATCCCAGCTATTTGGGAGGTTAAGGCAGGAGGATCGCCTGAACCTGGGAGGTGGAGGTTGCAGTGAGCTGAGATGATATCACTGCACTCCAGCCTGGGTGACAGAGGGAGAGTCCGTCTCAAGAAAAAAATAATAATAATTCACAGATTCTTCTGAAAGTAGGATGCACCTGATGTCTGCTTTAAATGGTGTTGCATAAAAGTCATCCACCCTCCTGTCCCCGGACTTACCTGCCAACCTGAATGCAGAAGTCCCCACGAATGGTGCCTGGCTTAGAATCTGCTGGATTGGTCTCCCCAAGCATCACTCGGCCTGTCTTCACCACGTTCAGCCCCTCCCAGACCTCAGAAGTGTGAAAATGGATTTATAATCAGATCTGCCACTCAGGACAGGTAGTGTCTAACATTTACTCCTACCTGACAGGACACATCAATGAGACCAACCAGTGACATGATTATCAGCTAACCCCAGCAGAGAGTAGGGGCCTACCTAAAAACTCCATTCCAAATGTATTGCTAGGATTCAAAGAAAGGTCTGCCCAACTTGGGGACTTCCCAGTTTAGCTGAGACAGAGATAAACAATGTTGAAGAATCCTTATGCAGCCATCGACACAGAAAAACTAGTTAAGAGAGGAGAAAATGGCCAGTCTGGAATAGGGTTAGTGGGAAGGGCATCCCAGAAGACTGCTAGAACAGGGAAAAGAAAGACTAACATGCAAGGGTCAGGATTCCAGGGAAGAGCAGAAGGAAGAAAAAGGGGAACAGGAAATAGGTCTACTTTCTCAACAATTTCACTGCCTCCCTATTTTACTCTCTCCTATTCTTTTCACTCCCAATTGGACATTAGCACCATCCAGAAGAAATTGCTTCTAGTATAGGATTTGAGAACTTCTTAAATACTTACATTTGAATTTTTCATGAGAAAATAGGAAAAAATTTTTAATCTAGGAAACATTAAGGTCTAGAACACTTGTCAAACAAGAAATTTAATACTTTTTTTTTTTTTTTTTTTTGAGATGGAGTCTTGCTGTCACCCAGGCTGGGGTGCAGTGGCGATCTCGGCTCACTGCAACCTCCGCCTCCCAGGTTCAAGTGATTCTCCTGTCTCAGCCTCCTGAGTAACTGGCCTCCTAACTGGGATTAACTCCTGGCCTCAGGTGATCCACCCACCTCAGCCTCCCAAAGTGCGGGGATTACAGGCATGAGCCACGGAGCCTGGCCCGGAAATTTACCATTCTTGTAGGCAGTGAGATTCTATTTAACTCTCGAAAAATTTACCTGAAAACATCCTTCCCTTATCTTTTTTTTTTTTTTTTTTTTCCTTTGTTGAGACAGAGTCTCGCTCTGTTGCCCAGGCTGGAGTGCAGTGGCACGATCTCAGCTCACTGCAACCTCCGCCTCCCTGGTTCAAGCAATTCTCCTGCCTCAGCCTCCCGAGTAGCTGGGACTACAGCCGTGCACCACCACACCCAGCTAACGTCCTTCCCATTTCTAAGGTCTGATTTGCTTTCTCCTCCCAAGCTCCTAGTTGCTCAGTTAACTAACTTCAGCAGGTTCCATTCATAAAATAATTTAGCTGAGGGAGATGTCTAAAAAAGAACACCGAGCACTTTTTCCCCATTTTCCCTCATTCCCCACAACCACTCACCATGGCCACAACCGGCCCCGAGTTCATGTACTTCACCAGCCCGGGGAAGAACGGGCGGTCTTTCAGGTCAACGTAGTGCTGCTTCAGGTGTTCCTCAGAGGCCTGGCATTGGAGAGGACGCGCCAGTTAGGAGCTAAGCTGGAAAGACTCCAATCCCATCCTCTGAACCTCCCATTAGCAAGTCCGGTTTTATGTTCTAGCCCACGTTCATAAGCGGTGTGTGGAAATATATACATACTCACACAAATATTTTTTAAATCCCATCCAAACCATGAAACTAATGTCATTTTAACAGAAAGACTGTTCTTTTTTGCTGTGTTGTTTTGGTTTGTTTTAGGAGACAGGGTCTCCCTCTCATCACCCCGGCAGCGATGCAGTGGCACATTCATGGCTCACTGCAGCCTCAACTTCCAGGGCTCAAGTGATTTTCCCACCTCAGCCTCCCAAACAGCTGGAACTACAGAGGCCCCCAACCATGCCCAGTTATTTTTTCTTTTTTTTTTTCTTTTTTTGTAGAGACAGGGGCTTGCTATGTGGCTCAGGCTGATCTCCAACTCCTGGGCTCCACCCACCTCGGCCTCCTAAATTGCTGGGATTATAGGCGTGAGCCCCGCGCCTGGCCAAGACTGTTCTAATCGTAAAGACACCCTCATTCTATCAATGACATTAGGGGTTGTGTAATCCTAAGAAGTAGGTGGTTTGAAGATCTAGATTTAGGGAATTAAATTTTAGCTGCAACTGAAGTACATATGTTAGGTCACATGCCAGGCAGAGGTCACATTAAACTCCCTTGGGCTACTCACAATGCCCTTTTAAATATTTCAGATGGTAACTGAGAACATTCTCTTCACCGATGAGCCTGCTTGAATTTCAGTACTTACTTATCCCTAAGTGTAGGGATTCAGATCTGTGCCCCAAATTTAATGTGGAAAATATAGTTCCTGCCCTATGCTAAAGGAGGAGCACCGCACTGGAAGTCGGAGTTTCAGACTAAAGCAAAGGACATTCTAAGTCTCCATTCCGTGCCTAGGTGGACCCGCGTGGGCAGGCGCAGGGGGTCTGGGGCACGGGGTTTCTCCGCTCCCTGCTGCCTCCCTGCGGCCGGTGGGCAGGTGGCGGCCCGCGGGAAGGAAGCCAGACCCGGAGGGCGAGTCACGCTACCCGCGCTTCACCTTCCCAAGGGCGTCTGTCCCCACCGCCCCGGCAAATGGTCGACCGGCCAGAGCCGCCCTGGGCGGGGGCAGCGGGGAAAGGGATTCTCGCGGCCGCGAAATGGACTCGGAAAGGAGACGCGGACAAACCGCCGCCAGGAGGGAAAAACACCCCCGAGCCGGCTGCAGCGGGCGAAGGGGAGACGGGGGCGAGTTACCCGGAGGAACTTCATGGCCACGAGGCGGAACCCCTTCTGCTCGAAGCGCTTGATGATCTCGCCCACCAGGCCGCGCTGCACGCCGTCCGGCTTGATGGCGATGAACGTGCGCTCGAGGTTGGCCATGGTCCTGCGAGGCGAGAGGTGCAGTCAGGGTCCGGACCGAGGCCCTGGCGTGGCCCGCGGAGGCCACGTGGGCGCCGCCAGGCCCGCCTCCCCCACCACGCGCGGCCGCGGGGACACGTGGCTTCCCGGGCGCTTCCGCCCCGCGCAGGGCCGGCGTCACTCTGCGGAGCCCGAAGGCCCGCGGGGCGCAAGCTGCAAAGGAATCTCCCGCTCCGACCCCGCGCGGGACCTGCGGGAAATCGGGGGACGCCCACAGACCGGGCCCACCTGCGGCCGTGCAAGCGGAAGAGGGAGCCGGAGGAGTCGCCAAGGGATGTGCCCCACCGCCTTACCGGGAAGCTGGAGGGGCCGGGTGGCGGCGCTGCGCTGCGAGAGCAGAGAGCTGGAGGGACCACCACACCCGGGAGCTGGCAGCGGAGGAGGGGCGCGGGGCGGAGCGCGACGTGGCCACACCCCGGAGGACCTAGCCTCTCAACCCGCAGGAACGCCCCACCCGCCCGGCCGGACGCGGCCCGAGAACCGTGTCCACGCCCAGCCGGGGCGCGCCCTCGCCGGGCAGTGATCGAAACGAATCCAGAGACAGGAAGTGATTCCTTCTCCACCTGGACGTCCTATGAGTTCAACTACGCACGTCCCAAATCCCACTCCTCACCTCTCAGTACTTCCCGTGAACCCAAAAGCTCCTAGACACACACAAACAGAACCTGCTCCTGTGCTCGAGTTCTCTACCCCGGTCAAGGCCATCTGCTGCTTTCAGCACCGGCATTAACCTTGACTTGACTCTCCCTCCCCGTCGTGCACCCACAGTCCTTATCCTCCCTACCTCTGAAATCCAGCCTTCCCTCCCCTCTGCTTGAGCCCTGGTTAAGCCTCGGCCTCCCAACGGGCCTCGATCTCACCTCTCCCCGCAAACCGGGAGCCTCGCTCAGCACCTGAGACGGCCATCTGGTCCTGCCCCTGCCCTGCCTTGATGACTCCCCCTCCTACAGTATGGCGTTCAGACTCCTTAGCGAGATGCTCTTTTCACAGGATGCCCTGCTGCCTGGCTGCCGCCTCCCCACCTACATTTCCAGCCCCAGTCAGCTGCCCCACTCCCACCCTGAGATAGGGATCTCTGCCCACCTGGCACTAAAGTGCGGTCGAGCTTTCCAGTTCACCCTGAGGCGCGCCCCTGGACCCTGAGGAAAGTCTAGACCGTGTCATAGAGATCAGGCCTGTCATCGACCTGTACACACTTCCTATTTGCAGTGTGTAAACTGCAAACAAGCTCCCTTTGGTGATGCCCAACTTCCCTGGGGTGGTCACGAGCCCCTCTCAGCGCCTGCAGCACTGACTGACAGCCTCACAGCAGTGGTACTGCCCTGACATGGTGGGCGCCCGCTTGCTTCCCCTCAGGACTCTGAGCTGACCACAGCAATCATGCCATCACCCGAGTGCCCCTACCACTGCGCTGATTACCTGTCACTGGCCAGACAGATGACAACCTGGCCTCTGTCACACCTTATCTGCTTTCCAAACTTCTAGTTACAGAGCATTAGCCCACCAGACATTGACAATGACTGTCATGTGCCCTCATTTGGGGGCACTGTATTTTTTGGCTTCCATCTGAAGCACACTCTCATTTGGATTACCAAATGTCAACTGTGGAAACAGCTCTGGAAATTTCACGGACTTTTCTCTGTCCAGGGGAGAGCTATCTGCCCCTTGGTCAGGTCACTGATGGCTACTTAGGGTACAGTCAGGACCACCCCTCTGCTTTCACCTCTTCTTTCCTTCCTGGGAAGACTGTCCTTAACTGGGGAGGCTATAACCCTCCAGCTTCACATGTTCATTCCCCAAGTCCTGGTATGCTCATCTCACGCCCCAAAACAAACAGGCCACACTTTGTGTAAAATATTAATAGAAATTCAGGCCAGGTGGAGTGGCTCACACCTGTAATCCCAGCACTTTGAGAGGCCGAGGCGGGTGGATCACGAGGTCAGGTGTTCGAGACAAGCCTGACTAACATGGTGAAACCCCGTCTCCACTAAAAATACAAAAATCAGGCCGGGCGCGGTGGCTCACGCCTGTAATCCCAGCACTTTGGGAGGCCGAGGCGGGCGGATCACAAGGTCAGGAGATCGAGACCACGGTGAAACCCCGTCTCTACTAAAAATACAAAAAATTAGCCGGGCGCGGTTGTGGGCGCCTGTAGTCCCAGCTACTCGGGAGGCTGAGGCAGGAGAATGACGTGAACCCGGGAGGCGGAGCTTGCAGTGAGCCGAGATCGCGCCACTGCACTCCAGCCTGGGCGACAGAGCGAGACTCCGTCTCAAAAAAAAAAAAAAAAAAAAAAAAAAAAAAAAAAAAAATCAGCTGGGCGTAGTGGCGCATGCCTGTAATCCCAGCTACTCAGGAGGCTGAGGCAGGAGAATCGCTTGAACCCAGGAGGCAAAGGTTGCAGTTAACTGAGATCGTGCCACTGCACTCCAGCCTGGGCAACAGAATGAGAGTCCATCTCAAAAATTAAAAAAAAAAAAAAAATCATCTCGCCCTCATCTGTCCATAAAGGCAGCCCACCCCAACTATCCTCTTCTCCCCGCTCTTGAGAAGTCCCTTCCCCTCTATTGCCTCTACCGAAGCCAGATGAACAGGAAAGATAAGAAAACCCTCAGCAGGCAGGCGCAGTGGCTCACACCTGTAATCCCAGCACTTTGGGAGGCTGAGACAGGTGGATCATCTGAGGTCAAGACCAGCCTGACCAACATGGTGAAAACCCGTCTCTATTTTTTTTTTTTTTTTTTTTTTTTTTGAGACGGAGTCTCGCTCTGCCGCCCAGGCTGGAGTGCAGTGGCCGGATCTCAGCTCACTGCAAGCTCCGCCTCCCGGGTTCACGCCATTCTCCTGCCTCAGCCTCCTGAGTAGCTGGGACTACAGGCGCCCACCACCGCGCCCAGCTAGTTTTTTGTATTTTTTAGTAGAGACGGGGTTTCACCGTGTTAGCCAGGATGGTCTCCATCTCCTGACCTCGTGATCCGCCCATCTCGGCCTCCCAAAGTGCTGGGATTACAGGCTTGAGCCACCACGCCCGGCCAAAACCCGTCTCTATTAAAAATACAAAAATTAGCCGGGAATGGTGGCACACGCCTGTAATCCCAGCTACTCTGGAGGCTGAGGCAGGAGAATCGCTTGAACCCAGGAGGCGGAGGTTGCAGTTAGCCAAGATCGCACCATTACACTCCAGCCTGGGTGACAAGAGCGAGACTTCATCTCAAAAAAAAAAAAAAGAAAGAAAGGAAAAACCCTCAGGCTGGGCACGATGGCCCACGCCTATAAGCCCAGAACTTTGGGAGGCCCAGGCAGGCAGATCCCTTGAGCCCAGCAGTTGGAGACCAGCCTGGGAAACATGACGAAACCCCATCTCTACAGAAAATACAAACATTAGCTGGGCGTGGTGGCACGTGCCTGTAGTCCCAATTACTCCAGAGGCTAAGGTAGGAGATCACTTGGGTCCAGAGAGGTCGAGGCTGCAGTGAGCTGCTGTGATCACACCACTGCACTGCATCCTAGGCGACAGAGACCCCGTCTCAAAAGAAAAAAAAATTTTCAGTTTCCCTTGCAGCTAGATGCAGCCATATGCCTAAGTTCTAGCCAATGGGATGTAAGAGGAAGTGGAGGTTGTAATTCAGAGATGTCTCTTTAAAAGGGATACTTCTTCCACTTCCTTTCCCAACTTGCAGGAACATGGGGGGGTAATCCAAGTAGGACTGATTAGAAGGAACCAGGTGTGTGTAGACCACCTTAAAGATCAGAGCCTTACCACTATGACCACCTCTACTGAGTAGTTAGGGCTTTTTTTTGAAGACAGGTCTCACTGTGTCACCCAGGCTGAAGGACAGAAGTGGGATCACAGCTCACTGCTCCAACCTCTGGGGCTCAAGCAATCCTCCTACCTCAGCCTCCTGAGTAGCTAGGACTATAGGAATGTGCCACCACACCCGACTAATTTTTAATGTTTGGAAGAGATGAGGTCTCACTCTGTTCCCCAGGCTAGTCTCAAACTCCTGGGCTCAAGCAATCCTCCTGCCTTGGCCTCCCAAAGTGCTGGGATTATAGGCATGAGCCACCGCACCCGACCACACTTGAACTTTCAAATGAAAGAGAAGTACATTTCTATCTTGTCTCCATTAAAGCAACCAAATCAATATCCTAACAAATCAAAGCTACTTACAAGACCTCCTGCTTCATTTGAGGCCATCCCAGGGACCCAGGCCTACTGTCTACCTAGCTTTTCTGATTTTCGGAGGAATTACAACTTCCCACACTCCCCCATTCACTGAATCCCCAAGAGCTTCTCAAGAACAGGATGGATATGTTTTTATTTAAGAGACTGGTCTCACTCTGTCACCCAGGCTGAAGTACAGTAGCATGATCATGGTTCACTGCAGCCTTGAACTCCCGGGCACAATCCTCCTGCCTATTATGCCTTCCCCATAGGTAGAACTAGAGGTGTACAGCACCAGAGCTAATTTTTCTTTTTTTTTGTAAAGTCAGTGTCTTGCTGTGTTGCCCACGCTGGACTTGTACTGGCCTCTAGCGATTCTTCCCCTCAGCCTCCTGAATAGCTGGAATTAAAGGCATGAGTCATTGTACCCAGCCTAATTTTTTTTTTTTTTTTTTTTTTTAGTGAGACAGGGTCTTGCTCTGTTACCCAGGCTAGTCTCCCACCTCAGCCTCCCAAGTAGCTGGTATCACAAGCACAAGCCAGCACACCCAGCCCTCATGTATTATTTCTGATGAATCCTCTGCACCTAGTCCAGTCTTGGCCATGTAGCAGATGCTCCATAGATGCCTGTTGAGTAGCTCCGTGCCAAGAGTGGAAGGGACGCAGGGGTTAAGAAGGGCAGGCAAAGAATGCCTGTGTGTATGTGAGATCTCAATATAAATAATTTTTATAGTATTTACATTCTCTATTAGGTCAGGTTATTCAGTGTACATGAAAAGAAGAAAAAAAAATACAACAATACAAAGTAACCAACTCAATGAATCCTAAGTTGGGAGGAAGCATTTTAATCAGATGGTAGGGGATGGTAACACTGTACAGGGAGCACTCACAGCTCCAAGAGCTTCCTTCCAAATTATGACGAAGTTCCTTTAAATAACTAGATTTCCTAGAGCCTGGTCCTCTGCCCATGGGAAGGAGGAGAAATGGATGTGAAAGCATTGTAGCCTGCTCTCCTGTCATTCATAGATCCAGTTCTGAGCACAGCTCATGTAATCTACCAGTTCCTCAGGGTGAAACCACAAGCTGATCTCCTTCTCTGCACTCTCCACGGAATCACTGCCATGTATAATGTTCCTGGGTGGAGAAAGAGACAGTCACATGACCAAGACCAGAAGGATTAAAATGCGCCCATTGCCAGAAATCTACAGCCACGGCAGCATAAAAGCTGAAGCTCCATGGACATTAGACCATGTTAAAAGAAAAATCCTACAATGGCCATTCATGTAAGGGTGAAAAATGCCCTCCCCACATTCAGCCCTCCCGGTCACACTGGTGCAAACAGTAAGAGCCTTCAGGAAAGACTGTGGCCAGCAAAGTGTGTTGTACCAGGTTCTACACTTCGTGTAACGGAGGTACAACTACAGTGATTTTAAAAACCAAAGCCAAACACCAACTTAAGGGGGAGGAAAACAATAAACTCCGATAAAATCAACCTGCATATGGTATCATGTCTACCTCCAGCCTCAGAAACCCAAATCCTTGTGGCAACTAAATCAGATTTTGGAAAAGGGGGAAAAAGAGCAAAATCTCACCTGCCAACTTGTATGCAGAAGTCGCCACGGATGGTCCCAGGCTTGGAGTCCGCAGGGTTGGTCTCCCCGAGCATGACTCGGCCTGTCTTCACCACATTCAGCCCCTCCCAGACCTCCAAGGACAGAAGAAGATATGGTCAAAGAAGAAAACCCATCTCAGCAGAAAATCTGGCAACTATTAATCCAAAAATAGGAAAAAATAAAAAGGCCCCTTAAGATGACATTCATTCACTGAACAAATATTTAGAGTATCCACTTATTCCAGCACTAGGGATCCTGGTCTCCCTGCCCTGATGCTTGCCTTTCTACAATGTACTCTCCATTCAGCAACCAGAGCAGCCTCCTTAAAATGCCAAGTGTGGGCAGGGCGCGGTGGCTCACACTTGTAATCCCAACACTTTGGGAGGCTGAGGCGGGTGGATCACGAGATCAGGAAATCATGACCATCCTGGCTAACACAGTGAAACCCCGTCTCTACTACAAATACAAAAAAATTAGCCGGGCGTGGTGGTGGGCACCTGTAGTCCCAGCTACTCAGGAGTCTGAGGCAGGAGAATGGCGTGAACCCAGGAGGCGGAGCTTGCAGTGAGCCGAGATTGTGCCACTGCACTCCAGCCTGGGTGACAAAGCGAGACTCCATCTCAAAAAAAAAAAAAAAAGGCCAAGTGTGAAGTGTCCCATAGCTTCCCAGCACTCAGGAACTACATGGTCAACACACCCCTAAGAGAGGAGGCCCCTGCCCATGCCTCTGAACTCTTCACATCCCAACTTCTCTCCCACCCATCAGGCTTCGGGCATTTCAATTCTCCTCCCATACTTCAAAAAGCCAAGCTCATTCCCACCCTGGGACCTTTGCACATGCTGTTTGCTTGGCTGGAAATGTTTTTCACTGTGATTCTGTACATAGCTGGCTGCTTCTTGTCATTCAGATCACAGCTTAAAATTTGCATTCTTTGATCATCCATTCTAAAGTGATCACTTGCTACTCCTATTCATTTCTGGGCCTATCACTAACCATTAGCTGATATATGAAAATAGATATCTATTTGGTCTCACTCATGACTGTATCCCCAGTGTCTAGAAGAGAGCCTAGCGCAGACGACAAGCAATGCATACTTGGAGTATCTCACACAGGCACACTCACCATGGCAACTACCGGCCCTGAGTGCATGTATTTCACCAGGCCAGCAAAGAACGGACGGTCCTTCAGGTCAATGTAGTGTTCCTTGAGAAGGTCTTCAGAGGCCTATTCAACAGGACGGAGAATGAGAATGGCCCCAAACCATCTAAGAACATACAATCCATGTAAATTCCCCTCATCCACCCTGCTATGTAAAACATGAGTGGTTGGGCTCACTGATTCTGTTATAACCCAATTCACTCTCCACACTGGAAGGGAGCAGTGACAGGACTAAAAGTACTTCTCCAATTTTATATCAATTGTCTCCCTATTGGCATTGACTGATAATAAAACCACAGAACATTAAAATTAAATTCAGCTATCTCATTTTTAAAAACCTCAAACTCCTGGGCTCAAGTGTTCCTCCTGCCTCAGACTCCCAAATAGGTAGGACTGTAGACACACACTACCAGACTTGGCTAATTTTTAAAATTTATTTATTTATTTTGAGACAGAGTCTCCCTCTGTCATCCAGGCTCGAGTGCAGTGGCGCGATCCTGATTACTGCAACCTCCACCTCCCAGGTTCAAGTGATTCTCCTGCCTCAGCCTCCCAAGTAGCTGGGATTACAGATGCCCGCCCACCATGCCCAGCCAATTTTTGTATTTTTAGTAGAAACAGGGTTGTTGGCCAGGCTGGTCTCAAACTCCTGACCTCAGGTGATCTGCCTGCCTCGGCCTCCCAAAATGCTGGGACTACAGGCGTAAGCCACCACGCCCAGCCATACCTGGCTAATTTTAAAAAATTATTTGTAGAGATAAGGTCTCACTATGTTGCCCAGGCTGGTCTCAAACTCCTGGACTCAAGTGATCCTCCAGCCTCGGCCTCCCAACGTGCTGGGCTTACAGACGTGACCCACCATGCCTGGCCCTCAACCATCTCATTTTAGGCAGGAAAATCAACAATACAATAAATTTCCATTCCCAGAGCAAACCCCAAATAAAATGTTAGAAGGACACCAGGGAGCAAGTCTTGGCATTTGATGAGCAGCAAACTAAACCAGGCCATTACCCAGGGATGCTTCACGTTTACTCAGAGGATAAAAGCCCAGCGTGATGACCGTGTGATTCCCAAAGGTATCTGCAAATCACCCAAAAGTAAATGACATCTAGCAATACATAATTCTGCTGAAAAATGGAAAATTAGCCGGGCGTGGTAGCGGGCGCCTGTAGTCCCAGCTACTCAGGAGGCTGAGGCAGGAGAATGGCATGAACCCAAGAGGCAGAGCTGGCAGTGAGCCGAGGTGACACCACTGCACTCTAGCCTGGGTGACAGAGCGAGACTCCATCTCAAAAAAAAAAAAAAAAAATGAATTAGAAGTTCTCATACTGCAAGGCTAATATGTGGGAACAAATCACGTTAGCTAGAGAACAAACCATATGCTTAACAGTTTCAACTCAATTTGGCTGTGTTCTCTCTTGTACTGCATATGTGCTTGTTCAAATCTAACAGGGTCCCATGGTTTTTCCAGCTCTGTGGTACTGCGCTGTATGACGCGTATCGCACACATTAGAGACACACACAAATGTGGAGACTGGCAGCCCAAAAGCCCCATCATTCAGCCACCAGTTATCACTTGCCAAAGTAAAATTATATGGCCACGTAATCATTCCGTGGTAGGGATCCAACCCTCGCCCTGTCCTTTCCTAGCCAAATGGAAGACTTTTGTCGTGAAGTCTCCTAACAGACACTGAGGTGACCCTCCCTTACCAGAATACTCTTTTAATTCTATTAATTGGTTCCAATTATCTTTTTGTTGGTTTTGTTGTGTGTGTGTTTTGAGACAGCGTCTCTCTGCCACCCAGGCTGGAGTGCAACGGCATGATCATAGCTCACTGCAGCCTCACACTCCCAGGATCAAGCAATCCTCTTGCCTCAGGTTCTCAGTAGCTAGGACTACAAGTGTGCACCACTACACCCGATTAACTGATTATCTTTTTTTGAGATGGGGTCTTGCTCTGTTACCCAGGATGGAGTGCAGTAGCTCGATCTCCATTCACTGCAACCTCCACCTCCCAAGTTCAAGCCATCCTCCCGCCTCAGCCTTCCTGGTAGCTGGGACTACAGGCATGGACCATCACACCCAGCTAAACTTTGTATTTTTAGTACAGATGGGGTTTCACCATGTTGGCAAGGCTGATCTCGAACTCCTGACCTCAGATGATCCGCCCACTTTGACCTCCCAAAATGCTGAGATTACAGGTGTGAGCCACCACACCAGGCCCTAACTGATGATCTTTAGTCTGCCAAGCAGATCATAGGCTTTTTTAAGGGCTTGGGGGTTGGGAACCTCAAGTTCTCCCTTGCTTCCTACCTCCACAGCAGATTTAAATAGCCCTTTAGAGTCATGGCCGCTATCCTTCCATCCATTCTTCACCAAACCCATATATCCTTAATAGGAAATTCAGGCCGGGCGCGGTGGCTCAAGCCTGTAATCCCAGCACTTTGGGAGGCCGAGACGGGCGGGATCACGAGGTCAGGAGATCGAGACCATCCTGGCTAACACGGTGAAACCCCGTCTCTACTTAAAAAATACAAAAAACTAGCCGGGCGAGGTGGTGGTCGCCTGTAGTCCCAGCTACTCGGGAGGCTGAGGCAGGAGAATGGCGTAAACCCGGGAGGCGGAGCTTGCAGTGAGCTGAGATCCGGCCACTGCACTCCAGCCTGGGTGACAGAGCCAGACTCCGTCTCAAAAAAAAAAAAAAAAAAAAGGAAATTCAATGTAAAGGAGAAAATGTCTGCGCTCAGGGGTCAGAGAGACTCAAGTTAAAATCCCAGCGGCATCACTGTATGCTATCAGGCACATCACTGAACCTCTTCAAGCCTTAGGTTGCTCATCACTAACAACCACGAACACAGGAGGAAGTACTTCTCAAGGCTGGCATGAAGACTAAATCAGGAAACATATGTGCCCAGCATATGGTAAATGCCTGATCAACAACACATTCATTTCATGTTACCTTCTGCTGTGATCTATATGTGTCCCCAAAAGTTCACATGTCGGAAATTTAATCCTCGATGCAACAATGTGGGGAGGTGGGGCCTAATGGGAGGTTTTAGGTCATGAGGGCTTCACCCTCATGAATAGATTAATGTCTTATCTCAGGAGTGGGTTTGTTATAAAATCAAGGTCAACCCCCTCTTGCTCTCTCTCTAGCTCTCTCTCACTCTTGCACTCTCTTGCCCTTCTATTCTGTTATGGCATGATGCAGCAAGAAAACCTACATTAGATGCCAGCTCCTAGAGCTTGGACACCACATTCTCCTCTCGGCATGAACATCAGTCTACCCTCTTTTACGTTAAAGCAGTTTTCGTTTATTTTTTTGGAGATGGAGCCTCCCAAAGTGCTGGGATTACAGGCGAGTCACCACACCAGCCCTAAAGCAATTTTTCTAAAACAGCACATAGTAAGTAAATTGAAAGTCAAACTAAAATTTAAAATGTACTAGAAAGGTCCAAAATTGATGCCCTTTTAGGAAAACATACTATCCCCTATTTATTTGAGAATTGGAATTTTTTTTTTTTTTTTTTGAGACGGAGTCTCCCTGTTGCCCAGGCTGCGGTGTGGTGCAATCTCGGCTCACTGAAACCTCCGCCTCCTGGGTTCAAAAGCAATTCTTTTTTTTTTGGAGATGGGGTTTCGCTCTTGTTGCACAGGCTGGAGTGCAATGATGCGATCTCAGTCACTGCAACCTCCACCTCCCCAGTTCAAGCAATTCTCCTGTCTCAGTCTCCCGAGAAGCTGGGATTACAGGCGCATGCCACCAAGCCTGGCTAATTTTTGTATTTTTAGTAGAGACGGGGTTTCATCATATTAGTCAGGCTGGTCTCCAACTCCTGACCTCAGGTGATCCGCCCGCCTCGGCCTCCCAAAATGCTAGGATTACAGGCGTGAGCCACCGCACCTGGCCGGTTCAAGCAATTCTTTTTTTTTTTTCTTTTTTTTTTTGAGACAGAGTCTCGCTCTGTCGCCCAGGCTGGAGTGCAGTGGCGCGATCTGGGCTTACTGCAAGCTCTGCCTCCCGGGTTCACACCATTCTCCTGCTTCAGCCTCCTGAGTAGCTGGGACTATAGGCACCCGCCACCTCACCCGGCTAGTTTTTTGTATTCTTTTTAGTAGAGACGGGGTTTCACCGTGTTAGCCAGGATGGTCTTGATCTCCTGACCTCGTGATCCGCCCGTTTCGGCCTCCCAAAGTGCTGGGATTACAGGTTTGAGCCACTGCGCCCGGCCGGTTCAAGCAATTCTTATGTCTCAGCCTGCCGAGTAGCTGGGATTACAGGTGCCCGCCCTGACACCCAGCTAATTTTTGTATTTTTAGTAGAGATGGGGTTTCGTCACGTTGGCCAGGCTGGTCTTGAACTCCTGACCTCAAGTGACCAGCCCGCCTTGGCTTCCCAAAGTGCTGGGATTACAGGCATGAGCCACTGTGCCTCGCCCAGCCAAGAATTTGAATTTTTATCTCTAGAATGTGTTTAAAGAGGGGTTACTGGTCAATCAATCCCTTGCATTTATCAGAAGATTGCTTTGTAAGTAGCTTGCAGGTACATCTGCTCTCTGCTATTTCAGGAGAACCTTCCCAAAACCAAAACCATAGTTTTCCTCCACAAGCTCCTATGGTACCTAATAAATGCTAGACAATAAGCATTGATGGGTGTCTAGTAATTGCTGATGGAAGATTTTCTTGCTAAAAACACAACCTGTCTCAAAGGGGGAAAAAAATCTCTCTAAAATTATCTGCTCAGGAAGCTCAAGACCAAGAACTCAAACATGCTCAGCTGAGTCACAAATTACAGAGATGCAGTCATATGTGGAACTCTGCACTGCTTTTCCCATAGCAATGCACCTCATATTACAGAGACTATTTTGGAAAATCCTAAACGTAGCCAAACGCTAGGGCACTGAGGTGTTTCCAGGTCTCTAGATACTTGTGTCCACTCTGTCCCTCTACCATGAAGAAGTTTAAATAAGAAAGCCGGGGAGAAACAGGTTAATCACAGTGTTCTCCCATACTATGAAGAAATCAAAATGGGAACAATGAAGTCCACTTACTTGCATGAATTTCAGACCAACAAGGCGGAATCCTTTCTGCTCAAAACGCTTGATAATCTCTCCGACAAGACCCCGCTGGACCCCATCTGGTTTGATGGCAATGAAGGTCCGCTCACAGTTGGCCATGGTCCTGGGGATAGGCAGGTAGAGGAATGAAACGGCGCTGAATCACTTGCCTACATCGTCATCCTCCTCAAGCGGATTATCCCATAAAGCTGGTTCAAATCTGTCAGGTCAGCTGCAGGTCTCCCTCTGCTAAAAACCCAGTTCCTCCCCAGTCCCCTCATCTATGAACAAATATGTCAATGTGGGAAAGGATCCAAAAGCAAGGACTATAATTTCTATCCCATTTGATTTATTTTATTTTTGTTTTGGTTTTTGTGGTTTTTTTAGAGATGGGGTTTCGCCATGTTGCCCAGGCTGGTCTCAAACTCCTGTCCTCAACTGATCCACCCACCTCAGCCTACCAAAGTGCTGGGATTATGGCCATAAGCCACCGCGCCCAGCCCCTTTTTTTTTTTTTTGGTATGGGGTCTTGCTCTGTCGCCCAGGATGGAATGCAGTGGCGCGACCTCGGCTCACTGCAACCTCCACTTCCCAGGCAAGCTATTCTCCTACCTCAACCTCCTGAATAGCTGGGACTACAGGCGCGTGCCACCACGCCCAGCTAATTTTTGTATTTTTTTTTTTTTAGTAGAGATGGGGTTTCACTATGTTGGCCAGGCTGGTCTCCAACTCCTGACCTCAAGTAATCCACCGGCCTCAGCCCCCCAAAGTGCTGGGACTACAGGCATGAGCCCCGTGCCTGGCCACCATTTGATGTAATAAGCTTCTTTTAAGCATCTACTGTGTACCAAACACTGTGGTGGAACTAGGATACAGGAGGTAAAAACTATCTTTCTCAGTAATCAAGCTTGGGAGAAACTACACTGATACAAAGTTTTACTAATGTGAAAGTGATGTCTGGCACAAAGCAGTAAGAAATAATAGTTTGACTTAATGTCACATCCATAGCATTAGGGGTTTTAGAGAATATATCTTTACAACCCCCTTCGTTTTACAAATGAGGAAACAGGACCAGAGCACCAGAATGAAGGCCAAAACCCAGCATTCCCAACCCATTAATCCATTCTTGTAATGTATGCTACACTTTACAATGCAAAGAATATTTTGACTAGCCAATAAACGGTGGGGTGTGGGAGAGCTACAGACATTAGGAATACCTGATACGGGACATCATACTGAAAGGAAGCCTAGAGAGTACCTATTCTGTCCAGATCCCTCATTTTACAGAATACTGGCTCATGATGTACCCTGTATCACATCTTGAGATGGGAAGCCCCTCGCCTTGAAAGACAATCTCTGATGTACACAGCAGCTCCACCTATTGGCCCCACCTTCCTGTCCTTTAGTTAACCTCTTCTTACAGCATCTTAGCACCGTAGCCCAACTTTCTGTTTGTGTGTCTGCCTCCCCACCGGTCTCTGGCCTGCATACCAGGCTGATTTACTCCTGTGTAGGTCTATGGTACCTAGCCACAGGGCCTAGCAGTCAATAAGAGCAAAGAAAATCATTTATCATCACTCTGCAACTTCCAAAAAAAAAAGAGACAAAGCCCAAAGACTGCGGAGAATCGCCCGATGGGGTGCGGGGCAAGAATATTGTCCAGGAGAAAACAGGACTAAAGTGCCAGAAATAGATCCTAAAAATGTCCCTCCACATCGATCCCGGTGACACAACAGTAAGCACTCAGTCCTTGCTGAATGAATGACACACACGCCCGTCATTTATTCAGCAAGGCCTTATAGAACGCCAACTCCGTTCCCGGCACTGCTCTCGACAGAGGCAAATAAGGCACAGCCCTGTCGTCGCGGCCTGACGAGAAAGGCGGCCACCGACAAAGGAGAGTCCATGTGGCATGGGATGTGCGCCGACCGGTCTGCACTTGTCCACAGGCGCTCCCTGCCCCTCCTCCCATCCGATCCTCCTCGCCGCCTCTTAGAGCTGAACTGACCTCTTCACTAACTCCTCACCTAACTCTCTCCGGCGACTACACTCCTTTCCTTTCCCTCTCAGGATCCCGAACACCTCTTACCCTTCCAGCTGGTTAGTCTTGAACTCCGGCTGCAGCCGCCGGAACCCGAAACGCGCCGGGGACCCACGTGGTTCGCAGCACTCGCACGCACGGAACGCTTCCGCGCAGATCCGCTGCCGGAGAGCCCATTTTGCAGAACACCGCTCGCCCACGCTTCCTCTTGGGAGTAGGCAGTCATTCTAGGGAACAACTTTCTGCTGTTTAACTTCCGGCGCCAGCTTTTTCAGACCTTTCCGGTTAGCTGCTTGCTTTCTTCCCTCCACCCCCGGGTTCTCTGACTCACTTCCTTTGTTCGCGAGCAAATTGGCTTCCCGAGAGGTGGCGCTCACACTTTGCATGACGTCCAAAAAGCGCCTGACCTAGAAGTAAACTTTTCGCTCCCGCTTTGTGTTTATTCACCTTTTCTAACCTGTCAAGCAAAAGATTTTATTGAATACCTACTATGTGGACGCATTATTCTAGGCCCTAGGGATACAACAGTATGCTTTCTTGGAGCTTCTGGGAGGGACAGGAGTATAGGAAAACAAGAAACAGATAAGCAAATTAATATGTAATAGATCTCATTATGTAAGTGCTGTGAAGAAAAGGCCAGAGAAATCTCTGAGGAAGTGATAATAGAATGGACCTGCATGAAGTGAGCGAGCCAGCCCAGTGATTCCCTGAGAGCCAAGTATTACAGTGGATATCGAGTGGTAGAAAATGCCGTTAGAATAGAGCCAAATCTTACGCTGTGAGATGCCAATACGGATTTTGCACAAGGCATCACATCATCACTGACATACTTTTTCAAAAAAACATTCCCACTGCTCTCAGGGGAGAGGTACAAAAATGGAATCAGGAGCCTTTTCAACAAATGATGCTGGGTAAATTGGACAAATATAGACCCAAAGAACCTCAACCTAAACCTCACACCTTATACAAAATTCACTCAAAATGAACCATAGATTTAAACATAAAACAATAAATCACTGATGGGGAAAAAAAAAGAGTTAAAAAAAATTCTCAGGACCTAGGGCCAGGCAAATAGTTTTTAGACGACACCAAAAGACCAATCTATAAAAGGAAAAAGTTGATAAATTGGAACGTACTGAAATTTAAAACTTTTTTGGCCTAGCACGGTGGCTCACGCCCGTAATCCCAGCACATTGGGAAGCGGCGGCGGGAGGATCACTTGAGCTCAGGAATTCGAGACCAGCCTGGGCAACATGGTGAAACCTCGTCTCTACTAAAAACACAAAAATTAGCAGGGCGTGGTTGCAGGCGCCTGTAGTCCCAGCTACTCGGGAGGCTGAGGCAGGAGAATCGCTTGAACCCGGGAGGCAGAGGTTGCAGTGAGTCGAGATTGCGCCAGGGCACTCCAGCCTGGGTGACAGAGCGAGACTCGGTCTCTAAAAAATAAATAAAATAAAATAAGTAAAATTTCATTATTCTCCTGTTTTGTTTTGTTTTGTTTTGTTTCTTTTTGAGACCGAGTCTCGCTCTGTCGCCCAGGCTGGAGCGCAGTAGCACGATGTCGGTTCAGTGCAAACTCCGCCATCCGGGTTCAAGCGATTCTGGTGACTCAGTAGCTGGGACTACAGGTGCCTGCCACCACGCCCAGCTTTTTTTTTTTTTTTTTTTTTTTTTTTTAAGACGGAGACTCGCCCTGTCGCCCAGGCTGGAGTGCAGTGGTGCGATCTCAGCTCACTGCAACCTCCGCCCCCCGGGTTCAAGCGAATCTGCTGCCCCAGACTCCCTAGCAGCTGGGATTACAGGCGCCCACCACCACTATACCCGGCTAATTTTTGTATTTTTAGTAGAGACGGGGTTTCACCATGTTGGCCGGGTTGGTCTCAAACTCTTGACCTCGTGATCCGCCCACCTCGGCCTCCCAAAGTGCTGAGATTACAGGCATGAGGCCCCACACCCTGCCCTAATTTTTGTATTTTTAGTAGAGACAGGGTTTCGCTATGTCGGCCAGGCTGGTCTCGATCTCGTGACCTCAAGCGATCCATCTGCCTCAGCCTCCCAAAGTGCAGGGATTACAAGCATGAGCCACCGTGCTCGGCCTTTTATTAATTTATTTATTTATTTATTTATTTATTTATTTATTTATTATTTATTGAGACGCAGTCTTGCTCTGTGGCCCACGCTGGATTGCCTTGGCAGATCTCAGCTCACTGCAACCTCTGCCTCCCGGGTTCAAGCCATTCTCCTGCCTCAGGCATGCACCACCACACCCAGCTAATTTTTGTATTTTTAGTAGAGACGGGGTTTCACCATGTTGGCCAGGCTGGTCTCAAACTCCTGACCTCAGGTGATCCATCCACCTAGGCCTCGCAG
The DNA here is from genome assembly GCF_037993035.2 of Macaca fascicularis. Lineage (NCBI taxonomy): Eukaryota > Metazoa > Chordata > Mammalia > Primates > Cercopithecidae > Macaca > Macaca fascicularis. The sequence continues at coordinate 55,558,448 of NC_088390.1, forward strand.
AGTGCTGGGATTACAGGTGGGAGTCACTGTGCCCTGCAGAAAAGAAATTTAAAACCTTTGCCCTGTGAAAGACCTTTTGAAGAGGACAAAACAACAAGCTAGAGTGGAAGAAAATATTTCCAAACCACATATCAGATAAAGGCCTTCTCTTCATTTGATGATTTGAATATTTGAAGAACTCTGAACACTCAACAGGTTAAAAAAATCCAATTAGGAAATAGGAAAAAGACATGAATAGACATTTCATTGAACAGGATATACAGAGGCAAGAAAGCACATGAAAAGATGTTCAACATCATTAGCCACCAGGGAAATTCAAATTAAAACCAAAATCAGATACTACTACCTGCTTACCAGAATGCTATGATGAAAAGTAGTGATACACCAAACGCTTAGGAGGTATAGAAACTGGATCCATATTACTGGTAGGAATGTAAAATTGTACAGCCCCTCTGAAAAAGTTTGATAGTTTCTTATAAAACTAAACATGTGCTTACCATATGACCCAGCCATTGCACTCTTGGGCGTTTATCCAACAGAAATGAAAACTTGGCTGGGCGCGGTGGCTCACGCCTGTAATCCCAACACTTTGGGAGGCCGAGGTGGGCGGATCACAAGGTCCGGAGTTTGAGACCAGCCTCGTCAATATGGTGAAACCCTGTCTCTACTAAAAATACAAAAATTAGCCAGGTGTGGTCGTGGGTGCCTGTAGTCCCAGCTACTCGGGAGGCTGAGGCAGGAGAATGGCATGAACCCGGGAGGCGGAGGTCGCAGTGAGCCAAGATCGCACCACTGCACTCCAGCCTGGGCGACAGAGCGAGACTCCGTTTCAAAAAAAAAAAAAAAAAAGAAATGAAAACTTATGCTCTGTTCATACAAAAACCTGTGCACAAATGTTCATTGTAGCTTTATTTGTTATAACTGAAAACTGGAAGCAACCCAAATGTCTTTCATCATGTGAATGGTTAAACAAACTATGCTACATCCATACCCTGGAATGCTACTCAACGAAAGAAAAAAATAACAAACTATTAATACATGCAATATATGTAATTCCCTTGGATAGATTTCAAGGGACTTATGCTGACTGAAGAAAAGCCAATCATAAAAAATTACATATTGTATTATTGCATTTATTTAACATTTGTGAAATATTAATAACATAAGTATAGACATGGAGGATAGACTAGTTTAGTGGTTGCCAGAAATTAGAGATAAGGGAATGGGCCAGGTATGGTGACTCTCACCTGTAATCCCACCACTTTGGAAGGCTGAGGTAAGAGGATCCCTTGAAGACAGGAGCTCAAGACCAGCCTGCACAGTATAATAAGATACTATCAGAGGCTTTTGAACCAGAGCAACTCCATCTTAAATAGGGGCTGGGTAAAAAGAGGCTTAGACCTACTGGGCTGCATTTCCAGGAGGCTAGGCATTCTTAGTCACAGGATGAGATAGAAGATCGACACAAGGGCTGGGCACGGTGGCTCATGCCTGTAATCCCAGCACTTTGGGAGGCCGAGGTGGGGGATTACCTGAGGTCAGGAGTTTGAGACCAACCTGGCCAACATGGCGAAACTCCGTCTCTACTAAAACTACAAAAATTAGCCTGGCGTGGTGGTGCACGCCTGTAGTCCCAGGTACTCGGGAGGCTGAGGCAGAAGAATAGCTTGGGCCGGTCGCGGTGGCTCACGCCTGTAATCCCAGCACTTTGGGAGGCCGAGGCGGGCGGATCACAAGGTCAGGAGATCGAGACCATCCTGGCTAATGCGGTGAAACCCCGTCTCTACTAAAAAAAAAAATACAAAAAACTAGCCGGGCGAGGTGGCGGGCGCCTGTAGTCCCAGCTACTCAGGAGGCTGAGGCAGGAGAATGGCGTAAACCCAGGAGGCGGAGCTTGCAGTGAGCCGAGATCGCGCCACTGCACTCCAGCCTGGGCGACACAGCGAGACTCCGTCTCAAAAAAACAAAACAAAACAAACAAACAAAAAAAAGAATAGCTTGAACGTGGGGGGTAGGGGTTTCAGTGAGCTGAGATCGTACCACTGCACTCCAGCCTGAGCAACAGAACAAACCTCCGCCTCAAAAAAAAAAAGCGGCCAGGCGTGGTGGCTCAAGCCTGTAATCCCAGCACTTTGGGAGGCTGAGATGGGTGGATCACGAGGTCAGGAGATCGAGACCATCCTAGCTAACACGGTGAAACCCGTCTCTACTAAAAAAATACAAAAAACTAGCCAGGCGAGGTGGCGGGCACCTGTAGTCCCAGCTACTCGGGAGGCTGAGGCAGGAGAATGGCGTGAACCTGGGAGGCGGAGCTTGCAGTGAGCTGAGATCCAGCCACTGCACTCCAGCCTGGGCGACAGAGCCAGACTCCGTCTCAAAAAAATAAAAAAGATCAACATGAGACACAGATTACAAAGACCTTGGTGATAAAACAGTGGTAAAGAAGCTGGTCAAATCCCACCAAAACCAAGATGGCAACAAAAGTGACCTCTGGTCACCCTCACTACTCATTATATGCTAATTATAATGGATTCACATGCTAAAAGACACTCCCATCAGCTCCATGACAGATACCGTGGAAACGACCAGAAGTTACCCTATATGGTCTAAAAAGGTGAGGAGCACTCAGCTGGGGGAGAGGGGAAATTACCCATCCCTTTCCCAGAAAACTCACAATCCACCCCTTGTTTAGCATATAATCAAGAAATAACTGCTCTGCCTGTAGAGTAGCCATTGTTCTCTTATTCCTTTACTTTTTCTTTTTTTTTTCATATGGAGTCTCCCTTTGTCTCCAGGCTGGAGTGCAGTGGCAGGATCTCGGCTCACTGCAAACTTCGCCTTCTGGGTTCAGGCAATTCTCTGCCTCAGCCTCCCGAGTAGCTGGGATTACAGGAACCCACCACCACGCCCAACTAATTTTTGTATTTTTAGTAGAGATGGGGGTTTCACCATGTTAGCCAGGATGGTCTCGATCTCCTGACCTCGTGATCCACCCATCTCAGCCTCCCAAAGTGCTGGGATTACAGGCATGAGCCACCGTGCCCGACCTAGTCCTTTACTTTCTTAATAAACTTGCTTCCACTTTATGGATTTGCCTTGAATTTTTTTTTTCCCACCTCAAATTCTTTCTTGTACGAGATCCAGGAACCCTCTCTTGGGATCTGGATCAGGACCCCTTTCTGGTAACAATACCGTCGCTCCAAAAAAAGGAAGAAAATGTTTTTAATTAGCTGGGCATGGTGGCACATGCCTGTAGGCCAAGCTACTCAGAGGAGGCTGACGCGTAAGGATCGATTGACCCCAGGATTTCGAGGCTACAGTGAGCCATGATCACGCCATCGCACTCCAGCCTGAGTGACAGAGCAAGACCCAACTCAAAAGAATATTAAAATGAGGCTGGGCCCGGTGGCTCACACCTGTAATCCCAGCACTTTGGGAGGCCAAGGTGGGTGGATCACAAGGTCAGGAGATCAAGACCTAGCTAACATGGTGAAACCCCATCTCTACTAAAAAAAATACAAAAAGTAGCCGGGCATGGTGGCGGGCGCCTGTAGTCCCAGCTACTCGGGAGGCTGAGGCAGGAGAATGGCGTGAACCCGGGAGGCAGAGCTTGCAGTGAGCCAAGATCATGCCACTGCACTCCAGCCTGGGCGACAGAGCAAGACTCCATCTCAAAAAAAATAAAATTAAATTAAGGAGACGGGGAAAAGGCATGGCCGTATCCATAAGGAGATCGCACAGGGAATCATAGAATCCTATGGATCAGAAGGGGTAAAACCACCAGAGTGACAATCCTTGAATGCTAAGAAGTATAGACCTTGAACTGTGGTTAATAGGAAGCCATTAAAGTCTAGAAATAGGACAGTGACAGGAGAAACATCTTAACATTCTATGACTCAATAAAACTATTGAAGGCTGGGCGCAGTGGCTCACGCCTATAATCCCAGTGCTTTGGGAGGCCGAGGTGGGCAGAGCACGAGATCAGGAGCTCAAGACCAGTCTGACCAACAAGGGGAAACCCCATCTCTACTAAAAATACAAAAATTAGCTCACTTTAGAGAGAAATAGACTAAAAGAAATGACCCATTTATTTAAGATTATACTGGGGCAATGACTCATACCTGTAATCCCCAGCACTTTGGGAGGCCAAGGCGGGCAGATTGCCTGAGCTCCGGAGTTCCAAACCAGCCTGGGCAACACGGTTAAACCCCATGTCTACCAAAAATACAAAAAAAAAAAATTAATGCAAAAAAGAAAGAAAAAAGATTACAGTGGTCTATGGGGAGGCTATGTTTTCCATGGAGAATCTAGCTACAGTCTGGAGGATAAATTGGACCGGGAGAGGCTGGAAGCAAAGAGACCCAATAGGAAGTTATTGACATAATCAATAATTGGGGCTGGTCATGTTGGCTCATACCTGTAATCCCAGCGCTTAGGAGGCCAAGGCCGGGAGATCACTTGAGGTCAGGAGTTCGAGATCAGCCTGGCCAACATGGTGAAACTCGGTCTCTACCAAAAATACAAAAATTAGCTGGGCGTGGTGGGCACCTATAGTCCCAGCTACTCGGGAGGCTGAGGCAGGAGAATTGCTTGAACCTGGGAGGCGGAGGTTGCAGTGAGCCGAGATCGCGCCACTGCACTCCAGCCTGGGCAACAGAGCAAGACTCTGACTCAAAAAAACAAAAAAAACCAAAACAAAACAAACAAAAAAAAAAACAAGCATACCATGATAGTGCTTAAGAGCATGGGTCTGTTTTCAAAACATGTGGGTGTAACTCGTGGCTGAGTCACTTATTATTAATAGCTACATGACCGTTGACAAGTCATTGAACCATCTCTAAGCATCAGTTTCTAGAGTTGCTAGAGTTGCTAAATGGAGTTAATAATGGCCCCTACATCAAAAAATTGTTGTGAGAATTATATATAAGTAATCCAATAAAGATTTAACATGGTGTCTGGCACACAGTAAATAATAAATGTCAGCTGTTTGTTCGGGCTTTTTAAAAAATAGTTTTGGGTGACAAAATTACCTCTAAAAAGCTATAAACAATAATAGTATTAACAGAAATAGGGAAGACCAAAGGAGCCAGCCAGAGGACTGAGTTTGATGTAATGTGAATGATGGAAGATGGTACAGAGAGAAAGTGTGCAGTCATCAACGGAAGACATTTATCTGGGGTTCAGAAGAGATGTTATCCCTGAGGAGAGAAGTGGGAATTTTCTGCATAAAGGTGATCTTAAAAGGTCTGAATTTTCTGCATAAAGGTCTAAAAAGATTTAGAAGGGGTGATAATTACCATTCATTTGTTACATAACAATTGATAATAGCCAATAGTGATTGAAAGATTGCTCTGTGCCAGGCACAAAGTACCTTGCCTGAGTTAATTTGTTTAAGCTGCACAGCTACTCTGTGAGTAAACACAACTGTTATCCTCATTTTTTCATGTGAGGAAGCAGGCTCATGGAGACAGAGTAACTTGCGCAAGAGCAGACAGCTCTAAGAGGTAGAACCAGGGTTTTGTGGGGGTTTTGTGTGTGTGTGTGTGTGTGTGTGTGTGTGTGTGTTTTGCAACAGTGTCTCTCTGTTGCTGACCTCGGAGTGCAGTGGCGCAATCTCAGCTCACTGGCACAATCTCAGCTCACTACAGCCCTGACCTCCCAGACTCAAAAGATCCTCCCGCCTCAGTCTCTCTAGTAGCTGGGACTACAGGTACATACTACCAAGCCAGGCTGATTTGTGTGTGTGTGTGTGTGTGTGTGACAGTCTCACTGTGTCACCCAGGCTAGAGTCCAATGGCATGATTTTGGCTCACTGCAACCTCTGCCTCCCAGGTTCAAGCAATTCTCCTGCCTCAGCCTCCCGAGTAGCAGGGATTACAGGCGCACGCCACCAAGCCTGGCCAATTTTTGTATTTTTAGTAGAGACAAGGTTTCACCATGTTAGCCAGGCTGGTATTGAACTCCTGACCTCAAGTGATCCGTCCACCTCGGCCTCCCAAAGTGCTGGGATTATAGACGTGAGCCACCGTGCCCAGCCGATTTTTTTGTTTTGTTTTGTTTTGAGAGGGAGTCTTACTCTGTTGCTCCGGCTAGAGTGCAGTAGCGTGATCTCGGCTCACTGCAACCTCCACCTTCCGGGTTCAAGTGATTCTCCTGCCTCAGCCTCCTGAGTAGCTGGGATTACAGGCACCTACCACTATGCCCAGTCTAATTCTTTTGTATTTTTAATAGAGATGAGGTTTTACCATGTTGGCCAGGCTGGTCTCAAACTCCTGACCTTGTGATTCGCCCGCCTAAAGTGCTGGGATTACAGGCATGAGTCACCATGCCCAACCCAGTCTGTACAGTGCCAGAACCCAGGCCCTTAACCATGTGTGTGCTGCCTCATGATGCACAAGGCTTTATTCTTGGGTTTCACTGCCATGCAGTGAGATGGGGTGCAAATAAATCATAATGAGACAAGGAAATTACATAATTGGTTTTTATTTGTTTTTTATTATTATTATATAGAGACACTGTCTCCCTGTTGCCCAGGCTGGTCTCGAACTCCTGGGCTCAAGGGATCCTCCTGCCTCAGCCTGCCAAAGTGCTAGGATTACAACTGTGAGCCACCACGCCTGGCCAACATAATTGTTTTTAAATGCAACTTGAGACCAACAAGACACCTAGCTCTAATACTGTACAAAGAATGGAATTGATTCAGGACGTGACTCCCTGTTATTAATGATTTAAGGAATCAGAACAACTAATGCATTATGCCTGTGTGTGAGAAGAGAAAAACATCTTGGGATGCAGGGCAAAGAGAGAACATTCATAACACCAATTGAGAATGAGCGCCCAGGGAATCTTCACTGCTCATAATCAAGAATGAAGTATGAGCCCTCCCACCTCTGACTCCAGAGTCAACCAACAAATCAAACAGCAGGATCATTTGGTGAGGGTAATTGCCTGTGCTTTACAAAACCCACACATAGGTCATCTGTCTGCTTCTTGCTCTGGAATATGCATAGGTAAACGACCTCCTCAACGCTTCTGAGGCCCTGATTCCTGAGGGAGGGAGGAGGAGCGTTTTTTGGGAAATGTGCATTATTTGCTGATTGGGGAAGGTAGTCATGAGGGACTACTCACATAGTCTGGTGCTACAATCATATGAGGCAGGCACTATTCTTATTTCTATTTGACAGATGGGAAAACTGAGTGCAGGAAGGTTAAATAACCTGCCCAAGGCCACAAAACTAATAAATGGCAGAGCCTGGTTATGAACCCTTCTTACTCATGCTCCAGAGGTCACATTCCTTTTTGTTTTCTTTTTTTTTTTTAGATAGGATCTTGATCTGTCACCCCAGGCCGGAGTGCAATGGTGCAATTTTGGCTCACTGCTGCCTTGAGCTGCTGGGATCAAAGGATCCTCCCACCTCAGCCACTCAAGTACCTGGGACCACAGGTGTGTGCCACCATAACCAGCTAATGGTTTGGTTGGTTGGTTTGTAGAGATGGGGTCTCACTATGTTGCGTAGGCTGGTCTCAAACTCCTGGGCCAAAGCAATCCTCCTGCCTCAGCCTCCCAGTGTGTTGGGAATACAGGCATGAACCACCACACCCAGACCAGAGTTCACATTCTTTTTTTTTTTTTTTTTTTTTTGACTGAGTTTCACTTTTGTTGCCCAGGCTGGAGTGCAATGGCGTAATCTTGGCTCACCACAATTTCTGCCTCCCGAGTTCAAGTGATCTCCTGCCTCAGCCTCCCGAGTAGCAGGGATTACAGGTGCCCACCACCATGCCCGGCAAATGTTGTATTTTTAGTAGAGATGGGGTTTATCCATGTTAGTCAGGCTGGTCTCAAACTCCTGACCTCAGGTGATCTGCCTGCCTCAGCCTCCCAAAGTGCTGGGATTACAGGCATGAACCACCATGCCCAGCCCAGAGCTCACATTCTTAACCACCATACTATGTACCATAGGCTATGATGTCCTCAGAAATCATAGACTTTCCTGGTATAATGAAACCTTAACGGTCACGATCCAAACCAAATTACATCAGTCATGTTTCTCCTTCTATTGAACTATACTACCTTGCTTTGAAAGCCTTTCATTTTCTGCTCTTACTTATCAACAATGATTCTAATACCATCGACCTTTTCTCCTTAAGCTCCTTGACCATCTCTCCATTTATTGTTTTTGTTTGTTTGTTTTTTGCTTTTTGTTTTTTGGTTTTTTTTTTTGAGACAGAGTCTCGCTCTGTCGCCCAGGCTGGAGTGCAGTGGTGCGATCTCAGCTCACTGCAAGCTCGGCCTCCCAGGATCACGCCATTCTCCTGCCTCAGCCTCCCGAGTAGCTGGGACTACAGGCGCCACCACCATGCCCAGCTAATTTTTTGTATTTTTTTAGTAGAGACGGGGTTTCACTGTGTTAGCCAGGATGGTCTCGATCTCCTGACCTCGTGATCCGCCCGCCTCGGCCTCCCAAAGTGCTGGGATTACAGGCGTGAGCCACTGCACCCAGCCCATTTATTGTTATATTCTCCAATAACCTTCTTCTTGTTTCCATATTCTGAGATTAGGTACAGTAAAGCCTTTAGCAAAACCACAGGCTCTTTGCCTGTAACAGTCTCTCCACTTACTTTGACCCTGGTACAGTCTTTTAGGATAAACTTCTCTGGGGAAAAGGATTATGTAGATGAAGAGGCTCAACATTCAGCGTAGTGATTTAGCATTAATCTTCTTGCTTTGATGTGGTTTGACCCTAGACGCTATTGGGAGTCTTTGACATAGGCCTGATATATTTTGTCTTTACCAATGGTGATTCTTGACTGGCTCCAGCTCCTCTTTGTCCCTTCAGTCTCTCTAGTTTGGAGCTGAATATCATGTAATCTATAATTTCTAGAATACTATTTTTGTTTTTGCTTTCAGATGAGGTCTCGCTCTGTTGCCCAGGCTGGAGTGCGGTGCCGCAATCTCAGCTCAGTGCGTTCTACACCTCCCAGGTTCAAGTGTTTCTCATGCATTAGCCTCCTGAGTAGCTGGGATTACAGGCATGCGCCACCATGCCCGGCTAATTTTTTGTACTTTTAGTGGAGACAGGGTTACACCATGTTGCCCAGGCTGGTCTTGAACTCCTGGCCTTAAGCAATTCGCCCGCCTAAGCCTCCCAAAATGTCGGGATTATAGGTGTAAACGACTGCAAGCCCGGCTACAATACTATTGTTGAAGTGCCTTTTTGTATTTATCAGGATACGCTAGGTATCCTGAGACTTCCCTCATCTCAGTGGTTTAACAGAACCAAACTCTCTCATTCACCTAAAATCAAGGGCCAGCATCTCTTCCATTAGCTGACCCCGGCAGTGACTCTAAGAATCTTTCAAACATGTAGTTCTGCCATCTCAGTACAAGGCCTTAGTGTACCACTGTGGAGTAAAGAAAGCTGGAGGATCACACAATACCTATTAAATGGTTGGTTTGGCATCCAGGTGACACCCATCACTTCTCCTTCCAGCCCATTGACCAAACTAGTCAAATAGCTCTGCCTAAAGCTAAAGGATTTAGGAAATATGCGGGAATCCTTGGCGTTCTGTGAGACAGGGATGTCTTTGCCTTTTTCTCACTAATATATCACACACTGGCTGTGCGCAGTGGCTAGCGCCTGTAATCCCAGCTCTTTGGGAGGCCAAGGCAGGCAGATCACCTGAGGTCAGGAGTTTGAGACCAGCCTGACCAACATGGTGAAACCCTTTCTCTACTAAAAATACAAAAATTGGTTGGACACGGTGGCTCACACCTGTAATCCCAGCACTTTGGGAGGCCAAGGCGGGTGGATCACGAGGTGAGGAGTTTGAGACCAGCCTGGCCAACATAGCGAAACCCTGTCTCTACTAAAAATACAAAAATTAGCTGGGCATGGTGGCATGCTCCTGTAGTCCCAGCTCCTCAGGAGGCTGAAACAAGAGAATTGTTTGAACCCGGGAGGTGGAAGTTGCAGTGAGCCAAGATAGAGCCACTGCACTCCAGCCTGGGCAACAGAGCAAAACTCCATCTCAAAAAATAATAATAAAATAGGCCGGTGTGCTGACTCACGCCTGTAATCCCAGCACTTTGGGAGGCCGAGGTGGGCGGTTCATGAGGTCAGGAGATCTAGACCATCTTGGCCAACATGATAAAACCCCGTCTCTACTAAAGTACAAAAAATTAGCCAGGTATGGTGGCGTGCGCCTGTAATCCCAGCTACTTGGGAGGCTGAGGCAGGGCAATCACTTGAACCTGGGAGGCAAAGTTTGCAGTAAGCTGAGATTGCGCCACTGCACTCCAGCCTTGCGACAGAGCAAGACTCCATCTCAAAAAATAATAATAATAAATAATAAATAAATAAAAATACAAAAATTGCCAGGCATGGTGGTGCACACCTGTAATCCCAGCACTTTGGGAGGCCAAGGTGGTGGATCACGAGGTGAGGAGTTCGAGACCAGCCTGGCCAACACAGTGAAACCCTGTCTCTACTAAAAATACAAAAATTAGCTGGGCATGGTGGCATGCTCCTGTGGTCCCAGCTACTCACGAGGCTGAAACAAGAGAATCGCTTGAACCCTGGAGGTGGAAGTTGCAGTGAGCTGAGATCACGCCAGCTACTTAGGAGGCTGAGGCAGGAGGATCACTTGAACCTGGGAGGTGGAGGTTGCAGCGAGCTGAGATCACACCACTGCACTTCAACCTGGGCAACAGACCAAGACTCTGTCTCAAAAACAAAGCAAAATAAAACAAAACAAACAAACAAAAAAACCACCAACAAAACAAATATGTCAGACACTGCAGTCTTTATTTATTTATTTTTGTTGTTGTTTTTTTTTTTTTGAGACGGAGTCTCGCTCTGTCGCCCAGGCTGGAGTGCAGTGGCGCGATCTCGGCTCACTGCAAGCTCCGCCTCCTGGGTTCACGCCATTCTCCTGCCTCAGCCTCCCGAGTAGCTGGGACTACAGGCGCCCACAACCGCGCCCGGCTAATTTTTTTTTTTTGTATTTTTAGTAGAGACGGGGTTTCACCGTGGTCTCGATCTCCTGACCTTGTGATCCGCCCGCCTCGGCCTCCCAAAGTGCTGGGATTACAGGCGTGAGCCACCGCGCCCGGCCTGTTGTTGTTTTTTGAGATGGAGTCTCACTCTGTTGCCTATGCTGGAGTGCAGTGGCACCATCTCGGCTCACTGAAACCTCCGCCTCCCAGGTTCAAGCGATCCTCGCTCTGCCTCCCAGGTTCAATCGGTTCTCCTGCCTCATCCCCGACTAGTAGCTGGGATTACAGGCAAGCGCCACCATGCCTGGGAGGATTTTTGTACTTTTGTATTTGTAGTAGAGACGGGGTTTTGCCATGTTGGCCAGGCTGGTCTCGAACTCCTGACCTCAGGTGATTCACCTGCCTCGGCCTCCTGAAGTGCTGGGATTACAGGTGTGAGCCACCGTGCCCAGACTATTTTTTTTTTTTTTTTTTAGACAGAGTCTCACTCTGTCGCCCAGGCTGGAGTGCAGTGGCATGATCTCAGCTCACTACAACCTCTGTCTCCCAGGTTCAACCGATTCTCCTGCCTCAGCCTCCCTAGTGGCTGGGATTACAGGCATGCACCACCATGCCCAGCAATTTTTGTATTTTTAGTAGAGATGGGGTTTCACCATGTTGGCCATACTGGTCTTAAACTCCTGGTCTCAAGTGATCCACCCTCCTTGGCCTCCCAAAGTGCTGGGATTACACCAGGGGAGCCATTGTGCCCCCCGCCAAACACACTGCAATCTTTTTATTTTCTAATTTTTTTTTTTCCTTTTCTCAGCTTTCTGATCTATTTCTGAAACACCATGATCTTATCTCTTCCTTTCCCAGTCTAGTCCCGGCCCATATACTTGTACTTTGGGCTTTAACCTTCTACCTCTAAATCCACTAATTATAGCTTAATCCAATTCTTGTTCTTTGGAGTGTTTTAACCTCCTGCCAGATGACTGCCGAAGCTCTTTAACTTACATGCCTTACAGTTGAGATATTTTCTCCCTCTTCCCCATGTCTAGCTTTGAATCTTGTCATTTATCAGGAGTTACCTAGCTGACAGTGGTCTGAAAAGACCCCTGAATTTTCTATAATTGGAGCTTTTGAAAAAAAAAAAATTTTTTTTTTTTTTTTGAGATGGAGTTTCGTTCTTGTTGCCCAGGCTAGAGTGCAATGATGCGATCTCGGCTCACTGCAAACTCCGCCTCCCAGGTTCAAGCGATTCATGTGCCTCAGCCTTCCAAGCAGCTGGGATTACAGGCACCCACCACCACGCCTGGATAACTTTCGTATTTTTAGTAGAGATGGGGTTTTACCATGTTGGCCAGGCTGGTCTTGAACTCCTAACCTCAGGTGATCTGCCCACCTCAGCCTCCCAAAGTGCTGGGATTACAGGCATGAGCCACCTGGTCCAGCAAAAACAAAAACAAAAACAAAAACAAAAAACGGTTTTATACAGAGATGGGATCTCACTATGTTGCCCAGGCTGGTTTTGAACTCCTGGCCTGAAATGATCCTCCCACGTTGGCCTCCCAAAGTCCTGGGATTACAGGCATGAGTCATTGCTCCCAGCCAATTAGTTACTAAGAGCAAGAAACACTCTTTCTCTGAAGTAGGGTGAAGAAAGAGAGATGGAAGAAACACTGAAGGGATAAAAGCAGGTTGAACAAATCCTCTGGAAGCCAGGTCCAAGAGCCATTCCTGGTCCACTATCTCCCTGGGACAGTTTATTATTACTATTTTGTAACAGGATCTTGTACTGTCTCCCAGGCTGGAGTGCAGTGGTGCAATCACGGCTCACTGCAGCCTTAACCTCCCAGGCTCAAGTGATCCTCCTGTCTCAGCCTCCCAAGTAGCTACGACTACAGGCGCAGGCCACCACACTTGACTTATTTTATTTTATTTTATTTTTTTAATTTTTAGTAGAGACAAGTTCTCACTCTGTCGCCCAGGTTGCCTTAGACAGTTTAATACAGGTCAGACATAAAGGGAAAAGGCCACATAAGTCTGGCAGAAAAGGGTCTTCCTCTTACAGTTTATACACTAGTCCAGTGATTATTAATGTTGTGCTTTTGTTTTAAACACACTATAAGATTAAACATACTTTAAGCAAGCTTGTCCAACCCACAGCCCAGGGCAACTTTGAATGCAGTCCAACAGAAATTCGTAAACTTTCTTAAAACATTGTGAGTTTGTTTGTGATTTTTTTTTTAAGCTCATCAGCTATCATTAGTGTTTTGTTTTGTTTTGTTTTTTTGAGATAGTCTTGCTGTGGCCCAGGCTGGAGTACAGTGATGCAATCTCGGTTCACTACAACTTCTACCTCCCAGGCTCAAGCAATTCTCATGCCTCAGCCTCCCCAGTAGCTGGGACTAGAGGCAGATACCATAGCACCCAGCAAATGTTTGTATTTTCTTCTTAGTAGAGACAGGGTTTTGCCATACTGGCCAGGCTGGCCTCAAACTCCTGACCTCAAGTGATCTGCCTTCCTCAGCCTCCCAAAGTGCTGGGATTACAGGTGTGAGCCACTGTGCCTGGCCAGTGTTAGTGTATTTGATGTGTGGCCCAAGACAATTCTTCTTTTAATGTAGCCCAGGGAAGCCAAAAGATTGGACACTCCTGATTTAAGGAAACTTTTTTTTTTTTTTGGAGACAGAGTTTTGCTTTTGTTGCCCAGGCTGGAGTGCAATGGTGCAATCTCGCCTCACTGCAAACCTCCACCTCCCAGGTTCAAGCAATTCTCCTGCCTCAGCCTCCCGAGTAGCTGGGATTAGACATGTGCCACCACACCCTGCTAATTTTGTATTTTTAGTAGAGACGGGGTTACTCCATGTTAGTCAGGCTGGTCTCAAACTCCCAACCTCAGGTGATCCACCCGCCTTGGCCTTCTAAAGTGCTGGGATTACAGCCATGAGCCAGTACGCCTGGCCAGGAAACTTAAAAGAAAGAAAAATTAATCCTCCCAACCTAAAAACTGTCATTGTTTGCATACTTCTTTCCAGTCTTGATTTTTATATGTTGGTAATTATACCAAACATACAACTAGCCAATAAGCAATTCCTTTAAATGGTATGTATCCCTGAGAAGAGAACACATAAAGTGTTAGTCATTTACGTAGTAGTAAGAATTAGCTAAGGTAGCTTTTTTTTTTTTTCTTTAACAACCGATTGGAATCTGTACACTAAAAGTTGGGTAAAGAAAAGCAGGGGAGGGGTAGCTGATAGGTTGGTGGGAAGTGCTGCATTTGTGACTTTGGGTAACTCATGGCAACAAGCAATCCTTAGGTCTTGGGGAATGGAGGCCATGGGGGTAGAATATCAGAATTAGAAAAAGGAGTAGAAGAGGGAAATAGTTGGCTTCAAAAGCAAATTTGGCCAACCTTTAACATTTTAAGATTTGGTGAACAGGATCTTAAAACACACCTATTCCAGCTGGGCATGGTGGCTCACGCTTGTAATCCCAGCACTTTGGGAGGCCGAGGTGGGCAGATCACTCGAGGTCAGGAGTTCAAGAGCAGTCTGGCCAACATGGTGAAACCCCATCTGTACTAAAAATACAAAATTAGTTGGGCATGGAGGTTCACACCTGTAATCCCCGCTACTCGGGAGACTGAGACAGGAAGATCGCTTGAACCCAGGGGGCAGAGTTTGCAGTGAACCGAGATTGCACCATTGCACTCCAGCCTGGGCAACAAGAGCAAAACTCCATCTCAACAACAACAACAACAACAAAACAAACAAAATCCTTACCTATTCCAACTCCCATGTTGCATTTCTCTTGACCACATCCCTGCCATATGCTGTCCAAGTCAGGTGTGAGAACTGCGGTGGTGGAGACTCCACTATTTCCCAAGATCCCCGTAACTAATTTTGGACAACTCCCACTGATATTTTTTAAGTTCTTTTATTTTTTATTTTATTTTTTTTGAGACAGAGTCTCGCTCTGTCGCCCAGGCTGGAGTGCCAGTGACGTGATCTCGCTCACTGCAACCACCAGTTCCACCACGCCCGGCTAATTTTTGTATTTTTAGTAGTGATGGGGTTTCACCATGTTGCTCAGGCTGGTCTCAAACTCCTGACCTCATGATCAGCCCACCTTGACCTCCCAAAGTGCTGGGATTACCGGTGTGAGCCACCGCGCCCGGCCTTTTCTTTTTTTTTTGAGGCGAGTCTCACTCTGTCACCCAGACTGTAGTGTAGTGGTGGGATCTCGGCTCATTGCAACCTCTGCCTCCCGGGTTCAAGCAATTCTTCTGCCTCAGCCGCCCAAGTAGCTGGGACGACAAGCCCGCGCCACCATGCCCAGCTACTTTTTGTATTTTTAGTAGAGATGAGGTTTCACCATGTTGGCCAAGTTGGTCTCAAATTCCTGACCTCAAGGGATCTGCCTGCCTCAGCCTCCCAAAGTGCTGGGATTACAGCCATGAGCCACCATGCCCCACTTCTTTTTTTCTGAGGTGGCATCTCGCTCTGTCACCCAGGCTGGAGTTCAGTGGCATGATCTCAGCTCACTGCGACCTCTGCTTGTGTTCAAGCGATTCTCCTGCCTCAGCCTCCCAAGCAGCTGGGACTACAGGTGTGTGCCACCACACCTAGCTAATTGTATTTTTAGTAGAGACAGGGTTTCACCAGGTTGGCCAGGCTGATCTCAAACTCCTGATCTCAGGTTATCCACCCACCTCAGCCTCCCAAAGTGCTGGGATTACAGGTGTGAGCCACTGCGTCTGGCTGAAAACTCCGTTTTATTGTTTTGAGATGAAGTCTCACTCTTGTTGCCCAGGCTGGAGTGTAATTGCGCAATGTTGGCTCACTGCAACCTCCACCTCCCGGATTCTAGTGATTCTCCTGCCTCAGCCTCTCAAGTAGCTGGGATTATAGATGCCTGCAACCATGCCCAGCTAATTTTTGTATTTTTAGTAGAGACAGGGTTTCACCAGGTTGGCCAAGCTGGTCTCAAACTCCTGACCTCAGGAGATCCGCCCGCCTCGGCCTCCCAAAGTGCTGGGATTACAGACGTGAGCCACCGCACCCGACAAAAACTCCATTTTTAAAACCCTTAGATCTCAAGAGACTTATTCACTATCATGAGAACAGCACGGGAAAGACCTGCCCCCATGATTCAATTATCTCCCACCAGGTTCCCCCTAAAACACGTGGGAATTATGGGAGCTACAAAATGAGATTTGGGTGGGGACACAGAGCCAAATCATATCACGTTTATTGAATATTTATATGCCGGGCACTAATCTAAGTGCTGTGTGTATATTATCTCATTTAACCTTCACAAAAACCCTATGAGATAGGTACTGTTTTTCTCAACCCATTTTATAGGTGAGAAAACAAGTAGAAAGAGTAACTTCACAGCTAGTAAGAGGCAGAAGCACAGTTCAGACTCCGCAGCTAACCCCAGATCCTTGCACTCTCAGTTGCTGTTGTTTGTTGCTGATGCTTGATGAAGATTTTGAATTTTAACGAAACAGTAAAGAATACATCCCTCTGGGGCTGGGCATGGTGGCTCACACCTGTAATCCCACCACTTTGGGAGGCCAAGGGGGGGGGTGGATCACCTGAGGTCAGGAGTTCAAGACCAGCCTGGCCAACATGGTGAAACCCTGTCCCTACTAAAAATACAATTAGCTAGGTGTGGTGGCACACACCTGTAGTCCCAGCTGCTTGGGAGGCTGAGGCAGGAGAATCGCTTGAACACAAGCAGAGGTCGCAGTGAGCTGAGATCATGCCACTGCACTCCAGCCTGGGTGACAGAGCGAGATGCCACCTCAGAAAAAAAGAGGTGGGACATGGTAGCTCATGGCTGTAATCCCAGCACTTTGGGAGGCCGAGGCTGGCAGATCACCTGAGGTCAGGAGTTCAAGACCAGCCTAACATGGTGAAGCCCCATCTCTACTAAAAACACAAAGTTAACTGAGTGTGGTGGTGGATGCCTATAATCCAGCTACTTGGGAGGCTGAAGCAGGAGAATTGCTTGAACCCGGGAGGTGGAGGTTGCAGTGAGCCGAGATCATTCCATTACACTCCAGCCTGGGCAACAAGAGCAAAACTCCGTCTTAAAACAAAGAAAAGAATATATCCCTATGGGTCTTGATGTCTACTCATTTCATAGTGAACAATAGAATGTTATCTCCTTACGTTCAACATTTAATTGACATTATAATGGGACATCAGCCCTGGATATTTCTTCTTCCGGAACTATGGTCTCATGTCAAACATGTGCTATTATTTAGCTTTTGACTTAGGAATGTGGAACAATGGAGGTACAATGAGGCACTGGGCTGACAGTCCAACATAGCCACAAACTTACATGTGACTGGATGATTCCTCAGTTGTAAAATGAGAGAAATGGACTCCACTCACTGTTGGCTAAGGGCCTCCTAATACTGAAATTTCAGGTCCAAAGGAATCATTCTCCCATTGGGAGGTTCCAATACCGTGGCAGAAAGAAAGAAAGAGCAAATATATATCTTGAAAGGCGCAGACTCTCTGGTGCCCCTTGAGTCACACATATTAGTTGAAATGAATAAATATTTGTTCCCTGCTTCTGACGTGTGAGGCTGTTGATGGGCAATAGTTACTATGCTTAGGTTCTCAACTGGCTCTGTTGCCCCTACTAAAAATAAACCACGGGGTGTTAGGGCTGAGTCATTTTCATACATGAATATGTGGAGGAAAAAAGTGACAAAGGTCACAGGGGATCTACGTGTTATTTCCCTTCTGATCAGACACCACCCCTTGTTCCCAACCAGTCCCTCTTTTTCTGTTGTATTTCAGATAAGCTGTGGACCTTAAATAGAACATATATTCCACAGCATTTTATTGTGTTCCAGTTGTTCATATCCTGTTCTCTGCTTGTGGATTGAACTTGTCCTTAGACCTGGGATTTTTTCCTTTTGTTTTTGTTTTGTTTTCGTGTATCGTTTCTTTTTTTTTTTTTTTTTTTTTTCAGACGGAGTTTCACTCCATTGCATAGGCTGGAGTGCAGTGGCACGATCTCGGCTCACTGCAAACTCCGCCTCCCAGGTTCACACCATTCTCCTGCCTCAGCCTCCCAAGTAGCTGGGACTACAGGCGCCTGCCACCAAACCCGGCTAATGTTTTATATTTTTAGTAGAGACAGGGTTTCACCGTGTTAGCCGGGATGGTCTCCATCTCCTGACCTCGTGATCCACCCACCTCGGCCCGGCAAAGTGCTGGGATTACCCGCCCAGCCTTCATTTTTGTATTTTTAGCAGAGACAGGGCTTTGCCATGTTGGCCAGGCTGGTCTCAAACTCCTGACTTTGGGTGACCCACCCACCTCGCCCTCCCAAAGTGCTGGGATTACAGGCGTGAGCCACCACGCCCAGCCTAGACCTGGGTTTTTTAATGTTTTTGAGGAATAATGGTTGATGTTAGCTACACTGGTAACTGGACTTTGCAAAGTGATTTCATATACATGGTTTCTTTGGAACAGCTGGTCATCCCCCGGTGATGGGACAACGCGAGGACAAGTTCCCGGTATTCACTTAAGGTAGTAAAGTCTTATTGGAACAGGACTCATCCTAGGGTTTTGTTGTAGGGTAGTTTTTCTATTCAGCTTTTGGGGATTATTTCTCACCTTCTCGAATCTCCTTTGTCCGCTCCCCTCTCCCCAGGGCCGGTGCTGTCTTTTTGCTTTCTGCTCAAAGCCTTGAACGCTTTAGGCCCTAATTTTCTCAGCAATAAAATGGGAGGAAAGGTTGGGAAGAAAAACACTAAAATTCTTTCTTTCTCTCCCTCCCTCTTTCTTTTCCTTTCCTTTTCCCTTCCGTTGGTCCTTCCTTCCTTCCTCCCTCCCTCCCTCCCTTCCTTCCTTCCCTCTCTCCTCTCTCTCTCTCCCCCTCTTTCTTTCTTTTCTTTCTGATGGAGTCTCATTCTGTCACCCAGCCTGGAGTACAATGGCATGGTCTCAACTCACCAGGTTCAAGCAATTCTCCCACCTCAGCCTCCTGAGTAGCTGGGACTACAGGCACGTGCCACCACGCCCGGCTAATTTTTGTATTTTTAGTAGAGACGGGGTTTCACTATGTTGGCCAGGCTGGTCTCCAACTCCTGACCTCAGGCAATCCACCCACCTCGGCCTCCCAAAGTGCTGGGATTACAGGGGTGAGCCACTGAGCCCTGCCCCAAGTTCTTTCTTAATCTTCATTTTTTTCCCCCAAATTTGCTTTCCTAAGTAGTGACATGAATTCCAAAATTATCTCAGGTTTCTTTCCCTTACCCAGCAAAATTCACATTCCCTTAGGGCAGCTGATTTCAAATAGCTATTTGGTAGAAACAGTTGACTAAAGAAAATGTAAAGGGTAGGCCAGGTGCAGTGGCTCACGCCTGTAGTACCAGCAGGTGCGAGCCACTGTGCCCAGCCTATCTCCTTTGAGAGGCCAAGGCGTCTAGACAGATCACTTGAGCCCGGGAGTTCGAGACCAGCCTGGGCAACATGATGATACACCCGCCCCCACACCATGTCTACAAAAAAATACAAAAAATATATATAATAGGTAAATATTGGGCCAGCTATGGTGGTTCACACCTGTAATTCCAGCACTTTGGGAGGCTAAGGCAGGAGGATCAATTGAGGCCAGGAGTTCAAAGTTGCAATGAGGGATGATAGTGCCACTGGGAGTGCACTGGAGTTAGCCTGGGTGACAGAGTGAGATCCTGTCTGAAAAAAATAAAAATAAAAAGGGTAAATGTTGGATGATGTTGTTTCATAAAGTAATTCTTCCTAGGAGTATTATTTACAAATAAGACTTTACTACATTTATAAATTAATGACTTTAAAAGATCTGTACAGCGACCATCATTTTTTGAGATTTAATCTAGAAGTATCTCAAACCAAAGGAGTCCAAAATGAATTCATTGTTTTATTTTCAAAAGCTGCTTTCCTTCCTGAATTAGCTCTTTTGATTGGTGGCACCACCATTTACCCATTTACTCAAACCAGAAATCTGTGAGTCCCCTTTCTATCCCCATCTAAAACTACCAAGGTCTGTTCAGTAGATCTCTCAAATGTTTCTCATACCCATACCATTGCCATTATATTAATATTAGCATAGATGGGCTGGGCATGGTGGCTCACGCCTGAAATCCCAGCACTTTGGGAGGCCGACGGTGGGGGGGGGGGGGGGGGTGGATCACAAGTTCAGGAGATCGAGACCAGCCTAGCCAATATGGTGAAACCCTGTCTCTACTAAAAATACATAAATTAGCCGGGCGTGGTGGCAGGCGCCTGTGATCCTAGCTACTTGGGAGGCTGAGGTGAGATAATTGCTTGAACCTGGGAAGCGGACGTTGCGGTGAGCCGAGATTGCGCCAGTGTTCTCCAGCCTAGGTAACAGAGCAAGGCTCCATCTCGGAAAAAAAAAATACATATTAGCATAGAGGATGGGGAGGCATCTAGGAAGACTAGACAGACAGAGACTGAATGCAAAGAGAAAGATCTAAGTAAGATCAGCTTAAACATATGCGCCAAGACTTCAGCACCAGCCACATCTTTGTTGTTGTTGTTTGTTTGTTTTTGAGAGAGGGTCTTGTTCTGTCACCCAGGATAAAGTGCAGTGGCACAATCATCGCTCACTGCAACCTCCAACGCCTGGCCTCAAGCAATCCTCCCACCTCAGCCTCCCAAATGCTGAAACTATAGGCATAAGCCACCATGCCCGGCCTCACTTTTTAGTCTGGGAGATTGGCAAGATGGAAGCAAAAAAACAGGAATGGGCTGGGTGTAGTGGCTCACGCCTGTAATCCCAGCACTTTGAGAGGCCAAGGTGGGTGAATCACGAGGCCAAGAGATCGAGAACATCCTGGCCAACATGGGGAAACCCCGTCTCTACCAAAAATATAACAAAATTAGCCGACGTGGTGGCGGGCACCTGTAGTCCCAGCTACTTGGGAGGCTAAGGCAGGAAAATCACTTGAACCTGGGAGGCAGAGGTTGCAGTGAGCCCAGATTGTGCCACTGCACTCCAGCCTGGCAATAGAGCGAGACTCTGACTCAAAAAAACAAAAACAAACAAACAAACAAAAAAACAAACAATCAAAAAAAAAAAAAACAACAACAGCAATGAAGAGAATAAAACTGTCAGATATGTGCCCACATTTTTGGAAGTCCAGGTTTCATCCCAGAGAGTAGGAGATGGGCTGGATAATGGAAAGTAATCCTGAGGACCCTACCCTCTTCTCATCTGGGGCTCAGAAAGATGCTGCCCTGAAGGCTACCCGATACCAATCTAAAAAACAAGCGTACCAAACTGGCTGTGCTGTGGGATCAGGCCATGGAAGGCTCAGAGATTTATCTTTCCACAGTCTAGCGTGGATGCTGGGGTGGGGTGGGTGGTAGACAGCAGGTGGCTCTGAGGAAAGGGCTGCAGTGAAGGCTACCATCACAGCCACACTTCAGAGATGTCTCGGGTAGCATTAGAGTCAAAAGTGGCCAAGTTAGACAGGAAACAATGCTGAAAGAATGGTTTCTGAGTTCTGGTAGCTCACAGCTACAACTCTCAAGGCCAGTTGGATATTCAGAGACCAAGAAAACAAGGAACATTGTTTCGAGACCAGAAGACACAGAGCAAAGGTCACTATATGAATCAAAAGGCTCCATAAATCTTTATCTACCTTGATCAACTAACAGAAGCCATATTTCACCCCCCCCCCTTTTTTTTGAGGCAGAGTCTCACTCTGTTGCCCAGTCTGGAGTATAGTGGCACGATCTTGGCTCACTGCAACCTCTGCCTCCTGGGTTCAAGTGATTCCCCTGCCTCAGCCTCCTGAGTAGCTGAGATTACAGGTGTCTGCCACCACGCCCAGCTATTTTTTTGTACTTGTAGTAGATACTGGGTTTCACCATGTTGGTCAGGCTGGTCTCGAACTCCTGGCCTCAAATGATCCACGCACCTTGGCCTTCCAAAGTGCTGGGATTACAGGCATGAGCCACCACGGCCGGCCTATATTTAGCAAATTTTCTTCTTTTTTTTTTTTGTTTTTGAGACGGAGTCTTGCTCTGTTGCCGAGACTGGAGTGCAGTGGCGCAGTCTCCGCTCACTGCAACCTGTGCCTCCCGGGTTCAAGCAATTCCCCTGCCTCAGCCTCCCGAGTAGCAGGAATTACAGGTGCCTGCCACCATGCTTGGCTAATTTTTGTATTTTTAGTAGAGACAGGATTTCACCATGTTAGCCAGGCTGGTCTTGAACGCCTGACCTTGTGATCCGCCCTCCTCAGCCTGCCAAAATGCTGGGATTACAGGCGTGAGCCACCGTGCCTGGCCATATTTAGCAAATTTTCTTTTCTTTTTTTTTTTTTTTTTGAGACGGAGTCTGGCTCTGTTGCCAGGCTGGAGTGCAGTGGTACGATCTTGGCTCACTGCAACCTCCGCCTCCCAGATTCAAGCAATTCTCCTGCCTCAGCCTCCCGAGTAGCTGGGACTACAGGCGTGTGCCACCATGCCCAGCCAATTTTTGTATTTTTAGTAGAGACGGGGTTTCACCATGTTGGCCTGGATGGTCTCAAGCTCTTGACCTCGTGATCCGCCAACCTTGGCCTCCTGAAGTGCTGGGATTACAGGCGTGAGCCACTGTGCCTGGTCCATATTTAGTAAATTTTCTATAGTGAATATGCATTCCTTCTATAATTGGGAGGACAAAACTGAGGCAACCCGAGGTAGGAGGCAGGGACTGGACTCCAGAGGCAGGGGTTGGACACTGGACCAAACCAAGGACTGGCTTTAAAAAGCCCTAGGGCGGAAGCAGTTTTCTTTTGTTTGTTTGTTTGTTTGAGACGGAGTCTCGCTCTGTCCTGGGGCTGGAGCGCAGTGGCGGGATCTCAGCTCACTGCAAGCTCCGCCTCCCGGGTTTACGCCATTCTCCTGCCTCAGCCTCCCGAGTAGCTGGGACTACAGGCGCCCGCCACCTCACCGGGCTAGTTTTTTGTATTTTTTAGTAGAGACGGAATTTCACCGTGTGAGCCAGGATGGTCTCGATCTCCTGACCTCGTGATCCACCCGTCTCGGCCTCCCAAAGTGCTGGGATTACAGGCTTGAGCCACCGCGCCCAGCCAACGGAAGCAGCTTTCTATAAGACATACCTATCAGTGTGCCCTGTCAGTTTACCATTGCCATGGCAACACCCGAAAGTTACCACCCATTTCCATGGCAATAACCCGACAACCCAGAAGTTACAACCCTTTTCCTAGAAATGGCTGCATAAACTGCCCCCTATTTTGCATATGATTATAAGTGGGTATAGATATGAGTGCAGAACTGCTTCTGAGATGCTATTCTGGGCACACTATGGGGTATCCCTGCTTGCTAGGAACAGTACCTCTGCTGCTGCTCTACACTGCCACTTCAATACAAGTTGCTGTTTAACACCACCAGCTTGCCCTTGAATTCTTTCCTGGGAGAAGCCAACGACCCTCCCTGGCTAAGCCCCAATTTGGGAGCTTGCCTGTCCTGTATCAAACCTACTGTTTCGAAAACATGTCCTTTATTCCCAGATGAATGCAGCTCTATGTGTACAAAGTATACTGAGAGGTGGTGGTGGGCCTCCTCTTCGTCCGCTCAGCCCAAGTCAGAAAAAGTGGAGACAGAAAATAGACCTGCACACAAATATGACCAATATTCCTTCCCCCCATCAAAAACAGCCTCAATACTGGGATTCCTGCTTCAACGCGTGTACAGACTCTTCTTAGAGGCAATTCCTGTGAATCCAAAGCTCTTGAGGAACAGGGAGTAAAACAGAATGGCTATTGTCTAGAGGCCTTCTAACTTCCACCTGGATACATTTACCCATCTTGTTTTGGCATATTAAAAAGGCTTTCAAGGACAGGCATAGTGGCTCACTCCTGTAATCCCAGCACTTTGGGAGGTTGAGGTGGGAGGATCACTTGAGCCCAGGAGTTTGAGACCAGCCAGGGCAACAGAGCCAGACCTTGTCTCCATAAAAAGTAAAAAAAAAAAAATTAGCCGGGGTTGTGGCGTATCTGTAGTTGGTAGGCTGAGGGGGAAGAATCCCTTGATCCTGGGAGGTCAAGGCTACAGTGAGCAGAGATCGTGCCACTGTACTCCAGCTTGGGTGACAGAGTGAGACCCTGCCTCTTAAAAAAAAAAAAAAAAAGACTTTGGCCAGGCATGGTGGCTCACACCTATAATCCCAGCACTTTGGGAGGCTGAGGCCAGTGGATCACTTGAGGCTTGGAATTCGAGACCAGCCTGGCCAACATGACAGAAACCCCTGTCTACTAAAAATATAAAAATTAGCTGGGCGTGGTGGCACGCACCTGTAATCCCAGTTACTCAGGAGGCTGAGCCATGAGAATCGCCTGAATCTGGGAAGTGGAGCTTGCACTGAGCTAAGATCGTGCCACTGCACTCCAGCCTGGGCAACAGAGGGAGACTCCCTGTCAAAACAAAAACAAAAACAAAAACAAAAGGCTGGGCGCAGTGGCTCACGCCTGTAATCCCAACACTTTGAGAGGCCAAGGCAGGCGGATTGCCTGAGGTCAGGAGTTTGTGTTGAGTCTGGCCAACATAGTGAAACCCCATCTCTAGTAAAAATACAAAAAAATTAGCTGGGCGTGGTGGCATGTGCCTGTAGTCCCAGCTACTTGGGAGGCTGGGACAGGGGAATTGCTTGAACGACAGAGGCAGAGGTTGAGTGAGCTGAGATCGCACCACTGCACTCCAGCCTGGGCGACATAGCGAGACTCCATCTCAAAAACAAAACAAAACAAAAAAAACAAGACTTTCAAAGGAAACACTGAGGCCTCAGAAATATACCCTTGTGTTTTTCATTCTGAGCCTGGAATTCCTTAGTTAGACTGCCTCACCAAACATGTTTTAGTTTGTATCCAGTGATGAATTACTTATCATTTCACACTGCCATGACCAGAGGGCCTTGTGCCTGGGGAACCCTGTCTTCTCTTCCTTTTTCAGTGACTCTCTCCTTGCAGGTGGGAAAATGTCATTTGTGAAACCAGAGAAATTGATTCACATAGAAATAACTGTATATGTTCCAGAAGGCTAGACAAACAACAGGACTAGTAATTTCAGCCTTCCAGTGATTATAGTTATTGTGCTTAGGAAGAAACTCCTCCCTTCCTGCCCTCATTAACTGCTCCCCTCTGCTGCCCCCGTGACTGTCTTCACTATTTTTGCAAGGCCAAGGAATCTCTTGAAATGGAATTTCCTTCCCTTTAGAAATCAAAAGTAAACACTTAAAGTCCACAAGATAACCGATTTTTCCTTAACAACTCTTACTTAATGATACTCTCTTTTTTTTTTTTTTTTTTTTTTTGAGACGGAGTCTCGCTCTGTCGCCCAGGCTGGAGTGCAGTGGCCGGATCTCAGCTCACTGCAAGCTCCGCCTCCCGGGTTTACGCCATTCTCCTGCCTCAGCCTCCCGAGTAGCTGGGACTACAGGCGCCCACCACCTCGCCCGGCTAGTTTTTTGTATTTTTAGTAGAGACGGGGTCTCACCATGTTAGCCAGGATGGTCTCAATCTCCTGACCTTGTGATCCACCTGTCTCGGCCTCCCAAAGTGCTGGGATTACAGGCTTGAGCCACCGCGCCCGGCGACTACTTAATGATACTCTCATTGCGGTCAGGGGTGGAAGTTGGGAATCTATCCAGCCAATTGAATATAGGAAGTAGTAGTACTGCCTATATAAGTAGGAGTTCACTAACGGGATTCAATATCAAGACCCTGTCTCCTGTCTGTCATTACAACCTATTATACAAGATAATCATAGGGTTTTAGAACTGCAAAAACCCTTTACAGGTCAGGCACGGTGGCTCACGCCTGTAATTCTGGCACTTTGTGAGGTCAAGGCGGGCGGATCACGAGGTCAGTAGATTGAGACCATTCAGGATCCAGGCTAACATGGTGAAACCTCGTCCCTACTAAAAATACAAAAATTAGCAGGGCGTGGTGGCACATGTCTGCAATGCCAACTACTTGGGAGGCTGAGGCAGGAGAATTGTTTGAACCCAGGAGGCGGAGGTTGCAGTGAGCCGAGATCGCACCACCGCACTGCAGCCTGGCGACAGAGTGAGACTCCGTCTCAGAAAAAAAAAAAATGGGGGGGCTAGGTATGGTGGCTCACACCTGTAATCCCAGCACTCTGGGAGGCTGAGGCGGGCAGATCACCTGAGGTCAGGAATTTGAGATCAGCCTGGAAAACACGGTGAAACCCCATCTCTACTAAAAATACAAATATTAGCTGGGTGTGGTGGCAAGCGCCTGTAATCTCAGCTACTCAAGAGGCCGAGGCAGGAGAACCACTTGAACCCAGAAGGCAGAGGTTGCAGTGAGCCGAGATCGTGCCATTGCACTCCAGCCTGGAGGACAAGAACGAGACTTCCTCTCAAAAAACAAAACAAAACAAAACAAAACAAAAAAAAGCCTTTACAGATTTTTCTTTTCTTTCTTTCTCTTTCCCTCTTTCTTTCCCTTTTCTTTCTCTCTCTCTCTCTCTCTCTTTTTCTTTCTTTCTTTCTTTCTTTCTTTCTTTCTTTCTTTCTTTCTTTCTTTCTTTCTTTCTTTCTTTCTTTCTTTCTTTCTTTCCCTTCCTTCCTTCCTTCCTTCCTTCCCTTTCTTCCCTTTCTTCTTTCTTTCTTTCTTTCTTTCTTTCTTTCTTTCTTTCTTTCTTTCTTTCTTTCTTTCTTTCTTTCTTTCTTTCTTTCTTTCTTTCTTTCTTTCTTTCTTTCTTTCTTTCTTTCTTTCTTTCCTTCTTTCTTGATGGAGTTGTGGTCTTGCTCTGTCACCCAGACTGGAGTGCAGTTGTGCCATCACAGCTCACTGCAGCCTCCACCTCTTGGCCTCAAGTGATCCTTATGGCTTAGCCTCCCAAGTAGTAGCTGGGACTACAGGCCTGCACAAGCACAACCTGGGCTTTATTTTTTATTTTTATTTTCAGAAATGGTCTGGCTATGTTGTTCAGGCTTGTCTCAAACTCCTACCCTCAACTGATCCTCCCACCTCAGCCTCCCAAAGTGCTGGGACAGATTTTCTAATAAACCCCTTCATCATACAGATGAATAAGCTGAAGTTTACAGTCCTTATCCTTGTGACTGTCACTGAGTGGGTAATCAGCAACTACTAGCTCTTTTGTTTATGGCCTAAGTTGTTCAAAATGACCAGTCCATACTAGAATATAAGCTTCCTAATTTCAGCACCAGTTTCTTTCACCTTAATCATACTGAGTGATGTGCTTTCATTGGGTCTACTATAAAAATCATTATAGCCATAAATTTTATTTATTTATTTACTTATTTATTTGAGATGGAGTCTCGGTCTATGGCCCAGCTGGGATCACAGGCGTGAGCCACCATGCCCGGCCAGCCATAACTTTTACTTCATTTAGTTTTTTAATAGCTTGAGATATAATTCACATACCATCTGATTCACTCTTTTAATGTGTAGAGTTGAATGTCTTTTAGCATATTTCCAGAGTTCTGTATTCATCATTATAACCAATTTTTAGAACATTTCCATTATCCCAAAAAGAAACCCCATATCTATTAGCAGGCACTCCCATTTCCCCTCATCTGACCCTGTCATGCCCCTCAGACCTAGCCAATCACTAAATTCACATTTCATATGAATGGAATTGTACAATATGTGGTCCTTTGTGACTGACTTCTTTCACTTAGCTTTTTCAAGATTCAGCTTTGTCGCTGGGTGTGGTGGCTCACGCCTGTAATCCCAACACTTTGGGAGGCCGAGGCAGGTGGATCACCTGAGGTCAGGAGTTTGAGATCAGCCTGGCTAACATAGTGAAACCCCGTTTTTACTAAAAATACAAAAAATTAGCCGGGTGTGGTGGCACACACCTGTAATCCCAGCTACTTGGGAGGTTAAGGCAGGAGAATCGCTTGAACTCGGGAGGCGGAGGTTCCAGTGAGCTAAGATTGTACCATTGCACTCCAGCTTAGGCAACAAGAGCGAAATTCTGTCTCAAAAAATTCAGCTATGTCATGGCATGTACTTTAAAATTCTTTTTTCTTTTCTTTTCTTTATTTCTTTATTTATTTATTGAGACAGAGTTTTGCTCTTTTTGCCCAGGCTGGAGTGCAATGGCGCGATCTTGGCTCACCGCAACCTCCACCTCCTGGGTTCAAGTGATTCTCCTGCCTCGGCCTCTCAAGTAGCTGGGATTACAGACATGCGCCACCACCCTGGCTAATTTTGTATTTTTAGTAGAGACAGAGTTTCTCCATGTTGGTCAGGCTGGTCTTGAACTCCCGACTTCAGGTGATCCACCCGCCTTGGCCTCCCAAAGTGCTGCGATTACAGGCGTGAGCCACTGTGCCCCGCATCTTTTTTCTTTTCTACTCTTTTTCTTTTTGAAATGGAGTTTTGCTCTTGTTGCCCAGGCTGGAGTGCAATGGCTCGATCTTGGCTCACTGCAACCTCTGCCTCCCAGGTTCAAGCGATTTTCCTGCCTCAGCCTCCTGAGTAGCTAAGAATACAGGCGCATGCCACCACGCCTGGCTAATTTTCTATTTTTGGTAGAGACAGAGTTTCTCCATGTTGGTCAGGCTGGTCTTGAATATCCGACCTCCGACCTCAGGTGATTGGCCCGCCTTGGCCTCCCAAAGTGCTGGGATTACAGGTATGAGCCACTGTGTCCTGCCAAAAAAATTTTTTTTTTTCCCAGAGATGAAGGTCTCACTATGTTGCCCAGGCTGATCTCCAACTCATGGCACAAGCCATCCTCTTGCCTTGAACCTCCCAAAGTGCTGAGATTACAGGCACGAGCCACCACGCCCACTCCCCTCCCCTCCAACGACTTTCTTTTTATTGCCAAATAATAGCCCATTGTATATATATGTCACATTTTATCCATTCATCAGTTGATGGTTATTTAGCTGAATTTTTTTTTTTTTTTTTTTTTTTTTTTTTTGAGACGGAGTCTTGCTTTGTCACCCAGGCTAGAGTGCAGTGGCCGGATCTCAGCTCACTGCAAGCTCCGCCTCCCAGGTTCACGCCATTCTCCTGGCTCAGCCTCCCGAGTAGCTGGGACTACAGGCGCCCGCCACCTCGCCCGGCTAGTTTTCTGTATTTTTTAGTAGAGACGGGGTCTCACCGTGTTAGCCAGGATGGTCTCGATCTCCTGACCTCGTGATCCGCCCGTCTCGGCCTCCCAAAGTGCTGGGATTACAGGCTTGAGCCACCGCGCCCGGCCTTTAGCTGAATTTTAACTAAATGTTATCTCATAACTGGCAGAAGCTTATAATCAAGACATAAGTGTATATCTTTCTATGTTGAATTTATACCTAAAGAAGTATACTTATTAGGAATGACAAAATCTCTTACTTGAAAAATCGATACTTTTTTCTTTTCTTTTCAAAAATGTTTTTTGAGATGGAGTCTCACTCTGTCGCCCAGGCTGGAGTGCAATGGCATGATCTCTGCTCATTGCAACCTCCGCCTTCCGGGTTAAAGCAATTATCCTGCTTCAACCTCCTGAGTAGCTGGGATTACAGGCACGCGCCACCATGCCCGGCTAATTTTTCTATTTTTTAGTAGAAATGGGGTTTCACCATGTTGTTCAGGGTGGTCTTGAACTCCTGACCTCGTGATCCGTCCGCCTCGGCCTCCCAAAGTGCTGGGATTACAGGCATAAACCATCACGCCCGGCCGATACTTTATTCTTTAAATTTTCTGATGCGTATGGTAATACTGTGGAAAGAAAAAGTAAAGCCTGCCCGTATGTTTTTCGGCTCTTCTGATCCCCCAGGAAAAGAGAGGCATGTATGTAGGTAGATCAGGTGAGTGAGAGCCCTCAGGAAGAGAAAATAAAAGGATTCACATCAAGACTTTTTTTGGTTTTCAAGTATGAAAGGTTAAGAAGAGAAAGGGCATTTGGGGCTCACAGCCAACCAGCTGGTCGGCATTCCTACTACCCAAACATCTAAATGACATAAGGGTGAATGTGAGGTGAGGGTGAGAATGGAGAAAACACAGGAAGCAAATTCAGTCCCATCCGGCACTTTAGACTTAGTATTTTCATCCTTGTCCTTCCAAATTTATAGGTTTGTTCTTGCCCAACCTTCATATTGTTTTTGTGGGTCTCCAGGTGGGTCATGCGTTGGAAACTTTAGGGAACTACTTCATACTTGGTGGGAAGTACTTGAACTTGTAAACCCCAAGCTAAGGGTAGTTATGATCCCGGTGGGTAGCCAGTTCTCCCCCTAAATCTATGTTTATCCTGCCTTTCCTCCCCCTTTTCTTAAACGAGTCGGGACGGAGAAATGAGTCACCTAAGGCGGGGAGAAGGGACTTTTGAGAGTGTCTTCCGTCCCATTTGCGGACGTCAGGTGAGCACACCGGGAAGCGATCTTGACTCAGCCCGCTCTGGCGTGGGCGTTGTGCCATTCCCCACACGTGACGCTCTGCCAGGCGGCAGAAGTCTCACTTGTCATGGGACTTATTCACTCCAGTGACTCCACCCCTTTCCTCCTCTGCTCCCCAACCTCCCACTTACCCTTTCCGCCCCACTTCGAGACTTGAGGAAAGGAGGGTGGCTGGAGCCTGGAAATGTCCCCGTCCCAAGTTGGCCAGAAGTAGCAGACACACTATTTGGGAAAGTGCAACATGTAACTTTTCAGTTTCACCCTTCTCCAGAATGCTATCACCCTTCCTGTTTATTTTTTAATAACTTGAGATATAATTCACACGCCATATGATTCACTCGCTTAACGTGTAAAGTTGAATGTCTTTTAGCATATTTAGAGTTATGTATACATCACTATAATCAATTTTTAGAACACTTTCATTATCCCAAAAGGAAATCCCATACCTATTAGCAGTAACTCCAATTTCCCCTCATCTCACCCTTGCTCTTCCATAGCACAAAACAGCCTTATTCTAGTCGAGACCACCTTTCCACTTAGGTAGACCCTGGTTATGGTTTTTTCCCCTCCCTTTCTGTTTCCCATTTTTTTCGGAGCCCGGAATTCTCAATCTGGAGAACTGGTTTGAGTCCCGGCTCAGCCCGTTTCCCGTTCCAGGGGCGTGACCTTGAGAGCACCGCCACTTTTCCGGGCCTAGTTTCTTTGTCTGTGAAACGAGGTCCAAACATCTGCCGCTTTACGCCCGTTGTGGGGATGAAGTGAGAAGGTGCTTTGTGAGCTTTAAAAATCCATAGAAATACCAGCTACGTTAACTCGTCACTCTTCCCGAACCCCTCCCTTTCCCCTGGGACCCGCCCCGCGAATCCCGCCGTGATGGACACTTTCCCACCCTCCGACCGCAGTCTTTCCCATTGGCGCCCGCATCATCCTCGCGGCGCCGGGTGTTGACGCCACGGCTTCCTCCGCCGGCGCCCGAAGACGCATGGCCCCGCCCCCGGCCGCGCCTGGCCTCCCGCGGCGCCCCGCCCATCGGGCCGACGCGTCGCCAGCCCCGCCCCGCGGATGACGTGTGGCGCGCGCGGCCCGGCCGCCCCGGCAGTTGGTGCAGCGGCGGTTGGGGTGAGAGCGCACACGCCACCCCTCCCCTCCTCCGGCCCCGACCCCCACCCCGCCGGGCCCAGCCCCAGCCCCGGCCCGGGCTCCAGCCCTAGTCCCCGTCCCAGCCCAAGCCGGGCCAGTCCCGTGCGGGCCGGTGCCGCCCCTCAGCCGGCGACGCCCCGGGCCGCCCGCCCGCCCGCCCGCTTGCCACCATGGAGCTGGAGGACGGTGTGGTGTATCAGGAGGAACCCGGCGGCTCCGGGGCCGTGATGTCGGAGCGGGTGTCCGGCCTGGCCGGCTCCATCTACCGCGAGTTCGAGCGGCTCATCGGGCGTTACGACGAGGAGGTGGTCAAGGAGCTGATGCCGCTGGTGGTGGCTGTACTGGAGAACCTGGACTCGGTGTTCGCGCAGGACCAGGAGCACCAGGTGGAGCTGGAGCTGCTGCGGGACGACAACGAGCAGCTCATCACCCAGTACGAGCGGGAGAAGGCGCTGCGCAAGCACGCCGAGGAGGTGAGGCCGGCGGCAGGGCGGGGGCCGCGGGATCCGTCCCCGGGGGCGGTCGGGGCGGGGGTCGCGGCCCGGTCGGGGACTAGAGGCGCGACGGGCCTCCTGGAGAGCTGGCCTGAGGCCGATGTCCCCCCGGGACCGAGCCCGGCGGCCTCCAGGTACCCCGGGACCCAGGCCGGCTTTGGAAGCCGAGGCCGGCTACTGAGTGTCCTGGGAAGGGAGCGAGATGGAGGAGGCAGGGCCCGGGGAGGAAGCGACAGCCTGGCCTGAGGACACATGGGGTTAGCCAAGGGCGGAGATTGTTGGGTGTCTGGTTGCTTCTTGTTGTTGAGGGAAGTTTCCGACCACCGTGGGATAGTCAGATGGCGGTTCAAAGTTTTACCCCTGGGGAGGGGGACACTTCTCTCCTGGATATGTAACTTCCGCTGGTTCCAGTACCTTTCCAGGGGGTTGCCTTGCTTTGGGAAGTTAGAGATCTCCCTCTTTCGGTCAGTTTCTTCTTGGCGTTTTAATCTTGTTGAGAAAGAGGTCTTATTTTATATTCTATGTGCCTTGGTTGACACTTTGTCAACTTTTAGATGTTGTGTGGCAGTATTCAATGAATAGATAAACAATTTCATGGGTATCCCAAACCAGAGCATTCCACAGTATCAGGAGGTAACCTTGGACAGTTCCCTTCAGAAACCCTCCATTTATTTATAAAAAGGATTGGGGGGCGGGGTTGGGAAGATGTAGGTGACAGTTGACAACACTTTTTCCGTCTGAGTTTCCTTCTCAGACTGCTGTTTATACGTGCATTTAGTCGCCTGTTAACTCTAGCACCTGAGCAGTGACCTGGGCGCCCTCACCTCGACTCTGTGAACCTTTTGGAGTTCTAGGGTGCAAGTGATAGGTCCTTGGCTTTTGAGAGTGACAAGGATTTTAGCTTTCAGCCTGCATTGGCGTTATTTCTGTGGACCTTATCAAAGACAGGTGAAGTGTCCTATTTTTGTTTCTCAAGCACCTAGTACACCTAGTTAAATACATGGTGATCAAAGGAGGCGAAATAACTAATTATTGAAGGAATGACATGGTATTTTTCAGAAAGACTTGAAGAGTTTTTAGGATGTGAGATTTGTAGCTCATTTCCTAACACTGAATAGTAACACCATTAAAAATTTTTGTTTTGTTTTGTCATGTATACCTTTGCATCTGGTTAAGTAGTTCTTTTCCTTTTTTAAAAGCTTGACTGTAGTGATGATTTTTAGTTCTGATTGTGGGATCCAGTTTTCTCAAGGGAATGGTATTGAATTTGCCAAACAAAATTGATTATTATTATTATTATTTTTTTTGAGACATAGTCTCACTCTGTCACCCAGGCTGGAGTGCAGTGGAGTGATCTTGGCTCACTGCAACCTCTGCCTCCCGGTGAGCCTCTGCCTCCCCTGTTCAAGCGATTCTTGTGCCTCAGCTTCCTAAATAGCTGGGACAACACTCCCCGCTAATTTTTGTTTTTGGTAGAGAGGGGATTTCTCCATGGTGCCTAGGATGGTCTTGAACTCCTGACCTCAAGTGATCTGCCCACTTTGGCCTGGGGCTGACCATGCCAGTGCTGGGATTACAGGCGTGAGCCACTGCACCCTGCCAGAATGGACTATTTCAAGAGCTTTTCCTTTCATATAGGGAAGGATGGGATGAAAAACTAGATAATGATAGGATCACAATTTCCACTTGTTTGTTAGCACTCTTTGTAGAACAGAGGTCAAGTGCTACTTCTGAGAGGGCTTGCTGCTGCTTCATGCTCACTGGCCCTTGCCAGTGTGTGGATATACGTGGAAGTGACTGGGAATTAACCACATGTACACACAGGTTCAAGCAAGCCTGACATGACCTTTTACCTCACATAAAATAAATGCTCCTTCCAGCCTTAAACTCCTGTCAGTCTGTGTAAATATAGGCAAAATGCCAAGGTCACACGTGCCAAGAAAACCATATGCCACAGGTTGCAGAATCAGAAAACAAAACTGACCGACTGCTAGACTCTGGGTTCCATATTAATTTCTTAAGTAAATGACTTTAAAAAAATAGGTTATCCAGTGAATTTATTTGTAGTTTATATTTTTTCAGTCACATCTATAAATTCTCCGCAGTGAAACCATTGGGCAAAGGGTCATGACCTGAGAACAGAGAACATTTATGAAAAGCTAAATAAGCCAAATCCCAGGCCACAAACATAAACACATCTTGTTATCAGACAGTCTCTCTCTGTCGCCAGGCTGGAGTGCAGTGGCACGATCTCGGCTCACTGCCTCCCGGGTTCAAGCAGTTCTCCTGCCTCAGCCTCCCGAGTAGCTGGGACTACAGGCACGTGCCTCCCTACCTGGCTAATATATATATATTTTTTTGTATTTTAATAGAGATGGGATTTCACCATGTTGCCCAGGCTGGTCTTGAACTCCTGAGCTTAGGCAATCTGCCCACCTCAGCCGTCCAAAGTGCTGGGCTTGCAGGTGTGAGCCACCGCGGGCCCATCCATCGGTTTTCGTGAAAGATCATAAATCGTGTGTTGCTCAGTATCCAGAAATTGTCTCCCTTTGGCCAATATGTAGAGTGAATTCTGTATTTAGTTTTCTGTGAGTGCTTTGTGCCTTTTTTTTTTTTTTTGAGACGGAGTCTCGCTGTGTCTCCCAGGCTGGAGTGCAGTGGCGTGATCTCGGCTCACTGCAAGCTCCGCCTCCCGGGTTCACGCCATTCTCCCGCCTCAGCCTCCCAAGTAGCTGAGACTACAGGCGCCCGCCACCACGCCCGGCTATTTTTTTTTTTTTTTTAAAGATGGAGTCTCGGCCGGGCGCGGTGGCTCAAGCCTGTAATCCCAGCACTTTGGGAGGCCGAGACGGGCGGATTACGAGGTCAGGAGATCGAGACCATCCTGGCTAACACTGTGAAACCCCATCTCTACTAAGAAATACAAAAAACTAGCCGGGTGAGGTGGCGGGTGCCTGTAGTCCCAGCTACTCCGGAGGCTGAGGCAGGAGAACGGCATAAACCCGGGAGGTGGAGCTTGCAGTGAGCTGAGATCCGGCCTCTGCACTCCAGCCTGGGCGACAGAGAGAGACTCCGCGTCAAAAAAAAAAAAAAAAAAAAAAAAAGATGGAGTCTCGCTCTGTTGCCCAGGCTGGAGTGCAGTGGCACAATCTTGGCTCACTGCAACCTCCGCCTCCTAGGTTCAAGTGATTCTCCTGCCTCAGCCTCCCGAGTAGCTGGGATTACAGGCCTGTGCCACCATGCCCGGCTAATTTTTTTTGTATTTTTGGTAGAGACGGGGTTTCACCATTTTAGCCAGGATGGGCTCAGTCTCCTGACCTCATGATCTGCCTGCCTCGGCGTCCCAAAGTGCTAGGATAATAGGCATGAGCCACTGTGCTGGCCTGTTTGTGTATTTAATGTGGAGACCAAGAGTCTATTATAGCAAAAGTAAGTGCCTCAGCATATTTACAGCAAAAATGATTTGAAAACAAGGAAATTATCCATCACCAGAGAGAGTAAATTCTGAGCACCTTTGTGGAAACTTAGGTGGGTATGTAAATAGTGAGAATGTTTTAGGAGTGTGTGAGGTGCTATAATCTCTTGCTTGCAGGAATTCTCAGCAAGGCATCAGAAATTTAATCTTTATATTGATAGGACATATTTTGAATACCTTCTGACTTTTTTCTTTGCTTTTATTTGAATTTTTAGTGTGGAGCTAGTCTGCTGTTTTAGGGATTCTTTAAAAACGACCTAAAGAAGGGCTAGTTTTAGATAGATTTGGACCTGTTTCAGATGCTAATCAAGAAATCTGTCATCTTATGCCCGTCACTCTCTCCTTTGGGCTGCCTGCGACACACCTCTCCGTTCTTTAACCAAGACCCGTCGGATGCCTTTGCCCATGCTCTAGAATGCTCTCCTTAGAGTTTTACATAGCTAGCTCCTCACTTTCTACTCTGTTTAAATTTGACTTTTTCAGCCAGAACATGCTGTTGACTCTGTCCAGAATAAGCCCTGTGAACCTATTGAATAATTTATTTTTAAATCAGTGACTTTTAAATTTAAATTCTTTTTGGAGACAGAGTCTCACGCAATCACCTAGGCTAGGGTGTAGTGGCACAGTCACAGCTGACTGCAGCCTCAATCTCTTGGGCTCAAGTTATCCTCTGGCCTCAGCCTCCTGAGTAGCTAGGACCACAGGCATGCATCACCACACTGGGCTAATTAAATTTTTTATAGAGACAAGGTCTCACTATGTTGCCCAGTCTAGTCTGGAACTCTTGGGCTCAAGTGATCCTCCTGCCTTGTGGATCCTGCCAAAGTGTTGGGACTTACAGGGGTGAGCCACTGTGCCCAGCCCAGTGACTTTTTAAAATAAAAATCTGGATACAAAATGATCTGGAGAGAGAGATTATAACTGGGTATGTTAGGGGTTTTCTGCAACTTCTGATTCTTTTTAAACAGGCATGATTTGCTTTAATTTTAAAAAGAGGGCCAGGTGTGGTGGCTCACATCTATAATCCCAGCACTTTGGGAGGCCAAGGCAGACGGATCACTTGAGGTCAGGAGTGTGAGACCAGCCTCGCCAGCATGGTGAAACCCTGTCTCTACTAGAAATACAAAAATTACCCGGGTGTGGCGGCAGATGCCTATAATCCCAGCTACTGGGGAGACTGAGGCAGAAGAATTGCTTGAACCTGGGAGGTGGAGGTTGCAGTGAGCTGGGATCGTGCCACTATACTCCAGCCTGGGCAATAGAGTGAGACTCCCTCTCAAAAAAAAAAAAAAAAGAAACTTCTGAAAAGTAGACATACAAGTTTAAAGAACCTTTTCCTTCGGAATTTAGTTCCTAGTGATTCTGTGGGTCTTTTATGTTATCACCGTTATTCTCAAAGTGAGAGCTCATTTAACATCATTTGGTAGAGGGAGACTGCACATAAAAACGAAGATGCACCATCTTCTTTCCTTTTCTTTTTTTTTTTTTTTTTTTTGAGGTGGAGTTTCGCTCTTGTTGCCCAGGCTAGAGTGCAATGGTGCGATCGTGGCTCACTGCAACCTCTGCCTTCTGGGTTCAAACGATTCTCCTGCCTCAGCCTCTCAAGTAGCTGGGATTATAGGCATGCGCCACCATGTCCGGCTAATTTTGTATTTTTAATGGAGATGGGGTTTCTCCATGTTGGTCAGGCTGGTCTCGAACTCCTGACCTCAGGTAATCTGCCTGCCTCAGCCTCCTAAAGTGCTGGGATTGCTGGTGTGAGCCACCATGCCTAGCTCCTTCCCCCCCACACTTTTTTTTTTTTTTTTTGAGACGGAGTCTTGATCTGTCGCCCAGGCTGGAGTGCAGTGGCGCGATCTCGGCTCACTGCAAGCTCCGCCTCCCGGGCCGACGCCATTCTCCTGCCTCAGCCTCCCGAGTAGCTGGGACCACAGGCGCCCGCCTCCACGCCCGGCTAATTTTTTGTATTTTTAGTAGAGACGGGGTTTCACCGTTTTAGCCAGGATGGTCTCGATCTCCTGACCTTGTGATCCACCCGCCTCAGCCTCCCAAAGTGCTGGGATTACAGACGTGAGCCACTGCGCCCGGCCCACTTTTTTTTTTTTGAGGTGGAGTCTCGCTCTGTCGCCCAGGCTGGAGTGCTGTGGCGCCATCTCAGCTCACTGCAAGCTCCGCCTCCCAGGTTCGCACCATTCCCCTGCCTCAGCCTCCCGATTAGCTGGGACTACAGGCGCCCGCCACCACGCCCAGCTAATTTTTTGTATTTTTAGTAGAGACGGGGTTTCACCGTGTTAGCCAGGATGGTCTCGATCTCCTGACCTCGTGATCTGCCTGCCTCGGCCTCCCAAACTGCTGGGATTACAGGCGTGAGCCACCGCACCCGGCCATCTTCCCTCCTTTTTGAGA
This sequence comes from Macaca fascicularis, assembly GCF_037993035.2. Classification (NCBI taxonomy): domain Eukaryota; kingdom Metazoa; phylum Chordata; class Mammalia; order Primates; family Cercopithecidae; genus Macaca; species Macaca fascicularis. The sequence goes on from NC_088390.1 coordinate 55,596,360, forward strand.
TAGACTCATACATGGAGAGAATGGGCTAAAGAGAGAATGTCTTTACTGGGAATGGATTGTGTGATTTTGTGACTGCTTTTTTGTGGCCTTTTGCTTAAAAAAAAAAAAAAAGGATGAGTTCAAGCCTGGGCAACGTAGTGAGACACCTTTCCCCCCAAAACCATAAAAAAAGTAGCTGGGTGTGATGGTGCGAACCTGCAGTCCTAGCTACTCAGGAGGCTAAGGCAGGAGGATCACTTGAGCCCAGGAGTTTGAGACTGCAGTGAGCTATCAGGGCCATGGCACTCCAGCCTTGACAACAGAGCAAGACCCTGTTTCTTACCAAAAACCAAAACAATAGGATGATTGAATGCAGAGGTGAGAGACACTGCTGAGAATTTTCTAACTTGTTCCCACGGAATTAGCACTTAAGGCAGTAACAAAATGATTTTTGTTTAAATGGAAACTTTTGACACTATTTTTTTTTTTTTGAGATGGAGTCTCAAAAAATTTTCTAACTTGAGAATTTTCTAACTTGTTCCCACGGAATCAGCACTTAAAGCAGTAACAAAATGATTTTTGTTTAAATGGAGACTTTTGACACTTCTTTTTTTTTTTTTTTTGAGACAGAGTCTCACTCTGTCGCCCAGGCTGGAGTGCAGTGGCATGATCTTGGCTCACTGCAAGCTCCGCCTCCTGGGTTCACGCCTTTCTCCTGCCTCAGCCTCCCGAGCAGCTGGGACTACAGGTGCCCCTCACCATGCCCGGCTAGTTTTTATTTTTTAGTAGAGACAGGGTTTCACCGTGTTAGCCAGGATGGTCTTTATCTCCTGACCTCGTGATCCGCCTGCCTCGGCCTCCCACAGTGCTGGGATTACAGGTGTGAGCCACTGCGCCCAGCCGACTTTTGACACTTCTTATCTTTGGAAGTGTATGAACATGGAACCCATAAGACTCATGGGCAGGAAAATAGGTATTGACATTCATTGTTCTTGTTTTAGTGTTCTCATTCATTTTTTTTTTTTTTTTTTCCGAGACAGAGTCTCACTCTGTCGCCCAGACTAGAGGGCAGTGGCATGATCCCAGCTCATTGCAACCTCCACCTCCCAGGTTCAAGCAATTCTCCTGCCTCAGCTGCCTGAGTGGCTGGGATTACAGGTGTGCACCACTACACTCAGCTAATTTTTGTATTTTCAGTAGAGACAGGTTTCACCATGTTGGCCAGGGTGGTCTCAAACTCCTGACCTCAAGTGATCCATCTGCCTCAACCTCCCAAAGTGCTGGGATTACAGATGTGAGCCACCACACTTGGCCCACACTTGATATTTTAGTTTTTAATTTTATTTATTTTTGATACTGAGTCTCACGCTCTGTCGCCTAGGCTGGGGTGCAGAGGCACAATCTTGGCTTACTGCAACCTCTGCCTCCTGGGTTCAAGCAATTCTCCTGCCTCAGCCTCCTGAGTAGCTGGGATTATAGGCGTGCGTCATCATGCCCAGCTACTTTTTGTACTTTTAGTAGAAATGGGGTTTCACCATGTTAGCCAGGCTGGTCTTGAACTCCTGACCTTGTGATCCGCCCACCTTGGCCTCCCACAATGCTGAGATTACAGGCATGAGCCACTGTGCCCAGCCCATTTTTAAAAAAATTTATTTTTGAGACAGAGTCTTGTGCTGTCGCCCAGGCTGGAGTGCAGTGGCATGATCTCAGATCACTGTAACTTCCACTTCCCAGGTTCTCGCGATTCTCGTGCTTCAGCCTCCCGAGTATCTGGGATTATAGGCGTGCGCCAGCATGCCCAGCTAATTTTTGTATTCTTAATAGAGACGGGGTTTCACCGTGTTGTCCAGGCTGATCTCAAACTCTTGACCTCAGGTGATCCCCCTGCCTCGGCCTCCCAAAGTGCTGGGATTATAAGCGTAAGCCCCCGCACCTGGCCTAAAAAACACATATTTTTATATTTTTATAGATTTTTTGATTGATTGATTGAGATGAGATCTCACTCTGTTGCCCAGGCCAGAGTGCAGTGGTGTGATCCCAGCTCACTGCACCCTCTGCCTCCGGGGCTCAATGATCCTCCCATCTCAACCTCCCGAATAGCTGGGACTATAGAATCATGCTGCCATGCCTGACTAATTTTTGTATTTTTTGAAAAAATGGGTTTCCCATGTTGCCCAGGCTGATCTTGAACATTTGGGCTCAGATGATCCTCACATCTCAGCCTCCCAAAGTGCTGGGATTACAGGCATGGGCCACCGCACCCGGCCATACTGTGTTTTATTTTCTTAAGAATTACAGCGTTCAGTAGTTTGGCATAATAGGCACACCCAAAAATGTTTGAACTGAACCATGGGAATTTATATATTAATGTAATAGAGAAGTGCTGAGTTGAGGGTATAGAATTTTATTTTATGTTTTTTTTTTTAGACAAAAGTCTGTCCCAGGTTGGAGTGCAGTGGTATGATCTTGGCTCACTGCAGCCATTGCCTCTTGGGCTCAAGCCATCGTTCCGTCTCAGCCTTCCAAGTAGATGGGACTACAGGTGTGCACCACCATGCCCAGCTAATTTTTGATATTTTGTAGAGATGGGGTTTCACCATGTTGCCCAGGCTGGTCTCGTGAGCTCAAGTGATCTGCCTGCCTCTGCCTCCCAAAGTGCTGGGATTACAGGCGTGAGCCACCGCGTCCAGCTAGGGCTTTTTAAAAAAAATTAGCATACTTTTTCAGTAATTCCGCCACCCCCCCAACTTTTTATTAGGAAAACTTTCAAACATATAGAAAAATGGAAAGTATATTTGTCATTTGTATACCCACTGTATAGATTCAGTAATTGTTTTATTTGTCTGTATATGTGGATGTGTGGGTGTAGATACACGTACACACATATACACATATTTAATTGCTGAACCATTTTAAATTGCAGACATTATGATTCTTTGCCCCTCAGTATTTAACTTATTTAAATTACAGACATTATGATACTTTGCCTTGGGACTTAACATATGTATCTCCTAAAAAATGAGAATATTCTGCCATATAACCACCATATTATTTATGTTTGAGAACATTTCCAGGACCAGGTGTGGTAACTAACGCCTGTAATCCCAGCACTTTGGGAGGCTGAGGTGGGCGGAACACTTGAGCTCATGAGTTGAAGATCTGCCTGGGTAACATGGCAAAACCTTGTCTCTACAAAAAATATAAAAATTAGCCTGGTGTGGTGGTGCGTGCCTATAGTCCCAGCTACTTGGGTGGCCAGGGCAGGAGGATCGCATGAGCCTAGGAAGTCAAGGCTGAGGTAAGATGTGTTCATGCCACTGTGCTCTAGCCTGGGCAACACAGTAAGACTCTGTCGAAAAAAAAAAGAGAATCTTTGTAATATCATCTTATATTAATTTGAATTAATTTTTAAGAGCACGGTATATGTCAGTTATTATAGAGCTGACTAGCTTCTTAATATGTTTATAATGAATTAATGAAACTCATCTGAGAGGAAGTGATTACATTTTAGTTACTTTTCTATACAAAATTTAAATTTGAGGCTGGGCGCGGTGGCTCATGCCTGTAATCCTAGCACTTTGGGAGGCCGAGGTGGGCAGATCATGAGGTCAGGAGTTCGAGACCAGCCTGACCAACATGGTGAAACCCCATCTCTACTAAAAATACAAAAATTAGCCGGGCATGGTGGCATGTGCCTGTAATCCCAACTACTCCGGAGGCTGAGGCAGGAGAATCGCTTGAACCCGGGAGGTGGAGGTTGTGGTGAGCCGAGATTGTGCCACTGCACTCCAGCCTAGGCAACAGAGCGAGACTCCATCTAAAAAAAAAAAAAAAAAAAAAAAAAAAGGCCGGGCGCGGTGGCTCAGGCCTATAATCCCAGCACTTTGGGAGGCCGAGACGGATCCCAAGGTCAGGAGATCGAGACCATCCTGGCTAACACGGTGAAACCCCGTCTCTACTAAAAAATACAAAAAAACTAGCCGGGTGAGGTGGCGCCTGTAGTCCCAGCTACTCGGGAGGCTGAGGCAGGAGAATGGCGTAAACCCGGGTGGCAGAGCTTGCAGTGAGCTGAGATCCGGCCACTGCACTCCAGCCTGGGAGACTGAGCGAGACTCCGTCTCAAAAAAAAAAACCAAAAAAAAAAAAGAAAAGAAAAAAATTTAAAATCTATAAAACGGAGTTAAAATTGGCTAGTTTTGTTTTAAAATTATCACATTGGCCAGGTGTGGTGGCTCATGTCTGTAATCCCAGCACTTTGGGAGTCCGAGGCGGTCGGATCACCTGGGGTCAGGAGTTCGAGAGCAGCCTGACCAACATGGAGAAACCCTGTCTCTACTAAAAATGTAAAATTAGCCAGGCATGGTGGTGCATGCCTGTAATCCCAGCTACTCAGGGGACTGAGACAGGAGAATCGCTTGAACCCGGGAGGTGGAGGTTGCAGTGAGCCGAGATCGTGCCATTGCACTCCAGCCTGGGAAACAAGAGTGAAACTCTGTCTCAAGATAAATAAATAAATAAATAAAATTATTAGATAAAAACTGTTATGGACCAGGCACAGTGGCTCATGCTTATAATCTTAGCAGTTTAGGAGACCAAGGAAGGAGGATAGCTTGAGCCCCAGAGTTCCAGATCGGCCTGGGCAACATAGTGAGACCATATCTTTACAAAAAATAGAAAAATTAGCCAGGTGTGGTGGTATACACCTGTGGCTCCAGCTACTTGAGATGCTGAGGTGGGAGGATCCCTTGAGCCCAGGAGTTCGAGGTTGCAGTGAGCCCCGATTGTGCCACTGCACTCTGGCACACTGTACCACTTGCTCTGGATGACAAAGAAAATAATTTTTTCCCCTTTTTGAAACTTTGAGATATAGAAATACGGAAACTGACGCTACATTTAATATTTTTGCTAGTAACTTTTTTTTTTTTTTTTTGAGACAGAGTCTCACTTTGTCACCCAGGCTGGAGTGTAGTGGTGCAATTTCATCTCACCACATCCTCCACCTCCTGGGTTCAAGTGATTCTCGTGCCTCAGCCTCTGAGTAGCTGGGACTACAGGTGCCCGCCACCACACCCAACTAATTTTTGTATTTTTAGTAGAGACGGGGTTTCGCCATGTTGACCATGCTGGGCTTGAACTTACGACCTCAGGTGACCTGCTTGCCTCAGCCTCCCAAAATGCTGGGATAACCAGTGCCAGCCACTGCCCCACAGCCATCTTTTTTTTTTTTTTTTACTTTTATCATTTCCAGGATATCTTGTTTCTGACTTGTTTACCTGTTCTGCCAGGATTATAGAGCCTGAGAAATTCTTTTACCTGCTGATAAGATTTCCTTTGGGGTACAGGCCTAGAAATTTTGTGATTCTGGATTCTATTATTGCCCCCCCCCTCCCTTTTTTTTTTTTTGAGACAGAGTCTCATGCTATTGCCCAGGCTGGAAGGCAGTGTTGCAATCACAGCTCACTGTAGCCTCAACCTCCTGGGCTCAAGCTATCCTCCTACCTCAGCCTCCCAAGTAACTGAGATTACAGGTGTGAGCCACCATGCCCTGTCTATTATTGCCTTTTTTTTTTTTAAGCTTTTTTTTGAGATGGAGTCTTGCTCTGTTGCCCAGGCTGGAGTGCAGTGGCACGATCTCGGCTCACTGCAACCTCCACCTCCTGGGTTCAAGCAATTCTCCTGCTTCAGCCTCCTGAGTAGCTGGGAGTACAGGCGCGTGCCACTATGCCCAGCTAATTTTTGTAGTTTTAGTAGAGATGGGGTGTCACCATATTGGCCAAGCTGGTCTCGAACTCCTAACCTTGCAATCTGCCCACCTTGGCCTCCCAAAGTGCTGGGATTACAGGAGTGAGCCACTGTGTCCAGCTATTATTGCCCTTTAAAGTGTGTTTTCTCTTGTTCTTCCTGCAGTTTTAATTTAATTAATTATTATTATTTTTTAGTAGAGATGGGGATCGAACTATGTTGCCCAGGCTGGTCTCGAACTCCTGGTCTCAAGTGATCTGCTGCCTTGGCCTCCCAAGGTTCTGGGATTGCAGGCGTGAGCCACTGCGAACGGCCTTCCTTCAGTTTCTTTTAAAGAGCTGGATGGGAACTTTATGATTTTCTAGTCCTATCTTATCCCATTTCCCCAAGTAGGTGGAAGGATAAAATAGTGAGATCGTTAGAAAGAACAAATATTTATTTATTTATTGAGCCAGGCTCTGTTCTTTTCCTTTTTTTTTTTTCTGAGATGGAAAGAATCTCTCTCTTGCCCAGGCTGGAGTGCAGTGATGGGATCTTGGCTCACTGTAACCTCCGCCTCCCGGGTTCAAGCGATTCTTCTGCCTCAGCCTCCCAAGTATCTGGGACTACAGGTGCACACCACCATGCCTGGCTACTTTTTGTATTTTTAATAGAGACGGGGTTTCAGCATATCGGCTAGGCTGGTCTTGAACTCCTGACCTTGTGATCCGCCAGCCTTAGCCTCCCAAAGTGCTGGGATTACAGGCGTGAATCACTGCACCCGGCCTTTTTTTTTTTTTTTTTTTTAATTAAGATGAAGTCTTGCTCTGTTGCCCAGACTGGAGTGCAGTGGCTTGATCTCGGATCACTGCAACCTCTGCCTCCCAGTTTCAGGTGATTTTCCCACCTCAGCTTCCTGAGTAGCTGGGATTACAGGCACCCACCACCACACCTGGCTAATTTTTGTATTTTTGATAGAGACAAGGTTTCACCATGTTGGCAGGCTGGTCTCGAATTCCTGACCTCAGGTGATCCACCTGCCTTGGCCTCGCGAAGTGCTGGGATTACAGGCGTGAGCCACCGTGCCTGGCAGAGCAAGGCACTGTTCTAAGCCCTGGGGATGTAGCCACTAATGAAACAGACAGGGAAGGTAGCCCATGTTTTCTTGGAGTTCACATTGCAATAAACAATAAGCAAACCAGTTAATTACAGATGGTGATAGATGCCATGCAGGAAATAAACAGGGTGATGGGATAAAGACTAGAGTGGCAGGCACTTTATTTTACTTAAAATTTTTTTAAAATTTTATTTTTCTTATCTATTTATTTTGAGACACGGTCTTCCTCTGTCACCCAGGCTGGTGTGCAGTGGAGTGAGTGATCATAGCTCACTGCAGCCTCAAATTCCTGGGCTCTAATGATTCTCTCACCTCAACCTCCTAAGTAGCTGGGACCACAGGTGTATGCCATCATGCCCAGCTAGTGTGTGTGTGTGTGGGTGTGTGTGTGTGTGCGCGCGTGCACGCATGCGCGCGCACGCGCGTTTGTAGAGTCGGGGGGATCTTGCTGTGTTGCCCAGGATGGCCTCGAACTCCTGGCTTCAAGTGATCCTCCTGCCTCTGCTTCCCAAAGTGCTGGTATTACAGACATGAACCACTGCGCCCCGGCCATAATTTTAGTTTTTTTAACCAAGCAAGCAGCAGTGAAGAGGTAGGCACTTTAGATGGAATAAACAAGTTAATAAAGGTTAAGCTTTAAGCGTTTTTTCAAGCTACTGGGGAATAAAAGGGAAGAAAAAAAGGTTAAGCTGCTCTTGCAGCAAATAATTCATTTCATCTTGTAATTATTTAGATCTGAAACTTTAGATACATATTCAGATTGTCTCCTACTCATTCTTTTTTTTTTTTAATTTATTTATTATTATTATACTTTAACTCCTACTCATTCTTGAACATTCAGAAAAGTTCTCATAAATGCTTTTCTTGTTTTCTATCTTATTCCTTCTCATACTTGATGTCTCAGCAGTGTTTTTTGGCTACTTCTTCCTCTGAGAAACATTATATTTAGGTTTTTTGACTTTGAAATTCCTTGGCTTTCCTCTTACCTACTTGACCATTCTGTGGATTCCTCTTACTCAGATGAATGTTGTACTCCTGGGCATTTTTTCTAAGGTCCTCTATTCCCAGGGGTTCAATTTACCGTTTGTTGATTATTCCAAAATGTTTAACCCACTCATCTAACAGATACTATTTATTTACTTATTTATTTATTTTTGAGATGGGGTTTCACTCTTGTTGCCCAGGCTGAAGTGCAATGGCATGATCTCACCTCACCATCACCTCCACCTCCTGGGTTCAAGCGATTCTCCTGTCTCAGCTCTGAGTAGCTGGGATTACAGGCATGTGCCACCACACCTGGCTAATTTTGTATTTTTAGTGGAGATGGGGTTTCTCCATTTTGGTCAGGCTGGTCTTGAACTTGCTGACCTTGTGTGATCCATCCGCCTCAGACTCCCAAAGTGCTAGAATTACAGGTGTGAGCCACCACGCCTGGCCTTACAGATACTTTCATTGAGTGCCAACTGTGTGCCTGATACTGTGCCCATTGGGCATACAGTGGTGAGTAAAACAGACAAGGTCCTTCTCTCATGGAACTGATAGCCTGCTAAGAACTTTAAGGCCAGATCTGTCTCTGGAGTTTCAGATTCGTCTTATGATTGTTTACTCATGGAACTGATAGCCTGCTAAGAACTTTAAGGCCAGATCTCTCTCTGGAGTTTCACATTCATCTTATGATGGTTTACCAGGCATGAATATCTCCCAACGTGTCCAACACTGAACTTATCTCCCAAATCTGGTTCTCTTTTGTTCCCTGTCTTCTTGAATGATACTACCATCTACCTGGCCAGAAATCAGGTTACCATCCCTAACTCTTCCTCATTCCCATTGCTACTTTCTTTTGTTTTCAACTTTTAAATATTGCTGCAATCTCATTACTTTCTAAATCCATTTATACTACTCTGGTACAGGCCACCAATATCTCTCACCCTGAATGCAAACTCCATAGACCTGGAAGTTTGTCATTCACCACTATATACCAGTACCTAGCACATAGAAAGTGCCAGGGAAATTTTTCTGAATAGATGAATGGACAACTAAAACTAGTCCATAACTGATTTTTCTGCTTCCAGTATGGCCAACCTATAAACCGCCCATCTCTCCAAAATGGAAATCTGATCAGATCATTCCACAAGCCCTTAATGGCTTTTTCTCGAATTCCTGGGCTCAAGTGGTCCTCTCACTTCAGCTTCTCAAAATGCTGAGAATACAGATGTGAGGCACACGTGCCTAGCCAGTTGCTCTTTCTAAAGCTCTTGAAAATGACTTAAGTTCCTAACATACAAGACCTTGTGATCTGGCTGCCCCAATCTTGTCAGTTTCATCTGTTTCTTTTTGAGCCATACTGAACATTTTGAGTTTGGTTTGCAAAAAGTATTCTCTCTCCAGGCCTTCCTAAAAGCTGTCCCTTTGCTTTGCACTCACTTTCTCTTCTTTTCTGTTGCCTAATTTTATTTATCTTTCAGGTTTCAATTCTGGAAAGCCTTAACAATCGAGTGTGGATTGGGCACATTTTGTATCCTTCCACAGCTTACAGTCCTCTTGCCTTCTTATAGCACTTTCAATGCTATGTCAAAGTAACCTATTGCTTTTATTCTCCCACCAACTAGGATGCAGTAGATAATTAACAGAAATTTGTTGGTTGGATGGATGACTATGCTAAAGGTCAGATTGCTAAGACTAACCATTTCAAGTTCTCTTTGTGCATTCAAATTATTGTTCTTACTTCTGGTGCCAAGTTATGCTAAAACTTCCAAAAAGTTTTTCAATAAGTCCTTTCACTTTTGCATATACAGAAAAACTATGACTTCTCCTGGATATAATTATTTCAGACTTATTTCAGACACTTTAGTTACATTGTTATATACATACTATTCTATAAATATTTATGCATTTAAAAAATCTAAATGTTAAGATCATTGGAATTACTTTCAGAAGTATTGTAGGAATTCAAGGCGGGTATAGCGACACACGCCTGAAGTCCCAGCTACTCAAAAGAGATTGAGCCCAGGAATTCAAGGCCAGCTGGGCAACATAGCAAGACCCCATCTCTAAAAATAATAGTGATAATATTAATAATGCCAGGTACAGTGGCTCATGCTTGTAATCCCAGCACTTTGGGAGGCCAAGACGGGCAGTACATCTGAGGTCAGGAGTTCGAGACCAGCCTGGCCAACGTGGTAAAACTCCATCTGTACTAAAAATACAAAAAATTAGCCAGGTGTGGTGATGTACACCTGTAATCCCAGCTACTGGGGAGGCTGAGGCGTGAGAATCACTCGAACCTAGGCGGTGGAGGTTGCAGTGAACGAAGGTCATACCACTGCACTGCAGCCTGGGTGACAGAGTGAGACTCCACCTCAAAAAAAAAAAAATTTCCATACAAATGAAGATTGAGTGCCAAAACTTAATTTTAACTCTTTGTTTAGTCTCTTATGTTAGACATTTCTATTTTTTTTCTTTCTTTTTTTTTTTTTTTGCAGACAAAGTCTCACGCTGTCACCCAGGCTGGATAACAGGCTGGAAGTGTCGTGATCTCAGCTCACTGTAACCTCTGGCCCTTAGGTTCAAGCGATTCTCGTGCCTCAGACTTCCAAGTAGCTGGGACTACCGACGTGTGCCACCATGCCTGGCTAATTTTTTGTATTTTAGTATTTTGTATTTTTTGTGTTTTAGAGACAGGGTTTCACCATGTTACCCACTCTGGTATCAAATTCCTGAGCTCGGGCAGTTCGCCCACCTTGGCCTCTCAAGGTGCTAGGATTACAAATGTGAACCACCGTGCATGGCCCACGTTAGACCTTTCTAATCAGGATTCAGCAGTACCTTAGAGTAACAGATAAAATGGTTAGTAAAATAACATTTATTTCTGAAGAAAACATTTGTTCTAAAGAAAAATAAACAATTATTTTTTGGGGCATGGAAATCCATATTGGTTAAAAGCCTCTGCTAGACTATTATGGTATAGGCCAGGCGCAGTGGCTTATGCCTATAATCTCAGCACTTTGGGAGGCCAGGGATGGCGGATCACCTGAGGTCAGGAGTTTGAGACCAGCCTGGCCAACATGGTGAAACCCTATCTCTACTAAAAATACAAAAAATTAGCCAGGCATGGTGGTAGGCGCCTGTAATCCCAGCTACTCTGGAGGCTGAGACAGGAGAATCGCTTGAACCTGGGAGGCGGAGGTTGCAGTGAGCTGAGGTTGAGCCATTGCACTCCAGCCTGGGCAGCAATATTGAAACTCCATCCCCCCCGCACCCCCCCCCAAAAAAAAGACTATTATGGTATAAATCAAATTTCTGTTTTTAATTATGAGCTTCTCAATTTGAATTTTCTTTCAGTTACCTGTTCTAGCCTAGCCACGTTTTGTTACTGCTACCTGTCAGAAACAAATACCTTTTTTGTTTGTTTTCTATTTTTATTTTTTGCCAGGCATCAGATAATGGCAAAACAAATACCTTTTTAAAGGTTAAGCGGGTTTTTCAAAGTGTAGGATCAAACCAGACTTTTGTAAAACCAGAAGGGTAATTTTTTTTTTTTTTTTTGAGACAGAATTTTACTGTGTCGCTCAGGCTGAAGTGCAGTGGCGTGATCTCGGCTCACTGTAACCTCTGCCTCCCAGATTCAGCGATTCTTCTGCCTCAGCCTCCCGAGTAGCTGGTACTACAGTTGCGCGCCACTAAGCCCAGCTAATTTTTGTATTTTTAGTAGAGATGATGGTTCACCATGTTGGCCAGGATGGTCTCGATCTCTTGACCTCGTGATCTGCCTGCCTTGGCCTCCCAAAGTGCTGGGATTATAGGCATGAGCCATCGTGCCCAGCCCGTAAGGGTAACTTTTAAAAAAAATGATTGCCTATGGTTTCTGTATGAAAATAGTCTATTTGAACTTGTTTGATGTGATTTGGGACACATTTGGCAGAAATTATACACTCATTTTTGGCTTTGTTTTGTTTTAACTTTTTTTTTTTTAGATGGAGTTTTGCTCTTGTTACCCAGGCTGAAGTACAATGGCACGATCTCGGCTTACTGCAACCTCTGCCCCCCAGGTTCAAGTGATTCTCTTGCCTCAGCCTCCCAATTAGCTAGGATTACAGGCATGTGCCACCATGCCTGGCTAATTTTGTATTTTTAGTAGAGACAGGATTTCTCCATGTTGGTCATGCTGGTCTTGAACTCCTGACCTCAGGTGATCCTCCCGCCTTGGCCTCCTAAAGTGCCCGATTGTAGGTGTGAGCACTGCACCTAGCCTTTTTTTTTTTTTTTTTTTTTTTTGAAGACAGGGTCTCTCTGTCCTAGACTGGAGTACAGTGGCATGATTATGGCTCACTGCAGCCTTGACTTCCAGTCTCGTGTGATCCTTCCACCTCAGCCTCCCAAGTAGCAGGTACTACAGGCACTGTCACAAGTATTATAGGCATCAGGCCAGACACCACCATGTCCAGCTAATTTTTGTATTTTTTGTAGAGACAGAGTCTCACCATGTTGCCCAAGCTGGTCTGAAACTTTTGGGCTCAAGCGGTCTGCCCACCTTGGCCTCCCAAAGTGCTGGGATTATAGGCGTGAGCCACTGTGCCCGACCCTAGTTTTAACTCTTTAAAAAATACTTTTATCTTGAGTTAGGAATTCAGTCTGTAATTGGCTCAGTTTTAACCATCCTTAACCTAGCCAAGGGCCAGGAATTAAACAGACTTCTAAACAGCCAAATTAAATGTCTCAGGCATTAAAGTTTGTTATCTTGACATACTGAAGAAGCATTTAAGGGCGAAGTGCTTATTTACCCTTATTTTATTTAATTTTTTATTTTTCTTTTTGGAGACAGAGTCTTGCTCCGTTGCTCGGGCTGGAGTGCAGTGGCACAATCTCAGCTCATTGCAACTCCTGCCTCCCAGGTTCAAGTGATTCTCTTGCCTCAGGCTCCTGAGTAGCTGGAATTACAGGCACCTTCCACAATGCCTGGCTAATTTTTTTTATTTTTAGTAGAGACAGGGTTTTGCCTTTTTGCCCAGGCTGGTCTCAAACTCCTGACCTCAGGTGATCCACCTTCCTCGGCCTACCAAAGTGCTGGGATTACAGGCATGAGCCACCACACCCGGCCGGTTCTTTTTTAAGGTAACAATTTCTAGTGAATTTTTTTTTTATTATTAATAGAAGAATATTTTCATAACAGAGTCAAGTGTTGAAGCAAAAACCACAGTGTCAGGATTAAAGATCTGTAAATTAAAGTCAGAAATATAAGATGTTGGCCATATACCTACAGAAGCACAAAACTGCATAACAAAGTAAGGCATCACTTGACTGATGTAGCAAACATAGCACAGGTAGAGCATTCCTAATCTGAAATCTGAAATGCTTCAAAATCTGAAACTTTTTGAGTGCTGAGATGATGTCACAAGTTACTTTGAACATACTACTTTTTCACTGTTTTTTTTTTTTTCCTTTTTTTTTTTATTTTTGAGACAGAGTTTTGCTCTTATTGCCCAGGCTGGAGTGCAATGGCGCTATCTCTGCTCACCGCAACCTCCACCTCCTAGGTTCAAGCAATTCTCCTGCCTCAGCCTCCCAAGTAGCTGGGATTACAGGCTTGCGCCACCACGCCTGGCTGATTTTGTATTTTTAGTGGAGAGAGGGTTTCTCCATGTTGTTCAGGCTGGGCTCAAACTCCCAATTTCAGGTGATCTGCCTACCTTGGTCTCCCAAAGTGTTGGGATTACAGGCGTGAGCCACCACACCTGGCCACTTTTTCACTGTATTAATGGTACATCATATTCTTTTTTTTTTGAAATGGAGTCTCACTGTCACCCAGCCTGGAGTGCAGTGGCGTGATCGCAGCTCACTGCAGCCTCCACCTCCTGAGTTCAAACAATTCTCCTGCCTCAGCCTCCCTAGTAGCTGGGACTACAGGCACACGCCACCACACTCGGGTAATTTTTGTATTTTTAGTGGAGACCAGGTTTCACCATTTTGGCCAGGATGGTCTTGATCTCCTGAGCTTGTGATCCGCCCGCCTTGGCTTCCCAAGTCGCTGGGATTACTGGTGTGAGCCACCGTGCCTGGCCCAAGGTAGCCAATTCTTTAAACCCATCTGGCCGGGCACAGTGGCTCATGACTGTAATCCCAGCACTTTGGGAGGCCGAGGTAGGAGGATCACCTGAGGTCAGAAGTTTGAGGCCAGCCTGGCCAACACAGAGAAACCCCGTCTCTACTAAAAATATAGAAAATTAGTCTGGCGTGGTGGTGGATGCCTGTAATCTCAGCTACTGGGGAGGCTGAGGCAGGAGAATTGGTTGAACCCTGGAGGCGGAGGTTGCAGTAAGCCGAGATCATACCACTGCACTTCAACCTGGGCAACAAGAGCAAAACTCCGTCTCAAAAAAAAGAAAACCCATCTACCCCCATAGGCTTGTGAGACTCTGGGTGGAAGAAGTGCTGCTAGACAGGGCCTGTGTGTTTGGAAAACAATCTCTCAGAGCGTTTGTGATTGTAACTGCCTCACTCTTCCCTCTAATTCAGAAACCATTGCTTAAGAGTGGAAAAAAAAAAAAACCCATTAATTGTCTGTCTTCTGCTGTCACCCAAAAACAATCAGCTTGCTCTTTTTGTAGTTCATGAGCATGATGATTGGGTGTTCATGCAGGTGTGTGAGATACGCCACCCTTGAACCTTGTTACAACATTGGCACATTACCCATCAGACCTGAAAAAAAAAAACATAGAAGACTTGTGTGACCAAATGTGTGGGGGAGGGCAGGTGCGGTGGCTCATGCCTATAATCCCAGCACTTTGGGAGGCTGAGGCAGGTGGATTGCTTGAGCCCAGGAGTTTGAAACCAGCCTGAGCAACATGATGAAATCCCATCTCTATAAAAAATACAAAAATTAACTGAGCGTGTTGGCATGTGCTTGTAGTCCCAGCTGCTTGGAAGGCTGAGGCAGGAGGATTGCTTGAGCCCTGAAGGTCAAGGTTGCGGTGAGCAGGGATTGTGTCACCTGCACTCCAGCCCAGGCAACAGAATGAGACCCTATCTTAAAAAGCAAACAAATAAAAAATATGGGAGTGGTTTTCCCTACCAGCAAGCAATCAGTTCTGCATCAGGTACCAGCTAGGTGTCATCTACCTTAATTCTGACACTGTCTACTTGGAGATAGTGTCAGATCCCACAGTTTGAGGGCTCAGTCGACCACTGCCAACACTTATGCCAATCTCAAGACTCAGGTTATTTTACCTGTGCTTCTGACCAACCTGCCATATATATATATATATATATGTACATATATATGTGTGTGTGTGTGTATAATATAGATACTATAATTTGTTTTCTTCATGAGATGAGGGTCTTGCTGTGTTGCCCAGGCTGATCTTGAATTCCTGGGTGCAAGCTGTCTTCCTGCCTCAGCCTCTGAATCACTGGGATTACAGTTATGTACCACCTTGCCCAGCTACTGTCTTTTATTTCTGATGAATCTCTGTGTCCAGTACAGTCTCCAACTGGCTATAAACCGGGGTTCCCACAACCCCCCTTCTCAGGTTCAGTTGATTTACTGAGTGGTTCACAGAACCTGGGGAAACACTTATGTTTACTGTTACAAAGGATGAAAAGATACATAAAGCAAGGTATGGGGTTAGTGGTACAGAGCTTCCATGCCCTCCCTGTGCATGTCACCCTGCAGGAACCTCCATGTGTTCAGCTATTTGGAAGATCTCTCAACCTTGTTCTTTTGAGTTTTTATGGAGGCGTCACTACGTAGGTATGAAACCATTGGCCATTGGTGATCAACTTCACCTTCAGCCCCTTTCCCCTCAGCCCTTTTCCCCTCCCGGGAGGTTGTGTGGGGTGGGCTGAAAGTCCTAACCCTCTAATTATGCTTTTGGTCTTTCCAATGACCAGCTACCATCCTTAAGCTACTACATAGGGGCTGCCAGCCATGAATCTACTTATTAACATACAAAAAGACATCTCTCTGGAAATTCTAAGGATTTTAGGAATTATATGTTAGGAAACTGGGTCGGAGACCACATATGTATTTCACAATATGACACTGTTACATTCTTATATAATCTTGCATTTTATTTTTTTATCTGTTGATCTGTCCATGTTGATATACATATGCATCTAATTCTTTCCTTTTAACTGCTGTGTATTCTATCACATGACTATACCACTATCCATCTTCATTACCACATTATATATTACAAACGTTGTTGCAGTAACATTTGGTGCATGTGTAAGATCTTCTTAAAGGTATATCTTTTAGAAATAGGATGCCAGGTTTTAGGATATATGTTTGTAAAATTAACTGGATATGGTAACATTGCTTGTCAAAGGAGTGCAGTGATTTATATTCCTATCAGTAGTAGAAAAGACTTCTTATTTTCCTATATCTTTGCCAACACTTTTCTTTTCTCTCTTCTCTTCTCTTCTCTTTTTTTGAGACAGAGTATCGCTCTGTCACCCAGACCGGAGTGCAGTGGAGCAATCTTGACTCACTGCAACCTCTGCCTCCTGGGTTCAAGCAATTCTGCTGCCTCAGCCTCCCAAGTAGCTGGGATTACAAGCACACGCCTCCTCCATGTCTGGCTAGTTTTTGTGTTTTTAGTAGAGTCCGGATTTTACCATGTTCTCTAGGCTGGTCTTGAACTCCTGACCGCAAGTGATCCACCCACCTCAGCCTCCCAAAGTTCTGGGATTACAGATGTGAAACCACCTTATATATATGTATACACACACACACACACACATAACTATACATGTGTATACATATATATCACTGCCTCCTGTGTTCATGCCATTCTCCTGCCTCAGCCTCCTGGTAGCTGTGAGTACAGGCGCCCGCCAACGACGCCCGGCTAATTTTTTTTTTTTTTTTTTTTTTTTTTTTTGAGACAGAGTCTTGCTCTGTCGCCCAGGCTGGGGTGCAGTGGCCGGATCTCAGCTCACTGCAAGCTCCGCCTCCCGGGTTTAGACCATTCTCCTGCCTCAGCCCCCCGAGTAGCTGGGACTACAGGCGCCCGCCACCTCGCCCGGCTAGTTTTTTGTATTTTTTAGTAGAGACGGGGTCTCACCGTGTTAGCCAGGATGGTCTCGATCTCCTGACCTCGTGATCCGCCCGTCTCGGCCTCCCAAAGTGCTGGGATTACAGGCTTGAGCCACCGCGCCCGGCCCCGGCTAATTTTTTTTTGTATTTTTTTTTTTTTTTTTGAGACGGAGTCTGGCTCCGTCGCCCAGGCTGGAGTGTAGTGGCTGGATCTCAGCTCACTGCAAGCTCCGCCTCCCGGGTTTGCGCCATTCTCCTGCCTCAGCCTCCCGAGTAGCTGGGACTACAGGCGCCCGCCACCTCGCCCGGCTATTTTTTTGTATTTTTTAGTAGAGACGGGGTTTCACTGTGTTAGCCAGGATGGTCTCGATCTCCTGACCTCGTGATCCGCCCGTCTTGGCCTCCCAAAGTGCTGGGATTACAGGCTTGAGCCACCGCGCCCGGCCTTTTTTTGTATTTTTAATAGAGACGGGGTTTCACAGTGTTAGCCAGGATGGTCTCGATCTCCTGACCTCGTGATCTGCCCACCTCGGCCTCCCAAAGTGCTGGGATTACAGGTCTGAGCCACTGCGCCTCACCTGGCTGCCACTTCTTATTTTTATTTGCTTTTGTCAGATCACTGGTGTGCTTGAGCATGTTTTACATTTACTGGTGATTCTACTTCTCTGCGAATTGCCTATTCAGTTTTATTCACTGATAACTGGCAACAAACTATGTCTGGAAGTATATAGCTATATATTTTTAATGATTTTATAGTATTCCATTATAGGATCATCACTTAGGTGAAAAGGATCATTATTTGGGGATCTGGAGTTTAAAAGAGACTTAAGAGATATATTATCCAAATGTAATGTATGAACCTTGTTTGGATCATGAGTGTAAAAACATTTATGAGACATCCTGGAAAACTGGATATTCCTTATTATATCATTAGAGGTTGGGAAATGATGCTATTTCAATCCATTTATTCCTTCAACATTTATCAGCTAAATTTTCTTGTAAAGGAAACTTCCCCTCATCAACTGTTTGGTTACCCTAAGGTATAGTTTGTATATAAGAAAGACAAAAAGTGCTGGATTCATCAATTCATACTTCAATAATTTCCAAGTGTTCTTTCTTGTTTTGCTTCTCTCCTCACTACTTTTAAAAATAGCATACTATTCTGGTTTCATGGGAGCAATGACTTTTCTGTGGTCCCTGAGTATATTAATTATAGTTTTCATTTGTTTCCTGTTTTGTTTGTTTCTTCAGAGTCCCATTTTCATTTCTTATAGTTTTGGTTTCTCTCTTTCAGGCTAGAACTTAAAGTGCCTTATAATTCTTAATTATCTCTTCATGTTTTAAAAGTGAGGCACTAAAAAAGGAGGGTTGGAAGCTTTGTGTGCCTGGATACAGTTTACTGCCTCTTGGGAACCCAGATTTCAGTATCCCATGGTCCTTTCATAGAGACATTTGAGTTTTTCCAGAGAAGGATAATCTCTTTGAGGGGTGGCTGGTGGAGTGGTAGGTAAGCCTAGTTATCTACATTATTGCAACCTGGGTGAAGGCAGGAAGGAGGCCCTATTACTGTTTTTAGTATGTAGACTTCAGACTTTCATGTAATTTCACTTATCATTTGGCACCTGCCTGGCTGTGCCTAGAATGTTCCTAGTCTAAAATCTCTGGTTCAGTTTATTCAGAAGACAAACCTCTTATTTCCTATGTAGTTGAGCAAGGAAGGCCACCTGGCCACTCTGCTATGGGAGTGTTTACTTACTAGAAATATTACTAACTAGTGATTTTAGACTTCCACTGAACTCTCTTGTTTTCATTCCCATCATCACATACCACACCAGTTTTCTATTACATATTTTCCATAGTATGAATCTATTATAATTTTCTTATCTACTGTCTGTTGATAGACATTTAAATTATCTTCCAGTTTTGAACTGTTACATATAGCCCTTCAGTGAATGTCTTTGTACATGCCCCTTTCTGCATATTTGCTTTTTAATGGCAGGACAAACTTTTCATATTAAACACCACTGATACTTTTATTCCAGTTTGTTTTAAACTTTTTTAAAATTTATTTTTATTTTTTGTTTTTTAAAAAGAAAAGGGGTTTTGCTGTTTTGCCCAGGCTGCTCTCAACTTCCTGAGCTCAAGCAGTCTGCCCACCTCAGCCTCCCAAAGTGCTGGGATTACAGGCATGAGCCACTTTGCCTGGCCAACTTTTTTTTTTTTTACAGAAATATCCAAACATTGAAGATTAGAGAGAATAGTAGAATATATATGAACTCCCATATACCCATCATTCAACTTCAACAGTTACCAACAATATGCCAGTATTTTTTCTTTAGAAAAAAAAAAATTAAGAGACATTTGCTCGCTCTGTAGCCCAGGCTGTCGTGCAGTGGTGTGATCATAGCTCACTGCAGCTTAGAACTCCTGGGCTAAAGCAGTCCTCCCAGTTTAGCTTCCTGAGCAGCTAGAACTACAGGTGTCTGCCACCACGTCCAGCTAAATTTTTCTTTTCTTTTTTGTGGAGACGAGGGTCTCTTTGTGTTCCTCAGGCTGTTCTCAAACTCTTGGCCTCAAGTGATCTTCCCACCTTGGCCTCCCATAGCACTGAGATTACAGGCATGAGCCACTGTGCCTGGCCAAGCCAATGTTTTTTTCACCTGTGCTTCCCTACCTCCCTTCAGCATTTTCACCATAATATTAAGGCAGACAAGACTATATCATTGTATCCTTAGGAGATAGGGCTGTTTAACAAATATAGAAACCACAACATCAGTATCACATCTAAAATTTATAAACAATTGCTCTTTAATAATATTTAATACTTAATAAGTGTTCACATTTCCCTAATTGTCTCACAAATGTAGTTTTGTAGTTGGTTGTTTTCAATCAGTATCTAAACAAGAGAGTCTACACATTTATACTGGATTCAATATGTCTCAAGTTTCTCTTTATATATAATGGTTCTTTTTTTCTTTTTTCCCCACTTGACGTTTATTGTAGAAGAAACCAAATTATTTGTGTTAAAATTTTTTCACATTTTGGACTTGGGAGGATTACATCCCTTGAGTGTTATTTAATATGGTCTTCAATCCTGTCTTATCTCTTAAAAGAAATTACATTTAAAAACAATTACATTTAACTAATTAATATAATATCTTGATGGACACTTAATAAGTCAGCCTTTTATTTGATATTATTTTTTAGACAAGTTCTGTAGTCAAAAGTATTTAAATGGGTATTCTTTTTCTTTTCTTTTTTCTTCTGCATCTTTATTCCAACAAGCAACAACCTCTAGGGAATTTTTTTTTTTTAACTTTGGGAGCTTGTCTTTTCAAAGTATTCATTTGTTTTTCTCCAGAACAGTGGGGCGAAACAGTCCCTATAAGCCATCTGGACTTGAAAGCATTTTGCTTCATCACAAAGCTTACTCTTTTTAGATCCTGACATAAGTCTGTATTGTCCACTGATTTTTTTTTTTAAACAATGTCTAGTTGCTCCCAGGAGAGTTGTCTGAAGTCACTTCAATGTTGTTGCTGGCCTGTTAGTTATTGAAAGGGGAGAGGGGTATTTAGTGAAGATGTGTTATTATACATGCTGAAAAAGCTCATTCACAGGCCCTTAATGCCCCTAGCCTTTAAAAAGAAAAGTATTTATGTGTGTGAGAAGAACAGAGAAAAGGGGAAGAGTATGTGTATTTTATACCAACATACCTGAGTGATCTGACAAATTCTTGTGCTGAGAAGGCTCGCTGGAATTTCCAGGAGTAATATGGTTTTATAATTTGCAAAAAAAAAAAAAAAACCCAAAAAACAAACAAATAAAAAAAACCCTGCCCCTCTCCTGCCACGATTTTGCTGTTGGCCTAACTCTATCATGATTATTCTAAGGTTTGCCAAGTGTAGCAGAGGGTGACCAACTTTATAAAGTCATGCCGCTGGCAATCAATTAAGTCACATTAAATCAGTAATGAGTATCCTAGACTTTTTATGAGCATTCATTTCCTTTTTTCTTTTTTTGGATACCAGGTCTTGATCTGTCGCCCAGGCTCGAGTGCAGTGGCTCATTCTCAGCTCACTGCAATCTCTGCCTCCTGGGCTTGGTGATCCCTTCCCACCTCAGCCTCTGAGTAGCTGGGACTACAGGTGCACACCACTACACCAGGCTAATTTTCATGTTTTTCGTGGAGACAAGGTTTCATTATGTTGCTCCAGCTGGCATTGAACTCCTGAGCTTGAGTGATCAGCCCTCCTTGGCCTCCCAAAGTGCTGGGATTATACAAGCTTGAGCCACCATGCCTGGCCTGTGCTTTTTCTTGTTCACATATATAATTTCAATGTGGTTACACTATATACAGACTTGAACTATGTGATTGTTAAAAGTTTCATTTCATATTCAGAGTTTGAAATGTTACCTTTTCATTTCAGAAAGTCTTCAGAAATCCTGTTATATGCAAACCTGACTGAGCTGTAAACCAGTGTTGTGCTGTTATCCTATGTTGGTATTACCTAGGCAGTAACAGAAATATCAGTTGTCTCTTATCAGCCTTAACCTCAAATTAGGTGACTGTTGAATTATGCAAGATCTTTTGCAAATCCATCTTTTTTATAAAATGCAATTACCCATGATTAAGACCTTTCATCTTCTGTTAAATTTCAATCAATAGAACACAGGGCTCTCTTATAACCGATTACATTTCCCAGTACCATGGAATATTTAAAACAGGAGGGGCTCAAGTTGTGTTTTGAAAAGATGGATGGATGAATGTAATCTTTTTTTTTTTTTTTTTTTTTTTTGAGATGGAGTCTTGCTCTGTTGCCCAGGCTGGAGTGTAGTGGCGGGATCTCGGCTCACTGCAATCTCCGCCTCCCAAGTTCAAGCAATTCTCCTGCCTCAGCCTCCCCAGTATCTGGGATTCCAGGCACTTGCCACCATGCCTGGTTAATTTTTGTATTTTTAGTAGAGATGGGGTTTCACTGTGTTGGCCAGGCTGGTCTTGAACTCCTTACCTCATGATCTGCCCGCCTCTGCCTCCCAAAAGTGCTGGGATTACAGGCTTGAGCCACTGCGGAACCTTATTTGTCTTTTTACTCCCTTTGTGAATCAGAGAGATTTTCAACTTATTCTTTGGTTTATAGTTTACCTTTACATCGACTCAAATTTTAATAGTGAATTGTAGTTACCTGGGCATGCCATGATCTTTAGACCTTTGCATGTGCTGTGTAACCTCTGCCTGGAATGTCTTTATCTCAGTAAAAGTTTTATACAAGCCATTCCTTTTAGAGTAAGCTAAAATTACTTCTCTCTTTTTAAAAAAATAGTATATATGGCCAGGCGCGGTGGCTCACACCTGTAATCCAGCACTTTGGGAGGCTGAAGCAGGTGGATCACCTGAGGTCAGGAGTTCGAGACCAGCCTGGCCAACATGGCGAAATCCTGTCTTCTACTAAAAATACAAAAAAACAGCTGGGCGTGGTGGTGGGCACCTGTAGTCCCAGCCACTCGGGAGGCTGAGGCAGGGAGAATTGCTTGAATCCGGTAGGCAGATTGCAGTGAGTTGAGATCATGCCACTACATTCCAGCCTGGGTCAGAGAGTGAGACTCCGTATCAAAAAAAAAAAAAAGTGTGTGTGTATATATATATAATGAAAAAGTATATGTATACATATATACTTATATATATTGTAATTATGTCTATAATTTTATTTTATTTCAATAGTTTTTGGGTAACAGGTAGTTTTTGGTTACATGGATAAGTTCTTTAGTGATGATTTCCAAGATTTAGGTGCACCTGTTGACTTCCTTTTTTTTTTTCTTTTTGTGAGACAGAGTTTCGCTCTTGTTGCCTAGGCTGGAGTGCAATGGCACAATCTCAGCTCACTGCAACCTCTACCTCTTGGGTTCAAGTGATTCTCTTGCCTCAGCCTCCTGAGTAGCTGGAATTACAGGCGCCCACCACCAGGCCCAGCTAATTTTTGTATTTTTAGTAGAGACAGGGCTTCACCATGTTGGCTAGGCTGGTCTCGAACTCCTGACCTCAAGTAATCCGCCTGCCTCGGCCTCCCAAAGTGCTGGGATTATAGGTAGGAGCCACCGCGTCCCCGATTTCTCTCTCTCTGTGTGTGTGTGTGTGTGTGTGTGTGTGTGTGTGTGTGTGTGTTTTGTTGTTGTTGTTTTTGAGACAGAATCTCCCTCTTGCTCACGCTGGAGTGCAGTGGCACGATCTCGGCTCACTGCAACCTCTGCCTCCCGGGTTCAAGCGATTTTCCTGCCTCAACCTCCTGAGTAGCTGGGACTACAGACACATGCCACCACACCTGGCTAATTTTAGTATTTTTAATAGATACAGGGTTGCACCATGTTGGTCAGAGTGGTCTCCATCTCTTAACCTTGTGACCCACCCGCCTCGGCCTCCCAAAGTGCTGGGATTACAAGTGTGAGCCACTGTGGCCCCTCCACCTTTTTTTTTTTCTTTTTGAGACGGAGTCTCACTCTGTTGCCCAGGCTGGAGTGCAGTGGTGTGATCTCGGCTCACTGCAAGCTCCACTGACCAGGTTCACACCATTCTCCTGCCTCAGCCTCCCAAGTAGCTGGGACTACAGGCTCCCACCACCACGTCCGGATAATTTTTTTGTATTTTTAGTAGAAACAGGGTTTCACCGTGTTAGCCAGGATGGTCTTGACCTCCTGACGTCATGATCCGCCCTTGGCCTCCCAAAGTGCTGAGATTACAGGCATGAGCCACCGCACCTGGCCCCGACTTCCCTTTTTTAAAGTAGATTTAGTCACTTCTTCCTCTCTGCTTTCATTATAGCACTTAGCATGTTACATTGTCAATGTTTATGGTACGTCTTTGATGGCTCTCATACAGTGAGTACTCCTATTGGATGGGTGGACAAAGAGTTTTAGTTTTATATTTAACATGTTATTTTATCTAAGAATAAATCTTATGAATGACATGACCTAGTTTATAGTAAATGTCGTCATACTGCCTAACTGCCTAACATATGGAGAATAGGCATTGTGAATAGGTGTGTGGCTTAACTATTAGAACAACTTTTTCCTAGTCTCTTAACTATGACAATTTTTTCTTTGACTACAAAGTGACGGACTGGGATGTTTCTTATTTTTATGTTATCTCAGTCAGTTTGTGTGTTAAGTGAAAATTATAGAAGTAGAAAGCAGATATGTTTCTTTGAAGTAAATCAAGAAAGCTTTAAAAAGAGGATCAGGGCCGGGCATGGTTGCTCATGCCTATAATCCCAGCAATTTGGGAGGCTGAGGCAGGAGGATCGCTTGAGCTCAGGAGTTCGAGACCAGGCTGGGCAACATGGTGAGACCTTGTCTCTACTAAAAATAAGAGATAAAAAAAATTTAGCTGGGTATAGTGGCATGTGCCTGTAGTCCCAGCTACTCAGAAGGCTGAGGTGGGAGGATCACTTGAGCCCAGGAACTTGAGGCTGCAGTGAGCCGTGATTGCACCACTTCACTTCCAGCCTGGATGACAGAACAACACTTCATCTCTAAAAAATAAATAAAAATTAAAAATTAAATTAAAAAATAAAGAAGGTCAGCAATGCTTGTACTATACAAATCGAGTAATGAGGTTCAGCAGAACTCACATGCTACCAGCCCAACTAAGATCTCTGAATGTAGAAGGGAAGCAGAAAGCCCTGTTGGAGAACTTTCTTTTTAGTGTAACCCATGCCACTTATTGCCTAAGTATTTTATTGATAGTATGAAAAGGTTAGGTATAGAGAGAAAGAAACTATTCTCATTACTTCCCTTATGCTATACTTCCAACCCTCATCCAGGAAAAAAGAGGACTCTTATTAGGACCATGAATCCAAACCTTTTTCTGCCAAGAGCTGTGTTTTGGCATCTGTTTGAATTTCATGACACCGTCTCTGTTTCTATTCCAGTTTTCTCATTCTTAAATTCTTATATCAATATTTCCCACTTTCACATGGTTGCTAATTGCTATATAGAGCTACGCCATTTCTGAAGTATTTTTGTAATTATGAGTGTTCCGCTTTCTGAGCTATTCCACCTTACAGCAACTTTTGTTCATGAGGTTACCTATATTGTCAGTGATATTTCTCAAAACAATGGCCCAAAACTAGACAATTTGATGGATATTTTTCTTGGATAGCAATTTAGCAACTTCCAGTGACTTGTTACTTTTTCTTGATTCTTGATTATTCTTTGAAAGTTAGCATTACATTTATCCTACTAGGCTTTCAATGCCCTGTGTAAGCTATTAAGGATGTCTTATCAGAACTGAGGAATATTTATTTTAGATGCATATTAATGATTAGCATTTTATTTTTTATTTTATTATTTTATTTATTTATTTTTTGAGATGGAGTCTCACTGTCACCCAGGCTGGAGTGCAGTGGCTCCATCTTGGCTCACTGCAACCTCTGCCACCCAGGTTCAAGCGATTCTCCTGTGTCAGCCTCCCGCGTAGCTGGGATTACACACACCTGCCACCATGCCCAGCTAATTTTTGTATTTTTAGTAGAGACTGAGTTTCATCTTGGCCAGGTTGGTCTTGAACTCCTGACCACCCACCTTGGCCTCCCAAAGTGCTGGGATTACAGGCGTGAGCCACCGTGCTGGCCATTTTATTTTATTTTATTTTTGGAGACAGAGTCTTGCTCCATCGCCCAGGCTGAAGTGAAGTGGTGGGATGTCGGCTCATTGCAGCCTCCACCTCCTGGGTTCAAGATATCCTTGTGCCTCAGCCTCCTGAGTAGCTAGGACTACAGGCACATGCCACCACGCCTAGCTATTTTTTTTTTTTTTAATCATGTTTTTAGTAGAGATGGGGTTTCACCATGTTGCTCAGGCTGGTCTCAAACTCCTAAGCTCAGGCAATCTGTCCACCTCAGCGTCCCAAAGTGCTAGGAGTACAGGAATGAGCCACTGCACATGGCTGTGATTAGCATTTTAAATGAGGATGGCAGCTGTATGTTTCCAAACCAAAACTCAATACACATTTAAAATTGGGATTTTCAGCCGGGTGTGGTGGCTCACACCTGTAATCCCAGCACTTTGGGAGGCCGAGGCAAGCAGATCACCTGAGGTCAGGAGTTTGAGACCAGCCCGGCCAATATGGTGAAACCCTGTCTCTACCAAAAATACAAAAATTAGCTGAGTGTGGTGGCACATGCCTGTAATTACAGCTACTCCAGAGCCTGAAGCACGAGAACTGCTTGAACCCAAGGGGTGGAGGTTGCAGTGAGCTGAGATTGCACCACTGCACTCCATCCTGGGCAACAGAGTGAGACTCTCTGTCTCAAAAAATAATAATAATAATAAAATAAAATAAAATTGGGATTTTCAAGACAATAAAAAATTATTTCTACAAAATCAACATCAACAATGTTTATAAATGGGGAAAAATCCTGCTTGATTTCTTTTAGAATTTGAAGATGCACTGATGAATGTATATAGCTTTGAGTTTTAAATATTTATCTTTGTAGGTATGAGATCTGTTTTCACAGTATACTCAGAAGAGTTTATGATTCCAAGAAGTTTAAGATCTGCTTGGAACAAGAAAGGAGAAAATGTACATACGTTTGTGAAAGACAGCATTCCATTTTGTAATCTCTAAGTTTATCTGTTTTAATTTGTTTGAAGGAAAGGACTCAAAGTATGTATTTGCTTTGGAATATTTTTATTATTGCTCGTACTTTCCTATGTAAGGAAACTAAAGAAACGAGATTTCTCTTTGGAGATAATAGCGTTGCCAATCCAAGACCTATTATCATATCACTTAAAAAAAATCTCTTTTCTCTCTGCCATATTTATTTAAAGTGATATAGATAAAAAGCCTCAGTAATCATAATAAAACGTGAAAAATTCTGAAGCTTGAATCATCTAGGTAGGTCTTTTTGGAATTGTCATATTCTGTGGTATCCATCTTCTGAAGCTGAACTTTGTCGCTAAGCAACAAAGCAGATGTGAAATTGTGTGTCCCTTATGAGGTGTCTCCTATTAGGCAGAAAGAAGTTGTAAATAAGCAAAATAGTGGTAAAATTGTTTGGTAGCAGTTTAGTAGCACAGCATCTTCATAATGCTGTATGCTTTTTAAAATAGCATTTTATCCATAGCACAAAAAGTGCCTAAGATAAGAATTTCTGGGCTGGGTGCGGTGGCTCATGCCTGTAATCCCAGCTCGGCCTCCCAAAGTGCTAGAATCACCTGAGGTCAAGGGTTCAAGACCAGCCTCACCAACTTGGTGAAACCACATCTCTACTAAAAATACCAAAATTAGCCAGGCATGGTGGCTTATGCCTGTAATCCCAGCTTCTTGGGAGGCTGAGGCACGAGAATTGCTTGAACCTGGGAGGTGGAGGCTGCAGTGAGCTGAGATCATGCCACTGTACTCCAGCCTGGACAACAGAGCCAGACTGCATCCCAAAGAAAACCAAACAAACAAGAAAGCAAAATAGTGGTAAAATTTTTTGTTAGCAGTTTAATAGCACAGCATCTGAAGTGTTTCTTGGTAAACATAATGCTGTATGTTCTTTAAAACAGCATTTTATCCATAACACAAGAGGTGCCTAATATAAGAATTTCTGGACTGGGTGCAGTGACTCGTGCCTGTAATCCCAGCACTTTGGGAGGCCAAGACAGGCAGATCACTTGATGTCAGGAGTTCGAGACCATCCTGGTCAACATGGTGAAACCCTGTCTTTACCAAAAATACAAAAAAAAATTAGCCAGGCATGGTAGCCCATGTCTGTGATCCCAGCCACTCAGAGGCTGAGGCAGGAGTATTGCTTAAAGCCAGGAGATGAAAGTTGCAGTTAGCTGAGATGGCATCACTGCACTCCAACCTGGGTGACAGAGCAAGACTCCATCTAAAAAAAAAAATTGTTTCTTTTTTGTTACTTTCCCAGATATAGTAGTTAAGTTAGCCAAGGGAGCATCATTTTCAAAGCAGGCCAAAAAATAATAATTACGTTTTCCTATTAATTGTTAGTCTTTGCTTATATATCCAGGTAAAATGTTGAAATAACTTACTCAGACTTCATAGTTTCTGCTTTTCTGTTTAATGTAACCTTATATCATCTGCTTGCATTCAGTTGTAGCCAGTGAACACTTGGAAGGCAGGGCTAGTTGGATACTCATAGTCATGTTCCCTGTGCCTGGTACATAGTAAGTCGTCAGTAGATGTTTCTTGAATGAATGAATGAATGATTTATTAGTTTGCCCCTTTTCCTATATTTACTGTAACCTTTACTTTTCTTATATATGGTCATCTTGAATATTCTGAAAAATAAACAATAGCTTGATTTCCCCAGAAGTCCCACAAATATGAAATGTTTTCATAGAAATGTATAGCGTAGAGGTGCTAAACTTGGGGTTTGTGGAAGGAACTACAGTGTCTCTAAGCCCCCTGAGAAAAATAGGTGGCATTTGACATGGGTGGGGGCATTTTTTCTAGGGAAATACGGTGCATAGATGGATCAAATTTCCAAATTGGTCTTTGGACCCCCTAATGATTAAGAACCAACGTTACAGAGTTTGTGGGTTCCAAGCTTCAAAGATCAGGAAAGTTAAACATGGTGGCTCACACGTGTAGTCCCAGCTACTCTGGAGGCTGAGGCAGGAGGGTTGCTTAAGCCCAGGAGTCTGAGGCCAGCAGTTCAGCAGTTGTAGACCAGCCTGGCAACACAGTGAGACCTACGTCTTAAAAAAAAAAAAAAAGAGGCTGAGTGTGGTGGCTCATGCTTGTAATCCCAGCACTTTGGGAGGCCGAGGTGGGTGGATCACTGAGGTCAGGAGTTTGAGACTGGCACCTGGCCAACATGGTGAAACCCCGTCTCTACTAAAAATATACAAAAATTAACTGGGTGCGGTGGTGGGCTCTTGTAGTCCCAGCTGTGCGGGAAGCTGAGGCAGGAGAATCACTTGAACCCGGGAGGCAGAGATTACAGTGAGCTGAGATGGTACCAGTGCATTCCGGCCTGGGGGACACAGTGAAACTCAGTCTCAAAAAAAAGAAAACCAACTCAAGCTTATGTAAAAAAGGAATTTATTGGATTTTGTAACTGAAAAAAACAAAAAATACGGGGAAAATTCTGGCTCCAGGAATCCTGGGTACAAATAGTATCTTGAATTAAAGTTTTTCTCCCCCTTGCTCTTTTTCTCTATATTGGCTTTAGTCTCAGGCCTGCTCTTCTCTATGCTGGAAAAAGATGTCAGTCTGCAGCCTAGGCCTGCTAGGTTTTTAGAGAGGACTCTGATCAGTCTGGTTCAAGTGCTGTGCCCACCTCTAGGGAGATGGAGTCATCACCAATCAAATTACATGGACTGAATATAATTAGTATGAAACTGGAGAGAGAAAGTTCCCCAAAGGAACGTAATGTGTGTAGACAAAAAAACAAAACAAAACAAAACAACAACAACCCAGTGTCCTCTGCAGTGATTGAAAAGTTTGAGGACAGTTAAAATAGGTAATAGACTGACAATTTCACATTAAAACTAGGATATATTGTAGTGATACCAAAGTTTTTGGTGAATTATAAATTTTTCTATAAGTGTTTCAGTTTTTTTAACTTGGAAAATTTTCTTCATTTACTCATTTGTTTAACAAATATTTGAGAACCCGCTATCATCATTCTTTGCACTGGGTATACAGCAGTGAACAAAACAAAAATTCCTGACTTCATGGAACCCACATTCTAGTGAGGACAGACAAGTAATAAGTAACATCAGTTACTAAAATAGCATGTCGGATGAGGTTAAGTACTCTAAAGAAAATAAACAGGGAGGAGAGATAGGGAGTAGGTATCACAGTTGTTTTTTTTTTTTTTTTTGAGACAGAGTCTCGCTCTGTTGCCCAGGCTAGAACGCAATGCAGTGGCACGATCTAGGCTCACTGCAACCTCCACCTCCTGGGTTCAAGCAATTCTCCTGTCTCAGCCTCCTGAGTAGCTGGAATTACAGGCGTGTACCACCATGCCTGGCTAATTTTTGTATTTTTAGTAGAAATGGGGTTTCAGTGTTGGTCAGGCTGGTCTCAAACTCCTGACCTTAAGTGATCCACCTGCCTTGGCCTCCCAAAGTGCTAGGATTACAGGCATGAGCCACTGTGCCTGGCCTGGTATCGCAGTTTTAAATAGGATGGCCAAGGAAGACTTCACCAAGAAGGTGACATTTGAACAAAGATGTGAAGGAAGTAAGTAAAGAGCAAGCCGTTTGGATATCTGGAAGAAGAAAATTCTAGGTAGTGGGAAGCAAGTGCTAAGGCTTGAAGTGTTGGAGGAACTGCATGGAGACTGGTATCAGAATGGGAAGGAGAGGAGGGTAGGAAGAGAAATAGGAGATGATGTCAAAGAAGTAAGAGAATGGTGGGAGCATATTGTGTAGATCCTTAGAAGCTATGGTAAAGACTGTAAACCACTAGAGCGTTTTGAGCAGAGGAGTAAATTGTTTTTACATTTTTTTTTTTTTTTTTTTTTTGAGACAGAGTTTTGCTCTTTTTGCCTAGGCTGGAGTGCAATGGCATGATCTCGGCTCACTGCAACCTCCGCCTCCCGAGTTCAAGCAATTCTCCTGCCTCAGCCTCCCAAGTAGCTGGGATTACAGGCATGCACCACCAGGCCCGGCTAATTTTGTATTTTTAGTAGAGATGGGGTTTCTCCATGTTGTTCAGGCTGGTCTCGAACTCCTGACCTAGGTGATCAGCCTGCCTCGGCCTCCCAGAGTGCTGGGATTATAAGCTAAGCATGAGCCACCACTCCTGGCCTACTTTCTTTCCTTTTTTTTTTTTTTTTTTTGAGAGGGGGTCTTGTTCTGTCGCCCAGGCTGGAGTGCAGTGGCGCGATCTCAGCTTACTGTAACCTCTGTCTTCTGGGTTCGAGCGATTCTCCTGCCTCAGCCTCCCCAGTAACTGGGATTACAGGAGCCTGCCACCACGCCCAGCTAATTTTTATTATTTTATTTATTTTTATTGAGATGGAGTCTCGCTCTGTCACTCAGGCTGGAGTGCAGTGCAGATCTAGGCTCACTGCAAGCTCCGCCTCCGGGGTTCCTGCCATTCTCCTGCCTCAGCCTCCTGAGTAGCTGGGACTGGGCACCTGCCACCACGCCTGGCTAATGTTTTTGTATTTTTAGTAGAGACGGGGATTTCACCATGTTAGCCAGGATGGTCTCGATCTCCTGACCTCTTGATCTGCCCACCTCGGCCTCCCAGAGTGCTGGGATTACAGGCGTGAGCCACCACGCCCGGCCTCACCTAGCTAATTTTTCTATTTTTAGTAGAGACCGAATTTCACCATGTTGGCCAGGCTGGCTGACTTTCTTTTTAAAGAATCTTCCTAGATCCTCTAGAATATATTGTAGAGGGTAGGGTGGAAGTAAGGAGACTAATTAGGAGACTTTCACTGTTGCAGTAATCCAGGTATTAGATGATGGTGGCACACACCAGGATGGTGGTGGAAATGATGAAAAGCGGTCAGATCTGTAGGTAGATTTGCTGATGGATTGGGTATGTGAGGTACTAGAGAAACAGAAGAGTCAAAGCTGACTCCAGTGTTTTGGTCCTGAGCAACTGACAACAATAATTTATTGACCACAATAATTTAATGAGCTAGAGAAGACCAGGAGAGGAGCAAGTTTTCACATGCTCAATTTAAGATACTTTTTTTTTTTTGAGATAGAGTCTTGCTCTGTAGCCCAGGCTGGAGTGCAGTGGCACAATCTCAGCTCACTGCAACCTCTACCTCCCGGGTCTCGGTTCAAGCAGTTCTCCTGCCTCAGCCTCCCAAGTAGCTGGGATTACAGGAACGCACCACCATGCTCAGCTAATTTTTGTATTTTTAGTGGAGACAGTGTTTCAGCATGTTGGCCAGACTGGTCTTGAACTCCTGACCTCGTGATCTGCTCACCTTGGCCTCCCAAAGTGCTAGGATTACAGGCGTGAGCCACCATGCCCAGCCTTAAGATGCTTTTTAGACATCCAATTGAAGTTGTCTAGTAGGCAGTTGGACATACAAATCTGGAATTCAGGTCTGGGCTAGAGATAGAAATTTGGAAGTTGTCAGCGTGTAGTTTATACTTAAAGCCATGAAACTGGATGCGATCACTAGGGAATAAGTGTAAACAAGGAAGAGAAGATGTGTCCCAGGACAGAGTGAGAAGTTGGGGAGAAAAGGAGGTGCTACCAAAGAAGACCAAGAACCAGCAGCAAACAAGAAAATATCCTGGTAGCCAAATTAAAAAAAAAAGTTTTAAGGAGCGAGCAATCACTTACTTGTCAGATGTTGCTGATACAACTATCAAGATGAAGACGGAGATTTAATGATTGCACTTAGTGTTACTGTAGTTGATGAGAACAGGTTTGGTAAGTTAGATTTGAGTGGTGGAGTTATTCCTAGAACACGTCCTTTTCTTAGGAATTTAAACTCCATAGTTCAGGTGAATCTATGACTGTTAATCACACAACCATTTAACAAATATTTATTGAGTATTCCATCATTCTTTTGTTCTCTGTTGTACATGTTATAGATTTTTAAATTGTCTGCAAATCAAGATGCATATGCAAGTATACGAAAGAGTTTATATATTTGTAGGAAGATATGTATATCATATGAATGCCTATAATATGAAGTGGAAACACCTTACTTTATTTTTTTCTTCTATATTTGGGAGCTTTTTAAAACTTAATTTTTATAGAAAAACTAAAAATCAACCCAAGTTCATAATTCTGAGATCTAAGTAGTTAATACCTAATTGTGATTATTGATTCCAAGAAATACAGGAGTTGAAAATGTAACATTTAATTTCTCTGATGAAATTTATATTGTTCTTCTTTATTAGAAATTCATTGAATTTGAAGACTCTCAAGAA
The DNA here is from genome assembly GCF_037993035.2 of Macaca fascicularis. NCBI lineage: Eukaryota > Metazoa > Chordata > Mammalia > Primates > Cercopithecidae > Macaca > Macaca fascicularis. Next base: position 55,629,077 of record NC_088390.1, read on the forward strand.
CAGGAAAAAAAGGACTTACAGACCCGAGTGGAATCTTTAGAATCTCAAACAAGACAACTTGAGCTCAAAGCAAAAAACTATGCTGACCAGAGTAAGTAAAACATTTCTTCTCATAAGTACACTAAAGACTGGGCTCGGCCAGGCGTGGTGGCTCATGCCTGTAATCCCAGCACTTTGGGAGGCCAAGGTGGGAGGATCACTTGAGGTCAGGAGTTCAAGACCAGCCTGGTCAACATGGTGAAACCCCGTCTCTACTAAAAATACAAAAATTAGCTGGGCATGGTTGTGCGCACCTGTAATCCCAGCTACTTGGGAGGCTGAGGCATGAGAACCATTTGAACCTGGGAGGCGGAGGCTGCAGTGAGCCAAGATGGTGCCACTGGACTCCAGCCTGAGCAACAGAATGAAACTGTGTTCCCCCTCCCCACCCCCGCCAAAAAAAAAGAGTGGGCTCTAATGGTGCAATGACTCATCCTGAAATTTGACTAAGATTCTAAATACAAACTTGGAATTGTCATCCCAGACTGGAGTGAGACCTAGGAACTAGGGTTAGTTCTTCTTTATTCACATTTTCACATGGTGCCCATGTATGCAGAAGTGACTAAACCTATCAGACTCAACTTCTTCAGTTTAGCTCTCAGCCTTTGTTTGCAGGTAACGTTATGCTGTAACCATTATGCAAGTGTGTGCGTGTGGATCATTTCCTCTTATTTTGAGCAAGTACACGAAGTTCCATTTTTTCTGTTTTGCTTTGAAATGTAAAAATGTAAGATAAACTTACAGCCTTGAAGTATGTATTTAAAAATGACCTAAGCATGTAATTAGATACTAGAGAAAAAGTACTGAATCCTCTTTTTTGCTCCTTTTTAATGGAAAAGTGGGGCCATTTGGGGGAACAGAACTTCATTTTTCAGAATCATTTTATTTTTAATATAATTTCATGTTTTCTTGGTTTTTAAAATTATTGTTTCAAACCTCAAGGATGATTTTCCCCTTTTGGCTAATAAAAACAGACCTAATTAAGTCAAAATTAGAAAAAAAAAAAGGTGAGAAACTTTATGGCCTATTTTCATGTCTGATGTAGGTAAGCAGACAGTTCTCTGCCTTTCTCTCCCAGCACTGTAAACAACTTTCAGAATCCTAGGGAGCAAAGGATGGCCAGGTAGCTACTCTATCCACATTACTCATTAAGACTACATAGTGACACCAGCTATAAAGGTACAGCCATTCATGATTGAAAGCCTTTGCCAGCAGTCTTGGAGCATGTGTGAGAACTGACTGTTCTCTCTCTAGTACTCTGGAAAGACGGAATAGAGCTAAATTAAAACCACTAGAAATCTGGAGTTCAGGCCGGGCGCGGTGGCTCAAGCCTGTAATCCCAGCACTTTGGGAGGCCAAGACGGGCAGATCACGAGGTCAGGAGATCGAGACCATCCTGGCTAACACAGTGAAACCCCGTCTCTACTAAAAATACAAAAACTTAGCCGGGCGAGGTGGCAGGCGCCTGTAGTCCCAGCTACTCGGGAGGCTGAGGCAGGAGAATGGCGCAAACCCGGGAGGCGGAGCTTGCAGTGAGCTGAGATCCGGCCACTGCACTCCAGCCTGGGTGACAGAGCGAGACTCCGTCTCAAAAAAAAAAAAAAAAAAAAAAAAAAGAAATCTGGAGTTCAGGTTTTCTAGAATTCAAGGAGAGCTCAAGTGGCTATTAAGCAGATGCCCTAGAAGAGGGCCAATGGATGTTTGGTAACAGAAGCCAACTTTAGCAAGACAAAATGAGCCATGTGTCATGCTTTGTGTTTTTAGACTTGTGGATACCCAGAGTTGTTGGATACCTTTGTTAACATTGAATACATTGAGTGACTTCTGTGATTTCTTCCACAGAAATTTGAGGTTGCCTGGGTGTGGTGGCTCACAGCTGTAATCCCAACACTTTGGGAGGTGAAGGTGGGAGGATTGCTTGAGCCTTGGAGTTTGAGACCAGCCTGAGCAGGATAGCGAGATCGTGTCTTTATGATAAGAAAAAATTAAGAAAACGAGGCCAGGCACGATGATTCACACTTGTAATCCCAGCACTTTGGGAGGCTGAGGCGTGCAGATTGCTTGAGCTCAGGGGTTCGAGACCAGCCTGGGCAACATGGTGAAACCCCATCTCTACCAAAAATACAAAAATTAGCTGGGTGTGGTGGTGCACAATTGTAGTCCCAGCTATTTGAGAGGCTGAGGTGGGAGGATCGCTTGAGCTTGGGAGGTGGAGGTTGCAGTGAGCTGAGATTGCGCCACTACACTCCAGGCTGAGTGAGACCCTGTCTCAAAAGAAGAGAAAAATTTGAAGTCTTAGAGCACTGCATGATGTGACTCCACAGGGCATCCACTAATAGATATAGCACTGGAGTCGCATTACTATAAGTACCACTCATCTGGAGAAATGGTCTTGTGGCAATTGCAAGCTTTTGGTACATTTCAAGAGTTGAGCCTTTTCTGTTCAAGAAAGAAAATTTAACTATTGAATGTAATATTTAAATCCTAATTTGATCGTACTTTTTTAAAGATAGAGACAAGGCCAGGCATGGTGGCTCACGCCTATAATCTCAGCACTTTGGGAGGCCGAGGCGGGCGAATCACCTGAGGTTAGGAGTTTGAGACCAGCCTTACCAACATGGAGAAACCCTGTCTCTACTGAAAATACAAAATTAGCTGGGCATGGTGGCACATGCCTGTAATCCCAGCTACTCCGGAGGCTGAGGCTGGAGAATCACTTGACCCCGGGAGGAGGAGGTTGCGGTGAGCCGAGATCACACCATTGCACTCGGCCTGGGCGACAAGAGCGAAGCTCTGTCTTAGACAGACAGACAGACAGACAGACAGATAGATAGATAGATAGACAGACAGACAGACAGACAGACAGAGACAAGATCTCATTATGTTGCCCAGGCTGGTCTTACACTTCTGGGCTCCAAGGTGCTGGGATTTCAGACATGAACCACTATGCCTGGCCTGAAGGGATTAGATAATATTTTAGAACCAAACACTAAAGGCACAGTTGACAGACTCAGCCTACCTTTCATTGTTTTACGTATTAAGTTTTCTTGTTGATATGTGTAGGGTACCAAGTTTTCTTTCTGTTTTTTTTTTTTGTTTTTTTTGAGACGGAGTCTTGTTCTATCACCCAGGCTGGAGTGCAGTGGTGTGATCTTGGCTCACTGCAACCTCCACCCCCCGGGGTCAAGCGATTCTCCTGCCTCAGCCTCCCAAGTAGCTGGGACTACAGGCATGCACCACTATGCCTGGCTAATTTTTGTATTTTTAGTAGCGATGGCATTTCACCATGTTGGCCAGGCTTGTCTCAAACTCCCAACCTCAGGTGATCCACCTGCCTCAGCCTCCCAAAGTACTGGGATTACAGGCATGAGCCACCATGCCCAGCCTGGGTACCAAGTTTTCAATAAGAAATTATTATTATTTATTGAAACTGGATCTCAGTCTGTCAATCTGTCTAACATGTGCAGTGGCAGGATCTCCGCTCACTGTGACTTATGCTTCCTGGGCTCAGTCGATCCTCTAGCCTCAGCCTCCTGAGTAGCTGGGACTACGGTCATAAGCCACCATGCCTGGCTCATTTTTGTATTTTTTGTAGAGATAGGGTTTCACTATGTTGCCCAGGCTGGTCTTGAACTCCTGAGCTCAAAGCAGTCCACTAGCCTCAGCCTCCCAAAGTGCTGGCATTATAGGCATAAGCCACCTTGCCCAGCCCGAAAAAAAATTTTTTTTTCTTTTTCTTTTTCTTTTTTCCTTTTCGAAATGGAGTCTTGCTCTGTCGCCCAGGCTGGAGTGCAGTGGTGTGATCTCGGCTCACTGCAACCTCTGCCTTCCAGGTTCAAGTGATTCTCCTGCCTCAGCCTCCCGAGTAGCTGGGATTACAGCTACTTGGCCCCCCAAAGTGCTGGGATTACAGGTGTAAACTACTGTGCTCGACCAGAATTGCTTTTTTGACTTAGAAAGGAATTCCTTGTCTAAAATCCTTTTATGCGTTAAGTACTTGTCTTCTGTGATTAGAGGAAGAATTACCTTGTACTTGAAATTGCATTTTTGATATCAAAGTACCTTTAAAATGTCTCACACTCAAAAAAGCAGAAGATAGTGCTTTTTTTCACAAAAGTATCTAAGTGGAGTGAATGACTATTTCACATATATTAGCCCTTTTATTACTCAATTAAAAAAATCTGTTTCCTGATCCTTTCTAGTAAATGTAAACAAAATATAGTGGTTTCTTTTCTTTTCTTTTTCTTTTTTTTTTTTTGAGATGGAGTCTGGCTTTTTTGCCCAGGCTGGAGTGCAATGGCATGATCTTGGCTCACTGCAACCTCCACCTCCCAGGTTCAAGCGATTTTCCTGCCTCAGCCTCCCGAGTATCTGGAATTACAGGCACCTGTCATTATGCATGGCTAATTTTTGTGTATTTGTAGAGACAGGGTTTCACCATGTTGGCCAGGCTGGTCTTGAACTCCTGACCTCAGTTGATCCACCTGCCCTGGACTCCCAAAGTGCTGGGATTATAGGCATGAACCACTGTGACCGGCCTAGTGGTTTCTTAATTAAGGGAGGTAATCAATTTAGGAGACTATTTGAGTATGTCAGTTTTTTTTTTTTTTTCATTGCCCCAGATTTGTTATCCAGTCCAAAGAGTCATACCTTTTTTGGAATTGTCATATTCTGTGGTATCCGTCTTCTCATTCCTCTCTCCAAAAGCATTAATTATGTTTTCCATTTTAATTCGAAGACTTTATAAAAATTAGATCATTTAAAAATAATTGACAATACTCTAGGGAAGGGAGGAAGAAATTCTTTATCAAGTATTAGATGTGGTCTTGAGCTTAATTTGATCTAAAAACTTTATTTTTGTTATGAATATGTTATCCTCCAAAGAATTTCTCCTCCTGGGAGTCTGCTGTTCCATTCCGAAATAAAGCTTACTGTATAAAGAACAATTAAGGAACTTACAAACTGTGGTTAATCAAAATTGACCATTCAGATGCACAAAGTTGATAACACAAAATCTTTTTCCATGAACTGAGTCATTTTTTGAGCTAGACTCTTGTTCTGTTGCCCAGACTGGAGCACAATGGCACCATCTCGGCTCACTGCAACCTCTGCCTCCCGGGTTCAAGCAATTCTCCTGCCTCAGCCTCCTGAGTAGCTGGGATTACAGGCATGTACTACCACACTCTGCTAATTTTTGTATTTTTAGTAGAGATGGGGTTTCACCATATTGGCCAGGCTGGTCTCGAGCTCCTGACCTTGTGATCCGCCCACCTTGGCCTCCCAAAGTGTTGGGATTTCATGCGTGAGCCACCGCGCCTGGCCTGAGTCATCTTTTATTAATTAATGCTTTGGAACTTACTCACTTCTCCTGTTTTTGAGATCTTGCAGTCTTTTTCTCTTTTCTAGCAAATTGTTTTCCTTTCTCTTCTTCTGTTTTTTTTTTTCTTTTTTTTTTTTTGAGACAGAGTCTCGCTCTGTCGCCCAGGCTGGAGTGCAGTGGCGCGATCTCGGCTCACTGCAAGCTCCGCCTCCCGGGTTCACGCCATTCTCCTGCCTCAGCCTCCCGAGTAGCTGGGACTACAGGCGCCCACAACCGCGCCCGGCTAATTTTTTTTTTTTGTATTTTTAGTAGAGACGGGGTTTCACCGTGGTCTCGATCTCCTGACCTTGTGATCCGCCCGCCTCGGCCTCCCAAAGTGCTGGGATTACAGGCGTGAGCCACCGCGCCCGGCCTCTGTTTTTTTTTTTTCTAAGCCTTAACTGGTGTAATATGAATTCTAAGTATATCTTAAATTTTCTTCATAGTTTTTATTTTACCACACTTAAACATTCCCCCAGTTTTTCTGGGGGGAAATTATTTGACTGTGTTTTCACTTTACCACCGTAGCGTTTTTTTTTTTTTTTAATCTCCAATATGAATCAAAACTTCTTATTTTTAATTTAAAAAATTACTTATTTCTTAATTTTTTTGAGACATTCCAGCTCTATTGCCCAGGCTAGCATGCAGTGGTAGGATCATGGCTCACTGTAGCCTCAACCACCTCCCAGGCTCAAGCAGTACTCTCACCTCATCCCTGAGTAGCTGTGACTACAAGCACATGCCACCACACGTGGCCAAATTTTTTTTTTTTTTTTGAGACGGAGTCTTGCTCTGTCGTGCCAGCTGGAGTGCAGTGGTGCTATCTTGGCTCACTGCAAGCTCCGCCTCCCGGGTTCACGCCATTCTCCTGCTTCAGTCTCCCGAGTAGCTGGAACTACAGGCGCCCGCCACCACGCCTGGCTAATTTTTGCATTTTTTTTAAGTAGAGATGGGGTTTCACCATGTTAGCCAGGCTGGTCTCGAACTCCTGACCTCAGGTGATCTGCCCACCTTGGCCTCCCAAAGTGCTGGGATTATATGCATGAGCCACTGTGCCCAGCCGAATTTTTGTATTTTTTGTAGAGCCAAGGTTTTGCCATGTTGCCCAGGCTGGTCTCAAACTCATAGACTCAACAATCTGCCCACTTTGATCTCCCACATGTTGGGATTATAGGCATTAACCACTGCGCATAGTCTAAAAACTTCTTAGTTTTTAAAAAGGTGATGTAGGAAGTCATCTTTAAGTGTCATTAGTTCCCTATACTATTGGAAAACCAAGATTGGGAATGAGTGCTTTTTATTTTTATTTTTATTTTTATTTATTTATTTTTTTGAGACGGAGTCTCGCTCTGTCGCCCAGGCTGGAGTGCAGTGGCGCAATCTCAGCTCGCTGGAACTTCTGCCTCCCAGGTTCAAGCGATTCTTTCTGCCTCAGCATGTTGAGTAGCTGGGACTTCAGGTGTGTGCCACCACACCTGGCTAATTTTTGTATTTTAGTAGAGATGGGGTTTCGCCCCTATTGACCAGGCTGGTCTTGAACTCCTGACCTCAGGTGATACGCCCGCCTTGGCCTCCCAAAGTGCTGGGATTATAGGCGTGAAGCAGCACACCCGGCCTGATTTTTTGTTTTTTAAATAAAATATGAGACTAGGCCCAGTGGCTCACAGCTGTAATCCCAACACTTTGGGAGGCCGAAGTGGGTGGATCACTTGAGGTCAGGAGTTCAAGATCTGTCTGGCCAACATGGGGAAACCCATCTCTACTAAAAATACAAAAATTAGCTGGGCATGGTGGCACTTGCCCTGTAATACCAGCTACTTGGAAGACTGAGGCAGGAAAATGCTTGAACCTGGGAGGCGGAGGTTGCAGTGAGCCAAAATTGAGCCACTGCCCTCCAGCCTGGGCAACAAAGCAAGACTCCATCTAAAACAAAAAAAGAAAATATGAATTTTATGATAAAGTAAATGGAACCCAACATTTATTTTAAAATAAACATTTATTTAGGGGCACTGAGATGACTGTTGGCAGTATCTGTAGTGGGAGGAGAGGTGGATACAGTTTTTTTGCTGAGTGCCATTTGTTTGAGTGCTGGATGATAACTAACTGTACCTTTTCTAGTTTTTGTGTTTATATTTGTACAGTGTGTTAGTGTCTTTAATTTTAAAAGACTGAGTTTATCAATTCTCATGAACGTATTTTAGGGCACATATCCCTTTTAAAAAATAGCCACAATGAAAATTCAAGTTCTGCTCTAAAGACTACTTCCTTTGTTAAAAGGGGAAATTTTGGTTAAAGTTATTTGCTATTTGAGAAGCAAGAAAAGGTAAAGAAATAGGAATTGAATTAAAAGATACACTTTACAGCTTTTGATAGTGTGGAATCTATCATGTTGCATGATTTAACAATGTTGAGAAGTTGAGTCTATAATACATTTTTAAACAATTTTTGATCATGTTTGATTTTGGAGATTTCTGATTACTTTTCAAAATCTAAACCAATATAAGAAATATTTTTTACTTTTTCCAACATGAATAAAGGATTTTTTAAAATGCTGTATATTATTCCTTATCTAGGAGTAGCAATAATACTTTGTTAATTAATATGAACCTTAAGGAAGAGTCTGTAATCGATATTGTGTGGAATAAGGAAGTTGTGAATTGAGAAAGCCTTGTTTGCGCTTTTCAAGTGTGTAAGGAGTGTAATCAACTTTGCCGTTCGGCCGGGCGCGGTGGCTCAAGCCTGTAATCCCAGCACTTTGGGAGGCCGAGACGGGCGAATCACGAGGTCAGGAGATCGAGACCATCCTGGCTAACATGGTGAAACCCCGTCTCTACTAAAAAAATACAAAAAACTAGCCAGGTGAGGTGGCGGGCGCCTGTAGTCCCAGCTACTCGGGAGGCTGAGGCAGGAGAATGGCGTAAACCCGGGAGGCGGAGCTTGCAGTGAGCTGAAATCCGGCCACTGCACTCCCGCCTGGATGACAGAGCCAGACTCCGTCTCAAAAAAAAAAAAACAAAACTTTGCCGTTCATAGTGTGACAGTAATAGGTCTTTGTCAGAAAGTACTTTTTATATTCATTGTCTCTGTTGTGTGTTGTGTATTTCTATCTTATATGCCAAATATTATCTAAAATTTGAGTCAAGCAAGTATAGATATTTTAATACAGTTGAAAATATTAAACTAGTCCAGTATGCCTAGCATTCTGCCTAGGTATGGTTGTGGTACACAAGAGTATAATATGGTCCTTGTGGTCAAAGAAATCGTAGTTTGGTGTGGGGAGGAAGGGGAAGATTATGTATATGGCCTACTAGTCTTTTTTCCCTATATATTATGTTTTTATATCATTGCAGTTAGAATGTATATTTAATTCGTATCTTTTCCTTAACATTATCATATTTTTCCTTGTTGTATAATCTTTATTATTGTTTTTTATGTCCACATAAATTCACCATCCAGAAGCTATGCCATCTATTAACAATTTTTGTTTTCCCTGAGGACTATGCTTTAGTTTTTCCTCTAATGAGAATTATTTAATGGCCACTGCATTTTTTACCATGGCAACCTAGAAACAGAACAAACGTTGAAATGCAACCATAACTAGTTTGAACCTTACCTGGTTGGCATATTTAAATTGTTTTTTTTTCTTGATCCACGTTTTATACATGTATAATGAATATATTATGCTCTATTGTAAGCTATCTCAAATCCTTTGTGGAATGAAGAGGTGACTCAGGGTAAAATAAATGTAAGAAACTTAAAATACGAAAACCAAAAACTTCTGTTGGTTGGTTGGTCATTTTTCCTGGTATACTGAATCATATTGCAGTAAATATTTTTTTACATCTATAAGTTTTCCCTTCTGTTGGTAGTTTTCTTAGAATATATTTAAGGAAGTAGGTCAAGGAACTTGAGTGGTTCTTGGCATATAATAGTTTGGCCATTTCTAATATGAATAGAATTGGAGAAGTAAGGGTTAGTAGCAAATTCCATTTTGCTTGTCATAACGTATGAATTTGAACCATTATTTACAACATATTAGCACACACAGCTGATATAGAATCATCTATTATTTGATTCTCTCTTAGGAAGCTTGTGTTACCCTCAGGCTTCTTGAATTTACAAGTTATTTTTCCCTGAGTATAGAGCCATTGCCTTTTGTGGAGAAGATGAAAAGATTTAGATGACAGTGATTTTTTTTTTTTTTTTTTTTTTGAGTGGGTACTTCTTAATTTGGTGGCTATGTTTTTGGGGGGAGTACAGTGTTTTTTTTTTTTTTTTTTTTTTTTTTTAAGAGATGGGGGTCTAATTCCTGTGTTTAAGCGATCCTCCCACCTCAGCCCTCCTGAGTAGCTGAGATTACAGGCGCATGCCACTACACCCATGGCTATTATATTTAGACTCTTCTTTAATTCTGCCCTTCCTTCTTTTAAATGAAAATTCATTTTTTTGAATTAAATGGAAAAATGTTGTTGGCACTGAAGTCAAATGTATTAGATCCTTATACTCTGATGTTTCTACCCTTTTCGTCCCCCATATAAGATTCCTTTGCTTTTTACATCTTGTATCAAGATCTTAGTCTAATAAAATACCTTCAGGCCTTCACTTTGAAACATTAGTATGGGAAGGAAAACACTTCTTATTTCTTGGTCATAAGAATAAACACTCCACTAGGTAGAAAGTTGGGGGAGATATTAACATAAACAATAATGTAATTTTTATTTTAAAGGAATAAATGGCTTAAAACAGACCTTCAACACAAGGTGGTTGACAGATTAAGAGTTTTCACAGCACATAAACCATTTTAAAGTTGCCAGGTGTCATTTCATGTCAAAGTTAATATTTGAGAGAGCCTAAATATTTTCTGTCACTGTTTTTCAAATCACCTAAAAAAATACGTTCAGGCTTGTACAAAACTTTATCAGATCCTTTACTGTGCTTCATGATTAGCAATGAATGTTAGTATTTTGGAAAAATTGAATAATACTGTAATAGGACACTTTTTCCACTTTAGTTCTATCTCAATAGGCAATTCCTTCTACATAATTTTAAGAAGGATAAAAGTAGATTACAATGATTTTATATATATATATATTTTAATGATCATATGTATTTTTGTTGAAAGTATTTTTTTAATGAGGCAGCTTTAGGAGTTTGAATTATATCTTTTGGTTTTATTTTTATTTATTTTTTTGTTTTGTTTTTTGAGACGGAGTCTCGCTCTGTCGCCCAGGCTGGAGTGCAGTGGCGCGATCTCGGCTCACTGCAAGCTCCGCCTCCTGGGTTTACGCCATTCTCCTGCCTCAGTCTCCTGAGTAGCTGGGACTACAGGCGCCCGCCACCGCGCCCGGCTAATTTTTTGTATTTTTAGTAGAGACGGGGTTTCACCGTGGTCTCGATCTCCTGACCTTGTGATCCGCCCGCCTCGGCCTCCCAAAGTGCTGGGATTACAGGCGTGAGCCACCGCGCCCGGCCTATCTTTTGGTTTTAAAAGAATGACTAGGGGCCGGGCGCGGTGGCTCAAGCCTGTAATCCCAGCACTTTGGGAGGCCGAGACGGGCGGATCACAAGGTCAGGAGATCGAGACCATCCTGGCTAACACAGCGAAACCCCGTCTCTACTAAAAACACAAAAAATTAGCCGGGCGAGGTGGCGGCGCCTGTGGTCCCAGCTACTCGGGAGGCTGAGGCAGGAGAATGGCGGGAACCCGGGAGGCGGAGCTTGCAGTGAGCTGAGATCTGGCCACTGCACTCCAGCCTGGGCGACAGAGCGAGACTCCGTCTCAAAAAAAAAAAAAAAAAAAAGGAATGACTAGGAAGTTAATTACTTAGAAAGCTACTTTTAGTCTGTTTAATCAGAATCTAGTTTTTTGCAATATTAAGAATATATGTTTAATAAACAATATATAGCAGCTCTTTCTTATTTAGAGTCTCCATATGAGTGGGAAATTAGAAAATTAGGCACAAGATAGTTTTTGCCGACACTAACATTACTTCTGCTTCATTAGGTAGTACTTGTGGTCTTTAGCTGTTTTATGTTTTATTATCTGTATTTGGGCTCTTTGATTTTTGTAGTCTAGTGTTGTCTATTGAGAACCTTAAAGTTGTAATTTATAATTAATATCTAGAACTAAAGGTATCAGAAAATTAAGTTTATGAGTAAGAGTTAAACGATGTTTGGTGATTTGCTTAGAGAACAGGGAAAATAAGAATAATTTGATTATTCCTTCAAACATATAAAGAGATGGGTAAGGAGTATAGCAAGCTGTTTGTCTGTTATTTTGGAAGATAAAGTGAGAGAAAATGAATTTTTTGGCTTTGGTTGGTCATGAGGAAGTATTTCTTGGCCATGAGGGTGATACACAGGAATATGTGCAGAGGTAAAGCGTGGACTGTCCCTACATAGAGACTTCAGGTAGGAAGTCTTCACGTAGGAGAAGCATCAACTTTGTTGTGGATGGCTTAGATAACATCTTCAAGACAGGGATCTGTCGGATCACTAGAAGTTTCTACCGCTGGAATTCTTTGAAGTTATCCTACTCTGTTTTGAGAATATAATCATTGATTCATGGTAGCTTTAAAATATGTATTATTTCACATTGTGTCATTGATTAATAACATATAATACCTGAAAATGTTTCGAAGTTGAGAGACATGGTAAAGGACTTAGTTGGTGAGGAGAGGTTATTACTGTTTTGATGTGGTTGTCTGAGATTTCTTTGCTCTTAAGTCGGCCTTGCTTATCTGTTGGGACTTCCGATGCTAAATTGTTCAAGGAGAAGTTTCTGAAAGACCACATGTCAGTCTTCTGAGGCCCAGCAACAGTTGGACTATCTGCCTTCCAGGAACAGTAAAAACTGATGATTCCTTTTGAGAAGGCAAATAATGAGTTGGATATGGCATTCTAGCAGGTTTGTTTCTCTTTCTTCCCCCCGTAGGCCTATCAGCAGTCTGATGGGGCAGAAGACAACAGAGATGGAAGGTGTTCCAAACTTGGCAAAGGCCATCAATCTCAGGAGGTAAGCTCTGATTTTGAGCCGGCAGAGCAGGTGGCTCTTCCTGCCTTAATCTTATCCTCTTGCTTTTTGGAAAGATGGATAGAAAGAGCGCTCAAAATGAGGCTGAAGTATCTCCATTCATTATTATAAAGGGAAAATTTAGGATTTGTCTTTTGATAGTTCTTTTTTCTTGCCCCCTCACCTTTTTTTCTTTTTAGGTAACATGATTTGCCTTTTTTTTTTTTTAACTCCCCAGAAAATTAGCAATTTTTAAAATGACAGTTACTTGTCAGTTGTTTTGGGATAGGTAGGATGAACAGAATCTTGTTTATTTCCAGTTAATCTTGGCTTGGAGCTAGTTTTGATGAGTAACATGACAAGGATTTAGAATTTTCCCTGAGATCGTTTTGAAGTTTAGGTTTACGTGGAACTATTAAACATGAAATGATCTTTTAATATACTTCAAATGGAATGCAACAATATAGGTATAGGTTAACTTCATGGTACTTGAGGCTTTTGAGGATGTCTATAGTCCTTGCCCAGGTGGACTTTTCTTTCCTGCTTTCTCCTTCCCTTCTGCTTCCTTTACTTTTCCCTTTATCTGATTCCTTAGTGACATTCGGGACTTTAAAGAAATGGCTCTTCCACGTGTTAAAATGACTTCTCAAAAATGTTTATACTACCTTATGGGACTTAGGCCTTGAGTAAGCTGAGTTCATTGGATATGTTGTTGTACTGAGTTATTGTAAGTATTTTCAGAAAAGAGAGGTTCTGAATTTGTATTATTTGATCTCGGTGTATGTGTGTATATTTTCTATGTATTATATGATCAATTATATATGATCTTTGTATTATATGATTTATATTATAAGTACCTACAAAGATAATACTAAAATGTAGAATCGCAGTATAGGTAAAGAAAACATGAAATACAGAAAGTCATAAAACAGTTTCTGTTCAGGTTCTTGCTGTAGGTGTTAGGCAGGAGAGAATATACCACCAGAATAGCATTCAGAAAATCATTTATAATAACAGACGTAAACTATCCTTTTTTTTTTTTTTTTTGAGACGGACTCTTGCTGTGTCACCAGGCTGGAGTGCAGTGGCGCAATCTTGGCTCACTGAAGCCCCCACATCCCGGGTTCTAGCGATTCCCCTGCCTCAGCCTCCCTAGTAGCTAGGACTACAGGCGTGTGCCACCATGCCCGGCTAATTTTTTGTATTTTAGTAGGGAGGGGGTTTCACCGTGTTGGCCAGGATGATCTTAATCTCGGGGTTTCACCATGTTGACTAGGATGGTCTTGATCTCCTGACCTCATGATCTGCCTGCCTTGGCCTCCCAAAGTGCTGGGATTACAGGCTTGAGCCATGGCACCTGGTCTTTTTTTTTTTTTTTTTTTTTTAAGACAGAGTCTCACTCCATCACCCAGCCTGGAGTGCAATGGCATGCTCTCGGCTCACTGCAGCCTCTGCTTCCTGGGTTCAAGCAATTCTCCTGTCTCAGCCTCCTGAGGAGCCAAAGTAAACTATTCTTAAAACATAATGGGGACTGGAGGCAATGGCTCACGCCTATAATCTCAGTACTTTGGAAAGCCGAGGAGGGAGGAGTGCTTGAGACCAGGATTTCAAGACCAGCCTGGGCAACATAGTGAGACCTTGTCTCTACAGAAAATAAAAAAATTATCTTGGCCTGGTGGCACACGCCTATAGTGCCAACTTCTTGGAAGGATCACTTGAGCCTGGAGGATTGCTTCAGCCCAGGAAGTGAAGGCTGCAGTGAGCTGTGATTGTGCCATTGCACTCCAGCCTAGGAAACAGAACGAGACCCTGTCTTGAGGGAAAAAAAAAAAAAGCATAATGGGGTAGCATACCTTTGAGAATTTGGATTGCTAACTTTTAAGAGGATTTCAGTACATGTTTATAAGCTGATATATGTTAAGCTAACTGTAGTTGCTATAGCGAACTAGCCACAAAAATTATATATAATGACTCAAATGTTATTTCTTGCTTATGTAAAGTTTAAAAAGTGGATGTTTCAGATAAGTGGGTGGCTTTTGTGGAGACATGGGCATTTTCCACTTTATAGCTTCTAAGTTTGTCTTACCTGCATTAAGTTGGAGGAAGGGTAAAGGGCATAGAGCATGGTGTGTAGAGGGTTTTTACTGGACCAGGTCTAGGAGTAGCACACATCACTTTTACTACTACTTGATAGGCTATAACTCAGTCAGAGGCTACCTGCAGGGCCTGGGATGGATAGCCTAGCTATTTGTCCAAGCAAAAGAAGAAAACTGTTTTGGTTAACGTCTGGCCAGTCTTTGCCTCAGCTTAACAGCCTTAGTAGGGGCCATTAGTGTGTTATTTTGCCCAAGTGTTGAGGCAAAGGAATGATTGTACCTAAGGCTTAGCAACCATCTGCCTATTCTTTCTCCTGTGAATTATCTGAGGAAGATACTTATTTCATTAAATGTCCTTCTCTTATAGCATAAATGTTGAGATTTTCTTTTTGATCCCTTACCATTTGACTTTTTTCTTTAAAAAATAGGTTATTAAATTAAGTAATTTCCTCATGCTTGCGTTAAGGGATAGGTTTCAAATGACCCTTTTAAAAATTGAAATCCAGGCTGGGCATGGTGGTTCGTGCCTGTAATTCTAGCACTTTGGGAGCCAGGAGGATCGCTTGAGCCCAGGAGTTCATAACCAGGCTGGGCAAAAATAGCAAGACACTCTCTCTTTTTAAAAATAAAATTGAAAATTGAAATCTAATTCACATATCATAAAATCCACCATTTTATTTTATTTATTTATATATATATATTTTTTGAGATGGAATTTTGTTCTAGTTGCCCAGGCTGGAGTACAATGGTGTGAACTTGGCTCACTGCAACCTCCGCCTCCCAGATTCAAGCAATTCTCCTGCCTCAGCCTCCTGAGTAGCTGGGATTACAGGTGCCTGCCACCATGCCCAGCAAATTTTTTTGTGTTTTTAGTAGAGATGGGGTTTCAGCATGTTGGCCAGGCTGGTCTCGAACTCCTGATCTCAGGTGATCCGTCCGCCTCGGCGGACAATTTTCAAGGTTGTACAACCACCACCACTAATTCCAGAACATTTCTATGACCCCAAAAAGAACCACCCCCTCATACCTGTTACACTTACTCCTGCTTTTCTGCTTCCCCCTAGTCCCTGAAAACCACTAATCTAATTTTTGTCTCTATAGATTTGCCTGTTCTGGACATTTCTTTCTTTTTTTTTTTTTTTTTTTTTGAGCCGGAGTCTTGCTCTGTCACCCAGACTGGAGTGCAGTGGCGCAATCCTTGGCTCACTGCAAGCTCCCCCTCCCGGGTTCAAGGGATTCCTCGTGCTTCAGCCTCCTAAGTAGCTGGGACTACAGGCACCCGCCACAACGCCCAGCTAATTTTTTTTTTGTATTTTTAGTAGAGATGAGGTTTCACTGTGTTAGCCAGGATGATCTCAATCTCCTGACCTCGTGATCCGCCCGCCTTGGTCTTCCAAAGTCCTGAGATTACAGGCGTGAGCCACTGTGCCCAGCTGGGACATTTCATAATAATAGACTCATACAATATATGGTCTTTTGTGACTGGCTTCTTTCACCTAGCATAAAGGTTCATTAATGTTGTAGCATGTGTCAAGTACTTCCTTCCTTTTCATAACTGAGTAATATTCTTTTATGGGATACCCTCCACTCCTGTTTCAATTGCCTATATATCCTACCAGAGCTAGAAACAATCAAAACTCTAACTTTGCTATCTGAAAGTCTGTAGTAATATAGTTTTGAAGAGTTGAGTATAATGAACAACCACTTTGGGAAGATATTCCTTGGGTTTCCTCTTGGCATGTTGACTTGTTTAGATCCTAGTTCATAAATGGGTAAGTAGATAACTTAATGTTTGAACCATCTTTACAGTGCTGTGGTTGCCTACTAGGAGTCGATAGTATATTAGTCATCTTGTTTTATTTGTATAATTAGCTATCAGTGACACATCTGAATATAACTAAGCAGAATGATAAACCTGTTTGATTTTAATGGGAAAGATAAATGAATTAGTTAAGGGCCTTGAGTAAGTAGACTGAGATGAACAGGCTCTAATTTACTCATCTACTGGAGTGGAGAGAAAGATGGAAGTGGATAATACTTATGCTAGAGGATAATATTTACGTCTAATTTATGTAGATATTTTTACCCTGAGATAATTTGTCTGCTTTTATTTTTTAAAATTCCATTTTATTATTATTATTTTATTTATTTGTTTGTTTGTTTGTTTATTTTTGAGATGGAGTCCGGCTCTGTCACCCAGGCTGGAGTGCAATGGCACAATCTTGGCTCACTGCAACCTCCGCCTCCCAGGTTTAAGCAGTTCTCATGTCTCAGCCTCCCAAGTAGCTGGGATTACAGGCATGTGCCACCACGTCCGGTTGATTTTTGTTTTTAGTAGAGACAGGATTTCCCCATGTTGGCCAGGCTGGTCTCAAACTCCTGACCTCAGGTGATCCACCCACCTTGGCCTCCCAAAGTGCTGGGATTACAGGTGTGAGCCACCATGCCTGGCCTACTTTTATTTTAGATGTTGCAAAATTCAGTATTTTGCCTGTTATGTAACAGGTTACAGACAAAATACATTTATATAAAAAGCTGAGACAGAGGTTAATTTAAGTATACTTTGTGATTTATTTTGTATAAAAAACTTAGCGAAAAGATAGACGTCATCAGTACACCATTTTTTTTTTTTTTTTTTTTTTTTTTTGAGATGGGGTCTCATCCTGTGGCCCAGGCTGGAGTGCAGTGGCACAGTCTTGGCTCACTGCAACCTCCACCTCCCAGGTTCAAACGATCCTCCTGCCTCAGCCTCCCAAGTAGCTGAGATTACAGGCATGCACCACCATGCCCAGCTAAATTTTTCTGTATTTTTAGTAGAGATGGGGTTTCGCCATTTTGGCCAGGCTGGTCTTGAACTCCTGACCTCAGGAGATACGCCCTCCTCGGCTTCCCAAAGTGCTGGGATTACAGGCATGAGCCACTGCGCCCGACCAGCATACAAGTTTCTAGTATGCAACAGTAGGTTGAAAATATCTTAACATACCACTTTTTGTGCATTAAAAACATGAAATTTTGTGTGTGAGAGAGATGGTAAATGTTTAAGGCCTGTACTTTTAAGATCTTTAGCTCTTATGAAAATAACAGGCATAAACTATGGTAATCTAGACAATGGAATATTAGTCAGTGCTAAAAAGAATTAAAGTATTCGTCCAGGAAAAGACGTGGAGTAGGTTGTGTGTAGTGGCTCACGCCTGTAATCCCAGCACTTCGAGAGGAGGAGGCGGGTGGATCTCCTGAGGTCAGGAGTTCGAGACTAGCCTGGCAAACATGGCAAAACCCTGTGTCTACTAAAATACAAAAATTAGCCGGACATGGTGGTGGGTGCCTGTAGTCCCAGCTACTCGGAAGGCTGAGGCACAAGAATTGCTTGAACCTGGCAGGCGGAGGTTGCAGTGAGCTGAGATCATGCCACTACACTCCAGCCTGGGAGAAAGAGCAAGACTGTGTCTCAAAAACAAAAACAAAAAGATATGGAGGAACCTCAAATGCATATTACTAAGTGAAAGAAGCCAATCTGAAAAGGCTAGGTACTATATGATTCCAACTATATGACATTCTGGAAAAGGCAAAACTATGGAGATAGTGAAAAGATAATTGATTGTCAAGGTTTGGGAGATGGTAGGGAGGATGAATAGGTGGAGCACAGAGGATTTTTAAGGCAGTGAACCTATTTTGTTTGATACTGTAATGGTGGTTACATGTCATATTTTCGTCAAAAGCTGTAGAGTATACAACACCAAGAGTGTACCCTAATGTAACTGATATACTTTGGGTGATAAGCATTTGTCAGTGTAGGGTCATCGATTGTAACAAGTATACCACTCTGATTCTAGATGTTGATGGTAGGGGAGGTTGCCTGTGTGGGGGGTCTGCAAATATGTGGAAATTTTCTGTACTTTCATTCAATTTTGCTGTGACCCTAAAACTGCTCTAAACATGAAGTCTATTAAAAAAAATTAACAGAAGTGACAAGTCTTCTGTAACTCCAGGTAGTTTGCATGTGCTTAATGCCCTTTTTCTGTGATAAATGGTTGCTATTAAATAAAAAAATACAGATATGTATGTATATTATTTATATGAGGTTAGTAAATATAACCATTTCACCTTTTGAAAGAGATGGTTAGAGAATGGATTGATAGTTTATCAAATATTATTTTGAGGCAAAAGTAAGACTGTGATGCCAAATGGAAGTAAATTTAGCAAAAAGTAACCCTGATGGGTTAGAAAGCTGTGAATGGAGGCTGAAGGAATTAATGATAGAAATAATTCAAAATGCTTAAGGAGAACAAAATGATTACTAGAACTTTAAGGAATTTTTATGGATGAACCTAAGCTAATGTGAACAATGGTCATATTCTTTAGCTAAATATTGGAAATCTCCCAAAATTAGTGGTATATTGTGGTATGTGTCTCCGTCCCACAAGCCTTTTTTTTTTTGGAGACAGAGTTTTGCTCTTGTTGCCCAGGCTGGAGTGCAGTGTTGCCATCTCGGCTCACTGCAACCTCCACCTCCCAGGTTCAAGTGATTCTCCTGCCTCAGGCTTCTGAGTAGCTAGGATTACAGGCTTGCACCACCATGCCCAGCTAATTTTTGTATTCTTAGTAGAGACGGAGTTTCACCACGTTGGCCAGGCTGGTCTCGAACTTCTGACCTCAGGTGGTCTGCCTGCCTTGGCCTCCCAAAGTGCTGGGATTACAGGTTTGAGCCACTGCTCCTGGCCTAATCTCACTATTAAGTGGTGTACATTTGACGACAAAGCAATGCAAACAGACATTGATTAGGAAGCTGGCATAGAATCAGTCAGGACCTGATTTTGTTTTGTGGCATTATAATGTTTTGTTCTGTAAGGTATACACCCAGCTTTCTGACCAAGTCAGTTGACAAACGCCTTGTATAAAAACTTCTCTCAGCTGGGCGCGGTGGCTCACGCCTGTAATCCCAGCACTTTGGGAGGCCGAGGTGGGCGAATCATGAGGTCAGGAGATTGAGACCATCCTGACCAACATGGTAAAACCCCATCTCTACTAAAAATACAAAAATTAGCTGGGTGTGGTGGTGCGCACCTATAGTCCCAGCTACTCAGGGAGGCTGAGGCAGGAGAATCGCTTCAACCAGGGAGGCGGAGGTTGCAGTGAGCCGAGATCGCGCCGTTGCACTCCAGCCTGGGACAGAGCGAGACTCTGTCTCAAGGAGAAAAAAAAAAGCTTCTCTCTGAGCTTTACTTAATGGTATTAGTCAGCTAGGGCTGCCATAACAAAATATTACAGACTGGGTGGCTTCAATAGCAGAAATTTATTTCTCACAGTCTGGAGGCTGGAAATCTGAGATCCATGGTACAAGCAGATTTGGTTTCTCCTGAGGCATTTCTCCTTAGCTTGCTGGTGGCTGCCTTATCTCTGTGTCCTAACATGGCCTTTTCCCTATCTCTTGCTGTTATAAGGATACCAGCCCTGTTGGATCGGGGCCCACCCTAATGACCTCATTCAACCTTAATTACCTACCTTCTTCTGCCTTAAAAAAAAAAAAAAAAAAAGACAGAGTCCCACTCTGTCGCTCAGGCTGGAGTGCATTGGTGCAATCTCAGCTCACAGCAACCTCTGTCTCCCAGATTCAAGCGATCCTCCTGCCTCAACCTCCCGAGTAGCTGGGATTACTGCTATTTGCCATGATGCCTGGCTAATTTTTGTATTTTTAGTAGAGATGGGGTTTCACCATGTTGGCCAGGCTGGTCTCGAACTCCTGCTCTGGTAATCCACCTGCCTCAGCCTCCCAAAGTGCTGGGATTACAGGTGTGAGCCACCGCGCCCAGCCCTTAATTATCTTCTTAAAGGCTCTATTCCCCAGATGCAGTCATATTGGGAGCTAGAGCTTCAACCTATGAATTTGGGGGGTGAGGGAGGACAATTCAGTCCGTAACAGTTAGGTCAGGAAATAAGAGTTCTCTGTGGGGGCCGGGCGCGGTGGCTCAAGCCTGTAATCCCAGCACTTTGGGAGGCCGAGACGGGCGAATCACGAGGTCAGGAGATCGAGACCATCCTGGCTAACACAATGAATCCCCGTCTCTACTAAAAATACAAAAAAATTAGCCGGGCGAGGTGGCGGGCGCCTGTAGTCCCAGCTACTCGGGAGGCTGAGGCAGGAGAATGGCGTAAACCCGGAAGGCGGAGCTTGCAGTGAGCCGAGATAGCGCCACTGCACTCCAGCCTGGGCGACAGAGCGAGACTCGGTCTCAAAAAAAAAAAAAAAAAAAAGAGTTCTCCGTGGGGATGGGGAGCAAAGAGTGTTGTGACTTGACAATCAGATCCAGAAAAGTCTTATAGACCATTGTAAGAATTTTTTTTTTCCTTTTTAGAATGAGATCAGAAGCATTGAAGTTTTGAGTGGTTGGTCACTATTTGATTCCATCTCTATTTTGAGAATATAGGAAACAAAGACTAAGTAGAGAAACTAGTCAGGAGACCAGGATTATTATTGTAATAACCTAAGCAAGAGATGATGTCTTGGGTCAAGGTGAGAGTGATGAAGGTGGTAAAAAGTGGTAAGATTCTGTTTGTTTGTTTGTGTTTTGAGACGGAGTCTCACTCTGTCGCCAGGCTGGAGTTGCAGTGGCACAGTCTTGGCTCACTGCAACCTCTGCCTCCTGGGTTCAAGCAATTCTCCTGCTTCAGCCTCCCAAGCAGCTGGGATTACAGGCGTGCGCCACCACGCCCAGCTCGTTTTTGTGTTTTTAGTAGAGATAGAGTTTCACCAGGATGAAACTCGATCTCTTGTACCAGGATGGTCTCTTGGCCAGGATGGTCTCGATCTCTTGACCTCGCGATCCGCTCGCCTTGGCCTCCTAAAGTGCTGGGATTACAGGCGTGAGCCACCGTGCCTGGCGATTCTGACTTATTTTGAAACATAGAATAAACAGAATTTGCTGATAGACTGGATAAGTGATACGAGGGAAAGAGAAAAGCAAAAGGATGACTGCAAGATTTTTGCCTGATTAAGAAGACTGTGTGAAAGAGCAGCTTTGGGGGAGACAGTCCAGTTTTGTGGCTTTGTAGACATCTTATTGTTTTGTGGCATCATATTGTTTTGTATTTTTTACTTTCAGCAATATATATTCAACATCCTTCCAATTCAGTTCTAGGCACTGTTTTGTGTCAGTACGTACAGATATATACTGCATTTCTTTTGACAGGTATCTCTAATTAATGTTTTTTACTTGAAAAACACAGTTTTGGCCGGGCGCTGTGGCTCACGCCTGTAATCCCAGCACTTTGGGAGGCTGAGGCGAGTGGGTCACCTGAGGTCAGGAGTTTGAGACTAGCCTGGCCAACATGGTGAAACCCCATCTCTACTAAAAATACAAAAATTAGTCAGGCATGGTGGCACGTGCCTGGAATCCCAGCTACTTGGGAGGCTGAGGTATGAGAATCACTTGAACCCAGGAGGCAGAGGTTGCAGTGAGCCAAGATCATGCCACTGCATCCCAGCCTGAGTGACAGAGCAAGACTCCATCTCAAACAAACAAAAAAACACATGTTTGTAAGACATGACTTTACAGTGTCATGTTTACAAACACTGTAAAGGAAATACTTTACAAATATTAACTCGCTTAATCCTAATAATCAACTTTGATGTACTGTTACTATTCCTCATTTACAAGTAAGGACACTTAGGCCCAGAGAAGTTAACTTTCCCAAAGTTGCATAACAAAGAAGTAGCAAAGCCACTGCATTGTACTCTATCACTGTTTTCTTGTCACAGTTCGCTTATCCAATCTCCTAATCACAAATTTGAGAGTGGTTCCAATTTGGAGGTTATAAGATATGTTGCATAGGACACCCATTTTAATATCTTCAGGCATTGGTGCAAGTGTCTGTTGAACAAATAAGAATAGTTATTCTGGGCTGGGCATGGTGGCTCACACCTGTAATCCTAGCACTTTGGGAGGCTGAGGTGGGTGGATCACTTGAGGTCAGGAGTTCGAGACCGGCCTGGACAACATAGTGAAACCCCATCTCTATTAAAAATAGAAAAAATTAGCTGAGCGTGGTGGTGTGTGCTTGTCTGTAGTCCCAGGTACTTGAGAGGCTGAGGCACAAGAATTGCTTGATCCCAGGAGGCAGAGGTTGCAGTGAGCTGGGTACTCCAGCCTGGGCCATGGAGTGAGACTTTGTCTTTTTATAAAAAAAAAAAAATACTGTATCAAAGCTTCAAGGACATTATCTCGTTCTTTTTTCCTTTGAGACAGTGTTTCCCCTCTGTCGCCCATGCTGGAGTGCTGTGATGATGCAATCATGGCTCACTACAACCCCTGCCTCCCGGGCTCAAGCGATTGATTCTCATGCCTCAGCCTCCTGAGTAGCTGGGATTACAGGTGCATGCCATCACGCCTGGCTAATTTTTGTATTTTTGGTAGAGATGGGGTTTTGCCACATTTGCCAGACTAGTCTCAAACTCCTGGCCTCAAGTGATATGCCCACCTCGGCCTCCCAAAGTGCTGGGAGGTCTGCCTGCCTCGGCCTCCCAAAGTGCTGGGATTACAGACCATGAGCCACTGTACCCAGCCTTGTTCTTCTCTTTTTTTTTCTTTCTTTTCAAGATGGAGTCTGGCTCTGTTACCCAGGCTGGAGTGCAGCGGTGCAATCTCAGCTCACTGCAATCTCCGCCTCCCAGGTTCAAGCAGTTCTCCTACCTCAGCGTCCTGAGTGGTTGGGATTACAGGTGCATCCCCCCCGCATGCCCAGCTAAGTTTTGTATTTTTAGTAGAGATGGGGTTTCACCATGTTGACCAGGCTGTTCTCAAACTTCTGACCTTGTGATCCGCCCACCTCGGCCTCCCAAAGTGCTGGGATTACAGGCGTGAGCCACCACATTTTCTTTATCCAGTCTGTTCGATAACATTTTTGTTCTCTCTCTGAGAATGCTAAAGTCAGAGCAACAAAGGTTGTTTGTTATGGTTCCGAATAGTTTGTTTAAATCCCATTCTACTTGAATTCATAGCCGTTGTTGGATAACATAAGAAAGAATGAGTATTCAAGCAGAGGAAAGTGCCTGTGTGAATGGATGCCCATTGTCTTTGAACTGAGGTGGGCTGGGGCTGTACAGACATAAATACATCAGATCACTAACTCCTCCCCAGAGGTAACTACTATCCTGACTTCTAACATTTCAGATTAGTTTTGTGTTATGTCTTTGAATTTTGTATTCGTTTGTTTCTGCTTCTTTCCTTCAACATCATATTTGTGCTATTGGTCTGTGATGTTGTGTGTGGCAATAATTTGTTTATTCACATTATACAGTATTCCAGTACAAGAATATTTATCCATTCTACTCTTGATGGACAGTTGGGTTGTTTTCAGACTGTGCTTCTTTGAACATTGTTTTAAATGCCTTTCGGTGAACAAATATATAGGCTTTCTAGCAATGACATTGTTTTATCATAGGGTTGGCAAACATTCAACTTAATTAAATCTTGTCAAACAGTTTTCAAATTGGGCATACCAAGTTCCGGCATATGAAACCATATACCACAGTTTATGAAAGTTCCAGGAGTTCCACATCCGTACTAGCACTTGGTGTATTGGGTTTTTCATTGTAGCCATTCAGAAGCATGGTGGTGTTGCATGTTGGTTTTAATGTGCATCTCCCTGACTTGGGTACACATTTTGCTTGGCAGTTTGATGCCTTTGTGTCAAAGTATCTGTGAATGGGTTGTTTCCGTAAGAACAGAGGAAGTTTTTGTTTGAAGCATACTCCCCTCTGCCCAAAGTGAAATCTTAAAGTAAACTCCAATATACAAAACAGATTAAAAGGCGTATTTGCTGAGAAGCAGTATAGCATGGGAATTGAGACACAGATTCTGGAGCCAGATTCTGATAGGAATCCTTGCTTTGCCATTTCCTATCTGTGTGACTTTGGGCAAGTTACTTAGCTCCTATTTGCTTCGGTTTCCTCATCTCTACCATGGATGTAATAATAATACTTTTTATCATAAGGTTAATGTTAGGCTCAAATAAATTAGTTTATATGCAGTTCTTAGGACTGTATGGTACATAATAAGCACTTGATATTGTTGGCTGCTGTTAATAGTGGCGGTGTTGGTAATATAAATTTATTTATGAATTTATATCATTAGCTGACAAGAATAATAAGTCTCTACTATTGAGCACAGATTTGAAATTGAGGGTTATGAATGATAGTTGGATTTTATTTTAGCCTCAGCATCCAATTTTTGTTTTTGTTGCACATTATCAATAAAAGAATGATTCAAAAAGATGAACAGTTGAAAATAGGTATGGTTTGTCCAGTAGTCTCAGAATTCCTTTAAGCTTTTAATCAGCTTAAATGACAAGAAGTAATAGAAAGTGTTTATTTTGAAATTATTAAATATCCATAATTTGCTTGGATTTCCTGTTGTTAAATAAAAATCGTAGAATTAAATTTATTTTAAAAATTAATTTATGGTTTTGTCATCTATTATTTTATCACAACACATCTGCATAATAAATTTGCTTATTATCGCTTTCAGCCAAAGGACAAGATGAGCAGCAGATGTACTCAACATTTGCGTGGCATGATAAAATGTGCTCCGTGGGTACTGTAGTGTGTGTTTACTCTATGGTGCAAATGTAATAAGCCAACGACACATAGGCTTGAATTAGAAACAAATCAAAACAAAGAGAGCTACAGTTTTCCTAATCACATATTTTCAAGATATTTAAACAAATTATGGTAAGTAAAGGTACACAAACCCAAAATGAATTTTCTGGGCAGCACAAGCTATGTTTTGTTTGGTGTCTGGTGTGTTAATATTAGGAGGCATATAGAACATTCATATATCTGCCGTCGGAGTATTAGTTCATACTAGTTCCTTCTACAGCTGTCCTCCACAGTCACCAGTTGTAGATTACATACAGCCTTGCCTCTTTGCAGCCAGCTGACCCTTAAACCCAGGGGACATTTTCAACTATGCTAAGGCTTTCCAACAGATATATATGAGTACCTTGACAAACTCCTCTAGCACTAGCTTTATTTCTCCCCAGACTGTCTCCCACTGCTCCTTAGCCAAGTATGGGCTCCTCCAGACTGGCCAGTATCCCCTCTGCCTCACCACCACCCTCTGCCTCACCACTGGCATGGTTTTGTGTTCTCTTCTCTGTAGTAACAGTGTCAGGAATGCTCTCATTACCTTCTGTCTTGAGTACTGTAATTTCATCCTTTGTGGTTCTGTGTGGATACCACCTCCTCCCTGAATCATTCCTCTTTGCTATCAGTTATTCTTTCCTGTGGAATCCTGTCCTGACATTCTGTACCTCAGGATCTATTAATAAAACTTTTTTTTTTTTTTAAATATCCTAAAGTTGTACTCTGTGAGCACTACCTCAAGTCAGTGCCACTCACAAAACCCATCAGCAGAGGGAGCTAAATAAAAGAAGATGAGTCCCTGAAATTGAGAAGACCTGAAGCCAAAAAAGTACTTATAAACAATCAACTTTCACAAACTGCCAGTGCTAAAAAAAAGAGCTTGAGTAGTGTAGGAAATAAATGATTTGGGCCCTAATCCCAGTTTAAAACTTTGATGAGGTGATTTGTGTTTTTGAAAGAGTTAATTCTGTATCATGTTAAAAAAAAAAACTGTTTAGGGGGATGACCTGATAAATATAGGAATATTAGAGAACCAATCTAATGTATTCCCCTCGTCTGAAAGTTTTAATTATTAAGGATGATGAAATGAGGTCACTACTTTGTGAAGACTTGCATATGGAACACTGAGTCTGAAAGTTGCTAAGGATTATGGATAGCCCGTTCTAAGTTTAAACATGTACTATTTCAAGTAAATTTCTTATTTTGTTTTGATCAAGTGTATGTATTTAATTTCAGTTAGCAGACTTGAAGAAAGAGAAGCAGAACTGAAGAAGGAATATAATGCATTACATCAAAGACACACTGAGGTGGGTTCCTAGGTTTTTCATTACAATGCTATTATTGAGACAAAGAAATGAACCTTAGAAAACATGTCTTAATTTTTCTTTGAAAATCAGAATTTTTTAAAAAAGAATAATTCTTGGGGATTCTTTCAAGAAAACATTAAGTTTCATGTGACATTTACCTAGTTACCAAATGTCAACTTTTCTTGTTTTTTTCTGGAATTAGCTTTTCATGTGGTGAATTAGTATGCTGCGGAATAATTTAGTTATTTGAGGCAGCTATAGTACTTGTTTCCTTGGCTGGCTAAGCAAAAACCTATGTGTACATAATGAAGTTTCTGTGATGCTAAGATGAGAGAACTGATTTGTTTTGTTACCAGCTTGGAAATTATGGATTGGTAAGTTATTGGTAAAGGGTCTCTACGTTTGTTTTCCAGTGTAAAGGACTTATTTGCATTAAGCTCATAACAAATAATATAAGCACAAATTATAATGTGTTAAATCAAAATAACTCAAAAGTAGGTTTTTTGCCTGAGTTTTCAGTATTTTAAATTAACGGTTTCAGCACACACTCTCCTCAAAGGAAATTAGAAAATGTACTTGAGGAGTGAACAGGCAACCTACAGAATGGGAGAAAATTTTTGCAATCTAGTCATCTGACAAAGGGCTAATATCCAGAACCTACAAAGAACTCAAACAAATTTACAAGAAAAAAATGAACAACCCCATCAAAAAGTGGGCAAAGGATATGAACAGACACTTCTCAAAAGAAGACATTTATGCAGCCAACAGACACATGAAAAAATGCTCATCATCACTGGCCATCAGAGAAATGCAAATCAAAACCACAATGAGATACCATCTCATACCAGTTAGAATGGCGATCATTAAAAAGTCAGGAGACAGCAGGTGCTAGAGAGGATGTGGAAAAGTAGGAACACTTTTACACTGTTGGTGGGACTGTAAACTAGTTCAACCATTGTGGAAGGCAGTGTGGTGATTCCTCAAGGATCTAGAACTAGAAATACCATATGACCCAGCCATCGCATTACTGGGTATATACCCAAAGGATTTTAAATCATGCTGCTATAAGGACACATGCACACATATGTTTATTGTGGCACTATTCACAATAGCAAAGACTTGGAACCAACCCAAATGTCCATCAATGACAGACTGGATTAAGAAAATGTGGCACATATACACTATGGAATACTATGCAGCCATAAAAAGATGAGTTCATGTCCTTTGTAGGCACATGGATGCAGCTGGAAACCATCATTCTCAGCAAGCTATCACAAGAACAGAAAACCAAACACCACATGTTCTCACTCATAGGTGAATGAACAATGAGAACACTTGGACACAGGAAAGGGAACATCACACACTGGGGCCTGTTGGGGGTTGGGGGGTGGGTGTTGGGAGGAGGGATAGCATTAGTAGATATACCTAATGTAAATGATGAGTTAATGGGTCTAGCACACCAACATGGCACATGTATGCATATGTAACAAACCTGCACGTTGTGCACACATACCCTAAAACATAAAGTATAATAATAAAACAAATAAATAAATAAAAGAAAATGTACTTGAGGGTTTTTAAACCTTTTCATGATTCCCTGTCAGCCTCTCATGTTGCTTTTGTTTCTATTATCTTAATGTGAAAATTATTTTTGTATATCATGGTCAGTCTGGGGTTTACATACCCAAATAAGTAGAATTTTTATAGTTTTATGCAATATTTGTTACATGAAAAAAAAATTCCTCTTTTTTTTCCCCTCACTAGTCCTGTATTTCTTATAATACATGTGGTTCCAGTCTTAGCCTGTTTTTTTTTTTTTTTCTTTTCCCTAGTTTGTGTGATCTCTTACTCTGCGTCTGGTAGAAACTATGTTGTTGTTTTTCTTTAGAAGAGCATAAAAACCTTTATAATCATAAAACAATTTAAAATCATGTTTTGGAGAATATCCACACAGATTGTATTTTGTGTACAGTAAGCATATTAATGCTACAAAGATTGTATTTACATTATTGTATTGTAGCTATATTCTGTTGCTTTTGTGTGTGTGTGTGTGTGTGTGTGTGTGAGTGAGTGTGTCAGTCTTGCTCTGTTGTCCAAGCTGGAGTGCAGTGGCACGATCTCATCTCACTGCAACCATCACCTCCTGGGTTCCAGCGATTCTTGTCCCTCAGCCTCTCGAGTAGCTGGGATTACAGGTGTGTGCCACCATACCTGGCTAACTTTTGTATTTTTAATGCAGTAGAGATGAGGTTTCTCCATGTTGGCCAGGCTGGTCTTGAGCTCCTGACCTCAGGCAATCCACCTGCCTCAGCCTCCCAAAGTGCTGGCATTACAGGTGTGAGCCGGTGTGCCCAGATGTTGCTGTTTGTTTGTTTATTTATTTTAAAAAATGTTTTAATACTGGCCATTGCTTTTAAGGAACAGAAAACCCCACCACACTCAGTTGCGTTTGCGTTTGAATAATGTAGTTAGCACTTGCTTGGGGTATGGTGTAGAATTTTTCCCTGTTAGCCTTGACACATGAGATTTGATTATTACAATCCTCGCTTAATAACCATACCCAAAGCATGAAATGTCACAGAATTGATATCCAGTAGTAGATGGAAAGGATGGTCCATGAAGGGCTGGAACCATAGAACTCAGGGAAGACAAGAGCAGGTTATACAGCAGCTGTTTCAGTGTGTAAAAAATACCCACATTTTGGCTTGGAGCAGTGGCTCATCCTGTAATCCCAGCACTTTGGGAGGCCAAGGTGAGCGGATCACTTGAGCCCAGGAGTTTGAGACCAGCCTGGGCAGCATGGTGAAACCCCGACTCTACCAAAAAAAAAATACATACAAAAATTAGTCAGGCATGGTGGCCTGCGCCTGTAGTCCCAGCTATTCAGGGGGCTGAAGTGGGAGGATCACTTCAGCACAGGAGGTAGGGGCTACAGTGAGCCAATATTGTGCCATTGCACTCCAGCCTGGGCAACAGACCCTGTTTCAAAAAAAAAAAAAAAAAAAAAAGCCCTCACAGATGAATGACATTTGTTAGATATTAAGGTTTAATTTTGGTGGATATTAAAATTTAATGACATTTGGTGGATATTAAGGTTGCTAAGCCTATCATTGATTTTTACACCATTCATTTCAATGCCTAAACAATGTGCTCTGTGTACTGTTCACTTAAGTAGTACTTATTAAAGCTGATAATAATAAATACATATATGTTTTTTATATATATAGAGAGAGAGAGTCTTTTTTTCTTTAATTAGACAGGGCCTCACTCTGTTCCCCAGGCTGGAGTGCATTGGCGCAGTCATAGCACACTGCAGCCTCAACCTCCCAGGCTCAAGCAATCCTCCCACCTCAGCTTCCTAAGTAGCTGGGACCACAATATGCATGCCTTTTTTTTTTTTTTTTTTTTTTTGAGATGGAGTCTCGTTCTGTCGCCCAGGCTGGAGTGTAGTGGTGTGATCTCAGCTCGCTGCAACCTCTGCCTCCTGGGTTCAAGCAATTCTCCTGCCTCAGCCTCCTGAGTAGCTAGGATTATAGGAGCGTGCCACCACGCCTGGCTAATTCTCGTATTTGTAGTAGAGGTGGGGTTTTCCCATGTTAGTCAGGCTGGTCTTGAACTTCTGACCTCATGATTGTTAAATTATGATGTATTGAAGTATAAAATATAAAATATATACTTTTTTTTTTCTTTTTTGAGGCTGGGTCTTGCTCTGTCATCCAGGCTAGAGTGATCTTGGCTCACTGAAGCCTCCGCCCTCCGAGTTCAAGTAATTCTCCCACCTCAACCTCCCAAGTAGCTGGGATTACAGGAGTGCACCACCACCACGCCCGGCTAATTTTTGCATTTTTTGTAGAGATGGGATTTCACCATGTTGGCCAGCCCGATCTCAAACTCCTGACCTCAGGTCATCCACCCACCTTGGCCTCCCAAAGTGCTGGGATTATAGGCGTGAGCCACCATGCCTGGGCTGAAATATATACATTCTTGAAAAATAACTGTAAAGTGAAATTTCATATTTTTTCCATATATTTAATAAAGGTGAAGATATGCATCTATAAAAAAGCCTGACATACTAATTTTAAATGAAAACATATAATTTTTTTTGGTCTATTTCTATTCCTTGAGGAAAAGATAGTCTAGGAAGAAAACAAGATCTCAGGAAAAATTTTAATTACCAAGTCAGAGAGCTAGGTCTGTCTAGCAACCAAGGCAGGTTTCCCATGCTGCCCAAAAGCTCTTTACATAGATCTCTTCCCTCAGTTATGAGCAGCTTCTATCCTCTGACCTGATAGGCTCCTCCCTATATTTTGTTTTGCCTCAAGGAAGGAAGGTTTATGTAACATGGATAGGGCTGCTTTGAAATGTGGATCTATTCTGCTCTAACCCACAATTTTTTTCTGTTTATACATCTGTTCTAGAGATGTCATTCAATTAGCAATTATAAATAGCTATCTAAAACCAAAGAACTAGGCGCCCTTAAAACATAAACTCTGAAAACATTCAGGGAAAGGAAGCCTGAAGGGGTTTAACCTTAACCTTTTCACTATTACTTCCAAAGAAGGTAATGTCTTTTAATAGTTGTTTAGCACTTTTATGAAACACATTCGTTGTTGCTTAAGGGAAACCTGCCGTGGCTTTTTCTGATTTGATTTAAGAATAACTATTCTTAAATTTAAGAATAAGTAGTCAACTATTTTTAAATCAAAGTTTTGTATACATTACTGAATTTGCTTAAAAGAAGACATGCCTTAAAGAGGGCAGTGGAAGAAATATAAAGGACAATTTTGAAGCACTCGGGCCACGTGGGATTACATGCGTGAGCCACAGCACCCAGTCTACCTGAACTTTTAATAACACTAACACCTTGGCCGGGTGCGGTGGCTCACGCCTGTTTTCCCAGCACTTTGGGAGGCCGAGGCAGGTGGATTATCTGAGGTCAGGAGTTTGAGACCAGCCTGGTCAACATGGTGAAACCCCATCTCTACTAAAAATACAAAAATTAGCGGGGCATGGTGGCAGGCACCTGTAATCCCAGCTACTTGGGAGGCTGAGTCAGGAGAATCGCTTGAACCCAGGAGGCGGAGGTTGCAGTGAGCTGAGATCTTGCCACTGCACTCCAGCCTGGGTGACACAGCAAGACTCCATCTCAAAACAAAAACAAAAACACATTAACACCTTTAGGTTCCACTAGACATTTTCCTTTTCCCTCCCTCCCTCCCCCCCCTTTCTTTTTCTTTTTCTTTTTTTTAAAATTTTTAAATTCTCTTTCTTCCTTTTCTTTCTTTCTTTCCTTCCCTTTCTATTCCTTTCCTTTCCTCCCTCCCTTCCTTTCTTCTTTCCTTTCTTCCTTCCTCTCTTTTTCTCTCTCTCTTTTTCTTATTTTCTCTTATTCTTTCTTTCTTTGGAGGCGGGGTCTTACCATCTTGCCCAGGCTGATCTCAAACTCGTGGGCTCAAGAGATCCTCCTGCCTCAGCCTCCCAGAGTACTGGGATTAGAGGTATCAGCCATCATGTCAGCCTGACATTTTTCTTTTTTCTTTTTTTTTTTTGAGACCGAGTCTTGCTCTGTTGCCAGGCTGGAGTGCAGTGGCACGGCCTTGGCTCACTACAACCTCTGCCTCTTGGGTTCAAGCGATTCTCCTGCCTCAGCCTTCCAAGTAGCTGGGATTACAGGCACACACCACCACGCTTGGCTAATTTTGTTTGTCCTTTTAGTAGTGACGAGGTTTCCCCACTTTGGCTAGGTTGGTCTTGAACTCCTGACCTCAAGTGATCCTCCTGCCTCGGCCTCCCAACGTGCTGGGATTACAGGCGTGAACCACCACACCCAGCCTCAACCTGACATTTTTCTATGACTCTTTGCTTTATGACGTCTCTCCACAACTTTAAGATTAGTGGCTTTGTTTATTGCTGAATTGACTCCTGAATGTGTGAATTAATATGCATACCTGAGAAAATTGAGAATTGCAGTTCTGAGACCAGAAACAATGGGCCTGGTGGACCCAGGAATAGATTATCTGAAGCATGTCCTATTTTATTTTGTCACTTCACTTTTCTATCTAACAACACTGGTGCTCCCTCCCACTCACTTTTTTTTTTTTTTTTAACCTGAGTGGATACTGCGAGGCCTTATTAATATTTAAATTTTTATGTCTTTTTTTAAATACTTTTTTGTGTGTTTATAGACTATAGTGCGTAACATTTTATTCTAGACATCAGGAAATGCTTTAGTGTATGGGATTTTCTTGTGGGTAAGAGGAAGAAAGGACAGTGGACTCATTGCCTGCTCAGAGAATTAAGTACAAAGGCAGATAAGGCCTGACTCCTGCAATTCTTAATAGCTCAAATGACTGAGTCAGGCAGGCCAGAGTTCTGGCCCCAAAGCTAGTGACAACTTGAAAAGTTAGTCATTGACCAGACAATTAACTTGGATAGAGTTTACCTATGAAATCATGATACGATGAGGATTAAATGGAGAAAAAAATAGCTGTAAATGCACTGACTGACATAGAATTAGTGCTCAATAAATAATAGCTGCCATTTTGTTGTTATTGTTCTCTCTTTTCTTTTCCCCCTCAGTCATTTTTGATTGTCAGTTCTTTCCTTTAAGTGCTAGTTTGGTTGAGTTAGAATCGATTTCATTATATAGATGATTTTGGAATGTCAGAAAAGCCAAAACTGACAAACGGGATCTAATTAAACTAAAGAGCTTCTGCACAGCGAAAGAAACTACCATCAGAGTGAACAGACAACCCACACAATGGGAGAATATTTTTGCAATCTACTCATCTCACAAAGGACTAATATCTAGAACCTACAAAGAACTCAAACAAATTTACAAGAAAAAAACAACCCCATCAAAAAGTGGGCAAAGGATATGAACAGACACTTCTCAAAAGAAGACATTTATGCAGCCAACAGACACATGAAAAAATGCTCATCATCACTGGCCATCAGAGAAATGCAAATCAAAACCACAATGAGATACCATCTCACATCAGTTAGAATGGCGATCATTAAAAAGTCAGGAAACAACAGGTGCTGGAGAGGATGTGGAGAAATAGGAACACTTTTACACTGTTGGTGGGACTGTAAACTAGTTCAACCATTGTAGAAGGCAGTGTGGCGATTCCTCAAGGATCTAGAACTAGAAATACTGTATGACCCAGCCATCGCATTACTGGGTATATACCCAAAGGATTATAAATCATGCTGCTATAAAGACATATGCACACATATGTTTATTGTGGCACTATTCACAATAGCAAAGACTTGGAACCAACCCAGATGTCCATCAGTGACAGACTGGATTAAGAAAATGTGGCACATATACACTATGGAATACTATGCAGCCATAAAAAAGGATGAGTTCATGTCCTTTGTAGGCACATGGATGCAGCTGGAAACCATCATTCTCAGCAAGCTATCGCAAGAACAGAAAACCAAACACCGCATGTTCTTGCTCATAGGTGGGAATTGAACAGTGAGAACACTTGGATGCAGGAACGGGAACATCACACACTGGGGCCTGTTGGGGGGTGGCGGGAGCGAGGAGGGATAGCATTAGTAGATATACCTAATGTAAATGATGAGTTAATGGGTCTAGCACACCAACATGGCACTTGTATACATATGTAACAAACGTGCATATTGTGCACATGTACCCTAGAACTTGAAGTGTAATAAAAAAGCAGAAAAAAAAAATGCTGCACTGAACAGCTTTATACAAATAGCATCTTTTTTTTTTTTTTTTTTTTTTTTTTTTGAGATGGAGTCTCGCTCTGTCGCCCAAGCTGGAGTGCAGTGGCGCAATCCTGGCTCACTGCAAGCTCCGCCTCCTGGGTTCACGCCATTCTCCTGCCTCAGCCTCCCGAGTAGCTGGAACTACAGGCGCCCGCCACCGCGCCCGGCTCATTTTTTGTATTTTTAGTAGAGACGGGGTTTCACCATGGTCTCGATCTCCTGACCTTGTGATCCGCCCGCCTCGGCCTCCCAAAGTGCTGGGATTACAGGCGTGAGCCACCGCGCCCGGCCACAAATAGCATCTTAATGAAAGCAAGTCTATTAATAAAAACAACAAAAAAGTAATAGCTGATATCTGTAGGATTTGTAGACATGGATCATAAAACTAAATAAATATCGATTAAATAAAATCTTGATTTCTGAGGAAAAAAGAATACTATATCTGTAATTACATTGAACTAGTCATTAAAAGAAAGTTTAGAATAAGGTAATAGAGAATCAATCTGTAGAATGGCTGTTCGGGGGAGAACTATCTTTGCATTTTGCTTGTCATTCTTTTTCTATATTGAGTTCATAGAATACTATAAAGCAATCTGGGGTAAGTTTGTTTTCTTCATCTGAATGCTTAAAGAAACTTAGGTCCTCCATTTGAACAAATCAATTCCTTACATACAATTACTTTACTATCCAGTATATATAAGAATTCATAGCTGGGTGCTGTGGCTCACACCTGTAATCCCAACACTTTGGGAGGCCAAGGCGGGTGGATCACTTGGGGTCAGGAGTTCGAGACCAGCCTGGCCAACATGGTGAAACCCCGTCTCTACTAAAAATACAAAAATTAGCTGGGCTTGGTGGCAGGCACCTATAGTACCCAGCTACCCTGTAGGCTGAGGCAGGAGAATCGCTTGAATGTGGGAGGCAGAGATTGCAATAAGCCGAGATTGCGCCACTGCACTCCAGCCAGTCTCACTCTTGTTGCCCAGGCTGGAGTGCAGTGGCATGATCATGGCTCACTGCAGCTTTGACCTCCCTGGCTCAAATGATCCTCCCGCCTCAGCCTCCCAAGTAGCTGATACTACAGGCGCATCCCACAATACCCAGCTAATTTTTTAAAAAAAACTTTGTAGAGACAGGGTGTCCCTATGCTGCTCAGGTTGGTCTCAAACTCCTGGGCTCAAGCAGTCCTCCCACCTCAGCCTCCCAAAGTGCTGGGATTATAGGCATTAGCCTTTGTACCTGACCTCTTTTATTTGTAAGGTTTTTTTTTTTTTTTTTTTTTTTTTAAAAAGGGGTCTCATTCTGTTGCCCAGGCTGGAGTCCAGTGGCATGATCATAGCCCACTGCAGCCTTGAACTCCTGGGTCCAAGCAGTTCTCCCACTTCTACCTCCTGAGCAGTAGGGACTACAGGCGAGTGCCTGCTAGTTGTTGTATTTTTTTTCTAGAGCAGGTGTCTTGCTATAGCCCAGGCTGATCTCAAATTCCTGGCCTCAAGCAATCCTCCTACCTCCCAAAGTGCTGGGATTACAGGCATGAGCCACTGCAAAGCCTTAATTTAGGCGTTCTAAAACCTTTTGAAAGTTTAAATTGAGATTGATTAAACCTGACAGTCACTTTGTTATATTAGTTTCAGTTTGATTTTTGTTCCTGAAAATTCTTCCTGACACAAGGAAGTTCATTATTTCTGACTTGCTGATGGATGAAAAGTGTATTTCTTCAAAACTGTTTTGTAAATGGTGGTAAAATCTATAAATTTAAAATAAAAAGTATGTCAATTAAAAAATCTTAAGATACTATATTCATGTGATTCTGTTTTCATTCTTTGTGGCTAACATTAGTTGTTTGGACTAGTCTTCATTGGAGAACAGTCTGGTTAATTTGTTTTATTTCATGCATCAGAGTTCAGCTTTTTGTTTATTTGATGATAAATAACATCTTAAAATTAACTTATATTTTGTAATTTTTGTACACGCCAAATAAAATTTCTACAAGAAAAGCATGCTTTGTAAAGTGAATTTAAACTTTTTAAAAAAATTATTTTGTTACTTAATATGCTACAGTGTGTATTTTAAGTTATAGAGAGATTGAAATACATCTTAATACAGCTAAAGTTTAGTGACTTCCAAAGCTATTCTATCTACAGTGTTAAGAATTCAAGTAATACTCCTTAGGAATGGTGAGAAGGGACATTAAAAAAAAAAAGAGAATTCAAGTAATATTCCCAAGAAAGATATCAACCTTTGCTTGCCTCTTAATATTTACACCCTTTAAATACTAACACACTATTTCTTGTTTTTTAAAATTCATTGTTTTCTTATTCATGTCATGTTAGTATCTCTAGCAATGGCCTTTTGATTTTATCTCTTAAATCGAAATTTAGGCTTTTTAAAAGTGAAACTATATATTATCAAGAATCAAATAGGACATTAGAAGTTCTTGGCAGTTTATGCACTTTATATTCTTGAAGTTTTTACTTTCATATTCAGCTTGTCTATCATATGATTCCTTATCTAAGACTCAAAAAGTGTTCTAGTTTTTTTCATTTGTATTAATTTGCTGCTGTTATAATAGATGATTATACTAAGTCATGATACCAGTAACAGTCAAAGGAGAAAGTATTTTAACATTCTTTCAACTAAATGTACAGAAAGAAGAAACCTTTCTTGGTATTAAATTAATTAAATTGAAAGTGATCTTTATTCTGTTAATTTCTTTTAAAATGGAAAAGATCAGCACATAAGGATATGGTTTCTTCAGAAGTTTCACATTAATTTCTTTGTTGTGTCTCATCTTAGTGAATGGGTTTTTTAAATG
Organism: Macaca fascicularis; assembly: GCF_037993035.2. NCBI lineage: Eukaryota > Metazoa > Chordata > Mammalia > Primates > Cercopithecidae > Macaca > Macaca fascicularis. The sequence goes on from NC_088390.1 coordinate 55,666,087, forward strand.
CCATCTATTATTTTTAACCCATGGTCTTTTATCACTTCTTTCCCAGTGTCTGTTTACTAATTTGTGTTCTTTATGTCAATATTATTTTAATAGCATCACATATTGTAAAAAAAAGTGGGTTTTTTTTTTTCCATGCTAAGCAAGATATTAGCTACTTTTGTGGACACCAGCATCCTTAAATGAAAGTATTTGCATATTACTTTCCATTAAAATTTTTTTCATTCCTTAATATTCTCTTACATGGAATTGAGTAGTCTGATAAATAAGAAAATTGTACAAAAATGTTTTCCTTGTTTTAACACTATGATTTTATTCCAGGTATTAGCCTTAAATGTTGTGTATTTTTTTCTTTCTTTAAAATAGATGATCCATAATTATATGGAACACTTAGAAAGAACAAAACTTCATCAGCTCTCAGGGAGTGATCAACTAGAATCCACAGCTCATAGTAGAATTAGGTAAGCTTTGTTATATATTTTGCCTTGAGAAAAAGTAAAATAAATAATATGTTTGTTTCTGTTTTTCTCTATTCTTTAATCCTGGAACAATAGTTAGGCTGATTCAAAAAGCTCTCCATTGTGATTGGAATGCTACAGGAGAGAATAGCACAGAAAAGTAGAAACCGTTTTTACCATTAAAAAAATAAATTATGAGCCATCCATATAAGCAGCATATTTGAGTATTTAGATTGTTTTCTGATACTTAATGGAGATTATACTAGGTTTAAAATTTTGTAATTTGTGGGAATGCTGAAATTTTTTATTTCTCCTGTGTAATTGGTTTGAAGTCCTTTTTGTTACAGAGAGGCATGTTTGAAAGGGTTAGCTAGCCATCTGTTTGATGTAGGAGTGTGAATAAATTATGTAGATCTTCAGGCATTGTAGCCAATGAGCTAAGCCAGGACTCTTAGTGGAGGGGAAAATAGTTAATAGGCTGGCTGTCGCTCGGGGTTGCAGCATAAATGCTAGGAGCAGCAGCTCTATGGTTATGAGGTGGGGAGAACGGAATGACGTCATCGCTTGAGAGCTGCTGCAGGATGGAGTGGAAAGCTGCTGCTGATGGCATTGTTTTTGTGGCAGCAAGCTGAATGACAGATCCTCACTACAAAGATACCCCTTTGGCCCCCGTGTAGGCCTCCTGGTTCGGGTGTTTCACCATGCCAGCACAGCGCCATGAGTCCTGGATGCATGCTGCTGTTTGTGTTTGGCTTTGTTGGCGGGGCGGTGGTCATTAATTCTGCTATCTTAGTATCTCTCTCTGTTTTGCTGCTTGTGCACTTTTCTATTTCTACCGGTGTGCCAGCTCTGACGCAGAACCTACCAAGGATACTCAGGTACTCCCGTCTCTTTTAGAAGCCCCTGCTTAGCTGGTTTTTCTTAAATTTTTAGCTCCACGGGTCTGCTTTGTAACCATTTCCGTTGCAGATTGAAACAATGGAAAATGGCCTGAAGCTAGGATTTTGATTGTTATTTATAGTAATTTATAGACCATCAGTTAGGATTATAGCTTTATGTTTGGAAACCACCGACTAAAGAAAAGGATTTTCATATTGTACTTACACACAGTACAAGGTCAGTGTGGTCTTGTTTTAAGCAGAATGTTCAAAGTAAAGGAGAGCAAGAGTAGAGCACCGGGTCCAAGTTTATACAACCTCTGCATTTAGCTTCTGAGCATTTAGGGACAAATATCTTTTATGCTTGAACTTGCAGTCAGTTAGATACAGGCCATAGTTTATTTTGTTTTAATTATCCTTTGAATGATAGAGGTTCAGGTATCATTTTTGTAATTTTTGATAATAGCTCATGGGAACTGACAATTTATAAATATTTTCCTCCTAAAACAAAATATGTTTTAAAGTGAAAATATTTAAGACTTTTAGGTTAAGGAATGCATTTTTCCCCATTATTTACACATCAAAGTTGTGAAAGCTTTACAAAGCCTATTCACTATTGTTTTGTCAGATGTTGCCCTTTCTTTTCTTTGTAGTCTTGGGTGACAAATATCCATGCCTGCTTGTGGGGGTAGTCATTAATCTCTGTAGCTTTACTGTTGCTCACTCTACTTACACCCTTTAAGAGCCATCTTCTGTATTTTAGAGACTTAAGGTTGTGGTTTCTTTTGTTTTCTAAACCATCAGACTAACACTGTCTGATTTGTTCAGATTTCTGCTTTGTGCATGGTTTTAAATGAAAATTCATAGTATATAATTTTTATTTATTATTTAAATGTTTATAAAATATTTAAGCCCTAATTGTAGATTTAGATAAATTAAGAAGAATTAAAGTAGTAAATTCCCTCAATGTGTTTCTTTTTTTTATAGGTTAGTTCAAGTTTAATATTAGTTGAAAGCCCAGAAATTAAATTTCATCTGTGATTTAAAACTAGATACTTGGTCTTTTATTTTCTTTCCTGATTTATAAAAATTGGGAATAATCTTACTACTTGTATATATATTAGTACATAAAATATTTGTATATGTGTATCTGTATATTTAAGCTTTGAAGAAATTAAAAGCAAACTTAATATGTAGAATATTAAAATAAGACTAATGTTAAGGGGCTGTCTTGGGTTTAGACTTCATTTGAGAGGGCAGTGCCATGAGCTGCTGTGTGGCGCCTGCAAGTGGGTACGACAAAGCTTTTGAGTTGAAGTGCCTGGGTGCAAATGCTCTATTGCACGTGGCCGTAGGAGCTTTGGCAAGTTGCTTAATCTCTCTGCCTGAGTTTTCTCTTCTGACGGGAGATACCCCTTTGGGTGGTTTTAAAAATCAAGTGATTTTATTATTTTGTATTTAATTATAGTTGTAAGATATATGGTAAATTACTCAAATAATTTTCATAGTTACTTATATGTGCCCATTTTTAGCGGAAATAGTTTTAACTACAGCTTTTATTGATAAAATACCTTATAATTAAATTACTTTACCACAAAAATTGCTACTGATCTGATTAAATAAAGATATCAAAGTCTTCGATATTAAGATTAAATTGTCAAAAAGTTGGTAGTTCCAAGTAGGAAGTTCCAAGGAAAGCAAAGGGCTTGGAGTTGAACAGTACTGGCTTTGAATCCAAACTCTGCCAGTTACTAGTTCCTAAAAATCTCTGAGCATCACTTTTTCTACTCTGAAAATTGGGAAAATAATCCCCATTTCTTGATAAGGATTAAATGAGATAATGTAAATAAACCATCTAGCTCAGTACCCACCATGTGGTGAGTGTTCAACAAATGTATTTTTTCTTTTATCTGCCTTCATATATAAAGTAGATTTTACTAATTAGTTGTATCAAATGTGAATATAGCCAAAAAGCTGTTTCAAAAATGTAGTTGTAAAATTATTTATACACATAAGCTAACATTTAATAACCAGCTCAAAAATGGATATATGGAAGTAGGGCAATTAAGAAAAAAGAATTCTGATACTTGGCGATAGCTTTGTTTTCTAGACAAGTAATAGCAGATGTTTCAGTCTGCGGGTGTCAGTCTGCCACTTGATAGTTTTCCATGCGTATCTCATTTTATTTCTTCTTCTGTGAGTTTAACTGAAGCGTTGAATATATACCAACCTAGTACCGGACTAATGTTTACCTTTCAGGGTTTCTTTTCAAAAGTAGGATTCTCGTGAACTTGGCCTAATTATGCACCCTTCTCTCCCTTAGCCCAACTATATGTAATTTGTAAGTAAAGTAAGGGGAGGAGTATGTAGTGATTATTTTTTCAGAGTTGGAACATTGTAACCTAGAGCATCATTGACCCACTTGACAGATAGCTGTCAGTCTCTGAAGATGTCCCCTCCCTGTAGAGTAGTGTCTGAATGTTTGATACAAGCAAACTAAAAAGGTGGGAATTCTGCTTATAATTTGGGTTGTAGATTTTGTTGAGTGTGGATTGTAGATTTTGTTGACTGATTTTGTTTACTTTTTGGAAAGTAAAATTTGGATTCATAGAAGACTTCTTCGCCCAATAGTTTTAAACTTTTTCAACATTTGATATGTGTGAAAATGAATGTGTTGTCATTCATATAGGAAATAATTCTAACGACTGGTTTATATTTTGATTTCTGTTAGTGTGATGGCATCTTATGAAGTCTATATATCATCTTCCTGGTTGTCTTTGCATTTTGAGTTAGAGAGCTTTCCATTGTATTCAGTCATTAAATTCCCAGTCACCTTTTGCTTAACTTACTAAGGTGTGTTAGAAAATAAATAAAAGTCAGCTAGTAGCTCTTAGTAGAGAGCTACTACTGTCTACTAAGAAAATCCTTAGATTTTCAGTTCACAAAATATGGGGGGAAAACATCAGATTGACAACTTTTTATTTTGTCCAGAATGGATATGAAAAGGAAATCTAGCTACTTATCACTGTCACTATCATTTAATGAAAGAAAGGGCATTTTAAACTCAAAGAAGAAAATATGTAATTTAAAGTAAGGGTCAGTCATCTTCAAGAAAGAACAGGGTTCTATAGTATATGGGAATGTATATGTGTACAATATGTACTACATTATCTATGCACTAAGGAAATAATAATGCCTCTTTTTTCATGGACTTATTATAAAAACTTTGTTGCTGAACAGCATTTGGGAATAACTGGTGTAAACATGATAGCTGACTAGTCACTTTAATTTTTGTCATTTGGTTGTCCTGGCAGCTCATAGTCACAAACTTAGATTTGGTATTAAAATTTACCCTCTTGGCCAGGTGCGATGGCTCACACCTGTAATCCCAGTACTTTGGGAGGCTGAAGCAGGTGGATCACATGAGGTCAGGAGTTCAAGACCAGCCTGGCCAACATGGTGAAACCTCGTCTCTACTAAAAATATAAAAATTAGCCAGACGTGGTGTTACATGCCTGTAGTCCCAGCTACTCGGGAGGCTGAGGCAGGAGAATTGCTTGAACCCAGGAGGCAGAGGTTGCAGTGAGCCGCGATCGTCCTACTGCACTCCAGTCTGGGCGACACAGCAAGACTCTGTCTCAAAGAAACAAACAAAAAACTACCCTCTTTTTGTACTGCCTTCCTGCTTTTGAATTTTCCCCCTAAATCAAAGTTCTGTTTTTAAATTTTATTTCCTTGTGCATACAACTTTGATTAAATGTAATCTCTCAAACCCTTTGCCTCACCTCGTTTTTAAGAAGGCATTGAGACAGTTTTACTAGTCCTTTTAGATTGTTAGGAATGGAAGAACACACCCTTTGTATTAAGTGAAGGCACATTTCAAAAGTGGCTGAAGTTTCTTGGAATAAAAATGAACTACAGAATAAAAGACTTACTTAACAAAACGGAAAATTTCCCACTTTTATTAATAACCTCATTGTTTCTATTCTAACTTACATTCTTACCAGTAGAGGTATGAATTCCAGGAGGCAACAATCCTTTAATGTCTCATTTCTTTCTAGCTTCTACACTTTTGAGTTAATGACCCAGGATGACCGGTTAGTAGGCTTGTTTCCACCCTCTAAAAGCTCTTCGATTTGGAATCTTCTGTGCATCAACAAACGATGTGTTTCTCATTGAAATTCTGTTAGTATTAAAATTGTAACTCTTGTTCATTGAAACTTCCCACAAAGCACTGGAAATTCAGTAATCTTTTATAGAATTATTTGGCCTTCTTATTTGGAAAAAACTGACAGTGGTTTTCTCATATGTACTATGCTTGGAAGGAACTCATATAATGGTTCTGTAGAAAAACAGAGCTTTCCTACCTGGGTGGGGAGAAAGATATTTTGAGTTCTTTTCATCATTTAATAGGTAACCCTGATTTAGATAATATATTGATTTTCCTCTAGGCAGGAAAGGCATACCCTGAAGAGGCTTCAGTAAACATCCAGGGATTAGCGAGAGGACTTGGGAAGTCTAGAAATGAGTTGGGCTCACTTCCAAAGAAGGAGGTTGCAAGTTCCCCTAGGGCTAAGCTACGTATGATGAAAAACTCAGCAGCAGCTCTTCTCCAGTCCACACTAGACCACTGACTGCTTCTTGGGCAAGGAACTCATCAGTAACTTACAAACTTTCCTTAACCCTTCTTACCACTTTTCTTAGTTGATTTCTTGAGGCTAAACTAAACTGAGACTGTCCTTCCTCTTTGGTAAGTCTGTTTTATTCAGATGGGCAGACAGTGTCATTTTCGAGTGATGGTTGTAAAACAGTGACAGTCCAGGCTTACTTACAGTCATGGCAAATAAAAAAAGTCAAAATAAATGAATGCCGAATTTTTTCTCCCCTCTTCAAATAGAAAAGAACGTCCTATATCATTAGGAATTTTCCCATTACCTGCTGGAGATGGATTGCTTACACCTGATGCTCAGAAAGGAGGAGAGACCCCTGGATCTGAGCAATGGAAATTTCAGGAATTAAGTCAACCACGTTCTCATACCAGCCTGAAGGTAAGCTTTAAGCTGCTGAAATTGTCAGTTTACATTTCATAAACTTTCTTATCCTAATTGAAGTGCTAGACAACCACAGTATAATAAAATGTAATTGTTTGTATACATTTAGTTTGTAAAATTGATTTTTAAAATTGAAAACGAGCTCTTCCCAAAGAGTGTATTTTTTACTATTTTATTTCAAATTATATAGGAAAAAAAGTGAAGCATTATATCATCTTGATTTAGTATACTAATGACAAAAATTAATTTCTATTTGATATAGGCTATATGAGTTTAGGGTAGGGTGACTAGTGAGCCTAATTATATTAGAACTGAAAATCGCTGTTACCAGAAAGTCTTGGTTCATGTTAGAGGCTTTCCAGTTTAGCAGGGTTTCACTTACAGAAAAACAAAACAGAACAAATACACTGTTCCTTCTTTAAAACCACTTCATAGAACAATCTACAAAAATGCATTCTGTTTAGCTAAAAAGGCCTGGTGTAAATTAATTATAGATATGTTCTTGACCAAGAACTTGTCATCAAATAAGTGATAAATATAAACAATAATATATGCTAAGAGTGGATATGAACTAATAATTAACTTTTAAGAATATTTCAAGTTATGTTGTATATCTTTTAAAATGAAATATTCACAAAGATAATACTGATTATTAAAGATTTTTTGTTACCTTATAAAATCTACTCATCATGAAACAGGCCACCTGCAATGAATAGAAATGAATTACATGTATCTTATTTCCTTTTCCTGCTTTGTTTTTCTCCATAATACTTGTCATGGTCTAAGCATGTAAAGATAGTTCTTAACAATGCTTCTAAAATACTGTCATTTACTGTATTTATTTGTCTCTAGACTCCTCCCTAAGAACATGAATTCCATGAGGTTTATTTACTGCTGTATCCCCCTAGCACTTGGAAAAGTGCCTGGCACATTATAGGTACTCAGAACATGTTTGTTGAGTGAATGATTTGTTTTAGATGTTAGAAAGAATCTTTGAGGACAATATAAGTGGTCTTTTTCTCAACTCTAGAATGTAGAGGCATTCAGAATCATTCTATTGACCTTTGAAATGTGCTCAAAACAGTAAGCAGTTGGTAAATATTTGATAGCTTTTCTCTCACTGAAAAGCATTTTTAACAATAAGGGTTACCTTTTCCCCCTTCTTGCTCAATTTGTTAGAAGCTAATAGTGCTCAGTATTAGCCCACAGTGATGTTACTGGGTAACTCTCTCTCTTTTGTTTTGAAACGGAATCTTGCTGTGTCGCTCACGCTGGAGTGCAGTGGTGCGATCTCCACTCACTGCAACCTTGGCTCACTGCAGCCTCCTCCTCCCGGGTTCAAGCAATTCTTCTGTCTTAGCCTCCCAAGTAGCTGGAATTACAGCACCCACCACCACACCTGGCTAATTTTTGTATTTTTAATACAGATGGAGTTTCACCATGTTGGTCAGGCTGGCCTCGAACTCCTGACCTCAGGTGATCCCCCCGCCTCAGCCTCCCAAAGTGCTGGAATTACAGGCGTGAGCCACCATGCCTGGCTGCAACTCTCTCCTTCTTTACTCCTGTACCACAGTGGGTCTTTTAGCCTTCTTGTAGGTTTAATAGATTTTCCAAAACACTCATGTCTCAATCGCCTACTTGCCATGTCCACTTTCCCAAAACAAAAGTAGGTAGGAGGGATACTTTTAGTACAAAAAAATCCCATATGGTAACTATATTTTAATTACTACCCAAAAGTGTGCCTTAAGAGATTATTATAATTCTCTTTATTTTTTAATCCACTGATAGGCTGTGCCAGAACTTTACTGACAAGTTATAAACCAATTAACAAATTATTAACAAATTATTAGTATAGACTTAAGCAGAGGAGTTTCTTGTGTCCTTCCCAGAGAGTTTCTAAAACGAAACCCTATCTCTCGCTACTTGGTCTGGACATGGAGTCACTAAATGGGATAAAGACTCAATGAATAAGGATTTCCATGAATGGGGTGGTGCTTACAAAATGGCAAAGTCTAGTTTGTAAATCATGTTACTAGTTGGGATGTACAGTATTTTATTTTTCACCTAAGCCCTTGTCGTTCACTAGATAACTTTCTACTTCACCAGGGCTGGAAGTCAGGGGTTTAGGATTCACTTGTGGGCTATGCCACAGGTATGTCACATGCCCTGTCATTTTGGTTTCTGTGTATAACAGGAATTGGACTAGACTCTAAAATATCATTTCCCCTGAGATTGGGGATGACCTAGCCATCTTAGGGCATGTTTTGACTTCATTATGAAAAAATTGAAGGTGTAAATTATAATTAACACTAGTTTTACTACCACAGTTTTTCTGTGAAGTAAGGTTAAGGTGAAAATGTCCTGTGAGAGAATGACAGAAAACTTTGTGACAGAAGAGGAGCAGATAAGGGGATTTGCCAGTGATTGTAAAGTTATGGCCCTTCTTTGTTGGTGTGTTACACATTTCTCACTGTGAGAGACCTGTGGTGAGTGAGGTTATAAATAATCTAATGGATTTTCTAGGAATGATGCACCTAGAAAAATGTACAAGTTCTTAAAAAGAAGTATTTGTACATATTCTTGATTTATCACAATCTCATGGAGATCGACAAATAAATGAAATAATAGAACTTCAAGTATTGTTAAAGCAAGGAAAGCTAAAGAGTAGTAAGGAAGGGCACTTATTTTAGGGTGTGAGAGAAAGCCTCTGGAAGATGACTTGCATCCTGGCATGGGGATGTGCAGGTGCATGGGAAGGTCTGGAGGAGTACGTGTTGAGGAAGATGAGATGGCAAATGCGAAGGCCCTGACGTGGGGAAGAACTTCATTATGTTTATATGGTGGTTTTCTCTTCATTGCACTCAGACTTTCAGTCCTACTTACTGCCCCAACGTGCCTTCTGTCAAGGGTGCCAAAAGAATCCATCTTTCCAAATCTAATGGAAAATTCTCAGTCCTCATCTTACCTTTTAGCAGCATTTATATATTTGAATATATTCAGCTTCTTGAAATACTTCCTTCAGTTTGCTTCCAGGATTCCCCCTGGCAAACACACACAGATTTTCTTCACCATTCCTTCTCCATTGCTGGTTTCTCTTCTGCTTTTGGACCTCTAAATGTTGAGGTACTCCTCAGCCCTTCTCTACTTAATCTGGGTAGATCAGATTCCATGTCTGTAAATGTCATCTGTGCATCAGTGTTCACAGATTTGAATCTCCAACTCATATCCCTTCCATGGACTCTAGACCTCTGCATCTAATCGCTTTTCTTTATAGTTTCCTCACATATATATGCTTTACCTTGCCTAGATTACCACCAGTAGAAATACCCTCATTCAAGGCCAGTCCAAATATCACAGTTTACATGTAGTCTCACTAACACACTAGAGACTAACACCCTATTGATTGTCCTCAAATCGAATTTAGAGATCAGTTCAAGAAGAAAGCAGAGAAGTTATGTATTGCTTTATTAACAGGAATTTCATACCTGGAGACTTCTAGTGAAATTGATAAAAAGAAACTCCTTATGTTAAATGATCAAAGCTGTTCTGTTAAAAAGTGTATTATAAAAGTGCTACAGGCTGGACATGGTGACTCATGCCTGTAGTCTGAGTACTTTGGGAGGCCAAGGCAGGAGGATCACTTGAGTCCAGGAGTACAAAACCAGCCTGGGCAACATAGTGGGACTCCATCTCTTTTCCTTTTTTTAAAAAAAATGTTTATATATACACACACACACACACTATATATATATATATTTTTTTTGTTTGTTTGTTTGTTTGTTTGTTTGTTTTGAGATGGAGTCTAGCTTCATCCCCCAGGCTGGAGTGCAGTGGTGCAATCTTGGCTTATGCAACCTCTGCCTCCTGGGTTCAAGTGATTCTCCTGCTTCAGCCTCCCAAGTAGCTGGGATTACAGATGGGCACCACCATGCCTGGCTAATTTTTGTATTTTTAGTAGACGTGGGGTTTTGCCATGTTGGCCAGGCTGGTCTCGAACTCTTGACCTCAAGTGATCTGCCTGCCTTAGCCTCCCAAAGTCCTGGGATTACAGGTGTGAGCCTCCGCGCCCGGCCTGTGTTTTATGTATTTTAAACATTTATTCCTCCGGTGTCAAGCGACTCTGTCTCTACAAAATATTTAAAAATTAGCTAGGCATGGTGGTGTGCACCTTTAGTCCCTGCTACTCAGGAGGAACAGGCAGGAAGATCAACTTGAACCTGGGAGGCTGAGGCTATAGAGAGCCGTGATCATGCTACTGCACTCCAGCCTGGGTGACAGAGTAAGTCCTTGTCTCAAGAAAAATAATTAATAATAATAATGATGGGCTAAGGCTGAGAGTGGACAAAATGTTAAGGTGAGACAGTTAATCTTACTGAATTATGTTCACAAAGAAGCTACAAATAAAGAAGGAATTGGAGAAGAAAAGGCCAAGTATAACCAAGACAATCCTGAAGAACGATAAGTACAAGAACTTGAGCTACCGGGTATTAAGATTTACTATAAAGCTTAATTATTAAGGTGGTATAGTATTGCTTCATCTTCCCTTTCTCTTTCCTTTCTGCACAATTCAGTTCTAAAGCCACCAGGCAGGGCAGAGGAAGGTAAGGCTTTCCATGGTGCTTAGGAGCAGGGGTGGGGTTGTTATAACCTAAGCAAAGTTAGGAGGGTAATCCATATGGGGTAGCCTGCTGTAAAGAGTCAGGGCCCCAGCAGCATTAAGGACATCCCTGCAGGATGGCAGCCAGGCTTGGGGGTACAAGACCCTAAGCAGGATGATGAGAGCCTCCCCAAGGAGAAGTGCCAGGTATAGGGTGTCAGACCCTGAGCAGGTGAGGAAGGCAGCATCTGTGTGTGGTAGGGGGAGACGGGGCTGGAGTGGAGAAGAAAGAAGATGCATGGGGAAAGAAGGGCATTAGTGGAGGGCTGTAGTGGCAGAGAAGAGAGACCGTAAGAGACATGAGCCCTGAAAGACAAGGCACAAGGGAGTTTTAGAATGGAAGAAGATGTCAGCAGGGTCAGCGGGTGTGGGGAAGTCACATAGAATGAGGACTGAATTTGTAAATGTATAGGTGTAGATTTGAGCAGTTTAAGTTGTAGGGCCAGTAACAGGAGTAACTGTAAATCGTAAAAAGAGGAAATAACATGTATAGACTACCCAAAATGGTGATTGTGGTGGGAGGAGAGAAAAAGGATAACTTGAGGTAGAGATTAGCAGAGCAGAGGGAAAAGTATAGAATGGGAGAGACTGGGTTGTTGGTATGCTTACAAGAAGGGTTCAACAGAAAGAAAAGTGAAAGACAAGGGAGTGAAGAAAGATAATTGATACATCAGAATCCTAGAAGGGCAGAGGGGAAGGGATCACATATCCCAGCTACAACTCAGATCTCCCTCGTTGCTGGGACAGCTTCAGTTTTTCCTAGACTTTTGCTGTATTATTTGCAGTTACAAATCATAGTGTGGTAAATAACCAACCAAGGCCTACAAAGCAGCATGAAAATTATATGGCTGGCATACAGCATGCACACACACATATGCATGTGTATACATATGTGCTCCAAAAAAGTATTTTTTTCTTTGAAGAGCATCCTTGGTTGTTGATTATTAGTAGAATGTGACCTTTAGATCTGAGAAAAGCAATTTTAACTAAACCAATTGGATGGACACCTACTTGTGAAAATTTCAGAGAGTTCTCATAAAATCACATGACTTGTAATACTTTAGTAAACTGCTGTGAGAAGCTCTTGTTAGCAGAGTTTGGTATGTAAAGCCAGTCAATGTGTGCTGCATTCTTCAGGGGATGTGCTTAGCATGCAGAACAGGAAATGTCTAAACAGAGCCAGCATTCTTGTTGAGAGAATTTTCCATCCTCCTCCATTTGTGGTTAAGTTCTGAAATTATTCCTATTTGTTTAGTTTCCACAAGCTTTAATCTCTATAGTAGTTAAATCATATCTATTGTTATTTACAATTCCTATTATAAAATGCATGTGTAATTTAAAAAGTTAAAGCTCACAGTTTTAAGTAACTTCTTTGAAGTAATTTTAGACTTACAGAAAAGTTGCAAAAATAGTACAGCGTTCCATATACCCTTCACCCAGCATCCCCTGACATTAACCATAATACAGTCATCGAAGCTATGAAATTAACATTGGTACAATACTGTTAGGTAAACCTGTATTCAAGTTTTACCAGTTTTTCCACTAATATCCTTTTTCCCTTCCAGAATCCAGCCCAGGATCCTACATTGCTTTTTTTAAAGAAAATTTTTATTACAGACAGTGCCTCACTAGGTTGCCCAGATTGGTCTCGAACTCCTGGCCTGAGGTGATCCTGCTGTCTCAGCCTGCCAAAGTGCAGGGCTTATAGGCATAAGCTACCACACCTGGCTTCCACATTGCGTTTACACATTATGTCTCCCCAGTCTTCCCAGCGTGTAACAGTTCCTCAGTCTTGTCTTGTCTTTCAGGACCTTGAGATTTTTGAAGAGTACTGGTTAGTTGTTTTGTAGAGTGTCTCTCCATTTGGGCTTCTCTGATTTCTCATTATTAGATTGAGGTTATGTATTTTTGGTGAGAATACAACAGAATCTAGCGTCTTGGTGTAGATATACTTTGAGACTATGTAGATATCCTGTTTCTGTTCAAACTTTCATTCACTGATTTTAGCATCCACAGTGGATTTTGCCTACAACAATTATTAGTAAAATATTGCTAATAGTTATTTTCTGTTTTCTTCATTCTACATTTATTAATTGGAATTCTTCTATCAGGGAGAGTTGTCTTCTTCCCCCCTTCCCTCCATTCCAGTTTGGATTCAATGGAGATTGTATATATGTGTGTATATACACACACACACACATACATACATATACACACATATATGTATATATTTTATTCTGTGAGCTATGCAAACCTATCATTTCTTTGGGTTCTCAAATTATTCTAGCTTTGAACATTGAGAGCTCTTGCAGGATGGCTCCTGTGCTCTTTTGGCATACCCCATCCTTTTTGAGTGCTTTCTTCCTTATTGGCACCATAAGATGTTCCAAGCTGTTTTATTTTCCCTGCCCCACTCTTAAAAATTAGACTACTTCTCAGAGGAACTCTGGCACATTTTTTGGGAGAAAGGTATTTAGGAACCAAGATCTAGGCACTATTCATTCTTTTATTTCTGGTTTGGGCTTTTCCATTAGTTTATACCTCCTTTATAGAATTTTGTATTAGTGTTCATACTAGGGTAAAATAAAAGTAGAGTTTTAAGAAAAAATGGATTATGTGTTATAATATTTCATATTGTTTTTGCTTTTGACAGTGGATAAGGAATTTGTTCTATAAACTCAATTTTTGCTTATAAGCTTTTTTCCCTCACATATATCTTCACGTGATAACTTTAGGAACCACCCATAGGTGACTGTTAGGATTCGAAGGAAAAGAAGGGTAAAGATTTTATTGTGTTGTTTGTTGACCAAGATGCCTATTATGTATGTTGAGACTGGAAACTGGTAAAAATGTAAATAAGCAGTGCTTTCAAAATGATGGTGTTTAAATATTGTATTTTAAATGTGACTTCATCTGAGGTAATTGGCACTTAGGTATTTATTAATACTTATGTTTAGGCTGGGTGTGGTGGCTCACGCCTGTAATCCCAGCACTCTGGGAGGCCAAGGCAGGTGGATCATCTGAGGTCAGGAGTTCGAGACCAGCGTGGCCAACATGGCGAAACCCTGTCTCTAATAAAAATACAAAAATTAGCTGGGCATGGTGGCACACGCCTCTAGTCCCAGCTACTCAGGAGGCTGAGGAAGAAGAATCACTTGAACCCAGGAGGCAGAGGTTGCAGTGAGCCAAGATCGTGCCACTGCACTCCAGCCTGGGTGACAGAGCGAGATTCCATCTCCAAAAAAAAAAAAAAAAAAACTTATGTTTACTTTTTAAACAAACTTTTAGAATAGAAGAAGTTGTTTAACATATTTTCTACTGAAAAAATTACCTTTTTCACTTAAAAAAATTTATTGATGCTCACTGCATTAGGCACAATGCCATGTACTAGAAATGTTGTTAAGGTGCTCAGAGGTCCAAATATTTTCTAAAACAGGCCTTTATATTTCTTTTAAAAAGTTATTTTAGGCCAGGCGCGGTGGCTCACGCCTGTAGTCCCTGCACTTTGGGAGGCCGAGGCGTGCGGATCATGAGGTCAGGAGATTGAGACCATCCTGGCTAACATGGTGAAACCCCGTCTCCACTAAAAATACAAAAATTAGCCGGGCATGGCCGCGGGCGCCTGTAGTCCCAGCTACTCAGGAGGCTGAGGCAGGAGAATGGTGTGAACCCAGGAGGTGGAAGTTGCAGTAGGCCGAGATTATCCAGCCTGGGCGACAGAGTGAGACTCTGTCTCAACAAAAGAGAAAAAAAGAAAATAGTTATTTTACTACTCAGGAGGCTGAGGTGAGAAAACTGCTTGAAGCCAGGAGTTCCAGGTTGCAGTGCACTATAGTGGTGCCTGTGAATAGCCATGGCATTCCAGCGTGGGCAATATAGCAAGATCCTGTGTCTAAAAAATTTATATTAATTCAGTTTCACAATTTTTAGTAATACTGAATAATATAGAGTAGGAATGGGAAATTTCTTCAACCCTAAATTTCATTTTTCCCCCGTCATTGTAAATAGTTGATGAATCCTTGGCCTTTTCCTTTACAGGTGCACATAGATATAATGTCTTTTTAAGATAAGTGGGTTTATAAGTATTTTCCTGCTGCTTGATTTTTTTTTTTTCATTTAATGACATATCTTGACGATCTTTCTATTTTATATAGAGAGAGCTACCCAAGTTTTTACCTGGTTTTTGATGAAGGGAATGATTAAAGATTATGAGAATCCAGAATCAGAGATCATATAAATAAACATTAAGTGCTCTTACCACCAAAAACAAGTATGACGTGCTAGATGTGTTTATTGGCTTGAATGTGGTGATTGTTTCACAATATGTATTTTAAAAATCACCTTAACTGCATACTGTATTTGTCAGTTATATCTTAATAAAGCTAGGGGGAATAAAACCACGTCTATTAAAGAAGAGGCAGTCTGGTTTCCTATAAAGTGAATCATGCCTTGCTAATCTGTGTATTTTTTATTTTTTATCTTGTTGAGATGGAGTTTTGCTCTTGTTGCCCAGGCTGTAGTGCAACGGTGTGATCTTGGCTCACTGCAACCTCCACCTCCTGGGTTCAAGCGATTCTCCTGCCTCAGCCTCCAGAGCAGCTGGGATTACAGGCGCCCACTACCACGCCTGGCTAGTTTTGTATTTTTAGTAGAGACGAGTTTTCTCCATGCTGGTCAGGCTGGTCTTGGACTCCCGACCTCAGGTGATCCACCTGCCTTGGCTTTCCAAAGTGCTGGGATTACAGGTGTGAGCCACTGCGGCCAGCCTAATCTGTGTATTTTTAAGGGCATAACTGAGAGCTAGCAGCATTTCAAGAAGACTTTGATGAATTTCCAGACCAAGAGTATTTAAAACTGTTGCTTTGTATTTAAGAGAAACACATCCATCTCATAGAGGGAAAATGTATAGATGGAAATAAAGAATATGAATAAATAGATTTTTATGAAAAAGGATTTGGGACTGGGCACGTGGCTCATGCCTGTAATCCTAGCACTTTGGGAGGCCAAGGAAGGTGGATCACTTGAGCTCAGGATTTCGAGACCGGCCTGGGCAACAAGGCGTGACCAAATCTCTACTAAAAATACAACAATTTATCTAGGCATGGTGGGGTACACCTGTAGTCCCAGCTACTTGGGAGGCTGAGGTGGGAGAATCACCTGAACCCTGCGAAGTTGAGGCTGCAGTGAGCCGTGATCGTGTCCCTGCACTCCAGCCTGGACGACAGGAGTGAGACCCTATCTCAAAAAAAAAGAAAAAGGATTTGGATTTTGGTGATCTTTTGATCATTAGTGTTATCTAACTAATTCAGAAATGATCGAAGGAGGTGTGATAAACATTTCTGAGTATGCTGCACTGGAATATTGGTATGTTAAATAGTCAAAGGGACTGGACTGGAATAAACATCAAGAAGATTTCATAAGGTAGTGGAAGTAGAAAAAAAAGGTTAAATAATGAGCTGCATGTCGATAAGACATTGATCCAAGTGGTGGCTTCTGAACCATGATATTACTTCAACTAGAGTGTTAAAGTCAGCTTAAGTCAAAAGAAAACAAAGCCTCCAAGCCCTCATTTTAAACACAGTAGATAATAGATGAATCTTGTATCCTGGGAGATAGTACAAGCCAAAGATACAGCTATGTTAAAACCTAGTAAACACGTAATTTTTTTCTCTTTTATAATCTTCCCTCTTCCTAGGTCAGCAATAGTCCTGAACCTCAGAAGGCTGTAGAACAGGAGGTGAGAATGGTGCTTCTTAACATTTTGCAAAAAGTACACTAAAGTGATTAACTATTGATTACTTCCTCAACTGCTATTCTCAATACATCAGATGCTCAGTTTGGAAGACTATTGTTGTAATTCACTGAAATATAAAACTATTTCCACTATAGTGGTTGTCAGGGCTTTACTGTAATCTGTAATTTATTCCTTCCCCAAAGTAAGCATTTTTAAATAAAGGAAAGAAAATATAAGTAAATTCTGTGAAATTCAACCTGTTCCCATTTATCCAGCTCTATGTAATGGTATACTTTCCAGAAATACCTTCCTCAGGGCATAATGTTTATAACTTGTATGTGTCCTGGATGTGGCCTAGTGTGTCATCTTACCGTGGACTGCTTCCTTAGTTTGATAGAGTTCTTCATCTCCAGTCAGGGCACCATCCAGCTTTATTCATCAAACATCTGTTAAGAGCCTACTACAGACCAGGCGCGGTGGCTCATGCCTGAAATCCCAAACACTCTGGGCGACCGAGGCAGGTGGATCACTTGATCAGGAGTTCAAGACCAGCCTGGCCAATATGATGAAACCTTGTCTCTACTAAAAATACAAAAATTAGCCGAGCGTGGTGGCAGACGCCTGTAATCCCAGCTACTCAGGAGGCTGAGGCAAGAGAATTGCTTGAACCAAGGAGGTGGAGGTTGCAGTGAGCTAAGGTGGTGCCACTGCCCTCCAGCCTGGGCAACACAGCGAGACTCCATCTCAAAAAAAAAAAAGAAAGAAAAATAGCCTGCTACGTGTCAGGCTTGATATGCTGGGCACTGGGGATAACAAGATATCTGTGACTTTCTCTTACGTGCTAGGTCAGGGGTTGACCTGGGTTCATGGAAGCCCTCTAGCATCAACAGTGCAAAAGTATCCTGTTACTTCGAAATATACTCAGTGTTAGGACATTCATACCTTTCCTTTAATAATTTGAATTCTCTTGAAGCTACCATTCTATTTACACTTAGATGGATTTGACCGAAATGTGAGTATCTAGAGTTAAGGTTTTTAGTGTTTCCTTTGGGTCACAGACTCTTAGGAACCAAATTATTTGAAACTCTCCAGAAGAATGCATGTACGCACCATTTTGTAACTTTTTTATGTCACATAGCTGTAAATAAAAAGAATTTTAAGAACCAATGCTTTAGAGACTTACTTTTACTTGGGGAGAAAGAAATGTAGGTCTAAAATTATAATTGTGTTGATAGTGAGGGATCCTATGTGGGGCTAGTTGCTTGTTTGTAATTTTGTCTTTATTTTCATTTTGCTTAAAATCCTCAAATATAAGAGACAGACTTACATAGCAGAGTTGCTTGCCTTTATATAGCTTATTTCAGAAGTTAGGCTACTCAGGAAAACACTACATTGGCATGTAGTGTCTATAAGTTGAACCAAATGGGATAATTTGTTTTTTCTAGTTGTAAACATCGTTTATAGTCTGTTAGAAAATAGTTATGCTGCAAAGCCAGATAATACATGATATATATATTCTATATAGCACTAAACACATGGTGCATTTGGTAAATGGAACAAATGAAAATATTTTGAAGAGCTTATAGATTTTTAGCCTTATATCTAAAACCCATAAGAAAAGGGCACAAAGACTAGATTGCTTTTACTGCAGTATCTCAAGTAAAACTAAAAGTAATGACATTTATTTTGTGTGTGTGGTAAAAACACGTAAAAATTACCATCTTATGAGCTCTGATGTGGTCTCTACAGGGAGAAAAAAAATGACCATTTTAACCATTTTTAAGTTATAGTTCGATAGTGTAAGCATATAGTTCAATAGTGTTATGTATATTCATATTATTGTAAAACAGCACCAGAGCTTTTTCATCTTGCAAATCTAAAACTCTACACTTATTAAATAATAACTTCCTTTCCAACTCCTCTGGCCCCTGGAAACTACCATTTTACTTTCTGTTTCTATTAATTCTATGTCACATATTAAATACTGCACATAATAGAATCATGTAGTATTTGTCTTTTTGAGGCTGGCTTATTTCATTTAGCGTAATGTCCTCAAGGTTCATTCATGTTATAGCATGTGACAGAATTCCCTTCCTTTTTAAGGCTGAGTAGTATTTGATTGTATGTGTACATCACGTTTTGTTTATTTATTTGTTAATAGACATTTGGGTTGGTTTCACCTTATGGCTGTTATGAATAATTCTTTTATGAATATATACCCGGAAGTGAGATTGCTGGACAATATGGTAGTTCTATTTTTAATGTTTTTAGCAACTTTCTTACTGTTTTCCAGAGTGGTTGCATCATTTTACAATCCTACCCACTATGCACAAATGTCTAATGTGTTCATATCCTCTTTTTCTTGATAGTAGTCATCCTGATGGGGGCCAGGTGATGATAACTTATTGTGGTTTTGATTTGCATTTCTCCAATAATTAGTGGTGTTGATCATCATTGTATATGCTTCTTGGCCATTTGTGTTACATCTTTTGTTTTTCAAAGCACAATTTAAATATGCACGGACATGCCATTGTTTTATATGTACTTCCAAATCTTGTACTAGCTTTTTGTGAACATTCTCTAGTGACATGTACACCTACGATGTGGCAGTTCCCTAAAGGCTCTAAAGGGGGAAATGGGGCTATAAAATAAGTATGTTAGAAAGAGACTTGACAACTGTGTAAGTCTCCATGTTTGACACCACTCATGCCATTGAAAAAGATATCTTAATGATGTCAGACAATAGGATTTGATAGGCCAGTGGTCATTTGCAGTCAAGAGTATTAGCCAAAACAGCACAACCTGGCATGTGACCTGTAAAGTCTAATGTAAAATAGGAATTTGCAGTCTCAAGAAGCCACAGATTGAGTGTGAAGTAATAGCATGCAACTCCCCTGGAACTTTATGTTGAATGATTCGTAATAAATGCTTTTCAGTTAGGACCTCTTAAGAATTTTCCCTTGTTTGCATGCATAGTCATGTGTCATTTAACAACAGAGATACATTCTGAGAAATGCGTAGTTAGGTGATTTTGTTGTAGGAACATCACAGAGTGAATTTACACAAACCTAGACGGTATAGCTTACTACACACCTAAACTATATTGTATGGCCTGTTGCTCTTAGGCTGCAACCTGTACAGCACGTACTGAATACTGTAGGCAGTTGTAACACAATGGTAAGTATTTTGTGTACCTAAACATAGAAAACATACAATAAAAAAAATATGAAATATTTAAAATGGTTTACCTCTATAGGGCACTTACTATGGATGGAGTTTGCAGGACTGCAAATTGCTCTTGGTGAGTCAGTGAGTGAGCAGTGAGTGAATATGAAAGCCTAGAGCATTACTGGACATTATTGCAGACTTTATAAAATGCTGTCCACTTAAACTATACTACATTAATTTTTTTCTTCAATAATAAATTAACCTTAGCTTACTATAACTTATTTACTTTATAAACTTTAAAAATTCTTTTTACCATTTTGACTTTTTTGTAATAATGTTTAGCTTAAAACACAAACACATTGTATAGCTCTATGAAAATATTTTCTTTATGTCTTTATTCTGTAAGCTTTTGTCTATTTATTTATTTTTTGCTTTTTAAACTTTTCTGTCAAAAACCAAAACACACACATATTATTAGCCTTGGCCTACACGAGGTCAGGATCATCAATGTCAGTATCTTCCACCTCCACATCTTGTCCCACTGGAAAATTTTCAGGGGCAGTGACACACACGGAGCTGTCACCTCCTGTGATGACAATGCCTTCTTCTAGGTTACTTCTGCAGCACCCACCTGAGGCTGTTTTATAGTTAACTTTATTATTATTTTTAAGTAGAAGGAGAAGTATACTTTAAAATAACAATGAAAATTGTAGTACATACATAAACCAGTAACATAATTGTTTATCAAGTATTATGTATGGTATAGAATTGTATATACTATACTTTTATACACCTGGCAGTGTAGTAGTTTTGTTAACACCCTGGGATATTATGGCAGTTGCAACATCACTGGGCAACATGAATTTTTCAGCTTCATTTTAATCTCATGGGACCACCACCATATATGCTGTATGCTGTCTATTATTGACCAAAACGTCATTATGCAGATATGGTACATGATTGTATTATCTTGTGAGCGTACTGTTGACCAAAAGTATATTTTAATTTTTAACACGTTGATGATTTTTTTTTTTTTTTTTTTTTTTGGAAAAAAGGTTTTGCTCTGTTGCCCAGGCTGGGTGCAGTGGTATGATCTTGGCTCACTGCAACCTCCACCCCCTTCTGGATGCAAGTGATTCTCGTGCCTCAGCTGCCCAGGTAGCTGGGACTATGGGCATATGCCACTATGCCCAGCTAATTTTTGTATTTTTAGTAGAGACGAGGATTCACCATGTTGGCCAGGCTGATCTCGAACCTCTGGCCTCAAGTGATCCCTTGGCCTACCAAAGGGCTGTGATTACACACATGAGCCACTGTGCTTAGCCTCATTCTATCTTTAGTTGGAGGCAGTTAGTGAGGTATAATACAAGAATATTGTACCACTGGCCAAATGCTGTGTCCGATTTCCCATCTAAGTGCTTTTCTGCTAATCTTAGAAAGTTGATGTCACCACTGCCTGGGATACCAAGAAGAAAGGCCTCTTTCAAAAATGGTTTCCCGGCTGGGCACAGTGGCTCACATCTGTAAACCCAGCACTTTGGGAGGCTGAGGCAGGTGGATCACCTGAGGTCGGGAGTTCGAGACCAGCCTGACCAACATGGAGAAACCCTGTCTCTATTAAAAGTACAAAATTAGCTGGGCGTGGTGGTGCGTGCCTGTAATCCCAGCTACTCGGGAGGCTGAAGCTCACTTGAACCCAGAAGGCAGAGGTTGTGGTGAGTCGAGATTGCGCCATTGCACTACAGCCTGGGCAACGAGCGAAACTCCATCTCAAAAAAAAAAGAAAAGAAAAAGAAAATGGCTCACCCCCTAAAATCAGAGCTTTTCCCTTCTCAGCTCTCATGCTGTATCTCTGGGATCTAGTTGTCAGAAGTATGGCCCACACAGTGAGCTATTTTAAAGAGTGTAAAATATTTTTATATGGTAAATATAAAAGGGAAGTAAGTTACGTAGAAGCAAATTTCATGTTATTTGGATAGCCTAGGATAAATTTAAAACGTAATTTTCTTCTAAGTAGATCCTGATTAACCACTTCCTTGTAGCCTGAAACCTTGGGATTGCTGAGGTATCAGGCCCGTTTCCTGTTTTAGGTTCAGCTCTCTCCTGGTTATTTTCTTTCTTTTTGTTTTTTTCTTTTCACCCCATGATATCTAGACTGTCTCCTGGTTATTTTATTGCATGACCCCAGATCCACAAGTGAATTTGGAAAGTGGGCCTTTGCTATACTTTTTATGTTGTGAACTTTTAAATTACTAAGTACAATTTTTTCTAAGGTGAAAATAACCTGCCTTTTGTGGGGAGTGGGAGACTGCAATAATAAGGAGGAAGAAGAAATAATTTCTCTGTATTTAAGAGGTAAATGACAATTCCAAGATTGACCTCAAATTATTTATTTTTGACACAGTTTCAAAGGCATATCACTTGCTCGTATAGATGAACTCAGTATTCTCTAGGGCTTTCTGAATCCGTAGTCTTAATCGGTTTTAAGTGTTTTCATCAACACTGTTTATCAGAAATACAAACTGTTTATTTTATATTTTTAAATGTGTGTTACGTTTGAAACCTTTAAAGAATGGGAATTCATGTACATGATAACATGGGCTCAATCTCAGTTCACTGCAGCCTCTGCCTTCTGGATTCAAGCAATTCTTATGCCTTAGCCTTCCTCGTAGCTGGGACTACAGGCGTGCACCACCATGCTGGGCTAATTTTTGGCATTTTTAGTAGAGACAGTGTTTCACCAGGTTTCCCAGGCTGTTCTCAAACTCGTGGGCTCAGGTGATATGCCCACCTCAATCTCTCAAAGTGCTGGGATTACGGGCATGAGCCGACCATGCACAGCCAAATACTACTTATGTTTTAATAGAGTATATATCAAAGCAAAGACAATGCAAATGGTGCTCAGAGGGACTTGTAGTTGTTTGCACTATCAGCCTCTTTGGCTCCAGAGGTATTAAATACTGTCAGTTTTTTTTTTTTGTTTTTTTTTTTTTTATACTGTCAGTCTTTTTGACTCAACTGCAAACAAATGAATTTGCTGGAATTAGTAGGTTTCTATCACATACTTTTATATTGGGTGCCAGTTACCAGTTAAAGAAAATAGTTAGCAATTTTTTTTTTTTTTTTTTTGAGACGGAGTCTTGCCCTTTCATCAGGCTGGAGTACAGTGGCGCAATCTTGACTCACTGCAACCTCCGCCTCCTGGGTTCAAGTGATTCTCCTGCCTCTCAGCCTCCCGAGTACCTGGGATTACAGGCATGTGTCACCATGCCTGGCTAATTTTTTTATTTTTAGTAGAGACAGGGCTTCCACGTGTTGGCCAAGCTGGTCTGGAACTCCTGACCTCAACTAATCCACCCGTCTTGGCCTCCCAAAGTGCTGGGATTACAGGCGTGAGCCACTGCACCTGGCTAATTTTTTTTTTTTTTTTTTTTTTTTTTGAGATGAAGTCTCGCTCTGTTGCCCAAACCGGAGTTCAGTGGTGCAATCTCAGCTCACTGAAACCTCTGCCTCACGGGTTCAAGCGATTCTCCTGCCTCAGCCCTTTTTATTGTGTTGTAGTAAGAACATTTAATATGAGATCTACCTTCTAAAAATTTTAAATGTACAATACATTATTACTGTTTTATGTGGTGGGATCTTGCTGTGTTGCCCAGGCCATTCAAGCACTTCTTGTGCCTCAGCCTCCAAAGTAGCTGGGATTACAGGCATGCCTGAAGTATGCAAGTAAGAAGTACTCTTTTTTTTTTTGAGACGGAGTCTTACTCTTGTCACCCAGGCTGGAGTGCAATGGTGCAATCTTGGCTCACTGCGATCTCTGCCTCCTGGGTTCAAGTGATTCTCCTGCCTCAGCCTCCCCAATAGCTGGGATTACAGACGTGTGCCACCAGGCCCAGCTAATTTTTGTATGTTTAGTAGAGAAGGGGTTTCTCCATGTTGGCCAGGCTGGTCTCGAACTCCTGACCTCAGGTGATCTGCCTGCCTGGGCCTCCCAAAGTGTTGGGATTTTAGGCATGAGCCACCAAGCCTGGCTGCTAATGCCTTTCATATCTTATTTTCAAATTTGCCATTTAGAAAAATCGGCCGGGCACAATGGCTCACGCCTGTAATCCAAGCACTTTGGGAGGCCAAGACCAGCGGATCACTTGAGGCCAGGTGTTTGAGACCAGCCTAGGCAGTGTGGCAAAACCCCATCTCTACCAAAAATACAAAAAATTAGTGGGGCATGGTGACACACGCCTATAATCATAGGTGCTCAGGGGACTGAGGCATGAGAATGGCTTGAGCCTGGGAGGTGGAGGTTGCAGTGAGCTGAGATTATGCCACTGCACTCCAGCCTGGGTGACAGAGTGGGGCTCTGTCTTAGAAAAAAAGAGAAAAATCTCTTGTATGTCTGGAAAAATACGATTTACTTAAATATTTCCCAGTTATTTGCAGAGGAGCTAGAGAGATTATTTATTGATAATCGGTGACTCTTTATTACCTTTTAAAAAAAATTATAACTTTCTCCAGACAAGTTTATTTCTTAACCCATTTTTAAAGTACTTTAGAATAAATTACTCAATTAAAATTTCTTCCAAATTACTTTTATTTGTAGGTTGAACTTTCTGATGTTAGCCAGGGTGGATCTAAAGCTACCACTTCAGCATCAATAGCTAAATTGATGTGGCAATAATTCCTACTGATACTCCCTTAAGGGAATTATATATATATAATATATAATGTATAATTAAAATATTATAAATATAAATTATAAAAAATATAATTAGGCCGGGCGCGGTGGCTCAAGCCTGTAATCCCAGCACTTTGGGAGGCCGAGACGGGCGGATCACGAGGTCAGGAGATCGAGACCATCCTGGCTAACACGGTGAAACCCCGTCTCTACTAAGAAATACAAAAAACTAGCCGGGCGAGGTGGCGGGCGCCTGTAGTCCCAGCTACTCGGGAGGCTGAGGCCGGAGAATGGCGTGAACCCGGGAGGCGGAGCTTGCAGTGAGCTGAGATCCGGCCACTGCACTCCAGCCTGGGCTACAGAGCGAGACTCCGTCTCAAAAAAAAAAAAAAAAAAAATATATATATATATATATATATAATTATGTATTTATAATTGTACGAATAGTTACTATTATAATAGTTAATATTTTAAATTCTTAATATGTGTGAAATACATTGCTAAGCCATAATGTAGAATAACTTAATAAGAATCTTAAGAAGTAGATACTATTATCTCTATTGTACAGATTATAAAACAAAGGTTTAGAAAGGATACATAACTTACCGAAGGTCATACATTTAGTGAATGATAAATTCACTTAATTTACCCTAATCATTATTATTATTATCATTTTTTTTTTTTTTTTGAGACAGAGTTTTGCTCTTGTTGCCCAGGCTGGAGTGCAATGGTGCGATCTGGGCTCACCACAACCTCTTCCTCCTGGGTTCAGGCAGTTCTCCCACCTCAGTCTCCCGAGTAGCTGAAATTGCAGGCCTGTGCTGCCACGCCCGACTAATTTTTTGTATTTTTAGTAGAGACAGGGTTTCTCCATGTTGGTGAGGCTGGTCTTGAACTCCTGACCTCAGGAGATCCGCCTGCCTCGGCCTTCCAAAGTGCTGGGATTACAGATATGAGCCACTGCACCCGGCCTATTATTATTATTATTATTATTATCATAATTAGTGGTGGTGGCTGTAAACTTTTTGTCAGTTTCTCTTTTCTTAAAACCTGGGTGCTCCAAAAGAACTGCTTCATTCTTGATAGCCACTGGACAGTTGTTTATAATTATTTTGGAGCTGCAAACCCCTTTGAATATCTGATAAAAGCTATAATTCTTTTCCCAGAAAAATACATTGTACACAAATTTTTGCATACAATTTCAATTTGCATATACCTCTTGAAACCTATCTGTAGATCCTATAATAGTAATCAAATTTCAGTGAGTATGTAACTCACCTGGATTGCTTGTTAAAATATAGATGACCTATTCTCACTGCCCAAAGTTTGGTGCATTAAGTCTGGAGTTGGACTTAGACTCTGTCTACTCCTCTCTACTCCCTCCTCTTTTCTTTTTTTTCAAAAAGATAGGGTCTTGTTGGGCTTAAGGCAACCTCCCACCTCAGCTGGAATTACAGGCATGTGCATGGCTGGAATCTGCCCCCTCTCCCTGCTTTTTTTTTTTTTTTTTTGAGATGGAGTCTAGCTCTGTCGCTGAGACAGGAGTGCAGTGGCGTGATCTTGGCTCACTGCAACCTCTGCCTCCCGGATTCAAGCGATTCTCCTGCCTCAGCCTCCCAAGTAGCTGGGATTACAGGTGCCTGCCACCACGCCCGGCTAATTTTTGTATTTTTAGTAGAGACTGGGTTTCACCTGTGTTGGCCAGGCTGTCTCAAACTCCTGACCTCGTGATTCGCCCCCCTCAGCCTCCCGCAGTGCTGGTATTACAGGTGTGAGCCACTGCATTTTAACAAGCACTTTAAGCACTTCACATGCTTTAGATGCAGGATATTTTAATACCACACTTTACAAAGATACCCTGAGATTAAGAATTTGCTTATTCTACTTCTGTTTTAGAGCAGCTATTACAGACCATATGTTCTAAATGTTCTAAAGTAGGTCTTTATTACCAAGTGATTGTACAATATTGCAATTGCCATTAAGAATGATGTTGACATTAATGTATAGTTTTATTGCTAATAATTCTTCTATTTTCAAATTTTCTGTTTAGAAAAATCTCATCTGAAAAAATACAATTTACTTAAATATTTCCCAATTATTTGCGGAGGGTCTAGAGAGAGTACTTATTGGTAATCAGTGGCTCTTTATTGCCTTTATTTTGGACCACAAAACAATAGAACTTTCTTTGGTAGATTTATTTCTTAACCCATTTAATGTGGTTTAGAGTAAATTCATCATTTAAAATTTTATTTTAAATTATTTTTATTTGTAGGATGAGCTTTCTGATGTTAGCCAAGGCGGATCTAAAGCTACCACTCCAGCATCAACAGCTAATTCAGATGTGGCAACAATTCCTACTGATACTCCCTTAAAGGAAGAAAATGAAGGATTTGTGAAGGTTACAGATGCGCCAAATAAATCAGAGATAAGCAAACACATTGAAGTACAGGTAGCCCAAGAAACTAGAAATGTATCTACTGGTGAGTGACCCTAGTTCTTTACTTACTAGGAAAGTATTCAGTAAACCCAGATAATGTGGGTATGAGAAAATATATCTTTGCGGGTGTTGCCTGCTTTGTATTTATAAAATAGGCGGATATAGTTGGCCCTCTGTATCTGTGATTCTGCGTCTGTAGATTGAAAATATTTGGGAAAAAAAAATGATAGCTGTGCCTGTACTAAACATGTACATACTTTCTTCTTACTATCACCTAAACAGTACAGTATGACAATTATTTACATAGCATTTACATTGTATTAGGTATTGTAAGTAATCTAGAGATGATTTAAAGTATATGGGAGGATATTGATAAGTTATATGCAAATAAATGCCATTTTATATAAGGGACCTGAACATCCATAGATTTTGGTATTGTGGTGGGTTCTGGAACCAATCCCCCATGGATACTGAGATAAGACTGTACTTAATTGTATTCAGTGCTTAAAAGAGGTAATGTTTGATTAGTCTTGGAGAGAAACTATTGGGGCCAGGAGTTGGGGGCCAGGAGGTCACAGAGCCTAAAAGACAGGAGGACAGTTCTTTTCTGTCCCCTGTCTTAGTTTAGTCTTTGTCTTTAGTTTCTTTAACTTCCATCTTTTAAATAAGAATGAAAGCAGGGCCTTAGATACCTTGCACTCTGTGTTCCACAAAACACAAAGGAAAACTGTCTCTGGTTGCTTATTAGTTTTTTATATGAACTGTTAACTGAATATATGATATATTGTATAATGCTGTATTTCCTAAAACCTAGTCTTGTACATTTTTTTTTTTTTTTTTTTTTTTTTTGAGACGGAGTCTCGCTGTGTCTCCCAGGCTGGAGTGCAGTGGCGTGATCTCGGCTCACTGCAAGCTCCGCCTCCCGGGTTCACGCCATTCTCCGGCCTCAGCCTCCCAAGTAGCTGAGACTACAGGCGCCCGCCACCACGCCCAGCTAGTTTTTTGTATTTTTAGTAGAGACGGGGTTTCACCATGTTAGCCAGGATAGTCTCGATCTCCTGACCTCGTGATCCACCTGCCTCAGCCTCCCAAAGTGCTGGGATTACAGGCTTGAGCCACCGCACCCGGCCTGTACATTTTTAAAAAATGTTCAAATGATACCTTTACAACTGTAAAAACAACAGGATTTTTATATTGGGGTACTATGTAATATATGTATTGTTTATTTCATCATGTCCTTTTTTAAGGCTCTGCTGAAAATGAAGAGAAGTCAGAAGTTCAAGCAATCATTGAATCTACTCCTGAGCTGGATATGGACAAAGATCTCAGTGGATATAAAGGTTCAAGGTAACATAAATGTCAGATGAAGACATATTCCACCTCCCCACCCCCAACTCCCATGAACGCTGTTCTCCAGTCTCTGACTGGACAAAATGGATTCAGATATTTTGTTGAATAAATGTTAGTGTTATATTCTAATTCCTATTCTTGAAACTGGACACTGTACATGGTTTAAATTTTTTGTTAAATGTTATCTTTGTAGGATCACGAATTAGGTATATGAGCAGGAAGGATGGTGTCTTAGTCTGTTTTGTACTACTATAGCAAAATACCAGAGTGGGTAATTTATATATTTATTTATTTGTTTGTTTGTTTGTTTGTTTTGAGCCTGTTGCCCAGGCTGGAGTGCAATGGCATGATCTCAGCTCACTGCAACCTCCGCCTCTCAGGTTCAAGTGATTCTCCTGCCTCAGCCTCTCTAGTAGCTGGGATTACAGGCATGTGCCACCACGCCTGGCTTATTTTGTATTTTTAGTAGAGGTGGGGTTTCTCCATGTTGGTCAGGCTGGTCTCGAACTCCCGACCTCAGGTGATCTGCCCGCCTCGGCCTTCCAAAGTGCTGGGATTACAGGCGTGAGCTACCATGCCCATCCTTGTTTATTTTTTTTGAGACGGAGTCTTGTTCTGTTGCCCAGGCTGGAATGCAGTGGTGTGATCTCAGCTCACTGCAACCTCTGTCTCCCAGGTTCAAGGGATTCTTCTGCCTCAGTCTCCCAAGTAGCTGGGATTATAGGCACCCACCACCACGCCCAGCTAATTTTTTTTTTTTTTGTATTTTTAGTAGAAACGGGGTTTTGTCATGTTGCCCAGGCTGGTCTCGAACTCCTGAGGTGATCAGCCTGCCTCAGCCTCCCAAAGTGCTGGGATTACAGACGTGAGCCACTGCACCTGGACAATTTATAAAGAACAGAAATTAATTTTCTCACAGTTCTGGAGGCTAGGAAGGCCAAGATCAAGGTGCTGGCAGGGTCAGGTGTCTGGTGAGGGCTGCTCTTTGCTTTCAAGTTGGTGCCTTGTTGCTGCATCCTCTGGAGGGGAGGACCTCTATGTCCTCACATAGCAGGAGGACAAGTGAGCCCTGAACACTGGATAAAGCCTCATTATTTTATAAGGACCCCAATCCTATTTATAAGGGAGAAGCCCTTATGGCCTAATCACCTCTTGAAGGCCCCATCTTAATACTATCACATTGGCAACAGCTGAATTTTATAGGGGACGCGTTCAAACTAGGGGAAAAAAGACAGCCAAGACATATCCCATACTTTCTGTAACTTGAGGAAACCAAGAAGCAGGAGTGAAGGAAGTAACAGAGTGGACATGGCAGGGCTGGCAGCAGTGCTACTTTGAGGGCATGAAACAGACCTTTGGCTATGGAGCATGCTTATTTTAGGGCCAGCAGCAGGGGACTCCAGCCTGCCGGACACTTCAGTCCAGCCCCCTCCTGACTGGGGCTTACTCACAGGATTGCATTGTCCCAGCCACTAACTTGGGGCCAGGGCCCCTCCCCCTAGCACTTACTTTGAGTTTGTGCACGTTTCCTGCTGGGTGGGTTCAGAAGATGATTTCTTTTTTATGTGTACATATGCTAAATAAATGTAATTTAAAAAATCAAACAAAAATGTTTGAATAAACTTTTGTACCTTCCCCCAGATCAGGAAGAGAGAATGTACTTCCATCTTGAGAACTGTAATGATCTCATTATTGGAAGAAATTAGTCTCATTTTAGTATCATTTTACATGGGAAGGCTGTTTAGTGGTAGGAAGAAAATGGTTAGATATCATCTTTTTTGTTTGTTTGTTTTTGAGATGGAATCTCGCTCTGTCACTTAGGCTGGATGCAATGGTGCTATCTTGGCTCACTGCAACTTTCACTGCCCTCCCCCCACCCCCTCCCCAGAGTTCAAGCAACTCTCCCATCTCAGCCTCCCAGGTAGCTGAGACCACAGGCGTGCAACACCCCACTGGGCTACTTTTTGTATTTTTAGTAGAGACAGGGTTTTACCACGTTGGCCAGGCTGGTCTTGAACTCCTGAGCACAAGTGATCTGCCTGCCTCAGCCTCCCAAAGCTGGGAGATTAGATGTCATCTTAATCAGGATTATCCAAAATTCATTGATGCTCAAGAATGTCAGACAGGAGCTACTGCCTTTCTTTTCATTTCTTCCATAAAGTTTATCCTTTAATTAATTAATGTCTATAAAAATAAAGCCATTTATTGATCTCTGTTAAGCATTGTGCAGTACGCTATAGTGGTTAAAAGCACAGACTCTAGAGTAAAACTGTGTGGGTTCAAATCCTGTCTTGGATTTGAATCCTAGGTATGTTTTCTCATCTATAAAACGGTATTGTGTTAATGCCTGGGATGGTTGTGAAGATTAAATGAATCAATTATGATAAATCATTGCAAAATGCCCCATTCAGTAAATGTTAACTAGTACTGTTTTCATCATGATTTTATATAATTTGATCCTAATTACAACCTTATGAGGTAGACTTTTTATGCTTATTTTATAAATAAAGAGACTTAGAACTTGTTCAAGTAGCTTGTCCCAGATTACCAGAGGTGCTAGCAAGAGGTGGACCTGGGATTCAAAACCAGAACCCTCTGTCTCTCTCTCTCTCTCTCTCTCTCTCTCTCTCTCAGACAGGTTCTCATTCTATCGCCACTCTTTTTCCTGGATCCTGCATCACCCTGCTTCTTGATTTATGCCTTTGTTTTGACAGAGCTTATCCTTACTAGCTTTCTTGGTAAAGGGTGCATGACTCTATCACTTCATAGCTCTCTCTTATGCTGTTTGTCTTCAGGTATCTAAAATGACATGCTCATCCTGCCCCTCCTTCATCCCTCCCTTTTTCAGCTGAGATTCTGAGAAAGTGCAGTCCTAATGTCCTAAGGCATCTCTTGTATATAATGAATTAGCTATGCTCCTGTGCGTCTAGAATAGGACTCTAGGCATGTACTTTCCTTGGGAGAATAGAGAAAATACTTAAATCGTTTTCTGTATTCTGTAGATCAAATAAGGAACCCTGATTGAAAAAGGCTGTGATGTTAACTATTGGCTTTCTATAGTAGATGAGGATATAATGCCTAAAGCACCATATTTTTATCCTCCTAATATTATTATATTTCAAATTCCGTTAATGTTCATTATTTATATCAGTATGACTACATAAAATTAATCTGTAATTCTACTTAGCCACAGAATATAGTATAATTACATTTCATTTCTTTTTTTTCTCCCTCCTCC
This sequence comes from Macaca fascicularis, assembly GCF_037993035.2. Lineage (NCBI taxonomy): Eukaryota > Metazoa > Chordata > Mammalia > Primates > Cercopithecidae > Macaca > Macaca fascicularis. The sequence goes on from NC_088390.1 coordinate 55,697,727, forward strand.
GAGATGGCGTCTTGCTCTGTTGCCCAGGCTGAAGTGCAGTGGTGCGATCTCGGCTCCCTGCAACCTCTGCCTGTCAGGTTCAAGCAATTCTCCTGCCTCAGCCCCCTAACTGGGATTACAGGCAGGCGCCACCACACCCGGCTAATTTTTGTATTTTGAGTAGAGATGGGGTTTCACCATGTTGGTAAGGCTGGTCTCGAACTCCGGACCTCATGATCTACCCGCCTTGGCCTCCCAGTGCTGGGATTACAGGCGTGAGCCACCGCACCCGGCCCATATAATTTCCTTTACAACTTTTTGTTCTTCTGAAATTAATAAAGCCTTGGGTTATTTTGTTTCTTTTCCTTATGTTTCTGTGTTCCTGTTACTAAATCATTGGCAGACACTATGAAATTCATAAATGTAAAAGTCCCTAATATGACCAAACACAAAATCTGTTTTTTAGGGCTCACTCTCCTGCAGTTTTCTATTCCCATTCTCCAATTGAGACTACTGTCATAGTTGCTCTGGTTCTGGAATATGCCCTCACTATCATCCCTGGAATTCTTTTCACCTTTTTCTTCTGTTGTATCTTTTGTTTCCTGGATGCCACATCATCCTGCTTGTTGATTTATGCCTTTGTTTTGACAGAACGTATCCTTACTAGGTTTCCAGGCAAAGGGTGCATGACAAGTAAATTTTTTTTTTTGAGCACTATGAACTTGAATTACAAATTTCATAAGAAGACATACTTGATAGTTTGGCTAGATAAAGAACTATAGGTTGGGAGTTTTTTTTCCATCAGAATTGCAAAGACATTACTTCATTTTCATGTTGAGTTCAGGGTGTTGTTATTTGAGTTCTTGCTCATTTTTATATACTCTCTGAAATCTTTTAAGAATGTTACTTTCTTGATTTTTAAAAAATTAATGATGCTGTGCTTGGTGTAGGGGTCTTTTTTGTATCTTCTTATATGAATTAACTGTTTTCATCTGAACATTCCTATCTTCCAGTTCTGAGAAATTCTTTCTTCTTACTGTTTCTTCTGCTCTCATTCTGGAACACCTGTTAGCTATGTTTTGAACATCCTGGAATGACTGTCATAATTTATTTTCTCCCCTCTTTCCTGTCTCTTTTATTTTGTACTAATTGCTGGCAGATTTTCTTTTAAACCCTCTTTCTTTTTTTTTCTAAGTTTTTTTTCTTGGTTGGTACTTCTTACACCATCTTGCTATTTTACGAATGCAACATTTATTCTGAAGAAAATTAAGTGCTTTGTTTTTTTGTTGTCGCTGCTGCCTGCATTGTCTTTTTTTGCTCTTAGTGTCTCTGTCACATCCTCTTTGTTTTGGGCCCTTTCTTTTATAATAGAGGCCTTCTTTAAACATCTGGTACTCTGTGGCTGTTTTATTCATACTTAAGTAAATAATGCTGATTCTCTACTTTCCTGCCTATAACATTTAAACTTGGCTTCCATTGTTACTGAGCTGTGCCGAGAGAAGGGAAGTCTCACTGTTCTGGAGGACTGTATCTAGGTCCAGTACTGCCTCTGTACAGTTTTTTTTATCCTGTCCTTCTGTTTCATGTTCCTCCCTACATGCCCTCCCTGTGGTTGCTGGTACCTTCAAGTCCTAGGCCTTTCAGGGGTTCTGGCAGCATATTGACCTCCTCCCTAAACCCCAGTGACTTAGGTTTCAGCCTTCTCGGGTCTAGTGAATCACTTTCTACTGTTTGCCCATCTGTTTTCCATCTTACAGAATTTTGTTCACATTTCATCTGCTATAGTTTCTTTTTCTATTCTCTTTGTCCTTTTGGGTGTATACCTTTTTAATTTCTTAACTTTCATTTTGGTTGAGTTTCTGAGTTATTAGATGATAAATGACTGTTCTCTCTACCATGTTTAACTGGAAATGGTCTACAGAGTTTTTTCTATTAATAATAGTATTCAGGCACAAACATATACACTTCCCTATTCCCCTATATACCCCTGCAAAATAGGGCATATAGTATATACACTGTTTTGCAACTTGATTAAAAAAGAAAACCTTTGTATAATGGGTTTCTTTAGTTTATAAAGCTCTATTTATGTTTTTAACCTTAAAGGTAAAAATTTTAACTTTATATGTGTATAACTTACCTCATCTGTCCCCTGTTAACGGTCATTTAGCTCATTTCAATTTTTGCCACTATGAGAAATGCTACTCTAACCATCTTTTACACACATAATTGCCTTCTTGTGACATAGGTAATCTTTGGGAAGCACTTAGACCAGAACTTGGTATAGAGCAGAGGAGCTGCCATTACTGCTTGTGTTTGCTGGGATCATACAAGAAAAACATTCTATAATTTCTTCACCAGCTTATTTCCATGGAGCTTAGTGAGAATTTCTTAGGAAGCCTTTGAGAAATCTTTTTAAATTATATTTTCTAGTAAACATAAATTATAGGTAAGAAAGTCCTATGTAGCTTAGCCTATTGTATTCATTTTACAGCGTCTAAAAAGTCTTTGTCATTTGTTGATTTGGTTTTGTTGTTCTTGTTGCATAGCACTCCCACCAAAGGCATAGAGAACAAAGCTTTTGATCGCAATACAGAATCTCTCTTTGAAGAACTGTCTTCAGCTGGCTCAGGCCTAATAGGAGATGTGGATGAAGGAGCAGATTTACTAGGTATGATAGCTCATCTGAAGAAGTATCATACTGTTTTTAAAATTGATTTTTTAAATGATTTAATTGAAAAGTCCTTTAAAATGTCCCCAACTGCTCAGTGGCACAGGGTTATTGCCCTTTTAGGTAGTTATTGGGAACATATTCTTTGTGATCATGAAAGTTTTAAATGAAAGCACCTTTGCTTATGGATATGCTTAAAACTGAATTGCATTTAAACTCATATTTTGAATTCATACAACACAGTTTATTGAACTCCTGCTACACATAAGAAACATGGTGTGTATGTGTGTGTGTGTGTGTGTGTGTTTGCGTACGTGTGTGTGTGTGTGTATGTATGGATTGATGGCTAGTTATTTCCTGGCTTACCTAAATTTCATTATATGCTGTTGACTTTAATTAAATAAGAAATTATAACACTTGATTTTTCTAAGCTTTCACAGAGTATATTATGTTGTAGCTCTATGGTAAATATAATCATTTTAAAGTTTGTGTTCTAGAAGAATACATGGTTTGAAAAGAATATTGCATTTGGCTCTTAGACTATTTGCCTGCTGACCTTTGCCAAGTGGCTTAACCTTTTTGGACCTTAATTTCCTTGTGTGTAAAATGAAGGAGCTGGACCCTAGTTCAGGAGTCTGGCAAACTGCAGCTTACCTCCAACCAAATCCAGCTGATCTCTTGTGTGCGTGTTTAAATGAAGTTTTATTGGAACACAGCCACCACCATTTACTTATTGTCTGTGGTTGCCTTTGCCTACCAACAGCAGTGTTGAGTAGGCAACCGAAACCTAAAGCCTAAAATATTTACTGTCTGGCCCTTTATAGAAAGAGTTTGCCAACCCCTGCCCTGGATGATCTCTAAAGTTCCTTTCAGTGCAGGATTCTGGCTCATATGAATCAGTTTTGGTGTACCTTCCTTATAACTTAAGACCCTATAGAAATTTAAAACTATATGGAATTAAAAATATATGCCTTTGGAGATACTAAGCTAAAAAAAATTTGTATCTATTGGTATAATTATAGTGCAGACTACACTGTTCTCAAAAGGTTTCGTTTGTTAATTGTTATGACTTTGGAGTGGAGTGACATTGCTTGCATTATTTTATGTTAAATTTATTGATTCCCAGTTATGTCCTTGACATTGTAAAGTGTTTTTGAAGGAAAACACAAGTTCTATCTAAATGTCTATCTAGGCCGGTTGCAGTGGCTCATGCCTGTAATCCCAACACTTTGGGAGGCCAAGGCAAGTGGATCGCTTGAGCTCAGGAGTTCGAGACCAGCCTTGGCAACATGGCAAAAAATACCAAAATTAGCCAGACATGGTGGAGTATGCCAGTAGTTCCAGCTACCTGGGAAGCTGAGGTGTGAGGATGACTTGAACCCGGGAGGCAGAGGTTGCAGTGAACATGGGTTGCACCACTGCGTTCCAGCGTGGGTGACAGAGCCAGACCCTGTCTCATAAAAATAAATATCTAGTAAGAGAGATTGAAAGTATTTTAAGTACATACAGTTAGACAGAAAGGGACTGTCACCATTAAAGTTTAAGTAAAACTTTGGAAGAAATTGAATGAATTGCGTTTCTTATGGAGGGCTAAGAAAGTTTTAATTCTTTTTTTTTTTTTAAAGACAGACTCTCATTCTGTTGTGCAGGCTGGAGTGCAGTGGCGTGATCTTGGCTCAACACCACCATGCCTGACTAATTTTTGTCTTTTTAGTAGAGACGGGGTTTCACTGTATTGGCCAGGCTGGTCTCAAACTCCTGACCTCGTGATTCGCCTGTCTCGGCCTCCCAAAGTGCTGGGATTACAGGCATGAACCACCGCGTCCAGCCTGAAAGTTTAATTCTTAAGGAATACCATTTTTATATTTACTTTTATGTTTTAATTTTAGTTAACATCAAATTATACCTGAAAAGTTTCTTTTAAGACATAATTGGTTTAAAAAACTAACTCCCTGGCAAAATTGAGAAGCAGATGAAAAAAATGTTAGAAGAACTTAAAAATGTATATTCAGTGCAGTAAAATTCACCAGAATCGATATACATCACCCCACAAAATTCCTTTATGCTGCCTGTTTGTATTAACAAGAATGAAGTACTTCTGAATATAATTTGTACACTGTGTTACCTCATAATGCAGTAATGAGTGACAAAATTTTTAAGGTTGGTGGCCCCAAACTTTCTTTTCTTATGAAGCATTTAGAAGCCCCATAGTGCTTAGAAATATCTGTGGTCTTTTAAATCAAATAAGAGTAATATCCTGATGCTTTGGTTTCTTTGCCACTTTAAAGATAAGAAACAGACTACCAACTATCTTTTCCATTTTGTAGATGTTGATACATTTACCTCTAGAATAGTCCAGATTAGAATATTTTAATATATTACTGTAAGTTTAGTTACTTATGAATACTTTTGGTCAAAGATGGTAAATAAAAATGTTCCTGGCTGGGCACAGTGGCTCATGCCTATAATCCCAGCTCTTTGGGAGACTGAGGTGGGCAGATCACCTGAGGTCAGGAGTTCGAGACCAGCCTGGCCAACATGGTGAAACCCCAGCTCTACTAAAACTACAAAAATTAGCCGGGCATCGTGGTGTGCACCTGTAATCCCAGCTACTTAGGAGGCCGAGGCAGGAGAATTGCTTGAACCTGGGAGGTGGAGGTTGCGGAGAACTGAGATTGTACCACTGCACTCCAGCCTGAGTGACAGAGCAAAACTCTGTCTCAAAAAAAAAAAAAAAAAAAAAAAAAAAAAAAAAAAAAAAGTCCTTGGCTTCTCTTCTGTGTAATTCAGTGATAACAAATTTCAATCATTATATATGGACTCAGTACTTAAGATTACCCTTTTTTTTGGAGCGAGATCTCACTATGTTGTATAGACTGTCCTGGAACTCCTAGGCTCAAGGAATCCTCTTGCCTTTAGCCTCCCAAGTAGCTGGGACTACAGGCATGCACCATCATGCCAGCACAACCTTTTTCTAATTTTACTAATTTAAAAGAATCTCAACAATTTGTCCTTTATCTTGATTGGTGCCTCATCCCTCAACTTTCTTATTTAAAACTCTCTTTGCTGGGTTTCTGTGATATCAGCTTGCCCATGTCCTTTCCAGTCTCTGACTCTACCTTTTCAGTCATCTTAACAGGATCTGCTTCCTTTCCTCATCTTTCAGATATCAGCGCTCCTGTCCTAGGTCTGATACTTTGAGAAATCATATTTGCTCTCATTGTTTCTTGGTTTTCATGGCTAATTATTCCCAAGTTTTTATCTCCATCCCAAATCTTTTTCTAGAGCCCAAGACTATTATTTCCTAATTGCATACTAGACACCCCTAAGATGACCTGGAGGGCTTTACATTTGACATGTATAAAGCTCAGTTTGTCATCTTTATTGTTCTGTCCCCCAAGGCTGTTCTTGGACCAACAGGCACTGTTTCAGTGAATGAATAGCTCTCTATCCTGCACCTCTCAGTTTCCCTCACAGCGCATCACCAAGGCTTGTTTGTTCCCTCTCCTAAATGTGTGTGTGTATACATACATACATACATATATACATATATATATGTGTATATATATATATTTTTTCTTGCCTTGCTTAAGTGATACATCCTCCAGAAATTCTGCCTTGATCCCCTTAGTTTTCCCTGAAATGTATTCCCATGGCACTGCATTTTATTATACCACTTTTCATACTTTACTGTTATTTTTTAGTTACCTGTCTCCCTGGACAGACTGAGTTCAATGTGGCTGAGACAACTGTGTTTTTGTTCACGGTTGCATCTTTAGCACATAGCAACTGAGTGAATGGATTGCTAAATAGTTCTGACGGTTTTGTTTCACCTCAAAATCGGTGATTCTTCTCCTTTTGGGATTAAAAATTCTTTACAGGAGAATTTGTAAGAGAGCAATGCACCTTTGGAAAAATACATGTATAGAACTAGGTAAAATTGTGCATTTTCTCAAGGAATTACCATATAACTCTGAAGCTCATCTGTGGACCTAGCTTGAGAATCAGTGTTAAAATCCAAATAAAACTTCTATGATTTTAAAAACGGCCAGGCAGTTTGGTTTTTTTTGCTTGTTTTTAATAAGTAAAGTTATCAAATTTATTGGACCTAAATTTGTGCTTCATTTAAGTCTTGAATAGAAATGAGGCCACTTTAAGTTACGTTTTTCTTATAAAGAATTTTTATTGATCATTTCAAAATGAAATTTTAGCTAATCCTATTGGTTATATATTCAATTTATACACCATATATTAAGGTAACTCTTCATTGGGAATGTGTACATTTAATGTAAACTTTATTTATTTTTGCCATCTCAGAAAGGCTTTATTTCTACTTCATCCGGGTCTCATACATACTCAGAGGCACCATCATGTGTTTCCATTTGGTATCCTCGTGACTTTTTGTAGTCTTTTCCCTTAAGAGTAGACTCTGTACATTGCCAGTTAATCTTTTAACTATAATTTTAAAATGTTGTTGCTGTTGTGTCATTGATGCAAGAAGACCAATAAAAGTACAGTACAGGGAAATTCACAACATATTATAGTGGAACAGCCTGAGTCACATTTAGGTGATGGCGAGGACCCAGTAGCAGTATATTCATGCACCTGAAGACATGCAAGCCGAGTAGGATAATATATGGATTATACAGTGAATTTTCTAAGCCCACTGAGGACTTTGTGTCTTTTCAAAAATGTCCTGTATACCCTCCAGTTTGCAGAATATCTGTCTTGTCTACTGGCTTCATGGCTAATGTAAACTTTAGAAACTATATTATAGGATTTGTTTTTCCTGTAGAACACATTTCAATTTTTTTCCTTTTTATAAATATTTACACTTCATTGTGTTTAGTTAATGGTTTCTCTACATCTTGTCAATTTCTTTGTTTCCTCTCTTTCAAAGTAAATGAGTTTAGTTCTTGCTTTCTGAAAACAATCTAATTGAGATTCTCACTCATTTTTTTCTTGGGCTGCTTACCTAGGGGAATATTCTGGTGTGTATGATTTTTGAATATTTTAATATTACTGCTTTTTAAGCTAGGTGTTCTTGGCTGCTGTTCTCATCTAATGCTTTCTCATCATTTTTTTCTGCTCAACTATTTTTTTGCCTTTCATATATTTTCAGCTTTCACGCTTATCTAAGTGCTTGAGAGTTTATAGCAAACATAGTTACTATATAAACTTTTTTCAACCAGTCTACACTCTTATTTCTTCTGTCTCTATAACTTTATTAAAAAGTTAACTTTCCCAGCCATTGTATCTACAAAGGAAGAAAAAGTTAGCATTAGTGTTTTAAGCAAATATCTTGCCGAAGATTGTTTTGGAGTTAAGAATTTGGAAACATTTTTGGGATTTTTATTTTGTTTGCTTTGGTTTCAGTTTGTGGATAATACATAGGTAGATGATTAAGTAATCTATTTCTGATATTTAATTCATTCTGGTGTAAGTACCTTGATCTTTGAGAAAATTAGAATATAGACAAAATATGAGTCCAGGTGCACAGAATATGTAGCATTCCTAGGTTGGCTGTATTTGTTTTAAGTAATTTTAAAATCATTTGGAAAATTACCTTTTTTAAAATAAAGGAACATGTTAACTCCTTTGTCTTGTGTAGTTTTCTTTAGAAAGATTTCTTTCCTGTTTACTTGGGTTATGATTATTACTTCTTCCATTGTATGTGATTTTCCAACATTATTAGCTCACAATTCCTTGAGATGAGTGACTGGTGGGTTTTTTTGTTTTTTTGGGTTTTTTTTGTTTTGCTTTGACTTTTTGTTTTTTGAGTGATATTCCCTAGTGTGTTGTTTCATTTCTTCAGTTTCTCAGGAGAATCAAATTACTAGCTTTCTTCTCCCTAAAGACCACTCCGTTGGATCTTGCATTGGATGCTGTATGTGCCTGTCTCACAGTAGTCATTAAAATGCCAAACACTGTCAAAGATAGCCACTCAAGTGATAACTGAACATTATTATTTTATAGGTGGCACTTTGAAGGAAAGTTTGTATTGTTGATTGAAGATTTTCAATCTAATTATAGTCATTTTTATTGTGAGAAAGAATTGGTAAAGCATTTTTTAGCTATATCAGCATCCTTATGAATGAAGGAAATCATCTTTATTTCTGTCTTTTACACATCATTATGCATTAAATCATAACATTGTGATTCCAGATGTTTTCATATCATGTATAAAACTTTATAGATTAATAATCTGTTTTCATGCTGTTTCTTACGTAAAACATTTCTTGTTCTTTGTTTTTGCTTTACATGGAATGCATGGGCTTTAAGACCATAATTTCTTTGGTAAGGTTTCATCTGCCTTGGGGTTCTGTCTTTCTTTGGCCTTGGTTTTGCCTGTTCTCTATTAATAAGGTCTAATTTTTAGGCAAAAGCCTCCAAGGTCGGATGTGATTTAGAAACAATTTAGATCCATATTAAAGCTGTTCTTTTTTCCCCTAAATAATGTTGGAATATTAGAATATTTGGCAGAAACGTCTTGATCCTTTTGAAATACTATCTATGAGAAATAAAATATAGACTAACAGATATTGAAAATTGGCCTCATTCCCTAGCAAGCCAATCCAGATTTAAGAAAGAAATTGGCCAACAAAATCTTTAGCCTTGTTTGTAATGAATAATTATTTATAATTTTATAATCTATTAAAGTAGATCCATCAAATGAAATAGACAAAATAAGATTAATAAAGGACAGATAACATTTCTAAAATAAAACTTGTGACTGTAGCTTATATTTTAAATGTATATGATTATTGATGTATTTATTTTCAAAGTCTTTATCTTTTTTCTTTTGATAGGAATGGGTCGGGAAGTTGAGAATCTTATATTAGAAAATACACAACTGTTGGAAACCAAGTAAGTATATGTGAAATTTTAACAACAGAAGATAAATAATTTTATTCTTGTCCAAGTCAATGACACTTCATCATTTTAACGTAATACTAATGGAATCTCCCTGTCCCATCTCGTTCCCCTCCTCTGAGTGTACACACACACACACACGCGCGCGTAATGTTGGGACCTACATTGCCCTGATGGATATGTTTCCTTGCCCTGTTTTTTTGTAGAAACAAATTGTCATCTCCTTTTCACTCTATAAGTATCCATGCCTTTTTCTTAATCTTCTGGATTTGTCCTGGTTTTACACGTTTTTTATTCCCTCCCCTGACATTTGTCTGTTTTCTTATCTCTTCTCCTGGGGTTTCTTTTATTTCCAGACAAATATTTTGAAGTATACTCAGCCTTCCTCTTCAGAGCTGCCTTCCTTAGCTGTGCATCCTTGGGTGCAATTTGTGGAGTCTTAAGCCCTCAGACACATTTAGTGGGACAGATCCCCAGTCATGTGGAAAAGCTGACTGGGTTCCTTTATCAGTTTGCTGTATCAGAGCAACTTTGGAACATCTGTGTATATCCAAGACAGACTACAGTTATAATGAGGTCCTATGCCCACTATGCCCAAAGGAACTGGATCTCCATTTTTTTTCTTCAGCTTAGACTGTCTTAACTTTCCAGTTTAGACTCTCGTTATTTATTAAAGGTAACATCAAGGAATAATTTTACTTTATTGATTGGGTAATATATTCTCAGGAATTATTAACAATAGTAACCTCATGAATGCTATTTTTAAAATTTAATATTCTCACTTTTTAGTAATTGATGGTCTGTCTTGTTTTATTCATTTGATAAATGAGTAAAACCTTAGACTGTTGCTTTGTGTTCTTTTTGCATTTATCTACCAACAACATCAGGTAGAATATCTTAAAGTATTAAATTATTCATCTTTATGGTTGTACAGTTACTTTAGTCTACAAAGGAATAGCTGAAAGATGGAAAGAATATTTATTTGTAATGATGCACTTGAAATATGTGTTTCTTAGAAATGCTTTGAACATAGTGAAGAATGATTTGATAGCAAAAGTGGATGAACTGACCTGTGAGAAAGATGTGCTGCAAGGGGAATTGGAGGCTGTGAAGCAAGCCAAACTGAAGCTAGAGGAAAAGAACAAAGAATTGGAGGAAGAGCTTAGGAAGTAAGTTTTAACTGTGTTGTTCTAAACCAAACTCTTTGCGAGTTATGCCACAAAGGGTTACAGGTGTAACCCTGAGACTGAGACCTTCTGTCCACTTAAGCCTGGAAGGCCAAGAGCTGCCTGGGAGAGGGCAAAGTGCCCCAGCCCATTGCCTCTGCTGTGAGCAGGCCTCTCCAGTTGCTAGCCTATTATCTAAATATTGACTCCTGTCACCCAGGCTGGGGTGAAGTGGCAAGGCCGTGGCTCACTGCAACCTCTGCCTCCTGAGTTCAAGCGATTCTCTTGCCTCAGCCTTCTGAGTAGCTGGGATTACAGGCACCTGCCACCACACACGGCTAATTTTTGTACTTTTATTGGAGACAGGGTTTCGCCATGTTGGCCAGGCTGGTCTTGAGCTCCTGACCTCAGGTGATCCACCTGCCTTGGCCTCCCAAAGTGCTGGGATTACAGGCATAAGCCACTGCGCCCAGCCTAAATACTGTCATTTTTTATGTCTATAATGATGCAAAAAAAGTTGGAGACTGTTCAAACATCTTTGTTTTGATAATAAGGAAATTTAAAACATTATTTTTTTAAATCCCGCTTTCTTTAATACCTGTTTATTTCTGAAAACAATGCTATGATATGATGATACTCCACCAAATGAAGGTGGCTAAATACCCTGTTTGGGAAAAGAAAAATAATCCTTTAGTGGTAGTTAAAATTGTTGACCTACTCTCTCTCTTTTTTTTTTTTTTTTTTTTTTTTGAAAAGATGAGCTCAATTCAAATAACATGTTTTGTTTTGTTTTTTTCCCCACTAGAGCTCGAGCAGAAGCTGAAGATGCAAGGCAAAAAGCAAAAGATGATGATGATGTAGGTTTACAGTTCTGGACTTTTTTTCTTACCTTACCATGTTTTGGTATTTTGGGAAGCTCTTTCTAAGTAAGCTTTGGATATAATACTATAAAGATTTTTAAAAGTCAGGAAGCATGTTAATGGTCATGAATAGGATAGCTCATGCTTTTACATGGTATCCAGATACTGAGCTTTCTGGCTCCATGCAGTGTGTTCATTTTCCCTCTGTGCCTCTGTGCACCTGTATTTGCATGTTCAAGTTCAAGGACCAACTGGGACATTTTGGGGTTTTTGGTTGTTGTTATTGTTGTTTGGTTTCAAATTTTGATTTATAAATATGAAAGCTTAACAATAATAATTATTTAATAGCATTAAACAAAAGATGAAGTCTAGAACTTTAGTACTAGCCAATTAGTTCATATTGTTGTGAACGTAAGTACAAAAGAATAAACATGAGCTTCTTGCTAATATGCTTAGCATACTTCTAGTCTTCTTTTTTTATTTTTTGAGGCAGAGTCTCAGTCTGTCACCGAGGCTGGAGTGCAGTGGTGCGATCTCAGCTCACTACAACTTCCACCTTCCAGGTTCAAGCCATTCTTGTGCCTCAGCCTCCCGAGGAGCTGGGACTACAGGTCTAATTTGGCTAATTTTTTTGTATTTTTGGTAGAGGTGGGATTTTGCCATGTTGGCCAGGCTGGTCTCTTAACTCCTGGCTTTAGGTAATCCACCCCAGTCAGCCTCCCACAGTGCTGGGATTACAGGTGTGAGCCACCCAGCCCAGCGTCATAATCATTCTTGTAACAGATATTTGCAGGTCAAAGGTCAGACCAAAGATATATGGTTGTTTTGGACAGAATGATCACTTGGTGCCCCTTCAGTCTCTGTTTTTTAATATCTTATTTAATGATACACACAAAAACATGTAAGGCCTGCAGGTTATGAATCATAATAAATTAACATTTTGAACTTACCACCCAATCTGATCATTAGAACATTGCTAAACATTGAACTATTCTGCGTTCCTCCCCTGCAGAGAAAGCTGCTATCCTATATTTATCATTTGCTTAACTTTAAAAAGTAATTTTATCGTATCACATATGTATATATGGTTTAATTTTTACTTTTTTGTGTTTCACACTATATTTAGTCTTGGGGACCAGCTTCTTTTCCTCAGTGGCATGTTTTTGAGATTCATCCACGTTTTAATATAGTGCTGTAGTTATCATTCATGTTTACTACTTTATGATACCCCATTGAATGAATAGTCTACAATTTATGTTTTTATTTTTCTGTTAAGGAATATTTAGTTTGTCTCAGCTTTTTACAATGCTGTTGTTACAAACATTACAGTACAAGTCTCCAGGTGGGCAGGAGCAGTAAGTAGCCTTTCCAGAGTACATACCTACTAGTGGGCTTGCTGTGTTATAAACTTAAGATCTTTATCACTTGTTGTTTAACTTTATTGAAAGGAGAGGCCCAGGTTCTGTAACAGAACAACAAAGGAGGAGGACTGCTAAGGGCTAAGCTTAGCGTCTTTCTTACTGTCCCAAACCTTTCAGCTTTGATGCAAAATGTGGATAATGAAAGCCTATAGGACATTGACTTGAGCCGTGCTCCTTTGAGGTCTTACCCCTATGCTTACTCTATATTCACATATTCTCTCTAAGAGTAATTCTGACTAATACAATTGTCTCCATCTGTTTGCATTTATGTTGGTATTTTAGCGACTCTTATAGTTGAATACCTTGGTAACTAGGCAGTAAGTTTACCCTTCATGCTGGTCTCAGGTGAGTATGTGGTTTGGTAATTTGAGATAAATGGAACTAACTTATAACTATTTTCTGAGTGACAGTTGTTACAGAGCATGAATTAAAATAATGTTAGAGCAACATTTATAGGTGAAACTTACAATAGCATATTAAATCTATGTAGATAACAATTTTGGTTTTAGTTTAAAATCTGCACTATTCTTTATTTTTATTTTAGTATTATTACTATTTTTTAAAGACAGAGTCTCGCTCTGTTACCCAGGCTGGAGGAGTACAGTGATAATCAGCTCACTACAGCCTTGAACTCCTGGGCTCAAGTGATCCTCCTACCTCAACCTCCCAAGTAGCTGGGACTACAGGTGCATGCCACCCCACCTGGCTATTTAATTTAATTTTTTGTAGAGCCAGGGTCTCACTGTGTTGCCTAGGCTGGTCTTGAACTCTTGGCCTCGAGCAATTCTATGCAATTTTTATTTTTTTAACCTCAGCCTCCTGAGTAGCTGCGACCAAAGTTGTGTGCCACCCCATACCTGGCTAATTTTTTATTTTCTGTAGAGATGGGATCTCACACCACATTGCCAAGGCTGGTCTCAAATTCCTGGGCTCAGGTGATACTCCCAAAGTGCTAGGATTATAGGCATGGACCATCGTGCCTGGCCCTACTGTTTTTTTTTGTTGTTGTTGTAGTTTTGTTTTTTAAAGACAGGATTGCACTCTCTTGCCCAAGTTGAACTGCAGTGGTATGATCATGGCTCACTGCAGCCTCGATCTCCCAGCTCAAGCCATCCTCCTACCTCAGCTTCCCAAGTAGCTGGAACTACAGATGTGTGCCACCACTCCTGGCTACAGGGTTTTACTATGTTGCCTAGGCTGGTCTCAAACTAAGCTTGAGCAATCTACCTGCCTCAGACTCCCAAAGTGCCACTACTACAGGCGTGAGCCAATGTGTCCTGCCCCCTACTATTCTATTTTTTAGCCTTATTTTTTATATATTTTTAAGAACTACGAGAATAGACCCCCAGTACTCTTTATGATTTCTTTGTAATATGTTCAAATATGTATGTATATATTCAGAAATTAAATTGCCACCTTTTATCTTTGTAGTCATGAGTGATTATTTAAATCTCTTTGTTGGCTGGGCACAGTGGCTTACACCTATAGTCCCAACACTTTGGGAAGCTGAGGCAGGAGGACCACTGGAGTCCAGTATTTCAAGACCAGCCTGGGCAACATAACGAGACCCTGTCTCTACAAAAAAATTTAAAAATTAATCGGGCATGTTAGCATGTACCTGTAGTCCAAGCTACTCAGGAGGCTGAGGTGGGCAGATTGCTTTAACGCAGAAGTTTGAGGCTGCAGTGAGCTGTGATTTCACGAACACTGTGCTTCAGGGTGGGCAACAGATCAAGACCCTGTCTCAAAAAATATATTTAAAAAAATAATTTTAAAAAATCTCTGTTGATTTTGTTATAAGGCCATTTTTCTTTAAATGATCTACTAGATTAGAAATTAAGGAATGCTTAAAAACTGGAAGATTTTGCATAACTCTGAGATGAACACCAAGACATATATAAGCTTCCAGAATGATCTCTCATTTTCTTGTCATTATAGAGTGATATTCCCACAGCCCAGAGGAAACGGTTTACTAGAGTAGAAATGGCCCGTGTTCTCATGGAGAGAAACCAGTATAAAGAGAGATTGATGGAGCTTCAAGAAGCTGTTCGATGGACAGAGATGATTCGGTGTGTATAACAAGCATTCCATTATTTTCCTACTATTATTTTGTAGGTTTGAATATTCCTTCATTTGGAACTAAAATCCTGCCCTGTGAGATCCAAGTCCCTTTCTCTGTTTACTAGGAGAGACTTTCTAAAGTAACACTCAGAATTAGCAACAGAATGTGATCAAAGGAGGTGCTTTTTGGGCCAGTAAACGATCTTGGAGGATGTTACGATGACCTCTAAAAGGCAATTATTATTACTTAGGAATGATGGTCATTTTTCATGTGTAGAAATCAATACTACTTTCCCGGTAATGTCCGGAAAAGATCACACTTTCATATGCAACACAGGAAAATCAATTATTTTGACTCAGTGTCTTTCTGTCAAATACTCTTGCTTGATTTCTTTCCCTCTTTTCTTTTTTTTAATTTTTTTATTTTATTTATTTATTTATTTATTTATTTATTTATTATTATACTTTAAGTTGTAGGGTACATGTGCATAACGTGCAGGTTTGTTACATATGTATACTTGTGCCATGTTGGTGTGCTGCACCCATCAACTCGTCAGCACCCATCAACTCGTCATTTACATCAGGTATAACTCCCAATGCAGTCCCTCCCCATGAGATACCATCTCACACCAGTTAGAATGGCGATCATTAAAAAGTCAGGAAACAACAGGTGCTGGAGAGGATGTGGAGAAATAGGAACACTTTTACACTGTTGGTGGGATTGTAAACTAGTTCAACCATTATGGAAAACAGTATGGCAATTCCTCAAGGATCTAGAACTAGATGTACCATATGACCCAGCCATCCCATTACTGGGGATATACCCAAAGGATTATAAATCATGCTGCTATAAAGACACATGCACACGTATGTTTACTGCGGCACTATCCACAATAGCAAAGACTTGGAATCAACCCAAATGTCCATCAGTGACAGACTGGATTAAGAAAATGTGGCACATATATACCATGGAATACTATGCAGCCATAAAAAAGGATGAGTTTGTGTCCTTTGTAGGGACATGGATGCAGTTGGAAACCATCATTCTTAGCAAACTATCACAAGAACAGAAAACCAAACACCGCATGTTCTCACTCATAGGTGGGAACTGAACAATGAGATCTTTCCCTCTTTTCTAACTGCTTGTGCCAAGTACACCCTTCCATTGGTATCTTTCAGTCAGGTGGCTCTTAAATCTCACCCAATGCTGCCATCTAATGGTCATAGTCTCAGTAACAGTGTTTCTTTAATTTAGAAAGAGCTCCCGAAAAGTTTATAAATGAGCTGCCCCCATCAGATTTACCAGTAATAGTATACATTCACATGTTGTTTTTAAGTTTATGAGCATATTCCTTAATTGCCAACTTTTACTTCCTTAGTATTACATCATTTATTTCAGTTTATGTACCCTTAACCAATGTTATACTAGAATCAAGTGTTTTAACACATCATTTTACAATTTGCTGTAATTGTAATTGCTTATAACTGCCCATAAGGAAGATCAGTATTCTAATCTATATTTACTAGACAATGAAACTAACCCACTAAGAAGTGTGTTCTTAACTGCAGTATTTAGTGGATATCGAATAAATAGTAAGTAAATATTCAAAAAACTGAAAGTGGACTTTATTTATTTATTGAGATGGAGTCTTGCTCTGTTGCCCAGACTGGAGTGCAGAGGTGCAATCTCAGCTCACTGCATCCTCCACTCACTGGGTTCAAGCAATTCTCCTGCCTTGGCTCCCTGGTAGCTGGGTTTCCAGGTGTGCACTACCATGCCCAGCTACTTTTTGTATTTTTTTAGTAGAGACAGGGTTTTGTCATGTTGGTCAGGCTGGTCTCGAACTTTTGATCTCAAGTGATCCACCCGCTTCGGCTTCTCAAAGTGCTGGGATTACAGGCGTGAGCCACTGTGCCCAGCCGGACGTCACTTTCCATTGCTGTTTTTAACTCTAGCCGCCAAGTGGTAGTCAACAAATTAAAGGAAATGGTAGCTTACTTTTAACTTATTCACTGAATTAAAGAATGCTTTTAATTTAGTTCGTAACAAAAAAGTAATGAAAAGGGAGCTCTGATTATGATGGCAGAATCCCTACCACCTTATAAATCAATTTGGAATATCCTATTTTCTGAAATTTTGTTGAATTACCTGTCAATCCAGTTTATCCTCTTCCCTGCTGTGGTCATCTTTCCAGTGACGGAGAAGTTTTAGTCTTGTGAAAAATGACCCCTCAGAACGCCAAAGTTTCAAGCTATTTTGTGAGAGCTGCAAATACAGGTGATAGAGACTTTCATGTAAAGATGGGAATTTACAAGGCAATATTTTAATAAAAGGGAAAGTTAGAGGGTATCTTTTCAATAAAAAATGTTAAATACCATTCAGGCATGTTGGCTATCTGTCTAGCACGTATTATAATCCTCTGTCGGTAGACTAAGCTCTTTGAGGAAGGGATGATAATTTTATTTTTCTTGGTAGAATTAGCTTTAGCAGATTGACTGACACATGGTAGGTCAAAGTAACTACTGTATTTATTGAATTTAATTGTTGACTCTTCTCTGAGTATCCCATGAACTTCTTGGGTCTCTTGTTCTTCAGAAAGAAAGGTAGACTACCTCACTGATAACATATTTATTTTCTTTTCTTTTTGAATGTAGGGCATCACGAGAAAATCCAGCCATGCAGGAAAAAAAAAGGTCAAGCATTTGGCAGTTGTAAGTATTGAAAACCAAATAAAGATGTTAGACAGCACATGAGACAAGAAAATTGCAGTCAAAATTTATTTCCAAGAATGATTTTATGTCCATTTTCTTTCCTTCATTTTTTTTTTTAAACTAGGGTAATGGGTAAGTAGCTAAACTGACCTTTTTTTTTTTTTTTAATCTATAGTATGCCAACTCGGTAAGGCTGTTCTCAAGGACAAAAAAAATGATATTGTAAGCTGCATCGTGTTGATTGTGCATTTGTTGCAATCCTCTGCCAAATTTAAATAATGGGAATTATTTATAGACTTGAAAGTGACCTGGATCCCCGTTAAATAGGCTTCTGATTGGCTGGTTTTGTAATTGTAAGAAACCTTACAAAGTGAAGATGAGGAATTTAGTGCTTGTAGGGTTTGAGTAGTATTGTGTATGTATTGGGCTTGGGTTATGTTTGTGCTAGAAGTACTCTGTGTTTACTGTGATTAAAACCCATTTTTGGTGAATCTGCTATTTAATGGAAGTGTCAGTTTAAAAAAAAATAGACCTGAAAGTAGTTATTTAAATTGAGCTTAATCAGAAAATGTATAAGATGTGTGTTAACATGGTAATATGTGTGCTAGTACTTGATTATAATAAGCTATTTTTAGAACTGGCATACTAAGCTTCTATTCACATCACACAGCCATAACCTTGCTGTTTAACAATCGCTCTTACCTTGCACCAAGTAGGAGCTAGCAAAAAAAACAAAAAAGTATATATTTATTTAGTAGGAGAAGTTTCCTCTACTTAAGAGCTTCTTGCTTTCATTATGGAAATTGCTGGTTAAAGAACAGGCACCCGCCAATCTAAGCAATAGTTTCTCTTCGCTGAATGTCTGAGTTTGGCTATGAGTTATTGCTAAGGCTGCAGCGTGTAACTACAGAAACTGTTTTTGCCAATTTCTAATTCATTGCCTTGTAAAAGTGCTCTGAAATTTTCTTCAGCATAAAAGTTCGTGGAAAATCAAGGGTTGTTTCTCACAGTACATGTGACATGCAGACATACTTTCTTCTTTTAGTTTCAGCCGACTTTTCAGCTCCTCAAGTAACACAACTAAGAAGCCTGAACCACCTGTTAATCTGAAGTACAATGCACCCACATCTCATGTTACTCCCTCTGTCAAGAAAAGAAGCAGCACCTTATCTCAGCTCCCTGGGGATAAGTCCAAAGCCTTTGATTTCCTTAGTGAAGAGTAAGTCTCTTCAAATTAATCGTTATACTCTAAATTAAGTTAATGGTTCAGAATATTCTTGGCCTTTTATCAGCTATAAGGATTCAGGTAAATCTATAAAAAAATCATTTCTGGGCTGGGCGCAGTGGCTCACGCCTGTAATCCCAGCACTTTGGGAGGCCAAGGTGGGCGGATCATGAGGTCAGGAGTTGGAGACAAGCTTAGCCAATACGGTGAAACCCTGTCTCTACTAAAAATACAAAAATTAGCTGGGCATGGTGGTGTGTGGCTGTAATCCCAGCTACTTGGGAGGCTGAGGCAGAAGAATCGCTTGAACCCAGGAGGTGGGGTTGCAGCGAGCTGAGATCATGCCACTGCTCTAGCCTGGGCGACAGAGTGAGACTCCGTCTCAAAAAATAAACAAATAAATAAAAAATAAATAAATAAAATCATTTCTGTAACTTGGCTATCTTTAAGTAAATTACTTATAGTCAACAGTTTTTATGAAAATTGCATTTTAGTTTTTATAAAAGAAGGATTTTTAAAAAATGCCTCATTTTTGCTGTTATGATAACATTGATAAATACCTATTAATAGAAATGTTAATGGTTTTCAGAGATAAATGAGCCTTTATCCTAAATGTCTGAACATTTCTGTTGGTGTCAAAGGACCTGGTTTTCTGTCCTGATTTGACTACCCATTAGGTACAAATGCTTGGGAAAATTAACCTTTCAGAGCCCCCAGTTTCTCTGTCTGTAAAATTAATCTGATACCCTATCTCAAAGGTGATTGGATCCAATTATTATCTGTGAAGTATCTGACATATAGGTAGATACGTTAACTGTGGTATATATACATAGCAACTCATCTTATGAAAATTTAAATGGCCAAAAGAATGGCAAATTATATTCAAAATCATTTTAATAATATTTTACCTTATAAGTACAAAGTTTACCAAATCAGTTTGCATTTTTATCTTCTGAAACAAGTTAATGGGATCTAAAATCTAACCTGTATCAATCTTCCTAAGCAGATATTGATTTATTCAATTTTTAAATCACTTCTAGCACATTTTCTGGCATTAGGATATTCTCAGTAAATATTTGTTTAATGAACGACAACAACAAAAAAGCCAGAACTACTTAAGAATTTTCCCGTTTCATATGGCCAGCATCTGAAACCTGATAGAAAATTGGTGGCTGGGGCCGAACACAGTGGCTCAGGCCTGTAATCCCAGCACTTTGGGAGGCCAAGGCGGGCAGATCACAAAGTCAGGAATTGAGACCATCCTAGCTAACATGGTGAAACCCCGTCTCTACTAAAAATACAAAAAAATCAGCCGGGCGTGGTCGTGGGCGCCTGTAGTCCCAGCTACTCGGGAGGCTGAGGCAGGAGAATGGTGTGAACCTGGGAGGCGGAGCTTGCAGTGAGCCGAGATCGCGCCATTGCACTCCAGCCTAGGTTTCAGAGGGAGACTCTGTCTCAAAAAAATAAATAAAATAAATAAATTTGGTGGCTGATGATTCAATTTAATGTAACAAAGCTGCTTGCTAACCTGTTAAAGCTTAGGCACTGAATTCACTACACAAACTTAAAAAGACCAGCTTTAGTATAACACTTTTTTTTTTTTTTTTTGAGATGGTGTTTTGTTCTTGTCCCCTAGGCTGGAGTGCAGTGGTGCCATCTTGGCTCACTACAACCTCCACCACCCAGGTTCAAATGATTTTCCTGCCTCAGCCTCCCGAGTAGCTGGAATTATAGGTCCACACCACCATGCCTGGCTAATTTTTGTATTTTTAGCAGAGATGGGGTTTTACCATGTTGGCCAGGCTGCTCTTGAATTCCTGACGTCAGGCTATCTGCCCTCCTTGGCCTCCCAAAGTGCTGGGATTACTGGCATAAGCCAACGCGCCCAGCCTGTTACAACACTTTTTAAGGAGCTGTTACAGTTGGAATAAACTAATTTGAAATCATGTAAATTTTTGTTGTTTTTGCTGTTTTAGTGACAGAGGAGAGATAAAACTGGGGATAAACGTAATTAAATGTATTCACATAATTAAAAAGGAAAATCTTTTTTCCTTTTAGAACTGAAGCTAGTTTAGCCTCACGCAGAGAACAAAAGAGAGAGCAGTATCGTCAGGTAAAAGCACATGTTCAGAAGGAAGATGGTAGAGTGCAGGCTTTTGGCTGGAGTCTGCCTCAGAAGTACAAACAGGTAATATGCACATGTGGTAAGAGCATCCAGCAGGAAAGAAGAGGGCGAGTTGAGTGTGCCTGGGCATGAAGGATTCACCATCCTCATCCCAGCCCTGCTCATCTCAGCCCTGCTCATCTCAGCCACATGGACTGGGCACACATTTAAGCATGGAGGGTGGTGGCTTTCAGGCTGTTTTCTGGAGCTGTAGAACTCAAATGAAATGCTCTGAGTGTGTGAGGAGGGGAGGAGTCAGTGAAGGGTGGCTAAGTGCGCGGAGTTTGAGGTACCAGCTCTGCTGTCGCCAGAGCAATTCTGGTTTAATATTTGAAGATTTCGTTTTTTGAAAAACCAGTGTCATTATTGAAAAAAATCATTGGCATGGAACTTTTCAAACTGTTCATTTAAAATTAAGTTCAGGTCTTCAGGAACTTTATCTGTCTACTCCGTAATTCCTACCCCAAAAGACTCACATGTTCATGTACAAACACATATGCGTGTGCATGTGTGCGCATATGTGTGAATTAGAGCCTCTTTTTGAGCTCCCATTGTATTATGTTTATTGAATTGCTCAAATAAGAATGGCAAAATTGGCTGATGCCTGTCATTGGCTCATGATGCCTGTTATTGGCTCATGCCTATAATCCTAACACTTTGGGAGGCCAAGGTGGAGAATGGCTTGAGCTCAGGGAGTTTGAGACCAGCCTAGGCAACACAGCATGACCTCATCTCTACAAAAAATTTAAAAAATTAGCTGGGTGTGGTGGCCTGTGCCTGTAGTCCCAGCTACCTGGGAGACTGAGGTGGGAGGGGACCGCGTAAGCCCGGCAGATTGAGGCTGCAGTGAGCCGTGATCGAGCCACTGTACTCTAGCCTGGGCAGCAGAACAACCCTGTCTCAAAAAAAACAAAAACAAAAACAAAAAACCTGAGCTTGATTTCAAGGAGTAAATAACAGCAGTGCTTGCTCATGTCTCAGTGGATCTATAAGAATTTCACTTTTGATGTGCCTTTTTCGCTCCTCCTTCCACGATTATTAGGTAACCAATGGTCAAGGTGAAAATAAGATGAAAAATTTACCTGTGCCTGTCTTTCTCAGACCTCTAGATGAAAAAGATACATCAATGAAAGTAAGTTCATTGTGAATTTAAAGGAGATATTTTCTAAACTCTGGGTAGTTTTTTTTCTAAAACCAAAAAAGCATAAGTATTACTTCTATGGTGAGGTTATTGTTCATTTTATAATTTTAGGTTATATTAAAGACCTGTATTTACAACCATTAGTTATTTTAAGAAAAAAGGAAAATTCTAAACATTTCTAGACTTAATATTGTTTTCTTTTTCACCTGAGAAGCTGTGGTGTGCTGTTGGAGTCAATTTATCTGGTGGGAAGACCAGAGATGGTGGTTCTGTTGTTGGAGCAAGTGTATTTTACAAGGATGTTGCTGGTTTGGATACAGAAGGCAGTAAACAGCGAAGTGCCTCTCAGAGTAGTTTAGATAAGTTAGATCAGGAACTTAAGGTAAGTGTGTAACATTTGACCTGGTTTATGAGACTATGAGTTTAACTCTTTCATCCAAAATTCACCTCTGGGTCCAGCTTCTAACTGGAATTATTATGCCCTGGCTTACTGTCCCTCAGCACCCTTTTAAAATAAATTTTATTGAGGTATAATTTACATGCAATAAAGTGTGCACTTGAAATGGGTATAGGGCAGAGTTTTGACACATGTGTACACCTATGTAATCACTACAGTGATCAAGATAATAGAACGTTTTATCATTGTTCTGCTTTACCTGTTAGTTTTGTTGTTGCTATTTATAGACAGAGTCTCGCTCTATCACATAGACTGGAGTGCAGTGGCATGATCATGGCTCACTGCAGTGTTAACCTCCTGGACTCAAGTGATCCGTCCACCTCAGCCACCCGAGTAACTGGGACTACACACCCACACCACCACACCTGGCTAATTCTTTTATTTTTTTTATAGAGATGAGGGTTTCACTGTGTTGACCAGGCTAGTCTCAAACTCCTGGTCTCAAGCAATCCTCCCACCTCAGCCTCCCAAAGTGCTGGGATTACAGACGTGAGCCACTGTGCCAGCCTAACTGCTAGTTTTTCATCTACTAATTAATATTGATAGGTGGTTGTATTAGTCTGTATTCACACTGCTGATAAACACATACCCGAGACTGGGAAGGAAAAAGAAGTTTAGTTGGGATTACATAGGTAACCTCTGGGGAGGCCTCAGAATCATGGCAGGAGATGAAAGGCACTTCTTACATGGTGGCAGCAAGAGAAAATGAGGAAGAGGGAAAACGAGCAAAAGTGAAAATGAGCAAGAGTGAAAACCTCTAATAAACCCATCAGATCTCGTGAGACTTATTCACTGTCACGAGAATAGCACAGGAAAGACTGGCCCTGTGATTCAGTTACCTCCCGCTGGGTCCCTCTCACAACACGTGGGAATTCGGGGAGATACGATTCAAGTTGAGATTTGGGTAGGGATGCAGCCAAACCACATCAGTGGTTGTATTTTTATCCTTCCAAATAATCTGGAAATAAATTTGAAATAGTATTGCCTTTTACTGTAACAGCACCACCTTATGAATATTTGCACATACTTATTGTTTGAAACATTTTTCGTCCTTTGTCTATACAGGAACAGCAGAAGGAGTTAAAAAATCAAGAAGAATTATCCAGTCTAGTCTGGATCTGTACCAGCACTCATTCGGCTACAAAAGTTCTTATTATTGATGCTATTCAACCTGGCAACATCCTAGACAGTTTCACTGTTTGCAACTCTCATGTTCTGTGCATTGCAAGTGTACCAGGTAAGAGTGAGTCATGCGTTTCTCTGCCCTCCCCTCCATCCACACCACCTACCTGCTGGACATTGATGTGGCAGCTGAAGATGCAGTTCTTTACCTTGCTGTCATGAAGCTTATGTTCTTTCTAGTTGGGGAGGATTAAAAAACAAACTGGAAACCATTGAATAAAGAAGATATTTTCAGGTAGTGAAAATAACTGTGAAGAAAATAAAACAATGCAAATATGAGAAGATAACTGGGAGCCGGAGGACTGTTTGGATTAATTAATAAGGAAAGGTCTTCTAAAGTTTTGGATTAAACATTATGTGATGTTAAAACATTAGTTTAAAAATTAAAGATGTGTATGTGATATATCCATATGTTGGAATATTATTCAGTCATGAAAAGGAATGAAGTTCTTTTCTATATTTTATATTTTATTGTGGAACACTTAATATGAGATACTTTTTTTTTTTTTTTTTTTTTTGAGACAGAGTCTTACTCTGTTACCCAGGCTGGAGTGCAATGGCACAATCTTGGCTCACTGCAACCTCCACCTCCCGGGTTCAAGTGATTCTCCTGCCTCAGCCTCCCGAGTAGCTGGAATTACAGGCGCCTGCCACCACGCCTGGCTACTTTTTTGCATTTTCACTAGAGACGGGGTTTTGCCGTGTTGGTCAGGCTAGTCTTTTTATTTTATTTTAATTTTTTTTTGAGATGGAGTCTCACTCTGTTACCCATGCTGGAGTGCAGTGGCACCATCTCAGCTCACTTCAACTCTACCTCCTGGGTTCAAGCAGTTCTTCTGCCTTAGCCTCCCAAGTAGCTGGGACTACAGGCACGAGCCACTACACCCAGCTAATTTTTGTACTTTTGGTAGAGACAGGGTGTCACCATATTGGCCAGGCTGGTCTCAAACCCCTAGACCTCGTGATCCACCCGCCTCGGCCTCCCAAAGTGCTGAGATTACAGGCGTGACCCACCACGCCTGGCAGTCAGGTTAGTCTTGAACTTCTGACCTCAAGTGATCCACCCACTTCGGCCTCCCAAAGTGCTGGGATTACAGGCATGAGCCACTGAACCCAGCCTGAGATCTACCCTCTTAACAAATTTTTATTTTTGTTTTTTGAGACAGGGTCTCACTTTGTTGCCCAGGCCAGATTGCAGTGGTGCATTCACAACTCAATTGCAGCCATGACTCCCGGGCTCAAATGATCCTCCCAACTCAGCCTCCTGAGTAGCTGGGACCACAGGCGCACACCACCACACCTGGCTAAGTTTTTTGTACTTTCTGTAGACAGGGTTTTACCATGTTGCCCAGGCTGGTCTGGAACTCCTGGGCTCAAGTGATCTGCCTGCCTTGGCCTCCCAAAGTACTGGGATGCCCAGCCCTCTTAACAGATGTTTAAGAGTACAATGCATTATCCTCTAGGTAGAAGTTCTGACACATGCTCTTAACACAGATGAACCTTGGAAACACTATGCCAAAGGAAATAAGCCAGACACAAAAGGACAAATATATGATTCCACTTATATGAGATACCTAGAAGAGGTAAATTCATAAAAACATAGAGTTTCTGTGTGAGGTGATGGAAAAGCTTTAGAAATAGGCCGGGCATGGAGGTTCACCTCATAATCCCAGCACTTTCAGAGGCCGAGGTGGGATGATCACTTGAGCCCAGAAGTTCGAGACCAGTTTGGGCAATATAGTGAGACCTCATTTCCACAAAAAATCAAAAAATGAGGTGGGAGGATAACTTGAGCCTGGGAGGTCGAGGCTGCAATGAGCTGTGATTGCACCACTATACTCCCTGCTGGGCAACGGGAGTAAGACCCTGTGTTTTTTTTTTAAAAAAAAAAAAAAAAAAAAAAAAAGGCCTGGCATTGTGGCTTACGCCTGTAATCCCAATACTTTGGGAGGCTGAGGTTGGCGGATCACCTGAGGTCAGGAGTTCGAGACCAGCCTGGCCAACATGGTAAAACCCCATCTCTACTAAAAATACAAAAATTAGCCGGGTGCAGTGGCAGGCACCTGTAATCGCAGCTACTTGGGAGGCTGAGGCAGGAGAATCGCTTGATCCTGGGAGGCGGAGGTTACAGTGAGCTGAGACTGAACCATTGCACACCAGCCTGGGCAACAAGAGCAAAACTCTGTCTCCAAAAAAAAATAGTGATGATGGCTACACAGTGTTGTAAATATTAATGCCAATATTGTAAATATTAATGCCACTGAATTGTATACTTTTAATGGTTAAAGTGGCAAATTTTGTTTATATATTTTTTTACTGCAATAAAAGTTTTTAGTGTGATATAAATAAAACAATTTTCTAAATTAAAAAATGAGATTTATTTTTATATTGTAAATATTTTTTATATTATAAATGCCTAGTTTTTAATGTTTTACTAATAACTAAGTCACCCTATATACTTGGGGTATTTAATTTTTAACAGTAATGGATAGAAGCTTATACTTCAAGTAGCAGTAGTAGTCGTCTTGATGATTTAAAAGAAATTTTTTTTTGACTGACGTTGTCATGTATAATAGATTGTTTTTAACCTGTGGCTGCTGAGGAGCTCACTAAGAACAGAAGTTGGCTAGGCATGGTGGCTCGTGCTTGTAATCCCAGGGCTTGGCTGAGATTGGTGGATCCCTTGAGGCCAAGAGTTCAAGACCAGCCTGACCAACATACTGAAACCTTGTCTCTTCCAAAAATACAAAAATTAGCTGGGCGTGGTGGCTTACACCAGTAGTCCCAGCTACTCAGGAGGCTGAGGCAGGAGAATCACTTAAGCCCAGGAGGCGGAGGTTGTGGTGAGCTGAAATCATGCCACTGTACTCCAGCCTGGGCGACAGAGTAAGACTGTGTCTCAAAAAAAAAAAGAAAAAGAAAAAGAACAAAAGTTTCTTTTCTGACATTTTTATGTTTATTCGCACTTGTGTTAATAGAAGTATTATCTTAATTTTTTAAAGTTGCCTTCCCATATTTTGAAGATTTGTTTATGTAAATTTAATGTTACCTGTATTCAACTAGCTGTACACCTCACATTACAAACCTGTAATTGTTTTAGTGAAAAAAATGTTATTTATAGAAGTTTACTTTGCTGTTACAAGAAGATTTATTTTTCAGGTGCACGAGAAACAGACTACCCTGCAGGAGAAGATCTTTCAGAATCTGGTCAGGTAGACAAAGCATCTTTATGTGGAAGCATGACAAGCAACAGCTCAGCAGAGACAGACAGCCTGTTAGGAGGCATCACGGTGGTTGGTTGTTCTGCAGAAGGTGTGACAGGAGCTGCAACTTCACCTAGTACCAATGGTGCTTCTCCAGTGATGGATAAACCACCAGGTATATCCATTCTCTTTACCTGCCATCTGTATAGAGTCTAAGGCTACCCTCAGATGCCTCATTATGGACTTAATTTAGATCTTAAGTAACAAGGTTGAAAGAACTTGCTGTAGGCCGGGCACGGTCACTCATGCCTGTAATCCCAGCACTTTGGGAGGCCAAGGCAGGCGGATCACAAGGTCAGGAGATCAAGACCATCCTAGCTAACACAGTGAAACCTGATCTCTACTAAAAATGACAAAAAATTAGCCAGGCATGGTGGCGGGTGCCTGTAGTCCCAGCTACTGGGGAGGCTGAGGAAGGAGAATGGCGTGAACACGGGAGGTGGAGCTTGCAGTGAGCTGAGATTGCGCCACTGCACTCCAGCCTGGGTGACAGAGCAAGACTCCATCTCAAAAAAAAAAAGAAAGATGCTGTAATGACTGTTAAATGGAATCAAGAATTCTTAATTTAATGATACAGTGTGAAGGAGTGGGTAGATGGAATGGAATTCTATAACAGGGGTTTGTGTGGGGAAATAATTGGAGGAGAAAAGCCCAGACTCGGAATAGTGTTTTATTTACTTTGTAGAAATGGAAGCAGAAAATAGTGAGGTTGATGAAAATGTTCCAACAGCAGAAGAAGCAACTGAAGCTACAGAAGGGAATGCGGGATCAGCTGAAGACACAGTGGACATCTCCCAAACTGGCGTCTACACAGAGCATGTCTTTACAGATCCTTTGGGAGTTCAAATCCCAGAAGACCTCTCCCCAGTGTATCAGTCGAGGTATAATAATAGGTCATCAACTTAGGAAACTGGGTGAAGTGCACAGATAAAAGGAACCAAAATAATCTCAAACAGTCAAAAGATTTCCACTAATTAGTGTCACTGTGGTGGACTAAAAGATACCTATTCTTATGATATCTTCATGTATTCCCTCTCCATCATTCTCGCTGGATATTCCCTCCCATTTCTTCCATACACCTTCCAACTTAAAAAAAAAATGGTATCTATAAAAATATAATCATGCATCACTCAACAATGGGGATATGTTCTAAGAAATGCGTCAGGTGATTTCATCATTGTGTGAACATCATAGAGTGCATTTACACAAATCTAGATGGTATGGCCTATCACACACCTAGGCGATATGGTGTAACCCATTGCTCCTAGGCTAGAAACCTGTACAGCATGTTACTGTACTGAATACTGTAGATACATAATGATAAGTATTTGTGTATGTAAACATGCACAAGGTACTGTAAAAATATAGTAGTATAATCTTGTGGAACCACCACCGTATATGCTGTACGTCATTTTCCAAAATGGTTTTACCAGGTGTATGACTATATATTAGTCAAAATCTTCCTGTTCATTTTCTCCTCTGGTCTGTTTTGTTTTTTTTTTTCTTTCTTTCTTTTTTTTTGTACTTACTGTCTTCCATTCTATTAGTAATTCTTTGTCATTTTAATCCCATCCCTACTCTAATTTTTACTCCAGTTATCAGCAAAATTGTCCATTGTTTAAATCTGCCATTGTTCAAGTTTCCCACATGGGTGTGAATGACCTTTTTGAATTTAGTTTTTGTGCAAATATTTTATTAAAAACAATTCAGATGGTTCCAGTGGCTCATGCCTATAATCCCAGCATTTTGGGAGGCCAGAGCAGGAGGATTGCTTGAGTCCAGGAATTCAAGACCATCCTGAACAACATAGTGAGACCCTCATCTCTACAAAAAACTTAATGATTAGCTGGGCGTGGTAGCATGTACCTGTGGTCCCAGTTACTCAGGAGGCTGAGGCGGGAGGATTGCTTGAGCCCTGGGAGCTGGGGGCTACAGAGAGCCATGATCTCACCACTGCACTGCCGCCTGGGAAGCAGAACAAGACTCTGTCTCAGAAAACAAACAAACAAAACAATTTGTTTTAGACTCTTCCTTTAAAGGGTTGGTTAATCTAGGCCCATTTAGTGAATTATTTCATTTTCTTTCCTGCCTTTTCTAGATCCCTTCTAGATGAGAGTCTCTTTAAACTAGATCCTTTTTAAAGTTTAATATTCTTCCTCATAGTGTATAAAGTAAGCAAGATTAATTAATAACCCATTTATGCCTAGTGGTCCATTATTGGAATGCTAAGATTGTGGGAGTTATTCATATCCTACTGCTCAAGGTCATTGCTAAGGCCTGATTTTTTACAAAAAAAATTTGCAATCTCTGGCATAAATGGGTTAACATTTAATTCTTTTTTTTTTTTTTTTTTTTGAGATGGCATCTCACCCTGTCACCCAAGCTGGAGTGCAGTGGTGCAATCTTAGCTCACTGCAACCTCCGCCTTCCGGGTTCAAGCAATCCTCCTGCCTCAGCCTCCCAAGCAGCTGAGATTACAGGCATGTGCTGCCACGCCCAGCTAATTTTTGTATTTTTAGTAGAGATGGGGGTTTCACCATGTTGGCCAGGCTGGTCTTGAACTCCTGGCCTCAAGAAATCTGCCCACCTTGCCCTCCCAAAGTGCCGGGATTACAGGCATGAACCACCACACCTGGCCTGAATTACTAATTTAAGAATAAGTCATGTTTGAATTTGATAGCCTGGCTATTATGCCCTGACAATTCAAAAGAAAAGTTTTGTGATAGAACATTAAACATATTTCAGTTTATTAATTTATTTTGGTTAACTCTTTATATATCTCCCTTCTTTTTGCATGTGTGTATCCCTCCCTTCTCTCTCACCTGAGAAGAAACTATGACAAAACCCAAAATAAGAGACAGTCATAATAATAGTCTGAATATTAACTGCTGTATTTCATTACAATGTCTTACTATGTTATCTGCTCCTTGGGCTTCCTAGTTTGTTAATGTTATTTCTGATACAATTGTTGAAATATGTGATGTAAGCTTTTGACTTTGGCTTCTCTGGAATTTTGGTGGTTTCTTTTTTTTTTAACTAGAAGTTTCAGCCAGGTGTGATAGTGTGTGTGCCTCTAGTCCCTGTTATTCAGGAGGCTGAGATGGAAAGATCACTTGAGCCTGGGAGGTTAAGGCTGCAGTGAGCCCTGTTTGTGCCAGTGTACTCCAGCCTGGGTGACAGAGTGATACTCTATCTCTAAAAAAATAAATAAATAATAAACAAATGAACAAACTTAAATATAGAAGTATTCAGTCCCTGAAAACTATAGTTAAGTATCCTCAGATTTCTTGCCTTTTGCCCTACCTTTCCAGCAATGACTCAGATGCATATAAAGATCAAATATCAGTACTGCCAAATGAACAAGACCTGGTGAGAGAAGAAGCCCAGAAAATGAGTAGTCTTTTACCAACTATGTGGCTTGGAGCTCAAAATGGCTGGTAGGTGCCAACACTTTTAACATTAGAATATGTTTATTGTTTTACTTTTGCTTTTGAAATTGGAAGATAAGTAAAATATGCTAAACACAAATACAAAAAGTGTGGATTAATGGAAAGAATTTTATATATACACACAATTTGATGTTATGTTGTAACTACCACATAAACTGGACTTGCACTGGTTCTGAATGGTAAGCCATATGTTTCTTTGTCACAGAATGTTCCCTTTCTATAATATTCTTGGAAGAAGAGGTACGTAAAATTTTAAAATCGAGCTGATACAGAAATAGAAGATCCTGAACAGCACAAAGACAGAGAATATTTAATTTATGTAGGCTAGAATGTGGGCAGGAAAACTGGGATTAAACCAACATTTTGGCTGTAGGAAGGCCCAATCCCAACTTTTAATAAATTTTTTACTAAGATAGGCAAAACAAATCACAATCTGAAAAGTCAGATGATGATAACTAATATTATATGGTTTGTTCACTTTTCAGTCATGTGGAGAGTTTTACAAAATTGTGCATTTCCAAAGGTTAGGCAGGATTACTGTTGAGCATCTCTAATCCAAAATTTGAAACTTTTTGACCACTGATATGACGCCGGAAGGTAATGCTCATTGGAGCATTTTGGATTTTTGAATTGGGAATACTCAACTGTTATGTATAATGTAAACATTCTAAAATCTGAAAAAGTCAGAAATCCGAACACCTCTGGTCCCAAGCATTTCAAATAAAGGTTACTCAACCTGTAGTACGTCTTTTTCATATGAGTCCAATACTGTAAAGTGAGGAGTTGGCAAACTTAGCGTAACTGTCTTCCAGTAGAGCATTATGGGCACTGAAATTTGAATTTCATATAAATCTCCCCTGTCACAAAATACCCCTGATTTCCCCCCCCACACACACACCTTTAAAAATATAAAAACTATTCTTAGCTTGCAGGCTGGATTAAAACAGGTGGCAGACTGGATCTGGCCTGTAGGCAATAGTTTGCCACTCCCTATGTGGGCCACTCTGTCATCCAAAAGTTATAGGTCAGTCTAGTAGAGAGGTAAGGTAATTCAAAAAAAAGAGTTTTGCCCAAGGACTAAGTGTGTGAAACTGACTGTGCATTGCACTAGTTCCTGCTTTTCAGTCTTCATATGTTTCTCTTTGCTCAGCAGCCTATTTCTCTACCTTAGGCCTACCCTCACTCTCATTTTTCTTTTCTGACCATTGCACAAAAGCAGCAGCACCTTTTCCTAAAATGTATGTTACTCTTCTTTCCTTCTGAATGAACTTCGCAATCATTATTAGATATATGCAATGTCTTGATGTTCTCTATGCCTTACCAGTGTTGACTTTGTTCTTGCAGTTTGTATGTCCATTCATCTGTAGCCCAGTGGAGGAAATGTCTCCATTCCATTAAACTTAAAGATTCGATTCTCAGTATTGTGTAAGTTTTATTTTGGAAATTCTTCTTGTTAAAACTATGCATTTTGGTATAAACTAGAATTTAAGACTTTGAAAGCTAATACATGTTTCACGACTAAATTAGTATCCAGATTTGTTTGTTTTTTTTCACCCTTTTTATGGAATTAGAGAAGTTAAGTGAGAATGAAACTGTATAATAGAAAACCAAGTAGAAAGGAAAACTTGCTTGATTGAGTCCTCACCATACTGGGAGTTCTTTAGTACTACAGGAAAGAACCAATACCTATTAATTTATGTTTATTTTAGAATGTTCTTTATGGCTTGTGAATATGTTGATTGGGGCATTGATTTACTAGTTCTTTTCTATGTGTTCCCTATCAAAAATCAGACAGTTTATCTCTGAGCCCACAGAGCTGACTCTGTTGGTTCCACTCAAGGTGCGTGTCTCTGGTCTTTGGAGTTTGTGTTGATTGTCTGTGATGAGAGGAGAAGCTTGGGCCAGAAGGTGAAACAACTGAGATACCACTCATGCTGTTTATTTAGTTCAGCTGACATTTTTCACAGCAGTACATGCACAATGAAGAAAGCGGTGTGTTCATTGATGTTCTGGTGTCAGCTCCTTAACTCATCACAGATTGGTCCTTTGTGAGGCCCTGAACTAGTTCAGTACCATGTGGTCCCCTCTGTATTCCTGAATGGAGAGTTCTGAACTCCCCTTTCCTGTTTGCAGACACGTGAAGGGAATCGTGTTAGTAGCCCTGGCTGATGGCACCCTTGCAATCTTTCACAGAGGAGTGGGTGAGTGGTGATGTGTATATAACATGGACGCTAATTTGTTGCTTTGCAAAGCATTTTTAAGTAGATTGGCTTATGTTTTAAAGAAATGATACTCAGTAGGATAAAGAATAAATAACAATACACAACATCAGTAAATATATTAGTGCCTGCATGGAGGTATACATTAACAGATGCCTTAGGGAAAATATGTTTACTACAATGGGCATTTTATGGTACTTTTAAATAAATGTGATAGGGAGGCATTTGTTTTTTATTCATATGCTTATGCAATTCAGAGAAACTTGGTATTATTTTAATGTCCTATGTTTTAAAAATAATTTGTGTCCACTTAACATTTGGACTTTGTTTTAAAGAATTTTAATTGGGTAAGGTTTAATCATTTTCATGTCACCTTATTTATATTTTCCCCCTTTAAAACCATTGTTTCATCTATAGAGGGGTGGTGGTATCAGAAACCCTACCTTGTATGAATTAAGTTGAGGGAATTTAGTATGTGTTCCTCCATAACTCCTTGGTACTTGTGTCAACCAAAAATGACACATCATTTTCTACCCACTTGATTGGTATATCTGGGAAGTGTTATGAAACATAGATACCTTGAATTTGGATTTTAGAAAAACTTTTCCCAAAATCTCCTATCTTTCTGGGCTTGGGGAAATGTGGAGTAGATGACAGGTGCTTTTGTAATTGATTGGTACCTGAAAATTGCTGATTAATGACTCCGTATCATCAAAGAGCGAGAGGGATGCATTTTACCTTTTTCAACCCTTTATCTATATTTAATCTTTACGTTAAATTATTAAGAAAGTTCCATGGCCATCCTCATTTTATAGATGAGGAAACTGAAACACAGAGCATTTTGGTCACTTTTTCATGGCCACTCAGCTAATAAGTGGGAAAGCCTAGAAAAAAAGTGAAACAATGAATGTTTTGGCAAATTGAATTCAAAATAATATTGACAGAATAAGACAAGTAAAATACATTTAGTAAGTGTCAATGTAAAGTCCTGCATTTGAGTTCAGAAGAGCAAGATGGGGAGACATGTCTAAAGAGTGAGAATTACCTAAAGGTTGACTTTAGGTAATATGAGTTTAATGCCTTTAAGCCTCAAAGAAAAAAAAGTATTCAGGACAAGGCTGGTGATAATCTTGCTCTACTAGGCTAGATAAAGACAGCATATTCAATGGATATCAACAAAACAGAGTTAGGACGAAGGGTCTATAAAACTGTGGTAGGTACAGAGCATGTGCCAAAGATACTTGGTTTTGAAAAGAGAAGACATAGGGCTGTAAAGAAGAAGTTTGGACTGGATTTATTCTTTTGTTTCCACTCTGCAAAACTGCAGACGAATGGGTGATTACATGCAAAAAGACAGACTTTAGCTAGGTGTGGGTAGTATTTTTCAATTAAAGCTGTCTGAAAATGGAATGGCTGCTTTGTGAGGCAGTGTGCTCACAAAAGCTAACAACACAAAGCAAGGTTCTGGTGACTGGTTCTCCTTCATATTTCTATTATCACTGAAAATGTAGTATGCATAATTCCTAAAGTGTTAGCGATGAGTTGCCCTCAACTTCTACCCAAGAAAATATATCAAAATGTACGTGAGAGACATTATTCCCAAAATAACCTTAAGTCCATTCTAATTCTAAATATATTATGATAAACAGATAACTTGTAACTGATTTATCATCACATCCCTGCTTTTGTGAGCATGTTTTAAAGGGGGTCTGAGTACTGGGTGGCAGTTTGAAGCAGATGATCTTTGAGGGTCTCTTCCAACTTTGCAGCTTATGGAATAAAAGAACCCAGGCTGCAAATAAAAGGTATACTTAGTACATGGGACTTTGGGTGTTTCTTCAATAACTTTAATTATACAACAAATACAATGTTTCTTGTGTTGAAATTGAGTAACAGTTGGTATGCATTTACTATAACCTTTTATTTCTTTTAAAGATGGGCAGTGGGATTTGTCAAACTATCACCTCTTAGACCTTGGACGGCCTCATCATTCCATCCGTTGCATGACTGTGGTACATGACAAAGTCTGGTGTGGCTATAGGAACAAAATCTATGTGGTGCAGCCAAAGGCCATGAAAATAGAGGCAAGTTATTAGCCTGTGTTTTCTATATTTATTGAATCTGTATTATCCGAAGACTATTAGACTATAATTATTTTCAGCTTCTTTAGAAATTGTTTCTGGATCTGTGTGTTTTAGGGCACTTGAGTAATGTATTTGAATATTTTAAGCTTTCTGTGTTACTTAACTCTCTTGCCACTTTTGACTGTGAGGGTAGGAAGTGGCTTTTTTAAAAAGGAAAGAGGATTTATACATGAATGTTTAAATGTGTGTCAGTGTATGTATCCAGAGATATGTATGTGTTTTTGTTTGAATACATGATTCTTGATATGTTTAGTTATATGAGGATTGTTTGAGAAGAGGATTCCTCCCTGTCTTCCCCATGTGTAATCCAGGCACATCCATATATGTGTCCCAGGCAGAAATAACATTGCACTGGGAATTTGTTGTAAAAATGAAAACCTCCTAACCTCCTAGCATTGATTTCTTTTTTAGTTTTTTTTTTTTTTTTCCCCTGAGACAGAGTCTTGCTCTGTCACCCAGGCTGGAGTGCAGTGGCACGTTCTTGGCTCACTGCAATCCCCACTTCCCAGGTTCAAGCAATTCTCCTGCCTCAGCCTCCAAAGTAGCTGGGATTACAGGTGCCCACCACCACACCCGGCTAATTTTTAAAATATTTTTAGTAGAGATGGGGTTTCACCATGTTGGCCAGGCTGGTCTCGAACTCCCAGCCTCGTGATCGGCCTGCCTTCGCCTCCCAAAGTGTTGGGATTACAGGCGTGAGCCACCGCATCCAGCCTAGCATTGTTTTCTTACAGTTTTGTGTTTTTTTTTGCCACAATACATAAATGCATTCTAATTGTTTAGGAAAAAAAAAAAAAAGCATACAGGAAATTGTAAGGTGAAAGCTCTCCTTCACCCTCCCCCAAATCACATTTCTTTCCCTGGAAGTCTCAAAGTTAACCATTTGGTGTTTGTTTTTTTAATATCAATTCTCTCTATATTTATCTATCTATATATCTGTTTATATATATCTAGTTAGCTAGCTATCTGGCTGTCTATCCATCTGTCCATTCATCCATCCATCCATCCATCCATCCATCCATCCATCCACACACAAGTTAAGTATCCCTTATTCAAAATGCTTGAGACCAAAAGTGTTTCACATTTTGGATTATTTTCAGATTTTGGAATATTTGCATATACATAAATAATGAAATATCTTGGGCATGGAACCCGAAGTCTAAACATAAAATTTATTTATGTTTCCTGTATACTTTATAACAGTGAAAAATATGATATACCATTAGAGCAGTAGAAAAAATACTGTGTTCAGGGTGGCTTATGTATCATATCAGCACTTAAACACTTCGAAAGCATTTCAGATTTCAGATTTTTGGATTGGGAATGCTCAGCCTGTTCCTCACACACATATACAGCAGTGTGGGTTCCTTTCAGTTTGATTATATTTTGGTATTTTTGTTTGTTTGTTTTGAAACAAGGTCTCACTCTGTCACCCAGGATGGAGTACAGGGGTGCAATCATAACTCGCTGCAGCCTCAAACTCCTGGGCTCTAGCAAGCCTCCTGCCTCAGCCTCCCAGGTAGCCGAGATCACAGGCACACCATTACACCTGGCTAATTTTTCTTTAATTTTTTTGTAGAGACGGGGTCTTGCTATGTTGCCCAGACTGACCTCAAACTACTGGGCTCAAGCAGTCCTCCCACCTCAGCCTCCCAAGTAGCCGGGAATACAGGTGTGCACCACTATGCCCAGCTAATTTTTGTATTTATAGTAGAGTTGGGGTGTCACCATGTTGCCCAGACTGATCTCAAACTCCTGGACTCAAAAGATCCTCCCACCTCGGCCTCCCAAAGTGCTGGGATTACGGGTGTGAGCCACCAGCACCCAGCCCGATTAATTATAATTGTCATCTTACTTCAACACAGGGGCTCTGCAACAACACAAAATCTGGAGATAAAATCTTTCTGTTAGGCCAGGTGCGGTGGCTCATGCTTGTAATCCCAGGACTTTGGAAGGCTGAGGCGGGCAGATCAGTTAAGGTCAGGAGTTTGAGACCAGCCTGGCCAATATAGTGAAAGCCTGCTCTACTAAAAATATAAAAGTCAGCCCGGCATGGTGGTGTGTGCCTGTAATCCCACTACTCAGGAGGCTGAGGAAGGAGAATTGCCTGAACCCAGGAAGGGGAGGTTGCAGTGAGCCGAGATTGCGCCATTGCACTCCAGCCTGGGCGACAAGAGCAAAGACTCTGTCTCAAAATTTAAAAAATTAAGAAAATCTTTCTGTTGAACACTGTTACATAGTGTGGATATGCTAGTATTGCTGTGTGATATCCTATATAGTGCTCAAGTCCAATATCCTGTTCTTAGTTCTTTATTTTGTTTTGCATTCTAGGATGAAAACAATTGTGTATATGAGTAATCATGTTTAATATATAGTATTTGGACTTCTCTTTCAATAGTCTGCTAACTTGTGCAAATTAGCACAGTTTTAAATATGAAATCCTATGTAGCAAAAGTAACTTTGTGATTGGACAATCTCTCCTAGAAATCTTTTGATGCACATCCCAGGAAGGAGAGCCAAGTACGACAGCTTGCGTGGGTGGGGGATGGCGTGTGGGTCTCCATTCGCTTGGATTCTACGCTTCGTCTCTATCATGCACACACTTATCAACATCTACAGGATGTGGACATTGAGCCTTATGTAAGCAAAATGTTAGGTAAGCTTCCAACATGTTTTATCTTTACCAAAGAGGGTGTTTTATTTTATCTGTCTATTTATCTATCTATCTATCTATCTATCTATCTATCTATCTATCTATCTAATCTCTTTATTGAAATGGGGTCTTGCGTTGTTGCCCAGGATGGAGTGCAGTGGCTATGCACAGGTGCAGTCATAGCACACTATAGCCTTGGACTCCTGGACTCAAGTGACCCTCTCACCTCAGCCTCCGTAGTAGCTGGGACTGTAGGTAGGCACATGCCACCTGACCCAGTCCTTGTTTTTATTTTTAAATAGTCTAAAATGCTGGGTAGAACCAATGAATTAAGTTACCTCAGGAATAGTGAACTTTTATCACTGAAAGTATCAGACAGATGTTTCAGTCTGCCTTGTTTTTTTGTTTTCTGTTTTTTGTTTTTTTCTTTTCTTTTTTTCAAGACGGGATCTCACTCTGTCGCCTAGTCTGGAGTGCAGTGGCACCATCACGGCTCGCTGCAGCCTTGGCTTCCTGGGCTCAAGTGATCCTCCCACCTCAGCCTCCCCAGTAGCTGGACAGGCCTGCACCATCATGCCAGGCTACTTTTTTTTTTTTTTTCCTGTAGAAATGAGGTTTCACTATGTTGCCCAGGCTGGCCTTAAACTCCAGGGCTCAAGTAATTGGCCCACCTCAGCCTCCCAAAGTGCGTTACAGGCATGAGCCAGTGCACCTGGCCGCTTTTTGTTCTTGACGGAAAGTTGGGATCATTTTGGACTCCTCCTCTCTTATTTCCCACATCTAAATCTGTCACTGGGAACTCTCAAGTCTGCCTCTAAAACTATGTTAGATCGGTTACTTCTTTGTCTCTACCACTATCCTTTTACCCCCAGCCTCCTAACTGGGCTCCCTGTTGCCACTCCAGTCTGTTCTCTGCCTAGTAACCAAGGTGCAGATATTACCTTGACACACCTCCACTGTTGCCTTGAGATGAAGTGACACGACCAGGAGACCTTACATGTTCTCAAACACTCTCCTTGCTCACACCGAACCACAGCTCAACAAGCTCCTTCCCATTTCAGGGTCCTCACATGTGCTGCTGTATCATCTACCTGGGAAGTTCTTCTTGGTCCCTTTTTACTTGCTTAGCTTTCAGGTCATAGCCTACCTGTCATATTCAGGAAAGACCTTCATTTAGATCCTGTCATACTTTGTCTTCATGGGCTTGTCATTATTATGATTGCACCTGTGTTATGTGATTCTTGTTTATAATCTCTCCCCTATAGACCCTAAGCCCCATGAAGATCAGGGGCCATCATTGTCTTGTTCCCTGCTCTATCTTGAGCACCGGACCCAGTGCTATAATGATTATTAGGAATGTCATAAAGGATTCCTTTCATGAAAAATGATTGAACTGGACCAGCGGTTTTCAACCATTAGTTACTGCCCTCAGAAACCTTATTTCTAGCTATGTACCTTCTCCCTAAAATGTATACACATATGCAAACACCAGCTAATTTCAGGGACATACTTTGACTGGAGGTTAAAGGTTCCTAGGTTAGGCTGAATGGTAATTAAGCCTCCTTCTAACTCTGTAGTTCAGCGATCATGCCCTCAGTTCTTGTAAGTAGAACTTATGAGTACTAATGTTGTCTTTCTTAAATGTATTACCTGTTCAGTAAATTTACCTTTTAAGTCACTGAAAATAAGATCATAAGATCAGCTGTAAAAATTAACTTGAAATACAAAAATGCATTTGTTCTCCCTAAATTATTTGTGTATAATACTTAAAATTTTTTAACTGCTTTAGAGCCTAAATATATAAATGAGGGGAAAAGTGTAGATTTTGTTTACAAAGATTTTTATCTATGCAAATAAACTTAAGGGAAACCAGAACTTTTTCAGTTTATAAGATCAAAGGACACTTTATTTCTCTGGGTTTGTTTGTTTTTAGAGACAAAGTCTTGCTCTGTTGCACAGGCTGGAGTGCAGTGGTGGGATCACAGTTCACAGAGCCTCAAATGCCTGGGCTTCAGTGACCCTCCCACCTCAGCCTCCCACATAGCTGGGACTACAGGCATGTGCCACCATGCCTGGCTAATTTTTGTACTTTTTGTAGAGTTTAGGTCTCAGTATGTTGCTCAGGTTGGTTTCAAACTCCTGGGATCAAGCAGTCATCCCACCTTGACCTCTGAAATGCTAGGATTTACAGACGTGAGCCACCATGGCCTGCCAGTTTCACTGTTTTCTGTTGGGGTTTTTTGTTCTATGTGTCGGTTTGCTTTTACAGTTCCCTGAGGAAATCCTGTGTCACAGTTCCTGATGTACCCTATTTCCTATGTACTTTTCTTGTAACTAATAATGTTACATTACCCACTTTTACGCTTTTCTTTTTCCATTAACCCTGAATTGTCAGACAATAAGCCCCAATAAGAGCTTACTTTGATACGAGCCTTCAGGAAACATCCATCTCACTCTAGTCACATTTCCTCTGTGTTGTGTCATCCTGCTACTACTTCTTCCTTTTTTTTTTTTTTGTAATCCTGCTACTTCTAAGGAACTTGGAATGTAACAC
The DNA here is from genome assembly GCF_037993035.2 of Macaca fascicularis. Classification (NCBI taxonomy): domain Eukaryota; kingdom Metazoa; phylum Chordata; class Mammalia; order Primates; family Cercopithecidae; genus Macaca; species Macaca fascicularis. The sequence goes on from NC_088390.1 coordinate 55,737,918, forward strand.
GCTGTCTGCTTTAGTTTCTCAATAAAGTGTTCTCTCCTTTCTTTACAGGTACTGGAAAACTGGGCTTCTCTTTTGTGAGAATCACAGCTCTTATGGTGTCTTGTAATCGTTTGTGGGTGGGGACAGGAAATGGTGTCATTATCTCCATCCCATTGACAGAAAGTAAGTATATTTTTAGATAACTGCCATGGGTCAAATAGGAGAATTATAGGAAATAGTTATGTCTGGAATTCAAATCTGTGTTAGCTCAGAAAATCAGTGATGGCAAAGATCTAGCTATTGTTACTTCACTCAATGAAACTTATAAATTCTAGGAAAATAAGTTTTCATGTATCAAGACTAGTAGTCATAATTAAAGGTTTTTCCTTGTGAAAACGTTTTCACAGTTCAGGAATCACGGTCCTATTTCATCTTTGAAATAGAAGTTAAAGTCCGTTTCTCTTAAGCCTTATTATACCATTGTCCAAAAATACTACCTAGCATCCATTCTAGTTTTTCATATCTCCTTAGCAGGTAGTTTAGTATATTCCATTTGTCTTATTTGAAGTTTAAAAAAAGTTGTGGAAGAAGTTTCTCAGGAGCTCAACAAGCCTTTCCATCTATCTTCTATTTTAAAAGAATGTGATTTATTGTTTTTATGAGTAAAATATACCTTGTGTGTTTCTCATACAATGTTCCATTACATTAATCATCCATTAAGTAAATGTTTTTGTGTTGCAAAATTCATGGCAGGGAATGGTTTAAAAGCAAATACTGTAAGTCTATAAAATACATTAATAAATATACACTTCAGAGTCACCCTTTTTTCAGGCCAGAGGAGGGAGAAAGACTAGAAGGTATTTCAGAAGTCTTTAAAAGAACCCAAGGTTTCAATCCCAGCTGTCTTTTCTGCAGTTACTTATAAATCATATTTAGACTTCTCCTTATATCCTAAGAGATTCCAGGATCCCCTAGAGTTCATTTCAGTTCTTTGTAAGAGTTTCATTTTAGCATAGTTACTGGAACAGGATTTCTTTTTAAAAACAGAGAGAGAGAGAAATAAAGGAGAAATTTTAGCATTTAGGAAATGCTGCACATTGAGTTCTTAGTGTTTTGATTTAGATTCGCTAAAGTTGCTTTATTATTTAAAAAAAAAAAAAAAAAAACTACCATAAATCAGAATTTCCTTTTTGAGCAGAGATTCTATAGAAGGCTTGGGAAGAACTTTATGTATTACTTGGTATTATGCCAAGTGGGATCTTGTTATTTTCGTTAGAAGCTTTGAGTGCCAGTTTTGCCAGATAGAAGACGCTGAGAGTGGTGGCTCACAGTAATTCTCTCCTCCCTGTCGTGCACCTCTCCATGTCCCCTTTCCTCCTTTCTCACTTTAGCTGTAATCCTCCACCAGGGACGTTTACTGGGGCTGAGGGGTAAGTGCAGATCCTGAACCAAGCTCTTCTTCCTGGCTTCTAATAGCCACTGTAAGGCTGTTACCACTCCTCTAGAATACCCTCTTGAATGTTCCTAAATGTCATCCACTTGCAGTCACTGCATTGCAGCAGGTGTCTTTTTTTTTTTTTTTTAATGTTTGTTACATGGCCACCAAACTGCTCAGCAGCTTAGTCTATTTATCATCTTTTGTTGCAGCTGAACTTTCTTTCAGACTTTGTTTTCCTTCCAGTATAAACATGAAACATCTCTTAAAGCTGTCATTAATTTACATCGTTTACTCTTGTTACCGATCATATTTCTTTCATTTACTTACTCGCCCATGGAATGGGGATGTTTTGTGAGTCTGGTCTTTTACAGTAACGCAGCACACCATCAGTCTGATATCAATAAAAGCTGCTCTATTGTAGTGGCTGGAATCTTGTAAGCACAGCTTTTTACCACCCCCCTCAAGGGAAATATTCTTACTGTGAGGGAGAAAAATCAGAACATAAACTATAAAGAAAGACTTTATTTGAAAATATACCCATTTACTTTAAACTGTATAATGTTTAGTTTTCTAACATGGGCATTAAAAACAAAACAAGAAACAACTAAGATTCAAATTTGTTTTCTTGTTTTTAACTAAAATTACCTTTTAAATGAATAGATGTGTTTAAAAAATAAGCTTACTTACTGCTAGACTGGCAAAATCCCCTACTCCATTTACTGAGGTACTTAAAAATAACTAGCATGCTGTATCTCTTTTTTTCCCAGCTTTGTCTTGAATTGGCATTGCCATCCTTGTTTTATCTCAACTGGCTGTAGTTTTTAGATAATATCATAAGGATTAACCAGTAACCTCTTACATCCATTACTATTTTCTAGGGGAAAATATTTGGTATTTGGTTTTTCTGTTGCAGCAAATAAAACCTCAGGTGTACCGGGAAATCGTCCTGGAAGTGTAATCCGCGTATATGGTGATGAAAACAGTGATAAAGTGACTCCAGGGACATTTATACCCTATTGTTCAATGGCACATGCTCAGCTTTGCTTCCATGGGCACCGGGATGCTGTGAAATTCTTTGTGGCAGTCCCAGGTATGTTAGATTATTCTGTTGAGATGTTCCATGTAATTGTCTCTCTTCTGTCATCTCTTGGTTCCACTACCTAATAGTCTAAGGCTAAGTACTCGAATTGCAGGTAATTTCAATATATACGAAGGAAGTTCTGCAATGGAGGTGTGAGTAAGGTGGTATAGGGATACTTGAATGAAGTTATTCTGGAATATCTCTCCCACCCCTAAAGACAAATTTGTTGATTTTTCTTTAGGAGACTTGCTTACTTTTGAAAAGCAGTAGTATTATTTTATCATCGTGGATTGCCAAAAATGGTCTTGACCTAATAAGAGAAATCACTAGAAAGAAGCTTCTATCATCAAGGCTGCATGGAGGAAGAGAGAATGCACTCTGGTACCTTTAGCAGCTTAACAGTAAAAAGCAGTGGACTAGGAGGCCTGGGGGTCTGGGCCTTGTGTCTCTGTCACTAACCTCGAGCAAGTCACTTAACCTCAGAGACTAATTTCCTCACTCCTAGGTGGATGTGATTAATATCTGCTCTGCCTACTTCATTTGTTATGTAAATTAATGAAAATGCTACTGGGAGCTACAAAGCACCACCCAGACAAAAGGTGGTAGTGATGATGTCCAGTGAAAAATGAAAAATTATCCATTGACAATACTAAAGTGATGTTACTGACCATCTCTAAGCAGGACCCATGTTTTGAATTCTTTTTTTTTCCCATAAGAGGCAAGTTTAGGAGCTAGGCAAAGTTCAAATCTGACTTTGCCCCACCAACTAACTGTGTGATGTAGAAATAGCAGTGTCTTAGTATATTAGTCAGGGTTCTCCAGAGAAGCAGAACCAGTAGGATGCGTGCGTATGTGCGTGTGAGGAGAGAGACATCCTAAGAAACTGGATCACACAATTGTGGGGACTCGCAGGTCTGAAATCTGCAGGGCAGACTGGTAGGCTGGAGACCCCGGGAAGAGTGGATATTGCAGTCCAAATCTGAAAGCAGTCTGGAGGCAACATTTCTCTTTCCTTGGGATTCCTCAGTCTTTTTCTCCTAAGGCTTTCAGCTGGTTAGATGAGGCCCACCCACACTGTGGTGCATAATCAGCTTTACTCAAAGTCTATTGTTTTAAATGTTAATCATATCTAAAGAAGACTCACAATGATATCTAGACTGGTGTTTGACCAAATATCTGGGTACCGAGCTAACAAGTCAAATTACTCATCATACTTATTTTCCCAAGGGTCTTCCAAAGAGTAAATGATTATATGTACATGGGGCAAGGGCTACCCTAAGCAATTATTCAGTTATTCTTAACAACAGTGATAATGAGCTTTCTGAAACCTCATTTGTACATTTTATATATTTGTGTAGTCATTTGCTTCCTAGAAATGGGATTGCTGGTAACAGTGTTTCTCTTGCTTAAAAAAAAAAAAGAAATATCACAGAGTCCCCTTTAAATCTCCTTTGTATCCCACTCTAATCCCATTCTCCTCTCCTTTTCCTCTCCATTGGTAACCACTATCTTGAAGTTGATGCATATCCTCTTGCCCATGTTTTTGTATTTTTATTATGTTTGAATGTATTTGTAAACAAAGTATGATTGTTTTGTGGTTTTGGACTTTACATGTTAAATGTTGTGCTTCATATGTATGCTTCTACAACTTTCTTCTCATTTTTTGAGATTTATCAATGTTCATACATAGAAGTCTAGTTTATTCATTTAACTGATATTCTTATATCTGCATAAAAGTGCTACATTTTATTCATTCTTCTGTTGGTGGACCTCTAGGCTTCTTCCCTTTCTTTTTTCACTATTAAAAACAGTACTGAAGCGGACCTTCTTGTGTGCATGTGCAAGAATTTTCTGTTGGATATAAATCCAAAAGTGGAATTAGCAACATGGTTGTTGTGAGGCCAGTTGGCCCTAAAAATTAAACCATTCTGGTTGGCCTTATCAGTAATACCACTGTGCTCTTGCTTCTGTGGCAGAGCTAACTCGTCTACCAACAGAAGTCATTTCTGTAGTGCTTGATTTCTTCCAAAGTATAATTGAGTAATGCATGAATGAATCCCTGTGGGGATACATCAGACTATCCTATCCACTTTCAACATACATTAATTTTGTTACAGTGTGTCGCATTAATGACTGTCCACCTAGCTCCTGGAGGCACTGTCTGTGTAGTTTGACCAAAGGACAGCAGATTCTGACAAGGAAAAAAATCCCACAATTAAATCTTGCTAAGAGGAATGGCTTAGAGATTGCTCATTTGTTCATAGTGTGAATAGTAAAGGTTTCTCTCCTTCTACTATTTCACACTCAAGGATTCTACCTTAGAACTTAAACTTTAAAAGAAACAGCACATTTACTAGTAATTGTGTTTGCATAATCTAAATTAAAAATAACCTGTACTTTCCTTAAATATGAGAGGAAAGCCATAGATTTGAAATAAATTTAAATGTTAATGATGACAATGCAAACTCATAGGGCTTAAGTTGAAGACTTTTCTCAGTCTCTTACACAAATAAGCACATTCCTTTTCAAGGGAGAGACTTTTTCCACTGTCTTTCAGATCAAAAGATATAGACTATAATAGTTTGTTTGCAGCAGGTAGGCTGCGTGTGGTGGCTCACACCTGTAATTCCACAACTTGGAAGTCAAGGCAAGAGGATCACTTGAGCCCAGGAGTTTGAGACCAGCCTGGGCAAACATAGCAAGACTTCATTAAAAATTTTTAAGAGACCAGGCATGGTAACTCATGCCTGTAATCCCAGTACTTTGGGAGGCCTAGGTGGGTGGATCACTTGAGGTCACGATTTCGAGACCAGCCTGACCAACATGGTGAAACCCCATCTCTACTAAAATACAAAAATTAACCAGGTGTGGTGGCAGGCACCTGTAATCGCAACTAATCGCTTGAACCCCAGAGGCACAGGTTGCAGTGAGGCGAGATCGCGCCGTTGCACTCCAACCTGGGCAACAAGAGCAAAACTCTGTCTCAAAAAAATAATAATAATAGAATAGTTTGGGCTGGTGCGGTGGCTCACGTCTGTAATTCCAGCACTTTGGGAGGCCGAGGCAGGCAGATCATGAGGTCCGGAGGTCTAGACCATCCTGGCTAACACAGTGAAACTCTGTCTTTACTGAAAATACAAAAAATTAGCCAGGTGTGGTGGCACGCGCTTGTAGTCCCAGCCACTCAGGATTTGAGGCAGGAGAATCACTTGAACCCGGGAGGCAGAGGTTGCAGTGAGCCAAGATCATGCCACCGCACTCCAGCCTGAGCAACAAAGCGAGACTCCATCTCAAAAAAAAAAAAAAAGTAGTTTGAAGCAGGCAGCTAAGACCCACCTTGCCATGCATATATCTCATACTGGTTTTGGGGCCTATTCCTGCTTTGTTACAAAATTGCTTTACTTAGATTTTCAAATTGGTTTTTTGTTTGTTTGTTTGTTTATTTTTTAGAGACAAGGTCTTGCTCTGTCGCCCAGGCTGGAGTACAGTGGCGCGTCACAGCTCACTGCAACATTGAACTCCTGGGCTCAAGTGATCTTTCTGCCTTAACCTCCCAAGAAGCCAGGACTACAGGCGCACACCACCATACCTGGCTAACTCTTTTTGTAGAGATGAGGCCTTACTATATTTGCCAGGCTGGTCCCAATCTCCTGGCCTGAAGTGATTCTCCCACTTTGGCCTCTCAAAGGCATGAGCCACCATGCCCAGCCTCAAATTGGGTTCTTAAAATCTTCATATAAATGTTTTCTGATCATGGATAGCCTTCTAGCTTCCCCAGTATTTGGTTATTAGAATATATTTACCTTTTTGTTTAACTCTAAAAATATTAAAAAGAAAAAAAACCAGCCTCCCTTCTGTGATAAGTAATATTCACTTTTGTTTCTGTATAAAACAGGTCAAGTCATCAGCCCACAAAGTAGCAGTAGTGGCACGGATCTGACAGGTGACAAAGCAGGGCCATCTGCACAGGAGCCTGGTAGTCAGACGCCCTTGAAGTCTATGCTTGTCATCAGTGGAGGAGAGGGCTACATCGACTTCCGAATGGGTACGTCATTGGTTCTGGGAGCTCAGTGTGCGCTGTGTGCTATGACTTGGGTTTACTCCCAAAGTAAATAAGAAACCACTCTGATAATAATTCATAAAAGGTTCTCTTCTGGGCGGCAGAGCGAGACTCCGTCTCAAAAAAAAAAAAAAAAAAAAAAGGTTCTCTTCTAGCTCTTTACATAGGAAAGAATTTTGCGTTTTTTGTTTTTTTCTTTTTGGTATTTCTTCTTTTTTTTTTTTTTTTTTTTTTTTGAGATGAAGTCTCACGCTTTCACCCAGGCTGGAGTGCAGTGGCGTGATCTCAGCTCACTGCAATCGCTGCCTCGAGGTTCAAGTAATTCTCCTGCCTCAGCTTCCCAGGTAGCCGGAATTACAGACGTGCACCACCACACCCGGATAGTTTTTGTATTTTTAGTAGAGATGAGGTTTCACCATGTTGGCCAGGCCAGTCTCAAACTCCTGACTTCAAGTAATCCACCCTCCTTGGCCTCCCAGCTGGGATTACAAGCCTGAGCCACCGCACCCGGCCCTTGGTATTTCTTTTCATACCAAAATGTATTGTTTGAAAGGAGCATTAGAAATAGCAGGATGTGGTCAATGTTAAGTTTTATGTGAAAAGCGTAAGATTTAGGGTCAGAAGGCCTTGGACAAGTCATTCAACCTCCTAGAGCCTCGGTTTTCTAACTGGCAAAATGGAGAAATAAAAATATTTCTTAAAGTGTTGTTTGTGTCAAAACAATTTAATTTGTTCATTTTCTTAACAACAAATATGTTATTATATTATTATATATTAAACACATAGTGCTCAATTGAGCACCTACTGTGTACCTGTCAGTCTTAAACTGGAGATGCAGAAACAAATCAGACAAAGCCTTCATCTAATAGATTATAGAACAGTGCAGAGATAGAGACATGTTAATAAATGAAAATGTTACTGATGCTCTGGTGGTGAGTAGTCAGTTCTTTCCAAGGGGAGGGAGAGAAGGAAGTCAAGAAATGATGCTTGAAGTGACTCAGCGCTGCACAGTCTTAGCCCAGAGGGTCAGGTTGGGGAATGGGGTGGGGAGGACCAGGGATTGGCACTCCGAGGTAGGAGAGTAGCTTGGCCAAAGGTTTAGAGATATGAAACCATCTTAATGGAAGAAAAACTATTTTAAAATGACAAGAGCGTGGAGTAGAAGAAAGTATGAGTTTCTTGTCAAAAGGGAGGGAGGGACCGGAGTATGGGAGGCCTTTACATACCAGATTAAGAAGATTGTACTTTATCTTTCAAGCAAAAGAGAACTATAGGAGTAATGTGATTAGAGTTGTGTGAAGGAGGTTTAAGACTAGACATTGGGAAATGAGTTGGGAACAAGTGAATATCCAAGAAAGGTAGTAACAGTGGGAACCGATAAGAAGCATGATGGGAATGTGGGGAAACAGGGAATGGGCCATAGAGCTCAGGACTGTCAACAGGAGAAGCAGGTCTGGAGGGACGGAAAGAGGAGTCCAGTGCTAGTCATGTTGATCTTGAAGAGCGTAGTGGTGATTTAGGTGGGAAATTTCCACTGGGCTTCTGAATATACAGGTCCTCTATCTTAGGAGGGAGGGATTTGGGAGCTGTCCATGTGTAGTGGTACTAAAAGCCATGAGGGTTGGTGAGTTCACCCAGGGAGTTAAAGAAAAGTTTCCAGTGGCGAAACCCAGTCTCTAATAAAAATACAAAAATTAGCCGAGCGTGATGCCGTGTACCTGTAATCCCAGCTATTCAGGAGGCTAAGACAGGAGAATCGCTTGAACCTGGGAGGTGGAGGTTGCAGTAAGCCAAGATGTGGTGTCACTGCACTCCAGCCTGGGTGACAGAGTGAGACTCCATCTCAAAAAAAGATAAGAAAGAAAAGGAAAGGTTCCAGGATAGAACCCTGAATTCATACTCCATTTAAAGATTATTAGAGCTTATGGAGGGATCTGAGAAGGAATGGCCAGAGATATACAAAGAAAACATGGAGAATTGATGCTCATGAAAGAGTAGTGCTTTGTAAATTGTAAGACACTGTACCAATATGTTTATTTATTTGCTATAATTTTTCTTTTTTGAGACAGAGTCTCACACTCTGTCACCCAGGCTGGAGTGCAGTGGCAAGATCTTGGCTCACTGCAACCTCCACCTTCCGGGTTCAAGCAATTCTCGTACCTCAGCCTCCCAAGTAGCTGGGATTTCAGGCATGTGCCACCATGCCTGGTTAATTTTTGTATTTTTAGTAGAGATAGAGTTTCACCATGTTGGCCAAGCTGGTCTCAAACTCCTGGCCTCAAACAGTCCACCTGCCTCAGCCTCCCAAAGTGCTGGGATTACATGCGTGAGCCACCATACCCAGCTTATTTGCTATACGTAAACTGATCCCTTGGACTCACCTAGAATCTCAGTGCTTCAAAAAGTTCCCAGACATAAGGCACTAGGTGGTTTGAGAGAAGATAATAATGTTGTAGATCAGTAACAAATACTTTAGATATGAATTCTGTAAAGGAATACAAAAAATTAGGGTCATTTAAATGACAGTGTGACAAATGTGATTAGTGTCACTAATATCTGATGCAAAAAGTTTGTTGACACTTTTAAGGGGGGAAGTCTGTTAGTGTTAACTTTAGAAATTGATTCCAGGGATGTCATCAAGAATGGAGTCATTTCAAAGTGTTTTGAGTAATTGACTATTGTTGAATTCCCTTTTATGAGAGGAATTGTTAGGGACTCCACTTGGCTGGGGTGATTTTTGTAACTTTGTCTTGGAGTGCAGTATGGCAGTTGGAACCATACTGAGGAGTTTGTTAATAAAAACCTCTATGTGGTTTTTCCATTTCCACTAAAAATTCCTTCCATTTGTGGATCCTGAAAATAGAACAAAAATTGCTTAACCAGGTTTGGCAATATCTCTAGTTATTTCCAGCCCGAAAAACAGAACTTGTCTTTAGCATAGGCTAATTTTAATAGTGAATATACTGTTTTAAAAAAAATTGAATTTGATCTTTTTGGGGGGTCCATTTCCTTTTCCATTTCCTGTAATATTTTAACAGTGAGAAATTGATTCTAACAGTCCCATGTTTTTCATGATTTAAATTTAAAACTTAAGCTGTAGAGACCCTAGCAGACAGGATAATTTTCTTTTTTTTTTTTTTTTTTTTTTTTGAGACGGAGTCTCGCTCTGTCACCCAGGCTGGAGTGCGGTGGCCGGATCTCAGCTCACTGCAAGCTCCGCCTCCCGGGTTCACGCCATTCTCCTGCCTCAGCCTCCCGAGTAGCTGGGACTATAGGCGCCCGCCACCTCGCCCGGCTAGTTTTTTGTATTTTTTAGTAGAGACAGGGTTTCACCGTGTTAGCCAGGATGGTCTCGATCTCCTGACCTCGTGATCCGCCCATCTCGGCCTCCCAAAGTGCTGGGATTACAGGCGTGAGCCACCGCGCCCGGCGATAATTTTCTTACAAGTAAAATCTTCAAAACAACTCAGAAAAGAAATGCCAACAGCCTTTTGTCTCAGCCAGTTAATTTGTTATCATTGAAATTTTTTAAAATTTAAGAGCCAAACTTAATTTTTTTACCTTCTAACCACCTGGTTATGTTTCAATTCAGAGATGAGATTTTGTCCTGAGTGTTCTCCTCTCTCTAGTTTGATATTGCTTTGAAAAGGCCATTACAGAACTGGGTAAGGGAAAGTTTGGCCCGCAGAGAAAAATGCAGATATTTAGTGTTTTTTCTCTTCTGCTGTTTCTAGTCAACGCTATCAATATTTTCTTTTATCCAGCTGAAATTCACATGGGGCACATTACAAAATTGTTAGATCAGTGGAATATATCTTTAGATCGTGTGGTGTACATGTTTTTAGGATTCTGCTGAAGAATCCATTCCACTAGACAACTTTTCACTGGGTTGTGCCAAAATAACCCTGCTCTGTGACAACAGATACAATTGATGCAAGCTTGTATCGAGAAGTATCGTATGCCCTGCACTGGGTCTTGTGGAGAGGAGTGTGGTGTACCCCACACTGGGCCTTGGAAGCCAGTGTCTGATCAGGACACCATGGATCACATTCATTCAACTGCCATGCGGAAGAACCCGTATCTTGGCTGCTACTCCAACCTCTGTTTCTTCTTTTCCATTATGCACTGTTAATTCATAACCTATCCTAAACTTGAAAATCATTGGAAGAAAAACCCAGTAGCTGATGAATCTGCCATCTGCAGTGCTGCAGGCTGATTATTTTAATTTCCATATGCTTGTATCAATTATCTTCAATTGGAGAATGTTACACCTGTCATTGATAATAAGTGTGAGTTATTTGGGTTTAGTTAGTTTGCTCTGTACCTGTGCTCACGCATTTTATAACACTATTTATTCTCAGTTCTTAGTTTGAAATAAATGAGAGTAGACTCTTCATTTTGGACGAACACAGAATTGCCTTCTTAGCTTCCCATATCTGGTACCATCAGTATGCAGACATACTGGGATGGCTTTTCAACATAGTATAGTGAACTCGATTTTATAAATACAGTCTGAAAAATGAATTAACCTTTTCTGAAGTCAAGCAGTGGCTTGGGTGAATAAGGGTGAGGATTCTGACTCATAGTATTTCTTTTACTGTTCACTCTCCTGTGAAAGCCAGACAAGTTTTGGGCATCTTGTTCATGGACTAACCACGAGCATTACATCTGACTCACATCGTTCTGTATTTTCTGTGCTCAGCCTAACTTGAGTCTTCTTATCATTCACCAGGTGATGAAGGTGGAGAATCAGAACTTCTTGGAGAGGATCTTCCACTTGAACCTTCTGTCACCAAAGCAGAAAGGAGTCACTTGATAGTGTGGCAAGTGATGTATGGCAGTGAGTGAGCCCACAGGAAACAGGTGGAGATGGGGAAGCCGTGTCTTCTGCATGGTTTATTTTCCCTCTATCCTTTTATTTAATGCTCTTTTGTGAGATAAGTTTCGCCACATAATGTGTGAGCATTTTTTCCTGTTAACTTTATATTACAAAATCCGTTCTACCATAACAATACAGAGGAGCTAGCTGTTTACTGCACCAGTGTTATAGGGAACTTCAGTGTATTATGAACAAATCAAAGAATGTTTACTTCTTGCAAACTGGTGAATTATAGAAAGCAATCTAGATGTGGTTTACTCTGCCACAGTCTAATATCATTCACTTCATTTGATAGGGTCACTTGTTAGCTGTCACTAATAATGGAATTAATGGGAAACACTTGATAAATGAAACTGTGCCATTAAATACAATAGCCGAGTTTTCCCCAGTATATTGTAAAATTGACACACACTAATAGAAGATGGATTATCAGGATTTATCTAAATGTTCCAAGAGGGTTAAAAGCTAACTGTAAATTACTTTAACTTTCACTTTCAAATCTGACAAATCTTGTTTATATGGTATATAAAACTTTGTTTTCATCAGATTTGGGGGGGTTTTATATTAAAGAAATTAAGACTACACTATTTAAATAAACGTTTCCTGTTTCTGACTTATTAGAGCTCTAAAGTTTATGAGGCCTACTACTCTGAATATTCTGATGGGTTTTTTTTGAGACCAGTCTCATTTTCATACTGACATGTCTGAAAGGTGTATTACTTATAAAGCTTAAAACATACTCTGGGAAGCTTAGAAGATACTTCATCATGGGAGGATTTTTTAAAGGAAATGTGTTTTGTATTTCTTGTACCAGAGAATGGTGATGTTGATTGAGTTTTTTCCATGTGAAAAATGTACCTGTTTGCCAAATGTTCTTAGACTGCTCTTAGCCTGTTAATACAAGTAAAACTTTAGTGGGATGGAGTCTGGCCTAAGTACAGAATGAGAGATTTAATTAGAAAAGTTATTTTCTTTTGTTCTGTATCAAACTGCAGAACAGCTATATGCTTGGTATTTTGTACATGAATAACATTTTAGCTTTTGTGCCCTTTTGAGCTTAAAGGGTTACCTTCAAAACTATGAAGGGGAAGAAGACAAAGCTAAGATACCACATAAAGTAAAAGTTGACATTACTTATTTTCATTCACAATGCCCATTAAAAAAAATAGGTTGGGCATGGTGGCTCATGCCTCTAATCCCAACACTTTAGGAGGCTGAGGCGAGTGGATTGCTTGAGCCCAGGAGTTCAAGACCAGCCTGGGCAACATGGCAAAACCCTGTCTCTACCAAAAAAACAAAACAAAACAAAACAAATTAAAACAAAATAAATTAGCTGGGTGTAGTGGTACATGCCTGTAGTCCCAGCTACTTGGGAGGCTAAGGTGGGAGGATCACCTGGGTCCAGGAGGTGGAGGTTGCAGTGAGCCTTGATAGCACCATTGCACTCCAGCCTGGGTGATGGAGCAAGACCCTGTCTCAAAACAGACAAACAAGCAAAAAATAGATTAAAGTCTGGATTTCACTGATTTTCTTGCTTAATAAGTTTTTTAAAACCACAATGCTGCAATTTTTTCTCTCTCAAGCTTCTTGAAAATGTGTGATTTACCCTTTTTTATCTATTACTCTAAGCAAAGCTAAATATAATTTTTTTTTTTTTTGAGACGGAGTCTGGCTGTGTTGCCCAGGCTGGAGTGCAGTGGCGTGATCTTAGCTCACTGCAACCTCCACCTCCCGGGTTCAAGTGGTTCTCCTGCCTCAGTCTCCCAAGTAGCTGGGATTACAGGTGTGTGCCACCATGTCCAGCGAATTTTTGTATTTTTAGTAGAGACAGGGTTTCACCACATTGGCCAGGCTGGTCTCAAACTCCTGACTTCAGATGATCCACTCGCCTTGGCCTCCCAAAGTGCTTGGATTACAGGTGTGAGCCCCCACGCCCAGCCGAAACAAAGCTAAATGTAATTTTATGTACTGTTTTAACAGTATAAACCTATGGGATAAAGGCCCCCTAATCATCAGAAGGACTACTGAAAAGAAAAAGCAAACGTAGATGTCAAATTGTCTAATTATTCTTAAGTACCACTGATTTTTTTTTTCTGAACTGTTATACAAAGATGTCTGTAAAAAGTATACCAGTGGCTTTTATGCATATACATGATTAGATGATGAAATATATGGGATTTCATGAGCCAGAGGAGGCATTTGGATCCATTGGGCCACATGTGACTATAAGCACATTGTGTATACAATAAAATTGTAGCCACTTATGTATTAGAACTGTTTGGTAAAAGCTGTATTAAAAGAATAATCTTTTGCTTGAGCTACTTAGTCACTTTTTTTCAGGGCACCAGAACGTAGGCTACTTTTCCATAGCTTGTTTGCTATGTTTTTATTTCATCTTAAATCTGAGCCATTTTTGGCAATATCTTTTTAAAAATCATTATTAAACATTTATTGGAAATGTTGTATAGATTCACAAGAAAGAGACACCAAAGTGTTTGGGGATTTTAATCCCAAGAAGTAAACATCCCAGAGTCAGATCCCATTTGCTGTTGTTCAGCCATGTTTGTATGACTGAATGTAATTTAGGAAATCAGGAGTTAAAGATGAAAAATACAAACATGTAAAATGGTTGTAATTGCTTTTTTTGAACTTACTGGCTTTAACTTAAGTAATATAACTGTGTAGTTATTTTATCTAAAGATGTCAGATTATCTGTGGCCCTGTTAATTAACTGCAGGGACCAGAGAGAGGACAATAATGCCTGTATAATTTGCTTTAAAGGCTTGTCCTTATGTTTGTAATTTTGGTTAAATATTTTCTACAGATTGCTTCACTTCCCCTTTCCCCCAATAACAAGTTCATATTCTTGTAATGTTTACTTTGGTCAACGTGGTAACTTTTGGAAGAAAATGCCAAAATGTAAGCTTCTCACAAGCAGCAAAGGAATGTAACTAACTGCCTGTAGCTACCACATCAAGGGAAAGAAGAGGCTTCCGTACTTTGGGTTGGTCTCACCGTACAAAAAAAGAGTGTACCCCTATTGGAAGAAATAAGGGATACTTGAAGGTTTCTCATTTTGTTACACTTGGTTCATGTGCAAGGTTGAACCATATGAAACTGCCAGTGTTCAACCATTGCTGATCTGCAAAAGCGACAATATCATATGCCTCAACCTAATACTTACTTTTAAATGTGGGTTAAAATCTCTGTGAGGCAAAGGGATAATGTTCTCTAGGAACTCACTTTTGAGAGTATTTTTCTCTAACTCATGTGGATCTAAATTTTAAAAATAGGAATGAATCTCTTAATTGCAGCTTGTGGAGAGTGTAAAACATTTTGAGCACAACATGCAGCACATAACTTTTCAGATTGTGTTTGCATAGAAAAGGCTAAAATCAATTCTTTCAGTTACTGTATTGTTCATTTATTGTGAAGGTCTTCCTACATTTGAGACTAGACCCTTTAACATAGGCTGCCTTAGTAACAAAATAAAACAGATGTCTCATAAGATTAACTGTCCTAAAGAACATGTGTCTTGCAAATGCCATGGAACTGAATATTTATTTCCTTGTGAGTATTACGACCGTTACCAAAGGACTCAACCAGATTTGGGGCTCTTCTTAATTGATCATGTTCAGAAAGGGACTCATTTGGTCCCACTTTGTAACATGGGAAGAGTAGAAGAGAAAATTAAATGTGGAAATCATAAATGCTTTTCTAACAGGGTTATGCTATTCTGTAACACTAAATGTCTGTCTTTTCTCTTAAAAGATTAGGTTTTATTAATTTGTCATACATTTCTCAATATTTGAATATATCTTAACCATTTTATGTTCCAAATTCATTTTTTTGTCCAAGACATTCTATCAGAATTTTACTTGCCTCTATAATCTGAAAAATGGGTTCTAGAATGTCCCACTTGCTGTCTCTTAGAGGCTGAGCTTCATTTCTATGAGCAAAAAGCTCATTTAGCAATGTAGTTATTTCAGTATTTATTTCTATTATGGAATCCCTGGGGTTCGGAATGTAACTTTGTACATGAAATATATATAAATATGTATATGAACATGTATGAGGTCTAGTGTGTTTTGTTTTGTTTTGTTTTTACCGTTCCTGGGGATCTGAACTTGGTTTTTATTTGCAAGTCCAATAATCTTCCCCATCACACATGTCATTCCTGAGGTCCAGGACTGTTGCCATTTGGCACCAGCTGAAGGTGAGCAGTGGGGAACACTCATGCTGGTCGGCTTGGCTCACGTGTTCAGATGAGATTCAAGAATAGACAAGAGGGCTTTGGAGAAATGTGGGATCCCTGAGTAACAGCCCACACATGATACTAAGGCATACTATTTGCCAGATTATTCAAGAATAAGTGGCAGGTTGTAATGTAATTTTAACAACGCAGTGTGCTTATTTGTGATCCACTTGCTTGGGCAAGACTCGGGAAGGAAGAATGATTATAAAACTGATCATGCGGCAGCACAATGTGAATCCAGATTCAGTGCGGTGAGATTTAGTCTCATCCAGTGTTTTGTTTGTGCCTTCGAGAAACGTGGGGCTCTAACGTGATAGTAGAAGTTGCCCCAGTTGGCATGTTAATAGGACCGTTCACTAGATGAAGGCATAGTCATCTGTTCAGTGAGGTTGGATGCCCTAGAATATAATAACTAGCTCAGCTCATTCCTGGTCTTTATAGGACCTTACCCTGCCTGCCCTTTAGTCCCTGGGGAACAGGGCAGGCGCAGCAGCCTCATCACTGGAACAGTAGTCTGCAGTGTCACCCTTGCGGAAGAACGATCCTTCAGACTAGTGGAGAGAGGCTGCTTCAGCCCTCGGGCTCTTCCTTAACCAGCACCTGATCCCTCAGACTCGGTGCAGGCATGAAAGCCTGGAGATCACAAGGGGCCTGGACTTAATCTTCAGCAGCAGCCGATGTATTAGGAAAGGATTTATAGTTAGGGGACTTCTCAGAATGCCTTACATATTATAGGGTAATTGATACAGTTTTGCTTTAAACTCGTTTTCTTTAGAAAGACACAGTGGTATGGTGTGAAAGAAGGCTGTATAAGCCAGGCTGTGACCCTAGCAAATCACTTTAACATAGTATCCCGGAGTCCCCCACACAGGGCTGTGGAATCGGACCCTCCTGTGGGGTCTGGGCCCACACATCTGTAAAGTGTCATAGGTAAGTGTGATATGTAGCTGAGATTGAAGGATGCTACTCTAATGTATTTGGACCTTTGTTTTCTTATGTGTTAAAAGGTAGGGTGGCTTAGTCAGGTAATCTAAAAGAATCCTAGCTCTGACCCTCCCTAGTTCTGTGGCTCTTGCTCTGATTTGCCTGGTTGTTGTCTATACAGGTAAGGACCACTCCTGCTTGCGAGTCCATGGTTGCCTAGTTCCTCATGAGGCGCAGAGAGCTGGTGGGTGGGATCAGATTAATTAGAATTTCCAATTTATCAGAATGACACTGTACAAAAGAAGCCAGATAGTTTAGCTCCTTGCTTGTAACCACAGAACGTTCACTCCCACCCACAGACATAAAGGAGTTGTGGAGCCAGGCGCAGTGGCTCACACCTGTAATTTCAGCACTTTGGGAGGCTGACACAGGCAGATCACTTGAGGCCAGGAGTTCAAGACCAGCCTGGGCAACATGGGGAGACCCCATCTCTACAAAAAATTTTTTAAAAATTAGCTGAGTATAGTGGTGTGCACCTGCAGTCCTAGCTACTTGGGAGGCCGAAGTGGGAAGATCCCCTGAGCCCAGGGGAGATTGAGCCAGTCTCCAAAAAAATTTTAAAAAGTTATAATTTGATTTGAGGCACCAAAGGAGAAGTGGAACAAATAAGCCCTGACTCCGTGGGAACAGCGACTTAACTTAGAAGCTGTAGTTCTCAGCTAAGCCAGGAGAGAGAGGCATGGCCAGAATCCCCCTGGGAGCTTTTCACAGAATAAACATTTTTTTTCTTTTTCTCTCCTCTGAAGAATATCAGACTCTATCAGGGAACATGGGGAGAAAATTACCAGGTGATTCTGATCCTTCCATTTGGGAGGAACATCTGCCCAAGAGGAACTCAGGCTGGGCACGCTGGCTCATGCCTGTCATCCCAGTGCTTTGGGAAAGGAGGTGGGAAGATCACTTGAGTCCAGAAGTTTAAGAGCAGCCTGGGCAACATAGCAAGACCCTGTCCGTACAAAAGTGAGAAATAAAAAATTAGCCATGCAGGTGGCATGGACCTGTAGTCCTAGCAGCTACTTGGGAGGCTGATGTGGGAGGATCACCTGAGCCCAGGGGGTCGAGGCTGCACTGAGTTGTGATTGCACAACTGCGCTCCATCCTGGGTGACAGAGTGAGACCCGGTCTCAAAAAACCTCACAACAGCCCTGGTGGCTTCACAAACATCTGTTTTCCAGGAGCACAGAGCTTCCTTTGTTCTTAGCCAGTTGTAATAAACCTGCACATCACAGCCTGCCAGCATGGCTCACCCCAGTAGTCTTTCCTTCCTGATTCATGTGCAATTGAAGTATAGGGTATTTTGAACTTAATTGCTACATTAAAAGCTTAAAGGAAACAATTTTATCTCCCATTAGTCTGTATTCATGTGGCAGGGCTATTTTCTGATTTTTTTTTTCTAGAAAAATTCATAACCATTTAGTTGTTATCATGCCTAGCTTGCATTTGCATAACATCTGATAGTGTTTTCCAAGTATTTAGCCCATAAATTCAGTTGATCTTCATAGAAACCCCCTTTTTAGAGTGTTACGGCTTTTAGATGATCCAGAGGCCTAACCACAGGTGTGGCCTTGCCCATTGGTAAAGAGGTCCAACTGAGACAAGTAAAGGCTCAGGTGCCTCATCCGGCGGTACAATAACAACTGAACACTGGAGGCTACTGCAGGTGTGTTGGGGCAAGTGCTACATCTCAAATCAGGAGATGGGTTTGAACCTGGGTCTCCTGTTTCCCAGTTTTGTGACCCTTCACTCATAGTTTCCTTACTGTCAGAAGAGTGACACCCCCAAGGGTTCTTGCCACCTGGCCCTGCTAGGCTCTCAGTAGCAGACTTTTGAGGTTCCTAGATGCCAGGTGTCTGAAGATGACCATGACACTCTCAAGGAGACTGGGCTAGTCAAGGAAAGCAGACGCGGAAGTGATGACATGGTCAAGTATTGTGGCTGCGTATTAGAAGCAGTAGGTGAACGAATGATGTAGGTGTGGTATCTACTTTGTAATGCGATAAAAAGAAAAACTGCCTGCAAGTCCTGTTGAATGCAGAATATTCTTATCTCTATTCTATTTACCGGTGTTCCAGGCCATGTCTCTCCTAACAGAACTGTGTTAGGAAGCAGGGGTCGCTTGGGCCTATTGGACCTTTTGGGGGAATACTGTTCTCTGTTGCCCCACCCCACCCCATTTTAAGGAAAAGGAGTATTCCATGAAAATTAAACACAAGATAATTCATATTCTCTTTTACATCTAAGAGGACATTTCATTCCTATGCGGGCACACTGAGGGGCATATTGAAGCATGAAAGAGTGGTGAATTTCACATTGTCAGATGCCATCAAAGCATTTATTCAGTATCTGTTGCTCATAATGCTTTATGACAATAATTAAACTCACAGTCACTGCATATAAGTGGGTGGAGCAGATAAAAAGGACCAAATAAGATACCAGCGTCATCAGATGGACAACAGTGTGGAACAGTGGCAAGGATGGTCGTATGCTTTTCTACATGATTAAAAAGCTTGGCATCGCTCCTCCTAAGCAAGCATGCAAAATTCTGGCTCACATATCACACCAGAGGGGTCTTTGGGAGAAAGGGCTGTCACCTTGGGATTCCTGAAACATGGCTTTAATATGAAGTGGGATTAAGATTTTTTGCAGGACGTCTCAGGTACAGAGATACCCAAAGAGAGTGGAATGGTGTTTCAGAAGCTTGAATTTCCGCATCAGTTCTGTTGTCATGATGGTCTCTCATTCACAGGATTGTTGGAAAGAACCAATGAGATCATGTAAAGAAGTATTACTCAACAGTTAACAGATACTTGTATCCTTCCCCCACAGAGGCCTCCATTTATTTTCCTGCTGTTCTTTCTCATCAAGCTGACTTTCCCCTGCCTTTGGCCAGCCCCAGACCAGTGACAGTGGGTTTGAGTTCCAAATCCAGGAGAGCATTTTCAGCTGTTTGCCTGTTGGTGCGTTTTGGCCTGGTATGCTTCTGAGCAAGCAGGCTTTTACTGTGTAGGCCGTCTACATTTCTGTCTTGGAGAGTTTACCTGAGGCTGTTTGTAAGGAACTAGGAGCAGAAATGTGGCATGTGATTCTTACAGACATCTCAAACATTGATCCTTCCTAAAGGAGCCTAGCTGGGGAAGAGCAGAAACTGGGCAGATGCCTCTAGGCAGGCCTTGGCTATTTAAAGACCCAGTCCTGGGCTTCACTCAATTGAGGATTTATCAGACCTTCCCACCCATATTAAAGCCATGTTTCTGGGACCACAGGGTGACAGCTGTTTCTTCCCAGAGACCCCTCTGGTGTGTTAAGATGTGAGCTGGAAGTTAGCATCTCAAAAACCAAGTCACAGTAAAGATCACTGTAGGTTTTGGGGCCAGGCTTAGTGGCTGACTCATGCTTATAATCCCAGCACTTTGGGAGGCTGAGGCAGGAGGATCGCCTGAGCTCAGGAGTTCAAGACCAACCTGGGCAACAAAGTGAGACCCCCATCTCTACAAAAAATAAATTAAAAAATGTGCCGGGCATAGTGTCACACACCTGTAATTTCAGCTACTCAGGAGGCTGAGGTGGGAGGATTGTTTGAGCCCAGGAGGTTGAGGCTGCAGTGAACCAAAATCATGCCATTGTACTCCAGCCTGGGTGACAGAGCAAGATCCCATCTCGAAAAAATAAAATAATAAAATAAGTAAAAAGTAAGGCCAGGCATGGTGCCTCACGCCTGTAATCCCAGCACTTTGGGAGGCCAAGGCAGGAAGATTGTTTAAACCCAGGAGTTTGAGACCTGCCTGGGCGACATAGCAAAACCTATTTTAAAAAGAAGAAAAAGAACTGTAGATTCGAGTCCCTCCCTACCACTGCTCTATCAAAAGTCATCTCATCTCTCTGGGTCCCCAGTTGTCCTTGGGGACAAGCACAGACTTGGATGCCTGTAAGGCTATGTTGAAGGTGACATCCTTTGAGGGTGGGCCGTCTCTTCCAGTGCAACTTAGGTTGTGTGGACTAGCAGCCTTCATGCCCAGCCAGATCCCAATATTCACAAACGTGCCCAGATCCTTAATGGAGGGAATCATGTAGCCTGCACCACTTGGTACAAGCTGCTTTGTTTGACACACCCGTTCATCCCGAGGCATCGGGATGAACCCTTCCATGAATGGGAGGAATCTGTCTTAATTAGGAAGAGAGACACTGTTGAGTCATCTGGGTCCTGGGCTTACTTTGGGTCTTTTCTTTCTTGAACCTTTTGGAAGTCTCCAAAAGTCTACTTTAGGATGGCATTAGAGCCTTCAGGGAGCTTCTCCCAAGGGCCCCTTTGGCAACTAAGGTAAATGGCTGAGAGGTGAAGATGAATTAGGAGCATCCTCGGCTTTCCACCACCACCCACTCCCAGAGCAGGAAAGGGGTTGGAGAGAGGAAAGCCGCCTTGCTGGGGAGAGACCCAGCTCTGCTCCCTTTTGAACACACGGTGGCGCCATGTTGGTGTTAACCTTCCTCTCTTCCACTTGCCAGCACCCAGAGCCTACCAGCCCCTCGGCCCTCCTCTTCATCCTCACTGGGCTGGCGACCCCTGCATGACAGCAAGCCAGACCAAGGAGGGTGCTGCACTACAGAGGGTCAAGCTGTAGAGCTGAGGGAAGCAGTTCACTTTACTGATAATCAACCTGAGCCCCAGAGTGGTTGGACTAGAATCTTGACTTCATTCTGTGCATTTTCCACTGGCTGCTCCAGATTCTCATTGCCCTGGGTTCTTCTCAACCCCTTTCCTTTGCCAGGGGCAGGGAAAACAGCTTCTCTCAGCCCCCACCATGCAGCCCATAGCCCAGGGACCCAAAGACCTAAAGCCTGGCACCATTGCTGAGGTGAACAGGGTTGATATGAATGAGACAAACATTGACCCAAATGAAAGAAGAACAGGGTTGATATGAATGAGACAAACATTGACCCGAATGAAAGAAGGGGCTGGGCGCAGTGGCTCATGCCTGTAATCCCAGCACTTTGGGACTCCGAGGCAGGCGGATCACCTGAGGTCAGCAGTTCGAGACCAGCCTGGCCAACATTGTGAAACCCCATCTCTACTAAAAATACAAAAATTGGCGTGGTGGTGCACCCTGTAATCCCAGCTATTCTAGGAGGTTGAGGCAGGAGAATCACTTGAACCTGGAAGGCAGAGCTTGCAGTGAGCCGAGATCACGCCACCACACTCCAGCCTGGGTGACAGAGCGAGACTCCATCTCAAAAAAAAAAAAAAAGAAAAAGAAAAAAAAGGATGAAAGAAGGGAATCTTTAAAAGCAACCACGCCACCAATTTCTAGTCTTTGAAGTTTCAGAAGAATTTCTGCGGCTGCTGCTTCTGAACAAGGCTAAAAGAAATGTCACGGAATCAGCTTAGTGAGTTGCTTCAATGGAAACTTCATCCAAGGCCAATAATAAATAGCAGTTACATAACTCAGCAGGTCACAGCGCTAACTAAGCCCTTTGTAGGCCATCAATCCACATTTATTTCCTGGATTTTATAACTGCTGCTGAAAGGGAGAAAAGGAGGGGCTGAGGATTAGGGGGAGAGAATCTGTGTGCCTGGACGAAACCTCCAAGCCTATTCTCTAGCCTCCTTTCCCACATGCCACCTCTGCAGCTAACTCTCAGGGGGACATGCCGAGTTCCAGCACATCCAGACACTGTGGGTTCCATGCCAGGAAACCAGACCCCTGTCCCAGCTGCCCTGAGTAGCCATGAGCTTTAGGCTGGTCATTTTCTCTCTGTCTTGTTTTTCGTAAAATGACAGTTGGGCTAGATGAGTTCTAGGATGATTTTCTGCCCCATGATTCTAAACATTAGGGCAGAAGAGTGTGTACCATGTTTGTTTCCCTCGCTCCCACGCCCCAGTGTTAGCTGCAAGATGCTGTTGGATCCTCTTGATGGAGAAAGGAGAAGAGCATGATCCCAGCCACCTGACACATGGCACAGCGAGCGGGCAGGAGGGTCGAGGCTGCCCTGGCCAGGATGGGGAGCTGGGAGTGCACAGAGTAAAGGGCCCTTGCTGCCTCCGCCTCACTCGGTCAGGACACCCACATGAGTCAGAGCCAGCATGGACTACACGGCTTCCGTGGGCACAGGGGAGTGGGCATAGGCCTAGAGGAAGGGGCGCCTAATAGTAGTGCTCGCCATTCTCAAGCTTGGAGTTTGATGTCCAGATTCAGGGCTGCTCCAGGACGTTCACGTGGGTATGAATGCCCCAAACTGCAGCCGACAGGTCCCAGATGCAGCTTCCGTCTCTCGCCCCTACGGGGGTCATGCAGACAGCTCCCCCAGCCTTCTCCACCCTTGCCCAGCCTCCTGTGCAGAGCCACAGGCAGATCCTACCAGCTGGGAATGTCCAGTGTGAAGCCAGTTGAGGAAGGGAAGATCCTGGAGAAGAAATTCAGTGGGGAAGAGGGAGGAAGTCAGAAGGTTTGTGGCATCAGGAGATGACAGGAAAGCCGGAGAGGAGCTGGAGTGGCGGGAGAGGTGAGAGGAGTCTCTGGGTGGAGCCTCTGGTGAGCAGGAGCCTTTGGGTCCAGGGCCCCTTTCCTTCAGGGTCCGGCCCGGAACGTGCGTGATGGGATAATGCCTTAGGAGCCCCAGCCCAGACTGCCCCTCTTGGGGTTTGGAGCCCCTGCAAGGGCTGAGTGGCAGAAAGCAAGGCTGGCTGCAGCCACTGAGCATCCCTGGGAAGGGATGGGACTGTGTAGAAGGGGCACCTGGGGACAGGTGGGCAGTCGCAGTGTCTCAGCCCGCTGGGATTAGCAGAGCTCATCTGTAGAAGAGAAGGTAGAGGTCGGATGTCACATGGGAGGAAATTTCCAATAAAGACAAAAATGCTTCCCCAGAGAAGGGAGCTGGAGATTGGGACTCTGCTCATACTCGCTTCGCTGCACACAGTCACTCTGGTGTCCTTCGGTCCCTCTCCCCCTCCCTCAGCGCTCTGCCCTTCCCCCGTTCCTGCTGCTTCCTCTGCAGGAACAGCTGCATGTCTGGGCTTGTCAGGGAGTCAGCTGCGTCTCCAGACACAGACGCAAGAGCCCCAGCGCTACCCGCAGCCTGACACCGTCACTGAGGTTTGGAAGGTGGTGGTCTCCTCCCTGTTAAACTGAGACCCAGAGAGGGACAGTGTGTTTTAATCCCCCAGACCCAACAAGTGAGTAGTGCCAGAAAGGGCCCTCAGGGTCCCATCTCTCCCGGCGGCTTCAGGTCAGTTCCCTCCCGCTGTGGTAGCCTCGTCAGCTCTTGCGCCTGTGATGGATAAGCCAGCAAGGCGATGCTCAAGGGGGCCGGGTGGTGACTTCGATTTGGGTGCACCCGCCAGTCCCAGGAGTGAAGGCAGTGACTTATATGGGAATTATTTTTGTAGAGGAGACACTTGACCCCACGGCTGTTGAGGCTGAAGCTACCCAAGTGACCGCTGAGCTGAGTGGCAGGGAGGGCTGACAGCTCCTAGACTCAGCTTCACACCACCTCCCAAGGTGTTCTCAGCCATGCCCCTGCCTCTGCACAGGGCCGCTCCTAAACAAATCCTCCTGCCTCTCTGGAGCTTGAAGGAGGTGCTTTGCCTCCCATCCTCTCCGCAGTCTCCTCTCCCCTCGGGGACGGGTCACATGGAACCCTGTTGGAGCCTGAGGGGTGAGAGGGTAAGTGCCCAGAGGGCAACGGTGGCTGGCTCCTTCCAGAGCCCGCTTTTTCCTTTTTTTTTTTTTTTTCTTGAGACAGGGTCTGCCCTCTGTCACCCAGGCTGGAATGCAGCGACACAATCCTAGTTCACTGCAGCCTCAACCTCCCAGGCTCTAGCTATCCACCCACATCAGCCCCCCAGGCAGCTGGGACTACAGGCACGCACCAGCACACCCAGCTAGTTTTTTTTAGTTTTTGCAGAATCAGTGTTTCGCCATGTTGCCCAGGCTGGTCTCAAACTCCTGAGCTCAAGCGATCCTCCAATCTCAGCTTCCCAAAGTGCTGGGATTACAGGTGTGAGCTACCATGCCCAGGTTTTCTTTGTTGATAAATGAGCATGGGACTGTTCTAGAGAAACTCTGCCATGAGCTGGGTGAGGCAGGAGCATCAAGATCATTTCAGAAAGTTCTCTCGTGAAAGCCAAAATATGTGCCTACTCCACCTCTGCCCACTAGCTACCATGTCCCAGGCCAAAAAGTCCTTAGGAGAGGAAGATCCCTTGCAACTGTGGAGCGTGTGCTGGGCCCAGTCCTGGATTCCTCATCCATTCCCTCCTTTAGTCCCCAGGGTGGCTGTGGGGCACAGATTTCCTCATTTGACAGGACACCTCAACCAGCAGTTCTCAACCTCATCAGTACTGACATGTGAGGCTGGGTGATTCTTTGCGGTGTGGTCTGCCCTGTGCATTACAGGATACATATAGCAGCATCCTTGGCCTCTGCCCACTAAATGCCAGTAGCATACCCAGTGTCTTCAGACATGTTCCTAGGAGGCAAAATCATCCCTACTTGAGAACCATTGTCGTAGACAATAGGTGCCAACTCTAGGATGGGCCCTTGTTTGAACCTGGATCATCTGATTCTAAAGCCTGTCCACTTGCTTTTCTTTTCTTTTTTCTTTTTGAGACAGAGTCTCACTCTGTTGCCCAGGCTGGTGTTCAGTGGCACGCGATCTCGGCTCACTGCAACCTCTGCCTCCCAGGTTCAAGTGATTCTCCTGCCTCAGCCTCCCAAACAGTTGGGATTACAGGCTCGTGCCACCATGCTTGGCTAATTTTTGTATTTTTAGTAGAGGTGGGGTTTCACCATGTTGGCCAGGCTGGTCTCGAACTCCTGACCTCGGGTGATCCACCCGCCTAGGCCTCCTAAGGTGCTGGGATTACAGGCGTGAGCCACCACGCCCAGCCCACTTGCTTTTCTTCCTATTGCCTTTTTGGGAGTAAAACCCCAAATCTGATGACAGCTATGACCCTCATCCTGGAACAAGGCTCCTGCCTTCAATTTCAAGGAGTTTGTGGGTGCCGGGTGCTCATTCATGGATAGAATATTAAGGACACCTGCCCACAGGGAAGCAGACCCAGATGGGAAGAGGCTGAATCAGCCTGCCCTCCTTCCTCTGACCCCGGTGTGATCACCCTGGGACTGGGGTGCGGTGTGTGTGGGGAGAGGGAGGTGAGGGCAGGATTGCCAAAGGCAGAGACGTCTGCCCTTTTTGGACAGCTGCCATGTGAGCACGCCTCTGTGTGCCCTGAGGCGGGCAGCTGTGCCAGCCCACGTGCTGAGCCTCACTCATCACCTTGCAGATGGGTGGCCCTGACTCAGCCGGCTGGATACCAGCTGTGGTTGTCCCATTCCAGAGCATACTTCGTGTG
Source organism: Macaca fascicularis (assembly GCF_037993035.2). NCBI lineage: Eukaryota > Metazoa > Chordata > Mammalia > Primates > Cercopithecidae > Macaca > Macaca fascicularis. The sequence continues at coordinate 55,763,943 of NC_088390.1, forward strand.
ACTGGGTGACTACCACACTTACCCAAGCATACCTGCCCCTGAGAGCAGAGGAAGGGGCCCACAGGACTCAAGAGCTGGCCTTTTGTTCTGGGTTCTAGAATGCCATGATGGTGGAAGAGGGGAGTGGAAGAGCTTCAAGATTTCAGGAACTTCCAAGTCCCTGGCTATGGAGCATGTTGTAAAGACTACCTGGGCCTCAGTTTCCCTGCTTATAAAATGGGAGCATTGGACTGGATGATTTCTAATAATCCACACCCATTGTGCATTTCTTACATGATAGGGTCTTCATGTCCATTCTATCATTTAATTCTTTTTTTTAAATTTATTTTTTGTTTTGTTTTGTTTTTTTTTAATTTTTTGAGATGGAGTCTGGCTCTGTCGCCCAGGCTGGAGTGCAGTGGCACGATCTCAGCTCGCTGCAACCTCTGCCTCCTGGGTTCAAGCGATTCTCATGCCTTAGTCTCCGGAGTAGCTGGGACTACAGGCATGGCTAATTTTTGTATTTTTAGTAGAGACAGGGTTTCACTATGTTGGCCAGGCTGGTCTGGAACTCTTGACCTCAGGTGATCCTCCCATCCGGGCCTCCCAAAGTGCTGGGATTACAGGTGTGAACCACCACACCCAGCCTATCATTTAATTCATGCAATGCCCTGTGAGAGAGGGACTGTGATTGTTAGCCCCACATTACAGCTGAGGAAGCTGAGACTCAGAGAGTTTAAGTAACTTGCCCGGGGTCGCGAAGCCAGTAAGTGGAGGAGGGGTGGGTCCCCTGCCCACGCCTGAGCCAGCAGCATCGTTGAGGATGGCAGTGACACAGGTGAGAGGCCACGAGCGTCCAGGAGAGGGATGCAAGGGTGACCTGCGGAGGGAGGAGGGGCAGGATCAGGCACCCCGCCCAGTGTGGGGAGTGGCTGAAGATGACTCGGAGGTTTGGAGGGTGGCAGTGCTATTAATAGAAATAGGGAAGTCAGGAGGAGGAGCTGGTTTAGGGCTAGATGATGAATTCATTCTTAGGCATGTGGACACGGATTTGCTGACAGTAGGACCTTTAGGCCCAGATCCAGCCACCGTTCAATTAGGAAAAATCAGCACCTACGAAGTACCTCTAAACGCCAGCAATAGCTTTACCAAGATCAAATCCCCAAACCACTCGCACGGCAGGGCTTCCCAAGTCACTGGCTGTGGGCTGAGGCTGCAGTGATGAGTCTGCAGCAGCCATGCCCACGGCTCAGGTTCAAGTCCTGCACTGACCACTGGGGGTCACCGCTGGTGCGCAGACCTCGTGCAGCCGCCCAGGGTGTGCCTGCGGCAAGGCCGACCTAGGGGAAGGGACGCAGCGGGTTTCAGGGAGCCAGGCTCCCCCTGCCTCTGACAGGGAGGCAGAGATCTCTTCCTCCTCTTATAGGGGTGGGAGGGAGAGAGGCTGGGAACTGCTTCTTCCAGGCTGTCATCTGGCAACAGTTTTCAGGGCAGCCTGATCAACCTGGAGTCAAGTTGTGGTGACGTAGCGCCAGGGGAAGCGTGAGGGAGCAGAGCCCCCTTCCCTGAGTTGGGAATGCAGCTCTAGGGGCCCACCTGGGGGACACCGTGTCCAGGGCGACTGTGGCCTGCGACCTGGGGCAGCGGAGCCTGGGAGCTGAGTCCCAGCTGTTCCAAACCTCATGTCTCCCCTGACATCTGCGTCAGCAGCTCTGCCCTTTGACTTTTAATTCCCAGGAGAGGAGGGTGGAGGCAACCTTGGCCATCAGGACTAATTATTTGTGATTCGATTCAACCAGCAGTTTATTGGGGTTTGGCCTGGCTTCCTGCCCTCCTCTCAGCCTCCCACACCCCAGCTTTATGGCCCTGTTCTCCTTCAGAAGCTGAGAACAGAGAGCGGGAGTGGCTCTGCAGCAGACACCCTGGTTCCGCTTGGTCTCCTGATCTCGGGGTGTCCTGTGGGAAGTTAAGCTTATAAAATGCTTTGAGTCCCCAGAGAGAGGTGTCCCCACGCTCATACCCAGCCCAGGCCCTGGGCCCTCCTAGGCCGGCCTCCTGTTCTGCCTGGGCTTGTTAGGACCTGTCCCCAGGTGGGCTGGGCTGGGCCAGGAGAGGGGCGCCAGCCTCCCAGCTGTCCAGGCTCAGAAGGGATGGGGGTGGAGCAGGCACCGTGGAGCCTGCGAGCCTCCCCAGGCCGCAGGGTCCATGTCAGTGTCTACTGTCCCTCTATATTCGGCCACAGCGTTATTGCCATGTCCTCTCAGGGGACAGGCAGCCAGCTCAACCCATGATGTCTCCTCCAAGGGCCTGGACTATTTTGGAACCGGCCTTGGGGGCGCTGGGGGAGGCCAGGGTGGGGTTTAAGGGAACATTTCCTCCTGGCTCCCGGTCAGGGATGAGCAGAGGGTGTGTGGCATGGGGAACTGGCTCCTAGGCCCTTCTCAGAATTCCCAGTACAGTTACGTGAATGTTCCTTCTGCTCAGGTTTCCTGGGGATGCCTAGGCTGGGGCCTCAGGGGCCAAGTCTGGGCAATAACCCAGCCCCTCCTCCAACCTGGGAGAAGCTTCCAGCTGTTCAGATTCATCCCTCATTTAAAAAACATCGCCCCCACCCCCCCGTGCCAGCTTTCACCGAGAGCCATGTACGAGCTAGCTCAGTGGGTCCCAGCCTTTCGGATCTCTCAGATCACTAACATTTCAAAAAAATAAAAAAGTTTAGGATCTGACATAGTCCCCAGTTTTGTTTGTTTTTGAGACAGAGCCTGTCACCCAGGCTGGAGTGCAGTGGCGCCATCTCAGCTCACTGCAACCCCCACCTCTTAGCCTCTCGAGTAGCTGGAATTACAGGCATCCACCACCATACCCAGCTAATTTCTGTATTTTTAGTAGAGATGGGGTTTCACCATGTTGACCAGGCTGGTCTCAGACTCCTGGCCTCAAGCGATCCGTCCACCTTGGCCTCCCAAAGTGCTGGGATTGCAGGCGTGAGCCACCGCACCCGCTAGTCACCAGTTTTTTTTTTTTTTATTTTGCTGAGTTTGGGGTCATTAAAAGAAAATGTCAAAGGAAAGGTCCTTTTGCGCTCACACACACACACACACACAGAGACATACACACGGACACACACACAGACACACACAGACACACACACGATTGAAAATACAAAGCTCAGATAAAAGGACAGTCTTTTGGATTGAGTAAACCTAGCTTTAGTAAAACCTTACTATATCGTCCTTGTTTTTCTCATTTTGCTGCGGGCAGATAAGAACATGGCAATGGCTGGCACTGGTCACCTGTTGATGGACTTGTGCTCCAGGAACTGTTGGTCCTGCCACTCCTCCGCTTGGGCCCAGTGCCAAGGGCAGCCAGCTCTGCTCCGGGGGACCCCCTCCCCAGCACGTATCTCCCAATCTCTCATGCACCCGTCACTGCCACTTTTGCTTCTATCTTCCGCTCCTCCGTGCCCCTCCCCCAATATTTGCAGGAGGGGAAGGTGGGGAGCAGGGTTTACACGGCTCCCAGACTAAAGATGGCACCGCTAGCCGACGCTGCAGCCCAGAGTTCACCCATGGGGGAAGTCACACGTCGCCTGCTCCCCGGAGGGGGTCTCTGCTGTGAAAGGTGCTGGTCTGGGCAGGGTCAGGAATGCCAGTGGCCGCCGCTTCCTGGCCATGGGATCTGAGACGAGCCCCAGAACCTCCTTCCTTGAGCTTCAGCTTCTTGTTCTATAAAATGGGCATATTAACTCCTCATCACAGGGCTGGTGCAAGGATGGTGTGAGTGACAGAATGTTTGTGAAAGTCCTTGCTGAGCTATAAAGCTTAGATAGGGGTAGTTATTATTACGATGGGAAACTAGTAAATGGCTGAAGAAAGAGCAGCCCAAAAGCTGACCTCAGCTTCTGCGTACGAAAGCCGTGCTCACACCCACCCCCAGGTCTGTGATCTGGGGCCCCTCCAGCCCCACAGAGGAGCAACGCCAGCCTGACCCCGTGAGTCAGCAATGCTGGGGCTGGAGCACGGCGTTCTGAAAGTAGGAACCAGGCCTAGTCTGTGTTGGAGACAGGGTCTCCTGTGTTTTTGGAGAGAGTGTCTGCTGGGTGATATAAAGGCTTCTGTTGACTTGTAGTGGCCCCACTATGTGGTTATTGAGGCCGACGGTCCCCCGAATTGTAGAGAAGTGTGTGGAGGGCCTCCCCAAGATGGAGCCTCTTTTGGATGGATTGAGGTTTGAGGACTCAAGGTGTTCAGAGGATTGGATTTTAAGGGCTGTCCCTGCCCCTGCTGTGTCACTGTGGGACAGCATGGGAAACGCGCCCACCCCTGTTCCTAGTCCAGTTCACCATTCACTCCAGCTGTGTGGCTGCCTCTCCCAGCCTCAGTTTCCTCATCTGTCAAATAGGGACAAGAGGCCTTGCCTTCCAGAGCTGTTGTTAGCTTATTGGGACCCCATGTAACAGCCCCTGGAGGGCTCTCAGTCCAAGGGAGCCCCCTGCCGACCCTCCAGGAGGTCCTCCCCACAAAGGGAATCCAGGGGTCCTGAGGAACATGAGCCTGGGCTGCCTCCCCACCCAGAATGGATCCCCCACCTAGCCGGCCTCCGGCGCCCTGCCCCCTCTCCCCAGCTGCTCAGCAGTCTGGTCATGAAGTCATTGCCACCTTCCCCAGCCCGCACCCCCACCACCCCTGCCCCCATGCTGACATCCCATTTGGCAAAGAGGTTGGAAAAGCCGCTGACTCTTCCAGACCCTGAGTTCATTGACTGGTCAGGGCACACCAGCCACAGGCTGACCATGTGGCCAGAGGGGGGTTTGCAGAGTGAGGGAGGGGCCCCTCCAGGCCTTCCTACCCTGCCTCAAGCCTCCCCCTGACCACTAAGACATTCCTCCGATATCTGCCCACACCCCCACTATACATATCTGACCTACACGCGTGAGGCCCACCCCCTACACACTTGCTGCAGACACTCCTTACACCCCCACATAAACACACGCCAAGCACACACGCCCCTGCGCAGCCACCTACCCACTGAGGCACACCCAGCACACCAGACTCCCACACGTATGTGCATGTGCCACTCCCTCATATGCTGAAGTTCAAGGAAGGAGGTTCTGGGACTCGTCTTAGATCCCATGGCCAGGAAGTGGCGGCCACTCTGGCACCACCAGCTACCCACGGCCACAGCTACTCCTGGTCCACCCGGCCCAGCCTCTTGGGCTTCATCAGACAGATGCACCCGGCCTGAGCCAGGCTCTGGTGGGAGAGTCTCTGGCCTAGCGGATGTCCCTAGACCAGAAGCGCAGGCGACCAGAGTTGAAATGCCTCATCTCAGCTGACCCCTTCACTGCTCATTTGTGGAAACTGAGGCTCAGAGAGGGCAAGGAGTGGTCAAGGGCTGGTCACGTCACACAGGCAAACTCCTCCCAAGTGCCCCCAAGTGCCTGAGAGCATGGCAGAAAGGCGGGCAGCCCAGGCTCCCTCTGCCCTCAATGTGCTCCTCAAATGTCCTGACTCAGTGGGTCCTCTTCCATGAGTTCTTCCAGGATGACTCCCAAGACTGGGTGAGATTTTCACCCTCTGCCCTGGGTGCAAGGTCATTTAAGCTAGGCAGGGGGTACACACGCTGTTGGGCCTACGCCTTCACAGGCCCAGGATGTTAGTGTCTCACATAGCCTTGGCCTTGCTCAGCAAATACCCAGCGCAGGCTGCAGTCCTACAATGCATCATCAGCCCAGCCCTCCCACTCCCTGCCTCAGTCTCCCTCCCCAGGACTCACACATCAAGGCCCTCAGCAACTGCCTCCATCACAGAGCCCCAGGCTCCAGGGAAGGACTTTTTCTCTTGGACTGTCAACTCCACAGGACAAGGATTTTTGCCTGGCAAGGTGCCTGGCACCTAGCAGGTACCTTTAAAAAGAGGTGTTGAGGCTGGGCACAGTGGCTCACGCCTGTAATCCCAGCACTTTGGGAGGCCAAGGCGGGCGGATCACAAGGTCAGGAGTTCGAGACCAGCCTGGCCAATATGGTGAAACCCCATCTCTACTAAAAATACAAAAATTAGCCAGGCGTGGTGGCAGGCACCTGTAGTCCCAGCTACTCAGGAGACTGAGGCAGGGGAATTGCTTGAACTCAGGAGGTAGAGGTTGCTGTGAGCTGAGATCATACGACTGCACTCCAGCCTGGGCGACAGAGTGAGACTCCGACTCAAAAAAAAAAAAAGTTTTGAATGGTCCAGGCACTCAGTGGCTCATGCCTGTAATCCCAACATTTTGGGAGGCCAAAGCAGGAGGATCACTTGAGGCCAGAAGTTCGAGACCAGTTTGGGGAACATAGCAAAACCTTCTCTACAAAAAATTTTACAATTAGCTGGGCATGGTGGCGCATACCTGTAGTCAGCTACTCAGAGACTGAGGCAAGAGGCTCACTTGAGCCTGGGAGTTTGAGGCTGCAGTGAGCTTTGATCCCACCACTGCACTCCAGCCTGGGTTGACAGAGCAAGACCCTGTCTCAAAAATAAATACATATCATAAAAATGTGTTGAATGAATGGGCCAATCTTCCAACCCCAGCCTCCTTTCACGAGGCTTCTCCAGACCAGAATCAGGAGTTCTGGGAGCCAACGGGGAAAACCAGGCAGGAGTCGGGGTCCGCCGTGGATGGCTGTGGGACCCCGATGCAGCCACCTTTCCCGCTGGCCTTTAGCTACCATCGAGCAACGACGGCCTGGCTGATGGAGGATGCGGTCTGCAGCCTGTGATTCTGGGACCACCTGTGCAGGTGCTGCCGCAACCAGGGTTGGCTGGTCCCCACTGGCTTAGGAGACGGCACCCCTTTGGGCAGACCCGGGCTGGGGAGCCCTATATTGTAAATAAGGCAGTCACTCAGAATAGACCAGGACATTGGTAACTCGGGAAGCTCCTGCTCCCCCTCTCCCCACCACCCGCACTCCACCGCCCGCCACTCACACGTGGCGGGGCCGCCGCAGGAGCGCAGGGAGGCTCCGGGTCAACATCCTGCTTCCTGCAGGGCCTCCCGCGGGGCGGGCCGGGGAGGGCGCACAGAGGGGTGTTTGTTCGCAGCGGGCGGCGGGGAGGAGATAGATGCTAATCGCTGCGGATCGCCGGCCCCAGCTTAAGGTCAGGAGGTAACGCGACCCGCGGTTATAAATAACCGCTCCGGGCGGCCGCGGAGGACAGCGCGCTGGACCCGCGCCCCTCGCCGGCCGCCGGGCCGGCTTAATTACCGCCCTCCCCTGCCCGACCGCGGGCACCTGAACCCCGACAGCAGAGCGCGGCGACCTCTGGGGCTGGCGCGCAAGGTCAGACTAGGTCCAGGGCTTCCCTGCCCTCTGCGGAGGGTGGGGAGAGGCTGGGGACCCTGGAGCACCGGCAGCCCCACCTCCCCGCCCCGCTGCCACCCCCGACCAGGGGCAAGAAGGTGGAGGGAGGCCGCCGGTCACAACCCGGGGACCCAGGCGGCTTGCGCCCCTGCACTCTCGCCTCCGCACCAAGCCTGTGGTGGCCAATGGCAAGGGAGGCCCGGAGTAACTCAGCCAGTGAGGGCCAGGCTGCAGCTAACACTGGTCCTGCTTCTGGGGCCCACACAGGCCTGGTCTGTGATGGTGGGACTTACCAGAGCTCAGTGGAAAGAAAATCCCTGAGTCTGGGGCTTCAGGAGTCTCAAGCTGGGGAGGGACTCTGGTAGCACCCACGAGGGGACACGTGGTTGTGCCCCAGGGAGGCCAGCCACCTGCTCTCCACCTGCCCTTGGACAGAAAAGGGAGGTGGATTTAACCTGCTCCAAGAGACATGACTTTTATTTTAAAGACTTTTTAAAATGGAAGTTAAGCACACACACAGAACATTGCACAAATCAAAGTGTACCACTGAAAGAATTTGCACATGCTTTGCATACCCATACAACCAGCACCCAAATTGAAAAACAGCACCTCACCGGCACCCAAGACCCCTTCCGCCTACTATCCCCGAGTCCAGCCTCTCTCCTTACTCAGCCCACAGGCACTCTGGCCTGCTTCTGAACTGTGTGTAGATGGAGCACAGTAGTGCTCTGTGAACTGTGTGAGGATACAGTGGGTGCCATTTTGTGTCTGGTTTCTTTTGTTCAGTATTATGTTTGTGAGGTTTGTCCGTACTCTCACAGGCAGTCAAGGGCTGTTCGTCCCCATTGCTGGTAGCTTGCCATTGTGTGACTCTGTTAAAATGTATTCACCCATGTTACTGCTGATGGACATTTGGGGAGGTTCCAGTTCCTGGCTATGGTGAATAGTGCCACTATGAACATTCTAGTTCCTGTGTTTTGTGAACATATGAATGCATTTCTGTTGGGTGAATACCTAGGGCAGGGATGGCAGGGCCCGGGTGTGTGTCTGGTCAGCTTTGGAAGATACAGGAAGTGTTACTTTTTAATCAACATTTCAGTAAAAATGATTTTCCAAGGTAAGTTTTTGTTTCCCATTCTATTAAAAAAAAAAAAAAAAGATAGGCAGTGGCTCATGCCTATAATCCCAGCACTTTGGGAGGCCGAAGTGGGTGGATCACTTGAAGCCAGAAGTTCGAGACCAGCCTGGCCAACATGGTGAAACCCAGTCTCTACAAAAATACAAAAATTGGCCAGATGTGGTGGGCACCTGTAATCCCAGCTACTTGGGAGGCTGAGGCATGAGAATCACTTGAACCCAGGAGGTAGAGGTTGCAGTAAGCCAAGATCATACCATTGCACTCCAGCCTGGGGGATAGAGCGAGACTCTGTTTCAAAAAAGAAAGAGAAAGAAAAGACAGAAGAAAGAGAGAAAGAGAGAGAGGGAGGGAGGGAGGGAGGGAGGAAGGAAGGAAGGAAGGAAGGAAGGAAGGAAGGAAGGAAGGAAGGAAGGAAGGAAGGAAGGAAGGAAGGAAGGAGAGAAAAATTAGTCAGGTGTGGTGATGCACACCTGTGGTCTCAGCTACTTTCAGGCTGAGTCGGGAGGATCACTTGAACCTGGGAGGTTGAGGCTGAAGTCAGCCATAATTGCACCACTGCCCTCCGGTCTGGGTGACAAAGTGAGCCCCCTGTCTCAAAAAAGAAAAAAGATGGACATTATTTATTTATGGAAAATACAGTGATGTATAAAACAAAAATCACCTATAGTTACTATTTAGAGTGATCCATTCAACCATTCAACAGATGAGAGCCTAAGAGCCTCTTCCCTGGCAGGTCCTGGACAAGAGAGAGACCCAGTTCTTCTAGAGCCTGGGGACAAGTGGCGTCAGCAGTGGTATCCTTGAGGGAAGGACCAGGGAGCCTCACACACCCCATGATCCTCATCAGCCACCCTTTACCCACCGCAGCTGCTCCCCACCCACAAACATCCAAGCTGAGGCCAGAGAACTTCCCATGCAACCAGGACTCAGGGCAGAGGCTAAGGCCTCCATCCAGACAGGCTGCACGCAGGAACTCAAAATGGGCCGTCTGGATGGCAGTAACACAATGAATCGCAACCAAGCAAGAAGAGGGCTGAGAGAGGAGGAGCAGGTGCTGTGGGCACGAGGGGCTGGCGGCAGGTATGCGGCTGAGTCAGACAGGAGCTTCAGCAGGAAGAGCCCAGGAGGGAGCAGGAGCGTGGAGACAGGGCAGGGGCAGATGGCTCTGGACTCTGGACCTAATCCTGAGGGCCAGTGAAGGGGGTTAAGCCTGGGAGTGAGCAGATCAGACGTGCTTTTTTAGCAAGATCATTCTGGATCTCCGTGGAAACTGCCTTGTGGTGATGAAAGCAAATCCTGGAGACCACTGGGGTCCCTGAGCTGATAAGCACTGAGGCAGTGGGCCGGAGAGAGGAGGGGTACTATAGAGATGTTTAAGAGGTGTCCTGGGTTGGGAGCGGTGGCTCACGCCTGTAATCCCAGCACTTAGGGAGGCTGAGGCAGGTGGATCGTTTGAGGCCAGGAGTTCGAGACCAGCCTGGCCAATATGGCAAAACCTCGTCTCTACTAAAATACAAAAATTAGCTGAGTGTGGTGGTGGGCACCTGTAATCCCAGCTACTTGGGAGGCTGAGGCATGAGAATCGCTTGAACCAGGGAGATGAAGGTTGCAGTGAGCTGAGATCACACCATTGCACTCCAGCCTGGCAACAGAACAACACTCTGTCTCAAAAAATAAAAATAAATAAAAATAAAAGAGGTGTCCTGGAAAGACCTGGGGCATAGTAGGCTCTGTGGAATGGGGGAAGAGGAGGCATCAGGAAGGTGTGAGGAATGGATTGGGGAAGACATGGTGGAATTACAGTTTTGGGAGAAAGGAGTCATTCACTTGCAGAGGTTTTGGTGAATTTCCTTCCCATGTTTCTTTTTTTCTTTTTTCTTTTTCTTTTCTTTTTTTTTTTTTTTTTTTCTTTTTTTTGAGACAGAGTCTCACTCCGTCACCAAGGCTGGAGTGCAATGGTGTGATCTCGGCTCACTGCTACCTCTGCCTTCCAGGTTCAAGTGATTCTCCCGCCTCAGCCTCCCAAGTAGCTGGGATTGCAGGTGTGCATCACCACGCTTAGCTAGTTTTTTGTATTTTAAGTATGGACAGGGTTTCATCATGTTGGCCAGACTGGTCTCGAACTCCTGGCCTCAAGTGATCAGCCCACCTTGGCCTCCCAAAGTGCTGAGATTACAGGCGTGAGCTACCGCGCCCAGTGTCCTTCCCATCTTTTGTGTGATAGGTTCCACTTTGGTCTAAGAACTTCTGAGAGCCAAATTGATTGGGCCTGAGGAGGACAGCCAGGCCCAACCAACTTCCCTGAGCCAGCCCTAGGGAACCATAGAAGGTGAGGCATGGCCATGCATTCATTCAACAGGTATCCATGGAGCCCACACCTGCTGGAGCTTGTTCCAGGTGCCGGGATGCGTTGGTGGACAAAACAAATGTCTGGTCCTCAGGGAGCTTCTACTCCAGTGGGGAAGTGTTAATACTTATATAAGCCTGGCCGACATGGCAAAGCCCCATCTGTACTAAAAATACAAAAATTAGCCAGGCGTGGTGGCAAACACCTGTAATCCCAGCTACTCAGGAGGCTGAGGCACGAGAATCGCTTGAACCTGGGAGGTGGAAGTTGCAGTGAGCTGAGATCGTGCCACTGCACTCCAGCCTGGGCAACAGAGGGAGACCTTGTCTAAAAAAAAAAATATATATATATATATATATTTATATATACTTTATATATACTTATATATATATAAAGTATATATATTTTTTCTTATATATATAAAGTGTATATATATATAAACTGTGTATATATATATACACTTTATATATATATATATAAAGTGGTGTAAGTCTTAAGAAAAGTAAGCTGGGGAAGGGAACAGTGGTGGTGGTGGGCGGGGTCTATTTCAGACTGGGTGGGCAGGGCGGCCTCTCTGAGGAGGAGACTTCGGTGCTGACCTGAAGGAAGTGAAGGAGCAAGGCACCTGCTGGGCAGAGCAGGCCGGTTGGAGGGCACAGCAAGTGCAGAGGTCCTGCGGCAGCTGTGAGCCTGCTTGGGCTGCTGGAGGAGCGGCAGGGAGGCTGCTGTGGGAGGACTGGAGGGGGAACTGCAGACCAGAGGGCAGACTCGGCGGCCTGAGAGGGGCCTTTCACTCTGGGAGAGGGAGAGGGTTTCTGAAGCGATGGCCTCATCTCGGTTTTGTTTAAGAAGGGTCATTCTGGCTGCTCTGAGAACAGACTGTAGAGGACAGAAGTGGGAGGAGGCTTTTCCAGAGGCATAGGTCAGAGAGAGGGGTGGCCTGGACCAGGGTGGAGGCATCATCGAGGGAAGAGAGGGAGCCCACGGCACAGCTGGTGGACACAGCATGGACTGGTGGACTAGACGTGGCATGTGAGAGACGGGCAGGTGGCAAGAAGGACCCCTGATGTCAGCTGCCCCTTCACCAGGCTGTGGGGCCAGGACACAGCCCGGGACACCAGCCTCTTCCTACCTCCCCTCGCCTCTGGACCCTCCCCTCCTCCTCCCTCTCCTTCTCTCCTGTCCTGTCCCCTGACCTCTCCTCCCTCGCTCCCTTCTCCTGTCCATTCCTCCTGTTTCGGGAGTCCAGTGCCCTGGTGCTGTCACCTCCCAAAGGTCAGAGAGGCTGCCCTCTGGATATGGCCTTGTGCCTTTTTCCACTCAGCAGTTCTGATGACTGTGGCGAGGAGCCAGAGGCTGGGAGCTGAGGAAAAAGTAGATGTGGCCCCCAAGTTCTGCCCTGGGGAGCAGCTCAGATGGAGAGAAAGCCCAGTCCTCATCCTGGGGCCTCTCCACGCCCTAAGCCCTGGGTGCTTGCAGTGCACCCCCATGCAGAGCAAGGCGGGGGGGTCCTTGGGAAGCTGACCAAGAGCCGCATGTAGCATCTGCTCCACCTGCCGGGACTTGGGGCCAGGTTTTTTCAAAGCTGCCTCCCTCCCCGTGTGGTTATGGGCTGGCTCCTTGGTCCAGGTCCTGTGTGGGATTCAGCCTAAGCCAACGGGTATAAATCCGTTGCCTAGAGACCACCTGGTGGGCTGGGCTGGGAGCCCGTTCTCATGTCATCCCTCCAGCCACCCTCTCCCCTGAACTCCAGACTTAAACACAAACTCAGCATCTCTGTTTGGATGGATGATGGGAGTCTCAAACTTAATGTGTCCAACATGTGAGCTCCTCCAGTCTTCCCCCAGTGTGACTAATCACAACTGCCTCCTTCCAGATGATCAGGCACAACCTTAGCACCATCCCTCTCTCTCTCTCACCCAGCATCCAATCTGTCAGAAAATGTTTTTGGCTCTGCCTTCAGAAACAGCCCCTCACCCAACCTCCATTGCTACCATCCAATCCAAGCCAATATCATCACTCACTGGATTCTTAAAATAGCATCAGCCCTTGCCCCTTCATGCTATCCCCAGCATGGTAGCCAGAGTGGTTTTATTAAAAAGTGAGTTGATGGTGTCACTTGTCTGCTTCCCCTGCAGTCTAAGGAAACGCTGCGGTTCTGTCGGGCGGCCCCTCTATCATCTGCTCCTGCCCCACCTCTCCAACACCATCTCTTTCCACGGCCCATTTGGCTCCAGCCTCACTGGCCTGTGTTCCTTGACTACGCAATGCACATGTCGGCCCCGGGGCCTTTGCACCTGCTGCCCTGCTGGCTATTTTTCTGGTGGGAAGCAGGTGGCCTGGGCAGGCCTCTGGGGGACCCAGTATGTTGTGGGAGGGAAGGCTGTGGGGTGGCAGGGGAGGGAGCAAGGGGTATCTCCTCTTCCTGAAGTCCCCTGCTTAAAGCTCCCATGGTTTGCCCCTCAGCTTCTTTACATCTTAATTCACGTGTCATCTTCTCAGAGGAGCCTTCACTAACCACCATGTTAAAAAGTAAAGATCAGGCTGGGTACAGTGGCTCACGCTTATAATCCCGGCACTTTGGGAGGCCAAGGTGGGCAGATCACCTGATGTCAGGAGTTCGAGACCAGCCTGGCCAACATGGCAAAACCCTGTCTCTACTAAAAATACAAAATGCAAAAAAATTAGCCGGGCGTGGGGGCAGGTGCCTATAATCCCAGTTACTCAGGAGGCTGAGGTAGGAGAATCACTTGAACCCCGGAGGCTGAAATTGCAGAGAGCTGAGATCACACCCAGCTGAGATCGCACCATTGGACTCCAGCCTGGGCGACAACAGAAAAACTCTGTCTCAAAACAATAACAACAAAAAGATCACACCTAGTACCTTGGTTTTCTAATACCCTTCTTCAATGAAAGGATCTGGGGCTCCTGGGAGAGATGGCTGATTCCAGGACTGGGACAGAAAATGCACAAGATGAACCTGGAGCATCGTGTAGTGCCAGAGAGTAAGGCAGGGCTCAAAAAGAAAAGAACCGCATTGGTGCTGGGAATGGGGGTAACAAAGGGATGAAGGAGCCGACTGAAAGAGCTCCCAACAGCCAAACCCTGGAACAATTGGGCAGCAAAATGAAGTAGTATTATAACCCAAGTGGGTTATAATAAATAAATATCCATGAGTCCATTATAAATAAGCGATTGGATTAATTAATAAATGGGGAAGAAGATACACAGAAAAAACCCATGCAGAAGAATTTCAAATAATTTATGTCGATTTTTTTTTTTTTTTTTTTTGAGATGGAGTCTCACTCTTTTGCCCAGGCTGGAGCGCATTGGTGTGATCTCAGCTCACTGCAACCTCCATCTCCCGGGTTCAAGCGATTCTTCTGCCTCAGTCTCCCAAGTAGCTGGGACTACAGGCGTGCGCCACCACGCCCAGCTAATTTTTGTATTTTTAGTAGAGACGAGGTTTCACCATGTTGGCCAGGAGAGTCTCCATCTCTTGACCTCAGGAGATCCGCTAGCCTCGGCCTCCCAAAGTGCTGGGATTACAGGCATGAGCCATCGCGCCTGGCCAATTTATGTCGCTATTTCACCCTAAATGAGTTGGGGCTGAAAGCATACATCCCAGGCCTTACGTGTGGCTGCACACAGTGACTTCCTTCCAAAGAGTACAGTGTGGAAAGGGAGAAAGGGGGTCATTCTGCGGTGCGGAAACCCGACAGATACCTGCGATAAAGTCAGCATCTACGTGACTCCAGTTCATAGGACCTCTGATAGGATACATGAGGAAAATGGCACCTCGGCTATGTGATCAGACGCCCAAAAATCCATAATCCCTGTCTAAACATGAGAAAAATGCGACACAAATTCCAATATAGCAGCATCCTCCAAGACACCAAACCAGGACTTCCCAAAACTGTCAGGGTCATCAAAAATAAAGTCCGAGAAATGGTCACAGCCAAGAGGAGCCTCAGGAGGCAAGGCAATGACATAGAATGTGAGATCCTGGATGGGATCCTGGAACAGAAAAAGGACATTAGGTAAACCCAGAAAATCTAAATAAACTATAGAGTTTGGTGAATAGTGCATCAAGGCCTGGTGCAGTGGCTCATGTCTATAATCCCAGCACTCTGGGAGGCCTAGGCGAGAGGATTGCTTGAGCCCAGGAATTCTAGGCCAGGCTGGGCAACGTGCAAAACCCTATCTCTACAAAAAAGACAAAAATTAGCCAGATGTGGTGGTGCATACCTGTGGTCCCAGCTACTCTGGAGGCTGAGGAAGGAGGATGGCTTGAGCCCAGGAGGTCGAGGCTGCAGTGAGCCATTACCGCACCACCACACTCCAGTCTGGGTGACAGAGCAAGACTCTGTCTCTAATAATAATAATAATAATAATAATAATAATAATAATAATGTATCAATATTGGTTCATTCATTGCAACAAATGTACCATACTAATGTAAGTTGTCACTGACGGGAGAAACTGGGTGCAGCAAGAGGGAGGGTTTGGGGGTAACACTCTATATTGTCTTCTTAATTTTTCTGTAAAACTGGAACTGATCTTAAAAAATTGAATCTATTAAAAATTACGGTCCCCAACCCACAATTCCCAAACCCACCAGCCTTTTCCCATTGTACTTAACACCATTTACACGATTTAACTTACTTTTTTTTTTTTTGAGACAAGGTCTCACTCTGTCACCCAGGCTGGAGTGCAGTGGCTCCATCTCAGCTCACGGCAGCCTTGAGCTCCCAGGATCAAGTAACTGTCTCACCTCAGCCCCCCAAGTAGCTGGGACTATAAGCATGAGCCACCATACCCGGCTAGTTTTTGTATTTTTAGTAGAAATGGCATTTCATCATGTTGCCCAGGCTGGTCTCCAACTCCTGGACTCAAGCAATCTGCCCATCTCGGCCTCTCAAAGTGCTGGGAGGTCTGAGCCACTGAGCCTGGGCAGTTGACTATATATTGAACTTGTATATTTTGTTTATTGCCTGTTAACTCTCTAGAATATAAGCTTCTTAAAGGGTTTTGTCTCTTCACTACTATATTCCCAGGACCTAAAACAGTCTGACTAACAGCAGGTACTCCGTAAATATTTGTTGAATGGTAAATTTCTAAAGATAGTCCCTGTTGGTTTTTCCAGTTTTTTCCCTCTGCCTAAATATTACTGTTCTCAAATAAACATGATTATAATGTTTTGCTTATCTGCTCTTTTCACTTAATAGCACCTGATTATTTTTCCTTGTTATTGTTTTACCTCATTTTCTAGGCCATGCTGATGTTTGCGGGCCTAACAAATGGTTGTGATTCAAGAGGCGAAGGCTCTGGGCGCCTCTTGCTCCCTGCCGGCTCCACCACGCTGCCATGTGGGCAGGGGGATGGAGTCATGCCAAGGCCTGGCCAAGGCCACTCCCGCCCTCTGACATCAGATTGTGGGCACTAGATCCCGCTTGGTGGTGAACCGGGTGCGTCAGAACCCAGGGATTAAATAGCTTTGGAAATCCATCAGCTTGTCCTTGACCAAAACAGAGGGCCAAGGCACGTGCCCAGACCTCCTGCCAGCTCAGGGATAGTGGGAAACACCACCCATGTACACATTCGAGGGAGCTGCAGAGAGCCCCCCACAGTGGGTCACAGCCCAGACCCAAGACCGATGGTCCTGGCCCAAAGTGCTCTGGAGATCTGAGCTCCCAAGACAGGGGGTAGGTTAGGGGCTGCGGGCTGTCGGAACCTCTCTTCAGGCACCCAGGTAGGGGCTGGGGAGTCTGCTCT
Organism: Macaca fascicularis; assembly: GCF_037993035.2. Lineage (NCBI taxonomy): Eukaryota > Metazoa > Chordata > Mammalia > Primates > Cercopithecidae > Macaca > Macaca fascicularis. The sequence continues at coordinate 55,780,518 of NC_088390.1, forward strand.
GCCAGCTGTTTTCCTGGTGGGAAGCAGGTGGCCTGCACAGGCCTTTGGGGGACCCCATATGTTGGGGTAGGAAACGCCGTGGTGTGGCGGGGGAGGGAGCAAGGGGTGTCCTTCCTCTGCACCCAGGGGCCATCTGCTTTCAAATCCAGCCACTTGTCCTCCTTCCTGGTAGCAATATGGAGCCACCCAGACTCTGCTAGACATATGAGTGTTAAAGATAAAAATACTCAAAGGACATATGCCTTCTGTGAACTGCTTTACTCAACGTGCTTGGGAGTCCTTCAGCTTCCCTCTAAAACACAGTGTCACTCCCACCCCCACTGGCCCCACTTCCACAAAGAGGCAGGGAAGCTGTTGTGGCCTTAGACACGCTGTGCTTGTGAGGGCGTAGTGTGTGGATGCAGGTGTGTGCTCTGAGCATGCGCCTGCACCTGTCTTCCGCACGCACACCCCAGTGCGTGTACGCGAGTGTCCCTGTGTAGTGTGCTGCGTGCATGTCTGTGCGTGCTCCGGCTCATGTGTGCGGATGTGCGTGCCTCCATCTGTGTTTCCGTGAGTTTTGTATGGGTTTGCCTGGGCAGGTGGGTCTGCGTGGGCACACCCCTGGGGGTGTGCATGGGTGTGTGCTTTGCTGTATGCGAGAGTGCCCGTGAGGAGATGTATGTTCTTCCCTGTGTGTTTGTGTGTGTTTCATGTGAGCACATGCTTGTATGTGAGCTTTGTGTGTGTGTACCTTTGGGTATGTGCCTCGGTAGGTGCACGGATGTGCATGAGCCCAGGCGTCAAACTCTGAGAAAAGAGATGAATGTTAGTCCCACACCTGCTCAGTTGACGGGCTTCCTCCCACCCACCCACCTGCATTCTATTGACAGGAGTGATTTTTAAACCAATCTCACCACATAACGCTTCAGTCAACTACAGACTGCAGCTAAAGCAGTGGGCCCATACGATGATTCTTCTTCTTCTTCTTCTTTATTATTATTATTGAAACAGAATCTTGCTCTTGTTGCCCAGGCTGGAGTGCCGGGCACAACCTCGGCTTACTGCAACCTCTGCCTCCCAGGTTCAAGCAATTCTCCTGCCTCAGCCTTCTGAGTAGCTGGGATTACAGGCACCCGCAACCATGCCCAGCTTTTTTTTTTTTTTTTTTTTTTTTTGTATTTTTAGTAGAGACGGGGTTTCACCATGTTATCCAGGCTGGTCTTGAACTCCTGACCTCAAGTGATCCACCTGCCTCAGCCTCCCAAAGTGCTGGCATTACAGTCATGAGCCACTGGGCCCTGCCTCATAAGATTATAATACTGTGTTTTTACTCTACCTTTTCTATGTATGGATATGTTTAGATACACAAATACTATTTTGTGCCACAATTGCCTATAGTATTCAGTAGAGTAACAAGCTCTCTGAGGGTGTAGCCTAGGCGCAGTAGCCTGGGTGTGTGGTAGGCCATACCACCATCTGGGTTTGCGTAAGTGCACTCTATGATGTTCATACAATGATGAAATTGCCTGAGGATGCATTTCTCAGGATGTATCCCCCTTGTTGAGTGATGCAGGACAGTGCTTACTCATCCTTATCTTTTTTTTTTCTTTTTTTCTTTTTTTTTTCGAGATGGAGTCTTGCTCCATCTCCCAGGCTAGAGTGCAGTGGCGCAATCTCCGCTCACTGCCACCTCTGCCTCCCGGGTTCAAGTGATTCTCCTGCCTCAACCTCCCGAGTAGCTAGGATTACAGGTGCCCCCCACCACATCCGGCTAATTTTTGTATTTTTAGTAGAGACGGGGTTTCACCATCTTGGCCATGCTGGTCTTGAACTTCTGACCTCGCGATCCACCCACCTCGGCCTCCCAAAGTGCTGGGATTACAGGTGTGAGCCACTGTGCCAGGCCTTATCCTCCTCTTAAGTTTTCCCAAACTCTATCTGCAATAGTCCTGCACCCTCCGTGCCTTTTCCCCGCCTTCACTGGCTCAGTGTTCTGGAGCCCTCTAGCCCTGTGAGATGCTCTGGAAGAAAAGGGCTCCTGAGTCCGTGGCTTTCTAGTAACAGTTGCACTCATTACACCTTCATGGAGAGTCATCATGTACCCAAGCGTAGGTAAGGTCCTGAGAAGTCCCAAAGTAAAGAAACCTGCTTAAGTTAGTTCATCATGGGTTCCTGCAATTCTTGGCTATTAGAACCTGATTTGAAGGTATAACGCCTTGTCGGAATCCATGCTCCTCGGCGTCCACCTGCAGAATTCTGGTGTGCTGTGGGAGATGGCTCCCTGTATTCAAGCGGCCTCTTTGCTGCTTCTCCAGCAACTGTGCGGATGTTTCCAAGCATCTGGTTGATGAATGCCACGCACACAGGCTGGGCCCATCTCAGGGGTGGGGGGGTACCTCGTGGCTTGGGAAACATATTCTGGCTCTCTGCGTCTGGGGCCCACAGGGAGCCTGGCCTCACTCAGAGAAGCCAAGTTAAGGGGCACATCTCCAGAACTGGCTGAGGTGAGGCCTCAGACCCAGCCCCGCAGCCTCGGAGCCGGCCAGGTCCATTGGCTCCTCCTCGCCCTGGCCCTGGCCTGGCTGTCAGGGCAGAGGATGCCACCGGTCTCAAGACCCAGAGTGGCCGCAGGAACAAGGGAGAATCTGCCATTTGAGCCAATGCTCTAGGGACTAGAAGCCAGGGTTCTGACTCCAGGGCCCTTGCTCTGCCCTCAGCAAGGGCCCGCCTCGGGCCTCCCAGGCTGGGTACCCATGCCTCCCTCAGCCGTAAGACTTCCAGTGGCCTCCTGATGGTCAGAGGCCCTCAGAACACTGTGGTCAGACGTCCTGAAGCCCCAGCCAGGGGTCGGGGGTTGGGGGAGAAACCTTGCAGCCAGTCCCACTCCTGATCTGACCACTGCTTCCAGAGAATTATAGGATCAGGAAGGCCCCTGCTCCCCCGTTCCTCATATCATTAAAAGCAGATACTTAAAATTATGCAAGAAATACATGAACGGTGTCTCTTCAGATGATTCAGACAATACAGAAGTGGGGTAAAAACACTGAAGTCTGTTTTGCTTCTCCCCACCCCATGGATTTTAAAAAACTCAAGTTGAACCATATTCTGTATTTTTCTATTTTGCTATGACTTTATTTCTGAAAGAAAGTTAACAATCTGATACATGTTAATACATCTTGATCTACCCTGTTTTTTAAAAAATTATCTACACAATATTCCAGGGTGGTTAATGTCTCCCTCATTTCTCTCTCTCTCTCTCTCTCTCTCTCTCTCTCTCTCTCTCTCTCTCTCTCTCTCTCTCTCTCTCTCTCTCTCCAAGATCTTCCCTTTGCCACCCAGGCTGGAATGCAGTGGTGCGATCACAGCTCACTACAGCCTCGATTCAGCACACAGGGATCGGAGTCGAATCAAAAACAAGGAGGAGGCTGAGGTTCCAAGAGGTCACCCAGGCAGCTGCGACCAGAACTGCCCCCGCGTCTCCGGACGCCCCACGCCGGCCTTTGTTCGCTCAGCCCCTGCCTCCCGGCTCTGGGGCCTGAGCTCCCCGGGGCCATCCCGGACCCTCCCGAGCTCCGGGCCGGTCCAGCCCCCACCTCCTGCGGCCCCCGCGGCGGCAGAGCTGCCCGCGCCTCGGAGGAACCAAAAAAAGCCGGCGCGTGGTGCACGCGCGAGCGACGCTGGGCCCTGGCGCTGCCGTTTTTAGTGTGCCTGTAGCCCAGAATATAGACTTCATCACCCCCAGGAAACGCGGCCATAATATTTTTGGTTGCATAAGCAAACGAAATTAGAAATCTGGAACGCGTTCAAGACCTTTAGATGCGAGCTCTCAGCAGCGCGGGGGACCAGAGGAGAGACAGATGGGGATTAGGCGAGTTGAGCATCAGGACAATAATTTCCTCTTTTAATTTGGGTTCCATCGACAAGTAAAACAGCATTAGCCGCCCGGTTACGTAACCGGCGCCAGAGCCGGCTCTGATAAGCGGCCGCAGCGAGCCAGCCGGGCCCTGCTGCCCCTGCACCCCCTGCCCCCCTGCCCGAACCGTGGAGGGAGGGCGGGCTGGGGCGGGCCTGCCGGCCTCACCATGTCAGCCGCCGCGGGGCTGCTAAGCAGGGCTATTGTTAGCTCGGCTCGTCACAGAGGTTCTCAGAGAGCTCCAGTGAGTTGGCCCAGGCCACACAGCCCGCAATCTGCAGGCAGGAGGATTTGCACTCCTTGCTTGCTTGAAAGAGCTTGCTTGAAAGAGGCTCTCTAGGACGCAAGAATGGAGTGTCCCCCAGCCCTGCAATTCCGGGGAGTGCTGAACACGGCCTGAGGATGCCCTTTGCAAGACTGTGTAAAATAATTAAAACTGGAAGTTACCAAAATATTTGACAATGTGGAGAATGGTCACATGAACTTTGCAGCATCCATACCATCTCAAATTATAGAGCATCTTTTTAAAAAGGCTGGGCGCGGTGGCTCACGCCTGTAATCCCAGCACGTCGGGAGGCCGAGGCAGGCAGATCACCTGAGCTCAGGAGTTCGAGACCAGCCTGGCCAATATGGCAAAACCCCGTCTCTACTAAAAATACAAAAATTAGCCGGGCATGGTGGCGGACGCCTGTAATCGCAGCTATTCTGGAAGCTGAGGCAGGAGAATCGCTTGAACCCGGGAGGCAGAGGTTGCAGTGAGCTGCGATTGTGACCCTGCACTCCAGCCTGGGGGACAGAGTGAGACTCTATCTCAAAAAAAAAAGAAAAAAAAAAGGCTGGGTATGTGGTGGAAAGATGTCCTAGACACATAATTACATGAAAAAGAGAAAGTTGCAGAAATATGGACAGTATGATTTTATGTGTTAAAAGAGAAAACGAACCACATACCCCAAGCAAAGCTTTCTCCTTCTGAGAAAGCTTCAAGTTGCCGGACAGTAGGTGTATAAAAGGCTGCCGGGGCAATCGCTGAACTGTGGAGGCAGCCACCTTCGGAGGGAGGCAGGGCGTAAAGGAAGGTCGTGGGGGAATTTCACGTTTTACTCTGCATACTTCCGTAGTATTTGAGTTTCTCACACCAGAATGTACTGTGTGTGCTTGTCATTAAGACGCTAACTCCCAAAGACATGACGCGGGGAGGGCAGCTTTGCAGAATGGAGCTGGCCTGTGCTTCCAGCTGCCTTTTCAGAAAAGCAAGCAGGAATTATGGAGATGCCTAAAGTTAGAGTAGAAGGTGGGAGGTGGGGAGGATGTTAGAGAATATCTGGCCCAGCACTTTGTTCTCTGGGTAGGGAAACTGAAGCCTAGGACAGGAGAGGGACTTGTCTAAGCATCTCACACCAGCTGGCAGCAGGCACATGAAGGCAGAAGCTATAGGTTGCTAGCCTGTGTTCTTCTACCACCAGGCCACTCTGCCTACCCTCAAATGTGCTGGTGTCACAGTGGTGCAGGAGAAAGAGGCAGGAAGAAAAGAACTAAGTACTAGCTGGGTGCAGTGGCTCACATCTGTAATCGCAGCAATTTGGTAGGCCAAGGTGGGAGAATTGCTTGAGCCCAGGAGTTCCAGACCAGCCTAGGCAATATAATGAGACCTCGTCTTGAGCCTGGGAGGTGGAGGTTGCAGTGAGCCAAGAAGGCGCCACTGCACTCCAGCCTGGGCAATAGAGCGAAACTCTGTCTCAAAAAAAAAAAAAAGAAAAGAAGAGAAAAGAAAACTAGGTATTCATGGGGCAGGATAGGGATAGATGGAAAGCGATTTGGCATCCATCTCTTCAACCATCCATGCAACAAACATGTGTTGAGGGTTCTGGTGGTTTTAAAGCATGTCTGCAAATTTTTTCAACACTCTTCCCATTGAAAGGCAGGGCTTCTGTCCCCTCTTCTTGAATCTGGGCTAACCTTAGCCACTCACTTGTAACACATAGAATGTGATGGAAGCGATACTGCTTGACTTTCAAGGTTAGATTAGATAAGCCTATGCATCTTCCTTCTGGTTTTCTTGGCACACCGGTTCCAGGGGAAGTCTGACTACCCTGAGACTGCTGTACTCGAGAGGCCACATGTAACACCTCAGTGGAAAGCCTGGCAAAATCCTAGCCAATCGCCAGCATCCAATGCAGCCCTGGTAGAACCCAAGCCCATTTTCATGCACCCCCTTGAGACTTTGGGTAACTCCAGCCCATGGCAGGACTCAAGTGAGAACTGCCTGGCTAAGACCTTCCCAAATTCTAGACCCACAAAACCATGAGCAAAATTAAATAGCACTTTTAAGCCACTAAATTATGGGGTGATTTGTTACCGAGCAACAGTATCTGCAAAGGGGGTTACTCGCACTGTGCACAGAGGGGTAGAACAATGAATAAGCCTGCAAAAGCCAGACACATAAGCAGATAATTATGAAATAATGTGGTAACTACAACGATGGAGTCAGGCATGGGTCAGATGGGAGCAGAGCTGAAGAGTTTATAATCTAGGCTGGGTGCGGTCTGAAAAGTTTTCTCGGAGCAGGTGACATTGAACTGGCTTTGAAAGGTGAGTAAGGGTTGGCCAAACAAAGGGGTGAACTGAGGAAAGAAAGGCATTCCAGGCAGAAGGAGTAAGCCCTGGAGGTGACACAGAATGATACTGGTCAGGGGACTCTTTATGACATACGAGACAGAGCAGGAGATGAGGCTAAGCAGGTCACAGGGCCCCCAGACTGTGGGAGGCTTCAGGACAGGCCAACAGGTTGGACAGAAAGCAATTGGGAGGCTTGAAGGTGGGGCCAGGAAATGGAGCCTCCTGGGATCAGCATTGAGAGGATAGATAGGAGGGAGAGAGAAAGGGGGATAGAGCAGTGAGGAGAGAGAAACTCAGGAAAAAAGCTTGGAGATCCCCAGGCTAATGGGGCAGAAAATTTGGGAGGGATAATATCTGAGAAGAACATAGGAAATAAATAGTCAGGCCTGGGTGCCCATCTGGGGGTATCATGGGTAACTCTTGGGCTCCCCTTTTGGGTGACCAGGCTGGCAGTGGCACCATCAGCTTAGAGAGCCCTGGAGGAAACGTGAGTATGAGAAAAGGAGGGTCTGGTTTGGCCTTTTACAACATCATGGCAGGCCCAGGTGGAACTATCCAGTAACCCATGATGTGTAGGAATCCATAGTTTGTGGGGGAGCCTGGGGAGGAAGTATTGAGATAGTAGACACTCCTTAAAATGTGTTGAATGAATGAATGAGTGAATGGACGGATGGATGGATGGATGGATGGATGGATGGATGGATGGATACACACACATGTGGTTGTTGAGTTCGTTAGGATAGATAAGGTGGGCCAGGGTTGTGGAGCAGGCCCTGGGGATGGCTCTGTTGCTGAAATTGAGAGGTATTGGTAGGGGCCAAGTGTGATGACCAAGGTCTTAATGATCCATGGTCCAATTTCCTGGAATGTATCCCAACATGTAGGCCACAAGAAAGCACAAAGGAAAATACAGACTTTCAGGGAGTCAGATAGGTTCAGTTCCAAGAAACATTAATTTAGGGGCTACTGTGTGCCTGGCACTGTGCTTCACATATATTATTCAATTTAGTCCTTAGGTCACCCATTCATTGATCCAACAAATACTTTTGGAGTACCTACTATGTGCCAGGCACTGGACTAGATGCTGGGTATACACTGGTGGATAAAGCAAACGCCATCCCTTCCCTCGAGGAGCTTAGGATCTAGTGGAAGTTATTATTCCCCTTTTACAAAAGCACAGAGAGATTAAGTAACCTGCCCAAGGTCACACAGCTAGGGGAGATTATACTGTCTGACTCCATGTCCAGGATGCTTCAGGGCACCTGAGTATGGCAGGTTTCAGAGGAAACTAGGGCAGGGGCAGAGGGAGACCTGATTGCAAGAGCTCAGGTCTGTAGGGAGTCTGACAGCCATTCGGTGAACTTGGGCTGGGCCAGACCCCCATTTCGGGGAAGCTGGGCTCAATCATAGGAATTAAGGAGGGCAGTGGGATCCCTATTATCAAGACACACATCTTGGGGCTGGGTGCAGTGGCTCACGCCTGTAATCCTACCACTTTGGGAGGGCGAGGCTGGTGGATCACCTGAGGTCAGAAGTTCGAGACCAGCCTGGCCAACATGTTGAAACCCTGTCTCCACTAAAAATACAAAAATTAGCCAGGAGTGGTGGCACACACCTGTAATCCCAGCTACTTGGGAGGCTGAGACAGGAGAATTCTGTGAACCCAGGAGGTGGAGGTTACAGTGAGATCATGCCACTGCACTTCAGCCTGGGCAACAGAGCCAGACTCTGTCTCAAAAAAAAAAAAAAAAAAGAGAGAGAGAGACACATCTTGGGGTTGGGGCTGAGATTTTTGGGGCATAAATGAGGCCCCAGGTACAACTTGAGTGCCTCCTCTTAATGCTGGTGATTGTGACCACTGAGCATCTGCCACACACAGAGCTAAATGCTTTCCAGGTGCAGCTCATTTGATTCCCACAGCAACCCATTACTAGCCCATGCTACATGTGAGGTGTTGAGACTCCAGGGGGGTTGGTAACCTGCCTGAGACCACACAGCCAGGAAGTGGCAGAGCCACAGGACTGGGCCCCATTGGCTCCAGAGTCCAGGGTTCAGCCACGACCCACAGCACCTCGCATCAGAGTCGGTATAAGAATTAGGCTTCACCTGCACACATGGATGCAGGGAGCAGAGTCCAGCTTTGAGGAGCTGGGGATGGCACGGGCCTGCGGTTAAACTGGATACGAGCCGTGCCTCCTTCCCAGCCCACATCCTGGGGCCCAGCTGTCTCCCTCCCTAGGCTTCAGGGTCCCCCTCCTCCCAACTCTTAGTTATAAGACTTGGACTCTTTTCTCTCCAGCTCCTAGAATAGGAAGGACACGGATGCTCAGCATGTCTTACCCTCAATCACTTTGCAGATGAGGAAACTGAGGCATAGAGAGATGGTGTTAGTGAACTAAAGTCACTCTGCAAATTAGCGACACAACTGGGGTGAGATTACAGGTCTCTTGGGTTTCAGTCTAACATCCCCCACCCCTTCTAGGCTAAGAGCAGGGCCTGAGCTCACCATCATCCTCAAAGCACCCACAGGGTCCTTTCCCCGTGTCTCCTGTCTTTCTTTGAAAGTACTGATCTGAGTTCCCATTCCTAAAGCACCTGTCCATTCACACCCAACCACAAACAGGAAGATGGACAATCAGTGGTGCCAGGTAGCTCAAATCAGTGAGTCTCAGGCCAAGGAGGGTAACACACGAGGGGGTGATGGGGACTGTGGCAAGCTGGCAAGTGTGTGCCATTTAAGGGAGCACTGGCAACAGCCATGTGGTCCAGAAGCTTGGCCAGAGAAGCCAGAAATCTTAGTAATCAGTTCACACGGTTTTCCCCGCTAGCGTTAGCAAACAGTTGACTTGGTATGGAAGACACAGGGGTGGAAGTACGGCTCGCATAGGACAGCTTCCCTCCATCCCTCAGAGACTCTCTGCCTGGCAGGCCCTGATCTGGGAAGACTGAGGAGGTTGTCCCTGAAATCCAAGGAATCTCAGAGGCTCAGGAAACGCTCATCATGTCTACTGGCTTCTTTTGGTAAACCCAGTGGCCCTTAGGCTGGGCAGCACGTAAGAATCACCTGTGGAGCCATGGCACGCCTCACGCCAGGCTGCACCCAGGCCAACGAAATCAGATCCTGGGGGTGGGAGCTGGGCACCAGCCTTTTTTCAAAAGCTCCTCGGGTGATCCGAAACTGCACCAGTGGCGTCGGCATCACTGGGAGCTTGTTAGAAATGCGGAATCTCAGGCCCCGCCTTAGGCCTGCTGAATCAGAATCTCTAGGGGTGGGCCCGCCAGCCGCAGCTTAACAAGCCCACCAGGTGATTCTGGGGGTGGGGCCTGCCAGCCGCAGCTTAACAAGCCCACCAGGTGATTCTGACTCAGCACAATTTGAGGGGCACCATCTCAGACCCAGGCGCTGTGAGGCGAAGCTGGTGCCTACGGGAACAGGGCACATCTGAAAATCACCAGCTTTACAAGAGATAGTTTAAAGACACTTTTTGAAAAGAAAACCTTACTTTGGGCCGGGCATGGTGGCTCATGCCTATAATCCCAGCACTTTGGGAGGCCAAGGCGGGCGGATCATGAGGTCAGGAGATCGAGACCGTCCTGACTAACACTGTGAAACCCCATCTCTACTAAGGATACAAAAAAATTAGCCGGGTGTGGTGGCGGGCGCCTGTAGTCCCAGCTACCGGGAGGCTGAGGCAGGAGAATGGCGTGAACCCGGGAGGCGGAGCTTGCAGTGAACCGAGATCGCACCACTGCACTCCAGCCTGGGGGACAGAGCGAGACTCCGTCTCAAAAAAGAAAAAAAAGAAAAAAGAAAACCTTACTTTGATTAATTACCAAGGGCCAGGGCTCTTCTGTCTTAATTCAGTTGGAAACGTTTCTCCCTCCGACTTCAGAATTGTGAAACATCCTCTCCTTTACAATCTGGAGACAGAAGCCCTCCTCACTCCTCCAATGCCACCGCACAAGGCTGGCACATAGCAGATGCTCATTAAACATTAGTTTCTCTCCTTCCCATTTCCCCTTGGAATTTCTAGAGCAGAGGCTTATACACACCCTCTTGCTGTTTTGATTTATATTAAAGTTAGCTCCAGTGCCCAAGTGCCTGGTGTGGGGGTGGCCAGGTGGCCAGCTGGCCAGGGATTAGGAAATACTGAATTGTCTTTATTTTAAAACCTTGGCCAGTGCCAGGGGATATAAAGGGAAGTGAATGAAGTGGGAAGCAAATCATATTGATGATTTTCTTACTTCTCCACAAAATGACCTATCCTATTTCCTTAATTATATGACACATAATTGATTTACAAAGACAGGTTTTTTTTTGGTGGAAAGAAAATGCACACACATTTGCAGGCACATTGTGTGTATACATCAACTATGAGACATGTTTGTGCTGGGTGCAGTGGCTCATGCTTGTAATCCCAGCAATTTGGGAGGCCTGGGTTGGAGGATCACTTGAATCCAGGAGTCTGAGACCAGCTGGGCAACATAGTGAGACCCCCGTCTCTTCCCCGCAAAAACAGGTTTTTTAAATGCCAGACATGGTGGTGCGTGCCTGTAGTCCCAGCTACTCGGGAGGCTGAGTGGGAGGATCGCTTCAACGCAGAGGGTTGAGGCTTCAGTGAACCATGATGGTGCCATTGAACTCCAGCCTGGGCTACGGAGTGAGACCCTGTCTCAAAACAAACAAATGCACATTTGTAGTTTAGAAATTTGAAAACTGTGCATCTCAGAGGCAAGGAAAAGGATTTTCCTCTGAACGATGATTGGAGGGTAGAATGTGAAAATACAATATAATGACATTCATGGGTTATGGATTATCTTTTGGTCTTTGGGGGTTCTTGTAATAGATATTAACATGAAGTTTGCGTAATGATTGAGAAATAAAATTTACAAAGAGAAAGAAATTTCATTAGCCACAAGAGCCACAAAGTCTCCTGGGGGAGAATATCATAAGATACCTGTGGCCTTTGGGAGATCTGCTATAAAATGGTCCTCATTCTTAGGGCTTGAACTTAGTCCCCATACAACCTCGGGTAAGTCACTTGCTGAGCCTCAGTTTCTTCATTTGCAAAATGGAAATCATGATCATCTCTCCCTGGCCTGGTTCCTGTTTGGTTGGAGAATCAAATGCAGGGATTATTGAAGGGAAGAACAGGTGGAAACCTTAATCTGCTTAGCCTGGGGAGGGGATGTTTCTGGGACTCCACCTGCCCCCGAATCCCAAACCCACAGCCTTGCAGCACATGATCTCTGCAAACACAGGGCATAGCTGACACCCTCTGCTTCCAGAGAGGCCTCTACCTTATTTTCTGGCAAAACCTCAATGCCTTGGGCTGTTGCCAAAATCTCAAATCCACTGGTGCCTGCGGATGGATTCTGGGGAGCACGGCTGGCCAGTCAGCACAGGACACACAGATGCCTAGTGCCACCTGGGCACGGCCAAAGGGCCTGAGATTCCCACCACTGGGGTCCCTCTCGTTGGAGGAAATCATTCCCCAGAAAGGCCTCGATAAAAATGCAAAGGTATTGTTTTAGTAAGATCAATGCTAACATTTAGAACAGAGATTGCAGCCCACAGGTGGACTTCTTTTGGCCTTCACAGGTTTTTTATTTTTTATTCTTTTTAATGTTTGAGTTTCCCACAAAGCTATCACCCTTTTCATTTCTGTGGCCACAGCTTGGGCTCTGGTAGGACTGGACGTGGCAGTTCCAACAGGGGCTGCCTGGGCCCCAGGGCACTGAGAGACCTTCAGGAGCCAGATATCAAGAGTGGCTCTGGCTGCCTCAGCCATGGGCATCCTGCTGCAGCCTGTGTGGGAGAATTCAGGAGCAGAGAGTGCTTCCCACCTAGATCATAAAGGAGAGGATATTTTACAACTCGGCAGTGTGGAGAGGATTTCCAGCCCCATAAGGGAGCACGGCCAACTTGTGCATTTATCCACGTGCCCAGCAATGTTTACTGAGTGCCTCCTCCTCTGTGGCCTGTGGGCCAGCCATCATATTGAATTCCCCCAACGGCCTGTGCAAGAGGCATTATGGCTCCACACTGGTGTCCCTCTCCTTGAGACAACCACCACCCCCATCTCTTCTCCTCTGCTTCCCAGCCTGGCTGGGCCAGGGAGGAGGTTATAAGGCCCATCTTGGATGTTGCCCATTCATTGCCTTCTGGTCCTTTGGTTGTTATGAACTCTGGCTGGGGTCAGAGTCTCCAGGGGCTGCCTGGGCCCGGGCTCTCCACCCAGGTAGCCTCACCCAGCCTGCACAAGTGGGGCCGGGGAACTTATCAACTGGTCTGGGTGTGCCCCTGTAGGGAGGAGAAGGCATGGACCAGCTGATCTCTGCCCCATCCTCCAGACCCAGAGGTTGTAGACGACGAGCTTTCCTTAAGAGGCTCTCAACAAATACTCAGGCTTGCTGGGGCTCCTCTGCTTATAAAAATTTCATCTTACAGCAAAGAAAGTTTGGAAAGCACGGCAAATGTATATAAAAGTCACCCAAAATGCCACCAGCTAGGGATGACCATTGTCAGCATTCGGGAGTATGCCTCCTCTTCATCCCAAAGTCAAATATGAACTATGACTAGGTTGTATTCTTCTATGATGGGGACACAGGGGTCACAGTTATTCAGTTGTTTGGCTTTTATTAATTCTCCATCATTGGCTTATTTGGGGACTTTAAAAAAATGCTTCCTAATACATAGCACAGACTTCAGGAAATACTGGTTTAATGAAGGGACAGGCAGGGCCGGTCATGATTGGGACTGGAACCCTGGCTGGCTTTAGCTGTGCCCAGCACAAGCTGAACCCCAACACCATTCACCATCCAACCATTCCTGGAATCCCTGGTATGAGGTCAGTTCTCACCAGCTCTCAATGGAGGTCACTAGTGTTTGCTGGCCTTTAATAAGGGAGATTCACAGCTAGGCATGGTGCCTGCAACCCCAACACTCTGGGAGAGCAAGGCAGGAGGATCACTCAAGCCTAAGGGTTGGAGACCAGCCTGGACAACAGAGGGAGACCCTCTCTCTACAAAAAAAATTTACAAATTAGCTGGACCTGGTGATGGGCGCTTATGGTCCCAGCTGCTTGGGAGGCTGAGGCAGGAGGATTGCTTGAGCACAGGAGGTTGAGGCTGCAATGAGCTGTGATGGTGCCACAGCACTCCAGCCCAAATGACTGAACAAGACCCTGTCTCAAAAAAAAAAATGAATAAATAAATGAGAAATAAAGGAGATGCAGGTGGAGAGGGAGGGGCCTGGATCCTGGGGCTGTGGCATCAGGCAGAGTCTCAGCTTCAGAGTCAGCAGGCAAAATAGGGCCCCGGGGCTGAAGGGCAGGGTTCCTTCCCCTTGATCCCTCAGAGAGGTTGTTAAGAAAGAGAGAGGCTGGGCACAGTGGCTCACACCTGTAATCCCAGCACATTGGGAGGCTGAGGTGGGCAGATCACCTGAGGTCAGGAATTTGAGACCAGCCTGGCCAACATGGTGAAACCCCATCGCTACTAAAAATACAAAAATTATCTGGGTGTGGTGGTGCACGCCTGTAACTCCAACTACCAGGGAGGCCGAGGCAGGAGAATCACTTGAACCTGGGAGGCAGAAGTTGCAGTGAGCAGAGATCGTGCCACTGCACTCCAGCCTGGGCGACAGAGCAAGACTCCATCTCAAAAAAAAAAAGAAAAGAAAAGAAAGAAGAAAGAGAGAGAGAGAGAGAGAGAAAGAAAGAAAGAAAGAGAGAAAGAAGAAAAAGAAAGATAAAGAAAAAAAGGAAAGAAGAAAGAGAGAGAGAAAGAGAAAGAAAGAGAGAAAGAAATAAAAAGAAAAAGAAAGAAAGAGAAAGAAGAAAAAGAAAGATAAAGAAAGAAGGAAAGAAGAGAAAGAGAGATAAAGAAATAGAGAAATAGAGAAAGAAAGAAAGAAAGAAAGAAAGAAAGAAAGAAAGAAAGAAAGAAAGAAAGAGAAAGAAAGAAAAGAAAGAAAGAAAGAAAAGGAAGAGTTCTTAAGGAACCAGGTTTCAGAGAATGTAGAAGTGTGGAGGGTGGACACAGGAAGGCTGTTGGTTGTAAATGGAGGCTCTGCAACATCGCCAGCAAAGGTCACTGAATTTCTCTTCCTGGAAAATTCCAAGAAGGGGGCATCTCCATGGACTGGGTCAGAGGCCACCTATCCCTGGGCGGGGGGAGGAAGCAGAGGCTTCAGGAGCCCTTTCAAGGAGTACGGAGGCCGGGGCAGCCTGCAGGACAGAGGAGGGTGTGACTGGAGGGCCGAGGTGGCTGGAGGACAGCAGAGACTCTGGCCAGGGCACTGGTTTTCCTTACTAGGTTGGGCAGGCTTTCTAAGCCTCTGCAGGCAGCCAATGCGGGGAGGGGCCTGGGCTTGGAGATTCTCACTTGGCTCAATCCCCTCTTAGATCCGGGAGCTTGTGGGAGGCTTCGGACAGAGCTGGCCCACTCTCCAAAGGTACTTTAGGATTCTTCCTGGAAAACCAGCAGTAGGAGGAAGCGAACACTGCCAGGCCGCAGGCCCAGCTTGGATGGCAAGGAGTCTACAGCGTTAGAATCCGGACTCCGCCACGTCTAAGCCAAGTGACCGTGGGCAAGCAGAGATTTAACCTCTCTGAGTTTCAGCGTCTTCCTCTGGAAAAGAGGACTTTTTTAAAAAAACACACAAAAATTTTTTCTTCTGTCCCCTTCTGCCACTCAGGGTTGCTGTGAGGATTATAATGCAAGAGAAAATAAGCAGAAGGGGACTGAGCGTGGTGGCTCATGCCTGTAATCCCAGCACTTTGGGAGGCTGAGGCAGGCGGATCATTTGAGGTCAGGAGTTAGAGACCAGTCTGGATAACATGGTGAAACCCCATCTCTACTGAAAATACAAAAATTAGCCGGGCGTGGTGGCAGGCGCCTGTAGTCCCAGCTACTCAGGAGGCTGAGGCAGGAGAATTGCTTGAACCCAGGAGGTGGTTGCAGTGAGCTAAGATTGCACCTCTGCACTCCAACCTGGGGAACAGAGTGAGACTCTGTCTAAAAAAAAAAAAAGAAAAAAGAAAGAAAGAAAGAAAATAGGCGGAAGGGACTGCCTGGCATAGCTAGGTGCTCAATAAATGTCATTCTTCCCCGAAGGTATCCTCGGAATTGGTGGCATATCCAAATTGCCTTGGGGATTTGTTTACACTACTGACTCCTCTCCACCCCAGCCCAGCAGGTCTGCCTTTTTCACAACACCCAGGCCCAGGTGCAGCAGGACCACAAAAGAGCACTAAAGACGCCAAAAGGCTGTTGCCAGACTGGGGTCCTGAGCAGGGGTGTGGGCCCCCCCAACCCCGCCCACTGACGCTCACGCCTTAGGCCACCAGCCTGCGGCCCCTCCCTCCCACAAGCACCGTGGGCCCTGTTGTGAGCTGCCAGTTGCTGGGATGCAGTGTGGGTTTTTGTCTGCCTTCCCCACCCCATGCCAACCCGCCCAGCAGGCCCCACTGCCTTGGCAACGCATTGCAAAGTCCACACAAAGGGAAACTGCGCTGGGGAGGCTGGTCCTGCCTGACGCCCGGGGAAGGGTTTCCATGGCAACGCTGACATCACCAGGCTCTGGCGGCTGCAGAGTCAGGCCCTGAATGAAAGCGCCTGGCTGTTCACACCACAACGACATTGGAGGAGGGTGACCCAGGGCTCTGCACCGATGCGGGGAGTGCAGAGAGAGCCTGCCCCTGGGTTCGAAACCCAGTCCTGCCCCTGACTGGCCAGGTGACTTTGAGCAAGATTCAGGGTCTGTCTGAGACTAAGTCTCCTCACCTATAAAAGAGAACTAACGATCTTTACCTTGCAGTGAGGAGGAAATGAAATCATAGCTACTGTGCAGGGATGGGTAAACTGTAAAGGCTGGGGAGCACCCTGAGCCCCATGACTGCCGGGTCCCTGGGTGTGGGATCCAGAAGGAGAGGCTGGGATTCGGGGAGGAGAAGGCACAGTTATCCAAAAACCTCCTCTGCCCACCCCGGACCGCACCTCCTCTCACTGGGAAGGAGAGGTATTTGGGGAGACGTGTTATTTGGGGAAGAGAGTCATGGGATGGGGAGACATTTGGGGCTGGCTTGGATTTTCTGGTCTCACACCCTCAGCTCAAGGATGAGGATTTGGAGGCCCAGGAAGCAGCTGTGACACAGGCCCAAGCTTATATCCCAGGATTAGGATGGAGCTAGGGTGCGGGGGGTACAGGCAAGGGTCCCCTGTGCCCTGCGGGCAGGCCCTCTCGGTGAGCCATCTCTGTTCTCAGTGGCAGTAACGCCGACTCCTCTGCAGGAAATAAACAGTCAGAAGCACAAGGAGGGAGAGGGTGGGGCCTTCTGAGATCAGTGAAGCCGTAGGTTGGAGTCCACCCACGGTGTGCCGGGCAGGAGGGAAGCCAGGCAGCGGGGAGCTCAGAAAGGCCTCAAGGGCTTCCTCTCTGCTGCGGTCCTCAGGAGGCTCTCTGCAGGCCCCGCCCTTTCCCAACTTTGGCTAGGGGCCCCCACCCCACATGGTGAGGGTCTCCCTAGGCCTTAGCCACACGGCTTGGGGCAATTCCAGGAGGAGGCCTCAGGTGTCCACAGAGCTTTCTGCCTAGCCAGCTCACCCCCACCACCAGCTTGTCCCCTCTTGTCTGTCTCCTGTCAGGGTCTGGGACCTGCCACAGGCTCTTTATCTCCAAGGGAATTGCTGGGGATTGTCCCCACTCAGTGTCCCAGCCAGGGTCTTCCTGTGCCCTCATGCCCCATTCCGCCAGACTTTGTCCAACTTCCACCCAGACGCCTGTGTCCCGCCCTCCCTGGGCCCCAGGGACCCCTCTGGGCTCTTGGCTCCCTTTGTGGGAAGGTGGACCTCCTGCCACAACAGCGGTCATTTATCAATCCAGAGGGAGGCTTCCATGAGGTTGAGACGGCCATTCTGACCTGAAGTGCCCCTCCTGCGGCAGGAAGGCTGCAGGCCATCATTCTGCTTCCTCTCCCTGGGGAAGTCACCCTGCTTCACCTCTGGGCCAGGGAAGGGGCCTGCTGCTTGGGAGGGGAGGGCAAGTGCTGTCCTCAAAGCTGCGGTCAGGTCATGGGGAAGAGAGGAAGCCATGGGGCCGCCATGCTAGGCAGTAGGGGCTTGCTGGCACTCGCGCCTTGCCTGCCTCTGAGTCCCTGGCACCTATGCCCCTCTTGGCCACAGCCTCACTTGTGATCACCCTGCTGAGGCCTCTGGCTCAGCTGGGCTGCGATGTGCCATTGTTTGGCTTCAAACCGGTTCTGAAAGGGTGGCCCCAGTCCAGTGTCCTGGGGTGGCAGAGCCACCCATCGGGGTGCCCTGGAGAAGCCAGGCATCTGGAGCAGGAGGTCTGGAAGGTGAGGGGAGGAGGAATGTCCCTGCTGAGATAGAGGTCCAAGGACCCCCTCCAGGAGTCCACACTTTGTGCCCACACGAGGAGCACAAGGAGCCTCAGTGGCTTCTCGAAGCTGCCTGGCTCCATGAAAGGCTGGTGGCTGGCCTTGGCTCTGGGTGGATCAGCCACATCCTTTCCCTTTGCCTCCAAGACGGAGGAATTTGGGTCAAAGGTTGGAACCATCTGGGAGGACCCCTCCCTACTCACCAGGTACTGGGCTTTGCTAGGCTGCATCCTCTGCCCCCTCCCCTCAGGGCTGTGGACCCCAGGTCTTAGGCCTAGGGTCCCTCCCTGAAAGCATTTGGGGAAGAGCCCAGCTGGCTTGGCCACCTGCTGTGGTTGAATAATGAGCATGCTGGCCTAGGCCTTCAGACACCCTGAATGGGGGGTGGAGGACCCAGTTCTTGACTCTGACTTGAGTGTGCTCAACTCAGCACTGATTTACATAACATGGTTTTGCATGAAAAACAAGCCAGCCTGCAGTGTGGGGAGGGCCCCAGCTGTGGCCTGCTGTGGGCAGCTGTCCTTGGCCGGCCTTCCCTGTGGCCCTGGCTCCTGCTTCCCCCCGACCTCTGCAGATTCCTCAGTGAAGAATCTCCCACCCCAGCACAGCGCTGAGTGGCCTCGATGGGTTAGCACAGGGGCCAACCACGATGGCGAGGATGCCAGACTCCCTCCTGGGGAAATCCTGGGGTCTCCCGCTCCTGTGAGGCTGAAATCACAGCACAGGGGCACAGGAAGCCGTGGCTGGGGGCTGGGGAGGGGAGCTGTTGAGCACCTACTGTGCACCAGGCCCTGCTCAAGCCTTTTTCACACACATTGTGTCACTGCACCTTCACAAGACCTGCTGAGGAAGGTAGGGTCATTTGGGGGGTACCAAGAGAGAAAGTGAGTCACTCTATGGGGCTTGGAGTGCCCCGGGTCTGTCTAATGAACACCTCACTTGCATTGCATGCCCTCTCTGCCTGGGAAGCATTGCCCACCCTGGGCGCCTGAGGGCTCACACACACTGTCCAGGAGTGGGTGAGCGAGGCTTCCTCCTCCCCAGGGCCTCCAAAAGCCGGAGAGAACTCCCTGTGTCCACCTGGGATTGTGGGCTGGGGGTGGACGTCTGCCAAACCAGCCCCAGATGAAATAAAGAAAGGGTTGGTCGGAAGCCTCACTCTCGAAGCAGCTGTTAATTTCAGGAAAGGTCCTCCCAAGTCCTTAGCCCTTGATCTATGTAACACTCAGCTCAGAAACATTGTGTCCTGGGGTTCTTTTGCTGGAAACAGAGTCAGGCCTGGTATAAGCTTGAAAATCGCAGCCTGCATCTTGAGCTGGTGTCCAGAGGCCTGGTCTCCCTGGGCCTGACCAGCTGTGGAACTGGACAAGGCTCCTAATCTTGCTGACTCTGTTTCCTTGTCTGTAACACAGGGCAAGTAAAACCTGCTCTGCCTATTTTAGATGGTGGTTGTGGGAGCAGACGAGATCCTATATGTCCAGCTCTAATCAGGCAGGCACTGAATAAAGGGAAGGAGTGGGCCCCTATCCCCATCTCACACTTGAGATGGTCAACTCTCTTTGGAGTTGTCAACTCAAGGACAGACAACTCTCTTTGAAGAACCAGAGTTTCTTTCCATCCCCACCCCCAGCCTGCTCTGTCTCTTTGGCTCAGCCATATTGAGCCAAGTCTGAATTAGGCCAGAAAGGCCAGTGACTCATAGTGACCTCACTCCTCTCTGTGTCAGTTGTTCCTCCTGTAAAATGGGCACAGCTGCTCTTGATTAAGAAATCTGCCTCAATGGCTGTGTCACTCTGTTATTAACATCACCACTCCTTGCTCTTACTCATCTGGCTAGGAAGACATGTGAAAGGGGAAGATTCTGGAATCTTTTTAGAATAAAAAATAAGGAAAATAAGTATTGCTTAGCCTGGGCAGCATAGCCAGACCCAGTCTCAAAAAAAAAAAAAATTAGCCAGGCATGGCATGTGTCTATAGTCCTGGTAATTCTAGTACTTGGGAGGCTGAGGCTGAGGCTGGAGGATCACTTGAGCCTGGGAGTTCAAGGTTATAGTGAGCCATAATCATGCCATTGTACTCCAGCCTCAGCAACAGGGTGAGACCTTGGGGAAGAAAAGGAAGAAAGAAAAGAAAAAGAAAGAAAGAAAAGAGCCAGGCGCAGTGGCTCATGCCTATAATCTCAACACTTTGGGAGGCAGAGGCAGGTGGATCACTTGAGGTCAGGAGTTTGAGACCAGCCTGGCCAACACAGAAAATCCCTGTTTCTACTAAAACTACAAAATTAGCTGGGCGTGGTGGCGGGTGCCTATAATCCCAGCTACTCGGGAGGCTGAGGCAGGAGAATCGCTTGAACCTGTGAGGCAGAAGTTGTGGTGAGCCAAGATCGTGCCACTGCACTCCAGCCTAGGTGACAGAGTGAGACTCTGTCTCGAAAGAGAAGAGAGGAGAAGAAGGGAAGGAAGGGGAAGGTAAGGGAAGGGAAGGGAAGGGGCAAAGCAAAGCGTGGCTTGCAGTCCAATGCCCAGAGCTAGCTGGGCCTCGCACGGCTTTTCTGGCCTAGCTGGTGGCCTGTGCCCTGTCACATTTCCACAAAAAACTGAAGACAAGTTACCATTTAACCAGCCCATGGGAATTGGGGCCAAACTCTCTCCAAATGGCAAACCAGCAGGACTTGTTTGTTGGGGTGAAATAACCTCACTGGACTTGGTACACGGCTGCCCTCCCACAACCCTCCTCCTGCCATGCCCAGCCCAGAAGGGTGACCCTGGCAGGTCTCCTAAACTTTCTGAGCTTGGGGCCTCATCAGTGGATGTGGGGGAAAGGGTGACTGGGAGGAACCAGAGATGGGGCCCAGGGGAGAACACACACACATTCAGAGGGGTGAGCTGAGCCCCTCAAAACTCGGCCAGAGGGGTCCAAGGCCATCCGCAGTGCATTGGAGAGTCAAGCTGCGAAGGGATAGGGAAGAGCAGTGAGCGATGGAGAGGAGGGGCCTCCGTCCACCCAGAGACCGCAGGCTGGGGGCATGGGAGCTAGAGAGGGGCAGTTCCCTCCTCCTCCCTCGGCCCATCACAGCCATCCCTGAGGCCAGGTTATCCATGAAAGGTCTCACCGCTCTCAGGCTCCTCTTGAATCAGGGTTGGGTCTCAATTCCCTGGGCCCCCCACATACCTGATACCCCAAAGGTAGAGTCAATACTTACTGAATAACTGCTCAGCTTCTGTCCGCTTCCTCAGAACTCCTGACCCTTGGTCAACTGAGCACCTACATTCCTGAACTACCAGAGCAGAAAGTGGGGGGTGGGGCGAGGGGCGGTCTTAGGGATTACCAAGTGTGTTGTAGGGAGGGAAAGTTACATTTTACTTGATCATTTAAAAATATTCTATGCCTGGCCGGGTGCGGTGGTTCACACCTGTAATCCCAGCACTTTGGGAGGCCGAGGCGGGCAGATCACAAGGTCAAGAGTTTGAGACCAGCCTGACCAACATGGTGAAGCCTCATCTCTACTAAAAATACAAAAATTAGCCGGGCATTGGCCGGGCGCGGTGGCTCAAGCCTGTAATCCCAGCACTTTGGGAGGCTGAGGCGGGCGAATCACGGGGTCAGGAGATCGAGACCATAGTGAAACCCTGTCTCTACTAAAAATACAAAAAAAAATTAGCTGGGCGCGGTGGCGGGCGCCTGTAGTCCCACCTGCTCGGGAGGCTGAGGCAGGAGAATGGCGTGAACCCAGGAGGCGGAGCTTGCAGTGAGCTGAGATCCGGCCACTGCACTCCAGCCTGGGCGACAGAGCGAGACTCCTTCTCAAAAAAAAAAAAAAAAAAAAAATAGGCAGGCATGGTGGCACATGCCTGTAGTCCCAGCTACTTGGGTGACTGAAGCGTGGAGGTTGCGGTAAGCCGAGATCACGCCACTGCACTCCAGCCTGGGAGACAGGGCGAGACTCTGTCTCAAAAAAAAAAAAAAAAAATTCTATGCCTAAGGTGAGATCAGATTATATTTATTTGTCCTTCTTAAAGTTTCAAATTAAAGTTGTAAAAGATTTCAAATATACAGAAAAGTACAGATTAATATCTCAGCCACTAACCCACCACTAAGTTTGAACACATGTTAGTGTTTCACTATATTCTCTTCAGGTCTCTTTCAATCAAAAAATTGAATTTTGGCAACAGAACTGAAGTGCCCATCCTCCTTCCTCCCTCATCAGAGGAGACCATTGACTTGAAACCAGCGCACTTCCTATGCATGTTTTCATACTTTTACTATGTACACGGGCCCTTAAGCAACCTACAGTGTCATTTGCAGGTTTAGAAAAGTAGGTGTGAGGCCGGGCACGGTGGCTCACGCCTGTAATCCCAGCACTTTGGGAGGCAGAGGCGGGTGGATCACCTGAGGTCAGGAGTTTGAGACCAGCCTGGCCAACATGGCGAAACCCTGTCTCTACTAAAAATACAAAAACTAGTCAACATGGTGGTGGGCGCCTGTAATCCCGGCTACTCAGGAGACTGAGGCAGGAGAATTGCTTGAACCTGAGGGGGTGGAGGCTGCAGTGAGCTGAGACTGCATTCCAGCCTGGGCGACACAGTGAGACTCTGTCTGAAAGAAGGAAAGAAGGAAAGAAGGAAGGAAGGAAGGAAGGAAGGAAGGAAGGAAGGAAGGAAGGAAGGAAGGAAGGAAGGAAGGGAGGAAGGGAGGGAGGGAGGGAGGGAGGGAGGGAGGGAGGGAAGAAAGAAAGAAAAGAGAACAGGAAAGAAAAAGAATTAGGTCTGAAAATGTGAGTTGCAGACTGATAGTGCTGGGTTTTCACCCTCTGTGCTCCAGGGCCTGGCCACTGAGTGATCTCCAGGCTGGGAGCTGGAAGCAGCGGCTCACAGTGCCTTGAGCAGCTCCACTCTCCTGTGATTTATACATGGGGGTTCGGCATGAGATTGCCTTGGAAAAACAGGTTCCACTGTTTGAATATTATATTCGAATAATACTTTTTTTTGAGACAGAGTCTTGCTCCGTTGGCTAAGCTAGAGTGCAGTGGCATGATCTTGGCTCACTGCAACCTCCACCTTCTGGGTTCAAGCGATTCTCCTGGCTCAGCCTCCTGAGTAGCTGGGATTATAGGTGCTGCCACCATGACTGGCTCATTTTTGTATTTTTAGTAGAGACAGGGTTTCACTGTGTTGGCCAAGCTGGTCTTGAACTCCTGGCTTCATGTGGTCCATCTGTCTCAGTCTCCTAAAGTGCAGGGATTACAGGCATGAGGAACAGCACCCAGCCCAAGCCCAAGCGCAGCCCCCAAAGTCTTGAAAATATGGATACATAATTCATCTTTCATCACTGGCCTTAGCAAATCCAAAGGTGAAAGCTAATAGGAAGCTCTGAGCCCTTCCCCCCACCCTGGGTGCTTTGGGACTCCAGATAACTAAATTTCAAAAAAACACCCAGAAACATGCCTTCTAATTTAGAAAAAGTTGCCAACAGAAGACTATGCTTCAGAAACCACAAACTATGAAGAATGAGCCTACGTGTTGTGAGTTCACTGTTTTAATCAAATAAAACCTGCAACAAAGTTAATCTGACACATAGTTAATGAGATAATCATTGTTGCGCTTTGTGGGAATTAGACATTAATGGGAGGCAGTTTTTACAAATGATGGTAATTATATTGTTGCCTTTGCTCAGCCAAAATGTAAAAGTTTTTTCTTCTCGTTTTGTTACGTCCCTTGAATGTGCCATCCATCTACCATCTAGGTGATGAAGTTTCCTGTGGGTTTCTGTGTCATTTCTTCACCGTCATAGCCCCACCCTGCCCCCACCCAAACCACAGGCAGACAACAAACTTTTCTTGAGCACCTACCCTGTGCCACTATGCAAAGCACTTGGCTTGGACTTTATCTCATTTAATCCTCACAAGAGTCTCCAGAAACAGGAATAGGTGATAAAAGAGAAAACTGAGGTTTAGGCTGGTCACGTTGCCCACGATGACAGACCCAGGCATACGCCAACCCAGGCGGCCTGACCGCACCTCTAGAGCAGAACCATTGTGCTGGGCAGCCCCCTTGCCTTCACCCCAGCTGCCCTCTGTGCCCAGTCCCTGTGCTCCCCTCGCCCTCTGGGACACCACGGGGCCAGGCAGCTGAGGGCAGCTAGGTTGTCAGACTTGCCCAGAGGGACATGGGGTGCAGCAAGTGGAAAGAGAATCGTAGCAGCACGGGCTTTGCAGCCAAACGGACCAAAGTTCAAATCCCAGCAACTCACGCTCCAGGGAGTTGTGTTGAGGTTCTCGTAGTGATCAGCGAGCTGATGTCTGTGCAGGCCTAGCACAGGGGCTGGCACACAGGTGGGGGTGAGCCCCGAGATCCCAGACCCCTTCCCTGGAGGACACAGGAGTGGTGGAAGGGACAGGAGGTTTTCCAGCCCCCGTATCCAGGAGCCTTGGCACAGGGACTCTGATCGGGGAGGGAAAGCAGTGAGAGCACTGCTTCCCAGAGAGCTCTGAAAGGGTGGGAGGACTAAAGGGGAAAGAAAATCACAAGCTCTCTTTGGGACTACCTGTAGGGTGAGCCAGGTTTCATGAGCAAGGAAAACCTCCACTTCATTTCCGGTCTCTCCATAAAGCCTGATGTTCCTCCTTTTGTGTTCCTCTGGGTTATAACAGGGTTAAACCCTATATTCCAGCCCGCAGCACAGGAAGGGGTCAGCCAGCAGGAGGTAACCCCTGGTGGAAAAGGAACAGAGAAGCTGCAAACACTGTCCAAAACAAACTTCTGTCACCTTACCACGTTGCCCTGGGCCTGCCCTATTTGCCGTCACCAGCAGGGGACAAAGAAAGGTTATGTGCAAAGGTACTTTGTGTTCCTGTGGCAGGCGGCCAGCGGGGAACTCTCATCACCTGGCTATGCTAGGGATTCCAGGGCATGCTCTAAACCACAGAGGAGGGCGGCCTCTGAATGCGGCAGGGTCCATGACAAAACAGGCCTGGGCGAACCTGCTATTCGTCTGCTATGAGACCTGGAGGGCACTCAGTCCTCCGGCCTTGGATCACAGGACTCCCCAAGGCTACAAGGGCCATTGGGGGTGGCAGAGTCCCAGCCAGCTTCCCAGCCAGCCTCCAGGATCACTGTCATCCGTGCTGCAGAGAGAACACAGAAATTAACAGTTACAGGCTTGGCCGGGCCGGGCGCTATGGCTCACACCTGTAATCCCAGTACTTTGGGAGGCAGAGGCAGGCAGATCACCTGAGGTCAGGAGTTCGAGACCAGCCTGGCTAACACAGTGACACCCCGTCTCTACTAAAATTACAAAAATTAGCCGGGCATGGTGGTGCGTGCCTGTAATCCAGCTGCTTGGGAGGCTGAGGCAGGAGAATCGCTTGAACTCAGGAGGCAGAGGTTGAAGTGAACAGAGATTGTGCCACTGCACTCCAGCCTGGGCAACACAGCAAGACTCCATCGTTAAAAAAAAAAAAAAAAGAGAGTCACAGGCTTTAGAATCAGCTGCACTCAGGGTCAACTTTCAACTCTGCCTCCTTCCTGCAGTGAGACCCAGGGCAAGCAATCAATTTCCTTTGAGCCTCAGTTTCCTCATCTGTGAAATGGGGCTAATCGTTGGGCCTGTTTTGAAGACGCCTGTGTTCTGACTCGTACACTGAGCGCAGTGGCTGACTCAACTGTCAATGCCAGACATGCATAGCGACAATATAAATGTAATGATAATTCCTTCCAGAAATACCTGTTGAGCACCTGTGACAGGCCAGGCACTATGCAGGGTGCTCTTGGAGATAAGAAGGTGAGTAAGGCAAGTCCCACCCCTCCTGGAGGACATGCCCAGGAATGATTCTGAACAAACCTGAGAATGCTGAGTGATGGGAGGGGAGGCACGCAGAGGAGGTCAGCACAGGCATTCAGGGAACCCTTCCTGGAGGAGGCAGCACTTGAGCTGGGCCTGGGCGGGTGGCTAGGACTGTGGATGTGGGGAGGGGAGGAAGGACATGCCTACATGAAGGAAGTAGGGTGAAAGAGGTGTAAGTTTAGGGCACACAGAAGTTCCATGTGGCTGGAGTGCAGTGCCCAGTGAGGACATGGGGGATGGACAGCATGCCAGGTGGGACAGAGCATCACTGTCCCCCAAATACACCGTCTGCCTCTGCCTTGCTAGGTGACCTTGAGCTGGGTACTCTGTGTCTCTGAGTCTCAGATTTCTCATTTGTGAAATTAAAGGTCTGGAGTGATCAATGGTTCACCACCTTTCCCCCAACAACTTCAGTTACTCCCTGCTTTTCTCCCCATTGTCTCACACACATGCTGTGTCTTTGCATGAAGTCACTGAAGGTTTTGACAAAGGCTATGGATGATCAGTCACAAGTCATGTGAACAAGCCCCCTGGCTTCAGTGTGGTGCTGGGTGGGAAGACAGGAGACCCCCATCATGAGCCAGGAGGGCCCTAGTGAGGCCTGGGCTGAGGGAGGTGAAGGAGAAAACACCATTAGGAACTGGAGCTTTGGCCTAGAGGTCCTGACAGGGGCTGAGGGGAGTTAAGGGTCAGAAGGCAGAGCCTGGGTGATTGATGGTCAGTTGTAAAGGTGGGGGGGTCCAGCCAGAGGGGCATCTCTTCCATCCCCAGAGGGAGAATAATGGGGTGGTTTAAACAGATTGAATTTGGCACCTCTAAGACATCATGGTGGAGTGTCCAGTTGGGAATGGATTTTTTTTTTCTTTTTTGAGACGGAGTCTCACCCCAGGCTAGAGTGCAGTGGTGCGATCTCAGCTCACTGCAACCTCCGCCTCCTGGGTTCAAGTGATTCTCCTGCCTCAACCTCCTGAGTAGTTGGGACTACAGGTGCGTGCCACCATGCCCGGCTAACTTTTTTGTATTTTGTTTTTGTTTCTGTTTTAGTAGAGATGGGATTTCACCAGGTTGGCCAGGATGGTCTTGATCTCTTGACCTCATGGTCTCTCAAAGTGCTGGGATAATAGGTGTGAGCCACTGTGCCTGGCCCTTTTTTTTTTTTTTTTTTTTTTTTGAGACAGAGTCTCACTCTCTTGTTCAGGTTGGAGTGCAGTGGCATGATCTTGGCTCACTGCAGCCTCTGCCTCCCAGGTTTAAGCGATTCTCCTGCCTGAGCCTCCCCAGTAGCTGGGGTTACAGGTGCCCATCACCTTCCCCAGCTAATTTTTTGTATTTTTAGTAGAGATGGGGTTTCACCATGTTGGCCAGGCTGATCTCGAACTCCTGGCCTCAGGTGATCCTCCTGCCTCAGCCTCCCAAAGTGCTGGAATTACAGGTGTGAGCCACCGTGCCCCCCTGGACTCTTAACCAGTCTTTCTCATCCATTGGAGAAATCCTAAGGTGCCTACAGCAGTGGTCCCTTCCCATTTCCACTGACAGTAGCTCTGAATTCTGGTGTTCATTGCGGGCTGGGCGGGCAGAGGCAGAAGGGTTTGTGATGGGAGCAGGGTTTTCCACCCTGGTCCTACTGGCCCTTTTCTATTCTGTACTGGTCTCTGATGGGGGCCAGGCATTGGTAGGTTGGACTGATGATGGGCCTAATGATTGACTAGTGTAGTCACCAATGGGACACACGTGGGCCTCCTAACCCAGCAATACAAGGGGTCTGGAAGATCACCTGTTCCTGGCTCCCCACGCCCCACCCCAGATCAGAAAAGAGCAGAGAGAAAGAGACCTGTTGCTGTTTTTTATCTTTCTAAAACCCTAACAGAAAATAGAACATTTATCTGTGAGAAGGGTTCATGGGCTTAACTAAAATGTCAAGTTTCATTGCTGGAATTATAATGAGGAACATGATAAATGTATATTTATTCAGTAATTACCAATTCAGGATTCTGTTTTGTATGAAACAAAACCAGGACATGCTGCTCAGAAGCTCTGATTAGTTTTGTTTCATACAAAATCAGCTCCTGGCCGGGCACGGTGGCTCATGCCTGTAATCCCAGCACTTTGGGAGGCCGAGGTAGGCAGATCATGAGGTTAGGAGTTTGAGACCAGCCTGGCTAGCATGGGGAAACCCCATCTCTACTAACAATACAAAAATTAGCCGGGCGTGGTGGCAGGCACCTGTAATCCCAGCTACTTGGGAGGCTGAGGCAGGAGAATAGCTTGAACCTGGGAGGCAGATGTTGCAGTGAGCCGAGATCGCACCATTGCACTCCAGCCTGGGGGACAAGAGCGAGACTCCATCTAAAAAAAAAAATCAGCTCCTGAATTAGTAATTATTGGATAGGTGCTATTTGATGGCCCTACATTTTAAAAACAGAGAGACAGAGAGAGAGAAAGAAAGAGTGTGTGAGTGTGTGTGTGGCAGGGGAAGAGGTGCAGAGCTGGGGTAATAAAAACATAAAATGCTCTCATTTTACCAATGAGAAAACAGAAGTGCAGGGGGTAAGTGACCAGTTCAAGATCACACAATGAGGCAAGGTCACACAGCAGGGAGGGCCAGACCACAGACTGCCTAAGCCCCCAACCCTGGACTCTCCCTGGTGCTCTTTGCTGCTATGGTTTTTGGGGGTGGAGTGTGTGAGGGAAGCTGAAGAGTTAACAATGAATTCTGTACCTTCAGGCCATGGCCAGCAGCTGCCTGGGAGATGAGGGGAGGCGACCCCTGGGAACAAACAGCCTGTGGATTGGAGAGATTGAGCAAGGCCAGAAAAACAGGCGCAGGTGGCAACAGGGAAGGGGGTGGGGCGGGAGACAGAGCCAGAGCCAGAGGGAGCAGAGGAGGTTCCAGGGCGCTGCCAGAAGGTACTGGCTGGCCAGAACCCAGGGTGAGCAGAATCGGGTCCCAGGCTCCACCCTCTGCAAGCTTCTCTATGACCCCACAGGGGGTTACCTGGACCTTGAATTGCAGAACCAGAAGGGTCTGAAGGGAGCACCCAGGCCTCAGCTGGTTCTGGTCTGAGACTCAGGTCAGAGGCAGAGGCGATGCCCACACCTGGGAGGCTGGGTTGCCCTTGGACAAGGCACCGGCTGCAGCTGTTTAGGTTCCGCCACCCTCTCCCCTCCACTGTCCCCAAAGGCTGCCCAGCCCCCGCAGCAGTCAGTCCTTGGGTTTCACAGGCCCTGCCCTAGAGAGCTTTTCTTCAGAACCAGCCCCATTAGAAATCCCTCCCCCAGCGAATCACTGGGAGCTTGGGCTGGTGTGGGGAAAAGGGCACTGGGCTGAGAGGTGAAAGTCCGGGACTCAGACCCTGTCCTGTCACAGATGCCCTGACTCTCTCTAGGGGCTGTTAAAACCATCCCCATTCAGGGTAAAGGTCACTGGTGACACTCTGGGTTGCGGGAGCTGGGTGGGTACCTGGGCGCTGCTCCCATCCCCACACTCTGAGAGCTTGCTGTGTAGGCAGAGGCCCTGCCAGCCACAGGCTGCCAGGGCCGAGGCTGGGCTGGCTACGGGCTGGTCTCCTCCTCTTCCCCCAGCGGGGCTGTGGGGGCCTGCCCAGGCCCCTTGGTCCTGTGTTTGGGCAGCAAGCCAGCACCTGTGTGAGGGGTGGCCGGGCACCCTGCCCAGGACTGAGGAGAAGCTGCCCCCTGGGGACTGGGCCCAGGCCTTCTTGTTCAGCCAGAAATTCCAGCCTTTTAAGGATCAAGAGCCAGAGAAGGGCCTTTTCCAGGCTGCCAGCGAGCCGTTTTTCCAGCTTGGCAATCTCACCAGCGCCTTGAGGGAGGCCCCTCTGTTTGCCCGCACCTCGTAGGCCAGGCTCTCGGGAAGGAATTATTTCTTAAGTCAACTTTGTTGAGGTCTAACTTACGCACAATAAAATGTGCCCATTGTAGGTGCACTGTTGTATGTTTGCAAACCTACCACAATAACCAAGGTGGAGAACATTTCCGTCACCCTGAAAGGTTCCCTGTGGCCCCCTGTGAGTCAGTCACGCCCCTTCCCTGGCCCCAGGCAAGCACCAATCTGCTTTCTGCCCTGACAGATCAGATTTGCATGTTTCACATACATTACCATATAGTTTCTACTCTGCTCTTACATCTGACTTTTCCTCTTCAGCCTAATGATTTCCAGATTCGTTCATATTGTTGTGTCTATCATAGTTCTTTCCTTGTTATTGCAGAGTAACACATTCCATTATATGGACATGTTACAGTTTGTGTGTCCATTCACCTGTGTTTGGACATCTGGGTTATTTCCAGTTGGCAGCTATTATGAATAAAGCAGCTATGAACATTAGTATCTAAATCATCATGTGGATGCATGTGTTCATTTCTCTCGCATTAGTAACTAGAAGAGGGATTGTTGGGTCACATGGTAAGCGTATGTTTCACTTTTAAAGAAACCACCCAAGTGTTTCCTAAAGTGGTTGTACCATTTTACAATGTATGGGTAGGACGGGATTTTGAATGCAGCCCTTCCCTCCCTGTTCCATATCCTGGCCTTTTCTCTTCCCCAGGGACTGAGCAAGGTTTTTTTTTTTGTTTTGTTTTTGTTTTTGGTAAGTTTGTATGGTGCTTTGGTTGTGGGGGGTGGTTCTTTGCTTCACCAGAAAACATTCTCCTGCCCCCTCAAAGTCCCTGCTCATGGATGAGGTTAAAGCGGCTATGCTGAGTAGGGAAGGGCTTAAGGATCTATTTATATGTGAATTTAAGCAGATACAGTGTTGGCTAAAATGCTATAATTATTTTCCTTTTGCTAGCTCTTCCCATCCTGTGAGAGTGTTTTTGTTTTATTTTTTAGATGGAGTCTCACTCTGTGGCTTAGGCTGGAGTGCAGTGATGCGATCTCTGCTCACTGCAACTTCTGCCTCCTGGGTTCAAGCAATTCTCCTGCCTCAGCCTCCTGAGTAGCTGGGACTACAGGTGCGCGCCACCACACCCAGGTAATTCTTGTATTTTTAGTAGAGACGGGGTTTCACCACATTGGTCAGGCCAGTCTCGAACTCCTCAGGTGATCCACACACCTCAGCCTCCCCAAGTGCTGGGATTACAGACGTGAGCCACGCGCCTGGCCGAGTGTGTTTTTAAACAGAGTTACTGCCATGCTGGCAGCCTCATCCTATTCCCCTGCCTGCTGCTCCCCCAGCCCCCATCAAAACTGTTTCTTCCAGAGGCCAAGGCAGCTGAGTTTCTTTTCCTGAGTCTTCGCTTTTCATTAGCACAGGCTGATAACTGGGGTAGGCACTGGAGCTGGAGAACTTCATATTTTTGCTGTCAGTGTCCCACCCCTGCTCTCACCTCCCTGTCTGACCCATTGTTCCACCTTGCCATTAGTCACCAGTGAGCTCCGGGCTTCACTAACTCAAGGGATGTAGCTGCCCAAAGACAAGGATTAAGCTTTCTTTTTATATTCAGACACATTGCAAGAAAGTACAGGCAGTAGAAAGGATCTACCCTTGGAGCAAGAGTTAAGGAAACCTAACAGGCTGGCACTGCACATCTGCTGAGCTAGTCCTTTTTCTACCAGTTTTAAAGTTTTTTTTTGTTTTGTTTTGGTTTTTTTTGTTTGTTTGTTTGTTTTTTTGAGACGGAGTCTCGCTCTGTCACCCAGGCTGGAGTGCAGTGGCGGGATCTCAGCTCACTGCAAGCTCCGCCTCCTGGGTTCCCGCCATTCTCCTGCCTCAGCCTCCCGAGTAGCTGGGACTACAGGCGCCCGCCACCTCGCCCAGCTAGTTTTTTGTATTTTTTAGTAGAGACGGGGTTTCACCCTGTTAGCCGGGATGGTCTCGATCTCCTGACGTCGTGATCCGCCCGTCTCGGCCTCCCAAAGTGCTGGGATTACAGGCTTGAGCCACCGCGCCCGGCCCAGTTTTAAAGTTTTTAGAGTGGGGCCAATAAATAACCTTTGTAGGATAAATTCAGATCTTCATTGTAAGACTCTCGGGATATAATTTCTCTAACACTTCAGGATACCTAAGAAACCATTCTCCCCTGCTTGGGGAATACCACTGCTCATGCCTGGAGTAGCAGTAGCTCACTTAGCTGGGTTCATCATGCTCCACCTTCTTCTTCCTCCTTCCTTCTTCCTTCTTTCTTCTTTCTTCTTCTTCTTTTTTTGAGACAAGGCCTCGCTCTATCGCCCAGGCTGGGGTGCAGTGGTGCTATCTCAGTGCACTGCAACCACTGGCTCCCGGGTTCAAGTGATTCTCCTGGCTCAGCCTCCCGAGTAGCTGGGACTACAGGCATGTACCACCATACCCAGGTAATTTTTGTATTTTTAGTAAAGATGGGGTTTCACCATGTTGGCCAGGCTAGTCTCAAACTCCTGACCTCAAGTGATCCATCTTCCTCAGCCTCCCAAAGTGCTAGGATTACAGGCATGTGTCACCGCACCCGGTCATGTTCCACCTTCTTTAGAAGGCACTTGCTGGCAAGATCCTACCAGTCTCAGCATGTTTTAAACAGATGAAATTGCCCTGGACTATCAAAAGTTTGCCTGGGATGATAAACCTCTGACATTGCCCCAGTCTGAGCTATCAAAACAGTATTTAATCCCTGATTAAATATTGTTATTACTGCTATTTATTTTATTCAAAGACTGAAAAATAG
Organism: Macaca fascicularis; assembly: GCF_037993035.2. NCBI lineage: Eukaryota > Metazoa > Chordata > Mammalia > Primates > Cercopithecidae > Macaca > Macaca fascicularis. The sequence goes on from NC_088390.1 coordinate 55,812,927, forward strand.
CTGTGAGGTACTGAATTTGATACAGGTAGGAAGTCTTGTTAACTAACCCTTATTCCAAGTTGGCTTGAGCCAAACCTGTGCTGTCCAATATGGTAGCCACTAGCCACATGTGGCTATTTGAATTTAAATTACTTAAGTTAAAATTCAATACAATTAATTTAGTTCCTTCATTGCAATAGTCACATTTGAAATGTTCAATCGCGGCCGGGCGCGGTGGCTCAAGCCTGTAATCCCAGCACTTTGGGAGGCCGAGACGGGCAGATCACGAGGTCAGAAGATCGAGAGACCATCCCGGCTAACACGGTGAAACCCCGTCTCTACTAAAAAATACAAAAAAAACTAGCCAGACGAGGTGGCGGGCGCCTGTAGTCCCAGCTACTCAGGAGGCTGAGGCAGGAGAATGGCAGGACCCGGGAGGCGGAGCTTGCAGTGAGCTGAGATCCGGCCACTGCACTCCAGCCTGGGCTTCAGAGCGCGACTCCGTCTCAAAAAAAAAAAGAAAAAGAAATGTTCAATCGCCACATGTTGTTAGTAGCTACCATACTGCACATGGCAGATATAAGATATTTCCATCACCACAGAAAGTTGTATTGGACAGTGCTGGTTTCAATACTTAGCCACATATATAGCAGCAGCTTTATCATGTAGAACATTTAGAACCTTATCACCTAGGACATCTATATATGGGCCTTATCTGGGCTAGACCTTAGAGAAAAAAAATTCAGAGATACGATCCCTGTCCAAGATGCATCTGCAAATCCAGAATGACACTGACACACAGGATTTAAGACAGTAAGGACCAATTTCAGACCCAGCAATGACGGACGTGTAAGGGCAAGAGAGAGACACAGATTCAAAGAGAAGGAAATTGCATGTGCAAAGGCAAGAGATGTGAGGGGCTGGCTGTTTAGGGTTGTCCTGGAGTGCTAAAACAAGGAGATATTTGTACTTTAGGATGGTTATTTTGGAGACAGTGAGAGGGCCATGGGGAGACCAGGAGGACCAAGGAATAATCCAGAGGGAAACTGAGTGGTTCTTGAACTAAAGCTTGGGCAGTAGGGGTGGAGAGAAGCAGTCAGATCTGAGGGACGTTGGGTCCAGCCTGGACGAGGTAGGTGGAGAGGAACATGCACTATACCTGGAGGGTGCCAATGAAAAGCTGGGACATCTGGGATGAATTAAATGCTGTGGGCTCTAAATTAAAAAATCTCCACCAGGAAATACCCCCAAATGGCTGGTTTCTAGAAGATCAAGATTGCCAAAGCTGACTCCTTCCAAATTGTGAAGTATGAGGTTCTGTGCAACTTCAGTCTTCCCTTCGAGTCAATGAGGTGACAAACCTATTGTTGGAAAATGGCGTCCTCCAGGGAGGGTGTTGTGGGGGGCCCCAGGCTCATTGTGGCACAGAATACACAGCCCTTGGTTGTCCAAACTCTCCACTTGGCTTTATTTATAACCCTAATTACACCCTCCAGGAAGAACAGTTGCTGATCAACCCAGTTACAAATTAAAGTTAATAAAATGAAAAGACAGCAATGAATGGCTGCTGCCCAAGCTGCCAAAGGCTCCGATCAACCCCAAAAGGAGACTGCAGAACTCCCAGGACTCCAGCCACCAGTGTCCTCAACCACATGCTTGCCGTAGCATCCCTTCCCTTCCTACGTTGCCTCCCTCTCTTCAGTGGCTCAGTCCACCTGTTGTCATCTCCCCTCAGGGAGCATCAGGCTTCAGGTACTCCAGGTTCAGAAACTCATGACACACCCAGCTGGTCCCCAACCCAGCCTTCTCCTGCCACTACTGCCTCCCCAAGGGGCCACATCAGCTGTGGTGCCACTGTGTGAAATGAAGCTGCTGTGAGCAGAGCAGTAAGAATCCAGGGACAGGAAACAGGACCTTCACCTCTTTCCTCCTCTCCAGCTCTGTTTTTTCTCTTTGCAGCTCCCTTTCTTGCTCACTTCCTGTTATCTTTTTCTCTACCCACCTCCCTCACCCTGCTGACCTTGTCCACATGCCCTGAATGTTCTGAGAGGGGCCCTGAATTCCACAGGTGTCCCAGATGGTCGAGTGGCACCGGCTGCTTCGTTCAGAAGCACAGGCAGCTTCAACGCAGCCTCCAGATTCTGCTGACTCTGTCCATTCCTTTTTCTTTCTAAAGAGAGGAAACTGGAGAGGGAGAGTGGGCGACAATCCTCTCCTCACAGACCCTGCTCTCTGTGTACTTGGCCTGTCGCTCTACCTCCCTCTGTCTCCTGCAGCTTGCCTCCTACAGAAACAATTACAGATAGTCGATCTTCATGCCTTGCAATCCACAGCACACCTGGATGAACTGATGCGGGTTATCTGGGAGGATGGAAAAGGATGTGATGACTGGGCCACTTCTCTGCAGCATGTAGAAACCAGCGCACTGGTTCTACTTCTGATCTTCTTTGCCAGCCCCTAGAACCCGAGTACTATGTGCATACCAGCTGTGAGGGAAAACAGCGAGTTCCCCGGGGTTTAGGGCAATCATCCCTGGACGTTCTGGCTTGTTCTTGTCTCATATCTGCCCAGCTTTAAACTCTTGGTTCTTGGCTGAGCACAGTGGCTCACGCCTCTAATCCCAGCACTCTGGGAAGCCGAGCTGGGAAGATCGCTTGAGCCCAGGAGTTCAAGACCAGCCTGGGCAACATAGGGAGACCCCATTTCTACAAAAAAATTTAAAAACTAGCTGAGTGTGGTGGTGCACACCTGTAGTCCCAACTACTTAGGAGGCTGAGGTGGGAAGATTGCTTGAGCCTGGGAATTTAAGGCTGCAGTGAGCTGCGACTGCACCACTTAAACCTGGGCAACAGGGTGAGACCCTGTCTCTAAAAAAAATAAATTAGTTAAAAATAAACTCTTGGCTCTGTTCCCCCCAGAGCCTTGATTAGGTGTTTCTATACAGTTCTACCAGCATTTGGCTCTTGGATTTCCCAGATGGGCACTGATGTGTTTCACCCACTGGAAGGCCGAGTTTCTGCCCTGCCTTCAGAGCAGCTGTGCCCTGGCTCCAGCTCTGCCATCACCAAATGTCCACATCAGGCTCTTCCCCTGTGCCCTAAGGAAGCCAGGGTGGACCTCTTCAGTGAGGGGGTGGCAGAGTGACCAGAGGAACCAGTGCCGCCTCTAGGGCTGGCCATGCCAGCAAGGGCAAGATGTCAAGATGTCACCATCAGACTGTGACTCAGGGGGTGGCCCACACACTACTTTGCCTTGTAATCAGTGTGTTTACTTGTCTGCCTTGCCCATGAGGCTACGAGCTCTGCAAGAGCAGGCCTGTGTCTGAATCGCCGCTGTAGCCCCAGTACCTGAGGCAGGTTCTTGTGCTCTGACCAAGTGTCTGTTGAACAAATAAATAGACAAACAAATGAGCTCCTCCTCCTTTATTCCCTGCCAAGGTTAATGTCCTCCCCATTCACACAGGCCCAGTTGAGAAGCTTTGGGGTCATTGAGTTTTATTGATTCTGCTTCTTAAAATACTTTGCCAACCAATTCCTTCCTTGGGGGATTATGTGTTTCTTAGCTAATTCTAACTGTCAGTTATTTATTTATTTATTTATTTATTTATTTATTTATTTATTTATGAGATAGGCTCTTGCTCTGTTGCCCAGGCTGGAATTCATTGGTGTGATCATGGCTCACTGTAGCCTCGACCTTCCAGGCACAAGCAATCCTCCCGTCTCAGCCTCCTGAGTAGCTGGGACCACAGGCATGCACCACCATACCAGGCTAACTTTTTTTTTTTTAAGAGATGGGATCTCACTATGTTGCCCAGTCTGGTCTCAAATTCCTGCACCCCAGCAATCCTCCTGCCTTGGCCTTTCCAAATGTTGGGATTACAGGTGTGATCCTCCAACTGCCTTTTGATGGATTTTCTGGTTTCCTTTTTAAACTCTCGCCTCCCTGTCCATCTGCCCCACTGCTCATAAGTATAACACAAATGTAATCATGCTGCTCCTCTGTTTAAATATCTCCAGTAACTCTTCCTTTCTCACCAACTAACGTACAGTTCCTTTAGTCCCTCCATGATTTGGCCCAACCTACTTTTCCAGCCTTCTTCCTGCTGCTTCCCCTGTGGACCCTGGGAGCCAGTCACTCAGAAATTCTTGCTGTTCTTCAACAAGTTCTTCTTCTTCCACCTCCACATTTTACATGTTTTATCCTCTTTGCAAAGGTTACTCTCTGCAACAAACCCCACCCTTGTCAACCTACTGAACTCCTACTTATCCTTCAGGATCCAGCTAAAATGTCACCTCCTCTGATTCCTTTAAAGTCATCAGCTAGCAGTCCAGCAGTCTAACGTTTTTTGTTTGTTTGTTTGTTTGTTTGTTTTTGAGATGGAGTCTCGCTCTGTTGCCCAGGCTGGAGTGCAGTGATGCAATCTCCGGCTCACTGCAACTTCTGCCTCCCAAGGTTCAAGCGATTCTCCTGCCTCAGTCTCCTGAATAGCTAGGACTACAGGTGTGTGCCACCACACCCAGCTAATTTTTTGTATTTTTAGTAGAGATGGGGGTTTCACCATGTTGGCCAGGCTAGTCTTGAACTCATGACCTCAAGCAATCTGCCCTCCTCAGCCTCCCAAAGTGCTGGGATTACAGGTGTGAGCCACCATACCCGGTCCAACATTTCTTTCTTATACCTCTTATCACCTTGCATGTGTCCCCAGAACCAAGTACCGAAGTTCCTTGTTCCATGTCTCTCTTGCACGAGCACATAAGTTCCATGAGGGCAGGACCTGTGTCATCTACCCTAAGCTGGCTGAGAGCCTTGTGCTTGGGGGGAGAGGCAGCATACTATAGGCTCCGTGGCCTTGGGCAAGTTACTTGCCCTCTCTGTCTCAGTTTGCTCATCTATAGACTGTCTTAACAATAGTTCCTGCCTGAGGGTTGTTGAGGATTAAATGAGTTACTATTCATAAAGCAGGCAGAGCAGTGCCTCTCACATACTAAGCCCTCAATAAACATTAGCTACTGTTATTATCTGTGATTGTTAAGTCCTCTGTAAATGTTTTTGAGTGAATGAGAGCTTTAAGTCGAACAAGGCCCTTTTCTACACATAAAGAACATCCAGTATCACAGTCCCTCTGTTAAGATCTTCAAAACGTCAATGTGCCCGATATACTACCTGGACGAGCAGTCCCTTGTTTGTGGTAACAATCTACCAGTTTTCCAAGTTATGCAGAAAATGTTCGGTTGAGGAAAGATGACGGGAGAAAGTTTATCGTAGTTGAGACGAAGGACGGGAAAAGATTTCGTCATAAGTCCCTTAGTTACATTTTTTTTAAAGAGCCAGGGTCTTACTGTGCTGCCCAGCTGGACACAAACTCCTGGGCTCAAGCAATCATCCCACCTCAGCCTCCTGAGTAGCTGAGGTTATAGGAATGTGCCACCACACCCAGTAACCTTTGAGAAGGATGTGAACCCGTGATTATTCAGCTGCTAAATTATGAGGAACCAGGTGACCAAGGGGTCCAGTTTAGGGATATTCCTTTTTGGAAACAAATTTCTGCATCCAAAAATATTTATTTATTAATTTATTTATGTATTTATGTATTTATTTATTTATTTATTTTTGAGACAGAGCCTCACTCCGTCACCCAGGCTGGAGTACAGTGGCTCAATCTCAGCTCACGCAGCCTCCCCGACTCAGAGTGATCCTCCCACCTCAGACCACCGAGTAGCTGAGACTACAGGTCTGTGCCATCCCACCTGGCCAATTTTTGTGTATTTTTGTAGAGACAGGGTCTCTCTATGTTGCTCAGGCTGGTCTCGAACTCCTGAGCTCAAGGGATCCGCCAACCTCGGCCTCCCAGGGTGAGCCACTGTGCCTGGCCCCAGAAAACTTTAAAGACAATTGAATCCTAATCATTTTGATTTAGAGAACGATCATAATTTTGACCTTGGTTCAAATTCTGGTCCTGTTATTTACCATTTGTAAGATCCTGATATATCCCTGAGTCTGGCTAATCTATAACTTAAAATTACTCCCATCTCATGTGGCTGTTGTGAGGTTGAGATAGGATTAAATTAAGTAATTCACATGAGGTAATTTACATAATGTAAAGCATTAAGATCATAGGTGTGTAAAACTTGTTGTCCGAGTCAGTTGTGAAATTTATTCTGTACCTGGATCTAATAAAAATGCTCACCTCTTAAGCAACAATAACATTGAGCAGCTATAGGTATAGTTTTTATTCTTTTATTCTAGTCAGTTAAAAAAAAATCTTCTTGAACTCAATATGTATTGTAGGCCAGATTTTTTTGTGACTGGCTGAAGGAAAAAAAAAAAGAGTTAAAAAATACAATCCCTAGTGGTGGCTCACACCTGTAATCCTAGCACTTTGAGAGGCTGAGGCAGGTGAATTGCTTGAGCCCAGGAGTTCAAGACCAGCCTGGTAAGATGGTGAGACCCTGTCTCTACAAAAAATGCAAAAATTAGCTAGGGATGGTGGCTCATGCCTATAACCCCAGCACTTTGCGAGGTCAAGATGGGTGAATCGCTTGAGCCCATGAGTTTGAGGCCAGCCTGGGCAACATGATGAAATCCTGTCTCTACAAAAAATAAAAAAAATTATCTGGGTGCAATAGTGTATGACTATAATCCCAGCTACTTGGGAGGCTGAGGTGGGAGGATCACTTGAGCCCAGGAGGTTAAGGCTGCAGTGAGCCATGATTGCGCCACTGCACTCCAGCCTGGGTGACAGAGCGAGACCCTGTCTAAAAAAAGAAAAACTACAATATCTGCCCTCAGGTAGCTCATAGTCTGGTGAGGGAGACAGATGACAGATTTTTAATGAGGCAAAGTCTAACAGTGGCCTGTTATGTCTCCACAGAGGAGACGCACGTAAGTGACAGGAGACAAGATGGGGCAGGGTAGTTAGGGGAGATGATATTCGGACTAAGCCTTGAAGGAAGAGTAGGAATACTAGTCAGACAAGAAATGGGGAAGGGAAACTGACTCCAGGCAGCGGGAGCAGCCCGTACAACAATCCTTGGGTGCAAAGAACCATCCCATTCCAGGAAGAGCAAATTGTCTGGTGAGGCTACAGCGTGAACACCCTTGGTAAGGAGGCAAGTAAAGAAACTGGAAAGGCAAGCAAAGCCTCGCACCCTGAAGAGACACAGGTGGCAGGTGAGGGTCCCAAGCCTGTCCCAAATCAGGATGCAAAGCCACGGAAGGCTGCAATCAGAGGAGTGATCCTATGCATTAGCGTCTTTGTTCTGCTCACTCTGGAGGCCACATAACTAGAAGGAGGCTATTCCAAAAATGCAGGCAAGACATTCTCACTTGGAGATGTGTGGAGACCACAAGGAAGGTGATTCCACAATTTAGATCCACATGCAAGCTGGCAAATACATCTTATCCTGCAATACATGCTCACTAAGAAGTGGCATTTGCCGGGTCCCTATCTTACTGACTTTAAAAGAAAAAAACTAGCTGACGTGGCATTTGAATACATCCAGTAGACCATGGGGGCACCTATCAGAAGTATCCCAGCAAATATGGGCACAGAGGTGAATTCTGGAATGAGGGGAGGTCCAAGAGATTATACCCTAAAAACGTGCGTTTGTTGTTGTTGTTGTTTGAGAGCAGGTCTTGCTCTGTTACCCAAGCTGGAATGCAGTGGCGCGATTACGGCTCACTGCAGCCTTGACCTCCTAGGCTTAAGCAATCCTCCCACTTCAGCCTCCTGAGTAGCTGGGACCACAGGTGCACACCACCACGCCTGGCTTATTTTTTATTTTATTTTTTTGAAGAGCTGGAGTCTCATTTTGTTGCCCAGGCTGGTCTTGAAGTCCTGGGCTCAAGCAATCCTCCCACCTTGGCCTCCCAAAATGCTGGGATTACAGGCATGAGTCACCATGCCCCACCCCAAAAACGTTAACAGAGATTATTTCTGAGTGGCAAGATTATAATTGATTTTTCTATAATAAACATGACTTATTTATATATAGTTTTAAAGAATAAAATAATTTCTTTTTAAAAAGGATCAACCCAAGAACTTTGGATTACAGGGGAACTGGCAGAGCCAGGCCAGGCACTAGGATGGACCATTCAGAGGTCTAGATCCAGTGTGGGGTCAGCGAGGGTGAGAAGACTTCAGCGCGGAGGGAGAGGGAAAGAACCAAATCTGCCAGCATGAGGGCTCAAGAAGGAGAGTAAGTCCCTCCATGTTAGAGGAAGCCAGCGCGAGGGAAGTGGATGTACCCATTAGAGCCAGGGATGACGCGCCAGCCAGGCATTTGGTAGAGGGATGGGGAGCGCGTGCACAGCGCACAGACAGATTTTCAGTAGGTGGCTGAAAGACGCGAGGGGAAAGATTGTGTAACTGAGTTGTGCGGAGGGAGAATAGTGGCCTATTGTTGGAGACCCGATAAACAAATTGAGAGCGTTCATCTTGCGGGAGTGGGCCTGAAATAAGTTCCAAGACAGCTTAATGATCCATCACAGGTTCTTTCCTGGGAGTGAGTCACCAGCACATTATATTAACCCAGTTCACCCTTCGTTGCCCCAGCGCCTGCAACAAAGCAACCGAGATACCGCAGCTGAGCTGTTCCCGTCATGAAGCCTCTGGCCTATACAATGGGGAAGATAAAACCAGCCAGCCTCATCAATCGTCCCTGGGTAGGCCAGTCTCCTCTTCAGTCCAATGTTCAGGGTTTGCATAATTAGGCGCCTGATGGAGGCGAATGTCTGGCCCACCAAAGGTCATCATTGTGCAGCACTCTGTCGGGGAGCAGTGAGGTACAGCAGCCCGGGCCTGCTCCGCACAGCAGCAGAGCCTGTGAGGAGGAGCCTAGCTTTTGCAGGAGCGCATTAATCAGGTTGGAAACCCGTGGCTTGGGAATTAGAGCCAATTGCAGTCATGTCAGAAATGGAAATAAGAAACTCCTGGATGAAATGGAGGAGCCAGCAACCCTGTAACCAGAGGTTCTGAATTTCAACTTGGGGTCCACTCTGCAAAAGCGGAGGGATATTGAGCAAATCCTTCAACCCCTCAGTGTCTTTGTTTCCCGGACTGCAAAATGGTGGTGACATAGCAGTTCCCCTTATCTCAGAGACCAATCAGTTTATACTTTGAAGAGCTTACTCCGTGTTCGGGGCACTATTCTAAGGCTGTTACATGTCTATTAACTCTATAATCAGCAACAACCCTCTGCAAGGTAGTGCTATTATTATTATTCTCCCTCCGTTAAAGATGAGATAACTAAGCTATAGGGAATTTAAGAAACTTGCCCAGGCTGGGCATGGTGGCTCATGCCTATAATCCCAGCACTTTGGGAGGCCAAGCTGGGAAGATCACTTGAGACAGGAGTTCAAGACCAACCCTGGCAACATAGCAAGACCTCTATCTCTGGAAAAAAAAAAAAAAAAAATTAGCCAGCTGTGGTGGTGCACGCCTGTAGTCCCACCTACTTGGGAGGCTAAGGTGGGAGGATCTCTTGAACCCGGGAAGTCAAGGCTGCAGTGAGTCACGATTGTGCCACTGCACTCCAGCCTGGGAGACAGAGCAAGATTCCATCTCAAAAAAAAAAAAAAAAAAAAGGGGAGGGGGGAAGGAATTAAAATGAGAAAGAAACTTGCCCAAAGTCACACACAATTGTGGAATCCAGGCTTCAGCTTCGGTAGCCAGCCTTTAGAGTTCATGCCTCAAACCTTTAAATGCAGCATGCACTTCACTTCCTCCATCGGCAGTAAAATGCTTTACAAATAGAGCTGGCTTTATTTTTTTCAGCTGTTACTGACATTTCCAGAGTGTGGAATTAAGTGCCTTAGGCCCTGCTCACAGCATGTTTGTGGTTGCTAGGGTTTTCATGCAGGAAAGATTGGGGGTGATGGTTGTGTCTACTGTGTACTGAGGGTCTAATGTCACTTCTTACAAAGCCATGCAAGATGAGGGAGCTGAGACCAGGAGAACTAAAGTAACACCCCACAGCCACGGAGCTCATAAACTGAACATCTGGGATTTGAATTTGAGTCTCATCTGATTCCGCACTTTCCATGCAGGTCTTCTTAGACTGTAAAGAGAAGCTGGGTAACTTGATAGTTAAGAGTTGGGCTCTAGAAACTGAGTTCATAGCCCATTTCTGCCACTTCTTAGCTGTGTGACCTTGGGCAGATAACTTTGCCTCTCTGGGCTTTGGTTTGCTCATTTGTAAAGTGGAGATGACAATAGTATCTACTCATAGGGTTATGATGAGGTGCCTGTGTGTTAACACAAGGACAGCACGGGTCAGTGGCACATGGTATGCTCTCAGTGGTTATTAACGTAACAATCCCAGGCCTGGGGCAAGAGCGCAGTACTTGACTCAAGGTTTGCATTGCTTAGGGGAGGCATGAGACCCAGAAACCAGAAAGATTCACACACAGGTGGGGAATTTTTTCAGGGAAGACCTGACCAGGAGGCAAGCAGTAAAGGAAGAACTTCTGGGAGGGTGGAATGAAGCCCAGGAGACTCAGACGCGATAAATGGGAAAGAGTCCAGTTGGGCCGGGGAGTTAGTGTCGGGGACCCAGAGTTAGGTGGCACCTAGTGCTCCTTCCTAGGGTTGTGCACAGTGTTCAGAGGGTCTGACAGTGTCGGTGGGAGGCCCAACCAGGCAGTCAGTATAAGGGTCTGGAAAGGGTTTGGCAGTGAAGAGTACAGACATGGCCACTGGCTAAGAACTTTGAGGCAGGACTCTACTTTCTGGATAAACAAGGGCCAGGGAAGCAATGATGTGAGCTGATGGGGCTGGTATCAACTAGCTAATCTAATGAGCTAAGTATGTTTATTAGAGTAGGAGCTTGGTAACAGGTAAATCTTATTAGCCTTTGTAGACATCACTGTGCCAAGACTGTGACAAGGAGAGTGAGGCCCTCACCTTAGGCACAAAATTTAAGGGAGTGCCTAAAAAACCCAATACTCCAGATAAATAATATTTTAATGCAATATTTTCAACATCCAAATTAGTGCAAAAAATCCATGAGAAGCAAAATATCAAAATAATCAATGAAGACAGAACCTGTATTATTGATTTTTCTTTTTCCCCAGGCTTCAGTAGGTCCAGCCAGGCACTGCAGACAATGCCTCGAACACACACCTTTTGGTGAGTCAGATCGTGGACCTTTTGGCTTTTATTTCTTAGAGATGAGGTCTCGCTATATTGCCGGGGCTATTTACAGGCGTAATCATTGTGCACTGCAGCCTTGAACTCCTGGGTGCGAGGGATTCTTCTGCCTCAGTCTCCTGAGTAGCTGGGACCACAGGCATGGACCAGCATGCCTGGCTTAATCGTGGGCTATTTATGTATTTATTATTTATTGAGACGGAGTCTCACTCTGTCACCTAGGCTCGATCTCGGCTTACTGCAACCTCTGCCTCCCGGGTTCAAGGGATTTTTGAGCCTCAGCCACCTGAGTAGCTGGGAGTACAGGCACGAGCCACCACACCCAGCTGATTTTTGTATTTTTAGTAGAGACAGGGTTTCATCGTGTTGGCCAGGCTGGTCTTGAACTCCTGGCCTCAAGTGATCTGCCTGCCTCAGCCTGCCAAAGAGCTGGGATTACAGGCATGAGCCACCGCGCCTGGCCAATTATGAGCTTTTTAGACGTCAAGGCTCAGGCAGACCTTGGTGCCTTGTTGGCAGGAAATCGAAAGCTTGTAGGTACTAGATGGTGGAGGCTTTGACCAGTTCTGCCACAGTGGATTCTTCTCAAGCCAGCTCCCAGGATAGGGGCCTTTCTTTCCTTATGAATGACCAAGACCATACTGGCTATTTCAACCGACTAGCGTTTTCTTCTTATTTATAATCAATAGCCTCGTTTTCAGCATCCTGGTTCTTCTTTTTTATGTAACATAAAATAAATAGGGTCCCACAAACTTTCTTTTTTTAAAATCACACCTTCTTTACATCTCATACACCATCTATATGCAGGACTCAGAGATCATCCTCCTTAACCTCAGGCAGCTTGACTGTCATTTGGATAAAGCTAGGAAAGAATGAAGGATGTGACTGGGTGTTAGTAGGTACCAGATCTCCGAAGGAGAGGGGCCTGCAAACTTCTAGGCAAAGTCAGCCTCCAAGTAGGCAGCCAGAGTCCAGGGAACACATATTTGCTGAAGGTCCACAGAAGTCAGTGGGTCAGATTCCTAGCAGCATTGGGAAAAAGGGACATTTTGCAGCAGTGACAAAGAGAGTTCGAAATGGAGGTTCCTTCTGCCTTAGTGGAGAAGCACTTTCGTTTGCTTCCATTTAAGACAGCAACTAATCTCAGGATATGACCTGCAGAAACCTGTAGTAAGGGAGCCATTGGAACTGGCTTTCAGGTGACAGTGGGATCTGTGAGAGCCCAGAGCAGAGAGAGCCGAATCAAGATATCTGGCAGACAGTAAGTTGGCAAGAGGTCAAAACAGGGGAGGAGTTCATTAGTGTATGCAAAAGCTTAGGCTGAGCTTGGCCCAAAGTGCATGCCATATAAGTGTCTTTGTGATTGCTGATGGCAAGGATAATGGTGTTATTTTGGCAGCCAGGATCTGGGTTTCAGGGACAGGATTTCTTAGTTTCTTATAGCAGAGGTAACCAGACTGGGATTTGATGCTTCATCAAAATTTTTCGGGCTGGATGCGGTGGCTCATGCCTGCAATCCCAGCACTTTGGGAGGTCGAGGCAGGCGGATCACCTGAGGTCGGGAGTTTGAAACCAGCCTGACCGACATGGAGAAACACTGTCTCTACTAAAAATACAAAAATTAGCCAGGCGTGGTGGCGCAGGCCTGTAATCCCAGCTACTCAGGAGTCTGAGGTCAGAGAATTTCTTAAACCTGGGAGACTGAGGTTGCAGTGAACTGAGATTGTGCTACTGCACTCCAGGCTGGGTGACAGAGCGAGACTCTGTCTCAGAAAAAAAAAAAATTTCCTCAAGTCGGGGAAGCAATATTGTCAACTTTAAATTTAGCCAAGTGAGGCAATTCCTTTTTTTTCTTTTCTTCTCTTTTTTTTCTTGAGACACCATCTCTGTCACCCAGGCTGGAGTGCAATGGCATTATCTCAGCTCACTGCAACCTCCGCCTCCTGGGTTCAAGCAATTCTTCTACCTTAGCCTCCCAAGTAGCTGGGATTACAGGTACGTGCCACCATGCCTGGCTAATTTTTGTGTTTTAGTAGAGATGGGGTTTCACTATGTTGGCCAGGCTGGTCTCGAACGCCTGACCTCAGGTGATCCACCCATCTTGGCTTCCCAAAAGTGCTAGGATTACAGGCGTGAGCCACCGCTCCCGGCCTAGTGAGGCAATTCAAACAACCAGAAAAAGCCCTATCACCTCCCATCAGCATGCCTTCATAAAAGAAAAGCCATCTTATCACCAAAAGTAAAACAGCCATCATATCAGAATTTAAACTAGAAACAAAAATTAACATTACTAAACACTCATTTATGGGTTTTTTTTGTTTTGTTTTGTTTTGTTTTTTCCAGTTTGTAGCTGATGAACAAAAACTTTGTCATGGATCAGGGCTGATGGGCAGAGTTCAGGATGCATTCACGCCCAGGGCTCCTCTGCCTAGGCTCGGGGCTAGCTTGTGGGGCTTGGTTGTGAGGACCATGGCCAAGGCTGGGTGGCCAGGGATGAAGTGTCTGTCCTGGCCTGAGCACCTGTGCTGACGTAGCCCATCCACGCCATCACAGTGGGCACCTGTGCAGTCCTTCTGGGAATGCTCCCGGTCACTCGTGGGGGTGATGGTTTTCCTACTTCCAGCCCAACCTGCTCCCACTCCATTCTAGGGCCCCCTGGGTCCTCTCCCTCTGGCCTTTGGGACCTGACACCTGAACTCGCTTTCTGCAGTTTGCCCTTTGGCATTCTTCAAGGGCTTTGGCTGATCCTGCCTTCTGACTGCTTCTACTCCTGCCCAATCCCCACCTCTGGACCCCAGCCTGGGCTTTGTCCTCAACTGTCTGGAAACTGCTCAGAATGTTAGATCTTAAATCACCTCTTGCAGCTACTGCAGTGTGGACTCAATCTTTTTTCCATTCATGTTCTGCTGTTCTGCAACTGGGCTGAAATGACTGCACATGGGGCTGAGGGAGAGAAGAAGACTGAGTCTCAAGTGAGGACGCAATCTGGAAAACTAGGCCCCAGGGCAGGGAGCAATATGGGCAATTAGCCCAGATCTGTGTTGAAGTCTGTCTCTTGGACTCACCTGGAAGCTGTCTAAGGCAGGATGTATTCAAATCATCTTTCCATTTTTTAAATTTCCTTCCTCCTTCCAACTCTCCATGTTCACCCCTCTGCAAGAAAACTAGTAAAGCTCATTTACAGTATATTCGTTGCTTTGAATTTTTTTTATTATTTAGTATTTTGAGACAGAGTCTCTCTGTCACCCAGATCGACAGGGAGCCCGATCTTCGGTTCACTGCCATTTCCACCCCCCGGACACCTCCCTCAAGGAGGCTTCAGTGTGACAAGGAAGAGGTCACACACACCCAGGGAGTTAGAAAGAACTCAGAAAATACAGCATGCTTCCAGAAAAGTCTGAAGGCTGGGCTAAACTGGTTTCACCTCCAAGCGATTGGGTGATGGCCCCTGTGGGTCAGTCCAGCCTGGAAAAGAAATCTCCCCACCGGGACTCCAGCTTGTCCCATTCAGCCCTTAACACAGCTCTGAGCTGGGGGAGGAGTCAGCATCGCCAGCACCTTTTGTTTTCATAGGTTTTTTTTGCCTTCAATTCTCCTTTTGTCTTGGTCTGCAGGTGCTCTTCTCCCTGACCCTCCTTCCATATTCATCCTAAATGACAAGACCTTTCCTTAAAAACAAGCATCTTCTTAATTTGTTGATGCTTGTTTTCATGCTGCATTTTATTGGGCTTGTACTTAATTTGCTGAAGCACAAAGGTTGTTTAAGCAGAAGGGCACAAGAAAGTGGAAAACTCCTGACCTCAAGGGATCCGCCCACCTCGGCCTCCCAAAGTGCTGAGATTACAGGCGTGAGCCACCACGCCCGGCCACAGGTCTTCCTGCCTCTATGATCGCCTTCTCATAACCTTGAGACCACTGCACCTTGATGAAGTTCAGTTAATCTACAATGACTGTAGCCATCGGAGTGACTCCAGGTGAGACCAATAGAACTGTTGAAATAGCCAACACACAGCATTGTGAGAAACAATAAATCATTGTTTTAAGCCATTACGTGTTGTGGTGGTTTGTTAGACAGCGGATAACTAAAACAGCCTCAAAATCTGGATAACATGTTAGGGCCTGCCTGGAAAGCTGGCTGCCTCCCTGCTCTTCCTCGGCCCATGGTGGGAACCCTTGGCTATAAACAAATCTTTACAGAGTTGATAAGTGGTCAGGATTTAAGGCGGTATTCTTCCCAGGTGCTTGTACAACTTCAAAAAAATAAAATTCTAAGAGTGGGATTTCAGGCCCTTATCAAGGACATATTTATGGCCAGGGACCCTCCTGTCCACTCTTCAGAAACCACATCTTGGCTTTTTCCTTCAATGGCTTCCAGCCACCTGTTAAAGATCTGCCTTTCCCAGATGAGAAGGCAGGTCTAATTCAGAGGAGATTGAGCTGGTTGATAATGCAGAAGAAATTTCAAGGAGACTCTGAAGCACATCTAGCCTTCCTTGTAGCCAAACCAAAGGAAATAATCTCAAACCCCAAAATATTACAGAAAAAAATAAAATCAAGAAGGATTGCAAAGATGACAAAATGTTGGGTCATGCATTATAGATCACGCATTATATATAGCAGTTACCTATAGATAGTAAAAAGTCACACCTGTAATCCCAGCACTTTGGGAGGCCGAGGCGGGTAGATCACTTGAGGTCAGGAGTTTGAGGCCTGCCTGGCCAATGTGGTAAATAACCATCTCTACTAAAAATACAAAAATTTGCTGGGCATGGTGGCACGCGCCTGTAGTCCCAGCTACTCAGGAGGCTGCGGCAGGAGAATCACTTGAATCCGGAGGTGGAGGTTGAAGTGAGCCGAGATAGTGCCACTGCACTTCAGCCTGGGCAACAGAGTGAGACTCCATCTCAAAAAAAAAAAAAAAAAGGCATATGGGTTCCCCTAGAATTTGACCTCTTCTGAGGTCTTTACATTGTTCTGAAAGGGTCTGTTTGTGTTGATTTCCCTAACTAGACTGTAAGACTCTTGAAAACATCATAAAGTATTCCTTGGCTGGGCAAGGTGCCTCACGCCTATAATCTCAGTATCTGGGAGGCCAATGTGGGAGGATCAGTTGAGGCCAGGAGTTCGAGACCAGCCTGGGCAACAAAGACTGACTGTTCTCTATTTTAATAAAAGAAAAATTTTTCATCTTTATGACTCTAGAGCCTAGCACATTAGCACAGGGCTTTGCACAGAGCTGGCACTCAATGAATGTTGTTGAGAGAAAGCACAATTTAAACCCGAAGAGCAGGATGGGGAGCTTAGAAGCCAATAGGTCCCATGGTTTTGAAATTCTGAAAGATTTGAAACGTCAGCAGAGGAGGGAGGAGAGCAGGGGTCTAAGCCCATGGGAAGTGCTGGCCTAGCCTGGTGGACTCTTGTCTCCCTCAGCCTCGCCTCAGGCTAGGAGTTTGTACTGTCACCTGGGACACTGGTGATGTCAAGGCAGCTGCGAATGCTGAGTGCAGTGCCACCCTGAGCTCCTGTGACCCAGCGACCTCTGCTCAGAGAGAGGAGCCTTTGCCTGGCTTTGAGCAAAGTGGAACCTGTCTGTGCCCCAAACCTGGAGCTCTGAAGACTGAAGACTTCCAACCCCTCAAGAGTACCAAGGCAAAGCAAACAGCTCAGAAGAAGCACAGGGAGGTGGCACACCCCCAGACACTTGTCAGCCGTGCTGTCAACTCGTCATTCTCACTGATGGGTGCCTGCTCCCTCAACTCCTCCCTCCAACATCCACCTTTGAGGCTGGGGTCCTGGGTGCTTCAGGGGCTCCCAGACCCCTGCTGGGTGAGTGTGGTGGCCCTGAGGAGCGTGTCTCCCTTTTTCTACGACTCTAGCTCTACCTTACACATCTGGGGACAGGGCCAAGAAAGGGGTCCGTTGAGTCAAATGAACCCAACAAGTCCTGGTCATGGCCTTTCCAACCAGAAGCACCTGCCTGGCCCCTGGAGACCTTGCTCCCTATCTCCAGGAGGAAGGAAAGCAGGGGGAGAGACGGAAAGAGGGAGGGAGTGGTGAAAGATTGCCTAACACCTTCCCAGGCTCCCCCACTACCTACACAAGGTTCAGTCCTTATTTTGGTATGCAGAGCTCCTCCCAGGCTGAGCTCACCCACAATCGCAGCCTTATCTCTGCCTCTCCCTACTCTGACCTGACAACCATGGGAGTCTGCCTCACACTTGTATAGGGGCTGAGTCTGGAATGTCATTTTCCCTTCCCTGCCCATGAAGCAACACTCTCCCTTCAAGGCTTCTTTAGGCTCTGTCCTGCCTTCCCTACCTCCCAGGCAAAGACAGCCTCCCACACCCCCACAGCACCTGTTGCCCCTACCACAATCTGTCTGGTAATACAGCCAGATCACTCACTCATTCATTCACTCACTCATTCATTAAGTCCTGTATGAGCCAGGCTCTGTGCTGTGGTCCCAGGATACTGCAAGGAACAAAGCAGACACAGATCCTATCCCTTTGGACTTCAATGCTCCGTGGTGGAGACAGCTACTGAATAAATAACTGCATAGGAAAAATGGGAGCAAATAGCTGGGGGTTTGCTGTCATAGGACTGGGGCAGCTTCCCCTGAAGAAGGGAAATAAAAGCCAAATGCTAAGCTCCGTAGGGATGATTGAGGTGAGAGGAGTAAGTGAGAGGCTGCAGGCAGGACTAGCAGAAGGCCCTGAAGTGGGAGGGAACATGGTGTATTTGAGGAAGTAAGAGAGGGTGGAGGAAGGTTGGGCAAGCTCTGGCATGCTGCTGGGTAGGCAGGCAGGGAGCAGATCCTCAAGGGTCTGTAGACGGCAGTGAGGGCTTTGGTCCTCACCCTAAGAGTCATGGGAGACACTGATGGGTTCAACCCAATGGGGGCAGGGCGAAGGGAACATGACTGATTTGCAATTTTTTTTTTTTTTTTTTTTTGAGAAGGAGTCTTGCTCTATTGCCTAGACTGCAGTGCAGTGGCACCATCTCAGTTCACTGCAACCTCTGCCTCCTGGGTTCAAGCAATTCTCATGCCTCAGCCTCCTGAATAGCTGGGACTACAGGCGTGTACCACCACACCCAGCTAATTTTGGTATTTTTAGTAGAGACAGGGTTTCACCATGTTGGCCAGGCTGGTCTCAAACTCCTGACCTCAAGTGATCCGGCCACCTCAGCCTCCCAAAGTGCTGGGATTACAGGTATGAGCCACCATGCCTGGACTGCATTTTTTTTTTTTTTTCTAATACAGTCTTGCTCTGTCTCCCAAGCTGGAGTGCGGTGGTGCGATCATAGCTCACTGCAGCCTCAAACCCCCGGGCTTAAGCGGTCCTCCTGCCTCAGCCTTTCGTATACCTGGAACTACAGGTGCATGCCACCATGCCTGGCTAATGTTTTTTTATATTTTATTTTTTGTAGAGACAGGATCCTGCTATGTTGCCTAGGCTTGACTTGCATTTTTAAAAGATCCATCCCTCGGCTGTGGGGTGGAGAAGGTGTTAGCAATGGGGGCAGGAGTGAAGGCAGGGAAACCAGTAGGCGGCTGGTGCGGTGGTCCCGGGAGGAGGTGCTCATGGCCTGCAGGGTGGCGAAGGGATGAGATCAATAGGTAGGAGGTCAGGCGGATGGGTCCAGCTTGAGATTAGGGACAGAGTGAGCAAAAGGGGGTGTCCCAGAAGACTCCTGGGTTTCTGGCTTGGGAAGTGTCTGTTCCACTAGCCTGGGGCTTACTCAGCCTCCTATTCTCCTGCACCCAGCAAGCAGAGTAGTCCTGTGAGCGATGCTTATGGAATGGGAATCCAGATCCTGGGAAACAGGACAAAAGGTCTAACTCTCTATTAAGGAGTATGTTAGGATTGAATTAAAACCATGTTAGCCAACCATTTACAGAGTTCTTATAATAAATAGGTATTTCAGAATGCACAAAAATCGATCTCTGTTCACAGAAGAGACCTAGAGAAAAAAACAAAACATCTCTTCCAATGTGATAAATTAATGGTTTTGGAATGTGGGGCAGATAGGTGTGGTGTGTGCATTCTGTTCTCATTTTTGTGAGAGATAATAAAGGAAGCTTTTGGAAACAAACACTACATAAACAAAGAAGTCAGCCCCAAATATAAAGATGATATATGTATATATTCAAATTATACAAAAAGTATATATAATACATAAATATAATAAATGTTACAATGTATTTAATATTTGATTTTAGGCCAGGTATGGTGGCTCACACCTATAATCTCAGCACTTTAGGAGACCAAGGCGGGAGGATTGCTTGAGCCCAAGGGTTCAAACCAACCTGGGCAACATAGAAAAAAAAAAAAATTAGCCAGGCATGGAAGACTAGACATACCTCTAGTCCCAGTTACTCAGGAGGCTGAGGCAGGAGGATCACTTGAGCCCAGGAGGCTGAGGCTGCACTGAGCCATGATCATGCCACTGCACTCCAGCCTGGGTGACAGAGTGAGACCTTGTCTCAAAAACAAAAAACAAACAAAACAAAACAAAATTTTCTTTTTAATTGCAAAGGTAACTGACCACTGCGGAAAATCCAAGCAACATATAAAGAGAGGAGTCAAAAGTGAAGTGTCCCTTCACTCACTCGCAGAGCTACCCCTCACCAAATGTAACTACTTTCTTCTATGCACCAAAACATATTTTCTACTTTTTTCTTTTCTTTTTTTTTTTTTTTTTTGAGACAGTCTCACTCTGTCGCCCAGGCTGGAGTGCAGTGGTGCGATCTCGGCTCACTGCAAGCTCCCGCTCCCGGGTTCACGCCATTCTCCCGCCCCAGTCTCCCGACTAGCTGGGACTACAGGTGCCCGCCACCACACCTGGCTAATTTTGTTTCTGTATTTTTAGTACAGACGGGGTTTCACCATGTTAGCCAGGATGGTCTCGATATCCTGACCTTGTGATCCGCCTGCCTCAGCCTCCCAAAGTGTTGGGATTACAGGCGTGAGCCACTGTGCCCGGCCTACTTTTTTTCTTTTTAGAGACAGGGTCTTGCTCTGTCACCTAGGTTGGAGTACAGTGGTGCAATCATACTTCGCTGTAACATTGAATTCCTAGGCTCAGTAGATCCTCCTACCTCAGCCACCCAAGTAGCTGTGACTACAAGTGGACGCCACCATACCTGTTTTTTGTTTGCTTGTTTTTATTCTTACCATCTGTCTAACCAGATGGATTAAAAAAATATATTTGTAGAGACACGGCTTCATTGTGTTGCCCAGGCTGGTCTCGAACTCCTGACCTCAAGCGATTCTCCCTCTTATCCTCCCCAAGGGCTGGATTGCAAGTATGAGCCACTGCACTCAGCCTACTTTTAATAAAGGTGAGATTACTCTTTTTCTGTGACTTTCTTATCTTCCAAGGAGATCATATCATGTGACTAAGCCATAGGCTCTACAGCAAAATGGTTGAGGTTCAAATCTCAGCTCTGCCACTTACCAGCTGTGTGCTTTTATATGCAGCCCAGTGCATACCCCACTGTGCCTCAGTTCCCTCATCTATAAAATAGCATTAATTATGGTATCTTCTTCATAGGGTTTTTGTGAAAATTTAAATGTAAGGCAGGAAGAACAATGCCTGGTACATAGTATTTTCTCCATCTATGTGAATCCAACTCACCAACAGCCACGAAGTACAAGATGCATCAAAATTATTCAACCATATTAAAAAGTATTATTCTTCTAGGCCAAGGGCAGTGGCTCACGCCTGTAATCTCACCACTTTGGGAGGCTGAGGTGGGTAGATAACCTGAAGTCAGGAGCTCGAGACCAGCCTGGCCAACATGGTGAAACCCCGTCTCTACTAAAAATACAAAAATTAGGTGGGCATGGTGGTACGTGCCTGTAATCCCAGCTACTTGGGAGGCTAAGGCAGAAGAACTGCTTGAACCCAGGAGATGGAGGTTGCAGTGAGCCGAGATTGTGTTGTGCCACTGCATTCCAGCCTGGCAACAAAGCAAGACTCTGTTTAAAAAAAAAAAAAAATATATATATATATATATATATACACACAAACACACACACATATATATATTCTTATTCTTATTCTTTTGAGACAGGGTCTCATTCTGTCACCCAGGCTGAGGGAACTGGCACAATCACAGCTCACTGTAGTCTTGACCTCTTGGGCTCAAGTGATCCTCCCACCTCAGCCTCTTATGATGTATACCTCTTACTTCCTTTTCTTGTGTTATTAAAATGGCTAGGTACTCTAGGCTTGTTTAATAATGGCAATGGTACCAACCCTGTTTGTCTCAATACTGACTAATGGCAAAGGTATCAACCCTGCTTGTCTCAGTATTTTAAATATGTTTAAAATGTTTCTAGGCCGGGCACAGTGGCTCACGCCTGTAATCCCAGCACTTTGGGAGGCAGAGGTGGGCAGATTACTTGAGGTTAGGAGTTCGAGACCAGCCTGGCCAACATGGTGAAACCCCATCTCTACTAAAATACAAAAATTAGCCAGCCGTGGTGGCAGGCACCTGTAATCCCAGCTACTTGGGAGGCTGAAGCAAGAGAATTGCCTGAACCTGGGAGGCAGAGGCTGCAGTGAGCCGAGATCACACCACTGCACTCCAGCCTGGGCGATAGAGTGAGACTCAGTCTCAAAAAAAAAAAAAAAGTTTCTAACACTCCCCCATTAGTACAACCTTTGCTGTAGGTTTCTAATGGATACTTTATCAAGTTAAAGACATGTCGGCCGGGCGCGGTGGCTCAAGCCTGTAATCCCAGCACTTCGGGAGGCCGAGGCAGGTGGATCACGAGGTCAGGAGATCAAGACCATCCTGGCTAACATGGTGAAACCCTGTCTCTACTAAAAATACAAAAAACTAGCCGGGCGTGGTGGCGGGCGCCTGTAGTCCCAGCTACTTGGAGGCTGAGGCAGGAGAATGGCGTGAACCTGGGAGGCGGAGCTTGCAGTGAGCCGAGATCGCACCACTGCACTCCAGCCTGGGTGACACAGCACGAGACTCCGTCTCAAAAAAAAAAAAAAAAAAAAAAAAAGACATGTCATTCTCTATTTCAAAACAAAAAAAGAGTTTTGTTTTGTTTTTAATCATGAAAGAGGATTAGATTTCATTAAATGCTTTTTTGGTTGCATCAGTTGAAAAGGTCATTCCTCCCTTTTGGTTTATTAATATAGTGAATTGCATTAACAGACATCCTAATGTTCAGCCATCCTTGCATTATACTTTTAGTACACGGATCCAATTTGCTAATATTTCATTTAGGATTTTAAAATCTGTATTCATAAACAAATTTAGCCTTTGGTTATTTATTTATTTATTTATTTATTGAGAAAGGGTCTTACTTTGTTACCCAGGCTGAAGTGCAGTGGTGTGATCTTGGCTCACTGCAGCCTTGACCTCCCAGGTTCAAGTGATCCTCCTGCCTCAGCCGCCCAAGTAGCTGGTACTACAGGTGCACACCAGCACACCTGACCGATTTTTGTATTTTATTTTTATAGAGACAAGGTTTTGCTCTGTTGCCTAGGCTGGTCTCAAACTCCTGAGCTCAAGCCATCTGCCTCTCTCGGCCTCCCAAAGTGCTAGGATTATAGGCATGAGCCACCGCGCCTGGTTTTATCTTCTGTTGTTGTTGCTCAAATCATCGTTCACTTTGATATCAGTGTTATACCAACTCATAGAGTGAGTTTGTAAGACCTTCATGCTTCCCTAAGCTCTGAAAGTTCAAACACAGGAATTTTTTTGGCAGAGCTTACCATAGAACCACCTTGGCTTTGTGTCTTTTTCGGAGGTAGATGTTAAACCAGTTTTTTTCCATTATTGGTGGTCTATTTAGGTTTGATGCTATTTCTTAAATCAATTTAGATGATTTACATTTTCCCTAAGCATTGTAAATTTAATGTAGTTGTACACAGTATGCTCTTAATCATTTAATAAGCTCTGTTTCTATTTTTTATTTTTGTAATTTTTAAAAATTTTTGTAAAGGTGGGGTCACACCATGTTGCCCAGGCTGGTCTCGAAATCCTGGGCCCAAGCGATCCTCCTGCCTTAATCTTCCAAAGTGTTGTGATCACACCATTGTACTCCAGTCTGGGCATAGGGTGAGACCCTGTCTGAAAAAACAAATGCAAGTAAAGAGATGTTTTGCTATATTTGTTGTTAATTTCTAGCTTTGATGATCTATGAACAGTATGGGTCATAAGGTTTTTATTTGGGGGAATTTACGTAGATTTTCTTGGTTACATATTACACAGGCAATTTTAAAACTAGTTCATGGGTTGTTGAAAAGAATGTCTATATGTGGAAAGTCCTATAAGAACACCGATATCTACTAAGTCAAGCTTATTAATTATGTTAGCCGAAACTTTGTTACTTAACTGATATATCAATTTTTTCTCCTCTGAGTTCTTTAGTTATTTCCTTCCCCTTGGTCTCTCTATTCTTAGTTTCTGGAATCCCTGTGTTGGTCAACGTCAAATCTCTTGGAGCTAGTTTACATGTCATTTAACATTTTTTCGTTTTAACCATATCGAGAATAGAAGGATAATGATTTGGCTTTAGAATCCAAATGCCACTGAGCATGTGAAATCAGCTGGCAATTGATTGTATAAGTACCACTCAAATGATAACATTTAACAGGTTAATAAAACAGCACAAATTGGGGAAAGCACATTGGGATGCAAATGATCAAATAGCAGAATGCTGAACTTTATGAAGTCAGTTCAGTCAAATATTTACTAAGCATTCTGTGGATGGTGTAGGCACAGGGCAGTAGAAGCTACTGGCCTGCTCTCATGACAATGCAGGCCTCTTGGAGAGACGGGACACACACCCATGCAATAAATACAGTTATGCAACATGGCATAAATTCTTTGACCAGCAGGAGATGGGAACCAATGGATGAATTCTCCCCTTTCTTTTCTCACATATGAAGGGATACAGTTTATAGGGCTTCTTGGAGGACTAATCCATGGAATCAAACAATTGTAGTTAACAGCAGTTGGTTTAATAATGCAACCTGGAATAAGTTCTCCTCCTCTGCTGTTTTACTCTCTTTGCCCCTCTCTCCTGCTTCTTGGGATTTCACTCCCTATTAAAGTGGTAGCAAACTGATGTCAGGAGTTTGAGACCAACCTGGCCAATATGGTGAAACCCTGTCTCTTCTAAAAGTACAAAAATTATCTGGGTGTGGTGGTGGGCATCTGTAATCCCAGCCACTAGGGAGGCTGAGGCAGGAGAATCCCTTGAACCTGGGAGGCGGAGGTTGCAGTGAGCTGAGATCACACCACGGCACTCCAGCCTGGTTGAGGACAGAGTAAGTCTCCGTCTCAAAAATAAAATAAAATAAGGCCAGGCACGGTGGCACTCGCATGTAATCCCAGCACTTTGGGAGGCCAAGGCAGGTGGATCGCATTGAGGTCAGGAGTTCAAGACCAGCCTGACCAACATGGCGAAACTCTGTCTCTACTGAAAATACAGAATTAGCTGGGAGTAGGGGTGCGCAACTGTAATCCCAGCTACTCAGGAGGCTGAGGCAGGAGAATCACTTGAACCCAGGAGGCAGAGGTTGCAGTGAGCCGAGATAGCGCCATTACACTCCAGCCTGGGTGACAGAGTGAAAATAAATAAATAAATAAAAATAAAAAATGAAGTGGTAGCACAAAACCCTTTGCCTCAGGCTCTGCTTATTTAGGAGCCAATGCTAAGACAGCCTGCAGCTGAAAGTTCAGGTAAAGTTGATTCAGGGGCTGCTCAAAAGGCTGTTTCTAGGACTTGGTGTTTCTTGGTTTTAACTGGGTTAGCTGCATTCTCTGACAGGCACTCTCCTGGTAGTACTAAGATGGCCCTGGGAACCTCAACAACGAACACCTCCAGGTTCATATTTCATGGCAAAGAGTCCTTATCCCAATACCTCAGACAGAAGTCCCAGAATTGAGTTATTGGCTCTGACCAGCCATCCCTAAACCCATCACAGTACTTAGGAGAATGCCATGCTTTCCCTGGCTTTTGCCTTGGCAAGAGTCCCAATGGAAGCTCATGGATGAAGAGTGGGAGAGGTATAGGTTCTCAAACAAAAACCGCAGCTGTTGCTGGACGAAAGGGGAATAGATGTTGTCTAGGCTAATAACAAGGAAAGGTAGAAGAAACCAACCCTCCTGGTACCACAGTAGAATTTTCTACAGAAAGGTTTTAGTTTTTTCAGAAACCAAAAACTTTTTTGACTTATACCTTGCCACATAATTTTTTCTTTTTTCTTTTCTTTCCTTTTTTTTTTTTTTTTTTTTTTTTTGAGACAGAGTCTCGTTCTGTCACCCAGGCTGTAGTGCAGTGGCATGATCTTGGCTCACTGCAACCTCCACCTCCTGGGTTCAAGCAATTCTCATGTCTCAGCCTCCAGAGTAGCTGGAACTACAGGTACGCACCATAGCAGCTGGCTAATTTTTGCATTTTTAGTAGAGATGGGGTTTTACCATGTTGGCCAGGCTAGTCTCAAACTCCTGGCCTCGAGTGATTCATCTGACTCAGCCTCCCAAAGTGTTGGGATGACAGGTGTGAGCCACCGCGCCCAGCCAAAACTTTTCCTTTTGTTCCCGAGTGGATAGAAGTATTGGTCTTCAGGTGGGGTCTATGTCTTCCTTAAAAGACAGTAAGTATTTCTTCTTCAGAACAAGCAAACAATTGAAGAATATTCCATTGGGTGATAAAACTACGTCTAGCAATTGAACACACATTGGCAGGGCAATTCCTGAGTATCAAGTACTGTACTAGGCTCTGGGGCATTTAGGGATAAATAAAATGTGCTCCAAACAGAATTCCAGTAATGTCATTTCCCAACTGAAAAATCACCCAACATCTTCCCATCTGTTAAAGGCAAAATTCCAGATTTCCTAATACAAGACCCTTGGTAATCTGGCCTCTGCCTACCAACCAGCCTCCTCTCTAGATTCTCACCTCGGAACCATCCACAGCAGCCACTCTGAGCCGCTTACCCTTCTTCAAATATTCTGTGTTCTTTCACTGGATTAAGCAGTGACCTAGCAAAGCCATCAGTCAATACTGATTGACTGCAAGGCACTATAAAGCTCGTGTAAAGGTACATGCTTTCTGCTCTTAAAAAGCTTAGAATCCGGCCGGGTGCGGTGGCTCATGCCTGTAATCACAGCACTTTGGGAGGTGGAGGTGGGCAGATCACGAGATCAGGAGATCGAGACCATCCTGGCTAACAAGGTGAAACCCTGTCTCTACTAAAAATACAAAAAATTAGCCGGGCGTGGTGGCAGGTGCCTGTAGTCCCAGCTACTCGGGAGGCTGAGGCAGGAGAATGGCGTGAACCTGGGAGGCGGAGCTTGCAATGAGCTGCGATTGTGCCACTGCACTCCAGCCTGGGCGACAGAGCGAGACTCCGTCTCAAAAAAAAAAAAAAAAAAAAAAAAAGCTTAGAATCCAACAAAGGCTAGGACATAAACACACAGAAGGCTAAATAAACTAATCATTAAATAATAATATAAAACATCAAGGCATGGGATTCTAAGAGGTGTTTTGAAGGTGAAAAGAACTGAGTTGGCAACACCATATCTGACAGAAGTGTTAATAATACTTGTTTGTAGTTTAAAAGCAATTTCACATGTCTTTTTGCTTGAGCTGAATCAAATGGTACTTGAATTTCTGCCAGATGTAAGAAGCAAAGAAGGAAGAGGAGGAGGAGAGGAGGAGGAGCGAGTAGGGAAGGAGGGGAAGAGGGAGGAGGAGAGGAAGGAAGAAAATATTCACATTTATCGGGGGCTTGACGGTTCATAGAGCATTTTCACAAGTGTCACCTCATTTGATTCTCACACAACTCTGAGGGTAATTATTGCTTCTAATTATTTATAAAATGAAGGCTGAGACTCCGAGCAGCCATACCTAACTAATACCAGGCATGGCAAGACCCAAACACAAATTCTCTGATTTTAAATTCATAATTTTTCTTCTATGCTCCACTGCAGCTGAGATAGGAAGGGCCATGTTGGGACATCCAATGTCGATACAATGGGCAAAGTCTTAAAAGGGAATATTTGAAGCAGTTATTAGTAAACAGTGTGAAATGTGACAGAAAGATCAAGAAGACAGAGGCCTAAGTAAAGACCATTAGAACTGTTTTTGGCCGGGCGCGGTGGCTCAAGCCTGTAATCCCAGCACTTTGGGAGGCCGAGGCGGGTGGATCACGAGGTCAGGAGATCAAGACCATCCTGGCTAACATGGTGAAACCCCATCTCTACTAAAAATACAAAAAACTAGCCGGGCGTGGTGGCGGGCGCCTGTAGTCCCAGCTACTCGGAGGCTGAGGCAGGAGAATGGCGTGAACCTGGGAGGCGGAGCTTGCAGTGAGCCGAGATCGCACCACTGCACTCCAGCCTGGGTGACACAGCGCGAGACTCCGTCTCAAAAAAAAAAAAAAAAAAAAAAAAAACTGTTTTTGTTTGTTTGTTTTTGAGAAAAGGTCTTGCTCTGTCACCCAGGCTGGAGTCCTGGGGAATGATCGCTTTGCCACTTGGAACTCGTGGGCTCAAGGGATCCAAACTTCCTGAGTAGTTGGGACTACAGGTGCTCGCCACTACACCCTGCTAATATATATATATATATATAATTTTTTTTTTTTTTTGTAGAGACAGGGGTCTCACTATTTTGCCCAGGCTGGTCTCAACCTCCTGGCCTCAAATGATCCTCTCTGCTGTCTCAGCCTCCCAAAGTGCTAGGATTATAGGTGCCACTGTACCTGGCTTGCTTTTTTTTTTTTTTTTTTTTTAAAGCATTTATTGATAACCCAGGAGTTGGTCAGAACCTTATAAAGTGAAATAGTAGATCAAAAATCAAGGTTCTAGGCATCAAAATCACATGTTTAAAATGTTTGGGCAAGTTCTAGAGTGAGGTTTATGACCAGCATCCTGTTCAGCCACATATCTGGTACACAATATGCAAGATACTCATACAAATTGAAGCAAAACATAAAGACCTCTAAGAGAAACATGGAGAAAAGGCATAGATAAAAAATTTATAGAAACAGTAGTACAAGGAGCTGACAAACATGTCAAACTCTGTTCATCCTACATGTAATCAAAGAAATAAAAATTAAACAACAGATATCATTTTACCTACCAAATTAGCCAAGGATAGAAAAAAAATTTTTTAGTAGGCAATGCTGGCTAAAAATGTAGTGATTTTGCAGTGCGTATCCTCTGGGAAGGTAAAAAAGTACAATCTCTCTGGAAAGTGGATTGTCATTATGTTACGAGCCTTAAAAAATGTTCCTTCTCGGGCCGGGCGCGGTGGCTCACGCCTGTAATCCCAGCACTTTGGGAGGCCGAGGCGGGCGGATCACAAGGTCAGGAGATCGAGACCACGGTGAAACCCCGTCTCTACTAAAAATACAAAAAATTAGCCGGGCGCGGTTGTGGGCGCCTGTAGTCCCAGCTACTCGGGAGGCTGAGGCAGGAGAATGGCGTGAACCCGGGAGGCGGAGCTTGCAGTGAGCCGAGATTGCGCCACTGCACTCCAGCCTGGGCGACAGAGCGAGACTCCGTCTCAAAAAAAAAAAAAAAAAAAAAAGTTCCTTCTCTTCCACCGGCTAACTTTGCTTATGGAATCTAGTCCAGGGAAATAATTAGAGCGGTAGTTAAAGATTTACATATAAAAATGTCTGTTAAATATGTTTGTTTTTAATACAGAAACGGTTTCAACCACTTACATGCCCAGCAATGGTTAAATAAATCATTCTAAATCCATAGAGTGGAATATAATATGCAGTCATTAAAAATGATGATTGTGACAAATGCTTAATGTCAGGAGAAAATAGGAAAAATGCAATGTTAAGTGAACTGCAGGATAGAAAATTGCGTATTTGATAGAAACTCATTCAGAAAGAAATGGAGCAAGATGGTTAGCACTGCGTGGAGAGATTAAAGATGATTGCTATTTTCTTCTTTATTTCTATGTGTTCCAAATTTGCTATAATGAGCATTTCCAGGTTTTGTAATGAGAAAGAAGCCCTGATAATTTAGACTAGAGGAAAAAAATTTATTTTGGCTTTTTTGAAAAGTTCAGTTTTCCTTAAAAGATGTAAAATTAGTGTTTTTGCTGAAAATACTTCAGCTGCAAGTCATGGAACACTTAATGTTGGTTAAAAAGCAGACCAGACCTAGGCAGTGACTAGCATTGGTGAGAACCCCTATCCCTGTGATTAACTTGCATTTTATTCATGGTTTATTCAGCAGGAGCTGCTGCAGCTCCTGCCATGAGATCCATGTTCAAGGCAGGAAGAAGGGAGAAGTGACCCAGTGGTGATTTTTTTAAATGGTCTCAAATTCTTTGGCACTCCTCCTTGAGAGGTGGTGGTTATGTCCCCTCCCCTTGAATCTGGCTGGTGGTAACTTTGACCATTAGGGTATAATGGAAGTGATGCATTGTTACTTATGAGACTGGGTCATAAAAGGCCATGCAGCTTCCATGGGGGCAGCTTCCATGGTGGCCAGGCAGGGTAGCTCGTGCCTATTATCCCACTGCTTTTTGGGAGGCCAAGGCAGGAGGATTGTTTGAGGCCAGGAGTTTGAGACCAGCCTGGGCAACACAGGAAGACCATATCTCTACAAAAAACTTAAAAAAAAAAATTGTTCTAATTTGTAAAAAGTTCACTCTCCAGAAACTCCTCTGCTTCCTCTCAGCTGCCACGCTGTAAGAAGCCCAAACCACAGGGGAAATTCAGAGGCCATGTGGAAATGCTCCAAACAACAGTGCCAACTAAGCCCAGCCCTTGAGTCACTGCAACCCAGGTGCTAGACATGTGCTTTGAAAAAGCCTCCAGATCCGTGCTGTCCAATTCAGAAGCTGCTGTCCACATGTGGTTATTTAAATCTAAATTTCATTAAAACTAAATTAAAGTAAAAATTCAGTTCCTCAGTCACACTGGCCACATTTCAAGTGCTCAAGAGCCACATGTGGCTATTATATTCGACAGCATGGATACAGCATATTCCCATCACTGGAGGAAGTTCTGTTAGACCTGCTTCAGATGATACTTGAGCATTTGAGTCTTTCCAGCTGAGGTTCCAGACATTGTGGAGCAGAGATAAGCCATCCATCCCCTTGTGCCCTGTCTGAATTTATTTTTTCTAGACGGAGTCTCTCTCTGTCACCCAGGCTGGAGTGCTGTGATACTATCTTGGCTCACTGCAACCTTTGCCTCCTGGATTCAAGTGATTCTCCTGCCTCAGCTTCCTGAGTAGCTAGGACTACAGGCACAAACCACCATGCCTGGCTAATTTTGTTGTATTTTTAGAAGAGATGGGGTTTTGCTGTGTTGGCCAGGCTGGTCTTGAACTCCTAACCTCAAGTGATCTGCCCTCCTTGGCCTCCCAAAGTGCTGGGATTACAGGCATGAGCCGCCAGACCAAGCCTGAATTTCTTACCTACAGGATCCAAGGGTTTAATAAAATGGACCTTTTGTGCCACAATAAATGGGTATTTTGGATAGTTTTTCATGCAGCAGCAGTAACTAGAACAAACCCCTCTGATAAGAAAAGCATTAGCACTCTCAGAAACCATCCCAGCTGACTTCTGTTTACGTCTTATCTGCAGAACAGTGTCACAATGCCACCTCTCCTGCAATGAAGCCTGGGAAAACATGCATTTAGCTCTTCTAGCCTCTTAGGAAGACAGGGGAATGAGGATGGGACATGGGAAACGGGTGAGCTGGCAACAGTGTCTGCCACAATTGGTTATATATATAAAATTACATTCTATTTTAGTTAGCAGAGCTGCATAATAACATATGCAACCCATGCTTTAAATGTATTTAAAGTACTCTAATAACATTTGCTCTCAGATTACTTTATATAAATGTTCTTTGTACTTAGAATGTCATGAACACTGTATCACTCCTAGAATCCGCACTATAATCTCTTTACTGAAATCAAAATCTTCCTCCTTGGCTAATGGAAAGAAATTGCAATATTTGGTTTGGATTTTGTTCATCAAGATAATAGAAAGTGAGCAAATTATAAGGAGACATTCTCCTATCAGACCACGTTGCTTTAGTAGGCTTGTTCAATGTTATCTAGTTATCTTTTAATTACAAATGTCTGTGTGCCAGTGTCTTCTGGAGACTACATAGCCCTCCACTACAAACCCATGTGAAAAGCCACAGGAAACCACACTGAGGTTTCCTCAGACGTAACTGGATTGCCTTTTTTTGAGAAATGTTTAGAAAAGAACTGGTTTACTTGGTTTTCAATAACTCAATGATTAGCGCATGATTTAAAAAGTTAATGTTAGGCCAGACACGGTGGCTCACATCTGTCATCCCAGCAGTTCAAGACCAGCCTGGCCAACATGGTGAAACCCCGTCTCTACAAAAATACAAAAATTAGCCAGGCACG
Organism: Macaca fascicularis; assembly: GCF_037993035.2. Taxonomy (NCBI): domain Eukaryota; kingdom Metazoa; phylum Chordata; class Mammalia; order Primates; family Cercopithecidae; genus Macaca; species Macaca fascicularis. The sequence goes on from NC_088390.1 coordinate 55,844,453, forward strand.
ATGGCAGATGCCTGTAATTCCAGCTACTCAGGAGGCTGAGACAGGAGAATCACTTGAACCCGGGAGGCTGCAGTGAGCTGCACTCCAGTCGGGGCGCAGAGTGAGACTCCATCTCAAAAAAAAAAAAAAATTTTAAAATGTGTGTGCTATGATTTATGTTGCATGACCGTCTAAAAAGAAAGAAATAAAAATCACGATAAGAACATTATGGGTTTTTGTTTGTTGTTTGTTTGAGACAAGGTCTCCTTCTGTTGCTCAGGCTGGAGTGCAGTGGTGCTGCTCACTGCAGCCTCGACCTCCTGGTCTCAAGAGATCCTCCCGCCTCAGCCTTCCAAGTAGCTGGGACTACAGGTGTGCACCACCACGCCCAGCTAATTTAAAAAATAAAAATAAAATAAAATAGAGACAGGGTCTCACTATGCTGCATAGGCTGGTCTCGACTTCCTGGTCTCAAGAGATCCTCCCACCTCAGCCTTCTAAAATGCTGGCATTATGAGCATGTGAGCCACCTCACCCTGCCTGTCTAATTTTCAAATAAAGGTAAAAGGTTGATTCCTTAGAAGTGAAATGAGTCGGCTGGGCGCGGTGGCTCACGCCTGTAATCCCAACATTTTGGGAGGCCGAGGTGGGCAGATCACGAGGTCAAGAGATTGAGACCATCCTGGCCAACATGGTGAAATCCCATCTCTTCTAAAAGTATAAAAATTAGCTGGGAGTGATGGCACACGCCTGTAATCCCAGCTACTTGGGAGGCTGAGGCAGGAGAATCACTTGAACCCAGGAGGCGGAGGTTGCAGTGAGCCGAGATTGTGCCACTGCACTCCAGCCTGGTGACAGAGCGAGACTCCATCACAAAAAACAAAAAACAAACAAACAAAAAATGAGTCTTAATAATTACACACCATGTGATAGCTATTCTCCTGTAACCCTGTCTCAATTTACAGGGAAACATAAGAATTAGAAAGCTTAGGATGTCTCTATCTCAGAAGTCAAGGTGTGTGTGTGTGTGTCCTTGCGTGGATTAGGTAATAATTCAAGGCATTTTCAAGTACTGTATTTTACAAAGATATTGGAAGTTATTTTTTACCAAACGATTACCTTTGTTGTAAGGGCCCACTGGGAATTGTGTAGAATGTAGGGATGTGAAAGGCAAAGGCTATAGTTTCTAGTGACTATCATTTGCTGAGAGAGAGGAATACCTCTTGACTGTGATACACTTGGAGCCTAATATCAAATTCTTTCTTCCTCCATAAGTCTAATTCCCTGCACAACTAGCAGTTAGCCCTCCACTCCCCTGCACAATTCCAAAGTAAATGTTAGATAGTAATAAGCCATATGCAAACTTGGATAAAGAACATTTTATACCTCGTGACTGGCAATGTTCAGAGATGTGAATCGGTTTTCCCTTGTATTTGCAGTCCATATATATATATTTATTTTTATTTATTTTTATTTTTTTGAAACAAAGTTTTGCTCTTGTTGCCTAGGCTGGAGTGCAACGGCGTGATCTCGGCTCACTGCAATCTCTGCCTCCCAGGTTCAAGCGATTCTCCTGTGTCAGCCTCCCAAGTAGCTGGGATTACAGGCATGCGCCACCATGCCTGACTAATTTTGTATTTTTAGTAGAGACAGGGTTTCTCCATGTTGGTCAGGCTGGTCTCGAGTTCCTGACCTCAGGTGATCCACCCACCTTGGCCTCCCAAAGTACTGGGATTACAGGCATAAGCCACCACGCTTGGCCTTGCAATCTGTATTTGAAAAAAGAGCTGCATTATATATGTTAGGAACATTGAGTTTTAAGGGCAGATTTTTTTTTTTTGAGAGAGAGAGTCTCACTCTGTCGGCCAACTGGAGTGCAGTGGCACGATCTCAGCTCACTGCAACCTCGGTCTCCGGGGCTCAAGCAATTCTCCTGCCTCAGCCTCCCAAGTAGCTGGGATTACAGGCGTGTGCCACCACACCCGGCTAATTTTTGTGTTTTTAACAGAGATGGGGTTTCACCATGTTGGCCGGGCTGGTCTCAAATTCCTGAGCTCAGGTAATCCTCCCGCTTCAGCCTCCCAAAGTGCTGGGATTACAGGCATGAGCCACTGCGCCCGGCCGAGTGTGGAATTTTTTTTAATTGAAGGAGACATTAGACATGATCTAATTCAACCCTTTTTATAGGTGAGAAAACTAAAAGTTGATAGAAACTGGTGTGAAACTCAGATCTCCCAGTACCCACCCTTCATTGCTTTTTCCAGTATGCCATGGGGCCTTCGTGTGTGTGTGTGTGTGTGTGTGTGTGTGTGTTTATATTTGGTCAGACATCTTCTTACACTCCTGGGCTAAGCAGCAATAACTCATAAATTTTTGACATCTACATTTCTGACTTAAAAATGCTTTTAATGCTACTGATATTTAATCAGTACCTATCAGATGACTGCTCTCATATTTTAAACCTGGAATTACAGATTGAAGACATTCAGAAAAGAGAACTTGTACCTTCTCTTGAGAGAATTCTTGAAAAGTACAGATAAGTTTGACAAAATTACAATTCATGTATCTTTAGACATTTTAATCTCAGCCACGCCTAATATTGCAGCCCCCAAATATAAAATTACTAATCAACACACATGGTCCCGCAATTCTAGATGTTTAGTATAGTACCATTATTTGCCTAATGGTAAGAGAAGTTGTGCTTCTAGAACACGTGAAAAATTAAGTGTTTCTTTTGATAAGGCATTCCAAGAATATCCTATCTAGTTTCTTGAAATTTCTGTGCTTAATTAGAAAATTTAACTCACTTTTATTACAGATGGAATTGTCATTACAGAAAACCAAAAACAAACAAATAATAAAACGGAACAAATCATTTATATTTGACGTTTTGATGACATTTCAATGCAGAGGAAGGGACATTTTCATTTAAATGCTTTCACAGTTTTGCCATACTTTCACAGTTCAATTCCACTCTTGTTTGCAACTAAAAAACCCAAACACTAAAAAAAAAAAAAAAAAAAATCACATTAATCATAATTTAAGGACTTAGTAAAACTATGTTTTAGGAATTTGTACAATAAACATGAAATAAGTCACCTGATCACTCCCCACCCTCAGCCCATTCCACAAACCCATCTTCCCTCCCCTTCTCCTACGCATTGAGCCTTCAGAAATACCCTTTCTCAATGCGGTTCCTTCTAAAAGGGAGAGGCGCGAGAGTCAGGGTGGAGAAGGCGGCTCCAACCAGATTTTGCGTCCATAAAGCCGAAAGCTTCTAGGCCTGACATGTACAGCGGGTTTGTGCCCGAGGAGCACAGCTGGTCTACACGGGCCCGTACCGTAGACACTCTACTCCTCGGTGAGCTGCGGTTTAACTTCCTTATAGCAGGTTGAGAGTGCAGGCCCCGTTTGGAGGGGAAGGCGGCGCCCCAACGGGTGTTTTCCCAGGAAGTGCTCCAAGAATGGAGAGGAAAGGGGAAAGGGGAAAGGGGAAGGCCAGGCGATGGGCGTTTCATTCATTGCTTCTTTCTCCCCATCCCCTCCTTCGTTCCCCGCCAACTTTCCCCTTTTCCCAGTCGGAGTTTGACGTCGGTCTCCTGGATACCAGGCAGCCAATCGCTTGGTTGCGAAGGGACCAGCGCGGCCAATCAGGCGTCGTTGCTACCTGTGAGTAGTATTTTTAGCTGAGAGGGACGCTCGATTCCACTCTCGATGTAATTTCGTGTATTTCTCTGGGGCAGGTTGTGAAAAAGGCACTTACCCGCCCCCCGCCACGAGTCCCTCTCTTACCCCACTCCCTAGGTACCCGCACATATTTCAGCAGAGAATGATTTTAAACGCACTCTACAGGCAGGCACCGCGTTTATTCTGTGCACCTGCGTTCCAGCAAGCCCTAGAAATGCACACATGCGTGTGTGTGTAGACATGGACACAGATACATACGCAATTTGGCCTCGTGTCGCCACACCCTGGGCACGGCGTGGGCTGGGACATTTGGAATAAACGGATCCGAGTCGCAGCCAGGGTCTCACCGGGAGGCCTGAGGCTGCGGAAGCAGTTAAACTGCCGGCGGGGCGGGAGCTGTGGCGGCCTCCCTTCCCCACCCCCAGCCCGGCTCCACGGCTTTGGGTTCTGCAGCTGCCACTGTCTGGGTGGCGGTTGGCCTAGGCCTTAGGGTGATTAATATTCAATTAATCGGGTGCACGAATCCCGGTCACAGTTTGCCCTTTCTCTACCCCGCCCTGGGGTGGGCTGGAGGCTGATTTAGTAGCTATTCCACGAGCGGGATCCTCCTTGGCTGCAGCCCCACGCGGAAAGGGCATTTTCTGGGTACCCTTGCCGCCCTCCCGGAGTCCTGGGCTCCTCCAGCCCCGGTTCTCCTTGGCCGCTTCGCCACCGGCTTCGCCCTCCTCCCCCTCTGCCCGGCGCTCTCCGCCTAAACCGGGCGTCAGCCGCCCTACCCCACCCCTTTCTCTCTTTGGCACGTCTCCCCCCACAGTCCCTTTCCAAACGTTCTCTTCATTCCGTCCCCAGTGCTCCGATTGTCGGTTCATTGGCCCTCCTGGAGCCCGGAGGGTGCGGCTTCCCCACCCCTGCGTCCACCGCGCGTCCGGACAGGGGCAGGCGGGACTTGGCCAATGGCGTCGGGGGGCAGGGCAGGGGCGGAGCCGGCCGGCGGGGGACCGGGGTGCGGGGCGGGGAGCGCGGGGAATGGCTGCGCCGCGGGAGCTGTGTGACGCCTGGCGGGCGCGCGCACCTCGACGGAGGGGGATGGGGGCGGGGAGGAGGCCATAAAACGAGAGGCGGGGCGCGCGCCGCGGCAGAAGGAGCGAAGCTCTGGCCCGGCGTGGAGCGGGCGCACTACGGGGACGCTGGGCCGGGCACCGGGCTGTGTGGAGAAGTGAGCGCGCTCGTCTGACACCCGTGCCCGCCACCCCGAGCCACCATCGGCGAGTTCCCAAGGCCCGCCCGAGGCCTCCGTCCTCTGCCCTCAGCCCCGCAGCGGCGACGTCTTGCACTCGGCGAGCTCGCCGCTCCCGACCCTCCCGCGCCCCCGCCCTGTCGCGCTGCTCCCCGCCCAGCCGCGGGTCTGTGGTCCAAGCCGCCCCGAAGCAGCCCGTAAGTATCTCGGGGCGCCGGGCGGGGTTGGCAAGGAGACAGGAGCCCCGGGCCCAGGCGGCGGAGGAGGGGCTGCAGCGGCGTCGAGCTCCGGGCCCTCGGGAGCTCGGGGACGGCGGGGTCGCGGCCCTGGGCGCCGAGGGGGCAGCGCCGGGACCCGAGGGGAGCGGCTCCGAGGGGCCACCGACGCGTCGGGCTCGGCTCGGGCAGTTGACCGGGGACGGGCGGCCCGGGGCGTGCTGACGGGAATCGGGGGGTTGGGGCGCCCAGGGGAGCGACGAGCTCGCGGTGGAACGCTGGGGTTCGAGGGGCCGGTGGCCGCGAGGCTGAAAATGGTGCCGGGGAACCGGTGCTCCCCCAGGCTCTGACCGGGTCCCAGGAGCCCGGGGCGGGTGCCGGGGGGCGGGGAGCGGCGGGTCGGGTTACGGCGGGGGAGGGGAGCGGCTGACCCGGCGCCCCGACCTGCTCGGTGCTGGGTGCCCAGCCGGGAGAGGTTGCTCTTCCATTTCCCGGGCCTTCCTCCTCCTCCTCCTAGGAGGCTCGTACTCTCTTCCTCCTCCACCTCCACCTCCTCTTGCTGTTGCTGCTGCTGTAGCGCTTGGGCTCCGAGGGCTGTGAGCAGAAATCTAATGAGATCTAACTGGCTGTTTATGTAATTCTTCACACTCCTGCCTGTCTTAAGGCGTTGCTTTGTAACTACCTTCCACCGAGCCTGAATTTTGCTTGGCTGCACCTTCAAGCAATTGGGCTTAATCAGCTGCCTCTGCCGGCACTCAGGCTTTTGACTTGGAAAGTGTTTTTAGTTTGGGGGCAGCCAGGGATTCTTTTTCCCTTTGTTACCACGAATATGGAAAATAGAACAGACGAATTAAAACCAACTTGATTTTTAAACGTCCTTTTAAATCAACTTCAGTGTGCAAATAGATCCCTTTCGCAAATATCTTCTGTTTGCCCTTGATCTTTTCTTATCCCCACCCAGTGCTGATCCAGCAAACGTTTAAAGGTCGACCTTACCATACTTGCTTCTCCGGCTGTTACCGTGGGAGGGAGGGAGGGAGGGAGGACGGACGGAGGTTTTTAAAAATCAGACTAAAACTCAGAAACCCTGGCCTTTAAACAGAATAATCAATAGTTTTAATTTGTGTCGTTGCTTTTGTTATACTTGCTACCTAATAGGAATTTTCAGATTTAGAAAAATACACATTGAAAACAAAAGACCCAGAGAAGCTGGATTTTGTTATATTGTGTGCTCTTTATATACTTAAGGCCGAAACTATATAGAATAATTTGGTTCATAATTATTCACTAGGATGAAATTCATTTAGTACTCAGTGTCTTTAATTTTAGCATCATGTACTATGGAAATTAAAATGATTTTCCTAACTTACCAGATTTTTAAATGTCAATGACAGAGCAGATTTAAATAGTATATGTCCAAAGTAAACTAAAACGTGGATTCACTTCTAAGTTGGTGAATAACAATAAAAATTACTACCTAAAAGTGGCATCTATATATATGGGGATGGGGGGAGGATGCTGAGTACAATAAATATTCTTGTGAGAATTGAGGGGAGAAGAATACATGTTCTAGTGATATTTCTTCTTAGAACTCTATTCAGAAACAGGCTTTTAAAAACATTATTTCATCTGTAAATCTACATTTTCCTGTGTGATTTTAAACTTTAATCAACAATTTTCTATTTTATATTTTGTACTATTTACAGTTTTCAGGCTTTCTGTCCTAGTAGACATTTTCTTCTTCTTTTTATCCTTAGCAAACTAACACTGGATATTAGACATTTTTTAAGGTGAAATTACTTTGTGGGGGGAAAGGTCGTGGGACTTATATTACCTTTATCTTATTTGGATATGTTTGCTTTTGTTTTGTTTTAAGGAACAAGATCACTCAAGGTGAAGGATAATCTACTAATACCAGCACTTTGAATGAAAATTTGTTTCTCTGCCACAAACTGAATTTTTTTTTTTTTTTTTTTTGGTGGGGGAGTTGAAACCTAATTTTGTGGCGTAGCAGCTATGCAGCTTGAAATCCAAGTAGCACTAAATTTTATTATTTCATATTTGTACAATAAGCTTCCCAGGAGACGTGTCAACATTTTTGGTGAAGAACTTGAAAGACTTCTTAAGAAGAAATATGAAGGGCACTGGTATCCTGAAAAGCCATACAAAGGATCGGGGTTTAGATGTATACACATAGGGGAGAAAGTGGACCCAGTGATTGAACAAGCATCCAAAGAGAGTGGTTTGGACATTGATGATGTTCGTGGCAATCTGCCACAGGATCTTAGTGTTTGGATCGACCCATTTGAGGTTTCTTACCAAATTGGTGAAAAGGGACCAGTGAAGGTGCTTTACGTGGATGATAATAATGAAAATGGATGTGAGTTGGATAAGGAGATCAAAAACAGCTTTAACCCAGAGGCCCAGGTTTTCATGCCCATAAGTGACCCAGCCTCATCAGTGTCCAGCTCTCCATCGCCTCCTTTTGGTCACTCTGCTGCTGTAAGCCCTACCTTCATGCCCCGGTCCACTCAGCCTTTAACCTTTACCACTGCCACTTTTGCTGCCACCAAGTTCGGCTCTACCAAAATGAAGAATAGCGGCCGTAGCAACAAGGTTGCACGTACTTCTCCTATCAACCTCGGCTTGAATGTGAATGACCTCTTGAAGCAGAAAGCCATCTCTTCCTCAATGCACTCTCTGTATGGGCTTGGCTTGGGCAGCCAGCAGCAGCCACAGCAACAGCAGCAGCCAGCCCAGCCGCCACCGCCACCGCCACCACCACAGCAGCAACAACAGCAGAAAACCTCTGCTCTTTCTCCTAATGCCAAGGAATTTATTTTTCCTAATATGCAGGGTCAAGGTAGTAGTACCAATGGAATGTTCCCAGGTGACAGCCCCCTTAACCTCAGTCCTCTCCAGTACAGTAATGCCTTTGATGTGTTTGCGGCCTATGGAGGCCTCAATGAGAAGTCTTTTGTAGATGGCTTGAATTTTAGCTTAAATAACATGCAGTATTCTAACCAGCAATTCCAGCCTGTTATGGCTAACTGAAAAAAAGAAAATGTATCGTACAAGTTAAAATGCACGGGCCCAAGGGGGATTTTGGTTTTTTTTTTTACCTCCTTGAGAATTTTTTTTTTTAAGCTTATAGTAAGGATACATTCAAGCTTGGTTAAAAAATAATAATAATAAAACATGCATCATTTTTCATTTGCCAACCAAGCACAAAGTTATTTTATACTGACTGTATATTTTAAAGTATACTTTCAGATATGGCCTCTTACAGTATTTAAGATATAGCAAGGACATGGCTGATTTTTTTTTTATAAAAATTGGCACTAATAAGTGGGTTTATTGGTCTTTTCTAATTGTATAATTTAATTTAGTACAAAGTTTGTAAAATATCAGAGGATATATATATATTGTTTCTACGACATGGTATTGCATTTATATCTTTTTACTACAGTGATCTGTGACAGCAGCAGCTTCATGTTGTATTTTTTTTACTGAAATTGTACAATATCCATCTTAAAGACATCAACTATTCTAAAAATTGTGTACAGGATATTCCTTTAGTGGTGGAATTAAAATGTACGAATATTTGCTTTTTTCAAAAAAATGTATTTTCTGTTAAAAGTTTAAAGATTTTTGCTATATATTATGGAAGAAAAATGTAATCGTAAATATTAATTTTGTACCTATATTGTGCAATACTTGAAAAAAAGGTATAAAAAAGTATTTTGAGTCAGTGTCTTACATGTTAAGAGGGACTGAAATAGTTTATATTAAGTTTGTATTAAAATTCTTTAAAATTAAAAACGCCTATTGTGGTCTTTGTTTTTAAGTGTTTTCTAAAGATCGACCTCTGGAGTTATTCCATTGTAAATGCTAATGATGGAAAAAGGCCTGACTCATGGAGTCAGGAAGGAATAATGGAAAGCAGTTGCTCTACTAATGCACCAGATCGTGGTTTGCCACATAAAAAATGCTATCAAAACTATAGCCTGACCAGTGCTTGGGACAACTTTATTTTTTTTTAACAGCCCTCTTCAGTCCACATTTGTCTACCCCATGATAGAGATGGTATGGTAAGGTTAGCTATACAGCAAGTTTCAAAATGTCATGCTGACATGGGGGAGTCAGGTGATAAGATGAAATTTCTTCGTGTAATCTGAGATGATTTGTTTGAAATTTATATGGAGAGAGCATTGGAACAGTTTTCTGTTTTTGCTCGGACAAAGTGGCTGACTGAACTTTAAAAAGAAAAATTTACATCAGTTTACTAATCTTTAAAGTTTAGCCATTGCATGTAGCTAGAGAACTTAAGGTCAAAATCTATTCACAGTTGGACAGATTGTTAGATGTTAGGATTTTCATTTTCCCAGCAAAAACGCTTATGTATTTAATTTTTTGTGAGTGGGTATCCAGCCTGCTGGTTTGAAGGATTTAGAGAGATTGACATTGTATCAAATTGGAGAGACTTGGTAAGGATGGAATTTTTTAAAACTGAAGAGTTGGAAGACCACTAAAGTTAAATGAGTCATTTCACTAAATGTCAATCGATACAGTATTGACATAGTATTGGTGAGAAAAGTTAAAAATGTCCATTGATACAGTGTTGACACAGTGTTGGTGAGAAAGCTGTCTTAAAAAACTTTATATGTACTTTTATAGTAAGAAACCAGCACTGCCTGGGTTACCAGTGGAATAAATTTGGTCTCATGAGCTTTTTGGACACCAGTCTACAAAAGCCTTTTGTCATTTACCCATGCAGTGTAGAGCAATAAAAGGTTTTAAGGAAACAAGCACTGGAAATAACAGAGCTAAGCTGTTTGTCAGCACCATGGTGAGGCTTTTGTTCTTTAGTGGACAGAATGAGGCTATGAAGAAGTATTGGAATACTGGGTGCAAGCAGCAGAGATCTGGTCTGCCAACACCACTTACATGCTTTTGTGATCACGAAGTTTGAATAGCTGTAAGAACAATCAGGGTAATGGCTTTAAGCACTAGTTTCTGCTACAGACTTTGATAAAGTTACAGACTTGGGAGAAAACTCTGCTTATAAATGAAGAAAGGCTCAAGTATAATGTGCTTTTTCTGAAAATCATAAGGCAGCTGGACAGTACATAAACAATAGAATTTTTTTTTTTTTTTTTTTTTTTTTTTTTTTTTTTTGCGATGGAGTCTTGCTCTGTCACCCAGGCTGGAGTGCAGTGGCACCATCTCGGCTCACTGCAACCTCCGCCTCCCGGGTTCAAGTGATTCTCCTGCTTCAGCCTCCCGAGTAGCTGAGACTACAGGTGCCTGCCACCACGCCGGCTAATTTTTGTATTTTTAGTAGAGACAGGGTTTCACCATGTTGACCAGGCTGGTCTCGAACTCCTGACCTCAAGTGATCCCCTGCCTCAGCCTCCCAAAGTGCTGGGATTACAGGCGTGAGCCAATGCATCTGGCGAGGACTTCATAATTTTTTAAAAAATGAACAAGGGCCCTGTTTTCATGCCCTTTTTGTTCATTAGGAATGGGAATTTTTTAAAAGGTGCTTTTGTCTAGCACATCTGAGAAAAGCTTACATCTTAGTTCCAAGTCATTTTCTCCCCATGGTGCTATCATGCTTTTGACTGTCTGTGTGGAGACTGTTTCGGTTGACAATTTGATGAATTCATTATTTTCATAGGCCTTTCCCATTTTTTTGACTCCTATAACTACAGATACTGTAGCAGCCTCTGAGTACTCTCAGTGTCCAAAATGTTGCCTTACAGATTTCATAGCTCATGGATGAGTAAGGAATATTATACCAAAAAAATGGCTTTCTAAGTTTAGTGTATTCCTTCTCTGCCCTGCCTTGTCTTTTCTGAAATCAGGTACATTGTGAAATCTCCTTTTTGCCTATAATAGATGGCAAATGTAAATATAGGCCTTCTTCAAAATGCCTCCTTAAATATAACAATATATACTGTGATTAACTTAGGTTTTAAAGGTGAAACTAAAGGTACTCTGAGTTTAAAATGTTTTTCCAGGGCAGGTGCTGTGGCTCATACCTGTAATCCCAGCACTTTGGGAGGCTGAGGCAGGTGGATCACTTGAGGTCAGGAGTTTGAGACCAGCCTGGCCAACATGATGAAACCCATCTCTACTAAAAACACAAAATTAGCCAGTGTGGTGGCGTGCGCCTATAGTCCCAGCTACAGGCTGGGAGAGTGAGGCAGGAGAATCGCGTGAACCCAGAGGCGGAGGTTGCAGTGAGCCAAGAGTGTGCCATTACCTTCCAACCTGGGTGACAACAGCCAAACTCAGTCTCAAAAAAATAAAATGTTTTTCCAATTGGGTGTAAATCCCATTCCCATATACATGTCTTAGGTACTGGCATTTTAATTGAGAGACTTAACAAATCTTCAGGACTTTGATTATTTTAAAATAAGTCACTGTAACACAGAAAGAAACAAAGTATGTCTCATTGGACATACTTAAGCTAATGAAGTAAAATGCCAGTTGGTAACCTTCCTTTATATCCTTTCCCTACACAAACAGAAAATAGAATAGGCATGGAACATCAGATATGTATCCTTGCTTGACTGGAAATGCATGTTTTTGTCAGATGCTGGGTAACAACTCTAGTGCAAGAACAGATACAAGGAAAACAGAAGACAAGTATGTAAAATGGTCACTGCTGAATAAAACCCATTGCGTTAAGTGTATCAATCAGTTGATGCTTAATCAGTTTGGCCCAGGAGGTCATTTGAGATCAGAGTGCTTTAGTTTTTATGGTATATTAGGAAGATTACATCTTGTCGTTTAAAGGATTTAGGATCAATTATCTGTGGGCATACAATTGGAAAATTAGCACATTTTCCAATTGCATGCCCAGTTTGAAGCCATTTTTGAGTGGCTTATGTAAACATGTAGTTGGAGCCTTTTTTTTTTTTTTAATCTTTTAAATCAGGAAATAAACATATAGCACTTACTATGTGTCAAGTGTAGTTCTAACCCAGTTTACAGACTGGGTTGGGGGCAGAGGGGTGGGACTGAGGCACAGAAAGCTTCACTGACCCAAGAATGCATGGCCAGTACATGGCGGACTTGGCGATTCAAACTCAGGTAGTGAGTTCCAGAGTTCATGCTCCTAAGCACTATGCTTTGTTCCCTCAGATTAGTTGTTATTCTGATTTGAAGTCAGGGTAATAGCACCATTTTTGATGTATTAGCTATGTAATTTGCAGAATCTTTACAAAAGTGTTAATGAGAAGGGTCTAGTGGAAGGCTGTTAACCATGTTCAGAATATGCCATGATGATGTTTTGAGTGAGACTTTGTATTTCCATTGGTTATAAACTGAACTCATAAGCAATAGGGAAATGTTTTTAGAAATCATTGTTATATCAATGCTCTAGTTTTTTTTTTTCTTTTCTTTTCTTTTTTTTTTTTTTTTTGAGATGGAGTCTAGCTGTGTTGCCCAGGCTGGAGTGCAGTGGCGTGATCTTGGCTCACTGCAACCTCCACCTTCCAGGTTCAAGTGATTCTCCTGTCTCAGCCTCCTGAGTACCCGGCTAATTTTTGTATTTTTAATAGAGACAGGGTTTCACTATGTTGGCCAGGCTGGTCTCAAACTCCTGACCTCAGGTGATCTGCCCGCCTCGGCCTCCCAAAGTGCTGGGATTACAGGCGTGAGTCACTGCACCCAGCAATGCTCTAGTTTTGTTGGTTTTCATAATTCAGTCATATAAATTACATCTCTTTTCAGAACCACTGGATGATTCCCTGACTGTAGATTTAGTGGCCGGTTATAAGCAAAGTTGTAACCGTTAACCTCCTGTGGCTATTTTCACAACCATTCCTTGTCTGTGCTTATTGATAAACACTCTAAAGCAAGGCCAAGTGACCTACCTTCAAACAATGTGTTTCTAGTACCTATGATTTGTTTTTAAATTACTTTGAAAAGCTACCTTTAGGATTTCTGTACATATAAATATTGTGATTCATGGTCTTTTTACTTTTATTTCAAAACATTAAAAACTTTTTTTTTAATTATAGTTTTTAAAGTAGATTTGGGGTCTCACCATGTTGCCCAGGCTGATTTTGAACTCTCCCAGGCTCAAGTGATCCACCCACCGTGGCCTCCCAAAGTGCTGGAATTACAGGCGTGAGCCATCATGACCAGCCAGTTTTAAAACATTAAAGAAACAAATTGACTTCTCATTTCAAACTCATTCTGAAAGCCTTTCTTGAAAAAAAAAAACCAATTTGGTTTAAAATAAAAAGTCACATTTTAGAAGCATGAGCTGTTGTGGACAAACTTACATACCTTTGATTGTTGCTATTAGTTTTGAACATGTTTGCACAGTAAAGAGAAAAGCCCATTTTAAAAATGGCTCAGGAGAACTTCTGTAGTTTTTATGTGGATTAAATCCTGTTATACTAAATACTATTTACATTGTTGGGTTAGTTGGCGTTTGACTGGAGCAAATATGGCTGACCCCTTAAGTGAGCTTTAGGTGGTTTAGATTGGGCTGAAAGTCTTATTAATGGAATTTGACTTGTAAGTATTAATAGTAAAACCTATATTAACCATTTCTCCGTATTTGAGTTTTAAGATTTTATATCTTAGAGGACTTGGTTTGTATATATAGTCTGTTAGTGAGAACTTTGAGATTATCTCACAACTAGGCAAGCCTCAGATGAAACCATTTAATCAAGAGGCTGTCCCTGTCTAATGGCTAACTGAAACTATGGGTCTAAATTCCTTGCTTAATTGTATTAAGTCATTTGATTCAGATGGCTCAGTTTATTCATCTGCAAAATGAGTACAGTGATACCAATATGCTTCCTTGAGGAGCTATGAGAACTAATCATTTGCTATTGAGAGTTGTCAGTGAACTAATAGAACATGTGTCCATAGGGGCTCACAGTATTTAGAAGCCATCAAGTCCAGAATTCTAGCCATGTTTGCTGCCCTTTGAAATCAGGAAAGTAAGTGAAGATCATAACTGCCTTCTTATATGCACATTTTGCTGTCAGTTATTTGAGTCAACAGAAAATTGAAATTCTACAGTAATATTCTAAAAGCTCATGTTTCATAAAATACATATAATTATTTTCATAAACATAAATATCATGGAGTTTGCATTTCTTGTTTTGAGGCACTGAAGGAAACCGGTGCATTCTTTTTCACACAATTGGCAAGTTGATTATTTCATACAATTGGCAACCCAGTATACTAGTTGACATTTCCTTTTGGGAGCAGCCATAAGAGTTTGCTAAGTTAAAATGTCCATGCTGTTGTGAAAAATATTGACATAGTTGTTCTTATTTAAACAATATTGCCTGAGGAATAGTAGTTAAAATGTAACTTGGTGGTGGATACGTCATATGGATAATGGTGCTAGCTTTATTTTAGTGCAGGTAGAAAAGAAGAGGAGGTTTGCTTTACCAAAGGGAAAAACATAGAGGACTTGGAAGGAAAAACACATTCCGTCTGGCATGATGAGTACTTACTTCACTGATAAAATATGACCAGTGTGCAGTACAGAGAACAGGTGTAAAATATTTTTAGACAAACCTTGGCATATACCGTAGGTCGCATCCCTTCTGCCTATACACTCTTCAAGTGTTTCAAAAAATAATTGTGGAAAAACCACATTGACAAAATGAGCTAGACATTGATTTTATTTTATTTTATTTTTTTGCACTGAATGTTAAACATAAACTTCCTTCCCAGCCATCAGGTTGCAGCTATTTTTAAACGCTGATTCTCCACATGCCCTTCTACAGCTTTTGAGGTCTTTTTTCCTCTTTCTTAGTGCTAGTGAGAAAGCTGGAAAATTATGGTGCTCACCCTTTTGGAGTGGGAAGGCTGACTTAAAACAATTATGTGCTTCCTCTAGGCCAGAAAGAAAGAGTGTCAAGAATGGACATGGCGTCAGTCTAGCTTGTTTTCTAGCAAATGGTGGGTATAAGTGGATGACTTCTGGATACTGATAGAAAGGAATACTATCAGTATCATGTCAGTATGGTTTAAGAAATGGAATTATTGGCAGGGTGTGGTGGCTCATGCCTGTAATCCCAGCACTTCGGGAGGCTGAGGCAGGCGGATCATGAGGTCAGGAGTTTAAGACCAGCCTGGTCAACATGGTGAAACCCCATCTCTACTAAAAATACAAAGATTAGCCAGGCATGGTGGCATGTGCCTGTAATCCCAGCTACTGGGGAGACTGAGGCAGGAGAATTGCTTGAACCCAGGAGGCGGAGGTTGCAGTGAGCTGAGATCGCACCATGGCATGCCAGCCTGGGCGACACAGCAAGACTCCATCTCAAAAAAAAAAAGAAAGAAAAGAAAAGAAAAAAGAAATGGAATCATCACGCCCTGCAAATATTGTACATTTTAGTACAGGGTCCAGATACCTTGTGACACAGGTTCAGTAGTTCCTAGGCATAGGAACATCTTTTTCTGTTTTGCACTAAATGTAGGTATTCCTTTCAGATGGCTTTCCCTTGCCACCCCTCCACTAGCCATCAATGCATTTCTTTTTTCTTTTTCTTTTTCTTTCTTTCTTTTTTTTTTTTTTTTTTTTTTTTGGTGGGGAGATGGAGTCTCGCTCTGTCACCCAGGCTGGAGTGGCACAATCTTAGTTCACTGCAACCTCCGCCTCCCGGGTTCCAGCGATTCTCCTGCCTCATCCTCCTGAGTAGCTGAGACTACAGGCACGTGTCGCCATGCCCTGCCAATTTTTGTATTTTTAGTAGAGATGGGGTTTCACCGTATTGGTCAGGCTGGTCTCGAACTCCTGACCTTGTGATCCACCCACCTTGGCCTCCCAAAGTGCTGGGATTACAGGTGTGAACCACTGCGCCTGGCCCCATCAATGCATTTTTAGTAAAGATGAAGATTGAATTTTGTTTTGTTTTGTAATGAGAATACCTGTTCTTTCTTCACTCGGATTATCCAGATTTGCCTACTGCCCTCAAAGCTCTTTTTCCAAAAAAAACTCTCCTAGTTTTGCAAACTACCTGCCATTCTAAAGTTTTGTGGAGCCCCGGTGACTTACTTTATTCTAATTTCTTTTTATTTCCAGAAAACATGATGGGAATCTCTTAAACCATTTTAACACAAGGCTTAAGATAGCTGCAATCTTTGCAGTCAACCTTTCTAGAAACTAAGGTGTCACCAGAGGCTCTTTAAAGATTTTGAGAACAACCAGTTTTCACACAGCTATAAAGGATTTTACCTGGGGAAATTCTGCTTTGTGAATCTTGAAAAAGTCTGGAAGAAAGGAAGGAAACTTTTTTTGGTGACTTAGAAAGAAGATTCTTGTTTATTTTCTGAACCACTAAAGTTCAAAGAACTTTTTGTGTTCCGTGTAAAAGAAATAGCTGAAAGTGAGAGCTTTTCTCCTCAGGAGCATCTGCCAAAGAAGAAGGGTCTGGCAGTGGGCAAGGGACCAGGGTGTATGTCCTCTATCTGCTTTTGCTTCCAGGGCCTGGGAAAGGTGGAAAGGATAGTAAAGGAGAGAGCTTCCGCATACACTGCCTGACAACTTGCCCTGGAGATCAGTTTCCCCGGAAGGAGGCTTTGCAGAAGTTCTGACACCACAGTTTCCTGAAGATTATATGTGTGCTTTTTTCCAGATTTTCAAGGAGGATGGGGAGCTGCTCCTATGTAAAGCACTGGCCATTTGAAGGATGCTTTTTATACTATCACAAAGTCTGACAGAATCCAGAGGGAATGACGAACCCCAAAAGCTCAGTAATAATAATGGCAACCCTTATATGCATCTACTATGTGCTAGATACTGCCCCATTTAAATTTAGTTCAGCTTCATAACAACCCTCTGAAGGTTGTACTGTTTCTCCCATTTACAGATACGTAAGTGGAGACAGAGAGCTTGCAACAGTCACAGCCAGTGGAGCTAGGATTTGAACTGTGGGATTCTGTTTTCAAAGTCCATGGTCCTTAACCATTACACTATCCTGCTCCTTTGGTTGACCTCAACAGGTCGATTTTCTAAAACGAGCCACACTTGGTTGTTCAGAAGTCATCTAAGCTGCACTTTGTGCCTGGTCCCCCTCTCCTGCAAACCTCACTTGTGATTGTTCGCTCAGCAATCCCAAACTTATTTTACTATCAGCCTTTGCCAGGCACAATTAGGAAAGGGAAATCGGCTACAAAAACACAATGGAATAACATATGAGTTTGAGAGCTACGCGCTAGCTTTACTTACTTACATCACTACTGCTCTCTGGATGATTAGATTTGTTGAGAAGCAGCTATACGCACTTCACATACTGAAGTCTTGGGTCCTGAGCTTTACTAGTACTTGTGATAGCAAAAGGGTGCTATTGACTCAAGTGGCTGCCCTGGGGTCAGATTCCATTCTTGTCCCTAAATTCTTTCTCAAACAAGGTGAGATATGATTAGAAACAGCTCCTGTATTCATCCACTCAACACATTTATTAAGCATCTCCTGCGTTAGGAACTGGTAGTGATACATATAATCCTTCAGAACCGCTAAAGGAGCTTACGCTCTAGCAAAGAACAACACACACGCCCAGATAATCATAATACACAGGAATATGTAGGGATATGAACCAAAAAAAGGGAGAGACTGTGCCTATCTAAGAGATTCTAGGTCTGGGAGGAGATATCAAGCTATGAAGAATGGGTACAGTGTCCACTGGAAGCACCTGGAGAAGGCTGGGCTCCCTCAAATTCCCAGCTCCAGTAAAAGAACAGGGAGTTGAGAGGAAAACCTTGGTCCTGGTGTGTGTGTGTGTGTGTGTGTGTGTGTGTGTGTGTGTTCTTCATCAGATGTATCCACAGTAGGAAGAATGTGGGCTGCTAACCCTTGGGGAAAAAGGCAGAGGAAATCAGAAATAGAAGCTCTGCTGCCAGTCCCATGTCTCCTGGGAGAAGCTGCTTTGAATTTGAACATTTTAACTTATTTTTTCACTGTTTCAAGCTTTGTACAGAAACATTATGAAAGAGAAATAGTTTAAAACTTCTTTATTCATCAAACCCAGGAGTGAGATGGGGAGGACCGGTAAGAAGTCCAAGGAAGGAAGAGGTGGGAGTGAGAGGGGCGTCAGGCTGTGTCAGAGGGATGTCAAATTCCTTGCTTTCAAGACAGTTTCAGTTTCATGCTTAATCTAGAAACCTCCTCAGGCTAGAAGCTCCCTCTAGGGGTCATCTCATTTGTTTTCCTACCTTTAGTGACAAAGCCTCTTTTGGTTTTGTGATGTCAGGGCTCACAGCAGGTACCACCCTTCCAGAAGTTGGTGGTGGTGGAAAGTGTGTGTTCATTGCAGAAACTCAGACACCCCCAGCTCACTCCCAGTTGCCACTCCCATCGCCACACCCTACCCCTGGCGGAGGTAACAAGTCTGTGGAGCTCAGTAGTTTCCTTTTCCAGTTTGGCTTTTTGGGCGCCTGTAATATCTTCCGGTTTGAACATAAATCAAAGAATGAGGCTTTGAAGGGAAAGCTTTGTACAAATTTCAGCCAGAAATTAACATTCCCAAATAACTTTTCGCCTGGGTTGCTTCCCCGGGCAATGTCCTTCCCCAGGCTTCCCTAAGTTCTCTGTGGCTGAACACTCTGTCATCCACTGAAAATACCACCACAAGCTGGCCAAGCTCCTTCATGTGACCTGGGACTGTTCAGGGAGCATCACTACTCTGTACAGAGCGTGGCTCCTGCTTTGGCACAGAAGACACCAGCGTCTGACCCTTGTCTCGCACCCACTTGACCAGCAGGGACACATGTTTCCACTATTTTCCCTGCAGATGTAAGAATGCTCTAGAGTGGTGTAGGGGGCTTCATTCAGCCTCCAAGTAACATTACTCCTAGTGATCCTCTATGAGAAAGAACATGGGCTTTGGGGTCAGAGTTGTTTTTTTTTTTTTTTTTTCTTTGAGACAGAGTCTTGCTCTGTCACCCGAGCTGGAGTGTAGTGGTGCAATATCAGCTCACTGCAACCTCCACTTCCCAGGTTCAAGGGATTCTCCTACCTCAGCCTCCTGAGTAGCTGGGATTACAGGCGCCCACCACCACACTTGGCTGATATTTTTGTATTTTTAGTAAAGACGGGGTTTCACCATGTTAGCCAGGCTGGTCTCGAACTCCAGGCCTCAGGTGATCCGCTGCCTCGGCCTCCCAAAGTGCTGGGATTATAGGCGTGAGCCACCATGCCTGGCCTGGGGTCAGACTTTGAATCAAATCCCAAACTCAACCTTAAGTAGCAGTGCACTGTTAAAACGATTCCACCTCAGATTTCCTATCTGTAAAAGAGTTCCAAATTCTACTTGTTAGGGTTGGTGTGATGAGTATGTAAGATAAATAAAGCATTCAGCATCATCCTCTTCCCTACATTGAATAAACTGAACTCTCTTTACTCTGGTGAGAGAGGGCTCAAATCCTCCCCTTCTCCCGCCATGGCTTAGCCTCAAGGACATGTGCTCAGCCTATTTAGGGGAGGTCAACTGGCCATAAACGTGCCTTTTCATGAGAATCCTAGGAAGTAAAACTTCCTGGTATATTAGCAGGGAGAAGGAAGGACACAAAAATGAGACGAAACCAGACTTGACCGCTTTTGAATCTGTGGTGGAAAATATCACAAATGGGGTTGAGTATGTGGCCTTTGGAGTCCTGTAGACACACCTAGATTTGGGAAAATTTTTCAATCTCCCTGAGCCTCGGTTTCATTATCTCTGAAATGGACAGACTATTAAATGGAGGTGAAAATATATACACATGACAGGGTTGTAAATATTTAATGAGACAATGCATGTTGAACACATATTAAGTGCTGTAAGCTCTTAGTAACAGAAATTATTAACCCTGCCAAAAGGGCATCTAATTGGTAAAGGGTGCCCACCTTCTATGAGGCCCGGGACAGGGATGGGTTGCCATCTGTGTGAGTCTCACTAAAGCTGTGTTCTAGTCATCCATAAACACCAGCTTCAGCGCTTATTAGGGTCACAGGGTAAAATTGTTGGTTGTAATGATTGTGAAGATTGCTTTGAGTCTGTTATTGATCATACCAGGGTTCTAAGGCTGTTTCCCCTTTTATTCTGTTGCCCCTTGTGGTACATTGAGATAGAGAGTGGCACTTGAAATAAAGGGTCAATGAGAGCTTCGTTCTGTGCCCCAAGGTACTGGAGCCGAGAATGAAGAGTTCAGAATGTTCTTAGGGCCTCCATGGAGGTCTCAGAGGTTCCCCATCTCTAACCAAATTACTACACTTTATCTCTGCTTCCTGGGCCTCCAACTGCACAACCCCAAGTGTGTGCGTATGTGTGTATGCATCTCCCTGTCCCTCTTCTCTTTTTTCTTCTTGTTCCCTCCCTCCTCCTCTCCCCCTCTCTTCTCCAGCTACCCTCCTCCTGGACTCTTTCCTTGTCAGCAAAGGAGACTGCATCTGTTCTGGCTTTGCTCTGAGAGAGGGGTCTGTTCTCCCCTCCTGGTTCTTGCTCCAATCATGGGCAGGGACATGCAACAGCAATTATCACCAACAAGCTGAAGCAATGAGGCCCAGGACCAGCTACCCTGGAGAGGCACTATGGCTACCATTATTATTCTGTGATACAGATGATAATACTAAGGCACAGAGAAGTTAACTACTCAAAGTCACAAAGCCAGTATTTGAGCCCATGCTCTGCCATGACTGTGATCTTTTCTCACTGCCACCCACCCTGGATAGCAAGGAGATTTGGGGACCTTGAGGCCTAAAACATCTGGTCCCTTATTAATTTATTAATTAATTTATTTACTTATTTACTGCTTAATATGTTGATTGTCTTTATCTGAAAAATCCTCATAGAAAATTGTTGTCTCGGGTCGGGAGTGGTGGCTCACGCCTGTAATTTCAGTACTTTGGGAGGCTAAGGCAGGCGGATCAACTGAGGCCAGGCGTTCGAGACTAGCCTGGCCAACATGTCGAAACCCCGTCTCTACCAAAAATACAAAAATTAGCCTGGTGTGGTGGGGTGTGCCTTTAATCCCAGCTACTGGGGAGGCTGAGGCAGGAGAATTGCTTGAACCCGGGAGGTGGAGGTTGCCCTGAGCCAAGATCGCACCACTGAGCTCCAGCCTGAGTGACACAGCAAGACCCTATCTCAAAAAACAAAAAACAAAAAACAAAAAAAAACAGAAAGAAAATTGTTGTTTGGTTTAGTCCCCAGCAGCCTGCTCCTTTACTCTTGTGAGAGCGGACTCAGAGAAAACAAGCTTGCCTTCTTTTGAGCTACCCAATCTTTCTTCTGGGCAGGGGACATTTGGGGATGGTTCTCTCTCTTCTTTTTAGCTTCTTTCTCAGGCTTCTTCTCATGGACTGGTGATATGGTTTGCATCTGTGTCCCCACCAAATCGCATGTGAAATTTTAATCCCCAGTGTTGGAGGCGAGACCTGGTGGGAGATGATTGGGTCATGGGGGTGGTTTCTCATGAATGGTTTAGCACCATCCCTCGGTGCTGTTCTTGTGATAGTGAGTAAGTTATTAGGAGCTCTGGTTGTTCAAAAGTATGTAGCACTTCCCCCCTCTCTTTCTCTTCCTCTTGCTCCGGCCATGTAAGACGTGCCTGCTTCCCCTTTGCCTTCTGCCGTGATTGTACGTTTCCTGAGGCCTCCCCAGAAGCAGAAGCCGCTACGCTTCCTGCATAGCCTGCCAATTAAACCTCTTTTCTTCTTAAATTATCCAGTCTCAGGCTTTTCTTTATAGCAGCACAAGAACAGACTAACACAGCTAGATTCTCTTGTATAGCAGCATGAGCTTCCTTACACATGTCCTCCACCATGTCTGGAGTTATGCTGTTATTTATGTGTTGAGAGAACTGTTTCTTGTAAGCATCTTTGTCTTCTTCCATTAGGTAATGAATCCAATCTGCAACATTCTGACCCATGATGTACTTCTGATGCACTTCTGCATTCAATTCCTTGCATTCAGAATCATAAACAGGGAATCATTTGGTACTGTGAGGGATAGACAAGCATCCATCCACAGGTCCCTTCAGGGCCCCAAAAACTTTATTGCCAATGGTAGTTCTGGCAAAGCCTGCATCCAAATAGCAGGTGAAGGCACTGGGCTGACTATCAATGCTTTCCACATTATAATTCATCTCTGGTCACCTTCACTTGGCCATCATAGATCTTGTCCATGCCGAACCTATTGAGAAGCCTGCGGGCCAACACTGGCTGGTACAACAGGCTGCAGCGTCATCTGTCAGGCCAACCTTCACACTGCATTTTGGCAGTTCATGTGTGTAAGCTGTATAGACTATCATATCCCCTTCTATATGAGCATAAGTAATCTGACAAATAATATCTCTACTAGTTACATGACTTTTCCTGTATTTGGGCATGTTGTACTTGTTTTTATCCTGTATCACCAAATGTTTCCAAGGATAGCAATCAGTTTTACCCTCTTGTCATCTTCTAAATTTCCCGTGCATCTCTTAAAGTAGGCCTTGTTCTTGAAATCTTTAACCACCCCCATCCTGTGGAACAGAGCCCCCAGCCCTCTTTTTAAATGCTTATGTAGCTCACTTATAGCGGCAATGACCACTAACAAAATAATTATTAGACTTTTAGTCAGCACTTCCATGCAAGAAACGAGATGACAGCTGCAGCATAGGTGTCTCTGAAGAGCTGCTGAATAACTGGCCTGGTGGCAGACAGATTCCTGGGAGGCAGCAGCCGTCATGGGCACTGTGCTGTGCCATGGGAGGACTTAGCCTCTCATTCCCACTGTCTCCTTCCTATCAGCAGCTCCCCTACCATATTCAGCTAAAAGTTTGGAGAACTCATCTTCACCTGCATGTCGTGACTGTTGGTACTGTGTGTGTGTGTGTGTGTGTGTGTGTGTGTGCTTATTTGTGTCCCTCTTTGGGAACTCTGGGGTATTGAGGGAGGCCATCAAGAACTTTATTTGCATGAAGATGTGTAAGCCTGGCCGAGCGCAGTGGCTCACGCCTGTAACCCCAGCACTTTGGGGGGCTGAGGCAGGCGGATCACCTGAGGTCAGGAGTTTGAAACCAGCCTGACCAACATGGCGTAACCCCGTCTCTACTAAAAAATATGAAAATTAGCTGGGCGTGGTGGTGGGCGCCTATAATCCCAGCTACTTGGGAGGCTGAGACAAGAGAATCACTTGAACACAGGAGGTAGAGGTTGCAGTGAGCTGAGATTGCACCATTGCACTCCAGCCTGGGTAAGAGAGTGAAACTCCATCTCAAAAAAAAAAAAAAAAAAAAAAAAGATGTATAAGCCTTTCAGGAGAAAAGATGAGGGGATACTGAGGCTGAGACCAGGGTCATGAGACAATGGGAGTAAAGAGAATTTCGTGTCAATCTTTTATAACAGGGTGTGCAATAGAATTTCCTGTAATGTTGGAAATATTCTGCCTGTTGTCCAATATGGCAGCTACTAGCCACATGAAACGTGGCCCTTGAGACATAACTAGCGTAACTGAGGAACTGAATTTTATATTTTTATTTAATTTAAATTCATTTACATGAATTCAGTACTAACAATATTGAGAGTATGGCTTTATAAAACTTCTATAAACCCTTGGTACTCCCAGAGGTCAAGGACCAGTTGGAAGTGGTGGTTATGGGTGTTTAGAAGGGGGAACTGCCATTTGGGGTCCTCAACCTTTAACTGCGATGGTTAAAATACATATGTGACATCATGATAAGAGTATAGGCACCGAACTCAGACAGACTTGGCTTTGAATCTTGGCTCTTTCATTGAATGACCCTATGGCCTTGGGTTCTTTAAACATTTAGAGTCTCTGGTTCAGCACCTGTAAAATAGCACCTAAGAGGGCCTCTTTTCCTCCATAAAGCCTATAGGGCTTGCCTCATTCATTCATTCATTCATTCATTCAACAAACACCTAATGAACATGGTCAGGTTTGTGTTTGGCGTACAGGTGAACAAAGCATGGTCTTTGCCCTCCTGAAGGTTGCAGCTTAGAGTGTGATCTGCCAAGTGGTGAAATAGTAAAATAATCTGGTGCCTTCAGAGGGTTGGGAGGATTCAACTGGACAGTCCACGTAAAGTGCCTGGCGCAGGGGTTAGCATCCTCACGTCCACCCCACTGCTGGCACTGTGCTTCTCCCCTGCCCAGGGTCCTTGAGAAAACCCCAGGCCCCTCCTCGCTTCCAGGCTACCCACACAGAAAGGAGATAAAGTCACCACCCTCTGCTCTCGCTTAGACTATGGACAGAATTGGATGCATCCCTCACACCAAAACAGAAAACAAGTTATCGGGGTGGGTCCACCTCCTCCCGTCGGGTCTCTGGCAGTGTCCTCAAGACTTGAAAAGGGCCAAAAGCACACAAGTGCCCGCTTTGCCCCTGACAGACACCTGGGAAGAGGCCCCACCTCCGGGAGAGGCTAGTCTGTGTTGGGCTGGGTTCTGCTTTCCCTCATCCAAGTGGGGTTGAGGGTGGCCAGAGTATTGCTGGAGACCTAGTGGAGTTCCGTGTCCCGGGGTAATTTGGGACGGAACCACAGGGACTCCAACGTGACCCTGAAATGGGTCGAGGGCCTCGGGAGCCTGGGAGGCAGGCAGGAGAGGGGTGAGGGGTTTGCCCACCTGCCCACCCTGCCCTCTCCCTCAGGAGATGCCGGCTGGAGGTTTACTCTTCCTCCTGACACAGCCTGAGTGAGAAGTGTCACCTGACCTCAGGGCACATTCCAGAATGAGGCCACAGCCAAGAATAGGGCCCAGGAACCCTGCCACCCTTCCTGCCTGCATTAATCACAAATTATCCAGAGTAGGAGGGAAGCTTCAGACTCCTCAGAGAGGTCGGAGGAAGAGGAGGAGGAGGAGGTAACAGGAGGTGGAGCTGGAGAAAAGAGGGAGGACCCCAGAGAGGCCCCTTCTAGGCTTGTGGTTGTTCAGCGCAGCAGCACTGCATGGCCCCTGCTCCCAGGACCCTCTGTTTCACCCAGCAGGCCCCTCCATGAGCTCTCAGAGCTGGGCCCACAGCTTCCTGGAGGCCCTAGGCAATGATTCTGATCTGGATCAGCACAAACACAGAGGGAGAGGGACTCAGAGAGGAGTGCTCACACAGCGGGGGGACAGCAGAGGCTTCCCCAAGGAGCCTTGAAGGATGAGTAGGCAGAAGGCTGATGAATGTAGGCCAGGACTGCTTGTGTGTATGATAGAAATACTTGTCACACGGGGAGGTTGTAAACAGCCCTGGGTGGCTTGTGTGTGCTGACGGGAGGCAGCCTCTTTAGAGACATTCGGGGTCCTAATGGGACTCCAACTGCCCAGCCCAGAGCAGGGTGTGTGTGTGTGTGTGTGTGTGTGTGTGTGTGTGTGTGTGTGTGTGTTGCGTGCTAGGAGAAACAACATAACATGAGCATTATGAGCTCTGGGCTGGGCGCGGTGGCTCACGCCTGTAATCCCAGCACTTTGGGAGGCCGAGGCAGATGGATCACCTGAGGTTAGGAGTTCGAAACCAGCCTGGCCAACATGGCAAAACTCTGTCTCTACTAAAAATACAAAAATTAGCCAGGCATGGTGGCACATGCCTGTAATCCCAGCTACTCAGGGAGGCTGAGGCACAAGAATCTCTTGAACCCGGGAGGCGAAGTTCGCAGTGAGCCGACCTCACGTCACTGCACTCCAGCCTGGGTGACAGAGTGAGACTCCATCTTAAAAACAAAACAAAACAAATTAAAAACTCTGAAGTCAGACTGGCAGGATTCAAGTCTTGGCTCTGCCACTCACCCGATTTGGGGCAGGTTTCTTATCCCCTCTAGCCTTAGTTTTCCTACCTACAAAATAGCCTTCTGTCTCCTCCAGTTGCAGTGGGCCTTACAAGAGCTGGTACTTGGCACATAGGACGTGCTCACGCATGCTGCTGTTTTACAACAGGACAAGGGGACGGAGGGAGTTCCCCACGGCTTAAGGCAATCACCGAGGCTGTGGACTTATTCTCCCCCTTCCCTAGTCGGGGTCCACTCCATCCCTGGTCTCCAGCCCCACTGTCCGGGGGATGACATCAGACTACAGAGCAGCTGGCTAGACAATGGAGCAGAGTGTCCTAGCAGGCTGGAGGTGCTGGGGGAGGCGGAGGGTGGAAAAAGCCAAGCTGCCCTGCCCCAGAGGCCCTGGGGACTGATCTGGAGACAGGCCGCTCAGGAATAGGCCTCTGAAGAGGCAAACTGAGGGTCAGAGCAGGAAGGAGAGAGCCAAGTGCTCGCAGGAAGGTGAGGAGTGAGTATCCCGGGCAGACAGGAGACAGGTGAGTTTAGCCTAGATAAAGGGGCCTCATTTTCGTTATGTCCCGGGACCTAGGCTGGGGCCAAATCTCCTCGATTTGACTGAGCAAAGCAACCTCCCGAGACTGGCTGGCAACCAGGCCCCGGGAGCTCCATCCACCCTTTGCTGAGCTCCTGCTAGATGCCAGCCTTTGTATAAGGCCTAGGGTAACAGAAAGAAAGGACTCTGGCTTGGTTTCAAGGATAGAATGCCAGATAGTAGGTCAGAAGTTATAATAGGTTTGAAACCACCCATTCTCTAAGTGCCCATATTTTCTGAACCCCACCTCAGCTTATAGTGGTGCTCAGTTTGGATATACTCTGTGAGCAACAGAATAAAACATTTGAAGCTGCAAAGCCCAAGACCCAGAAACGCGAGGGGAGGGCTTTCAGTTCTAGGGTCTGTTCTGAGTGGAGAGCTGCTGAGGGTGGGAGGGGGCAGCCACTCGGCACCAGGCCCTCCTTCCTGGGCTTTCCAGTTATACCCAGTTAACAGGGCCCAGCTCCCGAGCCTCTTGTATAGAGTGATCTTACTACCCTCTGTTCTACAGATGAGGAAACAGAGACTCAGAGAGATCACAGGTAAGCAGCAGAGCCTAGATTCAGACCTAGGCAAGTCTGACTTCATGGGCTGAGTTTTCTCACTCTGCTAGGTGGGGCTGGAGTGTGACAGGCACCCCAGGTCTGGGGCTGTGAGTGGGCAGTGGTCTGGTTAGAGGCCCCGAGATGGGATTTTCCTGAACCTCACACCTTCATCAGGGAAGCAGACGTGCGACTGGGGACCCTGCTGTCCCGGCCCAGATGCAGTGCTCAGGTCCCACATCTGTGCAAATGGGGGTGAAAGGGAGGTGACAGGCGCTGGCATGTGGACACTTGCCCCCACAGCTTGCATGGCAATGTGCTGGAGCTGGAGCTGGAAGCAGGTGCACAGAATGTCCCTGGGTCTCTGAGGACAGGGTGAGACCATCCTCACCTTCCTTGGTTACCTGACCTGAGCAGGGTGGGGGCCCGTGGCTGCTGCCCACACCACTTTGGTGGCTCAGTTTTGTGCTCAGTGTTCTCTCGATGTCAACTTGAGAAACCTTGGATCCTCTGCCTCTGTTCTTCCTGCTCCTGACCTCCTCCTCGCACCCTTATTGCAGATGAGATGGGGTGGGCCAGGCTAGGCTGGGCCTGGATTCTTCTTTTGGGTTGGGGCCCAGGAAAACATAGGCAAGTGTGCAGGGGAGTGGTGTCTCTTGGGGACAAACAGGCTGTGGGGTGTGCCACGGCTTCGGGGCTCCTGAACACGTCTCCAGGGCTGGGGAGCCGCTGTGGGCCTCCCTGGGGCCAAAGGCACTGCTGTCCCCATTTTGGGAACCGAGCCCCATGACCTGAGCATACCTAGGGCTTTGGCGCAGAGTCTTCCTGGGACCAGGCCTCACCTAGAGGCCCCCTAGTGAGTCACAGCTGGCAGCTGTCCTTGCCTGCTCCGTTCCCATCTCCTCCACCTTCTCGCCTCTGAACTTGACACCATTGGTGGCAGGGTCTGGACCTGACCAACTGTGCTGTCACGCTGGGGTGACAGCAGGTTACAGATCAGAACACCTGGACTGGGCCCCACCCCTTCCTGCCTTTGTGTTCTTGACAAGCCACCTCACCTCTCTGACCTCAGCTTAACTCACAGAGCTGAGCTGAGCAGCAGTTAAGGGGCCTTGGAGCTACAAAGGGGGCCCAAATATTACCAGCGTCTCTCCAACCCCCAAAGATGCTCCCACTGGCCAGACTTCCCTCTTGTAAGGTCACCAAAGCAAATGACACTACCCATCTCCCTCCCTTCCCCATCATAACCCAAATGAAACACACAAGCAGGGCCATTGATACTATGAGCTTTTAATTAGTATCTTCCTCCTTATATTTGAGGAAGAAAGGAGGATGCCCCACAAGGACCTTCTTCAGCTTGGAGGGGCAGGGACAGAATAGGGCAGAGGAGGGTAGTGGGGGCAGATGCAGAGCTGACAGTGCGGCTTCCCAATCCTCTCTCTAGTGGCGGGATGGCCAGGCCTACACAGGAAGTCTGGAAACACACAAAAAAATCACCAACGAGCTGCCACATCCTTTGCCCAGGTCTCACAGAGAGCCTCCCTCCAGGTTTCCATGGGCTCCCAAGGCCGCCACCAGATGGGAGCATTGAGCAATGTTCCTTTTCCTTCTCCAGCCACCTCCCTCCTCTCTCAGTCCTTTACTACCCCCTTCCCTGCCTGCTTTTTCCTCTCCCTTCATTTCTCCTGCTACCAAACAGATCCCGGGGCTTTTGTCTGCTCTATGTTCAAGGAAGCCAGTGGATACGAAAGCACACCATCCATCAGATAGAAACTCCAGACAGCTGTGAGTCCAGCAGAGGGGTGCGTCTGGGGGCCCCGGGACGAGGGCATCTGTGTTGGGGCACTAAGAGCTGGGCAGTGGCTAACATCTCTCTGTGGTCCTGGCACCCAGTAAGCATTCAGAGAACGTCCACTGAGTTCAACTGAACTAGATCGACAAACCAATGCAGCCAAGGAGAAGAAATATGTATTCTGCTGGTGCCGTGGTGGCCTCAGCGGCAAGTTGACCACCACCCAAAGGCACCCGTTCCAGCAGCTTCCACTCAGGGCAAGTCATGTGCTGGGCTGGACTCTGCCTCCAGCTTGCCACTGCCCATGCCCCTAACCCCAAGTGGCCTCTGCTCACAGCAATCGAGGACGCTGTGGGAAAGGTGTCCCATTAGTCCCTGGGCCCTCCTATCTCTCCCCACCTACCCCCTTTGCAAGCCAATCCATTCAACTGTTCCTGTGACCAGCACACAGCGACCATCGCTTAAACCCTTTCTGGGAGACTGGCTGGGGGAGGGTGGCTGGGAGAGCTAGGAGTGTGGGGCCAGTGAGGGGAGGAGGAGAATGTCTGAGCAAGTTGGTGGTCAGGAATAACTTCCGTGTGTCCACTGACTTCTCCTTTTGTCCGCCTGAGCTAAAAAAGATATGAACCCCTTATTGAACCCAAAGAATAGACGCTGATCTGAGACCCTCTGTGGCTTTTTCTCTGACACATCGGTTGACGTTTCCCAGCTGGCCCAAGCCTGTCTAATCTGACCTCGCCCAGTCTGCTGAGAGGCATTGGGGTGGATAGGTGGAGGAAGGCCAGGGAGGGGGCCAAGGAGGTGGGGGGGCTTCAGTGCAAGCCAAGAAACTCCTTGAGGACGTCACAGGTCTTCTTGTGCATGACCTCGCGGAGCTTCCTGACCCGGCGGGCACTCGACGCACCCACAAAGCTATCGGGGCGCAGCATGGCCATGCCGCCATCCACCTCCCCCATGATGATGAGTGGTGTCTCGCTCACGGTCACGTTAGGGCAGGGGCATGCCCAGTCCACGTGGAGCAGAGTGACCTCCAACGGCTCCCGGCCCAGGAACTTGAGGCCCATTTTCTCATCCTTTAAGACTTCGTCCACAGTCACCAGGGCGCGGCCCGAGTCAGGCTCCTCGGTCAGCTCAGAGACTCGGCCCAGGATGACAAAGTCGCTGCGACAGAAGCTGGTAACGAGCTTCTGCCTAGGCTTGCAGGCCCGACAGCGCTGGTTCCCTCTAGGGAAGGGGCACGACTCCTCACAGGCCTCACGGCTCTCAAAGTTGTTGCCATTGCCCTCGCAGCCACCATAGACAAAGGACTGGCACTGGCCCGTCTGGCTGTTGTAAGCCCAGCGAGGCGCGTAGGCTTTGCAGGGCCCCTGCAGGGCGGGCAGGCTGCACGCGGCCAGCGGCCCACTCATGCAGGCCAGCATGCAGGCCTCATAGGTCTCAAAGTGGTTGAGGTTGCGGTGGCAGTGGCCAAAGGTGAAGGTCAGGCAGTTGTTGGCCTGGGCGTCGAAGTGCCAGCGGGTCTGCTCTTCACCACAGTCCTCGCTGTCAGGGGGCTTCAGGCACTCGGCTGCCGGGAAAGCCGTGCCATTAGGGCTGCTCTCTGAGGTGGCCGCAGCCTGATGTCCCCTGACCACCGACAGCGGGAAGTCGGCCCTCAGGACCCCGGCCGCGTTCCTGGCCGTGCAGGTGTAGATCCCAGCATCCTGCAGCTGGGCGTTATAGATGACCAGCTGGGCAATGTTGGTGACCACCACGTTGCCACGCACATGGTTGGGCCGCATGACCACGTTCTCCCGATCCTCCAACTGCTTCTCCCAGGTGATCTCAGGCCGGGGCCGGCCCACCACATCACAGAGGAAGCTCACCGTCTCACCCATGGTGACCGACTGGTGCACAGGGTGGTTGAGCAGGGCCGGGGCCGCCATGTCCAGTTCAGGGGTCTCTGGGGAGGCTGTGGTGGGGTGCATGGTGGTCTCAGGTGGTGGGGGGCTGGTGTTGGGCCAGGTGAAGTGATAGCGGCAGGTTACAACGGCCAGCGTGATGCCTTTGGAGCAGGCCTCGGCATCCATGTAGCAGCGGTTATAGTAGGTGAGACCATCCGAGGCACAGGTAAAGCTGGGCTCCTTCTCACAGCGGTCTTTGCATTTACACACGGGCTGGCCATCCCAGATGTCACACTCAGAGCCCTGCTGCAGACACATGAAGTGGTCACACGTGGCCTCCTTGGGCATGCCCACTGGGCCCTTCTTCCCTTTCACGTCCATGTAGCGGGCCGCCACACAGCTCTTGGTCCCACACACATTGGGGCAGCACTTCTCATAGGCCTCACACTCCTGAAAGAGCCAGAGAGAGTGGCCTGAACAGGGAGGAGGATGAAAGGAGGGGCTCCCTATCCTACCCCATGGTTTATGGGGAGGTGAACTAACATGTACTCCCTATCTAGTGGGAGCAAAACATTTGAAAATAATGACGAATGCATACATAGCATCTCCTACGTGCTAGGCCCTCGTGTAAGAACGTTGACATCCGTGAGCTTGCTGTGCTCATCACAAGCCAGAGGAGGTTACAGCCATTATCTCCACTCTACAGACGATGACTGAGGCACAGAGAGGCTAAGTAGCTTTCCCAAGGTCACACAGCTGGCAGGGTCGGAAGGGGTGGGCCAAAGACTCTAAGAGAAGTTTTCCTACAACCATTTGACAGATGAGACTGCAGAGACTCAGAGAGGCGATGCCCAAGTTCACAGAGATGGGAAGTGGCAGAACAAGGCTCCAAGCTCCCAGTGGAAGGGATCGATAAATGGCGTTTTTTTTTTTTTCTCCTGCATCATATAGCACAAATGAGGTCTAGCTTGAACAAGTAGGCCTGCCTTTCATCTCTTTCCCATGGGAGCGAGGATGCCTTGCCGACTAGAAGAGGTCACGTCAGAGGCTGAGAGGGGAATGCCCCGGGACTTTATCCGAGGTGATCCACACCTCTCCTCCCCTCAAGGAGACCGACACACACGGGGAACAGAGGCGGTGAGAGGGCCCAGACCGATCCACAGCCAACAGTCAGGGCAGGCATGACAGGTCCCGCACGCTGGGTCTCTCAGTCACAGGCTCTGCCAGGCCCAGGTGTCAGCTCCATGTAGGACCTTTCACGGGCAAAACAACAAGAAAAAATGTCCCCTTGTGTGGCAAAGGTCAGCAAGGCCGTCAGCGAGGACTTGCCAGGCCGTAATCCCCTCTGATTTTCTGTGGAGCCACGTAAAGCATTAGTTTAATTCCTCGAAATTAGCAACATGCTCCTGGAGCCGACACAAACAAGGATTTCACGTGGTGTTTTCGACAATAACACATCGTACCCACTGGGCAGGCAGGCAACGCTCCTAATCCTCCACCAGGTAGTAACTCTGTGAATTACTCCCCACCAGGGCTGGCCTCTTGTCATTCCAACTTTTATTTCAGCCTCTTTGACATTCCACATCAGCTAAGAGGGGGGAAGTGTCCCCCCACCCTGGCTGCACGGAGCCTGCCTGCTTGACTTGTTTACTGTTCTACCCCTTTCGGCTCAGAATGGGGACTTTGTTTTGCAGCCCTTATTTGGCATAGTCTTCTAGGCCACACCAGGGGAGGCTTTGGGACAGGGATGGGCAGCTCTCAGGAGAGGGACCCCGCAGGGAATGGAGGGCAGGAAAGGGAGTGGGAGCAGGAGAACCTTCTCCTTGGCCTGAGCCTTATCCCATTCCCTAAGACGTTCAGGACCCGGAGGTCCATGAAAGCCTGGGTCCTTGGGCACCAGAGGAAAGGTACTTCTGGCCACAGGGAACCTAGAGGGGGTCCTTAGAACACTTCCGTGTAAGGAGGTCAGAATCTCCCCAAGGGCTGTCTGGATCCGCAGCCCTCCACAGGTGCCTTCTCCCCAAGACACACAAAATCCACCAGAGTCTCACCATCCCCAAGCCCTACCTGGTTTATCAGACCTGCCTGTGCCTGCAAATGTAGCCAACTAATCGCGTGACCTTGGCCAGATGGGAGCAGCCACCACTCCTCCTGACTTCTCATCTTCCTTTCACTTGGCACCACCATTGCCCACTGGGGGCATCTGTCCTGGGAGGCCTAAGAATTGTCCCTGGGCACTGTGAGGTTGAGGCCACTCTCTGCAGGTCAGCCCTCTGCTCTCCTGTG
This sequence comes from Macaca fascicularis, assembly GCF_037993035.2. Taxonomy (NCBI): domain Eukaryota; kingdom Metazoa; phylum Chordata; class Mammalia; order Primates; family Cercopithecidae; genus Macaca; species Macaca fascicularis. The sequence continues at coordinate 55,877,384 of NC_088390.1, forward strand.
AGTAAACCAGGCATCTACGGGGGCACCATTGTTTCTCGTGTTCCCTGGAGATGCCCCAGCCTGGACCTGGAGCCCGGGGAGACTCGGTGCTGCCCTCAGAGCCGGCCAGGCTGGGCAGGAAATAGCTCTGCCTGGAGCAGGTACAGGTCCCACAGCCTGTTGCCCCAGAGGGGGCAGGCAGGAATGGCCCTAGGGAATGACTCGGGAACTAGAAGAGAACCGGCCCTGCCCTGTGGCATTGCCCTCTGATGCAGAGCAGAAGGCAGGACCAAGGAAGCTGACAGGCTGAAACGTGGTTTCCTTCCTCCCAGGGACACCAGAGCATCCATTCAGAGCTGCTCCTGCTTGGCCTGCCATCAGCCTGGTCTGCTCTCAGGCTCAGGGTCCAAACTCCTGGGGAGGTGGCCTGGAGTCCAATGCAACCAAAGCTTTGTTGTTAAACATGGGTTCCAAGCCCACCGTTCCCTCACTGGCCATGGCACCTGTGCCCTCCCTGCCTGACTCTGTGTCCACTCTCTCACCTGTGAGTGGGCTTCTGATGCCCACCATGCTGACCTGTCGTGTCAACACACATGACATGCCTGGCACGGTGCTGGCCCACAGCAGCCCTCAGCATGCATGAAGGAGGAATCCTCAGGCTTCAGTCCCTGATGAAGTGGGACATCGCTCCCACCTCTCCTTCCAGGCTTCAGTGTTAATAGACAGGATGGTGCCCTGTTTCTCTCCAGGTGGATGGGGCCTGTGTTCCTTCACCTTCCTGGGCCCTGCAGGGCACTACTGCATGGTCCCCACCCTGTGGCTCCCACCCCCATCGCTCACAGGCTCACATGGTCTATCTCTGGCTTCTGGACCTCACTCACCTGGTCCGCCTCACACTCCAGCTTCTGGATCCCACTCACCTGGTCCGCCTCACGCTGCGGCTTCTAGACCCCACTCACCTGGTCCATCTCACACTCTCGCTTCTGGATCCCACTCACCTGGTCCATCTCACACTCTCGCTTCTGGATCCCACTCACCTGGTCCATCTCACACTCTCGCTTCTGGATCCCACTCACCTGGTCCGCCTCACACTCCAGCTTCTGGATCCCACTCACCTGGTCCATCTCACACTCTCGCTTCTGGATCCCACTCACCTGGTCCATCTCACACTCCAGCTTCTGGATCCCACTCACCTGGTCCGCCTCACGCTGCGGCTTCTGGATCCCACTCACCTGGTCCACCTCACACTCTCGCTTCTGGATCCCACTCACCTGGTCCACCTCACATTGTGGCTTCTGGACCCCACTCAGCTGGTCCGCCTCACATTGTGGCTTCTGGACCCCACTCAGCTGGTCCGCCTCACACTCCAGCTTCTGGATCCCACTCACCTGGTCCGCCTCACGCTGCGGCTTCTGGATCCCACTCACCTGGTCCACCTCACGCTGCGGCTTCTGGACCCCACTCACCTGGTCCATCTCACACTCCAGCTTCTGGATCCCACTCACCTGGTCCGCCTCACGCTGCGGCTTCTGGATCCCACTCACCTGGTCCACCTCACACTCTTGCTTCTGGATCCCACTCACCTGGTCCGCCTCACACTCTCGCTTCTGGACCCCACTCACCTGGTCCACCTCACATTGTGGCTTCTGGACCCCACTCAGCTGGTCCACCTCACATTGTGGCTTCTGGACCCCACTCACCTGGTCCGCCTCACACTCCCGCTTCTGGATCCCACTCACCTGGTCCGTCCCACACTTTCACTTCTGGATCCCATTCACCTGGCCCATCTCATACTGCGGCTTCTGGACCCTACTCACCTGGCCCTCCTCACACTCCCGCACAGTCCCCACCCCACGGCTCCCACCCCCATGACTCACAGGCTCACGTGGCCCATCTCTGGTCTCTGAACCCCACTCACCTGGTCCGTCTGACACTCCCGCCTGCAGGTGCTCTGTGCGTCCACCCAGAGGTTGGGATTCATGTCGTTGGGGCAGATACCGGCGTGAGAATAGCGGATGGGTGGCAGCGCCAGGCTTCGCGGGGGCACCCCGAGCAGCAGCAGTAGCAGCAGCAGCGCTGCCACCTGCTCCCAGCGAGACCAGAACGGGCGACACCTTAGGGCCCACATGGTGCAGGCTGGGGCGGCTAGAGACCTCTCCTGAAACGATGCCAGGATCTGGGGCCCACCAGGACCTTCCTCTCAGAGGCTGCAGACACCTGCCCTCCCCACCCCAGCAGGTTTCCTGCTCAGGCTGCTGCCGCTGCTGCCTCCACCAAGTCAGCACAGCCTGCAGGGCTGTGCGGCTTCAGATAAAAGAAAGGTCTTTGGAATGAAGCTCCCTCTCCTGAGTGTGCAGGGAGAGGAGCCGCAGCAGGGGCCCGCGCCCGGATTTATATCCTGGGCGCGCCACCCGAGTGGGAGCCAGCTAACCTGATGCCTGTCACAGGCAGGCTGCTGGCGCCTCTGTCCCGTGGCTGATCACAGACTTATTGCAGAAGGGGGGAAAAAAAAAAAAGAAGCTGGAAGCAGTTTAGGCAGCGTATCTGGCACGGTGGGACACCTGCTTGTTTTTGACTCCAGGAGGCCTTTAACCCCTTCAAGGGCCAGAAATGGCATGTGCTTTGCGGGGAGCTGGCTCCAGGACACGCAAGCTCACTCTGAAGGAGGGCTTGTTTCCCTTTCCCCCACCTCCTTGGGGCTGGGCCCCCTCCTCCCCTTTGGCCACCTCTAAAGAACACACAATCGCTTGTTACGAGGAGGGACCTGCAGCCGCCGGGTTAGCATCGCCCGGCTTGATAGTACATTTGAGAGCAAATGACGTGGAAAAACAACAAGTTCACGGCCATTCCAGGGCGGGCCTGCGCCGCGCTGTGCCCTGTAAGCCGACTCCCACCCCGGCCCCGGCCCTTTGTAGGGGGTGTGCACACGGACAGTTCCGTATCTCTGTGTCCAGGGCAGTTTGCGTCTTAAGTTCCAACTTCAGTTAATTTCCCCCAAATCATTCCAGAGACACATACCAGATATGCTCTGGTTCCCCCGGCGGCTGGGACGGATCACATTCCTCCCTCTTCCATCGACACACCAAGAAAACCTCCGCGGTCACAGTGTCTCAGGACTGTGCCAGAGTCCAGCTGCCCTCGCTGATGACCACAGTGGCCACTCTTCGGTGAGCTCCTTCTGAGCTGCCAGCCGTGTCTGGCCTCCCCTACTTCCCAAAGGAGGTCTGTGGTCGAAGAAGGAAAGCGACTTGCCCAAGGTCACATACACTGAGCAGTCCTGGTGGCACCAGCTGCCAGATGCACTGGGCTCTTCACACGTGCGGGTTCTCTGAATGCAACATCTCATTTAATCCTCACAACAAACTGCACCTCCATTTCAGATCTGAGGAAAGGACTCACAGAGAGGCTAAGCAACCTGCCCATGTCGCACAGCTACCCCACCACGGTACAGGAAACAGGGACACCAGCTTGCTGGGTGTGGGCAGGGGCCTTTTAAAACCACCCCTCCCCCATCCATCTGTCAGAACTGCTGTCAAGGCACAGCCCAAACTCTGGTTTTCACAGACTGGACAAGAAATTTTTGAAACATCAGGGGCTATATTTGTGGAGGGGCCGGGAAGAGAGCCAGAAGCTGCCAGGGGCTGGGGGCGATTTCTCCCCCATTTGGCAGCAAATGGCTTGTATCTAAAATGCCACAGAGCAGCCTGCAGTCTGAGTGTTTTCGCGTTGGTCACTCGATCCTGGGGGTGGGGGGTGGAGGCGCATAGAGCCCCGAAAGACAGGTACCTTTCCAAGGCCAAACCACAAGGGCCTTGGGGACAGTAGGTGGGGTGACCCCCACATGCATCAGAGACAGAAGGGATCCTGAAGGTAATCTCGCTTTACAGCTAAGGAAACTGAGGCCTGAACCCAGGCCACTCCTTCCCCCACGTCCACTTTCCCCTTCAGGAACACAGCTCCCCGTCTCACAAGACTGTAAAACGGCCATGGGACCCTTGCTTCCACGCCCAGACCCTTCCCCTTCCCAGCCGGGCGGGCGCTGCCTTCTCCTCGCCTGAGCTGGTTCCTTCCCGTTGTGCGGCCATTCTGCAGGATCTGTCTTTTCTGCTTATGTCAAATCGCTAATGAAGGGTGTCAGATCCTAATCCTCTAAATTATTGGAATAAACTTCCCTTCGAGGCCAGTCCCCGTAATGAAGCCAGACAGCGGGCGACGCCGGCTGCTTTGAATTCCCTGTAATTTCATCAGCCCGCGTTCCAGCTGCTCTGCGCGGGGGCCTTCACACAGCCCTTGGACAAACGTGGTTTGCGCAGCCTCCTTTGATAGCACAAAGGGAAATGGACAGTGACACATTTCTAAGCAGGACTTAGAAAAACTGTCACAGCCCCATTAGGCCAGGACAAGTATCCAAGGAGAGGAGGCTGATTTCTGGGCAGTCCCAAGACACCATTAGAGGGCGTGGGAGAGATGAGAGAGGGTGGGAGGAGGGGAGGTGCCCAGCAGAGGTGTGGGGGTGCTGAGGAGAGTGGGAGAGGGGCACAGGGCAGGGCAGGGGAAGCTTGGCCTTCCCACCCCCACTGCTGGTGCTGATGGAGAACGCCCCTGCACCCAGCCGGGTCCTGTCTCAAGCCATGGGCCTCTCCTTTCCGGGCCCGGTTCCTGGACATTCTGCCCAGAGAACTCTCAAAGCAGCATCGGGGAAGAGAGGGGCCCAGAACACCCTGACTCTCCCTCCAGCCCTTCCAAGTCTCCCACCAAAACACAGCTCAGAATAATAAATAACATCTGATCGGCCTGGAGCCCACACAGCGTTTTCACCTGCACATTGCTGCTGACCCCACCGCAGCCCCAGGAGGGTGCTCTCTGGTGCGGGAGAGGAAACCAAGTCACAGAGAGGTTAGGCTGGGCCCTCCTCCCGCCCACTCCAGGCCTATGGCCTCCACACACGCCGTGCAAGCTTCCAGCCCCTCCAGAAAGCGACCCCCAGCCCACGCTGGCCGCCCCACCCACTGGCTTGTTTATAAGCTGTTTGGGAGTGCTTTGAAGTTTCCTCCTCCCTCCCAGAGGCCCTTGGAACTGGCTCCGGATCTGCCTCCTTCTCTCTCTCCCCTCGGTGTGTCTGTCTGTCTGTCTGACTCTGTGTCCCTCACACTCTTCCCTGTGGGTGGTGTGGGCCCCACTCTCACCAAACCCACGGTACCAAAGGTGGGCCCAGCGGGAGTGGCTCAGTGGCACATGCCCACTGTCCACCGGGTCTCCTCCACTCGGGCCACTGGGAGCAGAGGCTGGGCTGGGTCTACTGAGCAGAGGCCTGGCCTCGGGCATGATCTGCCTTTTCCCCTTTTCCCAAGAACACCAGGCACAGCTCTCCTACCATTCAGGATGAGAGGTCAGAGAGTGCTGGGCTCAGCCCCATCTTGGAAGGGCCCCTCCACCCCCACCACTGTCACAGGGTGGAAAACCACGGACTCTTCACGCCTCCCAGGGTGGGTTCAAACCTGCTCTAGAAGCCGTGGGAGGAGGTCACCAGGTCACTCTGGGTGACCCTTGATCTCAGGTTCACCTTGACATTAACAACTCCTGAGCTGCTAGGGTCTTGACAGGACAGCACAGCTGACACCATTTCCCAAGTCAGCCAACCCCCAGCAGCCACGAGGGGGAGGCACAGAGGTGCCACAAGAGTATCTTGGGTGCCACATGGCTTATGCACACCCCACACCCACACTCCTACCTCACACTGCACGTGCTCCCTCTCTTTCTTTCCAGAAAGGTTTTTTAGAGCACCTACTGTGTGCTAAGTTCTGGGCACATCGAAACCAGTAACAGGCCGGGTATGGTGGCTCACACCTGTAATCCTAACACTTTGGGAGGCTGAGGTGGATGGATCACTCAAGGTCAGGAGTTTGAGAGCAGCTTGGCCAACATGGTGAAATCCCATCTCTACTAAAAATAAAAATAAAAAAAATAGGCCGGGCGCAGTGGCTCACGCCTGTAATCCCAGCACTTTAGGAGGCCGAGGCGGGCGGATCACGAGGTCAGGAGATCGAGACCACCCTGGCTAACACGGTGAAACCCCGTCTCTACTAAAAATACAAAAAATTAGCTGGGCGTAGTGGTGGGCGCCTGTAATCCCAGCTACTCTGGAGGCTGAGGCAGGAGAATGGCGTGAACCCAGGAGGCGGAGCTTGCAGTGAGCCGAGATCACGCCACTGCACTCCAGCCTGGGCGACAGAGTGAGACTCCCTCCCCCCGCCAAAAAAAATAAATAAATAAAAATAAAAAAATAAAATAAAAAAATAGCTGGACGTGGTGGTATGAGCCTGTAGTCCCAGCTACTTGGGAGACTGAGGCAGAAGAATTGCTTCAACCCAGGAAGCGGAGGTTGCATTGAGCCAAGATCACACCATTGTACTCCAGCCTGAGCAGCAGAGCGAGACTCCATCTCAAAAATAAAAAAGAAAGAAAAAAAGAAAAGAACAACCATCTTTGTCCACAGGGCGGGTACCGTCTAGTCTAGAAAGCCAGCATGCAGAAATAAGAACGGGGAATGCTGGTGGGGAGGCCTCTCAGCGCTGGGGAACAGAGAGGAGGGAGAGGCCTGGGGTCTGCTTTTGCACATCCATGACATTGGGTGGGGCCCAAGCCTGAGCAGAATCTCAAAGGAGAGAGGGCGTTTCCTACACCTCTCCTTGGAAAGGCCTGGCCCACACCACAGTCTCCTCCGCCAAGGCCCTTCCTCCACAGCGCCCAGGCCTCCGGAAAGGGGAGGTGACAGGGACGTCAGCAGGTTTAGGAGATGAGGTGGGGGTGGGAGCTGCAGGTCTTGCAGGCGCTGCACGGGGTGGCCCCAGCAAAGTACACCCCAGCGGCCCATTCTGGTCTGCCCTGCTTGGGCCCCAGACCTGAGCCAGCCACATTTTCTCCCAAATGGATGGGGGAAGCCAGCCCCCCAGGAGTCCCTCCCGCCCTGATCTTGGTCATTTAAACATGTTTGGGGAGGAGGGGCAGGAATTGGGGTGCTGAGAAAGAAGGAAGTCCTAGTCAGGGTGCTGAGACGGCAGCCCAGGTTGCCTCAGCTAAAGGCAGTGATTAGTCAGACCCAAGCCAGAGAATTCAATAAAGCCAGCGGCTCATTACCCAGCTGGGGACCCCCTGCCTGCGCGGCCTCGGGCCTGGGTTACATTACAGGACTGCGTGAACTCTCCCCTCTGAGTGAGGCTGCACCGGGCCTTGGAATAATTATGGGGCCTCAGCAGATGGTGGAGATGGATGGGGGAGGCCTTCAGCTGTGAGACACGTGACCCATCTGCATCTGTGTGGAACAGGACATGGGAGGGTCCTCGCTGAGCAGAGAGGTAAAGCAGGGCCCGTCTTGAATCCAGATCTGAGAATCATGGGGTTGTCAGGGGTGGGGCATGGCCCAGTGTCCCGGGCCAGCTGGGCCTCCTTGGAGACCGTTGTCTGGGCCAGGGAGGTCTACAGGTACAGTGAGCCTCTGGAAGCTGGAGTCCTGCAGTCTGTGTGTCAGGAACCCAGAAGAGGAGGCAATTCTGGGACAGTACAATTCTGGGCTCCTTTGGGCATTCGAATGTCTTCCTAGAGGATTTGGAGCCTGTGTCGGGCTCCTCGCCCACTCGGGAAGCTCCATGGTGCTTGGGTTGAGCACTGTGCAAGGAGTCGGGGCCCTGGGCTCTCCTGCTGGTTTGCCATCATTTCACTGTGGGACCACCTCTATTTCCCCATCTGAGGCCCCTTCCAGCTGCCTCTTCTGTGATCCCGTGTCCTGACTCCTCCAGCTTTGCCTTGATGGAATCAGCTTCAAAAAGCCCCGTGCAGCTCTTAGCCAAGACAAACACCGGAGTGCAGAAGGCAGAAGGCCATGAGGCTGCGGGGCTGGGGCCGGCTCCACACCCTGTTCTGCTGGGACACAGCGAGGGCGGGTTTCCACTCTTCCCAGGCCTGCAGGAATGCCACAAACAGAGGCACGGCCTCTCTCCCGCTCGGGTCTCCCCCACCCTAAAAGCTTCCCCAGCTACTCTACTCGCCACACTCTGGAGCTCCTGCCTTCCTCCATTCTCCCTTTGAATGACAGGGAAATGAGAAGGTCTGAGACTCTTGGGCCTGTCTGCTTCCCTGCCTGCTGCTGGGCAAACGAGGACAAGCTCTCTAAAGTCAAATGCACCTCTCACACTCATTCCTACAATACAAAACGTCCAATGAAGCCTGGGTGCGGTGGCTCACACCTATAATCCCAGCACTTTGGGAGGCCAAGGTGGGCAGGTCACCAGAGGTCAGGAGTTTGGGACCAGCCTGACCAACATGGTGAAACCCCGTCTCTACTAAAATTACAAAAATTAGCCGGGCATGGTGTCGAACGCCTGTAATCCCAGCTACTTGGGAGGCTGAGGCATGAGAATCACTTGAACCTGGGAGGAGAAGGTCATGGTGAGCCAAGATCGCGCCACCACACTCCAGCCTAGGTGACAGAGCGAGACCCTGTCTCAAAAATAAAAATAAAAAATAAAAACAGAATGTCCAATGGCTGCGTGGGGGTGAGCTGGAGTAGGGATGAGAAACAGGTTTCTTTCTGACTGATCGTGATTCCAAGACTTGTGGCTTAAAGATAGCTTCCCCATGCCTTCGAGAGGAGGCCAAAGCATTTTTCTGGACTGCCGTGACCTTCTGCCTCAGTTTACTTCTCCGGTCTTATCATTTGTCCCTCTTACTCTCAAACTCTGGAGGCTGCAACATCGTGCTTCCTGACCTTTAAAAGCTCTCCACAGTACTCCCCCTTCCGCCTCACACGACATTGTCCTCTGTGCTAAACAATCTCACCCCTGGCCCGCTCTGTCTTCTCCCAGCCCACTGCTTCCTGACCCACTTCAGAAACAACATCTTTCAGGGGGCCTTCCTGACTTTAAATGACAAAGCAAAACAAAACAAAAGCCACAACTGGGTTGTAAAATACAGGTAAAGTTTAAATGTTCAATGTAGCGGGCTGAGTGGTGCTCCCCCCCGCCCCCCGCCCCTGCCAAATAGATCTATGTTCTAACCCCCAGAGACGGTGACCGTGACCTCATTTGGGAAAAGGGTCTTTGCAGATGAAATTAAGGATCTTGAGATGAGATCATGCTGGATTACCGAGGAGGGCCCTAAATCCAGTGACGGGTATCCTTACAAAGGCAGCGAGAGAATGGAGACACAGAAGACGGGAAAGTCATGTGCAGATGGAAGCAAAGATTAGAGCGATGCACCCACAACCCCAGGAACACCTGAGCCCCCAGAAACTGGAAGAGGAAAAGGAGTCTCCCCTAAAGCCTCTGGAGGGAGCGTGGCCCTGCCAACATGGTGGTTTCATACCTCCAGCCTCCAGAACTGTTAGATAATACATGTGTGCTGTTTTAAGCCACCAAGTTCCTGGTCATTTGTCAAGCAACCCCAGGAAATGAACACACCTGCCTAAAACTCTTCAATGGCCTCTCCTGGTCAGAATTAAATGCCACAACGACCCTGAGTTGCCCCTTTTAGGTTCATCCTAAAAATACTCAATGAACTGCCTCTCCAGAAGTGTGTTGTTTTCTGAGAACTGTGCTTTTTTAAGCACTGAGTTGATAGACTTAGTGTTTTAAAAATCTTAAAAAAAAAAAGCTGTGGTTGTTGTTGTTTTACTCTTTAACAGAAACCGAGAGTCAAGATGATCTCAATGTAAAGACACTCGGTAGAATGTGGGTGGCCAGAACAGTTGAGAACGGAGCTCAGCTGCTGAGAGCTTTGATTCACCCCACAGGGCCGGAGGTGCTGGTGGCATGGGACGAACTTTTGGGAGGCAGGTACTGAGCGAGGGGCTGAGCTGAACGGAGCCCACCTCTCATCTGTAATCCTTAGGGAAGAAAGCCCCTCTGTGGCAGGGGCTTTCAAATATTTTGAGTGCAACACATAGTGAGAAATACTTTTTTTTTTTTTTTAATTTGAGATGGGGTCTCGCTCTGTCACCCAGGCTGGCGCAATCTCTGCTCACTGCAACCTCCACCTCCTGGACTCAAGCGATCCTCCCACCTCTGCCTCCTGAGTAGCTGGGACCACAGGTGCACACCACCATGCGCAGCTAATCTTTTGTATTTTTGATAGAGATGCGGTTTTGCCACGTTGCCCAGGCTGGTCTCGAATTCCTGGGCTCAAGAGATCGCCTGCCTCAGCCTCCCAAAGTGCCGAGATTACAGGTGTGAGCCGAGGCACCTGGCCAGAAATACATTTTTCACTGTGATTCGGTACACATATTCATGTGAATAACTGAAACAAAAGTTTCACAAAGCCATAGTTGCCCTTTCTATACATGATGCACTCCATCCACTGGTGTGATTTTGCTAGGGCCACCCGTGCAGAGCCGGCAAGACCTGCAGCTCCCAGCCCCACCCTGTCTCCTAAACCTGCTGACTCCTCTCTCATCTCCACTTTCCAGAGGCCGGGGTCCCATGGAGGCGGGGGCCTTGGCCGAGGAGGCTATGCTTGGGTCAGGCCATTCCAAGGAGAAGTGTGGGAAATTCCTTCTCTTCTTTGCATGCAGATTCCAAAAGTTGAAGATCACTTGGGAAAGTTAGGAACAACCAAAGGCCAAGGGTTTGGGGGATTCTATTGTCATCATCTAAAAAGCCAAGGTGGCAGGATACAAAGTTAATATACAAATGTCAGTTGCTTTCCTTTATATCAGCAATGAACAATTGGAATTTGAAATTAAACAGAAACCACTTACATTAACATAAAAAATATTTAACGTCTACATCTTTTAAAAATATGTACAAGAGCTATGCAAGAAAAACTATACAACTGATAAAAGAAACCAAAGAAAATCTAAATATGGAAAGTCATATTCCAGCTGGGTACGATGGCTCATGCCTGTAATCCCAGCACTTTGGGAGGATGGGGTGGGCGGATCACCTGAGGTTAGGAGTTCGAGACCAACCTGGCCAACACGGCAAACCCTGTCTCTGCTAAAAATACAAAAGTTAGCCAGGTGTGGTGGCTCACACTTGTAATTCCAGCTACTTGGGAGGCTGAGGCAGGAGAATCGCTTGAACCTTGTAAGGCGGAGGTTGCAGTGAGCCAAGATTTAAAAAAAGAAGAAGAAAGACATGTTCCATGTTTATAGATTAGATTAGATTCAAAATTGTCAAGATGTCAGTTCTTCCCAACTAGATCTATAGATTCACTGCAATCCTGATCAAAATCCCAGGAAACTATTTTGTGATATCAACAAAATGATTCTAAGTTTATATGGAAAGGCAAAAAACCAGAACAGCTAACACAATCCTGAAGAAGGGAAATAAAGTTGAAGGACTGACGTTACCCAACTTCAAGACTTGCTATATATTAAGCTGCAGAAATCAAGGCAACATGGTATTGGTTAAAGAATAGACATATAGATAAATGAGACAGAATACAGAGCCCAGAAATAGACTCATACAAATGTAGTCAACAGGTCTTTGACAAAGGAGCAAAAGCAATTCCATGGAGAAAGAACAGTCTTTTCAACAGACAGTGCTGGGCCAAGTGGACATCCATATGCAAAAAAACAAAAAAAAAACAAAAAAAAAAAACAGTCTAGACATAATAGACCTTACATCTTTCTTTTTTTTTTTTTTTTTTTTTTTTTTTGAGACGGAGTCTCGCTCTGTCGCCCAGGCTGGAGTGCAGTGGCCAGATCTCAGCTCACTGCAAGCTCCGCCTCCCGGGTTCCCGCCATTCTCCTGCCTCAGCCTCCCGAGTAGCTGGGACTACAGGCGCCCACCACCTCGCCCGGCTAGTTTTTTGTATTTTTTAGTAGAGACGGGGTTTCACCGTGTTAGCCAGGATGGTCTCGATCTCCTGACCTCGTGATCCGCCCGTCTCGGCCTCCCAAAGTGCTGGGATTACAGGCTTGAGCCACCGCGCCCGGCGACCTTACATCTTTCACAAAAATTAACTAAAAACGAATCAAGGGCTAATTGTAAAACACAAAACTATAACATTTCTGGAAGATAACACAAAAGAAAATCTAGGTGACCTTCATTTTGGCAGTGACTATTTATTTATTTATTTAGAGATGGAGTCTTGCTCTATCACCCAGGCTGGAGTGCAGTGGCGCAGTCTCAGCTCACTGCAGCCTCCATTTCCCAGGTTCAAGCGATTTTCCTGCCTCAGCCTCCCGAGTAGCTGGGACTGCAGGTGGCCACCACCACATCCAGCTAATTTTTGTATTTTTAGCGGAGACAGGGTTTCATCATGTTAGCCAGGCTGTTCTCAAACTCCTGGCCTCAAGTTATCCACCCACCTCAGCCTCTCAAAGTGCTGGGATTACAGGTGTCAGCCACCACACCCAGGAGCAATGACTTTTTAGATACAATAACCAAAACATGATCCATGACAGAAAAAAATTGATGTTACTTTTGCCCTGCAAAATTAACATTAAGAGAATGAAAGCCTAGGCAACATGGCCAAACCCTGTCTCTACAAAAAATACAAACATTAACCTGGCATAGTGGCACCATGCCTGTAGTCCCAGCTACTTGGGAGGCTGAGGTGGGAGGATTGCTTGAGCCCAAGAAGTTGAGGCTGCGTGAGCTGTTATTATGCCACTGCACTCCAGCTTGGATGATGGAGTGAGACCCCGTCTCAAAAAAGAAAAGAAGAAAAACACGAGCCACAAATTGGCAGAAAGTGTTTGGAAAGCATATATCTGATAAAGAACTTGTATCCAGAATTCTAGAATATGTAAGAACTCTCAAAACTCAATAATAAGAAAATAAGCAACCAGTGAAAAATGGGCAGAATATTTGAACAGACACTTCACCAAAACAGGTATATAAATGGTAAATAATTGTAATGAAAGATGTTTAACATTGACCGGGTGCCGTGGCTCATGACTGTAATTCCAGCACTTTGGGAGGCTGAGGCAGGTGGATCACTTGAGGTCAGGAGTTCGAGACCAGCCAATATGGCGAAACCCCGTCTCTACTAAAAACACAAAAATCAGCTGGGTGTGGTGGCTCACGCCTGTAATCCCAGCACTTTGGGAGGCTAAGGCAGGAGAATTGCTTGAACCCGGGAGGCAGGAGCTGCAGTGAGCTGAGATTGTGCCACTGCACTCCAGCCTGGGTGACAGAGCAAGACTTTGTCTCAAAAAAAATAAAAAATAAAAATAAATAAAAGATGCTCAACATCATTCATCATCAGGGAAATGCAAATTGAATACACATAAGAAATCATTACACACTAATTAGAATGGTTAAAATGTAAAAGCCTGGTCATACTAGGTATTGGCAAAGATGTGGAAGAACTGAAACTCTCATACACTGTTCCTGGGAAAATGAGTGCATTTGGCACCATTGTAAATGGTACAATTACTTCATAAATCAGTTTGCTTCTTAAAAAATAGGGAAGTTAAACATACTTCTACCATTCCCCTCCTGGGTGTCTACACAAGAGAAATGAAAGGATGGTTCACAGAAGGCTTGAACATGAATATTCATGGCAGCTTTATTTGTAATTGCCAGAAACTACAAACAACTTCAAAGGTGAATGTTTAAACACATTGCAATGTAGCCATACAATAGAATCCTACTCAGCAATAAAAAGGAATAAACTACTCATACATGCAATAATACAGATGAATCTCAAAATAATTACGCTGAGTGAAAGAAAATTGACCCAAAAGAGTATACTTTAAATATGTGCAGTATATTGTTTGTCAGTTGTACATAAGTAAATCTGGTTTTTATTTATTTGCTTGTTTGCTTGTTTGTTTTTTCTTTGAGACAGGATCTTGCTTTGTCACCCAGGCTGGTATGCAGTGGTACAATTATGACTCACTGCAGCCTTGACTTCCCAGGCTCAAGAGATCTCCCAACTTCAGCCTCCCAAGTAGCTGAGACTACAGGTGCATGCCAGCATGCCTGGCTAATTTTTAAATTTTTTTTCCAGAGATGGTATCATTATGTTACCCAGGCTGGTCTTGAACTCCTGGGCGTACGCTATCCTCCTACCTTGGTCTCACAAAGTGCTGGGATGACAGGCATAAGCAGTCACACCCAGGCAAATCTGTCTTTTAAAATGTCAAACTCTGACCTTATCTATGAGTCTGCCTTTTCTGACCCGTCCAGCCTCTCGGTCCTTATTCTGTCCCTCTCTGCTACCACTCTGCTCCAGCCTCATTGGCCTTCCCTCTCAAACATGATGGCTGTGTTCTTACCTCAGGGTCTTTATTATTAATATTTTTTATTTTTTGAGATGGACTCTCACTCTGTCACTAGGCTAGCGTGCAGTGGCACGATCTCGGCTCACTGCAACCTCCACTTCCTGGGTTCAAGCGATTCTCCTGCCTCAGCCTCCTGAGTAGCTGGGACGACAGGCATGCACCACCACATCCAACTAATTTTTGTATTTTTGGTAGAGATGGGGTTTCACTATGTTGGCCAGGATGGTCTCGATCTCCTGATCTTGTGATCGGCCCACCTCAGCCTCTCAAAGTGCTGGGATTACAGGTGTGAGCCACCATGCCCGGTTGCCTCAGGGTCTTTGTAATGTGTCCTTTCTGCCCGAAGAGCTTTTCCCATAGTGGTGTTTTCTATTCATTCAAAGACTTCCCTCACTTCCTTGTCCATTGTTACACACACACTCACGCCTAGATTTTTGCCACCCTTTCCCCAAGTCACATGACACTTCACCCTGTTTTATTTTCTTAAAAGCATTCACCATTGCATCAAGTGAGGTTCTTTTGGCTGCAAAAGCAGTAATGGAACACTCACCCAAAGTATCTCACATGTCAAGGGGTCCAAGAATGGGCAGTATCAGGGCTGGTTCAGCAGCTCAATAACACTAGGGCTTCAGGTCAGCCTTCCTGGAATTCTCTTGATCTCCTCCTCATGGTCACAAGATGGCTGCCATCACCAGAGGTGCTCACATGACAACATTCAAAGGCAGGAAGACAAGATGTGACAGAGGCCATTTGTGCACGCCAACCATCCCATGTGCTCCCTACATTTCCCAGCCTTTCTTGCAGTTAAGTTGAAGCCATGTAACTAGTTCTGGCCCATAAACTGTGACTGGAAGCAATGTTGGTGGGTGGAAGCCCTTAGCAGGAGCTTGAGGTCTTCATGCATTGCCTGATTCAAGCTCCCATGCTGGTATTTGGTGATGCCTCCAAACTATTTACTTTCCACATGAACACCAGTTTTAAGGGTTATAAGATGATGAGATGAAGATGATGATAAGGGAAAGCCACTGCTTTGCCCAGGAATATGTCAGACCATAAGGCATGCACTCAAGTTAGAATTTCAAGGTTTAAAGTAAGCAATTATGGATAAGCCCTGGGAGTGTTCCTATGGGAAGCTCTTCCAAATGCAGCCTGAGGCTCTCGTCTCTGGTTCAACAGTGCCAAATTAGGCATCGTGGTGGATTAAAGATGGCCACAAATTCTTTGCCACTCCTTCAGTAGAGAGATGGGCTTTCCTTCAATCTGGCTGGTCCTACTGACTTTGGCCAACAGAATGTGACAGAAGTATAACTTCCAGGTCAAGCTTTAAAGATCATGACTTCCACATTTGCCCCTCTTTGAAGGTTTCCTCTTAGAAGCCAGCACTGTGTGAGAAGTCCAGCTATCATAAGACCACCATGTCATGAGGAAGTCCCAGCTAGCCACTTAGAGAGAAATACTTAGTGGATCTATGGAGGGGCACCAAGATACCAGACATGTGAATGCATTTTCTTGGACCTTCCAGCCTAGCCCAGCTACCAGCTATGTAGTTAAATGAATTTAACTATTATGTAGTTGAATGAATGATCCCTAATATTTTTACCATTAGAAGTAAAGGCAAAAACCACAATTACTTTTGTGCCAACCTAACGTCACATAGAGCAGAAGAACAGCCCAGATGAACTCTGCCCAAACTTCTGATCCATAGGATCATGAGCAAATAAAATGTTTTATACTACTAACTTTTGGGATAGTTTATTACAGAGCAATATACAGACTGGATGTAGTGGTTCATGCCTATAATCCCAACACTTTGGGAGGTGAAGGCAAGAGGACCACTTGAACCGAGAGTTTGAGACCAGCCTGGGCAACATAGCGAAACCCTTGTCTCAACAACAACAACAAAAATTCTTTTAAATTTATTTAAAAACAAAAAATAAAATGTAGAGCAATATACAAATGGAATAGATATGAGGGAACTGTGGTGGAAGCCAGTTTCAGCTGCTCAGCTTCACTGCTCATGACGAATCAGGAGGCAGAGACAAGAATCCTGCCAGAGATCTCTTTTAGATATAAGATAGAATATCTGGGACTCTTCTCAAAGCCTGTGCCCCTAGCAATGCTCATGACAGGGGTCTGGAGTGTGGGCTTAGAGGAAAGCACCATCAATAGCTTCTAAGCAAACAGATCATGATTATGATCCAGACCATAATGTTGGCTGGAGTAGACTTGAAATATGTGGCCAGCTCAGATTCTAGGGAACAGCATTGGAGGTTAAAAGCCCTATTTCCCATTAAAAGCAGAGGTCAGGTAAGGGCTTCTAGAGGAAGTGACATCAATACTGAGACCTGAAGGATAAATCATAGTTAGCTGGACAAAGAGGGACATTATATGCAAAGGCTGTGAGATGGGAGGTGGCACAGAGCATTGGAGGAACTGGAAGACAGCATGGGTGACTGAAGAGGAGGGAGTCCACACAAGTCCAAGCGGGACTCAGAGGGTAGAATCTCTCACCCATGCCTACACCACCATCAGGAAGGAGGCTTTGATTTTACCTTCTATTTTAGAAAGGCTTGCTTTGCACTTTGAACTCTGTTTTGGGTTGATCTTGGGAGTGAAGATTTGAGGGAAACAACAACAACAGAACAGTATGTAGCTAAGTGAAGAGCTAGACCACAGAAAATATATATTAGTCACCACTCTAGCTTGTAGCAAGCAGATTGAAAGTCTCACAGGAGGCCGGGTGTGGTGACTCACGCCTGTAATCCCAGCACTTTGGGAGCCCAAGGTGGGCAGATCACGAGGTCAGGAGTTTGAGACCAGCCTGGCCAATATGGTGAAATCCCGTCTCTACTAAAATACAAAAATTAGCTGGGCGTGGTGGCAGGCACCTGTAGTCCCAGCTACTGGGGAGGCTGAGGCAGGAGAATCGCTTGAACTTGGGCGGCAGAAGTTGTAGTGAGCCGAGATGGCGCCACTGCACTCCAGCCTGGGCGACAGAGCGAGACTCCATCTCAAAGAAAAAAAAAAAGTATCGTGGAAAAGGTTCCTTTGTCCCCCTCAGAGGGTGTGCAATGGGGGTTTGACTCGCTTCTTCAGTGCCCCACTGCTCAAACCTCTAGGGGAACATACAGATGGGCAGGCTGTGGGGCTCTGACCCCACGGCAGTATCGAGGCGTGAATGTTTACAGCCGAAGCTCCAGTGGGCGTGTGTTACAGGATGCTCCTTTAGTTTTGCCATCTATAGGCAGCTTGGGTTAGCTCAACTAGACCTTCTACTTTGTCACTAGGACAGAGGATTTTCTGTATCCCGGGGTTTCTTGCCTTGGTATACCAGAAGCATCAGATCACATGTGGGCTTGGAGAATGAGTGCAAGGTTTTATTGAGTGGAAGTAGCTCTCAGCAGATGGGGGAGCCAGAAGGGAGATGGTTTTCCGCTGGAGTAGGGCTGCTTGGTGGCCCAGGCTCTCCTCCAACTGCCCCAGCCAAACTCTGCGTCCTTCTGCTGGTCAGTGGCCTGCTAGCATGCCAGTGCCAGTGCGTTCCCCTTGACATCCAGCCGCCTGTGTGTTCCTCGGCCAATATGCTCCTCTCGATGTCCAGCCGCTTCTGTCTCTGCACTGCTAGGGTCTCAGGTTTTTATAGGCACAGGATGGGGGTGTGATGGGACAGGGTGGTCCTGGGAAATGCAACATTTGGGCACGAAAGCAGGAGTACCTGTCCTGACCTAGGTCCATGAGGGTGGAGCCCTAGCCAGGGACATGCCCTTCCTCTCCCCAACACTTCCCTTCCCCTCTTCCGTATCATTTAAAGGGACCATGCTCTTCCCTTCCCAGCACTTCCATATCAAAAGCAGAAGAACCCATGACTGTCCGCATTTGGGCCAAGTGAGCATGAAATAGTTGAGTGATAGAAAGCTACTGCACGTTTCATGGTGGAATGATTGGGGGCACTGCTGGGAACACAGGATGGGCAGAAAATGGGCCAGGCTCATTCATCAGGAGCCACCAGGAGGACTTTCTGCCAACGAGGAGCCGGGGGAAGGTGCTTCTCTCCCTAAGTCCAGCAGGCAGACACCATGGTAGACGGCAGGAGAGGTGTTTCCCAAAGTTTGGAGAGGCTCTGTTCCTAACTCTGAGTCGGCAGAAGGGAAACAGGAGGGAATTGGAGGATAAAGAGGGGGCCCATGCAAGGGAGCCAGCCCCTCTGTGCCTGCAGGGCATAGGGCAGGTACAACCTGACCACTGTGGCCTCAGGTACATGAGGATCAGAAAGGCAAAGACCCCACCATTGAGGGCAGAGGGTGTTAGGGTGCTGGGGTGAGGCCTCAATGCCCGAGTATCCCGTTCCCTCTGGCGTTTCTCAGGGAGGGAGTCATCTTCGTGCCTGAGCCCTGCCCCCAATGCACAGACCCTTAGTATAATAGACCCTGATGAACCATGGGGCTTAGGCTGGCAGGCTTAGGCCAGGCTTCAACCTTCCAGCTTCCTTCCCCAAGGGTCCAGCCACAGGTGGAGAAGATAGGCCAGAAAGAGAGGGTGGCCAGCCCTTACACTGCCCCAGCTAACTCATCACTGGGACAGTGGCTCCAGGTCTGGCTGCCATGAGGGAGACAGGAAAAAAAGAGAGGACATAGAGGGAGGCCTCTATCAAGGCCACATGCCTCTGAAGATCCAGTCACCGCAACCATGAGTAAACTCTGGGTGATGAATGTTCTTGACCCCCACCAAATAAAATGAGCCACCCTGCCCCCACCACACCCTCTCCACCTTCCACCCTGTCACAACTGAGGAGCGGTCCCTCCTATTTAAGGTCAATGCTACCTTTCCTTCCACCTCCTTAGGAACTTCATACCATCAATTACGACTTCTCTCTCCCAAATACCTGCCACCTTTAGACACGTTCATATCTCTCTCATCCTCAACAGATCATTACATCATTCCCTCCACCCCTCATTCCCCGTCCATGAACAGCCCTGCCTCTTTCTACCTTCCAAGTCAGTCTGCTCCATTTTCTCACCTCCCAAGTCCCTGAACTCATTCTTCTAAACTCTGTGATCCAGCCTCCCACACATCACTTTGCTGACAAGCCTGCTGCTAAAGTCACCTGCTGCTAGCGACTACCATGGTCTTAAATGACACAAACAGTCCTCGTTTTCTTGCCTCTCTGCAGCTTGTGACCTGTTGACCACATCCTCCTTCCTGACCACTCTCCCCCTGCATCTGTGTTGTGACCTTTTTTCTCCTGGCTTTCTACCCACTTCCCTGGTAGTTTTTTCTTTATCTCCTTTACAGAAGCTTCCCCTTCCACCCAGACATTGCACCCCAGCCCCAAACAATTAATATATCAGTTGCCAGAGCGGTTGCTACATGCGGTAGCTTTAAGAAGCTCCTAGGTGGCCGGGCATGTAATGACTCATGCCTGTAATCCCAGCACTTTAGGAGGCCAAGGTGGGTGGATCACTTGAGGTCAGGAGTTTGAGACCAGCCTGGCCAACATGGTGAAATGCCATCTCCACTAAAAACACAAAAATTAGCCGGGCGTGGTGCTGCATGCCTGTAATCCCAGCTACTCGGGAGGCTGAGGCAGGAGAATCGCTTAAACCCGAGAGGCAGAGGCTACAGTGAGCTGAGATCATGCAACTGCACTCCAGCCTGGGCGACAAAACAAGACTCCGTCTCAAAAAAAATAAAAAGAAAAAAAACTCCCGGGTGATTCTTACCTACAGCCAGGGTTTCGAGCCACCGCCTTCAAAGTTTTATCTGCAGCTCCTGGAACATCGAAAGCCAACTCTGTTACCCTAAAGGCATCCACCCAGATCCAGTGATTCCTTCTCCATTTGCATATAAGCCATTCCGGAGCCTGACACAGAAGTTATGCAGGGCCTTCCCGTATCCGTAAATAATCTGAATACACATTTCCATAGTGGACTAATTAGGGAAATAGTTCTCTTTGCGACCTTAGTCATATATCTAGAAACAAACTTATATTTTAATCTCTTGAATCATGAATTTTAAAGATAATCTGGAATGCTAAAATGCCTATGCCCAAATTATGATGCTTTGGTTCAGTTCTCCACTTCCCTCCACCCCCCACCAGAATTGCCACTGCTCTCTGCTTTCTGACTTCCTATTCCTGGGGAGTTTTCCTGCTCATCCTGCTAGTCTCCACTGAGAAATCACCTCCTCCTGGTGATTCCCCAGATTCCAGCCAGGTAAGCCAGGCATCCACTTCTGCGATCCCACCCTGAACTGAGCGTAGCGTTTTGCTTTTCCTAGCATTCATCACGTTGGAATGTATTGACACGCCTCCCCAGCCGGACCTCAAGGCAGGAACCGTGTCTTATTCACCCGGGCATATCTGGTGCCTGGCATAGGGCGTTCCATAAAGTTCTATTGAACAAATGAATGAATGAAGATTTCTCAGGTGTAAACACAGAATAAGCCATTGCTCTGTGGTTGGTTTACCTGAATGGATTGTTGAAAAAGAGAGATGAGCCCGCAAGCAAGACGCTGCAGCGCAGAAGGCAGAGGTGTGGTGTCTGCCGAGCATGAACTTGAAGGAGGGCCGTGTGGAGTCCCAAGCCTGGGCATGAGAATCACCTGGAGGCCTCATGGACTCTGCCATGGTTCCACTGGGATCGTGTCCAGGAATTTGCCTTTTCACACGCTCCCTGGGTGGTTATGTGGCGGCCAGTACAGCACTAGCTGCATCCCAAAACTGGGGAGCCGTCCAGACTCCCCAAGAGCAAGTAATCCTCTGCAAAGTAAACTGAGGAAGAAGACACTGCAGCAAGGTGGAAATTCACAAGCAGCCCAAGTAGGAGAAATTCACAACAGCCCGGGTAGGAAAAAGGACCCTGGAACCCGACTTGTCTCAGCGCCCCCTGCTGGGGGGAGCCCCGCATGGGCTCAACCCGGTGTTGCTGATGGCGGCACCGCGGGGCACGGAGCTCTCAGCCTCCCCTGACGGAGGAGGGGACCTCCTGTCTCCCCGGGGAGGTTTGAAGAAGCTGCCTGAGGCATAAAAAATGTGGGGCTGTGGGGCAGAAAGCTCAGACACTGGATAATCTCACCCCTAATGACCCCGTGGCTGTCAGCCCTGCAGCACTCACCTCAAGCCCTCACCATGGTGTGGGAAACCACAGATGGGGTTGACAGGTGACTCAGGGGCTGCAGCACCCCCAGCCACACCCCAAGGAGCTGGCATCGTTGTGCTCCTGGTTGAGTTTTTCCAGCCCCCAGCATACATCTGCCTGCCATGGAGCCTCCACTCCCTTCCAGTTCCTTCAAAAACAGATACAGAAATGTGGTCCATCCACACAATGGAATATTACTCAGCCTTATAAAGGAAGGAAATTCTGATACACATCACAACGTGATGAACCTTGAAGACATTATGCCACGTGAAAGAAACCAGACACAGAAGCCCACATATTGATTCCATTTATGTGAAATGTCCAAAACAGGCAAATAGGTGGAGACAGAAAGCAGGTTAATGGTTGCCAGCAGCTGGGGGAAGGAGGGAATTGGGCAGGGAGGCCTGTTGATGGGTGACAAGTTTCCTTTTGGGATGGTGAAGATGTTCTGGAACTAAATCGTGGTGATGGCCACACAATGTTGTGAATGGACGAAATGCCACTGAACTGTACAACTTAAAAGTTACCACTTCAGGTAAATTTTACATTATGTGTATTTGACTGCAATTAACATAACAGATATGATTGCTCAGGCTTAGATGGTCCCCTGGCTCTAAGAGGACACCGAGGGCGTGGGCACCAATGGCCACCCAAAGGCAACTGTATAGAAGTTTAGCCCAGGGGCAGTCAGTTCCCCAAACCAGGTCAGTGGCCACAGCCCTCGGAAACAGGAAGTACCACTGTCCCTCCCAGCCACTCACCATCAACAAACCATGTTGAATACCCATTCTATGCTGCTCCAGAGACAAGGAAGA
The DNA here is from genome assembly GCF_037993035.2 of Macaca fascicularis. Lineage (NCBI taxonomy): Eukaryota > Metazoa > Chordata > Mammalia > Primates > Cercopithecidae > Macaca > Macaca fascicularis. The sequence continues at coordinate 55,899,544 of NC_088390.1, forward strand.
AGCAGGGAGGAACAAGTGTGGAAAGGAGAGGAGTGAAGATTCTATTTGGACAAAGCTAAATTCAAGATGTGAATTTTTGGCTGGGCACAGTGGCTCATGCCTATAACCCCAGCAGTTTGGGAGGCTGAGGCGGGCAGATCACCAGAGGTCAGGAGTTCGAGACCAGCCTGGCCGACATGGTGAAACCCTATCTCTACTAAAAATACAAAATTAGCCAGGTGTGGTGATCAGCACCTGTAATCCCAGCTACTGAGAGACTGAGGCAGAAGAATCGCTTGAAGCCGGGAGGCAGAGTTTGCAGTGAGCTGAGATCGCACCATTGCACTCCAGCCTGGGCAACAGGAGTGAAACTCTGTCTCAAAAAAAAAAAAAAAAAAAGGATACTAATTTTTTATTTTATTTATTTTTGAGACAGGCTGCTCACTGCAGCCTCAGGTGAGACTCTGTCTCTACAAAAAATTAAAATATTAACCAGGCATGGTAGTGTGCACCTGCTACTTGGAAGGCTGAGGTGGGAGAATCACTTGAACCCAGGAGGTTGAGCTGTGACCACGACACTGCACTCCAGCCTGGGCGACAGGGCAAGACCCTGTCTCAAAACAAAAGAAAGGTATTTACAGCTATGGCCTTGGCACTGTCACCAGGTGGGTAAAGAAAAGGGCCTGTCCCACGGTCCAAGACACTGCTACATTTAGAGGTCTAGAGAAGAAGGAAAAGCAAGCAAAGGAGAGGAGGAAAGCCAGGAGATGGTGGAATCATGGAAGGCAAGGAGACAAAGCACTTAGAGAAGGAGAAAGTGGCCATGCTTCGCTTAATGCTGCTAGGAAGTGAATAGAGGAGGGCAGAGTCGTGGACCCCGGGTTGGAAGAGGGGATCCGCGTGCAGCGCCAAAAGCTTATACAGCATGGGGAGATGGGCAGGCTCTCCTTATGAAAAATAACATAAACTTACAAGTAAAAGGGTGCGTTAAAGTTTTTAGAATACAAAAAAATTCACAAATTACACATTTTAAAAAACTGATAATACAAATCTCACCAAATCTAGAAAATTAACATAATGTTTGGTGGTTTTTTTTTGAGACAGAGTCTTGCTCTGTCACCCAGGCCGGAATGCAGTGGCGCGATCTCAGCTCACTGCAAGCTCCGCCTCCCGGGTTCACGCCATTCTCCTGCCTCAGCCTCCCGAGTAGCTGGGACTACAGGCGCCTGCCACCTCGCCCGGCTAGTTGTTTTTTGTATTTTTTAGTAGAGATGGGGTTTCACCTTATTAGCCAGGATGGTCTCGATCTCCTGACCTCGTGATCTGCCCGTCTCGGCCTCCCAAAGTGCTGGGATTACAGGCTTGAGCCACCGTGCCCGGCCCAGCAAATTCTTTATTGCAGGAAAATCTATGAATCCTCCTTTCTTCCTCCTCCCTATCCAAGAGACCACCAGATGCTACTGGTTGTGCGTCTAAAATATCTGTTGCCTGTCTTCTCTCTGTCTTCCTTGTTATGAATTAGTTTATGATGCCATTGCCCTGTCTGGGATTGACTCTCCTACTCATCCCTCTCCACTCTGGTTCCTGCATCTCTGCCACCAGGAGTCATCATCTTCCCCTGAGGACTAACCCCAACCCCAGGGCCTCTTAGCTTCATCTTCCTTCTCCTCCTCCTCCCAGGGATCTGCTCCAAGATGATGGATGTGACCAGGCCTCTCTGTGGGAACTGCCACCTCCTCCTTGCCATGTTGCCTTGTTTCTCTCCTCATGGTCACAACATGGCTGCAGCAGTTATTCTGTCTATCTTTCTATCTATCTGTCTATCTGTCTATCTATCTATCTGGCCTATCATCTATCTATCCACCATCTATCTATCTAATATATCTATCATCTATCCCTTAATCTATCATCTGTCTCTCTAATCTATGATCTATCTATCCATCACCTATCTGTCTAATCTATCATCTGTTATCTATCTAATCTATCATCTATCTATCCATTATCTATCTAATCTATCATCTATTATCTATCTAATCTATCATCTATCTGTCTATCCATCATCTATCTAATCACCTATCTATCATCTATTATCTATCTATCTATTATCTATCATCTATCTAATCTATCATCTATCTATCTGATCTATGTATCTATCTATCTAATCTATGTATCTATGCATCTATCTATGTATCTATCATCTACCTACCTATCTATCTATCATCTATCCATCCACTCATCCATCCATCTATAATGAATTTTACTCACAGGAAGGTAATAAACACTCAAGACTCATCACTTCCTAATTCTTCTACCACCTGGAACTAGAAAAGGAATAAGACCGAGCGTACCATCAGCAGAAGGGATGCCTACACTAACAGATGTTAGTTAGCATCATTCAAAAGTCCTCCTGATCTGGCTTCTGCCTACTTCTCCAGCCCCATGTCACACCCTCGCCCTGTTGGACACAGTTCCACGCCATACTGATCATCCTTCAGTTCCTGGAATTCGTCAAACTCTCATTCACCCCTGGGTGTTTGCACGTCTTCCCATCCTGCCACTGACTCCTATCCTCTGCTGAGTCTTAGTTCAAATGCCACTTTCTCCAGGAAATCTTCTGCGACCTTCAGACTGGGCTGTTGACCACCTATGAGCTCCCATATCTGTCTCTATCTTATTTAATACATAGGTATTCGCCACCTCGTCTGTGCCAAGACCTCCTGCCCCACTGCTTGTTCTTGTCTGTTTCCCGCTGGAACATATGCCCTGCAGGGGCCAGCATCGCATGCACCTTCCTCATCAGCACATCCCGTGACAGCTAACGGCACACAGAGCACAGGCCACAGTGCCACACATTTTTGTTGGAGAAGAAAAAAATGAATTAATTGTTTTAGTTGAGGTGAAATTCACACAATGTAAAATCAGCCATTTTAAAGTGAACAATTCATGGCCGGGCAGAGTGGCTCATGCCTGTAATCCCGGCACTTTGGGAGGCAGATCACCTGAGGTCAGGAGCTCGATACCAGCCTGGCCAACATGGCAAAACCCCGTCTCTACTAAAAATACAAAAATTAGCCGGGTGTGGTGGTGCACGCCTGTAGTCCCAGCTACTCAGGAGGCTGAGGCAGGACAATTGCTTGAACTTGGGAGGCAGAGGTTGCAGTGGGCCGAGATTGTGACACTGCACTCAAGCCTGGGCAACAGGGTGAGACTCTGTCTAAATAAATAAATAAAGAATTCAATGGCATTTTGTACAGTCACAGTGTTGTACAACCACCGCCTCTGCCTAGCACCAAACACATCCATCACCCTCCAGGAAACCCTGCATCAATTAAGCTGCCACTCCCCACTCCTCCCTCCTCCTGGGTTCAAGTGATCCTCCCACCTCAGCTCCTGAGTAGCTAGGACTATAGGCATGCACCACTACACCCAGATAACATTTCGATGTTTTGTGGACTGTGTTGCCCAGGCTGGTCTCAAACTCCTGGGCTCAAGAGATCCTTCTGCCTTGGCCTCCCAAAGCACTGGGTTTACTGGCATGAACCACTGGGGCCGTCTTGTTCTTCATTTTTAAAAGGAGACAAAAAATAAGGCAGTTGTGTCACTTTGCGTCTGAGTCTGAGGGTCTGATGCCTGGAACTACAGGAACTCTCTCTGAGGCCAGGAGCAGCGGCTCACGCCTGGAATCCCAGCACTGTGATCCCAAGGCAGAAGGCTCGCTTGAGCTCAGGAGTTTGAGACCAGCCTCAGCGACATAATAATACCCTGTCTCTACAAAAAAATAAAAAACATCAAACATCAGCTAAGCATGGTGACACGTGTTGTAGTCCTAGCTACTTGGGAGGCTGAGGTAGGAAGATTGCTTGAGCCCAGGAGATTGAGAGATTCAGGAGCAGTGAACAAAGATCGCTCCACTGCACTCCAGCCTATGCAACAGAGCAAGACCCTGTCTCAAAAAAAAAAAACTGTCCTTGAGTCCAGGGGAGCAACCCAAGAGGAAAGACACGAGGCAAAGGGTACGAGGGACCAAGTGAGGTTTCAGTGGTATCACAGAGCTGCTACATTTACCAACCTTGGACCTGCCCTCACTCCAGGCAGGGTTTCAAATTTGCAATGGTTTCATATATGCAAGCGCATCACCAATTCATCTCTCCGCGGGTGTTTTATGCTGCCCTTTGCTCTGTCACTCCCCGTCTGTGGCCCTCAGGTCCCTCTGTTGACTCTGAGCATCCTTGCAGCAGCTCTGGTTCCTCATCACTGTTCCAAGCCTCTCCCCATCCCACGCTTGTTTTAGCATCACAGTTACCCCTCTCCTGTTCCACTCCAGCAAGAAGGAAGTCACCATGAAGCCCCACAGAACAGTGTCACCAGGTCTATACACTGGGTATGAAATGGTTAAGCTTGGGTTGTGCTAGGTGGGTGTGGGGGAAGGGGATTCACTTGGAGTTGATAGATCCCTGCACAAGGAGGAGACCTTTTTGGTTGTCACTCAACTGGAAAGTTGTTCTCTTCCTGCCATAAGTCAGGGTGGTCTACACAGCCCCTCCTATGGCTGGGAGTGGAGCAGAGACAAAGCCCAGAGAAGTGTCCAGTAGCTGGAAGCCACAGCAGGGGGGAGAAAATATTTTACCATGCTCAGCCTCCTGCAGATGGGGTAGGAAGCACAGCCCCCAGAACATCAGAGCACAGTGGGTGAGACTAATCACGTGATGAGGTTGGGGTTGTAGGAGATCAATGCCAGGCGGCTAGGAAGTGTCTGTGCTGTGCTTGCCCAGTGCGGGCCACTGAGAACAGATAGAAGGGTCTGTGGACAACACAGAGCCAGGAGAACCAAGGATGAGAGGATCCCAAAGGCCAGCCTGGATGGGGGCAATTTACTCAGGCTCCTGTGCTGCAGCTGTGCTGGTCATTTCTGGGCAAGTGTTTGCAGTTAAGACTCAAACTGCCTTCCCAGTTACTTGAAATCATGCAACTATATAGTGTGCATTGGATCAGGCATGCTCCTGGAATCTCGTAGAGTCCCCCAAGTCCCTTAGGCAGACTCACCAGTTATCTCTGACCACCCTCTTTCCCTCTCTTTGCCTTCCAGCCAGTCACCAAGTCTTCTCAAGTCCACCTAGGAAAACACGCACACGGCCAGGCGCAGTGGCTCACGCCTGTAATCCTAGCACTTTGGGAGGCCGAGGCAGGCAGATCACCAAAGGTTGGGAGTTCGAGACCAGCCTGACCAACATGAAGAAACCCCGTCTCTACTAAAAAATACCAAAAAATTAGCTGGGCATGGTGACGCATGCCAGTTATCCCAGCTACTCGGGAGGCTGAGGCAGGAGAATCACCTGAACCCAGGAGACAGAGGTTGCGGTGAGCAGAGATCACACCATTGCACTCCAGCCTGTAGTGCAATGCAAAAGTCCATCTCAAAAAAAAAAAAGGAAAAAGAAAAACACACACACACACACAGACATACAAATGCACACATATATACACAAATGCATGCACACACCCACCCACACACACGTATATGTACACATGGATACAAACATACAAATGCATGTATACATATACACACATACAAAATGTGCGAATACATGTACACACATACACAATTAAAAGCAAATACACACATGTACACAGGTACATACACATATACATACACTTAAACACAAATATGTAGGCATGCACACACATACATACACGTGTGCTAGGCACATACTTGGGGTGCTGGTTAGAAATGGAGATTCCTTCATCTCACCCCATCTAGGCTGGAGGATCGGGAAGCTGAGAGGAAAGTCGAAATCTATCTTAGTCTGTTTCTGCTGCTATACCAAAATACCATAGACTGGGCAATTTATGAACAACAGAAATGTATTTCTCGGCCAAATACAGTGGCTCACACCTGTAACCCCAGTGCTTTGGGAGGCTGAGGCAGGAGAATGACTTGAACCAGGAGTTTGAGACCAACCTGGACAACATAGCAAGATCCCATCTCTATAAAAAATTTTTTTAAAAATCTTTTTAAAGGAATGTATTTCTCACAGTTCTGGAGGCTGGGAAGTCTAACTTCAGGTGCCTGCAAGATTGGTGTCTGGGGAGGGCTACTGTCTGCTTCCAAGAGGGCGCGTGTTGCTGTAACCTCCAGAGGAGGTGAACGTTGTGTCCTCACATGGTGAAAGGGGTGGAAGGGCAAGGGGAGCTCTCTTCAACGTTGAGCCCTGTAATAATAATAGGCCCTCAAGACTTAATCACCTCCCAAAGGCCACACCTCTTAATACTGTTGCATTGGGGATTACGTTTCAACATGAATTTTGGAGGGGACACCTCATTCAAGCCATATAAAAACTTCCCTTTCAGAGCCCCAAAGCTGCTCCTGTGCCACACAGCAAACTCTGCACATAAACAGGCCTCCAGATGGCATGGCACTCTCACAGCCTCCATTCTGAACCACTAGCCTTGACCTCCCTTCCTGGTTTCTAAATACCTATTCTACTGTCAATAGCCTTATCCCACTGTAGCCTGACACTTGGCCTTGTTTCTCTGAGAACTCTTTCCTCTTCCCCCACAATCCAGACTGTAGCTCTGGCTCCAAATGCCTTTATCTCCTGGAGAGGCGCAAGTCTACAAGTGCACAGTCCTAACAGTACTGACCTCAACCCTACAAGCAGGATTTTGTTCCCTCAGAGAACCTATCAATGTCGCCTGGCTGGGAACAGGGGATCCAGTGAACTGAAAGAACATTGCCAAGTTCACCCACCTCCAAGACAGCAGCAGGAAGGACCTCTCCTGGCCCCATTCCACAAGGGCTACCATTCACCCAGATTAGCTTCTCTTGGTGTGAGTTGGAGTCCACAAAGTTGAGGTCTCTCTCTCTCTCTCTCTCTCTCTCTATCTCTATCTCTTTCTCTCTCTCTCTCTCTCTCTCTCTCTCTCTCTCTCCAAGTACCTAAGGCAGAGGTTCTCATGCATTAGTGTGCTAGAGATTCCCTCAGTATCTTCCCAGATCCCTGGCCCTGCCCAGGCAACCAACAGACTCTCTGGAGCTTGAGAATCAGGCGTGTGTGTTGGACAAGGGGAGCAGGAAAGGGAAGAAGACAGAGTTGGTGACTTATACGGCTCAGAAAGAACCCAGGAATCTTTGTTGAGGTTGTCGCTGGGATGGTGGTGCAGATGTGGCTGGGGGAGGCCCGGCCAGCCCCTGTGAGACTGTCTCACTGGGTGCACAGGACACCTAGTGATGGTCATCAGTGTGCCAGCTTGGAAGAAATCTTCCTGGGGCGCATGGCGTAGACCAGCCAGGACCATTCAGAAGCCAAAAAAGGCCCAGCCCACTCCCCTTTTCTGAGGGTCCTAGTATATTTTTTAAAGTCAAGACATTTCAAAACAGAGTTTCTAAAACGATGGCATATTTTAAATGTTTTAGTTATTAAATTAGTGCTTTTGATGCATATATACACAAACAATGAAATATTATCTCTGCCCCAAAAAAGTATGATAATATAGTTTTGAGTGACGCAAAATGTCAGGTTTGCAGCAAAATTACATTCATTTGATATTTTTCTTTTTCTTTTCTTTTTTTTTTCTTTTTTTCTTTTTTCTTTTCTTTTTTTTTTTTTTTTTTTGAGACAGGGTCTTGCTCTGTCACCCAGGCCTAGAGTGCAGTGGTGTGATCATAGCTCACCGCAGCCTCCACCACCTAGGCTCAGGTGATTTTCCTGCCTCAGCCTCCCAAGTAGCTGGGACTATGGTGCTTGCCATCACGCCTGGCTAATTTTTGTGTTTTTAGTAGAGACGGGGTTTCACCATGTTGGCCAGGCTGGTCTTGAACCTCTGACTTCAAGTAATCTGCCTGCCTCAGCTTCCCAAAGTGCTGGGATTACAGGCATGAGCCACTGTGCCCAGCCTAATTTTACATTTTTAATGAGACAGAATTTTATACTAATGATGGTTTCATGATAACTGTATTAGTTTCTGGTGGCTGCTGTAACAAATTGCCAGAAACTCAGTGGCTTCAAACAACAGAAATTTACTTTCTCACAGTTCTGGAGGCCAGAGCCTGAAATCCATTTTTACTGGACCAAGGCTCATGGGCAGAATCCATCCCTGGCTCTTCCAGCTTCTGTTGGCTTCCAGAACCCTGACCACCTCACTCCAGTTTCTGCCTCTGTAATTTGTTGTCCTCTCCTCCACCGCTGCCGCCTCCTCCTCCTCCTCGTTCCCCTCCTCCTCCTCCGCTTTTCCTTTCTTTTTCTTTTTCTTTTCTTTCTTTTTGTTTGTTTGTTTTTTGAGTCAATGAGTCACGGTCTGGTTCTATCACCCAGGCTAAAGTGCAGTGGTCCAACCTCTGCCTCCCAGGCTCAAGCCATCCTCCCACCTCAGGCTCCCAAGTAGCTGGAACTACAGGCTTGCACTACCATACCTGGCTAATTTTTGTAATTTTTGTAGAGACAGATGGGGTTTTGCCATGTTGCACAGGCTGGTCTTGAACTCTTCACCCAAGCTATGGAACCCCCCCATTGTGCGGGTAACCGCCTCACACACATCTTCTCCCGAGTCTCCAAGCTGCAAGCCCCCATGTGTTTGTCTGAAGGAAGCTCATCTTTTTTCTTATTATTGTGGTGAAACACATAATATAAATTTGACCATTTTAACCATTTTAGGTATGCAATTCAGTAGCATCGAGGACATTCACATTGTTGTGCAACCATCACCACTACCTAGTTCCAGAACTTTTTAATCAAACCCCAAAGGAAATCCATTAGCCATCACTCCCATTCCCCCTCCCCACAGCCCCTGGCAACCACGAGTCTACTTCCTGTCTCTGTGGATTGCCTATCTAAACATTTCACAGAAATGGAGTAATACCATATCGGCCTTTTTGTGTCTGGCTTCTTTCATTTAGCATGAGGTTTGTAGGGCTCATCTATGGGTGTCAGTACTTCACTCCTTTACATGGGTGAATAATATTCTGTTGTTTGTAGGGTTTTGGTTTTTGTTTTTGAGACAGAGTCTCCGTCTGTCACTCAGACTGGAGTGCAGTGATTCGAACTTGGCTCACTGCAACCTCCACCTCCCGAGTTCAAGTGATTCTCCTGCTTCAGCCTCCTGAGTAGCTGGGATTACAGGCACACACCACCACGCCTGGCTAATTTTTGTATTTTCAGTAGAAACAGGGTTTCATCATGTTGGCAAGGCTGGTCTCAAACTCCTGACCTCAAGTGATCCGCCCGCCTCAGCCTCCCAAAGTGCTGGGATTACAGGCATGAGCCACTGCGCCCTGCCTGTTGTTTGTAGGTTCTACATTGTGTTGATCCATTCATCAGTTGATGGATATTTGGGTGGTTTTCTACTTTCGGCTGTTCTGGCTTGGAACCCCACAGCGCCCCCTCTAGACCCTCCATACTCATCTCTGAGTGGGGCAGTCATGCAGCCAGCGGGCCTCCGAGCTTCTGTGCCAGGTCAAACAGAGCTTGACCCTAATCCAACACAGAGAAAATTTGACAATGCTAAGCCAAGTTCCTTGGTGAGGCGCACATTTGTCTCTTCGTCTGCCACATGCCCTCTTTAGGGAACACCCCTTCCTCCTGGAGGTGGCTTCTCCCCCATTCCAACCACGTGGCCCTAGGGGGGCTGCCATGCCCCCAGAACCCTACCTGATGGAGGGTCTCCGCAGCTCGGCCTTTCCCACATGCGGAGCAGCCAAGTGTGCAGCGGCAGTTTTTGGTCGATTCTAGCAAATTCTCCCTTTTTGCTCAAGCTGGCTCATGTTGGATTTTGTCACTTTCAAGCCAGAGTCCTCACGGGGGTAGCTCCCGCCTCCCACCACGAATCCCAGGTGCTCCCTGAAGTGGAGAAAATGGGGCATCCTGCCTTGGCCCAGACTAGCAACCCCCCCCCACTCAATATAATAATTCTGTGGGGTCCCCAGGTGTTTCATTTAACTTTGAGCTTCCTGGATGAACAGCATGGAGCTCCAATATTCATAAAACTGGACCTCTGGGACACACCCAGGCTTGTCGAGACCCTGGAGGTCAGAAAGTGCAAGAAAGTTCTCCAGATGCTCCTTGGACAGTTTGCACCTGGTAACTGACCCTTAGCTTGTGGGATTTTCCCCACCCCATGTCATTTAGAGGCTAATGAATGGATCCTGCAGGGAGTCGCCATTCACCTGGATCACATCCTTGGGTGCCGTCCAGTGGGGTCTGGAAAAAGTTGCTGGCTTAGGCAGCATCGCCTCCAAGCCAGGTGATCCTAAGGACTGTGTTCCCACATGCAGAACACCGGGCCCTCCTCTGTCCAGCCAGGACTTCCGTGTGCATTGAACTGGGTATTGACACTTCCTAGGTAGCTTCCCCAGTGTCTTTGATCAGCAACCCTCCTCACCTCCTCCTCAGAACATATTGTGCGATCAGAAAGTATAAGATTTCCCTTTTGGGATGAGTAGTACAGAATGAGGCCCAGTGTGGTGGCTTACACCTGTAATCCCAGCACTTTGGGAGGCTGAGGCGGGGGATCACTTGAGGTCAGGAGTTCGAGACCAGCCTGACCAACATGGTAAAACCCTGTTTCTACTAAAAATACAAAAATTAGCCAGTCATGGTGGTGCGCACCTGTAGTCCCAGCTACTCAGGAGGCCGAGGCAGGAGAATTGCCTGAATCTGGGAGGCGGAGATTGCAGTGAGCCCAAATCATGCCACTGCACTCCAGCCTGGGTGACAGGGCAAGACTCTGTTGAGACTCTGTCTTAAAAAAAAAACACACACACACACACACACACGAAAAGAAAACTGCCCGGCGCGGTGGCTCACACCTGCAATCCCAACACTTTGGAAGGCCGAGGCAGGCGGATCACCTCAGGTTGGGAGTTTGAGACCAGCCTGACCAACATGGAGAAACCCTGTCTCTACTAAAAATACAAAATTAGCCGGGTGTGGTGGCGCATGCCTGTCATCCCAGCTACTCGGGAGGCTGAGCCAGGAGAATCGCTTGAATCAGGGAGGCAGAGGTTGCAGTGAGCCGAGATTGCACCATCACACTCCAGCCTGGGCAACCAGAGCAAAACTCTGTCTCAAAAAAAAAAAAAAAAAAAGGTACAGAATGACAATTATGAAAATCTATTTTGTTTAATCTTCTCTAAAAGGGAACAATGAACCAAGCAATTTCCTGGGCCCAAAAAAAGAAGTAGTATTGCGGTTATTAAAATAGTGTTTACTTAGTGCTGATGGGAAAAGATGTGAAATATTAACGACTCCGTGGAGACCCGATTATGTGACTCATTAGGCAAAGGCCCTATATGCAATTAAAGTAGACTCTTCAGCTTCTATCTTAAGTGACTTTATGTTTTGTCCAGCCACTCCATACACAAAGATGAGTGGCCAGGTGCAGAGGCTCATGCCTGTAATCCCAGTACTTTGGAAGGCTGAAACAGGAGGATCGCCTGAGCCTAGGAGTTCGAGACCAGCCTGGGCAACATAGTGGGACCCCCATGTCTACAAAAAAAATAATAATAATAACAAAGAGAAAAAGATAACTTTTGTTGTTCTAATTTTTTCTACAGAGCCTTTTTCATATAAAATATAGTCCTTAATATAATAACTTTGTGCCTCTGTTTCCTCATCTGTAAAATGGGATAATAGTACTTACTCCACAGGAATATTTTGAGGATTTACAACATATAACTCACTTAAAAACTGTGCCTGATGCTGGGCGCGGTGGCTCACGCCTGTAATCCTAGCACTTTAGGAGGCCAGGGCAGGCGAATCACTTGAGGTCAGGAGTTCACGACCAGCCTGGCCAACATGTTGAAACCCTGTCTCTACTAAAAATGCAAAAAATTAGCTGTAAATCACTTGAACCTGGGAGGCAGAGTTTGCAATGAGCTGAGATCTGCCACTGCACTCTAGCTTGGGTGACAGAGCAAGACTCCATCTCAAAAAAAACAAAACAAAAAAAAAATGTGCCTGAAAAGTAGAAACAATAAAAAAAAGAGTCATAGTCATCCCCACTATCATCATTACAAATCTCGAGGTTGTAGAACACACTTTAGGTAATTGAGTGAAATGAAGCTTCCACAGCACAGGACGCAGTCATGGTTCAGGACCTGCACCCACTGTCAATCACTTCAGCTGCAAATAAGCCCAGCAAACTCACTGGATTCTTGTCTTTTGTTTTGTGTTTCTTTTTCCCCATCTAAACTAGGTGCCTCTGTTTCACTTACTAAGCGAGACCAGTCTGCCATTTTGCTCTGCAGATACTGGTTTTAAGATAAAGGTGTCTGGCCGGGCGTGGTGGCTCACGCCTGTAATCCCAGCACTTCGGGAGGCTGAAGTGGGCGGATCACGAGGTCAGGGGATCGAGACCATCCTGGCTAACACGGTGAAACCCCGTCTCTACTAAAAATACCAAAAAAAATTAGCTGGGCGTGGTAGCGGCGTCTGTAGTCCCAGCTACTCGGGAGGCTGAGGCAGGAGAATGGAGTGAACCCGGGAGGCGGAGCTTGCAGTGAGCCCAGATAGCGCCACTGCACTCCAGCCTGGGCACAGAGCGAGACTCCGTCTCAAAAAAAAAAGAAAAAGAAAAAGATAAGGGTGCTTCTGGCTGTTTCTGAGTTTTAATGACAGCAAAGCTTCTTTCTTTCCCCCAGACTCTGCCCCACGCTGCAGGGTGAGGCTGTGATTCAGACTGAGCTCGTTTCTCCTGGCTACAGAAGTTAAAAGCCAGACCCTTTGGATTTCTTCCTCCGGACTTTTCTGCCAAGCTTGCCTCACAGGTGCGGGGCAGGACTGGAAGGAGATCACCTGGAGCCGCTGAAGCCAACAAGGGCTGGGTCTCTAATGGTGGCCTGTGAGGTCTTCAGAGACAGCCCAGTTGCTGCCATTCTCAGCTTCCTTGGTGTCCTTCCAATTGGGGCCCGTTGTTTGGTTTGGTTTTGACTCATTTGAGTATACTTCCTAGGGTTCACCAGAGACACAAGAAACACCTGGCCGGGCGCGGTGGGTCAAGCCTGTAATCCCAGCACTTTGGGAGGCCGAGACGGGCGGATCACGAGGTCAGCAGATCGAGACCATCCTGGCTAACCCGGTGAAACCCCGTCTCTACTAAAAAATACAAAACACTAGCCGGGCGAGGTGGCGGGCGCCTGTAGTCCCAGCTACTCGGGAGGCTGAGGCAGGAGAATGGCGTAAACCCGGGAGGCGGAGCTTGCAGTGAGCTGAGATCCGGCCACTGCACTCTAGCCTGGGCGACAGAGCGAGACTCCGTCTCAAAAAAAAAAAAAAGAAACACCTACAGCCAGTCGCGGTGGTTCCTGCCTCTAATCCCAGCATTTGGGAGGCCAAGGTCGGCGGATCACTTGAGCCCTGGAGTTGGAGACCAGCCTGGGCAACATAGTGAGATCTTGTCTCTACTAAAAATAAAAAATTAGCCGAGTGGTGTGGCGCACGCCTGTGGTCCCAGCTACAGGAGGCTGGGACAGGAGGATTGGGAGGCTGAGGCAGGAGGATTGCTTGAGGCTTGGAGGTTGAAGCTGCAGTGAGCCATGATTGTGCCACTGCACTCCAGCCTGGGCCACAGAGCAAGACCCTGTCTCATCAAACAAAACAAAACAAAAGTGAAACACTGTCATCTTTTTTCCACCTCTCCTACCTCGCAGCCAGCCTCCTAGAGAAGGAGAAAGGCCTGGCAGCAGCATGAGCTGCCAGCAGCTGAGAAACCAGTTTCTGTCTGCCCTCCTTATTCTCTGAGTCACTTCACCCAGGGGAGCGCTGTTTGTGCTCTGGTGGGGACATAAAATTGCAACAGGAATCCAGCACAGGTGACCTCTGCCCCTGTCTGTTTGGAGAAAGTTGGTTCTAGCTGAAGTCAACACCCCAGACACAATTACAGCCACCGTAAAGGGGGGATGAACCACTTTACAGGGTCTGGCTCCCCAAGATGGTGCATCAGCACATCATAACATAATCATCCAAAGAAAATGGCTTGTGCCTCGTGAGAGTTCAAATTCCACATCTGCTCCAGGCTGGGGAGAGCCAAAACTACTGAACAGATACAGAATAGCTGGAGATGAAAGCTAAGAGATCACAGGACCTAACGGCTTTGTGGCTATCTGTATTAGACAGGATCAGTCAATGCTGCAAGAAACAACCTGAGAATGATAATGGCACAAGCATAGTGAGGGGGAATTCTCATTCACATAAACAGTTACAGGTGGGACCAGCCCCTGGAGTTGGGGGAGGAGCTCTCTGCCACAGAGCTCTTCAATTACCCGGGATCTGTCACCTTCAACACATGGCTCCCAAGGTCACTTAGGATGTTGACATCCAGCAATGAAAGGGGAAAGGGCATGAAGAGCCAGTGAAGTGGGGAAGGCTTTTATAGTTACAGGCAGGCCTAGAAAAACAGTCACATTTCCCCAGACTGTTCCCTCCACTGGGATGGAACTCAGTCTCACGGCCACATCTAACCACAGGGGAAGCTGGGCATATGGTCTTGCTGTGTGCCCAGATGAAAAGAGAGCTCCCAGCAACACTTGTCACACCATCCAGCTGTGGTTGCTGCAGAGGTGAAGGTCACCTGTGTGCAGCGTCCATGCTCCCAAATCACAGAGCCACTGTGGCAGCCTTAGAGGATGACTGCTAGGGAGCACTGGGCTGTCCTAGACCACCAACACCACTAGCTGCACCCTCTTTCTCTCCAGAGATGGCCACCACTCACAGCTTCACTCCTCAGAGGACCACCACGGTCTACTGTGAATTACCCTCCAGGATTCTGGAGGCTCCTCCCATCATGGAGGACCCTATCTAGCACTCGTGACCCTTGACCTTGACCTCAGACAAAGAGCCCATCTAGGGTCCCAGGGCTAAGGATTTCATTGCACCTGCACCCCACTGCCTCCATGGTTCTACCACCACCCTGAGAGAGAGGACTCCTCAAGAAGACGGCATCGCCGGGCGCGGTGGCTCAAGCCTGTAATCCCAGCACTTTGGGAGGCCGAGACGGGCGGATCACGAGGTCAGGAGATCGAGACCATCCTGGCTAACACGGTGAAACCCCGTCTCTACTAAAAAATACAAAAAACTAGCCGGGCGAGGTGGCGGGCGTCTGTGTTCCCAGCTACTCGGAAGGCTGAGGCAGGAGAATGGCGTAAACCCGGAAGGCAGAGCTTGCAGTGAGCTGAGATCTGGCCACTGCACTCCAGCCCGGGCGACAGAGCCAGACTCCTTCTCAAAAAAAAAAAAAAAAAGAAGACGGCATCAGCTATCTGTTACCTTGACTCATGCCAACCCCAGCCACTGCCGCTCTCTCCTTGAATGATCCAGCCACCTGAAGTCCAGTTCCTGGCCCAGATTGGATAAGCATAGCCACCTGTCAACCGCTCACCACCCAACAACCGAGGACCAAAGAGAACTTCTCAGCCACATCTCCCAGGAGTTAGGACAACAGCAGGATGAAGCTGCAATAGCCTTGGGTTCAGGTCATCCTGGCTTCACATCCCTTCTCTGCTACTGACTAGCAGAGCTTCTTGCTTAAGTCACTTACCTCTCTCTGAACATCAGCACATGGGCAATAATACCTCTGTGCAGGACTCAATGAAATCGTGTGCGCAAAGCCCTGGTTCAGTGCCTGGCGTGTAGTAGGCCATCAGTCAAGCGCTGTTATAATGGGGGCTCTTTGCTGCTGCAATGCAGCACCTTAGACCCTGGGGGTAACAATTCACTCAGGCTTCTGTCCAGGGTGAACGGTCCCAAAGCAGCTGCAAGCTGAAGCTCCTGCTCAGCCAGCAATGCCCTTGGGAACTTGATCACCAGCAGCTCTCCCTCCTCCTCCTCCTCCTCCTCCTCCTCCTCCTCCTCCTCCTCCTCCTCCTCCCCCCCTTCTCCTCCTCCTCCTTCTCCTCCTCCTCCTCCTTCTCCTCTAAAAAGGCCGCTCCCCAGCCTTCATAACTGCTGTGCACAAGGAACGAGTTTCCAGCTGCCTGCCAGCTTGTGGCAAGCCTGCTGGCTTCAAACTCCCTCATGCTGTGCTCACGGAGGCCACCTCCCAATCACCAAACCCAATGATATATTCAGTTCTTGCATCGCTTGACGTCTTGGCTGCATCTGATGCTACTGACAATCCCATCTTCCCTAACTGCTCTCTATCTGCCTTCTGAAGGCCACGTTCTATCTCTTCTGGCCACTTATACACTCTCTCTGGCCAGCTCCTCTTCCCCGGTCTTCCCTCCCCATGCCAACATTCCCAAAGGTGCGTTCTGGGCCACTCCTCTGCTCTGTGGGGTCATCCTCCCAGGTGGTCACACCACTGCCATGCATTGGACCAATGACTTCCAAACAATTCCCGGAAACCCAGCAGCTTGCCCACTGCAGCCAGGATGATCCAATTCACAAATTGGATCAAGTCTTTACACTGCTTAAAACCCATCAGTGCCGTCCCATGGCTCAGAAGATTAAACCCAAGCTCCCTGGTACAGACTCCATGTCGTCTGACTCCTGCCTGTGTCCTTGGCACCTGCCCTTCCTGGCATCGGGGCTCGTCCCAGTCCTGAGGGGTGACTGGCACCCTCGGAGAGCCCCAGGATCTCCAGGTCTCCGTTCCTTTGACTTGCATGCACTCTACTTGAAACACGTTCCCCCTGGAGAATGCTCCCCGCCTCTCCAAGCCAGATCCAGGGCCCTCCCCCAAGCCCTCTCCTCTGAGCATAGCTGACCTCAGCATCTCTCCTGTTGTTTTACTCTGGTCTCCCGGTCCGCATGTCCCTGCTATGTAATAAGTACTGGGTGAATGTTGGTGGAGCAAAGGAGGGAATGAATGACCAAGCCAACCTGACTCTGAGGTGGGCTTGGGCTGTCTTAGGTCCTCCTGCTGGAAACCTGGCCCAGAGCTGAGTGGGCTTTGCACCCCTCCCCGACCCTAGCCTCACAGCCACCTCCCCCAGGGCCCAGTGGCCGGCCAGGGACTGTTGGTCAGGAATGCCAGGCTGGAAACCAGGTTCCCTCCCTCCCTACTAACTCCTTAGAGCAGATCCGTGGGGAGAATTCTCCACTTGAAAGAAAAGCACCAGGCCTCCCCTCCTTCCCTGCCTTCCTGAGAGCCCCTGTCACCGCCACATTCTTGCTGAGGCTGGAGGAGATTAACCGGGGGCTGGTGGCAGCAGCTGGTGCCCTAAGCTGCGTGCTGTGTGTTCCCAGCACGGCACCACTCACGAGCCGCCTTGGAAGGAAGGTTCTGGTGGCAGGAGCTGGATTTGGTCACCCAGGCACGGGCTGTGAAAGCCCCCAAACTCCTGGCTCTGCCAGGTCGGCCGTTGCTGGAGGCCGGTGTGAGGGTGGGGACGCCACAGTCCAAGGGTGTTCAGGGTGGGGGCTCCTTAGGGAAAGGTAAATTACCCCGCAGGGTGTTACGGGTAAGACCGTGTTCCTCTCACAAGATATGCTCAAGACCTAACCCCTAGTATCTCCGAATGTGACATATTTGAAAATAGAATTGTTGCAGATGTAATTAGCAAAGGTGAGGTCATACTGGAATGTAGGGTGGGCTCTTAATCCAATAGGACTGGTGTCCTTATGAAAGAAGAGAAGAGACACAGAGAGACAGACATACACTCCTGCTCTGTGGGAAAGAAAGAAGAGGCGGAGACTGCGGGGAAGCAGCCGCAAGCCTGGGCCTGCCAGGAGGACTGGCAACCACCGGCAGCCAGAAAGAGGCACCACGTCTTCCCCTCCAGGCTCGGAGGGAGCAGGCCTGTCCACACCTGAATTCCAGACTCCTGGCCTCCAGAACTGTGAGACAATCCACTTCTGTTGTTTGCAGCTGCCTAGTGTGTGGTACTTAGTTACAGCAGCTCTAGAAACGAATACACAGGGCCTCAGACGGGGAGGCCTCAGATTAGGGGGAAATGCCTCTGACTCCCTACGGTGATGTTAGAGACCCAGTCATATTCGTTCCTGTCCCCAGCCTTGCTTGTGAGGCCAAGAAAAGCAAAGGCTGAGTGATGACAGTGCCGGGCAGAGGGAAGCCCAGCTGACATCAGGCCTGCCGCTCTCTCCTGATCCAGGGGTAGAAGGAAACAGACCGTGGACTGCTGGACGAGGCGTCTCCTCACTCCTGGGTCCACCACTCCACTCCGGCCTCTCAGGGCTGCCCGACAGCTCGAGCGTCGGCTGCAACCAGGCCTGAGCTCACCCCTGTCTCTGCCACGTCCTGAGCAAGGCCCTGCCTCGTTCCCTGCCTTGGTTCTCCTCAGCCCTGAGGCTCCCACAGCCATGCCACCTGCTGAGCCCAGACATCCCCTCCTCCCTGAACCCTCCCCTGACCCCTTCCTGAGGTGCCTTCTGTGTTGCTGGGGATGCCTTGGGATGGCTGAAGAGGCCCCATGCTGAACGCTAAGGGAACAGGACAGTCAGACACACCTGCCTTCAAATTCAGGCGTCACGCTTGTAGCTGTGTGACTCCAGGCAAGTTCTACATGGCATCTATTTCCTCCTTTGTAAGGTAGGGATCCCAGCAGGGTTGTGGGAGGCAGCTAGTCAAGGTTGTAAGAGACCCTATAAGGCCGAGGCTCTTTCCCTGGACCCCATGGGCCGGTCTCAGGAGGCCCATGAAATTCCCGAGGCTGGGAGTGAAATAGCGCGTCCAGCTGCCTACATTGCTCTCAGGTAGGGGACTTAGCTCTTGCCTTGTTCTCAGAGGGGTTCATGACTCCAAGAAGTTAAGACCCCCATGTAAATCTCCCAGCCCAGAGCCCCCAAACACCACTCCACTTTGGACTGAGCGTCTCTCCTGCGTCCTGCCCCTTGCATCTTGCCGTGAGCTGCATCTGCCACGTGGTGTGGTGGCCTGTCTCAAGAAGGAAAGGGGCCCTCGCAAGGCCAGCCTCAGACCCAGTGCCTGACCCAGGGCTCCTTTGCAAAACAAGTTCTTAATACTGCGCCTTCCCGAGGGGCCCTGAGGCCCAGCTTGCCAAGCGCCCACAACGCACCTCCGGCCAAGGTTTCAACAGATCTCACGAGCAACCCCGGCCCAATGGAACACACCATGGAAACCGTGTTGTTTACGTTTCACAGATTTGCTGGGGATAAAGGCTACTTAATGAAGGAGGGCCTGAAAGTACTCATGGGAAAGGAGTTCCCTGGATCTTTGGAGAACCAAAAAGCCCCTCTGGCTGCGGACATAACAATGAAGGACGCGGACCAGCGCCAAGACAGCACACTGAACTTCCAGAACTTGTTTTCACTCCCTGCGGGGCTCACCGCTGTGGACAACAACTATTTTGTAGTACCTATGAAGCAGAAGGGGACGAAGCAGGCAGAACTAAGCAATTACTCGGCCCCGTGAGAGTTCTACCAAAGAGTCGCTATAGGAACCTGCCCGCAGCTTCCCCCGTAGAAGGCTTTCATGAGCAGACAGGGCCAAGAAAACAGACACATCAAATCCAAATCTCATCTAACAAGCAAAGAAAGGAGGTTAATTAAATAATAGGCTTTTGATCTTTAGATTGTTTGCATCCTCTTGGCCTCATAGACACATCCTTTTTAGTTTGGGAAAAAAATATATATATACACTTATAAAATTATTTTTAAGCCTTTGCCTTGGTACATATATATTTTATATTTTATATATAACATATATATACACACATATATATTTTATATATATACATACATGCATATATATATATATATATATATATATATATATATATATGTAGTGTTTGGTTGGGCTCAGTGGCTCACGCGTGTAACCCTAGCACCTGGGCAGGCTGAGGTGGGTGGATCTTGAGCCCACGAGTTTGAGACCAGCCTGGGCAACATAGTGAGACTTCATGTCTACCAGAAAAAAAAAAAAACCCATCCAGGTGTGGTGGCGTGCACGCCTGTAGTATCAGCTACTCAGGAGGCTAAGGTGGGAGAATTGCCTGAACCTAGGAAGTTGAGGCTGCAGTGAGCTATGAACACCCCACTGCACTCCAGCCTGGGTGACAGAGTGAGACCCTGTCTCAAAAAAAAAAAAAGGTACATGTATGTATGTATGTATACATATGTATCTAGAGTTTCTTCTCACTATGGTTTGAATGTGTACCCCCAAAAGCATGTGTTGGAAACTTAATCCCCAATGCAACAGTGTTGAGAGGTAGGGCCTAATGAGAGGTGATTATTCCATGAGGTTCTGCCCTCAAGAAAGGGCTAATGCTGTTATCTCAGTGGGAGTGGGTTCCTTACAACAGGATGAATTCGGCCCCTTTCTCTCTGTCTCTACCTCTCTCACCCTCGCACTGTCAGATGATGTGGCAAGAAGGCCCTCACCAGATGCCGGCCCGTCAATATTAGACTTCCCAGCTTCCAGAACTGTAAGAAATAAATCCCTGTTCCTCATAATTACCCGGTCTCAGGTACTCTATTATTGTAGCATAAGACAGACTAAGACACTTCTCTCTCCACCACAGTCCATTGTTTTTTTGGTTTTTTTTGAGATGGAGTCTCGCTCTATCACCCAGGCTGGAGTGCAATGGCACGGTCTCAGTTCATTGAAACCTCCGCCTCCCAGGTTCAAGTGATTCTGCCACAGCCTCTGGAGTAACTGGGATTACAGGCGCCCGCCACCATGCCTGGTTAATTTTTGTATTTTTAGTAGAGACGGGGTTTCACCATGTTGATCAGGCTGGTCTCGAACTGCTGACCTTATGATCTGCCCACCTTGGCCTCCTGAAGCACTGGGATTATAGGCATGAGCCACTGCACCTGGCCCGTTCCTTTTTTTTTGAGACGGAGTGTCACTCTGTCACCCAGGCTGAAATGCAGTGGTGTGATCTCAGCTCACTGCAACCTGCGCCTCTCAGGTTCAAGCAATTCTCCTGCCTCAGCCTCCCAAGTAGCTGGAATTACAGGCACACACCATGACACCCGTCTAGTTTTTGTATTTTCAGTAGAGATGGGGTTTCACCATGTTGGCCAGGCTGGTCTCGAACTCTTGACCTCAAGTTGTCCGCCTGCCTCGGCCTCCTAAAGTGCTGAGATTACAGACGTGAGCC
This sequence comes from Macaca fascicularis, assembly GCF_037993035.2. Lineage (NCBI taxonomy): Eukaryota > Metazoa > Chordata > Mammalia > Primates > Cercopithecidae > Macaca > Macaca fascicularis. The sequence continues at coordinate 55,920,539 of NC_088390.1, forward strand.
ATCGTGCCTGGCCACCATGTTCCTTTTCTTCCAGAAGTTCACTCTGCCCTCATCCTCCGCTTGCTTCCTTCTCGGTCTCCTTTGTGCCACCTCCCTGTCACCCACTCTTTAATGAGGTGTCCCCAGGGTCCTGCCTCAGTTCTCTTCCTGCCTCTCCCTGCTCTGGCTGCTCTGCTCCCGTGTCTTCAACTCTAGTTAAGGTGACACCAGCTGCTATTACAGGCAAACAGCAAGGTTTCCATGGCTTAATGTAATAGAAGTGTACTTCTTCATATGAAATCCAATTGGCTTGAATTCCATAAAGTCACAAATGTTTATTTATTTATTTATTTATTTATTTATTTATTTTTTGAGACAGAGTCTTGCTCTGTCACCCAGACTGGAGTGCAGTGGTGCAATCACTGCTGACTACAGCCTCAACCCCCTGGACTCAAGCAGTCCTCCCACCTCAGCCTCCCAAGTAGCTGGGACTACAGATGTGAGCCACAGTGCCTGGCTAGTTTTTTATTTTTTTATTTTATTTTTTTTTTTTGAGGTGGAGTCTCATTCTGTTGCCTGGGCTGGAGTGCAATGGCACGATCTCGGCTCACTGCAACCTCTGCCTCCTGGGTTCAAGCGATTCTCCTGCCTCAGCGTCCCGAGTAGCTGGGATTACAGGCGCCTTCCACTATGCCTGGCTAATTTTTTTGTATTTTTTAGTAGAGACGAGGTTCCACTATGTTGGCCAGGCTGGTCTCGAACTCCTGACCTTGTGATCTGCCTGCCTCAGCCTCCCAAAGTGCTGGGATTACAGGTGTGAGCCACCACACCTGGACCAGCTTTTTAATTTTTTGTAGAGATGATGTCTCACTAGGTTGCTCAGGCTGGTCTCAAACTCCTGGGTTCAAGTGATCCTCCTGCTTCAGCCTCCCACAGTGCTGGGATTACCAGTGTAAGCCACCATGCCCGGCCCCCTGCCATCTTTGACACATGGCTTCCACATTGGCCTTGGGCATCTGTATCCAGTCAGCAGCCTGGAGAGAACAAGGAGAATGGTTTGGAAGGTTGTGTGGGCTTTTATGATAGACAAGTACCTCACTTCCACCCACCTTCCACTGGCCAGAACTCCGCCCATGGCCGCATCTAATGCAATGAAAGTGGGGAATGGGATCTAGCAGTTCATCTGGCAGTAGAAGGGCTGGCGTTCGATATAGCTTGGATGTTTGGCCCCTCCAAATCTCATGTTGAAATATGAGCCCCAGTGTTAGGGGTGGGCCTGGGGGGAGGTGTTTGCATCATACGGGTGGCTCCCTCAGGAATGGCTTGGTGCCCTCCCCAGGGTAATGAGTGAGTTCTCAATCTATTAGCTCATGTGGGTGCTTTGTTTTTGTTTGTCTGTTTGTTTTTTGAGACAGGGTCTCACTCTGTCATCCAGGTTGGAGTGCAGTGGTGCAATCATGGCTCACTGCAACCACCTCCCAGGCTCAAGTGATTCTCTCACCTCAGCCTCCCGAGCAGGCCCACACTGCCACAACTGGCTAAAATTTTTTTTTTTTTAAGACAGTCTCACTGTGTCACCTAGGCTGGAGTACAGTGGCACAATTTTGGCTCACTACAACCTCTGCCTCCTGGGTTCAAGTGATTTTCATGCCTCAGCCTCTTGAGTAGCTGGGACTACAGATGCCTGCCACCATGCCCAGCTAATTTTTGTATTTTGAGTAGAGACAAAGTTTTACCATGTTGGCCAGGCTGCTCTTGAACTCCTGGCCTCAAGTGATCTGCCCACCACGGCCCTCCAAAGTGCTGGGATTACAGGTGTGAGCCACAGCGCCCAGTCTAACTTTTTTTTTTTAGAGATGGCGTCTTGCTATGTTGCCCAGACTGGTCTCAAACTTCTGGCCTGAAGCAATCCTCCCACCTTGGCCACAGTGCTGGGATTACAGGTGTGAGCCACTGCACCAGGCCTGGTTGTTTAAAGGAGCCTGGCATCGTTCTTGCCATGTGGCGTGCCTGCTCCCCCTTGTCTTGCGGCCACGAGTAGAAGCTTCCTGGGGCCTTGCCCAGATGCAGGTGCTGGTATATCATGCTTCCTGTACTGCCTGAAGAACCATGAGCCAAACACCCCTCTTTCTTTATAAATTACCAGCCTCAAGTTCCTTTACAGCAATGCAAAATAATGAACAAAGACAGTGTTCGTAAGCCTCTAGCCAGTCTCCGCCACGGGTTGCCCAATGGCCACTAAGTAGCCATCTCACTCTTCCTCTCCCACATGGAACACATTCACTGCTTCCCAGGGAGGCAGCTGAGTCCACACCATCACTGCCTCCTGGGGGGCCTCCGCCACATTTCAGGATCTCTAGCACGCACAGGATTCTCTCCTCCAGGTCCTCTGTGACTCCCTGTGATCTGGAAACCAGTGTCTAAAAGAACAAGTTATCTGTGTCCTTCCTTTCCCCACCCCACTACAGACACACAGCACACTTCCGGATCCAGTGGTGGGGCGCAGATAGGGCAAGCACAGGACAACATCCTCTTCAGAGAAGGGAAGAATAGAAGATGCAAAGCAGGCTCTGATGACAGCGATGATGCCATTTGGCCGGGCGGGTGCTGGGAGAGCCCCCATTCTTGAAGGAATTGCCCTGTCCTGTTCTCTATGGCTCCCTGCCCTGCCCTCCACACCGTCCTCTTGCCACATTGCTCAAGGCCACATTCACAGTGGCTGTTGAGGGGTAGACCCTTCCCGGTTGCCACTTATCTTTTGTAGCCTGCAGCTCCTTCGGGTAAAAGTTTTAAGACCTCAAAGTGGTGTTGTTTTGTTTTGTTTTGTTTTGTTTTTTGAGATGAAGTTTCGCTCTGACGCCCAGGCTGGAGTGCAATGGCGCAATCTCAGCTCACTGCAACCTCCGCCTCCCAGGTTCAAGCGATTCTCCTGCCTCAGCTTCCCGAGTAGCTGAGATTACAGGCATGCGCCACCATGCTCGGTTAACTTTGTGTGTGTGTGTGTGTGTGTGTGTGTGTGTGTGTGTATTTAGCAGAGACAGGGTTTCACCATGTTGGTCAGGCTGGTCTCGAACTCCTGACCTCAGGGGATCCACATGCTTCAGCTTCTCAAAGTGCTGAGATTACAAGCATGAGCCACCGTACCCAGCCTCAAGGTGGTTTTAAGGCCCAGAAGTTCAAACACTTTCTCTCTCTCTCTTTTTTTTATTTTTATTTTTTGAAGTTTAGGCTTATGGCTTATTTGACAATACAGTTCCCTGAAAATCTGAAAAGGCTCCTTATCTACTTGCTTCAGTCATTTCTGGATGCCAGCAACCAAGTGCGAAATTCATAGTTAGACACAGTTCTCCAGCCTGGTTTTTCTGCTGTCTGCCCTCAGGCCACTCTCTCTCAATGTGCTGATGGCAATCTTGAGGTTCTCAGGCCGGGGGAAGGACACTCCCTGACTCTGACCTTGCATAAGGTTGAGGCTTCATGGGCCTTTGCTACTCAAAGGCCTTTAAGCTATGACTTCCTTCTGTTTGGCATCTAGAAGCAGTCAATGTTCCTAACCAAGACCCCAAATTTCTGGAGTTCCTATTTCATTTCAGTTTTGCTTGCAAATCAGCCAGTGCTCACTGGTCCCATCTTATTCTTCTGAGACTTGTTAAGTGCTGCCTGTACTTTATGACTTCTTCCCTTAGAGCTACAGGGTCAGAGGACAGCTGCCCTGACAAAGGTTTTTTTACCACCTTCCCCAACTACAAAACCAATGCCACACATTTCAGATTTTCATTATGGCAATATCCCGCCCCTAGTACCAATTCTTAGTTAAAGTAACACTAACTTATGGAAGAAATAACCCCTCACCAAATTTCAGTTGCTAAACACAATACAGGTTTCCTTCTTACTCCATAAAAGGAGGATGGGGGCAAGGAATCAGGCATCTCCGTTTCTTATAGCAGAAATGGAGACCCCCCAATTCCTTGCACCCCATCTGGGTTTCTTGTCTGGGTTTCTTACAGTGTCTCAGACAATGGGAGGCTGTGCCACTTTCAACACGTGGCTTCTAAGGGCTACCTGAACATCAGAATCCAGGCAGCAAATAAGAGACAGAGAAGAGTAGCTGTGGCCCTACTTTAGTAGATAAAGTTTTATTGAAACGCAGACACATTTATATATTGCTTATGGCTGTCTTCACATAACAACGGCAGAGGTGATTAGGTGCGATAAAGATGGCATGATTCATGAAGTCTAAAACCGTTACCATCTGGTCCTTTACAGAAAAAGTCAGCCAACACCTAGAGTAGAGGATTGGAGGGCTGAGGGTAGATTTTCATGGGCCAGACCTGGAAGTGCCATTACCACTTTACTCACATTCCACTGGACAGAAAGCAGCCCCCTTGATGGAGGGAGGCTGCAAAATGTGTTCTTTTGTTTTGTTTTGTATTTTGAGACCGAGTCTGCCTCTGTTGCCCAGGCTGGAGTGCAGTGATGTGATCTTGGCTCACTGCAACCTTGACCTCCCAGGCTCCAGCGATCCGCCCACCTCAGCCTCCTAAGTAGCTGGGACTATAGGCACACGCCACCATGCCCAGCTAATTTTTGTTGTTGTTGTTTTTGTTGCTGTTGTTTTGTAGAGACAGGTTTTCGCTCTGTTGGCCAGGCTGGTCTCAAACTCCTGGGCTCCAGCGATCTGCCTGCCTTGACCTCCTAAAGTACTAAGATTACAGGCGTTAGCCACTGTGCCTGGCCCAAAGTGTATTCTGGATGTGTCCGTAGAAGGAAAGGGAAACAGCTGGAGTTATCATCCGGTCATTCTCTGCACAACCACCATCCAGGCCCTGAGGATTTCTGACTGGGCACTTATGGGTCCAACTTCCTTCCTCAGATTCACATCCAAGTTTCTAGCAATTGGCCAATCATCTCACCCTTCGTGTCCTCAAACAGAACCTGATCCTTTTCCCTCCGAGTTGGCTTCTCCTTCTGTGCGCACTCTCAGTTAACCAAACACTCCAGTGCCCAAACTGGAAACCCCAGGAATGCCCATGGCCCTCCCAGTCCCTCAGCCCCCATAACACAACACTCTCCTGGCATACATCGCTGCCCCCTCTTCTCCGTAGCCTGTCACAGCCTCAGCGCAGCTTCTAGTATTCATCTCATTACTTGTCTCAATGACCAGAACCATCCCTGAAGCTTGCTCACAATTGTCTGAGTTCAGCTTCTTCAAAATCCCTTTTAACTAAATTGCTCCCCAATATTAACTCTTGCTGTTCCCAAAGGACATGAACACATCACCTGAGGTCACCCATCCATGCAGTGGCAGAGCTCAGATGGGAACTTTGGCGTATGAGCCTTCACGGGCCTCACTCTCCCATACTTTGCAGGATAAAGCACCAGGAAGCACAAAGAAAATTCTTTGCATAGCAGAAACTCTCAAACGGTAGAAAGTGAGGAAACCCATTTCCATACACTCGGAGAAGAATTTTGCAGTGGTCTGAGCAGTTTTGCTCTGTGGGAACACAGCATGTACCTCTCACAGGTTCTCTGTATCTTTTTTTTTTTTTTTTTTTTTTTTTTTTTGAGACAGAGTCTCACTCTGTCACCCAGGCTGTAGTACAGTGGCATAATCTCAGCTCACTGCAACCTCTGCCTCCCGGGTTCAAGCGATTCTCCTGCCTCAGCCTCCTGAGTAGCTGGGACTACAGGCATTCACCACTACTCCCGGCTCATTTTTGTATTTTTGGTAGAGATGGGGTTTCACAATGTTGCCCAGGCTGGTCTTGAACTCCTGACCTCAGGTGATCTGCCCACCTCAGCCTCCCAAAGTGCTGGAATTACAGGTGTGAGCCACTGCACCCAGCTGTTTCCTTCTTTTTGAGACAGGGCTACGCTCTATCTCGCAGGCTGAAGTGCAGTGGTGCAATCATAGTTCACTGCAGCCTCAAACCCCCAGGCTCAAGTGATCTCCTGCCTCACCCTCCTGAGTAGGTGGGACTGCAGGCATATGTGCCACCGCGCCTGGCTAATTTTTGCTTTTTTAATAGGGTCTTATTCTGTTGTCCAGACTGTAGTGCAATGGCATGATCTCAGCTCACTGCAACCTCCGCCTCCTGAGTTCAAGTGATTCTCCTGCCTCAGCCTCCCGAATAGCTGGGATTACAAGCATGAGTCAACACACCTGGCTGATTTTTGTATTTTTAGTAGAGACGGGGTTTCACCACATTGGCCAGGCTGGTCTCAAACTCCTGGCCTCAGGTAATCCACCCTCCTTGGGCTCCCAAAGTGCTGGGATTACAGGCATGAGCCACCGCGCCCTGCCAAGAGATTCTTCCTCTAGGACAAAGCCCTCCCCCAAAGACCCCTGAGGGTCACTTCGGGGCCACTCCTCTTCCCTCCCCTTCCTAATGGTATAGCAGCCATTCTGTGGGACAAAAATAAGATAAACTGAGGCAGGTCCTCCTGGGAGGCTGGGACTGGTCCTCAGGGCTGCCTGGGTGACCTCTGACCCAATTCCAATTCCCTGGCACTCCCCACCACCCTCTACTGCTCCTTGTGACACCGTCCTTCTGTAAGATCATCTTCTCTTTCACATGTGTTTGCTGATTCATTACCTGTCTCTTCTACCTGGAGGTAAGGAACCAAATTAGACTGGCAACACCGCCTCTTGTTCTCTGCTATTTCCAGCATCCAGAAAAGTGTCTAGCTTATCCTTGGTGCACCATAATTTTTTGCTGAATGAATGAATAAATGAATTCATGAATGAATAGGATGGCTAGTGAAACTCTGATGACCTCCTGCTTCCCCCACACTGTGGAAGGTGAGGCTTCCCAAGCCCCCACTCCTGCCTGAGATGCCAGTCTCTCTGTCTACCTCAGACACCAGGTTCCAAAGACCCTGTCCTCTCAGAGACCGTTTATGTCTAAAGCAGAGGCCCTACCCCAGCACTCCCCATCTCACTAGACAGTAACTCCATTTACCCACTTGTTCAAGTTCAAAATGTCGGTCATCCTTGACCGGGTGCGGTGGCTCATGCCTGTAATCTCAGCACCTTGGGAGGCCGAGGTGGGCAGATCACCTGAGGTCAGGAGTTTAAGACAGCCTGGCCAACATAGTGAAACTCACTCTCTACTAAAAATCACAAAAACTAGCCGGGTGTGGTGGTGCACACCTGTAATCCCAGCAATTTGGGCGGCTGAAGCAGGAGAACTGCTTGAACCCAGGAGAAGGAGGACATAGTGAGCCAAGATTATGCCACTGCACTCCAGCCTGGGTGACAGAGTGAGACTCCATTTAAAAAAAAAAAAATAGCGTCAGTCATTCTTGACTCCTACCTCCCTTTCCTCCAATGCACTAGCGAGTCCTGTTTGGGCCCTCTTCAAGGTACATCCATGAACTCTCACCTTGACGATGGCAATATCCTCCTAAGGAGACTCCCCACTTCCCTTCTTCCCCTTCAACCCAGGTTCTTTTTTTTTTTTTTTTTTTTTTATTTATTTATTTATTTTTTTTTTTTTTTTGAGACGGAGTCTCGCTCTGTCGCCCAGGCTGGAGTGCAGTGGCGCGATCTCGGCTCACTGCAAGCTCCGCCTCCCGGGTTCACGCCATTCTCCTGCCTCAGCCTCCCGAGTAGCTGGGACTACAGGCGCCCACAACCGCGCCCGGCTAATTTTTTGTATTTTTAGTAGAGACGGGGTTTCACCGTGGTCTCAATCTCCTGACCTTGTGATCCGCCCGCCTCGGCCTCCCAAAGTGCTGGGATTACAGGCGTGAGCCACCGCGCCCGGCCCAACCCAGGTTCTGTATGCACGTGGGGTGGCCTTTTGGAAACATCATTCGGGTTGCCTCACCTCCCTGCCTGCTAATATTCCTCTCTCTGCTTTGCTCACTCTGTTCCAGCCACTGAAACTGTCCCCACAGGGTTAACAAGAATCACATGTCAGGTTCTGGACAGAAATAGAGTTATAATTAAGCTTTAATTCGGCTGCACTCTGACCCACTTGCTTGTTGCCGAGATTCACATAGCACTAGATATTGACCACTTGCCTCCCCATTGTACCTACACATAATATTTCTTTTTCTTTTTTTTTCTTTGAGATGTAGTTTCACTCTTGTTGCCCAGGCTGGAGTGTAGTGGCACGATCTCGGCTCACGGCAACCTCCGCCTCCGGGGTTCATGCGATTCTCCTACTTCAGCCTCCCGAGTAGATGGGAGAATCGCTTGAATCCAAGAGGCAGAGATTGCAGCGAGCCGAGGTTGCACCACTGCACTCCAGCCTGGGTGACAGAGAGAGACTCTGTCTCAAAAAAAAAAAAAAAAAAGAAAGAAAATCTTTTAAAGGGCAGAGACTTCATCTCCTTTATGTGCAGCTGCCTCACAGCGTCTAGGGCCTGCACACTGCGGGTGCTCCACAAATGTTTGCTGAATGAAAACGGGATGGCGGCTGGTGGAGAGAGTTACTGATGGTGGCAGGTCTCTGTGCTGGAGGAGGCCTGGGATTTGGAGCTCAGATCAAGGGGCTGTAATCAAGTGTGCAAGGGCCCCAGTGCTTTTCTCCCTGTGTCTTTACTGTGTGCATCTACCATCCTGGTGCCCTCCCACTCAGACTCTGGGCTCAGCCACGTGCTCGCTGTGGCCAGTAGGATGTTAGCAGATCAGAGGCAGGCAAAGGGCTTAGCATCTCCCTCTGTTCTTGCCCTGAGCTCCACTATGAGAACATGCCTGGGCAGGCCTGCTGGAGGGTGAGAGGCCCATGGATATGTGAGGAAAGAACATTCCGGGCCAAGGGAATGGGCAGTGCAAAGGCCCTCCTTCCAGACAGGGGCTTGCCTGGTGTACTTGAGAAGCAGCACAGGGTCAGTGGAGCTGCGGCCAAGTAAGAGAGGGGACCCCGTTGCAGGAGCTCCTGGGACCCAGACTGTGGAGGGCTTTGTAGACCATTGCAAGACTTAGGCACTTACTCTAAGCAAAATGACAAGCAGAGGCCTGGCAAGCTCTGACTTCCATGCTAAAAGGATCACTTTATTGCTGAGAACGAAGAGATATGGGGGTGGTGCAGAAGCAGGGAGACCAGTGGGAATGGGAGGGGACATTGCAATAATCAGACTAGGGTGGCCACAGCAGAGGTGGGGAGAGGTTGCATCTGACTGTGCTGTGAGGTCGGAGCTCAGAGGTTGGGGTGGGGGTCAGTGAGAGGAGGTGAGGAGTTCTGAGCTGAAGAGCACCAAGGCCCAGCCTGGCCCTGCCTGACAGCCCCACCCAGATATCCCTAGCTCCCTCTGCTCCTGTGGCAGAAACTGCCCTTGTTTCCCCCCACCCCGAACACATTCCCCTCTCTCCTACCTCAGAGGTCTCGGTACTTGCCGCTGCCTCTTTCCCCTCACTGTTGGCCTGGCTAAATCCATCATTCGGGTCACAGCTTAAATGTTCTTCCAGGGGCCTTCCGGGGACCCCCACCCACCCCACCCCACCCCACCCCTATGAATTGTCTTCTCTGTCATTCTTCCTCCTCCCACCCTGTTCTTTCCCTTTCCAGCGCTCCTTGTAATCATGTACGTAAACCTGTGGTTATTGGTTTAATGTCTGCTCCATTAGATCACCAGGGAGCAGGGCCTGACAGGCTGTGTGGGTTCAAGTCTCTGTTATTCCCATCTAGACCTGTGTGAACTGGGGAAAGCTACTAAACCACTGAGCCTCAGTCTCCTCCTTGGAAAAATGGCAGTAAGGCCCAAGGCAACCCTCCAGGTAGAACACCGAGCTCAGTGCCTGGCCCACTGTTCAGTACATGTTAGCTACGATGGGGGCTGTGGAAAGAAGGCCGGTGTATTTATCTGGAAGCGCTCAGGCTGTTCAGATGACTTCACTGTATTTGGCAAGCTCTCCGAGTGGCATAAACAAACAGCACTCTGAGTATCAGACTGCTCAAATGAGGCAGGTTTGAAACTGCCTCTTGGCAAATGCAAATTCAGGGAAATTAGAGAGATGTGTGCATTTGCTGATTTTAGTTGCTTGTCATCCAAATACCCATTGAGAGGGGAGGATACAAACCTCACGATGGGCTGGAGGCAGCATTCCCCCTATGGAAGCCCTAAGGGGGCCAAAGATCCAATTCCTGCAGGGGTTGCTTGGGCACTCAGCCTTGGTTCATCCTGCCTAGGACTTTGACACTGATTGAGGGTCATTGAGAAGCTGGGACCATTGAGGTGTTGCTCCTCTAATGCTGGGGTCCCAGCTGCCACCATCAAAGGGCAGTGGTGGTTCTGAGGTTGGCACAATTGTCCTCATAAGCCCCTCCCTATGATTCTGCCTCCCAGCCTTCTGGGTTCCTGCCCAATTTGTGAGGCTGGTTCTCCAGCTTACCCTGTGATTCTATGAACCACTCATCATCCTTCCAGAAAATTCTTTTTGGGCTACAGTTAACCAGGGTTGTTTTCTATTGTTTACAACCAGGATTGTCTCCCCTCCCAGAAGGAGCTGAGTACCAACCCTCAGAAAACCTCTTTCACCACCCTTGGCTCCACCCTGCTCATTACTGGGAGCACAAACTTCCCTATGGTGCCGTAGGGCGGGCATGAGTCAGTTTGTACTAGGAGTACCCTGAAAACAGGGCAAAAGGTGTGGCAAGCTACTACTAGGAAATGTTAACCAGGCTTCTTTCCTTAGCATGTCATACCACCCTGCCCCAACACAGATGGCAGCAAGGATGTCCTTGGGGCAGGAATGTTTCAGAAGAAATGAAGAGAGATGCCAATGGAGCTAGGTCTTGGATATTGAGCTACAAAGTTGAGGTCCTTGCCTCAGGAAAAACACTGATCACGCGATGGCTCTCTCCTCCCCACTCCAGCCCTGTTGTCTGGGCTGCAGTAGGGGCACTGCAGAGCTCAGGGAGTAGAGGGGCCTGCTTCCTGGTGAAGGCACTGAGGTACCATCTCCCAGAACACCCTCATGTCTCTACATGTAAGGAGACGTCCTGCTGTGGCTTGTCTGGGCAGAGAGGGCCTGAGACAGCCCCCTCCCCACAGTTTCCCATTGAAGTGGCTGAGAGAGGGTTCTGGGACCACATGAAGCTCAGGATCAGGATGGTATAACAAGGAGGCCGGCTGGGCCGCTGACGGGGTGGACACGGGTAGTAATGAATCCAGTGTGAATGGACATCAGCAATGATGCTGATAGGGCCAGAGACCATCTTTACAGATACCAGCAGAGAAAACGAGAATGACCAAGATCAGAGCCGTCTCCCTACTGACACCATTAGCTGGGACCCCAGGGCAAAGGGGGAGGCAAAACCTTAGAATTGACTGAAGAGGCCGGGCGCGGTGGCTCACGCCTGTAATCCCAGCACTTCAGGAGGCCCAGGCGGGTGGATCACAAGGTCAAGAGTTGGAATCGAGTGTGGCCAACATGGTGAATACAAAAATTAGCCAGGTATGGTGACCCATGCCGGTAATCCCAGCTACTCAGGAGGCTGAGGCAGGAGAATCACTTGAACCTGAGAGGCAGAGGTTGCAGTGAGCTGAGATCGCACCACTGCACTCCAGCTTGGGCGACAGAGCAAGACTCCATCCTGGAAAAAAAAGAATTGACTGAAGAAACCCTGAATTCTGTAACAAAAATGTTTCCACGTCATGCAACATGGGAAATGGAGGTGGAAATCCAAGTCAATTATAGAAAATAAAAACGTTCACACATCTGACTTTGTAACCCATGAAGCTTGTGCCCCTACAAGGAGATCTCACCCCCATGTAACCCAGGTGCCACCCCATTACCTAAGAAAACAGACAGGCCTGGAGAGCTTTAGGGAGAGTTGTGGAGGGATGGACTTTGAACCCTTGTAAAATGACTTGCTTTTATTAGGCACCTACTGTATACCAGGCACATTGCTAAACACTACATATTATTTATTTTCCTTTTCTTTTCCTTTTTTTTTTTTTTTTTTTTTTTTTTTTTTTTGACAGAGTCACACTCTGTTGCCCAAGCTGGAGTGCAGTGGTACAATCTCAGCTCACTGCAACCTCCATCTCCCAGGTTCAGGCAATTCTCGTGCATCAGGCTCCTGAACTATACATTATTTCTTTGGTTTTTTTGTTTGTTTGTTTGGTTTTTTTGTTTTGTTTTTGAGACAGGGTTTCACTTGGTTGCCCAGGCTGGAGTGCAGTGGTGCGATCTCAGCTCACTGCAACCTCAGCCTCTCGAGTAACCAGGATCATAGGTGTGTGTCACGATGCCTGGCTAATTTTTGTATTTTCATCAGAGACGGTGTTTCATCGTGTTGCCCAGGCTGGTCTCAAACTGCTGGCCTCAAGGGACCCGCCCACCTTGGCCTTCCAAATTGCTGAGATTACAGGCGTGAGCCACCGTGCCCTGCCTACATATTCTTTCTAAGTGAGGTGGAAATTATTATTCCCATTTTGCAGACAAGAAAACGACAGCACAGTTGCTGAATGAGGGAGCCAGGGTGCACTGGCTGATGTCTCACAGGACAGTTTATGGACTCCTTGGATAATCAGGAATACTGCTCTGGGGCTTTACACCCAAAGGTGGTGCTGGGCGAGATGGGAGGTCAGGGAGGAACTGAATTAAAAACGCAGGTTCTTGGAGGGAACTCAGGCAGGAGTGGGGCGGCCCCTGGTGGACATGGGGAGAATGGCAACTCAGTGGGGCGGACCTGCCCTGCCCAGTGGCCTTGCAGGCCTTGCATGGGAGTGGCAGGGAAGGAAAGGGGCAGGCTCAAGAGGGGCTGTTGAGAAGGGCTCCCATGTTGGAGCTCAGTCCTGGGACAGCAAAGGCTAATCCTGGGGCGGGGGGGCGGTATGGGGAGGGGCATTTCATGAGGACAGACAAGAGGAAGGAAGCTGACCTTCACTGAGCATTGACTATGCTCACAAGATACAGGTGGAAAACAATATCGACTTTTAAAATGGGCAGGCTGGGAGTGGTGTCTCATGTCTGTAATCCCAGCACTTTGGGAGGCCGAGGTGGGCAGATCACTTGAGGTCAGGAGTTCGAGATCATCCTGGCCAGCATGGTGAAACCCCATCTCTACTAAAAATGCAAACAAATTAGCGGAGCATCATGGCACATGTCTGTAGTCCCAGCTACCTGGGAGGCTGAGGCAGGAGAATCACTTGAACCCGGGAGGCAGAGGTTGCAGTGAGCCGAGTTTGCACCACTGTACTCCAGCCTGGGCAACAGAGCAAGACTCCATCTCAAAAAAAAAAAAAAAAGGGCAAAGATACCCAGGCATATGTGAACCAAAAGAAAACCAAGGTCATGACATGAAGCTCAAAAACTTATATGAAATACGACAGATCTCTTTGTACTGCTAAGAGGGAAAGACCCCAGAAAATAAAATATGCACCAAGTAACATAATGTAAAAATATGTGCACATAGGCCCGGGGCAGTGGCTCACGTCTGTAATCCCAGCACTTTGGGAGGCCACGGTGGGCGTCATGAGGTCGGGAGATCGAGACCATCCTGGCTAACACGGTGAAACCCCATCTCTACTAAAAATACGAAAAATTAGCTGGGCATGGTGGTGGGTGCCTGTAGCCCCAGCTGCTTGGCAGGCTGAGGCAGGAGAATGGCGTGAACCCAGGAGGCAGAGCTTGCAGTGAGCCGAGATCGTACCACTGCACTCCAGCCTGGGCAACAGAGCAAAACTCCAACTCAAAACAAACAAACAAACAAAACGTGCACATCAAGAAAGTGAAGAGACAATCCACAGAATGGGAGAAAATATTCATAAATCATATACATGATCAGGGACTTGTATCCAGAATATGTAAAAAGGCTCTTACAACTCAATAAGAGGACAACCCAATTTTAAAATAGGCGAAGGCCAGGCACGGTGGCTCACACCTGTAATCCCAGCACTTTGGGAGGCCAAGGCAGGCAGAACACTTGACGTCAGGAGTCCTAGACAGCCTGGCCAACGTGGTGAAACCCCATCTCCAATTAGCCAGGCATGGTGGTGCACCCCTGTAGACTCAGCTACTCAAGAGGCTGAGATAGGAAGATTGCTTGAGCCCAGGAGTTTGAGGATGCAGTAAGCTATGACTGCACCACTGTACTCTAGCCTGGAAGACAGAGTAAGACTTTGTCTCTTAGAAAAGAAACAGCATAACTTGTTGGATGGCAGGATGGCCTGTCTGTTGCAGTGCCGCCTATATCACAAGGCTTCAGTGTGTACGAATTCTCCATGCCATCTGTGTCTGTCTCCTTATGGTGCTGCTGCTGTTTAGTTTCTCCCAGGTTGTGGGTATCTTTCTAATTCCAGAAGATTTGAGCAGCTGAGAAGAGCTCTGGGGTGAGAGTCTTATCACCTGTCCACCCAGCCGTGATGTTCTCCAACTGTGGGACTCTCCCTGCCCTGCTCTGTTTCTTTCCATTTGTATCTATGTGCTTGTTGGTTTAGTTTGTTTGTTTGTTTTACCATGTTGTTTTTTATTTACAAGGTAATACAGAAGCCCTGGGAAATGTTGTGGTTGTTGTTGTTGTTGTTGTTGTTTTGAGACGGAGTCTTGCTCTGCTGCCCAGGCTGGAGTGCAGTGGCCGGATCCCAGCTCACTGCAAGCTCCGCCTCCTGGGTTCACGTCATTCTCCTGCCTCAGCCTCCCGATTAGCTGGGACTACAGGCGCCCGCCACCTCGCCCGGCTAGTTTTTTGTAGTTTTTAGTAGAGATGGGGTTTCACCGTGTTAGCCAGGATGGTTTCGATCTCCTGATCTCGTGATCCGCCCGTCTCGGCCTCCCAAAGTGCTGGGATTACAGGCTTGAGCCACCGCGCCCGGCCTTTTGTTGTTGTTTTGAGACAGGATCTCGCTCTGTCGCCCAGGCTGGAGTGCAGTGATATGATGATGGCCTGCTGCAGGCTTGATCTCCTGGGCTCAAGTGATACTCTCACCTCAGCCTCCCAAGTAGCTAGGACAACAGGCCCATGAAAACATGCTTGGCTAGTTTATGTTTTAATTTTTTTTCTAGAGACAGGGTCTCACCATGTTGCCTAGGTTGCTTTAGAACTCATAGGCCCAAGCATCCTTCTGCCTCAGCCTCCCAAAGTGTGAGAATTATAGGCATGAGCCACCGTGCCTGGTCAGAAAAAAAAAAAAAAAAAAAAAAAAAAAAAATATATATATATATATATATATATATATGTATTCTGATCAGGCACGGTGGCTCATGCCTGTTTATATATATATACACACACATACACATATACACATATATACACACACACATACATATATATATATATATTTTTTTTTTTTTTTTTTTTTGAGACGGAGTTTTGCCTTCCCAGACTGGAGTGCAGTGGCATGATCTTGGCTCACTGCAATCTCCATCTCCTGGGTTCAAGCAATTCTCCTGCCTCAGCCTCCCAAGTAGCTGGAACTACAGGTGCGTGCCACCACGCCCGGCTAATTTTTGTATTTTTTGGTAGAGACGGGGTTTCACCATGTTGGTCAGGCTGGTCTCGAACTCCCGACCTCAGGTGATACACCAGCCTTGGCCTCCGAAAGTGCTGGGGTTACAGGCATGAGCCACCGTGCCCAGCAACGTGCACCTGGCTAACTAAAAAAAAAATTTTTTTGTAGACAGAGTCTCACTATGTCACCCGAAATGGTCTTGAACTCCTGGCCTCAGCCTCCCAAAGCTCTGGGATTAACAGGCATGAACCACTGTGCCGAGCAAAGTTAGCCTTTTTGATTTGCCCTGGTTCCCTTCTATCCCTTGTTCAAATTGCCATCTTATGAAGTCAAAACCCAGCAACTGCCCTGGGGCTCTCCTCTTCCACCTATTCTTGTGGCCCAAGCACTATAAGGCAGCCAACAGCCCATATGTGTGTTCAAGATGAAGTCATCATCCTACTCAATCCAGCCTTCTTGCTGATTCCAAGACCAAAGAAAAGAATGGTATGGCTACAATAATGCCCCACTCCCAAGAAGAAAACAAAACAAAACGGCGCAGGGAAGGTGGGGCTAGCGGGTGAAGGGTCTTTGGTAAAGAGAGCTGTCCCTGAAGAAACATCCAGTCCTCTCCTGACCCCTAGTGGTTGCCCAAGATCTTTATCTGAATTGGCTTCTCCAAGGCCTCCAGGATTCCCAAGGAATGGCAATAGACCGCAACTGATACAGGAGTTTAAAATGTATAGAATAAGCGGGCACGATGGCTCACGCCTGTAATTCCAGCACTTTGAGAGGCCGAGGTGGGCGGATCACCGGAGGTCAGGAGTTCGAGAACAGCCTGGCCAACGTGATGAAAACCTGTCTCTACTAAATATACAAAATTAGCCAGGCATGGTGGTTCGTGCCTGTAATCCCAACTACTAGGAAGGCTGAAGCAGGAGAATCGCTTGAACACAGGAGGCAGAGGTTGCAGTGAGCCAAGATTGTGCCGTTGCACTCCAGCCTGGGCGACAAGAGCGAAACTATGTCTAAACAAAAAATTCACAGTGTGTATTTTTGTATGTTCTATCTTTGAATCGTCCTCACAAGTAGAATAGATGGTATTATTATCTCCCATTGTACAGATGAAGAAACTGAGGCTCAGAGAGAAGATAAACAAATTGCCTATGGCTCCACACTCAGAAGTAAGAATAGGACTTCTACCCCCATGACAGTCCCGCCCTCCCAGAGCTGCCATATTTTTTATACAACCAAATTGAATTATTTGTTGAGTCTCCAATCTTAGAAGTTGGTATAGATTTTTATTTTTTCTTTCTGTCTCTCTCGGGTCTCCAATCCTAGAATCTGGTACAGATTCTATTTTCTCTGTCTCTCTCCCCACCCCCCACCAAGCTGGAGTGCAGTAGCATAATCATGGCACAGTGCAGCCTCAACCTCCCAGGCTCAAGCAATCCTCCTGCCTCAGACTCCTGAGTAGCTGGGACTATAGGTACATGCCAACACACCCGGCTATTTTTTTAATTCTTTGTAGAGACAGGATCTCACTCTATTGCCCAGGCTAGTCTTAAATTCATAGGCTCAAGTGATCCTACCCCCCTAGGCCTCCCAAATTCTCAGGATTTCAGGCGTGAGCCACCATGCCTAACTCTATAGATTTTCTTCGTTGATTCAATAAATACAAGGGTCAGCTAGGAGCCAAGTACTATTTATCAGGTTGGTACAAAAGTTAATTGTGGATTTTGCCATTACTTTTATTTATTTAGAGACAGAGTCTAGCTCTGTCACCCAGGCTGGAGTGCAGTGGCATGATCTCAGTTCACTGCAACCTCTACCTCCTGAGTTGAGGCAATTCTCCTGCCTCAGCCTCCTGAATAGCTGGGACTACAGGTGTGCACCACCACGCCCTGCTGATTTTTGTATTTTTAGTAGAGACAGGGTTTCACCATGTTGGCCAGGCTGCTTTTGAACTCCTGACCTCAAGTGATCTGCCCACCTTGGCCTCCCAAAGTGCTGTGATCACAGGCATGAGCCACCTGCCTGGCCTGCCATTACTTTTAAATGGCAAAAACCACAATTATTTTCGCACCAACCTAATAGTTGCTTTACAGTCTTATCTCCTAGAAGCAAGTAGCCAAAGCTGTTTTTGTCTAGTCCCTGTATTGTTTATCACAGAAACAGGAAAGTGTGTTGATTTCAGTCTCACCCTTCACTGCAACCTTGGACCCAGTGGTTTCACAGGGCCTCAAGGCCTTCTGGAGGTCCTGAGAGCCCTCAGTTGTCTTCACTGCACAGGTGTGCGGGGCTCTGTGAGGCTGCCTTCTCAACTGTGTCAGCTGAAGAATGATGGGGTTCATCCATTTGGAGAGGAGAGCCTTCTTTCTCACACAGGGTTGCAGCCTGCAGGGTGGCCATTGGGACAGGCTGGGAAGCATAGCCAGAAGCCACCACCTCAAGGATGGGAAGAATAACACAGGGATTTACGATGAACAAGGTGGCCAGATATACATATTCAATAAGGTATTGGAGGAGTCATGAATATTTATGAATGGAGAAATAGGCCTGTTTGCAATTGTGCTTCCTGTTTCTCCACGAGACCCATGTTCAAAAAATGGCAGCATTAGTATGATTGGAGCATGGAGTGTTTAGCCCTCTGATGTCAAAAGGTAACGCAGAGGACAGGAAGACCTTCCCAGCACATTATCTGCAGAATGGCCAAAGTACTCCCTGGTTGGTGGTCTCCTGTCAGAAGGAGATGCTAATGGCTTGTTTTCTCAAAACCACAAAAGGGAGAAGCAGTATTAGGTGGTGAGTTAAAATCAGGCCGGTATGGCCAGGCACGGTGGCTCAAGCCTGTAATCCCAGCACTTCGGGAGGCCGAGGCAGGCGGATCACGAGGTCAGAAGATCGAGACCATCGTGGCTAACACGGTGAAACCCCGTCTCTACTAAAAATACAAAAAAATTAGCTGGGTGTGGTGGCGGGTGCCTATAGTCCCAGTTACTCGGGAGGCGGAGCCAGGAGAATGGCGTGAACCCAGGAGGCAGAGTTTGCAGTGAGCTTAGATCGCGCCACTGCACTCCAGCCTGGGTGACACAGCGAGACTCCGTCTCAAAAAAAAAAAAAAAAAAAACCCAGGCTGGTATGGCTGGGCGTGGTGGCTCACACCTGTAATCCCAGCACTTGGGGAGGCCGAGGTAGGGGGGATCACTTGAGGTCAGGAGTTGAAGACCAGCCTGGCCAACATGGCGATACCCTGTCTCTACTAAAAATACAAAAACTAGCTGGGTACAGTGGCACGCGCCTGTAATCCCAACTACTGGGAAGGCTGAGGCAGGAGAATCATGTGAACCCAGGAGGCGGAGGCTGCAGTGAGCTGAGTGTACTACAGCCTGGGTGACAGCGGGAGACTCCATCTCAAAAAAAAAAAAAGTCACATGGAAAAGTAAACATGCAAGAATAGTTAGAAAAATATAGAAAAATCAAAACTAAGACGGGATCTAACTCTTCTAGATATAAAAATACTAAAACTATATAACGATATAAAAGATATAAAAAGACTAAAACTCCTCTGTAATTAAAAAACAGTGTTATATTAGCACATGAATTAGCCAGAGACCAGTAGACAGAATAAAAAGTCCAGGAACACTCCCAAGAACATTTGGAAATTTAGCATACAATAAAGGTGACATCTCAAATCAACAGAGCAAAGATGGACTTTTAAATAAATTATGCGGGGACAACTGGATAGCCATTTGTAAAATGGATAAAATTAGAACCACATCTCATGGTATACTCCAAGAATAAACTCCAAGTGGATTAGAGACTGAAATGTATAAAGTGAAAATTATACAAGTACTAGGAAAAACAACATAGTTGAATTCCTCTGTAATCTCAAGGTAAAAGAAAGGCTTTCTAACTGCAAATCAAAACACAGATCCAATAAAAGAAATAATTGATAAATTCACTATATAAAATTTTTTAAAACTTACCAAAAAACACCATAAGCAAAGTCAAAGTATAAATGACAAACTGGGAGGACATATTTGTAACATATTACCTCTATGTATCCCGAAAAACATTAGCATTGTACAGTATATGTGAAGAACTCTCAAAATTTGAAGAAAGAAAAATCCCACAGAAATAGGGGCAAAAGACACAAACAACAAAAGAAGATATATCAAATGAAAATGGTCCTTAACATATGAAAAGCTGTCCAACCTCAATGACAAGACAAAAACAAACCCAAACTGTGATATAATTGATATTAAGCATGTCTTGTTATTTCGATATTTTGACATCTGGAGCCTCACTCACTGGCCCTCCCAGGGCTGGTCAATTCCTGGACATAGTAAATGACTCACCTGTGAGCATGCCTTTCATATACAAACTACCCAATCTGGAGCATATAACCCGAACCTCCTCCCTTAGTAGCCTGTCACAAGACTGCTACACCCCAAACCACCATTCACCTTCCCTCATCACTGCGCGGCTAAGTACCAAACAACTAGGACAGCCCCTGTACCCCAGAGCCCATTGAAATTATTCAAACTAACCAATCCTAAATCTGCTTATCCTGCCTCACCCATCTCCTTCCTAGGAAAGACAGGCTTTTGCCCAGTTTCTCCTCACTCCCTCTGCCTTCTGACCAACCCTGGTGTTTGCCATGTAGCCCTGCATGCCCCGGTGTGCCCCCTCCTCTTGGAACTGCGAGCAACAAACTTATCTTTTCATTACCAGTCATCCCCGGATCTGTTGGTCTCACCACACCTGGATAATAATCAAATCCACATTTTACATACTATCTCTTACCATCTGATTGGCAAAAAATACAAATCTTGACAACTCACTGTTGGTGAGGCTCTGGGGAAACAGGCACTCTCACACATGCCTAGTGGGAATGCAGAATGGTTAAACTTCATGAAGGAAAAATCTTTAATGTCTAACAAAACTACCTATGTGCTTACTGTTTTTTGTTTTTTTGTTTTTTTTGTTTTTTTTTTTTTGAGATGGAGTCTTGCTCTGTTGCCAAGGCTGGAGTGCAGTGGCTCTATCTTGGCTCACTGCAACCTCTGCCTCCCAGGTTCAGGCGATTCTCCTGCCTCAGCTTCCCGAGCAGCTGGGATTACAGGTGCCTGCCACCATGCCGGGCTGATTTTTGTATTTATAGTAGAGATGGGGTTTCACCATGTTGGCCAGACTGGTCTTGAACTCCTGACCTCAAGGGATCCCCCCCACCTTGGCCTCCCAAAGTGCTGGGATTACAGGTGTGAGCCACCACACCCAGCCTTGTGCTTTTTGACTCACCAATCCCACTTCTAGGGACTTACCCAGAAGATACACAATACAAAATACATAGACACAAGAGTATTGATTGCAGCATTGTTTGTAATTGCAAAATATCAGAAACATACTAAATCCCTATACATAGGCTATTTGTTGAATAAACTACAGAATAGCCACACTATTGGATGAGAGAAGTGAGAAAGGTCTCTATGAACTGATATGAAATGATTTCCAGGATATATTATTTTGTGAAAAAAAGGCAAAGTAGAAAAGACTATATGTAGCATCTTTTGTGTAAGAAAGGAATAAGAAAAAAACTGTTTTTGTTTTTGTTTTTGTTTTGATACAGAGCCTTGCTCTGTCACCCAGGCTAGAGTGCAGTGGCGTGACCTCAGCTCACCACAACCTCCGCTTCCAGGGTTCAAGTGATTCTCCTGCCTTAGCCTCCCAAGCAGCTGGGAGGTGCCCGCCACTGCGCCTGGCTAATTTTTGTATTTTTAGTAGAGCTGGGGTTTCACCATCTTGCCCAGGCTGGTCTCGAACTCCTGACCTCGTGATCTACACGCCTCGGCCTCCCAAAGTGCTGGGATTACAGGCGTGAGCCACCACGCCCGGCCAAAAACATATCTATTTAATTTTGCAAAAAGAAACATAAAAAGGGTAAGTCAGAAACGAGTGAGATTAGTTTCCTACAGGGGATAAATAGATGGGGATGAAATGGAAGGGATAAAAAAGTAAAACGACACTTTTTAAAATATCAGTGTTTTGACTCTACCTACAGAACCATTTAATGATTAATATGTTCAAGAAATAATAAATTGACCAGGCACAGTGGCTCATGTCTGTAATCCCAGCACTTTGGGAGACCGAGGCAGGCAGATTGCTTGAGACCTGGAGTTCGAGACCAGCCTGGTCAACATGGCAAAACCCTGTCTGTACAAAAAACACAAAAATTAGCCGGGCATGGTGGTGCAGCCTACTCAGGAGGCTGAAGCACGAGAGTTGCTTAAGCCCAGGAGGCGGAGGTTATAGTGAGCTGAGATCACGTCACTGCACTCTAGCCTGAGCAACAGAATAAGATTCTGCCTTAAATAATAAATAAATAAATAAATAAATAAATAAATAAATAAAATCAACTGGGAAAATTCCTCATATACAAACAGAAACAATGAACCTAAATATATTTCTAATGAACAATTCTTCTTTGAAACTTTCTGTGTATTGGACTGAGCAAAGGAGTAAATGTATCAAAGACGTTAGGAGCCAGATTTCACCCTTGGGAGAAGAGAGTTTCAATATGAAACTGGAGACAGGTAGGCCAGTAACACCAAGGATTTTGGCAACCACCAGAACAGGAGAGCGGCATGAAACAGATTCTTTCTCAGAGCCTCCAGAAGGAATCAACCCTGCCAACATCTTGATCTTGGGTTTCTGGCCTCTACAACTGTGAGAGAATAAATTTCTGCTGTTTAAAATAGAAAGAAAGAGAAAGGGGGAGGAAGAAAAGAAGGCAAGCAAGCCAGCAAGGGAGAACCCTTCGGTGTTGGAATGGAAATGGAAATATGAAGTTGTTCTCTTTTTTTTTTTTTTTTTTTTTTTTTTTGAGACGGAGTCTCGCTCTGTCGCCGGGGCTGGAGCGCAGTGGCCGGATCTCAGCTCACTGCAAGCTCCGCCTCCCGGGTTTACGCCATTCTCCTGCCTCAGCCTCCTGTGTAGCTGGGACTACAGGCGCCCGCCACCTCGCCCGGCTAGTTTTTTGTATTTTTTTAGTAGAGACGGGGTTTCACCGTGTTCGCCAGGATGGTCTCGCTCTCCTGACCTCGTGATCCGCCCGTCTCGGCCTCCCAAAGTGCTGGGATTACAGGCTTGAGCCACCGCGCCCGGCCTGAAGTTGTTCTCTTAAATACACACACACACACATAAAAGAGGAAACTAAATAAATTAGATTGATTATAAAACATATATCTATATACAGAAATAGATGCACGCGTTTATGCGTTTATGTGTTTATGTGCGTATGTGCACGTGTGCATGTGTGCTCCTAGCTCTGCACACGGGAACAGCCTAGAAACACTGACATCTCCATGGGAATGATCACACCTGTGCCTCATGGAAAAGAACCTGGCTCCTTGAAGAAAGGCCTGATTGCAGGGCTGGGGCAGGGAAAGTACAATGGAACCCAGAACGTCTTGATGTGCCAGGAAATAAGAAAGCGCTCACAGGCCGAGTGCAGGGGCTCACGCCTGTAATCCCAACACGTTAGGAGGCCAAGGAGGGCATATCATTTGAGGTCAGGATTTTGAGACCAGCCTGACGAACATGGTGAAACTCCCTCTCTACTAAAAACACCAAAATATATTACCCGGCCCTGGTGGTGCATGCCTGTAGTCCCAGCTACTCGGGAGGCTGAGCCAGGAGAATTGCTTGAACCTAGGAGGCGGACGGAGGTTGCGGTGAGCTGAGATCGCACCACAGCACTCCAGCCTGGGCAACAGAGCAAGACTCTGACTAAAAAATAAAATAAAAAAAGAAAGTGCTCACAAAATAATGGGGATATGTCAAAGGATATGGGAAACAGCTGTTAGGACAGAATGCTGGACAACGCTGGGATGATTAAAGCATCAAAATAGATCATGATAGTGATGGATTATGACCCACTGAATAAAATAAGAATCCATGAGTTCACAATGATAATAAATGAATGAATGGATGAGAAGAAAAGCTCTTTCTTTTTTTTATTCTTTGTAGAGATGGAGTTTCACCATGTTGGCCAGGCTGGTCTCGAACTCCTGGGCTCAAGCAATCCTCTCACCTTGGCATGAGCCACTACTCCTGGCACGACTTTCTGTAAGTTTGAAATTATATCAGAATTAAAAGCTGCCTCTCACAGGCTCACACACACGCAAAACTAATACATGGGTAAAAGGGCCCACTAAATGCCCAGCATAATGAATGGAACAAGTCACATGACAAGGCCTGTGTGGCAGTTGATTGTCCCCCCAACACACTTTGCTTTCTTCCTTCCTAATCGACCTTGATTTTTAGTACCAGTAGATTTTTTTTTTTAACTAAAACATGTAATACTTTAATTTTAAACATTAAAATTCATTAAAAGGCCAGGCACGGTGGCTCACACCTGTAATCCCAGCACTTGAGGAGGCTGAGGCAGGTGGATCACCTGCGGTCAGGAGTTCAAGACCAGCCTGGCCAACATAGCAAAACCCCATCTCTACTAAAAAAAAAAACAAAAATTAGCTGGGCACGGTGGCACACACCTGTAATCCCAGCTATTTATAGGGAGGCGGAGGCAGGAGAATTGCTTGAACCTGGGAGATGGAGGTTGCAGTGAGCTGAGATCCCGTCATTGCACTCCAGCCCGGGCAACAAGAGCGAAACTCCTTCTCAAAAAATAAAATAAATTAAAAGAAGAAAGTGTGTTCCCCTAAATAAGAAAAAAATGAGTGTTGTTGAGTGAACATGTGAGTGAATGAGTGAATCAGTGAACAGGGAGTGAGTGAATGAATGGACTGAACAGGTGAGCAAAGTGAGAATGAACTGAGGCTTCCCCTCAAGTGCCAGACCTTTTCATCTACAGTTTCCCTGCACCTGTAGCCGCACCCACTCAGGGGAGGAGGCCCAGGATGCCTTTTTTATGGCTGACCACACCCTGGCAGCCAGGCTGGCCAAAGTGTATTTTCTCAGAGTCCGGGCCAGGGGATCCCTGCTACTTCCGCCTCTCCATTGCCCCACCCCACCCTTCCCCTGTTCTTGCAGAAAGACACACCAGCGTTCTGGGAAGACAGCGTCAGCCTGGCAGCCAGGTGACCCAGGTCCGGTGCCAGGCCTGTGCCTGACTGGCCACGTGACTAGTGGTAAACATTTCACTTCCTAAGGCCTCAGTTTCCCTGTTTGCTCCTTTAAGCAGTTTGGCCAAATCAGTGGTTCACAGTCTTGGCTGCACATTGAAATCAGCTGGGAACCTTTTGAATGTTCTGGGGCTCTGATTGCATCCAGACCAACTAAATCAGACTCTTTATAGGGTGGGACCTGGGCATCCACAGTTTTTAAAGCTTCCCAGGTGACTTCAATGCACACCACGTTTGAGAACCGGTGGGCTACGATCTCCATAGCTGCCTCCGGCTTTTTTTGTTTTGTTTTGTTTTGTTTTGTTGTTGTTTGGGGTTTTTTTTTTTTGGTGTTTTTTTTATTTTATTTATTTTTTTATTTATTTTGAGATGGAGTCTTGCTCTGTCGCCAAGACTGGAGTGCAATAGTGCGATCTCGGCTCACTGCAACATCTGCCTCCCAGGTTCAAGTGATTCTTCTGTCTCAGCCTCCTGAGTAGCTGGGATTATAGGCGCATGCCACCACGCCCAGCTAATTTTTTGTATTTTAGTAGAGACGGCGTTTCACCGAGTTGCCCAGGCTAGTCTCGAACTCCTGAGTTCCAGCAATCCACCCACCTCAGCCTCCCAAAGTGCTAGGATTACTGGCATGAGCCACCACGCCCAGCCAGCTCCCTCTAGTTTTTTGATGCTGAGGCCCACCCTGATGCCCCGTCTGTTTGCCCGTCTTTTGTCATTGGAGGGTTAAATGAAATGTGAGTGTCACCCGAACATCTGGGTTCCTATCTGTGCACCTCCTCCTGTCTTCAGGCTGCCTTTGAGGCAGCAGCCTCACTGGGGACTTTGACCGGCCCCACCCATTCTTCACTGAACCTCCTGCTCCAGCCTCTGCCTCCTCCATTTTGATGTCTAGAATCAGGGGATCCAGGATCATCAACAAGGTCATTTTCCCAGGTAAGGAAGGGTCTTTCTGCTTCTTTCTTGTCATGCACAGCTGCTGAGGAAGGGGCTGGGAGAAAAGACAGCGAAATGGGGAGGAAGATTCCATTCAAACCAAGAAACAAAGTGTTTGGTTTTTCTTACCCCTGATGAAGAAGCTACCAACCTTTTCCAAGGAGGTGCTGGCCCCCTTCTCGGGTCTGGCTGGGTGCCTGCTGTGCCTCTCAGGCCTCCCCTCTGAAGGGCACCATTCCCTTGGGTGGGTACTACTGGTTTGCACCATCTTCCAGTGGAGACAGCCTAAGAAGGGAGTCTGGAGCCTTGAACTTCAGTACCTTCCTTCACTGGCCTCACCCTGTGCAAATCATGCCACACACTGGAGCCTCCTTTTCCCTGTCTATAAAATAAAAATGACCCTGCGCTATCTCACTGGGCTGGCAAGAACACACTGTTGTTGCCTTGCAGACAGGTGTGCTGAGGCTGTAGAAAGTGCTTTTTATTTGGTTGGGAGCTTGTGCATAAATGCGAGAGGGGCCGCACATCTGACGGACTACTGAGGTGACTCATGGCTGAACCGGAACAGGATATCGGGGAGAAGCCAGCAGGTGAGTCTGGGAGTCCTGTTCCCAACATGGTCCTCAAGGAGGATGGGGCAGGGGGCTGGGGAAGGCTGGGACAGGGGTGAGGCTGTTTCCAGCAGTGCCCCGTGTCCTCCCCCACTCTGCCAGTGGGGTAGTGAAAAGCAGAGCAACTAGACCAAATGTCCTTTCAGAAGGAAGCAAGTGTCTATAGCTACAATAAATAATAACAGCAGCCGGCAATTACTGGTGCTTACCACTGCTAGGAAGTTGTACCTTCTGTGTACTTTGTCATCGACTTCTTACAATCTGGTGAGGTAGGATGGTTAACCCCATTTTCAGATCAGAGAGGGTATATAACTTGCCCAAGGTATCAAATTTGCCAAGTGGCAGAGGAATTCACACCCAAATCTGCCTGAGTGCAAAGGGCATGCTTTGTGACCTCTATGAGACCCTGTCCATTCACAGAGCTGGACACTGATCACAGAATAAAATGCTTTCAAACCTAGTGGAGGGGGCAGGGAAAGTTCTCGGGCTGTGTGTTGGGTGAGTTAGCAGTGAGGCAGGAAGGCCTCGTTTCAGGTCAGGTACTGGTATCTGTATCAGGTATCGGTATCAGGTCAGGTACTGGCAGGTGGGCCGCGGCCCAGCTGCTACAGGGGCTGCCTGAGAAGGGGCCACAGCCCTGAGCCACCTCCAGGGTCCAGCACTGAAAGGCAAAGAGAAGACTGCAGATCCCCGCTCACTAGGGGAGGGGACATTATTCCTGTTCTGGGAAGGGGCTGAGTTGGGCAGGAGCGTCTCATCTCCTTGGAGGCATTTGGCAGGGTGGCACAAACAGGGCTGACTTCATAAGGCTATAATCAGTGCAGTTGCCCAGGGCCTTGCATTCAGAAAGGCCCTGGCTTGGGGTTCAACATTCTGTGGTTGTTGACTTGAAATGTATCATAATTTTAGCCTTGAACGTGTTTTGTGAGTGGAGTCAGATGGGACAATGGAGCATGTGCCAGGGTTGGGAGTTGGAGCCTCAGCTCATGTGTATGGTCTCCACACCCAGACCAGCCCCACCACTGCTGTAACCCTCTGCCAGAGTCCCTCATTCCGCTGTCACCTTTGCCCAGGCAAAACAAGGATCAGAAGTTGAGGAGTGGCAGGCAGCCCTGGACACACTCACCCACCCCCATCCAGCTAGTTGGCGCGTTCCAGTGGGGAGGTCGCAATACCTTGGGCGTCACCCATTTGCCCTGGGTTGCAGCAGCGGCTGTGAGAAGGGGAAATTGGTTTCCTCTTCATTTTCCTTTTGCACTCGGCTCTGCAAATTATGTAGTTGGCCCTGGTCACATCCATGTCTGGCCATTTACCACCCTGAAGAAATTACTTCCCCTTTCAGCCTCAATTTTCCTGTCTGAAAATGAAAATAATAATGTCCATACCCCACAAGATTCTTTTGCGGACAGTGAGGATTTTCTCTTTTCCAGAATTCAAGTCTGATTATGACAGCTCTCTGCTAAAAACTAGAATGGCCTGGTGGTGTTTTAAGACAAAGACCAAAACCTTTCGTCTAGACCAATGCTGCCCAATAGAAATGTAACGCAAGTCGCATATGTAATTTAAAATTGCTAGTAGCCACGTTTTAAAAAGTAAAAACAGGTGAAACTAATTTTAATAATATACTTCGCCCACTATATACAAATCATTATATCAACATATAAGTATGAAAATTTTTTATTGCCTCCAAAATCCAGGGTATATTTTACCTTATTGCGTATCTTATCTCATGTGACAAGGAGCTACGTAATTGGACTAACTGGCCCCTGCCAGCCTGTCTAACACTCAGTCCCCCTATGCTCTCTGCCCTGCAGCCATCCTGAACTCTCCACAGGGTCCTGTGAAAAGCTCTTCACCTCCTCTGCCCTCTGGATCTAGTTAAGCCTATTCATCCTTCAGATGTCAGCTCCAATAATCAACCTTCACGGAGGCCTCCCTTGACCCCTAACATGCTTTCAAAGTATTGTGTATTGCACATTCATCATGCCCCCCACAACTGTGATTTCCCATTTATTAACATCTGTCTCTTCTACTAACCTGCAAACTCCAGGAGGACGGAGATATCTTTGGGATTTTTGAATATTATTTCCCCAGGCCTTAGCCCAGTGCCTGGTGCAAAGCAGGCTTTCAACATGTTCAGTGGATATTGTAAGAAAGAAAGAAGTACGCAAAAGGCCTGGCATATGCAAAGCACTTTAAATATTCACTCCTTTCCCTTCCCTCTGGGTGAGAAAATTTCTCCTTATAAAGGCACCCTCCTCACTGTGTATCTCTGCTAGAGAACTGAAGACATAAAGCACTCTGTGCCAAAAATATTTAAGTAAAAACTTGAGCTAAGCACAGAGATTATAAATATTTCTTCCCCAGATTACGCACCATTTAAAAATACTGTCTCAGCTCCTTTTCATGATTTGGGTGGTGATTAAAGAAAATTACTCTTCAAGACTGAAAGTCATTACTGCCCTTTTCCTGACTTGCCTTTTCCCTTGAGAAGGGGAGGATAAGCTGCAGGGCAGGAAATGGAAGTGGGGCATCCTTGTCCTTTGTCTGGCGGACAGCCAACTGGTGAGGTACTGCTCCTTCTCAGCTCTCTCCTGATTCTTTCGCCAGTGAATATAAACAACAAGGCACAGATCCACACTTGCCAATGGATCCAAGTGATAACAGGAAACCCAACGACATCTGTCTAGGTGAAGACTCAGCCCCTACGTGACCATGTAGCAAAGCCAAACTGACATTCTGGTTTCCATTTGGACTTTTAGTTCATACTGTATCTTCTCAGGACAGTTAAGTTGGAATACAATGCCACTGTCCTAAAAGATGCTAGAATTATCCTATTTCTGGAGGAGTGGGGGTGGTGGGTAGGAATCTCAAGAGCTATTTGCTCCTCTGCACAGTAGCTTCTTTAAGGACACCAGGGCCCCCAGGGCTATACATTTCCCTGAAGCTTACCAGATAAGGTATGGGCGCCTGCTATGTATTGCCCAAGGGTGATGTGTTTAAATATCCATTGCATATTTTAAATCCTTGGCTGGCTTAAAGCTGCAAGCTTTCTGTTTTCAGTGGATATAATGGGGGCATACATCCTGGAGCTTGCCCAACACTCCAAGAAAAGAAGCCTCAGCTAATGCAAAGTGTGTATGTGCCCGTGAAAGCTCCATGTCTACTTAACATTCAGTTTTTAGGATTATTTATGCCATAATAATAGATATGAAAATCTCTAACAGGTATTTTGTTTCCTTTACAAATTGTACTTGAATTTATGGGTGATTTAGAGCTTGTGCTTAAAGTCAGAATTCAGAACCCCAAAGAAAATGACTTCATTGAAATTGAACTGAAGAGGCAAGAACTGAGTTACCAAAACCTACTAAAAGTGAGTTGCTGTGAACTGGGGATTAACCCAGAACAAGTGGAGAAGATCAGAAAGCTACCAAACACACTGCTCAGAAAGGTAAGGGTTAAGAGTTTCTAAATGCAGAATCACAGTGGGTGACATCATGTTCTCGGAGCCAATCGTTTACACTTTTGCATTTCATGACACCAGAAATCCTGGCTGCAGAATAACCAAACATGGTAGCTAGGTCATTTTCAATCCCGCGCTTTTAAGATTTGCACATCTAATCCATAAACCTTTTGAAAACCTCTGAATGGTCCGTTCACAGTGGCCCACGCCAGTACAATCCCAGCACTTTGGGAAGCCGAGGTGGGGGGATCACAAGGTCAGGAGATGGAGACCATCCTGGCCAACATGGTGAAACCCGGTCTCTACTAAAAGTACAAAAATTAGCTGGGCATGGCAGTGGGTGCCTGTAATCACAGCTACTCAGGAGGCTGAGGCAGGAGAATTGCTTGAACCCAGGAGGCGGAGGTTGCGGTGAGTGAGCCGAGATAGCACCACTGCACTCCAGCCTGGTGACAGAGCTAGACTCTGTCTCAAAAAAAAACAAACCTCTGAATGACAAGTGACTCCCCAATTTAAGACTTTAGTTCAGTGCTTTTGGCCCTACCGATCTCTGCAAAACTGACTGGTTAACATAAAATGACATAGTCCTCAGGAAAGAAAACACAAACCCGTCCTTGTTTGCTTAGCAAAGCGTGGGTTTGCTAAGCATTTGAAATATTAGCAAACAAAAATTGTTTTGCATTTTTATATATTTCCCAGATTCAAAATACAGATCTTAATTTTTAATTTTGGAAAGGAAATCTTATTTCTTTGAAAATTTTTCTTTAAAGCTTTCAAAATGCCTTTGGCAATTTTTTTGTTTTTTATTTTTTTGAGACAGGGTCTCACTCTGCCACCCACAATGGAACGCAATGGCATGATCATAGCTCACTGCAGCCTCGAAATCCTCGGCTCAAGTGATCCTCCCATCTTAGCCTCCAGAGTAGCTGGTACTACAGGGACACACAACCACGCTCTGTTAATTTTTTTTTTTTTTTTTTTTAGAAATGGGTCTTGCTATATTGCCCAGTCTGTTCTCAAACCCCTGGTCTCACCCTCCTAAGTACTGGGATAACAGGTGGTGAGCTGCTGTGCCTTTGGCAATTCTTACTGGCGTCTTGGCTGATAGTGTATATTCCTTGTAAACATGTCAAGGGATGATCATGCCTTCCAGATACCTTAACAATAAAAATCTGCTGGGTGTGGTGTCTCATGCTTGTAATCCCATCACTTTGGGAGGCTGAGGTGGGTGGATTGCTTGAGCTCAGGAATTTGAGACCAGCCTGGGCAACATGGTGAAACCCTGTCTCTACAAAAAGAATACAAAAATTAGCTGGGTGTGGTAGACTTGGGAGGCTGCAGTGGAAGTGGAAGGACTGCTTGAGCCCAGGAGGTTGGAGCTGCAATGAGCTGTGACTGTGCCACTACACTCCAGGCTGGGTGACAGAGCAAGACCCTGTCTCAAAAACAAAAAACAAAAAAACCAAAACACCAGAACTGTCTTATAGTGACCGGGCGCAGTGGCTCACACCTGTAATCCCAGCATTTTGGGAGGCCGAGGTGGGCAGATCACCTGAAATCAGGAGTTCAAGATCAGCCTGGCCAACATGGTGAAACCTCCCTACTAAAAATACAAAAATTAGCTGGGCATGATGGCGTGTGTCTGAATCTCAGCTACTCAGGAGGCTGAGGTTGCAGTGAGCAAGTGAGGCAGGAGAATCACTTGAACCCAGGAGGCAGAGGTTGCAGTGAGCTGAGATTGCATCATTGCACTCCAGCCTGGGTGACAAGAGCAAGACTCCGTCTCAAAAGAAAAAAAAAATATGGGTTCAGAACCCAAGATGCTGAACAATATTAATATTAAGTCTTTCTATTACATTCAAATTTATTAAGTATGATATAATTTCTTTTCCACATTAAGGATAACGACATTCGAAGACTGCAGGACTCTCAGGAAGTGGAACTCATTTTAATGAAAAATGGAAGCTCCGGATTGACAGAATATATACCATCTCTGACAGAAAGGCCCTGCTATAATAGCAAAGCTGCAAAAATGACTTATTAAATAATCCCAGGAATGGCCGAGCGTGGTGGCTCATGCCTGTAATCTCAGCACTTTAGGAAGCCAAGGTGGGCAGATCACCTGAGGTCAGGAGTTCTAGACCAGCCTGGCCAACAATATAGTGAAACCCCGTCTCTACTAAAAAAAATACAAAAATTAGCTAGGTGTGGTGGCACACACCTGTAGTCCCAGCTACATGGGAAGCTGAGCAGGAGAATCGCCTGAACCCAGGAGGCAGAGGTTGCAGTGAGCTGAGACTGCACCACTGCACTCCAGCCTGGCAACACAGCAAGACTCTTTTGAAATAAATAAATAAATAAATGATTAATCGATCCTAGGAATCAAAAACTGAAATCATTATTTCATAAATAATGAAGTCTGGATGCATATACCAATTTGCCTAACTTCATGTTTGAACTGTAAGAAATTATTGTTTCCTCATCTCCAATTTCTCTGGGCTAGGAGAAGAGTTAAGTTCAGGGTTTTGACAAACAGCTATAAAAAACATCGCAAGGTATGATATTTACAACAAGGGCAGTTTATTTTGTAGAGTTGTGCCCCAATCCTGATGAGTATAGGTGTGCTTTATGAGATTCAGTCAGGACAAATGGCCAGGGTCTCTTCACGTGAACCCACATGGGCAGGGTGAGCTGATGGTGCTGGGAAAGCCAGGACCCACTTGGCAACACAAGTTCTATTAGTGTTCCCTTTTTTTTTTTTTTTTTTTTTTAAGACAGAGTTTCACTCTGTTGCCCAGCCTGGAGTGTAATGGCATGATCTTGGCTCACTGCAACCTCTGCCTCCTGGGTTCAAGCGATTCTCGTGCCTCAGCCTCCCGAGTAGCTGGAATTATAGGCATGAACCACCATGCCCGGCTAATTTTTGTATTTTTAGCAGAGATGGGGTTTCACCATGTTGCCCAGGCTGGTCTTGAACTCCTGACCTAAGGTGATCCACCCGCCTCAGCCTCCCAAAGTACTGGGATTACAAGTGTGAGCCACTGTGCTCAGGCCCCACTAACTTTTTTACTTTTTTTTTTTTTTTTGAGACAAGAGTCTTGCTCTGTCATCCAGGCTGGAGTGCAGTGGCGTGATCTCGGCTCACTGCAACCTCTGCCTCCTTGGTTCAAGTGATTCTCCTGCCTCAGCCTCCTGAATTGCTGGGACTATAGGCATGTGCCACCACACCCGGCTAATTTTTGTATTTTTAGTGGAGATGGGGTTTCACCATGTTGGCCAGGATGGCCTCGAACTGACCCCAAGTGATCTCTTGGCCTCCCAAAGTGCTGGGATTATAGGTGTAAGCCACTGTGCCCAGCCAATTGTCCTCATTTTTAAACGTGTCCCATACTATCACTTCCTGTTTACACCTTTTTAAATTCATCTACAAAATGGCATGATTTCTGAGTTGAGAAATAATGCCTTTTTTTTTGAGATGGAGTCTCACTGTCACCCAGGCTGGAGTGCAATGGCACGATCTTGGCTCACTGCAATCTCCACCTCCCGGTTTCAAGCAATTCTCCTGCCTCAGCCTCCCAAGTGGCTGGGATTACAGGCATGCTCCACAATGCCTGGCTAACTTTGGTATTTTTAGTAGAGACGAGGTTTTGCCATGTTGGCCAGGTTGGTCTCAAACTCCTCACCTCAAGTGATGTGCCCGCCTCGGCCTCCTAAAGTGCTGGGATTACAGGTGTGAGCCACCGCATCTGTCCAAATATGTTTTAAACTTTACTTTTTAAGACGAGGTCTTGGCCAGGCACAGTGGCTCACATCTGTAATTCTAGTTACTCAGGAGGCTGAGGCAAGAGAATCGCTTGAACCTGCAAAGTAGAGGTTGTAATGAGCCTGCACTCCAGCCTGGGAGACAGAGTGAGTCTCCGTTTCAAAAAACAAAAAAAGGACAAGGTCTCACTATGTTGGCCAGGCTGGTCTGGAACTCCTGGGCTCAAGTGATCCTCCCACCTCGGCCTCCCAGAGTGCTAGGATTACAGACATGGCCACTATGCCCAGCCAGTAACGATTAACACCTCTGAGGCCATTTTTAACATACCACTTACAGAGTAGGCGAGGCACAGCCCACACCACTGGTCTGTTAAATAAACTGAAACACCAGCTGGTGCCCTCACATACGTCTAAAGTGAGCTGTCATCACATCCCATGCTATGTTCCTCCCTAACATACTCCCTAGGATCCTTCCGGGTCAGCTTCCTTGCCAAATTCTAGTTAATAACTCTGCTTGCACCTTGTACAGGCTCATGCAATGGCTTGACCCTATCTACCCACTTTTACTCACACACACCACACTGTCACTTTACATACCTGTTCCTCCTAGACCACGAAGTCATCTCTAATCCTTGTGGGAGAGGTATACATAAAATACCAAAACTCCTTATGGCCAAAGTGTAATGTCTTACTTGCATCCCAGCACATGCCGTCAGCCACTGTTCCTTCAACTCCAATTTCTCAGTAGTTCAACTTTGATGAAGGGCAGTGGACACATAGGCAGCACATCAAGATTTATCTTACCCAACTGTTCAGAGAAACATGGTTCCAATAATAATAAGCGTGTCCTGTTTCATTCAGAAAATGTCATTTGAGACCATCTGCAACTTGCTCATTATTTGTGGCCTCCGGGAACAAGGTGACAGAAGCACTTCAGCAGAGTGCAGCTCAGCTTCTAAACTGCATTTTTTTTTTAAACTTTGAGGCCAGGCACAGTGGCTCACGCCTGTAATCCCAGGAGTTCGAGTTTAGCCTAAGCAACGTAGCAAGACCCTATCTCTTAAAAAAATACAAAAAACTTTGGGGGCGCGTATCACTGTCACCCAGGCTGGAGTGCGGCGGCATGATCTCGGCTCACTGTGCAACCTGTCTCGCAGGTTCAAGTGATTCTCATGCCTCAGCCACCCAAGTAGATGGGATTACAGGCATGCATCACCATGCCCAGCTAATGTTTTAAAAAAAATTTTGACAAAGTTTTGTCATGTTGGCCAGGCTAGTCTCAAACTCCTGGCTTCATGTGATGTGCCTGCTTCAGTTTCCCAAAGTGCTGAAATTACAGGTGTGAGCCAACACGCCCGGCCAAAACTCATTTTCTATAACACAAGTAAGTCTTAAGGCTGCAGATTATCAGTAAAACAAAATTTGAAAAGCTTCAAGAGTAATTTGATTAGTCTTCACCTCATGCATTGATTATAAAAAACTAATCCCTGAGTAAGGTGCAATTCCACTGATTTTATTTTATTTATTTATTTAGAGACAGTGTCTTACTGTGTCACCAAGGCTGGAGTGCAGTGGCGCAATCTTGGCTCACTGCAACCTCTGCCTCCTGGGTTCAAGTGATTCTCCTGCCTGTCTCCCAAGCAGCTGGGACTACAGGGGCCCGCCACCATGCGCAGTAATTTTTTTTTTTTTATTTTCAGTAGAGATGGGGTTCCACTATGTTGACCAGACTGGTCTTGAACTCCTGACTTCGTGATCCACCCACCTCAGCCTCCCAAAGTGCTGGGATTACAAGCGTGAGCCACCGCACCCGGCCAATTCCACCGATTTTTAAAATGGCCTTACCAAAATGCCATCCTGATAAGTCCCAGAACCATTTAGGTTGAAATATGAAATGACCTAGAATTCTTAGTTGTTCATAACCTCTGTGCACTTTTAATAGGGTGATTAGTAACTCACAGCCCTACCCCTTTCCACTCCCCTTTCAGAAGTCCTACGTACAAGGCACGGCCCTGAGGGTGCCACTGCTGTAGTGAGGACAGATTCCATAGTGGAGGGGGCTAAAGCTGCACCTTGGTGTATCCAAAGGTATCAGTTACTCCACAGCACATAGGAACACTCAGGGATGTGTGTTGGACGAACTCACAACCAAGCCCTATGCTCATACTGAGGGGATCCAAGTTTTACCTGGGGCATAGTTGAGGGGTAACAGGGCTAGTGTGAACTGACGTAGGGCCTTAGTTATATGAGCCTTATGAATCTACAAGTGCAATTCAAATTTCCATCACTTTCCTCTTTTTAAAGAGTAAACATTTTTGTGTTCACGGTGCCCCTACTAAAATTAGAACAAGGCCGAAGCAGCAGCCTCTCTGAAGTGACAATCTAACTTGGGCCAGGGAAAGGAGTACAGCACAGTCCAGCAGTTTTCCTTCGCAGAATGGCATAAATCTGAGAAAAGCTTCTTTGGAAGCTGCTTAGACAGGAAAACAAAAGCATCAGCTCCCTGGCTGGCAGACAAGTAGAAATTATGTTAAGATGAAAATAAGATATCACACAGAAAACATACATTTAGGTCTCGTTTCTAGCTTTTTTTTTTTTTTTTTTTTTTTTTTGAGACGGAGTCTTGCTCTTGTCGCCATTTCTAGCTTTTTAAGAACTACAATTAAGACCTCAATTTGAAGACTGGGCACAGTGGCTCATACCTGTAATCCCAGCACTTTGGGAGGCCGGGGTGGGCCTGATCATTTGAGGTCAGGAGTTTGAGACCAGCCTGGACAACATGGTGAAACCCTGTCTCTACTGAAAATACAAAAAAAAGAGCCAGGTGTGGTTACACGCACCTGTAATCAATCCCAGCTACTTGGCAGGCTGAGGCATGAGAATGGCTTGAACCCTGGAGGCAGAGGTTGCAGTGAGCTGAGCTCGTGCCACCGCACTCCAGCCTGGGTGACAAGAGTGAGACCCTGTCTCAAACAAAATAAAACCTTAAATTGGGCACTCAAGAAACAGTATCTTTAAATTTGTCACTCACTGATGGTTAGTTTTATGAAATACACTACAGCTTATATATCTATTAGTAACTACCTGCGCCAAGACTTTTTCCCATTCTTTTTAAATTTTATTAAGAAATATCGTACATACAAAAGCACATAAACATACAGCTTAAAAAAGAAAATGCCCACAGGGCTTCAGAAACAGACCCTCGCCAGTTCCTCTGAAGACCCCTCTCTGCCCTCACGATCACCTCTCCCTCCGTCAGAACGGCTAACATTAAATGTTGTCTTAATCGTTTCCTTTTATCATGTATTTGACAGCCTGTTTTTGACTTTCATCGAAATGGAACCACAGTGATGTCTTCTTCTGACTTGCTTTTTTTGATCCTTCTGTTGTTGAGTTTTGTCCATGTTCACATACAGAGCTGCAGTTCAGTTTCACTTCTGTGGAATTCCACTGTTGGAATATACCCACAGTATTTATCCAACGCACTGTTGGTGGACACTCAGGGTCTTCTCAGGTTTTTTCTTCTTTTCTTCCTATTACACGCAATGCTTAAATCCATCCCCTGGTACACATGTGTGAGAGTTTCTCTAGGGTATGTATCCGAGAGTGAATGGCTATGAGAGGTTATGGCACACCCACTTATGCCAAATTGTTTCCCGTTTCCCAAAGTTGTTGTTCCTAAACATTCTTAAATCTGTTGACAAATGACCTATTTGGGATGGCTGAGGGGAGGAAATAGATCAGCTACAAAACTCTTGAATTTTTAAAATAGTAAATTCAAAATTCTGATACAACAATGAAAAATACATTTACTTCTCTGCTTTGGCTTACTTGAAATGTACTTTTTAAAACTACAGGTTCAACTTAAAAGTGCTGTCTCCTTTATCTCAAAATAAATGTTTCTAAATATTACCAGGTAAAAACAGCAAGACTCAGAAGATATGTGTATACCGTCATATATTTTGAAAGATCTATACATAAATGTTTATATTTTCTCCCACCTCCCATCTCCCCACAAAGAAACTACTTGGAAGAATAACTGTTAACAGCAGCAAGCTCCTGCAGAGGAAAAACAGAGGGAGAGGAGTAATAGGAGACAGATCACTAAACACTTTTTTTTTTAACCATGGGCAACATTACAATTATAATACAAAATTTCAAAAGTAGACCTGGGGTTCTTTCACAAACAACTAAAAAATCCCTCAGGAAATCAAACTTGAAAACTAACCCTGAATGAAGTCCCATCCCACAGAATTGTATACATAATAATAACTTCAGGTGTTTTGTTTCATGCACATAACATGTTTAAAAACATACTCACATAGCCCATCGGCAATGCATTTTTAAAAACAGAATGGATGAGGGCTCAGAGAACTTCCGCCATAAAAATGTTCAGTTCTTACAACTCTGAAAACTTCAATCAGAAGGTGGCTGAGCTCAACCAATGTGGTCCAAGTGTTCTCAGACCTCGGAAATAAGGTTGATTATCCTCTGTGACACTAACTATATTTAAGGAACCAGAATGCCTAAGGAGAGGGGGTAAAAATATCTGAGCTGAGCAGTATGACTAGGTTATTATAAGCTCAAGATCAAGAAAACAAGAAGGATGTTTCAACCCAAACTGAAAAATGACTGGACTGTGTTTGAAGGGGAAAAAAAGTGTTTTAACAAAAAGAAGCATGATATGTATCATCTCTACATACCAGAGGAGAGGATGTCTTGAACAGCAGACTGGTCGGTGCTCTTGAAAGGCTCAATGGAAATTAAACTATTGGACCAGTGCTATATAGTTTGATGACTGACAAAAGTTTACCCAATTTGTTTTATACTAATGAACTGTTATTTAAGAGGTCTTTGTCTTTTAGAGTTACATGTTGAATTATTTACAGATTAAATGGTGTGTCTGAGACTTGCTCAAAAATAATAGGGGACAGTGGATACAAATACAATCACTCATGAAGTATAAGAGTGGTCATGAGTCTTGTTGGTGATGAGTTAATAGAGGTTAATGATATTGTTCCTCTTTTGTGCATGTCTTTAAATTTCCAAAATAAAGTTGTTGGTTTTTTTTTAAGACCAACTGATTGCAGATTTCAAACTTCCCAAGCAATCTGATTAAAACTGGTTTGCTCCCCTTAAAGACTTTCCAAAGAGAAAATATATATTCCCCAACTAATAACTTTTTGGTCTGCAAGGCAGAAATGTTTGTTTCTTCTACTGAACTGGTCTCAATACTGGATTCTTATGAGATGGTTACCAAGAATCAGTTCCTCTTCAGCCACATCAATTTTGGGTATAAAATTCAACTTCTAGGTCTCTCTCCATACTAAAGCCAGGCCTTAGTCATAGCTGCCCTGAGGAGGCAGGTCCTCCTCCCACCGCCCCCAAATCCCAGGTAACTTCAATAGTTATAATAGATCTAAGCGTCCATAGAGGAAGCCTTTTCATATGAGCTCATCGATTATACTTCATTTAAGTTAGATGTTGATTCTAGAGGAGACAGAGCAGAACAAATCTTGTATTTTAATAACTTCCTAGATTTTTTAATACTTAGGGACAGAATATGGTTTAAAAACTATCATTTTAAGTCCTTTGCTACTACAACCACAATCTTGTCAAACTACACAAAGCAGTGCCTGGGAGCTATCTTTGTGTTTGTTAGATTTTACTTCCCATTTTATCTTAATCCTCATGGGAATCATCTCTTACAAATTCAGAGATAACCCACTCATCTACTGCTGCATCTCCAGGATCAGCTAGGGAGCCAGGAGGGATCTGTCTCCACAGCACTGTTTCCAACAGAGCCTCTAAAGTGGGGGCTTCATTATTTTTCAAAGTTTGGTGGAAGAGATTTTAGTAAATTCTTTTAACAATTCATCATGCCTATTAGAATCAACACACTGTCTTAACAGTTAGGCAGTGGACCATGAGACAGAGACCTAGCAAATCCATAAACATGAAGCCACAAGACCCTCCCTGGGTAAATCATTTAACACACTCAGTTTCTTTACCTATAAACTGATAGCAGTATTTGAAAGTTATAAACCACAAGGAATTGCTATGATATATATGTGCGTGTGTATATACGTAGCTGGAGAGAATACTTTTATACAGTTGAAGAAGCTGGCTATAGATAGAAACATGCTGCCAGTTTTCCTAGATGTGACACAAAAATAATCATTTGGGGGGGGGGGAACCCTTGCCATATATACTACACACCCTATACACAAGTACATTTATAAACTGACACGACCGGGTGAGAAGAAATCTTGATACAGGACTTAACAAAAACTAGCACTTGAAAGCTTTTCTACATCATTATTTCATAGCTAGCTAGCTAAAGAGTGCTTGTCAGAAGGATACTTGGAATTTTCTACTAAAGGAATTTCTCAGGGATGTAAAAATATATTCTAGTTCACTGTACATCTTTGCTATTAAAAGCAAAATTCAAATTTATTCATAACCACCTAAAATTGAAGCACCATTATTTAAAACATTAGAAACTCTATAAAAATTAGTCTTAAACAGAACAAATTAGATAAAACTGTACACCAACACCTCTAGTGATAGTGTAACTCTTGTATTTAAAACAGGGGACTAGTTCAGAGTCAATAACTTTATTAGAAAAAGATTAATACTAAAACCTTTCAATGACAGAGACAATCAACTTTGTAACAGAAAGTCAGATATACTTTATTTTTACTTCTAAATCCAAAGGCTAAGTAGAGCAGAGTTGTAAAAATGAAATCCCACTTAGTCTGATTCACACGAATACTAACGTTTAATCCTGTTTTCAAAGTCCAAGAATGAAAACTTGCAATTAAACACTGAGCAAGCCACATGTTTAAGTAATATTTCTTAAAAAGTCTTAAAGAAAAAAGTATGATACAGGACCTAAGTTTTCAGTGGCATATATACTATTAACACATGTTCTGAAATCTGGTAGGTCACATCAGTCCTGAATTAACTTTTAATAATAATAATAATAATAATAAAACTAACTGAGCTTTATACTTTTTCTATGCCACTATAGCTTTCTTTCACCTCATTTTTTAAATGTCGATCTTCACTTTATGCCGTTCTCAGTATTCTTCCAAAAATCTTCGAACAGTAGTCCTACAACGCAAAATTTGGGGAAAAATGATAATTAGACAACATGTAAAAGGCCAATTTTTATGAGAAAGTGTTGGCCCAGTCACTAACTGCTAATTAACATGTGTATATGGAATGCTTGTATTCTTTTTAATTATCAAGGCATCAGTGTGGTTCTTAAAGCCATGTGCCTGTGTATGCTTCCCTACGTGTGAATGACACACACAGATATAATCTTACATTGCTTTCCCAAAAGAGGAATGCCATCAACAAATAAACTAATTGGTACTTCCTTTCATTAGGAATATTTTGTCCCACGCCACTAGCCCACAGAATGAAGTTTACAGGTTTTAAGAACACTTACAGTACCTAACTTTTAATAGTTCTTAAAAAACCCAAATTCATTCTATATAGTGCATCAGTTCTTTGATTTCACAAACTGAAGGTGTCTGTCCTTGCTATTCACACTGCTGCTTTAAATGTATCAGCCAGTGAGTGACTATTCCTACATACCTATGGCTGACTGCAAATTCTCCTACACAGTAGGAAATATTAAGCACATACCTCTTATAGACTTGAGAATTGCATTGAGTGTAACAAGGCGAATAATATGAAGTGTTTATTGTATTTAAAATTCTTTAAAGATATCTAATTCTGGCCACCACTGCAGCCCTACATACAGTTGAAAAAAAATTCCATTCTGTTAACATTTGGTAAGTTTTCACGCAATACACAAAAAACCCCTCTGCACTTCTTGTAAAGAACAAAAAAGATACACAACAGTTAAGCGTAAAGATCACAGGCAATAGCATTCAAACATGGATGTGGGTAGAGAAAGGAGTACCTGGCATGAGTACCTGCTTAGTTTGACTGAATCCTTGATTTTTAATTTGGCTTTTCATGGGCCGCTCACAACACCAACGCTGTGTGAGGTATGGTAGTCAGCTGCAATAATTCATAAACCCTACACTTCCATCAATCCAATGCTACTGGCTCTCGAGTTACAGAACAAACTGCATTAGAATGCAAGGCAATAAAGCAAAAAACTAGAAACATCCTTGACAAAGAAATACTAGCAGTTTAATTAAAACAAAGTAGTCCAACATGTGCCTCCGAAATATTTAAGTTTTTAAAGCATATGTCTCTGCCAATGTACCAACACAAGATGGACTTAATACCAAAAAGAAAAAAAAAAAAACAGTTCAACCTTTTTATTAAAAAAAAAAAAAGAAATGACAGCAAAATCCCTAAAAAAAGGATAATTAACTTTTCAATGGCGACTATATTACAAATGTGGGCAATAATTTCCAAAGAGGCACACTAATGGGGGCACGAGTCTGCTACAAAATAGCTGAGACAAAACAATGTACCTCAAAATGTTTTGCAGGACTACACTGTCTTTTCCTTCAGAAGAGGCTTTTGTATGTCTTCTTACTCGGCTTAGTTCCATCTTCATCTGTGCATACTTACGCTGCACTGTCAAACAGTAACAAAAAGCCCTAATCAAAGTGAGAAACAATACACTTACCTCTGTCTGATCTGAGGTCTTATCAGATCAGTTTTAATTGGACTGAGTGTCACCTTCAGATTTAATGTCTTCACTGGTCCCATTGACCTCATTCTTAGTATCACTTTCCTTCGATTCAGTGTTTGTGTCTTCACTCTGCTTTTCTCGACTACCGGACTTCACACTACTTTTTTTATCATCAGATCCCCTCTTTTCTGCCATAAAAGAAGACATTGACCATGGATTTTAAAGTAAAATACAATAAAGACATGATTTTGAAAAAAAGTGAAACAACTGAGAGATGAGAGACAATCATTTCTCACAGACTGCAAGCAACAGTTTGGTGAATTTACCAAAGGGACAAAATTTGTAATATATGGGAGAGAAGGCAGGAAGGGGAATTCAAGGAAGCAAAAGGTAAAATAGTGGGCAAATTCTCTCAATTGCTGAGAAGCTATTAAGCACATTGCAGAATGTAATATTTAAATAAATTTCATTGTGGGTAAAAAACATCAAAAAGCACTGGGAAAGGTATAAAAGACAGCATACAAAACTATGTTCACGTGAGGTTCAATTATTAAGTTAGAAGGGTAAAAATGGTGACCCCAAAAGGTGAGAAAAAGTTGAACGTTTATAACAGGCATGTTTTTAAAAATACAATTACATATTTTAAAATGCAAAAAACATGTGTGTGTATATATATATTTGAATATCCAAGAAGGATAAGCCTAATGAAAGAAAATGATCTTAAATCCCAATCTAAGCAACTCAACTTTTGTGCTTTGCTAAGAAAAGTCATATATATGCCATCTGAGAGTTGTTTTTCCAAAAAGAGAAATTAAAATTCAACTCAGCTGCAAATGAAGAATGAAAAAGGTAAACAACTTTTTCCTCTACTATTCTTTGGATGGGTAAGACCTCAGACTAGAGGTAAAAGTGGTACACAGAGCAAGCATAGTCTAGCCTTTTCAGTTCCAAGTATTCCCCCAACAAAAAATTTCTACAGAAAATGTTCAAGTCAACTAGAAACTTTCTGGAAAAATTACTTTTCCCCTTACTAAGAATAGCTGTTCTGGCAGAGTAGTTAATAAGACAAAAAGACATTTTAAAGAGAAACAGAACCCTCTACATAATTTCTGCACAGTTATGAAGACACAACACCAAATATCTAGGAAAGAGAGATGGTAATGAAAACAAAATATGGTATGGGAGGGGC
This sequence comes from Macaca fascicularis, assembly GCF_037993035.2. Taxonomy (NCBI): domain Eukaryota; kingdom Metazoa; phylum Chordata; class Mammalia; order Primates; family Cercopithecidae; genus Macaca; species Macaca fascicularis. Next base: position 55,963,635 of record NC_088390.1, read on the forward strand.
ACCCACTCAAGAGAACTGAAGATCTTATGTAAAAGAGCATATTTAGTCCATAACACTTGCAAAATACACAAGCCACGTCCAAGTAGTTAAGTGCAAGACTTGCTTCATGTCTGTCTGTCCACTTGTGAGAACTATGCCAGGACAGTGGGCTCTAACTGACCTTGTGGGAAAGTCCTCCCTTTGTGCCTTATGGGCCTCTCCGGTGCACAGGTAGCTTCAATGAGGAAGAGTCGTCTTGTTGTCCCGTAGAGGACTAGTAGTCAGTCCAATAATCTTATCTTCTGCCCTATGTAAATATGGTAGATCTTAATAGTCCTAAGGACATCCACAATTTGTGGTGGATTTTAGGGCTATAGATGAAAAAAGGAAACTCTCTTGACAAAGAGAGCACCTTACACTGGTTGCCGACAGCTTTGTGTGAGAAACCACTTTTCATTTGTGGAGTGAGATAAACTGCTTCTATCATAGCACCTGGAGTAATAAACTTGCTCTTTCTCATTTGCCATTATTATATGCCCACTGTGGCTCACAACTGGTTCCAAAGTCCAGATCTTCAATCATTTATAAGAGTGCCTAGATGGCTACCTAGATGGCTACATGGTAGTTTCTTTTCTGTATTTTTTTTTTCATCCACTCATCTGCACACTGATTTTTAATTAATTAATTTTTACATAGCATTTTCAAAATGCCAATAAATTATATCACTTCTAAAAGAGATTCCAATGTTTAACTCTATCATAGCATACCCAATTATGGAAGACAAGACTGATACAGTTTTCTCAGTATCTTCTCTCTTTCCACCAAGTCTCACATGGAAAATCCCTGTCTGTTGCTAATCTAAACATAACTCAGCTTATTCTGCTTAAACAAAAGTTTTGCTAGGGGCCAGACATGGTGGCTTACACCTATAACCCCAGCACTTTAGGAGACTGAGGCAGGAGGATTGCTTGAACCCAGGAGATCAGGATCAGACTGGGCAACATGGCAAAACCCCATCTCTACCCCCCACCCCCCGCCAAAAAAAAAAATTAGCCAAGGATGGTGGTGTACACCTATAGTCCCAACCACCCAGGAGGCTGAGGTGTGAGGATCACCTGGGCCAGGGAGGTGGAGGCTGCAGTGAGCCGTGATCGTGCCACTGCACTCAGCCTGGATGACAGAGTAAGACCCTGTCTGAAAAAACAACAAACAAAAAGCTTTACTAAATTTCATGTCATCATCATTACAATTTTAGGATTAAAGGTAAGCAACTCTGGACATCTTTTTGCTCTATCCAGAAATTACACAAATATGCCTGTTTTGAGTCAGGCCAGTGTCATGTACTACTCAACTTTGACTTCAAGTAGTTATGAAGGCTAGCTAGCTTTTATCCCTAAAAATCAACCCAACAATTTTAAATGGCACAAATGATAACACAGAATAGAGCAACTAAAGCTAACAATAGGAAATGTAAAACTAAAAACTTTCTCAAGACAAATATTATTAATTTGACCTGACAGTCATACCTGGCTCTTGAGAGTTGACCTCTCAACCCAAAAATAAATTACACAGAAAGTCTTGCAAAAAGATTGGGTAAAACATTCTTAAATCTAATGTTAAATCAGTTAACCCATTGTAGCAATTGCCTTTTGAATCAGAGAAGCGAGTTCTCAACTTGAATGGCAAACACTAGCACGTCTGGCAGTAAGTTTTCAACATTTTCCCACATTACAGAAAAAGCCAATATATGTTAAATATTTCAGAAAAAGACTGTGCTTATTTTAAGAAAACAAAAGCAGAGGCCAAAAAATATATCCATGGTTTGTGCCGCTAGTTCTAGCTGAGTCTAGAGGAAAAACAAAAACAAAAAACCAGAACAGTTCTATTGAAGGATATAATAAACAACATATAAAAGACAAGTATAATAAACCTAAATAGCAGCACATATATTATGCTGGTGATTAAACATGGAGACAGGTAGAATGAAATGAAACAAGGAGAGCTGAGAAAATCAGAAATAGGCCCCTTCTCTCATTCCTAAAACCATGCAAAGCACAACAGCTCATTCAGTGCAAAATAAAAGACACTAAAAGAATCTGGAGAACACAAAATTCAGAAAGGAGAGCCTAATGGTTAACAGAATTATCTTCCAATAAAGGCTAAGTTAGATGAGAATATTCTTGTGAAAACATTCCACACAAAATTAAAAAGTCCATTAAAAGTGCTAACAGCACAGTACATCAGCTAATGGGATGCCACAAAAAAAAAAAAAAAAAGAAAGAAAGAAAGAAAAGAAAAGAAAAAGAAAAAGAGGGGAAAGAGCATGTTGATCCCACTGAAAACATGGTTAAGATACATATAAGCAATTCAACTTCCAGGGACTTAGACGTTAACTACTAACTTAAATGAATGCTACAAATGAAGACTAATGCAACAATGTACACTTACTTTATAAGACACATTATGAAACACTGCAGTGTGAAGAAAAAAAAAAGGTAGCCAACAACCAAGGTAATATAATCCTATGCCTAATAACCCTGAAAGTTAATATAATACTTAAAAGAATCTACATGAAAAACCTTCAGGTTATCAACTGAAAGATGCGGTTTAGCATCAAAACACCAGATAAACTGTCATTTTCACAAATCTAAGTAGGAGACGGGGAAAGAACGCCTGTCTCCTACTGAATGGCGTTCCTCACAGTAAAAAGGAGTATGAATGAAATGGATCTTTGTCTGTGTCTGGAGAAAAGTGAGTGGGGCAATTAGGGTGTGAAAACAGTTTCTTAATGAACTGAATTCTCATATAAACTAACCTTTCTCCTTGGATTTTCTATCTTGTTCTCTGTCCCGACTTTTGCTCCTGTGCTTATATGACTTTCGATCCCGGCTTTTTGATCTTCTTCGATCCCGACTTCGAGATCTATGTTTTCTTTCTGATCGATCATGGCTTCTGCTTCTTCGTCGATCTCTACTTCTTAATAAAAAACCAAAAGGTAACTTCAGCCAGTATTACAGTGAGTAAAGGCCTTAAAGTAGATATTATTAATTAACAAGACTTAGCAAAACTTACCCTTTTTCTCAAACTATTTACATAAGAAATCTTAAGAACTAAACATTATTGAAAATATTTCTAAATTCATCTCCAATAGTGCTAAGATGGTTATCGTTGTGCTCTTTAAGACTCTTCTTCAATTTGTAGTTATAATTAAAACAGTATGGCTGATTTCATATTTTATTTCTTGGAATGAGTAAGACAAGCACTTAAGAGACCATCAGGTATGCTAACTGTAAAAAGATTGTGTGAAATTTCCTAGACAGGTGGGAAATAGCACAGAACTTGCCCCAAAAATGGAACTATTTTATTCACTGATTCTGCTCTCACAACCCATTCTATCACTTAAAGATGCTTAAGAGCTTCCCAACTACCATTCTGAGGAATAATACTAGTAATTATTATTGTTATTGCACACTCATTATGAGCTGGACATCAGTCTTAGGTGTTCCATATATACCTGCTTCGCCTTCTTTCTCTACTTCGTGACCTTTTGTGGTCCCGAGACCTGCTGCATCTTCTGTCTGATGTTCGGCTTGAGTGTCTACTTCGTGAACGACTTCTCTTTCTTCTTTCTCTGTCACGAGCCCTTTCTTTTTCTCTTTCTTCCTCTTCCCTTCGTCTTTTCCTTTCTCTTTCTTCCCTTTCTCTCTCCCGTTCTTTTTCTCTTTCTTCTCTTTCTTGCTTCTCCTTTTTTAGACGCTCATCACGATCAGGTTCTTCAGTTCTTTTCCTTAACTTCTCCTAGAAAAATCAAGTTGGATTCTTATACAAATGTAACTAACAATGGTCAACTAATGTGAAGTAATCTGTAGACCAACTTATGGAATTGATGCCCTTAAGGGAAATATAGACATTCCAACACCATGTACATACACAAGGTATTATTTGTCTAAATCCTCAGGATATATTCTTCCCAAATTTCTGGCATGCGAGAGTTAAGAAAATCAAGTGCTTTCATAGTTCGATAAACAGCAAAAACTCACAGGAACTCACATTTAAGCCATATTAAAATATAGTTATTTTTATCTATAGCTAGTGATAGCTAAAAGCTGTAGCTATAGCTAAAATAATTTTTTTTTTAAATAGCTAAAATGTATCTTTAGAAGAAACTTAACGTTGGCCGAGCGCAGTGGCTCAACACCTTGGGAGGCTGAGGAGGGCGGATCACCTGAGGCAGGAGTTCAAGACCAGCCTGGCCAACAGGGCAAAACCCCGTCTCTATTAACAAAGCACAAAAATCAGCCGGGCATGGTAGTGTATGCCTGTAATCCCAACTACTCGGGAAGCTGAGGCATGAGAATTGCTTGAACCCCAGAGGTGGAGGTTGTGGTGAGATCATGCCACTGTACTCCAGCCTGGGTGACAAAGTGAGATTGTCTCAAAAACAAAACAAACAAACAAAAAAACAAAAATTAGCCAGGCCTCGTGGCACATGCCTGTACTCCCAGCTACTCAGGAGGCTGGGGCATGAGAATTGCTTAAACCTGGGAGGTGGGGGTGACAGTGAGCTGAGATCATGTCACTGCACTCTAGGTGACAGAGCAAGAATTTGCCTCAAAACAAACAAACAAAAAAACTTACTTTTAATTCTTCTACAGTAGCTTTAATTTTGGCATAGCCCATGTGTTGTTTTCCCATCAAATGGTCATCTACCCGAGACTGGGCATCTCCTACTATTAAAAAGGCTCCACACACTTCACAAACTTCCATTTGTTTTTCTTGTGCAGCAAAACTTTCAATTGTCTAAAACGATAAATCAGTTACAAGAACATCTGAGGAAGAGAAACAAATCTCAAGAAGTACTCAACATTTAGAAAAGATTTCTAATGTGTGTGAATTGCTCTTTCCCATTTCCCCAAATCAGTAATACTGGGCTACAAGTGGTCAACTTTTTTTAAAGAGAGACGTTTAAGGCAACAGCAACTAACTTGCTGAATCACCCAGAAAAAATGTTGAGACCCACTGTTCAATGTTCAACACACACATTACCTTACGAAATTTAAACCACCTTTCAGAAAGCCACCTATTTTAGTATGAATTCATTCCTTGCTTAGGGTCAAGGGATATGATGTCCATACACAAAACTAATTAAGGAACTAAGCACATTGACTATAATCTGAACATATCCTATTCAATATGGAGGAACCAATGACCAATTATATTCTGCAATCAATAGTGTCTGAAACACATATATTCTATTCTTCAATTAAAATAATAAGATATTTTAAGGGTGTATTAATTTTTAACAAAGATATAAGTATGTACTGAGTAATTTATTACAACAAAAATGAAAATAAAACGAGGCTCATATGGAAATTTATGGTTTAAGGCAGTGATTGGCAAGCCAGGGAGGCCTTTTTCTAACATTTTATTGGGATACAACCACACCCGTTTGTTTCTTGTACTATCTAAAGTTGCTTGCATACTGCACAAAGGCAGAGCTTAGTAGCTGCCACAGACCTTGTGGCCTACAAATTGTGCTGACTCTAAGTTTAGAACATCAGAATAATTTTCAAAGGTTCTCAGATAAAAATGAGTTCCTACTAACTGTTAACAGACAGGTGAGATAACGTGAAATAAGGTTTACTTACCGAGGTTGTGGACCTAAGCAGTTCTCTCTCTTCTTTTAATTGTTCAACTAATTTCATCATCCCCTGGGCTTCTTCTACTTTTCCTTCAGACCCTAATTCTTCAATCTTAGAAGAGTGGGGGAAAAAAATAGTTAAGATTTCTTTCAAACCCAACTATTTCCTTTTTTCCCCATGGTTCATTAGTGGTTTTATCCATCTTTTTGTTTGGTTTTATTTACAAAAGCCTCTTTGGGTTTAATTCATCCTAGATTTTTTTTATACTTCAATAAAGTATAACTGATGTGTTAAGAAAAATGCACTTTCAGCTGGACATGGTGGCTCATGCCTGTAATTCAAGCACTTTGGGAGGCCAAGGTGGGCAGATCACCTGAAGTCAGGAGTTCAAGACCAGCCTGGCCAACGTGTTGAAATCCCATCTCTATTAAAAATACAAAAAAAAATTAGCCAGGCATGGCCGCAGGCACCTGTAATCCCAGTTACTGGGGAGACTGAGGCAGGAGAATCACTTGAACCCAGGAGGTGGAGGCTGCAGTGAGCCGAGATCGTGCCACTGCACTCCAGCCTGGGTAATGACATGAGACTCTGTCTCAAAAACAAAAGGAGAGAGACAGAGACAGCGTCTCACTATGTTGCCCAGGCTGGTCTTTAACTACTGAGCTCAAGCAATCCTCCCACCTCGGCCTCCCAAAGTGCTTGTATTACAGGTGTGAGCCACCTACTCTTTTCAGTACCTCCTCCAGCCTCAATCCCAAACACAATCCCCAGGCAACCACAGATCTGCTTTCTGTCACCATAGGTAAATACGCGTTTTCTAAAATTTTATATAGAGCCAGAGTCTATATTCCTTTTTTGTCTGGCTTCTTTCACTCAGCCTAATTATTTTAAGATTTATTCATACTGTCTCATGTAACTAATTCCTTTTCATTACTGACAGGTATTCCACCATATGGATACATCATGATTTAATTATCCACTCACCTGCTGACGGATATTTTAATTGATTCCAGTCTGGGGTTTTTTTGGTTTTTTTAGTGCTATTATGAATACGGCACTCATGAACACTGGAGTGTAAATCTTTGTGTAGACATACGTTTTCGTTTATCTTGGATAAATATGTGGGAGAATGGCTCATGGTACATTTTTAACTTTTTAAGAAACAGACTCCAGGGCCAGGCACAGTGGCTTACACCTGTAATCTCAAAACTTTGGAAGGCCAAGGTGGGTAAATTACTTGAGGTCAGGATTTTGAGACCAGCTTGGCCAGCACGGTGAAACCCCGTATCTATTAAAAATACAATTAGCCGAGGATGGTGGCGCACACCTGTAATCCCAGCTACTCGGGAGGCTGAGGCAGGAGAATCACTTGAACCTGGGAGGTAGAGGTTGCAGTGAGCTGAGATCGCGCCACTGCACTCCAGCATGGGTGACAAAGCGAGACTGTCTTAAAAAAACAGTAACAACGACAACAAAACAGATTCCAATATGATCTGCAGGAATATGAAAGAAAGAAAAAAATGAGACTATTTTTTCCAAAGTGGTTGTACAGTATCATATCCCAGTTCCAGCTGACTCACATCCTTGCCAATAGCTGGTATGATCAGTTTAATTTTAGCTATTCTAATAGGTGTCAAATAGGTATTTGATTGTAGTTTTAATCTGTATTTCCCTAATGACTAATAATGTTGAGCATCTTCATATTTGTCGTCCTTTTATATACACATATACATACATGTACACACACACACAAGACAAGGTCTCACTCCATTGCCCAGGCTGGAGTGCAGTGGCGCAGACACGTCTTACTGCAACCTCACCCTCTTAGGCTTAAGCAATTCTCCTGCCTCGGCCTCCTGTGTAGCTGGGACCACAGGTGCACATCATCACACCTGGCTAATTTTTGTAGAGACTGGATCTCACTTTGTTGCCCAGGCTGGTCTCAAACTCTTGGGCTCAAGCAATCCTCCCACCTCGGCCTCCCAAAGTGCTGGGATTATACACATGAGTTACCATGCCTGGCCCATCCCTGTATTTTTGCTGGTTACACGTCTGTTTCAAGTATTTCCTGACATTAATGCATACAATTCTCACCTGTTGCAGAAGTACATCAATTTTGTCTGTTAAAACCTGAATTTTTTCTTCATTTTTGCCTGTTGGGCCAGCGGCCTGTTGAAGACAATAAAACGTATTACCAACAAGTTGAAAACAAAGATAAACATGCAAACTCGCACATACCATACATAATATTTCTATTTAATAATTAAAATGCTTAACTGAAAGGACAGTAATTCAATTATCTTCAACTTCTGGTGGTCAATCACATATTGTCAGTTACTACTATTTAAGAGAAAAATCTTGGCCTCAAGAAAAAAAGAAAGAAAAATCTTATGTTTAGCAAAATCAATGTTGTGTTTGCTAAAAAAGACTGGAAAAAATGAATGCCTTATAAGTTTCATATCATTTTAAAAGAACAAAGTAATGAAAAGAAGACAAGTTTCAAAAATATTAGGGAGGTCTCTGAATCTCCAGAAAACAAGGACCCTTTACAAAGACTGAATTGATTTCACTTACCCCGGAAGACTGCTGGTTTTGAGACAATGCCAAACGAGCATGGCCTCGTCTGATCCTACGTTCTACTTCTGCAAGTAAGCTCTGCAAGTATCGCAAAAAATCTCTCTCATAGCCAACTTTCATGAAACGAGAGCTCTTCTCATACCTGGTAACATGAAAATAAACAAGTATTCACTTCCAAATCTTCATCCATTACAACTCTAATATTCTATCTTAACTAGCCTCAACGACTATTGCATTTAGGCTGCAGGGTAAACCAGGTGTATTTGAAGTGCCTTTCTGACTGCCCCTCACCACAGAGCTTTACACAGGGGTTTAACCACTAGCGTTACCACTGTACTGGATCTATGACCCTGGACCTGGGACAAGTCTCATGTATAAAATTGGGGCTGGCCACGGTGGCTCACACCGGTAAACCCAGCACTTTTGGAGGCCGAGGTGGGTGGATCACTTGAGGTCAGCAATTTGAGACCAGCCTGGCCAACATGGTGAAACCCTGTCTCTACTAAAAATACAAAATATTAGCCAGGCATGGTGGTGGGCGCCTGTAATCCCAGCTACTCGGGAGGTTGAGGCAGGAGAATCACTTGAACCCGGGAGGCGGAGGTTGCAGTAAGATAGAAGTTTCTTACTACCCCTAGCCAGTGACTAGACTTCTCTCAGACACTCATTTTACAATTAATTCCAATTATTCCTCAACCCTTGTCCCCCTTAAACCAAATAATAACTGGGAGGGAAATGACAACCAAAATAACTTACTGTTTTCGTAGATTTTCATCATGAATTTTTTCACATGGACCTGGGGGAAAAATACAATTGTATAAATTATCTGTGATTATTAGCAACCGTTTCTTGCCAAAAACAAAAAGTTATTTTTCTTTTTAAAAAGAAAAAGAATTTACTTTATCACTGAGTAGTTTGTAGACATCTAAATTGATCCTACTGAATCATGAAGCATTATAACCAAATAGGACATAAAACTGATCTGCTCAGTCTTCAAAGTCAATATAATGGATAGCAACCATATATGGTTAAAAGAGAAGTAAGGGAGGGAGAGAGAAAGGGAGTGAAGGCAAAAGGAAATTGTTCTTTATTGCCACTCAAGAAAACTAATGGGGATAGACACTGAACTGAACCACTGCTGACTTTATTATTTTCAAATCTGTATATAAAGTCAAATAGCACTAGACTAGTACCCAACTCCTACTTCTTCCCACCTCTAAAAAGCAATTATCTTAACTCTTCTCTATTTCTTCTTGAATTTACCTCCACCTTTTAAAATTCTATGCTTATTTTGCTATTTATCAATCCTAGACATCAAAATTTTGGGATAAACACTTAGTGTTTATATTATGCAAATACTATTCACTGTCAGGCCAAACAAAGGTGCACTATGAGACACTTCTGATGTTTTTTTTTTTTTGAGACAGAGTCACGCTCTGTCGCCCAGGCTGCAGTGCAGCGGCGCAATCTTGGCTCACTGCAACTTCCGCCTACCGGGTTCAAGGGATTCTCCTGCCTCAACCTCCCAAGTAGCTGGGATTGCAGGCACCCACCACCACAGCTGGGTAATTTTTTTGTATTTTTAGTAGAGACAGGATTTCACCCTGTTGGCCAAGCTGTTCTCGAACTCCTAACCTCAAGTGATCTGCCCTCCTTTGCCTTCAAAAGTGCTGGGATTACAGGTATGAGCCTAGTTTTTTCTCTATATTTTCAAATTCTTCTCAAACACTTCAACTCAGCTATAGAAACTATCTCAATACTAATTTCACATATGAGTCAAAATACATCAGATCATCAGTTTCATTTTCTTCCATTGGCCTTCTGCCTTACTTCAATCTGGGATACTTATTTTCTAAGCTCACTATAGAACTATTATCCTGATGAATTCCTTTCCTGCTCTGCAGTAGGTGAGAATTACTGGATCTCTTGTTTTTTCTTTCCTCTTTCTCAGTTTATGGACATGTTTTGGTGGAGTTTCCTGAGAAAAAGTCCATGGGAGATAAATCTGTTGAGACCCTGTATATCTGAAAATGTCTTTTTTCCCTCATATTTTGATGTTTGGCTACATAGCTAAGCCTGGTAGACACATTTTCACTCAGCACCCTGAGGATGTTTCTCCAATGTCTTCAACTTTCCCCATTGTTACTGACCAGTCTTAGGCCATTCTGATTCATAATTCTGTGACCTACACTCACCCCCACCACCCCTACGTTCTAAAATTTTACAGGGGTATGCCTAGGTATGGATCTTTTTCATTCACTGTCCTGATCACCTGTAGGGCCTGCTCAACCTAAAGATGAATGTTCTTTAGTACCGCAAATTTTTTTCTTAAGCAATTCCCTCTGCTTTTATTCTGTCCACAACTATTAAGTTGGTAGTACAGTTCCTGGACTAAGTTTTTAAAAAATCCTTCTGTCATACTGCCCAACATTCCAGTAAACGTCCTCAATTTTATTTTCAAATCTTTCCGGCGATTTTAGTTCTATTTCTCCAGCTTTAATTTCTACGAGCTGTTTTTCAAAAACTGTTTTCCAAACTTTTTCCACAAGTTCCCTCTTTATGGCATCCTATTATTGCTGATGAATACAGTATCTTCTCATATGTCTCTGAAGATACTAAATTTCTTAAGATTTTGAGGAATCTCTTTCTGCTTTCCCCATTATCTCCAATTCCACTAAATTCTTCTTTCTCTGTTGGTTTTCTTAATCTCTTGTGTTGAAGGCTTTCTTCGAAAGTCTGGCTGGTGGTCCTTGGCAGGCAACTAGTTTTTTAAAAAGACACTTCCAAAATCTGACTGGAAGTTAGTAGGGATTAGGCAGGGTTTGTCAGCTCATGAATGGGCTTTATCATAGGAAAACCAGGCAGTAAGACTTTCTTTTAAGAGATTCCCCAAGGGTCAGTACCTGTAGAGATCACTTCTCAGGAACTGTTCACTTTCTCTAGAGAAGAATCCTCTTTTCTTCTGCCTGGGGAAAAACATCTGGCTGTATCCTTCTAGGAACAGGGCAGAGGAGAGCCCCACCAATAAAAATATAGATTCATTTACTCTCTTTTACATTTTTTTTTTTTTTTTACTTACTACTGCCCCTGCTGTGTCTGAAATCTCAAGATCTAGACTGGTCCTGCCTTAATATGCTCCTAATGCTCTAAGGCAAACATTGTACATAATGAATTGACTTCTTTTATATATCCAGAATGATCCTGGTTATGTACCATCCTTGAGAGAAATGAGGAAATTGTCAATCATTTTTTGTTTTGTGGTTCAGATAAACTAGTCTCTCTAGCCCAATTTCTCCTGAAAATAACCCTCTCTTCTCCTGGGGTCTATGGGTGGGAGAGTAAGATCAACAGATGTACAGGACCGCCTACACTAGTGGCAATTTTGCATCCTGGGGACATCTGGCAATGTCTGAAGACATTTTTGGGTGTCACAACAGGGGGTGCTACTGGTTATCTAGTGGGTAAAGGCAGGGATGTTGCTAAACATCCCACAATGCATGAAAAGCCCCCTCCAAAACTGGCTCAAAATGTCAACAATGTCAAGGCTGAGAAACCCTGAACTAGACTACAGACTAATCTCTCTCATTTTCAGCCCCATGACTCAACCCTGCCTTCTGTGGTACCTGGTGCCTCCAAATCCTGAGCCTGTCCAGGGTTCTGCTGATCAAACACTCGCTTCTGTTTAGTATCCCCTTCTGCAGGCTTTTAGGGTACAGGTTGTTCTGCTCTGTTGCGTTTGCTGCTACTCCTCCATCCACTTGTCATCTTCCAAAAATTTGCTGACATCTCTAACGTTATCTCCTCTTCCATATACATCTTTTTAAAAACTTTTTCATTTAAGTGGAGTTTTGGGAGGGAGTGGAAATAGACATGTATGTTTAATCAAGCCACCATGTTTAATCAGACTGACATTTATTAATACATTCAAATATCTAAACCAAGTAAGAAATTACTTATTAACAAATCTTTTAAGAAAAAACTTTACAGAATTAGAAAGAACCAGTTTTTTTCCTCTCACCACTCCTATTCAACATTTTAAATATCATAAATTTGATAAAAGTTACACAGAAAATTAACTTACCAAGATCAGAACGTGTATTTGTGAACAATTCCGCAGGACAAAAACCACAGAGATAATATTTACAAACCTAGTAAAGAAAAACAAAGGTACTTAAAAAATTGCTTGGTTTTAAAACTGTACTGGAGAACGGTGCCAAATAACTATTTTCTCATTTCTTGAGGTATGTATGCTTCAACCAATATAAGAATTTCATTTGTTGAATCATATTAAGTTAGTGACTTTCAGACTCCTGAATTTCGATAGAAGAAAAAATATACAGTACTTGTATTACTAGTATTTTCTATTATCTATTTTTAATCACCACCTGCTGACCCCTCAGTAGCAAAAACAAATATGGGAAAGACATCCCAAAATAAAGGGCAATTTTTATATTTTTAAAAACTCTTACACTATTCTTATCATTTCAACTCTTTCGTAGATTAGGGCCTACTTACAAATTAGGATTTGGAAATAACCATCTAAATCACAGATAACGGCCAGGCGCGGTGGCTCACGCCTGTAATCCCAGCACTTTGGGAGGCCGAGGCGGGCGGATCACAAGGTCAGGAGATCGAGTCCACAGTGAAACCCCGTCTCTACTAAAAATACAAAAAATTAGCCGGGCGCGGTTGTGGGCGCCTGTAGTCCCAGCTACTCGGGAGGCTGAGGCAGGAGAATGGCGTGAACCCGGGAGGCGGAGCTTGCAGTGAGCCGAGATCGCGCCACTGCACTGCACTCCAGCCTGGGCGACAGAGCGAGACTCCGTCTCAAAAAAAAAAAAAAAAAAAAAAAAAAAAAAAAAAAAAAAAAAATAAATAAATCACAGATAACACTCATTTAAAGCAATTCGGCTCCATCTTTTTGTTTAGAAGATCTTTAACACACCAGCCTCCCAAGTAACTACAACTACAGGTTCAAGCACCATGCCTGGCAAATTTTTAAAAATATTTGGAAAGATGGGGTCTTGCTACATTGCCCAGGTTGGTCTCAAACTCCTGGCTCCAAGCAATTCTCCCACCTCCGCCTCCCAAAGTGTTGGGGTTACAGGCATGAGCCACTGCTCCTAGCCACTGGATATTTTCATACATGCCAACACAGTAGACTCTTGGTGGGTTCCCACGGTATGGGGAAAAACTATTAACATAAAACCAATGTTTAATTCTCTCCCACTGGTACTTTTGTAACTCCTTCAGATATATTCCAAAACTGCTCTATCCTGAATTTAATTTTATAACACTACAAACCATGTAAATCAAAATTCCAAAATATCACCTTTCCTTCACACAAAACTTCACTGTTACTAGGTGGATTATCATTATATAATTTTTTGAAACACAGTCTTACTCACTCTGTTGCCCAGGCTGGAGTACAGTGGCACCATTTCAGCCCACTGCAAACTCTGCCTCCCAGGTTCAAGCACTTCTTCTGCCTCAGCCTCCAAAGTAGCTGGAATTACAGGTATGTGCCACCATGGCCAGCTAGTTTTTATATTTTTAGTACAGACAGGGTTTCACCATGTTGTAGGCTGGTCTCGAACTCCTGACCTCAAAACATCCATTTTGTTCAACTTTGTGTTCACTTTAAGTGCATCACAACAAAATACCAAGGCCAATACTCAATTTTTAAAAAGATTTGAGAATTTCTTTCATTTGGGGGAGGGAGGATACAGCAACCATTATGCCACTTTTACTGTGACCTAGCCTTTCAATTATATTAACCTTGAAGACCCAAAAATTTCACACAACTATATTTAGTAAAAGTTATTGCCAAAATCTGCTATAATTTATAGCCATAAACTGTATGGTTGTAAAATAATTTAAAAACTAAATTTTGTGTACCATCCTCACAGACATGAAAGTTTTACTATGAACTGGCCGGGCACGGTGGCTACCGCCTATAATCCCAGCACTTCCGGAGGCTGAGACGGGAGGATCACGAGGTTAGGAGATCGAGACCATCCCGGCTAACATGGTGAAACTCCGTCTCTACTAAAAAGACAACAAATTAGCCAGGCGTGGTGGCGGGCGCCTGTAGTCCCAGATACTCAGGAGGCTGAGGCAGGAGAATGGTGAGAACGGTGGCGGGGCAGTGGGGGGGGGGGGCCGCGGGCAGAGCTTGCAGTGAGTCGGCCACTCCACTCCAGCCTGGGTGATAGAGCGAGACTCCGCCTCAAAAAAAAAAAAGAGAAAGTTTTACTATTATTGTGAATTTAATCTTCACTTATAAACATTTCATTTCTATTTCCCATTTTTACAGTAATACATTCTAGGGTTTTGGAGATGATTCTATTTAAAGATTAATTTTATTGTTTTTAATAGGACTTCTACCGGCCTCATGACCAATTTAAGTGTTCCGTAAATTTAAGCTAGGCAAGACACAATGTCTATGATCCTCAGACAGGTTCACCATTAAAACAAAAACAAATAGACACATCTCTACGGTCCCTCCTGACTCTCGAAGCACGTGAAATAGGTACACTGCAATATGGCACAGTTTAAATCTGCTTATCTGCTAAAGAACCAGGGGTACCTGATGGGGCGTGGTGGCTCATGCCTGTAATCCCAGCACTTTGGGAGGTTGAGATGTGAGGACTGCTTGAGCCTTGGAGGTAGAAGTGGCAGTGTGCTGTGATCACACCACTGCACTCCAGCTAGGGTGACAGAACGTAACCTGTCTAAAAAAAAGAAAAAGAAAAAGAACCAGGGGTCGTAATTCTGCCTTGGTTTCTTCACAGTATTAAAAAAAGGGAGATAGGCTGGGCCCAATGGCTTATGCCTGTAATCCCAGCACTTTGGGAGGCCAAAGCAGGAGAATCATTTGAGCCTAGCCTGGGCAACACAGTGAGACCTTGTCTCTGAAAAAAGAAAAAAAAAAAGAAAAGAAAACAATTAGCTAGGTATGTGTCACACACCTGTGGTTCCAGCTACTTGGGTGGCTAGGGTGGAACGGTCGGTCATTTGAGCCCAGGAGGTTGAGGCTGCAGTGAGTGGCGATCATGCCACTGCACTTCAGCCTGGGTGAAAGAGCAAGACTCAATTAAATAAAAAAAGAGGTAATAAATTTCTTATAGTGGGATTGTAAAGATTAAACTGTATACATTTGCTAAACTGAAAGAAAAAGGTGTTGGCTTATGTAAAAGCTAAAGCAACTTCATCTTGGGTGTTAAACTGCCAGGCTGCCTTCCGATTAACTCCAATTCCAGGAATGCCCCTAAGATTTCTATTTTTTTTTTTTTTTTTTTTTTTTTGAGACTGAGTCTTGCTCTGTCACCCAGGCTGGAGTGCAGTGGCCGGATCTCAGCTCACTGCAAGCTCCGCCTCCCGGGTTTACGCCATTCTCCTGCCTCAGCCTCCCGAGTAGCTGGGACTACAGGCGCCTGCCACCTCGCCCGGCTAAGTTTTTGTATTTTTAGTAGAGACAGGGTTTCACTGTGTTAGCCAGGATGGTCTCGATCTCCTGACCTCGTGATCCGCCCGTCTCGGCCTCCCAAAGTGCTGGGATTACAGGCTTGAGCCACCGCGCACGGCCAAGATTTCTATTTTATCTACTGCTCCTTGTGTTAAGAACATGTACTTCCTGTAGTCCCAGCTACTCGGGAGGCTGAGGCAGGAGAATGGCGTGAACCCGGGAGGCGGAGCTTGCAGTGAGCCGAGATTGCGCCACTGCACTCCAGCTTGGGCGACAGAGCAAGACTCCGTCTCAAAAAAAAAAAAAAACAAAAAAAAAACAAAAAAAAAACACGTACTTACTGTAAATCCTGCCCTTAGGTCAAAACAATTTTGATTATTGTGTACTTAACATAAATCTTGCCCATAAGTAATTATCCTACACATGCCTTCTGAAGCACAGATACCCTTTCCCTATGGTACATAGGCCCTGGGTCTGAGGAGATGTCATCTTGTCTTGCCACCAGCAGCTGCCCGAGACAGACCTGACTTCTGTTCATAGGTTCCTATTACATGTCTCCAAGAAACTGGATTTGTCAGCCTCTTTCTTCGGCCTCTCAGACTTTGGGGATAGGTTTCCGTAGACCTACCATAGACCTGTCCACTGCAGATTATTATTTTACATGTTTTTCTGCACTGTGTAGAACAAATAACACATGCCTGTCTGTGGGCTAACCAGGAGCTACCTAATCAAGTCCAATCACCCCATTGGAGACCACATGACTTGCCCTGATAGCATCCAGCTATATCTACAGAATCCAAACTAGAATCCATTTCCCCAATCCAGTTCTGAGTGTTCCTTCCACTTCAACTCTCCTGCTTTACCATTTAATGGTACATCAAAATTATTTGTTACTCTATGCAACAAACTAGCTACCTGGACTGCTTCTTTCAACTCTCTCCAGAGTCTGATTTTAACTAAAAATATTAACAAGGGATCCGAAAAAACGGGAAGAACATATTTGGGTGCTTCAAATAAAGTCATCAATAATGATAGTAAGAATAAACCCAGAGAGGCCAGGTGTGGTGGCTCAGGCCTGTAATCCCAGCACTTTGGGAGGCGGAGGCGGGTGGATCACCTGAGGTCAGGAGTTCAAGACCAGACTGGCCAACATGGTGAAACCCGGTCTCTACAAAAATAGAAAAATTGGCCAGGCATGATGGCGAGTGCCTGTAATCCCAGCTACTTGGGAGGCTGAAGCGGGAGAATCGCTTGAACCCAGGAGGGAGAGGTTGCAGCGAGCTGAGATCGCACCACTATAGAAAAAGACTGTCTCAAAAAAAGAATAAACCCAGAGAATTCTTATCTTACTTTTGGACATAATCATGACAACTGCTCAAGTTTTGGAATACTAGCATTCTTCATTTAATAGTAATCCCTAAAAGACACAAATGCTTATTACAGATTAATACCCATGCAAATTCTCTAAATACCGACATAATCGTGACTTATCCTCTTAACAAATTTAAGGCAACACTAGTGACAACAAGTGTTCAATCTCATTAACAGTTTTATTTTTATTTTTTTTTGAGACAGAGCCTCTCTCTTGCCCAGGTTGGAGTGCAGTGGTGTGATCTTGGCTCAATGCAACCTCCGCCTCCCAGGTTCAAGCAATTCTCCTGCCTCAGCCTCCTGAGGAGCTGGGATTACAGGAGCATACCACAACGTCTGGCTAATTTTTGTATTTTTAGTAGATGGGGTTAAGCCATGTTGGCCAGGCTGGTCTCGAACTCCTGACCTCAAATGATCCGCCCACCTCAGCCTCCCAAAGTGCTGGGATTACAGGCATGAGCCACAGCACCAGGCCCATTAAGGACATCTTAATGATTTTTGTCTTTCTGTATCTACTTAGATCCAACACTAAGCAATACAATTCTCCCTTGAGCTAATCAAATATTTTCAATGCCCTCTGTACTATTTTTACGTCTTTTTTTTTTGGAGACAGAGTCTTACTGTCGCCCAGGCTGGAGTGCAGTGGTTCGATTTCGGCTCACCACCTCTACCTCCCAGGCTCAAGCAATTCTCGTGCCTCAGCCTCCCAAGCTGGGATTATGGGCAACTGCCATCATGCCTGGCTAATTTTTGTATTTTTAGTAGATATGGGATTTTACCATGGTTGATCTCGAACTCCTGGCCTGTCTGCACTATTTTTGTTAAACTGCTTATCATAAAGATAACAGACTGGAAGTGGTGGCTCACACCTGTAATCTCAGCACTTTGGGAGGCTGAGGCAGGTGGATGGCTTAAGCTCAAGAGTTTGAAACCAGCCCAGGCAACATGGCAAGACCCTATCTCCACTAATACAAAAAATTGAGCCGGGGGTGGTGCGAGCCTACAGTCCCAACTACTCGGGAGGCTGGGGTGGCAGGACTGCTCGAGCCCAGGAGGTTGATGTTGCAGTGAGCCGAGATCGTGCCACTGCGCTCCAGCCTGGGTGACACAGCCAGACACTGTCTCCCCGCCCTCCCCCCAAAAAATATATATATATAAATGTATTTATATTCACTATCTACTTTGATTATCTAAATACTGGCAACACAACTCATGTTGGAAACAGTAAAACTGACAGGAACTTAAATTTTAAAAATCTAAATAGCCAATCCTAATTACTATATACAGTAAGTCCTTGAATAATGTGATGAGGCAAAAAAAAAAAAAGATTCCCAGTTAGGGCTAACTGTGTGGGAGTATGCAAGTTCTCCCCATGTCTGTATGGGTTTTCTCCCAGTACTCTGGTTTCCTTCCACATCCCAAAGCTGTGTACAGTAAGTGAAATGGCATGGCTAAGTCCCAGTCTAGGTGAGTGTGGGTGTGTGAGTACGGGAGGGCATCTTGTCCAGGGTTAGTTCCCGCCTTGCATCCTGGGCAGCCGGGATCAGCTCTGGCCACCCGCCACCCTGAACTGGAATAAGGAGGCTGGAAAGGAATGAATACAAATTATTGTAAAACAAAAGTTTGTAAAGCATATGATAATCACACAAATGCATGACAATAAACAGCGTAGTCCAAAAGTGGTTGGTGAGTTTATCAAATTTATTATTGTGTTGGAACTGAATGGAGGTAGGAGGTGCTTCTGACAGTGTTCAAGTTGTAAACATTTATTCCTTGACTTAACCCACCACCACAATTGCCATCACTCACTGATTCACCAAAAACTGGGTAATGATCTCGCTTTTATTCATCTTTCTTAAATGTATGTATAACTCAAATTTATCTCAATGTTTGATGTCAGAAATGTTTTGGGTCGTTTTTAGTTATGTTTTTGTAACCAGAAATGTGCCATAGAAACCTAACTCTTCTTTATATTAACTAATCTATGGTAAAACTTTTGTTTTATGTAATTTCAACTGAAGTCACAGTTTCCAAGAAGCCATTAACAACGTTAAATGAAGACTTACTGTATTCTGAAACAGGACATATTACTGGAATACTTCAAATGTCACATATACACAAATATTGATTAATTTAAAATCCAGGAATACCTGGAAATTTTATTAGCTAAAAAAAGGAACACGAGCCAGGTGCAGTGGCTCATGCCTGCAATCCTAGCACTCTGGGAGGCCGAGGCAGGCAGATCACTTGAAGCCAGGAGTTCGAGACCAGCCTGACCAAAATGGCAAAACGCCATCTCTACTAAAAATACAAAAATTAGCCAAGCGGCCAGGCCCGGTGGCTCAAGCCTCTAATCCCAGCACTTTGGGAGGCCGAGACAGGTGGATCACGAGGTCAGGAGATCGAGACCATCCTGGCTAACACGGTGAAACCCCGTCTCTACTAAAAAAAATACAAAACAACTAGCCGGGCGAGGTGGCGGGCACCTGTAGTCCCAGCTACTCGGGAGGCTGAGGCAGGAGAATGGCGTAAACCCGGGAGGCGGAACTTGCAGTGAGCTGAGATCCGGCCACTGCACTCCAGCCTGGGCGACAGAGCAAGACTCCATCTCCAAAAAAAAAAAAAAAAATTAGCCAGGCATAGTGGCACACGCCTGTAATTCCAGCTACTCGGGAGACTGAGGCACAAGAATCACTTGAACCTGGGAGGCGGAGGATTGCAGTGAGCTGGTATCGCGCCACTGCACTCCGGCCTAGACAACAGAGCAAGGCTCTGTTTCAAAAAAACAACCTTTCACGCTGTAGTCTTTTGTCACTTCTGCCTTAATATTAACAGTTTAGCCGGGCGCGGTGGCTCAAGCCTGTAATCCTAGCACTTTGGGAGGCTGAGACGGGCGGATCACGAGGTCAGGAGATCGAGACCATCCTGGCTAACACGGTGAAACCCCGTCTCTACTAAAAATACAAAAAATTAGCCGGGCGAGGTGGCGGGCGCCTGTAGTCCCAGCTACACAGGAGGCTGAGGCAGGAGAATGGCGTAAATCCGGGAGGCGGAGCTTGCAGTGAGCTGAGATCCGGCCACTGCACTCCAGCCCGGGCGACAGAGCGAGACTCCGTCTCAACAAAAAAAAAAAAAAAAAAAAATTAACAGTTTAATTCTGTAAGTAAATATTTTCTTTCTAGCTAAAAGAGTTCAATTCATTGTATTAAAGATAAACCCCCAAAGAGATAATTTTTAATAAAAGAATTTATAACAAAAATTATGTCCCTGATAACATATAGTTTTATGTTTCAGCTATACCATGACCACACATTCATTTCCATGCCTTTAATTTTTTTTTTCTTTTTTTCTTTTTTTTTTTTTTTTTGAGACGGAGTCTCGCTTTGTCGCCCAGGCTGGAGTGCAGTGGCCGGATCTCAGCTCACTGCAAGCTCCGCCTCCCGGGTTTACGCCATTCTCCTGCCTCAGCCTCCCGAGTAGCTGGGACTACAGGCGCCCACCACCTCGCCCGGCTAGTTTTTTGTATTTTTAGTAGAGACGGGGTTTCACCATATTAGCCAGGATGGTCTCGATCTCCTGACCTCGTGATCCGCCCGCCTCGGCCTCCCAAAGTGCTGGGATTACAGGCTTGAGCCACCGTGCCCGGCCCCATGCCTTTAATTTTATTACATGTACCTTTGCAGGCATGATTCACTATTTATTGCCTACACAAACTTCTAGTAAAATTTCAATCATCTTCCACAGCAGCCAGTTAGTCATCAACTCTCTTCTGCTTAGAAGCCTTCAGTTATTTCCCAATGTAATAAAGTCTAAACTTTTAACAAGGCTTATAAAAACTACTTAAAACCAAGTTCCTGCATACCTATCTACACT
Organism: Macaca fascicularis; assembly: GCF_037993035.2. Taxonomy (NCBI): domain Eukaryota; kingdom Metazoa; phylum Chordata; class Mammalia; order Primates; family Cercopithecidae; genus Macaca; species Macaca fascicularis. The sequence goes on from NC_088390.1 coordinate 55,984,545, forward strand.
CCCCCACCCAACAAAAAGAAACACACTATAATACTATTTAAAATTTGCCAAATTCACTGATTTTTCTCCAGCTCTTCCTTCAGGCTGGTAAGGTGTCTTCTCTCTCCTCTCCCTCAGGCTAATTCCTACCAATCTTTTAGGTAACTGTATTTAAAGACCGCTTTGTCTGAGAGGCCTTTCCTGAGTATCCATCCCAGTCTGGGTTATGCACTCCTTTCCTGTGTGCACTGTACAGTTGACTTTTGAACTCAGGGAGCTAGGGGCACTGCTATGGTTTGGATATGCTTTGTTTGGTCCCAAAAAAACATTCTTGTGGCAGTGAATTGCCATTCTTAGTTGATTGGAAAATTGGTTGAACAGTGTCTGGCACTCCTAGCCATGCAATCTTTGCACATGCTGGCTCCCCTTCTGCCATGAGTGGAAGCAGTCTGGGGCCCTCACCAGATAGGCGCCAGCTATCATGCTTCTTGTACAGCCTATGGAACTGAACTAAATAAACCTCTTTTCTTTATAAATTATCCAGCCTCAGGTATTCCTTTATAACAACTGAGAGAGTTACTGACCCTAACTCCCCCAAAACTTAACTAATAGCCTACAACTGACTGGAAGCGTTATGATAACATTAACAGTTGGTTAACACGTATGTTGTAAATTATGTACTATATACTGTATTTTTTCTTTTTTTTTGAGACAAAGTCTCGCTCTGTCAACCAGGCTGGAGCGCAGTGGCGTGATCTCAGCTCACTGCAACCTCCACCTCCCGGGTTCAAGCAATTCTCCTGCCTCAGCCTCCAGAGTAGTTGGGATTACAGGCACCAGCCACAACACCTGGCTAATTTTTTATTTTTAGTAGAGACAGGGTTTCACCATGTTGGCCAGGCTGGTCTCCAACTCCTGACCTCAAGTGATCCGCCCACCTCGGCCTCCCAAAGTGCTGGGATTACAGACGTAAGCCACCGTGCCTGGCTATATACTGTATTCCTACAATAAAGTAAGCTAGAGATGTGCATTGTAGAATGTTTAGGGAAAAAAATAACTATAAGTAAGCTAGAGAAAAAAATCTGAAAACACATTTACAGTGCTACATTTATCAATACCCTAAGTTTAGGTCATCTGTATACAAAAGATGAATTGCCTAAAATGCCAGCAACCCCAGGTGCAGATCTCAGTCTACGTACATATAAAACAATTTAACTTCTTGTATTGTCATGACTTTTCTGCTTCTTGGGAGCACTTCCAATACGAGCTGCACTCGTATGGGTCTCAGGGCATTATTCAAAGTTTATGGTATGGTACATAGGCCAGGTGCTGTGGCTCACACCTCTAATCCCAGCACGTGGGTGGATCACTTAAGGCCTGGAGTTTGAGCCCAGCCTGGCCAACGTGACAAAACCCCATCTCTACTAAAAATACAAAACTTAGCCAGACATGGTGGTACATGCCTGTAATCTCAGCTACTTGGGAGGCTGAGGCATGAGAACTGCTTGAACCTGGGAAGCAAAGGTTGCAGTGAGCCGAGATGGCACCACTGCACCCCAGCCTGGGTGACAAAAGCAAGACTGTCTCAAAAACAACAACAAAACACAAAACAGCAAAAGTTTATATGGTATTGCAATAAACATAATGAAAATACACAAGAACCAAGGGATCATTTTTTACTGTGATAGGCAATTTACTATAGACACCAACTGCTCATGCAGAGATTGAGTCACAGGTCATAGGGCATTTTAAGTGGATCCTGGCAACACTTGAGCTCACTGTAATAGCAACAGGTGGCTACGAAATTATTACAGTATTACAGTATGTACTATAGTTAATTTTGTGCAGTTATTACTTAATCTTTACTTTCTCTCGACGGCTAGTGGCACCATGTAGTGTGTGCATAAGTTTTCATAAAGTTTAACTTTTTATGATTAGTATGTATTTTCTGGTAGGAAAATGATAAACTAGTATATACATCTATTTTATGTATTTGTGATGCACTTTTCTTGTATTTAAAAAATATTTCTAGGCTATGTGATTTGTCTTCAAGTTTTTTCAAATTGTTGCAAATCTCCAAAAAATTTTCCAATATATTTATTGAAAAAAATCCACGTATAAAGCAAACACACTCAACTCAAACCCGTGTTGTTCAAGGGTCAATTTTACTTTGCCCAATGGTGGCATTTATCATATTCTGTTATGGAAATGCATTTACATCCAACTGGAATAATCCCTACTGGGAAAAAAAAAAGTGCATTTACTCCTTCCTGTCACCAATACCTGATGGCTCTTTAGGACCAAGTGCTATACCTGTACTATCCTGCTGTTATCTACCTAAGGGCAAAACATTTTTCTTTTTTAAACGGAGTCTCACTCCTGTCGCACAGGCTGGAGTGCAGTGGCACAATCTCGGCTCACTGCAACCTCCACCTCCCAGGTTCAAGCTATTCTCCTTCCTCGGCCTCCCAAGTAGCTGGGATTACAGGCATGCGCCACCATGCCTGGCTAATTTTTGTATTTTTAGTAGAGACGGGTTTTCACCATGTTGGCCAGGCTGGTCTCTTTTCCCTGACCTCAGGTGATGCACCCGCCTCAGCCTCACAAAGTGCTAGGATTACAGACGTGAGCCACTGCGCCCGGCAGAGCAATACTTTTTCGTTGGATAAATGAATACAACAATGTTCCTAACCTACTAGGAAGAAATGAAGAGAAGGACTGGGCACGGTGGCTCACACCTGTAATCCCAGCACTTTGGGAGGCCTAGGGAGGATCACTTGTCAGGAATTCAAGACCAGCCCGGTAAACATGGTGAAACCCCATCTCTACCACAATACAAAAATTAGCCAGGCACGGTGGCATGCACCTGTAAATCCACCTACTCTGGAGGCTGAGGCAGGAGAATCGCTTGAACCCGGGAGCTGAGATCACACCACTGCACTCCAGCCTGGGCAACAGAGCAAGACTCCATCCCGGGGGCGGGGGGGGCGGGGAAGAAGAGAAAATATTTCATAAAATGAAGAACTGTATTAGGAAAAAGTCAATGTTACAAACTTAAGCTACCTTCTCCTTTCATGAGGAAATCAAGTCTAATAACATATATAATGACAGACACACAAACACATTTTCCTAAAGCAACCAAAGATTTAGTAAATACCTTACTATTATTTTCAGTGTGATTATGGTATTGTGGTTATTTTATTCTATTTCTTTTTTGAGACAGAGTGTCACTCTGTTGCCCAGGCTGGACTGTGGTGGCACCATCTCAGCTCACTGCAACCTCTGCCTCCTGGGTTGAAAGGATCCTCCCCCTTCAACCTCCGGAGTAGCTGGGATTACAGGCATGCACCACTTCGCCTAGCTAATTTTTTTTTTATTTTTTAGTAGAGACGGGGTTTCACCATGTTGGCCAGGCTAGTCTCGAACTCCTGGACTCAAGCAATCCGCCTGCGTTGGCCTCCCAATGTTGAGATTACAGGTGTGAGCCACCATGCCTGGTCGGCTATGTTTTTTTAAAAGTCCTTATATTTTACAGATAAACAATGATGGATTTAAGGCTGAAATACAGAATTGCTTCAAAATAATGGAAGGGCTACAGAGGAAATAATATTGACCACGTGCTAATATTACTGAATTGGGTATGGGTACATGGGGAGTTCATTATATTATACTATTCACTCTAATTCTGTATGTTTTGGGAAGAAAAGCAAACAGTAATTACATAAACATATAACACGTGGACTGCTGGCAATTCTGAGAAGCCAACACTTACTATGTTACTATGGAGTAAGGTAGGAAATGAGGAAATGCCAGACGGGCACGGTGGCTCATGCCTGTAACCTCAGCAACTTTGGGAGACTGAGGTAGGCAGATCACTTGAGGTCAAGAGTTTTGAGACCAGTCTGGCCAACATGGTGAAACCCTGTCTACTAAAAATACAAAAATTAGCCATGTGTGGTGGCGCACACCTGCAATCCCAGTTACTCGGCATGCTGAGGCCAGGAGATGGAGGTTGTAGTGAGCCAAGATCATGCCACTACACTTCAGCCTGGGCGACAGAGACAGACTCTGTCTCAAAAAAAAAAAAAGGGGGGGGGATGGGGTGGGGTAGAAAATGCTTACTTTTCTATCTTACTCCATTGTAACATAGTAAAGTTACTATGAACATTTTGGTGACTCTGAATGAAAACTAGTAAAATACATATTAATAGATGCCATCGTGCATTACAATTACTATTTTTTTGCTTTCGATTTTCACTCCCAAATTCTGAACATTTTTAAAGCAAAAAGAAAAAGTTTACAAGTAAAAAATGTGGACAGAAGCCTTAACTGTTTTCCCTTTTCTAAACAATTTTTCAGTGTCAATGACAGTATCTGCTAACATTCCAAAGATTTCAGAAAAGAACATTTAGTTCAATTTCCTTCATAAATTATTAAACCTTCATGTTAAACCTTCATGGAAGGGAGGGTAGGCTTGAGTTTGATAAATGGAAGAAAACTCCTTTCAGATATTAGAATCAGTGTTAACAAAATTAAGTAATTTCATTTTCAGGTCGAGATCTAGAATATAAAAACCTCAATTTGAACTACAAAATTTCTGTCTTGCTACATAAAAAAATAACAAAACTCCCGATCAGACTTTACAATTTACTTACAATCTTCTGATAATATGGCTACTAGTGCCTTCTCTGGCAAACACTGAAATTAAACCCTCACTGAAAGGTACTCCCCCTAGGCAGTCAGTTACAATCACATGCTTCCCTCATCTCTGTAGTTGTTTAGGATTAACCAAGCAACTGCTTAGTGCAAAACACCAAAACAATAATCTCAAACAATTGCAAAATACAAACAGGGTGGGAGGGTGTACCAATGAATCCATGAAACAGTATCAAACTCGATTTGACTTTAGCTGAAAAGTTTCTCAGATTCAGAGGTAGCAATCTACAAAGTTGAAAATGCCTGTAAAGGCCGGGCGCGGTGGCTCAAGCCTGTAATCCCAGCACTTTGGGAGGCCGAGACGGGCGGATCACGAGGTCAGGAGATCGAAACCATCCTGGCTAACACGGTGAAACCCCGTCTCTATTAAGAAATACAAAAAACTAGCCGGGCGAGGTGGCGGGCGCCTGTAGTCCCAGCTACTCGGGAGGCTGAGGCCGGAGAATGGCGTGAACCCGGGAGGCGGAGCTTGCAGTGAGCTGAGATCCGGCCACTGCACTCCAGCCTGGGCGACAGAGCGAGACTCCGTCTCAAAAAAAAAAAAAAAAAAGAAAGTTTGAAAATGCCTGTAAAAGCACTAGCCCTAGTAAAACACCTTGGTGAAGGTTACATACACACCATTACAAATAAGTGGTCGATGATTTTGCATCACAGATGCATTCTTCACTTGAAACTGAGCTTCGCAAGTGCTGCTTGTTCACATATCACTCATCATGAAAAGGAGAAAAAAGTACAGTAGTAGAATCTACTACCAAATTAATACCAATTACGATTTAATTGTGCAGATACGCACAATTAAAAGCCCAGGACTAATCGGGATGGGTCAGGAAACAGTAGGTCACAAACTTTAGAATGCCTAAGAGGAGCCATTTTAAAAAATGCAGACACTGGGACCCTTCCCCAAGACTGTTGAATCAGACTCCCTGGGAAGGGGAGTTCAAGGCGTTGAAGTACAGAAATCTGCATTTAAAACAAATTCCACAGGTCAAATACAGCTATCTAGGGACTACTTTTAACACTAAGCTAAAGTCACCATTTTGACTGTTAAATACCTACAGATGCCTCGGCAACTGTCGTTTTAATAAATGGTTGCTTCCTTTCCTTATTTTGGTATTCATCTCTATTCCAAAGAAAAAACAAGGACCTAATACAGCTGAAATGGCTTCTTCCATTTAATGCAAGTATGGCCAAGAAAAATTTCCAGATGTAATAGGAATGCAAAAATATGTTAAAATATCAGACTATAGTGATGGTGAATCCTTTTCAGCATATAATGGGTTTGACCATCCCTGCAGGTTTAGCACTAACAGCCAACAGTACAAGAATACGCAGATGACCCGGAAACGATATCAAGAGCTTCCCCAGCTTTATTACACAATAATTCCACTTATTTAGATGAGACCATGTGCTTTGTTTTTGGTCAACACTACCAACATTTTCCCTGCAGATATGAATCTGAAATGTCAGTAACCTTCAATCTAGAATGAAGTGCAATTTGTCATTAAGGCATTAAATAATTTAGTAACAAACACTGAAAGTTAAAATTAGTGAAAAGTACTAAAACTGAAAGCAAAGCAGATTATGGCTGAGATGACATAAAACCTAAATTGCTATTCTGAGGGCCTCATCATTGCAGAGTCATAAACCCATCGCATACAATGTAATCTGGCAACAAATTACCCCGGGAAAGAAAACAGTTTCTCTAAAACGTGTTCAAAGCCAAGGGCGCAGAGATACAAGCCTGCTCCAACTGATAAGCAGTGCAATGGAAAACATTTTTCTCTTGAATTCAAAATGCACAAATATCCTATTGCATATCAGCTGAATCGCCATAATGTTTTGGTTTGCTTTTTACCTTCCTTAGGATTTTGAGCGTTATTCCTAACACCTTTGCAAAGTTTAGACTGAAAGGTTAGAGTTAGGTAGTTAAAAAAAAAAAATTTAAGTTACTTCGCTGTAACAAAGATATCTACAAAAGATGGTCAAGATAAGCAGTTTCTTAGTCTCCTACTGTGACAAATGGGGGGAGTGCTGTGGGGAGCCTACATGTTAAAAATAAAAACAAAAAACCTACCTCTTAAAAACAATAAATTCTACTCTAAGAATGTTTCATACTACTTTGGAATCAGGTAGCACCCCAACACAACTTGAGCCAAACTTACTCTTTCTTAAGGTACTAAAAGAAGTCATCTAGCACCAACTTGCTTTCCTACACTGCAAAAAAGAAATTTTACCTTCACTAAAGCCTACGTTTAAAAAGAGTTAAGAAAATAGTTTTCTAAAGAAGCATGCATTACCTGAACGATTCCTTCATACTTTGATTAGCAATTGTTTTAAAATTAGCATGTTAGATTACAACCGCAAAGTAAAATTAAATTCTGTATCTATTCTCCAGATAAGACCTAAAGTAAACATTACACTGCATGTTCAAAACTAGATCAAAATACTTAAAATGTTACAGTATGTGCAGAGAAACAGTTTCATAGGATTGTGGAAAGCTAACTACAAAGATTAGTTTCCTCAGTTGCCAAGACTTTGGGTGAGCCTTTTTAAGTCTCACCAGTGAAACTGGGGTTATAATATTTACCTTTACTCACAGGGCTAAGGGCATCAAAAGAGTTTGATGTTTTAGAAAAAACCTTGACAGCTTATTAGAATACTGTTAACGAACAATATTTGTAAATCATCACGGTAACCCCTAACAAGTAAACTACTTATTTTACATTTCTATCTCCCCGTATAAGCATCTTGCTGTAATTACTGAAATAAAATACCGCCACGATTTTTACCATGAATCCTAGTCAGAAATTTCAGTCTAAATACGACGTTCAACCCAAACTACAGAAGAATGTGCCCTTCTCCCTATTTCACAATGAGGTGAAACCTCGGAGCCGCTAGATTTAATAAGATGCTGCTATACTTCTTTCCCGCGTTTCCCCGCCTCATCAAGGTGCTTTTCAATTCTGCCAAGGGTTCTCCTGGACCCCCTTGATACTAGAACAACAAAACCAAATCACCCCCATCCCCGGGTCCGGACACCATCCTCCCTCCTGGGCCATCCTCCCTCCTGGCTCCCTGGGCACCGGATCAGACGCTCGACCCCGGTGCGGCCCTGGCCCCACATTGCGCCGCGGCCCGGCGGGCCACAGCCCGCGCCCGCTCCCCTCCCCCACGGAGCCCGGCCTCAGGCCCAAGGCCCGCGGGACTTACGCTCTCGTGGTCCCACCGCACGTTGCTGCGCTTCTCGTCCGGGGCTAGGTTTCGGTCCCGGCCCATTAACTCATCCAACAACTGCGCGGCCGAAATCATGGTGCTTCCTTCGGGCGGCTGTTCCCACCAGCCCAGGCACCCGCCAACGAAAACACGGGCGACACCGTCGCCAATCTCCTCGGCCCGCTCTCAGGCCGAAAACCCTCCTACACACAGGAGCCGACAAGACAAAATGGCCGCCGCGCGGACGCCTTCCCAGCATGCCGTGCGCCTGCGGGACACGCCCAGGCCCGGGCGGAGAGGGCGGGCTCGGCTTCCGCCGTCTGGGGGCGGGGCCCGCGGTGGCCGGGTCCGGACTCCGCCCCTGCCTAGAGGCCGTGGGGCCAGGTAATGCCTGCCCGCGCACTTCCCCCAGTTCCCAGTTTTCCCGAGCTTCTTCACAGTGAGAAATTGGAATCTGGGTCTTGAAGCCTGGACACCGCTTCAAAATGGAGAAGACAGTGTCTCCTTTAGTCCACGTGGTGCACATGGTGCCTCATGCAGCGGGGGAAACTGAAGATTCCGGCTTCCGACTCCGTTTTGCTAGTCGCTGCGCTCGCGCCTCTTGCACCTGGCTTTGTCCTCCCACCCTGAGTCTCCTGATTAACAGGATGGGAAATCGAGGCGAGAAGAGACAAGGCAGCTTCTAAAATATGGGGATTCAGTCCTACATCAGATTCCTCCCAGTGAGGAATTTTTTAAAAAGATATTGATCCAGTAGGCCAGGTGCGGTGGCTCAAGCCTGTAATCCCAGCACTTTGGGAGGCCGAAGCGGGCGGATCACCTGAGGTCGGGAGTTCAAGATCAGCCTGATCAACATGGAGAAACCCCGTCTCTACTAAAAATACAAAATTAGCTTGGCGTGGTGGCGCATGCCTGTAATCCCAACTACTCAGGAGGCTGAGGCAGGAGAATCGCTTGAATCCGGGAGGCGGAGGTTGCAGTGAGCCGAGATCGCACCATTGCACTCCAGCCTGGACAACAAGAGCAAAACTCCATCTCAAAAAAAAAAAAAAAAAAAATATATATATATATATATATATATATACACACACACACACACACACATATAGATAGATCCATTTATTCAACAAATGGTATGTGCCAGGCACTGTGCTTGAAGCTAAACTCAGAACCTTTCAGACAGTCCATGCTCTCGCAGACCTGTGCATTGGCGAGGGAGATAATCGCTGAAGAAATAAAGTCACGAATATATCAACATAAATTGGGATAATGCTCTAGTACAGTTAAGGGTATGGTCTCTAAAGCCAGATTGCCTGGGTTCGTAATCCCAGCTCTGCTGCTCTGTGCCTGTGTTTCCTTTTCTTTAAAATGGGGTTTACAATTGTCCTCCCCGGCCCCCAGCCACCATGCTATTGTGAAGATTAAATGAGTTGATACAATGTAAGGCACTACACATTGATAACAACAAGTCCAACACTTTTTTTTTTTTTTTTTTTTTGGACTGGGTCTGGCTCTGTCCCCCATGCTGGAGTGCAATGGCACGATCTCAGCTCACTGCAGTCTCGACCTCCTGGGCTCAGGCGACCTTCTCACCTCAACCTCCCCAGTAGCTGGAACTACAGTTTCTCCTGCCTCGGCCTCCTGAGTAGCTGGGTTTACAGGCACCCGCCACCACGCCCAGCTAATTTTTGTACTTTTAGTAGAGACGGAGTTTCACCATGTTGGCCAGGCTGATCTTGAACTCCTGACCTCAGGTGATCCACCTGCCTCGGCCTCCCAAAGTGCTGGGATTACAGGCGTGAGCCACCACATGGGGTCGGAGGCTTTTTTAAGATAGGAAATTAGAGGTTAGACATGGTGACTCACGCCATAATCGCAGTACTTTAGGGAGGCAGAGGCTGGGAGATAGCTTGAGCCCAGGAGTTTGAGACATGCCTGGGCAACATAACAAGACCCCATTCTCCACAAAAAGGGGAAAAAAAAGACCAAAAAAAAAAAAAAACAACCAAACATAGGAATATAGAGTATGTTTAATGTTGGGGATATTCCAGTAGAGAGGTAGAAAATAAAAGAAGGGGATAGTTAATGACTTAAAATCTTAAAAAGGTAACGGGTTAGGCTCCAGGGCATATTTGAAACCTCTGGCCTTTGATAGGAGAAAGTATCTTCTCCACTGAAACAAGAAAGAAGAAAATCAATTTACAGATTTAGCAGTGAGATAAGGCAGTTCTCAGCTGTTGGTTTCAGTTTTCCCAATGAAGCATTTATTGAGGGCTCTCCACTGTTACTACCACCAAAAAAAAAAAAAAAAAAAAAAAAGGCCAGGCTTACTGGCTCACACCTGTAATCCCAGCACTTTGGGAGGCAGAGGCAGGCAGATCACAAGGTCAGGAGATCAAGGCCATCCTGGCTAACATGGTGAAACCCTGTCTCTACTAAAAATGCAACAAATTAGCCCGGCAACAAATTAGCCAGGCCTATAGTCCCAGCTACTCGAGAGGCTGAGGCAGGAGAATGGCATGAACCTGGGAGGCGGAGCTTGCAGTGAGCCAAGATTGCACCACTGCACTCCAGCCTGGGTGACAGAGCGAGACTCCGTCGAAAAAAAAAAAAAGTGAACCACAAACAAACAGGACTGCACACATCATGAACCACAAACACACAACCAGATTGCAAAATTACAGCTCCTGCCCATCACAAGTTCTTAATCTAATTATCTCATTCTTTCCACAAACTATAATGTACATGTGTTCTGTTCTGAACCTGGGTTACTGGCTGGGAATACAAAGACGGATGTATAAAACCGGGTTCTCCGGGAGCTCCTGACCTATGGGAGACAAAAGCATCACAACTACAATTTGGTCTTGCAATGAAACTACTTGGGCCAGCCGTGGTGGCTCACACCTGTAATCTCAGCTCTTTGGGAGGCCGAGGCAGGCGGATTGCTTGAGCCCAGGGGTTTGAGACCAGTCTGGGCAACATAATGAAATCCTGCCTCTGCAAAAAATACAAAAAATTAGCTGGGTGTGGTGGTGCATGCCTGTAGTCCCAGCTACTCACGAGGCTGCAGTGAGAGGATCACTTGAGCACAGGAAGTCGAGGCTGCAGTGAGGCGTGGTTGCACCACTGCACTCCAGCCTGGGCAATGGAGTGACACTCTGTCTCAAAAAGAAAGTATTAAATGCCTTTGAATCACAGAGGTGAGAGCTCCTGGCCCTGTCAAACACCAGGTAAATCTTACTCTACAACTCTCTTTTTCATAGAGTCTGAGGACAAGCCACATTTCAGTGTGCGTTACCACTACAGATAATGAATTCCTTCATTCATCCTCCATTAATGCAGTGAGCCCTAGTGTGATCTGTATCAGATTCTCTGCTGTGTCTCGGGATCCAGAGGTAAAAGTAGTCTTTATTAACAGATCACAAAGCCCATTTTAAAGATAATTTTGATGGACTATAGGAGTTGGCTATTTCCTAATGATGGAATGGGAAATGACTTAATCTTATCAGCCAGTGGTGTCCACACCCCATTCCATACCTGTTACCAATAGAAAATGTTATGGGCTTCGGGCACGGTGGCTCACGCCTGTAATCCACCACTTTGGGAGGCCGAGGCAGGTGGATCAGGAGTTTGAGACCAGCCTGGTCAACATAGTGAAACCCACCTCTACTCAATATACAAAAAATTAGCCGGGTGTGATGGCAGGTGCCTATTCTCCCAGCTACTTGGGGGGCTGAGGCGGGAGAATTGCTTGAACCCGGGAGGTGGAAGTTGCAGTGAGCTGAGACCACACCATTGCACTACAGCCTGGGTGACAGAGTAAGACTCCATCTCAAAAAAAAAAGAAAAAGAATATGTTATGGGCTAAATTGTGTTCCTGTCACCTCCAAACTCATATGTTGAGGCCTAATTCCTGGAACCTCAGAATGTGACTGTATTGGGAGATCATGCATTTGAAGATGACAATTAAGTTAAAACAAGGCTGTTAGGTTGGGCCATAATCCTATCAGACTGGTGTCCTTATACGAGGAAATTTGGACACACACAGAAGCACCAGGGATACACTTGCACAGAGAAAAAGCTATGTGAGGACATGGTAAGAAGGTGGTCATTTACAAGCCAAAGACAGAGGCTTCCAAATAAACCAAACCTGCCAACACCCAGATTGTAAACTCATAGACTCCAGAAAATAAAAATCTCTTTTGTTTAAGCATCTAGTCTGTGGTATTTTTGTTATGATAGCCCTATAAGCTAATATAGAAAGGAAGCTGCAGTTACTACAGGTCTTCTGACTGCTTCCCAGCCTCCCAGCCTCCAGTGTGGGCCCCTTGACCCCATCCTCCATCTATCTTGCTGCCCCAGTTACCTTTCTTTTTTTTTGAGACGGAGTCTCGCTCTGTTGCCCAGGCAGGAGTACAGTGGCACGATCTCAGCTCACTGCAACCTCTGCCTTCCAGGTTAAAGCAATTCTCCTGCCTCACCCTCCTGAGTAGCTGGGACTACAGGCTCACACTGCCATGCTCAGCTGTTTTTTGTTTTTGTTTTTTTTTTTGTATTTTAGTGGAGACGGGGTTTTGCCATGTTGCCCAGGCTGCTCTCGAACTCCTGAGGTCAGGCAATCCACCCACCTCGGCCTCCCAAAGTGCAGGGATTGCAGGCATGAGACACCACGCCCGGCCATCAGTCACCTTTCCAAATGTAAATCTAGTTGTGTCTCACCCCTGCTCAAAAGCCTCCAACAGGCCAGGTGCAGCGGCTCACACCTCAGCACTTTGGGAGGCCGAGGCTGATAGATTGCTTGAGCTCAAGAGCTTGAGACCAGCCTGGGTGACGTGACGAAACCCCATCTCTACGGAAAATACAAAAATTAGCTGGGCGTGGTGGCACGCGCCTCTAGTCCCAGCTACTTAGGAGGCTGAGGTGGGAGGATTGCTGGAGTCCCAGGAGGCAGAGGCTGCAGTGAGCCAAGATGGAACCACTGCATTCCAGCCTGGGTGACAGAGTGAGACCCTGTCTCAAAGCAAAACAAAACAAAAATGCCTCCAACCTTGGAGGCGATGACTCCCCATCATCTCCACTCTAAGGTTCAACCACCACAAGGTGGTCCATGCTCTGACCTGCTTCTCCAACTTCATCTGCTACTGCCTCCAGTACTTGGAAGACCCTTGCTTCCTGCATTTCACCATCTACGTTGCTCCAGGCATGGAAAGCTCTTCCACTCCAGCAGCAAGCAACACCTACTCATCTTTCTCTCAGAGACAGGGTCTCACTCCTGCCTCAGCCTCCTGAGCAGCCGGGGTTACAGATATGAGCCCTTATTCATCTTTCAGCTCACAGCCCCAGTTTCAGCAGCTCCACAATGCCACCCTGGACCCTGGCCCTCCACCTGCTACACACTGATCACTTTCTTCTTTGTGCCATCATTTTACCTGAAGCATCTTTGCACATTTTTGGGTTTGTCACACAATATTGCAAATATCAATTTCTTCCCTTAGAATGAAAGGTTTTGTTGTTGTTGTTTGTTTGTATTTGTTTTTTAGGTCAGGTGCCAGCCTGGGTGACAGAACAAGACCCTGTCTCAAAAAAAAAAAAAAAAAGGGCAGGACCTTTCGGGTGTGATTAGGTCATGAAGGCAGAGACCTCAGGAATGGGATTAGTGCCATTCATAAATGAGGTCCGAGAGAGCTCCTTTGCCCCTTCTGCTATGCCATGTGAGGAAAAAATGAGAAACTGGCAGTCTGCAACCCAGAAGAGGGCCCTCGACAGAACCTGACCATGCTGGTACCATGATCTTGGAATTTCAGCTTCCAGAATTGTGAGAAAAAATTTTCGGTTGCTTATAAGTCACCCAGGTTGTGGTATTTTGTTATAGCACCCCAAATGGACTAAGAAAGTCTGGTGGCTGCCTGTATCACTTCACTGCACCTTTCTTCTTCAATGGCACCAGCAAGATTGTGATGGTTAAACCCATTTTATATGTTTCAGCCCTTTCTTTCTTGCCCTTTCTGCAGCATTTGACCCTGTGGATCACTCCCTTGTCTCCAAACCCTCCCACTACTTTGCTTTTCCTCCTGCTAGTCTATTAATAGCTGCTCCTCTTTAGTCTCATTTCAGAATTTCTTCTCTTCTGTCCATCATTAAAATGTTGACTATAGATGCTCCTCATCTTACAAAGGGGTTAGATCCCAATACGTCCATCATAGGTTGAAAATGCATTTAATGCACCTAGCCTACAGATACAGTTTGGCTCTGTGTCTCCACCCAAATCTCATCTCAAATTGTAATCTCTATGTGTCCAGGGAGGAACCTGATAGGAGGTGATTGGATAATGGGGGCAGCTCCCCCATGCTGTTCTCGTGATAGTGAGTGAGTTCTCAGGACATCTGATGGTTTAAAAGCGTGGCACTTCCCCTTCACTCTGTCGCTTTCTCTCCTGCCACCTTGTGAAGGTGTATGGCACCTTGTGCCATAATTGTAAGTTTCCTGAGGCCTCCCCAGACATGTGGAACTGTAAGCCAATTAAACCTCCTCACTTTATAAATTACCCAGTCTCGGGTAGTTCTTTTTTTTTTTTTTTTTTTTAAACAAAGTCTTGCTCTGTCACCCAGGTTGGAGTGCAGTGGCACAATCTAGGCTCACTACAACCTCTGCCTCCCAGGTTCAAGTGATTCTTGTGCCTCAGCCTCCTGAGTAGCTGGGATTATGGGCTTGCGCCACCACACCTGCCTAATTTTTGTATTTTTTAGTAGAGACAGGGTTTCTCCATGTTGGCCAGGCTGGTCTCGAACTTCTGGCCTCAAGTGATCCACCTGCCTTGGCTTCCCAAACTGCTGGGATTATAGGCATGAGCCACTGTGCTCGGCCTTCGGTAGTTCTTGATAGCAGTGTGAAAACAGACTAATATACCTACCAAACATCATAACTTAGCCTAGCCTTAAGTGTGCTGAGAACACTTACATTAGCCTACAGTTGGGCAAAATCATCTAACACAAAACCTATTTTATAATAATGTGTTGAATATCTCATGTAATTTATTAAATACTGTACTGAAAATGAAAAACAGAATAATTGGTTACACGAAGTAAGGTTTCTACATACTTTTGCACTTTTGTGTATCACTTTTGCACTGTTGTAAAGTAAAAGAATCCTAACTGCAACCATCATAAGTTGGGAACCATCTGTATTCTTCCGTCTTTGGCTGTCTTCTTTTTAAAAATTATTTATTTACGTACTTATTTTAAGACAGGATCTCACTGTCAGGGTTTCACTGTGTTGTCCAGGCTAGTCTGGAACTCCTGGGCTCAAAGGATCCTCCTGTCTCAGCATCCTGAGTAGCTGGGATAACAGGAACAAACCACCATTCCTGGCTGTCTTCAGCAGTTTTTTTTTGTTTGTTTGTTTGTTTGTTTGTTTGTTTTTGAGACAGTCTTACTCTGTTGCCTAGACTGGAGTGCAGTGGCACGATCTTGCCTCACTGCAACCTCCACCTCCCAGATTCAAGTGATTCTCCTGCCTCAGCCTCCTGAGTAGCTGGGAATACAGGCATGCACCACCACACCCGGCTTTCTGTATTTTCAGTAGAGACAGGGTTTCGCTGTGTTGGCCAGACTGGTCTTGCACTCCTGACCTCAGATGATCCACCCTCCTCCGCCTCCCAAAGTGCTGGGATTATAGGTGTGAGCCACCACGCCCGGCAGCAGTCTTCTCTCAGCACTCACACAGACTCCCTTGGGGCTATCTCTTCTATTCCCATGACTTCAGTTAGCACCCTTTGCTGACTGCCAAAATACAAATCACCAGCCCAGATCGCCTTCCTAAATGCAATACCCATTCACGTAACTGTTTACTGGTTTACTGAACATTTAAATGAAAATCAGAAGAGAAAGCACAGGCTCAGAAATTGAACTTGAGTTCAAAGCCTTGCTCCATCACAAACTACCATGTATAGCATTGGGCAAGTTTGTTTGTTTGTTTTTGAGAAGGAGTCTCACTCTGTTGCCCAGGCTGGAGTGCAATGGCATGATCTCGGCTCACTGAAACCTCCGCCTCCTGGGTTCAAGCGATTCCCCTGCCTCAGCCTCCTGAGTAGCTGAGATTACAGGCACCTGCCACCAGGCCCAGCTAATTTTTGTATTTTTAGTAGAGACGGGATTTCGTCATGTTGGCCACGCTGGTCTCAAACTCCTGACCTCAGGTGATCTGCCCGCCTCAGCCTCCCAAAATGCTGTGATTACAGGTGTGAGCCACTGCGCCTGGCCAGCATTGGGGCAAGTTAATTACCTCGCTAAGCCTCAGATAATAACAATGGTCCTGTTTTACAGAGGGGTTGTTGTGAGGATTAAATGAGATAATCCACGTACAGCAGTTCCTGCAGTGCCTGGCAATGAGTTGATAGTAGCAGATAGTAAAGAGTAGTAGTAATTAAAAGGTCCTCGGAAAGCTCAAGTCAGCAGATTCAAAAGTGAATTCATGACCAAACCTCAAACCTTCTCAACATCCTTTGTCTCAAATCTCAATAAATCACACCACCATCTAATCAGCCAGAAACCCGAACATTATCCTTGTTTCTTGACCACCAGTGCCCTCCCACTCTGCCAGGTTAAGTTTCCCTAACGTAAACCTTGTTGTAACCCACCTATGATCCAATGAATGTTTAAGATGTCTAGGCTTTGCACATATCCATTCATTCAATCCATACAACAATCCTGCAAGGTGGGTGCTACTATTATTCCTATTTCGCAGGTGCAGAATTTGAGGCACGGGAAAGTTGAGTAACTCATCCAAGATTATACGAGTGGCAAAGCTGGCATACAAACCCAGGCAGTCTGGCGTCTATCTCCATGCTCACTACCATTATGCTACGTTGTTTCTATTGTAATGCATAGCACATTCTATTGTTCGCCTTGTCTCCCCTGATAAACTTTTCTTCGAAGTCAAGGACTCTGATTCATTTGCAGCAGCATCCTCAGTGACTAGAACAGTGCCTGGCAAACAGTACATGCTTAATACAGTTCAGTGAATTAGGTAGTTCCCTAGAGACAAGACAGAGTAGAGATAAATGGACGTAGTAATAGAACAGCCAGCAGGTTACATTCAGTTATATCCAGAATCAGAAGTTTTGTTTGTGGATAAAAAAAAAATTTTTTTTATCTGAAGATAATAAACAGAAGACTGAACTCAGAGTAAGTAGAGGTTGAGTTTAAGAAGATCTACTAATATTTATGGATACAGCAGTTGTGTAGGGTACATGCTATAATCCTTTTAAGGAAGGGACATTTGACAAACTCTTATAAAGAGAACTCATAGTCTTCGGGGTGCAGTCATGAACAATTTTTTAAACTGCATTAATAAGAAAAAACAACAACAACAACCACCAAAAAAAAAAAAAAAAAAAAAAAACAGTCCAGGCGCGGTGGCTCATACCTGTAATTCCAGCACTTTGGGAGGCCAAGGCTGATGGATCACATGAGGTCAGGAGCTCGAGACCAGTCTGGCCAACATGGTGAAACCCCATCTCTATTAAAAATACAAAAATTAGCCAAGCATGGTAGCAAAGGCCTGTAATCCCAGCTGCTCGGGAGTCTGAGGCAGGAGAATCGCCTGAACCTGGACGTAGAGGTTGCGGTGAGCCGAGATCGCGCCACTGCACTCCAGCCTGGGCAACAGAGTGAGACTCTGTCTCAGAAACAAACAAACAAACAAAAACAACACGCCACTACCTACTCCCATGTCACTCAAATTGTGTTGAGGACTCCATTCTAGTGCCATACACATCACTTTCAGATGGAGTATCATGCTGGACGTGAGAATTAAAATTTAAGTTGGGGGAACAAATGAAAATGTAAGCTCAAGCAGGGTTACAATTTGCCGTGGGGGTCAATTTCAGTGTGCAGTCAGTTTATATTCAGCACCACCTGGTGTGCACTGCATACTGTGTAAATTACTGTATCATACTAAACAAACAGACATTGGTTTTTCTTAAACTGTAGCAGGAAAAATGCTTGCTGTGCAGATCCTAGCAGTCCCAAGAGACGGAAATGAAAACTCCATGCCTAAATTTATCCCTTCCTATTTCATCTCTCCCTGTTCAGGCCTTCCTCCCTTCCTCCCCAGGGCTATTTCCTTAATCCTGACCCCATCTGCAAAGTTCCATCCTGTGCCACATCAGAGGATCTCTTTGGGGCACCTGGGCTCAGCAAAACAATATTTCCTTTTTCTCCCACTGGGTATAAAACAGTGCCAACTGAGGCTCTGAGCCTCATTAGATAGATCGGGCAAGATGTCAAGCAAAATGCTGTTTACATGTACACCACAGCTCTTCCCAGAGCACTTGGAATCAGGACCAGGACACCTCCAAAGCCTCTTAAATGTTTTTCCTTTCTTTTCTCCTTATATGGCCTTCATGAAGAGTAACTAATTACAATCTGTAAGCAGTAATTACAGTTCATAAACTGTGAGCACAATATAAATATTTTTCCTGAAAGCCAGGTTAGAAGAAATCCTGTCTAAAATGAGATGTAAAACAACAACAGTTGAATTAAATATTCTAACTGAATTGTCCCCAAGCACTGTCAAAAAGAAGAGTGTAATCTATCTCTAATAATGGGCGTATTATAGTAGGATCGTTTTCAGCCCATTTCCCCATCCTGCTGGGCAAGATACGGAAAAGGAGCCAACCAAACAGGGAGAAAATAAACAACAAAAAACCCCCAAATCCCAACAAAAAGAACCCACCAATTATTTTGGATGCCTGGTAAACAGCCTGCACCAGAGGATAAGGCTTTTCTGGCTCTCAACTATGCTTTTTTCTCTTTTCATGTGCCTTGTCCTCCTCCCTTGAAACTGCGGGGTGGGGAGGTCTAAAAATAGTCAATGAATCATGGCAGATAATATTGTGCAGTAGTTACATAAACAGCCAGCCTGGGCGCCGGAGCCCTGGGTCGGAACGGAAAATATCTGGGTCAGGGTTGTCACACTGAATAGGGTCCCCCGGAGCCGGCCTTCGGGAGGCGCGGCCGGGGAGGAGGCCTGGGACTGCGGGCCGGGAGGTGCAGGGGCGGCCTGCGGGAGGGAGCGGAAGTCCCGGGACGGGCGCGGGTAGCGGCGCGAACAGGGCGGGCGAGCTCCACGCTCCCTCCCCATGGCCGGGAGTGGGCCGCGGCGACGGCGGCGGCGCTGACAGGCCCCAGGCGGGGCGGGGCAGGCGGGCCTGGGCGGGGGCCTGGGGCTGAGGGGAAGATGAACGCCCTCCTAGAGCAGAAGGAGCAGCAGGAGAGGCTGCGGGAGGCCGCAGCCTTAGGGGACATTCGGGAGGTGCAGAAACTGGTGGAGAGCGGGGTGGATGTGAACTCCCAAAATGAGGTCAACGGCTGGTAAGTGGGGAGCGGGGGAGGCCTAGGGTCAGGGCAGCCGGTCCGAGGCGTGGGGCAGTCAGTCGTGACCTGGGCCCAGCGCTGTCCCCGGACGCCGGGGCTACGGCGAGGCCTGCCACCTCGGGCCTCCGAGATTGTGCCCTCTTGAGGCCAGCCCTGGCCCCCATGCCTCGTGCGGTCAGGAGCGCGTCCTGCCCAAATCCAGGCCCACGTGGTCCACTCGGGGCAGCGCCCGCTGGGACTCTGGTGCCCTACACCCTTCCCCCGCGCCCCCGGCTCACTTGGTCAGAGCGGTGCTGGAGGCTGTGATTCTCAGCGACTAAGCGTTGGAGCTCACCCCAATTCGAGTGTTGAGTTAATTTGCCGTAGGTGCTTCTGGAGAACACATCTTGCAGAGCTAAAAGCATAAGCAACTGATCAAATACGAATTTTATAAACTAGCACGATTTCCTTAGCCAAGACCAGGAAAAAAACAACAACAACAACACACATTTGCATCACCATTCTGCTTCTCTTTTGTTTCACTGCAACCGAATTGCAGCTGCTGCCTACAGTTGCCTGTTTGAGGGAAGACTCCATTTGTTTATCCTATCCAGTGTTTTCTTTCTTTTTCTTTTTCTTTCTTTTCTTTTTTTTTTTTTTTTTTTTTTTTTGAGACAGGACTTGCCCTGTCGCCCAGGTTGGAGTGCAAGGGCACGGTCTCGGCTCACTGCAACTTCTACCTCCCCTGCTCAGGTGACACTCCTGCCACAGCCTCCCAAGTAGCTGGGAATATAGGTGGGCGCCACCACACCTGGCAAATTTTTGTGTGTGTGTGTGTGGTATTTTTAGTAGAGGTGGGGCCAGGTTGGTCTCAAACTCCAGGCCTCAAGTGATCCACCTGCCTCGGCCTCCCAAAGTGCTGGGATTACACATGCGAGCCTACCGTACCCGGCCTGTTTTCTTATTACAATTTCAAATACAGAATGTCATCCAAGACTTTAGATGTCTGCCTGCAGATTGAATTCTTCCCAATTAAATAAGGAGTCTTATCTTAAGATGTTGCTGGTGGTCAAAACAAGTTACTGAATGTGGCATTATTCCGCCCTCTGTATTTAAAATTTAAAATTTTGATTCAGGTAATGCTTAGCCAGACTATTTTGCTAGCTTAGAGTTGAAGTGAGTTGCACTTTGGGAGGCTGAGGTGGGCAGATGAGGAGGTCAGGAGATCAAGACCATCCGGCCAACATGGTGAAACCCCATCTCTACTAAAAGTACAGAAATTAGCTGGGCATGGTGGTGTGCGCCTGTAGTCTCAGCTACTTGGGAGGCTGAGGCAGGAGAATCACTTGAACCTGGGAGATGGAGGTTGCAGTGAGCTGAGATTGCACCACTGTACTCCAGCCTGGGCGACAGAGTAAGACTCCACCTCAACAACAACAAAAAAAAGTGAGTTTACTTTTTTTTTTTTTTAAGTGGAATCATCCATATTGGAACTGAAAGGGGTAATGGAGAGAGGATCAACCCCAGAGAATAACTTGCCTTAGGCCACATAACTATTAATATGATAGTACCAGAACCATGGTTTCCAGACTGCCTCAAAAGTCTGTCTACCTGGGCCTGGCGCGGTGGCTCACGCTGGTAATCCCAGCACTTTGGGAGGCCGAGGTGGGCAGATCACGAGGTCAGGAGTTCAAGACCATTCTGGCCAACATGGTGAAACCCCGTCTCTACTAAAACTACAAAAATTATCTGTGGGTGGCGGCACGTGCCTGTAATCCCAGCTACTTGGGATGCTTCGGCAGGAGAATCACTTGAACCAGGGAGTCGGAGGTTGCAGTGAGCCAAGATCACACACCTGCACTCCAGCCTGGCGACAGAACGAGACTTTGTCTCAAAAAAAAAAAAAAAAAGTCTGTCTACCTGGCAGGACCTGGTGGCTCACGCCTATAATCCCAGCACTTTGGGAGGCCAAGGCAGGAGGATCACTGGAGCCCGTAAGTTTGAGACCAGCCTGGGCAACATAGCAAGACCCTAGTCTCAAAAAAAAAAATTGTCTACCTAATTTCCCTAAAGAAAGCAGCCTGGATAGCTGACCAGAAAGCCAGGAAACAGAGGATACTACCTTTTTGTTCTGTTTTGTTTACAGGTGTTTGCAAACTTGCTGTTGTGTATGTATCTTTTCTGAGCATTGCTCTGGTTCAAAGCTGTGAATTACCGTTTTGGCACTGGGAGGCGGTGTTGTGTAGAAGGAGCCTGGTCTTTCCTGCAGGGTCTTCTCCATTCCTGCCTAGATGGGACTTTGCCCATTGCTTCATTTTCTTTTTTTTTTTTTTTTTTTTTTTTTTTTTTTTTTGAGACGGAGTCTCGCTCTGTCGCCCAGCCCAGGCTGGAGTGCAGTGGCGCCATCTCGGCTCACTGCAAGCTCCGCCTCCCGGGTTCACGCCATTCTCCTGCCTCAGCCTCCCGAGTAGCTGGGACTACAGGCGCCCACAACCGCGCCCGGCTAATTTTTTGTATTTTTAGTAGAGACGGGGTTTCACCGTGGTGTCGATCTCCTGACCTTGTGATCCGCCCGCCTCGGCCTCCCAAAGTGCTGGGATTACAGGCGTGAGCCACTGCGCCCGGCCTGCTTCATTTTCTACTTGTTCCGGAAGAGTATTATGAGCCCTTAATGAGATGAAGCATAAAATAAATAGATAACATTTATCTCGGCTCACTGCAAGCTCCTCCTCCTGGGTTCATGCCATTCTCCTGCCTCAGCCTCCCAAGTAGCTGGGACTACAGGCATCTGCCACCACGCCCTGCTAATTTTTTGTATTTTTAGTAGAGATGGGTTTTCACCCTGTTAGGCAGGATGTTCTCCATCTCCTGACCTTGTGATCAGCCCGCCTCAGCCTGCCAAAGTGCTGGGATTACAGGCGTGAGCCCCTGCACCTGGCCAGCACAGATGGGGTTCTAAGTGTTTTACGTGTGTTAGCTTGTTCACCACTACCTGGGGACATAGTTACTGTTCTCTCCATTTACAGATGAAGAAACTGAGGCCCAGAAAGAGTAAGTCATTTCCTCACTTTGCGCAGTGCCCCTTCCCAAGGTCATGGGATTGACAGTAACTAGTGGAGCCAGAAAACGAACCGGGTATCTGATTCCAGACCTACCCTCCTAAACACAATGTCTGCCCCATAGTAGGTGTTTAGTAAAGTGAAGCTGAGGTAGCCTGAAGAGGCTTCTTATAGGTTTTGTGTGTGTGTTTTTTTTTTTTGAGATGGAGTTTCACTCTTGTCACCCAGGCTGGAGTGCAATGCGTGATTTTGGCTCACTGCACCCTCCGCCTCCCGGGTTCAAGCGATTCTCCTGCCTCATCCTCCCGAGTAACTGGGATTACAGGTGTGTGCCACCACGCCTGGCTAATTTTTTGTATTTTTAGTGGAAATGGGGTTTCACCATGTTAGCCAAGCTGGTCTCGAACTCCTGACCTCAGGTGATCCGCCCGCCTTGGCTTCCCAAAGTGCTGGGATTATAGGCGTGAGCCACCGCGCCCGTCCTTTTGTAGATTTAATTGGAGGAATTGTCTAATAGGCCTGTCAAATTCAACATATCCAAGATTGAATTCCAAGTCTCGCCTCATCCTTCTACCACCTCAAGCCTGCTCCTCTGAGTCCTCAGCCTCTCAGGGGTGCTCAGGCCAGAACGCTTGTCACCCTGCTTGCCTCCTGCTTGCCTCCTGCTTGCCTCCTGTCTTTCACAGCTGACATCCAGTCAGCCAATTCTATGAGCTTCACCTTCAGATACAGTCAGAATCTGACTACTTCTCACTAACCCTACTACTACGCCTCTGGTACACCATTGTTTCTCTCACCTGGATTATTGCAATAGCTTCCTAGCTAGTGTCCTTGCTCCTCAGCTTATATTAAACAGTCTTCTTAACTAACACAGTGGTCAGAGGAATCCTGACTTAAAACATAAGTCAGATCATTTCACTCTTCTCAAAAATGGCTCCT
Organism: Macaca fascicularis; assembly: GCF_037993035.2. Lineage (NCBI taxonomy): Eukaryota > Metazoa > Chordata > Mammalia > Primates > Cercopithecidae > Macaca > Macaca fascicularis. The sequence goes on from NC_088390.1 coordinate 56,007,805, forward strand.
GTCTCACTCAGTAAAAGCCTACAGGGTCCTACAATTTCTACTGCCTGTTCCCACATCTTCCCTCCTTACCTCTGTGCTAATCTCATGGGATTTGCCCTTCTGCTTACCTTTTTCCCCTGGCCTCCTTGCTTTCCCTGGAATACCAGATAGTCCTGATTCAAGATCTTTGCGTTTTTTTGTCGTCCCACTCTCTTAAATGCTTTCCCTCTAGATATCACATGGTTTGCTTCCTCACCGCCTTCAGATTTTAGTTTAGATGTCACCTTCTTGGCAAGGCTTTTCCTGGGCCCTCAATTTAAACTTGCACAACCTCTGGCATTCCCTAATGCCTTTCCCTGCTTTACTATTGCTGTCACACTTCATCACCACCTAGCGTACTGCATGCTTTGCTTATTTATTTGCTGATGTCTGTTTCCTCTTCTGTAAAATGGGGGGAATGTTGACAATAGTATTACCTCATGGGTTTAGAGGGTTAAATAAGTTAATACATGTAATGCCTTTAGAACAATGTCCAGGCCGGGCGCGGTGGCTCAAGCCTGTAATCCCAGCACTTTGGGAGGCCGAGACGGGCGGATCACGAGGTCAGGAGATCGAAACCATCCTGGCTAACACGGTGAAACCCCGTCTCTATTAAGAAATACAAAAAACTAGCCGGGCGAGGTGGCGGGCGCCTGTAGTCCCAGCTACTCGGGAGGCTGAGGCCGGAGAATGGCGTGAACCCGGGAGGCGGAGCTTGCAGTGAGCTGAGATCCGGCCACTGCACTCCAGCCTGGGTGACAGAGCGAGACTCCGTCTCAAAAAAAAAAAAAAAAAAAAAGAACAATGTCCAGCATGTGAAGCGTTATACCTGTGTTAGCTATTGTTGTTATTTTCTTATTATGAAGCAATGTGCTGGGTAATGGAAAATAAGGTTACCCTCAAAAAACGTACTCTCTTGCATTGCCAAGCAGAATGGTGACTGCTTTCAATTCTTAGTTGATCAGTAACCACAATTTCAGCACCAGTGAGTGATGCCCGGTTGATGAATGACACCCAATACCTCAGGTCTGAAATAGTTTCCAACACTAATAAGATATTCTGACTGCAAATATAAAGCTTAAGGAGTTGAAGTTCAAAGATAATCTATCAATTAGATTGATCCCTAGTCATTCCCCCACATCAGTTGTAATTCAAGTGTCATGCATACCCCTTGGTTTTAAGGACCAAGGATAATGCTTCATGAAGAACTTGAAAATATTACCTGACTGCAGGGACTCTGAGTTATGGCTGCCCAGAGCCACACAGCTCTGGACTGTAAATGATGATGACTAAGGCACAGGGCTGTGGGGGCCATGCTATGTTGACTTAACACTGCTTTACATGGGTGGTAGTTTAGCAAGTTGGTTTGTCCCAGAGTCTCTCAGATCCACTGGTAGTAAATTACCTCCTTTACGCTCAAGCTTGCCATGAACAAGTGATCTACTACTAGCAAGTGAGCATTTTATTTCCAAAAGGGAGCATCTTTTTCTCATCATGCTTCATTCATTTTTGAGGGCTCACTTATCATTATAATTGCTCACTTTTTAAGCCTCTGCCACAGACATCCACACACAAACACACTCAAGGCTGCAGTTTGCCCAGAATCAAGGATAGATTAGATCCTTCTACTTCAAGCAAGGTCCACCTTATCCTTAGTTTACTCATTCGGTACTTTTTTTTTTTTTTTTTTTTTTGAGACAGAGTCTTGCTGTGTTGCCCAGGCTGGAGTGCAGTGGCGCAATCTTGGCTCACTGCAGCCTCTGCCTCTTGGGTTCAAGCAATTCTCCTGCCTCAGCCTCCCCAGTAGCTGGGATTACAGACGTGCACCGTCACGCTAATTTTTGGATTTTTAGTAGAGACGGGGTTTCACCCTGTTGGGCAGGCTGGTGTCAAACTCCTGACCTCAAGTAATCCGCCTGCCTTGGCCTCCCTAAGTGCTGGGATTACAGGTGTGAGCCACCGTGCCTGGCCTATTCAGTAAATATTAACTAAGCATGTATATGTGCCAAGCAAACACTTCCTTGCCTTCAGGGAGCTTGATCAAGACTCTTTTCTCCCAAACTTAACAAGACTCTTACTTTTCCCAAATTAGTAATAATTTTGTCATTGCATCATGAAATACACCTTAAAGGAACCTGGATAATCTAATTCTAATGAACCATAATGTAGAATGTCACTCTGAGACATCAGTGGAATTGCTCCCAGCCAGCCAGACATGCTAACTTTCTGTGAGTTACTAATGCTAAGCCCAGGGCAAATCAGCTTTTTCCTAGAACCATATAAACTTTCCAGATAATTATACTTCCCAGGTTAGTGAACTAACCTTCACTATTGAACATTTGTTCCAAGCTTCATTTCTGTATTTGGCTATAAGAGCTCTGAAGATATTTATCTCAGTTCAATTAGAGAGTTGGTGAAAGAAGACATTTCAAAACACAGGGGCGAGAAGTATTTTCCTTCTGTAATACACATTCAGCTTTGGCACCTAGGGATGGATTTAGTTGCTCTGAATCTTTCATCTCTGTTAAGATGGAGTTTTGCCTGCATGCTAATTATGTTTCTGTATAGTATGAAAATAGTAGCCCTTCAGAGTGTACAGAATTGCTTCCTCTGTGTACAATATTGAGTGATTAGTTTTACTTAAATGAGTCTGATATGTTAGAAGAGCCTGTTCTTGAAGAATTTTGGTTGTTGATATATATTTTTTAAGTACCTCAGGAATTAAAGTATATGTGCAATGCCTTATGTTTACGCAGATGAGGATATGTTTGTAGCCTTCTGGAGAGAACTAAAGAAGCCAACTTTTTAAAAATGGAAATTTGGAAATCCTTTGTGTGTGTGTTAAGGAAAGAAAAGTAAGAAGGAAAAAGAAAGTGAGCAACTGGGATTCAGACAAGAGTATCTGCTGTCATAATAATAATTTAAGTGACAGAGCAAGCTGCTGATAGGAGATGGTTATTAGCCTGATAATATTGAATCTTCAGGTGGCATATGAAGTGAGTTTCCATAGTCCCTGAAAAGGAATATAGCAATATAAAAATATGTTTCAGAGACTGAGATGATCTAATGAGCGATACTCATAGAGTATACTCACATTACCATTGGAGTTCGCCAGCCAGTGAGCTTACCTCCTGGAGGCTATTGAAATTAAAACTCCTAGGTTAAGTTAGTTTTTCTCAGGAACCAGAAATGAGATTTAAAAACAAAATTTAAGCATATTAAATATTTTGATCATCTTCTTTGTGAAAAGTTGAGATTACCAGCCCGGTTACCTGGTTCTAGCTAAACTCTTAACAGGCTTGTGTATACATTATTTACTAATGTTTAGAATCTGAAATCCCAAATCACTTCTCCTCTTTTTCAATCATTCTTTTCTTTGGAACAGGACTTGTTTACACTGGGCATGTAAACGAAACCATGGTCAGGTGGTCTCTTACCTGTTAAAATCAGGAGCTGACAAAGAAATTCTTACCACAAAAGGAGAAATGCCAGTCCAGTTAACATCAAGGAGAGAAATCAGGAAGATTATGGGAGGTGAGTCTGTGTTTGGGGGGAACTTTTGATTTCGTTAGACTCATTGAAGACTTGTGGTATTATTGGCTACATTCTTAATGCTGGTCAAACAACTGTTCTATTTTTTTTCTTTCTTCCTTTTTTTTTTTTTTTTTGAGACAGAGTTTAGCTCTTGTTGCCTAGGCTGGAGTGCAGTGGCATGATGTCGGCTCACCACAACCTCTGCCTCCCAGGTTCAAGTGATTCTCCTGCGTCAGCCTCCCGAGTAGCTAGGATTACAGGCATGTGCCATCACATCCAGCTAATTTTGTATTTTTATTAGTATTTTCACCATGTTGGTCAGGCTGATCTCGAACTCCCGACCTCAGGCTGTCCGCCCACCTCGGCCTCCCAAAGTGCTGGGATTGCAGGTGTGAGACACTGCTCCCAGCAACTGTTCTATTTCTAAAAGCAAATTACTATGCCAAGGTAGTAATTCCAGGTTGTTTCTGGGGAGGTCAGCATTGTAAGGTTTTATTTTTTTATTTGTAAAATTTAAGATAATGATGAACATGGTAATCATAAACCTAATGAAATATTCTTTTTTCTTCTGACCTGCAGAGGCAGTAAGCACTGACCAATGTCACATACCAAAAGACACCACTTCCAAAAGACACCTTTTTTTGGTAATTTTGAAAGGACTGTGTAAATGTTCTGTTTTCTTCTTTTTAAGTGGAAGAAGATGATGATGATGATGACAGCCTCCCCCAGCTGAAGAAGGAGTCAGAACTGCCCTTTGTTCCCAACTATTTGGCCAACCCAGCCTTCCCTTTTATCTACACACCCACAGCAGAGGATTCAGCCCCGATGCAGAATGGGGGTCCCTCCACACCCCCTGCATCACCCCCTGCAGATGGCTCACCTCCATTGCTTCCCCCTGGGGAACCTCCCCTGTTAGGGGCCTTTCCCCGGGACCACACCTCTTTGGCACTAGTTCAGAATGGTGATGTGTCGGCCCCCTCTGCCATACTCAGAACACCAGAAAGCACAAAACCAGGTCCTGTTTGTCAGCCACCAGTGAGTCAGAGCCGCTCCCTGTTTTCTTCTGTCCCGTCCAAGCCACCAGTGTCTCTGGAGCCTCAAAATGGGGCATATGCAGGACCAGCGCCAGCATTCCAGCCATTTTTCTTCACTGGAGCATTTCCATTTAATATGCAAGGTAACCCCTCATCAGCAAACAGCCTCTGCAACAGGGGAGTTGGTGTCCCGAGAGGTGGGATTTAATGAGGTATTTTGGGTATAATTACAAACTTACAGGAATGTTACATGACTAGTATAAGGAACTCCCTTTACTCAAATTCACAAATTGTTTACCTTTTGCCCTTTTACCCTGATACCCTTCAGTATTCTTTCCATTATATCTTTCCTAAGAACAAGGATATTCTCTTTTATTTATTTATTTATTTTTGAGACGTAGTTTCACCTTGTCACCCAGGCTGGAGTGCAGTGGTGTGATCTTGGCTCACTGCAACCTCCACCTCCCAGGTTCAAGCAATTCTTCTGCCTCAGCCTCCCAAGTAGCTGGGATTACAGGAGCATACCACCACACCTGGCTAATTTTTTTTTTTTTTTTTTTTTTTTAGTAGAGATGGGGTTTCACCATGTTGGCCAGGCTGGTCTCAAACTCCTGACCTTAAGTGATCCGCCTCCCTCAGCCTCCCAAAGTGCTGTGATTATAGGTGTGAATCACCGCACCCAGCCAGGTATTCTCTTATGTAATTACAGTACAAATGACCAAATTTGAGAAATGTAATCTTGAGGTAATGCTGTTCCGTAATCCATAGTCCATGTTTAAATTTTGTCAATTGTCTCAAGCAATGCCTTTTATATTCCATCATCTATTATACGTACTGTCTGTACTATTACAGAAATAGTACTATCTGTACTATTGATACCTATCTGGACTCTCTGTACTCCTCTGCCCCCTGCGCCCTGCCCAGGATCGTATGTTGCCTGTAGTTATCATGTCGTTTTAGTTTCCTTTAATCTGGAATCTTTACCCTTTATCATTTTTGATCTTGATCTTTTTGAAGAGTCCAGGCCAATTATTTTTGTGGGATACGATTTTCAATCATTCTTTCTCTACTTATTAGTTGGTATTTTACTGTAAAGAAGGGCTTTCCCTTCTCCTTCATTAATATCAGTATTGACACATATATCTGTATTTTATTCAGTGGGTTATAATCTGTTACTATCAATTTTCAGTTATTCAGGTTATCCTAGATTTGGCCAGTGGGAGCCCCTTCAAGCTGGTTCTTATGTCCCTTGCAGGTGTCTTCATTGTTCTTGCAGCACTGCCTTACTTTCTGGTGCAGCAAGATGTTCCAGGCTCATAGCATAACTTTTCCTCCTCCCACCCCGGAGTCAGTCATTTCTCCAAGAAGCCCTGGTTCTTTTTGGTGGAGAATGGTATTTAGGACACACAGCAAATTTGCCTCCCACTTGGGCCCACCAAGAATGGTATTTAGACACCAGGATGTGGGCACTAGGTGTCCTCATTGCTACAGGTATATCATTTCTTCCAGGCCTGCTGAGAGGACATAGCCAGGAAAGATATCCATATTTCTCTATCAGTGTATATCTTTTTGAGAGTATTAAAAACCACAAGTTCATCCTGATTCTTCCAAATCCAGTCAAATACCATAGGGTACAGCTAGTCTTACTTTTCCTTTTTTCCTAGAAGTAACTCTCTCACTTCCTGTTTTTGAGGAGTTACTACTATAGGTGCTAACAGTGACCTGGGGTGCCACAAGGGGTTCATATACAGGGAACAAAGCAGAACTGCCAAATGTCCAGGGTACTTGACTTGGGCTGTCTTGGCAGCCAGGTTCAGAATAAAGGAGCAGATTGCTTAGTTCCAAGACCTGTGAATAATAAGACCCCTTCCTCATGAAGGTGCCACATTCACATCAAGTTATACTTTAGCTTTTATTAGTAGCTTGTCATTTGTCTCTTTTACTGTCTTTTTTGCAAGGAGTTTCATATTTTACAAATACCTTTAGGTCCATAATTGTTCAATCTTTTTAGGGTAACTCACATCCTGCCCATGCCTTCTTTCCAACCTTCTTCCCCCTTCCCCTGTTCATGTATAGTTTGATACCCAAACCTGTTCTTAAGACTTTGCCTCCTTAGCTCCAATGGCAGAAGTAAATTATCCTTCTACACAGCTGGAATGGCTGCCCCTGCCTTGCTCTTACTTTGTGAACCATAGCCTAAAAGTATGGACAACAATGCAGGAAACTGCTCCAGCAGAGCCAGAACTGGGCCTGAGCAAACCCTGCTGGTTACACTTGGTTTTCCCACCAAACAGGTCTGTTAATCATGCGCAGACCTTTGGCATGATTAAGTGTAACCATCTTCTGGAAAAGATCTTAAATAACGGGCTGTGCTGTGCCAGAACTATTCATTAACATTTCTCCTTTTTTTTCTAGAGCTGGTACTCAAGGTGAGAATTCAGAACCCATCTCTTCGAGAAAATGATTTCATTGAAATTGAACTGGACCGACAGGAGCTCACCTACCAAGAGTTGCTCAGAGTGTGTTGCTGTGAGCTGGGTGTTAATCCAGATCAAGTGGAGAAGATCAGAAAGTTACCCAACACTCTGTTAAGAAAGGTAAGAAAAGTCTGTTAAGCATGAATGGCTGCTTTTTGCATTTGGAAAATACCTAGCTCCCTCCTTCGTTATATGAGTTAGTTGAGGAAATAAACAGAATAGAAAAGGAGCAAAGAATGATTTTCCAAATGTAATCATTTCCTTCTACTAAGTCTATAGAGACGCTGGCTTTTTTTTTTTTTTTTTTGGCAAGTCAAGTGAAGCAGTGGAGTGGAGAAGGAACAAAGACATCTGTAACTGGTGTTTGGCCAGTTACATTCTTACAAACTAGTTGGAAACACCATTGCATTCAGATCAGCCAACAGTGGCATTTTTGGAAGTTGATACCAGAGATAATTTTCTGAATTATCATTCACGTGTTCCTATTTTCAGTTTCTTTAGTGATCTGTAAGGATTAACTTAGTACACTACTAGATGTGCCTTCTGTTTTACAAGTGAAGAACCAAGTTCAGTTACAGAGCAAATCCACATAGATGCATGTGTGGTCCTTCGTACATCTCTGGGTTTTTGAACATCAGGTTTCTGGCTTCTCAGGGCACCCGGAAAACTGATCTGTGCATTGCTTCTCCCTTTGCATAGCCTCTCCCTTCGCAGTGTGTGCTCATGCTGTCGCAGCTGCTGAGCTGTTTTTAAGGGCTTCCACTTTGCAACCCAATCAGCCTGGGGCCTTAGTTGCACTATCACTGACTTAGCCTGCCACAGGGATTTTTTTTTTTTCTTCCAAGTTTTGAAATGAGACAAGATACTGGTATCAATACAGTGCACCAAACATATGGAGACAAGTGGCTCCTGTTAATTTGTTTAATGTATGTTTGTTTTAGGACAAGGATGTTGCTCGACTCCAAGATTTCCAGGAGCTGGAACTGGTTCTGATGATAAGTGAAAATAATTTTCTGTTCAGAAATGCTGCATCCACACTGACTGAAAGGCCTTGTTATAACAGGAGAGCTTCAAAACTGACTTACTAATGCAGCAGGGACTTTTATCACTGAGTATTATGACAGTGTGCGTCACCTCTGGGCCAAGGACAAGCCATTGATCTAAATGCCTCGGATGCCCGGGAGGGCCTCTGGTGCCACTGCGTAGTATATAATAACATCATTCTGCCAAGGTAGGAAGCCCCTGACCCCCAAGCAGCGGTGCCACTCTTCCAAGCCTCTTGGTGCACAATAAACCTATTGCTTGAAGCTTTGAACAGCTGAGAAGTGGTCTGGAGAGGCAGAAGCTGAAGGTTCTATATCCAGTGTGTTTTACGTTCAGAATGTAAGAGAGTTGTCTAAGCAGAAGCTGAGAGAGAGCGGAGCCTATTTCTAGCCACTCCTGTTGACAGTGCACCTGAAGGGCCAGGATGTGTTTTTCTTGGTGTTGCATGCTCACAACTCTCCTGACATTGGGAACTTATGAGGGAGGAAGACTGGGGAAAGCACAGATACTGGACAGATGGATTCTAGTGTGACTTGTGACTGTGAGGTTTCCTATAACATATTTATAAATGTTACTCAGGTTAAAAGTATTTAAGAATACAGTTACCTAATTGTAAATATGCTGTTAACCAAAAGAGCTTTCCCTCCCTCACTTTTTCCTTTGTAAACACTCATGACTGCTTCTCTGTTTCTCGAGTCATCTCTGCATTAACTCCCCTTCGTGGTCACTAGAGGGCTCTCTGATGCCTTCTAAAAGAGCAACTGCTTTTTTACAATGCCTCCCACCCCCACCCCTCCCATAGAGACAGGGTCTCACTATGTGGCCCAGGCTGGTCTCAAACTTCTGGCCTCAAGTGATCCTCCCGTCCTTGGCCTCCCAAAGTGCTGGGATTACAGGTGTGAGCCACTGCACCCAGCCCACTTTTTTTACTCTGAAGTGATTCCAGTCATCTGTGTGTGTAACTGCATCCTATGAGAAGAGCACAAATATTGCTGTTCCATGTTCTCCACTTTCATTTTCCACTACAAATGAAAAGCAATTTTTGAGACTGAATCTGTTGCTATTTTAAAGGTTATTGTGGGAAACTGAGCTAAAGGAGTTAGCATCTTTATTTTTGTATCAAAGATAAAGGTTATTTTGAAACTATTAGGATTTTTACACAATTCTGAAATCTGTTGCTTTTGTAAACAAATTGTTTGATCTTAGTGATCCCCTTACTACTACCACCAATTCACTTCACAAAGTCAGTTATGAGTTGACCAGACTTTGTTCTGAAAAACAGAAACAAAACACCTGATTAAACTCTTGAGTATGGCATAGGAATTTTTTAAAAGAATGCATTCAAGGATTCTTTTTCTTTCCTTCAGTGTCATTAATGTTAAAAGAGCAGCCACTGTTTTGTTGAAACAAACAGCTAAACTTCAGAAATAAGAACTAGCACACTTAGACAAACAGGAGAGCAGGGGTTTGAAGCCAGCTGTGGAAGAGCATCCCTGCTGTCTTAAGAAGCTTTTTCCCCATAGTGCCTATAGTTTCCAAAGAAACTCAACTTCCTAACTGTGTTAACTTAATTTTATTAGAACACTACAGTTGAGTGAGAACGTGCAGAAGATGTCAACGGAAGAGAATGTTGTGCTAAGATAATGGCCTCCTGCTGCTGCCTAAATGCTGAAATGAGGTTGAGATGTTTTTCAAGGCTAACTTCACGGAATCACTCTGTTTAGTGACTTAATTGTATCCCACCAATTACTGCTGGTGACTTACTCACCCTTGTACAGTGTTTGCATAGCAGAGTGAAGTTTACTTATTACCCTCTTTCTCTTCAGTGCTTTAAAGAAGAAACCTTCCTTGTGTGTGTTTTTTTTGTTTTTTGTTTTTTGTTTTTTTGAGACGGAATCTCGCTTTGTTGCCCAGGCTGAAGTGCAGTGGCATAATCTCAGCTCATTAAAACCTCCGCCTCCCGGGTTCAAGCGATTCTCCTGCCTGAGCCTCCCAAGTAGCTGGGATTGCAAGCATGTGCCACCATGCCTGGCTAATTTCTGTATTTTAGTAGAGACAAGGTTTCACCATGTTGGCCAGGCCAGTTCCAAACTCCTGGCCTCAAGTGATCCACCTGCCTTGGCCTCCCAAAGTGCTCTGATTACAGGTGTGAGCCAGGGCGCCCAGCCCCTCCCTTGTGTTTCAACCAATCGGAAGTGAATTTAACTAGATGTAGTAACCTTTTTTTTCTTTGCTTCTAAAAAAGTTACAATTTACTGATAAAGTTAAGTCTGGTTCTATCCTAGATGAAATAAATTCAATATTAATTCATGTCTAAGTTACTTGGGTTAAAACACTTTCAGCCACCCAGATTAATTAAAGTGGAGCAGTGAAGGCCCCTGGCTGGGAGATGGCCTCCAGAGGAGCAGCTGCAGGGCATGTTCTAGGCTTAGCGACAGAGGCAAGCAAGGGACTGGTGTCTCCGGTGAGAGGTGGGTTTGATGTGTCTCTGCCCTATGCTGGTCTCTCTTCTCCTTTATAAAATCCTCTGTGGTCAACTGACTCCTGCGTATCGCAGTAGAATAAGACTGCACAGTTGCTGGTAGGTGAGTTTAAAGTCTTAATCTATGCATTCAGAGAAATATTTTTATATGCTTTGTGTAATTTATAACAAGGATTTTTTTTTTAGCTTTGTTAACTGTGAATTCACCCCTCCTCCTCCACTGCATATTTAAAGCATGTGTTCACAGTGTGTAAACATTCACTGAAGATTTTTTCTTTGTGCATTGCTGACTGTTCAAACATAACAAGTATTATTAAAATTAAATATTAACTGACCGACCTATACGCCTTCGTTTTGGCTTCCTAAACAGCACTATAGTTCTAATCATAGGGGGTTCAAATTGTTGGACAGTCCCAGAGACCAGGCACTCTGGAGGAAGATTAGAAGGGCCCTCTCTCCACCTGAGCCTCCTCCACATCCCGCTCATACATCCCGCTCATACCCTGTCAGTAGCACCTGGGGACGGATATTTTGTGCGGTGTCTTTCCTTCCAGTTCACAGCAGTCGGCTTCATTTCCCTGGAGTAGCTGAGCCAGTTAGATGGAGGTCATCCCCTATTAACCACATTTTTTGATTATCCTATTTACTTTACCCAACTGGGCCTCTCCTTTGGGTTGTCAGCACCTGTCAGGGCCTCAATGAGCTCAGAAGCAAATCCCAAGACAGGAGAGGAAACACAGCCTTACGCTTCCAGATCTTTAGCTGAGAATGATGCTGAATGAGTCTGCTTTTCTGTTGGTTCAGGCCAGCTAGCACCTCACAAAGCAGACGTCAAGCCAGATTGGCCTAATAAATCAGAGAGCAGAGCAGAGACCTTCTCTTAGCACCACGGAGAGGCAGAATAATTTGGGCATTTGTGCTTTCATACTTGCTTTATCACAGGGATGGAAGTCATCTTCCATATACTCATAAACATCCTGGGCAGAAACAGCCTGCCAAAAAAATGCGATTAACCTTTAACAAATGGTCCTGCAGTACAAGCTGACCCAGAGCATATAGAAAAAACCAATCAGAGGATCCACCTCCATCTGTATCTACTGCAAACCATTTAGGGTTGGGGAGAAAACCACCATCACCCACACCCACTCACATCCTACCAAGACAAAGTTAGGGGAAATGAGAGCGAGACAGGAGACCAGAACACTTAGGAACAAGGAGAAGAGATCCATTCCAAATAAAGGCCTGTGCCAGGCGGACTCTGACCTGCAGAAAAGGAACTCTTTGTTGGCTTGCTCAAGAAAACAAATTTAATTCACCCCTCACATCTTGTCTGCCAACCTGGGACTGTGGGTGGCTTCTCTCTGGGCAGGAGGTGGCCTCTCAGCTTCTTTGTGCTCACACATTCAGCTTTGGCTGGACTGAGAAAATGAATGACTTGGAGGCCTCACTGGTTATAGGAACTGTCTGGAACAGACTTCAAAATAAGCAAGGAAGTAAAGCATCATGTACTTCTTAGTCCCTAGAGAAACAGGCGTAGAGGGCTGAGGGATGACATGAACGTGGAGGTGTTCAGAGCAGCTTTCCCAAGAGGCCCCAGGTCAGATTTCAGGGCCTTTCTCACCTTTTACAATATCTGCACAGCAGAGCAGGAACTACTGGCAATTACCCAGGGAATTTTGGCCGTGAAGGCAATATTTGCAGCCAAGAGCTCTTGGGTCTGAAGTTCAGGTAACTACAACCGTGTACATGTGTAGAAAATCTTCCTCTTGGCCTCCTGCAAAGATCCTAATCCCCAAACCTTGTGAACAAGCACAAAAAGACTAGTGTGTATATATTGTTGACCATGTCGTTTTATTCATCAGTACTCCATTTTTAATGGATTCAGGCAGCACCCCAGAGGACAGGACGGAATTCCTAGGGGTGGCCTGGCCCAGCCGCAGTCTTCTATTCCAGGAGGAAAAAGCTTTTTATTAAAAAACAGAAACTAAACTTTAGAAAATATGAAAAATCAGAGGGAGAACAGAGGTCATTTCATGAAATCGTTATTTGAAAACAGTGTAGGCCGGGCGCGGTGGCTCAAGCCTGTAATCCCAGCACTTTGGGAGGCCGAGGCGGGCGGATCACAAGGTCAGGAGATCGAGACCACAGTGAAACCCCGTCTCTACTAAAAATACAAAAAATTAGCCGGGCGCGGTGGCGGGCGCCTGTAGTCCCAGCTACTCAGGAGGCTGAGGCAGGAGAATGGCGGGAACCCGGGAGGCGGAGCTTGCAGTGAGCCGAGATCGCGCCACTGCACTCCAGCCTGGGCAACAGCGTGAGACTCTGTCTCAAAAAAAAAAAAAAAAAAAAAAGGAAAACAGTGTAGTGTGCAAATAATACTCGTTTAGGAATCAGGAGACTGGGGACTGGTCTAACTGTCTCAAACTAGCTGTGACCTTAGGCATGTCATTTACCTCTTAGGGCTCGTTTCGTCATCTAAAGCATTCAGCACAGTTACTCTGTGAGGCTTTACAGATGCAAAATCTTAAGGTGCCCCCAATGTTTGCCATCAAGTCCATTCTGTGGACATATTTGGTGTCATTTCCTTCCTGATGAAAACCAGGAAAGGCCAGGAGGAAATCCCAGGAATATATTTTAGGCAAGTCCAGCATCTCTGGCCATCCCGTAGAAGATGCCTCTAGCTGCAATGAGGTTGGCTGGAGAATCAAATTCAGCTACTACTCCTTTGTCAAGGACCAGGACCCTAGTCAAAAAAGAGAGAAGTGGTCAGGTTTCCATCAGCCCTGACCTGGTCACATCGTCTAATCCTGCTCTTCTGGGTACTTGCTCAGGCCCACAGTGACATGCCAACCCACCCAGCACAGCCGCCGCACCACATGTGCACGCTTGCAAGGCCGGTTATTTTAGCCATTCTGTTAGTTCTGGCAAGTGAAGCGGTTTCTGGGATCAAACACCAGGTCCTATTCATCTCTGCTAGTTGGGGCTCTGAAAACCTTCCCTAATGAGCCCTTCCCCTTGCCGGGGTCACAGGACTTCAGCAGGCTGTGCGCAGGGAGCCACGGGCCTGTGCGCTGGGCTCTGTGCACATCCATCTGCTTTGTGTCGGCTCAGAAAAGCACACAGCAGGAAACCAGCTGCAGCAAGGCTGACACTGGAATCTGGGCCTTGGGCTGCAAATCTGGCGGCGGCGGCGGCTGCTGCGGCTGCTGCTGTTGCTGGTGCTGCTGCTGCTGCTCGGTGGGTCTCCAGCTCACACACAAATAGCCAGGCCTGGGCCCGGGGTTAGAATCTCCCACCAACCACTCACCGGGTGCACCTGGTACAAGGCCAGTGGGCTGGCTCCACCAGGGTACAGCAGGAGGGGAAAGGGCTCTCCCCAGCCTGGAGAAGTGCTCCTCCATGGGAGGGGGCTGACTGCATTCTGATTCTCAGCCTACTGGGCTCTCCCACATGTGTCCTGAGAAGGACTGTGTCTGTGACATCACTGCCTGGCCACTGCCCCCCAATCCCAACCCCAATCCAAAATCAAGGTCTTCAGTGGCTTTTGATTGCTCTTGGGTAAGGACTGAATGCTCTTCCATGGTCCTCAAAGTGCAGCACAGTGCAGCCTGTTCTCCACCCCCATCTTGGTTCTACTGCCTCCCTCCCATGCACTCCAGCCTCCGGTACCCTCCTGCCTTGGGGCATGTGTTGTATCCTTTGCCTGCAATTTTCAGCTCGCTCCCTACCTTGTTGCCTCACCTCCATCCTCCAACTCATTCTTTCAGGCTTGGCTGGTGCATCCCTTCCTTAGAGGAGAAAGTGCACTGGCCACCCTGTGTGGATAGCCTTTTTCTGGCCTGCACACACAGGCCTTTGCTTCCTTCCTGTGGGTCCTATTTACACGTCATTATTTGATTAATTTCTGCTTGTTCCACTAGAATGAATGAACTCCCAACCTCCAAGGTCGATCCAAGCTCCCCACCCTAGGGCTGCTGGTGAATGAAACAGTTTTGGTTAGGCCTGAGAACAGGTCCTCTGAGGCCAGCCCTGTCCCTCCTCCAAACCCAGGGCTCAGCACTTGCTGCCCACCCTCCCTTCTTCCAGTGGGGTCCTAAATGGGAGTAGCGGGTAAGGGTAGGAGAGGGATGGAACAGACAGAGGGTAGCATCAGGCATTCTCAGCTTGGCTCCCAAGACACTGCTGGCTACATGGGGGCACTTCCAAGAGAGACAAGATCTGACCCATTGCCCTGTCCATGGCACCCTCCCCACCCCACCATCCTGCAAGTGTTTCTTGAGTAAATGAAGGCCTGTTGGGTTATTCCCACTATACTCCTTCAAAAGAAACTTCTCTGAGCCTCCTGCCTCCTCTTCCCTTCTAGTTTCTAGGGAGCGCAGCCTGCCAGGCCAGGGCCAGTTCACTCCCGTGAGGCTTCTGAGTCACCCAGCCCTCTCTCCTCAACCTCCAGCACCACACCTTGACATCTGGCACAGTGAGGGAGTGGTCTGCCTCTCCAAGGAAGCCACAAGCTTCTGAGGGCATGGCCCCTTCCCTCATCCTTGGAGGGCCTAGTGCAAGAATTAGAGCAAGGGGCTGGGGAGGACACTGTCATTTCTCAGGATCACCTGCAGTTTAAATACCTTTCATTGACTTTTGGCTTTTTTGAGACAGAGTCTGGCTCTGCACCCAGGCTAGAGTGCAGTGGCGTAACCTCTGCCTCCTGGGTTCAAGTGATTCTCCTGCCTCACCCTCCTGAGCAGCTGGGACTACAGGTCCCTGCCACGATGTGAGGCTAATGTTTGTAGTTTTAGTAGAGATGGGGTTTCACCATGTTGACCTGGCTGGTCTTGAACTTATGACCGCAAATGATCCGCCTGCCTCGGCCTCCCAAAGTGCTGGGTTTACAGATGTGAGCCACTGTGCCCAGACTTCATTGACTACGACAATCCCACAAAGCATCATTTTCATTTGAAACAGGCTCAGAAAGTTTTGCAAATTGCCCAGGGTCACACAGCAGCCTGAGACTCTGAACCCTCTGGCTCAGACACAGTGCTCTCCCCACAAGGCTCAGCTCCTCATGGTGCTGTCAGGGTCCAGCTGCTACCTGAGCTGCTGCTTATCTACAACCAGAGTGGCTGTGAGACACCAATGAGGTGAGGGACATGCAGGCACTCTGCCAGCAGGTTTCTCAGGAAGTGATGAGACTCAGCATGAAGCCTCCAGTTCCCTTTACATCGCCTCACGGAGGAGGCAGGATGCAAGTGGCCTGCGCACAAATGCAGTGCCTGTGGAGCCCAGTGTGCCCTTCCCCATGTGTTAGAAAATGTTATTGTTGGTGCTGGGCGTGGTGACTCACACCTGTAATCCCAGCACTTTGGCAAGTAGATCACTTGCGGTCAGCAGTTCGAGACCAGCCTGGCCAACATGGTGAAACCATCTCTACTAAAAATACAAAAATTAGCCGGCTGTGGTAGTGCATGCCTGAGGTTGCAGTGAGCCACTGCACTCCAGCCTAGGCAATAGAGCAAAACTGTCTCAAAAAAAAAAAAAAAAAAAAAAAAGAAGAAAAATAAATGAAAATGTCATTGTATACCCCACCCCTGAGCCCAGGCCACCCCACTCTGGTCTGCCCCTTATCTAGATCTCGGGAAACTCTGCTCTGCCCACCATGCCCTAGCAATCCCAGGAACATTCCCTTGTTCGATAATCCTAATCTGCCCTGCCCACTCCTGATGCCCCAGGTGGCCCCACCAGTTCCCCATTGCTCGGGTTTCCATGTCCCACCTGGTGTAGTCCATGATAGTGTTAAGCCGGTGTGCGATGGTCAAGACAGTGCAGGTATCAAACTGGGTGCGGATGGTAGCCTGGATGAGGTTGTCAGTCTCGAGGTCGATGGCAGCTGTGGCCTCGTCTAAAACCAGGATGCGGCTCTTGCGGAGCAGGGCTCGGGCCAGGCACACGAGCTGCCTCTGGCCCACGCTGGGAGTGGAGAAGGTAGGCATTTCCAGCTAGGGGCCTCCCACCTGCCTCCAGGCCTCATTCCCAGACCTGTTTCACTCCTCAGCAGCCCAGGACTGGTTTTCTGTCTGACTTTTCCCATTTCTGCCACAGCCCAGCCCTCTGGAACGGAGCAGAGGTCTGGATACCATTGGGATAATGAGGGGCTTGGGGAACGAGCCAGTGCTAAAAGGCATTGTGAAATCCCTGGTCTGCTCTTGGCACCCTTGGCCTCCTCTCTCGGTGCTTTCTTCCCCATCCTTGCTTTTCAACTAGTGTCGTGATGTTTCTCTGCTTCACTCTATCAGTCATTTACACCTTAGTAAGAACATGCTTGCATGGCTCTTCTCGGATATTTGCAAATAGGCCACATGATGCCATCTTGCTGAGCCTAATATCACACAATTCAGGCAGTCACCTCCCACCCCATAGGGGATACAGACCACGGCTCTGCTTCAGGGACAAGAAAAGGGCAGGGCAGCGGAAGACCCGGGGACTCTTTGTGTCTGGTCACTGAGGAGGTAAAGGAGGGGCAGGACACACGCCTTCAGCCTCCTGCCGTGGAAGCCAGAGCCAGCAGACAAAATGAGGCTGTGTTCCCAACCACAGAGGCCGCAGCATCCGCACATCCAAGGACAAATACCTCAGCCCTTCCCAAAGGCGTGAGTCACCACAGCCGGAGTAAAGTCCAGCCTCTTTCCCTGGCCCATTCCCGCAACTAATGAAGGTTTTGGCAGCAGAATGAGCCGCCGGATAGAACTCAGGGCTGATTTATGGTGGAACTGGCACAGGACACAGGTTATACTTAAAGTGGCTACAAGCTCAGTGAGGGAGGAGGGGAGCTGCTTTCTGTCTCTGATCCTGGCTTGTGTCAGGGTGGGGCATGCTCTGGGGGAAGTGTTAAGAGCAAGCAGGTGAGAAGAATGGATCAAGCAAGAGATAGTCATGGGGCACAGGGTCTGGAGAGACCATGTTTGTCCACCAGCCACCCCCACGTGGTTATGAAGTGAGAGCCAGTTACGATGCCCATTTAGTCTTAAGGGCTGCCTGGGTGGCAAGGGAGTCCCACCAGTTGTCCAGGTGAGGGAGGTGACTGATACAGCAAGGAAAGGTTTGGGACAGAGCCAGAGTCCCCGCTCTGCCTCTTACCAGCTGAGCTGCTGCGGGGAAATCATTTCAAACTGTGGAGCCTCGTTTCTGGCCCACAGGACCACGGTAAAGATTAAAGGAGAAAATGGAGGCCAGAGTGCTTTCAATATTGTTCAGTGCTGGGCAAATGTAAAGTTTTGTTTATTTTTTTCTTGAGACCAAGTCTTGCTCGGTCGCCTAGACTAGAGTGCAGTGGCAAGATCTTGGCTCACTGCAACCTTTGCCTCCAAGGTTCAAGCGATTCTCCTGCCTCGGCGTCTCAAATAGCTGGTGCCCACCACCACACCTAGCTAATTTCTGTGTGTTTAGTAGAGACAGGGTTTCACCATGTTGGCCAGGCTGGTCTTGAACTCCTGCCCTCAAGTGATCCGCCTGCCTTGGCCTCCCAAAGTGCTGGGATTACAGGCGTGAGCCACTGTGCCCGGCCTTGTTTTAGTTTTTGAGGTCTGGGGAGGCTGCATGAGTATGGACTGAATATAAAAATGAAAATAGGGAGGAGGAGGAGGAGAAGAGGGAGGGAAGGGAGGAGGGGAAGAGCTGACATTTCACAGGAGCGCATCCAAGCGAAGCGCTTTTCCTGTCATCACACTGACCCTAACACTACTCTGTCCAGATGGTAGCCACTGGCCCCATGTGGCTATTAGCACTTGAAATGTGACTAGTCCAAATTGAGACATTCTGTAAATGTGAAATACACACTGGATTTCAAACTTGTATGAAAAAAACGCAAAATATTTCCAATACTTTTATATCAATAATGTGTTGAAATAATAATATTTTAGACATACTGGGCTAAATAAAATATAGTATTATAGTTTATTTCACTTGTTTTTCCTTTTTAAAAAGTGTGGCTATGAGAAAAAAACATTAGTTACGTATGCATGGCTTGCATTGTTTTTATTGGGCAGCATAATGCAGAGGTATGGACTGTTATTATCTGCCTTTTAGAGTGAAAGAAAAGCAGGCACAGAGAGGTTAAGCAACTTGCCCCAAATCACACAGCTAGCACAGGTATAGGTATCTCCAACCTTTAGACTCAGTAAGAGGTGACTACTGGCCCCTCCGATACACAGCCCAGTGGCTGAGGACATAAAATCTGGGGCTGTAAGAAAGCTCTGGAGGGAAAAGGGCTTCTTCTCACCTGCTCCATGGGTTCCATCCAGAACCATGCTCCCCAGCCCAAGCACAGCCTCGACAGCCTCACTGAACTGGTTCTCCCAGAGCTGGTTCAAATCCCAGACCTGCCTTCTCCCAGCTGTGCAACTTAGGTTTACCATCTCTGAGCCTCAGTTTCCTGATCAGTGAAGTGGGATCATGGACCACCGCTGGGGCTTGTGTGAGGAGTCGGCGGGACAATACACCGTGCCGGGCACACAGAATATGCTCAATACAAAAGGACAGCCCTGTGCACATCCTGGCTGGCCTCATCTCTGTGTCATTGGTGTCAGGTTTCCCAGCATCTGCCAGGGTTCCCCGGGGAGGGCTGCAGTTCCTGACCTCTCCACTCCCAGCGTTTACCTGAGATTCTCCCCGCCCTCAGAGCACTGGAAGTCCAGGCCTGCCGGCTGGGAGCTCACAAACGTGTGCAGGTGGGACAGCTCCAAGGCCTGCCAAATGTCTTCCTCTGAGTATCTGCCAAAGGGGTCCAGGTTCATGCGCAGGGTCCCCGAGAACAGGATGGGGTCCTGGGGATACAACGTGGCCTCAGAGGCAGGCAGCTTAGGCACTATAAGGAGCCATGGGCCCCAGGTCCAGGGAGGAAGAGAGGGATTAAGGTGGCAGCACTCCTACTCTGTCCCCAGCTCCCCAGAGGAGACAATGGCCAAAGAGATAGAAAATTGCCTGTGGGGGAGTGATAAACCTCAGCTTTGCCAATCACGAAGACCTCTGCTGAGGCGGGAACCAGATCCACTAATCTGACTCCAGAGTGTCCACTCGGCATAAAAAAAACATCCCAGAGAAGACAGAAGAAGTGAAATGTAATTAGAGCTGGTAAAGAGACCGGGACAGAGTCTCAGGGGATGGGGTTCTTGGAGGGGTCCTTCCCCATGTGCTGGCCCAGGAGGTCAAAGGACAGGGCCTGACTAGGCAGAGCAAGTCTGAGCTTTCCAGATCTGGGGGTGGCTCATTGGTGGCTCTGCTCTGTGCTGTCTGTCCCTCCCCACCTGCTGAAGCCTCTGATACTGGGGTCCCAGTCTCCATCCTCAAGCTACAGAACAGGGTGGGGCCTGCCTCCAGGGCCGTTGGTGAGTGTGGCCAGTCCATGCCAGGCTCGTACCTGCGGGATGATGGTCAGCTGAGAGCGCAGGTCATGGAGGCCGATGTCTGCCACATTGAGGCCGTCGATGAGGATTTCACCCTTTGCCGCCTCCAGGATGCGGAACAGGCAGAGGGTCATGGAGGACTTGCCAGCCCCAGTGCGGCCCACAATCCCCACCTGGACGGGAAGGAAAAGGGCTCTCAGGGGGAAGCTGAGAGGTCACAGGCGCATCTCCAGGACTCCCCTGGAGGTCGAACAAACATCTGACTGGAGCACTTGCTCTCTCAAAAGACCCAAGCTCCCCACAAGGGCTGTGGCCATGTCCACAGGCATGAACACACATGCAGGTCCGCCCATCGCACACGTACCTTCTCGCCACCGTGCACTTGCAGACTCAGGTCTCTCAGCACCAGATCTAGGCCCGGCCGGTAGCGCACAGAATAATTCCGGAACTCCACCTCCCCACGTGGGGGCCAACCTTTGGGAGGGCGGCTGCCTTCCACCACCCAGGGTGCCTGGCAGGAGGGGCAGATGGGGTTGCATTAGCTCCTGCCCAGTGCAGCCCTCTCTCACCTTTCAGTCTCTCTCCCCCAAGACCCCTCAATCCTCCCCGACTATGGTCCCTGGGAGGGTCCTTGGCACCCCTATAGCTCAGCCTTGTGTTCAATGACCCCTTTATCCCTCTAACGTTATTCTCCACAAATCTACTCCAACACTCCCCTGTCCTTCCCCTCCCAGTCTCCCTGCTTGCCTGTGTTCCTTTTCTAATTTTTGAGAGACAGGGTCTCAATCATGGTTCATTGCAGCCTTGAACTCCTGGGTTCCAGTGATTCTCCTCCCTCAGCCTCCCTAGTAGCTAGGACTACAACAGGCACATGCCACCATGCCTGGCTAACTTGTTTTGTTCTGTGACAAGTCCTTATTCTGTCACTCAGGCTGGAGTGCAGCGGTGCGATCACAGCTCACTGCAACCTTGACTTCCTGGGCTCAAGCCATCCTCCTGCCTCAGCCTCCTGAGTAGATAGGACTACAGGCCTGTGTCAGCATACCTGGCTAATGTTTTAAAGAGAAACGCTGAAGAGACTGTCTTGCTGTGTTGACCAGACTGGTCTCGAACTCCTAGCCTCCAGGGATCCTCTTGCCTAGGAGGATTCCCAAAGTCCTGGGAATACAGGTGTGAGCCACTGTGCCACACCTTATATTCCTTGAAGTGCCCTCCCTGCCTGCCCTAACTCCCCCTCTTATTACCTTTACCCATTCATTGTTACAGGGTGGCAGCCCAGTGCCAGGCAGTGGGGATACAATGATATCCCCATTGAAACAGTCCTCACCCTCATGAGACTTACGTTCTAGTAGAGGGAGGCATATAATCAACAAACAGATAAGCAAATCTATACAATGTAAGAAGTGATGAGTGCTAGGGGCCAAGAAGTGCTTAGTGTTGCTGCTTTATCCAAGGTGGTCAGGGAAGGCTTCCTGGAGGAGGCAAAGACTGTAGTAAAGACCTGAAGGAGGTGAGGGAAGAAGCCAAGTGGATATCAGGAGGGAGGGCATGCCGGGCAGAGGAAACAGCAGGCATAAATGGCTCTAGGTGTGTTCTGGAGCACAGCAGCAAAGGTGAGAGGTAAGAGGCTGAGGCAGTGGTGGCCCCATCATGTAGGGCCTTGCAGGCCATTGTAAGCACTATGTTTTTTTTTTGGTTGTTTTTTTTTTTTTTTAACTCTGATTAAGATGCAAAGCCATTAGAGGGCTGTACACAGAGAATGACGTGATCTGATTTTTTTTTTTTTTTTTTAAATCTCTTGGCTGCTACAAGCAGAATAGACTAGCAGGGCATAAGATGATGGTGGCTTTGAGATAGGACTGGCTACATAACTTGGGAGGCCCAGTGCAAAATGAAAACCTGAGGCTTCTTGTTGAAGAATGATGGAGAATGCCAAGGCGCTGACGGCAGAGCATTACTCTAAACGCGCAGCTCTTCTGGGAATGGAGACCCTGCGACTGCTCAGGCTATGTTCCCGTGGAGCCAGCCCTGCTTCGAGGCAGGTTCTCCTCGTGGCCAGAGGTGAAAAAGCAGAGCAGCAGGCGCAGACTGGTCTCGCGAGGAGGCACTGGAGAAGAGAACGGGCCGTGGGGTGGAGGGCAGACATGTATAGGATACAGAGACAGGAGCACGGGTATCCCTGCAGTAACGGGGCTGCTAGACATGAAGCGGGGGAACTGGAAGCTCCCAGAGAGTGAGGGGTGAAGGGCTGGAGGGTGATGCCTGGGGAAGCCAGGCTGGGGTCAGGCAGGTGGACTGGCAGGTGCAATGCAGGCCACAGAATCCACAAGGACTCCAAGAAGAAGGGAGAGGTCATTTTATTGGGACGTTGCTAAGAGGTTGAATTAGATGAGAACAGAAAAGCATCCCCTGGATTTGGAACCAGGAAGGTCACTGGAGGAGCTGTCTCTGTGGAGCGAGGGCCAGAAAGAGGACTGCAGGAGGCAGATGAGATCAAGGCTGATGAGGAAGTGGATGGAGCTTGTGGAGACCATACTTTAAACCATGCTTCACGACAGAGGAGAACAGAGAAATGGGGCAGTGGAGTGCAGGGGGGAGGGTTTGCGTGTGTGTCTGGAATGGAAGATGCGATGGAATATTTTTGCATGTGGATGGGAAGCGTCCAACAGAGGGAGCAAGAATGACGGGAGATGGAGGGTGGGACTGAGGAAGCCAGGTCCTTAAGCAGCCATGGGAAGAAATGGAGGGGCTGGACTTTGAAACAGGAAGGGATGATTCCTGCTAAAAGTGAAAAGAAGAAGACAGTGAAGGAGACACAGGCGGATTTAAAGACCGAGCGCCAGGAAGGTTGAGGGAGTTCACATCTTAGAACCTACTTTTTCATGGAGGTGTCAGGAAAGGTCGACGGCTGAGCAGGAAGGAGATGTGGGGTTTGAGGACAGAGATTATTCAAAAGATGTTTTTCTGAACGTGAGAACACGGGCTTCTTGGGGAAGCAAAGTAGGAACATGCAGCCGTGGTGTGTGGTTATATACTTGTCAACTCAGTGATTTTTCTCCTGCAAGGCTTTTTTTTTTTTTTTTTTTAGACAGAGTCTCACTCTTGTCATCCAGGCTGGGGTGTAGTAGCGCAATCTTGGCTCACTGCAACCTCCACCGCCTGGGTTCAAGTGATTCTCCTGCCTCAGACTCCCAAGTAGCTGGGAATACAGGTATGTACCACCACGCCTGGCTATTTTTTTGTATTTTTAGTAGAGATGGGGTTTCACCATGTTGGCCAGTCTGGTTTTGAACTCCTGACCTCAAGTGATCCATCCACCTTGGCCTCCCCAAGTGCTGGAATTACAGGCATGAGCCACTACACCTGGTCTTCTGCAAGGTTTTAAGTGCTCGGTGCAGGCTTGAAGAAGGCAGATTGGTGGGCTCAGCGGGGGTGGGGTTTTGGAGGTGAGTACAACTGAGAGAGAAGGGTGAGGCAGGTGAGAGCATTTGTGTTGGTGGAGCATAGACTCTAGGCTGGCCGGGGAGGGAGGTGAAGGCAGAGAAGCTGATGGACAGAGACACAAAGGGGGGTCACGGGATTGGGGATCCCAGTGAAGGCAGACTGCTGTGACAGAGGGGGACTTGGAACATGAGAACAAGGAGGGATAGGAGCGTGGGCCAAAGTTGGGATACTTGACACCGATGCTACAGCTTCTGGGCATGAAGAGGTCTGAGGTGTGACCATGAGAGGGGGCGGTGGAGAAAAGTCTGGAACCCCTAGTAGGGGACAACTCCTTTTCCCCAACAAAGGGCATGCTGCCCCACCTCCACTTTGCCCAGGCTGGTCTGTTTGGCTGGAATGCTCACCTTCCCACTGCCCACCCCACCATCTTACCTAGTCTATCAAGGCCTGTCCATCCTTCTCATCTAAGCTCATCTGCCCTGGTCACCCTAGCCGAAGGATCTCCCTCATCTGCCCACTCCGGGTGCACCACACCAGAGCTCTGGTCATCCATTGCAAAGCCCTGCAATAGGTCTTACCCCTCCCACCAAATCAGAATCACCTGAGGGCATACACCATCTTGCTCAACTCTGATCTCTCTGCACCTCCTAGCACAGAGCGGTGGTCGATGCTCAGTAAGGAGTGAATGGATAAATGAATGAAGAGTCGCATACACAGCTGGCCCTGAGGTTTAGGGAGGGAGGGCCACCAAGCTTTCTTCCCCAGCTACTTCAGATTCCCCCGTCCCAGGCTCATCCCAGTACCCACCTCTGTCTCTGTCTTGGAGTACTCCTTGACCCTCTCCACAGCCACGATGTTAGACTCCAAATCTGACATCATTCGTATCATCCAATTCAGAGCAAATGTCACCTGGCCAAAGAGACCGGGTTATAGGTGTGGTGATCTCCCCTCCCCACCACAATGGCTTTGGGAGGAGTTCAGACTCCTGGATCATGTGCCCATCAATGGGATCCTAGCCCATGGATGACAGTGCAGAATTAACCAAGGACCACCTTGTCTGCTGTTTCTCAAACTTTAATATGTATAAGACTTCCCAGAGAATCTTGTTAAAATGCAACGCCGGATTCCGTAGTCTGAGGTGGGACTTGGGACCTGAGATTCTGCATTTCTAACAAGCTCCCAGAGAACGCTGATGCAACTGGCCCATGGACCACACTTTGCGTACCAAGGAGTCTTGATCAAAATGCAGAGTCCTGAGCCCCATCCTAGGTCTACTGAATCAAAATGTACATTTTAACAAGTTGATTCATATGCACACTGACGCTTGTGAAAACTGACCTTTCTGGATTGCTTTTTGTTTGCCAGCGCGTTCAAGATTTGAGCCACCTGAGGTATTAACAATGTGATCTGCTTTGCAAAAATTCCATTTGCATTTAGGTGACTCTTTGACAGTACAAGCTGGCATCAGGATGACCTGCCTGACCTGCAACCCAGGCTTCAGTCACCTCGTCTGTGTACTTTCTCTGCAAGCATGTGAATGTGAGGGGTATGCCAGCCCTCCACTGTCCTGACCTGTCACATGAGCCTACAACTTGCCCAGAGACAAGACAAATTCTGTTTGTCCTTTGGGGCTAAGCTCCAAGATCATTTCTACAACACCCCAAAGCAAGAAAACTCCTCTGCACTTTTTTTTTTTTTCTCTTGAGATGGAGTCTCGCTCTGTCACCCAGGCTGGAGTACAGTGGCATGATCTTGGCTCACTGCAACCTCTGCCTCCCAGGTTCAAGCGATTCTCCTGCCTCAGCCTCCCGAGTAGCTGGGATTACAGATGCCTGCCACCATGGCTGGCTAATTTTTGTATTTAAGTAAAGATGTATTTCACCATGTTGGCCAGGCTGGTCTGGAACTCGTGGCCTCAGGTGATCCACCCATCTCAGCCTCCCAAAGTGCTGGGATTACAGGTGTGAGCCACTGCGGCCAGTCCCCCTTCTGGGCTTTTAAAACCTTTTGTTCCTCCAGCCACAAAGACCTGCTTAGCCTGAAGCACGATGGCCTGCTGCCGGGGGTCTCTCCAGCTGGCATGTGAGGTGTCAGGCAAGGTCGACGGCTGAGCAGGAGGGAGATGTGGGGTTTGAGGACAGAGATTATTCAAAAGAATTATTTCTGAATATGAGAACATGGGCTTCTTGGGGAAGGAAAGCAGGAACATCCAGCTGTTGTGTGTGGTTATAAACTTGTCAACTCAGTGATTTTTTTTTCTTTTTTCTTTTTTTTTCCTCACACAGTCCCTGAGAGCAGACCCTGTGGCTGGTGCCCATACTGAGCAAGGAGGGGCACTCGGGAGATGCCTGGAACACCTGTGTGGTATCTGTCCCACTGGTGGCCCTGCCATGGAGTCCAGGTCATTCATACCTGCAAGGAGTAGGACACGGAAAGGCCCACCAGCCCCGGGTTCAGGCTGCTCCTCCCAATGACAGCAAATAGTGCAGCAAAGAGCACCACACAGTTCCCCACAAACTCCACTCCGACGCTCAGCCACCTGTGAGGGATCAGATGAGGAGGAAATGGGGCAGGGGCAGGGAGGGGCCAGTTTTCTGCTTAGAGGAAAGGAGGGACAAGGACGCTGAACACCAGAGAGCCTGCTGGGAATTCCTGGAGGAGCAGGGAGTGAGGGAGGCGGCTTCTGACCGGTTGGAGATGATGTAGGGGTAGCAGCTTTTCTGGTTGGCATCCACCTTAGTATCACTGATGGCCTCAAAGTCCCGGCTGCGGTTGTAGGCCCGGATGACACTGGCACCAGTCACTGTCTCCGAAAAGTGGGAGTAGATAGGTGAGCGGCTGACTGATTCCAGCCGTTTCAGTTGCCGTGATGTGGCTACATAGAAGCGCTGATGGAGGGAGAAGGAGTTTGGGGTCAGGGCCATGGAATCCCCAACTCAGTCCTGCCTGTCTCTGAACTCATCCATTTTCAGATGAGTCCTCCCAGCCAGCCTCACTCCCACCACGAGACATCACTGTCTTCCCCCACTTCCAAGGACCCAAGACTTGCGGCCTTGATGTGTCATTCACGCCTTCCCTCTGACTG
The DNA here is from genome assembly GCF_037993035.2 of Macaca fascicularis. Taxonomy (NCBI): domain Eukaryota; kingdom Metazoa; phylum Chordata; class Mammalia; order Primates; family Cercopithecidae; genus Macaca; species Macaca fascicularis. Next base: position 56,034,315 of record NC_088390.1, read on the forward strand.
TCTCTGCTTCAACCCCACAACAACACTGCTCTGCCTCCAGTTTCCATCCTCTCCTCCGTGGCCTATAGTCCTGTATATCGAGGACTATACAGGATCTCTATCTGATCCTCCCCTAGCCCAGCACAGAGCACAGCCTACAGCATGGTCGCTGTACCCAGGTGTTGAGCATCTGTCCCCGGCAACTGACTAATTCATTACAGAACAGGAGTTCAGTGTCTGCAAAGGCCTTTTACAGTAGCTGTATCACCTCATCTATGTTAAACACATGCATACATGTATGTTTAGATATGTGTAAAAGGAAGGAAAGGATAACGTGTCCCAAACTGTTGACAATGTTTCATCAAAAAAACACAGCCAACAGGAAGGCCAGGCATGGTGGCTCCCACCTGTAATCCCAACACTTCGCGAGGCTGAGGCGGGCGGATTCACTTGAGGTCAGGAGTTCAAGACTAGCCTGGCCAACATAAAAAACTCCATCGCTACTAAAACTACAAAAATTTGGGGCTGGGCGCGGTGGCTCAAGCCTGTAATCCCAGCACTTTGGGAGGCCGAAATGGGTGGATCACGAGGTCAGGAGATCGAGACCATCCTGGCTAACATGGTGAAACCCTGTGTCTACTAAAAAATACAAAAAACTAGCCGGACGAGGTGGCGGGCGCCTGTAGTCCCAGCTACTCGGGAGGCTAAGGCAGGAGAACAGCGTGAACCCGGGAGGCGGAGCTTGCAGTGAGCTGAGATCCGGCCACTGCACTCCAGCCTGGGCCACAGAGGGAGACTCCGTCTCAAAAAAAAAAAAAAAAAAAAAATTTGCTGGGCGTGGTGGTGCGTGCCTGTAATCCCAGCTACTTGGGAGGCTGAAACAGGAGAATTGCTTGAACCCGGGAGGCAGAGGTTGCAGTGAGCCAAGATTGTGCAGCTGCACTCCAGCCTGAGCGACAGAGCGAGACTCCATCTCAAAAAAAAAAAAAAAAAAAAAAAAAAGCCAACAGGAAAGTCCCAGTGCCAGCTACAATGTATAACTATTTCATTTTATTCTCTCACCAACTCCATGAGGAAGGTCTATGAGTCATTCTATTTTACAAGTGAGGCAAATGAGTTTCAAAGAGGTTAAGTAATGGCTCCCCTAACATAAATGTTAAGCAATGACTGCCCCTAACAAAACCCTGTAATGCTGGTGGCCTGAAGGGTCCCAACCCTGTTGCCCCTGCCCATGTGGATGCCCCGCCCCACACCAGCACCACACCCACACTGGAATCACGCCCACCCCACACCTGCACCAAAGTGTAGAGCACAGCCAAGGGCAGGATGACCACAGTAAAGAGCGGCGTGCTGGCCACGATGACCACAAGAGTGGAGATGGCATTGAAGAAGGAATTGAGCAGCATAAGGATGACAGGGGCCAGAAGTTCATCAATGATGTAGATGTCCTTGGAGAAGCGGTTCAGGATGCGGCCTGAGGGTGTGGTGTCAAAGAAGGACTGTGGCGAGCGTATCTTGTTGTGCAGCAGTGCCTGGTGCAACACACGGGCAGCCTGGATGCCACCCGCTGCCATGGCCATGGCTGACAGCATCACTAGGAGCCCTGTTGGAGAAGGCAGAGGGCACTGGCTCACCTGGACTATTGAGCGGGCACAAAGGGGCAGAATCAGAGACATGGGTTGACCAGAGTGGGTTAGGGGGGCTTGGATGCAAGGGCATGGTTTGGGGCGCCTGGCAGCCCAGAGAAGAAGGGATATTGGAGCCCCTTCTGGACACCCCCGCAGGCTCACCTTGCAGAATTCCTAAGGCGGCATAGACGCCCAGCCTCAGGGAAGTGCTGTTCTGTCTATTGTCCACCATGGCATCATTCGTCCAGGCACTGAGCCACACATTGGCTCCAATGGCAGCCGCACTTTGGCCCACATACAGGAGACAAATGGCCAGTGTGGTACAGAGCCCCACAGCCTTGGCATAATCCCGGAACACACTCAGCTCCACCTATAGGGAGCAGCCATGGCAGTCAGGGACAGGAGACTCCATAAACCCTGGGGCTGCTGGGGCCTGCCTGTCCATCCCCTCCAGCCACTCTTGCCCCACCGACTCACAGTGCCAATCTCTGCTTTCTCCTTCTGGGTCAGTACCCCATGTGCCTTCGCCTCTGTCACCCGCACCTTCTCTGATGGACCCAGGCGCCTCCGGGGTGCAGGCTGACCCTGTCCCTCCCCATCCGATGACAGGGCACTCAGCTGTCTGTGGAGGCAGCTGGTCAGGCCCAGGGAGGGGGCCTCAGGCACCCCCCAGGACAGAGGCTGGGAGTGTCAGGGAGAAACCTGTACCCCACCTGGCAGGGCTTGGGGAGCCCCGATACAGCCTCCTGGAGGGCTGGGGGCTCTCAGGAGCTCACCTCATAAACTGCTTCTGGACCGCATAGGTGACTGGATCACTGTCTGTCAGATCCGTGTGGTTGCTGAGTGTGTCTTCAATCAGCAGTGCCTCATTATCCTCCGCACCTTCCAGCGCTGCAGTGGGGTTGGAGGAAGGAGAGAGTTCAGCTAGTTCTCCCTGCAAGCCCCTGGCATCTCCCATTCCCCACTCTAATGAAAGGGGCTCAATGGACAAGCATGAAAATAAAATGAGGGGGATTGAAAGGGCAACAAGAAAGACTTGGGTTAGGCAACAAGAAAAACTTCTCTTCACAAATTATGAAGAAAGGGACTCAAATACAAGGGTTAGGAACTTGGGCTCTGGAGTCAGAGTGGCTGAGCTTAAAACCCACGTCCTTGGCTGGGTGTGGTGGTTCACGCCTCTAATCCCAGCACTTGAGGAGGCTGAGGCAGGCAGCTCACGAGGTCAGGAGATTCAGACCAGCCTGGCCAACATGGTGAAACCCCGTCTCTACTAAAATTACAAAAATTAGCCGGGTGTGGTGGTGGGTGCCTGTAATCCCAGCTACTTAGGAAGCTGAGGCAGGAGAATGGCGTGAACCCGGGAGGCAAAGGTTGCAGTGAACCAAGATCGTACCACTGCACTCCAGCCTGGGCAACAGAGTGGAAAAAAAAAAAAAAAGGAAAAAAAAAAATCTGCATGACTGTAGGCTGTAGGCTTAAAAGAAAATGTGTCTAGTGTGTGAGCAAGAGGCACAGCACTTGGTAAATGCTCAAGGCACGTTGGCTGTACATATACCCATGTGCAAGAAAGCCCAGGAAAGGTCTGTGAGCCAATCCAGAATTGGGGGCTGCGGAACTAGGTCTGGGCAACAAGGAGCCAGGGGCATGTTGTGAGCCAGAGACTTCAACAAGCTCCATGAGGACTGTAATTTTTTTTGTTAGCTCACTGCTATATCTTAGTGTCTGGAACAATGCCTGGATATAGTGATTGTCCAATAAATTTTGGTTGATAAATAAATGGCTGTGCCAAGCACTTGCAGACTTGCCAAACTATTTATCCATGAAGCAGCCTTGCTACACAAGCTGGGCCTGGGCCCTCCTATGCTTTCAACAGATGGAAAACAGGCTCTGAGATCGGGCAAGGTGGCTCACACCTGTAATCCCAGCACTTTGAGAGGCCAAGGCGGGCAGATCATGAGGTCAAGAAATCAAGACCATCCTGACCAACATGGTGAAACCCTGCCTCTATTAAAAATACAAAAGTTAGCCAGGTGTGGTGGCGCATGCCTGTAGTCCCAGCTACTCGGGAGCCTGAGGCAGGAGAATCACTTGAACCTGGGAGGCAGAGGTTGCAGTGAGCTGAGATTGCGCCACTGCACTTCAGCCTGGGTGACAGAGTGAGACTCCGTCTCAAAAAAATAAAAGAAAAAGAAAAGAAAAAGAAAAAGAAAGAAAGAAAACAGGCTTTGAGACCGGAGCTGAGGATCTGAGTTCCCACAGTTAGGGTGGAGGAGGCAGTGGGACTCGACTATGTCTAGTCTACTTTCCCTCTGGTGACTGTCACACACGTGGCCCAAGTTTCCCAGAACCTGCCTGGCACGACACTAGGCCAGTCTAGACACACTCAGAGACCCCAGACAGAAGGGATGCTGGGAAGGCACAGGAATCAGACAGCCCAGGACAGCAGATACCGATCCAGCTGTCCTCCAGGTGCTGGTCCTCATCGGGGGCGTAGTTGTGGAGAAAGTTGGCAAAGGAGCCATTGCGCTGCAGCAGGGCTGGGTAGGGGCCCATCTCAGACACCTGTCCATCAGCTAGCACGATGATGAAGTCTGTCTGGGGCAGGAAGCTAATGCCGTGCGTCACCAGCACTCGCGTCTGGGGAGAAGGCAGCAGGCTGTCACCCCTACCACCCTCGCGCACACCCCCAGCACAGGCACGGAGCCACAGAGTGAGTGTGAGGTGTGCCCATGTGCCAGGGAGCTTGGACAAGGACATGGGTGACTCACCCTGTGCTCGCCACAGGCTGCTGAGAACCTCGCAGGTGGGGGAGCTGTCCCCACAGATTTCTCCTGATGCCCAACCCACACACCCACTTCTCGCACCTCCCCCCGACACCTCCAGGTCACATCCAAACCCCTCAGCATCTCACCAGCTCTCTCTTCGGGCCTCAGATCTCACCTTAGCCCCCTTAGCCTCCGGCAGGCCTCACCTTGCCTGCCAGCACACCTTCTGGCCCGATGACGTGGTCAAAGATGTGCTTGGCCACATGAGAGTCCACCGCGGACAGTGGGTCATCCAGCAAGAAAATATCGGCATCACTGTACACAGCTCGAGCCAGACTGACCCGCTGCCGCTGGCCCCCAGACAGGTTAATGCCCTGGAGGGAGGCGGGGGGTGGGAAAAATGGGGTCAGACAGGCACAGGGAGACAATGGCCTGTGCACTGTTATTTGGGATGGCAGATTTTTTTGTTTGTTGCTTGTTTTCTGAGATGGAGTCTCACTCTGTCGCCCAGGCTGGAGTGCAGTGGTGTGATCACGGCTCACTGCAACCTCTGCCTCTCGAGTTTGAGCAATTCTTACGCCTCAGCCTCCCGAGTAGCTAGGATTGATTGCAGGACCACCATGCCTGGCTACTGACTAAAATGTTTTATTTTTTATAGAGACAGAATCTCCGTATGTTGCTCAGGCTAGCCTCGAGCTCCTGAGCTCAAGCAATCGGCCCACCTCAGCCTCCCAAAGTAAAGTGCTGGGATTACAGGTGTGAGCCACTGTGCCTGGCCAGAACAGCAGACTTCTGAATCTGTATTTCACATGGGGCCTAGTCTGTCCCTGCAATGTGTGAGGGACAGAGGTAAAGGGTAAGTCCTCCTGGGGTAGGTGAGGCCATTCTGCTCCATTGGTCACCAACCTGACCAGCTTGGTGTTCTGCCCAACCCATCTATGGATGAATGGACACACAAATGTGTGTGTATGTGTGTGTGTGTGTGTGTGTGTATATATATATATATAAAATGAAATATCATTCAGTCTTACTTGGAGAGAAATTCTGACACATGCTACAACATGGCTATGCCTTGAGGACATTATGCTAAGTGAAATAAGCCCGCCACCAAAAGACAAATGCTGGATGATTCCACTTACGTGAAGTACCTAGGTGATATGGTTGAAATATTTGTTCCTTCCAAAGTTCATGTTGAAACTTACCCCCCCAGTGTGGCAGGATTGAGGGGAAGCGTTTACCAGGTGATTAGGTCATGAAAACAGAGCCCTCATGAATGGCTGATCCATTATGGATTAATAGGTTGATGTGTGAATGGGTTACTGGGGGAATGGGACTGGTGGCTTTATAAGAAAGGAAGAGAAACCTGAGGCCGAGCGTGGTGGCTCGTGCCTGTAATCCCAGCAATTTGGGAGGCTGAGGTGGGTGGATCATTTGAAGTCAGGAGTGCGAGACCAGCATGGACAACATGGTGAAACCCGTCTCTACTAAAAATACAAAAATTAATCGGGCTGTAGTTGCACGCACCTGTAATCCCAGCTATTCGGGGGGCTAAGGAAGGAGAATTGTTTGAACCCGGGAGGCGGAGGTTGCAGTGAGTCAAGATCATGCTCTGCACTCCAGTCTACAGTCTGGGCAACAGAGTGAGGCCTTGTCTCAAAAAAAAAAAAAAAAAAGAAAGAAAGAAAGAAAGGAAGGAAGAGAGACCTGAGCTAGCATGCTTGGTCCCCTTGCCATGGGATGCTCTGTGTGGCCTTGGGACTCTGCAGACGCCCCGCTAACAAGAGGCCCTCTCCAGAGGCAGCCCCTGGACCGTGGACTCCTCAGTCTCCATAACTGCACAAAATACATTTCTTTTCTTTATAAATTACCTAGTTTCAGGCATTCTCTTATAAGCAATAGAAAATGGACTAAGATACTAAATAGTCAAATTCCTAGGAAGAGAAAATAGAATGGTGGTTACTGGGGCTAGAGGCAGTGGGGAATGAGGAGTTGCCTAGTAGATGCAGTTTTAGTTTTGCAAGATGAAAGGGTTCTGGAGATTGGTTGCACAGCAATGTAAATATACTTAACACTGTTGAACTGCACGCTGAAAAATGATTACTTTTTTTTTTTTTTTTTTTCCTGAGACAGAGTCTCGCTCTGTCACCCCGGCTTGAATGCAGTGATACAATCAATCTCAGTTCACTGCAACCTCTGCCTCCTGGGCTTATGCAATTCTCCTGCCTCAGCCTCCTGAGTAGCTGGGACTACAGGCACGTGCCATCACACTTGGCTAATTTTTTTGTATTTCTAGTAGAGATAGGGTTTTATCATGTTAGCCAGGCTGGCCTTGAACTCCTGACCTCAAATGATACACCCGCCTCAGCCTCCCAGAGTACTGGGAGCCACCATGCCTGGCAAGATGATATATTTTATGTTATGTGTGTTTTACCACAGTTAAAAATAATTAAAAAGCAAAGTCCCAAACTTTCCGCAATGTTCCACGTTTTTTAGAGTAAAGGCCAAAATCTTAACTAAGGTAATCAGGGTTCTGCCTCTCCTTATCTTTTCCTCCATTTCCCAACCCCCAGTCATGCCAGAGAACTCCAAGATCCCACACAGGGTTCCGTGGCCCCAGACAGAGCTTCCTGGCTCCTGACGAGGCTCACTCGGTCTCTTTGTTGAGTTCTCTGATTCTCAGTGAGGATTTCCTAAGCTACCTCAATAATTTAACCCTGCGGGCATTCCTGTATTCCTTCCCTGCTTTATTTTTCCCACTGAGCATTTATCTGACATATTATATATTGTACTTACTTATCTTTCTTATTATCTCTTCCTGCCACAAGAATGTGAGTGATATGAAGGTAGAGATTTTAGCCTGGTATTTTAGTATTCACTACTGTATACTATTCCCCAGAATAGAGTGGGTGCTTTATAAGTATATGGTGAATGAATGAATAGATAAATGATAAGCAACTCATCCTCAGTTGTTAAAATTGAGCTCAAAAGTGATGCTCAAGGCTGGGCGTGGTGTTCATACCTGTAATTCCAGTACTTTGAGAGGCTGAGGCAGGGGAATCACTTGAAGCCAGGAGTTCAAGACCAGACCGGCCATCATGGCAAAACCCCGTCTCTACTAAAAATACAATAATTAGCCAAGTGTGGGGGTGCACACCTGTAATCCCAGCTACTCGGGTGGCTGAGACATGAGAATTGCTTGAACCCGGGAGGTGGAGGTTGCAGTGAGCCATGATCGCACCACTGCACTCCAGCCTGGGTGACAGAGCAAGGCTCTGTCTAGAAAAAATAAAGTGATGCTCAGCCAGGGCAGCAGCTTATGCCTGTAATCCCAGTACTCTGGCAGGCCAAGGTGGAAGGATCTCCTGAGCCCAGGAGTTCAAGGCCAGCCTGGGCGACATGGAAAGATGCTGTCTCTAAAAAAAAAAAATTAAAATTTAGCTGGGTATGGTGGCATGTGCCTGTGGTCCCAGCTACTCGGGAGGCTGAGGCTAAAGGATCGCTGGAGCCCAGGAGTTCCAAGCTGCAGCGTGCCATGATCTCACCACAGCACTCCATCCTGGGTAACAGAGTGAGGCCTTATCTCAGAAAGGAAAAAAAAAAGTGATGCTCTTCCTTATGTAGGGTCCCTGCTGTGCCCTCTCTGTACCCTGCACAGGCCTTCAGCCTGGCTCCTAGAATATTCAGTAGCCCCTACTTGTTCACTAAACAGATTTGCTAATAGATCTGTTTCCTCAGTGCCTGGCACAGAGTTGAGTATAACGTTACACCAGTGTGTGAATGAAGGGATGAATATATGGACCTGGGCTAGGTTGAGGCAGGCAGCTCTGTGGACTAGCCCCTTAGGGATAGAAGAAGACTCCGTACCTTCTCTCCAATCTCTGTCTGGTCCCCACCAGGCAGCATCTCCAGGTCAGCTAGCAAGGCACAGGCCTCCAGAGCCTGCTGGTAGCGCTTGGGGTTCAGGGCTTGGCCGAAAAGCACGTTTTCCTGAAGAGTGCAGTTCTGGATCCATGCCTGCTGGGGCACGTAGGCCACAGAGCCCTGGCCACAGGAGAAATTTACCTCGGGGCTTGCCCAAGGCCTGGCTGAGCCCCACACCCTGCCCAGGAGCCCCTGCCTCTCTCACCTTCATGTGCACTTTGCCTTCTAGCTTCTCCATCTCTCCCAGCAGGGCAGACACCAGGGAGGACTTCCCACAGCCCACAGGCCCCACCACGGCCACCAGTGCCCCTTTCGGGACCTGGATGTCTAGGCTGGGGGCAAGGACCCCAGGAGTCCAGTTAGAGGCAGGGATCAGGATTTTGGTCTCCAACCCTCCACCTGGAGAACCAAGCCCTCCTCCCTTCCAGACACCACCCTCGCAAGCTGAAGCTCTTCCTGCATTCTTGGTCAAAGGCTTTGCAGGGTGCTGCTATTGATCTGAACTTCCGGCCCACTGTGGGTAGCTGGGAAGGTAGTGGGAGAAGCTGGTACCTGTGCAGGGTGGGGGGCAGGTCCTGGGCCCAGGTGAAGGTGCCACTGTGTATGGTGATGGCATAGCCTGAGAGGACCAAGGTGGGCAGGGTCAGGCAGGGAGCCCAAGGGATGGGGTAGCCGGCAGGGAGGCTGGGGGGCAGGGGAAAGGAGGACAGGGGATGAGCCTGGGCCATGGGGAAGGGATCCTTGGGAGAAGGGAGGAAGAAAGGGATGTGGGGAGCCCTGTGGGGAAGGGCAGAGGAGAGCAGAGAACCCAGAAAAGGGAGAAGGAGGTCACAGAGTCAAAGCAGATGTGAAGAGAGGAAGAAGAAAAGGGGTCAGGAGAGAACAATGGAAAAGCTTGAAACAGGTTTTTCTGGGGTTAGGACTGAGGCAGGCAGCCCAGGCAGGGGCTCTCTAGACCTGGGGAGATGGTCTTTCTTTCCACACACTGGGGGTCCAGTTCATCTTGAGTCAGGAATTGCTGGATCCGTTTCAGAGACACACTGGCCTGCAGGAGGATGTGAGTCAGCCCTAGAGATTGTACTTTCGCAACCCCCAACCCCTACCCGCACCCTGTCCCCAGCGTCCTGGGCTAGGCAGGACCCCCTGAGGGCCCAGACGCTAGCACTGGCGTCCCTCCCACGACTGAGTCTTCCACGGCTCCCACTGCCCAAAGAGAAAGTCCAGGCTGGTAACAGGAGGCTATCTACAGAACTCAGGTTTCTAGAGACCTGACCTGACCACCTGTGACTCCAATTGACCCCTGACCTTAATGACCTCGTTCAACCTTGAATAGCTCTTCATAATGCTAGCGACCTTCCCTGAATCCAGTAACTCCCCCTGATTATCCCTTGCCCTAAATGACCCTTCCCTGACCCCAACAACCTGTTCCAACTCCAGAAGAGCCCCCAGCCCTCCCCAGGGTTACCTGAGTCAGGTTGCTGATTAACTGGGGCAGCATGTTGAGGGGAAGTCTTAAGATATCAAACAAGGACACAGACACGAAGGCCTTCTCGGCGTCCAGCACATTGTTTGGGTCCACATACACGTACACCCAGAGGGTGATTAGGGTCACCTGAGCAGCACGGGGGTGGTGTCAGGGTGGAGTCCACTGAGCCCTGGCCATGCCTGGGCACCTAGAACCCTGGAGGCAGGGGCCCAGCCCAGTGCCGAGCCTCACCAGGAAGGGGGTACACATCCAGGTGAAGGTGGATATGGCGTGGAGGTAGGCCGCCGTGCGCAGCAGCTGGAGCTCACCCTGCCTGATGCCCTCCACCTGCTTCAGGAAGCTGGGTTCCCAGGCGTACAGCTTCAGCACCTTGATGCCATTCAGGATCTCACTCATCAGCTTGATGCGCGAGTCCTTCAATTTCATTTGCTTTACCTGTGCGGGCAGAAAGAGTGGCAGTGGCACACCTGCTCCCTCTCCTGACCTCCTGCCCACAGGGTCCTACCTTCCGTCCAATCTTATCCATTGCAGCCATTCCACGCTGCCCACTATGCCTTCTCACACCTCCTTGCTGGGCCTGTGCTGTGCCTTGGCCTGGAATGCATGGCCACTGCCTCCCCGTGTCCTCTGCCTGACGAGATCCAGCTCCACCCTCAGTGCCACTGCACTGGCCTCCCCAGGCAGCATCCTCTGTCCCCTGCCCTGGGTTTCTTCTCCTACTTCTTCTTTTTCTTCTTCTTCTTATTGCTATTACTGTTTATTTTAGAGATGGCGTCTCACTGTGTTGCCCAGGCTGGACTGCAGCGGTACTATCATAGCTCACTGCAGCCTCAAACTTCTGGGCTCCTTTGATCCTCCTCTCTCAGCTTCCTGAGTAGCTGGAACTACAGGCATGAACCACCATGCCCAGCTAATTTTTAAATTTTTTTGTAGAGACAAGGTCTTACTATGTTGCCCATGCTGGTTTCAAACTTCTGGCCTCATGTGATCCTCCCACCTTGGCCTCCCCAAGTGCTGGGATTACAGGTGTGAGCCACCACACCTGGTCCCCTTCCCTAGGTTTCTAAAGCACATTGCACTTTCCTTTTGTTCCATAACCATTCCTTTACATATGTTTCTCTAATCAGACTGTGAACTTCCTGAGGGGATGGGCTGTTTATTTCTCTTTGTTCTCCGAGACCTTAGCCCAAGGTGTGGCACACCAGATTAATGTATTCATTCAACCCCCATTTATGGAGTGCCTACTATGTGCCAGGCCATGGGCTACATGTGGAATTTGTCACAGTGAATTCAGACAAGGCCCCTGCCATCATACAGCTGATGGTCTGATGGGGGAGGCATACAATAAGCAATGGTCTGAGTAAATGCTTAATTATTAATCATTATGTGTGTTCTGATGGGAAATCACAGGATCCTGTAAGAAAGTACTGAGGTGGTGGCAGGGAAACTACCTTAGACTGAGACTGGGCAGTCAGGGTGGGCCTCTGGAGGAAGTTACTTATTTTTTTTTTTGAGATGGAGGTTCGCTCTCGTTGCCCAGGCTGGAGTGCAATGGCACGATCTAGGCTCACTGCAACCTCCGCCTCCCGGGTTCAAGGGATTCTCCTGCCTCAGACTCCAGAGTAGCTGGGATTACAGGCATGTGCCACCACACCCGGCTAATTTTGTATTTTTAGTAGAAACAGGATTTCTCCATGTTGGTCTGGCTGGTCTCAATCTCCCAACCTCAGGTGATCCACCTGTCTCGGCCCCCCAAAGCTCTGGGATTACAGGCATGAGTCACTGTGCCCAGCCGAGGAAGTGACTTTAATGACGAAAGGTAAGGGAAGGAAAGGAGTTAGGCAGGCAAGGAGGGGGATGACAAGCATTCCAGGCAGAGGGAACAGTATACGTGGTGGCCCCTAGAGGTACCCTGAGCTTGGTGCTGTGGAGAAAAGAAAGAAGGCCAGACTGGCTGGAACGTGGCCATTCCCCAGGGGGTGAGGACTTGCAAGGTAAGTAGAAGCCTGCTGGGTATTCTTAGGGAGTCTGTCATTTTTCCTATGGGCAGTGGGAAGCTACTAGACTTCAATAGGCCAGGTAGGATGGCTCATACCTGTAATCCCAGCACTTTGGGAGGTTAAGATTAACGGATCACCTGAGGTCAGGAGTTTCAGACCAGCCTGGCCAACATGGTGAAACCCCATCTCTACTAAAAAAAAAAAAAAAAAAAAAAAAAAATGAGCCGGGTGGCATGTGCCTGTAGTCCCAGCTACTAGGGAGGCTGAGGCGGGAGGATCACTTGAACCCGGGAGGCAGAGGTTGCAGTGAGCCGAGATCATGCCACTGCATTCCAGCCTGGGTGACCAAGAGAGACTCTGTCTCAAAAAAAAGACAAAATATACTTTAATAAATGTTTGCAAATAGTGGACTGAGTGACTGGCTATTCATGATTAGCACAGTGCAGTGGGAAAACTCATCATTAGACCAGGATACTCAGGTTCAAGTCCCAGCCCTGCCTGATTCTGGACTGCCATTATTTCTCTAAGCGTTGGTTCTTCTGCTACAAAATGAGAATGTCAGTAAAACCCTCTGAGGGTTGTGAGGGAAGAGCAAGCTATGGTTTCTGCAAGTGGCTAGTAGCCATCCATACTCAGGAAGCAAGGTAGCTGGGAGGCCCCAAGGTTAGTGGACACCTTCCCCCAGGGAAGGTGCCCCAGGCCAGCCAGGTGCCCCAGGCAGGAGGATGCACCCCGGACAGCACCTACCTGGAAGGCACGCATCTTCACAGCCACAGCTCCGTTAAGTGGAATCAGTAAGACCATGAGAGCAACTCCAGCCAGGACAGAGGGACCTAGGTTCTGAGGAGACACCGGTGGATAGATGAGACACATAGGGACAGATTACCAAAGTCTACAGAGAGAACCCAACAGACAAACAGAGGCCTGTTGACTTGAAATGTGTAGATGGGCAGGAAGCAAAAGATGGCGGTTGGCCAAACAGAAATTCAGAATGACCACAACATTTGTAGAAGCAGCCAGCCATTAGAGAACGACGACAGGGATAGACAGTAGACATAGAAGGGTGTCCAGACACACAGAAGGCAAATATAGACGATGACAGCCAGAGTCACACCCACCTCCCTCCAAGTCTTTCTTTCCTCCCTGGCTTCTGCGGGAAGGATAGTAACAGATGTTGGGAAGATTCCGTTGCAGACATCAGCATCCTCGAAGTCCTATTCTTCCATCCCCACCAATGCCTAGGGAAGCTCTTGTGTCAATTCTTTTTTTTTGGGACAGAGTCTTGCTCTGTCACCCAGGCTAGAGTGCAGTGGCATGATCTCAGCTCACTGCAACCTCTGCCTCCCGGGTTCAAGCGATTCTCCTGCCTCAGCCTCCTGAGTAGCTGTGACTACAGGCACCCACCACCGCATCTGGCTAATTTTTGTATTTTTAGTAGAGACGGGGTCTCACCATCCTGGCCAGGCTGCTCTTAAACTCCTGACCTTGTGATCCACCTGTCTTGGCCTCCCAAAATGCTGGGATTACAGGCATGAGCCACCGTGCCTGGCCAGCTCTTGTGTCAATTCTATATCCCCTCTGCTAACCCAGAGTAACCCTCTTTCTTTCTTTTTTTGTTTTTTGTTTGTTTGTTTGTTTGTTTTCTTTCTTTTTAGATGCAAGGTCTTGCTATGTTGCCCAGGCTGGAGTGCGGTGGCTATTCGCAGGCACAATCGTGGCGCACTGCAGCCAGAACTCTTGGGCTCAAGTGATCCTCCTGCCTCAGCCGTCTGAGTAGCTGGGCCTACGAGTATGTGCCATGCGCCCAGTTCCAGAATAATCTTCTCTTGCCACTTCGGCAGCAAGGTCAGAGGAAGTGGGCAGAGGTCAGGGTTGGAGAGTTACCTGCCAGAGGAAGTAGATCGCCAGGATGATCTGCAGGGGTGCTGACCACAGCAGGTTGAGGAAGGGGGCAAGGTCCATGAAGCGCTGGGCATCCACTGACATGAGGTTGACAATTTCCCCCACGGTGGACGCACGTTTGACCGAATTGGTGATAACCAGAGCCTGCAGGTAGACAGTAGATGGGTGGACTTGGCTGCGAGCCTCTTGCAAGCTGCCCAGGGCCAGCCTCTCCCCTGGGTCTTGCTCCAGCTGACCTTCCTATAGATGACACCTATGATCCCAGTACGAAACTTCAGCCCAGTCACGAAGATGCACTGGTAATACTGTTGTAATATCAGCGACTGCATCATGGAACACAGGAACATCAGCCCAGCCACCAGGAAGCCCCACCAGGAGGGGGCCGTGGGGTTGGAGATAAACCTGATCAGGACGCTGTGGGGAGGAGAGAGGGGTGAGGTGAGCAGTGCTCCCCCCATGGCTGCTCCCTCCTCTGCTGCCCTTTGCTCTTACCCACAGTCTCCACTGCACCCCCGGCCTCTGAAACCTCCACCCCCTCCAACCCCTTGGGCCAGGGAGGGCCAACCCAGTACTGCCTCAAGACCATGACGTCCTAGCTCCACTCTGCCTTCGCCTCCTTCTCTATCCACCACGGACTCTGCTGCACACCCTATCTATCACGCTCTCACCACCAGCCTCACCTGCCTGCCTTCTTACCTCCTGACATATGGCGGGAAGAAATGCCACGTTTCCATTGATTGGACTTCCCTGCTCCTTCTCCTAGGCTGCTGGGGGCTCTAGATTCTGCCATATGACCACAAATACTCTCACCGCACAAATCCACCTTTCCAACCTCAGTGGCCCCCAGCACTGCCTAGGGACCTTCTCTGGGTCCCTAATCTGCCCCCGATCTTGGGGCCTTCTTCACCTCTCTTCTCTTCCCTTCAGGCCTGTCCCAGCCTCCCACCCCTCTCAGCAACTACCTGCCTTCTTGCTTAGCCACCCATTGAGGACTCCCTGCCACTCACAAACTCCTTGCCACCCATGAACTGCCCTCCAGTGGCTTGTCCTCCTTTTTCTGGTGCTCAGGCTGTCGGAGGATGTCCCTGCCCTCGAGCCCTGGCCTTCCTCTGCCTCCTTAGGTGTTTGCTGTGCTGTTGCCCCCTCTGCCACTGAGCTTCATCCTGGCCACCTCTGCTGGAAGCTCTACACCTTCACCTATTGACATGACCAAGTCTCTTCATCGTTGGGACACTCTCCTGTCGACCCCATGGAGCCCTCCAGCCATAATCATAGCCAGGCCTCCCCTTCTGTGATAGCTTGAGTTGTGTCTTCCAAAAAGATATGTTCAGCTCCCAACCCTTGGTATCTGTGAAGGTGGCCTCATTTGGTGAGGAGGTCATATTGGAGTAGAGTGGGCCCCAGTGGCCCCAGACCAGTGCCCAGTGACTGGTGTCTCTCTTTCTCTCTCTCTCTTTCTTTTTTTTTTTTTTTTTTGAAACAGGGTCTCTCTCTGTCACCTAGACTTGAGTGCAGTGGCGCCATCACAGCTCATGGCAGCCTCAGCCTCTCAGGCTCAAGCAGTCTTCCCACCTCAGCCTCTTGAGTAGCTAGGACTGACTCTAGGCGTTTGCCACCAGGCCTGGCTAATATTTTAACTTTTTGTTTTTTGTAAAGACAGGGTCTTGCTATGTTGCTCAGGCTGGTCTCAAACTCTTAGACTCAAGAGTCTGACTTCCAGCTAGCTGGCCCAACGTGACCAGACTCCATCCACCACCTTGCCCCACGCCCAGCTTCCTCCTCTCACTGAGCCCATCATCTCAGCAGAAGATCCATCATCCTCCAGTTACCCCGGCCAGCACCCAGGTTGCCTGGCACTCCTCTGTCTCTCTGGCACACACGCCCATCTCCCGAATAGCTCCTGAATGCTTGTCTCATTCCTGGCCTGGACTCCATCTGACCGGGTTGGCCCGCTTCCATCCAGCCACCCTGCCCTACATCCCCCACACTCCTGGCAGGAGATCCTTGAAGCCAGATGCCCCTCCCTGGCTCAGATCTTTCAAGGATATCCTTAGCTCTCCCTCTCTCTGTTTTCCTGCCCCTCCCTCTCGTTGCCATTTCCTCTGCCACTCAGAAACACCTGAGTCATGCTGTTTCAGGGCTTTGTGACTAAGCTGAGGCTGAACTTTCTCCTATTTCTTCACCTACTTGTCTCTCCAAATTTTTTTGATCTCCTGAGCCAGTGGGCGCTCCCTGCTCCATCCCAGGCTGGCTTCTTTGCCCCTCTGGGGGTTTTCCAGACACCTGAGAACACTTCCGCCCCCCACTGAATTCTAATTGATTTAGACGCTGGTTTCTCCCATAAGACCTCAGGACCCTGTCTTACTGACCTCAGATCCCTAGCATCAAGCACCATTCTGGTACCCTGGAGGTTCAATAAGTGTTTGCCGAACAAATTAATGCATGCACGGAGGGGCAAGGAGGTGGGGACTCAGCTCCCTGCAGCTCTCCTTCCCACCTTCTCATTTGAGAGCTCATTCTAGTCCAAGCCACTCCCGAGACAGATGTTAAAGCCTAATGGTGAGGACAGAGCACTGCAGTCGGAGCTCAGAGTCCTAGACTCAGACCCGATTCCTTCTTTGCTGTGTGCCCTTGGCCAAGTCAGTTCACCTCTCTGAGTTCCTGCTTTCTCATCTGTGACATGGGAACGGGGCAATTCCTCATAGGATTGTTGGGAAGGTTTAAAGACCCAATGCTTGTTAACGTACGCACCAGGGTGCCTGGCACATAGGATATGCACAGAAATTCTAAGTTGAATGTGAGTGAGGAAACAAGTCAGGCAATGCCTCTTGCCAAGGGTCATATGGAAAGTGGAGCTAGCCTCCCTGGTTCCTGGTCTGGGGTTCTTTTCACTGTACGTTGTTCCTTCCTCTGGGCCAGCCAGCCAGCCCTGCTGCCCAGGGTAGGGCTGTGGTGAGCCGGAGGGTGGACAGACCTGAGCAGCTGCGGATTAATGAAGGACAGCAGGTCCTGGATCAGCTTGAAGCAGGCGCTGATGAGGAAACTGGAGCCGAAGGTGGCCAGCAGGGCCCGCAGGAAAGAGGGCTTCCGGGGCCTGGGCTGGGCACCCAGCAGCACCTCGTCCTCGCTGGAGGCGTTTTTCCCAGGTGCTGCTGCAGCCTTGTATCTGGTCCGGGGAGGAAGAAGCAGTGGGTTAGGAATGGGGACAGGGGCTCCAGGAAGCCAAGGGCTAGGCTGGGTTGGCTAGGAGTGAGGAGGAGGAGGGAGCTGTTTTCTTGGCTCTCAGAGCTGGGAGGGGGATAGACAGCATAAGAATTGCACAAGTGACTCTGTCCTCAGCTGCCAGAGAGCATCTGAAGGGGTGGCCAGACTGCTACCACAAGGGCTCTAAAACCCAGCTATCCTCCTGCGTCTGGCCCTCTCCCTGCCTCCCCAGTGCTGGCTCCAGGGAGAATGCCAAGAGGGAAGGGGAGATAAGATCGAGGATGGCTGGTGGCACAGCCACCGGGCAGCTGAACAGGAAGTGGGTGGAGTGGCATGGAGGGACTGAGAGGGGGTGCAGCAGGCAGACTGGGGGCCCATAGGTCTTCCTGGAGGCTCCAAGCTATGAAAACCAGGATACTGCTAACCACGCCCAGGCCCAGTTTCCTCCAACAGCTGGTGACAACCAGAAGCTCCAGGCTGAGCAAACATTGAACTCCTAGGCCTGGATTGTGGATGGGAGGAGGGAGGGTTCAATCCTGGGGTCAGAATTGGGTGGGGAAGGATGATGCTGAGCCCCAGCTCTCTTGACGAGGCAGTTGGCCAGAGACAGGTTTGTGGTCCTTGATAGGAGGCTGCCAGTGGGAAGACCCCTCAGGGGAAGATCATTTCATTCAGCCCCTGCCTCCAGACAGGAGGAGGCAGAATTCGGCAGGGGTATGCTGGCTCCTGACCCTGGAATCAGCCCTTTCAGTCAGTCAAGGTAGTGCAGTGATACGAGGAGGACCTCTGGGGCCAACCAGCTCCATGTGGATTCCACCTCTGTCACCATCAACCTGGGGACCCTGGGAGGTCCTCTGTTACATTTCTGTGCTTCAGTGTCTCCATCTGTTTCTGTTGTTGTTGAGATAAGGTCTCACTCTATTGCCCAGACTGGAGTACAGTGGCACAATCTCAGCTCACTGCAGCCTTGACCTCTCGGGCTCAAATGATCCTCCCACCTCAGCCTCTCAAGTCGCTGGGATTACAGGTGCATGCCACCATGCCCGGCTCATTTTGTTTACTTTTTGTAGAGACCAGGTCTCACTATATTGCCCAGGCTTATCTTGAACTCCTGGACTCAAGCAATCCTCCTGCCTTGGCATCCCAAAGTGTTGGGATTACAGGTGTGGGCCATCACGCCCAGTCCCATTGTCCCCATATGTAACACAGGGACACTAGAACCTACCCTTTAGGGCTGTTGAAAAATTAAGTGAGTTCATTTATATGCTTAGGATGGGACCTGGGATGGAGTAGGTGCTCCAAACTGCCAGCCATTCTCCTGCCCCCACCAGAGCTGGGAGAACTAGCCCCTTCCAGGCCTAAGCTTCCCATAGAATGGTCCTGAGGCTGTCAAGAAATCACCTGGTCCTGCTCTGCTCCCCACCCCAGGAATGCCACCCTCCCAGGTCTACCAGCGTCATCTGCAGGAGACCTGGGGTAAGCGAAGGGGCTGGGTGGTGGGGCTGCGGGCAGGGGGAGGGCCTCACCTTGCCGTCTGCTTTTCCTGCTTCCTCCATGCCTCCAGCAGCTGCTGCACCACCATCTGGGATCTGTCCTCCTCCTTCAGGGACCAGAGGTCCTTCTCCTCCAGGGGATGCCGGTAGCCATAGATGGCCATCCTGCGGAGAGGTGAAGCCCGTAGGCAGCCCCGCAGAGGGTCAGGGTTTAGCAGCCTGGAGCCAAGGGCCAGTGTCTCCAGGGCCCCAGGGTCTCCAGAAGGGAGGGTCTCCCTCGGGCACTGTGACCATGAAAGGTGTCTCCTTCATTTCCTCAGCGAACAGGCTGGAGGTCACTGGCTGTCCCTCCTAAGTTCCTACCACTACCCCCTTCTCCTCCTCCTCCCCAGGTGCCCCATCTCTTCTCCACCGCAGGCCCTGGTGATGGAATCCACTCTGGCTGGGGCCCTGGGTGAGGACAAGGCCTGGGAGATTCGGCCCCAGCCTCGGGTGCTTCCTCAGTGCTGTGGGGTTAATGAGCAGTCACCCAGGTCACAGACACAATTATCCTGCTCAAGCCGCTCTGAGGGGCAGCCAAGGAGATGGCAGGCTGCAAGTTTATCACAAACAGAAGAGCTCAGAACTAATGATAGTCTTCTTCTAGCCTCCTGGGCCTGTCCCCGCAGCCTGCCAGATGCAGAGCTGGCCTGTAGCCTGGGGGTGGCGCTGGGCCAGGCCAGGCCTCTGCATTCGGCCGCCCTCCCAGACCACTTCCCCACCCTCATCTGACCCGTGCCCACTGCAGTGGGGGGTGGGGTAGGTGGCCAGCCAGGTCCCTAAACTGCTGGCTTGCTCACCTTCCTCCATCTCACCTGCCATCCCTCCCCTCCCTCTGGCCCGGGCTGGTGCAAGAGCCAACTCACTTTGTGAACCACCAGAAAAACAGGCGGGAGAGAAAGCCAGCGCTGGTCTCGGGGTAGGGGTTCTAGAAGGCGAGAGAATAGGATGGGGGAATCAGGAGTGCCCACCACCCTCTCAAAGCAGAGTAGGGAAATGGAGGGGACCCTTGTTCCTTCCTGCTCCAAGCCCCAGTTTACAGATTGTGGAGATGACCTCTCTCCCACTTTGAAAGGAGCTAGAGGGGTTTGGAGCTGCTGGTCAGAGCTGGGCTGAAGACTGAGCTGTGGAGCCCTCGCACCCTCCATGGCAGACTCACAGGGTCGACATTCTTTGCGGAGAAAAATGGAGGTTTCTCCCTGAAGCAGGCCAAGATGAGGGCACACAGTACCAGGGCAAAGTGGATGTAGAAAGTGGTGAAGCGGAAGGGGTCTGAGATCTCGCCCTGGGTGGGAGAGTGGAGCGGCGTCAGAAGCATTGGAAAAGCCTGGGCCTGAAGCTCCTGCCCTGCAGAGTCCCTTGGGGCATCAGGCTCCTCTGGGGCAGAAGGCAGTACCTGGGGGCCTCCAGGTCCCCACTCAGAGGACTCTGAGAGATGGGGAAGGATCACAAGGGGGCTCTGGTTCAGCGAGGACCAGGTGTGTCACCTGTGCCAGGTGTGGTGCCAGCACCTTACCTACATGACCTTGTCTAACTGGGACACCAGCCTACAGGCAGGACAGCCCATGATGCCCTTTCTGCAATTAAGGAAATGAGGCTCCAAAGGTTTCAGCGACCTGCCCGAGTCCACACGGGGAGCAATTGGGTTGTTCAGGGCCTATGTTCTTAGCTACTCTCCTTGCCTGCTTCCCGCTGAGATGGAGAAATGGGAGGCACTAGGTTGGCCTGCAGTGTTCCATCCCACCAGCCCAACATCACAGCCACTGAAGATCAAGAGGAAGGCCAGGAACTGAAGGAGGCGGGAAGAAAGGAAGGGAACGTGCTAATGGGACCTCTAGGCAAACCAGAACTCTTCACACGTGTCTGCACACATGTGTTCATTACAGGGACACTGACTGACACCCACGTCAGACATTGCACTTGCTGGGTGGGTGCTGTGGAACAGCCCCCTACCCTCACATGACGGTCCAACAGTGGTGGCATCTTTGCTCATTCCTGTGTTACACTGGTGCCCCTCCTCAGCCTGCTTCCAGGTAGAAATGCGGCAAGTGGAGAACAACACAATTGTGTTTGTACTTGAAGCCTCCGGGAGGGACCTGGGATCCAGCAGTGACTTTGAACGCTGAGGGCACCCTCCTATCAGGGCTAAACCTGGCAGGTTCCCCTCTCCCCGACCTTACCTCTGCCTTGGCTGAAAGGATCTTGGAGCGGAAGGGGATGATGTCGCAGACCACACACAGGAACCAGAAGATAATGAGGACCCCCGAAGACTGTACGCCCTGCAGCCGCTCATACTGTATCAGCAGGGTGGCCAGCAGCTGTGCAGGGAGGGCAGGGAGGCCCGGGCAGAACACACACATCTGGACCTGCCTCCATTTCTCCCCATCCCACATGACCAGAAGTTTCTGGGACCACCCCCTTCTTCTTCCCACTCCCAACGTGTCCAGCCCTCTCTTCAGAGCCCACAGTTTCCTTATCACAGTCCACAACCCACTGGAGACCTCCCCCATCCACTTTCCCAGGGCCCCACACTGACCATGGTGATCCCCACCACCAGGGGGGTGATGAAGAAAACAGGGGCAGGGGCCCGGCCATGGACCAGGCCATGAAAGGAGTAAAAAAGGTCCGCCCAGGAGACGCACCACAGCAGGACGCCCAGGACCTGTGAAGAGAGCACAGATTGGAATCCTCATCCCCAGAGGCAAGGACAGTCCTCACTGGGAAGGGGTCTTTGTACTTGAAGCCGCCAGAATCTACTAGACCTGCCTGGGACTGGCACTGAGGTCCGGGAATGGAGCTGGCCAGAAGCTTGTTTGGGGTGGGGAGAGCGTTGCTGAACTTGCTTAAACTTTCCCAAGTGAGGAATATGTCAGCTGGCTGTATATATTCTCAGTTGTCACATTCCCATGGCCCCAAGCAGGTCAGGTGAGACTGGGTAACCTAGTCCAGCCGAGGAGGTGGGAGAGGGCCTCGTTAAAAGCAGAACCCCGGCTGGGCACGGTGGCTCACATCTGCAATCCCAGCACTTTGGGAGGCAGATCACCTGAGGTCAGGAGTTGGAGACCAGCCTGGCCAACACGGCAAAACCCCATCTCTACTAAAAATACAAAAATTAGCTGGGCATGTGGTGGCACATGCCTGTAATCCCAGCTACTCAGGAGACTAAGGCAGGAGAATCGCTTGAACCCAGGAGGCAGAGGTTGCAGTGAGCCAAGATCATGCCACTGCACTGCAGCCTGGGTGACGGAGTGAGACTGTCTCTAAATTAATTAATTAATTAATTAAATTTAATTAAAAAATAAAAACAGAATCCCCAGGGCCCAGCCCCATCGGTAGGAGATCCCTGGGCCACTGACCGTCTTGAGCCTGGACAGGTGGGAGAGGATGATGTAGCCATGACCATGGTACCGCAGGTAGAGCAGGTAGCAGGGCAGGGCGACCCACAGGTAGATGCAGGGCACCCAGGCCAGCAGGGAGTTCTGGAAGCAGGGAGTGAGGTCCGGGTTGTCTGTGTGCACAGACAGGTTGGAGTCCTGGGGACAGAGAGAACAGTTTAGTGCTGTGGCAGCCTCACAGAGAATTGGGCTCTTTTGAGGAAGATGGCTTAGCTAGAGAGATGTTCCATCAGAGACACGGGTGGAGTGGAAGACAGGCGAGGAGGTAAGAGACCAAATACACAAATGAGAAGTTGTCGTCCTTGAGAGTTCTCCAAGGATGCCATGACTGCTCCCATTTCCTTATATTCTCTCTCTCTCTCTCTCTCTCTCTCTCTAATTGAGGCATAATTTAAGAGCAACAAAAACTTGTGCCCATTTAAAGTGTACAATCAGTGAGTTTTGACAGTTGTATACACCTGCAAAACTGCTCCCATGTTACCTCATGGTCCTTTGCAGTTCATCCCTCCCAGGATGATTTGCAGTTCATCCCTCCCAGGCTGATTTTCTTTCTATTAGTCTGGATTCCCACTCTTTTTTTTTTTTTTTTTTTTTGAGACTGAGTTTCACTCTGTTGCCCAGAGGCTGGAGTGCAATGGTATCATCTTGGCTCACTGCAACTTCCACCTCCTGGGTTCAAGCGATTCTCCTGCCTCAGCCTCCCTAGTAGCTGGGACTACAGGCGCGCACCACCACGCCCAGCTACTTTTTGTATTTTTAGTAGAGACGGGGTTTCACCATGTTGGCCGGCATGGTCTCGATCTCTTGATCTCGTGATCTGCCGGCCTCGGCCTCCCAAAGTGCTGGGATTATAGGGGTGAGCCACCGTGCCCAGCCCTCACTCTTTTTTTAAAACGAATTTTTAATTTTATCAAAGTGATATATGCACATAGTTTAAAAGATCACTTTCTCCTAAGGCTTTTTCTGGGTCAGGGATAGGGAGCTTCCCTGAGCCTTAGCTGCCTCTCTTCTGAAATGGAGGTGACCATCCACTGACCCACCTGGACCTCACCGGGTGGATTTGAGATTCATAGGAACCAAGGGATATGGAGAGTCTTTGCAAATTACACAGACTAGAGTGATCA
Source organism: Macaca fascicularis (assembly GCF_037993035.2). NCBI lineage: Eukaryota > Metazoa > Chordata > Mammalia > Primates > Cercopithecidae > Macaca > Macaca fascicularis. The sequence continues at coordinate 56,057,251 of NC_088390.1, forward strand.
ACTTTTCCAGTATGGATGGGACGTCTCTGGTTTTAGCACTGAAAGTCCAGCATCTTGGGAAACTGCCTGGTCTTGGGCAAACCAGGATGGTGGGTTACCTTGCTGGCTCTGACAAGACTGCCTGTTACTTTTTACTATAACTACACCTATGAACTTTTTTGGAAAGGGATGGGGGAATACATTCATTAATAAACACATGTTTTATTGAGATTGTTTCCTCCAAGGCCACCAAGGTACTAATCTGTTTCTTACGTTCTTTGCAAAGCATTAGATGTTTTTTTAGAGATGCACAGAAAATATCAGCAACAAGAAAAACCACCCACAATCTCATCCACCTAGAGACATCTGTTACCCGAGGATATAGCTATCTATTTTCTAATTGCCAATTTAAATAATTATCATTTTTATTTTTATCAAAGTTATGCATGCACATAAATCATTGAATTTTCTTTTTTCTGTTTCTTTGTTGATTTGGTTTAGTTTTGTCTTTCAAGCTGGAGGTGTTAAATTAGATTAAATTTGGCTTAAAGCTGCCTCCATACATAGTGAACTGACACCCAGCTTAATATGTAAACAAACCTGACATGAGAATTTCTTGTAACAAGTAGCTGAGTCTCAGCCAATCACTGCAACTGAGCTTTCAGCCAATCGCAGACTACAGACTGCTTAGACCTGTCCAGATAAGGCAAATTTCAAGTTGTGAATAGGCTATTTCTATATGTTACTTTTTTTCTGTCTGTAAGTACTATTTGACCACATAGTCAGGTGGAGTTCTTCGAGCCTTTACTGGTTTAGGTGTTTTTTTTTGTTTTTTGTTTTTTTTTTTTTTTGGAGATGGAGTTTCACTCTTGTTGCCCAAGATGGAATGCAATGGTGTAATCTTGGCCCACTGCAACCTCCGCCTCCCGGGTTCAAGCCATTCTCCTGCCTTAGCCTCCTGAGTAGCTGGGATTACAGGTGTGTGCCACCATGCCCAGCTAATATTTTCTATTTTTAGTAGAAATGGGGTTTCACCATGTTAGCCAGGCTGGTCTTGGACTCCTGACCTCAGGTGATCTGCCTGCCTCAGCCTCCCAAAGTGCTGGGATTACGAGTGTGAGCCACAATGCCCAGCTGAGTCTTTACTAGTTTAGGATGCTGCTCAATTCATGATTTGCTTATTTTTTCAAATAAACTCTGCTAAATTTGTCTAAAGCTTTTCTTTTTTCTTTTTCTTTTTTTTGAGACGGAGTCTCGCTCTTGGCCCCCAGGCTGGAGTGCAATGATGAGATCTTGGCTCACTGCAACCACCACCTCCTGGCTTCAAGCAATTCTCCTGCCTCAGCCTCCTGAGTAGCTGGGACTACAGGTGCCCGCCACCATGCCTGGCTAATTTTTGTATTCTTAGTAGAGACGGGGTTTCACCATGTTGGCCAGGCTGGTCTTGAACTCCTGACCTCAGGTGATTCACCCACCTTGGCCTCCCAAAGTGCTGGAATTACAGGCGTGAGCCACCACACCTGGCCTAAAGCTTTCCTTTTAACAGATTGGTGTCAGAAGTGGGATCTGAAGTAGAAATCCAGTGACCGTCAGGAGCATTGAGTGACCAAGTAAGGGTACCTGACAGGGCTCATTGTGCCAGTTTTTCTCTTGTAGCAATTGGAGGTCATGGGTGAGTTCTATCTCAGATTCCAAGCTTCAGGAATTTGTGTTTTGAGTTCTCCAAGTTTATTTGAACAATTCTTAGACAGGACTGGGTCCAGGAGCAAATCAGATCTGATAATTAACTGAGATGGATCTAGTTAAAAGCCTCAGGCAGGTGCCTTTTGAAAGTGAGCTCCTCCAAATCTAAGGAGTCTGGGACTCCAGGAGTCTGAGACGCCACTTTCTGGGACAGTGGCTAACTTTATGAGCAATAATTATGAGGAACATGTGTATTTTTGGAAAAATGGGTTAACTTTGCTGAGGACAACTTAAGAGTTACAGTGGCCACAGAGGGAAAATTTTGACCTAGATAAAACTGTTCACTTGCAAGGTGCATTAGAAAAGAAAGGTTCAAAAATGCCACAAAAGCAATGGGATGCATTCTTTAATTGGTACACAGAGGCATCTAAAAGATTAAATGAATAAAAAATTGCCTCTTTATAAGGTTCCTTACAGAAATCAAATGAAAAAAAATCTTAAAAGTCCCTTTACAAATCTTATTCAAAAGCTTTAGCCATCTGGGCAAGAAATCTTGTTCCATTGGCCAGAAGAACAATTTGGATCCAGATATTCTTTAATACATTCAGGAGTTTTATATTATTGTACCCGGAACATGGCTAAGATATTTAAATGAAAGCTATAAGATCCGTTGCTGTTTACATTTATATATGTCTGTATGTATGATATAGGTATCATAGTTTCTATCTCCTTTTAATGCTTCAAAATGAAATTATAAAAGAGCTCTATTTTGTTGACTTTAAGAAAAATAAGTGCTTACACAAATGAAGTATTCTTTCAGAAAATTAAGAACTACCTCAAATACTTTTGCAGCTCACCTGACTTGGGTAATCTTTGGCAAATAAGAATATTGTTGGTTTGATTAAAACAGACATGTTTTCATAGTTTTTGGGATTAAATGTCGTACAGATGCATGATTTCCTATCCAGGTTTACTGGTAAAACAAGCTTATGTTGTCTTTTTATTATAAAATTTGTCAGCAAGAAAAACAAAATGATGACTAGTTGTTTATTATCTCATCTTTACAGGCAATCCAAGCATAAGTGTTG